>NW_028274818.1:51250000-61250000 GCF_037043125.1 Eumetopias jubatus
AGTGGGGACAAGAAACAAACAAAAAAAATGACCAGCCCTTTTGTGGACCAGTTTCCAAGGTAGGGCATCTATATATAGCCTTTCTAGAGCAGGTCAGCTCCAGAGTGAGGGCCCTGCTCCTGAGGCTCAGATGGAGGCAGACCACAGAGGAGAGGTGAACTCCCAGTGAAATATTCTGGGCCTTGCTTGATTTTAAGCCAACAGCCAGTCTCCAGGTGATTTTATGGATAAGGAAAAAAAGCCCTGCAAGAATAATCTCTGTTTTTCTCCTACATCATGGCCCTCCATCGCTCTCTATACTGTGAAGAGAGTGCGGGTGAGGTGGTCTGAATCTGAGCTTTGCACCTCCCTTTCTTTCATCTTCCTTTTTACTAAACAAGCAGTCGGGACACCCAGAGCGCTGACATTTAAGCTTTGACAACTGTGTCTCTAGGCCACCTCAGTGGTCATTTACTCAACCTTGTATTTTTTCAAACGAGAAGAACAGACTCTGGGTACCCAAGAGCAGAGCCTCTCAGATGTTTGGAGAGACCTGGGCCACTTCAATTTTTGTACCTCCTTGTATATTAAAATACAAGAAACAATTGAAAATGAGAGTTATAAAACTTGGGGCATATCTTAAATGTTTACATTTTACAAATCAGAAATCTTTACAAAAAAAAATTCAGCCTAATATATCTTAATAGTCACAAAATCTAGAAAAATAGTGGTAAGCTATAGGCACTGTTGTATAGTCACAAACTTAAGGTTGGATGATGAAGTCTTCTTTCTTCAGTGCCATGTATCTTTAGGATTGTCTGAGGAGCTTTATTTGGGGAGGTCAAAGGTATTATTTGGGGTCACAGTGAATGTGGAGCCCAACTGGCTCTTCTGCCCTCTTTGCCTCTTCTGAGCTTTTCCAGCTGTGTGAGCCGGACTACTCATGTCTTCATCAGGGCAGAGGACATAACTTTGTGTTTTTGACTTTCCTTGATTTATTATCTTATTAAAGGCCTGCTTGTTTGAAATACATAAAAGTCAAAACTTTTACTTCATGGTGGAGCCACAAGTGAAGCAAATTTAGGGGCAGAACAAAGATCCTGGTCATAGCAACCTACTGGTGTTGTGGTAGTCACTTCCAAGATGGCTGCCAATGATCCTTGCCTACATATCCTTCTATACTGAATAGGGCTAACCTTGCAACCCGTAGGATACTGTGGAAATGAGGGAGCATGACTCCCAAGGCTTGGTAGGCAAGGATATTGTGACTTCTGCTTTGCTCACTCTTGGACTCTGAGTGAACCCAGCTACTGTGTTTTGAAGACACTCATGAAGAGGACTGGATGGGGAGGAGCTGAGGTCTACTACCAACAACTAGTATCTGGTGGATCCTCTCGCCCGAGTTGAGGCTTCAGATGACTGCAACCTCTTGAGACATCCTGAGCCAGAACTATCCGATGAAGGCACTCCCAGATTCCTGATATTCAGAACTGAGTGTACGTTTACTGTTGTTGTAAGTTGCTAAGTTTTGGAGTAATTTGTTATTCAGCAATAAATGACCAACAGTGCCATTTTACATAACAAACATAGTAAAATAACTAACGTGGGTCACCTAGCTCACTGTCTATAGTTATTCACCACCTTCTCCTTGTCTGGCCTGGTGTCTGAAATTCTTGCTTTTGAGGGACATTCTCTTCTGGACACCCTTTCAGGAGTGTCATCTTAAAAGGCAAAAAGCTCTGTACATGTTTTTATCTTAACCCTTAAATTGCAATGTGCTAACCCCTGAATGGACACAGTTCACAGCCAGCTGAGAGGAGAGTACTCTTGGGAGGTAGGACTTGTGGATAAGAGTTGAGAACAAACTTTTGCTGTTGATGAGAAAGCAACAGAGTATAGACTCAGAGTCAGAGGACTAAGCTTGAATTCTTGCTTCATCTGTGTGATCACGGGCAAGCTACGGCCCTTCATGAGCCTTCATTTCTTCTCCTGCACAATGGGAATAATACAAGTATCTAATTCACAATTTCCCCCCTCCCCCAGTCCCCAAGGGATAAGAAACAGTAATACACACAAAAGCATTTTTTATATTTTATTTTTTTTAAGATTTTATTTTTAAGTAATCTCTGTACCCAACGTGGGGCTTGAACTCACACGCTGAGACCAAGAGTCACATGCTCTACTGACTGAGCCAGCCAGGAGTCCCCACACAAAAGCACTGTATGTCAGAAAGACTTATACAAAAGTTAGCTTGTTTAAGTACAATCTCTAAACAACAAAGTTAGCTTCCCAAGAGGGGAATACATGGGCTCTTTTCCCATTTGTTTGGTTTCTTTTCTGTGCCATGCATTATTAGGAGTGGGGTCATACAAATGAATAAAATAAGTTTCCTGACCTCAGGGGGTTCAGAGTATGTGGAGTGATAAATAAGAAAACAGGCAATTACAATAAAATGTAAAAGGTGCTATGCACAGGGTAATTAATTCCTTTCTTCATCAAACATTTATTGAGTGCCTTTCCCCACACGTCAATGTGCTGGATGCTATTGATACATATACAATGAATAGGAAGCCCATTGAGAAGGCTGCCAGGAGGAGGCATCATTGAGCTCACTCATAAAGTCTGAGGAAGAGCGAGTCCAGTGAAGTTTAAGATCAACGGTACAGAAGGCAAGGTGCATCAAGGCACAGAGGTGAGCACCAGCACGGTGACTTGGGGGTACTTCCTCCCTCTCAGCATTCTGGGTAAAGTCAACACTATTGAAATGAACCATCCCTCAAGGATGACTGGCTGACCCAGAACTCTGTTTAACCAGTTTACACCAGGTAAAACAGTGTGCCTTGATATCCCAAGTGGGGGTGCTTGTCAACTCCCAATTACCCATCAGTGCTAGCCTAGCCCGTCTCTGGGCTCTGCTCAGTTACGGGCCCTTATGCACTGTTGAGTGACTTAGAGAATACCAACACACTTAAATATTAATTTGGTTAATTAAAATGATAATTTGGTTAATTAAGTTAATAATTAGAATAAATTTATTGTGCAAGAAGTCATCTAAAGTATGCCAAAGCCAAATAAAATTAAAATTAAAATTAACTGCCATTTGGGGTTTCCTGTATCCCTTACCTCACTGTTGGCTCAGACCATCCATCCTTGATTGTCCATATTAAGGAGCCCCTCTTCCTTCATACTCATGTCTGCTGCTCCGAGCTCCGGGCTGCTGAGACAAAGTGGAGAGAGCAAAGTTCCTTTGGGGTCACAAGCTTACATTCCAATGCAGAGAAATATCTCATGGTCTTCAAATGACTAAAGTAAAAGATCAGCTGATTTCATTTCCTCATCAAAATGGATGATTTCCAAGTGCTGAAACTGAACTACATGCTTAAAGCCATTTACTCCCAAGGCCTGCCCTGGCAGCGTCACCTCCCTCAGCTGCTGTAGCCAGACCTCGGCAACAAGCGAGATGAGCTCAATGTGGATGGGCATTTAATTTGATTTCCAGGATAACATATCCCTCAAATGTGCAGAATTCCCTAAGGAGATAAGATGGGCTTATTATTCACTGGGTAGGGTTATCCAGACACCCCCAAGTATAAGACGGAGCAGAAACAAGTCACATAAATGGGTGCTAGAAGTCTGACGTCTTTGCCCAAACAGGCTCACTGTTTTGAGGGCTTGCCCTCTGGGCAAAGAGCCTGAGGATTTTGTGTCACTCGTGCTTGTCTCTCACACGCAGGCCTTTCTCAACCATCTCATCCTGGCCAACATGCCCAGCTCTGTGTCATTTCTACTTAGGATAATAAAAGGGATGTAGATTGTCATGCTGACAGGAAGAAAGGATTTGCTTGTCTCTTTGGGTTGTTTCTTGCCATACTACACTGCACATGGTGTCGCTGAGCTTAGCTCAGCGCTGGGTCTCTATCTCAGGCTCAGATCAGCTGGTCCTCCTCTTGGCCACCAGCCACTCTGCCCCTGGCTCGCTCCCCTCCTTGAGGTTCTTGCGAAGGGCAGTGCTGCCATCTCTGTTTCCTCCATCCCTTTCACTCCCAGACCCCCTTTGCCTCAAGTTATTTTCTATAAATCCTGAGCTTTGGCCCTCAGTTTTCATTCCTGAGTGTATGACTCAACAAACCCCATGGTGTTTGGCTCTCTCACTGCTCAATGATTCACTCACTGTCCATGGCCACATAGCATATGTGGTTGAGATTTGTGCCTCTGCAAAATCACACACCTACCTCCACATGTCAAAGATTTTGGGGGCTGCTGGTAGAGGGTGAAGGTAATGGTGTTAGCGTCTTGGGTGCCAAGGGTCCACTGAATCAGAGCGCTGCTGGAACACAAAGTATAAATTGGAGATAAGGATTTAATGAGGAACAGCTACTATTATTGTTTGTTTATGCAAAGGATAGCTAGCATGAACAGAGAGCAGTCTTAGGAAACTTCCCTAGGTGTACCTTCTGTCCTGGCAGTAATATTCCAACCTTTCTTGGGCAGCCAGCAGTGTTTTGAGCCCACTTGCTTCTGTCTCCAAATTCTCTATACACTGTGCTACCTGGGGTGTACCGTTGTCACGTGGCTCTTTTGTTATATGGTGACTTTGAATGCGGATCTGGTGTTACTTATCTGAGCAAACCAATCACTTGGTCTATGGGGGAGAAAAGGAAATGTTACATATCAACTGAGAGATTTTTGTTTGGAAACTAAAGATGTGAGATAAAATACAGGGAGATCAGGCAAAAGGCCTTTTGTAAATCCATGACAGAGACAGGGAGGGCTTGAAATAAAGGAGTCAGTGGTAGTGGGGTTGGAGAGGAAGAGATAGGAAAGGCACTTAGTAAGTCAAGTAATCAGAACTTGGGGACTAAAAAGCTGGAAGAAGTAATTGAAGAAGACTTTTAAATTTGTTGGTATATTTTGAGACATAAGAGACATAAGAAGGATGAAGGCATGGTAGGGAAGTTTAAGAAGTTTGTAGATGTGGTGGGGCAGGAAATTAAAGAAGTTATGATTAATGATCCTTACATTTTTGCATGTAAATTTTTTTTATGGTCAGTTTACTGGACTTCTTTGTCTCATTAATAAATTCAGTTTTGGATATGTTTGCATTTGAGAATTAGAAATCTGGGTTGGTAATAACATTTGGAAGTCACCCATGAGTAGAGGATGTTAAAGTCATAGATCTGGACCAGATCATCTAGGAAGGGTATAAAGCCTGGAAACAGAAGCAAAAAAACAACCTAAAGAAGGGGTCCTGGGGGAAGAGGATGAGCCCCTGGAAAGGGGCAGTAAAGAAAAAAATAGGAAAAACTAGAAGGGAATTTTGTCTTAGAAGATAAAAGGAAAAAAAAGTTTTAAGGAGCCAATGACTGAGACTGTTAAATGATAGAAAAAAATTAAGTAAGGTCAAGTGGGAAAATATGTCACATTTGATGTTTAGACAGTTTGGGACATCATCAAAGCATTTTCAGGAGACAGCAAAGAGAGAAGTGGAAATGCATTAGGTTGGCTGTGAATAGTCAAGAAAATCTTGAATAAGAAATAGAAATCTTTTCAATAAATGATGCTAGGTCAGTTGGAATATCCATATAAAAATTAATTTTGGGCTCCCTATGCACCAATTTAAAAAATCAATCATAGATAGACGGTAGAGAAAGCAATAAAACTTTCTGAAGACAATGTAGGATAATATCTTTATCATCTTGATAGAGGCAAATATTTCTTAAACAAAGCACAAACCCACTAAACATAAAAGAAAAAAATGATAAATTGAACTATAATAAAATCCAGAGCCTCATTTTATCAAAAGATATTATTAATAGACTGAAAAGGCAAGCTACAGAATGAAATAAAATACTTATAATACTTACATCAAATAAAGAACTCATATCTAGTGTATATAAAGAATTCTTATATATCAGTAAGAAAAAGACAAAATGCCTAATTAAAGGTGAGTAAATACCTTAAAAAGTTATTTCCCAAAAGAGGACAACCAAATGTATCAGTAAACATGAATAGATGCTTAACATTAATTAACATTCATCAGGAAATTGCAAGTTAAAACTACAATGAGCTACCATTATACATCCATTTAAATGGCTAAAATTAAATACATTGATAATACCAAGTAATGACAGGATGTAGAGAAACTGAAACTACCTTACACTTCTGGTGGTATATATAAGTACATATTAATACAACCATTTTGGAAAACTGTTTGCAGTGTATTCTAAATTTGAGCAGGGGGGGCACCTGGTTGGTGCCACAGTCGGTTAAGCATCGAACTTTTAGTTTCAGCTTAGGTCGTGATCTCAGGGTCCTGGGATTGAGACCCATGTCAGGCTTCATGCTCAGCAGGGAATCTGCTTGCGGATTCTCTCTGTCCCTTTCCCTCTGCCCCCCACTCTCTCTCTAAAATCAATCAATCAATCAATCTTTAAAAAATAAAGATGAGCACAGGAAGAAGTAAAGTTGAATGTGGATACAAATAAGTATGTAGGTATGGTGGGGGCTGGAAGTTGAAAGAGTTCTGATTAATGATCTTTAGTTTTTGCATATAAGTTTTTTCCAACCAATTTAGTGGATATCTTTTTTACTTGCTCTAAAACTTTTTCAGTTAACTCCTTTGGATTTTATAAATGAAGAATCATATTATCTATAGGTAATTAAAATTTAGTATTAGTCAATATTTATACTTTTAAATGTTTTTCTTATCTTATTTCATTGGCAAGTTTGTAAAAAACAATAATGAATAGAAACATTATTAATGAGCATCTTATTTTGTTCCTGACTTGAGTGCAAAATTTCAAATGTTTCACCATTAAGTATGATGTTGGTTGTAGATTTCTGGTAGATGTACTTCAAATAACAAAGAAGTTCACTTACATTTCCCCTTTACTAAGAGTATTTTATATTAAAAATTGATGTGGAATTTTATTAATGCCTTTTACCATCTATTAAAATGACATGAAAAGTCATTCTCTTTATTAATGAAATACTTTGCATTACAGATTTTCAATTTAGCCATATTTGTGTTTCCAAAATAAAGCCCTTGAAAGGCTAAAATAACAAAGAAATTATGTGTCTTTTAAGATTTCATAGAATTCATCTTTGAATCTGACTGTACACGGAGACTTCTTTGGAAGGGAATTTTTTTCCAACTATTTTTTTCTATTTCTTCCATGGCTATTGATCAGATCTGGGGTTATATTTAAAAACAAATAATTTTAATAATATATAAATTCCTAGCAAATAATCCTTTTGATCTGAACTTTCATATTTAGTGGTAAATGTACATAATACACTTTTACAATCTTTACAATTTCCTAAATAGCTGCAGTTATGTACTTATCTTCATTCATGTTTTCTTTTCTTTCTTGACCATATATGTCAATAAATTGTCTTTCCTTTTTAAGAACCAGAATTTATTAGGTTTATTTTATATTTTATTATTATTATTGATGTACAGCAGACACACAATGTTCATTACATTAGTTTCAGGTGTGCAACATAATGATTCGACAAGTCTATACATTATGCTATGCTTACTACAAGTGTAGCTAACACCACACAATGCTGTTATAATACCATTGACTATATTCTGTATGTTGTATCTTTTTTTTTATTACATTCCTTTCTTGACTGTATTCTGTATGCTGTATCTTTTTCTTTTTTTTTTAAGATTTTATTTATTTCTTTTGAGAGAAAGAGAAAGAAATAGAGAGAGCATGAGCAGTGGGGAGGGGCAGAGGGAGAGGGAGAAGCAGACTCCCAGCTGAGCAGGGAGCCTGACTCAGGGCTCCATCCCAGGACCTTGGGATCATGACCTGAGCCAAAAGCAGATGCTTAACTGACTGAGCCACCCAGGCACCCTTGTATGCTCTTTTCATCTCTGTGAATTTTTCATTCCATAACTGGAAGCCTGTGCCTCCTACTTTCTTTACCCATTTTGCCCATCACCCCTCATTGTCCTCTGTGGTATCATCAGTTTGTTCTCTGTGTTTATGGTTGTTTCTGATTTTTTGTTTGTTTGCTCATTTGTTTTTTAGATTCCATTTTGTTTTTTAGATTAGATTTAGATTTAAATTTTAGATTTAAATGAAATCATATGGCATGTATATTTCTTTGACTGACTTATTTCACTTAGCATTATACCCTCTAGATTTGTCCATGTAGTTGCAAATGGCAAGTTCTCATTCTTTTGTACAGCTGGGTAATATTCCATTATCTACATATTTATAAATATATCTCATCTTCTTTAGTCATATATCAATGGATACTTGGGTTACTTCCATATCTTGACTATTGTAAATAATGCTGCAATAAACATAGGGGGGCATATACCTTTTCAAATTAATGGTTTTGTTTTCTTTGGGTAAATACTCAGTAGTGGAATTCCTGAATCATATGAATTTTTATTTTTAATTTTTTGAGGAACCTCCATACTGTTTTTCACAGTGGCTGCACCAGTTTACACCACCACCAACGGTGCATGAAAGTTTCCTTTTCTTCATGTCCTTACCAACACTTGTTGTTTCTTGTCTTTTTGATACTAACGATTCTGACAAGTATGAGGATTATTTGGCCTATTTTAAAGAATTCATTATTTTTCAGTTATATTAATTCCTTCCTTCTATTAAAATTATTTTGCTGTTTTTGAGCTTACAACTCTCTCCCTTATTTATAAATTTGAATTGTGTTTTTTTATTTGACTTTTAGCCTTAGCTCAACATATATACTCAATTTTCTATTACTTTCTACATTTCATTAACTCAGATAAGACGTACAGACAGCTAAATGAAAAAGATTTCTAGGGTACAGTTTGATAGGTTTTGATAAATGCCTACAGTCCTGTAAAGATATAGAACATTGCCCTCTTCCCACTCTCACATTCACAACTATTCTGATTTCTATTGCCTTACAGTAACTTTACAATCACTTTATTGACTTATGATAACAGTAACTTTGCCTGTTCTTGAACTTCATATAAATAGCCAGACAAACAAATGTTTGAAATTCCTGGGTTAAGACTCGGTTTTATTCATTCTGAAACCTTATCCTCTGTGGTTCACAGATCTTCCCTCTGGCCTCTTGGTTCCACTTTCTGAGTCATCCTTCCTCTTCCATGAAAGCTAACATGTGTTTGCAGCTGAGAATTCTCTTAGTCTGTTTTCTGTCAGGAGAATTATAAGGGTCCAAAGACTTCTTTTTATTTTGTATTTTATCTGTCTTTTCCATCTAAGCTGGCAGTGTTTTTGTTGATATAATTCCATTGAAAGCTTTGTGGATCTCCTGGGAATCATACCAAAATCAACTTCATTAGACAAAAGCTACACCCACAAATCTTGAGATAAATTCTTCTCTACCTTGGGATTTTGCTGAGGGACAACACTCTTAGACTTTTTAGAAGTCCTATTATTTGTTCCAGAAGATCTGTTAAGTGTAGCCTTGAAATTTTAAAAGGGTTTTATTTATTTATTCATTTATTTAATTTTATAGATTTTATTTTTAAGTTATCTCTACACCCAACATGACGTTTGAACTTACAACCCCATGATCAAGAGCAGCATGCTCCACAGATGGAGCCAGCCAAGGTGCCCCTAAAGGGTCTCACCACTTTTGATATTTCTGAGGTTTTAACAAAGAACATTATGGCCATAACCTCAGCTCACTTTAGAAGATGTGTTCCTGGTAGTGCCCTACACTTGATCTTTGCTCAAGAGCCATTTCTTAATTTTAGCATCCTTTGCTGTCTAGAGAGGCTGAAGCATTTTCAAAACCATAAATTTCCTGTTCCTTCATATTTAAGTCCTCCTTTTAGTATATATTTCTCCTCTTATATTTCCCATAAATATTATAAGCATTTTGCCTGTAAATATTTCTAGATAAATCACCCAGTTCATTAGGTATATTTTTTATTTTCCACATTACTGCAAGTGACAGTATTGCTAAACTTCCTGCCTCTATATAACAAAGATCCTTCTCCCTCCAATTTCCAGTAGCCAATGAACCATATGAAGCTGCCACATTTATAGATAAAAAATGGTTGGAGGTTGGCCAATTTCATAGAGTTCAACCTAATAACCCATTTCTGTTAGTTTCATGAGTGGGAGGGATTACTGACAGCTGGCTTCTATTTAGCACATTCTCAACCTTGCCTGCACATGAAAATCACCTTGGGGAGCTTTTAAAAATCATGGTGCTCAGGCTGCACCTCAGAACAATTAGATCCAACCCTCTATAGCTTCAACTTAGGCCTCACTGGTTTCAAAAGCTCCATAGGTAATTTCAGTGTGTGGTCCAACTTGAGAACCATGGCTTTAGGGTATATATGTAGTTTGTTTTCTGGGATGAGACGATCCAATGTCTCTGTGGTCTTAGGTTATCTGGAAGAGTACTGTGATTCTATAGCCCTGACACTGACTTATACGTTAAAACTTTAATGTTAGAATTCCCATTTTAGAGAGCAGTATTTAAAATCTGACTGAGGTAAACACTAGAGTAAGTTATTCTGAAAGTAGGAAATTAGAAACAGCTGTTCCATCACCCTGTGATTAATTAATTTCTCTTATTTTATCCTCTGGTGCCTGTGATTTGAAAGGTTCTCTGGAGGACCAATGGAAACCTCACTTTCTTTCTTTCTTTCTTTCTTTCTTTCTTTCTTTCTTTCTTTCTTTCTTTCTTTCTTTCTTTCTTTCTCTTTCTTTCTTCTTCTTTCTTTTTCTTTTCTTTCTTTCTTTTTCTTTTCTTTTCTTTTCTTTTCTTTCTTTCTTTCTTTCTTTCTTTCTTTCTTTCTTTCTTTCTTTCTTTCTTTCTTTCTTTCTTTCTTTCTTTCTTTCTCTTTCTCTTTTTTTTAGCTGTCTTTTTTCACTTGTTGGATTCACAGTTGCCTTAGTTTTGTGGGCTTTGTTGTCAATCTTTCCCCTCTTACCTTTCAGAAACTTCTTCTGATGTGGACTGCTATTTGCCTTCTTGACTTTCCAGTGCTGCTTTGGATTTGTTTTTACATTTCTTTTTTTTAAATTTTTTTATTGTTATGTTAATCATCATATATTACATCATTAGTTTTTGATGTAGTGTTCCACGATTCATTGTTTGTGCGTAACACCCAGTGCTCCATGCAGAATATGCCCTCTTTAATACCCATCACCAGGCTGACCCATCCCCCTACCCTCCTCCCCTCTAGAACCCTCAGTTTGTTTTTCAGAGTCCATCCTTTCTCATGGTTCACCTCCCCCTCTGACTTACTCTCCTTCATTTTTCCCCTCCTGCTACCTTCTTCTTTTTCTTTTTTCTTAACATATGTTGCATTATTTGTTTCAGAAGTACAGATCTGTGATTCAACAGTCTTGCACAATTCACAGCGCTCACCATAGCACATACCCTACCCACTGTCTATCACCCAGCCACCCCTTCCCTCCCACCCCCCACCACTCCAGCAACACTCAGTATGCTGAGTGAAATAAGTCAATCAGAGAAAGACATGTATCATATGACCTCACTAATATGAGGAATTCTTAATCTCAGGAAACAAACTGAGTGTTTTTACGTTTCTTTTGCCATTTCTGTGATTTTGGAAGAGACAGGAGCAATATTATGTGTTCAGTTTGTTAATACTTACTGAGCACTTAGTATGTGCCAACTTCCTTTCTAAAAGCCCTACATCCATCAGATTATTGACCTAACTTGTGAGAAAGGGGTCTTAGGGTTCTCCAGAGACACAAAACCAATAGAGAAAAGATTTGCTAAAAATAATTGGCTCATGTGGTTGTGGAGGCTGACAAGTCCCATCATCTGCTGTTGGCAAGCTGGAGACCCAGAAGAGATAATGGTGTTATCTGAGTCTAAAGGCCAGGGAACAGGACAGCTTTCCAGTCCCAAAGGTACAAGAGCCAGAAAGATCCAGTTTTCAGTTTGAGTCCAAGGGCAGGAAAAGCAATGTTCCAGTTCAAATACAGTGAGACAAGAGGAATCCTCTCTTACTGAGGGGAGGGCCAATCTTTGTGTTCTACTCAGGCTTTCAGCTGTTTTGATGAGACCCTCCCATATCAGGGAAAACAACTTGCTTTACTCAGTCTACCAACAGAAATGTTAATCTCACCCCAAAACAGCCACACAGAAACATCCAGAATAATGTTTGACCATTTGTCTGGGCACCCCATGGCCCAGTCGAGTTGACATATAAAGTTCATCATCACGTTTTTAATTTTATTTTGTAGATGAAGAAACCAAGGCAGCATTCAGCTGCTGAGTGATGGACCTGGGATTCAAACCCAGGCTGTCTGGCTGGAGAGTGCATGTTTTGGACCACTACACAGGTTTAGGAGCAGAGGTGAGACAGGAGAGAGCATAGGTGAGCCTGGAGAGCCGGGATTAGTGTGACACTTAACTTGCCAAGTCACAGTTCTCAGGGCTGACCAGACTTCTAGAATGGGGTGGGACACAGTCTGCCCAGCTGCTCTCTTCTTTGCGGGCTCTTAAAGTAGACTGACAGAACTTTTTTGCTTTAACAGTTTAATTGCCAATATTTGAAAAAGGCAAGGATAAAGGGGTTGGAGGTGTTAAAAAAACCAAACAAACAAACCCCCAAACCCAAACTTGGAGGGGAATTTAAAAGCTTCTAGAAACTTACAGCATTCTTATAGGAAATTATCCTGTTTCTGACTTTTTTCTTATGTTAGTAGCTGGAAGCCCTGATAGTTTCCTGATTTTGTTTTCAGTTTGTGAGGGTGGAACTCACCAAACTTTATCTCTTCCTCAGTCTGCTGGATTCTTCAGCCAGCAATTTAAAAATATCAGGAGCTTCGGGGTGCTGGGGTGGCTCAGTAAATTAAGCATCCCACTCTTTATTTTGGCTCAGGTCATGATCTCAGGGTTGTGGGATCAAGCCCCATGTCGGGTTCTGTGCTTAGTGCAGAGTCTGCTTGAGATTCTCTCTCTTTCTCTCTCCCTCTGCCCCTCCCCTATGCATGTGCTCACTCTCTCTCTCCAAAATAAATAAATAAATAAATAGACAAATAAATATCAGGAGTTTGGGTTTTTTTCCAGACAAAATATTATTCAGTATCCCAATATGTTAAACACATAAAGGCAGCATTTTGTAAGTATACATTTATTCAATAAAATCATACTTTTGCCTTTTCCTAATTTTTACAAAGTTAATCAAAGAGAATCCTGAGTTTATTTTGATGAACACAAAAATAGGAAATCATGACTGTATAAGACATTTGCAGTCTTATACAAGTCTCAATATCCAATTTATTTGTGTAATCTGTTTTGAATATACAATATCAAAGAAATCCTGATTCAAACAGATAAGTAGCTTACCTTGCAATCTCAAGTTTTTCTTTGATCAAACTGATCCCAAAGCAGTGAAGGGGACTTGTAGGACTTTTTTTGTTCCAAAGTCAAATCACCAACAATATCTAACAACTAGCTTACTTCTTCATTATAAATATAAAAACCAATCAATACACACCCACACTTACAATAAATGCTAAGCCTGTCAATTTTATGACAGTAAGACAATGAAAAGTGTTCTGATTTTACTTGCTATTTCATATTAATTATAGCTCCGTACAGGCTAAGTAAATGTGCCTGAACCTTGTTCATAGCTCTATAAAAGTGCCTCAGAAGAGCCTACCACCCAGTAGGCATAAAATAAATGTTTGTGGAATGAATGAATGTACAAACCAACCTTTCCTGGTATCTCATTAAGTATTGGAGTATACATACATTTTTATTTTTACTTTTTAAATTTTCATTTCTACATATTTGAATCTTAGAAAGATCAGTGTAGAGTGACAAACTTTATAATCAATGACTCATTTACAAGACTTTCAAATATATCCCCAGATCTGCCTGTAGAAGTTCTCTAAGGTCTGCATGAAAACAAGCTCACGAGGCAGGATGAAGTTAACCCATTGGTTTGTTGTCTTCAATATCAAAGTTAGCATTGGGCATATTTGAGACTGTGTTGAGTCTTACTACACTTGAAAACTTTATATTACAACCTTGAGTCAAAACATTTGTGGAACCCAAAACATGTCATGGAACTCAGGGTTAGCCCTTGGGTTCCAAGAAACACCTCTGGAAACCACTCCTGAAGTTTATGTAGACCACCTCCTCCATGAGGGGCCCTGTCTCCAGCACAGCTCTGAAGGCAGTGAGGGCACACAAAGGGCACCATGCGTAACCATGCAAGTGCCCCCCTTGCTGTGATCTCTTACTAAAACCACAACAATTTCATGACTGATTTTTTTTTTTTACCTCTCTCTATGTGCCGTACTCTGTTCCAAGGACTTTACATTTATTAACTCATTTGTTCTTAAAACAACCCTATTTTAACAGGTCTTACCATTATTATTCCCATTTCATAGTTGAAGGAGCTGAATTAGAGAAGGCTGAAAACAGAGCTGCCTTTCGTGGACTAACTCCAAAGCCCGTGGACCCATGACCCCGCACTGACAGATGGTGGGGCTCCCTGGAGGCAACTTGTTGGACTTACAGGTAGAAACCTGCAGCTTCACAGTCCCTTCTATGTTTAATTTATTTCTTTACTTTGACTTCAATAATTAATAATAATAATAATATAGTAGTAATAGTAGTAATGACAAGGGGTGCCTGGGTGGTACAGTCAGTTAAGCATTGGACTCTTGGTTTCCACTCAGGTCACGATCTCAGGGTCGTGAGATCAAGCCCCAAGTCGGGCTCAGTGGGGATCCTGCTCAGATTCTCCCTCGCCCTCTGCGCATTCCACTTGTGCTCGCTCTCTATCTCAAATAAATAAATAAATCTTTTAAAAAATAATAGTAATGACAAGAATACACCTTAGTACATTGGTCCAAATGGTATTAGTAAATTCAGGGCTGTGTTTGCTATTTCAGGACAGCCAGATATCAGAAGTGATCAAAATGGCCAGCATGTCAATCTCCAGTGCCAGTTTTAATGAGATGCTATTTAAAAACTCTTTAAAAGTATCTTATTTACTTGAAGAAAAATTTATTGTTGCAGATTATTTTTTTAAAACAGATAAATTAAACCACAGATTGAATGCACTATTGTGGGAGAGTAGATGTGGTGACTCTGTTCTTGCAGCAATTGTTCTGATTAAAATTACTTGGCAGCCTTGTGCTCATAGAGAGTTGCTCAAAACAATTCGGCCTTCTGTCGGCACAAGGGTAAAAGTGAGCACGGAATCCCACAATGCTGCTTAGAAGATGACTTTAGCATGTAATTTCATTATTTTTTAAGGTTATGATTTTAAAAACGTAAAAAAAAATCATGTAGGGATTTTGAGGAATACTGAGAATATATCCAGAAACAGTCCCACAATGAGATATCCTAGGATTCTGGTTTGAGAAGCACAAAATTCACAATGTTTCCTTGTGTCCTGGTTTTCTGCACAATGCACTGACCCCAGCTCCACGGAACAAGAGAAGAAAAAGCTCCTATAACAACACCCTGAATCTCAACCTCCTTTCCTGGGAAGGCAGCAACACTGAAGTTTATCCTCCACTATGGAAATGGGGATGAGAGATGCGTGAGTCAGACAGGAGCTGGGAGGTGAAAGCTGGTGGCGTCAGAACGCTCCATGGGCCCATCTGCCGGATCCAAATGTCAAAGGAGGCTTTGCTTGCTCTGCAGCTGCAAGGCGGGAAGGGCACCTTCACTCACCACCCCCAAATCAAAGAGCAGATGGATTTTTGAATTGAAGAGGCAGCAGAGAGGCATCTGAACTTTATTATATAAATAAATATATGTATAGATAAATATAAATATATTTATTGCTGAGATAACTGGGGAAATTTAAACATAGTCTGGGCACTAGATTATATTCTGGAATCGTGTTAGTTGGGATAATGGTTTTGGTATTTTAATTATGTTAAAAAAATGGCAGGAGGATGGGTAGACAGATGAAACCAGCTTGGCAAATGTTAGCAAGCTGGGTGATGAGTACATAGGGGATTTGGGGTTTTTTTTTTTCTCTACTGTGTTTTGTGCCAAATTTTCCATTGTGAAGATTTTTTTTTAAAGCAGGAAAAAGTGATCTTTCTATTTGAAAAAGTTGGGAACCACTCTCATAGAAACGATGCAAGTAACTAATTCACATTCAGTGACAGAAAGCTGATTATCCCTGATTTGACAACTTGGTGTGATTCCTTTGAAATAAAACCAAAATAAGGAGTCATAAAACATGATTTCCAGTATAAACCAGGCCACTTGCTTTAATCCCCCTGGGCCTCAGATGATTCCTCCTCCATGAAGACAGATTAACTTCCCACTTATTTAAATTAAACAGACATTTATAAAGCCTATAACATTAAAGAAGATAATTCACATTAAAACTATGTAAAATATGAAAAACTATATGAAGGGATGTGACTATTACTGTAGTAGTTATTTTCATCGTCATTGTCATTATTCAAATATATTTAGTTATAAGAGAATGGCAATGAGTAGATCCAGAATATTACCTTTTGAAGATAAACCTGTGTAATGTGCCTAGGTGTTTGACAGAGAGGACATGATCAAATAAAACAGAATAGGGTTGGATTTTCCTCTCCTGGTTTGAGAGACCTAGATATATAAGCCTCTTGGGCTTCTTGGGCCTCTTGGGCCAAGGCAGCTTTCCACCCACCCATCCATCCATCCATCCATCCTTCCATCCATCCTTCCATTCATTCATCCATCTACCCATTCATTCTATCCAACAAACACATGCCAGGTACTTCCTACTATGTGTCAGACAGTGTGCTAGATGCCAAGGATGAAAAGGAGATCAAAGTTGAGTGGGAGGGACAGACATCTAAGAAGGTGATTATAAAAGAATATGGCATCACAAGAACATGGAATGGAGAAACCCAACTCAGCCTTGGAGGGGGAAAGGAAAACATTAGATAGGCTTCTTGCAGTTGTGTTGGTCAGATAGGAAGAGTGGGAGAAGAACATTCCAGTAGAGGGTTAGAGTGACCAAAGACATGGAAGATGTACCTTAGGACACCACAAAGTTGCAGCTGTGCTTTTTTTTTTTGCCAGAAGCAGGAGGATCCAACATTGAAAGTACCTGTCAGCGCTGAGACAGAGCAAGATAACAGAGGCCAGAAGCCAGACCAGAGGTTGGGCCAGGCATGGAGAGAACAATCCTGAAGGACTGAGGGACAAGACTTCAGCAGCAAGTAGGAGTCTATTAAGGGTTGGAAGTGGTGAGGAGGGAGCTGCTGGGCATTTCCATGCATTCTGGCTCAGTTCTATTTAAAGGGCCATCAGGGTAACACAGCCCACTTTAAGCTGAGGAAGCTGAGGGTATTGCTCAGGTATAAGCCACTGGCCTGAGGGTGGTATCAACAAAGGCAAGCTTTAATTAGAGATGCCACAGAGGAGAGTGTATATGCTGAGTGCACATTAATTAGGGCCTCACGGGTGATCTAACAGACGTACCACTTCCAGCTCAGTTAAGAAAAATGGTAATTATATATATATATATTTTTAAATTTTATATGTAATTTCACTGTCACTGAATATGAGTTAGTTATTTGCATCGTTCCTATGAGAGTGATTCCCAACTTTTTCAAATAGATCACCTTTTCCTGCTTTTTAAAAAATTTTTTTCTTTTAAAGATTTTTTTTCTTTTAAAGATTTTATTTTTTTTTTAAAGATTTTATTTATTTGAGAGAGAGAATGAGATAGAGAGCGAGCATGAGAAGGGAGAGGGTCAGAGGGAGAAGCAGACTCCCCACTGAGCAGGGAGCCCGATGCGGGACTCGATCCCGGGACTCCAGGATCATGACCTGAGCCGAAGGCAGTCGCTTAACCAACTGAGCCACCCAGGTGCCCTCTTTTAAAGATTTTATTTATTTATTTATTTATTTGAGAGAGAGTGAGAGTGAGAGAGAGCATGAACAGGGGAAGTGGCAGAGGGAGAAGGAGAAGCAGACTCCCTGCTGAGCAGGGAGCCCGATGCGGGACTGGATCCCAGGACTCTGGGATCATGACCTGAGCTGAAGGCAGACGCTTAACTGACTGAGCCACCCCGGCACCCCACTTTTTCCTGATTTTAAAAAAATCTTTACAATGGAAAATTTGGCACAAAACAAAGTAGAGAAAAAAAAAAAAAAACCCTGAATCCCTATGTGCTCATCACCCAGCTTGCTAACATTTGCCAAGCTGGTTTCATCTGTCTACCCATCATCTTCCTGCCATTTTTTAACATAATTAAAATACCAAAACCATTATTCTAACTAACACAATTAACAGTAATTCCAGAATATAATCTAGTGCTCAGACTGTGTTCAAATTTCCCTAGTTATCTCAACTCTTTACTTTTCTGTTTGTTTTAGTAACTAATCAGTGTCCATACACTGCATTGGGGTGATATGTCTTTAAATCCCTGACAGTTCTCCTGCTTATTTTTTTATTATGCCATTTATTTGTTGAGAAAACCAGGCCATTTCTTCTTTTTCGAAAGATTTATTTATTTACTTTAGAGAGAGAGAGCAGGGGGAGAGGCAGAAGGAGAGGGAGAGAGAGAATCCTCAAGCAGAATCCCCACTGAGCATGGAGCCCGATGCAGGGCCCTGTGACCATGACCTGAGCCAAAATCAAGAGTCAGCCACTTAACCAACTGAGCCACCCAAGCACCCCAAAACCAAGTCATTTCTGTAGCAGAATTTCCCACATTCTGGATATGGATGATTTAATCTTTCTTGTGTCATTTGATCCCCAATTTTTCAGAAACGCTTTTTAAACTTATAAACTTTTACAGATTTTCTTCTCCCCTGTCTTAGTTAGCTCAGACTATTATAACAAAAGGCCACAGACTGGATGGCTTAATTAATAGCCATTTATTTTTTCACAGTTCTGGAGACTGGAATTCTAAGACCAGGGTGCTAGTATGGTTGGGTTCTGATGAGAGCTCTCTTCCTGACTTTGCAGGTGGCTGCCATCTTGCTGTGTGCTCACATGGCTTTGCCTTAGTATATGCACATGGAAAGAGATCTCTTTTTTCTCTTCTTATAAGGCCACTAATCCCATATGGGGGTCCCTCCCCCATAACAAATTCTAAACTTAATGACTTCTCAAAGGACCCATCTCAAAATACCATCACATTAAGGGTTAGAGCTTCAAAATATGAATTTCTAGGGGGACACAAACGTTCCCCCATAGCATCCCCCAAGCCCAGGCCACAATCTACACACAGGTGTGGCTGCTTTTTTTTGCAATTTCACTGAGAAATTTCAGAATGACAAAAAAATCCACTGTGAATTCCATAATGTTTATAATCTACAATTGGATATTATTAATGACCACAGTATTACATATATTTGATTTTAACCAAGTCCAGCTTATCAATTCTTCCTTTCATGGATTGTGCTTTTAGTGTGGTATCCACTGTACCTAGAAACTGTCCTTCAGATTCATCATGGGGAATTTTGGAAGAATCATAGGAACAATCCAGAACCATAGTGCTGAGAAGCACAATGTTGGGCCTGCAGAAGAGAGTAGAGAGATGATGGGAAATGCTGTAGGTTTTGGTTGTACAAGAGTTCAAATGATCTACATGAAACTGTTCTAAAGATCACAGCTGTTTAAAGTAACTCTATGGAGAGAAACTCCATGAACCTCCCTGAATTTAGCACCAATGATAGAAAACCTGTAGGTATTTTACCTTTAATCTATCTATCTATTATCTATCTGTCTATCTATCTATCTATCTATCTATCTATCTATCTATCTATATCTATTTATCTATATCTATCTATCTGTATGTGCATATGAAGCTGCCTTTGGCAATGCTTACCAGAAGAAATGTTAGTTCTAGAAATGGACTATAGAAAATACTTGTTTTTCCAAAATAGCCTGAGATCAAGGTCATTCTATAAAGGAGTTCTGTCTTTTCTTTTTTAATGGAAATTAACAATTTATCTTAAGAAAATTATTGAGAGCCTATTTCATTTATTTGCATAATGATAAAATGTGCCAGCATTTCTCCTCTTTGCTATTATCCATGAATAAAGACACACAAAACCTCAGGAAAAAGGCATAAAAGGCACCCGAGCATCCTTTGGATCTCCTTTATGAACCAGTCTGCTTTACAAAATGAAACTGGCACCTCTGTAAAAACATATTTCTATAAAAATCTCATGTAATCAATAAATCCTATTTAAATGCATGCTAGGCAATGTACTACTTTCTTCTTGCGTGGTATCTCCTTATTATGTTATCTTAACACACAGAAGCACATGCCTCTCTTCTTCCAATATCTGCATTTAGCTACTCCATAAACAGAACAACACTGCACAGGAAATGGGGGCGGTTCCTGATAACTTATTAGATAAGGGGATTGAGAAAAACGAGAAGTCCAGGATAATTCCCTGGTTCTGGCCTTAGTGTTTAGAAAAGCCATTGACAGATATAGGGGAAAGCCCTAAAGCTGAGTTGCCTTTTAACATTAAACACTTTCAGAGCAGAGGAAAATCTCTGTGATTGGTTTTAAGATCTGATATCAGACTGAGCTAAAAGAATTTGTTAAATATTTTCTAAAGCCCAGACATAATAGAAAGAACTGACCTCCAATGGAAACACTGGACAAGAAGGTTCAAGCGAGCTTCCCTGATTGGCAATATTTTACACAGGTTGTCATACATTATTGCTTGGAGAATGGAATATGCCCCATGGGGAGTAGATGCTTGGAAGCTCGTGCCTGGCTTCTCCTGGACTTTGCCTCATGTACCTTTCCCCTTTGTTGATTTTAATCTCTGTCTGTTTTCTGTGATAAACTATAAACATGACCATAACTGCTTTTTTGAGTCTTGTAAGTCCCTCTAGTAACTGATGGAGGTTGAGGTCCATCTTGGAGACCCCGACACAAAATCTCAGAGACAAAATTTGGATGGAAAAGACAAGTTGGAATAAACTTGAGAGTGTTCTGAAAGACCCTGAATTGCATAGGAAAGCAGAAGGGTTATAACGGCTCTAGGTATCGAACCAGTTATTTTGAAGTGTATCCTGAAAGTTAGAAGATAGATTGGACTTGAATTTGATCCTATAAGCAAAGAAAGGACGAGTCTGTTGAAAACTCCAGGGAGAGATTCTTCAAAACTTTTAGACAGCATTCAAGAGTAGATCCTGATACAGATGTGACCTTGGCTCTCACCTCATGTTAGTGAATGACCTTGAGCCAGAAATAGGATTTTTGACATGTAAGTAATGACTAGAAAGGGAACTGGCTCCATGGCTGGATCTCCATCATTGCTGAACATTTTCAAAGAGCTTTAGGGCAAAAACAGAATAAGGCTAATGGCTTGCAGATAAAAAAACTAGATAGTCCCATCCTAGTCAATAAAATCAGGTAAAGGATCCTCTAATTTGACACACTTGTAGACACTATGAGCAAAAAGGTCATGGGACAAACAATTATCTTCTGTCAACTAAGAAACTGTAGGAAAAATTATAGGGTGGGACATGGACAAGGGCCCCAAGCTTCAGGTTCCTTTTTGAACATCTTCAAAAGTATTTCATATTATCTTCCATAATGATTTTGCATATGACTATTGCCTGTTTTTTTCTCAGGAGGTATAGATTCTTTTCCTTGTCAGAGAGTTATGGCTCTGAAAAAAATTCCTTGATTTTGTGTTCCCAACCTTGGGAATTGTAATCCATCTCTCTGGTAATCTATCTCTCAGTAATATCCATTTTACTGGGAGTGCAATTTAAAGAGCTTTGCAAAGCATGTCCACCTAGGGACTTTACTATCCACATCATCCCCAGGCTTTGGAAAATTGAAAATACAAGTGGAATTCCAAACTAAAATTAGCAAGACTCTCAGGCCTCTGGACCATCCATGGATTAAGGTCTTGTTACTTGTTTTAATGACAATGAGATCAACTCTTGGGGTTCATCAACTGTTCCTTTATAATTAGTAAAAAGCTGATCCATATGTCTAGAGATATCACTTCTGACCCTAGACTCTGCTCTATTTCATGCAGATTTGTCCCAATATGTAAAAAACTCATATAACACAACCAATTTTAGCATTAATAGGTATGGGCAGCCTTTCTTCAACATCTTTCTAAACAATATTTGCCTGACTTAACCCCTAAAAAAGTGGTTTTCTGGAAGAGATGTTGGAGACAGATAGACTTCAAACTTCAATAAAAATAACCTTATTAGGTATTATCAAGAAATGGATGCCTGACTGGCTCATTCGGTTAAGCATCTGCCTTCAGCTCTGGTCATGATCCTGGGGTCCTGAGATTGAGTCCCACATCTGGCTCTTTGCTCAGTGGGGAGCCTTCTTCTCCCTCTTGCCACTACCCCTGCTTGTGCTGTCTCTCTCTCTGACAAATAAATAAAAATCTTAAAAAAAAAGATTCCAAGGGGTTGGCCCTTGGATTTATGTCTCTCAAATAAAGAGACACAAGCCATCCCCAAATCACTGGAAGACTATCCCAGCTGGAGGCTGTAAGCTGAGGATTCTGACAATCTTCAGAAAGGAGGAGACAGCTTCTATCCAATACCAAGATCAAGTAGACAACAAAGTAAATTGTTTCTGCAAACTTCTACCCAAGACCCACAAAATAAAATACAGATTTCCAGAGCCACAGATTATGATGCTTTAATTTGCACTTCTTGCTCTTTTATTTTTCCTACCTAGTTATTCTTTCCTTTCTTTAAAAATCTGCTCACAGATACATGTTAACTCTTAAATGTGACAATCATACGGCCTCTGTCTTAATATTGCTTTTTGTATTCCTAGTCACATCTTGGTGAGAGCCCAATATCTGGCTATGATTTGCTGATGATTTGGCTAAAATATACAATAAAATCAACTGTTGGCTTTATACTCATTTTTCACTGGTTGCCATCTACTTTTCTTCAGCCTGGGTCCCTTGTAATGAATTGGTTGGTTTCCTCAAACACTTGGTGACTTTTTAGGTGGCAAACACCTAAAAAGCTCTAAGAGCCAAAAATCTGAGGCCTACTTTCACATCATACCTTGGAAGGAAACATCCTATTTTCACTGAAACAACACCTGGGAACTTTTTATAGGAAATGGCCTATGTCATTGAGTGTTCCCAGAAACAGACCCTGGAAAGGGACTATGAGACATATGGGCCATGGGTCTTGGAACATCTTTGAGCTGCCCTACTTTTGCAGACATTAGCAGAGAGGCTCACTGTTAAAGCCCAACTTCATGTTTCTTTGTTTCAGATGGACCTAATGATATGTCTTCTATAAATTGCACTGGCTAGTGCCAAACCACTCTTGTCAAGCACTGCCAAAACCAGATTCAATAACTTCATAGGGATATTTTGGCTGATTACTGATCATTGAGAGGTTCCCAATGACTAGGATTGGATTTGTGGCCAAAAAGCCTATAACTCACAAACCAGCTGGGGATTTGTTATCTTGAAAAACTGATACCTGCCTTCAAATAGTCTCTGATATCAACCAGAATATTTTTTGGCCCATCCATTTTCCCTTTGGGAAGAAGAGATTGTTAGATAACTCAAAAAGCTGAGCCTTGATTTGATGCCCCAAATCATAATCATTAAGGAGGATACTGAACAATTTCTTCTTCTTTGAGACTCTTTATTTCATGTCTGGAAATTTTTATATTTTATTGCTCATCCATTGACAGGGGAGATAGGCAATGTTGCTACAGTGCTGCCGTAGAGGTCCTTACTCGAGAAGTTTATAAGATTGGGCAGATGGTGATTCATAATAGAGCAACCCCGGGATATAATATTGGCCTTTCAAAGTGGAACATGTGCTATTTTAGGAGGAGAATATTATACTTAAATTTCTATAGATCTGGAAAACTGGTATAGAAATTAGGAAAGTAGGTAATTTAACTAATATCTCCATTTATGGTTCTGTAAACTGCTCCCATTGGAATGGACTCTTTTCTCTTGGACATACTTGGCTCCCAGTTTTTTGTGGACAACAGAACTCTGATCATCGCTCCTCCATTATTATCAGTCATATTGCGGTGTTCAAATACTGGTGTACACTTGCTATTCTGTCCAAAGATCTAACAAATTATCAGCCTCCAAAAAGCCGTGTATCAGTTTTCTATTACTGCCATAAATTACCTCTAACTTAGTGGATTTAAACAATGCAACTTTATCATGTCACCATTGTATAGGTCAGAAGTCTGGGCTAGTTTGTTTCTTCCAGTTTCCAAAAGGCTGAAGTTAAGGTGTTGGCAGACTGGATTCCTACTGGGAGGTTCTGGGAAGAATTTGCTTCCAAGCACATTCAAGTTGTTGCCAAAATTCATTTTCTTGCAGCTGTAAACCAAAGGGTCCCATTTCCTTGCCAACAGTTAGCTGGAGACTACCCTGAGCTCCTATAGGCCTCCCTTTGGCCCTTGCGTATGGGTCCCTACTTCTCAGAGCCAGCAATGACAGGTCAAATCCCTTTTGCACCTGGAATCTTCCCAGCTTCCCCTTCTGCTGTATCTCCTGTGCTTCTAGCTGGAGAGACTTCTTAGCTTTTCAGGGCTCTTGAGATTAGACTGAGCCCACCAGATAACTCAGGATAGTCTTTCTATTTTAGGATCAGTAACCTTAATTATAATTGCAAAGTTCCCTTTGCGATGTAATATAACATATTCATAGGTTCCAGGGATTAAGGTCTGGACATCTTTGAAAGGCCATTGTTCTGCCTACCACAATCAGGAGAACCTGATGCTTACAGAGGTAGCAACAACTATAATCAGAACCTGACACGTGATCATGACACCTCAAACATCAGTGCAGATGTGGGTTGACCACGACTCTGGAAGGTAATGGTTTATTCTCCAGCTCAGGCTGAAGAATGACCACAAGCAAGACTAAGGACTGAGACCTCAGCAACAATGCAGTCTGACAATTTATGTAGACAAGCAGTTTTCTTATGTGTGCTGACAGCTTTCTTACCAGAATAATAATTTGCTAACCCAAATGGACAACTTTGTTTATCAAGTACGAGTGTGCATATTAAGATTTACATCAAGGCCTTCTCTTTGCTGTGTCCACTAAACTTAAACATTATGTAAGGAACTGCCTAATTAATCTAGGTACTTCCCTTAAGAGACCACCTCTTAAATTCTTTGAGCCAAGACCCCAGAGAGCTGGAAATACTCTTCCTTAACTTCCCCTGTTGAAACACTGCTAAGACTCTGACAAGATGGTGTTCTTTTTTTGGCAGTAAGTTGAATAAACTCAATTTTGCTTGTTCAACAGGTTTATCTGATGGGCTCTGAGGGTCAGTTGACACTTCCCTGTGGGCAGCCCATCTATCTTTGATTCCTGAGAGGCCAGAGTGGAGTGGAGAGGGGGACACAGCAGAGACTCGTGAAGGTCCAGCTGACATCGGGAGGTTTAGCTTTGTCATTGATGAGATGGAATGCCTGAGGGGCCGTGTCTGCACAGCTGTTGAAGCTCTGCCATCCTGTGACAGTTCTGCACAAACTCTCAGAATCCATCTTAACAGCACAGCAACACACACTCTGGCCCAGAGCAAGTCTTGATTGTCTGAGGAGAACGGTGTTGTGTAACTGTGTCATTCAGGCATGGGGCAGCACTCAAGCCTGCTTTCCCCTACAGAGCTGAGTGAGTTGGAGAGAGAAGAATGGGGGAACAGTTCTGTCTTTGATCCTTTACTCTAGATCACCACCCAGTTATGGCAGATTGGGAGGGTGTTTTCACTGGGCTGTGAGAATTTGAAATCCTTAGTGTTCCCAGCTTTACCCCCACAGGGAAATATGGGCAGGAGGTCAGAGGGTGAGGCAGAGGGGTTTAGGACAAGCCATGAGAACTTCCTAGAAGTTTGAAGTAAAGGGATAGCCATGTCTAATGGAACTAAGAACTTGTCCTCACCTCTGATGACTCAAGGCTCCAGGTTCCTTTCCAGAATGTTCAGATCTTGAGACTAGGCAAAAATGGATGTGTGGGTGAAGGAAGCAAGGATGACTAGGTGCTTGACTTCTGTTTGTGGACTCGTGACTACTCCCTAAAAAAAGAGGAAACTTCAGTTTCCCAAAAGTAGCCCAAAAGGGAGAAAGAAAGAAGGCAAAGGAAGCAGGAGTTCAGAGATCTGAAGCTTCGGGGCTGTTATGGGCTGAATTGTATATTCCCCAAATTCATCTAAGTTCTAACTTCCAGAACCTCAGAATGTGACTGTATTTGAAGGCTGGGTCTTGAGGGGGGATAATTAAGGTAAGATGAGGACATTAGGGTGGGCCTTAATCCGGTGACTGGCGTCTTGATAAGAAGAAGAAATCTGGATGCAGAGGGAAGCCCATATGGATACTCAGGGAGAAGATAGTCATGTACAAGCAAAGGAAAGAGACCTCAGAAGAAACAACCCTGCTGATGCTTTGATCTCAGATTCCCAGCTTCCAGAACTTGAGGCAATAAATCTCTGTTGCTTAAATCACCCAGTCTGTGGTACTTGGTTAGGGCAGTCTCAGCAAACAAATGCGAGGGCTTGAGGCTGTTGGTACCTTGAGGGGCTGGGAGCTAAGGGTGGGTCGTCAAACTATCAATCCCCATTCTATTTGGGGCCTTTTCTTCTGCTATCGTGGTTTTTCTTCCTCCCTGTCCCTTACTACTTCCTGTTAGCACTCCCTTCTGTCCTTTTTATTACCAATGCTCCTACTTTCAGATTTGAATATGCAACGAGTTATGACTCAGAGATTCAGAGAACTGATTTATTTATTCCTCATGAGTCAAAGCAAATGCAAAAGAAAAAAGAAAAGAAAAAGAAAGAAGAGCAAGCAAGGAAAAAAAAGAATAAAAGAAAGGGAAAAGGTAAAATATCACATAAAATTAAACTTAAAACATCACATAAAACTCCCTTTGAATGCTACCAGGAGCCCTGGTGAATTGAATGGGGGCAGGCAGAATGGATATTTGGAATGGCAGAGGGTAACTTTCCTCAGTGTTAGCAGAACAGTTCACTGGAGGGACTCTTAAAGCCACCAGATCCAACTTTCTTGCATCTGAACTATTGATAGGATTTCCGTCAGGTGGTTGACTGAATTTTCCTTCCTCTCCTCTGGCTTCCTTGGAGGAACACTGGTCAGTAATGGTGTTTGGAGGTGCCAAGCCAGGTCAAGACAGTAGAAACACTCTAGCCAATCACAGCTACACCTCACCCCAGGCACCTTCCTCAAATACTGCTTTGCTCTTGGTCTATCTCAGGAGGGTATGGAAAGGAATCAAAGGATTTGGGTGCACCCAACTGCAAGAGTCTCATTTTGCTCTTTGCCCACCAGCTGGGAGCAGGAAGACAAGAGGGAGCACCCAGTGTTCCTTCAATTGACTCTGATGGAAACCAACCACACCACCTTTGAGGACCCCTTCTGCAACACTGGCCAAATTGGAACTATCCTGAACTAGGGCAGGGCAGCTGTGGAATGCAGATCTGAGGTCAATCTTTGTTTCTTCTATGTCTCTGCTTAGCATTACCTCTCCAAGCCCACACGTCAATGTCCTCTCCCTTTTGGGGGCTCCTTTTCCCCCTCACTGGCTTTATTTTTCTTCTTAACTCTTCAGACCACCTGGCATTTTATATGTGTGGAGTTTTCTGTTGTTGTTCATGTTTGTGAGGACCGGGTGGTTCCCTGAATGGAAGTCAAGTTCCTGAGGGCAGGGTCTTTGTTTTATGCTACATCTCTACTGTGTGCCTGGGACATAGTAGTTAGGAATATTTCCTGAAGGAAAGACCTGACAAAACTGGAACATTTATTCAGATTATTATTTCAGCTAGCCTTACAGACAGGTAACCCAAGGGGTAGGAAGGCCGGAAAGACCACAGTGTAGAACTAACTCCATTTCCCCCTATCCCACTGCAAGGGAGGACAAAGTTTTCCTTCACCCTCTTAGGGTCTCTGGCTGGATCTGGAAGTTAAACTGACAAAAGACAGATAAACAGGAAGAAAATCTACAAATTTTACTGAATTATTACATGTACATGGGAGCCTTTGCAAGAGAATGAAAACTTAAAGAAGTGACCTGAGCAGGAAGCTGTTATAGCTTTTCGACAAAGAAACACAAATTTGTGAAGAAATGACGAGACAGCGGGGTTTGAGTTCTGGGTAGTAAATGGTGAAGAAGTAGGTAGGAAGATAGAGTTAGTTTAACGAGGTTTGTTTATACCGATTTTTAAGCCCCAAATTCCCCGTTTCCGGTGATAAGAATATCTCCCTTCATCCTGGTGTAGCACCTTTTACACAGGAAGTCATCCCTGTTTCAGGCAAGAGGGATGAAGGGCAGGAGGTCAGAGTGACATTCCTGTACCTGCTGTCTTCTCAGACTCCTTCAGCTTAAGACACTCACTGTGCCAAGGTGCTATATTTTGGGGTAGTGTGTCCTGAACCCTATCCCCACTCTACACAATTTTATGCAGGTTATATCAAGTTAATTTAATAGTAATAATAATTATGCTTCTTTATTTAAAAAACTTAAGGGGATTTTTAAAAAATGTTAGTAGATCTACATCCTTCTTGGTTATTTGCTCTTGAGTCTTGGTGGTGGCTTTCCTACAGACCTAAGATAATTTACTGAGTCCTTAAACTAAGGAAAGGCAGCACCAAGATTGCACCCCATGCCCTGCAGTCTGTGCTCTTCCCACTGTGTGTCAGGATCCCACTATTGTTGCCACTCCTTCCGTGCCTGGTCCTTAGGAGCTGGAGGACACAGGGCCTGGGAAAAGTCTTGTTTCATTCTTTCTTCATTTACTATAAAATATTTTTGTGAACCTCAACTCCAGGCATAGCTTTTCCAAGAATGTTTATCTTTAAAATGTGGGAAATGATTCCTACTACAGAGTTTTAAAGATAAAACAAGGTATTTTTGTGGTATCTTGTATCTTGTATCTTCCAGAGAATCAATGTCTGACATTTTAGTCATCATAATAATAAATTCAGAAAACCAGTAGAATGGAGGGTGTGAATAAGATCCTTAGGAGTGGGTGAACAACACACTCAAGTGAACTGCAGAGGAAAAAGAGTGTAAGTTCAACCCAAACAGAGTTGCCGGAAATGTTAATTTTCCTTCCCCCATTTTAGGAAATGGGCAGAGAAGACACCATGGTGATTGGGACTTGAGCCCAGCTCAGAAGTCAGGGTGGGACTTAGAAAGGCAAGGAGGAAGAGAGGAGATGCTCCTGATCCTGGAACGACAAGACAGCATCACAGAGACTACCACACGGACAGTGTGTCTAGGGGACAGTGAGGAGCATATCTTTGCTGGAGCAGATATATAGGTTTTGAGAACAAGAGATGAGTGAGGAGAGGTGGGGTGGAGTCTCATTGGGGAAACCTCCCCATACCAGGCTAAGGAGTTTGGTCTTCAAGTGATGGGTAACAGCCATTAAACCTTGGGGGTGGAGGAGTGACCCTACCGAAGTGACATTTTAGCAATCTGAATGTGGAGCTTATGATGGAATGGAAGGAGGAAGGTTATGTGTTAGGACCCCAGTTGTTTGGTCTAGGAATGAGGCCACTAGAGCCAGCTGCCCTCAGCAGATCCTGTTGGAATGGAAAGGGAAGCAAGAAGAGACAGGACAAAGAAGGCATAAGAGCGTGTAGAAACTGCTTCAATTTGGTAGCCAGAGAGAGCGATTGGGAGGTAAAGTCAAAATGACCTCAAATCTGAGCAACTGGATGAATGGTGGTTTATTAACAGAAAAAAGGAAGTTGCTAGGTGGCCCCGATTTGGGAGAGTGAGTAGTAAAATCCAAAGAGAGGGATTTTGAGTTTTAATTTAAGATTGGAACATCCAAGTGGAAGTGTCCCATAGGCAGTGGGAAGTGAAATGCTTAGGAGAAAGATCAACCCTGAAAATAGAGGCTTGGACAGTATTCCCCATAGAAAGTAATAGATTTGCAAGAATAAACATGCTTTCCGAGTGTGAAAGTCTGAACACCACTGCCATCTTTTTACAAGAATATTTCCAAAGAAAAGGTATTTTGTATGCCAGGTAATTTACAGACAAGGTCAAAATGAGGGCCAAACGGACTCCAGGCTCTTTTGAAAGTTGCTATGCTCACCTCATCTTCTGGCCTGGAATTCATGCTCCTCTGCAGCACCCAGCAGAGAAGAGCTGGACTGCCAGAGGGGTGTCCGGGCTTCCAGGCAAATCGAGGCTTGGTCCATGCCTCGGGATCTGTTCTCCCAAGAGATGGGAGAGGTGCGGGAGAGGCCAGAATCTTGACTTGCCGCAGGGAAGGAGAAGCATATCAGAATCAACAGAAATGCGGCTTTTAAAAACAGCACCAATTTTAACACGCCCCTCCATCTTAGGAGGATCACCCTCCCCCCCATGCTGAGCTGAGGCGAGGAGCTGAGAGGGGGTTGTATTCGAGGTGTGGGGCAAGAAAAAGACTGATTTCACTGGTGGCCTGAAGGCTGAGCAAGGAGAGGTGGGGAGTGAAGAAGAAAAGACAAGGAGCTGGAGGAGGAAGAGGAGGCTGGAGACTCAGAGGGAAAGCCAGACGGAGAGCCACTGAGGGGAAGGCCTTTCACAAAGGAGGCTGTGGCTGAGGGTTTGAGGCCTGGCTGGAGTGGAGAAGAGCAGAGGGAGGCTTTGTCCTGGTGGAAAAACCTTTGGATTGACTGCCCCACTGTGGTTATGCAACCACCTCAAAATCCACTCTTTTGAGGATAACATGCATTATACATAATTTATTTTAGGAGTGGGTTACACAAGGTCAGTCCTAAAGACAGTGAAAGCATTTCACTGGAAAGTGGCGAGTTTAATGACAATGTGGAGCTGAGTCCTCAATGAGCAGGAAAAAAAAAATCAATGGGACAAAACTGAACTATTTTCCATTCGTTGATTTCGTTGCCCTTCAGAGTCACATCAGAGGCACTCAGTTACTTTTTACAGTTTTCGGGCTCCTCATGGGGAGTCCTGTCAACACTGAGGGCGACTCAGGAACATGAAGGGCCAGGACTTCTCCTCAGACAAGGTCCCCAGGCAAATGGGTGAATTGGCCACTGGCCGTCTCTCTATGTTTCTGAGGAGAAAGAGGTTCTCCCAGGGGATCGCTGGTCCCTCAGCATCCCTGACTTCACTGCTCCCATGCTCTGCCTCATTCCTGCAGGTCCTCACTCCTGGCTTGACTTCCTCATGCAAGGCTTGCAGTGGTGAGTCCACATTTTCTCATTCTTCTTAAGTCTATTGTCTTTCTGAGAGTCTCGGGCAAATCAAGACCTTGTTGTGATCTCCTTCACCTCCCTTCCTCTTCACCTGTGCATCTCTTCGCATGGTCCAGAGGGCGCAGTGATGGCAAAACTCACCTCAAGTCTTTTCTTTCGTGTATCTGTGCCCCTTGCAATGTGACTTTGTGCTTCTTCCAGTCGAGAGGTGGAACCTCCCCAGCTCCCCGTGAATGGAAGATGGCCTTGCTTAGCCCAAGAGCATGGGACAGAAGTGACCGTGTGCCCGCTTCAGACTAGACCTCAAGAACTCTCGTGGCTCCTGCTATCTCTCTCTCTCTCTACTGCCTGAGCATAAGCCCAGGCTACCTGCTGGGAGATGGGGGACCATGGACAGGCACAGCTGAGGTGCCCAGCAGAGCGACCTTAGACCAGCCAAGATCCTAGCCAACTCAACAGCTGGCCGCAGACGTGTGAGCAAACCTAGCTGATATCGACCAAGCCTGGTCCAGAAAATGGAACTGACCAGGCTGCCCATACCCTTGTAATACACATCGAATGTAATGCTTTAAGTCACGGCGTTTGGAGGTGATTTGTTACACAGCAATGGCTGACTGATGCCGAGAATCTTTTCCTTTCTGGGGCTGATCTGTTCTTATTCACCTCCTTATCCATCTTGAGGGGATCCTGGCTTTCTCACTTCTCTGTTTTTAAAAAGGCTTTCCTTGATGGGCGCCTCCCTGTCCATGCCTCCAGCGGACTTACCTTCTACATTCCTTCATTCCTTCTCTCTGTTGCTGGATGTGGGGAGGCGGTGGTTGTTTCTTCTGTCAGATTCTCCCTCTGCTCTTCAGCAGGCAGGCCTCCGTCCCCAATGTCCTCTTGAGGACGTCTCTCAAAATGGGCTCCCAGGGGCCATTGACCAGGCCACTTGCTCTCCAGAGGATCTCTCAAGGTCACTGTTAAAGTCGGGGTTTGAAGGCCTCTCTGTGGCCACTGACGCTGTTTGTCACACTCCCATGGCCTCTTCTGTACCACCTTCTCCTCTCTCTTGTCCCTTTTCCCTAGCTATGCCTTCTCCTCACCGACCAGCCTGCATCATCCACTTCATAACTGCAGACATCTCCAATTTTCTCTCACATGCTTCCATCTTGCAATTGAATTTACTTTAGGCAAATGACTCACACTCACAATCTCAAGTCCTGGCCTTAAATCCAACCCTATAATTTTTAAAGGTCTAATTTGACACTTTCACTTGGCTGTCTGGCTGTCACCTCCGACTCAGCATTTCTGAAGATGCTCTTGCCTTCTCCTTTCTAACCACACCCCCCTCAGATTTTCCACCACCATCACCAGCCAAGCTCAAAGTCTTTGATTTCTCCCTGCGTCTAGTCCCCACATCTAACCTCTGTGAGGTCACACTGGATTTTTTTTGTACCCCCCATCAGCACGGCTCCCTCTCTCATTCAGGCAGTCATGATTTCTTGTTTAACTATCACGGAAGCCATCCGATGCCTCTCCGTACGTCTAGTCTCTTCACTGGCACCTCACTCTGACACCTAGGCCAGATTATCTACCTAGAACACCTCTCTCCTCATGCCAGCCTTCTGCGCCAGAACCTTCCATGGCTCCTGTTTTTCTTTCTCCACATGGTTTGCCGGAACACTTCCTTAGAGAGCTACCTAGAGATAGGCTATTGGAGCCCCCTATGTGGGGTGGTTGTGCAGGAAGATGTAAGGTGCCCCAGCTCCTCCTTTATACGTGGTCAGGTATGGAAGCCTTCTTTCCATTACACCATCCCTGGAAGCTGAATCCCATGATGAGGACTCCTGTGGTGATCTCAGCTACAGACCATTGCCCTTCCTATGATGTCCTTCTCTGATAATGAGGCCCCTACCCCCTGGGCCCCCCATGTGCCCCACTTTTTCTGGATTCTTGTTTAACTTCTGACTTTCCCCATAATCTGCCTGGATGGTAAGTGGATCTCCTCAGCCCTTAAGGTGTAGATCAATTTCCTCCAGCTGCCAGGGCATGTCCTGTGGAATTGCAACGTCTGTATCAAGATGACCCTCCTTCTGGGATGTGTAAATTCTCATTGTTGCCTTGGCCCTGAATGCCTGCCTCTGTGGAATGAGCTCATTTTATGGATCCCCACATTGTCCCATGGTATCAGCTGATTCTCTCTGCCCCACATTGACCCAGCTTGGAAATGTGTCTGTTTTCTTTGATTCATGATCTTTGAGCACAAAGCAGACTTTGATATCAATTTGGAAGGGAAATATGAAGGTGGTTATTTACACTGCAGCAATCCACATCTTCGAATTAAACACTAGATATTTTTGTTCTGAAAAGCTTTTTGGCCATCTGCTCCTAAGGCTGTTTTGAAGGCTTGTTTGTCTCTATATAGCATCTGTCCTCTCTCCTCACTCCAGGTTGGACCCCTGGACCTTGAACTCTTCTTGCTCTGTTTATGCAGAGCCAGATAGAAGGGGCTAGAGAAGGAAGGTCCCCCTTGCCCCTGGTTTATCCATATCCATCAGATGCTCAGAAAAACTAGAGCTTTCATTTAACCAGCCACATCTTCCTTAGAAAGCTGTGTGGTTTAAATAAATATCCCTCCTATGTCCCCTCCCTACCACTCAGCAGCTTTTTCCTAGGTTTGCAGTCATACTCCTTCCAGTCCCTTCCCTGTTAACCCTATTCCTGATCATTCCAGCCTGGCTACCACTATGGCTCTTAGCATCATCTGCTGCTTGGATTCCTTGCTGCTCCCAATTGTGAGAATGTTTTGGAAGTTCAAAACTTCTACATACACCTGGGAATTTGGCTTCCTGAACCTTTTCCTGTTCTTGGGCTCTGCATGTTTCTGAGGCAAGCTTGCTGGTAGAGGAGAACATGTCTTCCCATCCATAAGCGTAGTTCACTCCGATTAATTTACTGCAGGTTGATAGCAACTCAGCTCCCTGCCTCTGGCACCTAACAGGCTATGTCTGTGGCAATGGGCTTGCAACATGAGCTCTCACTTCTGTGTCCCAGGCAGTGATTTTCCCTGCAAGACACAGTGGCATAGGCTCTTTAGGGTCCCGGGAATTTAGCAAATAATCTTCTTTCAGAGTGTTCCTGTGACATAAGCCTATGTGTTTGCCTTGGATTCAAAATAGCCATCTTCTTGGATGGGCTCATCTGAAAAATGCCCACCACCTTTGGAAGGCAAGTGACACGCTCCCCCTTCACTGAGAGTACTATCTTGTACAGAATGAAAGCCAGTGGGGTCTGAGGTATTCCCCAGATCATTGGCCTTAAAGTGAGCAATTCTGGCTGCTTATGTTTAAAAACTGGTGGTGGTATTGCAAAGTGGGGGCATGAGCTATACACCTAACCAATACACTGTAAGGAAGTTACTGTCTCTGCCCACAGCTGGGAGCCAGTGATGCAGGCTCTGAGGTGCTCCCTCCTCTTCCTTGGCTCATGAATGGTGGTGGGGAGCCCTAACAGGTAAAAGGTCATGTGCGCAGCCAGCCTGCTGTCTTTCTATGCTTCCCACCAGACGAGGAGGATGGAGGCCCTCCTTCTCTCAGACCTTCACGTGCAGCTCTATGTTTTATGACGTGTTTGCCATTTTAGAGCCCTTGATGTTCACTCATGGATCTAAGAAAGGATTGCCAATGGGTAAAGAGGGAAACAGGCACTGAGAGTTTTCTGTCTCTTCAAAGATAGCCATGAGATGATGGGAAGGGCTAACCATAGACATGCCTCATCCTAGGTGCTGGTTGTTGGGAGAACTTCATCTTTCTCAGGGAATTTAAACATCTTTTGCAGAGGATGTCCCTCCCAGCCTCCAGGACTGACCCAGAAGGACTTCCTGTGCTGAATTCTCTCTCCTGGGAAGACTTTGAAATATAGCAAAGAGAGATCAATGGTGAGACCAAGAAAACCCTCACTTCCCTTAAGCATTGAGGTGATGGAAACCTGGGACAGAGTTGGGGACATGGGAAGGGCTGAGACCCATGTTATTCGGGTCTCTGTTTCTCCAGGCTGGTGCTGCTCCTGGGCTGTGTGTCCTGCGGCCTCATTTGCTCCTGTTGTCTTTGTGACCTAACTCCCTGTTGGCCAGTGGGCCACTGCAGCTCCCCCAACTTCACTGCACAACAGACAATGATGTCATGGACCATGCTTATTTTTAATAGCTCCTTAAAATTCTGGTCCCATCCCAGCACTTACGCAGCTATTTCTGCTGAGTGCTTAATCAGTAGGTCCAAGATGTGAGCTGGAGCCATGCACAAAGAAGCAATCCTGCTTGTTGGCTTTTATACGGGATGTGGACCTCTGTGTGCCCCACGCCAGCCCATCCTTATACCTGCCTCTCTTTACCTCAGGAGCACCTCAGTGCAACAAATATTTACTAAAAATCCCTATGTGCCATGGGCTGGCACTACAAATGTTCACCCTATTGTTTGTCTGTCTTTTAAGAAAATAAGAGTCTGGGCTGCGAATGAAGACACACAGCTATTAGAAACTCCAGGCCCACCAGACTCTGCCCCTTAATGTCACAACCTGAAATACTCACTGAGTGTAGTTTTCTGGGTTGCCTGGGCATGATTTTTATTTTTATTTAATTTTTTAAAGATTTTATTTGTTTATTTGACAGAGAAAGACACAGCAAGAGAGGGAACACAAGCAGGGGGAGTGGGAGAGGGAGATGCAGGCTTCCTGCAGAGCAGGGAGCCCGATGCGGGGCTCGATCCCAGGACCCTGGGATCATGACCTGAGCCGAAGGCAGACGCTTAAGGACTGAGCCACCCAGGTGCCCCTGGGCATGATTTTTAGCTGAAAAAAATATGTACGCACATGTACACATTCACACAACACACACATATATTAGATACTTTTTTCTTTTCAACTAACATGACTAGAATTAGAAAGAAAATCTGATCACTCAATGAATGATGAAGGGGGAGGTCACTGCTGGGAAGATGTCAGATTAGTTTATGACAAGCGCTGGTTGTCAGCTTGGAAAGCAGATGCCTTGGTCTTCGAAGGCAGAAAGATCAGGGCTCGAATCCCAGCCTCACCAATTACCAGCTGGGACATGGGGAGAGTTCATAACCTTGCTATGCAAATACTTACCAGGTAATGCTCACTGTTACAAGCACTATCCACCAATCATTGCGTTTAATTCTCACAACACCCAACCAGGTAGATAGCACAGCACTGGCTTTCCTGGATGGTGACAGGGTTTAAAGGCGGTCATGCTAAGAGCACCAACACACCACTTGCACACCCACCGCTGGTCTTCATATCACCCAGCGTGGGACACAGGACACATAAGTTCTGATTATGTCCAGAGGATGAGCTGCAGGCGGACCGCCCCTGGAGCCTGGGTGCTTGGTCAGCTCCAGGACTCAGGAGTCTGTCTAAGTTAGTGCCCTGAGGGATGGTGGAGGCTGGATCAGTCTGCTCAGGCTGCCATAGCAGAATGCCCCCGACTAGTGGCAAAACAATGGACATTTATTTTTTTTACAGTCTGGAGGCCAGAAGTTCAAGACCAAGGTGCAGGTGGGTTGATTTGTGGTGAGGCCTCTCTTCCTGGATTGCCTTCTCACTGTGCCCTCATGTGGCCTTTCCTCCGTGCACACGGGCAGAGAGAGAGCGTGTGCTCCTGGTACCTCTTCTTTTTTTATTTATTTAAATTCAACTAATTAACATATAGTGTATTATTAGTTTCAGAGGTAGAGTTCAGTGCTTCATCAGTTGCATGTAACACCCAGGGCTCGTTACATCCCGTGCTCTCCTTAATGCCCATCATCCAGTTACCCTATCCCCCCACCCCCCACCCCTCCAGCAACCCTCAGTTTGTTCCCTAGAGTTGAGAGTCTCTCAAGGTTTTCTCCCTCTCTGATTTTCTTATTTTATCTTTCCCTCCCTTTCCCTATGATCCTCTGTTTTGTTTCTTAAATTCCACATTTAAGTGAAATCCTAGGATAACTGTCTTTTTCTGATTGACTTATTTCGCTCAGCATAATACTCTCTAGTTCCATCCACGTCATTGTAAATGGCAAGATTTCATTCTTTTTGATGGCTGAGTAGTATCAAAGGATACAGACTTAGTGATCTGGTCCCTCTTCTTATGAGGACACTAGTCTGATTGGATTAAGGCCACACCGTTATACCCTCATCTAACCCAATTACCTCCCCAAAGGCCTTATCTCCAAACATAGTCATATCGGGGGTTAGGCCTCAACATATAAGTTTTAGGGACAATAAACATTCAGTCTAGAATACCTGGTGGTGTGAGGGACAGATCAGCAGTCAGAACCTACATGGGCTTTGCTTCTTCAGCATAAGGTAGTGGTTAAGAGCAGGAACTTTGGGGCGCCTGGCTGCCTCAGTCAGTGGAACATGGGACTCTCGATCTCAGGGTCATGAGTTCGAGCCCCATGTTGGGTATAGAGATGACTTAAAAAATAAAAGGGCAGAGACTCTGAGGCTAGACTGCCAGGGTTTGTATCCCAGCTCTACCACTTACTCTCTGGGTAAACATGACTCGTTTCTTAACCTCCTTGTGCCTCAGTTTCCCTCATCAGTGAGATGAGGATGCCAATACTACAGCCTCATAAACTAGTTGTGTGGATTACATGAAGTAAAGCATACAAAGCTGTTAGTGCCCAACTGGGCACATAGTGAACACTGCAAATGCTTGTCAAAACCAAACCCAAGGGAGTGGGTCATTACTGACTCAAATCTATTTTGACCGAGGATTTGCCCAGCCTGTGTAGCAGCTTGGCTCCATTTTAGACTCTCTCTCTCTCTCTCTCTCTCTCTCTCTCTCTCTGTGTGTGTGTGTGTGTGTGTGTGTGTGTGTGTGTGTGAGTGATACAGATTAATTTAAAGACACAAGCTTTTACTTTTTTTTTTCTTTTAAGACACAGGTTCTTTCCTCAAGAACCTACAGTTTTCATAGGGCCATTTATATCTAGGAAACTATTAAAGGGGAATGAGAACACTGTTCAGCATCTAAGGCATTTCCCTGATGTCACATCCAAGGGCTTTCTAACTTGGTGAGACCACTCTTGCTTGCATTTCTCTGGGAAGAAAGTTCAACAGGGTCCACTTACAGTTACAGCTAAAGCCATCTTGCGTTAACCCCCTGCTAGGATCCCGTGACCCAAATCCTTCCTTTAACAGTTCTTAGTGGAGGCTTTCTTTTTTCTCCTATTGTTTTGGTATTGACTTTTGCCTGTAGCTGCACAAAGACAGTGCATTTCTGTTCTATAACCTTTCCAGGGAAGATGCCCTCCATGTCTTTCCAACTTTCTTATGAGGGTCACAGAGCAGGGCTACTCTGTGTTCACTGCCTATTAATATCCTTCTAGTGCTTCTGGTCATTGACCTCACTTCCTCTTTTCCCAGGAGTGAAAACGTGAGTATATGACAATGCTGGGCAACAGTGCATCTTGACTCTTGCCTCTCAACCCACCCCTTACATACCTGGGTAGCTTATTCCCCAACAAGCTTATTTCCAATTAATTAATTACTTGAGCACATGTTATGCATCTGTGATGTGCTGGGCATTGTGCTAAAGGATGGGATTACAGACATGAGTTAGGCCGCCCTTACTCAGAATCTCATGGGGAGACAGACAAGGCGACAGATACAGAAGAACATGACAGGCCCTATGCTGGATGCTATGGGAAGCCATGTGTGGGGAAGGAGAGCCTAATGAGACCAAGCATTCAAGGACGCCTTTGACAGAGCTGATGCTTGAACTGGGTTTTCAAAGATGAGCAGTGGTTTGGTAGCTACGGATAGAAGTAATGAGGTTAATTAGGGCTAAAGTCAGAGTGTGTGGCAGGAGGAAGAGGGGTGAGGCTGGAGAGATGCGCACAGACTTCTTTTCATTACTCACAGGAAGGAAGACATTGTTCTGTTCTTATTTACAGGTGGGGCAACTGAGAGGTTGCCTCTGGTCACAAAGTCAGGTCGTGGCAGAGCTGGATGGAGACCAGGGACATAAACCCAGATGGAGCATAAACCAGGATCAAAAGGTAGAAGGAAAAAGGGATTTTCACTGCTTCTGCATTTCCATGTTTTTCTGGGCGGCCTTTCTTCCCTCCTTACTTGACTTGCTTGGCTTGGAAACATTCCCCCGTTTCCTTCTGACTTACACATTTTTCTCTGTAAACTCTGCTTCTGGGAAAGCATGAGCTAGCCTTTTCTCCTCCAGCTAGTCTTAGGAGCTGCAGGCAAAGGAACTAAATATTTTCAGTGGATTTACTCCTGTTATTGTGCTCTAGCTCAGCACCCATCCTCTGGATAAGCTATAAAATTAAGTTCCTAACTCTAGTTCCGTTCTAAGAATTCCCCCCGGCAGCTAGTCAGTCTAAAGGGCAAATGGGCACCTGGAATGTTCAAGCAAGATGCCTAAGTGCCTTCTGTGTTCTAGGAGCTGCGCTGAGAGTTGAGCGGACAGAGATGAGCAAGGCACATTTACTTCCCTCGATGAATTTATAGATGGACTCGCAAATAGATCATATGGAATCAGATGGCCATGGGTAGGGCTGGGTGGCTAAGGTAGCTGTGGACTCTAGGTTCTGAACAAGTGCACTGGGTGATTTTTCTGCTGTTAGGTTTCAGCACGACTGCTTGAATGGCTGGGAAGGAATTGCCATTAATTCTGATTACTTCTCACATAAGAATTACACACGTTCTTCACTTGAGATGATGAATGTTTAAGCTCCAAAATAATTCCCAGCTCTAAAAATATTGCTAGTTATTACTTAATGTTTACTCTCCTCCACGTATTGAGTAACAGGCTTTACTCTCCATATGGGTTAACTGCTCCAACAATTTCATGACATCTATATTATTACCCCATTTCACAGATGATGATTTATGATGTTAAGTAACTTGCTAGGAAATGTTCCTGATTCAAGTCCCTCTATAAACTTGACCAAGGGCATCATCTTCCTAGAGTTTCTCATCTCTGTACTTGTGACTCCAGGTAAACCACCCACATCTCTTTTCTGCCCTAAGGCCTCCTGGGAAGATGAGCCTATGAGCTGATGAGCCTGTAGGTTGCCTGTGTGATGGGGAACAGCAGAGGGCTCAGCATGTGGCAGCAGTGGGCTGGAAAGCAAAGGGCCAGGCCAACCATGTAGAGGGGATCCAGTGACCCTCAGCTTCCCGCTTTCCCCTGTCCTCCCAGCCCTGTTTGTTGTCTTCCCTGTTTCTGTGTTTACATTCCACCTTGTAATTAAGCAATCAGCTTTTTCTCAGTGATTACTCACGATCTCAGCTGGCAAAAGTCACTTGATCTTTGGCTCTATGCCTTCCCATCAGAGTGTCGCCCAGTGCATGTGCTAATCGCCCAGAACCCCTGCTGCCCTGCTTGGCATGTTCGCTTTGGAGCCGGCTCAAGCCACGTGCCCTCAGTTGCAGCTGCCCCACCTGGCCTGGCCAGGGTGACTGTCACCTGAAGTTTCTCCACTGGATGGCAGGGCTTTTAGGTTTTGTCGAGATCTGCCTGCACCCATCGAATGGCGGTGAGGGTGGTGAGCCTCCTGCTCACACTTGATGGGGACAGCACTGTCAGCCCTTGAATGAGGAATGAAGCCCACTTGGGAGGAGTTCTGCAAATAGGCTTCCAACTGGTGTGTCCTTGCAGAACCTGCTCTGTTGCTGGGCAAAGAACAGGAGAATAGATGGTGCCAAGTGAGCCCCTGAGAGTAGACTTAATCCGAGTGGTCCACCCTTGACATTTACGAGGCGGGTGAACAAACAATCTGCAAGCTCAGAGCTGAAGTTTCTCACCTTCTTACTAAATAACTGCAAGGTGGAGGGTTTTTAAATATATATATATATATATATATATACTAAAGTTTATAGTGCGAACATTTTATGGCTGCAAAGGCCATTCTTTCCTCTTGGTTCTATTTCTTTTCTCTCTCCTCTCCCTTATTTGTACATTTCATTCTCTGTTTTGCCAGTGCAGTCAGCTCTCATCCCTGGGCTTTCTCTCCTTCATCCCCGTTTGTCATCATACTTTGACAATCCCTCAATCCTTGTATAATGGAGGTAGTGGTTTGATTTGCTCCCGGTCTACTCACAGGGAGGGGGCGCTCTGTTAGAAGAAAAGCACCAGGAACAACTGAGGTATCTGAAGACTCACTGCCCAGGCTTCAGTAAGTTCCTTGAGGACACAATTTATTTCTCAGTATTCTTTATATCTTCTTCCAACCCTCCCCTGTTACTAGTATTTCATACGTGTACATTTAGTCAAGAGAAGGGTGAATGCAGAAGCAAATTGGAGCTCACGTCTCATGTCGCTTGGAACCTGCACTTGTCATCTCTGAAAGGATTGTCTCCAATGATTTCACAGGCCCCTTATTATGTTTGAGGTTTGTTGAGTGAAGCAGCCGGTGATCAGGAGTGTGGGACCTTTCCTCTTCTATTGCAGGCTCCTCTCTGTGGCTCAGATGAGCAAATACTACAGCCTGATGATGTCCTCTGCTGGGGTCTCTGATCGGCCTTCAGTGAACTCCTTGCCTGCACACCAGTTTGATCCTGTCCCCAGTGGCAGAGGAGGAGGAGGAGGAAAAGGGGTGGGGAAGGGCAAGGTGAAAGGTGATTCAGGGGGTACAAATGAGTCAGAGTGCCTCTGGAGAGAGGACACAGTACATGAGGTCAGAGAGAAAAGACCACACAGCTACCCATTCAGTTAATATTTATTGAGTATTTACTATTTCCCAGGTATAGTGGTCAGTGCTGGGAATACAATGGGGCAAAAACAGTCCCAGTGTTGGCTGTCAGGAATGCATCTTCTAATTTAGGGTGGAGTTGCTGATTCTTTAATGTACACACAGATCATCTGGGGATCTTGTTGTAGTCAGTGTTCTTACTCTGTAGGTCTGGGTGGGGTCTGAGATTCTGCATCTCGAACAAGCTTCAAGCTGGTGCCCATGCTGTTGGTCCAAGGAAAACACAGTGAAGACCAGGGATCAAGAGGAGAAGGCGAGTCTTGCAGGGGCTGAAAATCCTGGAGGCAGGGGGGAGACCCAAACAGAGTCAGTAGCCAAACTGGACAAGAGAACAGTTTAGAACAAAGGGAGTGGTAGGCATTTGAGGAACCAAGGAAGCAGTAAAAAGAAGTGGAGGAAAAATACAGAAATTGATTGAGAAAGGATGAGAGAGACAGAGATCAGCGGTAGGAGCAGACCAAGAGGTAGAAAGTATGAATTCTAGGAGTAAAAGTTCAGGGCTGCTCTTCCTCCAGAGATAGACTCACCATACTAGCCAGCTCAGGATGGATAAGGCCATTGGCTGAAGCCAGAGGAACTAGGAGGTCAGGAATGGAAAGGCCCTCTGAATTTGGGCTTCCCACATTGGAAGAAGGAGAGAGACAGAAGATGCGAGTCAATAATACTGAGCTAACATGCACCAGTAGTAGGGGAGAGCTAGTACAGATTAGTGAAAAGTACCAGTTATAGAGAGAAATGATGCATTCTTCCACTGTTGAGGAGATTTTGTAACTCAAAGTAGTTGAGCAAAGGCTAACTAGTTCTTAAGGGGCCTCCTTAAATGAAGAGATGAGAACAGTTTGTCATCAACCTGATAATATACAGGTGCTATGTAAATGGCCTTTTAAGATGGCTAAGGGTGCTTGAAAACAGTTTTTCCTTGCACAGTTGAAATATTCTGCTTGCAGTTTAATGTTGTACGTTAGTGATGTCTGAGTGAATGAGTCTTGAGTGCCCATCCCTAGGACTACCGTCTGTGGCAGAGTGGCATGGTTGAGCTAATGGTGGTTCCAGGAATGGGTGCACCACTGATGGTTCTGTATGAATCTTCCCCCCAGGTTTTCCTCTCCCTATCTCACTTCCTCCCTCACCTCAGCCTTCACTGGGTCCTGTCAGCCAACAATAACACAAGGATGAGATGCAGGGTCCTGTGTCTGGTTCTCCATAATCAGAAAAATCTATGCAACCAAGCGTGGGGTCAGTGTCTTGGAGGCTCTGTCACCTGAACTCTGTTGCTGTTGAGAAAGTGCATCATTGAGATGAGGAAAGGAAATGCCATCTGTTTATGTCAGTGCCTGACCAGTCCTGTCTTCCTGGAGCCCTTTGCTCTCTCCCTTCCTTGCCTCACAGGTGGATTTTCTCAGGATCTCTTGATCTCATGATGCCGTTTTCACCAGAAGGGAACAGCAGGCAGGAAGGGAAGAGGCCAGAGGTTTACTGTGCTGCTTGTGAGGCACATGGGCACTTCCATGGCTCCTGAGACAGGCCTCCCACAGAGCAAGAAGCAGGTGGACCAACTTTCCTCCATTCCTTAAAAGAGAGAGAGGAAACCTGACAGAGACAGGTTAGATGTGAGGAAGGGATTCCATTAGAGCATGAACTTTTGGGACTGTGACTGGCCATGAGACCACCCCAGGGGTCTAGAAAGACAAGGGGGATTTTCATTTCTCTTGGATGTTGGAGTGTGATCCCACATAGAAAACACTGAAGTAACCTCCCTCCTTCTGATGCTGGGTTTGTCCTCCTTGTGTCATTTGGGTATGATCAGGGATGCTTCGCCAGCTGCAGGACTGATGGAGACCATGCTCCCATGTCAGAGACTTGCCCAAGTCAGGTATGGAGAAGTGTTCCTTGTGGGGCCCACAGTAGTAGGGCACCTGGTCCTGGGCACAGTCGTAATGTGCCTTCTGCTCCAACCGCTGAGGTGGGGCCACGGGTCCCAGTGGTGGCCTCTTTGGGTTTGGGGGCTAGCCAGCCACTGAGAATAATCCTCCTTTGTCACTGCTATTGACTCCAGTTCTTCTCCTAAGGAACCCAGGATAGTAGTCCACCAAAAGGCATAAGATTCCCTGTGCCCATGCTCCAGGCTCTGAGTTAGGAATTACTGGGGCCACAGAGGAGCATGAGACCTCATTCTTATGTGATCACTTCAAGAAATATTCAGCCTACTCAAAAAGACCAGAAATACTAATAGACAAAATGTAACCTGTCAAAGATAGGAGTTCCACACAAGAACAAGATGTTGTCAGCAGCATCTGAGTGATGAGTGCGGCCAGCTCTGGCCTGAAGGATGCAGATGCCCACTGGGGTCATTACACTTCCCTTGTATAAACCAGCTGTCAGTTTGGTGTCTCCACATCCCTTGAAGTGTAGATGAATTGCTTTGAATAGGCCTCCAATTGCAAGAATTATTAGTTAAAGCCTTTTCCAAGATTTTGACTAATCTCGGAAGCAGTGGATGGATAGACTTTTAGCAAAATGAAATTTATATTGTCCTTACTTCCTTTGCTTGAAAGATTCCATCTTTCTAGAAGGATATATCTTTCCCCCTCCATGCTGACCCCAATGTGAAACTTAGATCTTTATAAAGCTCTTCCTCCCAAACCAAAAACAGTCACTCTCACTAAGTAGTATGCATTTGTGTAGACTGTACTACAGGTCTTGGAAAGTATCACCAGGCAGGACAGACTTCTGCCATCTCTGGGCTCCCTTGCCTCCCTTCCTTCCTAAACCCTTCTTAGTCTCTGCCTCTGAGGGCTCCAACCCACACCTCCATCCCTCCCTTTCCTTAGAGCCTGGTGTTATTGGATTTCCAGGACATGGGGAGAAGGGCCTCATATCATAAACACTTGTCAGATTATATTCCCAACAAAGATTATTCTTTTCTGAAGAGAAACTTGGCTACCAGCTATAACAGGAGTATAGACTTCCCCACTTTGCTACGTTGTAGTTGGATGGACTTTGGGCACCACCCTCTTTTCATAAAAAAGGAAGTTGAGACTCAGATAGTTGAGTGAGATAAGAGGTGACAACTGTATCATGTTGTGGAAAGACAAGTTTTGGATCAGGCGGAATTAGTTTAAATCTTAACTCTGCACCTCACTAGTTGTATGACCTCGGGTAGATTACTTAGTCTTTCTAAACTTTGGTTTCCTCCTCTGCAATTCCTACCTAGCCCTCTTATGGGGAAGATAAGATAATGCATGTGAGAATGTCTAGTCCAATGCCTGGCATAGGAGAGGGGCTCTGCTCATGGAGTGTTTGGCCTGGAATTACGGACTGGTGGTGGCAGGCATGTCTCCTGATGGCCAGGACACCGTCTGATGGTGGCATCCCACTGGATCAGTCAGGGGTCAACCAGACAGTCAGACCAGCAGGAGACATATACTAAGTGAACTTATTGCAAGGAATTGGCTTGTATAATTGTGGGGCTGGCCAGGCAAATCTGAAATCCAGAATGTAGGCTGTCAGGAACTCTCAGACATGGCTTGGAGCTGCTGTCAACAAGAGGAATTTCTTCTCCACTGAGGAAACCCCAGCTCTGCTCTTAAGACCTGTTAACTGATTGAATCAGCGCCGCCCCCCCACCCCCGCCCAGTTCATTAAGGGTAACCTCCCTCACTTAGAGTTAAGTGATTGTGGACTTCAATCACATTTACAAAATATCGCTGCAGCAACACCTAGGTTGAGTGAATAACTGGAGACTGTTACCTGCCCAAGTGTGACATATAAAACCAACCATCAAACTCACTAACCTGTGAGCTTCCTGAAGGCAGGAGCCATGATTCCATCTCTGCATTCAAGCTGCCACTGGCAGGTGCTCAGTGCTTGTTGAATGAATATATCAGTGGAGGTCAGGTTATAGAGTCCCTTGAGGGTCCTCCTAAGGAGGTTGAATTTTATCCTAAAGGCAATGGGGAGCCATTGCAGGATCTTGAGCAGGAATGGAAGGGATGTAGCCACTGTGTATTGCATTGAAGCCCTGTGCCAGCAGATAGCTCTTCTCCAAGGAAGGGAGGAATGGAGTCTGATGCCCACGTTCCTCGTGGGTGGATTGCTCTGGCTTGGGAGACATTTCTCTTGAGTTCTTTCTAAAGGGTAGAGACTCCCTGGAGAATGTATTCCAGACAGGCCGCTAAATATAGTCCTCTGCCTTTTTACAACAGCAAAGCCAAAGCATGATATTTTACCCTAAAATTATGTCCAGGCTTTGGAGGAGAGTGCGTCCCCTCAAATGTGACCCTGGGGGCTCCTTTCTTTGACTACTACTTGGGGAGGGGGGTAGTTAGATCATTCCCACTGGTGGCTGGATTGTGACTTGGACAATCGTGTGCAGAGCGGAAGCAAGAGCAGATGTCAGCCTGACTGGAGTCCCTGACCTAGAGGCTTCTGTCCCAGGGAAATTAGCTTTGCTGCCTAGACTCAAAGCTAGAGTTTTCACATCTTGATTAGAAAACAAAGGACAAGATGCCTCATTTACTGCTATGCATCCAAGCTACTGCACGGCTTCCACTGCCTCAGACCCTGAGCAAAACCCCATTAGAAAACTTCCTACTGTAGAATGAAGGGGGGGAAATCGGAGGGGGAGACGAACCATGAGAGGCGATGGACTCTGAAAAACAAACTGAGGGTTCTAGAGGGGAAGGGGTGGGGGGATGGGTTAGCCTGGTGATGGGTATTAAAGAGGGCACATTCTGCGTGGAGCACTGGGTGTTATACACAAACAATGAATCATGGAACACTACATCAGAAACTAATGATAGAATGTATGGTGATTAACATAACAATAAAAAATTTAAAGAAAAAAAAAGAAAACTTCCTACTGCCCTGCAGATGCGGGGGTGCTACCAGGAGAGCCGAGTCCTACATGCTCTTGCTGATTTTCCCAGCAAAACAAGCTCATCTGGCCCAGGATGCAGCCAGCCCAAAGGGCCACCCGCAACCTTGAATATGGAGAAACGTATTTGTTTCTTCTTTCAACGCTCTGATGAATGAACTGCCTCATATCCCCTCCCCTCACATAAAGACCTCATTTTTGCTTTTGAAGGAAGTTAATATTATTTTTAATCACATCATTTTTATAATCCTGAATGAGATTTTGGAGGGTTTTCCTACTGCTTCTGGGATTCTTTGAGGATGTCTGAAGATTCCCCATTGATTCTAGAGACCTGTAGATTGGAGCCTCACACATACTGATCATACTGAACCCAAGGACCAAGAGGCCCCGAGAGGTTGTTCTGTTCATCCTGTGGTCCAGGGCTGCCCCAAACTAAATGACTTCAGTTCCAGTCAGTTTAGTCAATATTTATTAAATCCCTCCCATGCCATACTTTGTGCATAAAAGGGTGAGTTGGACATATCCTTAAAGAATCCTGCTAAGTTAGGGACAGACCATGATGATAAGGGATGACCCAGGTAACACTCAAGATGTGTCCAGGGTGCCAAGTAAGCCCAGAGGCACTGCATTAACTGTGGCTGGGACAGGCCTTCTTAGGTGGAAATACCTAGACTGAATCTTAAAGGATGAGTAAGCCTTTCCACATGAAAAGAGAATGAAACGAAGCAGAGGAGAGAAGGATGTTCAGAGCAGAGGGAATAGAGTATGCAAAGTCACAGAGCTGAAAACAACCTGGGATGGGGCAGGAAACAAAGACTAGATTGGTGCTGCTGGAAGGCGGAAGTGTGAGACCACATGGTAGGTATCCTGGCTTTTATCTGGGAGAGGGACTGGTATGGTCAGACTTGACTTTTTAGATACCTCTGTCTTTTATAGGGAGAATGCTTTGCAAGAAAGCAAAACTGGAAGCAGTTAGAACCAACCCTGCTGTGTAGGTAAAAGATAATGTGTCCTTGACCTTGGGGAAGAGAGGACAGATTAGGGAGATATTTGAGGGAAATCATCAGGCTTTGAGAATTTGGATACCATTTCCTTAAACATTTTGAAGCAGTACCCCTGGTAGTGTGAAATTCTTCCCCCTGTCTTGCCTGAATCCTTCCTGATGCAAGGTAAGCACATTCCCTAGCACAGCCTTTACTTTTCTAGTGAGTGCTGCCTCTTCACTGTGTCAGAGAAGTCTAGAGCTAAGAGTCTTGGATGCAACCTCCATGTCACTCTGTTGTATCAGATGCTTGTCTCTGATTCACCGTAACTCAAATAGAACGTGCTAAGCATAGTTGGTGTTGGAATCCCTGGTTTAGGGCCTCTGTGAGCCCTGGACTTCTCTCCTAGGCCTTTCATCCCCTGCCTGGCATTGGCATCCCAGCATGGCCCTCGGCATCTCAGATGAGCATACCTGAGATGCCGAGGTAGGGAGGGAGCAGTATTCACTCAGATGATTAACAAGACTAAATTGGGGTTCAGAAGCTCCAGTTAGCATGTGACTGCCAAAGTCTCCATGCATGATGCAGGTCAAGCTCCTATCCTTGGTGGACATCTGTTTGCTCATCTGTCAGGAGAGCTAACCATACTCTCATTGCATGCTTCTCACTGGAATCTGGAGGATCTGGAATGTGCCTGGAGAAGGCAAGTGCCTAGGGAGGGCGAACCACGTGGTGTCGGCTGCGGGGCAATGGGCAGAATTTGACTACTTTCAGTTCCATCCCCTAAAGAACCTCTCCTTGTCTCTCACATTCTTGGGAGGCCCTGGAGCTGAAGGTGAGGGTGTCCAAGTAAAGCACTGTCCTAGATGCCCTTCATCTCCAGACAAGTGAAAGAAGCAGGAGTCTGCTTTTCCCCGTCTGCCATTCCCAGCCCTGAGAAGGAGGCCACAGCATTCTGAGCTCACCTTCCTTCCCTTCACTCAGAAAATACCTCACTCTCACTCTTGGGAAGAGGTGGATAGCCACTTGCTTAAAGAGCTGGTCCTATGTGCTAATCGGAGCCCTGGGCCAGGAGCTGCTCATCCTCCCAGGAGGCTAACAATGAGATATAAAGGTAAAGCTTTATGGAGGGAGCCAAGCTCTAAACAGGCAGCCCTGAGGTACTTAATACAGCTTCTCACAGCTGGAACAGTAAGGAAATGGGGCTTCTGAGAATTTCCTGAGAAATCTAAAGCTCCTTTTAAATGGCAAGAAGACATTCTGACAGTGGGGAGGGGACTCTTCGGTTGCTGTTATCCCTTCAAAGACAGTGAACCTCACTTCTGAGGCACCCACCTGTCCTCTGCTCCCAGAGTTGGGGACCCTTTTTATAGGAAACCTCATATTGGTTTTTAATCCCAGACCCTCGGCCTCCCCTTGCACAGTAGTTTGTAGCAAGAACAAGGTATGTTGAAGAAGCATCAAGTACAATTTCCCTACTCCAGAATGCAGTAACAAGTGCTTTAGTCTTTTAAGTTTCACACTCTCAGGGAGCCCCTTGGGAGGTGGGGCAGATAATTTTGGTTTTATCCCCATTTTAAGGATGAAGAAGGTGAGTCAGAAAATGGCAAACTTTGTGCTAAGAGAAACGGAGTGGGGATGAGGAAACACGGGTCTCCGTCATGAGTGTGCTGAGACCTGCAAGTGTCAGACCCCTCATTGGTAGAATGAAGGACCAGGGCGTGAGGTCAGCGGTTTTCAGAATGGAATTCCTGGGACAGTGAGTGCCTCTGTGCCCATCAGAGCATGGAAGAGGGAAGCCAGAACTCAAGAATTTCTATGCCAGCCTCCGTGAGAGCTCTCTATTTTATCTCTTACATATTGGGATTCCATGTGGAATTTCATTTGAAGACAGGGTTTCTCAGTTTGAAAACCACTGAATTAAATATTGTCTAAGTTCCCTTCCACTTCCAAAAGCTGTGACTCTCTTGAGTCAGGTCTCCTTGGTCATGATCCTCTGTCCTCTCTACCCTTTATCTCAGATGGGTGGCTGACCATGGAGCAGGGCAGCGTCTCTCCCTGGGGTGGTACATCTGCCTCAGGCTGGTCATCTTTACTTTGATCAGAAGCATCTCCACCATGGAGATGGAGTGGGAACTGGGGGTTTTCATCTTGGTGTCTCCAGCACCTGTCACATTGTAGGCAGTCCTAAATGAGGGTGGGACAGCTCCATTCCAAGTAGAAAGACTTTTAGTAGGACCTATTCTCCAAACATTCACTTGTCTTGACGCCAGGTCTCTGGAGAAACCTGTGGAGCTGAGGGGCTCTATTCCTAAGCTCCAAGATGAACGAGTTAACACTAATTGCTACCAGCTGGCAGGTTGGGGTACCATTTGTGACAGATTTCTGCTAGTAAAGGAGATATAAATAGGGTCGTTGTAATGAATAGTGCAGTGGGTGGTCAAAATATCTGCTCATCCCATGGTTCGCTGCCTTTGGAATCTTTCAATTTTTTTGCCACTTGCTTTCTTCTCATTTAATATAAAGGGAGTTATGATAAAGGTGAGATCTCCTAGGTATCTTCAGTCATTGGTGACTGGGCGTGAGGGAGTATTGTGATCTCCAAATACATCTCTTTACTTCCAGGGCAGTTTTCTCAGCCTTTTTTTCACCACAGAGCAAAGTGGTGATTTTTAGATGCTGGAGGTAACCTCATGGCACCATAAAAATAAGGATCAGTGGACTCTTTGAGGGAAGCAGAAGTGAAGACATCACCCTGGGCTCTGCTATGGCACTGGACTGAGTGCTTACCAGAGGCCATCACCACCACCAACTACTACCACAGTGCAGTGAAAATGACTTCCAAGTGCTCTCTTTGTCTTTTGTTGTATCTTTCTTTTGTTCGAGACCCAAAGTCCTATTGAAAATATGTGATTGGCTAATTCCTAAGTGATTGGATTAAGTCATACAGTTAGTCCCTGGTTGTAAAAGTAGCAGAAGTTTCTGGACCCTTGGCTTCCATAATGGGAGGTGGCCAATGAAAATAAGAACCCAAAACTATCCTCTGTCTATATTTCACAAAATAAGAAAAAAGGTAAGTCCATGTAAGTAATTTGGAACATGTAGTGACACTACTAGCTAGTGATCAAAGTTCTTTTCTCTTATTCCTGGGCACAGACTTAGACTGCATTTCCCAGCATTCCCTGTAGTTGGGTGTGGCATATGACTCAGTTCTACCCCATGAATATGAGGGGAAGTGATACCATTCCCCACGCATCACTTCCATGCATGCTCCAGTGCATGCTCTTCCATGCTTCTTTCCCCTCTGCTGGCTGCACTACAGATGATCACTCAGCATGATCTTGAGAGCCATATGTTGAAGATGGCAGATCCACAAGACAGAAGCAGCTTAGGTTTCTGAATTACCTCCGGAGGAGAGGTGTCTGTCTCAGCTGTTTGGGGGAAAAGAACCATGCTCATTTTATTAAGTCATGGAAGTTTTGATGTTTGCCTGTTAGAGCTAGTATTGATTAAATGAATATTGAGTGCTACTAGGAAAAGGGCTAGAAGCTGGACAGTAAAGCCATTTACACATCTCCACCTTGAAGATAGGTAAGGTCAAGAAGGGTGGTTGGGATCAGACTGTAGAGGGTCTTGGAGGCCTAGATATCAAAAAATAAACATAAGAAGTTGGATCCTCTTTGGTCATCATAACATCACTTGGAAGATCAGCAGTGCTATGAGAATGTTAGGTGGTCTCCTGCAGGAGGGTTCAGACAGATTTATTAACCCGCCAAGAGATGTTTTTCTTTCTTTCTTTTCTTAAAGATTTTATTTATTTGATAGAGAGAGACACAGCGAGAGAGGGAACACAAGCAGGGGGAGTGGGAGAAGGAGAAGCAAGCTCCCTGCCGAGCAGGGAGCCCCACACAGGGCTCGATCCCAGGACCCTGGGATCATGACCCAAGCTGAAGGCAGACGCTTAATGACTGAGCCCCCCGGGCGCCCCAAGAGATGTTTTTCTAAAGCAAGCAAGAACATCAGCAATTCACCCATTTGACTTGGCAACTGGAGGATGATCTAATAAGGGTGAAGAAGGGCTACTGCTAGGACTGCCAAGGTGATGTCTGAATGTTTGATGTGCCAGTCCCTTGAGAACCCTCATGGGTCTGGCATTCCCTATGCCCCTTGTTCCTGCCTCACCACCATGCACATTATCATCCCTTCCTGCTCACAGAAAGAGCACTGGACAGGGAGTCGGGGAAACTAGGTTCAAGTTCCCATTCTGCCACACGGGGTTGTCTGACCTTAGGAAGTTTTGTCACTTCTCTGGGCTAGAAAATGAAGGTGTTGGACTAGTTGATTGTTTGGTGATTTTTTTTCTTCTCACTCTATCATTCTGCCCAGATGGATTTCTAAAGGTGCTACCAATCTCTTGGCCCCAGAGAGGTAAATAAACAAGCCTCCCTGCTCTGTGTGATACCTCCTTGGGTGCCTTGACCCTGTGCTTTCTCATAACTCAATTTATCAAACTTGCTAATGGGCAGTGCTCCTGGGTTCCTCCCATGCCTGGAATCGTGAAGAGTTACAGAAGAGGAAAGCAACTTTGTCTTAGAAGAGCTCAAATTGGATGTGAGTTTCTTGACTTCTAATTGTAGCTTAGGGGGTTAGGGAAAGGGCTGGTATTTATGAGTCTGTTGATTTGGATGAGGGGAATAGGGATGTAAATCAATTCGGCGAGAGCGCTGAAGCCAAGCCTTCTGGGTCCCAAGCAAGTGCGCAGGTGGCTGGGCTTTTGCCTACAGAGTTTTTTTTGTTTTGTTTTTTTGTGCTCTGAGAACCTCTTTAACTTCAAGTGAGCCTGTGCTTTCATGAAGGGGCATGGATGGACTTGAAAGGGAGAGCTGAGAGCCTCAGCTGCTAATGTGGGATGGGGGTGGAAGCTGAGAAAGAATCAGGTGTTCGTCCCTGTTAGTGGCATCCACCATGCTAGGTTGTGTGACCTGCTGTGGGGAGGGGAGGGGGGGAGAGGAGGCCCCTCCCTCACTTACCAGGGCCTGTGCCAGCTTGGAGCAAAGAAAAGGCTGAGTCCCTGCCCCCTGTCTTCCCCACTTCAGGCTGGAAGCAGTTTGTTCTCTGGGGGCTTGTCCGCTCCGTACTTGAGCGCTACTGAGGCCTTTCGTCCAGCTTTGTCAGCTTCTTTGTCAGTCTTAGGCTTACTCTGTCGCAGGGGACTTGGGTCCAGGACCAGAGGCCCAGGGTTAAGAGTGTGTGTGTGAATCTTGGTCAGGCAGGAAGCAGCTCCAAGTCTCAGATTTAAAACAACTTCTCGTTTGCAGAATACTGTGTGTATGTGTGTGTGTGTGCGCGCATGCACGTGTGTGCGTGTGTGTGTGTGTGTGCGCGTGCTCACTGCGGTGAGGGGGGCCGTGGCGGTGGAGGAAAGGTAGAGGTCGGGAGAGTGTAGTCATTTTCCAGGGCCTGCTGACAAAGTACCACAAACTGGGTTGGGCAGCTTACAAAAATACAAATGTATTCTCTCACAGTTCTGGAGGTTAGATGTCCAGAATTAGGTGGTTGGCGGCCTGCTATCTCGAAGACTGCAGAGGAGCGCCCCGCCTGGCATCAGGTGGTTGCTGGCAATCCTTGGCATTCCTTGCCTTATAGACATATCATTCAAATCTCTGCCTCCCATCTTCACCTGGTGCTCTCCCTGCGTGTCTCTGTGTCCAAATTTCCCTCTTCTTATAAGGATATTAGTCATTAGATTAGCGGCCACTCTAATCCTGTATGACTTCATTGTAACTTGATTGCATCTACAAAGGCCCTACTTGCAAATAAGGTCACATTCACAGCTAGCAGAGGTGAGGATTTGAACATATCTTTTTGGAGGACACAATTCAACCCGCATCAGGAAGGTGCCTATTTGAGGTTCTCATCTGTTCAAGCCTTTGAATGAGGTGGAGCCTGACTCACTGATCTTTTACTTCATATAAGCATTAAGAGTGTGCTGTTTCTGGGTGCCCGCGCTCTATAGCTCATTCCTCAAGGCGTCATTCACAGTGAATCAAGAACAAGAAAATAAGAATAAAGCCATTTCCCTGTTTTTTTGCTGAATGGAATTCTTATGAGCACAAACTGAACGGTGAGTGGCTGGCCATTCTATGTATCCCTTTTTCTTTTCTTTTCTTCTTTTTTTTTTCATTGTTGTAGGATGCCATTTATTTTTATTTTTATTTTTTATCCTTAAATTTTTTTTAAAATTTTTTATTGTTATATTAATCACCATACATTACATCATTAGTTTTTGATGTAGTGTTCCATGATTCACTGTTTGTGTATAACACCCAGTGCTCCACGCAGAATGTGCCCTCTTTAATACCCATCACCAGGCTAACCCATCCTCCCACCCCCCTCCCCTCTAGAACCCTCAGTTTATTTTTCAGAGTCCATAGTCTCTCATGGTTCGTCTCCCCCTCTGACTTACTCCCCTTCATTCTTCCCCTCCTGCTATCTTCTTCTTTTTCTTTTTTCTTAACATGTGTTGCATTATTTGTTTCAGAAGTACAGATCTGTGATTCAACAGTCTTGCACAATTCACAACGCTCACCATAGCACATACCCTCCCCAATGTCTATCACCCAGCCACCCCATTCCTCCCACCCCACCCCCACTCCAGCAACCCTCAGTTTGTTTCCTGAGATTAAGAATTCCTCATATCAGTGAGGTCATATGATAATGTCTTTCTCTGATTGCCTTATTTCACTCAGCATAACACCCTCCAGTTCCATCCACGTCATTGCAAATGGCAAGATCTCATTCCTTTTGATGGCTGCATAATATTCCATTGTGTATATATACCACATCTTCTTTATCCACTCATCTGTCGATAGACATCTTGGCTCTTTCCACAGTTTGGCTATTGTGGACATTGCTGCTATAAACATTGGGGTGCACGTACCCCTTCGGATCCCTACATTTGTATCTTTGGGGTAAATACCCAGTAGTGGATGCCATTTATTTATATCATGAGAGCATGAGGTTTTTTTTAAATTTTATTTTATTATGGTATGTTAATCACCATACATTACATCATTAGTTTTTGATGTAATGTTCCATGATTCATTGTTTGCGTATAACACCCAGTGCTCCATCCAGTATGTGTCCTCAAACTGAGGGTTCTGTGTGTCCCTTTTTCATTCATTCTTTCTGGTGTTCCATGGGTTACTGTTGGTCATTTCATCCACTCAAGAAGAATCTGATCCCTGAAGACAGGAGCCATGTCTTTTTTTTTAAAGATTTTATTTATTTATTTGATAGACAGAGACACAGCAAGAGAGGGAATACAAGCAGGAGGAGTGGGAGAGGGAGAAGCAGGTTCCCCGCTGAGCAAGGAGCCCGATGCGGGGTTCAATCCCAGGACCCTGGGATCATGACCTGAGCAGAAGGCAGGTGTTTAATCCACTGAGCCACCAAGGTGCTCCAGGAGCTGGTCTTAAATTTCCTGCATGCCTTAAGCATGGAACCTAGTGCTGGATGGACACAGAGTAGATTCTCCATGCTTGCAAAAGGATAGATTTATTTTAAATTCCTTCTGCTCCTGTCCTTGTTGTGCCTTGAAAGTCATTCTCTCCACTCAGAGTGCTCCTTCTGAGTGAAGGATGAGGGCCCTGGAGGCTTCAAGCTGGATGCGTAGCCTTCCCATACGAGGCCCCTGAGTTGAGTGGCACTGTGGGAGGGGCTGGCTTGAGTTTGGTCCCATCATCAATATTACACTACGCTCCCCAGAGCTCTTCACAGCTCCACAGAGACCTCCAGGCACATCATGTTTGGCCTCTCCGATCAGGAGGCCTCAGCCCTTAGAGTTCCTGGCAAGGGCAGCCCAGCAGATCTCTGCTTTTCACCCAGGCCGAAGGGCCTGCTGTGGCCTTGGAATCAGAAACAGAGGTGGGGTGAAGACCTGCAGAGAACTGGAGCTTCCTTATCAAAAAAGAGAAGAAAATAAATAAATAGAACTTGATAAAGCCAATTGCGTTCAGCCTTGGGAATGGTTTTGGCAAAGCCAGCAGGCTACCTGCATTATAACCTTTTATCTTATTTCACACAGTTTGGGGCATTTCTGATTGTATCAAGGCCCAGGCTCTTGCTCTTAGCCAGTTCCCCCATGCAAGGACTATGGCTGCTGTAAACATATTCAGAATTCCCGGGAAAGCTGAATGGGGAAAGCAAGTGGGGCGGCACGGTTTCTTTCTGGTCCATTACTTAGCTCTTGTCAGACCTGCTGGCTAACTCTGGGCTGGTTGCTGGGTGGTCCTGCCATTATTCTTCACTCTCATACCTGGAGAAATACACTGTAGGCAAAAACTCAGTTTTAATTGACATGCAAAAATTTATCACTTCAGTTTTATCTGAGTTTGCTCTAGTATCAAGCCTGTTAGGACAGCCCGTGAAGCAAAGTTTTGAGCAGTCTGTGGCAGAAAGACTGGGGACTAACTCTTGAGTGGAGAGAGATGCAGGCACTCACACTTAGTTCAAGGGCAACGAGCCATCCCCAGAATGGAGGGATAATTGCCTCCATAGAAAAACAGTCCTGGTCTCCCACTCAGATTGCCTTCATTCAGCCCCCATGGTCTCATGCCTGGACCCTGGGGTGAGGAGGTTGCCAAACAAGCATTGTAAGTACCCAGGGTCATTTCTAGCTCCTCCGAGAGGCACAAAGAGCCCAGCCTGACAGTAGCCTCGGGCTGGTGTTGGCTGCTTTGGCAGCAGCTTTACTAACAGGAGCTGGAGGTTTGGGCCATGGTCTGGGCTTGGTAGGAAGCAGTGCTGGTCACACTGGTGGTGGTCTTGGTATTGTGGCTTGGCTGTGGAAGCCCCACCCACTGGGGGGTTCATGATGCAGCTCTGGGCCCAGTGTTGGCCGTCGCCCCTTTTAGCTTTCTGGTGCCATTAGTAACAGAAGCAGCACCTGGGGGGAACTTGGGAACCCCAAGTAGTGGCAGAAGTGGGTATCTGTGGTGTTGCTGCCATTTGGGGGCAACTGGAGACACCACCAGAGCGAGCCAAATTTGAAGCATAGGAAATGGCACAGGTACATACAGCAAAAACGTTTTCTGGGAATCCACGAGGCCCCACCAGGCCCTGCCTGCAGGTAGTGTAAAAGGAACGAGAATTCCCCTAGAATGGAAGGGTGTGAAGTGAAGAGTCCTGTGTCTGCCTGTGGGCACCGAGTCATCCAGGAAGCCTGGTGGGGAGCATGGCTCAGCCTGTAAAGCTAGAGCATGCCAACTGGCAACTGGAGGGGACAGGCATGTGTCAATCAAAACAGACTGCCAGGAGTCTCAAAGGGAGATGCTACTTTTTTTTTTTTTAAGGCAGACTTTCTAAAAATTCAGAGAAGGTGTTGGACATCTATCCTGATTGAGAGGACCAGGAGACATGGGACCCCGGAAGAGATAATGTGCCGAAAGCAGAGCTGGGCATATCATCTTGACATTGTGGGCCCAGCAGGTGGCCTCATCAGAACCTCAGGGTAATTATTTTCTCTCTATCCCAAGCCCTGGCTCTGCTCTTAACAAACCCCTTTCTTTTTACTTTCCAAAGCCAAAGGAGTATTGGCATGATTTGTCCCCACAACTCAATTTAGTTTCATTCAGTTCAATTCAACAAATATTTATTGAGTGAAGCAGTTCTGAGAGCCTGGAATGTAGAGAACACATATATGAACCAGACACAGGTCTCACTCCAATAGGTCTATGATTTCTATGGTGATGGAGGCAGAATAAGACAGGTACAGCCTGCCGACCTGACGCGCACACACCTGTCAAGGGTCATCTTCCTCAGAGGCATATTGGGAAAAAGAAGGGGTAACTGAGGAAGTCCCAACATCCCTCAAGGAGGCTTGACTAGGACATTCTCTCTCCCCACTGTAGAGGGAGGAGTGGGGGGCAGATGAGGCTTATTCTTCTTGCTCTGTCCGTTTCTCCTCACAGGGTGACTCAAGGCAGTGGGAGGTTACCAGTAGGCTCGGGTAATCAGATGATGTTATGGGTTGAACCAAAAAGATATGTTCAAGTCCTCATCCCTGCTACCTGTAAGTACGACCTTAAGTGGAAATAGAGTCCGAACATAATCAATTAATCAAGATGAGGTGGTGCCTAATCCATTGACTAACATCTTCATAAGAAGAGGGAAATTTGGACACCAGCAGACTTGGAGAAAGGAATTCCATGTGAGGACAGAGAGGTTGAATTGCTTGCAGCTGCAAGCCAAAGAATACCAAGGAATATTCCGGCAACCACTGGAAGCTGGAAAAGGTGAGGAAGGATTTTTTCCTACAGGGTCCAGGGGGAGCACGGCCATGCTGACACCCTGATTTTGGACTTCTATGAGACAATAAAGTTCCCACCCAGTCTGTTATGGCAGCCATAGGAAACTAAGATGGATGGAATCACCTCATAGAATGGGAAACCTTAAAGCTGGAGCCAGGTACCACTGTTCACTTGGTTGAGGGAAGAAACTTACCCAAGGAGTTTAATCCTCCATTGGGATTTGATGGTTGGCGCACCTCAACCCTACTCTCCCTCTCTTGTCCTCAGGACTATCTTTGTGAATGTCCCCCCTTGTTTCTTGTTCTTTTGATGCTTCTCCACACATCCAAATGTGCCCACAGGGACTGGTCTTTCCCTAGGATATGTGACTGTCCCCCAGGTGTTCATTACTTCATGCTTGGTGTATTCATGGTAAAGTGAAATCCTGTACGAGAGCCTTCAGTGAGACATTTGTGCCTCTCTGGAGTGGGAGGGTGGCTTGGATGGACATGTGCACTCCACACGTGGCACCTTTGGGCTGGCCCCTCAATGTCCACTGCAGACCCCCTGCATATTTCCCAGTTGCCCACATGTTTCTCTCCCTGTTGCGCGCGCACGCACACACACACACGCACACACTCAGTAGCGCTCAGAACCCCTACGTTCCCTCAGCTAAGAGTGGAAAACTCTTGGCTTCAGATTCTGACTGAATTACTTATACAGCGCTATCTCTTGACTTGTCTGGAGCCCTGTGCTTCCTATGACATGAGCAATTCATAAAACAAAAAACTTAGTGACAGATTTAGAACAGGAGCTCTTTAGACTAGAAGACCCTGGCAGGGTTTTAGTCTGTATTCAGGCTGCACGTTTCTTCCAGTCTGCAAACCTATGAACTGAGCTTGGGGTTGAGCATGACTGAGAAGTGGGAGATCCTATTATTGGACTTAGTGACCTGGGAATGGAGTGAAATGAAAAATTTGTCTCTCTCTCTCTCTCTCTTTTTTAACTGTGGTTTCTATTTCCATCTGCCTTCAGGGATGGCGCCACGCTCAGGTCAGCGATCACAGGACACTGTGGCCTGGCTGCATGCCGTTCCCCACAGCACAGAATCCCAGAATTGGGGGGGCACAGGACGGAGCGCCCCATCAGCAGCTGGTCTGCGGTGGCAAGCTGGATCCCCCACCCACACCACGCTAAGAACAAACGTCCTTCCCACCCCCATCCCGCAGCTCAGCTCTGTTCAAATATCTCATTTTCTGTCTTGGGACTTCCTACAGATCCTCTGTTTATCCTGCTCTTTTTCTCTCCCACCTGTTGACCTGCACGTTCCTTCCACCCTCCAGCGCCCACAGCTTTGCCTGCCTGTGCTTACTATCTACTCTTTCCTCTGGATACCAGATGATTTAATTTTTGATTGTAGGGCATTAGATGTATTTAAAGATGTCAGTTTATCGCTTTTTAGATTACAGTCAAACCCTCTTAATATTTCTGTGGTTGACGCGCCCTGCCGCGCGATCTGCCCAGCCAGCGGGAGCCTTGGACCCGGCCACTTGCCCCCTCGACCACCGGAGGCACCCTTGGTGCTGCCTTGGCCGCCGCCTCACTCCAGACCCCAGATGGGACGCAAGCGCAGCCTCGCGCTGAGGGTGCGCCTCTGCGTCCAGCTCTCTCAAGCCGACTTTTTCGGTCTTGTTACCATGCAGCTTAAGATGGCAGGTCCTGGCTGACCCAGGAAAATAACACAAGGTTCCTGGAACCTCTTCTGGGCTTTGGTCCCACTTCCCTTTGGCATAAAGCAAGTGCGCGGGGTGAGAGGCAGTGAGGGAGGGGAAGTTCAGGAACCGCGGGCTATGGCCGGACTCCACACATTGAGAGCCCAGGGCAAAGTATGGCTGTTGGAATGGAGTTTGGTTCTGAGCTTTGTTTTAACCTCTCCGTCCCTCGGTGTTTGCATCTATGAAATGGGGATAATAGTGCCTAGCTTAATAAGATGTTATGATATGTATACATGTTTCTTTGGCCGTTCTATATTTCTACATATATTACATATATCAACGCATATATAAACATGTATATATGAACAACAATATCTGCTACCTGGTAAATGCTAAATAAATGTTATTTATTATCCTGACTATAATCGTGTAGGAAACACAGCCCTAGAGACAATAGGCCCTCAGACTCCATAATGTGAATATGGCCAATTATTTTAATGCTATGTTATTATTCACTATTTATATCAAGCTTATATATTTTTTATCATATTATTATTCTTTTGGGCTAGGTGTTGTCTTTGAGCCCACACACTCTCACTGGGAAATGGGGTTGGAAATTGCTGTTCAGTCTCCTTCTTGGGGTCCAGCAAGATCTCAGAGGGTTTTGCAAAGGGTTGGCAAGTGCGAGGGAGCAGGTGTGTGGTGGACAAACAGCCCTCTGCGTGGCCTCTGCCCTTTGCCCCCACCAAGCCTCCCATGCACCCTGCACCCTCCATGCCTACGCTGCTGTGAGCCCAGCAGTGGAACTCCCACAGCACCCACCTGTGCTAGGAAATCTAGTAGTACTAGTGAAGAACAGCGATCACCACTAGTCTTTTCCTTTAGGGAGAGAAGACAGACACTCTCCTGGTTTTCAACCAGTTGTGTCACTTTGAGGAAGTCTTCTCACTGCTCTCTGATCAGTGGGGTTCAGCCAGATGACACAAGGGCTCTGCCACCTCGAACACTCTGTGAATCTAAGGTTCCAAGTAACACAAACAGGTTCATGGGACAGATGCCAAGTCTGGCTTTCTTCAGAGTTTGGGGACTCATCCTCAATAATGACACTGAGGCCATAATCCTGGGCAAAGCCCGCTGGTGGGATCAGCCAGCCTGGTGGTCAGCAAGAGCCCTTGCCATAGGGTGAGCCACAGTGACAACACATGGCAATTACCCATTTGTAGGTTAACAGATGACTAGCAGGGACATGTGCAGTACTCGAGGAGAAATGACCTTCCATCCTAGCTGATGGGGGCTTGGGGACACACTGTTAGCTTTCCAGGAAAGGTCCCTGGCCAAGAAGGGGACACAGGACACACCCAGCTATGTCAGGGTGAGTGTGTCTTTTTCTTTCTTTGGACCTTGGCACCCTCATCTGTAAAATGGAACAGACAGCGGTTGGAAAAGATCAACTCTGATGCTCTTTCCAACTCTGACGTTCTACAAGTTCATTATTTCCTTTCTTCTAGATGTCTCTGGTTAGCAGCCCAGACTGAGGCTGGTCTCTGTATAGGATCATTTTACCTTCTTTCTTACCAGGACTTTCATTCATCTTTATTCTCTGGTACAAGATAAATGTATGCTCTCACCTAGTTAGGAGACTCTTTTCCTCCACTTTTCTTTCTAAACACTTAAATAAATGAAATCTAGTATGTAAAGTGCTTCGCACAATACCTAGCTCATAATAATGTATGCACATGTATATGCATATGTTCTCCTAATATATGTTTTCCTCTAACTTTTTCCTCAAGCCTAAACAGCTATGTCATTTAAAATAATCTTTATTTTTTAAAACTCAGGGCTACTTAGCTTGTTCTTTGCAATAAAAAGTTCTCTTTCAGGGGCACCTGGGTGGCTCAGTTGGTTAAGCGTCCGACTCTTGATTTTGGCTCAGGTCATGATCTCAAGGTCATGAGATCGAGTCCTGCAGGGCTCTGCACTGGGCATGGAGTCTGTTTGAGATTCTCCCTCTCTCTCTACTTCTGCCCACCCCACCCCACCTCTGCTCTCTCTCTCTCTCTCTAAAAAAAAAAGTTTTCTTTCAAAAGTAGCTCATACATTCAAGGTCACAGCATACTGGACCCCAGTCACTTCAAGGTGCCCAGCACCATGTCAAATTTAAAAGCAAGGGTCTGTCTTGGGGATTTGACAAAATCCCTAGGAGCACACGTTTTCTGGAGATGTAGCCCTTGCTCAGTTCTTAGGGGATATGCGAAGTTGGTAAGAGATCTGATAAAGGGCCAGTGCCTGTGGTCTTTCCTTCTTTTTCCTTCCATCCCTTTCATTCACCAAGGATTTAATGCGCTCCCTCTGTATGTCAATCACTGTTCGATAGTGATACACAGAGGGATGGTTTGCCTATGAGGCCAAAGAACCTCAAAATCTGACTTTGAGCTATTGAACTTATACTTTCCAACAGTGCTTGCTATTCCAAGTGAGAAAATACAAGTTCATCTCAGATGGGGCTTGAATTTGCTTCTCTGAATTTAAGCTACTCTCAAATTGGCAAAACAAAACAAAACAAAACAAAACAAAACACAAAAGTGATCCAGAACCCCACTCACCTATGATAAGAGTGAGAAAAGCAGGAAGCCTTTACTGACTATTTCTGAGGGTCACTCCTTCCCAGATGCCCAGACCCTCCCCTACAGCCTCACATCTGATACTCAGAACACACTTCAAGGGGCACAGATCCTGGAGTAGAGATTATTGTTCTCATTTTTGTGAAGAGGAAATACAAACTCAAGAGTTTGCCATAAACAGGTGATAAAGGGGAGGGGGAACTGGCGTTGGGGAGAGTGGCAGGTCCCTAGTTGGACCCAGATTAGAACCTGTGCTCTGTGAGCCACCTGTGCATGGCTTACAGAATTCTTACAGACTGACTCTTGAATGGGAGTAGGAAGACAATAAAATAAACTTAGCCTGGACCCAACAACTCCAATCTTCTCCAGAAGCCTCACAGACAGCACATTGCCTTTGTATTTGTTTTAACCATACATGGTTTTCTACTACTAACAGAAGGATGTAGAAAATACCATGGCAAAGCAAACCCATAGTTTGCACTGTGATGGCTGAAATAGGGAGTGATGGGGAGCCAGTAGGGTCAACTGTCTCCCATGACAAGGGAGCTTTCTTCCCATGTTGGGCTTTTCTTCTTCCTCTGTATCTACATCTTGGAATCACACTCTAGCTATTTGGAGAGAGGAAGTCAAAGGAGGATGAGGAGAAGGTGGGAGAAGACTGGAATAAAGAGCACTGGTTGGGCCTTGCCTCTTAAGGAAAGAAGAAGAGGAGAGGAACCATAAAAGGAGAGAGGTAAAAACAGAAGAGAGTAGAAGGAGAATGACTCCTGATTCAAGAGCAATAGATATCACATTGATTGATTTATGGATGTTGAACCATCCTTGCAGCCCAGGAATAAATCCCACTTGGTCCTGGTGCATAATCCTTTTAATGTTCTTTTGGATCCTATTAGCTAGTATCTTGGTGAGAATTTTTGCATCCAAGTTCATCAGAGATATTGGTCTATAATTCCCCTTTCTAGAGGAGGATGTAGGTAGCAATCTCTTTGATCTTGGCCACAGCAACTTCTTGCTAGACATGTCTCCAAAGAAAAGAGAAACAAAAGTAAAAATGAACGATTGGGACTTCATCAAGATAAAAAGCTTTGGAACAACAAAGGAAAGAGTCAACAAAACTAAAAGGCAACCTTCAGAATGGGAGAAGGTATTTGCAAATGTCTTATCAGATAAAGGGCTACTATCAAAAATCTATAAAGAACTTATCAAACTCAACACCCAAAGAATAAGTAATCCAGTCAAGAAATGGGCAGAAGAGGGGCGCCTGGGTGGCTCAGTCGTTAAACGTCCGCCTTCGGCTCAGGTCATGATCCCAGGGTCCTGGGATTGAGCCCTGCATCGGGCTCCCTGCTCGGGGGGGAGCCTGCTTCTCCCTCTCCCACTCCCCCTGCTTGTGTTCCCCCTCTCGCTGTGTCTCTCTCTGTCAAATAAATAAATAAAATCTTTAAAAAAAAGAAATGGGCAGAAGATATGAACAGATATTTCTCCAAAGGAGACATACAAATGGCCAATAGACACCTGAAAAAATGCTCAACATTACTCAGCATCAGGGAAATACTAATCAAAACCACAATGATCTCACACCAGTCAGAATGGCTAAAATTAACAAATCAGGAAATGACAGATGTTGGCGGGGATGTGGAGAAAGGGGAACCCTCCTACACTGTTGGTGGGAATACAAGCTGGTGCAACCACTCTGGAAAACAATATGAAGTTTCCTCAAAAAGTTAAAAATAGAGCTACTCTACAACCTAGTAATTGCACTACTAGGTATTTACTCAAAGGATACAAACATACTGATCCAAAGGGGCACTTGTACCCCAATGTTTATAGCAGCAATGTCCACAATAGCCAAACTATGGAAAGAGCCCAGATATCCATTGACAGATGAATGGATAAAGAAGATGTGGTGTACACACACACACACACACACTCTCACTCGCACACTGGAATATTACTCAGCCATCAAAAATAATGAAATCTTGCCATTTGCAATGACATGGGTGGAACTAGAGGGCATTATGCTAATCGAAATAGGTCAATCAGAGAAAGACAAACACCATATGATTTTACTCATATGTGGAATTTAAGAAACCAAAAGGATGAATACAGGGGAAGGGAAGGAAAAATAAAATAAGATGAAATCTGAGAGAGAGGCAAACAGTAAGAGATGCTGAACTCTAGGAAACAAACTGAAGGTTGCTGGAGGGGAAGTGGGTGGGGAAATGCGGTAACAGGGTGATGGGTATTAAGAAGGGCACTTGATGTAATGAGCACTGGATGTTATATGCAACTGATGAGTCACTAAATTCTACCTCTGAAACTAATAACAAAAAAAAAGAGCAGTGGATAAAAAAGATGAAAAGAGATACAGGAAGTAAATAATAAAGGCCTTTTAGAAAAACTGAAGCATGAAACCAAAATGCCAATGGGTGTTGGTGATGCCTTTCTGAAAATTGGAAAAATGTTCTTTTGGTCACTCTGGTGCCTCTGGCAAAATTTGTTCCCTATTTGTGGCACTTGAGCTAAACTAGTGGTTGACCCTTGCTTTAAAGGGTAATAACTTCTCAGGCTGATCCAGATTGCTGTTGCCAGGAGGGACTCAGAGAGACAGACGCCCTATGGCTGAAGGATTAGCAGGAGTCCCAGCATGCCAACTTCAGGCAGGGGAAGAAAAGGAGGAAGTGAGGGAGGACAGAAAGGTTGGAGGTAAGAGATCTGATAAAGGGCCAGTGCCTGTGGTCTTTCCTTTTCTTTCCTTCCGTCACTTTCATTCACCAAGGATTTAATGCGCTCCCTCTGTATGTCAATCACTGTCCGAGGCACCATGATCTCAGTTAATCTTCAAGATAACCCTTTAGTATAAATATTATTTTCTCCATTTCACAGATGAAAAAATGGGAGCTAAGAGTACATTTCTTAAGGTAGAAAAGAGAAGGTTTACCTTCTGTTCTGCCTAATTCAAAACCTTACTGCTTGCAATAAACCACATGACGAGGGGGCTAAAAATGGCTAGGCTATAAAATATGCTCCGAAGCAGCAATATTTACTTCACCTGTTTGTAAGAACCAGGTACTGTTCTAGGCTTTTGGGCGTACAACACAGGTAGAGGTCCTGGCATCCTGGAGAGTGGTAGGTGCCCTAGGGGACCGGGTCATAAACAAACAGAAAGATGGGCTGTAAAGTGTCAGCTAATATTAAGAGGGATGGAACAAAATAAGGCTGGGAGGGGCGTGGCAAGTTGTCCACACTGCTGGCCTTGTGAGAGGGTGTCAGGAAAGACCTCTCTGAGGAGTAGCGTTCAAGTACCGAGGGAGAAAGTTCAGGAACATGCAGGCAAGTGAGACAGATGCTCAACAGACAGCTGCTAAGTTTCTACTGTGTTTCTCATCTGTTATTTCATTTGATCAATGCAACACCATGGAGAGGGAGTCATTATTATGCCCCCTTTTATGATTAAGGGGAGAGGAGGTGTGGAAGTGTAAGGGACTAGCCAGAGGCTGTACACTCTCTGAGTGGTTCAGAAGTTGAAACAGGGTCCAATCTACCCCAAGCTTAGGCTCTTACCTCCTTCAGACCACAGAGGCCCCTGGAGGCAGAACCTGACGAAGTCCCCAGAGCCCAAGTCATGGTGTCCTATCAACTTCCAACCAAACAGGAGCCAAAGGGGCGGGTGCTATACCCAGAAAGGATATTTAATCATAAAGCCAGGACCAGCCAAAGCTAAAAGCAAGGAGGGCTTTTTAAAAATGTGTGTATTCAAAAATGTTTGCTGAATAATAGCTAGCATGGATGGAGTAATATCTAGCAGGTAGATGTTCTAGTGCTTTCCATGAATGAAGTAACACAACCTGAATACCACCCTGTGATGAAGGTACAATTGTTATCTCCAATTTACATATATGAAAACCAAAGCAAAAGCTGAGTTAAGTGCCAGAGCAAGGATTCAAATCCAGGCAGGCCAGTGTGGGAACAAGCTTCCACTCGGACTCTCTACTTCCTACAGTGGAAGTAAGGCCTGAGGAGAGGGAGGTGTGAGGTAGGCTGTCAGGGTGGGAATGTTTCAGCTGCTACAGAGTCAGGCTGAGTAACAGAGGATGATGGAGGTTCACTGAAGGGTGAAAAGCCAGAATGGTCCCTGGCCTGCCACCCCTCCACCCCCTATGCTGTCGATAAGGAACTGGGGTGCAAAGCAGCAGGGAACAGCTGCTGGAGAAGGGAGGAGACCTAGCCTCCTGGGCTGGAGCTCTCTCACAGAAGAGAGGGCTCAGGAAGGAAGCAGGGGGGGGTGGTCAGGGGAAGGACTTGAAGTTTCTAATATGACCAACTCAAAAGAAGATAAGACCTAAAACAAAGCCTCTCTTTTCAAAGGAAATGAATACTAGGGCTCAAGACAAAATAAGAGGAAGAAAAACCCATGCCACAGGCAGAACAGGGGTGGGGCTGTTTTCGACCCCAGGCTGACCAGCCATGCTGTGGTCTGTGAACTCCAGGGAAAGTCACCTACCGCAGGACCTGACTCTTGCCCTTGTCTATAGGAAAGGGGAAAGACATGAGCTCTATCCTGTCTAATCCTTTGCTGCACTGAACGGAGACATCTGCTCTGCTCTTGCTAATTTAGTGTGGGAAGCCTGGCTCGCTCTCCGGTGTAGATAATGATTCCCACTGGCTGGCAGGCAGGCTAGGGAGCCAGGGGCCTAGCCGCATCCCTCCCTGGCTAGCATTCCATCACTCGGCAGCCTGCCCTCCCCAGGCAGGCTGCAGCTGGTCAGGCAACCTATATGCCAAAGCTGAGGCACGGGCAGGAGGAGGGGCAAGTTTCCTGCCTCAGAGCGAGATAGTGCAAACTTGCTCATACAGGATCAGGCTGCAGCTTCCCAGAATAGGCCTCTGCTCAGAGGCCCCTGAGCCAGCAGTGCCCAGAGAGAAGCCAAGCGAGTAGGAGGTATTTGGAGGAGGTGTTCCTAGCTGGATATGCTAGGGGGTCTGGGGGTGAGGAGGAGAGCAGGTTTGTCAGGGATGGATGGACATAGTCTGTGGTCTTGCCACCTTCACCCAGGTGGGCACACCACAAGTGGGGCAGCAGTGGGGCCTTGTGATGGCCCTGATAACAAGTTTGGGCACAGAGTCTCTCCAACTGGAAAAGCACAAGTAGTAACCACATAAGCTTCAGAACAAATGTGTGTTCTGGGGTAGACTCATCCCATGCTTCCAGTATCCCTCATTTTCTACACTGATGCAGGAATGGCTGCCTTATCTTTTCACTGGGCCTTCTCTCTACACTCTCCAAGAAAAGAACTTGGACATCACATCCGTCCTCAGCAGACTGATGAAGAAGGGAATGCTTATCTTTTCTCCCCGAGCCCTAATGGCATCTTCAGCCATCCCCGACCCTGCTCTTGCTCTTATGTTCTAAGCATCTATCTGTTCTTATGTTCCCACTTAGATGCTTCTCATCCCAGCTGAAGGCATGCCCCTAAGAGGAATTCAAATTTTCCTGGGAGCCTTAGAGGATTCAAAAGTTAAGCCAGCTTGACAAAAACCCAACACAAATTAGCTTAAGCAAAAAAAGAATTTATCAGTTCACCTAACGAAGATTCAGGGCTGGTTGGATCTAGGGGCTCAAATGACATTATCTGGGCTCTCTTTTTCCCTATCATTGGCTCTTTCCTGCTGAGTGTTGGTGTCATTGTTTTTAACTGTGGATGGGATTCCTCCATAAGGTCAGGTCAATACCAGGCTTACATGGTCCCTGTTTGACAACTCCATTAGAAAAAGAAGGTTTCTTTTCCCATTACTAAGTAAGATTCTGGTTGGCCTTGCCAATTAGCCCATGTGCCCAGCCCTGAACCCACCACTGTATCTAGAGGGGGGACTTGGGTTGGCCAGGTCTAGGTCTAGGTCAAGTGTCCAGGTTAGTGTCTGTGTGTTAGAGGATGGGCAAGTTCTGGTTCCAGAAAAGAAAAAGAATGAGGTTGGGGAGAGGCAAAGTAATAAGTACTACAGTCTACCATAATGGTGTCTGCCATCTTGTGGCACACAGTAAGAGAAAGATTTAGGGTAGGTGTTCCTTCCCACTTACTCCACTAACACATTGGGCAGATCGTAACTCTTCAGTGGGTTGCCAGGAGCTTGGGATTATCCAACTGCCCTACTTTCTTCTCCAGCTCAGGCAAGCCCCCCCATCTCACCCCCTCTTGCAGGGAAAAGCTCTTTATAGGCTTCTTCTATCCATCAGTGCTCTTAAAACTTCTTGGGGCCACTTCCTAATGCTCCCTCCCCCAGCCAGTGCCTGGCTGAAACTCTAGCCTTCCTGTCTATATGGCAGTCAGCCAAAACTCCTGGACTCTTTCCAGACAACACCCCCATTGTGCAATGAGGTCACCAGAGCCTGCTGAGTCAGGCTGGGACTGAGCCCAAACCCAGCCCTGGCTTTAGGAGGACAGGGACTTTTCTATCTCCTTGTGAGGGTTAGCTTTGGAGCTACATTACCCTCATGGTCATCTTTAAGAATTCCTCCCTCTACCTCCCAGAAAATGAAGTTCAAATCATGAACTTGTCCTTTGTAAACAAATCCCTCAGCCATTAGGTCAATATAATCTTACATTATCTGAGTTGGAAGGGAATGTAATGGACAAGTGGACAAGTTATTTAATCCAACCACTGAACTAATGTTTGAATCTCCCTACAATGTCCTAAGAAGTGGCCATCCTTCCCGAGTTGGACCACTTTTAGGAAGTCCTCATTATCAGGAAACTCTGTCAGCAACTGTTCCTCTCTTCTCTTTCCATTCTCCATGGACCCTGGAAGGAACCCCTACTTCTAGACCCTCACTTTAGAGGTCTGGGTATCAGTCCTCAAGGCAGCTTCTTCATATGGTCTGAATATCTGCTTTTTGATTTTGTGAGCTCTGAGACATTGCAAAAGTTCCCTGGTCCCCACATGGTCAGGGGCTATGCTGTAGGAGGTGGTACAAAGCTCTATGGGAGTCTGTGGAAAATTGTCCAAATACTCTTGTCCTCCCTTCTCAAGTGTTGGGATTGACTGGATCGAGCTGTTTCTTTGCTTTAGGGGAGTTATTGCTAGGGTTGCTGTGCCTAACACTCCTGGTCCCCCAACCTACAGATTGTCACTGTTGGGCCCTCTACCTACAGAATGCGGCAGTGAATGGTCTTTTAAAATTAGGTGCACAGCTCATAGCAGCACTCTTCTGCCTAGGGGAGGGTAGAGTCACAATAAGATTCAGCATGAAGTGCCCAGAGTCCTCACCTTTGTTTACTGTGGGGAAAAGATTTGGGGTGAGAAAGATAAAAGAGTCCATTTGCCTCCCAAATAGTGTCTCTTAACTGGAAGAACCTTTATTCAATACACTCTACTCTTTCCCTCAACCTGCAGACTTAGTGGACCTTAGAAGAGCCCCCTGGTATATTGTCAGATGCTTCCTGAAGGCAATCCATGTCCTAGCTCTCAAGGAGTTTACATCCTTATAGGAGGAAAGGGCAAAAATGTACAGTTCTCCATAACTGTGACCTGGGAAACAGACTTTGGGAAAGTAGAGAGGGCAGAGTCAAAAATTATGTAGGATGGATGGGTTGGGAAATAGGAAGACTTGTTCAGGGCAAGTTACCTGAAACAATTCTGCCATTCTGAATTTCTCTCTTATTTTTTTGTACCAACTACTGCCTTCTTGTGGCCTTGTCTAACGGATCACACTTCCAGCTTTCTGCAGATGCTCAGTTACTGTATGCATTTTATTGAAACACCCTCTGAAATCAAGTATGCACTTCCCAGGTGTGAGAGAAGACAATGTGGTGCTTCACAAACAGGATGACTTTAGAGTTAAATAGATGTGCATTTAATTTGGGTTCTACACTTACTTATATGTGTGACCTTGATCAAGCCTCTTAACTTTTGAACCTCAGTTTTCCCATTTTTAAATAGAAGGGTAATGTTTACCTTGAAACTTCCACACCGTGTTCTCTCTCACCCCCAAGTTTGCACACGCTGTGCCTTTTGCTTTATTTTCTCCCCCACTCTTTGCTGAGGTAGTATCTCATTCTTCAGGTCTCAGCTTAGATGCCCCGCTCCTCAGTACCCTCATCCTCAAGGATCAGGTTGACTATTTTCTCTATGTGCTCATTTATTCCATTGTATTTGACCATATCTCAACACTTACACACCCTGAACTGAAGGTTTTTCTTGCCCTCCTCCCCCACTCTGAGGAGCTGGAAACTCCGTGAGGTCAGGAACTATGGTTTGTTAACACTCACATCCCATCTTTGTCCTGTTCCATTCACTTTTGATCTAAAGAAAGTCAGGAAAAGTGAGCCACATTAGGTAAGGAGTTCACAATTCTGAAAGTCTGAAGAAAATGTCAACAGCTCACTGAATGCTTATTAGCTGAGTGCTCTGCAACAATTCAGCTCATCAAATTGCCATCTCCACCCCAGTACTGTGTTAGGCACTAGGCGATGATCTCCTTTTGGTACAGAAATCGAGTGATGTGTCTTCTGAACTGATTTTAAAGCCCAGTAGTTTCCAACTTCATGAGATTTACAGCCAGTTTTGTATATGTGAAACTACCCAAATCACCAAGAGAATTAGTTTTCTCAGAGAATTCTCATCAGTAATAGCAATTTCCACAGTTTGTTTGGCACCCATAGTTGTAAATAATTTATTTTAAAAACTCAGCTGCATATAAATTTATTACAACAATCTAGACACTTTATCATAAACAAAAATAATGATAGCTATGGTTCTTTCTTCTATTTATTTCAGATGCTGTCACTTCTGAAGTGCACATTCATTGTATATAGAGGTTAATAGCATAAGTTCCATGGTCAGATGGCCTATATTCAAACCCACCTCTGCTATTCACTAACTGTGTGATCTTTGGCAGATCATTATATCCCTCTGTGCCTCAGTTTCCTGGTCTATAAAGGTGTAATAGTAGCATCTGCATTATAGGGTTATTATACATATTAAATGAGCTGATACATGTAAGGGCTTATAACAGTGCCCAACACCTGCTAAATACTCTATAAATGCTAGCTATTATTATTTGCTAGGTATAAATTAAACATCAGAAAAGTGTTTTGGTAGGATTATCTTTAAACTCCCTGCCAATTCTACAGTTCTGTGTCTCTATACCATTCCAATCCCTCAGCATTTCTATTCAGTAGGGAGGGGGCAGCATTATCCACATTTTACAAATAGTGAAATTGAGCCATAAAGAAGGAAAATGTCCAGTAAGCGAGTGGTAGTCTGAAACTGGAACACAACTTTGTAGATGTAAGTACTAGGACTTTTTTCAGGAGGTTCTGAGACTATACACTTAAAAAACAGTGTAGGACATCCCTTAGGAGCCTCTGAGAAGTGACCCCTTGATGGCTTTTCTCTGCCTCAGTTCTCTACAGACACTCAAAGAGGTCGCTTCTCTATTCATCTCTGAGGTGATCTCAGGCTGAGGCTTCCCATATATTTTTCTTACCAGCTTTCAAAAGAGCCATATTAGGTCATCAAATGAGGTGGTGACTAGATACTTCCTCTTTGTTTCCCTACATTTGTTGCCTCTTTCAGCACTCCAATTCTGAGTTGTCCTAAGTATTGACATAGTTCACCTGGCTGCAGACCCTGAATCTTCATAGGGTGTCATTCTGCTGAGTCAGGACCTGAAAGCACTTGAGACCCCCCACAACTCATCTTTCAAAAAACATTCTCTCCCCAACCACTTCCCACACCCCATTCCACCCTTTACTTCTGCAATTGTGGACAAAGAATCTGCAAAAGCTCCTGTCTTCTCCCTCTTCCTCTGCCTCCCTCTCTCTTCCTATCTGGGTTGGCCAGAAGGAAGGCTCTGGCTATACAGGACCCTATCTGTGCAGAAGCAGCCCCCAGGAGTTTGTGAGTACTGAGATTGCTCCTGTGTCTGAATCTGAACTGTTTAAAAGGACTCAGGATGCTTTTCTTTTCTGTCCACTAGGGGGCTGCTTGTAGGGGGATGGAAAAAAACGAAGGTTTTAAAAAAAATATATCATGCTGCTGAAATTTCAGCAAGAGGGGAAAAGAGAGAGCGCGTGAGAGAGAGACAGCAAAGCAGTCCCAGGCTTCCTTGTCTCTCACGTCAGAGGCAGGAACCTACTGTGCTAAGGCTGTTGGCTCAACACGCAGAGACCGAGAAAGGCACAGACACAGAGAACGAGAGAAGAGGGGTCCCCCCTGACCCAAGGAATTACCACCAGTGGAGTAAAGCCACCTGACTTTGTTGCCTCCTCTTTCTCCTTCCACTCTAGCCCTGTCAGCTTGGGTTTCATTTCTTTCGTGGAGCCTCCTCTCTTCCTCCCAGAAAAGGAGGAAAGGAAGAAAAGGGAGAGAGGTGGGTTCTCTAGGTGAGCGCATCAGCTGGTTCCAGTCCGCACAGACAAGAATTCTCTTCGCAGGAAGCTCCTCTCGCTCCCCTGCCGCCCACCCTCACCCGGGTAAGTCCAGCGCACTAAGCTCCTTCGATTTCCTTGCTGGCGTGATTTCAGCACCACGGAGAGCTATAGAGCTATGAGATGCATTTTTTTTTGGTTCCCGTGTGTCTCTGTGTGTTCCTACAAGGCGCTTGGCACTAAGGTTACATCTATCTTTCTGCTTTCCAGTCGAGCCGGGTTCTGCGTAGAGAAAAGAAAGGCGCAAAACTGTCTACCGAATTAAAGGAGGATGTGGACTCTGGCCTTCGGGTGTGTGTGTGTGTGTGTGTGTGTGTGTGTGTGTGTGTGTGCGCTGTTGCATAAGATAGGTGAGGTCTGAGGTAAATTGCTAGTGGGTTTCTGTGTGTCTCCGTGTAGGGCTGTTCTTTTTCCATGTAGATAAGAGGGAGGGTTTGGGGAATTAGCCATGCACCTTCTTTAACTCTTTCTGGACAAACCGTGGAGGGAAAGTATTGCAAAGGAAGCCTGAGGGGGTTGGGAAAAGTTAGGCTCCTCTGTAAGAGCTTGGAAGAGGTGGCTTTTTAAATGTCAATTTCCCCAGGATCTCTGGGTTCTTGCTGTGGAGAGAGCCCAGTCTGACCTTTTACTTTCTCTCCTGGTGTGAATCCATGGCAAGTGGGCAGGTGCAACAGGTAAGCAGCAGGTTGGGGGTGGTTTGGGGGGCTGAGATCCCCCTGACTTCATGGTGGTAGGAAAACATCAGTGTCTTGAGCTTTACAGAGGTTGCCCAATGTGGATTATACTACATTTACAAGAGGGCAGGATGTGATCTCCACTTTTTTTTTTTTTTGGTCATTTTTGACTATGTGTGGTTGGAAAGAGGACAAAGTCTGTTCTTCTTTGTTTTCTGCCAGTGAAAGACAGCTCAGGAGAAAGGCTTGTCTCCTTATGTCTGGGGAAGCAGAAATGAACCTAGACCGGTCCTGACTCAAAAAGGTTTGAGGTAGTGCTATGTTCTCCAACACTGAGAGGTTCCACTGATGGACTCATCATTGCTTTAACTTCATTGTCACTTTTTTTTTTTTGGAAAGGTACTGCTCTGTCTCTTCTGCTTCCTGCCCCTCAGAAATACGTCCAATCAATTCTCTGCAACTGCCTTTGTTTTTCTTTGGCAACACTATCTGCCTGTACCCTCCTGCCCTTCAGTCTCGCTCACAGCTGCTTGGGTGGGTTCATTCAACAAGTGGTATATTGGGGACTTCCTTCAATCATCCATGTTTCCATGAAGCCTGCATTCCAAGGGGAATTTTAAAGAGATGGAGCTTCTGATAAGAGCAAACCTTACCTTGAACTGGACCCTAATTATTTAAACTTCTGCTCACTTTCTTCAAGAGAAGAGTCAGAATGGGTGGTTTCATTCCTTCCAACCCCCAGTGAACTCTAAGGTGGTGACTCTGAGTTTTTCTTTTAATTCAGCATTCTGGGCCGCTCCTCCAAACTGAACAAAATACTCTCTGTCTCTGGTTGGGGGCCTTCTGGGTGAGAGTCATAGTCCTGAGTGAAATGTCACCATTGTTTTTTTTGGGGGGGGGAACTATGCTTGCCATTGAATCCAGAAACCCTGACATCTCCCTAGAATGGCAGGAAGTGGAATGCAGTGAGCAAAATAGTGAAATCAGAGGTTTAAATGGTAGGGAAAATAGATTGAAATAGACAAAGCAGAGCATCAGAAACCAACACCGACTCACTGAAATTTCAACTCTCCAAACTCCTCCCATCCTTGAAATCTTCCAGTTTGAACAAGAAAGTAGATAGATATCTGCATGACATATCCCTGAAGGTTTAAAAGAAATTCATGCCCTTGCAGTGGACCCTATCCAAAGCCACCATTTATTACTGAAGTCACCATACGTAGTGGTCATTATCTTATTAATGCCCTTAAATTCTCTCTGAAAGAAGTGCTCAGTGTCATTACTGGGCCCATTTAATAAATGCGGAGACATAGGCATTTAAAGTGCTAGGCTAGAGGGTAGCAAAAGTGGAAAGGAAATAGAACTTCTGGTCTCCTAATATTTCATCACCTGTGAAATGCAGAAATGCTAATGTGAGGGAGAGCAGGGATGTATTTTTCCCCAGTGGACAGATTTGCAACCGAGACCTTTTATTGAACTCAGTGTAGAGCAGTGGCTTCTCCCTGGTGAAGAATGAGAATCAAGAGAATCTCAAGGTGTTTCTGGCCTTAGATTCTCAACCAAGAAGATGGTTGGGAGCCAGCTGAAGAGCTCTTTGGACATACTGTAAAAAAGAGAACTCCCAGCTCATGACCTCTAAACTGGACTGAGGTCATGCACCTGATTGCCACACTCCCTTTGCCCTAGAAATCCCAGTTAAAGTCATCTTTCCAGGGCACATTGCCATGGATATTTTGGTTTTAGGTATTTGATGACTTTTCTCTCCTTGGAGCCTTCTCTGGGAGCAGCTACATTGAGTACTCTGTGGCTCAGAATATGAGGAGGATGACTAGGGAAAAGGGGAGGGCTAGGTTCTGAGCACCTACAGAAACCCTAAGAGAGGAGTGGGAGACTGGACACAAGCCCACCCCACATACAAAACCTCTGCTCCCTTGGCAGCCCTAGCCTTCACATCTGGCCAGCATTTTTGAGAGAAAGCCACTTTATTCTCATCGCTAGCCCTCACTCATGAAACAGGGGAGACTCAGCTGGGTTGCCTCTGAGATCTAGGGGAGATGAGAGATGTCAAGAAAGGTGGAAGGAAAAAAAAGGTTGGCATCCTGCCCTATTCTCCACAATTCTTTTGCCTGGAGAGTGCCACTGTTACATTTTTTTTTTTAATTTAGGTATCGTTTGCATATAATGTACTGATCTTAACTATTCATATTAGTAAGTTTTGACAATTACATACACCCATTTAGCCACTACCCCAAACACAATATACGAGATTTCCCTTCTTCTTCTTTCTGATCAATCTTTCCCTCCCCTAATCTCATCACCTTCCGACTTCTCTCACCATGGCTTTCACTGTTACTTTTTGCAGTGGAAATATATTGCTTAATGTGTTATTTAATAGATGTGTCATGTAGACCATAGTAGACTTTTAACAGAACATTTAAGAGGTCTGAGGCTATTGTTACTGGGTGGCTGAGAGAGTGGGGGAGGGGTGTATTCCTCATCCAAGTTTATGGTCATGGTGTTGGGAAGTCACATGGTCATTTCAAGTGTGTGAGTGAGTGTGTGTGTGTGTGTGTGTGTGTGTGTGTGTGTGCAAGCCACAATCAAATCCAAATAGGAAATAGGGAAGCCCTTGCAGGTCTCTACCTCTGAGCTGACCTGTTATTTGATGGTACAGAGCATGGAGATGATGTTGAAATTTCTATTAAAAACTTGGAATTGAGCATTCAGGTGGCTGGTCATGAGTCATCTCATCTGGGCTCTGGGAGGGTGAGGTGAGGAAAGAGTACCTGTGTGAACTTACTAGGGAAAGAGATAAGGACAGGTCACTGTGATAGTGCTAATGCCATGAAATTCATCTCCATCTACAAAGGTCTTGGCTGAGGAGATTGCTGTTCCTCTTTATTCAAAAGTGGCTTTAGAACCAGAAGACTCTGGGGCAAATCATGTACCATGATACCCTTATAGCTTCATCCAGGGATGTCAATTCCACTCCCATTCCTGGTTTTTTTCTTAGCAGTTTTTTTTTAAAAAAGATTTTATTTATTTATTTCAGAGAGAGAGAGAACAAGCATGAGCAGGGGGAAGGGCAGAGGGAGAAGCAGACTCTCTGCTGAGCAAGGAGCCTGACTGGAGCTCCATCCCAAGACCTTGGGATCACAACCTTAGCTGAAGGCAGATGCTTAACCCACTGAGCCACCCAGGTGCCCCTCCCATCCCTGGTTGTAGGCCAGGTTGAAGAGTCTCTTCTATTATGCCATGAAGAAGCAAAGAATTTATCAGAAGATTTTGATGATTTTGGTAGGGAAAAAATACATGCACACACACACACACACACACACACACACACACACACACACACACACCCTACATAATTAGTCTTGTCACCTTGCCTGTTCAATTTTCTCCCATTCTGTATCTGTAGATGTTCAGGGAATGTTGGATAGAGATGAGGCATTTTGTGCACAATTTGAGTATAAGGTCCTCAACTAACAGATTAGAATTTTTGGCAGTAGATCAGGGACTTTAGCAGGCCTCAAAATTTGTCTAAGTAGGTCATAGAGCTGTTTATATGCTTAGTGGGCAAACATATACTTTACCTTCCTTCACTCAAGGACTCTACTGAACACCTTCTTCCCAAGCTCTGCTGCTTTCTGGGATTGCCTATCTCAGAGAATGCATCCAGTCAGCTCATTTATGGGAAATCTCCTTCCTGAGTTGGCTCTCCTAGCTAGGATCCCACAGAGTGGAGTGTAGGGTGCTAAGCCACTGAGCCATGGCAAGTTAGAAGAGAGTCACAGTGAGGATTTCTTGTTTATGTATGTATGTATGTATGTATGTATGTATGTATGTATGTATTTATTTTTGATGTAGTGTTCCATGATTCATTGTTTGCGTATAACACCCAGCGCTTCATTCAATACGTGCCTTCTTTAATACCCATCAGCAGGCTAACCCATCCCCCCACCCCTCTCCCCTCTAGAATCCTCAGTTTGTTTCTCATAGTCCATAGTCTCTCATGGTTCATCTCACCCTCCAATTTCACCCCCCCTTCATTTTTCCCTTCCTACTAGCTTCTTCTTCTTTTTAAAAAAATATATAATGTATTATTTGTTTCAGAGGTACAGGTCTGTGATTCATCAGTCTTACACAATTCACAGTGTTCACCATAGCACATACCTTCCCCAATGTCTATCACCCAGCCACCCCATCCCTCCCACCCTCCACCACTCCAGCAACCCTCAGTTTGTTTCCTGAGATTAAGAATTCCTCATATCAGTGAGATCATATGATACATGTCTTTCTCTGATTGACTTATTTCGCTTAATAATACCCTCTAGTTCCATCCATGTCATTGCAAATGGCAAGATTTCAACTTTTTGATGGCTGCATAACATTCCATATTCCATAATATTCCATATATATATATATATATATATATATATATATATATATATACCACATCTTCTTTATCCATTCATCTGTTGATGGACATCTTGGTTCTTTCCATAGTTTGGCTATTGTGGACATTGCTCTATAAACATTGGGGTGCACGTACCCCCTCAGATCACTATATTTGTATCTTTGGGGTAAATACCAAGTAGTGCAATTGCTGGGTTGTACAGTAGCTTTATTTTCAACTGTTTGAGGAAGCTCCATACTGTTTTCCAGAGTGGCTGTACCAGTTTGCATTCCCACCAACAGTGTAGGAGGGTTCCCCTTTCTCCGCATCCTCGCCAACATCTGTTTTTTCCATGGTGAGGATTTCTTAATGTCTAGGTAGAAGTTGTGCAGAAATCCAAAATTTGAATGATTTCCACAAAACCAATTTCAGTAGATGAGTTGGGAGAAGTGTAGAGACACACATTTGCCTTGTTAACTCTAGACTGTGTTAAAAAAGGTCAGATGAGATTCCCCACCTAAATGGAGTTTCATCTTAAGAACAAGTTCAGTGGGAAGGGGAAATTGGAATAGGTTTTTAAAAGCTATTTCCAACGGTATATACGAATCACTACATCTTTACCTTGAAATATGACTTTGGACTAGACCTGTATTGATCTATTTAGAACACAGCAAGTAACCAGTATGTCAGTTGGCAAAGGGAGTTTAAACAGCCTTACCCTCTTCTTTTTCCCTTTTTTGCTTCCTTGTGATAAAGTATACATGATATAAAATTTACCAATTTAGTCTTTTTTGAGTGTAGAGTTCAGTAGCATTAAGTACATTTACATCGTTGTGCATAATGCTGATGCATAAGCTGGAAAGGACCCAGAAATGTGTCCACAAAGGTGAGGGCTATGTCTCCCCCTATCTCCCAGTATCTCTCTGGGGTAAGACATCACTACCATCCATCTCCAGAATGTTTCCATCTTCCCCAACTGAAACTATATACCCATTGAACAATTATTCTCCTTCATGCCTCCCTTCCCCCCGCCCCTGGCAACCACCACTCTATTTCTGTCTTCATGAATCAGACATGGTACCTCCTATAAGTGGAATTATACCATATTTGTCCTTATGTAATTGGCTTATAACACTTAGCATGATGTCTTCAACGTCCATTTATATTGTAGCATGTGTCAGGACTCCATTCCTTTTTAAGGCTGAATAACATTCCATCATGTGTATGTACTATGTTTTGTTTATCCATTCAACCACTGATGTACATTTGGGTTGCTTCCTCCTCTGCTTCTTTAATTCTGGTCAATTGCCTCTGCTTTACTCTCCAATAAATTGGGAAACGGAAACTGTCCAGTCATAGCTCTTACTGGGGTTGAAATTCTTCCCTTTCTCCTATGAGAACCACACAGGTGGTTTCCTAGAGGCAAATCAAGGAGGATAAGTAGGGTGTTGGTGCATTCCCCCCAGCCACTACCCTTTTCAGTTGGATCTGATTCCTGTATTCTGGTCCTCACTGGTAAGTGTGCAACAGATGCAGTTCAAGTAGACTGGGATACTAAACTCTCCTCTATTCCTCCAATGAAGGGTGCCAGTCTTACCCCAGGGAGATACTGGGAGATAAGGGGAGACATATCCCTCAACTTTATGGGCACATTTCTTGGTCTTTCCTAGTTTATGCATTATAAGGTGAGACTCCATGATGGGAGAAGGAGTTCTGGGGTCAGGGACAAATAAGCCAGTAGACTCATTACAGTTTTTTGAAGATCTTATCTCTGATCTCCTAAGGTACCTATGCCCTGAGAGCAGGGCACTTCCACGATCACCCCCACTTGGTTTTTATAATAACATCTTATGCTTATGCAATAAAACGTTATTACCAGGATTCTTGAGGAGTTCATGGTTCTTTTAATCTGGATGTGTCTTTATCGTATCATATGGTATAAAAGAGACAAAGAAGGAAAAGCCTAGAACATTGATTCCAGGACAGTATCAACCCAGAATGGCTAATACTTGACAACAGCTTAGCAATGTTTCTGGGCTAGAATTTGGTCTTTGATTTTAGTTCCCCTAAAAATTCACACTTCTGGGCCCTGGCAATTTGGATCTTTCTATTGCTTAATGATAACACCAGCCAACATGGAGTGAGTGCTTTCTATGAGTTTCTGCCAAGTGCATGGCACAGAGAAGACCCTTAATAAATGTTTGCTGTTATTACTAACAACAAACACTTCAAACGCTTTATATCATTTAGTGGCTAAAACACTGTGACATATGCCATTATCCCCATTTTACAGGTGAGAAAACTGAGGCATGGTGACTTGTTCAACTTTTACGGCTAGGTAGTGATAGGGCTGGTTCAAAGTCTGTGCTTTAACCACTTTCTTTTGTTGCCTTTATCATTCCTTTGGCAATTAAAGATGGCTTCGTTGTGATTCCTCTTAAACATCCTTAGAGGAATTTTACATCTTGCATTATTGCTAACCTTTTTTTTTTTTTTTTTAATACACGGTGTAGTTTTGATGAGGTAAGAACAGGGCTATTCCCATATGCTTCTCCCCCTATTGCTGATCTTTATATGTAAATAATCTAGGTGCCTCTCCACTTAGGTGATTCTGTTAGGGCTGAAAGAGCCCAGCATAGGGCCTAGCATACAACAAAGCTTAATAAAAACTTTCTCATTTGCTATTAGTTCTGCGCAACCTAAGTCTAGGAATTCCTACAATTGTTTCCCTAGTTAAATAACAACAGCAACAACAACACGAGTTACTATTTATGGAATGTTCACAATGGACCAGGCACTCTACCAGGCGGTAAAATACAGTGTCTCACTTGATTCTCACAATTATGGGAAAAAAATAGCTCTCATTTAACAGAGGTCACCGTGTGAAGGGCTCTGTGCTAGTTGCTGTATGTATCTTCTCCTATTTAATCTTCACAACAACTCAGGGGGAAGGTGGGCAAGGAAAACCTCCTCCAGCCAAATGAGAAAGGGAGACCCTGGTCTTTGCCCAACTTGACTTGTAATAGAAGACAGAACACAGAGATGGAGGGCAACAAATCTAAATTCAGAGAGGCTGAATAGCTTGCCTGAGGACACACAGCTAGATGGTGGCAGGACTGGTTTTGAACCCAATCTTTTTGAAACAGAGCCCAAGTCCTTCCATTGTTCTCTGCAGCTTTGGTTTTGGCCATATTCTCCTCCTCTGGGCCACAGTCGCTACAAGAAGAAAGACCTGGGGAGTTAATGACCAGGAAACTTGGCTTCAAATTCCAGTTCCGCCATGCCTGACCTTGCGCCCTTGGGCCAGTACTTAACCCATCTTAATCTGAGGTCCCTCATCAGGAGCCTCTCTACTATCCTTTCCACCCCAAAAAGCCTATAGAATTCATCAGATCTTCGTTAAGGAGTTCTTATGAAAATTAAATGGCACAGAAGTACAGTGTCTAGGACAGTGCCTGGCATGGAGCATGAATGGTTGAGCCACTTGCAAATTCTTGAGGCCTGGGGCCTGGGTGCAGCCTGGGGTACTTGTGTTTTAACAAGCTAACAATCATCTGGGCTGAACTGGATTTTACATTCTCCTCAAATGCTAATGATCTGGGCTGGCCCATGTTTTATATCACCTTGATTTTAAGAGCATGTGTTGGCTATATTTTCTTCTCCCCCTTCAGCACCAAGAACTCGGCAGGCTGATATTTAAAAATATCTGAAAGATGCCTTTTGCCAATTAATTACCTGGAAATTGTACTGGATTAAAATTAATTTGGGCCTTAAGGAGACACTGGATTTTTGAGCCCCATTCCTCACTCAGCTGGGGACCACGAACCTTTGGATTCCTTTCCTCTTGCCTTTCCCTCCCTCCAGATTCTTCTGCCATTCTGAGTTTTCTTTATGAAACATTTTCCCTTCCCTTATAATTCTGTTTTCCATAAGAAGAACATCTAACAGCCACCTCCTGGCTGGGCTAGAGTAATTGTTTGAATTTTTTGACGGTGTGCAATTTCAAAGGCTTGAGTTTATATAGATTACCTTCAATTTATCTCTGCAAGTGCATCGGGAGAGAAGCTGCTGCCTGCTTTGTGAAGTATTGTAAACCCCGTGGCCACTGCTCACTGGCATCTGCATGGATGGTCTGTTTGTCTAAATGGATTTCTGTAAAACAGATACCTTAATAAACCCTGTTTTGCCAGCCTATCCAGCCTCTACCCAGGTCGGCAGTGGGGCCCTGGCCAAGGGACAGGTGTGGGGAGGAAATCGGCCCACAGCCCCATGCCCTTTCACCTGGCCAGCTGTGAGTGGGGAGGTATGTGCAGATGGGGAGAGGGCAGCACCAGGCCCAGGAACCCTGCCAGCGGAAGGGGGGAGGCCTGGAATACCAGATGAGAGCCCTCCTGCACATAGTCATGTCGGAAAGGGCAGGGGCCATGCAGGCTATAAAGGGGCTGTCTCCCTCACGGTGACCTAGTCTGTGCCACGGGGAGCTAGAACTTATAAATCCAGCCATAAAGCCTCCCGTTCAAAGCTGTATATATTTATAGAGATATAAATGAAGTTTAATGCCAGTGAAACTCACTATAAAAGCAAAAGACTTCATCTGTATCTATACTTCAGGAGCAGAGCAGTTCAGGGCTTGCAGCCTTTTGCCCCCTGAGAGCTGCGGTGTGCTCACATCCGCTCGCTCCCAGGTGGCCCGGCTGCAGGGCCAGCGGCAGGGTGGGAGAAGCAGGTCTTCTGCGCACCTGCACCTGCAAGCGAGGCCCCCAGCAACTGCGCATTCCCCTTATCTTTTAGGGCTGTTTAAAGGCAGTGAGAAAAAAGGGAAAAGGGAAAAAGCACTGCCAAAATCAAGTGCCTTCAAACAGTCAGGAGTCTGGTTTTTAAATAAAACAATTTGAGGAAGTTTGGCTTCTCATCCACCTCGGAAGCTGCCAGATTTATGCTCCTCGGAGCTCCAGGTGGGATACAGCGATGAGACTGCAAAGCCTGCGCTGACCTGCCTGTCTTGCGTCCCATCACTGCCCACATGGGGCTGGCAAAAATGTTAGGTGAGACCCAGACAAACAAGCATTTGAATCCTGGCTCTGCCACTTACTGGCTGTGTGACCTTGGGGAAGTCACTTGACTTCTCTGAGCCTTACTTTCCTTGACCATGAAATGCAGTAAACAGTTCCTACTTCTCAGAATCGCTGCATGGGTTAAATGAGATATCATTTTGTATATGAAGGCTCATAATAGCCGTTAGCACACACAGGGTCTTCAGTCCATACAGTTCTCCCTCGATGGAAGTGTCTATGGAAGAAAAGGTGCATTTTGAGGGTAGAGGTCAGGGTCACATGGCTACTTTGATTTATAGTCTCCCCAGGGGTGTGGCCTGAGCCTGGTTGCAGGAACAAGTACATTGGGAAGACCAGCAGTGACTTGCACCCTCCCCTTTTTTCATCTTGCTACCAGCTCTTCTCATCTCAGTCTTACACAGGCCTCTGGGCCAGAGCGCCCATAGCAGACACTCAGGGGAAGGTTGACTGATGATTGCCCCTGTAGTGGAACCTGTCTGAGTTCCTATAACTGGCTCCTGGAAAAGCTCAGAGGCAGGAATGCTGCTCACTTGGGGGACAGTTCCCTGGGGAGTATCTTTGGGTTCCTAGGGGTGCCTTTCAAGACTTAACCCTCAAGAGGTCAGCAAATCATGCCAAAGGCATAGGTTTCATTCCTGGGTCAGCCTCCATCCAAGGGAGGAACCAAGTGAAATATTCTGGAGGAGAGGGAAGGGTGTCGTTGATCTGGACCCTGATATGTGCCGAGTGGGCGGGGGGAGGGAGACCGCTATCTGTCAATCTTTTATTAAAAATGGTCTGAGGCACAGTGCAAGAGTTATTAAAATGCAGAGTAAGAGTGCCTTATGCTCCTCCCCACCCCCGCCCCTTTTTCATTTGTATTTTATCAGCTTAATTTAGTGAGAATGAAAGATTCAGGCAGCCATCCTTAGAGACTGGGAGGGAAAAAAAAATAAAGCCCCACCAGAGAAGGTCTGGGGTGGCTTCCTTGGCAGCATCCTCCCTCTGACCCCACAAAGGTCCCTCCCCGCCCCCCCAGATCCACTTCTCTGTGGCTGTAGCCCAGGAGACAGTGAATGGTATGGAGCACACTCTCTCTCTCTCTCTTTTCCTGTGTGTCCCTGGAGACCACATTTGACAGGGCAGGGATCCCATCTGACATCCCCAGCTCTGCCCCAGTGGGGAACCTGGGAGGAGACCAGACTCCTGCTCCTTGAAATGTTTGCCCTTTTCCTTTTAAGCTCTTAAGGTCAAATGTTGTGAAAGGGATTATTAGCCCATGGCAAAGGCTGCTAGGAAGGGAAAGAGACTCTTCATTTCTGAAGTTTTCTCCTCACCCCAAAGTTAGACTCAGCAGCTGCCTGAGCAGACCCCTAGAGTGATGAGGTAGGAATTGTGGGGAGTGGTTACCCAAGAGCTGCTTCTAGGATGTTCTGGATTTCCTGGATTGATAAATCACCAGTTGGATCCAAAAATAGCTCCATGCCTATTTTTCAGTAACATAATAATTGCTAACACCTACAGGATTAAAACTATTGCCAGGCAATGATCTTAGTACTCCACACACAAAAACTTAATAAATTTGTACAGTCACTTTTGGAGTGAGGTATGATTATTATCCCCATTTTACAGATGGAAAAACTAAGGCACAGAGAGATTACTTAATTTTCCTGGAGGTTTACAATAAATGGCAGAGCCAGGATTTGAACCCCAGAACTCTTCGCACTTAATTACCATGCTGTCCTGAGCATCACTCAGAAACTGCCCAGGTTCTCTGTTGCCAGAGAGAAAGATGCAAAAAAACTGGAGAATCCTAGTCCTCACAGGCTTGTCTGAATCACAAAGGTTGGTTTAAAAATAAGACCAAAGCAGTCACTATTTCTCTTGGGGGCTCAGTGTTGTCACTTCTTCCACTCCAGCTTCAAGGCAAGTGAGTTTTCTTAAATGCATTTTCCTTCATCCAATCTCACAAGGTGGTGAAGGTGGTGTCAATTCTCATCTATCCACAAAAGCTTCATTCACTTTGTGGTTTATCCACTTTGGGGATTATCTGGACCACAGTTGTAACTACCCATTCACTTGTGCTCTGCCATTGTGCAAGATGAAACTCTTGTAATGGATTCTCAAATGATTGGTCCAGCTGGGAGGAGTATGACAAGCAGATGCCTCAAAGCCCAATTTGTTCCTGTTGAGGTTTCCTGTTCAGCTGTGAGGATGAAAATTGCACACCAGCGGTGGTCAGGACCACTTATGATTGCAGGGGAGACAGGTAGTGTTGGCTGGGGGCATAGGGCAGCTGGAAGTAACCCAGCTGTATCTCTGCTCTGTAGTCAGAGATGGGGATGATGGCAGGATATCAGCCAAAGGAGCAGGTGGGCTGTGCAGTGCTTTAGAGCCTCCCCCAACCCCAAAATGTGCCAGAGAGTGTGGCAGACTGAGCCAAGAGGCAGGTTCATCCTGGAGCAGAAGCACTGAGGACAGAGGAGGTATGGGCACCCCAATGCAGGCTTGGTTAGAGGCTGGTGTTTAGTTCTTGCACAGAGGTTGAGCCAGGAACTTTGGGGTGGGGAAATGCATATCTCAGCTCTGGGTGAGGTGATTCAGGGCTGAGAATCTATCCCAAGCTTGGGCCAACCATCCACAGGCAGGAAGACACAGAGTTAGGGAGAAGGGCTTCCGTTCTGAAGACAGTGGACCTGAGCTTAAATCCTAGCTCTGCCCAGCTCTGCCCTCTTGGTGAGGTCGCTCAATCTCTCAGGGCCTCTACTTCCTTGACTCTAATGTAAGGATGCTAACACCTCTTAGGAATTTCGTGAAAATTGAATAAGGTAACGTCTATAGCTCTCCTGGCACTTTATAAGTATTCAATAAATGTTGATTACCTTTTCCCAGTAGCAATAACTTCTTAACATTGTTGTTGTGCTTCATAATTTTCATAATATGTTTATATATTATTATATTTGGTCAATCATTTGAGAAGGTAAGCAAAATGACTCTTATTAATTACTCCAATTTTATACATGGGGAAATTACTATAGTTTGAATGACTTGTCCAAGATAGTACAGGTGGTAAGTGACAGAATTGAGATCACATATCTTGAAGCTTTGGATTTAATCATTTTATAGCCCGCTCTGTTGTGCTGTGATTGGGCTGGTAATTGAAATCACAAAGATCAAGAAGATCCTCTGCCCAGATACCCAGAAGAAAAAAATCGTTTCCCGTGGGCTCTACAGCATCTCATGGAAATTGGACAGGGCTTGGGATATCCCTAAAAGACTTTTGCATCAGGCTTTCAAGTCCTTTCATTTCTACAACGTGTTCTGAGATAGCTCCCTCAGTAGATTAATGCTTAATGCTATGACAGCCAAGTTTCCTGTGGGACAGAGAGTCTTGGCTTTCCTGCCTACCCTGCCAGCCATTTTGGGAACCTGAGTCACTCATCACAGCACTACACAGGGACAAGCTCCCACCTTGTTCTAACACTAGCAAAAGAACATAGAACCTGTGTCCACCAGGCAAGTAGCATCAAATGTTACCTCCACAGAGAAGCTTGTCCTAATAATCTTATCTAAAATAGCTCTCCTTGACACCAAAAGCAAAGGCAACAAAAGCAAAAATAAACAAATGGGAATATAAGAAACTGAGAAACTTTGCACAGCAAAGGAAACCATCAACAAAATGAAATGGCAGCCTATGGAGTGGGATAAAATAATTGCAAACCATGTATACAATAAGGGGTTAATATCCAAGATATGCAAGGAACTCATACAACTCAATAGCAAAAAAAAAAAAAAATGAAAAAAGAGAAGGAAAGAAAGAAATAATCCAATTAAAAATGGGCAAAGGACCTAAATAGACATTTTTCCAAAGAAGACATACAGATGGCCAACAGACGCATGAAAAGATGCTCAACATCACTCAGCATCAGGGAAATGCAAATCGAAACTATGAGGAGATATTGCCTCATACCTGTTATAATGACTATCATCAAAAAGATAAGAGGTAGCAAGTGTTGATGAGGTTGTGGAGAAAAGGGAGCCCTGTGCACTGTTGGTGGGAATGTAACCTGGTACAGCCACTCTGGAAAACAATATGAAGGTCCCTCAAGGAATTAAAAATAGAATTACCATATGGTCCAGCTATTCCACTTTTGGGTATATATCCAAAGGAAATGAAATCAGTATCTTTTTTTTTAAATTTTTTTATTGTTGTGTTAATCACCATACATCATTAGTTTTTGATGTAGTGTTCCATGATTCATTGTTTGTGCATAACACCCAGTGCTCCACACAGAACGTGTCCTCTTTAATACCCATCACCAGGCTAACCCATCCCCCCAGCCCCCTCCCCTCTAGAAACCTCAGTTTGTTTTTCAGAGTCCATTGTCTCTCATAGTTCATCTCCCCCTCCGACTTATTCTTCATTCTTCCCCTCCCGCTATCTTCTTCTTCTTTTTTTTTTCTTAACATATATTGCATTATTTGTTTCAGAAGTACTGATCTGTGATTCAACAGTCTTGCACAATTCACAGCTCTCACTATAGCACATACCCTCCCCAATGTCTGTCACCCAGCCACCCCATCCCTTCCACCCCCCACCACTCCAGCAACCCTCAGTTTGTTTCCCGAGGTTAAAAATTCCTCATATCAGCGAGGTCATATGATACATGTCTTTCTCTGATTGACTTATTTCACTCAGCATAACACCCCTCAGTTCCATCCATGTCGTTGCAAATGGCAAGATCTCATTCCTTTTTATGGCTGCATAATATTCCATTGTGTATATATACCACATCTTCTTTAGCCATTCATCTGTCGATGGACATCTTGGCTCTTTCCACAGTTTTCAAATCAGTATCTTAAAGAGATATCTGCACTCCCATATTCACAGCAGCGTTATTCACAATACCCAAGGTATAGAAATAACCTAAGTGTCTATTGATGGATGGAAGGATAAAGAAGATGTGAAATACACACACATACACACCCCCACAGGAATATTATTCAGCCTTAGAAAAGAAGAAAATCCTGTCATTTGTGACAACATGGATGAACCTGAAGGACATTATGCTAAGTGAAATAAGCCAGACAGAGAAAGAGGAGTAGTGCATGGTATCACTTATTTATGAAATCTTAAAAAAGAAACGTTGAACTCCTAGAAACAGGAAGTAGCAAAGTGTTTGCCAAAGGCTGGGAGGTGGGGGGAAATAGGGAGAGGTTAAAAAAATAAATAAACAAAATAGCTCTCCTTGTCACTCTACCATTTTGTTACTATTTATCACATTTATCACCAACCAACATAATATTTGACTTTTTTCTTGCTGTTGGTCTCCTTCCAATAGAATGCAAACTCTGTGAGAATAAGAACTTTGTCTATTCACATTTGGATTCCTAGCTTGAACCACTGTGTTTAGTAAATTGGTTAAATGAATGAATGAATGGGTCTTCATCCTGTATTCTCTGTTGTTGTTGTTTTTTTAATTTAAAAATGTTTCTTAAAGATTTTATTTATTTACTTGAGAGAGACAGAGAAAGAGAGAGAGAGATAGTGAAAGACAGCACGAGCAGGGATGGGGTGGGGAAAGGGAGAAGCAGACTCGTTGCTGAGCAGGGAACACGATTCAGGGCTCCATCCCAGGACCCCAGGACCATGAACTGAGCCAAAGGCAGACACTTAACTGACTGAGCCTCCCGGGCACCCCAGTATTCTCTGTATTCTCTGTTTTAACCTACCCTGACCCAGTCATTTTGTTAATGGCTCCCTGTCTTTGAGGACATCCCAATCTGGTCAGGGTGGAGGGGAAGCCACAAAGATAGTATAATGAAGTGTTAATATCTAGGAGCCAGCTACATGGGGGGAAGGGGATCGGATACCCCATTAACCAGAGAAGGAACAGTGTATGTAAAGCTTAGAGCCATAGAAAGGGCATGTTGAAAGGTAACTGAGTGATGGAATGTAGCGGGAACACAGGATCACTGGATCATGGTGCTGCCATGTTGGAGGATGCAAGCTTGTTGCCCTGTTCATCAGACAATTAAAGACACAGCACAGCCTAACCAAATTCTATTTGCCATTGATATATTCTTTTATATTAACCATATCTTTTACTACAAGGTCTCTAAGCCAGAGAGCGATGGTGGGGACTTGGAGGTGGGTCGATGGGACCACTAAACCCCTCATCTCTGACAGAATTGGGGGATGCTGTTCTGCTCTCGTTTTCAAAACATGTGGCCAGGTTCTCAGCCACCCATGCTGCTTTCTCTACTTCCTCCTGTAAAAATGACACCACTCTGATTGCTAATACAGAGGTTAAAGGCGAGATTGTTTAGTGAGAATGAGGAATAGAGAACAAAAGAAAGAAAAGCCCTGGGACCAGAAACCTTGAATGCTCATTCTGTTTCCTTTAACTGTGGCTTGTTTAAGGACATTGTCTGTTCTGTTTCTTCAACTCCTCTTCTGCAAAGAGGATGTGGCTGGAAGGCTCCCATGCCAGGGCTCCAGTCCGGGAAAGTGCTTCCCTATTGATTTGTATGTCAGCAATTCAAATAGGCTGAGCACCTAATAAAAATTTAAATTATTGTTTAAAATATCCAGAAGGGAGGAAAAAACTCATCAAGGAACAGCCTCATAAAGAAAGTAAAAACAAAAACAAAAATAAAAAAACAGCCACACGCAATTCAAGGTCCTTAGGAAAGGGGCTAGGAGATGAGGATTATGAGGATTGCCAAGACGTGTCTCAGGGCCCTTGCATTTCTTCTTTTAATGTCTTTTCCTCACATCCAAACACCTTTCCTGGGCTCTGCAGCTCTGACTTCAGACACTGGCTTCATCACTCATTAGCTGTGGGCTTGGGCAGATGATAGAGATTTCTCTTTATGTCCTCCTACTGCATAAATAGGAAGAAACAATGGCATCTCAAATACTACATAGGCAAAACTCTTAGAGCAGAGCTGAGCACATAGTAGGAACTCAACAGATATTTATATCCAAACCCCCTTCTCCCTTTGCAGGGTCCCTACTCAGATTCTTTCCTAAAAGCTGTGCCCTACAACCTATTAAAATCTGATTGCAGCCAGCTGCTGTCTTACTTGAAAGGCTCTGAGCCACTAAATCACACCTATGCATAAATGATTGATAATGAATTAATAGGTTAGGTGGTGGCACTTATGGAAAGCAGAAGGAAAGGAATTAAGGAAGCTTTTGTAGCAGAATGTCAGAAGCCAGTTACATGTCTCTGTAGGGATATTTTGGGTGATGGGGCTCCGGCAATGTCCTTTAAATCATGCCTGTTAGGAAACTATCTCTCTGGTCATTTGTAAGGAAAGATGATACACAGGTCAGGAAAGCAAGGAATGGCTCTCTCAAACTTTAATGACAGCATCAGAGGGCCCATCCACTTCCTCCACCATATTCTTGCCCTTGACAGTGCCATTACCTGCACTTTTTCCAAAGTCCTGCTCTTAAGCTTCCTGACTCTGGCCACTCGTCTTTTTCTTCTGCTCTAGTGCTCCAGATGCAGCAATTACAGAGCGGCACTGACTTCTCCAAGCCCCTGCCCCTGCCCCTTTATTTCACTATCCATTGCCTCACTTTACCAGGCTTAGATTCTGTCCACCATTTTGCCATTAATCTCTTACAAAAATGTCTCCAGACTTCCTGTCCTGAACTCACCTTCTTGTCAGGTGTAAGCCTGGTTAAACCTACCTCCTGATCATGCTTAACATGTCAGAGAAAAATAATTGTGCCAACTGTTGTTGCTTTACAATTATGACTGTAAATCTCAAGTGGATACTGAAAACAGTTTGGCAATTCCATGACTCTTCCTTAGAATGTTTACTTTTCCACTGTCCAAAATGACAATTTTATATCTCCTTTCTCCAAAGACTGCCTACTCCCTTTTAGATTTCTTCCAGCTGATGACTTACTGGTATTTTGACAGCCAGGAACTCCCTCATCTTCCTGCCACTGACTCCACAACTTTTGCTATCACTGTACCTGTCCTCTCGGTCTTCCCTCCTTATTCCTGGCTGCCATGCCCCTGCTCCATGCAAATGCCAGCCCCCTCTGGGTTCTGGGCCTCATCACCTCATGCTTCCTAAGTTTCTTCCTGCAATTATCACCACTTCTTTCTTGAATCTTCAATTTCCCCTTCACTTCTTCATTTTCCAATAAGCATGTAAATGTGCTTATCTCCAACCTTAAAAAACATGAAAGCCCCTCCTGATTCTACTCTCCTTCTAGTTTCCACTCTATTATTCAACTCTCATTGATGGCAAAACTTACTGAAAGCACAGTGACCTCATGTTGCCAAATCTCATCATCATTTCTGTTACTTTTGTACTTGACCTCTCAGCATCATTAGGCAATTACTCCTTTTCTTAAACCATTGTCTCCCCTTTGCTTTGGTGACATGGACTTCTTAGGTTTTCCCTCTGTTTCACTACCCTGCTCATTTCTCTTTCTGTACTCAATCTCTAGAAGTTAGAGAGCTGTAGAGTTCAGCCTTCTTCAGCCTCACATTCACCTCAGGTGGCCACATACCACTTACACACCAATGGCTAACCAAATCCATGCCTTTAGCTCTGACATCTTTCTGGAACCCAGTTTAGACACCCCAACAGTCTACCTGGTATCTCTACTTTGATATTTTATAAGATCTCCAACTTAATATGTGCAAAAAAAATTCTTGATTCATTGATGCCCTAAACTTGCCTCTTCTAGTTTCTCTGTTCTCAGTAAAATGTACTACACCTAGCTGGTTGCTCAAGTGAAAAATCTAGAAGTCATCATTCATTCCTCTGTCCTCACTCACCATTCCATATTCATTCCATCAGCCAGTGCTGTTGACTCTATCTCTAAGGAACTTTTCAAATCCTTCCTCTACTATGAATGCCCCAGCTCTTGCTTGGACCACTGCAAAAGCCCCCAGCCATTATTCCTCTTTCCATTCTTCCCCTGGAGCCAATCTATACCTAAAACAAAAGTGATCTGTTGAAAATTTAAATCAGATGGTTTTCCTTCCTTAAAGGAAGGTCTTAAAGTCCTCCAATGATCTCCCTCACACTAAAAATAAAGTTAAAATGTTTTACCCTGATCAATGAAATCTTTCCTATCTCTTTGACCTCCATTTTTTAGCTCCCTTTACTATTCACTTTGTGCCACTCATATTGGTTAACCAAAAAATGCCAGTCTCAGCACCTCAGGACTTTTTACAATATCTGTTTCCTAGATTTTAGAGAAATCTTAGAAAGCACCTAAAGCTCTCTCGTTTTATAGACAAAGAGACTGAGGCCAGAGTAGGGAAGTCTCATAGCAAATTAGTGGTAAAACTGAGACCAGCTAGATTGCCATCACAGTGCTTTTTCCATTAGAATGTGCTGGGTCATTGCTGTCTTCTGAATGCTTCATCATTGTGAGCTGCAGAAACCTTCATCTCAGTAGAAAGATAGATCTGGGATTTGGTTTAGTCTTGGTTGTGATCTTAAGCAGGTATACCTTGCTAACTCTAAACACTGTTGTGAAAATTGTAGTCCTTGAAAGTTACTATGGAGAAATTTGGGGTTTTTAACAAAAACCTCATAGATCTAAAATTTCTGGGCAATATATGACTCCCTGGAAAAAGAGTCACCATTTTTTGACCCCACACGGACTGTTTAGTAGACAATAGGGTCAAGCTGTCATTAGAGTTCCTTTGTCATTCCTTAAGCAGGTCCCTTATCATGACCTGGTCCCTTTCTTTAGAGTTATCTTTGAGTAGTATGGGAGAGAAGATCTTCATTTCAGTCTAGTGTAGATCTGCTGCCTCTTTATATCCTTATTTTTGCTTGGCTGTCACTCCTTGCATGCCACATTGGGGCTCATTCAAGCTAATTTCCTCAGGCATGCCCTCTTCTACCTCTGTTGCCTATAATCAAGGGTTATTTGTATATCAGATTTACTTCACTGAAAAACAGCCATTACTTTGAAGGATATCATTTCATGCTATCATATGAATTATTCTGGGAAAATAAGAATATTTTAAAAATACCCAGTCTTTTTTTTTTTATAATTTCACATTTTTCTCTGTGCTTTAAAATCTCATATTATCCTGTTTGAGTAAAGATTAGTTGGATGGCATTGGTTTGGCCATTTATTCCTGGGTAATCTTTGAAGATTGGTGTTTTAACATACCCAGTAGCACTAGTAACTTAAATGTTTTCTTTCATCATATTTACTATCATTTAAATGACCCATTTTCTGCTTCATTTACTTGGCCATTCTATGACAGAAGTGCTGGGATCCTCAGGGTGGCTTCTAAACACTCTAATCTTTTTGTCCTCATTGCATTTTTTATGTACTTGGCAACTCAGATGCTTTCTTCCATCACTTCACTTCCATCTCCATGACACATCTGGAATGCAGAAACAAACACATTGAAGAGTGCGCAGGTAAGAAACGCCAATGTTCGAGGAACTGTCCTTGGTTCTGAATATAAAGCGGTGACTAAGACCTCTAAGCTCATGAAACATGCATTCTAGGGGAGACATGTAACAAAATTATTGCCAAGTTCTTTTGATGGCCTACCCCATCTTCATCTGCAAATCTCAATTCAAATGCTTCTTCCTCCCAGGAATCATTTCTGGATCTCCAAAGCAGGCCATGTGCCCCTATTACATGCTCTCGTGGAAACTTGTAAGTTTCTCTTCATTTAAAGTTTTTAACTTGTAAAATGTAACATATACACAGAAGTGTAAATAAAACCTAAACATAAAATGTAATCAATAATAATTATTCAAGTTCCCTGTAACCACCCTCCGGGTCAAGCAATAGAGCATTACTAAAACTCCACGGACACCCTGTATGTATCTTTCTGATCATAAACCCTTCCTTCCACCAGAGATAACTCCTTTAACTACTTTCCTGACTTTGTGGTCACAATTTCCTTATATTTACAGGTTTTGAATTTGTCAGCTTAGAAATCTCTCTGTGTGTGTGTGTGTATATATATATATATAGTTTATATATCTAATATCATTTTTATCAAATGTGATCAAAATATTAAAAATAAAAATACCAAATTTCATATAAACATATCAGATTTATCAGTTGAGAAATAGATGTATAGTATATATAATATATATTTTATACACACACACGTATGTGTATAGAGACACATAGGCTTAATTAATATCCAGTTTCCCAGTAGTCTGTAAGTTCCAAAAAATCAAGGATAGTATTTATTTTGCTCACGTTGTATTCCTAGGGTCTTGCCCAGTCCCTGGTGCATAGTAAGCCCTCAACAGATATTTGGGGGCTACGTGAATGGAGATAACAGTCTGGTAGACCCTAGATAAGAGCTGAGATATTATGAAGGTCCTTATGAGGGCCACTTTTCAGAATGGGGGCTACAAATTGGGGGTAAGGGCATCCACTGCATATGAGGAGCACTTCAAAAGCACCTGCCACTTTCCTCCCGGAAACTTGAAATAAATAAGAAAGGTGATTGAGCAAACTGTATGGGGAAATAATTATGTCTAGTTGTGCATCTATTTATTTCTATAACTACCCATTTATATATCTATCTCTCCAAACATGCAATATTATACAAAAATACACCTTTTAAAATACACTAGAAAAATCAAGCATCATGGAAGAGCAGAATAGGAAAAATGGTAACTGTCTCAAGGCATAAGTATTGGCCTCCATTCGTGACCTACAGGAATAAACCCTGTCCCTGTCAGCAACTCAGACCAGAGGATGGTGAGAAAATAAACTGTGTCTCAGGGATTTGATTCATGAGGGAGAAAATACGTGGCAGGATCATGGAAACACATGAATTATTCACAATTCAAACCAGGTAAAGGGAAAGAGGAGGAGGGAATGACCAGGAAACACACATCAAGAAAATGAAGCTCTCCACCTGCAGGCAGAGGCCCGGGAGGGTGGCAACAGGAGAAGTCATGCACGAGGACAGAAACCAGGTGTGACAGGGGAGGAAAATCAATGATTCCCCTGGACAGGTAAGCTGAGCACTCCTGGTGGGAGTAAGGGTAGCTCTATAGTTCTGGTGTGCGTGAACCAAAGGAGTGGCTCTACTTCTGGAAGCCAGTTACAGCTAGAGTAGCAGCCAGGTGCTCGTGATTGAGTTTAAAAATAAATCCTGATGCCAGGTTCACTGCTGTCCTGTGATTGCAGAAGAGGGAAAAGGCACATTCAACTGGAGTGGCAGGCTGGTAAGGTGGAGTGGGGGAGTGGGGGTTTCAGGAGCTGAGAGTTGGGATAGAGAGGGATATGGAGGCGTAGGGGATGATGCCCTCTGTTTGTGTGTGTGTGTGTGAGAAGGGTGGGGAACTAAGGAAGAAAGACAAGGCTTCTTCCTCCACATAAAAGAGAGATTCAGGGTGGTGCTAAAGCAAGAGGCAGCCCATTGTGAGTAAGAGACCTGGAGGGGAAGGTGAAGCTGGATTTTGGAGCCAGTAACTGCAAGAGCAGAAGGAACAGAAGCCAAGGTATCTTTAGGAACAGAACTTTAGTCAAATTGCTTCAAGTGAGAGTCAAATGAGAGGCAACCAGGTGGCATGTGGGCAGATCCATCTGGTTTAAAGTCTTGGGTGGGGCAAACATAGCCAGGGTGTGTCTAGTTATCCACGAAGCGCATAGCTCTGTGTGTCCACAAGTATTGATTGAGCACTCACTGTGTGCCAGTCTGCTCTCAAACAACTTACATTCTAACTTAAGGAGAGGGTTAATAAGCAGATAATCAAATAAGATTATTTTAGACCCTGTAAGTGCTATGAAAACAGGGAGGTAGGATAATGTGTTACAGACTAACTGGTGTGTTGGGAGGTAGAGGGGGCTGCTTTAACGAGGGTGGTCAGGAAATGTCTCCCAGATGAAGTGACATTTGAGTTGAGCCCCTCGAGAAGAGCAAGAGTCAGCCTTGTGCACATCGGAGGAAGTACAAAGCAAGCACAATGAAGAAAACTACACCCAAGAAGATGACTCAAAATCCAGGTCATGTCACTGAATCTGTTTCCTCAGTCTGTAGAATGAGAGGGTTGAGTTAGCTGATGGCCAAGTCCTGATTGGTGTGGCACATGGTCTCCACAGAAGATGTGGGAATCAACCTGGGTGTTGAGGGAAAACCCTCAAAGCATGGATGATGTCATTTAAGCCAGCATCAGAACTATAATATAGTCTCCTAAAACCTTCAAGGAGAGCAAAACAAGGATATCTACTTTCTCCCTGATTGAGACATGGTCCTCCTTCCTCCACTAGGCAGGAAACCTTTGTCCTAAGAGGCGGCCCATGCCCAAACTCCACTGCCTTTGGAAGCTCTTTTGAAACTAAAACCCATTGTTTCCAATTCCCATTATAAAATACCTCTATTTGGCCACTTAGTGCATTATGCCTTTTAAAATACTTAATAAACCTACCAATCTATTTATACATCTATTTTTTTTATTTATTTGTAAATGCCTTGTTAATGTCTGAGCCCTGAGCACAGTGCCAGACTGGGACTGGTGTCCCTGAGGAGGTTGAAAGATGAATGAATTGTGGATGGGGAGGTGCGTTAGTCAGCTCAGGCTGCCTTAACAAAATACCACAGACCAGGTGACTTAACCAACAATAATTTGGTCTCACAGTTTTTGGAGGCTCAATGTTCAAAATCAAGGTACTGGCTGATTCAATTCCTAATGAGGACTCTTCCTGGCTTGCTCTGTCCTCACATGGTGGGGAGAGAGAGAAAACTCTGGTCTCTTTTTCTTTTATAAGGACACTAATCTGATTCACCTTTTGAGGCAGAAATGTACTATTCAGTGGGGTGGTCCTGGAAAGATTGCAGGGAAGTCACCTGCCAGGCAGGCCCTGTCTCTTGTCAAGGCTGGGACTTCTTCAGCAGTGGTTTTTCCCTATGACCATGTGGAAATGAGAAGGCTTAGGAGGAAAATTCAGAGAAGCCCTTGGTCAGAAATATTCCAGCACTCTAAGATGGTGATGAAAATGGAAACCAAAACTCTTCTATGGGGTGGTCTGCATCCTGAAGAAGCACTGGGCAGACTCAGGAGACCTGAATTCTAGACCCACCTTGGGCATGAACAATCTCTGTAACCTTGGACAAATCATGGTCCCCCTGGGCTTCTGCATAAATGAAGAAGCCCTGTGATGGACTGCCAAGGCACTTCTAACTCTTACAAGGTTCTGGGTTTTTCTGGCCCTTTGGGGTACTGGAGTCTCAGTTTATCAGTTTACTCAGGATAGAATGAAAGTGTTAATGGACTCATCAAGGAGAGAAGGAAAGTCTCAGTGGCTTTGCCAAGCCCCCAGGCCAACTCATTTACTACGCTGCCCAGCCTTGAAACCCCCAAGTGACCAACACTGTGGGTTCTGCCCACTCTGCCCCTTGCTTTTGCCTAACTGTGACCTTGGCCACCTCATTTCCCATCCAGGCCTTTAGTTCCTCTGCTTCAGGAGGGCAATTGTCTCCTGCCTTCCTCTCCTGGGTTTTATGGGATGAATAGGATAATGTTTTCTAATTACTTAGTGCTCCTCAGAGATGCAAGTGCTGTGAGTCAGGATAAAGGACTCTGCTAATCTAGTTGCTTTCAGGGATTATTCATCCAGAAACATAAATGAGCATTTAAATGAGCACAGAGGCTGGGGAATGCAGGCCAGAGAAGGCCACAGCAGAGAGGTGGCTGGGGAGGGACTGAGGCAGAGCACTGCAGGGTTGCTTGGCAGACACCCCCTGCTCTACATGATACTTTGACCCGTGATCTCAGGTTCCTCAAGTCGGAGCATTCTTTGCTCCAGAATTCCCCCAGACCAATGTCCTTCTCTTGAAAAATATATTTTGTTAACTCATTAGGTGCCTGGTCCCAGGAGGGAATGGCTGCTACCCATTGACAGTAGGAATCTTTAGTACTTTTAAACAGAGCCCTCTGCCATGTGTTATAGGTCTCCAGGCCCAGGCTTTGTCTCTGGAGTACTGGCTCTGAGAATGTCTGCCCGGGAAGCTGGCTTTCCTTTTTTTTTTTTAAACATTGTTTTTAAGATTTTATTTATTTATTTGACAGAGAGAGAGATAGCGAGAGCAGGAACACAAGCAGGGGGAGTGGGAGAGGGAGAAGCAGGCCTCCTGCCGAGCAGGGAGCCCGATGTGGGTCTCGATCCCAAGACCCTGGGATCATGATCTGAGCCAAAGGCAGACGCCTAACGACTGAGCCACCCAGGAGCCCCAAAGCTGGCTTTCTTGATTGTGTAGGTAACCGTGAAAGGGTTTGCACAATTTATGAACTGTTTGTGTGTGCGCCTGTGTGTGCATTCAGCCGTGAGGCCAGCCTGCATGAAGACAGTGAAGCTGTAACATCCCACTCTTGGTCTTGACACCTGACAAAAAGGACATGGTTTAGATGTCACAGCAAGGGCCTGTGTCAAGGGTAGTTAGGAAAGCAGATGTCTTCATGCTTGACTATACTGTAGGAAGTTGCTGGGCCCATGACCCTAGGAGTCCCACTGTAGTGGATTGATTTTCTAATTTGGAATTATTTTTAGGAGGAGTAAAAAAAAGTCTATGATAAAAATTCAAATGTATTCATTTCTTTATTCAACATCCACTTATTAAGTAGCTAATTGGTCCAAGCTACTGTTAAACAACACAAAAGGCAAAAATTGTTAAACTAGCAATAGTTATTAGCGGTACTTCCATAAAATAGTTAGGAGTCATGATTCCCATTTTGTAGAACAGAAAACTGAGATTTTAAATAGCTTATCCAAAGTTTCATAGCCAAAGTTTTATTCATGAGGTGTCAGAATGCAAAGTTTGCTTTTCTGGCTCCAAGTCAGGTGGTGCAAGTAAAGGCTTTCATCTTTCAAGGAAGTGACAGTAGATAAAAGGGATATAACAATATCGCAGACCATCACCCAAGGAAGAGCAGGGTGTGTATTACGAGTGTATTATGTATAAGTGATACAGGAATTCTGGAGAGGGATCCAGAAAATTCCAAACAGGAGGTGACATTTGGACTAGGTCTGGAAAGGTAGGGGGCATTTCCATAGTTGGAGAGAAAAGTGGAGGTCACCTTAGGCAGAAGGAAGAGTGGGGGCCCAGTTACAGAGGAAGGAGTGGGCAGAGGGTATTGCATGTAGCAAACAGTCCAACTTGGCTGGAACAGCCATCTTCAACCATGGCTATGTGTTAGGATCACCTGAGTAGCCTTTCAGATGACCAGCACCTAGGCGATCCCATTGTGCAGCTTGGACTGAGCCCCACTGGCACTGGGGAAGGACAGAGAGGTTCCAAACTGAGGCTATCACAAGCACCCAGGTTCACATAAACAGGGTCTGAATAAAGGTGGTGACAGTGGGAACAGAAAGTGAGAGATGGACAAGAGGTTTTTGAAAGACATGGCCTTCAGGACTGGCTGGCAATGGTAGTGTGTAAGTGATGATGAAGATTGGAGACTGGGTGCCATTCTCAAGAATGTGAGCTACAGCATGGAAAACAGCACAGTTGAGGGGGGGTTAGAAGGAAGATGGTTTGCTTTTAGATATCTCATGTTTAAGGGCAATAATTATTGGACTGTCAGGCAGGAACGCCCAGCTAGAGTCATGTGAGTGTCAAGTTTGGGCGGAGACCCAGGAATGGGGAATCTTGAGAATTCGTCTCCTACAGAAGTGGTAGTTGAGGCTGATGGAGTACCTAATTTCAGAAAGAGAGCAGAGAGAGAGAAGAGCAGAGGTCTCAGGTGGGAACGCCTATGTTTGGGAGGCAGAAGGACAAAGTGAAGCTTAGGAGCAATTCCTAAATGGAAAATTGTTCCATTTGCATTAGCCATGGCTGGGTGGGGTGGGGTGATGGGCAACAGAGTCATTTTTCATGGACCTGGCTGCCTGTGACTCGGAAATTGATCAGCTGAGTCAATAGCTCCGTGCTCAGACTTGAAGCCCAGGCTGATGTATGTGCAGGACATAGGGCAGTTGCAGTCTAGCTCTCCTTCACCAGAAACACAGCCTGCTCAGGCAGCTGGTAGAGCAGCTGAGCTCATTTTGCCACCATCCCTGGCCTCTAAGCCCCACTAGCATGAAGGAGGAATCAACTCCAGACCCACACAGGTTATGAACTTGCCCACCATGAAGAAGTCCTTCATTCTGAGATGTTGCAAAGATGAATTCTCTTTTCCTGGGGGAGACAACTGAATCAGACCTTGCTGTTTGAGGGAATCCCATGACAGCCTTTCTCATGACCTCCCAGCATCATCCCATGGGACCAACTTGGTCCCAGAGACAAACCCGAGGATTTCCCTGGGATCCTTCCTGTAAGGTTCCCGAGATTAATGACCTCTGACAGCAGAGCTGAGGAGGGCGATAATCAGGAGTATTTAGGGGGCTTGGGCATGGGAGCAGGACCTCTGAGCCAATGCAGATGGCTGGTCAGGCTTCAGCATGGAGGATGGAGGAGAAAAACTTCCCAGGTGGACAATCAACATTCAGACACTCAGTCCACCTGCCTTTGGGAAGAGCTGAGGAAGTGGAAGGAAAAGAAAGATGCCACAGAGGGAGAAGGAACATTTTAGCATCTCTGGGCCCCTCATGGCCTAACTGAAAGGAATTTTGGAAAGCCTTTGTGAGCAGTATAAAGACAGGCCACAGAAAGGGCACTGAGAACACTGTCCTACCTCCCCAGCAGCCCCAGCAAAGCAAATACACAGCTGCATGATGGTGAAGCGGTGCTTCTGGATCTCTTGTTAAGCACAGAGTCTAAGTACATCTGTTGGGGGTTGGAGCTTCTGTATTTCTAACAGTTCCTCAGTGGCTGCTGACAGCACTGGTCAGTGGACTACACTTTGAGCAGCAAGGTTTTAGAGGCAGTTGACTGAATAAAAGCTAGGAGAAAGTGGAAGGGTGGGCCTTGTGTCCAGCCTTGTCCCCACTAGCTCTGTCCTGGGTTCCCCTCTGGGACTGCCTCCCTCACTGCTGACCAGTGACTGGGGCCAGGAAGGGGCTGGTGGGTGGGGGTGCTGCAGGTCTCAGAAGGCTCCTCCCAGGCTGAGCTGCAGACTCCAGCCTCTTGCCATCATGCGCATTACCCAGTGCCTGGCTATCTCAGTTTATTGGCTGCTGAGTCTCCCGGCTCAGGCAGAGTAATTACAGTTGAGGCCCTGATGAATTGGGGGCCAGTAATTAAAGCGCCTATTGATTTTCTACTTAGGAGTTCCCTGTAGCTGGAAACAAAAGTGGGGAGGGGAGAGAGATAAACAATCTGGGCAAGGTGTTTTGAAACAGGGGATTGTTCAGTGTGCATCAGCTGGGCCTGGCAGTAACTGGGGAGGGGTTGTGGGGTGATCATTTATCACTGGCCCATCTATCCAGAATTTGAGAATTGATCAGCTAGTCGATATGCTTCTGGGGCATAGTGCCAACAGAATAGGGGGAAGGAGAACTGTCTTCTGCAAAGAGTTCATCCTTAGATCTCCAAACCATTAATCTGTCTTGTTTTACTGCTTCATTTAGCTTATTTTAATTATGAATTGAAGCAATTGCCTCCTTTATATCATCTGCCTTCATCGGGCAACAATGGGCTTTCTGTCACTAGAAATTTGGCTTCTGGTGGCATCTAAGTCCAGACAACAGAAAGCATGGGTTTGAGAGAGGGGCGTGATGGGGAGGAGAAGTTTCTAGAAGGAGAAGGGCTGAGGGCAAGTAGAGGTTGCTGGAAAGTGGGTGGATAAAGAGAGGGTTCTGGAGGTGGATGAGAGCAGAAAGGTGGAAGGAGTTTTAAAGGAAGGAGAAGGCCTTGGAGAGGAGACAAGCCGAGGATGGGTCAGAACGAGGGAGACGAGAGGCAAAGAGAAGGGAGAAAGGATCAGAGGTCACTGTGAGGGAGACAGAGGCAAACAAAATAGGAAGAGGGTTTTTGGTAGAAACACAAAGCACATTTAAGTCTTATTTAAAGATTGCTTAAGTTATTTTGGTGCATTTAACTCTTAATTCATCTTCCTTTCACTGAGCTAATGTGAAGTGTGAAAGAAAAACTAATGGGAAGAAGGCCTAACCGGCAATTTTATTTTAGTCAGCTCCGGGAGCTCTCTCTTTCTTCCCTCATGCTGGGTCACTTGATCAGAGATGATTCTTTTGTTCCTCAGAGGAATGTCGCTCTTCTAAGCCTTTTCCTTTTTTCAGTTTTCACTGCTGCAGCTGGTTTGGCTGCTTAATGATGATGAAGTTAGATTACGATCTGGGTTTTGAGAATGATGGAAACTGGGCAAAGAGAAGCGTTTTAGCATAATGCATGTTGGAACACAATTACCTATTATCCCAGTCAGGGCAGACAATAGGGGTGTTGGGGAGTAGTGAGTTGTGGAGAAGTAAGTGGGCTGTTACTTGTTATAAGTTGGATTTTAAAAAAATGCTATAGAAACACTGAATGGATTTATTCAGGTTATTCAACCCAATTGCACAATCTGCTTGCCTCTGAAAAAAAAGTCTTCTGCAAGTATGCCCAATAAATGGCAAGAAAACCGGGGGGTGGGGTGGGAAAGTGTTATTTATTGTGTGACCTTGCTGTTGTGTGTTAATGGTTGCACAGGGCAATGCACACAGAAACCCAGTTCCTGCTCTCACAAAGTGCAAAGGACCACAGGACTTGATCCTTATGTGTGGCCCCATTGATCTGGCTCAAATCTCAAATGGCTTCCTAGTCAGAGCAAAGTTAAGCTCCTAAACCTCCCAGGAAAGACCTTCCCTGGTAGACCCCAGCCTACATCTACATCCTTCCCCAACCCCCAATTCCTCATGTGGCCCTTTGGCACCAGCCTGCCAGGTCCCGACCATTCTCCTATGTTCCCTACCTCAGCGAATGGTACCACCCCACACCCAGTTCCCCCAGAAATCCTTAGATTGTTGTTCTCTAATGTCCACACTTCAGTGGGTCACCAAAACTTGTCATGCTACCTGGTCATTTGGACCCTGTTCCCTCCCTCCCATCTCTGCAACCCCAGCTTGAGTTCAGCCCTACATCACCTCTTGCTTGGACTCAGGTCATTGCAGTGGAATGGCCTCCCCACTGGTCTGGCACCATCCCATTCTGATTTCTGTGCTATCCCTGGAGCAATTTACCCATCATTAACACCTGACAGTGCTCTTCTCAATTTTCAGTGGTTCCCCACTCCCTGTAGAATGAGGCTCTTCCCAGCTGTGTGAGCTTGGGCAAGTTATGGAAGCTCTCTAAGCCTGAGATTTCTCATGTGTAGAATGGGGACTGAAGTGTTGTTTCATGGGGACATCATGAGAAGTAAATGAGGTGATGTAGGGTGCTCAGCCCAGACCTGGCACATGGAAATGACCAACAGTAGGAGGAGCCGGTGGTGGTAACAGAGAGGAGGAGGAGGAGGTGGGTTTTATTATTGCTGTTGTTATTATTATTATTATTATTATTACAGAAGAAGTCTTTATGATTTAGGTCCAAATTTATATTTACAGCTTCAAATTTCCCCTTAAACTCCAGATTTGTGTGTGTGTGTGTGTGTGTGTGTGTGTGTGTGTGTGTGTGTAACTGGCCATACTGTATTTTTCAATTGTATGTCTAATGGACATCACGAACTTAACAATTTCAAAACTGAACTCCTTATATTTTACCTTCCATACATGTCTTACTCTCAGTTTTTCCCCACCTCAGTAAAAGACATTTCCATCATTCCCACAGCTCAGAGCAAAAACCCTGACTGCCCTATTTCCCTCATCCTCCATATCTAACCCTTCCTTAAATCCTGTTGTCCGGATCTTCAGAATCTACGCAGACTCCAATCCCTCTCACCACAGCCACTTGCCTTCCTGCCTGGTTTCCTGCAATGGCCTCCTCCCCAGACTTCCTGATCCTGTCTCCACCCCTTTATGATGTATTCTCTTCAGGGAGGCCGGAGGACTGATTTTACAACAGAAGTTGAATTACTCTTCTGCCCCGAAGTATCCACGGGTGCCATTTCAAGGCACTTCACCATCTGATCCTCTATCCTCCATGACTCTCTTACTTTACCTCTTGCTGCCCTGGACCTACTCCCTCTGCTCCAGCCAAACTACCCTCCTTCCTCTTTCTTGAATGTGTCAAGCAAACTTCTGCTGGGGGCTTTGTTCTGGCTGTTCTTCCCTCTGCCTGAAACAATCTTTCCCGAGACATCCACATGCCTCACTTTCTAATCTTTTTCAGGTCCTTGGCTCAGATGACACCTTCTCCATGAAGCCTGCTCTGCTGGCTTTAGTATAAAATTGCAACCCTGACATCAATCCCCATCTCCTTTACTTGGTTTTCTTTTCCACATAGCACTTTAGTAACTTCTAGTGTATTATCTACCCACATTTTTCGTCTGTCTCCTTTCTTTAGAGTGTAGGTTCCATGAGAGCATTCGCTTTTGTCTAATATGTCCACTGTTTCATTCAGCATATAGAAGAGTGCCTGGCACACAATAAACACTCAGCAAATCTTGTTGAGTCATTTGCTATTCATACCATCCTCCAGCACCAGTTTCTACCCCAAGGAGCTCTTCTTCATGCACATTGGGACCTTTGTTTATATCTCTTCCTCTACAAGACTTCAAGTTCCATTTTCCCTCTAGGCTGGCTCACGGTGCTAGATAAATGTTTGTATAAATATTATTGATACATTGGCTGTAAGGAACTTGTGTAATTAAAGATGCAAATAGAATTTTCTTTCATATACTTCCTTCAAAGTGGATGAAGGTTCTATTTGTCTGAAATGGTTGGCTGGCAGCTGAAATGCTTCCCTTCACACTTGAGGGCTGAAGTGTGCCCCTCATTTCCCCCCACCAAGCCCACAGTTCATTTGTCTGTTGGCATCACAACAACAGATCTTGAAGCCTGAGGAAAACTAATGTCAGAATCTAGACATTTGTCTCCAAGCACTGAGGCATGTCTTCTTATGCCATGCAGTAAACCCCTTTGTCATTCCCCCCCCCCCACATAGGATGTAAGAGATGGAGAAGTGGAGAAGTTGAAATGACTTATGCAAGGGCATGTATATCACCTTGCATGGAGAGCAGAATAAATAGAGGGCCACAGCAAAGCAGGTCTTGGTCTAAAGTCATCTCACAGAGGGTGAAGTGGTTACATTTTATTTGGCAGGAAATAGGAAAACATCAAAGGTTTTTGAAGAGAAAAGTAACAAGACAGGAGTCAAAGCTTTAAGCAAATTAGTTTGGCAATGATAAGAAAGGTAAATAGAAAGGAGGGAGTCTGAGACACTGCAGTAGTCTTTAAAAAGTGATTTGTGCCTGAACCTGGGGAGGAGGAATGCAAAGAGGGGCAGGTTGAGGGACCTGCTATAGCTGAACAATCATTTACAGGGTTTTAGGGCTGTCTGGGGGGGGGGGTTTCTGTACAAAGGTCTCTTCATTTATTAATATGCACACTCTCCCAGGGTGATCTTGGCCATCCCCATGACTTCAGTCATATGGCCACAACTCCCAAATATTTAACCCTAGCTTTGATCCCTCCCTGACCCATGGATGTTTCTTAAAGCGGGTTCCCATGAGAGACCTCACAGAGACCTCATACTCAGCACACACAGGACTGAATTCACCGTCTCCACCCCCTTCAACTCCATGGCTTAGAAAAGTCTTCGCCATCCACCCAGGAACTAGGAAGTCATCTTAGATCCCTCCCTCGCCATCTCCGCTCAGTCACGAAATCCCGCAAGTCATGCTTCATCTACCTATAGAATTTATTCACTTCCATTCTACTGCCCCTACTCCAGGCCTGGCAACCATTCTCTCTTTCCCAGACAGTTGCATCAACTTCCTACATGATCTTACAGTGGCCATTCTTGCTACCTTCTAATCCATTCACTCTAATGACATTTTACTTATTTTTAATGCAGCCTAAGTGATCTTGGACTAATGCAAACCTAGTCAAACTTTTTTTCTACTAAAATACACCAATAGCTTTCTATTATCCTTGGAATAATGTGCTAAAGCCTTAATATAGCTTCCAAGACCTACCACTGCAATTTCAACCCACATCTGCTGCTTCTTTAGTTTGTATTAGAGTGAGTTGCAGAGGTGTTGGTGTCACCTGAAAGTGATACTTGATGTCTCACTATATATATATATATTCCCACAATCTGCTATCTACAAGCTGGGGAACCAGGAAACTTGGTGGTGTAATTCAGTCCAAGTCCAAAGGCTTGAGAACCAGGAGCGCCAATGCACAAGGGCAGAAGATGGATGTTCCTGCTCAAGAAAGAGAACAAACTCACCCCTCCTCTACTTTTTTGTTCTATTCAGGCCCTCAATGGATTGGATGGTGCCCAGCTACATTGGTGAGGGAGATCTTTACTCAGTCTACTAATTACAAATGCTAATCTCTACTGGAAATATCATCTCAGACATACCCAGAAATCATGGTTTGCCAGCTATCTGGGTATCCCTCAGCTCAGTCAAGTTGACAGCTAAAATTAACCATCACAGGAGATGCTAGAGGAGTCACTGAAGGAAGCAGTAGGGTGTTCAGGAGGCTTAAACACTACAAAGAGGTCCAGAAGGTAAGGGCTGAGCAATGGCCATTGGACTTGACATAGGAATGGAAAGCAAGTCTGTGTACCACAGCACAATATCTTGGAGACATCACAGAGCCAGGGAGACCTTACTCACTGGCCATGTTAGGGGAATGAGCATTCTGGCTAACTAATGTGTTTACTTATGGTGATGGTCCAAGTACATTTTTTTTCAACTCTTGTTGGCAAAATTCTCTCTTTCTACAACAAATAAGTTTAGTTTTCTGCCTGTCCAAAGTGTGCTAACTACAGAAACCCAACTTGTTGGTAAATGAAGCATTTTATGGAGTTTTAGGGTCATTGGGACTTTGGTCATCTATGTTGGAAGCTAAGATAGAGGACACCTCCTAGTTGACATTTTGAATTAATTCCTGATTTCCCTTTGGGGAATGTGTATGTGAAGGTGACAGAGGGAGACCTATTTTGGCTGTGTTACAAAGAAGCTACACAGCCCTGGAAAAGTCCTCCATTTTCTCCCCAGTGAGTTAACATTTGCCACACCAACATCATGGCGCTGTTGTGAGGATCCAATGAGATGGCATGCTGGAAGGAGTCTGCAGCCTAGTGCCTGGCACATGGCAGAGGCACACTTCTGGTTTCATAGCAAGGAACCCCAAAGTGCGGGGGAAGATAACATGATAGCACATATCTTTGCAGGGTGCAGATGTTTAATGAGGGGGGTTCAGTCTTCTTATCTGCTCTTAAGAGCTGTTGATTCGCATTTTCTCCTAAAGCTTAAGAACACAACAAAGAAATTGTTAATTATTAAAGGTGTTAGTTAACCCAGGTTTAATTTTTGTTACTTCTTTCCTCATAATTATAAGAGGGAAGTATTGTGGTTTGAGAAGGGGAGGAAGCTCTGGGGGTGAGATCATTACCGTTCCCTCCTAACCCCAGGAGGGAACCAGGAAGAGCTACCAGGAGAACGTGACCTTCCGTGGGAACTAAAGAGAGAAAGGAAGGAACTGGACCCGCCTGGAGGCCAAAGCGGTTCTCACCAGGGGCCCAGGGCTGGGGCCTGTGGCTACTGCTCTGTCTGAAACGGGCTTTCCATGTTGCTAACTCTTGGTAAATAGGAAATAATAATTTATGCTGTGCTAACACTTTCCCAGCAATCCTGCACTAATCGAGATGGAAAATTATACCTAGAGTTAAAAAAAAATTTTAAAAACCACGCAGGGCTCTTTGTACCTGTTCTTACTCATTAAAAATGTGTTTCTGAAGTGCTAAATTTATAGTTAATTGCACAGTTAATTCATTATGTAGCACTATTTTCTTCTTTATAGAACACCAAACTAAAGCGAATCCAACCAATTACTTTAAGTCTTAGAGATACCACAAAAGGAATGACTTAATTTAGTAAATAATTTTAACTTAAGTAATTATTTACTGAAAGAGAGTTTGTTGAGTGCCTCAGGAGACTGCTTGCTATTGGCCTCAAAATAAACCTTCCATGTAATTCTTGATTAATTACTTACACAAGCAACATTTTATTTACTTTGAACAAGCTGGGTTTTAAAAAGAGATTATGAAACATCAATGAAGAGACCCCAGCAGCACTCTGTGATCTTTTTCAGGTCTGTGAACAAAAGGACCGATTCTGATCCCGCCCCCCTTGGAAGGCAAGTCACCCAAACTCCCCTGTATTTCAGTGTTTCTTTGTAAATTGGGGATATTTTTCCAAACAGTTCACCCCCACCCTCCAAAGAGCTCACCTCACTCCGTTTTTTTGTTTCTTTCTTGTTTGCCATGTACCTCAAGATGTCATGCCCATGGCAGGCACTCAGATAAATACCAGATAGGTGAAATTATGTAGCAATGTCAGCAGCATTAAAAAATACATGTCTCAAATACAGAATAGGATAGGAATCAATAGCAATCAATGCCTTTTTTTTTAAAGGCAAGATAATTAAAAGTATTTTGGAAGTAGTAGGAAAACGGTTAACCAGGCCAATGATTTTCAACTTGTTTGGAATTGAGACCTAGAATTTTGATGTTCATACAATGCTCTAGGGCATATATTTATTTTTAAAATCAACGTGAGCTAAGAGTGTTCTAAGAATTTTGTGTAAACCAGAAATACTCTTAAGAATCAGAAAAGTCATGTGTAGGGATCATTGCTCCAATTTTTGAGCATCTCTTGGCTTCAGATGACAGGCTGGTGGAATACAGCACCTCTGTTTGCTTCTGAATGATGCAAGGAGGAAGGAATGACCATGGGGCCTTCACCTCTGAATGGACGGACTTCTAACCCTTATGGGCAACTAGCTGAGAAAGGACCTTGAAAATTAATCTTTAAAATCAGCCCAATTTTACCTGGAAAGTTTTCTTGGGGTGAACATCCATTTTCTTGGATTACTTAAAGGACTGTTTATGTAGAAGTGGGATTACAATGGACCTGTGTGACCCCAGGGCTCTAGAACCTGGAGCAGTGAGTGGAGAGGTCCTAGAGAATAAGATTTCCATTCAGGGTAAGGATAAAGTTTCTAATAGACCAGGAAATGGTGTTTTCTCATGCGCACATGTTCAAGCAAAGACATACATCCACAGCCTGGCAATACTGTCAAAGAGCTAAGCCAGGTCTGCTGGGGCAATGGCCAGGGGCCGGGGGTGGGGATGGTAGGCTAACACCCTTTAAGATGTCTTTTTTTTTAAATAATTGTTTTAAGGATTTTTATTTATTTATTGAGAGAGAGAGAATGATAGAGAGCACGAGACGGAGGAGGGTCAGAGGGAGAAGCAGGCTCCCTGCTGAGCAGGAAGCCCAATGCAGGACTCGATCCCAGGACTCCAGGATCATGACCTGAGCCGAAGGCAGTCGCTCAACCAACTGAGCCACCCAGGCGCCCCCCCCCCCCCCTTTAAGATGTCTTGCTGCCATTTTTCCCTCTTCCTTGGGTGCTTTCCACTTGTTCATGTCCTTTTTTTTTAATTAAAGATTTTATTTATTTATTTGAGAGAGAGAGAGAGAGAGAGAAAGCATGTGCAAGCAGTGGGAGGAGCAGACAGAGAAGGACAAGTAGACTCCACACTGAGCGCAGAGTCTGACTGGGGACTGGATCTCATGACCCTGAGGTCATGACCTGAGATGAAATCAAGAGCTTAGCTGATTGAGCCACCCAGGCGCCCCTGTTCATGTCCTTTTTAATGGATGGTGTCCAGTGCTGAACATGGTACTCCAAATTCAGGACAGAGTATGGAGTAGGGCCATGATGCCCTTTGGTAAGGACCCCATATTTTATTAATATAGCTTAGTCCATATTAAGTCCTCCTTTGCCTCCAGGCTTGAAATATGGCATTCTGCTGTTTGACACCAAATTTAAGGTCAAGCAGATCTCTGCAATTTCCTTATCTGATCTGCTACTGAGATTGATTTCCAATATGCTGACCTCATAGGATGGATTTTTAAAAATCAGAACTTTATACAGTTACATTTTATCTCATTAGTATCAAACTATGACATTATTGGCTGGAGAGGGAGGTAGGTAATTTTGAATGCCAATTCTATCCTCAAAGGCAGTAACTGCTCCTCCCTTTGTGTCTTTTTGGGCTTTGTAAGTATTTCTCCTACCTTTTCATCCAAATTAAGACAGACTTTGGCAAATCTTGGGAATATCTCTTGGGGATCTTCCTCCAGGTAAAACAATCACAGGATGAAGAGGCGGAGAAGAACTTGGTGGGTATCTAAATCTTTTTTATTTTATAAATGAAGAAACCTAGATTTACAAAATTAATAATCATGGGGCAATGCTGTTTGGTCAGTTACAAATCAATCTGTATTTGTTAATATCCTGATCATATTTTTCAACCTTGTCCTTGAAACATTATTAAAAATCTTGTGGATTCTTCAGCCAAACACACACACACACACACACACACACACACACACACACACACACACACACCCAGCCGTTGGTTTGTTATCTATTTTTGTCTTATGTTGGCTTGAATGGATCAATTTTTTCTTTCCAAAGACTTACAAGCCATCTCTTTATCCTTCTAGAATTTAGATCAAAATCTTCAGCATAGACAATACTTTTACATTTAATGTCATAAATTTTAAAAAACATTGTAGCTTCTAGATCGAAGTGGTTTACTAATTGCTTTTTAAAAAATTGGCAAAAAAACCCCAACCCCACAACATAAATTAAATTCAGAAAATGTTTTAAACTTTGTTCTGGAATTTTGGAATCTACAATATGCTTGACCCTTGAACAACCTAGTAGTACTGAGTCCCCCCACAGTTGAAAATCCATGTATAATTTTTGACTCCCCCCAAACTTAACTACTAATAGCCTACTGTTCACGGGGAGGCTTAACAATAATATAAACAGTCTATTAACACATATTTTGTATGTTATATATATCATATACTGTATTCTTATAATAAAGTAAGATAGAGAAAAGAAAATGTTATTAAGAAAATCATAAAGAAGAGAAAATTCATTTACGATACCATACTGTATTTATTAGAAAAAATACACATATTAATGAACCTATGCATTTCAAACCTGTGTTGTTCAAGGGTCAATGGTATTTGAATTCAAGGCTTTATTGCACCCACCCAAGCCAATGTGTCCTTCTCTAGAGAAAGCCTTTCTCTGTCCTTGAGTGTGCCCTGGGTATTAGGCTATACTGACGGGTAGGTGGCCAAAGGCATGGAACTCAAGTGTTTCTGACCGTGGGAAGTTGTTAAATCTGTAGATTAGGGTGGACCTTGCCTTCCTCAGGCAATGGGTGGGCTCAGCACTGGTCAGCTTCTGAGACTGTCTTGCTCTCATTCCAGCTGGAGGAGACGCTAAACTTGCTCCAGGCCCACCCCCATGATGCCCTTCCCAGTTTTGTTTTCACTTTGTTGAGGAAATAAAATACCCTCTGGTTCCCTCACTTTCCTCCCTTGCCCAGACACACTGCATAGGAACCTAATGGAAATTATCCAAAAAAGGAAGGGAGCCATTGATAAGACTCTGTGGGCGTCTGTGAGGCACACATCAACTGAATGACAGGTTTGCATGTAAACAGCCGCGACTCATGAAAATAGTTTTTAATCTACTTGAAAGGCATATTCTCAGAAAGAAATCAAGTTCTCTCCAGGTGCGTGAAAGCTCTTTGAAAGAGGAGCTGCTGCAGCAAAAAATGCGAGCAGTTATGAGATTCTACTTTTGATGACCCTTTCTTTTCTTTCTTCTCCCTCCACCCCCCAGCCCTCCCACCTGTGAACTTACCTCTGCAGGGTTTCTGACTGGAGAGAGAGGGAGCGGAATTAGGGGAGTCACGTTCTCTCTCTTCCAGCAGATCGAGGCCCAATTCCATCACTTGGGCACTGCTGACATGCCATAGAATGTCTCATTGTGTTTCCCATCTTTTCTCAAGACTTTGCTTCCCTGGGCTCACTGGCCTCCCCTTTGCCTCTCCTTTCCAGACCTGCGTGTGGTTCTCTCCCCATCCCAAACCCTGGGCTCCTTGAAAGGCTCCACCTCTGGACTCTGTGGCACAAACTCAACCTTGACCCGAGTCATCCTATTGTTTCATGTTATCATATAAAGGACTTTTAAATTAAATTAAATTAAAATGTTTAATGTGGTAAAATAGACTTAACATGAAATTTTCTACTGTTTTTAACCAGCACTGGGTGTCAATAACAGATAAATTTATCAAGTGCTTACTTTCTGCCAGGCAAGTTTCTAAACGTTTTATGTGTATGAAATCATTGAATGCTTGCAATAAGCCAACAAGGTAGGTATTAATATATTACCTGTTTATAGACCTGGAGAAGTTAAGAGTCTTATGCAAACAGTGGATCCAGCATTTGGACCAAGTTAGCCTGACTTCAGAGCCCTTCCCCTCCATACCATATTGTACCCATTGCTGCCCATTTGATGGGTCGAACATGGTGTCCCCCGGGTGTATTAATTTGCATTTCCATGATTGCTAGTTAGGGGGAGAATCTTTTCCTATGTTTGTTGGCCAACTGTATTTTCTTTTTTTGTGTATTGACTGTTTATATGTTTTTTTATAAAGATTTTATTTATCTGACAGAGAGAGACACAGCGAGAGAGGGAACACAAGTAGGGGGAGTGGGAGAGGGAGAAGCAGGCTCCCCGCAGAGCAGGGAGCCTGATATGGGGCTCGATCCCTGGACCCTGGAATCATGACCTGAGCCAAAGGCAGACACTTAACGACTGAGCCACCCAGGAACCCCTTGACTATTTATATCTTTTATTCTTTTTTTTCTATTGGATGGTTTGTTGATTTGTAGGTTAAAAATGGTTCTGTGTGGCTTAGTCGGTTAAGCGTCTGCCTTCAGCTCAGTCATGATCTTGGGGTCCTGGGATGGAGTCCTGTGTTGGGCTCCCTCCTCAGCAGGGAGTCTGCTTCTCCCCCTCCCCCCCCGCCCCCCCAGCTCGTTCTCTCTTTCTCTTAAATAAGTAAATAAAATCTTTAAAAAAAATGGCTCTGTGCTGACTTCTTTGGTGAAGTATCATAATTAAAATGATCAGTACAGCCAAGTGTTAACTGAGTCTAGATCTTATCCCAGCTGTGAAAGGTAGGATATATGAAATTCAAATATTCCTGTAGACAGTCATGAAATTTTCATATAAATATGAGCATTCATTTATTCATTTATTGAATAATTTTTAAAAATTGAATGATACCTCTGAACCAAGCAACATGCAAAGGAATATCACAGATCATAGAAGGGTTAGGAGAGATCTTATTCAAAACAAAGAGCTATAGACCTTTACAGTAAATTGATTTATAATGAAATCATTACTAATTGTTTTCACCTGCTTTTGCCAGCAACCCTCTACTAAAAATACGGAGACCATCAATCAACCAACATAAGAATCTGCCAATGTAAATATTTTTAAAGTTTATCTATTATTAGCCTCCCAGAGAGGGAACTACCCTTAGAGGATATTTTAAGCCTCCCTCCCTCCTTCCTTTCCTTTTTTCTTTCCTTCCTTCCTTTATTTAAAAAATTTTCCTAGAACATCAAAATATGGTGCTCTGTATAGAGCAGATGCTAAGCATTATGGATGGATATTTTGGATTACTACACTGAGCAGAAAACTGTCTGTGGTAGCAAACTGAAAACTTCAAGAATAATTGTGCTTTTTAAATGAAAGCAGAGCCAAAGGATTTTATGTGTTTCAAGCACATTTTTGTCATGAGCAGAAAGAAGAAATCTACATCCTCATTTGGTATTGATCCAGAACAGCCCTGAAATGTAGAACATTTCGTGGCTCCAGATGTTTATCTTTGTGTATTGGGCAGGTGCATCCAAATCCAATGTAACATCTCATGGAAATGTGGTACAGACACTGCCATTCAGATAGAAACAATTTCTTCCTCGAGGCTCATTTTTGGTAACCACTCTGCACGCACACACACCTGCTGTGCCTAGGGGTAAAATTGTTGAGAGTGCATTTCTGACCTTTTACCTCATTTCAGTGTGAGATATAACCAGACTGCCCCTTTGTTCATATGAGTTTCCCTGCCCTCAGCTATCAAGAGGCTCAGTGCAGGCCACCTGGTCTCTTGCCAAGGATGCCTTTCTTCCTGTCTGTGGGTCTGGAGGAAGGAAGGTGCCTCTGGATCCAAAAATCAATGTTTTGAGGTATTCTTATTCTTTACATCACAAAGAGTGCTGGCTGGGTGACAACCCAGAGGTGGCATGTCAGTCTAAGAATAGCTTGGGGCACCACACAGGTGTCTCAGTGGATACGGTGGAGCAGAGAGTCTGCAAAGCACCTATGTCTGACTGCGTCTCTCTGAGTCCACTCTTGCGAGCAGAGTGCCACAAAGAGTGGGCTCCCGGGGTGTGGTCATTTAGCACACATCGAAGATGCTGCAGCCAACCAGGTGTACCTTGGAGTCCCCTTTAGAGTATCCTCCATTGAAAATATCCCTGGAAAATGATTAACTTAACTTGCCACTTATAGAAAACGAAAATAATGAAGGGACAGGACTGTTTAACCAGGTTGTCAGTAAAGAAAATTGATTTAGTATCCATCGTGTTACAGAGAGCTCTCTCTACTCCACTATGAATTGCCCGCCAAATATCATGTTCTGGAGCCTCTAATCCGGACCGGAGGGGGTGTGGCGTGGCTGAGGGGCTCTGGATTGGTGCTCATGACGGTTTAATGCGTGGAGGAGTCACATGTGGAAGCGCAGATGGTGACTCAGTAGGTGTGAGTGGGGCCTAGGGTCTGTGTTTCTCCTGAGCCCCAGGCAGCTGGTCCTCCACCAGCACACTAAAGTGGTGGAGAACCCATGGCCTCACCCCGTGCTGGGATTTCTTCTTAATTGGAAACACTGTCAATACGCAGTTGAAAGGATATGGGACTGAGGTCTAGCTCTGCTCTCATTAGTGGCAACCTTGAGGAAACTACCTGCATAATCTTTGCTGCAGAAATGATTATGACTCCAGGTCCAACCCAATCTCTAAAACCCTGCCTTTTAGGGGTGCATCCAGTGGGGTCTCAGCAGGCCAGCTGGGGGCTCGGGGGGCAGGGCTGATCAAACTGAGGTATTGCTCTGAATGACCCCACCATCGGAGGGAGCATTTTGTTTTGTTTCCGTCCTAAAGGAAGTGAGAAGGTGGAAGGAGGAGGACAGAAGGCAGAAAACAGTGGGTCGTATTAGCCGAGGAGGATGCTTGGAGCGTCAGCCAATGGTTGGAAACAGTCCTAGAGGTGCGGGGACAGCCTTGAGAGCACATGGATGACGCATCAAGAGTCATGGAGGGACATGGAGTGAAAGGAATTGTGGAGAGAAAGAAAAATCCAAGGTGCATTTTACGGCAAAGGTGCAAACTGCCAGGGGCTGGAGATGGCCTTTATTTTGTGGAGAGGCCTGAGGAATTGGGTGGGTGGGGTGGGGGAGCAAAGTCTTGAGGTGTAGCTTCTGATGGCTGAGTTTTCAGGTGTCAATGAGTGGGAAATATGGGGCAGAGAATTGGGCGGGACTTGAGGAATGCCAAACAGATAGAAGGAAACAGCCGTCTGTGTTGTAGGGGAGCCCACTGCTATCAGCCGAGGAGTGACAAAGGGGCTCAAGGAGACCCTGGTTCCATCTCTGTGTCTGCTTGCCCTGATGCTCTCGGAGTCCAAATCCTGCTAAGCTCACTTTATCAGTGGCAGCTGGATGAGGACTTAGCAGTGCAGCTTCCCCGAGGGCCGAGAAACATCTCTGAGGTTAGACCACGTGGGGAGCACCACCAGGCAGCTGTACTTTGCTGACATGCTTCTCTTGTGCAAGTTGTCCCCAGAGTTTAGCAAGAAGCCATAGGGTACAGGACGGTGAGTTTAAGAGCTGTGCCCTCACTCCTGAGCTTGGTCCTGCCGCTGGGTGTGGCGTCGTCCACAACAACATGCCTTCGGGACCGCCATGTGTGTAGAATAATTGTCTAAGGGCCCCAGCTGCCGCACTCTGAAATTTGCTGCCGCGCTAACCCCGGGCTTCCCCGGGCTGCTTCCAGTCAGTGATCAGCTGTGTCAGGGCTGCTAAGGCAGACCCCTGCCCGAGGGATGGGGTCTCTAACAGATGCCTTCAGCGAGAGGACATCCTGCCAAACTGCCAACCTGCCGGCCTGTAAACTTTGTTCAATTGCGCAGCTCTCTAGATGCTTCCAACCAGCCTCCCCTCTCTCCCTCCCTTCAGTCTCTCTGTCTCTGTCTGTCTGTCCTTCACTGGGGGTTGGGATGGCATGGTGGTCTCACGGCTCTCCCAGCCTTGCCCAGCCCCTTCTCCATTTCCTCTCACAGACATTTCCCTTAATAAAACTCTTGTATGTTTGATCCCATGACCTCCGATTCTCTGATGTCCCAGACAGACTGACACAAGCAGGGACCGGCAGGACAGGGGGAATGAGCTGGATGTGCATCAGATAATGACATAAATATCGGACAGGGAAAGGATTCTTGGAAAATCAGGTAGAAGGGCAGGAGGGGAGCCCAAGATAGGGGAGATGTCAGGGAAGCTGGTCGTGGGGCCATTCCTCCCATTTTCCTACCCCTGAGCCTGCTACAGCCGACTCCTGCACCTCCGGACTTCCCGGCCCACTGTCGCTGTCAGTTCACCACCTTTCCGAGATGCATAAGCCATTAATCCTGCCTGCCCACTTCCCCCTGGCCTCGGCCTTCTTGCTTGCTCCCCTCCTGTCTGGCTCCACTAGCAGTGACCTTTTTATCATCCCTCCCATGCGTAAGCTCAGTGCCCTCGCATCTGTTCTCCAGTGTGTTGGCCTCGAGTCCCCAGCCTGGGGTTAGATCCCGCTCCCTGCCTTACTCCACACCTGTACAAATGCTTACAAAAGCTACAGCTTACCACAATTTGCAAAAACAAAACGTGGCCATGAGGCCACTTTACATTCATGGCCACAAACCTCAACAGAGCCCTCAGTTCTGCTGGGCAATCCTATCGAGTTTCCCTACTCTGTTCACTCTCCTTCGCTCCTGGGTGATGGCTCCCACCTTCTCTTTTCTCAAACCTCCTCCTCTAGTCTCACCTGATTCTCTTCCTCTCATGGTCTTCTCTCTCTCTCTCCGTAATTGCAATTCCATCTTCCTGTTGCTCTAGCCCAAACCTTGAAGTCAGCCTTGATTCCACTCTGTCTTGAGTCCTACATCCAAGCCAGCAGCAACTCTGTTGGTTCCCCCTTCTAGATATCTCCAGACTCTAACTACGCTCATCACTTCCAGTCGCCACCAGCTTGCGCCTGCATGACTGCAGACGTCCCGCATGGGTCTTCCTGTGACTGATCTTGCCTCCCCGCCTTGGTCTGCTCTTAACACAGCAACCAGAGTGATCAGGTCTGACCATGTAGCTCCTCTGTTGCCAACCCTGCAGTACCTTTCCAACTCGCTTAGAGGAAAAACCAAAGCTGTAGCAGCTGAAGGCCTTCATGCTCTGTTTGCTGAGTTGCCAACCTCATCTCTTGCTTCCGGGCCCACTTTGGTCTTCCACTCTGCTCTCACCTATCCCACCTCCTTGACCATTCCCCTCGGTTGCATGGCCTTCTCACTGTTCCTCAGACACACCAAGTATTCCAGCACCTTTGTACGTCCTGTTCTTCTACCCAGACCAAATCCCTCCCTCCCTTCAGGTCTGCTCTTGAGCATCACCTTTCACATGGCCTCCCTGACCGTCCAACAGAGAAGGGCAAGAAGCACCCCCCTCACCCACCGCCGTGCCCCATGCCCTATCCTCTGTGCCTGCCTGGTCTCTCCTCCTCCCTCAGCACTTGCACCGTCTGAGCGCGGGACACACCTGCTTGTCTGTTACCTGTCTTCCTTAACTGGAACGGAAACTCCACAGGAGGAGTTCCAAGCTTCTCACAGGAGGTGCTCAAGAAGTAGTTGCTGAATTAAGGAATTAATGCAAGCTAAAAGAGGCAATGGGAAACAGCTGATTGGAGAAACACAGGAGGGGGAGATTTAGGCCACAAAGGAATGTTCTCTGGGGAGAACACTTGCATGGGGAAAGGCAAGAGCCTTGGAGAGCTCACCGTGGTGGAAAGGCAGGGCTGACTCCCACGCCAGGGCTTTTTCCATCAACACAGAGCTGTTTCTTGGAGACTCAGTTGGCTTATCTGCAAGATGAAGGTGGGAGGAACCCCTCTCCAGGATGGTTGTGAGGCTTAAGTGAGATGAAGCTGGCGGGAGGCCTGGCACTCGGCAGGTGCTCACAGGAGTCAGCAGCCCCAAGTGCCCCTGTCTCGCCCCAAGTGGGACTGAGGCCGAATGTCAGCCACCATCTGCTGCTTGCACAGTTAATTAAATCAGGGACACAATCTCAGGTGAGGGGAGAGCCCTAGGTGGAGGTGAAGGCGGGATTTGAAACCACTGAGCCCGCTGGGGGGCTGGGCTCGGCTCTTGCCTCTGTAGCCAGAGGAAGGAGCAACCTCAAGGGGAAAGAAGTGGTGATGTATTTCTGTATTCAGAACACTGACATTGCTCCAGAAAGAAATGAGAGGAGATTATGCAGGAAGGGAATTGAGTCTGTCAGGAGCTTCAAAAAAGAAAGAAAAAAAAAAGATGCAGGAAGGAGCCGTTTGTTGCTCTTTGTTCAGGTTTTTATCTTGAGAGTCTGTTTTTAAAAATGCTCTCTTTCTCTAGCCCAGCCTCTTTCACTCCTGCTTGGACACGTTCCCCCACCCCACCCACCCTCCCCTGTTCTTGTTTGAGTTAAGGCTCTTTCCTTGATTAAATAATGAATAAAAGCTCTTCCCAAGTCTGGCCTTCCTGGTCATAGGGGGAAATTACAGATATATGTACATACATATACATGCAAAATAGCCTGAGATAAAGAGGCGCAGGAAAACAGCCTTCTAGTTGTTTTTTTTCCTTTTAAAGAAATGTCATTCATAAACTACACTTAGAGATAACACAAATTCAAACTAGGGCAAACCAGGCTAAATGGGGCTCAATAGTTTGATTTAATAAAGCTCTTGGATTTAAAAGCATCTATTTTTTATTTAAAATTATGATAGTTATCTTAAAAAAATGGGTTGGGGCCCCCCAGTCCGGGATCACTCTGTCAGGTGCTGAGCCATCCATGCTTTTGTCTCTACAAAGAAGGATGATCCAGTTCATAACCAATGTTTCTCTTTGGCCTTCTTTTCTCAAGGCTCATCAATTAAGGCAAGCTGTTTGCAGTGCACCATCTGCATAGTTGCTGCATCTTTACTCCAGAAGCACTGGCCTTGCACACTCCTCCCCCACATCAAGCCACTCGGATCCTGTCCCACAGCTGCAAAGAGGAGGTGTGGCAACCACTCCGGCCGCCCCACCCATCTACCTGTGGGAGCTTTACCCTTTCACCTGTTCCATATTTCCTCTCCTCACTCATAAACACTGCCAAAGTTAACGGAATTTCGAAAAGGAATTTTTACAAAGATACTAAAGGAGGACAAAAAAATCTTTAATGACACAACATGTATAAGCAAACCGTGCAGATTTCAGAGCCCTAGTTAACTCGTGTTTAGCTACAGATTGGTTGATAGTGTTTGTAGGTTTACAGATGACCCTGTAACTAGGAGATGCAACAAAAGTTGAGTCCCCATTTCTGAAATGTAAGACTTGTTCCTTAAGAGCAAGGATTGGCAGATATTGGCTAAAATCCATTCATCCATCCATCTATCCAATAATTATTGACAGACTAAATTGTATAGGTACGGGGGACATAGAGGTGAGCAAAAACATCACCATCTCTGGCCTCATGTGGCTTCCTGTCTAGTGGGGAAGACAAATATCAATTCAATAATCACCCTAAAGAACAAATAATAAGCTGAGGAAAGTCTTCTAAAGGAAAGGAGCATGGTTTAATGAGAACATATTACTAGACTAAGGGTCAGGAAAGATTTCCCTAAGAAATTAGTGCTTGAAATGTAATCAAAGGATGAGTAAGACTCAAATAAGGAAGAATGTAGGGGTGCATTTTAGAAATATGGGCTTGGGGACATGGGGAGTTTGAGGTCCGGTAAGAAAGTCAATGGGGCTGGAGCTCAGAGTAAGAGAGAGTAGAAAGAGGCAAGTCTAAGAGAGGAGTTCGAGTCCAGCTGCACTAGTTATCTATTGCTGAGTAACAAATTGCCCCCCAAATTAGCAGCTTAAAGCAACAAGCATTTATTATCTCACAGTTTCCGTGGGTATGGAATTCAGGAGGAACTTAGTTGAGTGGTTCTGGCCCAGAGTCTCTCATGAAGCCACAAATCAAGACACTGGCGAGAGCTGCAGTCACTTGGAGGCCTGTCAGGGACTGTAGGGTCTGCCTACAAGATAGCTCGCCTATGTGGCCTCAGTCCTTAGCAGGTGAACCCCTCCATGGAGCTCCTTAAGAGTCATCATGATATGGCAGTTGGTTCCCCCAGAGCAATGATCCAAGAGAAAGAGAACCAGAAGCCATAATGCCTTTTAAAATCCTTATCTGGGAAGCCATACCCTGTGGCTTCTAACAACATTCCATGTGTTAGAGGCGAGCCACTAGCCTACACTCAAGGGGAGGAGAATTAGGCTCTACCTTTTGAAGGGTCAAAGATTTGTGTACATTTTTTAAAACTGCCCTATGCCATGGAGGACTGGGTAGCCCTATTAAGATGCATTCATTTTCTGCCATAATAAAGCACCACAGACTGGGTGGCTTAAACAATAGAAATTTATTCTTTCACAATTTTGGAGGCCTGAAGTCAAGATCAAGGTGTTGGCAGGGTTTGCTTCTCCTGAGGTTTATCCTTGGCTTGTGGATGGCCTCTTCTCTCTGAGTTTTCACATGGTCTCTCTGCCTGTGTCTAAATTTCTTCTTCTTATAAGAACACCAATCATATTGGATTAGGACCCACCCTAATGATCTCATTTTAACTGAATTACCTCTTTAAAGACACTATGTCAAAATATAGTGACATTCTGAGGTACTGGGTGGAATACAACTTTGACATTTCAGGGGGACACAATGCAGCCCATATCATAAGAATTTTGGTATTTATTCTTTTTTTTTTATTATGTTATGTTAATCACTATACATTACATCATTAGTTTTTGATGTAGTGTTCCATGATTCATTGTTTGTGTATAACACCCAGTGCTCCACGCAGAACGTGCCCTTTTTAATACCCATCACCAGGCTAACCCATCCCCCCACCCCCTGCCCTCTAGAACCCTCTGTTTGTTTTTCAGAGTCCATAGTCTCTCATGGTTCGTCTCCCTCTCCGATTTCCCTCCCTTCATTCTTCCCCTCCTACTATCTTCTTCTTTTTTTTTTTTTTAACATATAATGTATTATTTGTTTCAGAGGTACAGATCTGTGATTCAACAGTCTTGCACAATTCACAGCGCTCACCATAGCACATGCCCTCCCCAATGTCTATCACCCAGCCACCCCATCCCTCCCACCCCCCTACCACTCCAACAACCCTCAGTTTGTTTCCTGAGATGAAGAATTCCTCATATCAGTGAGGTCATATGATACATGCCTTTCTCTGATTGACTTATTTTGCTCAGCATAACACCCTCCACTTCCATCCATGTCGTTGCAAATGGCAAGATTTCATTCCTTTTGATGGCTGCATAATATTCCATTGTGTGTGTGTGTGTGTGTGTGTGTGTGTGTGTGTGTGTGTGTGTGTGTGTGTATACCACATCTTCTTTATCCATTCATCTGTCGATGGACATCTTGGCTCTTCCCACAGTTTAGCTATTGTGGACATTGCTTCTATAAACATTCGGGTGCACGTACCCTTTGGATCCCTACATTTGTATCTTTGGGATAAATACCTAGTAGTGTAATTGCTGGATCATACGGTAGCTCTATTTTTTTTTTTTTTGGTATTTATTCTTAGAGCAACAGGAAACTACTGAAGTAAATTTAAGCGTAGGTGGTAGGTAGCACTCTCAGATTTGCGTTTAGAAATTCCTCAGGTTGCAGTGCGGGGATCTGATTAGACAGGGAGACGAGTGAAAATTAACTGGAGATCTTCAGTGCTTCAAGTGAGATGGGATGGGTGTTGGGATGAAGGTGGTGGCCACAGAGACAATGGGAGTTGGTAGATTCAAGATAAATTGAATATGAGGGTGAGAACAAGGGAGAGTCGATGATGATGCTTGCACTTCCAGCTTGTACCCTGAATGACAGTGAAACTATTGCTGATGATGGAAGAGGTCCAGGCTTGGAGTGGTGGTAGGAGGGTTTTGAGTTTGTAATAGTTGTATGGTGTTGAGATACCTGGTAGTGAGCCATGCAGGGACACCCCTTGGGATGCTGTGAGATGCTCAGTTATAAGGCACAGGGAGGTCTGTATTGCAACAGAGAGGTGGTATCTGAGGAGAGTACATGTGTGAGACTGGACTGGAACCAGGTATGAGCGAGAAGAGAAAGGGGCCTGGGGCCAAGTGTGAAAAGAGCTCTGGCGCATACACACACTGGATTTTTGAGCCTACTCCTCTACTTTCCACATACACTGAATTTGAAAGTATGGCTTAACTGTGTCTTTACAGAACTTGATATAATACATATAAGAATAAGTGAAGGGCAAGAGAGCAGTCCAAGTGCCCTTCAGCATGGTTCATGATCTTATCATCTGAGAGTGTTACTGCCCATCGCCCCAGCGCTGGGCACGTGGAGGAATGTTGTTTTCTCCATTTCATGCATGTGTGCACATGGGCTGGAAGGGAGATGAAATCAGAGCATACTCAGATCTTTTATATGGTAAATTTTAGAACAGTCACTTGTGGGACACAGGTAAGGGTGCAGTGTTTGCCTCATCCCCCATCTCTCTTTCTGGATCAGGAATAACTAAGAGAAGGAGTCCCTGTGGGTGAAGGGTAGAGATGGGGCTCCTGGGAGACCCAAGCAGAAGAAGAATGGAAAGCAGTCGTAATAGGAATGCCATTTTCTCTTTTCTTCCCAAGTTAGGCCAACCCTCCTTGGATAACCACATTTCCCAGAACAGTCTCAGAAGACACAGGGTCTGTGGGAAAGGGACTCTAGGGTAAACAGATAATCTCTAAACAGGATTTCTGTCAGGGAACAGAATTTGTGCTCCCAAACTAGGATGACTAATTCAATGTCACACTTGTGATTGAGCACCTTCTCTGGGACTGATATGTGCATAGTACAAGTTATGGGCGGAGGAGGGTACTTGGTGGAATAAGAGAAGTGAGCAGTGTGGCAACTTCTGATAATAGGGAACAAAATGAGATTGTACATGATGATGCAGTATTTAGGATACATACTTAGGGAAAGAGCATCTCTTTTACAGACTCTGCTCTCATTTCCTCTAACATCTCACACACTTTACTGTTCATCATGTTTGTAGCTTATTGTCTGAGTCTCATTACTTGAATGTTAGCACCCCAAGTGCAAGAGTCTGTGTGTGTTTTGTTCAATGACTTTTTGCAAGCACCTAGAATGGTGTTTGCATATAATAGATGTTCAGTACATACTTGTTGAGTGAATGAATGAACAGTCTTCAGAATTCCATGAAGCAGGACTGATGTAGGTCTCCCCACGTGTGGTGATAGCCTGCAGGGCCGCGTAAGTGCACAGAGCAATGCAAAGTAATAAATCTCTCTTTACCCTGTTTGTCTGCATACATTAGAGGAAATGAGGGCTTAACCTGGGAGTTTATGGAATTCATGAAACTTCTTCCCATGTCTCCTGCTGCCCTTTTAATGAGACCTTCCACTCCCCTACCCCTCTTATGATTCCATTCAGAGCAGAATTTCATCTGGTCACTTCCACACTCCTTACGCCTGCTTACCCCTTGGTGTGACTCACCTTTCCCCACTGCATTCCCTCAACTGTGCTTATGAGAATGAGCCCACTTGTTTATAGTTGCAAAATTGAAAGCTTTATTCTTCAAATATACAAATTTCATACTCTAAGCAGATGGGAAGATTGGTGAAGGGAACTTGGAGCACTCTTAAATTATATTACCATTGCTGGGGAAGGTTCCATGTGTAGATGTATGTGGTCCATTTCAGACAGATGTGACAAGAACGGGTCGGAGTAGATGCTGCAGTCACTCTCACTTCCCAGATGGCACCTGCTTCTCTCTGGAGGGCTGGCCAGGGCCATGGCTAGCTGCACAAGATCACGTTCCAAGCACTGTTGGTGGTAGAGAGCTAGGATCTTTTCCAGGACCTGGAGTGTTTCTCCCTAGCCACGTTTGCCCTTGCTCCTTCATCCCAGGTCTTCCTGATGCCCCTTGCTCTTGCATGTCTGTTCCCCAAGGTTAATTAGCATCTAAGATAATTTTTTTCTTTCTTTTCTGACATCCAGGGACACACTTCTCTCCTTTCATTGTTGCTTTCACCTCTGGTAATGACGTTTTTGACTGTGAAATATGTCACAGGAACCCAGCTACTTTGCCAATAAGAAGCGCAAAATTGAATCTAATTAGGAATGAAAATTAATTATATATGGAATAATTTCTGAGGGACCGTAGTGATGAATATGGGTAGGTGTCTCAGGGAAACCCCCTCAGAGGAGGTAAGAATTGGACGAGGTCTCGAGGAAGGATGTGGAGCAGTTTTAGATGGCAAGGGGTGGCTGACTACCATATGATGTGTTTAGCTGCCAGTGAGAGACTGAGCCGGGAGAAAGGTTTGTGTTGGAGAATAGAGCAAAATAGGAAACCTGATTGCCCTCCACAGCTGCAGACTGCTTGTCTGTCGGCTAAGCTAGCAGATTTTCCCTGATCTGAGCATTGAAACCGACAAAGAGATTAATAAACCAAGTTCGGGGCTGAAAAAGGACAGGACCTCTGGAGAACTCAGTCAGGACTTGTTTGAGGCACAGAAGCTGATTTGTAGGGCACAGAAAGAAGGAACTGGGCATTGCTTATTCAATGAACACAAGGGGAAGAAAGAGCAACTATTTCATTTTTAAGTACTTTTTCTGAGCCTGAGTTGTATCACCTTTAAATGGGGAGAATAACAATGTCTCCTTCCTCCTCCTTCTATCATCATCATCACCACCACCATCAGCACCATCATCATCATCACCACCATTATCATCATCCCATCCCATCATCATCATCACCATCACCACCACCACCACCACCATCATCATCATCATCACTTTGAAATGCTTTAATATCTCTACTTTCCACATACCACATCCTCCAGGTTTTCGTCCTACCCTACTGGCCTCTCTTTCTCAGTCTTCTCTTTCTCTGCTCTACCTCTGAATATTAAGGTGTGGCAGGGATAGAACCGGATCCCTTCCCATCTATAGCTATACATTCTCCATGGTGATAACGAACAACTTATATGCATGTTTAATTAACATCTAGACTGAAAATGGCTCAAACAGAACTCCTGACTCCTCATCCAACCCTCCCTCCAGATTCTAACAAATGGCACCATTATTCACCAAATTGCTCCATTTTGAAATCTGAGAGACTTTCTCAATTCTTCTCTCTCTCACACCTCATCTCCAACCCATCAGCCAGTCAATTTGCCCTACTTTTTAAACCTATCTAGCACATGTTCATTTCTCTCCTTCCTTCAGTGACTCCACCCTTCCCTAAGTGACTACCATAGCAGCCTTCTAACTAAGTCCACCTGGTTCTCCTTTTGTTCCTCTCCAACCCTTCCCCACACAGAGCCAGAGGGAACTTTAAGAAATTATATCAGATGACATCCAAGGACTTCTTATCACAATGAAAGTAAAACACAATGGCTTCCTCTGGTGCACAAGCCAAGTGGCTCTGGCTCTGCACCCCTCTCCCTTCTCATGTCTTCCACCTCTCACCCCTTCACCTGCTAGGTTTCAGCCACTCTGGTCTTCCCTCCTTACCTCATATCCACCCAGCTTGTTCCTACACTAGGATCAGCAACTGTGCCTCCTGAGGGTCACGTGGCAGCTTCTCCTTGCTCTTCATGACTCAGTATGAACGTCACCCCCTCAAGAGGACTTTCTTGTCACTTCATCTGAAAGTGGCACCCAGTCACTCACTTTTAACTCTTTTCACATGCTTATTGCCGGGAAAGAATTTCTTGGGGATGCATTTATTGCCTAAAAATGTCCTTGTTTGTTACTTCAGTATCCTCCACATGTGGTGGCACCCGGAACATAGTAGGTATTCAATAAATATTTATTACATTTATTTAATGTAAAGAACACCAGGAAGCGTAATTGAGTAAAAGCATACAGTGTTTGTATCTAGACATTAAATAAAACCCTGGTTCTTCCTGTATGACCTTGTTACACTTCCTGTAACCCTGGTTATAGCTGTGCAACCTTGAGCCTACTTTTCAACTACTCTGAGCGTTGATTTATTCATCTGTTAAATAGCAATACTACTTACCCGGCTGAATTTTGAGATGATTGCTTGAGATAATGAATGCATATGAAACAGTATCCCTTGACCATATGGATCCCCAACAGATATTACTTATTTTAATTAATATTGAACCTCTGGGTGGTGAAGGCTACTGAGGTAAGGGCTTGGACAGAGAGGAGCTTTCTGCCTCTGGACTGAACAAAGGCAGGGCAAGGGAGAGAAAACACAGCCTGTAGCTTTCCCTCACTCCCCCTGGCCGGCCACCCTGTTGCAAAGCTGCTGTTGGCAGTGCTGTTAAAATGTACATAAATATTGGCGCATTCTAATGGGACCAGATCGAGGCTGATAAAGGCAATGAGAGGCAAGGTTATTGATGTCTGTCTGAGGGCCTCCACGGGACCTAAGCCAGGACTGTAACAAGGATCCAGAAGTTGCATCAAGCCAATTGATTCTCTATCACCCCAGGAAGACACGCATTCAGGGGAGCTGGCAGCTTGGCTAGCAAGAGTCTGCTTTAATGAAAGCATGCAAATGGCCCTACTCCCAGTGTGGTTTCCCTCCCTGGCAGACTACAGGCCTCCCATCTAAGAGGTATTTGGCACCTTGGATTTATATTGACGAAAACAATGGAAGAAAACCAAGGTAGGCCAAGAAGATATTTGGCCATGCTCTCTGGTGTCCCTGTGGAAAGAGGAGTTCTTTGTGGCATGTTTTAGATAGAGGGGAGGTAACAGAGAGGCATGGAGGCACTGCTTGGGGTCACCCTGGGTGGCCAAGGGGCTGCAGAGCCAAGTGGAGGGCAAAGGGCCCCAGGCAGGAGCCAGGAGAAGGTCTCTGAGAAGCTGTGGATCCAGATCAGGCCTCTGGTCCTCTGTGGGCTTTCACTTACTGTTGGTGGCAAGGTCCCCGTGGTGCCATGGAGACCTTGGGCTGTGAGGCCTGCAGGGGGCCCAGATCTATAATTATCTGTTTGCTTGCCATGTCGCTACTAGACTGTGAGCCCCTTGAGCTCAATAACTGTGTTTCATTCATGTCAGGCTCCCCAGAGCCCATCACAATGCCATGCACACAGAGGTTACTTGCTGATGTTTGTTGAGTGAATGTAGAGACTTCAACAAGTTGTCTCTGGCTGCTGTCACAGAAGATGCAGCCTTGGCCTGTGTCATGGAAACAACTCTTTCTGAGGGGGACAGAAAGGAGAGACCAGCAACTCAGAACTAGCATGTGGGCAAGGAGTTACTGGAAAAACCTAATGGAAACAAGGCCTGGTCCCCACACCCCTCTGACCTCACAACATGAGAGCAAACCCTCAGCCCTGCCTCTGGATTCTGCTTGGGTCAGCCAGCTTTAAGCATTGCTTGTGGCAAAGGCAAGACCTCCAGACCCACCCAGTGGAGCTGCCATTTCCTCCCACCTCCCTCTGCTCAGTGAACAAAACCAAACAAACCTTTGCATCTGCAAAGAGAAGAGGCATTTGGAGCATCCAACAATTTCACTCATTCTCATTCTCATCCTCATTCCTTCATTCCTTCATCTAAGCATCTAATGTCCATTTAGCTTCTGCTTTGCTCCTGGTCCCCTCTCGAGCAGCTACACAAAAGGGGACGATGGCAAGCCTCTTCAGAGTTAATTAGAAAGCTCACCATTATTTTTCTCCAGGGCACTTCTCAAAGGCAGGGCTGATTCTGAGGCTCGTTCTGCAAGGCTGCAACCCCTGTGGAAGGCGTATGAGCTGCAGGTATGCTTGGCCGCTCTGGTCCACTGCCAGGATGAGGACTCTTCCCTGCCTCAGCCTGGAGTGCCCCAAAGCCCAGCAGAGAGCAAAGTGGAGGGCTGATGTGGCCCGAAGCATCCAGGGCCCAGTTACTGAAATACTAAAAATGCCCACGGGAGTCGGTTTCTTCTCTCTGAGATGCCTGCCTTTGCTCTACCATCACGCTACGGGTGGAAGCTGGGAGAGTAGGGGAGCTCAGCACTCTGGCCCATCTCATTTAATTTATAACTCATGTCACAGCAGCAATTAGTATGTATTGTTTACATTTCTTCCTAACACGTTCCTCAAATCTCTGGGTGTTTGAGATGGCTGCTGTGTTCACACCTGACTTGTGGGAAGATTTGAGGGTGTTCTGGGGGAGGGGAGGGTGTGTGGGGGGCCTGGCTTCAGAAGATGGGGAGGGGCAGGGAGTCTTCAGCCTGAGCCATATGGGCTGCATCTTGCTTGGAGCATGGTATCCTGACAAGAGCATCTGCCTCTCATTGTCTGTGGCTCCTGTTTTCTCAGTGCAGGGGAGGAGGGGACTTTGTCAGGACTTCAGTCCCCACTGTTGTCTTCCAAAGAGAAAGAAATCATTCCATACCTCCCATGGGAGAGAGGCCTGGGGGTGATGGATCTCAGCATCTCACGGCTCTGTTTCATTTGGAAGTTAACCACGATCTGCCTGTGTCTGGAAGGGTTCCGACGTGGGGGACGAGGCAAGCTGGAGGTTGCCTGGGAGAAAGAAAGGAAGGAAAAGAATATGTTGCTTTATTTTGAATGCTGTGCTCTCTCTATTATAGCACATAGATCTATAGTCCATAGCATTAGAGTTTCCTTTCTGTTGGTGTAAGAGTTGACAGCACTAATGTGGCCTGGGCTTTCAGAAAAAGAAGCGTTTGTAACAAGACTGTAATGCAGGGGTGAAGGAAGGGTGGTAGAGCCTGGAGTGGGCAGAGGGGTTCTTGAGGGACTCAAGGTACAAACAGGGCTGTAGGAGACAAGACAAGGCTGCAGGGGAGAGGAGAGGGAGGCCCAGGCAGGTGGAGCTGCACACTCTGAGCTCTCTCACACCTGTGCAGGGATAATCCAGAGTGTTGGGAATGAGTGTGCAAACGAAGGTTGGTTGGGACTCTCTGTGTTGTATAAAGTCTTTGAAATCAGTGGTTGGTATAAATTTTGGTAGTGTTTTCTATGACACTTCTTAATGACTCTGGGGTAAGGGTTATTTGTTTTCTATGTTAGATGTCCCCAGGTTTATTGGGAGAGCAGGAGTAGTAAGCAACATTCCATGAAAATAATTCTCCAAAGGATTCCAAAAAAACTTAGGTGGATGATAAAAATCAACTTCTGGGAGTTGTCTTCCTATGGAAGAACACCCTCTGAGTGGGGTGGTGGGGGCTAGGGGAGGGAAAGAGAGGGAGAGAGAGAAAGAGAGAAAAAATTCGGACCCAGTCACACATCTGGTAGGCAGTAAGTTTCTTGCAAAAGGGACCATATTGCTGATAATTCTACTGCTGAACAGTAGACGTTTTTAAGGCCATTTTTCTCATTTCTTCAGGTCCAAATGAAATCTCAGAGCAACACATATGAACCACAGTGCCAGGGGGAATAAAGAAATAGACAGTGAATAGAAAAAAGAATAGGTTTGTTTGAGTAAAAAGAAATAAAAGACAAATGTTAGCTATTTCCTGATGAGATAATTATGGAATTTTGCAGAGGGAGATGCTTTCAGAGATGGTTGGGAACCTGGGAGAAGCAGGTGGATGGCTGATGTAGAAAGGAACCAACTGTCACTTGGCCATACTTAACGTGACGTTGCCTCCAATCCCAGGGCATGGACTTTGAGGGTTTTTTTCCTTTAAAGGTCACAAACCAGACCAAGCCAGCCCCATTCCTTTATTCTGTCCCGTTTGTGCTCAAGGGCACACATTTCAGAGAATATTGGCCAGGATTCAAGGTCACAGGCAGAATGAAACTCAGGGTCCCACAAGAGGTCAAACCCATGAGCTTAACCTTATTCCCACGGTTCTCTAACCAGTGGAATTAACTAGGCAGAGATTGCTGGGAAAGTGTCCTTTAGTGTGACCTGTACATCAGTGTTCAATAAGTATTGTTCACATAGATGAATGAACTGTTAGCTGGAGAAGCAAATCGCAGTGAGAAAGTTCACAGGTCAGTTATTGGATTTGTGATTTATGCGTACGAAGATGACTGGTGAAGTTTTGAGTCCTTTTCTTGACCACCTCGGGAAAAGCAAGCTTGAAGTAAATTGAAGATCAATTACTGAGGGACAGAATGAAATGAGAAGTCCACAGACATGATTCAGAGAGAGCAAAGTGAAGAAAATCCAAGAGAAGAGGGGACCCCAGAATTTCAGGGAAATGGATACCCAGGAATGTGGAGAGTCTGCGAGAACAAGGAGTCAGATCTAATGTAACCTAGAGAGGAGGAACCAGAACTCCTAGACAGAAGAAGAAAACAGGAAAAAGCCAGCAAGGGAGGGTCCAAGGTCTAAAACTCACAGAACTTTAACTGATCTGGGGTTTCCCAAAGTTCTGAGGAGGGGCAGCACGTGGTGCTAAGATGCGTTATGTAAAGGACCTTCCATGGACAAAGCAGTCTGGGAAACACTGCGCTAGACAATGATAAACAGAGATCCTCCTCACAGACCTCAGAGCCTTTAATACAATCATGTATACTGTCAACCTCCATAAGGAAGACACAGTGCTGGCATTTTCCCGACCTAGTTGACAATAGAACACTTTTATCATGGAGCATTTGACAGAGCAGGGATTCAAAGAACACACCTCAGGAAATGTTGAGTATGCTTCATTCCTACTGGGTCTCTCTGGATCGGGGCAGTGTGGCATGGCAGGAAAAGTGTTAAAAAGGGAATGGAAGTTCTAATCCTTGTCCTTGGCGCCTACTACCTGTGTGACTTTGGACGTGGTACACAACCTCTCTGGACTTCAGTTTCTTCATATGTCACATGATGGTGGGCTAGATGATCTTGAAGTCTTATCCTGCATTGGGCCTTATCATTGTAATTGGTTCCCTTTGAGTATTTGGAGTCATGTGCATATTATGGGATGGACAAGTGAAATCCATTCATCACTTAATTTTCTGTCTCCCTCACTAAACTCTAAGTTCTGGGAGGGCAGGGTCTACAGTTATTTTATCTGCACTCTTGTAACCATAGCACCTAACCCAGAGCCTGAAACACAGCAGAAGGGCAATACATTTTGTGGAAAGAATTAATGAGTGGCTTCATCTTTGATGAACCATCATGTCATGCCTGCCAGAACAGGAGATGGAATGCTCACGCCGGACCTTCAGCCTTCCCCCAGTGGCTGAGTCAGTCTCACACGCACACATCCAGCACCAAACTGCCACATTCTCCGGGACCCCATCAGCCAGGCATTGGTGGTCCACGGGAGCCCTGGCGCCTTTGGGTCCCCGAGTCCTTCCCAAGGCAGGAGGCAGGCTTTGGGGAGAGTTAGCATCTCCCTCTCCAGGAGCAGGGTGGCTCCTTCCCCACAGGGAAGGGGGTGTCTGACTCCCACAATCACTCGCCTGTTGGTGCAGAAGCGTGGAACTCACAAATTGCTTTCTCACAGGACTGGAGCTGCCGGATCGCAGAGCTGACTGCTTCATTGTCAGCTTCTGCAGACTTGGTGGCTGGCAGTGAGAATCTATTTTCTCTCACTAAATTAATCACTGTTGGAAGCCGATCTCCTGGGGCTTCCCCAAACCCACACCAGCACACGCTCTCACGTGCCTTCCCCCTCCCTCTGGTGCCACTTGCCTCCCTCAGTCTGTCCGTTCCTTGCTCCTTCCTCCCTTCTTACATCCTTCCAGCTCTCGGGCCTCAGCTCTCAAGGCAGGGATTTGGGTCGAGGTGGGAACCAGCCAGACAGGTGCCCTCACGGAAGCGGCCTGGGCTCAGACCAGAAGTCCAGAGTCGGGGCACGAATGCCTGCCTTATGTTGGAGGGGGACACAGAGCAGAGGCAGCTCAGGAGCTCCAAAACTGCCAGCTCACCCTTGGCCATGTTAGGGGCTTTCGGGGTCTTTTCTGGAGGAGGGTCATGGCAGTAGAATCACTCCTTGAGGAAAACTGTTCTAGCAAAAGCAGCTCTGACTTGAGATTATGGGGTTGGTCACATCCAGACTAAATTCAATCAGTATTGGTAACACATTGCCACTTACCTCCTGTAAGGAGCTGGGTATTAACCTGATTTTTCTAGGACAAGATTTTATTATCTTTCTTGATTAGACCTCTGTGTGTTCCTTACTCTCTTAAGGGAATAAGCTGTGTGTGTGTGTGTGTGTGTGTGTATGTCTGATATAGACTGAACACTTGTGTGCTCCCAAATGCATAGGTTAAATCTTAACTCTCAGTGTGATGGTACTAGGAGGTGGGGCCTTTGGGAGGAGATTAGGTCACTACAGTGGAATCCTCCTGAATGGTACTGGTGCCTTTATAAAGGAGACCCCACAGAGCTCTCTCACCCCACATGAGGGCACAGCAAGAAGACGGCATCTATGGCCAAGAAGCAGGCCCTCATTAGACATTAAACCTGCCAAAGCCTTGATGTTGGACTTCCCCACCTACAGAACTGTGAGGAATAAATTTCTGTGGTTTATAAGCCACCCAGTCAATGGGATTCTGTTAGAGCAGCCCGAATGAACAAAGACACCTATTTTAGGATCCTTTGAGCACTGGATGAAGTTGCTCATGTCAACAGAGAAAAAGGGAAGCAGGACCAGCTGTCGCCAGGATACAGACCCGTGTCCAGCTGGTGCTAACCTCTGGCCCCTAAACTCATCCACTCTTCCTGGAAACAGGAGTTTGGACTAGTCTGAGTCTTGTTGCAGACAGAGAAACGGGGGCCCTACTATTTTGTGGGCCTTCTCTATTGCTCTAGCTACATATAAAAGGCTGCCTGGTGCAGTAAGATCTTAAACTTTTGGACAGTTAGAATCTCACTTCTTACAGCCATGTCATTCCATCACTGTGTGTGGATTGTGTGGAGGTTTCTGGGGGTGAAGGGTGCCAGGTGCCTGGATGGCTTCCTGGTACAGCCCTCTCCTGCTCCCTGCAGAGGCCCAAGCAGCTCACGAGGAAGGGAAGGAAGGAAGCAGTAGACCTGGTGTCTGTCTCTCTGTCTCTGGGTGGGCGCTTCCACAAGGCTATTCCTCTGGGCCAGAGTTCCCAGATCATGTCTGGTTCATAAGGACAATCTCAACAGAGCCCATCATTCCATCTTACAAGGGGGGAAGATGGCAGGAGTGGGTGGGCAGGTACTGCCTTCAGGAGAAACTGACATTAATAGAAATCCATGCTCCCTAAGGAAACGGGAGAGATTTAGATGTGGAAAGGGTAGGGGCTCTGGATGCGCCTGAGTGTAAACATGACTCACCTCTCTGAGCCTCTGTCTTGTCTAGAACACAGGAATCCCCAGTTCCTGCTCTGTAGGGTGGGGAGGATTTAGGAGTTTATAGGTAAAAGCACCTGGGCCCTGGAGAGCCTTGCAGTAAGTGATAGCTCTGATCACAATATTTATAACCACAAGTGAACATTGGCAGTAATTAATACGTTTTAACTTTTTCAATGTGTCCTTATGTTTGTTGCTCCAGGCTCCATTCCAGCACCAAGATCCTGGTTTAGCAAACTAGGGATTGAAGATACTGGATTCCTGCATTTTTCTCAGGATTAAAACCAATCTTAGGCAGCTGGGGGTCTCACCTGATTTAGGAAGTATCCCTGGTGACAAACTGCGGTTTAGCGAACAGCACCTGCTCGGTACAAGGACTGTGCTCAGGTTTTGCTGGGTCTCTTGCAGTAGCCATATACTGTTCAGGGAGGGTGGATGGAGAACAGTGTCAGCCTCAGCTTCCTACACTTGACCCACCCTGAGATCACGGGAGCCAGCCTGGGAGGGCGATGGAGGGCCTGCAACAGAATGAGTTTCCAGTGCCTTCCCTCCTTCTCCTCATACCCCTCCCTCACTACCCACTCCTGCCCCTGTTTTTTTCCCCCAAAAAAGTCATTCAAGTCTATAATTCTGCCCCCATTACATTTCTGCACCTGGTTTAGCAGAGTGTGTCTTCCCCCAGGTGTGCAGGTGGACACCTTAGTTCCAGAGGAAGTCATTTCTAAAGTCTCATATCAGTTCAGGTAGGAAAAGCCTGTCCCCTGGATGGCAGGAGAGAGGAGCATGTGGTGTGAAAGACTGCACGCTCAGGCTCCTCGGGGTCCCACTGACATCCCCCCAAGTCGGCCTCCTCGCTGCGTCCTTAGAGGCTATTATGACACTGACCCGAGCCTCCTTTCTTCTCCTTCTTGGCTCAGGCTTCCCCTCAGCTAGCTGGGCTGGTCCACTGCTGGGGGCTCTTCTGTCCTCCTCACATTGTACACAACAAAAAGTGTGTCCACCCAAGATAATAAATGTGAAATAAGAAGTGGGCTGGCCCTTTTCCCACATTCCTGTCCATGCCTGCAGCCCCTAAGGTCTTACTATGTGCAGGGCACTGTTCTAGGTGCTTCCATATTCTCTGTACATAACTCTTCAGGCTTCATGACGATCCTAGGAGGTAGGACTCACATTATGTTCATTTGCAGAGAGGGGAAGTGGGTCAGATTGGTTCCTTAACTTGCCAGAGGTCATGCCACTAGAAATTAGTGGCACCAGGATTCAAACCCAGATGGTCTTCCTCCAGGGTCCGTGCTCTTTCTTTACACAAGGATGCACACAAGACAAGCTGCTCTTTTTTCCTGGGACGCACGTGGGCGTTTAGCGCTCACTCTCAGGCCCCATGTCCACGTGCTCACAGGGTCCCTTTATCCTCCTTATGCTTCCCTCAACCCCGTCCTCTCTGTGCCAGTCCCCCTCCTCTGCATCTTTTCTGCCTAGACTTGTCTGACTCCCTGGGGCTCGGTCCTGTCTGTCCTGCATTTCTATAGCCCCAGCGCTTTGCCTGGAGCTCTCTGTTTTTCTCCCTAACTTCCCATCTCCCTTCCCCCTTCCTGGGCTGGATGTTCCAGCTGTCCTGCCAAGGTCTCTTCTCTGTCTCTGTCAGTATCTCTTTCTCTCCTTGCCTCTTTCCCAACCCAACACCCTCTGCCTTCTCACTCCCTCCCTGCCACACTTCTCTTTTGTCTCCCTCTCTTGTTCATTTAGTGGCCCCATTTATTACTTCAGGGTGCAACCAAGAGCATCTTTGTCTCTGTCCCTGCTCCCCGCTCCACCCCCTCCGCCTTTGCTGAAACTCTCAGCTGTAGATGGGAACCAGGTTCAATCCACACTCTGTTCCTCGCCAAAGAATAACAATGAACTCAGGAACCACGGAGCCACAAGACAGAGCATCTCTGTATTTCAAGAGACATCCCGATCTCTTGGGACAAAATGACTTCTCTTGGTTTATTTATCAACTCTCGGGCTGGGGAGTGCCCTGCATACAGATGGGGCAGCTGGCTGGTGATTAGGTTCAGTTGGGGGCCTATATGGTTCTCAGTGAGGACCTCCTGTCAGAGCTCAGGCTGAATTGTGTGTAGGTGGAGGCTGCACAACTACAGGGTAGCTCTGGCAGACAGAACATGGTGGTAGAGGACTCCCTGATTTCATGGAGAGCAGTGACTGTAGACACCATGTCACTTGAGCCCATAACACCCTGGAAGCAGAATGCAGGCCTTCCTGCTCCCTCTGCAGGGTCTAGTGTCTCCAGACGGCCCTCCCGTCCAGGGCTGAGATGCCAGGGAGCTGTACTCACACTTACTTCTTGTGCCTCGCCTCTTCCAAGAAACCTTTGAGTCACCCAGCCTTACTCCAATCCTTTCCTCAGTAGCCCCTCATGCAGTCCTGCTCATCTTTAGTCTATGCCTTGTTGATCACGGTCTGTGACATCATCTTCACAGCTGGAGGGCAACACCTCGCAATGGAATGGACCTGCAATGGGGCATCTCGTCTACCCAATAGAAATGTAGGTATTTTGATGACGGGGATCTTATCTTCTATTAATGTTGTCACTCCCCTTCTCCACCAGCTAGTCTAGCATTGAGCACCTAGTAGGTGTTCAGTAAATATGGGATAGTCCAGAGGTCCTGCACCAGTGCCCTAGCTGCCAGGTCTGGTATCCTGTCCCACAGCTCACGGAGGATGCATAACGTCTAGCAAGCATCAGAGAGGGAGAGCCCAGCCTCAAGAGTGCTGCAGCTTTGTTCCCAGACACCAGCAGTGTAGGCTGGGGCCATCCAAGCAAGACTGCAAAAAACCCTCCCTTATTCTACCCTGACCTCTAACGGTCCACTTTATCAATAACAAAATACATAGAATTTGCTGTAAGAGTTCTCTTTTCTCAGTTCCTCCCTCATTTCCACTCCTCTCATCCCTAGTCCTGCCCTTTCTAGCCTGGCTGAGAGTAAGAAAGGAGCAGATTTTGTGCACTAGACTGGGGGTGTAATGGAAGGAACTGCCATGATATCTACCAATCACAGGTGCCACGAGCTGACTCTTAAGTCTTATAATTGATGCCCATTAGGAATAGATTTTCTTTTATGATCTTCTAGAAAAGAATGAACATTTGAAGGTGCCTAATGCATTTCTCTGTGGGGAAGCATTCATTTCTGCAGGCACTTACTCCTAACCCTCTGGTTCTTCCCTCCTCTTTCTCTGCCACTCTTGATCTTCCTCATTGTACTTAATAAAAATATCTTTGTTTACCTTTCATTTCTGTAGCTCTTTACAGTTTTGTTTGGTTTTTTTTGCCCTTTACAGTTTTCAAACCTCTTTCCTATGTATGATTTCTTCCCAGCAATAATCCAGGGAGGTGTGCAGAGATTTTTCATTCCCAGTTAATGGACGAGGTTCAAAAGTGCTGAATGGCTGGGCTAAGGCCACTTTAGCAGTAGGGAAATACGCACTTTGTTGGTCTCACCCGAGGCTCCGCCCCCTGCCACAGCTCTGCCTGGGACTCCTTTCTCTCCTTGCCACCTTTGCTTTTCCTCGATGGATCAAGTAGTCAGACTAGCAACTGTTGGGAGGTTTTCTGCTGCAGTGCAAGGCCTGGGACATGGTGGGGGGAGGACCTGACCCCAGAGCCCAGAGGGGTTGCTGTGCTCTGACCAGCTGCCCCAGCAAGGGCATGAGTTTTCCCACCTTCTGTTGCAAGAGAAAAACCACAGTTTCAAAGAGGGCCACTTTGTCCACCTCCTGGGAGCAGGCAATGGAGGGAAATCAAAGAGAGGCACCTAAGATGCCAAGAAGAAACAGTAGAAAGCCTCGCTGGATGGACTCTGGCCATACTTCTGAAACTCTCGGCAGCTTTGCTTGCCGGTTTAGCATGCCTTCTGGCAGCTGAGGGATCGGTGTGGTTACATTGCTGCCCACATTCCCAGTCTCTTTCTAGAGGTCCCCTCAGGCCCTCTGTGCCAGTGAAAACAACCTGACGTGGACAAGTGGGAGGGCACCCCACTGGGAGTCCACAGGCTGGACCCCAAGTCCTGTCCCTGAGACTTGTAACCTGAGTGGCCTTGGCCACCGCTGGTTACTTACCTGAAGAGCCTCAGTCTCCTCACCAGTATAATGGGCACAGTGGGAGTTTCCTCCCAGTGCTGTGGTGGGTTTAAGTGAGATGATGTGCAGAGCAGCTAGTGCTTGTTGAAGATCCTGGAGATCTGGGTCCTCCACCTCTGAGCAGCCCTGTGTGCTGGAAAGCCACGGGGTTTTTCCTGACAAGAGTATGTAATGCTTCCACAGATGTTCGAGGTCCTGGGAAATGCAAGTGCCCTACAGATGTAAGGAATGGTTCACTTGCACCAAGGGTAGACAAGCAAAGACAGGAGGGACCCTTCCTCTTCTGCTTGCTTTTCCTCCTTTCCAGCTGTTTTATTTGTTGCTAATGTGTCCTCCGGCCTTTCCAGCTATGATGTTCACCATTAGTCTCTTCTGAGTCCTATCAGGAGACCTGTCCTTTGTTTCAGTCCCAAAGAGAGAGGCCTTGCCGGCACACAGCCAGGTCTGCATGGCCTGCCCCACTTGCAGATCCTGAGGCTCCCAGGAGAGTTATGAGCTGCCCCCGCTTATCCATCAGTGGCCAGTTAACCACCCCCAGGCCTCCAAACCCTGGAGCTCAGTGGAAACCATGAGGGCTGCGTCCTGCCCGCCAGGAGCTGACATTCCAGAGGCTTGGCCTTCCCTCTCCTGAGACAGAAGGTAGCTCAGTCCCACCCACCCACCTCTGGTCTGCCATGGGATTAATGCAGACAAATGGTGGCTGAGCCCTGGGTGAGATATCAAGTAGCTCAGAACTGCTAAATCATAGCTTTCTTGCCCTAATCTTATCACCTGCCATTAAAGATCAGAATATGAAAGCCCCACATTTGTAAAGCTCAGCACAGTACCTACCACTGTGCTGCAACAGAGACACACTCAAAATAGTTCTCCTTCCCAGCAGTTACTATGGCACCGTGCAGATCAGGGATTAATATTCCCCCCACTCCACCCCCTTTGAAAGTTAACCCTGACACTGAGCCCTCCCTTTTGCCTCCACCCACAACCGATGCCATGTCAACTGCATCCAGAGTTTCCAAAGCACCTTTCTTTCCCCATGGTTGACACTACTCACTCCAGAACCCAGCCCAGGACACTGTCTCACACCCCTTCCTCTGCTCCCATGCAGGGGGCCACCTGCCAGAGAACTAGGGCTCCATCCTATCAGGGACATAGGTGCTTAGACCTCAGGATGCCAGTGGGATGTCCCTGTCTGAGCAGGGCACTGGACAAGACTCTGTTGCAGACAGGAGGGGCACCCACTGACCAGTCGTGCCCCCCCACCCCGGTGTTCCGTGATGTGCTGTATTTGCATATTGGCGGGGTGATTTCATCTCTGTGTGTGTCTCACGTGCACGGGTGTGCACTTCTGCTGGGTGGACCCGCGGTGACCCCTACATGCTCAGGTGGACAGCATGCACGTGGGAGCACATGTATACTGCACATTCACGCAATACTTTTGGCAGTGTACCTGTGTGGTCAAGGGGAGTGATGAATGTGATATTTGTGTTCCAACTCCTCTCTGCAGGATACTGGGGGTCCAGAAGGGTGAAAGGGCCCATGGGCCCTGGGCTGGCAGCACAGAGCCGAGCTACCCTCTGTGAGGCAGTTTCAGTAAGCAGGCTTGTAACCCTTGGCGGTTATCTATACAGCTTTGGACGATCCACAAAGCCTGGTTTGCTTAGACATTGCTAACAAGCCGGCAGCGACAAGCCGATGAGTACAATGGGACCAAACGAGAGGCTGAGAAGCGAGGTCCTTGTCCGCCTGGCTGCTCGGCAACTTGTCGACATCCTGCTCCTTCTTCTGGAGCTTGATGCAATCTCCCTGTGTCATATGTCTGGAATCCCTCACCCTGAAAAAAAATAAAAATAAAAACAAGCCCGATAGTCCTTTCCCAGCTCCAACCACCCCATCTCCCCAAACTCCACTCCCTGCTCGAAGCTCTCCCCACTTTCACTCTTTCTGAGCTGCCACTGAATTAGATTAGTCACATTCTTAATTAACTGTGCTGGTAAGAGCTCTATTAGGTATTAAATGTTTGTCACAATCCAATTAAAAAATCCATCACAACAGGACAGGTTCTCCGAGGCCCAGCAGATTGATCGGGGGTCCTGGTGCTTTCCTCTCTGCTAGGGGACACAGAAGAGGAGCGGAGGCCAGGAGAACAGTGTGGCAGGTAGGCTCAGAAGGCAGAGGCTGCTCAGGAAGTCCACCTGGTCAGGTGCAAGGACAGAACAGTTTGAGCATCCCTAATGCCTGGAGCACTCAGACTACCGTGGGGTGACCAGCTGTTCCAGATTATTCAGGACTGTCTCAAAGGGGGTGGTTGGCCACTAGCCTACAGCATCACAGTTTCCCCTGGCCCCACAGGGCAGGGAGGTAAGGCCAGTGTGGGGGTGTGTGTGTGTTTGCGTGGACACACAGGCGTTGGGCTGTGTGAGGAGGGGGAGGGGGAAGATTGAAGCTGAAGTCTGGTGGGAAGATTTTTGGCTCAAGTATAAAGAATGAAATTTGATGGAGTTGGGCTCTGGTTTCCAGGGGTCCAGCTGTAGGCCAGAGCTGCCATTCAGAACTGTGTCTTTCTATTTCATTTTAAAGAGACTTGCTCAGGAGGGGAGCGATCTCTGGTAAAAGGAAAAGAAAATGTGCATTCATCCCTAGATCCCCAAGTTTCCTTCCTGCAGTTCCTTGGCCCTTTCTCCTTTCCCTTTAACCTTTTCCAGGGTGTAAGCCCTCCCTTCACCTCCTCCCTAGCCAGGCTGGACACACACAGGGCTCCTTGCTGCCGGCCAGTTCGAGACTTCCCTGGTTCCTGGCATGCCGCACCATGTTTCCCCCTGCTTCTTGGCACCAGGATGGAGAAAAGAGGGGGCAATCAGCCTTGTTACTGCAGAGGTGGGCCCCAGGACGAGACAGTGAAAGGGGGAGCTTGGGCATCGGTGAGGGCCAGTGTGTGGCTGCAGTAAATGCAGTATGCAACCCAGCACTCCCCAGGCTTAATCATGTCTTGTGCTTTGCCACTTCAAGTGTCCTGGTGTGTTTTCTGAGTATCTTGTTCTTTGGACGCCTCTTCTGTGGCTCTGTTAACTAGTGATAACCATATAATTATTGCTTCTTATTATGATTGTCCTGCCAAAAATGTCTTTTCCCTCTCCATTCTTTCTAATTCTACCTTCCCATACTAGCATATCTTAAAATCCAACCTTCTAAGAAGCCTGTCTGGATTTATCTGACCAAAGGGAAGTGTTTGCTCACTTGGTTGTGAGGTAAGGTGCAGGAAGGTTATCTCCTCTGATAGTGCACACTCAGCGCACAGCTGGGAGCTGAGATTCACAGGTGGCACTGCAGAGTATTTGTTGATTGACTAAACGAACGAGTTCACATCTCTCCTTTTTTACTCTCTTTTTTACTCTCTCAGGGCCCCAAATATACTTGCCCCTTTGCTTCCATATAAAGCAGATATTTAACTATTGATCAACACCTACGCATTCTTCTGAACGCTTCTGCAATTTCTATCAGACACTTTGTTTGCCTGAGCTTGTAAATCCCAGAAGGGCGGGACCCCTGTCTGTTTACTTGTCTCCCCACGAGCCCTGAAGCCATGCTAGTTCTCCGGACAGATGACAGTCCTTGGTGCTGGCCCTTCATTCTCTCATTTGGCCTCTAACCATCTACCAAGAGCTTTCTTATCGGCTAGGACGAACTCAGGCTTGAGGGGGACAGGAAAGAAATGGCACATTCTGTTTTTCCTTCCAAGAGCTTACGATCTGGTCGAGGCAACAAGAGGTTCGGAGGAAATAGTGAAGTTGCCAATCAAGATAGATTTGAATTAAGGGCCCCCAGAGAATGATGGGGACACACGTGCTTTAGGAACCCAGAGACAGGTTGAGGGCCTCTGGGTCCAGTGGTCAGAGGACATTTCCCAGCCTGAGCTGGAACTTGGAAGGTGGGAGGCCCTGGGCAGTGCTGGGCAGGGGGCTATTTCCAGGCTGAGGGAATAGCATGAGATATGCAGACTTGGAATCAGAAATAAGTGTGGGGCGCCTGGGTGGCTCAGATGGTTAAGCGTCTGCCTTCGGCTCAGGTCATGATCCCAGGGTCCTGGGATCGAGTCCTGCATCGGGCTCCCTTCTCAGCAGGGAGCCTGCTTCTCCCTCTGCTTCTCTCTCTCTCTCTCTCTGTCTCTCATGAATAAATAAATAAAATCTTAAAAAAAAAGAAATAAATGTGTTGATTGTGGGGAAAGAATGGAGACTAGCCTAGTGGGAAGCAGCATTTCAGAGGGCATTTCAAAATTGAAAGGAGAATATGAATGGAAGCTGATGACAATGATAAATCAGACCCAAACCCTGCAGGATGCACCTGTTTCATCCTCCTTTGCAAACCTGAGCTAGCTGGGAGCCCAGGGTCACCTGACATGGGAAAGTTTTGGAAGATTCTCAAGTCTTGCAGGATAAAGGAATTGTGTGGTAACTTGTGACCTGGTTAGAATTCAGCTCTCTGAATTCACGGGGTTTGGGCCTGGGCACAGTCTGGCCTCCCTGAGAAGGCATGCAGAAGCTGCCTTTGGAGAGGGGCGGTGACAGGCTGTCAGCCAATGGATATTAAATGACAAAGACAATTTATCCCCACTCAGGCAGAAGAGCAACACTTAGGATTGCCCTACCTTCTACTCACTGCACGAAAAAAATAAAATCAAGTGATTGAAGTCGGGGCATCTCTTCCCTTATGGCAGCACCGGTTCCTGGGTTGTCCCAACTCAGAGGCCAAAGGCAGGTGGGTTGCCAAATAAGGAAGCCAGACCCATGAGAACCTCCTTCCCATCCACACTGGCCACAGGATAAGGCTGGGGGTTGGGAACTGGCAGAGCAGGGGGGCAGGGCAGGCAGGGAGCACTGACGCTTGACCTGAGTTATTTCACTGGCTCTTCACAACAGGTCTATAGGAAGGTGTTATTATCTCAATGTTACTAATGAGGGAATCGAAGCTGCGAGATAGGTAAAGTCCAAGGTCATTCTGTTTCTAGAGCGGGAGTCCGAATCTCTCCATCCATCTCTAGTCAAATATTTATTGAGGGTCTCTTAGGAGCCATCCACTGTGCTAGGCCACTGTGCTGATGCCCTTTAGTGGGAGATCAATATTCCCTGTCACACACACATGTATAGTTCTCAGGCTTCTTTGGATAAGGAGAGTCCATGATGAGGCCAACAGATCTGGCCAGGACTGCCCTGAGTACTTACTTGGCTACCAGCACGAGTATGTTTCTGGGTCTAGTAAGATCAGGATCTAAAGAAGGGTCCTGTTTAACCACCTTGTAGGGTTGCCAGATTTAGCAAATAAGAACACAAATTTGAAGTTCAGAAAAATGACTAATTTTTTTTGTGTAAGTATAGCCATGTAGTATTTGGGATATACTTACACTAAAAAAATGTGTTGTTTATCTGAGATTCAAATTTAACAGGATGTCTTTCCCCCCCCCACAAGGCTATACTAAAAATAGGACTTTAAAGTAATAGTATTCAAATATAACGATTCCTATTTAAGACAAACTTTGCCCCCCCAAATAAGTGACTAGGTCTTGGGGAAGAGGCATCAGGGAGATGAGGCCAGTGTACCTCGAGTATCCCAGCTGTGTCCCTGCTGTTAAGAAAAGGTTCCACTACCATTGGATACTCAATCACACCTGAGCTTGATGATGGTCAGTTCTTCTTGTTCTTTTTTTTTTTTATTTTTTTTTATTTTAATTCTAGTATCATTAACATACAGTGTAATATTAGTTTCAGGTGTACAAGATAGTGATTCAGCACTTCCTTCCATACATCACCTGGTGCTCATCATGCTAAGTATACTGTTTAATCTTAATAGGGTATCTTTTTATCTGGCAACTTTACCTCTCTGTCACCTGTCACTGTCACAACGCCGAGCGCAGGACATCTCCCTGTCCATGCAGGAGTCCAGGACAGCTGGTGGAAATGCCAGGGCGACTCAAGAACCTCTGCCAACTGAGGAGTCGGGGGGGGGCCCTGCACTCCCTCACTCTTGGATAATCAGTGCCTCTCAGTGTGGCCAGCGTTTCCACAAGACAACAAATCTGCCTGGTTGTGCAGTGTTGGCTCCTCGGTGGGGCTCTGCTCCTGCTTCTTCTGGCTCCCAAGAACTGGGTGGGGGCTGCTGGGGGAGCTCAGTGGGCTCTCTGTGTGGAGGGCCACAGACCCCTCAGATGACAAGCTCAGCATGTCCAAACTGACCCATCATCGTTTCCTCAAACCCCCACTGCTCACCTCATTTCCTATATTAGTGAATGGGCTCACGCATGCTGGACTTTGGCCACTCTCTCCTTCTAGAGCATCCCCAGATATTCAGTAACCACCTGCTGGCTGTCTTTCTCCCCCTTTATGTCTCCATCCTGTCCTTCTCTGCTCAAGTGCAGGCCGAGCCTCTGTTCCAGCCACCATCATCCCTCACGTGAATGATTGGCATAGCTTCTAACTTACGTTCCTTCTCATTCAACAACTATGGAGGACTCTCGGGGGTATTTTCCAAGATGTAAAGCTGATTTCTCTGCTCGCCTGTATCCAGATTGTCACAGGCTCCCCATTAAAAGAGCACTGAGATCCTTAGCATGGCATACAAAGCTTGATGATTTGTACCCCCCTTACCGCTTTAGACCCATCCCAGGGCTCATCCATGTCCCTCTCTCCATTCGCCTGAAACCACTGCACTTTCCCAAACACATCATGCTCTGTCCTTCAAAATTCCACTCAGTTGTCTCTTCCATGAAACCTGCTGTGGCTCAGGGGTGATATAGAAATTCCTCTGGGCTCTCCAGCACCTTTGGCAGCATGCTCAGCTAATCACATATCACACGGTTGACGGAATAAGTACATAGCAAGTAACTACAAGATTGAAAACTTACTTATTTACCAACTCTCTGAGTTCACAAAATGCCAACCTAAGCTAAAACCACTTCCTTTTCTCTCTGTCTAATCAGATGCAACCTCCCTCCCCTCTTTTTTGACTGCCTTTTTTTTTTTTATAAAAAAGATTTATTTATGAGACAGAGAGAACGGGATGGGGGAGGGGGAGAGGAAGAGACAGACTCTCAACCAGACTCCACGCAGAGTACAGAGCCCAATGCGGGGCTTGATCCCACAACCCCCTCAATCATGACTTGAGCTGAAATCAAGAGTCAGACACTTAACCAAATGAGCCACCCAAGAGTCCCTCGACTGCCTTTAGTGTGAGGCAGCAGGACCCACACCTCACCAGATTTCTCATACCAGGCTTCATGTTCTGGATTTGAGACTCTCGGACCCTGAATGGCTAGATCCTAATGTTACTGAAATCCCCAAATGGGCTTTGATAGTTCTCAGGGGTTAATGACGTAACCAGCTTTTTGCCCCTAGAGGTAAGAAATATTGCTGGGGCAGAGGTCGCAGTATAAGTGAAATGAATTTCATGACCTCAATCTAGTGCCTATGCAGCTATTTCCCCATACCCCTGAAACTGAGTGGCCTGTCACTGTTGGCTGACTGTGCCCAGGAGAGAGGAGAAGATCGCTGGAGAATCTGTGTAGGATGGACTGGAAGGACCAGAAGGCATTGTGCTGAAGACCAAGGGCTAGTCCTATCCCTGAGATTGTATCTTCTCCAAGTGCTGGAAAGCAGATGCTGGGAGAGTCTCTGCCTCTGAGCAGGAGATGCCCAGATGCAGGAAAGGCTAGAGGCAATGGATCATTCTTACTGAGAGCATTAAGCCAATGACTCAGATTGCTGTGTTCTAGGGAACCAGCCCACCCTCCTCTTTTTTTGCCCACCCCAAAGCCTCGTCTCCACAGCCAACTGTAAGACTCTACATCAAAGATCTGGGAGGGGGGTCTCCTCTCCCCTCTCACAGTTTATGCCCTCCCCTCTAGAACCCAGCTCAGCCCATAGCTGTTAACATTAACACTTCTGTAGAACCTCTTTTCAAAAACTTAACTCAGATTTCTAGTAGAAAAAAATCCAAATGGCCATACCCTATGACTGGAGTTCCTATAGTTTTACTAAAAAAAATATTAATTGTTTTACCCCTGAACCAGGGTGCAGTGTGCTCTGTGGAAGGGTGTGGAAGTGGAGCACAAGGAGACCCCACAGTGTTGACCACTGCATAGCTGCCCCATTTTATGTGGGGGATGGAGTATGGATTTGGAGGGCAACCAGGAGTGAGATTAGACAAGCTTTATTATTTTCATTTAGCAACCATGCTGAGTGCCAAGCACTGGGCTTGGCAACAGATCTTTACAGAGAATGTTTCCGACTCTCAACTACAGGGTAGAGGGGGTTCCAGCTGAAGCAATAATTACAGTGGTTACTGCATTTTATCTTTCAAACACGTTACTGTCATCTCTTTAGCACTCACAACTCCAGTGAGATAATGATCACTTACTGCCGTCTGCTGAGAAAATGTGGGGAAACTGAGGTAGAAGCTGGTGTGCCGGCTTCTGATTAAGCGGGAGGGCCATGGGAGTGACTGGGCATGCTCTTGGGAGGGCCCTCATGCAGGTCTCCTCAGCCCTGGGAGCACCTGTGTGGCAGAGGTTCAACACTTCGGGACTGGGCACGTGGATCTGCCATGTCAGAGAGGCTCTGTGCACCAGGCCGAGGAGGCTAGGGCAGTGGAAGGAGTGCAGGCTTTGGGGTAAACAGACCTGAGTTCCAAATTTCCACCCCATCTCTTGCCATCTGCGTGAGCCTGTGTGAGTCACTTGCTTCTTTTAACCTCAGACGTTCACTTTTAAGGAGGTAGAGTTACTTTTTTTGTAGAACTGTTCAAATCATTAGTGAGAATACATGTAATATTAACACAGTGCCGGTCACGGTAGGTGTTCAATAAATGCAATTATTATGCTGATTATAACCATGTCCAGTGTAGATCCCTGACTTTCTGAGACGCCAGGTGATAGCAACCATGACAGCAAGATGTGTGTCTCCCTTTGCACTGTCCCGGGTCAATGACGTCCCTTGGCCAGGGTGGACTGCATGCCAGGACCCAGCGGGCGAGCCTCAGAACGGCCAGTATTGGGTTGGGGGCACCCTCCCTGCTGTGGGGATGCTCCATGGCATGCTCAGCATTGGTGCAGCAACACAGTGGTTAGCAGGAAGCAGACACGGCCTAATGGCGACACAAGACAACTCTCCTCAAAAGACCAACCTGTAAGTCACTTGATCACTTAAACTGAGGTCCAGCAAAGGGTGGGGGCTCCCTGTCCTCCTATGTGCCTCCTATTCTCTCTTCTTTTCTCTGGTAAGATGCCTCATGTGTTCATTTCATTCAGACAAACCTCTTTGCTACACTGTGCACAGCGAGACATGCCTCCAGCCCCCTTCCTATGAAGGAGGACCCTGAATCTGCTCCTGGGAAGGCAGTTCCAAAGACATGGGTCAGACCAGTGTTTTTCAAATGTGAATAATAAGCATATAATCACCTGGAGCCTCTGGATTCAGTAGGTCCGGTGCAGGGCCTGAGATCTGCATTTCTAACAAGCTCAGTGGGGATGTGGATGCAGCTGATGCTGCTGATCCATGGCCACACTTGGAGTAGCCGTGATGGATGGATTGGGTCTCCCTGGCCAATCTGCTGTTAACTGGTGCTCTCTCCCCAAGTTCCCCCCGTTTGTCTTTCCGTTCCCACAGCTAGCGTGGCCAGATCTCTCTGCAATATACAAGAAAGATGTGTCTGACCAAGAGCGTGTGGGCAGGCAGGAGGGCAGAGGGCATGCAGGGACAGTCAGGCCGGGGTGTCAGGGGAGGGAAGTAGGACCTGGAGCTCTATGTGTAGAGCATCTCGACCATCATCAGCGGCCAGAAGCTTCCTCGATGACGCTTTCTTCTCTCTCTGCCTCACCTCCCCTGTGAGTTGGGGTTGCCTTCTCGGCACTTCTGTATGGGAATTCCTTGTTTACTTGTGTGTCTCACCAACTAGACTGAGAACCCCTCGGAGAAGGACCTTATTCAGCATTGTGTTCCCAGTATGTGGCATAATGCTCAGCACATCGTAGGTGCTTAAGAAATGTCCACGGATAAATAAGAAGGGCTCATTCACATACAGGCTGGATGGGTGTCACTTCCTGGCTCTTTATTCACCTGTACTCTGTGAATATTTATGAAACATGAGAGGTGGGCTGAAATCCATCGCAGAGGCCAAAACATGGTCATTGCTGTCGTGGGGTTTCCCGGCCATGGGGAGACTTTTGGTCCATGATGAAATGTCACACAGAGCAGAGAGCTAAGCGTTGGGTCGTGGGGCTCTCAGCCTGGGAGAGCACAGAGGTTGGAGACACAAGATCTGGCTTGAGGAGTGGAGGAAGAGGTCATGGTCCTTGAAGGATGGGCAGGTTTTCAAAAGGTGAAGAAGGATGGGGAGGGTCATTCAGGAAGAAGGAACAGTGTGGTGACAAGCATGAAGCTGGGTCAATTTTGATTCAAAAGCAGGGCAAAGATGTGAGTATTCTGTTAAGGGCAAGCTCAGGCACAGCCAGCCAGACCCCCCCCTCCTGCCAGGAGAAATGAAGCAGGCTTTCCTAATGACGTCCTTGACAGCATGCACCTCCAGTTCCCGATTTCCCAGCTAACTAGATTAGGAATGCCAGGCAGCCACAAGGAGCTCTCTGGAGCCATTAGAATCCAAGACGAGGATGGAGGAGGGTGAGAAGAATAACCAGCCTCACTCTCTGGGGCCTGGTGCCTCCTTCAGATACCCAGAGATGTCCTAGAGCAATGGGCTTTGGAAGCTGGGGTTCTAAGAGGAGTCAGGGAGAGACAGGAGGCTGTAATTCCATGAGCACATCTGGAAAGCTGTGGTGTTTTACGCACACCAGGAAACCAGCTAACCGATAGCTTGGGTTTGGGCCATACAACTAGAACATTAGGACTCAAAGACACTATAGAAGTCAAGCAGCCTCCTGCAACATGCTATGTTAAAAGAAGCCACAAAGGCTAATGCAATTTCCCCAGCATCATGAGGAAAGAAATCAGGGCCACAACTACGGCTTAATTTCAAAGCAATGTCCTGTACTTAGAAGACCAAACTGGTTAATGTTAACATCAAGCCATGAATGCTTCTGCTCGGGTGACAATTAGCTATGTCGTTCCCTCTCTTAGATGCATAGGAAGTTCTTTCCACTTGCTTCAAATTCACCCCTTTGACAGTTTCATATTTCTGTCTGGAAGTTTTGTTTACCTTCACTAACCAGACTCGCTCAGGTATGTTATCTTGGGGACATGCCCACAAGTTTTCTCCTTCCTGTTGTATTTTCTTGTTTTTGATATTTTAGGGCATGCTACCTGTCAACCCCACACTCTAGTTTATTTACTTTTGTCTTTGCTTTTTGGTGGTTTGTGCCAGTCACATTTATAAAATTATATTCTGAATGCTATGAACAGAGGATATAGGCTTAGTCTAAGCTGAATCTTCCATTGATTGTTCATCAAAATGTTGACACCCTTTCCCTGTGCTCATTAGAATAGACGGTTTGTTTGGGAAAAGTTCACACAATTGTAGGGAGCCTTGGTAATTGCAGAAAATAGAAGACTCACAGAGGCTCCAGATGGTCTAAGAAATTCTGAACGCCCTGATTTCTTTAGCACAGCCTACCACATGTCAAAGGAGCTCTGCCCCTACCACCTCACCTTCCTCTGTCCCTACTTCCCAGTCTCAGAAAGGCTCAAATCAGCTGTTAAACCAGCTACTCCTACTGCTCTGTCCTTTCACCCCTGACACCCCACCTATGATGTCACCCCTAACGTAGTGAGTGTTTGGCAGAGAGTCCCCTCCAGTGTCTTCCCGGACTCCATGCCTCCCCCTCCTTGCCCCTTTCTGATGGGAGTTAATTCCATCCAGGGCAGATAACCAGGGCAGCCTCCTCCCGCAGGGCCCGTCTGGCCACCCCACACATGGAGGAAGTGTCGGTCCACGTTTCTGCCCAGAGGCAGGCTGGTTGCAGCTGGTCAAAGGAGAAAACAGTTTGAAGAATTAACTACTAAACAGATAGCTACTGAGGATTAGGAAGGACCTCTCAGGCTGTGCAGTCAAGCCTCTGGTGTCAGGAAAGACCACATCTCCCTCCTCAACCTAGTGAGGTCTGGTGTCTGAGCACACACCACCCACGTGAGCCCACGCCTTCCCAAAGCCCCATCCTTGGATGGTTCTAAATACTGGTGAGTTCACCTTTATTTTGGACAGGGCTCCATCTGCATTTAGACACCCACCACTCCAGACCAATCTACTGTCTGAGATCCCACAGAAGAGTGAGATCCCGCTCCCAAGATCCCTTCAGTGATTTAACATGGATGCCCTTGGACTCCGAGTCTTCAGTTCCGCAGGCTGGAAGTGTTTCATTCCTCCAGCTGGCTCTGTGAGTCACAGTTCCTAGTCCCCTACCATCCTGGATGCTCGCTTCTGAGCATACTTCTTGTCCCCCGTGCCCTTTAGAGGGTAAGATCCAGGCTTGAGAACCGCAACCCAACACCGCTCTGTCACCTCCTTTATTCTAGTCACTATATAACACCCGCTCTGGAACCCTCCAAGCCTTTCCCTGCCCACAGGTGATTTTGTACAATATCTATATATCTATATCATCTATGTATTTGCCATCACGTCGCATCACTGGTTCACAGCGAACCTATAGGCAATGAAACCCTCATGTCCTTTCTGTATGTGCCGCGGACAGGCCTTCATCTTTTACTTGAACACTTTGCCTCATCTTTCTTGCTCTGCTAGTAAATTAGCAGCTGCCCATGGACTACAAAAGGCTTCATTAGTAGATTTCCACTCCCTCTTCTTAAAGTACAGTTTTCACGTCTCCTTTATACTCCTCGTGGAACAAACCCTAGATCTGAACTGGCCTGAGTGGTGCTCACTTGCAATTCTCTGAGAGGTAAGGGGGAGGGCAATGCTCTGAGGTGGGGTGGGGGGGAGGAGCAGATCCCCTGCCAGGGTAGCTGCCTGGGGAGCGGAAGGAGTCCTCTCCAGCTCCTGGATTCAAATATCTCTTTCACAGTAAGGACAGACAGTGAGGAGCCTAGTGAAGAAGCCTGGAATAACAGTATCTGTCTTTTTTCCAAGCACTTGACAAGAGCCAGGTACCATGCTCATGGCATTACATAAACTACATCATTTGATCCTTTTAACAAACCAGTGAGGTAGAATTTAAACCCACTTCACAGATGATAAAAGTAATAATTGAGGATACTGCTCATCGAACTGGGATTTGAACGTAGTTCTGTCTGAAACCAAACTTCAAATCTTACTCATTCGACTTGGGACACTGTAAGTGTTCACTCTGTGACACTCTGTTCCAAGCAGCTGAGCAAGGTGAGCCCCTGAGGAGGACAGGCACACTGGAGGAAACCTGTCCTAGGCCCTCTTGGCTCCCCTCCCACACCGCCTACACCCAGACTGTGGCAAGTCTTACAGGGTTGATGGAATAAATGCCCTCCTTGGATCCAGAAGACAGGTAAGAGATACCCTCCAACCCCATACTGTTCAACCCCATAGTAATAGAAGACTATCCATCCCTGCCTGCCTCCCAGGTTCGCATGAGACTTACAATCAACTGATTAATCATATACTATTGACCCACAACCAGAAGCTCAACACAAAGTCAGACCCTGAACCAGTTATAGAGGAAGTACTAGGCCTGGTCTGGGCCCTGCAAGAGCCCTACTTGGGGGGCTTGACACCAGAAACAGCAGGAGAAGGCGATAATATAAGTAATTATCAGGAGCCAAGTTGTGAGAAGTGGATGCTCAGTGCTGTAGGAATTAGTTCATCAGATTTTGTGGAAAGGCTGGGACTCAAACAGGGGGTCCTCATGGTGGGTGGGTTATGGTGTGCGGAATGGAGGACTGGGGGGAGATCCTACAGGAACAGGGAAGCAAGACATGTATGAGCGGTTTGAAACACTGAAAGAGCTATGTAGTAAGCACAAAGTGTTATTAAATGTCATGTAGGAACAGGGTTATTCTTGCCCAAATCTGGGTTTCTGACAACTACCCCAGTATTCACGAGCCTGAATCCAACTTCCGTCTTTGCTCACCTGTGGTTTCTGGTTCTAATGCTTCAATCCTGGTCTGTTCCTCCTAAAACTTGGAGAGGACAAGTTTCAGGAGACCAAGTTCTTCAGGACATTTGCCTGTAGGGCTGGGTAGTCTCAGGGGCTGGGGATGGAAGCAGGAATGTCTCCCTGTGGGCTTGTCAAAAAAGTAGTTTCACCTGGTCCTAAACTTATAAACAGTGAAAGCATCCCTTCAAGGCCAGAGGGCTGCTGTGGAGAAAAGGCCCCTGCAGGTGGAATGTGGGGGTGGGACAGAGCCTGGCAGGGGCTGTGGGAAGCAGGAGAAAGAATTGTGGGCAAAGAGGCACTGAACAGGGAGAGGTGCCTGGAGGCAAGAGGGGAGGGATGAGCGAGGGAGGGAGAGAGGACCCATAGATATAGAGGGGAGGGAAGAGAGAGAAAAGTAAAGTCAGAGGAAAGAAAGGTCCAGCAGGGGGAGGGAAGGGGAGACATGTCCAGCGCAACAGCTACCTTAATCTCCTTAAATTTTTCCTCATTGATTAGGGATTTGCAGCAAAATCCCTTGCTATGGGAAGACATTTGCTTTATGGGCTCTGCTGTCAGACGGAGGGAGGCCTCTCTCTGGGCGGCACTGGCCATGCAGTGGGAAGCAGGGTGAAGAGAAGGCCTTGGAACCCTTCTCTTGTCTCCAGGCCTGACCCAAGTCCCCTTTGTCAGTGAAGACTTCCTGATGTCCCCGAAATAAAATGTTCCTCCAATGCCCTGCCCCCCCCCCCACTGCTCTGAGCACCTCTTTCATTACCTGTTACACCAAAATTTGGTTGCTTAAAACAGGTACTACTTTATTATTTCTCACGAGTCCAGTGCTCAGGAATTCACACAGGGATGGGAAGAATGGCTCATTTCTGTCCCGTGTGATGTCAGCTGGGGCTGGAAGCCCGAGGTGCTCCTTCACCTGCATGCCTGGTGCCTCTAGGAGGATGGCCTCACCAGGTCACATGTGCGGACCGCCATCCCTACGGCTGGCTGCTTCCCTGCTCCCCTCTATGAAGCCTGGTGGCGGCGGGCAGGAATGCAGGAAGTACGAGTGGGAGGAATGACCATGTGGCTAAAGAATGGAAGGAAAGAACACTGACTGTTTTGAGGTACCACCCAAATCCAGGGACTCTTTGTGAAGATGTCCACGCACACCCTGACTCGGAGATGTCCCAGCCACCAAGGGAAATGGCTCAGTGTCTTGTGGACAAGTTGTGGGCTGAGTGACATTGATGCATTCCTGAGAGCACACCCCTCACATCCAGGTTCTACACCATCTGGAGCCTCCTCCCCTTTCCCCGCCACTGGTGCTGTTTCTTCTGGAAGCTTCCAAAGAGTCAGCCAAGGAGGTGGTGCCCTCCTTCCACCTCTGGGAGCTCACTGTGGGCTCGACACCCCACTGTTGCCCTTCCCTCCCGTAACCTCACAGGAGCCCCAGGAACCCATGGTGCTGTGTTCTCTGGGTTCTTTCTCACCGTCTTCCAATTCCCTTCCTGATGTCTGTGATAATATGGAACATTGTTGAGATTCCCATAAATACTGAATGAACAGACATCTGCCCTGTGTGGAAAGTGCATGCCTTTTGAAGGCTTTCATAACCATCCTCACTTGTCTGGGAGGTCTGGGAGGTCTGCAAGCGTTGCACCGACAGAGACTGAGGAGCACAGAAAGGGGAAAGTACTTGCTCAAGGTCACATGACCCACCCGTGACCTTCAGGGGATCAATCCCTGGTAGAATTCTCTCTCGGCTGGTTGGTGGGAAAGGGGGTGTGCCCTTCCCACAGGGCTCAGGGCGATCGAAGTCCCTGGGGACTGCCCCTGGAGCTGTGCTGGGGGCATGGGGTCAGCTGGAGGAACCGATTACACACTTCGTGAGTGATTTGTTGTGCTGCCTCACACAGGTGCTTCCATACCTTTAAAAAACCTTTAAAGATGTGGAAACCAAGTCCAGAGAGGAGACAAGGCTGGTTCACAGTCACTCAGGTGGTTAGAATTGGTGTCAGGAGGAGAAGCCAGGTCTCCTGCACACACAGAGCATGCAGGTCAGGACTCACCAATTTTCTAGCATCCTCTTTCAGTAGGAAGGGACCCCAGGTCCCCCTCCAATATTAAATTCAGAGAAACTTGGTGAAAGAGAAATTAAGAGTTATAATGAAGGGGAAAAAAGCTACCAAAAGATTCTATGTATAAGTCCAGCTTATTTTTTTCTAGCCAAACCCCCATTGGCCACCTCCTGGAGTTATTACCCAGTGGTCTGAACCTCTGCACTGTGGCATCTGGGTCTTTCTGATAAACAGAATCCCTTCCCCACAAGCATGTCCATTTCATGATAGCTCAGCTCCTTCGGCCCTCACGTGACTACCATGAGAGAGGCAGGGTAAGGACAACTCCCACGTGATGGACAGGGAGATGGAAGAAGCAGGGCTTGACATTCGGAAGCCTCCCGATCTCAACTGGCTTTCTTGGAGGAATCAGCCTGGGGATGGAGAGGGAGGTGTTGGTGAGTCAAACATGAATGAATGGGAATGCAGTGGGACCTGTGGGGCAGTCTGCCTGAGCACCTGAGTGCCTCTCCTGGAAGAGGGTCTCATCCTGGTTTCCCTCTCCTCACTGGCACACAGGGTCTCCAAAGCGTTTTTCCCTGGTGGATTCACTCATCCTTGGCAGAGCCCTTGGTCTTACCTACCATCCACAGTGAGTTGGGGAGGATCTGCTGCAGTAGGGTTCTGACCCACTCTTCTGTCCCCGGCTCCTAGCCCCTTCCATCCATCTGGATGAGCCACAGCCCTGGGCTTCAGAGGGAAGCCACATTCCTTGGCCAGTCTGGCTCCCCCAGTATGAGTGGTTGACCTCAGATTCTAACCAGCTCTGCCCAGCTGCGGCCGGACCCAGGGGATTGGTCTTCTGACAGGCTGGGACTTCTGGGGCAGTACTTGGCATCTTTGAAAGTGGAATGGGAGGAGGGCAGAGGCAGAGATGACTTCGACCCCCCCTACCATTTTCTCCCCCTCTCCCAGCATGCAAGCAGGTTGAGAATCCCTCACGGAACATTACCAGCTTCCTCTGGTTGTGCTCAGCTCCAGCACGCCTGGAAAAACTTCCTGAAGCCAGCAGCGCAGCATCTCGTGTATGGTCAGTGCGTTAGACTCGCTGGGTGTCTTCCCTCTCTCTCCCTCCAGTCTGGGCTGTTTCCTGAAATGGTCTACGAGGATTGGCAGGAAAGTGAAGGAGAAATTCTGTCTCCTCACACTGATTTTGGAGAAAAGAGGGTTCCCCTATTCGTGAGCTTCTGCTTTCAAGGAATCAGTGGAAATGTGTTTAGCAGAAAGTCAGCCTGATCTAAGCAGGGTTTGAATGAAGTAAACCAGTGAAGGAGGAGGAAAAGGAAGGGCATTGGCTCTGAAAAAGTTCCAGGCACCGACAGTCCTTGAGAAGGTCATGTTTATTTGGCAGAAGGTTCCACAAGTTGTTCAGCACTTCCCCACACGAACATCCTGCTCCCGGCCAGGTGCTGGCAGCGCCTGATTCAGCAGGTGCACCACAGGTGGGGTGGACAGGGATGGGGCTCTACTTTGTCCTCAGCACAGGTTCCCTGGGCCTCCTGGCATTCCACACAGAGCACACAGAGCAGACTCACCAACCCCAGGGCTGGTTTCCCTACTAAGAACCTGAGATCCAAACCCTCTACCCCTCCATGTACTCAGGGACAATGGAGGAGCGAAGGGCTTCTGGGAAACCTGCTTAACTGCTCTGCGCCTCAGTTCTCCTCTGTTGTCGGGCAGAGGGAAGCAGCGTCTCCCTGCTGCACTGTGCTGGCCCCGACCCCATGATGGCTGAGACCCTGGGCCTGGAGGGGCAGAGGCAAGCTGTTGGGAGCTGGGTCCATCCACCTGAGGGGCTCTTGACCTGTTTGGGGAGGAAGAGTGTAGCAGCCTTGGCTCCAAACCTGGAGGTGCAGGGGCATCGGATGAAAGCCAGACCCCAAGAGCTGGGACCTCTGAGCCCTGGGGGCTTGTGGCCCAGTCTTTGAGTGTCAATGATCCACATGATGCTGGGGCACCTGAGGGGAGGCCGTTGCTTGACTGTAGCTTTTGCTTCCCTCCAACCCCTCATTAACTTGGGATCTTAGTAAGGACCTCAGAATGTTCATCTGGGAAAGAATGTTCCAGCCCTTTGCTTCTGAGAATGAGCCACCCCTAAAAGACAGTCTCTTCTCCCCTAATCACCCCATCCCTTCCACCTGCATCTTCTCTTCTTCCTTCCCTGCACCTCCTTACCTTCTGCATCCCCTTCTTTCCCCCCTTCCTCACATGTTCTGTCTCTCTGTCTCATCGCGCACTCAGCACACACAGCTGCCTACAACAAACATACAACAAATGAACAACCACAAATATATTCTCACCTACAATCATATTAATATGTAACCACTTCACATCCTTTTACACACAACCACATGCTCGCACCACGCACACACTTCAGGCTTACACAAATACAGCCACATACCTCTCCACCTGCAAACGCCTCCTGCTCATGGGTCTTCGACTCCTTGCCTCTGCCAGCTCCAGCCGAAGGCTGACATGACCAACAGCTCTGCTCTGATAAGCTGGTACGGTACGGGGATGAGTCACACCTCCTCCAGTGATACTGCCACCCCCAGCCTGGGCTAATTAGGACAGGAAGGAGGGCAGGCAGTGGAGTGAGTCAGCTCAGAGCCCATTCAGGTATATGCCTGAGCAGAGCCCCTCAGTGAATACAGGGTCCCAACCAGTGGCTCTGATTTTAGGACTTAACTCTAACCTGGAGCTGGGCTCTCAAGTGGCTGAGCTAATGGAGCTAGGAGATTTTTCTAGGCCCAAGCTCCAGCCAGCAGGAGCTGAAAAATATTTTTATCTGACAGCTGATGGCTACCATTAGCTGGCAGAGAGTCTCCTGCCTGTCCCACCATGTAGGCGAGGTCATCGCTGGTCTGTGTGGTTCATCAGGGTTGGTGTAGGGCTGGCATAAGGCTTGGCAAGCTGCTGGAGGCCTAGGACAAATTAGAAAAAGATACACACACACACAGAGACACACACACATACATACACAGCCTAACACTCCTCCTCCTTCCCCCTACAAGGACAGATTTTTAAAAACATGCCCTGTCTGGGCAGATAGACTGATGGCTCAATGCTTTAGGGTGATTCTTTCTTTCCCTGGGAGGTCACCATCCTGCACAGGACACATGGCTTAGTGAACAGACCACTGGCTGGATTCCAGCACCCTTGATCCTTGGGGCTTGAACAAAAATTGCAACCCCCCCCACACAGCAGCCCTGAGCAGGCACCCCATACCATTTCCCCAGTGAGCTCTAATGAGCTTCCTCATAGTGCTTTTTAATGACAGCTCAGAGCCAAAGGGTGACAAATATCTCCTAGCCCTCCCCGCTCCTTTACCCTCATTGGCGAGGGCACTGGTGAGGTGGAATGCCTGAGCTGCCCCCGCTCGGCGAATGACTGGAGCAGTTCACTCATGTAAGGTCACAGCTGGCTCTTTGGTAACAGTGGTGAGAGAAGCAGCAACAATACTCATGATAATAGTTAAATTGCAAATAATTCTTCACAGTTTCCAAAGCACGTGTGCACGCACGTCCCATCCTCCTTGAGAGGAAGTGTGATAATGAGGATTTCCTCTACTCATCCGCTTGTTCTATTTTGAGGGCAGCCCAACGCGGAGGCGAGAGAAAGGAATTAAGAATCAGGCCGATCTGAATTTGAATCCCAGCTCTTGTCTATTATTGTCCAGGCAACAGTTGTATAGCCTCTCTGAGCCTCAGTTTATTTGCAAAATGGGATAATATACCTGCCCTAGAGGCTTTTTGGGAAAATTAAAGGAAATATATATTTTTTTGTCCTGGGGTTGGACATAGGGTGAGTTAATAAAAATTATGGAGCCCAAATAAGGAATTAATTTTCTGAAAGGAGCAGAGATATAATAGGGCAGGTCTAGAAGATAGAGCATTGTGCTTCTGACCTACCTCATAGTACATTCATGGGGCACAGGTTGCCTATCAGGTACTATGCCAAGAATGGACTGAGCAGTAGGCAAGCCAGCACCTTGTGCCGCAGGGTCTTATAACTGACAATCCCAGTGCACCATAACCCCACGTCAGTTGTCAGCATCAACACAGAGGCAGAAGGAGAGATCACATCCACTCAGTGGAAGAAGAATTAGTCTAATGGAAATGGTGGAAGAGATTTACTGAAATCAATCTTAAAAGGGTCAGATGGAGGCTGGACAGGAGGAAGGAACTAGCATTCCCAGAAGAGGCAAGAACTTTGACAGAGGCACTCAATGTGGAGGAGGGATATAGTCCACTTTTTCAAAACCTTGTGATACATAGAGGATGTATCCTCACTGCTGTGACTGGAAGCTTGTGGTCCCCATAGAGAGACTAGATAGGAGAGAGCACAGTGACCCCTGAAGTCAGCATCAGAGCACAGCATTCTGATCTGGTTTATGTAGGCCACTTAATCCCCTTCTCTCCAAGATAGAGTAGGGTTCACCTTTTTCTGCATTCATGCATTCTTTATATTATCCGTGGCAAATCCACTCTGAGAGGCTTTCCAAACAGCTAGGGCTTTCTGTAGCTAAAACCAGCATCTTGCTCTTGAAAAGTCTCATTTTAAAACATCTCTTATATGTACACACCAAAGGGGAGTTGGGGGCCTCAGGGCCATGAAAGGCAATAAGCAAGGAGGATTTGGGGGAATTCATAGAAATGCTCTAAAATAGTTAGGGGAAGAGCAAAAATAATATCTAGATGTGTTGGGGCACCAAACCATTATACCTTAAGATAAGACTCAAGTCTCTTAAGGTGGCGAACAGTCATAACCCTCAAATGGGTTCCCATAGTAGAGTAAAGAGAAAAATACTCTCTTGTAGAGAAAAATATTCTCAAGGACTCTAATGTCAAATAACTTTTATTATAATGGTGCTTGAATTTAAACTTAGGTAAACATAAAACTAAGTATACATTCTCAACACTTGGAAATCTTACATTAATTATAAAATTAAAGTAAATTTATAAATTAAATTAAAACATTTAAAAACTCACCTTCAAATGAATCACATCAATTTCATATGATTTGCTGTTGTTTTGCTCAGAACAAATGTCTGCTTACAAAGTGAATATCAAGTATTACCTGGTTACTGAGTAACACTGCCGATCCTTTTGACTTTAAGATATCTGTATGCATTATAAAATAACCCAGTGTGTCCCCCGCTTGTTTCTTTTTTCTCCTGTAAACCTAAGCTACAAAAAGCTGAATTAATTACATTATTGAAATCATGGCAAACTATCATAATTTGTCAGGATGAAGTCCCTTTCTTGGATTGCTCCATTTTATTCGTCTCTTTCGTTCCTCTGCTTCCCCGGGCCCCTCCCATCCCTATAAGCCCCCACTTGAGTGTGTGTGGTATGTGTCCTTGGACATCTGTTGTTTTGTTTGTAAAATGTATAGTATCGTTTTGTGGTCTGGCTTTAATTTATTTAAATGATGTTGAGCAATATACTTCATCCTGTTTCTGACCTTTTTCATTTGTTGCCATGTTTTTATGAATGACTCATGCTGCTGAGCGAATTTCTGAATATTCGTCTAACTGCATAGTGTCGCGCTGTACATGGATTGGCTGCATTTTCATCGGCTACTTTCTTAGACTGAGCACACCTAGATTGCCTCCCATTTCCAGCTGCCCCAAATAAAGCTGCACAAATCTCCTCAGCCATTTGTGTCAAAGTTTCTCTAGAGCGTGTCTTTGGGCATGGGACTGCTGGTTATAAAATAGGAGCTGTGCATAGAAAACTTTAATAAGATTGTTCTCCAGAGTCACTGTGCTCCAACGAGACTATGTTGGTTTCCTCTTCTCAGTCTCTCACCAAGCCTTGATAGTATCTGGCTTTAACATGTTTGCCACTTGGATAGGTGTAACATATTATACATTGTTTTTTTGTTTTAAGATTTTATTTATTTATTTGAGAGAGAGAGGAGAGAGGGAGCAGGGAGCCCGATGTGGGGCTGGATCCCAGGGCTCCGGCATCACGGCATGAGCTGAAGGCAGAAGCTTAACCGACTGAGCCACCCAGGCGTCCCTATACATTGTTTTAATTGGCATTTTTTCCAATGAACAAATAAGTTGACCATCTCTTCAAATATTTGTTAGCCAGTTTGCTTTTCTCTGCTATGAATTTTCTACCCATAACTTTTGCCCACTTTTCTATTAGGTTTCCTTTCTTGTTGATTTGTAGGATCCTTTTATATCATAGATATTAATTTCTTACTGTTTTGTTAATACGTTGAGATGTCACCTCCAAGTTTATGACCTATCTATTAACTTTGTGAATTTTGTCTATGTGGTCACCATTGAATAGAAATCTTTCATTTTGTGGTATTTAAAGTTATTAATTTTTTACTCTGTTGTTTGTGCTTTTTAAATCTTATTTTAAAAAATATGTATTGCCAACTCAAAGTGGCAATTATATTCTCATGTTTTTTAATCTATTAGTTTAAAGGTATGAGGTTTCCTCTGGATTTTTAGAATATCGCCTTTATCAGATTAAGAAAGTTCTATTCTTAGTTTTTGAAAGTTATTTCTAGATAGGTTTGTACTTCATTAAACACCTTTTCTGAATATAGTAAAATAATAATATAATCTCTATGTGAATATAGTGTTAGAATAAATTTCGGCTGTTAAACTACCCTTTCTTTCCTGGCATTAATCTTTCTTGACTGTAATCTTTTAATTGTTTCAATTCAATATTGTTTCAGTGAGTTAATATTTTATCTAGAATTTTTGTTTCCATGCACAGAAATGAAATGATCCTGTGATTTTTGTTATTGCCTTATCCTTATCCAGGTCTAGGCTTATGGTAATAGTAGCCTCATGAAATGAGTAGGCATTTTTCTTTTTATATTTTCTGGAACAACTTATATGAGGTAAAGTTTATCTGTTGGTTGAATACTTACCAGAATGTAACTGTCTAAATGACCAGGCCTAATATTCTTTGGAAAGAGTTAATTACCTTTTCAATACCTGTTAGAAATACTATATTTTATATATTTTAAAGTTTATCCATTTTATGTGTTTTTTTCAATTTTATTAAAACATAGTCCTAATATTATTATATTATTTTTAAGAAATCTCCAATATGCCTGAATTTCCCTCCTTCACATCATTCATTCATGCATTCATTCATTCAGCTTAGGGCAAAAAGCCTCTATGTTCCTCTCTGGGTTTGACCCTCCAGGTTTGCCACCCATTTCTTCCTTCAGCCCAAGGTAACCCTACCCCTCAGAGAATATGCTGAGCCCTCTGCCTGAGCAAGGCTCTGTTCCAACAACTCTTGCTTCCAAGAGCCTAGCCCCAGTCCTTGTGAATGTGGTGCTGGAAGAGGAGTTGTAAAGGGGGGAGAGGGTTAGTAATGAGATGAGGGAGGGGTTAGTAATGAGGTAGGAGAGGGGTTAGTAATGTGGTGAGGAGGGGTTAGTAATGAGATGAGGGAGAGGTTAGTAATGAGGTAGGGGAGGGGTCAGTAATGAGGTGAGGGGGGTTAGTAATGAGGTACATGAGAGGTTAGTAATGAGGTGAGGAGTGTTAGTAATGAGATAAGGGAGGGGTTAGTAATGAGGTAGGGGAGGGGTTAGTAATGAGGTGGAGGAAGGTTAGTAATGAGATGAGGGAGGGGTTAGTAATAAGATGGAAAGGGCAGCAATGAGGTGGGGGAGGGTTAGTAATGAGATGGGGGAGGACAGGTATGAGGTGGGGGAGGGTTGGTAATAAGGTGGGGAGGTAGTTGCTGTGTTGTCCCCACTGTTCGTTTCTTATTAGCCTCTGTCCATTAATCCAGCCCAACTTGTTGCCAAGGTTATTGTAAACAATAATACAAACACAGACCCTGCAGTCCCATCAAAGTACTCCCTTATGAGGGGGCCAACTCAATAATCCAGATTTTATGATTTCCTCAATTAGCATGTGTTAAGATTATAAAAAAAAATAGAGCAAGACATACAAGCAAGCAGAAATCCTTCAAAACAGTGCTTCTCAAGCTGAGATCAACAGAACCCTAGGGACTTTTAAAATTTTGTGCTTTCATTTTGATATCAATCTTTATTTTTTTCTTTTTCTTTGTAGTTGAAGTCTAGTTGACACACAACATTATATCAGTTTCAGGTGTACAACATGGTGATTTGACAACTCTATATGTCATACTGTGCTCCCCGCAAGTGTAGCTACCATCTGTCACCACGCAATGCTATTACAGTACCACTGACTATATTCTCATTCTGATACCAAACTTTAAGAAATAGTTAATAGAAACATAATCTGGATTAAGCTGACCTGAAGGCAGAGGAAAAGCATGAGAAAGAGCTTCTGGGGTAGAAGGAACGGCAAAGAAAAAGCCTGGAGACGAAGAGGTGATGGGCGCACTCAAGGGAAAGCCGGAGGGAAGGGAGTGCACAGGAGGGTAGGGGGGCCTGACTAGGGGGAGCCTGGGTTTGTCTTGGGGTCACCAGGAACCATGGGAGGGCATCCAGCTGGGAGGAACATGGCCCAAGCATGTTTTACCATCCCTCAGTGATGGGACGGGATGTTGGTCATGGGGTAAGAGTAGCTGCCACTGCACTGTTCCAGGCAGATGAGGAGGAGAAAGGTGACAAGGTGTCAAGCAGAGCTGACAAGGATGGCCATGCATGGGACTTGCACCGGAAGTAAAGGAAAGGGAGAAAGCAAGGATGAACCTGAGGTTTTTGGCCAAGTGACTGGGTAGATGATAACATGTCTACTGAGATGGGAGAACCAAGGGTGGCACAGGTTCCACAGGTGGGCAGAGGAGCCCAGAAGATGGTGGCTTTAAGGAAGGGGAGGATTGCTTTGCCGTGGACCAAGACTGACTTCACTGGCACCATAAGGAGAAGGGCCACTGGGCAGGGAGAGTTGAATAGGCAAGTGGGAGAAGGAGCAGCTGATGGGTGTTGGGGAGACAGGACTGAGGAGTAAGCCATCAAAAAGAGGAGCACTCCCTTCTCAGAGATGGAGAAAGAAAGGGGGACAATTTGCAATGGTGGGAACTGAAATTGGGCCATCTCTGTCTTCTTAGGATGCCAAGCCATCTGCTGCCATGTGATGGTGGAGTGAGGGGCTGGTGTGTGGGTGAGAGGGTCCCTTTGGGTTGTGGGAAACTGACTGAGTGACCCGAGACTGTGTTCCTATGACTGACTTAATTCTTGCCTCGCTGGTATCACTCCTTGCCCAGCAAAGCAGCTAATTTCTTTAACAAAAGGAGCCCTATATTCATTAAATATCTATTGAGGGCTTACTATAGACAAAAACTCTGAAAATGGGAAGGTACAAACGTAGCTAAGTCACTGTTCCAGGTCTCAGGGAACTCACCATCCAGTGAGAGACAGTGAGAGTAAAACCAAGCAGAACAAAATAAGTGCAAGGAAGGAATTACAAGCAACAACTAGCAGGAGGGAAAGTTAAATATAATTCCAGTGGGTGGAGAGCACCAGGGATCAGAGATGGACTCATGGAAAAGAGAACTTGCTGGGATTTTGGCTAAAGGTGGAGGGGAAGGGCATTCTGAAAGGGGGAACCAGGTGAACAGAAGCTGACTACTCATGCCATCTGCACTGTACACAGTTGGGGAGGGGGTCTGCCAGGGACAGAAGTGGAAAAGATTGGAAAACCAGGGGTTCTGCCTTGGAAAATATCCAGCTTATTGGCATAGAAGAAAAGGACTGATGTGACTGGTACTTTCTCTTGGGGGCTACCCCAGGGCTCCTTATTCCTGATCTACACACTTGGGATCACAGAGCTTCCAGGTAAGGAAGGTCTCACTGCCAAGAACCCCTGAGCTTCGGAGGAGGACTCCTGTCTGCCTAGGACCTGAGGCTTTCCAAAGCACAGTCAGGACTGCTTTAGGACCATTTTCATTACTGTTACCATCATAATTGGCATCTCATACATTGTCTGTTATCTCCTTCTGGTGTTTAGCAACTTGGAAATGTTCTGCCTGTGATTTTTTTTTTCATCTAGGCAAAACCATTTACTCCAACGTCTCCCTCTTCCTTTACTTTGCTTCTTTCTCCTAAAAGAGAGCTTTAGACCATGAACTTTTTTTTTAACACAAAATAGTGACAAGCATATTTTTGAATATTATAACAAAGAAAGGCATTATGTGACTGAAAGAAAGGCTCTTACAGAATTAGATAAAAACCTACATTCCTAAATTTTAAATCTGTCTCTCTCCCAAGAAAATACACTTGAGTGATTTTTTTTTATATGTGCGGTGAACAATTGCACTTGTTCATAGGTTAGGAAGAGCTTTAAAGAAAACACAATACTCCCTTTTTTGCATATGCCAAACATTTTCATCCAGGGCAAAATCAGTTGCTATTTTAAACAAATTGATTTTTCTGGAGGATGCTGTAAAAATATTATTGCAGGCAGAGCCAGCCTGGGGCAAAACAGTGTGAACTGAGCAAAGCTCATCTTTGGTGATTTCCTGACTCCTCTTCCCTGATCAGGGGCTGACCTCCACTGGTACCCATCCCATCCTGCCTGCTAAGGGCTTAGATCTTCAATGGGGAGAACAGGGAGCTGGGGAAGATGGGGTCATCCCTGGCTCAGACACTAACCAGATGTCCAAACTTGAGCAAATCCCTTCCCCTCTTTGGGACATAAATTGGGGGTATTAAATCAAATCAAATCTTTTGATTAAATTAAATCAAAAGGACCCAGGAAAAATCAGGTCATATAAATGGGTGAAACAGACCTGGCAGCAGACAAGAGGGAGTGGTGGGGACTGAAACAAAGTGGGTAAAACCTGCTATGACTATAGGGTGGAGACTATTTTGCTCCAGCTGATTGCTGCCATAGGTAGTGTGAACCTGGTGTTGCCAGAACTTCCAATTTATTTTAAGAAAACTAAAAAATGTGAATTTTATGTGAAAAATTCCATTTTTCAAACCACTGTTCAAGCCACACAAACATATCTGCAGGCTGAATTTGTCCTGCAAGATAGTCAGCTTGTGATCCCCGGGCCAGGTTATATCTATCTATATACTGGTTCTATCAGTGTTTGGTCAAGGATTAAGATTCCACTGTCTCTCCCTTCTATCTCAATCACAACCTCTTAAACATGAGAAGCCCCAAAAGTGAGTCTCTCATGGTGGAGCTGGAGGCTTTATAATGAGTGCTTGTGCTTGGAAAAGTTACTTGCAACAAGAACTTTACCTGGCTCTGCACCTGTTCCCCTAGCACATTATGCTGTCTTGGCAGCTTGGTGCTCTGCCTACACATAACACTAGCACTATTTATGTGTTTTCTTTCTCATTAAAAGTGACCGAGTCAGTGCCGTCAAACCCACATGCAAAGCCAGCTGTCTGTCTTGAGTAACATTTTGCCAAAATAACTACCTGAGTCAGATGGAGCCTCTTTAGTGGCTGTGGGGTCTACAAAGAGACCTGAGTTATGAGGCAGGAGGGGGAAGCCGTAGGCGAGTCTTAGATCGTGTAATTGTACTCGACGAGAATACCTTTATTTTACCTCGCTGCCCCCAACATATTCACAATTTAATATACTACCAAAATTCACTTTCTTGCCTTGGCACCCAGGAATTAGGAAAAATTTGACCCTGTCCAAAGCCCTTCTTGTGGCCTCTAGTCCAGGCAAGAATAATGGTCAGGCTTCTTAACTTAGGTAACAAAATTATCAGCTTTGTCGTGTCTACAGATCTGATATCTAAAGCATACAACTCTCTCTTCATTCAGCATTCTAGTATTTGCCAGTATTCAGCAGTAAAGGAACTGCTTTTTAGTTCCAGATAAAAACTTAGCTGAAATAACTGATAAATTTTAAGTTAGACCAACGCATATGTCAATTATTTATTGCTTACTGTTTATTAAGTTCTCTCCCTAACTCTTGGGTTGTTCAGAAAGCTATATTCCTGGACCACATTAACTTCATTCCCTGCGGAAATATCTTCACTGAGTTGTGTTGATTATCATGCCCATGACTTTTATGGAAGGCCATTTTAAGAATCAGCCAAATGAGGAACATTTCTACAATTTCTCTAAAAACTGTTGTGGAAGATATGTCCATTATGTTGTTCAATGTTCCTGAGACAATGATCCACATTATAAATTCCTCTTAGAATTTAGTACAAGGAAAATGTTTGCTTCTCTTGGCTCGAGAATGTTTCCACTTAAGTGATCACGCAGATTCTAGACCTCATAATGCTCCCTTTCCATTTTTGCCTTGGCTGCTGGGAATCTTAAAAGCCTGCCTTTGTGCTGGTGGCAGCAACCACGTGTTTCCAAATTGGGAGCACAATTATCTTTATGTTTCATTTTCTTGGTGTTGACCTGTTTTTAATTGTTTTCTGCATATATGTGTTTTATTATATGTTGATTAAAATAGGTTTCAAAGTAAACAGTACATAAATTAGACAAATTTTATGCTCATTTAAAAACACATGCCATTTTATTATTGTTTTCAAATTACTTCATTTGTATCTCTTTAACCTTCTCAGCTGGAATTGTAATTTTTAAAAAACCATTCAATTGTACTTAACACAGAACTTTACACCCATTTAGCACTCAATAAATACTTGCTAATTTTTTCACTTCACCATTGACTAATAGCTCATTCCTAAGACAATGAAAGAAGCAAAAGAACATAAATCATATAAAGAATAGAAGCTTATTCATAAATATAAAGTGAGCGAACAGACAGGTTTTACATACTTTCTCCCTCCTCTGTAAATGAATAGGGCATCTGACACAGAAAGTAGAAGTGTAACTTACTCAGTGGTTCCTGGATTTCAGTAAAAATTCTAATGTGCAAGGACACTTGAACACCAGAAAATGGCTTCTACTTGTCTAAAGATTTCCTGTATTTAGCAAGCATGCATTGAGTATTTATCATGTGCCTTGCCCTATGACAGGTGAGGGAAGACAGAGATGGTGGAGAGTAGTCTAGTTTCAGGGGTTACATGGAAAAGCAGACAGATCTCAGGGCCAGGACATTGCCATTAGGGTCATCTTTCTGTTGGAACTGCCCAGCTTTGTAGAACAGGGTGAGGGGTGCAGAGGAATGGTAACAATGACCACTGGTCTACATAATATATATTCTCACACAGTCTGTCCTCCTTCCTCTTCCAGTTGTTGGACCAATAAGTCCACCACCACCATGTTCTTGACCCTTCCGCCCACAGCCATGATCTGGCTGGACTAAGGTGTGATATACCTGACACCAGAATTAGAGAGTGCATGCTTGATTGCATTTGAGGATTATGATGAGGTGGCACTGATTGGGTCTCAATAAACCGTGACCAAATACTTCAAAGCTAAATAATCTATATCGTCAAGGGAGGAATGGCATGTTGTTGGGCAATGTGTCTATTTCTATTGCTGCACATTTACATAAATTGTTTACTGACCCTGTGGAGTAATGTGACTACTTTGTTGCTAACACATCCCCCAATTTGTGGTAGCCATCTCTTATAACATGCATACTATTAATTCACTAGGCAATACATATTTCTGTACTTTGACTTTTTTAGTAATAACATTCTTGGGAAAATAGCAAATGATGGTCACAATTTATTTCAAAGGATGTTTAGTAATTTAGCATGCATCTGTGAAATGTTACTTAATCCTGGGTGGTCTGTGTGCATAATTATGTTTTAATTTGCACATGATTGCTGACTCTCATATCATTTAAACAATCAGGATGCATCAAATGACTGGCTGTTGTCTTATAACATTTTGTTTTCTCCTTTGGAACTATTGGAAAGAGACCATCACATCCCACAACCATCTGCAATATTGCATGTGTATTGTTGAATATTGAATAGATATTATGAGTATTGAATTTGGCAGCACGTCTGTGGCCATATTTGTATGTATTTTTCATTGTGTACTGAAAAGAAGGAGGGAAATGATTAAAAAGTTCTCTGGGCTCTGCAGAACTGCTGTTGCATCTTACCATCCTTTGTTTCATTTTCCCCTCCTATAATAATAACAACAGTATCTTACCTTTGCATCCTATACATATTCTAAAAACATTGTCCAATAAAGTATAGTTGACCCTTGAACAACAGGGGTTTGAACTGTGCAGGTCCACTTATACTTGGATTTTTAAAATAAATGATGTACAGTACTGTAAATGTATTTCTTCCTTACAATTTTCTTCATAACATTTTTCCCTCTACCTTAATTTATTATAATACAGTATATAATAGATATACCATACAAAATATGTGTTAATCAACCACTTATGTTATCGGTAAAGCTTCTGATCAAAGTAGGCTATTAGTAGGTAGGTTTTTAGGGAGTCAAAAGTTACACATGAATTTTCAGTTGCACGAGGGATTGCCCCTAACCCCTGTGCTGTTCAAGGGCCAACTGTACTGCGTTTAGTTTTTACACTGACTGTGAGATGGGTAGACAAGGCTTGTCAAACATCCTTTGTACATATGAGAAAACTGAGGCACAGAGAGTTGGTGACCAATATTACTGTTACTCGGCAATAGACTAGGAGAGGCCATGAACTCCTGATACTTACCTCCAAACACTTCCTACTCATAACACTGCCTTCTAACTAGAGGCTGATGTAATGGAAGATAATTCCTATCACAACCTAGAGCATATCCCCAGGATGTTGAGAGTAATTATAGAATTGGGGCATGAGGGGTTAACATCTATCTAAGAAGTGGCCCATTTACAGGTGAAGCATCAGAAATATGTATAGGCGTCTCTTTCGGCCTCCCCTTGATGCATCATCACCCTTTAGAAATAGGAGAAATATCTTAGACTTTTATCCCTCACCCCTCACCCAATAGATTACAAAGTTCTGTTAATGTTTCCTTCAGGGATTCTCAAAACCATCTCTTTCCCCTCTTTCCAACTGTCATTGCCCTATTTCAGGTCTCCATCCTTTCTCATAGCTCACTGCAACAACTTAGCGAGTCTCCAGGTTTTCATTCTCCCCCTACCCCACTGGCTGCCAACTCTAATCCTTCTTCCACAGCACTTCAAGGGTAATAGAGAATGCAAATATGGTCACATCCACCTCAGCAACTCCTTGCTGCTTATAGAAAAAGTCCAAGCGTCTTTCATGATTTGGCCTCTGGATGCTTCTCCAAATGAAGCTCCTGCATCTTCTTGTCTCTAACCATAGGTTTCAACAATATACCAATTTTCTTGCAGTTTCATACTTGCTTGCTTTTGCATATGCTGTTCCCTGGGTTTACAGCATCATCTCCCTCTAGCATGTACTCCACAGACCCTTAAATGCCACTCATATGTACACACTCATAGACTTTTCCCATACTACCTCTTGTGGGTTGGGGGCAGCGGTAATGGAAATATTCTCCAAGATTCAGTTTATGGATTTCCTCCTCCGGGTTGTTCTTTCTGATCTCTCTAGGCTGGGTTAGAGACCCTTTCACTTTGCTGCCAGAGTATCCTTAAGAGTAGACTGGCCCTGGGTAGTGAGTGAGTCTATCTCTCTGCCTTCTGATTATGACCTATTTGACAGCAGGGGCAAGGTTTTATTAATCTTCATGGCATTAGCTTAATAGTTCCTAACACATAATAGGTTTTCAATACATGTCTATTGAATTGAAGTGAAGAGAATGGGGCACGAAAATTCCATTTTTAGTGATAGATTCCAGCACCTTGGATAGCTCATTTCTTAACCCTGTGCTAAGAGGCTTCCCTGGCCAATAATTCACTAACACATCCTCCCCTCTGTTTAATACAAAGGATTCTCAGCACAATCCTGGAGCCTAGAGCAAAACTATTTGTAACCTAGCTTCATGAACAAAGGGCTACATTAGTAAAAAGCAGTTTTTTATTCCAGTGTCAGACATGGGGAAGATTTTTTTTTTTAAATCCTAGCTGGAAGACAAAAATAGATAAGGAGGGTCACTGCACTGCTGAACATCTTCCTTTTCCTACCCATGGGATAAAAACTCCTTGCCCTATGGGTCATTCCACCCCATTTTGCCCTCTCTACAGTGAGCAATGGAGGATGCTGTTGAGTATGTTAATCCTTATATTACTGTGTTCTACCTAAGAGGACGCTTGGGAGAATTTATTCAGTATTGTCACCCAAATACTTCTAGATAACTCATTTATTTTTACCTTATGGACAATGCAAACCACAAAACTGATTGTGTCTCTATCTCAAACTGACTATGGGAAGCTTGAAATCAAACTTGTGATTAGCCTCTTGTTAGTATATAAGAGCTCAAAACATGAATTTTGTCTATGATCCTTACTTCTAGACACATCTTTTCCCTACTTTATTTTCCTTTGACCCATTTCCCCACATTTTATGTATTTTATTTTTCTTTATAGTATGTCTCCTTATCAGCTATTTTGGATTCTTTTGTTATAAACTGTATCAATAAATAAAGGCATAAATAAACATCATTAATTAGAATGAGAAACATTATTTAGAAAACAGCATAATATGGAAGTTCTACATCAGATTAAGTTGTCATTATTTTTTCAACTCTACCTGGGCCAGTTATATGATCTTATGCAAAGCACCTGTACTTGGTAGAGCAAGGGATCACATGCTTAATTCTGTGAAGGCTAATTAGCTTATTTTTTGCTCCTGGTGCTTTATGGTAATTTCAACCCTTGTCAGTCCACTTAGAAATATGTATATTCCATTGGTTACAAGAGACTTTTGATAGGTGAAGTATGTGAACAATTAATATCCAGCTCTGGAACTTTAAGATATGGCTAAGAGCATTATCTTGCAAAGGAGATAATTATGTATACAATTTGAGAGCCTCCCTCCCCATGCCCCTCCTGTGGACTCAAGGGAAATCGAAGGGGGGTGTCAGAAACCTGATAATGTGCTCTTCCACATAGCAAAGGACCACTAAATATGGGTCCTTAATGAAGTCTTCTGAAGAATATAGGGCACAGTAAGCTTTAAGAATGAGGGTGCTCAGTTAGATGAACAACCAAACTTGAATCAAACACCTATCAAAATCTTGGTGGCATTGGTGCTAAGGGTAATGGTCGCAGCACCTGGCTTAACAAACAAGTCCCCCTAAATTCTCTCTCCCAGACAACTGTCCAAGTACTTAAGGAACTCATTGCCCTTATAGCCCACAGTGAGAATTCCAGAAGGGTATGCTCAGACTTTGCCTGGAACACATAGACCATATACAGGAAAGGGGAAAAGGAAGTTTGAGGACTGGGGAACTCTTCTTCAGTGGCCCCAAACATTCACATGTATCTAAGCTGAGTAAAATGCATATGGGGATAAAATCTTCATCTTCTCCCTTTAAAGAAAATGTTTATCTCTGGAAGCTCGTAGTTACTCCTATCACCTTCCAAATATGCAAGAAGTTTTATTTCACTGATTTTATTCTTTCATTTACTATGTATTTATTGAGTGTATACTACCTACCAGGCATTGTTCTAGCCACTGGGGATATAACGGTGAAGTAAACTGTAAAAATCCTTGCACTAATGAGGTTACATTCTTGTGGGGGTGTCAGCTTCTATGCAGAAAAGTCAGCAAGGTGAGGAGAACAGGGAGTCAAATTAAATAGTTATGGAAAGCTTCTCTGATAAAGGACACTTGAAAAGAGACCAAAATGAAGTGAGAAAGGGAACTGAGTGAGTGGTAGGGGAAGAGCATTCCTGGCTGAAGGAACAGGTTAAATTTCCCAAGTTGGTAGTGAACCTGGAAGTCAGTGTGGCTGGTGTGGAATAAGCTAGGCATTCTGGATGAGGTTGGAAAGTTAGCTCAGACGAGATCACAAAATGTCACCATGAGGTCCTTGCCTTTTACTTTGCATGTGCTGGAAAGCTAGCAGAGAGGGGATATGATATGATGTGAGATTACATACAGAATAGACCATAATGAGGCAAGGATGGATCCAAGGACATTAGCTTCCCATGAGAGATGCTTGCAGTTTAGGCCAGGGTTTGTGCAGTGGAGGTAAAGGTGTAATCAGATTCTGCATATATTTTGAAGGTAAAGTTGGTAGAATTTGCTGATGGATTAGATGAAGCATTGAGGGAAAGGGGGGAGTCAAGAAGAACATATTTCATTTAATAAAACTGTTCTCATAGAAAGAGTAAGTTGAGAGACAAAAATAAGGAAAAGTGATACTTTTGTTTGGAAAAACAATATTCCAAATGCAAACAAGTGGGAATTGTGGACGAATGTAGCCCTATGGGTGAGTGATTAGCTAAAAGATGGACTTGGCTTTCCAATCAATGAGGGGAAGAATCCTGCTAAAATGTGGAAGATGGTGTGGTGGCATTCTAATCTCAGCTCGAGGTCTTTAATACCATAACTTTCCCTTCCCCCAACATTCCAATATACCAGCTTTGTGACTTGCAACCATCTAGGTTCTGTACCAATCTTGCCTCTTTCCCTGGCCCTGGGGTTGAGGTCCAGGAGCAGCATTTTGCTAGGTGGTCTTTTTTTGCTAAGACCTAGCTTGAGACCATATGCACAAGAGCCTAGCCACTATGAAGCCATCTGAAGAAGAGTCGGTCCAAGTGGGTTTTGGGGTCTTACTACAAGAATGAGAGAAAAAAAAAGAATGAGAGAGAGTGAGAGAGCCCATCATTTCCCCAGGAATGAGATTAGACATTCTCTGGAAGTCACTGAGGAATATCCCTGTCCAAGGATGTCACAACTGGCTATTAGTGACTGAGAGACCTCATGTAATTCATTCTCCTGTTCAGTTAAACAAGATTAGATTTCTGAGACATATTCTCCATCAGGACTTCCATAAAAAGAAGTTTGTTCTTGCTGTCTCAACCCCATCCAGAGATCTCAGCGTCAGGGTCTTAGGGACATTCCTAGAATGTCTGCCCTCCTTTCTCCACAAGAACCCTACTGACATTGACCCAGCTGCATGAGTTATACTTCCACAGAGAAGAGCAATTAGATGCTTATATGCAGCCTGAAAAGTAATGGAAGAACCCTGGAAATCCAGGAGTCTCTGCTGAGCTTCACTGGAGATGGCGGTGGGGAGAAGGAGCTTGTCACCTCTGTGGAGGATGCTCATTTCCCCCTCATTATATTCAGAATCTCCTTGTCTACAGAGCAGTGTCTGATGGTGATCATGAGGCCACATGTACAGATGAGAAGCCTCAGCAAAGAGAGCTAATCCAAAGTCACAGCTGAGACAAGGTTTAGATGATGAAAAGTTGTCCAGACGACATTAGATTTGACATTTCCCCCTTAGTGGAAGATTTCTTCTTGGAGCCATATAGAAGTTCATCCAACACTTAATTATCCAGGCACTGATTAGCTGATACCTAGCTTATTCTGGCCCCTAAAGATGAACCTATCATGAAGATATAAATGTATTACCTCTCACTCATTGTCACCCAGGCATGATTAATCAGGCTGTGGATTACTGAGGGCTTCTCTATTTTTTTCTTTTGCTACTCTGTCTTTTGAGGATTCTATAAATTGGCCCTGTCTCCCTCCATCACAAGGTGGGTATGAGTAGAAAGAAGAGATGCAGTTCAATGTAGTCTAAATATTTGTGAGTTAGGAGAAAAGATTTGTGCAGGAGAGACTAGATGGCTTAAAAATGATATCGGATTCTCTTTAAGTTTTAATTATCCATGTTATCTCTGCTTTCATTATTATGGATCCCTGAACATCAGCAGTAATGGCTGCACAGTTAACAACTGCACCATGTAATAACTATGTTTGCTCTGTAATCATATTCCAGCGTGCTATTTATCAGGGACCATTAGAACTCATGATGCTGGAGAGCAACAGAAATAAGCAGAAGACAAGTCCAGAGTGCTGTCTTGAACGTCCCAGCCATCTTTCATTATCGCCTACTTTCTTAAATATCAGATTCATGTGGACTAAGTCTGTTCTTCCTTATCAGTTTTCAGAATTGAGTGTGTAAGACCCATGATGGAACTGCACTATCATTCTTTTCATTATTGGTATAAATTGGTTTAAAGTCATAACCAACGCATGTTAGTTATGGAAGCTCCAAAATAAACTCATTGTTGGACAGTCATGCCATTTGGAATTATTTTTCCAGACTCTGACCTGAAGCCTCAGGTTAAGACTTGGCATGGACCTACCCCAACCAAGCATGGGTTTGTCAGGGCTGATAAGGTTCAGTGTCCAAACAGAGAAGCCATCTTGGTGACCAATCACACAACAGAAAACACCGCAGTTCCAAGGGCAGGGGGCAGGCCTCCAGCAAGGCCTCATAGAGGAGTTTTAGAAATCAGACAGAAGAAAATACTGTCATTATCTGGGAATTCTGTGCCTGGGTGACTAGTCCTGGCCCTCAAATTAGGGTTCAAGGGCAAATCTCTAGTCCTAGAAGAGGTACTAGGAACAGCAAGAGAATTGGGTAGTCAGCAAAGAATCAGAGGGGCCTGGGAACGAGGGCAGAGGGCTCTCAGGGGTGGACCATGACTCAGCTGTTAGTGCAAGAGTTTCGATGTGCTTATAAGTATAGAGCGCTTAAAACACTGCCTAGAACATGTAAGTCATTTTTAAGTGTTAGCTATTATTATCATCAACACCATTATTATTTTCATATAACTATCCCAGGAATGCTATATCCTGATTCTGATAACAGAGGAGACAGTGGTCAATGTTGAGCTCCTGGATCTCAGTTCAGCAAGGTGATGGACGCTAACCCCAACTGTTGTGGGTGAGGCTCTCTAGATGCCATCTTTCATAACTTTAGATTGATCTGGGAATTGGAGCAAGAATGGTCCACCGGGTGGGGTGAACAGAAGGTGCAGTTGTGGGGATCTGGATAGAGAAGAAATGAAGGTGGAGGCTGGCACCCATGGGGTGGTGACTCCCAGGCAGTAACATATAATAAATAGCCCTCAAAAACTGAGCATGCCTGATATCTGTGTGGGGAAACATAAATCTGCTTGGACTGAAATTATTTTTTTGTATTTCTAAAATAAACACTCAGGAATCCAAATGTGGATAATGCTAACTCCCTTCTCAGTAATCTATAGGCCTCTATGGACTATAATAGTCTAAGATGAATAAGCTCTATTATTTGATTGAGGGTCCTCTGCGGCTGAGATGAGCATAACATCATACAGGAGGTGAACAATGGGATGATTGCTGAGGGCTCCTGTCATTAATTCAGCCTCTATAGAGTTAATTCAGTCTGAAGCACATACTACCAATTCCATCTGTATCAGTGCAACTGGATTTTGGGGAGTTTTTATTAAAAATTCTCAAATCAGTCCAATACAAGAGAATTACCTCCTTGCTATACCATATCTCCTGCCAAGTACTTGATAAAATGTGTTCTACAAATGTAGATATGGAGTCCTGATAAGAAAACTCACTCTGGCTGAATACTGGAATTATCGGGCCAATGTTGCAGGCAAACCTTAAAACCAGACAAATCCCCACTGGAGAATTTCCAAACTGCTAGAGATCATCCATCGCCCTAGGGCAAAGTTTGAAGGGGAAAATAAGAGACTCTTCAGTTTACCCACATGTTGGTGAACATATTCAAGATGGAAATTTCCAGGCTGATCAAAGTCAAACAACTTCCAGATATATCAGGTCTAATCAAGCCTTCTAAGTCAGAGCTGACCTCTGGGTTAGACCCATCATGTGCTAGATCAGCTTCTTGCAGAAAAACTCTCTGACATACCTTTCACATCAGGGTGTGTGGGGGGATGAAGCAGACCTCTTGCGTTCTGGGGATACATCTTGTTAACTGTCTAAGGAAGCAGACCTCCTGTCCTGGGTGCCCACAGCCAGCCTCATCACCACCTTCAAAGGGCCAGAGGGTGTGCCGAGCAGGGAGTAGTGACAACAGGGTACTGGCATGGGAACATGCCATTGAGAGAATGGGGATCACCTAGAATTGTCATGGCAACCTCTTTTTGTTTTGTTTGTTTGTTTGGGGAGACAGGAGTTGGTAATAAGTAGTACTGTATAAAATTGTAATTTGCCATGAAAAAGCAGTGGTTTATCACAAAAAGAGCATTGGATGAGAATGGGAAACTTAAGACTGACTTCTGGTGCTGGATGAGCACAAGCAAGTCAATTTCCATTTCTGTGCCTTAGTTTCCACATCTGTACTTTAGGATGGTGGAGACAGGGAGCCCTGGGGATGGGTTGGGACCTCTTGGACTCTAGTATTTCAAGTCTGTGAGTCCTATTTCTTGCCTCAATATACTAAGTCTCAACCAGCACCCACATTTCCACTCCACTGAACACTTTGATTTCCTCTCTGATATATTCCACTCTTCACACACACTCGGGCTATTGTGATAAACCGCCTCCCTGAGATGGACAATCATTTAAGCCAAGAAAACAAAATGAGAAAGATGAAGCCCCATCAGCAGAACAGATGGCTCGGCCCCCACAGCAGAGCTGGGACTCACAGGTGAGACAGAGGGCAGGGCTGATGGAGACGTCGGGACAAGAGGGGTCAGGTGGTTGGGCGCAGGGGATGGAAGAAGGAGACATGGCCGTGACCAGTGGAGCGTATCATCAGCACCAGCATCGTCCCACAAAGAAAGCTGATCATTCAGGGGAATCTGAAATGTAGGGCATCCTGCTCTGCCCTCCTCCCCAACTTCCTCCCTGCCCCCCATTTAAAGAGCAAGCAGTTCCCAAAATCACAGAAGGGAATTGGCAATAGCTGAGTGTACTGTGGGTCATTCACTGTGTCAAGTGGTTTACATTTACTAGTTTATTTCATCCACATGGTGACATCAGGTGTTGACCTTATTTTTATTATAATTATTCCAATTCAGTGAATGAAAATAACCAAGTCAGGAAGGTCACTCAGCTGGTAACTGCCGGTGCAGGGCTGAACCGGGTCTGACTGACTCGTAAGCCCACATCCTTTTCACTGTCCCCTGCTGCACTCAGAACCTGTTCTGGCACATTTCCCTAATTACTGCCTCTTCTCCCTGCCCCCCACCCTGAGATACAGACCCCAGAAACCTGGAGCATCAGGAGGCCTTTTCTTTTTTCTCTTTTCTTCTCCCTTCCTCTAGTTTCCGGCTGAGAGTTCCATTTATAACATGGATGTACTAAAAGACCATCCATTTACTACTTCTCTCATTTTTATGGCATTTATGATTAAATCAACTCCGAGGTTGTGGGAAGCTTTGGTAATTAAATAATTTGGTCAAAAGAATATTTAATTAATTGTAATTACACATGCCATCTTGAAAGCCATTTCTATTTTAATTTTAGCACAAGCTAGATTGTTCAAAACATGGTTTTTCTTTGCCACCAAAACCTTTTGTCTCTTTCTTTCCTCCTTTCCCACCATCCTGCTGGCCCTGGAATCTTTACTTCCTTTTTCCCTCACATTTGGAGGCACAGGCAGACAAAGGGTGCCAGCCATACCTTGGGTCTGTGTGCTACAGGTAGGAGAAACACAAAAGGAACATAAGGCAAAGTCTTGGCCTACAAGACACAGATGGTCTCACTGAGGAGACATTCCATAAACACATGAGAATATGAATAATACAAAAAGCCCTACAGACGGTAGTCCCCTGGCCAGCATGGAGGCGTGTTTGAACAGGCTTCGAGATACATGTAGCATTTGTACTGACAGAAACAGGAGCAAGTTCCTAGGAACCTAAAAAGGTGACCTGTATTTCTTTTCTCTTTATCTTCTTCATTTACTCATGCATTCATTCACAAAGATTTTTGAGTACTTATGGATGCCAGGTAGTGACCACTGAAATGTCTGTTCTGGACCCAAGGAAAGGCCCTCCCACACTCTATGCCTTCCCATCTGAGCTTGGTGAGGACAGCAGAGCTATGCTCTGGCTTTCCAGGTATTTCGAGCTGGCCTAGCACCGCAGAGCCCAGGTGTGCATCATGGCGAGCTGAGTTTATCTTCTGGCTGGGACAGTCCTGGTGTATCCTCACCTGAATGGGGCAGGACCCTGTTTAAAGGACTAGGGCTTAAATCACAACTGTATGGGAGACGCAGGAGGGGAAGCCCACCCAGTGAGTCCCCAAAACTTTTGCTCTCCGCCCCCCCGACACTCAGCGTCCCTCTGGGGCTCTGATATTCCAGGACCCTGAGAAATACCTTTCCCTGGAATGCTAGGAACCTGACCTCACATCTTGGCTGGAATGAGGTTCATTTCAAAACTGGACTCTTAATCTGCTCTGGCAACTCTGTATTTTCTGACTTCCACAGTATTGGGTCTCTTAAGTCCTCCAATCAGGAGGAATTCTGATTTAACTCTAATCGGGGACCTGAGAGCAAGGGCTATTTGTTCATCTGTGGTACATATTCATTCATTTGTTCATAAAACATGTGTCAAACAGCTTTTATGTGTCAGGCACTGTGCTAGGCTTTGTGAGACATAAATAGATACATAACTGTATTCTCAAAACCCTCGTAGACAAATGGGGTTTACCAGATGCAAAAAAATTACTATTAAGCTAAGTTCTCCAACATAGGAAGATGGAAGACTTGTCTAACTCCGTTTAGGAAGTTGAGCCAAGTCTTGAGATGAGAAATAAATTACTATAAAGCAGAGGAGAGGAGGTGAGCATAGAGAGAAGGGACAGCTTATGATTGGGAATGGTGTGAGTGTCCTCCCTATAAGGAGTTATAGGGCTGAGAACTACATCCACGACTATTTGTCCTTCTGAGGGGAAGGGTCATCATAAGCTTATACGGGAAGGCAGCCCGGTGCACTGGAATGTTCCAATTTAGTCTTAGAAGTTCTGGATTTGTGCCACAGACACCAGATGTTCTGGGTTTGAATTCTAGCTTTGCCGCGTACTGTCTGTATGGTCAAGGCAGGTCACAAATCTCCCATCTTGTTGCCATCTGCACAACAGACACAAAAAGATCTTGCAGAGCTATTCTTGGGACTAAATGAGATAAGATGCATGATACTAAATAGGCATGTAACAGAGGTTAAAATTTATATCGCTTTTATTTTTAATTCAAAAATTTAATAAACTATTCATTGTTTCACAAATATAAAGACTTATATTGCCTCTGCAGGGTCTACAAAATGCCAGCCCTAAATTCACAGTTACCAGTGTTTGCAGATCTCAGTTTTGTGGTTTAGCCTCCTCTTAACCTCATAGACCCAACCTTCCAAGCAAAATCAAACAGTCCATTGTTGAAATAAGATGACACCGACAATCATGTAGTAAGAGCCTGGATGTCCTGCTTTTTCAGCCTATATGAATGGATGCCCTCAAGAATCCTCAGTTCTTCATGGGCAACTGATGAGCCTTGGAAACTGAGAAACCAGCTCTGCTCACATCATTTTTAATTGTTAGGTTTGCTCAGCACTTTTGCCAGAGCTGCTTTTGCCTAGTAGTTAAAGCTGCTTTTTTTGGTTTGTTTGTAAAGTTTATCAAGTGGAGTGGCTCTGTGGTTAATGAAGCTGCCCGAGTGTGCCCACTGCATAGGAAGAGCACTCTTGGAGCTTAGGTGATGCTGCCCCTGGAGGTCCAAGCCGAGATGCCTCCTCACAGGGTCAGGGTCTCTTGGGGCACCTTGGTGTTCATTTATCTCATCCCACCTCGCCTCCTCCAGAGCAAAATTGTGTTAGTGAGGATCACATATTGTATTATTAGCAATGATGGGCATAATGGTTATACATGCCTCCTGGTTTTTCTAAATTGTGTTAAATATAATTTTATTTTTTTAATTTTTTAATCAAAAGCATTCTATGCTTTTTATAATATGTAAAACAGTGTATAGATGTATAAAGAAAACACTAATAAATTTCTGACCCCTCTAATTCCATGCAACTGAGATGACCAATGTTCACAGTTTAGTGCATGCATCCTTCCACTGCTTTCTCAATGTGCATGCACACACACACACACACACACATATGCACACTCATGTGCATTTTCTTGTTTGTTTGATTTGGCAAATGGGATCATTCAGTACATGTTACCCTATAATTTGTTCCCAATCTATAGAATTATAGATACAACTGACCAATATATATACGTATATATTTCTGTAATAAAGACTCATAATCAGGGGTTGCCAACAGACCCATGCAATTTTAATTTTAATAGGACATTCCAGGTCACATTCTATAAAGATTGCATTGTCAACATTTGAGAACACCCACTGCCCCACATTCTTCCCAGTCCTGGATAGCATTAGTCTTATTAATTGTTGCCAATCAGAAGAACTAGAAATTAATGAAATTAACCTCCTTGGCCCAGTCCCTTTCTTCCAGAGGAGCTGCCTGACCACTGTCGGGGAGCCAATGTCCTGACCCTCTTGTTGGATGAGACTTCAGCCCATTATTCACAAGCTGTTCAGCTTACCTTTGTTTTGTCAGCAGAGCTCAGCTGAGTTCTCAAGTGGAGTTAGGAGCACAAGCAAGTTTAGTGTGAAGTAGCCCTGACAGCTCTAAAAGGTTGTGTTTTATTCACTAAAAGGAGGCCTAACAGTGAAGCTAAATACCGTGGTAGGAAAGGGATTCCCTAAACACCTGAGAAGGTATATTTGGAACAGAGGCCAAAATCCTCTTATCTGTCAAATCTTCCTATTTGCAAAAGATGAAAGAGTAAGACAAAGAGGGAAGGAAAGACAGAGAGTTCATGTCTTGAACACTTGTAGGATTGTTGTAGGGTTTGCAATGAAGCATACAGAGCACTTAACCCCATGCCTGCTCCATGGTGAACACCTCATCCGTTCTGATGGCTGCTATTGTTATCAACTAACAAAAGCAACATAATTTTTTCAGCTTGTGATTTGCTAGTGATAAACACTTCCTAGATAAATTACAATTTCAGTGAAGTTTCCATTCAAAGACTTGGGGTGCCTGGGTGGCTCAGTCGGTTAAGCACCTGCCTTTGGCTCAGGTCATGATCCCGGGGTCCTGGGATCGAGCCCCGCATCTGGCTCCTGGTTCAGCGGAGAACCTGCTTCTCCCTTTCCCTCTGCCCCTACCCCCATTCTCCCTGGTCAAGCTCACGCATGCGCTGTCTCTCTCTCTCAAATGAATAAACAAAATCTTAAAAAAAAATAAAAGATTTTACCAGCTTGCAGTTTTTCAGGATAAGACAGGGGTCCCTCTTTTCAGGCATGCCTGAACCAAAGGCTCTCTTCCCCACAAGCAGAATGGGACCTTGCTACTCTTCAGACCTGTCCTCAGAGTCTAACTCCTCACTCCAGATATCTGTATTTTTGGAGCCATGGAGCCCCTCGAGGCTTCCAGCTCAGAGAGCACATTCCCAGCCTTGGGCATGCAGTTCAGCAGCTGTGGCAGTGACGCCTCTAGGCCGTGGAGAGTTCTGAGGAGCAGAGTGGGCTGGGGGAGGACCTCTGGGCAGGGGCTCTATCAGGAAGTCCCTTCTCCCAGGACTTAGTATATTTGGAAAGTATCTGAAGTTCATCCCAAAGAGCTGGTAATTTACTTACAAGAGGAACCCTGTGCTCAACTACTGTCACTTTTATTCTCTACAGTTATTATGTATTTCTATTCACTCATCTTACTACCAATTGCCTCTGCTCTACTGTAGCTCTTTAAGGATCCTGTAGCAACAAAGGGGAGCTTCCCATACTCCAAGGCCATTTTTTTTTCAATCACCTCGCTCTTGCTTCTAACCCTATTTCCAACCTATACAATTCTTGGCTTCCAAATCTCAGCTTTGGCCTTTTAACCCTGGTGTTGACTGTGGTCCCTCAGTGCTGACACTCAGGCTCTTATGGCCCCTCAGCCCCCTAGCTCCACTATTCTGTTGCTCAGTGCCTGACCCCCACCTCATGACTGCAGAGGCCACAGCCAGGCCAGTCCCACCTGTCCCCACCCTCCCTTCCCCTCCATTTCTCTACAGCAAGGAAAATGGTTCTCGGTGAGAACATGCATTGTCCATTTCACTGCATTCACCCTTCTGCAGCCCTTCCTCCATATTTCTGCACTCCTTGTGTGCATAGGTTGCTTGTTCCTGTCTGCTCTTGGAAGCCTGGGATGAGACCTGTGAGCCTGGCATGATTTCCACTGGTTAGAAACTTTAAAAGAACCCAGTTTCCCCTGAGAACCTGTAATAGAAACATCTTAGCCTGCCTCCGTAGGACATTTTCAGTGCCTCAGTCCTGCTAACCATATGTTAAAGCCAAAGGATGACAAGATCTGTTGTAGGAGATGGGGAAGAGGCAAATCCTCCTCTCTCAGAGTCCCTGAGCTCTGCAGACAGCTGCGGCCAGATGTGCCTGCCATGCGGGGGCTCGGGGCGCTATCAGAATCCAATCTGATCCCTCCAACTGGGCTATTACACTCCAGCCCTGATAGGATCACATTCTCAGAATACAGGGTAAAATTAAATTTGAGAGAAAATGAGATTTCTTTTGTTTTCTGCAGAGTCCTATAGGATAAGTGTTCTCTATGACTTGACCTTGATGACCATGGAAAGCCCATTGTGGGCCCAGAGGAATCTGGTAGACAAATTGAATGGGCAGTTTATTTGCTTTCCTGCTTGACACTACCCTTGGGGATGGTGGATTCCCCTTTCCATCTCCCTCTAGGCCAGCATGGGGCCAAACTGCAAAGCACTGGAGAGGAAGCTTGTCCCCAAGCCCTCTCCATCCTGCCTCTGTGGCTCCTCCTCCCTCCCTGATCCCTGCTCTTCAGTGACCAAATGACTGCTGCAAGCTCCCACCTTAGCTCTCAGCTGGAATCCACCTGATCTGTTCATTTGAGCTGAAATGTTAACCGTGGCACAAAAAAAGATGGTTAACTCTTTACCTCTTTCCCTAAAGCCCTTTCAAGTAGCCTTCCAACAAAAGGCACATCTAAGCCACAGATTTCAGAGATCCTGACAAGGCTGTGGGAGATGTTCTCCCTTCCCCAAATCACAACGCTTGGACCCACTCCCCTGGGGAGAAAGAAGCCCTGAGAATGTGTTTTCCTTGCTGGCTCCTGCCAGCATTTCTGAGTGTGGGTCAAAGCTACGCTGCATCAGAATCACCTGGGATGTTGGTGCAGGGCGTATTTTCAGTCCCCTGCCCAGAATTACTAAATCAGAATCTCTTCCGTAGCTTCTAGGAAATAGACTTTTTAATGTATTGTGTCTTCCATGAGATTCTCAGACATTGTTTGAGAGCCACTGACTCTCCCGGTGGTCCTGGTTCCTTCAGACCATCACCTGTCTGATGGGTGATCTCTAGAGTGACAGACAGCTGGCTCCTTAGGCTCTTACAGATATCCCATTCCCCCCAGTGGCTGTGATGGTCAGGGACAGGGGCTTCTTAGTCCCCTCAGGTTCCCCAACAAGAAAAGCTGAGTTTTTCCAAAGAACATATCTGGACACGTAAAAATATTAGGAGAGCCTCAGGTTAACCTGGATATAGGACCGTTCTTACTTATAGGTGGGCAGTGATGATGGTAATTACAATTTCAACCACTATCTACTGGAGGCCTATCAAGTTCTAGGCCAGGTTCAGATTATTCATAGTTATAATTTTATTTAATCCTCTCAATGTTCTTACACAGTATTATCGTGCTCTTTTTACAGATCAGGACACTGTGGCACTAAGTCATGAAACTAGTGACAGGTGCAGTAGTAGTACCTGCACTTGAGCTTGAACTCAGCTCCATCTGAATCTATTAACTCCTTCCAGGTCAATACAAATGTATAGAGCCAAAGCCCTTTCCCATCCACTAATCTGTTCTGAGTTTCACAGCAGCGCTGTGAAGCAGACAGAGCAAGTTTACAGATGGGAAAGCAGGGACTGGAGGCATTCCTCATTCCAGGCCAGGTACTGGGAAGAAACACGGTTGGGATTTGAACTCGGCATTTTACTCTCAGTTCAGAGCTTTTCTTTCCTGATACGCTGCTCTGACCTCCTGCCTCATGCACCTCAGGTTATCCACAAGAGCAGCAATACTATTGCCTTGGATTAACAAGTGTGTGTTTCCCAGGGCTGTCATAACAAATTACCATGGGCTTTGTGGCTTAAGACAATAGAATGTTATTTTCTGAAGGCTAGAAGGTCCAAAATCGAAGTGTTAGCAGGACCTAGCTTCCTCTGCAGACTCTGGAGAAGAATCCTGCCTTGCCTCTTCCAGCTTCTGGTGGCTTTGGACATTCATTCCTTGGCTTGTGGTCACATCATCCCGGTCTCTGTCTCTGTCATGTGGCCTCTGTCTCCTCCATGCCCCCACACTCCAGGACTATAAATATACTAAATTAATTAGAAAACACACACAGTTCTTCATTTTGATTGATATCTCTGTTGTTTTCTTCCCAAGTCCTGACCGAGGACTGCCACGGGGAGTGATTTTTGCTGAGGGTTAGGAGCAGGAAGGGATTCTTTTGGAGCAAAAAAATTCTTCAGGTTAGAGCAACCTGGGTAAGTGGCTCTGCAAGACCAGAGCCCAACCAGAAGGCAGAGGAGAGACGATGCCCTCTGATCTCTGAGGGACCAGTCGAAAGGGAGCTGCTGGTGGGTGGAATGGTTTTGGAAGCCACTAGTCCATAGCCATGGACCGCCTGGGTGGGATCTGGGGGCTTTCACACAGCTATAGGTATTGAAGTCTGTTTCTGGACCGGGAGAGGATCAAGGGAGAGAAGATAAAGATCACCATCTTAGTCCATTTTCAGATCACTTCCTCCCGTGGGCAGATGAATGAGGGTCGGGGTGAGGACAAATGGATTCGAAGCCCCAGGAATCCTAGATGCCGATGCTGAGCACAGAACCAGGATCTCCGCAGTGGCTGAGAGCTGCTCCAGGGGGGAGTCTGGAAGCAGTTGGCAGCCCTCTAAAAGTAGCAGAGACATTCTCTAGGGGGAGAGCAGGGTTGCAACTCCCTTGGGGAAGCTCCACTCAGCTCAGTGTTGCTCCCACTTCCTGCAGCAGCTGGGAAGGCTGGGTGGCGCTGAGGCCTCTGGGAATCCCCCCGCCCCTGGGCGCCCCAGGGAAGACATGGCCTGCAGGCCAAGAAAGCTGTTTTCCTCAGATGTTGCTGACAGACCCAGCGCCAGCCAGTGCCAGAGAACATTCCCCACCCCAGCCCAGAGCCCCCTTCACAAGCACTTACACATCCCTACACATTCCCTTTCGTGGTCCCAGCTTCTAGTTTGGATAGAATTCTTGCATCCATGGTATTCCCTTTTCCTGATACTTGGGAAGGAGGTTTTACAGACAGAACAGGCAGAATAATCACCCTGTTGTTTTTCATAGTTGTGGGTTATTTGAGAAGAAATAAAAAGACATCAAAAAAGGGATTACCGGGGCTGACGTGGGAATTGTAGCAGCCAGGTTTGCTACTACTGGAGGCTCCTGGGAGCTCTCCCAGGTAAATAGAGGTCTCTTCCTCTCCAGAGCTCTTAAGCTGCAAAGGGTGGTTAACTCCTTGGTGCCAGAGCATCAGTAGCCCTGGTCAAGCTGAGGATGAGACCCCCTGAATTTGTGCCCATCTGACACTTGCACAGAAAGCTGGGGACAACCAAGAGCCAGGGAGGGCTCAACTGCAGGCTGTTCCCCCTCTGGGCTAGAGAACAGGCACCACACCGCAACTGTGTAGTAGAACACAGGGGCTCTGGAACTCCATTTCCTTTGTACTCTTCTCTGTGAGCCTCTTGGTGGCTCCCCCTGCCACCATCACCCCACTCCTCCCAGAGAACTACTGTTCCCTTTAGCTTCCTGTGTGAGCTTCCTGTAATGACGATCTGGCTTCTGATTACCCCCAGCCACATTCTTGTTTATATAGTTGTTCTCAACATGAATGAGTGCTAGGGATGCCACCTGTCCCAGCTGGGCCACGCACCTGCAAATCCCCAATTTCCTGCCACGCAGCAGCGTTCAGTAGGAAAACGAGAGCAGGTAAGACAGTTCTGCTCCTTCTGTTCTGTTCACATGCTGCTTCCTGATCCAAAGTTTCTAAGACTCGTTTATCCTCCAAATATTTGTCTAGCGTTCCAAGTTCTACACTAGGTATGTAAGATACAGAAATGTATAATGACAATAACACTTAACATTTACCCAACATGTATTATGTACAAAGCACTATGCTTTAGGGCTTTGCGTGGATGATCTCACTCAGTGCTCTGCACAGCCTCCTGGATGGAACAACATTATTATCCCTATTTGACAGAGGAGGAATCCAAGCCTAAAGAGGCAAAATGGCTTGTCCACAATGTCTCAGCCAAGAAGCTGTGGGATGGGGATTTGAACCAGGGCACAGACTCAATCCCGAGCCATACTCTTAACCTTTGGACAATACAAATCTGTGGCTCCAAGGTGTTTATAATCTATCAGGAAAGATAGGACAACCACTACTCAGCACATGCTGAGAGTTTCTAAATGCTTAGAGAAGGGATAAGGTGATCTGGGTGTAAGGGTGGGGAGCAGGGAGGGGGGTAGCAGGAAAATTTTAAATGAGGTCAAATTTGAGGAAAACATTGAAGAGCAGGTAGTAATATTAACAAGACCTTATCAAGCACTTGCTATGTATCTAATGTTGGACCAATGATTTCTACAAGCAGGCAAGGTAGGGCTATGATGAACTCATGTAATAGGTTAAGAAATTGAAACCACAGAAGAGTTGAGTGTAATTTGGATAGATGTATCTGGCAGTGGGGGCAATAGGCAGGGGGGAGAAAGTATCCATAAATGCACAAGGGTGGGAACCTCAGGGTGAATTTGAGGGCAGTATGGAGCTAAGTTTGGTGGGGATGTCAGCTCCATAAAGGGAAGCAAGAAAGGTCAGATGGGGATTCAGACTAAGGGTTTGGACTTAATTCAGTGGGCAGTGAGGAGGCATTAGAAGATTTTAATCAGGAAGATGAATTTGGCAGCAGGATTCAGGCTGGAGTGAAGACTGATGTAGATACAGAGTGGAGCAAGGGGCCTGTTACAGTAAATCATGTCCATCATTTGGTCCACAATATATATTGAGTTGCTGCCGTGTGCCAGAATAGAGTGGCCAGCCAAGAAGAAGAGCTCTTGGCCCTCCCACAGTTGACAGTTGAGGACAAAGCCAGCAAAGACCTGAATCAAGGCAGAGCGACAGCATAGGGAAGAAGGCTGGGTGGTAATAATATTTCATATTTAGAACCAGCAGGACAATTGGGACATTCAGGCTGCTCTCAGCAGATGGAACAGGGAACGTGCCTGGGGATTAGGGGCCAAACCACCTGGAAGGTAAGTATGAGACTGAAAACGACAAGTCAACTTACTAAACGAGTTAGAGTTTAGAAGGTATTTTTTTTTTACTCATACAAACTCATTTGAGGTTGAGCTTACATGAAAGGGCATCTCACACACCTGCCAGCCCCGGTGAGGGGCTCTGAGCCCGGGCTTCAGGAGCACTGGACACTAGAGGCTAGCCTCATGCAAAGCATGACCCGTGTGACTGAATTCCGTGAGCACATCTGGGGGCCTTAGTGTTTGAACCACCTACTCATTACTGCTCTGCCCAACTGTGCATGTGTGGCTCATTCAGCAGCTCTGCTTCACTCCTCTCTCCCTCCTGATGCCAGTCTTTGGGCTGTGGTTCTGCTTTTTAGCAGTTCTGCTGGATGGGTGGGCAAGGGGATAGGAAAAGCTCCAGAACTCAGACTCGTTTCTTTGGCTCATCCTGGCAGCTCTGATGAAAGCCGGGTTGTAGGAGCAGGGTGGGGCGGGGTGAGGTTGCTGAGTCAAGCCTGGTTGTTACATAGCCTCTGTCCAATTCTCTCTGCCTGTCTCAGTTTTACCAGACTTCAGGTAGCCCAGTCCACACCCAATAGACGCTCTATAACAGGTTGGTGATAAAACTTGAGAGCCGTCCTCCTAGCTGGAAATCCACACTCATTGCTCTGAGCTTCCTAGGCTCTTTGCATGTATTATTATTACACTCTTACAAGCGGGTGGCGGGGGAGGAGAAGGTTCTATGCCAGAAATTCCCTCTGGGCCCCTGAAATCACTCTTTGGACTTTGCTGCCAGTACAGCCAAAGAGAGAGTTATTAGCAAAAATGACTCAGTTAATGTGAAATTACCCATTGTGACAATTACATAACACTTTACTTTCCATTTAATCCCCTGGTTTCATTTCACTGGTGAGGTAGCTTTTATTAGTCCCATTTTATAGATGGGTAAATTTCAGCCTGATGATTTACATAAGACACTGGGCTACTTAGGGAAGAAATGAATTGGAATGAACGTCTTCTTAATCCGAAGCCACTGTGGTTTCCATCCCAACAAACAACCTGTGTGTTTGCATTGTTTTAGTGGTGACTGGCTCTGTTTATTATATTTTTTTTTCTCAAAGGGCAGAGCAGGGACAAGCATTTGATTCCCATCAGTACCCTGAGGACTACAAACCTGGCTACTCTCCTGGTTCAGCCCTCACCAGTGTTGGGTCTTGAAAGCCAGTCCCACAACATGCTTGGGGCCTTACTTCCTCAACTGTAAGATGGTGGGTTAGGATTGGATAATTTCCTAAGACTCTTCAAGTTCTGACTATGCTTTCATGGCTAGTATTAGGTCACTCCCTTCTTAGGTCCAAAGCTAGCTGTAGCGGACATTTGCTTTCTCCCCAACCAGTCCTCCATAGATTAGTGAGCCTACTTAGCTTTCTTCTGTCAATACGTCAGCTCAATTATCCATGTGACTTTTCTGGTCTCCCAAAACTAAAGTGGTCCCACAGTGAAATGGCATGATGATGTACCTGCTGCTCTGGCAAAAGTCCTGGAGGGGGCCAATCCTGGGCTGGGACTCTGCACGAAGTTTTGTGTGCTGCAGGCTGGTAAAGGCTCTGTAAATACTAGATGCTCCCTTTGGTCCTTTGGGCAGCAATGGACACTGGTCTCAAGAGCAGCGGCTTGCCAGCAGAGAGGCTCTCATGGTTGAGTATGGTGTCTGTCTTCTTTTAGGAAGCCAGACAGCCTGAGATGGCCCAGGAGGGACATGGAGTAGACCGCTGTGGAGGAGTGGATTGAAGGGGATGGGTCCTTGGTCACTAAGAGACCCTCCTACCATCCCAGTGCAGCAGGGTCTTCTTTTCAAGAAGGCCACTTCTTCTCTAGTTGCAGAAGAAGCTGCCCTTCCAGCCTAACACAGTTGGGCCAGGAGGCCAGCAAGGCACAGCTGCGCACTAAGGAACAACAGCCAGATGGAAAACTGAAGAGGCACACCAGTGCCTGATGGAATCCTCAGCTCTCTAAGATGAATCACATCCTAGATGCTGGGCACTCCTGGGCAAAAGGCGAGGGCAGTGTTTGATGAATGGCATCACCCAAAGTGGAGCTTCAAATAGTCCTTGCACCCAGGTCAGCGGCTTGCCCAGGCAATATGTTTCTGGAGGTGACAAGCAGCTTCAGGCTCCTCGGTAGACTACAAAGCAGGTGTATTCAGGCCAGCCAGGTTGGAGGTTCTCACTTCCCACTGTAAGCAATGACCCTAGGGCTTTGTGAGAGGGTTCTCCTGAGGCAGCAGCGCTCGCAGGCTTGGGAAGGGCATCTACTGGCAGGGTGGGCAAAAGCGAACAAATGATTTCCTCTTAGCCAGCTGGGATGGAGACTCCCCTCGTGAAACAGAGCTGCAGTTTAATGGCATGGAACAAAAGCAGCTAAGCGGCTGCCAATATGCATCCGGCTGGCATCCAGTTGAGTCCCAGAACTGTAGTAAAAACAAGGGGGAGAGGGGAAAATAACCCGCCCTGCCTGGTTGATTTGTGGTGTCTGCAGTGACACTGCATTTGTATTTGCCTTTTCTCTGAAGAGGAGGTGGGCTCCAATGATAACAGTTTCAATCTCAAGGCCAGACATGTAATCGCCTGCCATTACTCCTTAATTACATGGTAACTACTACACCATTACTTTCTAACTCCAGTCTAATTGCAACTCACTTCTGATTAGTGGGCAATAAACACCCACAAACAGGGTCCGAGATCTATTTCCATAAAGCTTACTGGCAGCCTAAGACAAGGAATGCAAACATACAAATTGGGTGACTGCGGGGAGCTTGCCCCAGTAATCATAAAGAACATCGGTTGAGCTTGAACTATCCTCCCAATTAAGGAACAGAGCGATTTGGGAGTGGAGCGGAGACGTAGGGACCTGTATCCTAGTAGACAGAGTGCAGGAGGTGGGGATGTGGAGGTCTGGAGCCCAAGGTCTCCAGATCTTTTATTTATGGTGGTGTCATCTTTCCTAAGCACTTCACCTTCCTAAGAAAAAATGAGTAAAATACACAAAAACTTTACTTTGCAAAAATAAAGATGGAAGAAAGATCCTGTTTGTGAAAAAGCTCTGTGAAATAAAAGATATTGGGTAGTTAACTGTTACTATTATTTTTAGGGTGAGGAACACCCTTTGATAGTGAAAGAACATTCGAGGCCCCCAGCCAGTTCTTCTCGGACTTTAATGTGCATGCAGATCCCCTGGGGATCTCAGATTCTGATTCAGTAGGTCCGGGTGGCACTAAGATCCTTCATTTCTAACAAGCTCCCTGGTGATGCTGATGCTACTGGTCCCAAGACCTCACTAGGACTAGAAGGTTCTAGGCCATTCTGACTCAAGGAGCAGCTGTGGTCCATGATAGGAAGTAGGGCAGAATGAACACATGGTCCCTGATGGGAGCCAGCACACATGGCAGCCTCACCTCCTGGTGCAGACAGCAGCATTGTCTGGGAGCATGAACACATTAACACAGTAACCAAGGTACACACTCAACTCAGGTCAGGTCTTCAGTGTAAGTGCTCCACATACAGTGGGATAAATCTTGGGGAGAGGACACCAGGAAGGTTCTGAAGAAAGGAGGGGTTTTGTTTGATGATCGGCAAAGGTGTTCCTATATCAGAAAATGCTCCGCATGTGAGCATGATGATTCTGGTCAGGGGCTCCAGATGGACCTCTCGCTCTTCAAAATCTGACCACAGAAGGGGCTCAGGTTACTATTTGATGGAAAGAAGAGGTGAAAGGAGGAAAGAAGGAAGGAAGGAAGGAAGGAAGGAAGGAAGGAAGGAAGGAAGGAAGGAAGGAAGGGAGGGAGGGAGGGAGGGAGGGAGGGAGGGAGGGAGGAAGGAAGGAAGGAAGGAAGGAAGGAAGGAAGGAAGGAAGGAAGGAAGGTAGGTAGAGGGAGAGAGGGAAAGGGGGAGAGAGGGAAGGAGGAAGAGAATGAATTCTTTTGGGGGTAGTGGGAAGAATAGACATTGCCTACTTCACATTTTTGTTAATGGCTGACACTGAAAAGAATGCCAGAATTACAGATGGTTGAAGCTGGAAGGCATCTGTGAAGTCATATTTTTCAACCTCTCATTTCACAGCGTAGAAAACAGAGACAAAGTGCCTTTCCTGCACTCCTACAGGGACTTGGTGGCAAAGCCAGGACTAGATCCCAGCTTCCCCAGTTCTCATTGCTGTCTTATTTCCCATGCTCCTCATACCAAATAAATGAAACTTGCTTCATGGAATGTCCTTACATGCCAAATGCCCAGAAAGAATGGAGGCATGGCAGCTGGAGCCCAGCTGGAGCCACCATGGACTGTAGCCCTCCTTGACTCTTTGCTGAGCCTCTTGGTGCCCTCAGCTCTGAACACCATGTATTTGATTTCCAAGAGAAGACACTGGGTTTCTTCTGTTCCCATCCAATAGCGGGGAGAAGCCAGCTACCCCAGGACCCCAAACCTTCAAGGTTCTGATTCAGACTGATGATGCCTTTCACATGCCTGGACCTCACCGCACACTTGGCATAACCTGACAGCATCTGAGAGGCATGAGCCCCTGGGGAGGGATAAGGGACAGTACTACTTTCTCAAGAAGACATCTGGTATCCCTAAGTGCTACAGTACATCTCAGGCAATGCAGCCACGCCAGGCTGGTGGGGGATGCAGAGGCAGGGCCCGGAGGAGGAATGCTTTGGCAGTGAACACAAGGGCAAGGTGAGAGTGAAGGGCAAAGTGACCCGATAAGATTGCCCTTCTGGGAGGACACTGCTGAGCAGAACCCTTAGAATCCAGAAATACCATTCAAGGTGCATGGGGAGAGGTAACGGGCCTGGAAGCCAGCTAGCCTGTGGCATGCCTCCTGGCAGGCTCTCTGCTCCATATATGAAGTCAGGAGCCTGTAGTGGAGCAGAGCATATCCACATGCCAGTCTTCAAGTCATTTTTTAAAATAACCTTAATCTACCACCTATACTATGTACATTACGTGAGCAAATTTAATATAAACTCATATTACAACATTACTTGTGAAACTCCTAGCAGTGAGCATGGGAAGTCATTAAATATCCTTTTAGCAAAAACTCCAGTGAGATTCCTAACAATTATGTAGAATAGAATCTAAATCTACATGAATGTGGGGTGTTTTAGAAGTCCAATTGAAGGGTGCATGCTATGTTCGTGATACAGAGTGTAAATAAGAGTGTTGAAGGTTTCAGATTTGTTTCTTATCTCTATGTAGTACCATGAAACATGTCATTATTGGCAAGGCTGGCTTTATCTTCATGCTCCTCTTTATACATCAGCTTCATGGTCAACTCCTCACCAAGGAGGATGCTGAAGTTCAGAGATGTCAGGAGACTGACCAATGTGACTCGGTAAAACAGGGTTGTCCTGGCCTGGGGCTCTCGCATGCCTGAGTTTATACCAGGACATAGCCCAGCTAAAAATAGAAGTCGATGGCAGTCTATTTAGGCTCTGGGTCACACCAGCCTCATCCAAAGATGAAAGGTTTATAATTCTATTAGCAACACTTAGCCCTCATTGACCTCTGCTGTCCTTTCTTTGTCTCCACTGATGTAAGCAAGCCATTTCCCTCCTGCCTCCCTCTCCTGCAGCCTCAGGAGGGAGGCTGCTTTGGCTTCTCACCAGCCCCTGGTTATGTGGTGGGGTTTCCTGATGAGTCCAGGTGGTCCCACCGCAGCTACACTCCAGGTTGCCGGCTAGAGGAAGGGAGCCTGTGGTCCTTTTTCCCTCAATATTTTTACCTGTGGCCCTATTGTGCTGTATACACCACATAACCTGCAACAGTGCAAGAAAGCCTGCGTGTTGAGTGTCTGTGTGTGCACACACAGTCCAGGTGGGGGTAGGGTGAGGCGGGATTTATCCCGAGGAGCCCCCGTGACAAGGTCTCCCTTCTAAGAGGCAGAAAATACTGGGGAGAGGTATTTAGACAGGGACCTGGCAGAGGGAGGCCTGGAGGACACATGGTTACCAAAGCAGCTGCCCAGGTCCCTGTCAGAAGTAATGACGATAGTGTATGCTAGGAAGAGTCAGGATTCAGGCTCTGGGGAGAAGAAGAACATTGGGAGAATGTCTATAAGTCCTCCACCTTTTTAAACCAACTGGAGCTGATGATGATGATGATGATGAATTCCTGGAAGAGTTGGAAGAAACGATCAAGAAAGAATATCATAAAGAAAAACAAGATTCCCAAGAGGTAGCAGGAAATCAAAACCCCTGCCAAGATGGCGAGGAGGAGAACATGGCCGGGAGAGGAGGGAAGCCAACACCTGCTTCCTCTGGCCAGCGTGTCTGGCTCACTCAGCCCAATTTCAGTATCGGCTCAGCTTCGCCTCCCGCCTCCCCCCTCCCCCAGGCTCGCCCCTACCACATAGGGCATGACATTCTTTTCCCCACCATCCCCACCCCTCCCCACCATATTGCAACTGACAACAAAGGGATTTGGGTACAGTATACTCAATTCTTTAGTGAGACAAATTATGAAATGAACATATATGCAAGATGTAGTAATTAACACTCGCTGAGTGCTTGCTGTGTACATCATCTCTAAAAGTAAGAGTAGTCATGCAAGGTGAGGTTTGGAAAGGTTCAGTAACTTGCCCAAGACCACACAGCTAGTAATTGACAGGGCTGCGGTTTGACTGGGTTCATGTTTCCCCAGAGCACATGCTTTCTCATAATACCATAGAAATCTCTCCAAGGGAGGTGGTGGGAATTCCAACTGGGCACATGTTCATCTTTGTAGGAGGCATTTAATAAACACTAGATATAGACTGAGTATGCAGGATGCCTGATGCTGATCCAGTCTCTCTTGACTTTGCTGACATGTTTTCTCCAGGAAGGGAGAGGGCACTGGCCTGACTCAAAGTCCCTAAGTGGAGGTCAGAGCACCACCTGGCCAGGAGCTGGTAATGGGATTGTGGTAACAGAACACTCATGTCAGCAAGGCAAGCAATTGGGCTGAGAAATAGGACCTCCAGCCTCAGACGACAGAAGAGCAGGAGGCCACGCAGAATGGACCTCGTGGTGACAATGAGATCAGCTGCGTGATTGAGGTGTACAGAGGACAGGCAGTGTATGCCGGCACACTGGCTCTGGGACAGGATTGGTGGGGAGGGGATATGTGTACTGACTTGTAGGATCTGCCAGTTTCCATGGCTGTCAATGCTCCCACCATGGTCAATTTCAAGCTACCAATGTGATGTCAACTGGCTCACAATATTCCTCCCAAATTTGGCACTAAGCTTTTACCACTGCACCCAGGAAATGCTACACGAAGGACTTAAACCCTAGCCAAAATAGAACCTAGCTACAGACTCAGAAGTCTGGACAGGATTGCAGGAATTTGGAGGGATCATGCCTCTGTATTGGAGCATCATTCTAGAAAGATAGTTCTACTTAAACAGTGCCCGGGGGAGATCCTTGCAAAGTGTCTCCTGGCAACCCTTTCACTGGTTTCCAATTCCCATAACATACATACAGCTCTAGGTATCTGAACTGAATACCTACAGTCACAAATTACTGATTAATCCATTCCCTTATCAAATATTTTTAAGGCCTTCCCAAGTGCCAGTCACTGTGTTGGACCCATAAATCCTCAGTCCCTCTCGACCATACATGCCTTGAGGAAGGGGTCATGTTGATACCCCAGCACACAGCACAGTGCCAGGCACATAAGAAACATTTGTATATTTGTTGAGCAAATGATTGGAATGAAGCTCATTAATGGAAAAAAATAATATAAAGAAAAACAATATATCTTTAGGGAACTAAGAGAAGTTTATTTTCTCCACAGTATCTATTCTCCCTTTCTCAGCCTTTGTCTCATCTCATAAGTGGTTTGGGATTTTAAAGACATCACAGAAAGATTAAGGGTACATTTGTCAAGGTTAGAAGGTCCTTAACTCATTTGTAAAACAGCTGCATTACTTTATATGTTAAGAAAGGTGGGCTTTTTTTTTTTTCTAATTGAAAAAAAAAATCTATCAATGCCAGCAGTGGAGTGCTCGGGGGGATGGAGAATCCTAGTGTTTGGCACTGTCTGTGGGTCCAGCCTTTGAATAAAAGAGCAGAGGCCTGACGCATTGACTGGTGCCTTGTCCCTGCAGGGCATTTTTGAAAGAGAAGGCCATTTCCCACAACCCGAACTTCCTCTGCAATGGAGTGGAGTTCCTAAAACGTCAGCAGATATGCAAAGACAGGGAGCCCTGTAAGAAAGAGACTTAGAGCAAGGTATCAGTGGGAGCAGCCAGGTGGCGGAAGGAGCAGTTACAGGAGCTGGAGCTGCCGATTAAGCTGATCAAGATGACAACCTCCCCAAAGCACCAAGACTTCGTGTCAGAGCCCATGGGGGAAAGCCAGTGGGGAGCCTGGCTGGGATTGGTGAAGTCTTGGGCAAGAAGCTGGAGGAAATGGGCTTTGACAAGGCCTATGTGGTCCTTGGCCAGTTTCTGGTGCTAAAGAAAGATGAAGATCTCTTCCGGGAATGGCTGAAGGACACATGTGGTGCCAATGCCAAGCAGTCCTGGGACTGCTTCGGGTGCCTTCGAGAGTGGTGTGACACCTTCTTGTGAGGCTTTCTTGGGGACCCCCCAGTCCCTAGCCCCAGCATTGAGTCTCCAGAGTTTGTAGCGGGGTAGGGACTCCTCCCCTGTCCTCTACAAAGGAAGAGATTGCTGTTGTTGTACTCACTTCTGACGTACTTCAAGGTCTTTTGGGAGTTCTCTCCTCTCACCATTTCAACTTTTTTGAAATTCTCGCTCTTGCATGCATCTCCCTTCTTCCCCTGCCAGTTTCGTGTTAACAATTATCAGCTTTTCCGAGGGGATTCCTGGCCCTTCCTTCACCCCCCGCGCCCACTGGTCTGTTTTATGCTATTTCGCTCCTTTTTTGGCGGAATAGTCACTGTCCTTGTAAAGTTTTTTAAATCAATAAAGTCAGTGGCCTTCAAAAAAGAAAGAAAGAAAGAAAGAAAGAAAGAGACTCCTGAGCAAAACTACAGGGTCATTTAGAGCCTTAGGACCACCTAAGGATGCTGGAGCATCCTTTAGTCCAAGGCAGTATAGAAGAAACCAAAGGATGGGGTGAGGGGAGTGGGGCCCAAAGGTGAGCCCCGCTGACCAGTACCTCTCGGAGACTGAGGAAAGACAAGGGTGGATGGTAAGGAAATCCAGGCTAGAGCTCCCCCTGCCTCTCCCTACCCCCAAAACCCAACCTGGAAGCTGCTTCTCCAAAATTGAGATTGAGTGGGTTTATCAAGCTCATTCCTAGGAAGGACTCTGTAGCTGGTGTCTAACAGATGAAGAACTATATTATCTAGTCTGTGACCTCCAAGGAAGGAATTATCTCAGGGCCCCAAGGAAGGTTGGGTATTAGATATAAAACATGAAACATTTTCAATTGCTGCTTGTCTGTTTTTCGTCGTCGTCCCCCCAACACACATTGATTTAAACTCAATCTACAGCACTATTATTTTCCTCATATCTCTATTATAGGATTAATCATGTTGTGCTATATTACTTTGTATGTCTGTCTCCACTGCTGTCTGAGAGCTACTCAGTGGCAGGAACTGTGTGTCTACGTGTTTTCAGTGCCTGGAACAACCCCCCAAACACAGGCAGTGTTTTCAATATGCTTCTGTAGTGAACCAATTAATTCATTTGTTAATGGGTCAGCATGAGGAGAAAGAGAAGGAGGTCAAGAGCAGAGGGAAGGAAATGGAGACCAGGATAGGAGCTTGAAGAGTCAGAAATACACCTGAGACAAGGGGCTTGGGTGGACATCACTCCACACTGACATGACAGAATCAAGAACGATCCCCAGATGACCACGAGCCTCGGAGGAATCAAAAGCAGTGCCGCTTTCTTCCAAAATGGTGGGCCAGGTTAAGTCACTCTGCAAGTTTTTAAGTTTAAATAAATAAATGAATCAGTGAAGAACCAAGCAAAGGGCAAGGAGGAGGCGATTTCAACAGAAACATCAAAGGGTGACCTTTAAAGTAGAAGCTGGGCGAGAGCATCTGGGTTTCCAGGCCAACAGGGAGCATGGAGCAGCCTCGGTGATGAAGTGATGTAGTAATTCCCACAGGAAGGGAAAACACCAATGAGGCACCCAGCATATATAGTTAGGACCCAAGGATCCTGTCCTTCCTCCCTCTCTTCTTTCATGCCATTCTTAGGAGTCCAGATGGGAGCATCTCCTCCAGGACCCTCAGAGAAGCTGGAGGGGAAGATCTCTGAGGTGTGTCAAATTTTAAAAATCCCAACTTGGTGAGGAGACACTACTAGAAAGGATTATTTCAAGGGTGGAGAAAGGATCTCTTGCAATAGGGAGACCTCTGTAACATAGATCTGCAAGTATCCCATGGAGGCAAAGGGGTGTTCTTGTACAGGGAGGAGCAGACCAGGCTGCAGAGAACCAGGGCTGGGGACGTGGGTTGGAAGGGTGGCAGGATAGGATGGTAGACGGGGGGATGACCCTGAGGCCAGCTCATTCTCAGGACGGGCTTTACGGAGTTGAAAGCTGACCAAAGTTCAGGGATATGGGGGAGGGAGAGAAGCTTAACCAAAGTTTGGTAACAAGCATCTTGTTCCAATTGATCGGTGGGGAGAAGTGGTTCAGCTACTCATTTATGAGGAACACAGAGGATCTGTGTCCAGCCCTGACATAGGTAAACAAGGGGGCATCTATGAGTCTTACCTCAGTCATCTGGAGAAGGATGGATCTTTCCTGAAACAGAAAAGTTTTCTTATCTTCCCTGTTTTCCAGGATCACAGGGCTCAGGTAAAACTCAGCACTGCCAGGTATAAGAAGTTTTCTTTACATTTATCCCCATCTGCAGAAACTAGGGTGGTTTTGTTCTCAGTGATGTTTTTCCTAAGGTGGTTGGTTATGTTATTTGTCTGGAATCAAGCTTCCGCTTATGATCAAAGCTGTTTAGGTCCCAATCTTCAGCCTATCTTTTTTTTACTTGAGTGCATCAGATTAGGTGTTCTATATGTATCCAAATTTCAATATGGATATGATCCCAGCATTATATTCTCATTAGCAAGACTATCCCTGTCACATAACAATCTCTTAAGTTCTGTCCACTGAGTGACATTTTATAAGATCATTTAAATTCCTTTGGCTTTACCGCTGTCCCCATCAAAGAAAACTTCTGATGATGATTTGGCTTCTCATGTAGTTTGACTACAGGGAAACAATGCACTAATCATGGAGCATTTAGTGCTCTGCTTGTATGAAAATGGCTCCTCATTGTAACTTAATCAGCTGGCCTTGACATTAACCTCTCTCTCACATGCATCTCAGGCACCCAGCATATATAGTTAGCACCCAAGGATCCTGTCCTTCCTGACACTTGTTAACACAAGTCAGCCCAGTGTCACCTGGCCAAAGACAGAAATTGTCTCTATGCCTGCCAAGTAGAAGCCAAGTCCCAAGAGTGTGGGGACATCTACAAGGTACTCCTGAGGATGGCACCTTAGATGACCCCACTACTAAGTCCAGCTCCTATTTCTAAAACCCTCAAGTCTCTGCAGCCAAAAACTGTTGAAAGGTCTATCCCCCAGATCACCTCAACCTCAGCAGCTGTTGTAAAAAGACAGGAAACACGGACCCCATTCCTAGTGTTTACTTTTTTTCCTTCTTTTTATTGATTTATTCCTCATTCCCCTCTTCCATTCTCTTACCTCCATAGGCAATGATTCTAATGTATTTGATGTATGTGTATGTTCTTGCAAACTATGCGTGTTATCAATCCAATATTTATGTAAGTCGAATTGAGTAATAAATTTAACTCAAGTTTTTACTTCCTCTACTTCTCACTATGCTTGAAGGCTCCATCTGGGTTACTATATGCACATTTAGTCTATAGCTTCCTCCTGCTGCAAAGTGCTCCATGATGTGCATGGACTACGTGTGGCTTATCCATTCCCCAGGATCAAAACTCAAGAGAATCCCCACCACATTGCCCAGCAAACAGGGCTGTGGGGAGGGGTCTGGAGCATGCCTCTTTGTGGACCTCCAGTTCTTTGGAATGTATGCAGATTGGCTCCATTTGAGGACTACCAGACTGTTCTCTAGAATGGCTGTACACTCCTACTTGCAGGGCTTGAGGGTTTGTATAGCCCACATCCATGCCAATACCTGGTGTCATCTAACTTTAGATTTTTGTCACTCCCCCAGTTTAAAGTGGTGTCTCATTATTTAACTTTGCACAGTTCTGATTACTAATGTGCTTGAACAGCTCTTCTTTTCCTTATTACACTCTGGAGTTCAGTCTTTTTATTTCCTATTCTTACCTTCTGTCCATTTTTCCGTTAGATTTTCTGTCTTTTTGTTGTTGATTTACAGGAGCCCCTTATACATTTTATATATCAGTCCTTTGTAATTTTCAGACATTACAATATTTCTTCCCAATATTATCTGTCAATTTTATCTGCATTATTCATAAATCCTTTTTTTCAATCAGATTCCACTTTTTTTTTCCTTATGCCTTATGTTTTGGAAATTTTGTTTAGGAAGTTCTTCCTCTACCCCAAGATCACAAAGTGATTCTCGTACATTTTTTTAAGATTCTTTTTTTTTTTTATTATTATGTTATGTTAATCACCATACATTACATCATTAGTTTTTGATATAGTGTTCCATGATTCATTGTTTGCGTATAACACCCAGTGCTCCATGCAGAACGTGCTCTCTTTAAAGAGGGCACGGTTCTCTTACATTTTCTTCCAACAACCTTTTACTAGGCATTGCATTTAGCCCTTTAATTTGCATGTTCTACTTTGTGTGATGCTCATTTAAAGGAATAGAGTTGTTTTTCTCCAGAAAGATAACTGCAGCAAATGGTTAAGTAAAGTAAGTCCACGAAATTAATGCCATCTTAAACAATCTGTCTTCTCCCCATTGATTTCTAGCGCCCCCTTTATTGTATATTACATTTCCATAGCAATGTGTACTATCAGAAAGTTTCCAGATTAGATCCACTTGTTAGAGAATAATAAGACATCAGAAGATTTCTTGAAAATAGAAACATCAAAGGCTTCTAAACCCCGTGGTGCTTCCGGGGTGAACTGTATTAGAAGGAAAGCATGTGCAGACAGCAAAGCTCCTTGGCGTCTCCCAGTAAGGCATAGAGTCTTCAGGCCTGAGAGCCTCTGCTGTTCTTCTCACTATAGAACTGACTGGGCTCAGCAGGAGCTAGTATTAGTTCGTTGGCTGCCGTGTATTTGAAACTTTCATAAATCCCCTAAGGATAATAGCTTCCACGCCTTAGGAAAACCTCATGAAGTACTTAGTATCATCTCCATTTTATAGTTGAGGAAAATGGGGGGGGGGGACTAATATAACTTACACCAGTCTGCCCAGAGCTCAATTTGACCGTAAGTGTGCTTAACTCTACTACTGATGACCATTCTACTCCATTATTCTGCTCTTCACATCTATTTTAATTCTTTCTATGTTTATTGAGTTCTGACTGTTATAAAATATTGTGCTTTGGGGGCTAGGTGCTTGTGACTCATTAAATAAGAATTCTTCCAGTCTAGTCTGGAAGATAAGATGTATCCATAAGTACAATATAGGTTAGAAAAGCTGAAGTGCCTTAGAGGACCAGTAAGTTCTATAGTTGCTCAGAATTGGGAAGAATGTTTCCAACCTACCTCTTTACAAGCAGAACCCATCCCATTAGATTTTCATGTATGTTGTAGTCACAAGTTTGAATGTTGACTATTGGGTTGCATAAATGCTTAACAAAAGCCTAGTCATTACAGGCTTTTAGGAATTAAAGGAGATAGCCTCCATCTTGCCTGAAATGTCTCTTTCAAGCCACTTGCAAGTCTATTTCACCTACAATCCCAAGGCAACTCAGTCCCAACAATTCTCCACCACTGGTCTTAGGAAAGTTTCTGAGGAGGCCAGAAATACTAGAGATATAGAAAGGAAGGAACAGGAAGAAAAGTGATCGACAGATATTTTATTAATAGAATGAATTCTATACTAACTTTTCAGATTTGAAAGGTGTCGTAGATTGGGAAACCCAGAGGCAGACCCCTGGACAAGGATTCATGTGAAAGTGGCCCAGAAGAACCTAGTATGAGAGAGGGAAGCAGACCAGGGACGGGGAGGGAACCAAGCAAGGTGATATTTTAGGCAAGATACCAGTCTCAGCCTGATTCTTCAGGGGAGCTCTAGAGTGCAGGCATCTCAAGAGTTTGTTCAGACTTGAAACAATGTTGCTTTCATGCTCCTGCATGCATCAGGCATTGGTTAAGGGCCAGGGGGCGATGAGGTGGTAGAAGGTAAACTCCCAGGCAGCCCCTGTGGTCCATGGGCTGTCCTCAGAAGGGAACCAAGGAGAAGTAGAGGCTCACGGAAGCTGAGGGAGGGATGGAGCCTGGGCAGAGCATCAACAGTGCCCCTGTGAAAAAGGGTCTGCACTACATCTGTAAGTCAAGTTCAGGAATTCTGTCAGCTTGTAGCCATTCCTAGGGAAACTAAGAGTCCCTTCTCGGTTTACAGGTGAGGAAACTGAGGCACAGATTGGTTAATGCATTTGCCCAGAGTTATGTAAACTAATTTGTGACAGGATTTTAATTTTGGGTTCCTAAATTCAAGTCCAAGACTCTTTCAACTACATCTCACCATCTCACTTCCTTGCAATGACCACAGCCCTTAAAGCTCAAAGAAGCACTTGCCAACACAGTAGGTCATATTTTTAACAGCAGGTACATCACTCTCTGCCAGAGTCTGGCTTCCTTTAAGCCCAGCATCCATCCTTGCATGCAGGCCCCTCTGGTCCCATAGAGCAGCCCAGTAGAAAACAGACTGATCCCCTTGACAGCAGACCCAGCAGTCATCTGGAAGACTTATCTGGGTAGTTAAGGAGACCTTGGCGCCTGAAGAAGGCACTCAGAAGATGACAGGTCTGAATAGTCTGACAAATTTTTATTGCCCCCAAATCTCCAGTCCCGTAAGTCATGAAATAAATCTCAGCCCACATCAAATAAATGATTGTCTGTTTAAGAAGGAATGGGTGGATGAAGCGAAGAGAGCACAACGTGCTCTTCTTTCCCTCAGCTCCATATCAGGGATTCTTCCATCCAGGACTTCGCCTAACCCTTCCCAACACCAAATCTCCCCTGCCAACTCCCCTGATAGATAGCCGGTGCAAAGAACAGAGAACAACCAGGGGTTAAGCCCGCTTTTGAAGAAATGTGAGGACAACCAGGCAGGAGGAAAGAAATGCTGAAAGATGAGAAAGCTCTCATGCTTGCTGGTTGGGCAGATGAAGTGACTAGCAATTCCTTAGAGCACTAAAGATTTATCAGCATAAGGGGAAAAAAAATCAATTGGCCAGATAATCTTAAAAGAAGGAAGGAGAAAAAAATAATGCAGTGACTAAGGGGATGGGAAAGGAAATTTTAAGATGTCTTCTCTGGTCTGCCATGGCACAGTCTTGTGCTTCCTTCATCCTTGCATTTAACAGACTGAATTGTAATTGTCCATTTGCTTATCTGTTTCCCTGGCCACAAATGCCTTGTTCCTGATGACAAGGACTCTTTTTCATTCACCCTTGATGTATGCCAGGCCTCGCACGATGTCTAGGACATAGCAGATCCTCATTATATATTTGTTGAATGACTAAGAAAAAAAATGAATCAACTGGCACTTTTTAAAGGCCAATGTTGACCAAGGCACAGTGCTAGACACTTGACCTCCTTGAGTCATATCAAACTCTCAACAATGAGATAGATTTTATCATGGTCATTTTGCAGATATGAAAATTGAAATTCAGAGAAGTTAACAACTTTCTTGGGGCCAGACAGCTAATAAATGGAAGATCTGGGATTCGGAGTAAGGTCTCTCTGACTCTAACATCTATGGTTTTGTTGGATTTACTATTTATTTATAGACAATTCTTTATGATGTGAGGTCTGACTGCCCATTCTGAGGATGAGCTATTATCTTCCCTCTCTGTGCTGCCCACCATCTTGTCATTACATTCTTTGCCTACACTTCTTCCATTTGGTACACTGGAGAAAGAAAAAAGACGAAATCCAAGCCAACCATTAATTACACTTGTCAAGCTCTTCTCTGGGTGTTTCATTTGTGTATGGTTTCTCCTCCACTATAGGCTGTAAACTCCTTGGGGGCAAAAGTCACATTTTGTGCATCTCTGACCACTCCTCCCTCAGGCACTTATAGGTATGATTTAGGTCATAGGCGGTCATGTCACCACGGTTGGCGTCACAGCAGAGGGTGGCAGAATGAGGGCACCAGGGACTCAGGGGGCTGTGGCACATACATGGGAGGTGCACAGGAACTGCCTTTGAAAGCCCCACTGAAAACAGAGTCACTCCATCAGTTGTACACAAAACGGACTGGTTCTGAAAGGGCAAATGGGATATAAATGGAGAGGAGGGGAGAGCATGGTATATACATAGTTTCTCGAAAAGCTGGAGCACAGTGGAGTCAGCCGGTCTGTCTCTAACTCCCTCTCCTCTCTGGGCAGCCAGATAGTATCGGCATGAAGAGTGTTTTTTTTTTCAGTATGCCCTGCCTTCCTCCTGTGATCTTGGGTGAACTTTCCCAGCCTGAGACTTCCCAACAGCAAAAGGAATGCTGAGGCCAGCCCAATTCTCTGACCCAGAACTCCTGGGAACCCCATGCCAGTCTTTGATGTACCTGTTACCTCATAGGGCTACTCAGGTGCTGGGATAGGGGGCTCCTGTGAAGATCAAGAAGTGCTGAATTAAGCTTATTGGTAGCACTGCACCTGAACACTGGTCTGCTGAAGGGCCATCCATCTCACGGGGCTGAAGGGATAGAGCATGATTAATGCAGCTGGTTAGCGGGCTGGTCTGCCTCTGCCCATCTCCTCCTCTGGATGCAGTTTGAAGAATTCATTAGGAGAGGGGCAGCAGGGAAGGGGGAGGGCTGTGCCGTCCTAATCTAACCCCCTCCCCCTCCTGTAGTTTGGCTTCCTTAACCAAGATGGTCAAGGTTGATCAGGGTCCAGTAGGTCTTCATGGTGGGCACAAGAGATAATCAGCCCTGGTGTACCATTCCCAAACCAATTAGTAAGGTTAAAAGCTTTTCAATGCTTCTATTAACTGGAAAATAAAATAATGAAAATAAAAAAGGTCTTGGTCCTCTATGCTGACCCTGCTGGAATCTTCTCTGGCTGTTCCGTGACAGAGTCTGCAGTCTAGCCACATGGACACTGGAGTAGGTAACTTTTCAGTGCAGTGTGGTGAGTGCAGGGCACAGAGTGTGCTGGGAGGCCAGAGGAAGGGCTTACCCACCCTGTCTGGGTCTCCTGGAGGAGCAAACAGGTGCTGGGCTGCTTTGAGTGTGCCCCACACCTCACCACTCCCGGGTGCTAAGTCCAGAGTGATCCTCACAGACTGCCAAGCCGCTCCCAGCCCGATTTAACCCCTGGGATGTGGGCTCTGTGCACACTGGCTATTACATAACAGTTAGAATCACTCTTCGTTGTCACCCTGGCATTCTTTTGTTTGAATTCTTTGAAGCATCATTTTAGAATTCTGTAGAATTCTAACTCTTCCTGCCCCTACTGGTGTCAATTTATTAATTGCTACAGTGACTGCCAAGAAGTGGGAGAAATTAGCAACCATCTCCCAACTCAAAAAAAAAAATCATGTATTAATGATTAGGCCCTCTTTTTAAGTTTTTTATAAATTCGGACTGACCCCTCCCTATTTCCTTTGGGAGCAGGAGTGTCCGGGTTCGAAGCAAACTCATTTTATTGATTTCTCAGGTTGGAAAGCTTGACACCAACCAAGGCAGGAGCCCGGTTATCTCGATGCTTTATGTACAGCATAGATACAGGAAGCAGGAAAGATGAGAAAAAAGGTTTCTGTCGCTGGAGCAAGAAGATTTATACTTTAGTGCCAGGTCTCCAGCATATCGCTGGTGGATCCTGGGTAAATCACTTTTGTTACCTACCACACTAAAACAGACAAACAACACCCATTTACTGACACCAACTTCTATTACCACACTATTTCTTGTCCTCTCAGGACTAGTGCACGTAATTTTCACCATTTCTTTATTTCATTATTTATGTATTCATTTATTCTTCCCTCATTCCAGGATGGCTTTGAGAAAGCTGACAAAAGAAAAACAGGAAGAGGAAGAAGAGGTTGAGTGAAAATATATGACAGGGAAGATTAGTCCCTTCAAATATGTGCCATAAGCTTCTCTTTATTGGAAATAGGCTGTGTGTTAGTCTCAGAGCTTTCTAGTGGCCAAATGAAGTTATGTGACCTGGAAGGGAAAAGCATCCCAATCATTCTGAAAAAAAAAAAATGTTCTTTTTTCTCCTTCTGAGAACTAACAGAGATTTCTTTCTTGGATCCTAATAAAAGAGCACTGGGAGATATAGCAGCTGACATCCTCCACATCATCAAGATGCCAGCAATTTCTTCAGACTGTTACTTGTATTATTCCTCATTACAACAGGAGGACATAGGGTCAGCAGGGATACCCTAGCAGGGGTCAGTGAAAGATACCCTACAGTTAGAAATCAAAACAATGTGCTGCGAGTATGTATCGCTCTGCGTTAGGCTAGACCTGATCAACTTGACGTTCTTGAGACAAGTCGTTCTCAAAGTAGCTCTGAACCTACAGCATCAGTCTCACATGGGAACTTACTAGAAGTGCAAATTTTTGAGCTCCCCCCAGAATCAGAAACTGAATCAGAAACTGGAGGTGGGGCCAGGGAATCTAGGCTTTTGGGTTTTTTTAAAGATTTATTTATTTGGGGGGGGTGGATGAGGGGGGAGGGGCAAATGGAGAGGGAGTGAGAGTCCTAAGCAGACTCCACGCTGAGTATGCAGCCCATGGTGGGGCTCCATCTCATGGCCCTGAGATCACAACCCTGAGATGAAACCAAGAGTTGTCAAAGACTTAAACAACTGGGCCACCCAGGTGCTCCCAGGAAATCTGGGTTTTAAAAAAGCCTTGATGCAGTGCCAGGACCAGTGATACAGGGAGGATGGACTAGATTGCGTGACCTTCCAACAATTACACTCCTTTTTGCCTTTGATCCTTTGATTAGAATTGGGCAGCAGGTAGTTTGAGGATTTTTTATTTATTTATTTATTTATTTGCAAGAGCCTGGAGAGCAAATAATTAGGTTATTAATTAAAAGCAGATCCATAAACTTTCAAAACCCCTCAGAGGAAAGTCTGCTTGACCTCCTCCCTCTTCTGTTCGCTGTATCTCCCCAGAGGTCCTCAGACCTCCCTGCTTTGTGCAGAAGGGGTGCCCAGGGAAGGCCAGCAGGGAAACTGAGTGTCTCCTCCCAAGACAGCTTCACTCCAAGTTGTGCTCTTCTCCCTGGCTCCTTTCAAACTGTTCTTACATGTTTTAGATGTATATTTGTTCTTTCTTTCCCACTGCCCCTCCCAGCTCTAAAATCCTATCATTATTCCATTTTATAGGAATAGAGTAAGAAAGAGCCCTAAAGCTGAAAAGGACTATTGAGATAATGTGTAACAACCTCCTCATTTTACAGATCACAAGCGAATTGATGGCAGGAACAATTTCCTTGTGTATCTCTTAGCTCAATACGAGGCACACAACAGGTTCTTGGTGACTCTCAGCTGAATCTGCTCGTTGACTGTATGTATAGCTTCATAGTTTTCACATGCTGTATAGCATTGGATCCCCATTAATGCTCAGGAAATATTACTATCCTCATTTTCAGGCCAAGAAACTCAAGTTTGAGTGGCTGGATGTTTACTGAGTTTTCACAGCTTTTAATATTCCAGATCCAAACTGGAATCTAAGCCTCTTGACTTTCAATGCTCTTACCTTTTCCCCTCTGCCATGTGACATCTCCCCATAGTGCCTGAAACCCTGCTGGTGACACACTCTCCCCACCCTCAGACACATAAACATGCATCCAACTGAATGTAAACAGTGGTCAGCTCCGGTCAACTTTAGGAGACAAATTCAAGGGCCTCGGTGTCTTCAGCGACTCAAGATTGACTGCATGACCTTGCCAAAGCTCAGCTCTCTGCAGAGAGAACTTAGGAAGGGGTGGTTTTTACCAGACTCCTCTGAGAGCTGTAGCTACTGGACTACCAAAATCAGCTAAACACAAATTGAAGATAAGGGGGATAAAGGCATTTCTGTATTTTCATGTTTCATATCTGTAGACATTTCTCTGCACACATATAAATATGGGTAAATATGTAGAGACTGCATGTCATTTCTAATATAGGCAAAGTGATTTGATCTGATTAGCAAAATTAATCTAAATGAGCGCTGCATAAGGTAGCAGAAAGAGGACAGCAAGATGTCAGATTAAGAAAATGCAAGAAATTGTTTCAATCAAGACCACAGCACAGACTCAGAATCTCCTTTGTTACATAAGTTTTTGATCCAGTACCTGCATCTGAGTGAATTGTCTTGTCTCCCGACACCTGCCCCCCACCCCCCCCCCAGCCGTTTTTGGTCCAGGTTAGCATTTTCTGTGACCTTCTCAAAGTTTTGTAAGGCTGCTGGTAGCACATAGGGTGCTTCTGTAAAAAAATTAAGAAAAGACACTCCTTTCTCCAGGCAGATCAGCCCCAACTGGGGAGCATGCCTTAGAAGGTGGAGCATGAACTGAATTTCAATTCCTACTCACCTATCTGGTGGCAGCTCTTGTGCAGGACACAACCAACTCAACCCTATACGGCAGCCCTGTCTTTATGTGCAAGCCCTGTGTGGACTACAGCTGTGGAGTCACCAGGTCCAATAAGGTCAGAACTGGGAGTGCAGCTCACGTATGGACACAAATAGAAGCCTTACTTTCTGCTAAGCCAAATCGCCTTTAAATCAAATTGATGCTGGTAGCCAAGGACAACATACAAGACTGTGTTTACAGAACTATCCCACATTCACTGAAAGATCATTTTTTCCCAACCCTTTTATTTTATAAGACATCTCATTAGGCAAGTCCAGATTGCTACTAATAATACTAACGATTCTACTAGTGATAGCTAACATTTAATGCTTGCTATATATGCCAATCATTATTCTAAATACCACAGGTATTAATTCATGTAATTGTCACAACGTCTCTAGAGGGTAGTTGGTATTATTATCCCCATTGTACAGATGTAGGAAAGGTAAGTCATCTGCTCAAGGTCACGGCAAATAAGTGGTAAGGCTAGGGATTACAACCGGAGTCCAGCTCCAGAGTCTGTGCTATTGAGCACTAGGATACCTCTGTAAAATGCTGAAACATAAAGGATGCCAGGATAGGTAGGCCCGTAGTCAAATGGAAGTCCTACAAGGGATTCTGTATCACCTGGCCCAGCCCTCCACCCTCCTGGCGAAGCAGCCCAAGCACGCAAGCCTGGGTCAACCTATCCAGGCTAAGGTGTTGCCTCCTCTCTGAATGGTACCAGCCTCTTGCCATGAATCCAAACCGCCCTTGCTATCTGGGAAGTGTGTTTTCTGGTTTCAAGTAGGACAGACAGCATTTGTGAGAACAGCACCAGGTGGCAGGGAACCCGCCCCTTAGGACCTAGAAGGCTGAGCTGTTCTCAGACCCCATTTCCCCACCTGGGTCGCACCGGAGCCGGAGGAGGAGGAGGAGGAGGAGGAGGAGGAGGAGGAGGAGGAGGAGGAGGAGGAGGAAGAAAGACACGTATCCGGCCAGCGCAAGGGTGGGCCAGGCCCATTACCACCCATGCGCGGCAGGTGCACAGCCACGCGCCGGCTGAGACCCGATTAATCCCATGAGCCGCTCAGCCGCACACGGGAACTACAGACCCCCAAGCCCTCACGTCTTCGCGTAAAGCTCTGATGGTCTGCTTCCGTTGCCGTGGCAACACCAACAGCTCCTCAGAGCCCTCTTAAGTACCTGAGGTGAAAGCAAAAGGGGCATGTTTGCCTTGGCAGGTCACTGTGTGGTTGGCCCCAGGGGTGTTGTGACATCTCCGCCAGGCAAAACTCGGAGCGCGAACGGGAGGAGCAATGACCCAGGCCCTACTGGAGCTGGTGGAGTTCAGAAAGACTCCGCCCGAGCCTCTGAGCCAGACCCCCACCGTTTCCCAGTCCCGCGCTGGCTCCTCCTCCCTCCTGCTCCGCGACCCACTTCCCAGGGGTGGAGTTGGAGACCACTATGCAGTTGCTCGTTGTGTAACCTCGGGGAAGCCCTTTAGCTCCTATAAGGTTGGAGACACCAAAGAGTTCAGGATGCATCAGGTTTCCGGGCTCATCTCCTCTCTGTCCAATAACACTTACGGTGCTGTGTGTCTGCCCACCTGGAGGTTACAGTTCCTCAGAACGTTCTAGAAAATGGGAAGATTTGTCCCAGAGTGACAAAGTGATGCCACTGAGTGGTTGGTTGCCTGGATTAATGGGTCTTATTCAGAACTTGGCTGTTTCAGTGTCTTCCCTTAGGGTGGATAATATGTGGACACCACTTTACTAAAATCTCAGGACTAAAGTCATACGGTAACGCATATTCTGTCCTTGTATGACAGACTTGGAAACTAAATGCAGAGTCCATACTTTTTAAAAAATGGATCTCTATTCATTTTGGCCTAGAGTTTTAGACCCTCACAATCTTTTAAAATTTCATTTCTAACAGTCACCATGCCCTGGTTCATATCTGCCTGCTCATGCCGAAGTCCTTCAAGGCTCACTAAAACCCATAACTGTATTTCATTAGCATGAATTCATGCAGTGTTTAATATAACCTTTATTTGTGTCCCATGAAAAATAGCAACACTAATTCCAGTGAGTTGGTTTGTTTTTATTTTTTCAGTGATGTAACTAATGAAGTGATCTTGACCAAGTCACATAACCTTGTTTGGCTTTTAGTTTTGATGGATTCTCTATAAATAATAGTTTAATTGAATTGAGGTAAGGAATTGCACTAAATGAGGTCTACAGTGAAATCACCAGTAAGAAAACACCTTGCATTTGCATGGTGTTACTTTCTTAGAGACCTTCCTACATGTGGCCTCCATAAAGTGTTACTATCGTTCCTAACTATGCATGGTGTTCACCCCAAGCAAGGATGTTGTATACCGCCTTATATACACTGTGCCCTTGGGTAATAGGCTTGTAACAATTACTGGATGATGATAAATGTGAGGTCCAGAAGAGATGACCAAAGATGATCTGCTTTCTTGAGAACTCCTTGAAAAGTTGGATGTAAAGACCCTAGCCAACCCAACGGTCAGTTCAATTTTTCCTGACACTCCTATCTGTTCTTTTGTGAGGACATCTATTTCTACTTAGAACAGAAATGAGAATTCTGAACCTAGAGGAATAATGTTACTGCAGAAGTTAATAGTTGCCATTCTTATCAAAATTCATCATCCCCCCCCCACCCCACCCCACACTCCCATCTACTTTCCTTTGGGGTCAGGCCAGTTGGCTCTGGAGGTCAGTGCATCACAGCTAATTTACGACACTCCCAACACACCCCTCAGCAAGATTTTGACCTTGGTTTCCCAAACAGGCCTATGCCCCCACCAAAACCAACACCAGGTATAAATATTCCACTATTACATTTGAAAATGAGCTCCAGTGTCTCAAAAGTAAAGGAGAGCCTCTGAAAATTCAGCTCTTGGGTATAATGGAAACCTTAGCACAGCCAAGTGCAGCTGGACGTCTGGAGACTGAAGTAGCATTCACGCATTCAGTAATACTCACTCAATGCCTCCTCTGTCCGCAGTACCCCCAAACAGGTTCCAGATGGGAGGACCCAGACATGGGTTCCCTTTGCGTGAGCCTCTGAAAGCCATGCAAGGACATGTGGGGAACAAAGTCGCTGCTGACATCCCCTAGGAGACACTGTTCCTCATATGAAGCTCCATCTGGCATTCTAGAGACCAGAGCTCCATTTCCAGCCTTGTGGGGACTTGGCCTGGGATTATGGGCAGTTTGGCTCATCTCCGCCCCGCCCAAGGGAACCTTGTACCTTGGGGATAATCTCTCTTGTCATTACCTGACTCACATGGAGGTTGAGAGGATTTAATGAGATAATGTTTGTAAAGCTTTTTGAGCTCCTCAGAAGAATAAATGGTACAATAGAAATGCAAAACATCATCATTATAGTGATCACAGAAGCATTCACTCTAGTTACAGGTGAAGGGGAGAAACCCTGATTCCATTATAATTTCCTCTTTCTGAGAGCTGATAACATTCTGAAATATGCTTCCCTTTTCCAACTGAAATTCTCTACCTTTATAATCCGCTCAGAGGTAAAATGTTTGGGAAAAATTTTAAGAAATTTCTCTTTAGTCTCCTTTGAGAAGGAAGAACATTAAGTAAGCACACTTTGCCTGCTTACAAAAGAGCTGTTTTGACCAAAATCATTCAAAAAGGCTGAGCTTTATGACTTCAAATTTAGCTGGTCTTTAGTCCCCACTAAGATAAATGGAGCAGTGTTAAATCTGGAAGGGGAAAATTGGTTTGGCAAGGTTCGAATGTTCGAAGCTGCCATTCCTGGGTTGCTGAACAGAGGCCAATTTTTCCATATAACGAAATTGTTTCTTTCTAGAGAAATTATTCCAGCAGTTTTTCCCACACTGGAAAATGAGGTTTGTTATTTTGACAATAATTCATCCTTCCAGTTTACAAAGATCGTTGATTTTCAGGAGACTTTTAAAGTCCTTTTTCTCATGTAGCAGAGAAGTCCTTGAGTAGCAGAGAAGATGTTAGAACTCACTGTAGGTATACACTGTAGGTATCTCAAACTGAAATGATTCTGGGGGCTGGGCAGGCAATATAATGGAGAGAAGCAGGCCCAGCATCATGACAACCAAGTGTGGCCTCCAAAGAGGAGGAACATCTTTTTCCTTGTACTCTTTTATGTTCTTGACTGGGGCCCTGCAAACTAAACTGACAAAAAACAGATTAAGAAGAGGAAAACCAACCAAAGTTTATTAACACACCCACGACTCATGTACAAGGGAGGATTCGGTGAGGAGTAGCTCACAGGGGTAGTTAGAACTGGGGGCTTCTATAGCATCTTAAAGAAGAAAAATAATTTTGTAGAGAAGTGACAAGACAAAAGAAAAGGGGTTTAGGCTTTTAGGGGTGGCACACTGTGGGGAGGTAAATATATGGGGGAAGCTAATGGAAGGTAAGGGTTAGTTAGTAAAGTATGTTTGGGTAGACTCCTTCCTGGTACGGGCTAGTCTCTGGTCATAAGGCTGTTCTCCCTTTCCTGCTATGGGAAGTGTGCAGGGGGCTACCTTCCCAAGGGGAATTTATATTCTGCTTTTAGGCAGCTAGGGGGAGAGCAGAGAGCTCAGCCCATGTCTGCTTTTTCTCAGTTGCATTCAGTTTAAAACAATCCTTGTGTCAGAGGGGCATATTTCAGTGTGGCATATTCTGAACCTCTTCACCTCCATGCTGGGGGGAGGTAGGAATTGGAGGTCCTCATGGGGCACTGGAGAACCTGCCCGAAGGACCTGCCATTCCTCAGCTCCAGTGACCTCTTGCAGCACTGAAACACCATTTCAGATTTCTACCAGTTTTGCAAGGGAAGCCAAAAATCAATAATTCTATAAACCATCTCCCAATTTTAAATGTTGTTCACAAATTCTTTTCTTTCCCCCTTTTTAACACTGTGTAGCCAAACCAAACATCTAGCCATGGGATATTATTTTCAATCTTCTATTTAAACTAGGTGAATTTTCCAACTACAGTTGAGGGGGGTGGGTTTTTCTGTATAAGACCCATAGATTCTTAGGATGACAGAAGAATCATAGTATCCTGATAATTTCCCCGTCCCCATCTTGGTGTTTCTCTTCCTCTTCTGTGGGCTGTTTAATTTCTCTCTCTGTGCCTCAGTCCCTTGTTTATAAAATCAGTGTAACAAGAGCACTTGCCTCAAAGGGATGTTGTAATAAATGAGAGGATATATGTAAAAGGCTAGGGCCCTGCCATGTCATAGGCACTCAGGAAACCCTATCCTTTATTACTGTTTCATTTTTTATTTTTATTTTTTTAGATTTATTTATTTATTTGAGAGAGTGGGGGCAGGGCAGCAGGAGGGGCAGAGAGAGAATCTCAAGCAGACTCTCCACTGAGCACAGAGCCTGATTTGGGGCTCCATCTCATGACCCTGAGATCATGATCTGAACTGAAACCAGGAGTGGATGCTTAACCGACTGAGCCACCCAGGCGCCCCTATTGTTTCATTTTTTAACCAGTGGGACCAAGGCTTGGGAATCAAGTTCACTGTCCTTGTCTGTAACAACACTGTGTCCTCTGCTTAATTCACCTTAGTCCAGTCCAATCCAAAAATTCTGTGGGCTCACTACAAACTAAAGGCAGAGAGGGCCGGACAGACTTTTGAAAGCCAGCACTCTCGGGACATGGAAGAGAGGACGTAGGGGGAAGACCAGCCAAGTCAGTGCAAGAGTGCTCCGATTTCACGCTCACAGTTGTCTTCTGAAGGGGGCGTGAGAAGTTCTGCTTCCGTACACATTTATTTCCTAAAATGTAATCTTTGATACTAAACTCTTGCTGCAGGTGAGGCATGGGCTGGGGAGAGAGCTCTGAGACAAGACTTAATCTGGGTTCCAGTTTAGATATGTGTTTCAGTTTCTTTTGTGTTTGCTTTTGTGGCTCATTTATAAAGTGAAGCGATCGGCCTAGACAACCTCTAAGCCTCATTCAGACTTCTTGTGTTTTTTTTTTTTAATTTTTATTGTTATGTTAATCACCATACATTACATCATTAGTTTTTGATGTAGTGTTCCATGATTCATTGTTTGTGCATAACACCCAGTGCTCCACACAGAACGTGCACTCTTTAATACCCATCACCAGGCTAACCCCTCCCCCCCCAGAACCCTCAGTTTGTTTTTCAGAGTCCATCATCTCATGGTTCATCTCCCCCTCCGATTTACCCCCCTTCATTCTTCCTCTCCTGCTATCTTCTTCTTCTTCTTCTTTTCTCTTAACATATATTGCATTATTTGTTTCAGAGGTACAGATCTGTGATTCAACAGTCTTGCACAATTCACAGCACTCACCATAGCACATACCCTCCCCAATGTCTATCACCCAGCAAACCCATCCCTCCCACTCCACCCCCACTCCAGCAACCCTCAGTTTGTTTCCTGAGATTAAGAATTCCTCATATCAGTGAGGTCATATGATACATGTCTTTCTCTGATTGACTTATTTCACTCAGCATAACACCCTCCAGTTCCATCCATGTCATTGCAAATGGCAAGATCTCATTCCTTTTGATGGCTGCATAATATTCCATTGTGTATATATACTACTTCTTCTATATCCATTCAACTGTCGATGGACATCTTTGCTCTTTCCACAGTTTGGCTATTGTAGACATTGCTGCTATAAACATTGGGGTGCACGTACCCCTTCGGGTCCCTACATTTGTATCTTTGGGGTAAATACCCAGTAGTGCAATTGCTGGATCATAGGGTAGCTCTATTTCCAACTGTTTGAGGAACCTCCATACTGTTTTCCAGAGTGGTTGCACCAGCTTGCATTCCCACCAACAGTGTAGGAGGTTTCCCCTTTCTCTGGATCCCCGCCAACATCTGTCATTTCCTGACTTGTTAATTTTAGCCATTCTGACTGGTGTGAGATGGTATCTCATTGAGGTTTTGATTTGGATTTCCCTGATGCCGAGTGATGTTGAGCACTTTTTCATATGTCTGTTGGCCATTTGGATGTTTTCTTTGGAAAAATGTCTGTTCATGTCTTCTGCCCATGTCTTGATTGGATTATTTGTTCTTTGGGTGTTGAGTTTGATAAGTTCTTTATAAATTTTGGATACTAGCCTTTTACCTGATATGTCATTTACAAATATTTTCTCCCATTCTGTAGGTTGTCTTTTGGTTTTGTGGACTGTTTCTTTTGCTGTGCAAAAGCTTTTTATCTTGATGAAATCCCAATAGTTCATTTTTGCCCTTGCTTCCCTTGCCTTTGGCAATGTTTCTAGGAAGAAGTTGTTGTAGCTGAGGTCAAAGAGGTTGTTGCCTGTGTTCTCCTTTAGGATTTTGATGGACTCCTGTCTCACGTTTAGGTCTTTCAACCATTGGAGTCTATTTTTGTGTGTGGTGTAAGGAAATGGTCCAGTTTCATTCTTCTGCATGTGGATGTCCAATTTTCCCAACACCATTTGTTGAAGAGACTGTCTTTTTTCCATTGGACATTCTTTCCTGCTTTGTCAGAGATAAGTTGACCATAGAGTTGAGGGTCCATTTCTGGGCTCTCTATTCTGTTCCATTGATCTATGTGTCTGTTTTTGTGCCAGTACCATACTGTCTTGATGACGACAGCTTTGTAAAAGACCTGGAAGTCTGGAATTGTGATGCCACCAGCTTTGCTTTTCTTTTTCAACATTCCTCTGGCTATTTGGGGTCTCTACTGGTTCCATACAAATTTTAGGATTATTTGTTCCATTTCTTTGAAAAAAGTGGATGGTATTTTGATGGGGATTGCATTGAATGTGTAGATTGCTCTAGATAGCATTGACATCTTTACAATATTTGTTCTTCCAATCCATGAGCATGGAACGTTTTTCCATTTCTTTGTGTCTTCCTCAATTTCTTTCATTAGTATTTTATAGCTTTCTGAGTACAGATCCTTTGCCTCTTTGGTTAGATTGATTCCTAGGTATCTTATGGTTTTGGGTGCAATTGTAAATGGGATCAATTCCTTAATTTCTCTCTCTTCTGTCTTGTGGTTGGTGTATAGGAATGCCACTGATTTCTGTGCATTGATTTTATATCCTGCCACTTGACTGAATTCCTGTATGAGTTCTAGCAGTTTTGGGATGGAGTCTTTTGGGTTTTCCACATAAAGTATCATCTCATCTGCAAAGAGTGAGAGTTTGACTTCCTCTTTGCCGATTTGGATGCCTTTGATTTCTTTTTGTTGTCTGATTGCTGTGCCTAGGACTTCGAATACTATGTTGAATAGCAGTGGTGAGAGTGGACATCCCTGCCACATTCCTGACCTCAGTGGGAAAGCTCTGTTTTTCCCCACTGAGAATGATATTCACTGTAGGTTTTTCATAGATGGCTTTTATGATATTGAGATACGTACCCTCTATCCCTATGCTCTGAAGAGTTTTGATCAAGAAAGGATGCTGTACTTTGTCAAATGCTTTCTCTGCAGCTCTTGAGAGGATCATATGATTCTTGTTCTTTCTTTTGTTAATGTATTGTATCACGTTGATTGATTTGCGGATGTTGAACCAACCTTGCGGCCCAGGGATAAATCCCACTTGGTCATGGTGAAGAATCCTTTTAATGTACTGTTGGATCCCATTGGCTAGTATTTTGGTGAGAATTTTTGCATCCATGTTCATCAAGGATATTGGTCTGTAATTCTCCTTTTTGATGGGGTCTTGTTTTGGTTTTGGGATCAAGGTAATGCGGGCCTCATAAAATGAGTTTGGAAGTTTTCCTTCCATTTCTATTTTTTGTAACAGTTTCAGAAGAATAGGTATTAATTCTTTAAATGTTTGGTAGAATTCCCCTGGGAAGCCATCTGGCCCTGGGCTTTTGTTTGTTGGGAGATTTTTGATGACTGCTTCAATTTTCTTACTGGTTATTGGTCTGTTCAGGTTTTCTATTTCTTCCTGGTTCAATTTTGGTAGTTGATACATCTCTAGGAATGCATCGTTTTCTTCCAGGTTATCTAATTTGCTGGCATAGAGTTGCTCATAATATGTTATGATTTTTTGTATTTCTTTGGTGTTGGTTGTGATCTCTCCTCTTTCATTCATGATTATGTTGATTTGGGTCATTTCCCTTTTCTTTTTGATAAGTCTGGCCAGGGGTTTATCAATCTTGTTAATTCTTTCAGAGAACCAGTTCCTAGTTTCATTGATCTGTTCTACTGTTCTTTTGGTTTCTATTTCATTGATTTCTGCTCTGATCTTTATTATTTCTCTTCTCCTGCTGGGTTTAGGGTTTCTGTGCTGTTTTATCTCTAGCTCCTTTAGGTGTAGGGTTAGGTTGTGCATTTGAGACCTTTCTTGTTCCTTGAGAAAGGCTTGTATTGCTATATACTTTCCTCCCAGGACTGCCTTTGCTGCATCCCAAAGATTTTGAACAGTTGTGTTTTCATTTTCATTTGTTTCCATGAATTTTTTTAATTCGTCTTTAATTTCCTGGTTGATCCATTCATTCTTTAGTAGGATGCTCTGTAGCCTCCATGTATTTGAGTTCTTTCTGATTTTCCTCTTGTGATTGAGTTCTAGTTTCAAAGCATTGTGGTCTGAAAATATGCAGGGAATAATCCCAGTCTTTTGGTACCGGTTGAGACCTGATTTGTGACCTAGGATGTGATCTATTCTGGAGAATGTTCCATGGGCACTAGAGAAGAATGTGTATTCCATTGCTTTGGGATGGAATGTTCTGAATATGTCTGTGAGGTCCATTTGGTCCAGTGTGTCATTTAAATTCTTTATTTCCTTGTTGATCTTTTGCTTAGATGATCTATCCATTTCAGTCAGGGGGTTGTTAAAGTCCTCCACTATTATTGTATTGTTGTCAATGTGTTTCTTAGCTTTTGTTATTAATTGGCTTATATAATTGGCTGCTCCCATGTTAGGGGCATAGATATTTACAATTGTTAGATCTTCTTGGTGGATAGACCCTTTAAGTAGGATATAGTGTCCTACCTCTTCTTTTATTACAGTCTTTGTTTTAAAATCTAATTTGTCTGATATAAGGATTGCCACCCCAGCTTTCTTTTGGTGTCCATTAGCATGGTAAATGGTTTTCCACCCCCTCACTTTCAATCTGGGGGTGTCTTTGGGTCTAAAATGAGTCTCTTGCAGACAGCATATTGATGGGTCTTGTTTTTTTAATCCAATCTGATAGCTGTGTCTTTTGATTGGGGCATTTAGCCCATTTACATTCAGCGTAACTATTGAAAGATATGAATTTAGTGCCATTGTACTGCCTGTAAGGTGACTGTGACTGTATATTGTCTGTGTTCCTTTCTGGTCTATGCTGCTTTTAGGCTCTCTCTTTGCTTAGAGGACCCCTTTCAATAGTTCTTGTAGGGCTGGTTTCGTGTTTGCAAATTCCTTTAGTTTTTGTTTGTCCTGGAAGCTTTTTATCTCTCCTTCTATTTTCAATGACAGCCTAGCTGGATATAGTATTCTTGGCTGCACTAAACAGTGCTCTAAAGATATCATGGCAGTCCTTTCTGGCCTGCCAGGTCTCTGTGGATAGGTGTGTTGCCAATCTAATGTTTCTACCATTATAGGTTACATATCTCTTCTCCCGAGCTGCTTTCAAGATTTTCTGTTTGTCTCTGAGATTCGTAAGTTTTACTATTAGATGTCGGGGTGTTCACCTATTTTTATTGATTTTAAGAGGGGTTCTCTGTGCCTCCTGGATTTTGATGCCTGTTTCCTTTCCCACATTAGGGAAGTTCTCTGCTATAATTTGCTCCAATATACCTTCTGTCCCTCTCTCTCTTTCTTCTTCTTCTGGGATCCCAATTATTCTGATGTTGTTTCGTCTTATCGTATCCCTTATCTCTTGAATTCTGCCCTTGTGATCCAGTAGTTGTTTATCTCTCTTTTTCTCAGCTTATTTTCTATCATTTGGTCATCTATATCACTGATTCTCTCTTCTGCCTCATTTATCCTAGCAGTTAGTGCCCCCATTTTTGATTGCACCTCATTAATAGCCTTTTTGATTTCGACTTGGTTAGAGTTTAGTTCTTCTATTTCTCCAGAAAGGGTTTCTCTAATAACTTCCATGCTTTTTTCAAGCCCAGCTAGTATCTTTAAAATCATGATTCTGAACTCTAGGTCCGACATTGTACTAATGTCCTTATTGAGTGGTCTCTGGCAGATGGTACTACCTCTTGTTCTTTTTGTTGAGGTGATTTTTTTCGTCTTGTCATTTTGTCCAGAGGAGAATAGAAGAATGAGAGAACAAAATGCTAACAGGTTAACAACATCCCCAGAAAATATACTCTAAAGAAATCAGAAAAGACCTGAAACCAGGGTAAAAGAAAGGGAAAGAAAGAAAAAAGAAAGAGGAAAAAAAAAAGAAAAAGATAAAAACAAACAAAAACAGAACAAAACAAAAAAAACAGAATATGATCAAATATGATCAGGCTGGTGCATAGATCAGTGCCACACACTAGATTTTAGGTGTATTTTGGTCTGTTAGAAGTAAGTGCCTCCTAAAATTTTAAAGAAAGACTTATATATGTACAAAATAAGGATTGATATGATAAAGTGATGGAATATGACTGTAAAAATGAAAATTATAAAAAAATTTTAAAAAGGAATTGATCAGAAGTTGTTTGAAAAAATAAAGAAGAGGATTAAAAAAAAGGAAAGAATGAAAAAATGAAAAAATTAACTTTGAAAGACTAATGAATCATGGTAAAAAAGCCATGAATTCTATGTGCAGTATTCCCCTAGCGCTGGAGTTCTGCTGTTCTCATTGATCGGTAAACTTGGTCTTGGCTGGCTGTTCGTGCTGATCTTCTGGGGGAGGGGCCTGTTGCCGTGGTTCCCAAATGTCTTTGCTGGAGGCAGAATTGCCCCACCCTTGCCAGGTCCGGGCTAAGTAATCAGCTCGGGTTTGCTCTCGGGAGCTTTTGTTCCCTGCAAGCTTTCCGTACAACGTTAGAGGATGAGAGTGAAAATGGCGGCCTCCCAATCTCCGCCCAGGAGGAGCACAGAACTCGGGGCCCTGCTTCTCAGTGCACCCCCAGAGAAAAGCAGTCGGTCACTCCTGTCTCCCCAGTCTCCGGCCGCACTCCGTGCTCACCCGGCCTGTGACCGAGCGTTTCTATCTCTGGCACCCGACCCCATATGGAGTCTCCAAACCCAGCAGATCCCTGGGGTGTGCTCCCGCGCGGCTCCTCCTGGGGGAGGGAGGGGAGTTTCCCCGGATCTGCTGCTCGTTGGGTCCCTGCTGGAGGAGCAGTGGCCCGACTATCACTGATCACAGTTTATGGAAACCCCGAGCTAAGAGCTTGCTCCTCGCTCCGTCTCTGCAGCCAGCTTCCTCGCTTCGATACCTGGGAGCTCTGCTGCACTCAGGCAACTCCGGTCTTTCTGTGACCCCAAGGGTCCTGAGACCACACTGTCCCACGAGGGTTCCACCCCCTGCTAGCCACTGGAGTGACGTCCCTCAGCGGAGCTGACTTCTAAAAGTTCTGATTTTATGCTCCGCGGCTCTAGCATTTGCCAGAAGCGGCTGACGGAGGCCCCCTCCCCCGCCGTGTATCCTCCCGAATATCGCCTCAGATTCACTTCTCCGCACGTCCTACCTTCCAGAAAGTGGTCGCTTTTCTGTTCAGGGAGCTGTTGCTATTCTTTTCTTCGAGCTCCTGTTGAGTTCGTAGGTGTTCAGAATGGTTTGATCCCTATGCAGCTGAATTCCTGAGACCAGACGAAATCCAGGTCTCCTACTCCTCCGTCATTTTGCTCCACTCCCCCCCCCCGCAAGCCTTCTTGTTTTTTAAGCAGTGCATACAACAAAATCCTTGCCCTCACAGAGCTGACATTTCTGCTTTAATTCTCTGAGTCTGGCTTCTCTGCATCTTCTTCCACGGGACACTTTTCCTACCAGGGCTAAGGCAATTCAAATGCCCATTGTCGATAATCATTTCTATCCTCAAAGAGTTTGCGTCTTACTTGGAAGAGTAATATTATATACCTGAAACAGCAACACAAAAACAGCAGCTAACAAAGAAATGCTTTCGGAGGTAGAAAGGGATGCATAACTTAGAGCAATGGTAAAAAGGGAAAGGTTGCATAATGGGTGGATATCTGAAGGTCAGGACAAAGGAAGGGCGGGGAGGGCATTCCAGGAGGGGACAAAAGCAGGAGCAAAGCCAGGAAGTGGGAGAGCATTTTAAATGTCTAGGAAGACTTTGCTTTTCCTCTATATGGACTGATACATAAAAGCAGAGGAGTGAGGGGGGGAAAATGTCAAAGAGGCATAATTCCTACTGGCCCCGGGATAACATTTCCAATCCCCACCAGGAGGGCTGGACAAGACAGGATACAATGGGCACACTCAGCCCTTCCCTATTTCTTGAGAACGTGTGCCATGGGGCTCAAGGAATTCGGGGAAGATTAAAAAAAAAATTTCACATCAAGAAACAGGAATCCCCTAAGAGGTACTAAAGTCACAGGGAGGGATATGAAAAAAACAGAGCCCCCTCTTTGGCTGGTCTCTCCCCAGATCGTTGTGTCGCTTTAGGGGTGAAGAGTTGCCACTGAAATTAAGTCTAATAAAAGAAATGCTGCTCTGCTGGCAGTCCCGAGTTCTGGAGTCATGAAAGTGAAATATTCTGCCTATACTTCATCTGTTCGGGAGGACACTCAGTGCTGCAGAGAGGAACTCAAGGAACATTTTGTTATCACAGAGAAAACAAATGATCCTGGGCCCTACTTGCCATGCAGAAGACACCCACACGTCTCTTCTGTGCAAAGAAGCAGAGGACAAAGGCTGATGAGGACCCCGGGCTTGCCATGGACAGGATCTGTAAGGGACGGGCTCCTATCAAATGAAATGCAATTTTATTGATTTCTGTTCAACCAGGAAAGGGAGTGCACTGATAAGGGAATTGACAGCCAATCACGCAATGCCAGTTCCTGAAACTTGTAACTCCTAGAGCTTGGGCTGATGGAGGTGCTGAGTTTCCTTCATTAGACTCTATTTTTGCAGGAGCTGTTTGCCCATGGCACTGTTTGGTAGACATCAGGAGGGCCCGACATAGAGGGTTCTCTATATTCTCATTGCAGTTTGAGGGGCAAACTGTTGGCATAGGTTGGGTCAGGTTGGTGCATACTCTCTGACTTGTCTCCATTTTCCACCTTGATATGGGGCTTGGTTCACAAGGACAGTGTGAACAGTGTGAAGGGCTAGGTTGGAGGGTGGGGGCTGACTCTAGTTCTGCCATGACCTCTAGCAGCACCCTCCACCCAGCTGTCACAAATAAAGCCACTAAATAAAAGTACAATGCTGGGGCACCCAGGTGGCTCAGTCGGTTAAACATCTGACTCCTGGTTTCGGCTCAGGTCATGATCTTAGGGTCGTGAGATGGAGCCCTGCATCAGGCTCCATGCTCAGCAGGGAGTCGGCTTGGGATTCTCTCCCTTTCCCTCTGCCACTACTTCTGCCTCTGCTCTTTCTTTCTCTTAAGTAAAATAAATAAATAGATTCTTGAAAAAAATTAAAAAATAAAATGGTTTCTCTGCAAATACTTTGAGTTTCAAGAATGAGTCCCCACACGTGCTGCTTTGCAATCACATTGCTACCTTTAATTCCTTCCCATAGGGAAATTCTGCCTCTCTCAATACTCTTTAAAAGAGATTCAACAGGTGGTGTCAAGGGAGAACCACAGTCAGAAAGATACAATGAATAGATGCTTCCTTTCCACTGTGGCCAAGGACAACATGGGTGTGTCTTCCCGAAACTACATAGGTAGATACCTACTAACCATCAGCCAGAAGCTCCCAGAAGAGTAAATACTCTCCCTGTTTGTTTGGCCATTAACGAGGAGCAGGCAGGAGGGAAGGAAAAGGTGAAAGTTTAAAAATCACAACCCACCTGAAACTAACAGGATTTTTTTCCCCCCAATCTGGAAGACGAAGCACAGAGAGAAAGAGAGGCTGGGCTCTCCTTGGGCTCTGGCCCAGAGCTGGAACCTTGAGAGAGCCACTTAACCTTGGTGAACTTCAGTTGCCTCATCTGTAACACACATGAGGCTCTACACAGAATGATGGTTAATAGCAAAGTGAAACAACGATGTAAAGGGCAACAGTGGTCAACCCTCAGGAAAGTGCTGCCCAGATGATGGGCAGAGAGTGAGCAAGAAGACCACCTCATGTAGTCCAGCTGGGAGAGTGAGAGCATCCCCACCTCCTCCAGTCAAGCATCCCTCAGTCAGGTTCCCCCAGGGGCACACTTCCCTACGTGTTGTGTCATCCAATGGGTGCCATTAATAATCACACCAGCAACATATACACACACTGGCCCTGGCCCAGACAGCCCGAGATAGATTTGGGAACTCCTTAACTATCTATCACTGCAAACCAGTGAAGGGAAATACTGGCTGCCTGGAGTCAGGGAGGTGCACTGAGCCTGGAGGACAGTCTCACTACAGCAGGTGTCTTGGTACCGAGGAGGGCCGAGAGCATCTCTGCAGGCTGAGGCCATATCTGGGGTGTAGACATACCTTGAGCACACCCAGGGTCAAGGCACCTTCAGAGGGACCAGAGGATCTACCTTGCTCCAGCCTGGTTCCTGAGCTCATCATCCCTGCAGAAGCTAGAAAATCTCCCAGACTCTTTCTCACTTTCTTGCCCATTTCCTCTTCTGCAGGAAACAGAGGACTTGCGCTTCTGAGGACTTTTCTCTCTTGACCAAATCTCAGGAATTACAATGGACAACGCATTGTCCTGGGCACTGAGGGACCCAGGGGGAAGTATAAGTACAAATTCTGCCTTCATGTTGCAGACAACTGGGGCCAGGAATGGGGAGATTGGAGACGAGGGGCTTTGTGGTTGAAGGACTAGAGAATGTGAGAGAGCTCCGTACGATATTCTCACACACTGCACCCACAATAAGTGCTCAGGGGCCATTATATAGGCTTCAGAGGGGCGAGCCTCCATGAGCATGGAAGGAGTGATTGATATGTCCCGAAGAAGGTGAGACTTCCATACACTTAGCCCACGGTGAGACCTGGGGAGGTAGAGAAGGCAGGCCGGGAGGGTACCCCAGGCAGAATAAAGGCCAGGAGCCCAGCCACAGTTCTGGGGACTTGCAGGGTCCATGGGAAGAAAATGAAGGTGCACTTTCCTCTTCTTCTACCTTGTTGACTCAAACACATTTTCCCTTTGTATACTTCAATAAGTTGAGAAAAATAGAATAAACAAAAGAAGAGAACAGTTCTCTTTTTGCCTTACTGCCTTACTTTTATTTTTTTATTTGTTGTGCATTAAAAAAAAAAAAGGAAAGTCTTCTCGTGTAGTTTTTTCTTAGAAGATTCCATTTACTCTTGGCCTTGGAGGACATGAAGGGATTTTATTCCACTTGGGCATGGGAAATGTGGAGGCAGAATGTGGGTTCTCTTTGTCTTCCCTGGGCTGGGTCAGTTGGAGCTGGCCAGTTTGAGGCCAGGATCCTGGTCATATGTTTCAGTTTGCCTCTAAGGGGTTTGTCTGGTTCTGGACTTCAAGAAAAAGTGATGGGTTTAGACTAGACAAGCTTCAATATCAATCCCAGCATTAAGGTCAATGACTTCATTCATTCAACATTCATTCATCATTCAGTAAGTGTTTTCTGAGTATCTACTGCATGCCACACTTTGGAACCATGAGTATGAACAAGTCATAGTTGTTTCACATACTCTGGAAAAGTTAGTGTATAATAAACACAGCTGCAATGGCCAAAAGGAAAGCTACTGGGAAACAAAGCAAAGATGCAGCTGCCACAGTTTGTCAAGTGATCAGCAGCGGGGGTCAGTGCACAGCCAAAGACTGACCAGAGCATGACAATGAAGCCTGGACCAGGATGGCAGGCCAGAAGGCAGCATGGTCCCAGCAGGTTTCAGGGGCAGGGCCCCCAGCTACAGGTATGGGACAGTGACATGCGAACTTAAGCTACTAAGAAGGTGGCCACGGCAGTCCTCAGACATGGAAAGTAACGTGAGAATCGAGTGACCATTTCCGAAGCACAGTATGGGCGAAGGCAACTAGAAGAAGCCCAGCAACTGGAACGAAGCACAGAAGGACAGTTCTGTGGGGAGGGACCACCCAAGACTGTCAAACTAGAGCAGCTTCAAACCTACTTCAGGTGGGCATGGTCTTAGCTCTTGAGAGCAGCACCACATGGAGAACAAATGCCTCCATCTGAGATAGAGAAACACTGCAGAAACTGGGGCCAGGTAGAGCTTGAGAGGTGTCCCAGCAAATGTGATAATAATATGGCAACAATAATAACCAGCACCCGAGCGAACAAGGCATGAGTACTTCTAATGGGCTGGGTACTTGTTAATGATTTTATGTGAATTATTTCTTATAAATCTCACAATAACTTTATAAGAAAGATATGATTACCCCCATTTTGCAAGTCAGGAAAAGGAGCCTTCCATAGTTTGAAAAACTGAACATGCCTTGAACTAGTTGGGATCACCTACGTTATGCTGCGTAACAAAAATATCCCAAATCACAGTAGGTTAGAAAAACAGAAGTTCATCTCTCAATCATATCGAAGACAGGTCAGCAGGGATTTCTGCTTATCCTGGTCACTTAGAGTCCCAGGCTAAATCAAAATTGACATATGTGTCCTTAATTGTTGTGGTGAGTGGTGGGGAATGTGGTGAATTTTGCACGAGCTTTTAAAGCCCCCTCTTCTACATCACTCCCCTCATACTCATGGCCAAAGCAAGTCACTTGGTCACACCTGACTCCAAAGGCGACTGAGAAGTCCAATTCTACCATGTGTCCAGTTAAAGAATGGAGGTATATATCAATACCCTATTACTGTCCACACAGTAGATGGGGAAACCAAGTTTAAACACAGGTTGACTGACTCCAGAGCCCATGTTCTATTCCCACACTATTCTAGAAGAGAAAGTTGGTCAGCAGGGACAGTCTCCTGCCCCCTTCATGCCCTACCACTCATTGTCCTTGCCAAGCCTCTTCCCCTCCCTTCCCAGGCCTTGGACAAAGAGAGAGGCATGGCGTGAGGTGATTGATGGCTCCCAGCAATAGTCTGGAGAGATTATCTAACAGCATGTGCTAAAGGAGCCATGGCTGGAAGGCTGCTCATAATAGCAATTGAAGTGCTAGTTTCTGCAGAGCTGGGAGTGCCTGGGTCTCAAGGGCTTATTAATCCCACAGCAGTCCTGGGAGGGGTTCATTGCTGCTGTTATTTATACCTTTCTCTGTGCTCATCCAGCAAGGACAGTCAGCTGGGATTATGTTCCAGGGACACAGAGCCCTGGCTGCCTTCCAAGCTAAGGCTGTGGAGGTCTCTTCCTTCTAGGTCAGCTTCTAGGCTGCTTTCATAAAGAAGAGTGAATGGAGGCAGCTATGTCATGGAGATGCAGACATACGCATCCCATCAGAGAGGACGATGTGAAGTCCTGGGATTCTGTGAATTCCCTGAGTGCTAAAATTAAGGGTTACCTCTTCTTGGTCTCCCCTCCCAGTCCAGAGGGACTGACGACACCTTCCTCAACACCACTGTCCTCTTGAAGTCTGTCTCTGCACCCCTTGTTAGTTGCCTGGTTTTCTTTTTTCTTTTTCCGTATGACATGCCCTGTCTGATGCAATTAAAGTGAGTTTTTCCGAGCGCAGATTATGACACTCAGAGCACTGAGCACATGTAAGGTGTTCAGTCCATGTTTGCAGCCCTGGCTCCTGCTCATCTCTTTGAGCCCACCTGCCACCATTCTTCCTATGCTTTCACACTGTACTCCTGCCAATTGGAATGAAGGGCTCATCTTGCCATTACATCCCTCCTTGTGTGAGCACATACTTTCCTTCCACCTGGAGTGCCCTTCTCCTCCCCGTTGCCAACTACCCATCCCAGCAAAGTGGATCCATCCCTCCTTATACCAACACTGTCCATTGCATGTAGTTCCATTACAGAAATTGTTATATTTCAATTAGTTGTTACCTGTTTGTTCCACTGGCCTGAGAACTACTTGAGAAAAGACACATGTCTTATTTATTTTCTGTACCCTTGTGCCTTTACCAACACCTGAACAGGACGAGTAGGAGGTGAATGAGGTGCTTGCCTGGGGCGCAAAACTTAAGGGGGGGTGCCAAAAAACTCAGTAATCAAAATAAATAATATGTAATGCAATATGTTTAAAAATCAAACTTCATGCAAAAGAATCTGAGATGAAAAAAACATTTAAATTTTAAATAAAGATGGGATCAATAACCATGTCATGCCGGGTCATACTGGAGCCTAAGGCAAAAGGAAAAATCAAAAATACTGATTTGTTTTTATCTGAGGGAGTATGCAAGTGAACAGCTGGAAAAACTTTGCAGATTGAACTGCCAATTACCCAAAGTTTCAGTATTTACTGTTAGAATTACCCTTGTGTCCTTACCAACTCCTTTTTCATTCTATTTTCCGCCTTTGGTGCAATGATAACCATTTTCCAAGATTAGAGAAAAGGAAGACACGCAAAACAATGCCCCAACTCCAGTCAATTAAATGCATTTTGCTCAGTTAGTCAGAGCACCTAGCAGTGGGGCAAAGACTTGAGATCCATCTGTGTGGGCCAGTTGCTTGGTCTGGGTGCAAAAACAAAGAGCCACCTCCACCCCCACCCCTAGCTGGTCACTATGGAAACAGGTCCTTGATCACTGGGGACACTAAGAAACTGGATGTTAGAGCAAATCCATCTCCACCACCGGCAGCACAGAATGTATATCCCTGGGGGAAAAGCTGACATTTTTGGTCAAAATTAGTTTTTTGGGTCTTTTACACGTCACTGTTGTCACAGATAAATGCCCAAGAACTGGCCATACAGCCATGTCTGGAGCCACTCTTGTCCTCAGATAAAGGCAGTGTGGGCTATTTGGAAAGGCACTGTGCCCAGGATGAAGAGCTTGGGTTTGGGTCAGGCTCTGCTCTCACTAGTTGTGTGACCCTACCATGCTATTTAGCCATTCTGAGCTTCATGTACAAAAAGAGAGGGTTAATTTCCAAGATTCTGGTTTTCAAACCCTGTACTATGGGACCCTAAGGGTTATGAGAAGCTCTCTTAGGGACCACTGATAACATCGTAAAGCCCCCCTGCTTTATCCACAGCAGCCCCGCTTTAGTCATTGATTAGAGTCCCGTGTAGTAATTGTTTAAGAAAGGGGGGAGAGTTTCCACTGCTTATTAAACAAAAAGACATACAACACTGGTCTAGATTTAATAATCCTACCAGCTATATTATGTGATGAGTTATGATCCGTTGGCGGCAGCTTTGAAGAGTGCCAAGTGTGCTCTGGCTGTGTCTGAAGGATATGTTCACTTAAGCCTGTGGACTAGAAGGGCCCAAGGTAGACACACCTTGAGAGAATGATGGGTTGAATTTTTTCATCCTTTCGCTTTACGAGTGTCTTTGTCCCAAGAGTTGCTCAAAATTAATTATGCTGCTATTGCCACAAAGTTTTGAGAGAAGTCTAATTAAGATCTAGTCCACTGACTTATTCAATGCTTAATCCCCTTCTTTCCATCCTCATCAAGTGGTCATGCAGTGTCTTCTTGGACTCCTCCAGTGACTGTGAACTCACTACCTTTGGTCATATCTACTTGAACCCCTGATTCATAGAGATTGACATTTTCAGACGATGTAAGACAAGCCTAATCCCTCTTCACAGAATAACCCTTCAAATAATTGAAGAGAGTGACCATTGCCTCCTCACTATCTTCAATTGGTCAAGCTAACCACCCTGGCCTTTGAGCTCTTGTCTTTCTGGCATAGATCTCACTGTGCCAGTGGTCCTCACCCTTTCCTCTCTTACTGGAAATTCACCAGGATGGAGTGCCACATCCTGTACAGCATCAGAGCACAGTAGAGCAGAACAGTTTTCTCGTTCTAGTTCAGTGTTTTTTCAATCCTGCTGCACATTACAATCACCTGGAGAGCTTTTGAAAAAATACTGTTTTCTAGGCTCCATCCTGAACAATTAAGTCAGAAACTCTGGGGGCGGGTTTGGGCTCTGACATTTAAAAAAATGTATGTCCAAGGAATTCTTTTTGTATGGCCAGAATGAAGAACCACTGTTTTTGACACCAGGTACAGACATCCTTGATTCTTGCTCTGATTGGCCAATAATCTGGAGTGTACTGCACAGCTTGGTTGGTCGATGAATTTGAAAGAAGGGAAGAGTACTATTGTTTGAGTACCTTTCATTCCTAAGTCTGGACTAGCCACTTAAGTACATTATTCCATTTAATCTTCATCTATGAGTCAGGTGGTTTTGGCCCAGTTTTACAAAAGAGAAAATTAAGACTTAGTGAAATTCAGCAATTCACTCACCCACCTAGACAAATGGCAGAATTGGGATTCCAACCCAAGTCTGTTTGAACCTAGAGTCCACTTTCTTGTTATCATGCTTTTCCTAATTCAATTAATTTAGCAGTTATTTATGAAAAATCAGTACCTACCATATGCTAGACATGTTCTAGGCCAGCAACTTTTGTGAGCTGGAGTTCCTGTGGCAATCTTCCCAGCGGTGCCAGGACATAGAACATTTTTTTTTCATTCAATGATTTGTTTATGGGTACGTTTTCTTGAAGGAAAAATCATGTCGGTGTAATGCAGGCTTTGTAGAGAAATAAGTCTTTGGTATTTGGTTGTAAAATAAATGTCAGAATAAAATGTTTGAGAAAATAAAGAGCTGTATATGAAATCACTTCCCACGGAGCTGTAGAATACTGATGGACTGTTGCTGGTGTTTCATTATTTAAGGCAAATTTGGTACATGAAGAAGTTGCTGCTGTACCCTGGCGGTTATTGATCCCCAGAGCTCTCATCTCATTGCTAGTAGTGATTACAGAGCAGCTTCCCCTTGTCCTTGTTTGAAGACCAAACCAATCAGCAGAGTGACATGACCCCCAACCAGTGGCTTTGTGACTGTTCTCACCAAAGCCTCTGGAACATACTCTAATAAAGATGTTGACCACTGTTTCCATCTTAGACTGACTGAGCAGGGGCATTTGTGGGGGGCTATTTATAGGCTAAAGGAACCATCCAGGGAAGAATAACAAGGTAAGAAGAAGGAAAGTGGCTCAGAAAAAGAAAGGAGATAGAAATAACAAAAGTGAGATAGTAAAAGCTGTGTGTGGAGCACCAACAACTCTAGATGGGATTCCTCTGGCCATAAATGTCCTCCTACCCAGCAGCCATCTCTATCCCAGACTGAAATCAATCCATCCTTCAGATGATAGACGAGAATGCCCCTCTTCCTTAAGGGCTTCCCTGATCACCTAAGATTGGGTCAGTATCCCTCTCATGACCTCCCCGTCCCTTCTTCTCATTGAAGGACACACAATCCTCTATTAACATTGATTCATCACTTAGAAACCCCCTCTCCCAGACCAAAGCTTCTTAACTATGGCCTCCAGGTGAGTTACAGGTGTGCCCAAGCTTTTGTACACCTCAGCACTTAGGGCACCCCCACTGCTGAATCCCTGAGCAGATTAGTCTGTCTGGCCATATGTGGCAGAACTATTTTTTGTGCGCCATGATACAGAAAATGTTAGGAAATGCTGTTCTAGACTGTTCTAGGCTGTTCTAGACTGTTCATTCTAGAACAGGTCCAGAGGGAGGGAAAGAAGGAGGGAGAGGAGGAGGAAGAGAGAAACGGGCTATCCAGGTGGGAACAGATTTTTTAGCAATTGGAGATACTTGAGAACAACCATTTACCAGGTTTTCTGCAGGCGGTTGTTGTCTAGGTAGGTAGGAGGTTATAACTCATGACATTTAAGACCTCCCCTGTCTTTTGAGCCAGGCTGACCTGGTGGGAGGGGCATGGGCATGGGCATGGGCTTTGGATTCAGGAAGAATTCCAGCTCTGAGAGATGATCTGTAGGACCTCACATTATTTAACTTTGCTATGCCTCAGCTTTCTCATCCATAAAATGGGAAGAATAATAGTTTTGGTTTTAGGCTATTATGAGAATTAATGAGACAATGTTGCTCAACATGGTGACACATGGCAGCTCAACACTTTTCCTAACATTTAAAATTTTCAGAACTCCTTCAGGAACCACTTTTGCGATAAATGACAGTTAACGTGGCTTAGTGCTTCAGTTTGAGGAGTTGAATTCCAATCCTGGTTCCATACTTATTAGTTTGTTTGACCTCAGAAAAATTACTTAACCCTGCCCCACTCCCGTGCCTCTGCGGTTTAATCTGTAAAAGGTGAGGAACTTCACCGACTTCATTAGTTTTTGTTTAGAAGATGAAATGAGTTACATGGGTCAAGTCCTCAGAACATGCCTGCACATCATAAGTACTCACGTTTGTGTTTGTTCTTAGCCATGTTACCCAGTAAGAGGAGCTGACAGTAGCCAGTGAGCTGAGGACATGCACAGGTGCGCAGCCATCCTGCGTGCTGCTGTGTGGTTGCGAAGGAGATTCCAAAGCATCAACAACTGGGGCCGTGTGCTGATGGTTCAGTGGGAGAGGCAGGAAAGTTCATTTGCAGTTAATATATATTCAGCTGTACTAATAAGCACAAGCCCCAAAGCCTAAAATAAATGAAGCCAGTCTTAAAAAACAAAACAAAACATGAGGCGGTAGGCTAGAGAGAGTGTTGGGAACTTCTTTTTGTTATTCTTGTTGTAATCGTTAAAAGAGTGAAAATGTTCTTACAAACCAAGGTTATCTGTGAACCAGAAGACCCTGGGCCCCTCTGTCCGGGGTCAAAAAGTGATTTGAGCATAAGATAGCAAGTATTTATTATTCTAACTTTCAGGTTTTCAGAGTCAGCTGTGTGGCAACACTCTCCACATATCACACAAACTTTGCAAAGCTGTCTGTCCTGGCTTCCTAGGGCTACTATAGCTAAGTAACAAAAAAATGGATGGCTTGAAACAACAGAAACTATTATGTCACGTTCTGGAAGCCAGAAGTTCAAAATCAGGGTGTCTATACACCCAGGCTCTCTGGGGGGAGAATCCTTCTTTGCCTCTTTTAGCTTCTGGTATTTGTCAGCAATCCCTGGCATCCCTTGGCTCGTGGATAATCTGGCTGCCTTCTCCCTGTGTCTTCACATTGTCTTCTCTCTGTGCATGTTTGTCTTTATGGGCAAATTTTCCCTTTTCATAAGGACACTAATCATAGTGAATTCGGACCCATCCGAAGGACCTTATTTTTTAGTTTGATTATCTCTATAAAGACCTTATTTCTAAATAAAGCCACATTCTAATATACCATGGCTTAGGACTTCAACATATCTTTTTGGGGGACATGATTTAACCCATACTATCATCTTTCAAGGTTTGTATTATCATCTTGTTTTACAGCTGAGGTCACTGAGCCTCAAGGGAACAAGAAATGTGTCCTGGTCACATGGCTGGCATTTAGGGAAAGCCCATGTCTTCCAGACCCAGGCTGGATGCCCCCACACGCCTCAGTCTCTGTGTGCCCAGCTTCCATCTACACCACTCACCCTTGTAATGGTGTGGGCCGCTGTGTCTAGTGGGCCAGGCAGGAAGCATGGTATGCTTCTGCTCACAATGTGAGGATCTCCACCACCCCCTCCCAGAGTTTTAACCTCAAGGTGAAGCCTAGAGCACAGCCCACACTGACACTGAAACTTTTCGTACCTCCCTTCACATCTTCAGCACCACCCCTCAAAGCCCAGAAGAGGTTCTTATCTCCTCTCTGTAAGAGGGGGAAACTGCCTCTACTGCCTTAGGCATTCTCCCTTTCTCTGGATTGTGGTATAAATTCCACGCTTGAGTCGTCCAGCCGTTTCTCTTGATAGTCAAAACTAGGCTGTGGGTATTAAAACAACAATGCAACAATAACAACGAGTCCCAGCTCCCAGGATAGCAAGCCTTGACTTTCAGGAACTCAAGGTCAAGAATCCAAATCTTGGCTCTCAAGAGGTTCTTTGGTGACCTGGGGCAATTAGCGTTAGCCAATAGTCCAGAGAGTTGTAGGGTAAAAAGGAAAATTCACGGGATAGTATCTTAGAATACTGCCTTAATTTTATTTTAGCTTTGAGATTTGGCTGTCAAGAGGACGATCATTTCCTGGCACCACCCAAAATTTGCAAGTTTAGTTGCTAGAGGCATCCTTTTCATGAGTTCTAGATCCTGACCTGTAGGAATTGATCGGTTTTGCTCTAGACCAGGGCCAGAGATGAGATCTCTGATTCTGGTTCCCCATATCCGAAACAGGTGCTGTCAGTCCCCAAAATGTGAATATAGATAGATTAGCACAAGATGGTCCAAAGCTAGGACATGATGGAATATAGGGAGTTGTCCCTGAGTTACTAGCTTCATTTTTCTTTATTAGCAGAACACGTGTCACTTAGCTCCAGCCACTAACACGATTCCCTGATCACCATGTCCAACCTTTGTCATTTTACACATGTAGAAATGGAACCCTAGAAAGGTAAGAAAAATTGCCCCAAAGATTCCAAAACTTCATTGCAGTGAAGCCAATGGGAGGAGCCACGGGTGCAGAGGAGCTCCGCTGAGATTAGCACTCCTGTATTTTCTCTCCACCACCCCATGCTGCCACGACGATTCCTTACTCCTCCCAACCTACAGATTGTTTTTCAACTATAAATATCCAGTTTGGAGGTGGAGGTGGACACATGCAAATGCTTGACCCCAAGAAGCCCCAATCCATCTGCTTGTGGCTGCCGAAGACAGAATTTCTGATGAGCTAGAACTTAGTATCTATGCCAAGAGCCTTCGGTCCTCTTGCCAAGGAAAGATCAGTTCTCTGCTCAGATGAACCCCCGTCTGGGGATGTGGAGATGACAGCGGGGGCTGCTCTTGATGTGTCCACGGCACACCAGCAGAAAGCCCTTGGTCCACAGGAGGAGGCCCCGCACAGACACAGCCAGATGGTGAGGACGAGGGGCCTCGTCTCCAGTTCCAGGTGACACCACTGCAGGGGTAGCAAACCCAGCACAGCCTGGGTCAGCCACAACGCCATGCGCACATTGCTGTGGATTTTTACAAAACCGCTGTCAGCCCACACTTGCTCCACTGAGCTTTCCGTCCTGATGGCTAGACTGGCAGGGTTCTGACTTGGAAACCTGGAAGGAAAAAGTAACTTACCGTCAATCGTAACTGTGCACCTTTTCGCTCAGTGTTTGTTCTCAAAGCAGAGACCTCCTGAAGACTTGAAACACACAGTCCTTTCTGTGAGAATATACAGAAGCTCCCCACCTCGCCGTAGGAAGACAGTGGTGAGAATACGAGAAGCAAACAAGAATACAAAAAGAATACAAGATGGCGGGGGGGGCGAGTAACAGTGTGAATTCACTTTGTATTGGCCCCCCGAAACACACGCACAGACGCACGCACGCAGCTCCCCTCCTCCCTTTATGCAAATGAGCTCAGGCGAAAGTAAACATCATAGACAATCTTGAAGGTCAAAAGATAATAACTGACAAAAGGGTTTCTTTGAAAGGGGGTAAAGAGAGTCCCACTAGCTTTCCTTTGCTGAAAGTTGCAGAAGGGAACGCTTATTCCATGCGCACCTGGTTATTATAATATAATAAGACGGCTATTCTTGTGTGGCTTGTTAGCTAGTCCTAAAGATAATTCTAAGAGAAGTTCAAAGGATATTTTGAGCTGTGGGAGAATCAGCGAAGGCATTACTTTGAATGACAGCCCTCCCTTGGATCTCTGTACAAAGTTAATCACGTTTCATATGCAAAGAGATGCCCCCGAGGTATAAGTGTTGTACTTCATTCATTTATTCAAATGGCATTTCTGTGCTCACACCTGTGTGCAGCCCTGTGCGGGGTGCTGAGGGGCAGACAGAGAAGGTAGGCCTGGTTCTCCTGCCCCTCGGTTGGGGGAGAAGTTAGGTTGGGCAGAACAGAACATTTAAATGACAGAATTGTCAAAAGAATTGGCCACGCCTCCTGTGAAAGCATATTAAGCTGTCTTGTGTCAGCTAGGGCCACCTTCCCACTTTTTCTCCCCCAGAAGCTGTGTCCCTGAATCAGTGTCTAGATGTCAGAGGGGTGCGGTACTTGGGGGTCAACTCTGCAAGTGAATGTCTTGATGGGGGGGGATCCTCATCTCAGCTTCCCTTTCTTTTCCTTAGGTTGTTGGGACCTCAGCAGCTTTGAAGGGGTCTCTGATGTGTCCGAGTTGCCATGAGGACCAATATACTCCTTAAAAACTGAAGCTACCCCATGGAGGGGGAGTGGGAAGGGGAGGGATGATGAAAGGCAAGGCCTGCAGGGGGATGACGATACAAGTTGAACATCCCAAGGAGAAAGAACTGTTAGAAAGAAAAGGGCTTGGGAGTGCTGTTGGCAAGAAGAAAGCATGAGCAGTGTTGCCCCTGATGCTCCCTCTCTATTTCCAGGGGGACCCCCACAGTGGCCTCCCTGTCCCCAACTCCATGTCCTCCCATCATTTTACCCATCACCACCCCAAACTGTTTGTCTCTACTCCCTCAGAACCCTCAATGTGTTATCACTGATTGCTGGTAAAGTTCAAATTCCTGACCTTGACATCATTAAGCCAAACCACTTTCTACCACTCTTCTCCCTGAATCCTTTGCTCCCGCCACACCGGTCTGCTTGGCGTTGCCCAAATGCACCATGTGTTCCCTTGGCTCAGGCCTTCGCCTCTGCCTGGAATGCCTCTCACCCCTCCCCTTACTGAACCTGCCCATCCCTCAAGCTCTTTCAAAGCCCACCCTGCCTGCCTTTGAATTCCCATCACCCGTGCAGCCTGGAACCCTCCCATAGCCCTGATAGAATGCCTTGTGTTACAGAATAATGGCTATATGCCTCACAAATCTTAAATGCAGGCAGGCAGGAAGGAAGAAAGGACTAGATGGAGGGAGTGAGGGAAGATTCCCTTCATCTTTTACTCTGAATAAACAGGACTTTTGCTAGGAAGTGATGAAGGGCTCTGAGTCAGTTATTTGGCTTAGTTGAGAGGGTGCTATGGATAAAGCTCGGAGGTGTGTGTGTGTGTGTGTGTGTGTGTGTGTGTGTGTGTGTGTGTGTGTAGGGGGATTTCTTGACACTTGGGGCTACCACTTGACCTTGGGGGATGCTGAGCCAGGGCCTCAGGTGACAGCAGCGGTTCCTGGCAGGAGAGGAGGGGGACTTCTGCCCTGAGAGAGCCGAACTCTTTTGGGGGTGGACACAGCCCTGCCACCTGGCCTGGCATCAGAGTCCTCAGAAGTCCTTCTTCCTCCCAGCCAGCTACAGGATGACACACTAATTGCCAGGCTGGCTATCATTTAAATTCCTCTCAATGGCAAGTGCAGAAAAGGTGACAAAATCCCGACAGGATTTTCCATTTGTTTTAATTCTAGTTCAGCTCCAGGGATCTCCTCATTAAGCCACATCACCGGAGTTGTTAGGGGCCAGAGCATGGAAGTGGAGGCAGCCAGGCAAGGCAGGGCTGTGGCTAAATCTGCCCCCCCCAGCCCCCCAACTCCTGCCTGGCCACCTTCTCCCTCTCCTCACTGTTATCCCCGCCTGTCTGAGGGGCGGCTCCCTAGGTCATGCTTCCTGCCTATCCCCTTGGGTCATTTTCATATTCTATCCACTGGGCTACTTAGACTGTTGATATTTTCTGTCTGTTCTGTTTTATGGCCGCTTTCCATCTACAGATCCAGCCTGATGATATTCTGGGCTATTTATATCCCCTGCCCTGCCCAGCTCCGCCACCCCCCCCAATCTATTTTATCAATCTTGTTTACCTCCTCCGTTGCTATCCCTCTTGCTGTTAGCTGGTCATCTATCTAGTTTCTAGTTAAATGGTCTCGCCCCTCCCTCTGTCTCCCACTTTTGCCTGAATCTGCCCCGGGTTCCCCTGGCGAGCCTGCCTGCCTCACTCCCACCCCCACTTCCTGCACCTGACAAGTGAGCCCCCCCTCCCAGTTGAACACCCCTGTGGGCAAAGCTTGCTCAGCAGGACACTCACTGAACACCCATAGGTTCCCTCCCTCGACCTACCAGCAGTAATCAGAGCTAACACTATCTATGGAGCATCCAGCACAAGTCAGGCCCTGAGCTGGGTCTTCATTTCCTGCTTACCACTACTTTTCAAGGCAATTTCCCTGTATATTAGAGGAGGAAGCCAAGGCTCAGGGAGACTCCCACAGTTAATATGTGGAATATTGACAACCCACTCTTAGTTATCTGCACGAGCAATAGCACGGATAATCTCCCCCTGCAGAAAAATATAGACCTCATTTCTGATAGGTGCTGGAATATTGCATTTGGGGCAGTAGATTTCCCTCCTGGTGCTTCTCTGCTATGGCTGATATTCAAAGTACAACGCAGGAAAGGCCACTCTACGGAATGGTGCCCTGACACAGAAATGATAATGTGCGCAGAGAGCGTGGTTCCCTGTAATGGGGTGAGCCCGTGTGATCGATGACTGCCAGCCCCGGCCCCAGACCCTTGCTTCCAACACCTGCTCTCAGCCCCATAAGCCATTTCTCTTCCCTGAGCAGCTGCACTGACCCAGGGTTGTGCGAGGTGGCGTCAGACGCCAAATAAGAACCAAAGGAAATCCACCTGGGATTCCAATATGGCCTGGGCTCAATAATAGAGGGTAACTGAGTGTCCCTTGTGATTAGCAATGGGGGACCCCAGCAATAGAGCTACCATGGGATAGGATGGACACAAGTGAGTCCTCAGGTCACTTGATCAATTAAAAAAAAAAAAAAGGCTACACTCCCAGATGGGGTGAACTTCTAACCCTGGAATCCCAGACAGAGAAGATCAACAAGGGAACAGAGCCCCTTAGGCAAAATGTAGGGGAAATTATTGAGCTCCCTTGAAAGTATCGGCCTCAAATTATTCCTGGGGTCCTCTTGCATCTAGAGTTGAATCAAAACTTCCAAGCCTGATGTTCAAGGCCCCCTATAACCTACCTCTTGTTCATTGTCTACCATTCCTCCTCTGCCAGATTAGAATAACATAGGATCCCCTTGCACACCTTTCCCTGTGGGGAGGTGACCCCCAGGGGGCATGCATGAGAAAGAATGGATGCCCTTTCTCAGGCTCATTATTAGGGGTTTATACCGGTCCTTCGGGATTTTAGAGTCCACATGCCCCTCAGTTGCTACCTACAGAGTAGGAGGTGATCAGCACTGAACTAAAGGTAATCAATATGAATTGGGAGCACAGAGGAAAAAAGCAGACATCCTAGCATGGAGGGGTCAGGACGTCTTCATGGAAAAGGTGCATCTCAACTGGGTCTTGAAACATCAGTAGGGTTTATGCAGACATTTGAACTAGAAAATGATCATTAGCAAAAGACAGGAAAGTGCATGGAATATTTACACGCTTGGGGCGATGAGCTGGGGTGGTGATGGGGGTAGAGAAAGATGGCACTTCTCTGTTGAGAATCTGACTTCACGAACTGTAAATTCCAGGGGGGCGATGGCCGTGTCTTTGAGCTGCTGTGTCTAGCATGGTCACGGCTGGTGCTCAAGGAGGGTTTCTAATCACCGGCAGTGTAATGATGCTGCTGGTGGCATGTGTAATGGTGATACCGATGCTGCTTTATGGACTCCAGCCACTGCCACCGGCACCAAGAGACTGAGCATCAGGGACCAGACCCTGGGAAACGGAGTGCATTCCTCCCTGCATTTTCCCCTTCTCCTGCTTCTTCTTCAAGCTCTCTCCATCTGACTTCACTTTTTTTTTTGGGGGGGGGGAAATCAGGTGAGGTATTGCCAAGCTGCCTGGGACCCCCTGCCCAGCACGAGAGTCCCTGTCATAGAAAAGTAATCTCTTTAAACTTCTACCAGGTGAAATTGTGCTGCAGAACAGAGCAGTTTGGCCGGGCCAGCTCTGCCATCCTGCCTCCACCGCAGTGCGGGGGAATAAGGGGAAATGGTTAGCATTACATTTCATGTAAATCAGACTTTATTTGCTCTCGTGACAGGTTATTACCATCTGCAGGAAATGAGGGGGGGAAAGCAGCTGCTGGCTGGAGAGGAGGCTCCCCAAACGAAGATGCCTCCAATAGTGGCCTACAGCAGCGTGCAGACAGGCAGCCCGACCCTCCTTCCTCTGTCCCCCAGCCCGGTTGCATTCCCCCCAACCCCTCCGTATAGCAGCACTGTCCGGGCCGCTCAGTCCTCTCACTGCTCACGTGGGGCATCTAATACAAGGACTGCCCCCAGCCATGTCTCACACAGCCCTCCTGTGCACTGTGGTGCAGGTCCTCTTCCGACCAGAACACTCTGTGGACTTCCATCCACCTCGCTGAATTGCATCTAGCCCTCAAGACCAGCTCAAGTCCAAAATCTTCATGAAGTCTTTCCTCACCACTCAACCTGTGGCTCTCTCTTTCTCCTTTGAGTTTTGTTTGTGCTTAACCTCTGTCTCATAAGCTAGCTTAACCTGATTGATATACTCCTTTCAGCAGCCAAAGTGATGGTTGGCTCCTACTATGGTATCTACTATGTGCCAGGTGCAGTGCTAGGCACTAGGGGGTTGATACCAACATGCATGGGGCACAGTCTCTACCCTCAGCTTCTCAAAGCCTACTTGGGCAGCTAAGTTATGTGCACGAAGAAGTCAACCATCACTTCAAGCACATAGTAGAGTCTCAATAAATGTGTTGGTTGCTGGTAGGAGGGTATCAGCCAGGAGAGGCTAGGTTATGTATGCTAAAGCAATAAATGACTCCTGAATCTCAGGAGCTGAACACAACAAACATTTGTTTCTTGTTCATGCTACGTGTCCATTGTGGTCATCCAGCAAACTGCTCATTGTAGACACGCAGAGACCCAGGCTGATGGAGCGGCCACCAACTTGAACGTTGCTTGGGAGGACCTCTCACTAGCAATGAAATAAAGCTTTCTCCTGACAGAGCTCACTTCTGCTCGCAAGCCACATGACCCACCAGACTAAAAGGGCCAGAAAGTGCAATCTTATCATGTGTCCAAAAGGCAGAGAGTGAGAATACCTGGTAAATAGCACTGATGTCTTCTCTAAAGTCTTAGTTACTAAATTGCATGAGAAAGGTGCTGTTGTCTGTTTTCTCACCACTGAATCCCCAATAGCTGACACAGTGCCTGGAACATAATAAAGACTCAATAAATACTTAACTGGATGGCCAGCTTTGGCTCTGACCTTTAATCTTGATGCAGAACTGAGCGATGTGTTTTATTGGCCTCGAATCTGCCTTCTGTGCCTCTGCAGACCACAAGCCCCTGGGTAGGAGGCAGCCATGCCTTCACTGCCTTGGAGCCCTTCCACATGATGATCAGCGTCGCTTAGGCATATCGGCAGGAAAGAGGGACTTCACTGTCTGTTGAGACTGTTTGCTATTATTTAGTAAGGAGATGCTTTGAAAAGTGTATATATAAAGGTTCTTATGTACCTGAGTGTTTGTGTGTATAACAGGGAACACTGGAAGGAAGGAAGGAAGGCAGAAGGTGGCTCCCTATTTTATTGCTGCATTGCTCCCAGTGGTAGTTAATCAGTGCTGTGTTTGATGTAGGACTTGGTTTTGGGGGTTGCAGGAAAAGACCTGGGAGATGGTGGTTCGGTCTTTCTTTTGGCAGCTTCTTCGGCTTCCCTACTATGAGTGGCTCCTACTCCCATCTTTTCTTCCATTCCATCCTCTCTTCTCTTCCTTCCTTTCTTCCTCCACCCCGTCCCTTTCTCTAAAACCACAATGACAGATAGGCAGAGAGGATGGGGTGAAGGTATGCCCTGAGTCAGGAGCATGAGAACAAGACTGGGGTCTGGCTGCAGATTGGCCAGCGTTTGAGGCCATGGTCATGGCTCGAGTGTCCCTGTCATGGACACAGTTCTAGATATACTCGACCCGATGAGAGGCCTGGCAGAGGAAGCTGGGAGCAGAAATCATTCCAGGTCCTCTCTCCACCTCTCTCCCTCTATCCCTCATCTTCCTGGAAGACCAGGCTCAAGGAGAAAAACAACTGGGATCTGATCCCATGACTCCTGTCCAGGGATGGACTTCCTTGGCCACTTCCCCCACAGCCAGGAAAGGGAGGAAGGCTGGGGTCTTCCACCGATCATGTTCAAGCCCATTTGGGCTTTTCCGCACCTCTGATGGAGGACTACAGCTCTGCGAAGGCAGAGCACGTCCAGCAGCACCGCTGCTCCACAGCCTCCAACCCTGGATGTCTGCCAAGCTCACCATCTGTACCCTCCGGCCAGGGGTAGGCATTGCCAGCTTCTACATTAAGCCCTCCCCCAGCCCACTGCCCCGAGCCTGTGCTGGGGATCTGCCAGCGCCCCAGACTGCATCATGCAATCAGATAAGCTTTGCCAGGTTTATGGCTGGTAATTTATGGCCTTCTTTAACAACATCTATCATGCTGTACAGTCATTAATCCCAGAGTCTTTGCCCACTTTGTAGAAAATAGCTTTTGTAATTCCTTACAATGTAGCATTTGCTAACTCACCTGTCAGGCTGTCGGGCTGGGTGGGTGTGACAAGCCACTTTCCAGTTACTTCTTTCCATCTTACCTTAGGGAAGCCAGGCTTAGGGGAGCCAGGCCTTCTTCCTCCAGAAAATCACAGCCAAGATCTTTATTACCCAGCTCTCTTTATAATGGCTCTCCCCCTTACTTCTGCAATGGCAGCTCCATACTGTGAAAGGCAGTCAGGGTGTTGATGGTGGGGTGGGCTCACAACTCCTGTAAGGGCAGATCCTTTCACTGCAACAAAGAGAGAGCAGGTCCCAGGCAACACAAACTTACTCCTTCCTTACTCAGTGTCAGAAGGAGAGGGGGTGGAGTGTGACCTGAGGGCGCATGGACACACTTGTACGCAAGAACAGGTTGTGTGAAATCCCTCTGTGGTCAACCCTGGCTTGGATGCTCAAATCATAGAATCAGTTTGGACCATTGAAAACCTCCAACAAAGGCAAACAAAATGATACATAACTGCATTTGGCTCTAGGATGAATCACACGGTCTTTCATAGCCAAATAAACTTAAGCTATTCCAGCATTAAAATGAAGTCTCCTTCTCTTAAGGCATGTCTCCCTGGCTGAAAGAGGAAGTAAATGGGAAATTCTAAATTATGGTGAGAAAGGACAGATGGGTGGGCTGAAAAGATTTGGACTGTGATCTTATGACACCTAGAGTATATATTGATCAATTAAAAGTTAAAAGAATTCTGGGGAAAGATGAAGTGAAACATACTGGAAGGTAGTATATCAAAATGATAAAAAGGTCAAATTCAGATGTTGGGACATATATATATATATTACATTTATTATATACGATCTATATCTCCCAATGTATTAATCGTCTATGTTTTCTAACAGCGAACATGCATTTTTATCCTTGGAATAGATACAAATACCACAAATGAATGATAATGTTCATTATGATTGACCAACTGATGAACGTGACTAACATCAAAGGTGTCTGTCCCCCTCCTATACATTCCTAGGAGAGGATAATATCTAGAGGCATGTTATCTGCCCATTTCCTCTCCTTGAGCCCGTTCTCTCTCTCTCTCTTTTTCAAAAACAATAGGTAATGTTTATTGAACGCTTGCCGTATGCCGGCTTCTGTGCTAAGCACATGATAAGCATTATTTTATTCTATCTTTACAAGTTAGAGATAATAGTCTTTAATACTGGTGTACTTTTCCTCCAGGCTTTTTAAAAAAATGGACTTTGTTAGCAGTTTTAAATTTACAGACGAGTTGTGTGACGATAATACAGAAAGTTACTGTATAACTTGAAGCCAGCCTTCCCTATTATTACCATCTTATACTAGCATAATACATATGTTACAATTTTTTTTAAGATTTTATTTATATACTTGACAGAGAGAGAGAGAGCACAAGCAAGGGGAGGAACAGAGGGAGACGGAGAAGCAGACTACCCTCTGAGCAGGGAGCCTGAGATCATGACCTGAGCCCAAGGTAGACGCTTAACTGACTGAGCCACCCAGGCGCCCCACATTTGTTACAATTAATAACCAATACTGATACTTTATGATTTACTAAGACCTACAGTTTATTTAGATTTCCTTAGTTTTTAGTAATGTCCTTTTTCTGTTCCCCCCAAGCTATCACCTACTGAACAGCCATCTTGAAGCTCTCTCGAAGCTCCTCTTAGTTGCAATAGTTTCTCCGCCTTTCTTTGGTTTTGATGACCTTGACAATTTTAGGGATGCTCCTCAGAAATTGTTTGAGGTTTTCCTCTTGATAAGACTGGAGTAAGAATTGTTTATTTTATTTAATTTTTTAAATTATTGAAGTATAAATGACATACAATGTCATGTTAGTTTCAAGTGTACAACAAGTGATCCGACAATCCTACACAGCATGCCACACTCCTTGGATCCATTCTCTACCACAGTACCCAAGCCTCTCTGGTTTTGCATTTGATTTTCTCAGAGTAAATATAGGAAGAAATATACTGAAGAACTTAAATATTTCCCAATGCAAATGTTGTATTCTTTATGGTACCCTCACTGCTTCACAGAGGGTGCTCAGGAAATATTTGTTGAATGTATGGATGGATGCATGGATGGATGAATAGATGGATGGATCATACACAGATTGCTTTTCATTTCAAATAAGGCAACTGAGGTGCAAGCTGGTGTCATTATGCTGAACCTGCTGTGGGCTTCTCGGCATCAGTGCCTTGGGCAGCCACCGCCACAGTGCTCGTTCTTGTCCCGTCAGGGTATGGACGGACGGTGCCAACACAGCACTAACTGCGGGGGTGGGGACACATTCTATATTAGGACTGCAGGCATAGTCAGCTTTCCCACCAAATTCTCCTCAGGGTATTTGTTGGCTTATTCGCTTGTCATTATTGGCGCTGTTCAGTGGAAGGCATGGATGCTCCTGCAGGACATACAAGCAGACACGATGCTGTCTCTTGGACTCCACTGTCGTGGCAGGGTCGTCTTTCAGGGTCCATCTTCTGCTTGATACTCTGTTTGCAACTTGGCCTCTGAAGACACTCTACTGACGTGGTATTGACATTAGACTCTCTGATTTGTGTGGGGGGGGAGGAATCTTTAATGAGTCTTTGTAGCCCAGTCCTTTAGGGTATAGCATAGATATAGGTCAGCTACACCATAGAATAGAGTCTTAAACTCACGCATTTCAGCGTGTCTATCCCCCCAACACACACACACACACGCAGGCACGCACACATGCGCACACACACCCTCTCCAAATGGCAATGGCAGCTCTCTTTCAGCCACATATGTATGGAACCCCTTCCTCTTTCACCTCCCCATCCCAGCTGCCCGCAACCATCATTTTAATTGGAGTTTGAGGGGTAAAGAGGATGAGGAAAGTTGTGCAAAGAACCCTGATGAATTGAGGTGAGTTCGGAAAGCTCATCCTGGGCCTCTGGATACCTTCACAAAGATCACAGATCAGCAGCTTGGTCTTCCCCACACAAGAGGGCCAAGGAAGAAAGAAGCCAGGGGATTCCTATGTCTAGTACTTGCAGGAGATCCTTTCTATCCATTATGGGAGGTGAGGCATGGGGTGGGAAGGATACCCAAGGGTCAGCACTCTGGCGAACACGTTGACTCGTAAGTTTGAAGGGTGGGCTGGTGGAGGGTCCACGATGATAAAGGAAGCTACAGCCTTGGGTCCTAGACTTAATGACCCAGGGGCTTCGGGGAAAATCCCTTAACCTTTCTGAGCCTCATTGTTCATCTCCTATAAACCAGCCTGCATCAAATGAGTCAGTGTTTGTGCAAGTGTTTTGCAAACCGCAAGGTTCTTTACAAATGCAAAACATGGCTAGAGTTAAATGCATAATAAGCACTTGTTGAATGAGTGAATAAATGGAACTCCGTCGTGGTGTGCTACTAATTTTGATGACATAATGATATCACTAGCAAGCATTTTATCGATCGATGACAATCCTATGAGTACCGGTCAAAACAAAACTGCAAAAACCACAAATTTCATCACTGAGTGATATACAGCTTTATAGTGGTTTTCTTTGTTTCATTTGTCTCTGTCTTGTCTCTGCAATTACATCGTAAGCTGCTTGATAGCAGAGATCAAGTCATACACAGATTGCCTGGCATCAGTGAGGCACAAAACTGACCTTAGTGAATATTTGAGGATTGGATCTTGGATCTTCCATGGGCAGAATTGGGGATGCTTTGAGTGTTGCACATGCACGGGACAGCCATCTGCTGGTTGGACTGGAGGGGTCGGGAAGAAGCAGGGCTAGTTGGAGGGTACTCTTGCAGACATGCCTGCAGACCCATTTATCTCTCATGTTCCACACAGTTTGCCTAGAATGAAAGATGAGAAGAATGGGACATCTGAACCAAGTGAAATTAAGCCACAAATTTCTTCTGAGCCTTTTGGGTGATGTTCCACCAACTCCTGAGAGGGTTAACCAGGTTTCTGGCTGTGACTTCTCCCATCACCCTTTTAAGTGCTGTGCTTCCTCTCCTTCTGACCAGCCTAAGAGCCCTTCTTGGCAGTCCGTGGCTAGGAAGTAACAGAAAATTACTGAGCCTTGGTAGGGAAAAGGCTTTTACTCAAAAAAAAAAAAAAAAAAAAAAGAAGAAGAAGAAAAGAAAGCAAATGAACAGAACAGCCAGCGCAAGAGAAAGGGAACCTTTCAAAGGAACTTCTATTTAGTGCTAGCATCAAAATGAAGGCAAGCTCTTTCTTCTCCACGAGGCCTGCACTGAGGAAAGTGAAATTGGTCTCCCTCCATTTCATTACTGGGAAGCCTTTTTTGGTTTCCTTTAAGAGTCTCAAGTCCCCAAGAAGAGTGTCACTGTGAACTCTGGTGCCCGCACATTGCTCTTCTCTGCACTGTGCTTTGCAGTGGAAACTGTGAACAGAAATGAGGTAATTTACAGGGGCCCCAGCAATTGATCCAGGACTGGGCAGCTGGCAGAGGACTGGATACAGCAGATAACTGGGTCCAGACAATCAGTGCAATAAAAGCCAAAGGTCTAATGGGAAGGAAGAGCAGGTTGAGTACCACAAACTAGGCAGAGATAATGGGTAGAAACAAGGCTGATGGATGGAGAGAGACAGAGACCATTTCAAACCTGAGCACCTTTTGGAATATGAAGGAATCATCTCTATGGGAAGGGCTGGAGCTATTAAAAGGGTGAATTGATGGCTGAGCAATATCCACCAAGCTTGTTCCATGGACCCAAAGCTCTTTAAACAATTAACACAAAACAGGTAGAAAGTAGCTATTAACAAGGAAAAGAAAACCCAGAGGTCAGGCTTGTTTGTTTAAAGAGAGAACAGCAGTGATTCATCATCATACTTCAGATGGCTAAGTAAATATTTATTGAATGAGGGCAATAGTACTCGAAAGGGAACCTGGGAGTGGTCTGTGAAGGTGCCTGTCTGCATCAGGGGTTTGGTGGGACATGTCTCTGGGACCACAGGGGCTCGGCTTGAAAAGACATGTTGGGTGTAGGTTCCCGGGTCACCTTCAGCAAGTTTACATAAGCAACTTGAAAGTTTTTTGGCAGGCTTGTGTTATTGCAAATATACCTGCTAACTTGTTAGTGTTCATGGTTTCTGAGCATACAATTGAAATAAGGAAAATACCCAAACTTGCATTTAAATCATGAATTTCTCCAGTCACTGTATTCCGTTAGCATTCCTTCAAATTTTTTTTTCAGTTAAACTATAGGAATTTGGGGGACTGGAAGAAACCCAACAAGAGCATTCATCCCAGTCCATTTAGATGAAAGCATCAAAAGAGTCCTGGAATGATCGGCTGGGAAAGACTTCGAAATCCCAAGTCCCACCACCATTTATAGCAGAGGCAAATAAGTCCCAGAGTGGTGAGGGGCTCATCTAAGGCACACAGGGGTCTGGTCCCAGGACCATGCCTCCCAAACTGTGCTCCCTTCACTGGATCACACTTTCCATCCCCTAGATGGAAGAGTCCTTGATGTCCTTTAAATATCACACAGAGCTGTTTTCAGATGGCTATATTAGACCCATGGATGCCAACCACTGTTGGACTCTGAGCTGCTTTCTAAGGAGCACAGGACCTGGCAGCTCTGAGGGGCAGCACAGATTCCCCCGTAAGCAAACTATAGGAGGAGCTCCTGGGTGGGCGCCACAGTCCTTTATGACCTCCCCAGTGGCTATATGGGATCTTGGCTGTGCTCACACAAGCTTGTGAGCCTGCAGTGTGGTCACCACCTGGCTGCCTGCTCCGTGGATCACACAGTGGACTCGGCTCCCCCAGGACACCTTTCGTTTTCCGGCCCACACATCCCAGTCTCTTCTTTCCTCTTAGGGAATTTAAGCTTAACTATTGTTCTAAACATACTTAAACATAACTACACCGACCCACAATCTCTGGGGGAGCTGAGGTTTTAAATTTTTCATGCTATTGCTTGAATAGGAAGAGTAACAAGAGGTGAACGGCCAAGGTTCTTGAAGATCTTGAAAGATCTTGAGAAGAATGCAACTTTAGCTGAGGGAAACAGGACAGAAAGTAAAAACTGATATAATGGCTTTGTGGGAAAGAAAATAAGACTATTGGCTCTGAGGGTAGAGAAGATGTACCACGTTTCAAATAGGAGCAGTAGCTTGCAAACATGATTTCATGATGTGATGCATGATGTCTTCTTTTGTATTTTTATCCTCTAAAGAATACTTTAGAAAATAACAGTTTAGAGACCACAGTTATCAGAGTTGTTTTCTGCCTGTGAACAAGAAAAAAAATGTAGATTTATATTCAAATGGGTAAAGGGTTACAGAGAATGGAATAGACAGTAGGTACAGTGACAACTGAGTCTGGGGAATCCAAATGTCAGTAGGGAGCATGATGAGTCAGGCTCTCTGGCCTTACATCAGGCTATTTGCCTGCAGCCTTAGTATCACTCAAAGACGTCCCAGGGATAGGAGGGGTCACGTTTCTGAAGCAAAGTTTCTGAAGCAAGGTCTGGATTAAGTGGGTTAATAAAGAACCACTACTCAGGAGATTTTCTAAGGCTCTTGATACAATGTTTCTCTCTGGTCCTGTAAACCACAGAAGGGCCCCAGGAAGCTTAAGAGCTTAATGTTAACAAGTGAGACTTTGGGGCCCAGGATTGAACCTGGGGGCCCACTTCCAAGCCTACCACCCCTGCCTGCAGTGGGAAGATGAGCCGTGAACAGGAAGAATGGGCGGGAGGGAGGACAAAAAGCCTCTGATGGGAAAGACACAGGTATATCTCAAGTAGAGAATTTTCTTTCTTACTAGAAATCCCAGGAAATCTGCAGTGCAGCACATGGTTTGGGGGCCTATGGCTTTGAGGTCTAAGAGCAGATTCCCTCATTCAGGATCTATGCAGGGCTCATCACTACAGGCCTACTATGTATCAGACACTGTTTCTGGGACCTCTACTCTAAGCCACCCCAACACCATGTTAGATCCTCCCTGCCTCTACCACCAGCCCCACCCCGTTGTTAACAAGTAGCAAAACTGATTCATTTGAATTTTATCTCCTTTTTATTTCCCCTACTCGCCCCATCGTGGGGTTGCTAATAAACTACATCACAGGGTAAAAGGCTGGCAGCCGGGGGGAGGGGGGGCGGAGAAAGAAAATGCAAGTGCTGAGCTAATGAATTAATTGGATTTTGATGTACTAAGAGTCCGTAATGAGCTCTCGATTATTCAGGGATATGTTCCCAACCTAATGTAGTCTTCTTTATTTTCCTCTTGCTCTGCTTGAGGCTGAGTAATTTGGAACTTGTATAAAACAAGGATTCTTATGGAAACAAAACAAAATAACCAACCATAGTTTAATTTTCTTTTCTTTTCAAAGCCTTTTCAAGCCTTTTGCTTGTCACCCATTCCTTATTAAAATGCAAGCTTTTTTGAGGTCCGGGATCTAATTTATATTCACATCCTTCCTGCCTCCACAACCCTACTAAACAATATTTATGAATATTTTTTCATGTTAACAAATACAATTCATTTTTAGTGGTTTTGTAGTATTCCATTTTATGATGCTTCATAATTTATTTAACCAGACTCATTATTGGACACTTAGATGGTTCTTTATTTTTCGGTATCCATACAGTACCTTAGAAATAAACCTTGTGCACTTTCTTAATAATTTTGTAAAGATAAAGTTCTGGGAAAAAAAGTCTAGGTCAAAGTGGATGCATGTTTTTAAGGGTTTTGACTCATGTTGCCAAATACGCTTCAGAAATATTGCACCAAACGTGTCTGAGAGTTCTTATATCTCCATACCCTCATTCAGTGCTTCCTGGGCAGAAATTTCCTGGCATGAGATGCCAGTGAGAAATCACTCCTTTAGATGGTGTTGTTCCCGGTGGGTAGCATTATTATTCAATGCCTTTACCCTTGGCAACTGGCATCCAAGTTTAAGCCCTTTCAAATCCAATAGTGTATATTTATAAAGGTCAGTCTGTTGTTTTCACCCTCCACTGGTTTGTCTGACCTCATTTGTAGACTCACCATTTCCACCCCTGGGTGGGTTTGGGGGTTGAGGAGTGAGAAGGGTAACACTAAAAAGACAATACTCCAAAAAGAAGAGTTGTGTCCTCACTGTTCTTAGAAAGGCAGCACCCTCAGAAACAAAATGGCCGGCTCCATGGGATCCTCCTGTTTCTTCCTGTTTGTAAAATGAAAAAGAAATGAACACTTTTGTGATTCTCTTAAGATCCAGAATTCCTTATGGGGTGAACCATCTAAAGCAATGTTTCTCAAAATAGAAAAGTGAGCTCAGCTTTTAGCCTTGGATCTTATATCATAATTCTGGTTTTATGGCAGTCCCCTGGGTGTTCTTGCCTTCCAGTCAGTCATTACGACAATGAGATAAAAAAAAGACAGATTTTGAAACAAAGTTAGTGATGAGGGAATGGGCAAAGATAGAGGTGTCGAGCTGAAGGGGAAAAGCACTACATAAAGGAGGCAGGAGACAGGGGCAGAACAGGAGGTGGGGTGGGGGAGAGAAAAGCAGAAAGTGCAGTCGAGGGCTCAAAGCTCAGCAGAGTTTAGGAGCAGCGCCTATCTCCTCCTACCTCCCCTCCAAAAAGCCACCCCAAATAAACATTTAATCTCAATTATGTTCCTTTAGCCTTCCTTCCAATCAAATTGCAGCCTTAAGCCCTTCCTCTATGGAAATTCTGCAGCTGTTATGGGGAGTATCTAGAATCACCACCAAAACATAAAACCAATGCAAAATTCCTCTTAAATATTCTAGGACTCTAGGTACTGTTTGATATATTAATTATGTAATTTACTGATTAAGTGGGTTAATAAAGAACCACTACTCAGGAGATTTTCTAAGGCTCTTGATACAATGTTTCTCTCTGGTCCTGTAAACCTCAGAAGGGCCCCAGGAAGCATAAGAGCTGAATGTTAACAAGTGAGACTTTGGGGCCCAGGATTGAACCTGGGGGCCCATTTCCCAGCCTCCCACCCCTGCCTGCAGTGGAAAGGTGAGCCGTGAACAGGGAGAACAGGCGGGAGGGAGGACAAAGAGCCTCTGATTTGGAAAGACACAGGTATATCTCAAGTGTCATAAGCTGCTGAGTGCCTTGAAGAAGTCAGGGCTGTGGAGAGCAGAGTCAGATTTCTCCTATTTGGCTTATTTACAGGTCCCTTTGAGGGTATTTTTAATGCTAATAAGTGTGCCTTTGCTAATCTCTGTCTAAATCGACGACTGTTTTTCGGGTTAGAAAGCCTTACTGTGACTCTCGTCTAAAGCATGATTCAGTACACACCAGCCTCTGAAATGACAGAAGAAAGTAAACAAGCCGAGTTCTTTGGGAGGGTTTTGTGAATTTAGCAAAAGGAGGCACGAGCATTAGAGAAAGCACTTTGCTTCAACACATGGATGTAAGAGAAAACCCTCTATCGCTAGCCAAAATGTCAGATAGGGTACGCTCGCTCATAGTTGATTAGAAAATAACAGATCCCCTTCCTGTGACTCAGCAGGGCAGTGCCCTTGTGCGCACTTCCAGCACTCCTAGCTCTTCTTTCTCATGCATTCAGCTAGCAATGCATTTTCCCAGCAGAAGCCTCCATGTTATTTCCTGCCAAAACTGAGCAATGAATTTGGAACTTCGGCCAAAAGAGCTTAGTATATATGTCAACACTGGATAGAGCTTTGTAAAGCTGCCCTCATTTAACTAATACACACTCTCTTCTTTAGGGACTGGGGGACTCTCAAAGTAGGCTTTGAGGAGGTTAGCAAAGCAGAAATTGTGCTCGTGTTGTCTCTTTTGTCCTCAAGACGAATAAATGGTGTGTTTTTTAATACCCTTTGATAGGCTACTGATGATCCTAAAATAGATAATCATGAGGTAAGGGCTGACGGGCTTACATGGGGGACTGCTAGAATGCTGTGTTGATGGACCTTGGCCAGAAAACCCAGCAAGTGATTTCTGTGTCCCAGGAAATTTGTTGACCAACTTGAAAACTTGTTTAATCCCAACTTACACTCATCCATGCTTTTTTACTGGCTTTCCCCATTCTGTCTTTCTTTTCTGGTGTGATCAGCCTAAAAGAGAGCAAATCCCTGCTCTTGTGTGAATTATAGGAAAACATACTTTAAAGGAAGGGAAAGGGGGAGCCATGTTGGATGTATTTGAGGTTCAAGCCAATGCCCTGGGCTCTTTGCAAGGAAAATTCTCAGACACCCAAGAGAACCCTTTATGCTTTAATACAATGTCTTATTTGGCTGAGCCTCTGTGGGACAATGGGACTGATCATGCTTCCTTATTGGACCTGTCCATTTGGTCAAAGGATTCTATCGATCTCTTTGTGGAAGTTGGCCAGACATTTGATTGAATTAACCAATCTGAGTGGCTGATTTTTCTAGTAGACACAACCAATGCCTCAGGTTATCATTAGACATTTTACTTCTGGCGTTTGGGGCCTGGCAGAGAAAAAGCAATATTGACTCTTCACAACAACAGCTAAAATCTGGCAGCTCCACATTTCTGGCCTAATTCCCCTGTCCCTTGTCAGCCAGTCTGCTCCAGTAGGGAGATATCCCAGCATCAGCTTCCATGGAGCCCAAGCAGCTCTCCTTTGGCTGTGCTGTTCTGTAGCATCCATTCTCTTCTCGGCAGCGTCCACCAGGGACTTTTATTTCTGCAAGAATTCCTTGGGTGTGTTGTGTGTTCTCCCCTGCTTAGTCATTCAGCCATAACCTTTCCATTTAGAATCCTGCCCTGCTGATGGTTCAGCTCCCTAGTTCAATATTTTACATTTATCTCTATTGAATTCCAGTTGCCTTCTGTTATAAGAGGCACTTAAATTATCTTAGCCTTGCTCCACAGGCTCAGGCTCCAAGTCCAGGACAAATCTGTTTAGCACTTAGGGATCATTGGCTGTGTGAGGGACTTGGGCATATAAATATATCTGAATTGGGCATCTCTTAATGATGGCAAAGGCAGCAGACTTGGGTCAAAAGCATAGGAGCCACTGGTATTAAAATCTCAATCAGGTTTCCTCAGGACTGGGGGAAAATGGACCAGAAATATTTGGAGAGTGGGGAAATAAATAACAATATAGCCTTGTAATAAAGGAGCAGCTAGCATATTGCAAGCATCTGTAGATATGAACACCGTTATGCACATCAAAAATGTGAGGTAGGCTTTTGTTCATCAAGGACATTTACAATATATTACGCCATTAGCTCTCCTGTTGCCCTCCCACTGATGATGGCAATCGTATAATTTTTCCCATATTTCAGGGTTCGAAGAGTGGTTCAGGAAGGGTAAAGAGCTTGTGATATGCTGGGAGTAGTCCCCAGCTTAGCTCATCTATTCTAATGTTCTTTCCAATGGATTATGGCCACTGAAAAACAGAGAAGACAGGCACTCAGGATGAGGGTCCCCAGAGTGAAGGACTCTAGATTGTGCCACTCTGCATACCAAGCTGTTACAGAAAAATCCCAGCTCTAACGTGGGAGGAAATGGAAAACTGGTAATTCCTACTAGCTTCTTTCCCTAGACACATTCCCTAACATTTTCAATCCAAGTTTTATTGACTCTCTAAGGTCTGAATGCAGCAGTTTGATGGCTTCTATGGTTTCTCCCTTTGGGATCCAGTGAACACTTCTAGTCCTATAAAACCCTACAAACCATAAAGCCCAAGAGCTCAAGAAAGTTGAAAGTCCCTTGCATTCATGAATCCATGGTTTCCTTCTGATTCTTTAAGATCTTTTCCCTCCATGAGGGATAAAGGAATAGAAAGGAAGAAGAAAAAACCAACCATAGAAAGTGGAACTGGTATGGAAGGAGATATATGGAAAATAATGACTATGCTGTTTCATAATGGCTTGTCTGTTGGCCCCCTTTTTCCTCTTTAGAAGTAGACAAGCAATAGCATTGTTTCTGAGGAGGGAGAGGGAGAGAATGAGGTGGTATCCTGAGCCAACAGTGAGGCTGCCTGGAAAGCGCTTGATTAACTCATATTTTAAAAGGTCATGTATGAAAGATGGAAGGAGAAACACATAACCAAGGACAAATACAAAAGAGTATCACAAGCCTGTAAGAATAATGCCAGCAAGACAAAAGCTCAGAATGAGCATAGGCTTCAGAAAAATGCCAGGGACAACACAAAAGCTTTTAGTAGCTAAGTTCAGAATTAAAAGGGGCAGGCTCACTACTTGGGGAACTGGAGCAAGGTTAAGGACGAGAAGAGAAAGAAAAAATCAAATATTTTGTTTCTTTACCAAAAGGCAAGATTTTTCAACAGAAGAGAATAGAATCAATATTGTTCAAATAATCTTGAAACTCAAGCTGGACAAACAAAAAGTAAGTGGTCACCTGGAGGCTTTAAAAGTTTCCACACCTGACATTATTTCATGCCAGGATTTTGAAGAAACTTTTATAAATGTTTATAAAACTAAAGTTTGGAAATGATTGAGGGAAGAAACCAGAAGATTAGAGATGAGAAAAATCTGGATTTTCATAGAAAGAACATGAGGTTCCAGATTGTACAGCCTGGTGTCTTTGATACTGATCACCATAGACATTCTAAAATTAATTAATATCCAACTTGCCTATGTACTCTTAGAAGGGAAGTGGTAATCACTAGAAGCTAGCATGGGTTCACTGAGAACAAGGCGTTTTAAGTGGACTCCTATACTCATTTTGTACCAGATTGCTAGATATATGAATAAGCTGAATACTCTAGATATGCCAAGGTCCTTGACAAAGTTTGCCTTGATATTCTTGTGGATTGAATGGGAAATTGAGGACTGCATAATAGTGTTAGCTAATATCACAGGTGGTTGGCCAGCCATGCCCAGGCATTGGATAACATCAACAGAGTGGGAACATCTTATATATTCAAGGATTACATCTTTGGCTCTATTCTTTCTATTTTATCAAGGACTTAGATGGAAGATATAAGCAGAAAGCATGCTTATCAAATTTATGAATGGGATAGCAGAGCCAGGATTCAAAATATCTCTACAAACTATAAGAATGACTAAAACTAACAAGGTAAATTTCAATGGGGATAGAATTAAGTTCTGCACTCAGGCTTAAGAAAAATCAGTGCTGCAGGTACAGACTGGAAATACCTGGTTCAAGAAAAACTCATATGAAAAAATTACTTAGGGGTTATTATCTGACTAAAGTGCAAGTAGCAATTATAGTATGTAAGACTTCTAAAACATTTCCTGCAATCACAGACCACTGTAGAGGTATTCTGTGTAGGACAAAGGAGGTAGCCATTTATTGTCCTGGAGAAATGTCCCTGACAAATTAGAGCTGTTCCAGGGAGGGCTAACACAACAGTGAGGCATCTCACAACCTTGTTGTGAGAGTAACTTGGCAATGGCTGGTGCAGCTAAAGATACCCGTAGATATATAACCTAGAAAAGTACTTGCACCTGTGCACAAAAGAACATCTATCAGAATGTTTTTAGCAGCATTGATTGTGATGGCTAAGAACACAAATGACCTAAATGTCCATCACCGGGAGAATGACTAAAGAAAACATGGTATTTTCACAGACATAATTAGAATGGAAAAAGGAAGTTGAATAAGAATACATACATTATGAGAGCATTTATTTACATTTAAAAATGTGCACAATAATACTATTTACTGTACAGTGATACATATATATGAAGTAAACAGGAAAGAAATACATGGGAGTGAGAATTACCAAATCCAGGGTCATGCTTACTTCTCAGTAGAAAGGGAGGGCAAGGAAGTATGTAGTGGAAAAACAGGAGTCTTCTATTCACAATGTTTCCTTTTAAAGTTGGGTGGATGAATCTATGTTGTTTTCATCATTATACAATTTTCTATGTTTAAAATATCCAAAATACTTTTTTTGGACTTAAAAATATGTATTGAGGTGAATCTTAAAATTAACCATTTAAAAGTGAACAGTTTGGTGGCATTTAGTACATTCACAATGTTGTCTACCATCACCTCTATGTAATTCCAAAACATTTCCATCACTTCATGTAATACTCTGTAACCACTGAGTAGTTTCTCCCTACCCCCCTTTGAAAAGATTTTTTTGTTTGTGTGGTTTATTTATTTTTTTTTGGATAGTGAGAACTTTTTTTAAAAAAATTAAAAAGCTGTTGTAAGTTCACAGCAAAATTGAGAAGAAGGTACAAAGATTTTTCATATATCCCCTCTCCTCATACACAGATAGCCTCCCTCATCAACATCCCCCCACCAGAGTGATGCATTTGTTACAACTGATGAACCTACATTGACTCATCATTATCACCCAGAGTCCATAGTTTACTTTAGGATTCATTCTTGGTGTTGTACATTCTATGGTTTGGCACAAATGTGTAATGACCTGTATCTGCCATTATACTATCATACAGTATTTTCATGGCACAAAAATCCCTTCTGCTCCACCTGTTTATCTCTCTCCATAATACGTTTTTAAGGAGTGTGCTTTAAAAAAAAAAAACTCATAAGAAAGAAGAAAAGGGGGATAATGATAACTGTCTTTAAACATTTAAAAATTTTTTTCTATGAAGGAGAAATTCAACTTTGTAAAGCTCCCAAGGGATCGATGAGTGGGTATTAGAAGAAAGAAGAGTTTGGTTTAACATAAGGAAGAGCTTTCTAACAAGATTGGAGCAGTATTTCACAGTTGTTCAGAACATGGGCTTCGAGTTAGAGGCAGGTTAAAATCTCTCTGCTGCTTTATCAGTCCCAGGAATGTTGCCTGACTTCTCTGAACCTTCATTTCATGTTTATGAAGTAGATAATAATAGTATCAACCTAATGGGATTATTATAAGGAATAATTTAAATGAAGTATAGTGTAGTGAATAGCACAGAATAAGTGCTACATAAATACAAAAAATAAAGGAAGAGCTGTCCATAGATAGAATGAATGACTATCTTGTAAGACACTGAGTTTCCCAGTGCTGTCAAAGTTCAAGGTGGATGAGGAACTGTCCAAGGTGCTGGAGAGGGAGGCTTCTTTATGAAAGGGAGGCTATATTCCCTATTCTCCTCACATTTTGTTGAATCTAAAAGTCTTTGCTTCTAGCACTGAAGAGACATGTTGCATGTGTCTACGAACAAAATGTATTGGTTCTCTATTTCTGTAATATTACGAAAAAATTAGTGACTTAAAACAGCATACATTTATTATTTCCATTTCTGAGGTCCAGGTTTAGTTGGACCATTTGGCTCAGGATTTCACCAGAAAACTGCAAGCAAAGTGATGACCATGGCTTTGGTCTCTTTTCATGGCTCAATCTGCTCCCAGTCTCACACGCTTGTTAGCAGAGTTCAGCTCCTTTTGGAGTATTGCACTGGTGGCCCCAGTTTTATTCTAGCTGTCTGCTGGAAACTGCCCTCAATTCCTAGTGTTTGCTGGTGGGGGGCCATCCCCAGTTCCTTGTCACATGAGCCTTTGCAACATGGCTGCCTGCTCCATCAAAACTAGCAAAGGATGGAATCCACCAACAAGAAGATGTTACAATCTATGAATGTAATCCTGGAAGTGACATCTCCTCGCTTTTGCCATATTCTGTAGGTTGGAAGCAAGTCACAGATCTTGCCCATACTCAAGTCAAGGGGATTACACAAGGGTGTGACTTTGGGAGGCAAGGGTAATGAGGGTCATTTCTGAGTCCATCTGTTATAGGCAGGAAACTGCATGAGGAAACAGGAGCACAAGTCTCCCCAACCCCATAGTGTGGCAGGGGCAACAGAGGGTCAGACACAGGCATGTAAAGTGAGATTGAGAAGGAACAAGAGGAGGAGAATTATGGAAGCTGGAAAGCTGACTAACCATCACAGCAGAGCTCAGGGAAGGCAAGTGATTATGGGGACCCCAGGCTGACTGAATAGCCATTATGGCTACCGGGAGCCTGCCTGGTGTGAAGGCAAGCTGTGCCTGGAAGTCTTACCAAACATTCCCTGTTTTCATAAAGCATGGAGAGGCCTTTTGTCAAGATGGGTTTAGGTACAAGATGGATTTAGAAAAAGAGAAAGGAAACACTACATCAAAAACTAATGATGTAATGTATGGTGATTAACATAACAATAAAAAATTTTTAAAAAAGAAAAAGAGAAAAGACATGTGCAATGGTCTAGCTTGGTTTTGTAACAAGCATATGTCAGTTCTTTGCCCATTTGCATCCACTTTGTTCTCCTTGGGAATTATTTTGTGCTGGGTGTGGTGAAGCCTGCTTGCCACTGACCTGAGTGTGTTCAGCCTGATGCCACAGATATTTGGCCTTCTGGTGGGGAGGTGGAAAAAAAATCAAAGGGCAAGGGGCTGAGGATAAAGCCCCAGGATACAGCCCCAGTGGCCAAGGAGTCTCCCTTCAGGATGCCCTGCATCTCATCCATACCAGCAAAGGAAATATATTTACAAAGGAGCCCAGAAACTCTAGTTACAGTCCTGGTTAGCCCCCAGTTAGATACATAGAGTTTGACATTTTTCTTTGTTGCTCTTTTATCATAAGTGTCGAGTGGGGGTGCAGAGTGTCTGAGTCTATGTATCTAGCTTTGAATAGGTTCTGGAGAAACTTCAAATCAATGCATAATAGATGCATGCAAAGCCAGCAGCATGGTGGCTGGGATAGTCTCAGTGCCACTCTACTTCAGGGCTGGAAGAAACCTTCTGGTTGAATCCTCCCTATGCACAGCTGAAATCAGGGAAGACTTGGCTCAGCTACTTCAGATTCTTCATGACTTTATGCCTCTGGTTTTTGGATGAGAATAAATCAAGGAGAATTTTAAAATCTCTGGAAAAATTAGAGTCCTAGTATGAGTTTGGGAAATGGGTACAGAAGCTTGTGTTCCAGGTCAAATCGCTTTGACAATGTGTTCCCCAGACAACCAGCCTACAGTGTGTTTCAACGATCCTTTCCTCAGAGGAGCTGATGTCTGCATCTTGCAAGTATCTCCATCTCTGGCCAAGACCTGAGGAGGTGGCTTTTTCTGCTGTGTAGGTGTCAGTGAGTCGGTACTAATACGTCTGTGAGTCAGACCAGTGTGGGTGAGCCATGCGTTCATCCAATACCCTGGAATAGAGGGGCATCAAGAGGCAGTGGATGTCTTAATAGAATACAGGGGGATTCTTCTAGGCCTGGACCTGGACTTGTAGGTTTTATTCTGGAACTAGAAAATAGGATTTTGAAGAAGTGACAGGAGTTCCTGTTACTCAGCTCCCTCCTGATTGTTACTGTTATTTGTCCCTCTGCTCCTCTCCTGACACCTGCAAAAACTTAACTAATTCAGTTATCTGAGCTGTTTCCCCCTTCTAGATATATTGGTGGGGGAAGGAGAGGGTAACGGGAATGAGAGCTGGGGCTGGAGGAATGCCTTCCCTGGGCACTGTTTAAGGTTCCCTCTGACATGGGTTCCTTTGACATCTACTGTGCCTTTGTGGCTTCTTTGAACTTGCAGCACTTAGCAGGATGCTTAACGCATATGAAGAATTCAGTAATAGTTGCTGAATTTAAAAGAATTATTAACACAAGGAGGAGGATGGAGCCCTGGCTTGCAAGTAAAGAGACCTGTGTTCTAGCCCTAGCTGTGCCCTGCTGCCAGACGACCTTGGGATAACTATCCACTCTGAGCCTCAGAGTCTTTATTCATAAAACAAGAAGGTTGAATAAGATGATCCCTAAGACCCAACCAACTCTAACACCCCCCGCCCCGGCTTTATGATTTGACAAGCATAGGAATGGGAAAATCCTGGACTTCACTATGAAAGGAAAATAGCCAATATCATTAGAGGCATCCTGCACACCAGCTCAGCCTTCCCAGAAATGAACATGCTTGGGGTGGGAACTGGAGGTGTCATGGAGCCAGGAGCTTGTCCTCAGCAGGGTCAGCAGCCCCCACAGATAAGCACACAGCCTTAGTTGTCAAAGCACGCATAGCTCCGCCTCTTAGCAAACCCAATTCTGCTTGAGGAGGCATATAGTAACTAGTCACAGGAGAAATAATTACCAAATTGCCTGAAATAATTATAGTTTCCAAACAAATAAAGCCCTATGCTATGTGTCAATTCCTTGAAACACACACACACACACACACACACACACACACACACACACACACAATTACAAGAGATCTTGGCCTGAACTCTGAGGAGCACCAGCCTCAAAATATGCCTTGCTTTAAAAAAAACGCAAGTGCAGACAGGATATCTTTTTTATTATTATTTTTTGAGATGTAGAACACCTTTTTGTTAATCCCTTAGGAGAACACATAAACATGTATTTGTGCATGCAGGCACACACCCAGAGATTATAGACAGGCGTACCATCTCTAAAATGGAAATTATAGCACTGCTAACTCCCTGGGCTCAGCCTACAGCATTAGATTTTGTTCGGCAATGTGGAGCTTTGACTCCCCTCCCTACCAAGCAAGAGCAAAAGTTAATGCAGGGTGAGCATATGCAGGAGGCCTTTGAAGAGTCTTGAAAATGCCAGATCCCTGGGTGTTCGACCGGAGAGGAAATGTGCCCATCTCCAGCCATCCAGTGAGGGAAAGGAGGTGGTCACTCCCTGGGCATCTTTTATCAGCACTCAGCTTACTGAGATCCTTCATTTTGTGGGATGCCCAGGGTTTAAGATGATGCATTTGTTCTGTTCACAGAATGACAATATTTCCATTAGTGTATTTTGGGTCTCGTTTCTTTCAAAAATGCGTGACTATTCTTGTGTGTGTGTGTGTGTGTGTGTGTGTATGTATGAGGGTGCATGTGTGCAATAAAGATGTACTGTATGTGTGTGCACAAGCATGTACGTGTGTGCATGTATAGACACATGTATGTGTGTGCATAAATGTGCACGAACATGCATTGTATGTATGTGCAAGCGTGTGTGTGTGTGTGTAGTAGACGTGTATGTATGTGTGCACTAAAGCGCTGAGATTATTTAAAACACAGCCAAGCCAGCTGAAAGAGTCATTCTTAGACCCAATTCATGTGATTGTTGTATTTGTCTTTCTCTCTGAATCAAAAATGCTGCAGAACTGTGGAGCTGCTCTTGTCTTAATTACCACAGAAATATTGCTAATTAGAAACAAGGGAAGAAGTGTTAGGGATTTGCCTCCGAATCAAAGACGGCATTATTTTCCAATGGATATTAAAAGACTTGAAAAGAGGCTAAGATGGTGTGGTAGATAGAGTTGTGAAGTGTGCTTAGGGCCCCAGTGGTAAAACGGCTAGAAGGGGAAATTAACTATGTGGGAGGAAAATGTTCTCAGATGTTGGAATTATGCCTGCAGCCATAACACTGGATGCTATGATCCTATCTACCTCAAACACAAAACAGGATCAAGAGATCTCCAAGGAACCCGAGGGTGGGAAAGGTGTTGGTGGCTTGAATGGGGGTCCCTCTAACCACCTTAGCCCAGCAGACACGATGGTGGACACTCCCGCAAATATTTTGAATGTAGCATCTTCTTTCTGCCCTGCTTTTCCCATCTCTTTGTTTTCCCACCAATTCTTTAGACTCAAACTGAGTGTGTGCTTGAGGAATGAGTCAAAAGATTAAAACGCAATGAGAAGCTCACTTTGGGGGGCGATTCCATGTGGCAAAAGCCCTGTGTTTCTGGAAGTCTGAACTTCTAGATGAGCAGAGAGCTTGTGGTTTTGTTTGAGTGGTCTCCAGGCTGATCCAGATTCCAAGGCGGAGACACAAGATGGTGCTTTCCTTAACCACAGAGACAGCACCGTGATCACGATTGATCTGATCACTCTCAATGTTTCAAAGACTTCAATTCTCTAAGCCAACAGCAAAGTCTGGAGGCATGAAGAAAGGGGCAAGGAGGAGAACCAAGCAGTCCCATGAGAGTAATTTAGGAATGAGAAGGAAAAAGGTAGGCACCGGCATGGTGGAAAGACAAGGAAGATGAATAGAATGACTCAAGTCCTCAAATTAAGCGTCCCAAAATAGACAATGTACCAGAGATAGAGAAATGACTTGTTCCAAATGTAGGCCTATTTCCCTTTGTTTTAGATAGATGGCTTCAGTAGGTTCATAAAGCAGCAGTGGGTTTGGAGTCGAGGCTGTGTGACCATGGATCAATCACCCAACCTTTCTGAATTCCAGATTCCTTGTCTGTATGTTATTCCCTGCCCTGACTACCTCACAAGGTTGCTACAAGGATCAAAGAAGGGAATGTGTGTGCAGGGGCTTTGTAAATTGAACAACACTGAATGCATGTAGGCATGATCATACTTGTGTCTCAGCACTAGACAGATGGGCTTTGCCACCCCAAACTCAGGATTAGTAGAGAGAATCGGGGGTATATCCTCACATGCAAAAACTTAGCTTTCAAGCCATGGTAAAGTTATCAGAAATCATCTTTTTCCACCAGCCACCCCAACCACAGGATAAGAGGAGAGCATTCTTATTGTCAACGTGCTATGTAAATTAAAGATAGTTTTCTATGGCCTCTTGATTGCTGACAAAGAGTTTGAAAAGCCAAACAATACTATAAGGCTCATCATGAAAAAAAAAAAGCAATTCCCTGGCTCATCCCTTCCAGCTCTGAGGGCTGTTCTTCAGAGGCAACTACTTTTAGCCATTTATTTTAGTATTTGCCTAAATAAATATAGATAATATATTTAGACTACTATTTCTTGAGGTTATTTTTTTCTTTCAAATTTTAGAAATCCTACGTCAGTTTACTCCTGTGGAAGGTACAGATTTAGTTCTCTTACAACCCTGGCTTCACTCCACCTACCACACACACACACACACACACACGCATGCATACACGCATGCACACATGCACACACGAATGCTCACACACGCACACAGACATTTCCCCTACCCATCCTTTCAGTATAGTTGATCACAACCATTGTTTAAGTCAATATTTAGGATTTACATTCTTTCGCCTTTGTAAATATTATTCCCAGCAAAGCTGTGTGTGGCACAATGGTCAGGACTGATCTCTCGTGTAACTTCTATAATCGTCCCTAGAGTTCAACTTTGCATCTTCTTATTCTTCTTTGTGACTAATTCCAATTCGTAGCAAACTCTTTGACAGACCCACAAAACCTAAGAACAGCAAGGCCCATCAAGCCAAGTGTCACTTCTGTGTTTTCCTGGGAGATCACCCCCAGAGGCTTCAGTCTTCCTGCCCTGGGGGCTGGTGATGCTCTGGGAGCTTCCTCCACCTGCATCTTAGGAATTCCCTTCCTTTTCTCCTTGATAAAACCCTGTCTCCTGCACCCCATGCCCTCCTCCTCTCTGGCAGACATCCTTTTCCAGCTTCCTGAGAAGGGATGCCTCAGAGGTACATTTTTTAAGGCTGAGAACTTAGACATCTGGAGATGCAATTAGTCTTCCCTCACTCCTGATTGGTATTGTGGGTACAAAATCGTGGATGGAAAATTCCTTTCACTCAGAACTTGGAAAGAAGGGCTCTATGTCTTTTGGAATCCTGTGTTGCCCTGAGAAAGCTGATGCAGTTCTGATTTCTGATATTCTGCAGGTTACCTGCCTTTTCCCTCCAGTAGCTTTTCAAAGAGATCATAAGACCTCTCTATCATGGATCTGAAATTTTATGATGGCATGCCTTGATGTGATTCTTATTTTCATTTATTTTGCTGGGTGTTTACTAAGCCCATTCATTCTGGAAAGTCATATCTTTCAACAGAAGAAAAATTTATGTCTTCCTTTAATAATTTTTCCTCCTTGATTTTCTTTGTTCTCTCTCTGACTTTTGTTAGTTGAAAGTTGGACCTCCAGGGATGAATCACCTAATTTTCTTATCTCTTCGTTGTTATTTTCTATCTTTGTATACTATTTCCTGGGAGATTGCCTCACTTTTATCTTCTACACATTCTGTCGATTTTTACATTTTTTTCTGTTATCTTAATCTTTACTATCCAAGAGATTTTTCTTGTTTTCTGAATGTTCCTTTGTAAATAGAATCTTATTTTGTTGTTTCATGGATGAAATATTGCTTTCTCAAGTTTTTTTTCTTTTCTCTGATTTTTCTGTTCCATCTGACTCTCATTTCCTCCTTTGTTTTTATCCTTTCTATACTAGAGACTTTCTTCAAATGCCTGGTAATTCTTTCCTGTCTATTCATATCTTAAATACAAATGAGCCACTAAGAAAGCTAATTAGATGCTGTATGCATACACATACACGTGGGCACACACACTGTCGGAGTGGGGTGCTTGTACAACTATGGAGTAATTAGTAGGGTAATCATTTGCGGTCCAAGTAACTTAATTAGGAGACATTTCATTTCTTCAGAGACATTTTTCCAGTCTCCTTCCCAGGTTGTGTGAGTAATACATGCCTAACTGAGAGGGGGAAAGAAGGAGGAGGCAGGGCATTCTCATGGTCCAGGATCTACATTTCATTCAGTACCCCTGCTTTCATCTGCTTTCAGCTGTGACTGGAGTCAAGTCCACAGCCTATCTGACTCAGTGTCTCTAGAGAGTAAACTTGCCTTCTGCAGAGGTGAGGGTAGGAAAGTTGTTTCACTGGGTGGGGGAGGGTAGAGAATCCAGGGGGGTCTAGCAGTTCCTCAGGTGGATCTTTACCCAGTCTTCCTGTTTGCAGTGCCACCTGCGCCCTAGTCTTCCGAGGTACCCGTATATCTAGTTCCCGAGTCTTTCCTGAGTTTCAAGTCAGATTACTAATTTTTTTTAAAAAGATTTATTTATTTATTTGGGAAAGAGAGAGAAAGAGAGAGCACGGGGTGGGGAGGGTAAAGGGAGAGGGAAGAAGCAGGCTCTCCACTAAGCAGGGAGCCCAATGTGGAGCTCCATCCCAGGACCCTGGGATCATGACCTGAGCTGAAGGCAGACACTTCACCAACTGAGCCACCCAGGCGCCCCCAGATTACTACCTTTGGCTTCTCCATCTGCCGGTACCTTCTCTGCTCTTTTAAATTGGTGACCTATGTTCATTTGCTTCCCATCTTTCAAAATTTTGTTGCCACTCCTCCTCTGTGCCTCCTTTATGGATTTAAATCTTTACTCCTTTTAAAGAGTATATTAGTTTTCTATTGCTGCATAACAAATTACCACACATGTAGCAACTAAAGACAACACAAAGTGATTATCTCATAGTTTTTGTGGGTCAGAAATCTTAAAAAAAAATAAAATCCAAATCTAATACAATGTGAGTCCTTGGCTCAGGATCCCTGAAGTAGTGATGTTGGCTAGATGAGTCCTCATCTGGAAACTTAACTAGGGAAAGACCCACTTCCAAGCAACTTCAGGTTCATTTCCTTGCAAAGCGGCCCCCATTTTCTTGCTGGCTTTTGACCCGTCTCAGGACCTGGCCACAGGCCTCTTCTACCCCAGCAACAGAAAATCTCATGCACCTTGAATCTTTCTCATGCCTCAGAGATCTGACTTGACTTTCTGCAATCAGTCAAAACAAATCTCTACTTTTAAAGGGCTCATGTGACCAGGACAGGCTCACCTGGATAATTTCCCCATCTTAAGGTCAAGTGTGCCATATCACATACCTTGTTATAGGAATAAAATCTCATATTCACATCCCAGGGATTATGCAGGGCATGTATACCTATGGTTGGGAAATCTTGGGGGCCATCCCAGAATTCTGCCTACCATGGTGAGATTTTTTTTAGCAGGGAGCAGAAATAAGCACGTGTGGTTTAATCTGATGTATTAATTAGAAGTCTCTCATGCCCTCATTAACACATGTGACTGTTATAGGGCATTTTAGTTAATATCAGTGCTCTAGACATAACAGCAAACTTGACCTTCAACTCTTCACATGTGAATGCCACTCTCTTGAGTTATGGCTCAGGAAAAACAAGTCTTCCACCTCTCCCATCCAAATGAATGAGCCTTATGTGCCTAGGAATCCAAAGGAGACTCTGAGTGGACTCCCACATTCCTCTCTGGGACATGAGCCTGTTAGGAGCCTGGAGACCTGTCTGAAGAGCTGTGGTTCTGATCCATTCCTAGTGGTCCATACACACAATCAGGTGAGCCTGCTGTTCTGACATACACATGGATATTGTGTACCAGCATTACCCAGCTGCATGAAGACAGCACCGACAAGAGACAGCACCTTGGCAAAGGGACATGCTGATTTTTCTTGGCTTGGCAGATCCCTATGGTAGTTGTTGTATCCAGTGATGAATCACTAATTTCTAGAAAACTTGACTGGAACCTGAAGGGGGAGATAAATGGGAGTGGGGTGTTGCTCGGAGCATTCCAGCAGACAAATGACCGGTCATGACTAAAAGATGGTTTTACATTTTCTGAGTGTAATCAAGTGAGATGTAACCAATATTCCCTAGTTCATTAGCCTCATGTCTCCTAACCTTCACTGTCAGGTGCTCCCTTGTGGAGAAGCTCTCTGTCGATCTCACATTTACTGTTGTTGTTGTTAAATTTTAGCTTAGAATAGAACTGGTAGGAGAGCCATTGACAGGTAACCAGCGGAAGGAGGGCACCAAAGGGAGGAAAACTTTGCACACAATATGGTCTTAGACTAAAAGGTAGAGAAGAGAGAAACCAGGGAGGCAGTAGTAAGGAGAAAGATTGACAAGGGGAAAAACAGGCTGATTCAGTATCTTTCTGATGTGGGTGCTTTTCACATTAGAGCCAAGTGGGCATCAGCAAACCAATACAATATGCACAATATTAGAAGAAATTCACAGAGGAGCCTCTTCTTGATGCTACTGGCTGGAGTGGTGGTGGCATATACCTTACTCTGTACATGTGCAGCCTTCATTCCTAGCAAGGGTCTCTGGGTTTGTTTTTTCAGAAAATCAAATTTATCCTGTGAAAAGAGAGGTGTGGAGACAGGGTTCTGAGACAATCACCCGGGAGGATATGAGAATCGTCCCTACAGCAGGGCTGGGAGCCCCTGTGTGAGAGCCTGCCTTGCCTGAGCCTATTTCACGGTCTGCCTGCTGTGTCCACTGTGGAAAGCAGTGTCAAGAGCCTGGCTGTGGTCTTGCCTCGGTGGGATTTTAGTGGCCTCTCTGCCTCCAGTCTTTGCCCACCAGCTCCACCTTTCTTGCAGCCATATTTAGATTTCTAAAACCCAAATCTGGGGCGCCTGGGTGGTTCAGCCGGGTTAAGCGGCTGCCTTCAGCTCAGGTCAAAATCCCGGGGTCCTGGGATGGTCCCTGCTGAACAGGGAGCCTGTTTCTCCTTCTCCCATTCCCCCCTGCTTGTGCTCTCTCTCTCTCTCTCTCTCTCAAATAAATAAATAAAATCTTAAAAAAAATAAAATCCAAATCTAATCATATTTGATTCTCAACTTAAAAACCCTTAGTAGGGGTGCCTGGATGGCTCAGTCAGTTAAGCAGCTGCCTTCAGCTCAGGTCATGATCCCAGGGTCCTGGGATCCAGTCCCGTGTCGGGCTCCCTGCTCAGCGGAGAGCCTGCTTCTCCCTCTCCCTCTGCCTGCCTCTCTGCCTACTTGTGCTCTCTATCTCTCTGTCAAATAAATAAATAATATCTTAAAAAAAAAAAAACCCTTAGCAGACCTCATCTGTCTACAGAGCCATGCCCAAGCCTAAATTTCTAATCATGATATTCAGTGCTCTTCACATGACTTCAACGGTCTCATTTGTAGCTGCCATGCTCCATACATAGGTGCATGCTATAACCCCACTAGGCTGCACCTTTCCCTGAATTCACTCTGTCCTGTCATACCTCGGTGTCTTTGCATATGTTATTCCTTCTACCTAGAGCACTCTTCCTTTCTTTGTCTATATGTCAGAAAGTATGGTACATCCTTCAAGTACCAGTCCTAATTTCACTTTTTTCAGAGTTCTTTCCTTACCACTAACTTCTACTTCGTCTTTTCCACTTTAAGGCACCCAGGGATTAGCATAGTGGGCTAGCTGCTAATTAAAGAGAAGGCTATGTAGGCTCAAGTTTGCAGGTAAGGCATTGACATGGTTATGGACTCTCCCAAAGAGAATGGCTACAGACAAGCACAAAATAAATCCAGGGACACACGACTTTAATGTGATGCAGGTGGGAAATGTCAGTCTGTGGAGGGCATTGGGGTAGGAGGTGCTGGGATCAGAGATGCTCACAAGAGCTATATCCCGTGCTTTGGGGTCAGGATGCTGTGAAGCAGATTTGCAGGAGGCAGGCCAGGCTACCTGGGAGACAGAGGTCCCTTGGAACACATAAGCCAGTTAATATTTGTGGTGTGTTTGGACTGTTGTTGCTGTTAAATAGAGAGTCAGGGGATGAACTAGGAAGACAAAGTAAAGTGCAGAGGAAGGAAGGAGAGAGAGAGACAAGCACTTTGCAGAGCAGTCCCAATTGTTCATTTCACTCTAGCTCAGCAACAAGACTTATCTGGGAATAAAACAGACTGACCGACTTGAGGCGAGCCTCTGACCATTCACTCTCGCTGCCATCTTGGGAAATTCACTTCTTCCTGGTTGTACACATGTTTACCTAAAATAGAGAGAAGTTTTCGGACTTCCCAAGAGTCCAGAGGAATTCTTTCCTGTTCAGAGCATCTGCCACACACGGAGGTGACACGGGGAGACCTGACAATGCACAATGGGTCCTGCAGACTCAGTAGTGATGAAAGGCCACTCACACTTTGAAATGCCTCCTAAAAAAGGCATGCCGAGTTTGGGTACTTAGATGTGTGATATCAGTTTAGATTTCTCCAACTTTGAACTCTGAAAAGCAACTCTGCCCTCCTGGTTTCTCTGCTTTTAGTACAGGTTGGAGGGGAGTTCCACATCCCATTTGCTGTGTCCTGATCTTCACAAAGCGAGTGAAAAGAAGGGGCATCCATAAGATGAGGGATGATAACAACCTGCTTCTTTCTCAGTGGAATCTGCGCCAGCAGATTCTCTGTCTGGGCCCACTTTTCACTAGCTTTTTGTGCACACCACACATACCCTCCCCCCACAGTCAAAGCAGCCTCTTATATTTGTCTTCCCATTATCCTGGGGAGCTCCTCCAAGGAAGCACTGGGTCTTCCTCACGGAGGCTGCCGCCCCGCACGGCGCTTGGCACCTCGTGAGTAGTGAGTGCACCTCAGAATTGAGCCTGGCTTCCTCCCTTCTCCTCCCCTTGGATTACCCTGCTTATTTTCCTCTCCTTTTCCTTCTCATCTTTGCTCACCTACCAATCCCAGTCAGACTGACAGAGGCTGAAGGGAGACTAAAAAAATCCAGGTGGGTACCCCAAATGGAAGGCTCAGTGCTCATAACTTTCCAGCTCCACTCTCAAAGCAACCAGAACTTTGTCCTTCTTGGGCACTCCCCCTTTATACTCATCTGCCACATCCCTCATTCGTGATGCATATGACCCTCTCTGGCACATCATCTTCCCAGGCAGTACTTATGACTCAAAATCTTTCTGTACCTCCAGGAGAGGCCATATGCCATTGTTGTTAGGGACCCGCTCCCTGGAGCTCCCTGAAGCTGGCCTTAGTTTGAATCCTGGCTCTGCCACTTATTAGTTGTGTGATCTTGGATGAGCTAATTAAACTCCTTAAGCCTCAGTTTACTCATCTAAATAATGGGAACAATGATAATGGTATTTATTTCACAGAGTTCCTTTGAAGATTAAATTAATACACACAAGGCAATCAAAGCTGAGCTGGGAGCTTAGTGAACACTATAGGAGTGTTTGCTATTATTATTGTTAATATTATGAAGGAATCACAGATCCACATATTTTCAGGCATTTAACCTCAATACTTACAACTTCAATCTCTCCATTTCCAGCAAATCTTTCTCCTCAGTCTGCAAACAGTTGCAAGTCTCTTCTCTCCTAAATAAAATTCCCTCCTACTCTATCTCCACCTTAAGCTGTTTCTCTCTCTCTCTCTCTCTTTACTTGTCTGCAGTCAACACCATTAACTGAGAAATCTACACTTAAAATCTCCACCTTCTCACCTCCCATTTACGTCGCCAGCCATAGCAATCTGGCTTTAGCTTCTACCACGCCACTAAATCTGTTCCCCTCTCGGATTACCACTAACTTCCCCATGGCCCCATCTAATTACCTCACTGTCCCTTGTGACCTTATTGACCACTCACTTTTTCTTGAAGTGTTTCCTGTATTTCTGAGACACTATTCTTTTCTGGTTGTAACAGTCAGCTTTTGCAGTTACGCTAAAGTGATAATCCCCAAATGTCAGTGGCTTACAACAATAAAGCTTTTCCTTTATGCACCATTCCACGTCTGCTGAGGTTTGGATGTTGCTCGGCTCCTTGTATGTTCTTCATCTGGGAATCCAGGAGGAAGGAACAGAGGCTCTTCCAGCCGAACTGCACAACGAGTCCTGACTTCTCCTCGGATGTAGTACGCATCACCTGTGCTCACATTCCATTGGCCAGAGCAAGGCACAGGGCCCAAACCTACTACTAAGACATCAAAGAATTACACTCCTCCCACTTGCAATGAGCAGGGACATACAGTGATCTTCCAGGAAAGATAGCAAATAATAGGAAACAATAATACAGTCTACCACACTGATTATCGTTCTATCTTTCCAATAGCTCATCCTTAGCCTCTTTCACGAGATTACATTCATCCACCCACTTCCTAAATATTCATGCTCTCCAGAGCTTCTCGCTCTATAGACCCTCTGCTGGTAATCCTACCCATGCCCTTAACTTACCTATATTCTTATGACTTCCAAATTTGTAGCACAAATCATCACTGGGCATATTTAGGGACCCTTGAACTTAACATGTCCAAAATGCAACTCATTTTCTTATCTTCCTATTTCCTCATTCTCCATCCTGGCTAATGGCAATGCTGTCAATCCAAATGTCTAACTCAGAAACCTGGGAAGGTTTAATTGTTCCTCTCCCTCATTGCATCCAATGAGCCAACTACAATCCACTCTATCTTTAAGATAAATCCCTGGTCTCTTCCCCACTTCCTGTTTACTCTGCCATCACCTGGCTTTGGGCCTTTCCTATCCCTTGCTAGAATTTTAGTGATCAGTTCTCCCCCAACTGGCCTGCCTGCTTCTGTCACTCTTCACGCGAATCTGTCTCTGCATTGCAGCAAAAGATACCCTCCCCTCCTTCTCTCCCAAATCTGAACTTCTCTGCTTAAGAAACTTCAAAGGTTCTCCTGTTAACCAGATATAAAATTCAGGCTCCATATTATGGCATTCAAGGCTGTGCACAACCAGAATTCTGCTGGGCTTTTCATCACCCTGTCCTGCTACTCACCATCTTGTACCCTCAGCTTTCGTTATTTTTAACTTCTCATTAGTATCAAATGCCCCATGATACTATGATGTTTCTCCTCCCCATGTATTCACTCACACTGTCCCATCTGTGCAAATGCTCTTCTCATTGTCTTTGTTTGCTAAACTCCTACTCACCCTTTGAAATCTAGTCATAACACCTTGCATAAAACCTTCCCCGACATTGCCCATTCCCCTAGCCCCCGCTCTACAAGAGGCAATGCCAACCTTTGTTATAACATTAATCATATCACATGATCATTCACATGACTTTCTCTTCTATAGAGATTAGGAGTACCCCAGACCAGGGACTGAATTATTGTCATCTTTAAAATTGCTCACGAACTAATGCAGTACATACACATCAGATACTCAGTAAGCGTTGGTTAAGGGAATAAATAATAAATGAATGACATACTCCAGTCTGTGTCACATTAACATAATGGTCAGATTTTTCCAGTTATTGGTTTTACTCTCCGGCTTCTTGCTGGCTTTAGGCGACACAGTTTCCTTCCTATGTTGGAGGACTAACTTCTTGCCTTCATGTTACAGTGGTCTCTGGAGTCCCGAGAGCCCGATAGTTCTAGCCTTATAGGATTCCTTAGCAAACCTTTTTCTAGAGTCCTTCTTTCGCCGAGCAAGGCTCCTCTGAGGCTGCACTCCCTATTCTCACCTTTCTAGAAGGTGCCCTGCTGGCTAGCTTAGGTCCTCCTCAGACCCTCCCCTGAAGCCCTCTGCTCCTGGATTACACCTCTCCACCTCTGCCAACCCTGGCTTTATGCTTTGCAGGGCTCAGTGCAATATGAAAATGTGGGGTCCAAACATTACTATGAATTTCAAGATGCCCACAGCAAAGCAATAAGCCAAGCATGGGTCCCTGCTGAGCATGTCCCTCTGGGAGCACATGCTTCTCCCCCCGTGAAGCTGGCCCTCAGCTCTGTCTCCCAGTTCCAGGACGAAGCCACATGAGGGGGCAGGGGGGAGCAGGGGTGGGGATTAAACCAGGCATAGATCAGTTATTCAGGAAAATGAGTTAGCTAGGGTGAAGAGAGGATGCATTTTTGCCAGATGAGGACAAAAGCACTGGAGAGAATGTGGTGGAATAAGTTAAATCTGAATAAGGCCTTTAATGCAGATGGAAAAGCTTAAAAAATTATGTGTGTGTGTGTTATATAGATGGTTAATATATAGGAGTATTTGGTAAGTAAAGGGTTTGGACCAATGCCATGTAGAAATTATTTTAAAAGTAAGAATAAGCAGTCTCATTAGAAGCATTTTGTGATTATAAGGAAATTGCTTGCCATCTTTTGCATCAAATCAGGAAATGTAGAGAGATGCTAATTCCATGGCTTGGGGATGTGGGCATAGAGGACCTTTATCCTCTATCAGGGCTCTGTCAGATGGCAAAAGGACAGGCCACAGGCTGAGCAGGGTTTGAGAGCTCATCCATCCCATCTTCTGTTTATTCCACTAAACACATTTCTTGAGCACTCATTTCCATGCCAGTGACTCAGACTCAGGTTTTTGCACAGCAAGGGTAGTGAAAGATCAGATTTGGGGGTGGCCCCAGAGCCGGAGATAGGTGGAGCCTATCTGATACCAGACAGCCTCCCTCATCCCCAAATCGACTGTAAATTCAGAGTGAAATAGCTTTGTTTAGAGTTCTTAAAAAAATTCACAGTGAAATAAAGCTCACACCTACAAATAAAATGCTAGCAGCGGTGGTACATAGTGTCCTGGTGGAGGCAGGGCTGAGAAAGGGAGGGCCTGGCTTGGAAGCTGGAAGAATTCTTTTACCTCTTCTGGTCTTTCTCTTTTATCCTTCCTCCAACCTCACATTAATTAATGCAAACGAGGGAATCGCTTGGTTCCTGGGATTTGCCCCAAGCCGAGCACCATGCTGCAGCCACTTGTCACAGCATTGCTTTTGCTCTAATGCTGGGAGGGACTTCCCGCCAGCCTTGCATTTACAGAGTGTCTTCCAAGTTACAATCATTATCTCATTTTGATCCCCACGGTAGCCCTGTTTGGTAACTATTAGGTTGAACCATATGAAATTGCCATTTCCGTAGGTCAAATATAGCCAAATGTCGGTGATTTCTTATACTGTTCAATCTAACAGTGGTGGTGCTATTCTCCCCATTCATATTTTCTCAGACACAGGTAGGGAAGATTAGAGAAGCATCTCCAATCTCACAGAGCCAGGCACGAGGTTTGGACCCCAAGCTGAACTTGTACTCTGATTCATGCCCTTTCTGCCGTCCGGCGCCCCATTGGTGTAAAATGGCAAATCAGTGCGGCCCCTCGTGCATAGGTTGGGAGTCTCATGTTAATGTGCTTTAACTGTCTTTTTTTTTTTCCCAGTCCTAGATTCAATAATGGTTCTTTGTACAAACTCATTCATTTTTAATCAGTTGACTGTAATGATTTGTTACAAATGATCTTTAATTCTCAGCTGCGGTTAATCAGTACTGAAAGACACTTTTCCTGTTATGTTATTTGGATAGGACTCTTAGTGAAATACTTGCCTGCCATTACTTAATCACTTGTTTGTTTTGCCTCTGCACATAGTTTCGAGCAGCACACAGCAGTATAGAATGTGCGTATTTTCCCTTGACCGATGGAGTTGAGTTCTCCAAGCCATAGTGGGGGTCTGGAGCCACAGTGGAGACTGCGGAGGGTCGTGTCTTGCTGGCGTTTGAGGCTAACTGACCTTCTGCAGGCCAAGCACAGAGCTGGGTGCTGAGGACATGCCGTTTATATATAGGCAATGGTAGCCCCACTTGGAAGTTTGCTGTGAGGATGGAGGAGAGAGGTGGTGGAGGGGATGGCACTGAACCCATCATCCCTGGAAGGTCAGGAAGTCTTCCTGGAGAAGCTGGAGCCTGGACAATCTTGAGCAGGCAGAAGTTTCTAGGCAGATGGAACTGCAGATGCAAGAGCCCAGACAGCAAGAGAAAGGGAATGGGCATTGAGCAAGGCTGGAAGGCAGAGAGGACGCTGGGGAGGCTCGCCCCGCGCGGGTCCAGGGCAGTGAGAGGGGCTGGGTCACGAAGGACCTGGGTCGCATCTTAAGCCTTGAGAGGTTTCAAAGGGGGAAAAAACCTGAGTAGATTTACTTTAGAAACATCTGTCTGGGGGCAGTGTGGAGAACTCCCGGAAGGGACTGAGAGGGGGCAGGAAGCCCAGAGAGGAGGAGGGGGAGGAGGAGGAGGAGGAAGGCAGGAGATGCCGGGGCTGGAGTTGAGTGAATGGCTGTGGCGTGCGGAGGAATGGGTGGTGGGAAGTGAAGGCTGGCCTGGAAGGAGGTTAGTGAAGGAGGAAGGGTGCAGGAGAGGAATTTCTAGTCTCAGTCTTTCAGGGCCAGGTGGGGACACTTGTTTGCTGTCTGAGAGACCAGACTTTCCAGGTCCAGGCCAGGGTTACCTGTCGGCAGGAGTGGGTGGCCACTGCAGGCAGAGCAAGAGCAACGGCTCAGGGACACCTGAGCTGCCAGTTCTCTTGAGGCAGTGAGGTCCGCCTTGTGTCATCTCACAGTGAGGTTGACCAATGAAGGGAAACTGAAAATCTTTCCTTTCCCCTCACCAGCCCCAGGTTCTGGTGTTTCTGGACCTCCTGGGAGTTCAGCATGACCATTCAAAGATTTGAGTCAAACCCAGAGCAGAACAATCTAGAAGGCTACCTTTCAGATTCATTTTGTCCGGAGATGTGACCAGGGATACCTCCGGAGGGCGAGTCCCATGCTCAGCTGCAGGGAGAGGTGAAGCCTGTCTGAGACTTCTTCCACAGCCTGTCTGTGGATGGGCCCGCAGCTCCGGAGTGCAGGGGCTCCCATGGAGCTTCTGTTGTCAGAGTGGTGCTTGTCGCTGTGACGGGGGAAGGGCTAGATGATGCTGGGATCACCGTGGTACTACTGTGGTCTGAGTACAAAAGCAAAGAATACAAACCAAAGATGGTACCAGCTCCCTCCCTCCTCTACATGGAAGACCCATTTGCCAGCTGGCGTCTCCTTTGCTCTTTTTTATCAAAGCATAGAAAGTATGAGGTAGATTTCATTTGTCTTCATTATCTCCATTTTTGATGGCCTTGTCATACTCCCTTTATCCTTTTGACGTCCATTATGGTGGTCATTAAGTACCCCTTTCCTCTTGGTGTCTCAGACTAATAGCTGAGGAGACTAATTCATGCTATAGTGTGAGTGACTTATGCTTTGGTTTAAAATGAAAATCTTGGGGCACCAGGGTGGCTCATTTGGTTAAGCATCGGGGTCTCTGCTCAGCGGGGAGTCTGTTTCTCCCTCTCCCTCTGCCTGGCTCTCTCTCTCTCTCAAATAAATAAATTTTAAAAAATCTTTATAAAAAAATAAACAAAATGCAAATCTCTCTGGAAAGGGAAAATAGTAAGACAAAGTTATAAATCTAATAGTAGAAATTCAGGTTTCAGAACAGAGACTTGGAGGGTATATGAAATCCTTCCAATCACACTATATAAGCAACTGCCTGCCTAAGAATGGGGCTTCTTGGTTCTGACCCATCCCCAGAAGGTTTCTTTAGAATGTCAATGATGCAAATCAGAAAGGATCTCACTCATAACCTCACTGCAAGGAAATGGATTTTAAAGATTCAGGATTCGCCAGGTCTCTGCTCAACTGGCTCTCTCGGCCTTGAATGTTCTCTCCCATTTCTGAGCCTTGGCACTTCTCTCTTCATCCAATTCCTTTCTGCTGTGAGCCCTCTCAGGGCTCATACCTTCATTAAACTCTTGACACAGAAGCCCCACAAATAGATCTTTCCATACACACGACTGTGTCTTCCCCAAGGACTGTGATCTTCTTTCTCAAGAGCCAGAATCATTTCTTACTCATCTTTTTATCTCCAGTGATTTTCAGTTCTGGCAGAAAATAAGTGATCAGTAAGTGGTTTTTGTTTTTATTGTTTCTTTTGTTTTTGTTTTCCTTTTCTTTTCCCTGGGGAGAGGTGCAGATGGATGAATGTAATGTAGAAAGCAGGGTGGGATTTTGTTTGGGAGCCTCCCTCCAGAATTTCTCAAGGCAATACTGTCTCTATTGACCAGGCCCTCCCTGGGGGAGATGAGATGAAAAAGTCACTATTTGTGCCTTCGAGGAACTCACAATGTCTGTTCAAACATAGATGTGAGAGAATGAAAAGGTTGAAAGCATGGTTTTCCTCTTAGCCCAAGCTGGAAGTCCTGGCTTCCCTCCTCCCTCTTACCTCGGGAGTATTTGGAAATGTGTGTATCGTAGTCAAAGTGTGTGTGTGGTGGTCAAAATGTTTGGAAATATGTGTGTGGTGGGCCAACTTCCAACACAGGGTGAATTGAGGTGAGACATGAATATCGCCCTGCAATCCCATGGACAGTATCTCCCAAAAAGAATCAACCCCCACAAAATGGCGCTAGTGTAATCTCTAAAATACAAGGCTAGACAACATTGGCTCATCCTGGGACACTAAGAATTTAAGGTTTTAGATCAAATATTAATTTTTGAACACTTAGAACAAACTAAAGAAAGTAAACCTTCATTTTCTAGGACCTACTTTATGTTACCCCACCGTCAATACTCCTCTGCACTGGCTTGAACTCCTCCACCTCCTCAGGTCATGCTAAGACTGAGATTCTACTCAAGCCACTGTAGCCCCAAGGACAGTGGCCAGGTCATCACACTGCCAGTGGCACACTGCTCCAATCCCGTACTTCCTTTGCCTAATTCCCCCAAGGCCAGCATCTGAGCAGAGCAAGTTTGGACACGCCAGCCCTGAATGTGGTCCCAAGGGCCCCATTTGCCTTGTTCTGGCCTTGTCCCCAACTTCCTGGTCTGCTCCTACATGCACTAAGCTCTTGACCTCTGGCTTTGCCTCCCCTATTTTGCCCTAGCTCAGATATCTTAAATATTTACTACTTCTCCAGATTTTGATCTTGGACAATGTCACCCAAAAAAAGAGTCATCCCACTCAAAATGACAATGATGCTCCCACTGGATTTATAGCAGGCCACTGGTTTAATCCATTTCCTGTTTGACTTGGTAACTCCCCACCTGCTTCCCCAGGTCACAGGCCCCAAGAGCAGGCCCTGGTCCACAGAAGTGCCTGACTTGCCCCTGACAAAAGAGAAGGACTCAGGTGCTGTGTCTTCTGCCCAGAGTTCAAATCCTGTGTCCTCCATGCTCATGTTGACCGATGGGGAAGCCACAGAGCTTTGGCTCACAGCCCAACTGAAACCAAAGGAGAGATCTTCCTCAAATGCCTGGGAGGTTGACCTTGTATCACTCTAGCAATGGATCCTCCCTAAATTGTCGAACCAATGATATGTAACAAATTAAAACTGAACTTGTTCCAAGGAGACAGGATACCCTGGGCCAGTTGTATAGTTGTAGGTCAGGTTCTTTGAAGAGAAATTGGCTATCTTTGAGGAAAACCAGAGAGCTGCCATCAGAGAAAATATACTCAGCCTCTGGCCCTGAGGGTGACACCTTTGCCAGCAAAGTCCTGGCTTAGCCAATTAGCTGCCCACAGGAGCCATTTAAGGGAATGAAGACATATTTCCCTCTGTCCACACCAGACAAGGCAGGGCTGTATATCAGATGAAGAGAGGGCCAGGGCTTACCTTAGATCCAAAGCTTTCTCTTTCCCTTTTTTGGACTCATTTTCAGCTCCTTTCACTGAGGCGAACACACATCCTTAGGCAGGAAATTACCCTGGTGATGGATGTCTAGCAAATGCAATTTGGCCCTGGTTTAGTGGTCTCCAAGGGGTGCCCTTCCAGGGTGGTGTGCAGAGTTTGGTGATGCCTTAAGCACTGTGCACCCAAGGCCTCCTGGTAATGAAGCGTTTGTCTGTGTCACGCTTTGGCCCCCAGAACTTTCCACTCCCTTTGGATGCAGGGAGGCTGTGGGAAAAGAGGTAGGAATGGCAGAAGGGGCAGGGAAAGGGCAGGGAAAGGGCAGAGTAGGTGCTGGGAATAGGGACATTCAGAATAAGAACAGACAGATTGGCCAAAGAGACATGATGCCTCCCCAGGTGAGGCCGGAACATAAGTTGGGGGGCAGGGAGAACTTCAATGGCTGAAATTCTATAATATTTCCTAGTCAACCTTGTGCTCAAAATGTAATCCCTTAATTCTACTACCTTGGGGACTTCAGAGGGATCAATAAAGAAAAATGGCCCAGATCCTGTCTTTGCGGTATTTCCATTCCAGTTGGAAAGGTCAAGCATGCACCATCAAACTTCCAGGCAACACACTTCCATCCAGCATGGCCACACACAAGCAAATGAAGTAGCACATGCAATAATGACCTGTCTGTGGAGCAAAGGGAAGGACAAAGGAGGCCATCTGCATTCCACCTGCCTGAGCTCTTCATCAGCTCTGCCACTTAGAAGCTGAATGGCCTTGGGCGAGTTACTTAACCTCTTTGTCTCCATTTCCTGACTCTAAAATGGGGAGAGTAATAATAGCACTTTTCTTGTAGGCTTTTAGGGAGGATTCAGCAGGGCAAGGCACAGAAAGCCTAGGACCTGGATCAGGGCTGTGTCAGCACATGCTAGTGTCCCCCTCCCCTCTTAAGCCAAGGGCACTGAACCCTTGTCATGTCGTGGACCCTTTTGGTCTGCTGATGCATCTGAATCCCTTCTCAGAATAATGGTATAAATGCATAAAATAAAAATATATAGGAATTACAAAAGAAACTGCATTTTTATTGATATGCAGTTATCAAAATACTAAAAAACCAAATTTGCTGTATGGTAATATATGTGCTTCTTTATTAACACAGTAAATAACCAGATTTGCTGGCAGCTCTAATAAGTACTGTAATTTTGAGATACTAATAAGCTTAAACAATATTTCAACCTATCAGCAACAACTGTAATGAGACATAAAAATATCTGTGATTTCTATTGGTGACAAAATTACAGCCACTGCTAAGGCTATTATGACTTGTTGCCCACATTTAAAATTAGAGGGACTTCTAAATTTTTGTTAGAGGTTGGTGAAAAAACAGATATAATTTTTTTTCCATCTTAATTCACGGACTCTCCACACTAAGCACCGATACAAGACCTGATAAGATAAGTTACAACCATACTTTCTAAATTTTTAAAATCACACTTACTTTCACACTACTAAAGCAAAATAGAAACATAATAGGAAAGTGAAGAAATTTAGATTAAATGGGAAAAGACAAAGGAAATTTAAAAAAAACCCACGTGACCCTGCAAGAGCCACTGCTAACAGTTTGATTTTTAAGACATGGAGCTCATTGCTAATCCTTTTTCCAGGCACTCAATCTCCTCCTCCCATTATTAAATTGCAGTGTCTCTCAGAAGGATGTAAAGGAATGGAGAATGCTCAGTAAAGAACCAACTCAAAGCACCACGAATGTAGGCCAGAAACTACCTGCAACCTGGTCATAGAAAAGGAGTCTTGCCCTTTACAGCCCAGCCACCCAGAGGCAGGGCCAAGCATCAAGAAACAGAGCTAGGGGGACACGCTGGAATCTTCCAGCCCCACAAATAGGAGCTATCCCACAGATCTCAAATCTCGCATCAGACCTGATGAATGATCTTAAGTTGGAGCTATGAATTGTGAATAATGAAAATTACCCACTTAGTGAGGAATATTGACAAGACTCCAAACCTGCCAGATGCTCAGATCAGATTCCTGATACATGTAGGCAGAGCAGGAGGGCTCATCCAAAAAATCTACTTGGGCATAATGATAAAGAGGTAGCACGGCACCTAGGAGGTATTGCACAATCTATATAGATACCCAGACACATGGGGACAGAGAAGGACCCTTGTGTCACCCTGAATGATCCCCTGTGGCAACAGCATGCAGCTTTCTCTGGGGTGAAAACCTCGTCTGACATAGATTCAGCTGTCATAGGTCACCTCTGGAAGATTGAAGGCTTGGAGCAGCTTGTCTGGTCCCTGTGAGCTCCCGCAGAGGACCCCCTGTGTGTGAGTTCAGAATAGGGTGGACGCCAAGCCCCAACTTACTTTCCCCGAGTCATAGGAGCGGTGGCCAGGTTCTACACTCTTGGCTTGCCGTACTTCCTATGGGAACATGAGGTTGTGAAGCTACTAACCATCAACTTAGAGTCTTACTGCACCTCCCGGAAGGAACTCCTGTGAGACTGGGGCCATCATCACCAGAGCAATGTTAGAAAAGCATCTCCTTTCCCTTCTCCAGCTCAGATCTCAGAGCAATGTCCTCTTCTGACCTCCAAACAGAGACCTTTCCTGGGGAGAGGGCGGGAGGAGGGTGTTGATGAAATTCTGTCAGCACAGTCCTCACAATGTGAGCGTGTGCTTTCCTGGAAGGACCCGGCCACCCTGAGGTGACGCACCCCACTTCCTCTACGCCTAGCTAAAGATCACAGTCCAGGATAACAGGCCAGGAAAACTCCTGAGTGCAAGGCACCACCAAATTTCAAAATGTTTTTAATAAAACAATGTGGAAAGGGCAGACTGCTCATTTTGATTCTCCACTGGGTCGTTCAATTAAAGCTGAAATTCTGGGGCATCTTGAACCACGCTGACCATATTTTCCATTAGTAATAATGATAAAAGATAATTATTGAGCCTGTCTGTCAGATATTCCAGACACCCGCACCTCCACTTAATTAATTGCTAATTAAGATATGAAAGAACTGCAGTGTCTCTCACACATCCTAACTTTATTAAACCTCAGCAAATCTTCCTCAAGGAAAATAAACCTAAACCACCAAGGCTGAATCCCTTCCTTGGATTTGGAAACCACAGCTGGAGGGGGGAGGTGAGGCAGTGGGGAAGGCCCAGTCTGAGTTGGGGTCATTTAACCATCATTCTGATGGCGTACCATGACCCCAAGGGGAAAGAATGAAAGAGAACGAAAGAGCAGCTAATAAGTGTTGAGCTCCTACATTCTGCCATACATCGAGCTAAGCCTTTTCCCTTTATTGTCTAAATTAATCCTCACAGCAAAATTCCAGCCTCTTCCATTTCTTGTTCTATGGAGATACAAGACACAGAGATGCTTTTTTTTCCAGGTCTTTACCATTACTGATAAAGGCAAAAAGGTTTCATGGTAGCCAGCTTTCAAGATGACCCCCAATTAGTCCTTGCATTCTAGTATTCATACCCTTGTGTTGTCTTTTCCCACATTAAATAGCATTAACCTATGTAACCAATAGGATGTTGCAGAAATGATAAGGTGGGTCATACAAGATGTGCTAGCTTCTCCCTGGCTCTCTCTTAGATCCCTCACTCTGGGGGGAGACAGCCATGCTGTGAGTACACACAAATAGCCCTGTGGAGGTCCACGTGGGGACACCTCCCATGACAACCAGCACCATCTAAGTGAGTCCTCAAGGAACCAGGGCTTCCAGCCCTAGCAAGTCTTCAGATGATTACAACCTTCACTGACATCTTACTTGAAACTTCATGAGACCTTGAGCCTGAACCACCCAGATAAACTACTTCGGAATTCCTGACCCACAGAAACCATGAGATAATAAATGTTTATTGTTTTAAGCCAGTGAGTTTGGGAGTAATCTTTATACAGCAATGGATAATGCATTCATTAACTTTTCACAACCTTCTGAATTGTAATGTGTTGCCAGTACCAATGGGTAGGAGAAATCTTTCTAAGTAACCTTCAAACATGTAGGCTGAAAATAGGAGCCCAAATAGTAGTCATTCAAGGTACCTTCTTATAGGAGACTTTGAGTTTAGGAGTTGAAAATGGGTCAGATCACCAATAGTTGCCTCAATTTCCCATTTTCTCATTAAGATGACTAAGTACAATTTGTTGGCTGTTGTACTGAAAATCTGATCCACTTTCAGCAACCAACTGCTGTAAAAGAAAAAATATGAATTGACAATACTTTAGCATATTGGGTGGTCTTGTCTAGAACTGACTGGCATCCTTGCAATCACATGGCTACTTCTGGGACATCTTCAGCAATTTGCAGTAAACAAACCCAAACCACCCAAGTACCAAGGTTTATGCTGAATATCAAAAAGAACTGTTTTTGTGAAATCTGAAACCTGTCCCACCTGGCCTGGCAGTGTTGTTCTTCTGCCCACAATTTACCTAGGCTGAAGGGGAAAAAGACCCAAGGCTTTGGAGGAAATCCATGCTTGGGATCAATAGGGCATCATGGGTGACACTCTCTGGAACACCCAATTCCCCAGATCCTGCCTGGGCAGTCACGGGCAGGGAGCCCAAGCAACAAAGTCTGGGTCCAGCCCCTCAGGTTGCTGGACTCATATTCAGTATAAAAAGGGTCAGCACTTGGGGCGCCTGGGTGGCTCAGTTGGTTAAGCGACTGCCTTCGGCTCAGGTCATGATCCTGGAGTCCCGGGATCGAGTCCCACATCGGGCTCCCTGCTCAGCAGGGAGTCTGCTTCTCCCTCTGACCCTCCCCCCTCTCATGTGCTCTCTCTCTCTCTCATTCTTTCTCTCAAATAAAAATAAATAAAATCTTTAAAAAAAATAAAAAAAATAAATAAAAAGGGTCAGCACTTGATGTGGAGAGAAAATATAATGCACATTTTCTAGACATATTTCATAGGAAAACTATATTTTTCAAAGATGAGCTTTTATAAGCTGAACCCAGAAAATGGCTTTCAAGGCAATGTTGGGCATAAAGGGCAGAAATGCAGGTATTTGAGTGGGTAGAGAGAATGAAAAAAAGAACACATCAATTTGCTGAAGCTGCTGGTGAGTCAGGTCGCCATGCTCCTTGGTTGTGTGTACATCTCCTGGGGTTCCATTTCCCCTCTTCTTTGGTCCCCCACACAGTGTGTAGGCTGAAAGGACATGGGAGCTAGAGTGTTGCACTAGGTATTTATCCAACAGCTTTGCCTTGGAACTCCTTACACGGAATACTTGCTCACGTTTTGACCCACCAGCGTCCATTTCTGATATAATAATCATTTGCCTTGTTGCCGGTTATATGAAAATCTACTCCAAGATGGTGCCTTTGTGTGGTCTCTTCAGGGCTGTCTGGCTTGTTCATCAACTCCAACATGTCTATGAGTGAGGTTACGCACATTTATCTGAGGGCTGGTGTATTGGATTCAATATGAGCTTCCAGAACACAGCGAGTACTGTCATGACTTCAGGAAGACTGGCACACACTTGCTCGAATTCAATGTGGCCATTGTTCAGCCTACAGTTTGAAACCTGTTTAAAAAAAAAAAGCTAGTTAAAAAATAAAATACGTAAATAAGTAAACAAATAAATAAAAGCTAGTTAAATGGGAAGGATTAGAATGCAGGGGACCTGAGCTCTAGTTCTAATTCTCAAAATAACTGTGTGTTTGGTGCCTGCCCCCACGAGTGAACCTCCACTGTTGTAACTCCTGTCCGGTGTCTCTCTCCCCTATGGGCAGGAGCTCCTTGAGGGCAGAGGCTGTGTCTCCAGTGCCTGCCACAGACCCAGCTACTCAGAAGGTTCTTAATACATGGGTGCTGCCAATGACCAAAACACCAAATGAGAGCATCTACCCATAGTCACAGAGGAATATATGTGGTTAGATGAGCATGAAGGAAAGGACGGAAGTCTACATCTCATGCTGTCAACGTGGGAGCTGAGGGGAATGTGGGTGGTGCAGGAGGGAGAGTGGGTGGAGAGAGGCAAGTAATAGAGGAAAAAAAATAAGGACATGGCACTAAAAAAGCCTCATTGTATAATACCATCCTTTTTGTGAAAGTATGCGTATGTATACATAAGTAAATTAGGGAAAAAAGGATGATGCTCATATGTTAAGTCAAAACAAGTTGCAGAGAATTTTGGTTAAAAACTATAAACAAAAACATCATATATCTGTGTATATGTGCCTGATTGGGTTTCGATGAGCATGAGGAAGGGTGTGTGTTGTGGGTGCTGTGAGGTACCATCCCACAGAGGCACTCACCGCCAGGTGCTGGGAGTGAGGGCAGCTCACAACTCACAGCTGGGTTTCTGACCAGGAGGTGCTTTGCTCAACTGTGAGAGCCAAAGACAGGTTGGGGCCAAAGACCTGTCCCTCTTCAATGCAGGGCAGCTCCAGAGCTCCCTCTGGCCAGTTCTGCTTCCTGTACTCCCCCACAAGAGTGTGCCCCAGTGACCCTTCAGTGCATGTAACCTATTTCAGTCTGCTTCCCTGGAACTTGACTCATAACAGTGTGGAAAAATACAGGCTGGACTATTAAAATGTGACATCCAGGGGCTGAGGTTGGGGGGTGGGGATGATTAGCTTTTTCCGTATGCATCTTCATATTGTTTTATATGGTACCATGAACGTGTCACTTTTATAATTTTGAGACTATCAAACAAAGACATTTAAAATAGTAAATGAATATACATTACTTAAAAGAGTGAATGACTATGCTCATACCTAGCTAGAGATATACCTATCTGCTGGAAAAATGGGCTGCAAATTTGGGTAGCCACTGTGCAAATTACACTGACCAGAGGAAGTGTAATTATTCCATTTGGTGAGCAGTCAGATTAGGACAGGAGGAGGGAAACACCTCACATTTACGTCACCATCAATGCTTCCCCTTCCTGGGCAAGTCTACAGATAAACATTCTCCTTCCCAGTGATGCAGCCTCAGAATCTTTCCTAACCCCGTGCTCCAAGCAGCCACTACTGATACACTGGAGGGAGGAGTCACCAGAGATGAAACCTAGTTGCCATTCCAGAACTGAATGATCTTTCTGTTTCTTTCAATTCTCAGGTTCGGGGGGGGGGGGGGGGGTGGGCTTCCCTGGGAAGTTCAATTTATTCAGGAAGAACTTAGATGAGCAAGCCTACACTGTAGCCAAAGGCTTGCTCTTTCCTCCCTCCAGTGCTAATTGATTTTTGCAAATACATATGAGATCCCTAAGGCTCAGTGTCCCCATTGGAGAAGGCTCTGAGGATTTGTGGGAAGCAAGCCCAAGAAGGCATAATCATCCTGTAATGGATGGTGTCGATGGTCCCTGGGAATTGTGCAGGGGGAGCACTGGTCCAAGTTCTGCATGGGAGCCATGCTTAGACAGATTGACAAACTGCTGACACAGACACTCCCCACTCGCAGTAGATGCCACTGCTTTTGTAGGGGGTGGTTCTAGCCTAAGAGGATTGCCCTCTGCGCCGCCGCATCCATTTGCTCAATGAGTATTTGGTGAACTTCTCTGTGCTGCATTGTGCATGGGACGAGAGCCAAAGTAGGGTGTAGAACAGAGAGTCCAGAGGGAGAACAGCACAGATGAGGAGGTTTACAATAAGTGGTGACTTTTATGACATGGGAACGTATGAGTGATGTGGACATTATGCACAGAAAAGGGGTCCCAGTTTAGGGGCAATGGGCGGCTTCCCGGAGGAAGTGCCGGACATCTGTCATCATCAAATCACTGAAGCATGTAATTATAGCCACCTGCAAAGATCTCAGAACTGTTTTATCACCTAAAACACATTTCTGGATTTATAATCATTCTGTAGAACTTTTTCCTTAAATATTTACGGCTTTATGGCAAAGCTATGAGAGTGAACTAAAGAAAATTAATAAAATAAATAGAACTCTCTGGAGAGGAAACAAAATAACTTAATATACCAGTTTTCTTTGTTTCCAACATCCACGTGGTGTATCTCCAAGTTTACTGAAAAGGAGATATGGTGGCTAGGATGGAAAGGGAAACTGAGGCTCCTTATTTTGAAACCATCAACACCTTCCTTCCCTCTCTATTCCTGTTTCAGGTGGACGTATCATCACACCTGCACAGAGACGTATCATCACAGACCTGCATCCAGGTCTCTTGGAGTTAGGATTGAAGAGCGTGTGGGAAAGAGAAGACATCGAAGACCCCATCACTAAAGGTATTTCCTGTGAAACTTTTACCATCCATCACAGCGATGGCCAGTTCGAGGCTTTCGCTTGTGACCACAGGGACTGAGGCTTTTTGTCACTGCAACAACAGCCTCAGGATAGCCTCCCTGAAATGAGATGCTCAAGAGCATTAGCTCCCCTGGGCTTCATGCCATCTCTGTAAAAGCTGGAGAAACCGGGCACCAAGGTTTTGGCTTTCCATAAAATATTTCTGAAACGCATTTCATGATGTGGTCGGTAATAAAAGTATATTACTGCTCTCAGTCCCTCCAAGAGACGAGGCTTGATTCCCAGCCCAACTGCGCCTGCACTGGGCCTGCAGGAATAGGTCCTAAATTATTCACCAGCCCGACTCAAATTTCTGGAGTTCCAAAACCTCTAATAAAGTATTATGAAAAAATATCCATCTCTTTATCTCTATCCATAACCATTTATATGGCTAGAGGAAAAACCTGTCGTTTTATTTCTTTTAATTTAAAAGCTTTCCTAATTCCTTTTCCACACCACATATATATGTCTAAAGAATTTTCAGGTTGAAATAATAACCTTCTGAAAAATGGTCCATAGGAGAAGGCTCTCAGGATTCAGAGTTGACGGGCACAGTGAAAATTGTGCTCCCTTAGTAACTTTCCCTGACACTCAAATTTGACACACGGAATTCGGAACTTTTCAAATAGGTGTGGCCCTTTTTTATTGTACAAAACAATGATGATAGACTCATCAGCCTTTTCTCTCTATTTGTTTATATGGTTGCTAAAATGTGTTCAGGAAAAACTCATTTCCAACCTCAGACTCATAATGCACTCATTATCTATCATCACTCTGCAGCAAGAGACAAGTCTATTTTGAAGCCCCAAGTTTGAATCAGCCCAGGCCACTCACAGCAACACCCTACCTCACTTGGGGTATTGGCTACAAAGTATCCCAGGCTGTTTAAGACAACTTTGAGCCTAGAAACTCACAAGACTTTAGAGCATTAAGCTGGCTATCAGCCATTCACACTTTAGAGCAATTTGGTTAATTTGGTGTTTTTATGTAAGCAGCTGGTTGAAATCAAGTTCTCTGCAACCAAGCAGAGCTGGAACAGGGTGGACCGTCTGGGTGGCAGCTAAGGGTAGCTGTCAGGACAGCGTCCCTGGAAAAGTATTAAGATGAAGACATTTGTACTTATTAGCACTCTACTGAGAGAACGTACTGTGTAGCTAAAAGAATATTTGACAAACCACTTGCATTACAAGATTAACATCCCCCCCACCCCTCACCCTGGCCAAAGAAACTTGTTCAAATAAACATGGTTGGTTTCTAAGCTGAGTTCTGAATGAGGTGGGTTCAACAGGGGTATGAGATCCAGGGTGCCCGTCATTGTCATCCTCTTCTAAACTGATGTTGAATAAATATTTAAAGAATGTTGGTTTAAATGTAAGACAACTCATTAACCTGACAAGAGCACCCACCTATTTTCATTAGCTCTGAAATCTGAAGTTTCTGATGGAGGGAGTGGGAGGATGAAAGAGGGAGCCCAGGACCCTGCCAGCCAGAATGAGAGTCTGTGAGGGACCTGAGAAGCCAGTGTGCAGATGCAGTGGGAGAGGGATGAGCCCTGAGGACAAGCATCTCATCCCATCTGGAGCTAGTCTTACTCGAGCAACGAGAACCCTGCCCTGGTCTGACCTGGGGAAATCATCCTCCGACTGAATCAGAGAAGTCTCATGAAAAGCAAGGATGAGCCTAATGATTAAAGCAGGCCCTGGGATTACCCTTATGATTTTGTTATTTATAAGAAATATATATTTGGTCTTCATCCAGTTTCCAGCACAGAGCTCCTAAAACCCTTGCTTAACATGTCCTAAGTGATGATGATGTAGTTTTGAATGTAGATGAGGTTCGATGGGGTGAGGTCTGGAGCTGACAGCCAAGAAAGAATTCTTGAGACGTGTTTGATGCAAAATGATGGTTTTATTAAATCACAGGGACAGGACCCGTGGGCAGAAAGAGCTGCTGCGTGGGGATTGGGCAGAAAGAGCTGCTGCGTGGGGATTGTGGGGGGTGAATGACTATATACCTGGGAGTTGGGGGACGTAAGGAAAAGGGAGGTTTTCAAAAGAACTTTCATATGCTTAAGAGGACCTACAAGATTCTGGAGACCTTGCCATAGTCAAGTAAAGGTTATTTTTCCCTCTAGTAAAGCATTAACATTAAGACAGTTGGGAGCTTCCTGGAGGAATGTTATACTCTGCCTATCTCAGGTCCTTGCTAATGAGCTGTAGTTTATAAGGAAATTTTATTTTATTTACATTCCCTTCTACCTTTGTTTCCTACATCACTATGAATAGGTGGGTGATGTTAGGGCTCCAGGAAATTGAGTCTATGGGTCTCTGGAAGTTAGGCTATTAATAAGAATGCTTTTTCCTTGTAAGTCACTAAGATATTTGTAAACTGAGGGAGACTCCTCTCATTCTGGACTGTGATCTCTATTAGTTAACCATTTGTTTTTCCTTTCCCTCAGCTTTAGGGCAGCCAGGAGTACCTGAGGAATGTCACACATGTCCCACCTGGGAGTGTGTGTGTGTGTATGTGTGTGTGTGTGTGTGACAGGGGTGTTGTGGGGGGTCAGCTTGTGCTTTGTCCTCAGGTTGGCTTCTGCTCCCTCATCAATAAGAGCTATAAAGGTGTCCTGATATTCATAACAAACCCCTTTCAACCACACCCAAATTTATGTCAATGTTGGGACTTTGGGAATGCACCTAAGAATGGGGGCTGGAAACCAACATTGAGACTTGAGTGTTGGAACTTTCAGTCCTCTGGGGAGGAGAGAGCGTTTGGAGATTGAGTTCAATAACCAATGGTTAATGATTTAACACATCATACCTGTGTAATGAAGCCTCCATAAACCCTAGAAGGACAGGGTTCAGAGAGCTTCCAGGTTGGGGAGCCAGAACGTTTACACATGCCACCATGCTGGGCCCCAAACTCCATAGAGGCAGAAGCTCCTTTGTTCAGGACCTCGCCCTGTGTATCTCTTCATCTGGCTGTTGATTTGTGTCCTTTAATATCCTTGGTAATAAACTGGCAATCTAGTGAGTAAACTGTTTTCCTGAGTTCTGTGAGCTGCTCTAGCAAATTAATTGAGCCCGAGGAGGGGGGTGGGAACCTCTGATTTAGAGCCATTTGGAAGCTCAGGTAAAGGGGACTTGCAATTGGCATCTCACATGGGTTGGAGGCCTCAGCCTGGGGAATCTGATACTATCTCCAGGTAAGCGGTGTTAGAACTGAGTTGAATTGTAGCACACACAGCTGGTATCAAAAAATTGCTTGGTGTGGGGAAAAAAACCCACACATTGGAATTGGTGTCAGAATCAGAATCATAATTCCAAACCACATCAGAGCTGTAAACACATCAGGCTTAAGCTCCATTTCAGGAGAGGGCTGACAAAAGGTTTTGGGACCAGGGATAGTCAAACTACTGCTGGATGTGAGGGGCCTACCTTGAAGCCAGTGAACAACTATCCAAGCAGGGGTGTTGGATCCTGCTGACCCTCCCGAGGGTGGAAACTCTCAGAAGTCACCAGGATGCAGTATTCAGAGGTAGTTCTCAGAAGCACCAGCTGCTCTGTTGATTAAATCTCAAAGCCACCTCCTGGCTCCGAGGCCAGTCCATCTTTCCCTGCCAAGACTTGTCACATGTGTACGACTGACCTCACAGGAAAGCATGGATTGTCCAGATTAGCCCTCTCCCCCCATGTACTTACAAAGAGCGCTTCACTGGAATGGGCTGGTGTTAGAATTGCAGATGTCTCACCTGCTGGTCGCCTCATGGCTCCTTGGCAATTCAAACAGAGGTGCGTTCACCAGGCTGATCTGAACGACCTCACTTGGCCTGCTTCTATCCTACCTTCATTCCCCATGCATTTGAAAGCAGCTTATTTTAAAAGCTGATTAGATGAGCCTTTAATAACATTAGAATTTAAATGGCCCCAGATAGGCTTTCAGCCTCTTGCCAAATTGAGATGAATGTGATATTTGGGGAGCTGAGCTCCCAGCTTCATGGCTGCTCTGGACTGCAGACAGGTTTTGAAGCACGACTTCTCCCATGCTTTTCTGCAGCCTGAGACTGGGCTTGTGTGCATCTGTCAGGTCCCTTTTATCTCAAAAGGTTTGGGATCCTGTGTGTACATGTGTCTCCATGATCACGCATTATTAAGGAAAAGTCAGGTGGGGACAGGGGCAAAAGACCAAGGTGTAATCTGTGTGTGAAACTCTGTGGGGAAACTTCTCTCTGTGATCCCACACCCTCTGATGACTTTCAGTTCCAGGCAACAAACCTTGATTGAACAGCTACTATTTAGTCATTTAATTCAGTATTACTGTTGCTAATACCTGACTTTGGTGGAGAATAATATAAAATGGTCAGAATGTTTCATCTTGGTTAATATGGTCAGCTCCCTCTGTAACCCTTACAGGTGGCTTTAAGGCCAGGAAGGGGACACATACTTAGGAAGCTATCTAGGTGCGACTGCCTCACAATGTAATACTCTTCTGTACATTTTAGAAAAAGTCAAAAATGGAATGGGGCAGGAGGTAGGGTGGGAACCCAACCAAAGGTGAACATAAACAGATAGTTCAACATTGAGGTCATGTTTTCTCTCCACATCTTGCAGTTTACATGGGAAAGGTGTACTCATATTGGGTGTTCGCCTCTCCCTGTACTAAGCCTGGGACCAGGCAGAAAGAGCATTGTTTGGTTTTTCTCCTCTTCTCAGAATGCCCCTGCAAGGTCATCCTCCCCAACTTGCTGTATTTACTCTGTCTCTCTGGAGAGGAAGTGTCCCTCCTCTTTCTAAGGCTCACTCCTCCCCTGAGCTCTCAGTCCCTTCCCTGTCACCTCCTCCAGGGCTGACACCCAGCCATTACCCCTTTTCTCACTCACATCTCCTCTCACTTTCTGTCAGTTCCTCCCCTTCTGCTTACGAACAAACCTTGGTTACCATTGAAACGAGCAAACAAAAACAGCTTTCCCTTGATTTTGTGACTCTCTCCTCTTACCCCAAATTCAGTGAAGGAATAGTCTAGATTCACTTCTCACTATATAGCCACTCTTTCATCCATGCATAACAGTGCATCCCACCCACCCAAACAACAGATTCAACTTAATTCTGCAAGCGTGCATGGAGTACATACTATGTGCCGAGCGCAGTCTGGATCCTGACCGCAAGGAGGATGCTCTTATATGGCAGGCAAGCCTGCCTGCTCCCTCCCCAAATTACAGAGCAAGGGGCAAGTGAGCTGATGGGGTCACGCACTGTAGAGAAGCAGAATGGGAATCATCAGCCCTGTCTTCGGGGCAAGGGGCAGCACGGAATGTGTTATAGGAGTTCTCCAGACAAATGGAGAACCCAGGAAGGGAGAATAGAAAGGACGGGAGGCAGTCCAGGTAGAAGGAGCAGCATGGCCAAGGTCACTGAAGTCACCAAGGCAGCACAATGTGTAGACGGCACTATGGACATGACAAGACAAAGGGTGTGGAGACCATGGAAGATGACAGACAGTCTTCAAGAGTGAGATCCCAAGAAACTTCAACTCTTTCTTGCAGACAGTGGAGAAGTCCAAGCCAAGGAAGGACATGATCAGATTGCCTTTTGTTGTTGTTGTTGTTTAATGTACTATTTATTGACCATGTAATTTTTTTTTAAATTTTTTTATTGTTATGTTTTTCACCATATATTACATCATTAGTTTTTGATGTAGTGTTCCATGATTCATTGTTTGTGCATAACACCCAGTGCTCCACGCAGAATGTGCCCTCTTTAATACCCATCACCAGGCTAACCCATTCCCCTACATTCCTCCCTTCTAGAACCCTCAGTTTGTTTTTCAGAGTCTATCATCTCTCATGGTTCGTCTCCCTGTCCGACTTACTCCCCTTCATTCTTCCCCTCCTGCTATCTTCTTCTTTTTCTTTTTTCTTAACATATGTTGCATTATTTGTTTCAGAAGTACAGATCTGAGTCAACAGTCTTGCACACTTCACAGTGCTCACCATAGCACATACCCTACCCACTGTCTATCACCCAGCCACCCCATCCCTCCCACCCCCCACCACTCCAACAACACTCAATTTGTTTCCTGAGATTAAGAATTTCTCATATCAGTGAGGTCATATGATACATGTCTTTCTCTGATTGACTTATTTCACTCAGCATAACACCCTCCAGTTCCATCCACGTCATTGCAAATGGCAAGATCTCATTCCTTTTGATGGCTGCATAATATTCCATTGTGTATATACACCACATCTTCTTTATCCATTCATCTGTCGATGGACATCTTGGCTCTTTCCACAGTTTGGCTATTGTGGACATTGCTGCTATAAACATTGGGGAGCACGTAACCCTTTGGATCCCTACATTTGTATCTTTGGGGTAAATACCCAGTAGTGCAATTGCTGGATCATATGGCAGCTCTATTTTCAACTGTTTGAGGAACCTCCATACTGTTTTCCAGAGGGGTTGCACCAGCTTGCATTCCCACCAACAGTGTAGGAGGGTTCCCCTTTCTACACATCACCACCAAAATCTGTCGTTTCCTGACTTGTTAATTTTAGCCATTCTGACTGGTGTGAGGTGGTATCTCATTAAGGTTTTGATTAGGATTTCCCTGATGCCAAGCGATGTGGAGCACTTTTTCATGTGTCTGTTGGCCATTTGGATGTCTTCTTTGGAAAAATGTCTGTTCATGTCTTCTGCCCATGTCTTGATTGGATTATTTGTTCTTTGGGTGTTGAGTTTGATAAGTTCTTTATAGATTTTGAACACTAGCCCTTTATCTGATGTGTCATTTGCAAATATCTTCTCCCATTCTGTTGGTTGTCTTTTGGTTTTGTGGACTGTTTCTTTTGCTGTGCAAAAGCTTTTTATCTTGATGAAATCCCAATAGTTCATTTTTGCCCTTGCTTCCCTTGCCTTTGGCGATGTTTCTAGGAAGAAGTTGCTGCGGCTGAGGTCGAAGAGGTTGCTACCTGTGTTCTCCTTTAGGATTTTGATGGACTCCTGTCTCACGTTTAGGTCCTTCAACCATTTGGAGTCTATTTTTGTGTGTGGTGTAAGGGAATGGTCCAGTTTCATTCTTCTGCATGTGGATGTCCAATTTTCCCAACACCATTTGTTGAAGAGACTGTCTTTTTTCCATTGGACATTCTTTCCTGCTTTGTCAGAGATAAGTTGACCATAGAGTTGAGGGTCCATTTCTGGGCTCTCTATTCTGTTCCATTGATCTATGTGTCTGTTTTTGTGCCACTACCATACTGTCTTGATGATGACAGCTTTGTAATAGAGCTGGAAGTCCGGAATTGTGATGCCGCCAGCTTTGCTTTTCTTTTTCAACATTCCTCTGGCTATTCGGAGTCTCTTCTGGTTCCATACAAATTTTAGGATTATTTGTTCCATTTCTTTGAAAAAAGTGGATGGTATTTTGATGGGAATTGCATTGAATGTGTAGATTGCTCTAGGTAGCATTGACATCTTCACAATGTTTGTTCTTCCAATCCATGAGCATGGAACATTTTTCCATTTCTTTGTGTCTTCCTCAATTTCTTCCATGAGTATTTTATAGTTTTCTGAGTACAGATCCTTTGCCTCTTTGGTTAGATTTATTCCTAGGTATCTTATGGTTTTGGGTGCAATTGTAAATGGGATCAACTCCTTAATTTCTCTTTCTTCTGTCTTGTTGTTGGTGTATAGGAATGCCACTGATTTCTGTGCATTGATTTTATATCCTGCTACTTTACTGAATTCCTGTATGAGTTCTAGCAGTTGTGGGGTGGAGTCTTTTGGGTTTTCCACATAAAATATCATATCATCTGCAGACAGTGAGAGTTTGACTTCCTCTTTGCCGATTTGGATGCCTTTGATTTCTTTTTGTTGTCTGATTGCTGTGGTTAGGACTTCTAATACTATGTTGAATAGCAGTGGTGAGAGTGGACATCCCTGCCACATTCCTGACCTCAGTGGGAAAGCTCTGTTTTTCCCCACTGAGAATGATATTCACTGTAGGTTTTTCATAGATGGCTTTTATGATATTGAGATATGTACCCTCTATCCCTATACTCTGAAGAGTTTTGATCAAGAAAGGATGCTGTACTTTGTCAAATGCTTTTTCTGCATCGATTGAGAGGATCATATGATTCTTGTTCTTTCTTTTGTTAATGTATTGTATCACGTTGATTGATTTGCGGATGTTGAACCAACCTTGCGGCCCAGGGATAAATCCCACTTGGTCGTGGTGAAGAATCCTTTTAATGTACTGTTGGATCCTATTGGCTAGAATTTTGGTGAGAATTTTTGCATCCATGTTCATCAAGGATATTGGTCTATAATTCTCCTTTTTGATGGGGTCTTTGTCTGGTTTTGGGATCAAGGTAATGGTGGCCTCATAAAATGAGTTTGGAAGTTTTCCTTCCATTTCTATTTTTTGGAACAGTTTCAGGAGAATAGGTATTAATTCTTCTTTAAATGTCTGATAGAATTCCCCTGGGAAGCCATCTGGCCCTGGGCTTTTGTTTGTTGGGAGATTTTTGATGACTGCTTCAATTTCCTTAGTGGTTATAGGTCTGTTCAGGTTTTCTATTTCTTCCTGGTTCAGTTTTGGTAGTTGATACATCTCTAGGAATGCACCCATTTCCTCCAGGTTATCTAATTTGCTGGCATAGAGTTGCTCATAATATGTTCTTATCATTGTATTTCTTTGGTGTTGGTTGTGATCTCTCCTCTTTCCTTCATGATTTTGTTGATTTGGGTCATTTCCCTTTTCTTTTTGATAAGTCTGGCCAGGGGTTTATCAATCTTGTTAATTCTTTCAAAGAACCAGCTCCTAGTTTCATTGATCTGTTCTACTGTTCTTTTGGTTTCTATTTCATTGATTTCTGTTCTGATCTTTGTCATTTCTCTTCTTCTCCTGCTGGGTTTAGGCTTTCTTTGCTGTTTTTTTCTCTAGCTCCTTTAGGTGTAGGGTTAGGTAGTGTATTTGAGACCTTTCTTGTTCCTTGAGAAAGTCTTGTATTGCTATATACTTTCCTCTCAGGACTGCCTTTGCTGTATCCCAAAGATTTTGAACACTTGCGTTTTCATTTTCATTGGTTTCCAGGAATTTTTTAAATTCTTCTTTAATTTCCTGGTTGACCCATTCATTCTTTAGTAGGATGCTCTTTAGCCTCCATGTATTTGAGTTCTTTCTGACTTTCCTCTTGTGATTGAGTTCTAGTTTCAAAGCATTGTGGTCTGAAAATATGCAGGGAATGATCCCAATCTTTTGGTACCGATTGAGACCTGATTTGTGACCTAGGATGTGATCTATTCTGGAGAATGTTCCATGGGCACTAGAGAAGAATGTGTATTCCATTGCTTTGGGATGGAATGTTCTGAATATGTCTGTGAAGTCCATTTGGTCCAGTGTGTCATTTAAAGTCTTTATTTCCTTGTTGATCTTTTGCTTAGATGATCTGTCCATTTCAGTCAGGGGGGTATTAAAGTCCCCCACTATTATTGTATTGTTGTCAATGTGTTTCTTCGCTTTTGTTATTAATTGCCTTATAGAGTTGGCTGCTCCCGTGTTAGGGGCATAGATATTTACAATTGTTAGATCTTCTTGTTGGATAGACCCTTTAAGTAGGATATAGTGTCCTTCTTCATTTTTTATTACAGTCTTTGTTTTAAAATCTAATTTGTCTGATATAAGGATTGCCACCCCAGCTTTCTTTTGGTGTCCATTAGCATGGTAAATGGTTTTCCATCCCCTCACTTTCAATCTGGGGATGTCTTTGGGTCTAAAATGAGTCTCTTGCAGACAGCATATTGATGGGTCTTGTTTTTTAATCCAATCTGATAGCCTGTGTCTTTTCATGGGGCATTTAGCCCATTTATATTCAGGGTAACTATTGAAAGGTATGAATTTAGTGCCATTGTATTGCCTGTAAGGTGACTGTTACTGTATATTGTCTGTGTTCCTTTCTGATCTATGTTGTTTTTAGGCTCTCTCTTTGCTTAGAGGACCTTTTTCAATAGTTCTTGTAGGGCTGGTTTTGTGTTTGCAAATTCCCTTAGTTTTTGTTTGTCCTGGAAGCTTTTTATCTCTCCTTCTATTTTCAATGACAGCCTAGCTGGATATAGTATTCTTGGCTGCATATTTTTCTCGTTTAGTGCTCTGAACATATCATGCCAGTCCTTTCTGGCCTGCCAGGTCTCTGTGGATAGGTCTGTTGCCAATCTAATATGTCTACCATTGTAGGTTACATATCTCTTCTCCGAGCTGCTTTCAGGATTTTCTCTTTGTCTCTGAGACTCGTAAGTTTTACTATTAGATGTCAGGGTGTTGACCTATTATTATTGATTTTGAGAGGGGTTCTCTGTGCCTTCTGGATTTGATGCCTGTTTCCTTCCCCACATTAGGGAAGTCCTCTGCTATAATTTGCTCCTTCTGCTGCTCTCTCTCTTTCTTCTTCTTCTGGGATCCCAATTATTCTAATGTTGTTTCGTCTTATCGTATCGCTTATCTCTCGAATTCTGCCCTCGTGATCCAGTAGTTTATCTCTCTTTTTCTCACCTTCTTTATTTTCCATCATTTGGTCTTCTATATCGCTGATTCTCTCTTCTGCCTCATTTATCCTAGCAGTTAGTGCCCCCATTTTTTATTGCACCTCATTCATAGCCTTTTTGATTTCGACTTGGTTAGATTTTAGTTCTTTTATTACTCTAGAAAGGGTTTCTCTAATAACTTCCACGCTTATTTCAAGCCCAGCTAGTATCTTTAAAATCATGATTCTGAACTCTAGGTCCGACATTGTACTAATGTCCGTATTGAGTAGGTCCTTGGCTGACGGTACTACCTCTTGTTCTTTTTGTTGAGGTGATTTTTTTCGTCTTGTCATTTTGTCCAGAGGAGAATAGATGAATGAGAGAACAAAATACTAACAGGGTAACAACGTCCCCAGCAAATATACTGTATACAAATCAGAAAAGACCTGAAACCAGGGGAAAAGAAAGGGAAAGAAAGAAAAAAGAAAGAGAAAAAAAAAGATAAAAACAGAAACAGAACAATACAAAAAAAGCAGAATATGATCAAATACGATCAGGCTAGTGCATAGATCAGTGCCACACACTAGATTTTGGGCATATTTTGGTCTGTTAGAAAAAAGTGCCTCCTGAAATTTTAAAGGAAGAAAGACATATATGTACAAAATAAGCATTGCTACAATGAAGGGATGGAAGATGACTGTAAAGATGAAAATTATAAAAGATTTTATAAAAGGAATTGATAAGATAAGAAGTTGTTTTTAAAAAGAAAGAAGATTTAAAAAAAAGAAAAAAAAGAAAAGAGGGAGAGAATGTGATCAGGCAGGAGACTAGAACAAAGCCATACACTAGTGATTTAGGGTATATTTTGATCTGTTAGAAGAAACTGTATCTCAAAATTTTAAAGAGAGAACAACTTATATATATATATGCCAAAAATAAAGGTAACTACTATGAAGGGATAAAATATGACTCTAAAAAATGAAAAATAAAAAAATTTTTTTTTAAAAAAGGGATTGATAAGATGTTGGTTGAAAAAGGGAAAAAGAAAAATTAAAAGAAAACAGTTAAAAAAAAACTTTGATGAAATAATGAATCATGGTAAAAAAAAAAAAAAAGCCATGAATTCTATGTGCAGTATTCCCCTAGCGCTGGAATTCTCCCGTTCTCACTGATCGGTAAACTTGGTCTTGGCTTGCTGGCTGTTCGTGCTGATCTTCTGGGGGAGGGGCCTGTTGCTGTGGTTTTCAAATGTCTTTGCCGGAGGCGGAATTGCCCCGCCCTTGTCTGTCTGGGCAAAGCAAGCTGCTCAGGTTTGCTCTCAGGAGTTTTTGTTCCCTGCAAGCTCTCCGTACAGCTTTGGAGGACCAGGGCGAAAATGGTGGCCTCCCAATCTCCACCTGGAGGAGCTGAGAACTCAGGGCCCCGCTCCTCAGTGCGCCCCCAGAGAAAAGCAGTCACTCCTATCTCCCTGGTCTCCGGCCACACTCCGTGCTCACCTGGCCTGTGACCGAGCGTTTCTATCTCTGGCACCCGACCCCGTGTGGAGTCTCCAAACAGAGCAGATCCCTGCGGTGCGCTCCCGTGCCACTCCTCCCAGGGGAGGAAGGGGAGTCTCCCCAGCTCTGCCGCTTGTTGGGTCCCTGCTGTAGGAGCTGTGGCCCGACTGGGCCGCGGATCACAGTTTATGGCAACCCCGAGCTGCGAGCCCGCGCCTCGGCTCCGTCTCTGCAGCCAGCTTCCCCGCTCCGATACCTGGGAGCTCTGCTGCACTCAGGCACCCCCGGTCTTTCTGTGACCCGAGGGTCCTGAGACCACACTGTCCCAGGAGGATTCCACCCCCCACCCCCCCCCACCCCCCCCGCTTAGCCACTGGAGCGACGTCCCTCCGCCGAGCCGGCTTCTAAAAGTTCCGATTTTGTGCTCCTTTATCACTTGCCAGAAGCGGCGGCAGAGGCCTCCTCCCCCGCTGTCTATCCTCCCGAATATCGCCTCGGATTCACTTCTCCGCACGTCCTACCTTCCAGTAAGTGGTCGCTTCTCTGTTCAGACTTGTTGCTATTCTCCTCTTCGATCTCCTGTTGAGTTCGCAGGTGTTCAGAATGGTTTGATCCCTATCCAGCTGAATTCCTGAGACCAGACGAAATCCAGGTCTCCTACTCCTCCGCCATCTTGCTCTGCCCCCTCCAGATTGCCTTTTATAAAGATCCCTGGGAAGTATCGATTAGAGGGGGAGCTCCGCTAAGAAGCTGCTCTCATCATCCAGATAAGAGGTGATAGAGGGCTGAGCTAAGAGGAGCCAGGGGGTGGGGCACCTGGGTGGCTCAGTCGTTTAGCATCAGCCTTTGGCTCAGGTCAGGATCCCAGCGTCCAAGCCCCGCATCGGGCTCCCCGCTCAGGGGGAAGCCTGCTTCTCCCTCTCCCGTTCCCTCTCTTGCTGTGTCTCTCTCTGTCAAAGAAATAAATAAATTTTTTTTTTTTTTAAAGTGGGGCCTGGGGGTGAGGAGAAGGGGTGCTAACACAATCTCCCCTGTCCCACATGTATCTCATTTTGGGTCCACCTGTGCAGAAGTTCTCTTCCTATTCTAAACCTGGAGTGTCTGCGATGCCTTTCTTCTTGTACTTCTTGTATTATAGTCATTTGTGTATTTCTCTGGTTTTCCTTATCAAATTGTATTTTTGTCTCTGCCTCCTCAAATTACAGCACCTTGCTCATAATAAGAGCTGAAGAAAAGGTTATTTAGTTGAATTGAATTTTCAAGAGCTTCAAACCATGAATAATTGAGGAATCAGCCATGTATAAGTGCTTATCATTTACATAATTGTGTAAACAAGCTGATAAGAATTTTTTTCTCCATTATTTTTATTATCCCAGAATGCCCCACTGTCTTCCTAGTTCTCTAGATTTTAAGGAAGTAGTAAACAAGTATTCTGTAACACACATAAGTGGCAGAGGCTCTGCCTGGGTCTCACCTCCCCAGGCAAGGAAAGCGGTCTCAAGCAAGGAAGAGATGATGGCATTGATTGAAAATGAAATCCATGTATAAATATTGAGAAATATGCTGTCTGAAGAGACAGAGAACTGCGGAGCACACTGCATGATGGGACCCGCGGGCCAAGTCCCGAAGGTCAATGTGCAGATACAAATTGATTAAGCTAAGTACTTACTGAAATTGCTTTCCAACACACTGATGAGAATTGATCATAAGCAGGACCCATATTTACAGTGAAAATGCTTATGTAAAGTTACCCTTTGGTATGTCACCAAAGCAAATTTAAATTGTCCGGATTGGGGCGCCTGGGTGGCTCAGTCATTAAGCATCTGCCTTTGGCTCAGGTCATGATCCTGGGGTCCTGGGATCAAACCCTACGTCGGGCTCCCTGCTCAGCAGGAAGTCTGCTTCTCCCTCTCCCACTCCCCTGCTTGTGTTCCTTCTCTTGCTCTGTCTCTCTCTGTCAAATAAATAAATAAATAAATCTTAAAAAAAATAATAAATTGTTGGGATTTTTTTCCCCCAAGTGGAAGTACCTGCAGTGTAGTTAACGAATGCGTTATAAGGAGTCCAGAAGCACTTACAGTTTCATGATTGAGTATCTTGATGTGTGTGGCTGATCAGCCCCCGGAACAGCTTTATGGTGGTAACTTTTTATAACCCTGAGGTTGGCCTCCCTCTCCTCTTCAATTCCAAACCAAAGGACCCTGATGGACCAGTCAGTCCTACCCGATGTGGTACCCGAGGGACCACTCTTAAACACAAGCCCCAGCTCCTAGAAACTGGGAGGCAGAAATCGCCTCACCTGGACCACATCCAACATGCTTAAGCAGTGCTGTGAGTGCCACTAGCCACAAGTGCTTGAGCAGCAGGGAAGAGAAGGAAAGTGAAGCAGGTGGTCAGAAGGAAAGACAAGGCAGAGATGGGGGAAAATGAGAGCAGGGTGCAGAAGGCCCAGTTAGCGAGCCTTTACTGAGTAATTTTTATGTGTCAAATACAAAAGTAATGAGCCATGGGCCACAAAAAAGCAGTACATATCATGGTCCCTGAACCCAAGAAGCTTAGGATTTAGTCAAGAGGGCAATTCTATACCCAGAAAATAAATAATATACCAGTGCATGACAATATAATGATGTACTAAAGCATATCTACCTATCTATCTCTCTATCTATCTAATCTATATACAGTGATGTACTAATACCGCACCCCGGTGTTGGCTGTGTTATTACTGAAAACTGAAATAGAGTGAGTGTCACAGGTTCCGGGAGGTGGAGATGAACAGAGAAGACATCATGGCAGAGGTCACGGGTATCGAGCCGATCCTGGAAAGGAGAGGTGGTACAAAGCCAGCAAGACAAAAGGAACATGACAACTCAGACTTAAGGAAAACAGTAAGAATAAAAGGAGAAGAAGACAGAGAACTGGAGAAGGAAAAAGTTGCTGATAATGGTGAAGTTAGAAGGGCCTCACATCTTTCGGGCACTTGTGTCAACCCTTGGATTGCCTTGGCCAAAGGCCAACAATTTAGAGGCAGAAAATACTTCTGTGGTCCCAGTAATCTCTGTAGACTTGGACTAGTGCCAGCCAATTTTTGTTGTTTATGCAATCACAAAGTGAAGCATATTTTTCCTCATGTTTGCTTGGGAGGAATGTTGTTTACACTGAAAGCCTCACACACTTCAGACTGATCTTTCACAACTGAATTCTCTTACTACTAACAATTGAGTGTTAAGAACCCACAGAAGCTCCACAACAAGTGAGATGGCTTCATTAGCTGAAGGTTCCAGTGGCCTCTGAGAAATGGAGAGATCAGTAAATTAAGGATAATTTATTAGATGCATTTCAAGTGGGTTTTATAAAGACAGTGGGACATTGCCCACAAAATATATTTTGATTGGCACAGGGAAATTTCCCTGCCCCACAATTACTCCCACACCCCACCCTTACTCCCTTTCAAATTTAAGAAAATAAAATTAAACAAAATACCTAGTTCTGCCACATTGTCTGAAATTCTGCCATTTGAGTCACATTCTTGCTGAGGTGTTGCCTCTCCCAGATGTCTCTTTTGAAAGGCAGGTGTCCCCAGAGAGACCCGTATATCCACGCTAGAACGCTTATGATTGTATTACATGATTTTCTGTCTAAAGGCCACTGGAAGAGGAAAATGCTTAGAAGAGGAGGGAAAAAATGATGTTTTTTTAGAACATAGGGGTCTGCTAGGGATGGCAGGATTGAGGAGGGTATCCAGTGCAAGTGAAGGATGGGCTGGATAGCTAAAGAGCAGAAGGAGGGGTAGAAAATAGAACCAGAAGAGGGGAGGGGAAGGAGAGAGAGAGAGAATGAATCATGATGTAACAAAGCTGGAATCAAACTTTGTCTCCTCTGTAGTATAGCCCGGAGCAGCCCTGACTGGTGGGATGGATATCTCCCACATCAAACCTGGGCATATTCAGGTGCCACCTGTGAACTCAGCATTGCCTAAGAGAGCGGAAGGAGGAGGGACAAGGACAAGACCAGCAGTGGGGGGCTACTTGGGAGGCTTTGCCAGGTATAGGATAGATGTATTTGTCCACAGCTAAGTCAAGTCCAGCCGAAGCAAAACTACAGCGCCTTTCATGAGGTGCAGGGAAGAAATGCCTAGAGCTCACCCCAGTGCAGAACAATGGTGGCCATGGGCCAAGGAAGTGCCACGATTCCCAGCTGAGTCAGCAGATGACAATAAGCTGGGAAATGATTTAAGAACTTTGGTGATGAAACTACAAGAACTATGATAATCTGATACCAGAAACACACACCCACCAAATGTTCAGTCTAGGACTTTAGAGTTTAGTCTAGTCCAACGCTCATCTTCTAGCTTAGGGAAAGGGAGCCCAAGAAGAATTGACATTTGTTGAGTGCTTTCTATCTGCTAAGTGCTGTTTGAATTGCTTTTTATGTATCAACTCCTACCAACAACCAATAAAAATCAGTATTGTTATTACCTCCTTCTACAGAGAAGGAAACTGAGGTAGAGAAAAACTGAACAATGTGCCCCTGGTCAAACGACATAGTGAGTGGCACAGCGGGAATTTGAACCCAGTCCGTATGAGTCCAGAAGTCCTCCACATAAGCTGTGCCCTGAAAGATTTGTCTGAGAGCACAGTCAGACACCAGCAAGGAAAAGCTGCCTCTTGTAATGTGAAGCCTGACACAGTGAAGTAAGAGTGTAAGAATCATTTGTGCCACAGTGATGGCCAGTCTGGGATAGGCTACAACCCGCCTGGTGATTCCTTGTGGGAGCTGAAGCTCGTTCTGGAAGGGAAGCAGGGCATGGTGGTAAGTTGGCTATCTCTCCATCAAAGAGAGGTAATGGATTTGTAATGGAGTCACTGCAATTGAAGCTATAAAAATTACTGAGAGAATCTCCCAGAAACGGAGTGGTATATGTCTCTTTCCTTGAAGAGGAGGAGCTTGAAGCAATGAAATTGTAAAGAGAATATTGATGAGGTTTTGATAGTGATCAATGCCACAGCAATAGGCTGTGAGGGTGAAGATAAGGGAAGGGCGGTGATCCATCGAGTCACTCAAACACACTTCCTAAATGCTGACTTGGGCCAGCTGCTGAGTATGCTGGAAAGGGAACAAGGTCTAGTCCACCATAAACTTACCATTGGATGGATGAAAGAGAGTGATGGTAAACAACTCGCCTCCCGGGACACATACACACTGAAATATGAGAAATACATATATGCATCGCCAGTTATATGAATAGGGCCTCAAACTGATTTGAGGAAGAAATTGGTAGTTAGGATTCTCGAAGTCAGGGAGACAACCAAACAGAGAGCCATGCAGATGAGACATTGACGTCTTCAGATGAGGATTATCACTGCCCGGTTTTCATGGAGTGAGACATAAGGATGGAGTGGTGAGTTGTAAATAGGTGACAATGGCCATAGAAAAGTCACCTTGGTGAGTGGCAGATCTTTTGTAGTCACCTTGATCACGGGCAGTTTGATAAAGGCAAAGGGGAGGGGAACCTAACACTAATGGAGATGTTGAGTACATGTCAAGTGTGGAACAGGGATGCCTGTAGCTTTATCAAAGCCTAGCAGGGTCTTGTTTTGTAGAGGGGTGGATAAAGATGCTGAAATGTTATGGGAACAATTATGACTGTAACCGAGGTAATGATGAAGATAATGGACCTGTAATGAAAAGCCGGTGGCCATAAAGGGAAAGGTGAGGGCAACTGGAATGTGGAGGGGCTGATAAGGGAGGTAATGGTGGTGATACCAAAGCTAATGGACTTATAATGTAGATGACGTGAAAGGTAATGGAGTTATAATGAGGTGATGCCCACAGAGTGGGGTGGAGGAAGATGATCACCTTAATGGAAGCAGGAGGGACTGTGTGATACAGGTGACAATGGTATGCAGAGCATGCGTCACAAGGGCTGCAGTTGTGGGTGACTGGGAATGTAATGAACAGCTGCACCCAAACTTCTCATTACAGCAGGAGTTCTAATGGACCCTGGAATAAGATAATTATGTTAATGGAAAAGATGATGACCTCTGTGAAAACCAGGAGCCTTGTGATGGTATTTAGAAGTACCTATTTAGTGGGAGAGATGAGAGGAGAAATGGGAGTGGGATGGAGGGTGGACCGGTGTGGGCATATTTGTATATTGCAGGGATGAGTTTCCTGAGGGCTGTTCACTAGAGTCATCCCTGTGGGTTACTTGGCTTAGTGCAGCTGCTCCTGCTTGTACAAGGCATTTGTCATGCATGAAGCAAGTCTGAGATGAACAGACATGGCGCGGCAACAATTCAAGCTTACAATCTAAATTTTGTTCTTAAATTAGTCATGACAACACACTAGCTCAGATATAATACTTCTGTGAGCAGATATGTAAACAAAATGTCTGGGAAATACATGAGTTGCAGGAGAAATAAATGTATACAGAGGATTATTTATTTTTTTATATTTTTTTAAACCATTAGTGCCTCTTCCAAATAAAGAAGTGGGAACTTATTCCTCCATGGTTCTCTGATTATCTTCTAAGACCTTTAGATGGGAAAAGTGTTTGTGGCAGCTTGTGCTCCTGGCCTGGCCAGGAAGACCCTGATGTGGGCTCTGCAAAGGGATCTGGGGGATTGACATTCACAAGTGTCCCCATTGCTGCTGTATTTCTGCATCAAGCAACCTAGAGATGTATGCAGAGTGTAGACCATAGACTCAAGAACAAACAGATGATCCTAGACCCACATCAGGCATCCAGGAAACACAGAAAAATGTATAGCCTATAAGGGGAGCAGAGACAGCCAAATAGACTCATTGTCTGTATACAAGGAATTCCTGAGCATGGAACACAGGTGTTCTCTGCCTCCATCCTGTACCTAGATGCCACCCCTCAGACCAACAATATCCAAACCACTGGAAAAGCTTCTACAAAAATGCAGATTCCTAGGTCCCACCTCATGGACAGTCTGATTCTGTTGATTAGGAGCACAGCCTGTGAATCTATATTTTCAACACCCCCCCCCGGAAATGTTCTCATGTACTCTAATGTGACAACTACTGTCTAAGTGTCAACCTGTGGCTCTTATAAGGAGCATGTTAAGCAAGAGGTGTGGAAAGCACATTTCATAGGCGTAAGCCAAACCAACCTTTTGAGTAGATTTGTCCTACCAGTGGGAGTTGAGCACCACTCAGAAGACTCTCCTCAGTAGAAAATCACCTTCCACCTGCCTGCCCCTCCACTGCACATGGAGTGTACCTTTCCCTTGATGAAGACTAGCACAATTGACTGAAGCAGTCTCCCAGCAAGGAACTCCAGAATGCCACTATGGCAATAGACAGCACTGGGCAACTGGACCCTATTTCCTCTAGAATAGAAGGAATGAAGCAGTGTAGGAACTGAAATATGTGTGTGTATGTGTGATGGGGTGCCTGGGTGGCTCGGTTGGGTAAGGGTCTGACGACTCTTGGTTTTGGCTCAGGTCATGATCTCAGGGTCGTGAGATCCAGCCCCAAATCGGGCTCCACCCTGGGTGTGTAGCCTGCTTAGGATTCTCTCTCTCCCTCTACCCCTCCCCCCAACACCACTCATGTATGTGCTCGCTCTCTCACTCTCTCTCAACTAAAAAAGAAGAAAGAAAGAAAGAAAGAAGAAAGAAAGAAGAAAGAAAGAAAGAAAGAAAGAAAGAAAGAAAGAAAGAAAGAAAGAAAGAAAGAAAGAAAGAAAGAAAGAAAGAAAGAAAGAAAGAAAGAAAGAAAGAAGGAAGGAAGGAAGGAAGGAAGGAAGGAAGGAAGGAAGGAAGGAAGAAAGAAAATGGGTATAAATACCAAAAAATTCAGTTACAAAGAAAATGTATTCTTTCAACTGCTGAACAAAATGATAGAATATTTCAGTACCCTGTGTCTTAATTCTTCCTGCCCCTTCAACTTGAACTCTTAAAGAGACCATCAATGTCCTGAAAGATTGCAGTACAAAGTCACTGTCATGGTCTTCTTTTCTTTGGAAGAAAAACTTAGGTCCATTAGCACCAGCTTGCCCAGATCTGTCTCAGGGACAGAAACCCAGAGCATTTACTCATGTTCCCTTAGAGGAATAGTGAAATTCAAGCCCTACTTGATCCACTTAGGACTGATTAACGAGCAATCAGATTGAGGCTGTGATGGAAAGTGAGCTCATGGGCACAGTGTAGGCCTCCTCCTCAGCTGGTCACTTCTCCCACCCTCCCTGGTCACCACCCTTTTGAGAAAATGCACCTCACAGTCCTTTCAGAATATGCCTCATGTTCCTGGGGATGCTGACCCACCACTTGAGAAATGCCACCATCCTCCCTAGCCATGTTATCATTTGTTAGCTGCTAATCATTCATTAACCTCCCAGATACCTCCTGGAAGCCAGGACCTCACCTTCATTTGCAGAAGTGGTTCACTGGGTCCCCCTCTAATAAAATTACAACTTCAGGAAACAGATCATTTGTATCAAATACAACCCCATGCCTTCCTCTTATGTTAATCATTTCAGGCAGGTGCTATTAGGTAATTCAATCACTGGGCTACAGAAAGCAGCCACTGAATTAATGAGGAATGAACTCAAATTCTGAATAGGAGATTTTCTGTATAAATGGCTCTGAATGAAAAACCAGGAGCCAAGCCTATAATCACAGCAGATGACAACAATACAAAATTGCATGTTAAACACAGTCCCCACTTCCATCTATTCTCAGTCCACAAACTCTTTTGAAGCCAAAAGAACATATTGCAACTGCCACCAGCAACCTTCCACATTTGCCGCTTTTCTAATATTTCCTTAACGCTTTTTCAGGTGAACGGAATAAATTCTGTAGTTCTCATCCCAATTTAAAATAAGCCTTAGTTTATCCCCAAGCCTACACTTTCATTCAAAAGAGCATCTTTGTCCACAGCCCCATTCAGACTTGAAACCTCTCTGGCCTCCCATCTGGCTTGCCTGCATCCAGCCTCCCTCCCCTCTGGGACGCTCTCCCCACAGCCACCAGGATGATCTTCCCCAAACTCAGATCTCACCACTTTGCATTCCTGCTTAACACCCTCCCTTCGCTTTCACTGTCCTCATAGTTTTAGCGTGTCACACGAAACTCCTGGTGATGGGACCTCAGCTTGTCTTTCTAGCTCTTCTCTGGTTTGTTGCCCTTACAGGAATACATCCTGAATTCCAGCCACGCCCAGGCACTTGACATCTCTGCACCTTCCGTGCTCTTTCAGAGTGCCACATGTTTCTTCCCCTGGAGTGCCTATACCAACCTAATTCTCATCTTTTAACATTCCTCTTGAATGATGCCTACCCTGATCCCCTCAGTACCTCCATTCCTCCACTGAGCCAGGTGCACTTTCTCCATGCTTTCTTCGCACCTGAAGGCAGAGCTCAATTCCTGAACCTAGTGCTCAATACTATAACACCTGGAGCATCAGTTTCTCTCTTCAACTGAACTGCCATCAACCTGAGAATAAGACTACATAGTGTTTAACCTGATATTTTCAATGCTGGGCGTATGGTTGATAAATCATAAATATTTGATGAATGGATGAACCAGTAATAGAATAAATAAAATCATGGTTGAATAAATGAATGAACCCAATGACATGGTTTATGCCAGTTCTAGCAGCCACCCTTCCATTTCCCAACTCTGGGCAGCAGCATTTGAAAAGTTTACTTTCATACTCTGAAATTCAGTCAGGGAAGACCTGGTACAGAATGAGTGAATTTCCCTATAGCTCATGATGTCACCACCACGTCTTCCCTCCTCCCACTCTTTAGTAAATATCTGACAAACTAGACTCTGCAGCAGGGACAGGATGCTCCCCTGTGGCCGGTAACCACTGATGGGAGAAACTGCACGGTGACACTGTTGCCTTCCTGGGGCCCAGGCTTCCAGCTCCACAGGAAATCTCCCCAGCTCTGCACATGGCATTCTCACAGACTGTGGTCGCCTGGCATTTATCACGCTGTGCTTCATCAGAGATTTAATCAGGTTTGAGTTCTTAACAACGTGCTCGTCATGCTCACTTAACTTAAAATCAAGCCTGTTCGGGCAGTAGTTGGTCCTATTCACCCAGTCTGGTAGTTTTGGCATTTAAAACTCTAGAATATTTCATCAAGGAGCACTGTATATTTTTTACAAAGAACCCCTTACATGCAAACCTTGCAGACTGGCTCCCTGGTTGAAACATTCCAGCCTTAGGGATCATACTTCAATGAAAGAAGTATTTTTATCGTAGTTTCTTATTGATGCTGTAACAAATGAACACAAACTTAGTATCTTAAAACAATACATGTTATTATCTTAGAGTTCTGTAGGTCAGAAGTCTGACATGGGTCTCATGGGGCTAAAATCAATATGAGGGCAGGGCTGCATTATATTTACAGGTTCTAGGGGGGAACCCATTTTCTCACCTTCTCCACCTTCTGGAGGCCACCCACATTCCTTGCTTTGTGCCCCCTTCCTCCAGTTGCAAAGCCTGCAGTGCCTGATGGAGTCCTTCTCGTGTCTTATAGCTCTAGCCTCCTGTTCTGTCTCCCTCTTCCACTTTTAAGGACCCTTGTGATCATATTGGACCCATATGGGTAATCCAGAATAATCTCCCCATTTTAAGGTCAGCAAATTAGCAACCTTCACTCCATCTGCAATCTGAACTTCCCTTTGCCATGTAATGAAACATAGTCACAGGTTCCAGGAATTAAGTCATGGACATCTTTGGGGAGTTATTATACAGCCTGCCATACTTGTGTGTCTCTGGATCTCTGGAAGGCATCCTTTGCATGACCTTATGCATCCAACATCGACTTCCCCTCAACAGCATAGATGCCACCTGAAAGCTTGATAGAAATACAGACTTACAGGCCCCACCCCAGACCTTCGGAATCAAAATCTACATTTTCACCAACTCCCAGGGGATTGGGTGTCTGCATAGTGAGTACAAGAAGCACAGAAGCTCCCTGCCTGATGGAGGAAAGAGCTGGCACTTGGTGTTGGATAGACAGTGGTATTATCTGAGAACATGTTAAAATGGACAGATCTTGAGGAGCTCAATCAAAAGACACCCCCTCCCCCTTCCCCTTCCCTGTAAGAGCTCTGAGCAAATAGAGATATAAGACAAAGAAGTGGGTCAGGTGGGACCAAGATAACATCTTGATCAGCTGATACTTGGTAAGGTAGCTTTACTGCAGATATAACATTGACCCAAAGAGGAGAACTCTGCACCAGGCTGGGGATGGTTTCCCCAACGACAGCACCCTGCCAGAAGGGGCAGACCCTGCATAGGAGGATTTCAGGCAAGGACTAGTGCATCTGGGAGCACATGATCTCTGCAAACAGGCCAGTTCGCAAGAGGAAGAGGTTGGTCTACAAACGCCCAGTTTCTCTTTCCAAACTCAGCAACCAGATAGGTCAGCAGTGAGTAAGAGGATAATAAGACAGCTAATAGAGCTGCCTCCACGTGGAAGGAAACATCAGAAGACAGAATCAGCATTTCCCCCAATAAATAGTGTCTATGTCACAGGGTCATTGTGAGGAAAGTGATACAAGTGTGTGGTGGCACTTGGTACATCACAGTTCAACACCAAGGACTGTTGGGTTATCCAACAGTACTAAAACCTGGCAACCCATTAGAATATCCCAACGACTTTGTTACAAACTGTGAATTCCTGGAATCCCACTCTAGGGGATTCAGACTCAGCAGGCCTGGGGGGATGGGGCTTGGGAATCAAACAGCCCTGAAATCCTGATCACACACAAGTAAGAAAACAGCTTATATCATGGTCCCTTCAGTCATTTAGACAGAACTTTACCTCAACTGGAGAGAATGAGTATAGACAAGATTCTTTTGGTTGCAAGCTACGGAAATCAAGTTGAGCTGGTTTACCCAAAAGAGGTAATGGGTTGCAGGACACATGGTGTCTTAAAGAGTGCAAAGGGCCAAAAGCATGTGTGGGGAAGGGACTAGCCCCAGGAACTAGGTGCATTTGGGAAACCAGCAGTGCTCTCTCTCTGTCTTTCATGTCTGCTTCTCTCTATGACCAATGTCATCTTCTCTCTGTGGTGTCGTGGGTGCAGTGAGCAGAAGATCCACTACACACCTCATGAAGGTGCTTTGTTTCTGGACACTTCAGACAGATGAACTCTCCTTTAGTTCCAAATCTGAATTCCCAGGACAGAGAATCTGATTGACCCAAGTCAGGTCAGCTGTCCCCACCAGGTTCAGGGCCTTGCAGTCATAGGACCCATCCTTCCATCTTTATGGGGGATATGTTGGAGGGAGGGCAATTCTTGGAGAAAAGAAGTTATTGCAAACTTAGTGGACACTCAGTAGAATATCTATTAGAAGCTGCTGTCTCATGTCTATATTTTGAAAATTTCTTTCCCCGAATAATAAAAGAATTTTAAAAGGAAAACCTTGTAACATTGAGGGTCTGACAAAATTTTTTTCCTTTAAATTTTTTATTGTTATGTTAATCACCATACATTACATCATTAGTTTTTGATATAGTGTTCCATGATTCATTGTGCATAACTCCCAGTGCTCCACGCAGAATGTGCCCTCTTTAATACCCATCACCAGGCTAACCCATCCCCCCACCCCATTCCCTCTATCATCTTTCATGGTTCGTCTCCCCCTCCAATTTCTTCCTTCATTCTTTCCCTCCTGCTATCTTCTTTTTTTTTTCCTTAACATATATTGCATTATTTGTTTGAGAGGTACAGATCTGTGATTCAACAGTCTTGCACAATTCACAGTGCTCACCATAGCACATACCCCCCATGTCTATTACCCAGCCACCCCAACCCTCCCACCCCACCCCCACTCCAGCAACCCTCAGTTTATTTCCTGAGATTAAGAATTCCTCATATCAGTGAGGTGATATGATACATATCTTTCTCTGATTGACTTATTTCACTCAGCATAACACCCTCCAGTTCCATCCACATCGTTGCAAATGGCAAGATCTCATTCCTTTTTATGGCTGCATAATAATCCATTGTATGCATATACCACATCTTCTTTATCCATTCATCTGTCGATGGACATCTTGGCTCTTTCCACAGTTTAGCTAATGTGGACATTGCTGCTATAAACATTGGGGAGCACGTAACCCTTTGGATCCCTACATTTGTAGCTTTGGGGTAAATACCCAGTAGTGCAATTGCCGGATTTTATGGTAGCTCTATTTCCAACTTTTTGAGGAACCTCCATACTGTTTTCCAGAGTGGTTGCTCCAGCTTGCATTCCCACCAACAGTGTTGGAGGGTTCCCCTTTCTCCGCATTCCCGCCAACATTTGTCATTTCCTGACTTGTTAATTTTAGCCATTCTGACTGCTGTGAGGTGGTATCTCATTGAGGTTTTGATTTGGATATCCCTGATGCCGAGCGATGTTGAGCACTTTTTCATGTGTCTGTTGGCCATTTGGATGTCTTCTTTGGAAAAATGTCTGTTCATGTCTTCTGCCCATGTCTTGATTGGATTATTTGTTCTTTGGGTGTTGAGTTTGATAAGTTCTTTATAGATTTTGAATACTAGCCCTTTATCTGATGTGTCATTTGCAAATATCTTCTCCCATTCTGTTGGTTGTCTTTTGGTTTTGTGGACTGTTTCTTTTGCTGTGCAAAAGCTTTTTATCTTGATGAAATCCCAATAGTTCATTTTTGCCCTTGCTTCCCTTGCCTTTGGCGATGTTTCTAGGAAGAAGTTGCTGCGGCTGAGGTCGAAGAGGTTGCTACCTGTGTTCTCCTTTAGGATTTTGATGGACTCCTGTCTCACGTTTAGGTCCTTCAACCATTTGGAGTCTATTTTTGTGTGTGGTGTAAGGGAATGGTCCAGTTTCATTCTTCTGCATGTGGATGTCCAATTTTCCCAACACCATTTGTTGAAGAGACTGTCTTTTTTCCATTGGACATTCTTTCCTGCTTTGTCAGAGATAAGTTGACCATAGAGTTGAGGGTCCATTTCTGGGCTCTCTATTCTGTTCCATTGATCTATGTGTCTGTTTTTGTGCCACTACCATACTGTCTTGATGATGACAGCTTTGTAATAGAGCTGGAAGTCCGGAATTGTGATGCCGCCAGCTTTGCTTTTCTTTTTCAACATTCCTCTGGCTATTCGGAGTCTCTTCTGGTTCCATACAAATTTTAGGATTATTTGTTCCATTTCTTTGAAAAAAGTGGATGGTATTTTGATGGGAATTGCATTGAATGTGTAGATTGCTCTAGGTAGCATTGACATCTTCACAATGTTTGTTCTTCCAATCCATGAGCATGGAACATTTTTCCATTTCTTTGTGTCTTCCTCAATTTCTTCCATGAGTATTTTATAGTTTTCTGAGTACAGATCCTTTGCCTCTTTGGTTAGATTTATTCCTAGGTATCTTATGGTTTTGGGTGCAATTGTAAATGGGATCAACTCCTTAATTTCTCTTTCTTCTGTCTTGTTGTTGGTGTATAGGAATGCCACTGATTTCTGTGCATTGATTTTATATCCTGCTACTTTACTGAATTCCTGTATGAGTTCTAGCAGTTGTGGGGTGGAGTCTTTTGGGTTTTCCACATAAAATATCATATCATCTGCAGACAGTGAGAGTTTGACTTCCTCTTTGCCGATTTGGATGCCTTTGATTTCTTTTTGTTGTCTGATTGCTGTGGTTAGGACTTCTAATACTATGTTGAATAGCAGTGGTGAGAGTGGACATCCCTGCCACATTCCTGACCTCAGTGGGAAAGCTCTGTTTTTCCCCACTGAGAATGATATTCACTGTAGGTTTTTCATAGATGGCTTTTATGATATTGAGATATGTACCCTCTATCCCTATACTCTGAAGAGTTTTGATCAAGAAAGGATGCTGTACTTTGTCAAATGCTTTTTCTGCATCGATTGAGAGGATCATATGATTCTTGTTCTTTCTTTTGTTAATGTATTGTATCACGTTGATTGATTTGCGGATGTTGAACCAACCTTGCGGCCCAGGGATAAATCCCACTTGGTCGTGGTGAAGAATCCTTTTAATGTACTGTTGGATCCTGTTGGGTAGGATTTTGGTGAGAAGTTTTGCATCCATGTTCATCAAGGATATTGGTCTGTAATTCTCCTTTTTGATGGGGTCTTTGTCTGGTTTTGAGATCAAGGTAATGGTGGCCTCATAAAATGAGTTTGGAAGTTTTCCTTCCATTTCTATTTTTTGGAACAGTTTCAGGAGAATAGGCATTAATTCTTCTTTAAATGTCTGATAGAATTCCCCTGGGAAGCCATCTGGCCCTGGGCTTTTGTTTGTTGGGAGATTTTTGATGACTGCTTCAATTTCCTTACTGGTTATAGGTCTGTTCAGGTTTTCTATTTCTTCCTGGTTCACTTTTGGTAGTTGATACATCTCTAGGAATGCATCCATTTCTTCCAGGTTATCTAATTTGCTGGCATAGTGTTGCTCATAATATGTTCTTATAATTGTTTGTATTTCTTTGGTGTTGGTTGTGATCTCTCCTCTTTCCTTCATGATTTTGTTGATTTGGGTCATTTCCCTTTTCTTTTTGATAAGTCTGGCCAGGGGTTTATCAATCTTGTTAATTCTTTCAAAGAACCAGCTCCTAGTTTCGTTGATCTGTTCTACTGTTCTTTTGGTTTCTATTTCATTGATTTCTGCTCTGATCTTTGTCATTTCTCTTCTCCTGCTGGGTTTAGGCTTTCTTTGCTGTTTTTTCTCTAGCTCCTTTAGGTGTAGGGTTAGGTAGTGTATTTGAGACCTTTCTTGTTCCTTGAGAAAGGCTTGTATTGCTATATACTTTCTTCTTGGGACTACCTTTGCTGCATCCCAAAGATTTTGAACAGTTGTGTTTTCATTTTCATTGGTTTCCAGGAATTTTTTAAATTCTCTTTAATTTCCTGGTTGACCCATTCATTCTTTAGTAGGATGCTCTTTAGCCTCCATGTATTTGAGTTCTTTCTGACTTTCCTCTTGTGATTGAGTTCTAGTTTCAAAGCATTGTGGTCTGAAAATATGCAGCGAATGATGCCAGTCTTTTGGTACTGGTTGAGACCTGATTCATGACCTAGGATGTGATCTATTCTGGAGAATGTTCCATGGGCACTAGAGAAGAATATGTATTCCGTTGCTTTGGGATGGAACGTTCTGAATGTCTGTGAAGTCCATTTGGTGCAGTGTGTCATTTAAAGTCTTTGTTTCCTTGTTGATCTTTTGCTTAGATGATCTGTCCATTTGAGTGAAGGGGTGTTAAAGTCCCCCACTATTACTGTATTGTTGTCAAGGTGTGTCTTTGCTTTTGTTATGAATTGCCTTATAGAGCTGGCTGCTCCCATGTTAGGGGCATAGATATTTACATTTGTTAGAGCTTCTTGTTGGATAGACCCTTTAAGTAGGATATAGTGTCCTTCCTCATCTCTTACTACAGTCTTTGGTTTAAAATCTAATTTGTCTGATATAAAGATTGCCACCCCAGTTTTCTTTTGGTGTCCATTAGCATGGTAAATGGTTTTCCATCCCCTCACTTTCAATCTGGGGGTGTCTTTGGGTCTAAAATGAGTCTCTTGCAGACAGCATGTTGATGGGTCTTGTTTTTTTAATCCAATCTGATAGCCTGTGTCTTTTGATTGGGGCATTTAGCCCATTTACATTCAGCGTAACTATTGAAAGATATGAATTTAGTGCCATTGTATTGCCTGTAAGGTGACTGTTACTGTATATTGTTTGTGTTCCTTTCTGGTTTATGCTGCTTTTAGGCTCTCTCTTTGCTTAGAGGACCTCTTTCAATAGTTCTTGTAGGGCTGGTTTCGTGTTTGCGAATCCTTTTTGGTTATTGTTTGTCCTGGACGCTTTTTATCTCTCCTTCTATTTTCAATGACAGCCTAGCTGGATATAGTATTCTTGGCTGCATATTTTTCTCATTTAGTGCTCTGAATATATCATGCCAGTCCTTTCTGGCCTGCCAGGTCTCTGTGGATAGGTCTGTTGCCAATCTAATGTTTCTACTATTATAGGCTACATATCTTTTCTCCTGAGCTGCTTTCAGGATTTTCTCTTTGTCTCTGAGACTCGTAAGTTTTACTGTTAGATATCAGAGTGTTCACTTATTTTTATTGATTTTGAGAGGTGTTCTCTGTGCCTCCTGGATTTTGAAGGCTGTTTCCTTCCCCACATTAGGGAAGTTCTCTGTTATAATTTGTTCCAATATACCTTCTGTCCCTCTTTTCTTCTTCTGGGATCCCAATAATTCTAATATTGTTTCATCTTATGGTATCACTTATCTCTTGAATTCTGCCCTCGTGATCCAGTAGTTGTTTAGCTCTCCTTTTCTCAGCCTCTTTATTTTCCATCATTTGGTCTTCTGTATCCCTGATTCTCTCTTCTGCCTCATTTATCCTAGCAGTTAGTGCCCCCATTTTTTATTGCACCTCATTCATAGCCTTTTTGATTTCGACTTGGTTAGATTTTAGTTCTTTTATTCCTTCAGAAAGCGTTTCTCTAATAACATCCATGCTTTTTTCAAGCCCAGCTAGTATCTTTAAAATCATGATTCTGAACTCTAGGTCCGACATCATACTAATGTCCGTATTGAGTAGGTCTCTGGCAGATGGTACCACCTCCTGTTCTTTTTGTTGGGGTGATTTTTTCCATCTTGTCATTTTGTCCAGAGGAGAATAGGTGAATGAAAGAACAAAATGCTAACAGGGTAATAACGTCCCCAGAAAATATACTCTAAACAAATCAGAAAAGACCTGAAACCAGGAGAAAAGAAAGGGAAAGAAAGAAAAAAGAAAGAGGGGAAAAAAAGTAAAAGAAAAAGATAAAAACAGAACAAAACAAAAAAAACAGAATATGATCAAATATCATCAGGCTAGTGCATAGATCAGTGCCACACACTAGATTTTGGGTGTATTTTGGTCTGTTAGAAGAAAGTGCCTCCCAAAATTTAAAGAAAGAAAGACTTATATATGTACAAAATAAGCGCTGATACAATGAAAGGATGGAATATGACTGTAAAGATGAAAATTATAAAAAATTTTATAAAAGGAATTGATAAGAATTTGTTTGAAAAAAGAAAGAAGAGGATTTTTAAAAAAAGAAAGAAAGAAAGAAAAAAGGGGGGGGAGAGAATGTGATCAGGCAGGAGACTAGAACAAAGCCATACACTAGAGATTTAGGGTATATTTTGATCTGTTAGAAGAAACTGTATCTCAAAATTTTAAAGAGGGGACAACTTATATATATATGCCAAAAATAATGGTAACTACTATGAAGGGATAGAATATGACTCTAAAAATGAAAAATAAATTTTTTTTTAAAAAAGGGATTGATAAGATGTTGGTTGAAAAAGGGAAAAAGAAAAATTCAAAAAAAAGTTAAAAAAATTAACTTTGAAAGACTAAAGAATCATGATAAAAAAGCCATGAATTCTATGTGCAGTATTCCCCTAGCGCTGGAGTTCTGCCGTTCTCACTGATTGGTAAACTTGGTCTTGGCTGGCTATTCTTGCTGATCTGGGGGAGGGGACTGTTGCAGTGGTTCCCAAATGTCTTTGCCGGAGGCAGAATTGCCCCGTCCTTGTCGTCCAGGCTAAGTAATCTGCTCGGGTTTGCTCTCGGGAGCTTTTGTTCCCTGCAAGCTTTCCGTACAGCTTTGGAGGAGGAGAGTGAAAATGGCGGCCTCCCAATCTCCACCCCGGAGGAGCCGAGAACTCGGGGCCCCGCTCCTCAGTGTGCCCCCAGAGAAAAGCAGTCAATCACTCCCATCTCCCTGGTCTCTGGCCGCACTCCGTGCTCACCCATACTGTGACCGAGCTTTCTATCTCTGGCACCCAACTCGGTGTGGAGTCTCCAAAGCCAGCAGATCCCTGCGGTGGCGCTCCTGTGCCACTCCTCCCAGGGGAGGAAGGGGAGTCTCCCCAGGTCTGCCGCTTGTTGGGTCCCTGCTGGAGGAGCAGTGGCCCGACTATGTCACAGTTTATGGCAACCCCGAGCTGAGAGCCCATGCCTTGGCTCCGTCTCTGTGGCCGGCTTCCCCGCTCCGATCCCAGGGAGCTCTGCCGCACTCAGTCACCCCCGGTCTTTCTGTGACCCCGAGGGTCCTGAGACCACACTGTCCTATGAGGGTTCCACCCCCCTTAGCCACTGGAGCAACATCCCTCAGCAGAGCCGACTTCTAAAAGTTCCGATTTTGTGCTCCGCTGCTCTATCACTTGCCAGAAGCGGCCGATGGAGGCCCCCTCCCCAGCCACCTATCCTCCCGAATATTGCCTCAGATTCACGTCCTACCTTCCAGTAAGTGGTCGCTCTTCTGTTCAGAGAGTTGTTGCTATTCTTTTTTCGATCTCCTGTTGAGTTCGTAGGTGTTCAGAATGGTTTGATCCCTATCCAGCTGAATTCCTGAGACCAGATGAAATCCAGGTCTCCTACTCCTCCACCATTTGCTCCGCCTCCCCACAAAATTTTTTAAAGATTTCTAATTTATACTTAGAATCAATCTCACTAAAATACCAGTTCTAGTGAAATCTTCAAGATTATGCCTTCTCAGACTTGAAATAGAGATCTCAACTCCTTTGGAGAGGATGCTCTTACTTCTAAGTGGGTTCACTTTCCCAGATCATTCAGGGCCCTTCTACAAACTTCTTCCTGGTGTGAAGAGGGTTCTTTTCCATGAAGACATTTTCTAAGAGTGACTGCCAAATCCACTTATGCTGTAATTATTTTTTATGAATGTGTCCACCTACAAGACAATAGGTTCTTCCAAGGTCAAGATCTCACTCATCCTATATCTACAGTGCCTATTATAGTAGCTGGCTTTAGAGTGGCTACTCAATATGGGTTTATTGACTTTAGGGATGAATGAGTCATTGTCCCTTAAAAAGTGATATAATAATGTCATGCTTGGTGAGACATCTACATGTACCAGGAAATGATACTGCAAAAAAGTTCCAAAATTCAGGTTTGCTGTACCATTCTAAGAAGAGAGTCCATGATCACTTCACTGGGGGTCTGCAGAAGGAAAGGGGAGCTTCCAGAGGTTTGGCTGTATGAGAGTAGTCTGTTTAAATCCCTACACTTCATGCCAAGGTGTGTTAAAAACCAGAAGTGTTACTTTTCAGAGATGCCAAATGGCAGCTGTCACAGGTCATCATGGGAAGAGGGGGTATAGATATTCTTTATGAATGTTTATTTTAATTACAGTAAAAAAAACCCTTAGACTTTGTAATCCATCATTCTGCTATAAAATCAATATTACAGCGTTCAAATATCTTTATCATGACAGTGTTTTATTCTAAAAATGTATTTTTCTACATGTTCTAACATAAAAAAATAAATAATAGTTTGGCATGACATAAATGAAAACACAATTTCATGAAATGGCATTTTGTGAATTTAAACCGAAGCAAATATTTGACATGCTTTATTTAAATTAATTTGCTCTGCATACTCTGCCATTTTGCTAGCAGGCAAGTGCTATGTTATCATACATTTGCTGCACTGGGCTCTGAAACTCGTAGTGAAGAAGTAGAAGACGAGGGACCCAAGCAGACCCAATTCTGAGGGTCCCACAGGCCCACACTCAGGTTCAACTGGCAGTAAAAATTGACTAGATGTGGGCAGGAAGTTGTTTAACAAAATGATTATGTCTACTCTTGCAAGGCAAAAGTGCGATGTTCACTTCCATGCTGGTAGCATTTTTGCTATATAAATATTAATTTACTTTTAGTAATCCTAAACCAATCCTAATGTGCATTCTGTGTAAATTGTAAGCAAAACAATTTTTTTTGTGTGTGCATCATAAATACCATGCTTTCCTAAACTTTCTAGAAAAGCAATCTGCCTGTGCTAGAATGTTCATGCTATCAGTTAGGGGGAGAAAATAAGGTATATGTTTAGTAAGTTACTATCTGGCCCTTTATGAAAAAGTGTGCCAACCCCTGGATTTATAGAATAAACTTGATTTGCAATGATTGAATAATATTTGTTTTGATTTGGAATCCCAGATACTAATCCAATTTCCTCCAGCCTCCCAGTGGATCAGATTAAGAGTTTTCCAATAGTTTATAGTTATAGAAACTGTATTTGACTATGGTTATTATTTTCTTTCCATAATCACTAACCTGGCACAATGACTTCTATCCCAAAAGGGGGTCTGAAACGATAATAATGGTGCTGGCAAGCACCAAGGACAGATCACAATCATTACAGGATGGATGCTATGAACTGGCTTGGGTCATGACAAAAGTAACATATAATTTTCCTACATGTGGATGGCAACTTGTGGTGTCTTCTTCACTTATGTGCAAGGGTCTTCACAGCTCTTAGGACCAAGTGCACTTTGAAGATGAAGGATATAATTCACAGACCAAATAAAGAATTCAGACTTATGGGAGGAAACTGAAATATATTTTCAAAAGAGATTTCACACACACACACACACACACACACACACACACACACACACACACACACACCATAGAGCCTGTCTCCACCATTTGGAAAACTTTAGCTCCATTTTTTCATCCACAGGAAAAGAAGAAAATTTTAAAAATGTGGGACAATATGGCCCCGATCCAGAAATTTCTACATTTAACAAAGCATTCGTTCTTCACTGGTCAGAAAGAGTTTAGATACAGTCCTTCCAAACCAAAATCAAACAGGGTGCATTTTTAGCTCTTTGGGTTACTGTTGGGCCACACCATGGGGTCAACTGGAAAATGTCCTCTTCTAAAACCCTGTCCTCTGTACCCACAGTTTTCCCACTCCCAGAGCCAATGATTAGAAGCAAGGCAGTTTGGAGTTGCCATGAACAAACTCTTGAAAATGGGAGTGAAGAGAGGAGTTCTTTAGGCACCCAGGCAACTGTGAAATAACAAAAAGGAGATAAGAACCAACAAAATCAAGAGGCAGGAGAAAAACTGAAAGCAACAGAATATAGTGGATTACATTTTTTTTCCTCAAAGATAACCCAGGAACAACCTTTATCATCCAAAGGCTATTTTCTCTCTCATCTAGGAATTCAAAAAGAAGAGGGAAAAGGATCAGTTCTACAGCAAAGTTTGGCATAAGTAACCTTAGCAGGTAATTGAAAAAAACTTTCAGGTGTTTGGGGTTTTTTTTTATTTTAATTTTTTTCAAATAATAACTCAACTAGTAAGAGAAACCATAGTTCCTATGCAGGCTCAGAAAAAATAAAAGACATTGGTGAACAGAAACAGAAACAATTGCCCCAGCCCAATAATGGCTCCTAATTTTCCAATAAGAAACCCAAACCAAACCAAATCAAAACAACAACAAAAAAACCCATCTTCTCGGTTAATTCAGAAAATACTCAGTGAAAAATGTCTATTTACTTTATAAGATATGGTCTCTATATCTTCAAAGAGTCTTTAATCTACCGGAGATAGGACTGACCCACATCATTACAGAACCGCGTGAGATGGTTTCTGCTCATGCACTCACTCTAACAGTGCTATAGAAGTCAGAAGGAGAGATACAAGGGAGTAGTCTGGGGGCATGTAACTGTATTAATCATCTAGTAAGTCAAAACAATAATCAGTTATTATCTCCCAGTTTCTGTGAGTAGAGACTCTGGAAGCAACTTAGTTACTTGTTTCAGGTTCAGGGTCTCTTATGAGGTTGCAATCCAGCTGTCAGCTGGAGCTGCAGTCATCAAAAGGATGACTGGAGGGGGCTGTGCTTCCAAGACTATTCACATGGTTGTTGGAAGTCCCCAGCTCTTCACCATGTGGGCCTTTCCACAGGGTGCATGACAACATGGCAGCTGACTTCTGCCAGAGCTAGCAATCTGAGAGAGAAAAAGAGAGAAAGGGAGAGTGCCCCAAAAAGGAAGCCACAGTCTTTTTATAACCTAACCTTGGAAGTGACCTCCCATTATTTCTGCCATATTCTATTTGTTAGAAGTGAGTCAAGAAATCCAGCGCACACTCCAGCAGAGGGAATTACACAAGGGTGTGAGTACCAAGAGGAGGGGTCATGGGGGGCCACCATAAAGGCTTTCTATTATAGTAACCAAAAGTGTTGAATTTGAGGAAGGTGTCAGTAAATTATAGGTAGAGGCCCTGACACCTGACTTTTGTAAATAAAGTTATATTGGCCCAGAACTACACCCATTTGTTTGCTTGCTATCTGTGGCTGCTTTTGTGCTAACAACGGCAGAGTTAAATAGTTGTGACAAAGACCCTATGATCCTCAAAGGTTAAAGTATTTACTGTCTGAACCTTTACAGGAAAGTTTTGCTGAGCCCTGCTCTAGAGCAGTACTTCTCAAAATTTATATGCATATGAATCACCTGGAGCTCTTTAAAATGTGGTTTCTGATTCAGTAGGTCTGAATGAGGACGGAAACTCTGCATTTCTAATAAGCTCTCAGGTGATGTTGATGCTGCTGGACCACAGATCACATTTGAGGAGCAAAGCTTGTAGACCTTGAGGGATGAGAAGGTCTTGGGTAGGCAGGAGAGGGCTTCCCAAGTAGCGAGAAATGGCATGAGAAAAGACCAGAAAAGGAACAGGCATGGATTTTGGGGAGAAAATAAGAAGATCAGGCTGTCTGGAACAGAATGGAGGACATAACCATATCCTCCCCATAAAGAACAATTCCAAAGAGAAATACTAAGCTTTGAGGTGATTGAGAAGACAATGAAGAAAACAGTATAGTTTTGGTTCTTCTTATTTCAAGATACACAGTCTTTAAAAAAAAATGATCAGAATATGGTCGATTGTCTAAACTAACAAAACACAAGAATTGAAAAAGAAAAAAAATAAAAGAAGGAAGGAAAGAAAGAAGGAAAGAGAGAAAGGAAGGAAGTATCTACACAGACATTGTTTAGTGTCCACTTTGCATTGCTGATGTGCTAGGCCGACAGACAAAGATGATAGACAGTCTCTTCTTACCTCTCAGGCTGGTGGTGGACAGAGACATATTAATACACTGGAGGTCATGCATTGTGATAGGTATTTTAATAGAAGTATCTGCCTGGTACTGCAGGAAGACAATGAGAAGGAACAGGATCTTGAAGGATTGATAGGAGTTTGTTAGGCTGGATAGGTGAAGAAAGCATTGGAGGTTGTGGAATATTATAGAGACAAAAGGGCAGGGACTAGGTAGAGGTTGTACAGGCCTGAGTCATGGGGTGTGTGTCAGGTAGGGGAACACAAGAGGCTCAGGAAGGGAAGAAGGTAGAGACCAGACGTGAGATTGGACAGACAACTAAACAAAGGCTGCCACTGGCCTCAGATACTGCAGGAAGACTTTCAGACTCGGTCAGGTGATGATATCAGGTAACCCATGTGATGATCCTGGCACAAAGGAATGCTCAGTTACCACTGGTTGTGGTTCTAGTTTAGAAACTCTGATGGTCATGTGGAGGATTTCATGCCTGGGAAAGCAGAAGAGGGAGGATCATTGTTCACCTGGCCTGCAGGTGAACTAATTTTCAGAATCCTTGAGATCAAGATTCCCAAGCAACCTGCTGTAGTTCATGTTACGTATGGGTTGTGTCATAGTATGTCCACCTTCATTGGCTTGTATCCCCCCACACTGGCCCTGCTCACTTCCAGGGGGGCACCAAGGAAGAGGCAGCTGCTCAGCTAGCCCAGGTAGCCCTAGCCACGGAGCAATGGCAAGGTCTTTGCCCCCAAAGGAGTGGACATACAGGGAGAACTTCCATGTATCCCATCCAGACTTGGCTCCATTACCCTTGGCACCACCATGGTCCCATGGAGCCCACATTCCCCACCATGTCACATACCCCTGCTACACTCATATGGTCTATTGGCTCACCTGTCTTCATCACAGACAAGTTCTCCTGTCTTTAAGCTCTGCAAAGTCAGAGGCTGGATCTAGTTCACCAATACATCCTTGGCAATTAACCCAGGCCTGGGCTCAGAGTGGTCACCTAGCAAATCTACATCAGATGAGTCAATGAACAGCAATGGGGCTAATAATATTTCCGGTATACCTCAGTGTTCATTGTGAGCACTGTTATTAGTTTGCTAGGGCTTCCATAACAAGTGACTACACCCTGGGTGGTTTAAACAGGTACTATTTCCTCACTGTCCTGGAGGTTGGAAGTCCAAGGTGAAGGTGTTGACAGGATTAATTTCCTCTGAGGCCTCTCTCCTTGGCTTGCAGAGGGCCCAGCTAGCTTCTCATTGTGTCTTCACATGCTCTTTTCTCTGTCTGTGTGTACTCCTGGGGTCTCTCTGTGTGTCCTAATCTCCTTTTCTCCTAAGGACAGGCAGATTGGATTAGAAGCCATACTAATAGCCAATTTTAATGTAATTACCTCTTTAAAGAGCTTACCTTCAAATACAGTCACATGCTGAGGTGATGGGGGTTAGAACTTCAACATAAGCATTTGGGGGGACACAATTAAGCCTGTAACAAGAATTAAATGAGCTAATATAAGTGTCTAGAATGGTGCCTGGGATGGTGCCACAACAGTGCTCACAATTACCATGAGCAATTTGGAAGGAACACATAGAGAACACCTTGTCTACGAACCAATATTACAGAGGGACTCTCTAGACTCAGCTCCTTTTGAAAGAGTGTTTGGAGTTTTGAGGTTTATTCAGAAAGTCAGAAGAAGAGTTCTATAACTTTGTATTCCTGCATAGGCTCATCCTTGTGGGGCAACATGGCCCCAGTAGGGGTGGCTCCCAATCCCTCTCCTCTTCCCATTGTACCCTGTGGACAGTTACTGTACCCATCGTTTACAGGCTATAATCCATCTATTGATTCTTACATGCTCATCACGAAAATCCTGTTAGGCATGAATTATAATTTTACAGATGGGAAAAACTGAGTCCAGAGAGGTTAAGGAACTTGCCTAAACTGACACAGCCAACTCCTGGCAGAACCAGATTCAAACTCAGGCATTTTCACCATAACACTCTGCCTGCTGAGGAGGCATGGGCCCAGGTGTGGGCACTATCGTCACTGGATCTAAACTTCTGCTTCAACCCATGAACGTGACATCCCTGTGACATCTCTAGCCTCTGACACTGAGGTACTAAGGCAGAGGTCCTGACTGCTGGCCTGCTGCGGAAATGGCCCCAGCATATCCCCAGGTGAAAGGGAGAAGCAATGAAAACACCCACTTCGTGGGATCTGTTCCCCCACCTGCTCTGAAAACCCTTTGGTATCACTCTGCTCCTCTCGGCCAGTCAGTCATTCTTCTGCCTGGGGAGCCAGAGATGACTCTGGAGCAGGGAGTCTTCCTGTTACACTGTGGAGCACAGAGCTGCTCTTTCTGCAGAGTCATCTATTAACATATAATGTATTATTTGTTTCAGGGGTACAGGTCTGTGATTCATCAGTCTTACACAATTCACAGCATTCACAATAGTACATACCCTCCTCAATGTCCATCATCCAATTACCCCATCCTTCCCACCCCCCACCACTCCAACAACCTTCAGTTTGTTTCCTGAGATTAAGAGTCTCTCATGGTTTGTCTCCTTCTCTGGTTTTGTCTTGTTTCATTTTTCCCTCCCTTCCTCTATGATCCTCTGTCTTGTTTCTCAAATTCCTCATATCAGTGAGAGCATATGATACCTGTCTTTCTCTGATTGACTTATTTTGCTCAGCGTAATACCCTCTAGTTCCATCCACGTTGTTGCAAATGGCAAGATTTCATTTTTTGATGGCTGCATAATATTCCATTGTATATATATACCACATCTTCTTTATCCATTCATCTGTTGATGGACATCTTGGCTCTTTCCATAGTTTGGCTGTTATGGACATTGCTGCTATAAACATCGGGGTGCATGTAACCCTTTGTATCCCTACATTTGTATCTTTGGGGTAAATACCCAGTAGTGTGATTGCTGGGTCGTATGGTAGCTCTGTTTTCAACTTTTTGAGGAACCTCCATACTGTTTTCCAGAGTGGTTGCACCAGCTTGCATCCCCGCCAACATCTGTCGTTTCCTGACTTGTTAATTTTAGCCATTCTGACTGGTGTGAGGTGGTATCTCATTGAGGTTTTGATTTGGATTTCCCTGATGTCGAGCGATGTTGAGCACTTTTTCATGAGTCTGTTGGCCATTTGGATGTCTTCTTTGCAGAAATTTTTGTTCATGCCTTCTGCCCATTTTTGATTGGATTATTCGTTTTTTAGGTGTTGAGTTTGACAAGTTCTTTATAGATTTTGGATACTAGCCCTTTATCTGATATGTCATTTGCAAATATCTTCTCCCATTCTGTCGGTTGTCTTTTGGTTTTGTTGACTGTGTTCTTTGCTGTCTGCAGAGACATCTAAATGGACAGCAAGCAGCTGCAGAGGAGCAAGGGTGGATGTGCAGACACTGAGCAGACCTGGGGGCCAGCAACCCAGGCCAGAGCCCATGCTCAAACTCCAGAGTGAGAGGTGCATGAGGACCTGGGTCAGGGCACAGGCAGGTTAGCATGTATGACATAGCAAAAGAGGCTCCTAAGAGATACAAGATGGTGGCAGCCTCACAAAGTGTGGATTCCAGCAAGCTGTTTAACTGCTGACCTGCCTCTTCCTCTGGGGCAGAGACATTATCCACCCTCTCAAAGCCTCAGTATCCATATCTATAAATCAGATCTTCATAGTACCTACCTTGTAGTAGTGTGAGGAGTAAAGAGATAATGCATGTAAAGTGCCTTGCACCAACCTTGTAAAAAGCAGCCATTCCTTCAACATTGGTTGATTGCAAAGTGACAGCTATAATCAAAGTAATATGAAATATTAAGACACCAGTGGAGCTACCCAACCCAAGGGAGAGTTTTCACCCTAGAAAATGAAACTCCCTTCAAAGACCATTTTCCTCTAGGACCAGCCTCATCATGGGTGAAGCATTGTGAAATGTGTGAAGCATTTCAGACATGGGCCCTCTTGGTACACCCCACTGTCAAGACCCTCACAGCATCCACCGTTAGGGCTACACCTTATGATAAGCCTTTTGAGACTAGAAACCCCATGTTAACATGGAACCCTGCCATCCCATCCAGAAGGGCATTCCACACATGCATGGTTTTGCCTAGTTCTGATTCCCAGCACACTTTTCATCATGCAAAAGACTATGGCAAAAAAAAAAAAAATAGCTAAAAATTTCTGCCTGCCTCCTCCTTTTCCTCCTCACCTCCTCCCTCCTCCCAAGATCTGTTACAGGAATTTTATTCCTCTTAATTTACTCTGCAAATTGCTCAGCTTGACTAGTGTTATTCTGCAGCTCTGTGAATGGAGCGTTGTGAGATTTCAGCCCACCCTCTCTGAGCGCAGTGCTCATTCTGCTGGGAGATAGCTGCCCTTGCAGAATGGAAGCCAGGACCCACTTGCCCCAGGCTTTGGGTACCTTGTGAAATACCTGATCATGCAGCTTCTCATTTGTACAGGGATTTATAGTTTCCAGAACTCAGCTATCTCCATTGGCTCATTTACATAAATACCATAGAAGAAGATGTAATACCTTTCATCTATACAGCTCTTTTTCCATTTACCAAGTACTCTCATATATATTACCTAATTTATAGATAACATATAATAAATGTATTGATTCCTTCCATATGAATAGTGCTGTTATAACCCATTACAGAAGAAGAGCATGGGCTATCAGGTTCTGGAGCACCAGGGCACAAGCCCTGACCCTCCATTAGTGCTTATACTGCTGGAATGCAGCCTCCTAGAAGCCTCTTGAGCTTGACCTTCTCATCTCAGAGAGCCTTCCATTCCTTTAGCCATGGCCCAGGGTCTCTGTCCAAGACTCTGGTCTCCCAGTCATCCTGAGCAATGCCACTGAGCCTGTCCATAAGAACCTTGCATGCACCCATGCACGGCTGCAACAGGGCATCCTGCTCTCTCTCACGTTTATGTGTGGCCACCCCAGGAAGCTGCATGAGCAGGTGTTGGTTGCATTTCAAGACTCTGTGACTGGCACTTAAACCGTGGTCTAATATTTAGGGGATGATTGTAGAACTCCTCAAAAATCTTGAAGAATATCCTTGATTTGTCCAATAGGTCCAATCCATCCTGCAGTCTTGATTATCTTTATCAAGGGCATATCTGATAGTGCCCTCCATGCCACCTCAAACCCTCCACATCTTCACCAGCATTTGTTGTCTTGTCTTTTTGATAATAGCTAGTAGCTGTAAGGTGAGATCTCAGTGTGGTTTTGATGTTTAATTCCCAGATGATTAGTGACATTGAGCTCCTGTCTTGATAACTGTTATTCATTGCTTTAGATTGGATTTCCTGGAAACAGACTTTGAGCTAGAGAGTTGCATGCACAAGTTTTATCACAGAGAACTCTTAGCGGGGGCAGATAGATCTTTACAGAGGTGAGGAAGGCAGTGAGTGAGGAGAAGAGGTGACAATGTGGTTTTTGGTGAAGTTTCAGTCAACCCTACAGGGCACCATAGAGTTGGGAGGACCCATTGAATTATTCCAAACTGAGGCAAGGGGACAGGCCTTTATATCCTGCAAAGGGCTGGAAAGGGGAGTCTGGGCAGGGACATGCCCTGTGACCCAGGGCAATGGTCAGGGAAGGACATAGCTGTGAGCCTTCAGTGGCCAATATTCCAGCATGGGAGTTGGATGTGTCTGGACAGAGTACCCCTAACATTCACTCCACTGGAGTTCCCAAACTTTGCTGCACCAGGAAATGGGAATGTTGGAGGCCATCTTGGAATCCTGGTTAACCCTGGACATAAGCCCATTGCCCTTCTGCCTGGCTCTGCTTTCTTCTTTGCCCATCAGGACTGGATTAATATATCTTTGCAAGACCCCATTTAGCTGGCAGCACTAGCTAAAAGGGGAAAGCCAGGCAAAGGGTGAGACAGCCTTCTGCTCCACACCTCTTCTGTCCAGACGCTTTGAATTGGGCAACTCCCCTTCTGAGCATGGTCTGAATCAGGCTTTTCTAGGGCATGCTGCATTCCTTGCCCTGCTGCCTCCCTATATGGAACCTTCTTTTCCTAATTTATTTTCAGCCGTGAAGCTGATCTCAGAGGCAGCATCTGGTTCTGCTTTTAAAACAAAGCTGTGGCTGAGTCGGGCAGAGAGGCACAGAAGTCAAATGCACGCTTGTCCCCAAGGTCACCCAGCAAAAGCGCAGCCTTGGTTCTTCTCTGTCCACAGTGTCTCCTCCCAGCATCCTTTGTTGTCAACACACAACATTTATTCACCTGGGCTTATTACAGGGTCCTGGAGTTACGGAATCTGCAGCGAGGTCAGAGCCGCCGGGCTGCGGAGGCCCTCCCAAGCACCAAGGCACTCAGAAATTCTATATCCGTACGAGGAAAATAGAAGCTGAGGAGGCCTGAGCTTCATGTTTTAGCTTTCCCTTTGGCAAATGAAGAGTCTGCCTACAACTCCCTGGGCTCGACATTCAATATCCCAAAACCAAAGTGACTGGCCTGTCACGGAAGCTCAACTATCCCCCAGTGTCCCACAGGAGGTCCTGATTCGTTCATGACATGTGGGTGATGTGAAGACAGCCTTTGAGCTCCATCAGGGCTGTTGTTCCCATTTTGGTTCAAGTCTCAGCAAGATTGAGGCTGTCACAGAACGTGCATCATCACCATGTTGGGGGCAGGAGAGACACGTGGCCTGTCGCTAGGGCCATCAGAACTGTCCTTTGTGGTGGAAATGGCTGCGGTACCTGCATGGTGACCACAACCACAGGCATGGTATTCTCTGGGGGCGCTTTTACTCTCAACTCTTCTGTTGCGTTGCATCCTAATTGGTGTTTGTCAAGCTAGTTCAATTGTAGTTCTAAATATGGTCATAGTGGCTGTGTCCTGGGAGTAGGGGCGGGGATGGAAGCAAGAGGTGGGCAGAACAGAAAGCTATGCTACCTGCTGGGATGCTGCTAAAAAATATAGGCTCTCCCTTCACCCAAGCCCGCATCTATATCCATCCCTGTGCCACTCCAAAAGGACTTGGAGGGCACCTTAACCAGGACACGAAGGCTGTAAGGGGAACTGTTTGATTAATTACCTGAGATAACTAACTGGGTTAGCTCATTTCTCCCCAGAAAAGCCTGACATGGAGGAAGAGCCTAGCACTGAGGAAGACCCTCAGCACATGGGGCGTAGGATCATGAAGGAAGCCTGCAGAGACCGGGGCACAGAGGCAGGGCTCCTGGAGGGAGGGTGTGAAGGGAGTTGAACAGGGCAGCAAGTACAAAACATCCCCCAGCTTTCAACTTCAGCTGGGGGTACAGAGGAAACAAAGGTGACAGGTCAAGTGTCAAGAAAAAGAAGGGTCAGCACCCTCTCCTCAGCTTCTGTCACCCTGCCTGGAAAGCCTGGCTCCACCATCCCACATTTGACAAGTGTAGCTCTTAGAGCTCTGCTAGGCTCATATTAAATACTCAGAAATGTCAGTTATTATTACTATAATTATTATTATTATTGCTCATGAGGTGTGTTTTCCTTTGTTATTTTTAACTGGAGGGGAGGACAGTGCCACTCCCAATTTCTACTCCAAAGAAATATTTTTCTGCCTCTTCTGTATATATTTGGAAAGGGAAAACCAACAACAAACACAAACAAACAAAAAAACCCCAAGCATTAAACACATGATTGGATTGGAGAGGTCCCGCACAATTTCAACCTCGAAGGAGCCAGAATCCAAGGCACGTGCCCTGTGGAGTGTCAGCCTGTGTAGATTTTACTTCTGGTTTATGTTTCCTCTGTTGTTGTTGTTTTTCTTTTTAATTATGATCAGATGACCTTGTTCCATAAAGTGTGGCTCAAATACCAGCAGCAGAAATTTGAGCAAACAGAGTTTAATGCTATAATCAAATGCAACCTACAACCTCGTTCTTATGGTACATATTAGTAATAGATGATAATACTAAGAGTCATTTGTGCTGTGTGGTAATTGGCCACACAAGACAGGCAGTTCGCTTAAGTTACTACTCAGAGTTTGATTTTTGTATGGTCAGGTTTTAAATCCCCAGCTCCCTGCATTCTGTGCTAGCTCCCCAGCATCCACACCCTCCCCTGGTGGCGACGTCTCCTCTATCAAATCCCTTCTCTGCTGAGATTCAAACCAGGGCCCGGAGCTTCCCTGGCTTAATGAGGGAGAAAAACAAGAACAGAAGGATTGAAGAGGATGCCTCAGTCAGGGTGACACAAGCTACCGACACAAAGAGACACCCCATAATAGAAGTTGATTTCACCCTGTCCCAGTGGCCCAGGGTGGGTGTTCCTCATGGACAGAGCACCTGAGGCTCCTTCATCTGTGGCTCCTTGGAGTTCCCTGCATCCAGGTGGCACATGGAGGACAGAGGGGGAAAGATACACCTACATACCCTCCCTGGCCTGGCAGGGACCTTGTCTCCCAGGCTCATGTGCCTGCAGTGAGGACTTGCCAGGCATAAGGGGATAGAGACCTTACTGGTGGTGCCGGCAGAGCTTGCACGGGTTTTGGGTGGGTAGTCAACCATCTCTGCTACAAGGCATTTTGCAGGACCTCGGCAGCACCTGTCTGGTTTAAGCACTAGTGATTATTACCTAATGCAAGCGCTGAAGATACCGAGGGACCCGCTAATGGTACTGATGGGGGACTCGGGCGGAGACCACGTGTGAGCCTCAGGGATACCCAGAAGCATGTATTCGTCATAAAGTGGAAGCCTATTTCTCCCCTAGGAGCCCCCCCACCCACCCGACCCCATCAGCAGCTGCCATAGGCATCGGGATCCAGGCCTGGAACCTCCATGAAACATAAAGGCCTATTTGGTCACCCTTTACAGCAAAACCCTGTTAAGCAGCTATTGGTTTGTCCAAGAGAATGCACACGTGGAAGCAATGGTTGTTCCCCAGCTAACTAGACACCCTGTCATGCTCCAGGAAAAATATGATTATCGGAACTAGTTAATTCAAAATCCATTCTTCCTGGTCCCTTGCCTTTCGAATTAATGACATTTGCTGAAATTGACAGTGAGAGAGGGGGTGGCAGGGCAGGTGGAGGAGCAAACGATCCCTGGGCTTGGTGTCTTCTGCTCCTGCAGGCCTGATATGGAGGCGCCATGGAGGGAAGAAGGGGGGCAGCAACAGGGTGCATACTAGAAAATTAGATTTTAAGTACTATTTTCCCCCCACAGGACTCTTGAAAGGAGCCAAGGAGGAAAAGAAGAATGCCCAGAGCAACCAGGGTCACAATTAAGAAGTTCCGAGTAGGCGGGAGGGGGGGAGGTCCTTCTGGTGGGCTTTGTTCCATGGGAGTCACCCCTCCCTAGGCAAGCAAGACCTGAGGTCCAGAAGCTGTGAGAGGCAGCTGACTGTGCAGCTCCACCATCCACCAGCTGGATAAATGTGGGCAAGTCATTTCATTCCTCTGTGCCTCAGTTTCCTTATCTGTTAACGTTAGACAGTACCTACCCTGAAGTATGACTATAAGGATTAGATGCATTAGTATTTGTAACATGTTTTGAGTGGCACCTAAACCATAGTAGGCCCTTTAGAGATGCGTATAAAATGAAAAAAAAAAAAAAAGCTGGATTAAAACCCCTGTTCCCTCTTTTAATAGCTAGGAGAACTCGATCCAGTTTATTTAAACTCCGAGCCTCAGTTTCTGGTTCGCAAAATGCAGATCATTTTACAGACTCCCAGAACACTCTCATGGGGAGCGAGATGAGTGAGATGGGGAGCAGGGATGTGCTTGCCCAATGCCTGGCACAGAATTGGCAGTTAATAAATGCTAAGTGCTACCTCGAGCTGAATGTTTGAAGTATTCCCAGATCCCAGCAAGACAGAAAATGAGAGATGTCAGTAAACAGTGCCAGAGAAGCTCCATGCATGTGGCAGCCTCAAGTCACCAAGAAGAGCCTGTGCCAGCCAACACTTCAATTTGTACTTATTTCACAGAATAAGGAGCCATGCGTGTGCCGAGCTCCCACCCAGGTTATTAGAGAGACATATGTAGCACATCCACGCGGACTGGCAGGAAAACAAGGATAAGGCAGGGAATACCTGGTGAAAGGTATTTAAATAACTGAGATGGATGTGCTCCTGCAGACTTCAGTAACATATATACGGGAGTCTAAAAATAGCGCAGAGACTTGGAATCTGTGAGCATCAGGCCCTCAGAAAGTACGAGCCGTGAGTATTTCTATTTTAATAACGGGGAAACGCACCAGAACATGAACTTCTCTATGTGGTAAAACAATGCAAAGACTTCCGAAAATTAATTCCAAAATGCCTCGAGGAGGGTAAGATGTTAAACATCCTCCAGGAGGAATCAGCCAGCATGTTCCCCTGAAGTACAATCTGGTGTCTCTCAGTGGCTCCACGACGGGACCTGAGGAAGAGACACAGTGGAATATTCAGGGACTGCAGCGAGACTTCTTAATTCTGCCCCTTTTCCTGAGTGAGTTTAAGGAAGGCACAGTTTGGGTATGTGAGGATTGATGGGACTACCTGTGTAAAATGCCTGATGCAGGTCCCAGGTCACAGCAGGTCACAGCAGGCATCAACGGCCCCTATGACATCATGATCATCACACGGTATTGACGTAGCAGCTCAGCCAGCCAGCCAGCAGCGACCATGGACAGCGTCACAGGATGGCCGCGGGCTGCGCTGTTCCCAGGTCTTGGTCCTGAATCTAGCTGGGGAATGTCGTTGCTAGTGACCTCAATTATATTTTTCCCCCAATTCCACTCCCAGTACATCTAGGGATCATCTTTTACATCCTCGTGTCCTAAGATCGTGTTCATTCAGTCACTCCATAAGCCTTCCATGGGCACTTACTGAGAACTGCCAGCACTGTGCAGGCACCAGAGCTAAAAATACAGGTATGCCAGGGTCCTTGCCCTTGAGGAGCTCCTGGTCCAGCCAGAGAAGCAGACAGCAGACAAACATGTAGAAATGTTTTGTGGGTGCTGTGGGGTATATATAGAGGGAGTTCAGATGACCTCAACGAGGAGGTTAACTTGACTTGCATAAGGAATGATGAGTGTGTGTGTCTGTATGATAGTTTACTTAAAATTAAAAGTGTTTATCTGTGTGTGGGAGAGGGACGGAGGGAGGTCAAGGAGGAAAGGGGGGGAAGGGGGAAGTGGAAAGGGAGGGAGAGGGGAAGAGGAAGAAGGAGGAGGAGAAGGGAGATGTGATAAGCTGTGAAATTTCAGGCCATCCTGGAGTTTGCCTGCCCTTGCTTCCACATCTTGGGGCTTTTCCTCAACTAGATGCAGCAGGTAATGGGTCTGAGTCCTCCATGGATGTAATAGACTGAATGTTTGTCTTCCCAAGATGCATATTAAAGCCCTACCCCCCAGTGTAGTGGTATTTGGAGATGGGGCCTTTGGGAAGTAATCAGGGTTAGATGAGGTCATGAGAGTGGGGTCCTCATGATAAGATTAGTACCCTCATAAGAAGAGACACCAGAGAGCTTGCTCCCGCTCCCCACCCCCATGCTCCCATTCCCACCCCACACCCTCATCCCCTTGTGCACACAAAAAAATGAGGTCATGTGAACACACAGCAAGAAGGCAGCTGTCTACTACCCGAGGGGGGAGCTCTCATCAGAAAGCAACCAGGCTGGTACCTTCATCTTGGACATCCAGCCTCCAGAACTGTGAGAAAATTAATTTTGGTTGTTTAAGCCACCCAGCCTGTGGTATTTTGTTATGGCAGCCCAAGCAGACTACTACAGAGATGAGTGCAATTCTTGGGTACATCAAAAAGAGTAGACCGAGTAGCAAGTGAAAGAATTCCCCCTCGTGATCAGCACTGTCTAGAGCCCAGCAAAGAATATTCCAAGTGTGGAGAGGAGTTGGCCAAGAGCTACTGACGGGTTGACCAGTAAGACCTATGCCGAGTCTGGAGGGACCAGTGTTATTTGGCAGAAGATAATTGTCATTGGCCCCATTTTCTGTAGGATGAGATCTAATCATGTGAAGTCCTTCACGATCTGGCTCAACTCTACGTCCAGCTTGAAAACCACTCCTCACACACACAGTCCACGGGCCCCAGCTGTACTGATTTCTTCACAGGCTTCGCAAACATCCTGTGCTCATCTAGAGGCAATGCAGTAAAACGGTGAAAAGCCAGTCTGCCTGGATTCAAATCCAAGCTCTGACACTTACTAGTGTGACCCTTCACCAAGTCATTGACTCTTACCATGCTTCCATTGTCTCCTTTATAAAATGGAGGTAATAATAATACCAACCTCATAGACTTGCCTTGCAGGGTAAATACACAGTAATGTGTTTAGAATAGTGCTTTGTACTCGGTAAGTGCTAGATAAAGTATTTGGTTCTATGACTTCTCTCCGCCTAGGAAATTTTATTTCTACTAAGTATCACTCCAAACGTCTTCTGTTCTCTGTGGTGTCGTCACTCCCTTCTCCGGGTTCCCATAGCTCTTTGACCGGACTAATTAGCCCAGTACATGGTGTATTTATCTCTGTCTACACTGGACTGTGAATTCTCAAGGGCAGGCAGGAAAGCACTGCCTGGTCAGAACACTAGGCAAGAACTTCCTACCACTGAAATGTTTTCGAGGCTGAGAACAGTGTGTCCCCTTCCTCCAGTGATCTCTCCTTGAGAAAGAAGCTAGATTGTCCTTCCTCTGCTATCACCGAGGCACTGTCCAGACTCTGTCAGGACTCCTAGGGCTCAATGGCAAAGATCAAACAGGTACATGACATGCAATCCTTAACAACACAGAGCAAATGGATGACTAACTGGTGTTTGAAGAGCCACAGGACTTTTTAGCATTCAGGACACAGCTGGACATATAAATACAAAGGTGATAAACAGGCAGCCAGGAGCCCCGCATCCAATTCCGGCTTGTTCTACAGGTCCGCCTGGGTCCACTGGCTCAGCAGCAGCAACGCCCTACAAATACTATCCTCCCCAGGTATACGGGCCATGTCTCTGGCCAGAAAGCCCCACAGTCTCTCCCCCAGCTCACCCCCCAAAAAAGCAAATGCAAAAATCAATGCTTTTGCACTCAGGCTGACCTTTCCTGACCATTCTGCCGCTGCAGTTACAGTGGCACCGTGTGCTCTGCCGGGGATGAGGAATCAGCTCCCACCCCAGATTAACATTCAGGCAGAGGCCCTGGTGATGAATATTTTAATATAATGTTTACTGTTTACCCACATGAATGGAAAGAACTTGCATCTGCCAGGGCCACCTGTGCCCACAGAACTGCAGCCCAAGCAGCCGTGTCCCCAGAGAGCCCAGCTGTTCAAGGGCCAATGGGGGGCTGCAGGGAGGGGTGAGGGGCAAGGTGCCTCTGGGGCCAGGCACTGGGAGGAGTGGGGAGAGGCAGCTCAGACCCAGCCACTGAAAAGATACAAGACAGGGGAGGAAGGAGGGAGGAGGAAGCGGGGGTGGGGGGGCCCTGATAGCAAAGGAAAGCTGAGATGGTTGCCACCCCGCCCCTGCCCAGGCTGTGCGGCTGACTCTAGTGTGCACAGCAGGCTTCAGAGCTGTGGGCACCTCCTGCAAATTGCCGCAGCTAGCTGCAACCACCCAACCATATGCTCCCCCTGTAGCACAGCAAATGCTCTCACCTCCTTCCCAGGCCCTCAACCCTGAGCATGTCTTCCTCTGTTGGGAAGAAGGGGGGCTCAGCCTGGAACTCAGCTGTCAGTGGGGAATGGAAAGGGTCATTCACAGGCTTAGTTCAGAGTATCTGTGGTTTTGGAAAGGTCTGGAAAGGAGCCTGGCGGAGGCTGTCCTGGCTGGAAAGGTGGCCATCACTTCTCCCACTGAGGTTGTAATAAGCCAGAGGGGACCTTTGCTTGCTGGGCCAGGACAGAGTCAGTTGCTCCCAGCCAGGCATCTGCCAGAGGAGGGACCAGGTATGTTCCGAGGGCCTGAGGCACACAGGCTCACCTCTTCTGGGCATAAGTAAGTCGATGGCCCAGGTAAGCTTCTCCCCTGAAAATGAGTGCTTCCTCCAAAACTGGCTTGCTTTTTGTTTCCTTGGTCACCTTCCTTCTTTCACCTTTCTCCCTTTCTTGGTCACCCCTTGGATTAGGTTTGGAGCTCTGACAGAATGTGGCTTCAGTGCACATTTGATTTCTACCAGCCCTTTTTCTGGGCATATTTCATGGAACCACAAGCTCCCTTCCTGGGAGTGACTGCCAAGTGTTTGGAGAAGGAGCATGGGAACAGACGTGGTACACAAGAAAAAGGCACCTGTTTTCTAATGGGTACTGTAGAGAATAACGTGCCACGGGAGAGGTGAGGGTGCCAAGTCCATTCTCTCCCACTTCGCTTTCTTTCCCCTTCTCTCAGTCCTCTCTTGTCCTGCTTTTCGCCCTTGCTCCTCGAGTGGCCCTCCACCCATCTCTTGCTCCTCCCACTGCCTGTGTCCATTCCTGCACACCCACACCCATCCACTACCTGGAATTAATAAAAGGCCTAAAAATACAAACTGTACTTCTGGGTGCCCATATGTAGGAACAGATTTTGTTTTTAACTCTTTATTACAGAAAATTATTTCAATTCATAAAAATAGAGTTGTCAATTGGTACAGTCCCGTGTACCGATCACTCAGCTATAAAAATCATCAATCCCGTACTTCTCTCTTTTCCATCCATAACCCCCACTCCCCACACACCCCCACATACACCCACACAAGATTATTTTTAAGAAATTCCAATTGGCTATTCAATTTCATCCCTGAGTATTCATGGTAGCAGTTTGACTAACCCCCCAGACTGTCCCAAGCCCCTGAAACCACCACGGGCCTTGGCACACACCTGTATTTGAGGATGGGAATTCTGTGACCCCCTCCTGTTTCTGCATGTGTAGCTCATCGTCTTGCCCAACTGTTCTCAGAAAATCTTTGTCAGAAACAAATCAGTGCCCCAGCTCATGGACAGCTTTGTCTAAGGCCTTTGGCAATTTCTTGTCTTCATTCCCAGAAGAGATAATTCTGTAAGCAAGTTGGCCTATCAGAAAACACCTGTGTGCCAGATGTGCACAGCTGTATGCAAGCAACTGCCGATCCATCTGCAAAACTATCTAAACAAGGGAGACATGCAATCTGATCACCAAATGACTCTTGTAAATGATACCAGCACATGCAATATTCAAAAACAACAGACAAAACAAACTCGGGCTTTCTCCAGAAAGAAAAACTGAAAAATGAGTGCTCTTGTTAGCCTCCTCTACCCCCAAAGTTTGATGCAATTTGTTTGTTCATTGAGCAGAAAAACAAATTTAGTTCTGCAAGTGGTTACTGGGAGGCCTACATTTGAGCCCCTCATAGGATTGTCATCAATGGCCTTTGACCCACAATGACTGATTTTCTTTTATGTAACTTTTAAATAATTCGTGGAATCAACTATTAAAAAGCTTACAGTTTAAAAGTCTGGGCGTGGGAATTTAGACATAATTACGTGGATGCTTGTGCAATGGTAGGATGTGCCATATTTAAACTGAGGCGGTCTGGATGTGTCTGCTAACTTGTGTGATCCCGAGGCATTTACGTTCCTGTTCTGAGGTTCTATTTTGCCAGATGGGAATGGGAGGAAATCACCAGAGCTCAGTCCCCCTCAGTGGTAAGCAGATGAAGTCAGGAGATGACATGCTAGAAGGATTTTGTGACAAAATAGGAAATGAATTATTATTTGAATTTATTATGTTATAAGAAACCCATATATTGTGGATTGAAAATGTGTAGTTCTTTTGGTTGAAGTTTGAAAAATGTATAGATATACCATTTCAACTTTCTGAAAAACACAAGTGATGGTAGATATAAAGTTCTTAGACAAGCACCAGACTCTGGATGGTGAGTGGTATTAAAACCTAAACATGGTCAAGCACAAAGGACACTCAGCTCACCATCAGCCAGCCGTCATTCATGTCACAACATCAAAGAATTAGCCAGTTCCCCTCAAGATTTGTGCCTTTGGGACTTCCAGGGCAGTAAGACCACAGGGAGGGGAAGGAGCTTACCCCGTAACCCCAAGAAGGCACCGTCTCCACTCCGATCACAGCCCCTCCTAAATGAATGGTAACACACAGTTCAGCTTGGCTCAGCAACCATGCTTTACTTGGGGATTGGGACAAGCACATTGTTTGCACAAACCCTGAAGACGACTGTAGGAGTCCCCAGCTTTTTCCCAGCAAAGACTGCGGCTCTGACCCTGTCTGACCTCCATCCACAGAATACAATGGTCATCCTTTGCATGGGATGGCAGGTGCCTGGGGACCACATGAATTACTCAGAAGTGGACCTGGCCTTTGTGAGCAAGGTAGAAGGGAAGGACACTATGCTGCCATTCAGAGCTTCTGGCTTGTTTCTGGCTCCTCCTGGGTGACCTGGGCTGTTCCATTTTTCTGCAATAGCTGTGCTTGCCCATGTATTCAGTGGAGATAATCATATCACTTCCTTGCACCCTCAGAGTGTTGGCAGGGGTCTAAAATATGTGTGGAGACACTAACAAATAAATTACTAAGGTCCTCTATGAAATGAAGTCCTAGGGCTGTGACACATTCACCACTATGTTGGGTGACTTTGATTCATTCACCTTCCCTGGGGTAGACTGCATTCACTTACAGGTTCAAGTCCCATGAACTCCAAACACCCCCTTTGTCCTCAAGATTTCTGTTCTTTTATCCTAAATGTTCCATCTTCTTTGGCCTCTCCTCAAAATGCTGGCACCCTTCCCTCCCCATCTGCCCCATCCACCCTTCTGGGGACCAGCAGACACATTCTCTTCTTATTCCCTGCCCCACATGTCATTCACCAGCTTTTCATGCTAGCAGGGAATTCTGGGAGTTTCTTCTTCTTGCCTTTCCTTGAGTGACATGAGCACTGGCCCATGCTGGAATGTGGGTGGTAGCTGAGGATCAATAATCGGTGCCCCAACCCAAGTGACTTTCTTGAAAAGAGATATCTGGGAAGCATGAGAAGCTGGGCCCAGTAACCGATCTGCCCCACTTTCCACCAAAGATTGTGCAGGGTCTCTGAGGATCCCTGCCCAGCTCCCGCTAAATCAATTTCCCAGTCCAGCAGAAAAACTGGGCAGGGTTGTATTGAATCTATTCCCCTCCATTGCCCCTCACTGCATTCCCAAATCACATCTGGCTTCTAGTGCTTTCTTCCAACCAGCATTTAATCCTCAGCAGTGAGCCTCTTAAAGAAATTTAATTTCATTCTCCACCCTTCTCTTCCCACCCAACTTTGCCCATAAAAAAACAGATCAGGGAATTTTCAAATTCTGACATCACATAAAAACTTCTTTGTTCTGCAAAGTACTCATTCTCAATGCTTAATCCATCTTCCGGCACTGTCCACAGCGATGCACTGTGTGTTCCCAGGGTTTATAGATGTCTCATTTGCTGGCTGCTTCTTACAACAGCCTGGAAGTTCAGCATTTTAAAAATCAATCTGGCTCTCCGTGTTCCCACACCCCACCTCACAGTTTGCACAGAGTGGCAGTCTGTTCACTGAAGTCTTTCAAAGATATTATTAGCTCTTATTTCTGAACTACCCCAGGCCTGCAATGAAACACCAGTTCGATGCCCTCAGCCAAATGCCACATGGACACCTTCACAGCCATCCACACACTCAACTCCACCCTTTTCCCTAGGAACATTTCTGGAAACGTGGGTGGAAAGCTTCAAAGCCCAGGTACCAGAGAGAGCCTTAACTAGAACCCTGTGATTCCACAAATGATCAGTAGAAAAAATATTAATGATCATAACAAAAGTGGCAATCAAAATTAGTATTAGAAATAAGGAATACTTTTTTTTTTTTTGGAATCTCACCCCGTACCAGGCACAGTGCTAATTACATTACCTGTGTTATAAACCCTAGAAAAATCTACAGTGGTAGGTACTGTTATTATCGCCATTGTTGAGATGAAGTTGGGGCACGAGGCAGTGAGTGACCTGCTCGAGATCACACAAGCATGGGCTAGTAGAGTCTGGATTAGGCTTAGGCTGTCTGGCCCCAAAGCCCATGCACATAACTGCTACTCAGCACTGCTTTCCTGGGACCAATTTGAAGGAACTAAAGCAAAGGAGAATCTTTATCATGAAAGCACTGGGGTGGCTGGTGGAGCCCAGGAGAAGGAATTGGGCCTCAGGATCAACTGTAGTCTGGCACTTCAAGGCCTTCAGCATGCTCTGGTGTGTGTCATTCATTCGACTTTCCCCCAGGCAGGTCACATTCCAGAAAATGTGGCTAGTATCAGACTCCAGGTTATCATGGTAGAATTTCAGACTGATCTTGCTCTCTCTTCCAGGATTCAAAAATACCTTGGGGTGGCCACCTTCGGCTGGGGCAAGTCACAAAAATCCATGGTCATTCCCACAGTAGCCATGTGGGTAGGGCAGAAGAAAAAGGGAAAAGCGGTTCCCAGAAGGAAGGCAGTCAATTCTCCAAGGAAAAGGATGCTGGGAAGATCATCAAACAAGTGTGCCTTAGAATGACCTTGGGTAGGTTAAATCACCTAGGATGGTTATGACAACATGTTTCTTCCTTATAGAACTGTTGTGAGGACAAAATAAGAAATTATATATAAAATGCTTAGAATGGTGCCTGGCACATGGTAAATAGCCAATAAATGTTAGCTATTACTATTATTAAGTCTGAGCCATTGCAAGGTCACCGTGCCTAGCTCAATTTTATTCCTTATAAATAAACATTATTATACTAAATCCTTTGGCACACAAGATCCTCATAGCTGGTTCTTGTTCCATCTTGAAAAAGTGGGGAAAGAACTAAGGCAAGAGCTGCAATGTCCCCAGAAAAATCTGCTCTAGAATGATCATGGATCCAGCAGGTGTGATGGGAAAGCAGGGAATGGAAAGCTTTAAATGTGTCTTTTCTGAGTCCACACCTTTTATGTATTTCATGGTCGACCAGAGATTTGAGGGCTCTGAAGACGGATGGGAATCCCCCATTCCTGACTGCCCTTCCTCCTTGCCAATGTCCTGGTCCCTGGCACATTGCTCAGCTTCCCTGAGGCCACTGAAGCAGAATAGGCAGGGAGAGCTGGGGGGTCCCTGGCTAGTGAGGAAAGAAAACAGATTCCTTGCTCCTTCCACCTTAGTCCACAAAATCATTTATGCTTCGGGAAACTTCCAGTGCTGCCAAGACCTCTCATGCCTGCTCTCCATCCGCTCTCCAGACCCAGGGAGTCAAGCATTAGAGAAGAGAATATTCTTTGGTTGGCTGATTGGGGCTGAAGGAGGGAATCAGATACTTGGATACCTAAATGCCAAATGCATCAGTCTAATTTATTCAAATAAGTTTTCATCTGGGTATTTTCTATACTATCAAACTCTCTATCCTTCAGTGAAGACATTTGTCTTAGCTGAATAAAATCTCTTAATGGTTTAATAAAAAGCACTTAACTCAGTTTTCCTAGTTTTATGAGTGCCTTGAGGTCCTTTAGGAGAGCAAACATCTTTGCTGGGATCATTGAGGGAAACATAATTATTTTTCTGCCTTCTGATATATTATTTTCTGGAAGGAACAGTTCCAGATGCTCATCATATGCTTGCAAATCCTCCGAAGCTCCATCAGAAGACAGGGTATTCTCAATGATGAACACAGTGGTGTCTGTCCTTCCTTCCACAACTGACCTGCCAGTCCCTTCAAATACATCTTCTACTTCTTTATTCCTTTCTTTGCTGAAATAGCATCCATATTATTATCATTGCCAGTTTGTTCTGTTCAGAATAAATGGAGAGAAGAGTCTGGAGGTTAGTTAGAACCAAGTGCCAGGAGCAAAAGCCAAGCAGGAAATTAGGTTAGTAGAAATTTCATGAGGACAAAAACAATCAGGGAAGGGAAGGAGGACCAAATGGGAAGAAGCAGGGGGGAGTCAGAGGGAGAGCCAGGAAGCAAGGAAAGGGCAAAGGAGTGTGACCTGCAGAGGGAGAGAACACAGAGGTGAGGGGAGGGAATGTATGCAACAGGAAAGCCAGGGGAAAGCGAAGAACTGGAACACAACAGAGGAGCAGGAGTCTAATGAGGGAGAGAGGAGACAGTGGGAGCACAGGGAGAAGAGGTAGAGGAGGGAGAGAGGCTGTGAGGGAGAGGGAAAGGAACACATTAGGGACTGTAGAGGGTTGGAGTGAAGAGTTTGATAATCAGACCAGAGCATAGAGATGGTTTTCATTTTACCAATACACCAATGAAGTAAATAAAGGCTCAGAGAGGTTAGGTGACCTTCCATCCGTCCTTCTGTCCATTCATTCACTCCTTTGGTCATTAAAAGAAGATTTGTTGAGCACCCTTTATGTACCTTGCCCTGTGCTACATACCAGGGATGTCATGTTGAACAAGGGAAAAAGATCCTTGCCCTTTAGGAGTGCATCGTCCAGTGGGGGCATATGGACAAGGAAACTGGCAAGTACAGCACCATGAGAGTCGGTGGGGGGGCACATGGGCCATGGGACCTGTAGAAGACACACCTGACAGCTGTTGGTACCAGGCGGGGTGTCTGTAGGCACAAAGGCAAGACGCCAAGAGCCCTCCAGCCTTAAGGGAGCTCAGTGACAGAGGCTGAACTAGAAGCCCAATCTCCTGGTTGCCAGTCTCCTACATTCAGCTGCCTCTGGGGTCTGGTTCTGTCCCCTTCAAAATCCAACATTCTGACAATTCATCTCTAAACTGATGGCAGAGGATCGAATCCAGTAAGCACCCCCTTTCAACCCATTAAGAAGCCCTTCAGTGGCTCACTGTTCCTTTCAGGGTCAAATCTAAGCTCTTAGCATCCAGGTCCTCCCTCCTTCAGTTGGCCTGTGTTTACCATTTGCCCATTTCTCACCCCCTTCCCTCTTCTTCCCAGTGTGTTCTAGCCACACCTCCTCTTACAGGTGTAGGGATGGGCCTCTGGTGTTTTACCAGCAAAGCCCTCTTTGCTGTATCTGCGCCATTCTATTGTCCAAAAGCCCTGGACATAATCTTTGAACTCATCCTAGACTCAGCCCAGGTTCCACCTCCTCTCAAAGAGCCCTTTCCCTCTAATCCCCTACTCTGATCAGATGTAATCAGGTGTCCCCTCCTCTAGGCTCCTACTGCATCTCCCTCATAGCAGTTACCACACAGGACATCTTACTCATCTCTTGATTTGTCTGCTGCCCCAGTTGACTGGGAGGCCTTCGAAGGCAGGGATGGTAGCCTGTCATTTTTCTGTTTGCAACCAGCACTGGGCATAACTCCTTGCTTACACATAGTATTTAGTAAATCTCTGGGGAGCTGACTTGAAATGAGTGCCCAGTGAGTTAAGCTGCAGGCACCATCTAGCTCAGTTTGGAGCAGCTGGTCAACTTCTCCTTCCACATGAGACAAAACAAGCTTTGATGTGCAAAACAGAATTTTGGACTTCCTGTGAGAGACCACTGGGTGAGGTCTCTGTCTGATGAGGTCTAGATACCTCTCCTGGCTGTGTCTGCAAGCACACACAGCCTAGGGAGAACGGCACACTTGGATTTGGGCTCTCTTGGTGCTGGCTCCACATTTCATAGAACCTTAGAGAAGTTTCAGTGAGTTCGACTCCGTTAATCTATTAAGAAGGGAACAGAGGGATCTTATCATCTTCATTTATTGCATTGTTCCTAGCCAGTTAATTAATTCATATGTTCAACTAATAATTGTAAAGTATCAGGCTAGATACTCACCTTCTTAGTGTATCTCCTTGGTGTACATTTAGTTTGCTCTGCTCAGGGTATACAGTGTTACTGTTCTTTGCTGAGTAAACTTTAATCAGCATTTCCCTCATTAGCCTATGGTAGCATATAAGCTTATGGTTCATGCAATTCGTTTCATCTTTTTCAATTTAATAAGACACAAGTTGGATGGTCATTAAGGGTCTCCTGTTGTGCATGAAGAAACAAAAATAAACACGGATAAAATTAACTCTGGTTCATTATGTTCAGCAAGAAAAGTTTTATCCCCTCCTATCACCATAGCAAGGGCCAAAGGTGAAGTTGGGAAAGTACTGTTTTCATTTCCTTCCCTTTCCTGTATCCACGTGACATAAACAACATGACAGTTAAATAGTAGGTTAATTTTGTTGTCCTAATAGCTGATTTGGATCATCACAGTGCAACCTAGTGGACTTCAATCACTAATTCTTCTAGGACCTAAAGATTAAAAAAAAAAAAGTCTCTGCCTTTGAAGAATGCACAGTGATATACCTAGAAAATGTTAATGAACTGACCACTCAGTGTATGTAGAATGTGACAACACTTGGGGCAAGTGTGTGGCTGCAGAAGCAGAGTCTTTCAGGGAGGACTCACAGAAGAGATAACCCCGAGAACCTATTCAAATGGCTCTGGTACAGAGGATGCCAATGACAACAGCTATTACTCCCACTCCCAACAGGACTCATTGGGACAGGGCTTTCTGGGCAAAAGTCTATGCTTTTCCTAGAGAAAAGTTCTGGGTCCATTTAGATTCCCAGATTCCTATCTGAGTTACCATGGTGAAGGTTGGAATTGGGGGATTATCTGGAATATTGCCTTCTGGTAGTGCTCTAATCAGAAAGTTATACCAAAAAGCAGAGGACAAACATTTAGCCAATGCTCAATCCCACAGTCCTCATCCTCCTCCCTAGAGCCACCCACAAGTGCAGAGTCTATCAGGGGAGGTTTTTGCTGTCATCATTCTATGGGAGCTCTGTCTCAAGTGGACTCCCCAACAGCATCAGTCATTCTAGGGAAGGGAGGGTCCTGTCTTCTCTCCAGGCAGCAGAGAGAACTATCCCTCGTCTATACTTCTGATGAAGGGCTTAGTGAGGGGAGAGAGCACATTGAAATTCATCTTAGAATTTGATCCCCATAATCAACCTTTAGGATAACAGAATTTTCCATGCCCCAGGCTTTCCCGGCAATGATTAGTACTGGCACAGATGTTGGAAAATGTTAATAGTGGCCTCTACTGTCCAGACATAGTATTGCCACACACTTAAATCTTGTCTAGATATTTTCATATTCATTCATGTGTTCTTTCACTCTTTCATTCATCCATCCATTTTATTGATAAACATTTATTGAGCATTTACTATATGTCAAGCTAGTAAGATAATGTGATTCAAAGGGTGCAAAGATGAATGCCCCACTCCCCTTCCAAATCTCAAATTTTCTTACTGGTCCAGACATAAAGGCTGAGATTTACAAATTTCTCTCTCCTTGATGATAAGATATAGTAATCCACCGTGACAATGCAGAGGATATTCAGTTTAAGATAACATATTACTCCTTGATAGTCATTGACACTTTAGCAGAAATTAGTTTATTCTATAAAAAAGAAACATCCCTAGGATGAATAAATATAGAATCATGTAAGTATGGATTAATAAAAGGATAAGAAGTAGCCTAAAATAGCCCCTGGAAAAGATAGGGCAATGAGACGCAAAGGGCTAAAAGGAGAACTGGGGACATTAGACACCTGGAGAAAAAAGGGAGGCCAGAGAAAAGGTAGTATAACTTGTGGCTTTGGGGGGGTCTGGGAGAATTCTGAGTTCAAATCTGACCTTTCTAATTTACTAGCGTTTGATTTCACATGAGCTTCTTAACCTCTCTAAAATTCCTTCCAAACTTCTCATATAGCATTGTGGGAACTGAGTTATATAATGTCATGTAAAGTACATAGCACAGTACCAAGTACAGTGTAAGCATTCAGTAAATATTAGCCATTATGATTAGAGGGGAGGGAAAATGAGGCTGTAGGAGACAGTGGGGACGAACTACTGCTCACAGTTTTGACTAAATCCACCCTTCTCTCTGCTTATCACATTCTCCAGGCCAGTTGTTTGTACTGCTTTCTTAGTTTTTCACACAGATCTCCTTCAAAGGGCATAGCTCCAGGGCAAGTCCAAGCTCTTGACCTTGCAGCTGGAGAATGGAACCAAGGATCAGTCCAGAGACCTGTGGGAGAAGTCCAAGGGTCACTGTCAGTCCCAGGGCTGCTATGAGGAAGCTGAGGAAAAGCCTCCATGGAGATTGCCAGAATTTAGCATATGAGGGCCGATCGTTCCCTGTGGTCATTGTGGCCTCTCCTCCCTCTGCTCCTGCTCCTATTGGCTAGTGCCACCACCCGTCCTTGTTCCTTCAGAGAAACACAAAGACAAGAGCTACTTCTGGAGGTCTCAAATACCTTAACATTTATCTAGAATCTCACCAGAATCCTATTCCTGGAGATTTGAAGTTTTGTCAATGGTTATGCATCTCCCAGAATTAACATGCCTCATTAGTTTCGCTCAGAAATAACTGGAAAATGCAGCTACCCACAGCAGCTGGAAGGGTTTTCAAAGGAATCAACCAGCCACAAAGCATATCAGAGGGATGCCATGAGATCCTTAGAAACCCACATCTCATATTCAGAGCTCAGAGTTCAGTGAGTCAATAATCAATGAGTAGTCAAGCTGTACTGTTACTTTAGTGTGGTATCAAGAATGGTATGTGGGGCTAATCGGAATACCAACCTCAGGAACTCCAGTTGCCAAGTCCAGTCAGGAGACCTCTGTGCAATAGAAGCTGACAGGCTCACAGAGAGTTTAGAGAAATTAGGGGGCTGAATTTGGGGTATTGGGTCATCAGGATTAAAATTCTTAGGGAGAAGAGGAGGATGAAGACTACACTATCCACTTAGAGACTCCCTAGTGAGTAGCCTAATCACCTTAACATAGAGGGTTTGAAGAAAGAAGGGCTTCTCTGGGGGATACTGACTTGTTGGTTGGGGTCCTCTTTAGGGAGACCTCAGGTGAAGCCTTCTGAATGTATTCCAATCCAGTGCTATGAAAATAGGTGCCCTGATTTTTTCAAGGAAACCAAAAAGTTATACCATGGGCAGAGAGGGTATTCTTCCTATAGCAAAGAAGCACAGTTGGGCAGCTTCTTGGCATCCCCTCCAGAATCATCATGAAACAAAGTCTTGTCAGTGGTTGAGAACAAATTATCTGGAGTTTGTATCCCATCTCAACCTGTGTGTAATCTTGAACAGGCTTTTTTTTAACTCTTCTGAACCTTAATTTTTTCACCTGTCAAATGGGGATAATAGTGTCAAGCTGCTACAGTGAAGATGAAATGTATGGAAGAGGCTTGGCATAAAATAATGCTCTAAGTACATAGGCTAATATAATCCATATGCCCCAGAACCTATCAACTTATAACCATAGCATGAAGTCCTGTTTCCTTTTACTGGCTGCATTTGTACCATATGAGCCCCAGTGGCCAAATTGCCAGTGGTGATAAGTAGAATTTAACAGAGGATGCTGACAGTTTAAGCACCACCCCCCGGAGAAGCAGGAGCAGGTCCTACCAAAGGGAGACAGCCAAATCATTTTGTACCAACAAAGTCCCTTGACGTCCTCTTCCACAGTGGTGGGGAACTTTGAGCTGTGTATCAATCTCCTTCCGTCTTTCTTACATCATTCACCCTGGTGGATGCTTGAAGGGAAGTGCAGATAGTGGACTTCATTAACAGAGGGTAGAGAAGTGTTGCCAAAGGATGCTGGGCTAGATAGAATTCATTCACAAAAACAGAGATGAATCCAAGGGTTGGATCTACTCTATCTCTTGAGCCACACCAGAAAGGTAATTGAATGTTTACAAAATACATAACTGGATGGAGAAATGGAAACACAAAGAGGTTAAATGACCTGCACAGGTCAGACCCAGAGCCCACTTCTGCTCTCTGTTGCACTCTGCTTTTTTCAAATTCACGCAACTGAGTCCTGTCTGCTCCATTCCCTTTCTTTCTCTCCTTCTCTTCCACTCATACGAATTCCACTCCATGTGGACAATGTCTGCATACATTCTGAAAGTTGGTGCAAGTTTTCTCACCCAAAACTGTGTAGGTCTGTGTGTATAAATTAAACCCGGAGTTTCCAATTATCCACTCTAAAGAGAATTGCCAATGAAACGAAGAATCCAAGAGAGCAATTACACATAACCCCAAATGGTTTATTTCTAATGTGAGAATGAACTATATACTCCTCTATTTGCAGCACATTTAATTTCTCCATTGCACCTTGTGATCACTAATACGCAAGTGAATTTGCATTCTTTGAGCACCTAGCCAGTGACAGGGTAGGCAGTGAGACATCCAGAAGCATGCTGGGTGGCAGAGGAAGCCAGCTGGAGATTAAATGCTTGCTCTACAAAGATCTGCACTTAAATGGCCTGTCCCCACCGTTGGGGATGATCAAGGCTGAGCAACATGGCCGGAGGGGAGAGAAAAACATACTGGGAGATGAGGGGAACAGACGACTTCAACAGGTTCCTTCCAACTCTGCGTGTGTGTGTGTGTGTGTGTGTGTGTGTGTGTGTGTGTGTGTAAGAACGGACTCTGAATGCCTCAATTTTAGAACATCCTTTCCCTCCGAATTCTTCCCTTTCTTTCTCCAGATCCTCTAAGCCCTGACTGGCCTTCCCCGATTCCCAAGCCAACAGCATCTTTCATCTTGTATTTGTATGATTTCCAGTGTGCTGGGCTTGTCTATTTTCATTAGATGGTTCTCTGCACAAGGCAGGGAGAGCAAAGCACCATGTGTGTCCAGCACTTTATAAACAATACAAACAGACAAGAAATTGGCTAATGCCTGAGATAAGCAGTTGACACAAAAATCCACGTGTAGATGGCATCACAATGAGAGGTAAAAGCACAAACCTCCACGTGGGTTTATAGGAAGCAAGCGCTTCAAAGAGATGAATGTTACAACCCAGAAAATTTCATCAGCAAAAATATTCCAAGCAGGTTCCTCTGAGTATGTGTGGAACATATAAAAATGGCATATCTCCTTTTACGCCGGAACTAGGAAAGAAAATGTTATTAGTAGGAATGACATATGTGAGCTTCGCTGTGAATAAATATACAATGTGTCTCTATATATTATACACATAATAATAACACCTCAAATCTATATGGTGCTGTGCTTCCCAGGAACTAAAAATGATCCATGGTTATCATCATCTCATTTATCCTTATGGATTTTTTCACTTATATTTTGCTAATGTGTTACCAAAATATAGAAACATTGAAAAGCCATTCTTCCAGCACTTTTTTTTTTCTTGCAGTCCCACCTTTCCATTATCCTCTCCTTAAAATGCAGTTAGGGGAATCCCATTATTGGGTACTGCAGTTTATCCACAGGCTTGCATAGCAGATGCCTCCTTTGTGCTGTTACAGGGCTCTAAGGACCAACAGTCCTGAGTTTGCTCCCCCAACCCCCATCCTGAGTTTCCACAGAGTTCAAATTCCCAAAAGGGCCACAATTTGGTGTTGGAATAATATGTCAGATGATATGTCTCTACTACTTTACAGCAGAGGGGTCGCGTACAAAACTGTGATTACTTGCTAAGGCTTTTGCAAAAAAAAAAAAAAAATCAGTCAGCAGATAAATTCATCTACCTCCCAGTAAGCCCTGAAGTAGACTTTGGGGGATCTGGGGTGGAAATATGGAATGTGAATTGTTTCCCATGTCTCCAAAGGAGGAGAAGCCCAGAGGGCACAATTTGGAGACAGGCCTTGGGAAGTCACTGAGCAGCATGAAGACACTGGGGACTGTGCTTTGGGAGCTCAAAGGAGTTGTCAAGGCAGCAAAGTGGAGTGACGAGCACTAAAACCACTTACAGAGCAGTTCTGCCCCCAAGCAAAACCTGAATCTGCAGTGTTCTGAGTTAGAAAAGCCCTTTTGCCATTCATTGCTTACTCAGTCCTCTGGGTAATCTTATAAATCAGACCATTTTATAGATGTGTAAACTGATGCTCAGAGAGGCAGTTGTTTTCCTGAGATCTCCCTGTCTCATGATCATGGCACACGCTAGCTTGCTTCTAGGCTCTAGGAGACAGGCATGTGGTCACCAAGCTCTCTCGCCTATTGTCCCAGATGTGCAAAGATAGAACAGAGTAAGAACGAGACAGCAGACTAGACTGCACAGGTGTGTTGATGACTTTAAGGCCCACGGGCTAAAACCAACATGACACTTCTTTGATTCTCCCATCTGGGCTGTGTGTGGTCTTTCTGTGCAGCTCTTTTGTCACCGCAGAGCTCTTTACTCTGTTGACCCAAATGCCCCCTTTGGCTGCAGAGCTAGCTCGCTACTTAAAATATCATTTTATTATAGCACTTGCTGAAGTTTTGAGGAGCAGCCAGATACTCTGGAAGAAATGCCAATTTTAGTCCTTCAGTGATTTCAAATTCCTACTTATTCTCTGGATTCTCCTTCTTATATTTATTTATTGATAGCAAGTAAGCTGGATAGGAACAAGTTTTGTTTTCTTATCCTGTGTAAGAACAGAATGATTTGGGAGCTCTGAATCCTATTTGTACAGGACTCAAGGAGGCTTTTTGGACTTTGGAAAGTGAACACAAGTCCATCAGATTAAGAATAAAAAGGACAAGAGTGTGCCAGGGCACAGAGGATACACAGGGAAGAGCATGCTCAAAGGTACGGTAGCATCAACCCAGAACTACATAGTCCCAGAACTGTATGTATTCGGCATTTGTGTGGCATAAACCATGAGTCAGGAAATAAAACCAGAGAAGTATACTAAGGATCAGATTATTAAAGACCCTTTTTGTGCTGAAGAGTTTGATTTTATCCCTCCACTCCTGAAAAGCTATTGTACCCCCAACACTTGGCATATTGTTCCGTGAAATTTCTTAGCCAACTCACCAGCACCCCGCCCCCCTTCCCCAAGCCTTTAGGTCATGGAGTAGTCAGCAGAAATAAGCCACGACTTTTTAGAATATTACTTTGGCAGAATGGTGGAAGAAATCAGGGGAGAAGGTCCTGAGGGCAAGGAGATCAGATTGGAGATGCTGGGGAGAGTCTAAACAAGAGTCAGTGAGAACCTGAAGGAGAGCAGCACTGGGGAGAAGAGGGGAGGGGACACTGAGGCAGCACACAGGACTCGGGACGTGGGCCATAAAGGGCTTGCTGGCTTGGGCATCCTGCCCTGCTTTTGCATGGGCAGCTGTTGCACAGACTTCTTCACGTCAAACCCAAGCCACCCACCTACTTGAACACAACACGTTCTCATGTGCCAGACAATGCTCAAAGCATGTTAAAAAATAACACTAATTTATTCTCACAGCAGCCCATGAGCTAGGTACTCCTGTGACTACCATATCACAGATGGAAAAATTGAGGCACAAAGGGGTCAGGTAGCTGGTATGTGGTGGAGCCAGCGTCCGGTGCCTGTGCTTCTAGCGACTCTGCTATGCTGTCTCTCAGTTCATTTAGTGACAGTCAACAAATAGTAATTGAGTGCCTGTTTACCTACTTGTCTATGAAAACTCTTTGCCAGCTATTATGAGCCTAATCCCATTATGCAGCATGTTCTAAGTGTAGTCTTTCTTACAAGGGGAGATATTTCAGGCTTCCGAAGACAGAGGCCGCCACTGCTACCAACACCCTTGCTCTCTGTTTTCTAGAAGTTTCCAAATACCCCACTGGCCTCCAGGGTATACCTGCCAATGGGCTGTCCTCTTGTCTCCTTGGATCACTTTCTTCTCTCAAAGGATTAGCTCAGCCCACTGCTCCGATCTCAAGATTTGGGTCTTATATCAGTCTGCTAGAGCTGCCATAACAAAATACCACAGACTGGGTGGCTTAAACAGCAGAGATCTATTTTCTCACAGTTCTGGAGACTGGAAGTCCAAGATCAAGGTACCAACAGGGATGGTTTCCTCTGAGGCCTCTCTCCTGGGCTTGCAGACAGCCGTCCAATTGCTGCTTCTTCATGTGGTCTTTTCTGCATGCACATACCCTCCTGAGGTCTCTCTGTGCATCCAGTCTCCTCTTCTTTAAAGGACACCAGTCAGACTGAATTAGGGCCACTGCAACAGCCTCATTTTAATATAATCACCTCTTCAAAGATCTTATCTCCCAAAATGGTCACCACATTGTGAAGTACTGAGGGTTAGGACTTCAACATATAAATTTGGGGGGACACAATTCAGCCCATAGCAGGACTCCTCTCTATCCCTCCACCACCTAGCTCATAGCTCAACTTTCTCTCAAATGCACATCTTTGGAAATATATCATATTACAGGAATATAGTGAATTAAACTGAAACATACACATCAGTAAAATGGATCTTTCCAGAAATGGGGAATTTGCGTGTATGTGATTCCTAAAATGACATTCCTCTGCTTCCCTCCCACAGAGCAGCTTGTGCTCTGACAGCTCAAGGGGAGGCAGTAGTAATAAAAGCGCACAGGCTAGCCATGAACCTTCTCATTTTAATGCACTTCATTAAAAACAACATTCTTATTACAGAGACCTGCCAAAGTGAATATTAGACAGAAATGCATGTTAAGCTGCCATTGATCTTTCCAGCTGGATTGTACATTAAAGAGTGTACTCTCTCACTCTGTTAGCCACTCACACATAAAAGGGAAGTAAGAATCAAAGGTAAAGTGCCTCAGCCTTATGCCTCCAACGTCACTATGGTTACCCAGTGGGGCTGAGTGGGCAGGATCAGGCAAGGTGTAGGAGCCACCCAAATCTCATTTCCAAAGCTTTTTAGACACATAGACCTTGGCCATCTCTATGCACACCCACCTGGTCTTCCTCCACAGCTAGGAGGTCACTGCCAGTTTACCAGTTGGCTATTTCCAACCTCAGTTTCCCAGGAAAGGGTCTGACTTATTCCCTGTCCTTGGAACAACAGTTCAGCTAGAAGGCTGTATGGGGTGATGTGTCTCCCCAGGGGTTTCTGCATCAAAGGGACAGGGCAAATTCAAGATGAAGGCCGGGAATATCTTTGAGGGTCTCCTGGTGATTACCATGTGCTGTGCCTGCATGTGCCTTACCATATTGGCAACAACAGAAACCAGGCGTTTAATGGAGAGAGAAGCAAGATGCATTTGGCAGCTGGGGAAGAAGTTGTATAAAGAAATTGTGTGTCTGGAGTTAACTAGAACCTGAGGTAGAGACAGGGCTTGTCTGCAGACAGCTGGACAATTCTCACTAGGATTCCTGTCTGCTGAAATACAGCAGTTCAAGAGGAGTGAGTAGAGCTTAAGTGCTAAGGGCTAATCCTGCCAGAAAAATAATTTCTTTCAGGACCACCACTTATTTTTAAACAGTCGCCTCTCCCATCACTACTATATTTCCCACCACTGCTCCAGACCCCCCTGTCCCTATAGCCCATCTTAACTTGTACTTCAGTGTAACCTTCCAAAGCTAGAGATCCCTGATCCCCCAGCACAAAGATGCGCTGCAGGACAGCCCCCCGTGGTGTCCCCTTGGTTGGTTTGGAAGGGCAGATAGGAAGCCTGACTTATCATCAAAGCCAATGGGGGTTGATATTAGAAATCAGAGGTTTAAGCACCCGAAAGGGACCCAGAAAATCAGATACCCCCTTCCACCAAGATATTAGCCCTTCCCAACTTAATGGGTCCCCCAATCATGGCATGTCAGCAACAGAGCAAATTATTACTATTCTAATAAGTACAACCTGACATGATCACTGGTCTGTCAAGAACCCCAAGTAAAGAAATTTACAAGCTGTGGGCAACAAGTACAGAGATGGACGGGAAAAGACATCAGCAAGTTCATCACTCAGACCGATGTGTTAGCTTCAGTCTGTCCTGCCTCATAAGACGGTTCTGTTTCACTAATTGCCATGTGTTTACTGCTCTTCACCCTCCACTGCCCAATTCAGATAAGAGTGATGGGCTTCCTGTTCCTGACAGTGCAGACTAGTTTCTTCCTTCTGCCATGCAGTGGTCCAACTATCTCAGCACCGTCACAGATAAATCCCAAAGTTTCTAGTGCATCCAATTACCTCTGTCTCTTCATTTTACCTGATTTTTCACCACATTTGGCAGTATTGACTCCATATTCAATTGTTTGGCAAACATGCATAGAGTTCCCGCCTTGTGCCCAGCACTGTGCCAGCCCTGTGCCAAGTTTTCAGCCAACAGTGATGTGGGGCGTGGATGCTGGAGTTCAGGAGCCCAGAGGCTGATGGGGGAGCAAGTGAATAAACAATTACAAAGCACAAGATACACCCTGTATCAGAGTGAGACTGGAGGAGGTACACAGGTGTCTCCTCTCCAACCTCCTGGACATTTCTTTAGGCTGATTCTCTTTTGAGCCCTTCTCACCATGGCTCTCCTCTTTCTAGACTGTCCTCCTCTGGTCAGCCCTTTGCATGCTGGTGCTCCCCTGTTTTATCTGCCTTTTATTTTCATTCTATACATTCCCTTTGGATGATCTGATCCATTCCCAAGGATTCGACTATCCCAGGTACACTAGCGGCTCTTGAATCTGAACCTCTCTCCTCGGCTCCAGATCCACACACCTGCTGCTCATTAGATTTTTCCTCCAGCCCCTCAAAGATGACATATCCAGACCTGAACCCACTCTCTGCACCCCCACCTCTCCTCAGTTTACTCCTTCTCATAGTGAGCATCCCGCATCTCAGTGCCTATGAGAGATCTCTCGAGCATCCCTGCCTCTCCCTTGTGCCCCCACCACCCAGTGCCTGCTGCTGCATGTTTTCCCTCTGAGAGGTTCTTGCATTTGCCCTTTCTGTCCTGCTCACTTGCCCTAAAGGAGCGGATGCCCTCTGCATCTCCCACCTGGACCAGTGCAGTCGTCTTCAGCTGGTTTCCACGCGTGCAGCTTTAGTCTCTCTTCACTCCAGTCTATGAGCCACACTGACACCAGAGAAAAGTGTCCCAAACCCAGGCTTCCCATTTTTGAGACTGTTAGGCTCTACTTCCTCAGGAACTATGCTGGAGCTCCCTAGAGGACAGTGATGTAGTGATCCATGCTTCATTGTTTTCATATTAACACCCAGTGCTCCATGCAATACGTGCCCTCCTTAATACCCATCACCAGGCTAACCCATTTCCCCCCACCCCTCTCCCCTCTAAAACCCTGAATCTGTTTCTCGGAGTCCATAATCTCTCATGGTTCATCTCTCCCTCTGATATCCCCCCCTTCATTTTTCCCTTCCTTCTCCTAATGTCCTCCATGCTGTTCCTTATGTTCCACAAATAAGTGAAACCATATAATAACGTGGGTAACTTTCTCAGATTTCCCCCTTCTTCCTCAGATGGGATGAATTCCCCCTCCTCTGCGTTTTCATGATTTCCTCAGCATTTACCTCAATATCCTATGCTCCTTGGGGTCAGGAGTCATGTTGTACATGATAGAAACTCGACAAATGTGGAATAAATGAACATATTTTGTTAAAAGAAGGTCTAATGGTAAAGGCAACAAACTGTTATATACACCACATGCTTAAATGTAGTATCTCAATTAAACCTCACACGAACTCCATGGGTAAGTATTGTCCCCATCCCTATATGATTGAGGAAGCCAAACCTCAGAGAGGGTAAGGAATTTGCCCAGAGATGACCAGGAGGGATTCAAACCCATATCTACACCTCTGTACCCATGCCCTTCCCTCCACAGTGTGCAGCCTCCTCTACTAGGCCAGCAGTGGCAAGCTCTTACACCCTTGGAAGGTCTTCAGCAAGGAAGGCGAGTAGCCCAAGTTCAGGCCTCTTCCAGCTCTGCATGTCCTCGGGCGCAGGGCTGAGCATGAGCTTTCTCTGCTGCCATATTATATTGCAAACTTCCATCTAATTTGCCTTTCCCTCTCTCCCGAAGGGCACATTTGCATTAGTACTTTAAAGGCAAGCTTCTCTCTATGAAGCAGGCACGAATCCATTTTTCACTGGGATTCACATTATGGGAAATGCAGTGCTTTATATATTAACGAGTAATTTTCTTTGCCCAGTGGGGTTCAAAATTCAATAAATGTCATTTAAGCCCAATTTTCCCACTTGTAGGTCAGGGAGCAACCCTGTGGGGTGGGGGGAAAATTCCCACCTACCTCCTTGTCCTCCTCCCTGCCCTGGACGCCACCGTCCCCTCAGACACTGTCCCATTCGGTATGACTGTACTAATAGTAGGGTGGCAGTGAACTCCAGCCCTGTTCATCAAGGGGCCTCAAGCCTCACCTTATCATTTCATATCTTCACTTCATATCCCTCTCCAAAACTCTCAGCTGTTTCTGGATGTCTCTCCATGGGCAAGCCCCTCAAACATCTCCCCAGGGGGCTAAAATCCCAAGTCAGAAAAGTCATTCCTCTGAGTTGAGCATTGCCTAAATTCTTCTGTTCTCTTTTAGGATGGAAATACTCCATTAAGTCATTTACACCTTAGATTCATTGTTGCATCTTGCAAACCAGGTCAGCCTGTGGTTTGAACTTGAGTTTGAAAGGGTTAAGGAAAACCAGGGGGCAGAAGGCAAACTGCTCTGTGTTTGCTGTTCTTGCAAAGTTGACCCTCTCTGGCCCAGAGTGGGAGGGCTGGGGGACAGGCAGAGCAAGAAGCTGCCTCTGGCCCCATGCGGGGAGAGAGTATATCACACTCTGGCAGGATGAGCTCTGGCTGCAGGACTCCTGGGACACTTAGGAATATGGGTCCAGGTCTGCTCTCTGCATTGAATAGTAATTCAGTAAAATCTCAATTAAAACCAAGTCATAAATCACATTTAATGTTGCCCTGATGGATCGAATCTAATATGCCATACCTATTAATCATCTGCCAGGCCCTGGGATCCCAGCCTCCCTCTTCTGAGGATTCAGAGGTTAGGGACTATTTCTCCCACCTCTGCCCCCGCTCAGTTAGACCCCAGAGAGGAGGTGCCAGGGAGTTCGGGGACTGCATCTTATCCTGAATACGGGGCTCTGCAGCCCACGTATGTCTGCGGAGCCCAGTGTGGAAGGGGAGCCCAGATTCCTAAACAGATTATTTGTCTGCTGGGTGTGGTAACATCCAGACACAGCCTCAGGAGCTAGACATACAATCTGCCAGGTTGAATGAGTTCCCCACTGTTTACAGACAATGCCAGGTGGTCGTTCGAAAAGGCAGCGGGCATCAGAGGTCTGGGGGAAGAAATAGAGTCTCCTGACATAAGCAGATCAATGATGAGGAGTCCCACATGGGGAGATGGTGGACACCCTGGCTGGCCCAGGAAAATACAGCCGTGATGGCAGGACCCAGTGACCGGGCAGAAATTCAAGGCAGGACTTCAGTCCCTGGGAGGGTGTGGTCCAAATCTGAAGCAATGGGGACTGTAGCATACAAATCTCCTGGGAACTACACGGTGTCTAGCTGATACAGCAGCCAAGTGACTAACTGGGGAAACGGGGTTCCACGATCTAAAATTGGAGGGGTGGGGAAGGAGGGAGTCTTGCCTGAGGCCTCAGAGAGCTCTGAGAGGCAAGTGGATGTCCACTATAAAAGCCAAGGCTGAAGAATGACTAAAGCATGAGATTTGAAGCCAGAGACTGGCATTTGATTCCTAGCTATGTGGCCCCGAGCCAGACACTTTACCCCTCTGAGCCTCAGTTTCCCCAACTATAAAACAAGGTTCACAAAATTTAATTCCCAGGACTGTTTGGGGCATTAAAGGACATACTAATGTCCAGTGTGATGCCCACATGTGGCAAGTAGGGGCTCAAATAAGGAAAACTCTCTTGTTAGTGCGACTGTAGAAACCACCCTTCTGCACAGCAAGTTCAAGAGACCAGTCACAGAATTGAGGTGAAGGTCACAGAGCTGGGGTCCAGGCTAGTAAAAGGGGCTGGGGTATGAAAAGTTGGGGACCAAGTAAGAGCTGTTTTAAGCCACTCCAAAACACCTTGGAACCCCACCAATGGTTATGTCAATCAGCAGGTCCCCTTATTGGGGGTGCCTAAGGGACCAGAGGCAGATGGGTGTAGGCAGATCGCCACACTGGACATCTGGTTCAGGGGGCAATGCTGGCTTCGGAGGTCTGCCTGGGCCATGGGCAAGCCTGCACCAGAGTGAGCATAAGGTAGACCTCTTGGATCCTTCTTCACTCCCTCCATCCCTTCCTCTTTCTTTTCTTTCTACTTTCTTTCAACATTTGTTCTAGTTCCCTTACTATGTGCGGGCATTGGAAGCCTGACCCTAAGAACATGGACAGAGCTGAACTTGCAGGAATGCAGAAAGTGGGAAGCATGTTGCACTGTCTCCAAGGGGGAAAAGCAAGCACCTTCTTACTTTTGAAAGAGATACTAAGTAAAAGGCGCATAAGGGCACTTAGCTGCTTTATAATCAATATGCTTTGAAATCTATGTAAGCATTTGTCATTAAGTCTCATTTTATGCCAATGACTGACGCAAAATAATTGTTGGCACTTATTGAACACTTAGAATATGAGCTAACAAGTTTGCCTGGATTACCTATTTTAACCCTCCCATCCAGGAGCGTCAGTAGTATTATCATCCCCGGTTTCTAAGTCAGGAAGCTAAAGCTAAAAGAAGGGAAGGGATTTCCTGAGGTGTTACAATGAGTAAGCAGCAGAGCTGAGCCTGCAATCATGGCCAGCTGAACTTTGAACAACCACATGTCATAGGACCTCCATCCAGAGCCAGTGGGGCTCCTGTTCCTTCCCCCAGGATGCCTGGCTGCCACCTAGCAGCTTGAAGTACATCGACGTTTGTCCAACCAGTCTGTGAGAGCTCGGGAACTGATAACCTCATCTGTGTACTTGCTTTCCAGCCCCCCAGACTCTGCACCCGTGTTGGTAGAAGCAGGGCAGGCTGGGCATCTATCAAGGCTAACAGTCCTCTGCCCTCTGCCCTCCAGAAAAGACAAAGCCCCCAGGTGGCAAAGCCCACTGTCCAGTAGCAACCCGGTGGCTGGATTTCTGAAGCCTTGCATCTGAAAAATGGTTCATTTTTAGTGCCCTTCCATGATATTAAAACAGGAAAAAAAATCAAGTCAACTGATAGGGTAGAAGACAATGAAAAACAAATGTTTTCTATTATAATGAGCATTTTCTAGCTATTGTTAAGGCAGTATGAGAGGGCAAGGTCCCGAAAAGGCTGCTTTTCTGCTCTAGAACATGACCTCAGTTTACATAAACTGTTGTTCACATACATCTTTTCAGTTTGTGACATTTACTTACTCAACCTATTGCTAAGGGATGGTCCAGTGTACAACCCAGAAATCGGCCAGGTGCTTACCTGCCTGTGTTCCAGGTATGGTTACACCGAGTGTATGGCTTTCCCAGCAGCTCCTGACCTCATTGCCAATCCTGGTTCTCCACTCTGAATCCTTTGGCCAACTTCTCATCCCCCCGGGAGCTGGTAGTGTCTTCTAGTTGTGTCATCCACAGGCTTTATCGCTCTTCTTCAGGAACTTCACTTCTTACTCCATAGTACGATTCTGGATATTGGATTTCTGATGCCCTGGGGATCCTAAGACAAAGGTTAACCCATGTCTATTTAACCTGGTGGACAAAATGGATTTGCCCCTCATTCAGAAGTCCTGAGTTCAATGCATTTGAGATTTGTCCTATTATCAAATAATTCTTTCTTTGATTATGCCTCTTTGAGTTCAAAGCTTTCCATCAAGTGTTGGGGAGAAGAGATTTGTGGTTTAGACTTTGTGAGGGAAGTGATTAGTCATATGAGGATCAAGGGACCAATTATTTGGAATTAATAAGCTTATTGTGATAATTACACCATCTTTTTGACAGCACCAGTGCTTCAGATTCAAGAACCCTATCAAAGAAGAGAAGAACGTCACTCCTTGGCAGGCTTCTGCGTTATATACTCCTGATTATGTTACCAGCTCCGCCAGAAAGCATGTATTCTATGGGTGTCTACCCAACAGCCTTCTTTTATTTCTGTTCTGTAGTGGAATTTGAATTCAGCTAAAGTGTCTGATGGCAATCAGTTTAGGAGGAGGCTGGGTCCCACTCCAGCCCGTGGTGGGAAGAGGGAACTCCTGATCAATCTAAACCAATGATGATAACTCTGTTCTCCCTTGCAAGGAATTGTCTAGGAACGGGTACATGCACAATTATGGCCAATTGCTTTTAAAAATGGAAAGGGAAAGCTCCTCTTACTCCACTTCCAAACTTTGGACATTCCTGAGTAAGAGTGTGATCACTGGAGCTATGGCAACTATTTTGAGACCAAGAGGAGTCTAGCCTGAGAACAACAGCCAATGTGATGAGAATGTCGGTGTAAGAAGACAGAAATAACTTAATTCCTTGACGATGCATGGAGCTGCTAGATGAACTGGCTTTGCCCATGCTTTGGATTTTGACAAGTGTATACATTTGAAAGGATTGTAAAAAGAGAAAGATTGAGGGTGCTGGCAAGAGCTTATTTAATGAAGTTTATGAAATAAAACCAGGAAAGGGCTGAAATCTCTGGAAAACATGGAGGAATTAGGAGCTCCTATTGAAACTTTCAAGTAAGTGATATCCGTGAATCTAATGAAGCCCTACCTAAAGGTCACCCGCTGCCTCTAGGACTCTTGCTTTGGACTCTAGGCTCCCTAGAGATGAAAACAGATACACAGTCTTTTAAGGCAGAGCTTCTCCAATGTGACTCGGAGAAAATTGCCCTTTTGCTCTGGTCCCTGACTTCTAGGAAGTTCTATTGGCTGTTTCCTCTTCTAATAGAAGTACTATAACACAATTCTACATTCTAGAGAAACAATTTCTAAACATGGTCTATCACTATGTCAAAAGAATAAAAACAGTCTTTTTGGCAAAGCTGATTATTAGCCAAAAAAACCCCTACCACTCCAGGGTGTAAATTTTTGCCCCTCCCCTATAGCCCTCTCAACCACTGCTCATGTTCTCTGACCAGCAGTCTTTGTCTTGCTGCTGTTGTTATAATTTCTGAGGGGGTTGGGTGGGTATTGGTATTGTGGATAGGGGTGGAGTTATTGGCAAAGCATCAAACTTACCCTGTCAGCATGAATTAACTAAGTCTTAGGGCAACAAGGATGCTCCCCTACTTAATCATCATTACAATTCCAGAAATGGTTCCCAGTGAACCCAAATATTGAGACTGCTTATTTTACTGCAAAATCCAAATATGCAAAATTAGCAAGATCAGCTCTTGGTGTGTCGGCCGTTGCCAAATAAGAACTTGGGAGAATGCCTGTGTATTTTATTAAATTGTGCATAATGATAGTGTGTGTCTAGAAGTTGACTTCCCTGGATGAGTACATCTTTATCTTGCGGGCCATCACAGCTCGTTTGAATGAAGGAGCACATTTTGATTTTTCTACTTCCCCATTTATCAAAATGTTTTCAGTACACATGCACAGTGTGAGGGGACTGAGCTGCCAGTACATTTCAGACTCATCATTTCCTCCCTTGCTTAAGTTGCTTCTGTGTTTTTATTTGAGTTGGCATCAAATCAGACCTGTCTTGTTTGGGATCCTCCACCTATACCAAATTAAAGATATGTCTACCTTTATGTGGCCTGATTTACCCATACAACTTCAACTGGGTTAAGTTAATGACTCAGGAAAGGACTAGAACTGGACACATTTTCTGATCAAAAGAAAAAGCAAGAAGGGCAGCTGGACATTCTGTAGGCACCTGCTATGCGTCAGATCCTGGGATCTCATTTAACTCTCAAGACAGCTCTACATTATAGATATGACTACCATATATTCCAAATCTAGAAACCAAGTCTCCGAGAGCACAAGAAGTGGTTGCCAAAGTCATGCTGCAAGTGGTAGAGTCTAGAGTCAAGTTTATGTCCACCCCAATCCCAAAGCCCTTACTCTGCCTAGGACACCTCCCTGCACAGGATGCAGGGCCATCCCAAGGGCAAAGACGAGGAAAGACTCAGGGTCCGAGGGAAGAGAAAGCAAAAGAATTAACAGAAATAAGGGACTATCTGAAAGAAACCATTACAAATTCATGGGGTTAAAGGAAAAGGTCTCCTTGAGAAGAAAACTAAAAATTGACAGGAAAAAAAAAGTATGAGCAGAAGCAGTAAACACTTGAAAATAAGAAGTAAGATTTCCCAGGAGATGTTGCAGAAAGAAATCTGAGTAAAAGATGGGAATAAACAGGGGTTTGGGGAGGAAAATATTAGATGTAGAGAATTCGTTTTCTGTGATTTCATGGAAAGTTCCTTGTAGGTTATTTGAGTGGAGAATCAAGAAAAGAACCTTTGAGAAAAATACAATTCAGCTCTGACATTAATGTTATCTAATCTTTGGGGAAGTGAATCTAATATTTTAAATTTTAGACACTTTCACCTCTCAGAGTGATTCCTTAAATCTAAAGGTGAGCCAGGGGAGGAAAACATTTTCTTGGGAGTAAAAGTTGTCCCTCCTGTGAAGTAAATTACATCTTCCTGGACACTGAGTGCCACAAATCTCAGTCCTGGCAAATTGTGGCCACCAAGTGCTATGAACCCCAATTGGAGGTCAGTGGCTAAAAGAGGCCATGGATCATGATTCTCCAGAATTGCAGGCCCCTGCAGTGTAGAAATCATTTCCTGGGGATCCCAGGCTTCTCCACCCATCCATCTGGGGCCAGAAGGTGATTCTTGAGGTTTTGAGTGATTTTTTTACTGAAGTAAAGGAAAACAAACTCAGTAGCAGAAATCTTCCCTTACTGGGAATGCTCCTATGGCTTCAGCTGCCCAAATATATATGCATGTGTGCATACCTGCCTGCATGTGTGTGCACGTGTGCACGCTTGCACATGTGTGCCTGTCGCATTGTGTGCGTGTGTGCACACACATGTGCGCGTGCATGCATGTGTGTGCACACACCCATGTCAGCATGCACCCCTGTGTGCACACGTGCACATGTGTGTGTATCCATGTGTGTGTGCATGAGTGGATGTGCATGTGAGTGTATATCTCCCATGTGTTCATACCATCCCCCCACACACAAAGAACAAGAAAGTCTCTGCAGAAGTATCTCTAGAGAGGCAAACTTGAGTAATAAACAGACTAAACTTAGAGTCAGAAGCCCTAACTTGGAGCATATCTGAGTAAATTCTTTCTCTTACCCACTTTGTCACTGAGGACAAGTTACTAAACCTCTCCTAATCTCAGGTCCCTGTTCCAGAAAATGGGAATAACAACTCCTGCCAATTGTTGTGAGGATCAAATGAGAGATCATGTGTGAGGATACTTTGTAAGCCAAAGCACATTGTAAAAGCACATGAGTTCTCCTTTGTTTATGGGCAAAATGGAAGGTAATGTGTAATCAAATTACTAATTTCTCACCTGGACTCCAGCATTTGCCTCCTTGACATCCATGGGCTGGAAGAATCAGGAAAGTTTCCCCATATCCTGGTGTTTCTTCCTTCTTGGTAGGAGCGAAGCGCTCTCCCCTGGCCTCTAGGCAGTCCACCGGGAAAGCTTGGGTACATTTCTCTGCACTCTTTCCAGTGCCCAGTGGGTGTCTTGGACTTGCTGTGATCTAGTAGAAAAGAAGCTAGCAGAAGGCAGCAGAGCAAGGCTCTCAAGACTCACATTTCCCTGCCTGCCTGTACCTTCATCTCTCCACACTGGTGGCGCATGGAATCTTCTTGCCACCCATTCCTAGGATCCCAGGGCACAGCAAGTTCTCTGTCTGTCCCCTGCCTTACTTCCCACATCTGCACTGAAAGGCAAAGGCGCCCTGCCCCCAGCTCAAGGGAAAAGCCAGATTAACCTTGCTGACACTACAGCAAATGTTAACTGTCCGCCCTGTCTTTCATAATGCCAATCCAGACACCAGTCATTCACCGTCTGTTAGAAATACAGAGAATATATGTCAAAACTCACCCGCACATGCTGAATCGGAAAAGAGCAGTATTAGTGCAAACTCTATATACATTATTTATCAAATGAACTCTCTGCAGTAGGAATACAATTCATTTCTATTCTCTGCCTCTCTTGTTCTTTCATTTCAATAGGAGATGAAAGAAACCATATATAGAATCTTTCTGGGCATTACTCATGCAGCAGTGTCCCTGGCTAGGGTTTGAAGTCAGAGCTGTCTATTGCCTGAAGGGAGTGGGCTGCTTCGAGTGGGAGAGAAACAGCCCCTGTCTGCCAGGTTTTCTTGGGCTCCATTCCCCATGGCCACCGTCACCACCCCACCTCCTGGAACTGTGAATAACTTGATCTCTCTTCAGCTCGCGAGGCACACTTGAAGGAGGTGGGAACTTTGGCTCAGAGTAAGGCAAGTAACTTTTAAGTGCATTTTCTTTGCAACAGCAGCTTGAACAAATTATCACAAGGAGGGGAAGGTGTTCCCAGTAGGTCTACTTGGGATCAAGACCAGCTCCCACTTGGCCTCACAGTAGAGAACAGAAGATATAAATCTCTCACTCAGGTTAGGCTGGTGTAGGCCTTAAAGTGAGGCCCACACATTTTCAGAATCACCTTGGCTCAAGGTTAGGAGTTTTGCTTGGTGGGGATGGGGGTGGTCATGGTGATGGTAGTGACCTTGGAAGTAACGATGTTGTAGGTGATAGTACTCATGGTGGAGGTATTAGTGGTGATGATGGAGGGGATGATGGTGCTGGTTATGGTAATAGGGGTGCTGGAGGTGCTGATAACAGTGTTGATGGAAGGTGGTGGAGGAAGGTGATGATGGTGGTAGTAGAGGTGATGATGGTAGTGGGGGGATAGTGGGGGTGGTGATGACGATGATCGTGATGGTGGTGGTGGTCTGTCTGTGATGGTAGAGTGCTATAATATAATCTTCAAATTCAAGAGAATCTTTGTAAGGAATAAGCTACTTCTTTTGCTTCTATGTCAAGTCAAACCTCCATAAAAACCCTCCCTGACTCATGTCCAAGTTTGTCTATCTCAGAGTATGGGTTATAAAATGGAAGTTTCATGTCTGAGGGACTGACTGCCTGCTGGTGCCCAAAGAACTTTCTTGACTTTGGGACTAGGTGCCTTGACCATCTTCTCTCCCAAAAGCCAAATGTTTCTTGTTTTAGAGCCCAGCTCAAGTTCACCTCCACATCTCTGGCCAATGGTGACTGCCCTCTCCAAACCTTGCTTATTTGGCTGGCTCATTTGTTGCCTTAATTGTTTTATCTTTTTTTTAAAAGATTTTATTTATTTTAGACAGAGAGAGAGAGTGTGAGCAGGGGGAGAGGCAGAGGGAGAGGGAGAGAAAGAAAGTGCTGACCACAGAACCCAACACTACACGGGGCTTGATCTCAGACCTCATGACCCTGAGATCATTACCTGAGCTGAAATCAAGAGTCTGACTCTTAACCGACTGGGCCACCCAGATGCCCCCTTCATTATTTTATCCTATGTGTTAGGTTACAACCAGATTGTAAGCTCCTTGAAGATGAGGCACGATTTCTTGTCTTCCTTAATTCCCATACTCTTTAACTAAGTATATATTGAACAAATGAATGAATGGATTGATGAATGAATATATGGTGTTATCATTTTCTCTCCAAAATACATAGCATAATGATGCCTACAATAGTCAAGAAATTAATTGGGGCATAAAGATCTTTTTGGCATTGCAAGAAAGGGGAAATTTAATTATTACTAGTACTGCTGCTGCTGTTCCTGCAGCTAACATTTACTGAACTCTGTGCCAGGCTCTGTGCTCAGCACTTCACACACATCATCTCCTGTAATCTTCATAACACAAGCTTATGAAGTGCGTGCTAGTTCCCCATTTTGCAGGTGGAAAACCGAGGATGGAAGTTTCAATAGTTTATACTAAAGTTTCATGGTTAAAAGTACTAACTGGATTCAGATGGACCAAAGCTCAGATACAAACTCTATCATGCACAAGTCACATGGCTTTTATTAAATCAGTTGTGATCCCTGGACCTTGGTTTCCTCATCTATAAAGTGGGAAAATAGCACTTAATTGTACAAGGGAGAACTGAATGAGGAGAATCATTTATATAAATTTTATACACACACACACACACACACACACACACACACTCTCTCTCTTTTGCCCAGTGTCCAAGACAAAATAAGTTTTCAATAAATAGTTGCTCTTTTTCTTTCCTTCTCTATTTTTCTGCTTAAGGACTTACAGCTGTTAAGTGACAAAAACAGAGCTTCGCCAATATATCTGGTTATAAAGCCCATGGTCTCACATACCATATGTTCAGCTTCAAAAATAAGCTATTTCCCTGAAGACTGAGGCTGAGTCACAAGACATCTCCAGGAGTGATGATGCCATATGACGAATTCTGTGAAAAACTAGGCCTGTTTGGTAGGCCATCCCCGTAGTCTCACACCAATGGTACTCTAGAAAGCCGATGTCTTGCTTAGCAATCCACCTTCAAGTGATCCATCCACCATAGCCTGGGGTCCCACCATCATCTATTATACTGCTGGGAGCACAGCCTATAGAAGCGCAGCCCCTCCAACACATCCAAATGGGGATGTGGGCCAGCCTCCACGGGAGTTAGCTGGTCCAGGCCTCTCTGACAGCCCCACAACCTACGTGTGGGAGCTCTGGGGGCACATTTCTCTTCTGCTGCTTTACCCAAGTGTTAAAAATTATTTAACTCTAATCACACTGACAGAGGAAAAGTTAATAGAAGTTTTATTTTTAATATATGAGGAAACTTAATAGGATTTAAAGTTAATGCCTCAAAAATGGGAAGGACTGCTGACAATTTATCTACCAGAATCTGCAGACTTTAGTGGAAAGCTAAAGAAATGGAAGAAGTATGACTCCATCAGCTAGAGGCAGATTTGAAATACCCCCAAAGCGATTGGGAGAATCCCAATTGTCTGCCACCCCAAGAAATTGACTCATAAATTGCCCAAATCCTCAGTTTCCCTTTATTACCTGACCTCCAGTTTTCTTTACTATCCAGAAAAAAATATCATTTCAATTTTTTAAGATATAATAGAGCTTTTCACTTAGAATCATAGAATTTTAGAGCTGATTTCTTCTAGCTATAATAATTTATGATACTAAGAGATGTGGAGGTAAAGTTTATAACAGAGAATGGTGCTGAGCGTGGGCCATACATTTTGTTTTAGACATAGCTCTTGGCTATTTTCAAAAGCTACTAACTTAAAAAAATCTCTCATGCAAAACACTCTCCAGCGCTCTTAGACCAAGCTGCCTGAACTATTCATTGTCAGACTATATTTCATTTCGGAGACCAACCAACCACTTTCACTTAGGAATTCTTTCACCAGATGTTTATTGAGGACCTACTAAGTGTCAGGTGTTGTTTTGGACATGATTGAGAGTCCATTTTCAATCAGGTAGGCAGGAAAAACCTTACAAAGAAATGACGTTTGAGTGAACACTTGAAGGAAGTGAGGGAATGAGACGTGTGACCATCCAGGGGAAGAGCATCCTAGGCAGAGGCCAGAGGTGCGAAGAGACTGAGGCAGGTACTTGCCCTGCGTAATTAAGAATCTTCAGGACAGCTGACATGGCTGGCCTGGGGTAAGCAAGGAAGACAGAGACATAGGCGATGTGGCCGGGGGCCTTCGAGGTGGTGGGTAGGGTTAGGATTTAAAAAGCTATATGGGTAATGACTGTACATTCCAATTGCCTAGAACAATCTTGAATTACATCTGTTGTTCTGGCAGAATTATTAATAGTGTCACCGCTCATTCTCTAAATGCCCCAGTTTGGATGATAAATTATTGTTGAAGAAGGTCATAAAGAGGATGTGACTGCTGGTTGACCAGTGATCTGGATCCAGGCAATTAGAGGTTCCTCCCCCCTGCCCTGTCCTTGGAGGGTACATTCTGCCCACTGGTCCCATACTAGGAATCACCTCAAGGACACACCTTTGAGAGAGTCACATGTTATTGAAATCATCTGGAAGGGACACCCGGGTGGCTCAGTCATTTAAATGTCTGCCTTCGGCTCAGGTCATGATCCCAGGGTCCTGGGATTGCGTCCCAAGTTGGGCTTTCTGGTGAGTGGGGTATCTGCTTCTCCCTCTGCCCTTCCCCCAGTTTGTGTTCTCTCAGTCACTCTCACTCTTGCTCTCTCTCGAATAAATAAATAAAATCTTTAAAAAAAGAACCCATCTGGAAGGTATACTTGAGTGAACCCCATTAAGTTGTCTATATAAACTTTCAAGATTCTGTGGCAGATGTGAAGATCTTCTCTTGAGGCCACCAAAGACAAGCCTCATATGTAAGTTCCTTTGTTTATTAAAGCTGCCACCTACCAATCCAGAGTAAACTGCCTCTTTCTTCATTCCCTCCCTGCCCACTGCGTCCAGGAGACAGTTTCAGATTTCACCCAGGGAACTCCAAAGTTTGCAAACCAACAATTATATGGTCACTCTACTCATGGACTACCATTAGGACTTTGGTTTTTACTCTTACATCATCAAGGACTCACCGGCTGCTCTGTTTAGAAGAGCCTGACCAGGGGCTGAGGTGGGAGTAAGGAAACAATCGGAGGGTTTACCAAGCGCAGGTTGCTGCCTCTCTCTCTAGAAGACACCCCCTCCCACTTTTTCTGCCAGTCTTTCAAGGCCTGATGTAAATGTCTCCTGAAATTTCCCCTGATGGTCTCAGGGGAATCCCTGATCCCCAATCCTCACAAAATTAAATTGCTCCTCGATTGACTTTTTGCACTTTATTTTCATATCAGTTATAATGTTTGCACATTGTATTTAGTTATGAGTTGGCATGCCTGCTTCTATAGATATACAGGGAAAATCTTTTGTCTGAAAAGGGAAACACCTATTTATTGGGTTTCTAGTGCTATGGTCTAAACGTTTGTGTCCCCTCAAGATTTCTGTGTTGAATTCTAAACCCTAAAGGTATTTGGAGGTGGGGGCCTTTGGGAGGTGATTAGGTCATGAGCTTGGAGCCTTCCTAAATGGAATTAGTACCCTTATAAAAGAGACCCCAATGGAGCTCCCTGGCCCTTTCTACCATGTGAGGACACAATGAGAAGTCTGCTACCTAGAAGAGAGCCCTCACCTGACCATGCTGGCATCCTGATCTTGGATCCCCAGCCCCCAGACCTGTGAGAAATAAATTCCTAGTCTTTATAAGTGGTATTTTGTTATAACAGCCCAAACAGACTAAGACAATAGTATAAACCAGATGCTTTATATACTTTTTCATTTTCTATTTAAAATGCACAGTAATCTGGGGCACCTGGGTGGCTCAGTCAGTTGGGCATCTGCCTTCAGCTCGGGTGGTGATCCCAGGGTCCTGGGATTGAGTCCCGCATTAGACTCCTTGACCAGAAGGGAGCCTGCTTCTCCCTCTCCCTCTGCCTGCCACTCCCCCTGCTTGTGCTCTCTCTCTCTGTCAAATAAATGAATAAAATCTTTAAAAAATAAAATAAAATAAAATGCACAGTAATCCTAAACGATGTAATATTGGCCATGCTCTAGTTACCTATGCAACAAACCACCCCAAAACCTAGTGCTATAAAATATCATCCATTTCATTAATGCCATGGATTCTTGCAACCCTAAAGAATGATTCTATCACTGGGCCAGGAATTTGCACAAAGCATAGTGAGCCCAGCTGGTCCCTGGTTAGAGTCAAACAGCCAGAGGCTAGAAGAATCCAGGCTGGAGCATCCAGTGCCAAGATAGCTCCACTGGCATGTCTGGCCCAGGCTCTGGGATGACTAGCAGGCTGGTGTGCCTCCTTGTGTCCTCTCCAGGATGGTGGCTTACATGGTGGCTCAGTGTTCCAGACAACAAGGAGAAGCTCCATGGCTTTCATGACCTAGCCTCAGGAATCCCATGACATCACTCACCATATTCTATCCATTGAAGCAATCATAATCAACCCATTTGAGGGGAGGCGACAGAGACCCCCCTCTCAATGAGAGGAGAATAAAAGAATTTGCAGCCATGCTTTAAAACTGCCACAGGTCCCACTTTGCCGATGAAGAAACCACGGCTCAGAGAGTGTAGGTTACTTGTCCAACATCATTAAACATGAGGGAGCCGGTACTCAAAGTGCTCTGTCTGACTGCGAAGCATATGTTCTTTCTAAAATACCAGATGCCCATTGTGGGGAAGAGATAATGTCTTAGTTCTATCACCCTGTGCTTAGCATAGTTCAGCACATTATGGATGACAGACTGAATGAATGAATAAATGTAAATGTAAATGTAAAGCTGCTTTTCAGCATTTTTTGCTTGCAACCCTAAAGAATGATTCCATCACTGGGATTTTAATCACTGTGGCAAGAGGTAGGGGAGCCATTTGGGGGTGTGGGGAGGCATTTCAGGTAGAGTTCTATCTGCTAAAACCCTCTTAACTGAAATACAAGTTCTTCTTACTCCCATTACAGCCTCAAAGACAGATTGCTAGACTCATTTGGAAGGTGGAGAAACTGAGAAACTTTCTGGTGTCTTCAGTAGTTAACAGGACTAAGCCTGTCTTCCTTTCCCCATAAGGATATTAAGAGCCTGACAACAGGGAGACACAATCCATCTCTGAGAAACCAACCCAGCCTACCTCTCCCTCACTAATCGCCTGACCTTTCCATAAAAGTGAAAAATGGCTAATGCATTATCTTTGATAAGGTTTTACTTTTGATGAAAAGCTGCAAATGTGATGAGCTCACATTCTGGCCTTATCACGAAATCCACTGTGTGTCCCAGAAGAGCTCACCTCACCTCTCTGGGCCCAGCTTTGCTAGCTGGTACTCGAAGGTCTATGACTTGATAGCTGCCCTTCCGTAGCCAGCTTCCTGTGGTTCTGGAGAAGGGACTCCAAGTTTCTCCGTCCCTCAGCCCTCATGCCTGGACCATCATGAAGTCAGGCTCCACTTTATTTCTGAAATATTTCACCAATCCCCTGGGTAAAGGGAGACAGGGAGTTTTTGCTTATTCTCACCACTTTTCTCTAAGTTTGAAATTATTTCCATCCTTCCCTTTCTTTCTCATTCCTCCTACCTGGTCCAAACCACCTGGGCCATGACAGGTGTCTCTTAACTGTTGTTTGTTTCTGCTTCCACATGCTCTCCCACCATCGCTTGTCCATACGGAATCCAGGGTGGTCTCTGTTTTCTATTTATTTTTGTTTGTGTTTTTCTTTTCTTTTTTTTTTTAAGAGAAGGAGAGAGACAGAGGGAAAGAGAAAATCTTAAGCAGGCTCCACCCCACCCCCAGCACAGAGCCCGACACAGGGCTCAATCTCACAACCCTGAGATCATGACCTGAGCTGAAATCAAGAGTCTGAAGCTCAACCGAGCCACCCATGTGCCCCATGTTTGTGTTTAATTGTAGTAAAACATGCATAATATCAAATTTACTATTTTAACCATTTTTTAAAGATTTTATTAATTTGACAGAGAGAGAGCACAAACAGGGGGAGGGGCAGAGGGAGAGAGAGAGAGAGAGGCGGACTCCCCACTGAGCAGGGAGCCTGACATGGGGCTCGATCCCAGGACCCTGAGATCATGACCTGAGCTGAAGGCAGATGATTATCTGACTGAGTCACCCAGGCACCCCCATTTAGCCATTTTTAAGTGCATGATTTGCTGACATTAAGCACGTTCACACTGTTGTGCAACCATCACCACCATCCATCTCCAGAACTTTTCATCATCTCTGACTGAAACTGGGCCCATTGAACATTTCCTCCCCATCCACCCCCCCCCCCCCGCAGCCCCTGGTAACCACCTTTCTGCCTTCCATCTGCCTGAATCTGAGCTGTCTGGGAACATAGGTACCCCTCTCCAGATACCTCATATAAGTGAGATCATATACTATTTGTCCTTTTGTAACTGGTTTATTTCCCTCAGCACTTCAAGGTTCGCCCATGTTGTAGCAGGTGTTACAGTTTCCTTCCTTGTAACACTGAATAATATTACGATGTACTTTGTTTCTCCATTCATCTGTTGATGGACATTTGGGATGTTTCCACCTTTTGGCTATTATGAATAACGCTGCTGTGAACATTGGCTTATGGGATCATTTTCTTAAAAATACAAATCAGCTCCTGTCACTCTCTGCTCCCTTAAACCTCTCCAAAGCTTCATGCTAAGAATAAAATCCAAACTCCTTTCCCTTGTCCACTAGACCCTATGGGTCCTTCTGTCTGTTTTTTCTCTCCCCCAAACTTTTCAGGCTCCAGCCATATGAGCCTTCTGTCCATTTCTCTAACATCAATCACGGCCTCGTGAAAGCCTTTGCCTAGGCCTAGAATGCATCCTCCCAGACCTAAGCATAGCAGCTCCTCTCTTCATTCGGGTCTCTGCTCAAATATGTCCTCCTTAGGGAGGATTTTCTGTGCACCCAAGCTACAGTAGCCCATGTGCCCAACCAGTCACCAGGTCCTGTTTCTAGGTGTGTTTACTCCATAACAGTTGCACTCCTGACACTACATAACACCTGTGCTGGGTGCTGCCTTCTTCCCCCACCAGACAGTAGAGCAAACTGCCTTGTTCCCTGCTGAATCCCAGAGCCCCGAAAGGGCCTGGCACACAAGGCACTCAGTGTTTGCAGGATGAATGAAATCTGAATACATGATTTGAGAGTCCACAGTAGTCATAGGACCCCAAAATGAGTACAGAAGGGAGATTCAGAAGGGAGAGCCCATTAGTCTATGTCTCCCAACATTCAAAATGTTAAGTCATTTTTCAGGCTTGGCTTGATATCTCTTTCATCAATAAGAGCTACAATCCTGCCAAGCAGGGAACAGATAGCTCTACCCATTGCTGAGATAGGCAGTTAGGTAAAAGTTGAAGGGAATGCCAGTCTTATGCTCGGAGGGTTCCACACATCTGCTCTCAGGGGCTGTCAGAGGCTCTCTTCCTCGTGGGGGAGGAGATGTGACAGGATGGCCATCTTAATGCCACAGGGATGAAATCCCCCACCGGAGACACATAACCAAGACTTCTTCTGCTGGAAGCAATGCAGCGTGGTGGACAAGGAAGCGGATTCCAGTCCAGGAGGCCAGGCGTCCTGATGCATGCCTTTTGCTAACTACATGGCATTGAGAAGTCTTTTAACTCGTTGGGCCTCAGTTTCCTCAAGTACAAAAGCAAGTAATTGAGCCAGATGGTCCAAAAGATCCCTTCAAGCATGAAAATTCTGGCCCTTTGACACAGCAAAAGGGGACTAAGAGAGATGTGAGGGGGAGAGGGAAACCAAACACGGCTTAAACCCCTTCACGCTCTCCCTTGCACCAGCTTATAGTTGGTTGTACCTGTCCAAGCCAAGGTTGAATTTGGACTCCAAGCCAAGGGTGAATTTGTCTTTGTGGAAGGGAAGAACAGGAGAGGAAATTGCTTCCCCTCCCTCCAAAATGAGCAGTTAAAAAAATCTGTGTAATGCCAGTTGAAGAGAACAGCTTTCTCATTGTTATAAGGATGTAACTGGCTCCGGACCACCATGCTGCAGATGATTTCTTGGGACCTCTGGGATTTTCCTGTGTCCCTTTAGAGAGACCCCCTTGCCCTGATTACTGTGTGCCATACAGGGCACCTGGTCAGGCAGGGTTCATGTGTCCATGAAGGATGGGCTTCATTCATTCATTCATCAAACAAAAGTATGCTGAGCACTTACTCTGTGCTAGGCACTCTAGATTCAGAGATAAGATATAATCCTTGTTCTCCAGGAGCTCCCCACCCAGAAAGTCCAGTAGGCAGACTGAGTCACAGGCTGGCATCATAACGGCCGTGGTAAAGAGAAGGACGTGCTGCTATGGTAGCCCCAAGCAGAGAACTTAAACTAGAGTTGGGAGGGGTACTCTGCTCTCAGGGAGGTCTCCCTGGAGGAGGTGACAACTGAGCTATGTCTTAGAGGATTCTACTTAAATATTTCTATTTTTGTCATCGCTAAAGGTGAAGATCAGCTCGCAGCTACAAGGGATTATGGAGAGATAGTGATACCAGGGCTGGGAGAGAAGAGGGAAGGTCTGATGGAGGGACAGAGAGAAGGGTTATGGAGCCCTCCTTGTTCCTAGCTTCTGCTGGAGGCCATGAATCTTTAATGTTATAAATGACACAGCTGGGGATAGGTTTTTTCCCCATAGTGCCTGGGAAGGCGGAAGGATGCCTAGATGGAGAGTGGGAGACTGTCCTGGGACAGGGAGGAGATGGATATGAGAGGGAAGGCGTTAGCCCTCCTGTTAGGACAGTGGTTTAACAGGACAGGCCATGGGTCTAAGCCAGGCGGGGAGAAGGAAAGGGTACCAGGAGAGAGTGGGCCCATGGGAAAATGGAGAAATGGAGGAACCAATGAGCCAGTGTTGGTGGACAAGCAAGTGTTGCAAAAGCAAAGCAAAACATGCCCAAGGTCATTGATGAGGCTGCAGATGAAGCTGACCAATGTCCGGCAGAAAATTGGAGACTCTCTGGGTTACAGAGGCAGAAGCTTCAGGGAGGGAGGCTCTGCCTCCTAAATCTCAAGTGCAAGGATTTCTCTGGCCCTCTGGACTTGACAGCCTCTCCTAAGTCCTCCATGAGCAGGTGAAAGAGGATCCCCGCCAAATTCAGCCCACGTCAGTGGGGACTCAGCCACAGAGATGCCCTCCTTCCTCTGCCACTTGCTTTAGTGAGGGCTTAGCATTCCTTACAGCTCCATCTTTTTTGTCACCCCTTCACTTTAACCTTCACAAATGCCTTCTCAGGACAGATGACAGCCCTAAGTATCTAGTCTCCAGGGCTACTCATTTAGCAAGTGACCCAGCACAAATGCGAATGTCTCTTAGCTGGTCTGCATAACTCAATAGTTTCAAGAATCTAGCATTTGCTAGATTTGCTAGAGCAAGGAAAAGAAGAGGGAAAAGGAGAGGAATGCCCTTAAGTCCTGTTGCAGGATCAGCACACCCCTGTAGTGTTCAGGGTGTGTGGGTGCCCTGGACATTGCTGTGGGCACGTGCGTATGTGCATGCATGTATATTCGTGTATACGTGTGTGCCCACATGCCTGTGCATGTGTGTGCCCATGTATGTATGTGTGCTTGTGTGTGGGAGTGAAGGAGCTGCAGAGATCCCTGGGGAAATGGAGGTTTTGCCAGCCATTCCATAGAGGTCTGTAGATGTCATGTGATCGGGCTACTTAGGTAAGCAGCTATTTCCACACAGTGTTTCTACAACTCCAACTCCAGTCTCTGCTCTTTGAGATGAAAAATAGCTCAATGTCTTTGCAGAACTTCCCATGATTTGCTACCACTTAACTATGTCAGTAGGTAGCAATACCAGCAGGCTGATCACTGGTTCAGATGCTAGGACTCTACAGAAAAGTAATCCTCTGGATTCCTTAGAGCCAACCCCAAGGAAGGACTAAAGCATGCCCAAGCAGCTTCAACATTTCCTGGACCATTCTGTGTGGGGTGTGGTGACTTTCTTGACATGGAGGGAAGCAGGACAGCTCAAAGCCATAGGCCACTCCCTCTCTGGGCTCCCCCACCTGCCTTAGGGGTAGCAACAGCTCCAGATTCAGTCCTAGACTACAGGCTTGGTGGTGGACTTCAAGGGGTCACCAATGTGAACAGGAACCTTGAACCTGGTAGTACTTACTTCCCACCAGGGAGAATATATGATTGGTCAGTCTCTTCCAGGGGCTTTTAATAGTTTCTGCTGCTCCCAAGGTAGGCCAGCACACCTAGGTCTCTGTGTGTCCCATGTGACCATATATACCTTAGCCTGGTCAGGGGTGGACAGAGGAGCACCGTGGGCCACTGATCACCAGACTGAGAAGCCAGCAAAATCCCTGAATGCTCCTGAGAGCAAGATGTTGGCGGGGGTGGGGGTGGGGGTGGCAGGGGAGAAAGCTAGAGTGACCATGCCAGGGCTCAGGAGCCCACCAGGTAAGGAAACCAGGTATGGGGAGAAGAACACCTGTGCAGGTCACTGGAGCTCTGATGTGGCTTCAAACCATCTTTGTTCACACCTGGGGAAGATGAATCCAGTCATCTGTTGTCTTTTCTCAGTGGAAAATAATGGGCAGCATGTCAATAATAGTAATAATAGATAATATTTACTGAGCCCTCACTATGCACCAGGCAGTGTGTTTTTAAAGGTTCTCATGGATTAGGTCATTAAATCCTCATAACAACCTTAAAAGATAGGAGTGTAATTGGTCCCATCTTACATGTGCTGGAATAAAATTTGATGAATATTAACTGAGGAATGTTCCCTTGTTGAGCACCACACACCTCCCTCCCCACATGGAGACAAGGACTTTGTTGCTTCAAAAGCCACTCCTTGCCCACAAGTGGGGAGAATGGAAAATCAAAAACAAAAAACAACCAACTGACAGAAAATTAGAAAAACACAGAAATCGAGTGTGTCTCCAAATAGGCATTGAAAAAGTCACAGTAGAGACAACTGTCTTGAAGTCCCAGTGCTTTTGATTGGCAAAAACACTACAACTTTTGGATTGATTTTTATTTTATTTTATTTTATTTTACTTTATTTTATTTTATGATGTTATGTTAATCACCGTACATTACATCGTTAGTTTTTGATGTAGTGTTCCATGATTCATTGTTTGTGTATAACACCCAGTGCTCCACGCAGAACGTGCCCTCTTTAATACCCATCACCAGGCTAACCCATCCCCCCACCCCCTCCCCTCTAGAACCCTCAGTTTGTTTCTCAGAGTCCATCGTCTCTCATGGTTCGTCTCCCGCTCTGATTCCCGCCCCCTTCATTTTTCCCTTCCTACTATCTGATCTGATGTTTTATAGAGAAAATATTTTCTATGTTCCAGAAGTTTGACTTTGATTATTAAGAGTCAGAAGTGTTGAAAGTGTCCGCCGTAAATAGGGACAGGGAAGAAGGCAGGAGGATAGATGGTTCAAGAACAGTGCCCTCCCCTCCAAAAACAAAAGGAGTAGAATAAAATAAGAAGAGAATGGGGTGTGGGAAGAAGAGGGGAAGGAGGACAAGGAGGACTAGAAGTTGGAGAGGGGAAGGAGGATGGGGAAGAAGGGGACAACCTACAGAGAAGCAGGGGGAAGACGAGGAAAGGAGAGAAAGCAAGTTCACTGCTGGTGTGGGTCTCCGAGAAGGAACCTCCCCACCCCATCAGCAACCACCCCTCACCCGCTCTGTGCCACCACTACTTCCAGAAGATGATAAAAATCCAAGTGAAGTGTTTCCTGGGTTTATGATACAGGGAGCAGATCAGGGAGGTTTTGAGCCTCTGGAACACACACACACATGTACACACACTCAGACATACAGACACGCAGCAAATGTCTGGGGCACCCACATCCCCTGAGTTCCTCAGGGGCTGGCTGGTCTTGAAGGCTGTCTTAAGGGCTGTCACTTCTCTCCTCCCCACCCCAGCTTGTTGTGACTGCCGGTTCCCCTCCTCTGGGCACCAAGAGTGAATAATTTTTTTCTTTTCTTTGTTTTTTTATTATATAAATAATTCAGGTTAACATAAACCAAACAGAAAAAAATTAGAAAATACAGATAAATAAAAGGAAAAATAATTAAAATCCCATCATCCAGAGATGGCCACGATTAATAATTTGTATATCTGTGCATATCTATTGCTCTACACCTATTATGTATCTTCATAGAAACATGGTTTCTAATTGGTTTTACAATCAGTTAGAGAAGGACTAGAGCCATAACTTAGACTATGTCACCAATAATTACAAAGCAGCTCTTAGTTCAGGAATTCTATCTAGTCCCAGAAAAATAAAATAAAGGAAAAAATCATAGCTATCTGTGGCTGGAAGAATGTGCCTTAAGGGAAAGAAGTGACAGAGCCGAGTTTCTGACGCAAGATTTGGGGCAGATTGGGGCAGACCCTGATGCAGGGCTTCTCTGCATGCTGCTGTCAGGCTCAAACGGGCTGAGATGTCACTCTCCCCCGGCTGGTCACTGGGCTATGCTCATTCAAAGTGTGTGCCATGCCTTCTTGCAACATGCCCTATGTGAGAAAACCTCCTCTTGGAATCAGAGAGGTCTGTGTTGCGGAGCAGAGGGGCCAATTGATCTGTAAGAAAGTGAGAGCCACAACTCCTTGGACCTAGGCAAGGTTGAGACCCACATCCAACCACAGTCTTAGAGATCAGTGTGAAAAGATTTTAAAAGCCAGAACAGGAACCATGTGTTCCCCATAATGGCTCAGATGAAATTATATTGTCCAGAACATTTTAAAAGCAAGCAGCTTATTTCAAACAGGGGCACACACAGGCTACTGATGTGCACAGTGGAAACTCAATAAAGGAGCACATCTAATGAAAACAGATAAAACGTACAACTGCAGTCGCAGGTCATGCATGAATTATTAACCTCGGGGAGTTTTCTATCAGTTCGAGGAACTATGGATTGTGTCTCTGGTATATAATTTGGGAGGTATTGGTTCTCTGTTTCATAAGAGAGAACTTGAAGCAAGAAATGTAGTTATTTCTCCTTTAAATATATACTGTAATTACCAGTCGGCAATGACTAAATGTTATTATCCATCTGTTGGCTGTTCAGGGACCTGTAATGAGTAAACCTTAGCAGCTTCGTACCATTTTCTGTAGCATTGTGGCTGGGGCATATACACACCTGTGCATATTTCAAATTTGTTTATTGAAAATTTTTATAGAGACCAAGAGATGAAAAAAATCCTTGAACATGAACATTTTGAGACTTCTGCTCAAAATCTCTTGACAAATGCTCATTGCCATGAGAATCGAACATAAACTCCTTTGTTTGGTGTAAAAGGCCTTACATGATCTGGCCCAACTCACTCCCCAATTCTGCATCATGCCTCTTGCCTCCTTACTAACTATGCATCAGCCATCTTGGTCTTCAAGAGTCTTCAAAGGTGCCAAGTTCTTTCCCAACACAGGATCTTTGCACATGCTTTCCCCTCTCCCTGGGCCAGTCCTTTCCACCTCCACACTCTCTGCCTGACTTTCTTCTTCTCATTCTTTAGGTCCCATTCTTCAGGTCCCAATGTAACTATCACCTCTTTAGTGAGGACTTTCCTGAACACCTTTTCTTTTTTTTAAAATTTTTATTGTTATGTTATGTTATTGTTATGTTAATCACCATACATTACATCATTAGTTTTTGATGTAGTGTTCCATGATTCATTCTTTGTGCATAACACCCAGTGCTCCACGCAGAATGTGCCCTCTTTAATACCCATCACCAGGCTAACCCATCCCCCCACTCCCCTCCCCTCTAGAACCCTCAGTTTGTTTTTCAGAGTCCATCATCTCTCATGGTTCGTCTCCCCCTCCGACTTACTCCCCTTCATTCTTCCCCTCCTGTTATCTTCTTCTTTTTTTTCTTAACATATATTGCATTATTTGTTTCAGAGGTACAGATCTGTGATTCAACAGTCTTGCACACTTCACAGCGCTCACCATAGCACATACCCTCCCCAATGTCTGTCACCCAGCAACCCCATCCCTCCCACCCCCCACCACTCCAGCAACCCTCAGTTTGTTTCCTGAGATTAAGAATTCCTCATATCAGTGAGGTCATATGATTCATGTCTTTCTCTGATTGACTTATTTCACTCAGCATAACACCCTCCAGTTCCATCCACATCGTTGCAAATGGCAAGATCTCATTCCTTTTGATGGCTGCATAATATTCCATTGTGTATATATATATATATATATATATATATATATATATATATATACCACATCTTCTTTATCCATTCATCTGTCGATGGACATCTTGGCTCTTTCCACAGTTTGGCTATTGTGGACATTGCTGCTATAAACATCGGGGTGCACGTACCCCTTCGGATCCCTACATTTGTATCTTTGGGGTAAATATCCAGTAGTGCAATTGCTGGATCGTATGGTAGCTCTATTTCCAACTGTTTGAGGAACCTCCATACTGTTTTCCAGAGTGGTTGCACCAGCTTGCATTCCTACCAACTGTGTAGGAGGGTTCCCCTTTCTCCGCATCCCCGCCAACATCTGTCATTTCCTGACTTGTTAATTTTAGCCATTCTGATACCACCATGGTGTGAGGTGGTATCTCATTGAGGTTTTGATTTGGATTTCCCTAATGCTGAACGATGTTGAGCACTTTTTCATGTGTCTGTTGGCCATTTGGATGTCTTCTTTGGAAAAATGTCTGTTCATGTCTTCTGCCCATTTCTTGCTTGGATTATTTGCTGAACACCTTTTCTTAAGTAGCTTCTGCCTGCCCAGCAATATTCTCTATCTCAGCATCTTGTTGGTTACCAATTGCAATTTAGGGTTGTTTAAGTGTTTGCATGATTTACATGCTAGGCCTTGTCTCTCCCAGAGGACAGAACAGCAGAGACTGTGTCTGTATTATTTACCACTGTAATTCTAGCAATAGGAATGCTACCTGCCATCTACTTGTTGAATGGATGCATGAATAAATCATGCTATTTTTTACTTCTTGGATGTGATGTGTGGAGGACTGATTTGAATCAGAACCTATGACACATTCACAGGAATCAGGGTCCAAGAAGCTCTGCCCATAGACCAATGGGTAAGGCACCTAGTGATGGACCAGCTGCACATCATGTCCCCTACATTGTACCTGTTCGTGTGCGCTTCTTTTATGCCTTACACCCATATTCCCCTTGGCCCATTCAAATCCTTAGATCTTCCCCCATCATGTCTCACTTCCTCACTTCCTCCATTAACAAGGTCTTAGATTCCTTGATCAGAAAATGAAGAGACTTCTTCATCACACCTCATATCATGGAGCAATCCATCTTTTTTAGTTCCTTTCTTCTCAGGTCCTTCCCAGCAACCCCATCCAGATTTCATCGTCCTTTCCCATGATTCTCCCTTCATTCAGTTTCCATCTCTTTTGTCCCCTCTTTCTTGGGGACAAGACAGTTCTCCTTGGCTCGAGTGTGGTTATCATCTATGGAAGATGAAGCATGTGTTCACAGTTCAGGGTGTCTCTCCACTGCAGGCTCACTATAGAAAAGCTTGTTTTGAACTTCTTACCCCAGATTACAATCTTGCTCCAATATTCCCCACAGTCCCTACCACAGGGCCAACCACATAGTAGGTGATCAGCGAACACTTGCTCACTTGTGTTGACTGAGGGAGCTGGTTGGCCTGAGAGTCACAAGCGCTTGGCAGTGACAGGACATTCTAGGCCAATGTTCATGTCCCTGATCCTTCTTGTGTGAGTAATAAGAGTTCCCTTCTCCAAAACTATAAGGATAGTGCCATCCAGAGACAGGAAATCCATAGTTCAAATTTTAAAAAATGGCAATAAAGTGACACACAAATACCTAGTTGTAAACACTGAAAGGACTTAACTTAATCAAGCAAAAGGGTACAGCTTTTCTATTGCTGCATAATGTAAAGGCATTTTATTACTCTGGCAATTGGCAAAAAAGTCAAATGACTTTATGGGGCTTTTTCTAAATTACCTTTATTAATGCATGTAATATTATTGAAAAATTGTACTACGGAGTAAATGTTCCATTGAGCTACAGGTTGCCTGCAGGAATGTGTTGTAAATATACATGGTGAATATGTTACTATCTTTACAACAGATTTCGCACCTTTTACAACCTTCTGAAACCAGACTAGCAGAGAGTACTTGGAAAGGTATGGCTAATTTTACAACACAGTATACAGCATGGATAAATTTGCAGAGCCTGGAAATACACCAATTGTCTGAGAGTGTGATACCCTGTTTGGGAGTTATTTCAAGACTCCTTTTTCCTAGATGCCTTTAATCTTCTGATATGTTGGCATTTACTTTGAGAAACCTGTTCTGGCTGATTTGAATAAGGACAGACTTGGGCAGTTGACAGGACTTTTCATATTTATTGTACTACTATGCTTGGAAACAGAAGAGCTAGTGGCTGAGGTATGCCAGGACGGATGCGGGTGAAGGCTTTCACCTCTTCCCTCTGGTCACTCTGTGTGCATCGATCTCAATAGACAATGCATCTGGTTATGGTTCAGAGATTCCAAACGCATTTGCTCTTTGTCTCTCCTGTCGGCTCTGAGACCACCCTCTCCCTCACCATGTTCCAGTAATCCAGCCAGTGTTAACTTCAGAGCCCTGAGATTTAACATTAATGTTTCAACCCATCTCTTCCCTGGTCTTACAGCCTCTCCTCAGGCAGGACCCCAGGCTACTCTGTCTTCATTCACTCTCATCTTGTTTCTGATTAATTCTCTCACCACTTTCATGGTTCCAGGTCAAACGGATGGGAGTTGTCTAGCCCTAATTTATGAGGCTGGTTTACACATCCTGCTGTCTGCTATTCACTGTGAATTCTGTGAACTGGTTGAAGGAGAAGGGAGAAGGGAAAAAAGCCAAGAGAAAAATAAGATGTTAAAAAAAAAGGTAGGTCAGTGAGACAAACTAAAATTTACTGTACTGCTTACCTCATAGATTCCTCCAGAGCTCCCATTTTGGAGAAACATGCCACTCCTCTGCAGGCTGAAGCCACAGCAGTCCCTGAGAGCACACCATCGCCCAACAGATGTCAGGCTCTGCCCCCTCTGTTCCCACTGCAGCTGGTTCCAGGCTGGGAAGTCTTCCAAATGCAAAACATGTCACATGTACACGTGACTTTTAAATTCTGGCTTTTAGTAACTCACACTCCCTTTCCTTGCTTACCTAATTGTATTGTTCTTTAGAGCCCATTTTCACGTTCTTCTCTTGGTGACCCCCAGTATTAGGCCTAGGTGCATGGCATAAAATGATTTCTCTAATGCAGCTGAAGGGAGTCTAGAGACCCCCTCCTTCCACCACAGCTCCTTCTCTGGCCTTCCATGGACCTGACTCCACACAATCTTTTGACAGTATATGTATTCCTATAGCTGGCAGAATATTGTCCATGTCTATAACAGGGAAGAACAATGATCTAAGATGGGTTAATCTAGTACATAGTATTTGTTAATGTCTATAAATTGGTTTAATTTTAAGTATGTATATGTAATAGATATGCATCTATGTATATATATATTTTATAAATGTCATATATAAATATGCACACACATTTTTTTTTATCAAATCAGCATTGTGTTTCTACCATGGCATCCCATCTTCTCTTCTTGTACAATTCCAGCAAGTGTTCCAAACAGATAAGGAGCACAAAGCTAGAGTAGTGTTACATTTCCCAACCAGAAAATGCCAAGTCATTGGGGAGTGCTTCAACTCATCCACCATACATTAATGCCAACCATGTGCCAGGCACCATGTTAATTGCCAGGGACCCAGAGATTAATAAGACTTGTGCCCTCCCCTTCATTTCAGCTGATGACCTGGCTTCTTACTTTGAGAAATGGAAGCAATCAGAAGAGAAATCTATCTACTCCCACCTTCCCATCTGTCAACCCACTCCACTTGCTTTTACACTGCCTTCCTTCCAGTGATGAGGATCTTCTCTAAAGCCAAATCTTTCCATTTGATTACTGGATCCTACCAACTCTTGCCTACTCAAGGACATCAGTTCACCAAATATCCTCTTTATTCTGCATCATCTATTTTCCTCTGCTTTCAGTCAGTTATTACTTCCATTGCCAAATCCAATGATCAACTCTCAGTCCTCATCTTACTGGATGGATTCATAGCTCTTAACACAGTTGAATCCTTCCTACTCTGTGAAATACTTGATACTGATAAATCCATTGTCTCTTGGTTCTCCTCGAGCCTCAGTAGGGGCTCTTTCTCATTCATCTATGCTGGCTCCTCATCATCAGTGGAATCTCTAAACCTTAGGACACCATAGGGACCAATCCTCAGAATCCTTGTATTCTCCTACATTCACTCCATTTACTTCCATGAACATTCAATGACAACTTTCAAAATTATATCTCTAGCCCAACTTTTTCCTTGAATCCCAGACTCATAATCCAACTTCCTCCTCAATATGACTTTTTAGGGTTCTAATAGCTATCTCAGACTTTATGCACAGGGGTGTATAAAGTCAAGTCTTTGGTATTCCATGCTCTAAACCTGATTTACACAGACCAAAAATCTTGGGGCCATCCTTCATTTCTTTCTTTTTCTGGTCTACCATTTTCAGTCAATCAGCAAACCCCATTAGTTTCTCCTCTAAGACATCGTGTAAGTCACACTCCTCTGCTCATAACCCTGCAATGGTTCCCCATCCTACTCAAAGAAAAACTCTTGCCATGGCTTCTAAGGTTCTGCTTTCAGACACCCCTCTGACTTTTCTTTGTGTCACTCTCCCTCTAGCTCATTTGCCTTCTTCTTGGAATATCTCAAACATAACCCCACCTCAGGACTTTGTGCTTGCTGATCTCTCTGACTAAAATGCTTTCTAGTTATCTGCATGGCTCATTCCCTCACTTCCTTTAAGTAGCTGCTTAAATATTTTCTCATCAAAGGTATCCTTAGACCTCTTAGCACTGCTTTGCTTCCCTGTTTTCTATTCAAACTTTCTTTATAACACTTATCATTACTTGATGTTTTTATGTCTCTTTTCTCTCTTCCACCACTAGGGTATAAATTCCCTGGGCATTATTTTGTTCATTACAGTGTCCCCATGCCTAAAACAATGAAAAAAAATATGAGTTTGTGAGTGGAATTAAAAGCTCAGTCCTTGCCTTTAAAGAACTCATAGTCCAAAAGGGAAAACAGAAATATAAAAATACAGTCACAAGGAAAGGTAGAATGTGCAATGCAGAAAACTGTGGGAGTGGAAAAGAAACACAATTATTAGCCCAACCTGGGGAGGATCAGAGAAAGCTTCCCAAAAGTGGTGATGGTCAGTCTTGAAGTTAAAGAGGCATTAGATAGGCACAGTGCATTGGTGGGGGAGGGGGGTAAGGAAATAAGGAATAGAAAAGAATTATCAGGAGCATATTCAGCAGAGGAACAGTAGGAGCAAGTCCAGTGAATTCAAAAACCCCATGTTGCATGCTGGAACATGGTAGCAGCCAGCATAGGTAGACACATGCTCCCAGACACAGATGAAGAGGTAAGCAGTGGTGAGAGGTGAGGCTGGAGACCTAAATAGAATCATGTCATGAAGTAGCTGCAATGCCAAGCTAATGAACTTAGAATATAGATGGCAGGGAGACATTGAAAGATCGTAAAGCAGGGATACGATAGTGTTATTCACTCAGAAACTCAATAAAATTCTTTTGAAATCACGTAGGCAATATGCCAACTATTGGATAAATGGCACCGAGGTCAGTGTTACAGTTCAGCAGGGGACATCAGTGATAGGCATAGCTCAGACAGGAACGGAGTCTGGTCTGAGCCAGCTCACTTCCCTGGCAGTATGGAGGATGGTGGGGAAAGAGACACACAGAAAGCAGTGAAAGATCAGTTGGAGGACTTATATTTCAATTCAGGCAAGAGATGATAAATTATCAGGCCCAGGGAAGGAACAGTGTTCCCAGAGACAGTCAACACCCCATGCGTTGTCATCATAAAAGGTAGAGCTTATCTGGAGTCTCCACTCTCCTTTCGGGGCTCCACCTCACACCTGCTCTCTGGAAACGAATGTGTGTTACCTCACAGGCTGCCAGAACCTTCCTGGGAAATCAGCATGTGGATGAATCTTGAAAATTCAATCTGGCTACATCCTGAGGGTTTCACATGCTAGTTCTCTGGGACCACACACTGAGACACTTTGCAAGAAAATTGAACAGAAAACAGATGGCGAATGTCGTGGGGCCTCATATAACTGAGAAGGCAAAGGAGTAAACCAAAAAACAAAGTGCTAGGACCAGACTTCTTAGAATAGGCAGAGAAATGGCCACCTCCCCTCTGCTCCTTGACTGGGAGGACTGGGAAGTGGTGTTGATCTCTTGTAGGAACAACTATGGTCTCCATGACCTGGTAGATGGGCTTGGTGGTTAGATTGATTCAATTGTCCCACATCTCTTCCCTCTGTTCCTTCACTCTGAATATTCTTTGGGTTTATTACAACAGCTCAGAATGAACACTCTAAATTTAGACCCTAACTATTTCATGTTTCCAAGGGAACTGTAAATTACTTTGTGAATGTACATACAACACAGCCAGGAAAATCCGCTTGATGAAGCCCTCTCTTACACTCGGTCTCTGAAGATACCTCGTAAATTGTTGCCTTGTCCAGGCTCCTGGACAGCTGACAGCCTCAGACAGATTGCCTTTGCTTCCCCATCTGACATTCTGAAAGAGACTCTGCTGTGGGTACTCAAACCTTCAAAAGCTACAGCTCCAAACTTCCCTCAAAGTCTTATGTTTGTGCCTATGAAGGGTTTGCTGGACGGAGAACCAAGTCAGGGATGCTTCACTGTGTATGACTAGCCATGTAACGTGAGCATGCCTAAGTTAATCCTTATAGTATGGAGTCCTGCCTAGTAGTGAAGACAGAGGAGTCAATGATCCGAGAAGGAATAATCGGAGTATGGGAAAGAGTTTTGATGAAGTTAGTCAATCTCTTAAGACTGAGTTCAGCTATAGTAACAGAGAATGGAAATAATAAGGGCTTAGACAATGTAGAAATTTGTTTTTCTCTCATGTATAGGAAGTTCAGAGACATCCAGTCCAAAGGTTGGTATGATAGATGCACAGTGGCACCACGAACCCAGCCTCCTCCTATCTAATCTACTAGTTGTGCAGTTGCCATCTTTAAGTTCACTCATAGTCCAAGATGGCTTCTGGATCTCCAGCTCCCATGTCCATGCTCTGGTCAGCAGGAAGGAAGAAGGTGGAAGAGGAAGAAGTCTGCAATTATCAGCTGGTCAGCTTCCTATATGTGTCTTTCCCCAAGTCCCACACAATATTCTGCTTATGTCTCACTGGACCTACCTTCATTGCTTAGCCACACCAAGCAAGAAAGACTGAGAAGCGTAGTTTTTTTTTTTAATTGGATGCAATATGGCCCCAAATAATATTTATGTGTTTGCCACCAAGAGAGAAGAAGAAAATGAATATTGGGTGGAGTCTAGCAGTCTCAGCTACAGTGAGGTTGTAATCACACGAGGAACAGAAAACGCTGTGCCCTTGATTTGATACCATGAAACAAAATAACAACAAATACTCAGCAGAAGGAACAAATCCTAAAAGAATGGAAGGACTGAGAGAAGGAGAGACAGAAAAAGATTACCCTTCCTTTCCCTGAGGAAGGAAGGAAAAAGAAATGAAAGGAAGGAAGGAAGAAAGGAGAACTCAGAAAATCAAGCATTAAGAAAAAAGAAGAAATCAAGAACAGGCTAAAGAAAGGAGGGAAAGGAGAATGAAACCTGGGTGTTTCAGGGTACCTCAGACTTTTGCTATCTGGGGAAGTTTGAGCTTCCTCTTTCTCCAGCCTGGGGTCTTCTTCTGTGCCTTCCTAAGAGCAGGGCTCCCAGCCTCTGCTTGTAACCACAGTTGTTCCAGCCCCTCTCCTGCAATGTCTGGAAAATGGGACATGCCAGGTCCCCTCTATCTCTGGGCTGCCCTTGACATGAGTTGTCACCAGACTAAGCACTCCAGAAAATAACGTACATACTCAGAATCCTTTACTGTAGAATCAGGCACACCTCAAGTGTAGAAGTTGTTGCTAACTGAGATGGCCCCTTCCAGACCTGTCTCTGCAACACGGTGTTCACTGTGATTGTCTTCTTCACCTGAGACATGCAGCCCCTACATCAAGACCCATAGTTAGCCACTTCCCTTTCCAGCCCTCCCCAGAGAAGAAGTCTCATTCCTCCTCATATCTTGCCAGTCGGGGCAACAATATCTCAAGCTTTGGCAGAAAGTAGGAGCTCTCGCTTCCATCAGTAGCCTGCAGAGAGAGAGAGATTGTGGTCCATAAACGAGGGAATGTGTATTCCCAGTGAGAGCTGAGACTGGCTGTTCTCCTTCCTTGGTTACCTATGCAGTAATCACCTTTCACAGAAGTAAGCATTGGCTTTCTCAGCTTTTGATCCTGTCCTTTAGGAACCAGAAGACCATCACCATGGTCCCCACCCCTTCCCTACGATTGTGCGAGAAGCATTGGTTCTTTCCTGCTCTGCTGAGGCCTGGCCTCAATACAAAAGAAATGTCACTGTCAGCAGAAGCTGATTAAATTATTTTTATTCTAGACCTTCCTAGGAACTAAAGCATTGGTTGGTTGCTAGCTGATCCCCTGGTGGAAGGGAAGGAAGAGGGTTAGGGAGGGTGTCAGCTATGGTATACCTCTGTTAGAGTTTAAGCTTCTGTAGAACAGAAAGTGTCATCTTACATCAATTTTATATGACCCTCAATACCCAACATGGTGCTTTCCACATGGTAGATATTTGATAATACTTGTTAGATAAATATATGAGAATACATCTATTGTTTTTCAGCTCCACACAGCTGAGACAAAAACCTTATTTTTTTTAAATAACAGATTAATATGAAAAATACCCAAGAAAACAGTTCATGTTCTGCTTTCTCTCCCAATTGATTCATTCCTCCCTAAACATCCATTTGGTACAGCCCCCAAATGAAAGGGCAGTCTCGAGGATGTCCAATGCTGAATGCCATGCACATGATTATGTGAAAGGCAGGCTGCTCCCTGGGCTCTGTGGGGAGCTGTGAACGACTCAGTTTCTGAAATCAGTACTCTTCTGAGAAAAAGCAGATGATGGAGTCAAACAGCTCCCCCGCTCCATTTATCTACACATGCAAAATAAGGATGTACCAACTGGGCCACAGAGAAACTCCACAACACCTGGAGTGGTGCCGAAACAAAATTTTCCTTCTTTTTGCAGAAAATCACATTTTTTTTTCACTCCAAAATATGAAAGAACCCATTATTGCAGTAATAATTTCCCTTTAGGTAATTATGTTTCACTGAAACATCACTGTTTCTACCTACCATATGGAGAAATGGGCCCTCTTCTCCATATGATAGGTAGAAACAGCTTTTATCCAAAGACAGTGAAAGGGAAGTAGAGAAGAAACTTGAAGGATCCCAAGCACAAACACGGATCTATCGAGGAGAGAGGAAAACCCTGAGTCAGCATCAAAGAGAAGGATTGTACAGTGCACAGAGCAGGGCGCCAGGAGTCAGGAGATCTGCTCTCTAGTCTCAGGTCTACCGCGGAGAACTGGGGCTGCTTCCTCCCCTGCCAGATACAAAGGTCTAAGGTGAGCTCTAAATCTCTGCATCCATCATTTGGCATGTGTACCCACTGGAAGTACTACTCAGAGATGAGAGGGAAGGACCGGAAACTCTCCTCGGACATGACATGACCTCCTCTATGAAAATCATCCTCCCAGCCTGAGATATGAAGGAACACGTGTTCTCACTAAGACTTCTGTTGAATTCTCGCTTCAGGAACCTTTAATTCCTTCCTCAAAAGTGAATCCCTAAAAGTCATCTGAGCTGACATTCAGCCACCTCCCCACCAACGTCTTTCTCACTTTGACTATTACTAACTGCCATGATTTTTGTTGCTATTTGACTTCCTCAGACTTTAAACAACACTAGCTGAAAATGTAGTGAGTTGGTAGGATGAGCTGTCCAAGTCATGCCCTAGGGTTTCAGCAACCAGCTGGAGTGAAGTGTTACTGCCTTCTTCACCACCTAGTGATGACCGACTCAGGGTTATGAAGCAGTCTCACGCGCAGATTCCATCTTTCATGCAGGTTGCATGCATGACGTGCTGTGTTGAGAAGGTCAGTGGGAGAGAGTGTCATGACCAGTCAGCATTATCTGTCATGAGGGAAGAAAGCAGAAGCGATGATGATCATGACATTTACTTTCTATTCCTTGGCCCAGGCTCTTGGGCTATCAACCTGTGCTGAAGACGACAATGGTGAAGACCCAGTTCCTCCAGTGATGCATCTTTCCTCAAACAGTGACGTCATGCAGCATTCTCCCCCCCATCTTCTAGAAGATGGTCCCCAGATCCTACCTTGTTCCAACCTGTGCTCTAAGTCCCTCAGAAGCATCTTAGAAAGAGTATCCTATTGTAATATGAGTCCCATAAGATGCCATTAAAAGAAGAGTCTTTGATCCTACATTTGGAAATGCTACATGCTGAATATAGCTAACATTTTCATCTACTAGTTATTGAGCATTTATCATGCCACAGATTCTAAGTGTTTTACATATATTAGTTAAGCTAATCCTCATAATAACCCTAATGTAATGTCCATTTTACAGAGGAGGAAACTAAAGCAAGAGAGATTGTACAACTAGCAACTATTGGTTCCATCTGGAAATCCAAATCTAGAATCTATTCTTTTAACCAGTACATGATGCTGCCTTTCATTTCTATATCATCTATTTCTTATCTATCTATCTATATAAGTCTAGCTAGCATTGTGATCTGTGCCTTCACCTTCATATCCACACTAAATCTATATTTACATCTATGTCGACGTCTATCCTGATGGTTCACAAATCACATTAGCATATCAAAGTCTCTGAAAACTTCTTCTGTAAAGAAATCTATTTAACTCGCTTAAATAGGTGATTTCTAAATTTATTTGACACAAGAATCCCTCTACAGACACTTTTTTCCCTCTGCTTAGCTTCTACTAACAATTCATGCCATAGAATGTTCTAGAGCACCATGAAAATCTGCTTTTGAGGATTTTCTGAAGGAAGAATGAGAATCTTGAATCCCAGATTCAGCTTTCTGCTTTATTTAGGCCAATATTAGTATAACCAGATGATTCAAAATCCACATGAGAGTTACCTGATTCTTCAGGTCCTAAATGAATTTAAAGGGAGTTGGTAAATGTAGAGAACAGAATGGACTCTATCCCTGAATGTTTGATTAATTGTTTAAGTAACTGATGATAGATGACAGATGAGTCAAGTCAAGTCAAGAATAAACTAATAGTAGATGGTGAGCATTTTCACTTACATAAAATGAGAAAAGTACAGGATGGCATGAAAAGCTTGAAAAGTGGATAAGATTTTTGCATTGGAACTCAAATTCAATCAGTAGCTGGAACTATATTCTTTATTATATGCCCAACACATACTATTGTGCCTGGTAGGTGCTCAAAGAAATATCTTGACCTAAACGAATGTTTGATCTAGAAGGATTTACTTACCCTCCCTGGGTCTTAGTTTCTTGTATACAAAATGAAGGCAATAATAACAATTTCAATTTCCAGGGTTGCTGTGAATATTAAATCAGATGATGTATTTGTAAGCTAGGATTTTTAAAGATTTTATTTATTTATTCATGAGAGAGAGAGAAGCAGAGGCAGAGGCAGAGGGAGAAGCAGGCTCCCCGCGGAGCAGGGAGCCCAATGCGGAACTCGATCCCAGGACTCTGGGATCATGACCTGAGCTGAAGGCAGACGCTTAACAGACTGAGCCACCCAGGCACCCCTATAAGAAAGTTTTAATTTTAAAGCCTGATCTAAATATCTGCTGCAAGCGCTATCATCATGAACAGTGATAAACTTAGTTGGATTGGAAACAGCACCATTTTCATTTACATCAGTTCTTTTAGCCATGACTCCCCGAGAGTTACACTGAATGGGGGTGCTGGTCAGCAGTCAGCACGAAGGGAGAAGCAAGCCCCTCACATAGAAAGAGTTATAAGAAAGGCCCCTAGGGACAAAGCAGGGACAACCCCTAACCAACTCAACCTCTGGCTCTGAAGAAAGATCCCCCCCCAAATACCCTTCGATACAAGGACATTCCTTTACCACTGAAACACAGTAGCTGTTTAATAAGTGTTTGTTGAACTCAGCTTATATCTCTATATAAAGAGATGCTAGCCCCTGCAAATCCAAGCACGGTGGTTGTGGCAACGTGTAGGGAGAAAGGATGAACGCATGGCTGCCGGCTGTCTTTCTGCCCTGCTCAGTTGTGTCCCCGAAGGCCGTTTTCATGACCAATCAGGACAATGCTTCAGGAAGTGATGTCCCAGGTTTTGATAAAAACCAATTCTGGTCCCTGCTCATGAATTACTCAGGGTCCTTGTAGTGAAATGCCTTGGATGGTAAGAACTCAGTCAAACTCATTCAGTTTGAGTCCTGCATGGCACCTCAGAAAGCACAATCAGGCAGACTAACCTTTTTTAGAGTGCTTAATTTATGCTAGGCCCCGTGTCAAATGCTTAATACATATTATGTATGAAATACTTCAAACAACCTGTGAGATAAATAGCATCATTCCTTCCAGTTTACAGACGAGGAAGTTGAAGCTGGAACTTGCCCACGATCGCATGACTAGTGTGCAGCCGACTGACTTCAGACCCTTGGGTTCCCAAGTCCCACACCTGTGACACTTTCTTACCTCACACCTCAAGTATCCTTAACTCAAGATCTTAGGAAACGGCTTGATAAGCCCACAGTAACATTTCAGACCTGAGACCCGAGGTCTGCCTATAGCACTTGGGATAAGAATTACTCTCAGTCTCTTTAAGGGGTGAGACTCCGTCCTCCCCGGACCCACAGGGATGTTGGTAGTTGCAGAACGCTCAGAGCACTCTGGGGTGAGTCACCGTCCAGGGTCTTTGAATGAGTCTTCCTTGCATGGTCTTGGTCCCCAAAGCTCTTCCTGAGGCTGCCCTCCATCTCAGCCAGCAGCTTCTGTCTTCCACTCAAACGTGGCCACTTCCCAACTTCCTCTGATGGAACCTGGCAGGTGCAGCGTGGCGCATGGGAACCCAGGGACTTCTGTCCCCCACCTGTCATGTCCGCTCTGTCTCCTGCTCCAGGCATCCCCACCCCTGCTGAAACTTCTCTTCTCCAGAGCTTCCCCTCACCCCTGCCTGAGGGTCAGCTCTTCAGACTGGTCAGAAATCACAGGGTCAGGAGAGGAGCAGACCCTTCTCTCCCCCAGGGCTCTCTCTAGCAGACCTGGTTCGTGATTCTGATTGGGACTGAAACACAATGTTCCCCACCACAGCTATATGTTCAGACACGAGTCTGCACACACATTAATGAGGAGAAGCGTGCAGAGGAAGCTAGTCAAACTGTCAACACTTGCCTGGGCTCCCCGCGGGCAGAGAAGTGTGCGTGGTGCCAGGGACAGAGGGAAAAATAGCTTCTCCCCACCACTGCCTTACCAGGCCTGGCATCTGCCTCACCGGCATGACCGTGCAGCCTGACAGCTGATGTAGACCCAGGTGGACCGTAGACCTGCCTTCTAGGACTGCCCGAGAGAGGGCAGTGTCACTGGGCGGGGCTTCCCCAAGGATAGCAAACCAAGGAATTTTGTTGGTCTGGAGTGTCTATTTCACTAGGCTATAAAATGTACAGTCTCAATTATGTAAATAAACACAGAGAAAAAAATTTTCTAAATACACCAAAATCACTAGTGACTTTTGCTGGATCAGTGTATTAACAATACCACCTTTCTGGCTAGTTTATAATGAATATGTATTGTTTTCCTAATCAGAGAAAAAGAACATTTAAAAAATGTTGACTTTGTTGGTTTAGCTTTAGGCCATTGTGTGGGTATTCTAACTCCCAAGGCGTATAGTGTTTGGGAGGTGTACACCCACCTTGACCCCTGGGACAGGTGGCATTTGCCTCTTGGTTCTGTTGCTGTGTCTCCTCTCCTCTTGGTTCTGACCCTAGAGGCTTTAAACCAGCTCTGTGAATTTCAGTTGACCCTGGCTGCACCCTGGACGTGTCACATGACCCACCTCAGTCTTGCCCAGAATCATGCTCCAGTCCAGCTCAAGACAGCATCACCCCCTCCCCCCGGCCTTGGACCCTGAAGGTGACCTCCTAGGCCTCATGCTCAGCTTCTATAGCCAAGTGAATAGCTTTGACCCTGGTGCTCCTCCTGCTTCTTAGGGTCCAGTTTCAGGGATCCAACACGGGCCAGGAACAACCAAGGAGTAATTTAGGAACCCCTGTGATTCCCAGGGAGCTATATTCTACTCTTTCTCACCTGGGAAAGTAGACCATTCCCTCAGAGTTACTGATCATCTGCATGAAATGATAGTCCTCCTCAACATGCGTGGGTCAAGAAGATGCACCACAATGCCACCATAGCATTTGTCACTCATTGCCACCTGAGCATCCTCAATTGCATTTTGCTCATTTCAACAATCATTAACTTAGCACTGAATGATGATTCACCTTCCTGCTTGTGCCCCCTCTACCTGCTGGGGCTAACAGAAGATTGGGGAGGAAAGATACTGCCATGGCTGGATGTCTCATAACAAACCTCCAGCCCATGCAGAAATGGAACCACGTGATCCTTTATTCTTCACACGTTAGCGATGCTGATGCTGTCCCATCGATTACGTGACACTTCATAGTTTATACAGGATTTTCACACACACTTGATTCTCACTGTAAATAATTCCCACTTCACAAATATGGAAACTGAGACTCAGAGCCATCATATGACATGCTGGATTTCGTAAAGCCAGTGACTGAAAGTGGCAGGGGACACAGAGAGATGGGTTCTTCAAGGCAGATGCCCTGCCCACCAGGCAATGACCCCTCTCTACAGTCTCCCTGAGGTGGCCCCCAAAGGGGACCATCTATGACCCGGCTCACAGCCAACAACCTCCATCAAATCCAAGGGCAAAGAAGGCCCCAAATCACTCCTTCATTCCTGAGAAGAATCAGATAAATCCATGAGACTGACAGAACCTGAGTAATCAGAGAAATCAGCTTTTCAGCGAAGATGGACATGCAGCAGGCAAAGACAATTAGGGGGTGTGAGTGGTCTGACGGGTACCAAGGTCGATAATAAGAAACAATGTGATGGGCAGCATTAATCAAAAGAGAAGTGAGGGGGAAGACCTATAATCCTGAAGCTATCAGTGAGAGAGCCTGGAAAGGGATAGGCAAGACATTTATTAACCTAACAATAAACTGTGCCGATAGCTAGCAGGACAGCCTGTTCCCAGTCCCCAGGGCCACCTCACACACTTCAGCAGCAGTTCTCGGGAATAACATGGCATATAGGACAATTTCAGAAACTTTGGAAATAGGAGAAACCAATCTGTGGGGAAAATGTGGACACCTAAGTAGGTAAGGCTGGCTGAAGCCACATCATGTGTGTATGTTCATACGTATTTAGATAAAGAGCCCCTGAAACTTCGGTATCTGTGCTATATGCTGGGACAAAAGATAGCCAGGATGATAGACCTGCCCTCTAGGGACCCTTTGTTTGGGGGCAGACGCAGGGAGGAAACAACTCCGTAGATAACTATCCTGTTAAGTGTAGGAACAAGTTCTATGTGAGCTGAGAGAGAGATCATCGTCGCAAATTCCTTCTTAGGTGAAGGCTTCCCGGTCCACTGGTTACATCCTTTGACATTCAAAAAGTTTGAATCTTGGTGCCCTCACTTAAAGACTTTGTGATTTTAGACAACTCACTTAACCTCTCTGTGACTCAATTTCCTCCTCTATAAAATGGGACGATCATGGTCGCTTGTATGGTTGCTCTGAGGGTTAAATGAGTTAATATGCAAAAGCCTTCAAAGAGTGCCTGGCATGTGCCTGGAATATGTATGTGTCAGTCAGAGAAAGCCCTCCCTTTCCCTCAGAGCACAGTCCTGCAACATATCCCAGTGGGGCGCAATGCATAGATCTTTAAGGGGTGGGTCTATACTAATGAAGGTATAATATCCTAGACCAGGACAAGGACATATCACTGCCTACCTCATAATTATCTTCCAACATAGCCCCTGACGGATAAGGCATGGAAAATTCTCAGCGCTGGCTCAGGAAATCGTTCACTGGCTTTAGGCTTCCTATTCAGTGAATCAGCTGGTGTCTTGCTCAGCAGGGGGAACTCCTATAATGATTTCCCTGCAGGAATCCTGTTTGATAATGCAAACTAGGATCAAAGGGATACGTTTTCCTATTACAAACTCCAAAGAAAGGATCCAGTTTTTATCTGTTCTTCGGGAAATCTGAGAGCTTCTTGGGGGTATAGTCCTCAGGCTCTTCACTAGAGGAGAGCTATTGAGTAAATCCACAGAGAGAAACAGAGAAAGTCCCTTATGCACTGACTAGCTTGGGCTTCTCCACTCCTTCTGGGCCTCCGCTGCCAGACCCCACCCCCATCTCCAGCCCTGCAGCTGACAGTCAGTGTCAGTGAGCCCTCTGTCCCTACCCCGGTCAACTGCTCATTAAAGCCCATATAAGTGGCCAAAGTGTAGATAAAGTAGAAGACTGAAACTTTTCTCGTTAACTTATAGAACATATTTTTTTTTTTTTGCTGAGAAATGAATAAACCTGTGCCTTTATTACTATTATTTTTAATGTCACTGTATTTTCCCAGTTTCCCTGTGAGGAAAACAAACTCAAGAAGATGTGAGCCAAATTCCTTTCTACCCTGTAAACGTGCAGAGGTTACCCTGAGAACCCTTGATTTCTTTACTACCAGCTTCACGGCATGTCATTCACAGGAATAAGTCTCAGTTTACCCCTCTGTAAAGTGGGGCAATATGCCTACCTTACGTATTTTACAAAATTCACGGAGGGATGAACCAACATTATGTTTATGAAAGCATTTTGTAAACTATAATGAGCGCTGTAAATGCCAGGTGTTCTGGTCCTCTGGTTCCTTTTAGTGCTTTTCAACGGGAGGCAAGGTGGAAAGATCCATGTGAGGGAAGATGCTGAAACCTTTCACAGGCAATGAATCTTATTCTCCGCAACTGCATGAAACCACACTGAACCATGTCCACCGTTAGGTTAGATGAGGCTGTTGTTCAAATGAAAATGTCACTGTTATTTATGGTCTAAGGCCTACCTGTCTCCAAATAGGTTTTCAGAAGGTGTTAATTTATTGCCAATACTGTACCTTGTATTACTTTGGTATTTGACTACTGAAGGAATGAGGCACAGAGGACAGGTAAATTTTAAGCAGAACTGGGGACAGGAGGAAATGCCCAGGGTAAATCACCCTCCGCAGGAAGCCATGTCTCTGTGGGTACTCGCAGGGATGAGCTCTGGAAAGCCATGCTCAGTCAGTGAGGACACTGCATCCAGACTTCTAGGGTGAGTAGAAGCTGAGCTGCTACCATCTTTAAGGTCCAACAGAGGTGATGGGAGTTGGCAGAGAGGTTACTAGAATCTAGAAAGAGAGTCAGTGGTGTAGAGAATGCCACCTTGAGAGGGACACAGCTGGCCTGAGCAACCTCCTGGAAGGAAGCCAGGACCCTGCTCTCCTCCAGACTCCAGCTGTGGTTATCCTGCTGGGCCTCCCCCTTCCGCTGAATCGGAAGATCCAGGGCCAGATAGAGAAGGGCTTCTGGGGAGAGAGATGAGGGGAGGAGAAGGGTGGAGAGATGGTCTGGAGAGGTCCATGGAAGAGCTCCGGAGCTGAGTGTGCCGGGAGAGGGAGTGGTGTGCACGGAGGCTCCCTCTCTGGTCAGGGGAGGAAGGAGAGCTCCCGTCGAAGAGAATAGGGCACGATGCACCAGTTACTGCAGGTTTAAACCCACCCCACCGGAGACATTTTGCACCCTCAGTGGGCTCTGTTGTACTTTTCTGTACCCTGTATGGATCACGCATGGACTCTGAGAACCTTCAAAACACGCTTCGCTCACCAACGCCTCAGCAGCCTGGCCACGCTCAGAGCCACCTCAGAAAAGCAGCTGCTTGTAGCAAAATGGTCAATTCTTTTCTTTATTCAGATTGAAAACATTTAGAAGTCCAATATTTTACAATACATATCCTGAATCGAGCAGTTAATAAGACAACATTGGCATTCCACTGGAGCCTCCTTTTAACAATAATGAACAAAGATGATGCTGTATAACTTAATGGAGAACAAAATGCATTTTGTCAAGACCGAGTGAGAGCAAAGGAATTTAAGAAATTATGTACCCTGCAAAACCACTCTGGAAAGTAATGAGGAAAGCTAATCTGAGCCTTACTGACTAAATAACTGCAAAATAAGATAAACGACAAGCAAACAATCTTTTGAGTTTGGCAGATTAGTATTTATCTTTGGCGCCAATTGCTGCAGCAGATGTCAAAGCGTTTCTTAATCACGTCACGCCCTGCTTACAACACGTGGAGGGCTCGACAGGCCCACAGAGGACAAGGCAAGTTTCCACAGATGCCAGTCAAGGCTTGCTGACAACTTGCTGCCTGAAGACACACACACACACACCCCTGCACCACCACCACGGTGGAGATGGTGCCCTGCCTCCGGCATGATTTTCCTAGTTCTCTACCCCTCACTGCCCACAACTGCCTTTCCCTCTGCCTCCTCCCTTCAACATCTTCCTAATTCTTCAAGACCCAGCTCAAAGGCCACCTTCCCCACTGAGCTTTCTCTAGAGTGTCTTGCAGTTGAGATGCTTCCTTCTGCTGGGCCCCCCCAAAGGATTTCCCCCAGACTTCTGTTACGGCACTCGTCGTGGTCTCCTGTTTCTTCTTGGTTTGCAAATCCCTCCCTGCCAGGTACACAGGGAGTTACCTGAGACTTCTTTAGCTCACCCCTGGCGTCTCAAATGGAACCTGGCATGGTTGCTGGCATGCAATCAGCATGTAACTGAGTTTAATTAAGCCAGTTGTGCTCCATATACTGGTACCATCAGAGCTTCCTCGAACATTGGTGAGCAGATAATGATGTTATTTCATGCTCTAGAAAATATAATTCACCTATGTGTCATCTCTGGGTCAGGGTGATGCTATTTCATGCTCTAAAAAACATAATTTACACAATGAAGAAAATAACTCCTTTAGACCTCTAGAGCTGAACTTTTATAAGTTGCCACCTCCAATATACAAGTCATCTGATGAAATTAATGGATATCCGATAGGAAAGCAATTATTCGGTTCCTGCTGGAGAGATCGACTCTAACATAGTTAGGTCATATAACTGGAAACAGCATGAATTTGATATTTGAATCTGTCATTAGGCATTTTTAGGGTGGATGAATTATCTCATATTCTGGATGTGGGTGAGTATAATTTTTGCAGGTGACTACTCCTAAGATTTGTCTGTTTCTAAAAGGTTTCAATGTCCTAAGCTCAAGCAAACAATTTCTACATTTATAGTTAAAATTACTTAGAGGTTTGGAGCTCACATTTATAAATTGGCATGGCCCTGAGTTGGCCTCCTGGACCCATTGGCCCATGGACATAAGCCCTAGAATCCATGCAAAGACATGGCCAGCTCCCTGATCTCAGAGATGCAGATAGGGCACTTATGTGTTGTTTCTATAATCTAGTTTTAATTGATTTTAAGTTTTTGTAAAGACTGAAGATGGTGCCTCCAGAGGGAGAGCTACCTGGCCTTTGGCCTTGGGACTCCAATAAACTCTGCTTATGCTACACCCTTTAACCCCTCTCCCCTCTCCCTACTTGCCCTCCACAACTCCATCTAACTTTCCAACCCCTCACCTCCATCAGAGGTGGACTGGAACCTCTACGTCAGGAAACCTTCTCTGGCCACTGCTCCCACACTTAGCTCTGTTCACCGTGTGAGAGATACCTGTTAAACTTGGTTTGAGGATCTCCAGTGTAATAAGAAAAATAGACTGCCTTGTTTTTTCTTTAGGTGTCATGTGTACGAGTCTAGTCTTCTCAACCAGGTTGTAAGCCCCATGAGGACAGAGACCACTCTTATGTGTCGAACCAATTTCTGTGTTCTCAGGAGTATCTTAGGCGGGAAAGAGAAACCATTGATTTGGGATGCAGTTAGGTGGGCAGTTCCTCTTACAAGGCAATCTTCTTTTAAAAATTTATTTATTTTAAAGATTTACTTATTTTAAGTGAGATAGAGCAGGAGCAGGGGGAGGGGCAAAGGGAGAGGGAGAGAGAATCTCCAGCAGACTCCCGGCTGAATTCAGAGCCTGACGAGGGGCTCGATCCCACAACCCTGAGACCATGACCTGAGCTGAAATCAGGAGTTGGGTGCTTAACTGACTGAGCCACCCAGGCGCCCCATCTTTGCGTTTTTATTAAATGTAAAGAAGAGGGAGATGAAAAGTAATATGATGACTCTTCAAGAAGAATAATTGAAAAGCAAATGGTGACATGCTGTTCTCTCAGCTCAGTAAACACCAACGAAAAATAGCTATTAATGATAGCAAAAGGTCAGACTCTTGGAAGAATTTGTGACCAAAAGGGTGGAAATTGATGAGGAATTTATTATTTATATTCGACCTACTTCCAAAGGATAGAGGCAGATGATGTATGGGGGCTGTGGCATCTATGACTGAACCAGAAAGTCTGGAAATATGACTCAGGATTTAGCTTGGTTCTAACTTACTATGTGTAATTGGGCAAATCATTTCCACACTTTAAGCTTCATCTATAAAATGGGAATAATCCCCTGGACTGTTATGAGAATTAAATAGGATTATATTCAAAAATAAATATATATTTTATTATATTATAATATATTATGGTATTATATATTATTGCATTATAGTAATATTGTTAATATATTACAATATAATAATTAGTATATGATAATCATAGTATATGTTAACATGCAATATATTAGGTCATTATTAATATTTTATATTATATATTTTCAAATATCCTACAGTTGCTATAAAATATTATTAATGTATTAATCAACATAATATATTACTACATTAAAATCTATTAACATATTACATACATATATATGTTCAAATACAGAATTATTGAGGATCTATAAAAATTGGATACATTCTCAGCTAAATGGAATCTCCCTTTACCAAAAATCATGGGCAAGCATGGAAGGAAATCAGTGCTGTCTGCGGGGGAGGGGGCGGGCGGGTGTGGAGGGGGTAAGACTTGCCCAGCCACCTGTATTTTAAAGTGGGAATTCAACCCGGGATGACCTCATACTCCCTTCCGATCCTGAGATTTTATTAATCATTTGGTAATATTCCCATGACTGATACTCAAGACCCCATACTTCAGGTGAAGAAGGCGTAGCTCTGGGCGGTCAGGCCAGGTAGAGTGCTCGGAGGTAGCGCCAGACCGAGCCAGGCGGGGAGCCAGAAGCCAGACTGCCCGTCCCAGCCACCGCGGTTTCTCTAATCCGCTCTGACACAAAGTCACCCACGTCCTGGGCTGACCATTTGTGCCGAAAAGCGAATGTGGCTCCGTGGGATTCGAGACAGCAGACCCTCCCTGCTGATGCTCAGGCGGGGGGCACGGCGAGGCGAACGTTCACCCCTCAGGAACGGGCGCCGGCCAGGCCGGGTGGCAGGTGACAGCCGGCCTGGCCCCGCGTCTCCTCCCCCGCCACCCCGCACCACTGCGTGTCCTTCCTGACAGCTCGGGGCCAGCCACGGGCCCTGTCTGCGGGGAGTTTTCTGCTCTCGGGTTCTTTTCAGAAATCTGACAGGCTCAATAAGGGCGCAGTGCTGAGGGAGACTGCGGGCTCGGAGCCCTCCCCTAGCCCGGGCTGTGCCTCTGCAGACACAATGGGGCCGCCTGTAATCACATTACACCCTCGTCTCTCATAATTACCCTCTTTCTCCGAGTGACAGAACATCCCAACGTCAGGGAGGGAACTATTTTTAAACTAATTCTTACAAAAAAAAAAAAAAGGTACAAAAAAGAGTGTCATTTTTCCACAGATACAGTTCTGGTTTATAAATTCCCCCCAGGGACAGAGTGGGGACTAAGTTTGGCAGAAGCTAGAAAATCCAAACAGAGTTCTGGCCGCCCACCCCAGGAGATCACCTCTGCTCACCAGCCCAACAACCCACACACTCATTTTTTTCTCTCCTGGCGTTTTTTCCTGAGGTATTTCCACCCATCTTGATCTCTCACATCTCCTCTCTAAATCTCGGGGTTGGGGGGGAAAGAAAAGGAAAAAGGAAAACCCCAAAAGCATAGCTTCTGTGTGAGTGACAAGTGGCTTTTCCTCTTGGTCACCTCCCTGTCCTTTCCCACCCCACACCCCCACCTTCTGGAGACCAGCTCTCCTCTCCCTTCTCTGTGCCTGTTTTTCCATAACCACCACAAAGCATCTCAAGGTGAAAAAAGAAAGCCAGGGGAGGGCCTGCAGAGGAGGCCAAGGGAAGGAAGAGCCCCTGAAGACCAGCTTCAGCTGGGGCAGGTGCTCCAGGAGAGCTGGGTGAGCAGGCTCTGCCCGCAGGTCTCCGGAGAGGAGCAAGCACTTCAGCCACAGGGTACCAGCTCGCCTGGAGGACCGGCCTGCTCTCCGCCTCATACAAATTACCCGGAGACACCTCTGGTGCCGGCCCCGAAAATTGCACTGATAAGGAAGCGGGGTGGAGGAAATGAATCAATGGCCCCGCACGGATTCCCTCAGTATCAATCTATCGAATTACTGCAACTCTATTGCACTCTTGTTCAGAGGATCATTAGCTATCTGTCTTGCTCACAAATGCTGGTGTATCACTGAGGCCCGGGTGTATCATCTGTCCCTCAGGTCTACATTTGCTTTCTCTGCCTCTAGAAGTCTTGTCTGAGCCTCTCGCCAGCTTGACGCCTTTCCTGTGTTTCCTCCTCCACCTCCCCTGCTTTCTCCTCCTGTCCCCCCCGGACACTCATATGCATCACCGCTCTGACCAGCCCATTGTGGTCCTAGTGTTGGAGTCTTATTAGTTGTAGTTGGATGAGCCATCTGAGAGGTAGGGAGACCGTGAGGGGATGAGGAGGCTCTACTGGTCCCCTCCAGCCTAGGTCACCTCTGATAACAGATTTTGCATCTAGCTTACAGATGATGCCACCACCTCGCACCGAAGCCAGGTCATGGGTCTGAGAGCAGGTGGGACCCCTCTACAGGAGACAAGCTTGTTGAATGCAAGCACTCATGGATATGCCACGGGATGAGGCCAGGCCTTCCTCAGAGGAAGCTGCAAGGTCCTGTCTGCCAGCTTCCCTGAAAAGCACCACGGAGAGAGACTGCATGCAGAACGGTCAACATTCTTTGTTGGAATAGGAGGTAGAGGTAGAGGATGAAGGTTTCAGGGACGCGAGAAAGAAAAGCCACTTGGAAATAATGAAGTGACATGAGCTTAGCCCAACTAAGGGCATATTTAGTCAGTCAGCATTAAATAAACGTCCGTTTCATTCCGCTTGCCCTTCAGCAACATCAGATGAAGTGAGAAAAATGGAGCCCTGCATGCCATTCACTCCACCGTCTGTCTCTGCCTGCCCCCAGAACAGCCATGGAAGCCACATGGAAGTGTAGACACAAGAGAGAAACAGAAGGACCTGCGGTGTGGTCTGGGGTGTGCTTGTGGCTGAGCCAGGTGGGCCCTGGTCTCCATAACTCCTTGGAAAGGACAAGTTTTTAAGATGTCCCCTAACTCCTCTAAGATCAAGGTTTACTGGTTTAGAATTGTTCTTGATTCTTTGGGACACGGTGGAGGCTGGGCACTTTTAAATAAAAAGCCCATCAGACAAGCCTTCCCTCCAGCCAGAAAGACTAACGCGGTTTCTAGGGTAGCTGCCTGCATTGGTGGGGAAAACATTAAGCTAAAAGTCATCGCTGTCAAGATGTCCTAAATCTGATTCCGGGAGAGGAGAGTGTTGATTTTTAAGAGCTCTGAGTCTTTTCATGAGAATGGTGTGTGGCCACTAATTAAAACTGGCTGAAAACAGTAGTTAGGAATACAGACTATGGTCAGCAAAATCTGGGTTCAGTCTTGGCTCCTCTGTTCATTAGCTGTGCAATCTTGGTCAAATTCCTTAGCCTTTCCTAAAGCTCATTTTCCTCCTCTCGAATAATGGAAAGAAAGAGGACCTAGCATGTTAGCAAAATCACCGCAGAGCCCTCCCTAATGGTTGTTTACAGAGGGTCTGACTGATTGGTGCTTTCTTCTGATTGGCTGTGGCCCGAGCCAAGCCAGTTGCTCAATATCTTGACTCCTAAATATCACTCCTCCCTAGTTTATAGGATTATTGTCAGGAATGAATACAAGAATATAAGAAAAATGCTTAGCTTGTTGCCTGGTAAATGCCCAATTCACTGTGGGTTTTGTTATGGGTTGAATCGTGTCCTATAAAGAATATATGGTGAAGTTCTCACCCCCAGTACCTCAAAATGTGACATTATTTGGAAAGAGGGTCATTGCAGACGTAGTTAAGATGAGGTCATACTGAAGTGATGGGCCCCCAATCCAATGTGACTGATGATGACCATGTGAAGACACAGAGAAGACAATATGACAATGGAGGAGGGAATTGGAGTGGCCCATCAACAAGCCAGGGACTGCCAGCTAGGCGAGGAGTATAGATTTTCCCTCAGAGCACTCAGAAGACACCAACCATGATGACACCTTGATTTTGGACTTCTGGTCTCCAGAACTGTGAGACAATAAAGTCCTATAATTTTAAGTTACTCAGTTGTGGTGATTTGTGACAGGCCTAGGACACTAATGCAGTTTTATAGTGAGTAGACTTCTCAAAGCCACATGAGACCATGAATTCATAAAGTGTCAGGAACAAGGAGATTGTAATGTCCATTCTAGTTCATCCTCTCACGTAATGCTTGAAAGCCCATCTTCAGCATTCTTATTAAGTATTCTTTCCACTTGTGCCTAAATACATCTGGTGACAGGGAACTCACTACCCACCACGACAACACAGTAGTTCTGACTGTTAGAAAAGCTATTCTTCATATGGAGCCAAAATCGGTTTCCTTATAGATTACCCCACTTGGGGGAAACTACTTCCCTTGGACCTTTTGCCAAATAAAAGTCCAATCCTTCAGCCTTCCACAGTCTTTCAAATACTTACATTGATTAAGCAAGTGCGTGCACGATGTTTGTTTGCTAAATGTTTGTTTACTAAAACACACGTCGGAGTTTTAGCAAATGTGATGTCTTTCGCACATGACGCACTTCTGCTTTCTCTACCTAAAGAGTAATCCAGTTTAGTATCATCTCCTGATAGGCTAGGTTATGCTGTGGGAAAAAAACAATACCAAAATCTGTGCTTCAAAAACCGAAAGATTATTTCCCCCACACATACTGCCCATTCGTTGTGGGTCAGCAGGGGGCACTGTGTTTGTTGTCGTCACTCAGGGTCCCAGACTGAGAAATAGCCACCGTCTTGAACCCTGCTAGCCACTACAGGAGGGAGAGAGCTCTGGAGTGTTTCTCATCAGCACTGAACGCACCAACCCGGAAGTGACACACATCACTTCCTCAGAACTGACCGGCCAGTCCTAGTAGCATGGCCGCACTGAACCAAAAGGAGGCCAGAAAATGTAGTCCTACCATGTCTGGAAAGCCGGGCCAGAAGTCCTTGGCAAAGGGCACTGACAATTATGCTACCCCATCTCTAGCTGTCCCTGCTACCCCTGACTGAGTCATATTACCTGCAGCCCTCTCTGGGCATTCTGTGTATGTGTTGGTCATCATAATTATCACATCACACTGTTATTCTATTTATTGTGTTTTCATCTTCTCCACAAACTGAGAGTTTCTCAAGAATAGGGACTGGGGGGGCACCTGGGTGGCTCAGTCGGTTAAGCATGAGCGTTGGGCTCAGGTCATGATCCCAGAGTCCTGGGATCCAGCTCCGCATCTGGCTCCCTGCTCAGTGGAGAGCTGCTTCTCCCTCTCCCTCTCTCTGTCCCTCCCCCTGCTCATGCTCTATCTTTCTATCTCTCTCAAATAAATAAATAAAATCTTTAAAAAAAAAGAATAGGGACTGGGTCATAAGAAATGTTTTGTTGGGGATGCATTTTAAAAGAGTAACCATATAGCTACAATAAAAGACAAAGTCCTTATAGTGGTTTACAAGGGCCATATCTGACCTGGCCCCACTATCTCTCTGACATCTCCCCACATCTGCTCCTTCATTTGCTTGGCCACAGTCTCACTGTTCCTCAAACTGTTCCTCAAAGTCCGGCTCCTGCCTCAGAGCCCTCACATTTGCTGTTCCCTGTCTCTGAAATGCTGTTCCTCCACCATCTGCTTGGCTCACCATTCCACTTCTTTGAGGTCTCTGCTCAGCTGTCACCTTCTCAAAGAATCCTTCCCTGACCGTGCCCTACTCCTTCTGCCCTGTTAGTGCCCTGGCCCCTCATCTTTTATTCCCCTCCATTTGCCACTTGCTGATACAAAAACCCACAAATGAATGTTAGATCATCATACATTAAATACCATATGCTATGCTTTGTATGATACATTATATATGATATACAGGTTTCCCTGCTATCTGGAAGTAGAGTGTCCCTATGAAAGCTTTCATAAGTTGAAATGGCATAAAGAGAAGAAGCATGTACTATTAATTTATGTGGAAAAGTTTTTGAACCTTCCAAGACCCAAAAAATAACCTCCGTTGGGCTTTTCTAATACCTTAGGATACATCTTGCTAATGGATGCACAAAATAAATTGAGATAAAGCACAGATGCTCACAGACACAGTTCAAAGCTCTCACGACTTGATGATGAGATGCTGAGTGTTGTCCCCAGGAAGGAGCAGGGGGGCACCCGTCTCGCTGCTTGGGGTATGCACTGCCTCTATCATGGTGTACTGAAGAATCAATGCTGAACACTATTTTTGCTTTTTGCCCAATTTCCCAAATGCGAAAACCCTTTGTGGAACTAATATAGGTCTCTCCTGAGTGCAAGGTGGCATAATGCAAACTCTCAAAAAGCAAGAACTACCTGCACACGATTATTTTTACAATTTATTGTTTGTCCTCCTCCTGACACATACATACAAACACACTTGAATGCAACTTCCCTGAATGAAGGAACCAGCATATGGTAGGTACTCAATAAATATCTGTCAAATGAATGATAAAGGAAACAGTGTACCTCCTGAGTCTTCACTGCTCTGGGTTCAATGCCAAATTCCTCCCTCTCATATGACAAGACTGAGTCCCTTCAACATCCTGGCCACCCAGAAGTGATCAATGATCAGTGCAGTAGAGAGTGAAACAGCCCCTTGCTTCTCCTTTATTCTGTATTTTAATTCATAAAACCTAAATTTAAATAAGATTTTGGCGGTTACAAATAACACGCTGTCAACTGACTCATAATAAGTTTTGTTATTGACTAGGATCTTAGGTGTTGTTCAGAGAAAGCTAAAACTTTCTCTCCATAGATACTTTTGTAGTTGTTGCTTTGGATCTAAGTGTAGGACCTGACATTTTTCCCTTTTAATTTTCCTATCACTTGCCTTCCTGTCCAGTTATAACATAATTTATTTGTTCACTTATTTATTGAGGGTCAACTATGTGCAAAAAAATCTACATTACATGCTATGGGTTTTACATGATAATTTTACAGTTCCTGGGTTTAAAAAAAAAAAAAAGCTATTCAGCAATAGCAACACGGATCAGAGAAACCAACGTTGTTGAGTAAAAGAGATAGCTAAGTCTCCTCAGCCTTCAGTGTGAGAGTGAGTCTCAGTGACTGATAGCAGAGCTGTTCCTGGGGAGCTTTCAGTGATAGAAGGGGCAGAATTGACCCTCCAAAAAGGCAATGGTTGGGTACCTGGAAATGGAGAGTCAGTAGCACCTTAGATTGAGGGCCTTGGAAAGAGTTGACAGCCATGAAGGTAATTTGGTTCAGACACGTCACTTCATCTAACCCCGAGGTTGATTTACCTCGTCTGGATGTGGTCAGTGGATCGCCACCTCCCACATTACTCCAAGAACCTACCCTTGTTCGAACAAAGGTATGCTAAGTTTGGGCTTTCCTGCTGTCCACTAATGGATGAGACTTCTCGCATGTTTCAGTGATTTCAGGGCAGTCCTTGGATAGGGGAAGAATCAGAACTATTATTCTACTTGTCTGCAAACCATATGTATTTATTTTAATTAACGCCAGGTACTAGGTAGGTATTATACAGATAAAAACTCAATCATCAGTACAATTCACTACATCAAAAATCACTACTACAGGCATGTACTGTTATAATCCCCACTGTATAGATAGAGAAATGGGTTAAATGATTTACCTACAGCTAGAAAGTGAAGGAGCTGGGTCTGAACCCAGACATTCTGGCTCCAGTGTCCATGATCTTAACAGCTCTGCTCTGTTTCCTCTTCATATTGGAAACAGGGACCATATCCAGTTATGGTCTAATATATAACATAAAGGCTGAGTAATGAGACATGGGTTTTATACTAGTAATACAGATTACTCCTACCAAAATTGACCCTCAGACATTATTCAGTTGAACTGAAAGGGACAAGAATAGTGAATAACCTGAGGATAATGGAAAGAGATCAAATAAGTTGGAGAATGATTCAGCCCTTTGCTCACTGGGCATTCACTCATTAATTCATCTGTTTATTCATCCTTCTAGGCGTCCATTCATTCATCCAACAGCCACGTATTGAGCACTTCTGCTGCCCTAGGCACATGTCAAATGCTGCAGATAAGACGTGGTCTGATGAGAATCGATTTAGCAGTCCAGGTGGGGAGAACCAGGCAAAGGAGACATAGGTCTAGCTTGAGAAATGCTGTCAGAGGGGCTTAACTTTGCCTCACTGGGGAGAGCAGATGAAGCGACAGGAAGGAAAAGGTGAGAGGAGGAGGCTTCATGGAGGAAGGAACACTGGATCTGACCATAGCAAAACTTTTTAATCTCAATATTCCCGGGAAGATCCTAGAATTAACACAACTGCCATCAGAGACAACAGAAAATTGAACATGCTTGTCAAGAAAAGCACTAGAGCAGTTAGGAACACAGGATTTCAGGCTGTGAAAGTCAGTCAGGCCTGCATTCAAATCTTAACCTCTCCAGGAAGAATTGCCTCCATCATGAGATGGGGATAATCACCAGGCCCCCTCCTAGGGCTGTCCCAAGGGCCAGGAATATCATGTGCAAGGTACACAGTGCTGTCTGGACACCGAGCACCATCAGTAGGCATTAGCCATCATTCATGTCTTCTCTGAGTCCGAGCTAGCCTTACTCCATCCCTCCGTCCTTAATCTTCTTAGAAGCTCTAACACTACCTTTAAAACCAAAGTTTGTAAGCCTCTTTCCTCTTTTACATAGGGGATAAAAAAGAAATATAATTTCTGTAAAACTGATTTGCATTACAGTAAATTTATCGTCCTCTGTGGGTTTTGGTGACTAGGTAATCAGCAGAGGAGCTAATTCATTATTTTAGCAATTTAAACAGGACCTCGGAAGAAAGGCACCCCGTGGTCACAAAGCACCGGGACTAAACTAATGAGAAGATTAAAAGAAAGTTCTGCTCACACAGTCCCCAATAATCACAAATGTACCAAGGATTATTAACAACCACAATTACCTGGAACTATATTATCTGCCTGGTTTGTTATTCTAAAGTCAACTCTTATTGAATACATGAACTTAGAGGAGTTAATAAGTTATTTTGAAGTGGCTGGCGGGGCCCCTTGCTAATAAATATGTGGGAAAATATGAGGGTAAGCCTGAGGCTCCGTGGTACCCTTCTCACCCAGATGTGAAAGGAAGCTCTGAGCTCTCCTTGGAAGAATAGCCTATCCACCAAGCCCCAGTTGTCAGTCTTCACAGGTCCACTGTGCTGGGGCTACTTGCCCACCATGGGGCTTGGAAACGTGCATTCTAGGTAAGCCTTTTGGGAAATCAAAATGTCCTCCTGCAGAAGCAGTGTCCATTTTCAGGAATCCATCCCTCTTGGGGACAAAGTTCTGGGCTTCTGTGACCCTGGTAGCTACTGTCCCTTCCCAACCTCCCTGTGGAAAATCTTAACTGCCTATTCTTTAGCTTTGTAGGATTGTGCCCAGCCGTGGTGCTCTACACAGCTCTCAGGGGTCATCTGGTTCCTCGGTTTCTCTTGCAGATTCCCACAACTCTGCGCTGTGCGCTGCAGGCTGGTCTTGACCCGGGAGCTCTGGCTGAGAGGATGGGGGTGGATGGGGAAACCGTGGTCCTGAAGAACATGCTCATTGGCGTCAACCTGATCCTTCTGGGCTCCCTGCTCAAACCCTCGGAGTGTCAGCTGGAGGTCACCACTGAAAGAGTCCAGAGACAGGCGGTGGAGGAGGGAGGAGGGGTGGCCAAATACAACGCATCGGGCAAAGAGCAGCCTATGGTCTTCAACCACGTGTACAACATTAACGTGCCCCTGGATAGCCTCTGCTCCTCGGGGCTGGAGGCCTCTGCCGAGCAGGAGGTGAGTGCTGAAGACGAGGCGCTGGCAGAGTACACGGGCCAGACCTCAGACCACGAGAGCCAGGTCACCTTCACGCACAGGATCAACCTCCCCAAAAAGGCCTGCCCGTGTGCCGGCTCGGCCCGGGTGCTGCAGGAGCTGCTGAGCCGGATCGAGATGCTGGAGAGGGAGGTGTCGCTGCTCCGGGACCAGTGCACCAGCAACTGCTGCCCAGAAAGTGCAGCCACAGGTAAGGGCTGGGAGCTCTCGGGTCCACCAGGGGCAGCCGAGGCGCGGGGGGATGGGGGACAGTGCGCCAGGGGTGAGCAGCCCCTCCCGCGAAATCCTGCACCTCCTCCTCGCACGGAGGGAAAAGTGCGCTCCTCTGTGCTCTAGTCGGCTCCTCTGCAGCTCTCCGCAGCTCTCCGCTACTACATCTCAGATCTAAATGCGGTCCTTCCCGGGGGAATCGGGGCAGGGATTCTCTACACTGCTCAGCCAGTTTGAAATACATTAACCTGATTTGGGGGGCATGAGTCAGGTAATGGTACATCGGTTCAGCGCAGCAACTTCTGTGGCGAGCAGGGAATTTGGTGTCTGTCTTCATTCATCTTTGGTTTTCACAGGCTGTTGAATTGATACCTCTCCATGTTAACCTCAGGGACTAGAGAACGCAGGTGCTCTGTTCGCTCAGCCACAGCCTCTCTCCCATCTGAGTAAATGATAGTCATTAAGGTCTCAGAGGACCTGTTCCCATCTTCTCCCGCAAGATGCAGGTTTCAGCTCCCTCCACAGACACACGCGTGGGTGCGCATGCACGCACAAACACCTGCTCACGTGTGCGCGCGCCCAGACTCACACACATTTGCAGAACTGATTCCACGCCCCCAAAGGCTGAGGGTCCAGGAGATTTACCTCTCGCCTCACCCACCCCCTGACTAGAAACATTTAGGAATTACTATTTTGACCTCTCTGGGAGAAGTCATTACATCTTCAGAGACAGACTCCCTGAGTTCAAATCCTGGCTCTGCTACTTACTAGCTGGTATTTAAGCAAGCTATATAACCCCTGCCTTCCTTCCCACCTAAAGATGTTGATAGACTATACAATGATAGGGATTATTACATATAAAATTTGGGCTATTCAGATGAAAGGCTGACTTCTGGTAAGCATCATATATTCAACAGCTATCAGCTGACCCTTAATAAATAAAAATTGTGTTAGTCCCCTTTTGTGCTTGGTCCTTTCACCCAGAAGGTATCTTAGACCCATGCCATTCATTCTTTAATGAGAAAAGGGATTCGTCTTAACTATCTTGGGTTCCAGTTTTCACCTCTGTAGGGTCTGGTGTCTCAAGGCTTTCACAGGGCAGAGGCGGGAGGTGGCAGGGATGACATGTAACAGGGCATGGATGACCTGCATATCCAGAGGGGTATCAGACATGTTCATCCTGAGACACACCAAAATTAGGGGCAGTTTCTGCGTGGTGAAATGTTTCACAAGTTTTCTCACCTCTTTCTCATCCTTATAACCAAAACTATAAATAAACAATGTGAAGAAGAGAAAGCCCAGTCATTCCGTCTCCCATTCTTCTAGTTCTTCCCATTCTTCGGTGAGAACTTTCAGGCCAGTTTGCCTTTTCAGCAGAGCTGAGGAATACAGGGATGTTATAGGTGTCCGCGTACATGAACTCTTCGCTGCCCAAGAAGCCGGGTAGCTTCTGAGTGGGCTTTCTCCCAGCCTCCCATCAGGCTCCCTGGCAGATGTGAAAAAAATCCACAAGCAAAAACTACATTAAAGCAATGTGAGCCTGGTGTCCTTTCAGACCACGGGGCCAGGTAAAGTGGCAGAATTATAAAAGGATATAACTTGGGCGCCTGGGTGGCTCAGTTGGTTAAGCGACTGCCTTCAGCTCAGGTCATGATCCTGGAGTCCCGGGATCGAGTCCCGCATCAGGCTCCCTGCTCGGCAGGGAGTCTGCTTCTCCCTCTGATCCTCCCCCCTCTCATGTGCTCTCTCTCTCTCTCTCTCTCTCATTCTTTCTCTCAAATAAATAAATAAAATCTTTATGAAAAAAAAAAAGGATATAACTTGCTTAACTTCATCTCCCCAGAGCCAAGTGCAGAGAAGGATGCCAAGCAGGTACTGGGCTCATGTTTGCTTTATTAGTGTATTTGACTCATGCTAGACAGATAAATTAACCCCTGTAGTTAAGGTGTGGTAAGGGCTAGGACAGAGATATGCCTAGAATCCAAAAAGGTCACAGCAAAGAGTAACTAAATGAGGCTGAAATTCTGGGAAGCCTTAGAAGTGACCCTGGTGCTGAGTTGTGATAAATGAGCCAAGTTAGCTAGATGGCAGGAAGGAGAGGGAGCAAGATGGTCTGTAGCACATATGATCTTGCCCTGCATAGCAGACTCAGCACTCAGTCTACATCCCCTTGGGTCTCCATCAGTCCCCACAGCCAGCTCCTGGGCATCTTTGTCAGGGACTATCCTTGAGCTGAGGGAACCTCCTTGGCTTGCCCGAGGAGACAAGGGAAGAGCTGGAACATTTACACCACCCCAGGACAGCCCGTAAGCCATGGTGAGGTGTGACCTGTGCTATGGCCAGAGCATTCTGCAGGATTAAACCTGGTTTATCCTCCCTGAGACTTCGCCTGTTAACGAGCCCTGGCTTGAGCTCCTCCCTCCCCAATCTCCCCGTCTCTCTGACCAGTTTCTCCTGGGAGCACTTTCTAGTAAGTCCCCTTGACCTGAGTTCTCATCCAAGGTCTACTTCTAGGGAACCCAAGCTAAGACACACTGAAGGTGAGCTCCTGGAGGACAAGGGGCCAGATCTCATTCATCCTTGCCCCCAGCACTGTGCTAGATACAGGCAACCCAGATTGGGTGAAAATAGTTATGAAATTGGATATGTACCAAACTAGGTTGAGCTTGACTGTCAGCCACACAAATCTGACCAGAGAGCGAGGAGAGGTCTCTGTCCACCCCTCCCCATGCGCCACTTACAGGAGGTGCCACTGCTGCCCTTTGACCTCCTCCTTGACTCTTCCAGGACAACTGGACTACATCCCTCACTGCAGCGGCCATGGCAATTTCAGCCTCCAGTCCTGCGGCTGCATCTGCAATGAAGGCTGGTTCGGCCAGAACTGCTCAGAGCCCTACTGTCCACTGGGCTGCTCCAGCCGGGGCGTGTGTGTGGACGGCCAGTGCGTCTGTGACAGCGAGTACAGCGGGGGCGACTGCTCTGAGCTCCGGTGCCCTACAGACTGCAGCTCCCGGGGACTCTGCGTGGATGGAGAGTGTGTCTGTGAAGAGCCCTACACAGGCGAGGACTGCAGCGAGCTGAGGTGCCCGGGGGACTGTTCAGGGAAGGGAAGATGCGCCAATGGCACCTGCTTCTGCCAGGAAGGCTACGTGGGGGACGACTGCAGTCAGCGGCAGTGTCTGAATGCCTGCAGCGGGCGAGGACACTGCCAGGAAGGGCTCTGCTTCTGTGAAGACGGCTACCAGGGCCCTGACTGCTCGGCAGGTAGGAAAGGGGGGCTGCATAAGGCGTTTGGCAAACTAACCAGAGGTGGAAAGAGAGATGGGAGGGAGGATGTACTTCGTGCAAACGAATTCCCAATTGGGTTGTGCTCATTTGCTTTCCAAGAGAGCCAATTTCTTAAGTCGGTCACAGTTGATGAGGCGGACTCAAGGAGGAAAAGACAGACACCATAAAAGGTCAAATTTAGGCTGAAAGCTGGATCTTACCCCTGAGACTGAGCAGGGCCAGTGCTAGTAACAGTAACAGCACTCCACTGTCCTTGTGGTGGAGGAAAGCAGAGAGTCATGCCATGGTACCACCTTAGGCAAGGCAACTTTCTAGGTCAGGGGGCTTCTGAGAGCTCCACCTGCCCCCAGGTATCCCCCTTGCCTGTTGCTATACTCCAGGGACAGGACCTTTTCCAATGCTACTGCACAAGAGGTGCTTGGTCTATGATAAAAAGACTAGCTAGGCACTCTAGTTATTTCATAATTTATATATTACAAGGGCTTACTAATTGATGAAATGATCTAGTGTCCACACGGAAAAAAATCATTTATAGGCAAGGAATTAAATGTAAACAGGAATAAAATCCTAAAGTCATCAAGCAGCAACTTACATTCTAACAATCAGTACAGAATATTAAAAGGCTGTGACTCATTTTGCTCTGGATGACATTGAGCAAATTGGAACCCATACGTAGTCTAACGCTGTGGAAACTGATACAAAGGTGATATCCTGAAATGAAGATCTAAATCCAGCAGAGTGGAAAATATTAATATCTCACTGGAGTTTTTTTTCCTAAAATTAGATGATTTTCATCATTTCACTGTTATTGCTCATCTTTTTCTGACTGAAGCAGTGACTCTTGCTGATACGTTTTGTTTGTGTATCAGGTTATGTGATTGATCTTGATCCTTTCCGTTTATGATTGAATCTGTAACAGTGGGTTCAGAGTGCCCACTGGGAGGACTTAAAATAAAAAACTACAACAATCAAATATCTTTAGACCTACTGATGGGTTGTCTCCTGGGAAGTCAGCTTCATTAGCTTTCTGTTCTTTAGCATCGCCAGCGATCCCCCCCAGATAAGCAGACCAGTCCAACAAGGTCCCTGCACCTGTGACTTCAACTTAAATTCTTTTAAAAGACCAATGGCAATAATGGGGGGAAAAAAACCACAGTAACACACTGCTTAGGAAAAAAAAATCTTTTCACGTTCCTTCATTTTTTTCCATATTATTATTTCATTTAGCCTCCCAATTTTGTTTACTGAACTGAAATGTCTTTCTAAAAACACATATAGTTGTCATACCAATTGTTCCAAAGGAAAATTCAAGCAGAAGTTAAGCTTCGTCACTACGTGAAGACTTGTTTGAATCCAAAGTCACAAGGGAGTTGCTGGCAAGGGGAGGTTGAGGCATGGCCCTGGGTTCCAGCCACAGGATGAGGCTTTGGTGAGGGGCAGAGGATGCTAAGGGTCAGCTTGAGCCATTGCTCTGGATGGCTATTCTGTAGTCCACCTGCTTCTTAATAGAGACCTTTGTTCGGCTATATGAACCTGCCATATTCCTGCCATATTCCTGATCCTGCTTTTCTACAAGAATGGGTCCATTTGCAAACAAAATCTTAATCTGATTCTTGATCCAGACTGAACTGGAGATAAACCCACCTCGTCACTCAGGGAAGATTCAGCCTCTGCTGGCATAACCACAACTGGGTGGAGTCCAAACCGTGAACCCATGTTATCTCCAACATGTTACCTCTGTGCTGTTTGAAGAAGACTTCAGGAGGCCCAGATGAATTATTTTACAGGTTCCAGAAGCATGTGAGGAAGGGCAGTTGCATAACCTCCACCTGTTTCTATAGCAACCCCAGAGCCACCACTCATTGCAAGAGGTGCCGCTCTCAATGCCTGCCTTTTAAACCGAACACCACAGGTCTCTTCCAGAGAAGTATCTAGGTCATTATCTAAAGTGCTACTTTGCTTGCTCTTTGAGAGAAGGCTGTGGGAGAGGGGACTATTTACCCACTGTTTGACATTTCTGGCCAGATGCACACACCATGGCATCACTGCTTTCCTCGCCAGCAGGAGTGAGGACAGGAGAGAGAAGAATAAGGAAGGTAAAATCATGGAGATCCACAAAATATACCTCTGCACGAGTCCTTCTTTTCTCTTCAGCAAGGCCACGGCATATAGCTGCCCATTGTGTGGGCTTCATTCTGAGCCCCCTAAACCACCAGAGCTTAGATACAACCGAATAGCATCGACAAGGCCACTATATTTGACTCCAAGCCTTGATCTTTGCTCATAGTGTGCCACAGGACAAAATCTCAACCCTCCTGCCCCTGTTCTCTGGCCATGTAAAGATAATAGAACGAAAAAGTCATGAATATGAACACTCAAAACAGGCTGTAGAGAGAAGCTACACTGAGCTTCTCATTTTACAAATTTAAAAAGCAGCAGTCCAGAGAGACAGAAAGATTTTTCCAGAGCCAGACCACTAATTAATGGCAGAGCAAGAATGAGAACCTTGGTCTCCTACCAACTTCTAGCACTCTTTAATCCTCTCTGGGATGCTAAGTAGAGCGGAATTGAAAAATAAAAATTGTAAAAGCCGCATACACAAAGAAATAGTCTTTTGATAGGAAAGCTGAGCCCTGTCAAATGATTTTTTTTTAAAGGCATTAGAGGTGGAGGAGAAAGCACGTCAAACTATTTGTCCACATCTGTCCCCAGTGAAGGAGGTTAGCACAGGATCTGTCCAGTGAACTGGCCAAAACTCACTATGAGTCAGCAGGATTAAAGAACCACCAGAGCAGGACTTGAAACAATCCAGATTGCTGTTCCCTGGACTTCAGTCAGACCTGTGGAGATCCATCAACGTCAGCCTCTGCCTCTGCCCGCACTGCAGTCAGCCCAACCTTTGGCACCTGAAATTACTCGCTCCTTGGAGCAAGACACTTTGTGGAACTGGTTCCAACTGCTCTCAGCACATATGTGCACAACTGAGGCAGGATCTAAAAAGTAAACAGCATGGAATCTTCGCAGATAAGGCAACTTTAATCTTTCAAGTCACATTGTATTCCTTTTAAACTGCTTGCTTTTCCCCAAAGTTCAAAGTTGGGACTCCAAAGAAAGTAAGACTATGAATACTTTGCTTCCATCCTCAATTCATTGAATCAAGGCATATGGCTCTTCTACAATCTCTTTTAATAGTTCAGTATCATTTCATCTTATGAGAATTACTGACATCCAATGTACACTGCTGTTATAGGGCCAGTGCCGGTGGTCATGGCTTCTTCCGTTGAGCCACGGCCCCCAAGAGTACTCCCTCCACAAACAACACCATTGCTGCTTTATCATCACAAGTGAAGGTGGTGTTTACCACCAGGCTCAGGTCTCAAGATAAAAAATTTGCCAGGTTAAGCTGTCAAGATAAAAAATCCTTCTACACTCCCTTCTTACTTTAAAATCCCAAAGTTCTCTGCTTCTATCATTATTAGCTTTATTTTCTGGAAGAAGGAACCAAAAAAAAAATACACTGACTTGTCCCAAGTGCCCTAGGAGTTGTTGATGACTTGAAATTTGGAATGGTCATTTCTTTGACTATGACAGGAGAAGTCCCACTTAGGAAATTGGAATCATTTTTGTTGAATCACAAGAGGCAGGCAGTAGAGAATCCTTTTTAAAATAAGTTTCTTACCTCTAGGATAAGCACCAGTCTGGAATTCATATCTTCAAGAATGGTCTGAACTCTCCTTCACTGTAGTTTACTTTAGATGGCTGTGTATAAATGAAAAAAGGCATTGGGCACAATTCGCAACCTGTCCTACAAATTGTAGGGGAAAGAACACTAAGTGTAGAAGATCTGGGTCTGAGAACCAATTCTAATCCAACTCCCTGACTTTTAGCAAGTCCCTTAACCTGGGTCTCAGTTTCTCCATTTGTAAAGTTGGGACAATTCTATCTACCCAATCTACCTCATAGGGCGGCCATTAAAGGACTTTATACATTTCATTTAGATGGTGTATCTGAACATGTTTTATAGACTGTGAAATGCTGTGCAAATGTAAAGTGGTATTGTTTACTGTCTTAGAGGTTCTAGAGCCATTCTGCTTGGTTGAAATTCTTGCTTCTGTGTTTGCTGACTATGGGAGCCAGTTTCCTCATCTATGAAATAGGGGTAATAATAATACCTATCTCATAGTATTGGTGAGAGGACAAAACGAGACAGTCCACATAAGAGTGGTTGGCATTGTGCCTGGTGTACAGTAAATGTTCAATAGAATCATGCAAAGTACTGACAGATTCTATATATAAACTCACCTTCCCTTGTTCCAGGGGCCAGGCTCTCCCAAAGATCTTAGTGCAGTTCAGAGTTTTAATAATGTCAGAATTAGAAATGATATAAGCTTATAAATGATCATTTGAAGTTTAATTATTTAAATCTCATTTACATATATTTAGTTTTATAAATTAAATTTTTTTAAAAAAATGAATGTTTAATTTTTGTTTGTTTGTTTCAGTCAGCATTTGCCATCTCCAATCACAGGGAGCTCTGCTTTCTAGACTGTTTTATACAATGAATGGTTTGGGGCAAAAGCAGTCAAAGCAAATGCCCAGCACTGCAAATGTATGGTCCTAATTTCCATCCCATGAGTCTGAGTTAGAGGGCTTGTCATTTCTGACTCTGCTGAGGATTTGAAGGCACAAGTGTGAGCAGAACAGAGAGGACAGGTGCTCTCCACTCACACAGTGTGTGAACAGCAGCTGGCTCAGTCCTATGCTCTTGTGAAGATGAAAGAGTGAGGACATTCAGAGGAGACATCCAAAGCCAGTGATGACTCTTAAACTAACATCTTCACCACATGTAAATTTATAAGTTAGTTACGACTATTTCAATATTGTTCCCAATTTTTTATTTAATCTCTGGGCAGGTGCAATGACAAGCACACTGGAGTTAGCCTCCCAAAGGGTCTTAAAGTTTCAATTATTTAATACCCACACTCCTGGTGAATCTTCACTTCCTAAGGGAACCATACATGAAAGACTATTTCACTGAGGCTTATTCTTGGGTGATACTTTGAGTAACATTTGAGATGTGGAACAAGAGAGAAAAATAAGCCCTCAAGAATGCTTCTTTATCATCATCCCCAAGATCAAGGCTAATAAAAACTAGTCTAACACAAGTTACATTTCTTTCAAAACCTAAACAATTTCTTTTTAAGAGGGAGAATAATACAATAAAGGGTTATTGAATGTCTTCATTGGGCCATGGCATCCAGGACTTACTGTTTTGGCTTCTCATATTTAGCAAGATAACCAGGAATAAACTTTTATTCCCACTTGCCAAATCAAATATGGGTTCCTAAGGTAATCTGATGACATAGGCTTATTTAACTACCAAAAATGTTGGCCAGTGGTGCACTGTTAAATACGTAACAACTAGCTCTCTGAGGGAATAAATTAAAAACCCTACTTTATAGCATTTTCCAGTTTCAGTGGTGGAACTACTCCTTCCATGGCCAATTTCAGACTACCAACATGACATATGTCACTCAACATGGGTCTGGAACAGCTGTGCAGTAGAATCCAGTTCTATAGTATTTCCACCAGAGAGGTGCGACACACGTGAATTACCTCGAGGGCATGGATAATGGTAAAATGTCATGAAATAATTTGAAAGTGATGAGTTTTGAGTATTTATTCCCTTTGTTTTTAATACAATTTACTTAACTGTACGTTTATACAATTTAATCTTTAATGATGGCTGTATTTAACAACAGTCTTGAAAAATTCCTGAAAATTTGACATTCAACTTCCACAAGCTAGCAAGAGCTGGTCTGGTACACCACTAGCTCATGGCCCTATGGAGAGAGAAGTACTAAGCACAGAAAAGACAAGAACCTGCCCACAGAAGGAGTTACAGATCACTCTAAGCCAGTGAGAGGAGCAGGACATATGGACAGGGTGTGTGGGGTGAGATGTGAGGAAGAAAGTTGAGTCCAGGATGGGGAAGGCAGTCCTCTGAGCTCATGCTTATCTGTGTATTGCCTCCTGGTAGTTGCCCCTCCAGAGGACTTGCGAGTGGCTGGTATCAGCGACAGGTCCATTGAGCTGGAATGGGACGGGCCGATGGCAGTGACGGAATATGTGATCTCTTACCAGCCGACGGCCCTGGGGGGCCTCCAGCTCCAGCAGCGGGTACCTGGAGATTGGAGTGGTGTCACCATCACGGAGCTGGAGCCAGGTCTCACCTACAACATCAGCGTCTACGCTGTCATTAGCAACATCCTCAGCCTTCCCATCACTGCCAAGGTGGCCACCCGTACGTAACATTTCCCCAACCTACTTCATTTTTCTTTTTTCCTACATGAGATCATGGGCATTCATGATAGTAGTGTCTTTTCTTAATTCTTCAGGGATGCCTGCCATAATCACTGCTCTTGAGGGGAAGGGTTTCTGACATGACCCACTTGGAAAAGGGTAAATCTTTTAAAAAGGCACTTCTGATTAAGAGAATTTCCAAATCCAGGCAGCTCCCATCAGTTATAGAACCAAAAGGACAAAAAAGCACTTATTGAGTTCTGACATGTTATAAGCTTGAGTCTGATTAGAAGTCAAAGAAAGTATGAGACTTATACAGACTTTGAATCTAGTTAGGGATTCAAAACCAGAAGATATGAAATAGGACGTATAATAAGCAAGTGCTAAATGGTATGTTACAGATGGTAAGTGTATAGCAGAGTGGGAAAAAAAATCTTATTTAAAACCACACTGACGACACCCACTTCTCCTCATAGAGAGGTGGCATAATTTCTTCATGGTCTTTTGTTTAGCAAAATATAGTCTATTTTGATTATAAAAGTTGAGGCTCTAGAGGATAGTTTTGAAAGATTCAGGGAGAGAAAGAGAGCTTGAGACAGACAGAGGCCAGCTAAACTGCTCTCCATAAGAAATAGTTTTTCTTTTTTATTTAGAACAGGGGAAAATTCCTATAGGTGCCTATCTGTATTTTACATGTATTCTATTTAAGCATAGAAAAATTTTAAAAGATTGCATACCAAGTGTTAACATTGGCTACATTGAAGAGTAGAATAAGAAGCAGATAGAAAGGCACTTGTTTTTTTTCTTTATACACCTCTGGTTTCTTAAATTGTCTTTTCCAATACTGCTCCTCTACCTCTCAGATGCTGGGAAGGTGACTTACAATTCAACTCTGACACTATCTACCTGAAGTGAGTGTCAGGTCCCACAGCTTAGGACCTGAGTCTCACAGGACTGTCCCCACCTCAGGCGCCACTCACAGGTCCAAAGCGGGTACTTCTGACTGACCAGCTGTAAATTCAAAGGGTTCCCACAACACTTCCTTAGGTTTGATAGTTCCTTAGAACAATTCACAGAACTCAGGAAAGTGCTTTACTTGCTCGTACTGTCTTATTTCCAAGGATACAACTTGGGAACAGCCAAATGGAAGAGATGCTTATGGCAAGAGATGGAGGGACGGCGTGTGGAGCTTCCGTGTCCTCTCCGGACACATCACACCTCCCAGCACCTCCCTTCACCAACCTGGAAACTCTCCAAACCCTGTTGCTTGGAGAATTTTATGGAAGTTTCACTATGTAGGCATGATTGAATAGGTTACTGGCCATTGGTAAATAACAGTCTCCAGCCCGTCTCCCTTCCCTGGAGGTTAGAAGATGGGGCTGAAAGTTCTGATCTTTTAAATCATGCCGTGGTTTTTCTGGAAACCAGCTATCTAGTTATCTCGCAATCATACAATAGATACTCTTATTGCTCCGGAGATTCCAAAAGTTTTCGGAGCTGTGTACCAGGAACCCAAGGACAAAAACCAAATACTTTCTATTATATCACGCAGAGATTTTAGCAGTAGCAGGAAACTGGATCAGGAAGTAATCGTGAAACAGAAGCCCCTGGGTCAGGAAATGGGACTTCTCACCAAATAAGGGATAAGAGATATCAGTCCATTTTATGTAGGTCTCAAGGGACAAGATGGTATTTGGATAACAAATGCCATGAAAGTTCAGGGAAGGGAGAGGTCAAAGTAAGAAGAGCTGGCCTTGAAGGCTTATTGGACTCGATTGCACTCGGAAGGATAGGGACCGGCAGAGAGGAAAGGATTTAAGAAATCATCCCGTCCCCTTGCTTTCCAGGTGACAGAGCTCCTGTTATAATACTGGATTCCCCCTATGAATGCTGACTTTGTAAATATGCCTATAATTATCTCTGTTTATATTTGACCTTTTTTTCTAAATTCCTCTGGGGCCTGAGAACCAGTTTTAAATATCTTCGATGATTGTGCAGAGAGGCAGGTCACCATCTGCTGCTTTTCCCACCTTGCTCCAGGATGAGTCACCACAGCAAGTGCCTGGCCCGACTCCCAGGCGTCTCTTCTCTCGTGCACGTGCACGAGCAGTTATGAGGTTTCCATCCCCCCGTGGCATGCATTACGCCAATTCAGGGCATCCCCTAGGGCAAGCTCCCAGGTGACAAGGACGAAATCATGTAAACTCACCTGACATGCCTTCAAGTGGTTTCAGAATCAGACCTGCCTTTCAACCAAGAAGCATGAGGAAGTTTCCAAACAGGAAGGATGAGAATCTGTCAGTTTTCCAATGGAATATCCCACAAGAGGCAAAGCTAAAATGGGAGCAGGCTCCCTGGAGAACTGAGAAAAGTCATGCTGTCGTATCTCAGGGCTGGTAATTGGAACTCCATTAGGACAAGCATACCTCCACCTCACTGAACCTGTGCATGCCTCCGTCTGTGTGTGTGTGTGTGTGTGTGTGTGTGTGTGTGTGTGTGTTGGGGGGGATGGGGTTAGAAAAGGGGGAGATTAAGAAAGGAATGAGAAACAAGGTAAGTGAGGCAAAAGTAAGTGAGGGAGAGAAGAGACAAATAACGAAGAACTGGAGAAAAGAGGGAGACAGTAGAGTGAGAGCAAACATCCCAGGATCTGCCATTGTCCTTTGTGTGTGCCTTTGGTTGCCTCGTGTACATGAAATGGAAATCTTAGACCATCCTAGACATGGTGATTTGAGCTGAACTAAATACTCTGACTGCACATTAGATGATCAAGAAAGGCATTCTAGTCTTTATTCTGAAATTGGCTTGTGTCCTTAGCCAACTCTCTCTGTGCCTCCCTCTTCCTGGGTGTGAAATGGGAACATTTTATTGCCTTTCAGGAATCCTTAGAGCCTCCAAAGATAGTGTTCAATTCTCTGAGAAAGGCATCGTATTAAATACCAAGATTTGCTGTATTAGTAAGGAAAGGAAAGGTCGTCTTTTTTGTATTTTAATATTAACCTATGATGGAATAGAAAGCATTAAAAAAGTATTTATTAGGGGCACCTGAGTGGCTCAGTTGTTAAGCATCTGCCTTCAGCTCAGGTCATGATCCCAGGGTCCTGGGATCGAGCCCCGCATCGGGCTGCCTGCTCTGCGGGAAGCCTGCTTCTCCCTCTCCCACTCCCCCTGCTTGTGTTCCCGCTCTCGCTGTGTCTCTCTCTGTCAAATAAATAAAATCTTTAAAAAAAAAGTATTTATTAGATTATGTTTGTTAAGTTCACTCGGGTATCATCAATATGGAGCAGCACCAGGACCATGACAGAGTGGGCCAATCCTGCACCTGGGTTCCTCATGTTTGCAATAAGATTGGGATTGCCCACCTCACCCAAGCTGTGGAGGGATGACACCCAGGCAAAGCTCCAGGTGATGCTCTCTGTCCCTGCCAGGGATAGCCATGACATGGTCACCCACATTGCTGTGTTCCAGATCTCTCCACTCCTCAAGGGCTACACTTCAAGACCATCACAGAGACCACCGTGGAAGTGCAGTGGGAGCCCTTCTCATTCTCCTTCGATGGGTGGGAGATCAGCTTCATTCCAAAGGTAATGTCCACCTGTGACACTGCCAAACAGCCTCATTTGGAGTATTTACACCCTCAACTTGGAATAAGGGGCTGCCAGGACAACGCTCCCCAAAGTCTCTCTCCATGTGGCTAAGGATGCAAAGGGACCTTTGGTGGTGTCTGGGCTATAGAACATCTCTTCCACAAAGGCATGTTGGACTGACTAGCAAGAGTGGCCCTGAGCCTCACACCCTGACTTTAGAAGACAGGATGTGGGAAGCAGCCACCAGGCCCAGCTCTCTGCTCAGAAAGCTCTAGGGTTTGGCAAGCTATGATTTTAGCAAATCTAAAAACCAAATCTTCAAAATGTTGGGGCTTTTCTTTAGGACATAAAGAAAGCCAGACTGAATCAGTCACATGGCTTCGTTCTGTGCAGAAGATGCACCAAAAGTCAGCTTGCATGGCCAGGCTCTCAACATCTGAGGCATAACACAAAAATACCTTTTGTAACCTATTAATTGAGAAAATTTGTCCTTAAACAAATTATGTTATTAGTTTTTGAGTTAAAAAGTATCCCAATTCCTTTCTATTCTTTAAAGTAGCATTTTATTGTGTTAATCTAGAACTAATTTTTCCAAGTCGCCAGAGGCGCCTGCCTAGTTCTGGTTTTCCAGAATTTATTGGCCCTACTGATATTCTCCCTAACTCTACCACTCATGGGAGTGTAATGTTTACTCATAGGCCTTAACCCATCTTCATCTTTCAATATCAAATAGCATTTTTCCAGTCATTCATCAGACTTAATGACAGATGACACATATTTGGCTAACAAGACAGTGATCTCACCATTATTTTACTTCAAAATTCTTCTAGGCATGGACTGTTGGAGCTACCAAAGACCTTCAAGTTCACAGAGTATGACCCTTCATTTTCCATTGAGTTTGTTTAGTTTAAAGAGACTAAGACTCAGCAAACTTAAACAACATCAGATAGCTAGTTGGTGGCAGGCTTAACACAAGAACCCAGGGCTCCAGAGTTCTGTCCACTAAAGTAAGACTTTCCTTTCTATGTGGATAGAGTCATGTCATGGCAAGCTAAATACATCTGAACAGGCATTCTGTACAAATACCTTCTTATATGTCTTATCTGCATTGAAATGGCCACTAAAGTATGGTAGGCAATGGGGTGTATAACAGGGCCGAGACAATCCTATCACCCTGATGCTGAGGCAGGAAAAAAACTATGCTAAGTTGGCCTATTTTACATCTAATATGTAAAATTCTAAATAAGACCTTGGCCAGGGCATGCCAAGGTCAAACACACGGCCACTGTGTGACCTGTAGGTTGTAGGCACTGGCTTGGGGGGGGTGCAGGGAGGGGGGTGTGGAGGGGCATGTGTTACAGTGATTTATGGGTATAGTTATAAATTACATATAGGGCACTCTGGGTGACATAAACAGAGTCCAAAGAATAGGGAAGAAGGGCAATAACACAAAAAGAGTCTTCTCGTCCCTTCCATTTCCAGGGACATGCACAGAAAATGTATAATAACAGACAGATGGAGAGGTAGGTAGGTAGATGATCCTGGACCCAACATCATCAAGTTAATGCTTCTCATTTCCTCTTCCACCAATTTGTCTCTTTCCTTCCTCCTTTGTGTTATTCTTTGTTCCATGCTTCCTTTTTCTCTTCTTTGTACTTCCTAGCTGGTTGTGTCACTGACTCCTAACTCATCTGGATGAAGAAAAAACAACACACTGACAGATTTGCACCCAGTGTAACAGCATGGAAAACTCCAGATAGAGCAAAATAATAGCTCCAGCTCATTCAAAAACTGTGACTGTCTTAGTTTGAAAAATGTTGTATATATACATAAAGATAGATATCCACAGGCACACGCAGATACAAGTTCACTCTTCTAAATAGCCAAGGGCATGCTCATTATAATAAATGCCCCAAAATCTGATGGATGTTAACCGTAACCATCAAATATGGAATCTTTGGCAAGAGTCAATCCACATCACCTCATGACCAATTTTTATTGGCAAACTCAAAAGACTCAGGGAAGGCCAAAGAAATGTTCTTGAAAGTTGATTCTCCATTTGCCAAATCCTCATAGAGTGGTAAGATTCTTACTGAGTCTGCTGGGAGTTTTTCCTGGCTCCAGACATTCAGCTGTCAGCATCACGGGAATAGATGTGGGTCCCATTTTTGATTAACAATTCACAATCGATGTTCCACACTTTTCTCTCCTGGTGATTTTTCTCTTTTGCCTTTTCTGCCTCTCCTTTCTTCCCACCCTCCAGAATAATGAAGGAGGGGTGATTGCTCAGCTCCCCAGTGATGTTACATCCTTCAATCAGACAGGACTAAAGCCTGGGGAGGAATACATTGTCAATGTGGTGGCTCTGAAAGAGCAAGCCCGGAGCCCCCCTACCTCGGCCAGCGTCTCTACTGGTGAGTGCTTCCAACCCTTCTTCCTACATCTAAGCATTAGGTCATGCTGAAAAAAGGACAACGAATTTCCCAAGAAGTAGAGAGACAAAGGGTGCTGGGTTTTCTCCCAGAGCTGAAAATGATTTGGATACCTGGAGATGGAGCTACTCTACCAGATGCTTAGCTGAACATCTCCCCTATTGCTAATCCTTGCAAGCACAGAAATCTGGGAGAGTATTATACAGGGAAAATTCTTTGTTAAGATTTCCAGCATATTTCTTCTGAGCTTATTGATTAAGAGGCTTCATTTGTCAGCCCCTAGTATCTTGAGCTTAGGAACCAAGTTCTTGAGCAAGAACTAACTCTTATCTATTGTGATATTTAGCAAAAGTCATCCAACCCTTCCCAAACTTGCCATCATTTTCCAGTGATGAACGAAAATACCTCCTTCTTTGAGTTGACATGAGGATTAAATTAGAAAAAGTACACAAAGTGATTAGCACTATGTTGATGAGAGAGTGCTCAATACCCAGTGTATATACATATACTTAAGAGAACACACTTAGAAGTGAGAGCAGGTGGGGGTGCCTGCATGGCTCAGTCTGCCTTCAGCTCAGGTCATGATCCCAGGGTCCTGGGAGCGAGCCCCACATCGGGCTCCCTGCTCAGCGGGAAGCCTGTTTCTCTCTCTCCCACTCCCCTTGCTTGTGTTCCCTCTCTCACTGTGTCTCTTTCTGTCAAATGAATAAATAAAATCTTTTTTAAAAAATTAAAAAAAAGAAGTGAGAGCAGGTGGAAACAAATTATTTAAAACCAGTATGTGTGAGTTGAGCCACTGTTCAAGGTGATGACTTAAATTGATTATTAGTTCATCCCCACAGTTAATCTTATGCAAGATCGTTGTTTCTAGATTCAATTCAGTAACTGCGTCATCTCTTGCCTTATTGTTTTCTTAGCTAACAAAGGATGGCCAACTTCAATGTTGTAAATTAGCAATTATGATGCATATGTGTGTGATCTCCCAATTTCTCAAAAGTTACAAGTAGCATCTGGTATCATTTTTTGTCTCATTTTATTGATGGGGGAGCTGAGACTCAAAAGTTAAGCACTTTTCCCTTTTAGTTAACAGAAACTGAGATAGGTGAATGTTGGTACAGCTTTATTTTTCATAAACTGACATTGACACCTAAGAAAGCCAGTTATGGGTTTAGGACAAAGGCCAAGTTGGCCAGAAAAAAGAACGACAACACCGTGTAATGAGACCATGTTTATGGATTAGTGATTCATACTTTGCTAATTGGATCCAAACTAAATAACATCAGGTGCTGAGGCTTATGCTCAGCCTAGAAAACATTGGTTTTAAACTATTGTGGCATTAAATTATGTTCCATTAGAGCACTAAGCCTCCATGGCAGTGGCTCAAGGCAAGGATGAAGGGGAGATTCAGGCCTCTGATTACATCCACACCCATGCCCAACACAGCCTCCAACCAAGGCAGCTCCACCTGTTTTATATTTTGTATGGTCAATTAAGATTTTGTTCTTTAAAGGAAAAGAGTATTATTCCCCCTAAAAAGACTTTAAAACTACTGTTCTAATGCAAATATGTTTTAGAAGAAACGCCATAGCCATAAAACCTAGAAGTTCTCTGTAGGAATTTCTTCAGATGCCAGTGACTAGAGTTTTTACAGAACTCCGTTCCCCAAGATTATGCTGGAACCTGACATTTCATGACATGTGTAGATGCTCCTCCTCTGGGATGAAACATTTCACTGACTCCAAGTCATTCCAGAGAACTGATATTAAGAAAACATGACTGGAAAACAAAAGCCTAGACAAATAAGATGGTTCAAAAGAGGGCAGAGAGCATTGCAGCTGTAGAAAGTTTTTCCTCCAAATTTGGGGAAGATAGTCTCACCCGGCCTCAGTTTTCTACTCAAAGCACATTTTTACGAAATTTGCAATATTTTTTGGTTTGGAAGTTCCTTAAGATTCAAATTCCAGATTTAAAAATTTGTGGTAAAGCTAGGCAGATTTTTTTTTCAATTAAGAAAAATGTCCTAGTTAATACTTTGGCATTGCATACAGAGTCATGAAGAAATGGAAAGAAAAATATTTATTCCAGTTGACTTTCTGAGTAGAACTTGTGTTTGTTTAGAAATTAGGACCTAAATTGAAAACAAGCTGATACCAACTTGACTGGAATGGGGACACCACTACTGAGTGGCCAACAGAAGGGCAGAATCCAAGCGTGGCTACAGAAAAGAAGGTTGTCTCCCAACCCTGTCTGCTGTTTTTAGGAAATGATTGGTTAATTATTTCCTTCTGCTGAGGTCTGACAGACACCAACCCCCTCCTGTGAAGCTCTGAGTCCTCAAAGGCACTCAGACTGGCTTCTTCCCAGCAGGCCTTTAGGGAATGCAAATTACTAGACCTCCTGCAACTAAAGCCCTCTATGCTGCATGATTATATTCTAATATGGACAATCCATTATGATTAGGGTCTTGGGGGTTTAAAGAGTTAAAAGGACAAAAGCCTTCCAATGTCATTTGAGTTTCTGTGACATCTTTTTTTTTCTCAAGAAGCTTGACTTCTTTGAAATGCTTCCCCTTCTTTCTCATGGATACAGAGGATATTCATTCATTTCATTTACTCCACACCCATGTACTTAGTGTCTATGTTTCAGACTTTATGCTTATATAGCAGCTAGAAGACCACTTCTCCCATTTTGTTATTAAATTAAATTTAATTTAAAAGCCCCAAGTTACCAAAAGCCATTAAATTCAGCATGCTGAAAACATCTGGATGTGTTCTGTTAAATCATACTATTACCTCAAATATGAAAAACAGAACTTCATTTTAACTCCAAACCAGGTGGCACCAAAATGGCCTGGTGATTTTCATTTGGCTGGTACTAAGCCAAAAATCCTAAGCTGCTTAATAAAGAACAAAACTGGACTAGACCCAGAAAGAGGGAGGGGTGCCCAGGAAAAGACCCAACTCTGAAAGATTGAGAAGCTCAAAGTCAGGCTGAGTCCATCCTGCAGAAGGTGCTCCATTTTGGAGACAGTAGGAGGTGGTGCAGAGTGGATTGGTTTAAAAAACAAGTCTTAGTCAAGACTCTCTAGTAACAAGGAAGAAAAAAAATTTTTAACTAGCTAAAGCAAAAAAGAGAATTTACTGGAAGGACATAGAGTGTCTCCTAAACCCTAGGACCAGGATATATCCTAATGTCACAAAAAACTGAAGAATGGAAAGCCAGGTTCAGGTTACTCTCTCTGTCTTTTCTAGAAGCTCCACAGAGTCACTCATTTCTCCTTCTCTATGTATATGTGTTCCTAAAATTCTGCACCCAATTCCAGTGTGTGTGTGTGTGTGTGTGTGTGTGTGTGTGTGTGTGTGTTGAAGAGGGAGGTCCCCCCACAAAGCAATTCTCTGGGCACCAGCTGGGTATCCTACAATTCCACTCAATTCTGACACTATCTACCCAGAGACAGGAACAGATTCCACAGATTGAGGGCTCAGTCCCATGAGACTGCCCTGCACTTCAGATGCCAATTGCATATCCAGGTCATTACCTGTGTTTCTGTCCAGCTGGCTATAAATCAGAGGTTCCCACCACCCCCTCTTCAGGTTTGATTAATTTGTTAGAGAAGCTCCCAGAACTCAGGAAATCCATTTGCTCACAAGATTACTGATTTACTACAAAAGATATTAAAGGATACTAATCAACAACCAGATGAAGACACACATTGGGCAAAGCCCTGAACAAAGGAGCTGCTGTCTCTATGGAGTTTGGTGGCCCCTCATGGTGGCACATGGAAGTGTTCTGGTTCCCAAACCTGGAAGCTCTCTGAACCCTGTCCTACTGGGTTTTTACAGAGGCTTCATTCCAGGCAGGATTGATCTTACCAGAGGTCAGAAGCTGGACTGAAAGCTCTAGCCCTCTAATCACATGGCTCACAGCCCTGGCAACCAGCCCCTATCCTCACCTCATTAACATCACAAAAGACATTAGTACTCTCATCATTTAGGAAACTCCAAGGGTTTTAAGGTTTGTGTCAGGAAGGGACCAAGACCAATATGTATTTATGATAAATCACCCTCTCCCTTCTTCACTCCCCTCTCACCTGTTTTCTCTCTCTTCAGATCAGATGTTTTCTATTTATGTGTGAATATGGTAGAGAATGGTCTCATACCAGCCCTGGCTCTACATGGTCCCAAACCATCTAACCAGAGAAACTGAGCCTCTGGTTCCAATTCCAAATCCTTGAAGAACATTAATATTAATATTAAAAAAAAATCAGCTCCAGCCAGAGAGCCATAATCATATTATAAATGCAGACATGGAAGCTGGGCCTACTCTTTTAGAAGGTAATGAGTAATTCAAAAAGGACACATTGGCCATGCAGACCTATCATGAGGAGTTGAGGACAGCATTTTCTATTCTCCTCACGAAGTTCTTTCTTTTTCTATTTCCATTCTACATTCTCTCCCCTTCCCCAACCTCACTATTGTCTAATTCACTATGAACCAAGTGGGTGCTAGAACCATAGATGCTGGGCCCCCTGGGCCACCACTCAGCTTTTCTAGGTCATGCCACCCCACAATGATGTTCCCCTCAGCCACTCAGTGGCAGAGGCCAGGGCTTAGGAGGGACACACAGTGCCCCTCTAGGTCAGGAATATGCAAGAACAGGTGCAACAAAATAGCCCACAAGATGCTCTTCCTAAACCAAGGTCCTTTTTTGTTTTTTTCCCAGAAGAGCAAGTTTCCCCAGAAGGCATGTTTACGTCTGCAGTGCAAATATCTGCTGGGTTGTGGTACTCTTAGCAACTAGACTGACTGAGTTGTAGGTGTGGCTGAGCAGGGACATCTTTTGGACGTTCACGATGCCCTCTTTGGCAACCAAGTTGGAATTCTGAAATGTTTACATGGGGCTGATAATCTTGTAGATCTTTCATCAGGGCTCAGAGAAGGTGAGAGAAGAGCAGAGCACACACACCAGAAGCACATCTCGCAGTTCTCTGGCCCGTTACCTCCAGACAGAAGCAGTGCTGGCCTCTCAAGCCAGTGGGTGCTCTTCCCCTGCCCAAATGGAGAGTGCCAGGGCTGAAACACCAGAGCCTGCTGAGAGCGAGATGCAGGGGAACCGACTTCTAATGTCGCTTCCCCTGTTGCGAAACTGTGTGTCCTCAGGAAAGCAATTTTGTCTTACTGTGTCTCATTTTCCCCATCTGTAAATTGGGATAATAATACCCATCCTCTCTTTGACTGACCAAGCTAACCTAAGGAGGAGAGGAGTTGATTTCAAACACCCATTTCTCAAACTCTTTTTTTCTACTTGATCCTTTTCATTCAGTCATTGATGGGCCCACGCAGATCCTGGTTCGAGATGTCTCGGACACTGTGGCCTTCGTGGAGTGGACCCCACCTCGAGCCAAAGTCGATTTCATTCTCCTAAAGTATGGCTTGGTAGGCGGGGAAGGCGGGAAGACCACTTTCCGGCTACAGCCTCCCCTGAGCCAATACTCAGTTCAGGCCCTGCGGCCTGGCTCCCGCTACGAGGTGTGGGTCAGTGCCGTCCGTGGGACCAACGAGAGCCAGTCCACGACCACCCAGTTCACGACAGGTAGGCTGGGGTGGCGGGGGGCACCGGGGGGGGGAGAGAGGGTTGAGCCAGCGGGTGCCATGTCACATCAAGAGGGGTGCCGAGGGGGCACAGGTGACATTGCTTGGACGCTCACCTTATCACAGACCCAAGTTATAGGACAGCACAGAAGAACACACCTGTTTGAGAAAACTAGGTGCCCAACCTGCCTCTGCTACCAGCCAGATCTGTGACCTGATCTAAGGCTCTTCTCCACGGCTCTCAAGCGTCTCCTTGGTAAAATTAAAAGTTCGTCTTGAAGGCATTTACACGTCCATATTGCTAGCCCAAGTGGCAATTTTGTGAGAGTTCAGGAAAGGTGCTCTCCCTCGAGGTGCTTTACTGCTATTTGCTGGCACTTGTAATAATTCTATAAATTCATAATGATTATACAGCATGGTGGTGCCCCAAGGAGTTGTGTGAGGCCCACATTGTGCAGCTGGCAGCAGGTCTTCTGCCTGAGACTCCGTGACTCACTCTGCCCTTTGCAAACACTAGCAAGAAGCCTCATGGGAGGCCTGCTCCCACAGACAGTAGGCAGGATAAGTCCCACCTGCGTCACTGTGATGACCACTCACCCCCCTTCCCAAGGCTGTTAGAATTTGGAAAGAGCTTCCCCCACAGTCAAGAAAGGCCGGACCTCACCGTGACCTGCTCCCTGACTTTCCCGGAGCCTGTCAGGCTGGCCAGATGCGGGCACCATCCCAACACAGGCTTCCCAGCACTCTCACTGGGTCAACAGGGGCCGGGATCAGATAGTGAGTCTCCACTTGACCCAGATTCTCAGTCTTGGTTTCTCTCCCTGGAGAGGTCACACAGCAAGGAATGTCTGCCAACTCCAAGTTGTGCAGAGATCAAGGGAAACTGCTAGCATCTGTAGGATCTGAGAACCAGCATCTTCTGAGGGGGTAAAGTAGGAGAATTAGCAATTCAAGCATCCTACTTGTGGTGTGGCCCAAGAGCTGTTATGGGATGGGATAAACCAGCTGAGGGGCTGAGGGGTTGTTCCATCAACAGCACCATTATCCTCCACCTGCATTTAAAATCAACGGACAAAGAAGGCAAAGAATAAGACAGATGGAAGCCAAAATATCCCCTGGATTGGAGCCTGTAGCTTAGTGTTAGTGCCAGATGGGCTTGCAAGGTCATGGTCCCTGCGGACCTGGGCCAGTCCTGCCGTGCGGCGGAAGTTAGAGGACTACTCAGGTTAGGATTTACACCATGGAGGAACACACAGAGTCCTGATGCCTGGGGAGAGCTGGCTCCCATGAGAGAGGGGAACAGAAGAGCAGAACTAAGTGCCTAGGTCCTGCGACAAAACTCACCACTGCGGGAAGTCCACCTTCCCCAGTGTAAGGAAAAGGCCAGAGTCTTATAATGGGGCTCCCTCTGCACAGAAAGACTAATCGAGAGTGGGAAAAGCTTCCCTGCTAAGAGGCAGCAAGTGTGGACCCTGATGGCAGGGTTTGATTTGAAGAGAGAGGTTCTCTCCCAGGTCCTGTGCCAGACTCCACCCCACCCAGGGGATCGCGGGTCAGATTGTTTACTGAACACATCTTGGGATCACCAGTGACTAACTATGCATCTGAAGAAAAAAAAAAGGGAACTAAATTCTGCCCATTTCTCTTTCCTTCTTCTCCTCCACTTAATCCACATTGCTCGGGGCTGAGCATGACCTGACACGATGTCCTTTTGTGGAGAGTTCAAGGTCAGCCGTTCCCCCCTGTCACCCCTCACACCCCAAAACACCACCCACTCACTCGGGTGGTGGGATCTCCTGGGGACCACAAGTCCTGCATTCTGTTCTGAATTTCAAGACGGTTTTTGTTTGAAAAGAGGTTTCTTTGTGCTTTGCTCAGATAAGGAATTTGAAGAGACAGAAAAGGAGAAGAGCGCTCTCAAGCAGCACGATGAAAGGCAAATTCTTGATGTTTAGGTCGACAAGATGGAAGCAGGATTGGCTGGTGGCCCAGGAAAATTCCAATCAAGACAATTACATTCTGCCTCCTCCGAGCTCCCCCTGAGTTTCAGCTCACTGCTGCGTGATTCTGTTTCTGGTAGCCTGGCAGATCAGCAGCTGTTAGGAGGCTGCCTCCTGGTCGGCACCTCCAACCTGCTCCCCTCCACTCAGCAGGGGAGGGGCCGCGGGGGCGGGGAGACGCCAGGAGCTTTGCAGAGGAGCTGGGCGGGGGTGGGGGGCTGGCTGCCAGCCGAATGAGGGTGGAGGGGCCCGGACCCTCGCAGTAGGGCCCTCAGTCATTTCAGAACTCCGGTTAAATTCAAATTAGCCAAAGTGCTTTTCCAGGTGATGTCTTCGACACTAGGAGCACACTAATTGCCCCGGCAATTAAAGCAGAGATTTGTTCCCTGCATGGTGAGTGGGATATTTACCTGGGTCTTGGAGCTGCTCCCAAAAAGGAAAGCACCCTGATGGGAGCACAGTGGTGAGAGAGCAGGCCAGTGGTTAGAGGTCAATCTCGAAAACCTCCCTGCCTCGGGTGGCTCTGGCTTCAGTAACCTTCATGAAGGCAGCCCCAGGACTCTTTCTCTCCATTGGAGGCCTTCTCTCTGAGCATATCCCTCAGGGCACCAAACTCGGCCTCCAGAGCATTTGGCCAAAGCAGAGGCTCCTGCTGTAATCTGAATGCCCTAGATCTCTCTTGAATGCTGTTATGAGTTGAATTGTGTCCCCTAAAAAAATGTTGGAGTCTTAACCCTCAGTCCCTGTAGATATGACCCTATTTGGAAACAAGGTCTTTGCAGATGACTAAATTAAAGGAGGTCATTAGGGTGGGCCCTAATTCAAGATGACTATGTGTCCTTATAACAAGGGGAAATTCGGACACAGAGGAAGGTACACAGGGAGAAAGCCATGTGAAGATAAAAAGCAGAGATTGGGGTGATTCTTCTATAAGCCAAGGAATGCCTAAGATTGCCAGTGAACCACCACCTTGCCCCAGGCATCCTCATAGCGCCCCCCAGCCAAAATATTGAACGAGACTTTTCTAAAGGCTTTGAGGTGGCAGACAACACCGAAAACTGAAAATTTTCATCCAGGCACTTTGCATGTGCGTACTGAACACCCAGCAGATGCCAAGCACTGTTCTAGGCACTGAGGCTCCAGAATAAACAAGATAGACAAGAGCCTAGTCCCTGTGAGTTACATTCCAGTGGGAGAAGAAGCAAAGAAACACACAGGATCCTTCCATCCTGAGCGCTATGCTCAGAAGTGAAAGGGATGCTGGAGAGGAAAGGCTGCATGGGATTGAATCATTCAGAAACACCTCACTGAGGAAGTGAAGTTTTAACCAACACCTAAGTGACCTAAGCCATGTGAGGATCCAGGAAAGAGCCTGCCAGCAAAAGCAGCAGCCAGTGCAAAGGCCCTGGGGTGGGAGTAAGTTTGATGTGTTTCAGGAGTAGAGAAAAGGCAGTACAACTGGAGCACAGTGAATTAGGGTCGAAGTCTTGTGAGACAATGTCTGAGAAACAGAGAGCTGTGCAGGGGACAATCGGGAGTTTATAATAGGAAGCAACAGGCAATTTTTAAGCAGGAGAAATGCTTGGTCTAATTTATGTTTTGGAGACTAGATGTGGCTATTACCAGAATCCACAGCCCCAAGCGTCTCCACAGGGTCCCCCTGGACATCGGTCTTTGCCTTCCCCCGGCTTGCTGACGAATTACAGAGACCAGACCAGCTCCTACCCCCAGGGAGGGGTGACCTTGAGTCATCCCTCCTAGAGGTCAGGCTTCAAGACCCAGGGGAGGGGCCTGAGTGGCTTAGTCAGTGAAACATCAGATTCTTGATTTCAGCCCAGGTCATGATCTCAGGGTCCTGGGATCAAGCCCCTCGTCAGGCTCCATGCTCAGTGGGGAGTCTGCTTAAGGATTCTTTCTCCCTCTGCCTCTGCCCCCCCCCACCCCCGACTGCTCCTGCTCTCTCTCTAAAATAAATAAATCTTTTAAAAAGAGAGAGAGAGACCCAGGGGAGCAAACCATTTCACTCCACCCCATTTCTAAGACCTCTCCCTGTTGCCAGGTGGACTGGGGAGACCTCAGGCCCTGAGGCTGTGACCCAGCCTGTCCAAAAGATGTCACTGGAGGCTCTTGGTGTAACCATGAGAAAGAATTCAAGGACAGACACAATACAGCAATGAGCAGTACAAGCAGGAAAGTTGATTAAAACAAAAGTACACTCTGGAGACTTGAGAGCGGGCAAGCTTGAGGGAGAGCTGTGTCCACTGGGGTTTGGGTCTCCATGTTTTATTGACAGTTGTTAACAAGGAAGTGGAATATTCATTACTGGGGGCAGGGATTTCTTGGAAGCAGGGTGGTTTCCTGTCACAGCACCCTTAGAGAGGAGATTTTAGTAATGTAGTCTAATGAAAGAATAATGTGAACTTTGGCCTACTTTGTCAGCCATCTTGGGCCTGTCTGGTTTGATCCAGTTTCTTGTGGTTTTGTTCTCCGGTGCTGCCAGGTCAGGTCAGGCCTCTGACTTTCTTGTAGTTGGCCATGACTTCCCCTTTGCTGGCCTCCAGGGATCCTGTAAGAACCTAACTAACTGCCTACTCTAACATTCCCAAGCCCTCATTCCCAGCATTGATCTCTTTTGGCATCACGGATCCGGAAAGCGTCTGGTCCCTTCAGAGACAACACTGCCCCCTATCCACAGTGCGCAGGTCCTAAGGCCAAAAAACTCAAGAAAATCAAAAACCATAGTTTCCAAAGTCTGGAAGTTTTAGTTGTGAAGAGCAGTAGGTGGGTACAAGAGTCAACCTAAACCCTAACCCTAACTTCTTTTTTACTCCAATTCCATTCAGGCCACACACCCCACACCAGGTCGGGTCCCTCATCCCAGCCTCTGCTCCTGCATAAGATTGAGTGGCTTAGGGTCCAACTCAAGCCCATTCTTCCCACCTGCCCCTGTATCCAAGCTCCTCTCTCCATCTGACTCCTCTCTCCATCCACACAGCACGTCCAGAATGCACAGAATCCGGCACGCTAAATCCACACTGAGTAAAGAAACATTTGTCAGAAAAATAAGCTGCAGAGACATAAATCTGCTAAAAGATTCACCTAATTTACATCACTAAACAGAACACTTCTCACTCTGAAGCAGTTGCACTCAGATTGATTCACAGTGTTCCCCTCTTCCCCAAGAACAATCGGTGTATACTTGCCTGGCATTTGCAAATTAGAAGTCTCCTGGAGGTTTTCTCAGAACAAATGGCTGGTCCACGTCAAAGTTAAATTCAAGTCCCAAAGACAAAACTTATTAAAAACTCTTTAAGTAGCAGTTTTTCATGGCTGCACCTTCTTCCCCTGTGAGTTATTTGTGTTGTTTTTGCCAAGAGAAGTCTGAGGACATGACCAGTCCAGGGAGAGAGAATCGGCCCCTCTGGATCGTGGGAGAGACAGTGTGCTGGTGGTTTCTCCTTTGCATGGGAATCTCTGGAGCTCCAGAGAGCAAGCATTGGGGTGGGCCATGTTGTTGGAACTCAGGATAAGCTTCAGAAGCAACAGGGAGTCCTCCCAAGGCTGGGCCCCTGTTTATGCACCAGGCATCACGCCACATACTTCACATGCATTGTCCTATCTGTACAATTACTAGGCTATTTTACAGATACAGACATCAAGGCCCAGTGACACCTCACTTGACCAAAGACTTGATCATGGTCCCATTATAATAAGAGACAGAGCTAGGGCTCAGCTTGAGCCCCGATCCCAAAGCCCATATTCTTTCCACTACATCACATCCCCTATGTGTTTACTTAATTTCCTACAAACCTTGCAGCAGTGTCTATGCAGGTAAGTCCGGGGAAGACAGCTGATACTTCAGAATCTTGCAATCAACTGTCTTCTTTTAGCCTGGTGGCCAAATTTGATATTACCGTATTTCATCATAATCACTTAGAAGCTGTCTCTGATTTTTTTCTTGCTGGGGTTTCCCTTACTTAGTTTCAAGCTTACGATAACTGGCTCATTTTTAAATTTCTAGGATACCCCCACATCCATTCAGGAAATATTCTAGAACATACCCTGAATGGAAATGGAGCAAGTGTAAAGCGTGTTGATAACTAACTCCCACGTAAAAGTCTCCAAACCACCAATGGATCTGGCAGAGCAAAAGCTCAAGGGCAGACCTGAGGTTCAGTCAAAACAGGAGGCAGAGGGTCAGGAGATGTGAGCTCTCAACCCAAAACTTGTTAAACTTCAAGGCACATGACAAATGCACATTATCCCATGTGATTTTGGTGATGACTAACTCTTTTTAGAGATTGACGCCCCCAAGAACCTGCGGGTGGGCTCACACACGGCTACCAGCCTTGACCTCGAGTGGGACAACAGCGAAGCAGAGGTCCAGGAGTACAAGGTTGTGTATAGCACCCTGGCGGGCGAGCAGTACCACGAGCTGCTGGTCCCCAAGAGCATCGGTCCAACCACCAGAGCCACCCTCACAGGTGAGTACACCCTGGCTCCAGGGGCACGTCGGCTCCCCAGTCCACACTCTCACAGCTCTCTCCCCGGTCCACCCAACCCCCATCCAGCCATCGCCAGATCCCACTCATTCAATCTCTCAAGTACCTATCACATGTCTACTGCTCTCCATTATCTGCTGTCACCTGGCCTAAACTACTACTAAGTCTCGTCTTCACCACTGCAAAAAGCCTCCGCATATTCTCTCCTAACCCCCACAATGTCCTCTTCACACCCTCAGTGATCTCTTCAACGATGCCGTCCCATTCTGCACACATTGCAGGGATTTCCCATTGCTCCTGAGATAACCCCCAACCCTAGTGTGGCCGCATCCCCTGGTCTCCCCTCCCTCCCGCATCCCCTGGTGCTCCCCTTGCTCCAGGACCACAGGTCTGCATCAGACAGTTCCTCAAACACCTTTTCCCTGCTGTCATGGGGCTTGGCGCATGCCGTTCCCGCTGCCTGTCAGGCTCTCCAACTACCCTCTTCACCCAGTTATGCCTGCTTCCCTGGTTCACTTGTCACTTCCTGGGGAGACTATGTAGTCCCCAGGTGAGGTCAGGTCATCCTGTCCCGCTGCCTCATCTCTCTGGTGACCACTATCCTCACAGCGCTGCTCAAGTTATCACTGTACGCTTTTGGGTATGATTATTCCATTGTCAGTGTCCGCCCTAAATCTAAAGCTCTATGAATGAGACCATATTTAGTTTTGCTCATTATTGTCTCCCCAGTGTCCAGAGAACTGTCTAACACTAGGTCCTAGATAAGTGATGGAAGGATGGATGGATGGATGGATGGATGGAAGGATGGATGAAAGAAAGTGCAAACATTCACTATGGGGGCATAGACTACAAGATAGGGTAAGAGCCTGCTCATGCCTATACACCCCATAAAGGGTTTGAGTTTATTCTTGAGAGCAATGGGGAGTCATTGAGGGATTTTAAGGAAGGTGATGTAATGATCCATATATGCAGCTGCTGCATGGAGAGCGGGGGGAGGGGGACAAGGTCAGGGGCAGAGATAGGTCAGGTGGCTCTGCTGGAATCAAAGGGTGAGCTGGTGATGGCACAAACAAAGTCAAGACCCTAGGTCACCATGCCACATGGCTGGGGAGCACTCTCTCTCCCCATGGGGATGTGGGCCCCAGCCAATGCTCCTCCCTGGCCCTTAGACACACCCATCCAGGAAAACCTGCCCGCTGGACTTGATTGAAATGTGGGCCATGGTTTCCAGGTGAAGGAGACGGTGCAAAGCAGCTGCCCAGGGGCCGCAAGTGTGCTCACAGAGACACTGTTTAACTTGTGTCTTGGCTTCCTGCAAAAGCATTTACCATCTTAGTAGACAAGGGACACATAGCACAGAATGCACACAGTAAACAAGGGCAGTATCATCAAAGTTGCTTTCCTCCCAGATTGCCTTGCAAAATGAGGCCAGTTAAAGTAAATATAATAAATGCTTTTTCCAGACAGACGCACTCCTAGAAGCCCAGCAAGGAGATGGAAAGATATGCTGACCAAACAGGTTAATGGGGGTGAATTAAACATAGCAGGAACACACCAGCTGGCATAAGGCCCTCTACAGAGAGATGGAGACATTCACAAAGATTAAGCTAAAAAAAAAAAAAAAAAAACTGAAATGATGCAGGAGGGAACTGAGTCTAAATGCAGCCCGTCGCTGCCTAGAGCCGCAGGCTAATTTGGCAATTAGCAATTTACAAAAATGATGGCTAGTTGTTCAGAGGGAGAATATGCCATAAAATCATGAGTGGTATAGAGAAGACTCCAGACACATCCTCGTTATTATTTCCCACGGCTGGCAAAGAAGATTCTACTTTCATTCATCATCTGCCTTATTCCGGGCACCCTCACGTAATCTTTACAATGACCTCGTGACAGATGTTACCATCCCCACTTTATGGATGAGGAAATCGAGGCTCAGAGAGTTCGGAAACTTGCCCAAGCTCACAAAGCCAGCAAGGGGCACAGCTGTGGCTCAAAGGCAGTTCTTTGGAGACTTGCCAAAAACCTCCCATTGCATGGCTACTGGTACTAAAGAACTGAAATGCAAAGGACGGTCAAGACATAAATGCTGTAGACTTACACGGAATGGAAAAGTTATTATTGAGGAGTGGGCTTAGCTGGGTCAATTTTTTGATCAGAGTCAGGCTTGTGAAATAAAACTATAAATATATATTACACATAATTATCCTGGGGAGCTCACTGCTGGGGAGATTTATAAAGGCAAATAGCTTTATGTGATTTAAGAAGGAATTATAGGCATGTAAGGAAATCAAGTGTGTCTGTACTTGCTGAGATGCGAATTACAAGGGTTGTTGGCTCTCTTGCTGTGGTGTCTAGGGGAAGAGAAGAACCAACCACGCAGGAGGGAAAGCAAAAGGTGGGAGACGTTTGATCCCAGCTCTAGATAACTTGTGTTCTTTCCCTCACTCCCCAACTTGGACCCTAAAGAGGAGAGTTTTTCAGCCTCTGAGGCCTGTGTTGTGTTATGTTTTGTTTTGTTTTCTGGCTCCAAAGAAGTCATTTGTTTGCATGTATAAAGCCAGACCCTGGCCACCGGGTGGGAAGGGCACTTCAGGCTCACCTGTAGCACTTCATCCCTGGCCAGAAAGAGAATGTAGATACCTCCCACTCTCCCCATCTGAACTTTTCCTATCTCCTAGTCAAGAACAACTGGGGAACCCACAGATACAGAGAACAGATTGGGGATTGTCAGGAGTAGGGGATGGGGGGGAGGTGGGCAAAGTGGGTGAGGGCGGTCAGAGGCACAAACTTCCAGTTATTAAATAAGTCATGGGGATGCAGTGTACAGCGTGGGGACCACAGTTAATAATACTCGACTGTGTATAAGAATGCTGCTAAGAAAGCAAATCTTAAAAATTCTCATCAAAAGAAAATATTGGAACTCTATGTGGTGATGGATGTTAACTAGACTTATTTTGGTGACCATTTCCTATATTAATATTGAATTGTTATGTTGTACACATGAAACTAATGCTTTATGTCAATTTTTATCTCAATGTTTTTAAAAAGAGAAAGAAAAATAATAATAATTGAGACTCCTAGCATAAGGTCCCTTTGTGTCTTGCCCGTTTTATTTGAATGCTTTGTTCTGTGGTACTTGTTAAGAGCCAGGACTTTGGACCCTGCATCCAGGCACAGCCACTTCCTGTGTGATTTGGGATAACCGACTTAACCTTTCTAAGCCTCTGTTTTGTCTTCTATAAAACGGGAATAACACCACTTAGCTCGTAGTGTCATAATGAGGCTGATAAGGCTTTAATGAGATCATGTGTTTAATAAGAGTAAAATAGTGCTTCTCACATAGCAAACTCCATATGTGGCTGATGATGGTGATGACATGGAGGAGGAAGAGGTCTGTGAACTAATGGCGGGGTTAGGACTTCCTGTAATGGGTGTAGCACAGAGTAGGAAATGTGCCTCTCACAGAGGGGTGTGGGCACCAGCAGCAAGGCATCACGGGGAGGGGGTTTACCCTCTCCCCCCTCCCAGATCTTCCCAATCAGAGCCTGCATTCTAGAAGACCCCCAGGGGATTTACGTGCCCATTAGTGGGTGAGAAGTGCTCATTCAGTGGCTTCTGAAGTTGCCCACTCAGGTTTGAGACTAACTTGGGAAATGTGCATTTGGGGCAAATTTCTTCAACGTCCCATGCTCCCATTTCCTGGTCCAAAGGACATGGTGTCTTTCTCCTGGGGTTGTTGGGAGGATGAAATGAAGTCACACATATCTACATATACCAGCACTGCATGAAGACTGGTTCCTGGAGAACATCCAACAGCCATTTGACCGTCTCTGGTTTTGAATCCCCACTAAGCTCAGACTGGATCCTCAGCAAGCTGGCCTCTGCCCAGGACAAGTTCACACTCCCATTCCTCTCTTGGCTGGCTCTAAGCCCCGCCATCCTGTGGCATCTGTACTTGCTGCTCCCGGAAGAAGCCCTCATCTTCACAGCCACCATTTCCCCTCCACCGTGGGCCACCGGCCCTCGCAGACTCTCAGCGCCTTTGAGTCAGGCAGAGGGCTCGCAGCACGCAGCCTCCAGCAGAGCCTGCCCCCCTCACATCCCTCCTCCTGGGCAGCACAGAGGACAGGCTCAGGCACAAAATGCCAAGCATTTCTCTTCCATTATTCTCTCCAGTCGATGCCCAGAGAATTCCCTTGGGAGTATGAATTTGGTTCTGAACCACAGACTCAGTGTCTGCAATGATTTTTTTTTTCTTTGCTCCGGTGGCTTCTGTGTCCTTAATGATAACATTTTTAGGCTCAGCCTCTCCCCCGGGATGATGTGTGCTTGGCCTGTGTACCAGACCCGGAGTCCCAGAGGGGTCCTGAGTGTTAGATATTTTATGGGCACATCAAGGGACCTCGAGGTTAGAATGGGTAGCACTTAACCAAGGACGGACACCACCACTGTTTTTTGGTTAACAGTGGAAAATAACACACCCTGTAGAAAACTCTGAGTGGAAGAGGGGGGAGATGTGGGTGACTCTAAGGAAAGAAGGAGATTCTCCTTTCCTTGACTGGAATTTGCTCAAAAAATCCTGCCTCATACCCATGCAAATGAGAAATACTGCTCTTTTTCTGAGGTGACCCCTCTCTAGCTGTCCTCAGAAAGGCCTGCGGCTTCAGTGCTTTGCCAAGAGGGAAAAGGGGTTTGTCCTCAGCTAACTACACGTTCTTGCCTGGTGCCCCCCCATGAATGGGCGCGCACACTTGAGGAGCCCTGTGACCAAGAGAAAGGTCAAAGGAGCTAGTCCCTATGAGTATGTGAGCATGGGCTCTAACCCAGCCCCCCAGAGCCAGTTCATCACAGCCCTGAGCAACCCCCTGGGGTGTCTGCCTACGAGCCTCCTGATGGCACTTCCCACCCAGCTGCCCCTCTCTGCCTCGTGACTAACTCCATCCCCAGGCCACAGACTGCCAATCAGATAAATCATCCACCAGGCTTAGGAAACCCTTGAAGATTCCCACAGACATCACGGTACAACACAGGATTGCAAGAAAACAAAGACCCACGGCCAGACACACGTGACACATTCACACACACGCACAAGGCTGACACTGCAAGTCGGGCGTATGAGGGACCACTTTCAAGGCCACTGGTTTTGCCGGGGACTTGGAACAGTAGCCTCTACCCAAAACCACATTTTCTCCTGGGGCTTAAATGAGGGTCTAAGGGTGAGAAGGTGGGTTCCTCCAGGTGCAAAGGTAGATGTGCTTGTCCACAGGAGGATTTTCCATGAAGAAATCTGAGCCTCCCAGGGAAGTCCAGCTGGCAAACCAGTGCTGACCAAGGCACTTGATGTTCACTTCACCCTGTCTGCACTCCCTGATGTGCCAGGGCACAAACACCAGACCAAGTGCCAGAACTTCAACTCCCTGAGGCTCTTCTGAGGAGGAGTAGGAGGAGTCGGGCAATGGGCCCGTGGCCTGAGCCAGACTGTGCTCAGCCTCCTTCAGGTGAAGTCACAGTGACCCCAAGTGGCCACTTTGGTAAGGCGCCCTCTGAACAAGGTGCCACCTTTCAGGGGCCAGAAAGTGGGAAGTGGGCTGCAGAGACCCAAGAAGAGAAAGGGCAGAAGCCTCCACATCCCTCCTCCTCACAGAGCTGGTGCATAAGAGCATCTGTCCCCTTATTTGTGTTAAAGGACTGGGACCAGGGAACCAGGAGAAAACCAGGTGGGAATTTTTCATCTCCAGCTTTGGCTTCTTCAGCAGGAAGTGCTTATTCACAGTGAAGACCCAGAGATGGGATGTTCCTGTAGGACAGGAGGTGATGAGCCATGTTTCTTATTAATCTCATTCGCAACAAGAGAGTTGTATTGAAGAATGTTCCTTAGTATTGTTATTATTATTTTAATATAGGTTTGTGGGGCCAGTCCTTAAAGACAGCACACTCAAAAAGCAGGTAGATGGCCTCCAAAGCCTGATTCATTCAGGTAACCCTGGAGAAGCATCTACCATCACCTAGGAAAATAAGGATGGGGAGCCTGGGAGCTTAGACCCCCATTATATTAAAAAGTAGATTGTTGCCCATCTGGTGTGATTTCAGGGGTTCTCAGAAGATCTTCTGTTGTCTCCAAATATTTCCCATCTATGAAATCTCTAGTACAAAAATTCTACTGCTGAACTTTTGCTATCAGGGGCCCTACATTAGCTCCCTGGTTTTCATGAATTATTTCACCAGATCCCCCTTCGCATCTATTATTCCTTCTGCCTGTGATGCCCTTTCTCTACCTAAATACCTCTGATCCTTCAAAACCCAGTTGAGACATCCCCTCATAAGTCTTCCCAGTGGTCCCAGCACCCTGGCTACACTGCTTCTGTGCATCATATATTCCTTTCACTATGCTATGCACTGAATTACATAAAAAAATCAAACCCCTTGACCCAAGACCTAAGAGTCTAGTGAGGAGACCGACATGAAAACTAAAGTAACAGTATAGTAACATGATTGCTGTAAAAACTGAGAGATGGACTACAAACTCTTTGGGCACAGAGGGTCTTCAGGTTGCCACTCCCTTTGAGAGCAGGTGTCCTGTAAATGCACTAACCCTCACCCCAGTTTGGAAGAATGGAGGTTCACAGTTCTCGGGAGACGAGCCCAGGGATTTGGAGATAGAAAGGTCCCTATTTCTATGGGTCCACCTGAATCCCAGGGGTCTTATTCATGTTTTTTGGCTGGGAAGAGGGAGCAATCTCAGCTGCTTGGGCCTGCTTCCCCCCACGACTTCCCTGCCAGCAGCAGGAAGCTAGAAGAATAAGTCTCCTAAACAGGGGGAAGTGAGTCATTCTACTTTCATCACCCACGGTCCTTGCAATGCAGGGAAGAATTTGCTCATTCCTGTTGTTCTTCAGCTCTAATTAATCTCTTCCTGCTCCCGTGCCCCATCCTGCCCACCAGAGCATTCCATATCTCCTTCCCTCTACCTTTCCTAATCTTGGCTAGCTTTCAAGGTTCAACTCGAGTCACTTCTCTAGAAAGCTTCCCCTGGTCACTACCGCCCATGCTGATCTCATCCCTTTCCTTAGCTAGCAAGCCTTGGTGTAGTGCCAAATTCCTCAAATTCCAATCTGCTACTCCACTCCCCTCCACTCCACGAGCCTGTAAGATTCTTAGGGACAGGGACAATGCTATGATAGTTCAGAAAAAAATAAAGGACTTGAGTTCCAAAGCCAGTTTTATTGTCTATTAGCCTCACGACCTCAGTCAAGGAATGGACTTCTCCAAGCCTCTATTTGTTCATCAGTAATGCCCGCCCAGCAGAGCTGCAGGGGAATTAAACGAGATAATAGGTACAGTCTTTAAGAAACTATAGCTAATATTAGGACTCTTGACCATCAGACACTCAAAAAAATTGCCTTCAATTTTTATCCCTCCTTTCTTCCCTCCCTATTCTTCTATATTACCTACTGCATGCAGCTCAGTGCTTGGCATATTATGGGTGCTCAATAAATAATTTCCTCCTTCAGTACAGAGTTCTTTTTATGTCATTAAAGGAAGGGTAAGGGTGATGTCCATTCAGCTCACCCGGCACAAAGGAAGTCCTCAGTAATGTTTGGTGAGTGAATGAACTGCGTGCTTTGGGAGTTCAGAGAAGAATGGGTGTGCCATGAAAGAGTTGAGAAAAGCATCAGCCTCCAAGCTGAACAAAGGAAGTTCTATAAAGCATGGACAGTGGTGGTTTCCTATGGGATGAATTTTCTGAGCTATTATGAAGCAAGGCAACAGAGCCATTCATGTGCCACCACTTTCAGAAGGTGGATGGAAAGATAAAGGGAGCATTGATGGAGAGCAATGGGGTCTTTAAAAAGTGAGAAATCCCTAGGAGTCCACAGAATGCTGATGTATAAGTGTGCTGGATGTGCCTCCAATACACATTTTCTTTTCCAGCAGAACTGTATTTTACCTGCTAGCAAAGAGCAACAATTCACTTGTAGCACAGGAAGAAAGCTACAGAAAATCAAAGGGAAGTAGCAGGCAGGAACCCATAAACGAGTCCCACTTTCCCATCCCCTAGACAGAAAGCCTGGGACGAGAGTACTTTAAATTCTGCTCTGCCGTTTCCTGGGAAAAGATGATTCCACTGTAAATTATTGAACATTTCATTTAAGCTTCATAAATAAGAAACCCAGATGAAAACATTACATGTTAGATCCGTTTGGCAACATATAATTTCTGTCTTACTCCCTCGATCTGTCACCCTTCATCTACGTCAGAGAATTTCTACTTCATTACAGGCAATTGAAGGTTTCAATCAGATGCCTAAAAAAAGTAGTTTATGTCCCAAAGGTAATCTAATTTCTCCAACCAAGGATGTACCTGGGGCTCGTCGAACATATTGACAGAGATAAATGTGTGCTTGGAATGGCTCTGGGGGCATTACAATCACCCACTAAATCTAGTGACAGGTACTCCACCCAGCCAGGGGTCCGGCTCTTCACTGACAGGTGGACTCCCTGAATCACTGATTTCGTTGGAGCCAACAGGGTAAGCCTCAGCAAACTGATGACAGGTGTGCCGAGGACTACCTTGGACCTGCCTGGGGCACACAAAAAAAGACTCAAGATCTTGGCATAGTCCTCTGAGCAAGATAATAATGATATTGGCTACTATCAGGACGGGCCAGGCACTGTACTTCATTTCATCCTCATGATGACCCTCCGAGATACACACCATTGCTCTTCCCATTCTACAGAAACTGAAGCTCAAAGATATCAAGTATCAAAGTTAACACCAGTAGAAAGTGGCCGAGCCTGAATGTTAATGTAAGCACCACAGACCTCAAAGTCTGTCAAACTACAAACTTGACCTCCACTGGTGTTGACATTTTAGAGAAAGAAAGAAGGGTTGAGAAGTGGATGGAGCTGGTTTGAGAAAGACAAAAGAGGGCTGGTTCTAATGCACTCCTTCAAGGGAGCCTGGTCAGTAAGGCCTGGTGGTTCTGCCATACTCAAGCATGGAGGGATTTATTGCATCAACTGTACTAAAGCTATACTGAGGAGGTGGGTACAGAACCCTCTGGCTACCATGCAGCATTCCCCTTCATTAAACCAAGCCATTTGTGGGGCACGTGGTGAGGGGGTGTAGTCAGTCAAGCATCCGACTCTTGGTTTCAGCTCAGGTCGTGATCTTAAGGTCATGATCTCAGGGTTCTGAGATTGAGCCTCACATCAGACTCTGTGCTCAGCGGGAAGTCTGCTTAAGATGCTCTCTCTCCCTCTCCCTCTGCCCCTCCCCACACACACTCTCTCTCTAAAATAAATGATAAATCTTTAAAAAATAAAAAGCCGTTTGTTAAGGGAAGTTTGCTCAATGCATTTCCTGTCAAAATCATTCCTATTACCTCAGGGATCCAGGGGAAGTCATAGCTGCTCAGGGGAAGCGATGACATTGGGGGCAGGGTGGAACATTCCATTCCCCCTAAAAGCCCTGAATCTTTGCCTTAGTTTCTTTTTATAATATAATGGTGTACTGGTTTGAATAGTGCCCCCCCAAATTCATGTCCAACTGGAACCTGTGAATGTGACCTTATTTGGAAACAGGGTCTTTACAGATGAAATCAAATTAAAAAGAGGTCAAAACAGATTGGGTGGGCCCTAAATGCAATGTGACCAGTGTCTTCATCAGAAGGGAGAAGACACAGACATACAGGGAGAATGCCATAGGTTACAGACTGAATGTTTGTGTCACCCCAAAATTCATATGTTGGAAACCTCATTCCCAATGTAATATTAACTGATAGGGTCTTTGGGAGATGATTAAATCATGAGCAAGGAACCCTCATGAATGGGATTGGTGCCCTTATAAAAAAGAGACCCCAGAGAGTTCTCTTGTTCTTTTCACTGTGTGGGAATACAGCAAGAAGATAGCCATCTATGAATCAGGAAGTGAGGTCTCACCCTATGTCAGATCTATTGGTACCCTGATCTTGGACTTCTCAGTCTCCAGAACTGTGGGAAATAAATGTGGTTTAAGCCACCCAGTCTATGGCCATTGGTGGCAGCAGCCTGAGCTGACTAAGACACCATGTGACAACAGAGGCAGAGCCTGGAATGATGCAGCTACAAGTGAGGGAAGCCCTGGATGGCCGGCGACCACCAGAAGCTGGAAGAGGCAAGGAAAGATTCTCCCCCTTAGAGCCTCTGGAAGGATCCCTGCCCATCAACACCTTGATTTGGGCCCTCTAGACTCTAGAACTGGGGGAGAATAAATTTCTGTTGTTGTAAGCCACCCTGTTGTCATCATTTGTCATGGCAGCCACAAGAAACTAATGCAGATGAAGAAAAGACTCCCCATCCCACTCCTCAGGTTGTGGTGAGGGTCAAATCACATTCAGGTATTTTGAAAAGAACATATGTTATATAAATGCAGAATAGCATGATCATCAAGCCAGGGCTCTTGTGGGCCGACACAGAGCCCCCCTCCCACAAATGCCTACCAGAAGCACTCAGACTCATCACGGGGGGCCGCATAGGTAATGATTTGATCTTGTATTTTTCTACAGTCCCACTTCTAGTAAACAAGGGCAAATTTGATGCTTGTTTGATGCTAGAATAATGGCCTCCAAAGATGTCCAAGTTCTAATCCCAGGAACACATGACTCTGTCATTTTACATGGCAAAAAGGAATTTGTAGATGTGATTAAGTTATACAGGTGGAGCCAATGTAAGAAGAAGGGCTCAGTCGGTTAAGTGTCTGCCTTCAGCTCAGGTCATGATCCCAAAGTCCTGGGATTGAGTCCTGCATCGGGCTTCTTGCTCAGTGGGGATCCTGCTTCTCCCTCTGCCTGTCGCTCCTCCAGCTTGTGCTCTCTCTGCTCTCTGTCTGTGTCTAACAAATAAAATCTTAAAAAAAAAAAAAAAAAGATGGATACAGGAAGATCACTCAGAGTAGAAGATTGGGCAATGGACACAGAGGTTGGAGAGATAAACAGGCTTGAAAATGCTGTGCTTTGGCTTTGAAGATGGATTAAGGAACCACAAGCCAAGGGATGCAGGAAGCCCGTAGAGGCTGGAAAAGGCAAAGAAATGATTTCTCCCCCAGAGCCTCCAGAGGCTGCAACCCTGCTGAACCATTTAGACTTCAGACCTGCTGAATGCTGAACTGCACAATAATAGACTTATGTTGTTTTGAGCCACTAAATTATGGTAATTTGTTATAGCAGCAATAGGAATTTAATATGCTGGTCAAACCACTTTGTCTGAAAATGAATGTGGGAGAGAGTATGGAAACACCCCCAATAATTACAGATATCCTGGGAGGCTCCCAGTGATTCTTTGTATTAAACCCCCAAAGGATTTCCCCAAAGAAGCTTATATCCTTTAGTTGGACAGTTTTTGCATCTTTTCCATCTGCCGCAGTCCCCATCCTAAGATTGAATCCATAACTTCAAATCCTAAGATTGAATCCATAACTTCAAGTACCCTGGGATCTGAATTACCGACCTTGGTAGGGAACCCACAGCCACAGGGCTTCTGCCTGCCCCTACATTAAAGGCCTGATAGTCTGTGCTCAGAAAGTTCATCCAGTGTTGCTCCCTAGAAGGGATCCTGGAGTACCCATATGGTTTCAGTCCTTTAAAAGGTGCAGTTGATGTTCACACACAATGTTCAAGAAATGCTTTAAAGGCCCATGTCCACACAATCCTTCAATTCACAGCTTATACAAGGACTCCCTTCACCAGTTGTAGCCAACCTGAGACTCTAAGTAACACGGGGAGACCTTCCACAGGAGAGCACATTTCTGAAAGTCACCGACAAGGGCAGCCTCACTGCCTTCCCAAGGTCAGCAGCAAGAAGGAAGCTCTGCACTGAGCAATTCATCCTGTTAACTTGGTATGGATTTCCTAAGTGGTGAAATTGGGATTTCGTACTAGGTAAAATTAGGAGGAGATTCAGGAAGGACTAAACATAAGATAGGAACAGGAATCTAAGCTCATTTGCTTCCCTCCTTTCTGCCTTCCCCACCACTGACACACACATGGAATAATGTTTGTTTCTGCATCTACTGACAGATCTGGTGCCTGGCACTGAGTATGGAGTTGGAATATCTGCTGTCATGAACTCACAGCAAAGTGTACCAGCCACCATGAATGCCAGGACTGGTGAGTAGGAAGATTGGTGCAGAAGAAGACCAGGATACTCTGTAGGCCTAAGAAGCCATGGAGGCTTGTCCTGGCAAGGCTGAGTCAGAAGGCAATGCCCCTTAATGAACAGGTCCCTGGATGACAGTTATCAGCCTAGAAACAACATCTACCTGCAGATCTCTGATCTCTGTGCCTAACCTCTGACATCAACATGCAGGATAGTCTCCTTCTCTTCCCCACAGATCTATGCACATCTCCCATGGTCTGAAGGGCTGCCTGCCCACAGAGGTAGAAAATTCCAAATCGGTTAGTGTCATAACAGGTCCTATTTCTTTCTAGACCACCCCAGAACAGGCAGAATGTGATGTCCCTCACCATGCATGACAGAAGCCCTCAGAAAGGCCACAAGGATAAAGGTTTAGATTTGGAAACAACCCATTAAATCTAAGGACAATGGAAAAGTCCACCTGAGACCCTTGTTATTCTGGATCCAGAAGATTTGCTTCCAAATTCTGGGTAAATTTCAAAGTCACTCTAGTACCTTAGGTACAGGCAGCCCGGACTGAGCTGGGGATTTTGAACCAATCCCTGTCCCAAGGCTCATTCTAGTATAGAAAACCTCTCTAGAGAACCACAAGGACATGGGTCCCCAGGAGTTCTCAGACTTGTACACCCATGGCCAGGTCAATCAAAATGGCCTCAGGAACAGGGATAGCTGCTGTTGCCAGGGATGGCATATCCTTACTTAATAGTGGCTTCTATTTTACCCTGGTTGGCTTGCTGAAAAAGACTGCGAGAAAAATGAGTATGGAGAGCTTGACAACCAGCAGCCAGCTTTGTCCCAGAGGTGGATTATTCTAGTGATGTTGGACCTACTAATGCTTTTATGCAAATTGTCCATCTATATACCAAGCCCTTGGCCATCTTTCAAAGAGAAGGTGCTTAAAAAAATGTGAGATAATTGTCAGCAATGACAACCTAATCATCGTGGTCAACAGGCCTGCTGATAGCTTAGAAATCCACAGGGAGGTCCAATTCCAATAAATACTGGCCGATCTATGGAACTTGTGTAAAATAGGCCCCTTATGTTGATCCACAGAACTTGACAGTCCCCGAGACCTTATGGTGACAGCCTCCTCGGAAACTTCCATCTCTCTCATCTGGACCAAGGCCAGCGGCCCCATTGATCACTACCGAATTACTTTTACCCCTTCCTCCGGGATTGCCTCAGAAGTCACTGTGCCTAAGGACAGGACCTCATACACACTGACAGATCTAGAGCCCGGAGCAGAGTACATCATTTCAATCACTGCTGAAAGGGGTCGGCAGCAAAGCTTCGAGTCCACCGTGGATGCCTTCACAGGTACCAGGATAGCAGAAATCCCAAATGGGTTCAGGGATTAATGGATCTTTGTACAAGAAGGTCATCTAGGCAACCGACTCTTTGAATATCCCATTTTGTTTAGAGAAGGTGGAATATGGGTAGAGAAAGAAGAGATAGAGGAGAAATTAATAAATATATCAAGATGGAATGGTTGGAAATAAGGGGGAGAGATGAGCAAAGCTACTTACATGCCAGAAAATTTGTATCTGGTTTTCTACAGCCTGGACAAAGGGGTTGATTCTGTTCATCTTCCCCTGCCTGCACTAAATCAGTGGGCATTCAGAGGATCCAGGCAATCATGTTAAATTTCTCCCAGGATAAAGATTTTAAATCCTGGGTGAGTATTATGAATAACTCACAGAGGTTTTACCCTGCTGAGGGCATTCATTTTTCAGTATGTGGCTTGGAGAAAAGAGAGTGGACAGGACTGGAGAGTGAGAAGGTGGAAGCTGTGAGTCAGCAAGTGAAGGTGTAGTCCTAGTTTACAAGGAAAACAGATTGCTTCAGTCAGTTGGCTCTTCTAGCCCAGGGTCCCACACCTCACATATGTTTCAGAACCATCATCTCCTCTGCTTTGCAGGCTTCCGCCCCATCTCCCATTTACACTTTTCTCACGTGACCTCCTCCAGCGTAAACATAACCTGGAGTGACCCATCCCCTCCAGCAGACAGACTCATTCTGAACTACAGCCCTCGGGATGAAGAAGAAGAGATGACAGAGGTCTCCCTGGATGCTACCAAGAGGCATACTGTCCTGATGGGTCTGCAGCCGGCCACTGAGTACATTGTGAACCTGGTAGCAGTCCACGGCACGGTGACCTCTGAGCCCATTGTGGGCTCCATCACCACAGGTGAGGCTGGAGGACTTGACAGTAGGTGGTGAAGGGAGTTCCTACGAGGTCTTTAACAAGTCAATGAAATTTACAAAGAGAAATCCCCAAGTCGTAGGGGACTGCCTCACTTGGCTAGAGAGGGTTGCACAAAATGTATAAGATGGGAAACTTCCTTTTGGAAGGTAGGATGGACTCAATGTCTTGAGGAGGCCCGGGTTTGAATGCATTGGTCCAGAGGTTCTCACACTACCAGCCTGAAGAGAGCTAACCTCCAAGAGGAAAACCCATCTCTTGACTGCTCAGTAAGTACTGAGCATACAAATGATGCTTCCTCAAAATTATATGGGACCAGCACGCAACCATGTGCGAACCTGAGACAGAAAATGGGGTTGATTTGCATGTTGTTTGGAAAACACAGCACCCTGAGATGAATTGGATCATTCTTGTCTCATCATTCTCAGATACAATCCCAGATATAAGTGTGCATGTGGGTGAAGACATGTGTATTTTTCTGGTTTCCTACATACTAACAAGAACTTACAAACTGGACAAGTGGATTAAGCACTAGTTGGTTTCAACCCTGGGATCCCCCAGTAGTCAAAAAAATGAAGTATCCAGTACAGATGAAATGCAATTTAGGAAAGTGGATTTGTTTTGGACTTGTGCTCTGAAATCCCTCTAGACTCAATAGGCAGTTTTTCCAAATTGAACCGTAGGTGGCTGCTAAAAAAAAATAAGAGAAACAGTTGGGTTTGTCCAAGAGAAGTTGCTCCAGAGAAAACGGCCATGTTACTCCCAGTTCAAAGCAAAACATATGAACTTAAAGGAAGCTTCCCAGTTGGCATTCACACACAGGTAGTAGTTGTTGCACAGCACAGAGCTTGCCAACTTGACTTCATGTTGTTCAAATATTCCCCACGAACATGGTTTTAGCCAATAACTCTGAGGTTTCATGTGAAACTTTGGCCTGAGCACGGCTTTAAGGATGCTCTAGTATAAAGATCTTGTCTGCCTCTGCAACACTATTAGCTCTTGGTCCACATGAAACCAAGGATAGGAATTGCTTTTTCACACTGTGCTTTCTGTCTTTTTCCCACAACTACCTGGGTCCTTGTAGGAATTGATCCCCCCAAAGACATCACAATTAGCAATGTGACCAAGGACTCAGTTATGGTCTCCTGGAGCCCTCCTGTTGCATCTTTTGATTACTACCGAGTATCCTATCGGCCAACACAAGGTAATAAAGTTATTTGATTTCTCACAAACGGATGGGATTTAGAGCTAGGTGAAGATTGCTATAGGAGAACTACATATCCCAGAGGATATCACCCCTCGCCTGCATTCTCCTCCTCTCTGTGACATGTTCCATCACAATGAGAGTGGGCTGAGGAGCAGCAGCAAAGAAACCCTTAACTCACCAACTCCTCTCACAAAAGGTTTAACTGTATTCACCCAGAAAGCAGGCCCTCCATCGGCAGAGTGAACCACGATAACTGGTCACCTTATCTAGGCAGTGTAGTAATGAAGAACCCTAAAGAATTCTGCCAAGAGCCAGGGTTACATTCACTTTCTTGAGAGAGTGAAGTCCAAGACTAGAATCCTGAGGGATGCCTAAAGACTCAGCTGGACCAGATGGAGCCTTAGAGGGAACCACGGTGGTGGTGGTCCTATTTCTGCTACTCCAGCCAAGTTATGAGTCAGAAAAACTTGGCCCAGACACCCCCGGCTTCCTGCCAGTTCCTGTTGGTGCATGCCACATTGTTAACAAAGTAGAGGGCATGCCCACTTCCAGGGAGGTAGTGGCATAGTTTTCCAGACTACCCTGTCTCTGGGCTGCATGGACCACTCTTTGTAGCCATGACCTCTCGACTGCCTTAAGAAGACCAGTATGTTAGAAAACCACCTAGCCACCTTTTTTCTATGATCCAAGGAATCTATAAAATGAGGGGGTCAGGCCAGCATGCAAGGTCTTTTCAAGTTCCAATATTCCCAGTCTATGAGCCATTTCTCCTCCTTCCCCACTGAGTGCTGGGCCTTGCACCCATCTATGCTTCATGACAAAGTACAGCCAGAAGCTTCTATGTAGATTATACCATGAGCTGTGTTGATGAAGGATCTGCTGAACTTTAACAGTGGCTTCTTCTCTTTCTTAGTGGGACGGCTGGACAGCTCGGTGGTGCCCAACACGGTGACAGAATTCACCATCACCAAGCTATATCCAGCCACCGAATATGAAATCAGTCTCAACAGCGTGCGGGGCAGGGAGGAGAGTGAGCGCATCTGTACCCTCATTCACACAGGTAGGCATGTCTTCCTGTCATGAGCCAAGTCAGGACCCTGGTTGAGGACCTGCAACAGACAGAAGAGGCAAACAGTGGAGTTCTTCTGGCTAACACAGAGGACACATATTCTGGGCTCAGAAGCTCCATTCCTGGGTGCTCCTCTGACTCACTGTGTCATGCAATGCAATTTGTGATTTCTCTCCCCTCTGGTATTGCCCTCTAATTTTAGAGTTTAGAGAGTAACCCTCTTCTAAGAGTCTTATTGGTTTAGGTCAGAAATTTTCATGGAATTTTCAAATGGAAAAGTGACCTTTCAAAGACACATTATGGAAGTGAATCCCAGAACAGACATCTGAATCATCTCATCTAATTTTTTAAAAGACTCAGTCAAGTAAATTTTATCTCAGAGAAGGAAAGTGTTATTATTCCAGTAAAAACCCTTGGGTTCCTGAAATTCTTCATCCTGGTCAGAAGCCACCAAGCGGCTGCATTTGTTATTGCTTTAAGATCAAAAGGTGGAGGCCTTCCTTTGGAAAATGAGCTCTTTGGATTGGGCATGGGGACAGGGCTCCTGCAGCAGCTCTATTTCTCCTCTTGCTCTGGCCCCTGAGTCAGCCCACCATGCAGAACTAGGAAAGATTTTCTATAGAAGGCACCAGAGGGGACAGCCAAAGTTTTCTGACCCCAGACTTAACCTCCCAGTTAAGCTATCATTCCCATAGCACATCGGAAATTTCCAGCTTGCCTCTTTAGGAGAACACCAGAATTTCTTAAGGCTGCTTAATTTCCTCAGAGAATGGCATTTCCTGAATGAGGAAAAAGTAACTTGGAATTCCTCACCGATTTTGTAGATGCTCTCACAGGCCCAGAAACATCTGTAGAGTAATGGCTAAAGAAACATGCCTTCAGAACGTTTCAGAACCTAAAAAAATTATTCTTCCAAAAAACACCATAGGATATTCTTATCTTCCCTAGTCTCCTTCCAGGTCTGTAACTACACATAATCCAGCCATGTTTTTGGTCCAATCTTTCCTTTCCATCAAATTATCTGTGACCATTAAGGAATCAAGAAATATTGACCCAAAGTGATGCCCAATGAATCAAAAGAAGCCCCCTCTCACCTTCCTGAAAGTCTTAGAAATTCATGGTAAAAATATTAAACTTTTTCTCTTTGAGGCCTGTAAGATGGATTTCAAGAGCCTCCTACCCCCTAAGGTAAAAGAAAGCAGCAACTTGGGTCAAAAACACCTCATTCCTTGGGTTCTTGGTCATAAGCAGCAAGTATCTGTAAAGCGGATATTCAGCAGTGTACCAACACAAACCACCCTCCTTCAGGTTCAGACAGAGCTATTGTGGCAACTCCCAATAAACAGATTGCCCACAGAAATGTCTTCTTTTGTTGTTGTTTTAATGTGAGGTTTATGATTTTACAACTTTGGGAAATGAGTACTCCTTCAGGGTCTCATAGTTAATCTCAGCGAGATCAAGCTAAATAGTCTCCCAAGACTTTTCTTCTTTGTCTCTTTTCATATGATTGCATTTGAAGAATTTGTTAAAAACACAGATTACGTATACAATTCAGATATTAAAATTTAAAAAAATATTTCACAGTTGTTGCTTCCGAATAAGTAACATAGGCAAGCAATAGAAACCTTCAGTTAGAGAACAGGGCCAGATCAACAGCATCTCTTGGTCCCCAGGAGTAAATTACATGACACTTAAGTTGAGTTGATACCTAAACTATTGTAATAGCATCCATTTCTAAAATAAACCCCAACTTTATAGAAGGGAAGCATAGTAAGAAACAAAGGCATAGATCATGGGTAAATAAGAATATGAACTTGGTCCCATGATGAGGAAACTCTGTTCCCCCCAACAGACACTAGTGACCTTTAGCCTGAAAGAATCCCCATGACTCTCTAGGCCACAAAAGGGATACCCAGGACTCAGTACAAAGGGAGCCTGTGAGTAGCAAAGCAAGAATTCACTCATCATAGGTGGCTTTCAAGGCAACCTGAGTCCCATTCAGTCATTCCACAAGCACTTATTGAGTACTTTGTAAGTTCTAGGTGCTGTGGTTACTCCTTCACTTCATGGAACTCCCACCATACTTTCTGAAGTTCATTAACAGAGATCATTCCACAAGGCATGCTCCTTATATTTATGAAAGTTCAAATAGCCTGGGAGGCAAATTATCTCATTAACGAAAGAAATATAACAATTCCTCTATGTTCTTAGTTTCTCCATCTAGGTTTAAATGTGTAAAACACAACAGCCATACCTTGGGATTCCCTGTAGCACCTGACAGTGCTCTGCACATAAGAAGTTAATGAATGAATTAAAAGGAAGATCTGGGGCCAATCAGGAGAGAACTGGGTACTAGTGAGGAAAGAGGAAAGGGAGAAGAGAATAAGATTAGAAGGGAAGGAAGGAAAAAGGTCTCCACTCACTTCATTCTTTTGTACGGCACAGCAGCAGACGTACATGATGGATGAAACTATAAGAGATAGTTCACTGCACTTCCATCCTTCAGTATCTCCTACCTTTACCTGCTATTCTCTGGCTCTGTTTCAGCCATGGACAACCCTGTGGATCTGACTGCTACCAACATCACTCCAACAGAAGCCCTGCTGCAGTGGAAGGCCCCAGTGGGTGAAGTGGAGAACTATGTCATTATTCTCACACACTTTGCAGGTGAACGTCTTACAGGTCTATGCATCAGGCAGGTGGAAATGGTGAGGACAGGTGCTGAAGACTATTATGAAAGTTGTTTTAAATGGACATTTTATCAATTTGAGGGACAGCTTAGAAATTTTCCTGCTTTACTTTCACTGTAAAGCTCTCAAGTGTTCCTAAACTCTGCAAACTACATCAGCTATAGGAATTCAGAAAGCTGAATCTGAAAGGTACAAGAATTCACTCATCATATGTGGCTTTCAAGGCAACCTGAGTCCCATTCAGTCATTCCACAAGCACTTATTGAGTACTTTGTAAGTTCTAGGTGCTGTGGTTACTCCTTCACTTCATGGAACTCCCACCATACTAGAAAACTAGGAAAGTTATTTCCTTGCCTAAATTATACATGTGATCACAGAATTGTTGTGGGTTATATTCAGGAATCCAGAGAACAGAGATACCAAAAGACAAGACATAAGCAGATGTCTTAATTTTCAAAAATGACGGAGAAAGCCAATATTGTAAGCTGCAAAGTAAACTGATTGTTAAAGCTTAGGAAAATAAAAACCAAAACAGACTATTAAATAAATTGGAAAAAGATACCAGCACAGGTTCACCAAGAATAAGTTTACCAAAGTCTTTTTATATCTTTCTTTTTTATTGGCAAATCTGCTAGCACACTTGGATTTCAGCAAGGCATCAGAAAAACCTACTTATCACTTAGATGGAAAAATACATGATGGATCATATTTGGAGTAACATAGAATGGTAGCTGATTAAATAGCTCTCCTCAAGGAATGAATATCATGACTATAGATACATCATAACCCATCTATGTGCATGCACAATCCATTTCAACTGCTGCCACCCCTCCTTGCATGTCATGGGCCTGCATTTCTTAACTCTCACCATGCCTTCCCAAACCACTACTCATTTGCACGTGTTGTTTCCTCTACCTGGAGATTCTCTCCCCACTTGTCTGCCTAGACAAACCCATCCTCTAAGTCTTAGTTTCAACACCATGTCCTCTGTCAAAGCTTCCAGTATTCCCCTAAGGTAGTCAGACCCACCTGCTCACAGGTACAAAGTACATGCCTCCATCATAGCAACTAACTTCCATTCATTCAACAAATATTTTGGATGTCCTCCCACGAGCCATACACTCAACAAGGATGTAAGGATTCAGAGACAAAACATGGGTGCTTCTCTTCACAGAACTCACTTCTGGTGATGATGAGACCAGTACATTTTACAACCCAATGTGAGCAGTGTCATGACAATAGGCAATCACAAAACAGCTTGAGCCACATGTGATAGATCACTCACTGGAGGTGAGGGTGTTGAGAGGAAGAAAGAAAGCAGATCTTAGATAAAGTTAGAGAAGGAGACTAGAAGAAAGGGAATTCTAAGACTAAGAGCAGCCTGAGTGCATTTGTAGAGATGTGAGAGAACATGAGGACTTTTGAGCAACTGCCATGGTTTGATATGGCCAAGCAGTGATGGCTGGCAGGATGTTGCAAATGAGGATATTCAAAAGATAGAGTCATTATGTTTGCTCTTTCAAAGAGCTGGTTTGAATTTTTACTTGTTTGCATGCCTTCTATGCCTTTAGACCACAAGAAACTTGAAACCTCAGACCCTACCTTGTTTGGGGAAGTGCCCAGTAAACTTTCTTAAATGCTGAATGACTCAGGAGTATTCTAAAGACACCATAAAGGGTGTGGCCCTGCTCTAATAAGCAGTTTTGCTCACAGCTAAATGAAAACAGAGAAGACATGCGGACCACATTTGAATATAAAACAAAACTGTGTAAGTCAATGATATTGTAATAGCACTGTGCAGTGAGAGATGGTAGCTATGCTTGTGGTGAGCATAGCATAATATATGGAGAAGCTGAATCACTATATTATATACCTGAAGCTAATGCAACATTGTGTTTCAACTGTACTTAAATAAAAAAATTTTTAAACTGTGGTCAATAGAATCCAAATTCAAATATATTTCAATAAACGGAAACAGTGGTCCAAAACTTAATTGACAAGGCAAAATGCAGTAGAAATAAATGCAAAGTTCTGCCCATGGGTGCAAACAATCAATACTTTTAGAATTGCCACATACATGTAATGGTGGTTGGGAATACATTTTCTCAGCCTAGAGGAGAGAGGACTTGATTAGGAGGTATGGCGGGAAGGAAGGAGCCATGTAGACAGAGGATTCAGCTTATTCTTTGTAACCCCAGTGGCCTGAGTGGAAGTCATGGAAAAGACAATTTGGCCTCCAAATAAGGACTATTTTTCTCAATTAAGATGCAAAATGCAAGGGGATGCTCATGTGGAATACAATGCTCAATTAAATAACCTTTAAGAGATTCTTTCCAAAACTCTCTAATACTGAATCTTTACGAAATGCCTTTGGATTTGGTATGGCTTTCCTAGGTTAAATAGCCTTATTCAATTTTTATCCATGTTCATCTGATTTCAGTTGCTGGAGAGACCATCCTGGTTGATGGTGGCAGTGAGGAATTCCAGCTCGTTGGCCTGCTTCCTAGCACCCACTATACTATTAATATGTATGCCACCAGTGGGCCTCTCACCAGTGGCACCATCAGCACCAACTTCTCTACCCGTGAGTACATGGTTGGCTACACATCCAGCATCTCTAGATGCTTTTGTGGATCTGAAAATTACCAGTCTCCATGTGGTGCACTGGATGATAGTCTGTAGGCTTTGGACAGTGCAGCTATGAGCTGTTTGTATTTCAGCTGACTGCTGCCCAAATGCCAGTGAAAGTGAGCTGCAGCTCTCGGGCCGCAGATACCTGTCTGTTTCCTGCTCTCATCCTGGGTCTGGCTGACAGCAGTAGAACCAGGCCCAAAGAGGCCAGTACTAGACATGCATCTGGCCTAGAAAAATCTGATGCATATTACAGGGCTTGATATTTGGGAGACAGTTGCTGAGTACAATCATGGCCAGAGAGTAGACAGAGGTATAGATGTGGGAATGATATAAGCTCAAGAGTGAACTCACAGACATGCAGATTTAACAAGGTCATGGTTTCAGACATAGGTCAGATTGGAAGATGTCACACCTAGACCCAGATGCCCAGGTGAGGGAAAGGGGGAATAGTTGCAGGAATGATCATGACACTGACTGATTATCTTCTGACCCAGGAGCACCCTTTCTGCTCCTGTCCAAGCTAGAACTAGGGACAGGGTGTAAGCTGCCCAGAGACCACATAGGTGGGCAGAGAGATAATGTGCCTGGAATGCAATCCAACAGAGAGGAGCTAGATAGGCAGACACTCCTGGCATTTTCTCCTCTTTGTAGTCCTGGACCCTCCAGCAAACCTGACAGCCAGTGAAGTCACCAGACAAAGTGCCCTGATCTCCTGGCAACCGCCCAGAGCAGAGATTGAAAACTACATCTTAACCTACAAATCCACTGATGGAAGCCGCAAGGTAAGATTTTTCTGTAAAGGAGATTTTTCTATCAAGCAATCCAAAGGGAGCAAACTGGATTTGCCATGATAGATACATACATGCTGTTGAAGAAAGAGCCTGAGTCCGCAAGCCAGAGACTTTGGTGCTAGTCCTGGCTTCGCTATTACTCTCTTTACAAGTTGAAGCAAAACAAGAAGCCTCTCTGAGCCTTAGTTTCTGCTCTAGATGATGGGGTGTCTACCTCTACAGCTGTACTTGGTTGTGGTGGGGCTTTCAGTATGATGATGAAAAGCACATTGGAAACTTCCAAGCCTATATAAGTACATAGTTTTGGGAAAAAATTTCGCTAGCAGGGCCAAGCAAACATGAGCAGGACACCAAATTCAACAGTCTTTTATGCCTCTTGATAAGCATTATAAAGGCCGCATCTATATAGCCTGCAGTAAAGAGATGACAAATTTCTGTGTTAGATGATCAGTTGAAACAGTACTTCTAGAGCACTGGTTGTCAAACTTCTGTTCACAATGAAATCTTATTTTTTAAAGTGAAATCATATTCAGAAGCCAAATATACACAATAGATTTAAGCAGAGCTAGTCTGTTGGATATGGAGGATGGAGGCCTGGGATAATGCCTCCCTGGGTCCTGAGGAATCTTGTACAGTCAGAAAACCACTGGATTTGATCATTCACATGCCTACCTTTATGCCAATGTGCATCTGTGAGGTAGGAGCTGCCTAAATCTCACACAGGAGCTGTCCTCTCTGCTTATTGGCTCTGTTCTCTCCTTATTGTGGAATGGAGAACACACAATGGCCTTGGCAATCCTGACCTAGCTGGCCACAGGCTCTAGGCTTCCCTTCCCAGCTCCTTTCAATTGCATGCTGGTCACTCCCTTCCACCTGCCTTCCTCCCTTGTTCCACAGGAGCTTATTGTGGATGCAGAGGACACGTGGATCCGACTGGAAGGCCTGTCTGAGAGCACAGACTACACAGTGCTCCTGCAGGCGGCCCAGGACACCTCCCGGAGCAGCCTCACCTCTGCCACCTTCACCACAGGTGAGAGACACCACCCCTGTGATGCCTTCTTCTTCCCTGAATGACTTCTGCCTCTTCCGCAGCTTCTGCTGAGGCTTGATCAGGGAAGAACCTACCAAAGAAAATCAATTGCCTCTTCCTGTGAAGGAAAATAAGGGTTTCCTCCACTCCTCCCTCCCCCTTCCAAGGCCCTGCCAGGAAACTTCTTACCTGCCAAGGCAACCATAGGAACCAGCAGTACAAATCCCTGGTCCACCTGGACCCACTAAATGCACCAAGTGAAGACATCAGGTTCCTGCTCAGATTTTCTGCAAGTGTTTTCCCAGCAAAGTTCATCCATCCCTCCTTCCTTCCTTCCTCTGCTGCCTGTGATCAGAGAATCACTTAATAAAAGTACCAAGAGTAAACCCTCCATATTAAATTTAGGGTTCTCTTCCATATACAAAGCACTTTTGCATTCCTATGGTCTCAACTAAGTCCCTATAACAACTGGTGAGGAGGGCCTTATTATTCCCATTTCACAGATGATGAAACAGAGTGGATGGAAATCAAGTGACTTACATGGCTAGTAAGTGGCTGGGTCAAACTACAACCAAGGTCTTCTACTACTAAATCCAGCTGCTCCTCCTGCATTCCTCCAATTAAGTATCAGCAGAAATTACCTGAAATATCCATAAGGGATAAGGGTGTCTTAATTTGTCTAAGATGAAATAAACTAATAACAGGCACTGTTCTGACTGCATTTCATGTACTACCTAATTCAATCATCATGACAGCCTATGAAGTATGTTCTATTATCCCTATTTACAGATGAAGAAATTGAGCCACACAGAGGTGAGACAACTCACCCAAGACCCCACAGCTCTTACGTAAGAGAACTAAGATTTGACTCCAGTTGATCTGGTTGTGGGGACTGTGCCCGTTAACAATCCTTTCTGTCACTTCCCAGCGTCCCTCTCTACAGTCTGTATTGTGGAACTGCCCAGTTCAAAGTCCTGGGGGTGTGGCTATGCATATGTGTGGGGCAAGTGTGAGCATTTCCCTTATCCCTAGATGAATGTCCACCTGCCATCTCAGAGTACCAGGATGACAGGAATCCTGCCCATGCCCCAAAGCCCACCCACCCCCATCATGAGGGAGGTGACAGAAGATCCCCCATCCCTACCTAGGTGCCTCTCCCTGTAGACTTGTTCTAAATGACAAAGCAGGACACTGGATCAAATACACCAAAATGTTACCAGTGGTTCTTTGGGGTAGTGAGATTATGAATGAGTCCTCTTTTTGCCTCCTTTTTTATATTTTCAATATCTTACAAAGTGTCTAGAATGAGCAAATTAATCAGAAAAACAATTTTTATTTAAAAAAAAAAAAACAAAAATAAGCCTTGGTCACATAACCAAACATGAATCTAAGATGGGTCTTTACCAAGTAGAACTTGAAGGACACTTGATCCCTTTTGGGGGCTAAAGTCAATTATGCTCACCCTCCATACTCTTTCACAGAGTGGTTTATCTCAGTATCAAGGTGCTACCCTCTCTTGCTCAAGCCCTTCCCTGAATATTCACAGGTTAAAGGGTCTTCCATGGTCCTCTTTTTCAAGCCACCACCCAAAGACCCATGGATTGGAGCTTTTCACTGAATTAAGAATTTCTTCCCCATAGAAAGGACACAGATGACAGAAACATAAACAGAGCTCCCAATTTGCATATTTATTAGGTCTAAACTAATCATTTCATCCCCAAAATGCATGGGTTTCAATGCTTGCTCAGTGTAGTATTAGCTTTCAATTCCCATCCTAGTAATGCCACAGCTAGCAGGTGTGAGTAGTATGATAATATGCCTGAGGTTTCTGCAATATCTGGCAGCTGTGCCTTGCTCCAGATCCACCTGGACTATAAAAGTATACCAGCTTCTGTGCCCACCACTGGCCTCTCTTATATGAAGCTGCCCCAGGGGTGTGTAATAGTATGGGTCTGGGATCTCAAATCCAGCTGGAGCCTCAGAAAGATCCAATAAGCTGAAGGTTAACAATTCATGGAAATCTGTAGACGAGGCCAGGGTAGTGGCTTTGTTTGGTGAACAGTGCAGAGGGACCATCAGGGTGTATTTAGGTGTTTGTTTCTTTGTTTTTATGAAACTCCAATTGACACTGGGCTCCTGGGGCATGACCAACACCAACTCAAAAAGGAGAAAACAGAAGAGCCCACATTCCTGTATAACGAGTGTAGTTACTGACTGAGCCTCTCCATGTAAGGTTTGGGGTACCAAAGAAGGACTTGCCACTACTATTGTGGTACATGGCAAAGATGTGTCCATGTTTGGAAGCCTTTGCAGAGTTTTACTGTAAAGCTCAAATTTAAATTTAAGTCACTGATGCGCACCACACCTTGCTGGTCCCCCTGAAATGACTGGTTACAGAATGAAAAGTTTGTGGACAGAAGTAAGGCATATGAAAGTACCTTGCCCAAAGCCTGACAGATAGCAGACATAACATTCAAAATGTTGGTTGAGTAGAATAGTTAAATCCCAGCTGTAGAGCATGGAAGAGGGGTTTCTGGTGAAACAAAGCTATAGAAGGAGATTTTCAACATCCATCACAGGGATGGGACAGGCAAAGAGGTACCTCCTACAGAGTATGATGCCCAAAGTCCTTCTAATTTCAGGTTCTTCCTACCACCCCAAATGCAAATTTCCCTGAATAAATTACACTAAGCTTACAAGTGTCAACATTAGTGAGTCCACTGCCTGCGCCATGCCCCTCCCCAACCTTTTCTACCACCCGCCCTCCAACTCCCCTGCCAAAAACAAATTTTATGAAGGAGGAAGAGAATACAAGAGTACCAGCTTCCTAAATGTGGGGATCAGGATGTTATCAAGAAGGGAACGATTGGGGTTTGCCTGATGTGTGGCTTGAGTTAGATGCCTTGAGGAAGAGACGAGGAGAAGGGCCTCCAGTGTACAGGGCAGGTGTTACTCATACCAGGACTCTCCTGTCATCCCTGTAGATCTCCTACAGATCCCTCAAGATTAGGCTTCCTCTGGGAAGAGTGGTCACAGTGGCCATGCCTTGAGCCTGATTCTGCCTCCCCTGACCTTCAGCATATCTCAGCTCATCCTTTCCCTTCCTCCCTAACAAGACCCTCACTGACAGCCCCCCGTGACACGTACACATGGGAGCCAAATAGTTCACCCTGCATGCTCCATCTGTGGGCCCCTGTTTGCCTAAAAAAGAAGAAAGGGAGAAGGAGAAGAGGGAAAAGAAGGAGGATGAGAAGGGGAAGAAGAAGGGGAAAAAGAAGAAGAAGGGGGAAGGGGAAGGGGAAAGAAAAAGAAGGAAACAAAAAATGAAGAGCAGAGAATCTTTTCACTTACTTGAAAGATTGGAGTGCTGTCAGTCTGAACCCCATGAATTATTCCTGCTGAGCAAGAGGTCTGAAAAACACCAGAGCATCCTATATGATGGCAAATCAGGGCTGATGGATTTAGAGGCTAATTTCATTCTAGTAACCAGCATCCTTTCCGACTTCATTGACAGTACCTGAGCTTTCCACTTAGCAGCATCCTATTCTTAGGATGGGCTGATCTCAGCTGATCGTTCTAAGCATTTTTTATGCCTTGTCTTACGGAACAAAAGAGCCTAGAGCTGGGCCCCTAAGTGGCCTCCATCCACTGACAAACCCTCCTCTTGCCTTGGGTGGGCCAAAATAAGAGATTCATTTCAAGCAGATGTCTACTTAATGGTCTGGAAAAGAGTTGTGATGTTTGTAAAAATAAAAGAGAAAGAAAGAGAGAACTAAAAGAAAAGAACTCACTCCCACAAAACCTCAAAAACTTTCTTTGATCAAGATATCTTCCCTTGTTGCCTTCCTGCCATATAGCATAAACCCGTTTCATTCTTTCCATCATGTTAATAGCTTCCTGTCCTCTTGTCTCTGGTGTTTGCACAAGACTCGGGGGGGAATTAAATACAAGTAGTATGGAAGAGAAAAAATACGGATACATTATTTATAATTTACTGTTGCCTGAAATTTCATTCAAGGTCTACTTGTCTTTCAGAGACATGAATATAAATGAGGAAACAAATAGTCCCCGTAGAGCAACAGAGACTTGGTGAAATGATCTTCTGAGAGGCAGGTTTCATTGTCTCTTTTAATACTATAAGAAGCAAACAAGACGCTCACTAAAGCTTGTCCTCAGAGACAGTGAACACTATAAAATAGGTTGTCTTGACCTTGAGGTTAAGCAAAGACAATCATTTGTGGAGGTGCCCAGAGATGAGTAATGAGAAGTTTTCTTTATTGCCTTTGCTCTGGTCCTATCCCACATCCAGGCTGAGCTGCTCTCTGGGGCTTTTCACAAAAACTCTGGGAGTCTACTCTAACACAAGCTTCAGTTTTTGAACCTATAAAAATTAATAAAGATTGGCAAATCCTGGGTCCTGAGACAATAGATAGTGGGTCATGCAAATCCACCTAATTATCAAGTTGGGAAGTCCAATGACCACTGTCCACTGCTTTCTACTCTTATATACACCACACTTGCCCCCTCACCAAAGTAGGGAATCAACGGGTTTCTCTCTGCTCCCCTATTTAGAAACAGTTAAAATGCTAGCTTCATTGAAATAAGCAAACCCCCTAAAGAAGAAGTCCATCTTCTCCTTTCTTTGACAACTGATTGTGTGGAAGGAGGCGGGGCACTAAACACCCCATTTGAACAAACCATTCCCATCCAGGTCCAGAGGAGATGTCTGAATTAACCATACTGCTCAGTTTATCTCACATCACCAATGTCAATCTCCAACAAGGTCCCTCTCTGTACTTACTCATTTATTTCCTCCTACCCTCATCTCTTCTTCCGCCTTCTACATGCAACCATTCTGAGGTCTTGAATTTGTGCCGTCATTTATATGTGTTTTTGAAAAATGTGTTCTTGTAAAAGTTTTGAGTAGAAATATTTTAAATGTATGTAAATGGTATTGGATTACATAACTCCTTTGTTCTCCTATTTTCTACTCAGCACTGTTTTTAAGATCCATCCATGTCATATGTGCATCTAGTCTTTTGCTTCCAACTCTTGCAAAACACTGCATGCTCTTCACCCATCACATTTTACCTCTCCATTCTCCCAAGATGGACATCAGATATTCCCCAACCTCCCACACCACGAATGGTGCTGCAGAGAATACCTTGTATGTGTCCACTTATGAATCAGTGAGGCAATACCTTTGGGATATATATACCCAGAAGAATGACTGGGTCACGGGTATGTGTTTACATGGTTTATGGAGTATTGCTCTTTGGGATGGCTATTTTAGTCTACACTCCCTACAACAGTGCAGGAAAGCTCCTGTTTCCTAATGACATGCATCATTCCTAATGACTTGACATGAGCCAGCTTTGTAGCTTTTGACACTCTAATAGGCATAATTGATATTTCATTTTCTAGATGAATTTCTTTAAATAATAACAGTTTGAGTTTAAACATCTCATCTATGCTTGTTAGCTCATCTATGCTTGTTAGCTGAAAAGCTTTTTCTGTAAATTGTCTGTTCATATAGTCTATCTTTCTATCAGAGTTCCTGTGCTAAATAAGTATTAACTATCATTATTTGAGCTTTTGAAGTCTTTATGTCTTTCCCTGCATGTGGGACACAAAGATATCTCCTGTATGTACTTTTATTAGCTTTCTAGAGTTTTTTAATATTTAGTCTTAATTTTGTATATGGTATTAAGTTAGGATGCAGTTTTCTTTTTCTTTGTATGGTAAGCCAATTTCCTCAACATCATTTACTAAATAATCCATCCATTCTCTATTGATTTGTGGTGCTTTACTTTTATTAAGTTCCCATATGTACATGAATCTCTCTCTGAACTCTGAACTCCATGTTGTAGTCCATGGTCTATTTATCTGTTCTTTTGCCAACACTATATTGTGTTTTCATATCTATTACTTAATATCTTAACATTAATCTTAACATTAATCTCTCCATAAGTGGTAAAACAAGGAATTGTTTTACCTCACTTTTCTTTTTCGAATTCAACTTAGCTCTTTGGTGACCTTCATTTTTTCCATAGGCATCTCAGAACAAGTTTATCAAGTACCCCAAAAGAAATCTCAACTTGAATTTAGACTGGAATTGCAATAAATGCATAAAGTAATTTGGGGAGAACTGACATCTTTAGAATACTAAGTCATCCCTTCTATAAATATACAGTGTATCTTCATTCAAATCATCTTTGTGTTGTTTCATAGGACTTTAAGAAGTTCTCTATAACATTATGTTCTTGGTTAATTTCTAAACATTTTATAATTTCTTATTGCTTGGTGACTTGTATCGAACTTTAAAAATTATTTCTAGTTTGTTATTGCTGATATGGGAAAATGCTATGGATTTTTGTATATTGATCCTATACCCAGCAATCCTGCTGAGCTCTTTTATTAATTCTAATTATCTATTATTTCTGTTAATATTTTTATGTAACTGTTTTATATCATTTACAAATAATGATGGTTTTATCTATATATTTCTAATCCTTATGCCTCTGATTTATTTATTTTTCTTTCCTTGTCATATTAGCTGGGACCTCAAGAACTATGTTCAGCTGAACAGTGGTACTAGGTAACTTTGACTCATTCCCATTCTTAAAGGGAATGCTTAGTTGCAGCTTCATGTCGTATACTTTTTGCTAGGTGTTCATTTTTAGACCTCCTTTTGGTGGGGAAAAAACAGCTATTTAAGCTTTTATAAAATGAAAAAATATGTATAATTGGCTAATCTTATGTAAACCAGGATATTTGCTTAGATTTGAAGTTTAAAACATTTAAGTCACAGAATTTTCTTCTATTTGAAGCTAAGAGTTTTTGTGATAAACTTTGTTGCTAAACATTATCCAGTGGCTTTTTTCTGCATCAGTTGAGTTAATTATATGATGTTTATCCTTTATCTTAATAATGAGATGAAGTACATCAATAGATTTTTTTGATACATTTCTTTACATTCCTAGGAGAAACCTCACCTGAATGTGACTTTTTTTAGTGCACTGCTGGGTTTAATTAGCTAAAATTTTGTTTAGCCTGTTTACATCTACAATCATAAATGAAATTGACCTATACATTTTTTCTTGTATATACCTCCTTACTGAGTTTTGAAATCCATGTTTCACTAGCTTCATTTAAAAGAAAAATCTGAGCAGTGTTCATGCCTTTTTATACTCTTTTTGGAATAACTTACAGCAGAACTCATCACTAAAGCCACCTTGGGATATTTTGTTGTTGTTTTGGTTGTTTCTCTTTGTTTGTTTTAGGAACATGAGATGTTCAACTAGTACTTCTACCTTATCTAGCCAAGATCTCATCTTCATCTTGCACCAGTTGTGATGCTTTATAACCTTCTAGGAATTTATTCATTTCACCTGAGTATTAAATTTTAATAGCATAAAATTCTTCAAGAGATTTTATTTTTAATCTCTCATATATCTGGAGCTCTTTTTCCTTTTTCACTTTATTTTTGTCAGCTTCTCTCTTTATTTCTTAATCAGTCTTATTAATATTAATATTTTCAAAGAACCAGCTTAAGACCCATATTCGTGTTTCTGTGTCCCTATTGATTTCTTAAATAGACCAATAGACCTTCCCTGCTGCAATCCAGGTACTTGAGCATGTTCTCAAACCCCTCTGGATTCCTCCTTACTCCCTCCTTTCACCTTCCCCCAAACAAACCCTGTTTAGATTTGGGCTGTGGGTTGCTATAAATAGGCTTTCTTTTTTTTTCTCTTCTTTTGTGATAGTCTTTTATTTAAGGCAAAAGTAAGACATTTTACTCAAGTGTTTAATCACCCTTACTTTTCAGAACTTTAGCATTTGTCACTCTTCTGAATTGTGTGCTTACTCTAGATTTTCCATAAAGGATTTTGTAAGGCAAATCCTCATGAAATCTCATATGCCTAGAGCATTTTTTAATCATACCCTCACATTTGAACTGCAATGTGATCAGAGGTATAAAATGCCAGGTTCAAATATTTGTTTCCTTCATATTTTAAAGTATTCCATTGTCTTTTGATATGCAGTGTTGCCACTGAGAAGTCTGATGTCAGTCTGATCCTTGTTCCCTCTGGAGGCGGTCTGCTCTTTCTAGAAGCTTTTAGAACATTTTTTCTTTCTTTTTTACAGTCTTCCACTTCACTATATGTCTTGGGGTTTGTTTTTCTTCTTATCTTTATTCTGACACTCTGAAAGCCCTTTAAATCTGAGGTGTTTTATCTTTAATTCTGAGACATTCATCTTTATTATTTCTTTAAACATTTCTTTCTGTTTTTATTTCCCCCTTTTAGGACTTCTTTAGCTAGATGTTGGAATGTATATTCTCTCCTCCAAATCCCTTAACTTTGTCTTTATGTTTTCTTTTATCTTTACTTTTAATCTTTTTAGAAAGTTCCTCAATCTGATCATCCAATTCATTTATTTGTGTTCAGCTGAATCTAAATCCCCCATTCATCCCATCCATTGTGTTCTTACCTTCAACTATTATATTGTTCATGCCTAATAATTCTACTAATTATTCATAATTTTTGTTCTTTTTTCATATTGTTATTATCCTTCCTTACTTCCTTAAAAAAGTGACGTATCATGCTTAATTTAAACTTGGACCCTCTATTCTAATAATTCTTCATCAGGTGATGGGTGTCACACTGCCTGTGGTCTTTCTCGGTAGTCTTATTCTTTAATGGTAGATATTCTGGCCTGTGGGCTCATGTTCCTTTGGCGTTATCACCTGTTATGTCTATTACGGGTGCATTAGAGAAGAACAAAGTACATGTGAAGAGGTAGGTAATGATTAGTCCAGGACAATACAGGGGAGAAGCAAAAACGGAACTTTAAAACTTTTTTCTAACCTACTTTCTCTCTCTTTTTGTACTGTTTTTGTCTGGTTTTTGTATCAGGGTGATGCTGGCCTTATTGAATGAGTTGGAAATGTTCCCTCCTCTTCCATTTTCTGGAAGAGACGGTATAAAATTGACGATGTTCATTTTTAAATGTTTTCTAGAATTAATAATGAAGCCATCTGGGTCTGCAGGTTCTTTTTCTAAAGGTCCTAACTCCAGATCCAATTTCTTTAATACTTATGATATTATTGAGGTTATCCATTCATCTTGGGTGACTTTTGGTAGATGGTGATTTTCAAGGAAATGGTCTATTTTATCTAAGTTTATAAATTTATTTACATATAATTGTTTATACTATTCAGTAGGACAGGGATATGTGATCACTCTATGGGATAGAGGGCAGTAAATTTCATCAAACATCAAACCATCTGCCATAGGTGGTTAGTACTGTGAATGTTATAGAATGTTATATGTCACTATATACAGGATTTGATCTGGCCAATTTTTAATTGTATTGTCCCAAATGTTTTCAGAAAATCTAACTTTAATTTCCCTTTTCATAATCATAGGGATGGATATAGTGCTCATATGGTATGGTACATTTAACAAATATTGATTGAGCATCTACCATGGGTCAAACACTGTTCTAAGTTCCGAGGATAAAGTGATGAACAAGATGAGCCAGATGCCTACCTTCCTGAAACTTATATTCAAGGGGGATAAGCCAGTTGGGAATAGACAAAGGAAGGAAATATGGTAATGTCAAATAGTGATAGTATTATAAAAAAAATAAACAGTAATGGAATAGGGACATATATGAAGAGCTAACTTCTAGGACATTTTGTATGGGAGGAAGCATTTTCTGATTGTCACTTTCTTCCCTTATCACAGACTCTGGCCTCAACTAGGATGGTCAGGAAAGGCCTCCCTTCAAGCTGAGACATTTGAGCCAGGACTTGAATGATGAGAGTGAATCACACAAAGAAGAACATTCCAGGCATAGTAGGAGTAATTATTATACCCCAAAGAAGGAATAAGATTGACATGTTCAGCAGATTAGAAAAAAGCCAGCCAGAAAGGGTGGGAAATACAAGGCATTGCCAGAGCATGCAGGGCTTTGTAGGCCAAGGTAAGGATTTTGGATTTTCTTCTAATTGCAAGAAGTCATTGCAATTGCAGCCATTGCATTGAAGAAGCCATTGGAGGGTTTTTGGCAAGGGAGAGATAAGATGAGATAGGATCACATCTACATTATAAAAAAAAAAAAAATCACTCATTAAAAAATGGATAATGGATGCAATTAGGGTCAGAGTAGCAGGAAAAGACCAGGCAGGAGGTATTACCATGACCCAGCCCTCTCCTTGCCATGAGCCCCTTCCTGGGGGCTAATAGCTGGCAGTCTATGATCAAAACTAATCTGCCATGGAACTGAGTCTCCTGATATAAGTGAATCCAAGAAATAAGGCAAATTATGTCAGAACATATCTCTATCAGGGTGCCTTCAGCTGATCTTTGGGAAAGGAAGATTCAGAAGTTTATTGCATTTGCCCATGGTGGGTAGAAGGCAGGTGATCTGCAGAGCTTGAGGATCTTCCTCAGAAATGCTTCAAATAAAGGCATCCAAATTGTCTATTGTTCAGTTGATTCTCCACTCCTATTACATCCTTAAAAGCTTTTGTCACCTCTCCTCCCAGATTCCCAACTGAATGGGGTCTTACTTATCTCTAATCTTACCCCCATCTAATTCATTCTCCACCCCACAGTAAGAATAATCTTTATAAAAACTGAGCTTAAAGTCCATAATCTCTTCATTCTGTAGCCTGCCTGAGAAGGTTCAACTCCTTATAAATGGAATGATCTAGTCCCCCCCTTGCCTCCCTGAGTCTCTCCCTTATCCACCCAACCCAGCTTCTGGCTAACTCTGCAGTTTCCCAAATAGACCATGCTTTTTGTGCAGACTTGGGACACCCTTCCCCCACCAATTTGTAGCTAACTTCTATATCAGCTCCTAAAATAAGAAGTGCTTTCTGATTAGCACTTGCTAATCCTGCCCCATCCCAAGCTCCACTGTTGGCCCTACCCTCATCAGCCCCAAACTTCACTACATACCCACCTCCACGTTTTGATAGCTCCCTCTGTTTATCTCTTTCCCAGAGCACTTAGAACTTGGGGTTATAATTGTCTGTTTCTCCCACAAGAGTGTGAGCAAAATGAAAGATGGGACTGTATCCTTTTACTTTTTATATTCCTATCTCTTAGCCCAGTTTCAGAACCCAACGATGCCCCCCATATGTTTGTTGAATAAATACATAAAAGAATAAACAGGTAAATGAATTAAAAGATGCTATTAAAGAGGCTGAAGTGGTAGGTTTTCACAGCCCATGTGGGCTGAACAAATAACTTTACCCTGTCCATGACCTCAGAGTGCCCTCCACAAACCTGCCAACCAGAAACCCACTTCTGGGAAGAACAATCTAAGCACTGGTGAAAGAGGCAGTCACCTGTACTTCTGTGGAGCAGCACACTTTGCTGTGTAGTTACACAGAGATCTGCTAAGTCTGTCCTCGGAGGGAAACATTGGCATCATGGCTTTGGTCCTGATGCTTAAGGCCATAAGAATGGGCAGGAAGCAAATGCTCTCCAAAGCCATCAACTCTGACCATTTTAAAGACTGCATCCAAGAATACAAAACAAGTAAGAACAGGGCAGGGACAGAAAAGTCTCTTCCTTCACTCCCAGCCAGCTGGGGGTTATCTGATCGTGCTGTGTGTCACGTAGCTCACTTCACCCCACTCAGCACTCAGCCTTCGGATGCCTAACACAAACCAATTTCTGAGCAATTCTTCCGCTGAGTGCCCCAGTCCTGTTGATCTCACAATTTCATCTAGAAACACTTAACCATAAGACATTTCAGTGTACCGATCACTTGGCATTGCTTTCCTCTTAACTTGGTAAACACCACAGCTTGTGCTTTAAAAAAGAAAAGAAAAGAAAAAGCCTCTTTGTCAGGCCAGGCTCCGGTTATTGTATGAAAGGAAACAAAAACCTTCCAGTTTTGCTCTTGGTCCTAAAATTTCCGCCTTGGGAAGAATTATTGGAATGATCTATGTTAGGGTGAAAGGTGAGTTTCCGATGATATTAGATGATGTGACATCCAGAGAGCTAGGGATGCCTGAGCTCTGCCCTGACAACCTCCTAAGAATGTATGAAATCACAGTATACATGCAAGGAACACAGCAGAGTGAGAATCAGTGCATTCTTTATTATTAGTTAGGTCTAACAACCCTCAAAGCAGAACTTAATGGGAAAACTAGAACACAAGGTTTAAACTCAAGAATAAATAGAATCTCTTATTCCCTCTCTTTCCCCTGTCACCCTGTCTAAATCTTGGGACCAGCCCACCCAAGACATACCTACTTGGGGGGCACATGGGTGGTTCAGTCAGTTAAGTGTCTGACTCTTGATTTCGGCTCCAGTCATGATCTTGGAGTCATGAGATCGAGCGCCATGTCAGGCTTTGTTCTCAGGAGTCTGCTTGAGATTCTCTCTCTCCTCTCCCTCTTCCATTCCCCCGTGCTCACTCACAGTCTCTCTCTCTCTCTCTTTCTCATAAATAAATCAATCTTAAAGAAAGACAGGAAAGGAAAGGGAAAAAGGGATAGAAGAGAAGGAAAGAGGAGAGGGAGGGAGAGACCGAGAGACAGAGACATTCGGTCTAGTCACTAGAGCATAGGACCTAGGCAGAGAAAGCAGACTACCAGGCCCCTCAGGGGCATAGTCTAGCTCTTACAAAATTCCACTTCTTGGCCTCTTTGAGAAGAGGAAAATATACCAGAGAAAGAGTGGGGTTCCAATCCAGCTGCTCTTCAGACTCATCAAGGAGATCTGGTAAGACACTGATCCCCTGCCACCCCCCAACATTCTGACTCAGTTCATTTGCCGCAGAACCCAGGAATCTGAATTTTAATAAAGTCCCCATTTGGGAATAGTTAGTGAGCCTCTGACTCCTCTCATCTGATGAAAAGGAATAATGATTTGATCAAGGACATGTGGTATGAGGCAAAACTCTGGCAATACTGAGGGCCAGAGAGGGGTTGAGAGGAGTGGTTTCATGGTAGACATGTCTTCTCCAAGTGCCCAGGATGTAAAAATCCCAGTCACTGCTCCTGATATTCTATGCAGGCAAAATGCTTGTTGACTGAATTTCCATTAATGCCACAGACTAAATCAAATCTAGAAACAACCAGGTGGCCTTGCAATTTGTCAAAGGTAAGATAAGTGTACCCAGCAACTATGCATCAGCCCTGAACACATTTGGTGAGCCCCTCCACCAACCAGCCCAGTGTGGGGGCCCAGAAGGACAAAAACACAGCCCTTCTTCTCTCAAGGGTACAGTCTGAGAGCTTCATCTCATCCAAACTTTTGACACCACTTAAATCCACTTTTTTCTTAAGTGATTTTATTCCCATTTTCTGACTTTAAAAAACATGAATCCCTTTTTTATATGACATTCTTTCAGATATGTAAAAACTTCTCCAGAGCAAGCCATCTCAATTACTATATTTGTTTTTGGTAAGTCTATCTTCAAGGCAACTAATGTGTTTGAACGCTTTTAAAGTATCAATAACTTAAATAATCAACATCATCAAGATGAAGAAAGTAAAACATTATTTACTTACCTATTCTGAAGTTTGGCTTGGTTTTATAGGTGTATTTATATGAGGTTGTCATTTTAGGTTTAGAGGAAGATGTTCTGCTGGGAACATACTGGATACTGAGGAAAAAATGGGAGTTCTGGCCCCTTTAAGGAGCTAAATTGGTTAAGAAAAAAAAAACTATTTAGTGCATAAGGTAGGAGGAGCTGAAGCCCAACATTTTGTGCTGATCTCATAAAATGAGAAAGTCAGGCAATGAGAGAAGAGTGGAGAAAGGAAGGCAGACAGGCGGGTTGCTGCAGAGACCAGGTGGAGAAAGGTCTGGGAGCCAGGACATAATCATTTGCTCCCAAAGTAACAGGGAGAGGGGAAAGAGCTCACTTGCCCCTGTCTCCTGACACGTAATTGTAACCTCTAGGAATTACAAAATTCCACTTCTTGGCCTCTTTGAGAGGAATATGTGGGATCAAGAACTCCGTCAGGTTCTAGGACATGCTGCAGATGAAAATTTAGAGCTTTCCTGCAGCTATTTCAGAAAATCAGTTTGGAGGATAAAGATGTTTAATTTGAACATAGAACTTTTTGAGGTAACTTTAACCTTTGGGGTTTTATATGCTTATAAGATAAATACAGACATCAATTAATCCTTTGCTGTATGGATAGATGTAACTCCTGTAAACTGTATACATGTTACATTGATTGTTTAGTCAAGTGCAGGGAGCACTTGAACTCAAAACTTGAGTTCAAATGACCTGTGGAAGTTGTGCAATCTTGCTGAGTGCAGTTTCCTTGTCTGCCAAATAACAATCTGTCTGATCTATGACAATCTCCCTTACTCTCAAAGTTTCTTGCAAGAATTAAGTAGAAATAAAACACACCTTGTCAAGTACAAGTTCTATAGAAATGTATTGTTACTCCATGGTGCAACCGTGCCTGAAGTAGGCAGTGCCCTTGTTCTAAAGTACCTCACATGGGAGCGAACCTTGACCATGGTATGGCCCCAAACTGGACAGTCCCTGTGCTAAGAGTTAACAGATCTACTGAACCCCGACAACCTCTTCCTAACACAAGATGCTTCACAGATGATCTGTGACAGGAGCCTTAGATGACCAGGGCATTTAGTGAGGACGTTACACCGCCTTCCCCGTGTGGCATTATGCTGTCCACTTGCTCTGATTTCCCTCCCCCACAGCTGACTCCAAGCAGCCCTCTGGCAAACCTGTAGTGCGCCGGTGCTACCACTAGGGGTCACTGTAGTGCCTGCCCTACCCGCCCACCTTCCTAACTGCTACAGTTCAAGGATGCAAAACCGCATCAACCGCCTTTCATTGACCCTGAGCATCATTTTATGTACAGAGCACCCAAACCACTTTTCCTTACACGGCAAGCTCTCCCTTTTACTTGCTCTTTCCACTCCTGCCGTCCAGAAATCTCCTCCGGTGGAATCTCTGCTTCTTGGCTTGCCTGCTAAGCATTGAAATTTGCCCCGAAGCTAAGCTCTTCAAGATACATGATTTAAGCTTCTCTTCTAGCTAATTAGATATTGTTCTACAAATTGGGCTGTTCTCTCTGAAAGATGAGCAGCAATTTATTTCCCCTGCCCTTTCCTTAAACTTAAACTGAACTGTAAAACCTGGCCATTTGATTGTTTAGTCCAATCAGGAGATTATTTTGTGCAAGGAGTAGAGATCCATCTTCTTGCTAACTCTGAGCTTGTTTAGGCATTCCTTCATGCTGCTGTGAGGATGACAGAAGGTTTTGCTTAATGCCTGTCATCTCTTTGAAAGGCCAGCCCTACCGGGGCGCCTGGGTGGCTCAGTCAGTTAAGCATCCAACTCTTAATTTTGGTTCAGGTCATGATCTCAGGGTCATGAGATCGAGCCCGTGTCAGGCTCCGTGCTCAGTATGGAGTCTGCTTAAGATGCTCTCTACCTCTCCCTGTGCCCCTCCCCCTGCTCATGTGCACACGCTCTCTCCCTCTCTAAAATAAATAAATAACATCTTTAAAAAAAAGAAAGAAAGAAAGGTGGGCCCTACAGTGATCTATTGTGGCCCATGCATCTGTAATCATCACCTGAGTAACCCCACTAACTGCATCAACACACTTTTTTTGTCTAAAGCCAAACAAATAATTAAGAGAAGGAGCCAGACTGTGAACCCAGATCTTTGGTCCTCAAATACCGTAAAACTGTATATTGTTTGTTAAATCCAACATCATCTAGAGAGGGGGAATGCAGGATGATGTGGGGTTCCCCACACTGCTTGAGATCCAGTAAAGATTTCTTACAGCTCTTGATGAAGTACCACAAGGCCCTCTACAACCTTCTCCAATCCAAGGGGTCATTACACATTGTAGGATAAAGGATCCTTTCTGAAAATTTCCTCTTTTCCTATGCAGGGGGCCGGGTGTTTCCTCATCCTCAAGACTGTGCCCAGCATTTGATGAACGGAGACACTCTGAGTGGGGTGTACACCATCTTCCTCAATGGAGAGCTAAGCCAGAAGTTACAGGTGTACTGCGACATGACCACTGATGGGGGTGGCTGGATTGTAAGTACCTGTGGCTGTTCCCCATACACACAAACATCCTCGGTGTCTAGTACATCTGGCTCAGCATCTATGGATCCAAATTTCATCTCCCTCTGACCAATCTTCACCTATCCCCCATTTGTCCATGTTGGGGCTCTTCCTTGCCTCTGGGCCTTGCTCAGCAGCACAGTCATAGGTTTGGCCAAGCACTGGAAGGATTAAGCATATGGAGGCAGCAGTGGCCTGGCCCATTGAAGGGACCCCAGGAATACTGTTCCTTCTGCAAGAATAGTTAATGCAGGAGGCTGCCAGGGAAAGGGAGGAGTGGCTCTGATAGGCCCAGGGCTCTTGCCTGCTGAAGGCTGCAGCTACAGATAAAGGAGCAGAGGGGGTGGATCCTCTGTAGGAGGAGGGTCCTCTACAGGAAGAGGTGAGCCTCAATGGGGAGGCCTATGGGATGACTGCATATGGGGGAGCAGATGAGGGGCAGAGAATGAATAGCTATCTCTAGTTACCAAGACCACCCCATCCCCATCTTCCCTGGCCTCCCTGGTTCTTCCCCAGAGCTGCCACAGCCTTCCGAATGCACCAGTAGTCAGGAAAAGAAAGACACCCTCCTTCCACAGCTAATAGGGCAACACCAAGAGAAGAGAAAGGACAACCTCACAAATGGCCCCGCCTAGCAGTGCAGCCCACTATGCGTACGGGAGAGTTCCTGCAGCCTGACCCTAAAGCAGCCCAGCATTAGCTGAGTCCTGCATACATGCAGTCCCTCTGTCCTCCTGTGGTTCCCCTCCAGCACTGCTAACACACAGCACTGGATATTTCTTGGTGCAAAATGGATAGATTTTTAATGGAGTTAAATGGTGGCTGTGCTCATAAGCTACTCTTGGGAGACATTTTCTTTTATGTTTCTGACATATTTGTGCCTCCTTCTTAAAGCATAATTGGAAATTGAAGCTGAGGCTGATGCATTGGAGGTTAAATGAAATTAGCACTTAAACAGCTCAGAAAGTAAGTGATACGTAGTTGCTTTGCCTACAATAGGATGATGACATTTACTAAGCTGATTTGAAGATGGTCCTGTTCTTTTGGTGAGAAATGCTTTCTACTGCACTCTGTCCTGCAAAAAGATTAATTTGAGAGCCAAGCCTATTTCCCCTTGACTAGTTGGGGGCTTGAGATGGATCCTGAATCCTTTCTACATTGCAGAGGTGCAAATTAGTGTCAATATCACACCCTGGCCTATTCATCAGGGGCCTCTGCACTTGAAGAGAAGGGCTCTGAGCATCTTTTACGAAAATGGCTGTGTGAAGACCGAGCTCTGTACTGCAATATTCCTTATCTGAGCATCTTTGTCATGGCAGATAGAAAACTCAGTTACAGCGATTTTACTCATGAGGGTTTATTTTCTTCAGCATCACTTTGTTTCTCCCCCTTGTCTCCCCGACAGGTGTTCCAGAGACGGCAGAACGGCCAAACAGATTTTTTCCGGAAGTGGGCTGAGTACCGTGTCGGCTTCGGGAACCTGGAGGATGAGTTTTGGCTGGGTAATCCTCCTTTGTGCTTTCCCTGGGAACCCTACTCTGGCTTTTTGTCCCTCTCCCTCCTTTCTGTGTCCATCTGGGATGATCAGAAACGCCGTGTCTGTTGGGAAGTCGACAGCTCGTGAATTGCTTTCAGTACCTTTTGCTCTGTTTGGCTCCACTATTGATCTGTTTTTATCTTATTGTGGTGTTTTCCTCTTTGCTCTGTCTCTTCCCATCCTCTTTAATAGTCTCTTATGCTGATGGATCTTGACATGAGGCAACTACAAAGGAAGTGAGCTGTCTGGTGGGGGAGGGGGCGCAGGACACAGCTAGCTGGCTGGTCACCTCTCAGAAGCTGGGCACCCACCGGTCAGCCTGCAGGTCAGGAGAGAGAGAGGAGGCAGTCGCCCTGCCCCAGCTCCCCGGGGGAATCTTATTACCTGACTTGGCAAGGGAAGAGAAAAATGAAAACAGCCTTGGAGGTGTCCTGCCATCTCCTAGAGGTCTGACACAAGCAGGAGGTGCAGATTGAGAACAGAGCTGGTGTGAGAAGGTGAATACACACCCCATCCAGGCAGGTGGCAGTGATGCCAACCCCAGAAAGCAGTAAGTTGATTACCTGCATCTCCCTCTGGTTTAGATTTTCATAGTGCTATGTACAGGGAGGCAGGGGGACAGCAGCATAACCGGGTTCCATATTTGCGGTCTCCTCTCTATATCTTGGTCACTACATCATCCAGGCCTCACTATCTTTCTCCTGAAGGCCACACGACGGCTCCCAACCTGACCTCTCTGCCTCTGGGATCACTCCATTGTGCACATGGCCATCTTCCTCACACCCAAAATCTGAGCTGTGGTTAACCTCATTTGTAAACCCTTTCACTGACTCCTCATCACCACCAGGTGAAAACCAAACCCCTTGGTTGAGGTACAAGGCTCTTTCTAATCTAGCTCTGGAAGCAGCTCCCCGCCACTGAGTACCCCACGCCTCTCACCCTCACCCCCATACACACGCCAACACCAAACTCCAAACCTTCAGAATCACTGCAGCTTCCTCTGCAAGGAATGTTCTCCCAACCCACCATCCCCCTCCTCTGGACACCTTGGTCCCCATCTGTGTATATTCAGAGAGCCAATTAAACTCCTCTTCCTTCGTAGAACCTGTCCTGCCCAATTTTCTCACCCTTTGCCTATGGGAGGATTGGCTACTCCCTCTTTTGTGGGCCCAAAGCAGTGTCCAGTTTTTCTTTCTGTCTCTTTTGACTATGCTACAGAAACTTCTTTCAGGACTGGGACCACATCTTGGTCATGTTTTCATCCCATTGCCTCTTATATATAGTGTCTGAGGTGGTAGGTACTTAAAGTATAGGCACTGATCGGTCTGTCAATGATAAGAATTTATCGAGTACCTATGGGATGCCCAGATCTGTGTTGGCTAATGTAGGTAATAAAACTACACGATAAGAACATTGAGAGAGAAATCAGGTGATAGGAAGTATTTTTACCTTCTGGGAGTTTGCACACAGCTTGAGGGACAAGTACAATGCACACAAATCAGGCACCTGGCAGACAGGGCTCGTGTTCCCCGGACCTCAGCAGCTGTGCACCGATTCCACCATTTTTACATTATCTGTGAAGTGGCTGAACTATCCTGCACTTAAATGTTGTCTATATCACTTGCTTTATTTAATTAAATCAACTGTTTTGTGAAAGAAACTTCATAGAAAGCTAGTTATCACGTGCCGAAACAAAAGGGAGCCTTAAAAATTCATACAAGGAAAAGAAAACAATATTAATATTATAAAATGACAGTTAAATATAGGGGCTCCAAGCCTGATGTTGCTGGCAGTGATACAAATGATGGTTAGCAAGTGTTGGGTGTTTCACCACAAAGTACTAGAACCAAACTGAGACTGAAAGTCAAGGTTAGGATCTGAGTTACAGTTTTTCCTTAAACTATTAAGAAAGAAATAGAATTTGGAAATACCTTTCTCCCTATATGTTTAAGTTTATTTTAGTCCTTATTCCCAAAGTATTTCTTCTATCATGAGAGATGCCATCCCACACTGAGAAACACTGTACTAACCGATGAACTACCAACGAGAAGGCACAGATACTCAGAGAGAGGAGGGGTCAGCTTTGTGGAGGAGGCTTTGGGCAGTCAATGAATAAGAAGAATGCAGGAGGGAAAGGGACAAGAAAAGAGGGAAGGCAGGGATTCTTTTGACATGTGCAAATGGGATAGTAAAGAAACCATTCAACCAGAGGAAAGATGCAGGACAGGGAAAGAAGAAAATAAGGTTAGGTGGGTTGAAGGAAAGCACATTATGGTATCTAAAGCCAGGAAGAGAAGTCTTGATATAATGCCATAGGTAATAGGGAGCCAGTGAGGGCTCTTGAATAGAGGCATGGCTTGGTGATCTATAGTTTGGCAGCAATACTCAGGTTGGGGGTAACTATGACCCATGGTTTATATCCCAAGTTGGGTTCCCCAGAAGCAGAAGCAGAGTTCAAGGGATCTATTAGGGGAGTGCTCTCAGGAGTAGGGGAATGGAGGAAACAAGGTAGAGCAGAGGAAAATATGCAAACGTAATTTTCGTGAGAGATGATCTTTAGTCTGATCCTTAGGAAAGATCTGGATTATGAATTGCTCCTCGGAGTTGGTCCCCACCAGGACAAGGGGGATGGTCTTTCCTACCCCCTACATCAGGCATTAATGTAGGTCTGCTTCAAGATACGGGGGAGGGAGAATGTAGTTGCTAAGGGGAAGTGACTCCTGTTTGGTCAAAGGCAATTGTCCAAGAAGAAGGCAGCTGTGAGCTGTTAGCAGCCAACACATCCAGCAGCTGGGGGACATGTCCACCATCTACTAAGGGCATCCGAGCAGGTACACCCAGGATCCACTATATCCACACAAGCACAAGTCTAGGGTAGGTTGTGGGTCAGCAACCCAGCGAACAGCAAATAGCCCTCAATTTATAATTAAAATGACTCAAACAGGTAGGGAAGCAGAAAGATCCAGGTGGCCCTCAGCCAATAATAGCACCTGTGTAGATTTCAACCTCTTTTTCCACAAAGAGATTAGCCTAAGTAATCTCTAAATACCCTTCCATCACTGCAATTCTTTTATTCTCATCATGGTATACTCTGATAGATATCAGATATGACAGCAAAGCAAAAGGACCTTGGTTCAGTAGGCAGATAGAAATCAGGAGGACTCAGAGATCACCAGCAATGCAAGGTGAGTGGCTCAAAGTCTGGACAGGTAGGTCAAAATCAGAAAGTCCCAGAGTCCAGCCAGCCAGGGCAAACGGACAAGAGAATATACACGAGAAAACATCGCCAAGGAGAATGTGGGCTCACAGAGGTTTGCACCTTACTATTAGACCAAGGTCCGGGAAGCTTAGAGCCCAAAGGGAAGCAGATGGGTGAAAATAACCCCCAGAAGACCAGTGCAGACGGGGCAAAGCAAACTGTAGCAGGTAGATTAGACAAAAAGGAACTGAAGTCAGGGGGCAAATGGCAATATCCCCTGACCAGGCTATGGGAGCCCCAGGAGGGCTGGAAGCTGAGAAAGGGCAAGGCAGTGTAATACAAGGTGAACAGAATCTCTTTTGCAGGCCACTAGGCGATGGTAGGGTATCTGGCCCTCCTAGGCCCCTAGCGCCTGTCCTGAACTCCTCTATCAGTGTTTCTACCTCTGGCTTCCTATCACTCAAGCCAAAGAATTCACGCCTATGTAATAGCCTTGTCATTTTCACCCAACACCATGGTTTGGAGTGGAAGATGGTAGGGGACAGGGCCAGGAATCCCAAGGCTCAAGGTTTGTCTGCTACTGAGTCAAGACTGGATGTTAGGACCCCTGAGCTGACATGGGGCAGGGCGGGGGGCAGGGGGGATGTACCCACCAGCAGACCAGGGTTTGTCTTTTTGCAGGAGGAGTTTCTGAGTCTGGCAAGGTCTGTCTGATAAATGACCTGAGAAGGGCTGAGGGCAGAAGCAATCCAGATCCCCCTCCCCCTCTGTAACATCCATTGTGAGGCCACAGCCCCATTTCGCTCCCATTTCCAAAGCCGCTGGGACGGGGCCCCCACCTTCTCTGCTCTTCTCCACAGGGCTGGACAACATACACAGGATCACATCCCAGGGCCGCTACGAGCTGCGCGTGGACATGCGGGACGGCCAGGAGGCTGCCTTCGCCTCCTACGACAAGTTCTCGGTGGAGGATGGCAGAAACCTGTACAAGCTGCGCCTAGGGGTCTACAACGGCACTGCAGGTACCCCCGCCCCTGAGCAGACGCCGGGCCGGTGGGTGGGCAGCAAGTACAGCGCCCCCGCACCCCCCTCGGTCTAAGCCTGAACTGCCCCGGGAAGCGGCAGCACCCCCACAGCGTGTGAATTCCCTGCCAGCCAAAGAGCAGGGCAGAGGGAGGGCTGAGAATCACTGGCGCTGGTCCCTTCGGTCCCTAACCACCCAGGTGACCTGAAACCAATTTTTCAGGATTTCAGTTTCCTCATCTGGAAAATCATAATAAGGATGCTTGCCCTACTTCACAAAGTAGTCAGAAAAAGATGCGACCAGTGCAGCAAAAGTACATTTAAAGTTTAAAAAAAAAAAGCGCAGTGTGAGGGCAAAGCATTATTTTTCTTGTCTAGATTAATCAATATGGGTTCTTATCCAATGAGAGTATAATCATCTACTGTCTGGGGAGAAATGCCCCCCTGTGATGACATCCAGGAAAACCATCTTGCAACTCCATATTCTGAGAACACCCCCTCCCCTCAGTAGTCATCATAAGGCCTTTGTCAGGTGCAAGCAAGAGCACTAGAATGACCCTCACTGACCACGTTTCTTTTCATTCCTCCACAAGAACCAAATACATGCTCACGTTTCCTGTATAGATTTTTATGACATTTCTACTAAGTAGAACAACCATCTCTATAAGCTCTGTTGCATTAATAGTTTTATCGGAACATAATATCCAGTCTGCTTCTTAGGCTTTGCCAATCTGTTTCCTGGGTTCTATTATAGCACATTTCATAAAAACCTGTTTTGCCAAACTTTCTACTGTTTGGCACACAGTTATTAGTCCTTTCATTAACTCCAATTTTAGGGCTAAATGCTAGTGTATAATTTTAGCAGCATTTTTATGCCTCTGGGGATTAAGAAGATCATCAAGGTGTTGCCCTTCCGAATACTGCACCTGTCCAAGTATTTCTCTTCTCAGCCACGTGTTGTTACTCCATAGGAAGACATGCTTTGTTATTGTTCATATTGGAGATTATTCCCAATGGCAGTTGGTCAGATCTGCCTGAGGTGCCCCTAATGATAGCTCCAATTTACTACACGTTGGGCATAAAAGAACCATTGAAATGGAGTGTATTAAACCAGATATCAGACTAAATCATTTCAAGAAAACCTGATACAATCAACTCCCTAAGATTAGAATGGTGCCTATAGAAAAGTAGTTCTTATTCTTCCCACAGGAAGAAGAGCAAGCCTTGCCCCTTGCTCCCATGTCCCACCTTCCTCCCACCTCTTCACCTGCTCCAGGCCTTTGCTTCTCTCTGCCTCCTGTGGGCTCAGCCACTGCTTCCTTTACCGCAGCTCCGTCTTGCTGCTGGGCCCCATGGAGGGCAGGACTGTGGGACCGCACTCAACTCTCATGTCTCCTAGGCAAATCCTGCCAGCAAACTACCAATCATCATAAATTAATCACACTCTGACCCCTCCCTTCAAGTATTCAGTTCATCTTCCTCAAAAGATGAAAACCTGGGCTTATGTAGGCTGCCCCCTTCTCTGGGCAACTCTACCCAATGGTTGCTCTGTTGAGACCAGAAGGACTCCAGTGGGCAAGAGCCCATCCTCTCTTTCTGGCATTTACCATTGCCCAATTCCCCTGGTCTTTATCTTGACCTGTTGCTCATTTTATTGGCCCTACTGGCAACAATGCATCCCATGGCCTCCAATCCACCTTCAGCCCTTTCTCCTGTCCCCATTTCTCAAGGCTACAAAAATCTAAGTCTCTAGTCAGGACTCTAACTGGAGTAGAACTGAAAATTCCAAATCAAGTTGTCAATAAGAGGTTGTTGAGCAAACCCTAGAAGTTCATTGCACAAGTTACAGGGACTCAAAAGAAGCATAAGACATGGCCTCTGCAAGAACTAAGCATCTATTTTTTTTATTTTTTTTTAAATTCATGATTTCAAAGTGTTCAGGTCAAGAGCTTTTATTTTATTTTTTAAATATTTTATTTATTTATTTGACAGAGAGAGAGACACAGCGAGAGAAAGAACACAAGGAGGGGGAATGGGAGAGAGAGAAGCAGGCTTTCCAAAGAGTAGGGAGCCCGATGTGGAGCTCGATCCCAGGACCCTGGGATCACGACCTGAGCCAAAGGCAGATGCCTAACCAACTGAGCCACGCAGGCACCCTAAACATCTATTTTTTAAAAAGAACCACAAAAGAAATGGTACTCATTTCCAGCTTACCAGGCACTCGTTGGCCTAGGAAGGAACAACATCTGGCTGGTGTCCCAATGGTGAGGGAAGGCAAACCCTGGAAGAGAAGTCACGGAAGGAGCAGTTACCCTGGAGGGAGGGCCCCTGGCTCCCCAGGGCAGGGTGTGAGTTCAGAAGAAACAGAAAGAAGATTGGGGGAGGAAGGGCCTTAAAACCAAGGGACTATGGTGAGCAGTGAGGAGCCATGGTAGGTCCTGAGTCTTTTGGATTTGGGGGTTTTAGGAAGATCAATGTGACGCCATAAACTGAATAAAGTAAATCTGAGTGAAGAACAGAGACAAGTTGTCGGCTGCTGCATTAATCCTGGTAGGAGATAATAGGAGACTTAACTAATGCCAGGAATTAAGAGAAAGGTATAAATCTGAACAGCAGTTTGAGAGAGAAAAACCAAGACTTGGACAATGTACTAAATATATGAGGTGGGTATGAGGCAGAAATGGGAAGGGAAGCCAGATTTGGGGAGGAGATAAAGACCAATGCTGGGATGTGGCCAAGGCAGCTGCAGGCAAACATCGGAGAGGAAGCTGGAGAGCATGCTGCAGGGCAGCGGTTGAGAGCACATTCTAGATTACAGAAGGACAAGCAGGAGATGAGAAGATAGGAGGTGAGTAGAGGCAACAGAGTCAAACCGATGGTAAAGAAAGGGTCCCTAGAGAATAGGATTAATCCAAGAAGTTTTAAAGCTAAAGGATATGAATATGATTTAGGATTGGAGGAGATAAATATGCTAAAATATATAAATATGAAAAAGAAAAAGATAAGAAATCTTTTCTGCCTTCTACCAGACCTGGAAGAAATGGGAAAGAATGAGTTTCAGGGGAGCACCTGGGTGGCTCAGTTGGTTAAGTTTCTGCCTTCAGCTCAGGTCATGATCCCAGGGTCCTGGGATCAAGCCCCACGTGGGGCTCCCCACTTGCGGGGAATCTGCTTCTCCCTCCGCCCGCCCCTGCTCATGCTTACTCTCTGTCTCTCTCTCTCTCCCAAATAAATAAATAAAATCTTAAAAAAAAATAATAAGTTTCAGGTAGTGGGATTAGCTCTCAATGGACACAAAACCAGATTCCTTGGAGAAGATGAAAAGGAGGGGACAGAGACATACTATGTTGAGTTAGGAATCCAACTGATCTGAGGGGATCAGGCTTCCTCATAGGATAAAAATCATCCCCTCAGAGTTAAGCTGTGGCAGGAAGCAGTGGAGGCATTGAGTGGCCACCATGAATGCGGACTCAGATACCACAGATGACCTAGAACGGTGGTCTCTCGTAGTTTAAAGCAACCTCAGAAGCATCTACAATAACATTGATTCAACAGCATACGCCCCTTCACGACATCTCCAACCACAAGTCCCACCAAAAGTTTAGCCGATAGTTATAAACTAATTAAAGTTTGATCCCTCGCCTCAAATACTCAATTCATATGAGTCCCCTGCACAACATCCCAGCAAGACAACATCCAGACACCTCTGTTTGCCTCTAAGGCTAGAGATCTTACCGCATCTCCAAGCAGTCTATCCCATATGCAAACTTCCCCAAGATACAGCCCTGCTTTTCCCAACCACTTCTCGGACATGATTAGAATTTTCTCATCATGCTTTCTCCTATGGATAGGAAGTCGAGCTGGCTGAGATCCCTCTTTACATGTGGCACCAATTTCTGAATGTGGGGTTTTGGGTGAGGGTTGACCCGGCCTAATAAACCATGGAGAAGGCCAGGCCGTGGATGCACGGTGGTAACCCAGATTGACTCAAGTGGCCATGGCTCATCACTGTCTCCTCTGGGGACAAAGGAATCATGAATATTGGTGCCCAGTGCAGGCCTAGAAGAAACAGATAGAGGTATGAGGTGGACTGAGTGGACAGAGCTCTGAGCAGAAAGTCAGAGGGATGAGGAAATGGGTTGCTGAGAGCAGCAAGGAAGCAGCTGACCCAGGGGTTAAGGTAGAGTGGAGTTCCGTACAGCCCAGCTGAGGAAATGGGTGGAAACGGGAGAGGTAAATGGAAGGTCCCTTAAGTGGAGGCTAGGTGTGTTGGGAGTGGGTCAAATGTCCAGACAATCCTGACAAAAGAGGGACAAATCAGATGGCCTTACGAAAGCATCTTTTTTTTTTACAGGGGACTCCCTCAGCTATCATCAAGGACGCCCTTTCTCCACAGAGGACAGAGACAATGATGTTGCAGTTACCAACTGCGCCCTGTCCTACAAGGGGGCCTGGTGGTATAAGAACTGCCATCGGACCAACCTCAACGGGAAATATGGAGAGTCCAGGCACAGTCAGGTAGGTGAAGCTCGCCGCCGTTATGAATGACCCAGGGCTGTGAAACCCACCGTCACTTAGCTTTATGTGTTCAGTGCACAAGTGGGTGCACTTACATTTCCCTTTGTTAAAAAAAAAAAAAAAACTCAGTCTTGAGAAAGGACCATCGTGAAGAGGAAAGTAAGGCAGGCCCTGAAATAAGGGCAGGACAAAGCAGAAACCAGAGGAGAGAAAGAGAAGCATTTGGACTCAGAAGTTAGAACTCACCCAGAGAAGCCTTTGATCACCACTACGTTCCATTTCATTTCTTCATCTAAACCATCCCATGGAGAGCTTATCAATTTTAGGAACAGCTTCACAGGCTCAACCTTATCTAAAGAAGGGTCCCAGGAAAGGAGAGATCAGAAAAACCAGTGTAAACTGGACTATGTTTCCCCATTAGAGACTTCAAGTCCACAGGCTGGGCTGGGTGATACGATGAACAACTGGGACTTTCCCAGTTTTAGCACCCAAAGGCCAGCAGCCAGGGAAACCCCTCAGTCTTGAGCCAACCAAGATGGCTGGTCACCATGGGTGGAAACTACCTGACTCTCCCATCAGGAGTGAGCAGTCAAACACAATCATTCTCCACAAAATGCTCGTATACTGTTGGGATTTTGAAATTCAACACCAATAACCGGTACATGCAAATCTTAAAAGCCAAAAACATAAAGATGGCAGTAAAAAATGACCTGATGTACAGGCCTGATGAACACTCAGGCCACAGGCATGCTTAAAAAGAAAAGCTGGAAAGAGACCCAGCTCCTTGGACAGTATCAGGAGCTGGGCCGCAAAGCTTCCCGTTAGTGGAGAATGGCTAAGTCCTCATCTTGGATTCCCTGTTCCTGGTGTTGTCCCTCTTTTCAAGCTGGGTGTTCCACCGGCGGGGGGAGGGTGGGAGGTGGTGACCTGACATGCATGTCTTTCTCCTTCCTAGGGGATCAACTGGTACCACTGGAAAGGCCACGAGTTCTCCATCCCTTTCGTGGAAATGAAGATGCGCCCCTACAACCACCATCTCACGGCGGGGAGGAAACGGCGGTCCTTGCAGTTCTGAGCAGTGGGCGGCCACGGGCCGACTGACCTTTTCTGTCATTTGTTTGTATTTTATAATATGAAACAAGGGGTGGGGGGTAAGAGTACTGTGCTTTGCAACAAGGGAAGGGTGTTGGAGGAAGCAGGATGTAGCTTCTCGTGGGTGCCTGCTGTCCCAGGCCTGGGCCTCGGTCTCCATGCTCCCACCCCCCTAGTCATCCTTAACCTTCGCCTCCTTTCCCACCAAGGAGGGCAAGTCTGGAATGTTTTAAAGAGACCAACTTAAAGCAAGTCCTGGGGTCAGATTGCTATGGCACCAGGCCTTCTTTCCCTGGACTCCCAGGAGTTGCCTTTCACTCCCAGATATTCGTGCTCTGGTCACTGCCTTGGATGGCCAGGTTCTCACAGCAGCCCCTGGGAGAAGCCTCGGGAAGAGAGCTCTGCCATCAACAGCCCTTCAGAGGAAACAGAGTAACCTCACCCCATCCCAACAATCCAAGTCCTTTTTAGTGGGCCAAAGATTCTCGTCTTCTGACACTCTTACCAGCCAAGTGTCCTATTACCTTTTAAGAGCGGTGGCCTCCTTCCCAGCCCCAATTAATCCTGTGCTCCGTCCATCCTACCCTTAGGCCCCCACGGCCCCACAAGCCCAAGGCATTGTCCACACCTGGCTCTGGGCTGCATAGTGGCTGTGTTCCCTGAGGGTCATAAGTCATTGCCCCCTCTCTAGGGTCAGCCAGACAGAACTTCCCTTGTGGGTGAAAGGGGGAGATGGTTGCGGGTTGAGCACTTTGGGGTCAGACACTGAGGAAAGGACAAAAGTAGAAATCAGGGCATCTGCCATTTGAGATTACAGGTACCGTGGGAAACACAGACCTTACCTAGCTCTATTTTCTTATTTCTGGTCCTATTTGTCATGGATTTTTTTTTTTTTTCTGAATTGCAAACGGAAGGCCTCATTTCTGTGTTCAGCCAAGCTCTCCTTAACGTGGGTGGCTTAATAAGGGTCAGAAGAAGAAGTTATATGACCAGTCAGCCATTCCCCTGACTGATAATTCCTGGAAAGAGGTGAAATTCAGGAGGAGATTGTTTTTGTTTTTTGCTCTTTTTTGTTCCTGTGGGAAATAGGAATGACCTCTGTAATGAGTTGACATCATGAGAAGCCTTTCTCCATCTTCTTTTATTATTCTGCCTCTGAGAGGAAAAATGAAAAGTGCCAGAAGAAATTACATCTGGAAATCCAAAGGTGAATAGGGGATGACTGTGTGCCTACCTCCCATTTTATGAGATGTGCTGTCTTCACTACGGTGATTTGATTTTTAAGCCCAAGAGAGCTGAAGGCTCTAAAAACCATGACCCTTTGGCTTCTCTAAATCCAATGTCAGCGGTAGCTATCCCTGAGGCATCTGCCAAAATACTCTCCTGGCTCCCCAGCTGCCCTCCCCTTTGCCCCTCGCGTTCCTCTTCTGTTTTCTGTAATGCCCATGGTTAGCCAAAGTGGGTCATTTGTTCCTTCCCCAACCAGTTGCCGGAAGAGCCGGAGAGTTGGCAGTTTCCTAATGGAAACAACTACACTCTAACCCAGCTCTGATCCCCAGGAAAGGACAGTCCCTTGGGCTGCTGATCACACTTTATGTGGATGAAGCTGGCTGCCACTAGCTGCAGGCACCCTGCCTTAGCGGGCCTCCAAGGCCTTGCCCACCACTCTGTGAGGCTGTGACTGACAAACCTGGGGCTTGGAGACATGGAGACCACATCACCATTTCTCAGGTCAGCATGGGCTTCAAAAGAACTAGGAGAAGGAGGAAGAAAGGGAAACAGTCCTTTCAAGAAACATGTAAATTAAATGTGATTCAGCTAGAGAGTGGGAAACCAATGAATAGTAGGGAGCACACTGAAAGGAAACTGGGGGCTAAGGTATAGGCCCATCTCTGCCATGTTGTTTGCTCTGTGACATCATCAGGGAGGTGGTTTTCTCTCTCCAGGCCTCAGGTCCCCCCTGTTGAATGGAAGCTTGGACTAGAATGGCTATCAACTTCCTTTTTGGTTTTGATAGTCAATAATGCTAGTTTCTGATCTGAAAATCTAAGTAGAAATTGGCATTGATGAGAGAGCATGACTAGTAATGGAAATTCACCAGAAGCCCTGCTTTATTTAGGAAGGAAGGAAGGAAAGAAGGAAGGAAGGAAGAAGGAAGAAAGGAAGATTCAGAAGTCATAAATAAAACACACACACACACACACACACACACACACACAGGAAAAAACACTGCAGAAAAGGTAATGCCAAGTAAGAGGCTGAGTCCCTTTTGCCCATAAAAGCAGAGCCCAGGGGCCTGGGTGGTACCAGTACAGCCTACCTCATCAAGGGACCTGAAACGAAAAGAGATTATGATTCCTTGTGTGGTCAGTTCAGGTGAAAGCCAGAAAGTATCAGTGGAAACCAAAACTCACTTTTCATTACAACCATTTTACCCTATGGAACATTTTTATAAATAGTATCTGCAGCATTGCCTGAATTCATTTCAAAAACTTTTTAAAGCAAGAAAAGGACTTCAAAGATTAGCTCACCCAACCTCCTATAAAAGGATGTATAGATTCCTTTTATTAAGTTGAGTGATTTTCTCATGAGCTTTTACCATCTTCAAGAGACACTGTGCCCGTTCTCTCCCTAAGATCCATGATCAACTAAGCTCAGAGCTTCTTAACTTCACTCACTGATTCCTGCTTATCTTGTTCCTCCAAATTTGTGTTCTTCCCAAGGGTGGATCCAGTAAGCGATATTCACAATGCACTCACCTACACACACCACTTGCTCTCAAGGGACTCACAGGAATAGAAGTGGACTCTGCCCAGAGGCAATTTAAGTGCAGGATTAGGATTTAATCCCAATCCTAATATAGGCATTTACAAACCAACAAAACCTACCAATGACTGCAACAGACCCACTGCCTAGATCCAAGATCCAGTTTTTCCTTTTCTCATTTCCCCATCAGATAAAGACAGTTCCCAACACAGTAACTCCCGTTCTTCAGGGTTCTTTCTGGAAGGTGGGAGAGAGCGGCGGGGGGTGGAGACCACAAATCTGTGGAAAACACCCGCTGGCTTTTAGACTGGATTTAACTGGAGGAGGGAGACTTGCTAAGTGTGGCCACAAGGTGGCGATCACCATCCCCAGTCACGGCCAGTAACTATGAAACATGGTGGGGATTGAGGACAGCCAGCCCCTCGGGGTCTCCAGAACTCACACCAAACCAAGTTTCAGGAAAACCAGCCAACTGATTTGCACACGGGATTGAATTGTTAAAGAAAAAGAACAATAAAAACGGCAGCAAGGAAATGCAGAGCAAACTTCCATAAATAGTTAAATCCACCCTACGCCTCACCTACACGCCCCCCAACTGGGCTGCCCAAGCAGAGGTAAGCCACCTCCCACCCTGTTCCCTGGAAACCAACCAGTTCCCTGCACACTGAAAACTGTTATGTCAAAGACAAACCCGAAGAACCAAGGTTGCCAATGAGCTCAATGCCAAACCAAACAACCTTAATCACATTTATACTTTTAAAATCTGGTCCCAGCACAGAGCTGTAGATTAAGGGACAGTAGGTCATTATGGAATCGTTTCAAAGAGCTCTTTTAAAAGCATCAGTTGAGGAAAAGTGGAACCTATGAGCAGTAAATGCACCAAGCTGAGGAGGCTGAAATAGACGAGCTCATGACCTGGACTTGCAAGTATTCCTGGGAAATGAAAACATTTTTCTTCTTTTTCTTTTTTCTTTCTTCCTTTTTCTTTTCTTTTCTTTCTTTCTTTTTTTTTTAAATTTTAATCTCTGCCCAGAATTTCAGGAAAGGTAGAACTACTTATTCAGGGTCTGTGCTTGCTTTTGATCACTTGACTCCTATTCAGTCTCATTCCTACTTCCTTTTCTTTCCCTCCAAAGCGGACACTCTTCTTGTATCTCACTGTCTAGTCCTAAAACTTTGAAAAGGAAAGATTCAAACTTCAGTTTAGTTCCAATAATCCCACAGAAGATGGAATAATTTGTTCATTGGCTTCAAACTTGCCAAGGTCTTGGGACCTTGGAGGCCTGGGGGGGCGGGGGAGATCTCTGAAGTTTGGGAGTCTGCCTCTTACACAAAGCTCCAGATGCCAGGAGCAGCAGACTCAGCTCCACCCAACCTCCCTGGGTGGCCCGTCTTTCTCCAGATATCAGTAACAGAGAGGTTCCACGCTCAGGAAAGGCGAGACAACATGCTGGCTTCTGGGTGATGCCTGTAGCCTCTCTCTGGCTAGACCTCCTGGTCCTTTGGCCATGTTCCCAAACATCTTTGACTAAATGCTCCCCCATACTTTTGTTTCTTCCATAACTCCACCCCACACAAATGTGACCAAGTTTCCCTCAACTGTACTCTAGCATTTTGGCACCACCAGGCCAAATGAGAATTCACAGAAAATGAGATCTCCAAAAGCAAGGAGGGAAAAAAGGTCTAGTATACTTAAGTGGGTGTGTTGTATAGATACAGGTCCAGTTTGAAAGAATGGCTCTGGTTCATGCTAATGGTAGCCACATTTGATTTGCTTATGTCCATTCTGTGTACTTCAAGCTTTGAGAAATAGCAGGGAAGAAGAAAACATAAAATATAAAACATAAAATAAAATAAAACAAATAAAAGAAGCTGATGGATGATTGGAGACTGAAAGCAAGCCTTCTACCAATGGCCCACAGTAGAAGTACAGAGAGCAAGTGTAAGGGTCTAGGGACCTGCATTAATTCCTTGAGTTCTGGTTTCACCTCCCACCAGAGAGCTCCTGTCAGTTCACCACCTCAGGAGAAACTAAGGCACCAGAGCCCTGTCACTGCAGAAAATGAGAAGCAGAAGGGCTTAACCAGTCCTGCTTGGACCTCACTTTTCCTTCACAGCACTCGCAAGCCTGATTTGTCATCTCCAGCATTTCTGAGTAATTTTTCAAGGTCACCCCTTGCCTGAAGCATGACTTCATTGCACCTGCAGCACTTCATTGTCCAAATGTCCTTGGCAAATCTCACAGTCTTTGGACAGTGTTGCATTTTCTCCAAACCAGAAATCCTCCCTCCTTCCCAAGCTTAATAAGGCTATTGCAGAGTATCCAAATAACACAGCTCTTGTTTCTCAGATAGCTCTGCCCCCTCTGTTAACTTGACAAATCAGCTCCTCCTTGTCTGCTGTGAGGCTGGGCTGATGCTAAATTTCCAATTCAGAAACATTTAACCCTTTTCGGTCTCACCGAATCTGCCCTTCCAGGTACTGGCTTTGGCTCATTGGCACCATGGGCTTATGGAAGCAGAGCAAGATCCCAGGAGGCCTGAAACATCTAAGCCACGGAGAGGGTCCAGATGTGTGACCAGGAGGCAAGTGCTCCAAGGAGAACTATTGTTTTCTTCCCATTTCTGGTTTAGCAGCCCCAGGGACACCCTGTGTTGCCAACATCCTGCCATCGGATGCCACTGTGTTCAATGCTGCCTCCAAAAGACAAACGTTGGGAACATATCTTCAGAGCAGGAGGGAACTGGAGACCATCTAACCTGACTCTCTCATGTCATACTTCAGGAAAAAGAAGTCCAAAAACGTTAAGCAACTTGCCCAAGTTCACACAGCTAATTAGTAACAGAGCTGAGATCAGATCTGGCATAGGCCTTTTAATACTTCTCCCCCAAAATAAAGACTAAGAGAAATGGTATTTATTACACTCCTACTACTTTCTAGATGTACTGTGCTAGGAACTTTACCTGTATTACTTCATTAAATCCTCACCACAGCCCTGACTCAAGTTTAACCATTTGACAGATGAGGAAATGGAGGCACAGAAAAGTTTAGTGACATGCCCAAAGTCACATAGGTCTAAGGAGAGCCATAATCGAATCCCTCTGTCTAATTCTAAAGCCCTTGCTTTTGCCGTGTCAGGAGACTGCTGCCCCTTCTACTTGTTTAGCCAAGTGGCCGCCATCTTGGATTTACTAATGTTTGCACAAAGGGGCTTCTGAAGCCACTTCTCTCTGTCTTCTAAGAAAAGGGAGTTCTTATGTTGTTTTTTGCCACATACTCCAGGGGACCTTCCACCTCACCATCAGAAGTAAGAAACAGCCAGATAGCTCTTTCCTTTTCTTTCTTTCTTTTTTTTTTCTCTTTTTATGTTTTTAATTGGGGAGGTAAGAAAAAGTTCCACAGCAGGTTGGTAGCAGTTAAAAAAGACTAGGACACAAACATTACGTCCCCAACCCTACTCCTTTGGGAATATAGTGGCCTCTTTCCCACCCAACATTAGAAGAGTAGGGAATTCCAGAGTCATTCTTCTCAAACTGGGTAGACAGGGTTGGCAAGATTGGGGAGAATAAACATGGTGCATGTTTCTGGATCACCAGTTTTACTCCAGAACTTAAGAGGAAAGGAGTTATATTATTAGTATATTGAAACCAATATAGGCAGTATCAAACGTAGAAATCCCATGAATTTTTAGGCTAAAACTAGCAGGCTGCAGACTGAGTGGGCTCTTTCCTCCCAGACTTTCATGAGTACCATGAGAGTGTCCTCGTAGGGACACATCAGTGGAAAAATTGGGGAATGAAGATAGAAGAAGGCAGTAGACGGATGTTACTTACTCCCCTTTTCCAACCTGCCTCTACCTCCTCAGTGGGGATGTGTGTTGTCATGGGGTCTCAGAGAACAGTTAGGTACAATCTCAGTTCTCTTTGCCATACTGAGGAGTTTAGAAGGAAATTGGTACTGGGTAAATTGTATCTTTGGCAGCCAGGCCCAAACTCCAGAAATGAACCCCTTCCTCTCAACTGAACACTACTTAGCCATAAAGGAATAGATTTCCCCAAGAAAGAACTTGGCATTTCATGGTCCTCTCCCATATGGAGGCTGCTGGGGGAAGGTGAGATACCTCTGTGTTAGATGCAGCAGACGCCATGGTTTCTACAAAAATGTCAGCCAAGTAAGTGCCCCCCTACCAACCCCCTTTCCCTGCCCATGCCCTCTAGATTCACACCATGGTTCCACAGACTCAAGGGTCAAAATCTAGATGCGTTACCAATAACATCAGTCTCCTCCTTCTTATCCTGAACACACACCCAGGCATCCAGTCATTCCGACTTCAGATGCACCCCAGGCCCACGGGGCCTCTCAGGTACCCTGAGCAAGTCTCTGTGACTTTGAGGGAGCTGTTATGTTGGGCCCGGGCAGCTGAAACCCACCCTGGTGGTCTCTAGATTGTTGTTCTGAGAAACCATAAGCACCGAATCCTCCAGGCCCCCCGAATTTGAGTTTGTCGTTTTAACCTTTAACGGCCTTTTCAGGTAAAAATAACACCGACCAATTTACTGCCTTTGTAGCTACACTGTGCTTGGGAAAAGCATTTACTTAAAAGAAAGACTGGAAGGAAGAAAAAAAAAAACAAGAAGAAAATGGAGTACATACTCCTCAGGTGATGTACACTTTAATGAACTGAAATAAAAGTAAAAACAGAGGATGGGAGAGGAGAAGCCAACCTCCCCCTCCTTTCGTGGCACTGTAGCTCAAAGACTGGAATCTCCGCTTGTTAACCATTGTTAACTAGTATTTTTAGTCCTGATTGCTTTTAGCTTCTGTATAGTTCCTTTTTTAAACACATTTTCTATACGTCAATAAAAGATCCAGAAGGAATGGTGTGCGTCTTCTGAGTCCTATGGGGAACTGGGGAGGCATGCCTTTCTTAATGGCCAGCCTGCCTTCTCCTTTTCTCTGGGCCTCCTCCCCTCCAGGTTTACCACCACTTCTGCCAAAAGATCTTCTCTGCATCACCTTGTTCTCATCCCTGAAGGTCCTGCTACTCCACCTGTGTCCTTTGCCGTCCTTGATCCTGTTCTCTCATTATAGCCTTGCTGCCCCTACCTTCCTTCCTCTTCCCACTATCTACTCTTCCTCTCTCTGCCTCTCTCTCTCTTCCTCCTCCACCTCCCACCCGCTCTGAATTCTTCATCTCACCCATTGCTTTTACCCTCAGAAGAGGTCCCTGACGGGTGCTAGCCTCTACTGGATGCCCCAGCTTCACCCAGACCAGTCTGGTCTATGGTGTGGAGCCCTTGATAGGCCACAAAGACTGACTTGCTGTCCGGTTCCCTTGACCCAAGAGTGCCCAGTGGTAGCTGGATCTCCAAGGCTCTAGTGCCATCTAGGGGCACTGGCAGAGACTATTTAATTATCCTAACTTGCCCAGCCTGTCTATCCTCAGCTCAGTCTCCAGCTCCTGTGACCACCTGCCTCTCAGGCGTGGTCACCTGGGAAAGCATTCCCCCTTTCCCTCCCTTGAAAATGAGCCCTGTGCACATTGTAAGATCAACTCTCACCTCCAGACCCTACAGGTAAGACCCGGCCAGGTAACAGCCCGAAGAGCAGGGGCATGAGGGAAACTTCCATCCAGCTCAGCTCCACAAGCATGCAAGGTAGAAGTGTAGAGGAGACAGTAACAGAGCAGAGTTGGGGGCCTGAGCCCAGACAAGTCCTCCCCACACCCTCATTGGAGAGGGAGGGGCATTCCAGGAGACTACCTAAGGGGAGGGGCGTCTACCTGTCTGAATCTTATGACAGTAGGTATTACCCAAGGGGGACGGTGAGGAGGAAACCGCACAAATCAGAGTAAGAGGGCATGGAACATCATAACCTGTAGAAGCAGGGCTAGGAGTGGCAGAGTCTTCATGTGCTCCCGGCTCCCTGGCACCCCAGAAGGAGTCTGATGACAGAGATCGCCACAGGCCAGGGGTAGATGGAGCCTTATGAAATTCCAAGGCAAAGAGGGAACAGTGTTTCTCCATGTTCCCATGTTAAAAGGGAGATAGAATACCTTTAAAGAGGACTTAGAGAATACTTTAAAAATTTGGAAATAAAATTGTTTTTTTAAGTTCCATTCCTCCCAGGATTTTCTAGGCTCCAGCAGTCCTGTTCCCAAACCTAGGCCACGTGAGCAACAGGGTCAAAAACCCCAGCTTCCAGTCACATGGCAGTCTCCCACTGAAGCACCTGCCCTGTGCCAACACTTTTCAGAGCCTGTTCCCTGTGGCTCATTTCCTCTTCCCTCATAATTTCCTAAAAAACATTTCTGTGAAGGCAGCAAGAGAAGACCTTTAAAAGCAGCCCCATTTCCTGGTCTTCTTTGAAATAAGCCACCCCGGAAACCCACACCTCAGGATGGTGTTACCTGAGGAGGGACCGTTGTAATATGCAGATAAAGCCCATGGCCTGAATTTCACTCTGGGTGTTATCTGGGAAATGGAAACTAGACATATACAGTGGAACTTAAAGGAATTTCAGTAATTAGTATTTATTCTTGAGGTGGCTGAATGCTAACATTATGTTTTAACTTAAATGAGTATGATTCACCCATTGCTTAAGACCTCTGGGTGCATTTACAAAGATCTGAACACAAATTTAATAATTGCTGTGTTGTGGAAATGAAGAACTGCCACAGGGAAAATTAAAAGTGGATTATTAAGCAAGAGAAATGTTAGCAGCATTAGTAATCAGTGCAATTACCAAGAACCCAACCTAAACACAGTAGCGTCTTCTCTCCCACAATGACCCCAGTGGCCCTGGGGACATGTGCCTCCACAGCCACCTCTTGCCAGTCAGCAGAAGGACATCATTAAGGAATAAGGGCTCCTGGGACCCATCTCTCCTCTCATGTGATGTGCACTTGTACGCTCCACTCCACTGCTCAGGCTTTCCAAGAATCCTAGAAAGAACATGTATTGGACTCATAAATCCACACATAACCATGTCTCTTGTTCTTCTTTCCTCATGTCACAATCTGAGTTCAGTGAATACCTACCATGGATCCGACCCAATGCTGGCTCTGGATGGCCGGGGACAAAGGCCTGGTCCCTCCTTGAAAAGATAGAGTCTCTTTTTGCCTCATTCTCTTTCCATCCACTTGCACCAAATTCCCTGCTCCCCAGCCCAGATGTTCCACACATATGTGGAGGAAGCCCTGCACTTCAGAGGTTTTAAAATAGGTTAGGGTAAAATTTCCAAATGTATGTTTACACATTCATGAGGAACTGGGAAGAGATGTACAGTAAAAGAACTCAGTTAAATAGGATGAGGGTTGTCATTTCAATATGGACAATATTTTTTTTTAAACTCAGACACATTTCAACCACTTCAAATGTTAGGGAGTGGCAATTAAGGAGCTCCTCGAATCCAAAAAGCTAACAGAACCTTCTCAAAGGACTGATTACTATAGAATCTTCCTTGGTTGGGGGAGCAGAGGGGAGGGAGGGCAGTCCAAAAGGTTCTGGTACTTTTAGATGTTGATGCCCTTTAATGCTTGAAATGAGACTTGCTATGATCAGAGATCACAGCTAAGAACTCATTCATAGCTTGTGTGAAAGCTTTGGGTCTACTCTTCGTGACAAACAATAAGCCCTTTGGAGATTTCTGGGAAATGAGTATAAATCACAAGAAATGCAGTAACAATTATGAAAATTCAATATGCTAGCTGTACAGGAAATTTAAAGATCCAAGAAAAACAGGGAGAACAATGAAGAAATGTATAAATTACTTCTGGGCGCAGGGAGGTACCCACCGTGATTTGTGACCCACGCTCACTTTTTATGACTTTTTTTTCCATAAATAAAACCCACAGAGTAATAACCAAAATTTATATTTACAACCAAAGCTACATGGAAACAATGACAACCTAGGTTGCTATCAAAGGCAACTCAGCTGACTTGTTGACACAGGAGCATGAGGAATCACCAAAGAAGGTCAAGGTGGAAACACCTGTCCTCCTCTCCAACCATCCCAACCCCATCTGTACCATTTAAAGACCTTGAGAGGTATTCATGTAAATTTAGTCTTCAACATTTTCTCTTCCAAAGAAACGACCTGAATTTTAACTCGGTTTGAAATGCCCATGCTTGCTACGAGGCAGGGTTTTAATACAGCAGTGCTCTTGGCATTTTGGTCAGATAATTCTTTGTTGTGGGAAACTGTCCTGTGCATTGCAGAATCCTTAGCAGCATCCTTGGCTCTTCCCTACAGAATTCCAGGAGAACCACCTCCATCCTACAAGTTGCAACAACCAAAAGTATCTTCAAACACTGGCAAATGTAATTTTGTTGTGGGGGGCAAAATCTCCCTCAGTGGAGAAGCACTGTTCATAGGGAGATTTATCACAAAAAGATGACTTCAATCCAGATGTCATCAAAGCAACATTTTAAGAAGCCAGTTCATTTCAATCCAAAAGACTTAGGAGCCCCCTAAATGGAACACTGCTGTAGCTTTTCTATTGAATTTCTTTTTATATAGTTTCTAAATGTTTGAAAAGCATGTATCTGTATTTTATTTTATTATTTTGTTGGAATCACTCAGGGTATTTTGGTGGTCCAAGATTAGATTCCAAGGCAGGGAGTAGAATTCATAAGATGGTGCTTACAGAAAATGAGAGTTTGACTCTGGTTTAATTTATCATGGCTATCCAGAACTCAATTAAGTTTCAAATCAAGGGTCACTTGTAAATTAGACCTTTTGGCTCTGTTGCTTTACCTGATGGACAATAATAAATGGTATTGATTGTTTAAGATCTCCAAATACCTCAAGATCTCATGTGTCCTTTTTTCTCAAGAAAAAAATGAAATCAAGGCTGGGGGAGGGGGGCTATGTTAGGCACCAAAGATAGGAGGAAGGGAAGACTTTGTCTCAAATCAAGGCAGCTTGGTTCAGGATTCTGATCATCTGAACAGGGAAAGCCAGTATCACTGCCCAGGCCCCCAGAAGAATGTGGATATCAAAGTCACATGCCTAAGAGTATTCTGTGGTGTCAGGGAAAGCAAAGGGTTTAATTGACACACACACACACACACACACACACACACACACACACACATACACCCAAAGAAAACTTTGGAACAAAGGGAAATGGAGCAAAAAAAGAAAAGAGATAGCCGTCCATGAAAGAAACCTACTGTATTTTCAGCATGGGGCAGAGGAGGACACCTGCCATTGAACCCCTTTACCTAGCTCACCCTCACAAACAAGCACTTCAGTACCCAGGAATGGGGATGCAAGGAGGGATGCCATTTTTACTTCTAGCATTTCAAAGAAGTCACAAGGTCTATCTTTCTTTCCTATTGTCCCAGCCATGCCTGTGGGGCCACTTGGCCTAGTTTTGTGCTCAGAAAATGCAGTCACCACAGTAGATCTCTGCAATGTTCTGTTAGCTGTGAAGGTCATAAGGGATCAGGAAAGGGTCAATATGCAGTTGTGACTGGCCAAGGTCACCCTCGCAGTTGCTTCTCCTGGTCAGATGGGACATCTCTGGTTCAGTCCCTGGGAATCCAATGAGGTCCTTTCCTGCAGGGTTGTGCACAGCCACAGAACTCACAGCAAGGGAAGAAAATTGGGGGCTCACATTTTGGTGCCAAAGAAGATGTCCTGCTCTGGTTCATGATGGTTTTCACCACAGGGTCTTCTTCCAGATCAAGAGCCACTGAAGCAGATCAAAAAGTGCCTGTCCCATTAGGGTCTGGCTGCAACCCATTATCAGATTTCCAGAATCACTTACTTCTCTTCTAAGACCAAGCCACTTGGAGAAGCCAAGCCCTCCATTTGGATGGAGAAAAGAGCTTATTTTCTTTCCTGAGAGTAAGAGGGGATGGGGAAGGCATTGGAAAAGCCCCAGTGAGGCGTGAGCCCCTCATCTGTGAGCCCCTTGAGGGCAGAGCCTGGGTTTCCCATCCCACTCTGAACAGTTAGCTCAGTGCTCCTCATAGACCTAATGTAGAACTGATATAAACAGAACTGAATCAGTCCTACCTTAAGTCTGTGAAAGAGACTCAGTTAACTGCTATAATTATGTTGAAATTTAGGATAGATCCCTAAAATAGCATACTTGGAGACTCTGAAGAACAGAGGAGAGAACGCTGGACTTTAGGTCAAAGGCTTGTGTGGCATTTTGCCACTTACTGGTAGTGTGCATGAGGGGAAGTCCTCCTGCCTCTCCGAAGCTTAGTGTCCTTGTCTTTAAAATGGGAATAAGAATAACTGCCCTTCCTACTTCACAGACTACTGTGAGAGGCGAAATTCAATGGGCAGAAAAGGCTTTGAAATGGGTGTCATCACTATGGGAGACAGTGTTAATTTGGTGAAAGTTAAAGGATATTGACAAATGTCCTCCAATCTCAAATACCTTCCCAGCAGTGTTATGACCTAAAGTGTCGCTAATCTGGTTCCCTAAAGCAACTTATTGCCTTTAAAAAATGCCCTGGGCAAAGTAAGAGCATCAGCTGGCTATCGGGGATTAGCTGAGGGCTACCTGAGAGCAGGAAGGGGACAGAATGGGGAAGGGGGCAGATGAGAAGCCAGAGAACAAGGAACAGAGGACACAGGAGGGGAACAAAGCAGCCATGCTGATGCCAGCCCCATGGACGACTCTTCTAGAAGACAGAGGAGAAAAGGACCAGGCTGCATTGAGAGCCAGCCCAGTATGCTCCAGAACTACAGACTAAGGACAGTGTGGTTCCAAGCTATTTCCCCACCCTTCCCTGGGACATAGAATGAGGACCAGAGGAACCTTAGGGCACTCAGCAGCCACCACAGAGATGCTTAGTAGCACTCTTTCAGATGGGTAGGGTGAAGACACTGTATTTATCAAAACTCCCACCAGGACACCACACTTGTGGTTGAGGTCTGCTAGCTTCGGCATGAGCCCCTGGAGGCCATGCTTTTAATAGCATGAATGATGATTTCTAGGGAGGGGGGCCTCTGTCTGGTTTCCAGGAGCTGTGGACTTCAGTTTTATTGAGTGTAGTATCTGGGGCTGGAGCTGAACTGCTCAAGGGACAGAGAGGCTGAGCACAGCCATCAGCACACCCTGCAATCCCCCTACGAGGGCCCACACACTTAGTCCCACTTCTACATAAACATGAAACAAATATTTAAAGAATGTTCATTTAACATATGGTCCTCTCAATTGATGCAGAAAAAGCATTTGACAAAATACAGCATCCTTTCCTGATTAAAACTCTTCAGGGGCGCCTGGGTGGCTCAGTTGGTTAAGCAACTGCCTTCGGCTCAGGTCATGATCCTGGAGTCCCGGGATCGAGTCCCGCATCGGGCTCCCTGCTCGGCAAGGGGCCTGCTTTTCCCTCTAACCCTCCCCACTCTCATGTACTCTCTCTCTCTCATTCTCACTCTCTCAAAATAAATAAATAAATCTTTAAAAAAAAAAAACTCTTCAGAGTATAGGGATAGAGGTAACATTCCTCAAGTTCATAAAATCCATCTATGAAAAACCCACAGAGAATATCATCCTCAATGGGGAAAAGCTGAGAGCCTTTCCCTTAAGATCAGGAACACATCAAGGATGCCCACTCTCACCACTATTGTTCAACATAGTACTAGAAGTCCTAGCAAGAGCAATCAGAAAACAAAAAGAAATAAAATGTATTCAAATTGGCAAAGAAGAAGTCAAACTCTCTCTTTTCTCAGATGACATGATACTTTATGTGGAAAACCCAAAAGACTCCACCCCCAAATTACTAGAGCTCATACAGCAATTCAGTAATGTGGCAGGATACAAAATCAATGCACAGAAATCAGTTGTTTTCTTATATACTAACAATGCATCTGCAGAAAGAGAAATTAGAGAAACGATTCCATTTACAATAGCACCAAAAACCATAAGATACTGTGGAATAAACCTAACCAAAGAGGTTTATACTCTAGGAACTGGAGAACACTCATGAAAGAGATTAAAGAAGACACAAAAAGATGGAAAAACATTCCATGCTCATGGATCAGAAGAATAAACATTGTTAAAATGTCTATGCTACCCAGAGCAATCTACACCTTCAATGCCGTCCCGATCAAAATTCCAATGACATTTTTCAAAGTGCTGGAATAAACAATCCTAAAATTTGTATGGAATCAGAAAAGACCCCGAATTGCCAAGGAAATGTTGAAAAAGAAAAACAAAGCTGGGGGCATCATGTTGCCTGATTTCAAGCTATATTACAAAACAGTGATCACCAAGACAGCATGGTACTAGCACAAAAACAGACATATAGACCAGTGGAACAGAATAGAGAGCCCAGATATGGACCCTCAACTCTATGGTCAAATAATCTTCAACAAAGCAGGAAAAAATATGCAATGGAAAAAAGACAATCTCTTCAATAAATGGTGCTGGGAAAATTGGACAGCCACATGCAGAAGAATGAAACTCGAACATTCTCTAACACCATACACAAAGATAAACTCAAAATGGATGAAAGACCTCAATGTGAGACAGGAATCCCTCAAAATCCTAGAGGAGAACATAGGCAGTAACTTCTTTGACATCGGCCACAACAACTTCTTTCAAGTCACATCTCCAAAGGCTAGTGAAACAAAAGCAAAAATGAACTTTTGGGACTTCATCAAGATAAAAAGCTTCTACACAGCAAAGGAAACAGTCAACAAAACAAAGAGGCAACCCACAGAATGAGAGAAGATATTTGCAAATGACACTACAGATAAAGGGCTGGTATCCAAGATCTATAAAGAACTTCTCAAACTCAACGCCCAAAAAACAAATAATCAAGTCAAAAAATGGGCAGAAGACATGAACAGACACTTCTCCAAAGAAGACATTCAAATGGCTAACAGACACATGAAAAAATGTTCATCATCATTAGTCACGGGGAAATTCAAATCAAAACCACACTGAGTTACCACCTTACACCAGTTAGAATGGCAAAAATTGACAAGGCAAGAAACAAATGTTGGAGAGGTTGTGGAGAAAAGGGAACCCTCTTACACTGTTGGTGGGAATGCAAGTTGGTACAGCCACTTTGGAAAACAGTGTGGAGGGGCCTCAGAAAATTAAAAATAGAGCCAGCCTATGACCCAGCAATTGCACTCCTGGGTATTTACCCCCAAAGACACAGATGTAGTGAAAAGAGGGGTCATATGCACCCCAATGTTCATAGCAGCAATGTCCACAATAGCCAAACTGTGGAAAGAGCCAAGATGCCCTTCAACAGATAAATGGATAAAGAAGATGTGGTCCATATATACAATGGAATATTACTCAGCCATCAGAAAGGATGAATATCCAACTTTTACATCAACATGGATGGGACTGGAGGAGATTATGCTAAGTGAAATAAGTCAAGCAGAGAAAGTCAATTATCATATGGTTTCACTTATTTATGGAACATAAGGAATAGTATGGAGGATATTAGGAGAAGGAAATGATAAATGAAAGGGGGGAAATCGGAGGGAGAGATGAACCATGAGAGACTATGGACTCTGAGAAACAAACTGAGGGTTTTAGAGGGGAGCAGGGTGGGGGGATGGGTTTGCCTGGTGTTGGGTATTAAGGAGGGCAGGTACTGCATGGAGCCTGGGTGTTATACAAAAACAATGAATCGTGAATCACTACATCAAAAACTAATTGATGTATTGTATGGTGACTAACATAACATAATAAAATAAAATTTAAAAAAATAAAGAATGTTCATTTGAAAAGACAATTATTCTAGATGCCCACATGTCTCAACCCAGCCTGTCCTCAAATTCTCACAGAAGCCCCACATAGGAAAAGTGTCTGTTTCTGCCCCTTCAGAATGGACCTGAAACCTCCCACCAACAGAAGCTTGGTCTCCCAGAGAAGGCCCCCATATCCACTCCAGTCCAGCTAGAAGCTGGGCACTTGCCTCTCCTCCAAACCCCTTCTAATGGACTGAGATTGGAGGAATGGCTTGTCACACCCAGCCCTGATTCTGTCTGGTACTCTAGGGGACAAAGAACTCATAGCCACCTTCACAGCCACTCACCTGTCCCAGGTCCTGACCTATAAAAAGAAGAGGAACAGAAATGACCACATTCACACTTGGTGCTTGGTTCCTGGGAACACAGACAAGTTGGCGGTTCATTGGGCCAGTAGTTTTCACTTCGGTGGCATTATATGGACTGTGACAGATGTGCTGGGGCCCCGGAGCCTCTCTGCTGCAATTTTCCCCATCAAGGCATGACATTCACCCTGAAAGCAAGGCAACACCTCCTCCCCCAGAGCACCCAGTGCCAAAGAGTCCTGCCAGGTGGAGAGGAAACCATGTCTTTCAATGGAGCTTCTCGCCTGAGTCACCCAGGTGTTCTTGCCCTAGAGCATTCCTTCACTCGTTCTGTCCCTTGTCCATACAGTCATTCATTCACGCACTCAACAAAGAGTCACTGAACACCCCCTAACAGTCTGCACTGTGCAGGGAACTGGTGGAAAGCCAGGGCGGCTGGGGCACAGCTGGGTGGCTAGTGGGTACCATGGATACAGATGGGAAAGAGGGCAGGACCTAATCAGGCAGGGCTCTGCAAGCCATGTGCAAATTTGAATCTATTGTAACAGTGGCAGGAAGCCACGGGAGGACTCTAAGCAGGAGTGCGAGATGACCATACACACATTTAAAAGAGTTGGTTGTGGCTGTCGTGTAAATGGTGAGGGGATGCAAAAGATCTGGGGGGGAGCGGAATGCAGTAGTGGGTCAGATGAGAAAGAGAAATACTTGGACTCAGGTGGTTTTAGTAAAATCGGAAAGGTAGATATAGTCAAGAGATGTTTGGGAGTAAACGGACAGAAATTGAACATGTCGATGAGGAACAATACACAGAATGGTGTATAGGATTCTGGGTGGCCCCACTGGTTGGACGGGGGCTACCCAGGAAGGGAAAAGTCACTGAGAGCCAAAGACAGGAACTGCATTTTGAACAGCAGCTAGAGACTCTCTGAGATATCCAGCCAAGAGGGAAGTTGCATGGGCAAGACTAACGTCCAAAAGAGAGCCAGAGGTAGAGTTCTTTGGGGATCACATACAGGGCTGGCTTCATGGCCGTGTGACTTATACAACAACACAGGGCCCCACACTTACAAGAGCCCCACACTTGGGTTTAATGCTCTGCTTTCACCACCTTGACATTTTTATTTTGCATGAAGTTCAGAAAATTCTAGCTGGACTGGGGTAGATATGGGGGCCTTCTCTGGGACACCAAGCTTCTGTTGGTGGGGGGTTTCAGGTCCATTCTGAAGGGGCAGAAACAGACACTTTTCCTATGTGGGGCTTCTGTGAGAATTTGAGGACAGGCTGGGTTGAGACATGTGGGCATCTAGAATAATTGTCTTTTCAAATGAACATTCTTTATTTTTTTAAATTTTATTTTATTATGTTATGTTAGTCACCATACAATACATCAATTAGTTTTTGATGTAGTGATTCACAATTCATTGTTTTTGTATAACACCCAGTGCTCCATGCAGTACATGCCCTCCTTAATATTAGCTGGTCCTAAACATATAATATCAATAAAGATACAGGCATGGATTCATTCATTCATTCCACAAACATGTATTGAGCACTCGATAAAACAAGAAAAATTAGCATAATATACAGTATGTGAGACAGTGATAAGCCTCTGAAGATAAATAAAGGGGGATGTATTAGTCTGCTGGAGCTGCCATAACAAAATACCACAAACTGGGTGGTGGAAACAACAGAAATGTATTTTGTCACAGTTCTGAAAGCTAGAAGTTTGAGGTCAAGGTGCTGGAAAATTCTATCTCTGGTGAGGACTCTCTTCCGGCTAGCAGACTGTCACTCCCTCACACGGCCATTTCCCTGGGTGAACAGGGCAGGAGAGGGGAGAGGAAAAGAGTACCCAGGTGTCTCTTATAAGACTAATAATAATCCTGTTGGATCAGGGTCCTACCCTTAGGACCCCATTTAACCTTAATTACCTCTTTAAGGGCCCTATCTCCAAATACGATCCCTCAGTGGGTTAGGCCTTCAACACACAATGCACCCCATGCACACATGAATTTGGCAGGAGGGACACAATTCAGTCCATGACAGGAGGTAGGGAATATTGAGGGGAGAGCAGAGGCTAACAGCTCTCCACCTGTGTCTTCTCAGCCCACCTCTGAGGTCCCCTGTGCCTTCTGTGACTCTTCCCATTCATGTGGACAACATTTTACCTCAAGCTCCAGTGCTGTTCTGCAAAGATGTTAAGGAATGAATATCCCCTGAAGCAATCCTTAAATAATTAAGGAAAGGAGCTGATGGACATCCCTCAGCTTCCTTGCTTCTGAGTATGACAGTTCAGAGGTGTGTGCTCCACATCATTTCTCAGGGGGCCTTCTGGAGCCCTCAGAGGTGGCCTCTCACTGACCAGCTCTATGGGCTTTCAGCCCTCCCCTTTCTCAGTTCCACACTACCTCACTGAGCTGCCTGTGAGCACCTCCTAAAAACAGACTTGCACTCACTGTTTCATGGTCTGCTTTTGAGACAACCCACATTGAGATAGGGATTTTCCATTAAAAATAAATAAATCAGGCCGGCGAAAGCCTCAGTGAGAAAGTCACATTGGAATAATGACCCATGAAAAAGATGGGGAGCAAGCCTTGGGGATATCTGACACTACAGCCTTCCAGGCAGAAAGAATGGCTTGTAAGAAGATGACCTCAAGCTGGAGCTCGCTCAAGTCCCAGGTGAACCAGCAGAAGCTGGTTTGGACAGATCCGGATCCAGGGAGAGTGGCCGGAAATAAGATCTGCTCCGTGATGGGAAGCCAATGGAGAGAGAATGAGAGCCACATATATAATTTTGAACTTTCTCGTAGTTCACATTAAAACAAGTAAAATGGATTTAATAATATTTTATTTACCCCAATATATCCAAAACACTGCTTTTCAACATGTAATCAATATAAAAATTTTAAAAGATATTAGATTCTTTTTTGATATTTATCTTCAAATTCTGGTATGTATTTTACACTTACATAGCTTTTCAGGGGACCCACAATATCCAAACTATTTTTCTAAGAATACTAAGGTAATGTTTACCTTTTTCATCGCATTGACATTTGCACCGATGGTGGTAAAACTGCAGGCACTTTATCACAAATCAAGACAAATGGCAATAAACCTTGCACCCATAACCATATTTTTTACTCACAGGAAAAAAAAAAGCCAATTTCACTTAAGAAGATCCTTGATGAAAACGTAAAAATTATTAATTCTATTACATATTGACCCTGAGTTCATGTCTTTTTAATTCTATGTGAACAAGTGGAAAAAATGTTTAACGTACTTCTACAGACTCTCAAGTACACTCATTGTCTCCAGAAAAAAGAATTCGGGTCATTGTTTGAGTCACCAGCTGAACTAGTTGCTTTTTTCATAAAACACCATTTTTACTTGAAAGAACAACAGACAAATATGGGTTTTTTGACATGGGCATGTGGCAGAAATTTTCTCAAAAATAAGTCAAGTAAGCCTGTCATTTGGAGAAAAACAATTGATTTATTTGTTGCTAGTGATAAAATTTGAGCTTTCAAAAGAAAACTAGAATTTTAAAAAACTTGTATCTATTATGCTAAGCTTGACAGCTTCCCAATACTTAAGAACTTTCCTGATGATATCAGTGGTGGTGTTAAAAGATGTGATTTTTTTTTATTTTATAATAAAATATGTCAAATTGGGAAGATCTATGTAGCTCACCGAACATTTTTTTCTATTAATTTGCCTGTTGATTTCTATATTCTAGTAGGAAGCATTTGTCTGTATGCGCATTTAAAATATCTTGTTGCACTCTTGTTTTTCCATTCCCTTGATGGTGTCTTTGACTAAAGAGAGTTTCTGATTTCAATATAATCAAATTATCAATCTTTCCCTTCATAGTGTTTGTTGGTCTTGTTTTCAGATTGGAAATAAGAATGCATTCTCTTGTGTTATTTGTGATTTTACCTTTTGCATTTAAGTTTTTAGTCTACCTGGAATTTTTTATTAGGTAGAATTATATGAAACCACTTATGTTTGACTATTTTTGACCTACAAAATGAAGGTTCTATATGGTTCAACACAATATATGATGTGAGGCAGGAATATATTTTTATTTTTTTCCATATGAATAACTTTTCCCAGTACTATTTATTTAAAAGTTTATCCTTGACCACTGATCTGCCCATGCTACCTTTCCAATATAAGTCTTTTTGTCAATTCCAGCCCTAATACCACATCATCTCAATTAAAATAACTCTTGTTATCTGTAGGGCAAGACCTCTCACCTTGTTCTTTTTCTTCAAGAGAGTTTAGCTATTCTTGACTCCTTGAACTTCCAAATAAATTTCAGAATCAGTTCGTCAAGCTCCACCCAAAAAAATTTTTTTTGGAATTTTTATGGTAGTGCATCAATTCTATACATCAATTTGGAAGAATGGGCCTCTTTATGATGTTGAGTCCTCCAGTCAATGAACACAGAATATCTCTCAAATTATTATATCTTCTTTAATGTCTCTCAATAAAGGATGGTGATTTTACACATATTTTATTAGATTTACTGCCAAGAAATTTTGGGGTCTGTGATTTTATTTTACCCTACCTCCAAGCTAATAAGCTAGCCTGTTCTTGTTTGGTGAATGCTAGTAGAAGATGTGAGAATCCTGCAGAGATTAAAACTCTTATTTTCCACAGCAGGAAGTATGTACATTTATTTTCCTTGATCCAAGTCCCGTGGAGGAGCCCAGATGGATTCTATTCACTCACATAGTGGGTTTGCTTTATAGCTAAGGATCACTGAGCTCGGGAAACCCGTTATTTAATTGCAAGTACTAAACAAGTTTCCTCTTTGTCCCAGAGGAAGACATTACTTCCGGCCTTGAGATTTCTTGGTGCAAAAACAACCTTAAGATAAGACCCACGTAAACAGTTGTCAGGACCTTGCATTCTTGGCATACCCAACAAGACATAGCAGAATGAAAGACTCATGAAGGAGTATCTCCCAATAGCACTTCACATAACCTTGCAAAAATTACATTTTCTAACTGTTTGCTGTTAATATTTTAAAAAAATAATAATTGAATTTTGTTTATTAATGTTCTACCTAGCAATTTTACTAAACTCATTAATTCCAATAATTTATCCATGGATTCTATAGAATTTTCCACATACAGAATCATACCATTGTTGAAAAATGAAATGTTTTTTTCATCCAAAATTTCTCTCTCTTATTCCTTTACTTTTTCCTGCTTTATTTCACTGGCCAAAATGTTTCACTGGTTTAACTAGAAAAATGTTGAAAGAAATAATAATGGCACTTTTATCTCATGCTTTATCTCAAAATGAAAGCTTATAATGTTCCACTATTATAAACAATGCTTTCTCTAGTCCACCTCCTCTTTTTTTGCGAACATTCTTTATTAAATTAAATAATTCCTTTCTGTTCCCAGGTTGCTAAGGGTTTATAATAATTAGATAACTTTTTTCTGCAATTATTGCATAATTTCCCTTCATTTATCTAGTAATGTTAGAGCAAATTTAATTTTCTCATGTTAAAAGCTTGCATTGGAATAAACTCAACTTTGTCACAATATGTTATCGATTTTATACTCTTAAATTTGATTAGCCTTTATTTTTACTTATGTTGGCATTTTAGGTATAAACTTCTCTTCAAGTACTACTTTAGCTTCATCTCACACATTTTGATTTGCAGTATTTTTTATTATCATTCAGTTAAAAACATTCTCTAATTTGCACAAGCATTTCTTCTTTGAACCAAGGATTATTTAGCAGTGTGTTTGTAATACTTAACATACACTTCTAATTATGATTTATCATTGATTTGTAGCTTAATCAGATTGCTCTGGAAAGACCCAATCTACATTATTCAGCCTTTCAAAATTTGTTTGGGTTTGCTTTATGTCTCAGGATATAGCCATTTTTTGGTAAATATTCTGTGTATTTTGAAAAAAATGCATATTCTAGTCAAGTCAATGATACATGCCCATTAAATCAAATTTTTTCATCATGTTCAAATATTCTATATTTCTACTGATGTCTTTATCTGCTTGTTCAATCAAAGTACTGAGAGAGGGGTATTAAAATGATCCACTATAATTATGGATTTGTCTATTTCTCCTTGGAGTTATCAATTTTGGCTTGAATATTTAGAAGTCCTGTTGTTAACATACATATAATTGTAAATTTTTATATCTTTTTGGTGAATTGAAATTTTTTAATGAAGTGAACCTCTTTCTCACAAGTAAGGATTTTGGTTGAAAATCTATATATTTTCTGTTTCAAATTATATTGAAATATTTCAAGTTATATTTCAAATAACTGCACCAGCTTCCAGTTGGTTAGATTTTGCTCAACATATCTTCCTTCACTTTTTCCTTTCACCCTTTCTATATCCTTGTATTTTAGATGTTTCTTTTATAAATAACATATAGTTGGATTTTTTTTCAAGATTTATTTACTTATTTCAGAGATTGGGGGCAGAGAGGGAGATGGAGAGAGAGAATCTCAAGCAGACTCCTTGCCAAGCACGGAGCCCATCACAGGGCTCCATCTCACAACCCTGAGATCACGACCTGAGCTGAAACCAAGAGTCAGATGCTTAAACAACTGTGCCACCCAGGTGCTCCTGTAGTTGGACTTTCTATTTCATCCAACCAGACCATCTTTTTTCTCTTAACTCTACAGCATGTATTCCTTTTTTAAATTATTATTAATAGACTTTATTTTTTAAAACAGTTTTAGATTTACAAAAAAGTTGCAGAGATAATTCAAAGAGTTCCATATATCCCACATTCAGTTGCCCCTCTTATTAACATCTTACATTGATATGGTACATATGTTATAATTAATGAACAAATATTGGTATATTATTCTTAACTAAAGCCAGATTTCCTTCTTTTTTAGCTAACATCTTTTTTTCTGTTCCAGGATCCTATCCAGGATACCACATTACAGAGGGTCCTCATTTCTCCTTTGGCTTCTCTTGGTTGTGATGGTTTCTCAGACTTTCCTTGTTTTTGATGACCTTGACAGTCTTGAGAAGTACTGGTCTAGCATTTTATAGAATGTTCCTCAATTGGAATTTCTCTCATGTTTTTTTCATGATTAGACTGGGATAGTTTGTTTAGGGGAGAAATACCACAGAGGTTAAGTGCCATTTTTATTACATCAGCTCAAGAGTACATATTATCAACATGACTTACCACTGTTGATTTTGACCTTGACCACTTGACTAATAACTTGATAATGCTTATCAGTTTTTTTCCACCACAAAGTTATTCTTTTGCCCCCATCCAAAGCACAGAACACTTTAATGCCACTTTGCCCCCATGTGTACCATATCTTTTGGAAGGAAGTCACTATGTGCTGGCCACACTTAAAGAATGGACTTATGTGTCACCTGCCTGAGAGTACCTACATAAATTAGATGAAATTTTTTCTGCATGAGAGAATTGTCTCTTTTCTCCCATTTATTTATTTATTCCATCATTTATTTATGTCAATACAAACTCATGGATATTTGCTTTATAGTTTGAGTTAAAACCGCTATTTTATTTTGTTGCTCAAACTGCTCCAGCTTTCCATTGGAAGCCCTTTTAGTAGGCTCCTTTATTTACCTACATCATTATGAGGTGTTTATTTGTTTGTGACTTGTTTTTTGAGCACTTCCTGACTTTCTGACATCATAACAGCTCAAAACTCATCTTGCATATTTCCTGCGTCAATCCTAGAATCAGCCATTTCTCCAAGTTCTTTTTATGAGTTTATGGAATTATAATCCAAGATCTGGGCACTACGTGTGCTCATTACTACTATGTGTCATTGCTTTTGGACTCTCTCAGCTGGCAAAGCAAAGGAATTTATATGTGTATATTAACTACTGTTAATTGTATGTAACCATTTGTATCTATATTAAGTTAGACATGAGTTGTTCTTACTGATGTCTCCAATTCTAATCCATTACCATATGGATGCTTCTAGCATCTCCCCAATGGTGAGAAACCAAGCTGCCACCATCTGCCATCATTTACTTAATTGTTCAGTTCCAATATACATGTATAACAGTATCAGAATTGGTAGCCTGTACCTCCATGGGAAGCAACTTTATCAACTAGAGTATAGTGTGATGCTCAGCTGCTTCTGCATTTGGTCTCACAGATGCTATTCATTTCCAAAGCTACTTAGGACAGCCCCTTTTCCCCTTCCTTTTTAGTGAGGTTTTTTAAAAAATATACTTGTGATACAGTTAGATTCTATTGCCATAGTTTGGATTTTTCCTTGGGATCCCTCAGACTCCTAAATGAGGTTTTCTAATTTGCATGCATTGAAGTTCAGTGCTTATGTTTTGAAGTTTATATTTTTCTATTGCATGGATGTACCAGCTTGTTTATCCATTCACTTATTGAAGGACTTCTTGGTTACTTCCAGTTTGGGGTAATTATGAATAAAGCTCTTATAAATATTTGTGTGCAGGTTTTCTTTTGTGCATATAAGTTTTCAGCTCAACTAGGTGAATACGTAGGAATATGATTGCTGTGTATGGTAGGACTCGTTTAGCTTTGTAAGAAATCACAAAACAGTCTTCCAAAGTGGCTGTCCCATTTTGCACTCCCACCAGCAATGAATGAGTTCCTGTTCTTCTGAATCTTAGCCAGTATTTGATAATGTCAATTTTTTTTTTTTTGGATTTTGACTATTCTCATGGGTATGTAGTGGTATCTCATTGTTTTTTAATTTGCAATTTCCTCAAGACAAATAATGTTGAGTATCTTTTCATATGTTTATTTGCCATCTCTTGATCTTTGGTGAGGAGTCTGTTTAGATCTTTTGCCCATTTTTTAATTGGTTTGTGTATTTTCTTACTGTTGAGTTTTACATGTTCTTTGTATATTTTTACTTGTTCTTTTTACATTTCATGAAATTACTGATATATTTCTGTATATATTCCTTCACTTTCTTTAGTGCTTTCTATTTTTGTTCTTTTTCTCTCATTTTTTGTTTTTTTTTTTGTTTTGTTTTGGTTTGTTTTTGTGGATTTTTTTTTGTGTTTTTTTTTTGACTAAGGTTTCTTCATCCTCCCATTTTTTCTTCCACTAACTTGGAAATTGTACATTATATTTTATTCTTTCAGTAACTTGCATAGAAAATACAACATGCATATTAATTTATCAAAGTAAGTTTAAACAATACCTTTACTCTTTGTCTAGACAGTAAAAGGACTTTATAATACTTTGATGCCATTTATCATCCTCCAGACTTACTATTTTAATTAAGTAGTCTAAGTTATTTTAGAAAACACACAGACATAAGATGTTAATGAGCTTTTTTTTATGTAGCAAATGAGTATTTGGATTTACTCCTGTATATACCACTTTTTCACTCTTCATTTTTCCTTGATTGTAAGCCTTCCATCTGGGATTGCTGCCCTTTTGCTTGCAGTTCATCCTTTAAATTTTCCTTTATAGAGGGTCCTCTTGCAGCAAATTCTCTTGGTTTTTGGTTTTCTGAAAATGTGTTTATTTTGTTCTTGTTGAAATATCATTTCCTTGGGAGCAGAACTCTAGATTAATGGTTATTTTTTTCTTAGCACACTGAAGATGTGATTCCAGGTTTCTATTGTTGTTGTTGTTTAATCAGCTGTCTGACTATTGCTCTTTTACAGGTAATCTGTCTTTTTCCCCACTCTGGTTGCCTTTAAGAATTTTCTTTGTTGTTGATGGCCTACAGTTTCACTACAATGTGCCAGATGTGCATTTTTTATTTATTCTCCTTATGATTTGCAGGGATTTTTGAATCTGTGTGTTTTAGTCTCCAACAGTTATAAAGAATTCTCATCTATTATCTCTCTGAACATTTTCCCTAATCCATTCTCACCTCTCCTTCTAAATTCCAATGAAATTTTTGTTAGATCTTCACGTTCTGTTCTCCATGGCTCTTGATATGTTTTTCATATTTTCATTCCATGTGTGTGTCTCTGTGCTACATTTTGGATAATTTATTTGACCTATCTTCAAGTTCACTCATTTTCTCTTCACCTCTGTCTAATTTGCTGTTAAACTCACCTACTGGGTTTTTTAATTTTATTATTATCATTCCAATAAATTATATTTGGTTTTGCTCACATCTGTGTTAAATTCATTTAAAAAGACCATTAAACTGAGGTGCCTCTAATGCCATGGTGGCCTATGCTAGCAAACTAACATCTAAGCCTGTCAATGCCTCCAGGTTACAAAATCAGAATGCCAAGGACAACCAATCACAAACAGCCAAATGGGCTTTCAACTGTAGCCAATTAGTAATTTCCTTACTTTGCTTCTGCACTTTTTCTATGTAAATCCTGCCCTGGCTTCTCTCAGCAGAGCACTTCTAATCACTTTTGTATTGGTGTTGCTAGATTTGAATTGCTATTTGCTCAAAAAAACTCTTAAAATTTTTAACATACCTCAGGGCGCCTGGGTGGCTCAGTCATTAAGCGTCTGCCTTCAGCTCAGGTCATGACCCCAGGGTCCTGGATGGAGCCCCATCAGGCTCCCTGCTCAGCCCCCTGCTTGTGTTCCCTCTCTCGCTTTGTCTCTCTCTGTCAAATAAATAAAGAAAATCTTTTAAAAAAATTTTTTTAACATACCTCATTTTATCTTTTAACACCTATTTAGACCCTCATTGTAGATGCAAAACTAAATGTCCCCTACAGACATTTTGCTTGTCTTTTATGTCTTTAAACATAGTAATCATATTTACTTTGGTTTATGAGATTGATGATTGCAATACCAGAAACCTGTGCAGATCAGTTTCTTCTTTCTATATATTTAGTAATTGTTCATTGTTAGCTGCACCTTTTCCTTTTCCTTTTCCTTGTGAGAATTCTTTAAAGCCTTGGCTGGAAGTAGATTCCTTCAGAGAGGATTTGTGCTTGCTTTTTCTAGGTGGTTGGGGCATTGCCATTTTGGGACTACTTTAAAATCTGACTTGAAGTTTTGTGGACCACCCAGGTCACTAGAATTTGACTTACATGTCTACACATAGGTCAGTTTAAGATTTTAATTAATCACTCTCAATCAGGGAGTGGTTTGGACTTTTTTAAAAAATCCTGTTTTGTCTGGTGCTTAAGCAACTTGCCTTGAAATTTTCTTGTGTGTGAAAGAGGTGCAGTTGGGTTTAGTTCTGGCTCATATTGACACTTAGCATGTCACTGAACTTTTCTCTTTCTTTCTTTCTTCTCTCCTCTCTCTTTACACACACACACACACACACACAGGCATTTGTCCTATAAAACTATAAAAATTGAAGCTCAAGTTCATCAGGTTCAGCAATAGCCCTCAGGGTAAAAATTTTGCTTACTTCTCTTGGGTCCTCCTTTCCCTTAGATGTTGGGCTAATAAATCCTTACTGCTATATTTTACCAGTTCTCCAATGTTTTTAGGAAGATTTTTAAAATATACATTAACTAACATTTTTCATTTTTATTAGCAGGAAGATTGTTCTAGGTGTCTTGCCATTATATTACCAGAAACAAAGCTATGCATTTTCTGAACACGCAAGTTTGCAACAAGTAGATTAATTCAGATTGAATTCCTGCTAAACAGGACAATGCAGAGATCTATAGCTTGACAATTTTTCAAAGGGAACTTAGAGAAATATGATAGTAATTGCCTTTATATACACATTTATACCAAACTAGAAGTTTCAGGCTAGTAAGAATTAGAGGTTCAACCTCTGTCAGTGAGGCCCAGCAAAATGAGTTCTTCTCTAAGGAGACAGATGTTATTAATTCTACAGATACTTATAGCACATACATTCTAGATTCTGGGGATACAGCAGTGAAAAAACCAACAAGTCCCTGTCCTCATTGAATATAAATTCAAATGGAGATTCATGCCCGTGCCTTTCTCAATACCGTGTTCTAACCAGCAGAGTTATGTAGCACAGTTGGAATACAGCTATCAGTGAGTGTCATATTTCCTGGGGCCAACTCAGCAGGTGAAAAAACTAATAAAGTGAAAAGTGTTTTTTTTCCTTTAATAGCCAGTGCCCCACAGATGATCCATTATTTTTCTTTTCTCTGTTTTAAGTCTCTTAAAATGTCTGCCCTTTTCATACTGGGCATAAATGGGAGCAAAAGGAATACTGTGTGTCCATTTGCATGACAAACCCTGCTGCAGTCAGTCTGTTGCACTTGAGTTTCCTCCTTTGAGGAAAATCAAATTTTCTTCCTTCCTTTATAGTCCATGTCAAATCACTGTGAGATGTCTTAGCCTTAAGCTTGGGGAGTGGAGGGAAGTTGAATATGCTCTTTAGAGAGTTGGAAATGCCCAAATAAATGTAGTTCATTTCAGCATTAAAAGGTCTTGGCCCTAATTTCAAGTCCTGACAATGTCCTTCTACCAGAATATATAGCAGAGACCAAGACTTGGTCTGCTAGCTCAGAGCAGGGGTTCCCATTTTCTCACCTGCTGGATGATCTCAGGTTCACACTTAGAGACCCCAGAGACAAAAGGAGAGAAGATTCTTCCATGCAAACTCTTGCCCTCAAAGTCCTTACGATACAACATAGAAGAATAAACTTCATGTGCCCTGTGACTACCATTATATAGAACACTTGCATGTGCAAAAATAGCAAAAGGCAGCATTTTATAGCATGTGCACCTCAAAATCCTTTGAAATGTTCCCATTTTCTCACCTGCTGGATGATCTGTTTCACACTTAGAGACCCCAGAGACAAAAGGAGAGAAGATTCTTCCATGCAAAGTCTTGCCCTCAAAGTCCCTACGATACAACATAGAAGAATAAACTTCATGTGCCCTGTGACTACCATCATATAGAACACTTGCATGTGCAAAAATAGCAAAAGGCAGCATTTTATAGCATGTGCACCTCAAAATCCTTTGAAATGTTCCTAGGAGGGAAAAATGTAATTGTTTATCTCTTTCTTGAATCTTCTCAAAGTGAATTAATATACTAAGGATTTTGAGATGTTAAGTATTGAAGTAAAGAAAACTGTGTAATATTATCAGAACATTTTCCAAATTTGCAAAATCATTTGATAATGGGGACTTTTTCTGTCCACATGACCTCTATTGTCCATGGAAACATTTTGGGAAAGTCATGATGGAATCATAAGGTCATTGTTTTTGTGTTAAAGTGAGGATTTATGGGTACCTTTTACCTCCATTTCAAACATTTTGCAATCTAAATTGTTTTATCATTTCACCTGTTTATTTATTTTGGTGTCAAGGTTCTTAGTTGTACGCTGGGTGACTGGGGCAGAAAGGGAATTATTAAAGGCTACTGGATTCGTTCATGGAGGCTTCAGGAGAATCTGAATTGGGTTTAAATGCATCCATCCAGAGGCACCTGGGTGGCTCAGTCATTAAGCGTCTGCCTTCGGCTCAAGTCATGATCCCAGGGTCCTGGGATCGAGCCCTGCATCGCGCTCCCTGCTCAGCGGGAAGCCTGCTTCTCCCTCTCCCACTCTCCCTGCTTATGTCCCCTCTCTCACTGTATCTCTGTCAAATAAATAAATAAAATCTTTAAAAAAATAAAAATAAAAAATAAATGCATCCATCCAAGAAAAACATCCAAAATTCTCTCAGGACTGATTCTATGAACATGTAGTTGTTGCTTCTACTGGACAGAGAGGCAACTGCTCATCCCACTGACAATGTTGACACTGGAGGCTGACCCCTCTGCTAGAACTGTTACCAACATGGACTCTGGAAATTGGATCTAATTCTACTGGGGCCATTAGCCCCCCCAAGATAGTGTCTATATAGCCCTAGCTCTCTCGGATTCCTAGCGTCCAAGTCAAAGTCCTCTCTTGGTAAACCTGATCCATGAATCATTAATCATGTGACTAGGGTTTGCTGTAAGGAAAGCTGAAATGGTAACTAGTTTTTGTGGGAAGAAGAGGACTCAACTCTTTGCCCAGATGGAGAATGTCTCAAAAGATAAATGGGGTTGGAGGGACTTGAGTAGGCAACCAAAAACAAGCCAACTTTCTCACTTCATATTCAATTATACTTTGTTCTCCTACACACATTCCATCTCCACAGTCTAGTACAATTTTCAATACAAATATGAAAAGTTTCAAAAGCTAATCCACAAATACCTGAGACTCTCCAGCAAGCTATAATAGGATGTTATTTAATGAGCCAAGCTCACTCAAACCTGTGGTTCTGTTACTATTGGCAATGACTTGGGTTTGAAAGTTTTGACCAAAACTTCCTATGTTTTGTTTTGTTTTGTATGTCCACTTTACCACTCCTTCCCCCAAGGAGCCCTATAGGGCTTCACTATAGACAAGTGCATTTTTAAAGGAAATTTTATTGATTTACCATGACACTGGAATAAAAATGTACCTTCATTCTACCCTTTCCCTTATTTGCACACACAGTTGGTTGGGTCAGTGTTGTAAAGTTGGAGAACACCTTCCCCAAGAAGTTCTTGGGATTCTGTGGGAATGTTCAGGGAACTTCTTGACCTTGATGAAATATTCATGGACCCTAAAGTAGCTGTCCAGTGATAGCCCTGGTATGCCTGGAGCCCAATAGAACAACCACACCATGACTGAACCCGGTGGTAGAATGGGCTTGGAATTTGGAGAAGCAAAGTTTACAAGGAGGTGTGATGTGGAGCCTGACATCACTTAATCAAAACCCTCTTAGATGGGGGCACCTGGATGGCTCAGTCAGTTAAGCATCTGTCTTTAGTTCAGGTCATGATCTCAGGATCCTGCAATGGAGCCTCACATAGGGCTCCCTGCTCAGCGGCAAGTCTGCTTCTCCCTCTGTAAACTCTCTCACTCTCACTCTCTCTCAAATAAATTAATAAAATCTTAAAAAAAAAATCCTAGATGAACCAACCAGTCTGGGAAAGAGGGGTGTGGAGCAAAGAAAGACTGTGTTGCTGAGGTCTAAGCTCTGCTGTGCAAAACACCTCTGAAAGAGCTGATCAGAAGAGAAAGACATTTCCCAACTACTCTCCAAGAGGGAGTAGAGTTCCAGAGGCCAGTAGGCTATCTGGATATATATGCAGACTCCCTGGTTGGCAGATATCTGTGACCAGCCAAGCACAGGGATGAGCTGTTCGCAAAGGCTATGATTACAACTGAGAAACTGCTGACCCTTATGTACATTCTACAAGGGTAACCCCAGGGGACCAAGGGAACATTTGAGATGTCCAAACAAAACCTGTGAGGGTTGGCCCAAAAATATTTAGGGAAAGAAACTCCTGGAAGCAAGAGGACTTCCTGCCTGTCAAGGATGGATGGGCTCTGAGCAGTGATATTTGGGTATTGTCATAAATCTCATGTGATTTCATAGCCACAGATCTAGCTCTGCCACAAGAACATCTTGACCTTCCAGGTAGAAGGGTTGGGGCTCCTCCTTTACACTTTAATACATTCCTTTGAGTACTCAGGAGTTCACAAGTATAATTTCCCTCATGAACCCCAATTCATAATCCCTTTATGGGGAGGGAGAATTGTCATAAACTCCAAACATAAGCTTCAGGTGGAACCTCATCTTCACCCTCTCCTTACATATGTGGCCCAACTATTCTATCTGGAAGTAGTCCTATAGGTCAAGAGTTCACAAGCCACAGAGCTCTGGAAAGAGTGAGGTCACACTCAGGTCAGATGAAGAGCAATATTAAGGCAGAACAATCACACACTTCCTAGGAGACCCCATTTCCATATGTATGACTGATTTGGATAGAAGACTCTATAAAAATAAGTTTCTGGAGATATTGGAACACATGAATCATCCCTTTGACTCTATTGCAAGCTTCTTGAGAGTGCAACCCATATCTGCTCCTTGTTTTTATCTCCACAACTCTTGGAATAGTGGTAAATATTTGAACGAATGAATGATAAATATTTGGAGCAGCAATGCTGTTCCAGTGACAAATCGACACCATCCATTCATATTACAGGAAGGCTTTTACTTTTCTAGGTGAAAAGTTCTTGGCTCCTGCTAAGAAATTACTTGAAGGACAAGATAATTCAACACACTATTCCCTGGTCAGTTTCAGCAGTTTATCCCACTTAAGGTTTCACATTAAAAAAACATAAAAATAACTAATCTAAAGAATGTAATAATAGGGTTGGCCAGGGCCCATGAATCCCTAGAAATGTTCTCATGAAGTCATTGTAAAAACCCAATGTTGTGTGTCTAAGTGGTGTCCTGGGTGAAAACACAGTTCCCTCCCAGGAGAGGTGACTTGGAGCATGAATAAAGTTTTAGCTTGCGTTAGAGAGGTGGGCATTAAGAAATAACTAGTTTCAGCTGACCAGTTCCTGGGCCCCAAGTACCCTGCAGTCTGGCTTCTGAATACTGCTACTCCAATAAAACTATTCTAAGGTTGCTGACAACTTCTTTGTAGGTAAAATCAACAGCCTCCTTATTGTCCTTATTTCACATCATCTTTCCACAGCTTTTGGTACCTACCGTGCACCTGCTCCTTCAAATCTCTTCTTCGTAGCTTCTGGATACTCGTTGGATTTTCATTACTATTCTAGTTGCTCCTTCTTAGCCTCCTTGCAGTATCCTCTTGCTCTGCCCATCTCTAATCTGTTAGTGTCCTCTAGTAGTTATCTTTGGCCCTCATCCAGTTTCATCTAATCTTCTGACAATGACTCCAAATCTTCATTCCCTACCCTACTGACCCAGTTCTTCTCAGTTAGCCTCTACAAGGACATTAAACCCTAGTGCCCTTAGGCTTCCATTGTATATAATTAATTAACTTCTTTCCTGTGTATCTAGAATAAGAGTACCTATCAACCCCATCTTGGGGGAGAATTGAGAAAATAATCACTTGGATCATTTCCTGTGGGGCTTAATGCTCTTTAAGAACCCTATTGAGGCTGGTTGACACTGGTCCCATAGAGCCAACTGCCTAGGAGATATCTCCACTTGGCTGTTTCACAGCTACCTCAAAGGCCACACTTCAACAATAAACCCATTGTTCCTTCATATTTCCTTTTCTGCTTTTCCTATCTTGATAAAGACCATCATTATATTACTAATTCCTGATTCTTCTATTTTTAGACATAACCTATTGATTTTCTACTTTGGAAGATGAAGAGTGTTCTCTCACACATGCCTGTTCCCAACATACACTTTCCATCTCTCCATCCTATTTGTAGTTTAGAATTTTAGTAGCATAAATATCCTGTGTTTATATTATTATAACTATGTAAACACATTTCATAACTGAGTTATGTAATATATGATAATTACTTTTCCTTTATGGCACAACTTTCTGTTTTCCCAAGGTTAGTAGTTGTTTTTCATTTGTTTGTTTATTTGCTTGGATTTCTATGGATATACCCTTAATTTTTTCTGTGTACTTATCTGTAATTCAGCTTCAGAGTCTCCTCTAAATGTGTAAACATGTAAACAACCTTAATAAATTAGACTTCCTACAAATTTTACTTCCTTGAAGGAAGTGTCTATAGATGGACTTTGGTCTTCATTATTGATATCTCACTGGGTTCCCCATGGAGGACCTGATGTCAGTACATTTATTTATTTATTTATTTATCTTCTTATTTATTTTTAAGTAGGCTTCATGCCTAGTGTGGGACCCAATACGGGGCTTAAGCTCACGACACTGAGATCAAGACCTGAGCTGAGATCAAGAGTTGGACGCTTGGGGCACCTGGATGACTCAGTCGGTTAAGCTGCTGCTTCTGCTCAGGTCATGATCCCAGGATCCTGGGATCAAGTCCCACACTGGGCTCCCTACTCAGTGGAGAGCCTGCTTCTCCCTCTCCCTCTGCCCCCCCCACCCCCCTCATGGGTATGCACTCTCTCTCTCTTGCTCTCCTTCTATCTCAAATAAATAAATAAACAAAACTTAAAAAAAAAAAAAGGAGTCAGACACTTAACCAAATGAGCCACCCAGGTCCCCAGTGTCTGTACCCTTAAATCATTTTTTGTCACTTGGTCACATTTTCAGAGAAGGCTCTTTCCAACTCTCTCCTGAAAGATAAAGATAAAATTGTCAAAAAGAAAAGATATAGTTGTCAAAATTTTGAGAGCTTGATAGGAGATCGAAGACTGGAGTTCACATCTCTGAGTATGTAAATTTTCACTGACTCACTGTATTTTTAATATGATATCCCCATACTCAACTCTATATGGTATCAATTTTACCCCTCAAGAGAATAACCTTCTTGTTTTCTGTAAGAGTGGAAGTGGGAAATCATCTTCTGATATAGATGGAGAAATTATTTGAGGGTCCAACTCTTTGTTTAAAATAATTTGAAATGATTTTTCTGGTTTTGGTTTCTCCTTTACCTCTACTTCCAGAGTGTCCATTAACTCTGATTTCTGAGATTTGGAAGAGGAAATCTATGGTTTAAATCATCTTCCTATTTGGTTTTCCTCACTGTTTATTTAAGATTAGAATTCCACTTTCTCCAATCTGCTAAATCAATTGCCACTCTTCCATATATTCCCTAGCTTCTAAAATTTTGTTATTGTTCTGTATTTTTCCCTGTTCTGTTTGTTCTTATAGTTTATCTATTCATAAAAATCCCATTATCACCCCTTTGACAGAGTTTTGGCAGGGAGAGATATAATGCATTATCTTCTTTAAATAAAAGCTCCTTGGCCTTTTAATTATGTCACTTGCTACACTTGCAAACACACTCACTTATGCTTCTTCAAATGTACCATTCTCTCTTTCTCTCAGTCTCTCCCTCCTCTCTCTCTCTCACACACACATCTTTATGTGACTCTCTCCCCTAGGATGGCTTTTTCCACTCTCCTTGCCCCACATCTATCTGAAGAACTTCTGTTCATCCATCCTTCACCATCAACTCTCACCTCCACCAGGACATGTCCCAGACCCCCTCCTGTAATTCTGTAGCTCCCTGGACAACTCCCTCCCTCAGCTACTTATCTTCCCTGATAATAACTGCTCATTCACTTTTCTGTCTTATCCACTGGACTGCAAAGCACACTCACAGATCTCTCACAAGCCTTCTTCCTCCAGGAATGCTTCTGGCAGAAGGAGACACTACACGAGATGCTCCCCTAAGGCAGTGTTCCAAACCAAGAGAAGGCTTCATTCTTTTTTTAATAGTCTAAACCATTCTTTTTTAAGTGGTCTAAATCATTAAAAATTATTATTATTATTATTATTATAAAAGTCTCTTTCCTACTCTCCTAGAATAGTTCTCAAAGTTAGACCAGAAATTAACTGCCCTAGAAATTATGTAGTGCTTTGTAGTCAAAGCACTTTAGCACTCATCAATTAATTATGATAATTTACCATCATTAGCCAGCTAATTAAATTTGAAACTGAAGCTCCAGAGGAGAAAGACCAATTTAGAAATATCACTCCAGGCAGATGTCCATAGGCCCAGCTCCTCATTTCTTGACCTTCCATAAAAAATAGTGGGCTCTGGACTGGAACTAGGCCAAGCAACCATTTCATAGGCTCCTCCTTCTCATTATACAGGCCAAGGCCAGTGCTTCTCCTCTCCAGAGCTTAGACAACAAACACCCTGGGAATATCCTCCCAAGTGACATACTCATCATACTCAGTCTTATTTTCAGTCAGTAAAAAGAGGCTTTCTCTAACACACACACACAAAATGTAGATCTTCTCTGGCTCTCATTCTTGCAACAAAAGGGGGGATAAAATGGCTAGAGCTGTAAACCATGCAAGTCTTGCAGTGTTTGGAGGCTACTTAAAAAGTGGTCTTGTCGGGGGTGGGGAGAGGATGAAAACAATGGAATGGAAGAAGGGTCTTTACAAAACTCTATTTGAGGAACTAGTATTCTCATAATACAGTAGAGTCAGGCTCCCAGATTTATTTCTCTTCCATACATCAGAGTCATGACCTTTCACTTGTTATCTGTGGAGCTCTTCACTTCTCAATGCAAAGGAAAGTGGAGGGAAAAATTACCTGGTATGTGTTGTGCCCCACTTATGCATTGAAATTGCTGGAAATACTCTCCTGGAACATTTTCTCCAAAAACAGTCTGATAAGGCCCCTTCTGCTTGTCGTGAGATGTTGCTCTCATATTTTATTAACAAACTCCCCCACCCCAAAATTGTAATCAGCCTGGCTTTTCTCATGTTCCCTTAGAAGAAAGGGAAGGTACAAATGTCTCAGGATGCAGAGATTTTCCTACAAACTCCAACATCTTCATTGCAGATTGTTATAACATGATTACATATCATGTAATATTAATAAAGATAACAGTAATGATAGTAACAGCAATTTTCAGGTGTTTTCACAGTTTTTATTAGAGCTGTTTAATACCTAATGACATAGTTATTTTATTATCTCCATTTTTACAAGGAATAAGGTTCTTGTAGAGAAAGTGACTTGCCCAAAGTAACAAAGCTAGTTGATGATATAGCTGAGATTCCAATCCTTGTCATTTGATGCCAGTTTGGACTGAGCTACTCTTAGTCTCTCTCTATCCACTGGGGTGCTTTTGACTGCAAATAAAAAAAAGTTGAGCTAAAAATCCAAAGGAAGAGCAGCCCTGGGTTTTGTTGATTCAGTGGCTCAGTGACATCATCAAGGACCCAGGTTCTTTTCATTTCTCTTCTCTATTACCCTCATTGTGTCAAATGTCATCCCCACACTCTTTCAAGATGCTGCCACAGTTCTAGGCATCACCTGTGTAGACAAAATCCAGAGACATAAAAGGTGCTATGTTTGTAACACATCCCTTTTTAAAAGTAGAAGCAACTTCCCCTCACCTCTCATTGGCCACAATTTCATCGCATGCCCTTATCTCAACTTGTCTATCACTTAGCAAGTGATACACACCATCTTGATTAGCTCAGACCAATCAAGATGCAATGTCCTAAGTCTGGAAAGAGCCCACTCCCTGCTGAAGAACATGGACTCTTAGAGGAAGAAAAATAAAATTTGTCAGCAAAGAAGAAAAGGGAAATGTTCTGGCATTGGCAACGAACAATGGTCATCACTCTTACCAATATGGCAGATTATTTATTTCCTAAAACATCCTGTTATTAAATAACAAAACAAAGCACCTGGTAATTCTATACCCATAATTGGTGTGTAGGGTTAATGGAATATGAGAAAAAGGTCAAAGTCCAGTATGGTTAAATACATATAGTGCTAGATCCACACACTGTAAAGGGAACTCCACTGACTAAAGTGAAGAGACCTGAGCTCTAATCTGACACTAACTGGGTGGTCTTAATCTGCCTAATCTTGGCTTCTTGTTTTACATTGGTTAACAATGCCTGCCTCTATCTACCTCACAGATTTTTCTTAACATAAATGGTTTACTAAATCATTATTGTTATTAAACTAAAGTCATTTTCCAATGAATACATGTATGAAGGAAGATTTCTGGTTTTGAAGACACACTGAGTGCTCATCCTGCTGGGTCCTTCCCACCCTTTCTGCCTCCTCCCCAGTTCTCAGAAAAACCTTGAGGTGGATCCTCTACCCCTGGTGCCTGGCCCTAAACCAAGGACCAGGATGTCTGTCAGTCAGCACCTGGGCTGCTTTTCTGAATTCACTGTAATGTACACATTGAAGCCCACTGCTTTTCTTTGTATTTTAGAGAAGCTGGGTGATGTGGGAAGGAGGGTCAGTGATCGTAGTGACAGTACGCTCTCCAAATGAAGTCAGGGAGATTCAGAGGGAGCTAAGAGAGGGCTAACAATCTTCCTGCTCCTTTTGTAGATGCTTCATTAAGCACTTTTATCTCTCTCGATATTTCTGGGTATCTCTCCATTGCTCTTTTCTCTGGTCACATCTTTTGGACTGAGATTTGTTCCTGCCCCTCTTTACTCACTGAGTCACTAAGTCAAACATCATTGCTAGATCCATTCTACTGATGTGTAGTAGGTAAGAACACATCTTTCTTATTTACTACAGTAGTTCTGGCCATTGCTTTACCTTCATTCTTATAATTTAAAGTTTTTAGCTGATTGCCTGTGAAAGAACATATAATAAAACCATGTTTGATTAAACTGGAAGAGATATAGAGATCATCTGGACCTTTGCTACTCAGTGTGATCTGCAAATCAGCAACATGGCATAACCTAAAAGCTTATTAGCAATGTAAAATCTCAGGCCTGCCCCAGACCTACTGAACCAGAAACCACATTTCAACAAAATCTCCAAGTGGTTCATATGCAGATTAAAGTTTGATAAGTGCTGATCTAAATCAACTAACTACCTCATTTCACGGAGAAGTCAAGTGACTTCTCTAAGGTCTCATAGCAAATTATTAGCTGAACTGGGGTGGATCTCAGGTATCCTTATTACTAAAACTGCACCACACTACCTCTTAAATACCATCGATTCATTTATACTTAGCTACTTTATCCAGCTCTCATTTCCATATAGGAAAGTAGACACTGACATAAAGATATATCAGTATTTGGCATTCAAATTTCCTTCTCTTACCACTACTAACATTTTTGATAACATAGCTTCAGAGTTTTCTGCAGCCTTCTTAGATCTCATTGTTTCACTTAATTAATTCACTAGGGCCTGCTTTATTCTAAAATAATGACATGAGCAGAGTTTCTCTTTAATGTTTTTCTACTCACCTCTTCCTTTCCCGTCCCCTTTTTAAGACTCCATCAACTGGATTAGCAACTAGTCTATCGACTAATATTTTATTTAAAAATCCTGTACTTACCTCTAAAATGAAAATAATCTAAAGCTTTCTTTCTGTTTTAGTTCTTAGTGAAGATCATGAGATTAAAATTGTGATTGCTTTGCAAAATGAATTGGGGAGTTCAATAATTTTTTGTTGATTTAAAAACCTATAGATCTCTTTATTATTATGTTATGTTAATCACCATACATTACATCATTAGTTTTTGATGTAGTGTTCCATGATTCATTGTTTGCACATAACACCCAGTGCTCCACGCAGAACGTGCCCTCTTTAATACCCATCACCAGGCTAACCCATCCCCTCAACCCCCTCCCCTCTAGAACCCTCAGTTTGTTTTTCAGAGTCCATAGTCTCCCATGGTTCATCTCCCCCTCCGATCTTCCCCCTTCATTTTTCCCCTCTTGTTATCTTCTTCTTTTTTTTTAACATATGAGGTATTATTTGTTTCAGAGGTACAGGTCTGTGATTCAACAGTCTTAACACAATTCACAGCGTTCACCATAACACATACTATCCCCAATGTCTATCACCCAGCCACCCCATCCCTCCTATCCCCCCACCACTCCAGCAACCCTCAGTTTGTTTCCTGAGATTAAGAATTCCTCATATCAGTGAGGTCATATGATACATGTCTTTCTCTGATTGACTTATTTCACTCAGCATAACACCCTCCAGTTCCATCCACGTCGTTGCAAATGGTAAGATTTCATTCCTTTTGGTGGCTGCATAATATTCCATTGTGTGTATATACCACATCTTCTTTATCCATTCATCTGTCGATGGACATCTTGGCTCTTTCCACAGTTTGGCTATTGTGGACATTGCTGCTATAAACATTGGGGTGCACGTACCCCTTCGGATCCCTACATTTGTATCTTTGGGGTAAATACCCAGTAGTGCAATTGCTGGATCGTATGGCAGCTCTATTTTCAACTTTTTGAAGAACCTTCATACTGTTTTCCAGAGTGGCTGCACCAGCTTGCGTTCCCACCAACAGTGTAGGAGGGTTCCCCTTTCTCCACATCCCCGCCAACATCTGTCGTTTCCTGACTTGTTAATTTTAGCCATTCTGACTGGTGTGAGGTGATATCTCATTGAGGTTTCCTAATGAAGGATTTGATGGGTCATACTCTATGGCTCATCTATATTTTGAACATTTTTACAAGATTATCCTATTTGAAGGATCATAACTACCTATAATCAAAAGCTGAGTAATATTTTCTTAGACAAAGTATACTGACATGTTTGCACCTTTGAGATTTGTTACTTCTTGAGCAACTTGGGGCAAGGATGGAAGGATGGAGAAGGGGAAATATACCCCTCAGTCCTCCCACTCCATCCCTCATGACTTCCGTCCTGAAATATATTATCTCATGTTTATCTACCTATTGCTTCCACTTATGACACTTCCATTAGCATTCTCCAACTCTTTTTATCCCATAGGAAGCAGCTAAGGAAAGAGGGACTAGGAGTCTTAAACTCCACTGCAGTATTTTCTTGGGATTTTTCCATTTCAGTGCCCTAAAGAGCATTTGGACAGCTCACAGTCATGCTCAGGTCACCTGACGAGGCACATGTCAGCATGCCCTGGAGCATCCATGGGTGACTCTGAGGCCCTCCCTGATCTGGAAAGATGTGGTCATGATTCATGTTTCTGCAGCAAATGACAAGAGGAAGAATAGAGTCTGCCACTTATTAGCAAGTGTTCCTGCTGTCCTTGTCCTCACACACTGTATTTCCCAGTTTAGAATTATCTCTTAACTTCAGGAACAACCTGCATTTAGAAGTTTCTGGGTAGCAAAGAAAAACCTATAATTTTATCACTACCACTCCTGCCCCCTAAGTTTGCTTTGAGAAATCTTTGTGATTGGAAGAAGCTAAGGAATATGCAGGAAGTCTGAAGAATCTTAAAATGTATTGCTCAAAGACAAATGTTTCCCTATCTTTTTTTTAGCTTCATCTGCATTTCTTTTTTTTATTTTTTATTGTTATGTTAATCACCATACATTACATCATTAGTTCTTGATGTAGTGTTCCATGATTCATTGTTTGCACATAACACCCAGTGCTCCACGCAGAACGTTCCCTCTTTAATACCCATCACCAGGCTAACCCATCCCCCCACCCTCCTCCCCTCTAGAACCCTCAGTTTGTTTTTCAGAGTCCATCGTCTCTCATGGTTCGTCTCCCCCTCCAACTTACTCCCCTTCATTCTTCCCCTCCTGCTATCTTCTTCTTTTTCTTTTTTCTTAACATATGTTGCATTATTTGTTTCAGAAGTACAGATCTGTGATTCAACAGTCTTGCACAATTCACAGCACTCACCATAGCATATACCCTCCCCAATGTCTATCACCCAGCCACCCCATCCCTCCCACCCCCTACCACTCCAGCAACACTCAGTTTGTTTCCTGAGATTAAGAATTCCTCCTATCAGTGAGGTCATATGCTACATGTCTTTCTCTGATTGACTTATTTCACTCAGCATAACACCCTCCAGTTCCATCCACGTCGTTGCAAATGGCAAGATCTCATTCCTTTTGATGGCTGCATAATATTCCATTGTGTATATATACCACATCTTCTTTATCCATTCATCTGTCGATGGACATCTTGGCTCTTTCCACAGTTTGGCTATTGTGGTCATTGCTGCTATAAAATGTTTCCCTATCTTGATTAACAGGTCAAGTAGGCAATTGCTTCTGTAATGTGGTCTCAAGCCATTAATCAACAAAAGGTCTGCCTACCTCATACATTTTCTTCTCTCTGACCAGAAATTCTGCCACTAATTTGCTGATGGAAGGGTCCTCCTTCTCTTTCTATGTTCAGGGACGGAGGGTACACAAGACAATACATCTAAATTCATGTACTCCACATTTTTCCCAGGACTAAACTTGCTCTGAATTTTTCACATATGTTCAGGAGGGTAGAGGGGGTACCAGGTGGGTATTGGGGGCTCTGGGGAGGAGGGGGTGGGAGGGGGAGAGTAAGCATCAGAGAGATAGAAACATTTTTAAACTGGAAAAGACTCCCATCCTAATGCTTTGCTCTGTAAATCAAGAAAGAGGCAAAGTTTGCAATGTCATTCAGCCTCCTCCAGCTTCGAGAATTTCCTTCTCTTAATGAGGCATCTCTTCCTCCAGCAACTGAATGGGAGAATAAGGAGGTATAGGGAAAAAAAAGAAAATCAGTGAACAACATCCTCTATGATAGCCCAAAAGTAAACATAGCAGTTTATTTACATACATGTTAATTTTATACAAGTAATCCCAGAATCATATGCTGCTTTTATGATTTCCTACATGTATATCCGTGGAGAAATACTCCTATTATTCCAGCACCAAAGGAGTGACAAACCAATTTGAGAATTACAATAGGATGTGAAATATGGGAACAGTGACAAGGCGGTCTCAGAGGTATCTGTAAGCACAGTTGTTAGTTCACTCCTCAAGTTCTGAGTCGAAGCTACAGAGGGAATCTACACAGACAGATTCAGGAGACTGAACTCCCTAGAGGATATGTTTATTCATCCATTTATTCACTCAACAAATATTAAGGAACCTGTACTATGTGGCAGGAATCCCTACTATTGGCTGGAGACTGGCAGCCCAAATATTAGTAAGACTGCTCTTGACAGCCGTAAGACAGAACATTATAATGCATCATGGTAAACTATAGTGGTAGAAACGGCAGAGTCCTATAGTAGAATTAAGAAATGGCACCCAACTTACAGAATTAGTTAAGCAAAGGGGTGTAGGTGTGTGTGTGTGTGTGTGTGTGTGTGTGTGTGTGTGTGTGTGTGTGTGTGTGTGTTGAGAAATAACAAGGCATGCATATGGAACAAAAGAAACATTCTGTTGCTGGAGAATAAATCATGAAGTGGATGCCAGGAAATAACCTGTAGAAGCCAGAAGAGCAGCAGGGATCACTCATGAAGAACCCTGTGTGCTATGTTAAGGAATGTGCACTTTGCTCTGTAAATAAAAACTGGGGAGCCATGAACAGAATTCAGTCAAGGGCATATCATAGCCAAACTTATTTATGAAGATGCAATTCTCTGCCAGCTATGTAGAGGATGAATTGGAGGAGGTAGGGAGAGCAATCAGGAAGTCACTGTTGTGGTTACAGGGTGATAAGGGTGATAAGTGGTTAAGGTTAAGAGGTGATAAGGGCCTGAACTAGGGGTGTTGCTGTGGGGATGAAGAGGCAGGAATAGGGCTGCGAGCTATATACGAGGCAAAACCAACCACATTTGGTAGTAGATTGAGTGGGGAGAGGGAAAAAAAGGGAGACGTTCAGGATGGCCCTCAAGTGTCTTACTGAATTTATTAGTAAATGGTGGGGCCACCAATCTAGAATATAAGAGGGAGGAAGTTTGGACTCAGCATAGCCATGTTAGTTTGGGGAGGGGGGTGCTAAGTGGCATCTAGGTGTAGATTTCTAGCCAGTCATTCAGCAGAAGGATCTGAAGGTCAGGCAGGGAGTTGAGATTTGGGAGTTAATAGCAGCAAGGTGGTGATTTAAACCATAAATTTGGATCCAGAGAGGACATGTAGAATGAGAAGAGAGCTGAACTAATGGTATAACTTTATGGAACACCAAAATGTCAGAAGCATCAGGAGAGAAGACTATCAAACCATAGGAGAACTAAAGGAAAAATCATAAAAAAGAACCAGGAAAGTGAGGCTATACAAGAGCCAAGATTCTAAAGAGATTCAATAACCTGCATCAAATGCACTGAAGTACAGCAAAGTGTGAGATCTTAAACATCTCATTGGATATGGTGGTTAAGAAATCATTGGTAAATTTAACTAGACCATCTGAATGGAAATGATGGAGCCAAAAGCCAAGCTGAGTGACATGAAAAGAAATGGGAATGAAGAAGTAGAGACAGAAAGTATAGCCCACTCTAAAGAGTTTGCATGAGAAGAGGAGAAAAGAGATTTGTTAAGAGCTAGATGAGGATGTGGATTCAAGGAAATATTTTAATATTGGAGGAAACTTGAGCAAGTTGATAGACTTAGAGGGGTAGAAATAGAAGATACAGAATGTAGGGTGATAAATCATGTGACAAATTCCAGAAAAGGCAGTAGGCAACAGGATCTAAGGCACAGGTGGAGAGATTGACCTTGAAATGAGAAGAGAAACTTTCAGGACTGGAAGGGTTAGTAAAATAGCTGGAATGCTTTTTGCTGCAAGCATCAGAAAATACAATCAAAAGAATCTTAAACAATAAGGAAACATTATTTTATCAAGATGTCAATGAGCAGGATGGTTATGGGAAAGGTTGCTAATTCAGTGGCTTAACAATGTCATCAAGGACCCAAGTTCTTTCCAGGTTTCTGCATTGGCACCCTCAACACACCAGCTCACTCCCACCATGGTCAGATTACCACAGTATCTCCAGACTACATTGTTCCATAGAACAATATCCAAAAGCCAGGAGAAAAGAACTATTCCTTAGGCTCCATTTTGAGAGGGAGAAAAACTTTCCCAGAAGCCCCTCCACAGATCTCCATTGAATGGCCAGAATTTTTTCACAATACTAAGCCAAGACTGAAAAAGGAAGTGAAATAGTTAAAACTGGGTTAGGCTAATTATGATTTATCCACTTGAGCTAGGCAAGAGGCGAGCCTCCCTGAAAATATTTGATAGCTATCAAATATCTGTACAAATCAGGGTTCTGTTAACAAGAAAGAATGGGTGAGCATGGCTGTTGGGTCAGCAACCAAAAGTGTCTGCCACAGTGAGGATAAATGTAGAAAAGTTGGTATCTAAGAATAGAAGTAATGCTTAATTTCCTTCATTTTCTTGACTGTTTGCTGACAATGAGGGAACAGGAGTTAAGTATGAAGTTTGAAGAAATAGGTAGGATTTGAAAGTCATTGAAGGAAATGAGAAAAAGTGTTGACTAAAGACAAAAGATTAAGAAATAGCGCTACGGGGCAAGCTGAGAAGAGAGTCCATGAAATTTTCAACATGCCAACCAACATCTGATTATTTTCCCAGTATATCCCCGTATTCAGGTATAAGAACAAAGAAGTTAGAGAATAATAGTACCATTGGTTCTAGGTTGGGATTTTATGGGTGATAAGATAGAAAAATAAAGGATGGCAAGGAACCAAAGATGCTTATGAAAGAGTGGTTCAGATCTCTGTATAACCCATGGAATCTTGGTTGTATAGAAGAAAAGAGGAGTCATAAGGTTCAGATAAACAGTGAGAAAATGATGTGATGAAGAAAGAGGATCTGCATATGAGGTCAGAGTTTAATGGGAAAGATAGTGTGAAAACAGGAAATTGTGACCAGAGACTGGATACGACAGTGTTGTCCAAGCAAGGTTGGTTGAAGAAGAGAGAAATAAAGGGCATTGGAGTTAACGATGTCCAGGAGTTTGGATACTGGGTTGCTGGACTGGATGTCTAACAAGTGCTACAATATCCTAAGATTTTGTCTGAAATAAATGAGAATAATGACTGGCAACCATCCCAAAATCATCAGTGAAGGAAGGAAGCTAACCAGGTAATAGGCAGATGTCAGTAACCTGGAGGCAAACAACATGGTATGAGTGGGTGGTATGACCTGGAAGGGAAAAGAGCTTTTACCTGAAGATTGATGAGGATTGTCTGAAGGTGGATGTGAGAATCAGGAGAACAGCAACATTTTTCTAGGAAGAATGCTGCATGGAATTTAGAAGTAAAATCAGTTGCTATTGGTGGAAACTGCAGACAAAATTGAAACTTTGAGGAGATCCAGATCTCAGTTAAAAAATGGAGGTTGAGGGGTCTTCTGAAATGTCTTTGGGGATGTAGAGGAGTGTATGTTAATAACAGAAGTGGGGCAGAAGTCACCAACACCCCCCAAAGAAATCTCAGGTCCTTGATAGGAAGAGATGACAGCCTGACTCAAACTCCATATTCATTTCAATAAGTCTAAGATTCCTCCATTTACTGAGGGGAGAATCTCAATGTGGCTAAGACTTCTATACTCTATAAAACATTAACAGTATCATTACTAATGCAAGGAAACCTTCTTATGCCAGAGCAAATAAAAAATAAAGGTGTGAGTTTAGCTATGAGAAAATGTGGCTCTGAGCAGGAATTTATGTTTCTGCTCAGCTGGTTCCTGCTCACTCACACTCTTTGTCTTTCTTCATTTGCATTTCTGGTTTCTTTTCTCATTATGGTCACTATTTACTTGACAGATGATAGAAGGCCAGCTGAGGGTAGAGTACCATTAGCATATAAACAAGATTTTAAAATAGCTGGAACAGAGAAGGACTTTAGAACCTGCTAATCCTCGGAGTCTTGACCTCAAAATAATCAGGAGAAAGTGTACTTGGGCAATTCTCAGCCAGCTTTAAGAATGTCCCTGCCTTGCCTTGGGTGACCTAGGGTGAGTCATCATTTAACTTGGCTGCAAGCTGCCACCAGGTCTTTTATTTAGCTCTATTATTCTAAAAAGATTTAGTAGCAAATATGTAGTACTTGAAGGAAATGTGGAACAGCGTAAAAAGTGAGGACTTTAAATTCAGACAAATCTAGATCTGAATCCCAGTTGCCAGACCCAGCTTTATTTCCCTTAGCAAGTTACTTGAACTCTGAATAAGAAAAGTCTCCACTTAAGGTAAGTCAGCTGTGGGTCAATTTCTTTATGTACATCCCCAGATTATTACCAACTCTACCTGCCTCCTGGGGTCAGCCACCCCCAGTGGTATAGTCTAAGCTCCTACCTAACATACTAAGTTAGAGAATTCTAGTATCCTTTCCAGGATTTCCAAGGTGGGTGCAAATGTTCTTCAAACCCCTGCTGTCAGCTCATTCCTTACCTCCCCTCACCACCTCCCTCCTGAGATGCTGTCCCCTCTCCCTCCAATGAGAAGTAGACAGGGCCCCTCCCCGTTAGGCCTCCACACAGCACCAACACAAAGCTTTTCCTGAAGGTTTAGTGCTAATGGAGGCAATTAAAGAAAAGGAAGCAGACTGAAGTAGAACATTACACACCAGACAAGATGGCATCCCTGCTAACCCCATTTTGAGCCTGTCCTACGGCGACCGTGGACCTGGGATCTCAACCTTCCATTGTGAGCTTTCCCTCATCCTCTCTGTCCTCTGAGCTCCAGAGCCACAAAACAGACATTTTCTGTTACTTTATGATGCAGGGCACTTTCAGGTCTCGTTGGTCTCACCTCATCCTCCTGCCCTTTGCCTTCAGCAACCATGAAGGCCACTTTAATGTGAGTTTCTACTCTGGGCTCCATCCCAAATAACACAAAGAGACATCAGACGCTTTGAAATGGCAATTTTTCTTGCACATGTTCCAGATCACAGGTCTGGTCAGAGATCCCACTCCCATAAGTACCTCCTGTAAGTGGAAAGGAAGGGAAAAATTGTTCTCCCCCCAGTCCTTGCAAACTTCTGGGTCCTAAGGTTCTGGGATTCTATCTTCCAGTTACACATATATCACTTGAAACCCTCATGACCACATTCCAAGACATGTACTATTATCCCCATTTCACAGATAAGGAAGTTTAAGCTTAGAAAATTAAAACTATTTTCCCAGTTTCACAAGCTAAAATGTAATCCAGTGAGGATTACACTCAGTGTTTGGACTGCTGCCCCCTCTTGGAAACCAGCTCTCATGCAAAAGTTAGCTTGAGGTGATCATGCTATGAGGAAGCCCCGTTTGCCATGTGGAGAGAGAAAAGCCTCACAGAGGAGCATCAAGGAACGAGGCATGTGAACAAAGCCTTCTTGGACCTCCCAGTCCATTTTAGTCACCAGCTGAATGCAGATGAGTAAATAACCCCAACCAACATCACATGGAACAGAACTATCTAGCCAAACCCTAAGTGAATTCCTTATCATTCCCATTTTTAAACCTAAAAGGTTAGAGCCCTTTGGGAGGCTCCACTAAGGGAGGTGGGTCACTCAGAAACCAAATTTGTTTCTCATAGACAACTTCTTCCTGAAGAATCTATTGGAGCAGGCCAAAAATACATAGCCCTTGTAGGAATACCCAAATGTAGAGCAGATTCTGGCTGAAAACTGCCCCAAACCATGGTTTTGAATTTCAGGGAAAAAACCCTAATTATGTCTCTGTCTATCCGTTTCAAAGTTACAGTGTATGTGTATGTGTCTATGTACCTATGCTTAATATCCTCTACATGGACACTGCTAAGAACTTTAGAAGGTAGCCAAGAAATACTCTATAATGGGGAGACTTCTGACTCCACATCAAAAAAAGCAATTTAACTACTTATGTTCCGTTTCCATAAACTTGAGAAATGTCTTCATACATTCATTCATGTAAGATATGTTCATGAAGCATCCACTTTGTGTCAAGCAACTATTCTAGGCTCAGTGGATTCCACCACAAAAAAAGGGCAGCCGTGGCCCTGCTCTCAAGGAAGTTCAACTCTAATGCCAGGAAGACAGGCAACAAATAAGGAAATGATTCAATAAAACATAAATGGGGGCTGAGGCATGGTAATAGTAAGAATTACGAAGAAAACAAAGTGTGAGCCAGGGGTAGAGCATGACAGGGGGTAGGCAGGGTATGGCAGGGAGCAGTATCTACTTTTAAGGTCCTCTCTGAAGAAGTGACTTGAGCAAAGATTTGAATAAATCAAGCGAGGGAACTGTGTGGAGAAATGGAGGAAGAATGTTCCAGGAGGAGGGGAAAGCACGTGTAAAGGCCCTAAGGAAGAAACAGGCTTGGGCTACTCAGGACAAAGCAAGTGGGCATTGTAGCTGGAGGGAGGACGGGAAGGAGGAGATTGGAGAGGTGCATGGGTCACATGGTAGAGACCTTCATACCACAGAGGGGAGCGTGGATTTTATTCTAGCATGTTGTGGGAAGGCATTGGAGGACTCTGAGCATTCATGCTGGCCTGCTGTATGACAAATAGACTCTGGAGGGAAAAGTGGGGAAGCAGAGGAACTGTTGGAAGGTTATTGTGATTTTCTGGAAGAGCAATGATAGTGGCCTGTGCCTCGGTGGTAAGAAGTGATAAGATTGTGTTTTGAAGGTGGAGTACCTCAATTACACATACACAGTTATTATTCAGATCGAGGTCCTCAGCTCTGAGATTTGGAAGCATTTCCATTTTTTAAAGTGATGACTAAAAGAGCTGACTGGGCACTTCATCAATGCCCTGGAAGACAATGTTTGGCATGCCAAGCCTGCCCCCTGAGTGCAGAGACACCCAAATCACCAGCTCAGACAGCTCTAGGGCAAGGAGACAAGTGGATTTTATTTGATCCCAAAGGAAAGCTCCATATAACCATGTGCCAGTGATGACTGTTGCTTCTGAGCCTAGGCAGACAGATTGGGTAACTTTCCAACCAGTCACACAGCTGCCCAGTGAATTTGTCCTATCTGCCATCTTGGAGAAGATCTCCAAGGACATGCTCCTTGGAGAACAACATAATTAAACTTTTCGTAGTCTCACCAATACACCTTCACATGCAGAACTAGTTCCTGGGAAAGAGGAGGACCAATTTGCATCAGAAACCCAGTGTCTTCTGGGAAGTAACTTATTCTCCCACAACTTTCCCCCCCAAGATTTAAAATGACAGAGTGACTCCTCAGTGGCACAGTCGGTTACGCATCTGATTCTCAGTTTCTGTTCAGGTCTTGATCTCAGGGTCTTGAGATGGAGCCCTGCATCAGGCTCCCGGAGTCTGCTTAAGACTCTCTCTCCTTTTCCCTCTGCCCCTCCCCCCCCGGCGCACTCTCTCCCTCAAAAAAACAAATAAATCTTAAAATAAGAAATGGCAGTAGCCCTGACCATGTTTCTTTGGCAGAAGAAGATTCCAAGTCCCCAAAGAAAACAAGGCAAAGGGACACCACGCTGGGGACCCAGGCTCATGCAGGAGCCCGAGGTTCATGGGGCTGGACCAGTTCTGGGATAGCACATGGCTGTGGCAGAAGGAGTCTTGCAGCACAGCCTCCAAAGCCATGGTAGCACTTGGGAATGACACTTGGGAGTAGAATGTGAACTTAGAGAGCTGTGATTTTGGAGCTCAAGCATGGGGTTCCTTGACAGTAGTGACTATACTGTAGACCTGTGAAGACATCAGAACATCGACAAATAGTTTTCAACAGTGGTGCCACGTGGCAGTGAGACAAACAAGCAGCATGGGACAGATCAGATGTCGCCTTATCACCTCCTATCTTGAAAGCATCTCTGGATCCCTTTGGGCTGCATGAGCCCCTCGTCTTCGCAGACAAGAAAGAGCGAAAGTCCTCAAGATGAGAGCCTGTACTTCCTGGAGGTGCCTGGGTGGCTCAGTCGGTTAAGCGGCTGCCTTCGGCTCAGGTCATGATCTTAGGGTCTTGGGATAGAGTCTTGCATTGGGCTCCTTGCTCAGCGGGAAGCCTGCTTCTGCCCCTCCCCCCTGCTCATTCTCTCTCTCTCTTTCTCTCTTAAATAAATAAATAAAATCTTTTTTTAAAAAAGAGAGCCTGTACTTCTTAAAAATAAGAACAGATGGGACCTTAGTGATTAACTGGGGAAATAAAAAGCACCATATATCTGGTAATGGATGTACATGTGGTATGGTGTCTGGTGTACCATGTGTAGGGTAAGGCATGCATATGTATACCTTACACATATGATTAGAACGTACTGACTAACAATCATAAAAATGTGGCACTACTACATTTACTTGCAGGAAAATGGGTGCTTTTATTTACTTTTTTTACTTGTATTTATTTTCAAATTTTCTACAATGAGCATACACTACTTTCTCAAAAAAAAAAAAAGGTAAAGCAAATATAAAGAAGAGAATATTTAGTTTACATTCCTCAGCCTGCCAGACAAGTGCCCCCAGGAGTGACCCCAGGAACCTATAACCAATGATGACTTCTGGGTGCTTTTGTAGCCCCTATGGATGGCCAGAGGTGGTGATTCCTGGGCCAGAGCCCACCATCCTCTCAGCAGAAACACTGATCAGATTGTTTTCTGAGCTGAAGGGAACTTCCTCAGCCCAGAACAGGACAGGACGAGTGGCAGGTCCCTCCCCAACCTCCTGTCACGGGTCAGGGCTCCCTCAACAGTCCAGGTGGCCCCATGAGGTGACTGCTCAGGGATGTCAAGCGGGGATCTCCCACACAGATTCTCTGGTCCCACATGTGTACTTTACATAGAGTTTCACTTCAGGTACCAGGTATCACACCCACCGAGCAACAATTAGACCTTCCCTCACGTGATTTGCATGCCGCAGCCTGGCCTCCTGGGGCTACTCCACTGTCACAGACATTTATATATTCTGCCCTCACAGGGTCAGAGCTCTGAGCTGAAGGCTGAGGGGCACACAAAGATGATACCTCAACCCTGCCTTCAACGACCCCCCTGACCAGAGGGAGACAGGAAACCTAGAAGAGCCTCCGACACAGGTAGAACGCACTGTTAAAATAGAGATGAACAGGTAAACTTGTGACTGACTTCCTCCCATGCCAACCACAACTATTTCTTCCTTCTGGTACCAGGTCCTGTCTTCAAGCTTCTCTCAGAGGAGCCCCCTTACATCTGTTCCCACTACTTCTGCAATAGTTCCACTCTCACCAAGACTCACTCACCAGGCTCTAACAACCTTTCAATCCATTCTCCATGTGTTGCCAGAAGGATCTTTCAAAAATCCATGTTTTCCCCTTCGCTTCATTAAAAACAGGCAACAGGCCTCCACTTCCTGCTAGGGAGTCTTAACTCACTGGCATGGCATTCAGTGCCTTGCCTAATATAACCTATTGTCCCGGGCTGAGCTCTCTCTTTTGCTTTCTCTTCCTGCCTCCAGCCCCCCAGCAAACCCCTATAGCCATCTCCCACCTGCCCCACCTCCCCCGTCCCAACACACACATCCAGAACAATAACACTAGACTTACCAACAATCCTCAAATACAATACAGGAAGATCCCTTTCCTTCATTCTTCAAAGTGCAATTTAAATGTCTCCTTTTCCATAGAGCCCTCTTCAGACCTCAAGTGAGAATTAATCCTACCTGCGATCACAATAGCACTTTGCTTATATCTTCTCCATTGTACTCATCATATTACGCTTTGCCATCCTCCACTTAACCTTGGGCTCCCAGAAAACAACTATCACATGTCACTCCCCTTTGTACCCCTCACAATAAAGGACCCAGCATACAGCAGATACTTGTTTGCTACTTATTGAATGAGGAACCAAGTCATTCTTTTCTGTTTGCAATACTATATGTGTGTGTGTGTGTGTGTGTGTGTGTGTGTGTGTGTGTGTGTGTATTTAAGAAACCTCATGGTTCAAGCAATGGTCCTCAGATCCTACATGGTTATGTAGTACTAATTGGTCCAATAATTAATATCCTGATATAAATCTTTACAATTTAATTTTGTTCACTGAATTTACTTACATTGATAGCTCTCTCATTCTTCCTATAAACACACAACACACACACACACACACACACACACACACACACACTACTGATTCTGTTGTTTCCCTAAAGAATCCTGACTAGTACACCAATCCACCCTCTACAGGCCAGAAAACTAAGCAAGTCTTGCCTGTTCAGAGGGCCTGGCCCCAGTGGATAATGCACATCAATCCAGTACAGTTATTCATACAGGAACACTTTTTCCAAAAGCCCTTGCTGTTTCTTCCACCTGGAGGGACATCCATCATTGTGACACTCCTGGCCCTCTCCACTCCCCACTTACCTGCTTGGTGAGTTAATGGAGGAACCAGAGAGAGCCACCCAGCCCCTTCCCCATCTTCTAGTTCCTCCTGCCTTTTTCCACTCTTAGTCTGACCTGGGAAAATGTCCAGCTATGTCTGTAACAGGGTAGGCAAGTCTGAGCAATTCTGTGCTCAATTTGTTTCTCGCTCTAAGCTTCGTCGTCCAACTTAGCCTCTAACAGTAATGAAGGTAATACTTTCTCTCCATTCTTACTGTTCTATTTACTATGCAGAGCCCTGAGCAGAGAAGAGGTCCCCAGCCAATGCACATAGCTTGACTTCATAGTTTCTAAAGTGTATCTACCTAGAGAATAAGGCCTCACTGGGTCCTGGGACATCTCCTGAGGGGCCTGGAGTGACAGAGCTGAAGCAGCCTCGAGGTTGCTTCAGTCCAACGTCTCCTGGTACCGGTGGCGGGGGGTTGGGGGAGGGGAGGATTACTATACTTGCTGCTGCCTGTGGGAGTTCTAAGGAGCAAATAAGAACATGTACGTGAATATTTCTGCAGTCCATCCTCGTATGTGAGTGCAAGGTGAAATTATTTTTGTGGCTGTTGTAATCCTGCTGATGTAGGATCCCAAATGCCCACCCAAGTAAGTTCCATCAACTATTTCTAGACAACTATTTCTCAGGAGCTGTCTTGCCTGGGCTTTCCCAACATTTGGATCAGCTACCACGTGGCCTCCATATCCCACCAGACATTCAGGTACCTGTGGCTAGATATGGAAGAGAATGCTTCCCCTCCCCGGAGGGTGTTACAAAGTTTTTCAGGACTCCTGAAGCAGAAATGTTCCTGCCCAATGCCTTGTGCTGTTCATGTGAACTCTTTCCATTTGTTCTTCAAGCTAATTCCCTGCCTCCCTAAGGCAGGTGGGCCAGGGCTGGGACAGATTTGCATGACAGACGCTGGGCCCATACCATACCCTTCAGAAGCATAAAACCCTGTTACCAGGTCAAAGTTGTGGTGCTTCATTCCCACTTTTATAGGACAAGGAGTATTCTAGGAGGTTCCTGAGTCCCTGGCTGAATCACTGGACCAATTTTCCAGAAATGCCCAGACATGTCTGAATTCCAGTGGTGGACGCAGTGCACCCCTAAGGCAGTTATGTTGCTGCCTTCAATAAAAAGGGCCCTCCAAATCTCGTTTCCTGGCCAACGGACTCCCAAACCTGACCTCTGGGCTCCTCTCCTCTGTCTCTCCGTCTCTGTCTCTGTCTTTCTCTGCTTTACTCACCCAAGATGAGGGGGTAGTGTGCTAGGGCTGAGTTGTAAAGGAAGGCACCAGCATGAGTCAGCCTGGGGATGTTTTCCCTCTGTTGCCCAAGCAGATGATGTATTTTATATTTTGCCCATCCTCAGTGGACTCGAGACCTTTATCCTGTGCTGTGTGCACTCACCTCCCTTGTGAAGGAAACTTTCCAGCATAGAGCAATCCCCTGGCCGCAGGCAATCCTGCAGCCTTAACTCCATCCAGGTGGCCGCCATGTCTGCGGGCTGGGGGACAGAGAGCGTGTGAGGTGGGTGGTGCACCTGCCCCCCTGCCCCGCTCCCTACGTGGCGGCAGCAGCACCAGCTCCAGCTGCAGGTTCCACTTGGCGGGGAATTCCCTGCACAAAAGTCTCATCCTGTCTGCCGGCGCAAGCCAGCTCACTTCCTTCTGGGCAGCTCATTCTCTAGGGAGGGCACAGGGAAGGAAGGCTGCGGAGGAGAAGGGTGCTTAGGGCACGAAGAGTCAGGAAGGGTTTAGTTCTCTTCCAAAAAAGGACTGAGCCGGCAGAGCCTGGAAACTTCCCTTCCCAAGCCAGGGGTGGGGAGGACGTGGTGGTGGATGCTGTAATGGTGACGTGGATCGTCCCTCATCCAGACCGTAAGAGGCCTCTGATGCCTTAACCTCGTCCCTGCTGCTAAAACACATGTGGCAAAGGCTGTGGCTGTGGATTTCTAGGGAACGCAGCATGGGAGCCAGCTGGACCCTCACCCTGGCTGGGCGTGCAGGGGCTGAAGCCAAGAGACGCATCTGGGAGGAGGCTGCCAGAGGGACCCCAGAGAGGCCAAAGGGGACCCTAGGACGAGGGGCCTGTGCTGGTGTGAGGTCTGGTGTTATCCTTTCCCCAACACCCTGCCCAGCTGTCTCCCCCACTTTGACAAAAACAAAATGTCAAGTAATGGGGAGGATATTAGTCTGTAAACATGGTGGTATGAGAAATGTCACATAGCTTTATTTACTTCCAATGAATCTGACTCCGGTCTGGTGGGAAATCCAACCGTCGTTACTGCAGCCCCCATACCCCCCAGAATTGTGCAAAGGGCCCCAGGATGCTTCTGCTGCCCCAAATAGTCGAGAGGCCCCTGCAGCCCACACTGGTTATGGCACTGCGCCCTCTACAGGATCCCTTGAAATCTAACCTCGCTGTGACTAGAAGACGGAGACTGAAAGCCTGATCCCTCTGGAGCCTGGGGTCTTGCCCCCTTAGGTGCGCCATCCCCTCCAAAACCTTGCCAGCTCCCCAGAGACACTGTCAGGGAATGGAGCAGGGCCTCCCACTCTTTGAGGGGCTCTCTGGCTCCCACTGCTTTCCCAGAGAAAAGGAACATCTCCCTCAGTCCCCTCACCTCTTTCCCTCAAAGGTCCTCACCCCCAAGAAACCCCACATGGTGTCTGTAACCTCGGACTGGAAGCTGGCAGGACAAATAATCCCTCAGATAACGATTTATTTGCCTACCACAGTATTTTTAATTTTTTTTAAAGATTTTATTTATTCATTTGAGAGAGAGAGAATGAGAGATAGAGAGCACAAGAGGGAAGAGGGTCAGAGGGAGAAGCAGACTCCCCGCCGAGCAGGGAGCCCGATGCAGGACTTGATCCTGGGACTCCAGGATCATGACCTGAGCCGAAGGCAGTCGCTTAACCAACTGAGCCACCCAGGCACCCTATTTTTAATTTTTTAAATTGTTGCCACATTAGAGGATGATACTCAAAATATGGATTTCTGGCTCTTCTGGAAAAATCAGAAAATATGGCAAATGAGGCCCATTTGATGGGGTCCGCCCATCCATTTCCTGAACACCTGTTAGATTCCAGGTGATAATCTAGGTCCTGGAGCTAAAAGGGTGAACAGAACAGATGAGGTTCCAGTTTTGGGGGAGCTTACATTCTATTTCATGGTGGGGACATAGAAACAAACATTGACTGGGGGGGTGAGAAACAAGCTACGAACCAGTGATAAACAAGATCCTTTCCAACCATGATGAGGACTGAGAAGAAAATATACCAAGGTGTTAGTGGGGAGACCAAGAGCTCATTTAGACTGAGAAGTCAGGGCAGCTTCTCCATGGAGGAGTCATTTGAGCTAAGACCGAAATGACAAGGAGTTTGGCACATAGAGATCTATAGGAAGAGCAAGCCAGGCAGGAGAGACACCAAGTACCAAAGCCCCATGTTGGGTATAAACTGGACTTCTAAGAGTGACAAACAAAAGGCCAGTGGGGCTGTTTGGTTGACATCAGAGTTGTGCTTTAGGGCTTGAATTCAGGGAAAGAAGGACACTGAGGAGGGAAAGCCTTTGCAGAGGAGAGAAGGGAGTCCTGGAACAATGCAGCAGGTTGGGTCTAAGGAGAGAGGTGGCCAGCCAAGAACACTCTCACCATGAAGAAGCATGGCCTGTGGATTCTAGGAGCACTGGCATTTGATACGGAGTTTTATATGGGTTATAATTTTCTTGTGGTAGCATCAGGTCCTTGGGAAAAATTATCTACTCCCTATCACCCTGAATTAGCTGTTTTAAGAGATACCATTCAGGCTGTGATCTTGTTCGGAGGGCTAGACCACAGGGAGCTCTAGAGCAGTGGGTTTTAAACTAGGCCAAGGAGATCAGCGGAGCAAGTCCAAGTCAGGAGGAGCTGAAAGAAACTGAAATGACTTCAGGGACATGGGAGCACTCTTTGGTGATTTTTGGAAACACTTGGGGGAGCAAGAGTCTTGAGACACAAAAGCTGGGGACTCCAACCATGGCATCTGGATAGTGATGGTAGTGACCACTGATGGCTGGGAAGCGTCTTGAAGGAGAAATAGAACTAGGCAGATGGATGAAATTAAGATCATATTTGGAAGACTTGAATTGGATCTATGACCCTAAATGCAAACCCTTCTTTCAAGAACTCCCTTGGCTAAGTTACCTCAAAGCTGCAATCATTAGGCTCCTGAAAACAATGAGCAGAACAGCAGTGTGTCCCTGCTCCTACTTGGCTACATGGCTCTTCTTGCAGGCACCACCAAGGGAGGGTCCTCCTGTGACCAAGCTTGCTCGGACAGCCTGACACGTCTCCCCGATACAATGCCGAGGGTGAAGAGGTGAAGGAAAGCACAGCCCATGGGCCCCCTGAAAGGCCCAGCATTGGCAGGGGGAGGGGCAGGACGATGTCCCATCTAGTAACGCATTCCACGGGCAGTGGTCTAAGGGCTTGGGCTGCATCAGTGATTCCTGCCCTCGTGGAGCTGATATTCTAGCAGGTGAAAACAGATAACAAATAATAAAAGCACAGCAAGTAAGTCAATTATACAGTATGGTGGGTGGGAAGAGAAAGGTGCTTTAGAAAGAAAATGCGGCACAAGACGAGGGAGATCAGGAGTATTAGGAAGAGGGGCCATTGCACGTTTAATGTGGTGGTCAGAATCAGGTGACATTTGAGTACAAACTGAAAGAGGTGAGGGAGAACATTCTTGGCAGAGCAAAGAGCCAGCGCTAAGGTCCTAAGATGGGAGTGTGCCTGGTGTGTTTGGAGAACAGCAGAGGCCAGTGTGGCTGGGCTGTAGGAGGGAGCACAGGGTAATGTAGGAGGGGATGAGGTGAGGAGGTGACACAGGTCACGCCATGCGGGACTAAGCCACTGTTAGAAGTTGGAACCCACCAGGGCGCCTGGGTGGCTCAGTTGGTTAAGCGACTGCCTTCAGCTCAGGTCATGATCCTGGAGTCCCGGGATCGAGTCCGGCATTGGGCTCCCTGCTCAGCGGGGAGTCTGCTTCTCCCTCTGACTCTCCCCCCTCTCATGTGCTCTCGCTCTCATTCTCTCTATCAAATAAATAAATAAAATCTTAAAAAAAAGAACTTGGAACCCACCAGCTGAACAGAAAGTGCCATAAGCGCCATTACAGCCGGGGCTGCTCATTGTCGTCTCTGAACACCTGGCATAGTCCCTGTCCGCGGTAAGTCCTTGTTGCGCGACTCACTGCATGTGAAATGCACCCTTTATGATGGCCCCGTGTGTGGGTCAGGGCTGAGTCATCACCACGGGCCCCTCTTTGCCCTGCCCCACGCTTCCATGCCCCCTCCAGCCCTGCAAGCGTCCCTGATACGGTATCAGTCACCACCCAAAGCCATGTCCTTATCTGCCCTAAGGGGACACATCACATGTTGCCAGAGACCATATTACATAAAATTCTTGGAGAAAAAGGGCTGAGAATGCAGGTCCGTGTGACCTAATGAAAAGAGCCAGCCAGTCAACCTTACCTCCGGGCCCTCCATCCCTGATTCCACCTTTTATGGCTCTGCTCTCTGCAGCCTGCTCCCCTTCCTCCCTCCTCCCTGCTCCCTCCCTCATCCCTCGTCCTCCCCCTTCCTTTAACCCCCTCCCCCTTCTTCCCTTCTACCTCCTTTTCTCCCCCTTCCCTTCTATCCCCTCCATCCCCCGTCCCCCTCCCCTTCCCACTGAGTCCATTCAGTGAGCCGTAAAGTTTTCCTCAGGAAGGAATTTGGGCACAGAGGCAAGACAGGTTATGAGGCACACTAATAAGCAGGGGAGGTGGGTGTGCTCGTTCCATTTTCACGTGACGCAGCACAAGCCGGCAGACCAAATGTTCCCCAGGGCCTGACTGTGTGGGGCCAGCAATGGAGGAAAGAAAGGAGGGACCACAGCCTGCCCTGCCCCCACCCCCTACCCCACGACAACAGACCAGGGAAGCTCAAGTCAGCCTGTTCTTGGGGGACCTGTCTCTCAGGAAAGAGTAGAGTGATGCCTCTGGGTCTCAGGGCTGTCCACCAGGGAACCCAGTAAGACTGCATGGGGAACACTGTAATGAAGCTTTGCAAATGCTTCTCAAATTATCAGGCCCCGCCAAAATCTTGCTTTGCCTCTCAGGGTTACAGCAACCACTCCCACCTACCACATTTACTAAAAGAGCTCTTGCACCCTCTCAGTGACTCTGTCTGTCCTTGGGCACTTGCCAGTCACACAAAGTAAGCGGAGAGAAGCATGCACCTGCCAGCCCTGCAAATGCCTGTGTCCCTCACCCCTCCCTCCCCAGCCCCGAAGAGCACAAACAATGCCAATGAATATAAAGGTGCTCCGGAAAGGTAAACATTAGACGAATGACCTTGGCTCAGAGGTGAGCAGGGTCACCATGCTCCTTAAAATATACATCTGTCTGAATCAAACCCCCATTTTATATTCTGGGGGAAATCTAATGCGTGCCTTGAGATCTCTGCAAATTGCAAGGGAATCTCTATTCTCCTCGCTCACCTCTGGCTCCAGTTTCCTGCTGTCCCTGAATTCTCGTTCTCCGTTCTCCATAATTCTGCACCTTCTTCGCCCAACCCTATCCTCTTGCCTAAAAGCAATTATTTTTACAAGCATTGCACATTAGCCGAATTTTTACTGACGGTTTGTAGGTCACGAGGGATGGGTTACATTTGCTCACCGCTCAGCAAGCAACCTCCCATCTAATACCAGATGGCCCGTTTTTGGAACATTCTCTAGGGATTTCTCACGGGCCGTGCCTTTGTGGGCAGCACCAAGGCCTCTCTCGCCCTCTCTCCTCCAGGAATTCTTCCCACTCCTCCCTCAGAGAAGGGTGGCTCCCTCCTGGGCTCGACACACCCAGAGCCCATCTGGGTGTGCCAGGGACCTGAAATCTGCTGGCTCCTTTAGCAGACACTTGCTTTAAAAATGGTGATCCTTTTTCTTTGTCTCGCCATGAAAATCATTATTTTAATTCCAATTCTTCAGCAAGCAAAGGAGAGGTCTTCTATTTCCCTTTATAAGGTCACTTCCTAATTTGTAGCATTCTCTGCCTCCTGTCCTTGAGGCCCAAGCCTCCAGTCCCATTCATGGCTAAATAAATAGACTCTGCCACCTTGGAACTCCACCACCTGCCCCAACAGCACCAGCACACAGCGCTTATAAATAATGTAAGTAATGTCTTGACGTTACCACGTTATAACCACTGCAGACGCCTATGTCGCCAAGTGGCATAAGCCAAGGGGCTTACCTTGGGTGCTAGGAGACCCTTAGGAAGCCAGGAACAACTACAGATTGTCCATGAAGCCCCTGAAACTGTATGCAGCCATGTGCATTCTTCTGTAGACAGGGTTTATAACTTTAATAAGATATTACCCCCCCCAAAATGTTTTAACCATCTCAGGTAGCCTGTGAACAAGACAGAGATCTGTATCAACAATGCAGGCTGAGGGGCTAACGTCACCTCAAACCAGGTCATTATTTAATTAGCAGTTTGGGAAAGAGGAGAAATCATTACGAAAAGACATACCTTTTCAAAAATTGTTGCTCTGAGAGTTGTTAAAAAAAAATCAGCAGGAGTTAAGGAGCAGGGAAAATAAAAATACAAATTGTTGTTTTTATATGGAGAGTTTTTAAAGATGTGATTCAATAAGCTGATGCCTAACATCTAATGCCTTTTCACAGACATCTACAAAGTAATTCTGAAACGGAGATGTTTACTTCTATATTTCACATTTTGAAGAGTCTGGTTTTATAATCTTAAATATTAACCATAAAAACAAAGATGAATCAGATACATAGATTTATTGTATTCATTGCGGAGCAACTTCGCTCAGATAAAACAACTGCAACAAATGAGCCCAAAGTGAAGGATGGATGGAAGCCTAGAGCCAATTAAAACTAAATGGGAAAGAGATTTAAGTCTGAAAATTGAAGATAAGGGTTGCCAATTATCCTGCCATCTAACCAAACACACAACTGCTACTGTTCTGGATGACTTGATGTATTTTTAATTATCATATCAAGCATTTGACTCTTGTTAGAAAAAATGAAATTGACCATAAAAAAAAAATCAGCTCTTTCCCCCCATAATTCAGACAGAGAAATAGCCCTCTCTGCCCACATGGTGTGTGTCTGTAGACGCACAGTGGTGCGGTACCATTAAAATGGTACCATCAATTACAGAGAGTGCTCACCATCGCCTGATCTGTGTTTACCTCATATTAATTCTCAATTGAATGTGGAAATGTTTAGTTTTGCCTCATTTACACTGTTAATAGTTTTACACTAGATTATAAGGAAACAGATGAGACAGAAGGCCCTGAGAGAGTGACACAGAGCTGAAAAGTCTTCCCCGAACTTGCCCAGTGGAAGACAATACTGCCCTTAGGTTCCAAGCAAGGGGGCCCCTGGCCTGGACCTGTGTGCTAAGGGGGCTCCCACACCTCACAGCACACACACACACACACACACGCACACACGCACGCGCGCGCGCGCACTTAGGAAGGTCATGTGAATGCCTCTGGCACTTGGGATCTAGTGCTCAGGACAGGCATGGAGCAACCCACAATCCCAAACATCTACTCTTCTTTCTAGCACCCTTCAGCCCCAGGGAAATATTTCACATCTCTTGCCCCTGTCCTCTAAACAAAAGGCAGCTGCATCTGAATGCCATGAAGGTTTGTGGGTTTCATCCTGCAGACATTGAGCCAGGGGGAGAAGTTGAGGAACAGAGGCATTTAGGTGTAAGAGAAGAGACAAATTAACCTGTCAGATCCTTCCTCGTGGTATAAACGCAATACTTCTTGCATACCCAATGATTGTTTCCTAGTAAGTACAGGGTGTCTCTTATCTTCCTTCTCTTTGTATTCTAATTTGAGGTTCCAGATGTATTCACAAATGATCACAGTATTGGCAACAGATGCAGGTAGCAGCTGAGGAACATTTTGCAATATTAAACAAATCATATTACCCTTAAATTTGTGTGTATGAGTGAAGCGTGAAACCAATATTTTTACTGGTAACTAAAAGAATATTGAATGTTAAAGCTATACATTGTTTTATTTTGGTAAAAATACTTTTAAATATTTAATTACATTTCAAAAAAATTCCAATTAAAATTCAACTTCATTGAAAATATTTACATTTGATATTTCTTCAGGGAACCTGGAGTAGACATACTTTGACATGCCCATTCTTTCTGTTATGTACAGCTAAAACCCTGAATATTATATGTAAAATAAAGATCAGAAGACTCTGAAAGGCAACGAGAAGGCAGACTGGCTAGAGATATCAGAACCCAAGGAATGGCAGTGGTCAGTGCCTTGGATTTTCTTTTTGCCTCATAAATTCCAGACTTGGAGCTAAACAACCCAGCAACTCAGAAGCACCAACAGGCAGACAAAGCAAGTCCCAACAAAAACCACCTCTCTGTCACCAAAGGAATAGGAAAGGAACAGCCTAGCAGACTGGAAATTTGTTAGACTATCACCACTCTAACCCAGCCAAACTCTAAAAATATCTGTGGCCCCATCCATGCCAGAAAATTCCAAGTGGGAGTCTAGACTTTCCCTTCACAAGACCATAATGAGGTGCCCCCAACACACTGGGTGGTGTCAGAGAAAGTCAAGTATGGTGCCTGGACTCTCACCCTCAGTGGCCAGTAATGAACTCCCCCCACCCCATGGTGTCCATAGAGTTCACGCTGAGAGCCTGGACTTCCGCTCCCCTCCAACAGAAACAAGAAGACTTTCTCCTTCCCCTCCGGAAGGAGGCCTAGTGAAGAGTCAGGACTTTCACCAGCATCCAGTAGTAACAAATCCACCCTAACTGTAGAGTCTGTAGAGGCTGGAACTCCCACCTCCACCTGGTAGTAACAAAGAGTAGACCCCTCGGAGATCAATTGTCCACAAAGGATAGGTGGGGAAGCTAGACTTCTACCTCCACCTTATAGTCATGATGTGATGACTCCCCCAAAAAGCCAGCAAAAACAGGTTTAAATAAAATCTAGAATCTCAGAACATAACAAAAAAGTGTTCAAGTTTCAATTGAAAATCATTTATCATATCAACAACCAGGAAGATCTCAAACTGATAAAAGACAAATAATAAAGCCAACATTCAGATGAAAGAGCTGGTAGAGCTACCCGACAAAGACTTTAAGGCACAGCCATGATAAGGTGCTGCAGTGAGCAATTACAAACATGAATAAAATAAATAAAAATATAAAAGTATATAAAAAGAGAAGATGTCCAAAATGAAATAAAATCAAAATGGAATTCTAAAATACATTCACATAACCCACAGGAAGGCAGGAAAAAGAAAACAGAAAAGCAAACAAAAAAAAAGAGAAAAGAGTGAGAAAACAAAAAAGACTTCAACCTATAAATAACCATACTAAATGTAGATGATCAATTCATCTTTCTCCATCTGACTTACTTCACTCAGTTCACACCTTCTAGGTCCATCCATGTTGTTGCAAATGGCAAGATCTCATTCTTTTTTTTTCTTTTTAGAGCTGAGTAATATTCCACTGTGTGTATATATATATATATATATATAAACACATCTTCTTTATCCATTCATCTATCCATGGACACTTGGGTTGCTTCCATAGTTTGGCTGTTGTAAATAATGTTGCAATAAACATAGGGTGCATGTATGTCTCTTCAAATTACTGTTTTTGTTTTCTTTGGGTAAATACCCAGTAGTGGAATTACTGGATCATATGGTATTTCTATTTTTAATGTTTTGAGGAATTTCCATACTGTTTTCCACAGTGCTTGCACTAATTTGCATTCCCACCCACAGTGCACTAGGGTTCCTTTTTCTCCTGGCCAACACTTGTTACTTCTTATCTTTTTAACATTAGTCATCATGACTGGAGTGAGGTGATAATCTCACTGAAGTTTTGATTTACATTTCCCTGTGGATTAGTGATGAGCATCTTTTCATGTATCTGTTGACCATCTCAATGACTTCTTTGGAAAAATGTCTATTTAGGTCCTCTGCCCATTTTTTAACTGGATCTAGTGTTAGGCAAAGAATTCTTAGACTAGACATCCAAAGCACCATCCAAAAAAGGAAAAAAATAATAAATTTCCAGAGATTAAGGAGTGAATGGGGGAGAAGTATATGGTTATTAAAGGTCAACATGAGGGATTCTTGTGGTGATAGAAATGTTCTTTATTTTAACTGTATCAATGTTAATATCCTGGTTGTGAAATTGTACCATAGTCTTATGAGATAGTACCATTGGAGGAAACTGGGTAAAGGGTACATGGGATGTCTCTATATTATTTTTTATAATTGCATGTGAATCTAAAATTATCTCAAAAAAATTTAATTAAAGAATTACATTCAGGGGTACCTGGGTGGCTCAGTCGGTTAAGCATCTGACTCTTCATTTTGGCTCAAGTCATGATCCTAGGGTCATGAGGTGGAGCCTCGTGTCAGGCTCCACACTCAGGGTGGAGTCTGCTTGAGGGTGTCTCTCTCCCTCTCCCTCTGCTTCTCCTCGCACTCATACACTCTCTCTAAAGTAAATGAATAAATAAAATCTTTTAAAAATGTTAAAAACTACATTCATTATTTGCAATTTGTTTTTACTTTTAAATTTATTATGTAATTATAAATGCTTAAAGAAAAAAACTTTTCCAAAATGAAACAAGATGAAACCAGAGAGGGAGACAAACTATAAGAGACTCTTAATCTCAGGAAACAAACTGAGGGTTCCTGGAGTGGTGGGGGGTGGGAGGTATGGGGGTGCTGTGTGATGTGCTATGGTGAGTGCTGTGAATTGTGTAGGATTGATGAATCAAAGACCTGTACCTCTGAAAAAAATAATACATTGTATATTAAAAAAAAAGAAGGTCATAGAAAGGGAAAAATGAAGGGGGGGAGTCAGAGCGGGAGACGAACCATGAGAGACGATGGACTCTGAGAAACAAACTGAGGGTTCTAGAGGGGAAGGGGGTGGGAGGATGGGTTAGCCTGGTGATGGGTATTAAAGAGGGCATGTACTGAGTGGAGCACTGGGTGTTATGCACAAACAATGAATCATGGAACACTACATCAAAAACTAATGATGTAATGTATGGTGATTAATATAACAATAAAAAATTAAATAAAAAATAAAAATAAAATAAAAATTTGAAAAAAGCAAATAATGTAATGTATGATGACTAACATAACATAATAAAAAAAACTTTTCCAGTAGCATATATGAAAACTAGTATTAAATTTTCACTTTTAAACATTTACTTTCATTGATAACTTAGATAAAAACATACTCAAATGTCATCTTTCCTTTAAAAATGTTTCCAAGGCTTTCCAAGGTCTATAGGATAAGAACTCCTTAATGCGGCATTCAAGGCCATTTTTGTTCCATCAACCCTTGACCATCAACCGGGACTCATCCTCTACTGCTGCCCACCTGCCCCCACTCCTCTCTCCAACACTTGCCTGCTTGAACTTCCTTAATGTGCCTTGCTGTTTCATGTTTTTTTGCTTACTCTGCCCCCCCGAACACCTTCATAGCTTTCAAAACATCAATACTTTATATCCTTCAAGATTCAGCTAAATCCACCTCCTCCAGGAATTCTTGCTTCTTCCTCCCTTAAGCCCATGCCAGAGAGAATTTGCCCTCCCTCTCCAGTCACACTGTAATTTGTGCATCTGTCTTGGTATCTAACTCTCAGTTGCTTACATGTCTTTTTCCCTCTTCTAGTCTGTGAGCTCCTTGAGGATAACCACCTTTGCATTTTTAGTGCCTCAAATAGTGCCTGACACATAGGAGATGGTCAAGCTCATGTTTATGGAATGAATGGCTGAATACCTAGCTCACCTGACTCCCCTATTCTGTTCGTTTCCTTACTCTCCCTTTTTCTCATCTTTCCCCCAATAAAATTCATTTCTTATTCTTCTGAAGTCCTCTAGACTTCAGACTAATGTGGAATAATAGTAGTAGATCTTGTAGTCAACTGTGTAGATGCTCACCTAAGAGTTCCTCAAGGATGGGGATTTTTCAAACACACTTTAGACACATCAAAGAGCTCAAAATTGATTGGTAAACAAATTGTTCAATTGACTGAATGAAGAAATGAATGAATGACCTTGAAATGTCTTGTAAATTACACAGTGTAGATTTTTGGTGTTTTGTTTTACTTTGTTCCAGGATGAATTACAGAGAGAGAGAGAACAGAAAGATACATGAAAATCATACAAAAAGCACAAACAAAAAAGAATGACTATGTGGTTGGAATCAGGAACATCACTGTGCAGCTTTTGAGTTTGGGGTTAAGTCTTGTGAATTGTCCTTTGGAACTGATGTGGAAGGAGGGAGGGTGAGAAATCATCACATCATTTCCAGCTGCTTAGGGAGGAACCCCAGTTTGAGTCCTCTTTTTCATGTATAGGGAAAAAAGGGACACAAAGACGTGTCAAAATCATCAAAAAGCACATTTCAGTTTTATGCACAGTCCCAGCCTTGAGGAATTTACAATTGTAACCATTCCAAATGTTTTCCTTTAGGGTAATTTAATGAAATAAGAAAATAATGCATAGGAAACAGTGTGGGCTTTAGCCCAGACAGGCCTGAATCCAAGCCCTGGATTGACCCTCTGCCAGTTACAGCTGCCTGCCCTCTCTGATTCTGTTTCCTTAGCCATAAAGTGCGGTATCAGACCACCTACACGTGGAACACATGTGGGATCAAATAAGATAATGTACATAGACTGTGGAGCCTAATTCCTGACACATAATAGGCCAATAAATTATGACTGTCTCTTTCCCCATCAGAAGCACCAATCTCAAGATTATGAACTTCCCAACACCTTCAAGTGAAATATTTTTCTCATTTAGACTGTATTAGAAGCCAAAGTTATAACACCAGGAGAATACTTAAGGAAACTATGATGTGTGTTAAAAATGCTAGATACCCCGCAGAGCTCTCAATAAATACTTATTGACTGACAAATGTATTGTCAGAGAGCAAAAATCACAGAGATGGGAGGAGGTAACAGCATAAAAAGGTAATTTGGAATCAGCATAGGATAGTGATTATACCTCAATAAGTATTTTATTTCTTAAAAGCAATAGTAAAGGAGACTGGAAATCATCTGGGGAAAAAAATCAGGTTTTCTTTTACAGCCTCAAGTTTATATGAATGCCTACGGGCACAGTACCCAAAATGCCAGTATCTTACTGGCAAAATAGGAAGCAGAAGTACTCCAGGTATCAAGGGGCATATGTATTTATGATACCCATTGTCATGTCTTTCTACATGACCCAAGGAGCAGGAGACCCAGTTATCCTACGTACCTTGACTGAAGCACCTGCTAGAACACTTTCGAGAGTGTCATCACCTCGGAAGACAGGGTTTACATAACCAATATTTACTGGACTTTATTATGTGCCAAGTACCATGCTGGGTTCAGGAACACCAAATGGATGGATCACAATCCCTGTCTTCAAGAAGAGAGGTAGATGGGGCACCTGGGTGGCTCACATTAAGCATCTGCCTTCAGCTCAGGTCACGGTCCCAGGGTCCTGGGATCGAGTCCTGCATCGGGCTCCCTGCTCAGCGGGAAGGCTGCTTCTCCCTCTCCCACTCCTGCTTGTGTTCCCTCTCTTGCTGTGTCTCTCTCTGTCAAATAAATAAAATCTTTAAAAAAAAGAAGAAGAAGAGAGGTAGACATAGAAATAACTAATTTCAAGTAAAGTGTGACCAGTTATCCTTGAGGTATGTCCAAGAACATATGATAGCACAAAGAAAGGAGTGGACCATTTAAGCTGAAGGATTAAGGAAGTATTTCTCAGAGGCAGTAACAATTGAGCTGGACCTTAAAAGATAAAATGTTTGCCATGCCAAGAGAAGGTAAGGGCAGTCCAGGTAGGGGGATCTCTTAGACAAAGGCTCAAAGTCCAAATAAAGGGCCAAAATCAGGAAACTCGGGGTAGTTCCATAAGAACTGGGTCATTGATAAGCCATACATAATGTATGTATATATAATACCTCACATTATAAGATATCTTATCTTTGTGAAATTGGCAACAAATAATTATTCCCATTTTGTTGATGTGCATACCATGAACTTACATTCCCTAGTCCATGAACTCATCATGTCCACCTAATACACACACACACACACACACACACACACACACACACACACACACACACACACTTATTTATTTATTTATTTTTAGAGGGTGGGGGAGGGGCAGAAGGGGAGGGAGAGAGAGAATCCCAAGCAGTCTCCACACCCAGTGCGGAGTCCAATGCAGGACTCCATCTCACAACCCTGAGTTCATGACCTGAGCTGAAATCAAAAGTTGGACACCTAACTGACTGAGCTACCCAGGTGCCCAGTTCACCTAATATTTTTAAATTGAATATCTGTACTTGTTCTTGGTTATAGGTCATTAAATGGCCCTTAGACATTGATGCCTTGCTCCTCATAGGTTCTTGAATTTATACAAGACCAGCCGCCCACAATTAGGAAGGTCCTAGGGAAGGTTAGGAAGAGAGAAGACTGAAGGATAAAGAGACACAACTTCCCAGTGTGGGCATCTCAGTGACCTGACAAAATAACTCAACATCCTGGAGAAAGAAATATTTCACAATGGTCAGAAATATGATAGGACTATGAGTAGTAAATGCCATCAACCATATACATTATGAAACCTAAGCCATAGGTCCTTGATTCTACGGTATGAAAATAGAAAAATTTTCATTGCAATAAACAATAAAAACAAAAAAAAATAAAATAACTAAAAACAAAGACAAGACATGCCAGTTTATGGCAAGACCCACAACACCCAAGGCTTTTGTGCTACTACAGATCATCTTATTTATGCTACAGAAATAACCGATAATGCTGCCCACGGGCCTCCACTGCGGGAATCACTAAATGATCTCAGTATGTTTTCCCACTGAACCTGAGATAAGGGGATAAGGTGAGGTCAATGAATAAAGTGAAAGTGTGTGTTGTGCTTTTGAAAACAGTGCTTTTTAGGCATCTTCGAAATGGCCCTATGGTTACATTAAAATTGCCACTTCAAAATGTCATCTACCCAATTTCATGTCTCATGCCTGCCAGAAAAATGCTTATGTGACCTTTCCTAAGGTCACATAATTTCTCTGGGCTTCTAACTCCTCTCCTGTAAAATGAAGACCTGGACCAGATAACCTCCAAATCAGTTCCCGTGCTGACAGTTCGTAATTCTTTCTTTTTATCCCACATCTAGTTATCCCAAGCCTCTATCCGTACTCACAACCAATTATCTTGGGCAGCAGAGATTTAACGCCAGGCCCCCAAGGCACGTGGGTGGATTCTTGGCCCAAACAGCACAGTTCAGTTGAAACACCTCCATGGGCCCATCTGGGCAGTGTCTTTGCCCCCGACCCCGGACAAATGTGTGCTAGATGTAAAGCGGCAAGACGATGATGACCCCTCCCATGTTGGCAAGTTGAAGCTGAAGATTCACCTTGCCCACTGTGGTTTCATTTCCTGCCCGGAAACAGAGCTCAGTGCTGCAGATGGGGCCTAAGATGACAAATGTTTCTGAGACAGGTTCTGCGTTCAGCATGGTTTCCTTTGCTGTGACATATGGTAAACACCACAGAGCCTTCTTTTTGTGGGGTCGGGCAGAAAGCCCAATTCGGATGAACAGCACATTGGATTTCCTACTTATGGATGAAGTGAGTGTGAAGTGTACCCTGGAGTTTTGGCATTAGGTGGAGCCCCCCTCTGTGCAGCCTCGTGGAATTGACAGGGTTGGGAGAGAACAGCCCCCCCAAGGGTTCCAGTCAGGAGGCGAGCATGAGGAGCACAGGTGCACTGAACACCCCTCCAGGAGGAACACAGAGTTGCCCCAGGCAGAGCCCACCCCTAGCTCAGCAACACGGGGGGACAGCCTTCCACGGGGGCAGGGAGCTCTGTCTGTATATTTGTAAGGGCATATAAGGCAATGTTTAAAAGCATGAATTATGAAGCCAGAGACCCAAGTTCAAGTTCCATCTCTGCCCCTTAACCACTTCTGTGACTTGAGCGATCCAAGCCTCAGCTTCCTCATCCATAAAACGATGCTAATAGTGGAATCTAATAATCAGGGTCATTGTGGGGATTAAATAAGACAGTGAATGTAAAGCAGTAAGATGTGGTAGCTAACACACAGTGCTCTGCTGAGTCATACTTGAGCCTGAGATGGAAGGAAAAATCAATACGACTGAACTTGTCTTTATTTAAAATCTTGATAGTTTGCTCATCATGAAATCTTTGCGTTTTTCAATTTAAAAAAAAATCGCATTAAAGTATTACTTATCTTGATTGTTGAGGGTTTTTTGCCATCCCTTAAATATCGCACATGCCTACAAATTCAGTAAATGTTGCTTGTTATCATTTTATTCTCAGCATACAGTGACTGCACAGCATAATTTAGCACTTAATTATCTAATGTCTTCTATTAGTCATTGTTTCAAGTGCTTATGTCCTGTTTTCCCAACTAATCTGTACCCTTAATAAGGGCAGAAGTTACGACATATGTCTTTTATGCCTAACACTGCTGAGTACATAAGAGATTCAAGTAAGTACATGTCCAGCTCTAGCTTACAGCCTACGGTAGACAATCCACCTCTCTGTTGTTCTCAAATTGTGTCATGTGTTCAAAGGTTTTGTTCCGTGATCCTTGTGGCAGGGATGACAGCGGCATTATCCTATGGCATGTCTGGCACAAAGATGGTGGGACAAAAATCAAAGAACAGGCAGGGACCTTTAAGTTTATCTCATCCCACCTGCTCACTTTACAGATAAATTATTTGATGCCCAAAGAAGTTGGATGATGTGGCCAAACCAATCAATGATAGCACTGGGATGAGAATTCTGTTCTCCTGGGCTTTTTCCACTCCAATACTTTGTGAATTTTCTTTTATCTCTCTATTCCTTTGAGCATCAAGTACAGAGCTCTGCATGTAGGAAAAATTCAGTAAATGATTTAGATTATTGATTTCCAGAACTTGAGTAATCTTTGCTTAAAGGGGGAGTATGGGGTCATTGACTGGGAAAGTGTACGTGTATTTAACAACTCTCCATAGCCCCTGGCTCAGTGCAGCAAGGAGGTTAAGAGAATACTGGATTCAGAGTTAGACAGCTCTGAGTCGCGTCCTGGCTTCGCTACTTCCTAGCTATGGGACTTTGGATAAAATTAAGTTTCTTAACTTAATTTTCCTCATCCAAAGCATGAACATAATAATGGTACTTACCTCATAGAGTTGTGGAAAAATTACCCAAAACAAAAACATGTAAAGGGCATGGCAGACTGCCTAACCATAGTAAATGCTCAACAAATACTAGGGATTATCACTATTCCAAAAATAAGCCCAAGAGTTAGGTGGGCTATGGGCAGATGGATGGTGTTAAATGTACAGCTGTATCATATACTCATATTTTTATATTATGGTGGATTAAAGATTGGGAATGGGGAGCTAAATAATCAGTTGAGTACTTACGATTATGCTAGATCTATTTCATAAAGCCTCATAAATAACTCTAATACCCATTGTATTCTGTGGAATCTCAGTTCCATATATCCATGACAGGGACTCCACCGCCTCCCCTCACCCCTACCAGCTGCCCAGCTCCTGAAATTTTACAGAGTTCCAAAAGCACCAGGAGCCCAGACCAGTAGACGATAAAAAGGGACCTGTCGTAGACTCAACAATACCTCACTATGATGCCCTTTTTAGTTCCATTGCAAAAGAAAACAAACTATATTAGCAAGGATGCCCGATCAATAAGCAGAAGCCCAGATATAGTAAGACACTCCATGACTTGAAATCCTGCCAGCACATGCCTGGTGCTGTGAACAGTGGACAGAATAACCCGGGGAAACCAATCGCACAGTTCACTTCACACAATACCTCACCTACGTTTCCTGTCTTTTCCCCTCAGGACATAGCAAGACTCTGAGCCCAAACTTATGCGACTTCACGGGAAGATGTGAGGTAGAAGTCTGTACGAAAAGCAACTGGGTTTTAGTACTTAGAATTTGGGGGGAAGAAACAGACTTGGATATCCCAAATTTCCAATCAAAGACCACAATATTTTGCATCTTGGCAGCATCTTTATTCCGAAATCCTCACACTGCTTCAACTTGTCTGGCATTAACATCCCAAGGAAGCAACTAAGGGTTCATGGAAGCCACAAAACTCTAAAGAACACTTAATGTTCATGGCACTTTGGTAGGAAAAATGAGGGAAAATAGAAAGAAAACCATTTCCATCCTGGGTCAAATCCTCCAGGGGCACGCTGAAAGTTCTCTTAAAATTCAAGGTTTCCCCAAAGCAGTGTGATATCCTAAATTGGGTCCTAAAACAAACAAAGACATTAGTGGATAAACTGGTAGTAAAATCCAAAGGTTCCAGAGATCAATGAATAGTACACTATCCATGCTAATTTCTTAGTTTTGACAAATGCAACACAACCACATCAGATGTTCACATTAGGAGAAACTGAGTGAAAGGTATTTATCTTTGCGATCCTTCTGTAAATCTAAAATTATTCCAGAGTTTATTCAAAACTTTATTTTTGAAATAGCAAAAAAACCCATAACTAATAATAGTAAGTCAAGATTTCTCTGCTGAAGAGCTTTTGTTTGATGGGTGGGAAGGCTAGGGATTATTATTCTCTTTCCCCAGTGAAAAGTATATTAAAAAGACAAAACCTCCAGCCTTTGACTAGAGATCAACAAAATGATGGTGGCCAATTCCTTTTCCCCTCAAGGTAATACGTTGGGAAGGTAAAGAGAGCTGGGCTGCTCTAGGATTCGGGCTCTCCAGTCTGTAAAATGGAGAAAATGGTCTCTCTCAAGACTGTTTTCTTTTGCAATGGAACTAAAAAGGGCATCATAGTGAGGTATTGTTGAGTCTACGACAGGTCCCCATGGGGAATACAAAATACAATGGATGCAGCGCCCTCGACACGTGTCAGGAGTTGGGGGAGGGGCATTTAGTTCCCTTTGCTCCTTCTCCTTCTCAGGACAGTCCACAGGCAGTGCCTGTCAGCCTCCTCTGGGGAGAAGGAGGGCTCCTCTGTCCTGGTCAGCAGGGCTCCCTATGCTGCTGGCTTCTGGAGGAACTGCCCGATGGCTGAGCACCTGGACAGTGAGCTGCAGTCTCTCCCTCAGCCGTCCTTCTAGAGAGCAGCTCCTACCCAGCCCTCTGGGAGTAGTTCTGTCTTTGTCCCACTTTCTAAAGAACAGCCCACCCATCACTCTGTGGGGATAGAGAAACAGGACAGCCTATCCCTTACTTAACGATTGATTTTTTGGTAAGAGTGAGAAGGGAGACAATGATCCATGAGCTGAGGCTTGGAGGGCCAGCCCGTGCCCCCACAGAGTATCACCAAGCCAGGTCACATGGAGGCTCATTTCTACAGCAAACTTCGCTCCCCTTGTCTTGACTCAACTTTAAGTGTATCCATGTTGACTCACTGTCTCTTGTTTTCAGGAAACTCTTTTTTTTTTTTTAAGATTTTATGTATTTATTTGACAGAGAGAGAGACAGGAGAGAGGGAACACAAGCAGGGCGAGTGGGAGAAGGAGAAGCAGGCTTCCTGCAGAGCAGGGAGCCCGATGCGGGGCTCGATCCCAGGACCCCAGGATCATGACCTGAGCCAAAGGCAGATGCCCAACGACTGAGCCACCCAGGAAACGCTTAAATTAACTAGACCCTACATTGTGTGACCGTGTAGAGTCCCTCCATTCTTCCTGGCATTGTCTGCCCTTGCAGATCGAGATGTGGTGAAAGTCCCAAGCTTTTATATTCTACCTCTATAGGTTGTGAATTTCTTCAATAATCTCTATTCCAAATATTTGGCCTTATTATGCTAGCAACCATTCAAATGTCCCAGAAATTTATAATGTTTCAGTGTGTATTCTCTCCCAATAGCCTCATCTACCTAGAGGTGACCACACCTGCCAGCCCCTGGAGGGAATTCAGAAGCGTACCCAGTGGTCAAGTTACCCACTGGGTATTCGGGTATTATCAAGGACATTTCTCATGCTCTTTAGCCACGTTAGCAACTGAGCCCCTTCTATGTTTGGGGAGTCCCTCTCCCTGTGAGACAGAGCTGGTCTATGGAGGTGAGCAATGATAGGTATTTGCTTACTAACCTCCCCATGGCTAAAGGAATGACCGTGAACTAGACTCCACCAATCATCTCCATCTAGTCCAGACTTTAAATTGGAAACTAATCATACGAAGGAGCAGAAGTCACCCAGAATCCGTCCTGGCAACGCAGACAGCTCCATCCAGTTTACTGATAGACCAACGTTACCAGCCCTGGGGGCAGTTTGCAGCTTTGACTGTGGCACAGGGACAGGGTGTATGTGTGGAACAGGGACAAGCCTCGGCATCTGGGCTCTGCAGGAGCAGCACGGGGTCCTCACCAGACCAGTTCTCCCACACAATCTGGGTATTTCCCCTGGCAGCAGAGCCCCTGAGTCTGGTGGCCCTTTGACATTACTGGAAATTCTACAAGCCAGGGCCTATGAATTGGGATTCACAGGTCAGCAACCTGTGTCGTCACACAGGGCCCCAGGCTCAGCATGGTCTCGTGCTTGGTTTAATGCTCTGCTGTCCGTCTTCTAATTCTTAACATTTTGACCAAAAGCCCTCGTATTTTCTTTTGGTGCCAGGACCCTGCAAGTTATGTAGCCAATCCTGCCGTGAGCTAGCTAACATGCTTTAGGTCAGGGAGTTCTTAACCTTTTGTGTGCCGGGTAAAGCCTATGAAGTATATGAAGAACGTTTTGGTTTTTTAAAGATTTTATTTATTTATTTGAGAGAGAGAGGGAGAAAGCACAGCAGGGGGAGGGGCAGAGGGAGAGGGAGAAAGAGACTCCCTGCTGAGCGCAGAGCTGAGTCTCCCTGCAGCCACCAGCCTCCTCAGGGCTAGACCCTGAGTTCAGGACCTGAGCTGAAGTCAGAAGTGTAACCAACTGAGCCACCCAGGTGCCCCAAGAAAGTTTTTAAATGCACAAAATCTAATAGCCAACAATTCTGAAATATAATTAGGAATTTTTTAAAAACAAATATATGATAGCATAATATCTGTTTCTTTTATTAGTACATTAAATAAATCTAGTGGTAGGTCTAATAAACCGCTCTTACCCAGAAGTAGTAATGAGCATAAACAATATTTTGAAATGTCTGCAACAACTGAAATTGACTTAAAAATATCTATGATTTCTAACAGTAATAAATTCACAGATCAGATACCTGGTTTGTTATCTGCATTCAAAACTTACGGAAATGCTAAACTCAGTTTTTTTTTTTAAGATTTTATTTATTTATTTGTTAGAGAGAGAGAGAGCACAAGCAGGGGGAGTAGCAGACAGAGGGAGAAGCAGGCTCCCTGCTGAGCAAGGAGCCCGATGCGGGACTAGATCCCAGGACCCTGAGATCATACCCTGAGCTGAAGCTAGATGCTTAACCAACTGAACCACCCAGGAACTCCTAGAAATGCTAAACTCAGTTTAAGACTAACCAAAAGAAGTGATTTATCCAAGTCACAGAGCCCGTAAATTTTAATTAGAATTTAATTTAATTTTAATTTAATTTTAAAACTAAATTAAAATTTAATTTAAATAAATTCTTTTTCTGCTTCAATCATCCAAAGTCATTACTTTCTTGCTTACAACAGAGAAGCCTGTAGGATAGAGGTGCCCAGTGTGACCCAGGCTCTAGGACCAACCCTGAGTATGCCCGGCTTCTCCACAAAAAAAAAAAAAAAAAAAACAGGCAAATATAATACTCACAGTGGCTCCAGATGAGTCAAAGATGCATCCGACACAGTCCTGCCTTCAGCTGTTAGATCTTCGAGGAGAAAGTGTCACTCCAGGACACTGTCTGCAAATCAGGTGACAAGCTCCACATGTGTGGTATAAACCAAGTGATGTAGGTGGTCAAGCAAGTGGAGATCCCTTCTAGCTTGGAAGATAACTATTAATAACAGTTCTACATTATAAGAAGGGAGATAAGGGCGCCTGGCTGGCTCGGATGGTTAAGCGTCTGGCTTCAGCTCAGGTCGTGATCCCAGGGTCCTGGGATTGAGCTCCGCATCATGCTCCCTGCTCCGTGGGAAGCCTGCTTCTCCCTCTCCCGCTCCCCCTGCTTGTGTTTCCTCTCTCGCTGTGTCTCTCTCTGTCAAATAAATAAAATCTTTTAAAAAAAAAAAGGGAGATAAGACACATAATAGGATAGTCGTCGCTCCAAAACCTCCAGCAAGCTAACAGAATGTGGGAGTCCCCTTCCTCGGTTTCCCGAATCCTCACACAGGAGTCTCTGTTCTAGCCTAGATCAACTCTCAGGTATTTCAACAGGAGTTTGTTTTGTTCAGATCTCAAAAGAAGTATGATCCAAACATACCTCCTCATGTACTGTTTCCTTGTCCCCCTTCCACTCCTCCTTTTGGGAGGGGCCACTCAAAAGCCCTTTGAGGCAACGGGAATATATCTACCTTTGGGACAGAGGTGAGGAGGCCGGGTTTGTTTAGCAAAAGTAGAAAACAATTCATTTGCAGATATCTTGAACTTTTCAAAGTTGTTTCATATATACATTACTGTACTTCAGTTGTAGGCTAACAGTGTTATGCCCATTTTATAGATGAGAAATCTGAGGGTGAGAGAGGTGGAGATTTGCCCAAGGTCACCCAGACTTTTTGCCTCTTAGCCCAGTGTCCTTTCCTCTGCCCACACCTCTCCTGTGAGCAGATCATAACTAAAGGGGAGACTGTCTACAAGAGGGAAGTACATTCATGCAGATCATCTAAAAACCAAGATACCCACACCCCAAATTGTGTAGAGCAGGTGTCAGCTAAGAGAGGAGAGGCTCAAAAAAGAAAACAGATCGCCAGATCCTCTGGCCCCCAAATAGGTTTCGAGATCTGAGCCCCCAGCCCAGGACAGAATTCATTTGGCTGGTGACCAGCACACAGAGTCCTTCCCATTCCTGCCTGGGAGTTATGCTCATAACAACAGCAACAGCCGGAAAAGGGCTTCACGAACATAAAAATAAACAAACTTTCTATTTTTAGCAGGGCTGCAGCTGTGAGAGCTTCATTATTTGCATTTTAGCAGCAGCATTCTGAGGGAGGAGAGGCGAGGGGAGTGGGGTGGGGGACAAGGGCAACTGGGAACGAGAACAGCAGTCACTCTGGGAACCAGATTTTTCAATGCTGAGCCCAATTACACACAGGCCACAGAAACCAATGTCCAGCCTGGAAGTCTCTGGAGTCTGCAGGTCTGGAAAAACTGAACAGGGTCAACCAGGAAGCCGGCCCATGATTGGACTCTTTTCTGGCCATATATAGAAATAAATAATCTTTTTTAGAGCCACATGGTTTTTAGAGCCACAGAAAACTGTTGCCTAGTGACTCCATCAGAGGAGTAGAAGCTCACTCGTAAGCAGAGACCTTTCTCGTCTTAACTCAGGCTCTCAGAACCTGTGGGACTCTCACAGGAACTCAGCTCCAGCGTGTTCCGGGTTTAAACGCTGTGTCCAGAATTCTCAATGAGCCTGCAGCGTTTTCTCCTGCCCAGCCCTCACTGACAGCTGAGGCATCAGGAACTTGACAAAGGACAAGCCTAACGCTGGAGGTGGGGAAGGATGGAAGCTATGGTTCTTCTTTTCTGTTTCCCTGGAACAGAACCCGGTGTTGTGAGAAGGAAGTTTTCCAAGGCCGCCACAGAGGAGGGGTGGAAAGGTCCCTTCCTTACGATAAATGTCACAGCAGCTTTAGGAAACGTGTATACCTGATCTGATTTCAGAAGGAAGTCTCTTTGCCCATGCTAATCCCTTTAGCCATGCCATACCTTCACCCCATGTCATCTCTAATTACGTTCTTTTCCCTTTTCGTGTCCCTTTTCGTGCATAGTCCCAGCTATATTTTCAGCTCATTGTGAGGAGACAGAAATGCAGACCCCAAAGCAGTCCTGAGGAAGGAAAGCACCCAGTGCTTCTTCAGCTGCTTACAAGGAGGTAAATTCCAAGGAAAGGCGCCATGCTCTTCCATGCTTGGAGAATGACTCCACAACCTCCCAGATGTGGCCTTACAGCCAAGGGGCTTCCTTCATTGGCAAAGGATTTCCTGAGAACTGTACCACCCCTGCTCATTCAGAGCTTGCAGCCCAGCATGGGAGAGAAATAAACAGGTAATTTCCTTACTGTGGGCAGGCTCTATGGTGGGTCAGCACAGAGTCCCTTGGGAATACAAAGGCCTGGCTTTTTCCTCAGTCTTGGAAGAGTCAAGATGTTTTCAGAGAAGATGGTAGCTAAGCTGGGACTCAGGCAAGGTAGAGATTGGGTAGGAGTAAAAATATCTCTTCAAAACCTCCTCATCTAAGAGTAGCTCTCAAACAATATGGCAAGAGATATAGCAAGGCTAACATAGACAAGAACCAACTCCAGCACTGCGGCAAAGATGGTTGGTTTCTACACCCAGTAACATTTATCTTGTTACCCAATAACATTACTGAGCAAACCAGTTGTGGTCCAATCATAAGAAAGAGTATCATTCTCTATTTGAACATGGATTCCCACAGCTAACAACGTAAGCCCTAGAACTTGGGGTTGAAAGAGACTGTACGGACTAAATCTCCAGGGATAGCAATCCCTTCCACAGCATCCCTGACAGGTGGTCACCCAGCCTCCGCTTGAATTGTTCCAGGGATAGAGAGACCTCTGCACTGATCAAGGCAACTAGTTAGTTAGTTAGTTAGTCAGTCAGTCAGTTTTTTCATTCGTTCCTTTTAAAGGCAGGAGCTAGAGTATATAGTAGCCTCCTACCAGGCTGGAGTTTCTGACTCCAGTCCCTCAGTCTCTCTACACTGCATTAAATCCTACAAAACACCACCAGCCTGACTTTTTTTGAGAGTGGTCTGTCCATTTTCCAAAATCCGCAGTGACCCCCAACTACCACCATATAAATTCCAATTTTCTGCTTAAAGACTAGAACAGTTCATATCAAAATGTAACAATGATAATTCATTGTTATTGGTCACCAGGTTTATAGATGATATTTTGTTTTTCTCCTTCATACTTTTGAGTTTTTCCCTAGTTTTCTGCATTAGAGAGAGAGAGAGATTGAGAAAGGGTTATCAATAATTAATGTAATTTACAGAACTGTCCAATCATTTATTCCTTCTCTACACCTTTTTCTATGTTGGGTTCAACCTAGCAACCTTTCACTCTCTTTCCCCATCTTTAGATTCTTCTGCATCTCTTAAATTCTGCCCAACCCAGCTTTATCAGGAAGGTTTCCATGAATGCTCCAGCCCTTACTTCCCTTAAATCCAAATTTTAAAACATAGCACTTCGTTATAAGCAGTTTTCTGGTATCTGCTAATCATTGCATAGGTCAGTTTCCCAGTAGAATGTAAATTCCTTAAGGGCCATATCATAGTGCCTACCTAGCACAATGCAGACATTACTGCAGATTCTCCATAAACAGTTGGCTATGGCTGGCTAGATGGCTGAAATTCTACTAAGCTGCATTTATTAGCTCAGTTGGGTAGGGCACAGTTAATAATTGTCTTATGTCATCTCTTCCTATGCTTCTCAAACTGGGGTGAGGGTGGGGGGCACATCCCTGGAGGTATAGGAAAAGTGTGTCAAGTGTATATAAAGCCACAAGATATCAAATAATATCTTCTTAAAGCAACAATTTCCTACCCTTTAGGGCTACTTTGGTGGAGAAGTTTGAGAAGCACTTTGTAGTCCATGCTTTTCTAAGAGCAGGAATTTTTCAAGGCAGATATCCAGATTCTGCTTGAGTTTATCAGTTCAGACCTTGCTTCTAGATACTTTCAGATGACCAGTAGGTCTAACACTCCACCAAGAAATGTTCCTGGAATCCATCATTCATCCTGCATACAACAGCATAGACACCACTGGCCTAGAAGCCAGAACACCTCGGTTCTTGTCCAATTATGCAAAGAGGGTAGGCAACTAGCCTTTTCAAGCCCCAGCTTTTCATCCACCCTGCCCTCCTAACAAAGGTCAGGTTAAATTAAACAATACATGTGAAATGTCTTTGTAAACTGAAACTTACATATAAGCTCCAAGTATTATTATTATTGTTACCATCCCAGAATCAGTTTATTTGGTCCCACAGACACAGAGAGCCTGCTTCCCCAACCTGTCCAGTTGATTAAAGTGGGTAGCAGTGGAGTTCTGAATCCAGAAAGTTCTGGGTTGAAGTCTGACTCGAGGGTAAGCTCCACCACACTAGAGCCTGATCCATTTTTGTATATCTCATGTTTCTCATTGTACTGGGAACATACATGCGCTGAATAAATGCATTTCTATTTCTTGGAATCTCTACTTACCGTTTACCTAATCTTTGGAAAAATTTTGTTTTAATTTTCCAAATTCCAGTCTCCTTTTCTATTAGACTATTACAGTATCTCATAGTGTTATGAGAAATGTAAAGGCAATGGGCCTACACTGCTTAGCACATAGAAAACAATAAGTCAATGGTAGTAAAAATAGAGAGGGTGAGTGTATTTCTGCAACTTAGTAAATGAAGGCTATCCCATTATTTTGTGTTTTTGTCAGCCCTTCCTTTTACCTATCATGAAAGAGCCAGGGAGAGGAAGTTTGTTGGTGGCAACATTGAGGTTCTGAGTCACTGAACTAGTTAAGGAAGCAAACTTCAAAGGCACAGTTACTTTATGGGCCCTAGAGGCAAGAGGAATGAACAATTCCAGCCTTCACAAAAACTTCTGCCAGAATGAATGTGCTGGGCAGGGCAGACTGGGGTTTCCCAGATGTCTCGCCGACAAAGTGGCAAGAAATGTTTTATCTCGTCCATGTAAATGCTACATGAAACCCACACAGTGGCCTCACTCAATAAATCGATACATAAACCCGTCCCCAAGACAAGAGCAGAAGACAAGGGGGAACCACAAAGAGAGGCAAAATAAGAACTCTGTGGGGGTCTCCTCCGGCCCTGAGACCCCTGCCAGAAAACTGGAATCCAGAGGCCTGCTGCTTCCATTTGAACAAAGTCAACGTTGAATCACAACAAAGAGCGCCGAACAGGCAGCCACAGGGCCGTAAACATAGCTTCCAAGACACAACTCTGGGGGGCTATGCACCAGAAGCAGAAAAGGAAAACTGAGCTCCTTCACACCCCAGAGGCATAAACAAAGGGTTTTCTAAGCAAACACTTGCCCCCCACCCCATCAGCCCCAGTTTTGGAAGGGGTAAGGCAAGATGCTCTGGCTCTGGAATCTACAGGAACCCTGCAGAAACCGCAAAGCACATGCAGTGAGGGACAGGGATGCATGGGGAGACAAGTGGATTATCAAAGGAGACATCCAAGAATTTCTGAAACTTTCCCCAGTGCCAAGATTTGGAGCTACCGCCATAAAAGTAGTATTTTTCCTGGCATCCCGGATACAACATTGAAGGCATTTTGGATGTTGCATTAAAAAGAGTTCCCAAGAAAAGTATATTGTCACTGCTCTTTTCGGAGGAGCTTTCATAATTAGAGTAATTTCTGTCAGAATTCGACAGTTTAGAAGGGAAGGTCTGAACAGAAATCTAATCACAAGAGGTAAATATAATAACTGGTATGAAAAAGGGCTCTCCGAATCTGTTTAGAAGTCCAAAGCCAAAATGAAAAAGCAATGCCTTTTAAGAGGGCTGTGAGGGAAGCTGGTGGGGAGCAGAGGAAATGCTTTCTTAGAATGGCTATAATTAAGCTGGAGAACTTGCTGGGTTTTGGATAACCTGCTAAAACTGAAACACGCACAAGACTAAAAATAAAAGATGGTACCTGCAGAAAATACTTGGCTAAGGTAAAAAGCACAGGGTTTTGCTATCTTCGCGAGGCAAAGGCCACTCACTGAGACTGGAGACTGGACAGGTAGCACTGGCACTGCCAACTGGCTCAAAGCCCAGCTCTAGCGAGGCCAAGAGTATTATCCACAAAGACCCCATATACGCACAGTGAAGGGCCTGCTGGACCACCCCGAACTCCCCACCACACGGAGTAGATCTTAGCTTCCAGAAGCTCTCCTTTATGGCTCTGCCATTCCCACGTCGGTCCAAACCCTTCTGGAATCCATTTTAGGTTTCCAGCTTGTGCCACCTCTGGAAGATAATCCATTCCATACATTCTTTACCTGCTATGTGGTATAGTATTTCCGCTGACTTGTCTTCAACTTGCCCCTCTCGTGGTTCCAAGGCGCCGCTATATTTCAGGATCTGGTAAACAAGTCTGTGCTTATCTTATCCACACCATTTATAGGCGGATCATTCCCTCTTAACAGCCTGCGCCTTGTCAGAAGCCCTTCTGACTTCCAGTCGGTTCCTCAGAGCGTCCGGGCTGCTGTTTTGTGACTTTCTGGAGCCCTGTTTACACTTCTAGACCCTCACCCAAGTGTCACAGGTAAGAATATGCCACAGTTTTCGGGGAGAGTAAGATTCTCAATGTAATATTTTCCATACCTGAAGAATATGCCCATTTGGAAGCAGCACTGTCCTGGGCGCACACACATTATCTTCAATGTGGCTTCTAGACTCAGGGCATTTGCAAACTGGTGGGAGAATGTGGATTGATGCAGCACAAGGTGGACTGATGTTGCCCAGTAGTGCAAGCTAACCTGGCTAAAACAGGGCATTGCCAAGAAAGAAACGCAAGTGTAGTCAGTCCTCATTTTCCTAGCAGGCTATGGTTGGATACTAAATACCCTATTGATTTTCACAACACTGAAAGGGAAGCCTTTTGTCCCCAACATACTAATGTGAAACCAGGTGCTAAAATTAGTAGGGGATGATCACTCAAATTTCTAGTCTCAGTTCACATATCTGCTTATTTTGGCTTCTCTCTCTTTTTTTTTAATTAGATGTTAATGCTCTGATTCACTCCATTTAGAGCCCACTAACCCCTTGACCACCTTCAAATATCTCTACTGAAAACATGAGAAATAATGAGGATTAAGCAAAATGTAACAGCACTGAGGTTGCCCAAGGCCATTTATGAGTTCATCGAAGTTAGGATTTAACTGCCAGAAGAATAAAATAGTAGGTGGGTGCTCTAACCTGCCTTTTAGTAAGGGATACATCATCTACCCAGTGTGAGAATATGTGGCCAGATGCCCACTCCTTTTCTTCTACCATAATTGCATCTTCTTAGTAGTGTTAGCCCTTCAGCAGACCTTGCAGCCTTAGCAAACGAGCATGAGCCAATCCGCCATCTTGCTCACCCATGAATCACTGATTTCTCTGCCCCAGAAGCTGTTGGCTTTCCTTGCTTAACTGAGACATCACAGAGATACTACCTTATGGATAGGATTCTGATTTTCTTTCTACCATTTAAAACTATGTCCATGAAGCCCTCAGCTCAAGTCAATTGTCTCCATTTCTCTGGTTTGGTTTCTTCCTATTTCCTCTCAAAGGCAACCCTAAATAACTGCTCCTTAGGCCATAGCCAATTTGTAATGTTGCTCTAGATTTCCAGAAAAGTATTTTCTGCAGCCTTCCCTCAATAGGACTCATTGCAGGGCTGAACATGACCCTTATTCAAGTGTGGAGTTCCTTCCCAGAAGGCGATTTCCCCCTCTACTTGATGGCATAGTAGTAAAAGCATGGAGTGGGGGTTCAGAAACACTGGAACTCAAATCTGAGCTTCACCATCTATTAGTTCTATGACACTGAGGAAGTTGCTTCACTTCTCTGAACCTGTTTCCTCATAAAACAAGAATACTACATCTCATAAATGTGTTGTGAAAGATTCAATGATATGTGCAAAGCACCTGACACAGTATCTCGTGTCCTTTCTTAAGATGGAAGAAAATATCCATTCCCCAATCCTTTGACCAGCATTCAAGGCCTCACTGCCAGCCACCCCACCACCCCCACCTGGCTTCCTCAGTGCCCTCAGACTCTGCACCCTGGCTTTTAAGTTCCAGGAGTCTTAGAGGAACCAACTCTATGTAGGTAGACAGTTGCAGGTTCAGAGTGTGATCACAGATGTAGCTTTTGGGCAGCGTGGTAAACCCATCGACTGAGGGAAGGTTCTCAGTCTGGACACTTCCAAGCAGGCTTACAAGCCCAACCTTCCCATGTCTGCTGGGACTACTTGTTAGCCCACTTGCTTCTAGAACCCACTTTCCCCCTTCTTGTTCAGATTTAGACTGAGTTCACTCCACCTGAATTTCTGGGAAAAGAGTCTCATCTAATCTCCTTCCATTGGAAGAAAACATTTTTTTTTTCTTTCCTTAATCATTTTTGGCGTTTCTGACCGAAGGGCTGGGTTTTCTCTTTGGCCTTTCAACTCAGAGCCATTTGGCTTCTCCAGCACTAACAGAAAGGGGTCTCTTGTTCCTCATTCGAAATAGTTGACTGCGGGGCACCTGGGTGGCTCAGTCGTTAAGCGTCTGCCTTCGGCTCAGGTCATGATCCCAGGGGCCTGGGATCCAGCCCCACATCGGGCTCCCTGCTCAGTGGGAAGCCTGCTTCTCCCTCTTCCACTCCCCCTGCTTGTGTTCCCTCTTTTGTTGTGTCTCTCTCTGTCAAATAAATAAATAAAATCTCTAAAAAAATTAGTTGACTGTAAGAGTCATTTTAATTCCCACCTGCAGAGGAGGGCAAGACCCTGCTCAGCACCTGGCACCTGGTCCCTGAGCACCTGGCAAATATGGTCAAGTGGGCAGCACCCCAGGTCTATGTCATGGAAGGACTTCCCCAGATGGCTCTGAAGAGGCCCCTCCAGGGCAAGGTCCTGGCATCACACTCCCCCCAGCCTGCCCCCCAGTAACCTTGGAGACACTGAACAATCTCCCTGCTAAGGGTCATCAGAAGCTTCCTGTCTGGAGTCCTGCACCCAACCCTGGCACAGGCCCTTTCATTTTCTAGAGTTCCAGGTGCTCCAAACTGGACCCACAGAAATCAGAATAAAAAGTGAATGGGGGGCAACTGAGGGTAACAGTGAAGAACCTCTGAGAACTTTGTGCAGGCAGTTTCCCCCTCCATCTCTGCTCTGACAGCTCAGGATGGTGCAGGGTTTTCCTTACAGCCTTCAGGGAGCGGCACCAAGACTGCGTGCACGGTCCCCCCCCCCCCCGCCCCCCCAGGCATCCAGCGGGTGAATAAGGCAGCCGGTTGTTTTGTTCGTCCAGATAAGGCTTGGGAGCCTTCACCCAATCTGTCCCATGGCCTCCCTCCCAGATGCCTTCCACTCCCTTGCCAAAAGGCTGCCTCTTAGGCAAAACTGGGCTGTCTTCACCTAAGCCGAGTCTCCCCGGAAGTGTCTCAGGTCCCGGGAACTTGGTGCGTCCGTGAAATGGACTGGTGACGGGCGTGGCGGGCGGGGAGGGCGCGGGTCCCGCAGGAGTAGTGTTCCGGCACTAGTGGGGCACCAGCCCGGCGTGGCGAGGCGGGGGCGGGGGGGGCGGCGGGAGACCCGGAGGAGGGCGCGTCGGGGCGGGTGCGCCCAGTCCAAGGGCACCGGCGGTCTGTGGGCCCGGGAGGGGAGCTGGGGCCGAGCCCAGGCGGCGGGAGAGAGGGCGAGTCTGATTCAGGAAGTTGTGTCTCTGACATCAGGGGCAGGACGGAGTTGGAGTGAAACCTCAAAAATGCGAGGCATCGGCCGGAGGGAGGGCAGAGAACGCAGAGGGTGCCTTCCTCCAGGCCAGCGGCAGGTACGCGCGGCGCCCGGCCCCCGCTGAGCCCCCGACTCGGCACCTGGCTCCACGCGGGGGAGGGGCGGGGGGGGCGGGCTTCCGCACCCGGACCTTCACCTCACCCGGGACTGTCGCTGTCAGACGGGCCGCGCGCGCGCGGGAGACCCCTGAGCCACCGCGCCTGCAGGAAGCCCTCCGGTGGACTGAAAGGTGAGTCTCAAGACTGTGCGTTTGTGTTAACATATCTTAAGCTGTGTGTGTGTTAATATATTTTAAGCTGCGTGTGTGTGTGTTTTAATACATTTTAAGGTATGTGTGTGTGTGTGTGTGTGTGGTTTAAGTTGCCTTCTGTTGGGAAGGGAACTTCTAGCTCACTTTCTTTCTTTATAAGGATTGACCAGCCCCAGAGATAAGTGAGATTTAAGGATCCTTGGTCCTTCACGACTCTAGTTCTAGTTTGTTTCCCTTCTTTTCGAGGATTCTCAGCAAGCTGACATCTGCTTCTGGGCTGAGTCCACATGGGTTGGGGGTGATGGTTTGGGGTGGAGTTCTCTTAGTCCACTTGACAATGCTGCCTGCCGGTAGGAGCTTTGGGACAGCACGACATTCTACTTGCTACTGAAAAAGTCAAGGCCTGAGACCCACTACAAAGCACCTCAGTCGTTGATGTTTCTCAATTGTTCTAAGTGAAGCCAAATTTTCAACAGGGCTAAGAAACCAGCCGAAACGAAAATATGGCCTGGAGCCAGGAATGGGAACCTGTCTGCTAGCCTCTGAGCCTCTGGGGGATTTACTGTGACACAGATTGCTTACTAATTTCTTTGAGTCTCTAAATGGTCCCACTCCCAGCCCCCCAGCTCACCTGTGAAGGTAGGGGACACAAAAAGACCGTTTCCCTAGTATGTTTAAGAGCTTCCCAGCATATATTGTGTAATAATTGAGTTAAATAAACTATATACGTTAGCTAGTAGGAACACATGTCCTGCCTAACCGAAAGGGAAACCAACCCACAGGAGCACTGCCCTAATTTCACGGAGACGGCTGGCAGCCAGCATGCTGGCTACCTTGCCCGACTGCTCCGCGGATTCTGTTCAATGAGGAAGGGGAGGAATGGTGCGCTTGAGAAGATCACTCCTTCCTCAGAAGCACCTTCCTTCAAAGCGGCTGCATTTCATTCACTCAGCTAAAGTTTGTGAGAATCTGAAGCTAATTTTAAGGAACCCTCATTTTGAAGTCCGGATGAATAATGGGAGAGCCTTGAGTTATAAGGAACAGGCCTGAAAAGTACCACTGATGTGTCATTTGTCAAGTTCCAAAGAATTTAGCAAGGGTCTTACCATCAATCTCCTACTCTGATGTGCCTCCCCTTTGCCCAGTGCTGGGCTAGCAAAGCAGCTGTGCAGGGAAATCTGATTGAGTACTTCATTTCCTCTGAAATTCTGGCTCCCCAGTCCCACCCAAGATACAATCTAGGAAAGAAATACAGGACAAAACAAATGTTTCTCCAGCCTCCATACTTTGTCAATATTTAGCCGGTAGAATAAAGAGAGAATGACTTCTGCCCTTTTTATGAATACTAAACTCAAGAGAATAATAAACACTCAAAAAGCTAAGTTACTGACTTCATTCATACAATAGTTACTATACCTACTGTGTGCCAGGCAGCATGCCAGGTCCTTGGAATCCAGAGATAATGAGATCGTTTCTGCTTTTGAGGACCCACAATCTGATAAATAACACAAGGTACAGAAACAAACTATAGTGCAGGATAATACACGTTATAGTTGGGGCGCCTGGGTGGCTCAGTCGTTTAAGTGGCTGGCTCTTGATTTTGGCTCATGTCATGATCTCAGGGTCCTGGGATGGAACCCCGCATTGGGCTCCATGCTCAGCAGGGAGTCTGCTTCAGGATTCTCTCTCTCCCTCTGCCCCTCCTCCCATTCTCTCTCTCTCTCTCTCGCTCTCAAATAAAGAAATAAATCTTAAAAAAAGAAGAAGAATACACATTATAGTTGCAATAGCTATGGGACACTGAAATGATCCAAAGGAGAGAGTGATAAACTCCCCTAGGAATTATCTGGAAGTCAACACTGCAGGAATGATGGATGAGCAAGGTGTTGGAAATGATTAGGAAATGATTAGGGAGAGGGTATTTCAGGCAGAGGAAAGGGTATATGCAAAGTCAAGGGCATGTTGGAAGAACTGCAAGTAATGGGGGTAACTAGTATACTAAGAAGTCATTTTTGGTGTTTAAGCAGAGAAAGGGTATGGTCAGACTTGTGTTTGGAGAGACAACTGATGGCCAGGGTGGAAGCTGGCCTGGAGAGATAGGAAGCAGAGATAAGGAGGACCTCAACTAAGATCATGACAGTGGGAACGAAGGAAAGGGAATGGATGTTAATGGTGTTTAGGAAATAGAGTCAAAGTACATCTCGTGACCAAGTGAATGCGGTAAGGGAGGAGTGAAAGGAACAGAGGATGATTTTAAGGTATGGAGCTGGAGATGGGGGGGATGGAGTGTGATGTCCAGAATGGAAATCATATGAACTAAGGGAGCAGCAGTCCTGGGAAGTGGATTGTGAGCAAAGGCATCTATTAACACTTTACACGAATTTAGGTTAGATGTGCCCAGGAGATGCCCAGGTGGAGATACATGGTAGGTCATGGGTATTCAGGTCTGGAGTTCCGGGAGAGATGGAGGGGGCTCCAATTTAATTATCCCAAATGTTGTGCATAAAAGTAGTGTTGAAGGTGGCTAAGGGAGCCTGTTAATAACACTATCAGTGAGACCATGTGAACACTGAAAAGTCTTAGATTTGGCCAATAATGATTGGCCTAGAGATATTATTTTCATACCATATGGTGACTCCCAGGTGACTCTCTCTAGACTTCCAAGGCCCTCCCAGGATGCCTTGCAAGATACCTAAAATGTTGGAGAGTATCTTGTGTTAAGGGTACACAGGCAATACAGATACATTTAACCAAACAAGTGAATCCCCAGAAATCACTTCATCATATGAGAAATGCATACTTTAGTTCAACTCTAAGATCTGCCAAGACCTCTCCAGAACTCATACCCCAAGTCTAGTAATTGTATCTGTATGGGAGAGTCCTACCATCATCAGAACAAGAAGGATGATTTTCTCAGACCAATTCTAAACCCTGATAGAATAGTACTTTAGGCCTGGCTGCCATGGCCCAGATCACAAAATTATGTGACCCAGTATGGAGGGAAAAAAACTTGAACTTGGAACTAGACACACATGGGTTCAATTCTGGCCTTGACCACTTATTAGCTTTCCTTGGACAAGTCTTTGAATCTCTCAGCTTCATCTCCCTTACATGTAAAATGGGGATAACTGGGGGCATCTGCATGGCTCCGTTGGCTAAGCATCTGTCTTTGGCTCAGGTCATGATCCCAGGACTCCTGGGATCGAGCCCTGCATTGGCCTCCCTGCTCAGTGGGAGCCTGCTTCTCCCTCTGCCCTTCCCCCTGCTCGTGCTCTCTCTCGATCTCTCTCTCTCAAAGAAATAAATAAAAATCTTTAAATAAAAATGGCTATAATTGTTACTCTCCAGAGCAATAGTTAGAATCAGAACCAAATTGAAAAAGAAAGATACATTTAATGTGCTCCATAAACTGCAAGTTTCTATAAAAATGTAAGTTGTCTTATTATTATTACTAATCTTTCCTCTTAAAGCTACCAACTAGACAGACTGTGTACGTGTAGGATCTGGGGAGTATTGTAGGCCCAGACTTGCAGCTTTTTTAACTGTATTATAAAAGTCTCCTTCCGTCATATCAATGGCATGCATCTATTCCGGCCACTTCTTTTACTCCTTACCTCCAGTAACCGGAGCCCAAAGAAGTGAGTGCTCTGCTAACGTTTATGCAGTTCTTGCACAGCACAAGGACTCCTGGGAGCTCGTGGCTGAAAGCAGCCAGGATTCCACTTGTCAGGCCGTGGACCCAACCCCAGGTGCACTGAGTCCAATCAGAGGGGATGCTTTTTTCCTGATTGTCACCAAGGTGTTGGTTAAACCAGCACTGGCCCTGAATCTGAGCATCAGGTGATGGCTTGAGTGGATCTGTGGTCTTCTTCTGTCCCAAACAAGGAAGCCTGACATGATCCAACCCCTCTGAAGCTCAAATTTGATGCCAACATCCAAGCTTTCGACTAAACAGACTGCTGAGAAGGGTTGGCTGTTGATGAGCAAAAGGAAATAACCACAGGCTCAAAGACTTCAAGTGGAAAAACACTTAGAAATGAGCCAGCCCTGCCCCTCACTTCACAGATGAGCAAATTCATGTTCAGAGAGGTGAAGTGTGTCCTCGGCTCAGCAGCTGATAAAGGAGGGGGGACCAGAACCCAAGCTCTGTCTCTCTCCACTCAGGAATAGCAGACACTCTCTAGGGTTTCTATCACCTGGACCTTCTGTACGTCGTGCACGAGGACACACACAGGCACTCAGACACTGGCAGCAATGTAAAATGAAAAGGCCGCACTTGAAGGCTGAGCCTTCCCCGACTGGCCTCCAGGGAAAACCAGGAGCAGATCTTCCAGAGTAGAGGGCAGGTCTCCTCTTTAAGGCAATCTCCATACCACACCCATCCCTTCTGTTTCCTCAACTTCTGTCCTTAAACTTCTCACTCCAAACACCAGGCAACTGGGTGGCTCCGTCAGTTAAGCGTCGGACTCTTGGTTTTGGCTCAGGTCACGATCTCAGGGTTGTGAGATCGAGCCCAGTGTCAGGCTCTATGCTCAGCATGGAGTCTGCTTGAGATTCTCTCCCTCTCCCTCCTCCGCTGCCCCTCTTCCCTCTCTCTCTCTCAAATAAATAAATAAAATCTTAAAAAAATAAAAATTCCCAAATACCCCTCAAAAAAGGAGATAGCACTGGGTGCCTTAATTAACCAAAACCCCTTTAGTGTTTTATTAAACTTGTCATGAAGATGGTTTCGAGACCAGTGGACAGGTCAGCATTAAACAGCAAATACTGATTCACACTTTACCATTCCATGAGAAAGGCTCCGGGTGAATAATAGGAGCTCAGGACACTCATCACAGGCGCTGTAAAAGAGAGAAAACAGTGGCAGATAGACGTTTTTTCCCTCTTCATGCCGCAAGAAGAAAATCAACAGCCAGTTCTTTGAAGGGCAATCCCCAGGGCCACAGAACAGCTCAGGTTTCTGACTTTTCCACCCACATTGGCCTGAGCCATCTGAGCAGAGCACCACCTGGGGACTTGAGCGGGCCCCAACATAGCTGAGTTCCAAAAGGAACCTCATACAAACACGATATTTCTTTCTCAGGGCAACTCCCAAGGGGCCACGGCAGTGTCTAAACCAAATCCCGGCCCCTGGCAAGAGACTTGCTCCCACGATTGTAAGCAAGCTGCTCCATGGAGCTTGTTGCTAAGAAATGAAAGAAAACCTAATCATTGCTGTATTTCTCGGTCAAAATTGCAGATTGTTTCTCGTAAGCCATCGCAGACTTGACTTTGCTCTTAACTGTCTACCATTTCTTCCCTCTAGGATGTTTTTCAGTTGACTTTTATTCTCCTCAAATACACTCCTGACTTCAAAGCTGGATAGACTTAAGGAAAGCCCATCAGCAACTTCTTTAGTTTTCCAAGCAAGTCATAAAAGAAAATTGGCAGAAGAAAGGGAAAAAATATAACAGCAATAAAGATAGTTGCATGTTAAAATACTTTTAGTCTTCAAATTGTCCTGAGAACACAGGACACAGGTTTAGAGGTAGGTGCAGAGTCTGGGGGTTAAGGTCAGGGGAAGAAGCAGTGGAAACTCCGAAGTTCCATTAGCTGTAGTGTTATGGGCACAGAATGACACACAGTGGGACATGCTGTGTCTTAACCCGCATGACATGTGACTGTGGCCACCGTAAACAGAGAAGAGAATGCTTCAATGCAAGTCAGGAGCTTGCTTTTCTCTCCCTGACCCAAGTGAGGTCTTGAGTCTCTGTCCTTCTGGTCATGGTTTCCTAATTCTGGCACTTTCTGCAGCTCCACCAGGGAGACAAAGTATGGGCTTTCAGAAGCCCTTCAGCTTGAAAAGCCCTGGCTCTAACCTAGAGGCTCCATCAGGCCACCCATGCACGGTGGCCTAAAATCCCCCAGGCACTAACAGAGGGCAAAGTCACCTTCCCAATGATTTGGGACTGGAGAGAACAAGTGTTCAGCCAACCTTTGTTGGTTCCCTCACATTTTTAGTGTGCATGCTAGGCTCTCAATAGCCATTTGTTGAACAGTGGTGCTAAGAATTTGAGGCATGCAATCTGACAGCCCCCCGCCCCACCCGCCAGGTTGCTTTATGAGCACATCACAATTGTTTATTCAATGTATGGGACAGAAAAGTGGCAAAGCTGAAAGGAAACACACCACTTTTAAGGCCAGCTCTGCAGACTTACCCCATCTTGACAGATTTCTGTCAAATTTTTTTACCCATTTCTGGTAAATGACTGAGGTTTACACCCTCCCATCTCTCTCTACCTTCCACTCACGACCTGAAACTTTCCCTCCCGCCCAAGGCCCACCATCTGCTGAGTAGCAATGGCCAGCACTGCACGCCAGTGGTCTAGATTAAAACCTCCAGGCTGACTGCCTGGGTGACCCACACTATCCCATAATGAAACTGTCTCTGGGAGAGGGGACCCCATTTGCACACCACACCATCCAGACATGACCTGCTCCAAGCTCTCCTGGTTTCCAAACGAGAAACTCAGTTCCTGCCCTGTGGGGAGATTTGGCCCAATGCCTTCTCTGGTTCAGAAAAAAGGCAATGATGTGCCAAGTGCCTCAGGATACTTGGTGATTTCCAACTACCATGCATTTGGTAGATTCGCACGAGGATATTATTGACCCCTCTGAGGAAAAACTGCTTTTTACTGTGCTTGCAAGGGACGAGTGGCACAGATTTTCACAGCTGGCCACGGAAAGAACATCTCACTTCCAGACAGACAATGCATCTCCCCCACCCTGTCTGGGATAAAGGAAGGGGACACGGTCACAGAGCATGTGCCACATGAGGAAGGAGGTCTGATGTCCCTGACTGACATTTTCCAGGAATAAGTTTTCAGTGGTTTAAAAAATAGTATTCCTTCAATAATGAACACTTAAACCATTGAAATATGTGGTCATTCAACATTTGGTATTGTAATGAAAGAATAAATACACGCTAAAGAGAACAATCAATGCCATTTTCTTAATTACTAATAGGAACTATACCATTTTTTTCCATTTACCATCTATTAGCTTTCAAGAAATTTTGCATTATCTCTTCCCACTTTCTTTTGGAAGGTAAAGTTCACAATACATAGACTTAACTTTTTTTTTTTTTGAGAGAGAGAGAGAGACTGAGTGCACGCAAGTGAGGGCAGGGGCAGAGGGAGAGCGAGAGAGAGAATCTTAAGCAGACTCCACACTGAGCACAGAGCCCAACGCAGGGCTCCATCTCAAGACCCTGAGATCGTGACTGGAACCAAAATCAAGAGTCAGACGTTTAACCTACTGAGGCACCCAGGTGCCCTAAACTTAACTATTTTAAAGTGAGCAATTCAGTGGCACTTAGTACATTTGTGATGTTGTGCAACCACCACCTCTATCTAGTTCCAGAACGTGTCCATCATTCCAAAATAAACCCCCATGCCCATTAAACAGTTATTCCCTGTCAATCCCTCTTCCCAGCCCCTGGCAACCACAAACCCACATCCTATGTCTATAGATATATCAATTCTAGATATTTTATATAAATGAAATCCTACAGTATGTGGCTTTTTGTGTCTGGCTTCTTTCACTTAATGTGTTTTCCAGATTCATCCAGGTTGTAGCCTGTGTTGGTACTTTGTGCTTTTTTGTGGCTGAATAATATTCCATCTTGTGTAGACATCAGTTTGCTTATTCATCTGTTGAGAGACATTTGGGTTGCTTCTGTCTTTTGGCTGTTGTGAACAAACATGTACGAGGATTTGTTTGAGCACCTGTTTTCAGTGGTTTGGGGTACATACCCAGGAGTGGAATTGCTGGATCATCTGGTTATTTTATGTTCAACATTCTGAGGAACTGCCAAACTGTTTTTCCTTTTTCCCACATTTTTATCAACATCCTGTCTTGATGGTAATATGCATATTAAGGAAGCATACTTTCCCATCCCTAGGCCTTTATTTGTGGCCTTTGATCTTATGCTTCAATGAGGGATAGAAAATCCTGCTTCTTCTTGTCCTAGAGATGAAGTTATTTGGATGCTTGAGAAAGAAAATATTTGGATAAACTATAAATTCTTCTTGGTGTAGCTTAGTTAATGACCGCACCCTCTCTGGAGCCTGGTCTGTATCGCGCTGGGCATTGTGGGAAGCACATCACCGACTTCCTCTCGCTCACTGGTCAGGACAGCTCAACTCTTAGGCCCGTTTTACAGATGAGAAAACTGAGCTCTCTCCTAAGAGCTGAGTGCTCTTCCTGTGGCTCCAGAGTATTATCCATTAGCCTCTCCTACAAAGGAACTCTTCAGTTTTCCTGCCAGTAATAAATCAGGAGCTCACGGTCTATTTCGGCAGATGGATAAAGAGGTGGTTATAACACAGCATAAGAGATGCTATGAGAGGGGTCACAACAGGGACCCCGGGACCAGAGGAAGACCACTTAGCCCAGCTCTGGGGGACAGACTTCCCAGAGGAGATAAAATCGCAGTGTATTAGTTTATGTGTAAACTTTTGTGACCCTTGGTAAGGTTTGACTCTCCCCCATCACCCTTCAGCAGCACCGCTTGGTGATTACATTCCCAGTGCATGGGGCCTGGCACACAGTAGCTGCTCATTGAACACAGCTAATAGACACGTGTGCTTCTGCAGGAGGAATTTCCAGCCCCTGTAGCACTTGCATGACTCCAATACCTGGGGCCTACATTCCAACTCATAGGCTTTCTCAATTCAAATATGGCCCAGGGACCAGGGGAAGATGAGGAAAGGTCTGGAATGGCTTTTGTGGTTCTCTCTGCATCTGCACAGGCTCTGTGTCCATGGGAAGACAAGAGAAGAGGGGGAAGAAGGCAAGAGAGGGGGAGAGGGGCGGGAGGTCGTGCAAAGGGCATTATGAAGAGATCTTGGCATGCCCTGGTCAGGGGGCTCTGGGGTTGCGTGGGGTCCTAAGGAAGAAATGAAATGAACTGGTAAACCACTTTGTAAAACCATAATTTCTCCATCCATCTCGAGATTGTATTGTTGCTTCAGTGCCTCCTAGCTGATGGCTGTGCTGTGTCTGAGGCGATTCACCTCAGCCAGCAGGTACAAGAAGCAGTAGCTTCCTGGGAAGGTCTGTCTCCCCAGCTGGTAATTCTTGCTCCCTTGTACCAGGGACCATCCGTGCGATCTGGCTGCCATCACTAGCCTTCCATCAGTCACCTCCGGCTCCTGTTCGCAAAAGGGGAATTGTAAAAATTCTTAGGAGGCCTGGAGGCCTCGCTCTAGATTGCAGAAGCTGCCCCAGTGTGACTCCGGCTACATTTCCATACACATTTCTTAAAAACTTGGTGTGTGCTTGACACAATGCTAGAAGCCATGGGGAATTTACTTTTTTTAAAGATTTTATTTATTTATTTGACAGACAGAGACACAGTGGGAGAGGGAACACAAGCAGGGGGAGTGAGAGAGGGAGATGCAGGCTTCCTGCTGAGCAGGGAGCCTGATGCGGGGCTCGATCCCAGGACCCTGGGATCATGACCTGAGCCGAAGGCAGACACTTAATGACTAAGCCACCCAGGTGCCCCAAAGCCATGGAGAATTTAAAAAACAAAACCAAATAGCAAGCAGGCACAGATCCCACCTTCCACCTAGGAGGCTGTAAGCTCCTGGGAGCAAATCCTGCCCCTCTCGTGCATGGCTATGAGAAACAGCCTCTTCCCTGGGATGAGAGTCTGTCCCGGGATCTCTGCTTACCAGGGCCACCACCCAGGTTCTGAACTGACACTGTCAACATCCCCAATACCCACTTCATTCCCTGGTGGGCTGGCTCTCCAGGCTCTGACCGACTTGCCTAAGCCATAACTACTGCTTTGGGCTCCACCCCAAGTGTGAAAGCACAACGCTTTACAAGACCTTCTTGTTCTGCACAGGGGAGTCCTGGACCCCTCCACCTGCTGCAGCCCAGCCCATTATACCACCCGTGACCTGGCCCAGCAGAGGCCTCTACAAAGCGCACATAAGATAGCAGGGCTTGGGGTTGAGCATCTACTGTGTGCCAACATGAAGCAAGGGGGATTCCTGGAGGGAAAGCTCTCCAATAGCTTACAAACCAAGTGGAACCCTGGGTCTGGCACAGCATCTGTACCTGACGTACCCGGTAATCTCTTCCTCGTCAGGGAAGGGAGGCAGGAGAGGGGGGGACGAAATTTTCAACTACGGTGATCTCTCTATAAACCATGATTCTGGAGAAAGCCCCCAGGCCACCAAATCCTTCTTCTCTCACCCCTAGCCACTAGGGGCTGCACACAGGCCCGTCTTCGCTAAGGTTCTACAGGCCAGAGCATTCCTCGATGACTCTGCCAGAAGTAACAAGAGGCCTCTTTCCATGCTAGGCATGTCGCCTCTGCGTCCCTGCGTGCCCTTGAGCTCCTCACCGTTGAATCGTTGCAGGGCTCACAAGCCTGGACGCCCCAGGGGCCTGGTGGACGAAGCTAACATTCATTGAACATCTACTTTGTGCCAGGCACGGTTTTGCCACATTATACAGATTATTTAGCTCATCTGATTTCCACAGCAGTCCTGTGATGCCCCACATCTCTTCTTACCTTCATTTTACTGTTGAGGAAACAGAACTTTCTGAGGTCAGGCAGCTAGTGAATGGACGAGGGGGCAAGCTTCGACACCCCCCCCCCGGCCCGTGTCCCTAAAAGAGTACCGCAGGAGGTGTGGGGGGATGGGGACGATGTGCTGGGGAACTAGAAAGCCACAAATCAAACACAATCTGGCCACTGGTCACTGGTCACATCTATGTTGTCGGCTTCCAGTTTGCAGCCTCTGACGTAGGATTTGCCCCTCTTGGGCAAACGCCTCATTTGGTTTCACGGACCTTGTGCTAAACATTATCAGTATTGCTACATGGGTGGGCTAACTACTGAGTGTGTGTGTGTGTGTGTGTGTGTGTGTGTGTGTGTGTGTGTGTGGAGAGAGAGAGAGATCCCTTTGAACTTGTGCCAACTGGAACTGGCTTTGCTTACCCTTGTGACCCCGGATTTGAAATCGGGATTAATAGCACATTTAAGAATATTGAGAGGAATAAAGTGTGGCTGGAGTGGGGAGAGAAGGAGGCGGAAACTCACTAGCCTCCTCAAGTTTTCTTACACAGTAATCTGCCTTCAAGGGCAAACATGGAAAACACCGTCTGAAGAGCCTTGGGCCCAGCACATCACCAGCCACTCCTAGCCCTGCCCTCGGGCCTTCAAGTCAGAATAGGCTAGGAGGCCTGGGACAGGAGAGAAAGTTTCCCTGTCGCAGGCCTCCGCTTCAGGCCACAACCCGGAGGGACCCTCGCCCTGGGGCCCTGGGCCAAGCGGCTCACTGGACTGGTAGGGTTAGAGCCCCGGGCTGGGAGACGCGCTAAGGGAGGGAGGGGCTGGAGTGAGTTGTTTGCGTATTGCCATGGTAACAGTGGGAGGTTGGAAGGCTCCGGATCGGGCCGCCTTGATTGGATTCTTTCTCTGAGCCAGCTGTGCTTTCTCCAGCAGCTGGAATGCCTTTATCCCCATCCTCACTTTTAATCATCCTGCTCTCCCTGCAGATGTCAACCCCAATCACACCTTCCTTCAAGCCTTGCCTGGATCTCTCATGGAATTAACAGCTTCCTCCTTGCAGCTCCCTCCATAACCACTTGTTTGCCTTTCCCTTCGGACACTTAACTAGTCCTGCTTCGTGGTTCTTCTTCTGTGCTCCTCCATTTCGCCAACAAAAAAATAAATTCCTGGAGTTCACGGTCTATATCTTTAGTTCAGCTTGGAATTCCTTCTCCAGGAAGTTAGCAGGTTTCTGCTTCTTAGGAGGCAGCATTACCTGGAAAAGCCTAGAAAGGAGAGAAGGTCTTCATGGACAGGGTGGCTACTGAACATACATGCATTGAATTGAATTGTCTGCTGCCCTCCTGCAGAGAGTGGAGATGGTGGTTCTTGGCCCCAATTGTGTCAACAACGCAGGCTCGGGGAAGGAAGGAAAGAGCTAGCAAGGGGAGTCACTCCCTCTAGGAAGAAACAGAGAGAGCCTTTTGCAGTAATAAAAGTGATGTACGTAGTGAGTGCTACACACACGCATACTCTACTCAATCGGCTTGGTAACCAGAAATTACCAAATGAAATGATACCAATTCATGAACACCAAAGTGTGTCAGAAAGACACCTAACCAGGGCATTTCAAGAACACGGTGGTAGGTCACGACTTTCAATATGGCACCCTGTGAGGTCAAGTGCAATCTCCACCTGGGCCCAAAGATCTTTGGAAGCAAGCTCTCACTGCTGTCATCTCAGTTTCTTGGCACTGATAGCCCAGCTGGAGATCCAGAAATAGCCAGTCACCAAAAGAGGCCTGCAGAGTCTGCCAATACTCTGGAATGCCCAGGAGCATCTGATACGTAAGCACACTCTGAGCTCAGGTTGAAAGCGTTCTCCAGACCCAGACTATGGAAAATCCAGTTGGTGGATTTTCTTCCAAGTATCTTCTTCCATCTGACCACAGTGTTGTGTGTGAACCCAGAAAACAGCATGGCAGAGAGGAACACGCCCTGGATATTTGGGGGAAGAAGAATTACCACATCATCTTTAATCATCTATGAGACCTTGGGTGTTTAACTTCAGTGAGTCTGTTTCCTCACCTATAAAAATGTCCATTCATTAATTCAGCAAATATTTTCCAAGAGCAAACATGTCCCAGATGCCGCGATGGAAATAGATTCTGTCTAGAAAGGAAGAAAGATGATTAAATCAATAATTAGCCGAAAGCAGGTAGGGGCTATGGTTAGCAGTATGAGGACAGTGAGGGGCGCAGGGCGGGGGCTCTCACCTTCATGAGGTCATAGAAGGCTTCGCAAGGGGAACCATATTTCTCCGAGACTTCAATGAATAGAAACCAGGAGATTCGGTGGTAGTGGCTGGAGTGGGATTGGGGGAGGGCTGGGGCTTCTAGGGACAGAAGCTTGTGGAAACCCCAAAGCAAGAGAGGGACCACAAATCGCAGGGAGTCTGAGAGAGTAAACTGCAGAAGTGACAGGTTACCATCGTTTGCTCCTCTCTTGTGGCTTTGTAGGAGTTGGTGCAGTGAAGACAACATTACACCGGGAAACTAGAAGACTGTGGCCCTGTCTGCCCTTGGCCGCTAACCGGCTTTGCAATTTTCAACAAATTTTGACCAAATTCCTGCTCCTTAGTTCATTCATCTGTGAAATAGGGCAAGAAATTCCTCCTCTCCTCACATTACTGTAGATTGAGTAAAGAAATGTTTGCAGAAGCCCTTAAGAAATTAAAATGAGCTCTAAGTGCAAGGTCTTTGATAGGACTTCCTCCAGTCATAAATAAATGCAAGCCCATTTGGGCATCAGTTCTCAGACTCGCATTAGGGTTTTACCCCCACCCCCCGCCCGCATTCCCAAGGGATCACAAGATAAATAGTAGTTTCTTTCCGATGGGTTTGGTGATATTTCATTTCAGTTCATAATCGGATTTTGTGCAAGAAGGAAAGTAGGCTATTAATAAAACTTTTTTTAATTGTAATGTTTGTGATGACTGAGCCTGGCTGGTGAGGGCAGACTGCCCGCGAGCCCAGGGGTGGGGGCTGACTCCCGCGTCATCCCCGGCTCTAGCCACGGCACACGTCCAACGACGAGAGGGACCGGGTTAAGAGCCTATGGCCTCTGAAACCCTGACACTGCTGTGTCTTCTCTGTTCCCCAACTTTCTGGGCCTCCCTGGCACCCATTACAGCGAAACTATGTTCAGCTTCAAAGGCCTCTGCAGTCCCACCTCGTTCCCCCGCTCTTCCCCGGGGGGGGGGGGGGTTCTGTATGTGCTGGTCTGTCACCTGCACTCTTGCTCCCCCTTCTAGCCAGCTCACCCCAACTTCTCTTTCCCCACCCAACCGTCCGACCCTCTCTGTGACCAGGATATCCCATCCTCACAGAGGAGTCACCTCAGCCTCTGATTCCAGGGTGCAGGGGGCCCCCCTTCAGATCCAAGACAGCATTGATCCCTCTCCCTCCTAATGGTGGGTGCACTTTGGCATTTTCTGATATTTACTTTAGCCTTCAACTGCCTTTATTATTTTTGAAAATTATACTTGGAAGAGCATTTTCAGTTTATAAAAGAGCTATGCATATTATTGTTTGGCTTTCATAGCAAGCAAGGCTGCGAGGGGGATGAAGTCCGTGGGATTATTACCTTCCCAACTGTGAAGGGAGGGGCCCGCAGTTGGGGGTGGGCAGCGACTTGCACGGCAAGTCTCTGGTCCCTGACCTCTCCCAGGGTAGGAACCTCCATACACCTCTGTGTGCTCTTCCCCCCCAGCACCAAGTTGATCACATAGTAGTTACTTAACTAACATGTCTTGAAATGAAATCCATATGCAACTTCAGGGAAAGTAATTCAAATAGCAAATTTTATTGATGGCAATAGCTGCTGTAAGTTCTGTCGGCTTCTTCAGATACAAAGAACAATATGCCTGCAGCCTTGCTTTTATTATGATGACCCCGTAAACAACCCAAGGGAGACTCGCACACATTCCATCCAAACCTCCCCACCCCCACCCGGGGTCAATCCAAGGGCAGTCACAGATACAAGTACCATTCCCTCTGCTCCCACCAAGCAGCGGGGGGGGGGGGCCCAAGGCCTCCTGGCAAAGGATGGAATGTGCTTGTCAGAACTTGCTCAGCAGGGCGGACATGCTCAGCCAGCCCTTAAAAACCAGGGGTCATTTGGGCAGAAAGGGGATCCCGAATGCCCAGCACCACTGCACAGCCAGGTGCAAGAGCCACCCAGGTGGGAGTAGGGTGGGTTGCTGTCCATCCATCCAGGGTGGGGTGGAGGCAGGAAGACCTCCCAGCATAGGAGCTAATGTCCCAAGAATTTCAGGCCACTTTGACTACCTGGCAGAATTGAGGCATGGTATTTTTTGCTATGTCCCAACATCTGCCTGGAATGATACCGATTATGACCCTAAATATTTGTACAGTTCCTAACAGCCTAGGAGCACGCTCACATACATTGTCTGTTTTGACCTAAGGACCTGTGAGGCAGGTATTCACTACCAGCTATTTGTTTCCTTCAGAAGGTGTGTTCATGTGATCAAACCTTCGGTACCAAAGGAATGAGAGAAAAGGCACTCTTCCATCCCTGGCCCCAGTGTCCTTCCATCGAGGCAACACGTATTTTTATCACTTTCTTGAGTATTTGTCTGGATTTTCCCCCATTTTAGAGATGGAGAAACTGAGGCCCAAAGTGAGTGAATTACCTCCCAAGGATGCACACTGAGTCACAGGTGAGAATTTGAGCTGACTTCTCCTCCCACAGTCTATGAGCTTCCCCTCTACTCACGGCTCTCAGCCTGTCTTTTTGCCAAGAATTCAGCTCCTATGAAAACCTACAGGAGCATAAACAAATAAAGCCAGACAAAAGTCAAAGCCAGAACTGGAGCCCCACAGGCTCTCCCCTGAGGAGCAGAACTGCCTCCCCTATGAGGACCCTACAAGGACACCTGCCTCCCTCTCTGGCTCCTCTAAGCCAACTCCCTCCCTGGGACCCCCCACCCCACCTCCCTTCTTACCAGCAGAGACAGGACCACACCTTCAGGACCCTTTGCTCTATCAAAGTGTTTCCACACAATGTCCTATTTCTTCAAGACCCTGATACTGAGTTGGTCTGAGTTAAAAAAAAAAAAAATGTATTCTGGGCTGCTTATGGGAGGTAAAGCTTAAAAGCTGGTGCAGAGCCTGAAAGCAGCCCAGCCCCTGGGCCACCCATGGAGAGCTCAGCTCCACGGCCTCGCCCACCATCCCTGCACTCCCAGATGCCCCGTGTGCTTTCTAGAGGGTCTTCCCGAAAGCTCTGAGGTCTCCAGGCAAGGATGGAGCAGAGGTGGTGGGTCGGGGGGAGCGATGAGGGGGGTTGAGGGAAGGGTGTCTGTGTGTGTGTGTGTGTATAGTAGTATCTACGCCTCCCCACCCCCCAAACAATCCCCAGCTCAGGCAGTTTCTTGGACTCTTACTCCCAAATCACATATTTGCGGTACCTGTAGCCTCCTTTGGGAAGGGCATTCCAGGGGCCAAGAGGAAGACATTTGGGGGCGAGAGCAGGCAAATGAAGAAGATTAACAGTGGGGTGAAGCCACCATCAGTTCCAGAATTTCTCTATAACAGGAGTTTAGGAATAACAATCTATCTGCACAAAAGCACCTAAGCTGCATTTGATGAAACTGAAACAATGTCATCTGTATCAAAGGAAGAGGGTGCTGTTTGCAGACTCCTGTGTCCTCCACATTCACCGACAATTATTTATCGAAACTGTTTAAAAAAAAAACCCACAAAACTCTCCATGTGACATTAGGGATGCAGATGAAAACCCATGCAGACAGGAAGTGAGGGTCCATCTTCCAGAAGCATGAACTCCTGCACACCCCACCCTCCAGAGCGCGTGGCCCAAAGCCTGGCGAGTCTGAAATATTCCACATTGTGCATTCCGCAGGGGTGAGTTATGATTGGAATGAGAGTATTTCTGCTTACTCCCTCTATGATTCGGCCTTTATGTTTCCAGCCTTAATATTATAGTAACGTAACTTTTGGCTTGTAATTGCCCTGAACGTTTGTGAACATCAAATGGAAGGAGGAAATGGAAGAGAAAAGAAAATCGTATCTGTATTGCTTTTGAGTTGCATAATTGTATATTTTTGCCACCCCATTAGTTTTCAACTATTCCAGCCTATAAAATTCTCTTCCACCACCACTAAGAAAAATAAAAATAAAAATAAAAAGCCAATCATTCAGGCCTGGCTGCGAAGTGTGAGAACACGAAGTTCTCTAGTATTAAAGAGAATTACATGACTTTCGGTTTAAGGCCTATTTTTTTAATGACCACCTGTGTGGGAGACCCTGATTCACACAAGCACTTAATTGTCTTCTTGCTTTTCCAAAAAACACTCTTTCCCTCCGAGAGGAGATGACATTTGAGGACTTAAGTGTCCGTGGGCCGGCTCAGCCACAGAGAAGGCACCACCCCTCCAAAACAGCTCCTAACTTAAAGATGACCTCAGACCCCAAGCTCACACTTTCCAAAAATAAAACGGCACCTAGGCGCTTCATCACACCCACAAAAATTGGCTCCAAAATGTTTTACCAAATAATTTTGAAAAGTGAAAATGAGAGCTGTTGTAAGCCAGGTAATTCACGGTAACCATGGCTACGGGTTTTATTGCACTAATACCAGGATGTGGTCAGATCAGATATATACCGGCAGCGAACATGAATGTGAGTGGTGTCAGTGTGTGTGCCCAGAAGTTCTCCAAACTGGAAACCTAGCTCCTAATGACTGTGATTCATAGAGGACAGGGTGGGGAGCAGGGGTTCAGAGGGTGGAGGGCCGCATCCCGAAGAGAAGCTCGGGGTTCTAATTTTAGCTTTAATTCAGCTCTTCAGCATAATCCTCTAACACCACTACCTTGCCTTTCGATCGCAATTTTCCCTTCTCGGTGATCTCTCGTGTCTTGCTGTTCTTCACAACAATCTTGAGAGAGATCTGGGACAGCGAATGGCCTTGTTCCTCAGACGAGGAGAGGGCTGGGAGAGCTTGCCTGGTTTGCCCGAGGTCAGAGGGTTGGAGGACAACCGAACCAGGACTGGAACTGGATCCTCTGACTCCGAGCTTCATATTCTCTCTGCTGCACCCCTCTGCCAGCCTTTTGTGTTGTGCTTGGGACATTTTGATCCACATTCATTCCTCTTGCAGACATCCTTCATCCTTATTATTTGTATGATTAGCCAAAGATCAAGATCAGTCAATCAAAGTGGAGATTATGGCTGGAGAGTACAGCTTTTGCCTTTTGCTTTTCGTCCTCATTTCTCCTTTTCAAGCCCCCGGCCTTGCTCTCCCCGACATACATTACAGCGCAAAGAATAGGGAATGTAGTCCCTTACTCCCCACGACGTTTGTAACCCGGGGGCTGTAGGCTTTCAATGTGTCCAGGTACAAGGTAGGGGATAGGACTGGGTGAGGCTAGCGGGGTGGGACAGGGTGTCAGATGAGGGTTAAGGAGGGAACACAGGACCTTGTGGCTGGGTAGGAGTTTAGGTTGGTGGCCAAATTTGGGGGCTAGCTAAAAGTTGATAATTTTACATGAAGTTAGAGGAGGGAAAAAATAAAGTAGGAAAATAAAATAGAATAAAAGTGCCTATGGGTTGGATATAGCTCTTGGACCACCCATGGGCACTCACAGGGATTTTACGCTTTTGGGTCCCCGATACCTGCTGTCATATGTGATATTGTATTTCTCTTCTTACATTTTTGGTCCTATTAAAATGGGAGCTCCTTGAGGTCACAGAGGACACCTTCATCAGTCAAGAGTGTATCCCTAGGTTGTGGCACACGTGGCAGGCTTTCAGACGTCTGATGGGTGACGGATGTGGTCAACACCCCACGTCATCTGAGAAGAGAAGGTCCAGAGATGGAGTCGTCAGCTTCCTGAGCATGGCCGCTATGTAGCGAGCATAGTGGTCACGGCAGGATCCTCGAACTCAGATCAGACCAGAGCCAAACCTCTTCTGACTTTAGTAGCTCTGCAGCCTCAGGCAAATTACTTAATCGCCGATAGACTCAGTTTCCTCCTCTGTGTAATGGGGATAAAAAAGACCCACCTTCCGAGCTGTTGAACGAGGCCATGTCTATAAAGCCTTGACTATACACGCAGAGTTTCGGCGCTTAGAATGCAACAAATGGTGACTTTTTGATTCAGCAGATTATTCCCTGTGTCTGTGAAAGGTGATAAGACATTTTGCCAACCCTCTGTTTTGAGGCTTTGGCCTCCTGAAGTATCTGTGTCAAAAGAGGCCAGTCAAAGAAAACAAGTGAGCATTCTAGCTGAACGGAGAGGAGAAAGTTGATCGTAGCAGACAAAACAAGGTACCCCAGAGAAACTAGATCCTGGAGGTCAGAAGGCCTGAAAGAAGGAGACACAGCTGGAAAGGAACAGAAATTAAGTTAGCAAGAAAGCAGGAGAAAGACAAATGCATCTGCCCTGATTCCTTAGGAGTTGGCTAACCCACTTCTTAAACCAGTTCAGGGAAAAATCGATCAAACTCTGATTAGAACAGGGGCACCTGGTTGGTTTAGTCAGTTAAGCATCTGCCTTCAGCCCAGGTCGTGATCCCAGGATCCTGGGGTCGAGCCCCGCATCAGGCTCCCTGCTGAGCAGGGAGCCTGCTTCTCCCTCTGCCTCTGCTGCACTTGATCTCTCTTGCTTTCTCAAATAAATAAATAAAATCTTCAAGGTACCCGCTGTGTGAAATGCACTTAGGTTACATGCTTGGTGCACATTATCTCTTATTGTTCCCAGCAAGGCATTCATTCACTCATTCACTCATTCATCCACCCCACAAGTACTACTTGCCAACCCACTTTCAACCAGGCACTGTGCTAGGTATTGAGGAGAAAATGATGTGGCACAGTGGATAAAAAATGCCTAACCCTCTGAGAAATGTGCTAATATCTCTATCTACAGAAGAGAAATTCTAAACTCAAAATGCTTAAGTGAATACTGTCCAGACTCCACAACAGTGTGAGCAGAGGAGGCCAAGTTCTTCCCTGGACGTTTTCTAGTTTAGGGGTAGGAAAATCGGGAAATTTCCTTATGATCTCAAGGACATAAATAAGGGGAATTTGTCCACCTGCTGACAGGCTGCAGATATGATATTCAATCACATTTAGCACTGTTGGAATTTTCAGAAAAGCAGAGAGACAGGATGTCTGATCCTAAGGGGTGACTGGAAAAGGCTAATTATGAGTGTACAACACGGACCCTTCGGAGGCAGTGTAATTAAAGATGAGAAGAGAGAAAAGGAAGGAAAGAAGGAAGAGAAAGAGCAAAGGGGAACACACGGGCTAGCGATTCCAGGCATTCTGTCACAGAAAGCCAGAGAAAGCCCAAATGAAAACCTTTTTAAACTCTTTTCATTGTTCTTAAATTATTTTCTAATTATTTCCCCTGGATCATCTTTGAGTAGAGCGAGGATGTCTTCTACCTCCCCTGTATTTCCTGGCATAGCTTAATTAATACTTGATTGATTGAAAGATTAACTCACTTGAACCTGGAGTGAAATGGAGCTTTTCAATTTTCTTTTCTGCTGAACCTGAAATAGAGCATATAGTAATTAGGAAAAGATCCCTTGTTATCAGAAAGTCCCAGCTACAATGAGCTCTTTGTAACTGAGCAAAAGGAAGGTAGGTGATAATATAGGAGCTGATAAAGCACACCCCCACCCCCTACTGCTTTCAGTGATATGGAATTTTCTTGATCATTATTTCCTCCTGAAACGAGTGAGTTGGCTGGAGGATATGGCTGGACCATGGGCTAAATGGTGGGTCATTGTCATCCAAGTCTGGCCACAGATATGACTGATGGTCACGTTTCTGTACTTTTCATTGCCCCAGCTCTCTCTCCCTAATGACCTGGGCTGACTGAACAACATTTTTTTTCAAGATCTCTTTTCCTTCAGGACCGTTGGGTTAGCTGGCATGACTTCATTCATTGATCCAGCTACATGCCAGACTCTGGGCATCCAAACGGAACGAGACAGACCAGGGCCGTGTTCTCATGGAGCTCAGCTCCAGTGCAGGAAGGCAGTGAATACAAGTGTAAACTGAAGTTACCAGAACATTATCTTCAAATGGGAAATTTAGTGGTGGAAAACACTAGAAGGGCGGGATGACGGGGGAGAGGTTGACTGGGGGGTTGGGCTTCTTAGTTAAAAATGCCTCTTGGTGAGGTTCCATTTGAGTGGGAATGCATTTGAGCTGAGCCCTGACTGTGATGCAGTGGTCAGTCACACCAAGATCTGAGAATAAACGTACCAAAGGGACAAACAAGGTCCGGAGGGGGTGGACAGTCCTGAAGTCAGGTGTGTCCAGGACACAGTGAGTGAGAAGGGGGTACAAGATGAGATTAAAGGAGGCAGGGCCAGACGAAGGAGGTCACTTGTGGGATCTGTTAAGGGCTTAGACTTCGCTTTACAGGCCTTGGGAAACCATGCGGGAATGGTGGTGAGTGGAGGTGTGGGGGTAAGGGCAACATCGCCTGGCTTGTATGGGGAGAACAGCGTAAAGAGAGGGAAGCAGGGAAGCAGATCCTGGGTAAGAAGCTATCTCAGTAATCCTGGTGAGAGATGATGGTGACCTAGCCTTGGAATGGAGAGACCTGAATGGATTGGGGATCTATTCTGGAGACAGAGCTGATAGGACCTGCTGATGAGGTGGGAGCAGGGGTGAAGCAAAAGGGAACTCTTCATTTCCTGGGGCTACCATAGCCAAGCACAAGCTGGATGCCCTAAAGAGCAGAAATGTATCTGTCTCACATTGTTCTGGAGGCTAGAAATCTGAAATCAAGAGGTTGGCAAGGTCAGTTGCTTCTGAAGGCCATGAAGGAAGGACCTGTTCCAGGCCTCTCTCCTTGGCTTGTAAATGGCCATCTTCTCTCTCTGTCTCTTCCCTTGGTCTTCCCTCTGTGCACATCTATCTCAATGTCCAGACTTCCCCTTTCTATGAAGGACATCAGTCATATTAGACTCTGGGCCCACTTCGCTCCAGCATGACCTGGTCTTAACTAATCACATCTTCAACAATGCTGTGTCCAAGTAAGGTCACATTCTGAGGTACTAGGGCTTAGGACGTCAACCTAAAAAAGTGGGGGAGGTGACACCATTCCACCCTTAACTGGGGAAACCAAGGTTACAGTCCGTCTTCTGCTTAGTCCGAGCATTGAAAGAAATCATCCATTCATCAATTATGTATTAGCACCTATTGTGTGACAGGCATTGAATGAGGGTGTCAAGTTCAGCAGATGAGTAAGAATCACTGCCATGTAGGAGCTTGCAGCTGAGTGTGAGAGAAACAAGTCAACAAGTCCTATGTATATTAATATATGTATATAAAATATTAATCTATGTGACTTTGTACTTTTCTGTATTCTTATCATTTGTCAGAGAAAACAAATCATTGTAATACCGTAAGATAAGGACTGTGGGAGGTTATTGGCTCTACGAGAGCTCAGAAGAGCAAGAAATCAATGGGGGGGAGCTTGGGCCTGGGGGGCTGGGAGTCCCAGAAGACCTCTCAGAGGATGATGAGGGACAGAGTTCTCCCGTGAATGGGCCGAGGGAAGAAGGTAAGAAGACATTCCAGGCAGATGGAACAGCATGTGGCACAGCATGACAAAGGGAGAGCGCAGGAACATTCCGGAGAATTCTGGAAGATGTGGTCATAAGGATAGTGCTGGTGGGAGATGAGGCTGCGATGATAGGAGGGACGAACTCATGAGTGATATGTCCTCCTTGCTAAGGAGTTGTGACTATCAGGTAAGTGATGAAGAGCCGAAGAGGGGCTGAGCAGGGAGTTGTGACCACTTGCAGACTTTAGAAAGTTGAATGGGAGGAAAGAGGAACTAGGAACCAGTTTGAGGGCTCAGACAAATGTGATCCAATGGGGACAAAAAAAGGGCCTCTGTCCTACCCAGGCCCCTTTCTTTGCCTCTCCCTCTACCCTCTGCCCTCTGTACTCATGGCCAGAGCTGCCCAGGTTAAACCACGCTTCACCTTGGGGGCTCACAGGCTCCCAGGCCCTGGCCGCCTCCTCTCCTAGGGTCAGCCGAGCTCTTTCCCCCTTCAGAGTCTTCACCCTGCTGTCCTGCCCCCTAGAAGGCCCTTCCCTAAGCTCGGCACACAACTGGATCCTCGCCATTCCTCGGAACTCCATTCAAAGTCATCTCCACACAGGCCAGGCCAGTTCATTCCTTAGAGCACTAACAATATATCTTGGTTTATTTGTTTGTACCCTTGTTTGTTATCTACCTTCTCCCCGTAAGTAGCTTGACCACATCTGTGTTACGCATGACTGTGTCCGCAGTACCTAGGACAGGAATGACGCGTGCTGGGAGTTCATTAAGACACTGGCAGAAGGAAAGAAAGAGGGAGCGAGGCGAGGAAAGACGGTGTGGGGTGGGGGTGAGGGAGGAGGCTTGTGTCCCGCTCTGCCCGGTGAGGGGGGATCCATGGAGAAAAGGTAAATAGCCTGTATCCAAATCCTCATAATACTGCTTCCCACTGACACCTGTACCTATGTTAATTCTGAAATGGTTGCTTTGAAAAAGAATGACAAGTGGCATAATTTAGAAAGAATCTCCTTACTACAGGAAAACTAGAGAAAGGAGAGGGAAAAAATGCCTTTTAAAGGAGACCTATATAGTCAAAGTCATGACTTCAGAACCATCCCAATTCTAAAATGGCAAACAAAATCATTATGAGCTCAGGAGCTGAGGGATGTTTCTTCGAGCCAGCCTGTTTGTTTGGGGTCAGATAATAAGGGCTCACATGTAGGGCCAGGCTCGGGTCTGAGAAGCTCTACACATACTGACTCACTTAGTTTTTACAACCTCCTCCTATTAGCAAGTCCCATTTAACAGATGAGAAAACTGAGCCCCGGGGAGAGAGGTGAAGTGACCTGCCCAGTGTGATGTAGTCAGTGAGTAGCAGAGCTGGGATTCCAACACAGCACTCTGAAGCAGTTGCCTGAACCCCTTTCAGGTTTCAGGTCGGAACTGCAAACTCTCTAGGAGAGTTGTTGACCTCATTGTATATGTGTTATAATCATTACCAACAGTACCTTTTTGTCACTTGTATTAGTCAGGATGGGCTAACTGCTTTAGCAAATCATCCTCAAAATCAGTGGTTTTACCCACCAAAGGCTTATTTCTCACTCACGCCTGTTCACTGTGGTCTGTAGGGGTATCCTGCTAGCAGTCATTCAGGAACACCTTCTTCTTGGCCAACCCCGGGGGCCTTGGAGTCCTCCACTGGGTCCTCAGCGTCTGGCCAGCAGTGAGCAAGCAGAGCAAACATGGAGGATCTTGGGACAGATTTTGGGAGCCAGGCCCATGTTCCTATGGCCAGAACTCAGTCACATGGCCCCACAAAGATTTAAGGGGACTGAGAAGGGTGGTCTAGCCTATGCCCAGGATAAGGATACTGTGGGCATCTTGCCAAGACCTGGCTCAGTGCTTTATTTTTAAAGACTTTTATAAGGGATATCTTGGTGGAAGGGGGTGCTGGGAGTCAGAAGACATTTGTTCTGGCCCTGACCCCAACAACTGTCAGCTGGGTGACCTCCAGCAAATAATAACCTCTTTTGGTCCCAGATTTCTTATCAATAAAGTGAGGGTACCCACCAAATGACCCATATCTGGATTCTTCCAATTCAGAATGTCTATACAATAATGCACCGTTTTCTCATTTTTAATAATCACGGTGCCTTAATCATTTTTATATTGATGACCTCTGTGTGCCTTTGTTCAAAATTGCAACCATAATTATAACATTGATTCTGAGGGAAAATCCTATCTGTTTTCTTCTAATACTCAATATCTAGTTACATACCACAAATGTATACGCTGGGGGAGGAAAAGAGCCTCCAACTTTGCATCAGAACTAGTTACTTGAGGCAATTACTTACACTGGGGAAAATACAGATATCTATTTCATCATGCCTGGAACCACATTATAAACACAGTACTCCACAAACAGATTATTGCTGTGATCTGGCCATTTTTGTACAAAACAGTACTTACATCTATTAGAGGGCATCTGAGCATGCCAGGTGAGCAAGGTGAGAACCATCAAGAAAATATATATCCAGAACAGCAGAGTTAATGACTACTGACTGAGATTCCTCTCCGTGCCCCCACTGCCAGAACACCTTGGTCTCTGAAGCGCGTGACATAATTGTCACCATAGGGATTTTGCAAGGCCTGCAGGGGTAAGGTTTGGGCGGGCAGGGTTGGAGAGGCCTGGGGCTGAATAAGATGCTCCAAACCTCCAGGAGAAAGGGCAGGGAGTCAGGTAGAGACTGATGAGATTCCTAGCCTAGAAAAAATAAAAAATGCCAGACTCGGAGACCTGCCCAGGGACCAGGGCTGGAAGAGGAAGAGCAGAGCACAGCCCAGGGACACCCCCTCATGCCCCTCTGCCCAAGAGCTCTCCCACCACATCCTCTGGAGAACACCCAAGTCTGGCCATTTGTACCACCCTCTGCCCCCACCCTCACCCTCACCCCTGCTGCCATTTCCCCTGAACAACTGTAATCCTGCTTCCCACTCTTGCCCCCACCAACTGGTCCTCTCTCACCTCTGTGACACTGTTCTTTACAGAACACGGACCGATGATGTCCCCTTGTTGCTTATGGCTCCTGCAGCCCACACTGACCATTAACAGGGCTTACAAGCCCTACGGGGGGTGGGGCCACCTGCCTCATGGGCCTCACATCACCCCACTGTCACCGCCACTCGCTGCCACTGAGTTCAACCACACTGTCCTTCACATCCTTTTCAGAAGAAGCAGTGGGTCCAACCGTTTGTCTGAGAAAAGGCACAAAACACACATTTCCCTGTGTTTCTAGACTTTTGGGGGACACTTTATAACATATCAGCAACTGAACTCATTGTTTTCAATTTAGAGGCACTTCAGCTGAAAAGGTATCTGAGCGTTGACAAAAAAACCTATCAAGCAAATTACTTGAAAATGCTTTAAATAGGTTTATTCTATGTTTGGAGACTTTTCAGGCGCTCTGACCATGTCTTTGTTTTTGTAATTGACCACGTTTTTGTAATTCAGATCTCAGTTAAGTCAGCCCCACCCAGAGCCTGCCCCCACCTCCGTGGTGGGCATTACTCAGCATCACTTCTGTCACACTTTCCATATTATAATTTCACACCTGTCTGTGGGACTCTCTGATGAATCTGCTTCCCACACTAGACTTGGAGCAACAAAAGAACTGGGACCTGGTCTGCTTGTTCCTGGATACCCAGGACCCGACACCGTTCTCAGACTATAAAAGGTGCTCCGTAGAAAGTCACTGAAGGAGTGACTGAACAGACACCTGTCCTGATTATAATTTCCTTTTCATTTCTTTCCTGTGACTTTCTCCAGGCCAAACTGCTTACTCTTTCCCCTAGGCTATTCTCATGTCCCTTTACACAGAACTTGACTGCAGGACTCATCACACTATACTTCTGCTTTTTTTTTTTCTTCCCTCTCCTCTTCGCTCAACTGGAAAGTGCTCAGGGCTGGTGACATCTTGGGTGTTCAGTGCATGTTTGCTGCATTGAATTGTGACCTCCAGGACAGTAGTCTTGGCCCAGATGTGCTGACTACACAAGAGCGAGAAGTAATGCCACCATGTTGCAGGGCACGAAGACGGACCTCTTCCCCACCTCCCCTCACCCATGACCATTCCCTCATTCAACACAAGCCTCCTATGCTTATTCAACAACTTGCTCATACCACGGTTTTTATACCTGACAATTGTCCAGAAACACTTGCGCTGTTTGTTACAAACATAAATTCCAGGGCCCACCCTAGACCCACTGCATCAGGGTCTCCGGGAGCGGGGCTCAGGAATCTGAATTTAACTAACTCCCTAGGTGACTTTTAGCAGCCAGCCTGGCCAGAAGTCCGTCCTTGGGTGAAGGGATAAAGCAGCAGAGTGATAACCACAGCGTAAGGTAGAAAACTCAATGAAATCACTTGAGGAAAGGCCAAGGGAGGTCTTTGCTGCCAACTTTCAATTATAAGATGCTGCCCCACGCCCTCAAGGCCACCCATGCATAGCCTGGAGCCTGCAGCTGCAGTAGAGGAGTCTTTGAAGGGTCAAAGGGAGACCCGAACCTCCCACCTCAGCCCACCCCCCATTAGAAGGCAAAAGATTTAGACCATGTGGAGGTCACTGTGGAGTTGCTCTTAGGGATTTTAACTGGGTACCATCATGATCTTTATCATTAGCCTTTCTAGAAAGCATTTACTATCCCACAGACACTACTTTACAGCTTTACATGTATTATTTCATCGAATAAACAGGATCAAAGAGAGACAATGCAAAGTAGCATGCCCTGCCCCCTGCCTGGGGGCTCCAGAAGGAAAAACAGCCCAAGGGCCAGCCTGGCCAACTCCTGCCAACTCTGGAGCAGCTCTTGTCTCTCAGGGATGGATCAGACCTCTCTGGAGAAGGATGATCCATGTACACTTTCAGGGATTCCAAAGGCTGGGAGGGAGCCTCGGCCCACAGAGGGCTAAGTGTTCTCCCCAGGCCTTACTTTATGAGCTCAACAATCCTCCAGACACCAACAGATGTCCCCAAGCAACTCTGTTGCTGGATGCCAGAGTCTAGAATTACAGCCACAGACCCTCAGACCAGCCATAAGCAGCAAGGTTACCTGTGAAGTTCTTTTCATTTGAATGGGATGGGGGCCCATGGTTCTTTGGTGGTGAGAATTGGGCTTGTAGGTAAGGGAGGGAGAAAGAAAGGCTAGAATTAGTCCATTGTTATCTGGAGATAACTCACTATTTCATAGATTGTTTTATAGCATTTTACACTTACAAAATGCATTAAATATATTGAGCTCTTTTAATCCTCACATCGTTAAGAGGGAAGCTCATTAGCTTCATTTTGTAGCTGAGGTTCGGTAACTCACCAAGGCTGCACAGATTGGCCCAGGTCTTCTGGCTCTGCGATCATTATTACCAATCAACACCTTACATATGGACAGATTGAAGCCTCTTGGAAGAAAGAATGAATGAATGACTCTCTCCCCAGCGAGATACCACAGAGGATATAAGGATGAGTCATTTCTGGTTTTAAGGAAACTAAAAGTAACATTTCCCCTCCTCTTTCTCCACACACCCTCCCCCATAACAACAATCACACAATCAAGTTTGTTGGCACCTATTGTGGTTTTGGAGGAGTAGACTAATTACCTTTCAAACAGTGTCAGCAATACTTGAGATCCAGCAAAATGATGGAGTCTCCCAGAGAGCATTCCTAAGGCCCAAAGTGTGGCTCCTTTTACAAAACATTCTGTGGAAGCTCTAACTTTTAATTCATACCACCAAGGAGATATTTGATTGTTTCCTGGAAATGCTAACAATGTGAGGCTCATAAACACTAACTAAACAGTATAGATTAGCAGAGCTCAGCAAGTAAACTGGGGGGGCCTAGAAGAGAATTCTTAGATTAAAAAATACAAAGAATACCTTTTTAATTGAATTTTCCCCAGACTGGGCTTCCAAATATTAATGAATACTCTCCTTGGCTATATGGAGAGTAGACTCAAATAAGTACCTTCAGGAGTCCAAAAGTGAATTATTGACTTAGCTTTAGCTTGAAAAGAAATCTATTTATTCAAAGGCTATTTTAGGTGTCATCGGATAGACGAATTTGAGACAAAGGTTGGGAGTGGTAGGAGGGCCTGGGACACTGAGATAAACACATAATTCAAATGCATGCTTCTATTTCGGCCAACTAAGCAACCTAAGTTGAAATTTGCTTATTATATTTGTCTTTTACAACATGATCCCTGAATAATAGTAACTCTCCTGGAAAATACAAGTCCCCGTGTCTTTGTCCTTCATCACTGAATCCTAACAGCTAACACAGTGTGTGGCACGTATTAGGTGTTCAATAAATGTTCATTAAATGGATAAAGAGCTCTCTTAAGACATTTTCCAGGGCTGTTCTCACCCCGTTATCTTTTCTTGAAGGGCATCCTCCTATTACAAAGCCCCCAAATAAACACACACCCCATGGAGGCCCTCTCTACCCTGGCCACAACCTACAGTCCTCTTCTCTCACACTCTGAGCCCCAGGCTCACCAGAAGGCACCCTGTTCTCCTGCCATGTTCTAAAAGTTTCTCTGCCTAGAATCTGTGCACATCCTTTTACCCATGTTTCTCTGTCAAGATCCGGCTCCTCTTTCCAGGTCCTCCTCAGATGGCTCTATCTTCATGAAAAAATGCCCTGATATTCTCCAAGGGCTCAAAGCCCTTCCTCTTTCTCCCTGGTTGAATCCAAAAGTGGGCCCCTGATGCATGATGCTCCCTGCAGGGACCAGTGTGACATCTGGCAAGAAGAGTTTGTCAACAAATATGGTGGTGGTGTCTAATCTGAGTCATAGACATGCAGTACAAGGCGCATTTGGTCCCAGAAAAGTATACGTGTGAATCAAATTAGTGAAAAATACCCAGAGTCTTCCCTCAACAGAGCAGGACATTCCCTCCAGATGGGCCAAAAAACTCTGGGGCCAAACAAGGGCTGGAGTAAAAGCTAAGGTGATGGCAAAGCAAGAAGGAAAAGCCAGAGAGACAAGTGGGTGAGAAGGAGCAAGACCGTGGAGTGGCCTCGATGGCGGATGGGGGCAGTTAGAGGATGCTCAAGGGTGTGTTTTCTCAACAAAGAGGCTGTGGGCTTGATGGTGTGTGGGCAGATCCATGGCATGTGATATTCCCAGGGCCTCAAAGGGGCTCAGGCAGAGCTTCTGGCAAGGGGATGTGACTTCTCAGAACGTTTTTCTTTGTTGCATGTTGAGTTTAAGTTCAGGCAGTCATATGCTTTCTATAAACCTCCACTTGAGCAGGACTGGATTTTTATTGTATGTATCTTCCGCATTTGTGAAGTATCTGACAATGGGAAATAAATCACTCCGTAGTCTTTTTCCACAACAGATTGGGATAAACATTGAAGTCAATCCGGGGAATGGCCACGTATTGTAAGATTCTATAAATCCTGGGCTACTTGCCAAAATGGGTTAATTCCACACAAAGGAATAGGAGGCTCAGAGCAACACCTGTGAGGAGCTCACCCCTCGGGGATCTGGAGCCAAACTTTCCAGAATCAGTAAGGCCAGCTCTGCCAGTCACTTGGTGTGTGATCTGTGCCTCTGCCTGTTCACCTGCAAGATGAGGGAAATAACTGTACCTCCTCCATTAAGTTGTGATGAAATGAAATGAGTCAGTTGGGGAGAAGTGCCTAGAATGGTGACTGGGATCTCAGTGCCATTGCTTAGCATTACTTCATTTTCATGGACCAGACGGCAAGGGAGTAGGTACCAATTTATACAATTGAATGATTTGTATACACAGTGTGTGAGTCTAAATGCCAGCAGACTAGGACTGGGTTCAGGTGGACTTGGAAGGACACACGGGTACACGGGACACTTACAGAGTGCTATCCAAGGAATCAGGCTTCTGAAGACAACCCCCGAGTATAACACACTACCCAGGAGGGGACACACATGTGTGTCCCAGTGCAGGACAACAGAATGAAGCCTGGACTTCATGCTGATTGTGAACCCAGGTCCCCCAGCACTTTTCTGCATAGACAATGCACCATCCTGTTGCTCTCTTTAAAAAATATAATTCATATGAAAGTGATTAGAAAAGTAGCGAGTAAAATGCAAATATAAAGTAATGTCATCGTCCCGAACTCTGGGTGTTCGGTGCATCTCTGCGTGGCCTTAGACATATCACCTCCCCCATACTGGGCCTCAGATTCTTAATCTTTAAGCGAGAGCATTGGTTGGGATGATCTCTAAGGTCTCCAGCCTGAAAATCGATGAGTCTTTGATCTTTGTGTCCCAGGCCGTGTCTGTACCAGAAGGTCTTTTGAATTTCCTTGAAACATGCTGCCCTCCAAGTCTTTAGACACAAGAATCTGTGGATTCCAGAACCAAAGGAGCCTGTTAAGACTTCATACTCAAGAGCTGAGGCCTAAGATGTATGTGGAGAGGTGAAAGGGGTACCAGTGGAAGAAGGGCCACTCTGTACAAGCGACCAGAACAGCCCTGGCTGTAAGTTGAGCTCAGGATGGCAGTAGGGATCCCATCCCAGTTTCCAAACACCATTGCTGAGCAGCCTGCAAGACTCCTTTTCCATGGCAAAGAACAGGAACAGGCAGAGAAGGAGACTTGGGAATATTTGGTTGAGGGACAGGAAGCAGAGATGAGGACAATGAGGGAGAGGACGGTAGAAACAGAGGGAACCAGCAAATGGTCTCCCACTGCAAGGCTCGGTGAGTCCTCTTTGGGCACAGGAGTGGGATGTAAGGAGGGAGGAGATGGAGCAGAGAAGAGAGCATGAAGGCAGGGGTGAGACAGGACAAGAACCACAGCCTGGTGGAGATCGAAGCCCCCTATGACAGGCAGCAAGATTTAGACATTTCACCTTGTGCTTAAGCTTTAGTAAGTACTGAAAATGGCAAGTTGCATTCATAGAAAGTCACATACAGCTCTCCCATGAGTAGTATGTGTTCGGCATCTATCAGGTGAGCTGCAGGGAGAAAAGATTGAGAGCTGCTCTTGTAGAGGCACCAACCCCTACCCAGAACACTGAATCTACACTTGATTCATTTATCCAGCAAATGCTGAGCACCTGCTACATGCTGGGTCTGACATACTATTAATTCTTGTACACTAAGCCCTATACAGTGTGTATAAGAATTCGTTAGTACCTACTTAAATGCATGCATTTATTTTATTTATTGAATTTCAATACCATTTCAGTGAACTCTGGAAATTTCCAATTCCCTCCCTTTTCCCAAGCTTAAAAAATATGATGTTGTTAAAAATCATAGACCATTCCTGCTGCGTTTCTCTTGAATTGTCTGTTTTGCTCTCTTCAGCTGCTAACATTGGCATGCCCAAACCCAAAGCTGGAAGAGGAATAACTTACAAGTGGACAAGGCTGCATCCTCTTGAGCCCAGGACTTGCTAGTGAGCTGAGAGTTTCCTTTGGCCCCAGTCTAACCAAGCACCATGGAGAAAATCAGCTCCTTCTTCAGTCTCATTTGGGACACCATCTTGACCAAACACCAAGAGGGCCTCTTCAACACCATCTGCCTGGGCATCCTTCTGGGGCTGCCACTGCTAGTGGTCATCACGTTCCTCTTCATCTGTTGTCATTGCTGCTGGAGCCGGCCAGGCAAGAATGACCAACAGCCAGAGCGAAACAAGGGGAAGAAGAGGAAGAAGAAGAAGAAGGCTGAAGAAGACCTCTGGATCTCTGCTCAGCCCAAGCTTCTCCAGATGGAAAAGAGGCCATCACTGCCTGTCTAGTTAGGCAGGAAGCATAGGCGTCCTTTCTCGGGGGCTAAGCCACCTTCTAAGTACACACAGGCTAGAGAGCAGCAATCCCTAAAGTGACGCGCTCATGTCCACAGAGGAACTAACCAAGGGACAAACCTCAGGCTGGATGCCCCACCGGAGGACAGCCCGGGAAGAACACGGACAATTCTTGGGTACTGTCTTGGCAGCTATGTGTCCAATAGCAGTGCTCTTTGCCACAGACTCAGGCATGCCTTCCACCTATCTCTAGCAAGCTCCATATGCAAAAGCACAAAGAATGTTTGTCCATACATCTTGACATGTCTCCCAAATGCGCACACATGCACACACACACACACACACACATTCAGGCAACAGGTACCTGGGCAAATATATTCTGTTCATCAAATATCCATTGAATATCTACTTTGTGCAAGTACATTATCTGCTCTCCCAAAAATGTCTCATAGGAAGGCCTGGCCAGATTCTAGCACACATGCACAATTATATAACCAGGCAAGGTACCTCTGCACTGTCTACCCATCTACCACTCAGGTTAGAGATATGTGCTTTCTTGTTCCTATTCCTCCATAACGTTTTACTGGAAATCCTCATATTTGGACATTCCAGCAACCTGGTACAGTTCCCATCCCTGTGTATTGATACAGACACACAAAGTTCCCATGTTTCTCATCTGGGAGGCAAAGCTTAAAGTGAGAAGGATCAAAATTCATTGAAAGCACCATCTTGCAACTCATGACAAGGTCCCCATTTCCACTGATAGGTATCTAATGTTGTCTAAGACCTCTCTTTGAGATGCTACCCCCAGAACCACTCAACAAGGTGCCCTTCTCCAAACACAAACAGCTCTTGGAAGTGACTTCTAGAATTCTCTGGAAACCAGGCATACTCCATCCACTTCAGTGAACTGCAGCTGTGGACCTGGGCAGTGTCTGTTTTACAGATAGGAAAGGGATGTTACACCCGAGCTAGGGATCTCCTGTGTAACCAAAGCTTTTCAGCAGGGAAGGAATTAAGAAAATTTCTGGCACAGTCTCCCAGAAGGCCCACTGGAAACACTTTCATAAGGTTGTAATAAATGCATGGTATGCTGCAGATGGGATACAGAAGTTATAGAGTGTAAATGAAAGTAGAAGAAAGCTATATAGAGGTTTAGTCATATTTATCTCAAAGCTCAGGCAAGTGCCTTGCACACAGTAGATACTTAGAACTGTCTGTGGTTGCTGTTGGATATGCAATGATGTTAAGGGTAAATGTGTGATACCTCGCTGATCCCCCCAAGTGACCTTCTTTTCTGAGACCACTAATTGCTGCAAAGGATGGAAGGTGGGCATTGAATGCTCCCCAGAGGCTGCATGCAGAACCAACAGTCAGGTTGACGTGGATGCCCTGAGACCCATGATGACAGGTAGTCTAGATCCACAGGGAGTTGAGGAGAGTGTCTGTCTCCCCAGCAGGCTGAGGTTGGGAGGCTGAGTTAATCCATTTACATGACAAACTGGTTGGTATTCTGATTGTATTGTGACCATATTACAAAGATGGAGACTTCCCAAATTGAGAGCGGGTTGTGCTCTGAAAGGTCACTTGCAAATCTGCTGGGTAGCTCTCTTGAAATATTTCCCCACAAAAGCTGTTCTAAATGGCAGTAAAATTGCAATTTAATTAACAATGTAGCTAAACTTTGATAGCTGTTCTGCAAGATTGTGTTCATGGACAAATGTACGCGCTGTTCGCTCTGCTAAGCTGCCTGGTGTTTACGTGCCCTGCAGGTAGACTCCAGGCTTGAGGAGGGCAGGCGTCTGGTGGTGACCGTTGCACCAGGGTCTTCTAATGGGCTGCCCTGTGGGTCATAATTCAGGCCTTCATGTATTTTAGAACCAGTCACACCCACCTTCTCATACCAAGGGGCCCCAAATGCCCTGGGCACTCAGACCCCCTACTCCTTAACCCCTTTGAGCAGAGAAAGAAGCACTCTCTGCTTCTCTGTCCCCCCTGTACATGGACAGCCTGTCAGGGAGCATCTAGCTGTCCCCTTCCCATCACAGGATGACCGCTCATCACCCCACACCAAATGCACGTGCCTCCCCGCGTCGGCCACTGCCCACTGGGACCGGCTGCCCTTCCTGCCTCCAATTCTTAAGCCCCCTAAGATGGATGACTTAGGGAGACGCAGAGCTGACGGCTGAGGCTGGGTGTCAGATGTGATCTAGGAGAGAGGATCCCTAAGATCAGGGACCACACAAGTAACACGGTTGTCATGGCAACTGGCTGCTAGTTTGAATTAAGACCGCAGTTGGTTGTCATTGCCATGACAAGGCCTCTGTCTCCAGGGACACCGCCCTGCTGTCTCCTAATCAAATGGACTTGAACTACCTCCAGGCGCGAAACACCCAGAAACCCACTTCTCTGTTGCTTCCATAGCCTAGGACTCAGGAGACCCAGATGCTGAGTGAGGCTTATGTTTTCTCCTCCCCAGCCTCCCCTGACAACCTCCACCAGGGTCCCTCCAACACTGCCCGGGGTGCCCTTGGCCCCCAAACTTCTGTTGAATACCTGGGTCTGTGCGAGGGGCCCAAGGCAATCATCAGAGCCATTCCCTGTCATCCCCACTCATCCTCGTCTTTCTGCCCTGTTTTATCTTCTATTATTCCTGTTCCTCCCAGCACCACCATCCCAGGTCCAGCCCTTTCTTTATTCCTCTTCGCTTTTACTCCTTCTCCTCAGCCTCTGCCCCAGAACTGCCACCGGCAGCCAAGGGTGCCTTGGGACCCGAGACTGCTTGGCCCATCTTGGAGAGTTTAAGCTAATGGAGGCAAGAAGACTGATAAAGAACAGGTTTCCTAAACCAGCACAGGCTTGGGGAGGAGCCCCCAGGCTGAGATCGGAACAGCTCCTGCCAAACTCGGCCACCACCATCAGAGGAGGCCTTCTCCCCTCTGTTCAATGTATTTGCCTTTTTATTTCTTGGAGGAGGGGAAAATGTAGAAAAAGGGCAGTCACCTTTTGGAAAAGAGTATAAATGGTCCAAGCTGTAGAGTATTTGTCAGTATTTTTTTTTTCTGGAAAATTCAAACACATGCAAAAGAAAAATTTATTTAAATAAAAGACTTTGAAAATAAAAGGCCATGCCTGGTTTCCTTACCTGTTGGCATCAGTTACTTTCTTGACATCCAATATTGCCCTCTCCCAGACATCACTCAGAAATGACAAAGGCAGCGACTCCCACTAGGACACAAAAGACCCAGCTGTCCCAGGGCTCTGTCTTCCCCCTGACAGAGTTATAGGTCAAAGGACCAAGACCATGCTCTCGCATCCCTGCCTGCAGAGCAGACACCTCAGAGACCAGGCACCGGAGAGGCGCCAACTGCAGGGAAAACACTGACTGATGCTCTCTGGTGACTCTTAGCATTCCCTTCAGTGAGGTCAATCAAGGTCTTCTTAAAGGAGAAAGAGGAAAATAGCAAAAACCAAGTAAAAAATAGACCTCTAAGTTAAATCCGGTGCTGGGAAAGGGGGAGATCCAAAGTCTCTACAGTAGCTGCTGGGGAGATAGATACATACATAGTTAGATGCACAGATAGATACATACACAGATACATACAGTCATAGTTAGAGACATAGGTCCTTAGATACATAGATAGTCAGCCAGACAGGAAGACACACATATGTATGTGTAAATGCCCATCTTTTTTCCAAGGGGACCACACCTTTGCGCCGGTTGAGAAATGGGATAATGTCAATGCTCCAAAGTCCTCCCCTGATGATACTAAGCCGGCCATTAAGCAGAAGCCCTCTAGAGCAGTGCTGTCCAATAGAAGTAGAGAAGATGGAAATGTTCTCTATCTACACGGTCCAATATGGTACCATTCGCTAAGTGTAGCTATTTAAATTAATTAAAATTAAATAAAATTAAAGGTCCAGTAGCTGAGTTATACCAGCCATAGTTCAAGTGCTCGACAGCTATGTGTGGCTAGCAGCTACCAGATGCTTGGTGGGGACAGGAGTGGCAGAGTGGTCAAACAGGCCGACAAAACTCTGTGTTCATTACATTTCAGTTAAGGCTTAGGAAGACAGATCTATGGCACCGGCGCCCCCTATGTCTTCTTTCCCCTAAGGCAGGCTGACATTCCTGTAGTTTTAGTTGATTCCTAGGCTCCCTTCCCCATTGCCACACACTCCACGACAGCCCAAGGAAACAGTTTTTATTCAGCTCTCTGTTCTTTCCTCCAGGACTTCCAAAACTTTCCAGGATAGAGCAGAGACTGTTGTCCAGAAACCACAGGTAGGGAACAGCTGCTGCATACCTGAGGGGACGCCAGGGCTAAATGCCACCAGCCCCCACCTGCCCAGGCTCAGCCCTGCCCGCAATGCTGAGCATATGGATCTGGACAATGCTTTGAGCACTCTCAACTCACCAGAACTCTCTGTGCTGGCCCCTTGCCCTTTGATTTTAGCATTTTTCCCAAATTCAAAGTCACAGGATTACAGGACTAGAAAAAAAAAGTTCCTTCAATACAGCTATCTGTCCCCATCATGGGGACAAATACCTGTGATACTTCATTCGGGAATGGCCATGCATGCAGCATGCATATATCTAACTCCCTCTTTGAGATTACTTATTCCATTACCATTTTTGGCTCTTTACTAGATGCCAACGACACAGAGTGGTCCTGGAGGGGCTCACAGCCTGGCTGGGGGCGGGGGGTGGGAGGCAGACAAGCTAATCGATCATTACAGCCCAATGTGGTCACTGCTTCCACATTGGGCTAGGACTCAGGACTAAGGGTGTCCTGATTTTGATGCTAACTCCACCTCCCACTGGTTATGGAATTTAGGCCATGACTTAATCTCTGTAAAGATTAACCTGTATGGGAGAGTGAATGATAGTCCCTCTCTCACAGGGACAGAGCAATAAATAAGATAAAGCATATAAAGCGTTCAGCATAGAGCCTTTGCAAACGTTGGTTGTTGTAATTAAGGGTAGAAGGAAGATAATGACAGAGTTGTATCCTTGAAGCCAAAGGAGAAGAAACTTTCAAGAAGAAAGCAAGTCCATAGAGTCAGATGATGCAGACAGGTCAAATGAGATAGGGGATGAAAATAATGTGCATTTTCTATTCCTCTTGGCGTGATATGTTCCATAATTTCACCACACACTGCACAGCCTATAATAGTACCGATACTGCCAATTTGCCGTATGTGATGGGTAGGGTACCTACTCACCCCTGCCTCAGCCCCTCCTGCGCACAACCAAACCACCCTGTGTGACAGTGCACCCTGGTGGCCAGATCAAGAAAGACTGAGTCAACATCTACACTTCCTATGGTGTTTCCCTTAGAGCGTCAGTCCAGCTAGATGGCTGGGCTTTGAACTAAATGTGCTAAAGACACACTGGGTTTTATGTGATGTTCACGAATCCTTCAGGGTCAAGACTGCCATGCTCACCTGACATATGAGGGATTTTCATAACCTTAAGTCTTAATTGTCATTACATATTTTTGGTGAAGTATTTCATAGTTTACATCATGGCCTCCAAGAAAGCTTCCCTAACCACACAAGTCTTCTGGATCACAGCAAAATCAGACTATGCTGCACTGTGTATGTTCCTGTCTTCCTGCTCTCCCCTCCCATCCCATCCTCATTAGAAGTAGCCTTTGTGAGGCCTGAAGAGTAACTATCTTACTCACCACTTTATTTCCAATAACTAGAATGGAGCTAAGTACATACCATACGCTAAATAATGTATTGATTAGGGGGAAAAAAGAAAAGAAAAGGGATGACTGGAGTGTTTCTTACATGTGCAGATTCCCCAACCCTCTGCCTTTCGGATAGATCTACTAAGTCTAGGGTGGGTCCGGACCACCTGTTCTTCTAACAAGCACTCTAGGTAATTGCCAGTGGTCCCTGAACCACACCTTAAGAAATATTATCTACTCAGAAAGCAACAACAACAAAAATTCTATGGTCAAATAAGTTTGCAAAATACGATGTAACATGACTTCCCCTCTCTACCCCATGAGATCTGCAGTCATGCCTCACATTAAAGGTTCTAACAGGTACTATAGTAAAGAAACTAGTGTAACTCCCCCTTAACTCAGAGTTTTCCCAAGCTTATTTGGCCATGAAGCCTCTTTTTTTGGCAGCTCTGGAGGGGCAAGCGTCCCAAGGAACACCACTGGGGAAACGCTGCCATGGAGGGTTCATGTACAGCTCAATTCATACCATCCCCCAAGAAACCCCAGTCTGATTCTTTCTCACTCTGCCTTTTATCTTTCTTCCATTTGTGAGCTGTAACAATCCCATTGGTGGCGATCCATAGCACATACACCCTAGAATTGGCTAGAGGTACACGGCTATCAAGGAAAAAAAAGAAGAGGAAAAAGAAGAAAGAAAATGCAAACGTTTTGATTGAAGTTATAAGCACTAAAGATCCAAGCCCTCTTACTACCACCTATTACATAAGAGTGTTTTCAGGATCTCATTTGATTCTTGCAGGGAGTACATCAGGGACTGAGGTCATTCCCATCTTATAAATGAAGAATATGAGGCCCAGAGAAGGTGAGCAACTCACCCAGACCTGGAATGGAAACCAAAGTCTTCAGGATGCTATCCTAGTGCCCTTTCCACACACCAGGCATTCGTGGTCCAGGCTAATCTGCAGATCTGGGCTCCTCAAAGACTATTAGCTTGCAGCACCTCCTTTGAGTCAGAACCTTTTGAAAACACTAAAGGGCTCTGCCCCTAAGACTTCAGAATACTTAGATGACTCCTTCAGATGTTCTATAGCAAGCCTCACCCACCTCCTTATCCTTGTCTAATTAAACCTAATTTTCTTCACTCACCCAAATAAAGAACCATTTCCACTCCATCTTGTTTCCTTCCTTTATTTAAATTACGATACTGCAATACTGTCATTTTCTATTTCTGTCATTATACATGCACTGCAATTCATGGGCATTAGAGAATAAACAGGCATTTATGGGCTAACCTGGGAACCTGACTTCTTTATATAACATTGGAAGTGGAATTCTACCCATTCCCCATTTCCGCCTCCCCTCCCCCCATAGAAACAACCAACTAAACAGAAGGACTTTGGGAAGTGGATTCATTTACACATTAGGAGCTGCCTGAAATTTCTTCTGGGGGTGCCCCCTTCACTTTTCATCATGCCAGTGGACCCATCTGCTGTCTCAGCACCAGCCCGGGAGACCAAGTGGGGGGATTAGAGTCCTGGTTTCACTAGGCAATTTCTTCTATGTATATCCCAGTTTCCTGTTTTGTGCGTTAGTCCAGCAGTAACATTACCTGCACCACCACCAGGCATGGGCTGGATGCTGAGCCATCCCTACTAAGCTGATTCTCCAGGCCATGTTACTCAGGAAGGAAGAAAATTGAGGGCCCCCAGAACTCCCCTTTATAGAGGATTGGAAAGGGGCCTTGGAGGGAGATGCTCCCAATGGGACAACACTGCCATCTCCTGGCCTGTCTGGGTACAGCATGTCTACTCCGTGGGGTCTGCTGGCCCTGACCATATTGATCTGCACTCTTTATTGACAGAAACTCCTTCCTGATCCTCTTCACCGCCCCCGGAATGATTTGGAAATTTTGTTAGCAGAGGACCTCCTCCAGCAAATGACTATGTTTTGCCCAGAGCTTTTCATCACTTAGACTTTTTTCTTCCTGCCCTACTGTAGGTCCGTTTGCATGTCTCCCCCGCCACGTATTCTCTTTTCCCACACCACACCTGGTGCTTGTCCTTCCTGACATCTCCTTGCTCACAATGCCTTGAGTCATTCTTACTCTTTCTTCCTGGCTCATTCAGCATGTTCTGGCTTTAATGATCCTTGAATCCCTGAGAATTTTAAGTTGAAAAGCAGAGCTTGTCATGTCATGTGACAAACATAAACTCTGGGGCCCTTTTCCCAGAGGAAGCTGCTGTCAGGACAACCAGCTTTAAAGTGTACCATGAAAGGACCCTTCCCTTTACTACCCAGCCCCCTCAATTCCTGCTGATCCTTCCTCCTAAATATCTCCTTAATCTGTGCCCTCTCCCCTTTCCCACCATTTCTGCCACAAACCCAGGAGCTGTGGTCTACTGCAATAGCCCTTAACCTGTCTGGGCATCTCCACCCTCTCCCCAAAACTCCCCTCAGCAGCTCCCCACCATTCTCTAACCTCCCAAGAGACGGAGATTTCCAAAATGCCAGCCTGACTGCCAGTGTCACTGCAAGATTCAAACACCTGTGAGCATCCTCTGCTGCCCAACTCGTCCATCCTGGCAGAGGTCCTCAGGGCTGGTTGCATGTTGGCTTTGAAAAGCTCCAAGGCACAGGACTCAGCTGAGACCCCTTGAGGCAGAGTCCCTGAAGGTGAAGCAGGTTCCGTATACCTACAGCTGAGCTGATTCGGACGCACCGTGCGAGCCGAGAACTCACCGCTGGTCTCTGGTGTGGCTCCCCACCAAGCACTCCTCATCCCACCAAGAAACCACGTTCCTCCCTCACCCATGCCACACTCCGCCCTTTCGCATCTTTGCCACCATGTGCCCTTTCTCCAAGGTGCCCTCCCTCCCTGACAGACTCAGACTCTTCCTTCCAGACCTAATGCTGACCATCACGTCCATGACGCTTGCTCGCAGTGTCAGTCCACACTCCTGTTGACTCTCTCTCGCCGACATGCTACCTGCTGTCACAGTTTGTGCTCACAACTGTCCGTCCGCACCACATCCAAAGCCGCTCAAGGGCAGGGCCTGTGCTCTGTCCATGACTGCTTGGCTAGCATCTTGCATGGAACAGAAAATGGCTCAGAACCTTTCAGCAGGTGCTTGTGCTGCTTCTGTCCTTGCCTCTGCCCTCCTGCCTGGCTCACGGCCCTTCCCTTCTGTGACACCTGTTGTTCTCTTTGGTCTGTCCTCACGGGGAGGGACTGCCCCTGCAGCTTCAAACCCCCGATGGCTCATAATCTGACTCCCAGGAAAGTGGCCCTCTGAAAAGCAGGTGTCCAGACACCCATCCCCAGGGCCTACACTCAGCTACCAGGGTGGGGGTTGCCAGAGCTGGTCCCCTTACAGTGAGGTCTGGCACAGACATTTAGGGCTGGAATGTTCTCCTCAGTCAGATAAATATCCTTTAAAAATGAGCTTCTCTTCTGGTTCCAAACCCCATTGTTCATCGTCTCCCAAGTGTGAGACCCCAGGCCGACCAAATTCCATTACAATGCACAAACTGTACCTTTGAGTGTACTTAGGTTAAATTTAGAATTCAAGTGCACTCATGTGAGTTCAGTAACACAAGGCACATTTTTTTTTAAATCAGGTGGTTTATTATTTTTTCTTTCTTGAGTAGGAATTTAAGTTACTCTAATAATGATCACGGACTTCACTACAGAAAAACCTTCCGGAGTCACAGGAAAATAAGCCCCAAGGATCCGACTGGCCAAGTGCCCATTCAAACAGTATGCCTCCATCTCAGAGCAGCTTCAGGAAACCTAAGGGTCCGACCGTGTGGGGGGCCAGGGAAGGGAGGGGGGCTGAGGACTGGAGGGCATGAACGGGAGTCACAGAAGAGTCTTCGGGAGGAATCAATCATCAAAACAAAGTATTTAAGGTTGAAATGAGTGAGAATTTATTCACAACATATGCAGATCTATGCAAGTGAATATGCAGATGGGTGGGAAGGGGGCCCTTGAGAAGAGCAGTAACACAGAGGCTTGGTTTCCAGCATGGTGGACACTGGTCCTAACTTAGCTAGATGGGAATCCATCTTGGTCCCTCATGGTTCTCCCTTTGTTCTTCCTCCTAACACTAGCATTTTTTACACGGGGAAAGATTTATAGCTTTTTTCTCAAAACCCAGTGGTAATGGGAGGTAACAAGCATCAGACTTTAGCCCCTTGGTCATCAAAGCGAACCCTTCCTTGGTGCTTCTTTGTAAGGAAGAGATGTCTAGTAGCAGAGCTTTACATATATATATATATATATATATATATATATATATATATATATATATATATATACACCAATTTCCAGAGATTTCCAACTGGTGAAGTACTAACTGATTCTTTTTTTCCTCCCCCCCCCCACATCCTGTATATTTGTTACTGAAGATAGACTGAAAAACCTTGCAGTCAGGAGTCGTCTTTCTCATATTGTACCATTGGTTGATTTTCGGGACCCCAGTATATAGATGGGCAAAAACGCAGGTAACCAAGGGAAGTAACCTGTATGGTCTGAAGCTTGGTCACGTGCTTTGTCTTGAAGGTTATCCAGCCAACTCAGAAACCAGAGGCCAGGAGCATCCCCCAAACTTCCATGAACCAGTCACCACCACCCACCCTGCCCAAGCCTACACAGCCCCAGCCCCGGGCCAGTCTTGTGTGACGACTGCTCCGATAGACCATCAGAACGTTCTCAAATTTTCTCCTAGTGTCCGCTTCTTTCTGTCCAGGACATGCTCCCCGCTATAGCCATGAGGGCGGATTTTCAACTCCACATAAGGAATGGAGAACTCATGTCCTTTCCACGGCTCCCAGTTCACCCCCTACCAAAAAAAAAAAAAAAAAAAAAAAAAAAAAAGCCAGCATCAAGAAGAGGCAACATGGGAGGAAGGAGTGGTGGGTTATGGTACAAAGGAATGCTTCTTTGCCAGGAAAACCACTCCCTCTCTGCTTAGGGGAGAGAAAAAGAGACCAGCGGTGACTGGGGTCCTTATGTTAAGGGAAGTAGGGCCGAAGCTAGAAACATGCGCCCTCTGCTGGGCAGCTGAGGTTTGACAGGCTGGTGACTTGGAAGACCCCCACCCCCACCCCCATCCCAGTGGTTGGAAAGATGGGGTGTGAGCCCAGGGGAGCAGGGGAGACCACAGCAACAAAGCTAACACAGGGTCAACCTGGCCAGCAACACACACATTATCCTTGCCTCGCTCTTTTCCTTTCCAAAAAATTAAAGGCAAAAATAAACATATTAATTGGTCAATCGTGTAAAATCATTTTCAATTTAGACTGTTTAGATACTAGCTCTGGAGTAACGAATAGCCTGCTGAAAACTAAATTTCATTTTATGTCTTTTGACTGGTGAGCGCAATAATATTTAATTCACTTAATAACCTTGCAACCTGGCCAATAAAGAGCCCAAGTGACCAATTTTATGTATTTTAATTTGTGAGGTAAATAATAAACAAGAAGCTAAATGCCTTGGAGACTGTGAAAAGCACATTAACTAGATGAATGTCTTTTATTAGCAAATATGGGAATGGTTTAGGGCATGCTGGCTGCTCATTTCAAATATTTGATCTCTGATCACAGGCTTCCTTGCGTCAGCCCACATGCTGCCACCATGATTCATGGACCCACCCTCCTTGGCCTCCCTGGGGTGAAATTTCTTCTTCCCTTTGAAACATCGCATAAGGACTGGGAGTCCCCGCTGCCTGGTCAGGGCCAAAGTAATCAAACTGTACCCGGACTTGAGATGTGCTAATATTTATGGTACTATCAGTGATGAGGTGAGTTCTGGGGAGAGGTGGCTTCCTGAAGGCTAGAAGAGACCCAGGATGGGAAATTAGAAACCCAAGATGGGGAGGAGCTGGTGGAAGGGATGGATTCATGATGAGCAGGAATAAAGATGCCACGTTCCAGGAGCTGTGTGGGAGCAGCCAGGAGATGCCCCACAGCTGGCAAGGAGTTAAGATGACACCCACAGGTTAGAGAGGTTTGAGAAATCATCGGTAGCAAAGTTTCAGAGCAAGGAAGGGGAGAGGAGCCATCGAGAACTCTCAGCCCTGTGTGTGCCTTCTGAAACAGCACTTAGCATAACACTCTGGGTAGACCCTGAGCAGCTTTGGAGGAAGTGGATCCAAAGGTGGGTCTGATCAAAGGCAGAAAAGACTTTGTTTTCCTGGTGATCAAAGGATTTGAGAGAAATAGCTCTGGTTTCATTGGGAGAACAACTAGAAGGAATTATGAAGTGTCTGTCAAGAATGGAACGTTCGTGCCCTGTCCCCAATGTATATGTTAAAACCCTAACCCCCAGTGTGATAGCAGTTGGGGGTGGGACCTTGGGGAGGTAATTAGGGTTAGTGAGATCATAAGGGTGGGTCCCCCCAAGATGGGATTAGTGCCTTTTTTTTAAAGATTTCATTTATTTGTTTATTTATTTATTTATCTATTTATTTATTCATTGAGAGAGAGGGAGAATGAGCAGGAGGAGGAGCACAGAGAGAGGGAGAGAGAATCTCAAGCAGACTCCATGCTGAGTGCACAGAGCCCGACATGGGGTTCAATCTCACGACCCCGAGATTATGACCTGAGCTGAAACCAAGAGTCAGACACCCAACCAACTGAGCCACCCAGGCGCCCCGGGATCAGTTCCATTATAAGAAAAGGAAAAGAGACCAGAGCTCTCTCTCTCTCTCTCTCCACTACATAAGGACACAGTGAAAAGACCACCATCCATAAGACAGAAAGAGAGCATCCACCAGGAACTGAATCTGCTGATAACTTGATCCTGGACCTCCTAGCCTCCAAAACTATGAGAAATAAATGTGTGTTGTTCAAGTCAGCCAATCTGTCTTAGTATTTCATTACTAAGACAGTGTCCATATGTGAACCAGTAAACAGAGATGGTGCATCCTCCATGTTATCTGTCTCTATCCAGCAGTGGACAGCCTGAGTTCCCACCCACCTAAGCTAAGTAAATGTGCAGCCCTGGTGGGAATGCAGGGCAGGGAATAGGGCTGCAGCAGATGGGCAGGGAAGACCTTGACCTCAAGGCCATAGAACCTGGAGAAGAAGCCCTCCTGTCCTGACTGGAGGCATCAGAAGGAGAGGGATAGCCAAACCAGCTTGGAGAGTGTCCCCTGTAAGCTTTGAGCAGAACGTGAGACAGAAAAGTTCACCTGTCACCTACCTCACTGTGTTTGGTCTCCCCATATCTGCCATTGGGGTTGGCCAAGTGGCAGTTCTTATACCACCAGCCACCGTGATGGGTCAGGGCACAGTTGCTAAGGGCAATATCATTGTCTCTGTCAAAAGTTGTGAACTTCCATCCATTGTGGTAAGTAAGAGCGTCCCCTGCGGGAGAGGAAAGATGAGAGGTGAGTGTCTAAGTTTTGCTACTGAGATGGTGATTGTGCTCTGGACTCAGCAGGACAATCTTTGGGCACAAAAATGCCAAGGATCTGGCCAATTACGTCACAGGGAATCACTCGTCTCTCAAAACTGCCAAGACGAGAACATGATACAGATGAACAGATTCTCCTTCCCGGCCTGTCACCCAAACTTCGGGCCCGTCTCTCCTGAAAAGCCTTGACAGCATTCTCACTTTGAGGCCCTGCAGTCATGTGAAGTAACCAAATATCCAAAACCAAACCCACCGGCTCTCCTCACAGTACCTGACCGCCCCTCCCACGAGGTAACCCCTTGCCCGTCTTCCCTGTCTGCTCAACCATCCTCCCAGCCACCCCACCTGGAACCCCGAGCCACATGTGACAAACCCGTTGTACCCCTTTATGGAGCCCTTCCTCCTGCAGATCACTCACAGATGCCCTCACCCCAGCCTATGCATCTCTCTTTGCACCTGTCTCAACACAACAGCCCTCCCGGCCTTCCCTGAAGCACACACACCCACTTCCATGTTCTCAGACTTAATGTCCTCCTTCCCAGCACCTGGAGGGAGCTGCTCCTCCTTGCTTGGCTCTGCAGGCCTAGAGCTTGGCTGTAGCCTTCGCACAATCTCTGAGCTCACTGTCCCCACAGGCACGCGCTGCTTGTGCGCAGTGGACAGGTCTGCCCCCGTGCTTCCGCTCCCGGAGTCTCTCTTCCCGCCTCGGTCCAAATCCTAACCATTCCTCAAAGGCCAGCTGGACCCCAGTCCCGAGGAAGCACCAGTCTCCTTAATAATCCTCGTACACGTGCTCCTTGCACACACACACCTGAGTTTCCCGAGCCTTCCTGGCACATAGGTACAGTTTAGAGCTTCCTGACATCCTGTCTGGAAATCTGCTCACATCATTTGGCCTGTATCTCTCCTATTTCCCCACCGTCCTTGTCATCTTTTTATCAGTTTATTTCTTAATTCAGCTCATAAGAGGCAATAAGGGCCTGTATCAATCCCAAGCTAAATCAAGTCATGTTCCTACAATAACACTTAGTTTTCCTCGGATCTCTGAGCTACCGACTCTCTTCACCCTGGGTACCCTCCTCTGACCCCCTCATGATAGCCTACGAGGTGGGGCGGGCAGCTCTCAGTCCCAGGAGGAAACGGACTCACAGAGGTTAGACTCTGGGGACTTGTCAAGACCCCACTGGCCACAAACAGCAAGGCTGGGGGACTCAAACCTCAGGCCTCAGATTCCAAGTCCAGGGCTCTTCCCTCTGGTGGCTTCCCCCTTTCCACAGGTGAGTTATGCTAACAAGATCAAGCTGGCTCTGGTTCTACAAGTGTGGTCCCTGGACCAGCAGCAGCAGCAGCAGCTGAGAACTTGTGAGAAATGCACATTCTCGGGCCCCACCCCGGATCTACAGACGCAGAAACCCCCAAGGTAGTACCCACCTGCAATCTGTGTTTTCACAAGCCCTTGGGATGACAAGCCCCTGAGGTGCAAGCTGAAGTCGGAGAACTGTAGTCTGCAACTTCATTTATTCAGGAAACCTCAGACCCCCCGCCCCCGCCCACCAGGGCCCAGCACCACGCTAGGCTCTGGGAATACAGACAGAGGGGGCCCCTGCTCTCAAGGACTTTGCTGGGGGTGGTAAGGGGCAGATCTATGGAAAGAATTAACAACATGTTGCGAAAAGGGAAGGTCCCAGATTGTCCCTCTGACTTGGCAGCTCAAACAATGGATCCTGCCCGACCTTACCCAGCAAAAGGGGTGGGGGAGGCAGGGCAGCGGGTAATGGGGGGGCAAGGCAGCCACTCCTGCTAAGACAGTTGACGGGCTCCATCCCCATTCATTTCCTCCAGTTGAGGAAAGGCATACGGTGGCTCTCGCACGCATCTCCTCTCCCCTTCGGCTTTCTGGCAGACAGTTAACTACAGCTTAAAAAACACGCCATGGCCCCCTCTGGTGACCCTTCTAATGAGCACAGCTTACCTAACTTGCATCTAAAGTTCCCAGAGCTGTTTTCTAAGAGTATGTGCAAAGGCTCTTTCTTTAACAATTTGTCTGTGGTTCTCTAACCTTGGGCGCTGGGATCACGAGAAGTGAAGCAGGTTCCGGGCTTAGTGTGGCAGTTTATTCCACAGACGGATTTTCTCGCTTCCAGAAACTGAAGGCGTGCTGACGTTCAGAGCACAGACAGTGGGTGTACCCATGAATCGAAAAATCATTTTTCTCTGGTTGTCAGGCCCCCAGCCAACTAGGCATTCTGATTTATTAAGCTTATCTCCCTAAGTAAGATAGAGTAGAAAAGCTGGTGGTGGTCAGACCCTCTCTCTTCTCTCAGGGTTTTAGGAGAAAACCCTGGATGAGAAACAAGCACCCCTAACTTCTGGTATAATGGCTTTGGGTGGGCAGCTGGCTCTCCTCGGCTGGTGGGTTGGAGGGGTTGGCGGCAAGCCCAGAAAAGCCCAGGGTGGGGCCACTGAGCTGCTCATCTCCTATTTCATCTACCACTACTCCACCATCACCTCCTGAGGTAGGAAGACAGGCCCAGGTGGCTGAGCCGCCTCAGACCCAAAGGAGCCATCCACATCATATCCCCCAGGAGTCACACAGGACCATGTGTCTGGACCTTGAACCCTGGGACCAGGAATGGGCCAATGGAAGAGTGATATGTACCCTTTGGGGCTTTCCTTCTTGTCCATGGACCCAAAAAAATTTTTCCCCTTCCTTTTAAGCACCAGTATTTAAAAATCCATTTCAAAGCGAGGAAGGCACTTTTGCATAGAGCAGTCCTTTGCTGTGGATATTTGGCCTCCCTGGCCCCAGCCCACCAAACGGTGGTGGAGTTCCTCAGTTGCGCTTCCAAGTGTACCCCAGGGTGCGGTTGGGCATCACTGAGTCTCCTGGAGGTGGGCCTTGAAACCAGCTGTAAATGGTAGGTTAGCCCGTAGAAGCCACTCTGCACCACTCCAAACAGCTGTTTATGTTTTCATGATAACTTCTCAAGAGTTGAATAGCATCTTGAAGGTAGAGCTCATTCCATGTCCTCCCTGCCCCACTCCAAGATTCAGAATGAGAAACTAAATTTACCCAGCACTGCCTTGCTGGGGTTTCTTCGTGGAGGAATCAGGGGCTCTCTGATAGGACTTCAGTGGCAGCAGGAGTTGAGGGTCGACCTAGACAGCGTGAGTAGCGGTGATCCTTGCTACCATGTTTCCCCCAGGGCCACGCACGTGCGATTCTAATCAGAGCTCTAATGAGGGCAACTGGCACGTGCACAGAGACATCAAACTGTTCACCTTCTCTTTGAATACCACCTCCTCTAAACAGTACCTCATCACTTAGGACATGAGGAACCAGAAGCTTCCTAAATTGCAAAACCCTCCTGGGGACCAATCACCATATATAAGGAAAGCTAAAATGCCACGAAGCCCACCATGCAATGTCAGAGTTTCCCAGTAGGAACGGTGGCACATACGGGGAGACCAGATCGCTGGCTAGAGGTGTGTGATCTGAAGGTCTCCCGAGGCTTCCTATGAAAAAACACATGCTCCACTAACCAGCACTGCGGGCCTGAACAACCTCAGAATGGGAATTATCCCCTAATCACCGTTAAAATGCAAACAGAGTCCCTGGGAGGAGAATCCCATTAATTCGTGAATACACTGACTCCTTTGCACTCATTTTCCCATTAGCATCAGTTCATTTCCCGGTTATTTTAAGACAGGCCTTGGAACAGGTTACACGCACACAAGAGAAGAGAGGAGGGTGGGTGGCCCCAGCGGGTCCCCGGCCAGCAGGCCAGGAGGTCTGACCCACAGACCACAGGGAGCCAGAGACTCCAGCCGGGAGGAAATGTGTTCTCCTACCTGCTGTGCCTCTGTATTTCCCAACCGTGAGCCTGTACCTCTCCTTGCTGGAGGCCACCTGGAAGGAATCATACACAGCATAGGCAGATTCGTTCGCAGTCTGCAGGTCCGCTCTCACCTCGTAGCGGGTAGGGGTTCCGGTAGTGAGATTGTGTAGCTTGTCAAGTCCTGAAAATAAGGAAGGGAATTCCAATAACCGGTCGACTGGTGTGTGTAGGTACACGCCACTAGCATCTGCGATTTCCAGCGCTGAAAGTCACCGTGGCCTTTACCTCCTCTGCTAATGGGGGCGCTCTCACACTGTCTCTGTTGGGGGGGGTACCCGTTTTCTCATCCTATTATTTCTTGGGCATGGCTGTGTTTATGAGTGTGGAAACCGTGTCCTCTGGGAAGGGGCCATGGAGGGCAATGGGGTGGTGAATCTGCCCCCGACTCCTTCTGTCTAAAGTGGAAGCCCCTCCCCCTCTCACCCCCGTATCTCGCCAAGGAGAAGAGGACATCAACCACCACTCCAAGGTCTCTGAAGGAATTCTGCACCACGCAGACCACAACCATCATCCACTCTATCAGACACTGAGTCTCCAGATTATGCTTTTTTAATTCTTCGTTTCCCTATGGATGTTTTTGGCTATTTCACTCTCCATGAATATCTGCTCCTGATTAGAACAGAAGGAAAAGGGAAAACCCCATCCCCATGATGGCTGGCATTACTAGAAGAGCTGCAAAGGGACTCTGGACATGACCTCCTAGGAAGAGCCCCGAACCCCAATGGCTCAACTACTTTTCTAAGACATGCCAGCTCCAGGTGGATCCTGTGGGGCTTACATACAGCATGAAGACCCCCTGTGACGGGCCCACCCTGTCACAAGCCCAGTGCATGAGAACCTTCCCAGCAACGTGGCCCCACCAACACTCTGGCGGGTTGGCTCCTCAGAGTGTCCTATCCCTGTCACTGGGATATCTTCCTGAACATGGGGAGCCCTCTCAAGCTGCCCAGGCAGCCTCTGAGGGTGAAACAGCCCCTCCCCCACAGCCCTCCTGGACTCTTAAGAGATCATACCAAGCCAGAACTCCTTCATGGGATCCCCAAAGCCTTCCACGTAGGTCCGCCAGCGCTTGAAGAAGTCCAGCTGCCCAGTGTTGCGTCTCTGGAAGACCTGCCAAGGAGATGGACCTTTCACTCTGACACACTTGAACAGACATGACTGAGTGAAAGAGCACAGTAGCCTGGACTGGGGGCTGCCCTGAGGTTAGAAAGAAGCAGAGAGAAGGTCAAACTGACCGATGTGGTGACAGACTGAAAGTGGGACTGAAAGAGAGGGCGAGATCGGGAGCAATTCTTGTGCTTTAGGCTTGTGGCGCTGGATGGCTGTTCGCTCGGCTCTTCACTGAGATGGCGGCTCTGAGAGAAGGTAGGGGCTGCCGGTGTGAACTCACCCGGGACAAGGGAAGTGCGAGCCACTCCTGAGGCCCCCTGGCCAATGAAGATGCCATAGCAGCAGCTGAGCATAAGGGCTAAGGTTCTGAAGAGAGATCTGGGCCAGACTTGCAAAGGTAAGGGTGTGTCTGAGACAATGCTCAGTGTTCGCCCATTTCAGTTTCCTATTCCCAGGAATACGGGCAGGGATGCTTCTTTTTCGGGCTCCCTGGCAGTTAAGCTGGAGCCATGTGACTCATTCTAGCCAAAGGGCTGTAAGTGGGAGTGCAGGAGGGCCGGGGGGCTCTCTCTCTCCATGCTTTGTCTTCCACTGCCCTGTGCCTCGGGACCTCAGTGAAGGCCACGTGTCCACAGGGCACAGCCACAAGTTGGAATCATCCCGAGTCCCTGAGTCACCACTGAGAAGGGACTGCCAAACCCACAGAAGGCTTTGCACACATGAGAAGAGACTTTCCGTGTCTTCAATCATTTTGGGGCTTGGTGTTGGCATGTTACTACTGCGTAGCCGACTCCATCCTAAGGAATGTAGAAAGCCACTGGGACACAGAGAGTAGAGCGAAGCCGCTGAACAGGATGAGACCACCTGGGAAGAGAGTGGGAACTAAAAAGAGAAAATGGGCTAGAATCAAGACTCGGGGACCTGTACTATACAACAGCCAGGTGCAGAAGGATGTGCTCATGAAGGAGAAAGAGGAGGAGCTGGGCAGGTAGGAGGACAACCAGGAAAAGACCACAGAGAGAAAGTTGTGGCCAATGGCATCAAAGACAGGTCAGCTCAAGGAACTCAAGGCCTAAGGAATGTGTCCATAGAATTTAGTGACACAGAAGTCACGAGTGACTCCAGCAAAGGCTGTGTTGCAGAGAGACAGGGGGCAGAAGCCAACATGGAATGGCCTGAAGAGTGAGTGAGAAGTGAGAAAATAGACACAGACTTGGGTACCACTATTTCATGAAAGTATGAGCTGCTTCCTTTTCAAAAGCTCCTCTATTTGGGGAAGGAAGGCAGTGCCAGTCAGAGTAAATTGGATTCTTTCACATGAAGTAAACCTGAATACCTACAAGCTAAACACACCTGTGTGTACTATTGGAATGGATAGTAATGGCTGTCATTCCCCATGACCTTGAAAGCCACCCTAAACACCGTCCTGGCTAATCACAGAAATGACTCTGGGATTCTGGAAGGCTGGGATGGCATCTTTGTCTCCACCTACTTTCCTTGGTACTCGTTCAAATGCAGAAGCCCCACCACAAAACCCCATCTCCCTCCTTTCTACCATGCTTCACAGCAGGTGCCTTGGAGTAAAACATGTTATCTCAAATTTGGTAAGGTAAACCTCCCAATATTTGTGCATTCTTTGTATTTTTTCTGGGAAGAGACAGGGAGGGAGGGGAGAACAGGTTGCCTGCAACAGTGCTGAGAGCCTCATGTGGGAGCTCACATGTCACTCCTTTTGAAGCACCAACCCACCTTTGCTGGCCCAGGAAGCCCTGGACTGGGGCATCGATCTACAGCGGGCGGGGAGAGCCCGGGGCTCTAAGGCTGACCAGGGCCACTACCTGGCCAGCAGCTGGTGAGCCAGTCATCTCTGTTACTGAGCCTCGGTCAGCTGCGTGACACACAGGGTTAGAAGCAGGAAGGAAGCTCCATCTCAGAGGTGCTAGGAGAACTCAAGGAGAGGGTTAAGTGTAAAAATGTTCTCCAAAGCTACCGAGCTGCCAAGCAGAACTGAGGGAATGATCGGGCAAATCATTCCATACGGCATTAATGTCAGGCTCTTGTGTTCAGCGGGGAGTCTGCTTTCCCCTTTGTCCTTCATTTCAGAGACTCTCACTCCTCTCTTGGCTTCCTTCATTTCTTCGTTGGCTTATCCACTCATGTAACCATTGTTACTGAGCAGCATGTTCAGTGCCGGCTGCAGGGCAAGGACTTATGATGCCATTTTACAGACGGGAAAGTTCAAGTAATCGCTTGATTAGCCAGATTAAATCATAGTCCGCTGATACCTAGTGGCGGATGCAAGGATAAAACACAATCTCTTCACCTTTTCATCAGAAAGTTTAAAAATACCAGTTTCACTGAGTTTATTTTCCAAAACCCATTTCTTTAGATTCTGGGGTTAACTGTTCATTTCCTAGCATGCTGCCCGTTCCAGTCCCTTCCCCGGGACTCTTCCTGTGCCGCGGACGGTGGGATCCCAGGGCAGACGCCGTACCAATGTTCCTCATACATCAAGTCCAATTACATTCCCACTAACATAATTAGTTACGGTGCAAGGTCAGGCTCAAATCTGATCCTGTCCTCCTGGACAGGCGCATTACAAAGGCATTCTCCAATCAATGAACAGAGTGCCCAAGCATGGTATGGGTTTGTCCACCTGATTTTTTTTTAAAGATTTATTTATTTATTTTAGAGAGAGTGCACAAGCAGGGTGAGGGGCAGAGGGAGAGGGAGAAGCAGACTCCCCGCTGAACACAAGAGCCTGACATGGGGCTCGATCCCAGGATCCCCAGATCATGACCTGAGCTGAAACCAAGAGTCGGAAGCTTAACCAACTGAGCCACCCAGGTGCCCCTCCCTGATATTTTTTTTAAATGCTTCAGCTCAGCTAGGAAAACTCTGAACAATGGTTCTGATGCTCTCTGCATCACTACTGAGACCCAGCTCCACACTTACTAGCTGTGTCCTTGGGCAAGTTAGTTAACCTTGACAAGCTTTGCTTTTCTAAACTATGAGATCAAGATATTAATAGCCCATTTGTCATGCTCGTAAATCCAGGCTTTAGTAAGATCATTAATCATGATAAATCATAAAAGTGTGAAGACCAGAGACTGGCACATTCACATATAATAAGTTATTATTATATCTCAATAAATGTTTGCATTTTATTATGTCAGATTCCAAATGAACTGACCCACCATGACCATCTGTACCTCTCAATCAGGGAGCCTGATTTGACTCCCTCGGAATCTAGCCCATTCCCATTCTATGGGGTGAAAACACCCTATAATGAATTGTTTGGGGTAACAGAAGCCCCTTAGCAGGTCCGTCTCAAGGTGGGCAGAGTTCTACACTCCAGAGCTGTCATTGCACTCCAGAACTTACTCAATGGTCTGACTGATTGCCTGGGGAGAAAAAAATGAAAATGTCATTTAAATGCCTGTGGAAAGAACTTCTAATGTAGTCCTTAAGGCTTGCAAGACAGAAAACAAAGATAGAAATGTTTGAGGCACAGAAGTGTTCCCGTCTGGTTCTCAATCCAGCCTGCCTTCTGTGAGACCAATTACCTCGGGGTAGGGTTTTCCTGGCCTCTTAATCACATTGGGTTCCTGCCACATGGAGAAAAATTTCCTTAAAAGGATTTTGGAAGCTCCATTTAAAAGAGCAATGTACTGGGGCGCCTGGGTGACTCAGTCAAGTGTCTGACTCTTGGTTTCAGCTCAGGTCATGATCTCAGGGTTGTGAGACTGAGCCCCTCTTGTGGGGCTCCGTGCTCAGCGGGGTGTCTGCTTAAGATTCTCCCCCTCTGCCCCTCCCCCCACTCATGTGCACTCTCTCTCTTTAAATAAATAAAATCTTTTTAGAAAATAAAAGAGTAGTGTACTAAGGTCATCTCTCAGCGACAAAAGATTCTCGAGCCCAAAACCATGGAAACTGTCAGTAAAAGATCTGGTGTAGAAGTTTTCAGGACTCAGGTGTTTTGGGGACTGTGGTAGCTTTGAGGAGACCCCTATAGAATCTCAGTTCCTGTATTACCTTCAGGAGTTTGGGTCAGAAAACAAGACTTGGCAGGGGGGTGAGGGACTGGTGTTGGTTAGAACGCAGAGTGATTTGATTATTTCTGGAACTGACCTCAGCGTCCTGGTAAGTGTCATTTGCATGAGCAAGCTGTAGAAGGCAAGCTCGTTGAGGGCAGGGATTTGGGTCTGTTTGGTTCACGGCTGGTTCTTGAGTATATAAAACAGTGCTTGACACATAGTAGGCACTCAATAAATACTTGTGGAAAAAATCAGGGGTATTCCCAGACAGACAGACTGACAGGTGTCTTTCTAGAGGTTGCCCTGGACAAATGTCTCCTTCCCCAGGGAAGCCTAGTTTTCAAAAAGGCCACAGGAGACAACCCAAACATTCTGCCAGTGGTCAGTTATGGGCACAAGGCAGGAAACTGGCTTCGAGCCTGAAGAGACTGAACGCTTACAACGGTGCTGATGAAAAGCAGCAGGTACAGCCTTATGGGTCTGCTCAGGTGCAAGACCCTCCCACGTTCCATTCTGTTCGGTTATTTGTATAAATCAATCAGGAATTTCCTTCCACCCATCCAATCCAGTTACTGCCTTTCAGCCACCAGATGCAGCTGTGCGGATAATAAGTTTTCTTCACTACTGCTTCCTGATGGGATCATTTTATCCACGGTTGCTCAAGTGTCTTTGCTTTCGCAGACCCCTGAGAGAACGTGTAAATGAATGTAGTTTGAGCACTAGGGGCTCATGATTTCTCCTCACAACAGTGAGCTGGCGGATGCACAGCAGTAAGGCTGCAGGCTGGTTTGGGGTGGTGAGAGCCTCTATCTCTTCAGGCGTGGGGAGGAGGCGGCAGGGAGGCAGATGGCAACCCTCAAAGGCAGCTCATCATATAACTGGATCAGGCCACAGCAATCCAAGTAGGTGCCACAGGGCATAAGCGGACAATGACCCAAGGGAATAAAACCTCCACACGGAAGCAGGGCCATCAGCACATTGCCAAGTTTCCCTCTTTCAGGCTTCAGCCCTTCAAACCAAAGTTTTGCTTCTGATCCTCAGAGCAGGATGAAGAACCTGGACAAAGGGCTTTAGCTCAGAGGCCCGAGGCCCAGAGAGGTCATGCGTTTCCATCTTGGATGGCCAGAGAAGACCCACAGGGAAAACCAACGATCTGGGAGGCAGGGGTCCTGAAATCTGGTCCCACCTTTTGTCATTAACTCTTGTAACGTGCCAAGGCACTTCTCCCTGCGGGCCTCAATTTACCTATCTATAAAAGGGGAAGAATAACCTCTGTCACTTACTTGAAAGCTTCTGTGGGAGAGTCATGTTTATGACAGGGCTTGGAAGAGAAGAAAATGGAGGTGATGCATACACAGAGGGCATTATTAGATGCTGATTAACCCACAGCCTCCACAAATCATTAACCTTCGTTCAACAAAGGCTGCTCTATCCCAGGTGTGAAGTACTTCCAGGGAGGGTGCGGTGGGGGTGTGGCTGGGGCTGGAATCGCTCTAAAAACAAGCACAAGCCACCAATGCTCCTAGACTCACAATCCAGCCGCCTCCGTCGGTGTCCATGTCACAGTACACCTGCAGGGGCCGGCTGGTGTCACCATGCAAGTAGATGGTGTACAGACCACTGGCGACATTGCTGTTCTGCTGAACTTGACTGCAGTCTGAAGGGTGTGGAAAACGCGCACCAACTAGGAGTCAAGCAGAGAGATGGTGTCTTTAGGAGAAGGGCAAGGAAGAAGGAGGGGGGCTATTTAAGATAATTTATTTTGTTTTAACCTCCTACTACGTTGCTTCTTCCAACTCTTCACTAAGATCTTATTTTTCTCATGCACCCGCTCTCATCAAACCCTTCAAATGTACTAGAAATCACCTCCTGCCCTAAGTCCCACAAAATAACATTCTGTTCTGCTCCCCCTTTAGTCTTTCTACCATGAGATGGATTTCATCTGAACCCATAACCATATTTCTATTGCCCCATTTCCAGAGAAATCCATCACTCTGTCCACTCGCTCCTCCTTGGACACCTCTTCTGAGCTCTCCGACGCTTGTCCTCTACCATGTTCTCGTTCAGAGTGCAGGGGTCCACATTACCTGTGGAAAGGGTGGTAGACACATTCCTGCTCTGGCGATCACCCTTAAAGGCGACCAAGGAGACAGGGTAGGTGATGCCCTGCTCAAGGCCTCGCAATTCAAGCTTCTCATCCCCTCTTCCAAGCTGTACCTCCTACCAAACAAAGGAGACAAGAGACAGGAGACAGTCAGTGTGTCATCCCCCATGCCCAAGGTGTCGACAGCATTCCCTGGTGCTAGTGACAGGAGTTCTCTGAGAAGACAATGTTTGGTTTCTTTGAGGGCTTGGTGGCCCCCAGAGTCCCGGTGGGTCCCAGCAGCTTCCCTGGAGGGTGGTGCCATGGAGACTCAGCCCTGCTGGGAGCCCTCACAGAGAGCCAGTACCAGGTCCTGCCCCTGGGCGAGCACCCTCCAGGTCTCCTGGCCAACTCGGCCTCCAGACGTATGCCAGGACACCAACTACAGCCACCAAGGCTGGCGACACTGGGCTGACAAGCTAATAAGGGGGAAAAAAGTGACCGCTGATATCTGTGAGGCGGGGCCATAGTTGGCCTTTCAACACTTCCTTCTGAACCTATCTTATTCCCTCTGTGAAGAGAGGGCTAACTTCCCTTGAAGGGCTATTGTAAGTAATCATTGAGATCATGAATAAATCAAAGTGCCCTTCCTTTTCCCCTTCCTCCCTCTTTCTTGCCAAGAAGAAAGAAGAATTTTCCATCAGAACAAGTTACCAAATTTGCTGGTCCTCAGATTCCAGGTGGGAGGTATAACTCTTGAAGTCAGGGTTAATTGATTCATTCGATAAATATGTACTAAGTGCCCCTCGTGTGCCAGGTTCTAAGCACTTTAGATACAGTGATAGTAACACAGACAAAAAGCCCCTGTCCTCATTGGGCTAGCATGAATTGGGAAAGACAAACAATAAACACAATAACATGGGACAGATGTGTGGCCAGTGAATACACAGTGGTCAGCTAGGGACAGACATACAAGTGAGTCCTGTGAAATGAGACCACATGTAGGATGATGTCGACAAATAACCCTGCGTAGCACCTTCCCTTACCACAGCAGATGATCACTAAGGATCAACTCATTTCTCAGCAGGTCACCATCATACCAGCAATCGAGCTGGTGGGCCCAAGTCAGGTGCTTCATATGGAGGGGGGCCATGGGCACCAAGAGAACAAACAAGAAGTTTCCAGTACCTTAACAGTGCCATCAGGGAACTGGTAGGTGAGAATGTAGCCGTCGATCTGAGCAGAGGGGGCTGTCCAGGTCAGCACCCCTCCGGACTGGGTTACAGCAGATGGATGAAGGTTTCTGGGAGGGTCAATGTCTGTAGATAAAGTCAAGTAATTATGATTACTAAGTATTATTGTAACCGGGGCAAGATAATTTTTGACGTGTTAACGTACTTCTCCCTACTTCTCCTCCCATTTCTTTTCCACCCTTCCAGCAAGTAGCAGTCTCTGCTCTTCCTTGCCACCAGCTCCTTATGACCTCTGTTTCCAAAAGCACCCACCTACTGAGGACAAGGGGATTAAGGAAGTTGGGGGTTGGGTGGGTGGCAGACAGAGTGAATCTGTGCTCCCACACCCACCCCCCACACAGATTCTCCAAGAGTGGTGGGTATAAGCAATCTAGATTAGCAGTTGGGTTCTCAGGGATGGCGGGGCTCCCAAGGTGCCGTGGGATGCTGAGACAGTGCAGAAGGCCCTGTGCGCAGAAACCGGGGGCTCAGCAAACACCTACCTGGAAAGATGACCGAACCCCTGGATGCCCACCTCCCCCTGCCCGGCAACTGAGAAACTAACCAAGACGTTACATACAGCCCGGGGGAGGGAGCATGACCCTAAATTTACTGAGATTCTGACCAACAAGCAGAATGTGATAAACATTAAGTTGGCATAGAAATATAAAGTTCTATCTCTTACATCACGAAATATGTGGTCTTAGATGCTTACCCTGTACAGAAAGCCTGGGAAAGCAGGGGGGTGCTTGTGTGAAGGAGAGAAAGAGAAAGGGAACAAGAGGTGGAGGGAAAGCAGAGCCTTTCCTCTGACTCTGAACACGGGGCTGTGTACGTGCACACGGGAGACCAGAGAAACTCAGTCTCAGCAAAAATTCCAGTCAACACCATATTAATTGGTCAGATGGCTCATTTTTTTAAACCAAATAAGATACTGAATGAAAATTTCCATTTTGAAAAATCATCACAGAAGATGATTTTAATTTAGAGGTTCCCAAAAAAGATGTCTCGAGGCTATTTTCTCCCCAGTAGCATTTCAGCTGAGAACGGAATTGCGATATTTTAATAGAAATCAGGCAGCTGTTGTTTTGAATTAGGATGTTTTGACAAATTTTGAGTTTCGGTAATATCAGCTTGGTCTGACTCTCTAAAGTGTAACATCTGGTACGGATTTTATTCTTTCCACCACTGCAAAACTGAATTTCCTGCTTTCAGAAATTAAAGCAAAAACCTTAACTATTTAAGTATCTTAAGCTGGTCTCTGCTACTTCTCTGCCCACCAATCCCCTGGTTACAGGCTTGAGAGGTCTGTCTTGGTTACTACCACATTTCTGTGAGGCAAAAAGATGGTAATACAGTCATCTTTAAAAATGGCAAGAGTGAAGCAAAGAGAAGATAATGAAGGAACAGAGGAAGAAAGGAACAAGGGAGACAGAGAGAGGGAGGGAAAGAGAGACTGGTTGTCTCTGGAGAACCTCAACTGGGCATTACGGAGTTTTTCTTTCTATATACTTTTGTTTAGTTTGAAAATTTTTACTGTAAGTATACTTTACTTTTTTTTATTTAAAAACCCCACTCTGCGGGAAGCCTGCTTCTCCCTCTCCCGCTCCCCCTGCTTGTGTTCCCTCTCTCGCTGTGTCTCTCTCGGTCAAGTAAATAAATAAAATCTTAAAAAAAAAAATAAAAATAAAAACCCCTGCTATTTGTAACTGATCAAGAAATTCAAGGCACCTCTAAGTCCAGGGGTCACACACGGTGTACCGGCCACAGAGGGGAAGGCCAGGCCTTGCCCAGACTGTCCACAGAGGCTTGAGGATGTCAGAGAGGGTCCAGTGACCTTCCCAGGTCCCAGTGAGGGAGATGGAGACAGAAGGGCTTCCTTGCCTCTCTCTCTTCTCCGAACTGGAGCTGAGGCCAAGCAGGTTCGAACACCCAAGCAGAGAGCCTGAGAGCTGAGCGGGGTGGACAGTGAGGGAGGCTACGTTTGCACAAGCCCCTGGAAGAGCCGCACGGGTTTACTTTCACTCTGTCTCCTCTACGCTCTTCTTAAGCAGAGCAGTCTCGCCCACATAGTACCTCAGAAAGGGAAAGAGGGAACCCCTCTGAGGAATGGCCTCAGGCAAAAGAGCTGCCCTCCCTGCCCCTCTCCGCACCCCCAGGGATGGAGGAAGACTGTCCTGATGGATGTACACGGTTCCTTGTCCCATGCCCTTACAGTACCTGTCAGGGCCTTGGTGTCAGCCTTCTCGCTCTCCCGGGCCCCCTTCTGGGCCCACACCTGGACCGTGTACTCCACGCCTGGCCTCAGGCCCATCAGGATGGCGCTGCTCTGCTCCTTCCCCACGGACACCTCCCTGGTGTCCCCATCAGCAGAGGTGTAGCGCACCATGTACTTGTCGATGACGGCTTGCACCGGGTCCCAGGAGATGGTGGCCGTGTCCTCTGTCACCCGGTTGGTCACCAGGTTTTGGGGGCTGTCAATTTCTTTTTGAAAAGGAAAGGTCAAATTTTAGAGCTAAAGGAGGCCATCCCACCACCCCACCACCAGGAGCCCTCCATTCAAGTTATCTTTAATAATGATATAATTCTATTGAACACAGGAGTGAAAGGCCCCTGGTTTCCATTTTGCAGGGAAACAAACCATTGGATATTACAACTGGGAGGAATTAGATCTTCTGCAAGTTCATCAATATGGAAATTTTCTATCTCTCTAGTTTCCACAGAAGTAACAAAAAAAGTCTCCTGCGCAACAAGATAAGCCACCTCAATGGCTGTCGAAACGACCTCTTCATTATCTCCATGGTACCTGGTTATTTTGTTCACAGAATCTTAGAGCTGAGAAGTTAGATCTTCCAAACTTCTTGTCTTTTATCAAAGGGGAGCATGGAGGCCCAGAGAAATGAAAAGTCTTGCCCAAGATCCTGCTGTTTTCTTGTGTTAAAACCCAAATGAGCCCGTCTTTGCTCTGAGTTGTGAAGCCTCCCGTCTTCTGAAGGACGTGTCTCCTTTTCATGTGCACTCTCTCCGGCACCCCTGGTCTCTCCTTCTCTACTGTCATCATTCCCAGACTACAAGCTCTAGGACCTCCTGCCCCTCTGCACCCCTTAGCTGACAGACTTCTCAAGAGAACAGGGTTCACCTTCACTTCACTCCTCCCCTCCAATTCACTCCTCGATTCAATGAAGTTTGGCACTTTTCCATAGCACGCCAGTAAAACCCCTAGAATACGGCACCCCCAACTTCGCCAAATCCGATAGACACTAGCCATCCTCACCTTTCTGGACTTTTGAGCAGCATTTGGCAGAGCTGATCCCCTCCCTCTGTCTTAAAACTCTCTCAGCTCTTAACTTCCATGACCACACCCTCCCCTGGTTTTCTCCTCATGGCCTGACCCTTCCTTGGTCTCCTCTGTCAGCAACCTGGAAATGTTGGAGCACTGGAGGCTCCCCCTTTTCCTCTCTCTACACTCCTCCCTTAGTGACCTCATCCATGTCCATGGCTTTGAATACCAACCAATGCTCTGTGCTTCCCAACATGTGAGCCCCCCCGGTTGCACCTACAACCGCCTATCCACCACAGTGCCTCACATGTACTGGACACTCGACCGCTATTTGTGGGATCAATAAGTAAATCATTCAATCAACCAAGGAATCTCACAAGTTTCTCCAGTTTAAATGTCTAAAAGTCTTCACCTTCCTCCCTGAGCCTATTTATCTCTCAGTCTCCCCTCTCAGACAATGCTGCCCCAACCCTTCCATGTTGCTCCCCCTCTTTCCCAATGGCCTTTGCCCCCTCTCTCCCGGATTTTACACTGGACTCTTCACTAACCCTCCTCATGCTACTCCTGTCATGTCCTCCGTGGATCCTCCTCACTGTGGCCCGAACAACCTTTTTTAAACAAACATCACATCATGTTGCTCTTCTTCTGATAAATGTAACACGCTCCCTCTCGCAGGCGCCATGTGGTCCTGTTTGAGTGACCCTGCCTCCTTCCCACCTCACCCCATGCCACTTCCCTCTCTCCCGCTCTGTGCCCCAGCCACACCAGCCCCCCTCACGGTTCTGCTGCCATCTTAGCCGTGCCTCAGGGGCCGTCACGCACACCCTTCCCTCTGCCACAAATGGCGGGTTTTTCCCACTATCCATTCTCCCCTTCTTCCATGAGCATATTGTCCAATGGATCTCTCTGTAATGATGGTAATATTGTGTAGTGTCCAATACGGTAGCCATTAACCAATGTGGCTATTGACCGCTTGAAATGCACAACTTTGAAAATCATTTAATTACTTCTAATTCGTTAACATTTAAGGAGTCCCATGCAGCCAGTGGCCACTCTGTTGGATGTGACAGTAGAACAGAAGTGTCGGCTGGGCACGTCATCATCCCGCTAAAGACTTCATTTCCCCAGCCTCTCCTGTCGTGAGGTCTGGCACTGTGTCTTGGATCTGGCCAGTGGAACGGGAGAAGAAGCGAAGAACGTGTGCAATGTTCCAGCCCTGCCCTTCCCTTTCCACTGCTGGAATGAGGGTGGAGGATGACTTTAGAGATGGAGGCAACTCCCTAGGGATGACCGAACAGCATTACAGAAGGAGCCTGGCTCTCTCGTGCCATGGAACTACCATACCAGCCTGGCCCACCTGTCCTCTGACCATCCCACAAGACAAGAATAAACTTCTTTCTTGTGTAAGCAAGTGCTATGTGGATGTTCCTGTCAATGTGGATCTTAACTATTACTCATTCTATCCCTTCTAAGAAACATCCCTACCCTGTTATTCTTTATACCCGCACCATGTTCATCTCCTTCATAGAACTGACCATAGTTTACAGTTATAGTTTGTTTGCTTGTTGATTGTCTATCTTTCCCACCGGACTTTAAGAGAGCAGGAATCATATTTGTTTTTGCCACTGTATCCCAGGCCTGGCCTTTAGAAGATGCTCATCAAAACTTAACTGTGTGTTGAAACGAACACAGAGCTGCAACCTGCCAAGGTAACACTTGCTCCTCTAAACTACACACCACTATTAAGTCAAACCTACGTAAAACAGCCTGTCAGAAAACAATTCCCTAACCCACGGTTTTTCACTGAGAGGCAGAGCGGTTAAAGCCGCACAGGCTTGGGGAAAGGGTTTTAAGACCATCACAGGACTGCTCAGTACTGAGTCCATGACTACACTTTGATTTTTTTTAGGTGAATGAAGTTTTTTACAGCAAACTTTCCTAACACAGTTCCTGGTCACAGACCCCAAAAGCAGCAGTGGTATAATTCAGCAATAGGTCAGCCCACGGTGATGACCTGAGTTTCTTTTCTCCTCCCTCCTGTTACCTGTCGGGGCCTTGGTGTCGGCCTTCTTGCTCTCCCGGGTCCCCTTCTGGGCCCACACCTGGACCGTGTACTCCACACCTGGCCTCAGGTCCGTCAGGATGGCGCTGCTCTGCTCCTTCCCCACGGGAACCTCCCTGGTGTCCCCATTGGCAGAGGTGTAACGCACCATGTACTTGTCAATGACAGCTTGCACTGGGTCCCAGGAGATGGTGGCCGTGTTCTCTGTCACCTGGTTGGTCACCAGGTTTTTGGGGCTGTCAATATCTAGAAGGAAAAGTACTGCTCAACATACACTATTAATAGGCCTCAGAGTACAGAATCTCAGGGTCATTTTGCTTGGGGTGAGATCCTCTCATGTTTTGTGGTTCCTCCCTCACCTATGCTCTAACTGCTTAATTGAGATGCATCTTCTCTCCCCAGACAGACTTTGACTCCCCAAGAAGAAAGCACAGTAGACCAAAAGCTACAAATCTATACTATTACCTCCACTAAGAGTTTAATAATAAAACAAGTCTCATTATTTACTTAGTAAGCGAATGTCAAACTCCCACTAGGTACAAGGCATGGTGTTAGGTAGCATGCAGGGCCCAGTTGAAGACACAGCCCATGCTCACAAGCAGTAATAATTTTGCTTCTAGCATCTTGTCAACGAAGACCTCTGATTGCATACAAGATGATTCTAATAGCCAGATGCAAATGTCAGCTCCTAGAGGCAGAGGGCTACCTCCTATCCCCTCAGGGTTCCCACAGCCTCATAGAGAACAGAGCACATGGTAAATGCTCAACGTACCTTGTTAAATGAATCAGCCAATTAAAAACCAGTTTTAAAAAATAATACAGTATAAGTTAAAAAAAAAAAAAGAAAAGAAAAAGAAGATAGTAGGAAGGGAAAAATGAAGAGGGGGAAATTGGAGGGGGAGATGAACCATGAGAGACTACGGACTCTGAGAAACAAACTGAGGGTTCTAGAGGGGAGGGGGATGGGGGGATGGGTTAGCCTGGTGATGGGTATTAAGGAGGGCACATTCTGCATGGAGCACTGGGTGTTATGCACAAACAATGAATCATGGAACACTACCTCAAAAACTAATGATGGAATGCATGGTGATTAACATAATAAAATAAAATTTAAAAAAACAGTTTGAATATGCTTTACATACTGTAGATACACTTATAATGCTGGTTAGCTGGTTAAATCACTAGAGATATATGGCCATACAACTCTTTCACAAACAAACTAGAACATAAAAGTTATCCTGACCCTTAAAACCAGAATTACCATGATTCACTCACGCTAAAGCACCCCACGTATATCTACTGGCTCTGGTAGATGTAAAGTCAATTTTTCAAAGCTGAATTTTCAACATGTTATTATTAACAACATTTGATTTTAATTTTCTGTCCCCACTCAAAACACAATAAGAGACCCTTAATACTGTCCACGATGAAATATTCATGCACTCAGTGGAGGAGGCGCTGGACAAGACCATGGCAAAACTGTAGCTTGGAAATGCCACTTGGACCTAACTTGTAAGGAAACGAGTTAAAGGGAGGTGAGGGACAGTGTGTGCAGTCTCTTATGAAGGATACCATCCTGCCCTTTCATTGATCATCTAGTCGGCCAGTGTCAAAGCAAGAAAACAAATTGGGCCAGCCATAGGCTTAGGATTACATTCTCAAAGAACAATGCTCCCTTACCTGTCGGGGCCTTGGTGCCGGCCTTCTTGCCCTCCCGGGCCCCCTTCTGGGCCCACACCTGGACCGTGTACTCCACGCCTGGCCTCAGGCCCGTCAGGACGGTGCTGTTCTGCTCCTTCCCCACGGACACCTCCCTGGTGTCCCCATCAGCAGAGGTGTAGCGCACCATGTACCTGTCGATGACAGCTTGCACCGGGTCCCAGGAGATGGTGGCCGTGTCCTCTGTCACCTGGTCGGTCACCAGGTTTTGGGGGCTATCAATTTCTTTTAAAAAAATATTTGGAAAAGCCTAAGCTTTGAAGCCATGAAGAGATACCCACCACCCCATCACTGTCATGTTCATCTTCTAGGACTCTCTCTGCACAAGGCAATGATCTTCCCATCCAGAGTCTGCTGGGAGTCAAGGGAGAAAGTAACCCCTGGCTCCCAATTTCAAAAGACTACTCATTGCAAACTTAACATATTTTCTTGGCTTTCAGCTCCCTGGAATGTGGGAGAAATGACATCTTCTTAGCAACATTATGGCACATCAAAACAATCACTAAATATCTGCCACGATGTTCAGGTACCCAGTTTTTCATTTTCTCAAGGGCTACTTCAGGGGCAATCATTCTAAAAGCATTATCACCAGCATTGCAATGGTCAGGGCCTATAACATCTTTGCTGAGTCTGCTGAAAACATGGCCACTGCACAACTTTACTTCTCCCTTTTAGTGGGTTGAGTGGTTTTGTGAGCAGCTCATCACTATCAGGCAGAGTGATGGCTACCAGCTATGAGCCCACTGAGATCACTAGTAGAACTCACTGTCTTTTTTGATCTTTAGGACTTTCTTTACAAAGTCTCTCATCCCAGACCACATCTTAGGTACCATGCACACTCAAATCCACAGGCTCAAAATTCAATTCCAATTGACCATCTTTCTCTTGTTACCTGTTGGGGCCTTGGTGTCGGCCTTCTTGCTCTCCCGGGCCCCCTTCTGGGCCCACACCTGGACCGTGTACTCCACACCTGGCCTCAGGCCCGTCAGGACGGTGCTGTTCTGCTCCTTCCCCACGGACACCTCCCTGGTGTCCCCATCAGCAGAGGTGTAGCGCACCATGTACTTGTCGATGACAGCTTGCACCGGGTCCCAGGAGATGGTGGCCGTGTCCTCTGTCACCTGGTCGGTCACCAGGTTTTGGGGGCTGTCAATTTCTTTTAAAAGAAATATTTGGAAAAGCCTAAGCTTTGAAGCCATGAAGAGATACCCACCACCCCATCACTGTCATGTTCATCTTCTAGGACTCTCTCTGCACAAGGCAATGGTCTCCCCATCCAGAGTCTGCTGGGAGTCAAGGGAGAAAGTAACCCCTGGCTCCCAATTTCAAAAGACTACTCATTGCAAACTTAACATATTTTCTTGGCTTTCAGCTCCCTGGAATGTGGGAGAAATGACATCTTCTTAGCAACATTATGGCACATCAAAACAATCATTAAACATCTGTCACGATGTTCAGGGTACCCAATCTATCGTTTTCTCAAGGGCTACCTCATGGGCAATCATTCTAAAAGCATTATCACCAGCATTGCAATGGTCAGGGCCTATAACATCTTTGCTGAGTCTGCTGAAAACATGGCCACTGCACAACTTTACTTCTCCCTTCTAGTGGGTTGAGTGGTTTCGGGAGCAGCTCATTACTATCAGGCAGAGTGATGGCTACCAGCTATGAGCCCACTGAGATCACTAGTAGAACTCACTGTCTTTTTTGATCTTTAGGACTTTCTTTACAAAGTCTCTCATCCCAGACCACATCTTAGGTACCATGCACACTCAAATCCACAGGCTCAAAATTCAATTCCAATTGACCATCTTTCTCTTGTTACCTGTTGGGGCCTTGGTGTCGGCCTTCTTGCTCTCCCGGGCCCCCTTCTGGGCCCACACCTGGACCGTGTACTCCACACCTGGCCTCAGGCCCGTCAGGACGGTGCTGTTCTGCTCCTTCCCCACGGACACCTCCCTGGTGTCCCCATCAGCAGAGGTGTAGCGCACCATGTACTTGTCGATGACAGCTTGCACCGGGTCCCAGGAGATGGTGGCCGTGTCCTCTGTCACCTGGTCGGTCACCAGGTTTTGGGGGCTGTCAATTTCTTTTAAAAGAAATATTTGGAAAAGCCTAAGCTTTGAAGCCATGAAGAGATACCCACCACCCCATCACTGTCATGTTCATCTTCTAGGACTCTCTCTGCACAAGGCAATGGTCTCCCCATCCAGAGTCTGCTGGGAGTCAAGGGAGAAAGTAACCCCTGGCTCCCAATTTCAAAAGACTACTCATTGCAAACTTAACATATTTTCTTGGCTTTCAGCTCCCTGGAATGTGGGAGAAATGACATCTTCTTAGCAACATTATGGCACATCAAAACAATCATTAAACATCTGTCACGATGTTCAGGGTACCCAATCTATCGTTTTCTCAAGGGCTACCTCATGGGCAATCATTCTAAAAGCATTATCACCAGCATTGCAATGGTCAGGGCCTATAACATCTTTGCTGAGTCTGCTGAAAACATGGCCACTGCACAACTTTACTTCTCCCTTCTAGTGGGTTGAGTGGTTTCAGGAGCAGCTCATTACTATCAGGCAGAGTGATGGCTACCAGCTATGAGCCCACTGAGATCACTAGTAGAACTCACTGTCTTTTTTGATCTTTAGGACTTTCTTTACAAAGTCTCTCATCCCAGACCACATCTTAGGTACCATGCACACTCAAATCCACAGGCTCAAAATTCAATTCCAATTGACCATCTTTCTCTTGTTACCTGTTGGGGCCTTGGTGTCGGCCTTCTTGCTCTCCCGGGCCCCCTTCTGGGCCCACACCTGGACCGTGTACTCCACACCTGGCCTCAGGCCCGTCAGGACGGTGCTGTTCTGCTCCTTCCCCACGGACACCTCCCTGGTGTCCCCATCAGCAGAGGTGTAGCGCACCATGTACCTGTCGATGACAGCTTGCACCGGGTCCCAGGAGATGGTGGCCGTGTCCTCTGTCACCTGGTCGGTCACCAGGTTTTGGGGGCTGTCAATTTCTTTTAAAAAAAATATTTGGAAAAGCCTAAGCTTTGAAGCCATGAAGAGATACCCACCACCCCATCACTGTCATGTTCATCTTCTAGGACTCTCTCTGCACAAGGCAATGGTCTCCCCATCCAGAGTCTGCTGGGAGTCAAGGGAGAAAGTAACCCCTGGCTCCCAATTTCAAAAGACTACTCATTGCAAACTTAACATATTTTCTTGGCTTTCAGCTCCCTGGAATGTGGGAGAAATGACATCTTCTTAGCAACATTATGGCACATCAAAACAATCACTAAACATCTGCCACAATGTTCAGGTACCCAGTTTTTCATTTTCTCAAGGGCTACTTCAGGGGCAATCATTCTAAAAGCATTATCACCAGCATTGCAATGGTCAGGGCCTATAACATCTTTGCTGAGTCTGCTGAAAACATGGCCACTGCACAACTTTACTTCTCCCTTTTAGTGGGTTGAGTGGTTTTGTGAGCAGCTCATCACTATCAGGCAGAGTGATGGCTACCAGCTATGAGCCCACTGAGATCACTAGTAGAACTCACTGTCTTTTTTGATCTTTAGGACTTTCTTTACAAAGTCTCTCATCCCAGACCACATCTTAGGTACCATGCACACTCAAATCCACATGCTCAAAATTCAATTCCGATTGACCATCTTTCTCTTGTTACCTGTTGGAGCTTTCATGTTGGCCTTCTTGCTCTCCCGGGCCCCCTTCTGGGCCCACACCTGGACCTTGTACTCCACACCTGGCCTCAGGCCCGTCAGGATGGCGCTGCTCTGCTCCTTCCCCACAGGAACCTCCCTGGTGTCTCCATCAGCAGAGGTGTAGCGTACTATGTACTTGTCGATAACAGCCTGCACAGAATTCCAGGAAATGGTGGCTGTGTCCTCTGTCACCTGGTCAGTCACCAGATTTGTTGGGCTGTCAATATCTGAAAGGAAAGTTAAAGTGTACTATTAACAAGCACCAAAGAGTTAGACCATGTTGCTTAGAGGGAGGCAGTTTCCTGTTCTTATATTTTTCCCATCTCTTATGTCAGTTTTCAGTTGTTTCATGGACGTAGACCTTCTCTCCATGGCTGGACTCTTGGATCCTCAAGGAGGCAGCACAGGACAGTAGAATGAGCACTAGATCCAGAGTCTGAAGAACGAGGTTCTGTTCCAGCCCAGAGATGCAGAGCAGAGGGGCAGGAAAAGCCCAGAGCAGAGCCAACAGACCAGGGATCTAGGCCCAGCTCTGTTATCAGCCAGCTGTGGCTCTGGACAGTTAGCTCTGTTGCCTCTAGCTGAGCCTCAGTTCTTTCTTTGTACAATGTGGGCCTTGCTATCTAGATATTAAGGTACCATAATATTCCATGAATATTCCACAAATCTGACTCCATGAATCATCAGCTAATTTCATGACTTATAAAAATTATTCACTTCTCTGTACTTGCAGTTTCTGAACTATAAAATGGGGATATTGATCCCTGAGCTATCCACCTCACCAAATGCCTCTGAGGACCAAGTAAATGAGGAATACAACCCTCATTTGTTGCTGGTGTGTATATAAAATAACGCCACCACTCTGGAAACAATTTAGCCATTGCTGAAAAGTTTAAACATAGAGTTACCATGTGACCCAGCAATTCCCCTCCTGGGTATAAACCTCAAAGAACTGAAAACACGTCCACACAAAAATCTGTACACAAATGCTCATAGTATCCCTATTCACAATAGCCAAAAAGTGGAAACAATCCAAAAGCTCATCAGTGACAAATGGATAAACACAATGTGTTACATCCATACAAAGGAATATTATTTGGCAAGAAAATAAAGTACTGACACATGCTACAACATGGATGAACCTTGAAAATATTATGTATAGTGAATAAAGCCAGTCATGAAAGGCCACAGGTTGTATGGATACATTTATATGAAATGTCCAAAATAAGGAACTCTATAGAGACAGAAAGTAATAGTTTCCTAGGGCTGGGGGAGGTTAGGATGGGGAGTGACTGCTAATGGGCAAGGAGTTTCTTTTCAGAGTAAGGAAAACCTTCTGAATTAGATACTAGTGATATACTAGTGATAGTTGCATAACTGTAAATATACTAAAAACCACTGAATTATATGCTTTAAAAGACTACATTTTATGGAAAATAAATTATATCTCAATAAATCTGTTCTTTAAAAAATGAGAAGGGGCACCTGGGTGGCTCAGTTGGTTAAGTGTCCAACTCTTGATTTTGGCTCAGGTTCTGATCTCAGGTTTGTGAGATGGAGCCCCGCATCAGGCTCCGTGCTAAGCATGGAGTCTACTTGAGATTCTTTCCCTCTCCCTCTGTCCCTCCCCACCACCTCTCTCTCTAAAATAAATAAAATCTTTTTTAAAAATGAGTAAAGTGAGATGAAAGAGCTTTAAAAATTATAAACTAATACAGTATGTAAGTGCAACCTTAGGATTTTCAGAATGGAGCACACAGTGTTCCCAAGAGGACTTATCCACTAAGAAAACAATAACCCTTCCTTGTCCCAAAGAGATCAGAGCAAAAACCATTTCCCTAAAGTATTAGGCTCACAGATGCTAACATATATGGTTTCTTCCTATCTTTTCCTTTTCAAAAAGAAACATTTCAATGATTGAACACAAATCAGAGGAATGGTGAGTAGATGGGACCAATCACCATTTATCTTTCTAAGACCAAAGTATGAGGCCAAGGGTGAGCTCCTTAGTTTGAGATCATGTGTAAAAGGGAGATGAAGGATGGTGTGTGCAGTCTCTTATGAAGAGACACAATCCTGCCCTTTCATAGATCATCTAGTCTGCCAGTGTCAAAGCAAGAAAACAAAACTTGACCAGCCATAGGCTTAGGTTTTACATTCTCAAAGAACAATGCTCCATTACCTGTTGGGGCCTTAGTGTCAGCCTTCTTGCTCTCCTGGGCCCCCTTCTGGGCCCACACCTGGACAGTGTACTCCATGCCTGGCCTCAGGCCCGTCAGGACAGTGCTGCTCTTCTCCTTCCCCACGGGAACCTCCCTGGTGTCTCCATCAGCAGAGGTGTAGCGCACCATGTATTTGTCAATGACAGCTTGCACTGGGTCCCACGAGATGGTGGCCGTGTTCTCTGTCACCCGGTCAGTCACCAAATTTGTTGGGCTGTCAATGTCTGAAAGGAAAGTTAAAGTGCACGATTAACAAGCACCAAAGAGTTAGACCATGCTGCATGGAGGGAAGCAGTTTCCTGTTCTTATGTTTTTCCCATCTCTTATGTCAGTTTTCAGTTGTTTCATTGACGTAGATCTTCTCTCCATGGTTGGACTCTTGGATCCTCAAGGAGGCAGCACAGGACAGTAGAATGAGCACTAGATGCAGAGTCAGAAAATCTATGGCCCTGCACATCTCAGCTGCCTCTGGCTGGGCCTCAGCCTCATCATCTATAATCCTGGGGTTGAGGTTGCACAGACTTTAAAGTTCCTTTGAGTGCCAATGTTCCATACACACATCTAATTTCATATATTACTAATTTGTTTCATGACCTTGGGTAAGTCACCTCACTTCTCTACATTTATAAAATAGGTTTAATAGCTATTGTACATATCTTCCTGAGTGGCTCTGAAAACCAAGACAAAAAATATCATGTAAAAAGGGGCCTTGAAAATATTGAATATTAGTGTCCATAGAAAAAAAAAGGCAGAGCAAGATAATATTAGTGTATATCCTGGATACTTGCCATATTGAGTTAATAATAATATGCCCTTTATGACAATTCTTGGCACAGACTAGATGCCCAATGACCATAAGCTATTATTAATGATATCACCTTGTTGATATTTTATGAATGAAGAAAATTATGCTCCTCCATATTATGCACGCAGAAGGTATTCAAAAATGGAGTCACCAAGAAAATAATAGCATGTCTTTGTTCCAAATAGTTCATTGCAAAAGTCATTCCCCTAAAGTCCTTGCTTCTAGGTTCTGTCACAGATGTGCAATGGTATGATCAAGCAGGACTCTCTTACCCTGGTTTGGGCTGTGAACCCAAGAAAACTGGTATCCACATTCCAACCTGAGAGCCCACAGCCAAGGCAGGACCAACAGTCTTGTGACCCTTGGCTGACTACCATCTCCAGACTATGAAAGAGGTTGGAGGGACACCTGTGTGGCTCAGTTGGTTAAGCATCTGCCTTCGGCTCAGGTCATGATCCCAAGGTCCTGGGATGGAGTCCCGAATCGGGATCCTTGCTTAGCAGGGAGCCTGCTTCTCCCTCTGCCTGCCACTCCCCCTGCCTGTGCTCACTCTCCCTCTCTGGGAAATAAATAAATAAAATCTTAAAAAAAAAAAAAAAGAGGTTCAAGAGGCCAAAGAGATGGGACTTCAAGAGTGGATTTCTTTGAGATGTGGTATATATACACAATGGAATATTATGCAGCCATCAAAAGGAATGAGATCTTGCCATTTGCAACGACGTGGATGGAACTGGAGGGTGTTATGCTGATTGAAATAAGTCAATCAGAGAAAGAACATGTATCATATGACCTCACTGATATGAGGAATTCTTAATCTCAGGAAACAAACTGAAGGTTGCTGGAGTGGTGGGGGGTGGGAGGGATGTGGTGGCTGGGTGATAGACATTGGGTAGGGTATGTGCTACGGTGAGCGCTGTGAATTGTGCAAGACTGTTGAATCACAAATCTGTACCTCTGAAACAAATAATGCAATATATGTTAAGAAAAAAAAAAGAAGAAGATAGCAGGAGGGGAAGAATGAAGGGGAGTAAGTCAGAGGGGGAGATGAACCATGAGAGAGGATGGACTCTGAAAAATAAACTGAGGGTTCTAGAGGGGGCGTGGGGGGATGGGTTAGCCTGGTGACGGGTATTAAAGAGGGCACGTTCTGCGTGGAGCACTGGGTGTTATGCACAAACAATGAATCATGGAACACTACATCAAAAACTAATGATGTAATGTATGGTGATTAACATAACAATAAAAAATTTAAAGTAAAAAAAAAAAGAGTGGATTTCTTTGGGCAGAATTACACTGTGAGCTTCATGGGTGAGATCCTAACCTCGAATAAGCACTTGCAATGGGATCCCTTACAGAGCTGGTTACACATACCCTGGAGTAAGTGTTCTCAACCAGGAATGACTGGCAAGGTCTCAAGACCAACGTGGTTGTCACAATTCAGTGTAAGATGGGGAGGCTCCTGCTGTCTAATGGGTAGAGGCCAGGAATCCTGCTAAACAGCCTACGGTACACAAGACCGACCCTGGCAATAAAGAATTATCCAGCCAAAAATTTCAATAGTGTCAAGGTTGAGAAACTCTGCCCATGGCTTGGGAAACACCGTGGGCTGGTGTCTGGTGGCTGGTGAAATGGGCCTAAAATACCTAAGAGGCAAGAAAACGGCTGTTTGCTCTGATGCAGAATGACTGGAGGCTGCAGCATTGCAAAAGGACCGTATATCCAGTTGAATGGACAAAAGGTGCATGCTGTTCCCTCTGGACCCAAGGAAAGGAAGGAAAGGCCCACTTGGGATGGTTTTAGAAGCTGTCCAAGAGGCTCACCCAGACGGAGGAGGTGACCCCCACCAGAAGGGCACTGGAGTGTACCCACATGTGCAGATGGAAGAAAGGGAGTGGGTGACCAGCAGAAGAGATGCATCTGCCAACAGGATCACTATGATGAAAGACTGGAGTGTAGGAGGGTGGCTGAAGAACATGCAGAAGTGCTCCATGAGGGAAAACGTTAGCTTTAACCCCCGCCAGGCCTGGGGCAGCTGTGACTGTTACCATCAAGTAAGACTCCTTACTTCTCCTCCTCCTGACCCCCTGCCCTCTCTCCAAGCTGTGTCAAACATACACGAGTCAGAAATCCCAGTTATCATCCTGGAAGGAGGGGGCCTGAAGTACCAGAAGGGAAATACTAGAGAAGCTAGAGCACGTCTCCTTCCCAGGGCAGGCAGTTAGCCTGCCAACGGCCCAAGCGGATGGTGGGGAGAAGCTTTAACTTTAAATGAAGTATGGATAATTACTAAAATGATACATGTTGGGGACTAAAAGTGATCAGTTATTTGCTTATTTTTAGCTAATAAAACATTTTATTATTTCTGCCTAAAACAGTCATCCAAAGGGTGGAAAGAAAGAACAAGCTCCACAGAAAGGGTTTGAACAAGTAAGGAGGGAAAACAAAGCAGGTTTGGGATCACAGTCAGGCTCCCTCCACAGGACGGGCTCTTGGGCTTTCCATCACATTTATTCCTTATCAGGGGAAGCATTTAGTGGTTTAAAAACACAGAAGATGCACAAGCAGACAACAAAGGATTACGAGTAATAATATCAATCTTTAAAGACCAAAGTTTGAAGACAAGATGAACTATGCATTCTAAGCGAAGCTATGAAGTCAAACTAAGGGGTACACAGTGGACTCTGCAAGGACACCAACCTACAGTTCTAGAAAACCTCCCTTTCTGCCACGGTCACAGAAGGAAAACCAACTAAAACAGACCAAGAGTTCAGGAGTGACACAGTGACGATGCATGCTCCCTTACCTGTCGGGGCCTTGGTGTCGGCCTTCTTGCTCTCCCGGGCCCCCTTCTGGGCCCACACCTGGACCGTGTACTCCACACCTGGCCTCAGGCCCGTCAGGACGGTGCTGTTCTGCTCCTTCCCCACGGACACCTCCCTGGTGTCCCCATCAGCAGAGGTGTAGCGCACCATGTACCTGTCGATGACAGCTTGCACCGGGTCCCAGGAGATGGTGGCCGTGTCCTCTGTCACCTGGTCGGTCACCAGGTTTTGGGGGCTGTCAATTTCTTTTAAAAAAAATATTTGGAAAAGCCTAAGCTTTGAAGCCATGAAGAGATACCCACCACCCCATCACTGTCATGTTCATCTTCTAGGACTCTCTCTGCACAAGGCAATGGTCTCCCCATCCAGAGTCTGCTGGGAGTCAAGGGAGAAAGTAACCCCTGGCTCCCAATTTCAAAAGACTACTCATTGCAAACTTAACATATTTTCTTGGCTTTCAGCTCCCTGGAATGTGGGAGAAATGACATCTTCTTAGCAACATTATGGCACATCAAAACAATCACTAAACATCTGCCACAATGTTCAGGTACCCAGTTTTTCATTTTCTCAAGGGCTACTTCAGGGGCAATCATTCTAAAAGCATTATCACCAGCATTGCAATGGTCAGGGCCTATAACATCTTTGCTGAGTCTGCTGAAAACATGGCCACTGCACAACTTTACTTCTCCCTTTTAGTGGGTTGAGTGGTTTTGTGAGCAGCTCATCACTATCAGGCAGAGTGATGGCTACCAGCTATGAGCCCACTGAGATCACTAGTAGAACTCACTGTCTTTTTTGATCTTTAGGACTTTCTTTACAAAGTCTCTCATCCCAGACCACATCTTAGGTACCATGCACACTCAAATCCACATGCTCAAAATTCAATTCCAATTGACCATCTTTCTCTTGTTACCTGTTGGGGCCTTGGTGTCGGCCTTCTTGCTCTCCCGGGCCCCCTTCTGGGCCCACACCTGGACCGTGTACTCCACACCTGGCCTCAGGCCTGTCAGGACGGTGCTGTTCTGCTCCTTCCCCACGGACACCTCCCTGGTGTCCCCATCAGCAGAGGTGTAGCGCACCATGTACCTGTCGATGACAGCTTGCACTGGGTCCCAGGAGATGGTGGCCGTGTCCTCTGTCACTCGGTTGGTCACCAGGTTTTGGGGGCTGTCAATTTCTTTTAAAAAATATTTGGAAAAGCCTAAGCTTTGAAGCCATGAAGAGATACCCACCATCCCATCACTATCATGTTCATCTTCTAGGACTCTCTCTGCACAAGGCAATGGTCTTCCCATCCAGAGTCTGCTGGGAGTCAAGGGAGAAAGTAACCCCTGGCTCCCAATTTCAAAAGACTACTCATTGCAAACTTAACATATTTTCTTGGCTTTCAGCTCCCTGGAATGTGGGAGAAATCATATCTTCCTAGCAACATTATGGCACATCAAAACAATCATTAAACATCTGCCACAATGTTCAGGTACCCAATTTATCGTTTTCTCAAGGGCTACTTCAGGGGCAATCATTCTAAAAGCATTATCACCAGCATTGCAATGGTCAGGGCCTATAACATCTGCTGAGTCTGCTGAAAACATGGCCACTGCACAACTTTACTTCTCCCTTCTAGTGGGTTGAATGGTTTTGTGAGCAGCTCATCACTATCAGGCAGAGTGATGGCTACCAGCTATGAGCCCACTGAGATCACTAGTAGAACTCACTGTCTTTTTTGATCTTTAGGACTTTCTTTACAAAGTCTCTCATCTCAGATCATATCTTTCGTACCATGCACACTCAAATCCACATGCTCAAAATTCAATTCTGATTGACCACCTTTCTCTTGTTACCTGTCGGGGCCTTGGTGTCGGCCTTCTTGCTCTCCCGGGCTCCCTTCTGGGCCCACACCTGGACTGTGTACTCCATGCCTGGCCTCAGGCCCGTCAGGACGGTGCTGTTCTGCTCCTTCCCCACGGACACCTCCCTGGTGTCCCCATCAGCAGAGGTGTAGTGTACCATGTATTTGTCGATGACAGCTTGCACCGGGTCCCAGGAGACGGTGGCCGTGTCCTCTGTCACCCGGTCGGCGGCCAGGTTTGTTGGGCTGTCAATTTCTTTAAGAGAGATGAAAGAATGTAGCATTTACTAACTCTCTAGTTCCTGAAAGACCAGCACATACACAGACAAAATGATGATCTTGGCAAATTTCAGAGTCTGTTCTATGCCAGTGATTGGGATAACTTAAGGGTTTAATTAAGCAAACGATCTGAAATTCCAAGAATGAGCTAACAGCATTTAATGAGATGTAGGGTCTTCAGACAAAGCGAAAATAATCTCAGCTCTATAAATTTTACCCAAAAGTAGCCTTTGGATTTGGTCTTCATATGCAAATTTCTCCTTTACCCTGGATTTATACAATATACTCTTTCAGTTCCTGACTCCTTGTACCTGAAAGCAATTATACTTCAATAAATCTCTACATCAGCTCTAATATTTTCTTTGGGAAGAAAAATATCCTGAAGTAGAGAGCTGTCAGTTCTTTCCGCATAAAACATTATGTCTGCGGCCAGAGAACTAGAAGACTTAAACTGATGGTATTTGAGGTCTGCGCGGATAAAAATAATCTTACCTGCAGAATCTGTCTGGGTTTCTATGCAGTTAAATTGGGTTGGAATCTGGGTTCCACTGTTCCCTACTTGCTACCTTGGGCAGACTGTAAACCTTAACTCTTGGTCCCCTCACCTCCAGGAAGGAGGAAAGAGCAGTACCTACCTCACAGGTTAGGGCAAATCACAAGTGAGATATTCATATGGTAAATGCTTAAATATAAGCTCTTTGTTATTACAAGTGCCATTTGAGGCATGAAATACCCCTTTCTCCTTAAAACGTGAACCCCTCGAGTCGGAAATCCAAGTAGCGGTGGTGTATAACTAACATGCCTTTACATTCCTGTTTTAAAAACCACGTCCTCAAATGTCTGAGCTTTCTGTGACAGCAACTGCATTTCCAACCTATGCACCACTGCTGGACATCACAGCCAGGCCAGGTGGGCGGAACACACAGCCAAGGGAGACAGCTCGCCTGGGGGAGCACAGAGTTCCGAAAGCGCTAGGGACAAGGGACATAGAAGGAGGAGTTTCGCTCTGGGATTCTCATCTTTCACTATTCCACTCTCATAGACCCAGCCACCATCAACACCACTTAAGATTATTAAGATAATTGCATGTTAAGATAAGACAGAAAAAAAACCCCTGTCCTATTCTTATACCCTACACCTTTGCATATGCTGCTCCCACGGCTAATGCCCACCCAAGGGTCTAGACTCTACTCTCTTGTCACCTCCTCCTACATACAGCCTGCCATGACCCCCTCTCCCATCCCAGTCTGTGTTAAGCACCCTTTTTTCTGGTTCCCACAGTTTCCAGGGACACTTGTTGACTCTGGAAATAACATAACTCACTGCACTTCATCTTTTTTCCTTGTCTTCTCTACCCACACAGGTGCGAATGCCATGGGCACGGACTATGTCTTTCATCTCGGTACCCGCAGAGCCTAGCTCTGTGCCTGACAGCACCAGCAACACCATATCCCAGTGGCCCCCAGTAATGTGGGGTGCTAACTCACACCACCCCTACCTGACAGAGGGGAAGACTCTTCTCTATTCCAACTGCTACCATCTTAAAAAGACTGACCCACGTGCTTCCTTTTCACAACACTCAAAATCCTACTAAATGGAAAGCCTTGTGTAATATAACCCAGGAGGTGGCAATCTACAGCCCATGGGCCAAATCTGACCCACTGCCTTCTTTTATAAGGTTTTATTGAACACAGTCCTACTGGTTCATTTACATATTATCTGTGGCTGTTTTCGCATCTCAATGGCAGACCTGAATAGTTGCAACAGGGACTACAGGGCTGGAAAGCTGAAAATATGCACTCTCTGGCCCCTCACAGAAAGTGCTGACCCTGCCTTTAAACCAATCTAGATCTCACAATCCTTACTGGCAGCTTCTCCTTCCCCTGGAGGAGATAAGGCCTACCCTGACCCAGGAAGCTCCAAGCCGTGAAATCCATCAAGGGCTGAATGCTGATTAACATTTGCTATGGACTGAATGTTTGTGTGTCCCACCTCCCCCAACTCCTATGTTGGAGCCCTAACTCCCAATTTGATGGTATTTGGAGGTGAGACCTTTGGGAGATAATTAGGTTTGATGAGGTCATGAGGGTAGGTCTCCCATGATGGCATCCATGCCTAATAAGAGATGTGAGCTTCCTCTCTCCACCACATAAGGGTGTAGGAGGAAGGTGGCCACCTAAAAGCCAAGAAGAGGGCTCTCACCAGGAACCAAATCAGCCAGCACCCAGATCATGGGGCTTTCCAGCCTCCAGAACTGTGAGAACTAAATTTCTTTTGTTGAAGGCCCTCAGTCTATGGTATTCTGTTAGAGCAGCCCGAGTTGACTGAGACACCTTGTAAGAAATAATCATGACTGTCACCTACATAGCACTTGGCTGGGTGTTGGGCACTTCCATGAATTAACTCATGTAACCCTCCCAATAACCCTATGAAGCAAATACTCATATAACCTCTTTTATAGACTGAGGAACAGAGGCGAAGTGACTTACCCAAAGCCACTCCACCAGTAAACGGCAGAGCTGGGATTAAAACGTGGACAGTCAAGCTTCTGAAACCACATTCCTAACTTAGTATCGGCTTCTCTAAGCGTCTCTATACTAACTGACTGTCCAGAACAGAGACCGATCTATAAGTGAATCCTTTTCTATGATTTCCTGTCAAGTGTCTGGAACCTCAAGTGGGCTCTGGGATGAGATTGCTCTGAATTCAGGGACAGGAGCAGACGAAGCTTTAAGCATAAACAATGTCTGGGATGTGCCCCCCCTGCCGTCTCAGGACATCTACAAGCCCAAGCTGAGCAGAACAGCTAGGTGAAGTCTGGGGACGGACCCTTCTGGTTTCTGGAAGCTTCGAGGCAGAATCAGTACATTTGATGACTGTTGACTCAGGATGCAGACCATTTCCGTGGTCTGAAAGAGAGTTTCTGATTATAAGCCAAGTGCCTGTACAGCCTCTGCAAATGGAGATAAGCATTCAAATTCACTGTCAGCCAAATGTTTTGAGTTTTAACGTCCAAAAAAATGAAAATTAGGAAGTGTTACTCTGCTCTGAGAGAGTTGCACATGGAATTCTAACCCAAATAAGTATGACTTTCTGTGTAAAATAAAAAGGCCGGTTTCTTTTGTTCAAGGTTAAAATGGGAAAAATCATAATTGTGAAATTTTAAATTGCTTTTGCAACCCCCTTCCCCACCTCTGCAAGCAGAAGAGCTGATGTTGGGTGGGCATTGGCCTCCTGATTCACGAATCCGCCTTCTCCCTGCCATGAGGAAACCCGTTTAGGCTCCCATCCCTCCGTTACCTGTGAGGGCACTGGTGTCGGCCTTCTTGCTTTCCTGGTTGCCCCTCTCGGCCCACACGTAGACTTTGTACGCCTCTCCTGGCTTTAGGCCCATCAGGACGGTGCTGCTCTGCTCCCTGGGGACCGCTGTGTCCTTTGTGTCCCCATCAGCAGAGGTGTAGCGTACCACGTACTTATCTATGACAGCCTGGACGGGGACCCAGGAGACCACTGCTGTGTCTTCTGTCACTCGATCAGTGACCACGTTGGTTGGGCTATCAATTTCTTCATGAAAATATGAGAAAGAAAAATTAGAGAAAGACATTTGGTTGGTCAAGATCACAGCGGCTTCAAGCTCTAGTTCATCCAGGTGACCTAGTTCTACAGTGCACACAATGCAAGACGGTCTCTCCGTCCTCTGTGACAGGTGGACAACTGGCCTCTGCTTGAACCCTCGGCTGAGGAACCACCCCCACCCCGAGGGATCAAACAATACCTTCCATTTTGAGACCGCTGAGCATGCTAGACATTAGTTCCCACAAATGTAGCCACTTGAAGTGGAAGTCCTTCCAGAGTCACATAGAATACACCTCATGCTCTTCTGGGAGACCCTCCAGCAGGTGTTCAAGAATAGTTACCACTCTCCTTCCTAATTCTCCTATGATCAAAACACCTTCACCTCTCCAACCATGCACTTGCAAGTTACTAGTTTTTACATTGTTAGATCATATCCTGCCATACCGTATAGTATCATATTATACTTCCAAATTGTAGTTTCTAGAACTGGCACATTTAGATTGGCCCCCTTTCTTTCCCTGATCAGGGAAAAAATCCCCAAAACTCAGTCCATTCATTCAGCAATTCGCTGAGCATTCATTCCATGCCAGGGAATATAATGGCATTCAGGAGTCACTGATGAACAAAACCACCAGAAATCCCTGCCTATGCAAGACTGATGTTCTAGAAGGACCAACCCAGAACAACATGTCCTCTGTGTCCTGGACACCATGCTCCTCAATAACCTATCCTCAGACCACAGCCTCAGAAAATCCCTATGCTTTTTCACACGTGTCCTTGTTAACCCAGGGGTTCTCGACCTTTGTCAACACTGGGCACCTACTAGCTATCACCTACAGAGAGTTCATTTCAGAAGGTCTCAGATATGTGCTGGCATCTCTGCTAAAAAAAAAAAAAAATGCAAAACTCAGCAGGTGATTCTGATGTACATCAAGGGTTGAGAACCTCCACGTTAAACCACATCTTTCCTACTTCAGCATACAAAATATATTTCCTGAACCCAATGTTTATTCTTGTTATATTTTATCTTATGGACTTCAATCATAATTTAGTCCTTCACTTAACATGCTGATTTTCCTTTCTAGCTTATCATTTACAAACCTAATAAGTAAGCCATCTGAGCTCGGCAGCCATCAAGGTCACAGACGAACGTGCCTCACAGAACAAAGCTGAGGCATGCCCTGAGAACCCTGCCTACGTGCAGATCTATATCCTTTTGGGTAAAGACACACAAAACAGCTCCTTACTCTCAGAAATTCAAGCAGTTTTGCTTCTCACCATCCTGTTCTAGTTCTCCTGGCCCAGGATTCTCCAGCAGAGAAGAAACGACTTTACATAGCTGCGTTTTTTTCACATCGACTAGAATCACCTTCCTGGAGCACAATGGCAGTATCTTATGTGTGTGCAAAGAAATATGTTCCATCACCAGAGGCTGTGCATATTTTATTTAATAAATCAACTGTCATTGATTGAGCATATACTAAATTCAAGGTGCTTTTCACATATTACTTTATCAAACCTCGTAGTAATAACTCAAGGCATTTATCAGATTCCCCACGTACTAGTTTGGAAAATTAGTAACAGTGATCATTTTTAGAGCACTAATTGTATAGCAGGCTCAGAGAGGTTAGATGACTTAGCCAAGGTCACTTGGCTAGTAAATGATAGTCACTTACACATTCTACACACCTTCCCTGAATGCCTAGTTGGAGCTGGGAATTCAGTTTAACTCAGTTATAAATTAAAGTGTGCCCCCCCAAAAAAAGATACGTCAAAATGCTAACCCTTGGTATCTCAGAATGTGACCTTATTTGGAAATAGGGTCTTTCTAGACATGAGCAGGTTAAAATGAGGCTCTAATGATAGAGTGAGCCTAATCCAATAAGCCTGTTGTCCTGATGGAAGAGGGAGTTTGGACACAGAGCCTGACACACAAACAGAGAAGAAGATATGGAGACACTCAGGGAGAAGCCAGCCATGTGGCAGGAATGCTGCATCTATAGGGCAAAGAATACCAAGGATTGCCAACAAATTGCAGAAGCTAGAAGAGATGAGGAATGATTTTCCCCTAAAACTGTCAGAGAGAGCACGGCCCTGCAGACACCTTGATTTCAGGCTTCCAGCCTCCACAACTGGGAGACAATACATTTCTATTGTTTTAAACTGCCCAGTTTTTGGTACATTGCTATAGCAGCCCTAGGACACTAATACAGTTGGCCCTGGAACAATGCAGGAATTAGGCCTCTCAATTCTGCTCAGCCGAAAATCCACCTGTAACTTTTGACTTGCTAAAAACTTGACTCATAACCTACCGTTGACCAGAAGCCTCACCGATAATAAACATTCGGGTGAAACATATCTTGTATGTTATATGTGTCATAGACTGTATTCTTACAATAATACCTCCTTCTTCTTAGTTTTTTCAGGATTTCCAGGCTATGGTTTGTCTATGAGTTTTTCTCAATTGTCACGAATCTCAAAAAAAATTCCAGTGTATTTATTGAGAATAATCTGCACATGAGTGGACCTAGCAGTTCCAACCCATGTTGTGTAAGGGTCAACTGTATAAGCAATGAACAGAATAAAGACTCTCTGCTATAGAATTTACATTTTCCTGAGGGAGACAGACGATAAACAAGTAGTGATGGCATTAGGAAGCTCAATAAGGCAAGATACAGGAATAGAAAATGCTGAACAAAAGACATCTGTGAGCTTAGACAGGGAGGTCAGGAAAGAACTGGCTCACTGGGAAGGGAACATCTGAACAGAGACTGAAATGAAATGAGGCAGTGGGCCACATACAGTCTGGGAACCTCATTCCAGGCAGAAGGAGCAGCATGTGTAAAGGCTCCGCTCCACATATTCAGGGAACAGCAAGAGGCCAGAGCATCTGGACAGAGTCAGTGAGGGAGCTGAGTAGCTGGAGGTGAGACCAGGGAGGTGAGGGGTGAAGTGGATTGTGGGCGGCCTCCAACAACTGTGGCTTTTGCCCTGAATGAGATAAGAAGCTTCTAGGGGTTGGCACAGAAGAATGGCATGATCTGACCTGCGCTACCAAAAGATCCCTCTGGCTGCCAGAGAGAGTAGGGGTGTAGTAGGTCGAGAGTAGAGGTCACCTGGGAGGCTGCCCCAACAGTCGGAGAAGACAGGAATGTGGACCAGTGTGGCAGGGATGAAAGCCATGAGAAAGGTTGGACTGGGGAGATTTCAAATGTACACTTGTCAGAATCTGCTGACAGAGTTCATATGGGACACAAATCCATCCGTCCATCCATCCATGTTATTTTGAGGCCTGAGCGATTTGCAGAAGGGGGTGAACCTTTACAGAGATGATGGAGAGATCTGAGGGAGGGCAGAGTTTGCAAAAGAAGGTGGGGAGAATGGGACCAAGAATTTGCACCTGGACACTTAAAAGTGCTAGGGCCAAGATGTGAACCATTCCTATCTGTCAATGCACCTCCACTTTCTATGTCCCCCAAGCAGCACTATCACCAGCCTTTTCTTATGGAAATAGAACTATAAATAAATAAAATCAAGTGTGATCTGAAGGCTTCCTGCAATCTGAATCCAGCAGCAGCAGGGAACTGGAGCTTATCACAACAACTGGAACAGGGAAACAGTCTTACACTGTTGCTTTTGGGAGACAGGCTGGGCAGAGTGGGCAGTGCAATCGGGAGCAAACAACAACAGGGCCACATCCTAGGCCTCTGGAGGCTGGAGCAGGCTCTCAGAGGATGCTCAGGGGCCGGTGTACACAGGAGAGAGAACTCTTTCCCGACCCTGCTCCCCTTTCTGTGCAAAGCATTCTGCAGAGGACAGGGAGGGAATGAAGAGAGCCTCCAAAGGTAATAATGTCAATCTGGGAAACCAGTTCTGACTTGGGAATGGGGACATTTAGAATGGGAAGTGAGGATGGGGAAAAAGAGGGCAAGAACACCCCACAGTCCTGCCTCTTAAAGTTCCTGGTCCTCATCTCTCCAAAGTGAACCACATCTGTACAACCCATGGTCCCAGCAGTGCCCCTCACCACCCCTCCCTGGCCCAGATCAGCACTTGGCACCGTAGCTGCAGGACCCCCAGCACAGGCCTCTGCCTTGTGGGGTCAGGGACCTCTGTGTGTGCAGCCCTCTCAGGATCCACCATGCCCACGTGAGTGTAACCAGCCCTGATGCATCTTGTTCCCTTAACAGTCCCAGAGCACTCGAGGGATGGAGAGCCAGGAAAGGCATCTTGGCCATGAAGAGTAATAAGGTAGGAAGGAAAAACAGAATCCTCCCATGCCAGGGTTCTAGAGACCTAGCCCAGACAGATGTGACTTCTCCGGGGTCATAAAGCCAGTTAGAGGCCTGGCCAGCCTGGAACTTGGGACTCTGCCCTTTCCCTCAATCCCCTAACCAACCACCCTGAGCCAGAAGGAGGGTCTTCATGGAGCTACTCCTCTCTGTGATAAATCTGAGGATGGGAACCAGACACCAAGACACAGAAGCAGGACAGCCTCAGTGATGGGATCCCGATGATGGGCCACATGGCTGGAAGAAGCCAGCTGAGCAAGACCAAAGCCTCTCTGTCTGCCAAGAAGGGGTGAGGGGATCATAAACAGTTCTTCCATGGAACACAGCCTTCCAGTAGCTGCAGACGGCTGGCTGAATCACAGATGAGTCACAGCGGGAACCTCAATGAGGAGACAGGCTCTCCTTCCCAGGCCTCAACTTCCTTCCCACCTGCTGGACACTAGCAGCCCTGATGGGACCTTTCTCGGGGCCATTCAAGGTCAAAGACTTAAGATAAGACTTGGTAAGTAGACCTTTGAGTTGCATGTGTTAGAATAAAGAGCATCCCCACTTCAGAAGATCTAATTTACAAAACTGAGTGGACAGAAGAGGCTAATTAAGGGCTCTGGGCACATCGGGAAAGTTTATTCCACTTTATAATGAGATTTGCCACCAGGCTGGGTAGGGTACGGCTGTCCTAGGTCTGCTAGAACACCAGCCTCACATGCCCCTGTTCCAGCCCATGGCCTCAGGCATTCAGAATAGCTTTCTCCATTCCCAGTGGCTACTTCTAAATCACCCAGTTGGCATAGTGGAAAATGGCACAGCCAGGATCTAAAATCTACAGGCTTGGGGGCAAAGACGGAGGATAGGGCCTTATGCCCCTGGTTTGAAAGTGAGTTCCTGGAAGGTGAGGCCCTCCTTCGGAAGACAGCAGCCACGCGTCCCCTCACCTTGCTTCCTCAGGCCTCCCCTACTGCTTTCACTGTGGCAATAAAATTATCCCAAAGACCTCACTTGTAGAGAATGTGCTCAGAGATCAACCTCTCTTCCTGCTCTCCTCTAGCTTTGCTTCTGGAAAGGTTGTGATTTGACCTCAAGCAAACCTCCGTTCAAACGCCGCCGTTCACTAGTTCACCCTGATCTCCTAAACTGTGTGGGCTTCCATTTTTCTCACTTGTAAAGTGGGAATAATAATGCCTGTAATGCTATTATAATGACAAAGATAATGTGTACGGAGCCCTGAGTACCTAGAATATAAGGGATACTCAAATGATGAAGATCATTATTATTTTTCAGCCACTGGGTGCACGTGGGTGGCTGTGCGGGAGGCAGGAGCTCTGAATGTTGACAGGAGTTCATCTTGCAACATGAAGGAGTTTAAGAAGGAAAGTTTTAGGGGCTGGGCCACTGCAAATGCAGCAGTATGTTTGGAAGGCAGCAAAAAGAGAAAAAGATCCAAAGAGAGGCAAAATTGCTATTTCATGGCACTGTCAAAGGGAAAGGTTCTAAGAAAATTGTTAACACGTGACTATGCGAAGCTGTACGTTCTGCTGGGCATGGGAGCTAGTGGGATTATAACAAAGCAAGCAGGCCCTTGTCCTGGACTCACCACAGAAAAGTATGAATCATGGAAGTTATGAAAACACTTATAATAATGTAAAAAAAAAAAAAGAGGGACTTTAAGCTTATTTAGTCCAACCTTTCCTTTTACAGATGAAGAAACTGAGGACAAAGGGGTAGCATCACCTCTTAGTGGCCTGCCCCTCCTGTCTTTGGATATGGGGTGGCTGGGCGAGTCTGGCAGCGAAGTTCAGGGCCCTTTCCCCTAAAGACACTGGCCTGGCTGATGCTCACTGCTCTGAAGTTGACCTGCTTCTGGAAGATGCTTCAGTGCACTCTGAGTGTCTTAACAGGGTGAGAATTTTCAATTGACCCCTTCCCTTTCGTGGATTAGTTCCACTGAGTGACTTATTAAATGGAAAATACCTGAACTGTGTCATTTCTTCCCTGCACATGGTTATGCTGTTCTTAGATTCCAATGTCTTTTTCCATCTCAGGCAATGCAAAATATTTGGAAAAAAGAGAGATTCTTTTTTCCCCCCTTAAATGAATGAACAGTCTAGCCAGGTTTGAGAGTGTTTCCTGACCTCAGAAATGATTGTGTCTTTTTTTTTGTTGGACTCATGACACAAATTTATTTGCTACCCAATAAAATATCCCATCCCACTTTTAGAATATAATTGACAATAAAAATGCTTCTTCAGTGCTCACATTCTAGTTGGGATAACATACTTGAAAGGTTAAGTAAAATTCAAGGCCATGTGTGATTGAATGCTCTAAAAACTCAGAGGCAAAAATGGTTCTCTTTAATGTGGTCCCACAAGGCCTCGGTGGAGAGGCTAAGGTTGGAGCTGAGCCTGGAAGGATGAGTGATCTTATTGCTATGAGCCTCTGAAGGGCAAGGACCAGGACTTTTCATCTTTGAAAGAATCTAAAGGGACGATGTCTCTAGTGCCCAGCAGTACTCTGCAATTAGTTTTTGTTTAATTAATTGATAGCTTGAATTAATTGAATTCCTGATTGAATTAATGGATAGCTAGAGATAACCGTGGAGGGTTTCCTAGGCTGGCGTAACATGAAAAACCCATAATGCAGAGATAAGCCTTCTGTGTTAAGAAACCAAGAAACAGAGACACCTGGGTGGCTCAGTTGGTTAAGCACCTGACTCTTGATCGCAGCTCAGGTCTTGATTTCAAGGTTGTGAGTTCAAACCCTGTGTTGGGCTCCATGCTGAGTGTGGAGTCTACTAAAAAAGAAAAAGAGGGTGCCTGGGTGGCTCAGATGGTTAAGCGTCTGCCTTCGGCTCAGGTCATGATCCCAGGGTACTGGGATCAAGTCCCACATCGGGCTACCTGCTCCTTGGGAGCCTGCTTCTCCCTCTGCTTCTCTCTCTCTCTCTCTCTCTTTCTCATGAATAAATAAATAAAAAAAGAAAAAGAAAAGAAACTCCAAGAACAGTCCAGCATCAGGAAGGTTTTCCATTGGGAAGTAGGAGTGAGGAGAACAACAGCCCAGGATGGTCAGATCCAGTCCGAAATCAATGAGGAGTCACAGAAATTTTTCTAGTTAGGAGGTAAACAGTAGGAGAATTAGCCAGAAACAATGGGTGAAAAGGTAAAAGTGGGTGGAACTTTAGTTTTGTGTCCACCAAAGCGGAGAGCCTAGGTTCTGTCATTTCTTAGCTAGGCAATTCTGAGTTTAACTTCCCAGTTTTTGTTGTTGTTGTTGTTGTTGTTTTAATGTGACTTAGAAATAATAGTAGGACCTACCACACAGTTACGGTGAAAACTAAATGAGATCATTTATGAGAAGTACTCAGTTAGCATAATGCCTGATGCATAGGAGGCTCTCAATGAACTCACAGCTAATAACAAGAAAGCCAACGGAAGCAAGGAAGTCCTTGCCATTTTCCACCCCACTAAAAGTTTTTACCAGTCCACCACTCAGGCAGGCTGCACAGTCTGTATTGTCTCATTCCTAAATGAAGTTATAGCTTTCCTTTCACAACTGTCTGACTCGAACTTTCACAGTATAGATAATGCGATCTGTTAGGCAACCGAAATAGCGAATTCCATTCCTGCACCATCTCACCACCCTGGCTAGCTCCTGCCAGGACAGAATCGTGTAAAGAACTAAAACACGTTTCAAGGAAGTCTCAAAATTCAAAGATCCCCTCTTGGCCGGCTTCAAGGACTAGCCTTCCCCCAGTGGCATTATAGTCTAGCTCACCGGTTCCCAACTTGGGTTGGCAAGAGCTCCGCCATTGCAGGAGATGCACCATTCCACACAGACTCAAGCATTGGCTCAAAACTCAAAGCTACATGGACTAGCTTACATATATGACTACAGGGATTTCAAATTCTCTTCTGATTCATAAATTACAAATCTATCATCAAGTGTTACTGATTTATAATGTCTATCATTATGTATGTTTTCTCAGTCCACAGATGTTCAATATACCACTGCTCCCATGTGAGAGTCTTTAAAATCTTTTGACATTTTAAAGCAGAGTGCTTGAGTGTGATCATCAAGGAAAAAAACACAAGAATAATGGGAAAAAAATTACAGATCACCTGTCTTAGGTAATAGGGAGTTGTGTGCCTAGGTCCAAAATAATGAATAAAAATAATACAGTGATAAGAGCTAATAAAATAAGAAGAAAGATGTCAGAAATGGCCTTTCCCCTTGACTCCAAGATCCTAGGGGAAATTTTCAATGGTAAAACACATTTCAAATAGGAAAAGTTTCCTTCCCTTCCCCAGCCCCACAACACAGATGTCAGTACACAAAGAGAATCTCTCTACATACAAATCCCAGAGTTTTTATCCAGAGAGGAGTCAGCCAAGAAAAATGTCAGAAAGCATACTGGAGAAATGTTCACAGTGCTTCTAAATAGCTCCTACCTGTCCTGCCATTCAGGAGAATCGGTTTGCCCTCCAGTTCTCCTTTCATGGGAACAACGGTGATCTTATATTCTGTCCCGGGCTGCAGACCTGCCAACAAGCAGCCAGGGTTCGGTGAGTTCAGGCTCCAGACCCTCACCCCCAACCCTGCTCTCCCCCAGATTTCCCTCGTGAGGGGAGGTGAGGGGCTATGCTTCTTACCCGAAGATAAATCTAAGGCAGAGAAAGAGTGGTGGGGCCCGTGGAATACAAGGCGTCGTCGAGGGGCTTACAGGGGTGCGGGGGGCCAGAGTGGATAAGGTGAAGGTAACGGAGCTCCTTTGTTGGGCTGCCAAGCACTGATTTCCCAATTTTATTTATAGCCCAAGTGGCTTTCTGCCCCCAACAATCCTATTCCCTCAAAAGTTTCCTTCCGCCTCATTGTAATAATTAGCCTAATTTTATTCCATTATTTTCTTCTTTGCTTTCCCTTTTTTTTGTTTGTTATTTCTCTGCAGCAGTGGTTTGAATAACTGTTCTCTGTGGCACAGATATCCAGACTGTGGCAAAGTACAGGCAGAGAGCAGCGTGTGGGAAGCCCACACACTGCTCTCCGCTCCGCGGACCCTGGGAACCCCAAGAGGTCCTTCCAAGATGGAGCTCACAGAGTGGACAGCAGAGGAGGACTTAACCATGGAGCTAATAAGCCTCAGGGCCCCCCTTCCCTGCATGGGCCACCTCCAAGGGTATTCACTTGGGTATTCATGATTGTGTATTGTTTTCCTTAAAGAGAGCCCTGAAAATTCTCTAAGCTTCAGGAGTCACAAAATGTGATCCAGCCCTGCATGGCCCTGTTTCCTTAGTGGCCATCAGATTTCCAGCGCTCAGCAGATAAACTAGGTCAGCTGGGACAAGGACCTCCCCACCCAGACCTCCCAGCATCACTCCTTCCATGCAGCATGTCTAATAAACCAATCTCTCTCTCACTTCCTCTCTCTCTCTCTCACTTCTTCTCTCTCTCTCTCTCTCTCTCTCTCTCTCTCACACACACACACACACACACACACACACACACACACACACACACACACAGTTCTTCGAAAAGGAATGTCTGCACCAGCATATCCACCCTGAGATACAGACAGGGTTTTCAAGAGGACATTGGGCCTATAATCTGTCAACCAGGTGCTCTGAGATGCCAGAGTCAGCTCTGGGATGCTAGAGCACAGGTCTGCAGGCCTACAGATTGGGCTCTTGTCTGGGAGTTTCCAGGGTCAGAGTTCAAAGTGATTCCTAGGGCCCCAGGACCCTCTGTGCACACTGTCCCCACCTCAGCATCACAGCAAACATCCCACATCCCCAGTGTTGGCTCTTACCTGTGATGTCATATCGGCTCTTAGGGTCACTGCTCTTGGGCACGGTGACCTCAGCCACCTCCTGCCCTGTAAGGGGGCCATACTGCAGCTTGTAGTAGTCCACCTCAATCGGGGGGTTCTCCCACTCCACATCAAGTGAGTTCTCAGTCTCATCCGTCACCCACGCGGTGCCAAGCACGGCAAGATCTAGGGCAGGGGTCAGGGAAGGCAGGAGAAAGCAGTGAAGAGCAGAGCTCGGGCAGGTCTGGAGCAGAACGTTGGCTACCAGGTCAGTGCCCTTCCTTGACACATTGAGAGCATGCTTCAGCCCAGGACACAATCCTTAACAGGTGTCTTAAAACCACCAAAGTAGCAAATAAACTGTTGGCTCTCATATTATTCATGGAGGACAGACTATCTTCTGGGAAAGCCTCCTCTCTCCCATCCCATCGGATGCCATGCTGCCCTCCCTATCCAAGCCGCCATGGGCCAAGCCCTGGACCACACTTCTCCAACCAGCCATCCAAACCGCCAGACCCAGGGGTCAGACTGCCCTGAATGAAACACACCCTTAAGCTACAGAACCCTGCCCTCAAAGACTCAATCCCAGGAGGAGAAGCTAAAGTGCGGGGAATGCATTTAAAATTTTCTGGAGTATAATAATGATAATACAACCAGTGTCTTCCTCCATCTCCCAAATTACAGCTCCTTCCTTGCCACTCAAATTCTCCTACAAAGACTAACCCTAGGGAAAACTATAAAATAGGTGAATTTTAACTTGGTCCTTCTGAGTATCTTTCCTGTGCCTTCTACCACAGTTTAGACCTGGTGACCTCAGCTGCCCAATCTGTCCAACCTGCAGAGGAAAGTTATTGTACCCATTTATTCATAGTCAAGTATTAATGGCTAAATGTTTATCCCACCACTTGGAAAAAAATGAAATTATAATGATTCATGCAAAGGAATGGATCGCTGATGTGGTTCCAAGGGAAGAACTTTCGGGTGGTGGCTGGGGAGGGGACTGGTTTTTTGAGAGCACCGTGAGTTCCAAGGGCCATATCCAATGGACATACCCACTGGATGTCATCTGACCCAAAGTTTGAAGCCCCTAGGCTCTCAGTCTTGCCCCTTCCTTGGTCACATGCCCACCTTCACCACCTTGGTGGTGCTCCCTAGATGCTCCCTAGGCTGGCTGACCACTTGTCAAGGACATGGCACAGAGAATTTATGCATCAGGCAGGGGGTGAACTTGGTATTCTTAAGGTCCCTTGGGTCTGAATGTTTCTGATTCACTCTCTTATGAACAGAGAACCTCACAGAGGCTTTTCTCTGAAGAATTTCCTCCCACCTACTGGCTTCCATCTGCCAGGCTCCAGGTTCTTCCTTCAAAGATGGGAATTCCTTGAGGGAACAGGTCAAGAGGTCAGTAATGAAAGTGACTCAAGGACCATAGAAGGGTCCTCTACAGCTCACAAGCGAAAAAGCAGAGACTTAATGAAAATATTCAAGATTATTATGGGGATAAATGTCTCTCAGACCGAGGCTCCCCTGAGGAGCAAACAGAATGGGTTTAACATGAATCAGATTAGACAGAAAGACAAGCTTTACAGTTGCAAGATTTTCCAAGCCCTTAGCACAGAAGCCAAGAGGGGTTACTAAGACTTTCAGAACAGCTGTCTCTGCTCTTCATTGGGAAGCTTTGGGCACTGGCCTGTCTAGAGACAGAGGCAGCCACAGACAAAAAGGGGGAGCTGGCCTGGTTCTCACAGGTAGGCTTGGGTATGCTCCCATTGAGCATAAACAATTTCACAGAACATCAACATCAGGCAAGCCACTGTGTGGCCATGATAGCTGAAGACAAAACAAGGCCATTCCATAATCATGTCTGAATACAGGCAAAAACAATAACACTGTCCAAACCACACAAACAACCCAATATTCTCTCCCCTGACTAATATGAGTGACTACCCTTCTTCACTGATGATGGCTTTAGCCTCTCTCTAGTCTGCTCTTTCTAGATAAGGTTCACTAAGTTACCAGTCATGGAGTTAACTCCCCTTGATGACAGCATGCAAGCCAAAGCAAACCCCTGCTGCCTTCAACTTCCCCAAATCACCCAACACAAGCCCCAATTCTATCCCAGTCCTTCCTAATGCTCTTACTGAGACACCCACAACTCCTGTGCTGTGTTGTCCCACACTCCAGCGGTCAATAAACCCAACCTGCTCAACTCCAGCGGTGTCCTGAGGAGTCGATGGCTGGAGGGGATTGATAAAGGCAATCACAAATTATACTCCCAGGATGACAGGTCCCTCATGGCCCTTTCCAACATGGAGCCATCATGAGCCTATTCCTCACCACTGAATAGGACAGGCAGCCTGATCTTTCTGCAGAGACAACCATGTGCCCAAAAGCCCAGCCATCTGGGTGTCCCTGGATCTCTCCCCAGAAGTTTAGTGAAGGGTGGAGGCAGCTGATTTTTATCAGCATCTAGAACAGTGCCTGGTACACAGTAGATGTTCAGTAAAATAAGATGAGTGAATGAAGGGATCAGAATCACTCAAATAACTAGGTTTTTCCAAGCTCTTGAAGATCTAAGTTGCTTTAAGAACTTTCATGAGAAAATAAGAATTTCTAAACAGTAAGCAGTGAGGCTTGTCTCTCCAAACATTTTGGTAACATTTGGTGGTACACTGGAGACTCTGTCCCTCCAGATCCATCTTTTGTCCTGCTGTGTATCCCAGATTATGACCTGTATGAATTGTGTTAGTCAGATCCCCTTGCCCTCTGGCTTCTTGTTACATTCAGCCAGTAAGTTACCAGAATATCAGAGGGCAGGATAGAGAGTTTAGGCAACTGATCTCCTCCCTCACTCCCAGTGAGGCCATGGTGGACCACCTGCATCTCTACCCAGAAGTGCCTCCGCAGGCAACTCTCTCCTACAGCTCTTTTTGTGTCCCACTACCAATTTCCATCCCTCCCCCTTCAGAATGGGGTGGATTCCCCACTGATGCTAGTCCTAGAGTGCTTCACCAGCCAAATCCTACCCATCCATGCCTCTTCACTAAACTGTCTTCAATTATGTGGTTTACTCTCTCTCTTTCCTGCTAAGATGAATCTGATACAGGTGGCTTCAGCAAATCTCCAGCCATCATCCCAACTCCAACTTGCTGAATGGCCTCAAAGCCTCAGTGAGGGCTTGGGTATACAGGTATACTCCTTGGCTGCTTGTGTGTGGCTGCAGGGCAATCAGACCTTACTAATCTTAGGGACGGAGAAGACCCCTTGAGCCCCAATCCAGCAGGCTCTATTACTGAGTTGCAGGAGCCGAGAAAAAGGAGCAAGAACTGAGATTTTTCTTCAGAAACCAGGATTGCAACAGCCACGTTTTTCAACTGCCAAATGAGGGCAATGTTCTGAGTAGTAGAAGGGTATTTGTGGGGACAATGGAAGAAAACATTTAAAATGGGGCCTTTCCTGGGAAACCTGAGGCATCCCACTGCTTCCTCACCTGTGGTAGCAAGTAGATGCTGTGGGCTGCTGGAAACCTCTTTCTTCACGTTGCGCAGGGTAACTATGTACTTGGTTCCAGGCTGCAAACCAACGATGTCATAGGTGTGCTGCTCCTTGGGCACTTGGATCTGCTTCCCAGAGAGCTCCTGCCCCAGAGGGTAGTAGCTGAGGAGGTAGTGGTCCACCTCGCTAGAGGGCTCCCAGCTCACCAGTAGGGAATCCTCCGTGCTCTTGAGCAGCTGTAGGCCCTGGGGAGCCACCACTATGCAGAACAGGGAGAGGAGAGGAGAGGGTGAGGAAACGGGTGGAAATGCATAACCAACGTCTGGTCACCGAGCACCTACTATATCCTTAACACTGGCAGCAGGTTAGAGCACACAGCGCCTGTGTAGAGCACCACTCTGGACCCCCCCACCACCACCACCCCCGCGGGAAGTTACGTGGTTGGGAGTTAACACCGACTCACACACACTCACACACACACAGCGCCATCAGATCACAGACCACTGGTTCTCAAACCAGCAGCATCAGGATCACCTGGAACTGGTTATTGATGCAAATCCTCGGGCCTCACCCCAGATCCCCTGCCTCAGAAACTCCGGCTGACCCAGCAATCTGTGTTTCACAAGCTCCCCTGGGCTTCCGAGGTGGACTAGAGGCCGAGTCCCCGCGCAGGACCGGGCGTCTTGATGGCTAAATGGCGCCGGGGCGGGGCAGGGAAAGGAGGGAGTCGGGCCTCTCGGCTCACCCTGGGCGCAGTCGAGGCCTCTGAAGCCCTCCTCGCAGTAACACTCGCCCGTGTCGCAGAAGCCGTGGCCGCTGCAGTCGCCTGGGCAGCGGCGCTCGCTGCAGTCCTCGGACGTGAAGTCCTCGTGGCACCGGCAGACGCCGCGCACGCACGCGCCGTGCCCGCTGCAGTCGTCGGGGCAGGCGGGGTAGGCGCAGTCGGCGCCCACGTAGGGCGGCTCGCACTCGCAGCGACCCGCAGCGCAGCGCCCGTGGCCACTGCACGCCCCGGGGCAGGCGGGCCGCTCGCACGCCGCGCCCTCCCAGCCCTGCTCGCAGCGGCAGGTGCAGGTCTCCGGCGAGAAGGTCCCGTGGCCGCTGCAGTGGAGGCTCCCACCTACCAGCAACAGGAAAGCAGGCTGGTGGTGAGAGCCGGCGAGCCGGCTGGCCCGGCCTGGGCCCCGCACGGCGCGTTCTTCGAAGGAGGGCAGGGCCCAGGACGAAGACAGAGGTCTGCCCTTTCCAACCTGGGCCAGACTCTGACCTGCGACAGCTACAAACGTATCCTTTTACGCCCCCAAACGCCAGGTGAAGTCCCTCCCCTTTCCTTTCTCATCCAAGCGCTCAGGTGAATTCTGGTTCCTTCCGTTCTAAATGGAGGTAAGTATTTAGGACCTAACTATGAAGACGCCTGGACTGCTCCAGCCTGGGGTCAGCGCGCCAGCTTATGCTGAAGGGCAGGGCTCCGGAGGGTGGGTAGGGGTGGGGGGCAGGCAGGTGAGATCCAGGCTGCCTGGGAGCAGCCTGGACCTTAGCAAGGCTGGGTCCTTGGGAAATGAGCCCAAGCTGGATCCTGGAAAAGTGGGCCTGCAGAAGATACCCAATAGCCCAGTCGCACTATGGGGTTGAAGGGTGGGAAAAGGGATCCCCCAGGCTCCCCTCTCTAACCCCCTGGCCCTCAGCAGCCCAGCTACTGCTTCTCAGAACACCCTCTTTCCTTCCTAGACATTTTTGCCCTGGAGGCTCCTTGCAGCAGTCTGTGCTGTGTCATTCATGGCCGTGGCCCTGGTGCCCAGTTGTCCCTCTGGTGTACAGGAGATGCTCTCAACGGTAGCACTTCCTCCAGCATACCCCTCATTATGATTTGGATCCGCTTTGCTAAATATCTACTACGGGCCTGGAAACTTCTGTACAGCGCCTGTAGTCCTCAGAACTGGACAAGTTGATAAAATTATCCTAATTGGGCGGTTTAGAAAACTTCAAGAATTTACCCAGAGTAACACCACTAAATAGTGACGAAACCGGGGCATTTGTGCCCAGTCTCATCTAGCTCCAAGGCCAACCATCTTTCCTTTCCTTCCCACTGCTTTCCCTTCCCATGGAGATTGGATTCACAGGTCAAAGAGCACCCAGGAGTCCGGACTCACGGTAAGCGTTGCTGGGCCTTCTCTACCGAGACTTGCAGATACTGCCTGGAGCTAGTGCCAAGGACAAGACCCCCCACCCACCCCAAGAGTGAGGTGGGAGCGCACCAGACTCACAGAGAGCACCTGGCACGTAGCAGGTGTCCGTTCATGGTTTGTTGAATGAATAACAAGTGGCAAGCTCACCAGCAGCAACTTGGCAGCAGCGCTGGACATCACACTTGTCCTTCACCTCCGCCATCTCCTCCTCCAGCTTCTTCACCCGGGCCAGGAGCTCTTGAATGCTGCCTGCTAGCTCACAGTCCTTCTGTGGCGTCTGCAGGCGGATGTTGTGCCTGAAGATGATGTTCTGTTCCTCAGCCTCCCCTGGGGCCAGGAGCGAGGCCCTGTCATCACTAAGGGGCTGAGGGTCAGTCTCCACCTGGACCAGGGCAGACTTGGGCATGTCAATCTTGTAGGTGTGGCTGACAGTGACCTGTTGCTCTTTGTCGCTGCAGCCGTGAGGTTCAAGGGTGGCTGGGGCTGATGCCACCAAAAGCATAGAGCCCAATAGGAGCCCCAGGGGGAAGCACAATGTCCCCTGAAGACCCATCCTCGGAGAGACAGGGAGCAGACTCTGTAGGAGACCTGTATCCAGAAAAGATGCAAAAGACAAGCCATGGGGATTTGCTGATGGAAGCTGGCCTTTTGAATGGATTCTAGGAGCCCACAGGAGCCTGAGAAATGAGCAGAAATATTTCATCCTATAGGTCCTAAGGATCCAAACCAAATGTTTTGTTCCTTCTCACACATTGCCCATTCCTACCTCCTGTCTTTGCTTACACTGTTCAGTACCTGGGAGACCCGCCTCTTCACCTCTAATTCTATACTCACCTGACTAATAATAACAAGGAAAACAATTGTCTCCTATGAAAGGCCTACTGTGACTGGGCTTCCATCCCCCCACCCCTAATCTATACCACACTCCTAATATTACCCCATCAAGGCCACCTAGAGAACAGCTGCACATAGAGACCTCCCCACTGTGAGAGGCAGTGACAATGTGCTGGAAAGACAAGTCAGGTCCTAGGTGTCTAGCCTTGCGAAGGCTGCTTATTCTGGTGTTAGCCTCCTCTCGTCAAGTGGGAATGGTCACACCTATTTCACCGCATTATATGTGGAGAGCACTTCATACCATGCCAGGCACACAGGAAGTGCTCACTAAATGCTTGAGGTTTGGGTTTTAATCAACTACTGAGTATGCCTTCCTTTTCATTCTCATTTTTTTTATTGTGAAGGATGATATTTATCCTGAAAAGAGCACACGACAAAAATGGTATCATTTTCGTGAATTGTTATAAAGGCAACCGCCATGGAACCACCACCCAGCTTCAGAACTAGAATGTTGCCAACATCCTAAAAGCCTCCACAGGCCCTCATATGATGCTGCCTCTTTTCCAACTTGGTAGTCAGAGTCAGCAGAACACCATCAAAAGGAGTGGACCCGAGCAGATAACTCTGTTGGTCATGAAAAGGAAGAAAGCATCATTAAACCCAGTTTTAATATTTTGTAAAATCTTTGATTTCTAAGAGTCATGGTTTATTTAGTATGAAGACGTAGAGGATGAAGGTCCCTGGCAGAATTATCATTAAAGATAACAATAATAGCATTATTATAATATTACCTGTTATTTATCAAGTTGCTGCTTTGTGCCAGGCATTGCCCAGGGGCGTTAACCCTCATAATTAATCTTCATCGCTGCCAAGTGAGATTAGTGCTACTTTGCTTATCCTGGGTGAGCAACCAGATGTGCAAGGCAAAGTCACTTACCAGGGACTGTCCAACTAGTAAGTGGCACAGTCGGGATTTAAAACTAGGTCCGACTGATTGCAAGCCTGTGCTGGCTCTGCATCCATATGACCTTCTGACACAAATAACACAGGAGCATAGTATATATACCTTCCCTATGTAATTCCCTCCTTTGGGCAGACACCCTGGGTGTTTTACCCAAGGGATGCGCTACCACTCTGAACTAAACCATGCAGCACCCAAGGAGAATTCTTCAGATTACCCCTTTGCCCCACTCACTCCTTCTTAGTTCTTCCTATAATCCAAAGCATGCATTATTGATGATAATAACTGGGGCGCCTGGGTGGCTCAGTCTGTTAAGCAGCTGAGTCTTAATTTTGGTTCAGGTCATGATCTCAGAGTCATGAGAAGGAGCCCCAGGTCAGCCTCCACACTCAGTGTGGAGTTGGCTCGAGGTTCTTTCCTTCTCCCTCCCCCTCTGCCACTCCCCACCATTCACCCACAATAGATCAATAAATCAATCATTTTTTTAAAAAAATTATATCTCACCTTTTCTGAGCACTTACTATGTCCCAGGAACTGGACTCAACATCGTGCAGATATAATGGAATGGTCAGTGAGCCATTTCTTATCATGGGATTTGGACAGTGGGTAATAAGGGCCCACACATTCTAAAGAGAGATGCTTTACTGAAGCTTTTCTGGGAGCAGGTTGGTTTGAATAGAAGGTGGAGGGCAAAGAGACCAGTACCTGCCTCTTGCCCAGAGGAATTCAGAGGTGGGAGTTTGCCTGGAACAGCCTGCATAGCAGAGATTGGAGGGAGGGCATTGTGCACCCCAGAGTTTGGAGAGACAAGAATATGGAAGTCCTGCCATATAGGTCAATGCCTCATATATAAGGCAGCTGGGGGCCATAGTTGAAGTGCAGCCCCGTGGCTCAGCAGGAGTGTGCTTCCCCAGTGGAAAACCCATGGGAGGAAGTCCCCAGGGGGTAGAAAGCAGACCGTCTGAAAAACCCACAACAGATTCCCACAAGAGGGGGCGGGTGGAGCCAGCAATGGAAGCAGCTAATGAAACAAGGGCATCCGATAACTAGAAGGAACCATAATAGCTCTAACTAGATAAAAATCCCTTTTCCCTTCCCTTCTGACTCCCCTACCTGCCTCAGTCAACAACCTGGGGAAGCCAGAAGCAGCCAGGCAAGTTGAGGGAGGCAATGAGGGAAGGAAGGCACCAGGCCCACTAGGGCCCCTGCCCTCCAGCTCACCTGCAGATCCCTGATCCCAGATCAGGCCTGAGCTGGGTGGAAAGAAAACATGGGGCTGGAATAGAAGACTGAGGCTCTCCTATTGGGATAGACCTGCCCTTCACAGAAGGGTTCTCTTCCAGTACTAAAACTGACCAGGAAGCTCTAGAATCTGCTTGGGATTTTTGTCAGAGGAGTAGGGGGTAGCGGGGGGAGGGAGATTGAGGAGGGCCAGTAGAGCGAATTGGAACACAGGTATAGGGTAAAAATAGTGATATTTCACAAATGTTGTCCTCAGAAGTTCAACCCCATGATAACACAGTCACACATAGCTCTGTTCCTTCCCCAAAGCAGGAACTGAGACTCAGGGGCATCAAGCAATATGTCCTTGGTTATGCAGCAAAAGTACAAAGCTGCAGACTCGGTCTGCACAGTGTCCACTAACTGAGCCCTTAACCTCCCCCCACCCCAGCACTTCTGTCACCCCCAACAGCCACACACACTGATCTCAAAGGCAACCTCTTTGTATGGAGTTTTCACTGTCCCAAATCCCCTTCCCAGGCAACAGTAGAGCTAGGAAAGTGGGTTGGGACTTCTCTGCCCACTCCTGCCATCCAAACCCCGCCCCCACCCTATGGCTCCCTCTCTTCTGAGACGCAAATGGAGTACAGATGGCTTTTTGAAGAAGTTCTGCACGAATGCAAAACAGCCACAGACTCCTGCCATAAACCGCAGGAAGGCTGTGCGAAGCCCAGTCTCACTGTGTTTGTTTTTGGAAGCCTGGAATATGAGATGAGAAACCCCAGAAGCCCTCGTAGGAGCCCTCGGTGTCGCCCGTCCTTCTGCCGCCTGTCGCTAGTAACAAGATGTCCTCGCTAATTGCAGCCTCGTGGATTCCCCGAGTTGAGCTCAGATTTCCTTGGGCAGGGTGATTGTTCGAGAGAAGATGGGAGGGAGGCATCCTCAACCTAGCACTTCTGTCAAGTGTAATGAGCGAGAGGAGAAGCCTGCTGGCTTTCCTTTCAACACGTGGCAGGAGAGACTTGCCTGGTGGAAGAGCATAGGGAAGGGATGACCTCAGCAATGCCGCTGGGACGCACAGCCGTCTGACCACAGACAGAGCTCCGTCACAGAGAGGGCAGACAGGACAATAAATGTCACCCAGGAAAATGCAGGATAACTTTCCAAGCCGGCATGATTTTTCTGTTGAGGAATCACTTAGTACATGCTGTAGGAATGTTTGAGACAAAGGGTATTTACTGGCGTGGAATGTGCCTGTGGGAAGCCACAGGAAACCAGGTGTCCCCCAGAAGCAGTCTCATTGACTCCGATCTTGTCTAATTCTGACTGCAAGAAGGAGTTGTGGGGAGGTGGGGGGCAGAGGCATATTAAGACTCAGGACAAAGGCTACCTGGCATGGCCTTTTCGAGAAAGGCTCTTTGAGGTGTGTGCTGCTGATCCTCAGCTGGATGGCTGGTCCCCCGGGTTCTGCCCTGAGAGACACACTGATGTCACAGGGCTCTACATCGGTGCTCTATTCATTCTCTCTTGATGGCCATATCCACCCCTGTGGCTTCAATTTCCAGCCACACACTGATGGCCCCAGAATCTATAGGCGGGTTCCTCACCCAGACATCCCTGTCATCTCAGGCATGGCAGTGGCCGTGAATATGTGGATCCCCTCTGTGTCTCCAGTCTCATAGCACAATCCTGGCCAAGGTAATATTTGGGGCATTAATAATAACACCTAGGATTTTCGCGCGTGTGTTTATCCGATGATGGGGACTGTGTCAGGCACTTTATAAATGTTATTCTCCCTTAGTCCTCACAATCCTAGGAGTCCATCGATATCATTCGTTGTTACAGGTGTTCAGAGAGGTTAAGGAGCTTGCCCAAGGGCACACAGTTAATAAGCAACAGAGCTGAGACCAAATGCCAGGTCTGTCCATTCTCCCTTTCTGTGTTCTTATCTCTCTGCTATAGGTACTGCCCCAGATAAAAAAAAGCCAGTGAGATTACTACATGTGAACAAGAAACCAGTGTCCTCTTGCCTATCATATTTAAGAGAGGGGTTCTTCTGAAAATAAAAAAAACTCAAGGCTTACTGGGTGCTCAATTCAATCTGAATTGCTCTATAACTAAATCTTATGCCTGTACTTCCTCTGAGCAGTGCCAAGGATGATCTCCTAGAAAGATAATTAGTTTTCCCCCAACAAGGAGGTTAAATCCTGCTCACTTCTCATGAGATGTGGAGAAGTGCCTTCCCAAGAGACACAAAGTAGACCAAGACTTCTGTCTGGAGGGGAAGATGTCAACCAAGGCTGGGCCAGAGAAGAAGGGTGGACCCTGAGTCCCAGATAGTCCTCTCCTATCCTAGGGCAGATGGTCTCCACATCACCTCATTTTCCCCAAAGGAGGACACACACCCTGGTCAGAAATAAAAAACACCACTTACAACGAAGAGTGGCAGCCAATTTCTAGCCACCATTACAGATCTTTCTACTTAAATTCAGGGCTTTCTTTGGTTCCCTCATTACCTCATCCTGCCTTTACAATTAACCACAAGCAAATGAGAGCACTGCTTTGGGTTTTAGAAAAAATGTATCATCCATTTCCAGTAGAGTTAAAAAGATATTTTTTAATATTCTGCCCCCAAATGACAGGGTGGACGTCATTGAGCTATGAAGGAAAGTGGGGCAGATGGTGGCTAGGGATGCACTGATGTCACAAATGTCACCTGGCAAACTTGTCACTCCTTCCCCAAACTCTCTTGGGCATATTCTGCCAGTGATCTACAACCCAGGCCCTGGGTGACCCCAAGGTCTTCTGACCCAAGTACTTGGTCGAGGAGAGCAAGTTCTTGGGTGCCTGGCTCAACTCTTCCTGGGTTGGACACCTCAGCCTGCTGATTTTGCCTTTGGATCTTTTTCTCTTGTAGTAATGCAAGCATGGGAGATGCACAAACCAGTCGTCTTTCAGTTAGGTCACACTCCAGACAAACCAAATACATAGGAAGATTTTTATTTCTGGTCCCTGTGACACTGAACCCTCCACACAGGTATACCATACAGGATATGAGACACCAAGGGTAGGTGAGAATGAAAAATTTGCTTCGTGTGATAAGACTTAATACAGGGACATCTCAGGCATCATTCAGTCCCTCTTCTTCTAGGTCTAGTGGACCACACCCAGTGAGTACCCAAGAAGTACTTATAGATGACTCACACTGCCATGCAAGACCCCTTTTCCTGAAGAGCTCTTTCTACTACATCCGCCCAAGCAGCACAAGCTAGAAAAGCTAACACAATGGTGTCTCTGGTCCAGCCTCAGCACTCATTCACCTTTTCATGGGTGGTCACAAGCTGGTGTGGCTGTTTTGTTCCATCAACCAAATATTGATTTACCTTATGGGGGCTCAAATGGGCGATGACAATGGTAGTTCCCATTTTCTCAGCTCTTATGATGTGTCAGGCTCTGTGCTAAGCTCTTTTAAAGCTTTTCCTGGGCATCAGGCAAAGATGTCCATTTACACCATGGGAATGAAACCCCTTCTCACAAAAAGCCCTTCCTTTTGCTTTCATGGGAATGCATGGGCTCATGCACAGTGAGAAGATAAAATGGGCACAGGGCATAAATTCAGGACGTGCCTCCCCCCTTCCCCACATCCAACCACATACCCAATCTCCAGAATGACTTTAAAGCATCACTTTAGACACACAGGTGTGGGGGGCTTCTGATGACAACCTCTGTTTCAGCTGAATGATAATGAAGAGAGGCATATGATGAAAATGTTGCATTTCCTTTCCTTAGTTTAATGTGTGGTTTTCCACATATTGAAATAATTTTAAAGTTCCAGCCTTCTTCCAAAGAGTCTGGGTCCCATCTGTACTCTCTGGGTCTCTCCTTGAGACCAACAGTACATATTCAGATTGTGGCTGGTTGACATTAGCAGTGAGTCTACTGTGGTGAAACCCTACAAAGCCCCTACCCATTCGGGGGCCAGGCTTCACATCTTAGAGTCATCAGTTCAGAGACTGGTGGCTCCAGATGCTGCTCCAGAACCTAAACCACGATCTCATGTCTGTATCCAGACCCTACAGGAGCCAAGGCTCTGGAATGAGCAGTGGATGGACAAGAGTTTCCACTGGCATGATTTCTACAGGCATCTTCTCAGTCTACCCTACATTTCAAACCACAGAACAGTGCTGGAATAGAAACCAGAAGCCACAAGATGATCTGAAGTCATCCTGCCCAATTTTCCCTCCTTAAAGACTCAGCTATAGCCACAAACTTGGGGACATAGCAGGACTCAAAGTTGCATGAAAGAATGTCTGGTTTGGGGGAGAAGGGGAGTTCCCTCCTCCCCTGGGAAAAGTGGTAACTGATGCTAATACTTTCTATTCCCTCCAGAGTCTGCCCAGCATCATCACCTTGACTCTGAGTCTCCAACACACACTTAAATGCCAAAAAACACTGATTCTTCCCATGCAAATCCTGTGCTCAGCGGTCATCAGTCTGTAGTCCTGGCTGAGCGGTGTCACCTGCTGTGATACTCTGATATCACAGCGGTGATACTCTGGCTCCTCAAAGAGCCCATGGACATTAGGCACTGCGGCTAACCTAGTTTGTTATTTTCACACTAGGATTTGTTCTTTTTTAATGCTTATATCAGCAACACCAGTTTCGTGTTTTTAGGTGACTATTCTCACTCATTCTTTCTCTCTCCATTCCCTCAGCTCTCTCCCGACCAAAAAATAAATAGATAAGTAAATAAAAAGATGCCCAAGAGCTAGTCTACAGCATTGTTTCTTGAAATGTTTCCCAGTGGGTGTTCTTGAGGCATTACAAGGGTCGTGGCTAGGAGTTTGGGGGAAAGAAGTTGTTCTCTTACAAATAAAAGACAAAACCTATGAAATTAAGTGTTTGAAAAAACTTCAAAGCTCTTTAAGGGCATTTGCAAACATCATCTGACTTGGCATATGCAAAATCCAGAAAAGAGGAAAGTTAGAACAGTTTCCTGATCACATCTAAAATCAAAGTTTCATTTTAGGATTTTTTTTTTTAAAGTGAGATGTAAGAAAAATTACCAAAAAAAAAAAAAGGAGGACTTTGACATTGTAATAATAATTTTTAAAAGCCAACAAAGAAATAGCACTGAGAAGGACATGCCAAACTTAAAGGAAACATCATATGCAAAAATCTGGTTTTACTCCAGGCAGAAATTTCCTACAACACAGACTGAGTGTGGCCAGGTAAGAAGATGATTGCACTCAGTCCCGTCGGAGTGTCGAGGATATTGCTAGCTAAGGACATGTTACCTGGGTCCTGGGAAATATTTCCTAATTAGGTTTTCCCTCCTGCTGGAGGTGATAGGACACCGGTTACACTGCCTGGATTTTCAGGCTCAGGAGCTTATTCCCACCTGGCCACCTTCCTCCCTGTCGCAGGTAAAGCCTTCAGGACTGGTGCTCTTACCTCAGAGGCTGCTGGGCACCGCTTCCAACACTTCTGTCACCCAGGAACTGGGCCCCTTGGGCTGCAGAACACGGTGCTGCTCTGTCCAGCCTTCTCTCCCCTCCTCAGCTTCCCTCCCTGGGTTTAAATCCAGTCCAGGCCAGAGGAAGAGCCAATGGGGACTCTTGGGTGTTTCCCTCCTCCCCCTCCCCGGCAGAGACTCAGTTAAGAGATAATGAGCAATTCCTTCTTATTCTAACTAGGGAAGAAAAACCGTACACATTTCCCCCTTCTTTTTTACATCCATTACGCAGCAGCTAAAAATACTGGAGACTGTTTCCATTTAAGTGGATCCAGAATACGGTTATTAAAAGAGTTTGCATGTCTCCTGGCCAGGAGCTGGGTCTTTGGGTTTGAAGGAGATTTTATAAAGTCTCTTTCTCTTGTTTTCTGTCTAAAGCACCCTGGGGCTTAATTGCCTACCATTTTTTAAATAGGAGAAGACCTTTGGCACCGAAAGAAATGAGCAGAGACGGTCAGGGACGGAACCTCTTGCAACCTCCTATCTCCTCCTTCCATCAATTCACAGCTCTGAATGGCAGGGCTCTGAGGACTCCAGGAGCAAGAACAGTAGGTCCAGGGCATTCAACTCCACTGCCAGCTCTGGCCCACCCCTTTCCAGAAGCCTCCCCCACACCAGCCACAGAAGAGCTCCATCACCAGGAAGGCAAAGTGGTGGTCCTTTCCTGCCGTCCCTTCCTCTTCTGCCATCAGATGGACAGATCTTAATTCTTTCTGTGAACCAGAGCTATTCCAATGGGTCATGGCTGACACTCACTGTCCTTTCTACCCTCTACCCCACTTCTGCATGGCCTGAAGAAGGTTCTAGAATGCAGATCTACAACACAGTGGAAGGAGCTGATATGTTTCAGCTTACCTGTATTGGCATTGAATGTTGCTGGAAGGAAAGAAGGAGAACAGGAGAGACAGGGGATGGAGGAGTTGCCCCAGAAGTGTGAGGGTGTGTCCAGAGTCAGGTTGCCTATATCTGAAGTTTGTGTCTGCTACTTGCAAGTGATCTTTTACTTAATCTCTCCCTGCCTGGGTTTACTCATCTCTAAAAAAATAATATGGTTATGGTGAGGATTAAAGGAATGAATATGTGTAGAGAATTTTGAGTAAATCCCAGGGACAAAATGAGGACTCAATAAATGTTAGTTGTTATTGTTGTTGTCGTTATTATCATTTTAAAGATTCTTCTTTCATACCTCACTAAGTAGTCTTTGATAATCCCCACCTCAATCTAGATGGGTTCAGAGTTCTCTGAACTCCTTTACTCAAAACCATAAGTAGCCCTACTCTCTGCCCCTGGAATCGAGACCAGCAATACACAGAGGTGGTATATTCATTGTGGTGTGAGTTAGGGGTCACCAGAAAATCCCCTTGCCCCCAAACATTTCTCTTCTCCCCTGGATATTTTTTCTCTGCTTCTTAAATAGCAAAGTATCCCCTAGAGGCTCCTAAGACCCTGCAGTCTGCTCACGTTGCTCTCCTAGTCTCTTAATTTCCTTTTGTTAATTCTCCTCAAATGAGTGATCTTCACCAACTCTCTCCATTACCCCATCTTCCATGCCTTAAATAGGAATAACTAAACCAATGCAACAGGCTCCTAAGAGGCCACCTTCCTCCAGCCTTTCCCTCCTCTAGTTTGTTTGAGTTAGATGCAGGATGAGTAGCTATAACAAAGAACTCTCCCACCCAATGCAAATAGCTCAACAAGATGGAAGATGATTTCCCTCTCACATAACAGAGGCCACCTGGGGCTGGTAGGGCAGCACCACCATCCACAGTGCTTAAAACAAAAACAAAAGCTTTTTATTCTATCATTGTTTCAGACTTGCTAAAAAATTGCAAAAGTATTACAAAGAATCTACAATAAACTTTCACCCACATTTTCCAAATGTTAACATTTAACCATATTGGCTTAATCACTCATTCTTCCTATAAATTTTTTTTTTCTAAAACATTTGAGAGTCAAAGACATGATTTACCTCTTTACCCCCTTACCACTTTGTCTCCCCTACCTTCCATATTTCCCCCAAACTGGGATGTATTCTTATATAAGCTCAATACAATGATCAAAATAAGGAAATTAACATGGTATAACACTACTGTCTAATTTGTGGACTGTATTCAAAGTCCATCATTTATTTCTCTAATGTCATTTATAGCAAAATAAAAATTGTTTTCTTGATCCAGGATCCAATCCAGTATAACTCATTGCATCTAATTGTCCTGACTTTTGAGTCTCTTTAAACCTGGGACACTTCATCAGTCTTTGTCTTTCATGATCCTGACATTTTTGAAGAATGAAGCTCAGTTATTTTGCAGAACATCCTCAGTTTGGGTTTGTCTGATGCTTCTACACAACTAGATTTAGGTTATGCATTCTGGGCAGGAATACAGCAGAAGTGGTGTGTCCTCATCATATCTTATCAGGAGGCACTTAATATCCAACTGCCCCAATGTCGGTGATATGACCTTGGATCATTTGGTTAAGGTGGGGTCTGCCAGGTTTCTCCACCGAAATAGGTGTCCCCTTTGTAATTGATAGGTGTCTTGTGGGAAGATGTTTTGAGACCATGTATATATCCTGCTTGGTTTTCTACTTTCACCCGCTAGTTGAGCACCCATTGTTGAATCTTGTCTAAAACACTTACTACAATAGTGGCTGTCAAATGGTGATTTTTCTAATTCCATCACTCCTTCCGTGTTGATAGATGGAATACTACTACAGAGATTTTCCTTCCCCTCCTCCCACTTTATTATTTTATTTATCTATATTCAAACTGATTCATGTATTCTTTTTATTCTATGCGTTATATTTCCTTTACTCTCATTATTTATTTTGTTGTTCAAATTATTCCAGATTTGACCAGGGAGAGCCTTTTCAGCTGATTCCTGTGTCCTTTTAACATACCCCTGCCACTCTTAGAGCATTTCCTTACTTTCTGGATAGCAAAATGGTCAGGCTCGCCTTGCACTTCTTCTGCCCCAAACTTAGAATCAGTTATTTTTCCAAAAAGCCCTGTTTCCTTCTAATGGAGAATGATGTACATTTTTGGATAAGGGCACAGCCTGGAGCGGCACACATTTTTTCCATAGCATCCCTTTGGGTATAATTTGGTCACATGATCACACAGAGCTGCCAGACAGCCTGGCATATCTTCAGATAAGTGGTCATGTGTCCAATGAGAGCTCAGAAGCAGTGTTAGTTTAAAAAGGGAGAATAGACATTGATGGACAGCTTGACTTCTGACACAGAGCCCATCCAAACACCACTGGTAAATGCTCTCTTTGAACCATAAGTTCTCATGTCACTCATGTGCCCGAATCTTTCAGAAGCTCTCATTACCTACAGAACCAAGCTTCTGAAGCTCTCTGTAATGGCCACATCACATCCTCAATTCCAAACTCATCTCCCACCGTTTGCAAATACAAATGGTCAGCTTCAACCACTCAGCCTTCCCTGGTCCTGGTACACATGATGCTCCTCTCACCTGTGCCCCCTCTTCTTGAGGCCAAGATCACCTTCACTCCATGAGTCTTCTCTGATTTCCCTACTATGATCGCCTGAACCAAGGTGAAATCTTTACTTTTCTAACAGGTGGCCCCAGAGTTTCTCTTAGGGAGGTAACTCTCTTCATGTAGGAAAATACTTGGGATCCTAAGGTCAGGCTTACAGTGAAACTAAGAAACAAACCAATAAAGGCCAAACTGCCCTTCATGGGATGAATAGGTATTGGCACAGGGAAACAGAAAAGATTATGGAGGTAGTGAGGCATGAGGGCAGAGGCTGGGGCCTAGGGAAGACTGGGACCAGTGAGATAATCCTTAGAAGATGAATAACTTTTAAGAACAAGAATGTCTATGCAATATTAAAGTGTTTGCTTTGCTTATATCAACCCTCCTTCATGGCCCCCAAGACTCAGTCTCAGGTTGAGTCTTCCACACACAGAGATGTTTTTTTGACTAGTTTGAAAGGTGAGAAGAAAAACCAAAGGAAAGGATTAGGTCACACATCTGGGTCAGTGCTGCACAAAAGGAAACAGCCAGAAGATTAAGACACCATGCAACGGAGTTCAGAGGAAGCAAGAATCCAGAGCCAGACATGTCCATAGGCCATAAACCCCTGTACCCTGTCCAGGACAGAATTCACAGAAATTGGTGATGGGAACAGAGGTGCTTTGGATTTTCCACAAGTTGGAGGTTGGACCTGATTGTGTTTAACTCCCTAAGAAAGGTGACTTCACTTGGCACCTGAGTTACAGAATGTCTTCCCTGTACCCCTCATTTCAAGACCAGTGGTGCTGGTTGGCTTTTCTATGTATCCACACAGAGGCTCCATTATTTTTTAAGATTTATTTATTTATTTGAGAGAGAGAGAGCACAAGTGAGAGGGGCAGAGGGAGAGGAGAGAGAATCTGCAGCAGATTCCCCACTGAGTGCAGAGCCCAACACCAGGCTCAATCTCATGACCCTGGGATCACGACCCAAGCCAAAACCAAGAGTTGGTGGCTCAACCAACTGTGCCACCCAGGCATCCTCACGCAGAGTTCAGTATGAACTTCTGGAGAATGAGGACTTTGTTTTCTTTTTTTCCCCTCACCACCTATAGTATTGCAAAGTACATAATACATTACCTGAAATTCCATCATGACAGATTTATTCCTCAAAATGCCCAAGAACAAAGCAAATTCCCCAAACATATCAGGTTTACCCTGTGCTATCAGGTACTGTTCTATCTGCCTCCCAACAGCCTCATCCTTCCTTTTTCCCAAGAGAACCCTAATTTTATTTAGATATGATCTTAGGCTTCAGGGAAGTCTGGGCCCATTCCCTGCTCCATGAGGTGGGTTCTGACTGATCTAAGCCAACCCAGGTAATCCCACTGCCACTGACTGATCCAGACAAGATCATGCAATTCATTTGGTGTCAGTAAGATGTAGGGAAAGCCTGCTGGCAAGGCTTCAAAGAAAGTTTCCTTCACTCAAAAGATAAATAAATGACCCAAAGAAGAGACAGGCATTGTCACATCTTTATACAAGGGCTAAAACTGTGTCAGACACTTTGGAACCAAACATAAGGAATACTAGTCAAAGATGAAACCTATCAAGGATGGCAGGATGGAAAGATGGAAGGAATCTGGAGTTTTTTATGACACTGCTAAGCTGATAAATTGACCACCCCCTGAGTTTTACTTCAGAACTTTCCTGAGTCAGGGTTTTATTTCTAAGAGCTAAAAAAATCTAAGGAAGTCAACATTGCTCGGTTAATGTCTTAGTAGCCAAGTAATTTATTGACATTCTGTTGAGAACGTAGAAAGGGATATGTAGGGAATTCCTACCAGGAAATAGTCACAGCTCACACAGGCTATGGCTTGGAGATTGGGAAATCAGTTTACGAAGCTTTCAGTTCTATTGACTCCTCTGTGTTTGTTGCCTTTAGATTGGGAGTCCATGGTAGACTTAAAATAGCCACAGATGCTTTGCAGCTCTTCCACATGAGAGGTTGAGTGTATTTCCCCACTACTTGAACCTGGCCTCCCTTTGTGATTTCCTTTGCCCAATAGAATGTGGCTAAGTGACATTATGATTCTGAGTTTGGGTCTCAAGTGGCCTTACAGTTTCTGCTATCACCCTCTTGGAATACAAGTGGCTTCTGGAGGATAAAAGAGCACAAGGTGAGAGACCTGGCCATCCTAGCTGAGGCCCCAGACATACGAATAAGTGTAGTCAATATTATGTGAGATATCCCAGCACAGTCTAATCCAAATGACCACCCACAAAAATTATGAGCAAATAACTAATTTTTTTAAGTCACCATATTTTGGAGAGGTTTGCTATGCAACAATGGAAAAATGATACAGAACCTATTTCCAAACTAGGGGAACAATTTAACTTGAAGCTCATTTCAACTCATTATTTTGTCCAAATACTGTAACCCATTCCAGAACAACCTGGAAAAAAACAAAGTTGCTGGTTCAAATGATGGTTCAACCAACATGTTATTATATCATCTTCTTTTATTTGAGAAAAATGTAGGAAAAAGCATTCCAACTCTCGTCATCTCCAATTTTATTCATCCTAAGAAGTCACCCAAAACCCAATGCACTGGCTCTGAGGGAGCTTGAATCAGTTGTGTCTCGTTTGAAGATCTGGAGCTGGCCTCAGCTGGTTTGGGTCTGTTTGAGCTGGTTGAAAGATATGTCTTAGTATTTTTAATTAGGATTCTGCTGAATCTGAAGGAACTGAAACCAAACCTGAGCAGACCTCCACTGCCACCATCATTTCAGCTCGCTCACTCACTCTGCTATAAACTATATACAGTTTGTACCCATAGGGTCATCTTTCTCTTATGGTAGATTCTGTGGTAGATTCTTTGTTAGCACTTGCAAGGATATGCCATATTTGACTTAAAATGTGCAAGTACCTGCAAAAATAGACAACAGAACACGGCATTCAGCAAAAGGCTTTCACCAAAGGAAAAATTATTATTTCCTTCAAGGCATTGAAAGACCTTGATTCTTCTTCCATCAATATTTTCTTCTCTTGGGTCAGTATTTTTTGATATCCATCTCAGTGGAAGCCAATATCTTCTTATTAATCTCTTTGGGTGGTAAGAGTTGCTATGAGCCAGTAACCTGAAGTCTATGTGGGATCAGAACTCCGGATTTTTCTGCAAGGGACCGAGAACCTAGTAGGAAGCCTCAGTTCGGTTTTTAGGAGGCTCTTCATTCACCGCCTACCCATAGATCATGGTTTTATAGATAATCATTAATATTCTTATTTTAAAAGCCACTTATTATTGTAGACTAACTGCAACATGCAGAAAAATGTAAAGAAGAAAATTAACATTTCCTGGAATTCTCACAACCAGAGATAACCACTGATTTTTTTCTACAAGTGTATACATATATGGAGAGATGTATGTATCTGTGCACATGTATTTTTAAAAAAAGATTAAACAATTAGGATCATATTACGCAGAGATTTTTCTTCTGCTCTTTGCTCTTAACTTTACATAGAATTTTTTTCTCCATTTTCTTATAAATTCTTTAAAGGATATGCTTTTTAGTGTTGTATAGTATTCTAATATGTGCATTTTAATACACGGGGGAAGGGATTCATTACAAAAGGACATGAAGGCATCGCAGGAGTAATGGAAATGTTCTTTTTCTGGATTGTGATAGTTGTCATAGGACCTTATACATTTGTCAAAATTCACTGAACTGTGTGCTTTAATGGGGTAAATTTTAATGTGTACAAATTATATCTCAATAAACCTGACTAGAGGGGGGAAAATACTTAGCTAAATAATCACCTCATAATATGTCCTGGTGCTGCCCAGATCTTGATCTACTATTTAATTTCTCAGGCTTGACAGTACATGGAAATCACCTGGGCATATTTAATAAAATAAGATGCCAGGGTTGAGGGGAGGGGCCCCAGAGACTCTGATTTAATTGGCCATGGGATCAGGCCAAGGCATCATATTTCCTGAAAGCTCCCATGGTGATTCTAAAATATGCAGCCAGTGTTGAGAACCACTGATTTGCACAATAAGTCATTTGGACCAAGGAGATAAGAGGTGATAAAATGGGATGTGTACATTTCAGAATCCTAAAAGAGTTTTATAAATTTTGCAAACTAAACATTTATTAGCCCACTGATTTTTTGTCCTATATCCCCCCTTGAGATATTTATATGAGATAGTCATATAAATATTTTTATTGCAACATAATTCACATAACATAGAACTCATCCTCTTAAAGTCTACAATTCAATGGCTCTTAATGTATTCACAAGCTTGTACAGCGTCACTATTCTTTACTTTGAGAACATGTTTTTTCAACCTAAGAACAAACCCCACACCTGTGTTAATAGTCACTTCCAATTTCCCCCTCCCTGAGCCTGTGAAAACCATGGATCTACTTGCTGTCTGTATGAATTCGCCTACTCTGGACATTTCATATAATTCATATTCATTACATGGAATCATACACTATATGACCTTTAGTGACTGGCTTCTTTCACTTAACATGGTGTTTTTAAGATTCTTCCATGTTGTAGCACGTATCAGTGCTATGTATTCATTCTTTTTCATGGCCAAATAATATTTTATCATATGAATATACTATATTTTGTTTATCCATTCATCCATTGTTGGAAACTTGGTTGTTTCCACCTTTTGTCTATTATAAATGTTCCTGCTATGAGCATTTGTGTACAAGTTTTTCTGTGGATATATGTTTTCATTTCTCTTGGTATTCACCTAGGAGTGGAATTGATTGCTGGGCCATGTGATTACTTTATGTTTAATTATTTTCCCGTCAGCAATGTATAAGTGATCCAATTTCTCCATGTCTTCTCCAACACCGTTATCATCTGGCCTTTTTTGTCATAGTCATCCTAGTGAGTGTGAAGTAGTAATCTTGAGATTTTGATTTGTACTCCATTAATGATTAATGATGTTGAGCATCTTTTCATGTGCTTACTGGCCATTTGTATATCTTCTTTGGAGAAATGTCTATTCAAATCCTTTGCACTTTTTAATTGGATTATTTGGATTCTTATTGTTGAGTTGTAAGTGTTCTTTATATATTCTGGATGTTAAACTCTTAATAAACATATGATTGCAAATATTTTTCCCATTCTTTGGATTTTCTTTTCACTTTCTTGAAAGCATCCTTTGAAGCACAAAAATTTTTAATTTTGATGAAATCAAATTTATTTTTTTCTTTTGCTGCTTGTGCTTTAGGTGTCATATATAAGAAACCATTGACTAATCTAAGGTCACAAGATTTACAAGTTTCCTTCTAAGTTTTTTATAGTTTTAGCACTTACATTTAGGTCAATAATCCATTTTGAATTTATTTTGGTAAGTGGTGTGAGGTAAGGGTCCAACTCCGTTCTTTTGCAAGTGGATATCCAGTTGTCCTAGCACCATTTATTAGAAATACTCTTCTTTGTCTCACTGAGCAGTCTTGGCATCCTTGCTGAAAATCATAGGTATTTTTAAAAAATATTTATCTATGCTCAGATGGAAGAAATTTTTACTCAGCTGATTAGGAGCTCTAAGTCCAATTGGCCATCTCTACATATCAGTAGGTCCAGTGCCTAATAGTTCTGACTTTTAAGTGTGACTTTAATAGTTGTGACTTTAAGGACCTACTTTAAGTTGTGACTTTTAATAGTTGTGACTTTTAAGGACCTACTACTAGGTTCTTAAAAGATACTTTTTGATAAGTTAATCTCGAGGTTAATCAATTTAGTAAACATAGCATAATTGGTTTCTGATCAAATTGATTGGTGTGATTCAAGAAGATCTCTCTGATCGGCCAAAAAGACCAAACTGGCCTGTACAAGTCAACAGTCAGAATAGTGGAAGAATCCTTGGGGTGACAGTTGCCTACTAACCAAGACCACAATTCTGTCTGGGTGCTTACCTCTCCCCTATGTGACTCATAGTTAAATCCTGATTTATTCTAAACTAATCATTGTAATTCCATTCTCTTCAATATGGTTTGCTTTAGGAAAGGATATCTGACCCACTTTTGTCAAATGTTGCTTCTGGAAAAGTTTTTTTTTTTTTATATCAGAAGAGCTGGTCCTTCCCCTTCCAATGGCTATTGCCATGCCTGCCTGGAATATGGCAACCATATTTACAACCATGAGGGGAGCCAAACAGGACAAAAGATGACAGAGCAGAAATATGGGAGGATTCTGGGTCCCTGATGACATTCTTGAACCCCCGAATTAACTAACCTTGTTGCCTTCCTACCTTGGGACTTCTCATTATCTGAGATAATACATTTCTTCGTTACTTAATCCAATTGGGTTGGAGTGCTTTGTTACTTATACTCATATTATCCTAAACAATATAGGCCTCCGACTTTTCTCAGAAAATGCCCTTCAGATTGAAAAACATTAAGGAGACTGTAAGACTGAGCACAGTAACCCAGAGATTTGAAATTCTCCAAGGGGATTTTCCAAACTTAGCCCCAGATGAAGCTTCCCTGAGATCTATAAGGAGACCTGCCCTCAAGGCTGATAATGATGGAAAAGTATGGTACATAAGTTGACCTCCATCACCAACACTAAGTCCCTGCTTCTTCAGAGAGGACAGCTCATCTCTATTGCTTTTCTAAAAAAGGAATCGAGTTTTGGTATTAATGTGTTTCATATATTCTTATCCTCTAGAAATATATGGCTATGAAGAAAGTGCTTTTACATTCTAAGTAGAATGATGTAATCTCAACATCTTTGGATTGAGAGGGAGCCAGAGAAGCCACAGATGTGGGAGCCTCCTCCCTGACACCTGGCTGAGACCTCCAGCCAGCAAAGCTCACCACCCTGGTAGGAGGGAAATTTCAGTTGTATGTTGAAGCCAGCGTGTATGGGTTTCAGAGAGCCAAGTATGTGCCTCTATCCCTAAGTTCCCAGCCCTACACTCAGTGATGTCACATGGGTAGCTTAAAAATCAGTCATTGTGAGAGTAGAAGTCAGGAAATCAGGAAAGAGCTTTTTCTCTCTGGAGAAACAGTTATTAAATGTTACTGGGGGTTCCTCTTTTGGTCTATCTTAAACAATAGAGGTATCATGACATCTCCCAAACTTCATGGCTGTAAATCAAAGAGAAGAAAGACCCCACTGTCTTTCCCTGGAGATGACTAACTGCTAAAAACTGATAGGAAAATACAATCCTTTTCTTTACAAACTGAGTCACAGCCTCCTATCTCAAATTTTCCTCCTAAAGCCAGGCTGCTCAGGCTTTTATTTTTTGTTTAAACACACACACACACACACACACACACACACACACACACACACACACACAACTTTGATTCTCCCTAATAGCCTAACTACCAACATTATGGGTTTTGGTGGTTGTTTTGTTTTGTTTTGTTTGATTGTTGTTTTTTCAGAGAGTAAGGTTACAGCAAGGCTGCTGTGTGGTAACTCTTCCATTGCATGAAAGGGCAAAGCCACGGTAATGACAAGGTCTTACTGTGGAACTGCTGAGGTCGCCCGTTTGAGGCTATCTGTGGTATCTGGGAGATTAGTTTATGGGTGGTTCCCTGAGTGACTGAGGGGCACAACGTACCTCTGCAGACTTCTGTTCCTCTGTCCTCCCATCTCCTTCCACCTCTATTACTCTATATCCCCTATCCCATATTCCATAGCCAGCCAGGCTTTACAGGTTCTTTTTCCCATTCCCTCTTGCCAATTGCAGGTCTGGGAAAAATTATGGAATAGTTCAGATATACCAAAAGGCATAGAAAAGAGCATTATAAACACTCTTGAATCTCTACCCAGCTTAGGAAATAAATCATTATTAACACTATTAACGTCCCTGCATATGCCTCTTTGATCTTATTCCCATTTCTTCAGGAGAGAAACATTTTCCTGAAATTGGGACTATTATTCCAGTGCATGTCTTTACACTTTTACTACATGTGTCTATATATAAGCCTCTGCAGTATATAAAATTGGTTTGAAGTCTTTTGAGCTTTATGTAAATGGTATATATATTGTAAGTCTCTTACTCCACCTTGCTTTATTTCGATCAATATTATGTTTTTATTAATGCTTGTATTAGTGTTCTATCACCACCTAACAACCACCAGTGCAGTGGTTTAAAATGACACACATTTATTATCTCATAATTTCTCTGGGTCAGGAGTCCAGGTGTGCCTTAACTGGATCCTCTGCTCAGGGTCTCACAGGCTGCAATGAAAGTGTTGGTCGGACTGCATTCTCATCTGGAGGCCTGACGAGGGAAGAATCCACTTCTAAGCCCATTCAGGATGTTGGCATAATTCATTTCCTTGAGTTTGTACAGCTGAGAGCCCTAACTCCTAAAGGACACCCACTTCCCTGCCCTGTGGCCCTCTCCCTAAGTTCACATCATAGCAGCTTGCTCCTGTAAGACCAGCAGAATGTCTCATTCTAATCTGCTAAAATGAGGTTATAAGATTTACCTCATCGATTTTGAGTGTCTCTGCACTCAAGGGAGAGAATTTCACAAATGTACAGACACCAGTAGATGGGAATTATTGGGATCTGTTGGTCTACCTCAGGCCTATCTGCCACAATGTTGATACATATTACTCTCGTTCATTTATTTCTGTCGTTATGTACTATTACATTGTATAATATGTCACAAAGTCTAGCCATTTTGCTGTTAATGATTATGTTAGTATTATTCCAACTTCTCCTGTTGTAAACAATGTCATGTTTAATAGTCTTTACAGACCTTTTCTATACATGCCAGGAAGTTTCTAGGCCCTAAAGCACACCAAAAGTCTTCAGCTTTACTAGATGTGGTTAAATTACTCTCCAGAGCAGTTATGGCCTACTTCTACTCCACCAGCAAGTGTGTGACTTCCTCACAATTCTACATAGTTTCCTACTCTTGAAATTGACAGAATTATTTTAATATTTTTATATTGTGGGCAATCAGAGAGCTATGAAATGGTATCTCCTGGTTCTAATTTTTATTTCTGGAATTACTAATGAGGTTGGTAAAAGGTAATGAGTACCTTTTCATATGTTATTGTTGTTTCTCTTTCTGGAAACTGCCGTGGACTGTTTGTAGTTTTATTTTTGTTTGTTTGTCTGTATTTTTCTTATCTATTTATAGTTTGTTATGTGTCCTGGTTCCTAATTCTTTGTGTTATTGCAAAACAGATATTGTGTTTGCCTATTAACCTTCTTTCTGACATTTTTATATGTAGAACTTTTAAATTTTAATTTGGTCAAATTTATGCCACTTCCCCTGCTGTGTGCTTTCTCTCTCTCTCAAATGAGCAAATAAAATCTTGAAAGGAAGAAAGGAAGAAAGGAAGAAGAAAGAAAGAAAGAAAGAAAGAAAGAAAGAAAGAAAGAAAGAAAGAAAGAAAGAAAGAAAGAAAGAAAGAAAGTTAGTTAGTTAAGTGAATTAATGTGGCAATTTACCCTAAGATGCTGAGGGCTGATCGGTGATCAGATGGCGCATTCACATGTTAGGACAAAAGTCTAGCCCAAAGGAATAAACGTGACTGTTGGGGCTCGAGCATGAACATCTCCTCAGATCCCAACAGTAATGAAAAACATCCACAGGCCTCCTTTACAGCTCCCTCTTAAAAATAGCACTCCTGGCACTTGCTATCTGAGTGTTCAGATCAGACTAGCTCAGATGGAACCAGGAGAAATTCCAAAGGATGGGGACTTGAAATGTCCCCTTAATTTTATCAAACCACTTAGGTTCACACCCCAGTTGCACCATGTACTTCTATGGCCTGGGGCAAGGTGCTTCTACTCTCCTGCCTCAGTTGCCTGACCTGTCCAGTAAGGATTATAGTAGCACCTACTCATGACTGGGATTAAGTGAATCATTCATGCAACTCATTGGGAACAGTGCCTGGTACACAATAAACACTTGATAAACATTAGTTATGCCAAGGGATGGCCACCTTTGCACTGCCTTTCAGTTATTTAGTGGGCTTTGACATTTCTTTTATTTTTCCTTAAAGTCCCAGAATATGCTATTTAAATGTTACTCTATCCCCCATATGTTCCACCCAGCGGCCTGGCACAGGATACCGCTCTAGTTCATTTGTATGAGTTTATCCAACCCTGCCTGTCAACAATCACATTACTACTCGACTTGTTTTTTTCCTAGTATTTAGGGTTGGATGCCCCTAGCTTCCAGGTCAGCTTTCCACAATGAATGGAATGCTGAGCCAGAAGCAAGCAATCCTGAACCTGGCCACAGATATGCCAGCATGCTGGGGGAGTCCCTGGTTTGCAGCCCCATCTCTTAAAAAGTTCAGTGCTATCCTGGGGGCTCAGTAGGTCTGTGAGCTTGAAGACATTCATGCCAGGGTCACAGGGGTTAAGGTAGGAAGAGTGAATGACTGGCCTCATTTCTTCTCAGTGATGCCCATCAAGCAATGAGATGGCTGGGCTGTGACCTGTGGGAGGACAGAGAGCTGCTATTCCTGTTCAGCAGGCAATCCCAACACCCAGCACCATGCCTGGCCCAAACTAGGCAGTCAACAAATAGACACGAATCTATCGGAATTTTCCCTGGTACCCAGCCCCAGTAAGGCCTCATGCAGGCTCTGGACACACAATAGATAGTTAATGAATATTGATGGCCACCCATCAATATTCATTGTGGTCATTGCAGTCATTGGGCCACAACATCGGTGTTGGCCTCGGTGAGCTGAGTCCCTGTCTTTACTTGTAATACTCTTCTGTTATATTTGTGGAAGTGCACACATCTGCAATAAACTGTTGCAGAGGAGAAATCACTAAACAAACACAGCTCTGCCTATTAAATAGATGTTTTGCCTACAGGGATGAAGTCTCAGGTGTTACCGTCGTTCTCTGCAGCAGCAAACATGTAGTAAGGGATTAAACCAGGCAACGTACAGTGCAGGTCAGAAGTTACAAACAGCCACAGGCCACCAGTCTTGCCCATGGGGATGTTCAGCAAGGCTTTGGTCAGGAAAACAGAAGCACTGACACAGAAGGTGACCGGGCAGGACAGAAGAGTAAAGGTTGGTTCTCAGGGTCACCTCTACCTTTTAGAAAATCAGAAGCTTCCAGAGCTGCCGTAATCCACTGTTGATGATCCCAACTGCCTCAAGCACCAAGGTAAGAAATTCTCAGAGGACTAACATTTCTGCCTCTCTTTCTCATTCCATATTTCAGGCAAATGCCTTTCTTTGGTGGACTCTAGCTGGGAATGCTGCCAGCAAAGAATGCTGGGAAGTGTTGTTCTCAGGTTTCCAGCCCCTGAATAAGGGTGGAATATAGAAGGGATAGAATGATGTTCAGTTATCAACAGATAGTTCAGCCTGAAAATCTTCAAAGTGTAAATTTAGAAAAACAACATTCAAAGGCAGTTAACCTTTGCTAAGGATCTGAGAAGCAACACAATTGGTGCTTGAAGACAAGCATTGCCATGAGAGTTGGAGTCTTTGAGGAAGGCTCTGGATAGAGTCATACCCTAAGACAAGACTTTGTCAAACAGATAATGGAAAAGAGGAAGAGCACATGGAGGTGAGTGCACATACATTTATTTGCTCACTCAGGCGTTTAGCCATCCATTCAACAAACATTTATTGGTAAGCAGTAAGCTAGGCACTTGGGCTCCTAGACTGGGAGAACCTACCAATTGTTTCTCAGAAAGGAAATGATATGATGAGATTTTTAGTGAGGGGAGATCACTTCAGAAATGCACGTGTGCATAAACAAACCTAAAGGATACGCGCCTCAGGGTAAACAGTTCTTGTCTCTGGCTGGTGAGGCTGTGAATAAAGGTTATTTTCCTTTCTAAATCTTTCAGTATTTTCCAAATACCCTGCAATGAACGTGTATTAATTTTTATCAGAAAAAAAAGTTTTAAGAAAGAAGATAGAAAGATTAAACAGGTAACTGTGGTGGAAATTCATGACACATTTGTCATGTGATGTTTTTCTGAGTAGGATACCCTTCCTTTCTCCTCACCTTCTTCCCCTTCACTTAGTTGCCTCCTGTTCATTCCTTGGTTTTCAGTTGAAACTTTTCCTTCACTGAAAAGCCTTGCCTGAGCCCTAAGGTTAGGCTAGGTCTCCGCTTTCTACGTTCTCAGCCCCTGGGGTTCTCCTACCACTGTTCATACCTACAAGTATGGGTTTGACGTTTGTCTTCCTCACCAGAATGTCAGTCCCACAGGGCAGGTATCAGGTCTGCTTTGTTCATACCTGTCTCCCAAGCACATTGCCCATTCCATAAATCCTGTTGGAATGAATCAACCATGGCTTTAAAGGATGTAAGACTGAAGACAGGCAGACTAATAAGGAGAGAATTATGACAGTCCGGACAAAGGAGGGAGAATACCTAGGAAAAGGGCAAAGTGATGAAGGGAAGATGTTATGGTATCAAATCTACAGAACCTAGAGACTTCTTGAATACATTCAACAAAGAAGCAGAGGTTGGGGGGATATTTTGGAGATAGAACTAATAGGACTTGCTGATGGACGAAATGTGGGAATGATGGAAAGGGAGCTGTCAAGAAGGCCTTGAGAGTTTTTATCTTGAGCAGGTGGATACATGATATAATTTCCTGACATGAAGGAAACATTTGTTGGGGGTGGGATCAAGAGTTCTAATTTGGGGTGAGAAGCAAGGATGAGGGTGAAACATAGGGTGATTGTCAGATTTTGGCTTGGGGGTCATTCTCTTAGGCACAAAATACAGAAGGTGAACTAAGCTTGAGAAGAAATATGAATTTGGGGCGCCTGGGTGGCTCAGTAGGTTAAGTGTCCGCCCTCGGCTCAGGTCATGATCCCAGGGTCCTGGGATCGAGCTCCGCATCGGGCTCCCTGCTCAGCAGGAAACCTGCTTCTCCCTCTCTCACCCCCCTGCTTGTGTTCCGTCTCTCGCTGTGTCTCTCTCTGTCAAATAAATAAATAAAATCTTAAAAAAAAAAAAGAAATACGAATTCGGTTTTAGACATATCCACTGAGATAGCCAAGTTATCCAGTGAGATTATATGGGTCTAGAATTCATGAGAAATTTCTGAACAGAGACAGAGATGTGAACTAAGTGGGGGTAGTTGAAGCCATCAGGTGAATGAGAACACGTATGAATGAGAGGGGCAGAAAGACACCAACACCAAAACCTTGGGAAAACTCTCCATATTTATGGAGGAAGAGGTGCCCTAAAAGGAGATTGAGAGGGAACTGTCAAAGGAGTAAGTAAGAATATCAGATTACATGAAATAAGGAATGCTGTTGTGATCAAAGCAAGAGCTCAAAGAAGGGCATAATACATTGAAGTGGTGAGAAGGAGCCAAATTTTGGAGGTCCTTGAATACAAGGCAAAGAAATTGACTTTTGATCCTTGGCCTTCGTGATTAGCGGTGAATGACAAATATATATATATATGTACTGATTGTACCTGGTTGAGCCTCCCAGCCCTGTAGGGGAATTGAGAAACACTGTGAGTCAAAGGTCCAAATCATGATCCCCCATGGTCAAGATTTGAAGATAGAAAGTATAGAGTGGCCTGTTAAGAATATATTTCTCATCAAAAAATATATTGTCTAACCCAAGTCACTACTGACTTGAGGGAGCTGGAGGGTAAAACCCAGAATTTCAAAAGCCATCATTATTTGTGCTTGGTTCTTATAGACAGCCCCTCAGCAATAACAAAGGACCAAAAAACATCCTTCAGGAATCCTCTTGGTTTAGCCAACTCCAAAACCAACTGCAGGTCATCCAATAGCCTCCCTGATGAGCCTCAGTTGCAGAGCTTCAGCACCACATGGACCATGTGTTAGTTTATGTTCCAGAAGGAGCCATCAGACAAGTGTAGAAAAATGTCTGTCTGCTTTTCCATTACAGTGTTCCAGAAGAAGAAGAAAATGGCCTGAGGCAAGGGGAAGACAGACTTTATGAATTTTTTTATTATGTTATGTTAATTACCATACATTACATCATTAGTTTTTGATGTAGTGTTCCATGATTCATTGTTTGTGTATAACACCCAGTACTCCATTCAGTATGTGCCTTCTTTTAAACTCTGGCAGCTTCACCTTCCACCATACCACTGTGGTTTGAAGAGAAGTTTAAAGTTGAGCTTCAAAAACAATTGCAAATGAAGAATCTGGCTAAACATGACCACAGAGGGAGATGGAGGTGAGCTGGGTCTTTGCAGAAGGCATTAGGGTGCGCGGTGAGTATGTGAACCTGAATGTCTAGTAAGGCACCTCAGCAGATGCCTTGGTGGGTGGCACGTATTAGGGAGACTGTGTGTCCCAGGAGGATGAGCCTCTCTGGGTGGACTGGAAAGATGAATGGCCATTCAGACTGTTGAAAAGAGTACCAGGAATGGGGCACCTGATTGGCTCAGTCAGTGGAGTGTGCAACTCTTGATCCTGCGGTTTTTGGTTCAAGCCCCATGTTGGGTGTAGAGATTACTTAAAAAAAAAAAAAATCTTAAGAAAACAAAAGAGTACCAGAGATGGTTGGTAACTGGCAGCGTGTTTATGGATGTCTGCATGAGACTGCACTTGGCATAAACACTTTGCAGATACACATTGTGCCATTACTTTCAGAAAGCAGAAAGCCCTAAGCTTCCAGCCACTGACAGAAGCCAGAAGCTGCAAAGACTCAACTGGGAGATGAGCTGGACATGTCTGCTACCCTCAGGGGAATGGGCTGGCCCTGAGAACTCTGTGCTCTGGAGCCTGGTTGGGGAGAATAAGAAAGAAAAGAGCAAAGTAAACCCAGTTGGATGTCAGGTTCTTTGATCTAAGCTTTGGCCAACCCTACCCTCAGCCTCCAGTTTCACTCTATGCCAGGCCTCTCTTCTAGTGAAACGTGGGTGAATAGGCAGAGAGATGCCACCTCTGGGGGATGCAAAAGCCAGAACTTAAGTAGCTGATGCCCTGAAGCACAAGATACCTATGGTTGATCCCTCTAACTTTCTTCACCATGCACCTTGTTGGAGAAGACAGACCGCTTCTTTCTGTTGGCTCAGTGGTAAGAGATTCCAATGTGTCCAGTGGAATCAAGGAAGCAAAAAAGCCAGAGGTAAAGTCATAGGCAAAGAGGGACCAAGAAGAGGTCAAGGATGACAACTGGGCTTAAAAATGAGGTCTAAGGCTAAGGTATGACGTCAAAGCAAGGGGGTGGGGAGGAAGACACACACCAAAAAGGCAACCTCTGCTCATTCCATCCAGTACTGTCCAGTCCAACAAGCACACTCAGCACCAAGCACCCTGCTCAGTGGTACACACACACAAAAAGACAAGGTTCCTGCATTCAGGAAGCACACAGTTTTCCAGACAAGCAAGCCATTAAAAATCTGTTAACATGATGAGTACCAGAGGTATGGGGTGCAGAGGAGCTGCCCTGGCCCTACCTGGGGTCCCTTCAGGGAAAGCCTGCTGAAGAAGAGGGGTATGGGTGCTCTGAGGGCAGAAACAATACTGTGTGTGTGTGTGTGCACATGTGTGCACGCACGAGCATGCATTCATTTACTATATGTCCCCACAGCCCTATGTTATTTTAAATATGGCAGGTACATAATAAAGATTGTTGAGTGAATACAAGAATTAATCAGTTTTTCTATTTGTATCTCTCTAACCATTCCTCTGCTTTCTTCCTAAATCTTACTCTATTTCTTTTTCTTTACTGGAAATACCCAGAAGAGCTTCATTTTTGGGGTAAGATCCAGTAAACTGGATGCCAATCAGATATAGAAATTGTCATTTGAAGGAAAGGGTACCTGTGGCCTATGGTTAGAAGGAAAATCACCATCATCTTAATCATTGGAGAGCATTTATTGAACACACACCCTGTGTCAATTGCTGTTTTAAGGGCTTTAAGTATGGAATGTGCTAAATCATTTTATCTTCACCATAACCCAATGAGGTGGGTATTATTACAAGTGAGAAGTTCAACTGATGCACAGAGACGTCATGTAACTTGCTCAAGTTCCCAGAGCCAGTACACGGTGGAGCCGTCTGGCTCCAGAGCCTGCAACTCCTACTGCAATCCACCCTTGGGGCTGAACACTGAGGGCAAAACATCTTGGGCTTACACCCCAGTGTACAGGCCAGAAACCAGTAATTATTTCAAAATTTTTTAGTTATATAATATCCACCAGTTCATTTCCCCCTAATGCCCTCTGTTTCCCTGTAGGGATTGGCAGATCCTAAATTCAAAGGGCTTTATAGATGATCACTTTTGTCTGGGCTTTTATTCCAGTGGTAAGAAACAGAGGCCATAAAAAAACATGATAATGTTGGAAATCATGGAGCACATCATTTTCTTCATCAGATAGTAGCAGCAAGTCAAGGTCCTACTGTTTTCTGGCAATATGGGACCAGGGTAGAAGAGATAGGCATGGTTGGCCTCAGGCCAATTTCCATGGTTTGGTCTCACCATCTGAAAAATGGAGCAAAGGATCTCTCGGCCTCGTGAAAGCACTGTAAGATTAACAAACTCATGTCTGTATCTGAGAACTCCGGGTCTTCTCAGAGGAAACAATGATCACCAAGATTTATGATTCCAAATAATAGCATCACAAATGACCATTTTTCGCCAATCCTCTCTGATTCTTCCCTAGTATTAAAATCAACACTAGTCAGAACCCAACCTATTACCATAGAAGGGTGAAGGATAACTAAATGAAGCCAAAGGGAGAAAGAATCCTGTCAAAGACCTCTGTGGTCACTCTGGACATCCCACACAGACGAATGTATTCTGCGGTGAAGTATGCGCATGTGCGGGCCTGTGTCTTGTCTTCATTACATCAGCTTTTCCGACCGGGTTGCCATTTCTCTTCCTTACTGCAAATACTCCAGAAGCAGACCGTCATGGTTATCGAAGGCATGAGGCTAAGGTTTTTCAGAGAATCCCAGATCCACTCAGAGTGGGAGACACTTGGCCTGACATCAAACCTCAAGGACAGATTTCAAATGTATGAGAGGACATGTCTAATCTCTACTTTGTGGATTACCACAGTCTATAAGGTTATACCGAATATAACCTGAACTCCATTGATTCAAATACTTATTGAATGTCTACGGTGTGCCAGACACTGCTTTGTGAGATGGGATATACAATTGAACAAAACAGACTAATGATCATTGGCATCATCATCATCACTGTCCTCCTAGAGTTTACATTTCTATGGGGAAGACAGACTAGCATTCCCTGTAGTAGAAGGGAACCAATATTAATGAAGTATCATCCTGTAGCTCTATGAAAGAGGTAAATGAATTAATGGTAGTTTGTATTCTTCATGTATCTTTCAGGGGATACACACGAGATCTCCCCGTGCTGTACAGGATACTAATAACCCTATAGCTTGCATTTCATGAGGAGGCAGTGACTTAGGTAGATACTGTTGCACTTTTTTTCCCTTTCTCTTCCTTGAGCAGAGAAGCGGAGGGTGCTTGTTCCCTGTGAATTAGATCCAAGGAAGGAAAAAAAACACAAAACCCCAAATGGATCCCTGAAAACAGATGTCTAGCAAATCAAACTCAATCCGGCAACTTAATTACTTGATGAAAAGATGTTTACTGAGGACAGAATGCCCACTGTGCGCTGTACGTTGCGAGAAATCCAAGACAGTGTTGTGACCTCAGATACAGGACACGAAACAATTAGTGAGTAACACAAAAGAGTGTATCAGCTATTTATGAAAGCAAAGAGCAGAGGATTAAAAAAAAATCTAGGAACACAATTTTAATTTCCTTTTCTACAATAAATCAGGACAAAATTCAAATTCACCTGGTTTGACTGACAACTAATAAACTCAGCAGGAGACAAGACACATCCAGGAACATTTTTCTTTCATATAAGTTAGCCTGGCAGCGGCAGATGGTGGCAGGGGCCTATGTGTGTGTTGGGGGGGGGGGCTGATGGGGTAGAACTTAAGGATTCTTGTGTTTCTGGAAGAAAGCCAATGAGAAGAGTCTCGGACATACATGGAATGTAAAGTGAGTGTGCTTTCCTCTTGCTTCCTACCCACCCCCAGCATGGACTATGGACAGAAGGACGGGGTACACATTTCTGCTGTTCCAGGACTGCTAGGCAGCCTTGCAGGGTCACCTGACCATGTGCCTTCTCCAGAAAAACCCACCTCTGCCTTGTGCTGGCACCTTGAGAACTCACCCTATGGCTTTGCAGACGTTTTCTACGCTTGAGTCCCATTAACTTCTGGCTCTTTGATATTTTTGTCCCCATAGCTACTGAAAGCCATGTACTTCCATGAGATGCTAACATTTTGCCTTTTCGTCAGGGTTTGGAATTTATAAAAACTAGGAAGAGGAGAAAGAAGAAAGAAAAATGAGAAAGGATGTCAAAGAAAGAAGACGCTGCTTTCCTATCAACTGTTTATTCCCCCCAAGTGAAAACCTATTAAGGACATTGCAACAGAAAACGGGTGTGATCTCATCCCTGAAACCACACGAAACATTTTGTTTCAGCCTGAGCCACAAGCAGCTGGAGGAGAGCGCCTGGGACAGCACTGAGTTGGGTCCAAACCCTCAGAATAAGTGTAAACTTCCCTCTGGTAAGGGAAGAGGGAGGTACCCACACAGCTGCAGGGGCAGGAGCAGGAACAAGCAACAGAATATGCTTGACAACCCAGGGGACCATGGCCTTGGGCACAAAGACCTTGTGCGGAGAGCACTGTGGCTCTCCTAGTATTCCGCTGAGGCCGGAGGTCTGGAACCCAGGACGGCCAGGTAGCCCTGGGGGTCCGTGTCTCTCCAGGGAGCAGGCAAGGCTCTCTTTCGCATTCAAGGGGAGAGCAGAGTGACCACATCTGCTTGGGTTTCAGCCAGATGAATAAATATTGTCATCATCATCCAGGGTTTGTTGGGTCTGGCTCTGGGCAGGGCACCATACTTGATCCTAGGAATATAGAGGCTGAGCCTCATCTCTGTCCCCATGGACTTCACTTTCTTTCCAGGAGTCCACAACACGTACTTTATGACCATGTTCCAGAGAGGCCCATGGAGCCCTTCACTCCCTCAGCATCCTCTCGAAGCAGCTCTAGGCCCTTTCCTCTGGAAAAGACAAAAGTGTTTCCGATTATTCCCACCAGCATTGTGAGTGTGGTCTCTGTCATGCCTGGGAAGGGAGAGACAAAAGGGCACTTTTTTTTCTAAAATACGAGGCCAGCAGGTTGTATCCAGAGAGGCTGGACTTGAAGGAAAAGCCCATGAGTGATGAGGAGAGAATTTTGTGCCAGTCTGTGTCCTCTCCCATTCAGATTGGCAGTGTCTGGTTAGGACATGGCCAAAGGTCAAAGTCTGAATTATTGTCTGAATTATTGCAATCCAATAAATATTTATGCTACTACATACACCAGACGCTCTGCTAAGAACTTGGGTATGAAGTTGACAACAACACATTGCCTTAAGGAACTTTCAAATGAGTTGAGGAAATTAATACAAATAATATATATAGTAATATATATTTATAATAATAAATATATACAATATATAACAATATAGTAAGTATATAACTATATATATATATATATTTTTTTTTTTGACAGCTTGGGGAACATGTAAAACAAGTATATTATGAAAGAAGGTAAAGGTGAGGGGCGCCTGGGTGGCTCAGCCGGTTAAGCATCTGTCTTCGGCTCAGGTCATGATCCCAGGGGCCTGGGATCGAGCCCTGCATCAGGCTCCCTGCTCAGAGGGGAGTCTGCTTCTCCCTCTCCCTCTATCTACCACTCCCCCTGTTTGTGTGCTCTCTCTCTGACAAATTAAATAAATAAATAAATAAATAAATAAATAAATAAATAAATAAATAGTCTTTGGGGTGGGGGAGTATAGGTGAATACATTAGTCCCACCCTCCCTGACTTGGACTTCCCCTATGAGGATTCTAATAAATATGTACTTGCCTTTGTATATCTCTTTGGAAAGTAGATGGCCGAGTCCTGAGCACACACATTTTGAGTCACTCCTAATGAGTCAAGTAGGAAAAGAGGAAGATGGAGGCAAGAAGCGGAAAAGGAGGTGAAGACGTAGAGACACTGGTGGTGCCAACTCAATAAAGTGAAAGCAGATGAGCACAGTGGGCTGACCAAAGTTTCCCCCAAATTCCTGTCCTCCCACAGCCTCAGAGTGTGACTGCATTTGAAAGTGGAGTGTTTGCAAATGTCATTAAGGTAAGGATTGAGATGAAATCATTCTGGCTTAGGACGGCCTAAATGCAAATGAAGGTGTTCTTAGAAGAGTCGGGGAGGAGCCTCTGGAGGGAGTGTGACTGTGCCGACACCTTGACTTTGGACTGTGGCCTCCAGAGCTGTAAGAGGACATATTTCTGTTGTTTTAAGTCACCCAATTTGTGGCAATTTGTTGCAGCAACCACAGGTAATGAATACAATGAGGAAAAGCAAACAGCCTTGGAGGAAGGGGTTAGGTAGCCCAGATGGAAAGAGGAGTCCATAGTATGAGCTTCTGCACACAGATACCGTTACAAACCAACGGGGGTCCCTTCCCTGGGTGATTACAGACAGACTACAACCAGGTGGAGCTGCTTCACATAGTTCTCCTATGTGCAGCAAATAAGGAGAACACGGGGAATAACCTCCAAAGCTATGACCCCTCCCCCCCAAATAAAGGGGTGAGTAGGCTCCTTTTGTGAGAGTTTCAGATGGATATTCAGAAAAGGAGCCCTCATCATGGCATGTGATATGCAGGCATAAAGTTGCACCTGCACACTCAGAAACACGCCGATACATACTTTGTATGTTATGCAGGTGATGCTTATATTCCACCCCCCCAACCTGGGCAGAGATTCTAACATTTTAATGAAGTTTAGGGAACCATCAGGCACTTTATGATTCATGGGGGCAGGCATCCTCCTACAGGTCCTACTCAAAATGTTTCTTTTTGCCACAGCAATTCATTAGTTAGTTTCTAAAAGATAAAATTGATAGTTAGGCAGAGGTTTCTAGGAGTTTCCTGAGTTCAGAGGATCAGACCAATGACAATCCCAAGGCCACGTCTGAGATTATGAACCCTGGGAGCTGGATAGAAGGGTTGAGAATTATCTGCAGAACTGCCTCACTGATAAATAAGACTATCCTAAACCATTTGTATCTCAACCTCCAATTCACTTGACATCTCTGAATCACAGAACAGTAATGCAGCTGTGAGCCAGGGAGCGGGGGGGGGGGGGGGGGGGTGCCTGGCAGACCGAGCAGGTCCACCCACCTCATCGCCTGCTCCTCGCCCCCTTGGATGGTGGAAATGACTGTGTATCTGGTGTTCAGTTACTCATCTGATGAACTAAACTGGACTGAATGGAGAGGTTGTCTGAAATCAAGGCTTCACAAGGAAGAACCGTGGAGGGGAACCTTGTAAGACAGGGAACCCAGTGTGGCCAGAGGTGCTTGGCAGGGAAGGGAGATGGTGCAGAGGTCTGATACAGTCATGGGTATCAAGAGAAGGGGTTGGTTTGGACTTTATTCTGTAGGCAATGGGGAGCTACCAAGAATGAGGAGTTGTAGTGTTCTAGCAGCAGGAAAGAGGGGATGTTTTTGTGAGGAAAGTGATAGGTTAAGTAAATACAAGGGGGGAGTAGCAAGGGGTGCCTCACTGGCTCAGTTGGAAGAGCATGTGACTCTTGATCTCTGGGTTGTGAGTTCGAGCCCCATGTTGGGTGTAGAGATTACTAAATAAAGAAATACAAGGAGAGTAGGGAAAAAGCTCAATTAGGAATCCAGCTGATACTAATGCAGGCAAGAGATGAAGAGGGTCTGACCTAGAGGAGCCAGAGTGGGAATGGAGAAGTTTAAAAAGAAGTAGAATCAACAAAACATAGATGACCTGTTTGGATGGGACGTTATTGTCTTAGCCTGAATTTACTTGCTACTCCCCCATCATCCCCAAAAGCAGAATCCCTAAGACAGGGGTTTACGTGCGAGTAGTAGATGTGGACAGCCAGCCTGGGGAGCAGGAGTGAGGGATCAGAGCAAGTGGAAAGAGCAAGGAGGGAAAGACAATGTCAGGATGTGTCCTTCCATTCATGGCTGGAGCTCCACATCGCTGAGCCTGTGGAATCACCGGACAAGGAGTCACAGGAGATGTCTCTTCCATAAGCTTCCATCCCCCATTGGTTTGAGATGTCCCCACCGGTATCCACGGCCCTGCACTTGGTAACTGTGTCTGTGTGAGTGAGAAGCAGGCCCCTGTTTCCTTAGGTGTTGTATGTTGACCCCAGAGAAGCTACAGAGCAGTAAGCAAGAGGTGCCTGAGGTAAGTTTGAGGTACTGTCTCACTGCGCCTGAGCTCAATCTTATATTTTACAACCTCTAACAGCAACTTTTTCCTGCTTTTTGAACAAAGAGCCCTACGTTCTCATCTGGCACTGGGCCCTACTAGTCGTGTAGCCTGTCTTGCCTATGATGCCTACAAAAGAGGCAAACTCAACTGAAAACAGGTCCTGGGAGGTGGCTGGGGGGATGGGGTAACTGGGTGATGGGCGTTAAGGAGGGCACCTGACGTAATGAGCACTGGGTGTTACATGCAACTGATAAATCACTAAATTCTACCCCTGAAATTAATAATACACTGTATGTCAATTGGTTTTAAATAAATTTTTATTTTATTTTATTTATTTGACAAAGAGAGACACAGCGAGAGAGGGAACACAAGCAGGAGGAGTGGGGGAGGGAGAAGCAGGCTTCCCGCGGAGCAGGGAGCCCGATGCGGGGTTCAATTCCAGGACCCTGGGATCAAGACCTGAGCTGAGGTCCAACGCTTAACAGACTGAGCCACCCAGGCGCCCCTGATTTTAAGTAAAATTTTAAACAAAATTTTAAACACGGGTCCTACCTGAACATATTACGTCATCATTTTATTTGGAGGACGTGTGTGTGTGTGCGCGTGTGTGTTTTCCTTGTTTCCAGTCTGCATCAGACCCCAGGTGTGGGAAAGGGGTGAGGAGGGCCTGGCGGGCATGTGAGCTCCGCGTGGTAATACTGCCACCTTGTGTTCAATCAATGCACAGCACGTAGCTCCAGAAGGAGACTCCCAGGCGGAGACCACTGCGGCTGCTTCCTGCAAGTGCGTGCTCAGGCCACCCACACTCTACGGCCAAGCTAGTACACCAATAGGGTTACTATTCAGCTGATGGTGCTTAATGAAGGCAGATCACCCATACACACCATTTCAGAGCCAGGGCTGAAAATACTTGTGTGTGTGTGTGTGTGTGTGTGTGTGTGTGTGTGTGTGTGTATGCGTGTGCTTCCCTGTGCCTTTCTTTCTATATGATCTTTTCCGTCACTCCTACTTTCCTCTTCTTTTCCCCCCTCTCATAGCTGTCCCCACACACAGACCACTGAAAGCCCAAGAATTCTGGTTCTTTGAGTTAAACCATATCCAGCTTTCCATACGTGGGCAGCCTGGCCCTCAAGATCCCTCCTGGAGAACACCAGGGTCCAGAAGCATTGCAGGGGTAAAGCAAGGAGGGTGTTCAGGTCCTAGGAAGTTGCTGAATCAGCTGCATGAGTCAGTCTGGACTCCTGGGCCAGACAGGGTCTCTAGGGATAGGCACACACCAAACAAATATTCTTCCTCTGTGATTCCGGAGGCTGCAGCCAAGGAGTCCCGGTATTTACCAGTTACAAAATAATGAAAGGAATAATTAATCCTCCCCCAAAGCAGAAAGGTTAAGGAAATGGTCAGTCCTCTATTAGCTATAGACTAGACACTAAAGGAACTACTACTTTGATGGTAGGCACAGAGGAGCAGAGAAACGAAGCCCAAAGGGACAGTGAATGACTTAGTACTAAATATGAAGCAAGCATCCCTGATTTCTTCATTTCCTCCCGCTTTGTCCAGGGTCCTGACTGCACGTGTCCCCAAGGATTAGCAGAGGAGATTGACTGGGACCAGGGCATGACCCTTTCCTTCGTGTCCTTGGAGAAACACATATTTTGGATATTTTGGGTGAAATAATAGAGGCATAAAAAGAAAAGGACAGATTAATATTGTTAAATCAATGTCGACATTTCTGTGAGTCTAAAGGTAAAACATAAATTATAGGGAGGGGCGCCTGGGTGGCTCAGTCGTTGAGCGTCTGCCTTCAGCTCAGGTCATGATCCCAGGGTCCTGGGATCGAGCCCCGCATCGGGCTCCCTGCTTGGCGGGAGACCTGCTTCTCCCACTCCCACGAGTTGTGTTCCCTCTCGCTGTGTCTCTCTCTGTCAAATAAATAAATAAAATCTTTAAAAATAAATAAAAAGATATTCATCTATATTTTCTTCTGTTTCTCTTTTTAAGCTTTGTGAATATTTAACTCCTTAATCTACCTATGGTAAGAGGTAAAGATATAATTAAACATCACTTTCCTGGGGTGCCTGGCTGGCTCAGTCAGTAGAGCATGTGACTCTTGATCTTGGGTTTGTGAGTTCAAGCCCCACCCTGGATGTAGAGATTACTTAAAAAAAAAAATAATAAAATCTTTAAAGAAACAATTTTTTCCCCTGAATCCTTAACTAGTTGTTCTACCACCATTTGTTCAATGACTGTTACACCTCCTTTAATATATAAGCAATTATAATTATGTTGGGATTTCTTTTTGGCCTCCCTGCTTTAGTTCCTTTACCTGTCTGCTGATTTTGGTTCCAGTACCACACTAGTTTAATCACTATGGCTTTATAATATATGGCATTGTAATATCAGGTAAAGCAAGGCTATTTGTTATTTTTCCTTTTCAAAAATTGCATTCCCAGGGTGCCTGGGTGGCTCAGTTGTTAAGTGTCTGCCTTCAGCTCAGGTCATGATCCCAGGGTCCTGGATCGAGCCCTGCGGACTGCCTGCTCGGCGGGAAGCCTGCTTCTCCCTCTCCCACTCCCCCTGCTGTGTTCCCTCTCTTGCTGTGTCTCTCTCTCTGTCAAATAAACAAATAAAATCTTAAAAAAAAAATTCCATTCCCATCCAAGTTATTCTTATACATATATTTTAGAATTATTTTGTTAAGAAAAAAAATTCATTGGAAGTTTTTTTCCTCCCCATTAGAATTTTTGATTGAAATGGCATGAAATCTGGACATTAACCAATGGATATGTTTTATAAGCAAGGATTCCATAACAGAAGTCAGGCCTTTGTCCTTGAGTGGCTGCTCCTCCAGAGGACAGTGTGGAGTGAGGCTTAGGAGCGTGGGCCTTGGTCTGGGGCCTAGCTCTGTGAGCTTGGCAAGTCACCTAACCTCTCTGTGCCTCAATTTCATAACCCATACAATGGTTCTTATTTCATTAGGCTCAGAATCAACATGGTGACTAGAATACTTTCTCCCAATCAAATCTCAAAATATTTAACAATTAAATTTTTATCTATCCATCCAAAAAATACCTTCTAGCCTCTAAAGGAAAGACTATACAGAAAAAGCAAAGGCAATATACCTGACAATGGTAATTACCTCCACCTCTATCTAACTCTGTAATCTCCAGTTGAATATAAGCATCAGAAGTTCAGGGATTCTCTTGTTACCCCACCTCACACACACATACACATACATAACAGGTGTACATAATAGGCACTTCATATGCATATACTGGATGAATAAATGTGTGAATGATGATGGTTCTTCTGATCCTAGAATTCCAGGACAGTATGGCCAACAGCCTTCCCCATCATCTGTCAAATAGCCACAGAGAATCACAGACTTCTTAGGAAAACTCAAGGTAAAATGAGCTTTCTTTAGCCTTGCCAAGCTTCCATACACACTAATGGAGGAGAGTGCCTTGGAGGAGACATCTTAGGCTGTTTTACCAAACCAACACTATTAATTAAAGAAGACCCTGGAGTCTTACTGAGAGCTGCCTATCTTCCTAGCCATTAAATTGCTTTAATCACTTCTTAAAGTGAAAAACAGCCTAATAAAATACAAATGCTGTTTAAGATATTTGTACATACATGTTCAGAGTGGCATTATTCACAATATCCAACATGTGGAAGCAAAGCAAATATCCATCAACAGATGAGTAGAGAAACCAAATGTGGTCTATCCATACAATGGAGCATTATTCATCCATAGAAGGTAATTAAGCACAGACACATGCTACAACATGGATGAAACTTGAAGACATTATGTTAAGTGAAAGAAGCCCGTCACAAAAAGACAACTGTATGCTTCCACTTACATGAGGTAGGTTGAGGAATTAAATTCATAAAGACCAAAAGCAGAAGAGTGGTTGCCAGGGGATGGGGGTGTTACTTAAACAGTAACAGAGAGTTACTGTTTAATGGATATAGAATTTTGTTTTGGGAGGATTAAAAAGTTCTAGAGATGGATGGTGGTGGTGGTTGTACAATAATGTGAATGTACTTAATACCATGTAACTATACACTTAGAAACGATTAAGATGGGAAATTTTATATTGTGTATATTTTACCACATTTTTTTAAAAGTGACTAATGCTGTTTAAAGATGCTTTCAGAACTATTTTTACAGAAAGGAAGCAAAAGGCCACCGTACAGAAAGCTGGCTCACTCATTTTGTGAGCTGATTACAGAGGACTCAATTGCGGGGAGAGAAAAGCATTGCAAGGGCTAACATTAGGAATAGATGCTTACCTGACATGGTCGGGAATTTTCTGATTCCACCATGACAGGGGCTCATGTTGTTCTTTGCTGCCGCTGACCTCAGTCAGTTCCTCCCCTGTCCATTAGATATGTTCCAATAAACTTGGAACTTTAAAGAAAGGAGTCTGCGTTCAACTTCCTTCCCAGAAGATACTGTAAATAGCACATGGGCATCACCTCCGTTCACCCATCAACACATCTAAGATACAGGTTTGTGCCAAGCTAATACATACTCCTTGATACTCTTCTACCACAACCGTGGGTAGTTGGTACTAGCCTTACATCCAAAGGAAAGGGGCCTCTCAAAGTGTTCATTCCAGACCAAGGACATCTGCTATGAAGATGACCTAAAAGTTCCCTGTACTACAGACTGAAAACAGCAGTTTTAAAAATATTTAAGTAATCTCTACACCAAATGTGGGGCTCAAACTCATGACTGGGAGATCAAAAGTCGCATGCTCTTCCAATTGAGTCAGCCAGGCGCCCCTGAAAAAAGCAGTTTTTAAAAGACAATGTTCCTTCCTCTCCCTTCTAAAACCCCAAGTGTTTTAATGTATATAAAAATCCTACACATATAAACAGGAATCATCAATACGATCATTATGGCCATTATAGTGGACAGAAAAGATTCGAAAATCCACAGGGGTAATTACAGAGAAGGAGGAGCTGGCAATAATTCTAGGTTTACGGCAAATAGCACCCTAAACTGGATGGAAGACACAGGAGGAGGAGGAGCAGGTTGAGCGAGACCGGGAAGGACTCTGGGGAAGAGAAATTGGTGACGAAGAGCTGAAGGGGAGCGGAAGGAAAGTAGGTGGGTAGGGACGAAGGTAGTTTAACAGTATCTAAAGCTGAAGGAACGGCAGCAAGAAGCGAGGAGCGCCAGACTGCACCATCAGTATCAAAGACGCACTCCCGGGCTTGTAATTTGCTCATGTTCCGTGAAATACCGCGAGAACGCAAAGCCAGCAAGTAAGCTCTCCAGCTGTAGGCTAAAGACCCGCCCTCCGTCCCGCCCCCTGCGCCCCGGGCCCCGCCCCTCGCGTCGTCGCCGCATTCGGCAGTCAATAAGCGGTTCGGCGTTTGCGGCGGACAACATGGCGGCCTCCATGCTGGGCTCTCTGCTGCGGACCGTCCGGCAGGTCAGGCCCGTGCCCTTAGCCCCACGCCCCGTCCTCCCCACTGAATCCCCAAACCTACGGGTCCTCTACTACTCGGCCACCTGTGGCACCCAGTGCGGACCCGCCCCAAGGGAGGTCCGACCTGCAAATGTAAATTTGATGTTCGTAAGCCTCTGACAGGCATTGAAAGCTGCAGATTGCCGCCGATTTATAGAGAAGTGAGTGTAGATGGAGAAGAGAGGGGGTCCGTGGATTGAGGCTCCAGGGACTCCAATGTTAAGCGAGGAGAGCCGAGCAAAGGAGACTTGACGGGAGTTCCTCGAGGGAGAGGGAAAGCCCAGAGAGTGTGGTGGCCCGGACGCAGGCGACGACAGCATTTCAGGGACCAGGGAGTGGTCAGCTCTGTGCTCAAAGTTGACAGGCCAATTAAAAGGGCTGAGAATTGGCTGTTGGTTTTAGCAGCGTGGAAGTTGTTGGGAGTCTTCGTCATAGCAGTTTCAGTGGCGTGATGGGGGCCAAAAGCGTTCGAGAGAGAACGAGAGGAAAGAAATTGAGAGACTGAGTATAGACAAACCTTTGCTTTGATGTTTTGAGGCAAGGGGAGCAGAAAACTGGGTCGGTAGCTGCTGGAAGGAGAGGTGGGTTAAGAGTGGGTGTTTTGTGTCCTTGTTTTTTCACGTGTCAGAAAACTTTTTATGTTAACGGGAAAGATCTTGTAGCGTGGGAAAAATTAAGGAATAATTGTGGAGCTGTACCTTTTTGTAGGTAAGAGGTGATGGGCCTCATGTTCCATTGTTTAGTCTAAGAACATGGACAGTTCATCCTCTGTGGTAGTGTTGTCCAACAGAAATATAATGCCAACTGCGTGTGTTAATTTAAAATATTCTAGGGGCACCTGGGTGGCTCAGTCGGTTAAGCGTCTGCCTTTGGCTGGGGTCATGATCCCGGGCTGCTGGGATCGAACTCCACGTCGGGCTCCCTGATCAGAGGGCAGTCTGCTTGTCCCCCTGCCTCTGCCCCTGTTCGTGCTTTCTTTCTCACTAGCTCTCAAACAAATAAAATCTTTTAAAAAAATAAAATAAAATATTCTAGTAGCCATGTTAAAAAAGTAAAAAGAAACATGAAATTAATTTTAAATATTTGAAGCCAGCATATCCAAATTAATTTCAATATGTAATCTACGAAGATGACATGAGAAATTTACATTCTTTTTTCATACTAGATCTTCAAGATCCCGTTTGAATTTTACTGACAGCACATCTCAGTTTGGATGTCAAATTTTCCACCATTAAAATAGAAAATGTCCCACCAAAACAGTAAAGTTGTTTAATATTTACAACTGCTTCAGTTTATTTAATGAATTAAAATTAAATAACATTAGGAATTACATTCCTCAGTTGCACTAGTTACATTTCAAATGTTCAGTAGCAATATGTGGTTAGCGGCTACTATAAGAGTGGATATTTAATAACAGGAGAGAATGTACAGCATATGATTACAGATGCTAGTAAGTGGGTAGATGTAGTAGTGGGTGTTTATGGAAATTCTCTCCTGATTGCTTCTAATTTTGTAATTAAAGAGAAGTCATCAGTGGAGTGTGAGGGTGTGGAAGCAGGTGTTAGGGATTTAAGGGAAGAGGAAATGGTGTGAAATAGGAGCAGACAGGAAAACTAGGGACAAGAATTGGAGCAAATACAGTGATGTGAGAGAGAGAGGCCAGGGAGTTGAGATTGTATGAAGTACAACATTGTATTTATGCACTGTGGAATTCAGGCTGGGTAAGGGGGAGACAGGAAATCAAAAGCTGTGAGTGAAAAGTGGTAGGATCAGTGAATTAAAAACCTCACAGGGGTTGTTGTTGGGGTGTTTGAAGGAGCAAGCCAGAAAGAAGTGATAGAGAACGAGGCACCAAAACTGAGATAACAGAAAGCTTGCACTTACTGGTAGTAAAAGACCTAGGGCATGGAAGGGAGTACAAAAATCCCTGGAGGAGAGGGGTTCAAGGAACAGAGAAATCAGGAGATAATTCCATGTACATTGAGATCACCAGGAGTTAGGACAAGAATATTGGAGAGTGACAGTGAGCCAGGATCTAGATTCAGTGATAAATGAAAGGGAGGGGCTGTGGTAGATGAGTGCAGGAGTGAGGGGTGATGGGAGATATAAGCCAAAAGCACGAGAGTCAAAGTTTCCTTTCAGGAAGAAAGACTTGGGAGCTGCCCTGAAGAGCAAGGAATACACTTCCCCTACCTCCTTGCCCAGTCACGGTAGAAAAAACTACAGGGGAAGCCATCAGGAGGGATTCAGGATTCAGCTAGAGCAAAAATCTGAAGATGTTAAGAAGTTGAAGATTTAGAATATTTTGATTGTAGAGCATGAGTTGAAGAGGGCCCCCCGAAAGCTTTTTGGGAGGTAAAGACAGGTTAAGAGGGGGGAATAGGATGTGTACAGAACAGAATAGACTGTAATCTTAATGTATATAGTACTGTTAGAAACCGATAAAATATTGACAGTCTAAATGTAGGCAAAGGACATAAAACATTCACAGAAGACAATGTAATAGAGCAATAAATGTTTTAAGAGTGTATTTTTTTTCTGACCATAAAAGTTGTACAAAAGAAGAATGAAAGATGTTTAAAAATAAATAGAAACCTGTTAGGAGATGGTAGAGAGGAAGTTGATTAGGAAGAGTTTGGAAAAGGATTGAAGGAAAATGTGCAATTTTGTTTTCTAAATCTCCCTAACTTTCAGTTTCATAGGTAAAAGTGAACCTTGGGTTGCCCCTCAACACAAATTGTTTCTTTCAGCCAGAATGATCTCTCCTGGTCTTATGAATCTTATCTTGTTCATGTTTGCTTTGAACAAACCATCTTCTCTCCCCTCCCCTGCCCCCACCAGCTGTATCAAAACCCTGTCAGTCCCTTCAAAGCTTTGCTGAAGCCCCCTCTTCCATAACATTTGTTTCCAGCCCCAGGGACCATGGTATTCATTTGACTCAGTCATGTGTCAAATCAGTATTGAAATTCCATTTGTGCTTGTCTTATTTCCAAAGGTGATTGTAGAAGTGTTGTCCTTCTCCATGAGACTTTTAGCATTTAATGTGTTCAGTTTATCTTTTATTAATAGATGGAAAAAATTTTGGCATTCTAGTAATCTCGTTTTATATTCTTTATAATGCTGTATATATATTCTATAAACAGCTTTTTTTGGAAGTCATTACATAGCAGAAAATTTTTTTTAAGATTTCTTTCTTTCTTTTAGAAAGAGACAGTGAGTGGGGAAAGGGTGAAGGGGTAGAGGGAGACAGAATCCCAAGTGGACTCCATACTGAGCAGAGAGCCCGACTCAGGGCTTGATCTCACCCTGAGATCAAAACCTGCGCCCAAACCAAGGGTCGGATGCTTAACCAACTGTGCCACCCAGGTGTCCCTCCATAGCTGAAATTTAATTAACATGGAATGTTTGCTCTGGTTTGAAAGAGACTTGAGTTTTAGTGGCCTATACAATCTATGCCTCCACTATATTAAGAGACAAAACTGAGCTACGTAAATTTGAAGATCTAATTGGCTTTATTAAATGATTCTGGAATCAGGAACCATCCCATCCAGCAAGTAGAGGGGCACTCCCAGGAACTGTACAAAATGAAGGTTTTTATAGGGAAGAGGGTAGGGCAAGAAAGTTATTAGCAAAAGAAAAGGATTGTTCCAGGCAAGGTCACTTTCCCTTAGGAGGATGAGCCAGGGGGTCTTATCATGCAAATTACCTCCTCTTCATTTGGGGGATGGAGGGCCCATGTGGCACTTACTGGTGCCCATCATAAAATTCCTGATTGACCAGTTAAGACTGCTTTTGTGGGGGAAGTTGAAACAGTAGATTAGGTATTAAGCTCTGGTTTGAGGACTTGGCCTAAGTAATGCCATTTGGGTCTGTGGTTTTCTGTTTTTTACAATTACCCCCTTTTGGTCAAACTCTCAGCTTAACAAATGTGAATTGAATTGAATTGAAGGCCTTAGCGCCACTCAGTGACCAACCTCAAGTTATAGCACTTTTTGTTATTCCTTTGTGTGATATCCATAGGTCATGACATTTTGGCTTAACCTCTGGGATATTCACAGGTCATGGCTTCAGGTTCATGTTTTTTAAGTTGGTCATTTTCTTTGTTCCTTAGATTTGAAATCTCTTCTCTCAATTTTAAAAAAAAATTTTTAAAGTAATTTCTATGCCTGATGTGGGGCTCAAACTCACAACCCCAGGATCAAGAGTCACACACTGTACCGACTGAGCCAGCCAGGCACCCCCAGATGTTTCAAGTCTTAGATCATTTGCCAGATGGTTAGCAGCTGTGAACATGCATTTAAAACTTTTGAGAGAATACAATGCACCAGGGAATTACTATGATTCATATAAGCAAGATAATTCCTAGTGTATGGAGTATACTATAGAGCTATAGTCCCCAAGACCCAAACTAATCAAAATTTAAAAAGTCAAAGACCCCATGGAAGGAGCTATCTTTTTAAGCCAAGTGACCTGTTCTATGATCTTAACGTAACTGAGTTTCAGCTTCCTCAGAAGTGTTAACCCATGCACAGCAGGTGGTGTTGGGCCATAAGGACAGACATCTTGCTCAGATAAAAGATAATCAAGAGCAGGGCTCTTGGGTGGCTCAGTCGTTAAGTGTCTGCCTTCGGCTCAGGTCATGATCCCAGAGTCCTGGGATGGAGCCCCGCATGGGGCTCCCTGCTCGGTGGGAAGCCTGCTTCTCCCTCTCCCTCTGCTTGTGTTCCCTCTCTCACTGTGTCTCCCTCTGTCAAATAAATATATAATCTGAAAAAAAAAGATAATCAAGAGCTATTTTCCTATCAAGGGCAACTTTGGCTAGAGAGTTTAAGGATTTTTATTGGGCTGCAATTGCTTTAGCAACAGATTTTGCAATAATTTTAAGAATTAAGGAGCAGTTCTTGATCGTAGCCTCATTTATGTTTATCCCCAACCAGAGAAATACGGACCTGTCAAAAGGAATAAATCCTGAGTCATGAAAGCCTCCTCGTAGATCCTTTTTAACTCAACAGTGTGAATTTAGGGGAAGCGACCAATTAGATGACTTACTTTACTTGTGAAAAGTTAAGAGCACAGTTAGATTTTCTCCTAGCCTGAAGTAAAAGAGGTTACCCCCTCTTAGCAAGGGCCTGAGGATGTTAATCTTCCCAAGGAGTGCCAGATTAAAGGAAAGGAAAAGGAGAATGGGTTTTATGTTTATAGTATGAAGTCTTGATCTGTCATCTTGAGTGGAAGCAGTCTACCTCAGTGTCAGTTACTTCTCTTCCTTGTCAGTTCGGTTTAGAGGTCTGCAGCATCTGTATGGACCAGGTGTCAGGTGGAGTGTTTTTTAGCTGTGTGTACCCAAGGCTTAATACCTTTTAGTTTTGCAGCAGTGTCACTGGTCAGGAGCACTTGGTAAGGTCTTTTCCAGCGGGGCTTGAAAGTTGTTTTTCTCTGATGATGTTTCTAAAACACCCAGTCCTCAGGCTTCAGACTGTAACCAACAGGATCCTTTGAACTGGGGTTCAGAGAAAGCTTTATTTACCTGTTGATGATAGGGTTTAGCTTAAGGTATTAACGATTTGCAGTAGCTAGTCATACTAGCATGATAAAACAAGAGAGCAGCAGAATATCATATACTGATAGAATCTGAAAAGGTTTACAAGGTTTTTGTTAATGTTTGTATGATTTACCCAGTGAAGTGGGTGCTTTGGTCTTTGGAGATCATGGAAAGTATACCGCAGGGGGGAAATCTTCAGCCCGTTCAGAAAACACACATACAATAACAAGAACATTGATCACCCATGCTAAGCAGCAGTTAAATGAAGTCCAGCTGCAGGTGCTCAAAGGGTACATGAGGTCTGAAGCCTGTGGGAGCACAAACAGTTTTTCCAGGATTATGGCCCAAACAGATCAGACATTGCTGGTAGACTGTTTTTAAAGGCAGACGCTTAACCAACTGAGTGATGCAGGTGCTATTTGATCATATTAGAGAGATTGAGAGTATGAATGAGAGAGGGGACAGAGAGAATCTCAAGCAGAATCCCCGCTGAGCATGGAGCCCCACACGGGGCTCAATCTCAAGACCCTGAGATCATAACCTGAGCTGAAATCAAGAGTCTGATGCTTAACCAGCCGAACCACCCAAACACCCCCTGGTATCAGCTTTTGATATTAAAACTTTTTTTTTTTTTAAGTAGGCTGCACACTGGGCATGGAGCCCAATGTGGGGCTTGAACTCAGGGCTCTGATATCCAGACCTGAGCTGATATCAAGAGTTGGACACTTAACCAGCTGAGCCACCCAGGCACTCCTCTTTTTCTTTTTCTTTTTTTTTTTTTTTAAAGTAAGCTCTGTACCCAACGGCTTGAACTCATGACCCCGAGATCAAGAGTCACATGCTGTATGGACTGAGCCAGCCAGGTGCCCCTTAAAACTCATTTTTTTTTAAAGATTTTATTTATTCAGATATTTATTTATTCAATATTTATTGAATATTTATATTCAATAAATAAATATAAAAGATATTTATTTATTTATTTACCTGGGTGGTTCAGTTGAGTGTCCTTTTTTATGTATTTATTTTAGAGAGAATGTGAGCACAGAGGGGAGGGGCAGAGGGAGAGGGAGAAAAAGTAAACAGACTCTACGCTGAGCATGGAGCCCAACATAGTTGATCTCACAACCCTGAGATCACGACCTGAGCCGAAACCAAGGGTCAGATGCTCAACTGACTGTCTCACCCAGGCACCCCAAAACTCATTTTTTTAAATAAATTTATTTTAATCTTAACCAGCTTGACCACATTTTAAATTCCTTTTCAAAGATTCCTTTTCCACAAACCTTTTATAACTCTTTTCCCCCTACATTCCATTTTTGTCCTGTTTTTCTTTAAACAACCAGCCTTATTTTAGGACAAAATTAATTTTTTCCCCTTAACAAAAAATTCATCTTTATTTCTCATACGTTTTTTACTCCCTTTTTTGGCATATGGAGATGTTTCCCTTATTTTTAGTAGCTTTAATTACATATATTAATTCAAGTTTTTAACTTTAGAAACTTTAATTTGTGGTGAGAACTAAGGTAAGCAATTGTGAATGGTCTGTTAACCAGCATCCCTTAAATTTGCAAATTTATGGATACATTTCATATTATGTAGAAGCATATGTGTGCCTTTTTAATTTTTATCATGTACCATTAACACATCTAAATATCTTTTAGATTTCTGTAATAAGAATCCAAAAGTAGATAAACCTATGTTTAGTAATTAATGTTTTAGTATTTTGTCTTATTTGGAAATGATCTAGGTATTTAATGAATTTAACTTAACTCGTTTAACTTAACAAAACTTTAAGGTTTCAAGTTATCAAAAGGATTTGGGGGCACTATTTTAAAAATTTACTTAAAACTATTTAGTCTTAAATAAGTTTAGATTACCTACCAAAACTTCATTAAACATTAGACAAAGCATTATCCTAAGGTATTATTTTTTGGTGGGCAGATGTTGGAAGAGATAGCTTAGGTAGAATAAAGTTTTATATTTAATGTTGATACCTTGAAAGACGTGTCTGTTTTTTTTTTAAGATTTTATTTATTTGACAGAGCACAAGCATGGGGAGTGGCAGCAGAGGGAGAAGGAGAAGCAGGCTCCCCTGTAAAGCAGGGAGCCTAATGCAGGGCTCAATCCCAGGACCCTGGGATCATGACCTGAGCCGAAGGCAGTCGCTTAACCAACGGAGCCATCCAGGTGCCCCAAGACATGTCTGTTTTAAACTAGTTTTGATTTCAAATATTTTTTCGTATCACATGAACTCGAAAACATATTTGGGTTAGTTTCTTAGAGTTTCAGAATGTACAAATTTTACAAGCACTTGCCTTCAAACCAACTAAATAGAGCTCTTTTACAAATTAATTTTACCTGTACCAGGTGGAGGTAGAGAAAATATCTAATATTTACAACATAAATGGACACAAATACACAGACAAGATGTAAACAAAAATTTATAGCATTTGTTTTTACTAATATTTGTGGAGAGGACATATAGGCCTGATTTCCAAACACCTCCCTGTATTCTTTTGTTTTTTTGGATGAAAAACTTCTCCCTGTAGTTTTGTATTTGCTCTTAGGTCGTGGAGAAGATAGGGGTAGAAAATTTACAGAGAAAGTATCCAAATTTTCTTCAAGGTGGAGATTTGGAGTCTATCCCTCTGTTATCAGAGGTGCTGAAGTCTGAGCCTAAGAACCCTTTTAGCAGTTTGTATTTTGAAAGGACCTCTCTCATGGAGCACCCACCCAGGCTGCTCAGTCAGTTAAGCATCAGACCCTTGATTTCAGCTCAGGTCATGATCTCTGGGTGGTGAGCTCAAGCCCCACATCGAGGGGCTCTGCATTCAGTGGGAAGTCTGCTTGGGATTCTCTCTCTCTCTCTCTCTCTCTCTCTCTCTCTCTCTCTCATAAATATTAAAAAAAAAAAAAGATAAAATGGCCTTTTTTTCCCCTTCAGTCTCAGGTGATTGTGGGCTGTGCTTACATTTCAGAGATGTGATAAGATTTATCACCTCCCCTCTCAGCGGGGAGCCCAACTCAGGACTTGATCCCAGGACCCCGGGATCATGACCTGAACCCAAGGCAGACACTTAGCTGACTGAGCCACCCAGGGGCCCCTAAAATTTACCCTTTTTCTTAAGAGGACAATTTTGTTTCAATATCCTGGTCTTTTACAACATTTTGAGAGGATTAGGCGAGGTTTGGGCATTGGTAAAGATAGGTGGGTTTTGACTTGTTTCTGGAGTTTCATTTCTGGTTTTGTAGAGATTTGTAAGACAGAGACAGTTTTTAATTCTCCAAGGAACGGATTTACAGCCTGAATATCAAGGAACCGGCCCACCTTTTTAACTAGATTTCTTTCTTCATATTAGGAAGATTTTTAACTAAAATGAGAACTAAAGGATTTCTGTCTTTGTAAAATCTGTATAAAATAAAGCCATTCAATAGAGACCTTTTTTTCTGGTTATACAATTCAACCTTGGCATCTATTAACTTCTATTTGTATAAAGTATTAGCTTTATACCTTAAAAAATTTGCTGCTTTTCAGGGGACATGAATTTGTTGGGGGAGGAAGTGTCTAGGTTATATCTACAAAGATCATTGTGTGAAGATGGGAGGGGTTAGTTACAGTAAACCAAACCCTACAGTTCCCAGTGATTCTGCTAAATTCACGTTCTGGCTTTTCACATTTACAGAAGTAGCATATATACTTTGAACCTAAAGATTAGGCTGGAGTGCTCTCTGCAAATTTTGTAGGAAAGGGGAAGTTAAAACTGGCAGATGGGGCTGGATTTTAAGGAGGGGAATTTTGATTGGATGTGGACATTATTTGTCTTATTTTCTTTTTCTTGTCAAGGGAGTCCCTAGGGCCAGCCATTATACTAATAAGGCAATTGAGAGCTCTTTCTAAAGATTTTTTTTTTCCCAAATATAGCCAATTTAAAGGATCCATCATTTGGCCATTGACAAGTAGGGTCTCATTCATTTTAATATCAACTCATATCAATAAGCCTTTTATGGCTTACCCAAAGACAAGGGGCATCCAGAGGGCGTAGATAATGCAGCCACCTTGATCCAAAAGTTTACTCCGAAGAATAGTTTAAGAAAGCAAAGACTTCGGGCGCCTGGGTGGCTCAGTCGTTAAGCGTTTGCCTTTGGTTCAGGTCGTGGTCCCAGGGTCCTGGGATCGAGCCCCACATCAGGCTCTCTGCTCGGCGTGAAGCCTGCTTCTGCCTCTCCCACTCCCCCTGCTTGTGTTCTCTCTCTCGCTGTGTCTTTCTCTGTCAAATAAATAAAATCTTTAAAAAAAAAAAAAAGCAAAGACTTCACTGCACAGGTGATAAGAATGATGTGTGCACGCAGTCTCCAGTCTCCCACAAACGTGAATCGCCTTTAGTCACAACCGCCTAATCTGTGATACCAGGCAGGTAGTCTGGAATGGGTTTTCTAGCACTAACAAGCAACACAGGTTATGACAAAGGCCCCTAATAGGCTGGGACCTCTTAGGACAAACTCTCCTGAGAGCCAGCACTGCCCGACAAAGAGAGCGCTACTTGTAACAGATCCCCAGTCTGTTCATCTGGCCATAAATGTGCACCCCAGTAAGTGCACCCTCCAGATGGTGAAGACCACAGAGAATATTCTCATCAGTCACAAAGCCAAACTCTTAGGTCAGAGAACAAGAAGAAAGGAAAACCCCTACCCAGTGTTGGTTTGTTTTTGGTGTTTATGTGCACATCGACCGCTTTAGCTACGCTTTGGGTCTCTCAACCAATCTCCTCTGTAGGAGGGGTGTGCTTCAGGGTTGGGAACTGTGTTTTACATAGTATCTCATTGCATGGAAGTTTCTTGAGGTTGGCTGGTGACCTACTGTCCATCTAACCCTTTCTGTGACCACTTACCCCTAACACAGGAGTCTTTGAGTTAGATGGCGAGCGCTCTACGCTCTCACATGCTCAACTTGTGCCCACCAATTTTTGTGGCTTTTTGGTCTTCAAGATCCCTGTTAGCTATAGCCTTTAGGTACACACAAAACAAGATAAACAAACATGCACCTCGCCACGCCAGCACTAATGAAAACATGTCACTGCAGACTGGCCAACAGAAGACCGTGTGCACCATCAGCAGTTACCAATGTGCACTAAACCAACCAGCAGACTCCATTCAGGGAGACTGCTGACAGGAAATGGGAAAAGGACCAAACCAGTAAGTCCCAGTAAGTGGGGAATGCAGACTGGAACTGGGGAAGGGATTCCAATGTGGAATTGCAGACTAAACCAAGTGAGAAGGACAGGCACTCGGTTAGGATCCCCATTGGTCTAAATGGACCCATTAACCCCGGACTAGAAAGCCAATATTCGATAAGTATCTCGAATGCAAAAGGAGCAAAGCTGAAACCTAGGGGGGCTTAGCAGTGGCTCTCAGAAATGGCAAGAAGGACCAAACTCAAAAGGGTTCACAGGGTGCCATGCGTTTCTCATTGTCCCCGAATGCCATGAGAAGTTCGATTCATAGCCCAACGCTATGGCTAAATCTGTTAAAACAAAACAAGATTTAACCAAGTAAATTTGGAGATCCAGTTGGCTTTATTAAATGATTCACGATCAGGCAGCAGCAAGTAGAAGGGAGCTCTAAGGAAATGTACAGAATGGGAGGGGTTTTTTTTAATAGGAAGGGTGGGGCAAGAAAATCATTAGTTGTCTTCAGACAAGGTCACTTTCCCTTGGCGGGAGGAGCCGGGGGTCTTATGCAGACGGCCTCATCTTCCTTTGGGGGACGGGGCCCAGGTGGCACGTATTGGCACCCATCAGAAAATTCCTGCCTAATCAGTTAAGACTTTCTGGGGGAGGTTGAAACTGCAAGTAGATTAGGTATTAAGTTTTTGTTTGAGGACCCAGCCTAAGTGATGACATTTGGGGCCTGTGGTTTTCTTTTTACCAAGTAAACATGTGACAGTGAGAAACATACTGTCTTATTACTAGACAACTTATGCTAAGAAATATTAGGCCAGTGATAATTTCAAAGTACCCTTTACTCCAGCAGTTCTGCTTCCAAGAATGTACCTTGCTGATCTATAGGAATGCATGTGAAATAATTTATGTAGGAGTTTACTCAGTGCAGCGTTGTTTTTAACGATAAATGGTGAGGTGTGATCTAGATGTCTGCCAGGAGGTCCCAGATTAAATAAATGATGCATCTGTGAGGAGGAAAAAATCATTTCCTTCTGTTCTAAGTTCTAAGTTCTCAGCTGGGAGAACTATAACAAAAGACATGAACAGGAGAAAAGCATACAAATATGTAAGTTTTACATGATACATGAGCCTTTATAAGGAAGTGATAACCAAAGGGTTAAACCTGAATATTAATGCTAGGTCTGGTGAAGTGGGAAGTTGTGGGGAAATGTGATAAGAGTATGAGCTAAGTGTGGTAAACTCCGCAAACAGCAAGGCCTGTTCTTTGATTCCTCTTGGTGTCCCTCCATCTTCAATGATAAGGTTGCCCATACCCCCCTTCCCAAACCCCTGTCAGGTATAGGGAGGGCACCTCTCACCTGAAGGTCTTAACACCTGCTTTAGGGGGAGGTCAGAAAGTCTTTCCTGCACCTGCTGTTTCTCAAATTCCTTGTGCTTGATGTAGTCAATAATGTCAAGGTGTCATATTTTGAGGTCGTGTGCCCTGAACCTTGTCAAGTCTACTGTATGGACAGTGGAATATGCAACCTAAAAAAAAATGGAGAAACTTTTTAACATATGGATATGAAAGATCTTCAAGATATACTGTTAACTGAGAAAAGGGGGGGCATGAAATATGGGGGAGGAAGTATGTATATGTATTTGTATAGACAAAGATCTCTGGAAGGATACGCAGGATCTAGTAATGGTGGATACCTTTGGAGGTAGAGGGGTGGTCATTGGGCAGGTAAGGGATGAGATGAGGGAGTCTACACTATTTCTTTTTATTTTTTGGTTTTTGAACCATATAGCTATTAGCCTAAGTAAAGGTCAAACAATTATATTTAAAAATCTTAAAATATTTCATTCTCTAACACACCTTATTGGCATTATTAGTTACCACCATTTTGGATTAATGTACATTTGTAGAAGTTATTTATTCTGAATTGAGTCTATTAGTTTAAGCTATTAAAGTGATCCAAAATTACTAGGAAAAAAAACTATTAGGTCATAAATGGTCAATAAAGGTATCACAGGATGAGAGACACTGGCAGAGCCTGGGTCTGATGATCCTTCACCTTGTTCCTTATCTTTTTAGATGGTTCCTTCATCACCTTCAGGCCAAGTTCGAGGTTATTACGTAGACTGGAAAATGTTGCGTGATGTGAAGAGACGAAAAATGGCCTATGAATATGCAGATGAGAGGCTACGGATCAATTCACTCAGGAAGAATACCATTTTGCCAAAAGATCTTCAGGTGAGCAAATTAAGATGAGACCCTGTCTACCACAAGATCATTCTCAAATCAGAGCACAATTGATACTGTTGTGACTTAGTAACAATATAATTTCTGGAGAATATGATCAAGATATCCTAGTCAACATAATTTTTTTTTTAAAGATTTTATTTATTTAATTGACAGAGACAGCGAGAGAGGGAACACAAGCAGGGGGAGTGGGAGAGGGAGAAGCAGGCTTCCCGCCGAGCAGGGAGCCCAATGCAGGCCTCGATCCCAGGACCCTGAGATCATGACCTGAGCCGAAGGCAGTTGCTTAACCAGCTGAGCCACCCAAGCGCCCCCTAGTCAATATAAATTAATAACCTTGAAGTGATTTTGGTGAGTTTCAGACTAAAGAGAACTATTCATTCCTAACTAGCCTTTTAATTGTTTCACTAGATGACCCTTAGAAAGGACTGGTGCATGGTAACCACACAAATTGGGCAGTTATTTTGACATAAGATCTCCCCCCGCCCCAAATTCTTCCCACTCTTTCAACTATCAAGGCATTGGGAGGCTGTGCTGACCCATGAGGCCAGCCAGGTGGCCTAAACTGTTCCTCCCCCAGGGCAATTCCTAGCCTGCCTCTCTCAACTCCTTTGCCCACCTCTGTGTACTGAGATGGCTTTCCTCTAGGTTTACTTTCTTGTACTCCTTAACTTGAATAAGAGGATGTCAACCCTATTTGACTTCCTTAAGCATAAGGTCCTGCACCTACCTGGTGACATAGAATACCTGCATTCAGGAGTCTTACTGGGGCTCCTGGGTGGCTCAGTCAATTAAGCAGCGGACTCCTGATTTCAGCCCAGGTCATGATCTCAGGGTCCTAGGATCCAGCCCTGCATCGTTGGGCTCACAGTGTGCTTCAGGGTTCCCTCCCTCTCCTTGCTCTTCTCCTCTCTCTCTTGCCCTCACTCTCAAATAAATAATAAATGAAAACAGTGAAGTCCAAAATCTTTAGGACACAGCAAAGGCATTTCTAAGAGGGAAGTTTAAAGTCATACAGGCCTACCCCAAGAAACAAAAATCTCAAAACAACCTAACCTAACACTTAAAGGAGCTAGAAAAAGAACAAATTTCAAAGCTAGTAAATGGGAGGAAATAATGAAGATCAGGACAGAAATAAATGAAACAGACGTGGAAAAAAAAAACAATAGAAAAGATCAATGATAGAGCTGAGTTCTTTCTAAAGATAAATAAAATTGACATTTAGCCAGACTTACCAAGAAAAAGGAAGGAATGAAATCAGAAATGAGAGGAAATAACAAATGACAGTACAGAAATACAATTGATTACAAGAGAATATGAAAAATTATATGCCAACAAATTGGACAACCTAGAAGGAATGGATGAATTCCTAGAAACCTGCAATTTCTCACAACCAAATCAGGAAAAGATAGAAAATTTGAACAGACTTACTACTAGAAATGAATTGGTAATCAAAAAACTCCCAACAAACAAAATTCCAGGACCAGATGTCTTCACAGATGAATTCTACCAAACATTTAAAGAAGACTTAATATCTATTCTTCTCAAACTATTCCAGTAAATAAAAGAGGAAGGGAAACTTCCAGATTCATTCTACATGGCCCCTATTACCTGATACAAAAACCAGACAGAGACACTACAAAAAAAGAAAACCACAGACCAAAATCTCTGATGAACATAGGTTAAAAAAAATTAGCAAAGCAATGTCAACATACATTAAAGGGTCATTCACCACGGTCAAAGGGATTTCTTTCAGGGATGCAAGGGTAGTTCACTTTTGGCAAATCCATCAACATGATACTTTAACAAGGGAAACGATAAAAACCATGTGATCATCTCAGTAAATATATTTGACAAAATATAACAGCCATTCGTGACAAAACTCAACAGAGTGGATTTAGAGGGAACATACCTCAACATAATGAAAGCCATGTATGAAAAATCTACAGCCATCGTCATACTCAGCAGTGAAAAATTGAAAGCTTTTGCACTAAGTTTGGAAACAAGACAAGGATGTCCACTTTCACTACTTTTATTCAACATAGTACTCAACTGCAGGAATCACACAAGGAAAAGAAAGAAGAGGCATCAAAATTGGTAAAGAAGTAGTAAAGGGGTGCCTGGGTGGCTCAGTCATTGACCGTCTGCCTTTGGCTCAGGTCGTGATTCCACGGTCCTGGGTTCCAGCCCCGCATCGGGCTCCCTGCTCGGCGGGAAGCCTGCTTCTCCCTCTCCCACTCCCCCTGCTTGTGTTCCTGTTCTTGCTATCTCTCTTTGTCAAATAAATAAAATCTTTAAAAAAAAAAAAAAGTAAAAACTGTCACTGTTTGCAGATGACCTGACACTATATAGAGAAAACCCAGGAGGACCTGCGTGGCTCAGTTGCTTAAGCATTCCACTCCTGGTTTTGGCTCAGGTCATGATCTCAGGATCATGAGATCAGGCCCCGTGTCAGGCTCGGTGCTCAGCACATGATCTGCTTGAGAGATTCCCTCTCTCGCTCTCCCTCCCCCTCTCCTCCTTCCCCCACTTGTATGCAGTGCATGTTCTCTCTCGCTCTCTAAAATAAATGAATAAAATCTTAAAAAAAAAAAACCCAATGACTCCACCATAGACTATTAAGAACTGATAAATGATTTTAATAAAGATGCAAGATATAAAATTGATATACAGAAAGCTATTGCATTTCTATACATTAATAATGAAGTAGCAAAAAGAGAAATTAAGAAAACAATCCATTTACAATTACACCAAAAAGAATGAAGTACCAAGGAAATATTCTTTAATGCTTAATAGTTTGTGTTAATTTAGTGGCTTTCATATGCATTTTATTTAATTTATGCACTTATAATATGTTAGAGTAATTACTGTGCTTTCTCACAGTCTAGCACAGGGTCCATCATACTTGTCATATTTAAGTGAATATAATCACACACTAATATGCACATATATAAGAATAAATCTCTACTGAGAAATCCTTAATGCAAGCTTCTGTAGTAATTTCTTTTTCCTCCATCTCAACCACTTTTGCCCTTACCAGCTTCATTCTCTCTATTGCAAATAATCTTTTAAAAATGTAAATCTCATCTGATCCCTCATCTGTGCTTCTCCAGCAGTTAGAATCTTTACCGTAGGTGTCAGGGCTCTGTTATCCTTCCCCAGCCTCCTCTCAAACCCATTCCCTCTTATTTGATCTGCATCCCAGAGGTTTCAGATTTTCATTACTCATAAGTCATATGGGAAATAAACTAACTTTATACCTTAAGGAACTAGAAAAAGGAGAGTAAACTAAGCCCAAGTTAGCAAAAGAAAGGGAGTAACGGGCACCTGGCTGGCTCAATCGGTAGAACATGCATCTCTTGATCTCGGGGTCATGAATTCAAGCCCCACATTGGGTGTAGAGCTTACTATTAAAAAAAGAAGAAGAAAAGGAAAGAAAAAGAAAAATCAAGGATTAAAGCAGAAATAAATGAAATAGAGACCAGAAACATACTAAGGACCAATGAAACTAAGAGCTGATGTTTTGAAAAGATAAACAAAATTGGCAAATCTTTAGCTAAACTAAGTAAAAAAAGAGCAAGAACTCAAAATCAAATGAAAAAGGAAACATTACAACTGATATTACAGAAATACAAAGTATCATAAACTGATATGAGCTGGGTGGGGCACCTGGGTGGCTCAGTCAGTTGAGTGTCTGCCTTCAGCTCAGGTCATGATCCCAGGGTCCTGCAATTGAGCCCCATATTGGGCTCCCTGCTTAGCGGGGAGCCTGCTTCTCCCTCTCCCTCTGCTGCTCCCCCTGCTAGTGCTCTCTTGCTCTCTGTCAAATAAATAAAATCTTAAAAAAAAAACAAAAACAAAAAACTGGTATGAACCATTACATGCCAACAGATTGGATAACCTAGAAGAAATGGATAAATTCCTAGAAATATACAGCCTAATAAGACTAATTGGAGGAGAAATAGAAAATCTGAACTGACCAATAATGAATAACGCTATTGAATTAGTAATCAGAAACCTTTCAGAAAAGAAAAACCCAGGACCCTATGGCTTCATGAGTGAATTCCATCAAACATTTAAAGGTGAATTAATACCAGGGTGCCTGGGTGGCTCAGTTGGTTAAGTGTCTGACTCTTGATTTCTGGCTTGGGTCATGATCTCAGGGTGTGGAGCCTGCTGGGATCCTCTCCCTCTTCCTCTAACCCTCCCCCTTCTCCTAAATTTTTTTTTTTAGAAACATTAAAAAAAAAAAAGTGGATTAATACCAATACTTCTCGAACTCTTCCAAAAACTTGAAGGCAAAGGACCACTTCCGGATTTATTTTATCAAGCCAGCATAACCCTGTTATCAAAGCCAGATAAGAACACTATAAGAAAAGAAACACAGGGGTGCCTAGGTGGCTCATTCGGTTAAGCTTCTGACTCTTGATTTCATCTCGGTTGTGAGATCGAGCCTCGTGTCGGGCTCCGCCCTGGGTGAAGAGCCTGCTTAAGATTCTCTCTCTTCTTCCCTCCTTCCCTTCCTCCCTCCCCCTTTCTCCTTCTCTCCCCTCCCACCCTCCCTCCCTCTCAAAAAAGAAAGAAAAAGACTATAGGCCAATATCCCTGAAATATGTAGGTGTAAAAATTCTCAACAAAATACTAGCAAAATCATATAATAGCATATTAACAGTATCATCCACCATGATCAAATGGGATGTATCCCTGGGATGCAAAGATGGTTCAACATATGCAAATCAACAAATATGATATACCACATTAATAGAATGAAATATAAAAATCATATGGTCATCTCAACAGATACAAAAAAGCATTTGACAAAATTCAACATTATTTCATGATAAAAGCTCTCAAGAAATTGGGTGTAGAAGAAATGTGTAACAAAATAATAAGCCCAGAGCTAACATTATACTCAGTGGTGAAAGGTTGAAAGCTTTTCCCTTAAGATCAGGAACAGGGAAAGGATGCCCCCTCTTGGCTCTTCTATTCAACACAGTACTCAGGCAAGAAAAATTTTTAAAAAGGCATTCAAATCAGAAATGAAGAAGTGGGGCACCTGTCTGGCTCAGTTGGTGGAGCATGTGCTCTTGTTCTCAGGTCATGAGTTCAAGTCCTACATTGGGTGTGGAAAAAAAAAAAAGAGGTAAAACTGTTTGCATATGTGATCTTATACATGGAAAATCCTAAGGACTCCACCAAATACTGTTAGAACTGACCAATGAATTCAGTAAAGTTGAAGGATATAAAAATCAGTTGTGTTTGTATAGACTAACAACAAAATATCTGAAAAAGAAATAATACAATCCCATGTTACAGTAGCATCAAAATCAGTAGAATACTTAGGGATAAACTTCATGAGGGGAAAGATCCATATGCTGAAAACTATAAGGCATTGATGAAAGAAACTGAAGAAGACATAAACGAAAAGATGTCCTGTGTTCATGGGTCAGAAGAATTAATATTTTTAAAATGTCCATACTTGGGGCACCTGGGTAGCTTAGTTGTTTAGTGTCTGACTCTTGATTTCAACTCAGGTCATGATCTCAGGGTCATGAGATCAAGCCCCGTGTTGGGCTCCACGCTCTGCAGGGAGTCTGCTTGGGATTCTCTCTTTCCCTCTCCCTCTCCTTCTGCCTCTCCTCTCTCTCTCTCTAAAATAAGTAAGTCTTGAAAAGAAAAGGAACTGTCCATACTACACAAAGCCATTTATAGACTTTTTGATAAATTCCAATGGCATTTTTCACAGAAATAAAAAAAAAATCCTAAAATTCATATGGAATCACAAAAGAGCCCTGAGTAGCCAAAGCAGTCCTGAGAAAGAACAAAACTGGAGGCAACACACTTCCTAATTTAAAACTTTAGTATAGGGGCTCCTGGCTGGCTCAGTCAGTGGAGCATGCTACTCTTGATCTTAGGGTTATGAGTTCAAGCCCTGTGTTGGGTGTTGAGATTACTTAAAAATAAAATCTTTAAAGAAAAAAACACTTTATTACAAAGTTGTAATATTCAAGGTAGTATACTGCATAAAAACAGACACCTAGAACAATGGAAGAGAACCAAGAGCCCAGGAATAAACCCATTCATATATGGTCAACAAATATTCAACAAGGGGACCTGAACTACTTAATGGAGAGAGAGTAGTTGCTTTAATAAATGGTGTTGGGGAAACTGGATGTTCACGTGCAAAAGAATGAAATCGGACCCCTATCTTAAACCTCACAGTAATTAACTCAAAATGTGTGAAAACTTTAAAACCTGAAACTATAAATCTTCTAGAAGAAAACATAAGGGAAAAGCTCCTTGACATTGGTCTTGGCAGTGATTGTTTAGATATGACACCAAAAGCACAAGCAACAAAAAGCAAAACATAAGAGTAAATGCTTCTGCACAATAAAAGACCTGATAAAGGGGTAATATCCAAAATATATAAGGAACTCCTATAGTTCAATAGCCAAAAATCAACACTTAAGTTGAAAAATTATCAGAGAACCTAAATAGACATTTTTCCGAAGAAGTCCTACAAATGTCCCCTACAGGTACATGAAAAGATGCTCAATATCACTTATGATCAGGGAAATGCAAACCAAAACCACAATGAGATATCACCTCATACTTGTTAGAATGACTATTATCAAAAAGACAAAGGATAAGTTTTGGCGAGGATGTGGGGAAAAGGGAACCCTTGTGCACTGTTGGTGGGAATGTAAATTGGTGCACTAATTATTGAAAACTGGAGGTTCCTCAAATAGTTAAAAATAGAACTATCCATATGGTCCAGCAGCAGTCTACTTCTGAGTATCTGAAGAAAATGAAAATAGTAATTCGAGAAGACATCTGCACTTCCATGTTCACCACAGCATTATTCACAATAGCCAAGATATGGAAGCAACCTAAGTGTTAGCAAATGAATGTGATACTTATTCAAAGAAAATGTGGTACACACAGGCACACACAATAGGCAATAGTATTTTGCCTTTTGCAATAACTTGAATATACCTTGGGAGTATTATGTTAAATAAGTCAGAGAAAGACAAATACTGTTTGATTTCACTTACGTATGGAATGTGGAGTTAGTTGAACTCATAGGAACAGATTAGAATGGTGGTTACTGGTGGCTGGGAGGTCGGGGAAATGGGGAGATCTCGGGCAAAGAGTACAAACTTATCTCTATAAGATGAATAAGTTCTGAGAATCTAACATATAAAGTAATTATAGTTAACAATATTGTATGTTTGAAAGTTGTTAAGAGAGTAAATGTTAAATGTTCTCATCATCAAAAAAAGTAATTATTTGGGGGTGATGAAGGTGTTCAGTAGGCCTTATTGTGGTAATTATTTTGTAGTGTATACATGTATCAGATCATCACAGTGTGTTACATGATGTTACATGTCAGTTATATCTCAATAAAGCTGGAGAAAAAAACATATGGGGAGACAACAGAAATATGTTCACATATTTTCCAAATGACTTAAACAAGAATGTATATGGTGGTGAAAAACTGGGGGCTTTTCCTGTAAGAACCAAAACAAGACAAGGATGTCTACTCTTGCCACTTTTATTCTACGTAGTACTGGAAGTCCTGGCCACAGCAATCATACAATGAATCAATGACATCCAAATTGGTAAGGAAGAAGTTAAACTGTCACTATTGGCAGATGACATGATACTATAGAAAACCCTAAAGACTCCACCAAAAAATTATTAGAGATAATAAATGAATTCAGTAAAGTTGCAGGAGATAAAATTAATATACAGAAATTATTTACACTTCTATACACTCATGGCAAAGTAGCAGAAAGAGAAATTTAAAAAAACAGTCTCATTTACAGTTGCACCAAAAACAATAAAATACCTAGGAATAAACTTAACCAGGGAGATGAAAGACCTGTATTCTGAAAACTATAAACACTAACGAAAGAAATTGAAGACAATACAAATAAATGGAGAGATATTCCATGCTCATGGGTTGGAAAGATTAATATTGTTAAAATAGCCATACTACCCAAAGCATTCTACAGATTCAGTGCAATCCCTATCAAAATGCCAACTGCACTTTTCACAGAACTAGAACAAATAATATTAAAATTTTTATGGAACCGCATAAGAGCCCAGATAGTCAAAGTAATCTTGAGAAAGAACAAAGCTGGAGGTATCCCAGTGCCAGATTTCAAGATATACAACAAAGCAATAATAATCAAAACAGTGTAGTACTGACACTGAAACAGACATATAGATCATTGGAACAGAATAGAGAGCACAGAAATAAGTTAATCTACAACAAAAGAGGCAGGAATATACAATGGGGAAAAGATAGTCTCTTCAATAAATGCTGTTGGGAAGCTGGACAGCTACATGCAAAAGAATACAACTTATAAGACCACTTATACCATATGTAAAAATAAACTCAAAATGGGTTAAAGACATAAATGTGAGACCTGAGAGCATAAAACTCTTAGAAGAAAATATAGGCAATAATTTTTTTGACATCGACTGTATCAACATTTTTCTAGCTATGTCTCCTCAGGCAAGGGAAACAAAAGCACAAATAAACTGTTGGGACTAGCACCACAATAAAAGCTTTTGCTCATCAAAGGAAACCATCAACAAAGTAAGAAGACATCCGACTGAATAGGAGAAGATATTGCAAATGATACATTGCAAATGATAAGAGGTTAGTAGCCAAGATACATAAAGAACTTCTACAACTCAACACCCGAAAAAGCAAATAATCCAATTTAAAAGTTGGCAGAGGACCTGAATAGATGTTTTTCCAAAGAAGACTTCCAGGTGGCCAACAGACACATGAAAAGATTCTCCACATCAGTCATCATCAGGGAAATGCCAGTCAAAACTACAAGGAGATGTCACCTCACACCTGTCAGAATGGTTAGAAGTAAAAAGACAACAAGGATGGGCAAGGATGTGGATTAAAGGGAAACTTCGTGTGTGTTAGTGGGAATATAAATTGGTATAGACACTGTGGAAAACAGTATGGAGGCTGTGCAAGTAATTAAACATAGAGAACTATCATATGATTCAGTAATTTCACTACTGGGTATTTACCCATGGTAAGCAAAAACACTAATTCAAAGACACATGCACTCCAGGGTTTACTGCAGCATTATTTACAAATAGCCAAGATATGGAAGCAACACAAGTGTCCATCAATAGAAAAATAGATAAAGAAGATGGGTGGGGGGATGTGCGTGCGTGCGCACAATGGAATATTATTCAGCCATAAAAAAATGAGATCTTGCCATTTGCAACAGCATGGATGGACCTAGAAAGTATTATGCTAAGTGAAATAAGAGAAAAACAAATGCCATGAGATTTCACTTACATGTGGAATCTAAAAAAAAAAAACAAATACAGAAACAGACCCATATGTACAGAGAAGAAACTGATGATTGCCGGGATTGGAGGGGAGAGATGGGCACAAGGAGCGAAGGGGAGTGGGAGGTACAGGCTTCCCGTTATGGAATGAGTAAGTCATAGGGATGAAAGGTGCAGCCCAGGGAATATAGTCAATGGTACTGTGACAGTGTTGTGTGGTGTGAACTATCCATATGGTCCAGCAGCAGTCTACTGAGTATCTGAAGAAAATGAAAATAGTAATTTGAGAAGACATCTGCACTTCCATGTTCACCACATGGTAGATGTGTAGATGGTAGCTACACATGTGGTGAGCACAGCATCATGTATAGACTTGGCAAATCACTATGCTGCACACCTGAAACTAATGTAACCATATTTCAACTATACTTCAATGGAAATAAGATTCAAAAAAAAAAAAAGATGCAGCTGCCCTATTCATAAGAGCTCAAAACTGGAAACTACCCAGATGTCCATCAGCTGTAGAATGGATAAATGAATTATGGTATGTTCACACGATGAAAATCACCACCAATGAGAATGAACAGATTACAACACATGCAACAGTATGGATGAATCTCACAAGCATATTATTGAATGAAAGAAGCCAAAGAGAAATGAATGAAAAAGAATGCCTACTGTATGGTTAGATTTATATGAAATCTAAATACGGAGAACTCATCTGTGATGTTAGTAATCAGGAGAGCTGCTGGCTAACAGTGTCTGTGGTCAATGTCTAAAAGGAGGCACATGTGGGGCCTGGGGTGCTGCTGATGTTTGTTTGCATTCCAGTTGCTTATTACAGAGATGTCCTGTTAAAAGTGAATGAGCTTTACACTTAATGGTTTGTGGATTCTTGTGTATCTGTGTTAAATTTCTATAAAATTTTTAAAGATTGTTTTGGGAGCATGCCAAAAATTTCTATCATTTTTTCCGGTCTGTTTGTTTTTACCCAGAGGTTAAGGTTCACTACTGTGTCTAAGGTTCTTTGGGGAAACTGGCTATATTAGTGAATCTAGCCCTTTGTTCCCTAACTCAAGCATTGACTCAAGCATATGGAATAACTGTGTGCATGTGATCTGTGTAGTAATGTTGTGACTTCCCTTAGGAAGTGGCCGATGGAGAAATTGCTGCCCTTCCCCGGGATAGCTGCCCTGTTCGAATCCGAAATCGGTGTGTTATGACGTCCCGTCCACGTGGTGTAAAGCGGCGCTGGAGGCTTAGTCGTATTGTCTTCCGTCACTTAGCAGACCACGGGCAGCTGTCGGGGGTCCAGCGAGCAATATGGTGACCCGCTCTGGAACCTACTGAGCAGGGAAACCAGTTCTGGCAAGAAGAGGCTTCTCTAATAGACAAAAACCTAGTTTTGTAGGGGTCCAGTATGGGAGTCTAGTCTACCTGATGCTGCCTACGGTTAAATTACTTTTTAATTTTAAATTAAGAAATTTGGTGGATGTTTCAGTCAGTGAATTCTGGCTCTCTGTGAATTATCTCTTCTCTTGGACTTAAAAATTAACCGTACTGTTTCCATACATAGTGCAAGGAGTAGAATAATAAAAAATATTCTGTGAAAATATTCTCTGTATGCCTGCCTTTTCCTTCACGCTAAATCTTTTAGCAACATATGAAGCGTTCCTGTATTTTTAAGGGCATTATTTCATAAAGCAGTATTATCTGATAGTTAACGCAACTCACGGACAAGTAACTCATCTGTGGCAGTTTGTCATCCTGGGCTGGCTTCCCTGACCTGCACAGCGCACCATACTGCCAGCTCATTGTTAGGGAAACGATGTGTTAGAAGGTATAGCTGATGTTCCTGGGTGTCTAAGTCATGCTCCACTTCTCTGTGTGATGGCTGGACAAGAGGCAGAAGCACTAAAAGTTTTCTTGTTCCATCTTTGACAGCCTTTAGGGAAGAAGCCCTCTTAGAGCCCCTGAAAATCGATGCAAACAGGAAAAATTTTGTTGGAATAGTATATATTTTCTTTATTCTGGTTTATCTGTAACAGAAATGAGTAAAGGTAGCAAAAGATTGTCTTGTTCAGTAACTCAGCAGTGATCAGCCCAGTGATAAAAATGTCCGGGGTGTAAGTATGGAAGCACCCACTTCACATCAGGCAAGTGTTCCCGGAGCTGACATCAGAACTTCAATTAGGAGGCAAGGGATGAGATTTTTGCAGAGGGAACCAGGGAAGTGGAGGCACAAAGTCATCAAGGAGTGCGACGGCAGCCCCTCCGTTGTATGAGAAATATGAAACGCAAGACAAACCCCATGTCATGGAAGATACATTATGTGAAGGTAAGACTTAATTGGGGAGCAGAGGAATAACCTCATCAGTTGCTCTCCAGATAACTGACAATAGTGTGGTAGATCTAGGCCACGAGTGGAAAGGCTCCATGCAAGATAACCAGTTAGGAGGGATGTCATAATCGTTCTGGAAAACCAGGGCCTTAACAAAGGGAGTTGAGGCAGACAAGAGGATAGGTTTTAAAAAGTCTTATTTAGAAAGAAAATTGGGCAAGACTTAGAGACTGATAGGTAAAGGGGACTGTAGGTTTCTGGTAAGGGTGATTGGATGGATGGCAGAAGGCAACCCCCAGATAGAAAATATAGGCAGAAAAGAATCAGTTGGGAGGAAACCGGGCATGTGAGTTCAGGTTTCAGTCGTGCTGTTGGAGATGCCTGTGTCTCAGGAAGAGGCTTGGTGTGCACCTGGGTAGCAGAGTCCGGAATTTAGTGGAGGTGAAGCTGTGCGAGAATTCTCAAACCTTGGATTCATGTTTCCCAAATTTATATTACAGCTTACCAACTGGAATGCTCTAGCTAGTATCCCAACTAGTAACTAGGGTTAATCAGATTATAACTAGAACGTCCCATTTGTTTTCTGGCATATCATCGATAGGACACCCTCTTTTTGTTTTCATTTGTTTGATTCAGGCATCCAAGCATGATCCATCGATTTCATTTGGTTGCTGTGCCTGTCATTCCTGCTTTCGTGTCACTGGTTTGTTGGAGGAGCCAGGTCATTGGTCCTTACATTCTGCATGGAGCGCTGGGTGTTACACGCAAACAGTGAACCATGGACACTACATCAAAAACTCATGGAATAAAAAAAAAAGGCCAACATTTGGGGGCGTTTGCTTCTTCATGTGTCCTTTAATTTATTCCTGTCCCTAAAAACTCGTAGTTACACTCAGAGGCTTAACTAGATTCAGGTTCAGTTTTTTAAGGAATGAATTTTCCCAGGTGTGCTGGATACTATTTCCTGTGCCATCAGAAGGCAACTTTCTGGTTGTCCTCCCACTGCTGGGTCCTGTATCCTGTTAACTTGATGAAGGATATTTGGTATTTCCTCACTTTCTGGCATTAAGAAAATGCAGGCTTACCTTGTGTATTTTCTGCCTAACATTTTTGAAGGCTCCCTGATCCTTTTAGTACAAAAATGTTGAGACCGTATCTGAGCACTAAGGGTGCTGCTGTTTGCTACTGAATTCGGAATTGTCATTGCCTTTATAAAGGCCCTTTTGGTGGATGTTGCTAAGAAATGCGCATTTAAGAAAAATAATAATGGTAAGTTCGTATCAATTCTGTACTTGTTAAATATAAGCTCATAATGACTCGAGTTATTCATTACCTTTATAATACATAAAAACTGCTTCAACATACACTTTTACTCCTAACACTAAGTGATCATAGCGTTAAGACTCCTGTGGGTTTGTCTTTAGACTTCTGTTGCACTAGCAATGGAAGAGTCAAAATACTGTGTTTTAAAGTCACTTGCAAGAATTATGTCTGTCACAACTTGGTATGTTAGGTTTGTTTTCAAACGTTAGGATTACTTTTTATTTAGCTTTGAAATGTTAAATTTTAGATGGTTCTAAAGTCGAAACTACAGACAAAAGTACACTCACAAGTATGGTTTCCCACCTCGTTCTTTTCCCTACTGGTAACCATTTTTAATTAGTTTCAGGTTACTCTTCTGGTTTCTTTTTGAAAGATAAGAGATACACATATGTGTATGTCTGTGTATTCACATGTCTCACCCTTTTGGACACTAAGGTAAGTATACCATAAACAATTTTCTGCACTTTGCTTTTCCTGTATCCTGGTGATCATTCTGTGTATGTAGAAATAATCATTTCTTTTTGTGACTGTAAGGACCCCCCATGTAGACATATCTGTTTATTCAGCTAGTCCTCGATTAATTGACATTTGGGTATTTCTATTTTTTTGCATTTATCATTCATTTTTGCCATTTTTGAGGTTATGTTAAATGTTTAACAGTTATATCCTATACATTAATTTAAAACCCTTCCAATTTTTACCCTACCACTTTTATCAGATTCTCCTATTAATTCTAGTAGTTTTGGTTAATCCTCTTGAATTTTTCCTATGTGTGTTTGATCGCTTTCTCTTATCAATTGACAAATACAAATGGAGATCACAGGCACCTTGCTCTTAACTGTGGATTTTTAGGGGGAGTAATTCTAAAAGAAATCCTCCCTTTTAATAAAAAGCCTTTCCTGGCATACTCCTGGACAGACAGAACTATTCCATTGAACAAAAATCTAATCAACTTTATTGAACATAAGAATAGATGGATTTTTATTTATTTTTGCTTTATGGTTATTGCTTTTGAAAATCATCTGATCCATGGTAACTTACTAATTGGTACTATAGAAAGAGGTTTTCCTTTTCTTGTCAAGTTTAGATTTAGTTTTTATTTCTGAGCATTTAAATCTAGAGAGAGAAGTATTTGTGATTGGATTAGTAGTAGGCCATGGTAATGTGTGGTATATGTATTAAGCTGCTCACAGAAAACTATGGCAACCTTGAAGCACACAGGTACGAATTTGCTTTTTATGCAAAAATTCAGGTTTTATTTTTACTTATTCTTACAATTGTGGGAGCTGGTATCAGGAACTTAGAGGCAAAAACAACTTTTGTTTTCTACATCTTAGCTGAACAAAAATACACACACTGTGGCATTATCATTAGGCAAGACTTGCTTTTTTACATTTCACACAAGAATACCATATTATCCTTTTTTGAACAAAATGCCCAGATTACTAAGGAAACGATCTTTGGAGGAAGTGTTTAATAAGCATATTTTATTTAAATAAATCCTCCAGGAGGAAATGGGAGAATTCACTGCCTTTACTTAGAAGGCGGCTATGTAAGCAGTTATCTGTCAAATTTATCTGTGCAGCTCACCAACATTTCCTCATTGGAAACATCAATATTTCCACATCGCAGTTCCCAAAATGACTTTAAAGTCTTAAAATTCTGTGTCTCCTTTTGCTTGCTTCTCTCTTGATTCCACCCAGGCTTTATTAATGGTTCGCTTCATGTCATCATCTCCGTCTTCATAAATTTTCTTTAGAACATTCATCAGTCCCTCACTAGGATCTGTTTCAGTGTCATAGGAGGGCTTTCTGTAAAAAAGAAAACACAATTCTAAGTGATCCCATTTACTGATATGGTCCTCAATATAATCAATGCCTCTAGTTCAATTGATGTCCAAGCAGGGCCAATTAACTTTATATTCTTCACTTACCTCATTCAGTGCCAGATCGTGTAACTGGGCACTGAGGATACAACAAGAGGAAGACATGGTCCTGTGCTCAAGTAATTTGTTCTAGATTTAAAATCAAATCAGATACATATAGTTCCTAACTCTAGCCAACCAAGTGCACCCCTGGCTACGGAAGAAGGAAGGCTGAACGACTCAATGTAGGGCATGGCCAGTGCAGGACATTTCAGGCAGAGGAACAGTTTGACCTAGAATGGAAGTATCTCTAAATAAACACTTTTTAGAATAGCCATTAAGTAGGATAAAAATACTCTCTTTCACTCTGCACCAATGACAGTGAAACTAATTACATATGAGAAACTTCTGTGGAATTCAAAACGTTGATCTAGGTATCTGGACCTCTCTTGAGACTAATGGAATCTCTGGGAATGGACACAATCTGTATAGAAGCAGCACAGGTGGGGCAGCACCCGGGTGGCTCAGTCAGTTAGGCATCCAACTCTTGGTTTTGGTTTCAGCTCAGGTCATGATCTCAGGGTGGAGATGGAGCCCCATGTGAGTCTCCACGCTGGGCGTGGAACCTGCTTGGGATTCTCTCTCCACACTCTGTCCCCCCACCGCCCCCTCCCTCATGCATGCTCACTTGCTCTCTCAAGGGGGGAAAAAAAAAGCACCACTGGCCCAGGGTTAAGAACCAATACAAAAAAGCCAACCAAAACTCAAGCCCTCCGTAAAAAGCAACTTGCTGGATCTGTGCCCGCCTTAAATACACTGACAGTAGAAAGATACAAGATGATGACTGGGTTACTCAGTGGACATTAAGAGGTCAAATTACAGATTATATAACTCTTACCCATAACAGCAAAGTGTTAAAAATCTACAATCCCAGCAAAGAATACATTTAATTCTTAAAGAAATGAAAGTAAACTTACTCTTTCTCTTTGCATTCTTTTTCAACCTGCGTCAGGTAGTCCCAACGTGTGTTTTCTGCTTTCTTTCTACATAAGATAAGAACTGTATCTGTCTTGACCTGGAAGAAAAGCAGGAAAACAAGTACAACTTACAGCACATGGAGATAAGCATGGTTATTTGGAAAACATTTATGCAATCAAGTTACTATTATGTGTAAAACCGGTTTTAGGTGGTACTAATACTTTACAAATAGGACTCATGAAAGAGAAAGACCGTACACAAGTAAAACTGGAATACCTTCAAATATAAAGACAAAGAAGGTGTTAATGGGGTTTGTTCATTAGGAAAGGCCTCTGTGAGGTGAAATCTGAGCTGTGGCCCAAGATCCAGAAGAAAGAGCACAGCAAGGAGAAAGGCTGTAAAACGGGATGATTTTGGTGTATCTGACTTAAAAAGGAAAAAAGTGGTAGGATTTTAGTGATTGAAGGACAGAGTAATACAGTAAGGCAGAAATCAAAATAATAACTCAACAGTGATCCATATAATTCCTAGGATTCTTTTGAGTATTTAACTATGAGATTAATGGATAAAGAAGCAGTGAGACACAAGCTAATTAATAAGTTATATTCTAATACTGCCTTTAAACTGCTATAGAACTATGTAAACACAGATGGCAGAATGGCACATCTATGTACCAGATGTATTAAACCTTATTTAAGTAGAAAAGAGATTATCTGAGTTAGTGAAAAGTGTGAATAATAGTTTAAAAGGCCATTTATTTTTATAGATTTTACTACTTCTAGTTAGGCTAAGTGTTTAATTAAGCCCTCTAATATATCAAAAATTAAGCACTTTATATTTATTTCATTTCAGTATATAATTTCAACTTTGTAAGATAAACTATTCCATTGTACAAAGGAGGAAACTTGAGACACAGAATGACTGAGCTGCCAAAAAGTCACAACTAGTAAGTGGCAAAACTGGCATGAAAACTCAGTCTCACTCTTAACCAATTTTAAAAGTTTATTCCCTTCTTGATTTTAATGCAATATTCTTATAATAATCTATTCTTCTAGAGGCAAGAATTGACACAAGGCCAGATAGTTACTATTTTAGGTCTCTGGCGCAGCTACTTAATTCTGCCATTACAGTGCAATCACAGGCCCAGACAACACATAAACAAGTGAGCACAGGCGTGTTCCAATAATATAACCATTAGGCTATAGTTTGCTGATCCCTGTTACAGAGGATAAATTAATTCTAGTTCCTCTCAATTATAAATCAACCAGGTTCAACTTAATGAGGTTTCACAATATGACAAAAAAGTAAACTTACTTTTTTTGAACTGCCTTCCACAGAGATGGGTTTTAAGAGATTGTTCACAATCATGGAGTAACTCTTCCCATTTAGATTCTTAACCAAAAGATCAAATGACCTATAATACAATAGTGAATACATTATCTTTCTGGCTCTATGAGAGGTGCTTTACAGCTCTTGTGGAAAAAAGCCACCAGTTTTATTTTAGGATGTGCATTTGGCCATCCCTGGTGATAAGATTAACCTCTTCAAAGCAGGTGTAAAGGAAAATTCTAAATTTAAGCAGGTTTAGAAACTGAAAAGAAGAGAACCAGTAATAAAGCAATCTCTGACTTAATGATCACTATATTTTCCATCGTGAGAACTCACCTCTCTGTGAAATGCACCTGCACGTTCTCGGTGGGGACCTGATGAACTCCAGTTAAGGTAATATAGATTTTCACAAACTTATCTGACTGATCCCATCCTAGTAACAACAAAAAAGGGACATGAGTAAAGTCTCATACACTCTCTAGAACAGCAAATGCATATGGCACCTAAAACTGGAGGAAACTAAATTCTAGAATAGAAACATGGGAAAAATTAAAATATAAGAACCTTTCTAGATGGAGAAATTGAGCTTCATAGCAGTTAAGTAATCTACAAAGTTAGGCATCTAGCTAGTGGTAAAACTTCGATTCAAATCCAGGTTTACTGAACACAAAGCCCATGTTTTTTTTTATTCCTTAGAATAAGGAATATGATCATTAAACTCATTCTTAAGAGTAGCCCATTTTCTGAAGGGGGGTAAATTGGAGGGGGAGATGAACCATGAGAGACTATGGACTCTGGGAAACAAACTGAGGGTTCTAGGGGGGTGGGGGGATGGGTTAGCCTGGTGATGGTATTAAAGAGGGCACGTCTTGAATGGAGCACTGGGTGTTATATGCAAACAATGAATCATGGAACACTGTATCAAAAACTAATGATGTACTGTATGGTGATTAACAAAACATAAAAAAAAGAGTAGCCCATTTTTCTAACACCACACACACAAACTCAAAATGGATGAAAATGTGAGACAGGAAACCATAAGCTCCTAGAAGAGAACATCCACAACAATGTCTCTGGCACTGGCCATAGCAACATTTTTCTAGATGCGGTTCCTGAGGCAAGGGAAACCAAAGCAAAAACAGTATGACTATACTAAATTAAAAAGCTGCACATAAAAGGATCACCAATAAAATGAAAAGGCAACCTAGTGAATGGGAGAAGATATTTGCAAATGATCTGGTAAGGGGTTAATATTGCAAAATACAGAAAGAACTTGCATACAACTCAGCACCAAAAGCCCCCAAATGATCAAATTAAAAAATGGGCAGAGGACCTGAATAGACATTTCCCCAAAGAGGACATACATTAGCCAACAGACACATGAAAAGATGCTCAACATCACTAATCATCAGGGAAATACCAATCAAAACAATGAGATGTCACCTTACATATGTCAAAATGGCTAGAATTAAAAAACAAAACCCCAAAAACATGAAATAACAAATGTGGGTATGGATGTGGAGAAAAAGTGAACCCTTGTACACTGTTGGTGGGAATGTAAATTGGTACAGCCAGTGTGGAAAACAGTATGGAAGTTGCTCAAAAATTCAAAATAGATATACCATTATGATTCAGTAATTCCACTACTGGGTATTTACTCATGAAAAACGAAAACACTAACTTTAAAAGATACATGTACCCCTACAGCATTATTTATAATAGCCAAGAGACGGAAGCAACCTAAGTGTCTGTCAACAGATAAATGGATAAAGATGTAGTATATATGACATGGAATTATTACTCAGCCATAAAAAAGATCTTGCTATCCACAACAGCATGGATGGACCTAGAGAGTATTATGCTAAGTGAAGTAAGTCAAATAGCATATGATTTCATTTATATGTTGAATCTAAAAAACCAACAAAAGCAGAAATAGACCCATAAACACTGAGAACAAAACAATGGTTGCCGGGGTTAAGGGGAGGAGATAGGCACAGTGGTAAAGGGGAGTGGGAGGTACAGGCTTCCACTTATGGAATGAATAAATTTGGGAGAATAAAAGGTGCAGCACAGGGAATACAGATGATACTGTAATAGCATTGTACGTGACACCTGCGGTGAGCACAGCCTAACAGAGGTGCTGGATCACCATGCTGTACACCTGAAACGTATGTCTCATTGTGGGTCACCTATACTCAGATTAAAAGAGCAGCTCATTTTCTTTTTGTGGAAATTTTGTCCTGTATCTAAATATCAATAATTCACTACTAAACTGGATTTCTAAACATCAGTATTATCTAATTTCATAATCATTTCTACTTCTCTAAAACAGTTCAAAGGCAATCATTGCTTTCTCAATTACCTTCACTGATACAGTAAAATACAGAGTCCTGATGAATTCTGTCAACTAAAAACATACAAGCTTCACATAAAAAGTGAATAAAATGTAAATAAAAATGAATAATGAATATTGTATATATAGGCTCTCTGTATATCCTTGACTGTTCCTTATAGTCCTATAGAAAAGAAGTGTAGTGTTAATAAAAAAAAAAAAAAGACATCCTAAAAGGTTCTGCAGACCTTCATCTGGTTTCTTCCCATTCATATGATCCAGCCTCCACATTGAGAACACTTTCTCCCTTAACACAAATCAAGGTTGCTGGGTATATGCCATAATCCTACAAGCTCAGACCAGCTTTCTTTGGTCAAATAAATACACAGCATATCTCCTTATTGTACTATACTACATCTCTCTTTTTAGAAAAAAGATTTTATTTATTTGAGAGACAGAGAGCACACACAAGAGCGGGGAGGGTCAGAGGGAGAAGCAGACTTCCCGCTGATCGGGGAAGCCCAATGCAGGACTGGATCCTGGGACTCTGGGATCATGACCTGAGCCGAAGGCAGTCACTTACCCAAATGCGCCACCCAGGTGCCCAATATACTACATCTCTTAAGCACAACACACACTGCTTTTCATTATGACAATATGGAAAATACATGCTGCCTTTCATGGCTCTATGCATGTCCTCTGCTCACTCGATCCCCCCTCCTTTTCTTACATTTGCCAAACTCACCCTTCAAACTCAAATGTCTAAGTCTCCATTACATCAGCTGTATTCCCACAAAACTTTACAAACCTCTATTCACTTCATTCGAGCAAATATTAAATAATTACTATGTGCTAGATACTGGGAGCACAAAGAAAAATGACTGTCCCTCCCCTCAGGAGAGCTCATCAGATTCAAGTTGCACTGTTCCAAAATGATCTACTGAGAGAAAATGGTATTATTACATGTTATGGTATTAGTTGTATGTCTGTGTCCTAACCACACCATGAGCAAGGATTGGGTCTTGGTCACTGTGTATCCACAAGCCCAAGCACAACAGTGGCATAGATTAGGCACTCAGAAATGTTTCTCGAATTTGCCTAGATTCCTTTCCTTAGATAATACTGGTGGTTGTTTGGCAAAATAAAATGCAAAACAGGGTTAAAACAAGAAGCTGTATTCCTTATATGCTGAACATATTTCAGAATAGGTTCATTCTTGTTGCTACTCATTACAGAAAATCATCTTGCTCTTGTTGATAGCTTTTAAATCTATTCTTTCCTTTTTCATTTCTTCCAAAGCATCTTAATAAATAACAATAGGTCTTCTCTTTAAACTACCAAAAACAAACACTAGGACTATTTTAAAAATTGACTTTGTTAGTGGGTCACTACTCATGAATAAGTTCCTGGGAGGCAGAAAGAACCGGATGTAGGATAGGGAGTCATACCGTAATTACTGATTTTCACTGTATATCCTGTTGTAATGGGAGCAACCACAGCAGCTGGCTTTTCACTGTCAAGAAGTTCTGCTTTTCTCTGTGATTTCTGCTGCATCTTGTTCTTGATTTCTGTCTCAATCTTGGATTTTTCAGCTGTAAGGGCATCACGTACTCTTTTTCTAGTGGCTTTTTCCAGCAGCACCTTCACCTCTTCTAAATCTTTCTGTAGCTGTGTTAAAATAGAAGGAAGTTAGCTATGATAAATAAAATAACAGCTGGATATTGTGCCTGTTGGTCATTTCAGTTTACTGAAGGGCTAAGAATTAAGAGATTCATTTAAATTTTCTAGGGTTGGGTTGCAACCTGAGATTCTTTTCTCCAGCCTATTGAACTGTAAATAACTGAAGCTTCCTTTTTTTTTTAAGGAAAACTTAATCTTAAACTAACAGTAATTAATCAAGCCTAAATTTTCCAGTTTGGTAGCTGCCTTTGTTTTAGAACAGTTTATTGACAAGATAATACTGTTGTGATTCATAAAGTTCGATGGAGGAATCTCAAGAAAAATTTATGGATTTCCTTATAACATCTGTTCCTAGTCATCAGGTATTAGGAATTTTAAAAATCTTAAAATAAAAAAGATGAGTGAATACACGATGAACATGGTGAAATCCTACAGCAACTTTAGTGAGGCAGTCTACTTTCTGTGATTGTTCCTCACTGGTTCCTACCCCAAATACTACACATTAAAAAGTTTGCATTTTTAAGAGATAAAAAAATAAAGACATTTCTGCTTTTAAGAAAAAGTCTTGTTCTGAATCTCCAGGTTAACACTGCAGTCAAAAGTCTGGGTCTTGGTTGCACCGCAGAGGAGAAAAACCTAGGAAAACAATCCAAAATGCGACACAGTCCTGGATCACTGAAAAAACCACCTGTTCTTTTCTCCTCAAGCCAATACATTGCCTACCAGTGTCTATTTCTACTTTCTAGAGAGAGGGCCAACATTTTATGAAGTTCAAGAGTTAAAGACACTATTAGATAATTATAATTAATCAGCTTAAAACCTTTTCCCCATTATCCTCTGACATACTGCAAATGTGTAAGATCCTTACAAAGAAGGGTTTCATTTTTCTTAAAATAACTTTACATTCTGACTTGATAATAGCGATTTGACATTATATACTATAGCCTCAGAGCATATAAAGAACCTCAATATAAAAATTTTTAAATGCTTGATAACTCAGTATAATGTCCAAGTAGAATTTTAAAGTCTTTGTTTCTTAAGTCTTACAAAATGTAATAACAGAAAAACAAATGCTTTTTACCCTAAGTCTTCCATTATCTCATTTAACTCTGCCGCCCTCATTTCACTTATCAGTAACTACTAGGATGTTAAATAAAAAGTCCAATGGTGGTAGTCTCCTGTCTTATCTACTCCCCTCACCGCCAAAACTCATACTGCTAAGACAAAGAATCCTGCAATTTCATCTTTTGAGCACAGAACCAAGATGCTTTCATTCAAAGCAGTATCTTATTATGATCTTAAAAATTCAGATTCTAATACCAATATGATAAAAATATTGAAATGTAAAACCAGTATATTTGTTCCTAAGGATTCAGTTAACAACTACAAAAAATAGAAAATATATCAAGTCTTAAACAAGATGTTTTATTTCTTGACTGGATAGGAATCCTTTTCCAGCAGGCTTCTTAACTCTGAGAATTAAGCAAGGGATTCTCAGGGCTCTTTACAGCCAGTTTTGGCTCTCTCATACTACAAAAGAAAGGGAGCCACTCTAGTCTGAAGCAACCTTCCAACAGGCCTGTTTTTAATTCCACAGTTCTATTATTTGCAGACCTGAAACCAGTAAAATTGATCACTCTGGTACTTTTCCTGCACACATACTTGAAGATATCATAGATAAAGCAGTTTCTTATCTAATTTACCTTAGCATTCATTTGTTTTCCTTACACAACATCACACATCCCTTTTATCCCCACCCATAAACACATTCAAGCTTTTTCCTGAGTTCTTCACCAGGAAGCATTGAAACCAAAGTGCCTCAAAATGAGCAAAGGACTTGAACATAGCCATCAAGCACATGAAAAGATGCTCAACAATCTTAGTCATTTAGGAAATGCACATCAAGATCACAATAGGATGCCACTTCACACCCACTAGGATGGCTAACAACCCCCCCTCCCGCCGCCCGCCCAAATAACAAGTGTTAAGAGGGTGGGCAGATTTTGGTACCTTCATATGTAACTTATGGGAATGTAAAGTGGTGCAGCCACTTTGAAAAGAGTTCACAGGCTCCTACAATTCCACTCCTGGGTACGTACCTCACAGAATTGAAAATACATGTCCACATAAGAAGCTGTACACAGTATTCATCGCGGCACAGTTCGTAATAGCCAAAAATCAATCATCTAAATGTCCATCAACTGATAATGGAGAAACAAAATGTGGTATATCCATATAATGGAATATTATTCGGCCATAAAAAGGAACACATGCCACACCATGGATGAACCAGAGATTATGTTAAGTGAAAAGAGCCAAAAGCAAAAGGCCACATTCTGTAAGATTCCATTTACATGAAATGTCCAGAATAGGTAAATCTACAGAGACAAATTAATTAGTGGTTGCTGGAGGGAGCGGAAGTAGGAAGGGACTGCTTAACAGACACTTAATAGATCTCTTTTGGGGATGATGAAAATGTGGAATTACATAGTAGTGATAGTTGTGCAACACTAAATGTACTAAAAATAGACACTTTAAAATGGCTAAACAGTTAATTTTATATCAAACAAAAACAACCTCTGAAGTGTCCCTAAAAGTGTATTTTAAAATACCTCAACTGAGAAAAACCCCTTATTTTGAAGAGGATTAATAACTGAGCTATCCACATGTGTGACTGTGAAGTCACTGCAGAGATTCACTCAGGGCACACGGAAACCCAAGGCCTATCTTTAACACGTAACATAAACCTGGGGCAGGTATCCAGTATAATACACACATACCCCCCCAACACACACATTTTCTTCATTTAAGGATGTTTCCAAGTCAAGTATGAGATTTCCTGGACTTGCTCATATTGAGGAAGAGATCTCCAGAACACAAACCTAGTTAATACTCAACACTTTACTGTGAATAACACTATCGTGTACTGACATCCTACTTAGGCCAGGAAAAGAGCAATGCAAATATTATTATTCTCATTTTGTAACTGTGCAAACTAAGTCTTCAAAAAAGTTAAGCCCGCCCCTGGTTCAGAGTTCATTGATCTTAAAAGAAAAAAAGGCTATTTCCCACCTCTAGTTACAACTTTCCAATTTATTTTTAAAACGCATCTAGCAGGTTGCTGTTTGCCAAGCGCTGTTTTCAACATTTAGAACTATTAGCTGGTCTTTCTAACTCTATGAAATGAACACTACTGTGGCACAGAGACGCCCAATAACTTGCGCAAAGTAACCCAGCTACTCATGTGCACTGAGAAAACAGGACTAGGAGAAGTCAAGTGCTGGGAGCAAAGACTTCTCACCTTCCAACCGCCTTCTACGGTGGAATGACCCTCGGTTTTTGCAATCAGCATTAAAGAAGCTTCACCTTCCCGGGCTCGTCTAGCAGGGGCCGACGGAGCCTGAGGAAAACGTGAAGGTGACCAGCTCGCCCAGGTCCACCGCGGGCACTACCTGCAGCCGAGGGCCGCGACACTGCCCCGAGCACCCAGCCCGCGGGGCAGGGACCACCGGCAAGACCATCGACAACTTTCCCCGGGCAACGGAGGCCGGAAGCCGGGGGAAGCCGCTGCAGGTGGGCGGCTGGGTCGCCGAGACGAAGGTCGGGGACCCGACGACGCAGGAGGGAGCCAGGGAGGCGGCCACCGGGCACCCTCGGCTCGGGATACAGGGCGGGGGTCGGGCGCGAGTACGGGGCGACGGCGCTCAAAGCCCCGCACGGCCGAAGTGAGGAAGATGAAGCCGGACCCTTACCTCTTCCAAAGCTGAAGCCATGGTCGGACTGATCAGGCAAGGCCCGAGCTGCAGACACGCAGGGGGGAACAACAGGAAACACCGCACGGAACGCGCTTACCCCGACGCAGGCCCCACCCGCACGAGTCACAGCGCCCCAAGCCTGCGCGCACACCCGACCCGGCGCGAGACCCAGCCCGCCTCCCGCACGCGGCGCCTCTGGAACCTTCGCGAGTCCGTCGCCGCCGCCGCACCCCCCAATCCCCCTACGCGCGCGCGCGCGCGCCTCCCGCCTCGCTTAGCCCCGCCCCGCCGAGCCTGGCCCCGCCCCGTCCGCCGAGCCTCTTAGCAACGCTCAACTCTCGCGAGCAAACCAGCAGCTCGAGAAGAGTAACGCCTCTTCCTCCCCGCCCGGGCAACTGTACGTCTTATACTTTGACCTCGCGTGTCCCGGCTGCGCAGTCGCAGCTCAGAACCGCTGTCTTGACGTACCTTAACCCATCCCCGGAAATAACGTACTGTCTTCGGGGCCCAAATCGGAAGTTGGCTAGAGAGTTGGCTGATTCCGTCTCATCTAGGGCACCGGGTCGGCTAGGCAGCCATCTTACCTAAAGCTAATTTGTGAGCGTCTGTGAGAAAAGGACCAGAGAGGGGGAGAAGGGGCAGCCTTTTTGTGCCAAAACAGGAAAGAATGGAGACGGTTAGCGTAGAGGATCCTGAAAGGAATAGTTCGATTTTTCAGTGGGTTCTGACGTTCTGGAGACGTCACCGCGATTTAGCATCTGCGGTGTGGTGGCGTCATCACGGAGCGCCACGGGAGATGGGGTTCTGGCCACGTGACGGGACCCAGTAGCGCTGCCAGGGGTTAAAGCTTCTAGTGCCAGGCTCCCCAGTCTTCGGCCGCAATTGTAGCTCCCCCTTTTGTTCCTCGACTGTTGAATTGCTTCTACGGTACCTTCGTCCTCTTCACCGAACATTCTGCAACTCTCTAATTCTAACCCAGGTTTGAATTGGTTCTAACTGAGACTGTTAACCTGAGAAAATGTAGGCTGAGTTTTCCCGGGATTACATTATGTTCCTCCTCTGTTCAGATTATTTTAGCCTTGGGCGCCCTTAAAACGTCTGCAACAGGATTGGGAATAAACAGTAATCTCTGGGAAGTCAAATAACCCTCACTCAGCTTTATATATCGCCCAAGGCAACGATTAGAAGTCTGAGAAGGAAAAAAGCTACTAGAAAAATGCAGGCTGGCCATTGTCATGGTGAGGAAGCTTCTGGAGTGCAGTACAAAAATAGACAAACTGCAATTACTTACAAGATGCATGAATCTCACAGATCTGACGTTAAGGGAAAGAAGCCAGATAAGAGTTTACATCGTTTGGTTTTATTTAAATGAAGTGTAAAACCAGCAAAAGTCATTAGTTATGGTGTTAAAAATCAGGATAGTCTTTCCTTGGATGGGGAGGACAATGACAGAACCACGAGGAGGCTCTTGAGGTTCATATAATGTCTTATGTCTTGATTTGGATGTTGGTTGCAGGTATGTTCCCTTTGTAGAAATTTCATGGAGCTATACACTGGAGTGCAGTTTTTTTGTATGTTACACTTAGCTAAAAGTTATATTTAAGTAGGAGGGAATTATCCCAAGAAGATTAAATGTTACACTGATACATTACAATTGTCAAAATTGATAGAATGAACTCCTAAGATCTGTGCATTTTGTTGTATGTTAATTATTCCTGTTTCTTAAAAAGTGTCCAGCCCAAAGCCTGGAATTATTTATACTTAATTATAAATAAGAACAAGTAGCCCATTGCACTGCGGGAAAGGTTGACCTAATGCAGTGATTTTTCTAATTTGCTTGATTATGCACCTGAGGCAACTCTCCCTACTGCCAGATAGCCTAAATAGAGATTTGATGTATCTATGTATGTATTTATTTATTTTTATTACTGGTCTTTTTTTAAACTTTAAATTCAAATTAACATATAGTGTAGTATTGGTTTCAGGAGTAAAATTTTGTGAGTCATCACTTACATATAATACCCAATGCCCATCCCAACAAGTGCCCTCCTTACCATCACCCATTTTATACCATCCAGTAACCCTAGGTTCGTTCTCTATAGTTAGGAATCTCATGATTTGCTTTCCTCTCCCTTTTTATCTTATTTTTCTTTCCCTTCCCCCTATGTTCACGTTTTGTTTCTTAAATTCCACATAAGAGTGAAATCATATGGTATTTGCCTTTCTCTGACTTACTTCGCTTAGCATAATATACTCTTAATTCCATCCACATTGTTGCAAATGACAAGATTTCATTCTTTTTGATGGCTGCATAATATTCCTTTGTATATATGAACCACATCTTTATCCATTCATCAGTTGATGGACTTCTGGGCTCTTTCCACAGTTTGGCTATTGTGGACATTGCTGCTATAAACATTGGGGTGCAGGTGCCCCTTCGGATCACTACATTTTTATCTTTGGGGTAAATATCCAGTAGTGCAATTGCTTGTTTGTAGGGTAGTTCTCTTTTTAACTAAAGTTAGAAGATTTTAAGTACCATCTATTATCCGGTGACTCCCAAATCAGTGTCTTCAGCAACACCTCTCCTCTGAGCTCTGGACTCTGTCTCTACTTGGATGTCTGAGAAGTACATCCAATTTAGCTTGTCTGAGAAGTACATCCAATTTAGCTTATCTGAAAAAAAACAAAAACTGCATGCACACACACACAACAAAAATCTCCTCCCAGTCATCTTCACACCTCAAATCAGTTTCTCCAATTATTTTCCCACTCTGAATGGTTACCTCCTGCTCCTAATTGCTCAGGCCAAGGAATCACTTGAGGCTTCAATCTCAGGTCCTACCTCCCATCCTATAGAAAGACTTACTGTCATCTACAAAATATGTGGATAATCAAACCACTTCTCACAACCTCCACTGCTACCACTGAAGACCAAGCCATAATTATTTTATCTGGATTTCTAGCCTCTTAACTGGCTTCCCCCCCCTCCAACCCCGTGCCTTTACAGTTAGTTTTCCACAGAGCAGCCAGAGTAATCTTTTCAAATCATTATATCCCTTTGGTAAACAACCTCCCAATAGCTTCCTGTTGGGCTTAGACTAAGCACAAACTCCTTACCATGACCTAACATATACTACATGATCTTATCTCACCTTTATGATGAGTATCATGTCTCATCTCATAGAACTCTTCTCTCACTGCTCCTCCCTCTCCCTGGTTTAAACACTGGCATGTTATACTTGAATCTACAGAGTTTGCCTTCACCTCAAAGTCTGTACTCTGTGCTTTTCTCTCTGAAGTGCTTTTCCTCCAGACCATCACGTAGATCATCGCGTAGATGTTCATTTTACTCAGGTCTCTCAAAAGTAACCTTAAGAGCTGCTCTTCCCAGCTGTATTAGGTTTCGATCAGGGAAGCAGAATCAGTAGCAGATACTTATTGCAAGGAATTAACCTATGCAATTGTTAGAACTGGCTAAGCAAGTCCAAAATCCTTAGGCCACACAAGCAAAAATGGATTATAGGCAGGCTGGGCACCATGAGAACAGGCTGAAGCTTTGATCCACAGAAGTCAGGGAAGGAAGAATTCCATTCTTCTCTCAAGTAAATCTCAGCCCTGCATTAAGACCTTCCAACTGACTCAATTAGCCCCACCCAGATTATCCCAGATAATCTCCCTCAATGCTAAATGATTAAGAGCTTTAATTACTATGTGCACAATACACAGCAACACTTACTTTTTGGCTGAATCGTGGGGGAGTGTAGGCTAGCCAAGTTTACATATCAAAAACCATCCTATCAACCTCATCCCCATCACTCATCATTTCTCTCCACCCTCTTACCCTGTTTTTCTTCATAGTACTTATTAATACCTGCAATTTATTAGTCTTCCCAATAGTCACTCTCAATTGGCGGCAATTGTGGACATTTTGCTTACTCCTTCCTCCCAGACATTTGGCAAGACATTTTTGGTTGTCACAACTGGTGAAATACTACTAATATCTAGTGGGGAGAGGCCAGGGATGCTACTAAATATCCTACAGTATGCACTACAGCCCCCACAAGAAAGAACTCTTTGGCCCAAAATGTCAGTAGTTTTCTCTGAGTTTGAGAAAAATTCCATGCTAGAGTTAAAACTTCTGAGGTAGGATCTTTTTGTTCACCTCATTTCTAGCACTTAGAGACTGGTGCGGTAGGCAGTCAGTAAATTTGCTTGAACTAATTTAATAGACCTGGCAATCTGCATTTTATTTTCATTTTTGTCATTTAAATACTACAATTTCTATTTGGTGAGCCTGTGCTAAAGCCTGAACTTCCTTGCAAATTTTCCTTGCAAGTAAACTTTTAAAAGATTTTGTTCTGTCTCGCTTTGACAGTAATAAAAGATTTTGTTACGGTAGAATTTCAAAAAGGTGAAATCAAGAATCCCTCGCAAATATAAAAGGAATGTGACAAATATTTTATTCAATTCAATGAGGGAACCAGTAAGATGTCAAAACTGTTATCAAAGTGTATTTGCATAATGGATCCTTAGAGGCAATTTATTTCTATTTTTTTAAAGATTTTATTTGAGATAGAGTGGGGAGTGGGGCAGAGGGAGAGCATCTCAAGCATGAGCATGGAGCCTGAAACAGGGCTTGATCTCACAACCCTGAGATCATGACCTGAGCCGAAACCAATAGTTGAATGCTCAACAGACTGAGCCACCCCGGGCACTCCTAAGTGCCTGCACTTTATTTTTTTTTAAAGATTTTATTTATTTGAGCAAGAGAGAATGAGAGATAGCACGAGAGGGAAGAGGGTCAGAGGGAGAAGCAGACTCTCCACTGAGCAGGGACCCCGATGTGGGACTCGATCCCGGGACTCCAGGATCATGACCTGAGCCGAAGGCAGTTGCTTAACCAACTGAGCCACCCAGGCACCCATGCCTGCACTTTAATAATGGAATGTTAGTGTATGGTTGCAAAGTTAGATACAAACTGGCTAATGTCCTACCAGGGTAATAAGCCATATATAACCTTTGGAGTATCCATTCTACTGAAAAGAAAGTAGGGATTTGCATCCCTACTGGACATAAATCTACAACTTAACATGTAACTTCACTAAGTCTAGGACCTTTAATCAGTAGTGAACAGTGAATTTCATTTACTGTTCATGTTAAGAACATTCATGACTTCTAACTACCAAATTCAGTATTTTTTTGAATAATTTTGCTATTTTACTTTTTACATAAAATTTCTCATTTTTTTAAAGATTTTATTTGAGAGAATGAGAGAGAGAGAGAGAGAGAGAGAGCACATGGTGGGGGGGAGAGTGAGAGGGAGAAGCAGGCTCCCCGCTGAGCAGGGAGCCTGATGCGGAACTCGATCCTGGGACTCCAGGATCATGACCTGAGCCGAAGGCAGTCGCTTAACCAACTGAGCCACCCAGGTGCCCCAAAATTTCTCATTTTTTAAAATACCACATGGGTCAGGGGCTCCGGGCTGTCTCAGTTGGAAGAGCATGCAACTCTTGATCTCGGGTAGTGAATTTGAGCTCCATATTGGCTGTAGAGATGACTAAAAAACAAACAAACAGAAAAACATTAAAAGAAATAAAAAAATACCACATGGCCCAAACAGAAGAGGTCTGTGGTCTGGGTTTGAACCACAAACTGTAATTCTACAATCTCTGTTTAATATTCTTAATACATGCTGAATTGTAAGAGGAGCTGACTAATCTCTTGGATTTCACTTAGGTTCCATGGACTCCCAGAACAAAATGCAAATTGGGATTCTCTGTACTCTGCCTCCACTTCCAAGAACTCCTCTGGAGTTCGGCTTGAGTTATGCTATCACCCGCTGTGCTGTACTTTGAAAGACTTGTAGCAACTACCTCATCCAGGATTAGCCAGTTCGATTTTTGCGAGACTTTGGAATTGGCACCTGGAGATGCCAGTTCATCTCTGCCGGTCACTTGAAGAATAAACATGTGAACTTGGTAGTTGTGCACTTAGAAGCAGGAAAACTTGTTTTCGGAGGGAGAAGCAGCAGTAGATAAGTATTACCTGGCGAGACGAGCAGAAGCGAGATTAAGAAACAGTTGCTTAAGTTCCTGATGGCATTCCAGTCCTTGTCCCCGCGCCTCTTCAGGCCCCACTGTTTGGCCTTTATGAAATGAATACACCTATTCCTTTTTTTTTAAGATTTTATTTTTATCTGACAGAGAGAGACACAGCGAGAGCGGGAACACAAGCAGGGGGAGTGGGGGAGGGAGAAGCAGGCTTCCCGCTGAGCAGGGAGCCCGATGCGGGGCTCGATCCCAGGACCCGGGGATCACGACCAGAGCTGAAGGCAGACGCTTAATGACTGAGCCACCCAAGCGCCCCACACCTATTCTTTTTAATTAATTGCCTTATTATTATTAAACTAGCTGTTAGTGTCTGGTACGTACAACCAAGGAATCTCTAGTATATAGAGAAGAGGGCCCTTGGCAATGCTGCGTGCACAGGATCTTTCTGCAGGGGATAGCCTGCAGCAAACTCCTGGCATATTCTTTCTTTCTAAATGGACTGGAGTCTTAAGGTCCGTTAAGAAGTGTTACATAAGGGGCACCTGGGTGGCTCAGTCAGTTGAGCATCTGCCTTCGGCTCAGGTCGTGATCCCAGGGTCCTTGGATCGAGCCCCACATCAGGCTCCCTGCTCAGTGGGAAGCCTGCTTCTCCTCCCTCTCCCTCTGCCTGCTGGTCCCCCTGCTTGTGTGCTCTCTGTCAAATAAATAAAATCTTAAAAAAAAAGTGTTACATAAACATTGGGTTCAGATGATTCAGAATAAAGTTAACTGGAAACAAATAAAAAAGACAGGTATGGACTTCAGAACAAATGTTTATTACTGCTTAATGGGGCCAAAGTGGCAACACAAAGCATTGAAAACATCACTGACTCACAAAAACAGTCACCTTGTTACCTTCTTGGTTGAATTTATTTCACAAGGCTTCATTCACACATGAAAACAAGATACTAATCCAAGTTCATAACTGTTATAAAAGTAAACATTTGCTGGGACAATGTACAATAAATTGCACTTTTCTTAACAAGCATTACATTTACACTGATAGCCTGTACTATACATAATACATGGAATTATGGAAACAGCTACTTGGTCAGTGTTTACAGAGGCTGCTCACTCATGTTTCTTTTGTAGTCAGCACTGTTTGGGCCAATCAACTCCTTTATTCTAGAACCTGTATTCATTAGAGAAGTCATGGACAAAATCATAGAAGTCACAAAAATAAATGGTACAGAATTTCTACTACCTCCTCAGCAAGGGAAAGGTAGGAGTTGAAAGAAGGGAAGTGATGCTGATTGAGAAACTTCTTCCTTCATTTGAACTGAGGATCCATACATTATGCAAAATACCAAAAATGGAGAATATGGTGCAAAAGGCTATTGGGTCATCTTGGATTCTGGGACCATCTCCAGCTTTATTCTTGTGCTTTCATGACACCAGAGTCTTGATGCATTTATATATTTATAATTAAGTTGCCTATATTTTATTCCATATATAATATACAGTTATTAAAAGTTACATTTTAACAGAAAATATTTTACATGGTAACTTATTGCCAATGAAAAAGGAAAGTAACTTAAAATGTTTATTTTCTACTCAATGATTCTTTTTTCTTAAAGTTTTCCGAACACTAATGATAAACCAAGGATGGAGGTGGGGAGAATGGGACATATTGATGAAGATGTTTTTGTAACACATAATGAATTCCTTTGGAGATATGCTTGACATGTAGTCTTTTAGATGGAAGCTGGGAAGGGGACACCTGACAGCTGACTGGAGTCACTCAGCCACTTGTCAACATCCGCTTTTCTCGTTACAACTCACAATCGTCATCTGTTGAGATGCAGCCCACGTGGAAGCATTCATTGTGGTAACTTTTGAGAGAGAAGGAAATTCCTAAAATGAAGGGCTTTGCGTGTGTTACATGGAAGTCACTGTAAGAGAGGAAGGCTGTTCTAGAGCAGTTCTAGTTCAGGGTGGCACCAGCAGGTCAACCAGAGGGAAAGACTGGCCACGTATGTATTCAGGGGCCGTACAAAGAGGCAGGGATCCTCTATGTAAAATTCTACCAGTCACGCACACACACAAGTCAAACAGTGTTCAAATCAAACAACAGCAGTTGTCCGTTCTCTCATTTACTTGTAATTGAAGCAAGAAAATCAGCTATTTAAGAGTTTGGATTTTTTAAAAGAGTAAGTTCTACAACAGAATCCTCTTGCTAAGTAATTACAAGTGTTCTTTCCCAGAGAGAGAAAACAAGGTATCTAATTTTTTAAAGGCTCCCTTTTCCCTGCAAGGGATCTTGAAATCAGACAACCACCTTAGCAGAATCATTAGTGGGCTGACTGCAGCTAAAGAAAACTCTCCCTTACGTTAGTTACACGTGTAGGCCCCATCCTGAGTAACTGATCAGCTCCTTTCAGGATCTCTCATCTCATGCCCTGAACTGTGCATTCTCTTGTTTTTCTCACTTTCACTGGGAAATAAAGCCACTAGTTATTAATTGGAAAATATTTTAAGAAAATGGAGTAGGGGCTTGAGAAAAATATTAATATACGGTATAGAATGAAAATTTTGGAAAAAAAGAAGTATTATTATTAACTATCCCAACATCAGTACAAAGATTGCTTTTGTACTTTACTTTGGAAATTTAAGAAAGCCAATGAAAATATTACAAACTGAATAGCTGGGAGAAGGCAAGAGAGAGAGTGGTTGTATGGAAAGAGGCCAGAGGCCTATATGACATTCCTATTAGTGTTTCTGATAGGCATTCACACACAGAACATTAGGTAGCTGAGAATTTCTTTGCATTAAATTATATGTAACTAAATATAACCAAATTGTGTCATGGCTCAGGGTGTGAAGCTAGCAAACATATGCACTACAAAATTCAGCTGAGTTTTTTTCAGCTTCAAAGAATGTGTTAAACAAGAGTCTCAAGATATAAAAGCTAATGAACTGAACTATCAAATTGAAATTCATTCCTTTCATTTATTCTGCAGAATTAAATGAAAAGATAAATCATCACTCTTCAGAATACTGCAAGTGTTGGATTTCTGGAGGAATGTTTCATACAACATATCCCAGGAAAAGATGAAAAACACTCTAGAATATTTGGAAATTTCCTAGCTATCTGGGCTGGTTGATGTCTTTCTAAAAGAAATTCAAGAAAAGAGTAGCAATTTTCAAATATATTTCAAAATAAGTGAAATTAAAACTAACAGTTACTTAATACAGGGATGCATGAGTTTTCAAACAATACACGGGGAAGGACTGGGGTGGTGCTATTATAACATGTTGAATGAATAATCATATCATATACCAAATTTTGAATTTTCTTTCTATCTAGTATTGCTACTGACCCAAAGGCATTGCAGTGAGGAACAGTTTAGACTTATGGTACCAATACACATACCTAAGTATGATATGGAACTGGAGAAGAAAAAAAAATCTATAGATTGCCATTAAAATCTTTTGACAGAGTTAAGAGAAAATGCAAAAAGACAGATTACACATTTGGAATGTATGTACCTGGTGATTTTGTTTAAAGAAAAAAAAATGTAAGGGGCTCTGGAACTGAGCCTGGTGTACAGGTGAGGACTGTACCTACAGCCATTCTATTTCTCCATCAACTACCGCGTAAGGAAAAATACACAACTTAGGCATTCTGTGGAATGTGCTGATTTTTGGAAGTTAAAAAGAGCTCTGTACAGTAAAACTGTATGATTCACAAAACACAAAAGAACATCTTTGATTTAGCTGGCCATTTGATAAGGCAACTTGTACAAGGCTTCTTGGAATCAAAGCATAAAGTACCAGCAAAGCTAAAAAATTATACTAAATAATTTACAGAAACAAGTACCAAGATGCAATTTTCTAGCCATTATATTTTACAACAACAAAAAAGCAGATTACCTTTTCTAAATCACCAAGTAGGGAATATCAGAGTCAACATGGACACTCAGAATGCTTGATTACAAGGACATGATTATAATGAAAGATGACAGGACAAAACACAATTCTGTAAGAAAAGTATTTGATGAGTGTAACAAAGGATAACATCCATATCAGTTTTACGCGTTGTAGATGATATAATAAACACCAATGAAGGGGACTTAACTCTTTAGAGTTTAATGATCATTTTGGAGGAAAGGATCTATTATGAGCAACTTATAGTGCATGCTCCTGGAGTTGAAATGGCTCTTATTTAATTTTTACTTCCTTTTTTTTTTTTTTAAGATTTTATTTATTTGACAGAGAGAGACAGCGAAAGAGGGAACACAGCAGGGGGAGTGGGAGAGGGAGAAGCAGCCTTCCCGCATAGCAGGAAGCCCGATGTGGGGCTCAATCCCAGGACCCTGGGATCATGACCTGAGCCGAAGGCAGACGCTTACGCTTAATGACTGAGCCACCCAGGCTTCCAAGAATGTGTTACTTTTAATTGCAACATATGGCACAGATGAGAATCACTCTGGCTACAGAGTTTAAGATCCTTTGCAAAGAATATGTTCAACAATGAAGCGCAGTATGAGTATCAATAAATGTTATTGTACATAGCGGACAGTAGTTTGGTTGGCATAAAAGGACCAAAGCCTCCAAACTAGCTGAGAAAATGTGAAAATTAGTTTTGCGGTTACCAAAAGATTTCCTGCAAGGACTATATATATAGATAGGTTAAATATAATTGAAAAAAACAATTTCCACCAACTTTTAAAGAACAGCTTTACTTCTCCATGAGATAAGTATTTCTATAAAGATTTTATATTCAATCAAAAATGTTACCAATGCATTTGCATCTCTTCATCTGGGGTACCAAGGGCATTTTAGGGAGATACAGAAATCAGTAAAAGTTGTCTAACAGTAAACTAAGATGATGTGAAGCTGACCTTTATTTCCCATTTCATAACTTTAAAAAGTAAAGTATATTAGTGTTTACTTAGCAAATATATGTCAACATTAAATGAAATACTCTGTCCCTGGTTCTCTATTTCATTTGAAGCACAATGGCTGACCCTGGGCCTTTCTAGGCTTCTCTGGTAAAGGTTCCCTAATGCTGCAACTCACAATAGCCACCTCTGACTTCACGTTTGCTGTAAGTCACAACTGTGTTCAGACTTAAGAATCGGCAATTCCCATGTAGAGTTTCTCAAAAGGACCTGTTAGAATACTAGGGCCAAATGATTTATCTTATCCTGCATTTATCAAAATCTCTGTTCATCTAGGGTGTTTTCTCAATAGTCTATCTTATTCCATGGTTCTTGGTACTTCATTTCCAGATATACCCATCAGGAAATGAAAATAAACTCATTCTTTTTGGGGGGCCTGTTCAATCCCAGGTTTATTCTTTAGACAGGATTATCGTTTTCCAGGGAGTCACTTTCAGGAAGAAACCTGACAGTTGTCATAAATGGTCCCACAGTGTGCTTTATCTGAATAAATTCTGAAAAGATAAGAGGTTTATATTTCAATCTTTTTGCTTTTTCTTTTCTTTTTCTGTGACAAATATCATTCTATCACTTCAACCTTGGAATAAAAGACATCTCCATTTTTATGTAAAATAAGTGTAATTATGAATAATTAGTTCTAAATAAAAAGCATTTAGTTCTGAATTACTTATTTCCAACTAAACATCAGGCATATAAAATAATGGGTAATACTATGATGGAACTGAACATGGCCTTCCATAAAGAAGCTCGAAAGCAGGTATTCAACATAACTCAGGTCAGTTTAAACATCCCTTTGCAAAGTGTCAAACGAGAAAGAGTGAGAGCTACTGAGAGATCCTGGCTTGCTTTCTGGCCTCCTGTACTTTCCTGCAAAGGGATACGGGGAGATTCCTCCTGGGTTTCTGTCCCTTTGATCGTTGTGCTCTTGTGCTTGTGGGGAGGCTGGAACTATGTGCTCTCCTTGGGGGGCTGGGTGACTGGCGGTGGCTGCAGCGGCTGGGTGCCCGTGGCCGTTTTGATAGAGTTCAGGGTTTTGCTAAACCAAGAGTTTTTTGCAGCTTGGATTTCATTCATAAGGGCTCCTCTCTGATGTTCAAGTTCCTAATTAAGAAAAGAAAATCATCTGAGTTATACAAGTGTTTTCTCTCTGCCCAAAAAACCAAAGTATAGCTTCTTGGAATCCCCCGGCCTGTATAGCTGCAGCTGTCCCCCCACAAAACCCACAAGAGATTTAATTGGCTTCTTAATGCAAGACAACAGTTTAGGGCTAAGAGTTACCACTGAAAGTCAGAATCTTGCTTCCACTGAACAGCCAGCTCATTTTATCTTTTCTTCCCCCTGCGTTTTTGGTCCAAATTTAGGTTTAGGTAACAACATGTTTAAAACAACAAATAGACATATGGATGAACTTCTACTGATGATGTAAGCATGAATGAATTCTAGTTGCAAACACATGGCCTTTGCCCCTGAGAACATCCTGGGTCCAGCACAGAAATGGTTAAGGGTCGCTAGTGCGGCTCAGGTTAGAGGCATGGCAGGCTATGGTGGTGGGTAAGGACCTTGGGAAAAGGGAAATGGAAACAGTCCATCAGAAGCCAGGACTATTTTTCTAATTATGTTATCTTCCGATATGGACATAGATTTTGGGGAAAGGGATTTGGTAAAGTCAGGTAAAGATGAAGGAGAAAAAGCTCCAAAGCAAAGAATGGGTGTCAGCTAATGTTCACCTGTCAGGGGGAGGACAACAGAGAAGGTCTGGCCTTTCATTTTCAGCATCAGCTACCACAGTGACTGAAGTTCGATGAGAAGGAGGGGCCTTGGCAACAGAAATCTCAGGGTAAGCTAAAAAAGCATATGCTTAAACCTGTTCTAGGATATTATTTTAATCACTACATCTTCATTTAAAACTATGTGTTTATGTCACTTTAAAAATAATGATGTAAAATGTGACTACGGAGGACACATTAGTGTGCCAAAACTCTGTTCATCGTATGTGGAAACATCTTCAGATGCTGAGCTGGATGGGTGGGCCCAAAGGATGAGAATGTGTCCTAGGGCACAGACTGTGTGTCTTCTCTGGTCACCGACCTGGATTTTGCACTTGGCCTCCACCAGCTGCAGCTTGGTCTGTGCCAACTCCAGCTCCATCTCCCTCAGCTGCTTCTTCAGGGCGTCCTTCTCATCAGCCAGGTCTACGCCCTGCTCCTCCCTGCTGATGGCCGCAGGCTTCAGAGTGCCCTCTTTGCTGAAAATGTCGCTGCAGTGTTTACAGGCCATCATTTTACCCTGAAATAGCCAAAGAGAGAACCCACATCAAACGACTTCATGGCAGAAATCACTTCCTGAAACAAGAGAAGATGTTCATGTAGATGCTGCTGTGGTCCTCAAAGGCAGGCCTACTTCTGAAGGTAATTATTTTTCTTGTGCTGCAACCAAAATGGTTTTAGCACAAAACCCAACTGTGGGGGTGCCTGGGTGGCTCAGTCATTAACTTAGTACACTTAACAACTGTGGTGTGGGATGGCTGGGTGGCTCAGTCATTAAGCGTGGTGTGGGGTGCCTGGTGGCTTAGTCATTAAGCGTCTGCCTTCAGCTCAGGTCGTGATCCCAGGGTCCTGGGATCGAGCCCTGCATCAGGCTCCCTGCTCGGCGGGAAGCCTGCTTCTCCCTCTCCCACTCCCCCTGCTTGTGTTCCCTCTCTCTCTGTGTCTCTCTCTGTCAAATAAATAAAATCTTTAAAAAAAAAAAACCCAGCTGTGCAAGTTAGGTGCTCCTTGTTTCTTAAAGTATGTCTAGAGAGACCCTGGAAATGGAAACTATGAGAGCATCTCTGTGAAACCTGTTCTAGAAATTCTGTGCTGCCATTAGTCTTTCTAGAGCCCCATGCCATAGGCTCTCCACGCAGTGTCTCCTGAATCCTAGAGTTACCGTAAAACCACATACTCTCATCACCCCCATTGTAAGTGAAGAACTTCAAGAGTCTAAGTAGCTGGCCCACAGTAGACTGAGAAAGGTCATTGTGATGGACCTAAATCTATGCTTGCAACAAAGTTTATGTCATGTCCTTTGGTTCAGCTTTAAAGCAAAGAGGATCATTATTGTTCAAGGTAATGAAAGTAACTCTGCCTTGTGCCTGGCCTACCAATCAGGTGCAGAGCACTGACCAAAAACAACTCTTCAACACACTGGTGCTATTGTTTTCTTAAAATACTTCCAAAAATAGTTTAGAGCTAAAAGATATTACAGAATATTTCTATTTTAATATACTACTACATATTATAGTATGTCCATAACCGAAACTACACTCCTCTCTTCACACACACACACACACACACACACCTCTCCTCACATTTCTGTATCATTATGCCTGTTTTTCCATCATTTAGGCCTGAACACTGGGGTCATCTTTTCTTTCCCTTCTCCTTCATTCCATATTCAGCTGGTCACTAAATTATTTCTCTGACATGTCCAAGCTCTTCCCATCCCAGGCCTGAATCCCTAGAAATCACCTTCTCAGCCCCCACTGATTGGTTTTTTTTTTAATTAACATATAATGTATTATTGGTTTCAGGGGTACTGGTCTGTGATTCATCAGTCTTATATAATACCCAGTGCTCATTACAACACATACCCGGATTGCTTTCTTATCCCATCTTTAAGGCACTCTTCAGATTCCTACCTGATTAATATTCATTAGACACTTGAAAGATATCTGGTAACTCTCTTCAGAACCTGTAAGAATAATCAGCCCACTACTGGCACTAAATAAGCACATAGCAAGTATTTGTTATATACAGTCATTGTTGACTAAATAAGGTGTTAAAGTACTGGCTTTCGATCTGGGTTCTTAAATGATTAGAAGTTTACCAAGCTGGGTAAGCAGTTCTATTAGGCTGAACCATATGAAGGAACAGACTCCCTGAGGGAGGAGGACATTTCAGCAGGGAGAGCACGGTGTGCAAGGAAGCTGGCCCTTCAGAGAACTGAAGGGAGTCGGAGCAGGGCCCAGCGGGAGGAGATGGCTCAGCAGTGAGAGGAAGGAAGTGACAAGGGTTCTCCATGGCCCCGTGGTAAAGGTTCTCAACTGTAATGCTATCGAATCCCGATTTTATCCCATAGAAAATGCCTGCACTGCATCTTGTGCTCCACGTTGGAGAGACAGCAGCGAGCCTCATGAGGCTGCAGTCGGCAGGCGAGCTGAAGAACAGACGTGTGCTGGAGGCTGCAGAGTCCCACCGAGCATCCATCTCCCCGTCTTCCTCACTAACAGAACTCGGATTTTATTTGGGCTGGCAGTTTGCCCAGTTAAAAGATGCCATTCCCCAGACTCCCCTGAAGCTAAGTGTGGCCATGAAATTCAGTTCTGATAGGTCAGCAAAGTGTGGTATGGAGCTTTAAGGAAGGCCACTTAGAGCTTACCCAGTTGGAGGTGGGCCCTTGTACCCTTGCATCTCCTTCTGGCCTAAAATTCTACCCTGGAAGGTGGGTGTGATGGGGGCCACTCCAGTTGAATCCAAGTCACCCTGAGGATGGAAGCCCATGCTGAGGGTGTGGGTCACCGATAACTGACGAGCGTGGATTGCTGATAAAACCAAGGATCTTTCTAGCCCACGACTTTTTTTTTTTTTTTTTTACATGATATAATCAACATCTTTTGTGTTTAAGCCATTGTTATTTTGGGTTTCCTCTCTGTGGCCAATCTAATTCTAAACTGATAGACAGAGTGAGAGAGTCGTATTTATCTTGGGGAATGCTCATTCTAATTCTAGTGTAGAGGATTACCTGAAGGGGGAATGGTGTGATGGGAGGACGGAGACATCAAAAGCCACAGCACTGCGCCGAACAAGAGATGAAAAGGAAGTAGCGCTGGGGCAAGAGGCTGTAGGTCAGTGTAGTAACCAAGGCTACGGAGAGTAGAGTCTCACTCCCTGGGTTCAAATCCCGGCCTTACTACTTACTGTGACCTTGAGATCATGAATGACCTGATTTGGTGATCATTGTCCAAATAAATAAATAAACCAAGATCTAATAAATCATTAAAAAGAAGATATAATAGGGGCGCCTGGGTGGGTCAGTCGGTTAAAAGTCTGCCTTCGGCTCAGGTTATGATCCCAGGGTCTTGGAATCGAGTCCTGCATCGGGCTCCCTGCTCAGCGGAGAGACTGCTTCTCCCTCTCCCTCTACAGCTCCCCTGCTTGTGCTCTCTCTCCCTCTCTCTCTCTAATAAATAAAATCTTTTTTAAAAAAGAAGAAGATATAATAGGGTCTACCTTCTCAGGAATTTGTGAAGGTTAAATGGGATAATCCTTGGAAAAGTACACACAGAAAGTGTTTAGTAGGTGTTAGTTGTTGTTCTTTACTCAGCTAAAACAAGTGCAAGTTCTTCTGCCTGAATGTCATGGGCTTTCATTAGCCAAGCCTACCTCTTTATCCAGTATTTCCCTTGATTCCTTAATACACACTCGAAACACATTAGTCTCCTTAAGGAGACTCATTGTGATTTCTGGGTCTTCACCCACAGTCTCTTCCAGAACGTCCTTTTTAAATCCTTCTCACAGAATTCTACCCATCCTGCTTCAGTCCAGCCTCCTCCACAAATTCATCTTTGGTCTGTAGTTCTTACGATTTTGCTTTCTGTATAACCCTGCTTGTCAGTGTCATCCAACTCAGTGCTGACTTACATGCTTTTGAACTATTCCCTAAATATTTCACATGCATATGTATAACTTGCTCCCAGGAAAATTCTAAACTTTTTGTTATGTATAATTTCTGTAAAACAACATTAGTCTAACAGCTGTGCACATAGTTACATGCTCAATAAAACCTTGAGTGATCTATATAAATTCACTTCATTTATATTTCTACGAAGATTTTAGTTCAGGATAGTTAACGCTTTTATGCCAAGGCACCTCATCAACTGAGTGTTAGTGTAAATAAAAGGATGATAAAGGCTAAGGAGGAAGACGGTAAAGGCAGCCCAGAGAGGAAAGACACGAACCCAAAATTTTAGCAGGTTTGGGCAGGGAGATGACCAACATCATAGTCACTAATAACAGACTGTTTTAGAACAGGAAATAAGAAAAAACCACTTGGGATACAAAGTCAGAACAAGGTTCATATTTTCAGTTCTCATGTCTCAGATTTTCAGGTTATAAACTTACAAAAATATGTGTTTATTGTGTGCCAACCACTAAGCTAAGCACTTTATATATGTGATCTTATTTAACCTTAAAAATAACCCGCCGAGGCAGGTAATGTCTCTATCTCACAGGGTACAAAATATAGCTTAGAGAGGTAAATAACTGGTCCAAGTTGTTCAGGGATATGCTAACGTGCCTAGAACGCATTTATGCACTAGCATCCAACCTGAATATATTCAAAGAGAACTCCGTTGGGTTTCCGTCATGCAGGTCACGAGAGCCGGCCGTGCCCACGCTGCTTAAGACACCAACTCATTTGCTTTGCGGCTGTTGCTATGGAACAAGCAATCGCTTTTCTCACATAAGCAACAACGGAGTCTCACCACCAGGGGGCAGCATATAAACAAATGCTCTCTACACAACGGGTGGAGAGCAACGGCATGATCCTCCGGGGTCGCATCCCGAAGCCACATCCATTCAGGCACAGTTGGGATGCTGGGGGCTCCCGGGCGTCCACCCTCCAAGAAGGCTCAGGGGCCTCTTGTGACAAGGCTTAAGTCCTACTACCTGCCTCCGACAACCCCTGAGACTGATGGGAACACAACCGTTCCGCGGGCAGTGAAGAGGATCACACCCGAATCAGAGACAGATTCTGTTATCCAGCGTTCCTAAATCCTTCCGCGCACCGACAGGGGCAGGGCGGGCGTGACGTCATAAACTGTCCTGCCTGGGGGGCGTCCTCACGCACTGGGATCGTCCTATCAGGTAGTGAGGTAAGACTGTGAATCTGGAAGAAGCCAAACCACAGAGCTATTTCTCTCTCCCTCACCTTTACCACTTCTAGCTCCTCCTTGCTGGCCGCTTGCTGTGTCTCCAGTCTGGTACTTAACTGGGAACAGATCTGAAGAAAAGAGAAGAGTTTCTTTATTAGGACACAGAACAACTCTGATGTGCACATCCCTGTGTATCAACTCATACAGTGCTCTGGCTTCTCTGGTGCTAGAGAAAATTTTGCAAAAGAACAGCCCTGCAAATGCCACCCATGCCCAGCAGAGAGCCTGAGAGTGTTCCATGCATAAAGTATATTTTGATCTTAATTAGTAGAAAAACACATGGGGTAATTTGATTTCTGTCACTAGACTTTGTGACTATTTCCAGTGAATTCCTGTCCTGTTTTTGGAATCAGTCTATAGAATTTTTGCTGAGTATCCACTCTGTGCAAAGTACCATTCTGGAAACCTGATGAAAAGAATTCTGGACTAGAAACTTCTCCTATGGACAGCCACAGAGAGAGTCTCTGTTTTCAATGACCAAAGTTTCCTTAAGAAGTTGGGGCACCTGGGTGGCTCAGTTGGTTAAGCGACTGCCTTCGGCTCAGGTCATGATCCTGGAGTCCCAGGATCGAGTCCCATGTCAGGCTCCCTGCTCAGCAGGGAGTCTGCCTCTCCCTCTGACCCTCTTCCCTCTCGTGCTCTCTATTTCTCATTCTCTCTCTCTCAAATAAATAAAATCTTAAAAAAAAAAAATGACCAGAAAATAAAGACTAAAATTCTGATCAAGGGGTTTGGCAACATGGCGTGAAATGACAAGCCTGAGGTCCAGCTCTAGTACTTTCCAGCAGTGTGTCCTTGGGTGAATTCACGAACCTTCCTAAGGTTCAGTTCCCTCATAAATACAAAGTGCTGTGCTGTGATAATCAGTGGGAAAAAATGTATGCAAAGGATTCAATATGGCACCTGGCCTATAATAAGTGCTCATTAAAGAGAATCTCATTATTGATTCTGAAATAAGGTGCTAACAACAAGTACTAGGAGCAGGTAGGAATAAGTGCTTTCAAAGCCAAAACCAACCAACCAACCAGCCAAACAAAACCATTTGCTTAAAAAAATTACTAGATGTTCAAATTCCTTGAGTGACATACAGATCTTTTGTTTCTGAAAAGTGGAATAAACAAAGTTAAGGGAGGTCAAATTTTAAAATGCAATTTGAACTAAAAACGTAAAAGATCTACCTGTATTATCAAAACAGGCTTTTTTTAAAAAAAAGATTTTTTTTATTTGAGAGAGATAAAAAGCATGAGTGGGGGGAGGGGCAGAGGGAGAGGGAGAAGCAGACTCCCCACTAAGACTCCCACTGAGCAGGGACCTGGAGATCATGATCTGAGCTGAAGGCAGATGTTTAACCAACTGAGTTACCCAGGCACCCCTGGGATTTTTTTTTTTATAATGTCTGTCTTGAGGGGTGTCTGCCTTCGGCTCAGGTAATGATCCCACAGTCCTGGGAAAGAGTCATTACACACCCCCACACGCCCCCCCCCCGCTTGGTGGGGAGTCTGCTTCTCCCTCTCCCTACTCATGTTCTCTCTCTCATATAAATAAATGAAATCTTAAAAAAAAAAATGGCTCTAGAGACCAGGGCCTGCTTGTAGAGTTATTTCCAATTTCTCCAGATCCAAGCCTGGAAATAATGAATAGGACTATACTGGCTGATGTGAAAAAGATGCAGTCTCCCTAGTAATTTTGGCAAACCATATACCCTTTCAAATAACCCCAAAGATTCCAAAATAAAGCCAGTCATAGCCAATTCCAACTACAGAATGCATGTGGATTATGTTTTATATCCTAATTATCTTCAGGCAGATGGGTCTGTTGCCTTTTACATTACTGGTAGTGCCTGCCAGATAATATTCAAGAACAGTCCCAAGTATTACTATTTTGAAGAGTGCTGCACATGGCGGCTACCCATGGCCTAATGTGGTGATGAAAGAAAACCCATTTGCAGTGATGGCAAGTTCCATAGCACATGGTCTTTAATGTTCCTTGGATTGGTTAATGTTTAACCATCCCTTCTCCTAGTTACCCAAATTGAAAATCTCGGGATCACCTTCAGTGTTTCCCTTGTCCAGCAAAAAATGACGATGTTTTGTGTCTTTCTCTTCTCCATTTTCATTACTACTTATTTTAGTTTAAGGCTATTTTCTCACCTAGACTCTACGATTAGCCTCTTACTGGTCTGTATCTTTGCCTGTGGGTCTCTCCATTTGGTTCCACATTTCTCACTGGGACAGATCAGTGCCAACAAAATGTCCCTGATTATGCCACTTTTTTTGCTCAAACATTCCTACTGTAAACAGAATAAAATCCAAACTCCTCTGCCTAACCCGAAGCCCCTCCTCGAACTGGGACCCAACGCACCTTTGCTTCTTTTTTGTACTCGAACCTCTTGACAAACAAAACTACTTCTGTTCACTAACCCACCTCCATGCCTTTGCATGTGCTGTCCCTCTCTGCCCCATTTCTATCCCCCTTCGCTGCCTCCACATACCCAAATCTCGCCTGGCCTTTGAAGCACAGCTCAAATCACCCCTCCTCCAGGAAGGGTTTCATTTCCCATGGGCAATAAGCTCCCTTTCCTATTATTTGTGCACAGGTATTAGCTCCCCATTACAAGATCAGCTTCTAAAGGAGAGAAATTGAATTAATTCATCTCTTGATCCCCCAAAGAATCAAGTTTCTCAGATAGCAGGAATCAACACATATTATCATCAAAGAGAGTGAAACAGCTCTGAAGCCTTATTTCTAAGGATTCGTCCATTAAGGAGAAAAATCCTTCTGAAAAGATGTTCATAATATATGAAGTGAACCAGCTGCAAAAACTAGCACAAACAATATAAATGACATTTTTATTTATATAGCAACAATGCATATTCAGTATATGACAGTGACTATTTCTAGTTAGCAAGGTTAAGCGGGGGCGGGGGTGTTTTCTTTGTGCTCTTCTACACTTTCTTAATTTTCCATGAGGAACATAAATTTTATTTATAAGCAGCACATTTTAAAAAAGAATAGGAATCAGATTTCAAACTCCTACATGAGGCAGGAGACCCCAAGGAAGTTCTTAGGATAAGCAGGTGACATATGGTACCTTGGTTAATTCTGGAATGCTGGAACTGCTGCAGTCCATTCAAGGGTTTCTCAGCGACGCAGAGTCCTTGCCATGTCCCAGCAGAGACAAGACGATACTACTCGGGCAGGAATGAGGGCTTTCTGGGAGCACTCTGGTGAAGGGGCCAGGACAATCCTCAAGGAGAGCAAGCCCTCCATTAAGAGATCAAAGGTTCCCAACAGGTTTCCTGCTAGCCTTGGCCATGGTTGGGTAAGGCCACATGGCCACGTGGGAAGAAGAGCTCCCACATTCTATACTGTGACAGCAAAGGACACACTGATTCCCCAGATACTGTCATTTGATATAATCACTAAGCTTTAGTCCCTGGCAAAGAGGCAAATGTTACTAGTGAGGTCTACTGGAAATGTGCTTCTGAGGAGGGCAGAGACAGGATCCCAATGATAAAGATCAACTTTCCTGTTCCTCTCAATCTACCAAACATTGTAAACAGCCAACAGATTGTTTTGCTCAGTTACACCTCCCATGTTATCAGCAAGCATGTCCAGTCACTGTTTGTTTCAGAGGAGAAAGGAAGCCACCAAATTTAATGAATGCGTGCAATCATTGCTCTGGAAACTCTAAAGACAAAATTATTTTTCCCCCAAAGAAAAACAATATAAATAATCACTTTTATAGCAACGCAAACCGCAGTGGCACGATACCTGCTTATACTCAGCAATGATAGCTGTGGTCTTCTTTATCTCATACTCTGCTTTCTCCAGTTGTTTCCGGAAGACTTCTTTTAGCTAGAGAGAAAGAGAATGAGAAACACCAAGCCTCAGTCAAAAGCCTAAACAAAAGCCTGATCATCTCCAGAGATGCAGACATCTTTCTTTCTCTCCTGTAATGCACAAGACATATGAGCAACCCCATTATACAAGTGCTTATCCTTACCACTTACTTTATAAATATATTGTTAAATAAGTGTCCATTCAGAAACCATCTTCTTTCTTTTTTTTTTAATTTTATTTTTAAGGAATCTCTACACACAATGTGGGGCTTGAACTCACAACCCTGAGATCAACAGTTGCATGCTCCCCCGTCTGAGCCAGCCAGGCACCCCGAAGCTATCTTTATTCTTATGAGAGTCCAAAACAAAACAAAACACCCAGGCAATGTGCGTATTCCTACTGCTGTATAATCAATGACTGAAGAAGCAGGTTAGGCCTTCCCATTCAAAGCCCCCTACGGTCACTGCTGGTATTTCTCTGAAGGTGGGAACAGGAAGCTTTTGAGACCAGAGTCAGAAAAAGTTGGAGGAAGATAGATAAGAGCTTTGGAAGTCAGGAGATTCAGGGACTGAGCAGTGACTTTAGAAGGAGCCAGCATGATACATAATGCAGGTACTTGTTACAGTCACAGAAATGCTAAACCAAGAACACTGAGCTGAAAACCACATTTTTTTGTAGCCCAGCAATTCGGGCTTCTAGGTAGCAAGGAAGGTAGGGCAGGAAAAGCTCAGGTGCCACCAGACGAGGAAAGATTTCAGTTCTTCCATGTTGTTGACCAAACAAACAAACAAACACAAAACAACTCTGGTTAATCTTAAAGTACATAATCAGAATAAATTAAATTCTGCTTTGCAGCATCCCAAATTATAAATGAGGTATACGCTGTATTTGCTAATTCACAAATGGCTGCGATTTATAATTGGACTCCTAATCGTGAGAAGCTTTCCAAATTTCTTCATATTTGCTATGTTCTTAAATTCTAAAAGCAATTTATAGGACATATTGATTCAAAGTTATTTATATTAGTCTCTATTCTCTGTCTTACATAATTTAACGACGCAAATCACACCTTTCTCCCCTCCTACGATAAGGCGCCACAGACTTCAGGACAAACTTAGAAAGCTGAGAGGCTTTGAGCAAGTGTCACTTAATTTCTCTAAACCATGGTTTTCTTATCTGGCAAATGAAGAGAATAATCCCTATCTCACAAAGGTACCATAATGATCAAAACAGGATATACGCACATATACAAATACGTGCGTGTGTGTGTTTGTGTGTGCACACACACATACACCCACACACAAAGGGAGGGAAGAAGCTTGGGTTAAATTAATTTGCTAATAGCTTCATTTTTTTTTAAGATTTTATTTATTTATTTAATTGACAGAGAGAGAGAGAGACAGAGAGGGAACACAAGCAGGGGGAGTGGGAGAGGGAGAAGCAGGCTCCCTGCTGAGCAGGGAGCCCAATGTGGGGCTCGATGCCAGCACTCTGGGATCATGACCTGAGCCGAAGGCAGACACCGAACGACTGAGCCACCCAGGCACCCCTAATAGCTTCATTCTTTACCTAAAGTACTGAATTGAGCCCCCAAAAGGCAGGAGGTAAAAAACAAACAAACAAAACAAAACACAAAACCCAACAAAAGGCCTAGATCAAACTGGATAATCAGCTCCTAAAAAAAATTTGACTAGGTGAAAAAAACAAAACAAAACAAAAAACTTGGCCCACATTAAATGCCAAGAGTCATTTCATCATATTCCAATTTAAAAAAAAAAATCATGGAACACTTTTTATTAACCCTGGAAGGTGCTAAATGATACATCCCTTCATTAGTAACTTCAGTGGACTTTTTCTGCTTGGATACAGGTCTTTGAAATGGTTTGTGTTCTGTTTTATATTTAGTATTTTTGATGTCTTGGAATGAAACTCATTAAAATAAATGAGTGAATCATGCCTGGCAGAGATGGAGAACATTGGTGAGGCGGCCCACTCTTCCTCAGGAAGGCCGGAAGTCTCAACTCCTTGAGTAGAGAGGCCCCTCCTGTCCCTTATCAGGGAGGCCTTGGCCAGGTGGTGCGTCTTCCAGCTGATTAGCCCCCCAACGCATATGAAGACTGGAGGGTGCTAACTTCAAGGCTGGTTCCCAAAGGGCTGCTTTTTTCCTTCCCCCAGGGAGTAAGAGCTGAGAGCTCCACCAGGAATGCTGGCACTCCTTCTAAGGCATGAATCAGGAAAACCAAGAGGGACTGACTGAGCACCTCCCAGCAGAGATCTCTGCAGGCTTCCCGCTCCCCAAGCCTCTCAAACTACTGTTCAAGTCAGTTAGCTTGGAGACAGGACACAAACTGTGCAGATTTGTCAAAGCTCTTGGATCGTAATTCCAAGTTGCTAAACTTGGAGGAAACTTCACACTCTCGCTAGCCATCTGAGTCAAGGCAGATTCCTAAAACCTGTTCAAGGGGACAAATCAGTTCCTGCCCCTACTTCTAACGCCCTTCAAACGAAATGCCAAGACCCAACGCTGCTCACGTGTCCTGCTTCAACATCGCCCTTGATTTAGAGTAAGTTTAATTTTACTTCTTACTTAGAGTATTAATCAACTCCTCATGCCGACACACCTGCGTAAAGCAAAAGCCCACCGATGCCTCTTACCTGGGCCGTCTCTTCCTCTTGCTTCCTCTTCTCTTCTTCAGTCTCCACCAGCCTCTGCTTGGTCAAGAGGAGCTCCTTATTCAACACATCTGCCTTGTCTTCTGCCTGCACATCGGAGCACATCACAATCGTAAGGAAGGTGAAGAAAGAACGGGTGTGTATACTCTCTCCAAACCTAATCTCTAGTTATGATTGTTGCATCACTACCAGAAGCCATTCTCCCCCTCCTAGCTCACCCAGGGCATGGCTGCTTTCTTTGAATGCCAACTATATAGCAGGCACTCGGCACACATCATCTCTGATCCTCACAACAATAATTATTTTACTGATAATGGCAGTGAAGTTTGGAGAGATCAAATAACCTGACTGGGGCAGAATGAGAGCCATGATCTGAGTTCAGACGTGAATGGCCTCGAAGTGCGTGCTCTTTCTAAATGCTTCTTACACATGTTCAGATGTCACAACAGCACTCACTCTGAGACTGTGTAGATGGATAGGAGGAAGGGGTGGAGCCTTATATGGAAGCTTCTAGCTGTTAGTGCCTCGGGGTTGGGGGTACAGATTCAGAAAGAGACAGGCTGATCCATGGACGGCAGTTAGGTGAGAAAATCAAAGACCAGCAGAGGTAAAATGGCTCATGAGGGGCTCACACAGGACAGTGAGCACAGCAAGGAGAAATTAAGACCAAAACCCCATGATAAGATAGCCTTGGGGAAAACTGAAGTACGGACCAGGCATCCAAACAGAAAAGACCGTGTTTCTAGAATGGCTGAGAAAAACTCAGAGAGAATACTCTGGTCTTAATTTGGATACAGAGTCCAATTAACTGGGAAAGCACTGTGCATATATTTAACTAGTCAATGCGTGCCTACTGCACACCCTAGGCCCTTACCTCACCCTGAAGGTCTCAGCTTCCAGTTCACATCAGTAGTGAAGTGAGCCCTGAACCCTGTCCCACTCACCCTTATCTAAATCAGTTCCTCACCCCCATCTAAATTAGTTCCTCTGCTTACATCTCTCCTATTTCCCTTGATAGCACTTAGCACAATCTCTAGTGACAAATTACATGTGTGATTTATTTGTTTTGCCCATTAGACTTGCTCATCTGCTGGGGGCTCGAGTTTCTCTGTTCTTACAGTTCCCTGTGTCCCGTAGTCTAATGGTTATGGCTCTGTTTTCAGATACTTTGCAACTATGGTATAGTTAAGGTGAACAGTCCCTCTTAAAAAGACTCTAAAATTTGTTCTATTAAATTTTAAGGGGGAAATATACATAGCAAAAGAACATCCTGAAATCAGAGGTGGGCAAAATATCTGTTGCAAGTTACGTTTTCATAAATTTTAAGACATCTGATGCAGATTATAGACACTCAAAACAGCGAATTCTAGAGCCAGTCAGATGACTGCCATCAAAGCAGGGAACACCTCCCCAGAGTCTCTGAGGGAGGGTCACCGAGCAGTGAATCAAGAATAGCTATACAGATCATTTCAGTGTTCTTAAAAATTGAACCAAATCTAGCTCCCTATAACGTCAGCCCACTGGTTCAAGTTCTACCTCAGAATATTTGAGCAACAGCCCTCCTAATAAAGAAGAGTGCAATTTAACATCCTCTTCGGTACCCCCTGCATTTTCCATTTTGTGAAGAGATGAGTCCTTTCTCTTCATGACACTCTGAAGTGAATGTTTTCTAAGTTTGGTTTCTTAAAGAGACTCACCCCCAATTTTTAGCCTTTTGTAAATTTCTATCTGGACATACAAGCTTCTTAAATTGTGCATAACATCTAGCCTTTATATTTTATAGTTTTAGAACACTAAAGGAATGTTTCTGACATCTGCAGAAATTGCTGTGGGTCCCATATGGGAGGAGCGTCAGTATTTTCCAGAAGCTTCATCCAGAGTCTCTCCACTATGTTAAACAGTGAAGTCAGAATGATTCTACTGCTCATCAAGTTAGGACCAGATCTGAAAAAACTTGGTTCTCCTAAAAACAGTCTTCTGGGTCTTTGGACAGCCAATTTCTACACCTCACTTAAGTAGAAATCATCTTTCATGTTAAATGAATCTCTAGGAATGTAATACTACACAGATAGATACTGATATTCTTTGAACTCAAACCATAAAATCTTCACCATAATTTGTTAAGATCACTGTCATTAATTCTAATCACCAACATCTTTTTTTTAAGATTTATTTATTTATTTGAGAGAGACAGAGAGAGAGCAGGGGGAGGGGCAGAGGAAGAGAGAGAGAGAGAGAATCTCAAGCAGATTCCCTGCTGAGTGCAGAGCCTGATGTGGGGCTCAATCTCAGGACCCTGAGATCATGACCTGAGCCAAAATCAAGAGTTGGCTGCCCCATTGACTGAGCCACCCCAGCGCCCATCACTTACCAACATCTTATAAGGCCTTATTTTTTTGTAAAGATTTTATTTACTTGAGAGAGAGAGAGCACAAGCAGGGAGAGTGGCAGGCAGAGCAGGCAGAAGGAGAAGCAGACTCCCCGACGAGCAGGGAGCCTGATGTGGGGGCTCGATCCCAGGACCCCAGGATCACCACCCAAGTCGAAGGCAGACGCTTAACCAACTGAGCCACCCAGGTGCCCCCTTATAATGCCTTATCGATGTGGAGACTTTGAATTGCTACCTAAGGTTCATATGACATACATAGGAGAGGAAAAAGCACTGCCATTTGTGATTTAATCATGAATCGACCAATAACCTGATCAAAAGGTTCAGCTCTCACATCAGGGATGAGGATCTTTCAGAAATGAGTTCTCAAAGAACTCGCCAAGCCCAAGCCCGTTGTTCAATCTAAAACAAAACAAAACACTTCGCCACTCATTACGCGGAGCCCCTGCTCCTAACTCAGAACCTGCCCTGGTCAGAAGGACAAGGCGCCGTCCGCAGTGCCAAAGTGCTGGTGTGTCTCTTCTGCTCGTTCCTTGCGAACGAGAAAGGACAGGAAGGGCTTGAAGGCAGCTAGCTACAGAAACTGAAATGGAAATGTCGTATCTTTTTACATTGTTAATCATGGAGAAGTCCTTATTTCAAGAGTCTAAGGGAGGGCAAGCTGTCAAAACAGACGGCTCTGTCAAAGAAAAAAATTAAGAGCCTTTTGTGCCCAGGATGCCCGAAGCCAGCACTAAAATGACAAGGGTGAGGAATAATTTATTTTTAAAGAGTACCTAATTATCTAATTAGTGCTTGTTTGCTTTACATATTGTCTTGAATACAATCTGCTTTCCTGCTTGTTTAATGTTGGCTGAAGTTTGACTATTTCAATGAAGAGATGTGATTTTGATGAAAGTGGCAATGGAAAAGTAGGGGGCAAGTGGGGTGAAGGCGGGGTGAGCCGGTGCTTTCCCTGTGCGTCTGGTGTCCTCCCAGGCTGGCTGGGGGGCAGGACACCTAAAGTGCACGGACAGCTTTTCGACAGGCAGATAAGCCCCACTTGGGCAGAAACTGCAAAATCAGATGTTTGGAGGAGATATGCATGAAATAGCAATTGTTATTCTTTCACTTAGATAACAAGCTTCAAAAGGCAAGGGCCAGGTCTTCCTTACTCTTTTAAGAAGAGAGGTATAAAAGGAGGAAATTAAGAGGAAGGGGAAGAAAATGAAAGAATGAAGGAATCTTTTCTTCAGGGACTAGCATCCAGAATCTATATAAGCTATTTACCCAAATACTCAACCATCAATTATTTTAGGAGTACGCATGATCCAGGCTGATCCACAAAATAGACTTTCTTGGTGGTCCAACATCTTTTTAAAAAATAATATGTTTTTTTCTGATTATTAATAAGGTATAACGTATATTATTACTAAACCAAGGGTTGTTAAGAATTTAAGGTCTTCTTATAAAAGATAAAATAATTGAAAAAAATACATGCATAAAGATGAATCTAAATGTTAGATTGATGATCATCACCCAGAGTATCTAGAACTAATATTTTGATGGATTTCCTTGTAGGCTTTTTTCCTTTAGAAGTATATTTCAGCTTCCTTTCCTAAAATGATGGCCCTCCACCAACCATATCCTTTGCAATTTAGATGCAAGCATTATATACAGATAAATTTATAGGTTTTACAAAAATATTATAACATCATCTTCCCATTGTTTTTAAAAACTATTCCAAAAAGACATTTACTTTCATTCTCCCCTTTTATTGGACATATACATTATTTCTACTTTTTATTCTTCTGAGTAACACAGTAATAAACCATCTTGTACACATACTTCTGTCCAGATCTCTGTCAGAATAGCTTTCCAAGTCAGAGTACATATGTCACTTTCCTCATTTACTAAATGTAAGATTAAAATAATACCTGCTTGATGGAGTCATTAGTGATATTAAACAAGATAATGCTTATAAAATTGCGGAATATAGTCCTTGGTGCATAGTAGGTACTCAGTAGACATTTCATCTCATTACTTTTTAATCCTTTTAAAGGTCTGATAGATAACACCAAATACATTTCCTGCACAACTTTCAACGTGTGACTCTCTCTAGTGAATTTCACCACACCCCAGAGTCCCACTGCTTAAAACTCTTTCTTATTTAGTTATCCATCTTCAGAAAACTATTAATGGATACAAGATTCAAAAGAACAGAATCAAATGTGAGGCCGTTGGGAGAGCCAATATGAAAACAGGAATTTCGTTATAGTACTGACTCACCAGCATAGTCTCATTAATACAAAAATGTACCAGCCGAGGTCAGACTGGTCTTGGTCCTGTCGGGCTGGACGCCCCTCTGTCTTCTTTGGCTCTGACTCTCTCAGTCACACATTTCTCAAACCACCTCTAACAACTTCCAAACAGCCTGGCTGAATGGTTTCGTGGGGAAAAGGGTCACCCCCCTCACCCCCGGCCCCCCAACCAGACTGCTTTTCAATCTTCTACATCCTGTGTCCCACGAAGCAAAGTTTCTGTTTTATTTTCGAACTCTGTTTAGTGTGGATTCCTTCAGCTGCCCCTTCTCCGCCTTTAGCACTTTTCCTTAATAGTCGTCTAATCCCCATCTTACTGTGGTTGAAACTTTTGAGCGGCAAAATTAGCCGTTTATATGGGAAAAAGGAGTTGTGCCAGGGACCATTTTTCAACATTTAAAAAACTCCTCCAAACATTTAATAATATTTATATTATTGGATCTGTATTTGAAATTTTGTCAATGAGCAGTCAGTACACAGGTAATGCCTCTTTTTTTACAGATTCAACAGTGTAAGTCTCAATCTTTCTGACCCTGGCACTGTTTGTGGGGAATATTCACTTTTTAAGTCAGAAAAGAGATAATTTTAAATCCGCCCAAGACTCCTTCCATATTGCCAAATATCCTTTATAAAACACTAGCGACAGAAAACAGGAAGTCCTAAAGCTGTCAGTACTGCTGGAAAGAACCAGGGAAATTGAACAATTTAAGGTCTTCCTAGCAACAGCTACCATGTACTGAACACACACTGTTGACGTGCTTCACCTTATTTTACCTATAGGCAGGTTAAGAACTGCGCAGGGTCATGCGGTGAGCGGACTGTGCTGCCAGGATTCACAGCTAGGCATCTTGGCCCTTAGCCCCTAGAATACCTGTCTCCCCACCAATGCATGTATCTTAATGTACATACTTCACATAAAATCCTCACATTCATTGTAGATGAGAACTCTTCTTGTAACAAAAAGTAAAGTGCCTCCCAATGTCAGCGTGGCATTGGTATAGTCTTGGTGACTGATATTCCCAGGTAATTATGCTGGCAGCCTTTGGCTTAGGAAAAGTACAGACGAAGAGAAGAGACACCAGAGAAGTTCAGAGTTATAAAAAAAAACACGTCGCACATGCTGTTTGGAAATGACCCAAGCCGTTCTCAAAGGCTCCCGTCTTCCACCCTCTCCAGTTAGCACAAGCTGTCCCCTGCCACCTACTGGCCGCCCCTTCAGCCAACAAGCAGCCAGACCTCAGCGTCAAGTAGAGTGAGCCCCAGCGGGACTGCGGGGAGAGCAACTCTGTCCTCGCCTTTGAGGAGCTCGTCACGGTCTGACTGCAACCGAGTGAACGACACTTTTACCTGATCCAAGTCATTTCGCAGAGCGATCTTGCTGGTTACTAGCTCATGGGCGAGGTCATCGTTCTCCTGTTCCAGCCTCATGCTGGCCTCCTGCAGTCTCCGGTTCTCCCTCTGCAGGAAAAGAGCAATAGCCGGAGGGCGACATTAGTGCCGAGACGCACTAGCAGAAACGAACGGGACCGCTGAGCAAAAACAAGCAGCGACAACAAAGTGAACTTCTGAAGGTGTAAAAAGGAGGAGGCGCGAGGGGCACAGGAAGGCAGGATTGCTGTCCGGGAAACAACAGTGAGTTAAGCCAGCAGTGCAGATGCGGCTCTCTACCCGGTGAACCTTACAACTGTCCCTGACAGGCTGCATGGTAAAAGGCTGCATTATTAAAAAAGTGCCACAAAAGGCAAAATTTCCAACATCTCCCCAATCCTGTGACGTTTCATATAGACCCAGAGCCCAGACACAGGCCATCCTCTGTTTGAAACATGCACGGTAATCCCACCCTTAACCTCAAGGGAAACTCATGACACAGAAGGTGTGAAATGGGGGAAAACCACTAGACATCTCTTCACGTTGTTTTTCCAGTATCAGAGTTCACATTCATTGAATATATTTAATTATGAGCACTAAATCAAGAACCAGGATACATGGGTTCAGGACTTTTGCTATCAACTGACACGTTCATCCTTGGGGTAGAAGTACTTTTCTGAACACCAATTTCTGTTATTAGTATGAGCTACAGTCCTTATGACAATGGCTCTAGATGTTTGTTGGAGGGCTTTTAAAATTTCTCAACTTTAAAACTTCAAAAGATTCTGGGTAAAACAAATTACTGAGCTGTTTTTTTCCTCTTGAACTCCCAGGAAAAATCTGAAACAAAGTCCTATGATGAAAGAACCAAGTTACATTTTTAGGAAGAAAGGTCTCCCCTGAACTAAACATTATGAACTGTGTACATGCGCATCTATTTTCAGAGTAGCAATTTACTGTCTTCCAATCCAAAGTATCAAAAGTATTTTTTTTTTTTTTTTGCTACTGTTAACAGTTATGGGAGATTCAAAGAGAGCTGACAGGAAAGACTTCAATGTGATGAGACCTTCCTGTTTTTCAGATTTATACTCCTAACAGGGTTTTCTGCAAGGGTGGCAGAAACTCAGACAAAGGAGTGCTGCACAACCAGAAGACAAATCTATGCCCTGGAAGAGAGTGTATCATTGCGTAACATGGGGCAAAAGGACATTTATCTTCTATAGAACAACCTAGGGTTGGTTATATGGAAAAAAGAAAGCCCTATTTCTTTTTTTTCTTTTGGTTTTTTAAAGAAGGGCTAGGAGACTGACGGTAAGGGCAGAGCCTAAGACTTTCATGGAGCGGAGGACCCCCCAACAGGGCCAGCAGAGAAGCTAAAGGATAACCTGTGCTTTGACTAGAACCGGCCAACAGAGTCTATTCCTATCTCCTCTTTTGGAAAAGGAAGACTGGGGTACTTGGGGAATGCCAAAACATTTTTTGAAAAAGAAATCTACTGAAGAAGATAAAAACAGTTCCAAATCTCTTAAATGCTTTTAAATAAATTCATGATAGAATTCCATGTAGTGTTAAAATTTAAGTGAAAAATATGATCAAAGAAATGCTTAAGCCACCTCATAGAAAAAAAAGACAAGGAACTAGAAAGTCTCATTTTCATAACATAAATAACATTAATTGCAGGTACTGGCTTATTTTCATTGTTGTCTTTGTACTTTAAAAATGTTTCTAAGTTTTCAACAATGAATACAGAATACATGTGTTTAAAATGTTATCTAAAAAAATTAAAAGCCATTCGGAATTTCAATTCCACTGAAAAGGATAAAATGCCAAAATGAGAACTTTTTTAAAGTTTACTCCTGTGAGAAGCTCATATTCTACCCGAAACCAGACTGGATCTTCGGTTTTGACCAAGATACTACGTAACCCCTTAAAACTGTGGCCCTGCCAGGAATCCTTTCCCAAAATATTCCTGAAAAGACCGTGTACATATTTGTAGGGGCACATCGCACTCATCAAATTCTGTCTGTCCCCTCGACCTACGGAAGTCCTAACCTCCCTCAGAAATATCATCAGAGTAGGCACAAAAATATACCAGATAAACAGCCAGGAACTCTATGGCGAAATCTTTCAATCTTTGCTGAAGCAATCCAAATTCTAGCAGGGGCCCGAGAGTTAGTCTTCTACCCAATACATCTAAATATTACTCCTCTTTGTGGAAACAACTTGCCTACTTGTTGAAAACTTAGAATAATAATAATAATAATAATAATAATAATAATAAAAAGTGTTCCAGAAACTTTTCCAATCCATTTCCTCCTTGCCAGGAACGAGCAGCAACACCCAGCACCATTTTGTCAGGACACAGTGCAGAGTGGGCTGCTCAGCAGGGAAGCGAGTGTTCTCCCTCTCCGTGAGTCCCTTCCCGAGAGCTCCTGGTGACACGACTCCAGTCCCTGCTCCTGAGTCAGTGTCCGAGTCCTCCTGAAACTGTACCTGCAGGACTCCAAGGTGCAGAGTCCTCTCAACTCTTACTGACTTTACAGTTGTTTCGCCCAAGGGACAATGTTGCAGCTATCGGTTTTTCAGGTGACAGTGACATACCAGGGAGTTAAGGTAAACCGCAGGCAAAGTCAGACATGGAAAAGCACTCGTTGCAAGTACTTTAAGGATGCACCTGGTGGCTACTTCTCTCCTGATGGGAGATCAATGGCCGGTGGGTGATGTTAATTAAGGGAGAGCCGGGGGCTCAGCTCAGTGCTGACTGGAAACGTGCCATCACCATGCCTGTTGCAACTGGAACCCTTCCCTATGGACACGTGGCCAAGGGAGGAGTGGGGGGACAGGGGAAGATTTGGAAGAAACCATGAGTGTCTAAGCATCCCTAAAAAGCAAAATGGCCTAGGGGGCGCGCCTACCGGCTTGGCTTTAGCAAGAAGCTTCGGTTGGGTGTGTGCACAGCAAGCAGTGCAGTGGGGTGTGACTCCTGCTCTGCACTCACAGACATGTGGGCAAGCAAGCTGTGGGGCCGAAAATGCAGTATCGTCCTCCAAAGTCTGAACCTGGGGCGGGAGGTGTCCTCAGCAGTCCTCCGTATCCGAGCGGGCCAGCGAGGCACCGCTACCCACCGAGGCGGGGGTTCCTGCCAACGAACCTGCCTACACTTGCCAAGGGTTCAAGTCAGGTGTCTTATTGGGCTGTATTTTCTTTGCAAGAAAAAGCTCCCCTTTATACTAGAACGGAGAAGAAAGTTCCATCTGGATGGGCCTTGTTCCTTCTGAAAGGTCAGCAAGGGCTGCCCACCCGAGAGCGCCTGGGAGTCAGCCCGTCAGCCTGTCCGTGCAGAGGCAGCGGCGTGCCCCGGTTTGCACAAGCAGATCTGCCCCACGGCTCGGAGCCTGTCAACATAGCAGGTGGCTGGCTTCCCACCCCTCTCCGCAAAGAGAGCAGGAGACCCTGCTTCCATAACCCTGGAAACTCACACTGCCCTGTTGGGCACATCCTCCATCTCACACAACTGACACCATTCCAACAAAAAGCAGACAACAACGCTCCTCGTCCGTTCCCTCCCCCCTGGGGCATAGGAGCTGCATGGCCGGCAGAGTTTGGTGAGTAACTTTTGGGAGGAGGATACTGCATTTTTCAGACAGACAGACGCCGGTATCACAGACATACACAGATAAATAACTTACCTCCTCAAAAGTCATAGACCAACTACCGTTTTCAATCATAGGTACAAAAGACAATTGAAAAAAAAAACAGAATATCCAATGAAATCGCACACCTACTAATACAGTTATGAAATGGCAATAACAAAAGCAGACACTTGTTAACAATGTGTTGCTATTGTGTTTTTCCTCAGAGTGTCGTTTACTCTAAGTTCTCTCTCTGTCTGCAAAGTTTCGCTGGAAGAAAATACACTGGAGGCAGCCAGTGGGCAAGTCTCAACTCAGGAAGATGAACACACTCAGACTCCTCCCTCTCCCCGCTGCCCTGGGCCCTCTGGGAGACTGATGGGAACGCTCTATGTGTTCATGTTAGCAGCTACGGTGTGAGTTGTTTACACTGTTATTTCCGCCGGGTGGAGGGAGCTTCCTCATATGACAAGGTCGGAAGCATTGCAAAATAGTTCATTCTCAGGCCATAGAATGAAATTGCTGGGCAGAGAAATGCTTCCAGGTCTCCTGTGCATCTGAGGGCTGGGGTGTGGGTGAAGCAGCACAAGGGATGGTGAACGTCATTTATTCCGTGATGAGAAACCAGAGAAATGTGAACTGGCACTCAGAAGAAAATAAACTAAGCCTCACAGGAAAAAATGATGGGGAAGGAGGAGGCTTCGTAAACTCTAGCTCAGTATTTTGGGTGTGTCATCTGCTGTTCTAATGAGTTCCTGGCACATGTTTTTAAAGACACTTAAGGGTCAGGAGAAAATGTTTTCCTAAAAGACCCAGTACAATTTTATTAGCAACAACATACTCAACTCTCACATATTTTCGTTTGGGTAATTCTTTCAAGAGTTGATAATTATCATCATCAAATTTCAGCAGGTTTTTTTTTTTTTGACATTCAAAGGCAAATGCCTACAGATGAAATGTTTAAATGTCTATATTGTCTGCAAATGAAGATTTGAGAGAGAAAATCTGGATATTTGAAATCCTTTTATGCTCTTCCCTTTACCCAACATATCCAATTTTATCTTTCTGGTAGAAATTTTAAAAAATTTAAATGTCAAACTAAAAACAAAATCTTGTCAGTAATAACTAACTGGCAGTTGGCAAACCAGACTGCAGTTCTTCTAGCATTTAAAAAAACAGTCTTAGATTATTCCCTAGCACAGGGGTCAACAAGCTTTAAATGTAAATGGCCAGACAAGAAGTATTTTAGGCTTTGCAGACCATACACCCTTTGTTGACATTACTCAAACTCTGCCACTGTTGTGCAAAAGCAGTCCTAGACACTGGTAAGTAAACGATGGGTGGGCTGTGTTCCAATAAAACTTTATTTACAAAAACAGGCAGTGGGCCGATTTGTCGCACATGCCATAGTTTGCAGATCCCTGCTCTAGCATACAAAGCAAATTAAAAAAAAAAAAAAGCACATGGGTTATAGATAATGTCAAAACATGTTAGTGTGACATAATTTTCTCAGTAATGCTACTTTAACAGGAAGTAAGTTACTAAAAATTGAATAAAAGTTTTGGAGAATTAATTCTGAAGATCAATAAACATACTTAGAAATTCTTAATATGCATAACATTCATACCTCTCTCAAGCGTTAAGTAAAACTCAATCAGTGAACAGGAATCATCAGAAACCACCTGCTCCTTCTCAGCTAATTTGCTCAAGAATCCTCAGTAGGGGTTAGCTTGCAATTTCCACCATCTTAGAACAGTGAGTTCATTGGATTATCCATGCTCAAAAAGAGTGGCAGCCTTCTGAGGTCTATCACAAAGTTATCACAGGCAGATAGAAACCATGCTCTTGACTGTTAGTATTCATTAAAAGCACATTATTTCATAAATATAAATATTTCCAAAAACCAATAACAGTCTCTGTGATGAGGAAAATTAATAAAATATAAGTATTTTCATTGGTAGAAAAAGACTTTTCAAAGACGGATTCACTTATCTTGACTTCCTGAGGAAGGAAAGGCCCCGAACAGTAAGAAAAAAGGGAAGCCTTTTTTTTTCTTTCAGGTAAGATTAGCAAAATTTAAACTTCTTTCACTTGACAAGTTAAAAACAAAATGTGATAAATATTTTGAAGCAAAGCTTAATTGAACTTGTATTATTTGCCATCCTTCCATAGCTAATGAAATAACTTAGACCAGTTTGCATTGTTTTTGCCAAGTGTAATTAGATAGCTTAATTTTAAATTACATGCAGGGATAATTGCTCTACAAAAATTAGTATGTGTGAGACAAACTTTTTGTAAACTTAGAGGAATTATTTTCTTCCTGTTTGAATTATACTTTGATAAGAGAATTACTACTTCTAACCTCATGAAAGAAATTAAACATTCTAAATTTAATTATACTAAATATAGATAAGATACTTCAATTAGAAATGATGTATAATACTATCTGTGTCCCAAACTCAAAAGAGAGTTTAAGCATTCCTGATTCTTTCTAGGATTTGCCCATCTAGAACAGGTAATAACATACATGCTTTGGAAGACTCACTGAATTAATTAATTAGCTGTGCTAAGGCTTCCCCCACAACTGTACAAGTAGTTAATTAAATAAGAAAAGCATACCATATCCCAGAGATAGATGAAGGCTGCAGTTCTCTAAAAGGTGCTGTCAATAGGTTACATTATTAGAAAACTATTTTTCCCTAAATGGAAACAACTCAACTCCTTAAAACAGAAAACAGTATTACAGTTTCTGAGTTGGTAACTACTTATTAGGGGCTTGGCTATTAATTTTTAAAATACACTCAAATAGCTACACATACACAAATAGCTATCACATGAATGATTGTTTTCTGGGGGCCTGTATGAAAATGGAAATATACGTGATGGATTTCTATAGACAAATCCTTATCCTGAATTTCACTTCATTTGGAATAAATTAATTAATTTACAAACCAAAGTATCAAGTAGATAAAAACTCCAACACCAAGTTGGCCAGGTCAAACTTAAGAAGGACAATAAAAGAGACTTAGAATAAATGTTCTATATTCTTCTTCCAATAAAGTTTCCTTTTTCTGTCTTGCAACCTAGTCATGAAGATCAGCAGAAAGAGCACACCAAATACTGTAGGAAGTCATTACAGAGCTGATTTTCAAATGCAAACTGAAGCCAAGACCAGGTAACCCAGTGAGTACACGTATTTATATATGTTTATGTTTGTGTGCATCCATATTTATATATGAAAATGAATGTACCACCCACTTATGCTGGCCTTTCCCCTATAAATATGTATACACATAGGATTTTTAATCATTAATTAGCTCCAGATCTGATGGAAGGTCTCCCTCCCACAAATATGGCTTCTGCACAGGCACCTCTCATGTGACTTGGGATTTATGAAAAGAAGATGGTGGGCTGGATGCCAATCCTCTTGAAACATTTTGCTTGGATTTTTTTTTTGAGATATAACTCACATACTATAAAATTCATCTTTTTAAAATGTACAATTCAGTGGTTTTAGTACATTCACGAAGTTGTGTGACCGTTGCCACTGTCTAGTTCCAGAACGTTTTTGTGTTTAGGGTTCTAAAATTTAAATTTATACCAACATAATTCATCTCTTTCTTTGTGGTTGAGATTTAAGTGTTAGATACGGGTGAGTATAGTGACATCACTTGAAAATGTAGATAATGGCATCTGTCATAAAAATAAAACACATATTTGGATAGATACAGAAAGAATGTGATGACTGAGAGCTGCCTCTGAATTGCTGGGTCTTTCATCCCACCTCTGGCTTCCATGTGAGAGTCCTTTTTGTATGCCAAGGGAAAGAGCATCAAACCAAAAAATCTCTTAGGATATTTTATTGTTTGACATTTCTGGGCCTTCAAAAAAAAATTGACACAACTTTCCTAACTCCTAGGGGGGAAACATGGCATTTTAAGCAGTATGGACCTTCATGGTTGAGGAGGGCTTGTTAGTGAACTGGCATAAGTTCTGAGTTGATGCCCACGGAGGTCTTCCCAAGTTGTTCTTAAGAATTTGCACAACTAGGTTCCCAGTCCAAGATCTACAAATTATAAAGTGCTCATTCCAGGGACATAGATCTTATTCTTGACACAATTAAATTTAGAAGAGACTAAGAGGTATTTCTTTCCTACTTTAAGGTCATTATAATTAGTTTCTTAAACTAGATATTGACTATCTGAAAGAACAAGTCTGGGGATGGTTGGAAACTATTTTGTCAACTTTCACCTTGAAAGTGTAATTATAATTTGAGGACTGTAACTTTACCAAGTATATAAAAGGGTATAGAAATATTAGTTAGATGTATTGACAAGCTATTACAATAATACAAAAGAAATAGCTACAGAGCATACCTGATATGCATAAGTTAAAAGGAGTATATGTTTTCAAAACAAAACAAAAAAAGTTTAATTCTACTTCGGTCCCTCAGTAAAATGTGCACACATTGAAAGACTTACATGTGAGAAGTACTCTTCAAAAAATAATACGCACTGTACTATTTATACATATCTACTTTGATATGAAAAGGATTTAAGAAACAGTACCAAGTTCAGTCCCAGACTGATTTTAAATATACAATTTTAGTCTTTTGTTGCCTTTTCCTCTATTTTAAAGCAATCTTCCCAGATTTTATTTGTAATGATGGCAACTAAGAAAATTAGAATGATCATATAAGCAGTAGGAGGGCTTCATTTGGGATCCTTAAGACTATTTTAAAATTACTGCTTCAAGCCATTCTAAAGCAGCATGTGACATGAGCTACATTAAGATTGGTTTTATTGAGGGGGGTGGTGGTGGTGGAAATGAGCTTCAAACCTTATTCTGTGAGTGCCTTGTGGGTTAATAGGTATGGGCTCTTCTTCTCAGTTTTGTTTTTTTTTAAGATTTTATTTATTTATTCAACAGAGACACAGCGAGAGAGGGAACACAAGCAGGGGGAGTGGGAGAGGGAGAAGCAGGCTTCCCGCCGAGCAGGGAGCCCGATGCAGGGCTCGATCCCAGGACCCTGGCATCATGACCTGAGCCGAAGGCAGACGCTTAATGACTGAGCCACCCAGGCGCCCCTCTTCTCAGTTCTTTACCCCGTTCTATAAACAAGGGGAGAAACATACTGCTGTCAGGCTGCTGGGGAACAACCTTGGGAGAAATGTGAAGAAGATAAGCGAGGGACTGGTAGAGCAGATCCACGCGAGGGGATGCTATTCTGGTAATAATACCTGGGTAAGGGCAGGCCGTTGGCCTACTAAGGCTAATAACAACCATTTACTGAACACCAGCTACGTGCTAGGTACTTAGCACACAACGTCCTCAGAAGCCCTGTAAGATGAGTAAGCTCCTGCATGTTTTACAGACCAGGAAGCAGGTCGCTAACGAGCCCGGGATGCAGAACAATGCGACAGAGTTATTAACACCCCCCGATGGGGATAACAAATCCTGTGTTTTTTTTTTTTTTTTTCTGGAAAGGCAGGATTTGAACTCAGGTCTGACCATATCACCCATCTACTACTGCCATGCCCCATTCCGGTCAGCAGCGGAGATAAGAGGAACTGTGACTCCAGCTGCCCCTGGTGACTTCTCTGACCAGGTGAGGGCAGCTCGAGTTACAGAAGTGGCCGTCATCCCGCGGTGGGGGCTCATTAACAACGCTGCCCCAGTACTTTTCCTGGAAGGGTATGTTGGCATTGGTGGTGCTCGGTGTGAAAATACAATATTCCCTAATCCCAGGGTTATTGACATGAAGCAGGAAGGAACCATGATGCACCTGTAGGAATCTGAGGAATTAAAACATGTTCAAGAGAGACAATAATATGTCAGCTGGAGAAAATAAGTTCGAAATCAGTGTTTCCCCAGCATTGCATCATGGGAACAGTGTTGCTAACTATCACTGAAGAGATCTATTGATGTGAATGGCCCAAGTTTTTTACAAATACTACAATTAACTAAGCTATTAAGCTGAAATCAGCTTTGATTCTGAAACTGGATACTGTAGTGAAATGTCACTGTTACTCAGATTTGTGGAAATAAATGTTGCAACAAACACCGTTACTATGCTCTGTTAACCTTTGCGGGTTTTATTTTTCCTTCCAAATGAGTTTGTATGTTTAACAGTTGCTACAGACAGAGGAAAGTCTGAAACATTCTTGTGCCCGGCTTGGAAGAGTTCACCTTCTACAAGTCTTTGTGGACGTGACCATGCACAGCTAACACAGTCCTCTGCCACTTTCCTTGTTCTCTCATTTTTGAAAGTAGTCGATAGCCACTTTCTCTCTTTCTTTTTCCCTCTCTTTCTCTCAGCTTCTTATGAAGATTCCAAGTATAAATGCAACAGGTGGAGTTACCTACAAATATACAAACTGAAAGAAAAGAAATATTATGGTTGGCTACGCCAGAGTTTCCTGAAATGAAAACATACCTGGACATTTATCATGGTCAGAGAGTATCTAAGTCAATCAAGAAGAAACCGAGGGAGCTGAATGGGTCACTAGTGCTCCTTTAGGGTACAGAAGGCACTTTGCTCTCATGGGTGACCCACGCCTCCCCTACCTTGTATCTATCCATTGGGTCTTCCTGCTGCAGCTGACTCTCTCGCATTGTCTGATATTCTTTCTCATATTTCTTCAGTTTCTTGGTTGGTACCTACAGGGATCAGAAGAAAAGCATGTTAGACAAGGACATGATTTAGGAAAACATTTTCTGATGTTGGTTCCCAATTAAGTCTCTGGCATTCTAATGGCACACACCCAACTCAAAGTAGGGGGGGAAAGTCTAGATCTGAGGGGAAGGGTCTGTAAACTTTTTCTGTCAAGGCCTACATAGTATATTTTAGGCTTTGGGGGCCCCACAGTCTGGGTCAAAGCCACTCCACTCTATTGTCACCTCAGAGAAATGGCTGTCATTAGTGATATGTAAACAAACAAGAGTGGCCATGTTCCAATGAAACTTTATTTACAAACATTCATTTCTGTGCTGCAACATGGTTATGTCGTAACTGTTTTTTGTAAATGCATTTAATAGTGCTATTAATTCTAACTACTTCTCAGTAAAATTCATGCATAGCCTTCTACCATACTGAAAAGGAAAACTGTTTTATAAAGGTAAAAAACTGAGCAACAAAGAATTTTTTTTCTTAAAGATTTTATTTATTTATCAGAGACACAGTGAGAGAGGGAACACAAGCAGGGGGAGTGGGAGAGGGAGAAGCAGGCTTCCCGCTGAGGAGGGAGCCCGATGTGGGGCTCGATCCCAGGACCCTGGGATCATGACCTGAGCCGAAGGCAGATGCTTAACGACTGAGCCACCCAGGCGCCCAACAAAGAATATTTTTAAATAAAGTCAATATATTGTACCCGAGAGAAAGAAGATTCTACAGTCTGTCACTAAAAACTCCCAACAAAAACAGAATCGTTGTGCTGTGTGAAATAACCGAACATCATCTAAACAACTCATCTATTTTTTACTAAAATTGTGTCATCTTTAAAAGACAGTAGTCTACTCTTCTCCGAAAAAAAAAAAAAAAAAAAAAAGACTAGGACTTACAGAATCTTAGAATTCTAAAAATAAACAAATAAGCATAACACAGAATAAAGGTCATAGAATTTGGCCCTAGATAGATCAGGGTCTGAATGCGTACTATTGTTTTCTTTTATTAACTATTAAACCTCTTGGCAAACCAGTATTTAACCTCTCTTGGTCTGAGTTTCTTCATCTGTAAAATGGCTGGCAAACAGATTTCCGCTTCATAATGGCTGTCAGGAGAATTAAATGCTGTTAACACAGGCAAAGTATCTAAAATATTGCCTGTTTCCTGGAAGTTTTTTTTTAAAAAGTATTCAATAAAATTAATGTATTACCATCTATGTTCCATATGACTTTTAGATTTTCCTTGGACAATCAAAATTACAGAATTCCTTTCAACATCAAAATCTTTATTTGATGTTTAGGTGCTAAAGTAAGTGACTTGAAATGAGGAAAAAGCTTACCTAACTTTTTAAAAGACAACAGATGTGTTATTTTGCTGGATTCTTGGGGACTTGAAGGCAAAATGATGTGTTGATGCTCCTTAGTAACCATTGTCATGAGACCTACCTAAGTTGTTGGCCCATAGGAGGCTCTCAGCAGACTGTTTCTTGTTGAGTTCAAAATATGGTATTTAGAAAACATGTAATATGTGTGTGAGAATCTGGCCTGAGAATCTGTTAAATAAAAAGCAAAGACGCCATGTGTCATGCCCCATCATATTCTAATGACTGTTCTTCCATCCAGGAGCATTCTCAAGTACTGGAATTACCTGCTTCTCACCACAATTGGGAAATTTCACAAACTCAGTCCAAACTGGAGACAGTGGAAATCATTCCACAACCACATGATGACAATATTCATCTGGCTGATAGGGGAGCTTCCCCAGTGAAACAAGAAGTTAAGGACAATTTTCAGGGTGTAACTGAATTGCACAACCACTGCTGAATATGGTCATGAGAAACTAATTTTTCATTACTCCATCTCCAGAGACCTTCAACAGTACACTGCGATGAACCAGAGTGCAAAAGACAGGGAGGCACCATCTGCCCACCCTTTGGCCTCAAGACCATCAGATAGACCAGGAAAATACACGTGGTCATGTGCCAACAAGATAGCAGCAACAACATTATTTCTTCCTGACTTTAACTGGGGGCCTCAATTTCCTCTAGCTGTCTTTTCTCCATATGTATTAATCATACACTCCAAAAACCAAAAACACTCTTAAGATGAAGTGGTGAGTCCCTGGCACTGAAGTAGCCCAGAGTTGAGGACAAAGGGAAAAAGTCTCAGTTCTAAGCAAGGACAGGTGTTTCCAAGGCATTCCTAGGAACAGGATCCAGGCGAGAAGTGAGTACTGTGGGGACAGTGCTGTGCAGCAGCCATTTACCCACAAGATCGGAAGTATGTCAGCATCTCTGCAAATAAGCACGGGTACTGAGGGGCACACCAAAGCTGAACATCAGTCCTATGTGGAAGTATTTTCTACTGGTCCTAAAATGGACCCATTTACCAATGACTGATTACAAATTGCAAGCTTATTTCTAGAAAATTTCTTCTAAAACCGCATTTTTAAAATTCAAAGTGTTACAGATTTTTTTTTCATGTAAAAAAGTGTCCTTTGAAAAGTCAGTTTTGCTACTTATGTTAAGAGGTTCATTTCAATGTGAAATTTTTAAAAAATGCATTAAACAAGCATTAAATAAGCTAATCCTTTCCCATCTGGCTGAGATTCTAGGATGTTTGGCTTCATCTTGTTCAGGGGAACAGAGCAGGTTCCCAGAACAATATGTTGCTAGGAAACCTTCCAAGCTTATTTATCTTGTGCTGTGGGGTGATACTGAGCATCCACTTGTGATTGGCACAAAGTGAGACGGGGGTAGGGGGGAGGAGGAAGGTGAGCTGATATGAAACTGTTATTTATGAGATAATCAAAGAACATAGGCTGTCAGAGTTTTTAAAGCTTATTTCAGGACAAAATTGATTTTATTTTAGGGAATGTAATATTGAGCTTGAAATTTTTCTTAGCAGAGAAAGGAATAAAATACCTCTTTAGTATGTAGTTTTAATTAAAAGAACAGAAAGTCATTAAGAATTACTAGAACTGACCCAATTATTATCTCAAGAATAGTACAGGTATCTCTCCCCTTAAGTATTTTTAATATAAGTGTGCACTTGAAGAATCACTGATCCTTTCAAATGTCTACCTAATGGGGTGGGGGGGCTTCTCCCTCTACCTGCCCAATACCCTCTATTTGGCTAAATTCAGGAAATGTACTCAAAGAATCCACAATTGTTTGATAAGTGCAATGGATAACGAGCATTCACCAACTCAAAATGGTATTTATTAAAAACAACCCCAAAACAGAAAAACTCTGGCAAGACAATTCCAAGTATGATAGCAATCATTTAAATAATCAGCCAAAACCTGACATTTTGGTCTTGACAACTACATTTGGGGAAGTAAGCATTTAAAATAGAAGCAGTGTTTTAATGTTTTGAATATTTCAAGGTATTTAGATTATTTCACAATATGCTTAACCCTGACATTTAAATTCATAACATAACCATTTACTTAGAATTAGTAAGTTGGAGCTGGAAGGACCTTTGGAGACTGTCTGGTAGGATCCCTGCTTCAGGATGAGGAAAGTGAACCCACGTGGCTGAGAACACTGGACTGAGCCAGCAGGTTGTGGCAGAGTGTTCTGGACTATCTGGAATATGGGTGGGTCCACTGTCTCGCTGGTCTGTACTCTCTTCTGGTATTGGGCTGTCAGGAGAAGTGTATTTCCCAGTATTCCTTTAGTCATGTGAATGCCATTGTCATTATTTTTGTCACATCCAAACATATTTTGCTATGATTTTTCCTTAAATCAACTGATTTTCTTACACAATATTACAAGAAAAATATTTTGGAAGCAAGAGTCAATATAGACAACTATGGCAGACAAAAAAAATGTTCCCCCAAAGATTTCTGCATCCTAATGCCCAGAACCTATAACTATGCTTCCTTCCATGGCAAAATGGATTCTTTAGATGTGTTTGAGGTTAAGGACCTTGAGATGGGGAAATGATCTTGGACTTTCTGGGTGGGCCCAATGAAATCCTACAAGTCACTAAAAGAAGAGAAATTTGGGGGTGCCTGGGTGGCTCAGTCGGTTAAGCATCTGCCTTAGGCTCAGGTCATGATCTCAGGGTCCTGGGATCGAGCCCCACATGTTGGGCTCCCTGCTTCTCCCTCTCCCTCTACCCTCCCTTCTGCTTGTTTTCTCTCTCAAAGAAGTAAAAATCTAAAAAAAAAAAAAAAAAAAAAGAGGAGAACTTTTCCAGACTTCAGTCAGAGGAGATGTGACTATTGCAGAAAAGCCAAAGAAATGCGATGTTGCTGGTTTTGAAGCTGAAGGAAGAAGTAAATGTGGGCAGCCTCTAGAAGCTGGAAAAGGCAAGGACAGACTGCAGATTCCAGCCTCTAGAAGCTGGAAAAGGCAAGGACAGTCCTGCTGACACCCTGATTTTCGCCCTAATGAAACTGGTCAGACTTCTAACCTACAGAACTGTAAAATAACAAATGTATAAAGCTCTTTAAAGCCTCTAAATTTGTAGTTATTTGTTGTGATAACAAGAGGAAACTAATCTACTAACATATTATAAATCGTAACAACTATCAAACTACCAAATGTTTACAAACAAAACTCAGTTGAAAGTCTTAACACTTTTGCTGAAAGCAAGATAAAAACTTCCTGCCTGCTTCGTTTTACAACCAATTGCAAATTATGTCAATATAAAATAACCTGGATACTGTCAGCTCTTGTGTCACAAACAGCAGAATGGCAGTAAGCAGAAGATAAAAGCAACTCCATCCTAGCCAATGTGTAGATCCCTTCAGCCCTGTCCCGCCTTCTCCTTCCTCCCACTAATGGCAATGAGTTGTGGCACTTCTTAAACGGTACTCGGTTTTGCTAAGGATCTGTACAATGTCCCCTGATATTTTCTACTACACTTTATCATATTCCATTTTTAAAATGTCTGTTCAGACCTTCTAAAATGATTTCATGAGCAGCAGTTTGAAGGACATGCACTAAATCAAGGAAGCTTTTTCATCTACTCCTCTGATGCTCATACGCACTGGGCTGTAATACGAAGTCACTGGGGAGGCTCTATTAACTCCTGTCCTGGTCACCATGCAGTCACCTGCCATGTACTGACGAAAGTGGGTCCTATTCAGCTGTTACCAGGAAATACATAGAAAAGAGCTTTATGAACTTCAGGGAAAGAGGGTTGTGAGGGGGTGTTCAGGGAGTGGTGGGAGAGTGCTCCACAGTGACTCTGGGTAACAGGGAAGAAGAAAGCACAGTAGTTGCTAGTTTGCTTTATTCTTTCTCTCAAAGTTCATCATGCCATCATGCTGGCCTCAGTTGGAGATGTGGGAGAGGAAGACTGAAGAAGAGTAGGCTCAACTTTCTTTTCCCATGCTCTCCCTCTTTTCATCTAAAGCATATATTTATTTTTAATTATGACTCTGGTAGAATGAAAATATGTGTGTGTATATACATAGTTTTTTGTTGTGTATCAATTACTTTTTGGTGAACTTAAGAATCTTTATCTCACTAATGATACCTAGAGTTGGGTTATTGCCTTATTTTTACTTTTATTATATTGAGTACTCCTTATTAATACTTGAATTTCATGCACATTAGTTATTTTTAATAAAACATACTTCTTCTCTCACATACATGATTTGGTTTCCTGGTTATCAAATGTGATCTTTATACATTTAAGGAGTTTAGATGCCTTTTAAAATAACACAGATCTTGGGCGCCTGGGTGGCTCAGTTGGTTAAGCGACTGCCTTCGGCTCAGGTCATGATCCTGGAGTCCCGGAATCGAGTCCCGCATAGGGCTTCCTGCTCAGCAGGGAGTCTGCTTCTCCCTCTGACCCTCTTCCCTCTCGTGCTTTCTATCTCTCATTCTCTCTCTCTCTCAAATAAATAAATAAAATCTTTAAAAAAATAAAAAATAAAAAAATAAAATAAAATAACACAGATCTTAAACTCTGGGTTGTAACTAATGGAATAATAGAACTCTGAAGAAACCCATTATATTAACCTAAGGGAAACTTACACACAGAAAAGAGGAAAATGACACAGCATAGATGAATATACGTGTGGAGAATTTTCAACCTGACCTACACTCTGCGATGTATATGGCATGATTTGGGGCATATGCTGATCTTATGGAACGGTGCACCAATTTTGTGAAAAGTGGATTCCGAATTTAACTAGAGAAAAGGATCTAGGAGCTACTAGTGTTTCTCAAGGTGGGAGTACTATTGGCATTTTGGGTGGAATGATTTGGGGTTGCCTTAGACTTCACTTCCCATTTCTGAGCCCCTAGTATCCCTGGCCTGTGTATGATGTCGTCTCTGAAGTGCTGGTAGTGCCCTCCAGTCATTGGTACAATGAAGATGCCCACATGGCTTTCCAGAGAGGGAGGGGAGGGCGCTGGGGATGGGAGATAGGAAGGGAGACACTTGAGAAAAAGTGGGATTTGTGCAGAAAACCTCTGCACTGTGCTGACAATAAAGAAAAGGGGAGGCCCAGCCCAGTGCAGGAGGTTTTCAGCACTGTGTTCACATAACTCTCATGTCCGCTTCCTTCTATTCTGTTTTTGATCAGCAGTGACTGGCACGAAGAGAAACACAAAGTGCCTGCATGTCAAAGAGTTCCCTAACAGTGTTAAGGCTATAATTTAGAAAATTATACATTTAAGCCTCTCAACAACTCTGTGAGGTATTATTTGGATTTTACAAATAAGAAAACTGAAGAGAAGTAACTTTCCTGAGATCACGCAGCTGGTAAACAGAGAGGCAGAAATGGGATGGAGGCGCCATCCACCTTCAGCCTCTGTCCTGTTGGGCCACTTTGCTCCACTGCCCGGGACCCCTGAAGGCAAAGCTCCCCAAGAAGCTGACCTCTAGATGTGGTGCCAAATATGTGTCTAATGACTACAGAGTTTCATAAGTGCGGGAAAAGGCACATCAGTACATATGTTTATAAAAGGTACAAGAGGAACTTTGTTGGGGGGCGGGAAGGAGCACCTGTGAGGTGGATTTTCATTATGACTGGCTTATGGAAGCTCTCTTGCCCAATAAAACAATCGCATTTCCCTGGTACTAAATTTTAACAATGGGTTAGTCACTTGTCAGAGCTATTAAAACTTGATGATCTGCTTCTCTATTTCAAAAATAAAAGATACAAAAATATTTATTAATGGATGCAAATGCTGGCAAAGTAGATCACTACTTAAAAAAAGAAAAAAGCTGCCAGGGTGCCTGGGTGGCTCAGATGGTTAAGCATCTGCCTTCGGCTCGGGTCATGATCCCAGGGTCCTGGGATCGAGCCCCACCTCCAGCTCCTCAGCGGGGAGCCTGCTTCTCCCTCTGCCTCTCCCTATGCTCATGCTCTCCCTCTCTCTCTGTATCTCTGTGTTTTGAATAAATAAAATCTTTGAAAAAAAAAAAAAAGCTGCCAGGATCTGTTTAATATTTTCCTGATGGTCAGGAGTCTGAGTGCGTAAAAAATTAATAAGCCAAAGGTACTAGAAATTATGTATTGCTCTTGCTCACTTCAGATAATTTCTTAGGAAGAATATAAATGATTCCATTTTAATATATTAATCATCAGAGGAAAAAATAGATAACTATGGCACCACATTTTTTGGTGATCTGGAGTTGTAGGGGGTTGAGAGTTTCCAACTCAGAGTCAGTTCTGCGAGGACCTGTCAAGATCTGGACAGAAAGTGGATCGGTGGCGAACAAAATTCTAACAGTGAATTTGCAGTAGCCTCAATACTTTGGAAGAACAAGATGAGAGGGCTCAAGAGAAGAAGAGGAGCCATGTCCTATTAAGCTTCACTTAACCCTCTTCCCAGCGTTCAGCAAAAGAAGCTACTTTGACTCTCTTCTGAGCTTTTGGGGGCCGGGAACAGAGGCAATGATACTTTACCCCATGAGATTAGGGGGGAAAACCTTCAGAGACCATAAGAACCTGTAAATGATTATTAACTGTATTCTTTATTTATTGAAGTTTAGTTGACATATAACATTACTTTAGTTTCACGTGTATGATATAATGATTCAGTATCTGTATATATTAAATGATATGATGATCACCTCAGTAAGTCTAGTTAACATCTGTCCCCTATGCAGTTACAAAAACTATTTTTACATGATGAGAACTTGGAAGATCTACTCTCTTAGCAAGTTTCAAATGTGCAATGCAGTGTTATTAACTATACTCACCATGCTGTTCGTTATTTCCCTAAAGGATTTACTTATTTTATAACTGGGAGTTTGTACCTTGTGACCCTCTTTAATCTTGCCCGCCCTCCATCCTCCGCCTCTGGCAAGCTGTATTCTAGTAAGGAATATAATGGCTTAAGGGGGCGGGTACAAGGAAAGTACTTATCTCTTGTAGCACTAACCTAACTCCTGAGGCTTCCAGAATCAAATTACTAGGCATTCTCTTCCTGAATTCACACATCATAGTCTGCAGTGTTGCACCTGCCTCATCTCATCCGGCATGTTCAGCTTTCTAATGACTCAAGCCTAATGGTGCACACACCTGGACTCACACCAGATTCCTGGACTCATAAATGAATAATTGTATGATGCGAGTCACTTTCCAACATTCATGGCTCACTCCTGAATGTAGTATGCTCATCAAAGTATCTATGAAAGCTTCTGAAATACCAATTTCTACTTTCTTTACCACATTCTAATATAAGCTGTCTGTTCCCCATGCTGTAGCAGATTTAAGAAACCATGGCATTTTATAGAAACTGCTTAACTATTCATTTCTAATTTCCCATCTCCAGTCCTATGAATCTAATCTCATTTACTTTTTTTTTTATGGAAGTCCTTGGTATTCTGCTTGAGCTTTCCTATCAATAAATGACATGTGGAGGTGGAGTAATTTACTATCCAAATGCTGACAACTTCTATTTTATAGTTTCTAGCCCAGGACTGCTACTGAGCTCAACTTACCTAGCCACCTGCTAACTTCTTATCATCCTTTAGATATTTCACGTAGGAGACATTTTAAACCTGGACACATCACCCACTGTCTAACCCCAACCAGCCCTCCCACTGTTCGTCTTCCATCCAGATGCTCAAGCCAGAAACCCCAAAGTCATCTGTGACCCCTCCCCCCACCAAGGATCATGAAATCAATCACTAGATTCTACAGAACATGCCTCCAAATGTCTCCTAGCTTGTCTTCTTCTTTTGAACCTCATCGACACTGCCCAAGTTCAAGCCATAACCCCCTTTCATCACTACAATAAGCTCCAAACTTGTCTCTCTGTATCTGTCCTTGCTCTACTCCAAAACTTTTTTCCACAGGGCAGCCAACGTTTTTTCAGAATGCAAATCTGTTATCTTTCCTCTTCCTAAATTTTTCAATTGCTTCCTGTTGGATTTAGGACAGAGAGAGGAATACCTCACATAACTCTGCTGGTCTCTATCTACTTTCCCCCTCTCACTCTCTATGCTGTATTTTGCAAAATTGGGGTTCACCCATCCCAGGAAGTACATGAAAGGATCCAAATAGATGCAAAAGGCAATTATTAGAATTTTTAGTTCTATTTTTTTAAAAGATTTTATTTATTTGAGAGAGAGAGAGAGAGTGCACACAGGGGGAGGGGCAGAGGGTGAGGGAGAGAAGCTGACACCCTGCTGAGCAAGGAGCCCAATGTAGTGCTCAATCCCAGGATGCTGAGATCATGGCTTGAGCCAAAATCAAGAGTCAGCTGCTTAACCAACTGAGCCACCCAGGTGACCCTCCAATTCTATTTTTTAACCAACTTTCTTTCTTTCCTTCTTTCTGTTTTTTTAACCTGATCTTCTTAAAATGTCTATTTTTTGTGCCCATTAATTTATTAAAAAATGAATATGTATATTGGAAGTATGTGCTTAAATTACTTTTACTGACAGGGATGCATAATCAAAAGAGTTTAGGGCTCACCAGTCTCTACTGTAGACATACTGGCTTCTTTTACTTGTTTCTGCACATCATATTCTGTCCTATTTTGGGATTTTGAGTATGCTATTGCTTCTGTTGGGATAGATTCAGCATATTCACCTCAAGATTCTAACTGGAAGGTCTAAGGTGTGATCAGGCACCTCTAATTTTATAAAGCTCAGGCAATTCTGCTATACTGTATTCTCCATTTGAAAACCATGAAATTTATCAAGTGCTAAGGGAGTGGGGCACAAGCTAGAAAGGCTTTTAATGAACTGGTCTGAGAACATAATCAGCAGTTTCTAAGGGAATATCCATTCTGTGTTTCAAACAACCAATTTATAAATAAACTTTAGGAGAAAATAAATTTGTAATATCAGGAAGGACTATTTTTAATGTTTGAAAATATTTCAAGACTAACAGTTCGGCTGTAAGGACACAATGAAGTTTAAAAGGAAAAACTTGGGGTGCCTGTGGAGCTCAGTTGGTTAAGAGTCCGACTCTTGATCTCAGTTCAGGTCTTGATCTCAGGGTTGTGAGGCTGGGCATGGAGCCCACTTTAGATAGATAGACAGACAGATAGATAGATAGATAAGGAAAAATCATATGCTTCAAGAATAATTATTTAAGCAATAGAGTTTCTCTTCAATATTATATGTAGGGTAGTTTGGGGTTAAATAGGCTTGCATTTGAAATCCTTCTCTGTCAAATACCAGCTATGTAATTCTAGAAATGAATCATTTAAACCTCTTATTCAGAGCTTCAATTATTTATTTTTTAAAATGAGGGTAACACAAATCACAACTACTGTGACCACCTCCTTTTATTGAGCACATAATGCATGCCAGGGCACTGGGCTAAGCACTTAACATACTTTGCATTATGTAAGCCTCACAAAGTTGAGCTGGGTCTACTGTACTCATGCTATAAAATAAATATACTGAGGAAGACTAAGTAACATGAAAAGGGACCATAATAATGACTGACCCAACAGGCCTTCTGACTCCAAGGTCAAGCCATACTTGCAATATGTTCCATGGCTGTCCTTTACACTGCCTGCCACTGTCCGGCACACCCAGCTCTCAAACCCAGGGCCCTTCTCATCAGTAACCGGCGGCAACGAACCCAGCTAGTCAACTGCAGGATGGTGGAGATACTATTTTAACACATGACTAGGAGATAATGAACCTAAGATATCAGCCGTATTACCTAGCATCAAGTAGGAGCTCAGAAAAGTATAAACACCTTCACCCCAGATTTTCTGGGCAAGCCAGAAAAAAGAGAACATCAAATAGACCCTAGGGTGGTTGAACCAGGAATTTAACTCTGGGAGAAGCCTGTATAGAATTTTATAAAGTCTCAAGAGGGGGCAGACTGAAATCCTGTATTTTTCTCCTCTCCCAGCCACCTGAAGAAAAGTACTGAGGCAGAAACCACTCAGGAGATTTACAGCGTAAAGCAAATTAACTTCAGGTACTGGAAGTGGGCAGCGCTTAGACGGAACATTTTTTGAGGCCTGTTGTTTCATTGAGAATGCCTTTCTTCTCTGTGTATAATTTCTTAGATTTCTTTCTTTCTGTCCCCACAGCTTCTCATCCTGATTTGTACAAAAACTGCCTGGTTCTTTTCTGCACCCACGTGCAACACCTGCAGCTTGTTCACTAGCACAACTATACTGGCTTTTAAATCTATTTTTCTTAGATTCCTTGCACTTGAAGGAGAGGAAAAAAAAAGACATTTGCCTGTTTATCTTTTTAGTAGTAAGAATTCTTATCTCACTGTATCCTCTTTATTTTTTTAAGATTTTATTTATTTATTAGAGAGAATGAGCAAGAGAGGGGAACACAAGCAGGGGGAGGGCAGGCAGAGGGAGAAGCAGGCTCCCCGCTGACTAGGGAGCCTGATGCGGGACTCGATCCCCAGACCCCAGGATCACGATCCGAGCTGAAGGCAGACACCTTCAGCTGAGGCATGGAACAATGAGCCACCCAGGTGCCCATTATATCCTCAACTTTAGATTAAATTATGAAAATTCTGTTATTTTCTCTTTGTAAAAATTAAGAAGCAATAATATCTTAAGTTAGTATACCATAATGGGTGTTTCTTATTTCTTTGATTTTGGGGAGAGACGCTCAACATCCACTGAAACATCTCAAGTAAAATTCCACTTCTGAGTAAGTTTTTGGTTAGAAATTTATCACTTAAATTTTTTATTATAGTGCTTAGGAAATAACAGAATGACTACCGAGTGCTAAAAATTAAGACTGTAAGATGGCATGTAATACCCTAAATCTGGTTACATGTTGAATGGTGTTGGTCTGATTCCAGGGAGTAGATTAACCAGATGTAGTCCCAAAACTGGGCCGCAGAAAGCTGATATAGCTATGCATTCAAAGCAAGCTAATTAAGTTTATTTAAAACTAGACAATGATATGGGAGAGAAGGAATGGCAAGAGAAGCAAGTAGGACACTGTTCTTTATTATAATCAAATGCTATGTTCATTATAATAGTGACCTTTGCAGCACAGAATGCAAAGAAATCTGAAACAGTACTTTTGAGTCAGTTGTCGTTGGCAATTAGAACAAAATTAAATACATATCTCTTGCTAAGAGTTCTCGCAGTAGGTGGAAGGCTGTAGACGTTTGTGCTGTAAGACACTTAATTCAAGACTAATACGCTGAGACAGTCTGAATAATTCTGTCTTTAGAAAGATTCAACTTTACTCTACCAGACTGAGAAGGACAAAACAGTGGCAAAGAGAGAAATGGGAGCTTTTCCTGTATTCATCTGCCTTTAAAGGCAGGAAGTAAAATTGATTTGTCCACAGCAGCAGAGGATCATCCTGCATGATGGTCGCTTTGCCATTTGTATACATCACTTTTGAACATGGGAAGGAAAACTCATCCCTACTTTGCATTTTTAAAAATCATCCATTCACTCACTCATTCAACACATATTTATGGACTACCTCCTATGTAGCAGGCACAGCCGTCCAGGAACTATCTGGTGGGGAGAGAGTCTTAGAGAAATAATCACATGATTTAAATCAATGCTGCCCTTACAAAGTAAGCTAAGTGCTGCGAGGGAAACGTAAAGGTGGAGGGATGATCGCACATGTGGCTCTAATTTTGATTGCATCTCCAAATTGGGGAGTAAGTTAGCCAGTGAAGAGAGGGGAGAAGTGTTCCCAGCTGAGGGGGATCACGGAGCACAGGATGGGAAAGGCCAGACTGGCTCCATAATTTGCCAGGACAAGTACAAAATGAAAATTGAGATCCCTTGTTTAAAGAGTGATAATTTCAAGATGGTAGAGCGTTCAACCAAGTATAGGGACCTGTGCAACTGGCCTGGCCGCATGCCCACGAAGCTGACTCTGGGAAAGAGGGCCAGTCTGAGGGACCATGGGCCAGCTGAAGCACTGGCAGGACAGAAAAGGCTAGCTGAGGCTGAAGAAATATGGGAGGCACACAGGCACAAACCCAAGGAACAGGGCCTCCAGGGACCAACCTCAGGGACCAACCTACTCTGTCTCCTTTACAGTTCCCCAAACAGTTATTAAAGAGCTATTGTATAAGCCAGGCTGTTACGTAAGCACTCTTCTGGGTGCTAAGAGGAAGACAAAGAAGACAGTCTTTGCTTTTAAGGAGCTTACAAATAATTCTGTAATTTAGGGTAGAATGTGGTAAGTTTCACATGAGAGTATAAGCACCAATTTGTCGGAGATTCAAGGCATGATGATTATTCACTTGAGGTAAACAGACTGAAATTAGTCTTCTTCTGCCTTTAGAGCCATGATTTGGCCATATCCCTATAGAAATCGCAAACACACCCAGCACTTCCTATATGCCAGACACCAAATGCTATGTGCTTGAGATGTATTAATTTATTTTAGCTTCATATAATGAGGTAGGTGCTATTATTTATTTTTTAAAGATTTATTGAGAGAGAGAGAGAGGGAGAGCATGCACGAGCAGGGGGGAGGGCAGAAGGAGAGGGAGAGGGGAAGCAAACTCCCCGCTGGCGCAGGGCCTGAGGTGGGGCTGATCCCATGACCCGGAGATCATGACCTGAGCCAGCCAAGAGTTGGACGCTCAACCGCCTGAGCCACCCAGGAGCCCCATGGTAGGTGCTATTATTATCCTCACTTTAAGGAGAAGAAAACAGAGACCCAGAGAGGTTAAATAACTTACTTGCCCAAGGTCACACAGCTAGCAAGGTGGGGATTCATTCCAATCCAGGCAGCCAAGGTCCAAAGCCCTCACTGAACTACTATATTACCATTTGACTAGCATCGTTTCATTTTGCTTTGTTTTAAAAATTTATATACTAGGGGCGCCTGGGTGGCTCAGTCGTTGGGCGTCTGCCTTCGGCTCAAGTCATGATCCCAGGGTCCTGGGATCGAGCCCTCCCTCTCTCACTGTCTCTCTCTGTCAAATAAACAAATAAAATCTTAAAAAAAAAAAATCTATACGCTATACTTATGCCTTTTTTCCTCCCGGGTCTTCTGCTGTCACTTTAACCTTTTTATCTACTCAGTAAGCCATATATCATATCTGCCTCAAACTGGCTAAGAGATACACAAGAAAAATAATTTTCCTAAAGATTTTTCCATCTTTATATCTAGAGTCAGCATTGTCAGGAACAGAAATGAGAAATACACTTCGGTATGAATTTCTGAAAGGAGATGACACAGACAGTGCTACGTTCCTTTGCTGTTGATGACCATGCCGCGCATCTTTGTACTGATGACCAGCTGGAGCCGCCATGGTTATGGACAGCTCCTACCAACTCCCTGAGAGCTGTGAACACCTAATGAATGGAACTCTGGAACCCACATATTGGCTTTCAGGGTCCCCATGAACAAATGCTGGATCTGTTCCTTACAGAAGTAAGAAGTGCATGTATGTGCTCATTAATTCCACAAATACCTACTTTGTGCAAGACACTGTACCAAATGCTCTGGAATACAAAGAGAGCTAGGACACAATCCTTTCATCAAGAAATTCAAAATAAACTTTAAAATTTGATTAATACCATCATAGAAACAGAAGCCTCACCCTCTTATGGTTTAGAGGAGAATGTTTTCACAAACTCACCAGGAAATTTAGGACAGACTCTAAGGAGAAGCTAGCCTGTAAGTGTTGTCCCTGGGGGAGATTTTGCTATTGACCATTCACAAGTGTCAGGATCTTTCTTCCTTTTCCTTCCTCCCCTCCCTCCTTTTTTTTTTTTTTTTTTTTTTTAGTATCAGTAGCCTCCAAGGACTGGACATAAGCAAGGCCACAGGTTTCCTTCCCACTATCTTTCCACCAGGGAGAAAGCAGCATTTGTGGGTGGTAATCAAGCCCAGAGTGCTCTGTGTCGGGTGCTGTTCTGCAGGTGTTAGACGGCCTGGCCTGCCAGAATCGTCCATGTGATCCATGCAAGGCTAGAGGGGCCTATGTAGTATTTCTAGCTAATCCAATTTAAAATTATTTGACATCCTTTATGCTAATTAGAAAACCCTCTCTGGTATAGATTTAAAATATAAGTAGGATAAATTTACAGTAGTTATCTCCTGATTAGGGTTTTTTCCAATGCCAACCAACTAACCCTAGACTGTATTCCCATATCAGGGTGCTTGAAATATTAATCAAGTCCAAAGTGCAGACTAAAACTAACACACGTTTTATCACACTGTGGGAGTACTTAAATTTTTTTTTTAAGATTTTACTTATTTATTCGTGAGAGAGAGAGAGAGAGTGGCAGAGGCAGAGGGAGAAGCAGGCTCCCCGCCCCGATGCGGGGCTCGATCCCAGGACCCTGGGATCATGACCTGAGTCTGAAGGTAGATGCTTAACCCACCCAGGCGCCACCTCCCTTTTAAAAATATTTTATTTGTTGGAGTATTTTAACACACGTTTTATCACACTGTGTAGGTTGGAGTATTTTAATGTAAATTGCAGAGAGTATATAACAAACAGTAGGTAGAACTGTAATAGGTACAGAGAGGAACAAGATAAAGGAAAAAAACAGCTCATTATTGCTTATTTCTTTCCTCATTCCATAAAGGAAAGCAGAAGGAAACTGCTGTAAGCAAAGGTATGGAGCTGAAGTGTGGGCCTGCTAACTGTGCTAAGCAGTTGTCCGGGCGAGGAGCTAGAGACCCTGGTGTTCGGCATCTGCAGAGCAGGCTGGAAAGAAGGCACCAAAGCCAGTTCATCAGATCTAGGTCACCACCAGTTGATGAAAGCAGGAACCTATTTTGGTAGTTGCTAGTTCAGTGACCATATTTTCTGAAATAAAAATCGGGCACATGGTCTTAACAGATGTTCGGGTCCATTCTGGATGTGAGAAGCAATTTGGAAGACCAGAGAACCTAAAATGCTAAAAATGGTTTGATTGTGTTGGTAGCTTATAGAGCTTAGGAAACAGAATATTTGATCTTAGAGCTATCTTTGAAAAACTTGTTCCGGTAACGGTAAGAGGTCACCGAGGTGGCAAGGGGATAGAAGGATCTTGAAACTGTGCTGGTGAGAACGTGCATCTGGGGATGGCGTATCCACGCTAAATTAGGAGGGAGGGTGAAGAAAAGGAGGAAGGCGGCAACTGAAGGAATACTTAGGAAGTTTTAAGAAACAGATCAGGAGGGCGCCTGGGTGGCTCAGATGGTTAAGCGTCTGCCTTCGGCTCAGGTCATGATCCCAGGGTCCTGGGATCGAGTCCCGCATCGGGCTCCCTGCTCCTTGGGAGCCTGCTTCTCCCTCTGCCATTCTCCTCTCTCTCTCTCTCTCTCTCTGTCTCTCATGAATAAATAAATAAAATCTTTAAAAAAAAAAAAGAAAGAAACAGATCAGGAGAAAAGGCCTTTGTGAAGAAGATGACAGGAGAAATGGAAAGGGAGGCCCATGAGAAGCAGCAAAGTCTAAAGCAAGTCTGTCCTATCATTTCAGTTAGGCCCAATGAGCCCTCCCCTCCTCAAACTTCTTCAGAATTTGTCTATACCACTCATTTAATCATCACATATGGCTGGTAAGGAGCTTTTCCTGGGGTATGAATTTTCCTGATTAGGATACCTGAAGGCAAAAAAACCAAAACCAACACCAAAACCCTTCCTTATTTAAACTTGGTATCTATGTGCTTCCACCTAACACAAAGCTGAATACTTAGTCAATGCCTAAAGCCGATTTGTTCAGTTAAGCATATTCTTAATGGCTGGTGGTTCAAGTAGAGTTTGTTAATTAGTTAAAACATTAGAATAAGAAAAACAGATGAAGACTAAGCCCATATATTTTCTTTGAGTATGGGTATTACAGGAGGTATGTGATGACATAGAGCTGATAAGTGGAAATACACAGAAATCCACTTAACATAGGATATTTTTGTTACCTAAATGAGAAGACTGTGATAACCAATTAAAAATGGCAGTTTTCCTTGATATGATATGACAGAGCCAATAATTACCTCTGCTCTGTGGGGCAATTTCTGAAACGGTGCATAAGAATGAGACTATTTGGGAGATTTCTTATGCTATGCAGTTGGATGCTCTTCCCTAAATTGAAATTCATTTCTTTAATTTTGGGCAGCGGGGTGGGGGGAAGACATAAGAAAAAAGTAAAAACATCATGCATAGTGAATGCTTAACACATGGAGAATAGATATATATCTGACAATCATAAGAGAATTCTCATTTTGGAAAAACGGTAATATCAAACTAACTTTCTAAAAAATAACTGAATCATTTTGAATGCAGAGAGTAGATCAAATGAGAATAATCTGAAATTAGGCTTGGCCACACATAGGTAAAGGAAAGATCCTAAGATTGGCTTTTCTCGTATGCCTGTTTCGGGTCCCTCTACTGCTGTTTACACATGAATGATTGCTCTCCAAAGCTCAGGGTGGAGTGGCATTTATGTTCCCATTTCCATGGCAACTGTGAGGAGGCCAGGAAAATAAGGTATGGGGAAATGTGCATTTCAACCCTCACTTCCCTTCTGCAGGTCCAGCCCTCATTTCCATGGGAACAGGAATTGAAAGACCTCCAGCAGCTGAAAGGGAAAGCCCCCACGGACAGCAGCTGCTTGAATGTCAGCTGAGAGCCGCCAATGGCAGTAAAATGATGTTTTCCCTAATAAAGTCCCCCACTGTAATAATTTACAAGGGGGAGGGGCGCCTGGGTGTTAGTGATGGACTCTTGGATTTGGCCTCAGGTCATGATCTCAGGCTCTGTTCTAGGTGCGGGGTCAGCTTGGGATTCTTTCCCTCTTCCTCTCCCTCCCTTACTGCCCTCCCCCTTCACATGCACTCTCTAAAATATAAATGAATACGTAAATAAATAAAATCTTTAAAAAAATAATTTACTGTATACGGTTTACGGAAACCGTTTAACTAGATGAGGAAGTACACTCCTTTTGATTGAGTACTTTGCTATCTTTCACAATTCCAATATCACATATCATTTTTTTTTTAAAGTAATCTGTAAGGGCTGATATCCAAGATCTATAAAGAACTTCTCAAACTCAACATCCAAAAAACAAACAAATGATGGGTTAGCCCGGTGATAGGTATTAAGGAGGGCACGTACTGCATGGAGCACTGAATGTTATATGCAAACAATGAATCATAGAACACCACATCAAAAACTATAGATGTAATGTATGGTGACTAACGTAACATAATAAAATAAAAAAAAATTAAAAGATCATTTTGGGGAAAAAAATAAATAAAATAAAAGTAATCTCTACACCCAACAGGGGGCTCAAACCCATGACGCCAAGATCAAGAGTCACATGCTCTACAGACTTAGCCAGCCAGGTGCCCCAATATCATGTATCATATTATTTTGTGAGAGAGAGAGAGAGAAAGGGAGAGTGTGTGCATGTAGGCCAGTAGGGAGAGAGAGAGAGAGAAAGAGAGAATCCTAAGCAGACTCCTTGCCCAGCGTGGGAGCCCCATGTAGGGCTCCATCTCACCACCCTGAGATCACGACCTGGCCCGAAATCAAGAGTCAGACGTTTAACCGACTGAGCCACCTAGATGCCCCTTATATATCATTTTAAAACAAATGGCTATGGTAGGAAATGCAGTGAAATGAAGAGCGGGCCTCATCCAGTCACTGTGATGTCACAAACCTTCTCCAAATGTTGGACATGGAAAAAAATATGGAGGGACTAATTAAACTGAGGGAGGAAAGAGAAAAGAGAGGGTAAGGAGAGATCGTGGCTGAAGGGGTTAAGCATCCACCTCTTGATTTCCGCTCAGGTCATGATCTCAGGGTTGCGAGATCGAGCCCCATGTGGGGCTACGCGCTGGGCCCGGAGCCTGCTTAAGATTCTCTCTCTCCCTTCCCCTGCCCCTCCCTTCCTCCCACCCCCATGTACATGTGTGCTAAAACAAAAAAACAAAAACAAATAAAACCCCCACTACTTAATTATATTTTATTACAAGAAACTATATGAAGATTGTCAGCTATATATAGAGACCTAGACTTTTGTAAAAAAATTCTACCAATTTTACATTATAGCATTTATAAAAAAAAAAATTATAGCATTTGTAGAAAATTCCATAGAGTATTGCTATTCAAATCTCCTTGGTTCCTGAGTTCAAATGGAGAGGTATATCCATGTTTCTTTAGCTACTGTCATTAAAAAGGACAGGTCAGGACTTGTCTAAGATTACTCATTTCCCCTCTACATATAAGGACTTTGGAACACACATGTAGGATGTTTTATAGGTGGAAATCTGTGTTATAAGCTTTAAACTCACAGGGAAATATCCTTATTAATAACTGAAATGAATGCCATCCTTTTAAACATATGGGAAGGCTAAAAAAGAAAGAGAAATTCTTTTTGTTTTACATGTCCATAACTTAATTCTATCTCTGAGGTACTTTTTCACTCTTTATGGAGAGGTTGTTATTCCAAATTGTTCACCATAACTTGGCTTCTACTTACACATGCCTCAGGCAAATACAAAACCTGAACATAATCTAATACAATTCAACAGAATGGTGTCAAGAGCTTTAGCCAACAAGATAAGGAGGAATATTAGAATAGACCTTTGGGGCCTATATGGGTTTCTTATTCTTACCACAGTCTCCAAGGGGATATTTCCAAAACAAGATTATGAGGATAAACTACAGAGGAGCTCCAAGTTAGGATATCCAGTTTTCACTGCTGATTCAAGTAAAATCTGTTTACATCAAGAAGCACATATTAAGGACCTACTTAACCATCTTGTACAGGTACTGGTAATACCAGTGTTTATGAAAAAGAGTTTCTAACTGCCAGGTAACTTTTTTTAAATGAAGTATTGCTATTTTATAATTAATCTTATTAAAAAAATATGGTTAACTCTCCTTCCCCATCCTTCCTACTATAGACCTTGATGTACGTGAGGGTTGTCCTGAGACTTTGTGTCACTTATGATGTAACAAATAAATTAAGCTGTAAGATGCAGATTAATATTTGAAAAAAATGAAAGTGACTTCTTGGGACCCAAGGTGAGTCTACAAATATGAAACCAAGTAATTGATAAGTTGTGGCACCTTCCAATACTCCGTAAATGTTTTTTCTTTCTCTTTTCATAAGCAATTTTTTCCTGGCTACCATAATTAAAATAGTTTTATGAAGCACTTTGTTGTCTCTATAAAGTATACAGTGATTTAGGTGCATAACACAGAAAGTATTATGAAATCTGACAAGTTAAAGCACGCTTTAACTTAATCCAAATTGCTCTTTTCTTGCTAAAAAAACAAAATCTCTTGGTCTTTGTGTTCTCATCAATTCTACCATCAGCCCTAGTGGTTGGTTTTCTTTTTGGACACATTTTCCACCCAGAAGCAAAGTTAAGTTGAAATCTAGATGCTGAAAAAGACCACTGGTCTCATAAGACTTGCTCCTTACCCAGACTCATAGGGCATATACTGACAATTAGTATTTTTGCAAGATTACAGAATGTTAGTGTTATGGCTCTTAGGAGAATCTCATAAAAGTGTTGAAATCACAAATGATAAATTCATAAATTTAAAAATCTATTATCATAAATTTTGGGGTACTAAACTTTCTCAAGTTTCCTTTTTCAATGCTAGCAATTTCCTGAGATATATTTTCAAGGGATTATTTACAAATACAAATATATAAGGACCAGACAAAATTAAGCCAAAGCCATTATTAAGTGATTTACTTCATCTCCTAGAATTTGTAAATTTGAGCAGGTATGTATTTAATATATCTGTTGTTTCTAGTCCAAAAAGTCAAAGGTATCACACCTAGATATTTTCAAAACTGTTATGCATATGCACTCAGAACAGAGAACCAGAAACATTTATAAAGATTTTGTGAAAAACAGTTAACAAAGGCCTCCTTTGACAATAGAGTGAAAAACCAGAAATATTAATTACCTTTTAAGAAGGGAAATCGGCTTTACTTCAAGGGAGCTTTTAATCTGAATTGAAAATATTTTTAATTCAGGTACTGTGAAAATTACCCTTTTCTGCTGATAGAAAAGCTAAAGAATAAAGAATATATCTAAACAAAGAACAGATTTCTAGGCTAATCCAGTTGAGGTGAAGGCCGCAATACTGAATTGACTATGCTTGATTCTCTAGTATAAATAACACTTATTTTTGTTTATATTTTCATGCCATTCAAGAAAAAAAGGTAAGATTTTCTTGTCAAATTGTTTTACTATAGAACCTGCCTTATTCACTTGAAATGTAAACCTCCATGTCTATAGAAGTCAAATTTGTGAGGCACATATTTTTAACATTCTAGAAGATGTTAAGGACTTTATTTCTCCCCCAGCTTTATTGAGATATAATTGACATATAACACTGTTTAAGTTTAAGCCGTACAACATGTTGATTTGGTATATGTATATACTGTAATATAATTAACCACCACTGCATTAGCTAACAACTCCAACACGTCACATAATTACCACTTCTTTTTTGTAACAAGAACATTTAAGATCTACTTTCTTAGTGACTTTCACATATATAATACAATATTGTTAACCGTAGTCACCACATTGTACATTAGATCCCCAGAACTTATTCATATTACAACTAGACATATGAACCCTTTGACAAACATCTCTCCATCTCCCCCACTCCCATGTCCCTGGTAACCACCAATCTACTCTCTATTTCTATGAATTTGGCTTTCTTAGATTTCAGATGTAAGTGAGATCATACAGTATTTGTTTTTCTCTGATTTATTTCACTTAGCATAATGCCCCCAAGGCCATCCATGTTTTTTGCAAATGGCAGGATTTCCATCTTTCTCATGGCTAAATAATATTCCATTATATGGAGCACATCTTTTTTATTCATCCATTGATGGACACTTAAGCTGTTTTCGTATCTTGGCTACTGTGAATAATGCTACAAAAAACGTGGGAGTGCAGATAATATCTGTTTTCATTTCCTTTGAATGTATACCCACAAGTAGGGTTGCTAGATTATATGGTGGTTCTATTTTTAAGTTTTTGAGGAACCTCCATATTTTCTTCCATAGGGGCTATACCAATTTACATTCCTACCAATAATGTACAAGGGTTGTGTAGCATATTTTTGATAACTGCAGAAAATACACCCAATATAAGAGACTAATAGCTCATTAATTTACATTCTTATATGTAAGTGAGCCTAAAATAAACAAAAACTATACAACCTCTGTTGCTTTGATATTGCTGTTACCATTTCTGATTCCTGCTTTAACTGTTTCTGTTAGGCCTTATTAAAAGGTCTCTAAGCCAAAAAGACCAAGTTGAATTCTTCTACAAGTTCATAATTTTCCCTGGAGGATTAGGCTTTCCAAAGTTGGTAAAATGAATGAAATATTCCAGTCTGACCCAGATGAAAGGTCAAAAATGCTGAGATGCCTCCAAAACCCTAAAAATGGTCCCCAGGCACACTTGACAATCAGGGAATCTTCATTATGCAAGAGAGAGCCTGGACGCAGAGTGGAATGCTAAGAAGAGCCTCTCTCTCTCCCTAGGACAATGGGTCTCAAACGCTAGTGTGCATCAGAATCTGCTGGAGGTCTTGTTAAAGCACGTATTGTTGGGCCCTATTCCCAGAGCTTTTGCTTTAGTCAGTCTGAGATGAGGCCTAAAATTCTGCATTTCTAAGAAGTTCCCAAGTGATGCTGATACTCTTGGTCTAGGGAACATATTCGGAGAACCTCTGCTCTATTTTCCATTTATTAAGGCAAATTCTTGAGTACTTGTCAGTCATCCAATTTCTTTTTGTATAAATCCATGAAAACAGAGTGCAGGGTGGCCTAGAAAAGGTCCACCCAAGCAAAGTGGGGCCAAGAAAAGTGAGGAGGGTAGCCAAGCAAGGGGGTGGCCCTGGGAGGAACATTAGAGCCTAAGAAAGGCGAGGAGAGCATTTACATGGAGAGGAAGCCTGGCACGGGTGTGTTGGAGCCCTCGCGGAAGACATTCGTTAAGCAGGGTGCAATCTAACATGGGGAGTTACAGCCTGAGCAGGGTGAGGAGGGCATCCACATAAGGTGGATGCGAGGACAGCAGAAATGGCAGACTTGTACATACAAGGGGATTGATCAAATAAGTTAAGGATCCAGATTTCTCAATGTCAGAGAAGGGAGTTATAATAATGGAAAGAGAGAAAACTGGAATGAAGCCTGAAGCACTGGATTGCAAGTGGAAATAATGGTGTAGAGTCAGAGTTAGAAACAGAGCTGCAAATGTGCATATGGATGTGCATGTGGCATACTCCCAAGTTCTGTCTGCCGAGAAGGCCTACAGGTAATGATACCTCCGTGGTGAGCACATCTACTACACAGATCATAGCATTTTCTACTAAAAGGAACCAGGAGTACAAAAAGATCCTGGAATATCTTACTGTTTCAAAAGCAAGTTATGTCCAAGACTAATGGGAACATGTCCAAAGGACACAGAAACCATCTTGAAGGAGCTCCCAAAGATCAAAAAAGGGATGATTTGAGCATTAAAATAAATAGTGATTATAATAAAATAGAGTATTGAATAAAATAGGAAAGCATGAGTCCATATAGGTAAAAATGAAATAAACTGAGACTGATTAGGCATGGGATGTTTACATAATTTCAAAGTACCTCCCTACAAAACTCTTATTAGTTGTAAAGAGGAATAGAGCAACTTTGCAAGGAGAACCTGGCAGGAACCACCCAATTCCAAATATCAAAGTGGGTATCACCAGTAATGAAACAAATCAAAATCATACTCCATCAACAGAACGGATACAATGGGAAAAATACAGAATCATCTCTATGATATATTCTGGTCAAAAACATATACCCTAAATCTACTTATGAGGAACCACCAAAACCATCAGACAAACTCAAAGTGAGAGACATTCTAGTGAGTAACTACCTCACAATTTTTCAAAGTATCAAGCTTATAAAAGTCAAGAGAGACCGAGAAGCTGCTCCAGACTGAAGGTGGCGTCTCAAGAGAGAAATGAACACAGTACATGGCTCAGGGATCATCTTTAAAAAAAAAATTCTTTTAAATAAATGAATAAATATTCCTCTTTGAAATTTTGCAGAAAAGGATTGGCTTTTTGGAGTGGTTTTGATATAACCCTACATGGTAATGAAATCATCCTAGTAGATGATTTCTCTGGGTCCTTTCTAGTTTACCCATTCTACCCTGTTTACTATCTACCTGCCCATCTATCCTTCAGAGTGCACTTAATAGAATTTGAGCATGTACAGCTCAGAACTTGACTGGACAGGCGAAGAACCATATGCTTTAAAAAAAAAAAAAAGATGAGTCTAAGGAAAGCTATTTTACACTATAAATCTTATTTTATTTTTTTAATTAATTTTATTATGTTAGTCACCATATATTACATCATTAGTTTTTGATGTAGTGTTCCATGATTCATTGTTTGCATATAACACCCAGTGCTCCATGCAATACGTGCCCTCCTTAATACCCATCACCGGGCTAATCTATCCCCCCACCCCCCCCAAAACCCTCAGTTTGTTTCTGAGTCCATAGTCTCTCATGGTTCGTCTCCCCCTCCGATTTCCCCCCCTTTCATTTTTCCCTTCCTACTATCTTCTTTTTGTAAATCTTATTTTAAGAGTAAGAAGGCAAGTCTTCAAAATCTATACCTGGACACAAAATGGCCTCCCATTTTCAGTCAATGTCTTCCACAAAAGGGGCTAACATGTACGGTCTACATGGTCTTTCTGCCACATGATTTTGCTTCAGCCAAGAAGTAATAAGAAACTAAGATTTAAATGGGTTTTTAAAGTTAAGTATTAACAAAGCCAGCTGGTGTAAAATAGGAGTCATCTTTTTGCTTCTTATAATGCCTAGCAGAGTGATGACAAGTTGTAAATGTACATCTAAAGTACTGTAAAGAGCAGCACAAAGATATATATGCTCTACAGACACAAACACTCCCTGCTCCCTCCTCCCCTCATAAATACTCCAACTGGCTGAGCAACTAGTGGTTCAGTATAGCTGAGTAAAATGCATGACAATAGCTGTCTTCCCTAATCTCATTTTTAAAAAACATTTAAGTCTTACCAGGGCTGAAGCAAGCTTTGATTTGGCTCAAAGCACTGACTCCTAGTAAGTTTGAAAAGCCTCACAAAGAAAATCCCTGAAAGAGGATCAGTGAAAAAAGTATTATCTGTTAGAAGCCCTAAGAAATGACTTCCCTTATCCTAAGAATTCAAAGCTCGGCTTAGAACTAGAGTATTAGAGTATCAATCTTACCATTAGCACTAGGGATTCTGAATTTTATTCATAAAACATAATGCAAAAGACATCCTATCGGCTTTCCTTTTTAAAAGAAATGGGCAATGTTCATCCTGAGTAAAAAAAATACCGAGTCTCACTGGACATATATATTCATTCCAACCACTCAGAGCCTGGCCCAGAGGGGGCACAAGTATATTGTAAAGTATCCCAAGAATAAACAAAATATGCATTAAAAACAGGCACATTACTTACTTTGTCATTGTTTTAAAAGAGAGTACAATGACATTTAAGTTTCTAGTTAAAATAAAAACAACAAAAACCCCACTAAACTTGGGGGTTAAAAGAAAACCAAATTATTCCTCACTTGGTAAATTGGAACCTGATAAATTCCTTTAGTTGGATATTGTTTATTACATATTCATTTGAATTTCAAAAGTGCACCATTAGATTACTGTTAATTTTAGTAGGTATGATATCAATATTACAGTTATGTTTTTAAAGTCCTTATCTGTTAAGATATATACTTAAGTATCTATGAGTGAAATGATAGGTCTTAAATTTTTATTTAGTACTTCAGCAAAAAAAATTTGGAGGAGAAATGGAACAAGAAAAGCAAGAGACTGATGGTTATTTAAGCTAGGTGATGAGTACATGGAAATTCATGCTACCGTTCTAGTTTTGTATGGGTTTGATAATTTCCATAATAAAAAAGTTTTTAATATGTCTATTATTAAAGCCTTAAGTTATAATTATGGCAGTGCCACAATAAATTCTGGTTCAAATTTAAGTCCTTTCTATTCAAAACACTGGTTTAGAAACCTAACTCTATCCTTGATGCTCTAATCACCTAGTACTATAATCAGATATTTAATAGCTACCATCAACCTCACATATAACATTAATCAATTTTCACCCACATTCAGATACACCATGGGGCAAACATTTAGTAAAAGATAGACATAGGGCCTATATAGTAAGTTGGTCCTATTTCCTAACGCCCATGCTATAAACAATCCATTATAAATGCATTACATTTCAATTTCTAGATTATCGTTCTCGGAGACACATTTTTCTTTATCTCCTCCTCAACATGAAAAATGAAGAAAACAAGTACCAAGTAAATCATCACTCAACAATGGCAAAATCAAGCTCACTGAATTTTGCTTTAAAATCAACAGGAATTACACATCCTCAATTTCTAATTTCTAATCTAACCAAAGCACAAAAACCTAGTCATACGCTTTTTTGCCAGTCTGAGGAAGGGAATCCTTCTTCAACACTAACAGTTGGGAACAAGGAAGAGAAGGTGACAAATAAAATAGGAGACAATCTCTTTCCAGTGCCCCATCCTCAATCGCTCCCACTTATCCTCCTGTTCACCAAACACAACTGTCAAAAACCCCAATAAACAACAAACTTTCTTCACAAGGTGGGGGTCACAGTGTAAAAAGATGAGAAGAGTTAGGATGTCCATATAAAGCACTGCTGAATGTGTCTGTTTACAAGTCTGTGTTCCCCAACCAGCCAGAGAGACTCTCCAGGGTGGGGACAGGTTCTCACCACAGTTGACCTTTAAACAATGCAAGGCTTGGGGCGCCTGGGTGGCTCAGTCGTTAAGCGTCTGCCTTCGGCTTGGGTCATGATCCCAGGGTCCTGGGATCGAGCCCTGCATCGGGGTCCCTGCTCTGCAGGAAGCCTGCTTCTCCCTCTCCCACTCCCCCTGCTTGTGTTCCCTCTCACTGTGTCTCTCTCTGTCAAATAAATAAATAAAATCTTAAAACAACAACAATAACAACAATGCAAGGCTTGGGGGCACCAACCTCAGACAGTCAAAAATCCACATATAACTTTGGACTCCCCAAAATACTTAACTACTAATAGCCTACTCTTTACTGGAAGCCTTACCAATGATATAAACAGTCGATTAACATATTTTATATGGTTGTATGTATTATATGCTGTATTCTTAAAGTAAACTAGAGAAAAGGTGATTACAAAAACCACGAGGAGGAAAAAACACACTTACAATACTGTACTATAAAAAAAATCCACACAGGAGCGCCTGGGTGGCTCAGTTGTTAAGCGTCTGCCTTCAGCTCAGGTCATGATCCCAGGGTCCTGGGATGGAGCCCCTCATCGGGCTCCCTGCTCCGCAGGAAGCCTGCTTTCCCTCTCCCACTCCCCTGCTTGTGTTTCCTCTCGCTGTGTCTCTCTCTGTCAAATAAATAAATAAAATCTTAAAAAAAAAAAAATCCAGGCACCTGGGTGGCTCAGTTGGTGAAGCAACTGCCTTCGGCTCAGGTCATGATCCTGGAATCCCGGGATCGAGTCCCACATCGGGCTCCCTGCTCAGCGGGGAGGCTGCTTCTCCCTCTGACCCTCCCCCCTCTCATGCTCTCTCTCTCATCCTCTCTCTCAAATAAATAAATAAAATATTTTTAAAAAAATCCACACATAAGTGGACATGCACCGTTCAAACCCGTGTTGTTCAAGGGTCCACTGTAGACCAGTATGTGCGCTGAACCTCTACAAGCAGGTGCTCAGCATTTACGGACCAGATGCATGAATGAACTTAAAGGAAAATAAAATCTCCAAAAAGATGAGAGGGAAATGGAAAAAAGCTCTGTATAAAAACAGAAAGACAGAAAATGGCAACAAAGTTGTAAAACACTGCAGATAAAAAGAAGTCTAATTCAATCAGTCAATCATTAGAAATATTTCTGGAGTTCCCGGAGGCTCCACTCAGGCTCAAGGTAGATAATGAAATTAACAGTTTTAACAGTTAAATCTTTATGGACTTTTAGCTTATATTATTTTCCTTCTGGAATAATCTTTCTCCTTTATCTCAATTATTGCCTGTTTGCTTGTTCCTTGTTCATCGATTCACCCCTTTCTACATACACTGAATACCTTTACTGTGCTGGGGATACAATGATGAATAAAATAACTAGTCACTAGCTTTAAGATACTAACTCTAGCAGGGGAAATAAATAAATAAGTGAATAAAGACCATAAAATGTCAAAAGATTAAGATCTGAATAGGACAGAATGAGGTACAAAGATTAAATGGTCTGCTTTATCTGGGAGTCAGGACATGTGTCACAGAGTTGGGCCTAGAAAACTGAGAACAGCTGGACAAGGGGAGGCACTAGAAAGCCCCCATGGAATGACTGATTTGCAGGGGAATCAGTGGGAAGTGGGGTATACGCTGGAGAAGAGCCAGCTCCTGAAGGGCCTTCTTAGGGCACAGTAAGGGGCTCAGACTTCCAGATCCCATGAAATAGGAAGCCACTGAAGGGTTTTAAACGAATGAATTTCATCTCTGGTGGGAACTTGGAGAACGACTAAGCAACCAGAAAAGGAGAGAGAGGTGAGAAAAAGTCTTAAGAAGCAGAAAATGGACAGGACCTGGTCACGGAGTAGATATGAGCGATGCCCAGACCAGCTCCTCAATTTTCGGGCTGGATGGTACCATTCTTTAAAAAAGGAAGTGAGGGATCATGCCAGCCCCTCAGATCTCAACTAGGCCAGGTGACGCTCCAGAATGGGAGACAAGCCAATCTGGGAGCAGACTGGATCCAGCTTCATTCAACATTACTACCAGTTATTTGGTAACGACAGAACCCAACTAGGTGCAATTTATATTGATGCATCATGCCTTAGGTGGGAAGGACAGCAGTTCCAGGGGAAAGCTGCCATTGTGGAGAAGTTGTCTGTCTAGCCTTCCGTTCCAGAAAATCCAGCACAGCATCACAGCACAGGACCATTAGCCCATGCCAGATAGCTGCATCATCAGCATGGCTGTGGGCCAGCTCAAGGCTGATGAAGACCCCATCATGGGGTTCCACCAGATGTTCCTATTAAAGAACATCAACAATGCTTGGGTTTGCACCAATGACATGTTCAGGCTTGCCCTGCACAACTTTGGCTGACCTCCACCCAGCCAGGGTTTCCTCCTCCCTCCTCTTCCAGATACTATTCACACTCCTCTAGATGCCCCAAATATCATACACAAACGAGCAGGGCCGCAGCGGGAGCGGGCACAGTGTGCTGCTACCGAGGTATTGTGCATGATGTTTGGATGCTAGACTAGTTGCATCTGACAGGAGAAGTTTGTGCTGTACCAGCGCATGCCTTGGAAAGATTTAAGTAATGCAAAAGGTTGTCTTTTTTTTTTTTAATCTACTAACAAGCTGCTCTAGTAACTCAAAGAAGTGAAGGAGAAAGCAGCTGCCTCACCGCCCAGATATTGATCTGTTTGGATGTTTCAATGCCTCATGATACAATAAAACCATAAAATTTTCTTAACAACAAAAAAAAAGTGAGGAAGAAGAGTAGCTTTGGAGGATAAGGTCAGTTTTACAGTTTGGATTTTAAACCACATCATTCTACTATTTAAAATATTATTAAATAAGAAAAAATATTCCTGAAATTCACATATTAAAGGAGAAAAATCATAAAATCATCTGAGCAGATGCACAAAAGCAACTGATAAAAATTAAACACCCATTAATTTATTTTAAAAATCTAGCAAATTAGTAATAGAAAAGACTGTTTTAGACCCAACAAAAGCTATCAATCTAAAACCTAGAGCAAGCATAACATTTAATAGTGAAACCTTAACAACATTCCCTTTAAAACCAGGAACAGGACAAGGATGCTTGTTATTATGGTTCTTTTAACAGTTATTGTTGAAGTTCTCACTGATGAAATAGATGAGAGAAAATAATGAATAGGAAGTTTAGAAATTAGAGAGGAAGACCAAAAAAAAAAAAAATCCTGTTACTTACAGATGATTAATAGTTTAATTAGAGATACCTAAAATAATCTATGGATAAAGGAATAAAACCATTTACAGACTTTTACAAGTTTGTTAAATACAAGGTCAATTTATAAAATCAGTAGATGTCTATACACTAGCGACAACCAATTAAAAAAATGTAAGTAGAAATGAAGCCCATTCCTTCTTGCCATAAAAACTGTAACATCTCTGGAAATAAAACTAACAAAAAGCCTCTGTGAGAAAAAGATTTTAGTTTTGTTAAAGAACATAAAAGAAGACCTAAATAAAACATATGGAAAGACTCCCAGTAGCACTAATAACATCATTTCTTCCAAGATTAATTTACAAATTCAACACAATTCCATTCAATATCCCAAAGGATTTGTTCATATAAGCCTCGATACGTTGATCCAAAAAATTCATACTGAAGGTAAAGGACCAAGAATAGTCAAACTTTTTTTTTTTTAAAAGATTTTATTTATTTATTTGAGAGAGACTGAGAGATAGAGAGCACGAGAGGGAAGAGGGTCAAAGGGAGAAGCAGACTCCCCGCTGAGCAGGGAGCCCGATGTGGGACTCGATCCCGGGACTCCAGGATCATGACCTGAGCCGAAGGCAGTCGCTTAGCCAACTGAGCCACCCAGGCGCCCTAGTCAAACAAACTTTAAACAAATATAAGAGACATCTGTCCTCCTAGATATCAAAGATTAATAGTAAATTTTGCTAACAAACTATCATATCAGCTCAAGGACAGACACATAGACCAAGAGAACAGAATTAATGAGCACAGAGACAGGCCCATGTATATATGGGATTTGGGTGTAAAACTAAGGTGGTGTTATTACAAATTGATAATGAAAGGATGGCTATTAGTGGAGAAGAGACAAGTGGCTATCAAAAAGAGGAAAAGAGGGGCGCCTGGGTGGCTCAGTTGGTTAAGTGTCTGCCTTCGGCTCAGGTCGTGATCCCAGGGTCCTGGGATTGAGCCCCACATCAGGCTCCCCACTCAGCGGGGAGCCTGCCTCTCCCTCTGCCTGCCGCTCCCCCTGCTTGTGCTTGCTCTCTCTCTCTAATAAATAAATAAAATCTTAAAAAAATAAAATCTTAAAAAGAAAGAATTAGGTCCCCTCACACTATCAAAGAAATAATTCACATTGATGACTGAATACCTAAATGAGAAAATCAAGTATTTTGAAAATTTTTCATATAAAACACTATCATCTCTGTGAAAATCGACAAAAATCAGTTTTTAAAAAGTGCCTGGCACCCAGTACACGATCTTCATCTTCATCATCATCATCTATGATCTCTGGGTAAGGAAGTAATCTAAATAAGAGACCAGAAGCACAAATCATAAAATAAAAATAGAAACCAAGTGCCATGGCCTACAAGGCCCTGCTCCAATGGGCTCTCTTTTCCCCAGCAGTTTCCTCTCGGGTCTCCTCTAGCTCACCTAACTTCACTCTAGACTAGTCTCCAGGCACCAGTTGAGCACCTGCCTCAGCCCAACGGCTGTCTCCTCCCCTTGCAACTCTCCCCTCCATACAGCCACGTGGATCACTCCCTTGCCCCAGTCAAGTCTTTGCTCAAATGGACCTTTTCAGAAATCAACCCTAACCACCCCACTTAACACTGTGCCCCTCCCAGTACTCTGATTCTCCTGACCTGTGTTCTCCATATTACCCACCATCTTCTAAAACACTATATAGTTTTACTTAGTGCATTTACTGCCTGTCTTCAAGTAAATTTAAGTTCTTTGAGAGCAGTGACTTTTGCCTCTTTTATTTACTATCATATTCCCAGAATATGAAAGTGCCCAGTAGAGTATTCAATAAATATTTATTGAATGAATGAGTGAATGAAGATTGATAAATCTAACTCATTAAAATTAGAAATTCTGGCAAACAGCAACACACCATAAACAAAGTTCATAGATAAGAAAAAACTGAAAGACATATGTAACAAATATAACCAGTAAAGGATTAATATATAAATACCAATATAAACCAGTAGGAAAAAGACAATCCATTATGAAAATGAGCCAGTCCGTTGAGGGCCTTAAGGGTAAAGACTTAGGTTTCCCAAAAGAGAAAGATTTCTCCTCAAGACTGCAATGTAAGAAATCCTGCTCAGGTTTTTAGCTTATTGCCCTTCAAGATTGAGAGTCAAGCCTGCAACATTAACTCTGGACTCAATTTTCAGCCTGCCAGCCTGCCCTACAGATTTCAGACTTGCCAGCCTCAACAATCATGTGAGTCAATTCCTTAAAATAAATAAATCTCTTGGGGCACCTGGCTGGCTCAGTCAGTGGACTCTTGATCTTGCGGTTGTGAGTTCAAGCTCTACATTGGGTACAGAGATTACTTAAAAATAAAATCTTAAAAAAAATAAAAAACAAAAACAAACAAACAAAAATAAATCTCTCTCTCTCTTACTTTCTCTATAAATCTGATTGGTTTTATTTCTCTGGAGAACCCTAATAAAATATACTCCAAGTGCTTAGAACAGCACCCAGTACATAGTAAGTGCCACAGACTGATACCACTTACTATAATATATCAAAAGTATTAAAAAGTTAATGGTATGAATATATACCAATTGGGGAGGGCAGAAAACTATGGAGGAAGGGAGTATAAAGTGAGTGAAGGTAAATGAATTTTAAACTATATTTGTATTGTTTAATTTCTTAAAAAAAATGATCTCAAATAAATATGGCAAAATATTAATATTTATTAATTTGGGCACAAATACGGGTGTTTATTCCATAATTCTGTTTCTGAAATAGTTCATAAAGAAAAATAAGGATTTTTTTAAGTTTGCAGAAAAAGTTGAGACAAGCATAACCTCTTCATTTGTAGAGTTTGTCTTTAAGGGAAGGGGAGAAAAAGAGATGGTACTAGTATGAGGGGGCCCAAGAGTTTCCTGACCAGTTTTTCTTAATTTGAGAAAGACAATATGAGTCTCTAGAAGAGTAGTTGAAACTGTTGTGCCAAATGAGATTACCGGTTGGTGCACGGTCCTGGGGGAGGAGGGCAGGGATCAGACTGGGAGCAAGGTTTAAAGGATTATTGTTGAACAACAGGAGAACAAGTCTTTTTCTGAGCATGGAGAAAATAAAGTATGTTAGAAGTAGAAAAATGTAGCCAAGCAGCATCTGATTACCCTAGATTTTCTGGGAAGCAGGAAGCAAAGTCATCCTTGAGAGCTCCCCTTAAATGCCTTTTTTTTTTTTTTTCAAAAAGCCCTACCTCCTGATTCTGCAATGAGAAATGCTCTTTCCTCTTTTCCAGAGTCCCAGAGTCTTTTGTACCTTTCTTATGAAACTAAATGGACTGTCCTGTAATTTCAAAGTGAACCTCTTATAAGCTTTAGGTACCTCTGACCTGGGGTGTGATGATAGCTCAGTAACGTTTGCAACGCAGAGTGAAACCACTTGTAAGTTTTGACTAAATACCTCTTTCTTTTCTTCTTTTTAAAAAAGTTTTTTTTTTTTTAAGTAATCTCTACACCCAATGGGGGGCTTGAACCTACAACCCCAAGATCAAGAGTCACATGCTCCACCAACTAAGCCAGCCAGGGGCCCCTTGACTAAATACTTTTCTGATTAAACCTTAAAGATGACCAAGTGTCCTACTATGCAGCAGACTTCTAATTCTTTGTTTAGGTAGAATATACTCAAATGATTAACATATTATGTAATTTCACTACATATCATTTATCCAGACATGGCACTAAGGGTAAAACTGGGAAGGTTCTAGAACCTTGGAATCATGCAGAATTTAGCACTGTGAAAATTGTGGGCTCTTTAAAACTTGCCATTGTCTTTGATAAAATAATCACCTATTCAATAAAGGCTCCATACGTACTTCCCATATTTTTAACTATTACCTAATAAACATTCAGTGACTAGCTACTGTGCTTTCCTCAAACCCATCAGCCTTAGAGGTGATTTCAGTTGTTTCTAATACCCAAATCCCCAGGAGGCAATCAATGGCAATGATAAGAACTAGCGTCTGCTGCCTCTTTCCTGGGTACCATGTGCTGTAGAAGCAAATAAAATGCTTTACCTTATTTTGTTCCCATATACAGACATTATCTATTATTGCCCACATTTTACAGAACAGGAAACAAGGTTATGCTGATTTGCCACACAGCTGGTAAGTGGCACAGAAAGGCTCTGAATCCAGACAGAGCCCATACTTCTATCCACTACCATGAATTTCTTTACCAGAAAACGGAAAGTTTTGGTATAGTGGAGACATGAATAATATGCCTATGTTCCGGTTTTAGGAATAATGTTGTCATTTGCTTTTTTAGCTGGAGGAGACCAAGACTATCTCACAAAATGATCAACCTCCTGGTCTTTATTTAGAAATATTTCTCTCCCAACACATGAGTAGGTTATGTTCTTAAACTCCCTGGTGAAAAAGAAGTGCTGGGAAAGAATGCTGCTATCGGAAGGGTATGTCAGAAGAAATAATTTTAAAAATTGAAGGGCAGAGTAAATACAACAAAACAACATGCAAATATTGAAAATAAATGTCTTTCCCGTATTGATTTCAATGGTGTTTCAACTGTGGGGCTTAGAGGGAAAATGGACCCACAATATCTAAATCTGAAATTCAGTTTAATGTGCATTAGTGCCTACCTGCAACAAGTATTGCTTTACATTTTACTAACCAGAGGATTTTCAAAAGGATTCATCTTTAGGAAGCTCACCGTGGAGGCATGATTTATATATATAAAACAAGACAAAAAAATTTAGACATGATGGGTTATGGATCATGGAATAAATGCTCTCTTGATGAAGTCTAATTTCCAGCGTTTTTGAACAGTTCTTAGGAGCTGATAACTAGCAGTTAAGACCAGAGATTTTCATGTTGATTTCTGGATTACTTTGAAATAATCTTAATTAAACCTTGACCTTTGCAGAAAATAATGCCCTTAGGAGCTATTAATGCTTACATCTCAAAAAAGGGAAGAACTCTTATTTTATCTCATAGGTAACAGCATGCCTGAGAGATGGTATTTTTACTTTGAAGAATTCTACTTATTACATTCCTCAGCAAGTGATAATGGGAAGAGTTTGTAAATTCATATAAAAACAGATGAAACTAATATAACTAGAGAAGAAATACATTATTATGGGTTTTGTTGACAACATCTCTGTAAGGGACAGGACGATCTGAAAGGCAGCCTGAAAGTAGGCTGATAAAAACATATCACCACAAGAAAAAGACCTCTAACTATGTGTGGTGATGGAGGTTAACCAAGCATATTGTGGGGAGCATTTCACAATACATACATAGACCAAATCACTATGTGGTACCACACCTAAAATGAACACTGTTATATACCAAAAATATTTCAGTTAAGAAAAGGACAGAGTGACAAATTAAAAACAAAAGCGCACATTAACATCGTATCATTGGGGTAATATTAGTCTGCGAAGGGCTGCCATAACACGATACCACAGACTGGGTGGCTTAACCAACAGAAATGTATTTCTCACAGTTCTGGAGACTGGAAGTCTGAGATCAAGGTGTCAGTAGGGTTGTTTCTCTTGAGGCCTCACTCCTTGGTCTATAGATGGCCACCTTCTCCCTGTGTCTTCACATGTTCTTCACTCTGGGCCTGTGTCCTAATCTCCTCCTCTTCTAAGAACATCTATCATATCAGGGCACCTGGGTCACACAGTTGGTGAAGCGTCCAACTTAGTTTCAGCTCAGATCATGATCTCAGGGTCTTGAGATGGAGCCTCAAGTCGGCCCCATGCTCAACGTGGAGTCTGCTTGAGTTTCTCTCTCCCTCTGTCCCTTCCTACCCCCTCCATGCTGGCATTCTCTCTCTCTCCCTCTCAAATAAATCAATCTTAAACAAAACAAACAAACAAACAAACAAAAATCAACCACAAACATCCATCATATCGGATTAGGGCCCATTCCAATGACTGCATATAACCTTAATTACCTTTTTTAAAGACCCTGTCTCCAAATACAGCCATATTCTGAGGCACTAGGGTTTAGGACTTCAACATGTGAACTGGGGAGGGAGAACACAATTCAGCCCATAACTGGTTAAAGCCACAAATTTTGGAGTTAGATCTGTTTTGAGTCACAAGCTCAGCCACTTATCAGCATTATGACCTGGACAAGTTGCTTAACCTCACTAAGCCTTGGTTTCTGCTTAAGATTGTTGTAAAGAATAAATGAGATAACCCACAAAAGCACTTATGGAACAACACCTACCATCTAGTAAACACTCAAGAAATTACTGTTTTATTGTTCCAGTAGCCTCAAGAAACTTTCTTTTCTTTTAACATTTTATTTGTTTGAGAGAGAGAGTACAAGCCAGGGGAGGAGCGGAGGAAGAGGAAGAAGCAGGTTCTCCACTGAGCAGGAAGCCCAATGTGGGACTCGATCCCAGGACCCTGGGATCATGACCTGAGCTGAAGGCAGACGCTTAACCGACTGAGCTACCCAGGCACCCCTCAAGTAAATTTTTATAACCCTACTTACTTGATATTTAACATTTTTCATGTATTTGGTTTTAGAACTAATTCTTAAATTTTTTATTCTACTACAATCTTTCAATCATCTCATAAGCTAAAACCCTGCTCTGGGAACACACTAACTCCTCATGCCCTGAGCTACCACGTTAGACACCCAGGTCACCATGCTGTGAGGAAGCCCGAATGATACTGAGAATCCAAAGCAAGTATTTTATTCAACAAACCCAGCTGAGCCCTATCTTTGAGACATTCCATTCCAGGCACCTCACACAAGAGTGAAGAACCTTCATATAATTCTGGCCCTTAGTCTTTCCAAGTCACCTGTGGCTGTTTGAGCCTTTCCAAATGAGGCCCCAGAATACTATGGAGCAAAGATATGCCATGCCCACTAGGCCCCGTCTGAATTCTTCACACAGAGCATCTGCGAACATAATGGTCCTTGTTTTTTTTTTTTTTTAAAGATTTTATTTAATTTTTTGACAGATAGAGACACAGCGGGAGAGGGAACACAAGCAGGAGAGTGGGAGAGAAAGAAGCAGGCTTCCCACTGAGCAGGGAGCCCGATGCGGGGCTCCATCCCAATCATGACCTGAGCTGAAGGCAGACGCTTAACGACTGAGCCACCCAGGCGCCCCAGTAATAGTCTTTGTTTTAAGATACTAAGTTTTAGAGTGGTTGGCAGTAGATACACTAGAACTATGGATTATAGAAAATCGAAACTACAGAATCATAGAGACACAGAGACGATAGAGAATATATAACACACAGTATAATACATACATCACAGATAGCAAGAGCTAGAGAAGCACAGAAGCAAAGAAGACTGTAGAAAGCATATAATCAACCTCCTGGTTTTAAAGGTGAAGAAACTGAGGCTAGTCCAGTTACGTGATGAGTGACAAATCTGGGACTCATATTTAAGTCTCTTCACTTTCAGTCCTGGGCTTTTTTTTCTTAAGATTTTGTTTATTTGAGAGAGAGAGCATGAGCTGGGAGAAGAGCAGAGGAAGAGGGAGAAGCAGACTCCCCACTGAGCAAGGAGCCTGACGTGGGGCTTGAACCCAGGATCCCAGGATCATGACCTGAGCCAAAGGCAGATGCTTAACCGACTGAGCCACCCAGGTGCCCCAGTCCTGGGCTCTTTCAAAAACACAATTACTTCATAATACAGTTCTATATTATAAAATCCTCTTACTATCTCTTGCTATTATTCAAACTTAACATTTCAGGATATTCTACATATTCTCTAAGGCCAAACATAATTATGTTTCTGGATATAGACAAATTACCCTACTATCCCTGGCACATGACAGGTACTCAATAATTGTTTTAAGTAAAGAGTTACCAAAATAAGACAGCTAAAAAAATTGTAAAATGATGCAGCTTAGTCTTCAGTGGTTGTGTTTGAAACAGCATTTTCAGTTTTGGAGCAAAATTTTTTGAGACATAAAACATGATTACTCCCCCTTCCACCAATAATTAATTTCTGGTAATCTCACTGAGGACAACCTTCACAATCCCCAAACAGTGCCTCAAATGTAGCTGCTCAGTGTTCATCTTCTGAGATGTACATAAATATAATATACATAATATAAATATAATTGGAGGTATCACAGCTAATTGCCTCTAACTATGCATTTGCCCCTTGTTTTTTAGGAATACATTTTGAAGCCAGGTGTATGCTCTTCAGCTAAAATTATGCTTCCTAGCCTTCTTTGCATCTAGGTATGGCCAGTGACAAGTTTTGGCAATTGGTATGTGAAACTTCCTTCAAAGAGGTATGCTCTCCCTTTCCAATTTTCACCCTTCCCTCCAACTAGAATATAGACCTAGAAAATGTGGTGGTGAGTATATTTGACCATGAACATGAGGGAAACATCCCTAAAGACGGCAGAACAACAGGACTGGAATCCTGAGTCTGCCTTCCTGACCTCAACATAGCCATCACAGCCAATTTGGACTGCACACACTCAAACTGATACTGAAGAGGAAAATGAAGATCTTCCTTATTTAAGCCACTGTCTCTTTAAGATCTCTTTGTTAACCTGTACTTTAATCTAACAAATACTACATTTTTGTGACTATAATTTTTTTTCCAATTTTGGCCCTGTTGCCTTCTGGACTTACATGTGGTCTGTGAATATAAAAGTTCAGCTCCTGTATCACAATTTTCAGTGATATTTAAGTATTATGAGGTCATTTCAGGTCCCATCATTGGCTGGATTGGATGACAAAGCAAGAAGGTCAGTTCAGATATATTACTGTGAAAGTCTTAAAAATCCAGCCAGGTGAGGAAAGTTATATGTTATATAGAGTTATATAGTTATATACCAGATCAATGGTATAGAATTGAGAGTCCAGAAATAAACACATATCTTTATGGACAATTACTTTTGACAAGATGCCAAGTATATCCAATAGTATTTTCAATAAATGTTGCCAGGATAATCAGATATTGCTATGCAAAAAATGTATGCAGACTTCTATTTCACCATGGCAAAAAGAAAAAAAAAAAAAAAAGAATGGATCACAGACCTAAATGTAAGAGCTAAAACTAAAAAATGTTTAGAAGAAAACCTAGGAGAAAATTGCTATGACTTGGATTAAGCAAAGATTTCCTAGCTAGGACACCAAAAGCACAATCTATAAAAGAAAAAAAAAATTGGTAAATAGAAAAATTTTGCTCTTCAAAAGACATCATTAATTCTATGAATGGGTCTGCATTCAATTAAAGAAACAACCAGAAAAGAAAAAGAAATTATTAAGAAAGTAAAAAAGAAAATCTTAGATTGTAAGAAAGCATTTATGAATCATTTATCTGATAGAGGACTTGTATCCAGAATATAAGAACTATCATGACTCAACAAGACAAATAACCTAATCAAAAAATGGGCAAAAGCTTTGAACAGGCATTTTACCAAAGAAGATATACAAATGGCTGATGAGTACCTGAAAAAGTGTTCAACATCAATGAGGAGAATGTAAATAAAAACTTCAAATGAGATATATTTTTTTTAAAGATTTTATTTATTTATTTGACAGAGAGAGAGACAGCGAGAGAGGGAACACAAGCAGGGGAAGTGGCAAAGGGAGAAGCAGGCTTCCCACTGAGCAGGGAGCCCGATGTGGGACTCGATCCCAGGAATATGGGATCATGACCTGAGCCGAAGGCAGACGCTTAACGACTGAGCCACCCAGGTGCCCTTCAAATGAGATATTATCATATGCCCACTAGAATGGTTATCATGAAAAAGACTAGTATCATCCAGGGTTGTTGAGAAGGACAAACTGGAATCCTTGTATACTGCTGGTGGAAATGTAAAATGTTGGAGCCACTTTGAAAAATTCGGCAGTTTCTTTAAAAATTAAACATAAGCTTACTATACAACTCAGCAATTCTACTCCTAGGCATCCACCCAAGAAAAATAAAAATGTATGTTCACACAAAAACTTGTATGGAAATGTTCATAGAAATATTATTCATAGCAGCTAACACTGGAAACAAGAAAAAAATCCACCAACTAGTGAACAGATACACAGAATGTGAATATCCACACAGTGGAATAGTACTGTGCAACAAAAAGGAACAAAGAGCTGGTAAGTGTAACAGCAGAGATTGACCTCAAAATCCTCATGCTAAGTCAAAGAAGCCAGGTACAAAAGACGATTCATTATATGACTTCATGTATATGAAAACTTCCAGAGAATGCAAATGTATAAAAACAAAAAGTGGATTACAGGTGACTGGGTCTGGGGATAGGATGGGGACTGACTGCAGATGAGGATGAGGGAATTTCTTGGGGTAACAGAAATGCTCTAAAACTGGATGTGGTAATGGATGCACAACTCTATCAATACCTACTCTTCCTGAATTTCAGCTGGGTTCCTGGATACCCATCTAAGGATCTTTCCCAGCCTTCCCTGCAGCTTGGTGGGGACATATGACTAAGTCTGGATACAAGCAGAGGTGATGTATGCCACTTTGTACCAGTGCCCTTTAAAAGGGAAGGGGTGTGTCCTCCCCTTTCTTTTTCCTATTGGCAGGGAGATGGCAAGAGCTCCCACAACTCCTTGGACCCATAGACGGAAGCAGCTTGTGAGGATGGCAGAGCTGTCCTACTGGCTTTGGACCTTTCAACCCTGGGCTATATGTGAGAAAACCACTGGATTTTAGGATAATACAATGACATTATGGAAAATGAAGAGTAGAGTTCACCACTCAGCATTTGTTAACTATGAAGTATCTTAAGCAGCAGCTATCTTTATGAACTGTTTGCAGACCAGCAGTAAGAATGTTCTTATCTAATTACAGAAAAAATTATGCAACAACTTCTGTTAGTTTTCAATATTTAAGATCTGTTATAGACAATATACTGGGAAATCTATCCTGGACACTAGTATATATCTGAAGTGTCTGTATTTAAAGAATGTTCCAGAAGTTACTGAAGCTTTGTAACTTGCTTCTTTAGGTGTTAAGACTTATTTTCTGAAACAATGAATTGCCAGTATTTTTCATTTCATACAACCAATGGCATTAAAGTAGTGCTAAGAACTGTTCTTTTTCTTTTTCCTATAGTTCTCCAATGAATCTTTAAGATAGTAAAACAGTACAAAAAACCTTTTGTGGACAGCTCATTTATATAAAGAAGGTAGGTATCTACTTACCTGCCACCTGACTTAAAATAGAACCCCGACAGTGCTGAAAATCAGAAGGCAGTGCCCTTTCCTCCATTATAAAAGTTCCAGGGTTAAGCTTTGTAAAATTTCTACCAACTAAGGGTTTGGTAAACATAGCCTCCTTATCAGGAAGATTGTATCACAAAAACAGGTATGTTGTTCTACAGGCAAGACAAGAGAAACTGCCTGTCCTAATTGATAGTCCACGGGACAAACCTTCTACCTCTAGAAACACAAGGTTTAGTACTGTTAACTTACTCACATGGCAAAGATGTGTAAGTCAAAACCTCTGGGGAAATAATCAAAACCTTACACAGTTATATGGTTTTATCTTGTAAATAAGCACATAGTGGTCTATGAATGGGCACCTCTACTTAGAGACAACAGTGCAGTCTGTGTCTTATATAATAGAGACGTAAGCTTTCACACAATGCTAGGCAATAATTAAACTGAGTGCACGGCTTACTGGGTATACCAGATGACAATGGAGATGACAGCAATAAAAAGTTGTGCCATTAAAACAGCACAGATTTCAATTATTTTCCCTAAGACCATCAACACCTGAAATAAATGTGTTAAATGAATCTTCTTCCGAAAATCTAGTAGAGACAAGAATTCACAGATAATTTCAACTAACTAGCAGTCCTCATCTCTCAGATTGACATGTATTTTCCATAAGAAATAAACTTACCTGATTCGACACAGTTGGCACTGTCCCAAACAGATTCAGTTTGTATCCTCTCATCTGCACTGGTTTTTAACTCGCTTTTAAGTCATAAGGCATTTCTAGGTGTGGGTGTGTTCTTTTCTGAGAATACTGAAACTTCTTGTGATCAAAGACCATGTATTGGCTTTTTTGATATCTCTTGTAGCAAGGAATGGTACACCCTTTTGCCACTTATTAATGCATAGTCTCAGCCTAAATAAAGATCAAACAAGTATCTTATCCTTTGGGCATATCTTTGAGTTACTTTTCCAGGAAAATGTATGTGAGCTGATCTATCAATATTCTCTTGCCTGGTGCCTTTTGTGAGATAAATTTGAGAGGCCATTGGCAGAGAAAAAGAGTAAAATCTATTGAACAGAATACAATCATCTGTCTCATGTGGCTACGGAACATATGGCTAGTATTTCATTTACACCTGCCAGCCACGGACAATGCCATTGACCAAATTTTTATGCTTTTTATTTTATCAAACAATGAGTTTGTAAAGCATAAACGCTTACCCAACTCAGTTTATACTTCAAATTTCCAAAGGTAAAAATCAAATCTTATTTACTCATTTGACCTACCAAGCAAAAACAAGACTGCCAAGGGTGGGAACTACTGTGAAGAGCGATGCCAGAAACAGTTTAGCAATAGGAGCAAGTTTTCGAACTAAGCAGGGCTTTTTGTATTACTCCAAGGCTAGTCAGCAAGTCACTGAAGCTCTAAGGAGAAAACTGGGGTATCTGGAATAAAACAGGCCTTGCTCTAGGAGTAGTTTAAAAACCACTGTCTCCAGGGCCATCTATATCTCCATTCTACACCATCAAGGCCAACACAGCCTGACATGTGGAAGCAGGAAGGATCTCTTACTGCTCAGTCATGTGTCTCTATATATGATTACAAGAACCAGAGAGATAGCAAGGGAGCTTTGATTTGTATAACAATAAATGATGATTCAATTATATAATGGGAGTATGTGAATGGGCTATTTTCAACATCTTGGAATCTAGTAAGACAGATGATGTCATTACTAAGCAGAGAGTATGCTCAAAGAATTTACTGCCAGCCTTATAAGCATATTCTCAGATTTTTATAAACATAAATTTAAAAATCTCAAGATTTTCTTTCTATAAAGGATAGGACACTTCTTCGCAGAAAGATAAAGCTTAGAGAGAAGATAACGAAACTACTCAACTCATACAAATTTGCCTTCAATTTGGCTATTTTATTATTCTGCATGTATTCAGCTGAACAGTTTGTGTTCACTATTAAATCACAGAAAGTTTTTTTTTTCCTTAAGTAGGCTCTACACCCAGCGTGGAGCCCAACACGGGGCCTGAACTCAGGACCCTGAGATCGAGACCTGAGCTCAGATCAAGAGTTGGGACACTTAGCCAAATGAGCCACCCAGGCACCCCAGGTTTCTTTTCTTAAATAGACGTTTTCAAGGGCTCCTGGGTGGCTCAGTCATTAAACATCTGCCTTTAGCTCAGGTCATGATCCCAGAGTCCTGGGATTAAGCCCCACGTCAGGGTCCCTGCTAAGCGGGGAGCCTGTTTCTCCCTCTGCCGGCTGGCTCCCTCTGCTTGTGCTCTCTCTCTTTCTGTCAAATAAATAAATAAAAATCTAAAAAAAGTAGATGCTTTCATGCATTTTATGGTGCCTTATCAAGTAAAAACTATCTTTGAGACAGGCAACAAAAAAATAAGCTGGACTTCATCGAAATAAAAAACTTGTGTGCAAAAGACTTAGGAAGAAAGTCAAAAGATAATCTACAGAATGAGAGAAAATATTTCCATAGCATGAATCTGAAAGGGGCTTGATATCCAGAATATTAAAAGAACTCCTATAACTCAATAACAAGACAAACAATCCAGTTTAAAAATGGGCAAAGGGCTTGAGTAGACATTTCTCTCAAAAAGATATACAAATGGCTAGGAAGCACATGAAAATTGTTCAACATCATGAGCCATTAAGGAAATGCAAATCAGAACCATAATGATATACCACTTCACGCCTACTAGGATAGTCAGAATAAAAGAAAAAAAAACAGAAAATAATTGTTAGTTAGGTGGTAGAGAAATTAGAACTTTCACACACTGCTGGTGGGAAATGTACTGTCAATGTAAAATGGCTCAGTTACTGTGGAAAACAGCACAGTGGGTCCTCAGTAAGTTCAATACAGAAGTAGAGTATGAGCAAGCAATTCAACTTCCGGGTAAGCACCAAGCATAACTGAAAACAAGGACGCAGATACTTTTACATCCGTGTTCACTGCAGCATTATTCAAAATAGTCAAAAGGTGGAAACAATCCATGTGTCTAACAATAGATAAACGGATACACAACATGTGGTATATACACAAAATCAATGTGTTCAGCCATAAGAAGGAATGAAGGTCTGACACAGGCTACAACATGGATGAACCTTCAAAACTTTATACTAAGTGAAGTAAGCCAGACACAAAAGGACAAATATTGTATGATTCTACTTACATGAAATAACTAGAATAGGCAAATTCACAGAGATGGAAAATAGACTAGAGGTTATCAGGGGTTAGGAGAAATGAGGGAAATAGGAAAGATCGGCTTAGTAAGTTCAGAGTTTCTGTGGGGGTAGGGAGGAAATGGGGGTAAAAAAGTTCCGGAAATAAAGAGGTGAATATAATTAATGCCATGGAATTGTACAGTTAAAATGGTTAAAAAGGCAAATTTTATGTTTTATAAATCTTATCACAATAAAAAAATACCTTGAAAAAATACCATGAGGTACCACTTCATACCCACAAGGATGGCTAGAATTTAAACAAAACACAGAAAATAACAAGTGTTGGTGAGGATATGGAGAAACTGGAACCCTCATACATTGCTATTGGTGATGTAAAATGTTCAACTGTTATGGAAAACAGTTTGGCAGTTCCTCAAAAAGTTAAACATAGGATGATCTATGTTTATGATCACATGACCCTATGATACCATAATTCAATTAACAAGAGATGAACAGATAAACACACTGTGGTACATGCACAGTGGAATATTATTCAGCCATAAAAAGGGATGAAGTACTGATATGTGCTACGATGTGGATGAACCTTCGAAATGTTATGGTAAGTGAGAGAAGCAAAATACAAAAGGTCACATATTATATGATTCTATTTATATGAAATATCCAGAATAGATAAGTCCACAGAGACAGAGGCGGATTTGGTGGTTGCCAGGGGTTAGGAAGAAAAAGGAAAATGGGGAGAAACTGCCTAATGGATAAGGGGTTTTACTTTGGAGGGATGAAAATGTTTTGGAACTAGACAGAGGTGATGGTTGCACGACACTGTGAAGGTACTAAATATCACTGAATTGTTCACTTGAAAATGGTCAATTTTACAGAGAATAGAATGATTATCAGGGTCTGCAGGAAATGGGAAGATGGAATGGGCAAAGGGTACAAAATATCAGTTATATGATGATTAAGTTTAGAGACCTAATTAATGGTGACTATAGTTATAATAATATATACTTGAAATTTGCTAGGAGAGTAGATCTCAAAGTGTTCTCACACCCCCACAAAACAACAGGTAACTAGGAGAGGTGATGGATCTGTCAAGTCAAGATACCAAGAAGCTTAAATTGCTTTTCTTTTTCAGACAGGTATTAAATTATCCTTCAGATCAATTATGTGTTCATCAAAACATGAAGTGAATTAAGATTCCAAAATAAAACTCTTAATTATATGGGCAAAGGGCTTGACTAGACATTTCTCTCAAAAGATATACAAATGCTAAGAAGCACATGAAAATTGTTCAACATCATGAGCCGTATAATTTAACTTTCTGTCTGATGCTCAGATTTCCCCAGTAATATCCCTAAAGTGACTACATATGGTTTAAACATATTTAGTAATTGACTGGAACATCTACAGGCATTCATTCAGAGGAATTCACTAACTTTGTGGTGAACAGTTCTAATTGTTAGTTTAGTATTCCCCAATACTGAGGTGAAATGCATATCTCTAGCAGCCTCTACTCCTTAACCACGATTCTGCCCTTCTGTTCCAACTTCCACAAACAATCCTTTTCAGGAATCTGAAGACTATTCCTGTACCTCCAATATTCCCCTCCCCCAACAAGTACTATTTCCCTTGTGGTCAGTTTTATCAGCCTGAACCCTCCACTCGGCTATATTCTCACGGTTTTAGTACCATGGTGTCCATGATTATGATCTTCTTGTTTGTATTCTACACTTAAAGTTCTTTCCATAGTACATCTACAGTTCCTTTACGATGACAAAATGATTTTTAAAAAACAGGAGTCATAAAAGTACTTTCTCTAAAACACTAAAATATGCCTCATCACAAAATCTCTATTCCAATCTGAAAAGAAAAATAATAGAGCAGAATAGATGAGAAATACTTCTTTCTAGGATTCTTAAACTCACATTAGTGATCTTTGATCTGAAAGGGCTGATACAAATCTCCTACTTTAAAGATCAAAAGATTCACAACTAGAAAGGTCAAAGGAATTGCCAAGTTTGTCACGGCCTAATGTTGCCCTTTGTGTCAAGTCCAATTTCCTTAACATGGTCTGGCTCCTACAATCTTCCCCAGGCTAATGTCAGGCTCTTCCCTGCTCCCCTCACCTACATTCTATCTATCATATTAAGTTCTTTTTTTGCTCACCTCCAAGACTTAAATATTCTTCCTCCTCTTCCCGCAATACTTTCCCCCTTAGCCTCATTCTCTTCAGTGGCCTGAATCCTATTTGTCTTTTAGGTCTTCCCTGAACCCTAACTTGGATTAGTTCTCCCTATTTGTTCCCATAGAACCTGGGACCCCTAATTTAAATTAGGTCTCCCTATATGTCCCTATAGGACTCAGGCCCTCCCCCTTCACAAAACTCAAAACCATTTTTTGGTGATCATTTAATATTTATCTTGCCTGCTAGACTGTAAACACTGTGAAAGTAGGGACCACATTTATCTTGGTCTCTTCTGTAGCCTTAACACAAACACATTACTGTGCACAGACTATACAATAAATATACAATTTTGCAAAGGTTTAAATTAGCTTGTAACTGCTAACAATTTTTATTAAAATTCCATTAACTTACTACACTACGTAGAATTCTTTTGGACCTGAATCTCATATATTATCCTTGGCCCTACTGTGTTTCACGGACACACTGTTCTAGCCAGACCTTTCTGGGTGTGCCAACCAATATACTAGCTATCCATGCTAGTTACCTATACATTTGATAAAAATGCTACAAAAAATATATATTGCCTTATATAATTAAGTGTCCTTCCTTTAAGAAACTGTCCAGAAATAATTTTTAATATAAGACACTTCTGTATCTGTGATCTTCTTCTAAACTACCACTTTCTGAATTATCAAGGTGTTTTTTTTCCCATTAAACCAATAAGTACTCTTAGCTTTGCTCCCAAACTTATTTGAATTAAAAAACTGCAAAGTGAGATTCAAGTCAGATGGCAACAGTTCTACATTTGAACAATAACTCCCATCACCATATGTCTTCTCCACAGTCAGGGAAATTCAGAATAGATGGAATTGTTAACAGGTTTACTTATCCAGTGTCAGTAGGCTTGCTAGATAGAGCACAAGGCTCTCTTGCCACATATAGAACACAAAGTCAAACATGGAACTTTCGGAATTTGGACAAGCATGCTTACCTTACTATTCAAATCCCTAAAAGAAAGTGACTAGAATCAGGTAACAGTGCTGATCATTGTTAGAGCAATCATTCACGTCCAGGATCCACACTTCAAAAATTAAGAAAGTTCTAATTATAGTGTTAATGTCTAACTTATCGCCTTCCTCAGAAACCACTGAAGTGTAGGATGTTTCAGGATTCTGATAATCAAAGGGATATATAATCACAGGGATATTGGGTATAATAACTAATGAGTACAAAGCACAGCGCCATGAGTCTTGAATAGTGATCAAGAGCACTGCCCTCGAGCCAGAAGCCAGTGTTCAAATCCTGACCTTCCTATGTCGCCACGGTGTGTCCTCGAGCTGCTTATTTAGTCTGTGCTTCCTTTTGACACCATCTGTAGAATCTGCCTCAAATCTGCACTTACTTCCTAGAGCCACTGGGAAGAGTAAATGAGTTAAAAAAAAAAAAATGTGCTAAGGGAATTAAATTAAATTTAAAAATAATGACATGTCATTCTTTTTTCTTCTGTGTCTATTTTCATAGCATTGAGAGGAAACCCGGGCTCTAACCCTGCGGGATGTGTGGACCCTGCCCTTTATGTTCCTCATTAGGTCAGTTCTCTGTTGTCTCAATCTGTGAGTAGACTGATTTCCTATTCCTACTCCAAGTCTCCTGATTTGAGGTCCATGCAGAGTTAAGAAAGGAAACTCTTTCCCTTTGTAGGGGTACCAGACACACCAAAGGCAAGTACATTTTACTGGTATATGGGAAATTCTCTAAAAGCAGAGGAAGACCGATGGATGATCCACATGAGCAGATGGGCCATGCAGACGCCACAAGCAAGGTGGGTCAGCATGACGCCAGCCTTGCTGTCCCCACACAGTACGGTCACCGTCACATGGACCTGGCACAGTCAGGTCCAGGCCCTGAAACCAGAAGCCAGCCGAGTTCTGTGGGTTTGGTCTAAACAGGTCACAGGTGGTGAAATGTCTCAGTATGAATTCATAATGATTTTACATAATGTTCAAATATGTTCAATATACAAACAGCTGCTAAGTATATAGGTTAAAAGATTGAGTAGGCTGATGGCTTCATTTCATCTGGGATGGAATTAGTACTTCTGTTTCACAGCATTTTTACTTCTGTTGCTCCCTTAATGATTATTTAAGGGAGGAAACAAGTAGCTCTTTATTGTGGAATACTAGTATCACTTCAAATTTATTTTTACAACCTTTAAGTATTTTCAATACTTTTTTCTCAAATCTACTGAGGTTACACAGAATAGCTTCTATTATTTCCAATTCACAGAAAGAACTTTCATTCAATTACTCCATTTACATATTGAACCCATTTTGGTAGAATATCTACCATGTTTTGACCTCAGAAGGGTTGAGAAAAAGCCCTCATCTCTTGACTAGTGTCTGTTCACAAATGACCTCTTTTCTCCCCTGGGGCCAGTCTCAACACCCTCTCACCCCAAATGCGGTGCACTGAGCTCCACTTCCATCAACGATTATAAAGAGTGCTCACTTCCTGACGTAATAGGTCAAAGTCCTTCTTAGGAGAAAAATGAACTTGTGAGTCCAGCCAGCTCACTCGTAGCCCTCTTAGTTACATGAAATACACTCCCATCTATTCTAGCCGTCTTATCTTCCTCTCCGTGTCCTTCCATCATTGGGAAGGCTGGTCACTGAAAACATCTAATTCTGGTGTGACAATCTTGAGTGCTAAGTTACACCTTGTTTTTCAAATCTTCCTCAAAGAGTTCAAGTCAATGAGAAATTAGACTACACATTTACAGATGACATTAATACTTTAAATGGAAGATATATTTCCTGTCTTATTAAAAAGAAGAAAGCTGAGCAGCCTACACCCAAGAGGGAAAGCAATTTGTACCTTTCAGGCAGGAGCAATAAAAATGATCGTTTTACATGAAGGAATCGAATTAATGTAAGTGTGATTGTTAGGTTGGAGGGTACTGCAGAGCTTTTGGGCTTCTAAACAAGAATCAGATTTTAATTATTAAGGGAAATTATGCTGATTCTAGAATTAAATACTGTATGGTTTTAACACTACCTTGGATATACTGAATCCCAAATCATCAAAGTTGTTACAATCTATCAGCTTGGACTACTCTGATGGATAAATCAGTAAATACATCTGGGACCTTCCTCCCCTCCCCCTTAAAACTCTTAGGATGTAATTAGAGAAGGAAAAAATTAATTTCAAGATACCTCAATGCCATTGTGAAGCAGGAGGATGAATGTGGTCAAGCACAGCATTAGTGACCTGGAGATTATTTTTCAAATCCTACACCCAAAGAAGAACAGCCTGAAAAGGATCTGCCACAGACTATTCCAACAGGCCCTATAAAGGGAACGCTGGGCGATTAGGATTATTCCACAAAAAGACTTCTGAGGATGCACAGTGGAGCCTAGCTTTCTGAAATGTACCATCCTTCTACACATTTCGTGTGGCCAATAATTGAGATACTGATTAGACAGGTACCTGCCAGTGAAATGTCACAAGGAGGAAAAGCAGCACATGTAATGGATATCTATCCAAAAAGGCTTGTAGTAAGGTCCTTAAAGAAAATAAATAAATAAATAAAATGGTTATGTCTCTAAAAGATCCCCATATGTTTAAGAGGAGGCCGCATTGTATAAGCCTACATTGACAATTATGCTGTGATTTATGCAGGAATATATAGCTGTTTTTATTTTCTTTCTTCCTGTAAGAAATTACAAGAATCTTTTAACAAGTGGCTGTCTTTGAAAACCACTTTGTCTGTATTTTCTAACCTAATACATATATTGATTTTCTTTGATTGTTTTAAGAACAGCAGGAGTTATTTGGACAGAGAAAATCTCAGAGTGGTAAAATATGAGTAATTATTGTTTTAGATTTTATTTATATGCATTTTCCATATTTTGTATATAAACATACTATTTTAGTCATTAATGAGGAAAAAAACCTTTAAGTTGCAAAAAGATCTTTAGGGAATAGACCTATTTGGCAACCTTCACTTTATTTTTAAAAATTTTTTTATTATGTTTATTCACTTTTTTTCTAGATTGACTCATATTATAGATTTTTGGACGTAAATATAATTATTAACATGTAAGGATATATTACCTGGGCAACCTTCACTTTAAATAAATAATATAAACATCTATTCTTTCTGTAACATGTATTAATCAACTTCATTATACCACATCCCTACTCAAAACCTTCATCTATAGAATTAAAAATATCAGTTCCTTAGCATTGCACTCAAAACCATTCATGACCAACTCCCACTATCTTACCACCTTCTGGCCTTGCTCCCATATTCCAGCCAGATGAAACAAGCTGAAATTCCCAGACATGCTACCTCTCTCACTCCTGTGTGCTCTGAAAATACTATTCCTTCTATATAGAACATCTTTTCCTTCCCTCTGACCACCTAAAAAATTCCTATTTTTTTCCTTTAGAATTCTACCCCAAAGTTTCCACTTTTGAATGGCACAGTTTTATACACTGTTGGTGGAGAAAATGATGTATCTCTAAAGAGAACAATTTGGCTCTATCAAAATTATAAATGCACTTACCCTTCAACCCAGCAATTTCACTCCTAGGAATTTAACCTACAGTTATCCTCACACATTTGTGAAATGATGATATACAAGATTATTCACTGCAACATGGCTGGTAGCAGCAAAATATTGGAAACAACCTTATATATATGCATATACTAGGAGTTGGCTAAACACATGGAAATCCATATAGTAAAACTATCTATGCAGCTGTCAAATGAACGAGGAGTCCTTGATGTACTGACAAAAAAAAAATCTCCAACACATACTGTTAAATGAGAAAAGCACAGAATGGGACACCTTCTGTAAAAAGAGAAGGGAAGAATACATACAAATTTGCTTGTATTTGCATAAAATATTTCTGGAAGAATATCGCTAGAAAACATCACAGGACACCAGGAATGTGTAGGAAACTTCGTTAAATGCCATTTTATAGTTGTTGAAATTTTGAAACCATGTGAATGTACTACTTACTTAAAGGTAAAATTGTAAAAGCTTAAAAACCAAAATGCTAAAAAAAAAAAAAAGTGTCCACATGTTTATGAAAGTATCTCTATTTCCCACACTCTCCCGATCATTCTTTCATTCTCTCATTAAAACCTTTACTGACAACAGATACTATGTGCCAGGTGTGGTAGGTAGAGATGGAAAATAAAAACAACCTGCAAGGAAAATGCCTCAATGCACAACTCAAAAAGCAGACAGAATATCTCATTTCAGTGAGTGCCCAGGGTACAGGGTGTGACAGATACATAAAGAAGAGGCAGGCATCGCATACATCGTAATAGCACTCTTACTCCTGATTCATAGTAACTGTTTACATGGTTGTCTCCTAAGCTAGATTGCCATCTCTTTGAAGCTATCTCAGAGGTTAACACAGTGCTATGCACACAGGAGATATGCATGTTAAATGAGTCACTGAAAAAGATATAACAGAAATAAGCACTGCACTTTTTAACAATTAGGAACTAATATTTAAGTACTTAGACTCTAACCTGATTCCACAATCAATTTTATAATAATTTAGTATAAAGGTCTAAGGATTAAAAAAAAAATTAGCAGGGAGGGGCAGAGGGAGGAGGGAGGGAAAGAATCTCAAGCAGGCTCCACACCCAGCGTGGAGCCCCACACTCAGAACCCTGAGATCATGACATGGGTTGAAATCAAGAGTTGGATGCTTAGCCCACTGAGCCACCCAGGTGCCCCAGGATAAAAAAAATTTAAATAACTATCCCTATCTTATGTGTACAGATATTTATGAATATATTCAACTGTCACAAACATCATCTACTATAGACCAATGATTATATGTATGTGGTGCTTCATTTTCTCCCAATACCATCACTTAAATATACACAGAGAGAACAATGCACCAGACACAATGCTGGGCTGGTGATACAGTGGTAAACAGAAACAGATACAGCCCTGCTCTCACAGATGTTATGAGTTAGTGAGAGATTAATCAAATAATCACACAAGTTTCGCAAGTATTTTTCTGTATATTTAAGAAGGGAAAGAGAAAGAATACAAGGGATGGCCAAGATTTCTCCTAGCCAGCCATAAGGAAAGGAACATTACCTAAAACCTTTGTGTCTCAGATAATATAAGTTAAATGTTATGTTATGGATTGTGAAGAGAATTCAGTGTCCTTGAGCGCTGATGGAGAAAATACCTTTATTTTCCTGAACCTCTGAAATTATCAGCTATAGATATTACAGATATTTTCATTCACATTACAGGTATTGCATATCTCAAAATATTATTTATATTTATCACTATTTCATAGGAACTATGGTAGTTATTCTACTTGCTGCCATATCTTGTTATTTAATGTATTAATAAAGAAGCATATAGTACTCTATCATAAATCTGATTTTGGGGAGTTGGGGGTGGGAAAAATGGGTGAAGGTGGTCAAAAGGTACAAATGTCCAGCTATAAAGTTAAGTCCAGGGGATGAAATGTATGGTATTGTGACTATAATTAATAATACTCCATTGCAGTGGGGGGGGGGTGGGCGAAATATGCAAAGGGGACGAAAAGATACAAACTTCTAATAGATAGGACACAGGGATGCAATCTACAGCAGAGGGAATATAGTTAATAATATTGTAACAACTTTGTATGATGACAGATGGTAGCTAGATTTATTGTGGTAATCACTTTGTAATGTATATGTTAAATCACTGTTGTACACCTGAAATTAATAGAATATTGTACATCAAGTCAACTACATGCCAATATAAAATAATACTCTATTGTATATTTGAAAGTTGCTGAGAGTAGATCTTAAATGTCTCATCACAGGACCAGGAATGCCTGAAGCACTGTAGGGGAGACGAAGCTGGAGGTGGACAAGATACTTCCCAAGGGCATCGGGCCCTACATGGACCTGGACGAGACAGAAGGCAGCACCAGGCTCCTGATGAACTTGCCAGTCAATGAAAAGGCAGTCCATGCAGACTTTTTAAAGGATTTTGTAGATCTCTTTGATAATGATGATATCCAGTGAGGTACAGCAGTGCGTGTGGGCAAGGCTTTGTTATGTAGTGGTCTGGTGGATCTCCTCAAAGGACAATTTCAAATGGATCTAAGGAACTTGTGGACATTACTTGAAATTAGGAGATGGCTAACCAAGAAAGAGAAGGATGGTTTTAACCATCTGTATGAGGCTTGTTAATCTCTGAATGTGACCAACTTTCATCCTTCAATTTAAAAAAAAGCGATGCCATCAAAAAAAAAAATTCTTATCACAAGGGAAAAAATTGTATAGGTGTGGTGCTGAATGTTAACTAGACTTATTGTGATCATTTTGCAATATATATATATACATGTCAAATCATGTTGTACATCTGAAGTAATGTTTATGTCAATTATACCTCAAATTTTAAATGTGACTTTTCTCTATTTTGATGACTATATTTCAACATAATTGGTTTCCTATATAATTTTATTTATTTTATTTTATGCATTTAAAAATAATTTTCTGATAAGGGGCCCATGGACTTAATCAGATGGCCAAGAGTTCATAACCCCAAAATTGTCAAAAATCTCTGGGCTAACAGATGGTTCAGGCTGGAATAACAAAGTTGGCATACCATAGCGTGTCATTGGAGAAGAGAGTTTTCTTTCTTTTTTATTATTATTATTTTTAAAGATTTTATTTATTTGAGCGAGAAAGAGAGAGAACACAAGTGGGGTGAGGGGCAGAGGAAGAAGCAGACTCTCCGACAAGCAGGGAGCCCAACTCAGAGCTTGATCCTGGAACTCCAGGATCACAACCTGAGCTAGAGGCACACGCCCAACCAACTCAGCCACCCAGGCGCATCTGGAGAAGAGAGTTTTCTGTTTTTAATTACCTTTCGGAGAGATGGGAAAGAAGAGTGCCAATTCACTTCAAAGTTCCAAGTAAAATGAAAAAGAATAATAGAATGGTAAGTTTGAATTTATAGTCAGGTTTTATTGTATTTTTGAGTATATGTCATTTTCTGATGACAAATCTATGGATATACAGTTTGTATGACTACAAACAAAGTATGCTACTGAGAAACACAGTATTTACATATTGTAGATAGCTACCTAACTATGATGGCCACATGAAAGGTCAATTATTACATATGTGGTAGATGGTTGCTCAGCAAATAGCCACCTCCCCTCCTCCAACCTCCATGGTGGTGTATCCTTTCCTGTCCCACCATGTTGGAAATGATACTCTGATTTGCTTTGGCCAATGGAACGTGGACAGAAATCAAACTGCTAGCTCTGAGACCAGGTCTTTAAGAGGCATCTAATGTTTCCACTGACCCTTCTGGGAATTTTTTTTTTTTTTTTAACATTTCATTTATTTGATAGAGAGAGAGAGAGAGAGAGAGAGAGAGAGCGCACAAGCAGGGGGAGCTGCAGGCAGAGGGAGAGGGAGAAGCAGGGAGCTTGAGGTGGGGCTCGATCCCAGGACCCGAGGATCATGACCTGAGCCGAAGGCAGATGCTTAACTGACTGAGCCACCCAGGCACCCCCCCTTCTGGGAATTTCTAAACACTTGTCATGAGAAGGACGCATTCCAGATAGCCTATTGATTACAAAAGAATGGGCAGTGTGGAATAGATCTAACCAAATCTGGGTCCTGAAGCTAAGTAAGCTCAGCTATATCCAGCTGTGCCAGCCAAGATCAGCCAAACCCTAGCCATCCAAAGACTCATAAGACAAAGATAAATGCTGACTGTTACATACCACAAGATTTATGGTTGTTTCCTGTGCAGCAATATCCGACTAACAAAATACCCTAAGAGTGCTCTTTAAAAACTTTTATTAACTAACTAATGCCATTCTCTAGTCCCTCCATAAAGAAATCAGATACCCTGGGCATGCTTAACTCTTGTGGTGACTAGGCCACAAGTGAGTTTATGCTTAAAAAAGTTAATTGCATTTGTTCCCAAACATGTTTATATTCATAATAAGATGAATGTGAAAAAAAACTGAATTGCTATTTCGATAAAAACTAATTTGAACAATCTGGAAAAACTTTCCAAAAGTCAAATGGTGAAACAGAAAAGTCACTATCACATTAAATGATTGCAATGCTACTATCAAAGATGTAAAAAGTTGCTAAAAAAAAAAAAACTCTACAAAGTTTAGATATAAAGATTGCTTTGTAAGTTTAATTTGTTGCCCTCTTAAGGAAACAAACTAGAATTATGTACTTCAGAATTCCTATTCTAAGGGCATAAAGGTTCCTAACAAAATTGATAATGAATATATACTGATGTTTTAAGTTAAAATAAATGTTTAGGTTAATATGTACTTTTTTTTTTGTAATGCTTCATCCCCTGAGCCAACTTTCTCTATTAAGCAACTTCAGTCCTGACTGTGTCAGGTAAGTGAGCTTCTTCAATATTTCAGCCTGCCAGAAATCCTATTGCAGGCATTACAATGATCAGGGCTTCAGCATTATTTTTGCTTTGTTTTGTTGCAAATCCTATTTATAAGTCTGCTTGTAGTCCTGGCATTGAGTCTGAATGTTACAATTTCATTTCATATTGAGTTTCAGCACTGTGGTGAGTTTTTGATATAATATTGGCTTCTCCAATAATTTAATCATCAGTTTAAATTTCTGTTAACCAAGGCTACAATCTGATCCATTAGATTTTTAAAGCACAAGAACATCAAATCAGGAATAAAACCTGAACTCCTTCTGACTTAAAAAGCCCTCCATCATAACCTGGTTCCCAAATTCTTCCCCGACCACGTTTCTTACCACTGTCTGCCCCTGGTGCTCACTCCACATTGTGATCCCACGCTGACCTTCCTGTTTTGCTAATATATCAAACTCATTACCACTTTGGGGCCTTTCCCTCAGAGCTTTTCTCTGCCTGAGCCACTCTTTTTCCTGATGTTCCCATAGATGTCTTTCAGATCTCAAATGACACCACTGAGGCCCCCGGTGACTATCCAAAATAAAGCCTCCAATTAATCCCTTTTGATGATATCACTCCATTTTAATTCTCTGTATAGTACTTCTCACTAGGTGATAAGTAATATCATTAGCTAATATTTCTGTCTGACTTCTCCCCAAAATAGTACAAGCTTCACAACTGATATGTCTTTCATGTTCACATCTCGCTCCCAGGGCCTAAAAATATAGCATAGCACATAGTAGCCAGATCAATGAATATTTTTGATTATTAAATTGAATACAATCATGGATGCTAAAACAAACAAAAAACCTAGAATAAGATATTTTTCAACCACCGTGATAAATTAGGATTTAAAAACAGAAATAAAAAATTTAGTGTGTTATATGTTTTATGTCAACTGTTTCTACATCTCCCTCCCCAAATATTTTGAATTGACTTACAAATAAACACCACCCCCCAGTATCAAGCATAGAAAGATTAGTTCTCAAATCTCAAACAGGATTAAATGCAGAAAAGTTCTAATTATTGTTATAGAAGCTGGTTCAATGATTTCATATTTATTAGCAAAACCACCTAAATAATTTTTGGACAATGAATTTCTTTATAAAGTCTGCTAAAAGTTCATCTTTTATTTCAAGATTTTTATAAAGAGAAATCACTTTAGAATCATACCAACTAATGTACACATGCTTCTTTCTGTGTGCAAGGTTAAGCTCAAGTACTGTACTTGCATTAACTGATTTAATTCTCACAAAATCCTCTAAGGTGCTTCTAATATGGTTCCAATTTTACAGATGAGAAAAATGAAGCTCAGAGAGGTCAAGGAATCTGCCAAAAGCCGGCAAGCTTGTTGGAGGTGAGGTCGGATCTGACCTAGACAGTTTGGCTCCTGAGCCTGTGCCCATAGGCTCTACTCTATGCTATGTTACCTCACCTGACACGACTCAGCCAGGTTCTCCCTGAGGATTCTGGAGTTGTGACTTAGGGGTAGCAGCTTAACTCTCTGCATATGACAGAACTGTAAATCTGGATGCCTATATGGCAGCCATATTCCTTGGGAATGAAGAAGCAGAAAACTTGGGTAAAGAGAGAAATAAAGGAGAGGCCAAGAGAGAAGTTAATGAGATGGCAAGAGACAGGGAGGACGCTTGCCAGCATCAGTCCGGTACCAGCCCTGCTGCCCGGCTGAACTTCTGCCCTTGTATTTAAAGGGACACACCCTGGTGTCTGTATGGTAAGTGCCCTTTCTTGTTTAAGACAGCTCAAGATTTTATTACTTGCAACTCTAAGAACCTTAACTCATTATCAGAACTGATCAACCAAATGAGGGAAGATTTGGCTCCTGACACTAAACTGAAATTGAAGGAATATAGCCAGAATGTGTACATAATAAAGAACAATAAAAAATGTTCAGCTAATAACATTTTTAAAAAATATGGACGAATCAATTGGTCTTATGTTTTATTTGAATCAATATTTGAAATGTATATCCAGTAAAGATTCAGAAATAACTATTGATTTCATTGTTTTACCCATACCTGGCACATGGAATTGCTCTGAATTTTTTTTTCTTCCTAATTTGGCATGCTGGATTACCTCAGTGTGCCAACCCAATAAGGAGGCAGTAATTTCAGAATGCTTACCCTCATCTCCCATTGATAGAACAGATAAAGTGTAGCTCCCTGAAAGACCTCCCTCCCTTTGCCGGCACAGTGCTGCTATTTTGGTATCTGTCAGTGAAGAACAAATATCTAGTGGCAATAGAGGCTAGACGTGTGTTAGTCTGGGTAAACAGCTTTGGTTAACGGACAGTGTTCTAGCCACCGAACACCAAGTCCCTTATAGTGATAGGTGACCCAGAATTTCTAGATGTGGAAACTAGTAAAGCCAGGCCATCTTTTCTCTAACACACTTTTTTTTAAAGATGTATTTATTTTAATTTTGAGAGAGAGAGCAGGGAGGAGGGGCAGAGGGAGAGAATCTCATGCAGACTTCCTGCTGAGCGCAGAGCCCAACGCAGGGCTTGATCCCAGGACCCTGAGATCACTATCTGAGCTGAAACGAGAGTCCAATGCCCAGCTGACTGAGCCACCCAGGCGCCCCTCCATTACATTCTTGATATCCAACTTTCCCATTCAAGTTGGCACAACATTCCAATTATATAAAGTAGGAAGTTTATAGTAATTTTCAACTTACCTCAATAATTTACTCTTCTCATGTAAATCAGCTGCTTCTTCCTAAGTAGTATTATTGTATATATACATTGCAAGAAGTAACCAACATGTGCGGACTAATTTATCACACTGCCATTGTCAAGTATCTAAGACCAGACACTTGTCAACTTTTCACCTGCATTGTTGTAATGCCCTTTAAAAATTTTCCCAAAGGCAATGTGGCCCCTGTCAGTCCGTTATTGCAGATTATTGCTGCAGTAATCAGTACATCTACTCAGCAGATGGTTTGGCCCATATAAATCCCTCCTCTTGATTCTATATTACCTTCCCACCTTCCTGAGGCTCAAACCTAAGACCCTCTGTACCATCTTCAGGGCAGAAGGCTTCAAGTTTCCCATAGGACTAATATCCTGATGGTGATTCCCTAATCAAACAAAGTAATTCACCAGGGTAACCCAGTGAGCCCATGTTCTCCTTTTGTCCATCCCCCTCCTTCTTCCACATCACTATGGTGCCTTATCTACTCAATCCACTCCTTCCTTTAAGCCTTCTCCAGTTTGAACAGCCCTTTCCTTGTTAGAAGGGAGACAAATAGTAAGGGCATTCACTGTACTAAATACTGTACAAATGCTCTCATTTAATCTGTACAGAAATCCAACGAGACAGTACTACTATGTTCTTCATTTCTGAGATGAGGAAACTGAAATGTAGAGAATTTAGGTAATTTATGAATAAGTAGCAGATCTAAAACTTGAACTGGACACCGTAACTTAAAAAGCCCCCAAAGCAGTTAACCTCTTGGCCTTTGCACAAGCTGTTCCCCTGCTCAGAAAGGTCCTACCCTCTTCCACTAGTTGGCAAGCACCTGGTCAACCTTCAAAGTCTGACTTAAGTGCCCCCACCCCCTTTTGAAGGCTTCTTCCACACTGCTCAATCAGTGGTAATTATTCTTCACTTTGTTCTACCCTATCATAGCCAAGTATCACTGCCATAAACATTTTGCTTCTTTTACTTGTTTGTGAGGTCTTTGGAGGAAGGGATATTCTATTTATACCAGCACATTGCAGTAACCCAAAAATGTCTGTACCGTTATGTACTGCCCTATCAGACATCAGAATGCAAAGTTCCCTCCGTAACCACTCTACAGATTAAAAAACTGAAATAATTCAGAATATAAATTAACATTTAACCTGAAATATTCAAGCTTGACAGTAAGTATGCATTGGTTATTAGGCTTGTTAGCTGCTTAAATCATACATTTTGAATTTAAATACATATTCAAAGCTTCCCTTGGAATGCATAATAAATGTAACAGGTGTGATCTTTTCCAAGTATTTACACTAGTCAGCTACAGAAATAACTGGAAATGGTGGAGAAGGCAGAGAGGAATGCTGGTCATTCCCCTCTGCCACAGAAGGCAGTGACTGAGGACAACTTCGGAGACTGCCTCTCTCTATTGTTTACCACTCCTTGTGTGAGCACCTCAGGTCAGATTTAAAGGTACTTGTTTTGGAGGGAGAGTGGGGGGAGGGTACAACTTTGTCTCAAAATGCAATTCAGTTAATTTCAGCCAGTGAACAACCAAAGAAAAAGTAATCTGTTAAAGGAAAGCTGGAGTACTGTGTTCATATGAGGCACCTTTCTAAATGTTTCTCGAGTCATGGTGACTATACTGGATTTTCACCTTACACACCAACTTACTTATGCTGTAATTAAAAAGTTCTTAAGTTCTGCAAGTGGTGCCTCTCATCTTTTGTTTAGTTTATCTTAGTAAATACAATACTGGCCTAGGCAATTTCTTTTTTTTTTTTTAAGTAATCTCTACACCCAACATGGGACTCGAACTCACGACCCCGAGATCAAAAGTCAAATGCTCTACTGCTCTACCGAATGAGCCAGCCAGGAGCCCAGGTAATTTCTTGGGTTGGGGGCAGGGAGAAAAGGGGAGAGGGAGAGGGAGGGGGGGGCTTGGCTTCCTTATTCTTTTTTTCTTGCCATGATTGTCTAAAGGGACCTGTATAAAGGGATTTGTGATTTTCTTGCATTATTATTCAAAGGATCAATAGGATATAGCCATATTTTTTAAAGTGTAGCTTGAGACATTTCTGAAATCAATTCAGTGGAACATAACTAGCCTGTAAACAAAACAAAAAATCTGACTACATCACAAGTAGTAACAAAAGTATTGTTTAGTTAAATTTTCTTTTAGTCTTGTGTGTATAATGGCTCGTATTTTTGTACCATAAGTCTCCACCAAAAATGTCAGAAAGCCACAGGGCTACTTATAAACAAGAAAAGATTCAGTGTCCACATCAAAACCACTGTTCTTAATGGGCTTTTTACCATTTGAGGAATCAAGATACCTTCCATTATGAAACAAAATCCAATTACAGAAAGATATTTAATTAATCCTGTACTAAGAAACCTTCTAAATACCCTTTGTAATAATCGACCTAAACCCAAAGGATTTTGTATGTTAGCAAGAATGTAATTTGTTTCACAGTGCAGTAATAAATCAGATTGAGAAGTAATTTATTTCATACTGTAGAAAATCTGAGTATTTATCTCTTTCATACAAAGGGTTCATCTCAAAGCAAAAAATCTAATATGGAATAAAAAGTAAATGATAATATTTCATGTTAGCACAATTTTAGTTTAACTTTTCCACATGAACCAAAACCAAATTATCACCTTCAAAAGACTGTACCAGTCAATTCTTTAAAAATCTCACATCTGAAAAAGAAAACCATGTATCTCCAGAAAGTTGTATAATCAAATTCAACACCCCAACATCTATATTATTTAAATGTTTATTATACAGACTAATATTTTGTGCCTTTATCATACCTCTGAGACTTTCCATATTAGTGACCAAGTTTCATAGCAAACATGCTCCAGGGTTAGGAGCAGAAGTGTGCTTTGGGGGAGGTGAAGTTGTATCAAGGCACAACATACATCAACATATTGAATATTCATATAATCTACAAACGGAAGTGTTTCCTGATAAGCACATTAATATTAATTCGTTGATTCATTTCCTCTGTCTCCTGTAAATGTGCATGTGACCACACACGCACACCACACAATGTCCTACACTTGCTGAGCGTGAGATGCTCCCTAGGACCTGGTCAGGTCACCGCCTACCTCCTCAGTTCCCCCTGTCCTCTTTATTTTGCCACTTTATATTTGTTTTTGTTTCTTCTCTCCTTTGGCATGGAAAATTCCTACAAGTGTTTGAAGACTCAGCTCAGATCCCTTAAGAGGATCTTTACAGGACCACCAAAAAGAAAAGAAATAAAGTTCTAAATTTTTTGGATAAGTTTTCATGGCGGAATATTGTGAAACTAATGGCTAAAATGAAGTTTAAAAGATTATCCACAACTACTGATGGACTATCTCTCCTGACTTGGTAAAATATTGTGGTTTACTAAGGATTGGCAATAATATCCACATAATATATATAATTATAAAAATAGAAAAAAATGTAGGTTATATATATTAAATAGGACAAGAATGCAAAAGTTTAGATGTTTCTGTATTAATGAACACTTATAGAAGTATATTATGTTGTATTTACTTGGCTTTTGCTATTTTTTTGGTCCAGCTGACTCTTTTTAACTATATCTATAAAACATCTACAGGGGCCCCGACTGGCTCAGTCAGTGGAGCATTCAACTCTTGATCTCATGAGTCTGTGGAGTATAATGTGGAGTATAATGAATCCCTATATATTCATCTCCCAGTTTCAACAATTACCAACACAGTCATCTAACTTCATCCACATCACAAATCCCTCTACTGAATCGTAAATGTTTTTGAATCTTTGCAGACATTTCATCCATAATTATCTTAATATGTATCTTTGAATCATTTTAAACATAATTATAATATTGCAAAAAAATGAATAATCTTAGTATCATTAAATATCTAATTAGTGGTCAATTATTGATTTTTTTATAGTTTGTTCAAATCAGCATCTAAACAATGGCAACAGACTGCATCTACTTAATATAACCCATAAGTCTTTTTAAAATCAATTTAAGAGATTCCCCTTTATAATTATTCATAACAATATATTGTTTGAAGAAATTGCCATAGTATGTTTTTAGGGTTCCTATGCCTTAAAATAGAGACTCAGGGTTTCATATTAGCAAGATAACTGTTACAATATAGTCTTTCATTCTATGGGGACCTGGGTGGCTCAGTCGTTAAGCGTCTGCCTTCGGCTCAGGTCATGGTCCCAGGGTCCTGGGATCGAGCCCCGCATCAGGCTCCCTGCTTAGCGGGAAGCCTGCTTCTCCCTCTCCCACTCCCCCTGCTTGTGTTCCCTCTCTTGCTGTGTCTCTCTCTGTCAAATAAATAAATAAAATCTTAAAAAAACAAAAAACAAAAAAGTATGGCTCACTGCTATCTTAAACTAGACAGCCATTATAAGGATGATATTTACAGAGAATAAACAAACATTTGCAAGAACTTCATTTTTCTATTATGTGAGGACATGCACACCAAGACCCTTGGAGAATGGTTAAAAAAAATTACAAGTATTAAATCCAAATGATAATTGTACTAGAAGTTAATTTCATAATAGTTTTTAGTAATAACGTAAACATTCTGAAAGTTATCTGACTTTTAGATAGTTTGGTTCTCCATGTTGATGTTGTAGCCCACTGGTAAAAATGTTACACTTCAAAAGACTGAATCATATGTGTTTAAATACAGGTAACCTTCACCTCATAATCATATACATACATACAAGGCAAACACATGGGACAAAGTGCTATTTGCCACTTTAAAACTCCTCTGACCCTCACTACATATGAAAGTATTAACCTAAGTTTTACTCCTAAGGCACTTTAAAATGCACTACTAAACATGTAATAGTGTTTAGTGATGTAAATAAATCATTAAAAACCTGTAGACCTTTTTGTAGTCTGAACACACAGCCAAAAGCAATACTTCTATTTTAATTCCCAGGAAGTTTTTCTCAGTTGCTATACGAATACAGCTATCATATTAGAAAGGAAAAAAACAGCCCCAGAGTAATGTGCGAGGCACCACCTACCAGAGACCTGGGCTTGCTGATGGCCACCAGACTAGTGAGGAAGTCTTCATCATGCTGCTGGCTGAAAACATGGGCGTCATAGGCCACCATAATGGAGATTTCTTCCATCATCTTGCCAGCTGGCCCTTCCACAGCACCAGCTGCTACCCAGGCTCCAGACCAGACTATCCAAGGAAAACTCCTACTGCAGCTCAGTGCCAATGCCCACACCCACCTGAGTTCCAGGGGGCGGAGTATCAAAAATCCAGAAGGAAAAAAAGAAAAGGAAAAAAAAGAAAAGCAGCTGCTATCCCAGGCTTGCCTGGCAATTCACCCCCAGTAGAAAACCAAGGGAGGTCTCTTATCTGTGGAGGAAGTATACACTATAAACACCTTCTGCATTCTTAACACAGCAGCTGGAAAGTTCGGTTTTGGGAAATCTTCTTTCAGCTTCAAAAAGAGAAATAAAGAAAAGTTTTCTAACTGGAAATATCCTATAGCAAAATCAAACAAAAGACCCCCCAAAACTGATTTATGTTATGTTCTTGGTAATTAGAAACTTTCAAAGTTTATCTTCTTACTTCAGTATTACTTATATCAAGATTCTTCTTGGAGAAGTGGATTTTCTTACGGCTTATTTTTCCACATTCATAGAAAATAAATAGATGGCAACCTTTGGTTTTTCAGAATTTCTAGAATTCTTGGTGCGGTTAAAAATTATCTCCTGAAGTATGAAAAAAAGAGATTCTTTTTCACCTCTGATTATTTCTGTTAAAAAAAAGTACCAAAATATAAAAATGAAACAGGGACTGCAATATCAATTAATTATCATTTCCCCTTCTCCCACTAAAAAAACACACAAGTATTTTAAATAAAATTCTTGCTTTGGGGAACTTTGTTTTCTGTTGGTATTCAGAAAGCAACGCAAAGGTCCCGTTTCTAAACTTACAGTTTTTCTCCCATAGATAAAAGTTCTTCTCTCTCTCTCTTTTTTTTTTTAAGTTTAGAGGTTTCTTTTAATTACCCATATTAGAAGATAGTCATGAACTGGTGATGTCTTAGCCACCAGACGTGTTTTACAGTTGGAGACCGTAAATGAATCTCAGTATACTCTAATGAAAAATTTGAAAGCTGCCCATAATTATCATTACAAAGTTGCCTAAATTACCAGGAAATATAATGTATGCTAATTCCATGGAAAAAGTATTAAGCAAATAAAAAGGGGAGAACAAATGAAGCTCCTCCAAAAGTTGTTTTTCCAAAATTTCTAATTAAGCTATTATCATCTCTGCTTTTTACAGATTATGACATTGCAGTACCATGAGAAATATCATTTGTTAGAATTAGAAATCAATTTGGCAATGTTTGTCTATAATCAAATGCAGATACTGGTTGGACTTTTTAGCCCTAATTACCAATAGCATTGTTATGTTGTTTGTTTGCTTTTCAAAGGACAAAACTTAAAATGAGGTTCATGGTGTCTGTTTTCCTGAAGTACCTTCACCTAGATTAACATGATTACTTAAATAGCACCTTGTTCCATTTAAATATGATTAGGAGAGTCTTGCAATTGCTGTAGCATTCTAGATTAAACATACACACACACACGGAAGGAGAAAAACACCTTATTGCTAGGAAACAGAAGCAAGTCTAATAGGCTTATTTTAACAGAAAATACAATACTTTCAATAAATCTTCAAGATTAAAACAGCTTCAAACTGTGCTTGACCCTCGTTGGAGCCAGTAAAGCATTTTTACTTCATTTTTTGCTACAATGCAGCTTTGTCTCTTACGCTTTATTTTTGTCAAAAAGTTTCCCAGCATATTTATCTTAAGGCTGACAAACCAGGTAAAAATTAAACGGTAATCAAGAGACGAGGTTTCATAAAGCGTCCAGGCAGTTCATACCTTTTAAATTCCTTTTTATCTTTTCAGAAGTACTGTAAAAGATACTGTGAACCTCTTCATGCATTCACTAGCACCAGAAGGTTTCAGGTTTATCTTGCAGCACCATTTTCTAGATGGGAAAGCAATTCCTCTTGCTTTCATGTTTTTCTTTGCTGCAGTGACTCAGTGCTTCTACCCTGATACCTGAATAAGGTACACTGACAAAGACACCTGTTGTGGAAGGTAAAGAAACCACTTCCCATAATGCCTTACTCCCTGCTGGCAACCGCCCAGGGGCAAACAAGAATTATAAACCACATTCAAGCAGTTGCCTATGCACCCCGGGAGAGCAATTCAGTTTAACAATGGGTAATCTTCTTGGTTAGGAAGAACACTCATAACCCAAGGGGGAAAAAAGGACCAGAAAAACAATATCAAATAGTTCAGGTGCTGTGTATTAAACTCATAAAACATTTAGGGATCAGGTGTAAGAGTACAAAACAATTTTAGGAACATAATCAAAGGCTGTAAAGATACTTTTAAAACTACATAAACAGAAGCTAATGACTTTAAATAATGCAGTCCTTTTAGAATTCCACACAGGTTCTCAGGTAAACAATCAGGTATTTTTTAAAGCTTCTGATTACCTACAAAAGATTGTTCTAATTAGCCACAGCCACTGGAATTAGTAATAATTTTTCATTTCTAAATCTAAGAGGTCCTCTATCAAAGCCTGAATGCATGCATTTTCTAGAGCAAGAGTTCCCTAAGTTAGACTTGCACCCTTCATTTTTGTCACCCTTACAATGGTCCTCCATACTTGACTTTCAGAGTCTGGGCAGGAAAAATTCCAATGTTTCTTTTCTCTTACAATTAAATGTATACTTGTGGTCCCAACAAAATGAATACTTTTTGAAAACCGATGATCTATTTAAAAACCTGTCTTTGAACTGGTCTTTTCTCCAGTCTCAGAAATACCCTCCCCAAAGTTCAGGAGCCCTGTTACAGTCATGTTTACAAACAGTTCTCTACTCCCTTGCAAGACATCTTTCTTACTCTGTTGCCTGTTCCCCTGTGAACTGATCCCACGGATCTCCCAGGATTGTTTCCACTTAAGTTTCTGCAGTCCTCTACTTCGCACCGCGCAGCAACACTGAAAAAGGCCGTGGGGGTGGGGAATTACCTGAGATCAAGGAGTGTAGCAGCATTTGCTGATAAATTTACCAGGCAAGGACTGTATATCCTACCGGCAGCAGAAAACAAGGCGTCAGTGGTAACCAATAGAGGGTCGCCAGTTCAAGCAGGAACTAGCTAGCACTCTGTCCCAGGGCAAGACATTCAACCTCCCTAGGTTTCAATTTCCTCATGGTCATGTAAATTGAGAGGGATGGACTAGATCTGAGGTTTTTACCTGCGCTCAGAAACTGTCCAAAGCTAAGTATCCAATTTCCCTCCACTGAACAGGCTTACTGGGAGATTTGGAGGTGGAAATAACTTTTTAATCTCTATCAGAATAAAAAACAAAGGGTAACATTAATCCCAGAAGTTAAGAAAGTCAGGGTTGCTATAATGTGTCCCAAAAAGGCAGTCGATTTTGTACCCTACTTTGGATTTTCTAATGTCAACTCTTTTGCCTATGAAGAGAATTCAGTGACAGTGGGGATACTTTTTGTTAGTTATTCTTTGCAGTCTTTTCAGTTTAGAGGCCAACCTGGCTACAAAATAATTTGTAAAAGCCTCTCCAGATCGCATTAAAATTAAGAAAATTTTAGTGAATAAAATATCTTTAATGATTTGTAAGTGCCGTTTTAACATTTTACGTAGGAAGGTTTTACTCTGGTAGCTGATTTTGTTCCAACAATCATTCTTCAAGGATTATTACTTTTTAACAACATACCTGGGTCATACTGAGTGAGTATGAGTCTAATCAACCATTCCTGGCCTTCAGAGAACACCTGTTCTCACGTGTCAAATGTAGGTACGGCCAAAACAAAAAAATCAAGGAAAACATGAATAAGATGTGAACATTTTTTAAATTTCTGTGTTCTCCCCAAATGCAGCAAAGCAGCAAAGTAACTTTATGATGGGAGTGGTATTCAAACCAAAGGAGCAAATATGTGAAAAACAGCACGTCTTTAAAAAGAGCCACAAGACGGGGAGCCTGGGTGGCTCAGTCGTTAAGCGTCTGCCTTCAGCTCAGGTCATGATCCCAGAGTCCTGGGATCGAGCCCTGCATCAGGCTCCCTGCTTGGCGGGAAGCCTGCTTCTCCCTCACCCACTCCCCCTGCTTGTGTTCCCTCTCTCGCTGTGTCTCTCTCTGTCAAATATACAAAAAATAAAATAAAAAATAGAAAGAGCCACACGAGTGGCTGCAAAGACCTTTTCCCCATGCCTCAGGTTCTGCTTGTTGTACTTCACACAGCAGCCATAAAGTTGGGGCAAGATGGAAAGGAGGAGAAAAGCACCAGGGCAGAAATGTGGTCTCAAGGGCAGAGGGTCTTCTGAGCCCTCCACATGCACAGGTGGAGCGCTCTAGACACTCTCCTTCCCTCCCTGGTGGTTCTCGTCTATTTATTCCTAAATCAGTCAACATAAACATTCACGAAGTGTATGTGACTCAGTTTTAAGAGATCTTCACAAAATATTCATGTATTGACATAAACAACCGTAAGAAAGACAAAATTCTACAAGTACTTTCTTAATCACAGAAAACCAATATTCCAAGTAGGTTTTACACTTGGGAGTGAACATTATAAAACCCAAGTGCTCTAAGTGGGGGAACAAAATATAAAAGGAGAATGAGAAGTCACAGAAGTATCAAGAGCAGAAAGCTTTTCAGAGTATCTTGGATTTCAGAGTAGTCCAGTGACACATACTGAGTTTTTACAAAGGTAAAAGATAAAGAAGCAAAATCTTAGTTTTCTTTAAAAAAATCATGCAAAGGTAAATACAGAAAACCTTTATTCTTGTGTTGAATTCCAGCCATTCAGCTCATTTTCTTTCCTATCTTTCCTAGCAATTGCTAGGCAAATTCAAAACCCCAGAAAGCATAGATTCTTAAGGGAAAAAAAAAAAATCCCCAGAGTTAAAGAAAAGAAAAACCAGTGGGGCCTAAAATACTTGCCTAACAGCTATACTGGGTATCTTACTTCCTCATTCGTATCTCACTACAAAGAATGTGGGTGAGGGACAGTCCAGACTATGAGTCTGCAACTCTCTAACAATCAGCTTTTTACCTCATTTGTAACTCTAAAATACACAGCCAACTGGTAAACACAAAACAACAGGCCCAAAATGGAGTCACTTTTGTGAAGCCCCACGTTACCAGAGACTTCATTACAGTTTTGGCTCTCCCAGAAATGGAATCTTAAACCAGTCACTCAGAAATCGCCTGATCAGCACTAGTTGGGTAATCTGCCTGACAGACCCCTTTGAAATAATCAAACTGCTTTTTTGCCTACTGTAACTTCTTTGTTCCTGCTCCGTTTTGCTTACGAAAGTCTTTTCTTTGGTACAGCTCCTCAGAGCTCCTCCTTATCTGCTAGATTGGATGCTGCTCAAGTCATAAATCACTGGATAAAGCCAATAAGATCTTTAAAATTTACTCAGTCGAATTTTGTTTTTTAACACAACACATTCACTTAAACTTTACCTAACCAAAAATAAGTGTTTCCACTGTTGTAAGTATTCACTGATATTTGCCAAAGATGGTTTTGGACACATCTAAAAATATGAGCAATGCTTCATCTTGTCTCACTTTTGAGCAGAATACACAACAAACTTGTAATTACAAATAACTTTACCTTAATTTTTAAAGCATTCAAAATATTTTTTAAATTAAAAAAAATTTTTAAATTTTAAAAAAGTTTTACTAACAACCAAATCAAACCACTCCACAAGGATGTTTTTTTTTAAGATTTTATTTATTTATTTGAGAGAGAGAGAATGAGAGATAGAAAGCACGAGAGGGAAAAGGGTCAGAGGGAGAAGCAGACTCCCCGCTGAGCTGGGAGCCCGATGTGGGACTCGATGCCAGGACTCCAGGATCATGACCTGAGCAGAAGGCAGTTGCTCAACCAACTGAGCCACCCAGGCGCCCAAGGATAATGTTTTAGATTCTTTTTTTTTTTTTAAACCAAGATCAGAAGGTAGTTTTAGTTTTAGGGAACAGCAAAAAAGTGTAAACTAGTTTTATTTACATGTTCATTTGTTTCAAGTTCTTCCTGCAGGGCTGGTGACTCCAGCCTGGATAAGTCCCTTTCCAATGGGCCCTCAGGTCGCTGCAGCAGTGGTGGGCTTGATGATTACCAGGGGGAGGTGGGTGGGGGCGGTGTGTTGAATAGGTGATGGGGATTAAGGAGGCACTTCTTGTGATGAGCACCAGGTGATGGATGGAAGTGTTGAATCACTATATTATACACCTGAAACTAATATTACACTGTTAACAAGAATTTAAAAACTAAAAACAACAACAAACCAACTTGATGAATTTAATGCTACGTGAATTATATCTCAATTTAAAAAACCCAACAGTATTTGCTAAATGCTTGTAATGTGCATGGGAGTGGGGGGGGGGGCGCTTACAAATTTTTAATATAGTAACATAATCTAGTTATAATGATGACTAATAGGGGCGCCTGGGTGGCTCAGTCGATTAAGCATCTGACTCGATCTCGTTTCAGGTCTTAATCTCAGGGTCATGAATTCAAGCCCCACGTTGGGCTCCACACTGAGTGTGAAGCCTACTTAAAACACACACACACAAATAATAACTAATGTATTCTTAAAAAGTCTTTTATAATAATAATAGGAACTAGTAGGTAGTAAGCATTCACTATGTCCTAGACATGGAATCCCATTTAATCTTCACAGTAAGTCTGTGAACTAGGACCTATAATTATCTCTTCTTCTCCACTAAAGTAGGGAGAAGTTTGGTGATTTGGCTCAATTATCACAATTAGAAATGGAGCCGATAAGATTCAAAAACCAGTGTGTCTGGCTCCAAAGTGCATGCCCTTGACAATAAGGGAAGTAAGCAGACATAAACTGAGAACTGGCCATGTGCCAGACACCCCTGCTTTTCAAACACCGATATCTCCTTCCCCTGCCCAGCCCCCAGAACGCAATACACTATGTTTGCCAAGTAATGCCATCATAAGTGACTTTAGGACTGTAAGAGTATGAAGTCTCTCTGCATACAGGAAAGCCTATATGGAAAAGATGGATTGGATTTGGATAGGCAAAGTGAAATCATTTTTTACAGGGAAAATAAGCCTGGTCTCAGTGCTGATATTGGTGGGGTACAGTAGGAGATAAGGTTTCAAAGGCAGGTTTGAATTGGCCTATGGTGGGTTCCAAATATCAGGTCAATAACTTCGGAAAATGTGGAGTATAGGCCAAGGGCAGCCACTGAAGACTACGAAGTTTTTGCTTTCCTGGCCTCCATTTCTGTCACTAGAGGAAGGACCTACATTATAAGGGTTAACACATGGGCTTCAGAGTTCAGAATAACCTGGGGTAACATCTGACTCTGCCACATACTAGCTCTGTGACCATAAACAAATTATATAAGCTGTCTTACCCTTGGTTTTGGCATCCATGCAATAAGAAAATAATAACAATGTTGTTACTATGAGGGATAATAAGATAATGCACATAAAATCCCTTAGTAAGCTGCCTGGCTCTAGAAAGCATTTGGTTAATGATGCTGTTATTTGCTGTTATTATCAATATTAATAAAAATGATGTCTGCAGGGACAAGATCATTTCTTAATACCAAAGAGAAAATGGAATTGTAACTTTCAGAACTTAGGGCCGGGGCGGGGGGGGGGGGGGGCGCGATGGTAGTCTCAGTATCCGAGAACACAATGTCTCCACTTTCTATTTCCTTATCCAATTAATAAAAATCCAGGAGAAAGAAATAGATGATGTCACACAACTCCAACCTCCCACCAGTTTTCCCTAAGCAAATAAATGTTTTTAGATGTTGCTTTATTTGGGAGCAATTTGGTTAATTTACACGCGTCCTTCTGTCAGAAATCACTGAGACAGGTTAGAGGACATGAAAGGTTGATAATGTGTGTGTGTGGAGTCTCCTGTACTTTCGCAGCCCTCTCCAGTTTCCTGATGACAATGCTGACAGAGTTTAATCAATTACCTCTTATTAAATTAAGCAATTGTGACAAGAACAGGGAACAAAGACAGCATTTGTTGTATACTGATATTCATCTGTTGTAACCTGATCAACAAAACACTGTTACTATGGGCTAACATGTGGAAATACATAATCCTTCTTTATAATTGTATTATAACAAGATTTTCCATTGTTCGTTGGTACCTTAGAATTAAGAAGTATCCTATACAATGGTTTAGAGTAACAGCTTATCTGGAAGCTTAGACCTGACCGATAAAATTTTAATCCATTTCATTTCAAAGAGATCAACTGAGTTTGAGGAGGAGTGTAGGAGGAGGGAAGAGAGAAGTAGCACATTATTTAACATCTACTGTGCTGGGATGGAGCTTTAACTACACTCTCCTAATTTTTACAACAATACTATGACGCTGATTTTATTATCCCCATTTTACAGAAGAGTAAACCACTGCCCTATGGGTTTAAGTAATTTAAGGTCACACTGATAGTAAATGAAAGCCATTATTAAAACTGAAATATGTGATTACAAAGGCTGTGTGTCCAACAGGTTTATCATAAAATGAATTCGAGAAAGAAGTAAACTCAACTTGGAGATCCTGAAATAGAAGCTTCACAATTTCCAAAGCTGCACTTTGTATCTCTCTTCTCTTAGTATTTTGCTTTTAAATTTTTTATAAGCACATTCTACGCCCAACATGAGGCTTGAGCTCAGGACCCCAAGATCAAGGGTCATATGTTCCACCGACTGAGGCAGCCAGGCGTCCCCCTCTTAGTATTTTCCTTTATTATTTTATCATTGTATATTCAAACTATGAACTAAAAACTCATTTTGCATCTAACAGTATTATTTATAAGGCATTTGCAAATAGAAAGAAAACTGAGGCCAACTACTGACAAGTGTAATGCACATATTAACAGTCTGCCACAATAGAAAATATTGTGTGGATTGAAGCAGCATTCCTTCAATGACCTGTCAACAGCAGCTTCTCTGTTGTTTAAAATTGGCCTTTTGTTTGCTTTAAGAACAAGAGTAAATTCCTTAATGGGTTAATAGAAAAATAATAAAAAGACCTTAATATTTTTTAACAGTGGTCTTAGTAGGAGTGGTAGCAATTTCATTCACTTCAACAAGAATGTTTATTTTTATTTTTTTAAAACATTTTATTTTTAAGTAATCTCTACACCCAATGTGGGGCTTGAATTTACAATCCTGAGATCAAGAGTCATATGCTCTACCTACCAAGCTAGCCAGGCAACTCAAGAATTTATTTTTATGTTCAATCTAAAATATTTTCCCAGGGGCACCTGGGTGGCTCACTTGGTTAAGTGTCTGCCTTCAGCTCAGGTCATGATTCCAGGGTCCTGGGATTGAGTCCCACATCGGGCTCCCTGCTCAACGGGGAGCCTGCTTCTCCCTCTGACCCTGTCCCCTCTCTTTCTTTAAAAAGAAAATCTTTTTGGGCGCCTGGGTGGCTCAGTTGGTTAAGCAACTGCCTTCGGCTCAGGTCATGATCCTGGAGTCCTGGGATCGAGCCCCACATTGGGCTCCCTGCTCAGTAAGGGAGCCTGCTTCTCCCTCTGACCCTCCCCCCTCTCATGTACTCTCTCTCTCTCATTCTCTCTCTCTCAAATAAATAAATCTTAAAAAAAAATAAAATAAAATCTTTTTAAAAAAATTAATTAAATAAAATATTTTCCCAAAAATGGTTATTTCAGGTTTAAGAACTGTCATAAAGTATCATCATAACGTATATTGCTCCAATATCATGATTTTTATTTTTTACCTAAAAATAGCTAACATTCTTATGTATTACTCATAAAAGACAGCAGGAAGTTAAGAGAGAATATTAGTGTCTACGTAGCTGCCCAAGGGTTTACTTTCAGTTATGAATTCTAATGCATTATGATGCATCCTTATTTAAAAGTGTCCCTTTGGCTCAGTTGGTTGAACACCCCACTTTTAGTTTCTGCTCAGGTCATGATCTCAGGGTCATGAGACTCAGTCTCCCGTCAGGCTCCATGCTCAGTGTGGAGTCTGCTGGAGATTCTCTCCTTCTCCCTCCCCCTCTGCTCCTCCCTGCAACACTGGATTGCCTGTGCACTCGTGCACACTCTCTTTCTGTCAAATAAATAAATGAATGAATGAATGAATGGATGAATAAATAAATAATCTTTAAAAAGAGAAAATCCCTTTGAGGGGCACCTGGCTGGCTCAGTCAGTGGAGTGTGTGACTCTTGATATTGGGGTTGTGACTTCCAGCCCCCACTGGGTGTCAAGGGTACTTGAAAATAAAATCTTTAAAAAATAAAAAAAAAATTAAAATGTCCATTTGGGACAACTTAGCATGCATTTGTGGAGAATTTTAAGTATGTAACATGAGATTACAATTTATAATACTAAATGACCAAGCTGAGACTAGAGCAATGTATATATGCTGGCAAATCTGTATAAATGATCAAATTGTAAAACTGAATACAAATATATATTTAATATTGATTTGTGGGTAATTTTAATTTATGTAAATATAATGCCTTTTGCTTCTCCTAATGGCCACCTAGCTTTTGATACTTTACTACTTACTACCAAAGAGTACAAAAACAGGGAATGAAGGAAAAACTCTAATTAGTGACTAATTGGTAGATGTTATTTCTAATCATCTCTGTCAAATGACTACACTAGAAAAACAAGTAAAAATTAAGAGCTAAAATAAATAAAATGTTCACTATTTGAAAATTTCCAATTAAATGTTTTTTCCATACTTTCTATTTTCTATTCCCATGTATAGAGGAGAGCTGTCTAAAGGAATTTCATAGGAAAACTGCCCCATGAGGTTAACTAAATAACAAAATTAATGTTAAGCAAGAAGTTCTGGTATTAAACTTTATAAAGAATAAAATGAATTTTTCCATTATCTGCACTTGGAACACATAATGGAAGCATCATTAACTGGCTGTTTTATTAACTATTTTATTCACTATTAACAAAACTTGTGCCATAGTGCATGGAGCACTGGGTGTTATACAAAAACAATGAATTGTGGATCACTACATCAAAAACTAATGATGTATGGCGACTAACATAACATAATAAAATTTTAAAAAAGAAAACTTGTGAATCTTTTACTCTAAAGCCACTCTTTAAATTTCAACAGTAACATTTTTTCCCTCCCCTCCATTCTTCCTGCCATTATCTATCTCCCTCATACACATCTCTTTTAAAAAATTATTTTTGTCCTAAACTATTTGATTCTTTAGCACATCATGTATTTATCAGATAACTTACTAAGTATACACCTTTATATACACTTTTAAACTTAACTCCAGTTATTCTACATTGTTCCCTCTATACAAGGGTTGACAATATAAATGAGATATGAACACAGTACATGATCTTACAGATGGCACTTTATAAATGAGTCCTATATCAGCCGATTGTAGATAATTGTTCTATTATAGTTACCGCAACTACCAGTAATTCAATATTGCTAAAAAACAAAAACAAAACCCTTTATTTTTTGTTAGGGTAATATCTTAATGAAGATACTTCATTAAAAAAAATCCCACTGATATGTATAGGGTGATTAACCATTGTGCAACACGATCGCCTAGGAGTTCGTTCCTGTGAAAGAAAACAGCTATAAATTTGTCCAAAGCCTCCATAAGAAAAAATTATAAAGCAGCCATTTTTGTAAAGGAGCTTCGTTCCAAGACAAAAGTTCTCTTTGAAATAACACAGTTTCTCTTTAATGCAAATTGCGTTAGCACTATTAACATAAATTTCCTGTGTTCTTTTATTAATATATTTGTAAAAGTGGCCTTTAAACTTACAATGCCACAGAATACAAAGGAAGCAGTAAACAAATTTACTGGTATTTTGTATTTACCCCAGGGCAGTTGAACAGAAGCAAAGGGAAGGAAATGGGTCTGAGATTTGGATAATAATACAACTCTCCACGTCTTAGTGGGAAGACTTAAACCTCTGGCAAGTGAAGGCTAAGTGATAGTACCTTGCAATGTTGACAGCACCACTTCCCACCCCAAAGCCCTTAGCTTACATGACTCTTCTGAGATACTTCTGGGTCAAATAATCAAAAAATAAAACCATTATAGGTAATACCATTATCTCTACTTCCCTCTCCTAAAGCCTTAATGTATTTCCTCTAAAAAGAAAATAGCTTCCTTAGCATTAAAAAACAGTATTTTAGAATTTTGTATCCAACGATTAGAAATCATTTCTTTTTTTTTTTAAGATTTTATTTATTTATTTGAGAGAGAGAGAGAATGAGAGATAGAAAGCACGAGATGGAAGAGGGTCAGAGGGAGAAGCAGACTCCCTGCTGAGCAGGAAGCCTGATGTGGGACTCGATCCCGGGACTCCAGGATCGTGACCTGAGCGGAAGGCAGTCGCTTAACCAACTGAGCCATCCAGGAGCCATTATCTTTACCCAGCTTATATCACTGACAAGGTATTATGTTGAAAAAAAGGTAACTAAAGAAAATGACGAACATACAACAAAGTTACTAAGAGGTTGAAGGGAGAAAAGCCACTGTTTACATTAAATATATTGTGGTTTTTGTTTTGTTTTTACTACAAAAAGCCCATATATAAGTTACAAAAAAGATGCAGAAATCAGAAGAAACTCAAAATGAAACAACTTCCTCTTGGTTTTAATGGTCAATAAAGAAATACATAAATTTAAAATAAATAAGTCTTTTAAGCCTTTACTAGATACAGGCTTATTAGTTATTTTGGCAGTTGCTAAGCAACAGTCTCTTCTGTAAGGCTAAAGCACATGCAATTAACAGGTTTTCAGGAAAAGATAAATTAAATGCAAAATTAGGGAATAGTATTTGAAAAGCAAAAAGGAAAAAGTATTAACTTGCTAAACAGACTATAACAGAGATTTAGTGACTTCTGCAATAGTGATTAAACATTTTGTTTTCCACTGGCACCAAATGAGACGTTACTTTAGTACATTAACATTTTAACTTTATTTAAATGGTGATAATTATACTCAACAGCCTAATTATTTTGAATATCTCAAATTAAATCAGACCAGTATGCTCCAATTACTACTAACGGTGATCTCTATAGATCTCCTTCTCTGCCAGTATTTTCCTCAAATCCCCAGTTTCAGGGTGGTCACAGCCCTGGCTTGTATTTTTAAAAAATTTTATCCTACTGTGACATGAAATTAGTCAAGCTACAGCTTCATGATGCTGCTTACGCTACTAGATCCCTGAAAAACTTGCTCTTTAATGTGAACATTTTGTTTTTAATTTTAAGTAGGCTCCAGGCCCAATGTGGGACTCGAATGCACAACCCTGAGATTGAGAATCGCATGCTCACAGTGCCTTGGTGGCTCAGTTAGTTAAGCATCTGACTCTTGGTTTCAGCTCAGGTCAAGATCTCAGGGTTGTGAGATCGAGCCCTGCATTGGGCTCCATGCTCAGCTCGGAGTCTACTTCAGATTCTCTCTCCCTCTCCCTCTGCCCCTCCTACTTGTGCACACATGCTTGCTCGCTCTCTCTCAAATAAATAAATCTTAAAAAAAAAAGAGTCACATGCTCTATCCACTGAGCCAGCCAGGCACCCCTGATGTGCACATTTTGTAATAACTCTTTTTACAGATCTTACTACATCAACTCAGTGACTAAAGAGGAATACCCTTTAATCCACTGGGTATAATAATGGAAACTTTTTTAAAAAGGAAAAAGGCAAATAACTGAATGGAAAATTACTGTAGCATTTCAACTGTTGTGGAGGAAAGAAAAGATAGGAAATGCAATGCAATGCTAACATTTTGAGGATTCAAGGGAAAATTTCCCTCCCTATTCCTGTACTTTTCCCCTTCCTCATTTTTAATAATATGTTGCAAGCTGTGTAAATGGTGGAAGGCCATGACTACCAATCCCCTTGTTCACAAAATCAATTCCTCTCTGACTTTTCTTAGTCTATGCCGAGCAAGCTTGATGCAGGGGCTAGTGAGAGTCCGCTTTAATAAATGAGCTAAGGAAAAGAACTTACAAATGTGAAGTGCCTTGTGTCTGGGTTGCAATCATGCCTTATATTGGTTCTACAACCAAACACCTGTGATCTTAGAAAGGCAGGTTCTTATTTTATTTTAAAAGAACAGCTTTGGACTAAATGATTGGTAGAGTCTACTTCAGTTTAACATCCATAACTCCACCTTGAAGCATACTGTTATAAAGAATTATAATCTATTAAATAAATAATTACTCCATCTTTAAACCTGCCTAGACGGGACACTTAATGCCAGGTTAGTAGGAACTTTTGAGTGGTTTCTATTTTTGTTTTCCATAGTTTGCCTCAGACCAAACTCAAGAATCTACCACAAAAATCTAATTGTCCAAATAAGAGTAAAAGGCTAAGAAAAATGCCAAAAGTCAGCAAGCAGTTTGTAATGATATGCATGGCTAAGACATGAATCTTAATGACCTCTATTTTGTTTTCAACAGCTACCAGAATTAAACATGAGCAGACACTTCAAATTGTAAAACTCTCCGTTGAGTCATATAGATTTCTTAAACATGGCACTGTTAACATTTGGGGATGAATAATTTTTTCTTATAGAATGCTGTCCTATAAATTTTAAGATGGTCTGCACCATCACTGGCCTCTACACATGAGATATCAGTAGTACCCGTTCCCCAAGGTTGTGGCAACTCCAAAGTTTTTAGACTTTGCCAAATGTCCCCGGGGGGGGGGGGACTACCCTGAGTTGAGAACCATGAATATAGATCTATATCTATAAATTAAAATTATGGAAAGGGGTTGTTTTTAAATACCAAATTGACCTCCAACTATTAGACTTTCAAAAATAATTTCCATGATTTCAGGTCCTACTGATATTGTCTCAAACCCTATTGAAAATTACCAATATCAAGTGCAATTATGTTAAGAAATTGCATTCTGAGGGTTGTGGAAAGGGAGGTGGGAAGGTGGATGGGGTAACTGGGTGATGGGCATTAAGGAGGGCCCCTGATGTGATGAACACTGGGTGTTATTCAAAACTAATGAATCACTGAACATCATATCAAAAACTAATGACGTACTATAAGTTGGCTAATAGAATTTAAATTTTAAAAATTACATTAAAAAAAAGAAAATTACCAATAAATGAGTCATTTATTAATATCGGTGAAGAACTTTCTTTCACTTTGACTCTATAAGGTTTTTGCCTCATGAATTACAACCAGAACATTTACATATTCTTCTTTTTTTGGTTTTATTGAAGTATAATTGACAAAAAAAAATTGCATGTATTTAAGGTATACAATTTGATGTTTTGATATTAAATATTCTTAAAATTGGAAAAACCATAGTTACTGACAAATTACTTGTGGTGTCTCATTGTTACAGACATTGTTTATATATCAGTATTAATTATTTATATGTTGGAATATTTATTATTCAACTTCAACAATCAGTTTTATAAAGTAGTATCTATGAATTTCAGACATAGGAGGGTTCTAAAAAGATGTCAGATTATTAGGTTTCTGAAGGGGACCAGAATATGCTACCCCAAAATATGCCACAAAATATGCCTAAGGACTATTTTGAGCTGAAGGAAATTGAGAAGCCGCAGACACAGAGGGAACTCTCTGCCCTTCCCCTATCTGCCTAAAAGCAGAGTATAAATTTCCCTTTGGTAAAGAAAATTCCCATCTGTAAAGGGGCCTCCTCCACAACCCTTTTCTACTATTAGTTTCCCTCCTACATTTCCTAGTTACCTTCTCACAATTTACCCCCCTCCAAGCCCAAACCCCCTTCTCCTTTGTCTAGTCACCTCTCTACAATTTATCACCCTTTGTTAAAATGGTATATAAGTTCCCAGATCTAGCTGCCTCTTTGGGTTTTCATTTCTTTTCTGTGAAGTTGCTATTTATATAAAAAATATTAATATCAATAAAGAAACATATGCCTTTTTTCCTGTTAATCTGTCTTTTGTCAGTTTAATTCATAGGCCCCTAGACAAAGAACCTGAGAGGGTAGAAGAAAAGTTTTCCCCCACTTATATTTCCAACCCGTAATTTGTTGATGAAATTATCATGAAAAAGATGACAATTATATTTATTCATAAATATATACTACCTCATGGATTCATAGAGTACTGGAACTGGCTTTAGAGAGTACCATCTAGTTCCTGATTTACAGAGGAGGAAACCAGAGGCTAGGGTTAGGCCATTGAAAAAGTAAAAATTTCATTTTTAAAAAACGAGGGGAAGATGAAAGGGAAAAAGCTTAAGAAGGAAGAAGAAACAAAACCAGGAGGGAGGGAAGTAAAGCCTTTTGAGGGGTGTGGCTTTAGTGTGACAAACCAAAGCCTCACATACTGCAGATTTCAGTCCCTGGGATCCGCACAGAACAAGAACTGGAGAAGTAATGAATGCAGTTTTACAGCTTTAAACACACTCAGTGCTTCCTGTCAAGGGCCAAGCATTGCCGGAGGAGACCTGCAACAGACCGGCCAGATACAACTTCCCTGGGCGGTGGGAGACAGAACTACCTGGCTGCTAGACTGACATTTTATAGCACTTGATTAATTGGATTTCCTGTTAAATGGGGGGGACCAAGGGTGTGTTGAGTATGTTTTAAACTTTTATGTTTGGAAAGTTTTCCTTATGTGTTTATCCTGGGGCTTTTTAATCTAAAAGTCTAACTTTAAAAATATAATAAATAGAACAGAAATAAAAAAAGGTAGATCCAGTAAAACATAGTGAGTGGTTGACCTTTGGCTGCTTCTATACAAGTTTTAGATTGTATTTTAAAGTTGTCCAGATGTTCCAATGTGTAATTGGTCAGTTTTATCTGAAAGCATTTGAACAGGCATAGGACTTTGTAATATTTTAAAATAAAGAGCAAAAAGTATCTTCTCATTTAAACCGGCCATTTAATGAAAATAATGCTCTTTTAGTATAAACAAATAAAAAGGGCTGATGGACATCCATCCATCATTAATAATGGCTTAGAAACAATTCAAATACGAAAAGGTAGTTGGTAAAAGTTCGTTGCATCTAACTTCAGTGAAGTTCAAGAGAACACATAGTTACTAAATGTCTCCTATTTATAGAGCAGAGTGCTAAACATCTGGAGTATCAGACTGAAAAACTCAAGAAATGCAGATTTTTATCAGTAGGCTGTAGAAGAAAATGAAAGAAATTTCTACACATGGGGCACCTGAGTGGCTCAGTAGTTAAGCATCTGCCTTCGGCTCAGGTCATGATCCCAGGGTCCTGGGATCAAGCCCCGCATCGGGCTCCCTGCTCTGCTGGAAGCCTGCTTCTCCCTCTCCCAGTCCCCCTGCTTGTGTTTCCTCTCTCTCTCTCTCTCTGTCAAATAAATAAATAAATAAATAATCTTAAAAAAAAAATTTTCTACACATAATGAAAGTAAATATATTAATTCCTCATTCCCCATAAAAACACAAATAATAACCTCAGTCCATTTTAAAATGTCTTTGAATTGAGGCTTTCTTTTCACTGCTTTTAATAGTCCCTCTTTCTCAAGAGCCTTTGCTTAACAGATGCAGAAAACAAGGCCCATAGAATGGGAATGAAATGCTTACTTCAGGATTCTATGAAATCACAGGTGATGTACGGGGCTGTTCAGGCCTTCGGGGGTTCTCTAACTCAACTGCTTATGTCAAAGGCCCCAAACAGAGCAGCTCAGTGGCAAAGCCCTCTTAAGTAAGGAGCCTAATGGAAGCCAAAGCCTACCTTACCCTTGGTCTATGTATAGGACACAGCCATTTCCAGTCTTCCACAAAGCATGGCTAAGCCATTAGGGTTAAATAAGGTGGGAACACACTTCCTCCAGCACCATTTAGAATGGAAGAGCTCTAGGCCTGAATGGGGCCATCAGAGCGGTCCATGGTGGCCACTCTGATTTTGACTTTGCTGCAGACCCCCAAAACAAGACCAGAAATGGGTTAGTTTCTACCACTAAAACATATGACCTCGACTCAATGGTAATTTTATACTTCATACTTAATATAAAATCAGGCTTTCCTCAAAATATGCTTTTAGATAATTTATTCCCTTCATTGAGAATATCAGACCTTCAAAAGCTTTGGGATGGGAGAGGAGGAGGGAACATTTTAAAAAGCATAAAAAAATGCATTTACATTGAGTATTACAGTCAGAATTTTTAATAGGCATGAAGTTTATTTCAAATTCACTGGTGAAATCTATAAATATATCGCTCATTTCCTGGTTGCTTATGCCATTAAGGGTCTAATCTATTTCCTGAGCCGAAACTAGCTAATGGAAAAATATTTAGAATAGTAATCATCTAGTGAGATGGGCAGTTAGCATCTACTCACCCTAAACATATCCTTGGTCATAATTCCCTTCAGTAATTTATATGGTTTCTAAAGAAATAATCTCACTTTTTACAGTGAAAGATCTTTGCTCTACCCCTAATGTTTTAATGAATAAGGGCACCCATCTATGACATCCTTCAGTCTCAACACATATGTACCATAAGGTCAGGAAGTGTATTACTTGCTTTCCTACGAAGTATTTCATTCATGAAGTCAGTGAAAAAAAAAATAGGAAAAAGAAAACCTCATGAAATCAATATTGTTATCATAATCAAACTCAGATTTTATATCTATGGATGGACACCACCTATTTGCAATACTACCCCACAGCTGCAGAGATCCAATTTACTGAGAGCAAACTATGGTGTGCTGCTGCTGGATTTACCAGGGGCAGCCAACAACGGGACATTCGTCACACTCTCCAAGTTTCATTCCTAAAAGTTTCTTTCTCTTCTGTGGCCACTACCTCATTGTTGATTATCAGCACACCTCTGACACGTCTGTTATTAGGTGGAGGGTCCAGATGGCAAATTAACTTTTTATATTTAGCCGCTGAGAAGCATTATTCACAAGGTAAACATGCCAGAGGCAAACCCCAAATGTAGGAAAAAGCCAAGCATGACTTTACCTCCCCCCCTTCAGCAAAGTTCATCAAGAGTTGTCTTTGAAAATAATCTACCACAGCTGGGTTTGGGCTCTAGCGCAAAGCCAGCCTTTGAGTTGAGACCTGGGAGTGTGGCACCCATGAGTTACACACAATTCCGAAATCTGAGCCCACCAGAGATTTCTTTTTTTTAATTAAAGATTTTTATTTATTTATTTGACAGAGAGATACATCGAGAGAGGGAACACAAGCAGGGGTAGTGGGAGAGGGAGAAGCAGGGTTCTGGCAGAGCAGGGAGCCCGATGCGGGGCTTGATCCCAGGACCCTGGGATCATGACCTGAGCCGAAGGCAGATGCTTAACGACTGAGCCACCTAGGCGCCCCAAGACTTGCTTCTAATACTGTCCCTTAGCCCCAGCTCCATTCCCTAGGAACAACTGTTTACTAGTTTGTGTCTCTTTTCAGAGATATCCGTATCTCCTAAAGCACATAATTTGGGAAGATTGATATCATCTGTTTCTGAAAAATGGATAGACGTCCCTTGTTAAATCACCTGGGTCTCAGGCTTTTCTGGAGGGGTTGGTGGGGGAGGGAGCGGGTGGTGGTAGTGCTTATTCTGTGATAGTTTAGATTTTCTAATTATCTGTGGTTAGTATTGATCATTTCTATTTTCCTTGAAAAATTATCCTTTCTTCCAGGTTCTCAAATTAATTTGCACGGGATTGAGCAAAATATTTTATGATTCTCTTATTATTTTCTGTTTTGGCCATTTCCCCAGGATTATATCTCATTTATGCTCCCTTCCCTACCCACTTTTTACTAGGTTAGCTAAAGAATTATCTATTTTTTTAAGAACCAGCTCTTTTATTTATTAGTCTGATCAATTTTCCTTTTTCTAGTTCATCAATTTTTATCTTTATTCCTACCTTCTGCTGTTTAAGGTTTGTTTTTTTGATCATTTTTCTAACTTTTTGAGTTAGATATTTAATTTGGTTATTTTCTTTCTTTCTTCAGTAAGAGAGGTGCTTCTGAATTCTGCTTTCGTTCTGTCCCACAGGTTCCAATATCAAGTGTTTCTAGTGTGCTTTTTTCCCTAGATTTTCCATAACCTTTGGTTTCCTCTGTGATCCAAGAGTTGTTTAAGTAAAAAATTTTAAATGTTCAAATGATAAACTAAAAAATTTTTTTTTAAAGATTTTATTTTTTATTTATTTGACAGAGAGAGACACAGCGAGAGAGGGAACACAAGCAGGGGGAGTTGGGGAGGGAGAAGCGGGCTTCCCGCGGAGCAGGGAGCTTGACGCGGGCCTCGATCCCAGGACCCTGGGATCATGACCTGAGCCAGGGGCAGACGCTTAAGGACTGAGCCACCCAGGAGTCCCTTTATTCATTATTTTTATTTGGGTTTTCTTTTTCTTATTTCTTGTCTACCTGATCTCTTGAACTAAGAGAAGTGAATTAATGTTTTCCTACAACTATCATATAACTATTTCTCTTCATATTTTCTGCAGTTTTTGCTTTATAGATAGTAGTGGTATACTGCTATTATGAATCATCCTTCTTTGCCTTATTTAAAGCTTTTTCCTCCAAATTCAATCATGTCTGATATTGAAGATGCAATCCTACTTTATTGTGTTTTCCCGGTAAGCTTTTGCCCATGTTTTCAATCTTGTCTGTGTGATTCTCCATTCAGCCCATTACCCTGCCTCCTCTTTCTGCCTATTCAGGGCCAAGGAAGCTCTTGCTGCCAGCCCACGCACCCACTCCCATTAGTCTACACTGGGCATTACTGGTTTGTCTGAGATCTGTAGCTGTGGATATCCTTCTTCAACTGCATTTGTCTGTTCCTCATTGCATACTGTAGTTTGGGGTTGCATGTCTCCTAGTTTCTTTAAAGATGGGGCTCATGTTTCTTCTTTTTGTTCTCCTAGTGCAGTTGGATGATTTGTGAGACAGAAGGGAGATAATGCCATCAGATATGTTCTAGATTCTAGAATCTAGAACTTGTTTTTGCCAGTTCTCCTTCACTATCCATTCCCTGCTCCCTGGCCAAAGGCCATGCTCTACTATGTGCTGTAGGTGTTCCTGATAACAGCATGTTCTGGTCCTTAGTACCCTGAGTGAGGAATGCAGTTTCTTATCTGGATCTCTGAAATTTGCTCATGTAGTTTCTTTAGGCTATTTTTGCACTATCTATATCTACCTCCCCCAGAAGCTTCTGGAAATCCTACTCTTGTCTCTGACTCATGTCTCTCTCTTCAGTTGACAGTTTAGTCTGCCTAAAAGCATATTTTTACCAGCCAATTCAAAGCTGATACTAAACAAGACAAACCAATGGCTGGGCCACATTATGTTATCAATTTAGCCTTCTACCTACTGTGTACAAAGCCCCGTCCTGGGCATTGGTGAGACATACTGAGATGAATGCCCCAGGAACTCATAATTTAGCAGAAAGAAAAGAAAAAAAATATTGTTCCTATACTCCTTTTTTGCTAAATAAACATTTCCATGTAGTCTCCTCAAATGTCATGTCATGTCATCAGCGTTATCCATCATTCTCTGGGTCCTCCCTGTATCACATTAGCTTTCTTAAACAACTAGAGGTAAATTGCCTTTTCTGTTCAAAGTCTGTACACTTTTGACATGCACATAAAACTGCTACTGTTCATCAGTCCTTGCCTCGGTTGCACAGCCAAAATAATAAGAGTTGAACTCACAGGGCAGTTGTATAAATTAGGATCCTTTGGCTGCAAAGAATAGAGACTCCCGTAAGTTATCTCCCGTGTTTGTGGTTTTGTGTGTGTGAGAAGAGTATCTAGGGGGCATTATCATAGGCTTCACATGAAAACAAGGAACAAGGTATGCCATGTGGCTAGGCCTCATGGTAATACATGGAAGGCAGCTTAACCAGGCCTCATGCGAAGTACAGGAACACAGTTGAGAATTTCAAGCTGCAATTTCAAGTTGTCCAGGATCAGACAGATGTGTAAAAATCTGGTTATAGTTCCTTAGGCCTTTGGCAGCAGTAATTTGTTGATCATCCTCCTCCCCTGCAGATATGAAGTAAAATCTCTGCAGCCCCACGCACACACTTTTTGAAAATCTTGTGACTTGGCTCTTACTTATATATCACTCTTGCTTACTCACGGCTTCTAGTGACTCATGTCATCTTTGTCTGCCTTTTTTTCTGGCTAAGTATTGGACTTCTGTTCCTATCAAATAATTCTCTACCTCAAATTTAAAATTTCCTTAAAAGAGAGCATCTGATCCATCCACTATGTCACCATCATGCGTTGGATATATAAAGTACTTGTGCTGGGCCATGTAAAGGGTCAGACTCCCCAAAGCCTGACTGCTTTAGGGCAAATGCAGATGGCAAGGTCATACAGAACATGGCCACCTAGAGTTGTGCCTTGGGTTGATATCCTCAGGAAGGTGTTATAGGTAGGATCCCTTAGGGGAAAAAAAAGGCCTCTGGGTATACAGATATTCCTAGAATTTGGCCTAACTAGTACAGCCGTTAAGTTTTCCTCAGTTCTGATTACCAAACATCATGCATTCTGCCCCAGGTTCTCTGTGACTTCCAAGGTAGATATGCTTGTTTTATTGTATTACAAGCTTTTCCTGTATATTTAAATGTAATCACTACCAAGATAAAAGTCCATATGGTATACCACCAAAGGCAAATTTAGTCCAGCCAGCTAGAAATTCCTTGGGAAGAGTTATATCAAATAGCACCTACTGCTAGCTTCCCAAGGGGTCAAAGTGATTGATATACCCACTTCTATAAAGGAACCATCCATTTACTAAAGCTAGGCAATAGTGTGCCTAGAAGAAATTGGGGCTTATAATTTTACTTCTGCCACCTAAGACCACATAGACAAAAAGCTTTTTAAATTTCACTTATGACAATTTAGAACTGAATTTCACTTTGCTTATCACAATCCCTGTGAGAGTAAGTTTTACTATCATCTTATAGATTGGAAAAGAAAATAATTCCAGAAGCCAAAAATGCCACAGTTTAGATTAGAGATGCACTGGATTCACAGAATAAACTGCTATGGCTTTAAAATTTCAACCACAGCACAGCTGTAAATATCAGCCTGGCCTAGTACCTGAACTGAGACAATAAATGCCTGATTAGGTACAGACATCTGTTTGCTCAAGCCTAGCCATATGCTACTGGATTGAAGAGGAGCCAGTCGTCCACAGGGCCAGAATGTATTCCTTTAAAGCTCCTGTGGGAGAGGGGGGAAGTCTGTCCAATCTGTCCCTGTGTGTGTCTGCTATGTGCCTAATTCTTGCAAAATTATAAACTCTACCAATCAAAAGAATAATCTAATAGTTTTGTTTAGAGATACATTCTATCTGAAGATACATTCATCAAACAAAGGGGATATAAATTTAGATAAATTCCTTATACAACAAACATTATCATAACAACGTTTTTCATAAAAATATTTTCAATTGCCAGATAATGATCTATATCTTAAAGCCACATTACTGATGTGGGTAAAAAGAAATAATGCAGAAGATGCATACTACAAGGAACACTTTTCATATCAGACAGACACATACCATACTATTTCAGCAATCATTTGGTTTTCAACCAAGACGTTCTAAGCACTTACAATTCCAATGTATCAGGAATTATAATGGAGATTCAGCATAGGGAAGTGAATTTACCTTCTACTTGCTCTCAAGGGAAGGAATCATGAAGGTCTAGCAAGGCAAACAGACTGAGAAGCAATAAGAAAACCATGTAAGAGTATCTCTAATTGGCTTATCTATTGGCCAAAGATTCTAAGGGGTATGCTCCGATCTCAACATGTCCTATCAGAGATAGGCACTTCTTCTGACACATTTTGCATCTCTCCCAAAAGTGTTTACCATGAGAGATCCTCTGTCATCTATTATCAGATCCATAAAAAAGAAAAGATATCCAGTGGTGTTCTATTCAGTTTCAATGTTATGGTTAGTTTGCATCCCAGGGTGTAAGTTTGATTATATGTGAATGTTAAACTAGGTAGGGAAGGGAATGGTGATCAAAGTTTTCACAAATTATGCTTTGCAATGGGGATGCCATTAGCAGGTGGAAAGAAACAGCTTTGCAGGAGTCTGAATCTTTGAAATGAATGACTGGGCCAGACACAGGGGGAGTGATGGTTATCTTATATGGAGAATAGGAAACAATTATATCCTTCAAGTCCTCTCTCACCTCAAGCATCTTCAATCCCCTCACTCCTTTATAAACCTCCAAACATCCTAATCTATTCAAATTGCCTGGTCACTTATGGCAGCAAATATACATGGAAGAAAAATGAGAAAAGAAATGAATGGGAATGAAATTAGGTTCTTGGTATCACCTTGAAAGAAAATTAGTATCTTCTTTTAATGTGATGTGAGCTGCTGAAATAGTTAAATCACAGAGTCCTGGTGATTTGCATTTTTTGATCATGCAAAGTTAGGTAGCAGGAGGGTAGGGTTGGGGCTTTCTGAACTGTGTTATCATTTAGGAACTCTGACTGTTGGAGATGTTATCATCTTCAACATGTAGTTTCCATGGTCCTTTTGGATGCCAATACTCAGTTGGCACAAGGGGTCGAAAGACAGTATGGAGGCTATATGGGAGATTTCTCTTTAAACAGCTAAAGAAAGAAATGTACATCACTTTTACTCTCCTTCCTTTGCCCAGACACAGTCACATAGCTACATCTAACTGCAGAGGAAGTTGGGAAATGTAGACCAAACTGTATCAGCAGGAAGAAGGGAAAACAGCTTTGGTGAACAATTAGCCAATCACTGCCACAGTGTCTTTCCCAGATTATTATACTTCATCTGCAAATACACCCAGCTCTTGCATCCTAAGGATGTGAATTTAAATGGTGTATTTGTTACAATGAAATTCTACTACTTAACAAGTTTACCTCCCAATGAAATGTACTATAAAATGAATTGCCTGTAAAAGGAAAATTTTCATTATAATTCCACACTAGCTTATTCGAATATGAGTTCAACTACATAAAAACATTTTAGAGTCTCTTCATTTACATTATATCAAATAGTGGTACTGTCTCTACTTGGATTTCTTACTTGTCAAACTTAATATTTCCAAAACTCTACATTTCTTTTTTTTTTTAATTTTATTTATTTGACACAGAGAGACACAGAGAGAGAGGGAGCAGAAGCAGGGAGAGTCGGAGAGGGAGAAGCAGGCTTCCCGCAGAGCAGGGAGCCAGATGCGGGGCTCGATCCCAGGACCCTGGGATCATGACCTGAGCCAAAGGCAGATGCCTAACGACTGAGCCACCCAGGCACCCAAAACTCTACATTTCTAAAACCAAATATGTGATCTTCCCCTCCATACCTCTTCCTGTCTTTGTCATCTTAGAAAAAGACCTCTGGACAGCCCATTATTCGAGCCAGATCCTGGGAAATAACCCTTTATATCTTTCTCCCAAATCCCCATCCAATTCATCAGCAGGTTTTACTTTCAAAGTATATCTTGGATTCTTAATTTCTTCCAATTTCCCCTAATCCAAGTCAATCCACTTTCACATGGATTCCTGCTGTAGCTTAATCTCTACCTTTACCTTTAGAGTAGCTCTAGTACTCTTCCATTTTCTTAATCTGTTCTTTCTCACATAAATCAGATAGTCTTCCGAAAATTCTTCTGAAGATTTGCATTGTGCTCAGGATAAAATCCAAAATCCCAACGAAAGGCTTTGAGGCCCTGCAAGAATCTGGTCCCTAGTCTCCTCTCCAACCTCACTGGCCAGCCCTTACTTTGCTCAACCTGTACCAGCCTTTCAGTTCCTTGGAAAGGGTAAATGCCTTTCTGCCTAGGGGCCTTGCCACACAGTATTTCCCCTGTCCTGGAAAAAAAAATTTTTTTAAACCATAATATATATTTTGTTTTTACCATGAAATATATTTTCATATAAATGAATGTACTGATATATATGACTACCATTTATCCAGACACCAAGGCCAAGATAGGCAATTAACCCAACTGCTTCACTCTGGGAAGAAGAGGTATATGGAAGGAATGGGTTTTCCCCCAGTTCACCTATTGACAGAGAAACTTGTCTTCTGCATGAGGCCCATTAAAGCCCAAGATCTAGTCCAGCAGGGATTGGCAAATGCCTAAAGAACAAAATATAGGTGTAGAATTCGCTAATATCTCAGGATTCAGGTTTTCACATTAATTTCTGGTTCCTAAAATTTTTCCTTATTTTCCCACTCACTCAGCCACACATTTAAAAATATTTTTTTAATTATTTTATCCAGAAGTTTTAGATGTTCTGTACCAGAAGGGTTTATACTGACATCTGGCCCATTATTTTGCCAGAACAAAAGATCTATGGCATACTTTACTACTCCTCTTCATCTGGCTAGCTCTTATTAAGCTTTTAGAGCTCCAGCTTAAAATGTTACCTTCCTCTGAAAAGTTTTCCTTGATACCCTGATTCCCCAGTCTAAATTAGCTTCTTACTATTGTCTCTCTTGTAACAAATTTCTCTTTCCCTTTGTAACCTTTATTTCCATTTTTGATTACACATTATTTTTGTATTATCTGTCCCTTCCATTATCCTGTAAGCTCCAGGAGGACTGGAATCTTGTCTGATGTGATTATTCCTGAACAGAATACCTAGTGGGGTACTAGGACACAGTAGGTGCGCAAGAAACCCTAGATGCTTCTTAAGCAAAAGAATGAATAGATGCAATTTAATGTAATCATATTGAGTCAGAGTAGTCTTAAATCCTGTAAGTGACTGATAAATACTGGCATTATTTAACAACTTATAAATGCTGATTGCCTTCAAAAACTATGTGGTATAGTATAAGAGGAATAAAAAAAACAGTGAGTATAAGAGAGGTAGTAAAGCACAGACTCTAGAACCAGGCTGCCTGGATTCAGATTTTGGCTCAGTCACTTATTAGCCAAGTGACCCTTATTACAGACTTACACATTTTGTGTCTGTTTTCTACTCTGTACAATCAGGTCAATAAGGATATTTCATGATGTTAAAATAATGATTAAGTGATAAATATGTCAGGCATCTATGGAAGCAAGATATAATTGTTGTGGCTGTTATCATTACAAATTTGACATTAACCAGTGGTGCCTTCAAACAAAGATGGCAAGTTGTATAGAACCAGGAGGGAGAAATAGGCAGGAACGGCAAGCTGTGGAAAGGCACTTGGGTTGCAGATGCACCATTAAGAGGCAGGAGCACAAGGAGACATCCATGAGGGAGGCAGGGAGGAATGGGCTGCGCCAGCACATAGACTACTAACACATTGGTTAGGAGAGCAGAGCCTGGGATGGGCCTGCCATCTCTTTTTTGCACCATGCTCATACTTAGTTCACTCGATCCATCACCAACTCTCTGTGGGGAGCATGTCTTTGGATCTGATTTTGGGCTCAATTCATCAAAAATACTTGCAAACGTCAGCCAAATAGGACAAAATTAAGTTCTGCTTCTTTTGACAGCAGCAAGTATCTCTGGGCATTAAAGGCAAATTCTGTCTAATGCACCAGTTTTCCTGACAAATGCAACACTCTATTTGTGGATCCTATTTCTCAAAAAACAAAATACTAGATCTTTCCCATTTTGGGGGTCTTCCTTTTTTCCAACTGCATTTTTCTCTAAGTACTGAGAATATATTACACAATATCTTCTTTGGCATCCATTCCCCACCCTCCAGATCCCGAGTCCCTCTAAAAATAAAGTCATTAGAGTTTGTATCTTGTGATATTATACTGACTATAGGTCTGATTATTTTATAAGAAAGTTTTATTACCCTTTTCTCTAGACATACAACTAGTTCTTTTTAGTCATCCTGAGACCACCTACCCATGGCCCTCCATGAAAAATTTACATTAAGAGGAGTTTAACTACATCACCCCATATTAAGACTCTAAAGTTCTATCTGTTGGGATAAAATGACTACAGCAGAATGCTGAGATGAATTAAAACAAAAACAGAATTCACTAGGTCCAAGGAGCTTACGTTTCTGTTTTCTTCTAGGTGTTTTAAGGTTTCAGGTCTTATGTTCAAGTCTTTAATCCATTCTGAGTTAATTTTTGTGTGTGGTATAAGACAGTGGTGGAGTTTCATTCTTTTGCATGTGACTGTCCAATCTTCTCATCACTATTTGTTGAAGAGACTGTCTTTTCTTGTAGTTTTCAATATACAGGTCTTTCACCTCCTTGGTTAAATTTATTCCAGGGAATTTTATTCTTTTTGATGCAATTTAAGTGGGATTGTCTTCTTAATTTCTCTGATAGTTCATTATTAATGTATAGAAACACAACAGATTTGTGTGTATTGATTTTATATCCTGCAACTTTACTGAATTTATTAGTTTTAACAGTTTTTGATGCAGTATTTAAGTTTTCCTATATATAATATCATGTCATCTAGAAATAGTGACAGTTTTACTTTGTCCTTTCAATTTGGATGTCTTTTATTTCTTTTTCTTGCCTAATTGCTCTGGCTAAGACTTCTAATACTATGTTGAATAAAAGTGGCAAGAATGGGCATCCTTGTCTTGTTCCTGATTTTAGAGGAAATGCTTTTAGTCTTTCACATTGAGTATGCTACAATGTAGAATACTTAAAAATTTTTAAGCTTCCTCTGAACTCTGGAATCCCAATTCTCTGCTGAATGATGAAATCAGTACCACAGGCTAGATTTTCTTTGTAATCAGAGTATCTCTACTCAAGTTTTATTAACAATTCATAAGCAATTATTGCTTCTGCTATCAGGGAACCTAAACTGATGCTGGCTTTACTCACTCACTTTTATTGTGAAAAAAAATTTTTTTAATTAAAAATGCAATATCAGCTCATAACAAAATGTATAAAAGGGTATTACTAAATAAAAATTATTAATAAATGTTAGTAAATATTATTAAAATGGCAAAGAAATGTCCTTTCCATACCAAATTCTCAGAAATGAAGTTAATTTTTTTATATATATACTTAAACATAAATTTACCATGTGTATAAGTGGTAGATTGTTAGAGGAATAGCTCCCCATCAATCATGTCTCCTGGTCTCCATTTCCCATGTGCTGTCTCCTCTAACACTGATTCTCCATGTGATTTGTTTTGGTCAACATGACCTGACAAATATGACACAAGGAGAGGTTTGATTTGTGCTTGTGCACTGGGTCTTGCCTTCTTGGAAACCTGGGACCACAATACTGTGAAGAAGCCAATGGTAAGAAAACGTGTGGAAAGAGAGATCTTAGTCCCACCTGCTGAATGCTATCACATGAATGAATCCAGAGATAACAGTAGAAGAACCACCCAGCCAACTCACAGAATCATGAGAAATACTGTTGTTATAAACCAGTAATTTTTGGGATTGTCTGTTATATAACAATAGATAAATGACACCGTGTGCCATTTATCACATAAATATGCAGATCTACTATTGACAGTCCTTGAATTTAGTTTATGAAGTAGAAAACAAAATTGATAATTACAAAATACATGAAGAAAACACAAAATACGATAACTTCATATATACATAAGGAATAGACTGCTTTGTTGTTTGAGATCTATATTAGCAGTCTTGATCATAAACTATTAATTTGACGCTTTTCCCTGTTTAAAAAGGCTATTGCATATACATCTTAGCCTCAGTTCCTTCAACACAATTATTTTTACTATAGACAATTAACAAGTTAATGCAAATGAGACTATATAAAACTTTAAAAACTTTTTGTATTCTTTTTCTTTTCTTTTTTTTAAAAGATTTTATCTATTTATTTGAGAGAGAGAATGAGAGATAGAGAGCACGAGAGGGAAGAGGGTCAGAGGGAGAAGCAGACTCCCTGCTGAGCAGGGAGCCCGATGTGGGACTCGATCCTGGGACTCCAGGATCATGACCTGAGCCAAAGGCAGTTGCTTAACCAACTGGTGCCCTTCTTTTTCTTTAAAAAAAAAAAAATTATTTATTTGAGAGAGAGAGCATGAGTGGGAGGGGCAGAGGGAGAGAGAATCTCAAGCAGACTCTGGTGAGCGCAGAGCCCAACACAGACTCAATCTCACTACCCTGAGATCACAACCTGAGTCAAAACCAAGAGTCAGATGCCCAAGCAACTGCACCACCCAGGCGCCCCAAAACTTTTAGTATTCCAAAGATCATTTAATAATGATCTAAAAAATCTAATAGTTGAAGATATGGGAGGGCACCTGGTTACCAGAGCATCAAAGAAGAAAGCAGACCTTCCCTCCAAGTCTTAAAGGTCTACAAAGATGGAAAATTCACAAAGTCATATTTCATGATCCCTGTAGTATATACAGTATGATAGACAGCTTTTTTTTTAAAAAAAAAGATTTTATTGAGAGAGAGAAAGTGTAAGCAGGGGGAGGGGCAAGGGGAGAGGGAAAGAGAAAATCTCAAGCAGACTCCATGCAGAGTACAGACAGAGCCCATGTGGGGCTCTATCTCACTACTCTGAGATCATGACCTGAGCTGAAATCAAGAGTCAGATGCTTAACCAACTGAGCCACCAGGTGCCTCAGACACCTTTTTTTTTTTTTAAGATTTTATTTATTTATTTGAGAGAGAGAGAGAGAGAGAGAGCAGGGGAGCAGAGCAAGAGGGACAAGCAGACTGCCCTGAGTGAGGAGTGGAGCCTAAGGCGGGGCTGAATCCCCACAACCCTGAGATCATGACCTGAGCCAAAACCAAGAATTGGACACTCAACAGACTGAGCCACCCAGGCGCCCCCACACACCTTTCTTAAAAGCAAAATTCAGACCAATCCACTCAGCTATTTATTTTTCTGTAGGAAGAAACCTGGAATACTATTCAGTGTAATACATGAGAATTTTTCTGTTTATTTCCAGTATTTTCAAAGAGGATTTAAAGCCCAATATTCTTCATCTTAAATGAACAGGATTTGCTAACTAAATAAATATTTAATGCGTGACTTCTTTGATCCAGTTAGGCCTTCTTTGACCCTAGCACAGTCTGGGCACTGGATCAGACACAAGGCATCTGGAGAAGAACAAGGAAGAGTCAAAGCCTTGAGGAACTCACAGTAAGAGAAAATGACTCAAAATGAATATAGTAATAATGCCTGACATTTTTTGTGTACTAACTATATATAGCATTGTGCTAAATTTCTTACACAGTTGTGTAAGTTCTTACACATTCTCGGTTCCTTGAGCAATGTAGGGGGTTAGAGGCACTGACCCCCATGGAGTCAAAAATCGACATGTAATTTTTGACCCCCCCATACTTAAGTTCTAATAGCCAACTGTTAACTCAGAAATCTTACTAAAGACATAGAGTCGATCAACATATATTTTTTAATGTTACATGTGTCATATACTGTATTCTTATAATAAAGTAAGCCAGAGTAAAATAGTTATTAAGAAAATCATAAGGAAGATAAAATACATTTATAGTACTGTTTTTGTCAAAAAACATCCACGTATAAGTAGATCCATGCAGTTCAAATCTGTGTTGTTCAAGGGTCCAGTGTATATATTATCCCACTTAATCTTCACAGTAATCCTATTACATAGATAATATTATCCTTATTTTACAGAACAGATAGCTGAAGTATGGGAGTATAAGTAACTTCCCAGAGATCACGGAGCTAATGCGCAGAGAAGCCAAGATTTGAACCTCAACAACATGGCTTCAGAAAACCACATTCTTAACTATAAATGCGTTGTTCTAGTGCAGGAATTACCAGAGTTAGAATAAATAACAGCCTGGGCTCCCAGAGGAGGTGATGTCTGATCTGGGTCTTAAAGGGTAACAGGGGTTTGCTTGATCCTATAACTGCAACAGGAATTGATAAATAATTTAGCAGTGAGTCACACATACACTTAGCTTTAATAATTCTTACAAGATCTTCGTGCAGTAGGTACTAAGTCTCCTTTCATGATGAGAAAAGTACTCAAGGAGATTAAGTAAATTTCTCAGGATCACTCAGTCAGTAAGAACTGGAGTCAGAATTCAAAACTAGACTTGTCTGCCTCCAAAGCCCCTGCATTTTCCAGGCACTCCACAGCGGGAAAGTACTCCAGGAGGAAGGGACGAGAGGTGACAAGGCCAGGAAGGGGCATGGCATATTGGTGTGAAAGAAGGGGCTCTCTACCCGGCCGAGGGGCGGGGGGCTCATCCTGCAGCTAACAGGGACCCAGCAGTGTTCTCCGAAGTGACGAGTGACAATTAGAGGCTGATTTTCCAGTCAGACAACGCTGGTGGTAGTGAGTACAGGGAACTAGAGAGGATAAAAACTAAAGCCAGAGAGACCAGTTAGTGTGAGGCGAAGGGTCTAAGAAGTTCCTGCTATGCCAGACAATTTTCTTCAGAATATTTCCCCCACAAGGATATGTCTACAATCTGTCTTCTTAAACAATGGCCACCTTAAAATTTGGTGAAATGTTTTAGAATAAAAAACTTCATGTGAATGATTTCAGAAAATACATTAAGTTTCTATGTCCTATATAGTATTCATATTATGTTGTTGCTTAAAGTATCCATTCTATTAGAATAGAATATAGACTTTCTTCTATTACTGGACATCCTGCTAAGACGTAACTTATTTACTTGCCCAACTCACTGCCTCTCTTTTAGGAAAGGAAGAGAAACAGGGAGGTTGTGGTTTATATAAGATATGATACAATATAAAGGCAGGACTATAAGGAAGCTAATGTGGTAAGACCATACCAGAACAAGGGTATGTAAGGTAAATGAGAACTTTTCACAAGCTCACATGCATGCCAGAGGACATGTCTTGCTAACCACGTGGGCTGATGGAAGTGGAGGGTGAGGCTGTAAAATCTTTTTTTTTTAAGATTTTATTTATTTATTAATGAGAGACAGAGAGAGAGAGAGAGAGAGAGAGGCAGAGGGAGAAGCAGGCTCCCAAGGAGCAGGGAGCCCAATGTGGGACTCGATCCCAGGACCCTGGGATCATGACCTGAGCCGAGGGCAGACGCTTAACCATCTGAGCCACCCAGGCACCCGCTGTAAATAATAATCTCAATCTGTAAATAAATAATCTCAGATTTCAGGCTAGAATGGGAGAACTTGGGTATGCTGACAAACATGGGAGATTTCCTGTCCTGTATCATCAGATGTTGGAGACCACTTCAGAGTTACCAAGTAAGATCCATGTTAAGAAGAGGGTATTTTCAGAGAATCTGGGGAGAAACTGGCATTTGGTTGACTACGAAAAAAGACATTATTATGGACTGAAATGTGTGCCCCCGAATTCCTACGTTGAAGTGCTAACTCCCAGTATTGGTATCCTTGCAAGAAGAGAAGACTAGGACCCAGATGACCCAGACAGAGGGACGATCACGTGGGGACACAAGAAGACAGCCACCTGCAAGACAAGGCCTCAGAAGAAACCAAACCTGCTGTCCCCTGATCTTGGACTTCTAGCCTCTGAACTGTGAGAAAATAAACTGCTGTTTCAGCCCCACAGTCTGTGGTATTTCATGATGGCAGCCCTAGCCGACGACTACAGACATGAAGACCCAGGGCCAGAAATTAGACCCAGAAAATAAGGACTGCCTCTTTAGGAACCAACCTAGTAAGAAACTCCAACACAGAGCAAGAGCTAGTGGGAAGTACGGTGATCCGGGGGGGAAGGAGGATGGAGGACGGTGCAGTGGGTGGAAAAGAGAAGGAATGGAACACAGCATAGAACACACCGGTAAGTGCACTGACGCTGTGCCAAATTGCGTACTGAAGCCTCCAACCTCAGCCACTTAACAATGAGCTTTACCACCTCTTCACGCGGTCTGTGCTCCAAGACGCCCTCGCATGATGGTAACAATAATAGCAGCGGCAACAGGAGAGACAGTGAAATAATAAATAACGGTGTCTGAAAGAGACCATATGAACTACATACTTTGGTCATGTGGCTGGGAAATGGGGCAGGCAGGGAACAGGTGAGACGCTCCAGATGAAAGAAATTGCTCTCTTTCATAAGCGAGAGCAGTAAGAAGTCTCCAGGCCAGAGGAACTGACAATGAGAAAGTATTTCCCGTTTAATCACAGCTATCAGCCATAGCAAGGAATACAATTTTCCCCTCAGCACTTTGTTTGCCTTTAAGTGGAGCTTCAGAAAGTGTGACAACAGTTGGAGACATGTGAATAACAAAATTTTTCACTATCTTTTTTGGGTTGCTATTCTCATTTACGTGTTACTTCCACCAACTTTTTTTTTTAAAGATTTATTTATTTGTTTGAAAGAGAGAGAGAATGAGAGACAGAGAGCATGAGAGGAAGGAGGGTCAGAGGGAGAAGCAGATTCCCTGCTGAGCAGGGAGCCTGATGTGGGGCTCCATCTCGGGACTCCGGGATCATGGCCTGAGCCAAAGGCAGTTGCTTAACCAACTGAGCCAGCCAGGCGCCCCATACGTCCACCACCTTAAAAGAATTTTTTTTTTTTTTTTTTTTTTTTTTTTACTGGGGAGAAGGAAAGAGAAAGGCTTAATAGTAAAAGATGCAGGTTCTCCAGAGCATTAATTCAACTCGGTTATTTGCCAGCTAAATGCTAAATGGGTCCATGGGTTGGTGGAACAGGCATATAACAACGAAGTAAATATAATGTAACTTTACCTTATACCCCCCCAGAGTGGAGGCAATGGCATCTTTTTTTTTAATTTAAATTCAATTAATTAACATATACTGTATTATTAGTTTCAGAAGCAGAGGTCAGTGACTCATCAGTCTTACAGAGGCATGGCATCTGAAACAGCTGTGGTTGAAGGGTTTAGAATATTAAGCCGCCAGGATCCAATGACCCAGCTATCTTAACCCAACCTATTTTCAACACCTTCAATATTTAAATTTATTTTTATTGCTACCTACAAAAACAAAATTACTTCTAGTGAGCAGCAACAAAGGCACAGAAGAACACCATATATATTTTCTTGTCTGAATCAGATCCCCAAACACAAACTGTGAAGCACACTCTATAATCTTAATACGAATTCAAATAGTTAAAAAAAAGGGGGGGTGCCTGGGTGGCTCAGTTGGTTAAGCGTCCAACTCTTGATTTCAGTTCAGGGTCATGAGCTCGAGCCCCGCGTGTCAGGCTCCACACAGGAAGTGGAGCCTGCTTTTTTCTTGAGTAACCACCACCAACTCATTTAATGTTCTCCTCCACCATTCTCCTAAGTCATGGAGTTCAACAATTCTTTGTAGCTCTCCTCCACCCCCTTTTCTTGCAGACTCTCAGTCCCCATTGGTCTTCACTTTCTCTTCTACTTGTTAGACTCCATTTTCCATCATGTCAACCACACTCTGGCTTCTAGCCTCATCTCTCTGAACCTGTGTGTGCTTAGGGTCATCAACTACCAGTTCCTGAGAAGTGACTATTAACATTCAGAAATTGTGTAAGCCAGTTCTTTTTTTTTTTTTAAGGTTTTATTTATTTATTTGAGGGAGGGAGGGGCAGAGGGAAAGGGAGAGAGAGAATCTCAGGCAGACTCCTTGCCGAGCACAGAGACAAACATGGGGCTCGATCTCATGACCCTAAGATCCTGACCTGAATTGAAATCAAGAGTCGGATGCTTAACCGACTGAGCCACTCAGGCGCCCATGTGTGAGCCTGTTCTTAAGTCATTGGCACCTTGAAATTGGCCATCGTCGGAGTATTTACACCATGGAAATTGGCACAAGTGACAGATCAGGGATTCCCTTTTCCTCATCCCTCTCATTCCCCCAAGATCTGGTTTATTAGAGCACCGTTGCCTTGGCCCCACTGTCCTTCCTTTGCCTCATGCTGGCAAACCTCAACTTGGGGTCAAATAACTGTCTACATTCTTCATGTATACATCTGGGCTGCTGAGTGTTTCTGAAGAAACTCACAAAATGCTACAGATTCTTGCCACTATGAATTCATGATCTCCAACAATGGTCCAACAACTCTTTTGTGTGTTTTCTCACTTAGTTCTTCCAATCTCTACAACGTCTGTTCTAAAAGCTTTTCCATGTTGTTTAAACCTCTCACTCTACTATATACTCCCTTCCTCTAGAATCTGCTTAATTGAAATAACAGAAACCTTCAAATGAAATATTCTCAATTTCCTCCCCACCAAACTGCACATTCCCTTCATCCTCATTGATTCCTTGGCTCATTCCCTTCTACTGTAATGGAAGAAAGGTCTATTCTCTGGAATCTAATCCCTTACCCTACTTGGAGGTCTGTCTCTTGATATATTCCTCTTTCTTTACCGAATCTTCAACTTTTCTTTCTGTGGGCTTTTCTTCTTATTTGAAGATGGAGTGGTCTGGCCCCTATGTATCAACCCTCATGATTCTCTCAGCTATAGTCCCATTTGCCTTCCCTCAGGTTCTTAAACAGACCTTATTGCCTCCTTCTTCATAGTGTTTGTACATGCTGTTCCTTCAGTCTGGAATGCCTTATAATCTCAGTTCGAGAAAGCTTTCCCTAAATTGCTGATTGAGTCAGAGTCAGGTTCCTTTGTTCCTTCCCCTCATATATCCTTCTTATTCCCTTCTGAGCTTTTGTCTCACTTGTAATTACACAGTTATTAAGGTGATTATCTAACATTTTGCACACAATAGTATGGAAATCCCATGATTTCAGGGAGCATATCTACCTTGTATTCCCTGGGTCTAGCACAGCGCCAGGCATATAGTAGGTGCTCAATGAAGAAATTGATTCATTTAAGTTTTTTAGCATTTAAAGACTCATCTTTCCCATCCTCCAAACATCCATATCAGTCTCCTGTCTTGTTTTTTTTTTTAAGATTTATTTATTTATTTATCTGAAAGAGAGAGATGGAACAGAAGCAGGGGGAGTGGGAGAGGGAAAAGCAGGCTTCCCGCAGAGCAGGGAACCTGATGCGGGGCTCGATCCCAGGACTCTGGGATCATGACCTGAGCCGAAGGCAGACGCTTAACCACTGAGCCACCCAGGCGCCCCTGAATCTCATGTCTTCTTATCTCTCTTGTACTTATTCTCTGGCTTGCTGGCCATCTCTTTCACCCCCCATCTTCTTCCCATTCTAACCTTCTCAGAAGAGTTGTTTTATCTTCCTTTCTCCATTTCCTCCCCTCCCATTTATTCCTTGAATCACTGGAGTTTATACTTCATCACTCCACTGAAACTGCTCTCACTAAGGCCATTAAGGTCTTTTTTATCATTAACTATTGCACAATGTCTGCTTTTCACTACCTTACATGACCTCTAAGCATTACTGACATTTATTCAACTTTTTCCTTCTTGAAAACAAATACCTTTTCCCTTAGCAGTCACACTTCATTTCTCTTCTGGGTTTCTTCCTGTCTTCTCTGTCTCACCAGCTTCTACTTCTCAGCCCATTTTTTTACATGTTAATGTACCTATCCTCAACATTCCTTTCTGCTCCCCTATGAGAATTCACCCACTCTCATGGTTTCAATAGTGGTGACATTCAAATACCTACTTTTAGCTCAGATCTCACTTCATACCCATCCACTTACTTGATATTCCTATATATTTGGATATGAGATTGTGGATATACACTGCAAACTTAACATGTTCAACACTTCACTCATTATCTTCCATCCTTGTAATTTGTTCTCCTTTGTTCTCTTTGCAGTGTGATTACTATCAAGTTGCATAAGTAAGAATTCTGAAAGTCATCACAGGCTTTCTTCCCTGCCCTAATTTAATCACTAAGATCTGTTGATTTTATCTCTTGAATATCTCTGTAATCTGTCGATATTTCTCTGGCATATAACAGATACTCTGGTCACTTCTCACCTGGATTACCGCAACCACCCCTGAATTGGTCTGTCACCAATATTTAATCTTACCCCTTTCAATCCATTCTCCACACAGCAGCCAGAAAGACCTTTCTAAAACAAACAGCTGATTATTTCTGCCTCTTATTTAAAACCCCTCAGTGCTTCCCATTGCTCCCAGGATAAAATCCAAATTGCTTACCATGGCTTACATGGCTCTGCACCAGCAGTCTGGCTCCTGCTTACTTTGTCTTCTCTCTATTTACTCCCCTCACCCCCATTCTCTAGTCATCAACTATGATTAGGGCTTGTTCAATGCCACATTTTCTTACCTCTGGGCATATTCCCCTTGCTTCAGATACTCCTTAACTCCTGCTAACCCTTCAGGTCTTATCTTAACTCTTATTTCCTCTCAGAAGTTCTCCTGCATAGTTCCTGCACACAACAGGCACTCAAGAAATGAACTTCCTTTCCTAACTACTTTGTTTTAGTTTAAGGTCAAATTTTGAAGTTTTAATTTTGCTCAGATTATTTCACTAATAAAATCAAATGAAAGTGGCTGATTTCTATTTTTAAATATTCTTTTATGGAGATCTACCAACAGACTATTTTGAGTCATGTGATGAACTTTGCTACTAATGAGATGCATCACAAATGTGGCATTTGGAACATTTTTCCAAATAAAAATGAACAAGGAAGGAAGGAACGAACCAACGAACAAACAAACGAACAGACAAGACTTGTTTCCCAGTTGTTGAAGAGCAATTCTCAGGGAGTTTGCATGTCGATAGAACTAAGGTATACACGTACTCTAACTTTTATTACAGGTGTTTTACTCTTCTAGTTTAGCCTTTTATTCTTATCAGAGCAATGCCAGCTAAATGAATTCCATTATAATTAAAAGATTCAAAATTTTAATATTTCATCATTTATCTACATAGCATTGAATTGTATGAAGAGGCATGAAAGAATTAAATCATATATGATGTCTAATATCTTAAATTTTTGACCAACAAGAATGGCAATTTCATCAATTCAAACTAATACAATATAAATGATATTGAATAAAATTATACAGAACAGGCAGATCAAGAATAATTATAAAGGTTGTACATATAAGCACTTGAATATCTATAGATAACACATTCATAAATTCTTATACTTCATAAAAATATCAATTTACTTAGCAAGTTTAAGACTGTCCCACAGTATACAGGCTAATTTTTTTTGAGTTACTGAATTCCTTTAAGAATCTAATGAAAGCTCTGGATTGTCTTACCAGGAAAAACAAAATGCTCATATGCTTGTGTTAAGAAATTCAAATTTCTACTGATTTAGAGTCCATGAAGCCAAGATTCAAGTTTAAGAAGGTCTACAGTAGCAGAATTTTTTTTTAAAGATTTTATTTATTTATTTGACAGAGAGAGACACAGAGAGAGAGGGAACACAAGCAGGGAGAGTGGGAGAGGGAGAAGCAGGCTTCCTGTGGAGCAGAGAGCCCGAAGTGGGGCTCGATCCCAGGACCCTGGGGATCATGACCTGAGCCGAAGGCAGACGCTTAACGACTGAGCCACCCAGGCGCCCCTACAGTAGCAGAATTTTTAACTACAAGTAACAACTGAATAATGGTATTCAACAAAGCCTGAGGAAGTACAGGATATTCATATATTAAGTAAGCAAATGACTTTTCAAATCAAGTCTGATGGGTCAACATATTTTCTGATTTTAACCTAGCTGAAACCATAGGCACAGGAAGATATGAGAAACATTTAAAATCATGTTAGTTAAATCAGAAAAAAAACCCTACAAAAACATTTTTGATATTTAATATTATACAGGTTTGAGAAGAATAAAGTTATTTATCTAATCCAGTGTGGTTTGTTCATACATCTTGTTGTACACATGCAGAAATAAACCACATATGGAACTAATAAGTTACTTTTCACCTGCAACTAACTGTTGCATCTATTTTAAAAGCAGTCAGTTCACTGCAATCACTCATTACCTAGTTCCTTAAAGTTAGAGGAAAGTGATTCATCTTGTTGGATAACTAAATGAGAACATGTCCATTCAAAAAAGATATAATCATACACAAATACTAACTTTGAAAATAATTAAAATAACTTTTTTTAATTTTTGATATTCTATCTTTAATCTCAAGGCTATAGATAAGAAATTGTGAGAGCAACTTGTTTGCCTATTCCATACCTGCAGTCACCTCTGTCTGTGAATGCTTTGCCTAACACACAGTCTTGGTCTGTAAATCCATCGTTCCCTAAACTTTGCAGGTGCCAGCATATTCTGCTGTAAGGACGGCATGACGACGCACATCCTTACCACACCCCTACTTCCATTATTCATTGCCACACCTCAAGCTCCACAACTTCTCACAAGTTGCAGCATATAAGAATGGGGAAGAGGGAGGTGGTGTGAACGGCATGATAGACCTCTGTTCTTTTCAAAACAGCAAGCTGTTGTGAAATCGATTTAGTAGATTATGATTACCTTTTCGGTTTGAAGATTTTTCTTCAAGAAGTTTAAATGACACAGAATACAGTACAGTAGTAGAAGAGGAAACAGAGTACATCACACATTGTAAGGGTATTTCTTCAGATATGTGTGGGGGGGGGTCAGGGTTTTGATGTAAAAGCTATTTTAAAATGTAGGTCTCAGGTAAAAAACAATTTTAAACCCTTAGGTTGGAAACCTATGCTCCAGTTCCAGCACAATCCTTGGATATTATACTACTTCTGTCTTCCTTCTCTGAGTTTCACCTCACGTCTACCTCACAATCACTTTATAAATTAAAATATCCTGTGATACAAAATCAATATACAAAACTCTGTTGTATTTCAATACATGAATAAGAAACTACCAGAAAGAGAAATTAACAAAACAATCCATTTTATAATTGCATCAAAAAATACCTTGGAATAAATTTAACCAAGGAAAGATCTGTACACTGAAAACTATAAGACATTAATGAAAGAAACTAAAGAAGACACAAATAAATAGAAAGATATTCCGTGTTCACAGGTTAGATTAATATTGTTAAAAGGTCCATACACCCAAAGCAATCTATAGATCGATACAATCCCTATCAAAATTCCAATGACATCTTTCACAGAAACGGAACAAACAATTTTAAAATTTGTATAGAACCATAAAAGATCCCAAATACCCAAAGCAATCTTGAGAAAGAAGAACAAAGCTGGAGGCATCACACTCTCTGACTTCAACAACATTACAAAGCCAAAGTAATCAAAACAATATGATAGCAGCATAAAACAAAACAGACACAGATCAATGGGACAAAATAGAGAAGCCAGAAATAAATCCATGCATATATGGTCAATTAATTTACAACAAAGGAGCCAGGACATACTATAGGGAAAGGACAATTTCTTCAATAAATGGTGATGGAAAAACTGGACAGCCATATGCAAAAGAATGAAACTGGACCACTATCTTATACCAAACACAAAAATTAACTCAAAATGGATAAAAAACTCAAACATAAGACCTTAAACCATAAAACTCCTAGAAGAGGGGCGCCTGGCTGGCTCAGTCGTTAAGCGTCTGCCTTCAGCTCAGGTCATGATCCCAGAGTCCTGGGATCAAGCCCCACATCAGGCTCCCTGCTCAGCAGGAAGCCTTCCTCTCCCTCTCCCACTCCCCTTGCTTGTGTTCCTGCTCTCGCTGTCTCTCCCTACGTCAAATAAATAAATAAAATCTTAAAAAAAAAAAAAAACTCCTAGAAGAAAACATAGGTGGTGAGCTCCTTGATGTGTCTTGGTGATGATTTTTTTTGGATTTGACATCTAAAATAAATACAACAAAAGCAAAAATAAACCAAATGGGACTACATCATACTAAAAAGCTTTTACACAGAGGTGCCTGGGTGGCTCAGTCCGTTAAGGATCTGACTCTTGATTTCAGCTCAGGTTTTGATCTCAGGATTGTGAGTTCAAGCCCCATGAGTTTAAACAAACAAACAAACAAACAAGCAACAACTTTTGCACAGCAAAGGAAAACCATCAACAAACTGAAAAGGCAACCTATTGAATGGTAGAAAATATTTGCAAATCATATGTTTGATAAAGAGTTAATATCCAAAATATATAAAGCACTCCTATAACTCAACAGCAAAAAAACAAACAAACAATCTGATTATAAACTGGGCAGAGGACCTGAACAGACATTTTTCCAAAGAAGACATATAGACAAACAACAGGTACATGAAAAGGTGCCCAGCACTACTACTAATCATCAGGGAAATGCAAATCAAAACCAAAATGAGGTATCACTTCACATCTGTTAAGAGTGGTTATTATCAAAAAGATAAGAAATAAATAAGTGTTGGCCAGGATGTGGAGAAGAGGAAACCCTTGTGCAATTGTGGAAATGTAAATTTGCATTATGCAAATGACAGTTCTTCAAAAAAATTAAAAACAAAACTACCATACAATCTAGTAATTTCACTTCTGGGTATTTATCTGAATAAAACAAAAACACTACTTTGAAAAGATAATATGCACCCCTATGTTCATTACAGCATTATTTACAATAGCCAGCAATGGAAACCTAAATGGCCCCTGATGGATGAATGGCTAAAGAAAATGTGGTATACATGCACAATGGAATATTATTCAGCCACAAAAAAGAATTAAATCTTGCCATTGGGCACCATATGGATGGAACTTGATGGCATTATGCTAAGTGAAATAGGTCAGACAGAAAAAGATAAATACCAGATGATCTCACATATATGTAGAATCTAAAAAAAACAAAAATACCAAGTTCAGGGATACAGAGAACAGACTGCCTGAGGCAGGGGGTAAGGTGGGTAAAATGGGTGAAGGGGGTCAAAAGGTACAAATTTCATTATAAAATGATGACATTATTCATTATAAAATAAATAAGTCATGGGGATATACTATACAGCATGATGACTATAGTTAATAATACCATACTGCCACTAGGAGAGTTCTTACCACAAGAAAAAAATATTTTGTGACTATGGATGGTGACAGGAGTTAACTGGACTTATTGTGGTGATCATTTCTCAATTTTGCAACTGAAACTAATATAATGTTATCAACTATACCTTAATAAACATGGTGTCTTGTGAGTACTGTTTTATACAGCTAAGAAAAAGTTACTCTCCTTAGATAATGCAAAGACAAAAAACAAAACCCAAAATAAGACCTAAAAACAAAAAACAAAATCAAATAATTCATTATTACTTAAAATAAAAATTCACGTCTATCTGCTCATGTTCACACAAATCATTCTGGTTGCACATGTTCATTCCAGAAATAGTTCACTCAGATCCTATTTTGAACTTACTTTCTAACATTTTAAGTTTCTGTGCCTTTAAGATACCATGTTTCTGGTTTGACCATTGTTAATTGCCTCCATCCTCTGAGGAGCTTCATAAATTATATTGGAAAAAATCCTTCCCTGTACATCTCACAATTTTGGATTGCTTCCTGGGTTTTCCATTCTCAGTGATTGTCCGATGTTACCAAATTTCCCTTGAAGACATTTAACTTTCTACCTTACCTGTACCTCCTAATTCTCTCATCTCATTCTTAGAAATGAATGTTTTATTTTAACAGATTCCTAAAGTACTGTTCTAGTTACAGTACCTTTCTCTGACAGCTCTGGAACAATCAGAGGGCTGGAGCCTACCTTTCAAACATACCACCCAAAAAATTCAATCAAAGCCACCATGACTACTGAAATGTATTTTCAAAGTCTACAGACAAATGTGGCTCATGCTTAGTCATTTGGCCCAGCCAAATAAAATAATCAGTCTGGAAGGCTTTACAAGTTTGCATTTCAGGATGAAGACTCAGAGGTTTATTTTGCTTTAGTATCTTTGGAAAATGATTTTTTTTTAAATATATAATTCATTTGAAAGACAATATATTTTTTTCTGTTCGGTTACTTACTTTCAGCACTGAATTGCACTTTTCGACATTTAGAATTCACTTTAAAATAAGTTAAGATCAAAAACAACAGTGTTACACCAAAAAAGTGTTCGAGTGGGTATGATGCTTAAATGAAGTCTGTGTCAAAGTACATTTTAAGTAATGAGCTTAATAACCCAATGGCATCTCAATCTTCTAATCTCCTAATCCAAAATCTATGGAGTCATGTTGACTCATTTCCTCTCATACTCATGTGTAATGTATCACGAAATCCTTTTGGTTCTCTTTCAAAATATACTCAGGTTCCAACTACCTCTGTCTCCACTCCATCTCTATCTCATTGTTATCACCCTGGTAAACTCTATCATTATTTCTCAACAGGATTACTGCAAAACCCCCTGTCTGACCTCCCTCCTTCCACCCTTACTTTCTTGCAGTCTGTTTTCAACACAGTAAGCCCTGTGATCCTCTAAAACCTCAGACAGATCATATCACTCTTCCACTTAAAACCCTGCAAGAGCTACCCACTTCACTCAAAGTAAAGTCTGAATCCTTACAAAGACCTACATTTTCTGGCTCCTTGTGAGCTCTCTTCTATTACTCTCATTTTCATTCACTTCACTCCAGCTACATTGGCCTTCTTGCTGTTCTTCAAACCCACCAGGCATGAGCCAGCCTCAGGGCCTTTGAACTAGCTGTTGTCTCCGCTGGAACGCTCTTCCCCTAGACATCTCCATGACTAACCTCTCTCCTTCACCTTTTTAATGAGGTCTACTTACTCCGACTACCTATTAACAACTGTAACTTTCCCTCTCCTCACCAATCCAGTCTTGCTTATTTCACCCTACTTTTCCTTTTTTCCTAGCTATTTATCACTTTCCAGCATATTAAATATATTATTTATTATTTTAGTCATTTATTGTCTGTTTCCTTCTGCAAGAACATAAGGTCCATAAGACATGGGATCTTTGTCTCTTTGTTCAGAAGGGAAATTTATATTTATGTCATAGTTAGGTAAGAAGATTCCCTCGTATATTCCAGAGGTACAAGAATTAACATCAATAAATTGGTTCCAAATCTTTAAAAAATGTGCTCTCTCATCTTGATACCATAATTTTCTTGATAGAAATTTCCACATCAAATTATTATATGAAACTTGTTTAGTTTTATGAGACATAGGCTAAGGAACAATATATCCATGGCCATTTTGCAGATGTAGGTAGGAACGGGCAGATCAAGACTCAAAGCTTTCCTAGTCCCTTGGAGAAAAGAAAGCACTGCCTAAGCAAGCTTTTCTTGCTTTGTCATAAATAATCCTAAAACAGATGGCCAAAAGCTAAATATTAAGTCTGCTGTCATGGAAACCACTATCACAGCAGTCCATTCTAAAGCCCTACCTATAAGATAAATGTTTGTCTTCCTATTGTTTCAATCTGAACCTACTAACTTTCACTCCAAGTCCTACTACAAGGTATTATACACATACCAGCCTCACAGAAACGTCTGGGAGAGACTAGTTCATACACAGTATCACCTTAAACGTAGTCAAAATCCAGCAACGTATAGAGAAAGGGTTTTATATAATTGGCCACGTTCTTTCTGCATTCAAGTTCTGTTTTTATTATATACAAATCCATGTACCTTACCTTAATATTGCAAGCCTGCTCCATCAGTCTTCTGGCATTTTCCTCCGCCCTGTATCTCTTTGGAAGCTGAACTCTGAAAAACTTTAAAGCACCTTCAAAATCAGCCTGCAGAAGATCTTCCTTTGAGGTCTGCAAAATAATCCCAAGAATCATCATTACATTTTAGCATGCCTTCAGGACAAATACATTGAAAAAAGAATTTCTATTTTCCCGAATGCATCTTTGTAGCTAAGACCTAGCTTAGTTCCACAAGGTTTTAGGAATAGATTTCTAACCTCTTTACTATAGGCTGAAATAAGTCACCACAAATCCTAGGTGCAGTATAAGAATTAATTAATAGGCTAATATATTTAATTTACATAACCTGAAGATTAGAATGGTGGATCCCAGCAAAGCTAACCAAGTTACAGCTCTGGAGGGGAAAAAAAATAAAATGCCAGAAAAGCAAAAAATTTTAACTCTGGGTCTAATCTATGATTTTAGCTTGCTGGGTGTTCTAAGGATATTATTAGAAACTTGGCTGAAGACATAGACAATGTAATCAAAACACATTAAAATTATATAATGAACACCTAATGGGAGAAGGCCTTTCAACTAATGACAACAGCAGTTCAAGAAAATAAGAAATTGATCCCCCACCTTAAAGAATGCTATGAAAAAGTAAATGAAGCGAATCACTTAACTAGCGAACTTCTTATGAAAACTGCTTGCAAAATTTACTTCTTCAAGAAATAACCATTTAAAAATAAATATATGCATGCATAGAAAAAAGACGGAAAGGAAATAAAAAAGTTTCTCTGGATAGTGGGGTCACAGGGGTTTTTACCCTTATATTTTGCTGTATTTTCTGCAGTAAAGATTTTGTAATAAGAAAGACAATAAGGGGCGCCTGGCTGGCTCAGTGTGTAGAGCCTGTGACTCTTGATCTTCTTGGGGTTGTATGTCCAAGCCCCACATTGGGTGGGGAGCCGATTTAAAAAAAAAGAAAGAAAGAAAGAAAGAAAAAGAAAGGCCAGAAGTATTTTAATAAACAACTATAAGCAATCTTCGGCAAACACCCTGATACAAATTATAGATTAAGCAGACAGGGCACACAGAAGTAAGCCAAAGAGAAATGAGATGTTTTAAGAGTCAGAAATTGTCAGAAACTTCAGTAATAAAATGAAAAAAACAAAACAAACCAGGATGGCTAGAAATAATAAACTATGTGCTGGTTCAAAATATTACTTTATTTAGATTCAAATGTAGAGCTGATTAACCTTAAAGGCTGTCCTGAAAGAAAAGTCAGAGAAATTCCTGCTCTTCACAGGGCCTGAGTCATCTTCAGCACCCTGGTCCCCAAGCCATTAGACATGTCATCTCCTAGGTGAGCCACTGCAGTAACCCACTAACTGGTCTCCCCGTTTCCATTTTCTTCCCCACAATCCACTCTCCTTATCATAGCCAGATGATACCCTTTCACATCATGTGGTTCTTCTGCGTAAAGCCCTCCAGAGCTTCCTACTGTGCTCAGAATGAAATCCAAAATTGTTACCATGGCCCACAAGACCCTTCATGATCTGGAGCCCCTGCCTTCCCCTCCAACGTCGTCTTGAACCACATCTCCCTCCTGTTCTCAAGTTCCAGGCACACTGGCCTTGTTCCTGTTTCTTGTACACACCAAGTTCATTCCTAACTGAAGGCAACTGCCCTTGCTGTTCCTTCTGCCTGGACAGTCTTCTCCCAGATTTTCATAAAGATAGCAACTTTTTGTGATTTAGATTTTTAGCTCAAATGTAAAATCTGAGCGAGGCCTTTCCTGAGCACTTAAATTCTCCCCCACCCCCAGCCCATCAACTAATTTTCCACCAACGCATTTTCCCATTTTACATCTGTTTCCTCCTAAGGAAAGGGGCCTTGTCTGTCTTGTTCATTGCTGTATCCACAGTGACAAGAATAATAACCAGAATATAGGAGGTACTCAATTAAAATTTACTGAATGAATGAATTCTACTTTCATCTCCCTTACCTTTTAAACATACAGCAGGCATTTCCACAGGGGTACCAGGTTGCCTCAGCTTTAAATCAGAAAGTAGAGCTAGGCTAACAGTAGCAGTGGAAAAACAAGCCTCGGTACATCTCAGATTGACTTCCTCCCTCCTGGATACTTGGACACGATGGCAATGATAAGTGGTAGAATGTTTAGCGCGACAGAGTGCTATCAACTCACCTTAACTTAGTTGGAAAAGACTGTTATGGAAACGTCAGCCTAAAAGAGGGCTTCTCTGACCAAAGTATCAACTGCTGAATTGCTGGGAAAGCATCCAGCTGCCAGATATACCAGACACACTACATCCCCAGTCTTCCTTTCTCACCGTGATACTGGCTTTGATGATCAGCTCTCTGGTAACTGTCGGGAAAACTCAAGACACACTGCTTCTGGAGTTTGTGGGGAAGCAGGATGACCAGCTATCCTCCCCACCCCAAAGCCTTTGAGGCCACTGCTTCTATTTTCTGGGCAACCAAGCTCTAGTTACCTGGTAACAGATGGCCCCAAAATGGTGGTGCAGTTCCTTGCCTGAAGGCAGTAGCATGATTACCTAATACTGCCCACGGCCTAATTTCAAGTCCAGCCTCTGAGTTCGTGCAAAAGCAGAAAGGTGAGGATTAAAGATGAGGAATCATACAGCCTGTGACACGTGACCTCTGGTCAGGCAGGGGTGGCCAGGTCAAAGAGATGCTGTCTGAAGGAGGCTACCCACTCAGGGGAGGTGCAGCAAGAAGCTCCCCACCTGGGTAGGGCTAAAGCCCAGCTGGGGCTGAGTCTCTGGAAACCAGAATTCAGAGTGCCCTGTGACTGTCCTTTCCAAGACACTGCTTGCGTTAATGATGCTCTAGATCCCATGGCCCACTCAGCTAAGCCCTGTCAGAGAGGCGCTCTAACGATCACAAGGCAGAACGACTCAGGTAGACAAACATGTGGAAACTGCATGGTATTTGGTCCCCTAATCTCAGCTTCTAGAAAGTAGTTGGCAATTAAAGACACTCAAACAAGGCTGCAAAGGATGACATAAATTCATTCTGATCCCAACTCTGGCTAAATTGTGGTGCTGCCTACATCTTTACTGTTCTACTTCAAGAAGGGAGCATCTTCAACATCAAGTATTTGAGAAGGAAATAAGGTAAGTCCTATGAGTGCATTTGGTGAACCCCAAAACAAATATAAGGAATGACAGTTTGGAAAGTTGTCTCTGTGTTGCTCATATATGCTCAGGTACTGATATTTTAGTAGCTAGAAACAGTACCCTGCTCTCACTGATATTTTTAATTCCATAAAGCAGGCAGTCTAAGTTGTAAGAACTTATATTCCTGTCATGGACTGAAATAAAGCTAATTTCATTGTGAATTAAAAAAAACCATATATATATATACATATATATATGCCAGAAGACAACCCTGGGGGGGGGTGGGGAACACGCCAATAAGCAAAAAGTATATTAACAAAAACCTTGCTTGACATTGCTCCAGAAGATAATCTGCAGTCCTACTTTGATTCTAAAGGGCTTTTTCCTCCAATTTTCTATCTTTAAGAGACTTCCATAATCATTAAGTATCACCTCCAAATACCTTTTTATGCCATAAGCAGATTATAAATTTATAGGGGTAACTCTCCATTTCCTGATAGCTGTATGTGAGAGGTTTTTCCCTCTACAATTGAGGAATAGATACCTCTTGGTCTGCAAAAATTTGGATACCTCACTAAGAATTTACCAGAAAGTTGTTTGGTTTTTTATTTTTATTTTATTTTATTTTTTTTAAAGATTTTATTTATTTATTTGAGAGAGAGAATGAGGTAGAGAGAGAGCATGAGACAGGTGAGGGTCAGAGGGAGAAGCAGACTCCCTGCTGAGCAGGGAGCCCGATGCGGGACTCGATCCTGGGACTCCAGGACCATGACCTGAGCCGAAGGCAGATGCTTAACAATTGAGCCACCCGGGCGCCCCTGTACATATCATCCTGTTAAATATATATGCTTCACAACTGTCAAGCATTAATGTAACAGTATTAGTCCAAAATATAAGTAGCAGCGCTTTCTATGAAACTAAAACATGACTTCACACGGCTTATTAATAAACTGGCCACGGAGATGTAAATGTAATTAACGGTTATAATTAAGTTTACAATTGTATGTATGAATGCTACCTGTCTACCCCGACAATGAAGAGAAGCTTACCACATGATCTTGTGATAAGACCCAAGCCTTAAAAATGCACCCCTAATGGGGCACCTGGGTGGCTCAGTCGTTAAGCGTCTGCCTTCGGCTCAGGGCATGATCCCAGGGTCCTGGGATCGAGCCCCACATCGGGCTCTCTGCTCAGCGGGAAGACTGCTTCTTCCTCTCCCATCCCCCTGCTTGTGTTCCCTCTCTCACTGTCTCTCTGTGTCAAATAAATAAATAAAATCTTTAAAAAAAAATGCACCCCTAAAAGGCAGACTAACATTTCAAGGACCAAACCAAGTATCCAAAAGAGGAGAGGCCAGCTTCTGGATATCGTTATCCATCTGTGCTCACTACAACAGAACTCCCGTCAGGTTAGAAGAACTGATTTCAGCTGGAAAGGCTGTTCTTCAACTGGGAAATTCTTAGAGTTTTTCTATATTGCCTTCAGAATGATCATGAGGGAAAAGTATCATAATGAAAATGCAATTGCTTTCCTGAAATTATTTAAGTAATATTAGCCAGAAGGTAACACAGACTAGAGTTAGGGAAATCTAAATAAGCAAAGACATGTTTTCTTCCCTTGCAAAATACAGAACTCTTATCAGCTTTTAAATAAGAATAAATGACAACTTTTGAAAATTAGTGGTTTTATTAATACTCATCTTTTGCTCCCCAAACTTGCTGTCAAATCCTTTTAAGTGATGGTATGGAACATGTTTATCAATTATACCTCCAAAGGGAATATTACTTCTTTCTTCATTTGAATAGAATTATATAAAAAGATTACCTGGACAATTAAAAACATTTCAACCAGTCCTACTTCTGTTTCCTTTCAAGTAGGTAAAGAGAAATATTCAGAGGGAAAAGGTAAGTAGGATTTTTGTTTGTTTAAGTAGGATGTTAATTTAGGTATCCTTCCCACTTCCTCCAGTAAAATGAATTAAGCAAATTGCCAGGCACATGACAGACACCAACATAAATTTGTTCTATGAATTCATAAAAGCTCCACTTCAAGCATACCCAGTGTTAAAAAGCCACAATTAATAAAATGCAAATTAAAAAGTAGATGTAGAACTTATTTTAATATAAAAATTGACTTTTACATTTTGAAGGGCATCAGAAGTATGCATGGCAACTTTTATATTTGAGTCTTTAAGTTTTGAGAGTTGTAATCTCTCTTCAATGAGCAATCCTTGCAACAGTTAAAACAGAAGAATGGGAGACATATTTGCTCCTCTGGTTTTTCATTTCAGTAATCAATCCTCCTTTGGATTCACTGTGCACAGTGCCCACAGTATCAGTATTGAAACTATAGCCAACACTGATATTAATATAGAATGATCTGGTAATAACTTCCCACGCCATATAACAGCTAATAAAATCTAAAGGGATAAAAGGGAGATTTTGAACAGGAGTAGAATGAAAGTTTTTCCTTTTTCTTCAAATTTCACACACTTAAATGAGTATGGACTCTGGCTATGTGTCACCGATGATACCATTTTGAGTGTGTTTTTCCCACTGAAAAATTCAGTGCAAGAGTATCACATTTTAAAGTGATTTTTTTTTTTTTTTTAAAGAGGCAGGGTGGGTGGAAAGGAACAGTTCTAACATTTGGGTGTTAGCTCTAGATGCTTCTATTCTGAACCTCTCACGACTCTTGGATGATCAATCTTTCTTCAAGGGCCTCCGATAAGCAGCAAATTCTAGATTTGATTATTTTAGGGGATTATTTTTTTTAAATCTAGGTATGGTTCTCTTTCTTACCTTCACTATTTTTACCACAAATGGCTTTTTCTTCCTTTATAGTGTCTAACAGGATTTCTATTCAGTAGAGACAGATTTTTGGAAGTCTGAAATCATTTGGAAGCACAGGCTTTAGGAGAGGGAAACATTACTTAGCTGGTATCTAGGATACCTGTATCTCTTGCTTTGGTATTTTAATTTCACCAAAGAAACGTGTGTTCAGTGAGTCAGCACATAGAATTTATGCCTTAGGGTAATATCTGAAATGAAGTACTTGTACCTGATTTGTTAAAGGGAAATTATTCTTTAATAGGTGTATCTCTGAAGGACTAGAAGCAAAAATTTCAAATGTAATGTAAAGAAAACTTAAAAAAATTTTTTCAAATGTGCTTGGTATTCTAGTTTGATGGTCCCTCTATGAATCAGGGGACAATGAGTAAGGCTCAAAGTCCAAATCTACAACACTGTCTTGGCAAATCTTGATTTATTTGATCGGTCCATCAAGAAAATTAACTTACATGAAAAAAGAAAAACTACTGGAATCTTTAAAGTAAAATGAAGTATTTACATGTGTTTAACCTACATGCATTCATGTTTAAAACTTATCTAAAAACCAAAACTTCAGTGCCTGCCCTTTTGAGTGGTAATGGAAAGATTGCAATATTGCATGTGGCAGGATTCCTCTCAGGACCACCCTGTGCATATCAGCCATCGATCCCACATCATTAGCCAGTCCAATAACACAAGGCTGAACAACTGTACATCCTCCTGGTACACATGCTAAATAAACTTTACGCAGTAACTCATTGGATAGCTTATCTTAATTCACAGCCATATTGCTAATTAAAGGGCATGTGATTTCCCAAACTGTAGAGTACCCTAGTTCTATCAATAATCTTTTAAGTACAATACTGTATAACAAAATCAGAGATCGTCAAATGACCCTACAGACAACTCAGTACATACTTTTCATATGTAATGCAAATGGCACCATTACCTAGACTCTGAATGTGAGAGCCCAAAACAACCTAAGAAACATACTACCTTGAATATCTAATTGGGCAACCAAGCCAACTTCATATGGTTGCGACATACAGATCCACATGACTTCCAGAAGATCTGAAGGTTATGAACCCACCTCCTTGTGGATTTTATTGCTGATAATCTGTTTTAAACTAGAGGTAGTTTAAATTCAACCCTAATGCAAATTTAAGTATGAGAGACAGTCTTAGTTATCCATTTATGTTTTCCTTCAAAGCACTGAAAGTGTAAAGTGCCAAAGGAAGGCAGCACCAGGTTACTGGAAAGTTAGGAGTGCGAGCCCTGGAGCCACAGAGTTAAGTAGTCTTTAAGTATACGAAAGTATACGAGACCCAAAACGGACTTCTCAAAGAGATGTAGAGAATTTGTTGAAATATATTTTACCACTTAACAGTGTTAGAGCTCCTGAATAAAATGCTTATTTCACTTAAAAAAAAAAAAGCTCCTTTCTAATAGAACATAAACCTTCAGTTTTCTCTTTTATTAAGAAAAATGAGATTCAGGGAAACAGAATTCAAGTGAGCACTGATGACCTCACCTGGGCACTAAAACATATGTACTGAACCTTTTTATTTCTTAAATGACAAAGAAATTGTATTTCTCAAAAATACCCCCTCCCCCATAATTATATGCTGGTCATTGCTTCTAACTTCATCTCACAATGATAAACAGACTTTCTTCAGGGTGAAAAACCCCTCATGTATACAGCTACCTAAAATGTTATGATTTAACAAGGGGGATGATACCTGCATGCAAATACATACATGAAGACTGAATTGATAATTGCAAAGATAATATAAACAGAGATGAACTAGACTGAAGAGAGATACATGAGAGAAAAGTGTTAAATTCAGTCAACATTGTACTTCTGAAAAGACTCAAATATGACAGAACCATAACGAAAGAACAGTCTGGAATGGTATTAAACTCCACTGTATAAAATAGACAAAGCTTAATTATTCTTGTTCAATTACCAAATAATGGTATAGGACTACTGTAGGCCAATTACATTATAGAACAGTTGCTAGGTATAGTTCTCAAACCACTAAAAAGAAACCCTGCACCAGCGATTGTGGGTATTTAATTTTAACCCTTGGTAGGAAGTGAGGAAGGGTGATTTTCCTCTTGTTCAGAAATCAAAAAACAAGTAAGCCAGACTTCCCAGATTCACAGCACAGACCCAACAGCTTTAAACTGCTTCATAGATACACAATTCGAGCATTCCAGAAGAGAAATTTTCAATTTCCCACCCAGGGATTTTTAGGGGGTAAAATTCCCTATCCAGGAAAAAAAAAATCAAGTTGGCAATCAAATGGTGAGGTTAGAACGCAAACCACAGTAGCCTAGATAGGTAGCAATAACGTCTGTTGTGAAATTTAACCCTTCTGGAGACGTAAATAACGGAATGCCTACATCAAGCGCTTGGGTATTCTGCTTTATTGCTGAGTCTAGGCAGCCAGAAAAACGCTTTTTTTTTTCCCCCTGCCACAGAGATAATGCCACTAATGTGGCCCTTGGCTTTTAGAAAAGAGCCAGATCTCCTCTAGCCAATTAAGGAGTGGCCTGGAGCAGGCTCAGCCAGAGCCCCAGGGCAGCGGCCACTGAGCACTTCCTGCTTGGTAGTGTGGGGAAGAGGAGAAGAAAAAGGAGACTGCAAGCCTCTTTTAGGGATACAGGAATTCTCACAGAGGGTGGCAGATTCCTTACAAATGAAGTTCAATGAAAAACAGTCTCACCGCCAGAAGCCGAGGCACAAACAGACGATGCCCCATCCCCAGAAGTTCCAGCACCCGACATGCATACTCATTCACCAGCTTGCTCCTCTCGTCGTGCATGTCCTGGGACTTTTTGACAGGAGGTGTGAGCTTAGCAGCTGGGGCTGGGCAGGGCACCCCTTCTTCCATGAGCAGTAAGTAGGTATCCAGAATGAGAAAGCTGGATCTCTTATCCACAATTTTGAGAACTGCAGTGGGAGGGGAGCCAGGCTTAGGTCTCCCCAGGAGCACGCACAAGCCAGGCTGTGGTGGGAATTGTCAGCTAACGTCTCCACAGCAAGAACATTTTGGCTAAATTATCCACTGTGCAAGAGCCCCAAAGTAGACTGGAAAATGAAATCAAATTTTGATCTAAATAAAAAAACGGCAAAAGCAATCGAATGCAAGAAAATGGCCAAGAGTGATGCAGGAGAGTTCAGATACATGTGTTAAAATGTACCAGCAGCTCAGAAGGGTCTAGCATGTGAGTGTGTGTGCGCGCGCGCGTGTGCGTGCGTGCGTGTGTGTGCGCGCGTGTGCGTGCGTGCGTGTGTGTGTGTGTGTGTGCGCGTGTGAGCAGACAGAAGCAGCGGCAGCCGGGAAGCCAGGGCAGTTGTGAAGCTGCAAGGAGAAAAGGATGAGCTCATTGCAATCCTTGATTCGTGACAAGCGGCGCTGCGGCCGCCGACGCCTCTCGCTGGGAATCAGTAATGAAGGGGTAGGGGAGGAAGGGGAGGGAAGAGGAGGAGGTAGGTGAATGAGCATGCAGAGTGTCTCGGGGGAGAATGCTGTAATAAGAAGCCAATGGCGAGCCGTTGGACAGATGTGCTTCTCCCTCCCAGTCCACCTTCAATCAGTGTGAGTCTGACGGCTTATGCTGCTGAAGCCGAAAGCCAGAGACAGACAACTAGCTTCTCTTGACATGGAATGCTCACAGAAGGACCAGACAGCTGGCCAGCTAAAAGGCTGACCTTTCTTTACTCTTGCTTTCTAATAAGGACAACAGATAAAAGTCTGATTTTATGCTGAGTATTTAAAGTGGGATGCTCCAATCCTGGTTCGATGACTGAAAGCTCTACAGAAGAGAGGTTTAGGGTGAAACGATACAAGATAAACAGAGAGCCAAGACCGAGCTTCCAAGAAACGACACACCCTCAAGTTGCAGTGTTTATGCAATAATAATGACTTTTGCAATGCTAGAATGTGAAGCATTTCAGCATTCTGGGAAGCCATAATTAAAAGTAAGATTTCTATAAACATGCAGTATGACAAAACAGAAAAACCTACAACATCAATAAGGAACATACATCTAAGGAACCGTTAAAGTTGAGATTCTCAGAGCAGTAATAACTTTAAGCCACAGACCCTGATAAACACTCATTTAATAGCTCAAAACATTATTTTGATGCTCTGTGCTCAAATTAATCCTTCCCTACTAATAATATAACTTAGGATTATCCATGCTTTAAAATTTTACAGTCTTAGTATGTGTCATATTAAGTTCCTTGATGTGAATAATCAGTTACAGCCAAATGAAGGCAAAAAGACAAGATCCCCTTTAGGAGCAGTTTCTAAACTTTAGCTAACAATTAACTAATCATATTCAGAATCTTGTTCTGCGGTTCTGGGGTGAATACCAGATCAGTTTCTCCATGTAAGTTGTAGTATGATAGAATAAGAGGACTAGAGAATCACAGCTGGTTCCTTCTGAGTCTTAAGTTTCCTGCTCTGACAAATAAGAGTTATAGATCTCTGTAAGTAACAAAATAGAAACATCAGCTTATCTCTCTGATCTTGGTTAAAGAAATAGATTAATTACAGGAGTGCCTGGGTGGCTCAGTCGTTTAGCGTCTGCCTTCGGCTCAGGTCATGATCCCAGGGTCCTGGGATCAAGCCCCGCATTGGGCTCCCTGTTCCGCAGGAAGCCTGCTTCTCCCTCTCCCACTCCCCCTGCTTGTGTTCCCTCTCTCGCTGTGTCTCTCCCTGTCAAATAAATAAATAAAATCTTAAAAAAAAATAGATTAATTACAGAATTGGGGTTAAAGGGAAATATTGCCTGCCTTAACAGAATATTGTTTAGTTCCTTTTTCCAAAACTCAATAAAACATTTTTTTGTTAAACATTTCGAGTATTAACAAAACCTTTTGTTTCTTTTTTTTTTTTTAAGATTTTATTTATTTGACAGAGAGAGACACCGTCAGAGAGGGAGAAGCAGGCTTCCCGTGCAGTAGGATGCCCCGATGCAGGGCTCGATCCCAGGACCCTGGGATCATGACCTGAGCCGAAGGCAGATGCTTAACAACTGAGCCACCCAGGTGCCCTGAGTATTAACAAAATCTCAAATAAGATATTTATATATTGTTTGTCAAGCCCTTATTTCTTCCATAAATTATTTTTCTTTTTCCCCCCAAAATGATTTTTTTTTTAAGATTTTATTTATTTGTCAGAGAGAGAGAGAGCATAAGCAGGGGGAGCAGCAGGCAGAGGGAGAAGCAGGCTCCCCACTGAGCAGGGAGCCCAATGTGGGACTCGATCCCAGGACCCTGGGATCATGATCTGAGTCGAAGGCAGATGCTTAACCAACTGAGCCACCCAGGCGTCCTGATTTTTCTTTCTTTTTTATATACAGAGAGAAAGAGCGTGTGTGTGCTGGGGGCGGGGGCAGGGAGAGAGAGAATCTTAAGCAGGCCCCATGCCCAGCGCTGGCCCGCTGCAGGGCTCCATCTCAAGATCCTGAGATTAGGACCTGAGTCAAAATCAAGAGTTGGACACTCCACCAACTGAGCCACCTAAGTGCCCCTCCAAAAATAATTTCTTAAAAAACTAGAGATTTTAATGTAAAATGATCAAAACCATTAGAATATGACATCTATCTATACCTATAGATATAGATATAGATACAGATACAGATATTCAGATCCCTAAGGTTCTGGAGGAAATGTCTGATGGGCTACCCAGGGTGGGGCTGGTTCAGCTGGAAGGGGGAGACTGTAAGGCTGAGGGCAAAGATTCTGGGCCTTTCATAGCCTACCCTTACACACACAAACACACACACCCCCCTCAGGGAATAGCTCCATTTTTACCTTGTTTACATACTGGAGTTACAGGAGATTCTGTTTGAAAAGACTATGCTACTGCTGTGTAAGTGTGAAAAGCACTGTCATGGAAGCTTCTCGTTTAAGAACAAGGGGACAAAAAAAAAAAAGAACAAAGGGACATTTTTACTTGCAAAGGAAGGGAGAATTCAGTGACTCTTTTGCTTATAGGACTTTTTTTGGATTGATATATTTTTTAAAAGCTAGGGGAAATGTTTCCATGCAACTGACTTGGTTTCAAAGAACACTGGCAGAAGCATTTATTTTTTCTTATATAAACCAGAAACAAAGAATATCTTGCCCAAACGGATTCTGGTAAGAAGTCAAAATTAATCAAAAGACTTCAGAACTATGGTTTGGCTCTGATGCTCACAAAAGAAGTTCTATTAAATGTAATAGCCAAAGTATGCTATTTTAATGAGCAAACCGAGTTACACTTAAAACAATTACAAACAAGTGGTCCTGTATTTCAGTTTTCCTCATCTCTCCATCATCCTGCCCCTCAAAAATGCATTATCCTTGAGGAAGTGAAGGTAAGGTTCAGGCTGGGCTCTGAGTGGCCCCTCCTGGGAGAGCAGCAGTGGTTTTGTGGGGAGATGACATGGGTCCAGAGCATACCTTCCCCAACCAGCCTGAGGAACTGGGGCCACACCAGAGCCCTGCAGAAGGCATGGGGTTTGGAGCAGTGAGCAGCCTGAGGAAGAACAGGAGGAAGGGGGAAGTGGGGGGAGGCCCCCGAACCAAGATGCTGAACCAGAGAAGGCAGAGCCAGCACTATGGGGGAAGGAGAAGATGTAGCTGCTGACACGCGGAAGTGGATCCAGGTCCTCGGGCTTCACAGGCCAGACCCACAGTTAAGAGTGAGGATGAAGATGGAAAGGGAACAACAGCACAGAGCCACTACAGCTCTGTTCCCATGGACCCAGAACATGCTGAGCTGGTGAAAAGGGCAAAGGCTGAAGGTCTAGAATTCCCAGTGGGAAGACACGGTACAGAAGGCCCTCTGGACCCAGAAGGCATCCCCTGCCTGGAAATGACCACACTGAGAGGGGTCTCACCTCCCTGCACTCCAGGCCAGAACCCGCAGAGGAATGAACACATCCCAGGTTGTAATGTCCATCCCCATCCTCTCGTCTTCCTTTCTACCACAAGGTGAACTGGACTTCTCAGAAACCTGCTGATTCAGTTCTGCATATATGGGGACATCAGCCCAATCCCAACCCGTCTCGGCAGGTATCACCCTATGGAGAATAAAGCACCCTCTAATAAGCAGCCCCCCATCCCCAGAATCATCCTTGTTTTCAACATTTCCATAATTTTTCAGGCTGTCCTTTGAGAATAAGCTGTTGATCAGTATCAGGTAAAATAACTCTTCTAGAACATCACTTGGTGAAATGGAAGAATGGATTCAGGCATTTTTGAAGCCATACAAGAGTGAGTCATCTCAGTGAGCATTTTCTCTTCTTCCTCCCCAACTCTCCAAGTAATTTATTTACTGCTGATGAGATTCAGTACAGTACACTTCTGAGAAATAAATTTTTGAGTTATAAAGTAGTTCAAAGACGAAACTAATGGTAGGAAAAAACTCTTCTAAATTAACCAGTTAAAAATACATGATTTCTCAAATTTCCTTACACAAACTAGTATGAAGATTTTTTTAAAAACAATCTGTAAGGAGGTTCAACAGCAAGCTGAAGCTAATATGGGAAATTTGGATGAATCATGCAATGAAGCAGAGAGAAAAGAAAAGAGGACGAGGCAATGGTCCCTAAGCCATGGTCTAAAAAATAGAAGGCTCTCTCTCTGGAGTGCCAGAATCAGGTGGATGGTGGGGCAGTCCTAATCAGAGCCTCGTGCTTGAGTGCTCTCCCTAAGCCACTCCACTGTGTCATGATTGCTGGACATGTGCAGGACATAAACAGACTCCCACTGTAAAATGAAAAGCATATTCGACTTAATTTTATGGAATTGTAATTAAGAACACTGAGTGCAAAAAAACATGCTAAGTAGTTACTTCAGGGGTTACAGTGAAAAAGGAAACATTTTCTAATCTGCAAGAGCTTAAACTCAGAGACGCATTCAAACAAAGATAAAGCAGGATGTGGACACCATAAAAGGAAGAACAACACTGTGTAATGATCTAGTCACATCTTTGGTATTCACAATGGATGCGGACAAAAGTAGGCTCCTACTAGTGGGACTGACCTGGACCTAAACCCAAGAGTAAGGAGAATTAAACATATCTCTAGGAGCAAAACAGGGCATTGCTTATTATACTATCGTTTAGTCATATTTACTTGTATGACATAGGTAAATTACTTAATATTCTTTGAGTCTCTGTAAAATGCTAATGTCACATATCTAGCCAAGTTGCTCTAGGAACTTAGTAAGTTAATGCATATAAAGTGCCTAGAAGAGGGTGAGTGCTAGTCTGTCCAGGAAGTCCTATAGAAGAGGAGAGCAAGTATAAAATGCATTGTGTTCACCTGGTTTAGGGTGAGAAAGACAAAAAGGACTCTGAACGTATTATTAAAAAGAGAATTAGCCAAATACCGATAAAAGACATTCCTGTGAGACCAACTGCCTCTTCAGTTGTAACCTTGAAGATTTAAACACTTAGCAATAAGTAGGAAAGGACCTATACTCTTCTCAACTTGGAAAGGTAAAAGGGCAAAAACTGAATTCTCTAGTTATTTCTTTTTTGTAGGATAGACAACTTTTTATTTTTTTTATTTTTTTAAAGATTTTATTTATTTATTTGAGAGAGAGTGAGAACACGAGACAGAACATGAGCAGGGGGGAGGGCAGAGGGAGAGGGAGAAGCAGGGTCCCCACTGAGCAGGGAGCCTGACTTGGGGCTCCATCCCAGGACCTGGGGATCATGACCTGAGCCCAAGGCAGATACTTAACCCACTGAGCCACTCAGATGCCCCTGGATAGATGACTTCCTAAAAGATGAACTCTCAATAATTTGGCAAGTTCCTAAGATCCAACAAACAGGTCAAATAAAGATGACACAGTAAGTAGTATTGGTATCTTGGCATACATGTAAAATCCTGCACAGCACACACTCTGCCATTCAAGTTCAAGCTCTGCTACATGCTTCCGGAGGTAGAAGGATACACCAGATGCTGCTTCTAACTTTATGTATTATTCACGCTACTTGAAGAAAAGGCTAAAATGAAATGTAATGAGACTGAGCATATAGGCTGTATCACAGGGAAATGAGTCTCATTATTTTGTAGCTGGAATTCATACCCTGAAGAATTGGAGTACAAAATAAAATACATAATTAACTGACATCGTGGTGGGTAGTTCAGGTAACAAGTTTATAGGAATTCAAAGGGGAAAAAAGATTCCTGTAAAATATTATAGACTTACCTAGTGTTTAAGAATGGTCTGACCTCTCATAAGACTTAAGGCATAACCACGTTAAAGGTATTGTTTTTTTTTTTTTTAATAGAAGAAAGAACTTTCTCCCACCAACAATAATTTAATAACATGCTGAATAGTCACTGTAGCAATTCTTGCGGTCAAATTCTAGCTTAATGCCTTTATTAGTGCAAGAACTTTTACAGTCTCTTTGAGTTGATCATTTTGCCTCAACTTCCTTATCTTTATTGACAATTATCTCAAAAGGCTGCTTATTTTATTATTGGACATTTATCTGTTTAGAAAGTACTACTTGCAGTAAGCCAGAAATGCGAAACTTCTAGTCACTGGGTTGGGGAATATATTTTATAACAATATAATGATACATTTTATAACAACAATATATAGAATTAAGTTTACTTTCTTTATGTAACATTAATTAAAATATTTGAAGGCAGTCCTAATTTCCTTTTCTCCGAGTTCACCATCCCTGCTAACTGGACCTCCTATAACCTGGTTTCTGGACCATTCTAAAGTGTTCACAATCCTACCTCCTGGGCAGAACACACTTTTTTGGCCAATGTCCCTCAGTAAAGGACTACCCACACCAAGAAGGATATTCTGGACATGACAGCATGTCCAGATAGCATGTCCAAAATAATGTGGTGTTGTTAGACCCTAGAAAGCATCAGAGTCTAACATGTTTATCCTACTGATGATAAGACTGAGGCAACGGATAAGTGACCGGTTTAGGATCATAAAACTTGCTCTAGGCAGAGCCAGGAAGCCAAGATCCCAGAGTCCAGTTGCTTAGCAGGGAACCTTGCATTTCCTGCAGTGTTGTTGTCTTTCAATTAATGTAGCCGATTACAAAAACAAACAAACAAACAACTATCCTATTAGGAAAACTGTGCTTCACCATTTTATTTCATATGGAATTGACCCAGAGCCTTTGCCTGCTCTCTGCTATGAAAGAATCTAAGATTCATAGATTTGAGTTGAGAGGGGCATCCAAAAGCCTGCCTTGAGAATAATCACTTCTGAACACACACGATAATAAAGGACATCTGCCTTCTCAGTTCTTAAGTGAGGAGCACTCTCTTCTTCAATCACACAGTTAAAGAGGCTACATCCCTGGCAGCTCAGCCACAGTGTCCACTTAAGAGCAGCTTTCTTAAAGCCATGTTAGTGATGCAGGCTTGAAAATGGAATGCTGTCTCAGTTCATTCATTCCATTCCCTGGGCAGATTGTTTAAGGCTCACATTTATTTTCAAGGTAAGCAGAAGCATAAACAAATGTTAGCAGGGGCCTGTTTTTTATGTTAAATTAATCAGATTAAAATAATGATCTATAGAATCCAGACTGTTTCTTGATTCTCTCATGCTGGATCAGCATTTTACTTTTTATTTTTACATGTGTGTATGAGTGTACGGGTGTACTGTTTGTCATGGCTATTAAAAATAAGGTGCTTTATTCATCTTGGTAAGTTGTGAATTGCCTCTACCTTCTTCCCATGGTCCACCTCCAGTTCTCTATTCAATTTGCGAACTCTGGCATCTTCATGTTACAAAGCATGCTAAGTGTAGTTTAATAGCTGTCACTGTGAAAAATAATATTTTCAGTGGAGTAGTTATATGGTTGAGCCCATGTATTAGCAAGTGAATTTGTTTCCATAAAATGAATATGTCAGATGGGGACAGTCAGGGCTTTTTTGCATAGACAAATCCATGTTCTGGAATAACGATGGTAATAGGTAGTCTGGCTGTACTATTTCCTTGCCCCTGCCTCCGGCCTCACAGCTTCAGATGGATTCAGTAGAATTTCAGAGGTAGCAAAATGGTGAGAATGGAGGTGATTTTTCCTCTACTTTCACTGGAGGTGATCTGCTCCTTCTTCACCTCCCATGGGAGTTCAGTTCCTGCAGATACTCAGTATTGCCACAGGCTGACTTCTGTGACCATAGTAGACCAGCTACACAGGGGTCTTCCCTGCGTGGTGGGCTCCTTTACCTATCTCATACCCCTATTTGTTCCATGCAGGGCCTAGCAAAGTGACATATACATCACAAAGTCTGGTAGATATGTGAGTAACTAAGAGTATGAATGATAATAGTTATTATTTATTCAGTATCGATAAAGGCTATGAAATATGCAAGCCCTTAGAGTCTGCATTACTGCATTTAATCCTAACAACCAATTATGACCTTTTCACATTGGAGGCACCTGAGCTTGGAACAGTGAAGGGACTTGCCCAAGATCATGTTACTAGTAAGTGGTAACTGCAACTATAGTTTTTGAATAACTACCAAATGTTTAAAATCTTTCTTTTTTTAAAGATTTTACTTATTCATGACAGACAAAGAGAGAAAGAGAAGCAGGCTCCCCACGGAGCCCCCAAATGTTTAAAATCTAACTTGAGTTATTAAACAGTGAAGGAAGTAGACTTAAACAGACTGGATCCTAGAGGCTAATCAAATTAGTCCAGTGCAAACAACAGGATTTACACAGTCTTGTCACTATGAATATACTGAGGGACTAGTGTGTCTTGGGTTCTAAAAGAAATGATGGAAACAAAAAGAGAGTAAAAACTTATGCTCAAAGAGCACCACCTGTACCCTGGTGATCCTATCCATACCCTTCTTGTTAATCACTACTGAACAACAACAGCCACAGATCAGCCCTCTCTCCAGAGCTGCCAACCTGTGTATCTATCTCCTTACAGGATATATGCAGCCTCACATGTAACTTGATCTCAGCGTCCAAAGTCACCATTTCCTCTCCAGCACAGATCCTCCTCTGACATTTCCTATCCTGGCTAATGGGTTCCCCATCTGCCCAATTATACAGTAGGCACCAGGGTGTCATCCCAGAGTCCCCCTTTTACCCCCCTCTACCTCTCACCCATCATTCAAGTCTAGTGGATTCAACCTCCTCACTATCTCTCAAAACTATCCCCTCTTCTCCACTCCCAGCTCTTCTGCTTTGAGATCAGCCCTAGGTATGACATGCTGGGGTCTCCACTGTGTACAATACTGAAGGTACTTGGAGTTCCCAGCATATACCTGGCAATTCCATGTCTCCAGATCTTTGTTCTTGCTTTCTCCTTTTCTTGAACTGTGCTTCCCCTCTAATTCACTTACCTTTCCTTAATCTGCCAAAATTCAATTCTGATATTACCTCCTGCAGGAACCACCCTTCAATCCCACATTGGGACAGCTGGCCCGCTGTTTGCTTCCCATGTTTCCACCTGTGCTGTCTCCTGCACAGCACTTGCAGGCTTATATTTTAAATGAGTTGCATGGAAATCAATGGTTAGGATCCCTCTCCCCTGCTAAGGCAATTAGAGATAGGTATCATGTACCATCCTTCTTCTTGTCCTAAAAACTGAGCCGAGGCAGTTACATAATGGCTACCCCATAATTGTTTCTCAAAATGGTTCAGCATTCAAAATGGATAAAATATGTGTAGGAGAATGAAAGATAAGCATTTCTCTGATTAGAGATATTGGTGCTTTAATATTTCTGAGCCTTTTAGGATGCTCTTCCCTCTTTCTAGAATGTTTTTCCTCCATCAATTTTTCCTTTAAAAATTTTAACAATCCTTCAAAATGTTGTTACTGAAAGAACAAAAACTGAGATGTCAGACAGACCTGTATTTATTTTTTTTTAAGGATTTTTTATTTATTTATTTGGCAGAGAGAGACACAGTGAGAGAGGAAACACAAGCAGGGGGAGTGGGAGAGGGAGAAGCAGGCCTCCTGCCGAGCAGGGAGCCTGATGTGAGGCTCAATCCCAGGACCCTGGATCATGACCTGAGCCGAAAGTAGACGCTCAATGACTGAGCCACCCAGGCACCCCTGACAGACCTGTATTTAAAACCAACATTTGATGTCCAGTAACTGTGTGACTTGAGGAAAGCTAACCTCTTTGAGTCTCATTTTTCATTAAGGAAATAAGGTTTAAAACAGTAATCTTATGAAGTTGCTAACATTATTCACGACTGTGATATTTCTAGGTTGGTAAACTAGGATGATAGTACAGGTAATAACTGATAGGGAAAGCATTGTGGCCAGGAAAGGACGCAGGATGAATGGAGTTAGCAAGAAATATGTGGCAATCTTTTGGAGATGTTCTACAGGCCATGGGAAAGATGAATCTGGAGCCAAGGGATGGGTTTAGAAATCACTGGTGAAATATGGGAATGAATGAGGTAAATGAGGGAAAATACAAAAGCCGTGAACAGATATTCTCATATTATGTCATGATATTCCTCTCAATTATGCCAGGTGTGATTTAATAACTAGTTATATTTTATTAGGGAAATAATTGACCCCACCAGACAGAATGCTCCTTAAGGGAACATTTTGCATTTGCTTCACTCACCAACGTGTTCCTAGCACCCAACAGAGTGACTACATATACAAAGAGTTCAGGAAATAATTACTGAGTTGATGAATGATTGAATCTCATACAATATTCCCTGATGGACCTTCTAATCATTTGCTTGAAATCTGGTGACTTAAATAATGAGTAACATGAGAATACAAATTCCTAATAAAAATGTGCTGAGGTGGAGGTAAGAATAAAAATCTGACAAGTGCCTGTTGTGGGCCAGACGCTGCGCCATCCACCTCCATGCATGGTCTTACTCCATTCCTATAATATGTGGTAATGAGATCACTGCTAAAAGAAATGATTTGTTCATGTTTTGCAAGTCAGTATTTTTTGTTTTTATTTTAAGTCATCTCTACACCCAACGTGGGGCTCGAACTCACAACCCTGAGATCAAGAGTTGCCTGCTCTTCTGACGGAGCCAGCCAAGTGCCCCTTTGCAAAATCCATCTGCCGATTTCTACAACATCCTTGATTGCTTGATTTCCCACTTTCCCTAAGCCTTCCAAGTCCAATTGATCTACAAGCCCTATCAGCTCTCTCTACAAAATTATCTGAATCTGTCTTCTTTTTCCATCTTCACTGTCACCACCTTAGTCCAAGCTATGATCACGTCCTGACTCGGCCTTCTGAAATAACGTCTGACTTGTCTCCATTCTTGCTTCTTTTTCAATTCACATTCCACACACCAGAATCCCTCAATCCAAATGTCTTAAAACCATAAATCAGATACAATTTCTCCCTGCTTAAAACTTTTATACTGGCTTCCCCTCATACCCCAATGCCAACATTTTGCTACTGTTTATATGTCTCTACTGCTCTGGCCCCTGCCCAGCCCCCTGACCACACCTCCTTCCTGTCTGCATCTCACTCACTGTGCCCCACTCACACTGGCCCCCTCTCTGTTTTGAACACACAGACCCTCTCCTGCCTTAGGGCCTTTGTACTTGCTGTTGCCTCTGGTCGTCACATGGTTGGTCCACTATGTCATTCAGCTCAAATGTTACTTTGCTCACAGAGGCTTCTCGTAACATCTTACCTAATGGAGAGCAGTAACACACTGGATTCTCTTGTATTCTTTCTTTCACAACATTCATCACTACTTGAAACTGTTTACTTCTTTCTCATGTATGATCTCTTTCTCCAACTAGAAAATGTTAGGGCAAGGCTCATGGGGGAGAGGAGGGAGAGCTTTAAATGATCTTTACTGAAGTTAGTAGAGAAAAACATAAATGTAAAATAAGATTCTGGTTTCAGCTTCTTTTTTTCATTCATTCATTCATTCATTCATCTTTAAAGGATTACTATTTTACAGGGCCTTCTGAATCTCTCTTTTCTTTAGCAACCGGGAGTCAACTAAAATGACCCCTTGACATTTATAGATTCAATATTTATGGTTTCAGCTCTCCCTGAGAGACCCCACAAGGCCATAACACAGCAACTTGTGGGTTTACTGAGGAATGAATTTAGTTACTCCTGTGTGGCAGATGGTAAGTAAGCTTACCTTATAGTCTTTGTTCTTCACAGTTATTCTATGTTCTTATGACAAGGCAGTTATTTTATCTCAATTTTATAAAAAACGACACTGAATAAAAATATCATAGTGGCACTAAAAAATTTAAAAGCATTGTAGAATATATCTTTCATGAGTGTCAGGTTGTTTTTATCCCCCTGAACCTATGTCTATACACACCTTTGTACAAAAGGTCTACCTGGTTAACTGTAGTAATGCCAGGATTAACACCAAATGTTAGGCTTCCAAAAAAGGCTACTATGAATCTATAACCATCATAAAGACTAGCCACCTAAAACTGCAGAAACCATTTTAGACATGCAAGTAGCTGAATCATTGTGGTTTTTGGTAGAGAGAGGTTTCTATATTTAAAAATGATATAATATTGGTTTTTAAAATGTCCTGCAAACTTTGGATAATATATGCTATAAAACTGTCAACTACTTTGGGAAGGAGGAGGAAATTAACAACACAAAATAAGCTGAAACACCCCTTAGACCAAATGGGAATAGAGAGGACTAAATGAGCTCAGGGGTAAAAGGTGAAGAGGAAATACTCAATTCTCTATGTACACACCATAAGCCCAGAGTTGTGCCTGTTGCTAGTGGGATATAAAACTAGTGTGTAATATGGTCTCTATCCTCAGTGGCATTATAGACTTGGAGCAGAAACAAGGCCCATGACTGGGACATTAGGGAATCCCCATGACTGTGCAATAACGTGCCTAATAGGTATATCTGAGGCCAGATTATGATGAAAATGGAATGCCAGATGATGGGCTTGTATCAGACAACAGACAGGTGAATAATACAATGAAGACAAATCTTTAGAAAGATTAATCTGGTAGCAGAGGGCAAGGGAGTATGAGAGAGGAAGAGACTGAAGGTAGACAAGTCATAAAGCTCTTGCAGTGAGCCAAATGTGAGAGGAAGAAAGCCTGGACTGGCGTGGTTGCCATGGACACGGAGCAATGCTTAAATCTGAGAAGCATCATAAAGGAAAAATAGCTCTTCATTATATTCATGTAACTTTCCAAGTACATGTGGCTTATTATGTCTTCTTTTATATAACTCATTGATACAAAATTGCTAGAGATAATATTCTTTACCAAATCAGGAAAGGGCACACCATAGAGGAAGTGAAATGCCTCCTGTCATATGAATCCTCCCTCAAAGTTGTTGATTTTGAGGCACTAAATTTGGCTAAAAGACCAGTTGGTTTGGTCACTTTCTCTGAGAGTCTATTAATGGAGTTCAAACCCTGATGCTTTAGGCGGAACCAAGCAGAAGCTGATCTGATAGCACTACCCAATCATCTAGAGACACACTGGTTATCACTAAATGAGCAGTAAGTAAGACTATGTGAAGTCTAATAAGCTGCCTTCCCTACAAAAAGCATTTTATATGCAGCTCCTTTCCTTAAAATTAAAGACAGGACAGGACTGGGAAGTTGTAAAGAGGACAAGAAAGAGAGAAATAAAGGAAAGAATAGCAATGAAAATAGCAATGACTTAGCATTTATCCTCAAGCACATCTAATCATTCCCATGTCTCCCTGGCGGCACCTGGGAAACGCTGCTCAGGTCCCCATACCCTGCCCTTTCCATCCCTACTGTCACAGCCTTGGTTCAAAAGGCCTTCGTGATTTCTCCCCTGGTCTATCCTAATAGTTTAACCACTCTCCATGTTTATTACCAGTCTCTCCACATTTCCCTTTACTTCTCACTGTCTCCAAAATTTTCTTCCTAGAACACCACACCTAATTATGTAACTATTTGAAGGTAGCCTCTGGCCCACAGGTTAAAAGGTTAGCACACAACCCTAACAATAAAACACCCTTCAGACAATCTAGACCTCTCCTGCCTTTCCAATACATCTGTCACCTTGACACCTTAAGCCCAATGTTCTCATGAAGCTTCTTCCCCAACATGCTGTATTTTATGATATTTCTGGTTCTCACATATGCTGTTCTCATTGCCCAAAATATCATTCCTTGCCTTCCCTTGTTAGTTTTTTTAAGTTTTATTTATTTAAGTAATCTATACATCCAATGTGGAGCTTGAACTCATGACCCCAAGATCAAGAGTCAGACGCTCTTCCGACTGAGCCAGCCAGGTGCCCCTCCTTGCTAGTTAAGACTCAAATGTCACTTTCTCTTTCAAGTCATCCCTATCATCACCTCCCTCCTCTGCCTTTGCATCCTGCCCCGTTTCTTCATAACCACGCAGTAACAATCATTCCGTGGCAATCATCTGTATATCTATCTTCCCTACTTATCTGTGAAGCCCTTGACTTAACTACAACATATTCATCTTGGCATGTCCACTACCCAACAGCTCCTGGTCACTGTGGTCACAGATTATTTAAATAAATATTGAGTAAATAAATGAATAACAGATGCTCAAATGAAGAAGTGAGTTATAAACAGATTAGAATAGGAGCTTAATTTTTATTTTATTTATTTTTTTTAAGATTTTATTTATTCATTTGAGACACAGAGATACAGAAAGAGAGAGACAGCATGAGCAGGGGGAGGGGCAGAGGGAGAAGCAGACTCCCTGCTGAGCCAGGAGCCCGACGTGGGGCTGGATCCCAGGACCCCGGGATCATGACCTGAGCCGAAGGCAGACGCTAAACGACTGAGCCACAGAGGTGCTCTAGGAGCTTAATTTTTAAAAAGACATGTATTACACTAGGGGATGGTAAGTGTCTATTTTATTTAATGTCCAAATGAGTAAGAAGAAAGGTCAAAATGAAAGCAAGTGCAATATTTATGGATTCCTAAAAGAAAAGAGGGAAAACGCTAATACATAGTAAAACAGTGTAAAAGCCATAAGAAAATAAATAAAACTCAAATAATTTAGCAATATGCTATCACTTGGTAGTTCCTTCAGAAACAAACAAATTTGACTTTTTGGGGGTATAGTATATTGGAGTGGGGTATGAGGGAATACCAGATAAGGCATCTAAATACATTGCTAGCTCTTCTTGAGTCAGTTCTTCAACTGAATGACTTCACATACCCCACTCCAATATACTATACCCCCAAATAACAAAGATGCAAAGATGTGTGGAGGCTCTCCTCATGAGACAGGCTAGCTCTCTGGAGGTGGATCAGTGGACAAATGGACACTTTGCAGGACAGACACAAATGCAAGTCCAGAAGTCATTGTTTTAGTTTGGACTTTAGTGTGTAGAATATATGGGGGAGGGGAGTGTTAAATTAAAAAATATTTACCATTTTATATGGAAACAAAGTATATGTGTTGAAGGAAGTAGTAACTTACTTAGCTATAAGTAATCAGTATTGAAAATCCAATCATTAAAGTTCTCAAAGGTTTCTTTATTTGCCCAAGAGGCAGATACTCAGAATTTACTAATAACAGGATTGAAAGCACATTCAAGAAAATGACATGGAAGTCACTTGTGGCAGATGGAAGACACTCCCGCATGTCCCCCTATAAGCTGTTACGTTTAGGTAAGAGAAAAGCTGCAAGTGAGTGGGTAAGATGTCTGAAATGAAGTCAGCCAGGCTAGATAAATTAACCGAAGAATTACATTCCAACTTCCATTTGTTTTACATTTACGTATGGTTTTTATTTCTTTCTTTCCTATGAATGAAAGTTGAGAAATCTATCCAAACTTCAAGAACTAAAAGTCTAATACATAACTATTTCACCGTATGCAAGACAATGGGGCCTGAGAGCAGGTGTCACCACTATAAGGCCTACGGTCTGCACCTAAGAGTGGAGAAGTCATATAGGCTGTAGGGTCAGCACTGGAATAATCGTGCTCAAAAGCTCCTGCAGGACCTGAATGGTCATGTGTTTAAAAGAGGCATTATTCCTTCAGCTCATTAAATACCAGTGTCAGCTTTGTTGTCTGCTCTGAAATGAGAACACATTATTTTCCAATAGGAATGCACCAACTACAACTGTGCTCAGCAGGAATTTCTTTGATTTCTTCTATTTACCCTAAAATTGCCTAAATCTAGCGTAAAGTACCAAGTCATGATAACTACAATTTATATGTATGTGTTTATATATATATTTACTGAAATTGCTTATTTTATTAAAGTGGTAGCCAAGTGAAAAACAAACAATCTAAAAGACTTAATTTTCTGTTTTACAATCACCTATCTGTTAACAGTATATTTTGAAATACTGCGGTATATTCTATACAAAAAGGAAAGGGGAGGTGGAGGAGAAGAAGAAAAACTTTCCAAGAGCCTATTTAAATATCACCAAGAACAAAATGGGTCCTATTTGAAATACACCACCTGCCATTATTTTATAATTAAGGAGGAGGCATTTATAATTTAATAATTAAGAATAGATTTAAAAAAAAATAGATTGGTGGCTTCCTTTCCAAGGCTGATCATTTAAAATGGAGCTGGCTCAACCACACAAGAACTTGCAGAACATGTGAAAGCCGAGTTGCAGACAAGCACCCACTCTACTCCCCACTCCCTTGCTGCCCCCAACTGCCCCCTCCCCACTTCCATCTCCAGGCTACCCTTCTTTACACTTATTTTCATTTGCTCCCCTGACAGTTCTGTCTATTCTTGGCTTTGTACTCAGGTTCTTAAAACTCATCCCAGGCCAGCCTTACTTGATGGCTCGTGCCCGTCTTGGTGACCTCCTTCAGTTCATCTGCTCAACTCTCAACCTTTACGGTGTATTACCATCTTGTGTAGGTGATCCACTACCAGTCCCACACCTGCTGGGATCAGCCTCTCCCACTTCCTGGCACAACAGGGAGAGATCTCAGACTGGTGATGTAAAAGAAAGAAAAGAGATCTGAGATAAGGTATATATAATAAATTGATGAAGAGACCTAAAGAGAAAGGATAATAGAATAAAAGTAGTCTATAATTTTTCAAATAAAAGAGAAAAAATAACAAAGATGCAAAGATGTTCACTCACCTCTCAATTTATCAACAGAATGGTGGCACTAATTTCAAACAGGATTAACAGATTTGAATGTGTATTGTAATTGTATTTGAGTATCTCATGTATCAGGAATAAACATAAATTTAATGACTTCACTGAAGTCATTCAGTTGAAAAACTGACTCAAGAAGAGCTAGCAATGTATTTAGATACCTTATCTGGTATTCCCTCATACCCCACTCCAATATACTATACCCCCAAACAGTCTAATCTCTCCTATGATGCAAAGGGCCACCCATGCAGAGTTGCAAGCTGACCCAAGGGACAGTAACAAATGAACAAATTATTATCAAAGAGCTTCCCTTAAATTCTTTAAATGGCGTTTAAGTAAAATAAAGCAGATATTTAAAAGCACTTATTTTAACATGTAAGCTATAATGCGACTATTTCCTGAGACTTATTTCTATTTAGGACTGTAAGTGATGACCAGAGATTAGATGTGAGCTGGACATGAAAAAACATGTAGGTTTAGAAAGACTGGAAGGCTAGTCACAGACAGAAAGCAGACAAGCCCCAGGTGTGCCTGGCTAATCTTGAGTCCACTTCCAGTTTAGCTGGAGTAGAGATAACGTGATGAAGTTAGAACCAGCCACGTGAATATAGTATGGACAGTTTACAGGAGAAACTAGGGTATCTGAATTCTATTCCAATCTTCAGGAGTTAGGAAAGTTCTATTAAGTACAGGAGAAAAGGGATGGAAACAGTGTCTGAAGCTGTACTTAACACTGGTAATTTTGAGGGAAATTTCTCTCCATGCATGATTATTTAAACTGGAAAAAATTTTAAATTTGGGACATAGGACTTTTATACTCAGAAGAAAGGAGTTTTGGCATACATAATCGATGTGAAAAGATCTGCATTTACTATATAAACAATTAACAAATTTAATCTAAAGAAGCAAGGATTAGTGTGGTTTCTTTCTCTCCAATACAAAACATGAAAACAAACCATAGATCATTAGGGAAAAATCAAAACTACTTCAAATATTGCTTTAGATGAAGTGCAATCTACTTAAATACAACAACTAGAAAATGGATGAGGTTAATCCTTTGGCCTTTTGCGACTCTGTGCATCAATCCTGGAATTAGGGACGCTTGCTGAACATGCAGAAATCCACTTGCCACCCTGGCAGATAAAAAGAAAGCTTCAGACTTCTTTAAGAAATAGTCTCATGGGGGGCACCTGGGTGGCTCAGTCAGTGGGCATCTGCCTTCGGTGCGGGTCGTGATCCCAGGGTTCTGGGATTGGGCCCCTCATCGGGCTCCCTGCTCAGCGGGAGGCCTGTTTCTCCCTCTTCCACTCCCCCTGCTGTGTTCCCTCTCTCGCTGTCTCTCTGTCCAAAAATAAATAAAATCTTTAAAAAAAAAAAAGAAAAAAAAAGATCTTCTTTCTTACAAAAAAAAAAAAGAAATAGTCTAATGGAAGAATGCAGGACATCCATATATGAAACATCTAAATAAAATGAGACACGGTATGTTAGTGACAAAGTGAATGATACATTTTGTAATTGCAGCAGAGGTTCATTTCAGGCAGAAAGCTCAGGAAATATCCTTTAAAGGGGGTAGGGTTTGAGCCAGAACATAAGGGCTGGGAAGACTGTATAAACAAAGAAAAAGAGGAATGATATATAAAATTAAGATGCAGGATATACGACTAGAGTTTAGCTCAAAGATTTTGATGGGGGAATGAAAAAATGAAGATAGTATAATAATCACGAACATGATGTACAGATATGCAGACCACTGTCTCTGTAAATAACACCCCCTTGAAGTTGTGCTGTATGTAAGCTGCCTTATCCACATAGCAATAATGACAATAAAAAAGAAATATCAAAGGCCACAGAAGATTTTATATAAGGTGGCTGGAAAAATAAAATTGGAACTGGAGCTAGGACAAAATTTAGGATTTATTTTCTTCGGAAAGTGAATGTACACAATGCAAAAATGCACAAGGCCCAAAGACTTATCTATGGCTAAAACCTGAGGAGGAAGAGGAACCCACCAAAGGGATGGGTAGAGAAGCAAGGGACCTCAGGAGTCCATAACTGTGGAAGAACAGAATGGTACAATATCACAGAACTTTTTTTTTCCCTGATCAGTCTAACTAGAGAATTATGACTAGGTAGGGGGTAAATTGTGAAAACATCTGTTCTTATATCAATCTTATGCTGTTTTTCTCAGCAGCTTCTATATCTTAAGATACAAGACATACCGCTTTGTCCAAAGGTTGGAATTTAGTACCCCTGTGACCATGCTTCAATTTCCTCTAGTTAATAAAAATTTCAAGTTGCAAAATAAAATGTACTGTGAAAAGGAGATCATCAGATGATCTCCTTCTTTTTTTTTTTTAAGATTTTATTTATTTATTTGAGAGAGAGAGAATGAGAGATAGAGAGCATGAGAGGGAAGAGGGTCAGAGGAAGAAGCAGACTCCCTGCTGAGCAGGGAGCCCGATGTGGGACTCGATCCCGGGACTCCAGGATCATGACCTGAGCCGAAGGCAGTCGCTTAACCAACTGAGCCACCCAGCGCCCCGATCTCCTTCTTCTTGAGTGAGCTTTGGCAGTTTGTGGTTTTCAAGAGATTTGTCCATTTCATCTAAGTTGTCAAATTTATTGCCATAAAGTTGTTCAGAATGTTCTTTTATTATCCTTTGCAGTGTTTGTAGAATCTGTTGTTAGTAATCTGTGTCTTCTCTTTTGCTTTCCTGGTCAGTCTGCTTAGAAGTCTTATTAGGTATATAAATGTTTATCATCTTGAAGTGTTTTTTATTTGTTTGATCTACTCTTTCTCCTCTTTCCTCTGTTCTGCTTCTTTCAGGTTGAATATTTTTTATGGTCCTATTTTATTTCCTTTGTTGGCTTATTAGCTGTAACTCTGTTTTGCTATTTTAGTGGTTGCATTAGTGCTGCTTTAACTTATCACAGTCTGCCTTCAAATGGTATTACACACTTCACATTTAGTTTAAGTGCCTTATAATGGTATACTACCATTTCTTCCCTCCTGGCTTATATTTATTATTATCACACATTTCTATTTTACATATGTTACACACTCCATAACACATTGTTATTATTTTTGTTTAAACAGTGAGTTATGTTTTAGAGAAATTTAAACAAGAAAAAAGTCTTATTCATTTACCTATATAGTTACCATTTGCAGTGTCCTATATTCCTTTGTGTGGAACAGATTCCTGTTTCTATCAAGGATCATTTTCCTTCAGCCAGAGGATTTCCTTTAACATTTTTAGTAATTTATGTCTGCTAGTGATGAACTCTTTCAGGTTTTGTATGTCTGTTAAGTATTTTTTTTTTAAGATTTTATTATTTATTTGACAGAGAGAGAGAGAGAGACAGGCAGAGGGAGAAGCAGGCTCCCCGCAGAGCAAGGAGCCCAATGTGGGACTCCATTCCAGGACCCTGGGATCATGACCTGAGCCAAAGGCAGACACTTAACAGACTGAGTCACCGAGGCACCTTGTCTGTAAGTATTTTGCCTTACTTTTGTAAAGAAATTTTCGTGATTTTTTTTTTTTGGCTGTTTTACTATCTTATTGCTTGCGTTGTTTTTAAGGAGAAATCTATAATACTTTGTTCTGCTATAGATATTGTATCTTTTTTTCTTTGACTACTTTTAAGATTTTCTTTTTATCACTGGTTTTGAACAGTTTGATTATGACATGCCTGGGTATAGTTTTCTTCATATGTCTTTTGCTTGGAATTCACTAAATTTCTGGGATCAGTGGGTTTATAGTTCTCATCAGATTTGGGAAAACATCAGCTACTATTTCTTCAAATGTTTTTTCTGCCTTTCCCCCTTGCCTCTTCTTCAAGGACCCCACAATTATATATGCAGGAGGCCTTTTTTAAAATATTATAAAACTTGTTACTCATTTCTTTCTTAAAATTATTTCGTCTCTTTGCATTTAATTTTGAATGGTTTCAGTTGCTGTGCCTGCAAGTTCACTAATCTTTTCTTCTGCAATGTCTCATCTGACATTAATCCCATTCCATATATTTCATTTTTTAGATCAACTGTATTTCTTTTATTTTTATTATTTTTCATCACAGTAAGTGAACTCTTTAATCTCCATCCCCTATTTCACCCATCCCCCCAATCACCTCTCCTCTGGTAACCATCAGGTTGTTCTCTATAGTTAAGAGTCTATTTCTTGGTTTGTCTCTCTCTCTGTGTCTTTCTCTTTTTTCCCCCCATGCTCCTTTGTTTTGTTTCTTAACTTCCACATATGAGTGAAATCACATGGTATTTGTCTTTCTCTGAGTGACTTATTTCACTTAGCATTATACTCTTTAACTCCATCCATGTTGTTGCAAATGGCAAGATTTCATTCTTTTTTATGGCTGAATAATATTCCTGTGTGTGTGTGTGTGTGTGTGTGTGTACATACACACCACATCTTCTTTATCCATTCATCAACTGATGGACACTTGGCCTGCTTCCATATCTTGGCTATTGTAAATAATGCTGCAATAAACATAGGGGGAAAATGTATCCATGTATTCTTTGGATAAATACCCAGTAGTGTGATTACTGGGTCATAGGGTAGTTATATTTTCAACTTTTTGAGAAACCTCCATATTGTTTGCCACAGTGGCTGCACCAGTTTGCATTCCCACCAACAGTGCAAGAGAATTCCTTTTTCTCCACATCCTTGCTGACCCTTGTTTTTTGTTTTTGATTTTAGCCATTTTGGTAGGTGTGAGGTGTATCTCATTGTAGTTTTGACTTGCATTTCCCTGATGATAAGTGATGATGAGGATCTTCTCATGTGTCTGTTGGCCATCTGTATGTCTTTTTTTTTTTTTTAAGATTTTCTTTATTTATTTGAGAGAGAGAGGGAGAGATGCATGCTCAAGGGGGGAGAAGGGGCAGAGGGACAGAATCTCAAGTAGGCTCCGTTGCTGAGCATGGAGCCTGATGCCGATGTTGGTTGGGCTTGATCTCACAACCCTGAGATCACAATCTGAGCCAAAATCAAGAGCCAGACACTCAGCCGACTGGGCCACCCAGGCACCCCCATCTGTATGTGTTCTTTGGAGAAATGTCTGTTCATGTCTTCTGCCCATTTTTAATTAGATTATTCATTTTTGGGGTGTTGAGTTTTATAAGTTCTTTATTTATTTTGGATACTAACACTTTATCAGATGTCATTTGCAAATATCTTCTCCCATTCAATAGATTGCTTTGCTTTTTAAGATTTTATTTATTTATTTGACAGAGAGAGAAAGAGTAAGCAGGGGGAGTGGGGGGGCAAAAGGAGAGGGAGAAGCAGGCTCCCCACTGAGCAGGGACCCTGATGTGGGGCTTGATCCCAGGACACTGGGATTATGGCCTGAGCCGAAGGCAGATGCTTAATGACTGAGCCACCCAAGCACCCCCAAGATTGCTTTTTAGTTTTGTTGATTATTTCCTTTGCTGGGCAGAAACTTTTTATTTTGATGTAGTCCCAATAGTTTAGGGTTTAAAAAAAATTTTTTTTTTAAAGATCCTATTTATTTATTTGAGAGAGAGAGAGAATGAAAGACAGCATGAGCAGGGGGAGGGACAGATGGAGAGGGAGAAGCAGACTTCCCGCTGAGCAGAGAGCCCAACACAGGGCTCGATCCCAAGACCCCAAGATCATGACCCGAGCTGAAGGCAGATGCTTAACTGACGGAGTCACCCAGGTGTTCCCCAATAGTTTAGTTTTGCTTTTATTTCCCTTGCCTCAGGAGACATATATCTAGAAAAATGTTGCTATAGCCAATGTCAGAGAGATTATTGCCTGGGTTCTCTTTGAGGATTTTTGTGGTTTCAGGTCTTACATTTAGATCTTTAATCCATTTTATTTTTGTGCATGGTGGAAGAAAGTGGTCCAATTTCATTCTTTTGCATGTGGCTGTCCAGTTTTTCCAATACCATTTGTTGAAAAGATATTTCTTTTTTTTCCATTGGATATTCTTCCCCACTTTGTCAAAGATTAATTCACCATTTAGTTGTGGGCTTATTTTGGGGTTTTCTATTCTGTTTCATTGATCTATGTGTCTATTTTTATTCTAATACCATACAGTTTTAATTACTACTGCTTTGTAACATAACTTGAAATCTGGAATTATGATACCTCCAGTTTTGTTTTTCTTTTTCAACATTGCTTTGGCTATTTGAGATCTTTTGTGGTTCCATATAAATTTTAGGATTGTTTGTTCTAGTTCTGTGAAAAATGCTGTTGGCATTTTGATAGGGATTGAATTAAATCTGTAGATTGCTTTTGGTAATATAGACATTTTAACAATATGTGTTCTTCCAACTCATGAGCATGGAATGTCTTTCCATTTCTTTGTGTCATCTTGAATTTCTTTCATCAGTGTTTTATAATTTTCAGAGTATAAGTATTTCACCTCTTTGGTTATGTTTCTTCCTAGATATTGTTTTTGGTGCAATTGCAAATGGGATTATTTCTTTAATTTCACTTTCTGCTGCTTCATTATTAGTGTATAAGAATGCAACAGATTGGGGCGACTGGGTGGCTCAGTCATTAGGCGTCTGCCTTTGGCTCAGGTTGTGATCCCAGGGTCCTGGGATTGAGCCTCACATCGGGCTCCCTTCTCAGAGGGGAGCCTGCTTCTCCCTCTCCCACTCCCCCTGCTTGTGTTCCCTCTCTTGCTGTGTCTCTCTCTGTCAAATAAATAAATTCTTTCTTAAAAAAAAAAAAAGAATGCAACAGATTTCTATACATTGATTTTGTATCCTGTGACTTTACTGTATTCATTTCTCAGTTCTAGTAGTATTTTTGGTGGAGTCTTTAGAGTTTTCTATATAGAGTGTTATGTCATTTGCAAATAGTGAGAATTTTACTTCTTCCTTACCAATGTGGATGTCTTTAATTTCTTTATGATATCTAATTGTTGTGGTGAGGACTCCAGTACCATGTTGATAAAAGTGGTGAGTGGACATCCTTGTCTTGTTCCTGACCTTAGGAGAAAAGCTTTCAGTTTCATCATTGAGTATGATGTTGGCTGTGGGTTTTTCATATAAGGCCTTTATCATATTGAGGTATGTTCCCTCTAGACCTATTTTGCACAGGATTTTTATCATGAATGATGCTGTACTTTGTCAAATGCATTTTAGGCATGTATTGAAATGATCATATGGTCTTTATCCTTTCTCTTATTGATATGACATATCATGTTAACTGTTTTGTGAATACTGAACCACCCTTGTATCCCGGGAATAAATCCCACTTGGTCATGGTGTATGTTTTTTTTTAATGTATTGCTAGATTGGGTTTTCTAATATTTTTGCACCTATATTCATGAGAGATATTGGCCTGTAGTTCTCTTTTTTTGTGGTGTCCTTTTTTTACGTTTACTTATTTATTTTTTTAGTAATCTCCATACCCAGTGCAGAGCACAAACTCATCACCCTGAGATCAAGAGTCACATGCTATTCTGACTGAGCCAGCCAGGCACTCCTGTGGTATCTTTATCTGGTTTTGTCATCAGTGTGATACTGGTCTCACAGAATGATTTTGGGAGTTTTCCTTCCTCCTATATTTTTTGGAATAGTTTAAGAAGAATAGGTATTAACTCTTTAAATATTTGGTAGAATTCACCTATGAAGCCATCTGGTCCTGGACTTTTGTTTTTTGGGAGTTTTTACATTATTGATTCAATTTCATTGCTGGTGATTGGTCTGTTCAAATTTTCTATTTCTTCCTGCTCTAGTTTAGGTAGGTTGTATGTTTCTAGGAATTGATCCAGTTCTAAGCTGTCCAATTTGTTGGCATATAGGGTTTCATAGTATTCTGTTACAATTGTTTGTATTTCTGTGGTGTTGGTTATTATTTCTCCTCTTTCATTAGTGATTTTGTTTATTTGTGTCCCCCCTCTCTCTCTCTCTCTCTTTTTTTTTTTTTTTATGAGTCTGGCTAGAGGTTTATCAATTTTGTTGGTCTTTTCCAAGAACCAGCTTCTGGTTTTATTGATCTGTTCTACTGTTTTTAGTTTCTATATCATTTATTTCTGCTCTAATCTGTATTGTTTTCTTCATCTTGCTGGGCTCGGGTTTTATTTGTTCTTTTTTTTAAGATTTTATTTATTTTGAGAGAGAGAGAGAGGGGGAAAGAGAGAGAGCACACACATGAGCGGGTAAGGGGCAGAAGGAAAGAGAGAATCTCAAGCACATTTCATGCTGAGGAGCCCCATGCAGGGCTTGATCTCACGACCCTGAGATCATGACCTGAGCCAAAATCAAGAGTTGGACACTTAACTGACTGAACCACCCAGCACCCCTATTTGTTCTTTTTCTAGCTCCTTTAGGTATAAGTTTAGGTTGGTTATTTGAGATTTTTCTTGCTTCTTCAGTTAGGCCTGTATTGCTATGAACTTCCCTTTTAGACTAGCTTTTACTGTATCCCAAAGGTTTTGGACCACTGTGTTTTCATTTTCATTTGTTTCCATGCACTTTTTGATTTATTCTTTGATTTCTTGACAGATAGAGTACTCTTGGATGCAGATTTTTCCCATTCAGCGCTTTGAACATATCATGCCACTCTCTTCTGGCCTGCAAAGTTTCTGCTGAAAATCAGCTGATAGTCTTATGGGGTTTCCCTTGTATGTAACTGTCTTCTTTACTCCTGCTGCCTTAAAAGTTTCTTACCACTAATTTTTGCCATTTTAATGACTATCTGTCTTGGAGTAGACCTCTGTAGGTTGAATTTTTGGGGGGAATTTCTGTGCCTCCTGGATCTGGACATCTGTTTTTTTCCCCAAATTAGTGAAGTTTTCAGCTATTATTTCCTCAAATAAGTTTTCTGTCTCCTTTCTCTCTCTTCTTCTGAGATTCCTATAGTTCCAGTGTTATATGTTTGATGGAGTCACTGAGTTCTATGATACTATTCTCAATTTGCATAATTTTCAGGTTGGTTACTTTCCACTACTTAGTCTTCCAGGTCATTAATTCTGCTCCATCTAGCTTGCTATTTATTCCATCAAGTATGTTTTTAATTTCATTTACTGTGTTCTTGAGCTCTGATTGGTTCTTTTTTATCTGTGTGCTAAGGGTTTCACTGATGTCTTCTACTCTTTTCTCAGGTCCAGTAAGTATATTTATGATCATTGCTTTTTTATTTATTTTATTATTTTATAGTAGTCTCTACACCCTGTGTGGGTCTCAAACTTAAAACGCCAAGATCAAGAGCCACATGCTCTTCTGACTGAGCCTGCCAAGTACTCCTAGGATAGTTAGTTACTTTAAATTTTCTATCAGACATATTACTTAACATCTTTTTGCCTACATCTCTTGCTGGGGTTTGGTCCTGTTCTTTCATTTTGGATATATTACTCTGTCTCCTCATTTTGTCTAACTCTCTGTGTATGTTTCCATGTGTTAGGAAAGTTAGCTATTTCTCTTGCTCTTAATGACAACAGCCTTATGAATAAGAGGTCCTGTAGTACCCTGCAGTGTAGTGTCCCCTGTTCCCCAGGACCTGGCACTTCAGGGAGTGTCTCCTATGTGTGTTTCATGTGCTCTGCTGTTGAGTCTTGGCCTCTTTTTCTTTCAGTCCAGTTGTTTGCAGAGGCTCTCTGCCTATTACAGGCAGTGTTTGGTCCCCAGTAGGGGTGGGGGTACGTTTTAACAAGGGGCACGGTGGTTGCTTATGAAATGAGACCTGCCCCCTTCCACAGCTGGAACTGAGGTCCTGCAAAATACACAGGTCAGGAGATGTGGTGTTGGCAGGATTTGTGCTGGTCTGTGGGTGGGGGCCTGCAGTGCCAGAAGCATGACTTGGCAGGACAGATTGCTGAAGTGTGATGGGGGGGTTCGGGGGGGGCAGGGCTTGGGGCAACAAGTTAGGTAACAAGTGCTACTTCCTGCAGGTCAGGTGGCCATTATTTATGCTGGGGGGCAGCAGAAGGAAATGGTGCCTGCCAACTCCCTTGTTCCTAGAAGGGTCTCCCCATGATCCCTGTCTCTCCAGGCCATGGTCTGAGATGAGCAAATCACTCTCCCTCCTGTATGTCCCTCGTGTTTTTCAAACTGCTGGTGCTATGCTGTATCTGCATAGGCCGTTTGTCTTACTATCTTTTTAAGGGCAGGAACTCCCTTCCTGATGCCCTTAGGGCTCTCCCAGAGCTGAGCCTGCCTGCTGGTTTTTAAAATTCCAGGCTTTAGGTCTCGTTAGTTGTAAGAACTCATGAAATTTGGCCCCCCTTGCTTTCAAAGACAAATGTTATGGGGATTCATCCTCCTTATTCATGGGCTCCCTGTTGTGAAATTCTGGCTTTTCTGGCACCATCAGCTCCCTCCCTACCATGAACGGCCACAGTCCATTTCACTCCCAAACTGTGTCTTCACCCTTCCTACCTTCTTCAATATGGCCTCTTCTCTATCTTTAGTTGTGGAGTTTGTTCTGCCAGTCTTTGGGTCATCTTCCACATTACTTATGCTGATATGAGGTTATCTAGTTGTATCCGTGGAACAAGGTAAGCTTAGGGTCCTCCTGTTCTGCTATCTTCCCAGCCAACCTCCCCATTTAATATATTTCTTAGTTCTATCAAACACTGTAATTTTATCTCTTGAACTTCAGTTTGGGTCTTTTTTATATCTTCCATATACTAACTTTTAAACATATGGAATAAAGTTATAATTACTATATTAATGTCATTGCTAATTATACCATCTGAGAGTGTTTTGATTGGTTGGCTTTCCTCTTCAGTATGGATCAAAATCTGCTTTGACCACATAGATGAAGATGAGTCCAAGAGATTATAAGGCAATGTTTCACAACCAGAAATGATATTGCCTCCCAGTGGACATCTGGTAATGTCTGGAGACATTTTTGTTTGTCCTAACTAATGAAGCACCATTGGCATCCAGCAAGTAGAGGTCACTAAATATTGCTATACTGCACAGGTCAACCAGCCACAACAAACCGTTAGCTGGCCCCAATATGTCAACAGTACTGAGTGTGAGGGGCACCTAGGTGGCTCAGTCGGTTGAGTGTCTGCCTTCAGCTTGGGTCATGGTCCTGGGGTCCTGGGACTGAGCCCTGTGTTGGGCTCCCTGCTCTGCAGGGAGTCTGCTTGTCCGTCTGCCCCTCTCCGCCTCCCCCTCACCCCCCAGCTTGTGCTCTCTTTTTCTCTCTTGATCTTTTTCTCAGATAAAATCTTTATTTATTTATTTATTTATTTTAATACTTTATTTATTTGTTTGACAGAGAGAGACACAGCGAGAGAGGGGACAAAAGCAGGGGGAGTGGGAGAGGGAGAAGCAGGCTTCCTGCGAAGCAGGGAGCCTGATGTGGGGCCCGATCCCAGGAGCCTGGGTTCATGACCTGAGCCGAAGGCAGACGCTTAATGACTGAGCCACCGAAGCGCTCAGTTGTTAAAAAAAAAAAAAATACTACTGAGTTTGAGAAACCCTGATGTAGAAAAATAGAATGAAAGGAACTTGGGTTCCTGGATGATCTCATGGTGCTGAGCTGCATACTAACCTGTACCACAGGCCTATTTTCACAGACCGTCACATAATAAAAAAAAAAAACTTATTTCTTATTTACGGCACTTTATTTTGGGTTGGTATGGCAGTTTATCCTATATTCTAATACAGAAATTGGTACCCAGAAGTAAGGTGCTAGCAAAATTAAAACTTAAAATATGTTTCTTGGCTTTGTGGTTGAGTGAAAGATAAGGCAAGAAAACAGATACTGCAGAATGGAAAATTGGTGAACCTTTTTATGTCACAATAATGGTAAAACTGTAAAAACTAAAAGGTAGACTGTGTGTGTCTATGATACCTGTCACTCTAGAGAAAGTGGTTGTTAAGTGGTCTATAGCTTAAACTGATCAAGTACCTTGATTTGAAGCCTCAGGGTTAGAAAATCTTAATTGTCCCCCAAATGGAAGGATAAAAAAGCTCTTTATTTTTTCATAAGTAACTCTCATTAAGACTTCTCAGCCAAAATACAGATCCAGCCAAAAGTCAAAGACCAAATTAAGGGTGTTGCCTTCCTACCCAAGCTTGTGGTTTTAGCTGGCCTCAGGGTAACCTCTACTAAAATGGAAGAAGAGAATGGGCCACTAAAAGCAAACAGACAAATACAACAAGAAGACTTAAGAATTGTGTCTAGAAAAAAAAAAATCTTTGGATCTATTTATTTACAACAAACTAATTAGAAGCAAAAAGACCAAAAAAGCCCACAATAATATTAATTAATTAATTAATTAATTCCCTAAAGAGAGCAAAAGGCTGGCTTTAAAAAAAAAAAAAGCCTATATTTGTTTGATCACTAAAACACCTCTCAGGCTTCCAAGTCTCCACAAATGGAAGCACACTTTGAAAATTGTACAGTTTCCAAGGAAGTCATACTCATACTTACTCTCTCTTTTTTTTAAAAAAGATTTTATTTATTTATTTGAGAGAGAAAGAGAGAGTGAGTGAGAGAGAGCACGAGAGCAGGGTGAGGGGCAGAGGGAGAAGCAGACTCCCCATTGAGCAGGGAGGCTAAGGTGGGGTTCAAACCCAGGACTCCAGGATCATGACCTGAGCCAAAGGCAGATGCTTAACTGACTGAGCCATCCAAGCACCCCTCCTAGATAATTACTCTTTTACGCTAACTTCGGATGTCAAACAGAGGACAATGGATAATGAAATAGCTCCTAGAGATAAGAACAAAGAGATAGCCAAATGGGCTAACCAAGAACATTCCTCCACTCCTAGAGCAATAAATTCTGAAAGACCGGTGATTATGGTATGTTTCCCATTCTTCCCTTTCCAAATGAGAACTTCTGTTGCAGTTATACTTTTCCCTACAACTTTTGTGCTTTGGGTGTGAGATGAGCAGATACCTTGTCACTGGACTTCGAGGAGCCACTCCAGACCTGAGAGACAGGACTGTGCTTCATCCAGAATCCCTTGACTTTGAGCAGATGAAATAACTGAATGAGCTTTTTGAATGTCTCCCTTGGGAAGGAGTTAGTGTTTATGTGTGAGAATAAAGGTGATCACAGATATGGCAAATGGTCAGAGGGGCAAACTGTGACAGACTTCTTTCCCCCTTCCTCCACTGACATGAAAATTTAACAGGTCACATGGTTGCTGAGCTAGGCTGTATTTCCTAGTTCCCTTTTGCTAAGTGTGGCCATGGGCAAAACATATGTCAATGGAATGTCATCAAAACTAACATATTCAACTTCTTTACTATTTGCTTAAAAGAAAATTGCTTGCCTTCTGCTTTTGCTTAAAATTTCCCTCTTTCTCTGAATTGGAACTCGGATGAGGCATTGATTTAATTTTAACCACATACACGAGGACAACATCCCAGGAACTGGTGGAGCAAAAACATAGGGACCCTAAGTCCCTGAGTGATCTCATGGAGCTGAGCTGCCTGCCTTTTTGGACCAGTACTTCTCTTTCTGGAATGGTATGTGTGAACAAAATAAACTATTTCAGTTAAACCACTGTATTTTTTATGGTTCCTCCTTCATGTACTCTTTCTCTTTTAAACAGCAGCTTAGATTATACACTAATTAATTAAGGTTACCTATGCCACAAATAAAAGATTTTGCTCTACATTCCCTTGGCTTTGCCAAAACCAAATTTCCTTAGTCAAAAGAAAACAACAAAGGAGGAAAAAAAAAGACCAAGCCTATGAGGGTTTCAGTTATTGTATTTCTAGTAAAAGCATATTTCAACCTTTTCTTAACCTGCATAAACCAACTATCAAATAAATTTTTATATGCTTCAGTTGAATTTCCTCCAACTAGTTACATTATTGTGATAATATCAATCGATTCCTACAGTGAGTCATCAACTCTGTCAGCACTTTAATGAACAAAATTAGCCTATTTCATGCTGAAAAGCAATACTAGCAACTCTTGCAGATAAAAGGGTCATAAAAACTTATTGGGCAGGGACATCCTCTGACAAAAGTCTCCTGATAATATCTCCCTCTGATCAGCTCATACACAGTGATTGGTCAGAGTGAGAGTTTGAATAGGACCTTAAACAGGATTCAGGGATGATTTCATACATCTTAATGGCTATGAAAGAAGAAATGGATAGGCTGAACTCAGAAATCAAATATTATTCTAGCCAGTCAAGAGGAGAGAATATTTCAATTTCATGATCATTCTTGATAGTGAGTTTGTTTTCCCCATTAGCCTAAATCCATTTATTTGTTGATGTGACAGTGGCTCCTAATTGCTTTGGCTCTGCTTCTGTCCTGTTCAACCGGTGACACTTTACAACTGGGACAACTATCTTTGAGCATACAGTTGATGGGGTTTGGAACACACTATCCCCAAACATGGTACCTTGGCATATTGAATATTTTAAGCTGAAAGAGTTTGAGAAAATAGCTGAAGCAAGAAGGTTTCTCTGACCTTCCCTGCCCTTCTCCCCTGAAGCAGGTCATAATACCCTCATGTGAGAAGTGCCCTCCCTAAACCTGGAGGAAAGGAGCATCCTTACCTCCAAGACAGAGGGATACTGAGGAGATTCCAAACAAGCAGGCCTTGTGAAATTTCCCCCAGTTTATTACAGTTGGCTCCTATTCCCTTCGTCCTACATATTTCTCGACAACTGTTCACTCTTCTCAAACCTCACATAAAAACACTCCACTTTAACCAGTTCTTAGGGTCTTTTCCTTAAAAAGGCTCCCAGGTCATGTAAAACATATTAAATTACATTGTATGCTTTTCTCCTGTTGGTCTTCGTCAGTTTAATTTTCAGATCCAGCCAGTTTTTAAGATGGTTGAGGAAATTTTTTTCCTCCACTATATGATCTTCAAACAACTTAGATGAAAAAACCTTTCTTTTCATTCATAGTATGTTAACATGGATTTTTTAAATGGAAGCTGATTTCACTACAATTTGAGTGTCTCCAACTATATATACTGTAGAAAAGCATGGAATTTTGACTAAGAGCTCTAGAACTGAGTATCAATAGGAATAATAATGTCTTCTTCACAAGGTAATTGGAGGGTTTAAAACACACACATGGGCCACAGTTTAGTGGTTAAGAACAGCTAAGGGAGAATGGTAAGACAGTTCTGAGTCTGGTGTGTCACTCTCCTAACTGAATGACTTTAGCCAACTTATCTACCTTCTCAAAGCTTTTGTTTCCTCATCTGTAAAGTGGAGATATTACCTGACACAACCAGTTCATAAATTAGGGAACTGTCGACAAACTGTCCAGTTATGGATGCTTGAGGATACAAATCACTGGGTCTTGGTTAATGTCCTGAGCAGAGTAGGTACAAAGTATTATGTCTACTGACTAGTGTTTAAAGATTCAAGAGACCTTTCCCCTCTTGACAAAACCATTTTCTCTTCAGATATTTGGGTAAAGTCACTAGTAACTCAACTGTATTAACTTGTGAAGCATGTAAATCACACATTGTCCTTCTTTGTAAGGCACTGGAAAAGAAAGCTAATCCAAGGTAGGAGGATTTTATTTAACAACTTTTGAGGGAATTCAAGACTTTGTGTTATAGGGGCATCTGAGTAGCTCAGTGGGTTAAGCATCCGACTCTTGAGTTCAGCTCAGGTCATGATCTCAGGGTCAGGAGATCAAGCCCCACGTTGGGCTCCATACCTAGTGGAGCCTGCTTAGGATTCTCTCTCTGCCCCTCCCCAGTACCACTAGCACACGCTCTCTCTCTACAAAAAAAAAAAAAAGGGACTTTGTGTTATAATCACCAAATCTTGCCTGTGTTATGTAAAGATTTTTGTTTGTCATGACATCTTTGTTTTGTTCAGTTTATTCCCGCCCACCACCAAGTATCCTAGTTTCTCCTTATAATCTTTAAAGTTAAAGGTCATACATTATGTGAAGTGAAACGAGCCAGTTACAAAAGGGCAAGTACTGTATGATTCTACTTATACGAGGTATCTATAGTCAAATTCATAGAGACAGAAAGTATAATGGTGGCTGCTAAGGGCTGGGGGTGAGGGGAAAAGGGACATAATTGTTTAATAGGCTCAGAGTTACAATATGGGAAGCTGAAAAATCTCTGGAGATGGATGATAGTGAAGATTGCAAAACAATGTGGCTGTACTTGATGACACTGAACTATATGCTTAGGAACAGCTAAAATGGTAACTTTTGTGTTATGTATATTTTACTGTAATTTAAAAAAAAGAAAAAAATTAAAGGTCATGAAGATTAGTTTAAAAGTACTTAGCACAGGGCGCCTGGGTGGCTTAGTCATTAAGCATCTGCCTTCAGCTCAGGTCATGATCCCAGGGTCCTGGGATCGAGCCCCGCATTGGGTTCCCTGCTCTGAGGGAAGCCTGCTTCTCCCTCTTCTACTCCCCCTGCTTGTGTTCCTTCTCTCGCTGTGTCTCTCTCTCTGTCAAATAAATAAATAAAATCTTTTTAAATAAATAAATAAATAAATAAAAGTGCTTAGCACAGCACCAAGCACATTTTAAGTGCTCAACAAATGATAAGTGTATTGCTATTAATTTTATTAATTATTCTGAAATGCATTTGAGAGTTTATCACAAATGATAAATGCTATACAATTATATACTTATTGGTGATAGTTGTCAGATTTTTTTATATGAATCCAACATATTACTTGGGTATCTGGAAATAGCTGGTAAGAATAATGGTAGTACAGAGGTTTGTGCACTATACACACATCCTCACACACACAAACACACACACACATGCACACACTAATATTTCACTAATTTAGAACAAATGAGTTGTTGAGATTCAAGGATCGTGATAAAGGGGTTTTTTAAGTGGGACTGAAGACAACTTACTGGTATTCATATAGAACTATAATGGATTGAATATTCTTTTCCTCCAAATTTTATATTGTTCTGCAAACTTTTTTGTAAGAGACATAAAGATAAACTTCAGTCAAGCATTTAAACAATAATTGTGCTAATTATAAGATGATTCTTATGTACTCATAAAGGACTGAGATGGTGGTATATAGCATACACAGTGTGTGTACATACACACATATACGCACATAAACCCATACATACACAAAGCATAGACTGACAGTCAAGAAGACAGAAATTTAGAGCCTTAGAAACCGTATTTTCCTGTCCCCTTATTTCAGAAGAAATTAAGGGTTAGAAGGTTAGATGATCTGATGAAAAATCCCATAGTAAATTGGTGGCAAAAAATATAATTAAAGCCCCTTAAGAATCTCTTTCCATACACCAGCCTCAAATGGAGCATAGCAAAGGACCGGACTCGGCCATTCCTCCTCATGCCTCTTCTGCGTGCTATTCATTCTGCCTGTAATACCCTCATCTAAGGTTAGTTGCCACCTTTGGAAAGTCTTTCCTGGTTCTCCCAGAAAGGATTTGGCATCCGGTCTTTGGGTGCCCGAAGCCCCCTTTGAAAACTCGGGAGCAATCACACTGAATTGTAACTGTCTACTCGTTTGCTTCCTCCATTAGACTCACAACAACTGGAGGACCCAGACTGTCAACTCTGCAAGCTGTCACACTTGACCCATGACGTGCCAATAATATGCATTCAGTGAGTGCCTGAATGTCTGTGGGCTAAGTGGACTAACCAACTATCACTGGCTTCTCTAAAGGGAGGCAAGAAAGCTGGGATCAAGGACCAAGGTGGGAAATAACCTTGAAATGAAGGCAGAATATACCTTCATTAAAGATAGGAGCACAGTAGAGGAGGACACAAATGAAGAGAAACTTTTAAGTAAAAGAGAGAAAAGCTTGAATGAGTTGGTGCTAAAATTACTTAGTTTTCTCACAGAAATAGGACAAGGGAGACACTGGATTCTATTGTTCATATCTCTGTCAAGTAACCTCATATTTCTTTTTTTTTTAAAGATTTTATTTATTTATTTGACAGAGACAGAGACAGCGAGAGCAGGAACACAAGCAGCAGGAGTGGAAGAGGGAGAAGCAGGCTTCCCGCCGAGGAGGAAGTCTGATGTGGGACTCGATCCCAGGACTCTGGGATCATGACCTGAGCCGAAGGCAGACGCTTAACGACTGAGTCACCCAGGCGCCCTAACCTCATATTTCTTAGGGTATGTTAAGTCCAAATGAATTACTGACAATGTGGACATGGCATGATTAGTCAACTATCCTTCTTCCCTGGCATTTTGGATTGTCTCATGAGAAATAAATAATGAGAAATTACTTCAACAAACTTAAGGTGTTATATAATACATGCACGATAGTGTGATGATGTACCTTTTTTTTCCTGACATAGATCCCTAATCCATAAAATGCATTATTTCTGGAACTTTAAAATTCCTCTAGTATCTTGGGAGTGCCTGGGTGGCTCAGTTGGTTAGGCAGCTGCCTTCAGCTCAGGTTATGATCCCAGGGTACTGGGATCAAGTCCCACATCAGGCTCCTTGCTCACTGGGGAGCCTGCTTCTCCATCTCCCTCTGCCTGCCATTCCCCCCGGCTTGTGTGCTCTCTCTCTCTGTCAAATAAATAAATAAAATCTTTTAAAAATAAAATAAAATAAAATTCCTCGATTATCTTGCACCCCCAATTGTGTTGGTTGTTTTAGCATTTATTAGATAGCACCCTAAAACCACCCTATCATCGAGCTGAGGATACACTAGAGAAAAGTTAAAGAGAAATTAAACAGTCAAACAACAGATTATGTTGGAAGGGGAAGCCAATATAAAGGAATGCCAATGGGAAGGGAAGAATTGGAAGCGTTAGAATCTTAGCTTCTATTTCCACAGCAGTAGTGTTTTACTGCCACCAACAGGACAATAAGCATTCCTTCATGGAAATTAAAAAATTAATTGAATATGCAAAAATCACTGCAAATCCAAAAGAAGGTTTACAGTTGCTCCATTTTTTCCCCCAGGTCTTTAGACTTCTGATTTTGTAACCTGAATGGCAGCCATAGAAACAATAGTCCCAATGTCAGCCCTTCCTTATGTCACCATCTTCAAGCACAGAAACAAGAACCTTTAACCCAAGTTGGTGAATCAAAGACTAGCGAGAACTGAAATCCATTTTCCATTTTCAAGGCGTTTTGCTCTTCACTTCTTGTTCTTTAACCCTGTATGGTTCAAATATGGTCCTTCAGGGAGAGAGCGGCTGGACCAAGAATTGACCCTTCTTCCCAATGCCAGCAGAAAGAGAAGGGAAGGGGCACCTGGTGGCTCAGTCGTTAAGCATCTGCCTTTGGCTCAGGTCATGGTCCCAGGGTCCTGGGATCAAGCCCCACATCAGGCTCCCTGCTCAGCAGGAAGCCCGCTTCTCCCTCTCCCACTCCGCCTGCTTGTGTTCCCTCTCTCACTGTCTCTCTCTGTCAAATAAATAAAATCTTTAAAAAAAGAAAGAAAGAGAAGGGAAAATTGTTCTTGCAGTTAGGCAAGAAAAAGAAATAAAAGGCATCCAGATTGGAAAAGAAGAAGTAAGACCAACTCTACTTAACAGATGATATGATCTTATATATAGAAATACCTAAGGAATACATACATTCACACACACACACACGCTAAAAATGACTTCAGCAAAGTTTGAAGATACAAGATCAATATAGAAAACCCATAGTAATTTTAGATAATAGTAATAAGGAATCTAAAATAGAATTAAGAAAACAATTTCATTTACAATAGCATAAAACAGAATACTTGGAAATATATTTAGCTAAAGAAGTGCAAGACTTTTGTATGCCGAGAACTACAAAACATCATTTCGAGAAATTAAAGAAAACCTAAATAATGGGAAAACATCCTGTGTTCATAGATTGGAAGATTTAATATTGTTAAGATGGCATTAATCTTCAATTGATTCAATGCAATTCCTATCAAACTCCCACAGTCTTTTTTTTGTTTGTTTTTGCAGAAATTGACAAACTGATTCTAAAATTCATATGGAAATGCAAGGGACCGCAACAGCCAAACAATCTTGAAAAAGGAGAACAAATTTGGAGGACTCACACTTCCGGATCTCAAAAGTTACCATAAAATTATAGTAATCAAGACAGTGTGGTACTGGCATAAGGATAGACAAAAATCAGTAGAATAGAGAGTCTAGAAATAAAAGCATGTGCTAACAGTCAACTAATTTTTGACAAGCTTACCAAGATAATTCAATGGGAAAAGAAGAGTCGTCTCAACAAATGTTACAGGGACAACTAGATGTCCACATGCTAACCAATGAAGCTGTACTCCTACTATATTAGTTAGGGTTGCCATGACAAAGAACCATAGACTAAGCGGCTTAAATAGCAGAAAATAATTTTTTCTCACAATTCTGGAGGCCAGAAGTCCAATGTGTCAGCACTATTGGTTTCTTCTGAGGCCTCTCTCCTTGACCTGTAGATGGCTGTCTTCTCCCTGTGTGTTCATATGGTCATTCCTCTGTCCTCGTCTCCTCTTCCTATAAGGACTCCAGTCCTACTGGATGAGGGCCCATCCTAAAGATCTCATTCTAACATCAATACCTCTTTAAAGACCCTTTCTCCAAATACAGTCTGAGGCACTAGGGGTTAAGATTCTGACACAAGAATTTTGGATGGGGAGGGAGGATGACCATTCAGTCCATAACACCCTATCTTACTTCATATACAAAAATAAATTCAAAGTGGACCACAGACTTGAATGTAAGAGCTAAAACTATAAAAACCTTAAATGAAGAAATCTTGGGAAGTTGGGAAGATGGCAGAGCAGGAGGACCCTGAGCTCACCCCATCCCACACTTTCAACTAGATCTCACTCACATCCAAGTCAATAAACTGGAGAGCGATCCAGACTGGCAGAACAAACTCCACAACTAATGTACGAAAAATCTGCATCTGAAAGGTTAGGAAGGTCAGAAAGGTGGAAGGAGGTTGCTTGCAAGAGGGAGAGAGAGCAGAGAAACCAACAGGCCCTCACACCAGGGAGCTCCCCCACAGGAAGACTAATCTCCATAATGTTTGGCTTTAGAAACCAGAGGGGCTGAATTCTGCTCCCCAGCATAAACACAGAGCCACCTGTGGAAAGGGGAGCTGCACACTTGCTACCTTTGGTCTGTTAACTTCCCAGATTAAGGGGAGCTGCACACTTGCTACCTTTTGTCTGTTAACTTCCCAGATTAAAGACGTTTTCAGCTATTATTCCTTCAAATAAATTTTCTGCCTCCTTTTTCTCTTTTCTTCTTCTGGGACTCCTATAATATGAATTTTATTACGTTTGATGTTGTCACTGAGTTCCCTAAGTCTATTCTTGTTTTGCCTAATTCTTTTCTCTCTCTTTTGTTCAGCTTGATTACTTTCCATTACTTCCCAGCAGTGTGCCCTGCCCACAAGTTCTCCCAAGGACTCGCCCGCTCCCACCCACTAGCCTCAGCCCTAGGCTCAAGGCAAGTTTTGTTAAAGCCACGTATGTGCCCTGCCGAGTTGCTGGGCACACATCCATTGTGGCACCCAGCCTTGTGTCCCCAGTCACTGTTGTGTGATGCACCTAGCTGAGTACCCCCAGCTGCTGTCCTGCACCACACCCAGCAGTGCAACCCCAGGCACCTTCATGCACTGAAACAGCTGCACCCAGCCATCACTGTGCGCCATGCCCAGCCTTGTGCCCTTGGCCACTCCAGCATGCAGCCCCAGTGGCCGCAACATTTCTGGGGATCCAGCATAGAACTAGTAGCCCAGGGTAAATTTTGCTAACACTGCTGGCCTGCTCCCAAGTTCCCCAGAGAGCACACCCCCTCAGAACTGGCCTACCTGTCTAAGGAGAGTAAGCACAGCTCACAACAGGAAGTTGTCTGCACTGAAAGGAAAAGTGACTCAGATACAACAGCAGGGCTTAAGCAACACACATAGGACAGTCTTCTGAAGTGCCAGGTTCTGGTGACAGAGGACACTGCACCGCAGGCACCCCAGGACCTCATCTTCATAAAGTTACTACTTTCAAGAGCAGAAGACATAGCTGACTTTCTTAACACACAGAAACAGACACAGAGACACACAAAAGGAAGAGAGAGAAATTTATCCCATATGAAAGAACAGGACAAGGCCACAGTCAAAGATCTAAGAGAAACAGATATAAATAACATGCCTGATAGAGAATTTAAAACAGTGATCATAAGGATACTCAGTGGAATTGAGAAAAGAGTGGAAGACATGAGTGAGACCCTTAGCACAAAGATAAGGAATAACATAGCAGAGATAAAAGGCACAATAAGCTAAATGAGAAACATACTTGATGGAATGAACAGCAGGCTGGAAGAAGCAGACGAATGAATCAATGACCTAGAAGACAGAGTAAATGGAAAGTAATCAAACTGAACAAAAGAGAGAGAAAAGAATTAGGCAAAACAAGAAGAGACTTAGGGAACTCAGTGACAACATCAAACATAATAAAATTCATATTATAGGAGTCCCAGAAGAAGAAAAGATAAAAAGGAGGCAGAAAATTTATTTGAAGGAATAATAGCTGAAAACTTCCTTAATCTGGGAAGTTAACAGACATCCAGATCCAGGAGGCACAGAGAACCCCCAACAAAATCTACAAAAACCCACACCAAACATATTGTAACTAAATTTGCAATACATAGTGATAAAGAAAAACTTTTAAAAGCAGCGAGACAAAAGAAGTCATTAACTTACAAGGGAAAACCCATAAGGCTAGCTGCAGGTTTTTCAACAGGAACTTTGCAAGCCAGTAGAGAGTGGCATGATATATGCAAAGTGCTAAATGGGAAAAATGTGCAGCCAAGAATACACTATCCAGCAAGGCTAACATTCAAAATAGAAGGAGAAACAAAGAGTTTTTAGGCAAACAAAAACTGAGGGAGTTCATGACCACTAAACCAGCTCTGCAAGAAATATTAAAAGGGACTCTCTGAGTGGAAAGGAGAGACCAAAAGTGACAGTACAAAGGCAGGAAACATAAAAGCAGTAAAAATGAATATTTTTGTAAAAAAGTCGGTCAACAAACTCACAAAAAAAGAATGTCAAAAGAGAACCAGAGTAGCAACACTTATATGAGACAAACTAGATTTTAAAACAAAGCCTGTAACAAGAGACAAAGAAGAACACTATATAATAATAACAGTAACAATCCAACAAGAAGATATAACAATTGTAAATATTTATGTACCCAACATGGGAGCACATAAATATATAAAACAGTTAATAACAAATATAAAGTAACGAATGGATAATAATACAACAATAATAGAGGCCTTTAACACCCCATTTACGTCAATGGACAAATCATCTAAACAGAAAATAAACAAGGAAACAATGACTTGGAATGACACACTGGACCGGATGGATTTAACATATATTCAGAACATTCCATCCTGAAAGAGCAGAATACACATTCTTTTCAGGTGCACATGGAACATTCTCCAGAAGGCCTCCACAAAACAGGCCTCAACAAATACAAAAAGACTAAAGTCATACTATGCGCCTTTTCTGAGCACAATGCTTTGAAACTGGAAGTCAGCCAGAACAAAAACCTGGAAAGACAAATACATGAAGGTTAAACAACAGGCTACTACTAAACAATGAACAGGTCAACCAGAAAATCAAAGAATAAATTTAAAAATACTTGGAAACAAATGAAAGTGAAAACACAATGGTTCAAAACCTCTGGGATGCAGAAAAAATGGTCACAAGAGGGAAGTATATAGCCATACAGGCTTATCTCAAGAAGCAAGAAAAATCTCAAATAAACAACCTAACCTTATACCTAAAGGAGCTGGAGAAAGAACAAACGAAGCCACGGTAGGAAATAACAACATAGCAGAAATAAATGATATAGATACTAAAAGAAACCAACAGAACAGATCAAATGAAATCAGAAGCTGGTTCTTTGAAAAAATTAATAAAATTGATAAACCTATAGCCAGACTTATCAAACAGAAAAGAGAAAGGACCTAAATAAATAAAACCACAAATGAGAGAGGAGAAATAACAACCAATACCACAGAAATATAAACAATTATAAGAGAATATTATGAAAAACTATATGCCAACAAACTGGAAAACCTAGAAGAAATGGATCAGTTCCTAGAAACATATAACCTACAAACACTGAAACAGGAAGAAACAGAAAATTTGAACATGCCGATAACCAGCAAAGAAATTGAGTCAGTAATCAGAAAACTTCCAATAAGCAAAAGTCTAGGACCAGGTGGCTTTACAGGTAAATTTTATCAAACATTTAATGAAGAATTAGTACCTATTCTTCTTAAACTATTCCAAAAATACAAAAGGAAGGAAAACTTCCAAATTCATTCTATGAGGCTAGCATTAACCTGATACCAAAACCAGATAAACACCAGAAAAGACACGCCAATATCCCTGATGAACATACAAAAATTTTCAACAAAATACTAGCAAACTGAAATCAACAATACATTAAAAAAATCATTCACCACGATCAAGTGGGATTTACTCCTGGGTTGCAAGGGGGGGCTAAATATTCACAAATCAATCAACGTTATACATCACACCAATAAGAGAAAAGATAAGAACTATATGATAATTTCATTAGTTGCAGAAAAAGCACTGGACGAAGTACAACATCCATTAATGATAAAAACCCTCAAGAAAGTAGCTTTAGAGGAAATCTCAACATAATAAAGGCCGTCTATGAAAAAACACACCCCTAACATCATCCTTAATGGGGAAAAACTGAGAGCTTTGCACTTATGGTCAGAAATAAGACAAGCATGTCCACTCTCACCACTTTTATTCAGCGTGGTACTGGAAGTCCTAGCCACAGCAATCAGACAACAAAAAGAAATAAAAAGCATACAAGTGGAAGAAGTAAAACTTTCATTATTTGCAGATGACATGATACTATATATAGGAAACCCAAAAGACTCCACCAAAATACCGCTAGAACTGATGAAGAAATTCAGTAAAGTCACAGAATAAAAAAATCTGCTGCCTTTCTACATACCAATAATGAAGTCACAAAAAGAGAAATTAAGGAATCAATCCCATTTACAATTGCACTAAAAACCGTAAGATACCTAGGGATAAACCTAACCAAAGAGGTGAAAGACCTTTACTCCAAAAACTATAAAACACCAATGAAAGAAAGTTAAGATGACACAAAGAAATGGAAAGACGGTCCATGTTCATGGATTGGAAGAACAAATATTGTTAAAATGTCTATACTACCCCAAGCAATCTACGTATTAAATGCAATCCCTATCAAAATACCAATAGCATTTTTCACAGAGCTAGAACAAACAATCCTAAAATTTGTATGGAACCACAAAAGACCCTGAATAGTCAAAGCAATCTTGAAAAAAAAAAAACAAAGCTGGAGACATAAATTCCCGACTTCAAGTATTATTACAAAGCTGTAGTAATCAAAACAGTATGGTACTGGCATAAAAATAGACACAGAGATCAATGGAACAGAACAGAAACCCAGAAATAAACACACAATTACATACATGGTCAATTAATCTTAGAAAAAGCAGGAAAGCATATCCAATGGAAAAAAGAATGTCTATTTAACAAATGGTGTTGGGAAAACTGGACTACTTTCTTATACTATACACAAAAATAAATTCAAAATAGATGAAACACCTAAATGTGAGACATGAAACCATAAAAATCCTAGAAGAGAACACAGGCAGTAACTTCTTTGACACTGGCCACAGCAACTTTTTTTCTAGATAGGTCCCCTGAGGCAAGGGAAACAAAAGCAAAAATAGATTATTGGGACTACATCAAAATAAAAAGCTTCTACACAGTAAACAATTAACAAAACTAAAAGACAACCTATGGAATGGGGGAAGATATTTGCAAATGACACATCTGATAAAGGGTTAGCATCCAAAATATATAACGAACTTATAAAACTCAACATCCAAAAAACAAATAATCCAATTAAAAAATTGACAGAAGATATGAACAGATATTTCTCCAAAGAAGAGAAAAAGATGGCCAACAAACACATGAAAAGATGCTCATCATCACTTACCATCAGAGAAATGCAAATCAAAACTACAACGTGATGTCACCTCACATCTGTCAGAATGACTAAAATCAACAACACAAGAAATAACAGGTGTTCATGAGGATGTGGAAAAAGCAGAACCCTCTTGCACTGTTGGTGGGAATGCAAACTGATTCAGCCACTGTGGAAAACAGTATGGAGGTTCCTCAAAAAGTTAAAAATAGAGCTACCTTATGATTAGCAACTGAACTGCTAGGTATTTACCAAAGGATACAAAAATACTAATTCAAAGGAATACACACACCCTGATGTTTACAGAATTATATACAACAGCCAAATTATGAAACAGTCCAAGTGTCCGTCAACTGATGAATGGATAAAGAAGATGTAGTATATTACTCAGCCATCAAAAACAATGAAATCTTGCCATTTGGAACAACATGCATGGAGCTAGAAATTACTATGCTAAGTGAAGTAAGTCAGTTGGAGAAAGACAAATACCGTGATTTCACTTATATGTGGAATTCAAGAAACAAAACAAATGAGTAAAGGGGAAAAAATAAGAGTGAGAGAGAGGCAAAACAGGAACCAGACTCTTTCCTATAGTGAGCAAACTGATGGTCACCAGAGGGAGGTGGGTGGGGGGGATGGGTGAAACAGGTGTTGGGGATGAAGGAGACGCTGATGATGAGCACCAGGTGTTGTATGGGTGCGGAATCACTACTGTATTGAAACTAACATTAACTGCATGTTAACTAAGTGGAATTTATTTATTTATTTATTTTTAAAGATTTTATTATTTATTTGACAGAGAGAGACACAGAGAGAGAGGGAACACAAGCAGGGGGAGTGGGAGAGGGAGAAGCAGGCTTCCCACCGAGCAGAGAGCCCAATGCAGGGCTCGATCCCAGGACCCTGGGATCATGACCTGAGCTGAAGGCAGACACTTAATGACTGAGCCACTCAGGTGCCCCAACTAAGTGGAATTTAAATAAAAACTTTAAAAAAAGGGGGGAAAAATGTGATATATACACAATACAATATTATTCAGCCATAAAAAAGAATGAAATCTTGCCATTTCTAACATGGATGGAGCTTGAGAGTATACTGCTTAGTGAAATAAATCCGAGAAAGACAAATACCATATGATTTCACTCATGTCTAATTTAAGAAACAAAACAAAGGAAAAACATGAGAGAGAGACAAATCAAGAAACAGACTCCCAGTTAACCCTAACTACCCTATTTAACACTGTAAAACCTAACCAGAGTTCCCTTTACTCTGCTGTACTTTTCCTTTTTCCCATGCACTATTACTTCTCATATACTATATTTATATATTTGTTATGTTTACTGTTTATTAACTGTATACTGTTAGAACAAAGGCTGATGGAGGCAAGTATTTTTGTTATTCTAGTTTATTGAGCTAGTCAAGCACACAGAATAGTGTCTATCTCTGAATAGGTGTTTGGTCAATATTCGTTCAATAGTGAATAATGAAATCTGTTTTAAAAAGAGTACTCTGGGTGGGGGGGGGTGCCTGGGTGGCACAGTCTTTTAAGCATCTGGTTCTTGGTTTTGGTTCAGGTTATGATCTCAGGGTCATGGGATCGAGCCCGGCATTGGGCTCCACGCTCAGCATGGAGTCTGTTTAAAGATTCTCTCTCCCTCTCCCTCTGCCTCTCCCCTCCCAACTCTCTCCCTCTCAAATAAATAAATAAATCTTTAAACAAACAAACAAACAAACAAGGGTACTCTAGTGACAATGTGGGACTTGGCTAGGGACAGTGTTCATGAGCAGCTGGAGAAAGAGCAGACATCCATTTCTCTCAGTTCCACTACTAACACCCAAATCTAAGCCACCATCCTCTCTTACCTGTCACACTCCAGACAGTGATTTTCTTAAGCATATAAAAATCCTCTTTAAAGCCTTCATACTTGCTTCTTCTGCCTAGAAGTCTCATTCCCCAGATTTTGTCATGCTAGCTACTTCTTTTCATTCAATTTTCAGCTCAAATACCATCCCTCAGATCACTTTCATTGACAACTGAAAGAAGGGAGCTCCCTTCACTCTGCATCAACATCATTCTCCTTCATAAACCACAGCATGTGCTAATACAACTGTTTAAGTACGATCTTCCCTTCATCGGAATGCAAGCTCCAAGAATGCAGCGTCCTTCCTTAGCAATACTTTATCACCAGTGCCTAGAAAAGTGCCTAGCACTTGATAGGTGTTCAATACTTATTACTGAAAGAGGTCACCGCAACAGTCCAAGTTAGAGAGTGTGCTAGCCTAACTACCAAAGTGGGAAGATTCTAAAAATTCTTAAGAAGTGGAATCAACAGGAGTTGGTGACTCAGTAGATGCTGGGGATTAAGTAAAGAAAAGCATTAAGGATAACTTCCAGCCTCCTGCTTTGAGCAGCTGAACAGTGCCTTCATTGAGGTGAAGGTTACTGGAGGAGGCAAAGAGCTGGGCAGGTGTATCAGTTCAGCTTTGCTTTTGGATTTGATGTGCCTCTGAAACATCCAAGCAGACATGTAAGTCCATGGCCAAATATTTGGATCTGGGCTAAATATAAAGATGAGCGTGAACATTTACAGATGAAAGCAGGGGAATGAACAAGATCAGCAAGGAAGAAGCATCAAATGAGTTCCTAGAGGCTGGAGCTCTATGGAACTCCAAGTTAATGACTAGGGGAAAAAAAAAGAAGTAAGCAAAAGTAAAATGAGAAGATGAGAGGGAGATAAAAAATAAGAGAAGCCAAGGGAGAATGTTTCAGAAAAGGGAAAGTGTTATGTCTTTATGCTCTTTGGATAACTGTTGAGAAATCAAGTAAGATAAAAATGGAAATATGTCCGCTGATTTTGTTAGTGACTTCATTGAAAAAACTTCAATATGGGACGCCTGGGTGGCTCAGTCGGTTAGGTGTCTGACTCTTGATTCTGGCTCAGGTCATGATCTCGGGGTCATGAGATTGAGCTTCGTGCTGGCTCTGCGCTGGGCATGGAGCCTGTTTAAGATTTTTCTCTCTCTCGGGTGCCTGAGTGGCTCAGTTGGTTAAGCGACTGCCTTTGGCTCAGGTCATGATCCCGGAGTCCTGGGATCGAGTCCCACATCAGGCTCCTTGCTGAGCAGGAAGCCTGCTTCTCCCTCTGACCCTCCCCACTCTCATGTACTCTCTCTCTCTCATTCTCGCTCTCTCAAATAAATAAATAAATCTTTAAAAAAAAAAAAGATTTTCTCTCTCTCCCTCTCCTTTTCCCTGCCCCCCCCCCCGCCAAAAAAAAAAAAAAAGCTTCACTAGAATGGTAAGGAAGACCATAGTGGATAGGTTGAAAAGCCAAAACCAACAAAGAGATGCTTCAGAACTTTTAAATAATATAAAAGCCCATCCAAGCTAGGGATCATTCTTCTAAAATTTAGCCATGATCAACTGGCTTCCCTAAAAAAAACAAAACAACTAGATGTTCCCAAATGAAAGAACATGGGACTCTTCAAAACTGTCTGAAGAGTTTTGTTTGTTTACAATGACACAAATTAGTATAATAATTTACTTTTTAGGCTGCTTTGTTTTACAACTTGATTTCACTGTCCATAAAAGCACATATTTAGAAATTCTGCCTTTTCAGAAGTATTGGAGAAAATGCATTCTCATATTGCTAGTAGAAAGCAATTTTGCAATATGCATCAAAAATTCAAATGTGATTACAGTCTGACCCAGCAATTACATTCCTCAAAGTTTATCCAAAAGACATCATTACATAAGCATGCAAAGATGGAAATTTAAGGATGTTTGTTTAACAGGAAAAGTCTGGAAACAAATGTCCATAAAAATTAAATATAAAATTGGCTAAGTAAAATTATGGTACACACAATAAGATACTAATCAGTGATTTAAAAAGCTAAGGCAGGGCGCCTGGGTGGCTCAGTCGTTAAGCGTCTGCCTTCGGCTCAGGTCATGATCCCAGGGTCCTGGGATCGAGTCCCACATCAGGCTCCCTGCTCAGCGGGAAGCCTGCTTCTCCCTCTCCCACTCCCCCTGCTTGTGTTCCTGCTCTCGCTGTCTCTCTCTGTCCAATAAATAAATAAAATCTTTAAAAAAAAAAAAAAGCTAAGGCAGCTCTATGTATATTAATCGTACCTGGGTGCATTTTCATCTTAAATTTCCAGGCACCAATCATATATTAACTCATTAAACCCTAACAATCCTATGAGATAGGTGTTACTAATATCCCCATTTTAAAAATAGGGAAATCATAATTTATCTAAGATTGTGGCATAAACTGTGGAAGATGGGATTTGAACTCAAGTAGCCTGGCTCCAGCATCCATGCTTTTAACCACTACATGTCTTGTAGTGACACAAAAGATGGTCATAACATAGTATTAAATGAAAAAGAGTCTTGTTCATCAGCATTTTTTGACAGAAAATAATATGTTCATCCTCATACACTATTCCTCTGGATTTATCTCCTATTCCCATTTCCTTAATTATAATCCTCAAGCCCATATTAAAAATATGTACATATAAATGAACATAGCTAATATATGCTTACATATTCATAGACTAAAGCATGGGAGGAAGATTTTATAATAAATTTTTATTATGGTTACCTCTAGGAATGGAATTATGAGTGGGTTTTCTTTATCTCTATAATAAGACACAAAATGTCTTATTTTAGAGAGGGGGGAGAAAAACATTCTGTCATTTACTTTTTTTTTTTTTTAAGATTTTCTTTATTTATATGAGAGAGTGACAGAGAGAGCACAACCAGGAGGAGGGGCAGAAGGAGAGACAAGCAGACTCCCCACTGAGTGGGAAGCCTGAAGAGGGGCTTGATTCTAGGACCCTGAGATCATGACCTGAGCTGAAGACAGAACCCGACTAACCCACCCAGGTGCCCCCACCCCATCATTTACTTTTAACCATTGTTTGAATGCAAAGAACCTATTCTGATCAAAAATTCTCTGGCAACATGAAGTGGCTAAGATTAATTCTGACTGATCATTTCTAATCTATTATAATGTACTATATGTGGTGACTATTAAATATTTCATATAACAAATGAATTAGATTGGGGGGAATGAATGGACACTGCCAATATCCTAGATGATTTGATGATGCCACCTACTATAATGAACAATTCGTTTAGCTCAATAGCTTTCTAGTTCTTTGGTAGACTATTTCTAACCCAAAAGAAAGTAGCTCCCATTCAGAAAGTAGGTGTTTTTAAATCATACTGAGCAACAGAGACCTTTACTTATATTTATGCTGCTTAAAAATATAATAAATCCAGCTTTGCCATTAGTAAAACAAAAGACTTGAGGCAACCTGGGGCCTTGGCTCCCTCAATTATCAACTGCAGGAGAGAATGAAATAGTTTTCTCCAGTTAACACAATTCACAATTCTTTTACAAGTGACACCTGGACATTTAATGTATGCTAATGGATTACTTAATGCTGGGTTCATAAGCACTTTGAACTATCCCTAAGTTTGTTATTTTTATGTAAACAAATATACATTCTTTTATACAGCTTACTAGATTAGAAGCTAAATGCTAGTCCCTTTCATATATTTTGGGATATTCCTTTTCCCGGTGGGAGCAATCAGATCAATTTGGTACACTTCAATTCAGCCTATATATACTGTCTCTAGTGGGGTCAGCTCCAGGATTCATACAAGGAAGGGATATAAATATCCCAAAAGTAGTGAGAAAGCTCTCCTTTTAATCTTCTCTAACTAGGCAAATTCTGCAAGATACTGGATGAGCATCCATGTATTTCCAGAGAAGATTCAAAAGCCTTTCTGCCCAGTGGCCAGAGAATGTCCTCTGCACAGGCCATATCTGGGTTAACATGAATAAAAATAAATGAAAATAATGCAATCAAACCAAAAAAATCTGTCAATCAGGAAGATAATTTACCAGACGGATACAGTATTAAGCTGACACAGAGTATAGTCCCAATATCCAGAGAGGAAATCCTGGGATACCCCCAAAGACAGAGTGTGTGCTGAGAGCACCAGTAAAGTCACCAAAAAAATGAGGAAGGGCATTTTGAGGAGGATAATGTCTGAGGCTTAAAAACAAATTAGACGGGATAGGAAAAATCATAACTTTGTTGGACTTCCTCCTTACACTTACTTTATGACTAAGTATTGTTTTTAGTCTGAATTATGTAATACTGTCACTGCTTAGGCATTCTAAAAGTCTTACCCAGCCCTCTACCGAAAAGCATCTTAGAAAGTTTTTGGTTTTGATTTGTCCTAACAAAAAAAGAATTAGAGGTAGAGATCCATGACTTCACTAAAAGATACAAGCACATGTTTTTATTATCTTACTGAAAAAATTTTAAATATCTTCCTAATTTCCAAAATAACTTTGGTATAAGAATTTTTCATATCTAAACTCCAAATGATTTAATGTTACAATTTAAAGTACAATGTATGAACTTCACAAAAAACAAATGTTTAACAGAATAAGAGGTGAGGAGTACACCCCCCTTTTTGATGTACACAGGACCCACAGTATGTCATGTCTTGATTTGGGATCAAGGTATTTACGTACGGAAGCTCTCCTAAAATACCAAGCGGCACTCTGAAGACATCAATTCATTATCTTTTGGGAAATTTGGAAGAATGATGGGGCATCCAGAAAGTGAGTTACCTTGTGAATACAACAGTAGTCTCAATAATGATAGCTAACATTTATTAGGCAATAACATTTTCTAGACACTATGTTAAGTATTTTTTATGTATCATTGTATTGAAGTCTTACAACAATCCCATAAATTAGTTTCTATTATTATCTCACAACTCAGGGTCTGAGCACTTAAGAGTAATTTGCCCAAGGTCACACACCAGAGCTGAAATTAGAACCAAATCTGTCTGAGCCCAGAGTCTGCAATTTTAACAACTATGTTTTACTGGGTAAGGGTGGGCCTGCATTTTTTTAATAAATATAGGCAATTATCGCCTTCAGTAACAATGTCCTCTCTTACTGAAGGACAAAAACTGACTGATTGGGTTACTTTCACCAACTTTGCAGCAAATGTCTTGCTATTACCACACTGTTAAGGCTCCATGGATATGTTGATATAAAATTCAACAAGGTAATTGTAATTGAATTTTAAAGTGTCTTGTAAATTTCTAGCTCTCAAAGAAGTGCAAACTGAAATGTAGCAGTTTCTTTTTTAGTCAGTATATTATAAAAGCTTTCTAATAATTCAATTCTATGTTTAGGTACCTCCAGGAATGTTATCGTGGTAAGAAGTATTTTAAGAAAAAGGCTGGCATCGTTTTGACAGAAAACAGGTTTTAACTTTTTCTCTTATATCATCCAACTCGTATGAATGAAAACAACTTTATATGTTCCTGGAAGGAGTGCTGTGATAGCAAAATTAAATAGATTATAAGAAAAGTAAAGAAACAAACTCTAAATAAACAAAAACAACAAAGGATGGGAGGAGATTCAGAGTTCCTCACGGAAGTCTTTGTGTTCAAGAATCTAGAATGAGTCAAAGGCTAATTTGAATTATGCCTAATTTAAAGATAAAAACAGACTTACCTTTAGGAGAGCCAAGGCTACATGAAAGATTATATTCAAACCCTGAAATAGAAAAAGAATCCAAATCAATACTGCCACATCTATCATTATTTTATTAAGTATTTTCCCATACATCTTTAATAAAATCCCTGGTTGCTTTCATCTTCACATACAGTAATAATTAAACCATGAGATTTTTTTTTGAAAGGTATTTTCCTTCTCTGAGAGGCTTACTGCAAATTTTTGATGCTACTTAATGTTCACATAAAATTGTTGTTTTTACAATAAATTATTTTCCCTCAATCCTTCAATAAATTATTCAATAAACTATTCTTCCTTCAATTTCTGGATTATCTTCATGAGTCTAAGGCTTGTGAAAGTCAAGTTTTTGATCAAGATGGCAGTGATGCAGAAGTCTAAAATTATTAATTGAAATTCCCAAGTCCCAGTATGTACATCTTGGTTAAATGGCCAGCAATAGGCAAAACAAAACAAAACAGTGCTGCTAATAACTGGGATAGATTGTGTGAGGGGAATTGGAAGCATCACACTGGATTCCCACTGCTGTTCTTTTGCTTTCAAGTAGTATCTGTACAACTAGAGGTGTAATTAGAGGCTGTGTGCCAGACTTCCTTTTCCTTTTTTTTCTCTCTGAAAACCAAAACGATACCTCTTTAGGAATAAACAAACAGCTTGTTAAGAAGATACACTGGAACTGAATTTTGAGCTCTGAGTTCAGCCCAGTGAATCTGAAGAGCTGTTGAGATGTTAAATTCAAAATATAGGAAATCTTAAATGCTCAAGATGACAGAATCAGAAACAAAGTTGCCATGAAATATGCTGTTTCCTTGCCATACAAGTCATCATACATGAGAAGATCTTTCAAGTGACATCTCCCATACGTCCAGGGTCTGTATATGTGCCCTCTCCATCTCAGTTACAAATACAGTCTATCTGCCTTTCCTTTTGGATACAGAGTTGTATTATGCAAAAAACTTCTAATAAACCATCTTTTTCCTGTCTCCAAAATCAGAAGTGAGGATTAAGACTAGGTACTTAGAGTGAATTCCTGTTAAAATTTGCTGATCTTTCACAGTCAACTACCTAAAATACGATCTAATGGTAGAAGGCATGAATGATAAACACAATATATTTGGTTGGAGGTTTGGGGTTTACTCAGTTAATTAAGAAACCAAAAGCAGCAGGAAGTATAACAAGGCCAAGAGACAAAACCAAATCAACACAATTCATCACCACACCATGCAACGAGTCTGGACTGGTTTTGATCACAATTTACCAGTTAGAAAAAAAAAAGATTATTGTAGATCAAAAAACTTGGGTTACAATTAAACAAAATTTTCTTTCCTTTTTTTTTTTAAAGATTTTATTTTTAAGTAATCTCTACACTCAACGTGGGGCTCAAACCTACAACCCTGAGATCAAGAGTGGCAAGTTCCACTGACTGAGCGAGGCAGGTGCCCCCCAAATTTGCTTTCCTCATCCACTAGCTGCTGCCCAGTGCTGCCCAAACCTGCAGTCTAAACCTGCTGCCCTGCCCCACCCCCCTCCACCCCACATCACAGCTGCTTGGCAATGGTGAATTGTTACAACCTGAATGTTTATCAACTTGCCATTATGACTAAGTCCACAATGTCTCTGGATCTTGTTTTTCTAGTCACTGCTTAAAATGTAAGGTCCTCTAGTCTCCAATTCTCTAATCCTTATTATGCTCTGGTCCTTTCTCCTAAATCAGTCTTCCACCCCACTTCTCCCTCCCAAATCCCTTCAGGGTACGTGTTGGAAACTCCACTCCATGTTCAACTAACTCTGCTATATTCTCAATCTCTTTACTCTCACGGGAATAGTGAAATTTCACTGGTTCTCATAACAACATCTATTGTGATTCCCATTTTTCAGAATGTGAACTTGACTAGCCTAAGGTCATATACGTATTTAGTAGAAGGCTAGGATCCTCCAAGCCTTTAATGTCTAGTTTAAGGGAATTTCCACCACTCAGTACTGGTGTAATATACATAGTAAGTGCTTATTTGAGGACGAAATGATTAAACTATACTAGCTATCCCAAAATTTATGAGATTTATTCTTTTCCCTATGGACCCAAGTAGACCAATTTATAGAGTCATCATCAAATTACAGTAAGAAACCCTTTTCTTCAATTATCTCAAAGTCAGACTATTGAACAAGTGAGCTATGAAAAACACCAAGAACTTAAAAATTTAAAAAAAAATTAAAGACCTCTAAATAACCAAAATAGCTCTAACACCACAAAAATTATTCAAATTTTAATTTCATATGCACTTTGAATTACTTTGGTGATATGATTTTATAGTTTATAGATATCAAAAGTAGCAAAGTAAAAGACAAAGTGTGTGGTAGATGGGATTAGAGACAAATAGCCTATAGAGATAGTTGTCAGAATTAAAATATTAGATCTGACAGAAATAGAAGATAATACTTTTCTAAAAACTATAAAACATATAGTTGTCTGGGCCCATTTAGTGGGGCCAATAATCCTTCTATAGTTTACATTAGCTCATAATGATAATTCTGCAGTGTTAATGTTTCCAACATGTTCAAAATATTGGGCTTAAGAAGGAAGCACAGCATGTGTTATAAATAAAAAGTAGATAATTTTTAGTTTGGGAAGCTAAAGAGATACCTTTCGGTTATCAGAAACAATTTATATATGTAACCTCTTTAAACCATTTCAGAGTAATAAGGTATTACTGCATCTGCTTACTGAAGCTCTGGACATTATCCATGAAAATAAAGAAAAGACTTCACAAGCCTTAAACTGAAACAGGAAAGTGTTGCCAGACTATGCAAACAAGATACTTCAGACCTCTAAGTTGTTGGAAATCAGGAAAAACTTGCTATTTTACCAAGTTCTTTATTTCACTAGAAAATGTATCCTGATTTCTTAAGAAGAGAGTAAAGAAGGCAACCTTAGATGGATATTTTCTTTGAAATAAGACTTATTCTCATTTTGAAATATAATTAGAGGTATCATTAAATTATGGAAACCTTCCATAGGCCAACATTTGATCAGTTTAAAAGTGCAGCACCACGCATAGGTTGGTTTTAAGAAGCCAATGTCAATGTCAGCTTCGGTCCTCAGCCTCTTAGCCAACAATGAAGTGAATTATTAGAACACTTCACTCTTCCAAGTTACCATGAACTAAATCCTCTATTGTTACTTTATTGTCCATCCATTCTTACATGATCCAACCTTTGACTAACTGAATTGAAATATATTTATTGAAATACATTTTTTAAAGATTTATTTATTTGAGAGAGAGAGCCCGTGCGAGCGAGGCCATAGGGGCAGAGGGGGAGGGAGAGATTCTTAAGCAGACTCCGCACTGTGTGGAGCCTGACACGGGGCTCGATCCCATGACCCTGAGATCATGACCTGAGCTGAAACCAAGAATCAGATGCTTAACCAACTGTGCCACCCAGGTGCCCCTGTTGAAATATATTTTAAAAAGAAAAAGGTGTCATACATTTTCAAGATGCCTCCCCTTTTCAGGAGTATGTAATCTGTAGCAATTTGTTGGGTACTGAGGGGTAAACAAGCGTTCCTAATAGGATTCAAAGAGTAAAACATTTGGAGAACGATTAAGAATAAAAACAATATACTGTTATGGCTACTTATTATTTATGGTACAAGGTCTAACTCCAAGTGCAAGATAATAAATAAGAGCCAACATCCACTGAATACTTTCTATGTGCCAAGAGCTGTAATCACAATGAAAATATGCCCTTATTTAATCCCACAATCCTAAATTCCATTTTAATTCCATCCAAATTAAGATTTAGTCAAAGTAAATTTCCCAAGGTGACATAGCTACTAAGTGGATTTTAAACTATGCAGTGCAATTCTAGAAGTCATTCTCTTAACCACCAAGTTAGAGAAGAGAGCCCAATGAAGAAGTGAATGAATGAATAAATCCCTTAGTTGGGGTTATTTAATGTGTCCTCTAATTCCTAAAGGACTAAAGTAATTCCTTCCATTTAAAGTAAAGTTTGAATGCAGAGGGTAGAAAGATAACAAATAGGTGACTTCTACCCAAACCAAATCTTATTATTTGCCCCATATCAAAAACATTCACAAAACGCAGCTGATTGCTTGCAGGATGTGAGGCCATACAAACTCAGCATGCTATGGCAAGAAAGGGTCACCACCTTCCTCCAGTGACAATAGACTGAGATCAGTCCTGTGTGCATGAAGAAGTGGCTCCTTAACTGATTGGGAAGCTGCCGTTTCAAAATTCAATCACAGCCTGGCAAAATCTTCACTTTGAAGAACACCTACAAGTAATTGCCCCAAATTAAATAATTGCTCCAAAGTGCAGATTGCTGTGTTCCCGGGTAGGCCAACAATCAAGCACCCACAATCCTGCATGAGGAAAGGCTGACAGCAGAGCACTCACTGAAACAAAGACACTGAACATTTGGCTCTGATGAGCAGGCAATTGTGGGCTCAGAGGGGGCTGACAGATTGTGTGAGAAGCTGTCAGGAACTACGCTGACAGCGCCGAGAGCAAATGCTGAAGAGGTAGTGCCAAACAGTGCCAAGTGCGCATCAGTGCCTGGGTCCTTAGGGATCAAAACAAAAGGGAAATAAATAGTATGTGGAAATGGAAATCCTAACAACAAGGCAGTGAGAAATGATCAAACCAGAACTGGCCAAGATAAATGGAGCAGTCCCACAGACAAACATAGCTAAAGCTAGAGGGAATGTGTGCTGCTCTTTCTGACCTGACCAACATGGCATCTACCATCCCAGGAAGGGGTAATGACTAAATGAAATAGCATATAAAAAGCATATCAAAGGAATTGGGCACTTGGTAAGTATTCAATAAATGCTAGCATATATTAGGTTTGCATATTTATTGCTTATCATACTCTTTTTTGGGGGGGAGGGGCAGAGGGAGAGGGAGAGAGGGAATCTCAAGCAGGCTCCACACCCAGTGCAGAGCCTGAGGAGGGCTCGATCTCACAATCATGAGCCAAAATCAAAAGTCCAATGCTTGGGGCACCTGGGTGGCTCAGTCGGTTGAGTGACTGGCTCTTGATTTCAGCTCAGGTCATGATCTCAGGGTCCTGGCATTGAGCCCCCTGTCAGGCTCCGTGCTCAGCGTGGAATATGCTTGAGGATTCTCTCTCTTCCTCTCCCTCTGCCCTTCTTCCCACTCATGCTCTCTCTTTCCCTCAAATAAATAAATAAAAAATGAAGTTTAAAAAATGGAAAAAAGAAAGGAGTCGGGTGCTTAACTGACTAAGCCACCCAGGCTTCCTTTTATATTTTTCACTTAATTCTCTCAATAACTTCATGGCATATGTGTCACTGCCACCATTTTAGAGATGAGGTAACTGAGGCCCAGAGACATCACTCTGTTAGTAAATGGGAAAGCCAGGTCTAGAACTGTCTGTCAGACAAAACAAACAAAAACAAAAACCAAAAAAAACAACTCCATAGCTTTTTCACTAATCCCACCTCTACTGCAATGAGACTTTGGTTAGCTATCTGTGATGAATTAAGGATGGTCATAATTCTGTGACATTTCTCCCACTCAGAGGTAGGATCTTTGTCCTCTCCTCTTGAATCTGGGCAGACTATGCTACTGCTTTGACCAATAGAAAATGGTAGAAGTGAAGTTATGCCCATATTCTGGGCCCAACCCTTAAGAGACAAGCTTCCATGCCCCATCTCCTAGAGTGCTCCCTCTGGAAGGCCAGCCACCATGTAAGTACAGTTATACTTAGACCCCATGCTCTAAGAAGTCAAACAGAAAGGAAATGCCCTGCAGGACAAGATGCCAACCAAAAGTAACACAGGCCAGGGGTCACCCAGGTGCCAGATATGTGAATGAAGTCATCTTGAAAGTGAATCCTCCACCCTCAGATGCCCCAGTTGCGCCCATGTGGATCAGAGATAGACCACACAGCTGAATCCTTCTGAAATTCCTGACTTAGGAAATTGTGAATAAAATAAATGGCTGTTTTAATTTTTAAAAACCTTTCATTTTGAAATAATTTCAGATTTAGAAAAAAATTTGCAAAAGTAGGGCCAAGAATTTCTGCATACCTTTAACCTGGCTTCATCAAATGTTAACATCTTATATAACTACAGCACAACTATCAAAACCAAGAAAATAGTGCTCAAATTTGGTCAAATGTCCCACTAATGTCCTTTTCTGGTCCAGGATCCAATCCTGGATCACATATTACATTATGTTGTCACGTCTCCTTAGTCTTCTTTCATCTACAACAGATAGCAGATGAAAGGCCTTTGTCTAATGAACTTGATACTTTTGAGAAGTACAGGACAGTTATTTTGTAAAATGTCCCTCAATTTGATGTGTCTGATGTTTCCTTATGATTAAGCCTAGATTATGTATTCTCGGCACAATAACACAGAATCATTGTTGTGTCAGGGCATCCTATCAGGAGGCTGCATAGTATGTCTCACTCCAAAATCACTGTTTTAAAGCCGCTCAGGTTTCGTATAGCTTCTAATGCACATCAGGTAATCAGAACAGAATGAATCCCTTTGGGCTCCTCTTTGGGTAAGATAAATTTCTTACTTCTGTGATCTGAAAAATAATGCATTTTTCCATGGAAAGAAGATAGTGATAGATAATTACTATGCAAATATAAAGAAATACTGGCTGCTTTTAAACATTGAGGTCTAATTGCAAACCTAGTGTAACACGTTAGCCAAAACGTATTTTACTTTATTCTCATTCTCATACTGTAAGCTCTTTAAAAATTCCATCTTTTAGGTTGACTAAATAATGGAGTTTGATGGAGTACTCAGCAAAATGATGTATTTTAGGTTTGGGTTTTGTTTCTGGATGCCCACTAGAGGTCAGGATTGCAGCACTGAAAACCAAGCAGAAGCTTAAAAAATTTCAGGAGCTGTGCATATAAATTCATTTAGTTCCTAATGTTTTAAAACCCTTAAGGCTAAGTCCTCCCTTATGTCTACTACCCATTTACTAATATATATAAAAATAACAAAACTTGCACCATTCCAACCTTCCCTTCCCCCCAATTTTATTATGTTTTTCATTTTTATTATAGATACATTTGTTAGTTTTTTCATGAGTAGGAGTTCAAGAATGTGAAGAGACAGACATAACCTATGAATGCATCTATCTAGTTGCAGGTGGGTTTTTTTTTTTTTTTTAAATCTTTGCTTGACTTACATTTGTTTCTATAAGTGAAGTACTAAATAAAGGTATATCTACAAAGTCTGATTCCTTAATTATGAGTGGCCCTGGGAAAAATACTTAGTGGTTCATGAAAACTGAATTTAATAAACCTTTTAGAAACAAAGGAGACAGGGGCGCCTGGGTGGCTCAGTTGTTAAGTGTCTGCCTTCAGCTCAGGTCATGATCCCAGTGTCCTGGGATCGAGCCCCGCATTGGGCTCCCTGCTCCGAGGGAAGCCTGCTTCTCTCTCTCCCACTCCCCCTGCTTGTGTTCCTTCTCTCATTGTATCTCTCTCTGTCAAATAAATAAATAAAAATATTTTTAAAAAAGAAACAAAGGAGATACAATAAGAGAAATAAGTCAGATTCCAGGTTTTCACAAATATTTATCAAATCTGTGTGCCAGGCATTCTGAAGACTACCTAGTATATACAATCACTTGCATGTTTCCATGATGGGTAAGTCATTTCTCCACCGAGGGACTGCCAGACGAGGATTAGAGATAAAAATATAAGTAGGTAACACATTACCCCTGGCTAACAAAGGAGAGGTGTGACCTGGAAAGCACTTCATAGTTCCTATGAAGGTGCCTTATTGGTGATGAACATTGGCAATCACCCTTCTGTTCTCAATCCCCTTATGTCACAATAAGCCTTAGATTATACTGTCTTCCAGCTACAGTCGTCAGTCAATCACTCCAGGCTGTGGGGATGTTTTTGATGCCCTTCTTAAAGACAAAGACTTCTACCAATTCCTAATTACCAGCTTCTCTTGATCCTCCCTTTCCTCCAATCTCCTGCTAGAGTTTCTATTGACCTAATTCATCCAAAAGCCAGAAGGTATGGGAGCCTTGTTATTAGAGTTTTATACCTATACTCTTTTTAAATTTTTATTTATTTTTTAAAAATATTTATTTATTTATTTGAGAGAAAGAGAGAGAATGATCAGGGGGTAGAGGGAGAGGGAGAAGCAGGCTCCCCACCATACCGGGAACCTGATGTGGGGCTCGATCTGAGGATCCCGGGATCATGACCTGACTCATAAGCTACCCAGGTGCCCCCTTATACTCTTTTTAAAAAATAATAAAAATGATCTTTAAAAATCCCCAAACACCTTAATCTAAATTCAACAAATATTTATAGAACACCAACTATGTGTTCAACATGGCATGGAGGGGTTCTGAAAAATTTAAATATATTTTAAAAAAATCAATACAATTGGGGAGGCAAGTCACATGCAAGGGTTAGAGAATAGAGCAGTATTCAGTTACAATGTGTCCAGTTATTTTGTTGGGACTCCTCAGGATTACACACCTGCAGAAAAATGCAACAGGCAATCAGAATGTTCAGGAATAACCTGAGTAAGAGCAGTGTGAAGTCTTCTTTGGAACTTGACCTAATTACAACTGATGACCTAAAACAAGATGACTATGACAACTAAGGTTTTCCCTTTGCAATGCTAAATCCAGGGACTTCATTGGCGGTACCCACTCCCCACAAACCCCACCCTTCTTAGTGATCTCAGAGCTGTGGGGAAATGAAAACTAGGTTCTTCTCAAGGAACTCCCCCATATTAGACCATGCCCTGAGTCTTTGGACCTTACTATATGTTTTCTCTCCTTACTTAGATATTCCTCTCTTTCTCTAGGTCTGAGTTTCGATGCTAATTCCTCTGAGAAGGTTTTCTTGGTGTTCCACGACTGTGTTAGGTACCCCTTATCAGGGCTCTTTAAAAGCACCCCAGACTCTCTGTATCACAGCACTCACCCACTGCTGTGTAACCAGTCTCTATTTACCGGTCTCTACTTCCCTGTAAGTTACATGACGGCAGAACCCTGCCTGTGTCTTTACCGGTGTATTTCCATCACTCAGGACACTACCTGCAACAGAGTAGGTGCTCAATTATTAGTTGAATGAATAGATGAAATGAATAGGATTGTTGGGATCAAGGAAACAGAGCTTTAATGAGAATGAAAAACCATGAAATGATGGGGTGCCTGGGTGGCTCAGTCGGTTAAGCGTCTGACTCTTGGTTTCGGCTTAGGTTATGATCTCAGGGTCCTGGGATGGAGCCCTGCATCGGGCTCTGTGCTCAGTGGGGAGTCTGCTTGAGATTCTCTCTCTCCTTCTCCCTCTGTCCTTTCTCCCCATTCTCTCTCCAATAAATACATCTTTAAAAAAAATCATGAAATGTTCCTCAAACCAGTTTTTTCTATAATTTCTTGATATAAACTGCATACTTTTTTTGGTTGTTAAGCCTCATTTTCAGGTTATTTGGAGAAATACACAAATTATGTTCAGTTCTTTCTTAAATATGAACAGTGAGCTCCTGAACAGTAACATTAAAATTCAGACATGTTATCTTTCATCTTCTTCTATCCCAGGCTGAAAATGGGGGTAAAATGCATCAGGGTGATGTGCTCAGGAAAAGAAAACCAATCACACATTTATCACTGTCTTTGGAGATAAGCAGAAGCTGATATTTTAAGCACTCCCAAAGCCGAATCATGGGGGAGAAAACCCAAAAACAACTCAAGAACTTGCAGTCAAAAACATAGTTGAGAGGATTTAAAAGCCTCAACATATTGTACGCAATTTGCTTGGTGATGAGTCAGTGAAAGGCAGCAATTAGACTAACACACCAGGGAATGCTCTGGGTCATCAACTCTTACCCCATCCAAGGATTAAGTCCTGAGGTTTGTGTCAGGTGGGGAACCATTAATGAGTGTATTCATCTTTGGTAGCCCTTTCTCTTTCTTCTGTCGCCACTCAGTAGATGGGTAAAGGTTAGTGAAGCTTAAACACTAAGGACAACAGGAGCAAAAGTAATACAGGAGGAAAGCACTGTAAGAGAGTTGGTTTTTTGTTCTGTTTTGTTTTAGAGAGGGAGGAGGATGTGGGGCAAAGGGAGAGGGAGAGAGTCTCAAGCAGGTTCTGCACTCAGCGCAGAGCCTGACATGGGGCTCAATCTCACAACCCTGAGATCATGACCTGAACCGAAATCAAGAGTTGGACGCTTAACCAACTGAGCCAGCCAGGAGCCCCTGAAAGAGAGTTTAAAAAGTTAAATCAGGTAAACAGCTCCACAGTTGCCTGCCATGTCTCTCTGAAGGTATGAGAAGGATGTCACTAATTTTAGAAACTCACAACTTTTTGGTTAATCACCAGATGGGATTTTTTCTTTTTCTCCACCTCCTGCCCCCTGCCACTTAGAGCCACTAGCAGCCTGGTCTGAATAAAAAATGCAGTGGAAACTTTAAGAATTAGGATGATTTATGCTGAAGACAGCCAAGGAGCCCCCGCTTCTTTCTGTCTCAGAGGTAGGTGTAGCCTCTTTCTGCCAAGAGCTACATGGGACTTAGCACCAACTAGCCAGACCATTTCACAGGTAGTCATACATGGTAAATCTTAACTGCAACCGTCTTTATAGCACTTCATTGCAAAGAACTCCTGAGCACACTGTGTAATTCAACCGTCACAATATCTGTCAGGTATAGAAGTTGATTATCAATACCTCCATTTTACAAAAAACCCTCAAATATGCTGGGTGATTTATCTGAATTCACAGCATTCGGACTGGAATGACAAGTTTCCTGATTCTAATCCAGTTCTTTTACCATTGGCTGAGTAGTTCACAACTGTGGCTATTTATTAGAATCACCTGGGGTGCTTTTATAACACGATGATGCAGGAGTTCCACCTCAGATCAAATAAATAAAAATTTCTCAGGGGTCCAGCCTGGCCGCTTGTATTTTTCAAAACTCCCCAGGAGTCTCTAATACAGATCCAGACTGAGAACTGAGAATTACCTAAAGTTTGCAATCCAACTGCACATTAGAATGACCTAGGAAGTTCTGATAATACCTCAAAGTCTAATTTAATTGGTCTGGGTGGGGCCAGGTAATTATAATATGCAGCCAAGTGTGAGAATCACTGTACAATGCCTCTAACAAATGCATCTTAAAATTCTTTAACTTAAAGTCCTCTTACAGGCCAAGATGTCCATCGACAGATGAGTGGATAAAGAAGATGTGGTATATATATATACAATGGAATATTATGCAGCCATCAAAAGGAATGAAATCTTGCCATTTGCAATGATGTGGATGGAACTGGAAGGTATTATGCTGAGCGAAATAAGTCAATCAGAGAAAGACATGTATCATATGATCTCACTGATATGAGGAATTCTTTTTTTTTAAAGATTTTATTTATTTATTTGAGAGAGAGAGAGAGAAACAGCACGAGAGGGGAGAAGGTCAGAGGGAGAAGCAGGCTCCCCACTGAGCCAGGAGCCCGATGTGGGACTCGATCCCAGGACTCCGGGATCATGACCTGAACCGAAGGCAGTCGCTTAACCAACTGAGCCACCCAGGCGCCCTGATATGAGGAATTCTTAATCTCAGGAAACAAAATGAGGGTTGCTGGAGTGGTGGGGGGTGGGAGGGATGGGGTGGCTGGGTGACAGACACTGGAGAGGGTATGTGCTATGGTGAGTGCTGTGAATTATGTAAGACTGTTGAATCACAGATCTGTACCTCTGAAACAAATAATACATTATATGTCAAAAAAAAAAAAAGAAGATAGCAGGAGGGGAAGAATGAAGGGGAGGGGAAGGGGGTGGGGAGACGGGTTAGCCTCGTGATGGGTATTAAAGAGAGCACGTAGTGCATGGAGCACTGGGTGTTATACACAAACAATGAATCAGGGAACACTACATCAAAAACTAATGATGTAATGTATGGTGATTAACATAACATAATAAAAAAAAGTCCTCTTACAGATATCTCATAATATTTAAAATGTTTCTAAAGGTCACCGATGCCAAGGTTTTAAAGTCAAACATCAAAACTAAATGTCATTAAAAATAATGTGAATTATGCTGTAATTGTATGCTCAATTAACTAAAAGTTATGGAATCTAGCTGAAAATATGATGATGATAATAGTAAAAGTGACTAATATGTTTTTAAGAAGTAAGACTGGTATTGTGCTCAGTTTCATCTTTTTAGAAACTGTGGTCAGACAAATGAAGATGTTAAAGAATCTCTCTGGAATCTATTAATGCTGATCATACATTATTTTTTAAAAAAAAAGTAGACCACATTCAATTCTCTAATGAATACTCCTTTCAAGTGTATTCATATAGGTCATAATCTACCAAGAAAAGATAGTTGATGTTTCTCTACAGTAGTAAATCAATATATCATATTTTATGTGAGTTATGCATAAAATTTTAGCAAGTACTTGAAATTATATTATATTTATGAATTAAAAAATGAATACATAATGATGCAATCAGATAAAATGATAGCTAAAAGCATAAAAGTTGGGATGTACTGCAGGCTAGTCTATTTACCCCCATCAGATCATTTGTCAGCAGAAATAGAGTGGTCTCTTGGAAAGTTGTTGAAAATATGTTACTTGTATCAAACTTCACCAATGTCTTCAGGGATTTATGTCTGTATGTATATGTGTATATATTTGTATACAGCTGGTATTCTATTTTAAAAGGAAACCATAAAATTGGCTATTTAAAAATCTACAGGAAATACAAGGAAATGAGTTAAGCTTTATAAAAATGTAAAGAGCTGAAAGTGATAAAATTTGGCAGATTAAAGATGAGAAAAGAACAGCTATTATAATGAAAGCTAAGCAACAGAATATCAAGTTAGCAGATTAATTTTATGAAACAGGTCATAAAAGAGATTTCAGAGAAAACAAGCTATCAATAATATCTCCTTAAATAATTTCACTGAAAATCAGTATTTGCTCATCAATTACAAATGTGTCCTCAAATTTTAACATAAATACATATTACCTGCTTGACCAGAAATCACATTCCTTACAAGAAGCGACAATATACATGCTTTCAAAAATAGTAATAATTTTAACAGCAATCTGAAAATTTAATCCTTAAACAAAAAACGTTTATAAAACAGAAACGACAAATTTTTTAAGTGTAACAAAATATTCTCGTGAGCAATTAATTTTCCTTGAATACTAAAAACAGTTGTAAATTGAAAAAACTCCTATTTTCTATAGCTTTATAATGTGTCTACACAGCATTTTTGCACAGCAATCACAATAACTTAGAATATACTTTTCTTACTTTCACTTTTCTATTCACATATCAGGGATATGTAAAATCTACAACTCTGACCAGGGAGTCATCACAATTACCCACTTTTTTAGAAAGCAGAAAGAACATGAGTTTCCAGTCTATTTTTTCTTTTTTAAAGATTTTATTTATTTTAGCAAGACAGAAGCACACACATGCGCATCCTCAAGTGGGGGGAGGGGCAGAGGGAGCAGGGGAGAGAGAGAGAGAGAGAATCCCAAGCCGACTCCCTGCTGAGCTGAGCGAGGAGCCCCATCTCACAACCCTGAGATCATGACCTGAGGGGAAATCAAGAGTCAGGTTCAACCAACTGAGCTACCCAGGTATCCTTCCAGTCTATTCTCTTTCTTTTTTTTTTTTTTTTAAGATTTTATTTATTTATTTGACAGAGAGAGACACAGCGAGAGAGGGAACACAAGCAGGGGGAGTGGGAGAGGGAGAAGCAGGCTTCCCGCGGAGCAGGGAGCCTGATGTGGGACTCGATGCCAGAACCCTGGGATCATGACCTGAGCCGAAGGCAGATGCCTAACGACTGAGCCACCCAGGTGCCCCCCTCCAGTCTATTTTCAGGAAAGTACTATTATTTACGTAGTAAACCATCTTGTGTTAGCAACGAGCTATCATGGAACAAAATACCCAGGACTTCAGGTACATGAAGTACATTTAGTCTTTTGACTGCTTTAGAATATAATTCAGCTCACTCAAAATATGTTAAGCTGTAAAACGGATGGGAGAGCTTGTTCCTTTATTAGGAGCTGACCAAGAAAAAGTATCCACCTAAAGCAGGCAGATAATTAAATCACTCATTAATGAAAGCTCTCTTCCAAGAAATCCTGGCCTCACATCACGAAATTATACTGGAAATCACAATGCTACCTCCCATAGTGAGGAGGAGATGTCCTCACTTAAGATGGAAGAATTAGTTCAGCTAATTTGGTCTGAGATCTACTAAATGACAAAACAAAAAACCCAAGTTAAAAGTGAGAGCTATGACAAAGCAAAGAGACCTAATTAACACAGGACACTGTAGCAACAGGAATATAGAAGTTGCTGCAAATATTCTATAATTCTAAGGAAAAATTCTAGAAGTCCTGGGAAATTCATTCCCATTTAAACATAGTAAATTAAGCCTACTATTAAACAATCTGGAAATTCACTGTAGAAATTCATTAATAATATAAACCAAAAAGTTTCAGAGTGGGGTTAAAATATCTGTAGCACAGTTCTATTTCTGCTACTGACTGGCTTAGGTAAATGTCTCAACCTCCGGGGAGTAAATTCCTAAGTAATAAAACAGCATCAGTTAAGAATAAGGAAGAGGGGTTTGATAAAAGCTCACTTCCTGTGTCTTATTCTGGAAGATTCTGATTCAGCAAGTCCAGGATGGGCATGAATATCTATTATATATTTTAGCACCCTCCAACTCATTCCATTGCAGTTGCTGGGGGTGTAAGTCACTGGTAAAATGTCTTTGTGATTATTTCCTGAAGGCTTCCTGTCTCTCTAATTGGGACTTAATTTCCCATGCTCCTTGCATCAAGGACCCCATTTCCTTCCTTTAGATGCTCAAATGACCAGGAAAGAAGTTCAGCTTGAGGTACTCACCTCCTGAAACTCTGTGATTAAGGGTCTCCTGACTCCCATGCCCCTCAAAGGAGATATACTAATGTCCATTTATGTTCTAACCATTCTCTATCTACATTTCTTCTAAGATTATTGCTACCCCATCCCTCCCACCCCCCACCACTCCAGCAACCCTCAGTTTGTTTCCTGAGATTAAGGGATGAGGTGGCTGGGTGATAGACATTGGGGAGGGTATGGGCTATGATGAGCACTGTGAATTGTGTAAGACTGTTGAATCACAGATCTGTACTTCTGAAACAAATAATACATTATATGTTAAAAAAAAAAGAAGAAGATAGCAGGAGGGGAAGAATGAAGGGGAGGAAATTGGAGGGGGAGATGAACCATGAGAGACGATGGACTCTGAAAAACAAACTGAGGGTTCTAGAGGGGAGGGGTGTGGGGGGATGGGTTAGCCTGGTGATGGGTATTAAAGAGGGCATGTTCTGTGTGGAGCACTGGGTGTTATGCACAAACAATGAACCATGGAACACTACATCAAAAACTAATGATGTAATGTATGGTGATTAACATGACATAAAAAAAGGATTATTGCTACGTTCACTTCATGGTACTTAGTTGTTTATGCATATTCATTTTCCCCACGAGATGGGAAACCCTTCCAGGCCAGGGACCACGTTTTACGGCTCTTGATAACTTCACAGCCAATCTAGAGCTGGGCATATTATAAGCACTTAATAATTTTTTATTAATTTAGTTGAGTTGATCCTATTATCTAAGTGACTGGAAATTGGGAAGCTTTCTATCCAAGGGAGGATGATCCATGCTTGATGTTTTTTTAATTTTTATTTTTTTAAAGATTTTATTTATTTATTTGACAGCTAGAGTCCTAGTGAGAGAGGGAACACAAGCAGAGGGAGTGGAAGAGGGAGAAGCAGGCTTTTTACTGAGCAGGGAGCCCGATGTGGGGCTCGATCCCAGGACCCAGGGACCATGACCTGAGCCAAAGGCAGATGCTTAACGACTGAGCTACCCAGGCGCCCCCATGCTTGATGTTTATAAATGAAATGAGAAGGGTTATAAAAGAACAAAATATTACTTTTCCAAATTAAATGAACTTTCTTTCTTCCTGCTTTTTAAAAAAAAGACTAAAAAGCATATATGATCCAAAGTCATCTGAAGAATTAGTATGAAAGGTACAAGAATTTAAAAGCATACAAGAATTTTAAAGCATACAAAAAAGCTACAATAATTCTACTTCATTGAACAGCATGAACAGATGTCAACCATGATTGGTTTCTAGCATAGGTTGACCTATTGTGTAAAGAGAGGTCTTGGCATGTGTCCTCAGTTGCAAAGAAGGAGTTCTACAATCCAATAGTCAAAAGGCTGAGCATAAAGATAGCTTTGATATTAGTTCATCTCATCTTGTGCCTCATTTATAATAAATGACATTTGACTTTCTCCTAAGACCAAGGTTTTGTTTCCTAATTGAGTTCTGGTTCTGAATTCTTACCTTTGTCTAAGTTGCTGTCCTGAGAGCCTGCTCAATTCTCTAGGCTTTTTTAAGACAGGGGTTGTTTTTGTTTTTGTTTTTTTACTGTTTACTGTCTTATTTTACTGTTGCCAGTACCCTGTTTAGAAATAAGATCCTGCTTCCAAATTCTATCCTTCTGGCTGGGGCTTGAAAGCTTTACTGGACCTACCTTGCATTCTGAGTACTACCATCTTCTGAGATCCCGAGAGTCATGCTTGGTGTTCCAGCTAGGAGCTACTGCTTCTTTCCATATACTAACATTTACTACTGAAGGTCAACACCTGTACTAGGAGATACAAAGATAAACCACAGTCCTGCCCTTGAACATTACATGCTCTAAACACATGAAAAGATTCTTCTACCTGACTGGCCACTACTTTAAAGTCCCCCTTTGCAGGATTCTCCATATTTTGTCTAATGTTGGGTGTCACAGCATTCAGTCTTTGATCCTCCTCTATTGATTCTCCCTTTCTAGGTGACCCCATCAAGTCCTGTGACTTTAAATACATACTACATGTTGATCACTCCCAAATCAACATCTTCAGCCTCACTATCTCGTTTGAACTCCAGACTCATATATCCCACTACCTCAAGATCAGATGTCCATACAAGAATCTCAGCCATGTCTAAATCTGAACTCTTTATTTTCCCCACAAACCTGCTCTTCCTCCAATCTTTGCCACCTCAGTTAACATGGAAACTTCATTCTTCTAGTTGCTCAAGCAAAAAGTCTTAGAGGCATCTTCTTCCGCACAATCCACGACCAATCCACCAGCAGAAATCTTGTAGGATATACTTGCAAAATATATCCAAAACTCCACAATTTCTTATCATCTCTACCCTAGCCCAAGCCACCATCACCTGGCTTAATACAATAGCTTCCTGGTCTTCCTACTCCTACCTCTTGGACTTCCATGATCTGTTCTCCACACAGCACCCAGTGTGACCCCTCAAATCATTTCTTTGCTCATTCTTGTTTTTTTTTCTTCTTTTAACTAAATAGCTTCATGAGGTCATAAACCTGGACTGACTAATTTCCCCACTGTCTAGAACAGCGTTTGGCACATAGTAATGCTAAATAGTTGTCAAGTGAATGAAAATGCAACAGAAGAGGTATGTACACGGCAAAGGGGGAGCCCCAAAGTAGAAAGATTGGTCCTTCTTGGGTAAGCTGGGGAAGGCGTCACAAAGCAGTGGATGATTGAACAAGAATTTTGAAGAATAAACACAAAATGGTCACGTTAAAGTGTTGAGAGGAAAGCTGTGCAAACCAACAGCCTGGCATCTGTAAAGGCAGAGAGCAGGAAAGAAGCATGGTGCGCTTGGGAGCAGCAAGTGATCTGGAGGGGCTGAGGCAGAAAGCGCATGTGAGCAAGGACAAGGACTGAAGCTGGAGGAGGTTTTCTTTGATTCTTGCAACTATGGGTATCTTGGTCCACACTATTATCAGTTCTAGAGATACCTGGACAGCAAAAATACACAGAAGGCAGAGGAGGGTGTGTGTGTGTGGCGGGGGGCGGGGGGGGGGGGTAATGAGACAGATTCGAGACAGCTTTCCTAGGTCTGAATTGACCTTCCACCTCCTATTAACTGTATGACTCACAGCAATTACTTAAACTCTCTCTGCCTCGGTTTCTTCATAAACAGCACCTCCCTCACAAGGTTTGAGATTGAGTTAGTATATGCAAAGCACTCACAAAAAATGCCAGGTATACACATAAGCACTCTATGTCTAAGCACATTATTATGGCAAAGTCCTCAAAACTGAACTTCCTAGAAGTTTTATAAGGAACTTTAGTTATTCAAGATCTCAAGAAATTTGCTACATATTTTGATAAAAGTTGACCTATATATTTCTTCTCTAAGTTCTCAAAAAAATTCTTTTTCCTAATCAACCTGATCATATCAAAGACAAGGAAAAACAGGTCACAGAAAATGGAAGTAGCTAGTACTTGAGGAAAAAAAAAACCCAAAGGATTTTGGGTTTAACCTTTAAAAGCTGATAGAGAAAAGGTTTCTGCTTCTAGAAAATGATGGAAGCTGACTAATTTCGTCTTTGGCATTTGTTCCTTAATTGTTAGCTGGAGTTTTAAAAAGTTACTTCAAAAAAACAGAGCTTAGTTGTGCTAATGTAGGAAGTTTGCTATGGACAGGCCACCTTGCCTCTCTACCAGTCACATCAGACAGATTTGTGCAGATCCCTGAGCTAGACAGGATCTCTGGAGGTGCATCCACTCAGGCCTGGAGATGTCAAATCCCAGCCACAGGAAACAGAACTGATAATAACCAGAGAATCTGAGGAAGATAACCAGGAAGGCAAATATTCCTCCTGTTCCAATGTTTACTGGCTTCATTGTGTGGATCTGCCTTACATCTAACTGCTGTTCCTTCTGCTATAGTATAAACTCACTTCCTTTTGTTCTATCCTCAAAGGAAATGGGGAACACCTGGTCACAATTTTTCCATGTCATCGAAGATACTTTTGAAGGTACCCTTTCCAAGGTTAAATAGTCTTAATTTCTTTAATCTATCTCATTTTTACTAATTATAAATTCTTTTGTTGTTCACCTATGAATTCTTTTCGAGGCCTTCATAAATCTCCTAATACAAAATAAAACTAGATAGTATGCTGAAGAATTGGGAATTACCTTATCCTCAGAGCATTAAATTTAATCCCTCATCCTAAACTGCCTACTCCCTCTTTGGGCTTAAATAAGCCATGGGTCTAACAACCTTTCCTGTCTTACTTATACAAGTCCTCTTCTTTCATTTTTTTTTAAGGTTTTTATTTATTTAAGTAATCTCAACACCCAGTGTAGGGCTCCAACTCACAACCCCCAAGGTCAAGAGCGGCATGCTCTTCCAACTGAGCCAGCCAGGCGCCCCAGTCCTCTTCTTTTAAATAAGGGCTATTGGCTTGAACTACCTGTTGGGCAATTTCCAAGTGTAACAATCCATGATTTTTATGATTTAAATATAATAGAAATACTTGATTTTTCTGGTTTCAAATTAAGAACGGACTGGATAGATTCATAGAGACATGGCTACCTTTAAGTTCTAGTCCACCAGAAGGTGTAACAAGGAAGACACTGACATTACCATGGCAGACTCTGGAAACCAAGGCTTGTTTACAGAATGTGCACACAGAACCTAGCCTTTTTAAGACTGGAGGAGTTTCCTGGCATCTTGCAAACTTAAAGGAGGGTGAGCTTATGACTAAAGGTAAAGATGGATGCCAAGAATGGTATGGAAAAGAAAATTCTCAAGTTGAAGAGCTAGGGTATAGAGGTTTTTGTTTTGTTTTGCTTTGTTTTCTGGATTGGAAAAAAATATTTGTCAAAAAGCATTCTCATCTATTTTTCACAAATGTTGACAAATTTGGAAAATTAAAAATCTTGAAAAAGTTACCAAAGTAGAAATTCCTTCTCTAGACACCTTAAACAACAGGACAAACATTAATTTTAGAGGGATATCTAAGTGTCTGCAAACAGAATGACAGAGAAACCTGTCTATATAATTCCTAGTGGCCCTCATGAGCTTTTAATAGTTTCACGGTAATATTTCTGAGGACAGTGAGCTACACTAGGTAAAGAAGGACGTCCTTAGGGCTACCTCAGGGAAGGTAGGCAAGAAGGGCAGTGTTGTTCTTTCACTTAAGATTGAATTTGGAAAAGGGGTTCTGTCCATTAAATTTCTCTCTAGGCCATAATTTTGACTTTTGTAATCAAATTCATATGTCCCCAAGCCAAATTTATTTTATGCTTGTTTTAATTTCCTTTAGGACTCTGAAATTGTGTGACTGGGCCAGATGACCCCTCAAGTAAAATCAAAGGCATTCCTTCTCAGAGAATATGTGGGCAGACACTACCTCCTGGTGAACCCACATGGTACACTGGAAATGTGAGTATTCAGGTTTAAATACAATCAACCAGTAATAGGGAAAAATCCAAACATGAAGAGAAAAGCACTGCATAGGGAACGCACCAAAAAAGCCTTATTTGAATCAAGTAATTGCTCTAAAATTTACATTGAATTATTGGAACTAATTTGTTTAGCTTTTCATTTCTTAATGCTGTAAAAATTTAAAGACAATATAAAGGGAAATCGATGGGTAACAAATTACAGATAGAAATAAAAGCTGTAGTTGAATTTGGAATTGGTTCTAGTTAAGTGAAGATTATAGTGTGTGGAGGTTACAGAGCTTGGGCAATAAATGACTGGCTCTTTTTTTATTGTTATGTTAATCACCATATATTACATCATTAGTTTTTGATGCAGTGTTCCATGATTCATTGTTTGTTCATAACACCCAGTGCTCCATGCAGAACGTGCCCTCCTCAATACCCATCACCAGGCTAACCCATCCCCCTACCCCCCTTCCCTCTAGAACCCTCAGTTTGTTTTTCAGAGTCCATCATCTCTCATGGTTCGTCTCCCCCTCTGACATACAGTCTTGCACAATTCACAGTGCTCACCGTAGCACATACCCTCCCCAATGTCTATCACCCAACCACCCCATCCCTCCCACCCCCAACCATTCCAGTAACACTCAGTTTGTTTCCTGAGATTAAGAATTCCTCATATCAGTGAGGTCATGTGATACATGTCTTTCTCTGATTGACTTATTTCACTCAGCATAACACCCTCCAGTTCCATCCACGTCGTTGCAAATGGCAAGATCTCATTCCTTTTGATGGCTGCATAATATTCCATTGTGTATATATACCACATCTTCTTTATCCATTCATCTGTCGATGGGCATCTTGGCTCTTTCCACAGTTTGGCTATTGTGGACATTGCTGCTATAAACATTGGGGTACACGTACCCCTTCGGGTCCCTACATTTGTATCTTTGTGGTAAATACCCAGTAGTGCAATTGCTGGATCGAACGGTAGCTCTAATTTCAACTGTTTGAGGAACCTCCATACTGTTTTCCAGAGTGGTTGCACCAGCTTGCATTCCCACCAACAGTGTAGGAGGGTTCCCCTTTCTCCACATCCCCGCCAACATCTGTCGTTCCCTGACTTGTTAATTTTAGCCATTCTGACGGGTGTGAGGTGGTATCTCATTGAGGTTTTGATTTGGATTTCCCTGATGCCGAGCGATGTTGAGCACTTTTTCATGTGCCTGTTGGCCATTTGGATGTCTTCTTTGGAAAAATGTCTGTTCATTAAATGACTGGCTCTTGAATATAATTCTCTAAACAATGTTACTGCTGACAGTAAAGAATAAGAAATTAGTCTGCAATGTCTTCTGGTGAGAGACTCTGGATTCCTTTTCTCCTCTAAAACGGAATGCAGTTCTGATGATTGGCATGTGAGATTAACTGTGTGAAAAGTAAAACCAGAACCTTCACTAGCTGTTCGTTGTTATTGTTGCTGTTGTTTTTTAATTGTTCTCTAAAGCACTGCTATAGAACATGTGCTCTGTGGAGGCTGTATCAGCATCACCTAAGAGTGAGTTGGATGTGCAGACTCTCAGGTTCTCCATTCCAGAACCATGAACTGGCCTTTAAGTAGGATCACCAAGTGATTTAAATGCATATTAAAATTTGAGACCCACTCGCTAAGTTTCCTTCCAGTTCAAAGAGTTACGATTATATAATAATAAAATCTGGACTCCTGATAAAGGTGTCTTTGAAATAAGGTAAAAAGGAAACTCACTTGAACCTGAACATGATATCATTTTAATGAAAAGAAAGGACTGTACCAGGCATATGACAAGTATGGTCTCATTTAATTCTCACAACAATCCTAAGAAACGGATATTATTATTCTTTTTACAGAGGATGAAACAGAGGTGCTAAGAAGTGAAATGATTTGCCGAACCTGTGCAGCCTGTAAGCCTCAGAGCCTGGCTGGGAAACCAAGTCTTTCTCACTCTAAATCCTATGCTACTTCTACACCAATGACCAGGAGAGGGATTTCAAAAAAGATGCCCAGTGTAGTCACAAAAAACCAAGTGAGACTCAAAATGACCAGCAAATGTTTACTGATTACTTACTCTGGGCTGAGAACTGAGCTACTCTAAGAAAAAATGTAAAATATATGAGCAAAAAGCCAAGAATAAAATGAGTAAAAATCTTGTGATTCATGCAAATACTAACAACGACCCAGATTTTAAAAATGATTTTACATAAAAGATAAGCAAATCAACACAGACCAGGTCTGTCTCAAACAGGCCACACTTTTGCATTTTTCCATTTCATCTATTTTTGCATTTTTCACATTAACAGATCTATTCTGTCTAGTGGTTCAAAATATAATCTACTTCCCACAAACAGCAGATGGCGCCATGTATCAGAGAAAGAATGACAAAAAAAATCAAAGATCAAGCTGTCAAAATTGTTTTTTTTTTAAATGACTCAAATTTTCTAATTAGCTTTCTAATAGTGATAATTTAAAAGACTTCATTTTGAAAATTCACTTTAGATGCAGAAGCTACTTTTTTTTTTTTTAAGACTTTATTTATTTATTTGACAGAGAAACACAGCGAGAGAGGGAACTCAAGCAGGGGGAGTGGGTGAGGGAGAAGCAGGCTTCCCGCTGAGCAGGGAGCCCGATGCGGGGCTTGGTCCCAGGACCCTGGGACCATGACCTGAGCCGAAGGCAGACGCTTAATGACTGAGCCACCCAGGCACTCCCAGAAGCTACTTTTGATCTAGCTTTGCTAACCAAAAACTGTGAGAAAATAAAAGAAGAAAGCTATCTTAATTTATAAGTCTGCTGCAAATAAATTTATAAACAAAGCTTATTAATTGAGATAGTAACCTCTATTAATCTTAACATAACTCCTAACATGAAAACTCCAACTCAGGAAAGATTTCTGGAAGAAGAAAATTCAAAGGGGAAATTCAAAGTGCCAAACTGTTAAATAAACAAATCAATATACAAATTAAGGACCATAAAATAATTATATCTTCAAAGCTGATTTCAATCAATAATGATAATATATGGTACTGTCAACTACAGCTCAAGCAGAAGTAAATGTTTTGCCACCAAACCACATCACATTTCTGTTTTTTGACTCCAAACGCTCCCAGGCACTGTCCCACAATACAGTCAGACAGAGCAGGCAAGCTACATGTAAACACCGTTAGCATTAAGTGACCCTTTCCCTTCTCTGATAAAGCAAGCCAGCAAGCAAACAGACAGGACTTCAGAAGCTACTGTGTTCTTGGAAACATAAAGCACCTGGACTAGCTTTCTACAGAGAGAAGAGAGATTCCATAGACATAATTTCCATAAAAGTTACAGAAAGAAAATGAAAGGTTAAAAGACAGAAATAAAAGGTAAAGTGATATAAAAGGCTACATGTTATTGATGCTTCTAATGTGTAAGTCTAAACTCCACTAAATCTCTTTTTCCAAACAGAAAGCTTGTGGGGGAGAAGAGAAAAGATCATGTTTTCAGAAGAAGAAAAAGAAGGAAAAAAAAAAAACTCTTCAAAATTTTTCCTGCAATATATTTCTCTTTCTCAACCTTTAAACTATACATGTAGTACTTTCTACAAGAACAGTGTTTTCAGAAGACAGCAATGTTTTCCACTGTCCCAGTCAGGTATTTTTTCTGGATAAAATACAGTAATAATACTTAAGAGTTTAACTTACAGTTAGCTTTGACCTTCAATTATACAAGTTCATTTTAGGTCCAAACAATAAATAAAGGAAAAAAGAAAATCCACTTAACAAGATGCTTTTTTGCCCTAGGTAGGCACTCTTTTCCAATTCAGTCCTATTCTACCCATCTTTTCTCACTGAGCTGTCAAAATCCTTTGAAGAGCTCCCCCCAGTGCTTAACAACCATGGCCCATATTCTGAAATATGAATTCATCTACCACCCTTCATCCTCTGCTGACACTTTCAACTAGCCACCATCAGCTCTTCTGTGGGCAGGAGTCCTTAACTGGTCTACCTGATTTCCTTATCCCCCTTCAATGCATTTACAACAGCTATAATCATCTCTCAAACATTTAAATCAGACCACGCAATTCCATGCTTAAAGATCATCAGTAGCTTCTTGCAATCACTTGGAATGAAATCCCATGTCCTCTTCAATATGGCTGCCACGCCCTGGTATTATTTGGGTCCACCTACCTCTTGGCCAACTGTTCTCTGTGTTCTAGAAGTTTTGGCTTTCTTTTAGTTCCTCCCACCCAAAAGTCTTACACATGCACTACTTCCATCACCCCCTTAAATGGGAGTTCTCCTACTCATCTCTCAGATCTCAGCTCTAAATGTCACTTACTCAGAGAGACCATTCTTGAAACCCAATCTAAAATAGCTTTACTTATTACAAAGTCTTGAGGCAGCTTGAACTTTCCCTTCCTAGCATTATAATGTAAAATCATGTTTTTTTTTTAAAGATTTTATTTATTTGAAAGAGAGAGAGAGAGAGCAAGAGCAGGAACACAAGCAGGGGGAGTGGGAAAGGGAGAAGCAGGCTTCCCATCGAGCAGGGAGCCTGATGTGGGGCTCAATCCCAGGACCCTGGGATCATGACCTGAGCCGAAGGCAGACGCTTAACAACTGAGCCACCCAGGTGCCCTAAAATCATGTTTTTGTATTTACTTATTATCTGTCTGCCCATCAGCCTATTAGCTCCATGGATACAAAGACAATGCCTATTCAATTAATCATGAGATCTGTTAGGTCTGGCTCAGTGTCAGGACATATTAGGTGTTCAATATTTATTAAATAAATGAGTGATTGGATGAATCAGTAAGACATTCCCTTGAGTGAGTATCACTGGTTTCCTAGATGTTGAATTGATGAGCTATTAGTTATTATTTTTCTAGGGACAAAAGACAAAGCCTCATTTTGGAATAACTCAGAAGCATATTCTGCCCCATTTTTGGCTTTCCTGGAAGCCTAACAGCTATATGTACTAGTTTGTCTCATATTCATATCTGGAATTAGACAGTCATCCACTTTTCACTCCTTTTCAATGACTTTGAAAATAAATTACTTAGGAGTCCTTTCAGATCCCCATATAAACATTTAATAACCTTACCTTTAAAAATCTAGTTATCCTGCCTACAATGCAAAACATTAACTACCGTGTTCTATAAATTCTTTTTTCCCCAAGTATAAGAAACAACTTCAAAGAAAAGGCTATAAAAGAAAATCTAATCTAAAAATTTTACATACACTGTATAATGTGTTCCCTCCCCCATAATTCCACAAAAATGTAGAACTGTTAGACAATCTGGCATTATACCACAGACTTTTAAATGTATACTTACTGCAAAAGAGAAAGGCACATGTGATAGAGGACAGACGCGGAAGCCACAATCCAGAACATTAGCAGAGATTCTGAATGTTTCTCATTAAATATATGTCAACTGATATTACACAACTGGTTTGGCTCTTACAGAATTACCTTTCTAAAACATCTATTTTATTATGACGTTACCCTGATTTAAACTTTCAGCAGCTCCCCATTTATGTAACTGTGCTTTCCAAACTGTGGTATGCCAAAGCCAAGGTACAGAAAGTTATGTGTCAGAAGAGGAACGGCTAAAGCAAATATGCTACATTTCCTAGGACAAAAATATTTTTTAGATAAACAATTTTTACTTGAACATTTGAAAAAAAATTTATATTTAAACAGTTCTGGCTCTACTGTGGAACAAAGTGCAAATTTCAAAAATGAAATTTTTTTTTTTAAAGATTTTATTTATTTGACAGACAGAGAGACACAGAGAGGGAACACAAGCAGGGGGAGAGGGAGAAGCAGGCTCCCCACTGAGTAGGGAGCCTGATGCGGGGCTCGATCTCAGGACCCTGAGATCATGACCTGAGCCGAAGGCAGACGCTTAACGACTGAGCCACCCAGGCGCCCCATCAAAAATGAAATTTTATTTTTAAAAAAGATTTATTTATTAGAGAGAGACAGAGAGTGGGGGGGGCAGGAGAGGGAGAGAGAGAATCTTAAGCAGACTCCATACTGAGCGTGGAGCCCCACAAGAGGCTTGATCCCACAGCCCTGAGGTCACAACCCAAGCCAAAACCAAGAGTCTGACACTTAACTGACTGTGTCACCCCGGTGTCCCTCAAAAGTGAAATTTTAATATATGATATGCCACTTTACAGAAGCTTCGAGTTTGGGAGACTGTTAAACACATAACAGACACCCAACAAATTTGGCAAAAAGACATCACAGAGAGGGATGCCTGGGTGGCTCAGTTGGTTAAACAGCTAACTCTTGATTTTGGCTCAGGTCAGGATCTCAGGGTCCTGAGTCGAGCTCCATGTGGGTCTCCCTGCTCAGTGGGGAGTCTGCTTGAGGATTCTCTCTCTCTCCCTCTCCCTCTGCCCTTCCCTTTGCTCGTGCATGTGCGCTCTGTCTCTAAAATAAATAAATCTTTAAAAAAAAAAAGATATCACAGAGGACTTCATTCAATTACCATATAGTGACTACTCTAGCACAGTAATGTTGGGATTGGACAGTGGGCCTTCCCTCAGTTTGGATCCGGTGTTCCTTATTCTTACGAACTGATCTCTCCTATATATATCACTATTCTGAGTATAATATTAGGTTGAACCATAGGAAATTGCCAAAATTCAATATTTTTTATTTATAAAAATTGCAAATTCCTATGGACCAACATGATATACAAGTCTTTGTATCAATTTGTATCTGATCACCCCAACTTATGTCCTTTTAAAAGATCTGTGCTTTGGGGGTGCCTGGGTGGCTCAGTCGTTAAGCGACTGCCTTTGGCTCAGGTTGTGATCTCAGGGTGCTGGGATCAAGTCCCACATCGGGCTCCCTGCTCCGCGGGACGCCGGCTTCACCCTCTCCCACTCCCCCTGCTTGTGTTCCCTCTCTCGCCGTGTATCTCTTTGTCAAATAAATAAATAAAATCTTTAAAAAAAAAATCTGGGGGTGCCTGGGTGGCTCAGTCAGTTAAGTAGCTGCCTTTGGCTTAGGTCATGATCCCAGGGTCCTGGAATCAAGCCCCACATTGGGCCCCTTGCTCAGCGGAGAGCCTGCTTCTCTCCTGCCTGCCATTCCCCCTGCTTGTGCTTGCTCTCTCTCTCTCCTTCTGTGTCAAATAAATAAATAATCTTAAAAAAAAAATCTGTGCTTTGTCTCTATCATCAAGTAAAGTAACTAGCCTAAAATAAAACACAATAAATGTTGGCTTACGGCTCATCCTGGGTCAATCTGTACACAGTGAGCATAAGCAAGCGCCTGAAGCTTCATATTTTGGAAGAAACACCGGTAATAGAACCCCTTCTCCTTCAGGTTGAGGCACAAAAGACTCCTGTTGGTCATTTGTTAAATGGCATGACATAAAAAGAAGTGGGAAAATCTAGTCACATTCATGTTCCTACACCCCAAATAAAGGATTTGTCCTATAGCATACTATGGGGCTTACCTAGAACAAAACCATTATTATCAACCACTCATGTAAATGTAGAATTTTTAAGCTTGATCTATTTTTATTGTCAAAGAAAGAAACAGGCTTAGTCAAAGTAAGAGTGCATGACATCAACCATAAAGAATTTGAGTATCAAGCTACACTTCTCTTTTTTTTAAAAAAAAGGGTACTTGTGAATCTGAGCTTTAAAAAGCTTTGATACTTAGAGAAAAGAAGTTTTAGATTTTTAAAAAAGATTTTATTTTTAAGGAATCTCTATACCCAACATGGGGCTCGAACTTACAACCCTGAGATCAAGAGTCGCACACTACCGCCTGAGCCAACCAGGTGCCCTTAAGTTTTAGATTTCTAAAAGAGATGGTTAGACACTAATCAAAAAAGGTATATGCACTCCTATGTTTACTGCTGCATTATTTACAACAGTAAAGACATGGAAGCAACCTAAGTGTCCAGTGATAGACAAATGGACAATGAAATAGACACACACACACAGGGATATTGTACATAGAAAGGATGACATCATGCCTCTGTGACAACATGGATGGACCTAGAGGGCACTGTGCTAACTGAAATAAGTCAGATGGAGAAAAACAAATGCCACATGATTTCAATTATATGTGGAATCTAAAAAACAAAACAAATGAAGAAACAAAAAGCAGAATCAGACCTAAAATACAGAGAATGAACTGATGGCTGCCAGAGGGGAGAGGGATGGGGGATGGGCAAAATGGGTGAAGGGGAGTGGGAGATCCAGCCTTCCAGTTATAAAATGAGTAAGTCCTGGGAATAAAAGGCACAGCAGTGGGAATGTGGTCAATGATACTGTAATAGCATTGTATGTACTGACGGGAGCGACACTTGTGGTGAGCACAGCATAACATAAAAAGATGTTGAATCACTATGTTGTACACCTGAAATTAATGTAACATTGTATATCAAGTGTACTGAATTTTTTTTTTTAAATTGAACAGGTGACACCCGTTAACACTCCAACATAGATTCCTTTAGAAAAGGTAGCTCCAAGATCCGGTCAGTATTGATATGATTGGAGGTACAGAGAGAGAGCTAGAATTGGGGTCCAGGAGGAACTGGAGCCTCTAGGGAGCAAGCAGTGGTGAGGGAGGAAGTAAAGGCAAGTAGAGGTCACTGGGGGCTGTGAGACTCTGACTGAGGTGGCTACCTGTTACCCAAACGCCTGTCCATGAGGTATCAGCAGCATGACTTTTGTTATATTCTAGTACCATCTGCACTATTGTTGACTCTGTCTTCCTAAACATAACTATATTTTAAAAGGAAAAAAGGGATCTTAAGCTTAATATATATATGGAATACTATTAATCATATATGATTTTCTGCCTTAGAAAAGTAAAAATCTGATAAGCCCCCAAATAGCCTGTATTGGAACAATGCAGATCCATCTTTGTTCCCCCTACTTGGTAACTGCTAACTCTAAAAAGGGTCCATCTTGTTCTGTGCCTCAATCTTCATGAAGTAAAATATCTGCCCATTTTTAATCATAATTGGTCTGCTGCAGCACTGCTGTGAAACAAATCTGGTCCAGATACTAGCACCAAGGAACTGTAGCTGTTAAAACACTCATCTGTTCTCTGTCATCTCGGCTTTGTTGATGGGCCAACAGTAACATCTGCTCAAAATAGCCTTGAAGAAATCAACAGACCAAGGTTTTTACCCCCAGAATCAACACTAAAAATGCAGCAACCATAGAAACATTGCTGGATATTTCCCTGAAGATTTGTGTTTCTCTGAATTCATTACCTTGGACTATTATTTTACTTCCTAGAATTTGCCAAAGTCATGAATTCTAAGAAATGAAAAAGTGTACTCTCTCTGATGCCTCTCCAGCTCACTCCTCTCAAACTTCCAGACAAAGGACTAGGCCTGTATCCTTCACTAGCTCCCATATGGAATGGAAAGTGCTTCCGCCAATAGCTACTGCTGCTGTTGGGGATTAAAACTGCCAAAAAGCATATAGCCTTTAGCCCAAACACATTTCAATGTGTAAGTACATGAAACTGTTACATCAGCATTTCTTAAAATTTAAAAAATTTTAAAACCTGGGAACATTTGTTAAACACACAGATTTATAGGGTCACATCTTCAAAGAACCTGAAGACTAAGATGGGTCTATAGAATTTGCATGTTTAACAAGCACTTCTCAATCTTCCGAAGTTCTTTTTGTTTTTTTTTTCAAGTAGAATGGCCGTTTGTGTTTTTTTTTAATTTTTTTTAAATTTTTATTTTTTTAAGATTTTAATTACCCAGTGCTCATCACCACAAGTGCACTCCTTAATCTCCATCACCTATTTCACCCATTCCCCCCCAACCTCCCCTCTGATAACCACGTTTGTTCTCTAGAGTTAAGAGTTTGTTTCTTGGTTTGCCTCTCTCTCTCTCTTTTTCCCCTGTGCTCATTTGTTTTGTTTCTTCAATACACATATGACTGAAGTCATATGGTATTTTTTCTCTGACTGACTTACTTCACTTGGCATTATACTTTCTAACTCTCCATCCATGTTGTTGCAAATGACAAGATTTCATTCTTTTTTTATGGCTGAGTAATATTCCATTATACACACACACACATCATATCAACTGACCTTTAAAACTCCAGGCTTTAAGCTCCATTGGTTGTGAGAACTCATGAGAGTTGGGCCCTCTTGCTTTCCCAGCCAACTGCTGTGGGGAATTGTCTTCCCTGTCTGCTAGTCTGCCTCTTGCCCTTCCTGGTGACTGCAGCTCCTTCCCCATCACGGCAGCCAAGATCCATTTCTCTCCCAAGCTGTGTCTCTGCACTTCCTACTTTCTTTGATGTGGCCTCTTCCCTCCCTCTAGTTGCGGAGTTTGTTCTGCCAGTCTTCAGACCAATTTCTGGGGTATTTAGGATGATGCAATAGTTACCTAGTTGTATTTGTGGAATGAAGTGAGCCTAGGGTCTTCCTACTGTGCTGCCATCTTCCCCTCTCTCTTCCACCAAGTTATTTTTAAAATTAAGATAGAATTCAAATACCGTAAAATTCACCCTTTGAAAGTGTACATTTCAGTGGTTTTTAGTATATTCATAAGATTATACAACCATCTCCATTATCTAATTCCAGAACATATAATCACCCCAAAAAGAAACCTTGTACTCATTAGCATTCTCCCCAGCCCCTCCTCCACCCCCAGCTCCTGGCAACTACTCATCTACTTTCTGTCCCCATGGATTTGCCTGTAAACTTCATTTAAATGGAATAATCTATTATGAGCCCTTTTTGTCTGGCTTCTTTCACTTAGCATAATGTTTTCACAGTTCATCCATCTTGTATTAGAACACCATTCCTTTTTATCGGTAAATAATATTACATTATATGGGTATGCCACTTTTGTTTATTCATTCATCAGTTGTTAGGCATTCCAATTGTTTCCACTTTTTAGTTATTATGAAAAATTATGGTATGACCATTCACATACAAGGATTTTTTGTTTTTGTTTTGGTAAACCTATGATTTTAGTTCTCTTGGGTATATACATAGGAATTGAATTGTTGGGTCATATGGCAACTCAATTTTTAATGTTTTGAAGAACTTCCAAACAATTATTAAAGAGACTGTACCATTTTACATCGTCACCAGCAATTTGAGGGTCCCAATTTTTTCACATTCTCAGCAACACTGGTTTTTGTCCATCTTTTGTATTTTATCTATCCTAGTAAGGGTGAAGTGGTATCTCACTGTGGTTTCAATCACATTTCCCTAACAGCTCATGATGTTAAACATCTTTTCATGTGCTTAGTGGGCATTTGTATATCTTCTTTGGAAAAATGTCTAATCAGATCCTTTGCTCACTTTTAAATTGGGATATCTGTCTTGTTTTTTTTTTAAGATTTTTATTTATTTATTTGACAGCGAGACACAGCGAGAGAGGGAACACAAGCAGGGGGAGTGGGAGAGGGAGAAGCAAAGCAGACTTGCCACTGAGCAGGGAGCCTGATGCAGGGCTCGATCCCAGGACCCAGGGATCATGACCTGAGCCGAAGGCGAACGCTTAATGACTGAGCCACCCAGGTGCCCTGGGATATCTTTTTATTGCTGAGTTGTGAAAATTCCTTTTATATTCTAGATACAAAACCCTTAAAAGATATGTGATTTGCAAATACTTTCTCTCATTCTGTAGGTTTTTTTCACTTTCTTGATAGTGTCCTTTGAAATACAAGTTCCTCATTTTTATGAAAGCCAACTTACCTATTTATGCTTTTGTTGCTTGTGCTTTGTCTTATGTAAGAAACCACTGCCTAATCTAAGGTCATGGAAATTTACAGTTAGGTTTTCTACTAAGGGTTTTATAGTTTTAGCTCTTACAGTTAGACCTATAATCCATTTTGAGTTCTTATATATAGTATGAAGTAGGATACAGCTTCGTTTTTTTATATTTTAACATTGTTATCCCTGCAACTTTGTTGGAAACACTATTCTTTCCTTATTGAATTGTCTTGGCGCCCTTGTCAAAAGTCAGTTGTGCACAAATGTATATTTGTGAACTTTCAATTCCAGTCTATTAATCCATATATCTATACCTATGACAGTGCCACACAGTTTTGATTACTATAGCTTTATACAGGCATACCTCGTTGTACTGTGCTTTGTTTTACTGCAATTTGCAGATACCATGTTTTTTACAATTTGACGGTCTGTGGTAAACCTGCGTGGAGCAAGTCTATCGGTACCATTTTTCCAACAGCATTTGCTCACTTTGTCTCTGTGTCACAATTTGGTCATTCTCAGAATATTTCAAGCTTTTGATACAGTATATTATTATATTTGTTACAGTGATCTGTGATCAGTGATTACGACTTGCTGAAAGTTTAGGTAATGGTTAGCATTTTTTTAGCAATAAAGCATCTTTAATTAAGGTATGAATTTTTTAAAAGACATAATGCTACTTAACACTTAATAGACTATAGTATTGTGTAAACATAACTTTTCTATGTACTGGGAGACCAAAAAATTCATTTAATTCACTTTGTTGCAATATTTGCTTTATTGTAGTGGTCTGGAACTGAACCCGTAATATCTCTGAGGTATGCCTACAGTAAGATTTGAAATTGTACCCCCTCCCCCAAATTATTCTGATAAAAGCTCTGTATGAACTACATTTTGAGAAACACTGGCTTATGCCTTCAAGCACAACTATACTTCTATCAAATGTCTTTTCTTTTTTTTTTAAGATTTTATTTATTTACCTGACAGAGAGAGAGAGAGAGAGAGAGAGAGAGCACAAGTAGGCAGAGCAGCAGGAAGAGGGAGAGGGAGAAGCAGGCTCCCCGCTGAGCAGGGAGCCTGATGCAGGACTTGATTCCAGGACCTTGGGATCATGACCTGAGCCAAAGGCAGCCACTTAACCTACTGAGCCACCCAGGTGCCCCTCAAATGTCTTATTTCTATAATCACTATAAATACATCTTTTGCAATATGGGCTTCTAAAATAAAAATATACTAAATAAAAAAATATCCTAGCTTTGCTACATTTAAAAAAATAAATGAAATAAAAATATACTAATTTATTTATCACAACTTAGAAACTCACCCACCACCTCCATATCCCCCCCAGAAAAGAATAACATTTCATGTTGTTATCTAAATCAGAGGTCACAAACCTTTAGCAACCTTTAGCTGAATTTAATCTGATGATGCATTCTGCTTGGCCACATAGTATTTTTACTAATGTCGATTTGAGTTCCTTTACATGAATCACATACTCTCCAATTCATATCAATCCCCACTATTCTGGATTATGTTATACCCAGCTGATTTCACTCATTTTTGTGCATATGAGTTGGTCATATCTGATCTAAACAAATCCTTAAAACAGTTCCATTAGGGAAAGCAAGAAAAGTTCTGGTTTCTTTTATTTTGTTGTAACCAATGCCCAATTTTTTTAAGGATTTTATCCAAATGCTAGATTAAATTCAACGATCTTTTCTTGAATTTAAGAAGATTTAACAGATGTTTACTGACTAGCAGTAGTTCTAGGATTTGAAAAATCAGGTAAAGGAGGGGGAAACTCCATTAGGTTCAAAATATTTTTATCAAATGTAGTAAAAATTCCAAAGTTGAAGACTGTTAATACAGTGGGTAAAATGTAATTCAGGCTTATTAGTAAATTTCAGATAAAATCCAAATTTATCTTTACCAAAGAAAATTAAAAATTGGCTCATATTTCTTAGAGGAAAATACACAAATTAAAAAAAATGTTGGCTGGCACAATTTTAAAAATGTCATTTTACAGGTGCCTGGGTGGTTTAGTCGGTTAAGCGTCTGCCTTAAGGTCGGGTCATGATCCCAGTGTCCTAGGATCAAGCCCTGCATGGGGCTCCCTGCTTGGCGGGGAGTCTGCTTCTCTCTCTGCCTCTCCCCCTGCTTGTGTTTTCTCTCTCTCTCAAATAAGTAAATAAAATCTTAATAAAATAAAATAAAATAAAATAAGTCATTTTAAAGGTGGGAGTAAGGAGAGCCTCAGAAAACCTACTGCACTATAAGGAAATCTGGCCCTCCACCTGAGGCAACACTGGCGCTTAAGACTGCCATATAAGCCGGGGCTGTAGTTTCACCATGACCTTCTCTCCTCTCTTTACTTACCCCCCAAAAAGGGATTCATGCAGACTGCTTGAGTTCTCCACCATCCTCCTACTCAGCCTAATACAGCTAGAGAATATTTTGCTGTTACTAGAATAGTATATGATGACAAAGATCCTAAAAATGGATGGGATTATTAAATGTTAAGAGCTGGGCAGAATCCAATCAGTCCATCAGATGAGCCAGGACATTTTTCCTCCTCTCTCATCCTCTTCCTGGGGCAGAGCATATCCTTCCTTTTCCTTTTGGGGCCGGGCATATACTAACCTAGGATAATAGAAGAGGGTCTTTTATAATACAAGCTTAGAAAGAAAAATGAAGCAGAAATTTTTAAGAACAAAGTTCTGCCAACAGATCGCCATCTTGGTAGAGGGAAATGTCTGATTCTCTTGTAGCTGGTAAATCCCAAGGGCCATACCAGCTGTTTTCTTTCAGTCTTTTTCAGCCTGGGTGGGTTGGAAACATCCTCCAGGGTAAAATCAGGTAAAGCTTAGTAACTGAATCCCAGGACAAAACAGAAGAGGAGAAAAGCCCACAGGGCAAAGGAGTAAAAGCAGAGGTGAAAGATGGAGTCTTGGGGAGATAACTAAAGAGAAAGGAAGTGTCACAGAGAGGTTCCCCAAGGCACCAGGAAACGGGTGGCTGGAAAAGAGTCAGGTGTTATTCTTGAGGATCAGGTGATAGACAGAAGCAGAGAGGAACCCACCTCACCTGAATCCCTACCCAAGATGAATTCTGTAACAGGTACCTTGAGCCTGGAGAAAAGAATTACTCTGTACATCCTTCAACACTCACTGGTATAACTGATCAGCTAACAGTGAGACTTCTCTGTTCTTTCAGTATTGCACTGTATCATCATGCTCTTCTGAAATTAAGAAGGAGAGTCTCACAAAACAAGCAGTATTTGTAAAATTTCTTTGTGCTGTACAATCAGACATAAACAGAAAGCAACTATACTGATTTTTGAAAAAAATAAGATCTGGGACAAGAACTGGATATTTCTAGATAGGTGAATATGCGAAGTAATATCTGTCTTCCAAAGGTGACCTGTTTTTCAGAGCCTGATAATTTTGTGTATTTCAAGGTTGAGTCATAGTATCTGAATATGTTCAGCACATTAGTTTCAACCCATTGTCACTTATTTTAAGCTGTTTATTTCTCAAGCTAACAGCTTATTAATTTAGATAAAATGTGCTTTGATTCTATTTAATAAAAAAAGCATTTAAATTAGAGGTTTTATCAGTCCTATTGGATATCGATCTTTCACCCCTTTACAAGAGTCCTATATTAATATTAATAAGTGATTTTTAAAATGGATTTATAGGGAAACAGATTCTGAATACTAAGAATGCACTAATTTTTCTCTGTATTACGGATTTTTTGGGACAAAATGGACTCTTCCCAGTCAATTCACATAAACAAGAGAACTGGTCAGAAGTAGATGTATCTACTTCATCTGGAATGTTGGAGAACAACTAGACCATGATCTCTAAATGTCCTAAGTAAGAAACAACTACCAGACTGTGACACAGCCTATACTGCAATCCAGTAGGTCAATGAGCCAGTGGTACATGCAGGAAATTGTTCAAATATGGAAATTTTTCTGGCATTATTCCTCAGCAAAAAAAAAAAAGAGCAAAATGGGCTATATTACTAGGACATGGACAAGAAGCAAAATGTCAAGTGGACCTCGAAAAAATAAGAGCTTCTGAAAACCCTGGTAAGACAATCCAAAAAGCAAAAGACCAGAAAGTCCTATTATGCTTCTTTTAAACTAATACAGTCAGCAATTCTAGTACTGATGGCTGGATACTGTTTGTCTAGATATAATTAAGAGGCCCTGGGTAAATAAGGTAAAGGTCAAACCACTGTTGAGTTAAAAATGCCAAACAAGGGATACTGATGGTAAAGTACTTGAAAGGGGAAGAGAGAAAAATACCAGGATCATCAGAAGAAGCATTTCCTGTTGAAATTCTGCTGGATCACAGAAGGAACACCTGGGATATATGAGGTCAATAGAGTCTTGGACTCAGAGACCCCCAGTGATGTTAAGAATCGATAAGACTCCAACTTTAAATGACAGTAGATAATGGGGGTTTCTTAAAAGAGGCAAAGACCATTGGTCTATTTGCTATAAAGATGGGCAAGAATAATAAGACTATCTGTCGGGAGGGCCTGGGTGGCTCAGTGGGTTAAGTATCCGACTCTTGATTTCGGCTCAGGTCATTATCTCAGGAACCCTGTGTCAGCCTCTGCACTCAGAACGGAGCCTGCTTGTCCCCATCCCTCTGCTCCTCCTCCACACCCCCTACCTTAAATAAATAGATAAAATCATTAAAAGAAAAAAGTAAAGGGCGCCTGGGTGGCTCAGTCGTTAAGCGTCTGCCTTCAGCTCAGGTCATGATCCCAGGGTCCTGGGATCGAGTCCCACATCGGGCTCCCTGCTCAGCAGGAAGCCTGCTTCTCCCTCTCCCACTACCCCTGCTTGTGTTCCTGCTCTCGCTGTCTTTCTCTGTCAAACAAATAAATAAAATCTTTAAAAAAAAAAAAAAAAACCTTCTCCTGAGATCATGACCTGAGCCAAAGGCAGACGCTTAACGACTGAGCCACCCAGGCACCCCAACAGCTTTTTTTTTTTAAAAAGATTTTATTTATTTACTGACAGAGAGAGACAGTGAGAGAGGGAACACAAGCAGGGGGAGTGGGAGAGGGAGAAGCAGGGTTCCTGCAGAGCAGGGAGCCTGATGCGGCACTTGATCCCAGGACCCTGGGATCATGACCTGGGCCAAAGGCAGACACTTAACGACTGAGCCACCCAGGCGCCCCTCCATGTACAGCTCTTGTTCAATGGGCTGTAGGCTATATGACTCACTCAAGGCTACCCCTTTCCACAGAATATTAAATAAGACATGGACAACTAGCCTAAGGTGGCACACACCTAAGATTTAGAACTATGCAAGCCTTATTTTAAAATGTGAGCAGGACCAGTTAGGTTATCCCTCAAGAAATTTACCTAAAAAATATAAAGAGACTTGCCAAGAACTGTTGATACTAGAGTTGAACAATCATGGCAAAACTTTCTGAGATACCACAGACCCCACAAAGAAGTAGGTAGGGAAAGAAGGGAGAACATTCAACTCATAGAGAGCAATAAAGAGTAAGAGAGATGAGTGCCTGGAGTTTCTGTGGCACCTGTCCTTCCTGAGGTCTGCTTGTTCATCTTCTCCTGGATTTGCTTTATATTTCTAATAATCCCCCACTGTACTTGGGCTACCATGTCTGGATTTCTGTTTTTTAAAATATTTTAACTAAAACAGAAGGAATTTCCAAATATACTATTTTCTCTTAAAACTCAAGAGCAAAGCCATTTTTCAGCCTATAGGATTTCACAAAAACATTCAAACAAAGACGATAAAAATAAGTTTGTCCATTAATTCTGCATTCCTATTTTCCTTCAAAAGATACTCCTTGTATGTCTACAAGTTGATTATAAGGTATACATAGTAGGGCACAAAAGAGACATGCCTTCTCTTTTCAGAAATTTATAAGCTAGTGGGAGAAAGAGGCATTTGATAAGTAATACACAGTAAATAAATAAATAACCACTAACTACAGGGTGCTATTACAGAAGGCCAAAAGTTTAGACTAAGAATGACTGATCAGGAAAAGCTTCTTAGAGGAAGTAACATTTAACCCTAGGCCTGCAGGAGTTAGCCAGGTAGAGTGAAGGGTACATTCAAGGCAGAAGGGAAAGAATATGCAGACGTTTTCGACCTGAAAATATCTTAAATGTTCCAGAAACTAAAAGAAGGCCAGTGCTGAAGTACAGTTAAGAGGAAGACTGACCCAAGGGTACCACCAGAGAGAAAGAAAGGGCAAGATTATAGGCCAAGTGAAACAATGTGAGTTTTATTTAGTGGGAAAACACTCAAGGATTTTTTTTTTTTTTTATCTTATACCAGCATACTTTATTTATTTACTTACTTTTATTATGTTATGTTAATCACCATACAGTACATCATTAGTTAAGGATTTTCAGCAGAGGAATGACTTGACCTGATCTCTCTGGATGCTATGGTGAATAATGGGATAAAAGGGGGTCAAGTGGAAATAGTTAGGAGGTAACTGAATAGGATGTGACACTGGTTTGGAGATAGAAGACAGCTTTCTAAACCTATTTTAAGAAGTGGACTTCATAAACCAGTGAGTACAATATTTTCCAAATATGTTCAATTATAAATTGCTCAGGGATACAAATATATGCAAGTAAAAAATACAGACATGCATGGGAATGATAAACACTGAATTCTGTATAATGGTTCCTCTGAGGAAGGCAAAGGAGGAGGATATTTCCTGGGAGAGGGAGGTAATAATATACAAACAAATCTTGTTCTTATTATTTTGTTTCTTAACCAGGGAGATAGATATTTATAAGAGTTCATTCTATGTCTTTATGCTTTTAAATAATGTTTTAAATCTTAAATCATAAAAATAGAATATGTTTAGTTATTTTATTTAATCCATGCTACACAGTTTAACCACAATGAGCTTTCTGAAACAAAAAAAATATTATAAAGTAACTTTAGTTATTCCAATTCATGATAAACTGAAAGTTTTTTATTGGGAAAAAAACTTATTTTAGTCTGTAACTTTAAGTCAGTGATATATGTTCTGATTATGAGAACTGTTCACACATAATTAAATGTTGTGGGTTATTAAACAGGTTTGAGATACATAAAGTCTTTGTGAGTCCTCAAAGTAATGTGGGTTTGATTCTACTAAAACAAAATACCACTCCTATTTTTAACAGTAAACATGTACCTTTATTTTAAAGGACTAGGTTTGACATGCTTATTCCTCTACTGGTCATTTTTCATAATTATTCCACCCTCTATATTTCCTAAAGATAGGCCTTAAATGTTCCCAAGGGTACCAGAACCTATTTTTAGAACAAACACTGCAGAGAAATTGTAATCCAGGCATTTCCAGAATAAAGCATGCAACAATAACATGCCCCAGTCACTCCTCAACATCATTGGTCCCCAAGATGCTCTCTGAAGCGTAGAAGCTGCACAATCAGCCACCCTTCCCTCTCATCACTACAGTAAATTAAAATATATAATCAATAAATCTCCAGATGATCCATCAGCACATCCTGTCTTCTCTACTTATAAATCTATCTAGAATTCAACCACTTCTCACCATGTCCACTACCACTAACTTGGTCCAAGCAACCCAGATTATTGCAAATGCCTCACAGCTGGTCCCCCACTTCTCCCTTTGTACTCTCTCACAATCTTTATTCAATAGTGCAACCTGAGTAGTGAGGATAAAATATATATCAGAGTGTGCCACTCCTATACTTAAAACTGTCTAGCTGTTTCCTACCTCGGTCCAGTAAAACCTAAATTCTCTACAATGGTCAAAAGTCCTTATTAAGACCTGTTACATTTCTCTTCATCTTTTTCCATAGCACTTAACGCTTCTGATAAGAGTATATATTCTACTTAGTCATTTGTTTATTGTCTGTAACTTCCACAAGGATAAAAAGTTTAATGAAGACAAGAGTTTTCTCTGCTTTTCCTTACTGTTGTATCCCCAAACCTGAATGGTGTCAAGCAATAAGAAGGAGTTCAACAAATGTTTGTTGAATAAATGAATGAATGAGTGAATATTTCTTTAAAGTCACAGGAAGCACAGACAATGGTTCTGCCATATAAACTTGAGGTTTCAACTGCTTTCTGTAATGTCAAAATTAATGCAAACACAAGAAAGAGCTGTAACACAACTGATGTGAGAACCATAAAAAGCCCTGTAGGCGAGAAAGAAGTTAAAATCCAGAAACAAGGTTTTAGAGAGTTTTTTTTCCCCTAGTCCAAAGATTTCTACTGATAAGTAAAACTTTAAAATAAACTTTGCAGTATTTATTGGTTGGTCAAAGCTTTATTTTCCCTACTCTTGTAGCCAATTACTACTCTTAAAGTTTTTATAAAATTTATGTTTATGTCCCCTATGCTCACTCTAATGCATTTTTAATTCAACATATTACTTGATAAAGACGTCAGCTAATTCTAGTATGGTAATCATATTGCAATACAGAAATGTATCGAATCAACAAATTGTATACCTCAAACTTACACAATGTTATCTGTCAGTTATATCTCAATAAAAAAATTCAAGTATTACTGTTTGAGGGAGAAAATGGGGGCAAAGAATAAGGATATTATATAATGAATCTACTCTTTAGATAACAGTTTCAGAAAACTGTTTTGAAAGGGGGTATATAGTTGGTGGTATTTAATTAAATATTGTAGAACTGTATTGTCATTTTTTTATCACCCTAAGAAGAAAGGAGAGACAGGAAATATATTCTAATTTGAAGGGTCAATGATTTCCTTATATTCCACGAAATACCAAGTTACTATATAAAGCTGAATAAAATTTGATATTCAAAAAACTGAACTATCTGGGAAGAGCCAACTTCAAACATCATCTGTCAGTTATCTTGTCAAGACTAAAAGAAATACTGTTTTTCTTATGTCTTCTGAAAGAAAGTAGAAGAAAAAAATACTTTAGGAGGACTACTTGAATCACTAGTCAAAATGAAATAGAATTAAACTTTCATTAAGGAAGTTCTTTCTGTAATGTCAAAATTAATGCAAACTAAAATTGCAGGCTAAAATTTTCATTTTAGCAAAAAAGCATCTCAACTAGAGGGAAACAAAGGTGGTTAGAAAGGTAAGAAAGAACCTAAAGCTAGTTAACCTACTCTCTTAAGAATTTCTGGTGTCATCTAGTTAACGGAAAAAACTGAGGAGCAATAAAAGAATTATATAGGTGGATAGAGCAGAATGGAAGGTTATGTTATTAACTGGGTATTTACTATGTAGGAGGCACAGTGCTAAGCAATTCATATTCATATTCTCATTCAATCCTTAAAATAAACCTGGGAGATAGGTTTTGTTAGCATCATTTTACAGAGAAACAAACAGGCATATACAGGTAAAGTAACATACAGTAATGGAGGGAGGGTTAAATAAAAAACCAAATATCTTAACTCCAGTGTTAAACTGTCTCTATGTTGCTCCTTCTATAACTGAATACACTGCTGGATTTTTCCTACCAGGTTAACTTCTCTCATATAAGCACAAAAATGATTCAGCTCTTAGATCCAGCTCTTAGTTCTCATCTGTCAGCAACTTCAGAAATCAAGTGAGTAAGTTTTCAACTAAATGAGTTTTATTTTGCTCCATATTCATGAACTCTAATCTGATCTAGGATCTGCCCTCTAAAAAACAAAATAAAATAAAAACCTGCCTTTGATCACAAGGAAGACTTTCACTGAATAAAAACAACTCAAAAGGTAATGCTCAAAATACTTTGAAAAGCTAGCTGCTTGGTGGCATCTACTAACCCCTAGTATATACATGCCCTAACCTAGCAATTCCACTCCTAGATGTGTACCCATAGAAGTACATTCATATGCTTACCAAAAGACAAGTTCAAGAATGTTCACAGCAACACTATTTACAGTAACCTTAATCTGGAAACAACCCAAATGCCCATCAACAATACAATGGAAGAACAGATATATTGTAATATATTTATACAATGGAACAAATGAACCATGCCTAGATGCAACTATTATATGGATGAATCTCACAAACAATGATAAATGAAAAACCTTGATGAGAAGAGTTCATATTGTATTATTCCATTTAAACAAAGTTCAAAAACAATCAAAACTCCTAATCTATGGTGCCAGAAGTTAGGACAGTGATGACTCTTCAGAGAGGTAGTAACCGCAGGGGCAGTGAAGGGGAGGAGGGCTTCTGAAATGCAGGCAAGTGTTCAGGGTTTTTTTTGATCTGGATGCTTGTTACATTAGTTATGCTCATTTTATGAAAAACCATCATGTTTCACACTGATTTTTGCACATTTTCTTTTGATCTGTTATACTTCAACAAAAAGTTCTTTAAAAAAGACAATGTTCTATTCTTGGTGGGTTGACAACACAATATTTACACTCTAATTGTTAATACTTCTAGCCTTTTTCTTATCTCTCCATACAGAGGCAGACAATAAAAAATAGGTTTTGTTCCTTTAAAAAAATAATTTTAATTTCAATTATTGCCTACATGATAATTTATGGAAAGTTCCATTCACCTCAGTATAATAAGATGTCTTTTTCAAACTCTAGGAAGAGAGGGAACACAAGCAGGGGGAGCGGGAGAGGGAGAAGCAGACTTCCTGCTGAGCCCGGAGCCCAATGCAGGGCTCGATCCCAGGACCCTGGGACCATGACCTGAGCCGAAGGCAGATGCTTAACGGCTGAGCCACCCAGGCGCCCCAAACTCTACTTTAAAATCCTGTTGTCAGGCATTTCTCCAAAGAAGACATCCAAATGGCCAACAGACACATGAAAAAATGCTCAACATCACTCGACATCAGGGAAATACAAATCAAAGCTACAATGAAATACCACCTCACACTGGTCAGAATGGCTAAAATTAACAAGTCAGATTTTGGCGAGGATGCTGAGAAAGGGGAACCCTCTTACGCTGTTGATGGGAATGCAAGCTGGTGCAGCCACTCTGGAAAACAGTATGGAGGTTCCTTAAAAAGTTGAAAATAGAGCTACCCTACAACCCAGTAATTGCACTACTGGATATTTACCCCAAATATACAAATGTAGGGATCCGAAGCGGCACCTGCACCCCAATGTTTATAGCAGCAATGTCCACAACAGTCAAACTATGGAAAGAGCCCAGATGTCCATTGACAGATGAATGGATAAAGAAGATGTGGTATATACATATACAATGGAATATTACTCAGCCATTAAAAAAATGAAATCTTGCCATTTTCAATTACATGGATGGATCTAGAGGGTATTATGCTAAGCAAAATAAGTCAATCAGAGAAAGACAAGTATCATATTATCTCATTCATATGTGGAATTTAAGAAACAAAACAGAGGATCATAGGGAAAGAGAGGAAAAAATAAAACAAGACAAAATCCAAGAGGGAGACAAATCATAAGAGATTCTTAGTCATAGAAAACAAACTGAAGGTTGCTGGAGGGAAGGAGGTGGGAGGCTGCGGTATTGGGTGATGGACATTAAGGAGAGCACATGATGTAAGGAGCACTGGGTATTACATAAGACTGATGAATCACTGACCTCTACCTCTGAAACTAATAATACATTATATGTTAATTAATTGAATTTAAATAAAAAATAAAAATAAAATAAAATCTTGTTGTCAGGGCATCTGGATGGCTCAAGTCAGTTAAGTGTATGACTCTTCCTTTTTTAAAGATGTTATTTATTTATTTGACAGAGAGAGACACAGAGAGAGAGGGAACACAAGCAGGGGGAGTGGGAGAGGGAGAAGCAGGCTTCCCACAGAGCAGGGAGCCCAATGTGGGGCTCGATCCCAGAACCCTGAGACCATGACTGGAGTGGAAGGCAGATGCTTAACAACTGAGCTATCCTAGTGCCCCAAGCATCTGACTCTTGATTTTGGTTCAGGTCATGATCTCAGGGTCATGAGATTGAGCCCTGCATTGAGCTGCACAGAGCCTGCTTAAGATTCTCCCTCTCCCTCTTCTTCTGCCCCTTCCCCCGACACATGCACTCAGACGTGTGCATGCACTTTCTCTCTTTCAAAAAAAAAAAAAAATCCTGTTGTCTTCATACTCACTAAATAAGGGAATTAACTTGAGTCACCATATATTCAGCTTTATACAAACATTTTAAATAAAACTATTAACAACCAGGAGTTTTTGATTCAGACTACATTGCCAAAGTATACTAAAGTTCTTCCCAAATTTTCTGCCACTAAATTAACTTCATATTTTTGACCTCAGGATGAATGAAAAAATCCTTAAAAGCATATAGCGTAGAAAAGCATGAGAAGCTGATATGCTTTCTAAAAATCTCCAGCTCAAAGTCTTTCTCACTTTGCAACAGGATCTTTGAGCAAAATAACTGCAGACTAACATCTTTTTTTTTTTCAGTCAGAATGATCACCTTTGAAAAATCAACTTTTCCATTTGAGAATTTCTTAGCATTCCATTTGTAACTAAACATTAATTCATAACCATGAAGATCTGTATCATTTTCCTAAAAAAGAGAGAATATGACAAAAACAAATATGTATATATGATTCTATTTAAGACTATGTTATCATTTCTTCTTTCAGAGTATTTGACCACATACGAAAGATGAGCTTTGACATAAATATTTTATTAACTACAAGAAGGAAAGGGGCAAAGAAAAAACACAGACAGGCAGGAAATAAAAGTTTATCTAAAAATTTCCTTTGCAAAATAATCCTCTGACAAAGATGAGTTAGTGGAAAGAATGAATATCCTGATACTGTTCCCAATAAAGTTTATTTTGAACTGTTAAGGGATGTTATTATTTATTTCCCTGGTTACCATGACCCTGTGATTACAACTTACTCCATGTTTTGGAAAGCTATGCAACTTCCTTAAACAGCTACAGAGTACAGATTTAAGGGAAGGGAAAGTAGTATCTAGGATGCTCATTAATTTTAATAAGCATTAAGATCTTTCAAAATTGTAATTATAAGTCAAAGCTGGCAAGTGATAATGCTCATACATTTTCTTTTCCCCTACCATAAATGTTGCTAACTTTCTTAGCAACTGACATTAGAAATTCAAATATCTTCAAAATAAAATTTCCTGAGAAATTGTGAATCTAGGTTCCAGAAGACCCATGGACGATACTCCAATGTCAGGTATGGAATCATTCAGATAGAGACAACTTTAGAAAAGTCATCACTCCAGTGAACTAGAAGATAGTGTTACTATTCTGCCAAAAGTGACCAAGAAATCCAATTTTACTGGTGTGATTAAGCATATTAATTTCATTCTCTTTTCTTTTTTTAAAAAATTTTTTTATTGTTAGGTTTATCACCATACATTACATCATTAGTTCTTGATGTAGTGTTCCATGATTCATTGTTTGTGCATAACACCCAGTGCTCCACACAGAACGTGCCCTCCTTAATACCCATCACCAGGCTAACCCATCCCCCCACCCTCATTCTCTTTTCTATAATGAACATTATAGAACTAATCTAGTATGAAATTAGAAGACCTCTCTCAGCAAAAAATATGAAGCAATGATATTAACTTTTGCAAGCTCCTACTATTTATAAAACTGTTAAAATGTCATACCCTCGCTTTCCTATTTTTTTAAATAAATACCATGAAATACTAAGCTCAGTATGAAATGAATAGGACCTATGAATATTTATTTATCAAAAATAAATTTTAGTATTACTTTAAGATCACAGAAGTCAAAGATATAAATTTGGGTTTTACTTTCGAAGAGTATTACACTAAATTTGAGGAATCAGAACTGTTCACCATACCAATCTGGATAATCAGGCAAAGGAGAATTTTTAGTACAAATGCCTAAACTTGTGTACACTGTGATTACAACATTTTGACTTTGAATAAGGTTTTAGCTCCTAATTCTGCATTCTTCCTTTAGGTTAAATTTAGATAGGCATTTTAGAAACTAATTTGTAAGTAAAACAAATAGGAAAGTCAATGCGTTCTCAATAAGGTTTGCCGGTTGTTAGAGATTCAGAATTGAGGAACTTATTCTGTGACCTTCAGCAAGTCACTCAACCTTTCTTTATCAAAATATGTCACAGATGGGGGCGCCCGGGTGGCGCAGGCAGTCGGTGAAGTGTCCAACTCTTGGTTTCAGCTCAGGTCCTGAGCTCAGGGTGGTGAGATTGAGCCCCGCCTCAGGCTCTGTGCTCAGCGGGAAGTCTGCTTGAGATGCTTTCCCTCTGCCCTTCTCCCAGTCTCTCTCTCTCAAATAAAATAAATAAATCTTTAAAAAAAAATGTTACAAATGTTTAAAAATCTTACACCTTTACAAAATGCTTTGCAACTTTCAAGTATCGTGGGATTTCCAACTAGAACCTCTGAAGAGCAGAACCCAGCTTTACTTGCATGTGAAATAATTCCTGCTGTGGTAGGCTGAGAAATAACAGTTATGCTTTGCACAGCTTATGCATTTTATCTTTTTCAATCATTTTTATAATTTGATTAAATTTGGTAAATACGATTGAAAGGGTTAGATTTTAAGAAAGGAAACTTCGTGTATAACAAGTAATGTAGTAATACAATACTGTTTAGATTATGTTAGGCTTATACTTTTGATTACTCTACCTTTCTAATTTAAGACAGCTATAATTTATATACATTTATATCCCAAATAAAAAAAATTCTTCTCATCTAGCAATCACTGCTAAGACTGTCAAACATTTTAATTGGCAGTATATGATATATGCATGTGTAATTCTGCTTATTTCTTTAAAAGAGGAAAGTGAATAAGAGCAGCCATCTAGGGAACTAAAAACAATAAATGAAACAAATCAGATACCTAGGGAATTTGCAAACTAATTTTTTAAATATTCTGTGAAAATATATAGTATAGAAGCATTGATGTATCACTTCACTATTATCTGGTGGGAGTCTCAAACATCATATACAATAGAAATATCTTATGAATTGAGGATTAAATTATTGTATAATTAGAAAACAAACTTAGTGGTTACCAGAGGGGAGGTGGGTGAAGGGATGGGTTAAACAGGTGATGGGGATTAAGAAGTGCACTTGTTGTGATGAGTACTAGGTGATGTATGGAGTTGCTGAATCACTATACTATACACCTAAAACTAATATAACACTGTATGTTAACTATACTGGCATTTAAAATAAAATATAGATTACTACACAATTTTCATTTATGTTCACTCTTGGGAGTATCACTGCATTACTATTAAAAACACCTGATTTTGAATTCATTTATATAACTTTAAAGGTCCTTTATATTAGTAATACTGTTACACAGATAAAGGTTTATTATAAATTTTAATTACACATATTTAATTACCTCATCTTACTTTGTAGGAATTTTAAATGCCTTAACATTTTCATTTCTCACAAATAATAAAATTATAATTAAAAGAGTCTTCACTAAAAATTCAAATAGAACTTTCTGGTCAATTTTTATGGCTTAATGTATAGGAAAAAATAAAATGAAGAAAATTATAACTACTTTAAATAGAAACTATTTTCTCTTTTGGCTTAGGTATAAGAGATGCAGTCACTCTACCTCACAAAGCAGTAAGTCGATGATGTGGAAGACCATGCAGAGTGGGAACTTGGCTGTAAAAAGAGTGAGGAACCACTGGGAGGCATACATATGAACTTCCAGGTTCAGAACACAAAAATGGTGGTGCAGGTCTGGTAACTGCTCCTAAAAAGTCAAAGTGGAAAAGTGAGAAGCTTTATTTCCTAGCACAAATGTAATTTATGACAAGCTTTCTATGAGCACTCTCGATTGTTTGCAGCATTCATTGAATTTTATGTAACTACACAGAACTGATAATAGGAGATGAGCATTGGGACCAGGATGATCGAGGAAAATAAAGGCAGACTTCTTATGGACAAATAACAAAGATCACCTCTTGCTCACTTGACTATTCTTGTTTCTTGGGAAATGCTCACTCTGACAGAATACCTATAGTCTAATGAATGTCATCCCTCCAGAGTCGAATCCAGCACCTGATCAAATGGGTTGCCTGACTACCTAGGAAAGAAATTTATTTTCTCTTTGGAGACCACTTAATATCAACATCATCTGGGATCTATGATATCACTTCAGTATATTTTTGGGGTACTGAAAAAAGCCCAAAACATAACGAGACTTTAAAACAATCTATCTTTTTTGAATTTTTGGTAGAATTCCCCTGGGAATCCATCAGGTCCTGGACTCTTGTTTTTTGGGAGGTTTTTGGTCACTGCTTCAATTTCGTTACTGGTTATTGGTCTATTCAGATTCTTTACCTCAAAGATACAGATGTAGTGAAAAGAAGGGCCACATGCACCCCAATGTTCATAGCAGCAATGTCCACAATAGCCAAACTGTGGAAGGAGCCAAGATGCCCTTCTACAGATGAATGGATAAAGGAGATGTGGTCCTTACATACAATGGAATATTTCTCAGCCATCAGAAAGGATGAATACCCACCATTTGCATCAACATGGATGGAACTGGAGGGGATTACGCTAAGTGAAATAAGTCAAGCAGAGAAAATCAATTATCATATGGTTTCACTTATTTGTGGAACATAAGGAATAACATGGAGGACATTAGGAGAAGGAAGGGGAAAATGAAGGGGGTGAAATCGGAGGGGGAGGTGAACCATGAGAGACTATGGACTCTGAGAAACAAACAGGGTTCTAGAGGGGAGAGGAGTGGGGGGATGGGTTAGCCTGGTGATGGGTATTAAGGAGGGCACATATTGAATGGAGCACTGGGTGTTATACGCAAACAATGAATCATGGAACACTACATCAAAAACTAATGATGTAATGTATGGTGACTAACATAACATAAAAAAAAAAGATGCTTGAAAGTAATTAACTATAATAACCCTTGAATATGAAGCAGTATAACATATTTAAAATCATGAACTCTGGAGTCAGGCAACTTGGATTCAAATCCCAGATTTGCCACTGTTTGTGTGGCCTTAGACAATGCACTTAACCTGTCTAAGACCTTGTTTCTTCCTCTGTATAATGAAAATAATTATGTACTTCGAGAGTTTGGAGGAACAAATTAAATATTTGTAAAGCTAAAAAAACCTATCTTTGACATTACAAACTGAAAAACTACAGAAATTGTGCAAGAGTAAAATGCATGAAATTGGACGTCTCCTAAAAATGCCTTTATGCTACCCTTATCCTTTTTTTTTCCAATTTACACAAGTAAATGCTTTTCAAAAGCAAGAAACGTAAAGTGCAGAGTATTAGCATAGCTATTCCTATAATTGAAAAGCAAAGACATGTAAAACCCCACGTTAGTTTTGTTTTTATAAATGGATCATAAAAACAACAAAAAAAAACCCTACTTCTTGCACAAAATGCTTTTAGAAAAGCACCCAAAGATACCCATCAGGTACTTTAAATGGGGTGTCCAGAGGTCATCGAGTCAAAGAATGCTAACAGAAAAATGTGTTTGGGTTTCTTCATAGTACCACGGACTTGTTATTCATTTATCAAGTACATTTATTTGACTCTCAAAGCTCTTAAGAATAATGACCCTCGAAAAAAATGTAAACTTCTGAAAATAAAAGGTAAAAAAGTGAATAATCCCAAATATTTACTCAGAAGAATTAAATTTCTAAAAATGAGCCTATTGCTTTTAATGTCCATAGTTGCCCAGAATCTTCTACACAGTCCTTTTTCTACTGAAAAAAAGCACATATGTCACTGTGCTTAGAGTTCACTTAACATCTTTCCCCTATTTCATTTCTTAAGGTTTTCTACCCTCCAACATTCTCTTCTCCCAGCAAAGTTGTCCTTAACCTCATTGCTAATCCTCTGTCTTCTCTGTTCTAGTCTTTTAGTCTCCCATTGACTTCACGTCCTCTTTAGACACCTATGGATCTCCTGACAGGTCAGGCCAATGAGCTCCTACCAATATCTCTACTGCTGCGTCCCACTAACCTTAATCACTTTACTTTTCTCCAATATGGAATCAATCCATTCATGTATTTACTTCACATTTCTTTTGGGTTCCCAATACCTCAGGTAGAGAAAGCCACATAAGCATGCTACATAGACCCATTATAGATTTAAGATTTTCAACTTCAGGTGGAATTTCAGAGCTACTCAGTAATTCCTTTTATCAGCACTAGTCAATAATTTTGCCCTTGCTCACGATCTTTTTTATTATGTAATATTTTACATATATAAAATAATATGTTCCTCATACATATAAATTTACACGGACATATTGTAAAACAGTAACAACCCATTGTTTGAGACGAAGAAATTATATGAGAATTTTTAAATATGTCCCAACATTAAAATATTTAAGTGTTTTTTATTCTTTTTCGATTCTTTTTCTGTCCTTTCAAGAGTTCTCTACATGTGGACCTAAATATGGCAGTGGTGCTAATTAAGGCAGGGAAAGTTCTTAAGTATTTCAATTTTTATTCTGTAAATATCTTCATTTCTTTACAAATAATACTCAGGAATCTCTTCATTGACTTAACTCACTATATTCCCACTTAAAAGTATATTAAAGTTGAATATTTACAATGGAAGACTATTTTAAAAATGATCAAATGGTTAAACATTAACACCAATATAGATACTGGTCAGAAACCAAATATATATACATTTTTCTATAGAATTCCATTAAACTTTCATGAATTATTATTGTTCACCAATTTTATTACTTTTTCTGTAACTCGATCCCTGAGTGATAAAAGCCTAATTTTTATTTACCTGTATTAGTCTCTCCAACTGATAGAACTTGCAATGAAGATCTTCAAAGTTGTTTTTGTAGAGATCTCGTAAACCATAGTCATACATGATTTTCACCAAAACACAGAATGCTTGTTCCTCTGGCATCTACAGGAAAACAAATACATATAGAATGTGACTGAGTGGCATTTGGCCAGAGTGTCAGAAAAGTTCCTTCATGTTATTAGTCCTCTGCATTAATGGCTAAAAGCCTCTAGTGAATGAACTTCTTCAGAGCCAGCCTTCTGCAGCAAATAGATAAAATTTGGTTCAAACCTTCCAGTTTCCTCACTTGACATGAACTTCGCTCTTTTGTGATTTTTTTATTTGTTTGACAGAGAGACATAGCGAGAGAGGGAACACAAGCAGGGGGAGTGGGAGAGGGAGAAGCAGGCTTCCCACGGAGCAGGGAGCCCAAAGCGGGGCTCAATCCCAGGATGCTGGGATCATGACCTGAGCTGAAGGCAGACGCTTAATGACTGAGCCACCCAGGTGCCCCTCTTTTGTGAATTTTAATCATCCTGTTATTCACTTGTTAAGCCATCTTAAAAACAGGTAATACAGTCAGATGATTCAAAAATCAATACAATGCAAAAGTATGCAAAGGTAAAAGTCTTACTCCTCTCTGTCTCTGTATAATAATTCCTGTACCTGGCCCCCACCTCTTTGGCATAACCTCCTAACTACGCTCAATAATTTCTCATCTATCCTGCTAGTGTTTCTTTATGCAAATAAAAGAATCACACTTATTTTATTTTTCCCTTTCCTACATAAAAGATAACATTCTATGTACATTACAATGCATCTTGTTTCTTTTTCCCTCAATAATATTCCCCAAAGAGGAATTTCTGGGTCAAAGGATAAATGCATTTTTCATTTTGATAGTGAGATACTGTCTTCCCACAGTCTTCTTGATGTTGTTATTTTCTTTTTAAATAAAAAGTTTTTAGGAAAGAATTTTATGAACTTTTATCATTAAGAGTTAAATGACAAAATCTAACATACCCCTTCCAGAAGCATTTTTATCTGAACAGAGAATGAAATCTGAAATCCAAGGAACAAATCTCTAAATTGTGGTATCAATAAACTGAAGGGACTTAGAGACATACCTAACGTTCTAGAAATTACATCAAGCAAACAGAAAAAGATTTTATCCTTAACTCATTGTCCTAAGATATAACTATTGTGTAAACATTTACTTTTCTTAAAAATAAAAACTTTATTTATTTGAGAGAAAGTTTGTGCACAAGTGGCAGGGAGGAGCAGAGGAAGAGGGAGAAGCAGGCTCCCTCCCCCGAGCAGGGAGCCCAACACGGGGCTCCAGCAGGATCCCAGGACTCTGAGATCAGGACCTGAGCCAAAGGCAGAAGCTTAACCAACTGAGCCACCCAGGTTGCTCCTGTAAACATTTACTTTCAATGTCACTTCTTTTAGAGTCTGACCTTGGCTGATTATGGTATTTGACACCTTTGTCAGATTAAATTCCTGTCTGAATACTTGAGTCAAGTAGAGTTCTGTGTACCCACTTAGAAATGTAACTGATTATTTAAATTCCTACACAAATTGGCCACTTCTATTTTCGATTTATAAACCATGAAATACACAAATTAGTTAAATAAAACCTCCTAAAGTTAAGTAAGTACAGTTAGCTGTTGTCATTTTGATTCTATAAACATTTGCTTATTCCTTTTTTATCTATGAGGTGTTTGGGGCTTTGACCCCAGCTGTTCAAGTCAGCAAACATTTTTCAGCTTATACTCATTTCTTCAGAGCACAAGTACACTGTATTCTTTCCCCCTTTAACAATTCTGTCATTGAAGCTTCAAGCGACACTAGCTTGCACATACATGATCTACTCCTCCTACCACCAAGGTCTAAGCCTCTCCTCCTTCCTCTCAGATCTCTACTAAAATGGCCATACAAAAGTGCTCATGTAAGGTAACTGTAGCCAGCCCTAGAGAAACTGACTCACTTAAGTCCTAGTTGAATAGTTTATCATTTGGTATCCTACAAAGGGGATAAACCTTTAGTGCCTTGCATGGGTAAAACCATTAAAGCAAATAAAAGGTTTTAAATGCCTTTTGGTATTCACACATGCAGTCACTGAACACAGAGATGAATGCACTGTGCTAGGCCCTGGGGATACAGACGTAATGGTAGAGCATCTTCCCAAAGGACAAGTATATAGGCAACTCTCCTTGACTTTGACAGGGGCACAGAAATCCTGGGACAGGGGAGGTAGGATGTGTTGATGAGGAATTAGACATCACCACAGCTAGAGCACAAGTAGAGAAATGGCTGGGTATGAGCCTGACTGGGTAATTTAGTCAGGAAAAAGACAAATGAACATAAATTTCTGCTTTGCTTTTAGGTATGGAGCTTAAATTCTCCCTTCCTCCCTCCATCTCTATCTCCACCTTTCTCTGCTCCCTCCTCCCCACTCCCTATCCATCTGTCTGTTTCTCTCACACACACAAACAATATATTTAATACATGTTCCTCAAAAACAAAAGAATATTTAAGTTTGAATTTGATTCCCCCAAATAAAATGACAATCCCAGTCTATAACCTTTATTTTTTTTTTAAATCTGTATTTGGGGGAGTGAGGAGTCAGAGCTGTTATCCTTCATGTGTAGCTTTAGGCAACATAATCTCTAAATAATGACCACAATAGATAGATCCATCACCTCACATAGTTACAATTTTTGTGTGTAGTAAGAACTTTTAAGATCTCTCTTAGCAACTTTCAAATACACAATACAGTATTGCCAACTATAGTCACCAAACTGTTATATATCCAGAACTTATTAATTTTATACCTTAAAGTTTGTACCCATTTCATCTCACTAACTCATTTCCTCCACCCCCTGTGGCAACTACCAATCTACTCTCTTTTATGACTTCTTGTTTATATTCCACATATAACTGATACCATACAGTATTTGTCTTTCTGTATGACTTATTTCACTTAGCATAAGGCCTCTGAGGTTCATCCATGTTGTCACAAATGACAGGTTTCCTTTTTTATGACTAATATTCCATTAAATGTATATACCACAATATCTGTACCCATTCACTTGCTCATGGACATTTAGGTTGTTTCCATGTCTTGTCTATTGTAAATAACGCTGCTATGAACATGGGGGTGCTAATAGTATTTCAAGATGGTAATTTCATTCTCTTTGCATATATACTCAGAAGTAGAATTGCTAGATCACATGGTAGTCTATTTTTAATTTTTTTTAAGAACTTCCATACTGTTTTCCATAGTAACTGCACCAATTTACATTCCCACCAACAGTGCACAAAGGTTCCCTTTTCTCCACATCCCTGCCAGTACTTGTTACCTCTTGTCTTTTTCATAATATCTACTCTAACAGGTGTCAGGCAATATCTCATTGTTTTTGATTTGCATGATGATTGGTGATATTGAACAACTTTTCATATACCTGTTAGATTTTTAATATCTTCTTTGGAAAAATATCTACTCAAGTCATTTGCCCATTTTCTCATTAGATGATTTGGGTTTTTTTTTTCTCTTGAGTTACAGGAGTTCTTTATATGTTTTAGATATTAACCCTTATCAGATATGTAGTTTGCAAATATTTTTTCCCATTGTGTAGGCTGCCCTTTCATTTTGTTGATATTTCTTCTGCTGTGCAGAAGTTTTTTAGGTGATGTAGTCCCACTCATTTATCTTTGCTTTTGTTGCTTTTGCTTTTTTTAAATTTTACTATGTTAATCACCATACATCATTAGTTTTTGATGCAGTGTTCCATGATTCATTGTTTGTGCATAACACCCAGTGCTCCACGCAGAACGTGCCCTCTTTAATACCCATCACCAGGCTAACCTATCCCCCACCCCCCTCCCCTCTAGAACTCTCAGTTTGTTTCTCAGAGTCCATAGTCTCTCATGGTTGCTTTTGATGTCATAATCAAAAAATCATTGCCAAGACCAATGTCAAAAAGCTTTTTATCTATGTTTACTTCTAAGAGGTTTATGGTTTCAGGTATTATGTTTAAATATTTAATCCATTTTAATTTTTATAAGAGATATAAAGAAACTATCACTTGCCCATTAAATATTCTTAGCTTCCTTGTCAAATATTAGTTGACAATATATGCATAAGTTTATTTCTGGGCTCTCAGTTCTGTTCCATTGGTCTACATTATCAATTTTTATGGCAGTACCATACTGTTTTGATTACTATAGTTTTATAATAGAGTTTGCAATCAGGAAGTGTGATGCCTCCAGCATTGCTCTTCTTTCTCAGGACTGTTTTGGCTATTCAGGGTCTTCTGTGTTTTCACACAAGTTTTAGATTGTTTTTCTAATTTTGAAAAATTGTCATTGGGATTGCATTGAATCTGTAGATGACTTTGGTTAGTATGAACATTTTGACATTACCAATTCTTCTGAGGCATGAGCATGAGGTATCTTTCCATTTGTGTCTTATTCAATTTCTTTCATCAATGTTCTCAGTGTACAGTTATTTCACCTCCTTAATTAAATTTATTCCTATTTATTTTTTTATATTATTGTAAATGGGATTGTTTTATTTCTTTTCCAGATAGTTCATTGTTAACCACATAGAAACAAAAGTGAACTTTGTATGTTGATTCCATATCCTGCAACTTTACTGAATTTGCTGATTAGTTCTAACAGTTTTTTTTTTTTTTTTTGGTGGAGTCTTTAGGGTTTTCTATATATAAGACCATGTCATCTGCAAAAAGAGACACTTTCATTTTTTCCCTTTTTGATTTGGATATCTATGATTTCTTTTTCTGGCTGATTGCTCTGGCTAGGATTTCTAGTACTATGTTTAATGGGAATGGTGAGAGTGGGCAACCTTGTATTGTTCCTGGTCTTAGAGAAAATGCTTTCTTTTTCTTTTGTTCAGTGGAGATGTAATTGACACATAACATTATATTGGTTTCAGGTATACAACCTAATAGTTTGATATCTGTACATAATGTGAAATGATCACAAGTCTAGTTAACATCTATCACCATACATAGCTCAACTTTTTTTTGCAATGAGAACTTTTAAGATTTACTCTATTAGCACTTTTCAAATACGCAATACAGTATTATTAACTATGTTGTACATTAAATCCTTATGACTTATTTAATTGGAAGTTTGTACCTTTTGACCCCCCTTCACCCATTTCATCCACCCCTAACCCCCCACCTTTGGCAACCATTAATTATGTCTATGAACTTTTTTTTTGAAATTCCACATATAAGTGAGATCATATATTTGTCTTTCTGTCTTTAACTTCTTTTACTTAGCATAATGCCCTCAAGGTCCATTCATGTTGTTGCAGATGGCAAGATTTCATTCTTATATATATATGAGACACATTTTCCATATCCACTCATCCATCAGAAGCCACTTAGATTGCTTCCATATCTTGGCTATTGTAAATAATGCTACAGAGACCATAGGGGTGCATATATCCTTTTGCTTTAATATTCTTATTTCCTTTGGATAAATACCCATAAGTTGAATTGTTTGATCATATGATAGTTCTACTTTTAATTTTTTGAAGATCCGCCATACTCTCTTCCACAGTGGCTGCACCAATTTACATTCCCACCAATAGTGCACAAAGGTTCCCTTTTCTCTACATCTTTGCCAATACTTGTTATTTCTTGCCTTTTTGATAATAGCCATTGTAATATATATGAGGTGATATTTCATTGTGGTTTTGATTTGCATTTCTCTGATAATTAGTGATGCTGAACATCTTTTATTATACCTCTTGGTCATCTGTATGACTAGAGGGAAAACTTTCAACCTTTCACCACTGAGGATTATGTTAGCTGTTGGCTTGTCATATATGGCCTTAATTATAGTGAGATACATTCTGTACCCAATTTGTTGAGAATTTTTATCATGAATTTTGTCATTTATCATTGAATTTTGTCAAATACTTTTTCTGCATCTACTGAGATGATTTTTATCTTTCGTCCTACTCATGTGATGTATCACATTTATGATTTGTGTATGAACCATCTTTCATCCCAGGGATGAATCCCACTTGCTTGTGGTGTATGATCCTTTTAATGTGATGTTCAATTCTGTTTGCTATTCTGTTCCAGTCTTTATTATCTTCTTCCTTCTACTAACTTTGGGCTTAGTTTGTTCTTCTTATTCTGGCTCCTTGAGGTATAAAGTTAGATTATTTGAGATATGACTATTTTCTTGATGCACGCATTTATAATAAACTTCCTTTCAGAACTGCTTTTGCTGCATTTGGTGTGTTTCCATTTTCATTTTTCTCAAGATATTTTTTAACTTCCCTTATGACTTCTTTAAATCACTGTTATGTTCAGGAGTGTTATTTAATTTCTGCATATTCATGAACTTTCCATCTCTTCTCCTATTAGTGATTTCTAGTTTTGTGGTTACAAAGGCTACTTCATATAATTTCTATATTCGTGAATTTCTTGAGATTTTTTCTATGGCCTAACATATGATCTATCCTAGAAAATGTCCCATGTGAACTTCAGAAGAATGTGTATTCTGCTGGTTTTGGATGGAATGTTTTGTATATGTCTGTTCAGTACCTTTGGCTTATAGTGCTGTTCAAATCTGCTGTTTCCTTATCAGTTTTCTGCCTAAATGATCCATTGTTGACAGTGAGGTACTAAAGTCCCCAAATATTATTGTTGCTGTTCATTTCTCCTTTTAGTTTTTGTTTATATCTGCTTTATATACTTAGGTGCTCCAATGTGGGCAAATACATATTTATAATTGTTATATCTTCTTGATGACATTTTTATCATTATAAGACTTTGTCTTTTTTGATCCTTTTTAGCTTAAAATCTATTTTGTCTAATATAAATATAGCCACCTCTACTTTCTTTGGGTTACCATTTGTTTGAAATATCTTTTTTTTCCTTTCATTCTCAGTCTATATGTGTCCTTATGACTAAAGTGAGTCTCTTTATAGGCAGCATATAGTTGGGTCTTGTCTTTTGTTTTTTTTTTTCCCCTCCAATCAGTTCTTCTACATCTTTTGATTGGAGAATTTATCCATTTATATTTAAAGTAATTATTAATAGATAGCAACTCATTATTGATATTTTGCTGTATTCTATTTTGTAGGTACTTTGATTCTTGCTTTCTCTCTTGCTGTCTTCCTTCATGATTTAATGACTTTCTGTAGCAGAATGTTTTCTCTTTATCTTTGGTGAATCTACTGTCAGTTTTTGCTTTATGGTTACCATGAAACTTACTTAAAATGTCTTATAGTTATAACATCCTATTTTAGGTTTATGAAAACTTAACTTTGATAGTATACAGAAACTTGATACTTTTACTTCTCCCCCACCTCACACTTTAGGTTACTTATGTTACAGTATACATTTTTTATATTGTGTAGGAAAAATTACTGTAGTTATGGTTATTTTTAATATATTTGTTTTTTTAACTTTATACAAGAGTTATAAGTGAATTATGTACTATCATTACATATTACATAATCTGACTTTGACTACTTAATTACCATTACCAGTGAATTTTACACATTCACATGTTTTTACAAACATGTTATGTTTGTTATGTTGTTATTGAGCATCCTTTTAATTCAGCTTGATGAACACCCTTTAGCATTTATTGTAGGGAGGTCTAGTGATGATGAACACCTTCAGCTTTTGTTTGTCTGGGAAAGTATCTCTCCTTCATTTTTGAAGGTTAGCTTTGCTAGATATAATATTCTTTTTCTTTCAATACATTCTTTGAATATATCATCCCACTCTTTCTTAACCTACAATGTTTTTGTTCAGAAACATATGGGGAGTTCCCTTGCATGTGATGAGTAGCTTTCTTCTTGCTGCTCTCAAAATTCTCTTTGATTTTTGACAACTTAATTATAATGTGTCTTGTTATAACCCTGTTCAGATTCTAACCATCTAGAGTCTTCTGGACCTCATAAATCTGGAAGTCCTTTTGTATCCCCAAGTTCAGAAGGCTGATAGCCATTATTGCTTTAAACAGACTTTCTGTCTCTTTTTAATTTCCTTCTGGGATTCCCATAATGTATATATTGTTTCATGTGATGGTGTCCCATAAGTCCCGTAGGCTTTCTTCACTTTTTTTCATTTTCTTTTTGCCCCTCTGACTTGATAGTTTCAAACGACCTATCTTCTAGTTCACCGATTCCTTCTTATGTTTGGTCGAGTCTTTTGTAGCTTTCCATTAGTCTTCAGTTCAGTCATTGTATTCTTTAGCTCTAGAATCTGCTTTTTGATGGTTTCTATTTCTTTGTTGATTTCATTTTCTTTTCCTAATTTTATTTAGTGATCTGTGTGTTCTTGTAGTTCATTGAACTTCTTTAAAGGGATTATTCTGAATTCTAAATTCTTTGTCAGACAGTTCATAGATCTGGGTTTCTTTAGAGTTAGTTATTTGAGATATTTTAGTTTCCTTTGGTGGTATCATGTTTACCTGATTCTTCATGATTCTTGATTCCTTGCATTGTTATCTGCATACTTGAGTAAGTGGTCTCCTCTTCCACATATTACAGTTTGCTTTGGCATGGAAAAACCTTCACCAGTTAGCTCAGCTTAGGGTACTGGATGGACTAGTTGGTAGTATTCATGGGCAAGCAGGGCTTGCTATCAATCTAACTGAGTGAGGCCACTGCTCAGGCTTTAAGGCCAGGGGGGATGGTACTGGCTGGGCTACACAGTTGGGTGAGCCTACTGGCTATGCTCAACATTCAAGTAGGACCAGTGGGTGGGCTGTCTGACTAGGTGGGGCTCCTGGCCAAGCTCCACTCGGGTGGGGCCACTAGCTGGGCTCTGCAATCACTTTCAGATGAACAAGATCAGAGGCTACCTTCCTTGGCAGGGTGGTGCCACTAGTTAGACTCCACCATTAGGCAGTGTTATGGGTTGAGCTCTGAAATAGCTCCTGGTCAGGAGCTCCTGGGGTCTCAGGTTGTGCCAGACCAGATGGTGCTGTGGGCTGGACTTTGTGTTCAGGTGAGGCCCCAGGCTGTATCCCAAAGTTAGGCAGGACCACAGGCTTGGCTTCACAATCAGGCAAGCTATTGGCTGTGCTCTGCTGTTGGCCAAGGTAACTGGTTGAGCTCTCTGGTCAGCAAGGGTCTCCAGCTGTATCCCACAGTTGAGTGAGGCTAGAGACTGTTCTATGGTCAGGTGGAATTACTGTCCAGGCTTCCTGATCAGGTGAGGCTGCAGGCTATGTTCAGGAATTGGGTAGGAGTATAGCCTGGGCTCTGTGGCTGGGCAAGACTGCAGGCTGGGCACTCTGGCTTGGTGGTATTGTAGGCTAGGCTTTGAGGCTGCCCAGGGTCATTTAAAGGCCAGAGGCTATGTTCAACAGTTGGGCAGGGCTGCTGACTTGGGTCTCCACTTGAGTGGGGCTATAGGATGGGGTCTGCAGCAGCTCAGATTCTCTGGTCAGGCTTCCTATAGGGTCAAGACTGAAGGCTAAGCTCAGCAACAGGGTGGGGCTATGAATTTGCTTCCCTGCCTGAGCAGGGTTCCATAGGTTCCATAGCCAGTCTGGCCCATTGAATAGGGATCCAAATCAGGCAGAACTGCCAACCAATATATTGTTTAAAACAATATTAAGATGTTGGAACACGGGATGCCTGGGTGGTTCAGTCATTAAGCGTCTGCCTTCGGCTTAGGTCATGATCCCAGGGTCCTGGGATTGAGTCCCACATCGGGATTCTTGCTCAGTGAGGAGCCTGCTTCTCCCTCTCCCTTTACTGCTCCCCCTGCTTGTGCTCTCTCTCTCTCTCTGACAAATAAATAAATAAAAATCTTAAAAAAAAAAAAAGATGTTGGAACACAGTGGATCCCTAATATTGAATATCCATCTTTGTTGTGTATAGGAGCTTTGTCATAGAATCAGTGTTGTTTTACTGGGGAAAGGAGTAGATAAATATTAAAATATTATAATTTGAGATATCAAAATAGAATCCATGGTTCTATGAAATACAAAACCAAATACCTGCCTCACATGCATAATCTGAGAATCAATCATGATGTAATCATTGTTTGGTAACAAATGTTGATAAGGATCTGCCATCTGTACTAACACTGAATGGAGACAGTCTCCAAGCTTCACTACTTCTTTCTGCAATTAATCATAAAACAAAGCAGGTCTAAGTACTTCAAAAGTCCTTAAGGCCCACCTGATGTAACACATCAAGATGTATTTCAAAGTAAAATTACATGTTGATAATATAAAATAATCCCCTTATTTGGATAAAACTAAATTTTCTGTTCTGCATGACTGTGTTTCACATGTTTTTGTAATAAATCTGTTTTTCCATGAAGGCAATGAAAATTCACTAATTTTTCATTTTCTTCAACAAAGGTAAATGCTAGTGAGAACTCTGAAAATCATGAACTCATGAGTGTTCATTTTCTGTTTACAATATGAAAAGCAAATAAAATGAAAACTTCTAGCTTTTCATTTTCCTTTTAAATCAAATATATACTAAAATACATTTAAACTGAATGTCTATTTATAAACCATAAAACATATTGTATAACATTAGTGTGCTGTATGTAATCAATTTAAGCTAGTGGGACAAGGGTCCAAAAGGAAAGGCTAGGCAAATAATTAAGGCAATTCTAGAACAAATAGCAGCAAACAACATTATTAGAGGCATTCATTCATAACCCCATTTGATCCTCATAAAAATTCTGTAAAGTAGGTATTATTTTTACATTTTTAATATTAACTGGTGAAGTTCAGAGAAGTTAAGTGATTTTCCAATAATTACACATCTATTAAGTAAAGCCTGGATTTAATCCCATGATTGCATTCTTTTTTGTGCCAGATACAAAATAAGACCCTTTACATTGATAACATAAAGTATTCAATATTCACAAAAATCCTGGAAAAATGATAATATTATCTCCATTTAATAAATGAAGAAACTGAAGATCAAAGAGTTTAGGAAACTTGTCGAAGGTCATAGAACTTGAAAGGTATTAAACCACAATTCAAATTCATAGTCATGCTTTTATTTATCTGTGAAGGAGTTCAGCTTTAAGAAACCTAAGATAGTAGTTAATGGGAGATCAAGAGAGATTTTTGTGTTTTTTTTTTTTGAGAGACAGAGAGAGAGTGCATGCGTGCATGCACATGGGAGGCGGAGGGGCAAAGGGAGAGAGAGAGAATCTTAAGCAGACTCCACATCCAGCATGGAGCCTGATGAGGGGCTCGATTTCACAACCCTAAGATCATGACCTGAGCTGAAATCAAGAGTGGGACACTTAACCAACTGAACCACCCAGGCGCCCCTCCAAGAGAGTATTTTTTAAAGGTAAAATGTCTTGAGTGTATTTACTCACAGGGAGATGTTGAGAAATGGCTCAAAAGCACTGATAAAAGAATTAACTTAGAACAGGAAAATTTCTTGTATTTTAAGGAAAAAGTGATTTGGGAGTATAGAAGGATTTATTTAAAATACACTAAAACTCTTGTAGTAAAGATATCACTAGTAGATGATGTGATGTATCTGTCTAGCATCCTATCTTGCTCTCATCTAGAATCAAATACCCTTTCCCTGTAGGGAGAAGCTGATCCAGTTCACTATCAGCAACAAGACGGACTCAAGACATGGGCCAAGCCAATCAGAATATCATACTGTCCTGGCCTCGTAACTGATTCAGGGATGGCAGCAGGTTCCCAAGATAGGCCAATCAGAGTCCTCCAGGGATCTTGTACCTTGGATTCTGTGGAAATCTTTTAGGAAAACTAAGAAGTAGCCCTGTTTCTCATTTCTTAAGTCCACTGGTGAAATCTTACCTTAAACCTATCTTTTCTGGGGGATTGCAGTAAAGGATTTGTAATTTTTAAACTTTACTTCATTTTTAAATGCAACCCACAAAAATGCATAAAAGTTAAATGTATACTTTAATAAATAACTTGATCATAAAGTAAAACCAAATAATTATAAAGACAAGTGTAACTACCACCCAGGTTAAGACAGAATACTTTCAATACTCTTGAAGATCCCTGTATGTCCCGCCCCAATCATGACTACCAATTTGTCAAGAAATCACTATCCTGACTTTATCAATAATCACTTCATTGGTGTTATTTATATTTTGCATCTAGGTAGCATCCTACAAATAGAATTTAGTTTTGTCTGCTATGGAACTTTATATGAAATGGATCATACCAAGTGATATCAAGTATACTTTGCTTTCTTACTAAACCTTATGTTTGTGTGATTCATTAGCATTAACTTATGTAGTGTAAAACATTCATTTCATTGTTATATAGTGTTCTACTATTAAATATATCACAATTTTTCCATTTTAATGTCTAATTACAATTCTAGTATTAAACATTCTAATAGTGGACATTGAGTTGTTTGTTATAAACACTGATCCTGGGACAATTCTAATACACAATTTTTGGTATACATGTGCGTAAATTTGACTAGGATGAGTATCTACGAGTGGAATTGCTGGGTATGCATATCTTTGTCAGATAAAGCCTTTGGTTTCCAAAGGAATTGTGCCTAGTCACAGTGTTTTTTTAAAAATTCAATAATTTTAAACATTCTGGATTATCCAAAAATAATCCTTTCTGCAGTTGGAAAACTTCCAAATGCCCATAGTAGTATACATACAGTAATTTAACCTTAAAAAGGAACATGATTTTCTGAAGGTCAAGGAAAGTATATGTTCCATAAAAAAATTTAAAACTTGACAGTAAATATGTTAGAAAAATATACTGAGTTAAAAATTATTTAAAATATTTTATATGATTTTTAGAATAAATGAAATATATAAAAGGACATTATTTATTATATTTCCAAATAAGCAATGATTAATACTACAATGAGGATATTACTTATCTGTGCTATAACATTCTTCACCAACTATAAAAGATAAATTTCCTGTAATTCTATCAATACATATAATAGCAACTACTGTGATAAACTAGTTTTCTACTGCTTAAAATACAAATTACGAAACTATTATCAAAGCATCGGGAAATTTTCAAGCACCAAGAGAGCTAATTATTTCTTAAAACTACTTAGACAATGGAAAACCTTAAAAATTCTAAACTTTTGTTTTTGAATACTTTCATTTTTGATCTTTCTTTCCTCGTAGGCAGTGAATGTGAAATATAAATGACCATGGGGGAGGAAAAGACAGCATCCCCAAAAGAATCAGGTTCTGACAGTGATTAATATGGAGCTGCCAAAGGATGTCTGGCAGCAGAAAGAAGCAACTGCTTATGTAACCGATAAAAAATTAGTAACACCCCTAGAACTTGAGATAGTGTATTTGATGAATTATTTCAGCTAGACTGTATTCTTCTACCTGTTTAAACCATAGAGAGAAAAATATGAAAAAGAAAAAAAATTACAGTTAATTTCTCTCATTAGAATTCATTAATGGATGGGTTGATCAGTTAATGGAATATGCTGATTAAAAGAATTATCGCAGGGTGCCTGGGTGGCTCAGTTGTTACGTGTCTGCCTTCGGCTCAGGTCATGATCTCAGGGTCCCGGGATTGAGCCCCAAATCGGGCTCCCTGCTCTGCAGGAGGCCTGCTTCTCCCTCTCCCACTCCCCCTGCTTGTGTTCCCTCTCTGTCTGTCAAATAAATAAATAAAATCTTAAAAAAAAAATTACCGCATATACTCTCAATTAAAAATTACAATAATATGTTTCTCATTAGCACTATGCTGAATATTAGTGAAACTTTCCTCAAGGCTTCTGAAGGTATTTCTATATTTCCAGTTATTTTTATAAGCCATGGCAAGAACTGCATAATTCTATTATTGTAGAAAGTATGAGAAACTGGACTGAATGTCTATCCATCTTGAGACATAGTTCGAAAGCAGTTTTAGAGGGCTGACTTGGCATGTGATCCTTACAATATGAGGGTAGATAATGCAGAAAAAAATCCTAGGTATTGGAGTTTTCTAGTTATTTGGATTACCGACTTTTTTTTGTGGGGAAGTATTTCCGAATAAATATGAACTCATACTTAACTAACCCTCTGTTAAATCTGAGAACAGATATCTTAGAGAGATGTTCTTCTAACTTAAGTTTTTTTCCTAAAGATTTATTTATTTATTTATTTATTTGAGAGAGAGAATGAGATAGAGAGAGAGAATATGAGAGGGGGGAGGGTCAGAGGGAGAAGCAGACTACCTGCTGAGCAGGGAGCCCGATGCGGGACTCGATCTCGGGACTCCAGGATCATGACCTGAGCCGAAGGCAGTCGCTTAACCAACTGAGCCACCCAGGCGCCCCTTCTCACTGCAGTTTAATCAACATATTGTAATGTGTTTAACAAGGCTACAGGTCCAAAATGCTAAACTGATATATGCAAAGATTACTTTGTGGAAGACAAAATTTCACCACCCATGGCTTCCACTTTGGCTTCTCATCAGAGTGATTAGAGGAAAGGTGATTCTGAAACTTGGTGAACACACTCATGTCACTGGGTGCAGTCTTCAGCCCCCTGCATAAGAGAGCTGACTATGTTAGACACTAGGTCGGTTTAGTAGCAGAACAAGGGCCCTGGGAATTTGTGGCCATAGAGTGCTTGATTAAAGGAATCAAGGGAATAACAAGAAGATGGGCCAGGGAGATGTCAAAGAAAGAAGGATAACAAGGAAAAGATCAAGAAGACCATAAACAGATGATAACGCAACAGAAGAAGAAATCAAAGTTAAATAAAGTGATTTTCACAACAGAACCATTGTATACATTATCATTAAATCAAGTTATCAGAATTAGGACCGTGAATTTACTATACTCACTCTTCATTTCCAGAATGCAAACTTTTGCTTTAAACTTGCTCAACCTCTTTGCTGCATTTGACGGAAGACACTGCTTCCTCCTTACTGAAAATCAGAAATTCCCCAGGAACTCCTGTTCCTCATCAGCCCTTTAAATATATGGAATTCCTGGGCTCTGGAATTCTATTTCTTTTTCTTAAATGATCTGATCCACTCTCGTGACTTCAGCTATGGTTTCTCCCTCAGCATCAGTCTCCAGCATCCACCTTGTTGGTGGACAGCTTCACTCAGATGTCCCCAAAATATCCCAAACTCAAAGAATTCAAAATAAAATTCATCATCAACTCCTAATCATGTTTCTCCATTCAATCTCAATGGATGAATTTTCTATCTGAACTAAAAATGCCATAGGTCAAAGAAAAAAAAAATACCACAAGTCATCCAGTCACCAAAGCTAGAAAAGTAGACATGTTACTTTTGACTTTTCCTTTGTCAATCCCTTCGATAAAACTTACCAATTTTGCCTCCTGCATGTTTCTTTTTTTTTTTTTTGGCACTTTTAAAATTTTTTATTGTTATGTTAATCACCATACATTATATCATTAGTTTTTGATGTAGTGTTCCATGATTCATTGTTTGTGCATAACACCCAGTGCTCCACGCACAATGTGCCCTCTTTAATACCCATTACAAGGCTAACCCATCCCCCCACCCTCCTCCCCTCTAGAACCCTCAGGTTGTTTTTCAGAGCCCATCGTTTCTCATGGTTTGTCTCCCCCTCTGACTTACTCCCCATCATTCTTCCCCTTCTGCTATCTTCTTCTTTTTCTTTTTTCTTAACATATGTTGCATTATTTGTTTCAGAAGTACAGATCTGTGATTCAACAGTCTTGCACAATTCACAGCGTTCACCATAGAACATACCCTATACAATGTCTATCACCCAGCCACCCCATCCCCTCCCACCCCCCACAACTCCAGCAACACTCAGTTTGTTTCCTGGGATTAAGAATTCCTCATATCAGTGAGGTCATATGATACATGTCTTTCTCTGATTGACTTATTTCACTCAGCATAACACCCTCCAGTTCCATCCATGTCGTTGCAAATGGCAAGATCTCATTCCTTTTTATGACTGCATAATATTCCATTGTATATATATACCACTTCTTGGAGTGATGCTGAGCACTTTTTCATGTGTCTGTTGGCCATTTGGATGTCTTCTGTGGAAAACTGTCTGTTCATGTCTTCTGCCCATTTCTTGATTGGATTATTTGTTCTTTGGGTGTTGAGTTTGATAAGTTCTTTATAGATTTTCTCTCTTTTTCTCGGCCTCTCTATTTTCCATCATTTTGTCTTCTATATCGCTGATTCTCTCTTCTGCCTCATTTATCGTAGCAGTTAGTGCCCCCATTTTTGATTGCACCTCATTAATAGCCTTTCTGATTTCGACCTGGTTAGATTTTAGTTCTTTTATTTCTCCAGAAAGCGTTTCTCTAATAACTTCCACGCTTTTTTCAAGCCCAGCTAGTATCTTTAAAATCATGATTCTGAACTCTAGGTCCGACATCGTACTAATGTCCATATTGAGTAGGTCCCTGGCTGATGGTACTACCTCTTGTTCTTTTTGCTGAGGTGATTTTTTTCGTCTTGTCATTTTGTCCAGAGGAGAATAGATGAGAGAACAAAATGCTAACAGGTTAACAACGTCCCCAGCAAATATACTCTATAGAAATCAGAAAAGACCTGAAACCAGGGGAAAATAAAGGGAAAGAAAGAAAAAAGAGAAAAAAAAAGAAAAGGTAAAAACAAAAACAGAACAATACAAAAAAAACAGACTATGATCAAATATGATCTGGCTAGTGCATAGATCAGTGCCACACATTAGATTTTGGGCATATTTTGGTCTGTTAGAAAAAAGTACCTCCTAAAATTTTAAAGGAAGAAAGACTTATATATGTACAAAATAAGGGTTGATACAATGAAGGGATGGAAGATGACTGTAAAGATGAAAAGTATAAAAGATTTTATAAAAGGAATTGATAAGATAAAAAGTTGTTTGAAAAAAGAGAAGATTTAAAAGAAAAAGAGAGAATGTCATCAGTCAGGAGACTAGAACAAAGCTATACACTAGTGATTTAGGGTATATTTTGATCTGTTAGAAGAAACTGTATCTCAAAATTTTAAAGAGAGAACAACTTATATATATATGCCAAAAAGAAGGGTAACTACTATGAAGGGATAAAATATGACTCTAAAGATGAAAAATAAAAAATGTTTTTTTAAAAAAGGGATTGATAAGATATTGGTTGAAAAGGGGAAAAAAAATTTTTTTAAAAAGTTAAAAAAAATTAACTCTGAAAAACTAATGAATCATGGTAAAAAAAAAGCCATGAATTCTATGTGCAGTATTCCCCTAGCGCTGGCGTTCTCCCATTCTCCTTGATCAGTAAACTCGGTCTTGGCTTGCTGGCTGTTCCTGCTATCTTCAGGGGGAGGGGCCTGTTGCCGTGGTTCCCAATTGTCTTTGCCGGAGGCGGAATTGCCCCGCCCTTGTCGGTCCAGGCTAAGCAACCTGCTAGGATTTGCTCTCAGGAGCTTTTTTTCCCTGCAAGCTCTCGGTACAGCTTTGGAGGACCAGAGTGAAAATGGTGGCCTCCCAATCTCCACCCGGAGGAGCCGAGAACTCGGGGCCCTTCTCCTCAGTGCGCCCCCAGGGAAAAGCAGTCACTCCCGTCTCCCTGGTCTCCTGCGGCACTCCATGCTCACCCGGCCTGTGACCGGCCGTTTCTATCTCTGGCACCCGACCCCGTGTGGAGTCTCCAAACCCAGCAGATCCCTGCGGTGCGCTCCTGCACCGCTCCTCCCAGGGGAGGAAGGGGAATCTCCCCAGATCTGCTGCTTGTTGGGTCCCTGCTGGAGGAGCAGTGGCCCAACTGGGCCGCGGATCACGGTTTATGGCAACCCCGAGCTGAGAGCCCGTGCCTCGGCTCTGTCTCTGCAGCTGGCTTCCCTGTTCCAATACCTGGGAGTTCTGCTGCACTCAGGCACCCCCGGTCTTTCTGTGACCCTAAGGGTCCTGAGACCACACTGTCCCGCGAGGGTTCCACCCCCAGCTTAGCCACTGGAGTGAAGTCTCTCAGCGGAGCCGACTTCTAAAAGTTCCAATTTTGTGCTCCGCAGCTCTATCACTTGCCAGAAGCGGCGGAGGCCCCCTCCCCCGCCGTCTATCCTCCCGAATATCGCCTCGGATTCACTTCTCCGCACGTCCTACCTTCTAGTAAGTGGTCGTTTCTCTGTTCAGAGAGTTGTTGCTACTCTCTTCTTCGATCTCCTGTTGAGTTCGCAGGTGTTCAGAATGGTTTGATCCCTATTCAGCTGAATCCCTGAGACCAGACGAAATCCAGGTCTCCTACTCCTCCGCCATCTTCTCCTGCATGTTTCTTAATTAAGCTTCTTTTTCTCTGGGTCTCAACATCTCTCATTAGGTTGATATTTCCTAACTGGTCTCTCTGCTGCTGCTTGTCTCCTTTAATTTCACCCTCTACAAGGGTATAAGAAGAATTTATCTGAAATGAATATCTAACTGTCCTTCCCTTGCTTCAAACTGATCAATGGCTCCTCTCTAGCTTTAGAATAAAGCCCGCCTTTCTTGACATGATTACAGAGTCTTTATGATTTGGTCCCTGCCCATCTGAACATTTTTATCTCATACCTGTCTTTGCATACATTTCCTATAGTAACTGAACAGAAACTGTAATTTCATACTGTTCCCTTAATATGCTGGGACCTTTTGTGTTTCCATATATTTGCTCATGTTGTTCCTCTTATTTAGCTATCTCTACTCCCTCCCTTTTGCAACCTCAATTATTTCTGTCTGGGCAAGGATACCATCTCCCCCAGAAAGTCTTTCCTGAAAGTTCCGGTAGAGTTGGGTTGGGTAATTCTCCTCTCTATACTCTTACTCTGTGTATTGCTTTTACTTGGCACACTCTACGTTTTTTAGTGAACATCAGGAAAATCAATAAAGACACGTCAAAAGGATAAAAATAATAAGTATGTGCCTACAGTACTTGTGCCCCATTCTGAGGCCTTTGAGAACACAAATGATAAATTATTCATATTTGTAATCCCACTTCTTAGCTTAGTCCTGACAGACTGATGATCAGTAAGTGTTCTGTTAAATGAAGGTGACTAAGAGGAAAAAGAGTATACAAAAATAAATCGCAGAAAAGATAAGACTTCCTTGCCGTATTCCTTCATAATGGTTCTAGTCCTGCTTGTATCTGAGCAGTTACATTGACTTCTTTAATTCTAGAGGGTTCTCATTAAAAATAACTCCAAATAAGCAATTTATCTCCTTCTTGTCAGCATTATTAATTCAATTGAGAAACTGTCCTGTATCTGACATCAGATCTCTTTATCACCAAAGGTACCTTTTAAAAAAGATGTGCCATGTGTAATCTCCATCAGATAAGTAGAAAATAGGAAGGAAGAACAAAACCAAGTAGAAAATAAAATGAACTTGGCAGCACCATGCCATTTATCACATGGAAAATTACTCACATGCAGCAGTAATACAGCAGCCAGAAAAGACTGTCCTTGACAGTACCCAATGTCTTCATCGTAGACAGAGTAGGCCTGGAGAAAAGATGAAGAGAAAGAAGTACTATAAACATTCACAGATTTTAACATAAGTTAATATCAGGCTGCTGCCTGATCTTGACCCTGAGCTGTCCATCACAATTTCAGTGATACTTCAACTTAAATGTGTGAGTCATTAGCACAGTGGGATCCCCCAAAGATGTTGCACAGTTCCTAAAGCAATTCTAGATGTCCCATTATCCCCAGGTTCATCTTTAGAATCTGGAATAAAGAGATGCTCAGAGCACCTAATTTTAAAAGCTCCATTATGATTTGTAGAGGGTGGGAAGGTTCTAGAGTTGATGTGGGAGTTCTAATGCAAAAACAAACATCCCAACTGTGCTGTTTGAATCCTGGACATGTATCCCATTCCATGGATCCCAATCTATGTGTTGTGCTTCATTTCAGTGAGGGATTTTCCATTTCATGTGCTTAATAAAATGCATTATGATTTTGTGAGTATAAAAACTGTCTCTGTCCAGGGCAGTGATTATTAAAGATTACTAGGAAGAGTTACCACAGGGAGGAGGCTAAGTGTGGTAGCTTCCATATGCCAAGGTAGTCAGAGTATGGGTCTGGAACTACTTTTTTTTTTTCTAAAAAAAAAAAAAAAAAAACCTTTCTTAAAATAGAGTTTGTATCCAGTGAAATGCATACATTAGTCCTTGAGTTGGGATTTATAAGTACATAATTACATTTACGTAACTGCATCGTTACAGAATATTTCCATCATTCCACAACGTCCCTCATGCCTCTTTGCAGTCAACCACCTCCACTCCAGACAACCACTGGTCTGATTTTTATCACAATATATTATTAGCTTTGCATTTTTAAAACAATCTTATACAAATGCAATCATATAATATAAACTCTTTTGTGTCTGGCTTCTTTTACTCAGTATAATGTTTCGGAGATTCTTCCATGTTGTTGCATGCATCAGTAGGTCATTCCTTTTCACTGATGAGTAGTACTCCACTGTGTAAACATACCACAATTTGCTTATCCTTTCTCCTGTTGAACATTTGGATTTTCTCATGTTTGGTTAGTATGAATAAAGCTGTTATGTATACACAAGGGTTTTTTTTTTTTTAATGGATATAGGTTTTTATTCTCTTTAAGTAAATACCCAGGAGTGGAAGTTCAAGGTTTAAATGATAAGTGCATGTTTAACTTTATAACAAATTGCCAATGTGTCTTCCAAAGTGGTTGTAACTCAAGCATTACACGTATAGCAGCAAACTATGAGTACTCACTGCTTCACATCCTTGTCAATATCTGATACTGCCAGTCTTTTTCCTTTTATTAATCCCTGTGGTTTTGATTTGCATTTCCCTGAATGCTAACAACGTAGAGTGTATTATCATTGCTTTTAGGCAATTGATATATATTCTTTTGTGACTGTCTCTTCAAGCTCTTGCCCATTTGTTTAATTAGGTTGTTTGTCTTATTACTGTTGATTCATTGGAGTTCTTGATACATTCTGTTCACGAATCCACTGTCAGACATATGTGTTGTCAGTATTTTCTCCCTGTCTGTGCCCTGCCTTTTCACCTTCCTAATGGTGTCTTTTGAAGTACTATTGTTCTCTTTTAACCTTCTTCTGCTAATGATGATATTATCACACTCTCTTCTAATGAGAGAAAAATTAGATCATGGAAACATTACCTAATGAATCTGAAAGGAGCTTTTTCTTCATTATCACCAATTTCCAGAGCTCTGCCTAATTTTAAAAATTGAAAGATGCATTAGCATCCTTTTACTTATTTAATTTTGATTTATACAGTTATAGTTCTGATTGCTTAATTTGTACTTTTATCCAGACCTCATCATGGATGTGTACATTAGGGGTTGGAAGAAGAGTTACAGAGAGAATAGAAAAGGAACAAAAAAGGAAGAAAGAAGCAAAAGGTTCTAATACTATCCCAATTTGAAGCATTCCTGATAGTGCTCCGTCACTACCTTTTTCATGAAGAAGGAACTCTGGGATTTGTTGATGAGAGAGCATGTTACATGAATGATGAATATATTTTCAAGGCTTCCCCTCCCCCATGAAAGATGCCAGTTAAGGATTCCTTAAAACTATGGATCTCCAAAAGCCAGTCATGCTTCATCAAACCTGACATCATTTTAACCAATGTTTGATCTATTTACAGCGGTATATTTAATGTCTATTGAGAAGTGTGCTGTTTATATGCTCAGCATATAAGTCCAACAGAAAATAAAGGTCCATGACACATCAGACAGAGAAGGTATGAATTCAGTGACTCCAGAGACTAGTCTCTAATTAGAGAGCTCAGGATGAAAGTACAGATCAGATATGCAATGATCTTACTTTCTACTTGTTTTACGGTTTTAAGTTAGAAGCAAAAATGACCTTCCAGAGGCCATCTACTAAATTGATTTTATAATTTCCAGTTTAAAAAACAGTGTTCTAGGGGCACCTGGGTGGTTCAGTCAGTTAAGTGTCTGACTTCTGCTCAGGTCATGATCTCGGGGTCCTGGGAGCCAGTCCTCCATCTGGGGGGTCTGTTTCTCCCTCTGCCTTTCCCTCTGCCCCACCACTACTCGTGCTTGCGCTCTCTCTCTCTCTCAAATAAATAAAATCTTTAATTAAAAATAAAATAAAATAAATTAAAAACAGTGTTCTAGCAAGTTCTTTCCCTTGGAGTTTTTCTAAGCACCATTTGGCTTTAGTCTAAGCCTTCTCTAACTGAGGTGAACTGAATCCTTTCCCTCTATTCAAAACTTGCTCCTCTTTGCACCAAACCTCTCCCCATTCCTTACTTTAATTGCATCTCTGGCCAGATGCCTGCTCACTCTGACTTTTAAAAACTACCTGGGTTTTAAAACCACCACTTCTGTAATGGAACAGTAGCTCCTACTGGGCCAACCTTCCCTCTGGCAACAAACTTAAACTATATCTGGACAAATACATAACAACAGTTACCTGAAAACATTGATGAACTAAACGAAAGCAGTCAGAAACTGGAGTGGAGAATAAACTAAGAAGAGGGGAATGACACTGGGTAAAATTCCCATTCTTTATGGCTTTTACTGAAGAGCAGTGATACCACATTGGACAGCTAAAACTTGGACATAAAACTGCAGTGTTATTGGCTTGAAGAACCAGAGAACAGATTAGGGTAACAGCTAGAAAGTGAGAGTGGAAATTCTGGAAAAAGGAGTAACAGAAGAGAAGCCGTTACTATACTTACAGTAAAATTACAATATTCAAGACAGTATAAAACTGATACAAGGATAGACAAAAAAATCAGTAAATAATAAAAAGTCTAGAACTATAAGCACACTTAAAAAGTCATTTGATTTCCACAAAGTTACCAAGATAATACAATGAGGAAAATAAAATTGTTTATACATGGAAACATGTAAGTATATGAAAATTGTTTCAATGAATGTACTCAAAAAGTTGGATATCCATATGGGGAAAATAAATGAACCTTGATACCTACCTCACTTCATACACAAAAATTAATTTCAGACTTATCACAGTTCTAAACATAAAACTAAAACTATGAGGCTACTCAATGAAAACAGAGTATCTTTGTAACTTGGTTAAGGCAAAGGTTTCTTAGGACACAGAAGCACTAACTATAAAAGAATTAACTGATACAGTACACATTATAAAATTTAAAAAACCTCCAATGATGAAAAGACACTGTTAAGAAAATAAATAGGTAAACCACAGACTGTGAGAATATTTGCAAACATATCTGGAAAAAGTCGTGCATCATATACATAAAGGACACCTACAACTCAATGTCAAACAACTCAAGTTTAAAAACAAAAGATTTGAAGAGACACTTCACAAAGGGTTATCTATGAATGACCAGTAAAAACAGCGCCAAGTGTTCAACATCATTAGTCAATATATTAAAATGAAATTAGAGCCACAGTGAGACATTAGTACATAGCCACCAGAAACTAAAATTAAAAAGACTGGTACATCTAACGCTAGTATCCTTGGATTCTCAAACATTGTTGGTAGGAGTATAAAACAGTAAAACTACTTTGTAAAATTTTCTGACAGTTTTCTAGAAAACTAAACATACACCTACCTTATGACTCAGCAATTCCACATCTATGTATTCATCCAAGAGAAATGAATGCAAATGTATACAAGAAAGACTGATATAGGGCTAAGACACATTTCTAGCAGCTTTATTTATAATAGCCCCAAACTGTAAGCAGCCTCAGATATCCCTTATCAGGAAGTGTATAAATAAACTGTGGTGTATTCATACAACGAAGCACTCCTCAGCAACAAAAAGTAATGAATCACGTACACCTGTAACATGGAAGAATCTCAGAACTATTATGCTGTGTGAACTACATCTTACATGAAAATGATTCTCCTCTGTGGGTCCACTAATATAAAGTTCTATAAATCAAAGCGATAAATGGTTAAAAAAATCAAAACAAAGATTGCTTCTGGGGGAAGGGTCAGGGATTAACTGTGAAGACATGACAGAACATCTATGTCTTGGATTACACAAGTATATGCATTTGTCAAAATTAATGAAATGGCACTCCTAATATTTGTGTACTTCACTGAAAGTAAATGGTACCTACAAAAGAAAACTGTTAGCAAATACTGAGCTCTAGCTAATAATATACATGTTGCACTATTAGGCATAAAGACATACAAAGGCAATTTTGAAATGCCTTAAAATATTAAAATGGATTGATTAATTGAACAGAAGGGTAGATGGATCGATAGGTAAGTGACAAAGAAAATGTAACAAAATATTAATTGTAAAACCTAGGTGGTGGGTTGATGGATGTTTCCTGTACAGTTCTTTGTACTTTTCTATATATTTGAAAATTTTCATAACAGTTTGGGGGGAAAAAAATCTTTGGCTGCATTCTGTCTCTTTGCTCTGAACTATAGACTACTTTTCTGGCTGGGTTCCCAAGAGTACTTCATATTTTCATTCAGCAAGTCAATATTTACTGAGCATCTATTCTGTAATCAAACATTGCACTTAGTGAGGCGGATGCAGTGCTGAAAAGATACTGTCCATGCACCTCAGCTCAGAGTCTTGTAGAAGAATTCGGTATGTACAGTGAAAAGGGGCACAGTGAGAGAAGTGCTGACAGAGAGATGGAAGCTCAGAGGGAAAGGGTGAGGAAGTGTCCTCATGAAAGGAGAGTTAAAGGTAAGGAAGATATCACAGACAAGGTGATGTCTTAATCTTACAAAAAAAAAAAAAGAAAGAAAAGGAAAGAAAGGGTGGGACCTACCCTCCCCAATGTGCTATGGTGAGCGCTGTGAATTGTGTTAAGACTGATGAATCACAGACGCGTACCTCTAAAACAAATAATACACTATATGTCAAAAAAAAAAAAAGATAGTAGGAAGGGAAAAATGAAGGAGGGGGAAATCGGAGGGGGAGACAAACCATGAGAGACTATGGACTCTGAGAAACAAACTGAGGGTTCTACAGGGGAGGGGGGTAGGGGGATGGGTTAGCCTGGTGATGGGTATTAAAGAGGGCACATATGGAATGGAGCACTGGGTGTTATATGCAAACAAGGTATCACGGAACACTACATCAAAAACTAATGATGTAATGTATGGTGATTAACAAAATAAAATAAAATAAAATAAAATAAAATAAAGTAAAATAAAATAAAAAAATAAAATAAAATAATAAATAAAATAAAATAAAATAAATAAAATAAAATAAATAAAATAAAATAAAATAATAAAATAAAATAAATAAAATAAATAAAATAAAATAAATAATAAAATAAAATATAAAATAAAATAAATAAAATAAAATAAAATAAAATAAAATAAAATAAGAAGGATGGGACCAAAATTGCTGCAAACTTGGCCTCACATTCTTGAAGGAAGAATATGGAGATTGTTTAGGCATGCTGCAGGGGAAAGGCATGTACAAAGGCATGAGAGAGCCTGCCCTCTTTATTATGTGCCAGATGCTGCACTAAATGCTCTTGCATGTTCTCAGTCCTCACAAAGTTTATGAGATAAGTGAGGTTTAGAGAAGGTAATTAACTTGGGCAAGGACACAAAGCGAGAGCCAGGATTTGAACCCAAATCTGTTTGAATACATATGTACCCTTAATACCTGTATTATATCACTGCTATAGACTGTGTTCCTCCTAAAATACGTATGTTGAAACCTAATCCAAAATGTGATGGTACTAGGACATGGGGCCATCAGGAGGTGATTAGGTCAGGAGGATAGAGCTCTCATGAATGGGATTAGTGTCCTTATAAAAGAGATCCCAGATGAAAGATCTTAATGTGAGACAGGAATCCATCAAAATCCTAGAGAAGAACACAGGCAGAAACCTCTTTGACCTCGGCTGCAGCAACTTCTTGCTAGACAAGTCACCACAGGCAAGGGAAACAAAAGCAAAAATGAACTATTGGGACTTCATCAAGATAAAAAGCTTCTGTACAGCAAAGGAAACAATTAACAAAACTAAAAGGCAGCCTACAGAATGAGAGAAGATATTTGCAAATGACACATCTGATAAAGGGCTAGTATCCAAAAGCTACAAAGAACTTACCAAACTCAACACCCAAAAAACAAATAATTGAATAGAGACATTTCTAAAGAAGACATCCAGATGGCTAACAGATACATGAAAAGATACTCAACATCACTAATCATCAGGGAAATACAAATCAAAACCATGATGAGATACCACCTCATACCTGTCAGAATGGCTAAAATTAACAACACAAGAAACAACAGGTGTTGGCCAGGATGCAAAGAAAGGGGAATCCTCTTGCACTGTTAGTGGGAATGCAAACTGGTGCAGCCAATCTGGAGAACAGTAGGGAGGTTCCTCAAAAAGTTAAAAATAGAACTACCCTATGATCCAGAAATTACAATACTAGGTATTTACCATAAAGGATACAAACATACAGATTAGAAGGGATACATGCACCCCAATTTTTATAGCAGCATTATCAACAATAGCCAACTATGGAAAGAGCCCAAATGTCCATTGACTGATGAATGGATAAAGAAGATGTGCTACATATACACAATGGTTACTTAGCAATAAAAAAAAAGAAAGAAATCTTGTCATTTGCAATGACGTGGATGGAGCTAGAGTGTATTATGCTAAGCGAAATTAAGTCAGTCAGAGAAAGACAAATACCATAAGACTTCATTCATATGTGGAATTTATGAGACAAAACAGATAAACATATGGGAAGGGGGAAAAGAAAAAACGGAGAGACAGAAACAAGCCATAAGAGACTCTTAACGATAGAGAATAAACTGAGGGTTGATGGAGGGAGGTGGGTAGGGGATGGGCTAGGTGGGTGATGGGTATTAAAGAGGGCACTTGTTATGATGAACACTGGGTCTTGTATGTAAGTGATGAATCACTGAATTCTACTCCAGAAACCAATATTGTACTGTATGTTAACTACCTAAAATTTAATTTAAAAAAAGAGAAAGAGATCTCAGAGTGTTCCTCTTTGACCACATGAGGACACAGCAAGAGGACGGCCATCTATGAACCAGGAAGCAAGCCCACACCACACACTGAACCTGCCAGCACCTTGACCTTCTCAGCCTCAAGAACTATGAGAAACAAATTGTTTAAGCTACCCAGTGAATGCTATTTTTGTTGCCGCAGACTGAAGAGACCAAGGTAATCACTTAGATTCATTCTGTGCAGAATTATTCTTCTTGGACATTTATGTATTTGGGTCCATCGAAGATGGGAGGGCCTATCTTCTGATTTGCCATGGGGCTCAACAGAGATGGGGGATAAGAATCCATAGTCACAAGATAAATGACATTTCTTAATAACAATGCTTAATCTTTTTCAATCCATGACTTCTGTGTTTAGGGAAGGGGAACTTTTTTTTTTTTTTAAGATTTTATTATTTATTTCACAGAGAGAAGCACAGTGAGAGAGGGAACACAAGCAGGGGGAGTGGGAGAGGGAGAAGCAGGCCTCCCGCAGAGCAGAGAGCCCGATGCAGGGCTTGATCCTGGGACTCTGGGATCACAACCTGAGCAGAAGGCAGATGCTTAATGACTGAGCTACCCAGGCACCCCAGGAAGGAGAACTTTTAATTTATTTATGTGATATATTTATTAACATGCTAACCACAGACTAAAACTTAGACATAAAAAAAAGACATTTGTAGGGCTTAATCTAATTGGTGGTAACATTTATATATGAATGTAAGTTCTTTATCAAATAAATATGGAAAACACTTGATTTTCTTTAAGCGAGTAACTGTTATCCATTGATGGGATACTAACTTTGAAAATAATTTTCCACAGGGTTGTGAGACCTTTACCAACCCCAAACAGACAAAATAGTCACTACTGCTCTTGAATTACCTTAAGGTCATTAGAGAAATGTTTAGTTTTACAGCTAAATTATGCCTACTAATTGATCTACAATCCTTTCTCCCAAAACACATAAACCATTACTAGGTTGATGCAGGAAGCACAGAATAATATTTCTCTTTTGTCCCAGAAATGGACAACATACAGTACTATTTCATCAGAAAAGCACACTTATAGGTAAAGAGGAAGGAAGCTCAGATTCACAGGAAAAATGAAAAGGAAATCAGAAGATGTTCTCTAAGACAGAGAGACTGCTAAGTGGACATGCAAGAAATGATCAAATTTCTAAAACAGATCCCCATGTAGCTCTTGGCATTGCTAAGGCAACTGATACATTTGCTGATTTACTGGCTACTGATAGACAAGCTGTTTCATCTATTACCTACAATGAGCTTCTGCCAACATGAGATCAAAACAAACAAATCAGCCCTTGTATTGTTCCTGCCATCAACAGCCCTTAAATGAGTGTGTCAGGGAAACAATCAAGTATAAAATATGTGGAAATAAATTTATTTACAAACTAAAAAGAGATCTGTTCTCATCCAATCTTAAAAGACAAAAAGAGATACCAAGGAAAGACTATTCTTAAGTAATGCCACAATAAACTAAATAAAAAGAGAGCACAGAATGACAACAATCTTAAGACACCTGGCTGTCTAAAAGAAATCAGGGTAACATTTAAAGCAAAGATTATTCAATATAGTACTTACGAATACAAGTGGCTGACAGGACCTTGGCAAGATGACGGAGGAGTAGGAGACCTAAATTTCCTCTGGTCCAAGGAATTCAGCTAGATAGGGATCAAACCATTCTGAACACCTATGAACTCAACAGGAGATCGAAGAAAAGAATAGCAACAATTCTCTGAACAGAAAAGCGACTGCTTTCTGGAAGGTAGGACGTGCGGAGAAGTGAATCCGAGGCGATATTCGGGAGGATAGACGGCGGGGGAGGGGGGCCTCCGTCGGCCACTTCTGGCAAGTGATAGAGCCGCGGAGCACAAAATCGGAACTTTTAGGAGTCGGCTCTGCTGAGGAACATCACTCCAGTGGCTAAGCGGGGGGTGGAACCCTCGCTGGGACAGTGTGGTCTCAGGACCCTTGGGGTCACAGAAAGACCGGGGGTGCCTGAGTGCGACAGAGCTCCCAGGTATCGGAGCGGGGAAGCCGGCTGCAGAGACGGAGCCGAGGCGCGGGCTCTCAGCTCGGGGTTGCCATAAACCAAGATCCACGGCACAGTCGGGCCACTGCTCCTCCAGCAGGGACCCAACAAGCAGCAGAGCTGGGGACACTCCCCTTCCTCCCCTGGGAGGAGCAGTGCGGGAGTGCACTGCAGGGATCTGCTGGGTTTGGAGACTCCACACAGAGTCGGGTGCCAGAGATAGAAATGCTCGGTCACAGGCCAGGTGAGCAAAGAGTGCAGCTGGAGACCGGGGAGACAGGAGTGACTGACTGCTTTTCTCTGAGGGCGCACTGAGGAGTGGGGCCCCGAGTTCTTGGCTCCTCCGGGGCAGAGACTGGGAGGCCGCCATTTTCACTCTAGTCCTCCAAAGCTGTACAAAGCTTCCAGGGAACAAAAGCTCCCGAGAGCAAACCCGAGTGGATTATTTAGCCTGGACCAGGCAAGGGCGGGGCAACTCCGCCTCCATCAAAGATATTTGGGAACCACCGCAACAAGCCCCTCCCCCAGAAGATCAGCAAAAACAGCCAACCAAGACCAAGTTTACTGATCAATGAGAATGGCAGAACTCAGCGCTAGGGGAATACTGCACATAGAATCCATGGCTTTTTTCCCATGATTCTTTAGTCTTTCAAAGTTAATTTTTTTAATTTTCTTTTTCTTTTTTGGGGGGAATTTTTCTTTTTCCCTTTTTCAACCAACATCTTATTAATCCCTGTTATAAAACTTTTTTATTTTTCATTTTTAGAGTCATATTCTATCCCTTCATAGTAGTTAACCTTATTTTTGATACTGTATGTATATATGTATATGTGTGTATATATGTGTGTGTGTGTGTATATATATATATATATATATTTTCTCTCGTTAAAATTTGGGATACAGTTTCTTCTAAAAGACCAAAATATACCCTAAATCTCTAGTGTCTGGCTTTATTCTAGTCTCCTGACTGATCACATTCTCTCCCTTTTTTTTTTAAATACTCTTCTTTCTTTTTTCAACCAACTTCTTATCAATTCCTTTTATAAAATCTTTTATAATTTTCATCTTTATGATCATATTCCATCCCTTCTTTGTATTTACCTTTATTTTTCTACATATATAAGTTTTTCTTTCTTTAAATTTTGGGAGGCATTTTCTTATAACAGACCAATATATGCCCCAAATCTAGTGTGTGGCACTGATCTATGCACCAGTCTGATCATATTTGATCATATTCTGTTTTTTTGTTAGTTTGGGTTTTTTTTCTTTTTTCTTTCTTTCCCTTTCTTCTCCCATTTCAGGTCTCTTCTGATTTGTTTAGTATATATTTTTTTAGGGTCGTTGTTACCCTGTTAGCATTTTGTTCTCTCGTACATCTATTCTCCTCTGGACAAAATGACAAGACGGAAAAAATCACCTCAACGAAAAGAACAAGAGGTAGTACCGTCTGCCAGGGACCTAATCAATATGGACATTAGTACGATGTCGGACCTAGAGTTCAGAATCATGATTTTAAAGATACTAGCTGGGCTTGAAAAAAGCATGGAAGTTATTAGAGAAACCCTTTCTGGAGAAATAAAAGAACTAAAATCTAACCAAGTCGAAATCAAAAAGGGTATTAATGAGGTGCATTCAAAAATGGGGGCACTAACTGCTAGGATAAATGAGGAAGAAGAGAGAATCAGCGATACAGAAGACCAAATAATGGAAAATAAAGAAGCTGAGAAAAAGGGAGATAAACAACTACTGGATCACGAGGGCAGAATTCGAGAGATGAGCGATACCATAAGACGAAACAATATTAGAATGATTGGGATCCCAGAAGAAGAAGGAGAGAGAGGGGTGGAAGGTATATTGGAGCAAATTGTAACACAGAACTTCCCTAATGTGGGGAAGGAAACAGGCATCAAAATCCAGGAGGCACAGAGAAACCTTCTCAAAATCAATAAAAATAGGTCAACACCCCGACATCTAATACTAAAACTTACGAGTCTCAGAGACAAAGAGAAAATCCTGAAAGCAGCTGGGGACAAGAGATCTGTAACCTACAGTGATAGAAACATTAGATTGGCAAAGGACCTATCCACAGAGACCTGGCAGGCCAGAAAGGACTGGCATGATATCTTCAGAGCACTAAATGAGAAAAATATGCAACCAAGAATACTATATCCAGCTAGGCTGTCATTGAAAATAGAAAGAGAGATAAAAAGCTTCCAGGACAAACCCAAACTAAAGGAATTTGCAAACACAAAACCAGCCCTACAAGAAATATTGAAAAAGGGTCCTTCAAGCAAAGAGAGAGCCTAAAAGTAACATAGACCAGAAAGGAACACAGACAATATACAGTAACAGTCACCTTAAAGGCAATACAATGGCACTAAATTCATATCTTTCAATAGTTACCCTGAATGTAAATGCGCTAAATGCCTGAATCAAAAGACACAGGCTATCAGATTGGATTTAAAAAGAAGACCCACCGATATGCTGTGCGCAAGAGACTCATTTTAGACCCAAAGACACCCCCAGTTGAAAGTGAGGTGGTGGTAAACCATTTACCATGCTAATGGACACCAAAAAGCTGGGGTGGCAATCCTTACATCAAACAAATTAGATTTATACCAAAGACTGTAATAAGAGATAAGGAAGGACACTATATCCTACTTAAAGGGTCTATCCAACAAGAAGATCTAACATTGTAAATATCTATGCCCCTAACATGGGAGCAGCCAATTATATAAGGCAATTAATAACAAAAGCAAAGAAACACATTGACAACAATACAATAATAGTGGGGAATTTAACACCCCCCTCACTGAAATGGACAGATCATCTAAGCAAAAGATCAACAAGGAAATAAAGACTTTAAATGACACACTGGACCAAAGGGACTTCACAGATATATTCAGAACATTCCATCCCAAAGCAACAAAATAAACATTCTTCTCTTGTGCCCATGACACTCTGCAGAATAGATCACATCCTAGGTCACAAATCAGGTCTCAACAGGTACCAAAAGATTGGGATCATTCCCTGCATATTTTCAGACCACAATGCTTTGAAACTAGAACTCAATCACAAGAGGAAAGTCAGAAAGAAGACAAAAACATGGAGGCTAAAGAGCATCCTACTAAAGAATGAATGGGTCAACCAGGAAATTAAAGAAGAATTAAAAAAATTCATGGAAACAAAGGAAAATGAAAACACAACTGCTCAAAATCTTTGGGCTGCTGCAAAGGTAGTCCCAAGAGGAAAGTATATAGCAATACAAGCCTTTCTCAAGAAACAAGAAAGGCTTCAAATACACAACCTAACCCTACACCTAAAGGACCTGGAGAAAGAACAGCAAATAAAGCCTGAACCCAACAGGAGAAGAGAAATAATAAAGATCAGAGCAGAAATCAAAGAAATAGAAACCAAAACAACAGGAGAACAGATTAACAAGACTAGGAGCTGGTTCTTTGGAAGAATTAATAAGATTGATAAACCCCTGGCCAGACTTACCAAAAAGAAAAGAGAAAGGACCCAAATAAATAAAATCATGAATGAAAGAGGAGAGATCACAACCAACACCAAAGAAATACAAATAATTATAAGAACATATTATGAGCAACTATATGGCAGCAAATTAGATAATCTGGAAGAAATGGAGGCATTCCTAGAGATGTATAAACTACCAAAATTGAACCAGGAAAAAATAGAAAACCTGAACAGACCTATAAACACTAAGGAAACTGAAGAAGAAATCAAAAATCTCCCAACAAACAAAAGCCCAGGGCCAGATGGCTTCCCAGGGGAATTCTACCAAACATTTAAAGAAGAATTAATACCTATTTTCTGAAACTGTTCCAAAAAATAGAAATGGAAGGAAAATTTCCAAACTCATTTTATGAGGCTACCATTACCTTGATCCCCAAACCAGACAAAGACCCCATCAAAAGGAGAATTACAGACCAATATCCCTGATGAACATGGATGCAAAAATTCTCACCAAAATACTAGCCAACAGGATCCAACAGTACACTAAAAGGATTATTCACCATGACCGAGTGGGATTTGTCCCTGAGCTGCAAGTTCATTCAACATCCGCAAATCAATCAAAGTGATACAATACATTAATAAATGAAAGAACAAGAACCATATGATCCTCTCAATAGATGTAGAAAAAGCATCTGACAAATTACAGCATCCTTTCTTGATCAAAACTCTTCAGAGTATAGGGATAGAAGGTACATACCTCAATATCATAAAAGCCATCTATGAAAAACCCACAGCGAATATCATTCTCAATAGGGAAAAACTGAGAGCTTTCCCCCTAAGGTCAGGAACACAGCAGGGATGTCCACTATCACCACTGCTATTCAACACAGTATTAGAAGTCCTAGCAACAGCAATAAGACAACAAAAAGAAATAAAAGGCATCCGAATCAGCAAACAAGAAGTTAAACTCTCACTCTTTGCAGATGATATGATACTGTATGTGGAAAACCCAAAAGACTCCACCCCAAAACTGCTAGAACTCTTACAGGAATTCAGTAAAGTGGCAGGATATAAAATCAATGCACAGAAATCACTGGCATTCCTATACACCAACAACAAGACAGAAGAAAGAGAAATTAAGGAGTCGATCCCATTTACAATTGCACCCAAAACTATAATATACCTAGGAATAAATCTAATCAAAGAGGCAAAGAATCTGTACTCAGAAAACTATAAAGTACTCATGGAAGAAACGGAGCAAGACACACAGAGATGGAAAACCTTCCATGCTCATGGATTGAGGATCAAATATTGTGAAAATGTCAATGCTACCTAGAGCAATCTACACCTTTAACGCAATCCCTATCAAAATACCATCAACTTTTTTCAAAGAATTGGAACAAATAATCCTAAAATTTTTATGGAACCAAAAAAGACCCTGAATAGCCAGAGGAATGTTGAAAAAGAAAAGCAAAGCCAGTGGCATCACAATTCTGGACTTCAAGCTCTATTACAAAGCTGTCATCATCAAGACAGTATGGTACTGGCACAAAAACAGACACATAGATCAATGGAACAGAATAGAGAGCCCAGAAATGGACCCTCAACTCTATGTTCAACTCATCTTGGACAAAGCAGAAAAGAATGTCCAGTGGAAAAAAGACAGGCTCTTCAACAAATGGTGTCGTGAAAATTGGACAGCCACATGCAGAAGAATGAAACTGGACCATTTCCTTACACCACACATAAAAATAGACTAAAAATGGATGAGACAGGAGTCCATCAAAATCCTAAAGGAGAACACAGGTGGCAACCTCTTCGACCTCAGTGGCAGCAACTTCTTCCTAGAAACATCGCCAAAGGCAAGGGAAGCAAGGGCCAAAATGAACTACTGGGATTTCATCAAGATAAAAAGCTTTTGCACAGCAAAAGAAACAGTCGATAAAACCAAAAGACAACCAAAAGAATGGGAGGAGGTATTTGCAAATGACATATAAGATAAAGGACTAGTATCCAAAATCTAGAAAGAACTTATCAAACTCAACACCCAAAGAACAAATGATCCAATCAAGAAATGGGCAGAAGACATGAACAGACATTTTTCCAAAGAAGACATCCAAATCGCCAACACACACATAATAAAGTGCTCAACATCGCTCAGCATCAGCGAAATCCAAGTCAAAACCTCAATGAGATACCACCTCACACCAGTCAGAATGGCTAAAATTAACAAGTCAGGAAACGACAGATGTTGGCGAGGATGGGGAGAAGGGGGAACCGTTCTACACACTTGGTGGGAATGCAAGCTGGTGCAGCCACTCTGGAAAACAGTATGGAGGTTCCTCAAAAATTTGTAAATAGAACTACCATATGACCCAGCACTTGCACTACTGGATATCTACCCCAAAGATACAAATGTAGGGATCCAAAGGGTTACGTGCAACCTAATTTTATAGCAGCAATGTCCACAATAGCCAAACTATGGAAAGAGCCAAGATGTCCATCGATAGATGAATGGATAAAGAAGATGTGGTATGTATATACAATGGATTATTATGCAGCCATCGAAAGGAATGAAATCTTGCCATTTGCAATGACATGGATGGAACTGGAGGGTATTGTGCTGAGCAAAATAAGTCAATCAGAGAAAGACATGTATTATATGATCTCACTGATAGCAGAAATTCTTAATCTCAGGAAACAAACAGGGTTGCTGGAGTGGTGGGGAGTGGGAGAGATGGGGTGGCTGGGTGATAGACATTGGGGAGGGTATGTGCTATGGTGAGCGCTGTGAATTGTGTAAGACTGTTGAATCACAGACCTGTACCTTTGAACCAAATAATACATTATGTGTTAAAAAAAAAAAAAAGAAGAAGAAGATAGCAGGAAGGGAAAAATGAAGGGGGGGAATCGGAGGGGGAGATGAACCATGAGAGACTATGGACTCTGATAAACAAACTGAGGGTTCTACAGGGGAGGGGGGTGGGGAGATGGGTTAGCCTGGTGATGGGTATTAAAGAGGGTAGGTATTGAATGGAGCACTGGGTGTTATACACAAACAATGAATCATGGTAATGATGTAATGTATGGTGATTAACATAACATAAAAAAATACAAGTGGGTTTTCAAAGAATTATTTAGCATTAATTTCTCTGTTAAAAAGCCACTGACATTTATTTATTAATAACTGCTACCCACTGTTCCAAGTATTTCTCTATATTAATTTATATATAATATTTATATTACAATTCTCCGACTTAAATGTTATTAATATACCCATTTTATAGAAGAAGAAACAGAAGACAAAGAAGTTAAACAACTTGTTCAAGGTCACCCAGTTAGTAAGCTGCAGGCCAGAATTCAAACTTAGGCAGCCCAGCTCTAGAGCTCAAGGTCTTAGCTACTATTACTATATAGACTCTGAACATTAATGATTGTTGACACGTGTGGCAACCATAAACTTATAAATTTTTCTTTTTGTGATGTATTGAATTCATACTTCTAAACTAATCGGAGAGATGGCTTTATTTAAAGAATGCAGAAGAATGATATTCGCAAAATTTAGGAGAGTAGCTGACTCTGGTGGAGGAAGGTTGAATGTCAGAACAGCACCTGTAAGTATTCAAAGATACTATTAATTAAGGTAATATTACATTATATTATAAAAGATATTATATTTCCTACGTTGTTGGCACAAGGATGTTACTTCTATTATTGATTTTTAAAAATCATAAATACAAATTATGTTTTCTCATTTAAAATGTATATTTCATAATTTTAAAAATTTTAAAAATTTTTAAAAATTCTTATTAGTAATTTCACATTCAATGGTTTGTGATAAGATTTCAACTTGGGTCACATCTCTAGAATACAGATATATGAAAGACACAGATCAAGGCTTCATTGGAGTTTAACGCAGATGATTAAAATAGTGAAGTAGATAGCCAATGAAAACTACTGTTCTTTGAGAAAATTGTACATATGTACAGTAGATTCTCATTCCTTACAGTGGTTATGCTCTATAAGGTTGCTGTGAACACTGAATTAGCAGATACTGAATCCCTGCCCCAAGGGGATAGAGTGGGTTAGGTTTCTGGGAGCCCCTGGTCACAAGATTTTGGGCAACTGATCAACTATAACCTTGTTTTATGTGTGTTTCTATTTAAAGGCATCTTATTTAATATTTATTGTTAATTAATACTGAAATCATGGACAACACCACTACAACAAAACAAAGCTTATCTAACATTTTTTCTGTAAGGCACATCACATGAGGCACATCACAGCCATTTTGTGCTTAGCAACGCTAGACAGTTTTCCACATTATGCTTGGTGGCCATTTTAAACAACAAAATCACCAACACCAAAATCACAAAAAGTACACTAAAGTGCACTAACTGCAAAAAAGAACACTTGTTCATAGGATGAGAGTTGAGACAAGAAGGCAGAATACGATCTGGTTTCATCTGAACTTGGAATGTATATATTAAGTAACTAAAATTTTTCCACACATTAGCCAATGATCACAAAAACTCCAAGAGTACTGATTTTGGGGTTACAAATAAATCTTAGTGAGTAGGCAAATTGCAAATATGGAATTTATGAATAATGGAGATCTACAGGGTGTGTGTGTGTTTGTACCCTCTTGGATAAACATCTATTACCGAACTATATCTTCCGGTTACAGCAAGTACAGACAAATCTTTTGAGGACCTCTGTGATAAAGGAGAGCATGTTATCTTCATCTGTAACACAAAGGTAATAATAGAAACCATCATATAAACTTACTTGAGGATTAAACACAGTGCCTAGGCACACAGCGAAGTGCTAAGAGTATCAATGCCAGGCTGATATTCTGGAGGACTACAGTGTCCCTCTTCCAAATATCCCATCTGAGCCATCATCAGGATGAGTATGGAGCTGTCTGGATGAGGTCTCACTCATCACTAAAATGCTTATGGATTCTTGAGTTCATTGACTTAAGAATGACTGGGTTTCCATAGATGCCCCTAAAAAACCTCCCCCGCTAATCTGTTTAGAGATATAATTTATACCTTTTTTTTTTCACTCTTTGAAGGCCAGATATTCCAATGTAAGTCTAAGACATCTTTACAAACTCTGACAAGTATAACTCATGAAGGACAGAAAGGATGATAAAATTCATCATTAAAAAGTAATTAAACTTCCTACTCCCTTCCTGAAGCCATCAGGCAGAGTAAGATAAACGTGACACAGAGGGGTGGTCTGGCATGGGGTAGCATACCCTAACCAGGATGATGAGGCCATCCATGTGGGGAAGTAGATGGCCAAATATGAGGTATCAGTGGAGTGACACACATGGGATGTTAGAGCCTGACCACTGTAAGGAGGCCATCTGTGCAGGAGAGTATACACAACAGCAATGGGAGACTGGTTACTCACAGGGATACTGAACAAATGGATAAATACATCAAAAATAATGGGAACTAGGTTTTTCATTGTTAGAGAAGTGAGTTAACAAATCCAGGAAAAAGAACAATAGAATTTGCTGATGTTTAATTAAAAATGAGAGGATTCCTATAAATTCATGGTTTTCAACATATATAAAAAGTTATAAAAACAAATACAGGCAGTGGCATCAACAAGAAAGGCAGAGTAAGGATCTCCAAAAATGTGCTCCTCCACAACAGCAGGAAAAATAACAAAAATTATTACCATCAGTTTTTTCAGTGCTCTGGGAATTGACCTAAGGTGTGCAGCAGTCTGAGGAACATTTATTACAGAAAAACAACTGAATATACGTAAGAACAGGGAACTTTGTGGCATTTTTAACTTCCCATAGTTCTATTCCTTTCTCTGCATCTCCAGGATGACCTTGAAAACTAACACCCTGCATTTGCAATGAGCACAAGCAGCTTGGCAACCATCAGAGGGAGCAAAACGGGCTAGATCTCCTGCAAAGAATTATTTACAGAGAATTACCATTATTTGACCTGTATGGTGGATCCCCAAAGACCACTTGCAAGGTTCACTCAGTGTGAAAAGCCTTTTCCCCAGGGCATTTGTCAAAAACAATTACAAGTGATTGTTTAATTTTATGACTGCCTTGAGATGGTAGATAAAACTTGAAGCAGACAAAGTACCAAAAGGCTTAAAACTAAAAGCTAGCTTTGAAAAACTCAGACGTATTTCTGAGAATCTCCAGGGCCATGCCCATGTGTAAGGGTAAGCTCAGAAAAGGCGTACATAGGCTCTAAACTCTCATCTCTGGCTGACATTGAGGCTCTGCATAAGCAGGAAGTGAAGATAAGATAGAGTTGTCACCTGGTTGGCTGAGTAATGAAAGTGTGCCCAAAGGCCTACACAGAACCCCTTAGTAAATGGTGGGAAAGTTACTGGTTCTAGGAAATTTAAGCAAATCTGTGTCCAATCATCAGCTAACCACCAACTGGAGACTTTAGTGGCCACATATGACAATACAGACTTTATATATTTAGTTCACAAAAGTCACGAACCAAACTACAATAAAAACAACAAAACCTATAGAATACTCATAAAAGAAATTGAGAAAGATGCAAAGAAATAGAAAAACGTTCCATGCTCATGGATTGGAAGAACAAATATTGTGAAAATGTCAATGCTACCTAGAGCAATCTACACATTTAATGCAATCCCTGTCAAAATACCATCCACTTTTTTCAAAGAAATGGAACAAATAATCCTAAAATTTGTATGGAACCAAAAAAGACCCTGAATAGCCAGAGGAATGTTGAAAAAGAAAAGAAAAGCCAGTAGCATCACAATTCCGGACTTCAAGCTCTATTACAAAGCTGTCATAATCAAGACAGTATGGTACTGCCACAAAAACAGACACATAGATCATAGAAATGGACCCTCAACTCTATGGTCAACTAATCTTTGACAAAGCAGGAAAGAATGTCCAATGGAAAAAAGACAGTCTCTTCAACAAATGGTGCCGGGAAAATTGGACAGCCACATGCAGAAGAATGAAACAGGACCATTTCCTTACTCTATACACAAAAATAGACTCAAAATGGATGAAAGACCTAAATGTGAGACAGGAATCCATCAAAATCCTAGAGAAGAACACAGGCAGCAACCTCTTCGACCTCAGCTGCAGCAACTTCTTCCTAGAAACATCACCAAAGGCAAGGGAAGCAAGGGCAAAAATAAACTATTGGGACTTCATCAAGACAAAAAGCTTTTGCACAGCAAAGGAAACAGTCCACAAAACCAAAAGACAGCCAACAGAATGGGAGAAGATATTTGCAAATGACATATCAGATAAAGGGCTAGTATCCAAAATCTATAAAGAACTTCTTAAATTCAACACCCAAAGAACAAATGATCCAATTAAGAAATGGGCAGAAGACATGAGCAGACATTTTTCCAAAGAAGACATCCAAATGGCCAAGAGACACATGAAAAAGTGCTCAACATCGCTCAGCATCAGCAAAATCCAAATCAAAAGCTCAATGAGATACCACTTCACACCAGTCAGAATGGCTAAAATTAACGAGTCAGGGAATGACAGATGTTGGTGAGGATGGGGAGAAAGGGGAACCCTCCTACACTGTTGGTGGGAATGCAAGCTGGTGCAGCTACTTGGAAAACAGTATGGAGGTTCCTCAAAAAGTTACAAAATAGAGCTACCCTATGACCCAGCAATTGTACTACTAGGTATTTACCCCAAAGATACAAATGTAGTGATTCGAAGGGGTATGTGCACACCAATGTTTATAGGAGCAATGTCCACAAGAGCCAAACTACGGAAAGAGCCAAGATGTCCATCAACAGACGAATAGATAAAGATGATGTGGTATATATATATATAATGGAATATTATGCAGCCATCAAAAAAAACCACGAAATCTTGCCGTTTGCTATGACGTGGATGGAACTGGAGGGTGTTATGCTGAGTGAAATAAATCAATCAGAGAAAGACAAGTATCATATGATCTCATTGATATGAGGAAGTCTTAATCTCAGGAAACAAATTGAGGGTTGCTGGAGTGGTGGGGGGAGGGAAGGATGGAGTGGCTATGTGATGGGCATTGGGGTGGGTATGTGCTATGGTGAGCACTGTGAATTGTGTAAGACTGATAAATCATAGACCTGTACCTCTGAAACAAGATAGTAGGAAGGGAAAAATGAAGGGGGGGAAATCAGGGGGTAGATGAACCATGAGAGACTATGGACTCTGAGAAACAAATGGGGGTTTTAGAGGGGAGGGGGGTGGGGGGATGGTTTAGCCCGGTGATGCTATTAAGGAGGGTACTTATTTAATGGAGCACTGGGTGTTATATGTAAACAATGAATCATGGAACACAACATCAAAAACTAATGATGTAATGTATGGTGACTAACATAACATAAAATAAAAAACAAAACAAAAAACAAAAAAACCTGGAAAATCCACAGAAACAAAAAGTGGATTAATGATTGCCATCGGCTGAGAATAGGGATGCTGGAAAGTGACTTCTAATGGATATAGGGTTTCTTTTTTAGAGTGGTAGAATGTTCTAGAATAAATAGTGATGATGGTTGCATAACTTCATGGATATACTAAAAACTACTAAAAGTATACTTATTTAAAGGGATGCATTTTATGGTATGTGAATTATATCTCATTAAAAAATATGGAAGGGGCACCTGGGTGACTCAGTCAGTTAAGCATCCAACTCTTGATTTTGGCTCAGGTCCTGATCTCAGGATTGTTAGTTCGAGGCCCACATTGGGCTCTGTAGGGAATCTGCTGGAGATTCTCATTCTCCCTCTGCCCCTCCCCCTGCTCACATGCTCGCTCTCTTAAATAAATAATATGGAAGAAAATGTATGTTTGTATGCATACATGCATATATATATGTTTATACATATGTTCATATGTATATATATTCCTTAGCACTGTCCACTGAGACTACTTGGAATAATGACATTCTAATAGCAATGAACACACCTAGCATACAGATATTGATTTTCTGCATTTTTAACTAAAGAAAGCAGGGCTCCTTACAGAAATAGCTAATTCTAGTTCTGGGGCAAAGAAATAAGCCTGGAACATCTTTCTGAGCCAGAAAGAAAGGCTGTGCTCAGAGAATGATAGGGTATGCCAAAAGGTCACTTTAAATGCCTCCCACTGTCCAATTGGGAACAATCTGAGTACCAAAAGAAAAAATTATAGTAAGAGAGTAAATATACTGAATAAAATGAGAATTCATGAAAATGGAAAGTCTGATGAGGAAGGTATATATATGTTTTTAAGATTTTATTTATTTATATGAGAGACAGAGAGGGACAGAGAGAGAGAAGCATGAGCAGGGGGAGAAGCAGAATCCCCACTGAGCAGGGAGCCTGACCTAGGGCTTGATCCCAGGGTCCAGAGATGAAGGCAGATGCTTGAACTGAGCCACCCAGGTGCCGCAAGGGAGGTATAGTTTTTAATTACAAATTATCTCACACAAAATAGTTCTTAATTACAAAGGGGAAAAGAGAAACTTCACAGTGGAGAAATCTGGTAAACAATACCTTATTTACGTGATCAAAGTGATCGTCAATAATGGGAAAAACTGCAGCTGTGTGCTACCTGAGAGGAAGAGATAAGAAGAGATCATTCCTTTTGTGTTACTCCTGCCAAAAATGTATAACATGAGGAAGGATCAGACAAACCCAAATTGAGGGACATTCCAAAAAATGACTAGGCTGTCATCTTCAAAAGTACCAAGGTCAAGAAAGTGAAGGAAAGAGTGAGAAACTATTCCAGATAAAAGGAAATCAAGGAGACATGTCAACCAAATGAAATGTGTGATTTTGAGCTAGGTCCTTTTTCTATAAAGGACATTATGTGGACAACCAGTGAAACCTGACTGAAGGCTAAGGCTTGGGTAGTAGCAATACATCAATGTTACTTTTTTATTTGGGTGTTTTATTACAGTTATGCAAGGGAATATTCTCTCTTGTTAGAAAACATCCTAAAGTATTTGGGGGTGATGCGGCATCAATTTGGCAAATCACTCTCAAATAGTATAGGAGAACAAAATTATGTACTTGCAACTTTCCTGTAAGTTTGACATTCTTTAAAAAATACATGGAAGTATGGAAATATACATACATATATAAATAAACTTGATAGAATAATTTTGTCTGTTGACTCTAAAAATAAAAAATTAGGACTTAAAAAAGGTTATTAAATTTGTCCTATATGCTGGCAAAAAGAAAAGTATTAACATAAGCTCTAAAAATAGATTCCCTGATATGAAATAATCTGAACTCTGGTGACTGTAAATGTAGAAAGCTCGATGTACTCACAAATATTCACTCACAAAGCAATTTTCTTATCTAACATAGCTGGCAAAATTCCTGGATGTAAGTTTCCTTTTATGTAACACTTGGGAAAAAAAGGCCCTTGGCAACAATTTAAAAGTGAACTGATACACTAGTTGTTTTAAAAAAAGGAAATGTAAAATAACTAGATTATCATATCCTTAAAAAAAATTAATGTCCCTATCATAAGTAAACTACTGTGTGATTATAGGAAATTACCCAGAGTGTTTAGTTTACATCCTTGGACTTTTGATTAAGAAAAAAAAAAAAGGTACATAAAGGACATCAAGAAGGAACTCTACAAAATGAAGAAAAGCAACATTCCTGCTCTTTAAAGGGCTTAGGTTGAATAATTTTATAAATAAAATTATTTTCTAGAAGAAAAAATTATAGAAATAGAGAGCTCCTTTGGAGTTTATATACATTACATTTTCACCTAAAATATCAGTGTGATGACCATGAAAATGCACCTCTCAGATCTCCGACTGCAGAAAACATAATTGACCAAAGGTCCCAACTGCTAAGTTCTGAAATCCATCTCTACATTTGCACCAAGGTCATACTTCCAAGGGGGATACTCCACACCAATGACTGAGCACAACAAAATATTAAGGAAGGCCAGCTTCTGAGAGAAGTGGGACCTCACAGACAACTTTGGCCAATGAGTCTTAGTCTTAGTCTTGCCAAACTTTCCTTAGAAGTGCACTACAGTCTAAGACACTTCTACCTAATCTTCCTTCCTCTCTTCTTCCCTTGGGGTCAGACTAACACTGCAGTCCAATGGCTGTCCCAGCTTGTTCTCCATTTTCTCTTAAGAGGCATCTCCCCTAATATACTACTTACACATTTAATACTGTTTTGGTGATAGGCTTCTTAGAGGACCTGGACTAAGACAGTTTCATCAAGTCAAGACCATAGAGTTAATTATATTACATCATGTAGCCAGTATTGCACTCTGCTCTCTAAAACAAAGAAAAAGAAAATGTCAGAGAGCGCCTTTTCCCTCAAAGACTGAACAAACTGGAAGAAAAGACTTCAGTGAAATTAATCAGATAATGTACAAACATAATTCATAATATACTCATCTAAACTTTATACAATATTTTAAATCTATAAATCACTGTGGGTAGAAGTGGGCAGAACAAGCTTCACAAGGGAAGTGGGCTAGTAAGATTTGGACAGATGGGAAGGAGGAGGAAAGCAATTCAGATTCACGCCCTTCCTTGGTCTTTAAAAGATGCAGGAAAAGGTCTGGTTAAGGAGGAGGTTTCAAAGTTGTAAAGATATTGCCAAATGGATAACAGTAAACAGGAAATAAATCTTCATAACCCTATAACTAATCCATTTAGGAATAAATGTGCGTTTATTGTTTGGGATATTTAAGATATTTGAATCTACTACAGAAATAGATCTCTATTTTGAGAAAGATCATAAATTCAGGACACCACGAGTAGCATTTTATTTGAAGGCTCCTTGTGTTATGTCTTCACAGGTTAGTTTTGTTTTTTCCTTTTCTATTTTAAAAAGTAATCTTACTTTTCTTCTTTTCTCAAAGATAATGCTGTTTTTGAAAAAGAGTGGCTATAAGCAAACCCTTAGGATGCATACCAATCCCTGTATTCTAATTTTACACATTTTTATCATCCTCCAAAACCTACCCTTTCTCTTCTTTATTCTAGTAATGGTGTGATAGCTTCAATTAGCCTTTCAGTTGAAAGAGTAGAGCCTTCACAGAAACTATAAAGCTATTTCAGAAAACCAGCACATAAAGAAATTTTAAAAATCTCTTCAGACGCTTTCAAGAGCATTACAAATCACTCGTTCTCTTTCCAGGACTCCAGCTTCACAAACCTGACCTTTTCATTGTTACTGTTTCAGAAGAAAAAAAATTCATATTTAAAATTCCATCATATTTTCTCAGTTGAGCTCTGACTCATAGAAAGTATACCCTATTAATATGTATATTAAAAAGGACCAAAAAATTAAAAAACTCAAAATAATCCCTCATGTATGACTTAGTGATACTAATATAAAAAATATTTTTGAAATGTTATAAGCAAAAGCTAAGCCTGAAGTTAACCCCCGAACACGAACACACACACACACACACACACACACACACACACACACACACACACAGAGTGAAGCTTTTCAACTTTAAGTTGCTAAGACTTCTTTTATATGTGTATGTATATGCATGAGCATGCATTTACTGTTCTGAATGGCTATAAACATAACTGTCCTTGGCAATGAAGCAGAATTAGACAATTTACCTAAAATAAAAAATGGAAAATGAGTGATTTAAGGGCAGGGAAACTAAATGAAACTCTTACTCTGAGAGATTAAGATTTATCAGTATGCTAATCTAGTATTCTCTTTACCCCACTGTAAACAAGAGGATCAGGGAAAATCTCCCCTCTCTTCTAAAAAATGTGAAATTATTTACCAACAACTTGTCTAACAAAAAGTTTTAAGGAAACACTGTGAAAATTTGATCTCATATTTCCTCACAAGAGCAGAATAATGTTTCAGAGAAGGGAAAATTTTGGAAAAAGTGGTCTGCAAGAATATTAAAAAATAACTAAGGAGAGATTTTAGTGGTACACAGAAAGTAAGGTGTAGAGTCCATCAAAGAGGAAGATCTCTAATAAGTAAGTCAGGCTTTTAGCTGAAATGCTAGAAGGGTCTCACCCATGAAGCAAAAAATAGTCAACACTGGGTCAAAGGGATCCACCATATATATATATTCCTACAAGAAAAACACTAAATCTGCTCTGGAGTAAAATCAAAGTCTTTATATAATTTTTCATATACAAGATCCAGATTTCCATTAAAAATGATCAATCGAGAGAAAATATGAGAAAATAAAAGTCAAGAGATAAGAGACAATAGGAATATATGAACAGGTGAACAGATATCAGACTTGGACTTTAAAATACTTATGAATAATCTATTCAAGAAAATAGAAAAAACATTCATGAGGGAGCTGGAATTTATTTTTAAGAAGGATCAAATAAAAATTCTAGAACTGAAAAATAAAACAACCAAAATTAAGATGGCAATAGATTGGTGAGAAGATTAGTAAAATTTATCTAGATGAAGACACAAAAGAAGGATGGAAACATATAAAATAGAGTAAGAGACATAAGTGACAGGAAAATATGAATACTTGGAAGTCCAGAATAAAGGAGCAAGGCAAAATAGTATTTGGAGAGATACTGGCTGAGCATTTTCTGAAAGTGACAAACTATGTCAAGCTACAGATTCAATAACAAACTCCAAGCAGTACATATATAAAGAACTAGGGCACATTATAGAAGAACTGTTGAAACACCAAAAATAAATTTAAAAAATTTTAAAGCAGAGAGAAAAAGATACATTACATTTAAAGAAACCATAAGATTGACAGCCCTCTTTCAACAGAAATGATGGAATCCTAAAGACAATACAATAACATTTTTAAAATGCCAGCAAAACCCCCTGCCAATCTAGAACTTCATAACAAATGAAAATCTTTCCAAAATAAAGATTAAATGATGAGACCCTCAGACAAATAGAAAAATGAAGTAAGTTTCACTAGCAGACTTTTACTAAAGAATATTAAGGGTCGCCTGGGTGGCTCAGTCGTTAAGCATCTGCCTTTGGCTCAGGTCATGATCTCAGGGTCCTGGGATCAAGCTCCGCATCAGGCTCCATGCTCAGTGGGAAAGCCTGCTTCTCCCTCTCCCACTCCCCCTGCTTGTGTTCCTGCTCTTGCTGTGTCTTTCTCTGTCAAATAAATAAATAAAACCTTTAAAAAAAAAAGAATATTAAAAATGTCTTCAAGAAGGAAAACAAACCCAGATGGAAACAGGCAATACAGGAAGAACTAGTTAAGTCTAAATGAATATAGATGGTTAAAAACACAAAAAATAATATCCCGTGTGTGTATGGGGGGGGTACTGACATATGTTCCAAATTAATACATGGCACCAGGACAATAAACAAAAAAGTAAAATATGGAGTTAAAGAGATATAAGGTTCTTGAATTATATAGAAGTGATCGAAGTACACACCTAAGGTGGATTCTAATAAGCTAAGAATGTCTGTTGTGATCCCTACAGTAACCACTAAAATTATACAAACTATACAGTAGTTAGAGTATAAAGTGGAAAATGAGGGAAAAAATAAAAAGATGAGACATATAAAAAATAGTGAGATATCAAGTTTAAAATTAAATGTCTGAAGTTTATTAAAAATATACTCAATACCCCAATTAAAAAATTGTAGAACTAGTTAAAATAACAAAGCTCAATTGTAAAATGCTTCGAGACCCACTAAATGTAAGAATTCAATTGAAAGTAAAAGGATAGTAAAAGTTATGCAATGCAAAATAAAGCTAATTTGGCCATACTTATATCAAAGTACCTATCAGCAATAAGAAAGACATTGTGTAATGATAATAAGGTTATTCAATTTGAAGACATAATAACACTAAATTTGTAAGCACTTAATAACATAGCCTCAAAATACATAAAGCAAAACTTGAGAGAACCAAAAGGAATAACAGACAAGTCCAAATTCATAGTTAGAAATATTAGCACAATTTCATCAGTAGCTGACAGAATAGGAGAAAAGAAGCTATAAAAAAGATTAGAGAAGTATGATTACAGAGTTTATGTAACAATACCAAAATAAAACATACTTAGATCAGAAATCAAGTCAAAAATTTCAGAAGTGTTGAAATCATACAGAGCATGTTCTTTGACCATAGTAAAATTAAGATAGAAATCAATACCAAAAAATAACTAAAATCACCAAATGTAATGGGTCAAGGATACTATCATAGATATTAAAAAAATTTTGAAACTAATAATTAAATATGGCATCAAAATTGATGAGGTTACAGTGGAATAGTACGTAGCAATACAAGAGAATGTACTACCAAAAGTTCATTTTTGCTTCACTAGCCTTTGGAGATTGCCTTGAAAGAAGCTGCTGTGGCTGATGTCAAAGAGGTTACTGCCTATGTTCTCCTCTAGGATTCTGATGGATTCCTGTCTCACATTGAGGTCTTTCATCCATTTTGAGTTTATCTTTGTGTATGGTGTTGGAGAATGATCAAGTTTCATTCTTCTGTATATAGCTGTCTAATTTTCCCAGCACCATATATGGAAGAGACTCTTTTTTCCATTGCATATTTTTTCCTGCTTTGTCAAAGATTATTTGACCATAGAGTTGAGGGTCCGTATCTGGGCTCTCTATTCTTTTCCATTGGTCTATATGTCTGTTTTTGTGGCAGTACCATGCTGTCTTGGTGATCACTGCTTTGTAATATAGCTTGAAATCAGGCAACGTGATGCCCCCAGCTTTGTTTTTCTTTTTCAAGATTTCCTTGGCGATTCGAGGTCTTTTCTGATTCCATACCAATTTTAGGATTGTTTGTTCCAACACTTTGAAAAATGTCATTGGAATTTTGATCAGGATGGTATTTAAGGTACAGATTGCTCTGGGTAGCATAGACATTTTAACAATGTTTATTCTTCCGATCCATGAGCATGGAATGTCACAGCAAAGGACAGTCAACAAAACAAAGAGGCAACCCACAAGAATGGGAGAATATATTTGCAAATGACACCACAGATAAAGCACTGATTTCCAAGATCTATAAAGAACTTCTCAAACTTAACACCCAAAAAACAAATAATCAAGTCAAAAAATGGGCAGAAGACATGACAGACACTTCTCCAAAGAAGATATACAAATGGCTGACACATGAAAAAATGTTCATCATCATTAGCCATCAGGAAAATTCAAATCAAAACCACACTGAGATACCATTTTACACTAGTTAGAATGGCGAAAATTGACAAGGCGAGAAACAACAAATGTTGGACAGGTTGTGAAGAAAGGGGAATCCTCTTACACTGTTGGTGGGAATGCAAGTTGGTACAGCCACTTTGAAAACTGTGTGGAGGGGCCTCAGAAAATTAAAAATAGAGCTACCCTATGACCCAGCAATTGCTCTCCTGGGTATTTACCCCAAAGACACAGATGTAGTGAAAAGAAGGGCCATATGCACCCCAATGTTCATTGCAGCAATGTCCGCAATAGCCAAACCGTGGAAAGAGCTGAAATGCCCTTCAACAGATGAATGGATAAAGAAGATGTGGCCCATATATACAATGGAATATTACTCAGCCATCAGAAAGGATGAATACCCAACTTTTACATCAGTATGGATGGGACTGGAGGAGATTATGCTAAGTGAAATAAGTCAAGCAGAAAAATCAATTATCATGTGGTTTCACTTATTTGTGGAACATAAGGAATAGCATGGAGGACATTAGGAGAAGGAAGGGAAAAATGAAAGGGGGGGAATTGGAGGGGGAGATGAACCATAAGAGACTATAGACTCTGAGAAACAAACTGAGGGTTTTTGGGGGCGGTGGAGGGATGGGTTAGCCTGGTGATGGGTATTAAGGAGGGCAGGTACTGCATGGAGCACTGGGTGTTATGCAAAAACAATGAATCATGGATCACCACATCAAAAACTAATGATGTACTGTATGGTGACTAACATAACAATAAAATAAAATGAAATAAAAAAAAAAGAACGTACTACCAAAACACTCAACTACATGGATGTATCTCAGAAGCATTACACTGCATGAGAGAAGCCAAAAGTATACACTTGTATGATCTATTTATATTAAATTATAGAAAAATGTAAACTAATGGCAGAAAGAAGATAAATGGTTACCTGAGGTCAGGCATAGGTGGGATTTACTGTGAAGGGGCATTAGGGAACTTTTTTGGGGTGATATAAATGTTTGATATCCTTTTTTTTAACACATAGAACTTAACTGGAAAGAAAATCTATTTGATTTATGAAATGATAAAACAATAAAGAAAACCAGGGTTCCTTTGGTTCTCTTGTACCCAATCAAAAGTAACAAAAAGTATTTTCTCATCTTTTTTTACCTGTCAGTAATTCATTTCTCTTTTGGAAGTGGAAATATGTTGTTTGCTTATTTTTATTTAGGTATAATTGACACATAACATATTACTATCAGGTATACAATATAATTATTTCATACTTGTATGTATTACAAAATGATCACCATATTAAGCCTAGTTTACATCTGTTACCATACAGCTACATTTTTTTTTCTTATGAGGAGAGCTTTTAAGATCTACTTTCTTAACAACTTTCAAATATGCAATACAGTATTATTAATTATAGTCACCACACTGTATACTACATCCCGATGATTTACTTATAACTGGAGGGTTGTTCGTACCTTTTGACTTCCTTCACACACTTTGCCCACTTCCCACCTCTGACAACTGTTAATCTGTTCTCTGTATCTATGAGCTTGTTTTATTTTTATTTATTTTTAGAATCTACATATAAGTGGGATCATATGGTATTTGTCTTTCTCTAACTTATTTCACTTAGCATAATGCTCTCAAGGTCCATCCACATTGTTGCAAATGGCAAGATTTCATTCTTTTTGATGGCCTGATAATATCCCATTGTATGTATATATCACATTTTCTTTATCCATTCATTCACAGATGGACACTAAGGTTGTTTTCATATGTTGGCTATTGTAAATAAGGCTGCAAATAAACAAAGGAATGCATATATCTTTTCAGTTAGTTTTTTGTTTTGTTTTGTTTTCTTCAATTAAATGCCTAGAAATGGAATTGTTGGATATGGTAGTTTTATATTCAAATTTTTGAGGAACTGCCATACTGTTTTCCATAGTGGCTGCACCAATTTACATTCCTACCAACCATGCACAAGGGTTCCCTTTTCTCCACATCCTTGCCAACACTTGTTCTTTCTTTGCTTTTTTATACTAGCCATTCTAACAGGTGTGAGGTGATATCTCATTGTAGCTTTGATTTGCATTAGTGATGTTGAGCATCTTTTCATGTACCTATTGGCCATCTGTATGTCTTTTTTGGGAAAATGTCTATTCATGCTCTCTCCCAATTTTTTAATTGAATTATTCAATTTTTTGGTGTTGAATTGTATGAGTTCTTTGCATATTTTGGATATTAGCCCCTTAATAGATATGTGATTTGCAAATATTTTCTCCCATTCAGTAGGTTGCCATTTCATTTTGTTGATGATTTCCTTTACTGGGCAGAAGCTTTTATTTTTTAAAGATTTCATTTATTTATTTGAGAGAGAGAGAGCGAGACAGCATGTCTCGCTTGGGAGAGAGAGAATCCCAAGCAGACTCTACAGTAAGTGCAAAGCCTGACATAGGACTTGATCCCAGGACCCTGAGATCATGATCCGAGTTTAAACCAAGAGTCAAACGTTCAACTGACTGTGCCAATTAGGCACCCCTGTGCAGAAGCTTTTTAGATTGATGTAGATTTGGTATCTTGATTGCAGTATATTTTGATTATGGCTACACAGATGTATACATTTGTCAACATTTATCAGACTACATGCATAAAACAGATACAGCTTAATGTATGCAAATTAAACCTTAATTATGTTGATTATAAAAATTAGTTTTTTAAAGATTTTATTTTTTTGAGAGAAAGAGAGAGCACAAATGGTGGGCCAAGGCAGAAGGAGAGGGAAAAGCATATTACCCGCTGATCAGGGAGCCCGATACAGGGCTTGATCCCAGGACCCAGAGATCATGACCTGAACCGAAGGCAGACACTTAACCAACTGAGCCACCCAGGTGATACTAAAAATTACAGCTTTAATGCAGAAAAACAACTTTGTAAAAATGCATCGAAAGCAGTATCTAAGAACAATTTGTAGCCTTTTCTACACCTATTAGAACAAAAGAAAGGCTAAAAAATTATCGATTTAGGCATGTATCTTAAGAAGCTAGAAAAAAACAGCAAATTAAACTTAAAATGGAATAAATGAAATAAAAATCAGAGCAGATATGAATGAGGGGCACCTGGGTGGCTCAGTCGGTTAAGATCTGCCTTAAGCTCAGATCATGATCTTGGGGTCCTGAGATTGAGCCCCACGTCATGCTCCCTGCTCAGTGGGAAGTCTGCTTCTCCCTTTCCCTCTGCTGTTCCCCCTGCTTGTACTCTCTCTTGAGATCTCGCTCTCTCTCTCTCAAGTAAATAAAATCTTAAAAATAAATAAAAATAAACAAAAAAGAGCAGATATCAATGAAATAGAAAGCAAACATATAATAGATAAAATCAACAAAGCCAAAAGTTGGCTCTTTGAAAAAACTAAGAAAATTGATAAAGTATTGATTCAATACAGTATCAATCAAAATCCTTATGGAAGTTTTTCTTTTTTCTCAAAAATTGTCAACTTGATTCTAACATATGAAAGTATGAAGGGCCAAGATTGTAAGACTAATTTTGAAGTAGAACGAAGCTGTAGGCCAAAAACTATCAGATAATAAAACCTATTGTTAATCACCTCACCAGAATGGCTAAAATTAACAACACAAAAACAACAGATGTTGGCAAGGATGCAAAAAAAGGGTAACCCTCTTATATTGCTGGTGGGGATACAAACTGGTGCAGCCACTCTGGAATACAGTATGGAGGTTCCTCAAAAAGTTAAAAATAGAACTACCCTATGTTCCAGCAATTGCACTACTAGGTATTCACCCAATGGATACAAAAACAGATACAAAGGAACACACGCACCCCAATGTTTATAGCACTGTTATCAACAATAGCCAAATTACGGGAAGAGCCCAAATGTCCATCAACTGATGAATGGATAAAGAAGATGTGGTGTATATATGCAAAGGAACATTACTCAGCCATAAAAAAGAATGAAACCTTGCCACTTGCAGCAATGTGGATGGAGCTAGAGAGTATTATGCTAAGCAAAATAAGTCAGTCAGAGAAAGACAAATACCATAAGATTTTACTCATATGTGTAATTTAAGAAACAAAACAGATGAACATGAAGGGGGGGACAGAGAGGCAAAAAAACTCTTAACTATAGAAAACAAACTGATGGTTACCAGAGGGGAGGTGGGCAAGGGGATAGATTAAGTGGGTGATGGGGATTAAGGAGGGCACTTGTTGTGATGAGCACTGGGCACTGTATGTAAGTGATGAATCACTAAGTTCTACACCTGACTACTATCTTCTTCTTTTTTTTTTCTTTTAAACATATAATGTATTATTTGTTTCAGGGGGAGACGAACCATGAGAGACTCTGAAAAACCAACTGAGGGTTCTAGAGGGGAGGGGGATGGGGGGATGGGTTACCCTGGTGATGGGTATTAAAGAGGGCATGTACTGAATGGAGCACCGGATGTTATATGCAAACAATGAATCATGGAACACTATATCAAAAACTAATGATGTAATGTATGGTGATTAACATAATAAAAAATAAAAAATAAATAAAAAAATAAATTCTACACCTGAAACTAGTATTACACTGAATGTGAACTGGAATTTAAATAAAAACTTGAAACTACAAAAAAAGAAAAACATTGGATTTGTCTAAATCCAGATAAGTAACTGTGGGCATAAATTGTTCTTATCTTTGAAATGATAATAGTATCACCCATCCTGCTGCCTTATAAGATTTTTTTTTTAGAAGCAAAGTAGAGATTCTTTAAGAAAAGGCTTTAAATAGAATAAAATGCTAATATAAAAAAGACCTATTGTTAAGCTGTTGTAATTCTAATAGTGTGACACTGGTACAAAGACAGACAAGTAGATCAATGGAATGGAATGGTCCAAAAATGAAAACAGGATTTCAAAGAGATATAGGCACACCAATGTTTAGTGTAGCATTATTCACAAAAGCTAAGATATGGAAGCAACCTAAATACCCATCAATAGATGAATGGAAAATGTGGTGTGTATATATATATATGTATATATACATACGCACAAACAATGGAATATTATTCAGCCATGAGAAAGGAAGATATCCTGTCATTTATGACAACATGGATGGGCATTATGCTAAGTGAGTTAAGTCAAACAGGGAAAGACAAGTACTGTATGATATGACTTATATGTGTAACTAAAAAAGTCAAACTTGTAAAAAAACAAGAGTAAAATGGTAATTATCAGGGGATGGAGGCAGGGGATAAGACTGATTCTTTAAGGGTACAAACTTAGAACAAGTAGTAAATAAGAGATTGAATAGTGTAATAAATATAGTCAATAATATTGTACTACAATAATCAAACTTGCTCAGAAATTAAAACTTAAGTATTCCAACCACTGAAAGGACAGGATAATTATGTAATATGGTAGAGGTGCTAAATATCACTACAATAGCAATCACATTACAAAATATAATCAAATGAATACACTGTACACCTTAAATTTACACAATGTTACATATCAAATGTATAAAAAAATTAATTATAAAAAGAATTTTAAAAAAATGGTCCAGATACACACCCACATATACATGGTTCAGATTTATGACAAGGATACTGCAGCAATAAAGTGCAGAAAGAATGGTTGTTTAAAAATAATGCTGGATCAATTAGAGATACATATGGAAAGAAAATGAACCTTGACTTCTACCTCATACAATAATAAACTGTAAACAGATAATCCTTAGTGTAAAAAGCAAAAGAATAAAATTTGTAGATTACATCACAAAATATTTTCATGACTTTGTGTTAAACAAATATTTCTTAAACAAGACACAAATATACTAACCATAAAATAAAAAGTTAATAAATTGGGCCTTTAAAAAGTTAATAGCATCTGTTCATCAAGAGACACTATTAATAGAGTAAAAAAGCAAGCCATAGAGAAGATATTAGCTATACATATACCTAAAAAAGGACTCATACTTACGATGCACACAAAAAAATCTCCTACAAAGCAGTAATGAAAACCCAATTGTAAAAATAAGCAACGGCAAACAAGTTTGTCATGATAGAGGTTATCCTAATGGACAATAAGCATGTGGAAAGTGCTCATCTTCTCAAATCATAAGGAAAATGCATATGAAACCACAATGAGATACTACTACACATCCACCAAAATGGTTAAAATTTAAAAGTTGGCCAAGTGTTGGTGAAAATATAGAGCACAGCTGGAACTCTTCCACATTGCTGGTTGAAATATAAATTGTAAAACTGAAAACCTGTTTAGCAATATCTGCTGAAGGTGAACATGTCTATACACTTTGACCCAGAAATTTCATTCGTGGTCTATACCTAACAGAAACAAATACATATGTTTAAGAAAACACTATTAATACAAGCATGTACATACCAATATTATTCCTAACTGAAAACAAACCAAATGCCTACCAAGAATAAAATGGACACTATATTTTAGTATATTTATATCATGGAATATTAAGTAGCAATAAAATAAACTACTGCCATATACGATAACATGGATAAACTTCATAGACAATGGGAACAAACACACAACCGTCACTTTTTAAATTTCAAAAAGACGTAATACTGATGTATAGCAATATATATCAGAATCGTGGTTACCTTTGGGGGAGGCAACCACTGGTAGAAGAAATAAAGGAAAGCTTCTGGAATGCTAGGAAAATTCCCTATCTTTATTCTATAGTGATTATATATACTTGGTAAAAATTCACTAAGTTATATTCTCAATATCTGTGCACTTTTCTATATGTATATTAAATGTTATATTTATTAAAGTTTTTTTTTAATGGTAACAATGAGATGTAAGGTGATTTTAAGGAAACCATTCTTTATAAAGATGAAGGCCTAACATGGATGGACCTTGAAGGCATTATGCTAAGTAAAATATGTCAGAGAAAGACAAGTACCATATGATCTCACTTACATGTAGAATCTAAAGAAAAAACAAACATAACACTAAACTCATAGAAAAAGAGATCAGATTTGTGGTTACCAAAGGCAGGTGGTGGGGAGACAGGAAACTGGATGATGGTGGTCAAAAGGTAGAAACTTGCCGTTACAAGATGTATAAATACTAGGGATGTAATGTAGAGCATGATGATGACAGGTAACACGCTTTATGGAATATGGGAAAGTTGTTAAGAGAGTGGATCCTAAGAGTTCTCATCACAAGGAGAACATTTTTTTTCTCTTCTTTTATTGTACCTATATGAGATGATAGATACTAACTAAACCTGTGATAATCATTTCACAATATATGTAAATCAAACTACCATGCTGTACATCTTAAACTTATACAGCGATGTCAACTTTTTCTTGTTAAAACTGGTGGAAAAAAGAAGACTGCCGTCTTATAATCAGCTACAAGAAAAATACATGTTTTCTGTGATACTCAATTTCTATTTATTATTATTAGAAGTCCCTAGGGTAGGGGCACCTGGGTGGCTTAGTTGATTAAAGGTCAGACTCTTGATTTCAGCTCAGGTCATGATCTCAGGGTCCTGAGATCCAGCCCTGCATCAGGCTCCTCTCCCTCTGCCTCTCAAATAAATAAACCTTTAAAAAAAATGAAGTCCCTAGGGTCTTTTCTTTTTTAAGATTTATTTATTGATTTGAGAGAGAGAGAGACAGCATGAGCAGGAGGAGGGGCAGAGGGAGAAGGAGAGAAAGAATCTTCAAGCGGACTCCCTACTAAGTCGGAGCCTGATGCAGGACTCGATCCAACGACCCTGAGACTCCGACCAGAGCGGAAACCAAGAGCCAGACGTTCAACTGACTGAGCCACCCAGGCACCCCTAGAAGTCCATAAGGTCTTATTTAAATCATTAAAGGCCCTAATCACTAAAGGTGTCCATTCTCCAAATGTACTTCAAATAATCTTTAAAAAAGGAATAAAAATTTACAGGCATGCTAAAATTAACATAACTTCTTTCTAGAATTTCAGATTATAAAATTCTAGACATGATCATTAAAGATGAACTCATTTTTCTTTTGTGGTGCCCCAAAGCATGTCCTTGGTCTATCTTCTGAGTAATCTTGCACTGGCTATCTTAGCAAAAACATAATTGAAATACATAAAAAAGAATGAGATCTTCCATTTGCAACAAAATGTCTGGATTTCAAGGGTATAATACTAAATGAAATGTCACTCATATGTGAATTTAAGAAACAAAACAAATGAACAACAAGAACAAAAGACAAACAAACGAAGACTCCTAAATATAGAGAACAAACTGATGGTTACCAAAGGGGAGGTGGGTGGAGGGATGAGTGAAACAGACAAAGGAGATTAAGAGTACATTTAATCATGATGAGAACTGAGTAATGTACAGAACTGCTGAATCACTATTTATACACCTGAAACTAATATAACACTGTATTTTAATTAGCTGGAATTAAAAATACATAAAAATTTTAAAAAATAATTAAAACATTTACCTGGACTAGGAGCTTGGGTAACTCTCAGTACACCGGTGAAGACCCCACTGGTGCCCCTGATCTTTTCTTTATTATTATTATTTTTAAAGATTTTATTTATTTGAGAGAGAGAAAACAAGAGACAGAGCATGAGCGGACGGGGAGGGGCAGAGAGGGAAGAAGCCGACTTCCTGCTGAGCAGGGAGCCTGGATGTGGGGCTCGATCCCAGGACCCCAGGATCATGACCTGAGCTGAAGGCAAATGCTTACCCAACTGAGCCACACAGGCGCCCCATTATTATTATTTTTAATAAGACGTTTATATGTATAGGCAAATAAGGTCATTTTCTTCTTTGCATTTAAGTTTTTAGCTTGACAGAAAAATATTTTCTAGTCCTCTAGCTTTAGCTTACATTGATGATGTTAAATCACTTGCTATTTAAATACTGTCCATTTAAAATGAAGAAAAGCCACCATAATACAAATAACATGGACCTGCCATTAGACAGACCTACCTAGAAAGGAATATCAGTTTCATAATTTCTTATCTGTGTGACATGAGTAAATGCTTAGTCTTCCTGAGAATTTGTTTGCCTAATTATAAGAATGCAGATACAGGGGCGCCTGGGTGGCTCAGATGGTTAGGCGTCTGCCTTCAGCTCAGGTCATGATCCCAGGGTCCTGGGATCAAGCCCCGCATCGGGCTCCCTGCTTGGCGGGGGCTTGCTTCTCCTCCTCCCTCTGCTTCTCCCCCTGCTCATATTCTCTCTCTCTGTATCTCTGTGTCTCAAATGAATAAATTAAAAAACCTTTTAAAAAAAAGAATGCAGATATAGTTTTTATTTCCAGGATAATTGTCAAAACTATGTAACATGATACATGTTAAAACACCTAGCGCAGTTTCTGGTAAACAGAAGGTATTTAATAATCAAAATTTTTCATCTTCATTACAAATGTACAATCATAATAGTGGCATGGAAATACCACAGAATTTTAAGCTAACAGATCTGGGTTCAAGTTAGTCTCTTCCATTTAGTGGCTATATAATTTTAGGTGAATAATTTAACTTCTCTGGCATTCATCTATAAAATGCAAGAAATTCAACATGCCCTATGGGAGTGGCCTATAATGTGTTTGGTAAATGCTGTCATACAAGCAAGGAATCATTCAGGCACGCCAAAAAGAGAGCTGTATTATGGGTAGTCAAATAGAAACTTATACTGAAAATATAATCAACTCAGTGAAAAATAATTCATCCCTATAACCACTAATAAGCAACTCGAGAAAACAATATAAATAATTATATCTAACTTTACAAAAGTCAGTGATCATTTGCATTCTTCAAAATCATGTAGCAGGTTACTCAAAAATAGCAGGTATCAAAATAATACCTGAAAAGTTTTAGTTCTTACATTAAATCCAATCTAGTTTTGAGAATAATATTTGATAAAACAAGAATTAAGTTTATTTTTGTCCTTCCACAAACCACTATATGATCAAATTATTAACCCAGATGAACAAAGGTATTGATCTTTATGTAATATATTCAATTCCTCCCATTCAATTCACAACAGTAGACTCTTTTTCAGAAAACAGTTGCTCTAATAAGAAAATTAGAAAAGGCAATATGCCCCAAATTAAATTGCACACCAAGAGTCTCTTCAATCTATACTGTTGTGAACAATATTTTAACTGGTTACTCTGACTGACTGACTGGTCTTAGGTATTTAAAGAGATGTGTATCTCAAAGTAAATCACTAAATGTATTCCATTTCATGTGTGCATGAAACACACACCCAAAGACGACAGAAAGCCAGGTGAAGTCTTCAATGTTAAATCATACTCATACTCACTTATAGCTCTGGTATTGAGAGACAGAGCTATATTTTATATATATTATTCCTGACACAGGAATTGTTAAGTTCTGCACTCATCTGTTATATTTTAAGAAAAAAAATTTAAACACTTAAGAATCACTGCGAATTGGAATTGGAAATCAGTATAATCATATCAGACCCCATAGCCTTAATGAGGAGGAAATCCAAAAAGTGATTTTCCCATAGTCTTAGGTCTGCTTAAGAAAAGAATCAAGAACCAGATTTCCTGATGTTCAGTCCTTTAAACTGTGCCAACCTGTCTCCCAACTCAAAATAGATTTTATATCATATTTAAACTAGAAAAGTGCTAAAGATACTTGGGGAGCTAGTATTTTTTTCCTCCTTTCAAGGACACTATTTTAAAATGTTACTGACTTGACTAATAGGAAAGACAAGAAGGAAGGAAGGATGAAGGGAGGGATGGAGGGAGGTAGGAGACCCCTAAACTTATCATTTTCAGAATCCTGTGAATTCTATTACACTTTCAGTTTAACTTCCACACATAAATTTATGACAACAGGAGAATCTTTGAACCATTTCAATTTCCTCCTACTCTGAAAAAGATATTAAGAGGCAAAAACGGAAATTGACAGGGCCATTAAAACATGACAGCAAGTTTTTAACAGTCCTCCCTCTAACCTGACAGTTCAGATCATTTCTCATTTCACCAGAGCCACAGAAAACTTTTCAACTACAAAGTCAGACTTCTGTATCCTTGAAACCAAAATTGATATCCACACTTATTATAATTGAAATTCTCTTAATAATTTGTCTCAATTTAAGAGCACAGCATATTATATTTCTAGTATAGGCTCCAGTGATAAGAAGTTGTCAGAAATAAATGAGGTAATATATGTGAAAGTACTTTGTAAATTTGAAATTAATATAACAGATGGAAGGCACTGCATAAAAAAAGGTCTATAAGTGTGTTGCTAATGTGAATAAGATATATCATTCTTAGTGGTAAATCATTAGATGCATTTCTTTTATAATTGGGAGCAAGACAAGGATGTCCACTATGATTGCTTCATTTTAACACTTACAATGGAGGTTCTGGCCAGTGCAGTAAGACAAGAAAAAGATTAAGGGGAAAAAAAAAAAAAGAACTGATAAAGAAGAAGCCTTTTTAATCAAGGTATTAGTAATGTTTCCGGTTTGTACAAAGTATCCAGGATGGAAATTCAAAGGTATATTGCTGAGAGTGTGAGGTATGATGTTGGATATGATTCTAGAGATAAAAATGATAGAACAGGTGGACCACATTCAGTGGCCTTCTTACACAGAGCAACTTTTGGGGATATGGGATGAAAGTCCTAAAATGAAAGACTATAGCTCAAATTGGATAGAAAAAGCAAAGGAAAGTATATACACAAACTTGAGATGAATATTCAATTCTGAAGTATCATTAAGTATGCTTTCCTATTTGTGAGTTATCATCACCACCTGAGATTTCCCTGCATGAGCCCTAAACTACTAAATAATAGATCAAGAAGAGAAGGAATTGTGTCACTTAGGAACACAGCAAATTTTCGTTTCTCCAACATATTCTGATATACTCATTTCTGGTCTTCCCCAATATCTAAGGGTGTTGTAAAATTACGTTTAGGTAATACATATTTTAGTACAACATTATAAGCTTTAGCAACCTTTATTTACCACCTTGAATTCTGAAATGCTTTTAATATGATTCTTTTGTTTTCCACATTTTTACAAAATTTATTTATTTATTTTTTTAAAAGCTTTTATTTATTTATTTGACAGAGAGAGAGACAGCGAGAGAGGGAACACAAGCAGGGGGAGTGGGAAAGGGAGAAGCAGGCTTCCCGCCGAGCAGGGAGCCCGATGCGGGGCTCGATACCAGGACCCTGAGATCATGACCTGAGCCGAAGGCAGTCGCTTAACCAACTGAGCCACCCAGGCGCCCCAACATATTTTTACAAAATGTAGTATAATTTAAAATATTCAGCAGTTATAAGGTATTTTAGAGCTACACTGTTGCAATATTCTTTACTCAGAAAGAGCTTTAAAACTGTCTAATCATGTTGCAAATATACATTGATAATCTAACATGGCTACATGAGCTGTGTGAATGTACTAAGGAGTACTGTCTAATGAAATTCAAGGTTGGATTATTGTCTGCAATATCAAAGCAAGGTTGGATTATTATCTGTAATATCAAAGATATCAACTACTTAAACGTACCAACTATTTAAATTTTATCTTTGTGTTTGGTAATGGTTCAGACATTTCTCCCGTAAATATTGTATAATGAGGGGACTACTATTTTTACTACAAGGGAGCAAAATTGTAAGTCAGAGGCTGAAAGCACATAAAACCATCTGTTTTAGTTATGTGAAAAAACTTCCTAGTATCAGCCAGAGAAAAACTGAAGGAAAAGTTACTGATTGGCTGAAAATATGTTGAATGTGAGGGGGAAAATGTTCTCCCATATATCATGTCAGACCCTTCCCCATAAACTAGGAAACTACATAAATTTTGACATCTTCCCTACACATGACAGAAGCTGATTAGCTTACAGAATTTCAAAATTGGTAGAAAAAAATTTTAATAATTACTTTTGCCTTTTACACTCATATAATGAATATGTTATACATTTGTAATGGTATTCAATGGTTTGTAGCATATTTTAAAACTAGATGATGTATTACTTTCCAGAAGTCAGTACACTCTCAGATTTTAAGTTATTTATGCATTTCTAGCTCTGAATGATACATCCATATAAAAAGAGATTTCTGATCAGTGTTTATAATCTTCCAAACGGCTACATCAAGAGAGAAGGAAAAAAAGGAAAGAAAAGAAAAGACAGACAAGATAAAATAGGAGTGGGCAGAGGGCTAAAACACAAACATGCAAGAAGGATTTTAATGAAAGCTATGCCATTTGCAGAATGAAGCATCAGTCCTACTTGGTTAGCACAAGCAGGCAAGTACTTTTATAAGTAATATAAAAAAAATCAGTAAATATAAAAATAACTCTGATATGTACTTCTGAATACCTACTGGCCAATTTTGCTACTCAATAAAAGGATAAATTTGATTATTCAGGAACTGATTATGTAACATAAGTTAGCCATGGTATTTGCTTTTTCTCCATATTATTACAAGATTTTTGTGTAGTTCATCTTCAGTAATAATCTCTACTGTAATGGGCAGTGAGGATAATGTTGAGTTGTCCACCACATTTTATAAGGCATCTTAAATTTGAGGATAAAGGGCAAAACTCTGTTTGTAATTTTTAGCTTTTGGCCTCAATTAGTATTGACAGTATGAGTTAACTCTAGGTAATGATTTAAAAAGTCATTTTGCATTTCTGATATAACCTAAAAAATTAATAATCTAGCCCCAAAACTATATTAACATTAATAAAAACAGAATCTTTTATATCCATGTAGAGCATATTTACTAAAAATCAGGAAAAAAGTTTTCTTCCAGCCTTATTAATAATGAGGGAAAAGATTTTTAAAAATGGGACACAAAAACTGCATGAAGATGTCTAATGTGACAAAAGTTAAAATATACCAATAATATTAGAGAACTTGCTAGTATTTAAAAACCACAGTGTTTTCTTACCCTTATGTATTGTCCAAAAATTGAGCCAACTGTCACATTATCTTCTCCAAAGGACAGTCCTCAGGACTCCTCTGAGCCTTCAGTACGTCACCTGAGAGGACTTTGTTCCTTTTGTGTTAGCAGCAGAGCCAAAATGAAGCCTTACCGCACCCCCTCCCCAATGAGGATACATAGAACACACAGCCAAGAAGTTGCCTTCAGGACTCAGTACTGAGCAGAGAACACTGAGGCAGGAGGGAAGGGAGACTCAGGAGACAAGCTGACCTAAGTAAAGTCATTTGGGTTTTAGGTTGACCCTTAACCTAAAAGCCAGCAGGTCATAAAAAGATTCACAAAATCTGATTCATGGAAAACCATAAAACTCCACTCCCTCCAGCACTAAAAGCTTGACATTCGTAAAAGCTCAACATTCTTCAAATTGCTCCCTGTAGGTAACTTTGCAACCCTAAAACAATGGAAAAACTAACCACTCAATGTAAATGATAAACCCAAAGTTACAGAGTAAGCCCCTCCCTATACCATTAGCTAATTTTAAAAACTTAAAACCTTCATTAGAGGCAAAGAGGGTCCTCTTCCTCACCTAGGATGAGAGGTCGCTACTTTGTGAAATAGCTTTCTTACTTCTAGACTTAATAAGTCTTTGTCCCTTTCTCTAAACACCTTGCTCTTGAATTCTTTCTCATGCAAGAGAGTTCTTGGCAAGGGACTTTGGCTGTCCAGCATCAATAGGGCACAGTGCAAATAAGAAATAAAGACAGGAAAAAAATCTAAAAGTCTTTAAGATGGGTTCCTAAAATATGGCCCTGTAAAAGTTAGAAAAAATGAGGTGGAGGGCCCTACCTTGCAGATCTTGTAGAGTGATTCCTGGCCATCTCCTCCAGTATCTTTAAAGTAATCATGGGCAGGAAATGTACGATGAATATCTCGAGTGATAACACTCTCCTGGGCTGAGTCCTAAAACAGAAAAAAGTAGATCTGGTCATTAATTTAAAATTTCTTTTTAATTGAAAAATAAATACACATGCCAAAAAAAAAAAATACTCAAATAGCACAAAAGAGTATGCTGCCCCCACCAAAAATATCCGCCTTCCATTCCAAGCCCATAGTCCCATTCCAAGCCCATAGTCCCATATACATGCTACCAGCAGTTTCGTTTGTATCCTTCATCCATCTATCTATCTATAGATGTGTGAATATATGCTTATGGGAGAGGGAGGTGAGGGAGAGAAGTTGTATAAACACATCTCTAGCCTCTGTTCTTTGAAACACAAATAGAAGAAAACTATCTGCTACTTTCATGGAATAGGATAACTTATAGAATATTCCTAATCAATACACGCAAGTGTACTTCATTCTCTTTAAGGGCAGCTATCAAAAAGAATGAGGTATCTGGATAGGGACATACCATGATTTGTTTAACATTCTCCTATTAATGACTTTTCTGCATTTTTCTATTTACATTACAAATATTATCACTAGGAACATTTTTATACATATGTGTTCAAGAACAGGTTCCTAGAGGTGGAACCGCTAGGTCAAAGGGTATATACATTGCCATTTTTGATGAAGGCGCTTTCCCTCCAGAGGTGTTGTAACAATACATACTCCAAACACTGGTGGAGTAGATGTTTTTCCTTATCTGCCCAATACCGCATATTATCCAACTTCTTAAATTTTTGATAATCTGATAAGTGAAAACTCAGACCACAGTAATTTAAAAAGTAAAGATATCAATCGTTTCCTCCTGAGAGGTTAACTACCTAACTCATTCACTCCAGAAAATAAAAAGCCCCAAAACTACTATATTAGATGACACATGCTTTAAAGATAAATCTAGAGGTTCTTTTTAAGACAAATTCAGGATCCAAAAGCTCAAAATTGAGTAGAATTCTAAGCTTTATAAAAAGTGATTAATCATTCATTTGATTTTATTTGAGTCCCATAAATGTTATTTGTTTTATCTGTTTCAATGTCAAGAAAATAGAACAGGAGCACTTCTGGCAACCCTGATGATGAAAATATTTTGCACAGTTTAAGGAAGCATCGGTGACTACTAGTGCAAATTAAAAGTGTCGTTTAATGTCTTGCTTCCATGAAGATTTGAACAAATCCCCCATTTCAGTTAAAATCAAGGAAGAGAAAAAAAAATGTTTAATACATGAGTTACTTTAATGAGTGCTAGCTCCCTTTCTCTTTGCAGCTGAGAAGTATGTAAGAAGGAAGTCGCTGATTAGCTCTAAGTTAAGCCAGGGCCTTCTCTTGCTGCCTTTTTCATTTCAACTTCTATTTCATGCTGAGTGGTAATTAGATCTTATACCATGTGGAGAAAGGACACAAACTGGAATGTCCCACATTTGCTAGCAAACACCAAACACATTGCAAATCAGTCCAGAGGAAATTCTGATGGCTTAGAGGAATGCAGTGCTACAGCTGAATAAAAATGAAACTTGAAAAAAAAAATCATACCTTAAGTAAGAGGATACATAGAAAGCTTATATTTATAAAGGAAATGTAGGTTCTAAGGATAGAGAAAATTTTGAGGGGAGGTAGGAGCACAGAACAAGGTGAATATAAAAGTAATGTATAAAGAGCTATGGTCTGGTATAGAGTCTAAGTAGGAGATCCCTTTAGTAGGGGATCTGGTACCAGGTAGAAGAAAGTCTTCACTGTCCAGGTTTTCCCTAATAAAAAGGTTCTCTTTCCACACAGTAATAGTTCCCACTTAGGAGCTATTTGAAAAGATGGCCAATAAAAATGTTACTACTGCCACTGCTGAACTATTTCAGGGGCAAACATGTGCTGAGTGGTTCACAGGATAACTCTTTTTACACTTTTCAAGATGTTAAGGGAGAGAAATCATTGGACTATATTCACTAGAAACTGCCTACTCATTTGGCATCATACTGTGTTTAAATGGTACCAACAGTCTGATTCAGAGAAAGGGAAATTGATTAAAAATTTCTAGAAAGTAACTTTATATAATACTGAGTAATTTTTTTCTATGCATACTTGAATCTTCCTTATTTGTTTCTAAAAATAAATGGGCAAAAAATCAAATGAAAATAAAAATCAACTTACCCTGACTTTAATGAACCTTCCCTTCCTAGGATTACTTTTAAATGCTCTCTACATATGTGTGTTTCTAGAGTTTTCTTCCAACATATTGCTCTCAGTTGACTAAGGGAACAATTTTTGGAACTCCACTTTATAAACTAAATAAAATGTTTTGCTATATTGTTCACTAATTCCTTTCACATAACTGAAGGTCAGGAGGTACACTAGAGTCTTACAAACAGACTAATATGAACGAAATTGTGTACTAGACTAGAGACAATAATCACGTTTTCAAAGCTAAAATTAATTATCTCCCAATTATTGATGAGAGTAAGAACAGTATATATTTCAGGAATCCAGACCTGAGATGTGGGAGATTAGTCCCAAATTCACTCACTCTTTCAATGAATATTTTAATCAAAGCTAATGCTCTGTAAAAGGAAGGTAAAATGATGATTTTTCTCTTCAATATTAATTTTCTGTTTAGACTTATTCCAATTAGGGTTGTGAATTTTTATAAGAAATAAAATGAACAGAGAAGGAAAAAAAGAGGCCAAATATTTCACCATCTAAATATCTGTAGTTAAAAGGGTTCATGTGAAAACCCTTTAAAAAAAAAATATGGCTAGAAACATTTTATAGCACAACCAAAACAGAGAGGAGGTCATTTAGGTAGAAGGTTCCCATAAGCAGAGTCTCTTTAAATCCTAAAGGTTATCATCAGAATGGGGAGAGGAAGGAAGTCACTCCTTCATGGGAAGCTACTTCACCAATATCCAGAGAGGTTCACAATGTGACCTGCAATTTACTTCCCAGTAGGTGCACCTCCCATTCTGATCTTCAGTCCAGTATGGTGGATTAGTGGCTTTGAAGTCAAACTCATTGGTTCTATTTCTGACTACTCAACTTAATATGTATAGGATCCCAAACAAGTTATTTAATCTCACTAAACTTCAGTTTTCTCATCTTGAAAATGGGATGATAATGTAAAATTTATGTCATTTAGAATAAAATAATGCATGCAAAGTGCTTACTTATAAGCACACTGCCTAGGATAAACTGAGTAGTCATTAAAGAAACAAAAACAGTAATGTCAATTATTATTCCCCCTTTTCCTTAAGAATCACATGTAACTGTTTAAATGTTCTGGTGAAAATATATTTTAGACATCTTTCTGCAGGTGTACACTTTAAATAATGAAACAAACCACTGTTTTTCTTTGGATATCATGAACATTATGAATAGAGCTTTCAGCATGATGACACTTTAATACATACATTCTCCATTCTGAATTTCCTATCATGTATCTTATGTGTCTTAAATTATCCTTATTTATACTAATCCATGAATAAAAGCAAAAGTGAATAATTATTTGCATAAAGTAATGTTTTTATCAACTGATACACATTCTGGCCCCAGCCTTGCATATATCCATGAAATAAAGATATACACAACCCAGGAGGAGGATGGAAAGGACAGGGTGTGGTAGAAGCTAAATGTGCCAGAGTAGTTACCATGTCCATCACTACATTAGCTTCTGAGAATCAGAGAAGGGTCGAAGTCATGGTTATGAAGAGGACAAACATCACTGTCTCTCTCACATGCCTTCCTTATGGACCATCAACACCAAGTATGTAACTGGTAGGCAAAGTCCTTGATAGCATCTATCCCATCTAAGGAGCAGTTAGGTTGGGCCACACACAAAAGTGGACTCTGACCAGAAACAGAGAGTAACTGTGAGAGGTTTGAAAGAAAGTCTTAAAAGATGAGTTTTATCTGCCTCCTCCCCACCCCACACCCCTGACACTACCACCACATAGAAACTAAATTTCTATTTAGTTTACCTTTGAAGGATTTTCTTTAATTTCCAAACTGCTAAGTCACAAGACTAAATTATCTTTTTATTTTCAAAAAAGACATCATCTCTAGTGTGATAAAATCCATGCTCCAATAGAGGATATAATTTGGCTTGTTGAAAATCAATTTCAAACCAACTCTAAGAGGTATGATAAGTAGCTCGATTAACTTTTGATCATTTTAGGTGGATTCAATTTACAGCCTGCTACCAAGAGTATTACATGAGCTGTTCTTCTAGTAACATATATATGCCCTAAAATATCTGCAATCCTCTTAATTCCTATTCCAACAGAATCATCACTTACTTGTTTGTTATGAGAAAAAAAATGAATATAGCAATCAAGAGTCAACAAGTATTAGGAAGACAGGTTTGGTTGACCGTAGCCTATTATTTTTTTAATAAAACAATTTATGGGCTGTCAACAACTGGAAAAGTATTCTATTGCAGATGATTGTTTTTACATGTGACCTTAGCACCAGATGAAGTGTGAAACTGATGTCGATAAATGAACACCTTAGCTATACTTTAATTTGCTACATTTTTACAACTATGACAGCATATACACAACCAGGAGGAGTTTCTTATTATTCTGTATTGCCAAATCCAAAGTATAACTGCATTTTCACTTTTCATCTACCACAAAATGATTTCAACTTTATAAATATCATGCCAATTTGTGTTATTAAAAATGCCAATGTAGACCACGCCTACTCACAGTGAGCAGATAAATGATTCAGAGCTTAAAAAATACTTGACTTTAGAACGTGCCTTCTATTCTTACTTCACAGGGATCCTCCTTTAGTTCTGTGTTGGAGCTAGATCTATGGTAAAACATCACAAACTGGTCGGCTTACACGTTCCTGAAAGCAGATGGGTTTGCAGTGGTGGGTCTTATTTATTTGCCTTGATGTTTGCCAAAAATCCAAAGAGGCAGAGATAAAAGGAGAAAATATGAAAGTGCATTCTAGTTTCAAACATGCTATTGAAATTATGAGCGAGAAACAGTAACACACACAAAAAAATGGATCATTGCCAGTCTTCATCCTTGAATATGCAGGTGGGGGGCAGGGAGCCTTGGCATAAGTGGGATAATATGGAAGGAAAGAAATAAATGTTAACTAAATCATATTGTAAGCAACCTGTTTCCCAGGCATTGAACACACATGCTGCCAAATGTCTGAGAATCAAAGCCTGACACAAAGGTCAAAAATATAAGCCACATTCTGGCTTCAGCTAGAAAGAAATCTCTTCAGGGAGAGAAGCAACAATAAGAACTAAAGGGAGGGGAAGGAAGGGGACAGGAAGAAGTGTTATCTCTAAGACTGGCCAATATTCATAATAGATACCTTGATCTTGAAGGAAGTGCCAGGACTGGAATGGGAAATATGAATAGAATAAAACATTCTTCTGAGACTGGAAGACTAAGAAGCATTGCAGCCTATGGGCACAGCCTGGATTTCCCAGAAAGCCCATGAAATTTAGGTCGGAGCAGAGATGACTGTGACAAATACCTGGGATTACTTTCAGACTCCCAATACACCCACCAAATGCATCTATGGCCATATATGGGTATATCCTCATTCCAGGGTTGCTAACCACTCATTATCCCAAAATAAAGGTTCAACTAAGGCACTTAGGCTTGGAAGCTCATTCAATGAGCAGTGATAAACTCTGCAACTTCTATTGGAATAAGCACAATAACTGAACTTCAGTGGTGTTATTTTCCAAAGTAAGATGCATTTCTGTCTTATTTTTTAAAAAATTATGATTTTTATCAAAATAGCCCTTTAAGCCCTTTGAAATAAATAATTTAAGAGCTCCATATTTACTCCCATTGTATAAAAATAACTTTTTATTTTTCCACAAAACTAAAGAACACCTCTAAATAACTAGCATTTGATTAAAATGCCTATTTTCACCTAATCCTTACATTTTATAACTTTATAATGTACATACCTAGTTATTAATAACTTAATAATTTTAGCCATTCTACCACTCCTTCAATTACTTTAAATGCTTCTCTTTGAAAGTCTTTGAGCTCAATTACATTTTCTTTTTTTTTTTTAAGATTTTATTTATTTATTTGAGAGAGCGGGGGAGGGAGACGGTCAAGCAGGGAGCCCGATGCAGGGCTGATCCCAGGACCCTGGGATCATGACCTGAGCTGAAGGTAGACGCTTAATTAACTAAGCCAGCCAGGTGCCCCTCATTTACATCTTCTTAAATCAAATGACATAAAAATCGAATGTACATAAAAAATTAAACTTTCTACTTGTTGTTTAGTGTTATTAAATTAATTTATGTATAAATTCATTTATGTATACAACAAATACTTAGTTCTGAGTACCTACTAAGAATCAGGCATTATTTTAGGTGCAGAAGATACAGCTGTTAGCAAGGCAATGTCCTTTCCTATGGGACTTATATTCTAGTAGCAGGGAAAAGAGACAAAAAACAAGTATATCATATTGGCTAGAGAAAAGTACAATGAGAAAAATAAAACAAGGTAAATAGATAGTGAGTGAGGAGAAGGCTGATATTTCCAGTACGGTCGTTTTGCCTTTCTGAGTGTTTGACTATTTAGAGAAAGGGCATTATAGGCAAAGGGGAACTCATGTGGGAAAGCCCTGAGATGGGAGCAGAATGGCAATACTTCTCTAGATACTTTCTTCATGAATTGCCATGAATTTCTCTAGATACATGTCTTCAATGAATTGCCAAAAATTATTCCAATATTTTTCTGGATTAACATAGCTACCTCAGGAATTTATAAGTATAATTTAGATTTATAAATTTTATATTTATAAATTTATAAGTATAATTTAGATCATTTTTATAAGATGTTTTAATTCATATATTTGAATAATATTCTCCTGGTTGCACATGTCTATATGAAAGTTTACCAAACATCTATCTAACACTTGTCATTGGTAAGATACTATACTAGGATTTACGGGATCAAAAAAAAAAAAAAAAAAACATAGGCTATAGGCCATAATATCCCTAAATTGCAAGAGGTTAAGATCTTGTTAAGACAAGATATAGGTGCAAATATACTGGAAGGAAACATATGCTAACAGCTAAATAAATGATATGGGCAAAGTTAGCTATGGGAATTCGGCAAAGAAAGTAACTGTAGAAGGGTTCACTGGTGAAAGGGGCCTTCTCAGAAGATGAGGACTGGGTTGGCTACCATAGACGGGATGGGTTCAACAAAATGGAAAGATCTCAAGAGAATATAGTTGATCCTTGAACAATCTCGGGATAGGGGCACAAACTCCCCATGAAAAAAATCCACCTATAACTTTTGATTCCCTCAAACTTAACTACTTATGGCCTACTATTGACTGGAAGCCTTACCAAAACATAGTTGAACAACACATATTTTGTATGTTATACATATTATATACTGCATTCTTACAGTAAAGTAAGCTAGAGGAAAGAAAATGTTAAGAAAATCATAAGGAAGAAAAAATATACTTACAGTACCGTACTGTATTTATCAGATAAAATTGGTTCTGATTTAAATGCTAAGAGGGCCATAGAGCAGTTCAAACCCATTTTGTTCAAGAGTCGACTGTACGCTACAACAAGGTGACATGAGCAGAGGTTCCAAAGCAGGAAACTACTCCTGGCATGCCCGAGAGATATGACTCTAATTGTCTATAGAAGGGAATCATAGAGGGGCAAGTTGAGTAGGATCCAGAATATGGAAAGGTAATCTTGAATGAAGATGTTTTAACAGTTCTGTGGACCACAAGGAACCATTTCATCTGGCCATGTCATTTCATGGTCTTTGTAGTCAGTTTTGTGAACTCTTGTTTTATTTTGATCTCATCTGATTTTACTATCTGAAAGAATTAGTGTGTAGTGAAGAATTAACCTTACACAAAAAGAGTTGGTGGCCTTTATCATTAGTTACTAGGAGGTGATCTGTACGCCCTTGGAATGCCATGCCTGATAGGAGGTCTTTGTTTGCATGTGGGCTTTGGTCACCCAACAATCTAACAATGTGATTTATCATGGGGCTTAGGGTCATGCAGCATTAGTTCTATCTATAAAGAGACTAAAAAACTAAAGGCCAGTCATGTGGGCAGTACATGAATAAGCCCCTATAAAAACTCTGCACAAGACCCAAGTGAGCTTCCCTAAATGAAGCTGGCAATATTCCATGTATGTCGTTACACACTGGTGCCAGGAAAGCTATGTTTTTGATGACTCCATGGGGAAAAGACAAAAAAAAAGTTCCATGTTTGGCATTTCTCCTGGACTCTGCTTGTGCTTCTTCCCTTGGCTGGCTTTAATCTGTATCCTTTAGCTATAATACACTGGTACCATCAGTTTAACAGCTTCCATTGAGTTCTTTGAGTGTTTCTAGTGAATTATTGAACCTCACAGTGATTCTGGTAACACCCTGAACTTAAAATTAGTGTCAGAAGTGATGGCAGTCTTATGTGGACTATGATCCCTCTTTAACTTCTTCACAAGCTGGACATTAATAATTTTGAAAATCTCACTATGGTATTCTCATCAGTAAATTTTGTTTATTCAAGGATATTTATCATTGCCTTTCATTTCCTCTATGACAAAATATTATTCACAATAAAACAGTCCCACAATACTGTGTTAATTCAGATGACTTTTTAAAAAAATCACCTTTAATGTAGGGGCACCTGGGTGGGAGGCTCAGTCAGTTAAGCATCCAAGTCTTGATTTTGATTTAGGTCATGATCTCAGGTTCGTGAGATTGAACCCCGCATAGGGCTCCATATTGGGCGTAGAGCCTGCTTGAGATTCTCTCTCTCCCTCTCCCTCTGTCCCTCCCCCCCAAGCTCTCTCTCTTAAAATAAACAAAATAAGTAAAATGAAAAATCACCTTTAATGGAGAACCCTACAGGTTAAAAATATTGGGACCACTATTGGCCATTTGACCACGTGCTCGCTGAGCTCCCCCAAAATACAAATGTGATTAGTGAAGATCACTAAATTAAAAGGGGAACAGACAACTACTGAAGTGATTCTATAATTCACTTACATAAAGGGTCACCTGAAACCTAAAAGGAGAGTGAGTATAAGGGAACGATAACTACATCCCTAAGTAAATGTCAATAATGTATCTACTTTAAAAATCCTTTAAGATCAATAAAGTTCTTCACACTGGGATATGGATTTTGAAAAATGCAATTAATTTTTATATCAAGTCAGGTTACATAATTACCATTTTGTTCCTTTTTATAGCAGCACATTTCCATTAACCCAAGTTTTTACTAACGCAGGAGTAAAAGATGCACTGATCACACAACAATAACAAAAGAAACAGGCTTAAGAACAGAAAGATTGTTCCTGAGAACTATAATAGTTCTAGTTCTCAATTATAAAGCTTATTTCAATGAATTAAATGTTCTAATTCCATCTAGTAACTGTACTATAAGGCATTTTTTTGTTTTACAAATCCTAATTAATATTATAATTTTCTTTTCTGATAATCTGTTCAATTTTCCCTATTCAAGAGGGTCAATTTCTGTTTCTCCAACAGATTTTTCTGGAAATAGAAAAAAACTGTTTTTTGCAATGAGGCACATTTGAAGTTTGATTAATCCTTTCTGGAATAAATCATGAGTAGAAACCTAGAGATTTTTATTCTATACTTTTTTTTTCCCTCTATAGTGATTCAGAAATGAGCATTACTATTCTAAGACTTAGGGGATCTAGGTAAATATATATTCCAACTCCTCAACACAGTATATTCCTTTTTAGTTTCTTCGCTGATTCCTTGTCTGGGTACTCCTTATCTGATGGTGTTACATCCTTAGCCTTGTTCTCTGCTCATCTTCCATGTTCTTCCTGGGAAATCATATCCATTTCTGTGACTTCAGCTACCATCTGTCTTCTCTCTCCTTGCTCTTTACTAAAGTAGATGCCAAACCTTAACAATTATCAGAATCATCTGAGAAGCTATTTTGGAACCCATATCTCCAGATCTCACCTAGATTTAAGTTACCAAAATCTCTATAGTACTTCCAGGCAAGCTGTATTTTTAACAAATCCCTACAGAGCCATAAGCAAAAGTCTACAAATTGTTATCTAGGAACTACTGGTCTAACAGATCTATCATTTTACATCTAAAACTTGACAAGTCAAAAACTCAAATCAGAATTTCCCATTTAATCAGGTGTCCTTTTATATTCTCAGTCTCAATGGAGTGAAATTCCATGTCTGAGCTGACATCCAAAGAGTTATTCTGAAAGTTGTCTTTTCCCTTTTTCCTCCCTTAATCAACTGGTCCTTTGGTCTTCCATTCAGTTGTATTAATTAACTGGTACACATTCCTGAATATCCACACTTGGCTATCACTTCTAGGTAGACCATGATCAGTTATTATTTATCTGTTTCCCTGGCACTGGAGACTTTAGTAGGTACTTAGTAAATGGATGCTAAATAAATCAAAATAAGGGAAGCAGGCATGTTAAGTGTATACTCTCCACGATGGAAAGACTCAAGTTTTATAATTTCTGCTTTGAGTTCTACATTCTCTTGGAACCTCACTTAGATGCAGTAGCAAAAGGAAATAATCTGCCCCAAATCAAAGTTGATAACAAGTACTCATAGACTTACAAGCCAAACCTTCACAGCAAAATGTATACCAAAATGTCCTTACTCCCAATGCCAAAGATGACACATGGAAATAATTACAGATATTACTACAGAAAAAAACAAACGGATCTCCATCTTAAAAAAGAAATTAGTAATTATGCCACCATTGGAATGCAAAAATCATCATAACAAAAAGCTGCTTGGGGTTTTCTCACTGAGTTTTACCTCATTTTATATGAAAAGCAACAAAAGATAAAGATACATTCAAATGTTGCATTATTTCAAAATCAGTCCTTTTACTTCAAAAATGACAAGAGATGGATCACATAATTAATGTGTTCAAAACCCTACCAGAGGCAAAGTACATTAAGTATGATGTTTTAGAAATCTACAGTAACCTTCAGAGTTTACATGTTAACTCTTTCTCAGTAAAATAGCTTGAAGTAGTAGACTGAGATCACGGTTAGGCAAGAATCAGAAAATTCTTTCCTATTCATTGCATCTCAGGATCATAGTATTTAACAGGCTCAGGTTCTTTACTAGGTTCTTAATACCATATGAAATCAATGGAGGATACAGATCCTCCTCTTTTATTTGAGGGCCTTTTAGAAGCTATAAATTAAGAGAGTAACGTCTTCTATTCTATTCATAAGATTATAAGATACACATGAATGAGGATTTTTTTTCTATCTTCCAGACTGCTAGTTATTTAGGTTCTATAACACTGACCTGAGAAACATACAGACATGGCTGTTGTCTTTCTCACTTTTGAAGCACTACTCGGCCCCTTTAATCAATATCCATATTTGCTTCTGATTTAAATGCTAAGAGGGCCATAGACCCAAGTTACTAAGAGATGATTTTTAAAGTCTAAATTTCTAAAAAAGAAAATGTAACTGGTTAAACACTAAGAAACTGCAAAAGTAATCCCACCTATTTCTCATTTATTAAGTTGCCATTTGTGCTTTGACTTGGTTCAGTAGTCATGGGGGCTGCAAGGAGGGTTCCTCCCAGGTGTTTGTCTGGCACTGTTTCTTTATTTAGACCTGGTTCTACAAAGAAAAGCTCTCTCATTTTTCCAAAGCTTTAAGTGGCTGATACCAAGTTACATACACATAACAGTTCCTATGTTGCAAAGTAATTAGGCATAATCAACAACTAGTCACAATGTGAAAATAAGTAATACTATTCTTTAGACAAACCAAGCGTTGTTTAGGTCAATTAGGACATGTGTCCTTTTCTGGCACCACCACAATTCAGGATATTATCACTTTATGCTTAGCCTATGACAGTGGCCTCTAAATCATGACGGAGAAGATTTTCTCTACTTTACCCTGTACAGTACTTTCAGGTTAACCTACCTAAAGTGCTGATTTGCTCCTGTGTAGCATTCAAATCCATCTACAATGTGGTTGCACCCACTATCCTCAAAAAACAAAACAAAACCTTATTCCATTCCATCTGAATCACATCCCATTCCACAAAACTGCACTGTTATTTCAAGCTTCAATGCTTTTGTGCAATTTCCTCTGCCTTGGATGGCCCTATTTCCCACATTTTCTCCTGTTAAAATCCTGTCCATTTATAAAGGCTCATATAGACTTCTTCCGTGGTGCTTTCCTAATGATCCCAAGAGAAAATAATGCTGTCTTCCCTTATGGCCTAATAACACCAAGGTGTATAAATGTATACAAACCTATTACATATTGCTTTGGGGGTAAGATATATCGTACCTCCTCTAAGCTCCGGGCCACTAGACAGGATGTCATATAGTAACACATTTAGTACCTAACAGATCATTGTTGAATAAATTATTTTATGAAAGGAGAAAATGGTAAACCAAGGCAGAAAGACAAGAGAATAAAGAATGAGCTCATGTTGTCGCTCTTTAAGTGGAAGGTGGGTCAAATCCCACACTTAGCCACAAACGGAAACTAGGTTGGACAAATCTTCCTTTCTTGGGCACTCATTTCTGCCCTGTGAAATGCTCAGAGCTGGCTCCTTGGGGAGAGGGGTTATAAAAACCATCCTAGGACAGAATGTCATCTGACAGGACTACTGCCACGGCCAATGCTACAGTGAACATTTTTACCCACAAGAAACAAATGGTCTCATTGTTCAAAACCCTGCTCTTCTAGGGGTTGCTAAAAGCTAACTTTGTGCAAATTAGCACATTTTAGTTCATAATGCTAACGTACCGATTTTTTTTTTTTTTTATTTGAGAGAGAGAGAGAGCAGGGGGAGGGGCAGATGGAGAGGGAGAGGCAGAGAATCCCAAGCAGACTGCATCAAGCAGGGAGCCTGACACAGGGCTTGATCCTACAACCCTAAGATTATGACCTGAGCAGAAACCAAGAGTTGGACACTTAACTGACTGAGCCACCCAAGTGCCCCAACTTCCCGATTTACAGGGAAGAAGAATCAAAGAGTCCTTCACACAGATTTATCGTGATAAACAGAAAGCATACATTTTGCTTAAATCTACCTTCCATTTAGCAAAGGCTAAATGCTTTATGGAGTGCAGTGCCGCAATGATCTAAATAGTCACTGAAAACAGCACTTCTCCAAGTTAGTATTTCTTGCTGACTATGGTTGTGATATGTTCAAGATTATAGTGGCAAAATAAAATACACAGACCTGAACCATGAAGAGGAAAGCATGAACCAGAGAACCTATGACAAATGTAGCAAATCGAGAGCCACAGGGAAAGGAAGGGAGTAGTGGCTGATTTTGACTCTTTAAACAACAAAGATGCAGCATTCTGAGCCTGAGTATCAGTCAAGAAGACAACTCTGCCCTTACCACGAAGGGAGTATCTGCAACTCCTGAAAGTCAGGAGGAAATGGAGATGGGATGGGCCAAGTGAGGCAGAGGGAGTGGTCTGGCTCTCACCCCAAGAGCAGGTATTGCAACACCCCTGTACCACCCTCCCTGGGGGGAATCAAGGAAATGTCCACAAAGTGGGGTGGGGTGGGGGGTAAAAAGAAGGGGGGAGCTCAACAATATTTCATGAGTAAAAGAATTCTTAACTTCTTAGTTTTTTGTTTGCATCTTACTGAAGGATATAAGTAGGACAGGTGCCCTATAAAGAAAATGTACTCAATTCAATGTGCTCAGCTATAGTGTGAGCTTTAGTTGTCTTATAATTTTATAATTCCACAAGAGTTAAAAGCTACTGTGTTTGCCCCAACTTCAGGGTTCCCAGATAAAATGTAGGACGCCCAGGTAAACTGCATGGGATTTAATATTGCATGGGAAACACTTATTTATATTAAAAAATTAGTTTTTGTTTCTCTGAAATTCAAATTTAATTGAGTATCCTATATTATTATTTGCTAAATCTGGTAGCCTTACCCAGTTTGCTAATATCACAGTGCTGGGAAAATCAATTACTGAGTACTCTTTATATACCATTTCTTTCTTCAGTTGCTTTTAAATACTTGGTCTGAAAGACACCGTATTTGATATAAACTAGTCACATCTGACTTCTCAAGCAAGCTGTGTTAAATTTACTTAAAAAAAATGAGCAAATATTAGTTAAATGCCACAGATACTGCTATGAATATATTGAGAAAGCTCGAATCTACACTATATATGACTGAGAGGAAAATGAGGACATCTAGGTAACAAGGGACAGACACCAGTAGTTAGAATACCAAGCCTGTGTGGCTCAGAAAAACTGAATTGATGACCTGGAAAATAAGATCAAATTAAGATATAGAAGACTGGTCTGAAGTCCCTGAAGACATGACGGCAGAGAACAGATAAAGATTCCTCTCAGTGAGCAGACCACAAAGATGCTGAGACTATTTACTGAGTCAACAACTCTCCTCTGCTCAAATGTCAAATAAAGATCAATCAATTAACACCTGAAAAACTTCTCTAGTCAAAGAAAAAAAAAACGGCTTCGAAATTAGCATAATGGCATATACCTACAGCTGAGATTTTGGTGTTGTGCTAAGCTTTATCAAAGGAGGATTTATTGTTCTAGTATTTACACTGCAAATATTGATAGGAAAACAGTATCTGGACACAACTTGAAAGACTTGGGTGTGGTGGCCTGGAGACAAGCAATTCTCATATATAACACAAATTCAGGAATAACAAAAATTTAATGGGTTGTTTATTTTAAACAAATCTTTTTCATTTAAGATTTTAAGTAAATAAACATGAGATCCATTTAAATATTCTTAATTATTTTTCTGAATGTTTTAACATTTTTATTGAAATTTTATAAACTAGCAGACACTACAGTATCTGATTATAATGGTGCACTTTTGAACAAATTGTTAGTCTTTCTTTGAATATGTTGTAAATTAATTGAAAAGTGCGATTTTTCTTCTTTTCATATTGTATTCTTTTTGTTTTTAAAGGTTTTATTTATTTATTCCTTAGAGAGAGAGAGACTGAGAGAGAGAGAGAGAGAGTATGAGCAGCGCAGAGGGAGAGGGAGAGGGAGAAGCAGGCTCCCCGCTGAGCAGGGAGCCTGATGTGGGGCTCGATCCCAGGACCCTGAGATCATGATCTGGGCTGAAGGCAGACACTTAACAAACTGAGCCACCCAAGCACCCCTCATATTCTTTTTTTTTTTAAGATTTTATTTATTTATTTCACAGAGACAGACACAGCGAGAGAGGGAACACAAGCAGGGGCAGTGGGAGAGGGAGAAGCAGGCTTCCCGCTGAGGGAGCCCGATGTGCGGCTCGATCCCAGGACCCCGGGATCATGACCTGAGCCGAAGGCAGACGCTTAACGACTGAGCCACCCAGGCGCCCCCCACCATATTCTTTAAAATAGAGAATTTTGGGGGTGCCTGGGTGGCCCAGGCGCCCCCCCACCATATTCTTTAAAATAGAGAATTTTGGGGGTGCCTGGGTGGCCCAGGCGCCCCCCCACCATATTCTTTAAAATAGAGAATTTGGGGGGTGCCTGGGTGGCTCAGTCGTTAAGCGTCTGCCTTCGGCTCAGGTCATGATCCTGGGGTCCTGGGATGGAGCCGCACATCGGGCTCCCTGCTCAGCGGGCTCCCTGCTCAGCGGGAAGCCTGCTTCTCCCTCTCCCACTGCCCCTGCTTGTGTTCCCTCTCTCGCTGTGTCTGTCTCTGTCAAATAAATAAATAAAATCTTAAAAAATAAAATAAAATAGAGAATTTTTAATTGAAAACTATTTGAACAGAATTTTTTTTTTTAAACAGAAACTTTTTACTACAGACACACAGAAACACAAATGCACATGATAGTTCACATCCTTTGAAACCATTTTCATCAGTTACTTTGGTCTTTTTGGCTGCAACCAACCAACTGCAGCAGGGCCTCAGCTCCCATGGTTCAGGGATTGACAACCTACCATCCCCACACCTTAGGGCTGAACTCACTAAGGCTCTGGGGGCCTCTAAGAGTAAACCAAGCAGACTGTGACTAGGCAACACGTGCACATGAAAATAAGCAGCATGGTATCTTGGAACAATTTGATATTTTAATCAAAAACAAAATCACTTCGGCTCAGGTCATGGTCTCAGGGTCCTGAGATAGAGCCCCGCATTGGACTCCGCACTGAGCATGAAGCCTGCTTGAGATTCTCCCTCTCCCTCTCCCCCTCTTCCCTCTGCTTGCATGCTCTTTCTCTCCCATGCAAAAAAAAAATCACTGAAGTAGTCAAAATGAGAAAAATCTGAACTTTGCTGTACTTTCTCAAACTTGCTTCACAGAATATTGCCTCTGGGCTTGGTGTTCCTATCCCATCAAACAAGACTATCTGTCCTCACCTCCATATGGGCAAACTTGATTTTCTTTTATTTGCCCCACCTGTCCAGTAAATCACCAAATACTTCTTCACCCAGGTGTAGAGAGAAAGGATCAGAAGAAAAGAGTGAGCAAAATTTAGCTTTCTTTGAATGGGAGGGAAGGGGTGGTGTCCTGAAGTTAGTTAAAGGGCCATATTTCAAAGCTAGGTTGGGTGAGGTGGCTGAAGCACTGGTCTAGAATCAATGCTTTCCAAAAGAAATATAATGCAAGCCATGTAAGTAATTTAAAATTTTCATGAAGCCACATTAAGTAAAAAAAAAAAAAAAAACAGGAAATTAATTTTAATAACCTTTTATTAAAACCAATGACTCTGAAATATTATCTCAACATGTAATCAATGTTAAAAATTAACAAAATTCCACACTCTAAGCCTTTGAAATCTGATACGAAATTTTTTCAATTCTGATTTGCCACATTTCAAGCGTTTGACAGCACATGTTGCTAGTATCTACCATATTAGACAACACAGGTCTAGATTTGAACTCAGAAGCCAAACTCCACACTTTCGATCCTTTTATCACAAACTCTTCTCCCGTAGGGGGACAGGAAAAATGTCTCTTGGGTGGGGGAGTAAAAACAGAGAAGACTAAACGCTACAGAGAAGAACTGCTTATGCTTTTGCTTCTTCTGTCAGTCCACTGGGATGCAAAGGTTTCTTATGAAGCTGCTAAGCCCATTACCAATAATATTTGTTAGCCATGCTTCCATATGGGATGTAACTAATAACTTATCTTACTACCCTGGGCAAACAGAGAAACAGCAGTAAAAACCAGAAACAAGGGCATGGTCTTAAACATTTTCTATAAACTTTGGCTTCAAAGAACTCCACAGCAGACTGTGCACATCACAGAGGTAACTTTTGCTCCTGGGACTGCCAAAAATTACAGAAGCAATCTTAATTCATCCTGTATCGAGAGAGCGATGACCTGATTGTGTTGACATTGCCTGAGTTCTCTATTTAAGCAGCAAGAAGGTGTACAGGCTAGATTATCAAAGTCTAATTTAGGGCTTTAGTGTTTTCCAGGCCTCTCAATTTTCCTTAGGCACAATAAAGAGAAGCATTAAAGACCCTTCACAATGGAACATCCTTTTCAGAGAGTGTATGGTAGTGAAAAAATCTGAGCTGTAAAGCCATCTACAAACTATATAATCTTGGACAAGTTAATGTCTCTAAGCTTTGTGTGCCTCGTTCTCCCTACTCTGCCACCAAAATGGTGATGTTGGTCCTAATTTTCAAACTTGTTTTAAGATTAGATATTATGTATGCCAATCATAGTGCCTGACACATAGTAAGCATTCAATTCATGGTGGATATTATTAAACCTGGAATTCTGTTACTTTTTCTCTATAGCATGAGGGCAATAATTCTAGCACCCAGAAGTAGGGCAACTCCTGCAGGACTTCTAAGACAAAGTCATGGTGAACAGATTGGGGTTTAGCAAATCTACGGCCAGCCTTGAAGCTCCTCCACAGGCCATGGAAATTTTAAATCTCTATTACTGAATCATGATCATGATCTAATACTCAGTGTAGTGAATCATAATCAGAATTAAAAGGAAAAAAGGTATGGTTAATCCTACAGTGCATCTCACTGAATCATTTCTGAAAATTACTGCTTCTGACAGACAAGCATACATGTATGTATGGGGAGGGCCAACAAAGTTTGAACACCACCACATTAGAACACACTAGAATTTTAAGAAACTCTAAAACTTCTCACTTCCTGGGAGATGCAGATGAGCAGGAAAGAAGACAGCATCTGACTCTTTTGGAAAGGAATTTTTAGGGCCACAGTGAGATAAAGTTGTCAAAGATAGGCTCTAAAATATGTATATGGGATGAGGATATAATGATCCTAACTTTGATCAATAGGGCTGTGTGAAGCCCAACTACCCTCAGATGACTATAGAAAAAATATAACCAACTCACTAGATTATATGAAATCTTCATACAGCAAGTTGCAGGCATTTTTTTTTTAATTTTTTTTTTTTTTTAAGCACTTGAAAAAATATAAGAATTAAGGCTCTGGTGAAAGGAATTTTCCTGACTTTATAAATAGAATCTGATATAAATCCTTTTTGTGTGTGGAATTAAGAGATTTACATAATTTGAATCCTAATGTGTATAACACAGATGCTATAGTTTGCATTGCTATTTTTGGTTATGAAAAGAAAAACCAGGAGGAGGTCCAAGATGGCGATGTAGGAAGATCCTGAACTCACCCCCCTCCCACAGACACACCAAATCCATACTACATATGGATCATTTCCCTCTGAAGGGATCTGAAAACTAGGTGAACTGATCTCCACAACAAAGGATAAAAGGACCACACTGAGATGGATAGGAGAGGCAGAGACAGAGTCTCACAAAATGCCACACCCTCCTGGTATGGTGACCCACGAGAGAGAGATCTCACAGCATAGGCATTTCTCCCAGAGGAGTAAGGGGTTGCTGCCCCACATCAGCACTCCTGCCTCTGGGATCTGCACCAGAGATGAGCCTCCAGAATGTCTATTTGCAAAGCCAACAGGGCCTTAGGGAGGAGGGGGCTCCAAAGTGCTATAAAAACACTGAGATTCCTCTCTTGGAGGGCTCGTGGTCTTACTTGCCCCAAGACTCAGAAAAAAAAAAATGCCTAGACTATATGTGAAGGAGACTCATTTCCTGATCTGGAAGCACTGGAAGGAGGGGTGGGGGACAGTTGAGATGCTCCCCAGTGACAGAGATGCTGGTAGCTACCATTATTGCATTCTACACACAGTCTGGGGCACAGGTGGGTGAGCCTGGACACAACACCCCAATCCCCACAAAGGCTGAGGTGCATGGTCTCCACACTTCCTGAGGCCAGAGAGCCGGGGCAGTTGCAGTGCTCCCCTGCTCCCTGGGTAGAGAAGTCACAGATTTCTCTCCCCTCGCTAGCAAAAGTCTGCTAAAATGGCAGTTCTACATTCCCCCAACCCCAGGCTGGGGACTGGCCTGAAACCATGTACTAAATGAAATGCGCCCCCCCCCCCACCTTGGGTCACTGACAGGTCTTGGCACACCCTAAGCAATGGGGGCATATCAAGGATAAACCAGGTGGCTTAGACCATCACAAAAATTCAAGAGACAGCTAAGAGCTAGGGCATGGCTAAATGACAAGGATCATCACCTACATGAGACCACTCCCTCAAGACCGAGAGAGGTACCTGTTTTGCCTAATACATACAAACCACAGAAATGCAAGCAAAATTAGGAAACAGAAATATGTCTCAAATGGAAGAAAAAGACAAGACCATAGGAAAAGAGGTAATATACCTGATAAAGAATTCAAAGTAATGGTCATAAAGATATCTACCAAACTCAGGAGGAGACTAGATGAACACAGTGAGAACTTCAAGAAAGAGAAAACATAAGAAAGTACCAAACAATAGTCACAGAGCTGAAAAATACAGTAACAGTACTGAAAAATATACTCTAGGGGTTCAATAGGAGACTAGATGAAGCAGAAGAACAAATCTGCAAGCTGAAATAGAAAGCAATGGAACTCACCCAGACAGAGCAGTAAACACAAAAAAGAATTTTAAAGGGTAAAGATAGCTTAAGGGGCCATTGGGACAACATCAAATAACACTCATATTAAAGGGGTTGCAGAAAGAGAAGAGAAAGAGACAGAAAACTTATTTGAGAAAATAATAGCTGAAAATTCCCTAATGTAGGGAAGGAAACAGACATCCAAGTCTAGGAAGCCCAGAGAGTTCCAAGAAGATGAACCCAAGGAGACCCACACCAAGACACATTATAATTAAAATGCCAAAAGTTAAAGATAAAGAGAGAAATCATAAACGCAGCAAGAGAAAAACAAATTGTTATATACAAGGGAACCCCCATAAGGCTTTCAGCAGATTTCTCAGCAGAAACTTTGCAGGTCACAAGAAAGTAGAATTGACATATTTAAAGTACTGAAAGGAAAAATCTTCTAAGAATACTCTACCCAGCAAGATTATCATTCAGATGCAAAGGACAGATAAAGAGTATTCCAGACAAGTAAAAGCAAAAGGAGTTAATCACTACTAAACCAGCCTTACAAGAAATATTAGTGAAACTTCTTTAAGCTGAAAACTAATTGCACTAGTTAATAGCAAGAAAACATATAGAAGTAAAAATCTTACTGAAAAAGGTAAATATATAGTAAAGGTAGTGATTAATCACTTATGAAGCTACTAAGAAAGTGAAAAGACAAAAGTGGTAAAATTAACTAAAACTACAACAATTAGTTAAAGGATACATAGAAGATGCAAAGTGACATCAAAAGTACTGAATGTGGGGGGGGAGTAAAAGTGTAGTTTTGGAATGTGTTCAAATTTAAGTTGTTATTAACTTAAAACAGACTGTTATATATGTAGGATGATATATGTAAAGCTCACAGTAACCACAAAGCAAAAGCTTATAGCAAAGACATAAAATGAGAAAGGAATCTAAAAATAACACTAAAGAAAGTCATCAAACCGTGGCAAAGACAAGAGAAGAAAGGAACAGAGAGGAACTATAAAAACAGCCAGAAAACAATTTAAAAGATGGCAATAAGTACATATCTAATAATAATTACTTTAAATCAAAATGGACTAAGTTCTCCAATCAAAAGACACTAAATGGAGAAGAACGAGGACACATCTATATGTTACCTACAAGAAACTCACTTCAGAAGTAAGGACACACAGAGACTGAAAGTCAAAGGATATAAAAAGATATTCCATGAAAACGGAAGTGAAAAGAAAGCTTCAAAACAATGTAATTAAAGACAAAGAGAGTCATTACATAATGATACAGGAATCAATACAGCAAAAAGATATAACACTTATAAATACATATGTACCCAACACAGAAGCACCAAAATATATAAAGCAAATATTAACAGACCAAAATGGAGAAACTGGCAGCAAGACAATAATAGTAGGAGATTTTAATACCCTACTTATATCAATGGATAGATCACCCAGACAGAAATCAATAAGGAAACACTGGCCTTAAACACCACAATGCACCAGACAGACTTTATAGATATATACAGAACATTCCATCTAAAAGCAGCAGAATACACATTCTTCTCAAGTGCACATGAAACATCTTCAGAATAGACTACACATTAGAAAACAAAACAAGTCTCAATAAATTCAAGATTTTAAAACTATATCAAGCATCTTTTCCATCCACAAGAATATGAAATTAGAAATCAATTACAAGAGGAAAATAAATAAGTCAAAGAAGAAATGAAAAAAATACACAGAGACAAATATAAACAGAAAAACAACATACCAGAATCTGTGAGATGTAGCAAAAGCAGTTCCAGGTGGAAAATTCATACCAATATGGGCTTACCACAAGAAAGAAGAGCAATTTAACAAACAATTCAACTTTTCACCTAAAGGAACTAGAAAAAAAACAGAAGCAGCCCAAAGTTAGTAGCAGGAAAGGAATAATAAAGATTAGAGTGGAAATCAATGAAATAGAGGCTAAAAAGATAACAGAAAAGATCAATAAAACTAAGAACTGGTTCTTTTTTTTTAAGATTTATTTATTTTAGAGAGAGAGGGAGACAGAGACAGCACAAGTGGGGGGAGGGGAAGAGGGAGAGGAAGAGGGAGGAGACTCCCTGCCACGAACGGAACCCAACACAGGGCTCAATCTCATAACCCTGAGATCATGACCTGAGCCTAAATCAAGAATAGGATGTTTAACTGACTGAGCCACCTAGGCACCCCTCAGAGCTGGTTCTTTGAAAAGATAAATAAAATAGACAAATCTTTAGCTAGACTCACCAAGAAAAACAAAAGAAGGCTCGAATAAATAAAATTGGAAATAAAAGTTACAAGTGACACCACAGAAATACAAAGGATCTTGGGCACCTGGGTGGCTCAGTCGTTAAGCGTCTGCCTTTGGCTCAGATCATGATCCGAGGGTCCCAGGATCGACTCCCACATCGGGCTCCCTGCTTCTCCCTCTCCCACTCCCCCTGCTCTTGCTGTGTCTCGTCAAATAAATAAAATCTTAAAAAAAAAAAAAAAAGAAATACAAAGGATCAAAGAGACCACTAAGAATAATTATATACCAAAAAATTGTGCAATCTAGAATAAATGGATAAATCCCTAGAAACTTACAATCCTCTAAAACTGACTCATGAAGAAACAGAAAATCTGAATAGACCAACTACTAGTAAGGAGATTAAATCAGTAATCAAAAACATCCCAACAATTAAGTCCAGGACAAGATGGCTTCACTGCTAAATTCTACCAAACATGCAAAGAAGATTTAATACTTATCCTTCTCAAATTCTTCCAAAAAACTAAAGAGGAGGGAAAGTTTCCAAACCCATTTTATCAGGCCATCATTACGCTGATACCAAAACAAGACAAAAAATTACAGGCCAATAACTCTCAAAGACATAGATGCAAAAGTCCTTAACAGAATAATAGCAAACTGAATTCAACAATACATCAACAGGATCATACAGCATGATCAAGTGAAATTTATTCCATGGATGCAAGGATAGTTCAACATCTAAAAACTTATCAAAATGATACACTGTATTAACAAAATGAAAGATAAAAATCATATGATCACCTCAATAAATGCAGAAAAAGCATTTGAAAAAATTCAACATCGATTTAACAAAGTGTGCATAGAGGGAATGTACCTCAACATAATAAAGGCCATATCTGACACAACCATAGATAATTTTATACTCAATGGTAAAAAGCTAAAAGCTTTACCTCTTAAGTTCAGGAACAAGATAAGGATGCCCAGTATTACCATTTTTATTCAACATAGTATTGGAAATCATAGCCACAGCAATTAGGCAAGAAAAAGAAATAAAAGGCATCCAAATAGGAAACAAAGAAGTAAAACTAGCACTATTTGGAGATGACATTATACTATATATATAAAAAAAAAACCTAAAGATACTACAAAAAAAAAACCAACCCTGTTAGAATTAATAAATGAATTCGGTAAAGTTGCAGGATACAAAATTAGTATATGAAAATCTGTTGCACTTCTATACACTAATAACAAACTATCAAAGAGAAATCAAGAAGACAATCCCATTTACAACTACATCAAAGCGTAAAGTACCTATGCAAAAATTTAACCAAGGAAATGAAAGACCTGTATATGGAAAATTATAAGATATTGATTGAAGAAATTGAAGACAACACAAACAAATGGGAAGATATATCATGGATTAGAGGAATTAATATTATTAAAATGTCTATACTACCCAAAGTAATCTACAGATTTGATGCAATCCCTATCAAATTCCAGTGGTATTTTTTCTCAGAACTAGAACAAGTACTTTTAAAATTTGTTATGGAACCAGAAAGGAACCTGAATAGCCAAAATAACCTTGAGAAAGAACAAAGCTGGAGATATCACACTGCCTGATTTCAAACTATACTACCAAACCATAGTAATCAAAACAGTACGATATTGGCATAAAAACACATACACCAACAGAACTGAACAGAGAGCCCAAGAATATACCCACACATACACACAGAATCAATTAATTTAAACAAGAATATACAGTGGGGAAAGGACAGCCTCTTCAATAAACAGTGGTGGGAAAACTGGATAGTTATATGCAGAAAGATGAAAATGGACCACTATCTTACATCATATACAAAAATTAACTCAAAATGGATTAACAAATTGAATGTAAGAAACTATAAAACTACTAGAAGAAAACAGAGGCAGTAAGCTCCTTGACTTTGGTCTTAGCAATGTTTGTTTGAATCTGACTCCCAAGACAAGGGAAACAAAATGGGACTATATCAAACTAAAATAAACAAATGGGACTACATCAAATTAAAAAGCTTCTGCATAGTGAAAGAAACCATCAGCAAAACAAAAATCCAACCTACTGAATAAAAGAAAATATTTGCAAATCATATATCTGATAAGGGGTTAATATCCAAAATATATAAAGAACTCATACACCTCGGGGCGCCTGGGCGGCTCAGATGGTTAAGCATCTGCCTTTGGCTCAGGTCATGATCCCAGGGTCCTGGGATCGAGCCCCACCTCGAGCTCCTGGCTCAGCAGGGAGCCTGCTTCTCCCTCTCCTTCTGCCCCTCTCCCTGTTCATGCTCTCTCTGTCTATCTCTGTGTCTCAAATGAATAAAAAAAAAAAAACTTTAAAAAGAACTCATACAACTCAATAAAAACAAAAGAAGCACTCCAATTAGAAAATGGTCAGAGGATCTAACTAGCTATTTTCCAATGATGACATACAGATAGCCAACAGGCACATGAAAAGATGCTCCACATCACTAATCATTAAGGAAATGCAAATCAATACCATGATGAGATATTATATTACACCAGTCACAATACCTAATATTAAAAGGACAAGAAATAACAAGTGGTGACTAGGATGTAGAAAAAAGGGAACCTTCATGCACTGTTGGTGGAGAATGTAAATTGGTGCAGCCACTATGGAAAACACAGAGGTTCCTCAAAAAATTAAAAGTAGAGCTACCATGATACAGCAATTCTACACTACTGGATATCTATCCAAAGAAAATGAAAACACAAATTCTAAAAGATACATGCACTCCTATGTTTGTTTGCAATATTATTGACAATAGCCAAGATATGGAAGAAACAAAACTAAGTGCCCATCAATGGATGAATGGATACAGAAGCTGTGGTATATATACATACAATGGACTACTAGTGGGCCATAAAAAAGAATGAAATCCGTTTACGACATTGTTTACGACATTATGGATGAATCTTGAGGGTATTATACTAAGTGAAATAAATGAGACAGAGAAAGACAAATAATAAATGATTTCACTTACATGTGGAATCTAAAAATCTAAAATCTAAAAAACAAAAACATAAAATCTAAAAAACAAAAAAAACAAGCAAAACAAAACACAGACTCATAGATAACGGGACAGATCAGTGGTTCCAGAGGAGAAGGGGATTGGGAAGAGCAAAATGGGTGAAAGAGTTTAAGAAGTACAAACTTCCAGTTATATAATAAATAAGTCATAAGGATAAATGCACAGCATGGGGAACACAGTAAATAATATTGTATTAACTTTTTAAGGTGATAGATGGTAACTAGACTTATAGTAGTGACCATTCCACAATGTATGTAAGTTTCAAATCAGTATGTTGAACACTAATACTATATGTTAATTATGCCTCTATAAACACAAAAAAAAGAAGAAAAAGGAAAAAAAAAACCTAAATTAACCACATGAGATTTTTTAAAAAATGAAGCACCATGGATTGGAAATGCTTGGAATAAAGAAAAAAGTTCTAGCACTAGCAATAAAAAATTAGGGAAAACAAATGTCTCTGTTATAAAACTATCTTATCTTTTAAGAAACCCTCCTTTAAAACCCTTATTGGTTTTTTTTTTAAAGATTTTATTTATTTATTTGAGAGAGAGAGAATGAGAGATGGCACGAGAGGGAAGAGGGTCAGAGGGAGAAGCAGACTCCCCGCTGAGCAGGGAGCCCAATATGGGACTCGATCCTGGGACTCCAGGATCATGACCTGAGCCAAAGGCAGTCGCTTAACCAACTGAGCCACCCAGGCGCCCCAAAACCCTTATGAAAATTCTACCCTGAACACTCCTCTGTAACTGCTCATTAAGGTTACACTAACCTCTGAACTGACAAGCACAAAAAATATTTTTGCTCATGTTGTATGAAGTGGACAGTGAAAGAGAGCTAACCATTTCTTGGGATGCCTGGGTGGCTCAGCCAGTTAAGTGTCTGCCTTTGGCTCAGGTCATGATCCCAGGGTCCTGGGATGGAGCCCCCACATCGGGCTCCCTGCTCAGTAGAGAGCCTGCTTCTCCCTCTCCTCCCTGCTTGTGCTCTCTCTATCTCTGTCTCTCCCTCTCAAATAAATAAATAAAATCTTAGGAAAAAAAAAAGCTAACCATTTCTTTTTTTTTGTTATGAGAACTTTTATGATCTACTCTCTTAGCAACTTTTGAATACACAATACAGTATTGTTAACTACAGTCACCATGCTGTATGTTACATCCTGAGGACTATTTTTTATTTCTTTTTTAATTTTATTTTATTATGTTATGTTAATCACCATACATTACATCATTAGTTTTTGATGTAGTGTTCCATGATTCATTGTTTGTGTATAACACCCAGTGCTCCATGCAGAACGTGCCCTCTTTAATACCCATCACCAGGCTAACCCATCCCCCCACCCCCCCCTGCCCTCTAGAACCCTCAGTTTGTTTCTCAGAGTCCATCGTCTCTCAGGGTTCGTCTCCCCCTCCGATTTCCACCCCCTTTATTTTTCCCTTCCTACTACCTTCTTTTTTTAACATATGATGTATTATTTGTTTCAGAGGTACAAGTCTGTGATTCATCAGTCTTGCACAATTCACAGCACTCACCATTGCACATACCCTCCCCAATGTCCATCACCCAGCCACCCCATCCCTCCCACCCCCCACCACTCCAGCAACCCTCAGTTTGTTTCCTGAGATTAAGAATTCCTCTATCAGTGAGATCATATGAGGACTATTTATTTTATAACCCATTCCTGTTTTCTCAAACCTCTTCCCCCAGGGGCTCTATTAATACCTCTTGCCTGATTCCCCTCTTAGCTCTTTGCAGCTTTTCAATCTCCTTGGCCAGCAACTCCTTTTCTGTAAAATTCTTACATGTTCTCAGCCTTTTTTCCTTCTTAACCAACACTCTCCTTGTGTGGTTTTGTACATACAAGCCTTCAACCTTAAGACTTTCACTAATAATTCTCCAATTATGTGTCCAATCTCCAGGCCTATATTGTAAATTGCCTACTGAGCAACTCTACCCAGTTCTCCTATAGGCACTTCAAACACCGTGTCCTAAAAAACAGACTCATCATCTTTTCCCTAAAGTATTCTTTTCCTCTCATGTTCCTGTCCCACTGTGGGAAATGGTACCATTCTCTATTTAGACCTCCAAGCCAGTGCTCGCTTCAGCAGCACATATACTAGACCTCCAAGCCAGAAATCTCAGAGTTCCCACGTATGCAACCTCCTATCTGTTGTTGTCAAAATCATTTACAAAGCCCTATCCTGTTTTTTTAGTATTGACCTTCAAATTCATCATCATTTCCCCATCCATTTCTATTTCCCCTACCTTATTTCAGTACCTGAGCTTCTTCTCCCTAGATTATAAACTTTTACTTTTTTATTTTTTTTTAAGATTTTATTTTTATTTTTAAGTAATCTCTATATTCAATGTGGGGCTTGAACTGAAAACTCCAAGATCAAGAGTCACATACTACTGAGCCAGCCATGTGCCCCATAAACTTTTATTTTAAAAAAGATTGAAAAAAAAATAAAAAACAGATTGAGATATAATTCACTTACCAAAAAATTACCATTTAAAATATGCAATTCAATGTTTTTTAGCATATTTGCAGAGTTGTGCAATCACCACAGTCTAAGTTTAAAACATTTTCATAACCTCAAAATAAACCTCATATCCGATAGTCATGTCCTCCCACCTCCCTCACCCCTCCCAGCCCAAGCAACCTCTACTTAATGTCTCCATAAATTTGCCTATCCTGGACATTTCATATGAACTTATACAATACGAGGTCTTTTGTGACTAGTTTCTTTCACTTGGCACGATGTTTTCAAGGTTTATCCATGTTGAAGCATGTACAAGTACTTCATTTCTTTTTACTCCTGAATAATATTCTATTGTATGGATATGCCACATTTTATTTATCCATTCATCACTTTATAGACATCTAGGTTGTTTCTGCTTTTTGGCTATTGTGAATAATACTGCTTTGAACATTTGTGTACAAGTTTTTGTGTGAACATATTTCCAGTTCTCTTGGGTATACACTTAGGAATGGAATTTCTAAGTCATACAGCAATTTTCCAGCCCTTTGAGGAACCGCCGGACAGTTTTCCAAAGCAGCTACAAACATGTTTATATTCCCACCAGCAGTGTACGAGGGCTCCAATTTCTCCACATAGTTATGAATACTTAATTTTTTAAAAAATTTTTGTGAGAGAGACAGAGAGAGAGAGCAAGCAACCATGAGTGGGGGGAGGGAAAGAGGGAGAAGCAGACTCCCCTCTGAGCAGGGAGCCCAACAGGTGACTCGATCCCAGGACCCTGGAATCACGACCTGAGCCGAAGACAAACACTTAACTGACTGAACCACCCAGGCACCCGAATACTTAACTTTTTGATTACAGCCCTCCTAATGGGTATGAAATAGTATCTCATTGTGGTTTTGATTTGCATTTCTCTGATAGCTAATGGTCCTGGGTATCTTTTCATGTGCTAGTTGGCCACTGGTATATCTTCTTTGGAGAAGTATCTATACAAATCCTTTGCTCTTTTTTTCATTGATTTTTTTTCTTTCTATGATTGAGTTTAAGTGTTCTTTTTATATTCTGGATAATAGACTCTTATTAGATAGATGATTTGCAAATATTTTCTCCCATTCTAGGTTGTATTTTCACTTTCCCACTTGATGCATAAAAGTTTCAAATTTTGATGAAATCAACTTTATGGGGTTTTTTTGTTGTTGTTTGTGCTTAAGATTTTATTTACTTATTTGAGAGAGAGGGTGAGCATGAGTGGGGGGAGGGGCAACGGGAGAGGGAGATGGGGAAGCAGACTCCCTGCTGAGCAAGGACCCCCCCCCCCCCACCGCCATGCAGGGCTCAAACCCAGGACCCTGAAATCATGACCTGAGCTGGTCAGACACTTAACCATCTGAGCCACCTAGGCACCCCTGTTATTTGTGCTTTTAGTTTCATATCTAAGAAAACATTGTCGGGGCACTGGCATGGCTCAGTCATTAAGCGTCTGACTTCAGCTCAGGTCATGATCTCAGGGTCCAGGGATCGAGCCCCGCATCGGGCTCCCTGCTCAGCGGGAGCCTGCTTCTCCCTCTCCCACTCCCCCTGCTGTGTTCCCTCTCTCACTGTCTGTCAAATAAATAAATAAAATCTTAAAAAGAAAAGATTGTCAAATCCAGGATCATTAAGATTTATCCATATGTTTTCTTCTAAGAGTTTAACAGTTTTAGCACTTACATTTAGTTCATGGATCCATTTTGAGTTAAGTTTTGCATATGGTGCGAGATAAGGTCCTATAATAACCTTTTAACCCTTCTACCATCTTTGGTCTTGCTGCCAAAATGATTTTTCTTAAAAGCAAACAGGCAACAATTCCTATCCCATTATCATGTTTATGAGTCTCTAAATGGCTTTGTCATATCTACTGCAGGGATTCTTAACTTTGTGAGATTAGAGAATTTGATGAAAACTATAGACCCTTTCCCCAGCAAGAATGTATATCAATGTACATATGCATATGTAGGCTAACACACACATACACACTTTTGCATGTAATTTCAAAGATTCACAAATGCACTAAAACCCATCCAAAGACAACTAGCCCAAAAAATAAAGTCCAAACTCCTTTGTACTTCCTTTTGTCATTCATTCCCCCCCAGGGGGAGCACTGCCCTGCCCCATCATTTTAGCCTCTTGTCATCCACTCTCCAAACTGGCTTCCCACAGGTTAGTAGTAAAAGCTCTCTGACCCTATCTAATGTGTCATGCTACATTAGAATCACATTTCTTTGCACATACATGCTATGCCTTCTAGCCAAAACATATTCCTCCAGCTCACATTAAGTTTGATACCTAAGCAAATGTGCTTGGCACACAGAAGACACGATGCTTGCTATATCTGAAAGAGGACTTAGCAAATGTTAGAAAATGAGGACTTGATACTTTTTTTCTAGAAATTAGACTTAAGTAAATGACTGTTATATCTATATTTTTTCATTCAGTAGTAAATTTTGGAAAACCTAATAAGTGTATGTTATGAAAATTATGTAGAAGACAATTTCCAAGTAATCATAAATCTAAGAGAATGTCAATTGATTGATCACAGAACCATCTTAGTTTTGTAAGTTCCTCTTAAAAGATTTTAAGAAGATCACATCGGTTGAAGTACCCATTTTAAGAAAGTAATAACATAATGTAGAAGAACGTATCTCAGAAAATATAATGTTGTCTCTGGAAAAGGAGATCCAATTAAAAGGGTCACGAATTTCTCACCTATACATGTTCATTCCACCAAATCAATTATCTTTTCTAGACATAACTTTAATGTGCATCAATTTATCTATATTTTGTTAAAATTAACATTACCATTTTTGGGTATGCATCTGAAGGAAAAAAATCACTAAAGAGATATCTGCAGCCCTATGTTTACTGCAGCATTATTAGGAATAGCCAAAACACAGAAACAGGGATGCCTGGGTGGCTCAGCTGGTTAAGTGTCCAACTCTTAATATCAGCTCAGGTCATGATCTCAGGATCCTGGGATTGAGCCCTACATAGGGCTCTGTGTTCAGCAGGGAGTCTGTTTGAGGATTCTCTCTCTCTCTCGCTCCCCCTGCCCCTCCCCTCACTCGTGTGTGCATGCTCTCTCTCAAATGGATAAATAAATCTTTAATTAAAAAAAAAGAATAGCCAAGATACATCAGTAGATGAATGGATAAAGAAAATGTGGCATATATACATAATGGAACATTATTCAGCCATAAGAAAGAAGGAAATCCTGACATCTGTGACAACATGGATGAACCTTGAGGGCACTATGCTAGGTGAAATAAGTGAAACAGAGAAACACAAATATTGTATGATGTCACTTATATGTGGAATCTAAAAAAACCCAAATAGAAACAGAACAGATCAGTGGTTGCCAAAGGTGGAGGGTGGGAGTAGAGGTGGGGGAATGGGTAAAGGTGATCAAAGATACAAACTTCTAGTTTTAAGATTAATAAGTTCTGGAGATCTAATGTACAGCCTGGTGACTATAGTTAATAATACTGTATTGTATATTTGAAGGGCGCCTGGGTGGCTCAGTCGGTTAAGCATCCGACTCTTGATTTCAGCTCAGGTTGTGATCTCAGGGTCATGGGATTAAGCCCCACATTGGGCTCTGCGCTCAGCATGAAGTCTGCTTGGTTATCTCTCCCTCTACTTCCCACTCTCTCTCTCCCTCAAATAAATAAAATCTTTTTAAAAATACTGTATTGTATATCTGAAAGTTGCTAAGAGAGCAGATCTTAAAAGTTCTCATCATAAGAAACAAACTTTGTGAGCATGTGAGGAGATGGATATTAACTTACTGTGGTGATCATTTCACAGTATGTACATAAATCATTAAATTGTACACCTTAAACTAATACAATGTTAAATGTCAATTACATTTCAACAAAACTGGAAAAAAATGCAAAACTAACAGCAAAGGGGATAAGAAGTATTCTCTTAAAACTGCAAATCAAGTGTCCACAGTTTTAAGAACTGGGAATCAATCCTTAAGAATAAAGACAGAATAGTTTGAAAAGTTGGAAGTATTTGACAGGAAAAATTCAGAAAGATCCATGTAAAATAATCAAAGAGTAACTGGGTGAAATTCAAGGAGGAATAAATAGTTATCTAAGGGTAGTATGCAAGTACTGCCTTTATCCTGAGGAAATTCCACATGAAATTTGTGAACCTAAGGGTAAGGGAAGGCATAAGAATAAAGAAATAGGGCGCCTGGGTGGCTCAGTTGGTTAAGCGACTGCCTTCGGCTCAGGTCATGATCCTGGAGTCCCGGGATCGAGTCCCACATCGGGCTTCCTGCTCAGCGGGGAGTCTGCTTCTCCCTCTGACCCTCTTCCCTCTCGTGCTTTCTATCTCTCATTCTCTCTCTCTCTCAAATAAATAAATAAAATCTTAAAAAAAAAAAAAAAAAAGAATAAAGAAATATATTAGCAGGAAGCCAAGAAGGCCTTTTTCTTTTTCCTGAAAAATCTGTAACTTCCAATACTTACAGTCTCATGCTGACTTGAAATCCCTAATGAAAAATGTTATAAAACACAAATATTGGCATTTTTAACCCCTTATAAGGAAACATAAGAAACAAATTGACAGATTGTGATATTGTTTCCTATTGAGATACTGAGTTTCCTATTTAGATGTATCTTATCTTTTTGCTTGAAAGGTGATTTGGATTGAGGTAAATGAATTAAATACATAATACTTGATGACTTTCAGAGGTTCATCACTTGGGGTGTGAGAATATGTATTAATTAGGGAAAGGTATAGGAAAAATGAAATGTTGGTAATTACATGACAGGGCATACATAAAGTCCAACTCTTCATCAGCGTTCAGACAAAATCACAAATAAAAAGACTTTGGTAAATAAAATGCAAATTATTTCCTAAACTTCATGTTATTAAAACACTCTGACAATAATGAGTATAATAAACTCTGCTTATTCACTGCAAAAAGAAAATTAACTTTTTTACACAAATTGCCTCAATTTGTGACCTTCTGTGTAGAAAAAATAAAGTACTTCAAAAGTCATAACTGCAAGTAATGATATAGAGAGGAAAATCCTATGCTTTTTATACTTCTTCATTATTCTTTTAAATCCTAGTTTTACAGTACAACTTTTTTTTAAAGTACAATGGACCAAAGAAAATATCTAAAAAGGCAAATATAAGCTATTTTTATTTATTTTTCATTTTACAATTATATTTATTTCAACATATAAAAGAATGGTGTTCCCATCATTTAAGCTCTTCCCAACTAGATGTTTTCTTCAACATTTAGCCAAGTGTTGGCAATTGAAAGAGGAGAAGTTCAATGTGATTGGTTAATTAAGACTTCAAAGAACCTGCTTCTCCCTAGAGGGTCAGCTAATTTCTCATTTATAAGCCCATTTATAACTCCAGCTCTGAGAAATGGTCTTAATAAAATTCACGGTTAAGTAGGCCGTCAAATGCATACCAGCCATTAACGTTTGGGGCTGTCTGCTGCTAGCAAAATAGTAATATTTGATGCTACGGCATTTTCGTTTTATAAGACTATTTAGCATAAATCTGCTTTAGGGTCTTATGAAACAGCTTTCTTTATGTGTTAAACAGATTAAATTCAGGTTGTAATGGTTGGTTTTAGAATGACTTGAAAATACTTCAGTTTATAGTCACTAGGAAACTATGTATTTTCTGATTAGATTATTGGCTACATTCCCTCCGGTAACTGCAGGAAGATACACTATTTTTAGGACAAAAGCAACTTATTGCAGGGTCCTCTGAAAAGAAAAGAGAAGAGGAAAAAGAGCTAAGAAGAGAGCTAGGGAGAAGGGAGCAAACTGAAGGCAATAAAGCCACTTTGCCTTGTTACAGAATTTTCCAGTTTCTCCAGCACTTGATGTATATTACTACCTCATCTAATGCTCACAGCAATCTGATGAGGTACACAGATCATTGCTACACCACACCTAAGAGGAGGAAACAAAAGCTTCAGAAGAGTGAAATTACACCTTGGCCACATGGCAAGAAAATGGGAAAACAAGATTAGAATCCCAGGTCTTGGGATAAAAGGAAGAATTTATGCATTAATTCATCTAATATCTGAGCTCTGTCTTAAATCTTCAAGAGCATAAGGTATAAAAGGCATGTGTGTGTGAGAGAGAGAGAGAGAAAGGGAGAGTGGGAGGGGGAGGGAGGGTGGCAGGGAGAGGGAGAAAGACAGAAGGGATAGTGTAGGCAGAAGCACTTGCATGAATAAGTCATGAAAGCATGAATATGTTTACTGGACTGTTTCCTTCCTTCGATCGGAACCTCTCTGAGGGTAGGGAATGTGTCTGTGTTCACCACTTAAATCCCCAGGACTTAGCAAAGAGCACCATGAAAACTGGCTGCACAAATGACTGACAGAAAGAAAACAGAAACTGAAAGAGAATGATGACAGGGACATCAAAGGAGAAGAAAGTGTCAAGAAAGAATAGCTAGTATCAAATGTCACAGACACATCTAAATAAGAACCAGAATACCTCCCTTGGATAAAACAAGGAGACTGATGCTGACTTGGAAAGGTTGGGGTGGGTGGGGAATTTCTGGCAGAGTGATGGAGGGAAGACAATCAATACTCTGCAATTTAAGTCTTGGTCTCTTCTCTAGTGTGTTAACTAGAGATGGTTAAATAGTTGGAAATTATTTTCTGGGCACAACAAGGATCAAAGTGGTATTTCTCTGAGTTCTAGAGAAACACAGGGAGAGAAGAAAAAAAAATAAGCCAAGGACCAAATATTATATCCAGGCAAAAATTATCCTACCAGGATAAAAACTCTAAAAAGAAAGAGGTAGAAAAGACATGATAGAGAATCCATCCCACCCTTCCTTCCACCTAATGGAAAAAAAGTTTAGTTTCTTATGTACAAACAGTGAAGTCAGACCTTAGGCTATTTTCATTTCTCTTTGTGCTATTTTAATACTAGGAAAAATAAAACGTGACCAAAAATTAAATGGCACAACAGTCAATCAGATGTTTGGTAATGATACCCAAGAAGAACATTTCAATAGCCAACAAAAGATGCCACATCAATATCTATAGCAATGATAACTACATAATGTCTTCTTCTAGGTAAGAGAAATAACATACCATTTTAATAAGTGATTATTCTACATGTACAAAAGCAAAACAGACACAATTTAAAAGAAGAGTTATATTCTCTGAAAAATGAAACTGCTGATACCTCCTTTCTGTTTAAGGCTTCAATCTTACATCAATAGGAAAAACAAATTTCTTTATTCTTTGCTCCATCAAAGAATAAAAAGATTAGTCCTGAGATCTAAGGAGGTTGTTACTTCCATTAAGTTAAGAACAAGATCAATATGAACCTTCAGACAGGGATCAATAAGAAAAAATGGAAAAGAGATTTTAAACTTTATTGTCAAAACAGTAACATGGAAAACTAGAAAGAATGAGGTTTTCTAACAAACTGAGTCACCATCTTAATTTTTTATATATCAGTATCTATTTTGTAGTATATGTCAGGGAATGTGTAGTTATTTGCTTAAAGTCCATTAATCAGGGCAATGCCATGAGAAAACGATTTAAATTTGTGCAATTCTTAATTGCAGAATAATTACAAAGAAAGAAAATTTATTACTTTCAAGTTCCACCAAGTAACATAACAGAAAGGTCCTTGGGGGACTTGCTGTAATGACCAGATAAGGCTGTCTGCAATTAGCATGCCTCTTAGATGTATGTTAATCAGTATTCCAACCACTGAAGCCTGTTCAGAAACATTTTGTTCTTTTAACCATTTAAAGCATTCCCTTTCTAATCTTGCTCACATTATTAGTTTGTATAGGCAATGAAGAAAGAATTCCGGTAGCAAAAGTAAATTTCACTTCAGGCATTGTTCACATTCCTTATAGGAGTTTAAATTAATGAGGTCTTTACTAAGTTTGGTTTTTACCTTTTTCGAAACTCTCAGCTTTTTATTTATTAATTATTATTACTTTTTCCATTCAATAGTTTATTATGGTAAAAGAAGACAGGACAAGTTTGAGACCCATAGTGGCCATTTCTTATAACTTCTAACAACATTTCAGAAACAGGAATAAGAAAAATCATTGTGAGGCCAAAAGTCTACCATGTCCTAGTGAGGTAAGAGATCAACTCTCTTAAGGATATGTGTTCTAAAAGAAAAGATCCCAGTGTCTTAAAAAGTACTTAGCATAAATCCTGGTATTCAGTAATTATTGTTTTTTTTTATCTTAAGAGCAAGGACCTCCTCTTATATAACCACATTACAATGATCAAAAACAAAAAGCTATTAATATCTTTTAATGGTAACATCTTTTAAAGCCAGATTTAATTTCAACTGGCCCTTGACACTGGAAAATGACCTTAAAAGTTTTGCAAATACTAAAATCAATGATTTAAAAAATAATGGCAAAATGAAATGGACATTGGCTTGGGATCCAAGAGGTTCTGCCTTTTTTGTCACTGCTTGTTATGGGGCTTTAAGAAAGTCACTTCATCTCTGGATCTCAGTCCACTTAACCACAAAATTAAGGAACTGGCTTAACTAACCACCAAAATCTCTCCCAGTTCCAACTTGCTTTCATTCTGTATAAAGATTACTAAAGGTGAAAAACGACTGCTTTTCAACTCAAAAGTATGAAATCTTTAGCTTACTTTTCTGCCTTAAACTTCGCTGCCAAAGTGGTACAGCAAGTTTCAACCAAGTGTGTCCATTCTCTTGAGTCTCTAATGTTGGCTGAGAAATAAGGCCTTTCAAAACTATATGTTTTGACTTCAATGCATTTAAAACATGTAATAGAGGCTTTAAAGAAAAAAAATTTAAGATGTTACATAAAAACAGGCCAAGTGTAATAATATCTAACATTTGTACAGTTCCTTAAGATTTATAAGGAACTTTCACATGTTATCTCATTTAATCTTCTCAACAAGAGAAGCTGTTATGTTTCCCATTCTGCAAAAGTCAGGTTCAGACATGGCATTAGGATTGGGAGATTTCTTACTGTATAGTCCATGCTCTGTCCATTACACCACAGTACCTCAAATGTACATATAAATACTCTAGATCTCACTTAGATTTAGCAGCAATGTTTCTTAAAATGCTTAAATGTAAGCCGTCACAGTTCCATTAGATTAGGGAAAGCAGAGCAAAAACTTTGCCCACAGTATATCAAAATTTCTTAATTTTTATTTAAGCTGTTCCTGAAGATTCAAGGTAACTTTAAAAATTAAATAATTAAGACTAATCATGAAAAGAAGACCAGTATTTTTGTTTGCAGCTAAAATGGAGCCATGTTGAAGCAATGTAAATATGGTTTATAATTTATTTGGTTCCCAACAGTGAAAAGGTATAATTATTAATTGGGGTATTTCACATCTTCAAAATTTTATTGTCCTTTTGAGAGTCTGCACAATTCAATTTAAACTGCATGAGGAGCTCCTGTCTGAAGAGCTCTGGTATAGACTATGACTTAGGAAGACGATATGATCTTCAGATCCTCCAGGAGCCAGCATCATATTGCCACTGATTATTAAATACAACATGTTTATCCACTAGTCTCTGAGATACAGATCATTCAATCTGTTCAGAGTGCAGGCAAAATAAAACCCAGTTTATTTGAAAACCAGCCCAAATCTACCCAACCTTCATCACTATGATGTCTCTATAAGCAATGATGATGACTGAATTGTTTGCTGCAGGAACTATTTCTGGTTGAGGATTTCCATGAACATATAACATTGGTAACTTCTTAGAAATTCAGGCCAACACTTCAGGTTGTCAGCAACTGATCAACTGTTATAATTCCAACACCTTTTAGTTATTGCTCAAAACAAAAATCATAGAATTATAGTTCATTCACCTTTTATCAATGGTTTTCCAGAATTTGCTTTTTTCTTTTTTCTAAAAGATTATTATTTATTTGAGAGAGAGAGAAAGAGAATGAGTGGGGGAAGGAGCAGAGGCAGAGGGAGAAGCAGGCTCCCCACTAAGCAGGGAGCCCGATGTGGGACTTGATCCCAGGACTCCACGATCATGACCTGAGCAGAAGGCTTAACCAACTGACCCACCCAGGAGCCCCAGAATTTGCTTTTTTCTTAGTAACAGCGACATAGGTCCTTAGCTTAAAGAGTGGTATCATTTTCCCAAAAGCCATTAATTAATCACTGCCCTTGATAATTAAAACAAACCACACCTCAACTTCTTCCCTTTTGTGGCAGGATGACTTTCTCAGGATAAGGAACATTTATACAAAAGAAAAAGAAATACAAGAAATTGTGTCTAGGTGGAGGTAAAAGTAGCAAAGCTTTCAAGTTTCTCTACTTGGCTGAGAGAAAACACCACTGGATTCTTGAATCCATTTCTGGACACGTGCCTACCCTCAATAAATTTGGCTTTCTGAGCTGCAACACCAGAGTTAGTTTTTAACAGCTCTTTACAAAAACCAGTGAACATCTGAGGGCTGCCAAGGGAAAGAGTACAGTGAGGCAGCATACACAGTGGTTACAACAGGCTCCAGAGCCAGAGAGCCCAGGTCCAACTCCAGTTCTTCCTTCGGTGATCTTTGTTAGTGAGGAGGCAGACTGGCTGAGAAAGTCAGGAAACCCCAGACAGAAGCTGATTTTTCTCTCTTATATGAATGTCCCCAGGCTGGCAGTGCAGGCTGGTGCACAGGCTCTGCTCCCCAGAGTTCACAGGGACCCCGTTCCTTCCAGCATTCTGCTCCACCACTTCTAGGGTACAGCCCTGGTGTTCACGGTCTAAGACGAGCTTCACCTACGACAGGAGGAAGGAGGAATAGAGGAGGAAGGAAGGGGCAGCGAGGATAAGCCAACTCTCTGATAGTTCCCCGAAATTACCGACAACACTTTTTTTTGTCACTAATCACACTTAACTGCAAAGGAGGTTAGGAAGTGTGGGCCACATGCCCAGATGGAACTGTTCTTACTACAGGAAAGAGGTGAAAACAGATACTGGTGTATTCGTGGTCTCTACACACCCTGTGTGATCTCAGCCACTTTATGCCGCTGACTTCTCATTGGGGAAATGGAAACAATGATAGTCTCCCATCAGAAAGTTACTGGGAACATGAAACGATAGTAATCGATACAGAGGGGCTGGCATTGGGTCTGACACATAATGAACACCCAACAAGGGAAGTAATTATTTGTCTTCAAATATTTTCTTTTGCTTACTGATTTCAATTGTTAAAAATTATACAAACTGTTTTGTTCCCTCTGGTTTATCTATTTTTCTCTCCAACCCCCAAGTTACACAGTATGAACAGAGTGATCTCAATCACTGCTTTCAGCAAGCCCCCCCTTTCTAATGCTCTTGCCAACACGACACACACACATCACACACACACACAACTCACAAACACACTCTCATTCTCTCTTTCTCTCAGAGAAAACTTTAGTGACATCCCATTACCTAAATTCAAGGGCAAACTCCTCCGTCTTTACCTCAATACCTTTCCAACAGTATCTTCCACTACGATCCAATTAGATCATACTAATAACAGTGACAAAAATGATGGAGATCAAAAGTACTAAATTAATAGAGGCTATCCCTTTTTAAAGTTTTTTTTCTTTGCCACAGAACATGCTCAGTGCTTTACATAAACTCTCTCTTTTAATCCTCATAATCCTGTGAGGTTAACACCATTATTATCCCCATATTATAAATTATGACTAAAACTTAGAAAGGTTATACCCAAAGTCACAGTAAGTATATTGCAGGGCTGTGATCTGAACAGAGGTCTGTTGGGTTCCAAAGCTGTTCGTTTAACCACTGTGTGGCACCTGTCTTCTGCACAAACATGGCATCTGTGTTCTCTCTACACACCTGAGTCACCTTAGAATTCTTTTTCTAATCACATCCTGAAAAGTTTCACTACGGTCCAGCACATTTCTGATCTCTTCTATGGGATGTTCATCAACTATAATGGAATAATAATTACATTACAGTAATTACATTATAATAATAATAGTGATAAACAGCAAAGTAGAACCTGTATTATACTCTTATAATACTACATGGTTCTAAGAACCATACATATACTAACTTACTTAATCCTCACAACAACCCTGTGAGTTAGACCATAATTATTGCCATTTTATAATGAGGTAAATAAGGCCTGAGAGACTAAGCAATTTGCCTGAGCTCGCATAGGTAATAAATGTTGGAACCAGGGTTCCAACGCAGGCACTCTTTATCTCCTCTCTGACAAAATATATTCTTCCTGTATCCCTTACTTAGATATTAAATCACATATACCTTATATTATAATTTAACCTTTTCATATATTAAAGTATAAGGCACAAGATAAATGGATAAATGAAATATGAGGTATTCATACAATGGGATAATATTTGGCTATAAAAAGTAATAACTTTTTGATATATGCTACAACATGATGGACCTTGAAAACATTATGCTTAGTGAAATGAGCCAAACACAGAATGACAAATATTGTACAATTCCACTTATATGCGGTACCTAGAATAAACAAATTCGTAGAGACAGAAAATAGACTAGTGGCTCCTAGGGGTTAAGGGGAAAGGGAAAGGGAAAATTATGGTTTCACAAATACAGAGTTTCTGTTTGGGATGAAGAAAAAGTTTTGGGTACAGATAGTGGTGAGTGTTACCCAAGACTGTGAATGCATTTAATGACACTGCACTGTATACTTATGAATGCTTAAATTATAAATATTATATTTTACCACAATAAAAAAAAAACCAGCATATTACATTACAATTATACTTCATAGACTCTATTGAAGGTTGATGAATCCTTTCTGGGACCAGGAGATAGCAGGAAATTTTCTACATGGTTGGCAGACAGTAAATGAAAACTACCCTGTCTATGAAACACCAAAGCAATCAATCCATAACCATGTCTTGCTTTCCCAACATGATCAATAGTACCTTTAAGAAAAAAGTTTCGCACACATGCACACATATAAGATGCTCAATAAAATTTATATTCAAAGCCTCACAAGCACACAAATATATAAGTAATCTTTACAATTATTTCAGCAGGATTCAAGGACAATGCTATAATTTTCATTTTGTAAGTGGAGAATATAAGGTACAAAGAGAAGTGATGCTGTTTGGATGACTCTGTAAATCTGACAACTCTGTAAACCAGGAAGTAGGTTCTCTGCTTATTATTTGATAAGTTACTCGATCATGCAATCTTGAAAAACACCATAAGACATCAACCTGATACTCATACTACAAGGGATTAAAGCACAGTAAGGTGAATACTGATTACCACCTGTAGCTCTCCTTCTCCACATACCCCCCCCCCCCCACAGCATTCAACAAGGTCCTCCAAATTAAACCGGGAATGTTTAAAGACCCTAATTCATAATTATTTTTTTTAAGATTTTATTTATTTATTTGACAGAGAGAGACACAGAAAGAGAGGGAACACAAGCAGGGGGAGTGGGAGAGGGAGAAGCAGGTTTCCCGCTGAGCAGGGAGCCCAATGCAGGGCTTGATCCCAGGACCCTGGGATCATGACCTGAGCCAAAGGCAGACGCTTAACTGAGTCACCCAGGTGCCCCTAAATTCAGAAGGTGCCTTCTAATTCAGAAGAGGTAACCAATTATCAACTAGCAGTGACCATGATTGAGAAATGAACAAAAGTGGTACCTGTCCTTTAAGAAAGTGATTCTAACCACTTCTGATGATGAGGTTCCAAAACCTTTTTTAGGTGGGACTCAACCTGCTCACCAGCCAGACTCTTCCCCATCTCTCACCACTCATGCTCAACTCCTCCCTTTCTGGTTACTGACAAGCAGCAAAATGGAATTTCTCTTCTTGCTCTCTGCTTGGCTTCCGTTAGAGGTAGAAACCATAAACAACAATGACATTACTAAAAGCTTGACACCAGAAAGAAAAGATGCAATAAGAGCTAATGTATTCACTAACTGAATACTTAATAACTGAAATATTACTAAGATACCTTTGTATTTCTTGGAATGAATCCTAAAGTGACTTAAGAATCAGGAATGAGGAATTTTTAATGTAATGCTATATGATAAGGCCAATACTTACCTGCCTGAATAACAACTTACGATTTTATATCTTTACTGAACAACCAAAAATTCCATCTTGGATATATAAGGAAGAGAATCCCACTCAAAAGCAGCCAAGCCTTTACCTCATTTTTCATGAAGTGAATGGATCTGATCAGCTTCCTGAAACATCACTCCTACCTTTTTTCCCCGAACTGTAGCACCTTTCTTGCCTTACCAAGCAATCTGTGCCCATGTTTCCAGTGTAACATGACCGGGACATGAGGAAATGAGGCTAAGGTAGAATTTCTTTGGCTTGTGACTGGTGCTTAAGCTATACTGCGGCATGGTTTTGTTTGGTATTAGAAATTAAACTTCAGAAGTCCTAGGAAAATTCCAAACTGCATCAAGTCAAGACAATGAATACCTTATAAATCTTGTGACAATCAGCTTAATACTAACATATGCAAAGGAATTCAAAGGGTAACAGAAGGAAAGTGGAAACCAAGAGAAGCTACAGGGGTCAAAAGAGGAAGGAAAGAAAGTAACCAGTCCAAAAATTAAAAAAGTGAAGGCAATTAGCTAGAAACCAAGTAGAAAGAGAATCCTGCAACCTGGTTAGTGATAATTAAAATCTAAGGAAGCAAAACCCCTTTCTGGGGAGCAGGTGATGGAGTATGTCCACACATAGCTGGATACAATCATTAAGGAGAGTGAAAGTAGGAAGAGTCTCGGGAAAACCATATTTCATTCCCTGTGTCTCAACAGTGGCAGATACCTGCTAGGTGAGAAAAAAACTGATTCCAGCCACAGCTCTCTCATGTTCCATTTGCCTGAATATGGCCGCAAACACCTCATGCTACCCAGCAAATCCTTCTCCTTCTAATAAATCCCCCACTAATCTATGAAACCACTAATCCACCCTCTCTCTTCAAAGCACACTGCCTATGCACCCTATAACACATGCTTTCTATCCTTTCAAAGAGAATCATTGAACTAAAGTCAAGGCAAATATTTGATATTCCATGGGAAGATGACTGCAGTGCTCAGGAGGATGAATAATGTGACCTTATAATAACTTCTAGAGAAAGATGCATTGTTTTGTGGGAAGTAGAAGGTGGTTAATACCTGGCATGTGTTCAGGCAGCTCTACCTTATTTCAGGCTTGCCATTTTTAAAACAATTTTAACTCCTACTGGAGCTAGAAAGTTCTAAACATATTAAATAAGAGGTATCCCCCGCCCCAGATAATTTTATATATTTTACTTCTCTGAAGTTGATACTTCTAACCCAGCAAACAGTTTCCAAGGCATTTGAGGTAGCTGAAGTCCAACAGAGTCTCTGGCTGGCAGAAGTTCCTGCTGGGAAAGAGAGAGGCCCAGCAGGGCAACCACAGGAACACAGAGCCATGAAAACAAAGAGTGTGAGGAGGAGGCTCAGGAGGAGGCTCCCTGGACCAGCATTTGTAAACAGCTTTCGGAACACTTCTTAGCGGAGATAAGATTTGAAGCAACTATGATGAATCCCAGAATTGCGGTCTTGGTATGGACCCATGAGCTCACTCTGGTCTGGCCACCCTCCTCCCCAGTGGATGAATCCCAGAAAGATGGCCATGTCAACTCCTAAAGAATTCCAGAGACAGAGACCAATACTGCTACTAGTGAAAAACTGTTATTATGCTAAAGCTCTTCTGCAGGACCAAGAAAGCACTAGACATCATGGCAATCCTACAACCACTTTTTAGTTCCACACAAAAACCCACTCACTATTCAGATACAATCTCTCCAAAAAGCCTATCTTGACTCCCCAAGATGGGGAGGAGTCAGAGCACAACTCCTCTGTGCTCTCATAACAACCTCTACAATGGTTTACCTGAGCACTTACACTATAAACCACCTATGCTTTATCTGTCTCCCCAGTCAGACTGCAAAGGCCTCAAGGAAGCGATTCCCTGTGCACTGTCATCGGTAAGTACTCAAAAAATTTTTTTGTTGGATCAATGAAAAACAATCTTTCCCCTTTGAGGGTATTTTGAATCACATCCATCTTCCCTGCCCCAAGAAACAGTCAAGCAGGAAGGGCTAAAGAAGGAAGAATCGGAGAGTGGCTAAGAAAGTTAAATTCTAACATGGTTGTCTTTCTACCTACACGCTACTTTCCCAAATGTGTGACTCTGAGAACTTACTTGTCTATGGTTCAGCATGCTCACCTACGAAATGATGATAATAATGGTAGCTTTCTTGCAGCTTTCTGTGAGGATTAAACAAAACAATATATGCAAAGTACCCAGCAGGGTAGCTGACTCACCCTAAATAATGAATAAATGTTTGCTGCTCCTGCTGCCAAGAAGAAAGCGTATGACAGCGGCAGGAGTTGACAGGCCAGGGTTTAGGACGGTTGGATTCTACATATCCTGGGACGCTCTTGCGGGCCATGTGATCTCAAGTAATGAAAAGCAAATCATTCTCATCTCTGCCTTCTTTACTAAGGTAATGTAATGATTAGTGCCTATGTGCACATTATCTTAAGAATGAAAATCTGTTTTCAAAAAGGGGAACTGTGTGTGTGTGTGTGTGTGTGTGTGAGAGAGAGAGAGAGAGAGAGAGAGAAAGAGGGATAGAGGGAGGGAGGGAGGGAGGGAGGGAGAAAGGGAGGGAGGGAGGGAGGGAAAGAGGGAGAGGAAGAGTGTATTTTCAAAAAGGGAATGCTGGTAAGTGTTCTGCCTGGCAAATTATTTAGGTGGAAAACAAAAAGGATTATTTTAGATTAAGACTTTTTAAAAAACACCATATGAATATATTCCCAGGCCAAAAAAAAAAAAAAATTCTCTTGCACCAAATTATAAGGCCCAGAGGGAACATACTACCTAATGTTTAGGTCTCCAACTTTTAGTACAGGGCCTGATACTTAAAAGGCCATAATGCTTGTAGAACTCAGGACAAATACACATGGTGAATTATGAACAGTCTCTTCACTGAATATAAAATACTCACTGTCTATACAACTCACTTGATACCTATTATGAAAACTCATGTGGCATCTCTTGGAATACTTTTAGACTATTGTGTGATTTTATGTTGCTATGTAAGCATCTATAAAAGAACTGTGGTCTTCTTTACAGTGAGTAAACCCTTTGAGGGCAAGATCCATGCCTTGTATTTCCTCTCAAATTCTGTATTTCTTAGCATCATGTTTCAGATTTAGAGAAATCAATAATTAGTTGATAGCTGATTGATCATGTGTGGCAGCCCAACATAATCAGTGTATCCAAGAAAAAAAATTAAGAATAAAAATGTCATCTTGGTACTTACTTTCTGCTTTTAGCTTTGTATCTAGAAACTAATGAAACTGTAACTGTTCAATATTATACAAGAGGATTAAAAAGATAATCTGTAATCATTATTTTTGCTTCAGGGAAAAAAGATACCCCATAAATAGAAAATTGTATTAAAATATGCATTTCTAAGAAGCCAGGAGGTTTGTGAGCTGGACTAACAATCTCAGGGAAGGCACTGAAAGTGATAAACATTTTGAAATCCATAATTTTTTTTTAGAGGTAATTTATTTTCTAGTGGCAAGTCTTGCAGTGACTTTTTTTTTTTTTTTTTTACTTAAAACTAATCTCTGGCTGGAATTGAGTAAGTTCCCTGGCTAGACACCAATTTGACAACTTTATACCTATTTATCCATTTCTGCCCAACTGCACAGATCAGACCAGAACAGGTATATTCTCTGCCACCAAGGATGCTGGTATTAGAGGAAGAAATAAATTAAGTGCAATTATATGCCCACATTTTATTATGAAAACAACTATTACACATTCATATTGTTAAACTGTACTGCTAGTAAAGAACTGTAAAGGCCAAATATAAATTGAGTTGATTTCTGGAACCCTCTGGTTATCACAGTAGTACCTATTAAGCTTATTATTAGATGCCAAACACTGTACTACATGCTTTGCATGTTACTTCAGTCCTCATAGGTTTTAATATTATCCTCATTTTATGGATGAGGGAAATTGAGGCACAGAGAAGTTAAGTGACTTGTCCTAGATCCCAGAAGGGCAGAGCCAGGATTTGAACCAGAGCAGTATGGTTTAAAGTTTCGATTTTAGTTAATGTGCTATACCATATGTCCATAAAGCAGCCAGCACAAATATATGTAATAATTATTAAATTTAATTTTATACCTATTTTACATACTCATACAAAATGAAATATTTTTTCACCAAAACTTTCACATAAAACCAAACAATTTTAAGTCTCAGCATTCACAGTCCAATACATGATAAAATACTCTAAAAACATGGGTGGACAAACTTTTTTGGTGAAAAGCCAGATAGTAAACATTTTAGGCTGTGGCCCAAACATCTCTGTAAGAACTACTCATTTCTGCCTTTGTAGCAAAAAAGCAGTCATAGACAATACATAAGTGATAAATTTCAAACTTTATTACAAAACAAGTAATAGCCCAAATTTTGGCCTGAGGGCTTAGTTTGCTCACCCCTGCTCTAAACAAAAACAATATACATATTAACAAGAGCTCTAATATGGTGAAATTAGACTAACTGCATTGCTAGAAGTAAGTTGCTTTAAATAATTTATTTGGTTTAAAGCAGTTCTCAACCAGGGGCAATTTTGCCCTCTCGAGGACAATGTCTGGAGACATTTTGGGTTGTCACAACTAGGAAAGTGTTAACTGGCTTCTAGTAGGTAGAGGTCTGGGACATTGCTAAATAAACATCCTGCAATGCACAGGATGATCCCTACAACAAAGACTGAGCCGGCCCATGTCAGGAGTGCTGAGGCTGAAGACCCTTGATTTTAAGGATGCCAATTTATGTAGGTGTCCTTTTTACCTATCCCTCTTAAAACAGCTTTTCTATTCGGTCCTGAAATAATCCTATAAAGAATTAAAGGTAGGCACAATTTATCTCATTTCCTACAGAAGAAAAGCAATATTCAGAGAAGTTAAATAATGTAAATCTGTTCACCTATATCAGAGCTAAAACTCATACCCAGGTCTTAATGTTTTAAAACCTGTGTTCACCCCCCACCCCCATATTTAAAATTTATAATAGTTAAGCTTGAAAAGATACTTTTAGAATTGTATTGTCAGAATATGAAACTAAAAAAACATTGAATTCCGTATTTTAGGTCTTGTTGAGTTGCTTTAAGATTCAATCCTGGTAGGTAGAAAGGAAATTTGGAAATACTAAAACAGTTTTCAGAAATATCCTCGGAGAGGGGCGCCTGGGTAGCTCAGTTGGTTGAGTGTCCGACTTTGGTGCAGGTCATGATCTCAGGGTCCTGGGATCGAGCTCAGCATTGGGCTCCCTGCTCAGTGGGGTGTCTGCTTCTCCCGCTCTGTCTGACCCTCCCTGCCACCTCCCCCTCTCCCCCGGCCCCCAGCTCATGCTCTCACTTGCTCTCTCTCTCTCTCAAATGAATAAAAGAAAAAATATTCTAGGAGAGAATAATAATGAACACATAACTTAGAAAGTAGATTTTTCTCCATATTCTCTGCTTACTCATTTATAGAGTCCCCTATCAGTCACTATATTCTTTTCTACTCACAGTTCTTAAATTCCTTTCTCAACTCATTGGGCAGGGCCCCCTCAGGTATATAGCTCTGAAACGACCGAAGCTGGAAGCGAACACATGGGACTACTGTGAACACCATCCTAGGGCACATTTCTGATGGAGGCAGTCTGTACTTTCACTCCAGTCTGCAGAACCAGGGAACACGGAAAACAAAAGTCCCCCAAAGCTCGGGGTACTCCTCCTACTGAGACCCAAATGGTGACAATGACTGCCGATCCTAAAGTACAGCTTCCGTCAAAGGGAAACCTTTTAGAGACGGGGGCAGCACTGTTCTCATGGCTCTCACGGGGCCAGGGCCACTTGGCAGAATCAAGAGCCCATGTGAGTTCCCAGGTCACGCTTTTGGCTCAAGCAACTCTAATTCTCATCAAACGATTTCACCAGAACCAGAATGAGAAAAACTGACCAGTTAGGAAAGATACGATATAGAGTGGCTCAAATGAAATCAATTCTTCCATCCAATTCTCTAATTTTACCTTCAGTTTCACTCAAGAGTACAAGAAAACTGAGTTCTGCCATCTTTAAAGTAGAGACATCTAAACTAAGAATATTTCAATTCAGAAAATGTTTTAAGTATATTCTTGAAGTGTTATCAGTCCAGGACAGTTTGGTCTTCAGCACAGAAGTTTATTTAGAGATACTCTATCTTGAACCATCAAAGGTGTGGATAAGCCCCTTGACAATGCAGTGACTTCAAGTCTCTATCTCCTACACTCAGTATTAAATAATGTGAATTTTGTAATTTCTGGCAATTTTTTTTTTTTAATGAGGTATATGTTGTGTGTGTGTGTGTGTGTGTTTATGTATTTAGGGTCAGTCTCTGTTTTTTTTTAAGGTCTAGCTGAAACATTTAAGTTGAATTTTTTATTACTTTGAAACAGATTAAAGCTCTAAGACTCGTATTCATGATAATAATGAACAATAGAAAGTACTTCTTTCAAAAACACATTTAAATAATTTAAGAAACAAAAAATAATAAATAGTAATTAAAACTTTTAGAGTATAAAACATAATAAAACACTTGATTTTTTTTTTAAAGATTTTATTTATTTGACAGAGACACAGCGAGAGAGGGAACACAAGCAGGGGGAGTGGGAGAGGGAGAAGCAGGCCTCCCACTGAGCAGGGAGCTGGATGCGGGGCTCGATCCCAGGACCCTGGGGTCATGACCTGAGCCCAAGGCAGCTGCCTAACCGACTGAGCCACCCAGGAGCCCCAACACTTGATTTTTAAATTTCAGTAAATACTTAAGTAATTGAGTAACAGAAGCATAGCTTGAAAGGGATGACGTGATTCATTTATGGATGAGTTTAGTCCTTTCTCTGTCAACAAGAGCTAGGTTGCTGTCTTCAGACTCATACTATCATATTCTCTGAGGGAAAAACACCTACATTTGTCTAGAGTTTGAGACTCATAATGATTGAGAAATAAAACTTAAAGAGAACAGCTGCCTGAGTTAAAAGTCCATAAATTCACCTTCCCTTTATTTTGTTTTCTCACCCAGCTTCATTATAGCCTCATACAATATCTACAGGAGTTCACCTCTCAACACCATGGTGCCAGTAACTTTTCGATACCAGGAATGACAAATAAAAAGTAACACTTAGGAAATTAAGGGCAAGCAGCCGCACACTGGTTTAAGAGACAGGATGGTTAAAAAAAGAAGACAAAAATTAAGAGTAGCGTCTCCAAATATAACTTGAGAACTTACTTGCAGTAGAGTCCAGATACTTCTACCTTTTAACAATACTCCTCCTCCTTTGTTTAGAAAGATCAGCCAAATCAATTGTGGAGGTCAATAGAATGATAAAATGTCATAGGCAGCATCTTTATAACTCTAGGGAAATTTAGCAAACCTTGAAAGTGAGACAAGGTTAAATGAGGTAAAGAGGCAAATTTATTAAGCTATATATATATTTGATTCAGTGGAAATTTTAACTTACCCTGGCAGTTAAGCTACATAACACCATAAGGAGTTCTGTTAGGATGAGACAACTCTCTAAATCCCTACAGAAATATGACTCCATTCTTTAAGGGCTAGGGTATCATATCCTTTAGGATACATATTGGAAAAGGAGAATTGCTCTGCCATGAGGACTGGCTGCTTTCTGACTGATTTAAGATGATGAGACCATGGAGGGTTGCCGGGGTGGCTCAGTCACTTAAGGTTGCAACTCTTGGTTTCAGCTCAGGTCACGATCTCAGGGTTGTGATACCAAGCCCCAAGACCAGCTCTGTGCTGAGCATGGAGTCTGCTTGGGATTCTCTCCCACTCTCTCTTTGCCCTCCCCCCCACCCCGGTTTGTGCATGAGCACTCACATGCACATGCTCTCTCTCTCTAAAATAAATAAAATTAAAAAAAAAAAAGATGATGAGACCATGGAAAGCCAACAGACCACCAACAACTTAGGATCAGAGAGCAGGCAGTCCTAGGGCTACTACTTCAGCCCTCTTCTTTAGAACAAGAAAGCACTCTAGCTTGGTCCCTCATTTTAACTCTTCCTAATTCAAAGAGTTATACTGCAGTCTTGCAGCCACTTCCTCATCATCTCCTAAAGGGAAAAGAGATAATAAGGAAAACACTCTCCTCTCCCCTCAGAGTTTTCACCAAACAAGGACAGTTCATTTCTGCCACTCTCTGAGGCTCTAACATGTCTAAAAACTATTTAATCTTCCACAGTTGTGTTGTGACCTCCTTTTTCATACAAAAGGTCTAACATGGAGCCTCATGTCAGCCACTTTGGTGCCTTCTGGAAAGGCTATGATGTTTTGTCTCAGCCTAAAGAAACACACTCCTTCAGTATCCATCATATTCTTACCCATTCCTGTAATTCTGCTCTTGTTCCTCTACTATGATGCAGCCTCTAAGCCCTTCCCTTATCAAAGTCATCTTAACCTACATAGAGTCCGTCACCTTTGATGCTATTTATCTACTGCAGACCTAAAGTAAAAATTTCCCCCTCCTTAAAATTTCCCCCCTGAGAGTCAACTGATAATTTATTGGCATGGATTAGTTGTTTTCCTATATAACTACTACATCTACCTAATCACATCACTAATCACACCAAATGTTAAGGAAAAGGAACCTATCTTTTTTTCTTTTTGGCACATAAAAGATGCTCAACAGACGACCCACCTCCCCACCGGGCAGGCTGCATGGGCCGCTGCTTCCCACGCGGTCTATGTGTGGTGCTGCGGCCGCCGCCAGGCTCGCGGCTCTGGCCCCGTGTGCTCAGCCGGGAGTCCAGCCGGGAGTCCATCCCACCGTCCAAGCGACCCCACCGTCCAAGTGACCCCGCGGCAGCCTCATGGCGCCACCCTGAATCGGGACGCACAACCGCACTTTCCACTGTGATGAGGCCCTGGCGTGCGCATTGCTGCGCCTCCTGCCGAAGTACCGGGATGCAGAGATTGTGCGGACCCGGGACCCTGAAAAACTGGCTTCCTGTGACATTGTGGTAGATGTGGGTGGCGAGTACGACCCTTAGAGACACCGATATGACCATCACCAGAGATCTTTCACAGAGACCATGAGCTCCCTGTCTCCTGGGAAGCCGTGGCAGACCAAGCTGGGCAGTGCAGGACTCATCTATCTGCACTTCCGGCACAAGCTGCTGGCCCGGTTGCTGGGCACCAGCGAAGAGGACAGCATGGTGGGCACCATCTATGACAAGATGTACGAGAACTTTGTGGAGGAGGTGGACACGGTGGACAATGGGATCTCCCAGCGGGAAGAGGGAGAGCCTAGATACGTGCTGACTACCACACTGAGCGACCGGGTTGCCTGACTGAATCCTGCCTGGAACCAGCCCAACCAAGACATCAAGGCCGGGTTCAAGCGTGCAATGGACCTAGTCCGAGAGGAGTTCCTGCAGAGACTAGACTTCTACCAGCATAGCTGGCTGCCAGCCCAGGGCTTGGTGGAAGAGGCCCTGGTCCAGCGATTCCAGGTGGACCCAAGTGGGGAGATAACGGAACTGGCGAAAGGTGGATGCCCCTGGAAGGAGCCCTCTATCACCTGGAATCGGGGCTGTCCACACCGGGGACCATCACCTTTGTTATCTACACTGACCAGGCCGGACAGTGGCGGGTAAAGTGTGTGCCCAAGGAGCCCCATTCATTCCAGAGCCGGCTGCCCCTGCCAGAGCCAGGCCGAGTCTTTGGGATGAGGCCCTGGACCAGGTCAGTGGGATTCCTGGCTGCATCTTTGTCCACACCAGCGGCTTCACTGGTGGGCACCACACCAGAGAGGATGCCTTGAGCATGGCCCGTGCCACCCTGGCCCAGCGCCCGGTACCTAAACCTCCCACAAATTCCCTAGTCCAAAAAAATGTCATCTATCGCATTAAAAAATAAATAAACAAAAGATGCTCAACAAATGTTTGTTGTATGAATCCCTTAACATGCTTACAATGTTTTACATATATTATAGGAGCTCAATAAATACTTGGTATTTACACGAGTAAGGGAAATTACTGCAAGGACTTTTGCCATAAAGCTATTGAAGGATATCCTATCTATAGTATAACTGTTTTAAGGCTTAAAGAATGTTGACATTACTCTAGGGTAGGTTAAGCAGTGATGGGAAACAGTTAAAATTCAGTATGAAAGATAATTTGTACTTTGGCATACTTATAATCCTTTTTAAAAGGCTCTAAATATGTACTTCATTTATTTAATGTGTATATAATTACTTACAATGCTTAACTATAAACAGAGCTCTCATTTATAGAAAAAGTATAATTATGAAGAATGCTTGCTATTTTCTCTATATTCTTTAATCATGACCAAGGGAAGCCTATCAGGACATAATGCAATGCCATAAGCCAAGCACCCTCTTGCTTATTCTAACTGCTGGAAACCGAATTAAGAAGCAATAAACAATTCCCTGCATGCTGGCCTTAGAAACTCCAAGTGTAAGCAAAAATACAACGACATGAAAAAGGTTATGTAACTATCACTATTTATTATCTCAAGTGTTATTAAGCACCAAAAGGCAAAGAGCTGTCACCAACTAAATTTAAGAAGGACTTTTATTTTCTTCCTTTAAAAAAGATAAGACACAATGAATCATGGAACACTACAACAAAGACGAATGATGTAATGTATGGTGATTAACATAATAAAATAAAATTTAAAAAAAGATAAGATGTGGTAAGATATGTGAATATGTGACACCCCCCCCCCAACCACCATGAACATATTTTCAGAGAATCCTCACTTTAGAGGAAAAATGATCATTTTTAACTTCTAGGACTGTAACTTTGCCTAAAATTGAAAGAAATTATTTCAAACAAGATGTCTTTTCAAAGAAGGGAATTACAGTGTATAAATCAAACCAAACACTTCATCCTGTGATACATATTATGCCATATTTTACTTTGGAAGTAAAAGTACTGCTTTTTGAAAATCTGCCGTCACAAAATTTCATGGAGCTCACTTGCAAATGCCAAGGGGATACAGCTGATTACCATTACTTTTACCATTACCATTACAGGAAAGTTTAACCTAATCATGAATACAATGCAAGAAACACTTAGAGATACCTCCTTTAAATGGGGGAGGAGAATTTGGGGCACCTGGGCGGCTCAGTCAGTTAGGCATCTGACTCTTGGTTTTGGCTCAGCTCATGATCTTGGGGTCCTGGGATCAGCCTGCATCTGCTCTACACTCAGTGGGGAGTCTCCTTGGGATTCTCTCTCTCTCCCTCTCCCTCTGCCCACCCCTCCTGCCCCCCCACACTCACACTCTCTCTTTCTCAAATAAATAAATAAATCTTAAAACAAAGGGAGAACTTTAGATTAAGCAGGTTCAATATCCTGAAAAAAAAAACCCCACAAAATTAAGGAAAAGGTACATACGCTTTTTCAGAAAAGGCAAACGAGTGATGGCTCAATTTTTAAACATAATAATACCAAAGATTTTGGTCCAATTTGCAAAGGTAACTAGCTTATATTTGAAAAACAATGGTGATCCAAATGAAAGGAACAAAATGAAATTACAAAAACCTGCTGAATTTGACTATAAATCATTTTTGAGGCTATACTAGAAGTAACTAAAAGAGCACTAAATTAACACTTTCAATAAAGTGACAGATTTTGATTATTAATCTCTAAGAGAAGGAACACTAATTGTAATTATTTGTGGTTCTGTGATTCCTATCGAGGATTTCTGCATCTAAGTAAGTGAGAAATAATGGTCTACAGTCTTGTTTTTCCATCCTCTCTTTGTTTTTGCTATCACAGTAATACTAGCTTCATTAAATGAGTCAGGAAATGTTCCACCCAATCTTCTGGAAGAGACTTTTTACAAAAAAATGGTGTTAACTCTTCTTTACATGTTTGGTAGAATTCTCCAGTGAAATACTGGAACTAGAGATTTGTTTTTCAAGAGTTTTAAAATTACAACTACAATTTCTTCAATGCTTAATGGGCTATTCAGATTATTTCATCTTGGTTGAGTTCTGGCAGTTTGTATTTTTCAAGAAATTGATTCATTTCTTCTAAATTATCCATTAATGGGTATAAAGTTGTTTACAGTATTCCCTTGTTATCTTTCTAATGTCTACAGGCTCTGTACTGATATCCCCTATTTCATTCCTGATACTGATGATTTATATCTTTTCAACTTTTTTTCCTGCCTTTTCAGAGATTTACTAATATTACTGTTTGTTTTTCAAGAAATTAGCTTTTCGTATTCATTACTTCTGTTTTTTTATCGCTGAAGTATACTTGGACAATTAAGAATTGTATATATTTAGGGCGCCTGGGTGGCTCAGTTGGTTAAGCGACTGCCTTCGGCTCAGGTCATGATCCTGGAGTCCCAGGATCGAGTCCCGCATCGGGCTCCCTGCTCGGCAGGGAGTCTGCTTCTCCCTCTGACCCTATCCCCTCTGATGTGCTCTCTCTCTCTCATTCTCTCTCTCTCAAATAAATAAATAAAATCTTAAAAAAAAAAAGAATTGTATATATTTAAGGTATACAATTTGATTATGTGACCCACATATACATTGTGAGATAATCACCACATTCAAGCAAGTTAACATATCCATCTCTTCAGTTAGCACATTTTCTTTTTTTGTGATGATAACAAGATCTACCCTCTATCCTAGCAAGTTCCAAGTATACAATATTGTTAATTACAGTCACTTACAGTACATTAGATTGATAGTATTTATTCAACTTGCAAAACTGAAACTTTGTCCTCTCAACCAACACTATCCCATCCATTTCCCCCTTTCCCCAGCTCCTGGTAAATACCATTCTACTCTCTGCTTCTATGATGTAGACTATTCTAGATTCCAAATCTAAGGGAGAACATACCATGTTTGTCTTTCTGCATCTGGCTTATTTCACTTAGCATGATATTCTCTAGGTTCATCTATGTTGTTACAAATGGCAGGATTTTGTTCTTTTTAAAGGCTGAATTATATTCCATATACATAAAATCACATTTTCCTTATCCATTCATCTGTGGATGGAAACTTGGGTTGTTTCCATATCTTCACTGTTTAAATAATGATGAAATAAACATTGTAGTGAAGCAATCTCTCAAGATGCTGATTTCATTTCCTTTGGTTATATACCCAAAAAAGAGACTGCTGGATCATATGGTAGTTTTATTTTTACTAAGGAACCTCCATACTGTTTTCCATAATAACTGTAACAATTTACAATACCACTAAAATGTTCCCTTTGTCACAATGTTATCATCACTTGCTGTCTTTTGTCTTTCTGATAATAGCCATTCTAACAGGTGTAAAGTGATATCTTACTGTGATTTTGATTTGTATTTCCCTGATTATAAGTGAAATTGCACATCTTTCACAAATCTGTTGGCCATTTGATGTCTTCTTTGGAAAAAATGTCTATTGAGGGCCTTTGCTCATTTTTGATCAGGTTGTTTTTTGTTTCATTGTTTCCTGTACAGTTGTATGAGTTCTATATTTTGGATATTAACCCTTTATAAAATATATGGTTTGCAAATATTTTCTCCCATTCCACTGATTGCCTTTTTATTTTGTTGATTGTTTCCTTTGCTAGATAGAAGCTTCTTAGTTTGATGCAATCTCATTGGTCTATTTTGCTTTTGTGCCTGTGCTTTTGATGTCATACCCAAAAAACCATTGCCCAGACCAATTGTAAAGAGCTTCTCCCCCCACCCTATGTTTTCTTCTAGGAGATATATGGTTTCAGGTCTTATATTTAAAAGTCTTTAATACATTGTGAATTGGTTTTTGTGTATGGTGTAATATAAGGATCCAATTTCATTCTTCTGTATGTGAATATATCCAGTTTTCCCAACACCATTTACTGAAGAGACTATCCTTTTCCCATTCTGTGTTGTTGGCACCACTGTCAAAAACTGGTTGACCATGAATGTGTAGATTTATTTCTAGATATTCCATTGACGTATATGTCTGATTTTATGCTAGTACTATACTGTTTTGATTACTGTATATTTGTAATATATTTTGAAATGAGGAAATGTGATGCCTCCAGCTTTGTTCTTTTTTCAGATTGCCTTGACTGTTCAGGGTCTTTTATGAATCCATTTGATTTTTAGAGTTTTTTCCCTATTACTACAAGGTATGCCATTTGAATTATGATAAGAATTGCAATGAATCTGTAGATAGCTTTAGGTAATATGGACATTTTAACAAGATTAATCCTTCCAATCTGTGAATTGGGATGTTTTCCCATGTGTCTGTTTCTCCTTTAATTTCCTTCATCAACATTTATAATTTTCAGTGTACAAGTCTTTCATCTCTTTGGTTAAGTTCATTCCTACATATTTATTTTCTTTTTTGTTACTACTGTGAATGGGATTACTTAAGTTCTTTTTCAGAGAGTTTGTTGTGTATAGAAACATGATTGATTTTTATATATTGATTTTGTATTCTGCAACCTTACTGAATTTGTTTATCAGTTCTAACAGTTTTTTGGTTGAGTCTTAGTGTTTTCTCCATATAAAATCATGTCATCTGTAAACATAGATAATTCTACTTCTTTCTTTCCAGCTTGGATGGCTTTTATTTCCTTTTCTCAGTCTGGGACTTCTAGTACTATGTTGAAAAACAGTGGCAAGAGTGGGCATCCTTACCTTATACCAGATCTTAGATGTGGGCTTCTCATATATGGACTTTATTGTGTTGCAGTAAGATTCTCCTACACTTATTTCATCGAGAGTTAAGTATCAGGCATCTCTTGTAGGGCAGCTCTAGTGATGACAAACCCTGCCAAGTTTTTGTTTGTTAAGGAAAGACTTTATGTCCCCTTCGTTTTTTTTTTTTTTTTAAGATTTTATTTATTTATTTGACACAGAGAGAACCAGACACAGAGAAAGAGAGAGACAGAGAGCAAGCACAAGCAGGAGGAATGGCAGGCAGGGGAGAAGCAGGCTCTCCACTGAGCAAGGAGCCCTACATGGGGCTTGATCCCACGACCCCAGGACCATGACCCGAGCAGAAGGCAGCTGCTTAACCAACTGAGCCACCCAGGTGCCCCTGTCCCCTTCATTTTTAAAGAATAATTTTGCCAGGTATACTATTCTTGGTTGGTAGTTTTTTCCTTTCAATACTTTGAACATATCATCCCACTCTCTCCTGGTCTGCAAGCTTCATGCTGAGAAATCCATTGACAGTTTTATAGAAATTCCCTTATATGTAATGAGTTGCTTTTCTCTTGCAGCCTTCAAAATTCTCCCTTTCTCCTTGACTTTTGACAATTTGATTATAATGTGTCTCAGTGAAATCTCTGGGATGATACTATTTCGGGACTTTTGAGTTTCATGAATCTGGACTTCCATTTCTCTCTCCAGATTTGGTAAAGTTTTTAGGCATTATTTCTTTCAGGACATTTCTGCTGCTTTTATAATCTTTTCCCCTTCTGGGACCCCCATAATACATGTATTAGTTCTTTTTGATGGTCTCTCAAGAATCCCATAGGCTTTTTTCACTCCTTTTCTTTCTTTTTTCTTTTTCTCTTCTGCCTAGGTAATTTCAAATGACCTGATTTCAAGTTTGGGAGTCTACTGTTGAAGTTCTTTATTGCATTTTACTATTTCATTCACTGTATTCCTCAGTTCCAAAATTTCTGTTGGCTCTTTTTATGATTTTTCTTTGTTGCATCTCTCATTTTGGCCATGTTTTCCTAGTTTCATTGAGTTGTCTACCTGTGTTCTCTTGTAGTTCACTGAGATTCCTTAAAACAATTATTTTGAATTCACAGTCCCTCAATTCATAGGTCTCCATTTCATTGGCATTAATTACTAGAAAATTACTGTGTTCCCTTGGTGGTATAATTTTTCTTGGATTTTTCATGTTTCTTGTAGCCCTGCACTGACATCTGCACATTTGAGGGCCAGTCATCTCCAGACTTTATGTATTGGCTTCACTGGGGAAAGACCTTCACCTACAGATGAGTATGATGACACTGGCTGGGTGGGGGTATGGTGGCGCTGGCTCCATGAGGATATAGCAGTAGATCTGGGCTCCGGGAGAGAGCAGCAGTGTAGTCTCCATGAAGCTCTGTTTAATGAGGTCACCATCAGAAAAGACTATAGAGTCCTCAGCAATCAATGTTGTGTATCTCCTCAGTGGTAAAGGCTTCTGGAGTCTTCTTCTTCTCCTTTTCCCCCATAGGGGTAAATAATGGCCAAAAGATCTTCCTTGGCCTTGAGTTTGGCATGCAGGTACACATATGGAAGCAGTAGGATCTGGGGCACTTGTGCCAGTGGGGACACACATGTCTGGGGTAGAGGTGCAGAGAGAGCAGCCATGAAGTTCAGGGGCAAGTAGAACCACTGCAGGTCCTCGGACAAAGGTGTGGATGCATTTGCTGTGGCAATGGCATCAGCATTCAAGGTGTGGGCATGTATGGAGCCAAGGTCCAGGGCTTGGGGGAACAGAATGACCATAGTGCCTGGGACCAGAGTGCAGGTGCACTTACTGCAGTGGTGACGTTGATGCCCAAGGCATGGGCATGTGCTGAGTAGTTGTGGAGCCAGGGTCCAGGACACGCATGTGGCTGTACAAGGTGAGTGTTGACTCTGGCTCCAGAGTTGGTGGGGCCATTCAGCACTCCTGGGAAGAGAGGGAGATGCAAAGGAGTTCAGCAGCATGGATTCTGGGTAGCTCTGTCAGCTAGGTTCAGGGTCAATGAAGACTACAGGGGTCCTCAGTGGAGAAAGCTGCCAGTATCTACAGGGGTGATGAGAATTGCTGGGGTCCTCTTGTTCTTCTTTTTCCCACAGGATAAGGTCACACCAAGGGGATAAGGTGACACAGGCAAAATGTTTCCCTAGGGTTTTCTATGCAGATTCCCAGTTTCTGTGTGCAACAGGGGGCTTTTGCAGCTCCCCTACTGTACTCCAGAGCTATTTTCATTGGTATATAGTTGGGATTTTTTAACTGAAGTATAGTTGATATACAATGTTATATTAGTTCCAAGTATACAACATACTGATTTGACAATTCTATACATTATACAATGTTCGCAGTGTGTAGTTACTATCTTTCATCATACCAAGTTATTACAATATTATTGACTATATTCCCTTTGCTACACTTTTCATCCCTGTGACTTATTTATTTTATAACTGGAAGTTTGTATCTCTTAATCCCCTTCACCTATTGTGTCCATCATTCCTCCTTCCTCCTGGAAACCACCCATTTGTTCTCTGTATTTATGAGTCTGTTTTTGTTTTGGTCGTTTGATTTGGCTCTTTGGATTCTACATGTAAGTGAAATCATATGGTATTTGTCTTTCTCTGTCTGACATTTCACTTAGCATACCACCCTCTAGGTCCATCAATATTATTGTGAATTGCAAGATTTCATTCTTTTTTATGGCTGAGTAATACTCCATTGTATATATATATATATATATATATATATATATATATATATATATATACAGTATATCTTTATCCAGTCATCTATTGATGGGCATTTAGGTTGCTTCCATGTCTTGGCTATTATAAATAATGCTGCAATAAACACAAGGGTGTATGTATCTTTTTGAATTAGTACTTTCATTTTCTTTGGGTAAATACCCAGCAGTGGAATTACTGGATTGTATGATATTTTTAAATTCAGTTTTTTGAGGAGCCTCCATATTATTTTCTATAGCAGCTGCACCAATTTACACTCCCACCAACAGTGCACAAGGGTTTCTTTTTCTCCACATCTTCACCAACACTTGTTATTTCCTGTTCTATTTTTTTAATAATAGCCATTCTGACAAGTATAAGGTTATATCTCATTATGGTTTTAATTTGCATTTCTCTGATGATTAATGATGGTGAACATCTTTCATGTGTCTGTTGACCATCTGTCATGTCTCCTTTAAAAAAATGTCTATTGCAATCCTCTGCCCATTTTTTTAGTTGGCTTATTATATTTGTGTGTGTGTGTGAGTCTTGAGTTGTATAAGTTCTTTATATATTTTGGGTATTTGCCCCTTATCAGATATATCATTTGCAAATATCCTCCTCCAGTCAGTAGATTGCTTTTTTATTTTGTTGATGGTTTCCTTCATTGTGCAAAATGTTTTTTAGTTTGATAAGTCCCATTTTTTTATTTTTCTTTTTGTTTCTCTTGCCTGAGAAGACATATCCAGAGAAATGTTGCTATATTGTTTGTACTTTTGTTATTGAATCCATTATTGTCAGATAATATGCTCTGTATGATTTCAGTTCTTTTAAATTTGTTGAGGTTTCTCTTATGACTCAGGATATGGTCTATCTTTGTGAATGTTCCACTTGTATCTGGTATTGTTGGGTTACATGTTCTATATGTATGTGCCAGTTAGATTCTATTGGCAGATTATATTGTTCAGATTTTTTGTATTCCTGCTGACTTTTGTCTAGTAGTTCCATCAGTTGCTGACAAGGGAGTCCTGGGTCCATTTACATTTAACATAACTTCTGTAGTGGCTACATGCAACTTATTTTGTTCTTTTGTCCACTGAATATACATTGATGAATGCTGAGCAGGTATACTAAACACACAGCAGCAGTCACTGATTGGCTGAATTTCAGAAGCCTAAGGCTGTCATTGATCTGCTAACTTCCAGAAGTGTAGTCACTGGAGTGAGGCTGTTATTGACTGGCTGATATTCAAGGCATGGCCACTGGAGTGAGGCTGTCATTGATTGGCTGATTTCACAGCATGTGTACTGATCCAGAGCTATTTCTAATTAATGATGGTTACTTATTCATAACTTGGGACTTCAGGCAAAGAACAGCCTTTTTCTTTCTTGAACATAAAAATTAAGTACTTTTAATTCTCAGTTCCCTTCAGAATAACCTGCAGGAGAGACCATAAAGGACTACACAGATCTTTATTTCTGGAGGTCTGATTTTCAGCTAATGTTTTCATTCAAATGTGTTAAGTGCCAATTACAGTGGTGGAAAAATAGCTCTGTCAAAGCTGTATATTTTGTTGAAAAATGTTTAATACATGATATTTAGTGCATCCTAATACAGGCAATATAGGACACACAACAAAATCATTAAATACAGGAGGCCTGGCTACCCTAACTGTGACGGAATGTAGTGTGTCTTGATAAAGACTGTGGACTTCAGACAGTAAGAACCATGGACAGTTGAGAAACAGGAGAAAGATGTGAGTTAATTAATGTTAGACAGGTGGGGGTGGCAGAGTGGCTCAGTAATGACCATAGAAGGGAGATTAGTTTAAATATATCAGGAACCTAGTAAAAATATTAAAAATGAGATCCCTCAATTATTATAAGGGCACCTTCTTAAACTAAGAGTAGAGAGGATAGACGAAAGTGTTATAAACTAAAGCAGAGTTTGTTCTCTGGTTAATTTTAGTCTTCAAGGGTTTCAGACTGGTATAGTGCTGAACTCCTATTTAATGGCTAAGCTAACTCCTCTACACTATTTATAGGAAAAAGCCTAAGCTTCTGGAATTAGTTTTAGGGATTCAGGAACAAGTTGGCTTGGCTTTTCAACAGTTTTACTTCTCCAGCTTTTCCCATTTCTTGAAATCTCAAGAGCTATTACTAAAAGCCTAAGGCTTTCCATTCATCTCTACATAATTCTAAACTTTAGCCTAGAGTGATGACCAAGTTTGTATGAATTCAAAGTGGCTTTTCTCTTCACCAGCATTCTAGGTTTGAATACCTATTTAGGATTGCATTGCAATATTTAAAATCCAGTCTCCTCTTTTAGTGCATTCTTACTCTATCTTTCAAGTATCTAATGCAACCACTTTCCCTGTCCTCCAAAAGCCAAGAAAATTCTGAATTTTATTTTCCATAATTTTTATTATGAAGAAAATAATCAAAATAATGTACCACCCTGTGGAAATAAGGCTGCCTCTTCTATCTTCTTTTGAGAAATGCTTGTATATGGGAAGGAAACTATGTGTTTAAGAAGAGTCAGGTGCGGGATGACAAGAGATGTTAGCTAAAACTGCCAACAAAGTAGCCTTTGGCTTCACCAGCGCTGTAGAGTAGGTGATAACCTAGCAGATGGATTTGAGGGCAATTTAGTTTTACTCGCTTCACTGTTCACAAGGGAGTCAAGGACAGGGGTTCAGGTATATTGACAAAATTACTTAACATAGCTATATAACATCTGCCCATACTATTTGAGGAATCAGTCACTGAATTTTTAAATATTCATGGTGTAAATTTTTATACTTGTGAGATTTTCTTTTTTCAATCTAGGTCAATGTTGTAGTTTTAAATTATTTTTTAAACCTTTTTGGCACTTCTAACTAAGCTTGTAAAATACCAACTGGAGATTCAGGTATACTTTTAGTGTTACTTCAACATATGCAGCTAAAATAACAGCAAGTAGTTACTGAGTGTTAAACTTAAAAATCAGAAGAGTGATAAAAAGTCAGAATCTGAGGCTTCAGTAGTAGTTAAATTTTCTTACCAAGATGAATTAGTTAAGCAAAACGAGGGGAATCCAGATAAGTACTGCGATATTAGAAGACAGGTGCCATACAGAAGCCCTCTGCAAATGTATGTGGGGATGAACACAGCACATTTCAGAAACAGGGAAGAGCAGAGGTTTTACTTTTCTGAAAAACTTAGAGAATAGTTCTATTTGTAAACTGGCATGATAAAATCAGGTGATTATTATTATATTTGTCTCTAATACGAAGCATATAGTATGATACAACCATAAATAAAGAAGTTCAGAGTTTCTTCATGATTTCTATTCATAGTCTTAAAAATCCTGGTAAACGGGACTTTTAAGGATTATACAGCACTTTAACAAGAGAAACTATCATTTCACAAGCAAATTAAGAAGGCAAACAATTTAATTAACATTATCCATATAGCAGAGTTTAGAAATCTTAGATTATTTGGCTTCACTCTGTAGATCAGGCTTTCCATTAATTACCTTTGCCCTGAAAAATTACCCCTACAGGCTCCAATGGGAACATGTGTGACATCAATCTGGGAAATGACTCATGAAGTTACTTCTAAACTAACCTCCTATGCACATAGAATGGCACTCATGTCAAGGGGCCAAGCAGCTTTGACGAATTTAACAGGAACTAAAACCTCCTAACAAGTTAGCATTTTATGACATACTTGTACAATTTAGGTTCATGAAAGAAACTAGAACAAAAAATGTGAGAAATTAAAACATCTCATCTAATGTCAAATTATAGCTGGTGACAGAATGCTACAAAGAACTTCACAGAACCTAAACTGCATCTTAAGATCACCTTTGATGGGGTAAATAGTCTGTCTCAATGTGAAACTAAATTTAATCTTGCTGAAAGACAAAATAAATATGATCTTTTTCAAATATAATGTAGTAGGTAATAAACCAATTCATGTGAGTTAAGTTTAAATACCAAGACTATGACTATATATCCAAACTTTGGAAGAGACATTCCCCATCCCTAACAGAGCCTAGGTTGACTCTCAATTTGCATTCTTTTAAAGCACGTCAAGCTCTAGTTTAAGAAACGCTTTCTCTTTTCATCACCTCTACCACCATAATAATAATAAATGCTAACATTCACTGACAGCTTGCTTGCTATGTGCCAGACCCTGTACAGAGACTTACCACAATAAATCTAGGAAGAAACAACTGTCACTTTTTACAAAGAAACATCACTGCTAGCATGATCTAGGAGAAGGATTTGAATCCAAATCTGTCTAATTTTAGATCACTATGTTAAAACTCAGTTTTAAAAAGTGAACTTAATGAAAGTCTACTGACTATGTTTTAAATGCTTTATCTTAATTCAAATGATACAATTTAAGAAAAACAACCAAACAACTCAGCTCTATAATCCTCTTCCTCAATTTCTGTAAAACACTTCTAATGGTTCTAACTCCCCTACTTCACCATGACCAAAAGGATTTAAGAGAGCTTCCCATGGAAAAAGACTCAGAGCAAAGTTTCCTCTTATTATACATGGCACATTGCAGGAAAGATCTGAAAAACTTAGAGATCTGAGTAATATCCAAATTACATCACAGCAAATATCTAATTTTGTTTATACTACAATTTCTGCTTCATACAGCCATTCTCTAGAGCAGAGGTGTATAGTATATACACATATATTAGATAAATCTGAGTCCCTATCTCAATATATTTATACTTAGTAGGTTATCTATATGTACCACTGTCAACCCATATGTTAAATATTTTTAGATAAAATAAATGTAAATAGATGGTCTAATATGTTCCCTTACCCAGTGGGTTACAGTATACTCCTCACTTTGGAGACCATGGAACAGAAGATGCAGAATTTTTCCAGCTTCTTATTTCTCTAAGATTGCCTCCAGACCCAAATGCAGAGCAGCTCAAAGACCTTTTTCTAACAGAAGAGCTAGTGGAATAACCAATCTGATAGCTCAAAAGAGTTTTCAGGACAGGTCTGGAAAAGCCTTATTTTCCTTAAATTTATACTTTGATCTATTCTTCTTTATGATTTTTTTTTAATCTTTAGGACAGAAATCCTTTGTACTTAGAAATTTCTACTTTATGCTAAGTACCACACAGAACAGAAGCAGCCTGTGTAAAGAAGACAAAGGCATATAAGTATAACCAGCTAATATTTATTAAATATTATCATGCACCAAGCTAAACATTTTACACATATTACCTCATTCAATTTTCAAAAAACCTAATGGAGGCCTGGAAACAATAGGTAACTCCTACAAAATTATATATACAGCATAGATAGAGAAAGAATTAAAACCCAGGTTTTTCTGACACTAAGGTCTTAATCACTATGTTTAACCTTCAACAAATCCCTATTACATATGATTTCTCCATGAAAACACTGTAATAACTAACATGTGTTTACTGTGTCAATATTAACTTATCTTGAAAATAATACTCTAAGTAGGAATAGTTATTATTCTGAAACACATTAAAAGGTTAAATAACTTGTCCTAGATCATAGAAGACTAAAAAGTGATTTGAACCCTGGCATTCTATTTCCAGAGCTCAGACTCTCAACCACTATACTAATGCAATGTTTTTTTGTGACAATTTCAGCATCCTAAAAATTGAGCAAATTTACCATGGTCTGGTATTGGTATCACATTACAAAATGAGCTCATAAACATGAAAAAATTATACACAATATACATACATACAAATGTGCTATTATTGGTCCTGTAGTTCTAGATTATTTGATGTTTAAACAAAATTATCTCTAAATTGTGTTCAAACTTTTACATTGCAGAGGAAAAATCCTATGATTTTTTCTATAAATTTGACCATTTTCCTCCCAGGCAGTTCAAAGTAGTTCTTCGATAAATAACATAATTTTATAACGCAAAGTGAAATATCATTACACCCACTTTGTGGGTAAAAAAAAAACCCAAAGTCATGGAAAAATTAAATGTCAGGCTGCAATTCAAAGAGTAAATGGCAGCACTGGGAATAGAATACACAAGTCCTTAGATCAGTGGTATGTCTAAGGTTACCCTTCAAACTTTAGTTCAATTCAGTAGATATTTATGGGGCATATTCCATATAGGATACATGGTAGACAATGAGGAAAATGTTTTTAAAAATCACTCTTTAGTAGCTTATAATGTGGCAGAAAGGAAAAGGTGTATGAGGAATCATAAGGGGAGGATGAGGTAAATACTATCAAAGACTATAAGAGATTTATAAAGTGGTTAACCAAAAGAGGAAAAACTACACTCAGGATGAAAAACAGGGCAAAGCTTCAAAAGGAGGTGGCATTTAACCTGGAGCTGGGGAACAGTATGAATGTGGAGTAATGTGCCTTCCAGATAGCAGTACCATCATCAGCAATGGTTTTCCCAAAGAATAGTTCAGAGGTTGCTGCACCACAGCAAACCCGAAGAGGGCTCAAAGAGCTAAGACTGGAAAAGCAGGCTAGAGGCATATGGTAGAGAGCACATTCAAGCAGGCTAGGTAGTTTGGGGTTTTCTTCTAAACTAAGGAGAACAAGGAAATTATATAACAGAATTTGAACATCAAAGAGACTGCTGTGGCCACACCTTCAGATATTGAGCAGAAAAGACAGCAACTAACTGAATGCACACTTGTTGAATAGTGTGCTTAGGGTATGTGAAACCACTGAATACTCATGGAAAATCTTCCTTAAAATTCAATTTTATTGGAAGATTTGTAGAGCTGAAATAATCATAACTTTTTGTGCTCCTCACAAGGTCTTTACACATGCATCAGAATCACACTTCCCACACTGACCACAAGCAGTATTAAATAATATGTAAAACTCACATGCTGGCAGATCATTAGGGTTGTGCTCTAAGGCAGCACTACCCTCCTCTCCACTCAGTAACTAACTTTCTTTCACTGGCTCTTGGGAGTTCTAAGATGAAAATGTCTGAGAAACACTGTATAAGATTTTAATAATATAAGTGGGAAAGTCTAAACTATGGCAGTTACAGGTACAAAGGGAAAGGGGGATGAGTGGGATAAGTGTTAGGGTAAGGTAATGGTGGTCATCCCTTCCTTCTGCCTAGGCTCAGTTAGGTGCTTACCCTAATAAACTTTCCCAGAACACTGCACACTCCTGGCTCAGCACTTATCATATTGTATCCTAATTGCCTGTTTTCCTATTTGTGTCCTCCTCACTTCAACTCATACCATTTCAGGGTTGTACTTGTAATCCTAGTACTTGGCACAACTTCTGGCATCTAGTAAGCATTCAGTGAACATCGATGAAATGGCATCATAATTATCCATATTTCCTTTTCACAGAGGGAAGGAACTAGTTTATCCATTCGACTTAAGGATCCTGTTCCTTTATCAAGGATTTAATCAGGCCAAAAGTGAAAATACACACTCTGCCCAGTGGAAGTGTGCTGCGGTCAGACTAGGAGACACCTTCACCTCCCACCCCCCTCTTCACTCCCCCCCCCGCCGTCCCCACATATCTCAAAAGAGTGCTCAGCCACTGGGTTGTCCTTCTGGTATCTCTCACCACCTTTTTGACCACTGCTGAGTTAGGTAACATGCGTGCACCAATGCTGTGTATAAAGCAGTAGCACATTCATGGAGGCTGGACAGTTAGTTATCCTGTGTAATGTACTAGAGAGACACCAAAGGCACCCTCTGCTTTGTTAATGAGGCTTGCTCTAAACTTAGTGAACTAAGGAGTTAATGTTCTATTTGAATGGTGAATATAAACTTATATGCTTATATTTAAAATATTTAGTCTAGAGGTATTGGTTTTAAAGTAACATTTCTTAATGGAGTAATGAAATACCACCTACAAACTAGTATATCAGTATCTCCAGAAAAGATCATAATATTCAAAAAATTCCTTCCCAGGGTCATAATAGTTATATAAAACAGTTTTTTCTTTTTTTTTAAGATTTTATTTATTTGATAGAGAGAGACACAGTGAGAGAGGGAACACAAGCAGGGGCAGTGGGAGCGGGAGAAGCAGGCTTCCCGCTGACCAGGGAGCCCGATGCGGGGCTCGATCCCAGGACCCTGGGATCATGACCTGAGCCAAAGGCAGACACCTAACAACTGAGACACCCAGGTGCCCTAAAACAGTTTTATTTTCAACAAAATCTTTAACAGAAAAACAAAAATATAGTTTCAAAATATGTCTTAATAAGAAACATAAATATTTAAAACATAGGAATGTTTTAGTGAGCTTTAATTAAAATATACATAAGGTTTGGGAAAAATGGAACTCTCCTAACTAAATTTTATTATAGGTCTTGAGAATGAGAAGACTACAAGAAATAATCTTCCTTCTTCTGTTCCTTCCCCACTTATTCCTTTCTTGAATCATCAAAAAAAAAAAAAAAAAGCACTTTGCTGCATGTGAGGCATAGAAGAGAGCCCAGACCCTCCCTCACAGAGCTCAGAGTATGAAAAAGGTAGTAAGCAAAGAAAGAAACATGCTCTCGGTGATTTAATTAATTCTGATGGCAGAGCAAAATAACCAAAGTTACAAGTAACCTAGTAAAAATTAAGAGAGGCCAAATTTGAGTGTCACAATACTCCAAAATTCTACTAAGAAATACAAAGTACAGAAAATGGCAGAATCTGATTTAGAAAATTCCATTTAAAAAAATCTAAATTTCCTTTCAGAATCAAAAAGTGCAAGAATTGATAATGGTGTGCAACATTTATTAAGCACCTCTGCTGAGGACTAGCTGTAGAGAACTGGGGCAATGGCCATACAGACATGAGTTTGTTTCCCCAAAATCCTTTACCCATATTCACTAGTGGGGAAAAGGGGTGTTCCTCAGGAACGTGGGTTCTTAGTGTCAGTGAGTTCAGGGCTGTGGGCTCCACTGATTCCCCCAGTTAGCTTTTTGTCCTCTTTACGCCCACCCCAGGTTTAAAAAGGGTAATCATTAGGACGGATATAGCTCTATGTTTCTCAAGTCTTATTAAGCTACTTTGTACTTGGTTCAACCTCATAATATGAACTGTCATAGCAACTCATTCAACTGCCTCCCACATATAAGTTTATAGTCTATTTTTAATTGAAACCTCATCTAAGTCATAGAAAAACTGGCAAAATACAAAAGCTCAGCTGAAAAGGCACTTCTCAAATTATCTTCATGGTTTGGTGAGGAAGACAGGAAAGGCAACTCACTATTCAAAGAAATCAATAAATGAGATGATTGGCCTTTTAAGTCAAAGAACCAACTTCAGAAGCAGCAAGATAAAATTTCAATATCTACTTACGTTCTTTAACTTAAAATCTCCTTTCAGGCCTATTTTACACTATATTACCAAAGAAATTAAAGTATAAAGCAAACATGCAATATCTAAATCTGCCCTTTTCTCTATAAAAAGAAAAAATGACTTAAAGGATCTAGAGTAAAACCATAAAGGCAACAATCCCAATACCCTACTTTCTGCTTAAAAGAAATAACACTATTTCTCACTAAATGTTACAAAATGTCCTTAAAATGACTATAAAATGTTTTTATTTAACATAATGCATACCCATTTCCAAAAGCTAATTGCTTAAGTCATCGACTAGAGGGGAGAAACTATCAGTTTGACCTAAAAGTTACCATTTGTTAATCTTATTACTGCTTGTTTTGATGAAAATCAATTTTTCTGAGGATGTTCATAGGAACTTTATTCATAATAGGCAAAAGAAAATAAATTTTTAAAAGGAACAACTATAAAACCATAAAAACTAAAAATTATAATGCTTATTTTTCTTTTTACTTAATGTACTATTCTCAGTTACCTGGAAATGTGACAATTTTATAGAAGGCACACATTCATTCTCTCTCTCTGTCTCCCACTTTCTCTCCATCTCTCCTCCTCAGTCTTACACACACACACACACACACACACACACACACACACACACACAGAGGAAGCTGCATAAAGGTTTTTTGCTTTGGAGATTTTCATTCTCACATTGCCCCTTCACCGAGAAAGGGCCACTCCTTAAATTTCCAGAGTGCTTTTTCCCCTGACACTGGAATAATTTATTTGAATAAATTCTCCAAGTACAGACCTCATCAATAATTAAAATGCTGATGAAAGGATATTTGCAAAGAGGAAAAAAATGTTATGATAAAAACCTGAAATGAAATAAGGACAGGATGTCCTATAAAAAACACCCATCCACATTATGTTAGCATTTCTGAATGCTGTTAACATAAGGCTATCATATTTATTTAACAAATATTCACTAAGTGTCTACTATTTGCAGACACCATTCTATAACAAAATTAAGTTGAAGAAAATATGAATTTTTCAAGGACAAAACCGTTTTGATTCTCATAAAATTATATACAATCTAATTTTTATGAATGCTCAATGTTTCTCTAAAACACATGGAAAAGTTGAAGTTTTCTAATTCAATGAAAACCTGACAAACAATTCTGAAAGATGAAAGCCTACGTCAGAGCATTTTTAAAATAATTACAATGAACCTTTTTAAATTTGGAATTAATCCTTAATCATTTAGGAACTGCATGTTTCATAAAATTAATTATTTCCCCTTACCTATGAAAATATGACTACCAGGTACCAACTGCATCCTCTAGGATCCTCTCATGATAGTAACTATTCAGGCCAAAAAAAAAAAAAACCCCTCCTTTGGCAAATCAGTCACCAGTTGGCTATTACGTAGCTCCTGTTTATACCACAAGTAGTCATTGCTGACTGAGTGCCTATAATGTGCAGAGCATGTAGTTCTCTGAGATCCTAATAGTCTAGATATGCAAAATTCTGGGTTCCTGGACTATACTAAAATCCTGAGATATGGAGAAGAGGTTTCCTTTAAAAAATGATGGTACAATCTTGAAGAACCTAGCAATTTATATGTAAGTGGGACTGTCACAGAAACTTTGCTTGATTTTATTTTAGTTTTGACGTATGTGCAATGGAGAAAAGAGGCGGTAAACATCACATCTCATGAGAAGAAACATAAATACTAATTTAGAAAGTTCAAGGACTAGTAAACTATAATAGTGCTAATTACAACAGTAGGGGTTTTTAGAGTGAACACCATTCATTCACATCAGGAAAGTGGCACTTTAAAGTTCCAAAGTCCCAAAGGAGAGAAGGAACATTTTTAGCCTGATTTCACATAACTTCAACACCTAGAATCATGACCCCATTTTAACACAAAAACTCAATCTACTGGAACACATAAAGGTTATAATATCCTAGAAACAAGGGATATAACTAAGACATTTTGAAACGTCTAAATTTCATTTTCTTTCATATACACACATATCCAGGAAGACTAACAAAGTTGAATACAATTGAATTCTACAGGCAGAATGAATATCTATTTCTTTGCGTGCATTTATGCCTGTTTATTTTTAACCTTTAAATAATTTAATCATTAATAAAACTGAATTCTGCATACCAGAATTAAGCAATGTTTAAATTCAAATGAAATAAAAGCTCTATAGAGAAAAATTAATTTATACACATTTTAAACTTCATTACAAGTAAAAAGCTCTATTTTGATACAAGTGCGAAACAAGGGGCGCCTGGGTGGCACAGTCGGTTGAGTGTCTGACTTGGTTTCAGCTGGGGTCGTGGTCTTGGGGTCATGTGATCGAGCCCTGAGTTGGGCTTTGCTCTGTGCAGTCTGCTTAGGACTTTCTCTCTCTCCCTCTTCCCTGACCCCACGCTCAGGCTCATGTGCTCTCGCTCTCTCTCTCAAATAAATCAATCTTAAAAAATAAAGTGAAAAAAAGAAAAGGAAAGGAAAAGCTAGTAAACCCTCCTTAAAATTGGGTAGGGTCTAACTTTAGGACCAAATATCTAATTAGAACACCAGCATCTATAACCAATACTTTCTATGTTTCTACATTAATCACAAAGGTAAACATTTTGACTTTTACTCTCCAGATTATCTTTATGGATATATCTTTTTCCTAACAATGCTGCACGTCCTCCACACACCAAGGTTAGGGAAACTGGTTGTTAATAAAGGCTATGCCTGGTGGGGAGTGGAGTGAGGAATGATGGTTTATAAAAATGGCCTACAAGTATGAAGTCAGAAAGGAACAGAATCATAATTTGGGGAGACTGGTTTAAAAAAGAAAAAGAAAAAAAAATAGATAAAGAGAGTCTCCAATTTTTATTCATATATATGTAGATCTTATATACATATTTTATTTATGCAGATCTGAGATTACATACAGAGAATAAAAACATTCATAAAACACTAAACAAGAGAAGTCGCATTGATGAAATTACCACAATTACAAATTTAGAATCATGCTAAAGGCAATAACCAAAAGCATCCTTTTCTGGGCAAAATTTCTTTTAGCTTACTGATTTAATAATTTCATTACCAAAAATTAGGTTAGGTTACCTTTTCTTTCTAAATCATCAAAGCTTAAGTATTATAATTGTGACACTAAGATTTATTTCTAGTTTTTTGACTATCAGCTTAGTTAAAATTTACTGAATTGTTTATTATAACAATCTACTACAACAATTACAGGTCAGGCAGATGTTGCTTTTAAGCAATTACAATCATGGCACTATTTAAGTATTTTGTTGACAAGTTAGTCCCTCACCTATGGTTAATAATAAAACATTATAACCAATCCTTCAATAATTGAACCCTCACTGCACTCACTTAAAACTGCACAAAGCGCAAAATGCACGTGCATATAAAATCTAAAATCCACTTTACTATATACTCTGGGTAACAATTAAATTAGAACTATTCTGCTTAACTTGCTTCTTTGTATGAGTCTGAAAGCAACAAGGAGTTCTCTTATTTCAGGGGGAAAAAAGTTGCAGGAAAAAGTATGGGAAAAGATAAAAACTGTATACTTCTGTTTTTTCTAAGTAAATTTCCTAAAGAAAATTTATATTGACAAGGAAATACCAAAAATAAATTCCAGAGCTAAAAATAAATTATTTATGGAGAATTTACATTTTGATCAGCTAATAAATTAATGACATTGGCACTCACTAGATTTTTAAAAGATGTTAGTAATTACCAACAAAACAAAAAGGCAACCTACTGAATGGGAGAAGATATTTGTAAATTATATAGCCAATAAGAGGTTAATAGCCAAAATATATAAAGAACTCATAGAATTCAATAGCAAAAACCCCCCAATAATCCAATTTAAAAATGGGCAGAGGACCTGAATAGACATTTTCCCGAAAGAAATGACCAATGGACATGTGAAAAGATGCTCAAAATCACTAGTTTTTAGGGAAATGCAAATCAAAACCACAATGAGATACCATCTTGCACCGATCAGAATGGCTAGTATCAAAAAGACAAGAAATAACAGGTGTTGGTGAGGATGTGGAAAAAAGGGAAACCTTATGCACTCTTGGTCAGAATATAAACTGATGTAAAAACTGTGGAAAACAGGATAGAGGCTCCTCAAAAATTTAAAAATAGAAATACCATATGATCCAGTAATTGCACCACTGGGCAGTTACCCAGGGAAAGCAAAACACCAATTTGAAAAGATATATAAACCCCTGTGTTTATTTGCAGCATTATTTACAATAGCCAAGATATGGAAGGAACCAAGTGTTCATCCACTATTCCATTATATACAAATGTAATGGAATATTACTCAACCATAAAAAAGAATGAGATCTTGCCATTTGCAGCAACATGAATGCACCTAGAGAGTATTATGCTAAGTGAAATAGGTCAGAGAAAGACATATATCATATGATTTCACTTACATATGTAATCTAACAAACAAATAAACAAAACAAAAACATAAATACAGAGAACAACAGGGTTGCCAGTATGGAAGGGGGTGGGAGGATGTGCAAAACAGGTGAAGGGTACAAACTTCCAGTTTTAAATAAATAAGTTATGGGGATGAAAAATATGGCATAGGCAGCATAGGGAACAGAGTCAATAATATTGTAATAATGTTGTATGGTGACGGATGGGGATTATACTGATCAGGGTGAGCAACGAGTAAGATATAGAGTTCTTGAATCACTGTACTGAATACCTGAGACTTATATAATATTCTATGTCAACTATACTTCAAAAAACAAAAAAAGAATTGTTAGTGACTGATAGGCTAAATCAGATATATTTTATTAATTTGTTAAAAAAATATTTAAGTGCCCATTAAGTACAGTAAGATGAAGGAAAACACATGTAAAGATCCTATTAAACTACCTGAAAGTAAGCATTTGGTAAATCTTAGCTCCACTACCCACCTCTCCTCTGACTCCACTCGTGTATTACAAGAAATTAAAATGCAAATATGACATAGGTTCACAAATACCCATAATGGACAGTTGAATATTAAAGTATACAAAGCAAACTACAAACCAACTTCTTTGGGACTCAAAAGGTGAAAGGAATTATATTCACGTGGAAGTCAGACATCTGAATTGAGTCTTAAAACATAGGCAGTATTTTGACATTTGGAGGTAGTCAAGAGAACAATGAACAGTGGCATGAACAAGGGCATGAGAGCAGGAAAGTGCAAGGGGTATTCAGCAGCAGAAAACAATGCAGATGGGTGAGAGCAAGGGTCTGCAAAGCTTCTCTCAAATGGACCTGGTAATAAATATTTTAATCTATGTGGGCCATATTGTGTCTCTTGCAACTCCGTACTCTGTCCTTGTAGTACAAAGCAGCCGTAAATAATACTAAATGAATGAGCATGGCCGTGCAACATGAAAAATTAATTTGTGCCCACTGAAATCTGAAATTCATGTATTTTTCCCAGGTCATGAAATATTCTTCCTTTGACTTTTCCCCACCATTAAAAATGTGAAAAAATATTCTTAGCTCTCATTCCACACAAAAGCAGGGCAGCAACCCAGATTTGGCCTGCATGTTGTAAACTGTCAACCTGTTTGAAACCTCCAATAATCTATACCTAATAATAAAAGTTTCAATTTTCTCAAGATTTTTTTAAAAGTATATCTAACAATATTTTATTTATTATTCTTTCTCTACAGCTAAGTTTTTTTTTTTTAAGTCAGAAAAAGAACCTCAGGGCTTTACTTTGAAACCATCTTTAATCTCACTTCTAGTGTATCAATAGGCTTAAATGTTCCCTTGATGTTTAATTTTATTTAATGTTAAGGCATTAGATTGCTTTTCTTAATTCCTCTATGAGATCTTAGTGTTTTATTACTTCTTCCTGCTTTCCTTTGTATGGCTTATAGTTATCACTCTTTAATTCTTGATACACATATTTATATCTCCTTTTTGTCTCTTGAAGTTTTCTCGACAAATATAATTGCATTCCATTTCACTGTACTTTTGGTTTCAAGATGCTCTAGTCACTGCCTTCACTTTTTGATTCTAAATACTTACAGAATCTTATAAAGAGTCCCCAAAGCATTATCTATTGCAACAGAAATTCCTTACCCTAAATTTGTCTATTCTCATCTCCCCCAGAATATTAAGATCTCTGGTCATGATAAAAAGGTTCATCTATTTGGGCCCCATAATGACAAAACTTAACCATATTCAAAAGAAATATGCAAAAAATTACTTGAGTGAAAACATTCCAAAACAGAACTTCTGCAACTAAAGCAATCAAAGATAATCATGTTTCTATTATAAATAAAAATAACTGCTTAGTAGGATACAAATCCTTTATATATGTGTACTTATAATGCAATATACCAAAATCAGAAGAGGAAAGTCACTATGAATATCATTTCAAAAATTATTTTGTCCTAATGGACTGAGAAAAGAGAAAAAAAGATATGACATACATAACCTGAAACATATTGCAATTGAAAAACCACCACTCACCTTCAGATCTAAAGAGCTATGTACTTATATTTTATTCTTTACCTTGTAATTACAAAATCCAATTCTGTGTCCCAGTAATTGACAATACTGCAAAAGGCTAAATATTATCCAGAGTTCACAATACACCACAGTACAAATAGCTAGTAGCTGTTTGAAAAAAATACATATCAAAAAAGAAAGAAGTATCTGTTTATGGCAAATGACTCATTTTTTAGGAAATAATGTGACACAAAAGTCCTCCCAGGGAGAATAATACCACAGTAATTTTAATAACAGCTGTTAATGTTGACTGTATGTTTACCATGATCCAGACACTGTTCTTTATACTTTATATGCAATAATCCTCACAAAATTTAATTCTCACGACAACCCTATGAGATGGGTGCTATTATTATTCCCATTTTATAAATGAAGAAATTGAAACTCCGTAAGATTAAATAACATTCTAACTCAAAGAGTTACAAAAGAGGCAAAACTGTGCCAAAAACTGGGAAACTCTGGCTTAAAAGCCTTAACTCTTAACCACTATTCTATTTGTTATAATACAAGCAACTATGTTTAAGGCAGAGGACCATGGCTTTACAAATTAGAATCCAAAATATATTACTTTTCAACTGTAGGAGTTTATATATAATTTCAAATACAATAAGGTTTAGCATCTAATCATACTACAAACATTTTACATTATTACTTAGTGATAAGGCTAATATTTACTAGTTAACAGATGGTTGAAAGCTGTCTTAAAATGATGCATGAGAATTATTTTGAAAATGTGACAATTCAGTGTGGTAAATATCTTAAATAGGCATGAGATGATGAGTGGCAGATGAAAGAGCACTGCTATCTTTAGAATTTAGATAAGTGGTTCTCAAAGTGTGGTTCTCGAGCCAACATCAGCATCGAGGAGTCCAGCTCCCTGTTAAAACCCTATGTGTGTATACAATAACAATCACCTTACAGGCAATACAGTGGCACTAAATTCATATCTTTCAATAGTTACCCTGAATGTAAATGGGCTAAATGCCCCAATCAAAAGACACAGGGTACCAGGTTGGATAAAAAAACAAGATCCATTGACATACTGTCTGCAAGAGACTCATTTTAAACTCAAAGACACCTCCAGGTTTAAAGTGAGGGGGTGGAAAACCACTTACCATGCTAATGGACATCAAAGAAAGCTGGGGTGGCAATCCTTATATCAGGATTTTAAACCAAGACTATAATAAGAGATGAGGAAGGACACTACATCATACTTAAAGGGTTTATCCAACAAGAAGATCTAACAATTGTAAATATCTATGCCCCTAACATGGGAGCACCCGATTATATAAGGCACCTTATACGGCACCGATGAGTGATTAAAGGCTTAATTGCTACTCCACCACTTGGCAGCTCTGGGCGCTCTCTTACCAGCTCAGCTGAGCTCCTGAGAAGCATCACCTTCGAACTTAGTACAAAATACAAAATCTCAAGCCCTAACCCCAGCTAGATTGAATAAAATATTTTGGAGGTGTGGCCCAGCAATCTGTGCTTCAGCAGCTCTCCAGGTGATTCTAATCAACACCAAACTTAGAGAACACTGCTTTAGAGAAACCCTCTCCCCATATCCCCATAAATAAATGATTCCAGGTGATTTCTTGGGGTACTTCCTAAGAGCAACTATGAGAGAAATGACCAACCAAATAAATGATTCCAGATGATTTCTTGGGGGCAACCAAATTCAGATATTCTGAAAGAAATAATCTAAGGTTTATGTATGTTCCCTTTATCCATCATCCTTTTAAAAAGTTTGCTTTAATCTTTAAGATCCTTATTTTTATTCCTTTTAAAAAATAAGATACATTCTTTAACCTAAATATAACTTGCTTGTATTTTGACTGATAAGATTTCAAAAGAGAAAACGGTTTAGACCTATACTTAAAAGGTGCATGTAAATTGTCTTAAATGCAACAGATCGAAAACACTAAACAATGCTTAACCTTATTGTCTCAGCTTCAGCTACTATAACAAAAAACCATAGACTGGGTGGCTTAAACAACAAACATTTATTTCTTATACTTCTGGAAGCTGGAGTCTAAGACTAGGGTATAAGCATCAGGTTCTGGTGAAAGATTTCTTCCCTGTTTATAGATGGCTGTCTTATTGTATCCCCACATGAAATAGAGAGAGGGAGGCTAGCTCTCTTCCCTCCCTTACAAAGGACACTAATCTCATCATGGGCACTGCATCCTCATGACCTAAATAAATATACTACCTCCCAAAGATCTTACCTACTAATACCATCCTATTGGGAATTAGGGTTTCAACATATGATTTGGGGGTGGGGAAGGACACAAACATGCAGTCCAAACACTTACGGTATCAAATTAAACTGTGACATTCAAAACATTTTTTTCCTAAAAAAATGGGGGGGAATATAAAATATACTGCCTTTCAGGCTTTTACCATGATGTGACATGGCCCCAGTGAATCAAATTATACTAGTTTGTTAGAAACTTCCTGGTAATAAGCCACTGAGTATAAAACATGGTATCTTTGAAAATTACCAGGGCATTTGTGAAGTATTATATCTAGGAGTTAACGAAGTTCATTAGGTTTAATTCACAATAAAAAATAAAGTTTTAGAAATCAAACATTTACATGAAATGTAATGCAACAATTTCGAATTAGGAAAACTCTGATTAAAAAAGGAGGCTCCTCATACTTTCTTCGACATTTGTCTATTTACTAGTTCTAGTTTATTACAACTGCTGTAGCCATTATATAAATATATCACAATAGTTTATTAGTGTTGAGCCAATAAAAAATGCACGCTGCAAAAAAATAAATATAGTATACCACCCTTTACACAAAGTTTAATAACATTCCATTTGCTAAATAATTGTTTAGGATATATGTATGTATGCATGTATGTATGTATATATAATATGGGGATATATATGTGTATATATATTTAATATGGGGATATATAGATATTATAAAGACATACATAGGCATGATAAATGTGAACTTCTAACTTCTAAATAATGGCTAACTTCAGGCAAAGACAGAGAAATAACAGAGAGAAGTACACAGGGAGCTTCCATGATATTTCTGACATTTACTTCTTAAGCTCTGTTGTGGGAATGTATTTATCACATTATTCTCTATAGTGTTTTATGAATTTTTAGAAATATCTCATAACAACACTTGATATAAATGGTATCAAGTGGCATGTATTCTTTAACTTGCTTTTCTTCACATTATGTTTTCAGTATCCATGCTGAGGAATAGATTTGTGATTCACTCCTTTTTGCTGTTTCATAGTATTCCACTGTATTCAGTACCCTATCTGGATGGGACATTTTAGTATTAGAGTTATGCAGTTACATAGACTATTTGTATCTGAACCATGTAATAGATTATTATCATTTTTCTTTTTCTTTTTCATACTGTTTCTCCCAACCCCAGAGTTCATAGTTGTCTTGTTTACTCAGTTTTCCACATAACCATAACTTTCCCCTAATTTTGTAAATCTCCTCTCAATAAATTCAAATACTCTCAACATTTTGTCAACTCCATCTTCTTGAAAAGAAAGTCTCCCTAGATTTGGATTCATATCTGAACTGGTCACTCAACAGGCCTCCTATTGGCTGTCAGGTTCAAATTTTCCTTTCCCTCATCATGAGGGTTCCCTACATCTCTCTTTCATGGTAGATCTTCTATTTGCTATATGTCTTTCTTTTTTTGTTTTTTCTCTTATTTTCATGGTGAACATTTCACAGTACTTTTTGAAAAAGGACAGATTAAGACCTAGCACATCTAAAAATGTCTTTATTTATATTTTGTTAATTTTCCTGGGTATAGAATTCTAGGTTGGAATTAATTATCCCTCACATATTTGAAGGTGTTGTTCCATTGTCTTCTGGCTTCCAGTTCTGCTAGTAAGAACAAAACCTATTTTTTCTCTCTGGAAGCTTTTAGGAACTTTTGTTCTTAGGACTGCATAAATACCCAATAATATGTGTTGGCACCTGTCTATTTTTATCCAATATGCTGGATACTTGGTGTGTCCTTTCATTTTAGAAACTCATGTCCTCAATACCATACAATGTCCTTGGATTATTTCTTTTATTTCCTGCCCTCTATTTTTGTCTTATAGAGCTAAGTGTTGGGCCTCCAGGATTAATTCTCTAATAACTTTCTCTATTTTTATGGAGTTAATAATATACACAGTAAAGTACATAAAAAGTATATAAATCAAAGAATGTTTACATGTGTATACACCCAGGGAACCACACTTATATCAATACACCATCACGTATTATACCTACCCCTGATAGGTAGGCACTATCCCTAACCACAGTTTTGGTTGTTCTTGAAATCCTATAATGGGAGCATGCACTATATACTTCTTTGTGACTGCTTTCTTTCACTAAATGATTGTGTCTTCAGATTCATGCATGTTGTGTGTGCCAAGTTTATTCTTTTTAATGCTCTGATCTAACTTTATTAAATTATCTACCCTACTTTCTACCTCTGTATTTGTGTCTATTTGCTGGGAGACTTCCTCAACTTCATTCTCTAGCCAAAAAATTCGTTTTTTTAAAATTCCCTGACTGTTCCTACTTATAGGAACACATATGTGTACGTGTATTTTTTGTTTTATCATCTCTTTTTGCTTAAGATATTAATTTTATTTTATTTTTAATGATTTTTTTTCTTCTCCCTGCACATTCTCTGTGCTAAGTGGCTTTATTGGTTTGGTTGGTTGGTTGTTTTATGTCAAATATTTCCTTCCAATGCCTAATGATATTTGGCTATCTGCTCATATTTAAGAGTAGGGCACTTAAGTCCCCAGCTGTGCAGGACACTGCCAAAAAGACCCACTTATTTCTTGCTCCATTCAGAATACTAAAGTGTGTTGCATGACAGGGGAGTGAGGAAACAGCTGGGAAGACAGCAGGTGAGGTTCTTGGAGGGCATTAAAGGGATGTGAATCTTACTAACTGCATCACACACCCTATCAGGAAGCCTGTCCATGGGCCACTGGGAATGCCTCACCTGCAAATCCTCCTGCAGGCTTCACAGTGGGCACCCCCAATGCTCTGTGCACCTCACACATACACACCCCCACCTAATGGCCAGCTCTCTGTGCACACTCCTGATACAGCAAGAGCCAGCCTTTGCAGGTACTAGCAAGGATGTAAAGGAAACTGGTCCAACTCTGCAGGACCGGAAGAAATCACACAATGTTGAGCATTCGGCACCACTCTAGGGGAAGTAAGCAAATGGGAGGCTGTCACCAACTGGCCTGGTTTTACAGGATCAGCAGAAGTCAGACAAGCTTACGAATTACCCCATAAGAGGAAACAGGAAGTGTGGAGCAGGCATATAGAAAAAAATCTAAAAAAGCATCAGAATCCCTATTAAGGCTGATTTAAGATATTTCTCTATTGAAACCAGTCAGTAAAGACTGAAGGAGGTGATTACATCTTCAAATGTGAAGACAGCAATGCAAGACTTCAAGGAACATGAAAAACAACAACAACAACAACACACAAGGAAACATGACACCACCAAAAGAATACAATAATTTTCCAGTAACCAACCCCAGAGAAATGGTGATTTGCAATTTGCCCAATAAAGAACTGAAAATAGTCATTTTAAGGAAGTTCCATGAACTACAAGAAAACACAGAAAAATAATTCAACAGAATCAGGAAAACTACATGAACAATAATGACAAAAAAGCTATAACACAGAGATAAAAATCATAAAAAAAAAAACACAAATTCTGGAGCTGAAAAATATAATGAATGAAATGAAAAAAAAAAATGCAACAGAGAGCAGCAGTAACAGACTGGAGCAAGCAGAAGAAAGAAAATCTGAACTAGAAGACAGGTCATTTGAAACTATCCAGTCAAAAGAAAACAAATTAAAAAGAATGAAAACAAGTGAAGAAAGCCTACATGAACTATAGGATACCATTAAGAGAAACAATCTATGTATTACTGGAGACCCAGAAGGAGAAGAGAGGGAGAAATGGACAGAAAGATTACTTAAAGAAATAATGGCTGAAAACTTCTTAAATATGGGGAGAGATATGGACATCCCAGTTTCCTAAGCTCAAAGCTCCCTGCAAAATTTCAACCCCAAACAATCTTTTCCAAGACACATTATAATAACATTAAAATCAGCAACAAATAATTTTTAAAACAGCAAGAAGAAAAACAATTCGTCACATACAAGTGAACGAATAAGGCTATCAGCAGATTTCTCTGTAGACATTGCAGGCCAAGGGAGACTGACATGATATATTCAAAGTGCCAAGAGAAAAAAATTGCCGACCAAGAATACACTACCCAGTAAAGCTGTCTTCCAGAAATGAAGGCAAGATAAAGACTTCCCCAAATAAACAAAAGCTGAGGGAGTTCATCATCACTGGTCCTCCCTTACAAGGAATGCTAAAAGAAGTCTTCCAAGCTGGAATGCAAGTTTGCTAATTAGTAACATGAAAATACATGAAAATATAAAATACACCAGGGTAAAGGAAAGTATATAATCAAATTAAGGATACTCTAGCACTGTAAATGGTGGTATGTTAACAACTTAACTCTAAGTAAAAAGGTTAATGGGCAAAAGTAATAAAAATAAATATTTATAATAATTTGTTAATGGATACATGGTATAAAAAGATGTAAATTGTGACATCAAAACAGAAAATGTGTGTGATGAGGCAGGGGTGTTAAGGGTTACGAGCTTTTGTATGGGACTGAAGTTAAGTTGTAATCAGCTTAAAACTGACTTATACCTATAGGGTGTTTTACATAAGCCTCATGCTAACACATAGAAGCAAAATCTATAGGAGATACATAAAAGATAAAGAAGAGGGAATCAAAGCATACCAGTAAAGAAAATCATCAATTGACAAAGGAAGACAGCAAGAGAGGAAGCAAAGAACAAGTGAACTACAAAACAGCCATTAAACAATACAATGGTAATAGTAAATCCTTAAATGGATTAAATTCTCTAATCAAAAGGCACGGAGTGGCTCAATGGTTTAAAAAAAAAAAAGCAAGACTCAACTATCCTCCTACAAAAGACTCACTCATTTCAGGTTTAAGGCACATAGGCTCAAAGTGAAGGGATGGAAAAAGATATTCCATGCAAACAGACACCCAAAGAGAGCAGAGGTAGCTGTATACATCAGAAAAAAAAAAGACTTTAAATAAAAAACTATGGAGAGAAAGAAATTAATTATAATTAGAGGGGTTAATTTATCAAGAGGATATAGGAATTCCAAATACATATGTACCCAACATTAGAGCACCTAAATATATTAAGCAAACACTAACAGATCTGAAAGGAGAAATAGTAATACATAGTAAGGAAACTTCAATACCCCAGTTGCATCAACAGATGATCATTCAAGACAAAGTCAGTAAGGAAACATTGGACTTGAACTATACGTTGGACAAAATGGACCTAACAGACATTTGTAGAATCTCAATGGCAGTAGAATACACATTCTTTTCTTCTCTTTCTTCTTTAAGATTTATTTATTTATTTGAGATAGAGAGTGTAGTGGGGAGCGGCAGAGGGAGAGGGAGAGAGAGTCTTAAGCAGACTCTACGGAGCCCCACATGGGGCCAGATCTCACCACCCTGAGATCACAACCTGAGCCGAAACCAAGAGTCAGACACTGAACCAACCACACCACTCAGGTGCCCCATATATACATTCTTTCCAAATGCACATGGAACATTCTCCAGGATAGGTCACATGTTAGGTCCCAAAACTAGTCTTAACAAATTTAAGAAAACTGAAGTCATACCAAGTATCTTTCCCAACCACTATGATATGAAAGTAGGAATCAGTAATAGAAGAAAAGCTGGAAAATTTACAAATACGTGGAAATTAACACACTCTTGAACAACGTGTCAAAGAAAAATCAAAAGAGAAATCAAAAACTATCTTGAAATAAATGAAAATGGAACACAATGTAGCAAAACTTATGAGAAGCAACAAAAGATCTAAGAGGGAAATTTATAGTGATAAATGCCTACATTAAGAAAAAGATCTCAAACAACCTAACTTTACTCCTCAAAGAACTATAAAAAGAAGAGCAAAATAAACCAAAGTTAAAAGAAAGAAGGAAATAACAAAGATCAGAGTAGAAATAAATGAAATAGAGACTAGAAAAAAATAGAAAAAATTAAGAAAACTGAAAGTTCATTCTTTGAAAAGATAAAACTGACAAAATTTTAGCTAGATTTATAAAACAAGAGTTCTCAAAATCAAAAATGAAGGAGACATTACAACTGATAACACAGATACAAAGGACTATGAGAGACTACTAGAACAATTAAATGCCAACAAAATGGATAACCTAGAGGAAATGGATAAATTCCCAGAAACTACAACCTACCAAGATTGAATCATGAAGAAAAAGACTATCTGAAAAGACCAATAAAGAGTAAGAAGGAGACTGAATTAGTAATCAAAAACTTCCCAACAAAGAAAAGTCCATGACTAGATGGCTGGACTCATGAACTCTATGAAAACATTTAAAGAATTAATACCAATCTTCCTCAAATACTTCCAAAAAAATTAAAGAGAAGACAGTCCTAAATTCATAATAAGGGTCCAGCATTATCCTGATATCAAAGCTACCACAAGACACCAAAGACACTCCAAGAAAACTGCAGGCCAATATATTGGCTGAATATAGATGCAAAATTTGTCAAGATGCTTGAAAACAGATTCAACAACACATTAAAAGGCTCATATACCGTGACCATGAGAAACTTATTCCTAAGATGCAGACTGTTCAACATTCACAAATCAATCAATGTGCTAAACCATGTTAATGGAATGAAAGATAAAAATCATGCACTCTCTCAATAGATGAAGAAAAAGCATTTGACAAAACTCAACATCTTTTCATGATTAAAAGCACTCAACAAATTGTATACAGTAGGAACTCAACTCAACATAATAAAAGCCATATACAACAAGCCTACAGCAAAATCATATCAATAATGAAAGGCTGAAATTTTTTTCCTCTAAGATCAGAAATAAGAAAACGGTGTCCAATCTCACCACTCCTATTCAATACAGTACCGCAAGTCTTCATCAGAGCAATTAGGCAAGAAAAAAACATAAAATGCCTCCAAATTAGAAGGAAATAAGTAAAATTGTCCATCTTCTCAGATAACATGATCCATATATAGAAAATCTAAAGAATTCACCAAAACCTGTTAGAATTAATAAATATGTTCAGTAAAGTTGCAGGATGACAAAATCAACATACAAAAATCAGTTGCACTAATTATACTGTAAGAATAAACTATTTAAAAAAGAAATAAAACAAACCCACTTACAACTACATTAAGAAAAATAAGTAGAAATAAATTTAACCACGGAGGTGAAAATACACGGAAAACTACAAGACACTGATGAAAATAATTAAAGGCACAAATAAATGGAAAAATATCTCATGTTCATGGATTGGAAGAAATACTGCTGTTGTTAAAATGTCCACACATACAGTCAGGTAAGTGTCTGACTTTTGGTTTCAGCTCAGGTCATGATCTCAGGGTTGTGGGTTCAAGCCCCAAATCGGGCTCTGCATGGAGTCTGCTTGAGGATCCTCTCTCTTCCTCTCCCACTGCCCCTCCCCCTGCTAGTGTTCTCTCTCTCTCTCTCTAAAATAAATAAATCTTAAAAAAAAATGTCCACACCACCCAAAGCCATCTATAGATTCAATGCAATCCCTATCAAAATTCCAATGGCATTTTCCATAGAAATAGATAAACTATCCTAAAATTTGTATGGAACCCAGTGTACAACATGGTGACTATATTTAACAATATAGTATTACATATTTGAAAGCTGCTAAGAGAGTAAATCTTAAATGTTCTCACACCCCTCCCACCACACACACACACACACACACACACACACGTACGTACGTAGCATGATGGAGGTATTAACTAACCTTACTGTGGTAACCATATCACAATTTATAAGTGTATCAAATCATCATATTGTATACCTTAAACTTACACAATGTTATATGTCAATTATATATCACTACAGCTGAAAAAAAAATATAGTAGGGCACTAAGAGCTGAGGGGCAGGTCAGAAGAACCAATTGGGTTTGTTCATAGTGTGCTCACTAAAGGATGTTCCAATTAAGCCATTTCTTTTGGGAACCCCAAGCAATCTTTCTTTCTTGGACTTTTTACATTTCCAAAAGAAAATTCTTCTAATCTCTTCCCTCAACAAAAATGCCTGATTACTAACATCCTTCAGGCTGATGGAGAAGACTGGAAGTCTCAATATTCAACATGCAAAAATTTCATTTACTATACCTGATTTCAACACAGTACCCATCTGCCTATGCCTTTTACTATTCTGTGGTGTTCTTAGTTCTGATACCCTCATTTTACCCTCTATAGAAAATATGCCTTTACGTCTTCTGCCATGTAAAAGAGGCACTATAGCTTACCTATAAGGAGCAGAGGATGGGAACTTGGAAACCAATTGTTTCTTAAGTAAGAGTTTAAAATTAGTTCTGTTTTTAACCCCACTTTAACTCTAACTTCCAGAGGTACCCAGTGTTTCCAATTCCTGAGTATTATGAGATCCTGGTATGTAAAGCAGAGTTTTCTTAGTTTTTCCCACTGCCAACTTATAATTGAGTTTTCTCAGGTCTGCTAAGTTAGTCTAACTCATACAACTGCTTTCCATCTTCCAAATTTTGTAATTTATCTCTTCTCCCATTTTCTTTGCCCTTGTGAGTTTATTTATTTTAAAACCTCTTTATTTTCATTTTAGAGGGGATTTGGGAAGGACAAGAGCTATCAACATGTGTTTAACTGCCATGTCTAACTAAAAGTCCTTTTTACTTTTTTGCTGTATTTCAAAAATGAACAAAAAATTCACAAAGCAAAAAATTAGACAGTTGCTGTACCTTTCCAAATCTAGTTTTCTGTAAGCTTTTTCAATCTTTCAGTGTACAAACCATAAAAAAAGGTGAAAATTTTAAACAAAATGATAATTTTACCCAAATAAAATCAATAAACTCATGACAGATATTTTACCATGATTTAAAATGTCCATGCTGGAAGCCACTGTTGTTCTCTAACACCAACGTTCCCTCTAGTCAAGGAGCTTCAGCCCAAGGACAAGGAGGGTAACTGAGGTCTCTACACCACCCCTGATACAAAGCTGACTGGTAGTAAAGCATGGAGGAAGCAACCGGCTACAAAAGCCACTCAGAAGAGTCCACCCTCCACTGGATGGGCAAAGAAACTCATCGTTATAAGCCTGGGACTCTGGTACTCGGTGAAATTAAATGTTATCAGAAGTCCCCTGAACATCTGATTCACAAACGTCCTTTCTACTGTCTGGTGCAAGAAATTGCTCAGGACTTCAAAACAGACTTCCAGAGCGCAGCTATGGGAGCTTTCCAGGAGGCAAGTGAGGCCTATCTGGTGGACCTTTTTGAAAACACCAGCCTGTATGCTATCCATGCCAAACATGTAACAATTACACCAGAAGACATCAGCTGGTATGCTGTACACATGGAGAATGTGCTGAAGAATCCACCATGTCCGGAGACATTTCATTTGAAAGAAAAACAAAACATTTTTTTCCTCTCCTTTCTGTTATTGGTAGTTCTGAACATTACATACAATTTTCCTATGGGGTCAAAAGGTGCCTAAGTATGTCACTATAAGTGGAAAAATAGGGAACAGAAATCAGATATTGGCAGTTTTTCCATTTTCATTTGTGTGTAAATATTTAATATAAATGCGTGGACATAAAGAATTAATGTAAGTAAAAATGTTTCAGCAGTTCAACTTTATAACAATTATAAGTAAACCTGTTAAATTTTACTGGATAATGCCAGCATTTGGTTTTTTTTTTTTAATTAAATTTCCTACTGACAGAAAAATAAAATGGACAGATGTTTTGGCATAATTTAGAATATAACTAAATAATCTGCTAAATTCTAATACATCTAGTCACCCAAATACTTTCCTTTATGACCATGATTGAATTGATTTTTTTCAGTCTATAATACAAATGCTTTATTTTCTGTGGGAAATAAATTTTATTTGCCACTCTCATTAGTCCACTGTTGTATTTCAGATTATCTGGATCACTTAAGTTCTAAGTGTTTTAATAGGCTGTTTTAGTTATCAACTCATTATGTTCTTAACAATAAAACACTTTAAATCAGATGCCTAAAGTATGAAAGCCTAGATAATTCATGTGCTAATTTAATTTTGAATACAAAATTTCTTTCAACATGGTAACTGATAATACAAAATATTTAACGAAGTTTCGAACAATCATCTTTAAAAAAAAACAATGTAACAATAGCCCTGCATCAGGCTCCCTGCTCCACAGGAAGCCTGCTTCTTCCTCTCCCACTCCCCCTGCTTGTGTTCCCTCTCTCGCTTTGTCTCTCTCCCTCAAATAAATAAGTAAAATCTTAAAAAAAAAAAAATGTAACAAATCAAATGTGAAAGATATTGTTTCTCTTCCTATGGCAGTCAAGAAATGATTAGTGAAAAGTAAAAACTATTTCATAGCTTAAATAATATATTTCATGGTGTTAATTAGTTCTTATCATAGACCTATTTTATTCCTATTAATTAAAATTCACTCTGCATCAAGTTGCTATGGCAGCACAACTTCACCAAACAATAAATTCTTCAAGTTCTGCTACAAAGAATGCTGCCGACCTTAAGTCTTTATTTTGAGATCAGGAAGAAAATTCTATAATTCTCCAGTCATAAATGTATAATCAATACTTGGAATTGCTTTACAATCTATAGCAAGAGTTTTGCTCTCCGAGTCCTGGGAACTGGGGTATTTTATTTGGCTTTCATTTCCTTATCCCTTTAAGAAATGAAAACATTCTTGATAAGGACCATTTCAGCAGGGCTCACCTCAGGCAAATTGGCTCCGGCTATAAATAGTAAAATCTGCCATCTGCCTTTCTATTCTTGGGCTGAATGCAGTGCTGGCATTGTGTTCACACTCCACTGGTGCCAGGCCTGATGCTGCACAGCCAGCAGCCACAGAAAATAATAGTGCAAGACAGAGATAATGAGGTGAAGAACAGAAATGGTACCACTATAATTAACTGCTGTTTTGATATTCACCACAATAAAGCATACACAATGGTGTTGAGAGAACCTAAAGCCACATTTCACCTGGGCCTCATAAACAGGTTGGAAATCAAACTGTAGGAGCCCAGGGACTTTACATCACTGAAGATTAATTAAAACATAAAGAACCTAAGCACAGTTAGCAATGTACGTTTGGCATGTTAGCAAGAGTTTCCACAGTTGTACTGTGTATTTTTTATTCTAATGATATTTAATGAGGCATTTCTTTGTATCATCAGAGGTATTCTCCTGTTCTGTTTTAAAGAGATAAACTCTTCAAGGATGAAAAAGCCCTTTTGCTATACCTGACCTTTCCCTAGTCTCGTGGTTCTGAAACCCCATACACAGCTCCCACTATTTCTGTCAGTATATTTTGAATCCTCGGCTACTGTAAGATAAAGACTTTTTCTCATCCTTGCTATTACACAAATCTGACCCATTTTAAACAAGAATAACTGTCAAGGCAGTCGACTTTACATCAGAATCGAAGAGAAATGTATACAGGACAACTGTCGTATTGTATATTCCTTGCATCAGTAACTGTGCTATTCCTGTTATCAGTAATTACTGAAGTCATTCGTTTGTTGACATAACCAATAGCTAACTTCAGGAGGCACCACTCACTCTTAGAGTAAGTGCCAACAGAGAACACAGTATCAAAGGGGTCCCGGGGAACTGTGCAACATGGCAGTATCAAATGTACATTTAATGCCTACCAGGAGCTGAGGGCAGAGGTACAGACAGTACAATGCTGTGGCTCTCGACCCTAGTCACACATGAGAAACACCCGGAGACTTACTTAAAAATACTCTTGCCTGGGCCCCGTCCCAGACCAGTTAAATAAGAATCTCAGGTGATAGGGTCTTGGCATTGTTTCTTGGTTTTGTTTCTGGTTTTTGTTGTTGTTGTTTTCATATGTTTTGTTTTTTGTTTTTAACTTCCCCAAGTGGTTGTAATGCATAATTAGAAATGAAAACCACTGCCTAATAATATCAGTATCTGATCCAAAGTCTTTCAAGACAAAAGCAAATGACTGAACCCCCTAACACCCGAAAAATGTTTACCTGGAGGGGCAGTCCAAGATGGCAGCATAGGAAGATTTTTAAACTTACCTCCTCCCACCGACACAACAAATCTACAGCTACATATGGAACAATTCCCTCTGACAAAGACCTGAAAACTCACCAAATAGCTCCTTTTATCCTTTATCGAAAGGGCCACATGAAGATGAGTAAGAGAGGCAGAGATGCAGTCTCACCAAAACCCCCATCTCTTGTGTGGTGAAGCACAATTGCTACAGATCTCATAAATCTGGAGCTTCTCCCTGAGGAGCAAGGGGCTCGTACCCCATATCAGGCACCCCAAACCTTGGGAACTGCACTGGAAAGATGAGACCCAAAACATTTGGCGTTGAAAACCAATGGGTTTCACGTCCAGGACACGCAAAAGGCTGCAGGGAACTGAGATACTGCCCTTAAAGGCCTCACACATTTGCAAGCTCAAAAGTGGCAGTTTGAAAAGCACCTAGATTATATGTGAAGGAGAGTCATTTGCTAGTCTTAAAGGTTCTGCCAGAGGAGCAGGGGCCTGTTGGAACTCCAGAGATGAAGGTGCTGCCTTTGGGCTCTCCCTCAACCTCTGCTGGTGGGCAGATGCAGTCCCTGCACTCTCTCCTGCTATTCCGTGAAAAACCAGCGGGCACACCCCACCCTGATGCCTTCCACTGTCTTTATAATGCTGGCAGGGGTGCCCTGGCTCCTGCTCTCCGGGTGCCTCCCTAAAGCCGGCAGGCATGCACTAGTTCTGCGTTCTTCCTCTGTCTCATTAAAGTTGGCACACACAGTTCACACAGGGGACATGCCTTGATCACCTGGCTCTGGTGGCCAGGGGGCTGCATTAGTCCTGTAATGGGACTGTAACAATCAGACACTTCTTGACAAGCTACCACACCCAAGGCACTACACAAGCAGCAGATTAAAACATATCCCCAGTTTTTCTTTGAAAAAAAGGCCTATTTCCTTGTCTTAGAGCATCAAACCGAGGGGCAGGCCACACATCTGGCGGCTATGGAGGTGGCCTCAGGGAACAAAGGGTGGGGGGTGCATCTTTGCACTCTCTCTCAAACTTGATTCAACTCATGGGTACCTTCCAGAAAACAGCTTATACACTTGTCTGAAACCCCAGTTTTTGCAACTGTCATCATGAGACACCTCCAGATTGCCTGGTCTGAAAGCCAGCAAGACTTACATTTGTGGTCCCACTGGGCTGTATATATTTTCATACTTTAAAAACTGCTGCCTGAGGGTCTGGTCTCCAGTCAGCCTGAATCTAAATACTAACTAAGATCTGTTCCTTTAAAACACTGACAGGTCTTGGAAAACCCTCAACAACAGAGACCCATCAGTAACAAATCAGGCTGCTTAAATAATCATAAAGGTTTGAGAGACAAGAGGTAAGGCATGGCTGAATGATAAGGCTCATCTCCCATACAAGTCCTATCATTTATGACTGTGAAAGGCAGGTGTTTCACCTAATACATTGAAAGAAATAAAGAGTCAAGCAAAATGAAGGAATATATTTCAAATGAAAGAATAAGATAAAACCTTAGAAAAAAGACCCTAATGATAGAGAGATAAGTAACCTACCTGATAAAGAATTCAAAGTAATGATCATAAAGATGCTCACTGAACTCAGAAGAATGGATGAACACGGTGAAAATTTCAACAAACACACAGAAAATACAAGAAAGTACCAAACAGAAGTCACAGAGCTGTAGAATACAATAATTGAACTAAAATATACACTAGAGGGATTTAACAGCAGACAAGATAAAGCAGAAGAAAGGATTAGTGATTTAGACAGGGTAAAGAAACTCACCCAGAGAAGCAACAACAAAAAGAATTTTTAAAAAGTGAAGCTAGCTTAAGGGACCTATGGAACAACATCAAGTGGAATAACATTCACATTAGAGGGATCCCAGAAGGAGAAGAAAGAGACAAATGGGGAAAAACTTGCTAGAAGAAATAATGATTGAAAACTTCCCTAACCTGGGGTATCCAAACCCAGGATGCCCATAGAATCCAAGAAGAGATGAACTCAAAGAGATCCACACCAAAACAAATTATAATTAAAATGTCAAAAATTAGAAGTAAAGAAATAATCTTAAAAGCAGCAAGAGAAAAACAACTTGTTATGTACAAGGGAATCCCCATATGACTATCAGCAGCTTTTTCAGTAGATACTTTGCAGGCCAGAATGGAGTGACATAATATATGTCCAAAGCACTAAAAAGAAAAAACTTTCAACCAAATACACTTTATTTGGTAAGGTTATCATTCAGACTAAAGGAGAGATAAAGTACTTTCTAGACAAGCAAAAGCTAAAAGAGTTCATCACTACCAAACCAGCCTTACAAGAATTATTAATGGGATTTTTTTAACCTGAAAAGAAAAGGCACTAAGTAATAACAAGAAAATACATGAATTGAATCAGTAATCAAAAACTCCCCCCAAAATAAGTCCAAGACCATATGGCTTTACAGGTGAATTCTACCAAACATCTAAAGAAGAGTTAATACCTATTCGTCTCTAACAATTCCAAAAAATAGAAAAGAAAGAAAAATTTCCAAATTTATTTCATGAAGTCAGCATAACCCTGATACCAAAACTAGATAAAGACACCACAGGAGCCCCTAAGTGGTTCAGTTGGTTAAGCATCTGCCTTCGGTTCAGATCATGATCCCAGAGTCCTGGGATTGAGCCCCACGTCAGGCTCCCTGCTAGGTGATGAGCCTGCTTCTCCCTCTCCACCCCCACCCCACCCCCTGCTCATGCTCACCCTCTCTCAAATAAATAAAATCTTTAAAAAAAAAAAAAAAGACACCACAAAAAAGGAGAACTACAGGCCAATATCCTTAATAAGCATAGATGCAAAAATCCTCAACAAAATACTGACAAATTGAACAATACATTTAAAAAAATCTGTTACCACGATCAAGTGGGATTAATTCATGGGTTGCAAGGGTGGTTCAATATTCTCAAATCAATCAACATGATACATCGCAATAAGAGAAAGGATAAGAACCATATGATCATTTCAAAAGACACAGAAAAAGCACTTGACAAAGTACAACATCCGTTCATGATAAAAACTCTCAACAAAGTAGGTTTAGAGGGAACATACCTCAATGTAATAAAGGCCATATATGAAGAACCCACAGGTAACATCATACTAATGGGGAAAAAGTGAGAGCTTTTCTCCTAAGGTCAGGAATAAGACAAGAATGTCCACTCTCACCACTTTTATTCAACATAGTATTGGAAGTCCTAACCACAGCAATCAGACAACAAAAAGAAATAAAAGGCATCCAAATCAGTAAGGAAGAAGTAAAACTTTCACTATTTGCAGATGACATGATACTTTATACAGAAAAACCCAAAGGCTCACCAGAAAACCACTAGAACTGATAAACAAATTCAGTAAAGTTGCAGGATAGAAAATCAATGTACAGAAATCTGTTGCATTTATATACCAATTTATATAGCAGCTTCAGAAAAAGAAATTAAGAAAACAATCCCATTTACAACTGCACCAAAAATAATAAGATACCTAGGAATAAACCTAACCAAAGATGGGAAAGACCTCTGAAAACTATAAAACAGTGATGAAAGAAATTGAAGATGACACAAAGAAATGGAAAGACATTCCATGCTCATGGATTGGAAGAACAAATATTGTTAAAATGTCTATACTACCCAAAGCAATCTATACATTTAATGCAGTCCCTATCAAAATATCAAAATGGCATTTTTTTCACAGAACTAGGACAAACCATTCTAAAATTTGTATGGAGCCACATAAGACCCCAAATAACCAAAGCAATGTTGAAAAAAGAAAAGCAAAGCTAGAGGCATCACAGTACCAGATTTCAAGTTACATTACAAGCTGTAGTAATCAAAATAGTATGGTACTGTCATAAAAACAGACACACAGATCAATAGAACAGAATAGAAAACCCAGAAATGAACCCACAATTATATGATCAATTTTCAACAAAGCAGGAAAAAATATCCAATGGGGAAAAAGACAATCTTAAATAAATGATGTTGGGAACACTGGACAGCTACATGCAAAAGAATGAAACTGGACCGCTTCCTAACACCATACACAAAAATAAATTCAAAATGGATTAAAGACCTAAATGTGAGACCTGAAACCATAAAAATCCTAGAAGAGAACATGGGTAGTAACTTCTCTGACATTGTCCATAGCAACTTTTTCCTAGATAGGCCTTCCAAGGCAAGGGAAGCAAAAGCAAAAATAAACTATTGGGACTGCATCAAAATAAAGCTTCTACACAGTGAAGAAAACAACAAAACTAAAAGGCAACTTACAGAATGGGAGAAGACATTTGCAAATGACATATCCAATGAAGGGCTGGAATCCAAAATAAATATAGAGCTTATAAAACTCAACACCCAAAAAAAACCAAATAATCCAATTAAAAAATGGGCAGAAGATGTGAACATTTTTCCAAAGAAAGACATCCAGATGGCCAACAAACACATGAGAAGATGCTCATCATCACTTATCATCAGGGAAATACAAATCAAATATACAGTAAGTTATAACTTCACATACAACATACAATATACAGTAAGATATCACTTCACATCTGTCAGAATGGCTAAAATCAACAACATAAGAAACAACAAGCATTGGCAAGGACGTGGAGAAGGAACCCTCGTGCACTGCTGGTGGGAATGCAAACTGGTGCAGCCCCTGGAAGACCATATGAAGAAGGTTCCTCAAAAAATTAAAAATAGAACTATCCTACCCAAGTAATAGCACAATGAGCATTTACTCAAAACAAAAACAAAAACACTAATTCAAAGGGATACATGCATCCCTATGTTTATAGCAGCATTATTTACAATAACCAAGATATGGAAGCAGCTCAAGTATCCATCAATTGATGAATGGATAAAGAAGATGTGTATTTATACAATGGAATATTATTCAGCCATAAAAAAGAATGAAGTCTTACCATTTGCAGTGACATGGATGGGGCTAGACAGTATAATGCAAGTGAAATAAGTCAGTCAAAAAGACAAATACCATATGATTTCAGTCATATGTGGAAATGAAGAAACAAAACAAATGAGCAAAGGGAAAAAGAGGGAGAGAGATTGAGACAAACCAAGAAACAGACTTAACTATAGAGAACAAACAGATGGTTGCCAGAGGGGAGGGTGGAAGGGGGTGGGTGAAATAGATGATGGGGATTAAGGAGTGCACTTGTGATGAGCACAGGCTGATGTATGGAAGTACTGAATCACTATATTGTACACCTGAAAGTACTATAACACTGCATGTTAACTAACTAGATTTAAAATAAAAACTTAAAAAAATATGAAAATATAAATCTTACTGGCAAAGATAAATATATAGTAAAGGCAGTTGATTAATCACTTAAAAAGCTAGTATGAAGGTTACAAGACAAAAGTAGTAAAAATAACTGTAGCTACAATAATTAGTTAAGGGGTACATGAACAAAAACATGTAAAATGTGACACCAAAAACATAAAACTTAGGCAACCTACAGAATAGGAGAAAATATTTCCAAATCATATATCCAATAGGGGGTTAATATCCAAAATATATAAAGAACTCATACAACTCAATAGCAAATAATAATAATAAATTAAACCTAAATAATTTAATTAAAAATGGGCAGAGGATCTGAATAGATATTTTTCCAAATTATACATACAAAGGCCAAGAGACACATGAAAAAATGCTCAACATCACTAATCATTAGGGAAATGCAAATCAAAACCACAGTGAGATACCACCTTATACCTGCCTGAATGGTTATTATAAAAAACAAACAAACAAGAAGTCGCAAGTTATGGAGAGGATGTAGAGAAAAGGGAATCCTTATGCACTGTTGATGGGAATGTAAATTGATGCGGTCATACGGAAAATACTATGGAGGTTCCTCAAAAAATAAAAATAGAACTACATTATGAACCAGCAATTCCACTTCTGAGTATTCCAAACCCCCCCAAAATAAAAACACTAATTCAAAAAAATATAGACACTTATTCATTTGTAGCATTATTTATAATACTCAAGATATGGAAGTAACTTAAGTATCCATTGATAGATGAATGGATAAAGAAGATGAGGTATACACATACAATGGAATACTACTCAGCCATAAAAAAGAATGAAATATTACCATTTGTGACAACATGGACAGACTTTGAGGGTATTATGTAAGTTCGTCAAACAGAGAAATTTCACTTATACGTGGAATTAAAAGAAAAACCCAATGAACAAACAAAACAAAACTCATAGATACAGAGAACAAAATGGTGTTTGCCAGAAAGAAGGGGTGTTGGGGGTTAGGCAACATCGGTAAAAATGGTTCAAAAGGTATAAACTTCCAGTTATAAAATAAATTAGTCATGGGGATACAATATACAGCATGGTGACTAGAGTTAAGAATTTTGTACAGCATATATGAAAGTTGCTAAGAGAGTAAATCTTTTTTTTTAAAGATTTTATTTATTTATTTGAGAGAGAGAGAGACAGAACACAAGCAGGGGGAGCGGCAGAGGCAGAGGGAGAAGTAGGCCCCCCACCGAGCAGGGAGCCCAAAGTGGGGCTCGATTCCAGGACCCCAAGATCATGACCTGAGCCAAAGGCAGATGCTTAACCAACTGAGCCACCCAGGTGCCCTTTTTACCTAGCTTTAAGATTAAAAAAATCAGAAATATTCTGGGGTACCTGAGTCGCTCAGTTGGTTAAACGTCTGCCTTCAGCTCAGGTCATGGTCTTAAGACCAGCATTGGGCTCCCTGCTCAGCAGGGATTCTGCTTCTCCCTCTCCCTCTGCTGCTCCCCCTCCCCGGCTCATGCTCTCCCTCTCTCTCTCAAATTAATAAAATCTTCTAAAAAATCAGAAATATCCTTAACTGAGAAATGCTAACAATATCAAATATAAAACATTGTATCAATGCAAAATAACATTAAAAATGTCACTTTTCTAAAGGTACAAAACAAATTAGGGAATTACAATGAAATACATCAAAGACTATTAATATTCGTTGGGAGTGGAACACTCTGCTTCATGAGAGAAATACATTTACTGAGATGAGTGGGGTACCATCTGGAAGACTCCACTATAACCAACTAGTATTTATAGTGGCTTAGCTGATTTTTTACCTCCTAATAAGGAAGGAGGGAGCTTTATTTATTTTTCTTTCAAGTTTTCATCTAAATTCCAGTTCATGAACATACACTGTAATATTAGTTTCAGGTGTAGAATTTAGTGATTCATCACTTACATACAACACCCAGTGCTCATCACAAGTGCCTTCTTTAATCCCCATCATCCATTTAACCCATCTCCTACCCACCTCCCCTCTGGTAACCATCAGTTTGTTCTTTCTAGTTAAGTCTGTTTCTTGGTTTGCCTTTCTTCCCCCCCCCCCAATGTTCATCTTTTTTTCCCTTAAATTCCATATATGGGTGAAATCATATGGTATTTGTCTTTCTCTGTCTGACTTATTTCGCTTAGCATAATACTCTCTAGCTTGAGCCACCTATTGCAAATGGCAAGATTTCAGTCTTTTTTATGGCTGAATAATATTCCATTGCATATATATACCACATCTTCTTTATCCATTCATCAGTCGATGCACATTTGGGCTCTTTCCATAATTTGGCTATTGTTGATAATACTGCTATAAACGTCGGGGTGCACGTATTAGAAAGGGGGAGTTTTAACAGCTACAGTTATGTTACTGTGTATTTCTATAGAGTCTATTTCTGTGGATATAGACTTTTAAAAAACTTGTCTTCCTACCAGCTGTATCAATAGCCTCCTAGAACTGGAGGGATATTACTTGTCCAGATCTATGCTTTATCACCTGCTTAGTCATCACTTGCCAGGAGAGAATTTCTGGGTCTCTTAGAAATAAAGATGGAGAATCTCACAGTCAAGGGCACAAAAATATTGCTAAAGATGTTAGTATTTTTCTTAATTTTCATGTGTCCTTAAAACTAAGTCCTGCTTCTACATTTCCCCCTACAAAACGAGGTAAGTATTTCCCATGTTTAATTCAATAATGTAATAAAACTTATTTTAATATCATATGTTAATGTTAGATTGCATCCTCATAATATTTCCCTAATGCTGTTATACCTTAGTGACATATTATTCATTTCTGTATCTGAGCCCTTCCCCTTAGTGAAACTGCAGGGACTTTTCAATAGGTTTCTTTTTGGAATACCTCATTAGCTCCACATTTTAGGATTGTAAGCTAATACTTAAATACAGAAATGTATTTATTAATATGCATTTTACAGCATCCTGGGTTCAAATCCCAGCTCCACTGCCTATTAATAATTATTTAACCCTGTGAAGCCTGTTTGCTCATCTACAAAATGAGGGTAATTATAATTCTACTCTATAGGGTTGTTTTGAAGATTAAATGAGATAAGGCATAAAGCATTTCACACAGTGCATGGCACATAACATTCACTCAATATATATTACCCACTATAATTATCTATTATAATTTAATCATGATAAACTGGTTGGAATGTGGTTTTTACATTAAAATAATAACTGTTTTTAGAATGTTTTTCCTATTAATATGAAAATTTTAATGCTCCAGTCTTAGTCTTAACTTTATAATTTCTATATTGTTGATAAGAGTTGAATTTTTTTGGCATGTGAATATTTGGAAGCCATCTTCCAAGAACCACTGTTCCTATTTTGTTTCTGTTTTTGTTTTGTTTTTTATTATGTCCACTTACCCAACATACAGTACATCATTAGTTTTTGATGTAATGTTTCCTATTTTGATTAACAAAGATTTAGCAGGTACAAAAGAACTGTCTTCAGCTGATCTAACTGGCAAAAGTCATATTAGAACCCAAACTCAAGAGGGAATACTAGCCACATTTTTAAAATATTTTATTTATTCATTTGACACAGCAAGAGCGAGAGAGCACAAGCAGGGGGAGCAGCAGAGGCAGAGGGAGAAGCAGGCTCCCCCCGCACTGAGCAGGGAGCCCGATGCGGGACTCAATCCCAGGACCCCAGGATCATGACCTGAGCCGAAGGCAGACGCTTAACTGACTGAGCCACCCAGGCGCCCCAGCTACACTTTTTAAAATAAAAATAACTCCCAGAGTTATTCCTCTCACACTATTATGAGTAATAAGAAAGATTACCTCTACTTATAGTAAAATTTACCTGAGTATATGTCAGCCAATATGTATTAAAGGTTTCTTATGTTAGCACCTCAATATAATACATCTAGTCATGGTGGGTTACTGCAGGGTTAAAAAATATCACCACTGTCCTTAAGGAACTTGAAATCCAATGAAAAATATATAAGTATGGTTGTAACAATACCAAAAACATAAAAAGTAACTAAAAACAGGTGTATTTATTAAACACCATATTTAGAAACATATTTAGAAATGGCCAATGTGCAAATGAAACAAATCAATCTTTCAACTAGAGTATAACACTTAAGATCTCCCAGAACGATTAGACATATTACTTCAAACTACAGATGAGCAAGAAAAAGAGCTCCTCTGCCAACTGGGAGCAAGTTCTGTGGGAGAGCTTTCTGCTGGATAAATCACACACACACACACACACACACACACACACACACACCACACACACACACACACACTTTTCAAAGCTAGAATAGCTCAAGTACCTTCTAACTGATTTCAAGAGTTTGTCTAATCTTATTAAAGGAGCACATAATTTTACGTTGCAAAGGTAGTAGATATTTCAGATGCAGCTGACTTGGTCTTAGTATTTTTCCATTCCCCTAAATTATTTGTAATTATGGGACCCACTTCATAGGATTATTTTGAGATATAAATGAACTAATCTTTAACACAACACTTGAGTAACTAGCAAGTACTCATTACTGATTAGTGATTCTTCTTCTCATTATTGTTCAGTAAATAATATGTAAGAGTGCTGGCAGTTTTTACTGGAATGACTAGTCATGGCCCTGCTAGTTCATAAAGCTTCTTTGTGCACATTAGAAAAATGCACTCTTCCCCGAGGCTGCCAGGTGGTACAACCCAAGCGTAGGGACACACCTAGGTAGTTGAGTAGCAAGCTGAATCCCAGCCAGGCTCCCCTCTGCAGGGTATAAGCCTTGAATAGAATACCTGCAGGTGGGTAGGCAGAAAACAATTCTTGAACAGTCTTAAGCAATGATTGAAATGAGGAAAGAAACGTTAAAAAACGAACAGGAATATTAGAAAACACACATCAAAGGAATTTATTCAAAGCCAGGGGATGGCATGTGTGAATGTTAAAGAATGATGTATTTCATAAGCAAGATCAATTTATTAGAGTAGATATGAACTCAGACCTAACAGGAAAAGAAGGAAGTCATCTGGATGGGGAAGAGAGGGTCAATGGGTAAAATCCTGAAGAAAATGGTGTACCTAGAACCATATAGATAAAGGTGTAATGAGAAATTCAGATGCTCTAGGTAGAGCATAAATTGGTGTGAAGGGATGAACCAGATCCAGCTCCTGGGTCTAAGTCTTCATATAACTAGTCCCATTATACTACAAAAAATTTAATATATACTGGTGGGCTGATTCTCAGGAAGGCAATATATGCAAACTCTCTGGAGTACTACATCAGCTAATCTCCATGGTGAGAACCTCAGAACTTAGGAAGGCAGACTTGCAGAGGCTCTCTCCAGCAAACACGCTGAATCTAGAAACCTGGGATTGGTTGGTTTCACAACTGCCTCTAACAACAAAAGTTCTCCTTAGTCAAATACACCAAGGATCACTAGCAAAGTTTTTGCTCATTTCCTTCCTCTTTGTTATCTATATTTATTATCCTTGGCACATTCCAGCCAAATGCATATCATCATCTGCGCCTACTCTACTCCTCCTCAGTCCACTAGACCATTCTGATGGTTCCATTCACTGGACTCTCAGGAATAATGAGTTACTCTCCTACATCCTTCAAGTTTTCATTGATTGTTCCTTTATCTCCTCACCTTAATTAAAAAATCTGGCTTTCTTTCTCAATTTCTCCAATGTGAATGATTTCTTGTGCCACCTCCACTCCTCAGTTCCTCTTGGCTAATTGCAGAACAATGTTCTACTAACTTCTCATTCTTCAAGTCCTAGCCATATACTTACTTCTACCATGCTGTTCCCAGCCTCATAAACCTCCTCTATGAACTTTAACAGTTTAAAGCTGAGTCTCTGCCTAGTCCCTCTCCTCAAAGGTGACAACAGTTACACTGGCCACTAGCACTTCCTGAACTTCAATGATCATTTCCACCCACTCTAACTATCCACCATTACGACCATCCTAATAACTATGAACTAGATGGTGCTTCATATCCCAGACTCTTGAACACTGTAACTCTAAACTCTTTCCTCTATGTGATTCCTTACTCTAGTAAACACATTACTCTCTCATTAATTCATCAAAACCCTTTCTGTTTCACTTGCTTCTCTACCCAGACCCATCTGCAACCATTTCAAATATATCATCACTAGCACCCTCTCTATGTCTTCTCTTGAATTTCTGCTATACAGAATTTACTCATTTCCAACTTTGGATATTTCCTAGTCTATTTTTCTTTTTTTCTTGTTTTAGTATCTTTACTCCCATTTCTAAGATGCTAAGGACTCTAAAGAAGTCACCAACCTAGGCACCTTGGTGGCTCAGTTGGTTAAGTGACTGCCTTTGGCTCAGGTCATGATCCTGGAGTCCCGTGATCGAGTCCCACATCGGGCTCCCTGCTCAGGAGGGAGTCTGCTTCTCCCTCTGACCCTCCCCCCTCTCATGCTCTATCTCATTCTCTCTCTCAAATAAATAAATGAAATCTTTAAAAAAAAAAAAAGTCACCAAACCATGCTTTTTGGGCCCCAAACAATGTATATCTAAATTCAGTACAGTCTTTACTATGGTTGAGCAATTATTGTGGTCTTATCTTGTGTCCTAAGCAAGTTTCCATGTCCCACAAGAGGTATTTAAAATCTTTTCTTCTCTCTTCAACTCCATCTCACCTACCCTCAGTCTTAGCAGATGACCTCATCTTTACTGCAAACATGAAATTCTCTTAATTTCCATCTTCTTCACTTCATAATTCATCATTATTTGCTCTATTTACTGGATATTTAGAAACTGCTCCCCGGGCACCTGAGTGGCTCAGTTGGTTAAGCGTCTGCCTTCAGCTCAGGTCATGATCCTGGGGTCCTGGGATTGAGCCCATCATTGGGCTCCCTGTTCAGAGGGGAGCCTGCTTCTCCCTCTCCCTCTGTCCTACCCTTGCCCGCCCCCCTGCTTGCTTGCTCTCTTCTCTCATGCTCTCTCCCCCCACAAATAAATAAATAAAATCTTTTAAAAAAGAAACTGTTCCCCTGTTTCTCAGTGTAAACCTTGGACATGGACTCATTATTCATCTCCTTCTACCTTCTACTCTGATATGTGAACAATCTTTTACATCTTTGATTCCCAGTCAAGCAAACAAACAAAATAACCTCCCTTAATCTTAAGAGTCCTTCTCAAGATACCACCTCCTCATCCTTTTCTTTTGTGGTTTAAGCCACAACTGACTGGGCCTGCAATGTGACAGAAAGGCAACTAGGAGGTATATGCCATAATCTACTTGGATGTAGAAGGAGAACAGCCAACTTTTTCACATTTATTATAATTTAGTCTATTCTATTTGTATTTTTGTACATGTTATAACAACTGCAAGAGCATACGTAAGTAACCTGTAAATACATAAATATATGACTGCAATAGCATATGTACGTAACTCCTAAATGAGTAAATGTACAAAAATTGGAGCTCTGTGCTCAAATATATTTTACTGACAGGGTATGCATTTGAAAAAGCTTGGAAAACAGCCAGTGGTAGCTCTGAGCTGGAGGGGAATGAATGCCTGAGGCCTCTCTTGTCACCTTGCCAGTGATTTAACACCTCCAATTTCTTGTCTGGGGATGGGTTTAAGAATAGAGAATGTTGCTGAATTTGAACCTCCTTTACAAGGAGGAAGAAGAAAGGACACAGTTGAAAAAAAAAATCCCACTGGTGTAAATAACTAAAAAGCAGAGCACAGCAGTCAGGACTTCTTAGCACTAGAATACTGCAGGTGGGTACACACACATATGCTAATTAGATGGTGCTTGAAGAGAGCAAAAGACAAATTAGCATCAAAACTTAATCTGGTGGGGGGAGCCCCTCCAGAATCTTTTAGAGTATCCTCAAGGTAAAACTATTTTCTTGCTAATACTAAGATATTATTTACCTTTTTGGAACTCTCTTTCAAACATACTGTGGAATTTTCCAGATGCCACATTACAACAAAGAATGCAAAGCAGATCTGAGGTTCTGTCTTACACTGGTATTACAGAGATTTCCAAAACTGTAAAACACCAACACTCCTCTCACTAAATCATTTTTATATTGGAAAATAGTTATTTTTCATTAAAAAATGCTATGGCAGGGCACCTGGGTGGCTCAGTCGGTTAAGCATCTGACTCTTGGTTTCAGTGATCTCAGGGTTGTGGGATCGAGCCCCGTGTTGGGCTCTGCGCTCAGCACCAAGTCAGCTTCAGATTCTTTCCCCCGCTCTTCCTCTCCCTGCTCACACTCTCCCTCTTTCTGTCTCTCTAAAATAAAGTCTTTTTTAAAAAATGCTATGGTAACATATAAGGGGGTTATTGATGTTACTTTAAAGTAACTGATAAAACATTTTAAAAATGTCACAGTGTTTGATTTCTAATATGGTAAATATGAACAGATAAAACCATCCAAAACTTTTTGGGGTCTTCAAAAATCTTTAGCAGCCCTGGGGCACCTGGGTGGCTGTCACTTAAGTGTCTGACTCCTGATCTCAGCTCAGGTCTTGATCTCAGGGTCGTGAATTCAAGTCCTGTGTTGGGGAGCACTTAAAAAACAAAACAAAACAGGGGGGCGGAGCAAGATGTCAAAGGAGTAGGAGACCTGGATTTCTTCTGGTCTCAGGATTTCAGCTGGATAGTGATCAAACCATTCTGAACACCTACGAACTCAACAGATCGAAGAAAAGAATAGCAACAACTCTCTGAACAGAAAAGCGACCACTTACTGGAAGGTAGGAGAAGTGAATCTCTGCGGAGAAGTGAATCCAAGGCGATATTCGGGAGGAGAGATGGCGGGGGAGGGGGGCCTCCGGCGGCCGCTTCTGGCAAGTGATAGAGCCCCAGAGCACAAAATCGGAACTTTTAGAAGTCGGATCCGCCGAGGGACGTCGCTGCAGTGGCTAAGCGGGGGGTGGAACCCTCGCAGAACAGTGTGGTCTCAGGACCCTCGGGGTCACAGAAAGACCGGGGGTGCCTGAGTGCGGCAGAGCTCCTGGGTATCAGAGCGGAGAAGCCAGCTGCAGAGACGGAGCCGAGGCGTGGGCTCTCAGCTCAGGGTTGCCATAAACTGTGATCGGTGACACAGTTGGGCCACTGGTCCTCCAGCAGGGACCCAACAAGAGGCAGATTCGGGGAGACTCCCCTTCCTCCCCCTGGGAGGAGCGGCACGGGAGCGCACCGCAGGGATCTGCTGTGTTTGGAGACTCCACACGGTGTCAGGTGCCAGAGATACAAACGCTGGGTCACAGGCCGGGTGAGCACGACGTGCAGCCGGAGACCAGGGAGACGGGAGTGACTGACTGCTTTTCTCTGGGGGCACACTGAGGAGTGGGACCCCGAGTTCTCGGCTCCTCTGGGGTGGAGAGAGGGAAGCCGCCATTTTCACTCTTGTCCTCCAAAGCTGTACCGAAGGCTTGCAGGGAACAAAAGCTCCCGAGAGCAAAACTGAGCGGATTACTTAGCCTGGACCAACAAGGGGGGTGCAATTCCGCCTCTGGCAAAGACACCTGGGAACCACGGCAACAGGCCCCTCCCCCAGAAGATCAGCACGAACAGCCAGCCAAGACCAAATTTACCAATCAATGAGAACGGCAGAACTCCAGCGCTAGGGGAATACTGCACATAGAATTCATGACTTTTTTCCCATGATTCTTTAGTCTTTCAAAGTTAATTTTTTTAACTGTCTTTTTTTTTTGAATTTTTCTTTTTCCCTTTTTCAAACATCTTATCAATTCCTTTTTTAAAAAAAATTTTATTATTCATTTTTAGAGTCATATTCTATCCCTTCATAGTAGTTACCCTTATTTTTGGCATATATATGTAAGTTGTTCTCTCTTAATTTTGAGATACAGTTTCTTCTAACACATTAAAATACACCCTAAATCTCTAATGTATGGCTTTGTTCTAGTCTCCTGCCTGATCACATTCTCTCCCCCCTTTTTCTTTCTTTCCTTTTTTTTTTAAATCCCCTCTTTTTTCAAACAACTTATCAATTCCTTTTATAAAATTTTTTATAATTTTCATCTTTACAGTCATGTTCAATCCCTTCACCGTATCAACCCTTATTTTGTACATATATAAGTCTGTCTTTCTTTAAAATTTTGAGAGGCCCTTTCTTCTAATAGACCAAAATACACCCAAAGTCTACTGTGTGGCACTGATCTATGCACCAGCCTGATCATATTTGATCATATTCTGGTTTTCTTGGGTTTGTTCTGTTTTTGTTTGTTTTTATCTTTTTCTTTTTTTCTTCTCTTTCTTTTTTCTTTCTTTCCCTTTCTTTTCCCCTGGTTTCAGGTCTTTTCTGATTTGTTTAGAGTATATTTTCTGGGGACATTGTTACTCTGTTAGCATTTTGTTCTCTCATTCATCTATTCTCCTCTGGACAAAATGACAAGACAGAAAAAAATCACCTCAACAAAAAGAAGAAGAGGTAGTACCATCTGCCAGGGACCTACTCAGTACTGACATTAGTACAATGTCAGACCTAGAGTTCAGAATCATGATTTTAAAGATACTAGCTGGGCTTGAGAAAAGCATGGAAGTTATTAGAGAAACCCTTTCTGGAGAAATAAAAGAACTAAAATCTAACCAAGTCGAAATCAAAAAGGATATTAATGAGGTGCATTCAAAAATGGGGGCACTAACTGCTAGGATAAATGAGGAAGAAGAGAGAATCAGCGATATAGAAGACCAAATGATGGAAATAAAGAAGCTGAGAAAAAGGGAGATAAACAACTACTGGATCACGAGGGCAGAATTCGAGAGATGAGCAATACCATAAGATGAAACAATATTAGAATGACTGGGATCCCAGAAGAAGAAGAAGAGAGAGGGGCAGAAGGTATATTGGAGCAAATTATAACAGAGAACTTCCCTAATGTGGGGAAAGAAACAGGCATCAAAGTCCAGGAGGCACAAAGAAACCCTCTCAAAATCAATAAAAATAGGTCAACACCCTAACATCTAATAGTAAAACTTACGAGTCTCGGAGACAAAGAGAAAATCCTGAAAGCAGCTCAGGAGAAGAGATATGTAACCTATAATGGTAGAAACATTAGATTGGCAAAAGACCTATCCACAGACACCTGGCAGGCCAGAAAGGAATGGCATGATATATTCAGAGCACTAAACGAGAAAAATATGCAGTCAAGAATACTATATCCAGGTAGGCTGTCATTGAAAATAGAAGGAGAGATAAAAAGCTTCCAGGACAAACAAAAACTAAAGGAATTTGCAAACACGAAACCAGCCCTCCAAGAAATATTGAAAGGGGTCCTCTAAGCAAAGAAAGAGCCTAAAAGCATCAGAAAGGAACACAGACAATATACAGTAACAGTCACCTTACAGGCAATACAATGGCACTAAATTCATACCTTTCAATAGTTACCCTGAATGTAAATGGGCTAAATGCCCCAATCAAAAGACACAGGCTATCAGATTGGATTAAAAAACAAGACCCATCGATACGCTGTCTGCAAGAGACTCATTTTAGGCCCAAAGATGCCCAAAGATTGAAAGTGAGGGGGTGGAAAACCATTTACCATGCTAATGGACACCAAAAGAAAGCTGAGGTGGCAACCCTTATAACAGACAAATTAGATTTTAAACCAAAGACTGTAATAAGAGAGAGGAAGGACACTATATCCTACTTAAGGGGTCTATCCAACAAGATGATCTAACAATTGTAAATATCTATGCCCCTATGATGGGAGCAGCCAATTATATAAGGCAATTAATAACAAAAGCAAAGAAACACATTGACAATACAATAATAGTGGGGGACTTTAACACCCCCCTCACTGAAATGGACAGATCATCTAAGCAAAAATCAACAAGGAAATAAAGACTTTAAACGACACACTGGAACAAATGGACTTCACAGATATATTCAGAACATGCCATCCCAAAGCAACGGAATACACATTCTTCTCTAGTGCCCATGGAACATTCTCCAGAATAGATCACATCCTACGTCACAAATCAGGTCTCAACCGGTACCAAAAGACTGGGATTATTCCCTGCATATTTTTAGACCACAGTGCTTTGAAACTAGAACTAAATCACAAGAGGAAAGTCAGAGGGGCACCTGGGTGGCTCAGTCATTAGGCGTCTGCCTTCAGCTCAGGTCATGATTCCAGGGTCCTGGGATCGAGCCCCGTATCAGGCTCCCTGCTCTGTGGGAAGCCTGCTTCTCCCTCTCCCACTCCCCCTATTTGTGTTCCTTCTCTGTCTCTCTGTCAATAAAAATTAAAAAAAAAAAAAAAGGATTTGAATTGACATTTAAAAAAAAGAGGAAAGTCAGAAAGAACTCAAATACATGGAGGCTAAAGAGCATCCTACTAAAGAATGAATGGGTCAACCAGGAAATTAAAGAAGAATTTAAAAAATTCATGGAAACCAATGAAAATGAAAACACAACTGTCCAAAATCTTTGGGATGCAGCAAAGGCGGTCCTAAGAGGAAAGTATATAACAACACAAACCTTTCTCAAGAAACAAGAAAGGTCTCAAATACACAATCTAACCTTATACCTAAAGGAGCTGGAGAAAGAACAGCAAATAAAGCCTAAACCCAGCAGGAGAAGCCAAATAATAAAGATAAGAGCAGAAATCAATGAAATAGAAACCAAAACAACAGTAGAACAGATCAACGAAATTAGGAGGTGGTTCTTTGAAAGAATTAACAAGATTGATAAACCCCTGGCCAGACTTATCCAAAAGAAAATAGAAATGACCCAAATCAACAAAATCATGAATGAAAGAGGAGAGATCACAACCAGCACCAAAGAAATACAAACAATTATAAGAACATATTATGAGCAACTCCATGCCAGCAAATTAGATAACCTGGAAGAAATGGATACATTCCTAGAGATGTATCTAACCAAAACTGAACACACCTATAACCACTAAGGAAATTGAAGCAGTCATCAAAAATCTCCCAACAAACAAAAGCCCAGGGCCAGATGGCTTCCCAGGGGAATTCTACCAAACATTTAAAGAAGAATTAATACCTATTCTCCTGAAACTGTTCCAAAAAATAGAAATGGGAGGAAAACTTCCAAACTCGTTTTATGAGGCCACCATTACCTTGATCCCCAAACCAAAGACCCCATCAAAAAGGAGAATTACAGACCAATATCCTTGATGATCACAAATGCAAAAATTCTCACCAAAATAGTAGCCAATAGGATCCAACAGTACCTTAAAAAGATTATTCACCATGACCAAGTGGGATTTATCCCTGGTCTGCAAGGTTGGTTCAACATCCACAAATCAATCAATGTGATACAATACATTAACAAAAGAAAGAACAAGAATCATATGATCCTCTCAATAGATGCAGAAAAAAGGTCTGACAAAGTACAGCATCCTTTCTTGATCAAAACTCTTCACAGTATAGGGATAGAGGGTACATACCTCAATATCATAAAAGCCATCTATGAAAAACCTACAGTGAATATCATTCTCAATGGGGAAAAACTGAGAGCTTTCCCCCTAAGGTCAGGAACGCAGCAGGGATGTCCACTATCACCACTGCTATTCAACATAGTATTAGAAGTCCTAGCCACAGCAATCAGACAACAAAAAGAAATCAAAGGCATCCAAATCGGCAAAGAAGAGGTCAAAGTCTCACTGTTTGTAGATGATATGATACTTTAGGTGGAAAACCCAAAAGACTCCACCCCAAAACTGCTAGAACTCATACAGGAATTCAGTAAGGTGGCAGGATATGAAATCACTGGCATTCCTATACACCAAAAAGACAGAAAAGAGAGAAATTAAGGAGTCGATCCCATTTACAATTGCACCCAAAACCATAAGATACCTAGGAATAAATCTAACCAAAGAGGCAAAGGATCTGTTCTCAGAAAACTATAGAATACTCATGCAAGAAATTGAGGAAGACACAAAGAAATGGAAAAATGTTCCATGCTCATGGATTGGAAGAACAAACATTGTGAAGATGTCAATACTACATAGAGCAACCTACACATTCAATGCAATCCCCATCAAAATACCATCCACTCTTTTCAACGAAATGGAACAAATAATTCTAAAATTTGTGTGGAACCAGAAAAGACCCCGAATAGCCAGAGGAATGTTGAAAAAGAAAAGCAAAGCTGGCGGCATCAGGATTCCGGACTTCCAGCTCTATTACAAAGCTGTCATCATCAGGACAGTATGGTACTGGCACAAAAACAGACACACAGATCAATGGAACAGAATAGAGAGCCCAGAAATGGACCCTCAACTCTATGGTCAACTAATCTTCGACAAAGCAGGAAAGAATGTCCAATGGAAAAAAGACAGTCTCTTCAACAAATGGTGTTGGGAACATTGGACAGCCACATGCAGAAGAAGGAAACTGGACCATTTTCTTACACCAAACACAAAAATAGACTCAAAATGGTTGAAAGACCTAAATGTGAGACAGGAGTCCATCAAAATCCTAAAGGAGAATACAGGCAGCAATCTCTTCGACCTCAGCCGCAGCAACTTCTTCCTAGAAACATCACCGAAGGCAAGGGAAGCAAGGGCAAAAATGAACTATTGGGATTTCATCAAGATAAAAAGCTTTTGCACAGAAAAGAAACAGTCCACAAAACCAAAAGACAAGTGACAGAATGGGAGAAGATATTTGCAAATGACATATCAGATAAAGGGCTAGTCTCCAAAATCTATAAAGAACTTAACAAACTCAACACCCAAAGAATAAATAATCCAATCAAGAAGTGGGCAGAAGACATAAACAGACATTTTTCCAAAGAAGACGTCGAAATGGCCAACAGACACATGAAAAAGTGCTCAGCATCCTTTGGCATCGGGGAAATCCAAATCAAAACCTTAATGAGATACCACCTCACACCAGTCAGACTGGCTAAAATTAAGAAGTCAGGAAATGACAGATGTTGGCAGGGATGCGGAGAAAGGGGAACCCTCCTACACTGTTGGTGGGAATGCAAGCTGGTGCAACCACTCTGGAAAACAGTTCCTCAAAAAGTTGAAAACAGAGCTACCATATGATCCAGCAATTGCACTACTGGGTATTTACCCCAAAGATACAAATGTAGGGTTCCAAAAGGGTACGTGCACCCCGATGTTTATAGCAGCAATGTCCACAATAGCCAAACTGTGAGGAAAGAGCCAATGTCCATCGACAGATGAATGGATAAAGAAGATGTGGTATATATACACAATGGAATATTATGCAGCCATCAAAAGGAATGAGATCTTGGCATGCAACGATGTGGATGGAACTGGAGGGTGTTATGCTGAGTGAAATAAGTCAATCAGAGAAAGACATGTATCATATGACCTCACTGATATGAGGAATTCTTAATCTCAGGAAACAAACTGAAGTTTGCTGGAGTGGGGGTGGGGTGGGAGGGATGGGGTGGCTGGGTGATAGACATTGGGGAGGGTATGTGCTATGGTGAGTGCTGTGAACTGTGCAAGACTGTTGAATCACAGATCTGTACCTCTACAACAAATAATGCAATATATGTTAAGAAAAACAAAAAAGAAGAAGATAGCAGGAGGGGAAGAATGAAGGGGGGAAATAGGAGGGGGAGACGAACCATGAGAGATGATGGACTCTGAAAAACAAACTGAGGATTCTAGAGGGGAGGGGGTTGGGGGGATGGGTTAGCCTGGTGATGGGTATTGAGGAGGGCGTGTTCTGCCTGGAGCACACTGGGTGTTGTGCACAAACAATGAATCATGGAACACTACATCAAAAACTAATGATGTAATGTATGGTAATTAACTTAACAATAAAAAAATTTAAAGGAAAAAGCAAAACAAACAAAACAAAACAAAAAGTATAGAGCAGCCCTGAGACTAAAATCTTTGAGAACTGGTGTAATAAACACATAAATTAGTTCCTCAGGGCCTGGGTTGCAAATTTGGATCCAATCAAAAATCTGTCAGAAAAAAAAAATTGTGATTAAAAAGAATGGAGTGCCTTGTGAAAACAAAAAGAAAAATCGCTCTCTTGATGAAGAAACCAGGATCAGCTAATAAAAAAGACCAGGAAAAGCAAAAGTTCCCTGAGGAAAAAAAATTCAAGGAACCTGTGAAGCTCCTAGGACTATAGGTTCTGCCTTTATCTTTGTTTACAGAGTTTGGCCCATTACACATCTACTCAAACAGTAACTGGGAGTTTAATGCTTTAAGAAGAGAGTAGATTTAATGCATGATAAATAGCAGCAAACTGTTTAAGTTATAACTTACAGCAAATTGTCTTCATCTTTCTCATGGCCTTTAACTTCTACATAACTTCTTTGAGATCTAGCTTCTCGAAAGAATGAGCTGTGGTTGCTGTTCCACTTCCTTCCCATTTCTTGTCCCTTCACAGTCTGGCTTCCAACCCAACCTAAAACCTTAAGCTTTTAAAGTTGGCAAATGAACTCCACCAATAAAAGATAACTTCTCTCTCTCTCTCTCTCTCTTTTTTGGCTTAAAATATAGCACATACTTCATGATTTAAAATCAAATAGCACACCCAGGTGGCTCAGTTCTTTAAGCATCCAACTCTCGGTTTCAGCTCAGGTCATGATCTCATGGGTCATGAGATCAAGCCCCTCATCGAGCCCTGCATTGGGCTCTGTGCACAGCAGGGAGTTTGCCTGAAGATTCTCTCCCTCTGTCCCTCCCCCCCACTCACACGCTCTCTCTCATAATAAATAAATCTTTAAAAACAAATGAAATAGCACAAAAAAAATCAAATAGCACAAAACAGCTTATGATTCCTCTTTTCACACGATTCCTCTTCTCAGAAACAACTTCCCCCCTTCTAATAATAATTAGCACTATACCTAAATATGCATGTACTGACATAGCTATTTCTTGATTTATTCATTTTGGATTTTGCCTATAGGTTCCTGCTCTAATAGCTGAGCCTTCATCTTTAAATGAATAGCAGCATAAACCACAAACTCATACAAATGTGTGCAACTCATTTTGTTAGTTTTATAATTTTTCATATGAAGAATGCTTAAAATATAGTCTAATTATAAGTAATTTGTGTTATAAATTCATTTTAGATAATTTTATCTAAACAAATAAAATTAATTTTAGATAATTTCAGGACACCATTAGGAGAAATTCCACATCAAAACAGACAAGCTATAAGTTAAAATTTTAAAACTTTTTACATTAGTCAAAATATGATGCCAATAATATGTTTTAGTCTATACCATAACGATTTCCTAGAAAACTGGTAATTGCTACTAGGCTTACAGTTAATTCTTTAGTTAGCAAATAATCCACTGAATGTCAGACATTACATTTCAAACTAGGTAGAAGTAAATAATACTTAATATATTTAAAAATATTATTGAGGGACACTACAGAATCATTGCTTTAAAAGTACTTAATGGGTGAAATCTATTTAAGCCTTATATGAATGATTAAAATTGGAATAAAGGCATAGTTTGGTAGCAATATTAACTGTCATGAAGTCTTACTTTAATGCATTTACATTATGATAGTGCTATGATAGTGCTATGACAGAGCTCATTCTCAATAGCTGTAGCTATTAAAGAGGTTTAATTCCACTGCATTATGGTACTATAGATGAAGAATGTTAGCAAAAGCTAGAAAACTCATACATATATCTCTGCATTTAGAATATAACTATCCTGAATAACATGTATTTTTATGTATGTACATGTTTAAATATTCATTTCTCTCTGAGCAGAACAATCTAGCCTAAAGCAATGTCTTCAGCATTTTGGGCTGTACATTTAGCACCACCATCCCAGAGGGCTCCCCAATTCAACAGGTGAGCTACATAGATCCATATAACCAAAATTCCAATTTATCTTACTATCTCATCTTGAATTCTTGGCCTGCTATCCACATGCAGATTTAAAGAGGAATAGAGAAAGACTGAAGGCTTACCATGTGATCATTAAACTCTGAAAACATGGCTTTAATGCTTAGCTGTAAAACATGGCTGTATACAAGACGATGAATTTTAGTCATTCCCTGTGCTTCCAAGGAGATATGTTAGGTCATAACATGCAAATTCTAGTACAGCCTTAAACATGGACTTCTTATGTGTATGTTTATCCTCCTTATGTCCCTATTTTAGAGTAAAATGGGCTAAATACCTATTACCATATCTTTGAGAAATCATGCAAAGTGTTAGAAAATACACAATAAGAACAAGTTTGCTGGAAGCCAGTAACCAAAGTAGAAGCAGTAAAAGTGATAATACTACCATTACCACTGTTCCTAAGAATAATGCTAGCCATCAGCTATTACCATGGACAGAATACTAGACCAGACATGTTGTGTTCTAAATGGTAAGTCTTATCTTCTCATGAACATATTTAGGCTGTGAATAATATATGCAGGAATCCTTTGTTCTTACTAATTAGAATTGATTGGCTTAGTGTTCATTAAAAATTACCTAAAATATTTTACAAAACGATTGGTTGCATAAAGAAGCCACATGCTACTGAAAAGTCAACTAGGAGATAAATTAACCAGAGGACTTGATGGAGAGTCAGAAAATTTAATCGAATGGAAGGAGCATACTTAGTTACCTAAAATTACTCCAGGAGCCATGGGGGGGGCGGGGAAGCATGAAATTTTAATTTCTCTTTGGGGAAATTATGGCTTAATTTATTTTAGTTCCAGTGTTCTAAAATTGTGCTTTTAGGGGCAGGCTTATTTAATTGTAAACATTTAGCATCACATGTGAACCTCCTAGATTCTTTTATAACCAATGAAAATTGCCTACTTGTTAGCATCTATCCTTCACTGAAAACATACATTTCTGCCTAAGTGCTTTGTTAGTAAAGAAAGAGATATCATCCTCCTTAATCTGTAGCCTTCTGTTCATTATAAATACATGTATCTCGTGACTTTATCTTTAAAATCTAAGCTGTCTTTATCACTTTCTTCCATATAACTGAGGTCATTTGGTTGGCTTTTAGTGGTATTCTAAGCATTTGGTTAAACAAGAGATTTTTTTTAACTTTGGTAACTTAGTATCTTCATAATTTTTTTTTAATTTTTAAGAGATATTTTATCAGGTTGGGAATGTGAAATCCCCTAACTCATATCTACTACTTCAAATTTCAAATTTTTTAAACAAAATTCCAGTGTAGTTAATATACAGTGTTGTACTGGTTTCAGGTATACAATACAGTGATTCAACAACTTCATATATTACTCAGTGCTTATCAAGATAAGGGTACTCTTAATTCCCTTCACCTATTTTACCCAACTTCCCAACCACCTCCCCTCTGGTAACCTTCTGTTCATTCTCTAGAGTTAAGAGCCTGGTTTTTTGGTTTGTCTCTTTTCCTTTCTTCATCTGTCCTGTTTTTTTTAAACTCCACATATGAGTAAAATCATATGGTATTTGTCTTTCTCTGACTGACTTATTTTGTTTGGCATTATACTCTATAAATCTATTCATGTTGAAGCAAATGGTAAGATTTCATTCTTTTTTATGGCTGAATAATACTACATTGTGTGTGTATATATATACCACATCTTCTTTCTGCATTTATCCATTGATGGACACTTGGGGAAAACTGCAAAGTTTTCACGTCATATTTTCATCAAGATTCTGCTCTTCTTGCCTAAAGTTGCACTCACATCAAATTTGTGGATACTAATAACATGGGAATATTTTTATTGTGGATTGAAATCAACCAATTTAGTGTACCTTGAAAATAAATTAAACTAGTGTACTCAATTACTATTTTAACAGCATTGTCTGTTTAGCTATAGTACACTTTATAATTAATTCTTGACTTAATAAATTTATTTGTTCACACATAACCAAAACGTGGCATTATAGAGTCATGGACAGACCCTGCGTCAACTTAATGAGTAGTTCCACTGAAATCAGGATGTTTTCCCATTCCCATATTTGGGTTATGGGATATTTGACCTCAGAGGCAAGATTTTGTTTGTTCATACTCTGTGAAGGCAAAGGTGAGAGAAGGCTTCAGTTCTCAAAAACCAAGTTCCTTTATTCAAATTCCTAGTGTCTTTTCAACTTTTCTGTGCTGTCTTGGTCAAGGATCATTTCATTAGAAGGAACAGAATTACTTAAATTAGCATAGACAAAGAGAATTTACTGAGAAGATACAGGTCTCAGAACCTAACTGAGGAAAGAATAGCACAGCCCCATGAAAGATATCTTCCAACTCCTCCTTTGGTTGGTTTACTTGTCCATTCATTCAACAAATATTTATTGACCTGCTATGTGCCAGACACTGTCTTAGGAGCTAAGGATAGAAACAGAACAGATGAACAGAAAATCACCACCTCCATGAAGCTGACATATTAATATGAAAAGACACATGGATGGAAAAGAATGTACAATATTCGAGGGAAAAAATTATTCCATTTGATTAAAAGTATGGCACATATGTAAAAAAAAAGGAGGTTAAAGAGCTTGACTGAGATAGGTCTTGCAAGTGAGGCTGAAAACTGTAGTCTTAGGTTAAGATGCAGTAAAGACCCAGTGAAAGGTTGTAAACAGGGTAGTGGCATTATCAGACCAGGGCTTAAGGAAGCAGATCAATGAGCAGTGGGTAGAATGGACTGGGGCAGGAGATGAGGATCAATAGCAACAACTGCTACATTCCTGCTGAGGAGATGTGTGGGCCTGAACCTTAGCAATGGGCATAGAGAATAGAATGGAGGAGACAAATCTGATGATGGCTGCTACACAAGTTGAACGGACATGCCTTTCAATGGATAAGCAAAAATTTTTAAACTATCAAAAGTGACTGATATTGCCATGAACTTAGATACTGAAGGCTACGTGTAGTAGAGGTTGGAGGGTTAGAGACAACAGAGAATGACTCTTGTCTTTGAAGATATATAGATGTCACTACAATTCAAGTATAGATATCCAGGTAACAGTTGAAAATGCAGTTCTGGAGTCCAGGTAACTTGAAGACCAGAAACATATTTGAGAATCACTGCATAGGGTATAATAGTAGAAATAGAAAACACTTCTAAAGAATGGATTAGAGGGGGAGAAAGGACTGAAGATAGCTCACTGAAGGATGCCTATATTTAAGATTTGAGAAAAAGAGAGGATAAATGATTTGTCAGAAAGTTTAGAAGGGCATAAAAATCTGGCAATCTCAGTTTAGAGTACCATAACACATTCTTCTATATTATGTAGGAAAGAAGGAGGAGGGAGGGTTAGGGGATTATATATAAATACACATGAAGTTGAAATATGACAAAAGAGAGGCAACACAAATATTTTTAACTTATAAGCTGTTATGTTACTAGGCCACATGCATTTCCCTTCTTCATCAGGGATATAGAATAGGGTATTATAATTTATCTTACTCACTAGTACGCACTGGGCTAGTTTTGATTGCACAGAGATTTCTAGGCTAGGGTTCATTATTTTTAATGTAAAAGGCATTAAACCTAAAATAAAGGAAAGGTATCTAAGCAAAAGGTTTTCATCATTATTCTTTAAGCCTTAATTACCTTTCTCCAACACTATCTGAGACTAGCTATTTTTACTGAGATCTTCTAGCCAAATATGCTCTAATTACCTTGCCCTGAATAGACTCCGTTCATCCCTATTTATATAGTGCTTTGAACATTTAAAATTTGCCAGTTTTTAAAAGATGGCATAATACTATATCACTCCAATTTAATTAAATACAAATGTGTTTTTCATTCCTAACAAAATGAACACAACTGAACAGGACTTGCAAGTTATATAGAAGTAATAAAACAGGCATTGCTTATGTATCAGAGTGACAGTTCTTTACAGTCATAGAATGTGTTTAATGTCATTATTTCCATGATGGGAAGAAAATAAGGTTTCCAATAAAGATATGTGACATTTGTTCAAAAGGACAATCATTTCCTTAAGACAGCCTCAGACTAGATGTGTCTCTCAGCTACATTACTATGAATAACTTTTCTGAGGAATGACGCTGGAACAATTTCTCTAGCACTCCCAAGAGAAAACATCTCCCTCAAATAGAGAACTAGGTAGAATACACAATTGCAAATGACATGCCAATTGATCATATGTCATCAGATCTTAACCACTTTTTCTCTGGCAATGGTACCGTTTAGCTACAAAGCAATCAAGATTCTTCTAGGGGCGCCTGGGTGGCTCAGTCGGTTAAGCGGCTGCCTTAGGCTCAGGCCATGATCCCAGGTCCTGGGATCGAGTCCCGCGTCAGGCTCTCTGCTTAGCAGGGAGGCTGCTTCTCCCTCTCCCACTCCCCCTGCTTGTGCTCTCTCTCTCACTATATCTCTTTCTGTGTCAAATAAATAAAAATAAAATCTTAAAAAAAAAAAAGATTCTTCCAAAGAGAACATTGCAGAAATGATGAAAAACTATATATTAGGGGTAAGAAAATAAGCCCAAGACTCAATAGCAAAGTAACTGCATAATTGTATTGGTTCAGAGAAAAAGCAAAAGTACATAAGAGATTTACTAAATACATGCATATTGAGAGCCCACTGTAGAAAACCACGTTTAAAAAAATGTTCTCTGCCATGATCATGGAATTTAGGGGGAAGAATAATATAAGGGATCTTGAGCCTGTTTGACAGCAACATGCTGCTGGAATTGTGTAGGGAAGATACGGGTTCCCTTCTGACAAAGTGAAAAATGTCCAAGTCTTTATTCTAGCACAAACCATATGGATGTGAAATCAGGAAAAAGAAATGCTTTTACTTATTCAAGATAGCATAACACTCATACAAGTGTTTGTGCACAAATCTAAGATGCTTTTGAAACACAACTCCAACATGCTAAATCATACGTAGTGAAAACCTATTCACGATAAAGCAAGCCTTTATGACATGACTATGCCATAGTGGCTACAAAGACGGAATAAAGTGTGGTTTCTGCCTTAAGAACCATATAACTGTGTGAGAGAGATGGCTCTATCAGGTGAATATTAAATATAGTACATGAAAGATAATTAATAGTAAATCAAAATTCAGTGACATTTTATTATCTACCATCAAGTTATAGGGTTTTTTAACCCCCAGGGCACTCACCTGACTCACTTTGAACCTGTTCACTAGCCTATGGATTATCAAGGCCATTGGAACTCTCATTTATTTCCCCCCTCTGGTCTTTTTACTATTATCACCTCCACCAGTGTGTGTCATGACAGTCAATCAGTTTTGTTTTGGTTTTTGGTCTTTCTTCCTTTTCTTCCTTCTTTCCTTCCTTCCTTTTTTTGACTTCTTGATTGCAGCTATAGTAAAAAGTTGCTACAAAGAAGTTTTGCAACTACTGACAAATTAAAGAGGTGAATATTATCTGTAAATATCAATTATCTACCATAGTTGTCCTCTAAAAACAGATAACAAAAATTAAAAGAATGGAGTGGTAGAAGGTACTTGTATATTTTAACATCTATATAATTTCTATGGTATCTCTGATGCCTCTTGTTTATATTTTCGCTGAATTCTGCATATCTGCAGTGATACACGGAAGCACCAGTGTAACATGGCAACATTACATCAAAAAACATAATTCTGACAGCTATCTTTTTATTAGTTTCAGGTGCACAATTTAGTGATCCGACACTTCCATACAACACCTGGTGCTCATCACAAGTGCACTCCTTAATCCCCATCACCTATTTCACTCTCCCCCCCCCATCTCCCCTCTGGTAACCATCAGTTTGTTCTCTAGAGTTGAGAGTCTATTTCTTGGTGTCTCTGTTTCTCCTTTTTGTCCCCCTATGCTTGTTTGTTTAAAGACTTTTTAAAAATTGAAAGTAATAAATGTACATGGATTTAAAAATAGTACTTTTAAACTTAAATGAAAAGCTGCAGGATTCTGTCACATCCCTCCCCACTTCTGATTCTTACTGTCCTGAGGAAATCATTTTCAATTCTTTTAGCTACTTCTCCCTGTATTTACTTACATATTTCTTTTTTTTTAAGATTTTATTTATTTATTTGACAGAGACACAGCGAGAGAAGGAACACAAGCAGCGGGAGTGGGAGTGGGAGGGCAGGGAGCCCGACGTGGGGCTCGATCCCAGGACCCTGGGATCATGACCTGAGCTGAAGGCAGATACTTAACCGACTGAGCCACTCAGGCGCCCCCTTACATATTTCTAAATAACATGCATACCCTTCAATAAACCCTACTGTGTATTACAGGTATTGAGAGGGTATGCAATATACACATTGTTGTTTACATGGAGCAGTGACCTGGCCAGTTCTTTGGGATTCTTTCTTTTGGAATGGTCAGTTTTCCCAGAGAGGAATCTTTCCAATTTCTTGACTATATGGTATAAGTCTGGCTACTAGTTTTCTGCCTGGTGTTATAGCTGCTTATACTAATTACATGAACTTTTTGTGTACCTGTTGCTTTATTTATAAAAAGTTCACTATGTCAGGAAATTTATTTTTCTATACATTTTGATAATTATGAAGAGCAGCAAGTTGTGATGCATTTTATTAACATAATTTTGTATGTGTAATTTTCATAGCTTCTGCACAATATTTTATATATCTTTACTGCAATTAATAGTTTACAAAGATAACCAATAGTTCCAATAAAATAACAGATTTTTAGATATCAAATTAACTGTGAATATATTCTGGACCAGCTCCATTATGTCCAAAATTGAAACTTAAGATTAAATTCATAGATATCCTAAGAATCCCAGAATGGTATTTTCCCTCAAAAAGAGGGCACACATACTATACTAAATATTTTTTAAATGGGTATATTTTTTCCACTTTTTGGAAGCCAGAGCAACCAAGTGCTTTGAAACACCCACAAAAGGAAATTCTTCTGCAACAGAAACATTTTTAAAAGTATCCTAATTGTTAGTAGATAGCTGCTTTCCCAAAATGTATATAATAATGTAAACAATAATGACAACTCACAGTTGTCACTAAACAATTAAATCTTCTCACAGTGCATTATGTACCCATCTGAGAACCAACTAAAAAAGGGAGGAAAAACCAAGTGATAAAAGTAAACAAGGTAAGAAGATCAAGTAGTTTAGAAAATGCAGAGTCTCAAAGGACATGGAAGTTTTGTGCCTTTTAGCCCCTGCCCTAGATTTTGACTCAGAAACATTAAGAAAACTGAAAGAAGTACATTTACAACAGGAAATGCTTGTTCCTCAGTTCAGATCACTAAGGTTGCTCTTCTAAGAAATCAGACAATTTTTAGTGTCTTCCACTCAATTAAGACAATAGATTTATAGAAAACAAATTACAAAAAAAGCAACTTGGTCTTTAATTTCAGCTGCAGGTAAAAAAAAAATGTGAAGTCTCAAATGATTCATCATTCCCATTCATCAACCAATATCTACCAAATCTTTTCTGGAAGCTCCAAGTCCTGACAAACACTGAGTTGTTTTTTTTTTTTTTCAATGGAACTCAGGGCTATTGCATCTCCACTCCTCAACCAGGCACTGAGCTTTGCCAAGAAACAAAACTATGGGAAGTAACACCTACATTAGAGGGTATGTCAACCATTAAATGATATTGCATGTGAGTTACCAGTCACATAGGCACTTCATAAACCTTAGTTCCTATCCTTCCTTTTTAACTAGACTTATTACACCCCACTTTGATAATACCACTCTCCTGTGACTGTCATTCAGTTCCTTTCACTATGAATGCTTGTATTGTAGGAACTCTATATTCCTCTTCTTCGTTATCTGGGCATTTAGCATGGTAACTGGTACAGAATAAGGACTCGAGTCAATCATATTGACAGAGTCCATTCATATCTGAATTGAATGAATGGTATGGAAGCAGCAGAATGTTGCAGTAAAATGAACACTGTTCCACTCACCAGGAAACCTGCCGTAAGCAGTTTACTTTGGGTAAAACACTTAACCTCTCTAGACGTCATTTTCTCCCTTATGAAATTAGAGGTTTGGGTAAAATGATCCCCAAACTCCCTTCCAACTCCAAAATTTTGTAATTATATAACTGTGACTCTAAACAGTCCAAAAGTTACGAGGGTCTAGAATTCATAATTTTGTAATATATGAACTTAAAGAAGAATCCTAGGAAGAGAGATTAAAGACAGAAGGAGAAAACCAAGAAAGTAGTAAATTATAACGTTTCAGGCTTGATTTTATCTCCTCACATTAAAGAACACTGCAGCTGCTGCTATTTACTTATTCTCAAACTGTGCCAAGCACTGTGTTAAAATTCTTTATTTAAATTTTATCATTTCATCTTCAGAATTCTACGGGATAATTACTATCGCTATGCCCAAGGAAACTGAGGCTCAGCGGTAGCACAAAGTCACACTGGTTGAAATTGGATGCCAAAGGCCACCATTAAGAATCCATGTTTTTAGATATCTATAAGCTTTCAAATTCTATATAAATAATTTAACTTCACCACTACAAACATCTAAGTATTGACCTCAAACCAAATATAAGAAGCAATGACCCACATGGTACTTTCTTCTACACCAAAATGCACCTCCTAGTATTCCTAAGCCTTCTAAGTCTTAACTGCACGTGCTAATTTGAAAACCTTTGATGATTACAATTATCTTTCTAGTGTGTTATTAGAAATTATTAATTCACATAAAAATGATCAGATGTTTTAAATCTGAATTTCTAGGTTCTGTAAGATTTCATCAGGAATATATGAACTACAATATAATCTAAGCCACTTCCTAGATCAAAATACATCATATGTGGTAACTGATCTTGCTTAAATTCATTTTTTATTTTTTCCCAGTTCTACTGTGCATATTGCATTGTGATATTTTGGTCCTTCTTAAGATTGAAAGTAAAACAATCTGGGGTGAATAATTATTCATGAATAGAAAGCCTATTCCATTTATAAGAACTAACTCCTAGTATTATCCAAAAGTTTAGACTATAAAGAAAACCTCTTTGTTCCAATACAAGCCATAGCACATCACCAGCTAATATCAACTAAGAGATTGCTTCTCTGGAAAGAGACTTCTTGAATTGATAAAATACACAGAAATCAATAAAAATTACATCAAATTTATTTCATGGTCTGCCACTAGATAACAAATAACAAAGAGCCAATTCTTATCTTTTATGAGGAGAAAGAAATGCTAAATAGTCACAATTAAAAATTTTGTTTCAGTTAAAATGTGCTTATTCTCCATATCCATTAAGACTCAATAAATCTTACCTACTGATTAGATTTATTGTAGCCTACACAGTAATAACAGCAAATCATTAAAAGGAAGATTAGAAAACATATTTGATTTCAATAAGCTCTTTATCAATTAATATACCTAACCAACATATGCATATTACATACATAATCACATACAATATTTATGGAAGCATACATATATTTCTATAAATAGATTTTCACATAAATTCATATGTAACTTCACTTTTCCTTAGCTGAATTACCATATTTCAGTACTTAAGAAAAAATAGAAATCAATTAAAGCTAAAAAAAAAAATGAAGGGGCTAAATTATAACTTTTTTTTCTAAGCATGATTTAGAAGTTAAAAAATATGGAATTAAAATATAAAATTGGTTTTCCAAATGTGATGAAAATAATACCCATGAAACTAACAGGATCTTAAAATAAATCAAACCTGCACGGTAAGGTGCTTTCAGGGATTTCATTTTCCCTTCTGGGAGATACTTCAATAATCACTGTATAGTTAAGACCTCTGAAATAGAAACCAGTAAAATTAATGTAAAAGTGGTCACTGTCAGATCTATAGCATGCAACACCCTGATATTAATAGAGATGCTCAACCACAGATGAAGTGGCTAATCGGTTTTTCAAGTAAGCAAATCAATAGCCAACCTACACAGGCTTCTTGGAATCTTTTGTTCAAATGACAAGGCTGCTGCTCTTTCTAAGCAGTCTTTGTTGGCCTGAGAGAGAGAAAAAGAGCAAGGGAACCTGCAAGAAGCTGCCAATGACAAAAGGACAAAGAGTGGGAGGGGGGGAGGAGCATGAGGAACAGACTCAGAAATCAGAAATCAGTGTACCAGAAAGACTCCAGGTGATAAAAGGAGTGAAACAGAACTCATACAACACAGAAAGACCAGAAAATCAAAGGGACTAGGGGATGGGGAAAAGGGAGAATGGGAAAAATGAAGAATTTACACAAAACAGTGGAGTTATGTAAACAAAGAGGCAAAGAAACTGTACTCAGAAAACTACAGAATACTCATGAAAGAAATTGAGGAAGACACAAAGAAATGGAAAAATGTTCCATGCTCATGGATTGGAAGAACAAATATTGTGAAAATGTCTATGCTATCTAGAGCAATCTATACATTTAATGCAATCCCTATCAAAATACCATCAACTTTTTTCAAAGAAATGGAACAAATAATCCTAAAATTTGTATGGAACCAGAAAAGACCCCGAACAGCCAGAGGAATGTTGAAAAAGAAAAGCAAAGCTGGTGGCATCACAATTCCGGACTTCAAACTCTATTACAAAGCTGTCATCATCAAGACAGTATGGTACTGGCACAAAACAGACAGATCAATGGAACAGAACAGAGAGCCCAGAAATGGACCCTCAACTCTATGGTCAACTAATCTTCGACAAAGCAGGAAAGAATGTCCAATGGAAAAAAGACAGTCTCTTCAACAAAGGGTGTTGGGAAAATTGGACAGCCACATGCAGAAGAAGGAAACTGGACCATTTCCTTACACCACACACACAAATAGACTCAAAATGGTTGAAAGACCTAAATGTGAGACAGGAGTCCATCAACATCCTAAAGGGGAACACAGGCAGCAACCTGTTCGACCTCAGCAGCAGCAACTTCTTCCTAGACACATCACCAAAGGCAAGGGAAGCAAGGGCAAAAATGAACTATTAGGACTTTATCAAGAAGGAAGCAAAGGAAACAGACAATAAAACCAAAAGACAACCGACAGAATGGGAGAAGATATTTGCAAATGACATATCAGATAAAGGGCTAGTATCTTAGTATCCAAAATCTATAAAGAACTTATCAAACTCAACACCCAAAGAACAAATAATCCAGTCAAGAAATGGGCAGAAGACATGAACAGACATTTCTGCAAAGAAGACATCCAAATGGCCAACAGACACATGAAAAAGTGTTCAATATCGCTCGGCATCAGGGAAATCCAAATCAAAACCTCAATGAGATACCACCTCACACCAGTCAGACTGGCTAATATTAACAAGTCAGGAAATGACAGATGTTGGCGGGGATGCGGAGAAAGGGGAACCCTCCTACACTGCTGGTGAGAACGCAAGCTGGTGCAGCCACTCTGGAAAACAGTATGGAGGTTCCTCAAAAAGTTGAAAATAGAGCTACCCTACAACCCACCAACTGCACTACTGGGTATTTACCCCAAAGATACAAATGTAGTGATCCGAAGGGGTACATGCACCCCAATGTTTATAACAGCAATGTCCACAATAGCCAAACTATGGAAAGAACCAAGATGTCCATCGACAGATGAATGGATAAAGATGATGTGGTGTGTGTGTGTGTGTGTGTGTGTGTGTGTGTGTGTGTGTGTGTGTGTATAAAATGGAATATTATGGAGCCATCAAAAAACCCCAAAATCTTGCCATTTGCAATGATGTGGATGGAACTAGAGGGTATTATGCTAAGCAAAATAAGTCAATCAGAGAAAGACAAGGATCATATGATCTCACTGATATGAGGAATTCTTAATCTCAGGAAACAAACTGAGGATTGCTAGAGTGGTAGGGAGTGGAAGGGATGGGGTGGCTGGGTGATAGACATTGCGGAGGGTATGTGCTATGGTGAGCGCTGTGAATTGTGTAAAACTGATGAATCATAGACCTGTACCTCTGAAACACATAATACATTATATGTTAAAAAAAAAAAAAAAGAAGATAGTAAGAAAGGAAAAATGAAGGGGGGGAATTGGAGGGGGAGACGAACCATGAGAGACTATGGACTCTGAGAAACAAACTGAGGGTTTTAGAGGGGAGGGGGTGGGGGGATGGGTTAGCCTGGTGATGGGTATTAAGGAGGGTACTTATTGAATGGAGCACTGGGTGTTATATGCAAACAATGAATCATGGAACACTACATCAAAAACTAATGATGGAATGTATGGTGACTAACATAACATAATAAAATAAAATTAAAAAAAAACAGTGGAGTTACAAAGGAAGGGATGAAAGCAAAAATGCAAGGTAGTGGCATATAATACAGCTTCCTTGTTGAGAGTATGAACTCCAATTTTAATTTCCACATGGAGGGGCATCTGGGTGGCTCATTCGGTTAAGTGTCTGCCTTCGGCTCAGGTCATGATCCCAGGGTCCTGGGATTGAGAGCCTCACGTCTGGCTCCCTGCTCAGTGGAGAGTCTACTTCTCCCTCTCCCTCTGCCCCCCAATCCCAGCTGTGCTCCCACTCTCTCTCTCTCTCTCAAATAAATAAAATCTTTAAAATAAATAAATAAATAAATCCCACATGGAAGTTCTTTAGCTTCTTTGTGCCACTTCCCTCATATAAATGAAGTGATCCTGACAAAACATTAGGCAGGGGCATGGTGCTGAGAGCACAAATAGCACTCATTAATATTCATTATTATTGTTTCTGATAAAAGGAGAAGAGACTGTAGGTAACTGTGATATGGTGAAAATATGATGAAACAGGTTGGTAAAGATACCTACAGGTAACCAGAAGTTGCTATATTTATACTCAAACAGAATTCCATTAAAAATATTAGAAGCCATATAGAAACTTATGTATGTTGCAATCCATGGTTCATCTTTGGATATGCCTTATGGTATGGCATGGTAGAAGTAACCAGAGAGATATTCTTCTGCAACATGTATGAGTGTACATGTGTGTACACACTGGAGAGAGGTGATAAAATGTATATTACATGACTCAGATGTACAAAAATATAAAATAACAGTTCTTTTCTACAACTTAAGTAATTTTGCTCTTACTCATCCATTTCTTCTAATAGTGATGGGTGGAACAGGGTTGAGAATTGTTAAAAATTTACCAACTAAAAATAACTCAAGTTCTATTTAAAGCAATCTCTTTCAGATAAATAATCATTCAATTAAAAATTCAATCTTTTTAAGGAATCTCTCCACCCCATCTTTTTTTGTTAGGATGGCCACTAGTTATAAGGAGGAGGTTGAGTTGTTTCATGGTCCTGGTGGGGGCGGGGGGGAGTGAGTGCTGATTCACTTGCTATAGGCCAGGCAATTGATTGGCTTTACCTTCAACATATGCCATTCCACCTAGTCACAACATGCCTTATGCTCATGTCTACTCAGATTTTTGCCAGTCTTTTTGGCTGACCTTGAATCTTGTAGCCTCTGGTTTTGAGGACCTCTGGTTTTGAGATCCAGGAACTCTATAGCATCCATCCTCTGTTTATAGGTTTTGGCTAGTCTACTAGTGTTCTTAGAATTTCTCTGTCCCCTGAGAGACAGCTTTCTCAGGCAATCCTGGTATGCTTAGATTCTCTCCTAAAGCTAACCGGTTTTTATTTATTTATTTATTTATTTATTTATTTATTTATTTTTATTTTTTTAAATTACCATCACTATCATCAATACCTTCAGCCTCTGAAAAGGCATATAGGGGGGTGAAGACACAGACCTATAGCTTTTCTCAGCGCTGGAAAGGATTTCTTCTTCTGGTAGCAGAGACTGCCTGTGTGTGTGTGTGTTTAGCATACATATAATCCTAAGTCTTTTATATGCCATTGCTTACAATGAAATTATGTACAGATTTTCCAAATTTTGTGCTCAACACATACTGAGGAATTTCTAGAAATCAGAACATCCTTATTTCTCTCAGCAGATCCAGACCATCATGAGTATTACTCTGCAGAAATCAAACCAAACCAAAACAAACCCCAACACATTTAAAACTGAGAGTTAAAAGTATTAGACTTTGACCCAGCAACTCTACTTTTAAGAATTTATCATGTTGATAAATTCATATGAGTGCAAGATGAGGTATGGTCAGGGTTATTCACTGTAGCATTATTTGTTAAAGGCTAAGATTAGGAATTGAACTGTCCACCAATCAGATATGGCTACTAAAGCTGATAACAAAAATGGGGTACTTTTATATGTTCCGATATGGAACTAAAGATATTATGTGAGAAAAGCAAGGTGTACAAGAGTGTAAACGATGTGTCGTTTGTGTACACAGAACCGAATGACAGAGAAAAAGGATGGCAATGTGTTGGGGGGCGGGGGGAGAGAAGATTTATATAAAATTATATCCTTTTGTACCTTTTAAATTTTATTACTGTACATGTATTTCACATCAAGAAAACAATTTATTTAAAAAAAACAGAGCTAAAAAAAAAAAACCCTTTATTTGAGACTGTATCTACTCTCCTCCTCAAATAATGCACGCCAATGACTCCATGGGTGCAGAGAGAAGCCCGGGAACAAAAGGAACGAGGGAACGCTTGAAACACAAATATATCGTTTTAATATTCCCAACAGATTCCTCACATCACCAGAGAAACGAGGCAAAGTCTCACTCTGATACACTTCTACTCCATGAATTTATGGGACTGGAAGAAGGTAAACTGGAACAATGAGATTTCATGCTGTGTGTCTCAGAAGGAGATTAGTTTCCATCAAACACTCACAAGGTAGAAAGAGTCCACAGACTGCAGGAAACACTCACTACAAGCCTTACAGTCCATGGTGGAGGGTCCCATATACTTCAAGGATCCCAGTTAGCAGTTTCCTGGGGGCAATTCAGCTCTTCTAATAAGATGATGAGGGGTGGAATAGGGTGATAAATGCTAAAAGCTAAACTGGTTCCTCACCAAAGGTGTTTCCCGTGCAGAAATGGAGCCTCTCTCAGTAGGCAGGACTTGGCAAAGATGTGTCATGCATGATTCACCACGTCTCCCCAACTTGGATTTGTGTATACACCAAAACCCTCTCCCCTTTTTCTTGGCTATGAAAAGTTATCTCCTGCTGCCCTTAGCATCCTAAGTCTCTTTTCATTTACCTCAGGGTAAATGAAAGCCACAGTGAAGGCAGATTGAGAGCAGACACGTAAAAGGAGAGAGGGAGAAAAGTAGCTTAAAATGATATTCTAAAAGACCAAAGATTTTGGCTGCTAGAAATTCTTTCTACTAGGCAACTTAAAATTTCACAATAACAATGTAAACCAAAGAAATAAATTAGGTTTATTAACTTTAATCATCCAAACTGGAGGCAAAACAATCTAGTGGTTAAGATTCTGAAACCAAATTAAATAGGTCCAAATCTCCAGAGAATCAATTCATTTCACATGGAAAACCATGAAATTATAACTACTGTGTAGAAATTATCTCAGAGGAACTTTCTTCCCTAATAAAAAAATAACAATAAAAATTCAACTGCAGATGAAATGAACAGAGTGTCAAGGTCTACCAACCAGTTCCACAGTGCTTTAAATAGCAGCAAAACAGAACAAATTTTCTGCCCAAGCACGTTCTTATCTTACAAGAAATAGCATCTATTGGCCCAAGGGAAAAACAGTACATCAACACAAAAGCAGCCTGGCTGAAGGTGGCTGTGGCTTTATCTGCAGGAGCCTATCAACCAACATAAGCCCACTTAATTCTACATAAACCCTTCCAAGCCTCCAACAGAGTATTATTTTCAAAAAGGAAGAAACAGATCAATGCCATGTTCTCTCTAAAAAAAAAAAAATTATACAAAATCAATGTTCTAAATATATGCTCTCAAAAATACTAGACTCCAATGTAGAAAAGTCACAAAATAGTAAAATTATTTCTTGAAAAATAGTATCTAAGTATAAAATGGCAACTTCTAAGAAGTATTTAAATTCAAATATAAAATGTGAAACAGATTAAATCTTGAGATTAAATGTCAAGCTTGAAGTCTGGATAAACTTCAATAGTTTACTTAAAAATAAAAGATTTTACTATTAGAGACTGCATTCTGCCTATAAAACTATTATTAAGTTTGGGGCGGCTGGGTGGCTCAGTCAGTTAAGCATCTGCCTTTGGCTTGGGTCATGATCCCAGAGTCCTGGGATCGAGCCCTGGGTTGGGCTCCCTGCTCAGTGGGGAGCCTGCTTCTCCCTCACCCCCAAACCTCGTGCTCTTTCTCACTATCTCTTTCTCTCAAATAAATAAATTCTTTAAAAGAAAACTATTAAGTTTAATTCTGGGGAGGCTGATGAACATCAACAGATAAGCAAATAAAGAATCTGAAAACAATACTTTATACCTACTTAGATTGAACATGTTATTTTTGACACATTCAAGATTGCTCTTATATCTCATGAATGTCATTCAATAAATATTTAACAAGTACACATTACACCAGGCTCTGGGAATGCAATAATGAGCAAAAAAGACAGAGTCCTTAAAAGGGTAATAAGGCTATAGTGTGTTAAGGCTAAGACGGAAATACAAAGTGCTATGGGAACACAAAGTATGTACACCTGACTAGCATGGAAAAGGGGCAGAAAGGGTAGTGAGTGGTGAAGGAATTTAAGAAATCCTTCCCCAAAGATTTAACATTTAAACCAAGACTTTAAGGATCACTAGGACTTATTCAAAGGGAAAGAGGAAGAAGGCTCTAAGGAAAGGAGGCATTATTTCTAAGAGAGGAGGGGGGAATAATAGTGCAATTATGAAACTAAAGTATTTCATTTTTTAGGAGAATGAATAACATACTCCCTTCACTCATCAACTCCATTCATTCAATTAATATTTACTGAACTCTGATAACGTTAATTTATATATAGCAATTCACAAAATAGAGGCCACCACAGTGGCCCAGTCCACATCATAAATCAAAATGGAAGTCAGCCTGCACTTACGGGAAACACCTCACTGTCAAGAAAACCTAATGTACACCAACTCAGCTTTAGCTAGCTTACCAAGCCGCAGAAAATAGGGCCTGCTTGTCTCATAGGGAAATTCCCGACCTCCTAGCCAATCATGCCCTGTTTCTGAGTTGCCTCTTCTAACAGTCCATAAAACTCACTCTTACCTCAAATCCCTCCAGAATAATGTTCCACTGCTTGTGAGGCATGGTACTCCTCCAAACCATGGACTATTTTCCTCTGAATAAAGGACATCAAACTTGTAACTGAATTGTTCTGGTTTTATCATTTGACATCTTCCCTTATTTAGCAGCCCTGTTCAACAAGGGAGGTATCTTTATCTTTTTCAAATTATAAAGCCCTAATAAAAGGAAAGCGATACTTTGGATGTGGGCTCTCTCTAACTGGCTCTTTCTCTTTTTCATTATACAGAATTCCTTTGAAGAACAACCAGAAAAAAAAAAATTACTTTAAAACTGAATAAATTCCCTATGAAGGAATTAAGTCTTGAAATACCTAGTTTATCTATTTTCCTATTTTTCTTATCCCATTGTCTATGACTTTTCAGAATATGTGCACCTTACAGTCCAGTAGATCAGAAATCTAACATGGGTCTCGCTGGGCTAAAAAAAAAAAAAAAAAAAAAAAAAATCAAGGTGTCAGCAGGGCTGCATTCCTTCTGGAGGCTCCAAGGGGAGAATGTTTTCTTGACTTTTTCCAGCTTTCAATCTCTGGCCACATTCCTCGATTTTGGCTCCCTTCCTCCACCTTTAAGCAAGGGCTGGTTGAACTCTTCTCACACGGCTCATCCTGACTCTCTCTTCTGCCTCCCCTCTTCCATTTTTAAGGATTTTTGTGATTACATTAAACCCACAGGCATAATACAGGCTAACCTCTGTATTTTAAGGTTAACTGATTAGCAACCTTAATTCCATCTGCTACTTTAATTCCCTTCTATCATGTAACTTTACATATATGGTGGTTCTGAGGATTAGGACATGGATATCTCTGGCAAGTCATTATTCTGCCGACCACAGACCATAACACAAATATTTAACGTAACGGACTATACCCTAAGGTAGAGAGAGAGAGAGAGAGAGTGTGTGTGTGTGTGTGTGTGTGTGTGTGTACATACGACATCTTCCTTGAGGAAGCTGCCATGGTAGCTTCTATCTTCCTGTGATTAATATCTGCTAGGGTAGATAAGAAATTTGTACAAAATCATACTGTCAAGGAAAAAAAAAAACCCATCCTAAAAGTACTTCAAGTAGGAACTGGATGAGAAATGAGAAAATGAGATAGAAATGAGAAAGAATATTTTTACCTCAAAGGGAAGATGGCATATGAAGGTCTTAAAGCCCTGGTAGGATCTGTAACAGGATGAGGTAAGTACGGAGTGATATTTCAGGTGGGAGCTTTGTGTATCTAAATGGAAGGAAGATTAAAAAAAGAAGAAGAAAGAGACGACACATTTAACAAGTCCCAGTGGGGGGAGTAAAGAACACTCAATGGGAAACAGTAGGAACTGAGAATTTCACAGAGAAAGTGGTCAAAAATTCAACTGTGGCAGAGATGAAACACAAAGAGAAAAGGGCCACTGGAGTTTTAATTAATGTATCACTGGAGATCTTCAAAGAAGCACCTAGTCAAGTGCTGATGGCAGGAGCCAGATGGCAGCTCTTACAGAGGGGCAGCAAATGTAAGTCTTTTTTTTTTTTTTTAAATAAATCTATAGTTTCAAAAAGCAAAATATTTTTTAAAAAGAAATTTGAGAAGACAGTAAGATAAAAAGTTTGGTAGTACCCTGTGTGCCAAAGGGAAGAAGTCAATGAAACTAGACAAAGAAGAATAAGAATAAAAATCAGATAAAAGACACAGATTGCAACTCTCAAGGCAATACCTGAGAGTAAAGAGCTTTATAATAAAGTTGCTGACAATATCAATTAACAATCTATTCTAAAATTTTAATTTGGGGGGAAATGGTGAGGCAAGATTCAGCTAACCTCATTTTATGAATAGACTTCTGGGCTGTATCCATTGAAAATACTGTGTTTTCATTCTTACCAGACTCAAACATGAAATTTCCTAGGAAATCCCACAAGCAAAATCACACAGGCTCTCAGGCAAAATCAGAACTCCAACAGAAATCCTACAGTAGTAACGGTCACCACTCAGAATATAAGAAAATAAAAACTAAGTTTTTTCTCAAGGTTTTACTGATGGTTCCCTTTAGAAGAGGAAATATATATTAACTGCTTTGAATTCTTAGAATATGGGCTTCCAGAGTCTGTCCTAAATCTATGACAATAAAAACATGTGTTTGCAGAGCACTGGAACCACCTAATGATTTAGAGACACAAATTGTTAAACAGGAATCACAAACCCTGGAAGCTTACATCATTACAATAACTGTCTCTCTTTGAAGACAGGCCAAAAAAGATTTCCTAATTTTCAACAGGAATAAAGGATAAAAAAATACAGAAAAAAATTAATAATTTTTCATTTTCTAGTAATTTTACTTAGTGAAATCAACTATATGTATTTTTTAAATTTTTACTTAAATTCAATTAATATATAATGTATTATTAGTTTCAGAGGTAGAGGTCAGTGATTCATCAGTCTTATATAACACCCAATGCTCATTACATCACATGCCCTCCTTAATGCCCATCACCCAGTTACCCCATCCTCCCACCTCCCTCCCCTCCAGCAACCCTCAGTTTGTTTCCTATAGTTAAGAGTCTCTTATGGTTTGCCTCCCTCTCTGTTTTTGTCTTATTTTTTCCTTACTTCCCCTATGATCCTGTTTTGTTTCTTAAATTCCATATATAAGTGAGATCACATGGTAACTTTCTTTCTCTAACTGACTTATTTCACTTAGCATAATACCCTCTAGTTCCATCAGTGTTCTTGCAAATGGCAAGATTTCCTTCCTTTTGATGGCTGAGTAGTATTCCTGTGTGTGTGTGTGTGTGTGTGTGTGTGTGTGTGTGTGTGTGTGTGTGTGTGTATACCACATCTTCTTTATCCATTCATCTGTTGATGGACATTTGGGCTCTTTCCACAGTTTGGCTATTTTGGACATTGTTGCTATGAACATCGGGGTGCACGTGCCCCTTGGGATCACTACATTCATATCTTCGGGATAAATACCTAGTAGTTCAATTGTTGGGTCACAGGGTAGCCCTATGTGAAATCAACCTTAAACTATACTACCTATTAATAAACGTCCATAGAATATTAGAAAAAATTATTAATCCCTGAATATTTATAAAATGTAGAGCACTACTCTTATGACAATCATCATTTCTGACTGTGATTAATTTGCTCATTTCATTAATCTCAATAAATTTTAATTTGGAAGGTTTTGGCTATCTGAGGCAAACCCCAAGCAACTGAAACCTCAACTCCAATAATAATAATATTTCACAGATAACTTATATAATAAACTATTACTTAAAAAAAATAAACAGCTCAATACCAAGCTCTAAGTACATGGAAAATGGGCACAACAGGGATTATGCAACTAAATTTGTGATTTCTGAATGGCCTCTCTGTCCCAGTGAAATGAGGTAATGTTATTTGCTTCCTACTGCTCTCTTAGGTTTTAAAACATACTACAAATTAATTTACATTAATTTCTAAATATTAAGCCTAATTTCTCATTGGCTCTTCTGAAGAACTTGACAACAGCAAGCCCTTTCAAGGGAAACACATTTCTGCCCAGCTATAAGTCATTTCCCATTCTCACTTGTGCATAATATTGGCCTTGTGAAATATAAAATATAAGTATTAGCCAATGAAATGTAAGTCAAGTGTCCTATGACAGTTAAATGGGAAATCATCTTCACAAAAAGAGGGAAACTTCGGGGTGCCTGGGTGGCCCAGTCGGTTAAGTGTCTGCCTTCAGCTCAGGTCATAATCCTGGGGTTCTGGGGTCGAGCCCCGCATCAGGCTCCCTGCTTGCGGGGAGCCTGCTTCTCCCTCTCCTCCCCACTTGTCGTGCTCTCTCTCTAACCAACTCTCTCTCGAGTAAATAAATAAAATATTTTAAAGAATTAAAAACAGGGGCACCTGGGTGGCTCAGTTGGTTAAGCGACTGCCTTCGGCTCAGGTCATGATCCTGGAGTCCCGGGATCGAGTCCCGCATCGGGCTCCCTGCTCAGCGGGGAGTCTGCTTCTCCCTCCGACCCTCTTCCCTCTTGTGCTCTCTCGCATTCTCTCCCTCTCAAATAAATAAATAAAATCTTCAAAAAAATTAAAAATAAAGAGGGAAACTTCTTCCTCCCTTCTTTCCCTCTTCCCTCTATCTGGAATACAGATTGAAAGGCTAGAGTTTGAGCAGCCATCCTGAACCACAACGTAGAAGATATGTGATGGCAGGAGAGCACAAAGCAAGAATGAGCTTCACTTCAATAGTCTTGGATTGCCTACTTCCAGACTTTATTTCCATGGGAGAAAAGTTCTACTTTCCTTTTTTTTTTTTTTTAAGATTTTATTTATTTATTTGAGAGAGAGAGAGAGAGAAAGAGCCCAAGAGGGGGTAGAGCCAGAGGGAGAAGCAGACTCCCTGCCGAGCAGGGAGCCCGACGTGGGACTCGATCCCGGGACTCCGGGATCATGACCTGAGCCGAAGGCAGTCGCTTAACCAACTGAGCCACCCAGGCGCCTGAAAACTTCTACTTTCTTTAAGCCACTGTACTTGACGGCATTTAGCCTTATGTAAGTGAACCTAATCCTAACTGATACAAGGTGCATATCCTAGCAATTCCACACCTGGCATATACTCTAAAATCTACACCGATGCTGCCCAAATTCTGTGATGATGGAAATATTCGGTATCTTTGCTGTCCAACCCAGTAGCCACTAGCCACGTGAAATGTTTAACATTTAAAACAGAATTTCATATTTTATTTAATTTCACTTTAATTTAATTTAAACGTAAAAAGTCAAAGTGACTAGTAACTGTTGTATTACCATATCTCTAGCCATCAAGGAGCATCAAAATTATAACTGAGTTAATTTAAGATGATATAAAGTTCCTAATTTATATATAACAATATAGTAAACTTCTAAACATTATTTTCATTTCATAAGGTATATATGCCTTTAATTACACTTTGCTAGAGTAATTTTATTATATCTATCTTGAGCCATACATGTAGAAACCCAGAAAATGCTAGGTGTGAAAATAAAAACAACTTGACAATAAGTCTATAACACAGACTTTACACTTTAGTACAAAGAGCTATCCTGATTTTCTTCTTAATTAGAAATTAACTGCTCATAAAAATGTTTCAGAAGTTAAATACTTTTTACATTTCTTTTTCATTCATATGTTCTCTTAACTCAAAGCAAAATTTTACCCAAATTTCAACAAAATTACTTCCCAGCATGCAATGAAAATTTCTAGTTTCTTTTAAAAACCAGTAGACACTTTTCCTCCCCAATGCTAACCACCTTTAAGAGGTATGAATATTATAGATTGTAAACCACAGTTCTTAGCCTATTAATAAACTAAACTAGAAAATTCACAACAGTAAGGCATCTCAAAAAGGTCACTTAGTTTATATCTTCATCCCAGAGAGGATTATGTTGTATGTTAATTGCCCCTGGGAGTATTTGTCTATCTTCTTCCCGTTTCCTTCAGGCAGAATTAATCTGTGTGATCTTGAAGTATTTTATGTAATAAATACCTTCTCACACAGCACTTACTATACTAGGTCATGATGGTTTCAAGACTGTCTCTGCTCTAGACCTTGAAATTCTCAAGGGCAAGGGAGACCTCAGAGGGGTACTGTGGCACTGGAACAGAACATCCAGAAGCAGCACAAAGGAATTTGCTCTTGAGAGCAGAGAAGCAGAAAAGGAGTAATGTAATCACAGCTCACTAATCCCACATTTCTGTCCAGGGCTCGCCTTGGTTACAATCTGCTTTAATTCAATTCATCCTATAATTCATTTTTGGGTACACTTCTATTTGTTTAAAATTTTTGAGTTGTAAGATCATATGCAAATTAGTGAATAAATGAGATAATAAATTTAACCATATGACAGACTAATCCTAAATAAAGCTTTTAAATCACTTTGGTTAACATTACACAGTTAGCTGAACACAGTATTCTACTGTTTCTGGTAAGATTATCTAATAACTGCAACCTCTGTACAACCTTGTTGTTTTAAATAATTTGTAGAGAGTCAATTAGGTATTATATAAATACCACCCACATCCTGAAAAGAGAAAGAGACATGTGCAGGTGAAGAATCACTTTTAAAATTGTGAAAAGATGTCATTTTTAAAAATTCACTTTGAATGACATACTTTTAGAATTTAACTGCTATCAAACTAAAATGACAACTCATTAATTATCTGAATTCCTAATTTTTGTTTCAACTTGCAGACCAGCTCTATATTTTATGTAAGGTACCAGCTAGTCTTGGTACACTAGGTAAATATAGTAGCAGGTGATACCAGAGATATAGGTGGAACATGGAGAGAGTCAATATCCTGGTAAGAATATCCAAGAGAAGAATCAATACCAGCATCCATTCACCATCATTTAATATACCTACTCACCTATTACTTCCACCCAATTATATAATTAAGACCCCTTCAGGTTTAGTTAGGGACTAAATGAAACCTGGCCTTCTCCATTGATATAGTGTAAAATATTATATGCCTTTTGCCTGAGACAATGGGACAGAACAGAGAAACCCACAAAGTTATACGACTGCTTTCTCATTAACCAAACCTTACATTGGCATCCAAAACAATCACCTTTTACATGGGTTTTTCAACATAACTTTGGCTTTAAAAAGCTGCCGTTCCAGAAAGGACTGTGAATTTCCACAGCAATTCCAAACTTTAAAGTACTATTTCTCAAAGTGTGGTCTTAGTCCACCTGCATCAAAATCTGAGGAGTTCTGAAAAGTGCAGATTCCTAAACTCCCAAGCTGCCCCTCCCCTCCGCCTGAAACAAACTCTGAGGAGGGGAGCCTAGGCATGTGTATTTTTAGCAAACATTCTCCCACATGATTTGGGGGTATGCTAAAGTTTGAGAATCACTGCCTAAGAACAAGCTATTCCTAGAACACATGGTATATACATTAAGAAGCATTAGACATATGGATATAACCTATACTTCCAAGATATAATCCCTAGATAGAGCAGTGGCATCAACAGAGCTTGTCAGAAATGCAGAATCTCGGGCCCAACCCAGCTCTGCTGAATCAAAATGTGCATTTTAACAAGATATCCAGGTGATTCATATTTACATTAAAGCTTGAGTTGTACTGGTCTAGAGCAGTTATTCTTGGAGGCAGGTGTCCTGGGGCACCTTATACCAGTAAACAGCAAAGTATATTAAGAATATTGTGGTAAACACCTGAAATATACTTTATAGTAAAATAGGCAAAGCCAAGGCCCTCCCTGTTGAAATGCAGAGGAAAAATTCTGAATATCTTTTGGTGAATTTTAAAACTTGCATGATAAGGGCGCCTGGGTGGCTCAGATGGTTAAGCGTCTGCCTTCGGCTCAGGTCATGATCCCAGGGTTCTGGGATCGAGGCCGCATCGGGCTCCCTGCTCCTTGGGAGCCTGCTTCTCCCTCTGCTTCTCTCTCTCTTTCTGTCTCTCATGAATAAATAAATAAAATCTTTAAAAAAAAAACTTGCATGATAATACCATTTCCCATTCTACTCCACCAAGCACTGTACTAATCATAGAAGACAGAAGTCATTCAAAATACAACTGAGAACAGACAAAAGTTGAAAAAGAGAGGTTTTATAAATAGCAATGGTTTGTGAGTTGCTTTGGCCCCCAATTTAAGACTCACTGAAGACGTAAAGAATAACCAATACCTTATTCATTTAATTTAGCACATTCTAAAAGTTGTTTTCCCATATGAGTGCACTTGAGGTTGGGATACAGTTTCTTATATAATAAAAAGACTTGCTGGAAAAAATACAAAACAAAATGTTAAGAGACAGTCCTCTTTGAATCTTTCTGCTTTTTTTTTTTTTAAACAAAGTGGGGAACAAATCAGAGAGAGGACTACAGTCCACAACGATACACCTGAAAACTAGATAGGCAAAATGGGAAGTCATGAGCATATATATAAATACTATGCTTCCTGGAAAAATATCATGCTGTCTTATAAATAATACTTTACATAGAAATGACAACTTATTTTTTTAATCACAGAAGCATATTAAATTAGTTATAAAATTTATTGCTAATGACAGTATTATCACTCAACTATGGGAATACTATCTACATATTCAGCTTATTATAAAATATACTATGCAGGTTTGACATAAATACTTTTTAAAAATCTCTTTGGAGACCTGATCTCTAAGCACTCATTTAAGCACTAGCTGATCTCAGAGCACTTACTGGAAATCGTATTAATGTGGATACAATAAGTTTTATGTACAATTAAAGAAATCTCACCATCCTCTTGAATAAATATAATTTTGCTATTATCATGGCTTATGTCAGGGTTCCTGTTGTATACAATATTAACTGATTATTATATCAGCTTTAAATATGAAATATGCATCACAGCTTATGACAATATTGGCAGAGGAATAAAATGTTCCCACATATCCAGTACCTCTCCCCTATTCAGTGCTTAAGAACTGAGTTTTAAAACAATGCTACAGACGGGCGCCTGGGTGGCTCAGTCGTTAAGCGTCTGCCTTCGGCTCAGGGCATGATCCCAGGGTCCTGGGATTGAGTGCCGCATCGGGCTCCCTGCTCAGCAGGAAGCCTGCTTCTCCCTCTCCCACTCCCCCTGCTTGGTTCCCTCTCTCGCTGTGTCTCTCTCTGTCAAATAAATAAATAAGATCTTAAAAAAAAAGAAAAGAAAAGAAAACAATGCTCCAGAAAGCAAATACCAGAAAATTATGTGAAATAGCTATCACTTATTTGTTGACTTTGAATCAACACTAAACTCAAAATTTACCTTACTTCCTTTTCTACTTTCTATACTAGAAATGAGTTAAGAAATACAATGCTTACTACCACTGCTCAGAAGCCTTAAGTGTTAGATAATGATTACTATATGTAAACATCAGAACAACGGCTACAACCAAGAAAATAATTCCAAGGTGCTTAGAAGAGCAGTGGAGGTTATCTGCTTATAAACAGTGTAATTTTAGCTTGCAATGCTATATGTTCATATATTTCAATAGTCTGGCTGCCATTCAAACATACAGATTAGCCACAGAGGTTTATGGAAAAAGCCTACCCAGTAATAACTTTTGTACTTTATCTGGTACCTAAAATGATACTTTATTTAATAAATGATGTGGCAGAGGTCATATGCATAGTATTGATATCTCAGCACATCCAGTTCTGCTCCTACGACTATGGTACTCAAAGCAGTACCAGCCTCAGATACAGGAAGGAGGGGACACTGCCACAGACTCTGTGTTTCAGAGAACCCTAGCTATCACAAATATCCCAGGTTAAATCTATTGAAGAGCAAGTGGATGCCTTCTGCCACTTGGATTTGGTGCTAAGACTTGACACAGTGTGACCCATGACCCTAAACATCTCTCACAAGCAACACTCTTCAAGCCCAGGGAAATGCTTCTCCACATCTCTTGCCCTTCCCCCTCAAAATAAGTGTCAGAATGCCCTGAAGGTTTGTGGGCTGCTGCTGAGGACAGAGATAGATAACTGCTTTGGAGCTTCAGGAGGATTTGAGCAATGAAAGCACTTAGGTAAGAGAAAAGACAAATTAATTAACCTGTCAAATCCTTCCTCTCAGATATCATGAACGTAATAAATCCCCACTTAACTAAGTATCATTTCCCAAGTGTGCCAAGGTCCATTTTCTTGCTTCATGTTTTAATTTGTGCTTCTGCAGGTACTCACAAATTAACATGGTATTTGCAAGAGTTGCACATAGGAGCTGAAGAGTATTTTATAATATTCAGGAATTCATAAATCTCTTGTGTGTTTTGTCTTTTACATCAGTGGATAATTCTGCACACATAAGAAGAAAAATAACCTGAAAATAATTGTAGTTCAAAGAATTTTGGGGGCGCCTGGGTGGCTCAGTCGTTAAGCATCTGCCTTCGGCTCAGGTCATGGTCCCAGGGCCCTGGGATCGAGCCCCACATCGGGCTCCCTGCTCTGCAGGAAGCCTGCTTCTCCCTCTCCCGCTCCCCCTGCTTGTGTTCCCTCTCTTGCTGTGTCTCTCTGTGTCAAATAAATAAATAAAATCTTTTAAAAAAATGAAAATCTCTCTTTAAAAAAAAGAATTTTTTACATTTGCCTTAATTTTATTTTTATAAGAATATATTCAAATTTTGATGAAATATCTGAAATATTCAATTAGTCAGTAAATTGCTCCAAAAAGTATTATTAAAATCTTAACAAAAATGAACATAATTAAAATAAAATTAGGCATAATCAACTAATTGTTAGAGTACTTAATAGTTTTAAATTTAAACTCAGAATACTGAAGATTAGAAAATTGTTATAGGTGAGATCCATCTTTACAGAGGAAACCGAGAGCTTTATTTAAAACTTTGTTTTATAAAGTATTACAAATGCATGAAAAAGTTAGAATTAACGCTGAGCTTTCCAAGGTCACCCTCTAATCTTTGCTGGAGCCAAAACCAGAATTCTCATCTCCTGACTCCCAGTCTAGTGCTCTTTTTATTTCAATTTAGGAAGATTGATAAAGTTCATCTTACATGGGATATTTAGATTTATACTTGTAATTTTTTGACCTGTAGATAATTCATACACAGCAGGAAGAAAATGGCTAACGACTTGATCTGCCTAAAGTCTTTGATTGATATCCTTTCAAATTCAAAACCTCCAAAAGTAGACAGGATCATCATTTGTACCTTAATTGTTTGCCCTTAACTGTTTGATACCCAGCACTGCAAGCTTTCAAAAAAATATATCATACCTTTGGCATTTTAACAAAAAGAGGTGTTCAAAGCAAGCGTAAGTCCAAGATATTATTGTTAACTATCTTAAAAACACAGGCTGACAAGACATACAGTAATTGTGAAAGACAATCCAATTATTTAACATAAGGGGGAAAAAATTCATGGTGGGAATCCTGAATAATGCAGCACCTTCCTATGTCAAGTGTCTCTAGAGCACCTAAAAGTTTATCAGAAATGAAGAATCTCTGGCATCACCTCAGACCAAATAAATCTGAACCTACAATTTAACAAGATCTCCACATGATTTGTATCCACATTAAACTTTAAACACCAATGGACTAGCAGGGTCATCACACCTGCTTATACATGACAAGAACAATCATTTAAAGAGTTATCAATTATTACACGTTGTACTCCTAGACACTAGATGTAATTTCCTTTACTTACCACAATTTGACAGATATTATCTTCCCCGTCTTATAGATTATGCAGTTAGGGGTCATAGAGGTTAAGTAACATGGTCATGGTCAAAAGCTAATAAGCAGTAGATCCCAAACACAAATTCCTGTTATTTCATATTATACATTGCCTCTCTATCCAACAGCCTCAAGAAACAAGAAGCACTCGAAACTGTTACTTGTCAATGTCAGGAAGATTTTTAAGAGGCACTAAGAAGGGAGTAAAGCAACAGTATCTTGACATTTTCTGTGGGATTCTCTTTGGTTAATCAATGTGCTTCTATTATGCTGGGTTTTATGGTGAAGGGTAGATATGGAATGACAATCTAGTTGAAGAAATAGGACTTTCTCACATAAACAAACAGTTCATTAAAAATTAAAATATCAACAAATACAAAATGATACTTCATAGACCAAATTCATAATTTCCAAGAAAAGTATTAAATAAATTTATTCATTTTAATGTAACATGTATTAGCTACCTAATATATGCTAAAATGAACTTAGGCACTGGGGATCTAAAATTATTTTTAAAAAATAAACCCTGAGGTTAGAGACTATAAGAGAGAGAGCACTAATGTTTAAGTATAAAACAAAAAGATAAGCATTGCATGATCTCTGTACACAAAATGACACATGAACAGTTATTTCCATCAAGTCTCACAAAGAAGAAATGAGCTCAAAGAAAGTCGAGAAAAAGTTTAGTAATGCTTTTGAGAAATGACAGATTTGGATGCCATGGACATTCTTTTTCTCATCTATAAAACAATGGAGTTAGGAGATCAGTAATCGCCAAAAACCTGTCATATTCTATGCATGAACCTCCAGGGGATGAATGACTGCAGGACTGAAACCTGCCAATTAGAGCACCTGAACCAGTGTGTGTGTGTGTGTGTGTGTGTGTGTGTGTGTGTGTGTGTGTGTGTGTGTGTGTGTGAAGGAGATTTTGTTGGCTTTTCTTTTAAGATTTTTATTTATTTATTTGACAGAGAGACACAGAGAGAGAGGGAACACAAGCAGGGGGAGTGGGAGAGCGAGAAGCAGGTTTCCCGTGGAGCAGGGAGCCCGATGCAGGGCTCGATCCCAGGACCCTGGGATCATGACCTGAGCCGAAGGCAGACGCTTAACGACTGAGCCACCCAGGCGCCCTGGAGATTTTGTTGGCTTTAAGAGAAAGTTTGGAAACTTTAAAAATTCTATCATCATGTAATTATATACAACAAATTATGCTCACCTCAAGGCACATCTAGTCTGCCAGAAAACTATCTCTATCAGCTGCTAAGGCATCTCTGAGGTAAGAGCTCATCCCAAGGAAATAAAAGGCCATACATGCTACAGAAAGGGAAAACACTGTCAGGGCATCTTGTCCTCTGGATGCCCTTTGAGCCTACGCGGTTCTACCTCCCACTTCTAACTGGGACTTGCCCTAGAGCTCTGGACAGCAGATGCTATACCAAAACAAGAGAACAAGATGCTGCTTGAAAAATCTCTCTGAGACACTTGGAGTGTAAGACAGGAAACATTTAGGATCTATGTCATACATTCTAACAAATCTATTTTTTGGGGGGTGGGAAGAGCTGGTTTTTGCTAAGATACTACAGAATGCAGTGTGCTTCTGCAGAGCTCCAGAGAAAGCAACACACATCTGCCATAGGAGGAATTCTGCACACTAGCAGGGTTCACAGAGGTCCTGTGTTGTCAAGAGACAGTGCTCTCAGCACAAACATCAAACGGCAATGACCTCCCAGGAGGCAGAGGTGAACATCACCAAACTGCTATGACTGCAAAAGCATGAGAGTCAAGGCAGGAGAGAAAGAAAGATAGATGGGACCAACTAGTTCTTGAGTATACAAGCAGTGGGGAGAACATTCATAGGGAGGAACCATAAAAATACCAAAAACCATTTGAATACCCCATACCATGATTTTGCCCCTGTTATGGTTAGGAAACATTGCTGGAAAATATAACAAGGAGACATGACTGGCCAACTTTGTTTATTGTACTTGAGTTTTTGGAGGCAGTAAATTTTCTAGTATTATTTCTATTGCAGGGAGTTCAGTTCTCAGCACTATTCTGAAAATCATGAAAAATTACTTGTCTGCAATTATTTGAAAAGATTCCATAGAGTGAAACAAACAACATGAATGGTGCTCTCCTGATTTATGACAAAAATCAGAGATCAGGCCAAATCCTCTTTAATGTAGCTATTATATTATATTATATACCATATATGAAAAAGGGCTAATATTCCTACTATATAATGAACTCTTGGCAAATTGATAAGAAACAATCTAACGGAAATAGAAAGTACACATACATTTAGTAATATAATGTGGAAGAGTTCTTTAACTCAAAATTTATTATAAAGTGGCCATACCTCTTTGACTTGTCTAGGTATTTATTACTAAAGGTATCATAAAATTGTTCTTACTATATAAGAGAATGTAACCTAAAGTGCTGCTCCATGGTTTGACCTTAAAAGTGTGGTTAACATTTCACTGCATTCAGAATTGTTTTCACTTCCTAACACTTGTCAAAACTATCCTTATGTGTTGCCAACTGAAGATAATGACTAGAATTTAAATGTTATGCATAAACTTCGTTAATAAAAAGAGACTGACATATGTGTAACTTTCTCTTTCTCGTTTAAAATATCCCTGTGAAAAAAGAGTTAATATAGCAAGACAGAGACTGCTATCCTTAGAAAGGACTGCTTGCAAGGTTGGCCATTTGCTGGCATCTGGGAACTTGAATTTTGGGAGGGTTCCCAGCATTCCCTAACTGGTAAGTGTGGCCTACTGTACCTCAACTCTGTGCACAAACAATGTTTAGCATTGGTACATGCTAAACAAAGGGTGTATATGTAACTAACACTTGATAAAAACCCTGGACTTCAAGGCTCAGGTGAGCTTCTCCGGCAGACAACATTTTGCATATGCTTTCACGACATGATGCTGGAAGAATAAAGCTTGTCTGTGCAACTCAACTAGGAGAGAACTCTTGGAGGCTCGTACCTGATTTCCTCCAAACTTTGCCTCATGTGCCTTTTTTGCTTTGCTAATTTTGCTTTGTATCCCTTTTATTGTAATAAATCACAGCCATGAATATGACTATAGGCTGAGTCCTGTGAGTCCTTTAAGCAAATCACCAAAACCGCAATGGTCTTGGGAACACTCAACACAATTACTCCCAAAGCACTTCTCCCCATTTTGGGAAAAGTGGATAAATATTCCATTTTAAGACTCATCAACTTTGCCTCCTATATGTTGTTAGCCACCAGGTCCTATAGATTCTTTTCTCATAATATCACTTTCTTTTCATTTCCACGGTACCCATCTCTTTGATTTCCTTCCAGTCACCACTCCCCTTATCACCTCAAGCTCAGATTATACAATGGTCTCTCTCAGTCTGCTGTGGCTGGCATAACAAATTAGTACAGACTGGTGGCTTAACCAACAAAAATTTATTTCTCACAGTTCTGGAGGCTGGAAGTCCAAGATCAAGCTGCTGGCCAATTCAGTTTCTGGTGAGAGCTCTCTTCCTGGCTTGCAGATGGCTGACGTCTTGCTGTGTCCTCACATGAGAGAGAGAACACTCTGGTATCTCTTCCTCTTCTTATAAGAGTATCAGCCCTATCATATCAGGGTACCACACTTACGACCTCACTTAACCTCAGCACTGCTTCACAAGCATATCCAAATACAGTCATACTGAGTGTTAGAAATTCAACATTTGAATGGGGGGGTGGTTCGGAGGTGGACCAGAAACACCAGTTCATAACAGTCCCCTATCTGGTCTCCACCTCCCGAAATAAATTCCGCAATCTGCAGCCAGTTTCCCAGGAGACTGTAATCAGAAATGAGTCTCCATGGCTCAAAGTCTACTAAGGAGAAATCTCCAAAATCCATGGTGTACAGAACAAGTACTTTAACCTGGTTACCACAGAGCCAAATCTAACACCTGAATGAGGTTTGCTTTAGAGATCAAGAAATCAGAGCAATTTATGTCAGCACCTAGTTCTGATGTGGATATGTTCAAGTCCTCTAAAAAATATAATTGCTGGGGCACCTGGGTGGCTCAGTTGTTAAGCATCTGCCTTCGGCTCAGGTCCTGATCCCAGGGTCAAGCCCTGCATCCAGCTCCTTGCTCAGCAGGAAGCCTGCTTCTCCCTCTCCCACTCCCCCTGCTTGTGTTCCCTCTCTCGCTCTATCTCTGTCAAATAAATAAATAAAATCTTTAAATAAATAAATAAAATTGCCTACTATCAAATTCTAATACCCACTCTTCTAAGATGCTGTCTAATTTAGCAAAATTTCTAATATATAAATTACCACTTTCCTAAATAAATGACTCCCTAACAGATATACTGGGTATATAAAAGCAAGCTGAATATTTTTACCTTCCTTCCCTACTAGAGAAGGTGAATGTTGTCTTAATATCACCTTTTATCTGCAGTTTGAGTCACATCATAGGCTTACAATAAATTTTTAAACTGAACTAGAAAGAATATCAATTCTCCAAGACAATTAATATATCATTAATGCAACAATCACTTAACAAGGAGTTTCAGCAAGAAGACAGGTAAGTGCTAATATGACTGAATTTAAACACACACAAAAAACTACATACAGGGGCGCCTGGGTGGCTCAGTCATAAAGCATCTGCCTTCGGCTCAGGTCATGGTCGCAGGGTCCTGGGATTGAGCCCCACATCGGGCTCCCTGCTCCGCGGGAAGCCTGCTTTTCCCTCTCCCACTTCCCCTGCTTGTGTTCCCTCTCTTGCTGTGTCTCTCTGTCAAATAAATAAAATCTTAAAAAAAAAAAAAACTACATACAAGAATAGAAATTTAAAATCCTAGGAGATCCTTCCCAAAGAAATCCATGCAAAGTGGCTGAAATGCCCTTGTATTGAATCAGTATCAATACATCAGGATATTTTTTTCTAAATATCTGCTATGTATAAGCCACTGTACTAATTAGTTCAGGGGATACAAAAAAGCTTAATACACAGTGTCAGCCCTCTTAACTCTTGCCTAGGAAAATGAGACAAATGTACAGGCAATAGCCAACTTTTGAGACTAATTAACTTGGCAAGGGCACAATGCCAATGAAGTCATGGATTTAATCTGCTTATGTTAACTGGTGTGCTCTGTCCTCTAAATGCTGCATTGTAGAATGCCCCTGAATTCAAGGAGGGCCAGGCATTACAACATGGATGTAAAACTAAAAATTCATCATTACTTCTGGAAAATTAGTTCGGTATCACCATCTTTGTTTATAAAAGGTAGCATTACCATGTACTTTGCTGATACAAATAAGTTTAAACAGATTGTACATGTGTAAATTTATTTATTTATTTTAACTGAGCTTTTGATGCATTAGAAAGAAAGAGTGCCTTTCTTAAGCCCCAAAATTCAGAATCATTTTCTGGTTGATACTAGAGAGGTGAGAAGAAGGTGGATCAATATAGGAAATGGTACCTGCTCTGTGAGATGGGGTAGCCCTGAGCCAGGACGTTTAGGTAGGTCCCTGCCAAATGCAGCAGTGGTCCTGTACGACTGGTAAAAGAATGAAGGTGGGCTGCAGAGAAGACTTGATCACACCTGAGACCGAGAATCGTACAGTATGGTTGGAAAACGTTTTGGTTCTGACTCACACTGACACAATCAAGGTCTTAAAACTGATTCATCTGGGACTTAAAAGTGGGGCTAGGGAACTTCCAGTGAGGGATGCTTTGTGCAGAGCCTCCAAGATCCAGTCTCTCCCCAGGGCAGAGACATTTCCAGCAAAGGTTAATACAATGATTCTCAATCTTCTGAGTGCAGAGAGAAATTACCTGCAGACCCTGTCAAAAACTCAGGTCCCAGGGGCGCCTTGGTATCTCAGTTGGTTGAGCATCCAACTCTTGATTTCGATTCAGGTCATGATCTCCGAGTCCTGAGATGGAGCGTACTTGGGAATTCTCTCTCCCTCTTCCCCTGCCCCTCTCCCCACTCATGTAAGCATGTGCCCGTGCTTTCTCTCTCTCTCTCTCAAAACAAAGCAAAAAAAACTCGGGTTCCAGAGACCCACATTCCAGGTATTCTGATTTAGTGGGTCTAAGGTAGTTTCTGGGACTCACTGCCGGTGAATATGATGTAAATTGTTGAGACTATACTTCTTAGAAATCCTGGATTAGTGACTTAGAAAAATTAATTCATGTCAGAGAAAAGACCTGATTTACTAGAAAGCAGTAAAGATATCCTTGCTAGAAAGATACAGGCAGTGGCGCATGGGTGGCTCAGTCGGTTAAGCTCTGCCTTCAGCTCAGGTCATGATCCCAGGACCATGGGATCGAGCCCCACATCGGGCTCCCTGCTCCACAGGAAGGCTGTTTCTCCCTGCTCCTGCTCTCTCTCGCTATTTCTCTCTCTCAAATAAATAAAATCTTAAAAAAGAAAGAAAGAAAGAAAGAAAGATACAGGCAGCAACATGAAACTTTCTCATATTTGGTAACCAAAATAATATCCCTCATCACCAATGTTTTCCTATACAATTATATATACACACTAAGATTTGAGCCTGTTATCTAGGACAGTAAATCAAAGCAGCACTTACCTGACATTCAGCAATTTATGAAAAGCTGTTTAACAGTCACAGCTGTATTTTTCTCATTTCAGGTAAAAAGACATGAGTATAAACACCCACAAGCATGTGTTTAGTACAGTTACCCCAAGTAAGGATACTCCATTCTTAGCTTTTGTGTAAAACACTTTGCTAATAGCATCTAGAAATTTAGGAGAAAGAAAACATAAATTCTTAGAAGTTTTCAAGCAAAGCCCCCAAATTATTAGCATAATCTATTCAAAGGCAAAAATATTCCCCTCATTTTTAGTATAACACTCATCCATAAAGCCAAGATAGTGTTACAAATACTTATTATACACCTACCATGTGTGGAGTATTATTTTGGATGATAGGAATACAGTGGTGAATGTAACAAAGTCCCTGCCCCCCACAGAACTTAAGGTTCTAGAAGAAGATTTTTGGAATGATTTTACACATATATATGTCAATGTCTAGTCTGTCTTCTCTTTTTAAATTTTTTCTTTAGATTCTTTAAGGTAATAATGTCCAATATTAGCCTAAAGAACTAACCACTACTTGAAATTCACTGATAAATTCACTGATATTTACACAAAAATATCTGTCCACTCCATCATATGGAACTTTTAAAATTTCACACTTGTTTAAAACAGAATTAGATAGTGACCATGTTTTATGCTATAACACTGCATGATTAAAAAAATCACTGTAGAATATGAGTCCACCACTGGCCAAGATCAAACAGGATGAATCCTTATTTAAAAAAAAAAAACACACTTTAAATACACGCAATTTTGTCAATTATACCTCAATAAAGCTGGAAAAATTATAAAATTAGAATGTGATTTCTATTTGCACTTTAATATTCTAAGGTAATTTTTCTGTAAATATGGCTGAGAGAAACATGAAATAAACTATTATAAGCTTTGATAAACCACACACACATGCAGAATTACTTAACACAAAATCAGCCTACCTGCACTTATTTTTTTATGTATAAAACTCTCTTCCAGAAGTTTAGCATAAGTCATTAGGAACCCTCCATGGTAACTAAAGAGATGCCCTTCATAGTAAGTCATGTACAGAAAAGGAATTCTAAAATTTCTATTCATTTATCCTTATTCACATATATCAAGTTTGTGTAACCATTAGATTACAGAAACACAAAGAAACTTTTAAAATACAATGTATTATAGAGAAGTATAAAAAAGGCAAAAATTGATCTTAAGTCACAAAGTATTTCAGATACAAAAATACTAAAATAACCTCCTTACAATACATCCCTCATCCATACAATACATATGACTGTTACGTAGCTAGAAAACATAACTCATGACCAAAAAGGTCTCTTCCAACCCTAAGATTCCATGATTTTATAATATTGCTAAAATGCTCAAGTTTTCCTATGTAGGGGAAATGTGCCAATTTTAGTCATGACCTCATCAGTTCTCTAACTTCACAAATCTCCTCTATAGCAACCCTTTATTGGTTTCCCAATGCCCAGTGAAAGAAGAGTGGGTCAGTTTGATATACATGTCAGTATAATGTTAATAGCCAAATAGTAGGGGAGAGGGGGAGGCAGCATATATTGGAGTGGAAAGGACATGGTTTTAGTATCAGACAAAACTGGATTCAACGTCTAGAGATGCCACCACTTAGTGGATGTGAGATGAAGTAGGGATTTCAATTCTGATGCTCAGTTTCCTCTGCTGTGAAATGAAGTTACTAAAAGGGACAAAATAATACACATGAAGACATTTTCATGGTGCTCATCATACAGTACTTGTGTGACATCATCTCTCTTCCCACTCTAGACAATTTTATTCTCTGTCCTACCAGAGACCTAAGAACCATGATTAAGTGAACCAGCCCAGCAATACTTCCAGCATCCTATGCCCAGGTCTCATTTTTTACCAGGCTCAAAGATAAACCAAGGTAGCTATTAAAAGTTCAGTATTAATATCAACTCCTTGAGAAATGTGGACTACCAAAAAGAATAAATGACTAGAGAGAAGACAAAGTTTAGGCTTTCTAAGAAAGTATGAATTTCAGAGATGCTAAGTTTGATGCTTCATCTAGTAAAATTCTAGACAGATGGCTTATAATACTTAAAAAACAAAGATGTTCCACGTTGCCCATCCCTAAGAAGAAATGGTAAAGATCTGGCTATGTGTATATTTGTGTATGTGCACATGCACTTAAAGGGTTTTAGATCAAGAAAGCCCAAGACAGAATATATTTAATTTCTTCAGGACTGACAAGAATGACTCCAGCTGGTGCTGCTAATATTTATCAGGATCTTCTATATGCCAGGCACTATGACAGGTGATTTATATTATCTCATACAGCCGCATGAAGCAGGTACAATTATTAGGAAACCAAGGGTCAAAGAGGTTAGGTAACATGCCCAGTATTACACAGATAACAAGAGACAGGAGAGACAATTAAAATCCAAATCAGTTTGACTCTGGAATGCAGGCTGAACAACTATACTTCACTTTCTTTAGAAAACATCTCATGAAATTATTTGAAATGATTGAAAATTAAGAGGGGGGGAAGAAAACTAGGTATTAACACTAGATAAAATGGGAACCAGATATTAGGTAGAGCTAGAGACAGATATACAGCCATATTCAAAATGTGCTAATTAAATAAAGCAAAATCCATTTGAAGGAGACTTTTGCTAAGTTCTGTTCTTGGTACTCTTCTATTTAAGTCATTAAGTCATTATTTCTGACTTGAAAGACAACAGAGAGGGTAAGCTTTTCAAATCTATAACATGATTCAAAAAGATCACATAAAATTAGAAGGAAGGGCCACTAAGTGAGATTAAATTTTATAGGAGTGACTGTAAAACCCTGCAATAAAGGTCAAGAAATTGATTTTCCAAGTTCAGAATAGAAAAGATCTGGTTGAAAAATAGTTCAAAAACAACAGACTTGAAAAAGTTCACTACAAAGCTAGGGTAACACTGCTGTTCAAACAGATAAGCCTGAGACTGCACTAATGGAAGCACATTGCCTAGATACAGCAACTACTAGTCTTGTTGTACTATGAAAGCTCATATTAAGCCAGAGAATACTATGTTTAAGTTCAACAGTTACCCTAAAGTTATAAATTTCTGTGTCTTCCTTTTTAATAGTGGCCCTAACTGATATGATAGTCCAAATAGCTCTATCTCACCTATAATTAAGAAGCCTCCACCTTCCTATGTACAGAGAGGACATTAACAGGTCAGAAGTCCATTGTTACAGGGATTTGAAAAGTGCCAAAGCCCAAGTATGTTGTTGTAGTGGACCAACCAAGATGATGGGATATTTGAAAACCAAATTAAATGGAGAAGTAGCCTCCCATCCCCATGCCCTCCCTATCCTATAACCATTTAATTTTCTTCATGGCATTTATTAAAATCTAAAGTTATCTTATTTTTTACTTGTTGGGTGTCTTAATTTGAAATACTTTTTGTTTACCTCTATTTTGACATAAGCCTTATGAGAAAAGAGAGCTAACCATTTGTGTTTATCACCATATTCCAAGTATTTCAAGTAGTGACTTGTACATAAGAGGTGCTCAATAAATAGTTACTGAATGAACTAAATGAGCAAAGTGTGGGGAAATAAAGATGCTCAATCTGGGAAGAGAAGGAAGATATAAAAGCAATTTGCATATATTAGAACAGTCATGTCAAAAAGGGAGATGACTTATTTCTCTTTTTCTCCTGAGAGAAAAAGGATCAAAATAGTGGACATTTCAACAAAGAAGAATTGGATTCACAATTAGGAAGCATCTTCTAAGTCACAGAGCTGTCCAACAATTGAAGAGGCCACCTTACTAGTTATGAAAGGATTCTTAGGGATAAAGGCTGTGTCCATAAATTATCAGTTAACCTAAAACTCCTATGACTCAAAGTACAGTAAGAATATAATAAAACTAGGGATGCTCAGCTGGCTCAGTTGGAAGAGTGAGCAACTCTTGACCTCAGGGTCGCGAGTTTGAGCCCCATGCTGGGTGTACAGATTATTTAAATAAATAAATATTTTTTTTAAAGAATCTGATAAAACTATACAAGAAGACTGAAACAAGTGATCAAAGTGGTTACTCAGAAAAGGTATCTTAAAAGGCAGTAGAGAGAATCAGTACCAAAAAAAAGAATCAGTACATATTGGATTTTGAATGAAATGAAATGGGAAGAGAAGGAGAAGAAAAAAGGTCTGGTGGTCATTTTTCAATGAGCATTTATTAAATTAAAATTTAAAAATATAACTTTTTTAAAAAATAAAAAATAAATTTAAAAAATGAGCATTAGTTAAATACACAGATGGTGAGCTGGAAATCTAGGAAAACACTGGTACCAGTGAAATTAACAAGAAAACAAAACAGAAATGGTCAGTTGAAGCTGGCAGTAATGAATTGCCCATATAACTCTTTGGGTTTCAATTTTTATGAGAAATTCAGAACAGGAAGGCTGGATACATTTGACTGAGTACAGGTACAAGGCCAGATTTAGACAGCTCCATTTCAGATCATTAGTAAAAGGACGGTAGTTCAATCCCTGAGAATGGATGAGCTTTCTGTGGAAATATTCAAAGAAAACAGTAAATTAGGGATGGGGAGAGCATCACAAAATTGTATCTCTGTAAGGATCATTTTTAAATGTCATCCAATCATTCATTTGTCCTTGGGCAGAACTGCACTTAAATAAAAACTCCAAAGGTCATTATCTTTCATCTTCTTAAAAATTTCCACTGAAAGGCATTCTTAAAAATCCCCTGCAAAATATATTCCAAATGTTAAAGATATATGTATTAAAATCTTTCTATATTTTAAATGTAGTTTCAGAATACAAATGATAAAATTTCTTAGAGTAAATGGTATCAAATAATCAAATATTAAATTATATTTGATTTGTTAAATGGACAAGCAGAAGGACTTACAGTTTTTTCCTGGCCTTTTAAAAATGTATAATTCAATATATAGTATAAGCTTAGAAAAAAACATATTTTTTTAGACAAGTCCAAAATATCTATTTGTATTACATCAAATCAAGTACTTCTCACACAGTGAAAAAAGTTTTCTGCCCTGATGTTCTAAAATAAACAGTATCTTTCTGCATCAACTTAAATAGGACATCATAGGTCATGAAATTTAAATTATGAAGATTTAGTTGTTTCTTTTCCAAATTGTGATTTGTTGTTATTACTAATTCTCTTCTCAACCTTACACAATCATAAACATAAAACATTTATTTTAAAATAAATATAAAAATTAAGAGAAAAATTAGGTTCTATAAGTTGTATAGCACCTTTACAATTGAGCCATTTGGAAGTCTGGAATCTACAAAATCAGTAAATATTTTATAATGAGTAATCAAGAGGAAAAAGGAGATACAAATGTTAAATATTTTTTTATAAAAAAGATTTTATTTCTTTATTTATTTGACAGAGAGAGACACAGTGAGAGAGGGAACACAAGCAGGGGGAGTGGGAAGAGAAGAAGGCTTCCCCCTGAGCAAGGAGCCTGATGCAGGGCTCAGTAGTCCCAGGGCCCTGGGATCATGACCTGAGCTGAAGCAGATGCTTAACAACCGCCCCAATATTCTTATCAAATTATATAACTGAAACTGTTGTTTAGAAGAAATCAACATAAGTGGTAAAGTATTTCAGATGAAAGGTCTACTGGTTATATGTAAAAATGACAAGTCTAACCTCATCAAAAAGTACCATGTTCAAAGTTATTTCTATGAGCATGAAAAGAATTGAATGACTCCCCTTGGTATATATTCTAAGACTATATCCCACCAAGATCGTAAAAAACCTACACTATACATATATTCTAGCAAATGTCAACATAACATAATGTATAGAAAAGAGTTAATATAGCAGGCCTGAGACTGTCTATCCATGGAACTGCCTCCTTGCAAGGCTGGCCCTTGGTTGGCTTCTGGGAATGTGGCTGATAAACAGTTTCCCACCATGATATAAAACTTTACCTAAATGACCATGCCTGGACTGTTTGTGCAAACAAAATGGTTGATGCTAAATATCTGCCTTCTTTCTGGAAGTCTGAAATTTTGGTTGGCACAAGGCAGAGGGTGCCTACATGACCAGTCTCCAATAAAATCCTAGAGCGCTGAATCTCTAATGAGCTTCACTGGTACACGATAATTTGTGCATGCTGTCACAGCTCACTGGAGGAATGAAGTGTGTGCTGTGATCTACTGGGAGAAGACTCACAAATGCTTCTGTCTGGTTCCCTCTGCTAGTTTTACTTTGTATCCTTTTGCTGTAATAAATCTTAGCCATGAGTACAACCATATGCTAAATCTTATGAGTCCTTCCAACAAATCACCAAACCTGGGAGTAGTTTTGGGGACCCATGACCAATATAGTTTGAGACTGTTTGATTTTTAAATATCAATTATCCGGAGTTACACATTAAAAATGTTCATCACATCTGCAGACGGCAAAAGTTTAATGAATACATTGGAAGATACAATGAAGTTTTTAAAAGGCTGGAACAACTGAGCCAAACTCTAACGAGATGAAATTTAAAGGAGATAAAGATAAAATTGTGCTTTTAAAAAACCCACAAACTATTGTACATGTAAGAAGAAGGAACATATAATTAAGCAGGTTGAAAAAGACTTAAGGGTTTATTGAAAATAAACTCAATATGTTAAGTGATAAAATATAACTACCAAAGGTACCTAATTTCTGTGCTGAATAAATAGCAGTATGTTATATAAATGAAGGAAGAATGAAAACCCCATTGTCTTTTGTTAATGGTCATATCACATACAGAACATTATATTCAGCTCGGAGCACCATTTAAAGAAGGATGTATTGGAGCACATCCAGGGAAAAGCTGGTGATGAGCTTCAAAACAGTATTTTACGAGTAATGAATGGTTCTAGAGTAAGAGAAGACTTTTCTAAGAAACAACAGTTCTACTAATGGATACAGAAGGTTCTTGGGCAAACTAGAAATTTTAATTTTTTTTAAAAAAGATTTAATTTATTTGAGAGAGAGAGCGTGTGCAAGCACATGAGCACAAATGGGGGCAGAGGGGCAGAGAGAGAGGGAGAAGCAGGTTCCCCAATGAGCAGGGAGCCCAATGTGGGGCTCAATCCCAGGACCCCGGGATTATGACCTGAGCTGAAGGCAGACACTTAACTGACTGAGCCACCCAGATGCCCCTAATTCTTTCTATATAATTATGGTGGGAAGAAATCAGAAAGAGATTCATTTCAGCTGAATATAATAAAAGTTATCACAAATCCAAAGCTACTGCAAAGTACATTCATCCTCCTTAAAAACACATATTCAAAGCCTTTAAGTCTACTGAATGCTGACCGTGGAAGGAAGAATTAAATTAGAGTGGATACCTATATTAAATGATACCTGTATTAAATAATCTTTCAACTCTTATAATATACTCTTTTCCATAGCTTCCCCATTTACACTCTACTAGAAGGGCAGAGAGGGCAAAGATTTTGAAGTAATCTTCAGTCCAACCATGTCATCAACTGAGTTGGGCAGGAAAAGGGGAGAGACCCAAAAATACAGTTAATCTGGACAATTTCATTCCATTCCACTAAAAAATACATGACTTACTATATAGAGAGTACTTTACACTCAGCACAACAAATAATCATTATATACAAAACACTCTGAAGAAACAGATGTAAAAAACACAATGAGGAGAAAAGACTTATAAGCATCCCCTGCTACTTAGACATCCACCCCAGGTTTGACTTCTCCAAAGTGAAAAAAGCCACTCAATTGCTTACCACAAACTATACCCATGGTTTTTAGGGAAATCCTTAGTATCAAAACTAGGCCTGGGGTTCTCAGCCCTTAAGAGCTGAAGTCTTGATGTCCACATACATTCCAAGGACACAGGGTTCGAAAGTCTCCAATTATAAAAAGATCCTCCCCTAAAATGAGAGAGGCCAGTAGGGTTATTACTGCTAGAGGATGAAGAGTACAATGGAAAAAATGTTCTAAATCTTTCTCAAACTCCACTATATAAGTGGTCATTTAGCACACACAGCATACAAAGAAAGAGGCAATGCTGATAATAGCACCAACAATGGGAAAACAGCATTGACAGAATTCAGTGTTTTGTCTTAACAAAGCAGAAGCACAAAGTAAACGGTAAGCTAATAAAAGTGAGAAGATGATCTGAGCTCAAATATTTGAAATAAAGAATTTGGACACTTTGGTTTAAATGTGGCTGAGCAGACCCTGGTTACTTTTTTTGTTTTTAAGTAGAGAAGAAAAATACCATAAAAAACCTCATTAACAAAGCAACCTCTAATAGGGACTAGGAGGCAATAAAGTGAAAAATTAATTACCTTAATTTACTTGTTAATGTAGAATTGCTGCTGGCAAGTTTGTAGTGAAACAACCTAGTTTGATAGTTATTGGTGTGAAGAAAAACTGGCTCACTCCCTTTGAAAAGCAACTGGCAATATATGCAAATAATCTTAAAATATCTTACACAGTTTGACTCAGTATTTCTCTTTCTTAAAAACTGTAGGAAAATAATACTAAATACAGACGACGTTTCACTTGAATATAAAGATGCTTGTTAAGAGTACGCAATAACGTGGAATAATGCTTAAGATGAATAAATTAATAAATACATTTAAAAATCCTTATCATAGAGCTGCACCTCGGTGGCCCAGTCGGTTAAGTGGCCGACTCTTGATTTTGGCTCAGGTCATGATCTCAGGGTCGTCGGATCCAGCCCTGCACTGGGCCCCCTTTGTCCCTCTCCCTCTGCTCCTCCCCCCGATTCTCACTTTTCCTCTCTAAAATAAATAAATAAATAAAATCTTTTAAAAAAAAAAGCACAGTGGATTAAAAAAAATCCTTCACAATGAAAAAATCCTAATCCATAGTGAAAAAATGGAATGGAGAAAAAAAAGAAACTGAAAAGTTGCTCTAATTATATACAAATAATGGAATTATGGGTGATTTATTCTCTTTTTTGTCCTTTTATGTATTCCCTGTATTTCCTTAAGAAGATGACTTCTTTAAAAATTAAAAATAAAACCTAAAATAAACCTTGAGGATGAAAAGGGGAAATTAATTACATAAAAGGGATAAGAATTAAGAGGCAGAATTATGGAAAGGCAAGTTGCTGAATATATGAAGAAATACAGACCATATCCTAACACTCAAATTAACTCTGTAGGAAATCCCTGAGGTCTTCTTTTAGGAACCTGCCATCCACTGACTCCTCTGGAAAAGGCAAGAAGACCCAATGATCCTTTAGAGAGCTTTCACTTAAAATCAAACTAATGGAAACCTGATAATTTGCTGTTATTATTATTCAGCTTTATGTGAAATTATCCTATTCATTTAAAAAATTATTTATTTTTAATTCCACTATAATTAACATACAGTGTTGTTAGTTTTGGGTGTACCATATAGTGATTAAAAAATTCTAAACATTATTTAGTGCTCATCACAGGCTAAGTGTGCTCTTTCACCCCTTTGCCTTTCACCCATCCCCCCACCCGCCTCCTTTCTGGTAACCACCAGTTTGTTCTCTATATTTAAGAGTCTGGTTTTGGTTTTGTTTTTTTTCTTTATTCATTTGGTTTCTTTAGTATTTATATTAAGTTTTTAATTTTAATTTCTGTATAGTTAACATATGGTCTTTTTTTTTTAAGATTTATTTATTTTGGAGAGAGAGAAAGAGAAAGCATGTGCAAGCAGGGGCAGAAGGCAGAGGGAGAGAGAGAGAGAAACCCAAGCAGACTCCATACTGAGCACGGCGCTCAATCCCATGACCCTGAGCATCACAACTTTAGCCAAAACCGAGAGTCAGACGCTCAACTGACTGTGCCACCCAGGTGCCCCAACATATAGTCTTATATTAGTTTCAGGCATACAATACAGTGATTCAACAATTCTATACATTACTCAGTGCTCATCATGATTAAGTGTACTCTCTAATCCCCCCCACTAACTTCCCTTGTAACTATCAGTTTGTTCTCTATAGTTAAGAGTCTGTTTATTGGTTTGCCTTTTCTCTTTGCTTGTTTGTTTTTATCTTAAGTTCCACATGAGTGAAATCATATGGTATCTGTCTTTCTCTGTTTATTTCACTTAGCATTTTACCCTCTAGATCCATCCATGTTGTTGCCAATGGCAAGATATCATTCTTTTTTATGGCCAAGTAATATTCCTATTCATTTTTGATAGAAAATATATGACAAATAAATTATTGAGGTTTTCAGCTAGACTATATAGATTCAAATAATGGCTCTCCTACCTCAGTGACTTGGAACAGTACCTAATGCATAAAAAGCATATATAAGTGTTTGTTTTTATTCTTATCGAAGAAGTATATCTTCAACATAAATGTTGAGATCATTCATTCATTTTCTAGCCCAGCTGACTAAACTTGAGAAAAGCCAAAACTTTCTGATATCTTAGTTTAAAACACCATTAGTTGGATCTAGCATTTTATCCACATGTTAGAAATTTTCCTGATGTCTGGATGAATCAGGTTGAAACTAGCAATCATCCTTATGGGCTCCCTAGCAATTATAAAAGTACAATATTCTATTACTATGTGCATACCATATAAAAAGTATTTATAATGTCTTATACTAGATGTCAGGAAATTTTTTTCTGAAAGGGTCAGACAGTAAATATTTTAGGTTTTGTAAGACATTCAATCTCTGTCACAATAACTTAACCCTGCCATTATGGTACAAAAGCAGTCACAGGCAACATATAAATGAATGGGCACAGCTATGTTTCAATAAAACTTTATTAACAATAGTAGGCAGTGGGCTTTAATTTGTCAACTCCTATCTTATACTATAGTTATCCATATGTAGTCCATGTATCTCCTAATAGTCTATATGCTCTTGGAGAACTGAAAATTTGTTTTACTTATAAATCTCATCATCTTGCATAGAATTTAGTATAGTCCCTCAAATATAGTAACAACCTAATAAAGAATGAATAAATAAATATCAGGTCCACATCATTTGATTAGCTTGAATGACAGACAAGTTAAAACCCACCTGTCATAAAGACAGCCATCATAAAGAGAGATTCACCTATAATCAGGTGACAAATATTAGAAAAAAACAAATCTAAGAAGTAGTGGTCTAGGATGATGCTTGAGTTGATAGAATGTGTCCCATGTGCAATCCCTCAAGTTCTATCGACCCATGTTAATGTTTTTGTCCTAGTCTCAAAGCTTATACTTTACATCTAAACTATTTTACTCTAATCAGATTTAACCCCATATAAAAGAACATTTTCTTTGTAATATACTGCATCTCGAAGTTTCCCCATAATGTTTTTGTATTGTGTTGAATATTGAACACTGCCCTTCCTTTCACTTTAATAACTTCTCAAATATCCCAAGGTATCCTCTGAGACTTCAGAATCTAAACATGTGGCCAAATATTTAGGTCAGTTCATCTTTTTAATTGCACCGGTCCAGGGCGCCTGGGAGGCTCAGTCGATTAAGCATCTGACTTCGGCTCAGGTCATGATCTTGGGGTCCTGGGATCAAGCCCTGCATGAAGGAGTCCGCTTGCCTCTCACCCTGCTCATGCTCTAATAAACAAATAAATGCACCTGTCCCTTTAATTCCTCAATCTATTGTACTGTTCCTAAGAGTTTTCCGCAAACTCTCCCTCAAATCCTGGAAATTAGATGCTCTGCCCTCTTGCTTGCTTCCCACAATTCAATAAGTTATTCTTTGGACCTAGGACCAGGAGTATTACAAATCACAATTTATACTCTGCACATAAAACACAATCCATAAATATTCATTGTCCTAATTTGTCGATATGGAATGCAAATTAAGATTTCAAAAATTTGTATTATGCAATGACTTACCTTGTAAGTCATTTTAATTAGTACTATAAATTAAGTAGTAACAATCAATCACAGAAATTTTAAATTTGTAAGAGAATAAACTTTTCAAATAACTGAGTTGAATTTATTTACTTCAATTGCTGCATATACTAGAAACTAAGGAAATGTTCCATCTAAGCACATTTATAAGACAATCCTGTGTTAGACTAAATTGAGTTCCTTTAATTTTTCTGTAACCATTTTTATTTCACTGAAATAAAACTGAATCATATATTAGAAGGGTTTTATTTAAAATGTCACTGATTCATGGGATGCCTGAGTGGGTCAGTCAGTTAAGCATCCAACTCTTGTTTTCGACTCAGGTTGTGATCTCAGGGTCATAGGACAGAGCCACGCACTGGGCTCCACGCTCAGCGCAAAGTCTGGTTGAGATTCTCTCTCCCTCTGCCCCTCCCACTTGCACGTGTTCTCTCTCTCAAATAAATAAATAAATCTTTAAAAATAAAATAAAATAAAACATCATTGATTCAGACTGATCTCTGATTTCCTGGGTATTATTTTATATACTAAACACAAAACATATATAAAACACTATAGCCAGAAATGTCAAAACCTTTTCCACCATAATGCTTCAGAAAAACCCATCCTATGATGACTTCAACCATACTGCAAATCCATTACAAAGAACATTCAGAATATGGGGTGCCTGGGTGGCTCAGTCATTAAGCATCTGCCTTCGGCTCAGGTCATGATCCTAGGGTCCTGGGATCGAGCCCTGCATTGGGCTCCCTGCTCCGCGGGAAGTCTGCTTCTCCCTCTCCCACTCTCCCTGCTTGTGTTCCTGCTCTCGCTATCTCTCTCTCTCTGTCAAATAAATAAATAAAATCTTAAAAAAAAAAAGAACATTCAGAATATAAAATGCATGGCTATGACATGTTTACTTTTCAAAAGTAGTTTTACGTAAAGATAGTGTGATTTTTGACAGTTCTTCATCATTCCAGTGCTTTAAATATACAGCTAATGTTATTCAATTCAGCCTATATATCTCTTAATATATTTAGCAGATGATTGTTGTGGGGTTTGTTTTTTGTCTTTCTGGTTGTTTTTTATTATTTTATTTATTTATTTGACAAAGAGGGAGAGAGAGAGGGATCACAAATAGGCAGAGTGGCAGGCAGAGGGACAGGGAGAAGCAGGCTCCCTGCTGAGCAGAGAGGCCCATGCGGGGCTCAATCCCAGGACCCTGGGATCATGACCTGAGCTGAAGGCAGACACCTAACTGACTGAGCCACCCAGGTGCCCCTGACTGTTGTGTTTTTAAAAAGATGTAAATTTTCATTACCCTCTATGGACTAGAAATTGTTTTAAGAAATATCAAAACAATGAGCAGTGCTAATAATACATCTTATTGACATTTTCTACGATCTCAAAATCTCATCTGCAACATACAGTTAATTTTAAGGTCATTATTCCTACTTCGTAAGTTAAAAGTTAAAATTTCACATAGAATTTTTCCTGTATCAACTAAATTAATTCATTTTCTACTCAAGGAAGAAGGGTCAGGTCATTCAACCACCAGCCATCCATAAATACATTATTCAAGAGCCTTATCACAGACAAAGATATATGCTCACTAGTATGTCTGTCTTGCTATACGATCTTGTTAGTGTCACTTAAAAATCTTATCTCAGATTTCTATATGTGAAATGAGATAGTGCTTACTCACAGAAGCTTTTAGAATACATCTAATTCATAATGTCAAATGTATTACACATGTTCAAAAGCATTTTAAGTTTTTTTCAAATTTTAACTTGAAGTCTTTTCTAACAATTTCTTAATCCTCAGATTTGATAGGAGAGGCACATACTTGTCTCCATTTTCCTCGTGGTACACCGAATCATTTGACTATATCCCATCATGGTAATCTTGCTCAAGAACATTGCTTCAAATCCTAATGTTTTCTATAGAAGATGTATACCTTTAATTATTGCAAAAGTGATTAAACACGCTACAATGACTGCACATCAAAAATGCCGGGATTTTTTACCCTAAATTTGTAATGTGGTAAAAGCATTAAAACAACCCCCTGCCCCCCCCACCACCCCCACACACACACCTTTATTTGTCCCTATACTACCAATGGATGTCCTGGACTTCAAGATTTACAAAAGTAAATCCCAATATAGTCCTCTAATAAATATTAAGTCTGTTCAATTGTGTTAAATCACATTTAGAAAAAAGGCTGATACATGAAATTGATGACTGAAATAACAGAAGCCATCACAAGACCTTTTTAGTAACATGACATCACAAATACAAATCTTCAAACTTTTCCAGATTTCTTTCCAAATAAAAATACCTAGAAATCCAGTAAAGTTTTAAGATCTTGGAGATGTAATACATTTTTTAAAAAATTACCTTGGGACAAGAGAAGTAGCGAGTGAGAGAAAACTAATCCTTGGGATGTTATGTTTTCCTCAAAATCTATTTGAAAAGAGAAAAATATCAAATGTCTATCTCACTGTAATTTTTAATTTCAATACAAATTACATTTAAACCTAGGTATACATGATACAGAAGTTATTTTCTTAGGAACAGGAAACTATGATCTATTTTAAAATTGATAACTTCAAGCAATTCCAAAAACCAAAATTTGAATCCTTTCCTTGCCAAAATAATAAATATAAGAAAAATCCAAATATAATTTAATTTAAATTAGATTTAAATATACTAAAACATTAAACAAGGATTTTCAGGATTTTTTACCTCCTTTTTCAGAAATTCTTTTAATCTTCCCCAATCTGTCACTTACAATATCAATTTTACCAATTTAATATTTTTAATTATAAAATTCCTGAAAGAGTAAACAAAATAACGTGAAGAGGCTATTAGTATAAAATGTACAACCTAACAATATCTATTTTAAACTCGAAACTCTCTTAGGAACATAAGTAAAGTAAATGTTTTACAGTTGTATTTTACAGAGTTTATACATGAACAACTGTTTGTGTCTCGTATAACCTCAGACAAGTGCACTGGTCATTTTTTTTTTTTAAGATTTTTTATTTATTTGAGAGAGAGAATGAGATAGAGAGAGAGCATGAGAGGGGAGAGGGTCAGAGGGAGAAGCAGACTCCCTGCTGAGCAGGGAGCCCAATGTGGGACTCGATCCCGGGACTCCAGAATCATGACCTGAGCCGAAGGCAGTCGCTTAACCAACTGAGCCACCCAGGCGCCCTGCACTGGTCATTTCTTGCTGCAATGCATTCATTGCATTAGTCCACACTGCATTCAAAGATACATTTGTATTCATTGTGTTGAAGCAAAAATAACTCAAGAATATCTAATATTGCATCAAATTTCTCAGAAAATTTTCTCTGAAGTAAATATTACAGAAATCAGAAAACTATATGGACTATCTTAAAGAAATGGAAAGATATTCCATGCTCATGGATTAGAAAAACAAATATTGTTAAAATGTCTACACTACCCAAAGCAATCTTTGCACTTAATGAAATCCCTATCAAAATACCAAGAGCATTTTTCACAGAACAAACAATTCTAAAATTTGCATGGAAACACAAAACACCCTGAATAGCCAAAGCAATCTTGAGAAAGAAAAGTAAAGCTGGAGGCATCACAATTCTGGACTTCTAGTTATATTACAAAACTGTGTTAATCAAAAAAGTACAGTATAGGCACAAAAATAGACACAGATCAACATTACAGAATAGAAAACCCAGAAATGAATCCACAACTATATGGTCAATTAATCTCCAACAAAGCAGGAGAGAATATCCAATGGGAAAAAGACAGTCTCTTCAACAAATGGTGTTGGGAAAACTGGACAGCAATATGCAAAAGAATGAAACTGGACCACTTTCTTACACCATACACAAAAGTAAACTCAAAATGGATTAAAAACCAAATATGAAACCTGAAACCATAAAAATCCTAGAAGAGAACACAGGCAGTAATGTCTCTGACACTGGCCATAGCAACTTTTTTCTAGCTAGATCCCCAAGGCAAGGGAAATAAAAATAAAAATAAATTATTGGAACTACATCAAAATAAAAAGCTTCTACACAGCAAAGGAAACAATCAACAAAATTAAAAGACAACCTGGAATGGAAGAAGATATTTGCAAATGACATATCTCATAAGGGGTTAGTATCCAAAATATATAAAGAACTAATACAACACCCAAAAAACAAATAATCCAGTTAAAAATGGGCAAATGACATGAACAGATATTTCTCCAAAGAAGACATCCAGATGGCTAACAGACACATGAGAAGATGTTCATCATCACTTACCATCAGGGAAATGCAAATCAAAACTACAATGAGCTATCACCTCACACCTGTCAGAAAGGCTAAAATCAGTAACACAAAAAACAACAGATGTTGGTAAGAATGTCGAGAAAAAGAAAACTTCTTACACTATTGGTGAGAAGGCAAACTGGTGCAGCAACTATGGAAAACAGTATGGAGGTTCCTCAAAAAGTTAAAAATAGAACTACCTTATGATCCAGCAATTGCACTACTGGGTATTTACCCAAATAATGCAAAAACACTAATTCAAAAGGATACATGCACCCCTGTTTATAGCAGCATTATTTACAATAGTCAAGATACGGAAGCAGCCCAAGTGTCCACTGATTGGTGAACATATAAAGGAGATGTGATATATATATATAATGGAATATTATTCAGTCATAAAAAAGAATGAAATCTTGTCATTTGCAAGAACATGGATGAAGCTAGAGAGTATAATGCTACACGAAATAAGTCAGAGAAAGACAAATACCATATGATCTCACTCATATGCAGAATTTAAGAAAATAACAAATGAGCAAAGGGGGAAAATGAGTGAGACAAATCAAAAAACAGACTCTTAATTATAGAGAACTGATGGTTACACAGAAGAGGAGAGTGGAGACTGGGTTAAGTACGTGATGGGGGTTAAGGAGTGTACCTGTGATGAGCACTGGATGATGTATGGAACTGCTGAATCACTATATTGTACACCTGAAACTAATATAACACTTTATGTTAAGTAGCTGGAATTAAAAACTTAAAAAAAACTATATAGACTATCTTCAAAAGAAAGTAATATTGAGACATAATTGGATAATGTTACTTGAAGAATCAACAAAAACTGTTTTGTGAAATGTCAAAATATTTTTTTATTTTTTTTAAAGATTTATTTATTTATTTGAGAGAGAGAGAGAGAGAGCACACATGAGCAGGAGAAGGGACAGAGGGAGAGGGAAAGGAAGAATCTCAAGCAGACTCCATGCTGAGTGCAGAGCCTGATGTGGGCTCAATCTCAAAACCTGAACCAAAATCAAGAGTCTGATGTTTAACCCCAGGCGCCCCTCAAAATATTTTTAAAATAGCATTCTTTTTTTTCAAAATTCTTTTTAAAGATTTTTATTTATTCATTTGAAAGAGCGAGAGAACACAAATGGTGGGGGAGGGGCAGAGGGAGAGGGAGAAGCAGACTCCCCACTGAGCAGGGAGTCCAACTTGGGGCTTGATTCCAGGACCCCGGGATCACTACCTAGGCCAAAGGCAGACACAACCAACTGAGCCACCCAGGTACCCCTCAGTGTTCTTTTTAATAAAACAATTTTCTTTTTCGGATTATAAAAGAAGTAAATGTTATTGTAAAAAAATTAAACAGAACATGAATAAAGAAGACTCAATCACTTCACTTTTAATATTTTAAAACACAACCATTTATACTATTAAACAAGGTTATGAATATTTTAAATTATAAAGCAGAACTAGCACTGGATAAAACTCATTTACAAGAAACACTGAAAAGGGAATCTGGTTGTTTTGTTTTTCTTTTCTAGTCATTTCGTTTTCCTCAATGTCTATATATTTGGTTGTAGAGTATGCCACTTTCTACATAGTCTTCTTAATCCAAAAAAAAGTTTTGTTCAGGGAGAAGAGCAACTGTTGGAATCTACACATCAGAATATCACATCAACTCAGTACACTGTACTCAGTACAACTCAGTACAACTTAGTTCCTATGCATTGTGATGGCCCAACCTGAACATGTTATACTAGCAAATTCCCCACATCTTAACCTCCTTTATTTATCACACAATTATATCTTTTTCATATCTAATGATTAGTTTCCAGGGTGGAGAGAGATAGAGGAAAGTCCTTTAAAGCAACAACTTCATTTATTTCTAAACTCATAAATCAGTGCTATATGTACAAGGAACCTGTTGGTTAATCTTTGTTTCTTCCAGGTAACATGTATGTAACAAAATACATACAGTAAGTGTGTAAATTCCATTTCAGTAAGTGAAGAAAAATAAAATAAAAAGACAAATGGCAAAACAATCCCGAACAATCCATTCCTACTACTGCCAACCTGACAAAAGAAAAATGTTTAAGCATATTTTAATACAACCAGGTGAGGAGGTAAGTCAATCTCAGAATCATCCCAACAACTGCTTGCTAGTTTATCCTTAATTTCAAATGTCCTCATGAATAATATTCCTGGAAAATGAGCTTTCAGAAATCATGGAAGTTTTCTATATTTAAAAACAACTGAATTTAAGCCAAAATCTGAGTTTAAACAGACAGGGGGAAAAATGCCATTTTAGGAAACTCTTAAATTCAATGGATTAATTCTGTTATAAAATGTAACTTTCTTAAATTGGAATTAGTGATCTTTAAATTGTGATGGCAACAAATATGGCAGCCACAGTGAAAAGGAGCTACCACATTCTGAACGTTTTCTATGTGCCAGGAGCCATGCCGAGCACACAGACTACATTATCTTGTTTAGTCCTCAAATCCAGCCTAACAGGAGGGTACAAGTCTCTGGATTTTACTGATGAGAAAAATGAGGACTTGCTATCTTACCTAGGGACAAACAGCTTCTGCAGGCCAGGATTTCAGTCCAGGTTTCATACACTGGTGGGTTATAAAGACTTCCAACGCTACATAACTTTAGAAATGACTCCACAGATAATAGAACCCCCAGTAACAGACTACAATGTTATTGTTTGGCTGTCACTTATAGCCAAGTTGGATAATTACCATCGAATACAATATAATGATGAGAATAATGGTTATGCTTTCTATTCTTAAAACACATTAATCTAAAAAAGAGTAGTTTCAAAATAAGTATTATCTTATTATATAAACACACATTAAAATATGTCAAAAGGAAGTTAAGTGGCTTGCCTTCGAGTTGCATGTGAAACATTATAATAAATGAAAAATCTAAACCTAGAACTTGCCTTACAGAGGTTCCCCTTGCAGCCCAGAGTAAAGCTTTCCTTCTCTACTCTCTTTCATCAAAAAAAATTTTTTTCTATAGGAAATCTACAGAGATCTGAAAAAACTACTCAACAAAAACTTAACAAAAGTGAATAAAGGCAATGTCAAGGAAATGCTATGTCCTAGGGTTTCTGTTTGATTATAGACTAAACTGGCAAGTCTGGGCTTACCAGATTGGTGTTTTAATAAAAGAAATTTGTAAGATCAAGGAAAAAGATACCACAAGACATGGAAAGGACTAAAGCAAAAGATTTAGGCGAGGAAAAAGAAATAAAACTCAGAGAAATTTTGTAAGCGCAAGGTACAGACAGAGGTACAAAGGTGTGAAGGCTTTTGAGGAAAAAAAAAAGAAAGAAAGAAAGAAAGAAAAGCAGTAGAGCAGAATGGTTCAATGCATAGGCTTTAGCTCCAACCCAGCTGAGTGTGAATGAACCTCTGTTACTGACTAACTGAGTGACCTGGCATTAATCACCCTTCTTTAGTTTGCTCATCTCTAGGATAAGAATAATAAAAGTACCTATCTGAAAGGGCTGTAGTGAGGATTAAATGTTATAATATATGTAAAACTTAACACAGTGTTAAAACTTGACACATAATTGTTATTAATTATCATGAGGAAAAGCCAGAAGAGGAAAATGCAATAAACACAGCCTCAGGTTTCCTCTGCAGAGATCTACTGAGTCCTTTCTAACTCTATTTACACACCAAACTAAAGGAATCAAAATCTGATTCCCAAATAATGCATATCAAGTTGAAGATTCTATTTGTGACAGCTGAAAAGTTAGTAGTATTATGCTTTCTTGAATTTTGTTTTCCTTGAACTGGTCTGAACCTAAAAGGCTCATTTCAACTTATCCAAAATGTCACTGGCAAACAGAGGGCAAGACTATACATAACCCAAACCACAGAAATGTTAAACAATTAAATTTTGATTTCCAAACAAGCAAACTCTTGTTCTGAGTGTTTATTAAACTGAAACAAAGTCTGATTTTGATATATAGAATACTATTTTATTCTTTATTTTAAACCTTTCTTACATGTTTAAAAATATACATGGGTTCAGAACAACCTCAATAAAATGATGACATTTTCTATTAAAGGACCTCTGAAGTCAAACCACTGGTGTGCAAACACAGTTGGCTTCCAATTTGAAGTCATAGGCACATTTCATTAAATGCATTTCATAAAACAAAGAAATCAAAATGCTGAGAAGAAAAATACTCAGTAGTTTCATATAAACTTTAAAATATCTGTCAGGCAGGAAACTTATAGTAAAAAAAGTAAGATTTAGATGTTTTACCACTCACACTTGCTTCACTACTATTCCCCAAATGCCATTTTGCTACATCTAAACCCCTGACAATTTATTATACAATTCCATGTAGCACACTAAAAAATAAGTTAATTTAATCTTTGTGTATGAAAACAGATCATTACAAAAGAAAATACTGACAGCTCTTACCTGTATTTGATAATTAAGTATATTGTATTCTCAGCAGTACTAAGAATGCAGCTTGGTCTAATATAAATATCTAAATAACAACTACACAAAAGTATTTTTCTCTTCAAAGAATTTTTTGTATATTTTTTCCAATGTTGATGACTTAAGCAACATTGATCTATATATTGTGCTAAGAAAACATTAGGCACAGATCACATAATATAATTTACATTTTCTTTGTTGTAAAAAATATACTATATGCAAATGCATATCACACAAATGATTGGTGGACGCAACACTAAGCTTTGTAGACCTAACACAAAAGGTTAATATTTACTCTTAAGGGGTAAAAAAAATGGGGACACACGGAGTGTGGTCTGAAAGGGCAATTAATACCTCACTTCTGGGTGAATACTCTGCATCTGCATTAGATTTGTGGATTTTCTTAAAGAAAAACAAAGCTTTATTATAGCAAAAAAAGATACCACTTTGGGCACATGAACTAAATGAAAAGGAACCAGATAAAAATGTTTACAAAAGCTATTAAAAATATTTAACACAATATCTCAAACGAGCTATAGATTGCTTTATTGGAAGGAATAGATTATTTAACATTATGATTGCTTTATATAGTAGATTCTTTCTTTAGATAAGACACTTTTGGATTAAGGTACTGAAGGATACAGATCAAGAAAAATGGAGAGAGAAAAAAATAGCAGGCTGTTAGAAAGGGGGTGGAGGGTTAAGCATAATTTTACCCAGAAGAAACAAAAATACTGTTTCTTTTTGTTTATAACGGAAATTTTATGCTGTGGATATTATAAAAACACAAGCAAAAAGGTTATGTGGCAGGTAATAAAATACAATACTTACTACGCATCCTTCCTGGAGAAACCATTTATGGATTGCAGATTAGTATGTTTAAAAGTATACTTTGATGCAAAAAATTGTACTTTGCCACATATATAATATGTAGCATTTTCCTATAAAGGGCAATTTATGTAAGTAATTTCCACAAACACAAAGAGAGTGAGAGAGACAGAGACGGACAGAATGAGAGGCAAAGACAGAGGAGAGAGCTCAGCCAGAGAAGACAGATGCCGAGGGGCTTTGCTCATGTCCTGTGGAAGATCTGAGATATTTTTTTCAATACTTTTTTCATCCTCCGTGCTTAATTTTGCTATTACTGTACATTTATATTCATACACTATAATTATCTCATGAGATTGCCCTCTATACATTCTTTTCTCTAGTTCCCCACCACCACCATGGAAAAAGAGGGGGGAAAAAAAAAGAAAAGAAACTTCTAGTCCCTTCATCTCATAGTCAACTATTCAAGTAAATATTTCTCTAGTGGCAAATTTCCAGATGAACCAAGAATACAATCCAAAACTCCTACAGATTACATTTGAGTTCTGTATAGTTCTCTTCAAATGGAGCAGGAATTAGCCCGTTTCCGAGGTTTGGGGTCTCGTGCTTCCTGATCCTTCATACACATACAGGACGTGCACATTGTCTCGGACAGTCTTCGGAGGCCTAACCGGAAAACACTGTTGGAAAGGCTATAGATTACACAGTTACAAAAACTATTACTTATAGCAAGCCAGGTTGTTAGGAAGGACAGTGTTGGATTGTCCAAGACCCGGGAGCTTTCTAGAAGAAAGTAAATTATGTAAGGGAGCCACAGCATGTAAAACACACTGGTTATCCGAAATAAAACCATGGCGTAGCGACGGTCAGGGCTGTGTCCAGTCTCCCCAGAGGCATCTACCTCATGGCTAGGAAATCGGGCCCTCCGGTCATTTATCTCTTTGGTGTGCTGCCGGCAAATTTTGAAGATGTGGAAGTAAGTGAAGCAGACAACAAAGGCAGCAGGAGCATAAAGTAAACAAACAATAAAGCCAGTAAAATAGGCACTGGTGAGCCAGGAGGTGGCACACCATTCAAAAATGTCACCGTGGTACCCTGGTTTCCCCCAGCCAAAAAAGGAAGGCAAGAAAATTAGGCAAGAATAGATCCAGATTAAAATAATGCAAATTCTCAGGCGACAAGGGGTGACCAGTTGATTGTAGGAAAGAGGCTTGGTTATTGCAAGATAGCGATCCACACTTATGCAAGCAAGACATGCCATAGAAACACTTTTTAGAACGGAGATGATATATCCAAAAACCTGGCAAGTCAATGACTCATGGATACCTGTGGAGTAGTGAAGAAGTGAGAGAGTAGGAACCAAGCAGCTAACTCCAACGAAAAGATCAGCATATGCCATTGTCTGAATAAAGTAGCTGGTAGTATAATGGTGCAGGAGTGGAGCGCAGTGAAAGACAAAGATGACCGTTAAATTCCCGGCAATGATTAGAAATGTCAGCAAGACAATAACAACGGTCTCAAAGATGCACACATCCACTGCACTGTAGTAGCCAAATCCAAGTGGGCAGGAGTGACGTTCAGACACATTCACAATGCCACTGCTCATGTTCAGGATGCTCCATTCAGTCCACCTGGATTCATTCATGGCTTGGAATTAAGGAAACGGGTAGCCTTGGTTCCAACAAGCAGGCGCCCTGTCCAGCATGTGTTAAACTCTGCACATTAGTGTCTTGGGATCAGCTTCGGTAGACAGTGGCAATGCTTCTGTCACAGCTGAGCCTCCCAGAGAGTACTCAAGCCTCTTCATCAGCTCAGTGCAGCAGTGACACATCTCAACTTTGGGTGGGGGGCAGGGGGAGAGAGGGAGGTAAGCTAGAAAGGAGGTGAAAAAAGGTCACTGATGAGCTTCCTCCAGTGCTCTCAAACAACTTCTGAAGACACAGGCACTTCTAGAGAAAATGGATTTCTTATTACCTTGCACTATGAAAAATTAAATCTGTAAAAAGAAAAAAAAATCAATTGACAAGGGAAGAAAAGCCTTTGTGCGGTGTTTGTTCTCAGAAAGGTAGTTTGTTAGGGATCAATTAGAATGAATGAGAAGAGAAAAAGTCTTAAATTGTCTCAGGCTTTCTGCTTCATCTATCATAAGAAGTGGATTCATACTTTACAGTTTAAATAACTAAGATCAAGATCTAGTCGCAAATCTAAGAAAAAGTTCATTGCAGCAAAAAGTGTCTTTGGACTCAGTTCAGGGTTTGATGCTGGTGGATCAACTTCATGATCTATTTCTCTCTCATTTCTCAAAAAAGCTAACTCCCCCGACAAACACACACACGAGGTTAATTCTAAAAGACTCAGCTCAACTTGGGCATAAAGGAGCAGAGCAGAGGTAAAAGACTCCAGATCGTCCTATAACTCTCATGAGGAAATAAAAGCTTATTTCCAGTAGGGAAGATAATATACAATGGGTTAACACCTGACAAAAGATGATAAACTTTAAAGTTTTAATTCTGCATGCAATTTTTTAAGCATTCAGATGAAAACAGTTTTAGTCCATCACAATTACTAGTGCTACCACCAACAATATAATTTATATTTTTTCCTTTTCAAAGGGAAAATAAGTGTTATTAATTTCAGCATCAATAACTGAAAATAACTTGTATTATCTGATATGCCACCTTCCAAATAATGGAGCATGATCATTAAAATAATAGCTCAAAGTTATTTCTCACCTTCGCAACCACACCTATATCTCACATATATATGAAATTTAGACAATAGAAACTTTCCTATATACTGAGCTTACTTGACCAGAAATGCTGCCATTATTTATTACTTAGGTATTTCTAGTAGGCTTTGTAGTCTACGTTTCTCTCTCTTCTATTTTCATCAGAGGATTAACACATTAGATCATTACTTCGACTAAATCTTCTGAAAGTGGAAAATTACCTTGTTTGTTATATTTGCAGTTATATAGCAGCCATATGTTAAGAAAATGCCTCTTCTATTTCTGTATTCTATTTTGAGCAAGTGCTCAATTAATACAGGGGCCATTAGGTAGGTTATAAGATGGTCTTATTTTAAAATACCTCTAAAGCATCAAGGTGAGTTTAAATCCTAGAGTTTGAAATACTGAAAGGCTTGCAGGATAGAATCCATCCAAAAGGCTTCCAAGGTCATTCTGATTATCAGGTGAACATTTGTCAAAAGCTTTTTTAAAGTACACGTATTTCAGAGAGTTTCTTGTCAGTCTTTGTTGTCATACCTCTTGAAGAAATAACATGCATTAGAAATAAAAAACATTTCCTTCAGGAACAAAGCAGCAGCTTAATAGAAAGCATTCTTCTGAAAGTTGTTTTCTCGTGCACCACCAAGTCATTCAGGGAAGTCTTTCTTCTTTTATAATAGTCACAGGATATTCCTCCTTGTACATTCCTAGTTTCACTTATCACAAAATAGTTCTCTTCTTACAGGAATAAGGCAATGCTTCTCACCTACATTCACTCTTATCAGCTGCTAGGCTGGCTGCTTGATTCAGAAGTCCGATCTACTGTGATGCAGTTACCAGGATGCTGTCGGTATATTCTTCACAATCTCTCAGTATCACTGCCTCCACCTGAGCCGGAGCCCTGCTCCTCCTCCTCATCCTGAGCTGATGCAGAAGAACTCACCATTAGAAAGGTGACTCGGTCCTCCTGCCCCAATCAACAGCACAGCCAATGGCTACTGCAGCTGAAACTGTCACTAGGTAACAGTTGCCAGGCACATGCAGGCTTATAGACTTACTCGGCAAGCTCCGATCAAGATTGACAAGAGAAGACAATGCAACTGACCGAGCCTTATAACATATTAATGGCACATGTGAATCTCTAGAGGTAGTCTCATTATAGCATTTGTAAAGATTATTTCCTATGGACAGGACAGAAAAAAAACAAAAAGCAAAAAAAAAAGCACTGGGATACACCTTTAAACCCTGTAAAGAAACTACCACGAGGTACTATGACACTAAAAAGTCAGCAGAAATCTAATGCTCACTGGCAGAAAAAATGCATTAATTATTAAAAATCAGCTAAGTCTTCGTGAACTCAAGTGATATAGCTACTAATTTTACTCTCTAAAATATAGTTATATTTTGATTAATAGAAGTTAAATCATTTAATAATCTCGCCAATCCCTGCCACACCCACACTAACTTGCTGAATTTGATGTATTTAACTGTATAAACGAGGCATTGGAACTAACACCTCTATGCTAAAACCTATTTGGGGAAATATTTAAGGTCAAATGTGAATTTTGAAAAGTAGGGATTAGAAATAAGTAGAATGACTGTTTACTCCACTTTTTATCCTAATATGAAAAACAATCAGTCAAAGAACTCTGTCATATGGTGATTGAGCCACTCATACCCAAGTTAGAAGAAAGCAAATTAAGCTCCTTTACCTGATGGAGGTGAAAAACATTTCCATTTATTTTGACTTACTATAGACAAACATTCTCTATTTTAAGCATTTCCTTATGGGGTCAGCACTTTTCTTTAAAGTGACTTAGAATTAATTTACAAATTATTTCAGAATTAAATAAGGAAAATTAAGATGAAAACGGAAGATAACTAACATCTGTTGAGCACATTCTGTGTGCCAAGCATCATGCTATGTGCTTTACATATTTTCTCTCTATAAAAACCTTAAATCCTTATGGAGTAGGTACCCATCATTATCATTTTCCAAAGGAAGAAGGTGGGTACTAGAAAAGGTAAGTATAACTTGCCTACTAGAGTCATGAAACTGGCACTGAAATAGGTCAAAACTGTCATTCCTAACACCATATTGATGAACCTCTCTCCCTCCCTTTCCTTTCCACTGATGGCTGCCACTAAGGAAATGTCTAAGAAGAATTATTTTGGATTTCTTTCTTTTTTTTTTTTTAGATTTCATTTAAATTCAGGTTAGTTAACATATAGTGTATTATTATTTTCAGGTGTATAATTTAGTGATTCATCAGCTGCATGTAACACACAGTGCTCATTACACCAAGTGCCCTCCTTAATGCCTCTCACCCAGTTACTGCATCCCCCCACCCACCTCCCCTCCAGCAACCCTGTTTGTTTCCTATAGTTAAAAGAGTCTCTTATGGTTTGTCTCCCTCTCTGATTTCATCTTATTTTATCTTTCCTTCTCTTCCCCTATGTTCATCAATTTTGTTTCTTAAAATGATTTTTAAAGAACAGAAAACCCTATTTTTTCCTCCATGTTGAACTGCCTTACAGGAAGGCCATATTATTGTTAAAAATCTTCAGGGGCTTAGGTGAAATACAGAATGCAAGCACATTTCTCATTACCAGAATAATTTATAAAACAAGTTAGAATAACAATTGTAGAATGTAGAATGAGTACAAACATGTTGAGATTTGAAAGTAAATATTTAAATGTAATAACAAAAGGCTAGAAGGTCCTATTTTACAGGGAAGTATTTTGACTTTTAGGGATACCTAAAAGCTTTAAAATCAAACAAGACTGGATTTAACTAACATTCTCTTTTACAATATAAATATTCAAAATAAAAATTACATTTGATAAATATTCATGAATGTAGACAGAACCCATACCCCATATTAAAAAGTTAAATACTAAGCTTTACTATAAAACCATCAAAAATAAAACACTATCAATTATTAAAGTTACCTATGTCACACAAATCTAAATAAACCATTTACAAGGATAGACTACATATATTTTTTAAAGATCTACTCTTTTTTTTCCTAAAGATTTTATTTATTTGAGAGAGAGAGCATGAGTGGGTGGGTAGGGGAGAGGGACAGAGGGAGAGGGAGAAACAGACTCCCCGCTGAGCAGGGAGACCAACACGGCGCTCGATCCCAGGACCCCAGAATCATCATCTGAACCAAAGGCAGATGCTTAAGTGAACAAGTCACCCAGGTGCCCCAGCCTTTACATATTTTTTAAATAGCTTTGAATGTAATATTTTCAAAATCAGGGAAATGGCAAAAAATCTCACAAGGAAATATAACTAAATTGCTTTAGTTTGACACATTTATTTCCAAAAACTATCACTGACAGGGATTTGAGTCTATGAATACTCTAAATAATCCATAATTGTACGTGCTTCCAAAGGTATATGATAAAAAAGAGAGAGTTCAAGTAGAGCCTTTGATGTACTAAGCTTCCTGCTTTCCTTCTACCAACTTCCAAAAAAACCTCAATGGTTCTGGGGCGCTTGGGTGGCTCAGCTGGTTAAGCAACTGCCTTCAGCTCAGGTCACGATCCTCGAGTCCCAGGATTGAGTCCCACATTGGGCTCCCCGCATAGCGGGAAGTCTGCTTCTCCCTCTGACCTCTCCCTTCTCATGCTCTCTCTCTCTCTCAAATAAATAAATAAAATCTTAAAAAAAAAAGCATAATCATGTTTAGAAAAAAAAACTTCAATGGTTCTAAGATAATTTTTTTTTTAGAGATTGACTTGTTCCCTCACTTTTCTCCCTTTCCATCCTTTTTTCTGATCTGATTATAATAGGAACTAATTTATAATGTGAAGCTCTAATAACAAAAAGGCATTAATATCATATATTCACATAGCTCATTACATAAAGCACTCTTTGTTTTTAAATTAGGCATAATTCTCTTCATGTTAAGGGTCATTAGGTGTTTTATTATTCCCATTCTTATTACAATCATTATCAACCACCCCCCTCTCCTTTCAACTGATGAATGATAGTCAAGAAATATCTAAGAGGAATCATTATTTAGGATACTTCAGAATTACTTCTAATAGCTAAAACTATAGCTTTATGAGATGACAAACCACAGGTCTTTGATTTCTTATTTATACCTTAAGTATGTTTTATATGTATCAATATTTCATTATTAAACATCTAAGCATTTCAGGCAACTACTCAATAGGACCTAAATAGCAAAGTAACAGAGGGACATCAGCATCAATGGTAAATAAAATAAACAGTAGGTAATGATTATCAAGGAGAACTACACAGCCAATATAATACTGTGAAAAGTAAAAATGAAGGGGGTGGAAATCGGAGGGGGAGGTGAACCATGAAAGACTATGGCCTCTGAGAAACAAACTGAGGGTTCTAGAGGGGAGCGGAGTGGGGGGATGGGTTAGCCCGGTGATGGGTATTAAAGAGGGCACGTATTGAATGGAGCACTGGGTGTTATATATACGCAAACAATGAATCATGGAACACTACATCAAAAACTAATGATGTAATGTATGGTGATTAACATAATAAAATAAAATTTAAAAAAATTTTTTTTAAATTTTAAAAAGTAAATATAGAATAAAAGAGGTTTTTTTTCAACATTTTTAAAGGTACAAAAAAGGTGTATGCATTCAGAATGTATCTATTTCTTCAACTACTCTTCCCATCTGTTAACTTTTCTCCATCTCCACTGTCATTGCCCTAAGCAAGCTAGCATTAACTTGTGTGTGGGCTCATGCAGTGGTTTCCAGTGTGGTCTTTCTGAGTTGCCTGTGGCCTCTCTTCAATCCATTATGCACAGACAGAATATTCTTTCCAAAATGCAAGCCAGATGATACCACTCCCCTTTTAAAATACTTCAGTGGTTTCACACTGCCTTAAATCTGTTCTCCGCATATCCATCCAATCTTTCTTCTATATTGTTTAGGATTAGCTAAACCTCCTCCTATTTACCCATCCCCCTGTCCCACATATATTTGCTATGTTCTCTACTGCCTCAGGACATTTGTACCTGCTGCTTACTATGCCATCACACTTTTTTAGTTAATTCAGATGCAACCTTCAGATTTTGTTCAAATACACTTTCTCACAGATACCTTCCTTGAATTCCCAGATTACACCAGATTCCATATTTATCATAGTTTATAATGATCTAGTTCATTCAATTTTGTCTTCCTAACTACATTGCAAGCCCCATGAGGGGAGCAATACCTGTCTTATTCCTTATTATATCTTAAGTGCCCACTCTACACTGTTGGACATAAAATTGGAGCTAAAGAAGTGTTTACTATAACTTTAACATAAAACACATAAAAATAGCTTGAAGAACCTTGCTGTAATATAAAAAGGAAGTTTACAAGACATGACATTGCTGCTTTTACAAAAGGACATTCTATTTATTTTTGCAGTAATTCTCATGTCCCCGTAAGCAGAGCTGTCACAGTGTGCACCACCTTAAATTGTTTCATTATTGTCATTATTTCTTCCCAGTTTGAGCTAATATGTTTTATTTGTGAATAATCTTTTACATTTTTGTATGCTGAATATGGGCACCAAAGAACCTGTAAAAGTTATCTTTTTCAATTGAATGTGCACAAATAAAAGTTTGGAAAAGAAAAAAAACTGCTTGAAGAGTCTATAAGAAGACAGAAAAACACTAATAACCAGTTTCTGTGAAGCTCAGAATATACAAAGTTGCTTGCAATCCCCCTTGAATGACATGCAAGCTTCACAAGAAATTTATAAAGTATATAACATGATTGCAGAAGGAGAATAATTAGCCTCCTAATATATTCAAATTGGGGGCAATATTATTCATCTATACCTCTATCTAAACCAATTCAATATGAGTATTTGACTAGTGCTTTGAAAAATCCTATCTAGCAGGAGATAACAATTATTGACTTATTTTAAGGATGACAAATGCTACAAAATGCAGTATCGATATTTTTTAAATGTAGTATCAAAGCAACTTCATCTAAATGCTAAAAAAATAAACCATTTGAAGTAGCACATATTACAATCCACTGATTTAGTGATCCCTGAAGGACAGAAAACAAGTTTATATTATTAACTTTATTTCATTATGACAAGTTATTAACAATTACAAATATTTAACAAATATTAAGTGAGTGGCACTACAAAAGAAAACTTCCTCAACCTGCTAAAGACACTCCATGGAAAAACCTATAGCTAGCATGATACTTAACAGTGAAAGAGTAAATGCTTTCTTTTTAAGATGAAAATAAGACAAAGATGTCTGCTCTTACCACTTCCATGCACTTTGTACTCAAGGTCTCAGCCAGTGTAATAGGCAAGAAAAAGAAAGAGCTAAACCATACACGAATAGGAAGACATGATTGCATACATAAGAAATACTTTAAAAATCTACCCGAAAGACCATTAGAACTAATGAGTAAGTTTTGTCCAAATACCAGGTCAAAACAAAAATCACTGAATTTCTATATACTTGCAACAAACTACAGTCAATGAAATTTTAAAACAATAAACCATTTACAGTTAGCTTTGAAAAGCAGAAAATACCAATAAATTTGACAAAAGATGTGTAAGACCTCTACCCTGAAAACTACAAAATTAAAAGGTCCTAAGTAAATGGAGAGATATACCACCTTTATGGATTAGAAGACTCAATACTGTTAAGAATGTTAGTTTTTCTCAAATTAATCTACAGATTTATTGCTATTTGTTAGAACTAAATAGTTGATTCTAAAACTTGTATGTAAACAAAAAAGGGTCTGGGGTAGCTAAAACAATTTGGGGAAAGGATTTTTTAAAAGCTGGAGGACTAGTACAACCTGATTTCAAGACTTACTATAAAGCCACAGTAATCAAGACTGGCATAAGGATAAACAAGTCACTAAAAAGAACAGAGTCCAAAAATAAACCCACACTTACCTACTGAATTTTAAAAGACTAAAGTCAAGAGGAAAAGAAATCTTTTCAGTAAATGTTACTAGAAAACTTTGGATATCTGGGGAAAAATTAACTTAGACCCCATCCTCATACTAAATACAAAAATGTATTTGAGATAATCATAGATTATGTTTAGATAAACATAAAAATTTAAATTATAAATATGTAGCTTCTAGAAGAAAACATACTAGAAGGAGAATATCTTCATGACATGTAAGTAGACAAAGATTTCTTAAGATACAGAAAGCAATAACTATAAAAGTAAAATGTAATAAATTAAAATTCTGCTTTTCAAAAAATATTAAGAAAATCAGTGAGTCAAAACACTAGGTGAAAATTTAGCAAAACATATTATCTAACAAAAATTTGTATCAAAATTAATAACTGACTCCTATAATTTGTTAGTAAAAATACAAAGAACCCAATTAAAAATGGGGAAATGCTGTCATAGATACTTCACCAAAGAAGATATACAAATGCCCATCCAGAAAATGAAAAAGTGTTCAGCATCAATGGTCATCAGTGGTCATATAGTCATTATGCCTACTAGAATGGCTAAAATTAAAACACTGCAAATATTAAGTATTGGTAAGAATGCACAACAATTCAAACTCTTATAAATTACTAGTGGTAATGTAAAATGGCCCAACTTTTTTATATTATGTTTTTCACTGTTCTATTAGTTTCAGGTTTACAATACAGTGATTCAACAATTCCATATATCACCTGGTGTTCATGACAAGTGCTCTCCTTAAGCCCATCACCTATTTCACCCATCCCCCACATCCTTCCCCTCTGGTAACCATCAGTTTGTTCTCTATAATTAAGAGCCTGTTTCTTGATTTGTCTCTCTCTTTCTCCCTTTGCTTGTTTCCTAAATTCCACACGAGTGAAATCCTATGGTATTTGTCTTTCTCTGACTTTTTTCGCTTAGCATTATAACCTCTAGCTTCATCCATGTTGTTGCAAATGGCAAGATTTCATTCTTTTTTTATGGCTGAATAATATTCATACATACACAATATATATATATATACACACACACCACCTCTTCTTTATCCGTTGATCAATCAATAGACAATTGGGCTGCTTCCATAATTTGGTTATTGTCAACAATGCTGCTATAAACATAGAGGTGCATGTATTCCTTTGAATTAGTGTTTTTGAATTCTTTGGGTAAATCCCCAGTAATGCAATTGCTAGATGATAGGGTAGCTCTATTCTTAACTTCCTGAGGAACCTCCACACAGTTTTCCAGTGACTGCACCAGTTTGCTTTCCCACCAACAGTGTAAGAGGGTTCCTTTTTCTCCATATCCTCGAAAATGGCCCAACTTTTAAAACTTTGAAACAGTTTGGGAGTTTCTTATAACATTAAACAAATCTACTTACCAGTTCCAACCAAAATGAAAAAAAAAAATATATATATATATCCACAAAAAAACCTGTATAAAAATGCACATAGCGGCTTTACTTTTAATAGCCAAAAACTGAAAACAACTCCTATATCCATTACCAGGGAAACAGATAAACAAATTATGATATGTCCATACGATTCTGAAATAGAAAGAAATCAGAACATAGTTCCTTCATGTGGGGTGTGGATGTGGATGTGTGTGTGTGTCTGGACCAGCAAGAGGTATTAGGAAACTTTTAGGGATGATGGAAACATTGTGTATCTTGATATCTGTAGGTAACATGCATGCATATATATCAAAACTCATTAAAATGTGACATTTACGATCTGTGCATTTCACTTATATGTAAATTATAGCCACAAAGAATGATAAAGTTATGAATGCACTTGCATGTTTCAAGTGCTCCATTTCTTTGTAAAACTACCACATCAGAGCCCTAAACTACTTGAGCAAATTTTAAGGTGTTGCCAGGAAATCATATATATTGATGTTTAAAAAGAAAAATACCAGAATCCTCCAAAGCAATGTCCCATCAAGAATGAGAATTACTGTAATGTCTAAGAGAACAGATCCTACGAGACAGAATAAGTACATCTATCCCATGTCTACTTTCACACTCTCTCAATCAGTATACCTGACTCATGGTTCAGTGTTTGTACTCACAGACACAACAGCCCAGATGCAAGTGAGACACTGGGTGAGAAAAGACTTCTTATTAAATGCCAGTTATACAACACTCTGAGGCTGCCCTAGCTAGCTGGGATCTAAGACAACTGGCCAAGAAAGCAAACCTTTTGAGAGATTTCATTATCTTTAATCAGTCACAAAGGAAAACAGAGAAAGAAAATACTAATTTACATGTATGTTTAACTCTGAGTGGGGGAACCCTCAAATAAAATATATAATTAAAATCAAATTAATAGGTCAAAAATAGTATGCAGAGCAATAAAATAAAACCATGCACAGTATGCTCTTTCTTCACATTTTCCCCAAGTTAGGTTATTACTTTTAATAAATATTTATTAAATTTGAAGACAGGATAAGACTGACTTGAAGAAGAGAATATAGGCTCTGGCATAAGCCAGATTTGGGGGGGGGGCACACCGGCTGCAGCACTCATTAACTGTGACACCGTGGGTACGTCATTCTTCCCACGTGTCTCAGCTTCCATCTGTAAAATGGACGTAACTCCCACCTTTGAAAGTTGGTTATGAAAACTAGAAATTAAAGATAAACCATAAAAAGCACATAGCTGTTCATTCAAAGCTCATATAGTAAAGGTAAGCATATTCTTTTTTATCAACAGACTTTTTGTTTAATCATTTCTCCTTAAGAAACTACACCCACAAGTAATCTGTTGAGATTAGGAAATTAATAACAACTCTTCCACTTTTCTACTGATTGCCATCTCCCTCCAAATTCCTTTTAAAAAGTACATTCTTAAAATGAACACATTATTTCCACCTGACCATGCATCTTAGGAAATTTATATGAACAGCAACACAGTAATGTAAAAATTACCAAAGTTTAGTCTGTAAAAACCTCAGTTTCATGGATGCTGCAATTCCCAGGTAATGAGGGTTTCTCTTTTCAAATTTTTAAAATTTTGCTTCACCCTATGAAATTTTACATTTAAATCTTTATAGGATGTATCATCCACTCCTCTGTCTTCTTAAACTGAGAATTCTGAACATAAATTTTGCCTGGTAGGCTGGGATCATCACTGTTAACATCAATGAGAACACAGTCTTATGATACAATCACACCTCTGTAGCTACTAGATTTCATTTACATGCATAGGCAGGCATAGATACATAGGTTTCATATATAGAGAGAAACAGACAGACTTGTTTAATTTCCACAAGTAGCCAGGCACCTAGAAAAGAACGGAGCTCCCATATTTTCTGACTCTGTTTGCATAGCAAATATAGCAGTACTCCTCCTTCCTCTTCTAATTTGCTATCCTTAATTTTCTAAAGGCTTAAATATCAGAAATTAAGCTTACAAGAATTTTTCTCAAAGAGTAAACAGAAGTACTATTCTATGAATAAAATGCCATAGCTCAGGCCTAAGTTGTCAGTTATTTCTGGATAAGTGAAGTGCTAACAGTTTGAGTAGAGTAACAGACATGATAAATACACTTAAAAATAACGCAAGAGAAAAGGAAATTCCAAGCTTTCTTCTATCTTCCATGTAAGAGCTATCCATTAATCATGTTCTTCTCTTACTTTATGAAACAATTCTGGAAATTAAACTGTTTAATAAGATTTTTATATCAATGAAATCCCATCAAGTATTAACAGTATGTCACAGAAAGTGTTCAACATAGCCACCTCCCTTTAAGTTGAACCTTAAAACATCTCCTGCAAAGCTCTGTCAAAATTATACAAGAACAGAATAGCAAAATTACATTTTCAATAATGGGTTTACATTATAGGAAAGAAATGTTGATTCAAATTCATTTTTAATTGAAAGAGATTTTTCCCTTACAAAAGAAAATTGCTATTTTTTTAAGATATCTTATTGTTATGGCAACTGAAGTGCTAAAAATAATAAAGAAATATCAAAGTTGTTATAGCAACTAGAATTTTAAAAAGCCATGAAGTGTAAAATAATCAAACCTTTACTTGGCTTGAAATGCAACATCTATGACTCAGTTCTCAAAAGAAAACTTGAAATACTCATGCTCTTGTCTTTACAAATTGTCTCTAAAGTCCAAATTAAAAAACAAAAAAAACAAAAACAAAACTTCAGCCTAACAGTTGAAATATTTTTTATATTCCTCACATCCCTCATCATTCTATACAGAATCAACAATGGGTCTGATAACCATACAAGTTACCAAACTTCATGAGTAGCAGGAAATGTTGGTTACTCAATAAATGTGCGTTGAATTGAACTCAATTACTCAGAGTTAATGAAAAATCTGGATTTTCTGGTCTTCTAACATGCTTCTTATCTCTAATCTTCACTGTTTTGCTCTAGAATACACTAAAAGTCAAAAAGATCTACTCACTGCCAAAGTGCTTTGCCCAGATTCATCCAATTAGAGTTCAATCAATTTACTATTTTATTGAAGGTCTACTGCATGCTACGTATTATGTGAAGTTCTGGGACCTTTTCTTGTAGAAGTCACAGTCTGGTAGAGAACGAACTAAAATAGGTCAACATCACCTGAAGTGCAATGAAGGGATATAATAAGATTATCAGGAGAAAATCCATGAAGGTTCTATAAGCAGTGGTAAGGTCTTCAAGGATTTAAACCAGGAAGTAACATAAATTGATTCTTTTCCCAGAGATAGCCAGATGAAGAAATTAAAATTTTAGATTTACATGCTTTGCACTAGAAATCTAGGGTAAGTCTTTACTTTCGTAGTTTCATTTGTCCCTTTCTAATAACTAATGGCCAAGATTCAGGTGACAAATGTAGTAATAAACAGTGCTAATAAAGTACATTTCTCCAGTATTTATGCACTGAACAGAACTGACTGGGAACAGACCCCTGTGTATGTTTCTCCGTACCCCTCTGCTTTAATTTTTTTTTTTTTTAGTATATTTCCCCCCTAAAAATAATTGGCTTATTTTTAAAGTAGCTGTGGTTTATCTTGTGAGCTAGTAAAGACACCTTGAGAAGCTCAGACTGGGCTCAGTGGGAAAGTGGGCCTTATTTCCCTTAGATACAGAAAGGGAGAACTGTAGCGCTTTGTTGGTGAGGAAAGCCTCCTGTTGTATATGCTGTAGAGTCTGATTCCTCTGCAGAAAGAGGATGCTTACAAAACCACAAACTCTTCCCTTACCTGCCTTACCCAGTAAAGAAGATGACTAGTGATAATCATTACTATTTTGATCCTGAGCCCATTATAATTCTGTTGCCTTTTAATAAAATGAATAACCAGTATTGTCCTTTAGAAAAACGATCTACAATGCCTTATTTTATTCTTAATTTGTGCTTATTAGTATCATCCAACAAAATCTTATTTTTCCAAGTTTTTACCAAAAAAGGAATACAAGCACTCAAAAACAGAAAAAAGAATTTAATTTTACATAGTTGTATTAAATGGTTAGACTATACCTCCAAAATAAAAGTAAATCATTCAATAGTTAATTTGATCATTATATTTAACACTGTAGCAATTTCTATCCATGTAATGCCTGTATGATTCATTTTATAACACTTGTTGAATTTCTACTTGTTTATGCCACATATATATAATGTCTATGTGTCTGCATATATTATACATTTTGTAATATTTCTCAAACTGGGGTCCAAGGAATCTTCAAGAGTATATCTTTAGTGGTCCATGAATACTCTAATATTTTTTAATTTTCAATTTTATTTCCACCATAATCTAAAAGTTTTACTAGAAGTAGATTCTGATAATCTGGCTGCTATCTCATAACAAAGTACAATTATGCAAGGACTTATTGACGCATTTACCATTGTGTTGGAGCCAGCTGGTTCTTAATTTATTGCAGGCTAAGAAAATAGTACATAAGGAGGTTTAATATGTAAATAAGGCACCAAATGAGCATCACATGACCTAACACCACCCCATATAAGTAAGTTCTCTGAGTGGGTTGCAAAAGTGTGCTGGGAAAACTGAGTCATCTGAAAGCACATGGCCCCATAAGCATGCCAAGCTCAGAAAAAAACCATATCGCAGCTATCAGGATCCCATTCACAGTGGGAGCAGCAATTTAGTTTCAGGAAAATAACCTAATCCATAGCATTAAATTAATACCATATGGTATTGGTATTAATAGCATAAATGTATATTTTTATTGTTTCTATTACATTACGATCATGAGAACTAAAAGCATATAGAATTCATATTCAATTTTATATTGCCACACATTTAGGTAACAAAATAATATTTACAGCCATACTGGTAGAAGGGGATTGTTAAGGACTTTTCTTCACCATGAAATTGTGTGGCGTATTATTCAATGTTGAAAACCCTGACACATCTAGTTGATATTCAAAAGATGTCTTTTAATAATGATGATTAAGTACTCTGGCAATACAAGTGAAAAAGAGGCAAAGCTAAAGAAAACTATTTAACTAGTTTGATAAGAAATGAACAATTTTTGACTCTAGGGTGCCCACCAAGCTTATGGAAAATATCCAATTACAAGTCATATGAACAGATGGAAAAAGAGTTATGAGAGAGAATATAATTACCATAAGATGCTCATTTAAACACACATTTGCTTTTACATGCAAGCACTGAAGAAATGTCTTATTACCCTTTCCTCCACAAACTTCCCCCACACCCTATCACCACTCTGTATTACTGCACTGTCAACTCCTAGACTGAGACAATTGTCTCATTTATCTTTGTATCGCTCATGGAGCCTAACACACAATGCTTCAATCACAGATATTCAGTACATGTTTGTTGAAAGGATAATATTTCTATTGAGCCAGCACTTTCTCCCCAAAGATCTCATAATGCTTTATAAGCAGATATTACCGACATTATAAACATATTGCATGACTTACTCCAGATCACATTAAAAATATGATGGAAGAGGAAAAATCAACAGAAATGATGAAATGAAAACCTTCTAACCCTGAGACCAGAAATGTATTAACCACAAGATCAGTAAGTGTCTGTTGCAGGAGCCTAAAGTAATTTACTTAGCAATTTAATTCACCAACCAACAAAGGGCTGAGTATATTTAACCATCTTCTTTACATTATAAGGTCCCCTGAAAATATCTATCATTACTGTTATCTTCAGTGGGGAGCACAGTACCTGACATATGATAGAAGGTAATGATATATGCTAAATAAATCAAATTGACTGATTTTTATTCCTCTCCTGCTAAATTTCAACACAAAAGGTTACTTCATAAAGCTAGAGCCTAATCTAAAACAAACAGCAGGATTCTCTTAAAATAACAGAAATTAGGGTGGCTTAAATTCACCCAGAATATAAAGCTTTTCAAAGGAAAGCTAAAAATATTATACTTTCTCATCATCCTTGGGTCATGTTATGGGGGAATAAGGAAAATGAGAACTCAAACGAATTGACCTACATCTGCCAGTACAACTTTATTTTTCGCCAGGCATTTTCAAAGCTAAGTGGCTAAAGTGATTAGGTAGCATCGGGAACAACTCAGAACACTGAGCCTTTGACAGAAATCACTTTTAAGAGACAGAAATTGAGAACGGAAAGAATAAACCTATTGTGCTGTTTTTAAGACAAGCCTAAAAGAGGAATAAATGTTGCTAAACTGGCAAAAGCCTGGTAAGAAAATGTCTCTACTGAAAAGGATTTGGGATCAAAGAAGAAAATGTGATTAAAAACTTGAATTAGAAGACTGAAGTGGGAATTCGCAATCACTTTGGCGGACTTGAGGGCCCACTAGGCAACATCAATGCAACAATGTTTACAGACTCCTGAGTTGGGGGATAGGACTTGAAAAAGAACATTCACCCAGACATATACGTACAGACATATACACACATTCACAGAGATTCAGTGTTCCTGTTAATCTAACATTGACAACTCTGTAATCCCAGTTTCAACCCAGCAACAATCTAGATGCTTCTGGTGTGACCACAACATAGGTTAAAGCTTGGTAAGTGTAGCTCTGCAACATGGACTCATATTACAAACATTACCATCCTCTGCTTTTCCCATTCACTCTCTCACCTACCCCTGCTTTCAGGAGCTGAAATAAACTGGTACACAGCAGCATAAAATAGAAAGATGAGTTAGAGAGATACAGTTATTTAAAAGTTAAGCTTTTCTGAGAAACCGTAATTTTGTTCAAAGAAAAAATACACCTTGGGTTAAAAGTAGATTCTTATAAGATTTAAATGTGCCAGTAAGAAGCTAGAATTAATTGGGTATTTAAAACTCAGAACACTAACTCCAAATAATTTAAAATCAACATTTACTGTAGGAAAAAAGTGTTCACAGAATTCTATTCAATATCCAATATTCTGAAGTTGCTTATAAGGTAACAAGGAGATAAATCAACCTCTGATTCTTTTCTTTTCTCTTACCATATAGGAAATATTTCTAGTGCTATGCCTTTTGAATATTAAGACCTTGGAGTCTGAATACTCCAGTCCCTCCACAGTCTTCTCGGGAAGAAGGCACATATGAAGATATATTTGTGATAGAAAAGTTTTAGAACATTTTAGGAAACTATTTATCCAATATCCCTAGTCTGTCTTTATACTTGCAAAACTCGATAGCCCTGTTTAAATCCTTGCATATACAAATATTATCTGGGCATCAAAAGATGACTGCAGAAATGTGAAGGATTCCAGTTATAGTAATGGGTTGGAATGACATTTTCCTTAATAACTCCTTTTATAAATGTACCGCCGAAGCTGAATGTCATTATGGGACTATTTATAATTTAAAGCTTTCTGTCAAGATGATTTTATGCCCTGACATGGCTCTGAGTAGGCTGGAAACAGCTGTATTTCCCAAGGGAAAAGAAATTATTGGTGTTGTTCAAGAGCAAAGGTATTAAATAGGAGGTATTTTTAACAGAACTTCATGAGAAAGATGATGGCTAATTGATTGTAACTACAGTAAAATTCTGCCAGTCAACCAATAACCACTTCAGTAATAAATGTTACTTTACCAATAAAGTTTCTTCCCTCTAAGTAGCTGAAACTTAATTATAAATATAACTCTAATCCTTTGAGCTTCCCAATAAACTAGATGCCTGGCACTATTACAATTAAGGTTTTTGTGCACAAAATGGGTATTAGAAAACTCTTGGAAATTTTCAAAAAAACCATTTATCCAATATTGCTTTAATGTCACTATATTTGTAAATTTTAACTTTGCATAAATGAGTTTAACCAATATGAAAAGAATCAAGAGAAAATGTCAATTATTGAGTAACATGAGGATGTACTGTATTTGTGGAAAACACTGGTCTAAACCCCACCATTTGTAAAAGACAAACAGAATAATCAGACCAAGCTGTTTGTTTTGGTTTTGGTTTTATTATTCAGTTTTTAATCTACTAGAATAAAAAATATTATGTTTAATTTGGTCCTTATATTTTGGGAGATTTTCATAAGACTCTTAAGTTGGTGGGGAATTCTGAATACAATTATTGGAAATATTCTTCATGGCTCAGCCAAATGCTACTAGAAATGAGAGAAGAAAGTTCTAGTCCACTATTTATTGGATGACAGAAAGTCACTTGAATTCTTCTAGTCCCAAAGGGCTAATCTGTCTCATTTGTAAAATATGATGCTTACCAAATGAGGCATGCAATAGCCTTTTAAAAGTTGAGAGTCCTGAAATTTTTACATTCACAAGGGTGCCTATTAACAATATTCTTAATGTGTGTTGAGACACAAACACTGTAGACATAACAGAAAACTACTGATAAAAAAATAACATACTACATTATCTGTTGGTTATATTGGTCAGATCCTATTTACAGCAAATGCCATAACAAATTCTAATGAAAAAACTCAGCATGACAAAAAGATTCCCAACGCTGTGGCTGATGACCTACACATCTCAAATAATATTCAGTGTGTTAACAGTGCTCCTTACCAACTAAAATAGCAGCAACAACAACAAAAAAAGTAGAGAGTTCTCTATCATTTGCTTGCACTGACCAACAAGGACAATTTAGCCATTTTTTTTTCCTAAATGTTAATCCTATTGTTGGCTTACTTTAATTCCACAAAAACTTGCATTCCAGTGGCATACAACAATTTTGTAGCAATAATAATGCCAATAAAGTGTTAATCATGAGCACAACTGGAACATAAAGGTGTGCTATATACAAGTCAATAAAATGCATTAAAGGTTGGAATTTATTCATGTTTTTATTCCATAGTAACAATAAGACACTTCAGAAAGTGTGATCTCAAGGAGATTACTGCACTGACTGCAGTTTAAGTCACTCGGCACCTTTTTCCAGCACCTTTTGTTTCCTTCATAGGAAGCAAAACCTTCACTACCCAATTTTGACTTAAAATATGGTTATTGTTTGTTTATTTAAAATATGGCTGAGATGCCATATAGTAAAGTCTGAGAAGAACATGATAAAACATTTCCAAAAATGAATATGTGTATTTTTATAATCATCAAAAAGCATTTAATAACTAAAGAAATACAGAAATGTCATCAACTCTAGGCAAGAAGTGAAGGTTAAATCTGCATTTTAGGAATTTTAAAGGCCAGGCTGAGACTGGAAAAGCAGAAGCTACACTATGAGCCATTATCTCCAGCAATCCTAAGGGCAAGAAGGTAAGGCACATAAAGGTTATTCTTTTCATGCCGTAAGTACCTCTTGTTCTAGGCCAGCTCTACTGAACACAGCCATTTTACATCCCCTACTTTGAGAGTGGGTCAGGAAAAGAAGATATATCCTATAGTCTAATAGGTAGGCCATAAAAACATAGACACACATTTCCTTCATTCATCATTCAGTAAATTTTTTCTTGATAGCCTACTGTATACTATGCTTTCTTTTTGAAGTCCTTTGGTTTTGGTCAAATACATCTTTTCTTATAAACTGAAGTGACTTTTCCTTTAGGAACAAGGGTGCTTACTTCTCAGATCATTTGCCTTTGGCCTACATATCCCAAAATAAATACATTTTTTTCTGGTTCTGAAAAGAGAGAAAGTTTAGTTTCAAACAGATGTCATATATAAATCAAAAGTAAAGTGAACACTCAGTCTACCTTCTGTACTTAAATTACCTAGAGAAGTTGTTCCAAAATTGGACTCAAAGGCTTGGCACAAGACAGGATACGACTTTTACAGAACAGTACTCTATACTAGAGGAAAGGAGGAAAGAAGAGGAAGGAGGGCAGGAGGGAAGAAAGGAAGAAAACAAAACAAGGAAACCTTCAAAAGACCTCCAAGAGGATTACATAGAAAAATTATCAAATATAAATATTTCTAATGCATTTTCACCCAAAAACATATTACTTTCCATTTAAGTAGCCCCTTTGGCCCAGGAGTCTTTTCAGTTTTTGTATTAGTTGATTCATAAATCAAAATACAGGCACAAGACACTTTGGAAATTATTCAGTTCATTTTGAGACACAGAAAAGGCAGTTTTACTCAAGCATATTCTCCAGAAGAGAATAAAGAAGAAAAAAGTCCAAAAGACATTTGGAGATATTTATTTTTGTTCATTATCTGTTGATTCAATAAAGTGTTAAGTGCTTCCTGCAATGTCAGATGCAGTCTATTGATACTATGGAAAAATGCTGGTGAGATATGTTTATATTCCATATTGTCATAGTTACCTATAAGCAAAATAAGATAGTTTGGTACAGAAGAATGGACACAGAACTTTGTTTTGGGATCTAGGTACAGCTTCATCTGTTATAATTACCATTTATGTATCCCATACAAATAAATTCTTATAACTTTGGATTTCTCATCTAGAAAGTCATGCACCAATTGTCTTGCTTATCCCAGATGGTGAGTTGGAACATTAAATAAGAAAATATTTATGAAACATTTTGGGAAAAAAATTATAAAGTATGCTAAAAATGTCACTATTTTTACAATAAAACTTCAAAAAAAGAATGGATACCTGGACTATATAAGACTATTTCATGTAACTTCTCTTGGGCTTTTATTTCCACACCAATAAAGGGGAGGGGGGCTTATCACTGGCCTTGGTATTATAAAAGGCTTTAATGAGGATAAAATTAGAAAGTATATAAGAAAATTTGGGGTGCCTGGGTGGCTCAGTTGGTTCAGCGTCTGCCTTTGGCTCAGGTCATGATCCCAGGGTCCTGGAATCGGGCCTCATGTCAGGCTCTCTGCTGAGCTTCCCCCCTGGCTTGTGCTCTCTCTCGCTCACTCTCTCTCAAATAAAATCTTTTTTAAAAAAAGAAAGTATATAAGAAAATTTTATAACTTAGAAGAGCTATTTCTATAAACTAAATGTTTGTGTCTTACCAAAATTCATGTGTGGAAATTCTAGCCCCCAAGGTGATGGCATTAGGAAGTGGAGCCTCTGGGAAGTGATTAGTGTCCATATATGGTCCAAGAAAGTTTCTTGCCTCTTCCACCATGTGAGGACAAACCAAGAAGGCATCCTCTACAAACCAGGAAGTAGGCCTTCACCAGATATTGAATCTGCTTATGCCATGACCCTGGACTTCCCAGCCTCCAGAACTGTAAGAAATAAATGTTTGTTGTTTATAAGCCACCCCTTTATGGTATTTTGTTATAATAGCCCAAATAGACTAAGTCAGCTATGAAACATAAAGTTCTTATTATTACAAATTCTATTTTCTATTTTTAAAACTTTTTTTGGAAGTGTTCAAATGTTTAAAAAAGTTACTTAAATCTTGATGATCCTTATTAATCAGGCACAGGAAACCTAGACACAAGATAATTTTCACCCAATGGGCAGAGAAGATATTCCAGTTTGTTACACTTACAATAAGTCTCCAATCTGGAAGAAACCACAGAGAGCTCTCTTTTTCTTATGAAAAGTAATCCAAAGTATGTGCTCCTAAACCAGGTAACTCTCTTGTTTACTATAACTCTGGGCAAGTTATTTAAAATGTTTATGCTTCAATAATAGCACTTAAATAATTATACATAATATAAATAAACAGCAATAATTAAATGAGTTCACACATTCAATAATAAATATTCAAAAGGATTAGCTATTTTATTATATACCAATAAAGGCATTATCAAATTTCTACCTTCTGAGAGCAGTATGCTACAAAGCCTTTATACAAATCACTCTTGCTTCCCTTCAGAAGTACTAAAGGCTGACACACATAGAAAGTTGTGCGGGGCACCTGGGTGGCTCAGTCGTTAAGCATCTGCCTTCGGCTCAGGTCATGACCCCAGGGTCTTGGGATCGAGCCCCACATCGGGCTCCCAGCTCCCAGAAGCAGGCTTCTCCCTCTGCCCCTGCTTGTGTTCCCTCTCTCGCTGTGTCTTTCTCTGTCAAATAAATAAATAAATCTTTAAAAAAAAAAAAAAGAAAGTAAGTAAGTTGTGCTTCTAGTAGGACAGCATAAGCCCTAACAGCCCAACTATAAGCTCTAGACTAAATACAAAGAAACAATTCACTGAGGGCTCTGGAGATAGGAGAAAAGCAGGATTATTTTGGAGAGGTAGTCCAAACTTGGAGAATGGGAATATCTAAGTTAAGTATGCATTTTTTGCAGTTTTGACCTGAGGGCAGGCCACAGTCACAATGCGTTGCAAGATGACTGATGTTCCAATAGAAAGCGTACTGTCTTTCCCGACTGAGAAGGCAGGGTCAGGGCCCAGCATAATCACAGTTGCCACAGAGTGAAGAAGGAAATAATGGAAAAGAAAGAGCCAGAGATTGAGAACCCTAAATTCTGTGTATAACATCTCCCAAGTTTCTGGGTAACCTCCAGCCCAAGCACACATGTGACACTACAAGCTGGTAGGCTCAAGCTGAATGGATTCAACCAAGAATGGGGCTGCTAGCCACCAACGCAAGACAGAGCTCATAATCTGAATAAAATTAAGTTAGGCGCTTGCTAAACAAAAAGCCAATACTCTCATAATATTCACAATTTCCAGGACAGAACTCCAAAATTATTTGACAAACAAGTACCAGGAAACTGTAACCCATTTACAAAGGAAAAGATAATCAACAGAAGCCAACCTTAAGATGAGCCAAATGTTGAAATTGTCAGACACAGACTCTGAAGCAGCCATGAAGCCTATGCTCAGTGAAGTAAAGAAAATGATACTTGCACAGAGTAAAAGTAGAATAAATTTCAGGAGAGAAAATGAAAATATAAAAAGGATCCAAAGGAACATTTTAGAATACAAACATAACATTAAAATTCACTGGACGGACTTAAAATAGAGATGAAAAAAGAAAGACTAATTGAACTTGAACAAAGATCAACAAAAATTATCCTACCTACACAAGAAAGAAAAACAGCTGATCAAAAAAATAAAAAAGAGAGAGCCCCAGAGATCTGAGGGGATAATATCGACAAAATCCTAGTAGTAGAAGAGAACTGGGGAGTAAGACATATTTGAAGAAATAATGCCCCAAATCTTTCCAAAGTTGGTGAAAGACATAAATTCACAGATTTAAGAAAGTCTGTGGTCCCAAGAAGGACTAACATGAAGAAAACCATGCTTAGTTTGATAATCAAACTATCAAAAATCAAAGTGAGAAAGAAAATCTTGAAAGCAGCCAGAGAAAAACAACATATTACATACTGGAGAGCAATGATTCAAAAGAGGGAGGACCAGCTATATAATTTTTGAATATCAGTGCAAAACGAAAACACAGGGCCCATTGTACAAAACTATTAAGAATTTCAAGACAAATACAGCAGAAAATTTAACCAAGCACACAGCCTTTTAAGTGTGGAGCCCTATGCAACTGCACAGGTCACATGCCCATGAAACGGACTCTGGGGTGACTATGTGCTTTCATCAAGAATGAGAGAAGCCAAAGGAACATTTTCAAAATGCTGAAAGAAAAAACCATCAACCCAATAGTGTATGTCCAGGGAAAATACCTTTCAAGAATACAGGCAAAATAAAGATATTTTCAGATAAAGGAAAGCTATGTTATCAACAGACCTGCACCATATGGAATGCTAGAGAAATTATTTCAGGCTCAAGAGAAATGATACCAGAGAGAAACTTGAATCTTCAGGAATAAATGAAGAGCATGAAAAAGCAGTGATAAATATCTGGATTTTCCTGAATATATCACTGAAAAATTTTTTAAGAGAGTCCTCTGGCTGCAATGTGGAAAACAGGCTGGAGTAAAGGGGGTGAGGAGGTGAAAAAATGGGAAGACCATTTAGAAAGCTATCGTCACATTGGAAAAACGTGTGCCTTGGACTCTAGCAATGGCAAAGAAGATGGAGCATGCCCATGTTTGAATCCCAGCTGTAACATAAAACTGACGCTCTTTCCAACTATGCTACACTACACCTGAACAGGAGAAAAGTACAAAGTATTTTCTCAGTTTGTGATACTGGAAGAAAATAAAGCCAAGCTTAAACTTCATTCTGTCCTAGAAAAGTCCCTAGAAATATGTTCACGTTATTATATGCTCATGCAAAATTTGCGAAAAAAAAAAAAAAAAGGTTCTTTCCTAAAGAACTCTCCCACCCCAAAATTATGCTTCAGGCCCAACAAAACCTGAATCCACACTGGATATTCAAATACAACTAAGTAGCATAAAATGGAGAGATGAAAGGCATATTAGAAATGAAAATAAGCCAGTTTATAAATCCTCCTGAGCATTTAGAATACTAAACATGTCCTGGAGGATGAGTGCCATTTAAAAAGCACTCTCACAAAAAAATAAATAAAATAAAATAAAAAGCTCTCACAAATGAGTAACATTCAAACTAATGTTCTCTAAATCAACAATCTAGATTAATATAATATATAGCATATGCAAGATTCATATAATTATGTCTATGTCAGTGATCAAATATGTCATGAATAATATCTAAACTCATTTTCTTCCTGGGAGTGATTTCTAAAAAGGAATATAAATAAAGTGGCTCTTTCAGTTAAGGCATTTAGGATATGTCATTTCATTTCCACAGCAAAGGCACTAGGCAGGTTTCCTAGAGGACTATCTGTCACAATATATTTCTGGCTACATCTTTACCCATTTCCAAAAAGAAAAAAAAAAAATAGCCCTCCAGTAACCTTAAATTCTGTGTTAAGCTACTATCTCCATAATAGAATATTTTAAATTAATGTGGTTAGCTTTCACTAAAGAACTTTCCTCTCAATATAACCTGACAGAAGGAATGGGGAATAGGACTGTCTTCCTGGGAAATAAAATGCATTAAGGTTTTAAATGTGATGGGTCAAGTAGTATGGGTATGAAGATTAATGGAAGTAAAATTTAATTCTTATTCTTCGGGCTCAAATGGAAAACCTAAAAGACTCCATACATTTTGAGAATTAAAGAAAAAGCCTGAATCAAAAATGAAAGTAGACAGCCAAAACTCAGGAGAGAAAAATCATTCAGAAGAAATATCTACTTCTTTGATTCTCTGACTTTCCTTCCCTCTTTTCCATCAAGTAAAAGCCAAGTATCAGAAATTTAGATGTTACATAAAGCATAAATTAAGAACTTAAACCTTATAAGGCAACTATGTGTAATCCACTGTCATGATTCTCATTTTATCTTTATTTAAACAGTAATCTTTTGATAAGAAACTATAACTATTTTAGTTTTATTTTAAACATATATTTTTATTTAATTTTTTAGAGAGAGAGAGCATGCGTGCACACATGCACATGGGGTGGGAGGGAGGCGGGGGAGGGGCAGAGGGAAAGGGAGAGAGAGAATCTTAAGCAGGCACCATGGCCAACACAGAGCCCAATGTGGGGCTCCATCTCACAACCCTGAGATCATGACCTGAGCCAAAATCAAGAGTTGGGCACTTAAGTGACTGAGGCACCCAGGTGACCCATAACTATTTTAGTTTTTAAACTATATTGTCAGAATCCCTATCAAAATACCATCAGAATTTTTCACAGAGCTGGAACAAACAATCCTAAAATTTGTATGGAATCAGAAAAGACCCCGAATAGCCAAAGTAATGTTGAAAAAGGAAACCAGAGCTGGTAGCATCACAATTCCGGACTTCAAGCTCTATTACAAAGCTGTAATCATCAAGACAGTATGGGACTGGCACAAAAACAGACACATAGATCAGTAGAACAGGATAAAAAACCCAGAAATGGACCCTCAACTCTATGGTCAATTAATCTTCAATAAAGCAGGAAAGAATATCCAATGGAAAAAAAAGACCATCTCTTCAACAAATGGTGTTGGGAAAATTGGACAGCCACATGCAGAAGAATGAAACTGTACCACTTTCTCACACCATACACAAAAACTGAACTATACTGTCTTGGGGCATGTGGGTGGCTCAGTCAGTTAAGCATCCGACTCCTGGTTTCAGCTCAGATCATGATCTCAGGGTTGTGAGATCGAGCCCTGCGTTGGGCGGGTGCCAGCTTAAGATTCTCTCTCTACCCCCACCCCCACGCTCTCTTACTCTCTCTCTCCCTCTCTTAAAAAAAAAAACACACACACACACACAAAACCCACATTGTCTTATCTGTCCATAACAGTAGTTTACCCATGACTGCAGAAAAAATTTAAAACTACTTTACACTAAATTAAATTACATTGTGACTTTTTAGCCATTTCTTTCTTAACTAAAATAAGACAGAAATAATTACATGCATTTATTGAGCTAATAATCATTAAAAAAAAACTATTTCAGAAACATTTTAGAGTTTTAGGCCTAAGACCTAGACCATTGCTACTCAAATTGTTTCATAGACTACGAGAGGTATTGGCATTAACAGATGGGTTGTTAGAAATGAGAACTGCAAACCCATCCCACACCTACTGAATCAGAATCTACATTTTTTTTTAAATTTTTTATTGTTATGTTAATCACCATATATTACATCATTAGTTTTTGGTGCAGTGTTCCATGATTCATTGTTTGTTCATAACACCCAGTGCTCCATGCAGAACGTGCCCTCCTCAATACCCATCACCAGGCTAACCCATCCCCCTACCCCCCTCCCCTCCAGAACCCTCAGTTTGTTTTTCAGAGTCCATCATCTCTCATGGTTCGTCTCCCCCTCTGACATACTCCCCTTTTCTTCCTCTCCTGTTATCTTCTTCTTTTTCTTTTTTCTTAAAATATGTTGCGTTATTTGTTTCAGAAGTACAGAACTGTGATTCAACAGTCTTGCACAATTCACAGCGCTCACCGTAGCACATACCCTCCCCAATGTCTATCACCCAGCCACCCCATCCCTCCCACCCCCAACCACTCCAGTAACACTCAGTTTCTTTCCTGAGATTAAGAATTCCTCATATCAGTGAGGTCATGTGATACATGTCTTTCTCTACATTTTAACAAGATTCACAGGTGTTCTGAATACACATTAAGTTCTGAGGTCTGTCCCAGATAACGTTTCTGACCAAAAAAAAGTCCACAGTGAAATTAAACCTGAATGTAAACAAACCAAGAACAAATAAATTATCAAGTATTGACTCTGCTTTGACGATTAAATCAAGACTTGCAGAGAGGTATGGAATTGGTACTTGAGATTACGTCCTAAGTTTATACTCTAATCGAATCAAAGTGACATAATGTTGGCATTTAGATCTGATGTCATATTTTTACTGGACTAAGCCATCCTTAAAGACTCTTTGGAGTGCCCCTGAAGCAACACTGGGATCCTTGGAGAGCCCTTAAAATTACCAAGATAAAAGTGGGCTTCTCTTGTTTTTCAAAGAGGTTTCACTGCTATAGGCTTTCTTAGAGAACATCTCTATCTACAGAATAAAAAAACAAAGTCATTATTTAATTTGTAACTGTTCTCTCAAAGTATTAATATGCTACCAGAGGACCCCTATATTAAAGAATTGTCAATGACTTAAGACACTAATGAATTTGGTACAAACTGAATAGAATTTAGCACCAAGAGAATCTTTCCTCTTATATGGTAATAAAATCATTCTGCATAGAGTTCCATTAACAATATCAGTGCAAAGAGTGAATGCCTATAAACATAATAGATGAAAAAAGCTTGTATTTTTATAACATAAAACAGTATCATTTATAGCTCATCAATCATGTATTGCTGTCCAGCAAAAATTAAAAGCCTGATGGAAAATTAAGTGATCTTCACACTTGCAAATGCTGGAGACTATTTTTGCTAAGACTGTCGGAATTTACTAACCACAATTATGACATACAGTCTAAAGAGTGTAATAACCTCTTTATCATGTTAATTAATTGTTCTTCTCATTTAAAGATCTATTGTGTTGTCTAACTGAGAAATAATTCAAGTAAAGTGCCCCAGAAAAAAACCACTTGGTCTCCCATTTTGGAGTCTAGTTGGCAGCTCTGAGCCTTGCCAATAGCCCCGACTCACCCTTTGTGTCCTCTATAGAGGCTCGTATTCTACACACAGCTTCATTAACATGGGCTGAAAACAACCTTGGGCTGAGTGTTTTGTTTGGGACTTACTTGCCAGGACCTTTTGAACAGGAGTGTCCCAATGAAGTACTAGATATTATTTATGTAAGAATAAGCTTTTAAAAAAAACAACAACAATGATGGTCTTTCAGAAATTTCTAACTACTTTGTAAATGCATGACTTAACCCGATGATAAAAGCAGTTACTAAAAGTTTACCTCAAAAAAAAAAAAATTTACTGCCCCCTTCCAAAGAAAAACAAAACAAAACAGTATCAGGGGAAATAATATCTTACCTTACTTAATCTAAACATCATGCTACCTATGAAAAGTAAATGATTTAAGTTTCTAATCTGGATGAGTTCAACATCAGTTGGGAGTGATGAGCAGCTTCTAGCCACTGCCACATGTGCGGTGAGGAAGGCAGATACTAACAACGGCGAGCACACGAGCACAGGTTTTGTGCGTGTGTTCTCAGCCCTGGAAAGGCCACCTCTGGAGAGCCAGCAAGTTGCCTCTTAGTTTTTAGTCTCTGGAGGTACTCTTTATTCATGAAAACTATGATAATTCTGCAGTTTTATCACAATATAAAGAAGTAATATTCTCTCTGATTTTATGCTCGAAGCAAGTTCAATGGAAAACATTAAAAAGAGAGTTAAAAATCATAAATGAATTACAGGTAGTTTCTATTTCCAGTTCTGATACATTTCCATTTGACCTTGGGCTGCGTATTTAAACTTTTCGATTGCTACACTAACTGTAATACTATTATTTGAAATCAATCTAATTCACTGATAAGTCAAAAAGATAAATTGTTTCTAATCAATTCTCAAAATTAATGTATTAAATAAACATATGACAATACTTTAAGGTGAACATCTGAGTACCTGAGTTATGTAAATTAATAGAAATCCACATACCCCCAGTTCAATGGAAACCCTAATCAAAAAGAACCCCAGAAATCTAAAACCTGAATAAAAACTATGGCAACTGCTTTAATACTGTTGTTCAAGATACTGTCTTGCTCCCATCAGATGCATCACATAATATAAGTTAGTGGCAAATCTGGGTTAACAAACATTTTCTTTTTTTTTTTAAGATTTTATTTATTTATTTGAGAATGAGAGATAGAGAGCACGAGAAGGAAGAGGGTCAGAGGGAGAAGCAGACTCCCTGCTGAGCAGGGAGCCCGATGCGGGACTCGATCCCGGGACTCCAGGATCATGACCTGAGCCGAAGGCAGTCACTTAACCAACTGAGCCACCCAGGCGCCCAACAAACATTTTCTTAATTCAATAGAAATACAACTCAATAGAAATACATCTACATTTAAAAATTACTACATCCTTCACAAGACTTACATTTGCCATAGCTAAGCATGCTATGAAGTTTGTAAACATTAGATTGTGCTGTGTCAGCAATCGTTTATACAACATTTAGCATCCTGAACTATAACTGATTTGAAATAACAGCACAGAAAAACTGATCCCCAGAGAGCCACAATTCAAATCATCTTCATAAAAATCAAGAATCATAATATAAAAATCAAAATCTGTGTGCCATCAGGTGGGGGTAGAAGGGTAGGAAGAATAAGCTACAATTCCAGTGCTACTGAGGGGAACTTTTCAGTTATCTTCCTAATTTGTCCAACTACTTGTACATTTTAGAAACTAATAGACCTCTGTATATGTATTAAGACAGATATCAAAAGACAGGAAGTAAATTAACAAAAGCAACATTAAGAACAATGATAAAGTTCTTACTAGTAATTCATAATCAATTACTATTTGGTAAATTAAGAAATATCTGAAGTGCTGGATATAATAATCATCATACAAACACAAACAAGCCTGGGAAACAAGACATAGAATATATATATAATACACATACCCTTATGAAATTAAAATAGTCTCTTTCATATAGTAATTCTCTAAGACTTCAGTTAAACCAAATGAACTGTTAAGCTTACACAAATGCCAGTATGAGTTAAATAAATTCATTAATAGTTGTTATTTATGTTGATTTTAATCTCACATACTATACATGTGTGTGTGTTTATATTTATAAATATCTACATACATACCCAAATATTGTCTACTAAGATTATTTCTAAGTAGCATGGTTTGTTCCAGGACTTAAAAAACATGGTAAGATTACAAGTTAAAAACTTTGCAGATCAACCAAAATATTTAACTCCAAAATTACTGCTATTATGTAAATTTACATCTAAAAAGAAGTCCATTAAATATCAAAGTTTACCACTACAAAATAAAGTTGGCTAGAAATCTTTCAAATCACTCCTTTCAACTAGGACATAAGCAGTGAAAGAATGTTGCTAGAAGCTGGATAGCAAGTAGCTAAGTCTACAGTTTCTTTCTGTAAAATAGCCTGAGCAGGCAGCTGATGAGCAGTTTCCTTTTTAATTAGAGTCGTTTCCTGATTAATTAGTCCCAGAGCACTTAATGCAAGACTACACTGTGCCACTGGGACAAAGAGTGATTCTCCTCATGGTATTCCTAAGTATCATCTTTTCCCAAGGATCAAGCTCAATCTATTTTCAATGGGAAAGGGTCTTTTCACAGTAAAAATAAGTTGGAAAAACTATAGGTCAATACCAAAAGATATATCACCAACCCCAGCAGGAAAAAGGAGTATGTAGATTATCTAAGGGAATCCCTTCAATCCTTCATTTAAGTTCTCCCATAGTTTTTCTTCTTTTACTCAGAAAATCTTGATTTTAAATAGTATGTAATAAAGATCAATTTCCCTTTTTGACTGCATGATCAGTTCTATAGGACTAAATAAGAAAGACATTTTGAAAACATACCTAAATCATCCCTGCAATGATGTTGTGACCTTTGAAACTCTTCAAAGTAAAGATCTAAAGTCCCTAGAAAGTGAAGTAGGAAAGCTACAGACTGTAATTACATAATCTGTATGAAGAGATGGAATCTTATCCAGAGTATCTAAGTACCTAATAGACAGATGGTAGAAAAATTAAAATAAGCTTTCTTTTTTTTGTTGTTTTCAATCAAAAATTTCCATTATACTTTTTCAAACAAGAACTGAAGTTTTAAAGAGTTAAATGGAATTGCTCCTTTTCACATCATTTTTGCAGGTTATCAAGGTAAAAGCTTCATAATGCTGTCTTCAGAAAATTAGTCATCTATTAAAAGATTAAGTAGCTTTCATAAACATGTCAGAGATCAGCTCTTAAAGGGTAGAAGTGATTGAATTATTCTGACAGTAGTAACAAGTAAAGCTCTCAAGTATGCATATCCATAATATTCCAACCCCGCAATAAAAAAGTTTTGGGCAACTTTTACCTAGTCTATTCATCATTCATTAGGAATAAAAGTTTGTATATAAAAAAGAACCAACTGTATTTTTAATAGAAGCATTACTGATAAAATTATGAATCTAGAAAAAGTAAAAATTTAATAGAAAGAAAAAACAACCAAATGAGAATCATAATAAATTGTTATGGTGCAATTATTCTTTTTAAATAACAACATATTGAATGAATTACAATACTTATTTTGAAACAGTCTATGGAATGAATATATTAATTAAATCAAAAGCCAGTTTATGGAATATCGCTTTAAAGTCTGAAAAAATTTTGCAGTATCAACCATATCTCCAACATGGTATTTATCTAGTATCTTCTGGAAGAAGCTCAAGAAATTTCTCACAGAAACTGAATTTTTCTAAGGCCTACAATAATCTTAAATTTACTCAATGGTCCTTTGGCTTTTTCATTTATTTTTTTTTCTATTGAAGGGAGAAGGAAGTAGAAAATAGGACATGAGTTTGCAATAGGAGATGTATCATATTTTGGGGTCTTTGTGCATGCATATTAACAATTACATATCTACTCCATAAGCTTAAAAGAAGTAATTATTTATCTTATAATGAAAATATTGAATAAATTAAGATGACAACTTTTCAATGACTAGTCTTGCATCTGGTCCCTAGCTACTCATTAAATGTGATGAAAAAAGTGAGACTTCAGTTTAATCAGCTCTGGTCAATAAGTTGAAGTGTTCTATTAAAAAAACAAAACAAAACAATGACCCCAAAAAACAAAAACCAACATTCTTAACTTCTAATATAATTCTTCAATTATAATCCCATACCCAATTAACCCCTTCTATTTTTTTAATCATGGAGCACTGGCCTATAGTTTAACTCATGTAGGCATTCAAAAAATATTTATACTCAAGGCTAGTGCCAGGCTCTGGGGATACAAAGTACATTTTGTTTGGAGAAACAAAATGACAGTTTCTCTATAATGACACAGTCTACTGTCCTGTCAGTTTAAAAATCAACTAAAAGCCATGCAACTAACAAGCAACCTAAACTGAGAAATTCATAGGAAAAATGAAACCCAGCAAATATAAAATACCAAATAATGAAAAACACATTTTAGAGCTACGTTATGGACAGTTAAGAAAAGGAAGCAGGTAACAGAATGGAAGAAATGACAGAGAGGCAAATATAAACTATAATGAGACACAAAAGGATAAAGATACTGAGAATGATTCATGAAGTAATCAAACAAGAACCTACAAAATGAAACTGGTAACTTACAAAAATGTGATAAGAAATGGGCAATATGGGGGACAGGTGGGTGGATTTTTGGTACCTGTCTCATATCTACTGTCGCACCTTTTTTTAACCCTGATACTAATTAATGGTAAACAGATGTAAACATAAGTTTGAATGAAAAAGTAAGTCAATGCAAAAACTGGGGAAAACTCGTCATACCACATTACCCAATAAAATATAAATATACTCTAGAAACAAGTGCAGGTAAGATTAACAAAGTTATTATGGAAAAAAGGTTATTATGAGATTGGGATCCAGGAGTCATACTATAATCCCAGACTCTTGAAAATTTGCATGATTTAGGAAAAATATCAGTTTTCCTCTTATCCTTAATTCTAACGCTATAATAATACAACTTTTATGCTACTGAATGATCTATGCTCAATAACCCAAAAGACTTCCCTGAAAACAGTATACTCCTTCGCTAACTCCATGATATGAAAATAAAGGTAACATTAGAAGATCGCCTGTTCCTTAATTTACCTGGGAACTATTTACTATGCTTAAAGGGTAACAAAAACATTATCTGTTACTAGAAACAGAACACTGTCACTTAAGCACATGAAAGTATATTTTTAAATTTTTACAGAAAAATGTCAATGCTGGGGGAAAGACTTTTAGTGCATGTCAGATTCACATATAATTGTAGTTTTGATACATGCAAATGTCAATACAGATATCATAGAAAATGAAAGTCCTCAGAGGATGAAAAAAAATTTGATATAAATGATGCTGTGAAAATAATAAGCAAGGTATAATTATGTAGTAAGAAACCACTGCCCTTACTATGCAAGAAAAGAGAAAATAACATACATTTTCTTAAAGAATCTTTTTCAATAATTCTTGTTTTCCTTTAACAAAGACCTTCTGCTATCTACCTGTTTAAGGCATTTACATTACAGCACAGTGAATACTCTTTATTCTGTTTGCCCACCTTATTTTGAGGGTTAGTACATTTTAAAAAATTATAAATTTTCTGGAGAAATTTTTGTAAATTTTATGGCTATATCAGTAATGTACCATTCAGTACAAGAGCCTGTGGCTTTTATACATACCAATGATACAAACCCAGCTGGAATAACCCCATTCTATCAAAAAGCTCATTTCCTACAACTAGACAAGGTGATGATAGAGAACAGAGCAGCCGTGTAATTAAACAGTGCCCTGCCTCTTGATGAAATCTAGTGCTGAGCGTTATCTAACATACAGCACTGAATTTTTAAAAAATAAACCATGTAAAGAAAAAGCAAACAACTACCTGGCTACATTATGTACAGAGTTTAATTCAGTTGTGAAACCTTATCAAATAAAAGAAATCTGTAACTGATACCATTACTTGACTTTTCAATTAAATATTCTCTAAATGTTATTCAATCATAAGAAAAATACCAATCTAAACATCTCCTCTTGAGAATGTCCAGTAATTATAATTATAGTATGTTCCACCAAAATAGAGTAAAACATTTTCTTTACCTACATGTTTTATTAAAAGCCATCTGATACAATAATACACTGGAGAAGAGAGAGGGCAGGCTTTACTCTGAGCAGCACCAATAACCTGACAAGAATAAACACAGTGAAGACTCACCTGTCCAAATAATGCTCAAGAAAGTAGAGAACTTGCAGAATCTTAAAATAGGCCAGTCTCATGGTTGTTTTTTATTTATATTCCAAAAGAGGTTTTTGGCAGCAACTACCAAAGTATTATTTGCAACTACTGCCCTTTTGGTTCTGATAGAAGTTTGAGTACACACTCTCTGTAGTTTATAAAACTAGACTTCTACTTTGCAAGCTTATACTGTTTAATATTTAGCCAAGATAGTATTTTTTCAGTTCTTTGATTCTAAAAATTAATATGTATTACCATCCTAGCACAGTACCTGGCATACAATAAGTACTCAAATACCTATAATATTACTTGTTAAAATTCTATTACATCAACCCTAGGTAACCAATTAAATATTCTCTTGTGATATCATTTTGATATGTCATATTTTCTGAAGTTTTTCACTTCAAATATTTATTCTAACAAGAATAAACTTTATTATATTTTTCCCATTTAACAAGGGGACAAGCCTTGACCCATGAATAGTGGATGGTCAATAGGGGTGGGGAGTGAGGAAAGGAAAGAGCACACTGATTTCACTTGTGAAGGCTCCTTTCACAATCCCAGTCACTAACTGGCAGCTGAATCATTACATAAGCAAACTCTATACGGCACTCCCTTCTCCTATCCTGCTCAGACATTTAATTTCCACCTCAGACGCCCTCTTCCTTGTGAACTCTTCCCTGGTTCATCCAAGCAGAGCTGAGACTACCTCTTTTGTATTCCACACACTTGATTAAGATACCTATTATAATCTGTATCATACTCAATCTATCCATGCACAGACTTGGCTTTCCCTAGGCTACCCTCATCAAGGGTATGAACTCTTTTCATCTACACAGCCCTAGAAACCATAGAAAGCCTGGCCCATAAAAGCTGCTCAATAAAGAGTTACTGAATGAATAAATGAATTAATAAGTGAATGAAACTAATACCTGCCTTGTAGTCTTGATTATACCAGACAATCATTAGGAGTGGTTTTTAGAGAACATCATTTGACTTTATGATATACCTGAATATGCATAATCACTAAAATAATAAATCATACAATCATTACAAAGTCAAAGTTTTAGGATTCAAATATTCCACGACATTCACCAACCAGAAAAAAAACAAAAAAACAAAAAGACAAGTCAGACACTTCATACTTCTAAAAACATTCCTTCTCAATTCCATCACAGCTATTATTTACATCATGTGCTCTAGTGAAAATTATGTGACTGGAAGTAGTCTAATACACATATTAAAGTAGAAATATATACCAACACCAATACCCATCATCACTGTTAACCCATGTTCATGATGTAACATCATATTGGTAAAAACAGTAGAAGCTAATCTTGAATACTTACTATGTGCCAAGCACTTTATCATCTTATTTAATTCCCACAACAATCCCATAAGGTATTACTATTATCCCTGCTTTATAAATGATGAAACTGAGTCTTAGAAAGTTGGGATAACTTTTCAAGATCATAAATTAATATGTGGGAGGGGTAAGACTCAAATCTAGATCAATCTAGCACTGGAACTTAAATCCTTTAAAAAGACATTGTGTGTGCACATACACACATACATTTTTTGAAGAGAAGATTCATTCAGAAAAAAAAACAAGAATTCAAGTGGTGGTGGTAAATGGCTTGTGATGATGTTATTTCTGAAAGCTCATCAATTAAAACCTTGTTTTGGTTTTAACAAAGTGTAAAGTATGAATGTGACAAATTATATCACTTCTACAAAAGAGCACAGACCATGATCCAGTATTTGCCATGTTATGCAAATAATAATCAGCAGACTTGATAGATAAACTACACCACACATGTCATGTAATTATTGAAATTACACATACAGCGCACCTGGGTGGCTCAGTGGGTTAAGCATCTGACTCCTGGTTTCGGCTCAGGTCATGATCTCAGGGTCAAGAGATCAAGCCCTGTGTTGGGCTCCACGCTCAGCATGGAGTATGCTTAAGATTTTCTCTCCCTCTCCCTCCCCATCTGCTCCTCCCCCGATCATACTCGCTCTCTCTCTAAAATAAATAAAATCTTTTTTAAAATTACACATATGGTACTGTAAAACAACATAAAATTCAAGTTGCTGTAAAGGCACACAATCTCCCCCATGTCAAATGGTTGCTAAATATGTGAAAATGTAATCATTATTCAGTGGCTCCTCAAGCCAGATATTAATATTTAACCCTCAGTTCAGAAGCTCTAAATTCTGTCTGCTTGATCATACAGGGTAAACAGGGTCACAATCTTCTACTGTCTCTTCAGATCACCTCAAAATTATGAAGAATGCTAATTTCATAGGAATAACAAGAAATATCAATTATAAGCAATGACTTCAGGAATATATGGTACAAGTCTGCCACTGATCCAAAAACAGTGCTGAAGCCCTCAGACTTTGGTAGAAATCATGCAGCAGCAGACAATGGTCAAAGCCTCAGGCCACTTTAGGATAGACTGTGTAGAGGCACCTGGGTGGCTCAGGTCAAGATCACAGAGTTCTGGGATTGAGCCCCGAGTTGGGCTCCATGCTTAGCGGGGAGTCTGCTTCTCCCTCTCCTTCTCCCTCTGACCCTCCCCTCACTCATGCTTGCTCTCTCTCTGAAATAAATAAATGAATAAATATTTTTTTAAAAAGGATAGACTGTGAAGACCCATCTTAAAAGGGATGGCTTGAAGTTAGGTGTTTTAGAACTTTTCAACTGATTCTATAAAGTACTATTTAGATCTTTTCTACCACTTGTAAGATTTATACATGTTTCCTGATATAAACTGAATAATACCTAGTTTATAAACTTCATTTCTATATAACGAATAGTATAAAGCAGAGAAAAGGGATAGTACTGCTTTTACTTCTTTAGCCTTTTATCTTTAATGGTTAACAATGAGAAAAATACAGAGAACAAGTTTTTCCTTCCAAAGGATCTTTAAAAGACAAAATGTAAGAATGCCCTATCCCTTTCGTTTCTCTTTTAGAGTTTTCTATTTTATGGGTTCAAAAACTGATTCTGCTATTTAGTAATTGTGTCTCTTAATCTCACTGCACCTCCTTTTTCCTCAATGGTAAAAATGGGAATTGCATCACCAAAGTGGTCAGCCTTACATGGAAAGAACATAAGAAAGCACTAGACATAATGCCCATCACTCCCATAATACCCACACACTCCATTAATTCCCTCAGCAATTGTTTTCTAGCATCAGCTAGAGGGCAGTCCTAAGGTTGAATGCTAAGATTACAGCAGTAAGCAAAATCCAGACACAATCCTTGCTGAGAGTTTATAGTCTAGAGCGCCCCCATGAGTCATATTGCACTTCCCACAACCGGACCATGGCAGGAGCTTTCACAACTCTTTTATTTATGCTTGGCACTGCCTCAGCCTAAATATATCCTCCTATTCGTTGCTCCTAGGCAAAGTTGGCTGCTCTACTCTGCTCCCTTAACACTTTGCTCATAATTCTGTCCCAGCACTTACCATGTGATCACCATTTCTCCACTTTCTTGACTGCCTCCCCCACTGGGCTGTTAACTCCTACAAGGGTAGGATTACTCTTTTTATACCTCCAGTACCTAGCATAGTGTCGAACACAAAAGACATCTTAATGTTTGATCAGTTAAAGAATGAATTAGTTACACAAGTAGATAACAGGGTGTTATGCATCTTGCTTTGCTTTTCTCTCTTTTCTCAAATGGATGTCCTGAAACCTGCACAGATCTCAAGAACCCATCGTAATCTCTATTTTTCCCATAGTACTTTTCTGTGCCACTCATTGAAGCATATATTGTTTTATCATTTTCCTCATCCCTAACACTAGTGAATGCTTACCATGTACTAGGCATGCTCTGAGTGCTTCATGTGGATTATCTAATTGAATCCTCCCAACAATTCCATATGATACAGATTAAGAACATTATATAAGTCAGAGAATTGAGATATGATAATGATAAACAGACTAAGTTTTCTTTCTTTCTTTTCTTTCCTTCTTAACGATTTTATTTCTAAGCAATCTCTATACCCAACGTGGGGCTCGAACTCACAACCCTGAGATCAAGAGCTGCATGCTCCACCAACTGGGCCAGCCAGATGTTCCAACAGACTACTTTTTCAGAGAAGCCAAATCTTAGGTAAGTTTTCTATAAATACTAATCTTCCTTCCTTACATAATCTTAGGTCTTTGGTAGGGTTTTTATAAAGCAACTACTGGTTCAAGCTGAACTATTTCATTAACTGACCTTGAAATATTGCCATTTCCTTGATAAGACATGAAAAAATTAACTTGACCAAAGAAGACACTACCAATTGCTGAACCATGACGAACAAGTACCAAATATTGGAGGCACTTCTTACTGAAAATCCTCTGGGTGTTCATGTTTTTTCTACTGAGCAGCTGGTAAACTTATATGTATTCACCACCAAAGTACATACATACATTCTTGGCTACAAGCACTTGCTGTCTAATTTCTACCCTGAAACATAGAAAAAGGACAGAATTTTTTTTTAAGATACTTACATTCATCTTTTATTATCTTTTATTAGAAGGAAGACAATGAAACTAAATATACCATTGTACTTCCTCTCACAGAAATGTTGTAACTTGAGAGCTTGAATAAAGGAACATTATTAGAGCCACACATTTCTATACTGTTTGTATGAAAATGTTGTTTTTGATAAATTGTACTGTTAACAATAGAAGTAACATTAAAAATTTTATATAGTCATAAATGTATAAACTGAACGTGGAAATATTTATTAAACTATCTTAAATTCTACATTGTCAGTCAATCTCTAGCGGTAATTTTTAAACATTTGCCATTCTAAAATAAACAAACTACTAAGCTTAATTTTTATAACAAATTATTCCACAACAGATCTCAACTATTGCCTCTCTTAACAGGCAACTGTAACAGAGAAAGGTGGGTGTCTACCCAATATCTATTTTCTCTTTTCATCCTTATTAATAAACCCATATTTCAGTGGGTAGAGGAGAGAAGCAATATACCCATCTTAAAAAAAAGAAAATTCCCAACTTCCCAGGGAGATAGTAGCCAAGTAACAGAATTCTGATCAAAAAGATTAAGTAAAAGTTGCTGCTTAAGGTTTAAGGGAAGGCTCTTTAAAAGGGCAAAAGACAGGGGCACCTGGGTGGCTAAGTCTGTTGAGTGTCGACTCTTGGTTTCGGCTCAGGTTGTGATCTAACAAGTCATGATCTCATGGGTCATGACAGCAATCCCCAGGTCAGGCTTCACGCTCACTGCAGAGTCAGCTTGGGATTCTTTCCCTCTTCCTCTTCCTCTTCCTCCCCTCCGCCCCTACCCCCACTCACATGCACTCTCTTTCTCTAAAATAAATAAATGGATCTTTAAAAAGGGGGGGGGCAACAGGCTTGGTTCAGATATGCCAAAGAGAGGTCTAGCCTCAGTATAAACTTATGGGAGATAATCTCTAAATCCCTGGAATCTCCCAAATGATAGAGTGTCTTTTTTTCATTCGGGGTGGGCTCCTTCAACCATATCTGATAGTTTATGTTGAGGAGGCAACTCATGGTGAGCCTCTAGACAGTTTATGTTAAAAAGAGGACTCAGTATGGAGGCTAGCCAAGCCAGAAAAACCAACCATGTGGTTAGAGGTGTTGAGCCAGGTGATATCAGCCCAACTTCAGGGGAGGGGAGAAGAAAGAGCTAAAGATTGAGTTCAACCAGGTGGGTGATGATTCAATCAATTATGCCAATGTAATGAAACCCCAATAAAAATCCTGGAGTCCAAAGCTTGGTGAGCTTCCTCCTTTGGTGATTTTCTAAGTGCGTGCTGCTACACATTGATGCAGGAAGGATAAGTGTCCTTGAGGACGATGCAAGCGTCATATCTGAAATCCTCTCAGTCCCAGATTCTGCTCTATATATCTCTTCCTTTGGCTGGTTCTGGTTTGTATTGTTTTGCTATTAAAAAAAAAACAAAAACAAAAACAAAACTAAACTAAACCTATACTTGTGAGTTTAACATTTTGCTATAGTGGTCCTCCAAGTTTTCTGGCCAAACCTGTAGCTGAGCTGGTATGAAGTAAGAATGGTTCTGTGGACCCCCAAACTTGCAGCTGGTGTCAGAAGTCCTGGGCAGACTTGGCAGCCTGGAGAACTGTTCCCTTAAAGTCCAGTTTGACTGCCTTTGTCTTCCTTCTTTTCTGAACACACCACCAGGTGCGAAGCAGCCATTTTGTGACAAGGTGACAAGCATGTGCCAAGTACATGAGACAGAGTTCAGTCAGGGAAGTATTTCAAAAGAGATTTAGTGGAAGAACTTAGGTACTGAAGCACTGGAAGGGCTGAAGACCAGAAGACTGGGGACACCACTGTTAGCTTTCAGGTTTGCCACCACTACTACAGTCCAGAGAATTAAGGGATTGCTGTTGTTCCTCAAGTTCGGAAACTGCAGGAAACAGGAACTACAGAACGAAGGCAGGTGATTCAGAATGGAATGCCTAGAGACAGATGCCAAGTCTCACAACTGGCAAGGCCCAGGGATCTGTCTACTACTGTTAGAAAAAAATAATATGGCTCTCGCCTCCCTCCAGTCTTCACATGCAGAAAGTAAATCGCAGCCAGATCTCAGAGTGAAAGAGAGTCTCAAAATATTTTATTCAATGAAAACATTTTTTGCCATTCTGTCTCTTGATCTTAAACTCCTTCCCGCAATTGTATATTCAAAATTACCCATGGTGTTCAGTATATATGGTAAAGCTTTTATCACGTGTGACATACACTATATTGTCGGGAGTTCATAAATAACATCGTGGGAGACTATTCTTTTTCTCCCAAAGTCTGAAACCCTAAAAGGTATGAATTTTAAAAGCCTCTTAGTAGAGAAAGGGGTATGGTAGTAGCTGCTATCCTATAAGCAGCCATTAAAAGTATACAATTTGTTATTTATATAAAAAAGTGATCTGACACCCAGAGTTATGGTCTCTGGACATTTCTTCTTAGATACCTCCATTAATAAAAACTTTTCTGGCCATAAATTCCAATACATGTGTATTTATTTTGTTAATTTTTATTATGCACAAGTGCTACTGTAAATATAGATCTTATAAAGCATAGAAATGTAGATAGGATATAAAAAAAGATAAAACCAATGAAAAACTTATGCTGCGCAAAAATATTATTCAATATTGAACATGGGTCATTTAAAAATGTATTATTTTGTGCAATTTTTCTATTGAGATAACATAAAACATAACATAAAATTTGCCATTTTAAGGTGTACAATTCAGTGGTTTTTAGTACATTCACAATATTGTTCAACCATCACCACTATGAAATTCCAGAACATTTCCATCACCCCAAAATCAACCCTGTAACTGTTAGCAGTCACTCTCAATTCTTCCATCCTCCAGCAACCGGCAACCATTAGCCTACCTTCTGCCTCTGTGCATTTGCCTATTCTGAACATTTCATGTAAACAGAATCATACAATATGAGTTACTTTTTAATACGTTGGTTTAGCAGTTTTCTTCATTCATGGTTTTAATCATTATCATATCTGAAAAAGACTGACAGAGATCCAGAGACCCAAATAGAGGAGGATCATTTTTTTTTTTCAGTCACACCCATCAGTCATTTTGTTGAAATTTGGTTAGGAAATTACCAATTTTCTCAAATGAATTTTTTTCCTTAAAAAAAGATTTTATTTTTTTTAAGTAATCTCTACACCCAACATGAGGTTTGAGTTCACAACCCCAAGATCAAGAGTCAATGTTCTGCCGATTGAGCCAGCCAGGCGCCCCTCAAATGAATTCTTATCAGTAAACCAGAAGGTGTTTTATTTTTATATTTTTAACCGTCAGTCCAAAATTTTCTGCAACTATTTGTACAAGTTTTAAACACATTTGAAATTTCTGATTCCAGGTTTTTAAGATGTTAAGAGTTTTATAATAACACATATAGCTTTCAGTGTGACTTCACATAGTGATGTTTAAATTGCCAAGTGTTTCAAATGTCCTTCTCTATAACATGAGTTTATTTCTAGAAGTAGTTGCTTTGTCATCCTTTATACGACATTAATTTTTACTTGAAGGGACAGATTAGTGTTTTTGTTTTCTGTTTTTTTGTTATTTTTAGTATCTTGATATATAATATCCTATGATAGCAATCGCTTTAAACTACTCATATATCCTGTGGGGGTTAAGTTAAAACTAGACAACCTTTAAATCCATGTAATTGAGCACGTGCAAATTGCAAGAAAATTCTAATATCATGAAAACACATACATAAGTGTGAGCACCACTGTTATTCCTTCCCCAAGGTGTGCAAGCCCCTTCTTCCCTTGGTTCACTCCTAAATCACATGGGACAAGTAGCCATTGGACCCAACGGCTTACTGAGGTCTCATTACCATGGCAGAGCAAATAATTTAATTTGATTTTAAAATTATACTAGAGTATATTTTATACTGTGTACAAATATAATTGTATATAAATCTCATACATTAAGAAAGCTTCATTGAAAACACTTGAAATGTAAATAGCTTCCAATGCCACAAAAAAATGAAAGCCAAGGCATTGTTTACCACTATCCACAACAAGTGCTTAGAACAAAAGGCAGAACCATTCACTGCACAACACCAAAACAGTTTTTAAAGAAATTCAAAACATTTATGACTTATTGCAGCTATGAAAACAGTACTTACTTAAAATGCCGTCCAATGAGAAGAATATGAAAAAAGCTTCCTACCTTTGTGATAAGAAGTCGGTATCTATCCAGCATTGCCTGGTTGTCATGGCAGCCTGCTAATAACTGCCACACCTCTGCCCTCAGGGCTTCGGGGACGCCACTCTTCACCAGAGTGGACAGCCCCTTCGGTCGTGCACCAAGGTTACTGTGCCTAAGAAAACGAGAAAACAAACCATTTATACTCTCTTCACCAAGGCTGAACTGCTGTTGTTATGAAAAGTATGCCAATGAATTTACATAAAAATGTAAGCCTGGGTTGAGAGAAAAACTGGGAAGGAGGGCATGAAATACCATTAGTAGCTCAGTGATGTCCTGGACGTTGTTCCCCAGTCCCATCTTCTTTATTGGTGAACCGTGTTATTCTACCGTCAAGAAATTTTTTACTTCCTCTCATTTACTGTTTAAAATCATCCTATGAACTTATTCATAAAAATGAATGTGTTAATTATACATTTCTGGGAAGCATTTCAAGGCATAAAAAGAACCATCTGAATCCCTTGACATGAACGTAGGGCAAGTTGGCTAATGACGTGGGTACGGCAGGGGATGGGGAACAGAATGCTGAAGGCGGATCACAGGACTATCATGTCTTGATATACCCCTACATCCTCACCCAAAGTACTCCCTAAATGAAGGACCTAGACCTTTCCTACAAAACCTATACAACCTATACAACTTCACCTTGCTAGAGGAGTAGCATATACTTATCAGCCAAGGGTATTTAGAAACGAAACAAAGGCAAATATTTGTTGTCATGAAGTCAATGATGACATAGTAAGTATGCTACTCTAATAATCTGCCCAACTGAACAAGGAAACTGACTTGCAGTGCCCAGTCTTGTGAATATAAATTCCATTCCTCAACGTTTTCTGGTGCCTAGCTTGAACCTGGAGCTATGTTTTATGCCCCTTTGCTCAGATTTTATCTCTACTTGTATTTGTTGCTCAGTTTTGATCTCTTAGAGCTGACCCTGGTGTTACCATCTGGACTCCAAATCTTGATGATGTACTCTGGTTTGATCTAACGTTCAGGCTCTGGTTTCAAGTTTTAGCCTTAAAAGTCATAAAACCAATATGTCTATTTTCTATTTTCTAAAACTGACCTCCCATCTACTTCACCAACTTCTCTAGCTTATGCATACTCTTCCATCTCCAGCCCAGACCTCACTTTTAGCAGACCCTTCCTCTGAAAATATGTTCCATTCTTTTCCCATTCAATCATAATCTGGCCATTTTGGAAAAACTGTTATAACTTCCATAACTCAAAATCTCAAATAAATTCATCCCATTAATATTTTTAATAAGCCATCAAGTGCATGTCTATTCTGCTTTCTTTCAGCCTCTTCAAAGCAACTTTTATAGTGCTGAGTTAGAGAACCTAAGCTGCCAATACTGAATGGCTTGGAGCAAAATGAAATAAAAGGAGGTAGAGCTTATATGATTTAAAACACTATTGCATATTAGGGACCAGAATTATGCTGTTAAGTGAAAAAAAGCAAGTTTCAAAATAGTATATATGATATAATTTTAAATATATATTCTCTGTCTCTCCCTCTCTCAAAATTTTATATATAGTATTATTTTAAATACATATTCATGCTCTCTCTCCCTCCCTCTCTTGCTCCCTCTCTTTCTCTAACACATAATATTTTGAAACCTGAGCTCAGCCTGCACTGGAAAAGAATATAGAACAATATACTCCAAAATATATGTGCAATAGAATTAAGAGGAAAAGTACTTCTTTTATATTCCTCTGCTGTTTAAAATATTCACAATGATCTTAAATTCTTTTATAATTATACACAAAGTCATTTCAATTCTTTAAATTTCTCTCATGGACTTAAACTAAAATATAACTTTAATTTGTAAAAACAACAAAGCTAAATATGCTCCACAAAATTTCTTGAGAGTAGTATTCTCGAGAAGACTTACACCTGAGTAAACTATCTAACACATGTAACTTCCAGCTGCCTCTTCTTTGCTATCAGTTGAGTATATTAGCAAAAGAATATTATGCCACAAGAGAGCCAGGATCAGTCACAAAATGATCTTTCTCACAATTTATTTGGTTCTGATTATACTTTTGAATAGGAAAAACATACGTTGTTTGAGGGTAGCTGAGTTTCTGTACTCTTAGGGTAAAAAACTGAACTAACTAAAAACAAGAGTGTACAAAGGTCTAAGGTTATTTCCTCTGAAATTAAATGCAAAATATTCTGAATTTTAAGTCCCATAATATAAGGGGAATAGCAAAGCAATTAAATATACGCTACATGTTAGATAGATCAGTAAAGTCATCAGTGTATCCACTGCTATTAAAACTCTAATACACACCTCCCATGTAAAAGAAAGCTTTCCTCAACCCCACATAACCCTCTAGCTATCATGCGGTCTCCTACCCTGCAACAACAAATTTCTCAAAAGAGTTGTTAAATAGTCATTACCTCTATTTCCTCCTCTCCCACTCATTCTTCAATTCAGCTCAACATGGCTTCTGCATCTCTCCTTAGTTTTCACTGAAGTAATGCATGACCTCTCTCCATGCCACTAAGTTCAAGGGACATTTTTCAATCCTTTCACTGTTGACCACTTGGCTTCCTTTGGCTTCAATGACAAAGCCCTCTCTCTTCCCCCTCACAAACCCCACTGCCGTTGCTTCTCCTCTGTGAACCTTCCAAGTGTTGTGGGTGCTCTCTTCACACTTTCCTCAGTGGTCTACATCTCATGGCTCTCTCGTCTCTGAGCGTTTTCACCCATGCCCATGTGTTTGGAGTTCCATAGGCTCAAAGGTGCCTCAAAATCAACAGGTACAAATCTTAATCTATATTCTCTTCCTAAACCTTGTCTCCAGGGTATCCCATCTCAGTGACTGTCACCACAATCTATCCAAATTAGAAACCGAGGAGTTACTGTTAACATTACTCTCTGTCCTACAGTAATCCATCAACAAGTCTAATGCATTTCTTTCCTGACCTTTCCAAATTCCATGCACTTCTCCCTATCTCCACTGCCACCAATTCTATTCACCCTAGACCACGTACATCTTCCTAACATTGACTTGTCGTACTATATTTCCAATACTGCTGGCAAATATAATTTTGTATAATGATTTAAAATAAGATTTTATATTTGCAATATCTTTTCCTACACATGCATACATACACATGCACCCCTAATGAACATTTTACCACAACATGATTCAACTCAATCAACATTCAGCTTCTAGCTGACCCTCAGCCATCTGTCTGGCCAAGCATTATGGAAAAAAATATTTTCTCCTCTCTTAAAAACCTAGATTCTATTTATCTTTATAGACTGACATTTAAAAAGAACTAAGTAATTCATAATGCTACATGATTAACAGCTTTAATTTACTGATTTTCCTGGTAATCATACAGTAATTATATTGCATACAGCACCCTAATACTTAAGGGGCACTAAGGGATATCAAGCCAAATACTACTAGTATACTTCTGTGACCAGGGAGGACTCAAATGAAATAGCAATTTATGGAAATAATCATTGCTTTCAATATTTCTGATAAAACTTCCTATTAATAACGACATATGGCCATTGCTTTAATAAAATATTAACTGCAGCTATCAAGAGACCTAGAAATAGGCAACCAGTTGTTACGTGGAAACAAGAGGCATCTAATTATTTAAAAAGTCACACATAAAGCAGATATATACTAAATGTATAGTAATCAGGTAGTTTTTATAACACAAATATAAACTCCAGAAGGGCAAGAATCTCTGTCTTCTTTACTTTTGCACCCCAAGTACTTAGTGCCTGGCACAGTGAAAGCATTCAATATATTTTAGATAAATGAGTAAACAGATTTATAAAATTAAATTAATATGATCAACTACTAAGGCTAAGCAAAAAAAAAAAGTGCTCTTTTAAAAGCAAACATTCTTTTAGAGGATTTTAATAAGATCATCGAGCTGCCATGAATTCACCTAGTTACATTCAAAAGAGGCATCTTTTCTTGAAACTATCTAGGCATATAAGAATTTTTCTATTTCCAAAACTGCCCAGAGAGAATTTCAAAGGGAAGATAACAATTCTTTTTTTTTTTTTTTAAGATTTTCTTTATTCGACAGAGACAGCCAGAGAGGGAACACAAGCAGGCGGAGTGGGGGAGGGAGAAGCAGGCTTCCTGCAGAGCAGGGAGCCCAATGTGGGACTCGATCCCAGAACCCCGGGATCATGACCTAAGCCGAAGGCAGACACTTAACGAGAGAAATCAAGAGAGGAAAAGCCACTGAATGACACTGAGTGGTCACTGATGGAATTAGGGCAATTTTTTTTTCTTTAAATTTTTTATTGTTATGTTAATCACCATACATTATATCATTAGTTTTTGATGTAGTGTTCCATGATTCATTGTGTATAACACCCAGTGCTCCATGCAGAACGTGCCCTCTTTAATACCCATCACCAGGCTAACCCATCCCTAGGCTCTCTGCTCAGAGGGGAGTCTGCTTCTCCCTCTCCCTCTGCATCCCCCACCCCCACTTGTGTTCTTTCTCTTGTTACCTCTTTCTCTCTCATTCAAATATATAACTAAAGTCTTTAAAAAAAAAAAGAAAAAGAAAAACTTCAAGAAAAAAGACAGATTAAAGGTCATTCTGAAGATCAAAAGCATGTATTTTGATTTGGGGGTAGAGAGGAGCATTTTTCCTCAGTTGAAAAAAATGGAACATTATATGTTAATGTGAAAAGGAAGAAAGCTATAAATGTTCATGCTTAGTGATTCTAGTCTTTCAGGTTTCCTCTGAGCTTATATTTTATATTGTTCTCCCAGCAGTTTGTTGATGCTTGGTTAGGCTGAGAGACCACAGATTAAGACAACACCTGACCACTTGGTGAGTGTAGCCATGAAGAACACAAAGTGCCTATTAAATATGTATCAATTTTCTGATATTCTAATAAAAGAGAATGAATAGTTTGAAGATGGTTTTATTCAATAAACCAGTATCTAATTTTTACCTCAGACATTCACTTTGTATTTTTGGTTAGGAAATCTTCCTGCTACAAAATTTGACCTTTATACCCTAAGTTTTCAGAATCAGTCCTCTGTTTTTCTAGTCTTCAAAAATCTCAACAGTTTCCACATAATTTCAAAACCAGAAGCAGTTATCCAGAAGTAATTCTGCCCAATTCCTTAAATTCCCTCAATAATTTAATACTCTGGTCATCAGCACTACTATTTTGAATATATTCAGCGCGTCCAGAAATCTTAATACCACTTTCCAGTTTGGATTTTCCAAGTCCTCCCATCACAGATATCTCCTCTCTTCCTCCCTCCCTGCTACTGGCGCTCCTCCCCAACTCCAGTACACTCATTTTTTTCCTGCAGTTATTTCTTCAAGACACCTTAACTTCTTCAACACACCACTACTAAGCTTTTTATACACTCTGTTTTTAGCTTTCTTTTCCATACTATATTTCTTTCTGATAATTTCAATTCGTATTAAATTTTTTCCCTTTACATCTTTCTAGTGGTATATTTAATTAACTGAATTCTGATTTTATCCCTAAAAGTTTCACTTTATTTCAATACAGTGATCTAGCTGTTGTATACTAAGTTCAAAATACTTTCAACTATATTTTAGTTAAAAGTTCATTAAGAAGGGGCACCTGGGTGGCTCAGTCGGTTAAGCACCTGCCTTCGGCTCAGGTCATGATCCCAGGGTCCTGGGATCGAGGCCCATGTCGGGCTCTCTGCTCAGTGGGAAGCCTGCTTCTCCCTCTCCCACTCCCCCTCCCCCTGCTTGTGTTCCCTCTCTTGCTGTCTCTGTCAAATAAATAAATAAAAATCTTTAAAAAAAAAAAAGTTCATTAAGAACACAGGCTAAAGGGACACCTGGGTGGCTCAGTCAGTTAAGCGTCTGCCTTCAGCTCAGGTCATGATCCCAGGGTCCTGGGATGAAGTCCCTCATCAGGCTCCTTGCTCAGTGGGGAGCCTGCTTCTCCCTCTGCTGGTCATTCCCCCTGCTTGTGCGCTGGCTCGCTCGCTCTCTCTCTGACAAATATATAAAATAAAGTCTTTAAAAAAAAAAGAACACAGGATGTCTCCTCACTTTAAAGAAAAATACCCCAAAGCAAAATTGAAGTATTTTATACAACAGGTGCTTTACCTAAATAAATCACAAAAATAACTTCATTTAAATACCTAACCAGTATTGCTAAGACTCACCAAAAGCTTCTAAATGTAAAGAACACTAATGTTTAAAAAGATATTCTAGGAGCAATTAAAAATTTTTATCAATCTTTGTATAATCGATATAAACTTCTCTCAATTAGGCAAATTTTACCCTTTTTATGCATATGAGTTATCATGACACAACTGCGATAATGAGCCAAATAAAATAAAAATATTTGAATTGTAGAAGATGCAGCAAGTTTTGTAAATGTCAAAAAAAAATCAGTTCTCTTAGTTGTTTAAAATAGTTTCCTCACATAGTGATCCAAAGGGGCACCTGCACCTCAATGTTTATGGCAGCAATGTCCACAATAGCCAAACTATGGAAAGAGCCCAGATGTCCTTCGACAGATGAATAAAGAAGATGTGGTGTATACATACAATGCAATATTGCTCAGCCATCAGAAAAAATGAAATCTTACCATTTGCAACAATGTGGATGGAACTAGAGGGTGTATGCTAAGGGAAATAAGTCGGTCAGAGAAAGACAATTATCATATGATTTCACTCATATGTGGAATTTAAGAAACAAAACAAGAGGCATAGGGGAAGGGAGGGAAAAATAAAATAAGATGAAATCAGAGAAGGAAACAAACCATTAGAGACACTTAACTATAGAAAACAAACTGAGGGTTGCTGGAGGGGAAATGGACATTAAGCAGGGCATGTGATGTAATGAGCACTGGGTGTTATATGCAACTGATGAATCACCGAACTCTACCTCTTAAATAATGTACTATATGTTAATTTAAATAAAATTTTAAAAAATGAAACAGTTTCCTCAGATTCTTTCAATGAATTTCTTGAAGTCCACTACTAAAAATATAATTTAGAAAAATATTTTATTTCTAAAAAAAAGTACATTGAATTATAGCTGAGAAGCCCTGTCAATTCTACCTCCGAAGTCTTTCCTCACTTGGAACCTCCTCTCCCTGTAAGGCCTATGAGTCTGGTAAGATCTCATCAACCCATGCAATTACCTCCCAACCAGTTTCTCTATTAACAGTTTCTTCCTAAATAATAAAAAACCCCATGGCAATTTTAGCTTTAAAAAATTTGTTGAGGATTGTCTTTACTATGTTGATAACTACTGAAGCTGGATGGTGGGCATATGAGGCTTTACTCTATATTATTTTCTCACTTTTGCATATCCATGACATCACAATTATCTTTAAATGTTTATATGCCTCTGTAAGATGGCAAACTCCTTGGAGGTAGGAATTATCTCCTATTCAACTTTAAATCAGCAATGGCTAGTACAGTTCCTAAGAGAGAGTAATTCTTTTTTTCAGTTGGATGAAATCATCCTATAGGAAAAAATAATAAAATGGTCAAGAAACATGAAACAACTCAGTGTTTCAGTTAGTTTATTAAAATGGTCTGGTATGAGTATACATTCCTATCTTTCTTCATTATGAACCTCAAAGGTAGGAACTGTGTGTTTATCTATGTATCTCCTAGAGCCTAGGAAGATGCTTCATAAAATCTATGTTCCAACCAAGTTATAAATCTTATATTTTATAAAAACAGCAAAGCTCTCAATTTGCTATTTATTTAGTCACCAAAGTAATTTGTGTTCCTGCCATTCTCATGGTCTCTCTTTAGACTCCTACTAGAAGGCTGGCAAGGGAATCAATTTCCTAATTTATTCTCTCCCTCTCATTAAAACTTATACACTCTTCTATAAAAACCAATCCAGTAATCTACCCACATTAAGAAATGGCACCTGTCCACTTGGCTAAAAAAGTTCTGGCTCTGGAGCCAGACTGTCTAGATTCAAATCCTGACGTGGTCATTTACTCATTGCATGATCATGGGCAAATTACTTACTGGCTCTTGAGCAAGTTACCTATTCATTGCCATTATCTTCTATACATTTTTATACTAGCTTCTTAACATAGCTGCATCTCAGTTTCTCCTTTTCTATTTTTTTTAAGATTTTATTTATCTGACAGAAAGAGCGTGAGAGCACAAGCAGGGGGAGCAGCAGAGGGAGAAGCAGGCTCCTCGCTGAGCAGGTAGCCTGATGCGGGGGGCTCGATCCCAGGACCCTGGGATCATGACCTGAGTCCAAGGCAGATGCTTAACTGACAGAGCCACCTAGGTGCCCCCAGTGTCTCATCTCTAAAATAAAGATAATAATAGTCCCTACCTCAGAGGGCTGCTGTGATGACTAGAGTAAGGCATCTAAAGGGCTCAGGATAACACCTGGCACATAGTAGGTAAACTTAAGTCAGTTATCACTTTGTAGCCACAACCCCCTTTCCTCCTATTACAATGAACTGTCTGTGCTCCTAAACACAACTTCTCCATTAATCAGCAAATCCATCTCTTCTTGCCTATTCAACGACTTCTCTTGCAACTGTGTCTTCTCCCTCTGGCATTATCAAATTTTCTCTCCTAGATTATTTCCAGCAACATACGACATACTAAATTGACCATTTTAATTTTTAGAATAACCTCTCAATCCACATGCACTTCCTAACATGTCCCCATTTCTTGTCATCCTTTTATAGCAAAACTACTCTGAAGAGGTCCCTATACCTGCTGATTATCTTTCTTCTTAGACATAGTCTAATCAAGTTTTCATTCTTACCTCTCCAATGAGAGGTTCTTGTCAGGGTCATCAGTGACAACCGAATTGCTGGATCAAGTAAAATTCTCAGCTTACTCTGACTTGACCTATCAGCAACCGATCGTTCCCTTCTTCTGGAGAGACTTCGTTCCTTTGATTTCTATCTTGTTTCTTCTCCTACGTTTACAGGTTGTGTTTTCTTGGACTCCTTTATGTGATCCTCCTCATCTCTCCAACCTCCAAACACTGGAATGGACAAGGGTCTGGTCTCTGGATGACTTCTCTATTCGCTCCCTCAGTAAACTTGTCCATTCTAACAGCTTTTAAAAATCATCTATACGCTAATTGGCTCCCAAACTCCTATTTCCATCCTTACCTTTCCCTTGAACTCAATCTAACATGTAACTGACTAAAGGACACATTTATTTGGATGTCTACAAGGCATCTCAACATCTCCAAAATCTTGATTTTATCCTCCAAAGGTGTTCTTCCTCCCCTTGTCTTTCATATCTAAGTAAATGCGAGACCTAGTTGTTCAAGCCAAAAACCTTGGCATCATCGGTCAGTTATTTCTTTTTCTCAGGCCACACAGGAAACATAAGCAAATTCTATCAGCTCTGTCTCAAAATAAATCCAGAATCTGATCACAACATGGCATAAGACATCATCATCTCTCTCCTGGTTTATTTACAATAGTCTTCTAACTATTCTGCCTGCTTCTGTCTTTGCTTTCTTATAATTTATTTTTCACTTCAAAGCCAGAATGATACTTTCAAAATGTTTAAGTCAAAACACCTCACCATAACATGACATGATTAAGACACAAAGTAGTCAAGTAACCGCCCTGTGAAAAATGAATCTTACTTATAATCTAGAAAAAAAAATCAAGTACCAAATGTAGCTGTGTAAAATTTTCATAGACTTGAAGGGACAGAAATCTGTAAGTCAAGAATTTTCATTCATAAATGCATTCAATAAATTTTTGTTGAGTACCTACCATATTCTAGGCACTGTGACAGGGTAGGAACCTGTAAGACAATAGTAACTTTGAGGAGGTCATGTGCATTTGACATAACTTTGAAGGGTTAGAATAGAAAAATTAGTTTGAGACAGTGATTCCTACACTAAATTCTACAATTCAAAGAGAGAGGAATGTGAATACAAGGATAACGAAGGCACTGACCTAAGAAAAGCATACACTTCAAAGAGCTACTCTATGTATAAGCTGTGAATTTCATTCTTGTCTTTCTCCTTTTTTTCCCCATTTCCTTCCTTCATTCATATTTATTACTTGTTCTGATGTATTCTGTCTAGTACACAATATAAAATAAGCATTTGGGTCTTTTTTTCTTTTGTTTTTCTGATATAGTAGTAGCATTTTGTGCTTCAGCAATTAAAATGCTCAGGATTAATGCTCTAGGTCTTGGGGGTTTGGATTTTTTTTTTTTTTTTGCCATTTAAGTAAGGTACAATTTATGCAGTGTAAAATTCACCCCAGTTCTGTGAGTTTTGACAAATTCATATAGTTGCATGGTCATCACTAGAACCAAAATATAGGACAGTTCAAAAATTCTATGCTCTCTTGTAGTCAACACCACCCAACACAATCAATTCTTGGCAGCTACTGATAAATTTTCTATCATGATACATGTTTTGGCTTTTCTGGAATCTTATATAAATGAAATCATGTAGTATTTAGTCATTCAAATCTGACATATTTCCCTTAACATAATGCATTTGAGATCCATCATGTTGTTGTGTGTATCAGTAGTTCATTCTTTTAATTGCTCAGGAATATTCCACTGACTAGATGCCAGTTAGTTGATCCATGTTGGAGAGCATTTGGATTGTTTCCAGTTTGGGGCAATTATGAACAAAGATGTTGCAGACTTTTGTATACAGGTTTTCATTTCACTTGGGTAAATACATAGGAATGGAATTGGAATTGCTGGGTAGTGTAATAAGTATGTGTTCAACTTTATAAGAAAATGCCAAACTTTCCAAAACAGCTACACATTTTGCATTTCCACCAGCAAAACATGAGAGCTGCAGTTGCTATGTATCCTTGCTAGCTCTTAGTATTACAATGCTTTTTTGCTGTTGTTTTGTTTTATTTTAGTCATTTGAATGTGTATAGTAGTATAGTAGTACCTCACTGTGGATTTAATTAGTATTTCCCTAATGACTAATGTTGTTTAGCATTTTTTCATGGCCTTATTTGTAATCCAAAATGTCTTCTTTGGTGAAGTATCTGTTCAGATCTTTTACTTATTTATTTTTATTTACTTGAGAGATAGAATGAGAAAGAGAGAGAGCAAGAGAGGGGGGAAGGTCAGAAGGAGAAGCAGACTCCCCGCTGAGCAGGGAGCCCGATGCAGGACTTGATCCCGGAACTCCAGGATCATGACCTGAGCCGAAGGCAGCCACCCAACCAACCGAGGCACCAAGGTACCCCCAGATCTTTTGCTTATTTTTAAATGGGAGTTTTTTAGTATTGAGTTTTGAGAATTTTTTTATATTCTGGATACAATCTTTTATCAGATAACTGTTTTTGCAAATATTCTCTCCCAGTGTGTAGCTTTTCATCTACGCTGTAGATGTAACGTGGTATCTCATTGTGGTTTTGATTTGCACTCCCCTAGTGGCAAAAGATGTTAAGCACCTTTTCATGTACTGGCTGGCCATTAGTATGTCTTCTCTGGAAAAATGTCTATTTACATTGTGTGGCTCTATTTCTGAACTCTCTATTCTGCACCTTTGATCTGCGTCTGTCCTTTCATCAATGATGTCTTGATTACTACAGCTTGATGGTAAGCCCTGAAATCAGGTAGTATGTGTCTCCCAAATTTGTTCATTTTTAAGTGTCTTGGCTATTCCAGTTACTTTGCTTTCTGTGTAAATTTTAGAATCAGCTTTTCAGTTCCTACCAAAAACATTCCACTAGGATTTTGATCGAAGTTACATTGATCTCAAAGACTAATATGGGCGGAATGGAAATCTTAACAATACTGAGACTTTCATCCTATAAACATGGTATATTTTTCCATTTATTGAGGTCTTTGATTTCTTTCATTACTGTTTTCTACTTCTTCAACGTATAGATCTAGTAACAGTTTGTTCAATTTCTACCTAAATGCTTCATGTTTTTTTCTAGTGCCATTATATGTTTTTAAATTTCTATTTCCAATTTTTCATTGCTAGAATACAGAAATGATTGATTTTTGCAAACATTATATCCTTATATCCTACAACCTTGTAAAATTTAGTTTCCAAGTTAGGTTCTGCCAATAAGTTAACAATGGAGCAATAGAAAGGTAGAAGAAAAGAAAGGATTGTATTGCCAGTAGTAGCTATACCTGAGAATTACTGATACCTGCCAGGTGCTCTAGGAAATACCAGCACCAATCACATAGTGTCCCCCTACCAGCTCAGATGTCTGGGTAACTCTGCAGAAGCCAAGAACTAACCAAATGACCCTCCCCCACAGGTCCTTCTAAACCCTCGCTGCTCTGAGCATCCTCAGAAGCCTAAGCAACCAGCTGGGCAGCCTTCTTCAGAGGTCCCTGCACCAGCTCCTCAGGAGACCTCCCTGAGGTCCTAGATTCTGTTTACAACACTTCTTCCATTTTTTTTCTCCACCTCTAGAGGATACTGCTGCTTCTTACTACTTGGGTTATGTCAGCGTCCTCTTTCTGTTGTTGGGCATTCTGACACACCAGGAACCAATTCTGTCTGAAAAGGCTGGCATGGCTTCTGCTTTCTCAACTGGATTCTGACTAACAATCTTCTTGCTCTGACCAGCACCCCTCCCCCACTCCCCACACCTAACTGTCCTGCAGAATTCTCTTAACCAATGACAAAGATTCTCTTTTTGACTGAACTCTACTCAGGCTCACCTGAACTCTCTTCTTAAACAGGCCCTGACTTTTAAGCTTCCATGTTCATCTCTGCATTGTCCAACTTTAGCAAGAATCCTACTAAGTCAGTTTAGCCAGGATCCCCCATCTTCAGTATCTGATCACCCTTGATTTCTAATTGAGTTCCTCATCTTCCACCATCCTCAGACAATGTCCAATCATCCTGATCCACCTTTAGCAAGAATCCTGTTAGGTCAGTTTAGCCAGGAGCCCCTTTACCCCTGATGTTTCCTCTTAGTAATTCTCTATTGGCTATAAATTTGTACTTCCCATATTTGGAGTTGAGCCCAGTCCCTCTCCCCTATTGCAAGACCTCATTTCAGTGATCCCTACACTTACCATGATAGCTCTCCCTCCCTGAATAAAGTCTTCCTTACCACCTTTAACCAGTGTCATGAATAACTTTTAACACTAACTCGGGGCCTTAGAAAATGAAAATTCATCTTAAAGGGGGCAATAACAAATCAGTAAAAACATATGATATGAATTTAGAAAGGTGGACAATGTTTACATGAATCGATTAGCTTCTGGATATAGTACAGGGAAAAATTGTGAAAGGTTTTTGAAATGGGCTAAAGACACTACTGAACACCTTTTCTATGGAATGTTGCCCCTTCTGGGAATTATCTGAGATGACAGAGGTGTATGTCTCTATTTGTCTTTAGGCAAATTTACAACTCTCAACAGGTGTGTAGAAAACTGGTAACAATGTATAAGTTTTTTGTCCATAGCCATGAAAATAATTCCTGTTCATGACAATGCAAGTGAATTAGCAGGAAGAGAATATAAATTTCCAAATTGAATTCTCATTTTGATTGGTTCTAATATCTTATTGCTTCCCATTAATTAATGAGTTAAATAAACTCTCTAAGATGTGTTCATTTCACATTTGTATGTGTGAGATAAATAAGATTAAATTTTCTTTGTTTAATTAGGGGAGGCAGTAAGCCCTCCCTTACTCTTAGGGCATCTCTTTTAAAAACAAAGACAAAATATAATAGATTCAACACTCTGGTCAGGAAGTTGACAAAACTATTCTCCAGATTTTATAGTGAGAAGTCATGAGCTTTCCGACCCTCAGAACCATAATGTATCTCCTAAATTAAATCAGGAGTCTCTCAGGATGTGTATAGGAGATTATCATAAGAAGCATTCATTTGTCTCTTAAAAAGATAAAATTTTAATTCTTCTTTCTTCTAACTTTACTGTACAAAATGTGTGAAATTCTGCCCAAACTTAGTAGCTTCTCCTGGACCACCAGCATGCATGTAATTTGACATGTATACTCAATAATAAATCGTGGTTTCTATATAATGGTATGGCAGAATGATTTGTTGGTAAGATTTTTAAATTTTACTAACAAATTATAGTCATAATTACCTCTTTAAAAAACTTACCTGTAATAGGTATAAATAGCATATGCATAATAAATACAAAGTACCCTTTTTTTGTAGTTCTAGATAAAATACTCCAAAATATAAAGTAACAGTTTTAGTCAGAAAGAATAAAACAGACTGAGTTACAGTTTATAACCAGTGGTGAAATGAGCAATTCTAAGCACTACAGCCCCTGTTCATGGTAACAGACTTAGTAGAGAAAGGAAATATGACCCTTTAACGATAGGTATTTACATGTTTTAGCAATAAAGCATACAGTTGACTACTGTGAGCAATGTTATGTCTAAATGAAACAATAAGGCAAATGTATCTTCCAAAAGTAAGTTAAATAAGACCATATTGGATGGAAGACCCAGCCAAACATAAAGAGTGTCCATGAATTATGTTTTAACTTTTATGTTTTTAAAGTACATTAAAATACTAAGATAAACATATAGATTTTAATTAATAAGACAAATTAACATCAACTACGTAAGTGTAAAATTTTCAATACAAAAAAATAAATTTTTACCATCTTCCTAGCAATTCTCCCCAAGAATACAGGATCTTCTCAGGACAATCCTTAGACACATCACCTGTTCCACTTGAGAGTTCATTATCACTCTCTGCAGAAGAAACACAAAAGCAAAAATGACAAACATTGTACTATATATCTGATATTTATGTATTATAAAGAAAGAAACATCACTATGTGTCTAATAAAACAAGCAATACTTCTACTATTATGCCCATTGCAAAAAAACTTCATTAACATTATTTTAGTGCCTAAATATATCTCAAAGCATAAACATTTTATGAAAATTCCTATTCACAGTTTATATATATGAAATTGAAAATAACTATATATAAATAACTTTATCCCAAGAGGATAAAATTTTAAAGCTAATGGTAACATAAGTAGAAATTCCTACATGATATTCTAATCACCAGATTAATATTCTCAAATATTAATATTTTATTAGTATGCCAACACTGAAATCCAGAATCAGATATATATATCAATATATAACACCAAGAAATATATATATTATGATACAAACACCAAACAACTAGAAATACAAGAAAAATTTTATGGTTTTAAAGATATATTCATAAGTACAAATATTTTTGACTAAAGGAAAGATTAAACTATTTGGCCTTTTTAAAATCACAACTTTATAAACTATCCCATAATATAAAGTAATAGTTTTAGAAAGAACACAACTGGTTGAGTTACAGTTTACACTCAGTGATGAAAATGAGTAAGTGTAAGCTGTGTAAATCTTTTTTTTTCTTTTTTTTAATTATGTTATCTTAGTCACCACATAGTACTTCATTAGTTTTTGATGTAGTGTTCCATGATTCATTGTTTGTGTATAACACCCAGTGCTCCATGCAGGACGTGCCCTCTTTAATACCCATCACCAGGCTAACCCATCCCCCTACCCCCCTCCCCTCTAGAACCCTCAGTTTGTTTCTCAGAGTCCATAGTCTCTCATGGTTCATCTCCCCCTCTGACTCCCCCCCCTTCATTTTTCCCTTCCTTCTCCTAATGTCCTCCATGTTATTCCTTATGTTCCACAAATAAGTGAAACCATATGATAATTGACTTTCTCTGCTTGACTTATTTCACTTAGCATAATCTCCTCCAGCCCCATCCATGTCGATGTAAAAGTTGGGTATTCATCCTTTCTGATGGCTGAGTAATATTCCATTGTATATATGGACCACATCTTCTTTACCCATTCATCTGTTGAAGGGCATCTCGGCTCTTTCCACAGTTTGGCTATTGTGGACATTGCTGCTATGAACATTGGGGTGCATATGGCCCTTCTTTTTATTACATCTGTATCTTTGGGGTAAATACCCAGGAGTGCAATTTCTGGGGATAGGGTAGCTCTATTTTTAACTTTTTGAGGAACTTCCACACTGTTTTCCAAAATGGCTGTACCAACTTGCATTCCCACCAACAGTGTAAGACGGTTCCTTTCCCCACACCCTCTCCAACATTTGTTGTTTCTTGCCTTGTCAATTTTTGCCATTCTAACTGGTGTAAGGTGGTATCTCAATGTGGTTTTGATTTGAATTTCCCTGATGGCTGATGATGAATATTTTTTCATGTGTCTGTTAGCTATTTGTATGTCTTCTTTTGAGAAGTGTCTGTTCCAGAGCTGTGTAAATCTTTTAAGTGGTAACAGAGCTGCTAGAGAAAGGAAATGTAATGGGCACAATTTAACTACATTACAATAAGGACTTTGACACAGTACTATATAAGAAAAAGTCTGAAGAAGTATTACCTGAATGATAAAATAAGCTAGATAAAAATCTGGCTCATAGCAAGGACCAATGTTTTATCAACATTGTTACAGTACAGTAAGTACTGGCATTAAGTGAATCCCACAGGGATCAGTGTTAAGAACAGTTATTACTTAGCATACTACAAAGCCAATGATCCAAGTATAAACCAATTCATATCAGTGGATAGCAACAACACCAAAAAAAAAAAAAAATACAATAAAGGAAGGTTTATTTGGCCAGCTTAAAAGATTTAATCATATTCACACAAAAAGATTTTATCACATATTTAGTAAAGTATAATGAAAACATATGCACACGCATAGACAGATGCTTCAACATGTTTAGGACACTGTTCAAAAAGTAAACATTATTCTAGATACTGGAATGAAGTTCAAGAAGGTAAACACAAACATTACTGCTCTAGAAATACCTCACATAAGCAATTCTGTGAACTTTGCAAGAAGTTCATCATGAAAATAATAGAAATGAGAGATTTTTAAAAAGCTAAAGCAAATGAAGTATTGCTAAGTATTGGAGGAATACTGTAAACAGAAACAACTGAAGCCTTAAATATTAAAATATTCTAAAAAATTCTCAATGTAAACAACTATCCCTTAAAATCCTTGTAATTGTTTCATCTAAACTGAGGTGCTTTTTGAGAATGAAAAAGGACACTATTAAAACTTACACTGGAAAAAAGGTTAAACTTAGACTATCTCAGGCAAACAGGGACTGCTGATCACTCTTATGTACCAAGTATGAGTACTTATAATATAAATTGGATTTCAATTAAGCAGGGTCCAAGATGGTCCCACCTTATACTCTATTTTGCTCCATAGTAAACAATAACACAGCAAGGTTCCAAAGTATTTGATCAAGTTGTATATGCTAAATTGGAGACCAAAATCTAAGAACACAATGAAAAGGAAAAAGAAAAAAAGGAAACAAATCATTAATCTTGGTTTTAATAAAAATCAGAAAGTACTACTGACACAGAGAATCTCCGATTCTTCTTATTCTTTTTGGGAAAGGAATAAAACAAAACGAAGATGCCATAAGAAAGATTAAGAAATCTGACTACCTATAAATTAAAAGCTTATATGAAGGGACGCCTGGGTGGCTCAGTCTGTTAAGCGTCTGCCTTCAACTCGGGTCATGATCCCAGGGTCCTGGGATCAAGTCCTGCATCAGGCTCCTTGCTCAGTAGGGAGCCTACTTTTCCCCCTGCCTGCAGCTCCCCCTGCTTGTACTTTCTCTCTCTCTCAAAAAAATAAAATCTTAAAAAAAAACTTATATAAAGCAAGGTATAGTGTATACTAAAAAAACAAAAAAAGATTCCCAACATTTGACAAATTGTCTTAACATTTGAATAACTAAAAAATCCAACAGAAAACTGGGCCACATAAACCTAGTACAGTTGTATAAAAAATAACTGGCCAATTAAAAATGTTAAAGAAAGCCTTATCTCAATAATTTTGTCAATCAAATTAAAACAATGAAACAGAAAAAAACAGCATTAAGAATAATTATATCTAGTGTTGATGAAAATATGGGGAAACAGGCAAGAAAGCTGATGTTTATAGAACAGTAATCTTTTTAAATGTATTAAGAGTCCAAATTAATACATTTGACTCAGCAACCCCGCTTCTAAAAATTTATTCTCCAGGAATACATATGCCAAATAAATAGATGTAAAAGGATTTTGTCGTATCACTGCTTGTAATAATAACTGAAAACTATGAAGAATTCTTTAATCGAAATTGCATTAACTAGGAGCACCTGGGTGGCTCAGTTGGTTAAGCATCTGCTTTCAGCTCAGGTTGTGATCCAGAGTCCTGGAATTGAGCCCCGTGTTGGGCTCCCTGCTCAGTAGTAAATATGCTTCTCCCTCTGCCCCTACCCCTGCTTGTGCTTTCTCTCTCTCACTCTCATTCACTCTCTCAAATAAATAAATAAAATCTTTATTTAAAAAAAGAAGTTGCATTAACTAAATTATGGTACATCCATTCCAAAGAACACTACCCAACAGTTTAAGATTGACTAGATCTTTATATGCTATATGAAAACCATCTAAAACACATTATTTTGTGATGAAACGCAAGAAACAAAGGAGTAATTTTTAAGTATGGTTTTATTTCGGTAAGTAGTATTACTTATATGATTACAAAGACTTTTAAAAACAGCTGTAAGATTATACACCAAACTATTAAGAACAATTATGTTTCAGCACCTAACAGTATCTTCTCACATAGCAGGCATTCAATAAATACTGAGGCAACACATCTTTCAAGTTTCTTTTCTATAAATATTCTTATCTTTTAAAATAAGTACACATAACTATAATAAGCATGGGGAGGGCGCCTGGGTGGCTCAGTTGGTTAAGCAACAGCCTTCGGCTCAGGTCATGATCCTGGAGTCCCGGGATCAAGTCCCACGTCAGGGTCCCTGCTCAGCAGGGAGTCTGCTTTTCCCTCTGACCCTCCTCCCTCTCATGCTCTCTGTCCCTCATTCTCTCTCGCAAATAGATAAAAAAAAAAATCTTTAAAAAATTAAAAAAAAATAAGCATGGGGAAGGGACTTTTATCTTTTAAATAATCCCTGTTGCTACAGAAAAAAACAAAAGCCTATTTCATTATTATAAACCCCTACTAATAGGCCATAAAATCATCACTGACAACAACAAGGTACTGTTTCCCGACAATCTCCCAAGTTATTTTCCACCACAAAAAGGAATTAGAACTGTAAACACCTAGATTAGTAGAAGAACCACAAAGAGAAGGGGGGGGGGAAATGGGCACACACACTAAGTAAAAACTAGATCCCTGATGAACAATTAAGGCAGAAACCACATCAAGTCAGGGGCCAAATATTTGGACAAAAAATAGGACTTAGCCAAAGAAGACAGGAATCCTAGGCTTTTATTGAATGTCTGCCTTTTTTTTTAATCTCTATTCCAAACACTGTTCTTAAATTTTACAGACACTAACTCATTGTATTCCCTAAAAAACCTAATAAGGTAGTAACTACTCATTTGCCCACTTTCAAAATAAGAAAACTGAGGCACAGAGAGGTTAAGTAACTTGCTCAAGGTTACCCTTCTAACAGATGATGGAGAGACAATTCAATCTCCGTTTGAATCCAGTCAAATGCTACCTCTCTTTAGTTTTTTTGTTTATTTGTTTACCATTTTTTCATGGGAGACTGTGCTTGGCATTTAGCAGATACCAGTCTGTGCCAAGTGCCAACATCTAGTAAATGTTGGAAGCCAGAGCCAAGAATGGAAAAGGCAGGCACATTTAAAGCAACATGCCCTAGAAACACTGAATTGAGAGCAAGAGATTTAAATGGACAAGTTTCAGGGGTATAATCCCCTTGACACTCAGGAAGAATAAAAATAAACTGATATCCTAGTGACCTCAAAAGTAAGCCAGATCTATCTTCCTTGCTGCAGAAACAACTCACCGTGGGTGTTTTAAATACTTATTGGCCATCCTGCTAGACAAGAAGAAAGGAGGCTAAAGAAACATAAAGTTACTATATTAGATATGATGGAGTCTCTAGGTAGAATGAAAGAAATAAACTTAAAAAAAATGAAAGTGAAAGATACTGGAGGACGCCTGGGTGGCTCCGTCAGATAAGCATCTGCCCTTGGCTCAGGTCATGCTCCCAGGGTCCTGGGATTGAGTTCTGCATCAAGCTCCCTGCTCAGTGGGGAACCTGCTCCTCCCCCATCCCCACCCCTCCCCCCTGCTCATGTGCACGCTCTCTCTCTCTCAAATAAATGAATGAATGAATGAATAAATAGATAAATAAATAAATAATTTTTTAAAAAAGAAAGAAAAGAAAAAGACACTGGAAACCAAAGTGCAGTAAGAAACACAGTGAAGAGGTTAAAAGTTTCCTGAATTGATAACTGGAGGGGAGAAGATGGAAGAAAGAAAAATCCATTACAACTACAAAAAAAAAAAATGTATGCCTTGAAAATTAGTGACCTTTAGTACGTGGGCATCTATGTGCAGACATGGGTAAAGGGAACCAGGTCCATTCAGTCATTCATAATGGATTCTGGAGGGAAAATGAGTGGTTCTGAAACCCAGTTCCACCACTTACTAGCTGTGATCCTGGCTAAGTTACTCTGTGATTCAGCTGCCTATTTGTAAAATGGGAAAAATAACAAACACTATCTTATACTGTAGTTGTACCAATTAATAAGCAAGTTATTATGTGCAAAACACATACATTATAGTGCCTGGCAAAAGGCAGGCATGTTTATTAAAAGCCATTTTCATTCAACAAATTTGAATTCCTATGATGTACAGTACGGGGGAGAAGCTGGAGTGCAAGTTCTGAGCAGGAAGTGGCGACAATAAATGTAGACTTTTCTTTATCCAAGCTCATGAGATATGGGAAGGTAAGAGAGCAATATAGCTAAAAAGAATTGCATGGTCAATTCAAGCATTACCCTTCCTTTATCAAGCCCCACTCCCTAGAAAATTGGCCAGTTCTTCCTTTCTGGCTCCTATACAGACTCCTACAATAATATCTATAAGACTTCCATGAACACATGCCTGTTTTTGTTATTTATTCAGGCATTTAATATCTATAACTTTCATGTTTTACCTATCTTTTTCCTTTTCTTGAAATCCAAGCTCTGTGATGGCTGGGAGTATATCTTGTCTTTATATAATAGGATTTAGCACATAGTAACACTCAACTGTGGAATAAATGGAAATATTTCTTTGTCACTGCTTTATTTTTAGAATATGTTCATACACTTAAGGTAATTGGAAAAGAAACCACTGGAAAGAGAAAGATGAGAAATCAGGCCAATTCCCTAAAAAGACATGAAACTGCCCAGGTTTGGAGGGCGTGACTGACCAGAAGGGCCTCTCATATTTTGACTGAATATGGGGCTTTGGATATTTTAACTATGTTAAGAGAGAGAGTTGAGGGAATCCATAGCTAATAGCTTTAACTTGTTTACTTTAGAAGAGGTCTCTGGGAGACTCTGCTTAACTCAGGGAGTATGGTTAGAGACTCCTCCAAAATGCCTAACTTCATTCCTTTCCATGCACAATCTCCTTGTTAATTTCAATTTCCCTGCAGCTATTGTTTTCCTTGAGAAAGCAGGACCACACAGAGGATTCCACAGCAGACTCACACTATAGGACTACTACTTCCTTTAAACATCGGTGAAATGAAAATAACAGTATTAATCATGTATTATAAAAATCAAATGAGAATGCATGTGCGATACTAAACATGGTGCCGGTCACCCAGTAGTACTCAAGTGTTAGGTATCATTTTTTATTATTTCTATTGTTATTGAATCCTGTTTCCTGCCCAGCACTTCAAAGTAACAAAAAAGGTATTCTAGGTTTATTGTTTATTATTCACTGATTTCTAACGTGCAGAGAGCAGAAACCAACTGTGCAACACCAAAATAAGATGCAATAAATGTAAATTTTTAGATCAAACAAAATAAATATGTATGACACTTCAAACAAAATCATTTAAGGGCTCTCTCTCTTAATTTTGGCCACTCCCTGCTTTGAAACAAATACTGTGTTTCTATTAGCAATGTTTTTCATCCTAGTCATAAAAGGAAAATTTCAGAACTAGTATCAACAGACATCATAAAAGGAAAAAAATATACATATTTCTACATACATACACGTGCACACACACAATGCTTTTTTTTCCAAATAAAGTTAAATGACAAAATTAGGGGCAAATTAGCACAAAATCCCTTTTTTCTTTTCAACTGAAGGATTACTCATAAAATAAAAAGCTCATGAGTGGGCACCTGGGTGGCTCAGTTGGTTGGGCGACTGCCTTCGGCTTAGGTCATTATCCTGGAGTCCTGGGATCGAGTCCCGCATCAGGCTCCCTGCTCAGCAGTGAGTCTGCTTCTCCCTCGGACCCTCCCCCCTCTCATGCTCTGTCTCTTTATCTCATTCTCTCTCTCAAATAAATAAAATCTTTTAAAAAAAAAAAGCTGATGAGTAACCACAGATAAAATGTGACTATTGTGGGTTTTCAAAGATTTTTCCCTTAATTTTCTTTAATAAGTACTGTTTCCTGAAAATAATACAGGTCACCAAAGGTTACTATAAACTCTCTTCTAAACAATTGGGGAGAAAAAAACAAAACTTTACTCATCGGGCAAAACCTGTAGGAATACAGGTCTGTACAATGACACGTGTCAAGCTGGAATAGTGTAAAAGTGATTTATTTTTATTACTTAGTAGTAAATAATGTCATTTTGGACAGCCAAAACTATAGCCAGATCTTGAATATTATATAATCTCTCATTTCTCACATAAAAGTTAGGATATTACTTGTTCTATATATAAGCTGATACACAAATGTAAACCATCAAGGTAAAACAAAAGATTATCCTTAATTTGAAATATAGTAACATTTCCCACTGTCAAAGGCAAGGTGATTTTTATAGACAGAAGATTCAAGGTGGAAGAGACCACAAATTGCATCATTTCTTTCCAACTAAATCATCATCACTGTCACTCTCTCAATCTAATTACAGGTTTCTAATTAATAATCCCTGTAGTTACTAAGCGTAAGTGATTAATAAAAATGAATCAGTCATTGTTGAAATCTGTCAACCATACTCAAAAGAAGCAGGGCAGCCAAAAACCTTACTTTTTTTTTCCACTTTGTACCATTGTTTTTTAAGCCTCACAAACTTGTTCAGATAACAAAATGGAAAGAATTTAGGTTACATTTGAGGAAAAAAAAGAGGCTAAGGCTCTTAACATTAAACAAACCACTTTTTTTTTTTTTTTAAGGAGCCCAACACAGGGGCTCATGACCCTGAGATCAAGACCTGAGTGGAGATCAAAAGTCAGACGCTTATTAACCCAATGAGCCACCCAGGCACCCCTAAACAAACTGCTTTCTTAATCATGAGGCTAGTATATCCTTTTGAGTATTTATGTATGTTTCATTTTACATTTTTCTGGGATATAAATGACTTAGAATTTATTTAGATATTTATTTACATTTTGTATATTCAGGGTTTTGAAAATGCATTTTAATTTTCTGCTTATTTCTTTTTTAAAATTTTTTTAAATTGAAATATGATTAACATACAAAAAGCTGTAGATATTTAATGTATACAATTTGATGTGTTTGGAGAGTCTAGTATAGTTTTATAATAAAAAATTGGGGCATTGTCTATTTGAATGTATTATCAATGACTTTTTTCAAAATAAACTGACAGGTGGCAAAGAAGGAAATTAGTGTCCGGCAGATTATAAGAAAGAACACATGAAAATAGTTATACTAAAGGATTATTTTAAAACTTATCATTCAAAGAATGACTTTTTAAAAGTCAGCCAATCAATTAGAAGAAAAAAACTAAGCAAGCATTGGAGATAATTAGAAACAAAGAGAAGCAAGGGAAGAAAGAACCCATCAGGATACTCAAATTTAACTCATGGGTGGAAAGGGAGCTCACTAACTCCCCCTGGTGGTGCATAATACACTCACAAGTCCTCTAACTGGACAGATGACCCTCTTCAACCAAGAGTGTAACTCTGCAAGGGAACATACTCAAAAGTAAATGAGAAAGGAAGGGGAAATGCCCACATGACTAGCCAAAGCAGCCACATGAAATCAGGCAGTCAGGGAAGTAACAGTGAAATCAGGTTCATCTCTGCATTTGGATTTTTTTGTACTCCCCTCCTAAGGGAAAGCATTTTAACTGATGAAGAGATTGCCAAGTATAAAACACAATGGGAGAAAAAGACAGAAACTGCCAAAAGAGACTTTAGGTTAATTTTTGATATAGCCTGGCTCTTACACATAAGGACTTTAAAATTCAACACTGACAGTAAACATATAATTGTGGCAGGCGAGAATTCTACCACTGAACCACCCATGCAAACATATAATTGTGAAGGTAACAGAAAATAATGGATTTCTGAGAAAAACTCAAGATTTTAGAGCATAAGTGCTATTTTAGTGGACCTGCTAAGCATTCTCTGCATGGTTCTATGATAACATGTCTCTCTGTAATGTCCTGAATACTTGCCTGCCTTCCTTTCTAAGCTAACTTACTTGCTTAAAAAAAGAGACTGTATTCTAGTCATCATGGTATCCTATCAAAGTACTTGGCAACTGGTCAGCACTCAATAGATATTTGATGAATAAAATAAGAAACACACTTTTTCAGAACCTATATATATCAACTACCTATATGACATTTCCATTTGGTATCTAATAAACTTTCAAAAAAACCTCTTAGTTTTCTTCACATACCTGTATTTGCCTGGTTACCCCCTCCCCATTTTCATAAATGACAAAATTATCTATGCAGTTGTTCAAACTGAAATCGACAAGTTATTATTTACCCTCACCCCCTATAGTTGATTACCCAACCCTGTTGACTCTACCTCCAAAACATATCTCAAATCTACCTACTTTTCTCCCTCTCCAAATTACAACCCTTACCCAAGCCCCGAACATTTTGGCCAAGATCACTGTAAGGGTCTCCCAATGGTCTCCCTGCTTCCACCACTACTCTGCTGGACTTCATTTTCCTCGTATACAGCTGCAGAGGGGTTTTGAAATGATGAATCAAACCTTTGTCTCATCTCCCCAGCTTAAAACCCTTCAAAGTCTTCAAAAAAGAACTTCTCCCAGTGGTTTTACAAGAACTTACATGATGTCCCCTGCTATCTGTCCATGTCTGTATTGTACCACCTTCTTGCTTGCCCCCTACCCTTCAGTCATCTGTCCTTTCTATTCTTCAAACACATCAAGCACACTTTCACCTTCACCTTCAAACCTCTGCACTATTTCCTCTCCTGAAATGCTCTTTCCCTATCTTCCAACAGCTGGCTGCTTCTTGTCACTCAGATCTCAGTTTAAATGCCACCTCTTCAGAGAAATTTTTAGCTGAACACCCAAAGTATCTACCCAGATCAATCAACCATTTTTTAAATTTTTTTAAAGATTTTTTTTATTCATTTGAGACACAGATAGAGAGAGAGAGAACATGAGCAGGGGGAGAGGCAGAGAGAGAGGGAGAAGCAGGCTCCCAGCTGAGCCCGGAGCCCAATATGGGGCTCCATCCCAGGACCCTGGGATCATGACCTGAGCCAAAGGCAGATGCTTAACCATCTGAGCCACTCAGGCGCCCCCATCAATCAACCAATTTTAAATATCTAAATGTCATTATTAGTTCCTGTTATTTTTCTTGTTTATTCATTATCTGTCATCTCTGCCATAATTAGAAGTATAAGAGATTTATCTATCTTATTATGTCAAAGGTCTTCAAGATCACCCCCAGGTTCATTGATTCTCTAGGAGGACTCAGAGGACTCAGCATATAGCTGTACTCACACTTATGATTTATTACAGTGGAAACAAAGCAAAATTGGCAAAGGGAAAGGGCACATTGGGTGAAGTCTAGAGGAGACCAGGTGCAACCTTCCCAAAGTCCTCTCCCAGTGGAGTCCAGAGGACACACTTAAATCTTCCAGCAACAGGTTGTGACAAAACGTGTGAAATGTCTACCTGGAAAGCTTATTAGAGAGGTTTTTATTGGGGCTGATCATGTAAGTACCCTCTGCCTAGCATGTACCAAAATTCCAGAATCCAGAAGGAAAGTAGGTGTTCAGCATAAATTTTAGTTAGTACAAATAGTTTAGGCACAGTGAGCCACTCTTCTCAGTTAGAGAATGGTGGGAACCCTCTCAAAATCTGTTTCCCAGTACCAGCCAAGGACTGACTTTGCGAATAGCCTTTTCTGAGGATAGCAGCCTGAAGCCTGCTATATTAAGTCTGTTCTGCACACTTACTCACCCCTGTATCATCTATCCATCCATTAACAGATTTTAAAAACAAAAATATGTTGTTCTTCACTGAGTCAAACATTCCAAAGAGATTTCCATTTATTACACAAATATTTACTTAACACTTGCCACATATTAGGCAATGGGAACTCAGAATAAAATACCATCTGCCCCTTAGGAACTCACACTCTGGAAGGTGAGAGAAATGAATTTAAAAGACCATATTTATAATATGGTATTTTAGGAATTATTAGAATGGTATGTTCAAAGTACCATTAGAACAAGATGATAGAAAGACTAATGCTGCCTTTGAAGAAAGGGCCTACTTTAGCGGAAGTGGTCAAGGAAGACTATCCAAAGAGGTAACACCTAAGCCTTGAGCTGAGATCTAAATAATGAGGAAAGGGCGCCTGGGTGGCTCTGTCAGTTAAACCTCCGCCTTCGGCTCAGGACATAATCTCGGGATCCTGGAATGGAGCCTCAGTGGAGAGTCTGCTTGTCCCTCTCCCTCTGCCACTCCCCTGCTTGTGCTCTCTCGTTCTCACTCTGTCTCAAATAAACAAAATTTTTATTTAATAAATAAATAATGAATGAATGAATGAATGATGCGGAAAAGGCAGCAAGCACAAGTTCTAAAGAAAGTATCTTCCAAACAAGGAACAACATATGCAATGGTACAGAGAAAGGTCAATTTGAAAAGAAGTTCTATAGAATATACTATACACTCAATAACCAGTAGCTATTATTATATCATGTCCTCTTCATGTATTGAGAAATGGATGATTTAAGAGATTAGATAATATGAAGGCCATACCACTAGTAGTTATATCTTATTTATATCTACCCTACCCATTTACCAAAAAAAAAAAAAATACTTGAGACAGAAGATAAAAACAGACATAAGTAAAAAAAAGCAAACATGAATTAATCAAGTATTGATTCATTCAAATATTTATTAAGCTACATGGCCAACCTTAAAAATATGAAATAGACATGCTCCCTGACTTTGAGGAACTTATGTTCTAGCAGAAAAAAGGAAATGGATATAGATATATGACAACAGAGCAGAATATATGCTACAATAGTAGTAGGAACAGAAAAGTCAAAGGTTGGAGTGGGGTAGACAAGATGCCTTACATCAGAACACCAAAGCAAAAATAACATACAACAGGTAAATGAAAAACTAAGCTTCAACCTTCTCCAAAGACAAGAATGAAAAAAATGAAGGGTTGGGTGCCTGGGTGGCTCAGCTGGTTAAGTGTCTGACTCTTGATTTCCATTCAGGTCATGACTGCAGAGAGTCCTGGAATCAAGCCCTGCTATGGCCTCCATGCTCAGTGCAGAGCCTGCTTAACAATGTCTCTCCCTCTCCTGCAGCCCCTCCCCCTGTTTGTGCACTCTCTCTCTCCTTCTCTCCCAAATAAATAAATTTTTTTTAAAAAAATGAAGGGTTACATGCACAACTCTTACTGATAAAAGCTTAAAAAATAATTTCACGTAGAGAGATAACTTTTCCCAACTTGTGTGATCAATCTCCTAAATTTTTTTTAAAATATTTTATTTATTTATTTGACAGAGAGAGACAGCAAGAGAAGGAACACAAGCAAGGGGAGTGGGAGAGTGAGAAGCAGGCTTCCCACGGAGCAGGGAGCCTGACGCGGGGCTTGATCCCAGGACCCTGGGTTCATGACCTGAGCTGAAGGCAGACACCCAACAACTGCGCCACTCAGGCGCCCCTAATCTCTTAAATCTTTACACAAAATACCCTGAATAACATAATAAACCATGTCCAAGAAGACACTTTTACCATACCTATAGAAATATCTCTTATACCAACCTTTGATTAAAGCAGAAAATACAAAAGTAGAATGACCTAAAAGGCTCTCCATCACCCAGCCTCTATATTCTCTCTAATCTCATATTGTATCATTTCCCACCATTACAAATGAATATATTTTACTGCACACATAATGCTGTTTTTCCATCACCCAATGTTTCCTCCAGGCATCCAACTATTTCTAGCTAAATAATGTGTTTTAATCAAGACAGAGCTCATAGGCACAATTTCTAAGAAGTCTTCCTTGAATTTTCAGGCCAAACTAAGTTTCTTTTAGGCAGCTCATATTATATCCCATTCATATCTTATTACTGCATTTACTACATATTACTATCTATTTATGGGTCTTTTTCTTCAACTAGACTAAAAGCTCCTCAAGGATAAGAGTCCTGTCTTACTTATTTTTGTGTCCATAGCACTTAGCAAAGTAGTGGGTGTCCACTAAAAGTTTGTAAAAACTTTACAATTTTAATAAAACCTACCAAATAACAAACTTAATTTAGAGATGGCCTTCTAGTAATCACACTTGAAAAATCTAAAAGAATAAATCACTAATATTTTCTTTAGAGGGGATGTCCTGAATACCAACTGTCTACATTTTCAGTCTTTTGTGCAAACTCTTCAAATCTGAGATCATTAGTAAGTGCCAAATGTACCCATAGTCTGCACTGTGAATAAGATTTGCTCTGCATACTTCTTAGGTGAATGGGTGGCAAAATGAAATTGCATTGCAAAAGTCAAAGAGACTTCATGTATGCCCACTGAGACCGAGGGCCCATGAATGTCAGCATAGGTGTCTTCTATAACCAATGGTTCTCAACTCTCTACCAGTTATATAACATTTGCATACGTAGCCCATTCTCATAAATGACATTTCTCAATGGACACAGTAAATTCTCAACTGAGGACACACATCTCTGGAGTAGCAAGGTACTCCCATATATTAAGAATTACTGTTCTGCTTATTTCAGTTGAAAACATCACATAGGATCTTATATATTAATCTTATGCATATATTTATAACTTATAATACATTTCTTTCCTTTAAAAAAATTGTGATAAAAGGGTGCGAAAATCAGCACTAGAGAGCCATAAAGGTTATGGGGAGAGAGGTGATTACAAAAGCTAGGTAATTCTGAAGAGACTGGTAAAATCTAAAACCTTTATTTCTCTGATGTAAAATTTATTTGTTGTTTTGGTACAAAGAGAAAGACAAATTAAAGCTCTAATTATCTAAAGCCAAATTTCTGGGTTTTTTTAAAACAAACTTTCCGTATTTTTAAAATACCCCTCAAGGGGGAGCTGGGTGGCTCAGTTGGTTAAGCACCCAACTCTTGATTTTGGATCAGGTCAAGATCTCAGGGTCGTGAGACTGAGCCCCGGGTCGGGCTCCCTGCTGGGCGTGGAACCTGCTTAAGATTCTCTCTCTCTCTCCCTCGCCCTTTGCCCCTTCCTCCCCTTGTGCTCTCTCTTTCAAAAAATAAAAAAATAAAAACGAAATATCTCTCAAAATATTTTAATGTGCTCAAATGGGTATCACTTAGAATTTTTATTAACTAATTTGCCTGTCTCTATTTATAGTATCATGAAAATAGTAAGAGTACAATATTGTGTAGCCTTTCTGTTGACATAAATTTTACAAATATTTACTCCAGCCCCAAAATTAAAGCCAGTATGATATTTTCAGCACTAAGTTTTCAGAAAGCTCAGCCTTCTTCCCGTAGTTATAAGAGATCTGAGTCATTCAGCTCCCAATGCCATATTCAAATCATTAGAACACCACATCCCCCTAGTGTGACAAGAACCATAATTTCTCCAACAGAAAAATTAAGCCCTCTCCCTACTGATACTAACTGCTACTACAGGAATGGCATATGAATTACTTCTATAATCTTTCTGCAAATAGTTAATAAGCTCTCAGTCTTGCTTCAGCTAAAGGAGTTAGTTGTTCACACAATGCAATTATAAAGTATCAGGAGCCTAGATTCTGGTCCTGACACTGTCACTTTGTCTCAAGGTCTGTTTCCAGAACTACAAATGAGATAGTTCAGTATAATTAAGTTCAAATAACATTTATTGAGTACATTCTCTGAGCCAATATATAATGCTTAACTTGTTGCCAGTATCCCAAATTTAAATATTTTAATGATTTGAGGTTATTAAATTTTTCCTGCTTGCAATAGACTGAATAAAGAGGACCCAATAGTTAGCACCTTTCTCCTCAGGTCTTTTCCTCAGACACCTACCTCCCCAAGCCCTGCCCACAGACATGTACTTGGGGGTCACAGTTGCTATCAGCTTTCTGGCTTCAACCCAAACCCCAGCACGAGGCTGATAAACAACAGGAGTTTGCCATACTCTGCCCCAACCTGTAATGGGGGCAGTGCCTGAGGAGGAAAAGGGAGATTCAAGCAAGGCCTTACCCTGAAAAAGAAAGAAAAGATTTTACCAAGAAAAATATTCACAAACTGTGACCTTGGGCAAACTGCTTGACCTATCTTCGATTTTTCTACACTAAAAAATGGATCAAATATTACGTTATAGGGCTGGTGTGAGAATTAAATGTATAAATTACATAGTTTTTCACTAGAAAGTGGAATTAACTGCCTTGTGAATCAGTGACCCAGTCTGTTCCCACAGAAACCAGTTTACTTGCCAAGCATTAAGAGAATTCTACTTCAGGAGAGGGCAGGCAGTAAATGACCCTAGGATCTCTTCTAATTCAAAGATTCACTGAAAACACGCAGCTATATCAGCATCACCAGGGTGTGTATCACACACAGGTGGTCACTGTAGTATTTTAGTCTGAATCCTAATCATTAAATTGGCAGCAAAGTGGATTCAGCAGCCACACAGGCCACAGAAACCCTCCTAGACACAAGGACTCTGAAGTAGGCTGTGAATAACTACAGATCATCTACTACTTACTTATGGGAATAAAAGTCCAGAGACTAGAGAGGGCTTACTTCACAACATGAAGAACACCCAAAAAATACTGATAATAGTCTCAGGCATGTATAAATGTTCAATAAAAGTTAACTCCTATTACTGTTATTATCACATCATGGAAGCAGTAAACATGAAGACTGATAATAGCTCCTTTGGGTAAAGGAATGAAGAAAAGGGTGCTTGTATACACAACTGTAAGGAATATAAAGCCGCAGTCTTTCTAGAGAGTAATTTAGTTCTACCTATCAAAAACCAGATTGTGCACACTGCAGTAGTATCTAGAAATCTGCATTTGTGCTTCAGAATATATATATAAGGGTGACTATTCTTTACAATATCCGTAATAGCAAAAAAGAGAAAACTAGAAATTGCTTTTAGAATCTTCAAAAGAGAACTGGAAAAGTAAATTATGCTATATCCATGCCATAGAATACTATGCAATTAAAAAGAGCGAGAAATAGTTTAACATAGTGTTCATAATAGATTGTTTAATGAGAAAAGCAAGTTGCCAAACAGGATATACAAAATATTCCTTTTGGAAAAAATATCTAAACCAATAAATGATTTTTCCTGGAGAATCAGAATTGGTGGGCAGTCAGGTTCCATTTTATATTTATTTAAATTTTTTAACAATAAAAAAGAGAACAGAAATTCCATGTATTTTTGTGTTTGTTTTCTAAGTAATACAAAGTTGCTTATCTTCCCAGATCAAATCAGTGACTGGCTTTACACAATTTTCCAGTAGTTCTGTTAATTTATTTAAATGTCTTACAAATCTGATTAAGCAAATGATTTTCAAAAACCAGTCAAAAAACATTTTAGTTGATTCATGTAGGCAGTAAAACTGAAATGCCAAACATCAACAACATTTGCTTGAAAGAAGTTTATCTCAGAGAAAATCCACTTGGGGTTTTTCTTTTACATTTAAATCATCATATGTCAATAATAATAATTATTTTAAGAACTCTACACTGTTTCTAACCGCTCTCCACTCTTTATTCGGCTACCATTTAAAATGCTATTATCAATTAAGCTGTAGCCATTGTGAATAAATATTCTTATCTTCTCCTTAACATCCTGGATCTAGACGAACTTTTCAAACACAGGCTTTACTGAGCCACTCAGAAAATATAACTACACGTAAAAATGCTGTAGAAAGATAAATAAAATTAAATTTCTTTTTTTTAAGACTTTATTTATTTATTTATTTGAGAGAGAGAGAATGAGAGACAGAGAGCATGAGAGGGAAGAGGGTCAGAGGGAGGAGCAGACTCCCCGCTGAGCAGGGAGCCCGATGTGGGACTCGATCCCAGGACTCCAGGATCATGACCTGAGCCGAAGGCAGTTGCTTAACCAACTGAGCCACCCAGGCGCCCTCAAGTTAAATTTCTATAAAAACTGTGTGGCATTTACTAGTTGCAGTGACCCTTCAAGTACAAAGTTCACTTATCTATCATTTAAAGGTCAGCCCTACTATTAAAAAAGACATTATAGGATTAAATTAAGCCTTCCAATCTCCAGAAAAGTACCAGTGTATAACTTTATCTAGAATATAATTGCTTTGCATGTAAATATATGAGATCCTTGGACATTTGAAACTTATTTAATTAAAACAAAACAAAACCTAAAATCCTCAGGTCATGAGGCAGTTACTTTGCTTAAAAAATAAATACCAAGAATGAAATCTTGTAATAACTTAGAACTTTAGATACCAAAGATTTTCCCTGAATTCCCAATTATTCTATGGATTACATTAAGTACGAGAAATGGGTTTCAAGGGCAAAGAGGGCAAAATCCCATCTCAGCTAAACTTTAGGGATTTCAAGTGAAAACATCTTTGTATGTAATAGGAACTCAGAGTAATAAGAAATGTAAGTGCTAAGTTTTCATGCAAACTTGGTGTAGCACTAGCCTTGGTGCTACATCCAACAATTTTGCATGACCAAATTTTCTTGAATTCAACCTCCCTCTTATCTTCTAATATTCTTTCCTATCCAAATCTTCATCCTATTCTATAATATCTACAGAAAGTGTTCACAGGAAAATTACAAAGGAAGCATTTTGACAATGTCTCTAAGATAAATTATATAATATCAATCTTCATCGTCATCTTTCAAGAAGTTTGAGACATGAAGCGAGGCAAAGAAGCATGACATTAACTGGCATTCAGGAGAATTTGGGGGTTGGGAAATGTGAAGCTTTTATCACACCAAAGTTAGAAAAATGATGAAAGACGGCCTCATACATTTTGGAATAACATGAAAATAGTACTAAATTAAGGAAGAACTAGGATAACTTTGTATAGAGGTGCTAGTTAATTCAAACTATTTTCTAACTTCTGAAAGGACTATTTTTTTTAAAAAACTGAAAAATATAGAAAGGGAGACATGATCACTTAATTCTTGATACTATATCATTACATTAATAATGTTTCAGTTAAGGGAACTGGTATACCTACAAAGTACTAAATGAACCAAAATTGAGCCCAGCATGAAAACAAAAAAAAAGATATGTCAAACCCAGGACCCTTGCAGAGCAACCATTCATTTCTATTTGCTTCAAAACATTAAAGATGATTTTTTTTCAAATGCCCAATACAGTTTTCAAAAAACAATCCATTTTATAAAAAGTGAGGATATACTTACTATAAACATAAAAGACTATACAGTGTACAATTTAAATATAATAGAAATCAGGGCGCCTGGGTGGCTCAGTTGGTTAAGTGACTGCCTTTGGCTCAGGTCATGATCCCGGAGTCCTGGGATCGAGTCCCACATCAGGTTCCCGGCTCAGCGGGGAACCTGCTTCTCCCTCTGACCCTCTCCCCTCTCATGCTGTTTCTCTCTCTCTCTCTCTCAAATAAATAAAATCTTTTTAAAAAATAAAATAAATAAATAAATATAATAGAAATCAGTCCCATACACATTAAATATGTTAGAATCAGATTTCAACCTGTGAAATTCAAGAATCTTATCACTTAAAAAAAATACTAGATTCTAGTTAAGGTCAAGATAATAAACTTTCCAGACACAAAAATACTGCTGCAGGAAATGATTACAATGTATTCTTTGTCCAACTGAAAGATGAATTACTCTTTAAAAAGGCATGAATTTTTTTTTTGTAGAAGACATGCAACCTAGAAATGTGAGAATGTAGTTTACCTTCTATTGAACGCTAGATTTTCATTCTTTAGAGGCGCTGTATTTTAAAACATAAAAATTACTGTATGATTGAGGTGGAATAAGATTAGACTCAACAGACTGTAATCATAAATTAAACACCACAATATTGTATTTCAGGTTTTTAAATGAAATACAAATCACAGGGGAGGAAATCAATACTAAATGCTTAAGCGCAGTTGATACGGGACCAAATCATACTCAAGCATCCAATGGTTAGATTATCTGTAGGGGAAAACATCAAGAGCCCAAATGATAATCTTAATTAATCTCACAACACTTAGCATCTAAGCCACACATTTGGTACTTGATTACATTTGGGTCAAATGCAATAACTGTGATGTTTCATAGTATTACTTAATTCCTGCAATGATTTATTGCAATGCTATTCCCACATAAAACATAAGGAAGTTTAGCCTTAAAGTAAGTCCCTCCAAAGAACCAATCACAGTGCTAAAAATATGTATGTACACAAATATTTTTGACATGAATGAAATTAATATACAAATATGCTTTCTTCCAGGCCAAGCTAACCCAGCACTGAGCCTCTGAATATGGCAATTAAAGACAGGTATGACTCATCACCTTTTCCTGTCAATTATTTCCCTGAAATCAGTCATTTTCTATTTCCAGGATGGCACCCTTGTTCAGGCTTTATCTCCACAAATTAGAGATATAATCACAGGTTCTTCACTGTTGCTAACTGCATTTTACATAGCTTACTGCCCACTTAATCTTCCTAACTCAAATCTTTGCTCATGGCATGCCCTCGCTCAAAATACCTCAATGACTCTCTATGGCTTCATACAGTTAAAGTCCACACTGTTCAGTGTTTTCAATGAGGCCCTCCAAGGCCTGTTCCCCACCTGTCTCTCCAATCTCACACTCACTGTCTCATAGGCACACTGCAAATTCTGTATACATCTATACTTCCTGTTTTCACAGATGTCAAAATGCTATGCTTCCTACTTTCTGCTCTTCCAAATCCCACTAACTCACTCAAATTTTCCCTGACTTAATCACTTGAAAGTGAAGTAAAGCTACCATTTACTGGTGACCCACTGTGTTGAAATCTCTGATAGGCCTGGCACAGGACAGATACAAGTATGAATAAAGACCCAAGCTTGTCAGAAGGAATTTACAGTCAAGTAAGGAAGAGAAGACACATGTCACTGTAATGTAACACAGAATATCATAAATGTTATTAAAGATAGATAAGCAAAATTATAGTGGACTTTTATATTCAAGGAACAACAGATCACTTCTGACTGGGGATAAGTGACAAAGAAAATGGCATTGAAACTAATAGTTGAACCCTGGCTTCAACAGGCAGAGATGATAAGGGTTTCACAAGTAATGGAAATGGCTTGAGAAGACACTGGAAACCCATACCAATAAATGTTCGTATTACTCATTTGGCAATTCACCATGTACTCTTTTGAGGAGCTGTTTAGATCATTTGTTTGTTTGTTTAACTAATACTGCATATATTTACATCCTAGGGCCTAGTCCAATAGGACATATGATATATAAACTTATAAAATAAGCAAAGTAATAGTACCTTTCTTGCATCGTTACATTGACAAGTGAGATAACATGTGTGCGAAAGTGGCTGTTACTTAACAGACGCTAAGGGCGCCTGGGTGGCTCAGTTGGTTAAGCGACTGCCTTCGGCTCAGGACATGATCCTGGAGTCCCGGGATCGAGTCCCGCATCGGGCTCCCTGCTCAGCAGTGAGTCTGCTTCTCCCTCGGACCCTCCCCCCTCTCATGTACTCTCTCTCTCTCTCTCATTCTCGTTCTCTCAAATAAATAAATAAATCTTTAACAACAACAACAAAAAAGACGCTTAAAAAACGACAGGTTTGCATTATTTTTGTTACATAGCTCTCTGTGATAAGCAGTTCTAAGACTGCCCCCAAGATCCTTGCCTTCTGGGGTGTACACCCTGCAAAATCCCTACCATGGAGTGTAGGTAGAATGTATAAATATGATGGCTGTGACTAGGCTGTGACATAAGGCAAAGGGGAAGGGATTCTGCAGATACAAGGTTCCCAACCAGTTTGACTTTGAATTAATTAAAGTGAGACTATCAAGGTGGGCCTAACCTAATCAGGTAAATGCTTCAAAGAGGGCTTGGGCCTTCCCTTAAGAGAAGACTCCTGTGGGCCTTGAAGAAGCAAGCCACCAGGAGTTCTACAGCTGCAAGAATTTTAATTCAGCCAATAATCACTTGAGCTCTGAAGAGAACCCCAAGCCTCAGATGAGACTGAAGTCCTAACTGAAACTCTGGACTGCCGCCTCGTGAGGCCCTGAGCAAAGAACCCAGCTAAGCCATGCCCAGACTCTTGATCCATGGAAAATGTGAGATAATAAATGTGTATTGTTTTCAGATGCTAAATGTTTTGGTAACTTGTTATGGAGCAACAGAAAACTAATACACTCTTTCCCTCCACCTTCTCTTAAACACCTTCCCTTATCAAATATATTTTTAATCATTTTGTTGAAACAGATAATTTAAAATGCAAGAATAAAACAATATTATAAAGTCCTTTCCTCCCTCCCTCCTTCCCTCTCCCCCTCCTTCTCGCTCTCTCTCACATACACACACAAATTTTATAAAGTATCTGACTGCTAAAGAAATAGTGTCTAATGTGCCAAAACTGTTTTACTGGAACATATTTTGCTCATCTACAAGATGGATAATAGTAATAGTGCAGACCTTTTAGGGATGATATGAGGATTAAATGAATTAATATAAGCAGACAATTTAAATCCTCGCTACTGAAAGTGTGGCGTGGAATCTGGTAGGAGATTTTTTTAGAAATACATATCAGGCCCCATCCCAGACCTAAGAAACAAGACCTTACTTTAACAAGATCTCCAGGCAATGTATGTACACATTTAAGGTTTGAGCAGCACTTCTTTTGCTGGTGCTTGCCATACATAAGTTCTATATGATCAGCGCATTTTCTTAAAAAACTAATTTCTTTTCTATATCCCCTATCTTCTTTTCACTTGAATATAAAAAATTTTCATCTGCAAACTGATTTCTATAGTAAAAGCTCTTTGTGATTGCCTTTTTTCTAATCAGGCTATGAATTAAGAAACTAGGAGAAAATAAGCCTCTGGTTGAGTTTGAGACTATTTTGCTCTTTAGTTATAATAAGTTAGGAGTAGTGTTAGACAGCTAACAGTCACTTAAATCACAGGGAAATTTTTTTTAGATAGCATTTTAACCAATCCAAATATAAAAACTACAGATTATACTGAACATAAAAAGTACAACCAGAAGTGAAGCTTACCTAATATTACTGTGACTTTGGTCTTCTACAATTACTCAGGCATATGTCTTAAAGGAGATCATATTGTATTTCCCATCTTTTGCCTCCACATAATTTACTATCCATGTTACAAGTAACTAAATATAAGTTTCAGGTCAACAAACAGAAATCCAGTTTGAAATACAGATAAAGCAAAACAAGGGCACCTCAAGTTTCAAAAGGAGGGGCAATTCAGAATATGTAGAAGTGCCTAAAGGTGATAAGGTAATTTTCAAATAATCCCTATAATGCTGCACTGATGGACTTAACTTTCTGCTAAGATTCCTTTGCATTCAAATTAATACTCTTTAACACACTTCATTTTTTGAACAGCATTTGAAAAATATGCAAAGATATCTTAATTCATTTTACTTTAGATCTTTTGCAGGAAATTAAGAGCAATTTTAGTCCTTTTAAATCTGTATCCCTTTAAATTACAGGTGATGGTAAGACAATTTAGAGTGACTTGAACTTCCTCTTTTGCTTTGACAGGCAAATTGTTGAAAATAATTAAATAAAAGAATACTCCAACTCCCCCTAGCAGGAAAATATTTCTATGCCACCTCCAGCTCTAACTTTTGATGTTTGCGTTGACAGAAATGTCAATTACAGAATAATAAAGTATATTGAAAATGTATGAAATGCCTGATCTATTTAAAAAAAAAGTATTACTTCCTACTCTGTGATTTTTGTAGCTTTTTAAATATAGTGATGGCTAACAGAATTTCAAAAGACGAGGTGACATCTCAAATAGTGAAAACTCATTAAGAACAGCAATGAAAAAATTTTTAGAAAAACACAAATCTGATGACTTCTTTTTCAGACCATATACTAAGGATGAGAAACTGAAAATTTTATGTATGTTTTTCATATTTTCAAATGCAATCCCAAAATGTTGCATCTGTTTTTCTAATCTTTCTCAGTATTGAATCATTTTGAGGCATTATAAAAGAAGAAACATTTATTTATTGTATCTATTATAATAAATATATTTACTTTTTTCATTATTTGTTCATTCATTTATTATTATCCCTATTTCCTGAGCAGGCAAGATCTCAATGAGAAGGTGGCAGCTGAAGAAAAATTAGAATGAGGGAAGGAAGGGAACCATGCACCAACCTAAGAACAAGGGTCCCTGCCAGCACTCCAGCCCATGGCAAGCATATACCTGGTGTGTCTGAAGAATAGCAAAAGGACAAGTGTGGCATTTGTGAGGGAGGGAGTAGCAGGGAATGAGGTCAGAAAGGTAAAAATCAGAGAGCACGACTGCATTGAGCCTTGTAAACCTTGGTAAAAAGAACGTTTGGCTGAGTGAAATGAGAAGCTAATAGAGGATATTAAGGGGAGAAGTAAAGTAATCTGACAAATTTCAAAAGGATGGGTATGGCCGGTGTGTGGAACATGGACTAGGGTGGTAGGGCCGAGGGTGAGAGGCCGGAAACCAGTTAGGAGAGATGGCAATAATCCAGTACAAGAAATGATCAAGTCAGAGAGAGGTCAGATTCTAGATTCTGAGATTTGGAGCCTGGGAGTTGCCACTTGCTGATAGGGGAAGACTAAAAGCTTAACCCTGCAAGAACCAGTCTTCAGCTATTTACTCCACTTGGAACACAGCTGCTCTCCATTGAATAGAAAAGAAAAGCAAAACCATTTTGGAGACAGAACTCTGGAAACATGACTCAGTCATACACATGCAAGGCCTGAGGTCCAGCATGGATATGTGACTAGTTAGAGCTCTCTGTGGTCTCTCCTGAGTGTGTGCATAGCCTTACACATGTACAGCGTCTAATAGACCACCAGTGATATGTACAGTCTTATGAAGGCCCACCTACTCCTTAAATCTTGTTCAAATTCTGGCCAATCTGTGGCTTTCCCCAACCAGAATTATGACCTCATGCTATTTACAACACTGGCCTTCCCATCTTTTTGCCACAAAAATCACTACTGTTTCCAACAACATTCCAAAAATACAGGGTTTCTATGTTTGCTCCAAATCAAGTAAACCCCTTCCAGCAGCTAAAGCAAAGCTACTGGTTTTCCTTCTTTCTTTTATTGAAGTATAGTTGACACACAATATCACATTAGTTTCAGGTGTACAAGACAGTGATTCGACAACTTTGTATGCTACGCGGTGCTCACCACAAGTGCAGCTACCGTCTGTCACCATCCAATGCTATCACTAGACCACTGACTATATTCCCTATGCTTCACTTTCATCTCCATGACTTATTTATTCCACAGCTAGAAGCCTGTATCTCCCACTTCCCCTCACCCATTTTGCCCATCTCCCCCACTCCCTCCCCTCTGACAACCACCAATTCATTCACTGTGTTTATGGATCTGTTTTTGCAAAGCTCCTAGTTTTCACAGCTTGCCCCACCCTGGTAAAACTACCATGACAATAAGCCAGTGGTGGGAACGAGCAGAATGGGAGCAGCCTCAGGGACTAAAATACAAACCACTCTTATCTGAGTTCTGTAGTTTTTCTTCAATAGATGCCTCCCAACTTTTTGTATAATTTGTCACTTTCCCAAGTCCTGAACTGGCTGGTTTTTGACAATTTTATTGACTTTTATCATTGCTTTTTGTAAGTGGATTCGCCAAGCTCCTTACTCAGCCATTCTGCATTGTATACTTTTTAAATGTAATTTGCCTGAGCAACCTACTAAAAAAAAAAAAGTCATAGAAAATATTTTGAAACATCTCTAAGTATAGAAACTGCCAGTACATTAAAATTACTATTTTCTTTTGACTGTTAACATGCCTTTGTGGAAGAGCTTACTCAGGTGGACTTAAGTGGAAAAAGCCTCTAAGCAGAGTAAACAGCATTTGCAAAGACACAGAAGCAAGTCAGGAAACTGTACTGTTACAAATGCAGTGGCCAATCCCTCATTTTAGCTCTTCCTTTCCAACTACAGATGAGCTCGAATTTCTTACCCTTTTCTTGGCCTAATATAACCCAATGTTTTAATCCAATCTCTTTCCTCTTCTCACCAACTTTCTTGAAAGGTTAAGAACACTGTTCCCCCCTCCTCAATCCACTACAATGAGGCTGTATTTCCCAACTTCAGTAAAATCACCAACACAGAGTTTCAGGACTTCTAAAATTTACCAAATCCAATTAACAGTTTTTGGTCCTTTCATACTGAACCTCCCTGTTCCATGTGGCAATGCTACATATTACCTCCACCTTGCAAATCTCTACTCCTTAGTCTGTTACTACACTTAGTTCTCACAATGTTCTGGTCATTTTTCTGCAAATCCTTTAGCTGGGCTTTCTCTTCCTGAACCTACCCCTCAAATATCAGTGATCACTTAAATTCTACTTTTAACCTGCATCTCCCACATTTTCCCCCAAGGAAATTTTAGCCACTCTCGTTGCCTCATGCTAATGTCTCTCAAATCTTTACCTCCAACTATTAAACTTCTCTCACAATTAAACACTATTTCTAATAATTGAAAAATAGTCCCACTTTAATGTTCAGTAAGTTCAAACTCATCAATGTCTGAAACAGAATAAATCTTACCCCCACCCTGAAATCTACTCTTCTTCCTCGTCTCATTCGTTGGACCAAAATCATCCAGCCACCTACACTAGAAACGTAGATGTGACCTTCAATTCTTTTTCTTCCCTGCACTTCTGCTGCTCATGACATACAATTAATTTATAAACCTCCTGATTTTACCACCAGAATATTCTCAAATGTATCTCTTCTGTCTCTGTTCCTTACATTTTGAAGTAGCCAATTGGACACAACTGTGTGAAAAGAACTCTTATCAAAATGACTACATCTGAGGTGCCTGGGTGGCTCAATTGGTTAAGCGTCTGCCTTCCGCTCAGGTGATGATCCCAGGGTCCTGGGATCGGGCTCCCTGCTCGGTGAGGAGCCTGCTTCTCCTCTCCCTCTGCCTGCCGCTCTGCCTACTTGTGCTGTCAATTAAATAAATAAAATCCTTAAAAAATAAATAAATAAAATAAAATGACATCAAAAATGAAGTTTGATCTCATTATTTTTTATGGCTATTATTCCACTGTATATGCATACTACCTCTTCGTTATCCATTCATCTATCAATGGATACTTGGGCTCCTTCTATACCTCAGGTTTTGTAAATAATGCTGCAATAAACATAGGAGTGCATTTATCTATTCAAATTAGTGCTTTTGTTTTCTTTAGGCAAATACCTAATAATGGAATTACTGTATCATATGGTAATTCTATTTTTAATTTTTTGAGGAACCTCTACACTGTTTCCCACAGTAGCTGCACCAGTTTGCATTCCCACCAACAGCGCACAAGGGTTCCCTTTTCTACATCCTTGCCAACACCTGTTATTTCTTGTGTTTTTTGATTCTAGCCATTCTGACAGGTATAAGGTGATACCTCACTGTTGTTTTGATTTGCATTTCCCTGAGAACTTGCAACAACTTGATGGACCTAGAGGGTATAAATGCTAAGTGAAATAAACAGAGAAAGATAAATACCATATGATTTCATTTACACGTGGAATCTAAAAAACAAAACAAATGAACCAAGACAAAAAGAGACAAAGGGGAAAAAAAAGACTCTTAAATAGAGAGAACAGGGCGCCTGGGTGGCTGAGTCAGTTAAGCTTCTGCCTTCGGCTCAGGTCGCCATCTCAGGGTCCTGGGATTGAGCCCCGCATCGGGCTCCCCGCTCAGCGGCGAGTCGGCTTCTCCCTCTGCCTCTGCCCCGCCCCCCCATCTTCTCTCTCTCTCCAAGAAAATAAATAAGATCTTTAAAAGAGAGGGAAGGAGGGAGAGAGAGAGAGAGAGAGAGAGAACTGGTGGTTGCCAGAGGGGAGGAAGGTGGGAAGATGGGTAAAAGAGAGAAAAGGGATTAAGAGGTACAAACTTCCAGTTACAAAATAGGTAAGTCATGAAGATGAAAAGTACGGCATAGGGACTATAGTTAATAAGATGGTTATAACAGTGTTTGGTGACAGATGGTGACTACACTTACCATAGTGTACAATGGAAATGTATAGAATTGTTGAATCTTTACATTGTACACCCGACACTAATATAACATTGTATGTTAATTATACTTCAATAAAAGTAAAAATGAAGCTTGTGCCTAATTCAGTAAGATTAAAAAAATGATGGACTTTCCAATGCTCACCTATATGATCTTAAAATCCTGGCAGTGAATGTTTCTGAATATTTTGCTAATTAATAACAAGCTAAACCTGGGATCATTTGGTTTGCCATTTACTTCTCAATGTATCCATTTTCTAGTAATGTTGCTTTCCATAAGCAAGCAGCTCTTCCCTTCAAGGGCATCTGCACAACTGTCAAATCTCCTCTCCCCTGAAGTAATTAACACTAAACCAAAACATACCTTTCTAAGCCTTGAATAACACCAAGTAATATGTCAGACAAAATGCATGGAAAATAAAGGTGTGCTTGTGTGTCTGAAAGACTTCTGTTGAGAATATTTTGGCTTCCAATAGGTTTTTCTACAACCTGTCCTTTAAAGAAGGATATTTGCTTCTGCCCGACATAATTGAAATATTCTATATCTAAAGGTATTTTTTAATGCACTAGTTGATCTGTATGCTGAAATCACCCTCCAAAAGTGCTCTCACAGAAAACAACGCTGTTTGAAAGATAGAGTCTCATGTTATATTTTAGTATTAGGTTACATTATCGTCTTCCAGCCAAAGTGTATGATATTAGATCGAGAAAATGAGCTGAAATATGTAAGATCTAAAATATGCTGTCCGTAATATTAAAAATACTACCTTTTAAGCAATTGAGAGTGGAGTTACATCAATTCAGTGATTTAAAAAATACCTTGATTTTGTAGGTCATGAAAATTCACTGGCTTTAGAGTGAGACTAACTAACATAGGTTTGGATTTTATATATTATTTTTTTTAAAGATTTATTTATTTATTTGTCAGAGAGAGAGAAAGAGCACGCACAAGCAGGGGAAGCAGCAGGCAGAGGGAGAAGCAGGCTCCCTGCTGAGCAAGGAGCCCAATGCAGGACTCGATCCCAGAACCCTGGCATCATGACCTGAGCCAAAGGCAGAGGTTAACCAACTGATCCACCCAGGCGTCCCAGATTCTGTATATTAGCCCTTTGACCCCAAATGATAACCTAAAATTTTTCAGTCTATTTCTTCATATGTTATATAAAGATGATAATACTTATTTCTTGGGGCTAATGTAACATATGAAACTAGATCTATTAAATATCTGATACATTATTGCCACAGATACTTAATCCATGTTAGTTAACCTGCTTTTAAGTTAGTAGACAGAAGTAAGCAATTTTTATTTACTAAATTATACAATGTATTCCTATTGAGTAGCACTTGTCTATTATTTTTGTTCTCTCCCAATTCTAGTGCCATGTATTTTTCATTTCTAAAGAGAATGGCATTTTTGTAAGAGCATTATGTGAAATCTGTGTTCAAATTACTTTCTGGTAGATACTTGTCACACCTGTTTTTTCTTCCTGTGCACGTAGCTCAATTACATTCCCAAACCAGTGCTGTGGTTCTTGTTTACCAGAAAAGAATGTGCTTCTAGGTCTGGCCTAAAATTCTCCTGCATGTGATCTCTGGTCTTTTCCTCTTTGTGTTGGCTGGGAAGGAGATAAACACAACAGTGTGGTTATCCTGGGAATCCTGTGGTTATTCCTGGGAGTCTTGTATAGAATATAGCGGAGTCACACAATGGAAGTAAGGGCTGAATTCTATGATCAAGAGAATACTATGTAAGTGATGTTGCATGACTCCAAAGCGATGACATAAAAGGCACTGCAGTTTCTACCTTGGTCTCCTGGATTGCTATCTGGAGGAAGTTAGCCATTAAGCCATAATGACACCCAAGCAGCCCCTGTGGGGAGGCCTATGTGAGAGGAAGTAAAGTTGCTTGCCAACCACCAGCATCATTTTGGTAATTATGTGAATGGGTCCCTTTCAGCCCCACCCAGTGAAGTCTTCAGATGATTATATCCCTGACTCTTCATAAGAAACTCTTAGCCAGAACTGTCCACACAAACCATTCCCTAATTCCTGACCTTCAGAAGCCATAAGAAATAATAACAGGTTTTGGGTTTTAAGCCCAAAAAAAAAAAAAAAAAAAAACAGAAAGACCTCTAAACTCTACCTCCAACCGAACATAAAAATTTAAATGGATCACAGACAAATCATTAAGGAAAAAAACTGACAAATTAAACTTCATAAAACTTAAATTTTTGCTCTCCAGAAGACATTGTTCAAAAAATGAAAAGGCAAACTACAAAATATTTGCAAAACATATCTAATAAAGGACTTTTACATATCTATATATACAGAGAGAGAGATGAAATCTGAAAAATCAATCAGAAAACAACCCAATTTAAAAATGGGAAACAGATCTGAATGGACTGTTGACCAACAAGATACATAAATGGCAAATATCATATGAGAAATTGAACATGATGAGTCATTAGGGAAATTCAAATTAATATCACAAGATACCACTATACACCCACTAGAATGGCTAAAATTTTAAAAACTCACAACGCCAAATGTGGTTAAGGATATGGAGCAACTAACTCATATGTTGCTGATAAAGATGGAAAATGATACAATTACTTTGAAAAACAGCTTTGTGGTTTTTTATGAAGTTAAACTACCCTTACCATAAGACTTAGCCAATCCACTCCTAGGTGATTTACCCAAGAAAAATGAAAGCAGATATTCATCAAAGACTTGTACTCAAATATCCATAGCGGCCAATAGCCAACAGCTACATACAGCTCAAGGGTCCATTAACTGATGAGGAGATAAACAGACTGTGGCACAATCTCTACAATAAATTACTACTCAGCAACAAAAAGCAACCAACCATTGATACAACATAGATAAATCTCAAAAGATTTGCTATGTGAGAGATGCTATATACAAAAGACTATGTACTATAGGATTCCTTTTATATGAATTGTAGAAAAGGCAAAACATGGTGACAGAAAACAGATCAGTGGTTGCCAGGGACTATAGGTGAAAAGAAAGGATGACTCTTGTGAAGGGGCATGAGGGACATTTGGGGGTGGGGGGGTGCATAATGGAAATATTTTATATTATGATGCTGGTAGTGGTTATACAGATGTATCCATTTGCCAAAATTCAATGAACTATACAATTAAAATGGGTACATTCAGGGCACCTGGCTTGCTCAGTCAGTAGGGCATGAAGTTGCTACTTTGAGCCCCATGTTGGGTGTAGAGATTACTTAAAAATAAAATCTTTATAAATAAATAAATAAATGGATGCATTGTATTGTATGTAAATTATACCTTCACGAAGTTTTTTTTTTATTACACACTTAGAATAAGGTCTAGCATGTAATAAGCACTCAAAAAATATCAGCCAAAAATAACCAGTATCTGTATGGTAACCAAATAAAGGAATGGTTTCATAGACAGAAAGACTGAGAATTCTAAGATGCTTTTTTCAAAGATGATATAAATTCAGAAATTTATTTTTAATAAATCCTACCCTATAAGCAGATAATTTAAGGGCTTAAAGTAAAGATCTGCCACTTAGTTCTAATTTCTATAAAAAGAGTACTAAGCACAGAGCCAAACAACGTGTGACTCTGGTGAGGTTGGTTAGAATCTCTCAGCAGCATTCATGTAGTAAACAGAGCACAAAAAACAAGTCAGAACAAAATAATGTCAAATGAGTAGTGGGACATGACCTATCACTAAAATTCTAAAAACACTTGAGAAAAGTTGAAACTTCTCATTAAACACTTCAAAAATATTTGAAATAAAACAGAAAGCAAAACAGCAAATTTAAACAGATGTGTAAGTGGCACTGGGGACTACGCAACCAAGGAACCAATGGACCAAAATCTCTCCTGCATCTAGCAGAATCTAGCCTAATAGTAGCAGAGACTAGGATAATCATCATTCTCCTCCCGCACCCCTCACACGCGCGCGTGCACGTGCACACACACACACACACACACACACACACACACACACACACACACACCATTGATGGTTATAAGTAAAGCAGCTATATAAAGAGAGAGAACCGAATAAGTGTCACTTCTTACCCTCTTCTGCTTCATCCTCCTGTGGTGACAATGGACCCCCTCCACTAGTGGGAGTGACTGGTTCCTCCTTCTCAGACTGTCGCTGTAGACTTACTACCTCATATATTGCATCTCCAGCACTGGTGTGCCCTTTTCCCTCAGACTGAGAAAGACATAAACATGTGAATCAATATTAGAAATGTGAAGGAAACGCTAAAAGATAGTATTTCAAGGTTCATTAAAAAGAGCTGAAATTAAGAGTAGCATGTCATGTTTGATTTCCTGCATGTCTTAAGAAAATTTTTAAGGTGTGTTGTTCTCCACTTGATATTCTAAATGATTTATTCTTCTAGTATTATTATCTAGTATCTAGTATTATCTACTAAACATCGTGGGAGAAATTTTCTTTTTATCAAAAAAAACCTGAAACACCACAGATTCTAGGGCAGATATATAAGTAATGCTGGATTTCTAGGACTGACTACACCTTGCACTGAGATAAAAAGATATCAGCTACATCCGTCAAGTATTTCATGGAGTAGATCGTTCTTACTTTATAAATGGTTTACATTCTACGGCCCTTTTCTAAGGAGGAAAAATAAGGCAATTGCCAATTAAACTAGCATAGCCTACAAAGCCCTAAATAGTACCTGACACATAGTAGGCACTCAACAAGTATCAGTAGAATGAATGGCTAGACTAATACTACAACATATGAACTTTGTAATCAACTGACCTGGATCTGAATTCAAATTTTACTACTAATAAGATGTGCAGTCTTGGACAAATTACTTAATTTTGCTGAGTCACAGTACCTATACCAACTAATTCATGGTTGATTCATTCAAAGTATATTAAATACTCTGAACATTTATCAAAGTACCTGAAACAAATTTTTAATAATAACACTTACTGTTGTTATTATCATTATTTCAATGTTTATAGCATGCTAGGCTCTAAAAAACACAAAACAAGAATAATATAGGGCATATGTGGAGATAAAATTATCTCTAATATCTACCTGTACTATAATCCATTTAAATTATAAAAATATAACTACTAATTACTCACTGCTTTCAAGAATTAATTCTGAACCCCAAACTGAATTTTAGGTGCATCTTCAAATCAATTAGCAAATAATAAAAGTTAAAAACAGTCCATTAAAAAAAGAAGACAGCCATGAAAAGTTACTAGGTTTAAACCAATCAAATTTTTATTGCATTTCTACTCTACTCAGGAAACAGAGACCTCAATCCCTACAGCAACCACTAAAATTATCATATAAGGCAATATAGTAAAAATGAAATACTAACTAAATGTTCAAATAATTCAAAAGTTGTCAGGAAAGGAGAAAAAAGAAACAAAAACAGGAAACAATAAAATGATAGATCTAAATTCAAACATATAAATAATTATATTAAACATAAATGACCTAAACATACCAATTAAAAGACAAAAATTATCAGATTATATTAAAAACAAGACACCATTGCATTGTCTAAAAAAGAAAAACTTTATAATAAAATAGGTAAGTTAAAGTAAAATGGGGGAAGAAACTATACCATGAAAACACTAATCAAAAGAAAACTGAAGAGACTCTATCAATATAAGACAAAGTAGACTACCACGCAAGAAAAAAATCACTAGGAATAAAGAAGGTCATTGAACAATGTCAAAAGAATCATTCAACAAGAACACAAAAGCATCTTATAAGTCAAGTCACCTAACAACTAAACAATATAAAGACTTGATGGAAATGAAAGGAGATGGACAAATCCACATTTATAACTGGGAATTTCACATTCCTCTCACAATAATCACAAAAAAGTATACAAAAATACATCAAGGAGAATTGAACATCAACAACAGGATCTAGTATTTACAGATCACTGCACAACACAAAGGCAGATTACACATCCTTTTCAAATGCACATGGAACTTTCTCCAAGACAAAACATTTCCTGGGTTATAACACAACCTTTAAGAAAGTTCTAAAAATTGAATTGTAAAAAATATGTTTAGTGAGCACAATACAATTGGAATCAACAAGAGAAATATATCTGAAAAATCTCCAAATACTTAAAAATAAAGCAACACACTTCCAAATAATCCATGGATTAAAGTGAAAGAGAAATGTTCAAATTACAAAATATTCTGAACTCAGCAAAAATGAATATAAATAAAAATTAGTAATACATCTAAACAGTAGAGATTTAGAGATCTAAGTGCTTATAAAATACCCCAAAATCAGTAATCTAACTTTCTACTTTAAAAAACAAGGAAAAGGGCGCCTGGGTGGCTCAGTTGGTTAAGCGACTGCCTACGGCTCAGGTCATGATCCTGGAGTCCCTGGATCGAGTCCCACATCGGGCTCCCTGCTCGGTGGGGAGTCTGCTTCTCCCTCTGACCCTCCCCCCTGTCATGTGCTCTCTCTCTTTCTCTCTCTCTCTCTCAGATAAAATCTTAAAAAAATAAAAAAATAAAAAAATAAAAATAAAAAACAAGAAAAAGAGATGTAAAATAACACAAAGCAAGCAGAAAGAAGGAAATAAACAGAACAAATCAATAAAACCCAAAAGGTAGTTCTTTTTTTTTTTTAAAGACTTTATTTATTTGAGAGTGAGAGAGAGCGAGAGCGCACAAGTGTGGGGGAAGGGTAGAAGAAGAGGGAGAAGCAGATTCCCTGCTAAGCAGGGAGCCTGTCGTGGGGCTCCATCCCAGCACCCTGGGATCATGACCTCAACCAAAGGCAGACACTCAACCAACTGAGCCACCCAGGCGCCCCCCAAAGGGTAGTTCTTAGCAAAGATCAATAAAATGATAAACCTCTAGCTAAACTGACCAAGCAAAAAAGGTACAAATTACTGATAAACAGGAAAAAAGTGTATATCGCTTGTACAGACCCCATGATAGCAAAAGGAATAATGCAAATAGCCCTATACATATTAATTGGACAGCTTAGATAAAATGGACCAATGCTCTGAAAGCTAAAGAATACCCGCACTTACCCAAGAAGAAATATATGACCCGTATTAAAGAAATTGAATCTGTAATTTAAAACCTTTCTGAAATGAAAACTTCAGGCCCATATAGTTTCAATGACAAATGCTACTAAATATTTAAAGAAATAACAACACCAATACTATAAAAATAAAAATAAAAATAGGGGCGCCTAGGTGGCACAGTTGGTTAAGCATCCAACTCTTGATTTTGGCTCAGATCATGACCTCATGGTCATGAGATCGAGCCCTGTATCAGACTCCGCACTCAGCAGGAGTCTGCTTGAGATTCTATCTCTCTTTTTCCTCTGCCCCTTCCCCTCTCAAATAAATCTTAAAAAAAAAAAAAAAAAATCTCCAAGAAAATATAAAAAAGGGATTCTCAATTCATTATACAAAGCCATTTCTCTAATACCAAAACTAAAGAAGGTGTATTACAAGCAAAAAAAAAAAAAATCACAGACCAATATCCCTCATAAAAAATAGACAAAAATCCTCAATCAAATATTAGCAAATAAAATCCAGCAACATAGCATAAGATATAGATATATATCAAAACCAGTGATGTTTATCTGGGAAATGCAACAATAGTTCAACATTGAAAAAAAATCAATATAATTCAACATATTCACAGACTAAAGAAGACCACCTGATCAATGGATACAGAAAGGTATTTGAGAAAATTCAGTGTTCATTCATTCATGTCAAAGACTTTCAGTAAACTAGGAATACAAGGGAGTTTTCTTAACCTGATAAACAGTATCCATGATAAACCTATAATTAACATCACACTTAATGGTAAAAGACTAAATGCTTTCCTCCTAAGACTGAGAACACAACAAAGACACAGACTCTCACCACTCCCACTCAATATCATACAGAAGTCCTAGCTAGTGCAATAAAGCAAGAAAAAGAAAGAAAAGGCACACAGATTGGAAAGAAAGAAGTAAAACAGTTCTTATTTACAAACAATATAAATCCTTGTCAGGAGTCGATGAACTTTATCTATAAAAAGCTAGATAGGAAATATTTTAAGCTTTGCAAGCCATATGGTCTCAATCACAACTACTCAACTTTGTTGTTGTGGGTAAGTGTTACAACACTGGTAAAATTTCATCTGCACTTAGTTTACTATGGAAGCATAATTTTCTCTACTACTATAATCTCATGTAGACCTAAACATTATATCCACCAACTGAGTTTCAAAATGAGATATTTTTATAAAAAATACTTATTTCTAGTATTCACTTATTTTTAGATCTGTGTGTAAAATAAATTGTCTGGTTCATGTCAGAATTAATTAGAGCACTTTGAAACATGTAAATACACGGCAGGTGCTCAATAAATGTGGTTGACTAAACCACGTTACAAAGATTCTTCACACTTATTCAAATAAGTTCTAATTGTTTAAAATGGCATACTATCATCAAATACAAAGAACGATAATGTTCATATCTCTATTCAGAATCTTTAGAATGGGGTCCGGGAATCTGGGTTTTGTAAAGAGCCAAAAGTGATTCTGATGAAAAGCTAAATTGTGAACCACTGCCTCTAAGAACTCTTGTCTTTAATAAAAATGTCTATGTTCAAAAAATCACAATCATATAACAATCAGATAGTCTCACTAAACTGCAAATATATATAATAACATGGAAAAAATACATTTGCAAGCAGCTTCTATTTGACTTTACACAAGTGAAGGTAAAGAAAGCCAATCCTACACAAAACTGTTGAGTTAGGAAAATATTTGCCTTCCACAGCTTTTTATTTTCCCACAAGCATGTAAGTACGCCCCCCAGCCTTGTTAATTTTCATCTTTCTGCAATTAGAACAGTTATTCCTATTCAGTTACTACTCTTACTTTTTCCAGTTTTATTGAGCTATAATTGAAATACAACACTGTATAAGTTTAAGGTGTACAACATAATGATTTGATACATTACATATATTGTGAAATAATTTCTACAGTAAGTTTAGTTACTATCCATCACGTCACATAGTTACTCTTGGTTATACTGATTAAAGTTTGATTTAAATAGGTTTAAATCAACATGAATCTTCAAAAGGTAATTTTCCTTTTGTGCTTTTAAACTGTTAAAAAAAAAAAATCACAGGCCCAAAATGGCATCACTTAGACCAAGTTTCCAAACCAATACTTAATAAATTTATCTAACTGCAGTTTCAACAATCCCCAAAAATGTAGCCTTAACTGGTTAGTCAGAAATTTTTCAATCCATACCAGTGAGTCTGCCACCTGGGTCCTCTCTACCCCACAAAGAAGGATAGGGTAATCTGCATGATAAGACACATCCTTTCCCCCTGGACAGTGGTCTGGCCTGGAACAACCCTTTTCCCTTACTAATAACTTTCTTGCCCCCACCATCCTATAAAAATCTTCCATTTTCTATTAACTCTTTGAAGCATTCTACTTGTTAGATGGGATGCTGCCCAATTCATGAACTGTTTAACAAAGCAAGTTAGATCTTCAAATTTGCTTGGTTGAATTTTGTTACTTAACAGATTTGGTGGCAGTCGTAGGATCTGAAGCAAACTTCGGACAACATTCAGGGAAAATGAGAAACGATGCAAACCCTTTGAGTTCATTGCCTTTCTCGTCATTTCAGAGGGCTGTGGGTAAGCAACTCTCAGTGTGAGAGCTGCCTTTTTGTTTGCACTCAAGCACCTGACCTGAGTGGCTGTCCTTTACAGGCAGGTCAGCTTGAGCTGGCAGACAGTTATGCACAGAGTCCAAGTGAGCTGGCACATCTGCCCAGAGCCCAACCCGAACTGAACTGGCAATTTTGCCTAGAGCCCAGTCAAGATGGCAATTCTGCCCAGAGCCCAACTGAGCTGGCAGAAGGGTCTGCTCAGAATCACGCCCCCAACCCCTTGGACCACGGGTCCCTGGGTAGAAACCCTCAGCAAGGTTCTACAAGAATTGTCAATGGTGTGCACAGGGCTTTCTTGTGGCCAAGATGCAGTACTGCTAATATATTAAGGCACGTGTTTCTTGTCTTGTTTTGTGTAAATAAAGGCTATTGCTAGCAGGGATCTTAGAGGCAAAAAGCCACAAAAACTGGTGGGTAATGACTGTTAGAGCACATACCACCACTTCAAGAAGACTCCTGTGGTAGGATCAGCTGGTCACAGTAGGGTTAGATTAACTCTAGGTCACCTGACAACCTCAAGAAAACTGTGCAGCAAAGTATACAGTAAAACACACACAATCCCAACCCTGCAGCATACAACTTTTAGGTATTAGATTGGCTCTGAGAAACACGAAGACTTAGCTAATGGGACCCTTACATTCTAAAGAGTCAAGCACACTTGCTTATTTTATGTCTAAGAATTACAGTCCCAGAAGTTGCAGATATCTAGCAAGATGAAAACATTCTTATTAATAATAACCTAGAATTTACAGTGGCCATTATGGAGAATGTTCCAATTAGACAAGATTGATTATTTAAAAAGTATAGTTGAAAGTCAGGGTTCCCAAATTAAACAGAATGGGAGGCCTATCTTAATTGATATGAAGAAGCTTCCAAAAGGCTTCAAGATTCCAAATTAGTCTCATTGAAAGATTCATTACAAAAGGCTAATAAAAAATTTAAAACACAAGCGGTATCTAAGACAAGACTGTAAGACTGACATTATTCCTACTGTTCCCCTCTAGCCTTTTTAACCTGAGTACTGTCTACTAATTTCTGTCTGAGCTACCTTTACCCTCTAAAGAGACAGTTACCTTTTAACATAAAACCACCTGAGGTTATAGGTGATCCTCCTTACATATCTTCCACTTCTTGGTCAAATATAGAGCTTCACAATAAAAACAAATTCTTAAAGTAGGATCCCCCAAAGTTTGTTTTTTTTTTTTTTTTTAATAGATTACCTCCCGGGCCTTGTCAAAGGGGAAAATAAAAATTCACATTATTGCATCCTTTTCAAAGACAGAACCATTGGTCATTAATAATTTCACTCTTAGGAATAAGTCTTCTTTCTTGCCGTCCCAGTAACACAGCTTGGACTTTTTGCCTGCCTGGGACATGCAGGTGGTTGTTTCTTTGACTATCTTGCAGAGTGACTACCTCTTGTAAAAATAGTATCTTTTACACCCCGTTTGAGGATTTCTCTGGGTCCATGAGGTTGTTTAATACTTCCAGAAATCTTTTTTGTCCCAGCCAAAACCTGAAAGATATTTTTAAAAGATTTAATAACTATAATCAGAAATTTGGACAAACTGGAAAGCTGATATCTAGGGCCTAGGAGAAATTTTTTTAGGCCTTCTTCCCTAAGCTAAATGTACCCAAAGGAAAAAAGGCATTCTCATGAATAGATGGGTTTATTAGTCCTGTGATATCACTCAGGCAGCTACAAAATTCAGTGAGAAATTAGAAACAGTTGTGCTTTCTTTACAAAACTAGTCTTCACAGGACCAGAGGTGTGGTTTCAAAAACAATTCAAAGACCACCAATCCTTTCCATCAATCCCAAAAACTTCCCCTATTTATCTCAAAAGTCTTATAAATATTGTAAAAATTCTGACCTTAAGGAAATGAAAGTCCTTCTAGAAAATGGTTACATTTTTTCCCCGATGCATTTAAAAGGAAAAAGTTTAATATTCTATCAGGTCTCCTCTGAGAACTCTTTATCTAACCAATCTCTTTAAAATGCAAATTGCAGGGAGGTAATTCTTATCAAGTAAAAACAAGAAGGAAAGGCCATTTAAAACTTGACTTGCCAAGGACAAATACAAATCTTAAGTAGCTTCTCCACAAATATTAAAAGAAAGCTTTAGCCATCTATACCAATAACCTTAACCATCTACCAGAGAACCTCAGATCCAAATTTTATAACTAAAAGTCTATACTTAATGTCAGCGAGCCCTCTTGCTCAACCTCAGACCTAAACTGTTGAAACCAGAAACAGACAAGACTACTCAACAACTCATGCTCTAACCAAAACCCACTGTATTTATTTCTCATTACACTTTTCAGGTGGCACTGACAAAAAACATTTTGCAATGACTGGAACATTCCAACCATGGGAGAACAGAAAAGCCCTGATAGCAACCAAATGTCTATTAGACAATATCCCACATGTCCCCTTGCCTGCCCAGGATCTTGAGCTGAACACATATAGACCCCACCCATGATCACACACTCTTTGCCTGCTCTTTTGCCAGGTGCCCACCCGAACCTCTTCCTATGAAACTCTAGGTGTCCATCCTGCCAGTGGACATGCTGGTTGTTAAGGCTTGAGCCTGCCACCTCCCCAGCTGCCAGAACCCGAAATAAATTTGTCCCTTTCTCTTCTCCAAACCCTTGTCTCTTGAGTTACTGGCTTTTCTTGTGACAAGTTTATTCAGGTTTGTTCAGCAACAGTGTTAGCAAACCACCCAGGTGCTATCCTACTGATTTGTCCAGCCTCGATGGGATTCCCTGGGACAGCTGGCTGCAGCAGCATGCCAGAGTTCATCAGTTGATGGGGTGGACAATGTAGTTGGCTAAGAGCTGACCCATTCCTTTCCTGAGTGAGTGGCTGTGACAGATCCTTTGGTAACAATTATCTCATGGTAGTAATTTTAAAACAGAAGCTAATAAGGTCTGCATCTATCTGCATGTTCATGTGTGTCTATGTATGTGTTCTACATGTGTTTCTACCTCTGGAAGGAATTAATTTGTAAAACAGCTCTGTTTAGTTGTTTTGAAGGCAAGCACTTATAAGAATTGGTCATTCTAAAATGTAAAAAGATAGAAACTAACCCAAATGCTTTCCAAGTCCACATAATCTGGAAAAATACTTGATATAAAAGCTAGTTTGAAAAAGGGGACAGAAAATTTGAAGAAATAATAGCTAAAAACTTCCCAAATCTGGGGAAGGAAACAGAAATCCAGATCCAGGAGGCACCAAAAGCCCCCCAAAAAAAGAAACCCAAGGAGATCACACCAATATACATAGTAATTAAAATGGCAAAAAGTAAAGATAAAGAGAGAATTTTAGGGGCACCTGGGTGGTGCGGTCGGTTGAGCATTTGACTCTTGGTTTTGGCTCAAGTCATGATCTCAGGGTTGTGGGATCGAACCCTGTGTCAGGCTCTGTGCTCAGCATGGAGTCTCCTTGAGACCCCCTCTCCATCTCCCTCTGCCCCTCCCCACCACTCACTCTCTAAATAAATAAATAGATAGATAGATAGATAAATAAATAAATAATCTTTTAAAAGAGAGAATTTTAAAAGCAGCAACTGAAGACACTTATATAAAGGGAAATCTCATAAGGCTTTCAGCAAATTTTTCAGCAGAAACTCAGGCCAGAAGGGACTGGGCTGATATATCTAAAATGCTAAAAGAAAAAAACTTGCACCAAGAACACTCTGTCCAGCTAGGCTATCATTCAGAATAGAAGGACAGAGTTTCCAAAACAAACAAAAGTTAAAGCAATTCACCACCACTAAACAATCACTACAAGAAATGTTAAAGGGTACTCTTTCAGTGGCCCTAAGAAGAAGAAAAATAGGATGCACAAAAGTAGCAAAATTAAGTATATCTATATAAATCAGTCAAGGGATTCACAAAATAAAAGAATGTAAAGTATGATACCATATATCTAAAACATGGGAGGGGAGGAGTAAAAAATGGATTCAAACTTAAGTGACCATAAACTTAATATAGACTACTATAGGCAGGAGATGTTATAAATAAACCTAATGGTAACCACAAATCAAAAACTGATAATAAATATGCAAAAAATAAAGAGGAAGGAATCCAAGTATATCACTAAAGGAAGGCAGCAAACCATGAGAGGAGAGAACAAGAGAAGAAAAAAAAAGAACTACAAAAACAACCATAAAACAAGTAACAATGTGGCAGTAAGTACATAATTACTTTGAATGTAAATGGACTAAACACTCCAATCAAAGGACACAAAGTGACAGAATAGATAAAAAGCATGACCTATCTATATGCTGCCTACAAGAGACTCATTTCAGACCTAAAGACACATGCAGATTGAAACTAAAGGGATGGGGACGCCTGGGTGGCTCATTTGGTTAAGTATCTGCCTTTGGCTTGGTCATGATCCCAGCATCCTGGGATCAAGCAACACAGCAGGCTCCCAGCAGGCTCCCTGCTTAGTGGGGTGGTCTGGTTCTCCCTCTCCCTCTGCCCCTCCACCTGCCCATGCTCTCTCTCTCTCAAATAAATAAATAAAATCTTTAAAAAAAAAGAAAAGAAAAGAAACTAAAGGGACGGAAAAGCAGTTATCATGCAAATGGCTGTCAGAAGAAAGCCAGGTTAGCAACACTTACATCAGACAAACCAGATTTTAAAACAAAGACTATAACAAGAGACAAAGAAGGGCACTATATAGTAATAAAGAGGACACTCCAACAAAAAGATATAACAATTGTAAATATTTATGCACCCAACATAGGAGCACCCAAATACATAAAGCAGCTAATAACAAACATAAAGGAAGTAATCGCCAGTAATACAATAATAGTAGGGGACTTTAACACCCGACTTACATCAGTGCACAGATCATGCAAACAGAGTATCAACAAGGAAACAGTGGCTGTCACATTGGATCAGATAGATCTAACAGATATATTTAGAACGTTCCAGAACATTCCATCTTAAAACAACAAAATACATATTCTTTTCAACTGCACATGGAACTTTCTCCAGAACAGATCACATATATTAGGCCACAAAATAAGCCTCAACAAATTAAAAAAATGGAAGTCAGGGGCACCTGCCTGACTCAGTCAGTTAAGCTGTCTACTCTTGATTTCAGCTTAGGTCATGATCTCAGGGTCATGGGATTGAACCCCAAGGCAGGCTCTGTGCTCAGTGCAGAATCTATTTGAGGTTCTCTCTCTCCCTCTGCCCCTCCCCCCACTCACGCATTCTCTCTTTCAAATAAATAAAATCTTAAAAAGAAAAAATTGAAGTCCTACCATGCATTTTTTCCAATCATAATACTATAAAACTAGAGTTCAACCACATGAAAAAGTATAGAAAGAACACAAATACATGAAGGTTAAGTAACATGCTACTAAACAATAAATGGGTAAACTAAGAAATCAAAGAGGAAATGAAAAAATACATGGAGACGAATGAAAATGAAAACACACAATCCAAAATCTTTGGGAGGCAGCAAAAGTGGTTCTCTAAGAGGCCTAACTCAAGAAGCAAGAAAAATTTCGAATAAACAACCTAACCTCACACCTAAAGGTTCTAGAAAAAGAACAAAAACAAAAAGCAGTAGAAGAATAAAGATTAGAGCAGAAATAAACAATACAGAAACTAAATTTAAAAAAAAATAGAAAGTATCAATGAAAACAGGATGCAGTTCTTTGAAAAGATCAACAAAACTGAGAAACCTCTAGCCAGACCCATCAAAAAAAGAGAGAGAGAGAGAGAGAGAGAGAGAGAGAGAAAGGAGACTCAAAATCAGAAATGAAAGGAGAAATAACCAAAACCACAGAAATACAAAGGATTATAAGAGAATATTATGAAAAATTATATGCCAACAAATGGGACAACCTAAAAGAAATGGATAAATTTCTAGAAATATATAACCTCCCAAAACTGAATCAGGAAGAAACAGAAAATTTGAACACACCAATTACCAGCAATGAAATTGAATCAGTAATCAAAACACTTCCAACATACAAAAGTCCAGGACCAGATAGCTTCACAGGTGAATTCTACCAAATATTTAAAGAGTTACTACCCATTCTTCTCAAATTATTCCAAAAAACAGAAAAAGAAAAGCATTCAAATTCATTCTATGAGGCCAAGCATTACCCTGATGCAAACACCAGATAAAGACACTAAAAAAAAAAAAAAAAGAAAGAAAGAAAACTATAGGCCAATATCTCTGATGAACAGCATGCAAAAATCCTAAACAAAATATTAGTGAACAGAATCCAACAATATATATAAAAAAGAAATCATTCCACAATCAAGTGGAATTTATTCCTAGCATACAAGGGTGGTTCAATATTTGCAAATCAATGTTATACATCACATCAACAAGAGAAAGGAGGAAAACCAAATCATCATTTCAACAGATGCACATAAAGCATCTGAAAAAGCAAAACATCCATTCATAATAAAAACACTCAACAAAGTAGGTTAAGAGGGAACATACCTCAATACAGTAAAGGCTGTATGTGAAAAGCCCACAGCAAACATGAAACTCAATGGGGGAAAACTGAGAGTCTTTCCCCTGAGATCAGGAACAAGAAAAGGATGTCCACTTTCACCACTTTTATTCAACATAGTGTTGGAAGTCCTAGCCACAGCAATCAGACAACAAAAAGAAATAAAAGGCCTCCAGATCAGTAAGGAAGAAGTAAAATTTTCACTATTTGCAGATGATGTGATACTCTGCATAGAAAACCCTCAAGACTCCACCAAAAGACTACTAGAGCTCATAAATGAATTCAGTAAGCTCACAGGATACAAAATCAATATACAGAAACCCACTGCATTTCTTTATGCTAATAATGAAGTAGCAGAAAGAGAAACTAAGAAAACAATCTCCCATTTACAATGACACCAAAAATAATAAAACACCTAAGAATAAACTTAACCAAGGAGGTGAAAGACCTGTACTCTGAAAATGCTAAAACACTGATGAAAGAAACTGAAGGCAACACAAACAAACAGAAAGATATTCCAGGCTCAGGGACTGGAAGAACAAATATTGTTAAAATGTCCATACTACCCAAGGCAATCTACACATTTAATGCAATCCCTATCAAAAGACCGACAGCACTTCTTACAAATAATCTTAAAATTTGTATGGAACCACAGAAGACCCTTGAAGAGCCAAAGCAATCTTGAAAAAGAACAAAACTGGAGGTATCACAATCCCAGATAGCAAGCTATACTACAAAACTGTAGAAATCAAAACAGTATGGCACTGGCACAAAAACAGACACATAGATCAATGGAACAGGACAGCCAAGAAATAAACCCACAATTATGTGGTTAATTAATCTTCAACAAAGGAAGCAAGAATATGCAATGGGAAAAAGTCTCTTCAATAAATAGTGCTGGGAAAACTGGTCAGCTACATGCAAAAGAAGGACACTGGACCACTTTTCTTACACCATATATAAAAATAAATTCAACTGGATTAAAGACATAAATGTTGAGACCTGAAGTCATAAAAATCCTAGAAGAGAACATAGGCAGTAATTTTTCTGACATCAGCCATAGCAACTTTTTTCTAGATGGTCCCCAAGGCAAGGGAGGCAAGGGAAACAAAAGCAAAAATAAACCATTGGGACTACATTAAAATAAAAAGCTTCTGCACAGTGACGGAAACAAAACTAAAAGGCAACCTAAGGAATGGATAAAGATATTTGCAAATGACATATCTGATAAAGGGTTAGTATCCAAAATATATAAAGAACTGATACAACTTAACACCCAAAAAACAAATAATCCAATTAAAAATGGGTAGAAGACATGAACAGACATTTCTCCAAAGAAGACATACAGATGGCCAACAGACATGTGAAAAGATGCTCATCGTCACTTATTACCAGGGCAAGGCAAATCAAAACCACAATGACATAAGGCGCCTGGGTGGCTCAGTCGAGCCCTGCATGGGGCTCCCTGCTCAGCGGGAAGCCTGCTTCTCCCTCTCCCACTCCCCCTGCTTGTGTTCCCTCTCTTGCTATGTCTCTCTCTGTCAAATAAATAAATAAAAAATATTTAAAGAAAAAAACCACAATGACATATCACTTCACACTTGTCAGAATGGCTCAAATCAAATGCACAAGAAATAACAAGTGTTGGTGAGGATGAGGAGAAAAAGGAACCCTTGTATACTTTGGCTAGAATGCAAAATGGTGCAGCCACTGTAGAAAACAGTATGGAAGTTCCTCAAAAAATTAAAAATAGGATTACCATATGATCCAGTAATTCCACTACCAGGTATTTCCCATAGAATACCAAAACACTAATTTGGAAAGATATAAGCACATGTTTATTACAGCATTATTTGCAATAGCCAACATATGGAAGAAGCCTAAGTATCCATGGATAGATGAATAGATAAAGAAGAGGTGGTATGTATATACAATGGAATATTGCTTAGCCATAAAAATGAACGAAATCTTGTCAGTGGCAACAACATGGATGGATCTGTAAGGTATGATATAATGCTAAGTGAAATAGGTCAGTCAGAGAAATACTGTATGATTTCACTCATGTGGAATTTAAGAAACAAATACCATATGATTTCACTCATATGTGGAATTTAAGAAACAACTGGACAAAGAACAAAAACAAGCCAAAAAACAGATTCTTAACTACACAGAACAGATGGTTACCAGAGGGGAGGTGGGTAGAGAATGGGTGTAACAGGTGAAGGGGATTAAGAGTACACTTATCATGATGAGCACTGAGTAATGTACAGAATTGTTGAATCACTGTATTGTACACCTGAAACTAATATAATACTGTACATTACCTATACTAGAACTTAAAAAAAAAAAGACAAAGAAATGGAAGGAAGGGAGAAAGGGAGGAAGGGACGGAGGGAGGGAGGGAGGAAGAGAGAGAATTTGAGTTTCTCCCATCAACCTGATTCTTAGTCCAACTAAAAGGACCTTGAAAGGCACAGGAAATTCTTCCACCTCAACAATAGTTTCCCCAAATCTTTTTGGTCACTTAAAACCTAAAAAAAGTTTTGCTGAGTTAAATAATGATTTAAGTTAAATTTATTAAATGTCTAGATCATTTCCAAGTAAGACAAAATTACTAAAACTTTAATTAATAAACATAAGTTTATCTACTTTTGGCTGCTTCTTACAGAGAAACTAAAGATACTTGGATATGTCAATGCTACATTTTAAAAAAGGCACATGCAAAAAAAAAAAGGCACATGCTTCTAGAAATTTTAAAATGTATTCATAAATTTGCAAATTTAAAAAATGCTGATATGACAGAACATTCACAACTGCTTACTAGTTTTTGCTAAAAATTAAGGTTTCCAAGGGTTAAAAATTCTAATATATATAATTAAAACTACTAAAAATAATAAGAAAAACAGCACCATATACCAGGAAAGTAAGATATTTTCAGTTAAAAAAAAACAAGGGGGGGAGCATAAGGAATAGAGATACATTTTTTGTTAAGGAGAAAAACAGTTATTTTGTCCTAAAATGAGGCTGATTTTTAAAAAACAGAACAAAATCAGAATTTTGAAAAAACTGTAGGTTTGAGGGGGAAAAAAAGGTTAAAAAAATTTTAGGGGCTCCTGGGTGCCTCAATTGGTTGAGCGTCTGCCTCTTGATTTTGGCTCAGGTCATGAGCTCGGGGTCCTGAGATCCAACCCCACATCGGACTCCACACTCAGTGGGGAGTCTGCTTCTCACCTTTTCTGTCTTCCTCTGCCCCTCCCCCCATTTGCATGTGCTCTCTCTCTAAAATAAATAAAATCTTAAAAAAATAATAATTTTAATGTGTGATCTAACTGGCTAATATTCAAATAAATTTATTTTTAAAAATAAGCTCTATTAAAAAAATAAAAATAAGCTTCATTATCAAAATTGAGCTGGTATAAAATTAAAATTCAGTTTTCTCTGTTAAAAAGACAAAAGTTTTCGGGGCATGTGGGTGGCTCAGTTGTTAGGTGTCCCACTCTGAGTTTCGGCTCAGGTCATGGTCTCATGGGGTCCTGGGATCAACCCCTGCCTCAGGCTCCATGATCAGCCGGAAGTCTATTTCTCTCCTTCTCCCTCTCCCCTCTGCCCCTCCCCTCACTTGCATGCAGGCCCGGGCATGCTCTGTCAAATAAATAAATCTTTTAAAAAAAGACAAAATTTTCTTGGACTTTGGTCTGCTTTTGATAGTTGTATAAGTTTCTTTACCTTTTAAATATTAAGTTTTATAATGATCTGTGATCCTATTTAGGTAAGTGTTTAAAACCTTTTTTGATATTTTGACAAAATTTCCAAAATGAAGCTCTTTTAAAAAAAAAAAGTCTTTTTGACCTGGAATATTCCAAAAGATTTATTAAATTAATTAGGCATATTTAACATACAAATTACATGGGAAATACTGTTAAATAATGCTAAGCCTTCTCTAGGTTATATCTCTAAGACTGTGGCACATCTGGGGCACCTGGGTGGCTCAGCTGGTTAAGCGCCTGCCTTTGGCTCAGGTCATGATCTCGGGGTCCTGGGATCGAGTTCTGCATCAGGCTCTCTGCTCAGCAGGGAGTCTGCTTCTCCCTCTCCCTCTGTGATCGCTCTCTCTCAAATAAATAAAATCTTTAAAAAACAAAAAAAAGATTGTGGCACATGTGAAGTCCATTCTGTTTCTGCAAAAATGGTCTCTCACTGCCAGACTTTTGCCATTCTAATGTCCTTATGGCAACAGTCTGCTTTGAAATTTTTTTTAAAAAATTAATATTGACAAATAATGATCATAAATTCAATAAATTCAATAAACAGGGTTATGGGAAGTCAACAAAGGCCACTTGGTTCTTCCTGGTTCCCTGACAAACCCTATTTTCAGTGTTGGCATTCTTTCACCCACTGTAGTACATTTAAGATGACTCAAATCATCAACAGACATTGGTGTAGAGACTTCTATAAAATTTTAACATTCAGCACTGGACTTCATCAAACTGCCACTCAGTATGGGTTATCAATAGGTTCTTGTTATTGTATAAGTATTTTCCAGATGGGTTAAAGCCTTTCCTTGCAACAAGGTTGAAAAAAAAAAACACCCACAAAAACAAACAAAAAAAATGTTAAAAAATGTGTTTCCCACTTGGGGTGTACTTCCCACTCTCTCCAGTGATGAAGGCACCCATTTCACTGGACAAATCACAGAAGCCTTAACAAAAACCTTGCAAACTTCTCAAAATTCCATCACTATACAACCTTCTGCTCATCCCTCATCTCATGCTAGTATGACAACTACTGTTAAGTCTCTAATGTTTTTATGCTTAAGCCTGTCATCTACAGGTTAAAGAAGCCTTCCTGGATCCTAACTCAAAGGACTAGAGATGTAGAGACTTCTAAAACAAACTGACAAGGAAGAGAAGTAGCTGACATTAAGGTAGACTGCTTCCACCCAAAATGGCATATCAAGAATTCATACTTTAACATAAAACACTTTCTCTTTCTTTTCTTTTCCTTTACTCTGGCATTGACCTAGAAGGATGGCACCCTCATCTGTATCTCCCAGGCCACTGCTAAGGGCGGGACATGGGGTAGGGTAAGGGGAATCTCTTTTATTTCAGACTAGGAGGAAATCCAACTGTGCTTCTAACTTTTCATAAGCAAAATAAGACATCTCATTGGTCGACTTCCCTAAATTCACATTATTGAGCTTAAAAAAAAAACCTACCGGGAGGCTTTCTCAATTCAGGATTCACTCCTTTTGGCAGGTCCCTAGTTCCCTGTTTAGAGATAAATGTAAATGAGGCTATGATGAAGAACTTCTCCTTAATTCTTAAAATTATTACACAATCTGTTGCTAGGGCAATAGCAGCCCAACAAAGATCCTTAGACTCTCTAGACAAAATTGTCCTCAATAGAATAGCTCTTGATCATCTTTCAGCTGAACAAGGAGATGTCTGTCCAGCATCCAACAACTCCTGCTATGCTTGGCTTAACACTTTGGGGGAAGCTAAAATGCAATCATGTAAGAACAAGCTACTTGGCTTAAAAAGGTGACTCCTTCCACAGGGTCCTTGGCTTATTTGATTTTGACTGGTTTGGGTCTTGGGGATCTTAACTCTACAGCACAGTCCATATATTGAGAATTATTCTACTTATAGTAATTATATACCACCAAGCTCACAGCCGCTAACCACCAAGCAAATAATCTCTTTAAGACTGGAACATCTGGGCGCCTGCGTGGCTCAGTTGGTTAAGCAACTGCCTTCAGCTCAGGTCATGATCCTGGAGTCCCAGGATCGAGTCCCACATCGGGCTCCCTGCTCTGCGGGGAGTCTGCTTCTCCCTCTGACCCTCTTCCCTCTCGTGCTCTCTATCTCTCATTCTCTCTCACTCAAATAAATAATAAAATAAAATCCTTAAAAAAAAAAAAAGACTGGAACATCTAAGGAACCAAGAAAATGAACAACTTAAAAAACATGAACTTAAAGCCATGACCTGTGAATATACCACAGGTGAAGCAAAAATGCCATGACCTCTGGATACCACACAAAGGAATAACAAAAACTGCTAGAACTTGATGTTGGTCACTGAGAGTGGCGCTAAGGACTTCAATTTTGATCACATTTCTGTTAAGCTGAGAGTTTGATCAAAAGGGGGTAATTGTTAAAAAGAAAACCACAGGCCCAAAATGGCATCACTTAGGCATTCTCCAAACCAAGACTTAACTGCAGTTTCAACTCCCTAGGAATGTAAGCTTTAACCAGAACATGTAATTTCCTGGTTAATACTAGGAAATTTACTGGTAGGCCTCTTCTCCTTCCCTTACTAGGGCAACCTTGCCTAAATAACACATTCATTGCTAATAAATGCCTTTCTTTTTTTTTTTTTTTAATGTCCTCTCTCTGCTTTTAAAAACTTTTCTCAAAAAAAAAACTTTTTTAATAAAATACAGATTTTAAAAAATTAAAATCTTCCCCGAGGTACCTGGGTGGCTCAGTCAGTTGAGCATCCAACTCATGATTTCAGCTCAGGTCATGATATTATGGGTCATCAGGCTCCGTGCTCAGTGGGGAGCCTGCTTGAGATTCTCTCTCTCCCTCTCCTGCCCCTCCCCCCCCACTCACACACATGTTCTCTCTTGAAAATAAATCAATCTTAAAAAAAATTTATATCTTTCTCTTATTTAACTTGATGAAGCTCCCCTCTGCTTGCTAGATGGAACGCTGCCCAATTCATGAATCGTTTAATAAAGTCAACTAGATCTTCAAATCTACTGGTCTGAATTTTGTTATTTAACAACAGACTTTATCTTAAAGGCTAAAATATATTCTGCCCTCAATTTCCGCTACGCTCATAAAAAATGACTCACGTATTTCCTCGAAGGGACTTATTTTAAGCACAACTTTGTGTCATTATACTGCTGTGGTCTCTCCCTTTGCTAAGCCCCACAGCATTCTATACATTATTTACATTCAATATTTATCATATCCTTCTTTGTAAAATGGTGATTTTTATACATTTCTTTATTAATAGAAGGTGACACAGAGATTCTTTGGGAATAAGGATTATATTTTAAACACCTTATCCTCACTGTGACCACTATGACAGATATCATAAATTAACTTTGAATTAACTAAACAGTCATGGAATTATTTGTGGTAAAATCCTTTTACATAGCTCACTAATTCAAATGTCACAGAAATTTAGAGAAGGAAAAAACCTCAGTAATAGTATTAAGCTACATTCTTATTTTATAACTAGGAAACCAAGACTTATAGAGATAAAAGGACATTTAATAGAATTTTTAAAAATTATCTCTTGAGAACAAGTCTCAACTGACATACTTATTTCACAAATTCAAAACACTTTTTTCATGTATTAAACTCAAAATACATGATACATACTACATATCTATACATTAGTAAGTGACTCCTTTTCAATCAGATGTAAAATTCAGTATGTCCTTTTAGGCCATATGCTCCAATAACTAAATACTACTTAATTTTTTATTATTATTAGAGTTTTTAAATCTCCATAATAAGCAGCAACATTTTTTTAGCAAATCTTTTCATCATGATAATCAGATATGTAAATATAACTTATTTAAATTATTTGGACCTCACTAATTCTACAAAGTATGCTTCCTATCTCAAGAAATGTCAATCCAGGAGGAGGAGCAAGATGGCGGAGGAGTAGGAGACCTAAATTTCGTCTGGTCCCAGGAATTCAGCTAGATAGGGATCAAACCATTCTGAAAACCCACAAACTCAACAAGAGATCGAAGAAAAGAATAGCAGCCACTCTCTGAACAGAAAAGCGAACACTTTCTGGAAGGTAGGACGTGCAGAGAAGTGAATCGGAGGGGATATACGGGAAGATAGACGGCAGCGGAGGGAGTCTCCGTCAGCCACTACCGGCAAGTGATAGAGCAGCAGAGCACAAAATCAGAACTTTCAAAAGTCCACTCCACTGAGGGACATCACTCCAGTGGCTAAGCAGGGGATGGAACCCTTGTGGTCTCAGGACCCTCGGGGTCACAGAAAGACCGGGCATGCCTGAGTGCGGCAGAGCTCCCAGGTATCTGAGCAGGGAAGCTGGCTGCAGAGACGGAGCTGAGGCGCAGGCTCTTAGCTCCGGGTTGCCATAAACCGTGATCCGCAGCACAGTCAGGCCACTGCTCCTCCAGCAAGGACCCAACAAGTGGCAGATCCGGGGAGACTCCCCTTCCTCCCTGGGGAGGAGTGGCGCAGGAGCGCACCGCAGGGATCTGCTGGGTTTGGAGACTCCACACCGAGTTGGGTGCCAGAGACAGAAACGCTCAGTCACAAGCCAGGAGAGCACACAGTGCCATGGGAGAATGGGGAGACGGGAGTGACTGACTGCTTTTCTCTGGGGGCGCACCAAGGAGTGGGGCCCTGAGTTCTCAGCTCCTCTGAGATGGAGATTAGGAGGCCGCCATTTTCACTCTCCTCCTCCAGAGCTGTGAGGAAAGCTTTCAGGGAACAAACGCACCGGAGAGCAAACCCAAGCAGATTACTTACTTAGCCAAGACCCAGCAAGGGTGGGGCAATTCCACCTCTGGCAAAGACAATTGAGAACCACAGCAACAGATCCCTCCCCCAGAAGATCAGCAAGAACAGCCAGCCAAGACCAAGTTTACCGATCAATGAGAACGGCAGAACGCCAGCACTAAGGGAATACAGCACATAGAATTCATGGCTTTTTCCCCCCTGATTCCTTAGTCTTTCACGGTTAATTTTTTAATTTTTTTTTTAATTTTTCTTTTTCCCTTTTTCAACCCACATCTTATCAATCCCTTTTTTAAAAAATCTTTTTTATTCTTCATTTTTAGAGTCATATAATATCCCTTCCTAGTAGTTAACCTTATTTTTGGTATATATATATATACACACATATACACATATATACATATATATATATAAGTTGTTCTTTCCTTAATTTTGGGATACAGTTTCTTCTAACAGACCAAAATATACCCTAAATCTCTAGTATATGGCTTTGTTCTAGACTCCTGCCTGATCACATTCTCTCCCTTTTTAATTCCTCTTCTTTCTTTTTTCAACCAACTTCTTATCAATACTTTTTATACAATCATTTATATTTTTCACCTTTACAGTCATATTCCATTCCTTCATCATATTTACCCTTATTTTTATAATATATAAGTTTCTCTTTCCTTAAAATTTCGGGGGCACTTTCTTCTAACAGACCAAAATATGCCCAAAATCTAGTATGTGGCACTGATCTATGCACCAGTCTGATCATATCTGACCATATTCTGATTTTTCTTATCTTTTTCTTTTTTCTTTCTTTCCCTTTCTTTTCCCCCAGTTTCAAGTCTCCTCTGATTGCCATAGTGTATATTTTTCTAGGGTCATTGTTACCCTGTTAGCATTTTGTTCTCTCATTCATCTATTCTCCTCTGGACAAAATGACAAGATGGAAAAAATCACCTCAAAAAAAAGAACAAGAGGCAGTACCGAGTCCCAGGGACCTAATCAATACGGACATTAGTAAGATGTCAGAACTAGAGTTCAGAATGATGAAATCGATACTAGCTGGGCTTGAAAAAAGCATGGAAGATATTAGAGAAACCCATTCTGGAAAAATAAAAGAACTAAAATCTAACCAAGTTGAAATCAAAAAGGCTATTAATGAGGTCCAATCAAAAATGGAGGCTCTAACTGCTAGGATAAATGAGGCAGAAGAGAGAATTAGTGATACAGAAGACCAAATGATGAAAATAAAGAAGCTGAGAAAAAGAGAGATAAACAACTACTGGATCATGAGGGCAGAATTCGAGAGATAAGTGATACCATAAGATGAAACAATATTAGAATAATTAGGATCCCAGAAAAAGAAGAAAGAGAGAGGGGCAGAAGGTATATTGGAACAAATTATAGGAGAAAATTTTCCTAATTTGGGGAGGAAAAGAGGCATCAAAATCCAGGAGGCACAGAGAACCCCTCTCAAAATCAATAAAAATAGGTCAACAATTTGACATTTAATAGTAAACCTTACAACTCTCAGAGACAAAGAGAAAAACCTAAAAGCAGCTGGGGACAAAAGATCTGTAACCTACACTGCTAGAAACATTAGATTGGCAGCAGACCTATCCACAGAGACCTGGCACGCCAAAAACGACTGGCATGATATATTCAGAGCACTAAATGAGAAAAATATGCAGCCAAGAATACTATATCCAGCTAGGCTGTCACTGAAAATAGAAGGAAAGATAAAAAGCTTCCAGGACAAACAAAAACTAAATGAATTTGGAAACACGAACACAGCCCTACAAGAAATATTGAAAGGGGTCCTCTAAGCAAAGTGAGAGCCTAAAAGTAACATAGACCAAAAAGGAACACAGGCAATATACAGTAACAGTCACCTTACAGGCAATACAATGGCACTAAATTCATATCTTTCAACAGTTACCCTGAATGTAAATGGGCTAAATGTCCCAATCGAAAGACACCGGCTATCAGATTGGATAAAAAAAACAAGACCCATCAAAATGCTGTCTGCAAGAGACTCATTTTAGACGCAAAGACACCTCCACATTGAAAGTGAGGGGATGGAAAATCATTTACCATGCTAATGGACACCAAAAGAAAGCTGGGGTGGCCATCCTTATAACAGACAAATTAGATTTTAAACCAAAGACCATAATAAGGGATGAAGAAGGACACTATATCCTACACACAGGGTCTATTCAACAAGAAGATCTAACAATTGTAAATGTCTATGCCCCTAACATGGGAGCAGCCAATTATATAAGCCAATTAATAACAAAAGCAAAGAAAGACATCGAAAACAATACAATAATAGTAGGGGACTTTATCACCACCCTCACTGAAATGGACAGATCATCTAAGCAAAAGATCAACAAGGAAATAAAGACATTAAATGAGGGGCGCCTTGGTGGCTCAGTCGATAAGCGTCTGCCTTCAGCTCAGGTCATAATCCCAGGGTCCTGGGATCGAGCCCCACATCAGGCTCCCTGCTCAGCCGGAAGCCTGCTTCTCCCTCTCCGTTCCCCCTCTCGCTGTGTCTAACTCTGTCAAATAAATAAATAAAATCTTTAAGAAAAAAAAAAGACTTTAAATGACACACTGGACCAAATGGACTTCACAGACATATTCACAACATTCGATCCCAAAGCAACGGAATACACATTCTTCTCTAGTGCCCATGGAACATTCTCCAGAAGAGATCATATCCTGGGCCACAAATCAGGACTCAACCAGTACCAAAAGACTGGGATCATTCCCTGTGTATTTTCAGACCACAACCCTTTGAACTAGAACTCACTCACATGAGGAAAGTTGGAAAGAACATAAATACATGGAGGCTAAAGCGCATCCTACTAAAGAATGAATGGGTCAACCAGGAAATTAAAGAAGAATTTAAAAAATTCATGGAAACAAATGAAAATGAAAACACAACTGTGCAAAATCTTTGGGATGCAGCAAAGGCAGTCCTGAGAGGAAAGTATATAGCAATACAAGCCTTTCTCAAGAAACAAGAAAGGTCTCAAATACACTAAAGGAGCTGGAGAGAGAACAGCAAATAAAGCCTACACCCAGCAGGAGAAGGGAAATAATAAAGATCAGAGCAGCAATCAATGAAATAGAAACCAAAAGAACAGTAGAACAGATCAATGAGACTAGGAGCTGGTTCTCTGAAAGAATTAACAAGATTGATAAACCCCTGGCCAGACTTAACAAAAAGAAAAGAGAAAGGACCCAAATCAACAAAATCATGAATGAAAGAGGAGAGATCACAACCAAACCAAAGAAATACAAACAATTATAAGAACATATTATGAGCAATTATATGCTAGCAGATTAGATAATCTGGAAGAAACGGATGCATTCCTAGAGATGTATAAACTACCAAAACTGGACCAGGAAGAAAGAGAAAACCTAAAAAGAATTTATAACCACTAAGGAAACTGAAGCAGTCATCAAAAATCTCCCAACAAACAAAAGCCCAGGGCCAGATGACTTCCCAGGGGAATTCTACCAAACATTTAAAGAAGAATTAATACCTATTCTTCTGAAGCTGTTTCAAAGAACTGAAATGGAAGGAAAACTTCCAAACTCATTTTATGAGGCCACCATTACCTTGATCCCAAAACCAGACAAAGACCCCATCAAAAAGGAGAATTACAGACCAATATCCTTGATGAATATGGATGCAAAAATTCTCACCAAAATACTAGCTAAGAGGATACAACACTACATTAAAAGGGTTATTCACCATGACCAAGTGGGATTTATCCCTGGGCTGCAAGGTTGGTTCAACATCCGCAAATCAATCAACGTGATACATTAATAAAAGAAAGAACAAGAACCATATGATCCTCTCAATTGATTCAGAAAAAGCATTTGAAAAGTATAGCATCCTATCTTGATCAAAACTCTTTATAGAGTATAGGGATAGAGAGTACATACCTCAATATCATAAAACCCATCTATGAAAAACCCACAAAGAATATCATTTTTAATGAGGAAAAACTGAGAGCTTTCCCCCTAAGGTCAAGAACATGGCAGGATGTCCATTATCACCACTGCTATTCAAAATAGTACTAGAAGTCCTAGCCACAGCAATCAGACAACAAAAAGAAATAAAAGGCATCCAGGTTGGCAAAGAAGAAGTCAAACTCTCACTCTTTGCAGATGATATGATACTTTCATATCTTTTGGGACCTTTCTTTCATATCTTTTGGGATCAGTCTTTCATATCATTGGGGTCATTCCCTGCGTATTTTCAGACCACAATGCTTTGAAACTAGAACTCAGTTTCTAGTTTTCAAAAAACTCCGCCCCAAAAGACTCCACCCCAAAACTGCTAGAACTCATACAGGAATTCAGTAAAGTAGCAGGATATAAAATCAACACACAGAAATCAGTGGCATTCCTATACACCAACAACAAGACAGAAGAAAGAGAAATTAAGGAGTCTATCCCATTTAAAATTGCACCCAAAACCATAAGATACCTAGGAATAAATCTAACCAAAGAGGCAAAGAATCTGTACTCAGAAAAGTATAAAATACTCATGAAAGAAATTAAGGAAGACACAAAGAAATGGAAAATCGTTCCATGCTCATGCATTGGAAGAACAAATATTGTGAAGATGTCAATGCTACCTAGAGCAGTCTACACATTTAATGTAATCCCTATCAAAATACCATCCACTTTTTTCAAAGAAATGGAACAAATAATCCTAAAATTTGTATGGAGCCAGAAAAGACCCTGAATAGCCAGAGGAATGTTGAAAAAGAAAAGCAAAGCTGGCGGCATCACAATTCCGGACGTCCAGCTCTATCACAAAGCTGGAATCATTAAGACAGTACAGTACTGACACAAAAACAGACACATAGATCAGTGGAACAGAATAGAGCCCAGAAATGGACCCTCAACTCTATGGTCAACTAATCTTCGACAAAGCAGGAAAGAATGTCCAGTGGAAAAAAGACAGTCCCTACAACAAATGGTGTTGGGAAAATTGGACAGCCACATGCAGAAGAATGAAACTGGACCACTTCCTTACACCATACACAAAAGTAGACTCAAAATGGTTGACAGACTTCTAAATGTGAGACAAGAATCCATCAAAATCCTAAAGGAGAACACAGGCAGCAACCTCTTCTACCTTAGCCGCAGCAACTTCTTCCTAGAAACATCGCCAAAGGCAAGGGAAGCAAGGGCAAAAATGAACTACTGGGACTTCATCAAGATAAAAAGCTTTTGCACAGCAAAAGAAACAGTCAACAAAACCAAAAGCCAACCAAACAGAATGGGAGAATATATTTGCAAATAACATATCACATAAAGGGCTAGTATCCAAAATCTATAAAGAACTTATCAAACTCAACACCCAAAGAACAAATGATCCAATCAAGAAATGGGCAGAAGACATGAACAGACATTTTTCCAAAGAAGACATCCAAATGGCCAACAGACACATGAAAAAGTGCTCAACATCGCTCAGCATCAGGGAAATCCAAATCAAAACCTCAATGAGATACCACCTCATACCATTCAGAATGTCGAAAATTAACAAGTCAGGAAACGACAGATGTTGGCGGGGATGGGGAGAGAAAGGGGAACCCTCCTACGCTGTTGGTGGGAATGCAAGCTGGTGCAGCCACTCTGGAAAACAGTATGGAGGTTCCTCAAAAAACTGAAAATAGAGCCAGCATTTGATCCAGCAATTGCATTACTGGATATTTACCCCAAAGATACAAATGTAGGGATCTGAAGGGGTACATGCACCCCGATGTTTATAGCAGCAATGTCCAAACTATGCAAAGAGCCAAGATGTCCATCAACAGATGAATGGATAAAGAAGGTGTGGTATATATATATATACAATGGAGTATTATGCAGCTATCAATAGGCATGAAACCTTGCCATTTGCAACGACGTGGATGGAAGTGGAGGGTATTATGCTGACCGATATAAGTCAATCAGAGAAAGACATGTATCATATGATCTCACTGATATGAGGAATTCTTAATCTCAGGAAACAAACTGAGGGTTGCTGGAGTGGTGGGGGTGGGAGGGATGGGGTGGCTGGGTGATAGACATCGGGGAAGGTATGTGCTATGGTGAGCGCTGTGAATTGTGTAAGACTGTTGAATCACAGACCTGTACCTCTGAAACAAATAATACCTTATATGTTAAAAAAAAAAAAAGATAGTAAGAAGGGAAGAATGAAGTGGGGGAATCGGAGGGGGAGACGAACCATGAGAGACTATGGACTCTGAGAAACAAACTGAAGGTTCTAGAGGGAAGGGGGCTGGGGGGAATGGGTTAGCCTGGTGATGGGTATTAAAGAGGGCATGTACTGAATGGAGCACTGGGTGTTATACACAAACAATGAATCATGGAACACTACATCAAAAACTAATGATGTAATGTACGGTGATTAACATAACATAATAAAGTAAAAAAATTAAAAAAAAAGAAATGTCAATCTGCATTAAAATATGCTGTGCTGGACTCAAAATGTTCTGGATTTCCTACACTAATCTAATGTAAATAACATTTAAGATTATCTTTAAAATGAATATTATATAAGCATTTCTTTCTTCATAACGTTTTTTATCTCTAATTGCCTCAAACTTTCCTTTCTAGTTTATCACATACATCCCCAAAATAAGCAAGAATTCAAGAACCACCCCCTATATGTTTTCACTCTGCTGACTCAGTTGACCCCTGGTGAACTGAATTCTGTTTAACAATAACTTCATCTAATAATCAAATCTGCTCCTATTTTTTTCCTGAAACTCTCTCTCATAGATGCCTAATTATGAAATAAAAGATCACTGAGTTCACTGAAGTAAATTGCATTTTCCAAGCTCTTATCTCCATATGCTTTCCTTTTTTTATACCTAGAATAACTTTGCTGTTACCAATTTTTATTACATTTTGGCACCAGCACAAAGTAGAAAACATTTTTATGAAGAGCAACACAGCTAAGAATATTACTTGGCATTATTGGAAACAAAAGCAGTTACCTCTGTTCATAGGAAATAATTTCATTTCAAATGATGAACAAGTAGTATTCTAAGAGTAATACCACAGTCGTAAATACCAGAATATTATCTGGACCTAAAGAACAGTGCGTGTATGAAATAAGCAAAATTTTATTATTAAATATCAATGACATTGTTACTTCCCGTCATATCCAAGTAGCTCTGTCACTTTACCCTTTAGGTGATGATAAGCCTTTTGTTTTTATGTTAAATTTCAATGTACTCAAAGAACACAAATCTTTAAATAAGAGTTATTCTTCACTCATAGGCCACTTGGTAGTGCTTTGTTGAAGATTAATTGACCATACAGTTGTGGGTCCAATTTTGGGTTCTCTGTTCTGTTCCATTGATCTATGTATCTGTTTTTGTGCCAGTACCATGCTGTCTTGATGACTACAGCTTTGTACTATAACTTGCAATCTCGAATCATGATGCTTCCAGCTTTGTTTTTCTTTTCCAAGACTGATTTGCCTATTTGGGGTCTTTTGTGGTTCCATACAAATTTTAGGATTGTTTGTTCTAGTTCTGTGACAAATGCTCGTGGTATTTTGATAGGGATTGCATTAAATGTGTAGATCGCAATAAAGCCAATTAGATGTTCAAATTTTACTCTGCTGAATTTTGTTTTTTAACAAGTTATGAGTATCTCCAATATAAGTTCTATTTTGGGGTATTTTAAAACTGTCATTTAAAAATCATTTTGAATTAACATGATAAGCACATGGAATCTGAAGCAACAGAATGTTCCAAAATTCTAATTTTGCTTTCTGCTGTTTTGGAAGTCCTTCTATATGTTAAAAAAGAAGAAGAAGAAGAAAAATATCAGATGATGCATAATTTCCCTTTTAATTGAAATATAATTGACATATAATATCGTGTAAGGTATATAATGGGTTGATTTGATACATTTATATACTGCAATATGATTACCATTGTAACATTAGCTAACACTCTATCTTGTCACATAGTTATCATTTCTTTTTTGTGGCAAGAACAAAAGATCTAGTCTCTTAGCAACTTTAAAGTCTGTAATAAAGTACTGTTGATTACAATCAGTAGCCTGTGCATTAGATCTCCAGGACTTTTTTATCTACTAGTTGCAAAAGTTTGTACATAATGTTTAACTATACCATTTCTGCCCAAAAAAACTAGTTTGCTTTGAAATTTATCTACTATGTCATTCTTCTAAATGTTGGCAATAATAAGTGTTCAAGAAGATAGCAGGAAGGAAAGAATGAAGGGGGAGAAATTGGAGGGGGAGACGAACCACGAGAGACTATGGACTCTGAGAAACAAACTGAGGGTTCTACAGGGGAGGGTGGTGGGGTGATGGGTTAGCCTGGTGATGGGTATTAAAGAGGGCACGTACTGCATGGAGCACTGGGTGTTATACACAAACAATGAATCATGGAACACTACATCAAAAACTAATGATGTAATGTATGGTGATTAACATACATAAAAAAAAAGTGTTCAGCACCCCATATTTTGATGAGGTGCTCATTCAGCAGTATCACTAGGTATAGCTTCCAAATCCAGGAAAAATAGATTGAATTTTCTCAAAATTCTAATTTTAGGGACACCTGGGTGGCTCAGTGGGTTAAGTGTCTGCCTTCAGCTCAGGTCATGATCTTGGGGTCCTGGAATAAGGAAGATATAAGATATATATGGTAGAATATTACTCAGCCATCAAAAAGAATGAAATCTTGCCATTAGTAAGGCTTCCAGTCAACAGGAGGCTGTTAACAGTTAAGTTTTGAGGAAGCCAAAAGTTAAACATGGAATTTCATTGCATGAGGGGTAAGCACACTTAACTCCCACACTGTTCAAGGGTCAACTGTGTAAGATAAAGTAAAATGTATCCTAATACTTTGGATCTATACCCAGCATCTCTTTTGTCCCCAGTTGCACAAGGGTTGTGATTACATTTTTGTCTCCCATTCAACCCTCAGTCAACTGCAGTCAGAATTCTGCCCCACTATTCCTCTGAAACTGTCCAAGTCTAGAATCTAAGATCATATGGGTAACATCAACTCCCTAGTTAACCTCCCTGCAGTAACTGATGCTGCAGGCATTCTCTCCTCCTGGAAACAATTTCCTTCCTTGCCTTCCTTGGCCTCATGCTCTTGTGATTTCATCCCTGTATCTGTGCTTAGATTTACTTGGCTCAATCCTCTTCTACCAGTCTTTCAAATGTCTATTTCCCAAGTGCTCCACTCCTCATTCAACACTTGGGATCTAGATGATTTCATCTACTCCTATTCACAATTCCCAAGTATTAACCACTTTTAAAATCTTTATTTCCCAAGGTCAGAATACAAACTGCCTACTAACCTGGGAGCCCCACAGAACCATTAAATTCAGCCAGCATATCTGAAACTCCACTGACTTTCCTCAAGAGTCTTTAAAACTTTTCTCCCAACCACCCAGTCACTTAGAAGTAATCCTAGCCTAGGGCACCTGGGTGGCTCAGTGGGTTAAGCACCCAACTCTTGATTTTGGCTCAGGTCATGATCTTGGGGTGGTGAGACTGAGTCCCATATGGGGCTCCAAGCTCAGTGTGGAGTCTGCTTGCGATTCTCTCTCCCTTCCCCACCTCACATACACGCTCACCAGCTCTCTTTATCTCAATAAATAATAAAATCTTTTAAAAAAGATCCTCCTTCTTTTCCCTCAGCTTCACATCAAATCAAACACCAAATCTTACTGTCTTTATTAATGCCTCTCTAATTCCTCTGTTCTACAATCCCCACTACCACTGCCTACTCACTTCGTATCTACTGCCTCCAGTATCAACATCCTTTTCACTGTTGTCAGAGTGACCTTCCTGAATTACAAATCTAGGGTCATTCACAGCTTTTAAAATCCTCCCAACCTGAGGAAAGGCTCTAAATAACTAAGCATGGTAATGATTACCTATTTAGAGTAATTATCCATCATGTGCATTGATGCTTCAGCAATATCTAATTTTTCTACATATCTTGAGCATACCACCTTGCATCAGTTTTATGAATTTACTCAACTGTTTTCTCTGAATGAAATGCCCTTCTCTGCTTTGTGATACCTTCAAAAGCCTAAACTTTCTTACCACAGTTATTCATTTATTGATTGATTGATTGATTCACTTACTTTAGGCTGAAAGGACTCCCCCCAAAGAGAATACAGACTAGATAGAAGAAATCAAGTAGTCAATTAGCATTAATAACAACAGCTAATAATTAAGGATTTGCCAGATGACAAGCACTATTCTAAAGAGCTTTACATGAATTCTTATTTATTCATCATAAGAATTACGATACTGTGATATAATAAGACATGTATTTTTGGTCTTCATCCTGACTCCTGAAAAAAATTCCATGGCTATAAAGGTAAAAGAAACATCTTTTGTTGTAATATTTGGTTTTTGTCATATGAAAAGAGCCCAGATGTCCATCGACAGATGGATGAAGAAAATGTGGGGTGTGTGTGTGTATTTATATATAAAACGGAATACTACTGAGCCATCAAAAAGAATGAAATCTTGCTATTTGCAATGATGTGGATGGAACTAGAGGGTATTATGCTAAGCGAAATAAGTCAGTCAGAGAAAGACAAATAGCACATGATTTCAGTCATATGTGGAATTTAAGAAACAAAACAGATGAACATAGGGGAAGGGAAGGAAAAATAAAATAAGATGACAATTGAGAGGGAGACGAACCATAAGAGATGCTGAACTCTAGGAAACAAACAGTTGCTGGAGGGGAGGTGGGGGGGAAGGGATAAATGGGTGATGGGCATTAAAGAGGGCACTTAATGTAATGAGCACTGGGTGTTAATGCAATTGGTGAATCACTAAATTCTACCTGTGAAACTAATAAAAAAAAATTTTTTTTAATATTTGGTTTTTGTTCCCATTTTCTGTAATAGCTCCAGAGCAATAAAGGTAAAAGGAGCATCTTTTCCTAACATGCCCCTTTCAACCACACTGGAGTTTGTGTTAATGAGGTGACTTTGGAAAGCCCCTAAAGACTAGGGGGAGGAAAGGGCTGGATATGATCAACAGTGTGATTAGAGGGTCACAACTTTCAAATCCACTCCCCAACCTCCAAGGAGGAGAAAGGGGCTGATCAGTGAGTTAATCACTAATGGTCAATGATTTAATCAATCATGCCTATATAACAGAGCCTCCATAAAAATCCATTAATAAAGGGATTCTGAAAGTTTCTGGATTGGTGAACACAGGGAGATGCTGGGAGGGTGTTGTGCCTGGAGAGGGCATGAAATCTCCACAATCCACAGCCCTTCCCCCATACCTTGTCTTATGCATCTCTTCCATCTGGCTGTTCCTGAGTTATATTCTTTTATAATAAAATAATGTAAGTAAACTGTTTTCTTGAGTTCTGCAAGCCATTCTAGCAAATTATCAAATCTGAGGAGGGGGTTGTGGGAACCTCCAATTTATAGCCACTTAGTCAAAAGCAAATGTGTCAAACTGGACTTACGACTGGTGTCTGAAGTTGGGGGTAAGGGGACTGAGTCCTTAACCTGTGGGGTCTGTGCTAACTCCAGGTAGTGTCATAACTGAATTTTAGGACATCCAGTTGGTATCCAGAGTTGGATGACTGATATGGGAAAACACCCACCCATCTGTTTTAAGAAGTGAAGTGGTGTGAATCATAGTAAAGGAAAAGAAAGTTTTCTTTTAACAACTCTCTGAGGTGGTATAATAAAACTCCACATTTCAGAGACAAGGAGTATCTTGCCTAAGGTTAAACATCTAGGAAATGGTAAGCTGAGATACAACCCCAGGAAGACTAAGTTCAGTCCAATGTGTGATTGATGAACATGACTTCTACATTTTGCATATACTTCTACAGTTGGAAGGATTACCTAGTGGTATAATATTTTTACCACTACATTCTTACTCCTTAAAGACAGAGAACATATGTTATTCATTCATGTATCCCCAATACCTAGCATAATGCCTATCACGTTGTAGCACTAAATAAATGTTTAATAAACTAAACTAAGCACTGAAAATCATTCTTAAAATGAGTACTGTTATTTCAGAAAAACTGTAAAATAAGCTATACAGGCCTTTGGCCCTCTTTCTTCAATTTGCTAACACTTCACACATCACGCAGGAATGCCCTCTTGATTTCTTAATCTTGTCCTCTAATAAAATCTAGCCTAAGGATGGGCGCCTGGGTGGCTCAGTTGGTTAAGCGACTGCCTTCGGCTCAGGTCATGATCCTGGAGTCCTGGGATCGAGTCCCACATCAGGCTCCCTGCTCAGCGAGGAGTCTGCTTCTCCCTCTGACCCTCCCCCCTCTCATGCTCTCTCTCTTTCTCTCTCTCTTTCTCTCTCTCAAATAAATAAATAAATAAAATCTTTAAAAAAAAAAAATCTAGCCTAAGGAAAGAGTCTCATTAAACTCATCAATAATGAAGATAATATGACTGGTAAAAGTTATTAGGGTCTATTTCCTGGGGATACCGGCATTTTAACAGGTAGCAAAGCTTTAAAGCAGTGGAATAGCATCAAATAATAAAATAACAGTTGTTCATTAGTATTAGAAAGGCTTTTGGAGGAGGCATCTTTTAGGCAAGCAGTTTCCAAATGATTCCATATAAGCAGCGTGTTCTTTCCAGATCAGCATCATACATCATTTCAGCAGCTAAGAGTCTGTTTTCTTCGAGGGGTAAAGTGCACTGCCCATTTTTCAAATGTTATAAGTCCTTAGATCTTATTTCTAAGCTCTTCACATATAATACTAATGTAATTAGTGATGTCAACAGTCAAAGATGTTGCAAGTAAAGAAGACAAGTTGAAGTGAAATATAACAAAAATTACTAGGACTCATACAGAAAAGTTTTCACAGGAAAAAAAATCCCAATTTTTGTGTTATGACTAGCGTATTTTCCCTTTCTCATAATCATTTCACAAGGATAAGTTTTATTTTTTTTTAAAGATTTTATTTATTTATTTGAGAGAGAGAGAATGAGAGATAGAGAGCACGAGAGGGAAGAGGGTCAGAGGGAGGAGCAGACTCCCTGCCGAGCAGGGAGCCCGATGTGGGACTCGATCCCGGGACTCCGGGATCATGACCTGAGCCGAAGGCAGTCGCTTAACCAACTGAGCCACCCAGGCGCCCCACAAGGATAAGTTTTAGAGCCAAACTTCTTAGGTTTAATTCCTCATCTACCAACTAATAACCTTCCTGTGCCTAAATGCTTATTTGAAAAATGACAATAATGGCACCTACACCTCAATGGTTGTACTGAGGATTACATACGTTAATCCTTTTAAAATGCTTAGAACAGCATACCGCATGTAGTAATATAGTTGCTATCACCACTACTGCTTATAGTAATAGTCATGGAAGTTGTTACTTCCAACAAGAATGGAGAGATCTCATTTAATATATGGAGAACTGAGTAGACTTGACAGAAAGCCCTTTCATAGTACTTAACATAATTGACATTTATAAAATACTCTACTCAACAACTGCAGAATACACATTCCTTACAAGTACTCTTGGAACATTTACCAAGATGGACCATATACTAAGTCATAAAGTAAGTTTAAACAACTTAAAAGGATTCAAATGACACAGACTATGTTCTCTGATCAAAATGAGACAAAATTAGAATCAGTAGCAGAAAGATACCTGGAAAAATCACAAATATTTGGAAATTAAACAGTACACTTCTAAACAACCCATAAATCACAAAAGAAATAATACAGGATGTGGACTATTTCAAATCAAATGAACATACAAAATACCAAGTCTTATGGGCGCAGCTAAAGCAGTAGTTACAGGTGAAGTTAAAACCAATGAAAAGGCACCAGAGGAAAAAAAAAAATTTTTTTTTAAGATTTTATTTATTTATTTGACAGAAGACACAGCAAGAGAGGGAACACAAGTAGGGGGGTGGGAGAGGGAGAAGCAGGCTTCCCGCTGAGCAGGGAACCTGATGCGGAGCTCGATCCCAGGACCCCAGGATCATAACCTGAGCCAAAGGCAGACGCCCAATGACTGAGCCACCCAGGTGCCCCAGAAAAAAATTTTTTAATCAGTGATCTAATCCTCACATGAAGAAACTAGAAAAAGAAAAACAAGTTAAAGCCAAAGCAGGAGGGGGAAAAAAAAGAAATGACAAAGAAAACAAAAGGAATCAACAGAAAACAGAAAAACAACAGGGATTTTTTGATTTTTTGAAAGAAGAATGTCAATAAAATTATTAAACCTCCACCTAGGCTAATTTAAAAAAGAAAAGAGATTACATAAATTACCAATATCAGAAATAAAAGCAGATCGTACAAATCCTAAAGACATTAAGAAGAAAATAAGACAATATTTTAAGCAATAAATATCCTTGATTAAACTGAAAATTTCTTGAAAGATACAAATCACCAACAACTCAAGAAGAAATAAAATAATAGTAAACAGAACTGGTTACCAGTAAACCAGTAACTAAAAGCCTTCCCACAAAGTAAACTATAGGCCCATATGGTTTCACTGGTGAATTCTATCCAACATTTAAGGAAAAAAATAGTATAATCTTAAATTCTTCAAGCAAATAGAAAATACAAATCTCAACTCATTTTGTGAGAACATTACACCAATACTAGAACCTGACAAAGACATTACAAGAAAACTACAGACCAATATTCCTCATGAAAATAGACATAAAAATCATTAACAAAATACTACTAATTCAAATCTAACTTATATATAAAAAGATTATCATGACTAATACATAAAAAGAATACCATCATTGTATTAGGATAAGTGGGGCTCATCCCAAAGAATGCAAATAGTTTAACATTCCAAAAACCAGTCATTCAGCATAGTAATGGAGAAAAAAAGGAACAACTTCAATATATACACACAAAAAAATATTTCATAAAACTTAACACTGATCATGGGGGAAAAACACTCAGCAAGGCAAGAAAAAGAAATGAGAGCATTCGGATTGGAAAAGAAAGATATAAATTGTCTTTATACATTGATGACATTATAGTATATATGACACTCAAGGATTTATAAAAACAAATGAACTTAGCAAATTTGCAGGAAATAAGGTCAATATACAAAAAGCAAATATTTATATTCTAGCAATGAACAATCAAAAATTTAAATTTTACAAAATACATCTTTTAGTCACATAAAAATATTAAATACTTGGAGATAAATGTAACAAAATATGAATAAAACCTGTATACTAAAAGTGACATAACATTGCTGAGAGGAATTAAAGAAAAGCTATATAAGCTTGTGATATGCCATGTCCACTGATTGGAAGACTTGATATTGGGTTTTTTTTTAAGTTTTTATTTTTAATCACCTGGTACTCATCATGACAACTGCACTCCTTAATCCCCAACATATATTTCACCCATCTCCTCACCCACCCTCCCTCCGGAAACCATCAATTTGCTCTCTAGAATTAAGAGTCTGCTTCTTGTTGTCTGTCTCTCTCTCTCCTTTCTCTTTGTTCATTTGTTATGTTTCTTAAATTCCACATGTAAGTGAAATCATATGGTATTTTTCTTTGACTTATTTCACTTAGCATTATACTCTCTAGCTTCATCCATGTTGTTGCAAATGGCAAGATTTCATTCTATTTTATGGCTGAATAATATTCCATTGTATACATACCACCTCTTCTTTATCCATTCCTTAATTGATGGACACTTGGGCTGCTTCCATATCTTGGCTATTGCAAATAATCCTGCTAAAAACAAAGGGGTGCATGTATCCCCTTGAATTACTATTTTTGTATTCTTTGGGTAAATACCCAGTAGTGTGATTGCTGGATCATAGGGTAGTTCTATTTTTAACTTTCTGAAGAACCTCAATACTGTTTTCCACAGTGGCTGTGCCAATTTGGATTCCTACCAACAGTGTAACAGGGTTCCTTCTTCTTCACATCCTTGTCAACACCTGTTTCTTGTGTTGTTGATTTTAACCATTCTGACAGGTGTAAGGTGATATCTCATTGTAGTATGGATTTGCATTTCATTGATGATAAATGATGATAAGCATCTTTTATGTGTATGTTGACCATCTGTATGTCTTCTTTGGAAAAATGTTCATGTCTTCTGCATTTTTAAATTGGATTATTTTTGGGGGGTGAGTTGTATCAGTTCTTTACATATTTTGGATACTAACCCTTTATCAGATATGTCTTTGCAAACATCTTCTTTCATTCCATAGGTTGCCTTTTAGTTTCACTGACTGTTTCCTTTGCTGTGCAGAAGCTTTTTATTTTGATGCAGTCCCAATAGTTTACTTTTGCTTTTGTTTCCTTTGCCTCAGGGACCTATCTAGAAAAAAGTTGCTACAGCCGATGTCAGAGACATTACTGCCTATGTTCTCTTCTCGGATTTTTATGGTTTCAGGTCTTTAATGTATTTTGAATTTATTTTTCTGTATGGTGTGAGAAAGTGGTCCAGTTTCATTCTTTTGCATTTTGCTGTCCAGTTTTCCCAACATCATTTGTTGAAAAGATGGTGTTTTTCCCATTGGATATTCTTTCTGCTTTGTCAAAGATTAACTGACCTGTAATTTGGGTCCATTTCTGAGTTCTCTATCCTGTTCCACTGATCTATTTGTCTGTTTTTGTGCCAGTACCATACTCTCTTGATCACTACAGTTTTGTAATATAACTTGAAGTCTAGAATTTGATGCCTCCAGCTTTGCTTTTCTTTTTCAAGATTGATTTGCCTATATGGGGTCTTTTGTGGTTCCATACAAATTTTAGGATTGTTTGTTCTAGTTCTGTGACAAATGCTGGTGGTATTTTGATAGGGATTGCATTAGATATGTAGACTTCTTTGGATAATACAGACATTTTAACTATTCTTCCGATTCCTGAGCATGGAATGCCTTTCCTTTTCTTTATGTCATCTTCAATTTCTTTCATCTATAGTTTGCAGAGTACAGGTCTTTCACCTCTTTGATTAGGTTTACTCCTAGGTAACTTATGATTTTTAGTGCAACTTGTAAATGGGATTGTTTTAATTTCTCTTTCTGCCGCTTTATTATTGGTGTATAGAAATGCAAGAGATTTCTGTACATTGATTTTGTATCCTGTGACTTTACCAAATTCATTTATCAGTTTTAGCAGTTTTTTGGTGGAGTCTTTCATGTTTTCTATATAGGGTATCATATCATCTGCAAATAGTGAAAATTTTACTTCTTCCTTACTGATTTGGATGCCTTTTTTTTTTATTATGTTATGTTAATCACCATACATTACATCATTAGTTTTTGATGTGATGTTCCACGATTCATTGTTTGCATATAACACCCAGTGCTCCATTCAATATGTGCCCTCTTTAATACCCATCACCAGGCTAACCCATCCCCCCAACCCCCTCCCCTCTAGAACCCTCAGTTTGTTTCTCAGAGTCCATAGTCTCTCATGGTTCGTCTCCCCCTCCGATTCTCCCCCTTCATTTTACCCTTCCTACAACCTTTTTTTTTTTAAACATATAATGTATTATTTGTTTCAGAAGTACGGGTCTTTCTTGTCTGATTGCTGTGGCTAGGACTTCAATACTATGTTGAATAAAAGCATTGAGAGTGGACATCCTTGTCTTGTTCCTGACCTTAGGGGAAAGACTGTTTTTCCCCATTAAGGATATTAGCTGTGGGCTTTTCATATATGGGAAAGGCTCGATACTGTTACTATATCAGGTCTTTCCAAAGTGATATACAGATATAAGGCAATCCCAATCAAAATTGGGGCAGACGTTTTTCTACAAACTGACAAACTAATGTTAAAATTCCGATGAAAATGAAAAAAAAATGTGAAAGAGACAAAACAACTTTGAAAAACATCAGAAATCTTACAACACCAGACTTTAAAATTTACTAAAAAGTTATAGTGGTCAAGACTGTGTGGTATTGGTATAAAAACAGACCTAAAGATCAATGGAACAGGATATCGACTCCAGGAAACAGACCTACAAATCAATGGTCAATTAATTTGGGGCAAAGGTTAACAGCTAATTCAGTAGATAAAAGACAGTCTTCTCAACAAATGATGACAGAACAACTGGATATCCACATGAGAAAGATGTGGGAAGAGGATCTCAGCTTTACTTCATACCATATATAAAAATTAACTCAAAATGGATCATAGGCTTAAAACTATAAAACTCTAGAAGAAAACCTAAGAGAGAGCATCTTCACAACCTTAAGGCAAAGATTTCCTAGATGTGACACAAAAAGCACAAATAATAAAACAAAATATTGGTAAATATAGCCATCAAAATTAAAAACCTCAGCTCTTCAAAAGGCATTGTTAAGTAAAAAGGCAAACCACTGTTGGGGGAGGGAATATTTAGAATAAATGTATCTGACAAAAGACATATTCAGAATATATAAAGAACTCTATAACTCAGTAAGACAAAATATGGACAAAAAATCTGAATATTTCATAATGAAGATATATAAATGAACAATAAGCACAAGAAGCTCAAAATCATTATGTGAAATGCAAATTAACACTGCAATGAGTTACATCTACACAACCAGAAGAAGAGCCAAAATTTAAAAGACTAATAATACTAAGTGTTGGCAAGGACAAGGAGAAATTGGAACACATATAAATTGCCAGAGTGAAATAAAGTGATCAAGCACCTCAGAGAAGAGTTTGGCTGTTTCTTACGAAGTATACACTTAACCATATGACACAGCAATTCCACTTCTAGTTATCTATCCACGATAAATGAAAACCTATGTCCACATAAAGACATGTACATAGCAGCTTTAACCATACTAGTCAAAAACTGGAAACAAGTCAAATTCCCAAGAGATAAAGGGCTGAACAACTTCTGGTATATCCTTATAAAGGTCTATCATGTCACAATAAAAAGGAATGAGTTACTGACACACACAACATGGATGAATCTCAAAAACACTGTTCTATTAAAGAAGCCTTACACAAAAGAGTACATACTGTACAATTTCAGTTATATGAAACTCTAGAAAAGACAATTCTAATCTATAATGACAGAAAGAAGATTACTGCTTGTCTGAGGCAGAGCCTGGGGAGGAATGGCTGAGATGGCACAATGGAACTTTTAAGTGATGGAAATGTTGTCTATCTTAATTTCAATAGTGGTTATTCAAGTGTATAAGTTTGCCCAACTCATCAAAATATACAACTAAAATGGATGCGTTGTATTGTGTGCTAATTATACCTCAATGAAGCTGATTTAGAAAAAACTCTTACCATGGACTACAAAGCTTCATGTGATCAGGGACCTAGCTTCCTCTCATCATTACCTACTGTTCTCCCCTCTTCTGTGCTCCCTAATCTTTCCAGCTCTCTGGGCATTTGCAGATACTCTTCCACACTTTAATTAAATTCTATTCCTCTCTCAGGCCTTAGGTCAAAGGGCTGTCTCTGGGGAATTTTCCCAAATCCCCTAGATTTGGTCCTCTTATTCCATGCTCTCTTCACTCCTGTGAGTGGAAAATGAAGTGAAAATGCTATTTGGCTCTGAATGAACATTAATTTGTGTAAGTCATACTTTCATACATCCCTTAGCCTACAGATAAACTCCTGCTATATTTGAGAGCAGGAAAACTGACGTTTAATTTGGGTAGAGGGAATCCCATCTGGCTTGTTATTATCCCCCTGGAATCTGATCTAATCCTGTTTGAGTAGAGGACTAGTTCTGAGGTTATTCAATAAATCCAGTCATCCCAGAATCCTTCATATTAGGAATGGTCTGGACCCAGAGTTTCCTAGGTAACCCTGAACTGCGTTAGATGCTCACCTAATTCCTTCTTTCTGCCAATGTTGTCTAGTCTAGACTAAGATCTCCAAATTATTATCAATAGCCACAAACCAACCCAGTCTCTGAAATATTGAAAGAAACTAGCTTAGCCTTACAGCAGCATAGTGTGACTTCCAGTAAGGAGTTATAGTTTCAGCTCTTGCAATAATTATCCATATAAATTTTAACAATTCATTTAACTTCTTTAGATTTTAATTTTTTTCCTTTTCATTATTTCTACTCAGGGCAGGTATGCCTTCAGTCTCCATAGCCTTCCACATTTTTTCTTGAACACAGATTATACCATTAAAGTTAGAAACCATCTTCTTCATATTTGATATTCATTTAAATCAGTCTCACAGTGCACTTGTGATGATCTCCAGATGTTGTATGCAAGTGCTGAATCACTACCCCGTACACCTGGAACTAACATTACACTGTATGTTCAGGAATTTAAGTAAAAACTTAAAAAAAAAACCACACCTGCATAGTCATAATATATAATTATCCATTTTATAAATCCCTGAATCTTGTTTGCAAATATTTTGTTTAGGAACCTACATCTGAGTTCATGTGAGAGAGCTTACTGTGGTTTTTCCATTTTGTAGTTTCTTTGTCAGGTTTTCAGGGCAATTTATTTTCTGGCCTGATAAAATGTATTCAGACAGTATTCCTTCCTTCTCTATTCTCAGGGAAAGCCTGTGTAGCTTGTTGTGTGCATGTATGTTCACATTTTTGTGTGACCCCGTGTGGGTGTTTGTGTGTGTATTTCCTAAGTGTGTAGGTGTTTGGAAGCATTCAGACTGAATTCACTTTGTAGGAAAAATTTTAATTGCATCTTCAATGTATTTTATACATATGGCAATTCAGATTTTCTATTTATTCCTATGTCCATCATTTTGATAAACTGTATTTTTAAGGATTTTGTCCATTTCATTTACATTTTCTAATATTGTGGCATAAAATTGTTCACAATAAAAAAATTAACATAAAAATAAATCAGTCTCACATTTAGTAGAGCTGAATATTATAAGTAAATCTGTAATTCACATGAAATGACCTTGTACAGTATTTTTAATGTTTCATTACTTGCTACTCAGTCACTCAACATCAGTAGTTTTTAAAACATGAAAATACATTTAATTATAAAAACCTACTCTAATATATATATTCTTGAAATGGATGTGAGTATATAAATCTTAGTACTCTTGTTTACCTTGCCATATATATGTGTGTGTGTGTGTATAGATATGCGAAAATACAGAGAGAGATAGATATGGGAAGAAGCTAACTTTTTATCAGGTCTCAAGGAGGAAGAATTGACATCATAATTTATTAATGGTCACTGGGAAGAATGATGACCACTTTCTATATCAAGCCTTTATTTGCTCTTACACAACTCTGAATAATCCTTCAGTTCAAAATGACAAGTGAATTCTTTGATAGAACAATTAAGCTACCAAAAAAGCAAAGAAAAGAAGGGAGGGAGGGAGGGAGGAAAATATTCCATAATAAAATATGAAAAGATACTCGAGGCTAATATTTTGAATACTGTTCATACAATCTTCATTAGAATATGCTACAAAAAAGGAAATAATCCAAATAGTAATAAAAGTGTGTCAAACCACCACTCTAGTATTTTATAAAAGACAAAAAACAAAGTAATTTCAAAGTATGTAGTATATGAAGCCTAACTGAGCAACGACAAGTTTTTTTTATATGAAAATGGGTAAGCGGCTTCTTTATTTGTTCACTATGCAGATACTTGCTTTTACCACGTTACATTTCACATATTACAGTCTATGAAGCAGCAAGAATTATTAAATTTGGGAAATGGCAGTACTAAGTAGTATATAAGGGATTTCCATTATTCAAATGTAGCATTTTAGCCTCATTTCACAAAACAGACACTATTAGAATTCAAATTATTTTTCAGTGTTACCTTCTTCCTTCACTACAAAACAAAAATTATGTATTTTACCTACTATAACATTGCCTAATTTAGGGATGTCATAGAAACTCCACTTTTGTTTATTTAGTATTAAAATAATTTTATGATCTTACTAATAAGTCACACAGTGTATTCATACAATATTTTGGTAGAAATAACTATGACAATTAATCCCAGGTATTACTTGGAAATTTTTTTCATTATAACTTTATAAAGAAATGCTATTTCTGTGCCCTGTTTCTTTGGTTCTAAATAATTATATATAAAAGGATGTCATTTTATATATATAAAGCAATATTTCTATTAAATACATGGATACCTCACAGATACACAGTACAAGTTTCTAGTGAAAAAAGTACATAATTATTACACGAGCTGGGTTTTTATTTACATAACCTAGATGTAGATTTTTCAAATATTCTACTGTTTGATGTTATCACTTGATTATTTGAGAAATTTTTATCACTTTTTATCACTACTTAAGAAATTATCTTGGTGTTAAAAAAGAATAGAAAAAATATATACAGGTTATTATATGCAAAGAACAAAATGTCCTACCTGTTTCAACCTCATGAAGAAAGTCTCTGTGAAAGTCTTTCTGCTGAAATACCAAAACCGCTCATTCGCAGGATACACACGTACTACCGTCTCCAGAAGAAAGCGCACGGGCTCCACCACCTCTGTGACGACCATATCCACCGCCACAGTCATGTACACTCGTTTATCTGCAGCAGAAATTATGCTGGCTTTATTATTACTTGATTATTCAAGAAAACAAAGTTTTTCCACTTATGAAAAAAATAAGGTTCCTTCCAATCATGTTACCTTATGTTTAACTTTAAAAGTTGTATTGTCACTTTGATCAAGTAGGTAACCATGTTCTCCAAGTATGTTTCTCAATACTCATGATTTTATCTAAATCAATTGTCAAAATCTCCTCTGAAACCTTACTTTTTCTTTCCTCAAATCAGGTCCTTAGTATAAAAAATAAGGTAAAATTTTCAGAATCTCTGACAGTAGAACTATTTTTCAAAGTTCCCAGGAAGCCTTTAGAAATTCACAAGGATTTGCCCTTTCATCTTATAAAAAGAGATACAAGAAATTATTCACTTTGGTGAGTTGCACTGGAAGGACTGTCAAATCAGAAGAGACACTCACCCTTCACTATGTAAAATTTGTAGAGGAAAATGTTATTTAAATGAATATTTCAATGTTGCATGACTTAAGGAAAGTCCCTGGAGATCTGTCAGTATCCTCATTGTCCCCTCATTATATGTTCAGGAAAATCACTAAGGCTCTGATGAAATAGTTCTGTACAGTTACAAATCTGTATCAGAGCCCTGGAAGTTTTAGGCAATAGTATAGTGTTATCCATCAAAATTTCAGTTATTATTTGAAATGTTTACTTGGCCATAGCCTTCCTTTAATATGAATCTACAATCTTTTAGGCTAGTGTCTCTTGGTTTTCTTTAATTTCACTATGATAGGTTGAAATATGAGTTTTATTTTATTTACCCTGCTTGAGATTCAGCACATTCTTTTTTCTTTCTCTCTTTTTTTTTTCTTAAGTAGGCTCCATGTCCAACATGGGGACTGAACTCTTGACCCTGAGTATAAGAGTCTCACGCTCTACTGACTAAGCCAGCCAGGCACCCCCTCATTGGGTTTTTCAATCTGTGGTTTGACTAATCCATATTGTCATTTCTTTGTTAGTTTTTGAAATATTTTTAAAATTTACTTTGTCCAGCATTTTTAGTTCTCAGTTAAAGTTCAAATAACCAAGCCCATCATTAGAAGAAACCTTCAACAATGTTTTTAAAAAATATTATACAACATTTATACATATCAATTATACTTCTATTAATATCAAATTGAACAAAAAAATTATTACATTCTTACTAAATAAATTCTACTGCCAATTCAAGAGAAACAAGGATTCTCTAGACACTGTACTTGCTCTAGCAGACCTTAAAGTCCAAGGGGAGTATTGTCAAAGTGTAAGAGACAATAACACAAAACATAAAATAGAGTACACAACTTGGTGGTATAGTGAAAAGATCCAAGACATTTCAACTCCAGAGCTTCAACTTCTGTAAAAAATCAAACCTGATTCATGAATCCTCTGAGTCATTTATAATTTCAAGGATATCATTTGGAAATTTTAGAAATCAGGTCAGTGTTTTTTGTGCCATATGAAATAATTTTAAATTTAAAATACATTATCTTGGGCGCCTGGGTGGTTCAGTTGGTTAAGCAACTGCCTTCAGCTCAGGTCATGATCCTGGAGTCCCGGGATCGAGTCCCACATCGGGCTCCCTGCTCAGAGGGGAGTCTGCTTCTCCCTCTGACCCTCCCCCCTCTCGTGCTCTCTCTCTCTCTCTCTCTCTCATTCTCTCTCTCAAATAAATAAATAAAATCTTTAAAAAAATAAAATACATTATCTTTTAGATAAGAATATTTTTTTAAGACTTACTTATTTGAGAGAGAGAGCACATGCATGCATGTGCACACACAAGGGGGAGGAGAGGCAAAGGGAGAAAATCCCAAGCATACTCCCCCTGAGTTTGGAGCCTCACACAGGCTTGATCTCATAACGCATGAGATCATGACCTCAGCGGAAACCAAGAGTCGGTCGCCCTACTGACTGAGCCACCCAGGTGCCCCAAGAATATTATTTTAATATAGTATTATATAAAGTTTATTTTAATAGAAGAAATAAACTTTAAAATACATTATCCTTTAATAGAAGACCAAATAGGAGCGCCTGGGTGGCTCAGTTGTTTAAGTGTCTGCCTTCGGCTCAGGTCATGAGCTCAGGGGTCCTGGGATAGAGCCCTTCATTGGGCTTTCTGCTCAGCGGGGAGCCTGCTTCTCCCTCTGCCTCTGCCCTCCCCGCCCCTGCTCATGTGCTCTCTCAGTCTCTCTCTTCTCCCAAATAAATAAAATCTTTAAAAAAAAGAAAAAAATAGAAGACCAAATATGTATTAAATACCAAAATTAAACTGAACTATGTGTTATATTAAAAGTAGATTTAAAAAAATAGATAAAAACTGCTTTTATAACTTACTATTTGAAGTTCCCAATTTTTTTTTAAAGATTCTATTTATTTATTTGAGAGAGAGAGAATGAGAGATAGAGAGCACGAGAGGGAAGAGGGTCAGAGGGAGAAGCAGACTCCCCGCTGAGCAGGGAGCCCGATGCGGGACTCGATCCTGGGACTCCAGGATCATGACCTGAGCCGAAGGCAGTTGCTTAACCAACTGAGCCACCCAGGCGCCCTGAAGTTCCCATATTTTATTCTTCAAAATTATCAACTGGTTTATTTTTTTTTTACTTTCTGAATGATTATAAGACAGAAGTTTACAGGCTGGTCTTTACAAGCCTGTCTCCAGAATTTACAAACTGTTGGTGTAAAAATTATTTATTCCTAATACATGAAAGGCTATATAATCATTATTTTTCTCTCTTTTTAGCCCTCATTGAAATGGAGAAAACAAACAAAAAATTCATTAAAAATAATTCATTCAAAAAAAATAATTGTGAAATAGACAGATGTGTGATCAAATGCACATAATTTATGGAACTGGTAAATACTCTTGTTAAGGAAATTTAATAATTATCATTTAATGCTCATTAATATATTTCCATATCAGTATTCACTAATGCTCCTGTCTTTAACCAAAAATCTACTGTGGGTATAAAGTAACTAATATAAGATGAAAGATCAAACCAATTGATCCATTATTTTCTCAGTATAAATTATTGGTTGAACCACAGTAAAACATTTAGCATAACATAACTTTAGTTATAACTCATGAGGTAAAACTTTAAATTTTAGTTTAAGAACTGATGGCAGAGGGATAAAAAACACAATTGGCAGATATCTGGATAAAGTAGGAATAAAAATAAATACAATGGGATGAATGATAAATGTACTATTTACCACTCATAAATTTATCTGTTTAACACTAGACATGTCAAACAAAATGAAAAGGTAAACAACTAGGAAAAAGTGTTTACCACAAATAAAATCCTTAATATACATTACTAAGATCCCAAAGGTCAAAAAATTGGAACAATTAAAAAATGAAAAAATATAAGTAATCTATAACAAGGAAAAAAGAGAATAGTTATCAAAGATATGCAAAATTCAAGAATTTGCTTTCACCATTTCTTTCACACTCTTCCATCATTGCCCCAAATAAAATAACTCTATGGTAACATATGAAACACAAACCCCAAATACTTTCTCCATAATCTAATAAAACTAATTCACATATTTTTGGGGAGGATTCTTTTGAATAGTGGAGGTTTTCCCCATAAATGCATAAAGTATTTTTAAAAAATTTAAAATCTATGTAAGAATAACTTCATTTTAAATAAGCACCAGAATTTTAAAAAACACAGCAAAACCACATTGACCATAATATAAAATTTAAAGCAAATAATAATGACTATTATGAGAAAATTTACCTTTTGGGGTTTCTTCATTAAGTGCCAGAAATATTGGTACATTGGGGTTCCACATGCCAGTAATAACATAAGCCCTCCCATCATAGCTCTTTCCCATGGATTCCTGTAAAAGTTCAGAGAGAAATCACTGAGAATATACACATCAAGAAAATCCCCATTTTAAATTAGATCTTACTTTAAGCAATCTAATTTATTAAAATTTGGATGTACAATCAAATGGGATTTTTTTGGTAAAACTTTTGTCACCCTACAAAAGCATTTTTTCAATATTAAATTCTCCTACAGCTTTCTTCAGAGTTTCTATTTAGAGGCACATACCTCTTGGATAAAAGGAGGTATACCTTAATATGTTGACTCACAAAAACATAATATTGGTATGAAGTTACATTTAACTTTATCTTAGGTTGCTTGTCAAAATGTCACATACCTAAGCATACAAGTATGTCCAGTTTCTATTAAAACTATAGTATAGATCTCACTGAAGATATTTTATCTGAATTAATAGCTAATCAAAGGAAAAGCGGTTAGTATTTTTCTTCCAATGTTCTAATTTATAATATATTCTTGAAATATTAATTTACTTTACCACACCTCTCGAAATTGATATTTTCTATTATCTATATCAGATATTTGTACACTTTCTTACAATCAGTAATCAACTTTAGGAGACTAATAAAGGTTTGTAATCAACAGCCAAGTTGATTAACTGTCTCCCTTTTACCTTTTTATTTGCTCCCTCCTTCCCTCTGTCCTTCTCCCCTTCCTCATCTCCTCCACCCCTTCATATGTCCACCCAGCGCACTCCTGACTCTCACTGAAGCAGGCAGCAGCTCCTATGGTGAAAGCGGGATCCCATACAGCTGTGTGTACGAGTGTGCATGGGGTGGGAGGGGGAGTAGTTAGAGGTGTTCCCACGGGAGAAGAGCGCACAGCATACAAGTATGTGCACATGCAAAAGAGTATTATCTACGGTACTTTAAACTTTCCGTACCCATTTCCTCGTATTAGGAAGAGAGAGTGCTGAAAGGGTCAGACGAAAACAAAGAGAAAACTTTTTTTCAGTTTTACCCCCAAACAGATGCTTCTCTGAAACCCAACAAAATTATTTCAGTCATTTGGTAATTACAATGTATTCTCCTAGGGTATTGGTGGTATTCTACCAATCGAACTGTCAGCTTGAGTGTAGGAACCCTAAGTTCTGGAGATAAAGTACACTCAAGGCGTGTAAGGGAAACTCACACAACACCTTCACTACATTCATATGTTCATCTTCATTCTCTGTCTCCATCTCTCTCTCCACCCCTTCCTCTCTCTCCCTCTCTATGCCGACCCTCTCTACCTTCTCATTAGACCCCCATTCAGAACAAGAATGGGCATCTGACCTCCCAAAAAACCCAATCCATTTCTGGGAAGAGCTGTGCTGTGCTTGAGTCCAAAAAGATGAGCTAGCCCAATCAAAATATTTCTTTCAATTGTCAAATACCAAGGAAAGTAGGCAGTTAGCAGTGGAGCTGAAAGATTTTAATAAGAAGTCAGGCCCTGACAGGCCACACATCATATGAAGTGGTAAGGAAACGGAAATTATAAAGTAGGAAAGAATATATAAAGAACAAGGAGTATTAGGAAACTGCTAAGTGTTAAGAGAGAAATGGAGAAAACAAACAAAAAATTCATTAAAAATAATCATGCAGTCCAAACACACAGGCAGATTCTGGGAAGCAGGAAGGAGAGAGGAAGAGTGAGGAACAGAGAGAGGACAGGGAAGGAGCAGGGAGGGAGAGGAGGACAAGGTGGGAAAAGGCGAGAGAAGGAGAAAGGGGAGACAGAAGGAAGGAAAGAGGCAGAGACGGGGAAGGAGGTACAGAAAGAGAGGCGGGCGGAGCACCAGAGGCCTGCGGGCAGGGGCAGCCGTGGAAAAAGAGCAGGAGCCCAAGCTAAAAAGAGGTTCAAAGAAAGAGGAAGTCCATGGTGGGAGGTGAGGCAGACAGAAGAGTCAAGATAGCAGAGACCATTTTGCAAGTTTAGGTACGATTTCATGAAGATCAATAACCTCTTCTGTCTCTAAGGTGTTCTAAGTGGATAAGTGGATCTTTGTTCCTTATAACCAAAATAGCCTAATTCAACAACCATAGTTTTATGTCTTTGTCGTCCTCACTATACACCACCACAATAATACTGTCTTACACATCAAAAGCCCTCAATAAAAGTTTCTCCTCATCAAGTATGGCATTTTTGTTATTGAACTAGACATTTCCATCATACAGCCTGGCTTGCTCTCAGCCTCTTATAAAGATACTTCTTGGGGCACCTGGGTGGCTCAGTCGGTTGAGTGTCCAACTCTCTTGGGGTTGTGAGATCAAGCCCCGAGTCAGGCTCATGCTCAGAGGGGAGCCTGCTTGAGGACTTCTCTCCCTCTCCCCCGCCCCTCCCCTGCTCACTTGCCTTTAAAATAAATAAATCTTAAAAAAAAAAAATACTTCTTCAACTACCTTGGCTGAAGAGTTCTTCCTGACTCCTCTGCCCCCACCACAAGCAGGGCTGACAAAATCACGAACAGGAGGTATGTCTCTGGCCAAACTAGGCCAGGGTGGAACCACTAGATGCCCTCCTCTTAGGAAAATAAACTAGGAAATACAGACAGAATATGGCAGTTTGCAATGGGAACATAGGCAGAAAAGCCATAAGATAGAGGCCAAAGAATCACATAGTAAGCCACAAATGAACTACTGTCAAGTAAAGTAATGAGCAAGCTTAAGCTATGAAGTCAAGTAGGCAGATGGTGGGGTAAAGCAGACACATGGTACTGAAAAGACATAACACACAGAAAAAGTAAAAAATGTAAGTTCATGCTAATCCATCCATTCATTAAGCAAATATGAGCCTACTAGAAGCCATGGTCTATGCTTATAAGTATCCAGCAAGGAAAACAAAACAAATGATCCTGACCCTAGAGAGCTGACAGGCTGTTTTCCAAACAGCATAAAATCAATTTAGTGGATTGTGACCAGACTTTTTAATCAAGCAGAAGAAAAAATAGCAGAGTTCCTTACACACGTAAGGGGTAAGAACTGTTTCATGAAAATTTTATTTCTGCTTTTTTTACACATACAGATTACAAGCTTACTGGATTACAATGTAAACATATTTGTAACTGTGAGTTCAGCTACTAGTCTAATGTCAATAAATGGTTAACTGTAAAGATCCACAAACTTTCTGAGGCATTTCTAGGACTTTTAAATTGTGTTCCAGTTCCAAGAAACCTGGCTCTACTGAGTTTTCAACTCCTCTCAGTACCTTGCTGTTAGGCTTTCCCTAGGTACTATAGGGAAGCAAACTTTCCCACCCAAAATGTGTCTCTCTGGCATGTGGGTTATTTTTAGGCTGCTTATTTAAAAAAACAAAAAAAAAGGCTGAGGAAGAAACTTTGACCTCTCCCTTATGGTCACCATAGATAACTACAGTATAAAATAAAGCAGGTGAGGTAGTCAGGGAGGAAATTGGCAAAGTCTGTTAAAATTCCTATGTCCCCTTGTTTCTGAGTGGTTTCACTAACATTTGTTTGCCATTTACTTTTTTTCATCTTTGAACTGTCTTTCTTCCCTTTGAAGTCCCCAACTTCTACCCCTTCTCCTTAACTTAGAATCGCACATAAGCTTCATTGTATGACTGCCTGTAGGCATCATATTCTTATGGAGCCCCCATACATATGTAATTAAATTTAGTTTTCTGCTAATCTGACTCTTGTCAATTTAATTCTTAGACCAGTCAAAAGAGCCTTAAAGGGTAGAGGAAAATTTTTCCTCACCAAGAGTATCAATGCCTGTGGATCAAAAATTCTCAATTTCCTTATTCCTTAAAGTATCTTCACCAAAAATATTCTCACTACTGGAAGAAAACTAAATCTCTGTTATTTGTATCCCCCCAAAACCCAATTTTATTTATAGATGATTTAGTTTATATACAAGTAGTCTGGCTATTTGCTAAAAAATATATTTTCACTTACAAATATGACTTTCTCTTTCATGTAGATCTTATATTAAACTAAAGTTATAAATTTATAAAAAGTCTCAATTCACCTTATTAGAAAATATTCAAAGGGAAGAAAAGTCAGCATTGCTTAAAAATTATTCAAGCTAAATAGAAAAGTCTCACAAATTCTGAAATTAAATATAATTGCAGGATTTTTCAGTTTGTCAGAATCAAATGCAAGAAAATGAAATTTGTTTTCAAAGTGTTCACATATTTGAACGAGTCAAAAGAACATAACATCTTGCTCTAGAAGACAGAACTAAGACTAATTAGGCAAAATTATAAGGAATATGACTTCTGGTGATTACAAAGAAATAACTTTGTTATAACCACAACTGTCCCAGAGTCTTCATTATAAGGTAGTAAGTTCCTTTTTATGAATGGTAGTCTAGCCAAAGCTCAATAACCATGTATTAGGATAGCACAAAGATCAGTAACAAATCACAACTCTTGATAATTGCAAATACAAACCCTCCCACTTTTACCAACTATTTGTTGAACAGAAGCTTCAATGTTGACGAGCACTTTGATTTCAATATGGACTCTTCAAAGTGGAGGACTGCTCTTCAAGTTAAGACAGTCAAGACCAGGGGACCTCAGAAGTTCATGCCAATCTGTAATTCTATAATCTGCATTTAGGTTTTATAAAAAAAAAAATCTCTGCCACTGATTCACCTTAATCTTTTAAACTCCAAAAGACCATGACTAAGACCTAGGAACTTCTAAGTGTTAAATGTCCCTGAACTACCTCTTCATGGTATTTTCAGGACTCTAAAAAGCTATGGCTTGCCTTAGGTAAAACCACTTGTATTACTGATATGTTTTAAAGAGGGATGGAAGAAAGGTGGATCAACAGCTAATTTGTTTTCACATTCAATGCAACTGGTTGTCTTAACCTTACCTTTACATGAAATGCTTCCTCTATACCTCTGTGGCTCATTGTATCAACTCTAGGAGAGCACTTAACCCACTGCCATAGTTACATACTTAAGAGATCTGTTTTCATCACAAATCTATAAACCCACAGATGCTAAGGGCTACGTTTTACCGTATCTATAACCCCAGCACTCCACACAATGCTTGGCACACAATTATGTGCTCAAAAAGGCTGAACAAACCATTTCCAGTAGGACCACTAGAAAATCAGTGTGACAATATCATGAAATAACTCAAAGAAAAATATGATATAATTGGTGATATTTAATTGACATTTTCAGAACTCAGCTGAAAAGATTAAAACATGTAGCACTTGTGATCACTAAGTATAAAAATCCCAGTTAACTCACTTTATATTTTACTATTTTATACTTACTTGATACTCTAAGATGACTTTCCTACAACATTTCTAAATCACAAAATAAATATATTCATTAAGTGCAATATAGAAGGTATTTCTGTTTAAAAGTTAAGATAGTTTGCTATTTTTATATCAAATACCAACTCTCAAATATATATTAACCTTCAAGAAAATTCCTTAAATAAATACCACTCCTACAGTAAATATACTTTGCTAAGGACAGGTAATAAAGGAGGATAAATTCAGAAAGGGAAATAAATGCTTTAAAGAAAACAAAAGCATTCATCATAGTACTCAAATTAATAACAGTGCATTAAAATAAATGAAAGGCACCATATTCATTCTGGATATGCCTGTTATAATCATGTAGTTGTTATTTTTGGCTCAAAAAACGATATCTTTCTAAGAACCAAACATGAATAAATGGACGTTGTCATAATACTATCCTTTTATTTGTTTTCAATTTGCATGTGACTTTTTGGTGGAAATTTTTCTAAATCTCTCCCTCATAAGTAATTTTAAGTTTGGGTTTCCAAAATTATTACTACCATACAGATAAAAGTTAGAAACAATTTTGACAATATGACAAAATTTTAAAATAGAAAATAATCCTAAAATATAAGTTAACTATCATCTATACTTGGTTAATGTGCTTAAGATTATCATTACCATATCCAGTAAATGCATGTCACTGTTCTTCACGTTTCGACCTGGGCTTAATAACATTCCAAAACATCTGAAAATATTGGGGGAAAAAAAAGGACAAATAAGGTATCAAGAATATAATAGAAGCCCAGTGAGCAAAAAGTCTTTTTATAATAACTACACAATCTGAGCTCTATACTTATAAATAGCTTTAGTTTTTTAAAAGAAACACCATAAAAAAGAATTCATTAAGACACATAATAAAATTGCATAGAAATAAATCATCTAAATTCCCAGATCTTTATTTCTGCATGTAAAAGATTACCAATGATCAGAAACTGTGATAAAAATGGCCACAAATTATTAACTGAAACAAAATACAGTAGTGAGATATGAATTGGTTTCTAGGTAGAAATGAGACTTCATTTGCCTTGGAGTTATTTCAAACATGTAAGTCAAAATCAACTACCCCAATTAAATAAAAAAGATTAAAAAAAAAAATAAGACTGTGCTCACTCTTTGTATCGAGCCAGATTAACACAATTACCCTGGACTTCAACAGTCATTTTCACTAAGTAGCCTGTTAATATTTATTATACCCTAAGTTTGAGAAAAAGTTATATGAAACTCATTACTAAATGTACCATTATATTAGTGAAGATATTATCCAACATACTACATGTACAATTAACTATTTACTTTGTTCTGTGCTTCCTGATGCTAGAGAAGCTTTAGGAATCCCATCTATTATATCCCCTAGTACTTTATTTGTGAAGGATTTTCATCAGCTCTAAAATTCAGCTAAATCCAACATTTTTATATTTGTTAGGTTATTATTAATTCTGCTTTTTAGTAAGAAAAGTAGAGTCCAGAGAAATCCCCAACAATTTACTCAAATTTTTGCCTCTTAAATAGATCTTATAAATCTAGAGGCAACGTGATCTGTCTTCAGTAGCCCTCTGCCAAGAACGCATATCCACACTTACTAGAATGTTTTTATTGTAGTTTTCCAACATTTAAAAATATGCTATGGAACATTTCACACAGGAGTAGAGAATGTAAATAAATTAAATATGTTAAGATTTTTTAAATTTCAAAGTACTGACAACTCACATATCACTACATAATCTGATCCTTGTTATTTTCCAAAAGTTTACTTTTCTAGTAGCACATCTTCTTCTTCCATGAACAAGATAAGTGCTATCCCAATATGAGTCTAGTAAGTGGTAAAACAATATATATTTCCTGTTAGTACTTGAGGATACCTTGCTCAAGGCTCTCTTTTGGCATCCAAAAACAATCAAGTACATGACAAAGATAAAGTCACTGAGCTCTGAAGATAACTTTCCAAACATATTACTGTACCACTGAACAAAATGTAATCTACTAAAGAAATAATACCCTATATCCATAATTTTAATACAATTACTATACACTGCTATAATCTCCCTATGAACTCCTATAATAAACACTACAAATTAAATGTTAATTATGCAATTCATTGTACTATTTCTTCTACCATTGCCTTAAATACTTGCTAAGCAAGAATAAGAAAGTGAATTCTTTTTTCAGATATGAAATTTGGTCCCCCCAACTAAAAAGTCAGGTCAATGAGGACAGACGACTTCTCTCACATTCCCTACCTGCTTTGCTTTGGCTTGTATCTCTCATGGTTTTTTTAAGAACAATTTTCTATATTATAGAATTTTTAAGTTACAGAACTATTATGTACTCATTGTAAAAAGTTAATGGATACCAAAATGTAAAAAGAAAACATAATTTATCCTTTTTCTAATATCAGCCCCCTTAAGAACCAATGTTAACAATTTAGTATGCATCCTCCCTACATTTCTTTTTGCTCTTTCTGAAAACTTAGTTTTTTAATCATTTTGTTTGCCAAGCACTTGCAGGCGACTGATGAAATTGGTGCAATTTTATGTTTTTTTTAATATTCCCATGTTAAACTCTACTGCAAAAAAAGCCTTGGAGTTTTAGGTTTTCCTTAAATGGCAACAGCTATCACTTTATTTTGATGATCTTTGATGTGCTGCTCTTTTCCTGGGTTATAAATAAAAAATCCTGCCTCCAGAGGCACCTGGGTGGCTCAGTCAGTTAAGTGTCTGACTCTTGATTTTGGCTCAGGTTATGATCTCAGGGTCGTGAGATCAAGCCCAGAGTTGGGCTCCACATTCAGCACAGAGTCCGCTTGTCCTTCTCCCTTCCCCTCTCTTCCTTACCCCACCCCCCCAGGCTCTCTAGCTCTCTCTCTCTCAAATAAAAATAAACTCTTTAAAAGAAAAAAAAATCCTGCCACCAACCAGTAGTGTGACCCCTCCTCTTTAAAAAAAAAAAAATTATTTATTTATTTGAGAGAGAGAGCATGAGTGGGGTGCAGAGGGAGAGGCACAAGCAGGCTCCCCCCTGACACGGGGCTCGGGGTTGATTCCAGGACCCTGGGATCATCACCTGAGCGAGCCAACGGCAGACACTTAATTGACCAAGCCACCAAGGTGCCCCAGCACCTAACCCTCTCGAGCCTCAGCTTCCTCTTCTACAAAATGGAAGAAGTATAATACATAAACTCTAAGGAGTTCTTCCAACAAGAAAATTGCACAATTTTTCTCTATCAAGCTGTATTAGTCATTTCCAAATTTATATTTCATTAAAGCACATCAGGTTTCCTATGCAGACAAGCAAGGTCTATTAGGAATAATGTGTCAGTAATTAGATAGATATTATTAGTACCACAAACACCTAATGCAAATATTAAGTATTTCATTGGGGAGGTCAAAGCATTCAACCTTTTCTTGTTAACTCTATAAATAACATAGAAAACTGCCATCACACCCATTTTCTCAAGCAGCTCACAGTCTATTAGAGGAGGAAAATACAAGTAAACAGGCAACTACAACCTGATATGGTTAAGTTCTAGGACAGCTATAAGTACAGAATGTTAAGAAAGCAGAAAAGAGACATACCCAACACTATTTGTAATATAGTATATAGCTGATCTGACCAAAATCTGGAATCAAACCTCCTGAGAATGAGATAATGATAGTATATTAATATTATTACATTAATTATAGCATATACTGTTTAATGCCTTAAGTCAGACATTACCATAGGGCTGCATTTACATTTCAAAACAACCTCATATGAGAAATGACAAACTAATTTTCATGAAGGTAGAAGTGATTTGTCTGAACAACTCAGGTATTAAGTTAAAGGACTGGGATTCGAGCCCATGTTCCTGATCCAAAACTGCAGATCTTTTATACATTATACTCTATCACCTCCCTAGCCTATCAGGAAGATTATAAACTCCACGTGGGACCCAGGGCAAGTTACACACTGCAACATCTCACTTTCGACATTTCTGAAATACAAGTGTTATCTGCTCACAAGTTCACTATGTTCAATGTAAAGGTGAAATGAACCCCCTGAGGGTAAAAGTACGCTGTGAACTATAAAGCAGTGCCCAATTATAAATTATTATTACAATTGCCACTATTATTTTTTAAAGATTCTATTTATTTGAGAGAGAGTGAGACAGACAGTGCACGGACTCCCTGCTGAGTAGAGAGCTGGACACCACCAACAGCGGGGGGGGGGGGGGGGTTGGTGGTGACAGACGACTGGATCACAAGACCCTGAGATCATGACCTAAGCCAAAGGCAGACACTTAACCAACTGAGCCACCCAGGCGCCCCTACAATTGCCACTATTATTAAGGAAAGAAAGTTTAACCTTCCATAATACCTGAGTTTTTACTCAGAGTTTTAAACAGTGTTTAATACCAAGTTAGCATCCATACAAACACCAAAATTCAGCATATCTAGCACTGCTTTAGACTTAAGTGATAGAAAAAAGTGACAAAAACCAAAGATGATATGTTAATGTTCTGTAACAGGAAACTAAATTGTTTTACTTCTGCTTTCAGTCCATCAAATGATTAGGATTCTATCTACCTCCATGAAGACTATGGATAAAAATGAAGAAGGGAAGAAAAGAAAAGGAAAGGAGGCAAGCATCTACCAATGTCAGTTAAGGAACACTGTCTCTTAACTGAACTTTTGTTGTTAAAAATGAAAAAGTGACAGTATGTCAGAAGGAGCTAAACAGAAATAGAAAGAAAAGCTGTAAGGCAATCATATTTTTTCAGAATATCCAAGAACACGAAAAGCTAAATTTTGTAAAAATCAGAATCCCAGTCAGTCACACACTAAAGAAGTTAAAGCAAAAGACAGTTGAAAAAGCCTCCCACGTGAGAAATGCTGGGACTGTTTTTCCCTCACTAACAGGATCAAGCGGAGATAGATACACAGGCATTCCTCACTATGCGCCGTATGGGGAACCATTACAATAACCACACAAGCTGAAACTGGGCAAAACGATGTTATGATCAGTGGGGAAAATTATGATTGCTCTGCAACCTTTACTTTTGTCAAAACTTTAAAAAACTCTTTGATGTCAGTTATAAGTATACAATGGAGAAAAAAAGTAAAACTATTATTTACTTAGTACTTTGTAATTTAAAGTACTTAGAAACATTGACAAAGCGTTTTATTTCTTCGGAAACAATTATTAAGATGAGTTTGAACAGAGCTTGCTTTCTTCTCATATAATTTAGAATACAGAGTAAGCATTTTTTTCTATGCCCTGGTAAATACTCACATTCCTTTCTAACTTTGAGTCAGCTTCCAATATTTTATCCTTTGCACTTTCAATGTTATGAAATTTCTGAGGGTTCCTTTAATATGAAGTTTTTGCTGGCATTTCCTCTGGGACATTCATCCTTTCCTTACTTATGCTGCTAAATTAATACTCACTATGTTCCTCTGGCTGCCTATGTAGTAGATTCCACTGAACAGCGGCAATGTCAACATTCCCAAGGTCTTATTTCTTTATAGTTCCATTTATGTCCTATTCAAATCCTGCAAAGTTATTTGTACAGTGCAATAAAAGTTCTGCCATGCCACATGCATACTATTCATTGTTGCTTCCTGTCATGATGCATGAATTTTTTTTAAGATTATTTGAGTGAGAGAGAGCTCACGTGTGTGTGTAAGAGAGAGAGAGACAGAGAGAGAGAAGAGAGAGACAGAGAGAGAAAGTGGGGGGGCAGAGGAAGAGGGAGAGAATCCTCAAGCAGACTCCCCACTGAGCATGGAGCCCCATGACAGGCTCGATCCCAGGACCCTGAGATCATGACCTGAGCTGAAATAAAGAGTTGGATGCTCAACCAACCGAGCCACCCAGGCTCCCTGCATGATTATTTACAACATTTCTTCCAAAACTCAGCTAAAGAAACTGCATGATCCCCAGTCTTGTAATTATCACTCCCTTTCAATAGGCAACTAACTTCAAAATTTTGGCTTGAATGCTAGCAAAACTAACTAGAATTTTCTTTTTTATTGCAGTCTTTAATCCAAAGCAGAAGTAAATGTTCCATTTCAACCCTAAGCAGCTTTCTATTCCTACTGAGATTTAAAGATGATAGAGTGACTTTACTGTGCTCTTTATATTCACCAGACTTTTTCAGAATGGTTGACACCATAGCTTCATGCAGGGCTTAGATCTTTTCCTATCTTCATTCTGCTGTCATCATTTCTAAATCTTCTAATATCATATGCAATTTCACTTTCAGCATTATCACTTTCCATTTCTTTGCTGCACTTTTATCTTTGTTAGCCAACTCTTTCAATTTATCCATTTTTATAAAATGTAACATAGGTTTATCACTGAGAGATAAGGAGGCAACACAACAACACACTTTGCTGTCTGGGAGTGAACTAAGCAACAGATGCACTGTTAACATTTTCAACAGAATTTCAAAGAAGTGATGTGACCAGTCGCTGATCTTATATTTATGTGGCGAATGAACTGAAGAGTTAACAGTGAAGTTTTTACTTTCTGCAATTACTCAAAATTAATATATCATGATAACAAAAATTTGAACCACGTGGCTGCAGAACTGCTGTTATTTAACTAAACCAAAGTAACATAAATTTGTGCATTATCATAACTGCAAAGCAAAGACTGCTTGTACAGGGGCGCCTGGGTGGTTCAGTCATTAAGCATCTGCCTTCGGTTCAGGTCATGATCCCGGAGTCCTGGGATCAAGCCCCGCATCAGGCTCCCTGCTCGGCGAGAGGCCTGCTTCTCCCTCTCCCACTACCCCCCCCCCGCTTGTGTTCCCTCTCTCACTGTGTCTCTGTCAAATAAATAAATAAAATCTTTAAAAAAAAAAAAAAAAGACTGCTTCTATATACATAAAAGTGCTAAAAATCTAGCCAAGGTTTTGCCTTCTCATGGTGGCAGTCTACTCCGATTCTGATTTCCACTTATCACTCAAAATAGTCTCAGTAAAAATCATGATTTTGGTACTAGTGATAATACCACCAATAGTAATAACAGCAAGCATTTATTCTGAGTCACGGACTATTCCAAATACTTTACAGGTGTTAACTAATTTTTTCCTCCAAAAATTCTTTTTTTTTTTTTTAAGATGTTATTTATCTGACAGAGAGACAGCAAGAGAGGTAACACAAGTAGGGGGAGTGGGAGAGGAAGAAGCAGGCTTCCCACTGAGAATGGAGCCTGACTGTGGGGGCTCAATCCCAGGACCCTGGGATCATGACCCGAGCTGAAGGCAGCCGCTTAACCGATTGAGCCATCCAGGTACCCCTCCTCCTAAAATTCTTAAGAGATATTATTTACAATCTACAAATTAGAAACTAAAGCACAGAGAAGTTAAATAACTTGGCCAAGGTCATTGTAGAGCCAGGATTGAAACCCAATGAAGGACTCCATAGTTAGTGATCTTTTTTTTTTTAATTTTGTTATGTTAATCACCATACATCACATCATTAGTTTTTGATGTAGTGTTCCATGATTCACTGTTTGCGTATAACATCCAGTGCTCCATTCAATACGTGCCCTCTTTAATATCCATCACCAGGCTAACCCATCCCCCCACCACCCTCCCCTCCAGAACCCTGTTTGTTTCTCAGAGTCCAGTCTCTCATGGTTCACCCCCACCCCAAATTTCTCCCCCTTCCTTTTACCCTTCCTATTACCTTTTTTTTAACATATAATGTATTATTTGTTTTAGAGGTACAGGTCTGTGATTCAACAGTCTTATACAATTCATAGCACTCACCTTAGCACATACCCTCCCCAATGTCTATTACCCAGCCACCCCATCCCTCCTACCCCCTACCACTCCAGCAACCCTCAGTGTTTCCTGAGATTAAGAATTCCTCACATCAGTGAGATCATATAATACATGTCTTTCTCTGATTGACTTATTTCGCTCAGCATTAATACCCTCCAGTGCCATCCACGTCATTGCAAATGGCAAGATTTCATTCCTTTTGATGGCTGCATAATATTCCATTGTATATATATACCACCTCTTCTTTATCCATTCATCTGTCAATGAACATCTGGGCTCTTTCCATAGTTTGGACATTGTGAACACTGCTGCTATAAACATCGGGGTGAACATACCCCGTCAGATCACTACATTTGTATCTTTGGGGTAAATACCCAGTAGCGCAATTGCTGGGTCGAATGGTAGCTCTATTTTCAACTTTTTGAGGAACTTCCATACTGTTTTCCAGAGTGGCTGCACCAGCTTGCATTCCCACCAACAGTGCTGGAGGGTTCCCCTTTCTCCCCATCCACACCAACATCTGTCATTACCTGACTTGTTAATTTTAGCCATTCTGACTGGTGTGAGGTGGTATCTCACTGAGGTTTTGACTTGGATTTCCCTGATGCCGAGTGACGTTGAACACATTTTCATGTGTCTGTTGGCCATTTGGATGTCTTTTTTTTTTTATTTTTTATTGTTATGTTAATCACCATAAATTACATCATTAGTTTCAGATGTAGTGTCCCATGATTCATTGTTTGGGCATAACACCCAGTGCTCCAAGCAGAACATGCCCTCTTTAATACCCATCACCAGGCTAACCCATCCCCCCACACCCCTCCCTTCTAGAACCCTCAGTTTGTTTTTCAGAGTCCATCGTCTCTCATGGTTCGTCTCCCCCTCCGATTTCCCCCCCTTCATTCTTCCCCTCCTGCTATCTTCTTCTTTTTTTCTTTCTTAACATATAATTGCATTATTTGTTTCAGAGGTACAGATCTGTGATTCAACAGTCTTGCACAATTAACAGCACTCACCATAGCACATACCCTCCCCAATGTCTATCACATTTGGACGTCTTCTTTGGAAAAATGTCTGTTCGTGTCTTCTGCCCATTTCGTGATAGGATCATTTGTTCTTTGGGTGTTGAATTTCATAAGTTCTCTATAGATTTTGGATACTAGCCTTTTATCTGATATGTCATTTGCAAATATCTTCTCCCATTCTGTCAGTTGTGTTTTGGTTTTGTGGACTGTTTCTTTTGCTGTGCAAAAGCTTTTTAGCTTGATGAAGTCCCAATAGTTCATTTTTGCCCTTGCTTTCCTTGCCTTTGGCGATGTTTCTAGGAAGAAGTTGCTGCGGCTGAGGTCGAAGAGGTTGCTGCCTGTGTTCTCCTTTAGGATTTTGATGGACTCCTGTCTCACATTTAGGTCTTTCAACCACTTAGAGTCCATTTTTGTGTGTGGTGTAAGGAAATGGTCCAGTTTCATTCTTCTGCATGGGGCTGTCCAATTTTCCCAACACCATTTGTTGAAGGGACTGTCTTTTTTCCACTGGACATTCTTTCCTGCTTTGTCGAGGATTAGTTGACCATAGAGTTGAGGGTCCATTTCTGGGCTCTATTCTGTTCCACTGATCTATGTGTCTGTTTTTGTGCCAGTACCGTACTGTCTTAATGATGACAGCTTTGTAATAGAGCTGGAAGTCCGGAATTGTGATGCCGCCAGCTTTGCTTTTCTTTTTCAACATTCCTCTGGCTATTCAGGGTCTTTTCTGGCTCCATACAAATTTTAGAATTATTTGTTCCATTTCTTTGAAAAAAGTGGATGGTATTTTGATAGGGATTGCATTAATGTGTAGACTGCTCTAGGTAGCACTGACATCTTCACAATGTTTGTTCTTCCAATCCATGAGCATGGAACGATTTTTCATTTCTTTGTGTCTTCCCTAATTTCTTTCATGAGTATTTTATACTTTTCTGAGTACAGATTCTTTGCCTCTTTGGTTAGATTTATTCCTAGGTATCTTGTGGTTTTGGGTGCAATTGTAAATGGGAGTGACTCCCTAATTTCTCTCTCTTCTGTCTTGTTGTTTGTGTATAGGAATGCCACTGATTTCTGTGCATTGATTTTATATCCTGCACTTTACTGAATTCCTGTATGAGTTCTAGCAGTTTTGGGGTGGACTCTTTTGGGTTTTCCACATAAAGTATCATGTCATCTGCAAAGAGTGAGAGTTTGACTTCTTCTTTGCCAACCTGGATGCCTTTTATTTCTTTTTGTTGTCTGATTGCTGTGGCTAGGACTTCTAATACTATGTTGAATAGCAGTGGTGATAATGGACATCCCTGCTGTGTTCCTGACCTTAGGGGGAAAGCTCTCAGTTTTTCCCCACTGAGAATGATATTTGCTGTGGGTTTTTCATAGATGGCTTTTATGATATTGAGGTATGTACCCTCTATCCATACACTGTGAAGAGTTTTAATCAAGAAAGGATGCTGTACTTTGTCAAATGCTTTTTCTGCATCTATTGAGAGGATCATATGATTCTTGTTCTTTCTTTTGTTAATGTATTGTATCACGTTGATTGATTTGCAGATGTTGAACCAACCTTGCAGCCCAGGGATAAATCTCACTTGGTGGTGGTGAATAACCCTCTTAATGTACTGCTGGATCCTATTGGCTAGTATTTTGGTGAGAATTTTTGCATCCATGTTCATCAGGGATATTGGTCTGTAATTCTCCTTCTGGATGGGGTCTTTGTCTGGTTTTGGGATCAAGGACATGGCCGCCTCATAAAAGGAGTTTGGAAGTTTTCCTTCCATTCTATTTTTTTGGAACAGTTTCAGAAGAATAGGTATTAATTCTCCTTTAAATGTTTGGTAAAATTCCCCTGGGAAGCCATCTGGCCCTGGGCTCTCGTTTGTTGGGAGATATTTGATGACTGCTTCAATTTCCTTAGTGGTTATAGATCTGTTCAGGTTTTCTATTTCTTCCTGGTTCAGTTTTGGTAGTTGATACATCTCTAGGAATGTATCCATTTCTTCCAGATTGTCTAATTTGCTGCCATATAGTTGCTCATAATATGTTCTTATAATTGTTTGTATTTCGTTATGTTGGCTGTGATCTCTCCTCTTTCATTCATGATTTTATTTATTTGAGTCCTGTCTCTTTTCTTTTTGATAAGTCTGGCCAGGGCTTTACCAATCTTATTAATTCTTTCAAAGAAACAGTTCCCACTTTCGTTGATCTGTTCTACTGTTCTTTTGGTTTCTGTTTCATTGATCTGCTCTGATCTTTATTATTTCCCTTCTCCTGCTGGGTTTAGGCTTTATTTGCTGTTCTTTCTCCAGCTCCTTCAGGTGTAGGGTTAGGTTGTGTATTTGAGACCTTTCTTGTTTCTTGAAAAAGGCTTGTATTGCTATATACTTTCCTCTTAGGACTGACTTTGCTGCATAGATTTTGCACAGTTGTGTTTTCATTTTCATTGGTTTCCATGACTTTTTTTAATTCTTCTTTAATTTCCTGGTTGACCCATTCATTCTTTAGTAGGATGCTCTTGAGCCTCCATGTATTTGAGTTCTTTCCGAATTTCCTCTTGTGATTGGGTTCTAGTTTCAAAGCATTATGGTCCAAAAATACACAGGGAATGATCCCCATCTTTTGGTACCGGTGGAGACCTGATTTGTGACCTAGGATGTGATGTATCCTGGAGAATGTTCCATGGGCACTAGAGAAGAATGTGTATTCTGTTGCTTTGGGATGGATTGTTCTGAATATATCTATGAAGTCCATTTGGTCCAGTGTGTCATTTAAAGTCTTTATTTCCTTGTTATCTTCTGCTTAGATGATCTGTCCATTTCAGTCAGGGGGGTGTTAAAGTCCCCCACTATTATTGTATTGTTGTCAATGTGTTTCTTTGCTTTTGTTATTAATTGCCTTATATAATTGGCTGCTCCCATGTTAGGGGCATAGATATTTACAATTGTTAGGTCTTCTGGTTGGAAAGACCCTTTAAGTAGGATATAGTGTCCTTCCTCATCTCTTATTATAGTCTTTGGTTTAAAATCTAATTTATCTGATCTAAGGATTGCCACCCCAGCTTTCTTTTGGTGTCCATTAGCATGGTAAATGGTTTTCCACCCCTCACTTTCAACCTGGGGGTGTCTTTGGGTCTAAAATGAGTCTCTTGCAGACAGCGTATCAATAGGTCTTGTTTTTTAATCCAATCTGACAGCCTGTGTCTTTTGATTGGGGCATTTAGCCCATTTACATTCACGGTAACTATTGAAAGATATGAATTTAGTGCCATTGTATTGCCTGTAAGGTGACTGTTACTGTATATTGTCTGTGTTCCTTTCTGGTCTATGTTACTTTTAGGCTCTCTCTTTGCTTAGAGGACCCCTTTCAATAGTTCTTGGAGGGCTGGTTTCATGTTTGCAAATTCCTTTAGTTTTTGTTTGTCCTGGAAGATTTTTACCTCTCCTTCTATTTTCAGTGACAGCCTAGCTGGATATAGTATTCTTGGTTGCATATTTTTCTCATTTAGTGCTCTGTATATATCATGCCAGTCCTTTCTGGCCTGCCAGGTCTCTGTGGATAGGTCTGTTGCCAATCTAATGTTTCTACCAGTGTAGGTTACAGATCTCTTGTCCTGAGCTGCTTTCAGGATTTTCTCTTTGTCTCTGAGACTTGTAAGTTTTACTATCAGATGTTGGGGTGTTGACCTATTTTTATTGATTTTGAGAGGGGTTCTCTGTGCCTCCTGGATTTTGATGCCTCTTTCCTTCCCCAAATTAGGGAACTTCTCTGCTCTAATTTGCTCCAATATACCTTCTGCCCTTCTCTTTCTTCTTCTTCTGGGATCCCAATTATTCTAATATTGTTTTGTCTTATGGTATCACTTATCTCTCGAATTCTGCCCTCGTGATCTAGTAGTTGTTTATCTCTCTTTTTCTCACCTTCTTTATTTTCATCATTTGGTCTTCTATATCACTAATTCTCTCTTCTGCCCCGTTTATCCTAGCAGTTAGAGCCTCCACTTCTGATTGCACCTCATTAATAGCCTTTTTGATTTTGACTTGGATAGATTTTAATTCTTTTATTTCCCCAGAAAGGATTTCTCTAATATCTTCCACGCTTTTTTCAAGCCTAGCTAGTATTTTTATAATTGTCATTCTGAACTCTAGTTCCAACATCTTACTAATGTCTGTATTGATTAGGTCCCTGGCAGTCGATACTGCCTCTTGTTTTTTTTCTTGTTCTTTTTTTGAGGTGATTTTTTCCATCTTGTCATTTTGTTCAGAGGAGAATAGATGAATGAGAGAACAAAATGCTAACATGGTAACAACTACCCCCGAAAAATATACACTAAACAAATCAGAAGAGACTTGAAATCAGGGGAAAAGAAAGGGAAACAAAGAAAAAAATTAAAGAAAAAAAAAGAATATGATCAAATATGATCAGGCTGGTGAATAGATCAGTGCCACACAGTAGATTTGTGGCGTATTTTGGTCTGTTAGAAGAAACTGCCTTCCCAAATATTAAAGAAATAAAAGCTTATATATGTACAAAAATAAGGGTAAATACGACGAAGGGATGGAATATGACTGTAAAGATGAAAATTATAAAAGATTTTATAAAAGGAATTGGTAAGAAATTGGTTGAATAAAGAAAGAAGAGAAGTTTAAAAAAAAGGGGGGGGACAGAATGTGATCAGGCAGGAGACTAGAACAAAGCCATACACTAGAGATTTAGGGTATATTTTGGTCTGTTAGAAGAAACCGTATCCCAAAATTTTGAAGAGAGAACAACTTATATATACATATATAAAAATATACACCAAAAATAAGGTTAACTCCTATGAAGGGATAGACTATGACTCTAAAAAATGAAAAATACTTTTTTAAAAAGGGATTGATGAGATGTTGGTTGAAAAAGGGAAAAAGAAAGATTAAAAAAAAGGAAAAAAAGAAAATTAAAATTAACTTTGAAAGACTAAAGAATCACAGGGGAAAAAGCCATGAATTCTATGTGCTGTATTCCCCTAGGACTGGCATTCTGCCGTTCTCATTGATCGGTAAACTTGGTCTTGCCTGGCTGTTCTTGCTGATCTTCTGGGGGAGGGGCCTGTTGCCGTGGTTCTCAAATTGTCTTTGCCAGAGGCGGAATTGCCCTGCCCTTGCCCGGGGTCGGGCTAAGTAATCTGCTCATGTTTGCTCTCAGGAGCTTTTTTTCCCTGCAAGCTTTCCATACAGTTTTGGAGGAGGAGAGTGAAAATGGCGGCCTCCCAATCTCCGCCCTGGAGGAGCTGAGAACTCGGGGTCCCACCCTTCAGCGCGTCCCCAGAGGAAAGCAGTCAATCACTCCTGTCAACCCCATCTCCAGCCACACTCCATGCTCACCCGGCCTGTGACTGAGCATTTCTATCTCTGGCACATGACACCATTTGGAGTCTCCAAACCCAGCATATCCCTGCGGTGCACCCCCATGCCGCTCCTCCTGGGGGAAGAAGGGGAGTCTCCCCAGATCTGCCACTTGTTGGGTCCTTGCTGGAAGAGCAGTGGCCCGACTGTGCCGCGGATCACGGTTTATGGTAACCTCAAGCTGAGAGCCCACTCCTCAGCTTCGTCTTTGCAGCTGGCTTCCCTGCTCCAATACCTGGGAGCTCTGCTGCACTGAGGCACCCCCAGTCTTTCTGTCACCCCAAGGGTCCTGAGACCACACTGTCCCACCGAGCATTCCACCCCCCGCTTAGCCACTGGAGCGATGTCCCTCAGCGGAGCTGACTTCTGAAAGTTCCAATTTTGTGCTCTGCTGCTCTATCACTTGCCAGTAGTGGCTGACAGAGGCTCCCTCCCCCACCGCCGTCCATCTTCCCGAATATTGCCTTGGATTCACTTCTCCGCACATCCTACCTTCCAGAAAGTGGTCGCTTTTCTGTTCAGAGAGTTGCTGCTATTCTTTTCTTCACTCTCCTGTTGAGTTCGTAGGTGTTCAGAATGGTTTGATCCCTATCTAGCTGAATTCCTGGGACCAGACAAAATTTAGGTCTCCTACTCTTCCACCATCTCTTACTCCTCCCTCCATAGTTGGTGATCTTAAAAACTTTACTAGCTTCAGTGCCATCAATCACAGGAAGAAGTCTCTCCATTAGGTCTTATACTTATCAGCAAAAGAGGTTTAAAAAACTAGTTGTTCTTTTCTTTCCATTCTTCAGGTGGGAAATTTTTTTTCCCCCTAAGATTACCTGGAATACTAGGACTGATTACTAGGGGAAAAAAAATAAAATGGGGGCGCCTGGGTGGCTTCATCAGTTAAGCATCTGACTCTTGATTTCAGCTTAGGTCATGATCTCAGGGTTATGGGATTAAGCCCTTCACCATGGGCTCAGCACAGAGTCTGCTTGAGATTCTCTCTCTCCGTCTCCCTTTGCCCCTCCCCCTGCTCACACTCTCACACGCACACTCTTTCTCACTCTCAAATAAATTATTTTTTTATATATTTAAAATAGATGCTTAGGACTGTTTTATATTTGCTACCAGTGCAGAGAATTTAATCTACAAAGAGGTTATAAAAGAAGAGGTGATATTTTTAGGTCTTTTTTTTTTTTTTTTTTAATTATCAACCAATAAACTTCAAGAACATACAACAACCTCCAAGCATACCATCCTGGGGCAATGATGTTCCCATTAACTCCCACATTATAATGGATCAAAATTTGAAGTGCAGAACCATATTCAAATATGAATACTTTCACTAAATCTTTTCAAATACAAAAGGAGAACTTAGATAAAAATAGAATATTAAAAATGATTAGAACAATCAAACTAATAAACTTCAAAATCTAACACTTGGCTTAATTACTGCTAAAAACATTTAGTAAATCAGTTATTTTGCTTTACTATTCAACAGGAACAAGAGGAATAATACAGGAAATTTAGATAATGATACATTATTTGGGCTTTTGCATATACCAGATATATGCATCAAAATCATTAAAAGAATTGCTGCAAGAGCCAGTCAATCCAAGTCTGTGAGTTCATGTTCCATTCCTGCTTCTGTTGAGATCTTTCTGCTGCAAGCTTCTGGTGTCAGGTGGTGTGTGGTCCATGACAGACCTCTCTTGGCAGACACAAAAGGTTGGGTTCACCTACAGTTCCATGCAATTCAGGCCTGGGTGCCCAACCCTCCCGAAAGGATGATCTCTCTCTTCCTGTTACCCACCTGCACTTTCCCATCCCCAGGCCTAGAAGATACTATGTTATGCTCTGAACGTGCTAAGAGAAATAAGAAGATGATGAGGAGATTAATTGCAATGGGGATGGAGAAGTGACCTGATCTGAACACACCAACATCATTCCCTTTTGATGGGCCGTATCTCAATAAAGAATAAATGGTGGCGAGCCCACAGCTACACTGATTTGCATCCCAGTGACTGCTGTGCTCTGTCCTATCCATCCTCAGTGGTGCCTGATGCCTTGAGTACAGATGTGAATGTCTGGATTATGAACTTGGGTTTGCCATGAAGTGACTGCTACTGCTGCCTTTAAATACTTATACAGTATATAGTTTTGTTTTAATTAATAGATTTTTTTTAAAGTAGTTTTAGGCTTTCAGAAAAACTGAGCACAAAGTATAGGGTTCTGAAATACTGCCCCAACCCCTTCCTCTACTATCAACATCCTGCACCACAGTGATACACTTGTTGAACCTACACTGACTTATCATTATCACCCAAAGCCCACACTAGACAACAGCGTTCACTTTTCGAGTTGTGCAGTATATGGGTTTTGACAAGTACATAATGACCACCTACATGCACCATTACAGTGTCATCAAAACAGCTTCTCTATGCTAAAATTTTCATGTTCCATCTATTCAACACTCTCTTTCCTCCAACCCCTGACCACTTATCTTTTTACAGTCTCCAAAGCTTTGCCTCTTCTAGAATGTCATACATCTGGAATCAGAGTAGCCTTTTCAGATTGACTTCTTTCATAACAGCATGCATTTAAGGTTCCTCCTTTCCATGGCTTGATAGCCCACTTCTTTTTAGTGATTATTCCATTCCCTGCATGTACCTTAGTTTGTTTAGTCATTTACATATTAAAAATCATCTTGGCTGCTTCCAACTTGGGGCAATTATGAATAAAGCTTCTATAAACAAACAAACAAGCAAACAAATGCCAAATGAAGATCTGAAGTTGTGGATATATATGTAAAAATTTGGAATTCAGAAGAGACCTCAGGTTTGAGATTAAAAATTTGGAAGTCATTCATCTATAGATATATTTAAAGTCCTATATCTAAAACGACTGGATGAGGTAACTAAGGGGTGAGTATGGCAGAGGAAAGACTGCTAAACTAATATCATCAAGAAGGAAAAACCTAATAAAATCTACTATATAAGTAGAAAGTTGGCCAAGAGCATGGACATTTCCTCCAGAGTAATAAGAGAAAAGGCAAAATATGTGGTACAGATGAGATAAATTGGTAGACAAGGTCATGGTAATATCTAAAATTGTTTCTATTATCTTAAATAAGAGATTATTCATTGAGAGTAAACGTGGTAGAAGACATGGTGGACATTTAAAGAGAAGGTGTGAAACAGCCTAGGAAAGGGATGAAATAACTTGTCTAGCAAAATGAAATAGGGATGCTAGCAACACAAAGGTACACCTGAGGTTATGGTCATGAACCTCAAGGGAAGCCAATCAGCATGGCTGTATGTCTGTTATTTACCCAGCTGCATTCAGTTATAATAGATATTGGTGCAAAGGAGCAGAAAGCTGGAATTAACTAGAGCTGAGAATATTCCAGGCGAGTGGAAAAATGGAAAAGAGAATAAGGGAGTTGTGGGAGTATAATTTATAAAGATAGATAATGGAATCTAAATTGGAACAGAGATAAGTAAAAAAGCAAAAACATGAAGTGAGTGAGGGACAATAAATCATGATGGGACTATAGACTATTAGTCTCAGTGAGATCAAAGAATTAATGGAATTGAGAAAATGAGAATGAATTAGAGAGATAAAAGGTAGTGATCAGACAGTGGGATACCTGATACTGAGATTATTAAGGCAGTGCAATCAATGGTAATGACAAATTCCAGAGTATTACAGTGGAAGTAGGTGGTTGAGGGAGGGAGAAAAGATCTTATCTGTAGATAAGAAGAGGTCAAGAAACTAAGAAGCTAGGTTATCAGAAAAATCATCTACATAGATATTGAAACTGCCATAAATTAGGATAAGCCTAATAATTAGAGAATGACAGTGAGCCAGGAGCTAAAATCTTCAAAGAATGATGGGAATCCCAAGGATGTGTAGGTTACTGCAACAAGAGAGGATGGCAGATGGGAAAGTCTGAAAGCATCAACTTCGAAGCCGTGAGTTTTCAAAGAGGGAAGAGGAAAGCAGTCTGGAAGGAACAAGGACAAGCAAGAAGGATACTCCTACTTCTCCAGGCCAAAGATACAAGGGGTGGGAGGAGAGAAAACAGCCATCACTTGGAAAGACTGTAAAGGAAACAGGAGACTCAGGTGAAAACCTAGTTTGTGTAAAGTGAAGGTAACATTCAGAAATCAGGTTGAGGATGAAAGGAACTGTGCTGTGATGCATTATGAGTTCCAGAGTGTAGAATGGAATGTTCCAGTAGCTGGGTAAAGGTGGAAGATGAGAGTCAGAAGACAGGATATCCAGGGGATCAGGATTTGAGTATTGATGGGAAACCCAGGAGTCTTGGACTTCTTACAAGGCCTGAAAGAAATAGACAAAACAAATAGATTTCGGTGAGGCTGAAGATTGAGGGTGGGAAGAAGAAGGATCTTAGCAAGAGCATGCAGAGCTCTGGAATACCCTGTTTTACTCCAGTTTGGGACAACCAAGGTACACCAGTCAAGGAAGAGGCAGTAGTACCAGAGAAATATGGGCATCCTTTTCCTTTTACTGATGGGGGCGGGGGGGCGGGGGAGTAGGAATGGGAACAAGATATATGAGTGTGGAGGAGTTTTTACTTGAAGTGCATCAAGGAAAGATAACTACTTCTGGATATCCAAAGACCCTGGGAATTAATGAGTTTGCAGAACTGTAAACCCAAAAATATATCAACTATGCATTAGCTCATAACCTCATCTCACAATGCTACTGCTCCCTAAAAGACAAAGTCCAGGACGCCTGGGTGGCTCAGTCGGTTAAGCGTCTGCCTTCGGCTCAGGTCATGATCCCAGGGTGCTGGGATCGAGTTCCGCATGGGGCTCCCTGTTTGGCAGGAAGCCTGCTTCTCCCTCTCCCTCTGCAGCTCCCCCTGCTTGTGCTCCCGCTCTCACTCTCTCTCTCTCTGTCAAATAAATAAAATCTTAAAAAAAAAAAAAAAAGACAAGGTCCAAAATAGCTGTCCTATATCCACATAAAGAGACCTTCAATTAGGCAAATGTTCATTTTCTACAATCAATAAAAGCTACATTTACATACACCCCCAAGGAAGAAAAAAGTAATTTTAAATGTGATTCCTGCATGAAAAACTAGTTACAACAAAATGCTCTTAGATTGGAGTCCCCAAGACCAGCCAGGTTCAAAGATTTGCTAGGAGGACTCACAGGACTCAGTATATAGTTGTATTCACGGCTATGATTTATTAGAATGAACAGATACAAAGCAAAATCAGCAAAAGAAAAGGTGCACAAGGTGAAGTCCAGTGTCTTCCTCCCTGTGGAGTCACTGAGGACACATTTAATTTCTCCAGCAATGAGTTGTGACATGTGTGAAAAGTTGTTTACCAGGGAAAGTCAGAGACTCAATGTCCAAGGTTTACTGGGAGCTGGTCACACAGGCATCCTTTGCCTAGGACATAACAAAATTCCAGATTCCAGAAGAAAAGCAAGTGTTCAGCATAAATCATGCTGTTTCTACAAACAGTTTAGGCACAGTGAGTCATTCATCAGTTCTGGGAATGGTGGGAACCTTCCTGAAATCCAAGTTTTCAGATGCCATTCAAGAACCAAACCTACAAGTAGACCTTTAAGGAATAGCAGTTTCAGCTCTACTCTGTTAACTCTCTTCTGCAGAGACTTAGCTTGATATTTACATTCTAAGTAAAGAGAACTTTAATATAAAACAATGCCATCTGTGTGTAAAATAATATAGATTCCTTAGGAGCTCGATTCCATTTAAAAGACTTACATCAAGTTATATAAAGCTTTGATCAGTTATCAAAAGCATAACCTTCTATAGTACAGTGGAATAATGAAGTAACTCACCAAAATATATGAACCTTAAAGAAAACATGTGAATATCAATTAGAAAAATCACATGAGAGGGGCATCTGGGTGGTTCAGTCAGTTAAGCATCTGACTCTCAATTTCAGCTCAGGTCATGATCTCAGGGTTGTGAGATCGAGACCCATGCCCTGCTCTGCACTGGACATGGAGCCTGCTTAAGATTCTCTCTCTCTTTCCCTCCACCCCTCCCCTTCCCTCTCACTCTCTCCCTCTTTAAGAAAAAAAACAAAAAAGAAAAATCATGAGAATAAGTAAACTTATTAAAACGCAGTTAAAATAGAAAAAAATCAAATTAATATTTAAAGCACAAATACAAAATTTCACATATAACTTATTTAACTTTTGTTAACGGCCGAATGTCCTACTAAATAAAAATAACATTTTATGTAGTTTTTCCTCCCTCTTCTCTTCAAGTGAACCAAAGATCTTTAAAAAAAAAAAAACTTCCACTATAAAAATGGATAAAACATTAGTATTTAAGCAATGCTTACTAGTGACATAAAATAATTATATCTATAGATACTTAATACCTCTTTGTACCTTGCCACCAAAATAAGTCATACAAAAGAGTCAAATGAAAAAGCCTTTAGGAATAGCAGGACACCCTGATTCAAATCTTCATGTTGTCTCTTAATTAGTTATATTTCTTAGCAAGGTAAAATAACATGCTTTAGCTTCCTTCCTGACACCATCACCAAAAAATTTAACTAAAAAGATAATTTACACTACAGGACTTCTTTAGTATGAAAAAAAATTGTGCATTAAACATTCAAGATGGAAATGGACATATGGCAAAAATCATTAAATGGTTCTTATCCTTGCCATTAACACTATCCCAACAGCTTAAAAAAACAAAACAAACAAAAAAAACCCACAAAAACAAAAAACTATCTAAAATAACCAGGGGCACCTAGGTGGCTCAGTCAGTTAAGTGTCTGATTCTTGATTTCAGGTCATGATCTCAGAGTCGTGAGGTTGAGCCCTGCATGGGGCTCCACACTGAGTGTAAAGCCAGCTTGAGATTCTCTCTCTCTGCTCCTCCACCTGCTTTAAAGAAAAAAAAAAAAAACTATCTAAAATAACCATTTTCTTCCCAGCCCCCCCCCCCCCCCCGGGCCCAGAAAATGTATGTGAAACTTCATCTATGGGGCTGGTTGATTTTATCAGGTATTCATTCAATTAGTCATTCGAGGTCCAATTAGGAGAGAAAACACAGTAATTTGAACAGGGTAAGTTTATTATAGAGTTATTACTCTCCTAACTATAATAGGAGAGTAACGATAAAGAGAATTCTAAAGACTACCCCAAGGCTGAAGGAGAATACACCCAGAAAGAGCACACCTAGAACGAGGATCCTCTCCCTAAAGCTGGTATTCTAACCTTACTAGAGAAAGTATGATTGCAGTACAGTGGATGGCAGAGTTTGCTGGACTGCCTAGGCAAAGCTGGACCACAAGCAAGCAGGAAACAATCCACTTAGGTGCAGGCAGCCAAGTCTGGCAGGCACGTCAACAAAGGAAATCAGAGCTCCTGGTGTCAGCTCACTGGAAGAACGGTGTGAGGCCTGAGGCCCACAGTGACTATGTCTGCAGGTCCACAGGAAGATCTTGCTGAGCCAGGACCAGGATTCTGAGTTCGAGGAGGGAGTGCGTGCACTGGCTGCACAGCTGGAGCCTACCACTGGATGTCCCAGCGTCTCACAGCAAGAGCAAGAAACAACAGCAGCACACCAGACTAGAGACCCTTCCTCCTGCAGTGTCTCTCTAGCACCCTCTACTGGCTCAATTTAATATTGTGCTTGCTGCAAAAAAGAACTACAGAAAGCTCCACTAACATTAAAAAAAGGTAGATTTGGAACCAAGAGGCAATACATTGATAATTGGCATAGGATATAGTTAAAATACCCTACCTCTCCTATTTAGAACCCTAAATTTCGGGGCATCTTGGTGGCTCAGTCGGTTGGGCGTCTGCCTTCGGCTCAGGTCATGATCTCAGGGTCCTGGGATAGAGTCCCACATCAGGCTCCCAGCTCAGCAGGGGGTCTGCTTCTCCCTCTGCCCTGTGTGCACTCTCTCTCTCTCTCTCTCTCAAATAAATGAATAGAATCTTGGGAAACAAAAACTAAATTTCTTAAACCAATAAATTATTTTCTAATGTAAGTTGAGAAGGTGGTTTATCCACTACGTAAAAATACAGATGCTCCTCAAGAAATTAAAAATTGATCTACCATATGTTCTGAAAATTCCATTACTGGGTATACAGCCATGGAAATAAAAATAGGGTATCATAGAGATACATGCACTCCCATGTTTATTGCAGCATTATTCACAATAGCCAAGATATGAAAACAACCTAAATGCTCGTCGGTGGATGACTGGATAAAGATGTGGTATGTGGGTACAATGGAATATTATTCAGCCATGAGAAAAAAAGAAATCCTGCCATTTGTGACAACAGGAATGGACTTGAGGACACTGTGTTAAGTGATATAAATGAAGCCAAGAAAGACAAATACTGTACGATCTCACTTATATGTGGAATCTGAAAGGCCCAAACTCATGAAAGCAGGGAGTAAAATGATGGTTACCAGGGGATGGAGAAGGGGAATAGGAAAGATGCTGTTTAAGGACACAAACTTGCAACTAGTAGTAAATAAGTCCTAGAGATCTAATGTACAACACAGTGAGTATAAACAAAAATATTGTATCATAAAACTTGCTAAGAGATGAGATCTTATGAAAAAAATAATAATTATGTGATGTGATAGAGTGCTAACTATTGCTACAAGGGTAATCATATCACAATATATAAATACATCAAACTGACGTATTGTATGCCCTACATCTACATCATGTTGTGTGTCAAATATATTTCAATTAAAAAAAAAAACTACTTCCACATTTGAACAACCTGGAACTCTCCTCAGCTAGGACCTGATAGTCTCTCTGTTCATGACTGCCTTGATTAGTCACCTTAAGTTAAATAAAGCTAAGTAAAAATCTCTTACCACTGGAAAAATAATTTAGAAATTATTACATTATAGAAGTATAGTATGATTTACAAAAGGATTCAAAAAGAGCTCCCTCTAATAGAGGTCTATAGATTGTACCAATGTGAATTTTCTAGTTTGTATACTGTACTATAATTATGTATAATGTTACCATTGGGGAAGCTGGGGAGAGTGTCTATGCAGCCTCTCTGTACTATAACTGTAACTTCCTGTGAATCCCTAATTGTCTCAAATTTAAAAATTCATTTAAAGATGCGCTCTAAGACATCTAGAATAGATCAACTTATAAAAACATGTTACAGAAAACAATATATTTTCATTACCAATATTTTTTAAAAGTATTTCTTAAAACATGATGCTGAAAAAGTAATAGCATTATCTACATACTTCTATAGTGCCACTCTCCTCTATCAGGTGCCAACAATGGAAGATATTGAAAATTCTGTTCAGTCCAAAGACTGTGAGATAGAAGCTTCCAATTATTCACCTGATAATGCCAATAGTTCTTTACAAATTGTCACTTGAAATTAGTATCAGAGAACAATGAAAGGTTTTTTTGTATACCCTGGTTTCCTGAGGAAAAAGAAAGTTATCTTTCTACTGCCTTAAAAGAAAACTCAAAGATAGATAGATAGATAGATAGAAAGAAAGAAAGAAAGAAAGAAAGAAAGAAAGAAAGAAAGAAAGAAAGAAAAGAAGAAAGAAAGAAAAAGAAAAAAAAAGAAGGAAGGAAGAGAGAGAGAGAGAGGATGAAAGAAAAAGAAAGGAAGAAAGAAAACAAACGAGGAGCAGCTGGGTGGCTTAGTCAGTTGGGCATCTGGTTCTTGATTTCAGCTCAGGTCAGGTCATGATCCCAGGGTCATGAGATCCAGCCCCTCATTGGGCTCCAAGCTGGGTGTGGGGGTCTGCTTGGGATTCTCTCTCCCCCTCTCCCACCCCATTCAAGCTCACTTATGCTCTCACTCTCTCAAAAACTAAAATAAAACAAAACGAAATAAAATATTATGGAGACTTTGGGTCACCCCACTAATTTTTTCTCACTTCAGGATGGAGAAGAATGATGTCCCTTAAGAAAAATTATTAGTACATCTAAAGTTCTTGATTTCATAGATACACTAATTTCCATAAAAGAATAAAAGATGCAAATCAAACTAACATCTATGCAACCTAAAGTCAGTGAATTGAGCTTCTTTCTAAATAAAATAATAACTTGCTAGAGTGAGGTAAAAATAAATGCTAGGTAAATCCAGCAAAAGACCTTCAGAATGGTCACACATCAAATTAGATCAGCCAAAAATAATAAACAGAAGTTCTACCATTCCCCTACTCTAGTGATATCAAACCATATTAGAAAATTGTTCTGGGAGAAAAGAGCCCCAGGTGGTTTTTATTTTCAGTACTCCTTAGCTTGGAAATCTTTTCCTCAAGAAAATAACACAAGGAAAGGTACCTGTCAATCACTATTGCTAGCAAGTATGGCACCTAACACTTCAATCTCTCATTATATGGTTTTTGCTGTAAGCCAGCAAGCACAAATTGAGAAGTGAAGCTGAATATACTACCAAAATAAGCACATCTCTGAATCATTCCACAAATGATCATTTACCTTCCGTAATGACATGTTATGTATTTTTTTTAAGTATATGTAATGGTTGTATTCCCCAAAATTAGGATCAAAGTGATTCATGGAAATCCTTTCTTTCTCACAGTGTGGCCCATGTTACTCAGTACAAACAGAGTTATACGCTTATGACAAATCTAATAATTGTACTCTGCTTGCTCTACCAATATTTCATTTTGATTCACAGAGCAAGCATCAGGGCAGATCCCTGGGAACAGAGTGATTTGACAGACATCAACACGGAAGCCAAAAATCTCTTCCCAACTAACCTTCCACAAGGCCTGAAATTACCATCATCAAAACACCACTTCTTGTCAGGGAATTTTACAGAGGCCCACTTGCTAAGTATATATTGTACTATTGTCCTGAATCATTTTATTACAAAATACTAGTCACAAAATTAATACAGCAAAAACTGAAAAACTTCTCCCTCACTTCTCAAGTGTGAAGCCTAATCAACAATCTATCTAAAGCATTGAAGTGGGTGTGATGTAACAGTGCTAGTAATAGTGTATTTTAAACATTACATAAAGCTTTAAAAATCCGTATCAATTCCGTAGTTTGCAAGAAATTTTTTTGCAATATTTCTAAATGTGATGATACCAAAAACCACAGAAATGTCAGCTGGTCAGGCACAGAGATGATTGCCATTTCTGCTCTGGAAACACCAGAAGAACTTGACCTGACCAAATCCTCACACTTTCACATTTTAACTGGGGGCTCACAATAATTAGGTTTAGGTCTTGCTCTTCTCACACATCTCAGATGACAATCATCTTGCTTCCTCCTTTCAGCTGTTATTGTTGGTCTTCTCTTCTACAAATCAGTCAGCTTTTTTCCCAGGACATGGTGCCCCTGAGTTCGAAGTCTCTGAGCTGTCATCTGGATACCCCACCATCTATATTCTCACTTTAAAATTCTGCTTGAAATACGACAAAACCAATTCATTTATTTCCTAACTGGCTTAATTTTAAACTTAGCGGACAATCAGGATTTAGTCGGATACAGTCTTAAAGAGTACACACTCAGGAACCAGACGGCTTTGGTTTAAAACCTGGCTCTACCAGTTTCTGGCCAAGTGACCCAGGTTACATAAGCTCCTTAACCTATTTCATGATCTGCAAAAATGGGGTAAAAATTGTAAAGCCTTCCTCACATGTTGTTATGACAATTGTAGCATGACCATCACAGTAAGTGTTCAATAAATGTTGGCTGTTACTATTTTCTCTCTTCTGTCCAGTTCCTAAATAAAGCTCAATGTAAAATCTAACATGGATCACTGACAAAAAAGAAAAAGACTATTAGAAATTTTCAAGATATGAAGGCAGTCTTCACATGTTCTCTAAACAAGGTAGGAGTTTATCAGGTGCAGTGTTCTTTTACTATTACAATGAGTTTGGTCAATACCAAACCCAAATATAAAATTTTTATATACTTTTTTATTCATTTTTCAACAAGTTTTTAAAGAGGCAGTAGAGAGTAAGAACATGTATTCTGATACCAGATGGACTCAGTTCAAATATTAATTGTATGACCTGGGCAAGTTACTGAACCTCTCTGTGCCTAGTTTCTTCAAGTGTTTCTTCAAGTGTACAATGAAGACGGTAGTACCTACACCTCTAGAACAGTGTCCAGCACAGAAGTGCTAAGTAAGTATTAAGTAGCTAACTACAAAGTTCTGTGCTGCTAGCATTGTGCTAGATACTGGAGACTCTGAGATAGGTATTTGCCTTCAAAGAAGTCAAAACAGAAAATCTCAGTATGATTTGTTAAATATCTATATACGAAGGAGGCTTGAACCCCTGAATACACAGAGAAATGGATTCTTTTAAAATAAAAATATTTTTTGAAAAAAGCCTAAACATTGAAAATTAGCATTGATGGGTACACTGAGGTTCAATATGTTATTTTCTACTTTTTCATATGTTGGAAATTTTACGTAATGAAAAGTTGTTTTTGAAAATAAGTCATTTTCTCTTTCCAACAAGATAAGCCAAAATTATGTAATTTGGGGTTTTTTTCACACCGATGTCTTTGCCAGCAGCAATGTTCAAGATGCAGAGGTGTTAAGAATTCTCTTGACAAGACTGCCACCTAGTGGATTACCTTAAATTTCACCATTTACATTTTACAATTTTAAACACCTTAAATACCACGTATAAGCTAATAAAAGGCAAGTTTCTTTTTTCAAAAAAGACAAATCCGAGTATTTACAAAATTTCCCATATCACAGGAAATTCTGTCTGTTATGCTGAATGAAGTACTGTTTGTGGAAGAACCCTTAGCCTGAAGCAATCTGTCAAGTTTAGTTTGGATATTTATAGAGGTTATCAGAAAAAAACATGTTAAAATCGCTTCTCGGCCTTTTGGCTAAGATCAAGTGTAGAAAAAAACATGTTAAAAAAAAAGTGGGCAAAGAAACTTAGCATGGGTTTAGTAATTACTGCTGGATATATGAACACAGAGTTGTTAGTAACTACATCAACATTAATTATATTAAAATAAAAGCAATACAATAAGTGGTTATATATAGAATGAATTTTTTTAAAATAATCCTAATGCTATACAAATAGGCACCTGTGGCTTAGGTAAAATTGCTAACGATAGCAATATACACTGGTCAAAAAAGTGCTTTATCTCAGATACTTAAGCAGAAGTTGAGATAATGAGCTCTGGGAACATGCCTTAAAATTATTCAGAAAGTAGCATGAAAAAGATTATTGAGTCTGAATGAGGTTGGCTTTTGAATATGAGAGTGTGCAAAAAGCCCCATTTCTAAGTTATTATTTTGTGTAATATATTTAGAATGCATGTGTAAATGTTCAAGCTAATGAAGAAAACATTATAAGTAGGCATTCAACTATTTTACCCATATTCATCAAGGTTTCAGGTTGACCAAAGTGGGAGCTTCTCATTAGGAAAAGGAAGGATTGCCTCGTATACAAGCATAGCATAAGCCTCTATAACAGAGACATAATATACCACTAATCATAAAACTCCAAAATTTTTCAATCATTATTAAGAGTTAAATTACTCAACACCTAATACTTCTTTGCTTTTGTTACAACGGACGTATTTAATGGAAAACTGCCTTTTGTTATGCCAGAAAGGAAGTTCTGGGGGCATATCTTATGGATATAGGATGTGAAGGGACTCCCAGTGGCAAATTCTGGACAATTTGGACACCAAATAATTAAGTTCTGTAGTGAATTATAAAGTACTGTAGTGGGGAGGAAAGAAATTCAGGAGTCTATATCAATAACAAATAGGTAAGTGGAAAAGAAGGGAGATCTTTGGCTTACATCAGAATGCCAAGGGCTGACTGCCAAATCTAAAGAAAGTACAGGAGAGGGAAAAATGTAATTTTGCATTCCTCACAGTAAAGATTGGATCAGACAAGAATAAGAATCATGAATGAATGCTAACTCAAGAAGAAAATTTTGATGAGAAGCAGGATATTTTCATGTATCTCCCCCACAGACTGCTTACTGGTTGCAAGGGAGGAAAAAAAAAAAAAAAGGAATTACAGGGAGAAATCAGACATTTTGACAATCAAATTTTGGCAATCAAAATGAACATCACCAGTGAGGGACAGATGGTTATCAGGCACCTCCAAATGTGATGCACTGTGAAGGAAACATCACCTATGCAGCAATAAATAACCTGGATCTGATCACACACTAGCATTAGATAAACCCCAAATTAGCAACGCTACATTAAAAAGAGGGAAAATGGGTGGATTCTTCAAAAACATCCATGTCATAAGAGACAGAGAAAGGCTGTAGCAGTGTTTCCAGATTAAAGAAAGCCAAAAACCTATGGCAACTAAATGCAATATCCGACCCTAGTTTGAACCCTGAACTGGAGAAGGAAAGGATGCTACTGGGTTAACTGACAAAATTGGAGACAAATCACAGGTTAGACAAAAAGTATTGTATGCTTGCTAAATTTACAGAAGTTGCTACATATAATGTGCATATAATAAGAGATATCCCTATCCTTATTTTTAGGAAATACGTATTTCCTAAGAAAGTATATAGGAATAAAAGGCCATGATGTATGTAACTTAAATCATTCAGAAAAATGATTTTGTGGGTGTGTCTATGCAGGTAGGTAAGTAAGTAGGTAGTGAAAGACTGAGAGCTAGAAAAGAGACTGAGAAAGTGGGTGCAAAGCAAGTGGGGTAAAATGTTCCCAACAGGTTATTTGGAATAGAGTACACAGGTATTCTCTGTACCATTTTTTTTTTTTTTACCTCGTCTCTAAGTGTGAAAATTGCCTACTTCCAAATAAAAACATTCAAACATCGCTATACCTACTGCTAACAACAACAAAAATTCTCATCATCATTCTTTTAGGACTAAAATATTCAAAATCAACAATACCTTTAATCTTAAGCTATTTTTCATGAATTTTAGAACTCACAATTATTTTTTATACCACTAAGAAAGGAAAAAAGATAACGACTATAAGACAGAATCATATAGCAGCATTTTTTCCTGTTATCTGGATACGAGTAGTAAAACCCAAGGGTGGGAACAAAGCAAATTCCTGACATTCTAAAGAACATTCTAGAGAGATATTTGGAGGCCAGTCACCCTCTCCTAGACATAAAAGAGACAGAGGTGGCCATAATGCCATCAGCCAGCACCTCAACTGGCCCCCACCCTCATCCTAGTCTATAGAATTGGGGTCATAGTCTTACAGCAGTCGGGATGAAGAGGCTTTTCTTTCTCTTGTGACCATCACCTTTGCTCCCACTTCTTAAAGCTAAGTGAAAAGGCATTTGTTTTTATTTCTGGCTTTTTGCCACTATAAAAAGGGCTGTAATAAACATCCTTAAAATTATGTCCTTACACAGTAGTACTTTTATTTTCAATAGGACAGAGTTCCTAGAATGGGACTGATGCATCCAATTATAGGTGGGTTTGTTTTAATTTTATAGATGTTGCCAGATTGTTTTTTCAAAAAGGATGCACACACACTTTACCATTTTCCCATAGCCCCACCAGCTCTATGTGTTATTTCTGTCAATCTGTTATCTGTCTTACTGCTACCTTAAATACATTTCCCTGTATTTGAATAGGGACATCTTTACATATATATATATGTTTGTTGGCCATGTAAACAGCTTTCCTGTAATTTATTGATTCATACTCGTTTTCCCTTTTTTTCTGTGAACTGTTAAGAAATTCATGTATATTATAGATATTAACCTTTCATCTGTCCTTTACAGTACAAATACTTTTCCCAGAAATATCACTTGTTATTCTTTGTTTATAGTATCTTTTGTCCTACAAGATTTTTTTATATGATCAAATATTAGCATAAATACATAAATGCATACACGTGTGTGTATATATATATATGTGTGTGTGTGTGTGCTTATATACATAAAAGATACATATCTATCTTTTTTTAAGCCCCTGAGATCCCGGTAACTAAATGTACTTTTTAATTATCAAAGATGATTGAGAATTTAAGGTATTTGTCCTACACATAAATAAGGTCGGCAGGAAAAAGGGATGTAACTAAACAGGGTTGAAGCAGTTATTACTGGGGGGGAATTCATGTTTATTTCATCCATCAATTTAGACTTTCAATGAACCAGTTACATCTAACTTATTTAAGTGGATAGAGCATTGTGACTCTCATTCTCATTTTTAAATGGAGAACCTGAAGTATGGTGAAAAGCCACAGCGAGTAATACAGCTGAGATTCAGTAGTATGTCTCTTGAAACACAACAGCAATGTCAATACAAGTTTTTGGTAGCATTTAGTAACAAGCTGCTTACCTTTCAATAGCTAATTCTTTGTTAGAAAGTTGCTGCACTGTAATCACAATCTTCTTCTCTATTCCTTGTTTTAATTTGAAATAAAATTTGTCTCTATCCTTAGGCACAGGACTGAAATATGCAAAAAGAACAGAAATTATCAGTACAATAACACAATAAAATAATCTACTCCAAGGTTAGAATCTATTCTGAGGTTCAAATGAGACAACACCCTTATTCTTAAGGTGCTCTAAACTCTCATCTTGTCAGAGCAGCTAACTACAAATTTTATAGCCAGAAAAACAAAGTCACTAATTAATTTTTAAATTGGATTTATAAGGGCCTTATACTTTATCTCTAACAAAGGTTAAAACCAAGATTCTTTAAATGACATCACTTCAATTTTAGATTTTAAATTTAACAAATTTAGGAATGTAGATTTAATTATTTTTTAAGACTCACTATTCTGGTTTAGCTGGTTGTGTGGTTTTAAGAGCCTTTAACACACTAAAGCCCAAGGCAGAACAAAATGAGAAGAGTTTGCTTTTAAACATCTGCAATTTGAGATAACTGTAACATACTCAAGTAAATATAAAGATGGACAAAGAGATATGGATCAGGGACAACTTCAATTTAGCCTAGGCCAGACTGACTATTCTTAAGAATTAAGATAATAAATGTCTAAAATACAGGTTGTTTTATCTGAAAAGAATACCTTGAACAACTTATCTAAGACTCAATGTCTCTATCTATTTAAAAACAGACAAAATAACTACCTAATGATTATTGTTAGAATGAAAGGCACATAGATGATCACTAAAGAGCATAATGGTGCCCTATAATCTACTTGTATAATCTTCTAAATATACAAGAGAAGAAAATGGTTAAAGATCAAACCACCCAACACACTACTGATACCACTGAAAATGATTTTGATTAAGAACATTTTAATGGAAAAATTCTTACATAATAAAAAGAAAAAAATTATGTATATACAAGTATATAAAAATATGCCTTAGAAATAAACAAAGGGAATAAATCAAATATTAAAAGTGGTTGTGACTGACAAAACTATACCTTTTTATTCTGCTTTTATTATTTTACATTTTTCTATAATAAATATCATTATTCTTAAATACTGAGAAAATCATTTATATAAAATATCTGAAAGCATGAGAATAATGAAACATATTCATTCACCTGCCAAATATTTCTTTATCATGTTAAAGCTTTATACCAACATTGTATAGCTTCTGGAAGCTTTATATTAGCCAATACTATATTTTAGGCACAATACCAATTTTTATTCTTCCCAAACAACCTCACCTAAAGTTTCCTTTTCCATCATCTTCTTTTACCTCCAAGGAGACACTGAAGGTAAACACGTCACTGTCAGGAGTAGGAATAACTGAGTCTTTAACATCAGACACTTGTCTGGAAGAACGTTTGAATGCTGTGCAGAAACTATATAAAATTCTGCTTACCTAAAAGAATAAAAATGGAAATACCATTAGGCAAAGGTTTTAACTGCATTTTGATACCCCCCCTCCTAATTCTTGAATCTATAACTTTCCATGGTCACAATTTACTTTAGCAGACATAATCTAAGCATACATTTATATAAACTTATATCTATGTATTTATATATTTATGTTTATATATATTATACATAATATACATTTTATATACAGTTTGCTTCTTTCAACTCTAATATTTAAACATGGTAATAAAGAGGTTTAATTGAAGTTCACTAAAGGAGGTGTATTTATTTATAGATGTTACTAGGTCTCAGAATATACCATATTGCCATAAATGAATCCTAATTGTCAGAATGGTGCTGGCTTCTAACTCTTCCCAATGAACACACAAAACAAGGTGTTAGCCTAGGTTCTCAGTTTCTCTTTTCACTTCCCTCAGCTTCAGAGAGCTAGATAGTGAGGCACAGAATAAAGTAAATACTGGTTGTAGCAATAAGCTGACATGGTAACGTGATTTAAAGAGATTCAACTGCTGTTACTCAATGTTGCTGTGGTGGGGATTCAGCAGGATTCCCAGCTGAAATGATCTATTTATTAGTGCTAAGCCAACCTGGTGACTACCAGAATAATATATATGTCGATGGCTTATACTCTTTCCCTAAAGCGAAAAAGGACTCTAGATTCCCCACTCTTTTAGAAGTTATTCTCTTCCTTGGCTCCAAATGAAGCATCACATCATCTCAAAATTGTAAGCTTGAAGCACAAAAGAACTTCCAAATTTCTCAGGCCATCCATGGGTTGAACAATGAAACCAAGGTGAAGTAAGAGTTTAACAAAGGTCATACATATTCTCACACTGGGAGATACAAGAGACTCCTCTAAATATGAACAAATCCTTCCCTTTAGATAAAGTGAATTCAAATTATTCGCTGAATTATGTGTTTCAGACTATAATATTTTGTCATTTGCTTGAAATGTCCACTTACAACAACAGAATTTCTTAAAGCATGGGGTCTTTCATTTTTCTGTTTTTGTGATGTTTATATATTCTGCCTTTTCTCATATACAGTCTATCACATTCAAAAATAAGTGGTCCTCAAGCTTCCCATAGCCACACTTACATCTATTAATCAATGATTACCCTAAACTGCCTTTCCATTGCCAAATTAAGTTTAACTGACTTACACACTTTTAACTGTGTAAGAACGCTGCCTGCCAGCCTGAAGTTCACATCTAGCAGAACCATATTTGTACCACAGTGCTTATAAAATTTTTTAAAATATTTTAATGTGGGGCGCCTGGGTGGCTCAGTCGTTAAGCATCTGCCTTCGGCTCAGGTCATGATCCCGGGGTCCTGGGATCGAGCCCTCCATCAGGCTCCCTGCTCCATGGGAAGCCTGCTTCTCCCTCTCCCACTCCCCCTGCTTGTGTTCCCTTTCTCGCTGTGTCTGTCAAATAAATAAAATCTTTAAAAAAATATATTTTAATGTTACCCAATTATAATTTTATGTAAATGAGTAAAAACAACAAAAGCAACAAAGGACTGATATAATCCTCAGGCCTCAAATCTTACACAATTAAGATGATGAATTCACACATTCATTTAATAAATATTTTTTGAGTGCCCTCTGTATACTTAGTATTATTCTAGGTGCTAGGGATGTAAGCAGTGAACATGGTGCTTACATTCCTGCACATGTAAGTTTAATGTGCTTCGGGTAAGTAAGAAGGAATCATTAGGTAAGCCAAAAGCAGAAATACTTAGCCTCAAATGGATACTTATTTGATTTAGCTCAAAAATTTAAGTGTTAGAGAAGAAAACAGAAGCAAAGAACACACTAGAAATAAGTCACTGAAGAGTATGACTCAAGGTAAAGTATAAATAGGAAACTTAAACTACTTTTAGTTGAGCACTCCCCACCTCCTAACATCAAATAAAATGTGAAGTCTATTGTTTACTTTTTACACATTGAACTTGAGCATATTTTTAAGAAAACATTATATGTGAATATAGAGGAATACCTGTAGATAAGTACTGATACATTAGTAGAGTCAAACCCCAGCCATATTTATTCTTTCTTCTCCTCTCCCATATGTTCTTCTAACTATTTCATTTTCTTTAAGTGAGAGCTAGCAGCAAGCCTGCCACATCAGGCCACGCCAAAAAAGTCAAGGAGTTTGACAAATTTTAAAGTAGACAGCAAGGCTCAGCAATTTCTCTTTAAAAAGGTTTCTAAGTATATGGGGCTGAGCCAGAGTAGTTGAGAATGATGAGGGCGGGGGGGGGGGTAGGAATCAGAATACACTTTTCTCTTTTTGGAGGCAGGATGCAACAGTACATTAACAGCAATCAAACTGCATTTAATCCTCACCGTGTCTTACAGCTGCTACTCCCAACAACAAGGATAAAATCATTTGTGAATTTCTAGAATCTGTGAATAGCTGGAATGGTGACCCAAGGATTGGTAAGGTAGGGTATCTTCAGGAACAATGATTATCAATGTCTACAGTTATTGAAACAAATTGGGTAAACAATTACACCATGAAAAGAATATTAAAAACAAACACTATGGTAAACATTTCTATACATGTCACGCACACACGCGTGCACTCACACACACATACAAATAATCTAGAATAGGCATATTCTTTGAGGAAGCTTTACTGACAAATAATACAGTACAATTTTCCCCAGAAGGCTATACCTATAGAAACTACTAATTAAACACAAAAGTATCTGTTGGGGTTGTTTATTATGAGAGATAGAAGGAGAGCACATGTATATATGTGGAAAGGAGATACACCAAAACCTTAACTCGTGAAATTTTAAGTAACTTCTATTTTCTTCTTTATTTCAGTATTTTCCAAATTCTCAAATATGTATTACACATAAATACTCCAGAAAAATGCTATTAAACAAAAAGGTCTTACTTAAAATAAATGACATAGCGAACTTTTCCAAGATAAAGCCTTTTTGTTAATATTGGTGAAAGATAACTGACTCTTTTAAAATACCAGGTATCAAGAAAATGTTCACCCAAGAAATAGATGTAGAAAAATCATTCTATAAAGCTCATCCTGAAAGATAATGTGTTAAATTTTTAGAAACAAATTATTCAAATATATTACTCACTGAAAGGAACTAAAATAAGAAGCATATCATACAAGAAATTTTTTTTTAAGGTGTATTTATTTGAGAGAGAGAGAAAGAGACCATGCAAGTGATGGGGGGGGGGGCAGAGGGAGAGAAACTCAGGCAGACTCCCTGCTGAGCGCAGAGCCCCACAGGAGGTTCCATCTCAGGACCCTGAGATCATGACCTGAGCCAAAATCAAGAGTCAGGCACTTAACCAACTGAGCCACCCAGGCACCCCTCATATAAGAAACTTCTAAAAAATTATAAAAATAAATCTATTTATGGAAAACACTAGCAACATAACTTCAGAATCAATTTCTAAAATAAGGTGTTTTGCTAAAATGCCATCTCAATAAATATGTTTAGAAATAATATTTTCCCATACAGGGAATAAGGTTTCTCTTACAGTAACATTTCAGCAATCCCCCTTCCCTCCCCAAAAAAACAGTGCATTAAGAATGAAGATCTTACAAATGATACCCTTGATATTTACCATGAAATACCTCTGAACTCCTTTAACACCAGATAATAACCATGCTTCTAAAATGTAACACTGAGAATTGCTAGTAATGGATAAGTATGTTAAAATATGCAAACAACATCAAATCTGTTTTGAGGTAACTAGTTAACACTGACTTAATAAATTCTGAAAGGGAGTCAATTAAGCCTTTTAAAAATGTCTTTACAAACAGTTTTGTACAATGTATCCATAAAGATGCAACAAGGTTATATATCTCCCTGGCTTTTTTCACTATGCTTTTGGATATTTTGTTTTGGCTGCAATTCTTCAGCAGAAACAGTACATCACTTTCCCTGAACAAAATCATCAGTATCAAGAAACCTTGGGTTGGATTCCCCAACTCTTGCCATAGGTAATCAAGATCCACTCCAGTAGAGCCCTACAGATGAACCTCCAGGGTCTATCAAGTCAAATGTATCCTAACCCTTCTGTGGGAACACCTAATCCTTATGCCAGGTCCCACAGAGCTATGACCTTCACTGGCATCCTCCTAACACTACCAGTGCCTGCTTCTTGTGGGATTTTAGGGTGAAATAAGAGTACGACAGTGACAGTGGGTCGTGGCAGCCATGCTGCTACTCCTGCTTGAGAAGTTATGATGTCTTCTTGCTTTTAACAGACAAACTTCTTCAGATCTCATCCAGGGACTCTGCAAACAACAGAAAACAAGTAAGTAACATCGCTGCACAGCACATATTTAGACAATAAGAATGTCTGTTACCTGTTCCTGAACTATTTTTGCCAATTGTTTGTGCCCATCAAGAGGGACCCAAAAACTAAGGACTAAAGCTGTGCCTTCACCACAGAACAAGAAACTTAGGAACCAGATAATGAGACAACCAGTAAATGCAACTAAAGACTTCAGATTAATTAAAATGGGTCATTATTTTTTGAGGGGAAAGAGGAAGATGGACATCCTCTGTATAAGGCATGGGTAAAACCCAAAGGTGGGTAGAATGTAAACTATATGAACGATAAATGGCTTTATAAAACATAATGAAAAAAATCCATATTTGCTATTTATAATACTTAAGCAACAAGAAAGTTGTTACTGAAAATTATATGAGTATTCAGAGTCAGAGACTTCCATTTGAAACCTAGCTCTATTGTATATTCTCTTAGCCTTGGGATAAACAAAGGGTAACCATACAATTTATCAGCCACACCAGAAACCTTTTGAGAATAAGATGGAGTGCTACAAATAATATACCTGGACAACAGATATAAACTAGAACTGCTCCAGGCATATGAGATCACTAATCAAAGTAAATACTATCTATATCATGGAGATTTTATGAATGTCAAGAAAATGCTTAGCACAGTGCCTGGCATAAGGTCTACATTTATACTGGTTATTTTTTTCATTTATAAATATCTCTCATAATAAAGTTTAATGACAAATGTCATGTATTTCTCCTTCAAATAATGAATTTTGCCACCAATGCCCCATAATGGAACACTTCCAAAAATGTACTCTAAAAAAAATTAAATACATGGACATCACTTTCTCAGAATCTTCAATATACCAAATATCCATTCTAGAAATACAATTAATACTATTTAAGACCATATCCAAAATGGTCAGGCTGAGAATTCCCCCACAGCTTTGTCCACTGCTTACCCACTATTAGAGCTCTCAAAAATGACACACAGTTCCCTCATCCATAAATAAGAGGATGCTATAATCCAAAAAAGAGTTTCATACCGTCATAATTATGAAAAATGCTTGCAAGCCAGGTCCCCTTTCCATTTCCTTCTGCAGCAGTGTTTCTACCTCTCCAAGCAGGAGGTTCTCCAAGTCTTCAAAGTTCATTTCCTTCAAAGTTCCTTCCTTCCTTCAAAGTTCATTGTTGTTAAGCGCCAATTACCCAGAAACCACACAGGTGTGTTAAATGCTGCCAACAGGAAATGCCAGGACTCTACCCTCTGCTTCCTCACTTCTGTAGTGGAGTTGTAAGGATCAGAAATAGACCCCTTCATTCACAAACACACAGATACTCTTTCAACATTATTTATATTCACTGCCTCCTAAGTGCCAGACACACTTGTACTCATTCACTCTCCTATCACACCTTTGACCACACAGTATATACATAAATATAGAAATGTTGGCATGAAACAGATTCAGATGTATTTTTTAAAAACAAAAAAAAACTAACTTGAACTTCTTATACAGACGTGGGTTCTGGCTCATATGGCTACAATCTAAAGTATGTGTGCCTATGCATGTTCATTTTAGTATAAATAAAATTAGTCACCAGGGCATAAGAATTGACCTATCACTCGCACTTAGTATCAAACACACAGAAATATACATTTCTCTGAGTTCCCATGTTGTGGCCAGAAATAAACTCTTAGAAGTCCTGTTAATACAATGGTTTATGTTTCATGGTAAACAGAAAATAGAATAGCTGTTTTTAGCATTTCCTGCTGACAAATTATATTTCCAAAAGCAAACACACCTTAGCCTTGCCCATCCAAGCAAATTTATTAATGCCTTTAAAATGGTTGTAAGTGCTAAAGTTCTAAAAGTACAACCTAGGGGCACCTGGGTGGCTCAGTTGTTAAGCGTCTGCCTTTGGCTCAGGTCATGATCCCAGGGTCCTAGGATCGAGCCCCGCATCAGGCTCCCTGCTCGGTGGGAAGCCTGCTTCTCCCTTTCCCACTCCCCCTGCTTGTGTTCCCTCTCTCGCTGTCTCTCTCTCTCTGTCAAATAAATAAATAAATAAATAAAATCTTTTAAAAAAATAAAAGTACAACCTAATTACACTTGAAACTAATATAATGCTGCATGTTAACTATACTGGAATTTTTTTAAGTTTTTGTATTTATTTAAGTAATCTCTAAACCAAACGTGGGGCTCAAACTCACAACCCTGAGGTCAAGAGCTGTACATTCTACAGACTGAGCCAGCCAGGCACCCCAACTACACTGGAATTTTTTTTTTAAAGTGCAATCTATTTTTAATTTGGGGAGAATCCAACAAATACAGAAAAGGCAATTTCTCCATGTATTTAACAACCACTTCTCCAGTCTCAGAATAAACCAGTTAGTAATTACTAAGAGGAACATAACTAGCATCTTCAAAAAAATACAAGTTGATATCCATGCTATAGGTGAGATTTGTATTTTTTTAAAAGATTTTATTTATTTATTTGACAGAGAGAGAGAAAAAGTATGCACGCATAAGCAGGGAGAGCAGGAGAGAAGCAGGATCCCCGCTGAGCAGGGAGCCTGACCTGGGGCTCGATCTCAGGACCCTGGGATCGCGACCTGAGCTGAAGATCGACGCTTAACTGACTGAGCCACCCAGGCACCCCGAGATTTGTATTTTTAATTAGGCCAGTTCCATAGAGCAAAAGTCATCCTCTGAGGGAATGAACATAACAAATAATCAGTGAAAACCACAGATTTCAATGAAGCAATCTTAGTCCAATACCTACATGAAAGCAATATGCAACCATCAGTCCAGCAGAAAACATGTTTTGTTATAGATGCTTTTAAAAAAGTCACATGGACAAATCAACTTGGGAAAAATAACAAAAGAGGCCCTTCTAAGCCTGAGCAATTATTACCATGGTAGGGTAGGAGGAGAGTTCATCAAGTAGGATTTTTCTGTTACATCTGTTTAGCTGAGAGTGCCCTACCTATAATACCACTTCAATGCACAGTTATCAGATTTAGTTTTCCACATTTAGTTCCATACCATTAAATATTAACTCTCTCTTTAGAAATCTCCAAATTTATGTAATAGAGTATATAGTGATACATAATAATTTATACAACAGTGAGACCAGGGTTCAAAAATATTACCCTAATTCATCTTGATAGCAAATTGCTACAATATATTATACTTACAGCCTCTTTAATTTCACAAGAGAAAACATGTATCTGAAATTCTTCTGAACCATGGGAACTCTCTGTAAATGCAAAGCAATTGCTCTCTGTTGTCCCATCATGTCCACGTGCACAGAATAACACCTTATAGATCGGAAAAGAAGCTAACTCCACATTGTTGGATTGGTCTATAATTCTACAGAAAAGTGATAAAAAATAAGACAAAATATTAACTATGAAAGAACAAAAGCAAACAGTTCTATTATACTAATGACATATATACATAATTATCTTAAAACCACAAAAACTGGTTATAATGTATTAAAATATTTTGCTATGTTTGTATATACACGTATATGTGTGTATATATGTACATATATACATATTGATACACATACACACAAATTCTTCAACTTCTTTTAACAATTACTTAATTTTTGTATCTATGATGCAATTCATTTACTCCCAAAGCCAAGTATACATTACCTGGTAAGATCTATGTCACCCATCCCCAATTGCTAGCCTTGTTCTGCTATGGCATTCATTTCTATTTACAACAGCACCTATAAGTTTATCTAAGACCTAGGTCATTGTTCGACCAAGACGTCTCTTACCCAAAACAACAAAGGTCAGAGTGGTTCCAAAGTTAAACAATAGAAGTTAAAAGGAGTTTGTGGTATTTAGGAGTAAATAACTCTCTGACTTTCCCTATGTAAATCCTAAGCCCTAGATTGATCACCCAGGCACCCCTCACTCTAGTTCTTGAACCATGGTTATATGACAAGGCGAAGGCAGGTTTTTATGTTCCTTCCAAAGAAACACAAATTATAGGTATGTTTAAAGTTCTATTTCCATTTATAATATTCTAAGCATAATTTTGTAAAGGACTCTCATAAATAAGGAACACGGTCTAAGCCTAAACGTGTATTTTTCATGTCTACAGAGTAAAAGTGAATTCACAGTAAGTCCTAGGCCTCATTTATGATATAACATCATCACCACCATGCAAAAAATCTCATACATGTCTAGGGGAGATAAAAAAAGACTAGCGCTTACCTCACAGAACCTTCTGGAACATTTGGCACATACAGAGTAACAGGAAAGGGGTGCTGACTGGAAGATTTCATAGTTGCCATTGCCCGTAGAGCCTCCACTTCATTACGTGGGGAAGAAACCTTCATACATCCTAAGTAGGTCAGTTTGTTAAATAAAACACTATCTTCTTCAGGTAATCCGCTTGGAGAAGACGGTCTGGGTGTAGAAATTTCTAAAGAAAAACACATACACACCCACTCAAAGGTTAATGGAAAACTTCACAGTATAATTTCACCTACTGCCCAAAAACAAATGAAAAACTGCAAACAAAATTTAGGTCTGTGTTTTCACTTCTTTTGATGTTTATGCTACATCTTAATTCTGAGTTCTGGAATTTTGTACTTTCAAAGCCTCTCAAAGTATTATCTTACTTAGCTATAACTTCTTTAGAGGAAAAGGGAAAAAAATTACAGAGTTCAAATGATGTAGAACAGGAGGGGTGGAGCAAATTGGCGGAGGAGTAGGAGACCTGGATTTCGTCTGGTCTCAGGAATTCGGCTGAATAGGGATCAAACCATTCTGAACACCTATGAACCCAACAGGAGATCGAAGAAAAGAATAGCAGCAACTCTCTGAACAGAAAAGTGACCACTCTCTGGAAGGTACGCGGAGTGGAGAAGTGAATCCGAGGCGATATGCGAGAGGACAGATGGCGGGGGAGGGGGCCTCCATCGGCCGCTTCTGGCAAGTGATAGAGCCTCTAGCACAAAATCGGAATTTTCAGAAGTAGGCTCCATGGAGGGATGTCGCTTCAGTGGCTAAGCTGGGGGTGGAACCCTCGCGGGACAGTGTGGCCTCAGGACCCTCAGGGTCACAGAAAGACCGGGGGTGCCAGAGATCAGCGGAGCTCCCAGGTGTCGGAGCGGGAAGCTGGCTGCAGAGACAGAGCTGAGGAGCAAGCTCTCAGCTCAGGGTTGCCATAAAATGTGATCGGTGACAGTCGGGCCACTGCTCCTCCAGCAAGGACCCAACAAGCAGCAGATCCGGGGAGACGCCCCTCCCTCCCCGGGGGGGAAGCGGCACGGGAGCGCACCGCAGGGATCTGCTGGGTTTGGAGAGTTCACGCGGGCCGGGTGCCAGAGATAGGAACGATCTGTCGCGGGCCGGGTGAGCATGGAGTGCGGCCGGAGACCAGGGAGAGGCGAGTGACTGACTGCCTTTCTCTGGGGGCGCACTGAGGAGCAGGGCCCCGAGTTCTCCGCTCCTCCGGCAGAGATTGGGAGGCCGCCATTTTCACTCTTGTCCTCCAAAGCTATACAGAAGGCTTGCAGGGAACAAAAGCTCCCGAGAGCAACCCCCGAGCAGATTACTTAGACCAGACTGGCAAGGGCGGGGCAATTCCGCCTCCCGCAAAGACATTTGGGAACCATGGCAACAGGCCCCTCCCGCAGAAGATCAGCACGAACAGCCAGCAAGCCAAGACCAAGTTTACCGATCAAGGAGAACGGGAGAACTCCAGCGCTCGGGGAATACTGCACATAGAATTCATGGCTTTTTTTTTTTTTTACCATGATTCATTAGTTCATCAAAGTTAATTTTTTTAACTGTTTCTTTTTTTGAATTTTTCTTTTTCCCTTCTTTAACCAACATCTTATCAATCCTTTTAAAAAAAAATTTTTTATTTTTAATTTTTAGAGTCATATTCTATCCATTCATAGTAGTTACCTTTATTTGTGGCATATATATATAAGTTGTTCTCTCTTTAAAATTTTGAGATACAGTTTCTTCTAACAGATCAAAATATACCCTAAATCTCTAGTGTATGGCTTTTTTCCAGTCTCCTGCCTGATCACATTCTCTCCCCTTTTTTTCTTTCTTTCCTTTTTTTTAATCCTCTTTATTTTTTCAAACACCTTCTGATCAATTCCTTTTTTAAAATTTTTTATAATTTTCATTTTTACAGTCATATTCCATCCCTTCATCGTATCAACTCTTACTTTGTACATATATAAGTCTTTCTTTCTTTAAAATTTTAGGAGGCACTTTCTTCTAACAGACAAAAATATACCCCAAATATAGCGTGTGGCACTGATCTATGCACCAGCCTGATCATATTTGATCATATTGTTTTTTTTGTTTTGTTCTGTTTTTCTTTGTTTTCTTTTTCTTTTTTTTTTCTCTTTCTTTTTTCTTTTTTTCCCTTTCTTTTCTGCTGGTTTCAGGTCTTTTCTGATTTGTTTAGAGCATATTTTCTGGGGACATTGTTAACCTGTTAGCATTTTGTTCTCTCATTCATCTATTCTCCTCTGGAAAAAATGACAAAATGAAAAAAAATCACCTCAACAGAAAGAACAAGAGGTAGTACCCTCGACCAGGGACCTACTCAATACAGACATTAGTGCGATGTCAGACCTAGAGTTCAGAATCATGACTTTAAAGATACTAGCTGGGCTTGAAAAAAGCATGGAAGTTATTAGAGAAACCCTTTCTGGAGAAATAAAAGAACTAAAATCTAACCCAGTCGAAATCAAAAAGGCTATTAATGAGGTGCAATAAAAAATGGGGGTATTAACTGCTAGGATAAATGAGGCAGAAGAGAGAATCAGCAATACAGAAGACCAAATGATGGAAAATAAAGAAGGTGAGAAGGAGAGATATAAACAACTACTGGATCACGAGGGCAGAACTCGAGAGATAAGCGATACCATAAGACGAAACAACATTAGAATAATTGGTATCCCAGAAGAAGAAGAAAGAGAGAGAGGGGCAGAAGGTATATTGGAGCAAATTTTGGCAGAGGACTTCCCTAATGTGGGGAAGGAAACAGGCATCAAAATCCAGGAGGCACAGAGAACCCCTCTCAAAATCAATAAAAATAGGTCAACACCACAACATCTAATAGTAAAACTTACGAGTCTCAGAGACAAAGAGAAAATCTTTTTTTTGTTTTGTTTTTTTTTATTTATTTATTCATGAGAGTCAGAGAGAGAGAGAGAGAGAGAGAGAGAGAGAGAGGCAGAGGCAGAGGCAGAGGGAGAAGCAGGCTCCCCGCCCAGCAGGGAGCCCGAATGCAGGCCTCGATCCCAGAACCCTGGGATCATGACCTGAGCCGAAGGCAGACGCTTAACCATCTGAGCCACCCAGGCGCCCCAAAGAGAAAATCTTGAAAGCAGCTCGGGAGAAGAGATATGTAACCTATAATGGTAGAAACATTAGACTGGCAACAGACCTATCCACAGCGACCTGGCAGGCCAGAAAGGACTGGCATGATATCTTCAGAGCACTAAATGAGAAAAATATGCAGCCAAGAATACTATATCCAGCTAGGCTGTCATTGAAAATAGAATAAGAAAAAAGAAAAAAAAGAAAAAAGAAAAAAGAAAATAGAAGGAGCGATCAAAAGCTTCCAGGCCAAACAAAAACTAAAGGAATTTGCAAACATGAAACCAGCCCTCCAAGAAATATTGAAAGGGGTCCTCTAAGCAAAGAGAGAGCCTAAAAGCAGCATAGACCAGAAAGGAACACAGACAATATACAGTAACAGTCACCTTAGAGGGAATACAATGGCATTAAATCCATATCTTTCAATAGTTACCCTGAATATAAATGGGCTAAATGCCCCAATCAAAAGACACAGGCTATCAGATTGGATTAAAAAACAAGATCCATCAATAAGCTGTCTGCAAGAGACTCATTTCAGACCCAAAGACACCCCCAGATTGAAAGTGAGGGGGTGGAAAACCATTTACCATGCTAATGGACACCAAAAGAAAGCTGGGGTGGCAATCCTTATATCAGACAAATTAGATTTTAAAACAAAGACTGTAATAAGAGATGAGGAAGGGCGCCTGGGTGGCTCAGTCATTAAGCGTCTGCCAGGTCAGCTCAGGTCATGATCCCAGGGTTCTGGGATCGAGTCCCACATCGGGCTCCCTGCTCAGCGGGAGGCCTGCTTCTCCCTCTCCCACTCCCCTGCTTGTGTTCCCTCTCTTGCTGTGTCTCTGTCAAATAAATAAAATCTTTAAAAAAAAAGAGAGAGAGAGATGAGGAAGGACACTATATCCTACTTAAAGGGTCTATCCAGCAAGAAGATCTAACAATTGTAAATATCTATGCCCCTAACATGGGAGCAGACAATTATATAAGACAATTAATAACAAAAGCAAAGAAACACCTTGACAACAGTACAATAATAGTGGGGGACTTTAACACCCCCCTGACTGAAATGGACAGATCATCTAAGCAAAAGATGAACAAGGAAATAAAGACTTTAAATGACACATTGGACCAAATGGACTTCACAGACATATTCAGAACATTCCATCCCAAAGCAACAGAATACACATTCTTCTCTAGTGCCCATGGAACATTCTCCAGACTAGATCACATCCTAGGTCACAAATCAGGTCTCAACCGGTACCAAAAGATTGGGATTATTCCCCGCATATTTTCAGACCACAATGCTTTGAAACTATAACTCGATCACAAGAGGAATGTCAATAAGAACTCAAATACGTGGAGGCTCAAGAGCATCCTACTAAAGAATGAATGGGTCAACCAGGAAATTAAAGAAGAATTTTTAAAAAGTCATGGAAAACAATGAAAATTAAAACACAACTGTTCAAAATCTTTGGGATACAGCAAAGGCAGTCCTAAGAGGAAAGTATATAGCAATACAAGCCTTTCTCAAGAAACAAGAAAGGTCTCAAATACACAACCTAACCCTACACCTAAAGGAGCTAGAGAAAAAACAGCAAATACCCAGCAGGAGAAGAGAAATCATAAAGATCAGAGCAGAAATCAATGAAATAGAAACCAAAAGAACAGTAGAACAGATCAACGAAACTAGAAGCTGGTTCTTGGAAAGAATTAACAAGACTGATAAACCCCTGGCCAGACTTATCCAAAAGAAAAGAGAAATGACCCAAATCAACAAAATCATGAATGAAAGAGGAGAGATCACAACCAACACCAAAGACATACAAACAATTATAAGAACGTATTATGAGCAACTACATGCCAGCAAATTAGATAACCTGGAAGAAATGGATGCATTCCTAGAGATGTATCAACTACCAAAATTGAACCAGGAAGAAACAGAAAACCTAAACAGACCTATAACCACTAAGGAAATTGAAGCAGTCATCAAAAATCTCCCAACAAACAAAAGCCCAGGGCCAGATGACTTACCAAGGGAATTCTACCAAACATTTCAAGAAGAATTAATACCTATTCTCCTGAAACTGTTCCAAAAACTAGAAATGGAAGGAAAACTTCCAAACTCATTTTATGAGGCCACCATTACCTTGATCCCAAAACCAAAGACCCCATCAAAAAGGAGAATTACAGACCAATATCCTTGATGAACATGGATGCAAAAATTCTCACCAACATACTAGCCAATAGGATCCAAAAGTCCATTAAAAGGATTATTCACCATGACCAAGTGGGATTTATCCCTGGTCTGCAAGGTTGGTTCAACATCTGCAAATCAATCAACGTGATACAATACATTAACAAAAGAAAGAACAAGAATCATATGATCCTCTCAGTAGATGCAGAAAAAGCATTTGACAAAGTACAGCATCCTTTCTTGATCAAAACTCTTCACAGTATAGGGATAGAGGGTACATACCTCAATATCATAAAAGCCATCTATGAAAAACCTACAGCGAATATCATTCTCAATGGAGAAAAGCTGAGAGCTTTTCCCCTAAGGTCAGGAACATGGCAGGGATGTCCACTATCACCACTGCTATTCAACATAGTATTAGAAGTCCTAGCCACAGCAATCAGACAACAAAAAGAAATCAAAGGCATCCAAACTGGCAAAGAGGAAGTCAAACTCTCACTCTTTGCAGATGATATGATACTGTATGTGGAAAACCCAAAAGACTCCACCCCAAAACTGCTAGAACTCATACACGAATTCAGTAAAGTGGCAGGATATAAAAATCAATGCACAGAAATCAGTGGCATTCCTATACACCAACAACAAGACAGAAGAGAGACAAATCAAGGAGTCGATCCCATTTACAATTGCACCCAAAACCATAAGATACCTAGGAATAAATTTAACCAAAGAGACAAAGGATCTGTACTCAGAAAACTATAAAATACTCATGAAAGAAATTGAAGAAGACACAAAGAAATGGAAAAACGTTCCATGCTCATGGATTGGAAGAACAAACATTGTGAAGATGTGGATGCTACCTAGAGCAATCTACACATTCAATGCAATCCCCATCAAAATACCATCCACCTTTTTCAAAGAAATGGAACAAATAATCCTAAAATTTGTATGGAACCAGAAGAGACCCCGAATAGCCAGAGGAATGTTGAAAAAGAAAAACAAAGCTGGCGGCATCACAATTCCGGACTTCCAGCTCTATTACAAAGCTGTCATCATCAAGACAGTATGGTACTGGCACAAAAACAGACACATAGATCAATGGAACAGAATAGAGAGCCCAGAAATGGACCCTCAACTCTATGGTCAACTCATCTTTGACAAAGCAGGAAAGAATGTCCAATGGCAAAAAGACAGTCTCTTCAACAAATGGCGTTGGGAAAATTGGACAGCCACATGCAGAAGAATGAAACTGGAACATTTCCTTACACCACACACAAAAATAGACTCCAAATGGTTGAAAGACCTAAACATGAGAGAGGAGTCCATCAAAATCCTAAAGGAGAACACAGGTAGCAACCTCTTCGACCTCAGCCACAGCAACTTCTTCCTAGAAACATCGCCAACGGCAAGGGAAGCAAGGGCAAAAATGAACTATTGGGATTTCATCAAGATAAAAAGCTTTTGCAGAGCAGAAGCAGTCACAAAACCAAAAGACAACTGACAGAATGGGAGAAGATATTTGCAAATGACATATCAGATAAAGGGCTAGTCTCCAAAATCTATAAAGAACTTATCAAACTCAACACCCAAAGAACAAATAATCCAATCAAGAAATGGGCAGAAGACATGAACAGACATTTTTCCACAGAAGACATCCAAATGGCCAACAGACACATGAAAAGTGCTCAACATCGCTCGGCGTCAGGGAAATCCAAATCAAAACCTCAATGAGATACCACCTCACACCAGTCAGAATGGCTAAAATTAAAAAGTCAGGAAACGATAGATGTTGGCGGGGATGTGGAGAAAGGGGAACCCTCCTACACTGTTGGTGGGAATGCAAGCTGGTGCAACCACTCTGGAAAACAGTATGGAGGCTCCTCAAACAGTTGAAAATAGAGATACCATACAATCCAGCAATTGCATTACTGGGTATTTACCACAAAGATACAAATGTAGGGATCCGAAGGGGTACCTGTACCCCAATGTTTATAGCAGCAATGTCCACAAGAGCCAAACTGTGGAAAGAGCCAAGATGTCCATCGACAGATGAATGGATAAAGAAGATGTAGTATATATACACAATGGAATATTATGCAGCCATCAAAAGGAATAAGATCTTGCCATTTGCAACGACGTGGATAGAACTGGAGGGTGTTATGCTGAGTGAAATAAGTCAATCAGAGAAAGACATGTATCATATGACCTCACTGATATGAGGAATTCTTAATCTCAGGAAACAAACTGAGTGTTGCTGGAGTGGTGGGGGGGTGGGAGGGATGGGCTAGCTGGGTGATAGGCATTAGGGAGGGTATGTGCTATGGTGAGCACTGTGAATTGTGCAAGACTGTTGAATCACAGATCTGTACCTCTGAAACAAATAATGCAACATATGTTAAGAAAAAAGAAAAAGAAGATAGCAGGAGGGGAAGAATGAAGGGGAGTAAGTCGGAGGGGGAGACAAACCATGAGAGACGATGGACTCTGAAAAACAAACTGATGGTTCTAGAGGGGAGGGGGGTGGGGGGATGGGTTACCCTGGTGATGGGTATTAAAGAGGGCACGTTCTGCGTGGAGCACTGGGTGTTATGCACAAACAATGAATCATGGAACACTACATCAAAAACTAATGATGTAATGTATGGTGATTAACATAACAATAAAAAATTTTAAAAAATCACAGAGGGGAGGGGGTGGGGGGATGGGTTATCCGGTGACGGGTATTTAAAAAAAAAAAAAAAAAACTTGAAGAACTACAAGTATAGTGTTGAGCTTCCTCCCCCCCCCCGCCCCATCTTTCATCTCCCAGGTTTAACCTAAGGGCAGTCCCAGTTGTAGAACTATGCAAACAACAACAAAACTGTAAAAGAAATTAAAAAGGAGTGTGTGCAAACCAGAGAGTATTTGGGGAATTATGACTTGTTTTGGTTTTGTTTCCTCTCTCTTTTCTCTCTCCCAGTTCTACCATAAGGCCAGCCCCAGTTATGGAGCTGCACTGCAATGGGGGAAAGGTCGGCACGAGGGCGGGGAAGACCACAGACGTCTAAAACTTGGAGGAAAAAACCTGTCTTAATGTCTAGAACACTGGAGCAAATGGGTTCACTCCTGTGATTCAAAAATGGAAAAGGAAACCTCCACTATTTTTTTCTCTTTTCTCTTACCACTTTGTCCTAGAGTAGACTCCAGGCATGCAAGACTGCTAGAGAGCACAACAAAACAAAAATTCTAAGTGAGAAATCTGTCTTTCTACTTAGAAGAAGGAAAATGGGCCCCAGGATCCCACAGAGTATGGGAGAACTCCCAAGGAGAGCTGAGGAGAAGGTAATCCCTAATTTTGTGTATGAACTAATAATAATACAAGTTTCGGGCTCACCACCATGCTGTATATGTGTTTAACAAACCAAAGAAGCACAGCAAAGGTTTTGGGAACTGAAGTGACTTTGGAACCAGAAAGGAAAATAAAACTTGCAGTCTGGACATCACTAGGTAGATTGCCTGCTAAAATAAATAAAATCAATGTTCTTCAGAGGATTTTATGGGAACAGAATCTCAAAACAAAAGATTCAGAAAGTCTGGAAAATAATCCAGTTAACAAACAAACAAACAAAAAACAGAAAAAGGTAACCAACTCTCAAGGGAAAGAAGAATCAACACATACCAATCCCAAGAGTATGCAGTTGTGGAAATTATCAAGGACTTTAAAATTGGTTTTATAACCATGCTCCATGATATAAAGGTATGTACACCTGAAATGAATGAAAACACTGAAATCCTTGGCAGAGAAACAGAAAATGTAAAAAGAACCAAAGTAAATTTAAGAACAGAAAAACAGAATATCTAAAATTAAAAATTCAGTAGAGGGGCTCAAAAGAATGGAGAGTAAAGAGTCAATGAACTTGAACACAGGTCAACAGAAATTACCTAAACTGAAGAACACAGAGAAAAAATGCAATAAGTAACAAAGAGAGCCTCAGGAAATGTAGAATAATATGAAAATACCTAACATTTTTGTTTTCTGAGTCCCAGGAAGAGAAAGTGACTGATGCAGAAAAAAAATATTTCTAAGACACAATGGCTGGAAACTTCCCACATGTGGTGAAAGACATAAATTTATAGATTCAAGAATCTCAGTGAACTCCAATAAAAATAAACTCAAAAAAGGGTGCCTGGGTGGCTTAGTCATTAGCATCTGCCCTCAGCTCAGGTCATGATCACAGGGTCCTGGGATCGAGCCCCACATCGGGCTCCCTGCTCCTTGGGAAGCCTGCTTCTCCCTCTCCCACTCCCACTCCCCCTGCTGTGTTCCCTCTCTCGCTGTCTCTCTCTGTCAAATAAATAAAATCTTTAAAAATAAATAAATAAAAAATCAAACTGCTGAAAAGATAATAATCAATATAATCAAACTTCTGAAAAGATAATAAAAAGTATACAGAAAAAAAAACAAACGGGAACAATGAATCTTCAAAGGAGTGCATATTTCTCAACAGAAACTATGAAAACAAAAAGACAGTAGAATAACATATTTAAAGTGCTCAAAGAAAATAACTATCTAAATGCTTTTCAAAAGGACATTACTCCCTAGAAATCTCCAGGATCTACTAAAGTGCTTCAGTGGAGATGAAGAGCCTACACCCTGCCCCACATCAATTTTAAGCAGATATGTATTGTAATTATTGGGCTTGGACCTAAAAGTTTAGGTGATTTTATTTTCAGATTCAACACTTCCAATACTACTGAGGATGAGGATGATGGTAATGAGGATGACGATGGTATTTTATTTGGTACTTACTTTGTGCCAGGAATTTTACAAAATACTTAAAATGAATGATGTTATTTAATCCTCCTTCATCCCTATACAGCAGATTCTATTTTATCTCTATTTTACAGATGAGGAAACTAAGCATTAGAGAAGTTAAATAACCTGGCCAAGGTCACAGAGGCACAGACAGAGCTTGGGTTCAAACCCAGGTCTGCACTTCAGATATGATGTCTTAACCTCTATGAATGGCCTACAGTAGGATGAATTAAAAGAACAATGTAGTTCTCATTCTGCATTTAATTATACAGAGTATCAGCTCTTCAAGAGAAGGAACTGTTCTATCCTCTTTTTATTCACAGCACTTATTAACAGTGTCTAAAAGACTAGACAATATATATCAAATGAATTAATCACTAAATAAATGAAAAATTTTTAAGGCTAGTAATCCTTTCAGCAACCTATCATGGGAAACACACATCATCCTGGGCACCACCTAGACCCTATCCCATCCACAACTAAATGTATTATAACTGCAGCCTTCATGTTGACAAAACTCATTGGTAACTATCCAATTATGACCACCAGAGATCCTGAGATAAGCAGGCAAATAGCAAAATATTTCTACCAAGGCAACAGTTCTAGACCTGGTAAAATCACACACCAATGTAAGGAATTCATTCCCATCTAAATATAAATTCAGTCCTATTCATCTCATACTTCTTTAACTCCATCATCCTTTCCTCAACAGAGAGAGTGACAAAGAGTATAAGATGACTCATCTTTGTATCCAACCAGTATTTAAGTATATTGCAATAAACTACCAAAGATTCCCTGTTAGAGTTGCATCCAAGTAGCCAGTTTATAAGATCATCAAATAACAAAAATGAACAAGTTATCATGATGTTTAAACAAAAGCTTTTATCTGTCTAGTTTTATAACAAAAAACAACATACCTTAAATGTTCACTCTAGGCCATTTAAATCTAGATGATTTCCAGACAGTTCCTTGCCACTGAAGTTATGTGTCATTTTAAACCAACCACAATAATTCTCTTAAGTAAAACTGTGTTGACTGCAACCAGGAAAAGGCAGCTGAAATGTCTTGTCTTAGTCTGTTAAGGCTGCTATAACAAAATACCACAGACTGGGTGGCTTATAAACAGCAGACATTTACATCTCCCAGTTCTGGATGCTGGAAAGGCCAAGATCGAAGCACTGGCAGATTCAGTGTCTGGTGGGAGCCCACCTTCTAGATGACAGCATCTTTTCACAGTGTCCTTTGAGATGGAAGGGACAAGCTAGTTTTCTGGGGTCTCTTTTATAACGGTACTAATCCCAATCATGAGGGTTCCACCTTCATGACCTAATCACTTCCCAAAAGGCCCTACTGCCTAATATCATCATCACCTTGAGAGTTAGGATTTCAAAATGAATTCTAAAGACAAGAACATTCCAATGTTACACAATTGAAAATAAAAACTAAAAATATATAACTAGAAAAGAAAACTAAAAACTTACTTGTAAAGCAAAGGAAATCTCTTCTTATCTGAGATCTTCAGTGAAAAATACATTTTTAAAAATATATTTAGTGTAATGAGCGTTGAGAACACAAAAAAAGTACACAGTAGATGGTCCCTATCAAATATACTTAGAATCATAAACCATTGCAAAGATTAATTCCAAAAACCCATCAGAGCTACATTAGAAGATAAAAGGTATTTCCTCCTTTCAATTAATATATTAACCAAAATATAATTATATAAATGTGATATCAATATGCTCTGGGCTTTTTGGAAGGGGTGGAGATTTAAGAAATTCAAAAGACAAAGCAAAGCACAATGAGTAATATAATCTCTTATGTTCCCTTAATCAGGAACAAAAATTAATACTTTTTAAGGTTTGTTTCTAATCCTGTATTTTTAATTAAATTTTTAATTAAAATTAAATGTTTAGCTTAAGTTCCCTTGAACTTAATTCTATCTGTGAGTATGACTATATATTGAGACCTATGAGTATTTACAGTGAGTCATCAAACCAGAGGGTTTTATTAAGGACACCCAATGCATTACAAATATCTTCTCCTAGTCTGTCAGTAAGCCAAATTTATTACATAGAATGGTTGAGGATGTATCAGTGGGACAGGGTAAACACACACACACACACACACACACTTGAAATTTTTGGTGCCTAACACTAATGGTCCATTTGGAAGAAACCCCATGAGTATGATATATGAATTTTTTTAATGTTAAAATATGTTGTCTAATAATTTAATTAAACTGCAGATCAAAGCAAAAAAAATCATTTATTATGGTACCATTCTCATTCAGAAGATTTAAATGTTTATGTATTAAAATATAACTTTTGGGGCACCTGGGTGGCTCAGTAAATTGAGCATCTGACTCTTGATTTTGACCTAGGTCATGATCTCAGGGTTGTGGGGCAGAAGCCCGCGTCAGGCTGTGCACTCAGCAGGGAGTCTGCTTGAGATTCTCTCTCCCCCAGCTGCCCCTCCCCAACCACACGAGCGCACGCACTCTAGTAAGTAAAATCTTTTATATGTATATATTATACATAATACATATATTACTACGTTTTCTTAATGATGTGGTTTTTCCTATGCAATCACAAAAATAGTCTCCAATATTTTCTTCTTATATGTTTATTTTTCACATTTAAGTATTTTTCACTAGGAATAAATTTTGTGTATAGTGTTTAGAGCCATGATAGCTACATTGTGTAGCACTTTGTCTTGTTTCTACTTACCCAATAGCAACATTCAGAAATGGATCATTGGCCCTAAGTCAATCAGGATAATCTCATCTTGTCTGTGGTGTGACTTAATTCAGGGTTTGAATGTAACCATTAGTTACTATCAGTTTAGGTGATTCCCCCGACTACTACTAGAAAATGGTTCAACGGAGTGAAACACAACTTTTGTTCAATAAGTAAAAGTAAAAGTAAAAAATAAGAAAGCCTTTCTCTCTGCCACCAGCCATAAATAAATTTCCTGGCCTTACTTACAGTTTCTGCTGCTAACTACTTTAGGACCATAAAGGAAGCCAGTTAGAGAGAAAGGTGACATGGAGAAGATCAAATTTGGCCGCGTAGTTTACAAAAAAATACTATCAGCCCAGATCAAACAACACCACTAGTGTTTAAACCAGCTGAAGTAGGAAGTCGGCTTTGGTTTGGTTAGGCTTTTTTTGCACCCAAAACCATTTTGCATTATAAGCTGGTATTTCTATTATAAATCCTACTCAATCATGGGTGTATTCATTATTTAATAGACTGACAGAATTGATATGCTATTTTACTTAGAATTTTCACAAATGATAATTTGAAATAACTGCAGTCAAACTGAGTAAAAAGGCACATACTATGAAAGACAGTGTCCATTACACTATTCCTGATACCCAAGAATTTATTCAATTGTTCAGTATTTACTGAGTGCCTAATATGCGCCAAGTATTAGGAATAAAGATCCAGACATAGTCCCTGTTCTCAAATAACACTAACATTGATTTTACACGTAGAAAAACAAACAAAAACCTAAGAACTAAAGGGGGAACTCGACCAGAACCGAAAACCTGGTGGCTGGTGGCCCTGATCTTAGAAAACAAAGCTAATAGGATTTTTAAATTTTCATCTTAAAATTTTCATGATCACTTTATCCCATTTCTCTTAGGTGTTTAAGAGTTCGATACAGTACCTGTATTTGATGGATCCAAAATTAACTGAAGAGATGGCTTATTTGTTTGGCTGGCTGAAACATCTCCAAATGAATGGTCTGAAATCTCAGTGGAACTTTGACAATCAACAAGACTGTTTTGCCCTTTCTCAGAATCTCTCAAAATCTCTTCCATGGCTTTTTCCAATTGTTCATCACCATTAGAAACTATCTATAGGCAAAGCGAGACAATTCTGTTTCAATCATATTATGGTTCTGGGGCTTAATGAAAATATTTTATTTCTAGAAGAAATTAAAACAAGTTAAATTTTAAATTTAAATATAAGTTACCGAATACCAAGAATTTATACAGCAGTTGCACCTAACTATATCTGATCTAAGATCTAATTTACAGAGATTTTTCTTTCCTTTCCGTTTTTTTTTTTTCCCATAGGAACACATTCTAAAAACCAGGTGACATTAAATTTATGTGTTTTAAAGAGAAAAACAGGTAAGTTTAAATAAACTATCTACTCTCTTATTTAAGAGGTCATATTTCTTGTTATCATAGCATAAACATATTTGTGATTTCTTTACAAAGTTTGCTTGCTTGCTGCCAAGAGGAGTATTGGTAATTTCCCCACATTTAAGTTGACTCATCCTTCCCTTAAAAGCAGGTGAGACACAAAGCCTAATAAATGTCTTAAACACATTAATACTAAAATGTAGATATTTAAATAAATTTAAATAGTCATTTAAATACAGATATATTTAAATTTAAATAAAACCATTGATTGTTATATCAACATAGTATAAATGGGTATTTAAAAATATAATTTTTTAAAATTTTATTAGATTGATATAGACTTTTGATGCCATAGTTAATACTGAATAGAAGTCATAAACAATATGTAGCACTTTTGACTAGTTTCTCTATTTCTGTTTCTAGAAGGTGGTTATACAATTCTCATGCATGTATACCTGGGTTTGATTCTTTTTCTTTGAGTTGGGAAAGACAACCAAAATGAAAAAGGATCATTTTTGCTTAAATAAAAATTCAACTGCTAAAAATATAAGACATATGCTTAAAAAATATTCAGACAAGCCAACTGTTAAATCACATACTAGAATGTTACCAGCTGATTTAAAAGATAAAAACCATGAAGTTGTTTCGGAAGTAAAAATAAAATATAACTTACATAATTAACTTTAAAAACTCAACAATAAGAAACACAAAAATATATAGATAATGGTTAAATCTTATGTAAATTTAAGCCTAATTCCCCAATTATCCTTTTCTATTTTCCCTTCTATTCCTTCTAAAATTCCAAATTAAAAGATAAATAACCAAAAGCAAAAAACTTTAAAAATACACAAACCAAATAACTAGCCTCTGCATAGATCACTGATGCTTTTCAAGGTCAGCATTTGAGAAAAACCTTTGTATTTTACACATCTCTTAAGATCAGTCTCACCTCATTAAGAAAAAAAACAATAATTTAAAATTGTATCATCTGTAAAGAGAGAGAGAGAGAGAGAGAGAGAGATACCTTCAGTTCAGGTTTTTCATCATCTTTTGTAGAAGTATCTGCATGCTGAGGAACCAAAACAAATTCTTCACTGTTCAATGTAGCCACAGAATCCGATGACCCACTAACCTTCTGTAATGAAGCTCTGACCTCCATTTCAATTCTACAAACTTCTCTTTCCACATCCACCTGGTCAAAACTACAGGGATTTAAAAAAAAAAAAACTATGAATAAAAACATGGATTAATAAGTACCAGATCAATACTCAGCCTTTAAAAATGGTTCATGTTAGGAAGAATTCTGCTGGCTAGATAATTATCTGAAAACTAGGGAGGCTACCTTCTTGGACTAGGCCACATAATGGAAATGTACTCTCTTCACCCTGAGTTTCCTGACTAAAAGAACCATATTGTTCCCTGAAAAACAACACAAACCCTCCCACATCACAACTAAGCAGATTTACTATTGTTTAATCTGTATTTCTCCTAGAAATATTACTTTTGTTCTTTTTTAATAAATAGAAGAAATAATTATGATACTAGAAACCAAATTCACACACACACACACACACACACACACACATTCACTGAAATTACTTTATAATTAAATCCAAATGTTTCCAAAAACTTATCTCCTCAAGACCAAGTATTGTACCTTAAAATATCTTGTCTGTGTCACTTAAGTTGACAGATTAATAAAGAATTCAACACCCTAAGCCATGTATCTTTTCTTTTCTGGACACATTATCACTTATCAGCACAAGGAGGGGGGAAAGGCCAAGACTTTCACAACATATTCATGTGGCAAACAGTGTTTTAGTAATCAAACACAGTGTAATTGTTTTCTGGATCAATCTGCCACCACAGAAACTCAGTATTGTCCGTTACTTCCAGAAGTTCAAATATTCACACAACTAATTTTAGCTGAACCTGTGTACTACATAACAGACATAGTATTCAGCACTGGGGTTATATGATCGAATAAGGCAGACAAGGTACCTACTCTGCTGGAGCTTCCATCTACTAAGAAAACAAGCAAGTAATAAGCAAATAAGGCAATTCTAAATCACTCTAAAGGATTTGGAGAAGACAGGTTACTGTGACAAAGAATAGTTATAAAAAGTATAGGGACAACTTTAAGTAAAGTGGTAGGAAAGGACTGGGAAATATTTGAGCTGAGATGGAAAAGACAAAAAAGAACCATGTATTAAACAATCTGCTCAGTGACCAAAAGGGTAACACGAAAGAGGCGTGAGACAAGTAAACTGGGCCTAAATAACACATGACTCTAAGTCTGCTAATCCACACCTTAAAATTACCCACAGAATTGTTCTTTTTCTCGTTCCAATTAGGTTACTCACTCTGTTCTTTGCCTCATATAAATATGGCTGCAGTATCTCATTTTGCCTTTAGGTGACACTAACACCATTACTCTTGGCCAAAAGAAAGCTTTACTCTGAGCTTCAAGTTACACTTTAAAAAATTAATTACTTCCATCTTTATCAAAACTCAAAATTTCCAATAATATCAAAACAAAGAATAATTATTTGTTCTAGGATCGTGTAATTAGCTAGCCATCATTTAATTCTGTTAGACATGTGAGTACCCTTCCTTTTAAATTTTAAATCCTTCAAGTCCTCTAAAAGTTTTTTATTTTGCAGGTAATGTTTCTGAAAATGCAATATGTATTAGAGGCCATGTCTCTACCCTTCCAGGCTGTCCCATGAACCCTTGATCACCAAGATGCTACACAGTCCAGGTGTTCCTTCTGTGGCCAATCCTTCAAGCCCAAGGAGACACTCCTAGTTGGAAATTCCCCAAATTCAAGTCCTAAGCCTTTTTCTGACTCCTTGCCACACACCCCCTCTAAGTAATATCTCTCATTGCCATGTATTTAAATACCATCTATTTTCTAACAATCTTCCAAATTTCTATCCCAACCCAAATGTCCTCTAAATTCCTTATTTGGAACCCAACTTTCTACTTTATATTTCCATGTGGAATTCTTATCAGTATCTTAAATGTGACCCAAATGGAATTTTTTTTTTTTTTAAGATTTATGTATTTGACAGAGAGAGACACAGCGAGAGGAAACACAAGCAGGGGGAGTGGGAGAGGGAGAAGCAGGCTTCTTGCTGAGCAGGGAGCCCAACGTGGGGCTTGATCCCAGGACCCTGGGACCATGACCTGAGCCACCCAGGCACCCCCAAATGGAATTCTTAATGCCTCTGCTAAGCTAAAGGGAAATTCAGATTTCCCTTTTCAGTAAATAACACCACTTTCTACCAAGTTGCTCAAAAAGAAATCTGGGTATCACTCTTAATTCACCTCTACTTCTTCATTCCTCACATCAGCAAGTCATGTTAGCCCACATCCAAAATAAATCCCATATCTATCCCATTTCTTCATGGCCATTTTTACCAACCTAATCCTGGCAATGTTCTCATCTACTAAAAAAGTCTCCTAACCCATCTCCTACCTCTAGTCCTCTCCTCTCCTAAACTACTCTTCACAGAGCTGCCAAAGAAATCTTTTGGAAAATAAATTATATTACATTAAAACTCCATTCTAAAATCTTTTCACTAAAATTCAAATAAAATCCAAACTACTTGCCAGGACTTACAGAGCCCAACACACCTTTGCCTCTGTCACTTTACCATTACAGCTCTTTAATTACAGAAAGTTCTTTCCCACTTAGGAAAGGGCCTTAGGGTCTTAGCACTTGCCTCATACTTTGATATGGCTGACTCCTACAGGTGTCAGCTTTCATTCATCCATCCAACAAATATTTAATGAGTCTCTACTATGTGCTAGAAACTACAATGGGAACTGGAGACTAAATGATAAATGAAACCAATGCATCCCAGTCTTCCTAGAGCTAACATTCTTAGAGAAGAGAGGAATAACAAAGAAAGCAAAACAAGGGGCGCCTGGGTGGCTCAGTCCTTAAGCGTGTGCCTTCAGCTCAGGTCATGATCCCAGGGTCTTGGGATTGAGCCCCGCATCAGGCTCCCTGCTCAGTGGGAAGCCTGCTTCTCCCTCTCCCACTCCCCCTGCTTGTGTTCCTGCTCTCGCTCTCTCTCTCTGTGAAATAAATAAATAAAATCTTAAAATAAAGAAAGCAAAACAAAACATAAATCAGGATCCCATATTGGAATATATAGTATAAAAGCTAATGAGAAGGTGGGGAGGCAATATGGACCCAGTTGACACCTGGGCTTAAATAAGAATGAGTGAGCCAAAGAAACAACTAAGGGGAAAAAAACTTCAAGTAGAAGAAACAGCAAATACAAAAAGCCCAGGTATGAGTAAAGGCTTATGAGAAAGGAGGCCTTGATAGCTAGGTCAAAGTGAGCATGGGTAAGAGCAGTAAAAGATGAAATATGGAAAGGAAGGCAGGGAAGCCTGAGGCAACCCCCTGATGCTAAGGCTATCTAAATAAACCCCTACCCTAGTTCCAACTGTTTTGTTTATCTGGGAGTACCAAGGACCTAGTGTAGTCTACCTAGTACAGAGTAGATATTCAATAAATGTGTTGAACAAATTGTTGTTAAAAGCACTAATCAGGCTAAAGTTCTCACAAATAACAAATTTAGAACCAGGATTCAAACAAGGTATTCTGACTTCAAAGTACTTGCTCTGAACCACTACACTATACCATCTCTTGAAATTTCCTCACCTATTCCTAAACACCAAGGGTTGGTATCTGTCACTATGCACAAAGAACCTTCTCCATACCTCTCCTCCATCAAAAGCTATCGGTCTTCCCCCAAGACATTTTTCTTAGATAACTGATAAACAGTTAACCTGGCCCTTAACTCTAAATCAGCATGTTAATGAATACTAATAGTTGCTCAATTCAAATAAGATGTCCATTTTTAAGAGGTTTTCTTTAGCCCAAGAGAATGTAAAATATTCTGCCAGGCTAACAAAAAAAACTATCAGTTTACCAAATGTAATTTTGTGACCTCTTCAAAACACAGTCCAGAATTTCTCATTCTACTCAGAATTAAGATATCTCTCATTACTAGCATCAAACCCTTCCTCTAAGGGCCTCAGGAATAATTTTAAAAGTTTGCCTAATGCTACCTTATTGGGTTGAACATTTCTTTGAACTTCAATGAAAATGCTTATTAAATTTTCACACAAACACAAAAATCTGAGAATACAAAGCCAACACTTTAAAATATTTCAACAGGCAGGTAATAATATTTATTTTTTAAGATTTTACTTATTTGTCAGAGAGAGCACACACATGCGCATGCACAAGCAAGAGGAACAGCAAGCAGGGGGAGAAGCAGGCTCCACTGAGCAAGGAGTCTGATGCGGGACTTGATCCCAGGGGACCCTGGGATCATGACCTGAGCCAAAGGCAGACAACCTATTGAGCCACCCAGGCATCCCCAGGTAATATTTAAATATTTTTTTAAAGATTTTATTTATTTATTTGAGAGAGAGAGAGAATGAGAGATAGAAAGCACGAGAGGGAAGAGGGTCAGCGGGAGAAGCAGACTCCCTGCTGAGCAGGGAGCCCAATGCCGGACTTGATCTTGGTACTCCAGGATCTTGGGACCCAGGATCATGACCTGAGTCGAAGGCAGTCGCTTAACCAACTGAGCCACCCAGGTGCCCCTCCCAGGTAATATTTAAATGGGGAAAGAACAGTCTTCAACAAATGGTGCTAGGACAATTAGATATTTACACGCAAAAAAATGCAGTTGAACCCGTACCACACACCACACACAAAATTTAATCCAAAATGGACCACAGACCTAAATGTAAGAACTAAAACTATAAAACTCTTAGAAGAAAACAGAAGTAAATTTTCATATCCTTGTGTTCAGCAATGATTTCTGAAATGAAACCAAAAGCACAATGGCAAAAGAACAAAATAGGTAAAATGGACTATATTGAAATAAAAGGGGCACCTGGATGGCTCAGTTGGTTAAGCGACTGCCCTCGACTCAGGTCATGATCCTGGGTCCCAAGATCCTGGAGTACCAAGATCAAGTCCGGCATTGGGCTCCCTGCTCAGCAGGGAGTCTGCTTCTCCCTCTGACCCTCCCCCATCTTGTGCTCACTCTCTCTCTCAAATAAATAAAATCTTATTTAAAAAAAGAAATTAAAAATGTTTCTGCTGAAAATGATACCATGAAGAAAGTAAAAACAAAACTACAGGATAAGATACTTACAAATCATATACCCAAAAAGAGTCTCGTATCCAGATTGTATAAGGAACTCTTACAACTCAACAATAAAAAGACAAATAATCCCAACTTCTGGTTTTAGCCAAAAAGCTTGGAAGTCATCACTCCCTTCCTTACAACAAGAAAAGCTTGGACAAATTAAGTATCAGTAGCTTTTCTTGAATCCTTCAAAGAACTGATTTCATAAGACAAACTGCCATCACAAAATCTGGAGAGACAGGCAACCCAGAGAAAGATAGCAAGTCAGATCTCTTTACCTGAAGCAGAAGCTGCTGGAGCCATAAACTGGTGGGAACACTTAAATGGTAATTTTGACAAATTGCTGGAGGCTAAGTGTGGAATTTGGGTGTGGGATGGGAGAGTGGGTTAAAGAAGTGTAACTTGAAATTTTGTGTATATTAAATTGAGCTTAATAATAATGATAAATTTCTAACATTCAAAAAAAAAGTTGAAATAGCTATACTAATTTTTAAAAAAGCAGACTTCAGCACTAGGAAGATTATCAGAGATAAAGAAGAACTTTATATAATGATATTCTCCAAGAAGATATAACAATCCCAAACAAGTAACTACCTAACAGAGTCAAATTAGATATCCTGAATAGCCCTATAACTTTCAAGAAACTTAACTAACAATAATTAATAACCTTCCAAAAAAGAAAGCACCACACACAGATGGCTTCACCAGTGAATTCTCCAAACATTTAAAGAATAATATCAGGGGCGCCTGGGTGGCTCAGTCGTTGAGCGTCTGCCTTCGGTTCAGGTCATGATCTCAGGGTCCTGGGATCAAGCCCCACATCAGGCTCCCTGCTCAGTGGGAAGCCTGCTTCTCCCTCTCCCACTCCCCCTGCTTGTGTTCCCTCCTCGCTGTCTCTCTGTCAAATAAATAAATAAAATCTTAAAAAAAAAAAATAAAGAATAATATCAATTCTCTACAATCTCTTCCAGAAAATAAAAAAGGAAACACTTCATAACTCATTCTATGAGGCATTACCTTAAGACCAAAACCAGATTACAGGAATACTTAAGACAAAATATTATAAAATTTTATTCAATGATATAAGAAAGGATTACACACCAGGTATACAAGACTAACAACATTCAAAAATTAATCAATGCAATAAATCATATCAATAAGCTACAGAAAAATCATGACCATGTCATTTGATATAGAAAGCACATTTGACAAAATCCAGCACTTAGTCATAAAATAAAAATAAAAACTCTCAGCAAACTAGAAACTGATAAAACTTCCTCAACTTAAAAGCTTCTACAAAAGGGGCGCCTGGGTGGCTCAGTCAGTTAAGCATCCCACTTTTGATCTCAGCTCAGGTTTCGATCTCAGAATCATGAGTTCAAGCCCCACATTGGGCTGGCTCTGGAGCCTACATTAAAAAAAAAAAAAAAAAAAATTATCTACAAAAAACCTAAGGTTAACATACTTAATTATGAGACCGAACACTTTCCCCTTAAGACTCAGAACAACACAAGGATGGCCTCTCACACCACTCTGATTCAACATTATAAGAAATAAAAGAGAGATGGGAGAGAAGATGATGGAATAGGGGACCCACGTTTCATCTGGTCCCTTAAATCAGCTAGTTATCTATCAAATCATTCCGAACATCTTTGAATTCAACCTGAGATCTAAGAAAAGAATTGCAATTTTACAAATAAAAAAGCAACCACTCTGCAAGGTAGGTGGTGTGGAGGGGTACCCAGGTGCCTCGGTCAGTTAAGCCTCTGCCTTCGGCTCAAGTCGTGATCCCAGTACCCTGGGATGGAGCCCTGGATCTGGCTCCCTGCTCAGCAGAGCGCCTGTTTCTCCCTCTGCCCCTCCCCCACTTGTGCTTGTGCTATCTCAAATGAATAAATAATATCTTTAAAAAAAAAAGGGCGGGGGGGGAGGCGCCTGGGTAGCTCAGCTGGTTAAGCAACTGCCTTCAGCTCAGGTCATGATCCCAGAGTCCCAGGAATGAGGCCCACATCGGGCTCCCCACTCAGTGGGGAGTGTGCTTCTCCCTCTGACCCCCACCCCTCTCATGCTCTCTCTCACACTCTCTCTCTCTCAGATAAATAAAATACTTAAAAAAAAAAAAAGGTAGGAGGTACAGAGACATGAATCTGAGGGGATATAGCTGGGGATAAATCTGGTGGGGGAGGGAGCCTCCATAAGCCAGCTACCGGAAAGTATTACAGCCGTGGAATGCAAAACTGGAACTTTTAGAAGTCTGCTCCTGTGAGGGATGTCCCTGCCTGAAAGGTGCTCATGTGCCAAACAGGACAGAATCCTAGCTGGGACAGTGTGGTCTCAGGATTCCCAGGATCACAGAAAGAACAGGGATGCCTGAGTCCAGCAGAGTTCCCAAGCCCTGGAGTGGGGTAAGCCAGCTACAATTAGCGAGCCCTGAGTGGCCTCTCAGCTAGGTGTTGCCATAAACCACGAACTCCTGCATGATCACTCTCCAGGTGGGGGCCCAGCAAGCCACAACCGCTGAGAGACTCTGCTTCTTCCCCTGGGGAGAGCAGCCAGGGTGCAACCATGATCAGGCAACTGCTCCCCGGGGATACAGTGAGACAACCACCCCCCTCCCAGGACTGGTGTGGGTATGCACTGAAGGAGTCTGTGGAGTTTGGCGCACACAAAAGGGACTGACTATACTTCTCTGAGGGTGCACTGAAGAGGAGGGACCCCAGTCATTCAGCTCCAGGGCTGGAGATCCGGGTGCCGCCATTTTTAATTTTTTTTTTCATCCTCTGGAGCAGCAGGAGAAACCTTCAGGGAACAAAAGGCACATGGAGCAACCTGAAGCAGCTTACACTGAGTCTGGCCACCCCCATAAGGGGTGCTGCAACTACACTCAGGCCAAAACACCTGATTATCAGTGCAACAGGCCCCTCCCCCAGAAGACCAGCATGAACATCAGTCGAGTAACAAGTTTATGAATCACTCAGAACTGAAAAACTCCTGCACTAGGGAAAAATGCCATATAGAATTTGAGTTTTTTTCCTCATGAGTGTTTAGTCTTTCTTTAAAAACTTTTTTCCTTCTTTTTCTTTTCAAATAGTTTCTCATTTTATCGACTCTTTAAGTCATTTTTTTCATTTTTACATTTACATTTTATAGATAAATTTTTCATTTTTGGCCTTCCTTGACTGTATTCATACACACACACACACACACACACACACACACACACAACACAAACACACACACATATATGTTTTTCTTTCTTTACAATTTGGGATTTAGTGTCTTCTAACAAACAGACCAAAATACACCCAGGACCAAATGGATCATCCTGTTTTCTCCACCTGTGAAATTATATTCTCTCTTTTTTCCTTTGCTTTTCTTTTTTGGGCTTCTGACCTCTTCAGATTTGTCTAGTGTGTATTTCACTGGGGTCAAAGTTGGTATTTTTTATTTTGTTCTCTTGTTCATCTATTCTTCTCTGGAAAAAATGACTAGAAGGAGAAATTCACAGCAAAAGAAGAACCAGAGATAATACTCTCTACCACAGATCTAATCAATATGGATATAAGTAAAACATGAGAAACCGAATTCAGAATAACAATTATAAAGCTACTAGCTGGGCTTGAAAAAAAACTAAAAGACACTAGAGAATCTCTTAGTGCAGAAATAAAATCTAATCAGGCCAAAATTAAAAATGATTTAACCGAGATGCAGTCTAAAATGGATGCTCTAACAGCTAGGGGAAATGAGGCAGAAAAGAGAGTTAGTGACAGAGAAGATGAAATGATGGAAAGGAAGGAAGCTGAGGAAAAAACAAACAACTAATTGACCATGAGGGGAGGCTTCGAGAAAATCAGCAATACCATAAAGCAAAACAATATTACAATTACTGGGGTCCCAGAGGAAGACGACAGAGAGAGGACAGAAGTTATATTTGAGCAAATCATAACTGAGAACTTCCCTAATCTGGGGAAGGAATCAGGCATTCAAGTCCAGGAGGTACAGAGAACCCCCTTCAATATCAACAAAAATAGATCAACACCCCAACATATAATAGTGAAGCTTGCAAATTTCAGAGATAAAGAGAAAATCCTGAAAGCAGCTCGAGACAAGGGGTCCTTAACCTACAAGGGTAGGAATATTAGACTGGCAGCAGACCTATCCACAGAGACCTGGCAGACTAGGAAGGCCTGGCATGATATATTCAAGGTCCTAAATGAGAAAAACATGCAGCCAAGAATATTTTACCCAGCAAGGCTGTCATTCAGAATGGAAGGAGAGATAAAGAGCTTCCAGGAAAAACAGAAAGTAAAAGAATATGTGATCACTAAACCAGGCCTGCAAGAAATATTAAAGGGGATCCCGTAAGTGAAGAGAAAGCCCAAAAGTAATACAGACCAGAAAGAAACACAATCTACAGAAACAGGGACTTTACAAGTAATACAATGGCACTAAATTCATATCTTTCAATACTTACTCTGAATGTAAATGGGCTAAATGCCCCAATCAAAAGACACAGAGTATCAGATTGGATAAAAAAGCAAGACCCATCCATATGCTGTCTACAAAAGACTCATTTTAGACCCAAAGACACGTCCAGATTGAAAGCAAGGGGGTAGAGAAAAACCTATCATGCTGATGGACATCAAAAGAAAGCTAGGTAGCAATCCCTGTACCAGATAAATTAGATTTTAAACCAAAGACTATAGTAAGGGAGGAAGAGGGATACTATATCATACTTAAAGGGTCTATCCAACAAGATCTAACAATTGTAAATATTTATGCTCCTAACTTGGGAGCAGTCAATTATATATAAACCAATTAATAACAAAATTAAAGAAACACATCGATAATATAATAATAGTAGGGGACTTTAACACCGCACTCAAAGAAATGGACAGATCTAAGCAGAAGATCAACAAGGACACAAGGGCTTTGAATGACACACTGGACCAGATGGACTTCACAGATATATACACAGCATTCCATCCCAAACGAAGAGAATACACACTCTTCTCAAGTGCACATGGAATATTCTCCAGAATAGATCACATACTGGGTCACAAACCAGGTCTCAACCAGTACCAAAAGACTGGAATGATTCCCTGCATATTTTCAGACCACAATGCTTTGAAACTGGAACTCAATCACAAGAGGACATTTGGAAGGAACTCAAATACTTGAGGCTAAAGAGCATCCTACTAAAGAATGAATGGGTCAACCAGGAAATTAAAGAAGAATTTTTAAAAATTCATGGAAACAAATGAAAATGAAAACACAACTGTGCAAAACCTTTGGGATGCAGCAAAGGTGGTCCTAAGAGGGACGTACATAGCAATACAAGCCTTTATCAAGAAACTAGAAAAGCCTCAAATACAAAGCTAACCTTACACCTAAAGGAGCTGGAGAAGAACAGCAAATAAAGCCTAAACACAGCAGGAGAAGAGAAATAATAAAGAGGAGAGCAGAAATCAATGAACTAGAAACCAAAGGAACAGAACAAATCAATGAAACTAGAGGCTGGTTCCTTGAAAGAATTAGTAAGATTGATAAACCACTAGCCAGACTTATCCAAAAGAAAAAAGTACCCAAATTAGGGACACCTGGGTGGCTCAGTCAGTTAGGCATCTGCCTTCAGCTCAGGTCATGATCCCAGGGTCCTGGGATCAAGCCCCACATCGGGCTCCCTGCTCAGCGGGAAGCCTACTTCTCCCTCTCCCACTCCCCCTGCTTGTGTTCCGTCTCTCGCTCTCTCTCCCTCTGCCACATAAATAAATAAAATCTTTTTAAAAAATTAAATTAAAATTAAAAAAAGGACCCAAATTAATAAAATCATGAATGAAAGAGGAGAGATCATGAACACCACCAAGGAAATACAAAGTTTTAAGAACATATTATGAGCAACTTTATGCCAACAAATTAGGCCATCTGAAGAAATGGATGCATTCCTAGAAACTTTTAAACGACCAAAACTAAAACAGGAAGAAACAGAACACCTGAACAGACCCAAAACCAGCACAAAAATTGAAGCAGTAATCAAACCCTCCCAACAGAGTCCAGGGCCAGACGGCTTCCCAGGGGAATTCTACCAAACATTTGAAGAAGAACTAATACCTAGTCTCCTGAAGCTGTTTCAAAAAATTGAAATGGGGGTGCCTGGGTGGCTCAGTCAGTTAAGCATCTGCCTTTGGCTCAGGTCATGATACCAGAGTCCCCAGATTGAGCCCTGCATCAGGCTCCCTACTCAGCAGGGAGTCTCTTTCTCCCTCCACCCCTCACCCCACTTGTGCTCTCTCTTGAGCACGTTCTCGCTCTCTCTCTCTCAAATAAATAAAGTCTTCAAAAAAAAAAAATGAAATGGAAAACTTCCAAACTCATTCTATGAGGCCAGCATTACCTTAATCCCCAAACCAAAGACCCCACCAAAAAGGAGAATTACAGACCAATATCCCTGATGAACATGGATGCAAAAATTCTCAACAAGATACTAGCCAATAGGATCCAACAGTACCTTAAAAGGATTATTCACCACAACCAAATGGGATTTATTCCTGGGCTGCAAGCGTGGTTCAACATTCACAAATCAATCAACGTGATACATCACATTAATAAAAGAAAGGACCAGAACGATATGATCCTCTCAGTTGATGCAGAGGAAGCATTTGACAAAATACAGCATCCTTTCTTGAGAAAAACTCTCCACAGTGTAGGGAAAGAAGGAACATACCTCAATATCATAAACACCATCTACAAAAAGCCCACAGCAAATATCATCCTCAATGGCGAAAAACTGAGAGCTTTTCCCCTAAGGTCAGGAACACGACAGGGATGCCCACCCTCACCACTGTTGTTCAACATAATACTAGAAGTCCTAGCCTCAGCAGTTAGACAACAAAAAAGAAATAAAAGGCATTCAAATTGGCAAAGAAGTCAAACTCTCAGTCTTCACAGATGACAATGATACTTTACGTGGAAAACCCAAAAGATTCCACCCCAAAATTACTAGAACTCATACACGAATTCGGCAATGTGGCAGGATATAAAATCAATGCACAGAAATCAGTTGCATTTCTATACACGAACAGTGAAACAGAAGAAAGAGAAATTAAGAAATTGATCCCATTTACAATCACACCAAAAACCATAAGGTACCTAGGAATAAACCTAACCAAAGAGATAAGGATCTGTACTCCAAAAACAAAGGAACACTTAAAGGAAGAAATTGAGGAAAACACAAAGAAATGGAAAAACATTCCATGCTCATGGATTGGTAGAATATTGTTAAAATGTCTATGCTAACCACAGCAATCTACATACCAATGCAATCCCTATCAAAATAACATCAACATTTTTCACAGAGCTGGAATAACAATCCTAAAATTTGTATGGAACCAAAAAGGCCCCGAATAGTCAGAGAATGTTGAAAAAGAAAACCAAAGCTGATGGCATCACAATGCTGGACTTCGAGGTCTATTATAAAGCTATACTCATCAAGATATTTTGGTACTGGCACAAAAACAGACACATAGATCAATGGAAGAGAATAGAGAGCCCACAAATGGACCCTCAACTCTACTGTCAATTAATCCTTGACAAAGCAGGAAAGAATGTCCAATGGATAAAGGACAGTCTCTTCAACAAATGGTGTTGGGAAAATTGGACAGCCACACGCAGAAGAATGAAACTGGACCATTTTCTTACACCATACACAAAGATAAACTCAAAATGGATGAAAGATCTAAATGTGAGACAGGTATCCATCAAAATCCTAGAGGAGAACACAGGCAGCAACCTCTTTGACCTCAGCTACAGCAACTTCTTGCTAGATACATCTCCAAAGGCAAGGGAAACAAAAGCAAAAAATGAACCATCAGGACTTCATCAGGATAAACAGAAAAAGAAACAGTCAACAAAACTGAAAGGCAACCTACAGGAGAAGATATCTGCAATGACATCAGATAAATGGCTAGTATCCAAGATACATGAAGAACTTCCAACTCAACACCCAAAGAACAAATAATCCAGTCAAGAAATGAGAAGACATCAAAAGACATTTCTCCAAAGAAGACACACAAATGGCCAAAAGACACATGAAAAAATGTTCAACATCACTTGGCATCAGGGAAACACATATCAAAACCAAAATGAAATACCACTTCACACAAGTTAGAATGGCTAAAATTAACAAGACAGGAAACAACAAATGTTAGCAAGGATGCAGAGAAAGGGGAACCCTCCTACACTGTTGGTGGGAATGCAAGCTGGAGCAGCACTCTGGAAAACAGTAAGGAGGTTCCTCAAAAGGTTGAAAATAGAGCTACTCTACAACCCACCAATTGCACTATTGGGTATTTACCCCAAAGATACAAATGTAGTGATCCGAAGGGGCACCTGCACCCCAATGTCTATAGCAGCAATGCCCACGATAGCCAAACTATGGAAAGAGCCTAGATGTCCATCAACAGATGAATGGATAAAGATGATGTAGTGTGTGTGTGTGTGTGTGTGTGTGTGTGTGTGTGTGTGTGTGTATAATGGAATATTAATCAGGCATCAGAAAGGATGAATGCTTACCATTTACATAGACATGAATGGAACTGGAAGGTATTATGCTGAGCAAAATAAGTCAATCAGAGAAAGACAATTATCATATGGTTTCACTCATATGTGGAATATATGAAACAGCACAGAGGATCATAGGGGAAGGGAGGGAAAACAGAATGGAAAGAAATCAGAGAGGGAGACAAACCATAAGAGACTCTTAACTACCGGAAACAAACATGAGTGAGGGGATGGGGTAACTGGGTGATGGGATGGGATAAATGGGTGATGGATGGGCTTTAAGGAGGGTATGTGAGGTGATGAGCACTGGGTATTATATGCAACTGATGAATTACCAAACTCTACATCTGAAACTAATGATGTACTGTATGTTGCCTAATTTAATTTAAAAAATAAGAAATAAAAGTATACAAATTTAAAAGGAAGAATAAAATAGTCTTAATTTACAGATTACATCATCATCTATGTAGAAAAATCCCAAAGAATCTACAAAAAAAAACCCTCCTAGGGGAGCCTGGGTGGCTCAGTTGGTTAAGCATCTGACTCATGATTTCAGCTCATGTCATATCAGGGTCATGAGATCAAGGCCCAAGGCGGGCTCCCCACTTACTGCAGAGTCTGCTTGAGATTCCCTCTGCCCCTTCCCCACACACACGCACACATTCTCTCTTTGTCTACTCTCCCTAAAATAAATAGACCAATAAGTAAGAAACCTACAAAACACTGATGAAAAAATTTAAAAAGATCTAAATAAATGGAGATATTCAATGTTCATGGATTAGAAAACATGGTATTTTTAACATGTCAATTCTTCCCAGCTTGCTGAGGCTGAATGACCAACTGACTGAGCACTCAACTACAAGGTTAACTACGTGCACAAGAACAGGGGAGCATGTCTATTTTTTTTTTTTAACTCACCAACATATCACCAGCATAGTGCCCACAGATTAAACAGATATATATCTGTTTAATAAACAAGTCAATTATCTTGGATGTAGCAGAACGGACTCTTGCATCAGATAGGAAATTGGACTGAACGAATTCTAAAGTCAGTGAATCTTAAGATTCTCATTCCATGTGATATGCTGATGAATTCCATTTCAACAAGTCAATTCAAAATATAATTTACTAAGTCTACTACTATGCAGCAATATGCTAAGCAAAATGTTACTTGCTCTTTATGTATGGCAATCTGCTATTATTTCTGATCAAAAGAAAGAGCAGTTGGAAAATATATAAGGTCTTTATTTTTTTAAAGATTTCATTTATTTGAGAGAGAGCGCGCGCGCGCGCACGTGAGCACGAGCAGGAGGAGGGGCGGACGGGGAGGGAGGAGCAGACTCCCCACTGAGCAGGGAGCCCAACTCAGGCTCTATCCCAAGACCCCAGGTTCATGACCTGAGCCAAAAGCAGACACATAACTGATCACTAAGCCACCCAGGGACCCCTGCAGGAGTCTTTTAAATAACATGGAGCTCACAGTTCTGTGACCTCAAGACTAACACATCCATTTCAACTCAGCACGTGAAGAGCAATGAACGAAAGTAAAACTACTTTTAAAAGCACTTATAGTTAGGGCACCTGGGTGGCTCAGTCAGTTTAGTGTCTGTCTTCAGCTCAGGTCATGATCCCAGAGTTCTGGGATTGAGTCCCACATTGGGCTCCCTGCTCAGTGGAGCGTCTGCTTCTCCCTCTACCCCTCCCCCCTGCTTGTGATCTCTCTCTCTCTCATGCTCTCTTTCTCTCTCTCTAATAAATAAAATATTTTTTTTAAAAAAGCATTTAGTTAACAGGCTACCCTTATTATAATCCAAAAATTAGAATGCAAAACTCTGACAAAAAAATTTTATGTCTCTTCAGGGACAAAAAAAAAAACTGGGAACTACAGTGTAGACATATACATTTTCATTCTTTAGGCATTTTAAACGTATAAGAGAATAAGGGGGCGAAAACTTACCAGTCCTACAGAAAATGTGATGTATGTCTTTTCTATTCCTCCCTTTCCCCCTTCTGTGAACGCAAAGAGCTCTATAAACATTTTTGATTGAATTGAACCACTTAAACACACATATCCCCCACACCTATAGCAATTCTGCCAATTCTACCAAGTGAAACGGCTTTTAATTCTTACTTTAATGCCACATCATTTTTGTCAAATGAGCAATATATCTTAAATTAACACCTCACTTGGATGCCTAAAACTATAATTTTCACATATACTAGAAACAGCATTTAGCAAACAACATTTAGCAAAGTCTAACTGGAAGCTATGTTCTTCTCAAAATAACCAAACACATTCAAAAGTATAAAACCATGGTGCACATGGTCCAATTTCTTTTTGTGCCAAATGTGGTTAGCCAGCTTCTTGCTTTTAGATTATGTGTTTGCACCTATTCATTTTCAAGTGGCTCTTGAACTAAAATAGAACACTGAAAATATGAGTGTGACTCAAAATTGGACAAGACAGGCTGCAAGGACTATTAGGCATGAGATTTCAAATGACTATAGTAGACCCATTACAATAGTGGAAACAGGAAATATTCTTAATTTACAATAAGAAAATGGACGTGAATAATTTAGAATACTTACCAACTATATTTCTGTGCTTTGAAAAACCAAGCCAGTCTTGGGGGGAGGGAATTAGCATAGCCTCTACTTACTAAACAGTCCATCCACTATTCCAGTTCTCAGGCAAGAGCCATACCCATATGAATATATGTATGCAAGTATGTCTCTGCTCCTGAAAAGGGCACAAAAGGGCCTTAGTAACTCACATTACTTTAGTGGATACCTATTTTTACTTGTCTAGCAACAATCTCGAAACCTTTTTTTCCTGAGAATAAGCGTTCCCTCTGTTCAAACCTCATGGTTTTTATAGAAACCTCAACACCATGGCCAAACAGATCCAAAGACAGACAATGAATACAAACTAATTAGACCAATTAACCCAATTCCTAAGATTTTTGGACTGATGACCAGAGACTTCAAACTTTTAAGATGTGAACTAGGAATTGTTGGTGGCCATGTTTTTCCCCATATGAAGAAGGCCAATATGCAGTGAAAGAGAAAAGTAAATCCTAAGTACAGACAAGCAAGAGAGTCTTGAGTCCCTATCATTTCGCTTGAGAGAATCCTAAGGTGTTGCTCCATCTGTTCCCATCCTCACTCTTGGTAAATCCACTGTTCCTTTAATTCTATGAAATATCCCTTCCAATAAATTCTTTTTTGCATAAGCTAGTTCAAACTGAGTTTCTGTCACATGAAACCTCGTAAGTCCTACTATAATTATAAGATAGCAAAAAGACATAAAAAAATATATATATACACACACACATATATACCAATACACACATACTTTAAAAAAAAGATTTTAAGTAATCTCTACACCCAATGTGGGACTCAAACTCACAACCCTAAGATCAAGAGTCACATGTTCTTCCAACTGAGCCAGCCAGGCACCCCATAAGATATATTTTAATAGGTTTCATATAGTAGTAGGAGAACAAAAATCTAGGTGAAGGAAGAAGACAGTATCTAAAAAGTTGACAATACTGGATATGATGAAAGAAAAAAAGTAGGCTCAGTCGGTTAAGCATCTGCCTTCGGCTCAGGTCATGATCCCAGAGTCCTGGGATCGAGCCCCACGTCGGGCTCTCTGCTCATGAGGAATCTGGTTCTCCCTCTGCTCCTCACTCAGCTCATGCTCTTGCTCTCTTAAAATAAATAAAATCTTTAAAAAAAAAAAAAGTACAGTAATAAGACAGAAACATACACACAAATCAACAGAATAGAATCGAGAGCCCAGGGGAAAAAAAATCCATGCTTATATATCCATACAAAAAAAAAAAAAATCCTCGCTTATATTGTCAATCTACAACAAAGGAGGCAAGAATATACCATGGTGAAAAGACAGTCTCTTCAATAAGTGGTGTTGGGAAAACTGAACAGCCACGTACAAAAGAATGAAAGTGGACCACTTTCTTATACCATACAGAAAAATAAACTTAAAATGGATTAGAGACCTAAATGTGAGAACTGAAACCATAAAACTCCTAAAAGAAAACATAGGCAGAAGTCTCTTGTACATGAATCTTAGCAGTATTTTTCTGGGTATGTCTCCTCAGGCAAAGGGAACAAGAACAAAAATAAACAACTGGGATTAAATCAAACTAAAAAGCTTTTGCACAAAGGAAACCATCAACAAAATGAAAAGGCAAAAAAAAAAGAAAGGAAAGGAAAGGAAGGAAAAAAGGAAAGGCAACCTACTGAATGAAACAGGGTATCTGCAAATGATATACCCAAAATGGGGTTAATATCCAAAATATATAAAGAACTCATATAATTCAACACTGAAACAAGTAAACAAAAACAAATCCAATAAAAAATGGGTGAGTACCTGAAAGGACATTTTTCCAAATAAGACATACAGATCGCCAACAGACACATGAAAAGATGATCAACATCACTAACCATCAGGGAAATGTAAATCAAAACCACAATGAGATACCACCTCACACCAGTCAAAAGGGATAATATCAAAAAGACAAGAAATAACAAGTGTTGGCAAGGATGAAGAGAAAACACTCATGCGCTATTGGCAGAAATGGATATTGGTGCAGCCAGTGTGGAAAACAGTATGGAGATTCCTCAAAAAACTAAAACTAGACATACCATAAGATCTAGTAATTCCACTTCTGGGTATTTACCCACGGAAATGAAAATACTAATTCAAAAAGATATATGCACCCCTTTATTTACTGCAGCATTATTTACAATAGCCAAGATATGGAAGCAACCTAAGTATCCATTAGCAGATGAATGGATAAAGAAAATGTGATATATATACACAACAGAATATTATTCAGCCAGAAAAAAGAGTGAGACCTTGCCATCTGTGACAACATGGGAGGACTGAGAGGATATCATGCTAAATGAAGTAAGTCAGACAGGAGAAAGACAAATACCATGTGATTTCACTTATATGTGAAATCTAAAGAACAAGTGAACAAGAAAAGAGAAACAGACTCATAGAGAACTAGCGGTTGCCAGAGGGGAGGCAGGGAGAGGAGATAGGTGAAAGAGGTGAAGGAGGCTTAAGAGGTACAAATTTCCAGTTATAAATAAGTCATGGGGCACCTGGGCGGCTCAGTCAATAAGCATCAGACCCTTGGTTTCAGCTCAGGTCATGACCTCAGGGTCGTGGGATCAAGCCCTATGACAGCCTCTGTGCTCAAGATTCTCCCTCCCTCTCCCTCCCCCCTTACTCTCCCCCTCTGCCTCTCTCCCCTGCATGTGCAGTCACTCTCTCGCAAATAAATAAATCTTAAAAAAGAAATTAAAAAAAGAAATCAGTAAGTCATGGGGATGAAAAGCACAGCATAGGGAATACAGTCAATAATATTGTAATAAGTCTATATGGTGACACATGGTAACTACACTTCTTGTGGTGAGCATCTCATAATGTATATAATTGTTGAATCACTATATTGTACACCTATAACTATTATATGTCAACTATACCTCAATTAAAAATAAAAATACTTGGGGCACCTGGGTGGCTTAGTCGTTAAGTGTCTGCCTTCGGCTCAAGTCATGATCCTAGGGTCCTGGGATGGAGCCCCGCATCGGGCTCCCTGCTCTGCGGAAAGCCTGCTTCTCCCTCTCCCACCCCCCTGCTTGTGTTCCTGCTCTCACTATCTCTCTCTCTCTCTGTCAAATAAATATTTTTAAATAAATAAATAAAAACACTCAAAAAACTGATTAGCTGTAATGACAGAAAAGGAACAAATATGTAAATATTGCTTGCCTCACAATTACTGAATAGTACTTTTATGCTGAATAACACTTACTACAAATAAACAAAAACCTGTATTAGGATGGTGAGATTTATAGGTGACTGTTGCAGATCAGATTATTGTTACCAATTTTCTACTTCCTCCCTATTATAGAATTGTACAATTAGGCCCCTTATCATGTGATTTTGTAATATCCCTCTCTAGAGTAAGTGGAGCAAGTATTTCCCTGCCCAAATAATTCAGGGCTTAGCCATGTAATTTGCTTTGGTCAATGGAATACTAATAAACAAAACTTGGGCAAAGACTTTAAATGTCTTGAGTTATTTGGCTTGGTCTCTTGAGCTTCTGCCATCTATCATAAGATGTTGGCTCAGGAAGCCAAGAGACCCAAAATGCAACTCATGACAAAGACCTGAATCCAATGCACAGAAGGAAGTAGAGTCTCCCTCACAGATCCACAGAACCATGAGTTAAAAACCTAAATGTTTGTTGTTGTAAGCCATCAAACATTTTGGCATTGTTATATAGCATTACCACAGCAATGGCTGACTAATTCAGAAACTTATTTTTAAATGTCTTCAGCAGAGGCACCTGGCTGGCTTAGGCAGAAGAGCACAGGATTCAATCTCGGGGTTGTGAGTTCAAGCCCCACGCTGGGTGTAGAGATTACTTAAAAATAAATAAATAAACTTTAAATGTCTTCAGTATTATTATGCTATCTTTATATTAAATAAAAATCAGAAATAGCTAACACTGCAACTAACAAATCTCTCTCTCAAGGAGATATTGATATGGTTCTTCAACAATTACCTAAAAAATCCAGTGATTTCTATAATTTTTGTATTCCACTGAATTAAAATGTACTTCAATAGGCTAACCTTCTAATACTAATATTCAATTCTAGATATACTCAATTTATAAAACTTTGACCCATGCATTATACTGTAATTTAGAAAACCCTATTCAGCAATATCTCCTAGGCAATAATATAAATGAAAAATATTTTGAAAATATTCTAAAATTTTTAAATCAGGATTGACTTTAACTCTAGATTTTCTCTTGGTTTTTCTGCCATAATTACTTATGCAACCTATTCAATAGTAAGTTTGACAAAATTATATACATTATATTATAGTCACTTACTGCCTGGAAAACTAAGGTCTGACAGCTACACAATTCAGAGTTCCATAAACTTGGCTTAAGACTAATAATCAGCTTTGTGCACAGCAGGTACAGGCATATGGTCAAGGGGAAAAAAATATCTATCACATGACAGAAGAGACCCATCACTAAAGTATCCACTTCATAGTTATAGCTCCCCTTGGTATAATAAAACCAAAGTTTTGTGATCTAACACTTGGCATGTTGTATGATGCTGCATAAAGCACACACCACATTTCTTTCTGGCCAATGTGTCCATGAGAATGGTGCCTCAGTTCTATGAACACATGGGTTTATCTGAAAAATAAGAGAGTGGACTAGTTGATCTCCAAGGTCTCTAAGCTCTAAAGCTTCTACATATCATTTATCTTCAAAGCTATGGCACAGAGAAATTAAAACAATTTCTCTTAACAAGTTACAGAGCCAGAAAAAAGAATCTAGAAATCCTCAGTTGAGAAATCTATTTACTAGCATATTACCCTTCCAAGGACTGGTAATTATTACACTATTATAAACATTTTGATTCCAATCAATGGTCTCTTTTGCTCTCACATAATACACTCTCAGAAAGTATACCACAATACAACACCAAGCAGAATTAAGAGGGCAAAATAGTGAATTCATGTTTACTGTGTATCTCCATATAATTGGCACTTAGTTAACAGAGAAAATGGTAATTACCAGTTTGCTGGGTCTAGCATAGAGAGACTCAAGGTAGCACCCAAAACTTCATAAACTTGGCAACCAGACATGGTTCCTAAGAAGACTAAGAGATTTCACAATTACCTTCTTCAACTATTTGACCTGCACAAGATCAGCAGTGAGGGGCACCTCAGTCACTGCACCAACACAACTAAAGAAAAGAAGTTAAATGATCTTTTTAATTGTTTTTCTTTTCCTATTAAGCCTACAGTCAAAGATCTGACTTCTGTCTTTGAAGCACAGAGCCCTCTGTGTTTAGTATAACACTTAATGTTCGTGAGATATGCCTGACTTAACACTTTCTAACCCATCAGAAGAAATTTAAATACATAAAACCCAAAAGTTTCTTGGCATATAGTGTACATGTTTGTATGTGTTATGCATTTATCTCTGCCTAGTTCTACAGAATTAGTGAGCCACATAAAAGAATGAGAGTTCTTGAAAATCCCTCAAATTAACTAGGTTTCAAGAAAAGGCATTTTTCCTAGATTTGGTAGAATTTTTTAAAACTTATTTACTTGAGAGAGAATGAGAGAGCACACGCACACAAGAACCAGGGGAGGGGCAGTGGGAAAGGGACAAGCAGACTCCCTGCTGAGGGGAGCCCTGTGCAGGGGGACTCAAGCCCAGGACCCTGAAATTATGACCTGAGCCAAAGTCAGACACTTAACTGACTGAGCCACCCAGGTGCCCCTGATTTGGTAGAATTTATAACAAAGAAGCGATACTATACTTCAGACTAGTCTCTAATCTTTGGAGTAAAATGATTCAGCAGGATGCTTATGAGGAAAGTTAAGCAATATGAAAAAAAGTTTTGAAATCCTAAAAACAGGACTTCCAAATTGTGTTGCACAAATTAAAAACAAACACAAAGGCACAGAATAATCTGAAGATATTTTTAGAAAATATTATGACATACCTAAAATTTCATAAGTAGTTTCTATGAAATTATATGTTGTGTGTCTACAAAAGCAAAGGGAATGAGGAGGGTCTTGCTAAACTGAAACTATAAACTATAAACTGAGTCACTGTTCATTGGGAAAATCATTCAAAGTAAAAACTGTTCTAGTACTAGATTTTTCTACTTTACTCTCACAAGGCAACAAAATCCAAAGGTACTTTATATAATTAGAAGAACAGGGCGCCTGGGTGGCTCAGTTGGTTAAGCGACTGCCTTCGGCTCAGGTCATGATCCTGGAGTCCTGGGATCGAGTCCCACATCGGGCTCCCTGCTCAGCAGGGAGTCTGCTTCTCCCTCTGACCCTCCCCCCTCTCATGTGCTCTCTCTCTCTCTCTCATTCTCGCTGTCTCAATAAAATCTTTAAAAAACAAAAAAACAGAAGAACTATTCAATGACCCCATAACCATTTCTACTGAATATCCCACTTACTAAAGGATGTTTTTAAATGCTTTCTGATGTTTTAAATAGAAAAAGTGTGATAAGATACAAGCCATCAGAAATCCAATATTTGAGAGTTGCTCATGTTGCTGAATTTGCATGTTGATGTCCATCTTGGTATTTATCATGTCTTTGAATCCTGGGTCATAAGCAACAATAGACTTGATGCATACTGAGGGCAGAGATAGGAATATTAGAGCCCCATGCTCTAATACCACTCATACAGAATCCAGTTAATTTTTTAACAAGGATTCACTGTTGTTGCTGATGTTGAACACTTATTATTTGACAAGCATAGTTATAGTCTTCTCCAACTGGATGTCTAAGAGACATTTCAAACTCAATATATTCAAAAATCATACTTCCAACCTTTCCCCTACCAACCTACCACTTGCTCCACACTACCTTCCCGCAGGTTTTCTCATCTGATGACAACTCAATCCTTCTAACTCTGGCCAACTATATCAGTCACGTTACTCCTCTTGTTCTCTTTTTCTCCTTCCTCAAACTAACAAACTCCCCACTCTCTCACCTTACATCCACACTGTCAGGAAATTACTTTGGCTCTACCTTCAAATTGCATCCAGAAATCATCCATTTCTCACCCCCTACCAAGTCCCAATTACCACTACCAAGTCCCAATCCCATCATCATCCCTTACCTAGATTATTCTAAAAGTCTCTGAAACTACTCTCTGCTTCTTTACTTGCTCCTCCATGGTCCATTTTCAAAAGCAGCCAGAATGATCCTTTTAATTTAGTTCTTGCCAGTCCTCTGATCAAAACTCTCCAACGGCTCCATCTTACTCATAATAAAAGCGAAGTGACCTTCAAAGCCATTATACGCCTGTACTACAAACGCCCCTCCTCACTACTTCCCCCACCCCATCTTACCTTACCTTTGTGACTCACCTCCTACAATTCTCCCCCTTGTACTCAATTCCATCTAAAACAATCTCCTTGCTATCTGCTTTGTCTCAAAAAACCCTGGCACACTTGCTCTGCAAAACAGAACACTCTTCTCCCAGATGTCTACTAACATGTTTACTTCCCTGTTCATATCTTTGTTCAAATCTCATCCTCCTCAGAGAGCTACCCTGATTGCCTTATCTAATACTACTTTCCCCACCACCAACTTCCAATCCCCATTTATCCTGATCTACTTACTTTCTTTCCCAGAACACTTACTTTCTAACATACAATCTAATTTACTTTTGTGTCACATTTACTGTTTATTGTCTGTTTCTCCCAGTAGAATGTAGCTTCTTCAAAAGTAAGGATAATTGTTTTATTCACTGATATAACCCAAACACCTAGAAGAATGCCTGGCATATAGCAGACAGATAAATATTTGCTGAATAAACGAATGAATGACTATCCAAGACTGAGTAAATTCAAAGTTCCTAAAACTCAAGGAGCCATCTAGTACGCCACAGCCTGATCAGAACTTTGACTCTAAAGGATGATAATAGCAGTGATGGTTTCTTTCCCTGGGTAAATAATCAGCATACACTTGGCATTACCTAGAACTTCCACAGGTTTATGATATAAGGCAACTTTTAAAAGAAGATACTAAACCAAAATGTTAGAGACCTCCTCACCAAATTTCCCATTCATGCAAGAAAAACAAGAACAATGACAAGTCAACCATATTAAGAAATTATTGTTGATATTTTTGAGAGCATGAAAATGGTGGTATTGTTATGAGAGTCCTTGTCTTTTGGCAGTATATAGTGAAATATTTACAAATTAAATAATATGATGTCTAAGATTTGCTTCATAAAATCTGGGTGGGCACAAAGGAAACTAGACTGGTCATCATTTGACAACTGCTAAAATTGGTAAAAGGCCATAGGAACATTTATATCATTCACTTTGATTTTGTATGCTTGAAATTTGTATTTTATATGCTCAATATTTGACAAAATAGAAGAAAAAATAAATAGTACAGAAAGTTTAAAAAAAACATAAAAACAAAGCTTATTATTTCCTTTAGCATCTAGCACATTATATAGCTCCCAAATATATGATGAAAAAATAAAAGTACATGCCACAACCTAAGACAGTTCTTATAAACTTCCACAATGACAAGAGCAGATTAAAACAAAATGAATGGCCAAAGTGAAGCTGTCCTTCAGAGTAAAGGAAAATGACATGCAAAGTGATGGCCACACTGACCTCAGATTTGGATGACTGGAACAGAATGGGGACAACCTGAAAAAACTTTCCATCTTTTTACAAGATAAAAGGCACTGTACTTTATTCTACAAAGGTCATTCATATAAATGCAAAATATGATCAACGGGGACAAGAAAATGTGGCCGAAATTTTATGTACCAAATAATACTGCAGCATAATTAGAAGGACTACTAATAGAAATGTGAAGGACCAATTTGACCAGGAAACAAATACAGCAGGAAACAAACACTAGTCCAATCTCAGAAAGGTCAAATAAACAAAAAAAATTTTAATGGCATAGAAAATTTAATCTTGTAAGTGCTAAGGTAATATAAACTAGGTATACAGGGGCATCTGGGTGGCTCAGGCAGTTAAGCATCTGCCTTCAGCTCAGGTCATGATCTCAGGGTCCTGGGATCTAGCCCCATGTGGGGCTCCCTGCTCAGCAGGGAGTCTGCTTCTCCCTCTCCCTCTGTTCCCCACCCCTGCTAATGTGCGTGTGTGCTCTCTGTCACTCTCAAATTAAAAAAAAAAAAAAAGACATACAAAATTTGAATCCTTCAAAACATAATTTGTATAACCTCTGGAAGCAGTTTCAACAATTTCCCCAGCTGATTAAATCTGCTCTAGTAAAATGATATTAGCCTACAGGGCTTATGGTCAAAAACAATTTTTTGAGAGCCACCCATCGAGCTCATGTACAGATAAATGTTTGGGTTTTTTTTAATTCACATTCAAGTAACTAAAAATAAAAATCTAATGGACTAAGTGCAAAAAGGTATAAATTTTTCCCATCAGGAAAAAAAGCTGTTATTTATGCCAGCTTATTCTACTAATGTGCCAAAGAGTACGATGTGATGTATGTGTTTCACATTCTAGGAATACCAGATTTTTAGCTACCACCTACATAAGAGCTTACATAAAAACATCTCAAGTACCTATTTTAGTTTGATTTTCTCTTGCTTCTTACTCTTACTTGCCACAAAATCTCAAATTCTTAATAAAAACAAAATAGGTACCCAAGATGTTTTTATGCCATTAATTTCCAGTACAGTGCAAGGTACCCTGTTCCTGATCAAAAAGGAACTATTTCTGATTACAATAAAAATTTTTATTTTGTAAAAATGTATTTTCATGTAACCTAAACCAATCATCTTAATAAATCAAAATACTATACCAGATTTCAAAGAAGTGAAAATTCACCTATTTTAAATTTGCTCTCATTAAGTCAAGTCCTTGAATCTAGGGATTATTCATTTTATGTCTCTCCCACTCTAAAAGACAAAAGTAATATCACAATCTGCAAAAAGTCATTGCAGGACTGGCTTAGTACAGTAAAATAACTCCATAATGAACTAGACAATAATGTGTTTATTACTTCATGAAACTCTTAAAAGGTCTTACAAACAAAGGTATTATAAACAAGATCTAAACCATATATACTATGGATTTAGACGTTTCAATCATTACAGCACAAACACCTAAATATCAAAGTAGCATTTATTTATCAAGAACTATTCAATCATTTTATAGTCTCCAAGTATACTCAACACCTTACAACAGTGGTTCTGAAGGATAGGCAAAGGAATCCCAAATACCATGGATAGAAAAGAGAAAAAGGACTAGTCAAAATAAGAATCTGTGTTGTGAAAAAAGTTCCTAGCTGATTGTGATATGTATATTCAACCATTTTAAATATGCCCATCCTGAAGGACTTACACTATAGAATCTCCTTATCTAATTTAATTTACACAGTATTCATTCAACTAATAATTATTAAGTGACAGGGATTATGGCAAACAATGAAAATACATTCATATAAAATGGAATTCTCTGCTCTCCAGAAAAGATGCCAACCACCTGCCCAGAACTCCAAGAATATCTATATAGACCACAACAGATTTGTTTAAAAGTACGACATCAGCAATACTATGTTATGCTTAAGAAACAGGTAATAAAGCAGTATAGCAATGAGAAGGGTTATCCATGTGCATCAGAGGGGTTATTTGTGAATAACCCAAATTAAGAAGTGAACAAATTCTGTAGGTTTTTTTTTAAGATTTTATTTATTTATTTGACAGAGAGAGACGCAGCAACAGAAGGAACACAAGCAGGGGGAGTGGGTGAGGGAGAAGCAGGCTTCCCGCCAAGCAGGGAGCCTGATGCAGGGCTCGATCCCAGGACCCCGGGATCATGACCCGAGCCGAAGGCAGACGCTTAACGACTGGGCCAACCAGGCGTCCCAACAAATTCTGTAGTTTTTCAAAGTACATTACGTGGAGGGGCACCTGGATGGTTCAGGTAGTCAAGCATCCACCTCTTGATTTTGGCTCAGGTCATGATCTCAGGGTTATGAGATGGAGCCCTGCATCAGGGCACCACGCTGGGCATGGAACCTGCTTAGGATTCTCTCTCCCTCTCCCTCTGCCCCTCCCCCTTCTCTAAAAAAAAGAAAAGATAAAGAAAAAAAAGTACATTAAGTGGAGTACTGAAGGATTCTTTCACAAAGAGGAATCTAAACATATCTCCCACTATCCACCATGGGTGAGATGGGGTAGTGTCTGAGTTTGGGACTAAATCTACTTACAAGAGCTCAAGCTCTAATAAATACTGACAATGGGGGTCATTAAAGCCTGACTGTAAACTCTCAACCACTAGAGTCAGGCACACACACAACTGGGTTTAATCCTGCCTCCACCATTTACAAACTTTATGACCTTAGGCAAATAAATCTCTCTGAACTTCAACTTCATTGAGTTTAAAACAGGAGAAATAATAATCTACTTAAGAATTGTTGGGAAAAATTAAATGATGTTATATATGTAAAAGCACTGAGCATACTGACTGGCACTTAAAAAAAAAAAGCTGAATGAATACATATTAGTGAATATCATTTATTGTTCTTTTCTGTGATACTACAAACCCTGGCTCAGTTATTACAGGGGCATTAGCAGTATCATCTACCTTCAACTTATTTGAAGATTTAGTTTGATCCACAGTCATCTCTTATAATACATCTCAAATTCAGGGCACCTGGGAAGCTCAGCTGGTTAAGCACCCGACTCTTGATTTCAGCTCAGGTAATGATCTCTGGGTCATGGGACTGAGCCCTACATCAGTCTCCGTGCTCAGTGTGGAGTCTGTTTGTCCCTCTCCCTCTGCTCCTCCTCCACTAATTTATTTTCTCTCTCTCCCTCTCTCTAATAAATGAATAAGATCTTTATTTTTTTTATGTTATGTTAGTCATCATACAGTACATCATTAGTTTTTGATGTAGTGTTCCATGATTCATTGTTTGCGTATAACACCCAGTGCTCCATGCACTATGTGTCCTCCTTAATACCCATCACCGGGCTAACCCGTCCCCCCACATACCTCCCCTCTCTCTCATGGTTCATCTCCCCTTCTGATGTCCGCCCCCCTTCATTTTTCCCTTCCTTCTCCTAATGTCCTCCATGCTATTCCTTATGTTTCACAAATAAGTGAAACCATATGATAATTGACTGTCTCTGCTTGACTTATTTCACTTAGCATGATCTCCTCCAGTCCCAACCATGTTGAAGTAAAAGTTGGGTATTCATCCTTTCTGATGGCTGAGTAATATTCCATTGTATATATGGACCACATCTTCTTTATCCATTCATCTGTTGAAGGGCATCTCGGCCCTCTCCACAGTTTGACTATTGCGGACATTGCTGCTATGAACATTGGGGTGCATATGGCCCTTCTTTTCACTACATCTGTGTCTTTGGGGTAAATACCCAGTAGTGCAATTGCTGGGTCATAGGCTAGCTCCATTTTTAATTGTTTGAGGAACCTCCACACTGTTTTCCAAAGTGGCAGTACCAACTTGCATTCCCACCAACAGTGTAAGAGGGTTTCCCTTTCTCCACACCCTCTCCAACATTTGTTGCTTCTTGCCTTGTCAATTTTTGCCATTCTAACTGGTGTAAGGTGGAATCTCAATGTGGTTTTGATTTGAATTTCCCTGATGGCTAATGATGATGAACATTTTTTCATGTGTCTGTTAGCCATTTGTATGTTTTCTTTGGAGAAGTGTCTGTTCATGTGTTCCACCCATTTTTTGACTTATTTGTTTTTTGGGTGTTGAGTTTGAGAAGTTCTTTATGGATCTTGGATATCAGCCCTTTGTCTGTGGTGTCATTTGCAAACATCTTCTCCCATTCTGTGGGTTGCCTCTTTGTTTTGTTGACTATTTCCTTTGTGGTGCAGAAGCTCTTTATCTTGATGAAGTCCCAAAAGTTCATTTTCCCTTTTGTTTCACTTGCCTAATAAGATCTTTAAATAACAATTATACATCTCAAATTCTATCTTACACTATGGCCAATTCTGGGGTGGAAGGAAGAGACCTTCCACCATAAAAATGAACAAGAAAAAAACTTCACATCCAAAAAGATTTAATTCAAATTATGGATACTTGACCAAACAAAAAAAGCAAATTTCTTCTGAAATAGATTTACTATAAGATACAGGAAAACGTGTTTATAAAATTTCTAGTGGATGTTCTCAGGACAATTGAAGAGAGAATTACATACATGAAACTAGAGCACAAAGTTATGAAGAAGGAAGATTAGGAAAATTGCAGAGACAAAATAACATGATTTCCAAAGGCAAAACCACAGCAGATCTGGATTAGATACTTCAGCAGAACAAATTAATAAAGAAATAAGATAAAAACTTAAAAACTTATCCCAGAATGGATAAAAGAATTAAATATAAATGCTGAGTAAGAGAAATATGAAGATCAGATCCAAAAGAGACAATCTAAATTTTAAAAAAATTAAAAAAAGTTTGTAGTCTCAATCACTATACAATGTCCCTCAAAGAAATATTAGAAGGAGACACTCAGTGGCTCCTACGAATCCCTGTGGGCTCCTTCACAGCTCCTCTCAATCTCAACTTTGCCGTGGCTCCCACTGGTCTACAAATCCTGGGGATCATCCTAACGCTGCTTGGCTAGGTGAATGCTCTGCTGTCCTGTGCCCTGACCCTGTGAAAGGTGACTGCCTTCATCAGTAACATCATTGTGGTGGCCCAGGTGATGTGGGAGGAGCTGCAGATGTCCTGCATGGTGCAGAGCACAGGTCAGATGCAGTGCATGGTATACAACCCACAGCTGGTGCTGCTCTGCTTAAATGAGTTCCATGGCCCTAAATTTGAGTTCACTGATCCTTTCTCCTGCTTCATCTAGCCTGCTGTTGAACCCCTCTACTATATTTTTCAGAGCAGTTACTGTGTTCTTCATCTCTGTGACTTCTATTTGGTACTTCTTTATACTGTCTAACTCTCTTTGTTGAAGTTCTTACTGTGTTCATACACTTCTCCCAAGTTCAGTGAGCATCTTTACAACCACTACTTTGAAAACTTTATCATGTAAATTACTTATATCCATTTCATTATCATTTTTTTGAGGTTTTATCTTGTTCTTTCATTTGGAACATATTCCTCTCTTTCCTCATTTTGTTTGACTGCCTGTGTTTGCTCCTATGAGATAAAAATGCCTCTTCCATTCTTGAAGGAATGGTCTCATGTAGGAAATGAACCTTACCATTCAACCATCCTGTAGTTCTTAGTTGTCTCTTGAACCTTTGTGATTATCCAAGCAGCCTATTTTATTTTTAATAGGTCCCAACTGTTGAGGATATGCCAAGACCTGTGTCCAAAACTGGGGGGGGGGGGGTTCTTAGCCAGCACCGAGAATCAGGATGATTGGAAGCCAGACCCTCAGGCAGCAGCTTTTTAAGTATACAAATATATACAGTCTTGTGAAAGTACAAACATAAGCCCTGCTAGCCACCAGACCAGGCAGTCTGGAGGTGTCCTGTGGGCAACAGTTGCAAAAATTGGTATGTAAAACTGGTTCAACATTCAAAAATTAATTAATGGAATCCATCACATCAACGAGCTACAAAAGAAAAATCACATGATTATTATCAATAGATGGAGAAAAAGCATTTCACAAAATCTAACACCAATTCATGATAAAAACTCTCAGTACACTGGAATGAAGGAAATGTCTTCAACCTTGATAAAAAATATGTCCACAGATGACATAATTGTCTATGTAGAAAATCTGAAAGAAATGACCAAAAAAACTACTAGAAGTAATGAGCAATTACAGCAAAGTGGCATGCTACAGGGTCAACATACAAAAATCACTTGCTTTCCTATATACCAGCAAGGAACAAGTAAAATTTGAAATTAAAAACACAATACCATTTACAGTAACACCCAAAAAATTATATACTTAGGTATAAATCTAAAAAATTATGTACAAGATGTGTATGAGGAAAAACTAGGAAACTGATGAAAGATACCAAAGAAGAACTAAAGAAATGGAGAGATATTCCATGTTCATGTATAGGAAGACTCAATATTGCTAAGATGCCAGTTCTTTCCAACTTGATCAATGCAATCCCAATTCAAATCCCAGATAATTGCTTTGTGGATATCAACAAAGTAATTCCAAAGTTTATAGAGAGGAGTGCCTGGGTGGCTCAGGCATTAAGCGTCTGCCTTCAGCTCAGGTCATGATCCCAGGGTCCTGGGATCGAGCCCCTCATCAGGCTCCCTGCTCAGTGGGAACCCTGCTTCTCCCTCTCCCCCATTCCCCTGCTTGAGTTCCCTCTCTCACTGTGTCTCTGTCAAAAAATAAAATCTTTTTTAAAAAATAAATAAATTTTATAGAGAGAAGCAACAGACCCAGAACAACCAATACAAAACTGAAGAACAAAATTTGAGGCCTGACACTACCTGACTTACCATAAAGATACAGTATTCAAGATAGTATGTTATTGGCAAAAGAACTGATAAACAGATCAATGGAACAAAATAGAGCCCAGAAATAGACTCACGTATATACAGTCAAGCAATCTTTGACAAAGGAGCAAAAGCAACACAATGGAGGAAAGACAGCCTTTTTAACAAATGGTACAGAAACACTGGACATCCATGTCCAAATAAAATGTATCTAGACACAGACCTTACCCCCCTCACAAAAACTAACTCAAAATGGATCACAGACGTAAATGTAAAATCAAAACTATAAAACTCTTGGAAGATAACATAGGAGGAAATCTAGATAACCTTGGTGATGACTTTTTAGATACAACACCAAAGGCATGATCCATAAAAGAAACTGATAAACTTGACCTCATTAAAATTAAAATTTTCCTTTCTGCAAAAGATGCTGCTAAGAGAATGAAAAGACAAGTCACAGACTGGGAGAAAATATTTGAAAAAGCCATATCTGACAACAGACAGTTATCCAAAATATACAAACAATTCTCAAAACTGAACAAGAAAATAACCTGATTTTTAAAATGGACAAAGACCCTAACAGACACCTTATCAAAGAAGATTGTCATCAGGGAAATGCAAATTAAAACAATGAAATACCACTACACACCTATCAGAGGGGCTGAAATCCAGAACACTGACAAGACCAGATGCTGGCAAGAATAAAAAGCAATAGGAATTCTCATTCATTACTGGGGGGAATAAAAAATGGGACAGTCACTATGGAAAACATTTTGGCGGTTTCTAACAAAATGAAACATACTCTCACCACATAATACAACAATTGGGCTCCTTGGTATTTACCAAAAGGAGCTGAAAACTAATATCCACACAAAAACCTGCACATGGATGTTTAGAGAAGCTTTACTGATAATTACCAAACCTTGAAAACAACAAAGATGTCCTCCGATAGGTGAATGGATAAACTGTAGTACATCCAGACAATGGAATACTATTAAGAGCTAAAAAGAAATAAGCTATCATGTCATGAAAAGACATGAAGGAAACTTAAATGCATATTTCTAAAAGAAGCCAGTCTAAAAAAGCTATACACTGTATGATTCTAAGAATGTAACATTCTAGAAAAGAAAAAATTATGTAGACAGTAAAAAGATCAGTAGTTGCCAAGGGCTGTGGAGGGGGGTAATGAAAAAAGCAGACCACTGAGGATTTTTAGGACAGTGAAACTACTCTATGATACTAAAATGGTTGATACATGTCATTATATATTTGTCCAAACTAAAATAACACCAGAGTGAACCCTAATGTAAACTATGGGCTTTCAATGGTAATCATGTGGCAATGCAGATTCATCAATTTTAACAAATGTACAACCCTTTGAAGAATGTTGATAAGAGGGAGGCTATGCATGTATGGGGGTGGAGGGTATACACAAAAATCTGTGCTTTCTGCTCAATTTTGCTGTGAACCTAAAAATGCTCTAAAATATAAAGCCTATTTTAAAAAATAAAATAAAAGTTGTAAGTCAGATACATCCTCCTCATAAAAGGGGCAAACTCCCCTGCTTCAATCCCCACCAAAGTATTGCAGCAATTGCCAGAAAGCTCGAATTGCTTTATTTTTATTTATTATTGTTATATTAATCACCATACATCATTAGTTTTCTTTTTTAAAACAATTCAGTGGGTTTTACTATATTTACAAGGTTGTACAACCATCACCACAGTCTAATTTCAAAACATTTTTATCACCCCAAAAAGAAACTCTGTACTCACTTGCAGTCACTCCCCCAATCCTCTTCCCCCCTACCCACCGCACCCCACCCCAGCAAACTCTAATCTGTTACAACTTCTCAGCCATTCCTAACTGTTGAACAAACTGTGTCTATTGGTGCCTGGGTGGCTCAGTCAGTTAAGGGTTTGACTCTTGATCTTGGCTCAGGTCTTTATCTCACAGTTTTGAGTTTGAGCCCCTCACTGGCCTCCACACTGGGCATGGAGCCCACTTAAAAAAAAAAAGAAGACTGTCTAGTGCATGCCTGCCTTCCAGGTACCAGGTAAGTAATGATAATCTCAGCACTTTTTCTGGGGAGCAGTACAGAACCAACAGGTCAATTTCCTAGAATCAGTCCCTGAGATATAATCTACTGAAAGCCTCAGGCTTTAGAATTAACTGAAGCCTATTCCTGCAGATTTATTCACCACTATCACCATTATACCGGGGAGAACAGAACAGTTAATACCAACTGAATCCTCATTCAGATCAGAGTTCAATTTAATAGATGCCAAAGCCCAGCTGGTCAGTGTTGATCCCAAGCCAGACACCAAGAATGACTGGTTTTGAATCATAACTTCTAGCCCAACCAGTTTTATGGCCTTGGGCAAATAACTTAATCTCCCTAAGTCTTAATTTTTTTTTTCAGATATAACATAGGGAGGATAACTGTACCCATCTCACAGAACTAAAATGAGTTATCATAAGTAATGTGCTTAGAACAACACAGAAGTACTTAATGAATGCTATTTGTTATTGGTATCTATATCATCTACCTATTAAAAGATTTTTATATGGGGTCAAAATATGACTACCAAAAAAAAAAAAACCTAACCATGGTTGGACCACATGAAATTGCCAAAACATGACTTTTTTTGACCTATAAAAATGATAGTTTCATGTGGTTCTATCTAATATATACTTCAAAAAAACAAACCTAAAACAAAAGTACACAGAAAGTTAAAAAAAAAAAGTGTAAGTCATATCAGCAAATCAAAACAAAAAGGATACTGAGACTGGTAGATTCAGAGTGTAATTGAGGCCAAAAGTATTCAAATAAGGTCTTTTATAGTGATAAATAGTACAAGCCACACTGAAAATCTCTTAATCGAAAACCTCTATATACCAAATAGTATGATATCAAATAATAAAGCAAAAACTGTTCAAAATACAATGAAAGATTGATAAATACACAATTCAAGCACAAGACAACTTAGCTGTGAACAAATCAAATGCCTAAGAAATGAAGATAGAGATGTGGAGTTTAATTGGTATGGTTCATTAACAGATATGTAAAGAAATACTAAACTATCATCCTGGCCAAACACAAATATTCATTTTCAAAACAGAATATATCCTAGACCCCACCAAAAAAAAAAAAAGACAATTTTTAGAGTACAGATTGCTTAGGATATTTCTCTGACTACAATACAACTAAACATCAGTTAAGAGTTTATATCAAGTAGAGGGGATCTTATTTGCTCATTTATTGACAAACATTCCTCATCTTGACTAGAACATATGATCTGTCTGGGGCACTGCAGCTTCCCCAGCACCTAAAAGAATGTCTGACACACGGTAAACACTACGTAAATATGTACTGAATGAATGAAATTAAAAAACACTAAATACTCAGGACAATAAAGACATCAAAGCTACAATCACAGACCATTTAAAATGTAAAAATGAGAATGCTACATATAAAAATGTTTCTGGTTTTGTTCCAAAATACCTTTATAGTAGTATTATCATACAAAACAGTCATAATCTGAAAGCATCAACTGAAAAACTATTAAAACTAATACGAGAGTTCAGAAAAATAAGAGTTCTTAGGACACATTAAGTACACAAAACAGTGCAAGTCATTATTGTTACAAATATTTCTCTACTTTCACACATTTGCTAGTTTTGTACTTTATATAATGACACTGCCTGACTTTCTTACGCCAAATGCAGTAGTTCATATCCACAGGGCAAAGGTTATTTCCTGCTCTTCTATGGTAACACCATCAACTTCAGAGGAGAAAGGCCCAATCTCTGCAGCACTGCCCATCAAGTAAAATGCCTATCTTCACCACTACCATGGGCAGGTGCGAGAGCCCATCCAAAAGCTTCCTGGCCAACAATACACTAAGAAAGTGACTGGGCCTCCCTCCCCAGGGACCCTGAATCCCTGGAAAGAATCTCAACCAGCTACAGTATTTCATCCTAAAAGGAGCATCTGTTATCTAGAGTTTTCACATTTTCTTAGTTACTTATAACTAGAATATACCTACCCCCCCACACATACATAAATCATTTTTTAAACATTTTCTGAAATATAGTCTCTATGAAAATAGGAAATAATCAGTATTGTTTTTATTTTTAAGCAAGCCTGCCAGACATAAAATATACAAATTCAATAGCTTTCTTATAGGCCAGCAGTATCTCATTACACCTAAAAGAGGGTGAGAGGAACCCATTCAGATAGCTAATAAAATAAGAATAAATGTATATAGAGAGAACTTATTAAAAATACTAGTAAATTCTACTGAAGTACTTTAAAACTCCAATAATCAGAGATATACATAATTTTCCAGTATAACAGAATTCAGAAAACAGCCGTTATGTAACTACATATTGTAAAGATGCCAGTTGATTTACAGGTACAATCTAATTCCATCAGAATTTTTAAAAAGTTCTTGGGGCAGCACCCGGCTGGCTCAGTCAGTAGAGCATGCAACTCTTGATCTCAGGGTCATGAGTTCAAGCCCCACACTGGGTGTAGAGATTACTTAAAAGAAAAAAACAGAAAGTTCTTGTGAAACTTGATACAATAATCTAACCTTTAGGAAAGTGGTTAAGGGCATGAGCTCTACAGTCAGACTGCCTGGGTTTGAATCCTACTTCCTGAGCTTAATGTGATCTTAAACTAAGTATTAAACGTATCTGTGTCTCAAGATTTTCATCTGTAAAATAGTGATATAACACCATCATCATGGGCTTGTTATGAGGACTGAATATGCTAATACATGTAAAAAACTGGACTTTTACATGCTCCATAAATACCTATAAAGTAGTATCAACATCTGGAAGAAAACATGCAGGAAAACAATCAAAATGTGGGGGGAAAGAAAAAGAAGGTATACTGCCAGAGAGAGGACAGATTAACTGAAATTACGTAAGAGTGGTATAAGAAATCAGAGGCAAATCAAAGAAACAGAATAGAAAATTCAAGAGCCTACCAGCTAAGATTTTGGTATACAATAAGAGTAGCATGTTACAAAGCATTTGTGAAAGGACAAGTTCATTCAAAACATTAGTAGAAGGAGGGAATATTCAATAAAAGTTGATGGCACAGGGCGCCTGGATGGCTCAGTCAGTTAGGCATCTGCCTTTGGCTCAGGTCATGATCCTGGCATCCTGGGATTGAGCAGCAGGGAGTCTGCTTCTCCCCCTCCCTCAGCCCCTCCCCACTGTTCACGCACTCATTCACACTCTCTCTCAAATAAATAAAATCTTTAAAAAAAAAAAAAGTGGTAAGACAACTGGCTATTAGGGAAAAAATTAAATGTGATATCTACCAGAAATGAAACTGCAAACAAATGTCAAAAGGATTTTAGTTCTTAAATGACTAGGAAAAAAACTATGAATGTTTCTGATATCAGGGTAGGGAAGAAATAAGCATAATGCCAAAGAAGAAATCATAAAGAAAAAGACTGATAAACTTCATAAAAATTTAAGACTTCTGCATATCAAATAATATGAGAAACATTTAAGGCAAAAGTTTGAAACATGACAAAATGGTACTATCCTAAATATGTAACAAGTTGTCGGGGGCGGGGGGAAGGATGAATAGTCTGACTGAAAATGAAATAAAGGACATAAAAAAACAAATGACCAACAACCATATTATATTTTCTGGCATCCATTCATTCTATTTCTCCTTCAGTTGTACAGCAGCCCCAGAACCTAGCCTCTGGAAGTGGGGATAAGGATGCAGGAGGAGGAAAGAGGGCATGTCTCTAACTGAACTCAGAGCCAATTAACTTAATACCTTTTACTGTAACACTTTGTTCCAAGAGGAGCACTAAGTCTTAAGCCAATTAACATGGCATTTTTCCTAAGAACAGTACAGGAAAGAATATAAGTGTCTCATCAGATTATACCCACAAGAGAATGTAGTGGAGAGGAAAGAGAGGCTGTCCTCCCTCTGGACAGTATGGCATATAGATATGAGACCTATAAGAGATTGCAAGTGTCAGATACAGGGTAAAGAATAGAAGACAGGGAGGGAGGGAGGGTTTTGACTTCACTAGAAGCTAAAGAACCTGAAGAGACATGCTTTGCAACTAATGAGAACTGCATTTTAGTGTGAGTCAAAAATAACAATAAACTGGAATATATGACTTACATTGTTTTTCAGAGAATCTGCTATTAAGGCATATAATAAATTAGACAAAGTAAACAAAGCTAAATTCTGAAGTACTGTTGATCTCTATCTACTTGTATATAAAAACAAACTCCTATTTTCAATGACAAGGAAAGTAAATGGTGTTGGAAAATTATAATGCCCTGTACAAATCTTTCAGATATAAAGGTAAAGCTTGCCTAAGAATGAAGGTAATTATTTGAAAGAACTACAGTAGTTTATAAAATGCTTGCAATGACAGTATCATGAGTTAAGAAAAATCATCTTTAGTTGATCTATAAAAAATAATTTTTGTATTAAAACTTAATTAGTCATGTAAGAGGAAGGAGTGAATAATTAAGTTATCAAATAAATGCTCCACTGCCAAAGAACCATCATTCAGCTTTATGGCAAAGTCACCCAAAATGATATTATTTTCTATCTTCTCTTATTCTGAAATAGAATAAAAATGAAATTACTGCAGAAATAGATGTTTGAGGACTTCCTGAAACTGGTAGAACAGTTTTCCCTCAAGAGAAGATCCAGCTGGGACACCTGGCTGGCTGTTGGAAAAACATGCCACTCTTGATCCTGGGGTTGTGAATTCAAGCCCCACAACAGGTGTAGAGACTACTTAAAAAAAAAAAAAAATGAATAAAAAAGAGAGAGAAGATCCAGCTGTTAAAATTTACTGAGCACTAGTGACTAATGTGAAAAATTCAGATGCTCAAGCAACCACTCTAAACTGAGACTACAGCAGAACTCCAAATGAAAAAAGTCAGAGATAAGCCCAAAGACAAAATAGGGTTTCCTTAAAGCAGAAAAGAAAACCAGAGGTAAGTTCATCTAAATATGGTAAAAGATAAGTATACTCTACCTGGAATTAGTAGTATACAACTTGTGAACATCTAAAACCACCCAATTGTACACTTTAAGATGGTTAGTTTTATGGTATGTGAATCAAAAAAAAATCCATATAACTGACATTTACATGCAAAACCTTCCAAAAAGATAACGAAAATATATGTAAAATGACTGTTAACTCATCAGAAGTTTTGTGTTTACCAAGAATCTATTATTAGGCTGCAGTTTCTGTATGTTCCAAGATTTCTTTTCTCAAATAAAAGGAGGAAGGGGACACAGGTGCAAATTTTGTCATCCTCACAAGCCATGAGATTTGAATACCTGAATGAACATGCAGACCCTTTGGTAACATTCTCCATAAACAGTCTGTACGTCTGCGAACTTGTGACAGCCTGCTGTAGTTTCAGTTCAGAGTGGGTAATCATCTGGTTTTTTCAGATTAGTCACTTGTGCTTAGTAAATTCTAACGGCTGGGTCCTCTCATGGGAAAACTGCTTGTGCCTTTGCAGACCTAGCCTGGAAGCTGAGCTGCCTGATCGCAATGACAGCTTTATTCATACAATAAAGAATTTGACTATAGTCACTTGACACTTTTGATTAGGAATTCTGTTTCCTAGACAAGACAAATTCTACATGGTCTCCCCCAAACAGAGATGACTGTCACTTCTCTATAAATCCTCTATATCTTAGAAACAACCCCATATGAGCAGGATTTCTTTTCCAGGATATATAGGATAGAAAGCATCCAGGGGAAGTGAGAATAGCATCTCTTTGTCTCAAGCCCAAACAGATGCTGCTTTTGCCTTTGTTCTACAAAAATAAATAAGAAAACACTAAAAAGTATACTCTAATATACATTAATTTTCATTTCATATAAAATTCTATAAATAAGTAAATATTAAGCTGTTATTAGGAAGTTTTATTTTCATAGAAAAAACATAACTGACTTGATTGTAGACTAAGTCCTCAATTCAGATAGCCATCAGTGTCAAGGAAAAAAATCTAGCCAGCTGGCTCACATTGCCAAGAAAATACTATTGACCTGAATTACAGGCACCATGCCAATAATAATTACCATTTACTGAGTATCTATGTATTTATCATACTTTTGAAAACTCTGTAAGGTAGCTATTATCCTCATTCTATAGATATGAAAACAGGAAAAGAATAGTTAAGTAATTTGCCTAAGGTCAGTGTTAGGACACTGTTAGTACAGCTGAGGCAAAACTCAAAACCAACTCAACCAGACTCCAAAGATCCTGCTTTTCTCACTCTGGAATAATGCCTCTCAAAAGAAAATGTATACAATAATAATATCTAACATTGAGTGCTTATTCTGTACTATCCACTTTACAGTCCATCTCATTTAGCCCTCCCAATAAAGGCAGAGCTAAGATGAATTCATTTTTATAAGTGAAGAAACAACAGAACACTAAGTGACTTATCCAAAGTCACAAAACTAATATAGCAGTCCACCCAGAGAAGCAGTATTCACCACACACACATACACACACACGCACGCACACATGCGTGCCGCACACACACACAATTACTATCACTTATTAAGCTTATCATGTAGCAGGCACTGTGCAATATAGTTTTCTTTCTCATATAATCCCTCAAAGAGCAACAAAGATAAAAATCGAGATTTTTTTAAAAGTTCAACTATTATTCCTCAGATTTTTAGTCCTAATTTCAAAGAACTTTTTAAAATGTTGAGTTTAAGACAAAAAGTAGCCTATACCCAGAAGACAAATTGAGAGTCCACAATACCTCAAAAATAGAAATTCACTATGCTGCCAGAATTTTACCAATTGTACAATCTTCCTTAATCCTCAATTGGAAACAGATCCTAAACTAGCATGACTAAATGACTAACTCTGCTTTCCCTTTAGTAAACATAGCTGGTAGTTATTACTAGCATTTACCATTTTGCTATTTGTCAGTTGCTTTGCCAGGAGCTTTCTATTTGTTAATTAATTGTTAACTGAGATTAAAAAGGAAGTAACCAACCCAAGAACCACACAAGCAGTAAGCAATGGAATGAGATGCAAACCCACATCTACTCCAAAGTACCAGTCTTGAAATATTCCATACCTTAAAATCTAAGGACTTTACTATGTGACATATCCAGACTGAAGATCCGGCGGGGGGGCGGGGGGGGGGGACAGAGTTCCTACATTTAAGAGTAGGAATAACCCTGGAAACCAGAAACTAGTCACTCCATCCTTGAATTATTTGAGAAACACTTAAATGATTAAGTGATTAACAAAAAGTACAAGAACATGGGACATTGGATAAAAACTAAAAATTTCTATAAAAGGTTAGTCATTACTTTCCAACTTGGAGATAATGGAACTATAATGTGTCATAATTCCTGAAAATGACCCACAAAAATGGAAGAAAAATAATTAAATATTTGCCCAAAAGATGGCAAAGAATTTTTTTTTAATGTGCATGCCATGGATTAACTCAAACATTTACTGGACATCTACTATACACTTAACACTACAGAACAGAAATTTAGAGATGAGTCAAACCTGTGGGCTCTCTATACCCTAATACCTACAATAATGCAGGGGATCTCAGCAATGTCTCAATGTGCCACATACACCTTATGCATTATCTAATCTCTTTAAAAATAAAGGAAAACAGGGGTGCTTGGGTGGCTCAGTTGGTTAAGAGTCCAACTCTTGATTTTGGCTCAGGTCATGATCTCAGGATCGTGAGGTGGGGCTCCAAACTGGGTATGGAGCCTGCTTAAGATTCTCTCTCTCTCTCTCTCTCTCCCCCTCTGCCCCTCCCGCCCCCCATACATGTACACACATCCTCTTTAAAAAATAAAAATAAAGGAAAACAAAAAGTTTAGCCCTTCCAAACAATTCTCCCCCACTCCCCAAAAACACTGCTTAGACTCTTGAGCAAACCATTAATCCTAGGCACTACTGACCTTGAATACAAAATAAAAATATTTTTAATATTAAAATTAAGCCCAAGTTTATATATATATCCAAGGTTATATCAGCAAAATACAGGAATTAAAGGGACAGCACAAGTTGCACCTACCAAGTTCACAAATGGAAGCATTCATCTATAGGAGGCTGAACAGCTCTTACCACTGGCTCCTTAAATCACACTGCAAGTCACAAAGCATGCAGGTGTTTTTGTAAACTTAACATAAATAAAACAAAAAGAAAACGAAGTTAAAAGAGAACCACTTGTTATTTGATTTCAGAAGTTCAATTTTTTCACTACACATTCAGACAATAATTACTTCCACAATCTTAGGAAAGAGCCTTCATAATGATTCTTTTAAGGAGAAAAAAAGAAAAAGTGACCCTCATCTTTAGTCAAAATATCTGCCACTAAAATTAATCTCACCTGAATTCAAACACTCCAGGCTTTCCACAACTTCAATCATTAGGATAACAATTTTCAACTCTGTACTGATTTTTATGAACAAGATGGAAGAAAGATATAAAAGAAAGTTCTAACTAGTTATACTGATTTGTATTTTTATCCTGAAACTAAATCCCATTAAGAAGTTACAAAATGCTCTAGGTTACAGAAGTGAGTAAAGTGACCTCCCTGGCTCACAAGTCTAACTACTGTTATATTTTAAAGATTATTTATTTGAGAGAGAGAGAGAGAGTGCAATGAGCAGGAATGAGCATGTGGCAGGGAGGGGAGCAGAGAGAGCAGGAGAGGGACAAGCAGACTCTGTGCCTGAACTGAAACCAAGAGCCAGACGCTCAACCAACCGAGCCACCCAGAACCCCTCTAACTATTGTTACATTTTAAAGCCACAGTTAAAACTAAACTTCAAATATAAAAAAGTATGCCAATATAGTCTAAAACATTCAAGCAAGTACAAATGTACAAAATGTTTAGTCTAATCCCATCAATTAATAAGCTAAAAGTTGGTAGAGATGCCCCAACATGAGAGTCTCAGTTAAGCTGGGAAGACAGATTCTGGTTTTCCCAAGACATTTTCATATTACTATATTGCTGGGAAATTTGAAGTTTGGTTTAACCAATAGTTAAGTTTTAATATAGTTAAGTTACAGCTGAGATAACAGTAAAATAAGCAAGTATTTCTACCATAAAAAACATAGCACAGGTTATAAATACAAAATAAAAAACTGTTCCTAATGGGTATGAATAGGCCCAGATAATAAATACATAGCCATAAACACAGTAAGCACTACAAGCAATCCCTTCTTGATACCCAAAGTTTACACTTGGGAATTTAACAATTGTAAACCAACACCCAAGCACAAACTGAGAAGTCAAGGGTTTTCTTTTTCCCACTTACATTTTCCAGCTTATCTTTTTAACACACAGCTAAATGTTATTTGTTGTGTTTTCTCCCTAAAGGCAAAAAACTGAGGCAGAAATTCTCTCCTGCTTCTGAGCAAAGGAAATCACATAAAAACTCAAATATTTCATGTCAAAGTTACCACCTTTAAACCAAATCCTACAAATGGAAAATTATTTCCAAGAAAATTAGCACAGAAACCAGAGTAGTTAACTCCACGTCTGAGCTTCACTTTTTTTCAAATATTAACAAATAATTTTTCCCACTAGTCAGAGCCCATCTCAGCACCTTAAAATTCTATCGCTGACTTTATTTTTTATTTGTGTGTCATTTAAGTAATTTGTACCTAACATGCTAAATATTAATAGCCTTTCACAATGGTCCCAGCACACTTCAATAACACCTGATGTTATGACAAAGCAGAAGATAAAAGTTTAAAAATGAAAAGATGAAGCCTTTTACAATTTGTCATAATTTTGTCAAAATATGTCAAATTTCTATAAGCCAAGAACATACCTCAATGTGTCCTATCGAGAGAATGATGAAAATAAACAGTTGGAGAAACACAGACATGAAATTTATATTTGACATATCCTGAAATGAAACTCAAGTACTACAATCTGAAATAAATTCTAATCTGTTTTAGATAGTTATCTAGTACCTATACATTGTACTTCGGGGGAAAAAAATTCTCCATATCCTCCTTGCTTCGCAAAAGTACAACAGTATCCCAAATCACAGGTCACAAAGAGATGTACTTATACACGTTGTAGAAGATTCCTATGTACCCTAAAAATAAGAAAAGGAGTGGTCAGAAGGCAAGGCTGTCTGGGCAGTGCCGATATACAAGAGCATCCCAATGGACCAAGGCTGGGTTCTATGAAAATATCTTCATTTAACTATAGTAACAAGGCATTTTCCAGCAGTCTAAATACTAACTTCTAGTTCCTATCTCCTCACTTTCTGGTTTCCAGCCAGTAATGCATCAAAATCCCACACAGGAACTACTGTCCTTTCAGCTCAGTTCCACTATGAGGTATTTTCTACCTTTGAAAGTGAAAACTTTAGATTAGCATACTTCATAATGCAGAGTAACTTCTGCGAAATTTTTTTTAAATAAAATGTCAGAGAGAGAGGGAAAAGAGGGAAAGGAGGGAGGGAAGGAGAGTGGGAGGGACAGGCCTAATGCAAACAACTCAGACAACTCAGCAAAACTGTATCTTAAAGGCTTTCTTCAAGTACATTTTTAAAACCAAATCAATAAATAGTAACTGGTTCAAGGAGAGCTCCAGAATTCTTTCCCCAAACAATGCAATTTAGTACCAGGAATCCCAGACTTTGTTAAAATTTCTAGTATCAAACAGGCTGTATACAATTAAACCTATGTTTTAACCTTACTTCATTCTATAGATAAAGGGACTATTTATCCTATTACACATATTCAAATCTTAGCAAGATACCTTCGGATCTCCCTTAATGTATCTGAGTAAATGAATGTATAGCAAGAGCCCAGCCAACAAATATATACTAAACATTAATTATGTCCAGAGCATTCATATATAAAGTCTAAGGCAAGTCAATGCTTTCTGTTACATACTATTATAAATAACACATCTTTTTCAAAATATTAACATGTTGGCTCAAATAAATTAAAGCTACTTCAAATGACACTTAAGGTACTTGAGAAATAAGTATTCAATAATGACAGCTGACCATATGCTCCCTTCCCCCAAAATATAGAGAACATTATTGAGATTTCACCCCGACAAGAAAATGAAAACCTATACTGTGGTCTGAGCAACATTCATATGGTCAAGTCTGTAATATAAGAGCACATCAGCATAAAAACAATGATAGCCTTTTGCTCTCAGGAAATGAGTACCCCAAAGAAGCAATATTAATTTGAAAGGATACATGTTTTCTATTAACAGTATAATTTAGGAATGTAACAAGTATAACATACTAAGTGTTTAAAGGGGAAGTTGTAATTTTTAAGATTTAAACAAAGTCTAGTTGGTTGAGAACTCACTATAACTCACAAATAAGTTATTTTATTATTATTATTTACTAAATGCTTACTATGAACCAAACAGTGTCAGGCATTCAGTTATCTTTTTGTTTATATTCACAACAATCACTGAACATTATAATTGCATTCCCACCTTACAAACGAAGGACTACATTCAAAAGATTAAATAATTTGTTCTAGCTAATACAGCTAGTTAAATATGGAGTCAGATTTGAAGCAACCAAATCAATACCACTTTGCAATGGTCTGTCTCCTACAATGACTGCCCACAGGGCAGTTCAGAGGCCCATCTCAAGCCCAATGGAGGGGTGGGAGGGAGGACTGGGTTAAATGGTTTAAAACATGCCTGCCTAGTTCCTTGCCCAAAGTTTCCATCTAAGGGGATGGTGGCTATAGCAAGTGTCATGACTCATGGCATTGAAAAGAAAACTGATTCTTCTGTTCTACTTCTATGTGGGGGCTTTCACTTCTTGCTAGGAAGAGTGCAATACTGGAATCCTCACCACATTTTCCAATCTACCTTTTCCAGTAATAAAGCTCAATACTTCAATTTGTCCCACATTTGGCACCCTGTTTCTGTTCTCAATTAGTTAAGAACCTGGAGAACTGCAGAAGTGACTCCATTAGACCCTCTTGAACCTCCAACTGGTATGCACAGTACAGTCAGAGACATGTGCAGTATAGGTTTGAGATCAAGCAACTGTCATTAATACTAACAACATCAGGTGAACCACAGGGATGGCTATTATTTGTAAAATAAGTCAGGTAAGATAACTTTTTCATGTTTAACCATAAGGTTTCAGAGATAATCTATTTTTGAACATGCACTTACTTCAATACACGAAATTTTCACACCATTTGGTCTGACCACTTTGAAAAAAACCTAAGTTAACACCACCAGCTTTTTTGTTGCTGCTCAGAAACTGGACTCTACCAGTGCGCTTAGTCCCACATTCTAACCCCAACCCTTATTAGTCTGGCCCACCTTCTCTTTAATAATATAGGAGCCTTCCTAAACCCTTACTTGAGGGTTTGAGGAGCCAAATCTGATCGTTTCCTTGTGTACTGAAGGCTTCAGACTCAGGTTTTCTCTATATTCCAGAAACTTCCCTGGTTACGCCCCAAGCATCTTCTAGTATTGTTCTCTATTCACTGGCTGATAACTAGCAGGGCAATAAGCAAGCTGATCATGGCATACCGAGCAGTCATTAAACCAGAGGTAAAAACCAAGGAGAAAGAACATAACAGGAATGTGGGGGGGAAAGGAAGAAGAAGAATGCAATGTTCCATGATCTGATTGACTAATCTGTTTTTTCTCAAACCGGTATACATGTATCCCCAGGTATAAACTGAGACATGCTGGGGATACACTAGGAAAATGAAGGTGAATGCTAAACCTGATATGTAGTATCAGCTTTCTTCATTTGAAAGTGTTTCTTCATTTCCAGTATTTCAAAGTTAATAGACCAGCAGTGAATGTTTCTTTTCTGGTAGTAATTAAAATATTTCTATATTTAGGGGCGCCTAGGTGGTTCAGTCAGTTAAGCAGCTGCCTTCAGCTCAGGTCATGATCTCAAGGTCCTGGGACTGAGCGCCACATCGGGCTCCCTGCTTAGCAGGGAGTCTGCTTCTCCCTCCTCCTCCCCCCTCCATGCACTCTCACATGCGCTCTCTCAAATAAATAAAAGTTTTTAAAAAATATTTCTATATTTATATAATCAGTATGTGAAGAAATGCAACATTTATATGAATTCTTAAGATAAAACAGAGAATTTAAGAAATTTTCAAGCTACCCTGAGGTACAACCTGAACTTCCAAGGGGTATTCTTACTCTCCTCTGCCTTTGGGGTTATGTGGGTAGTTTATAAAGCCCTATTTTACACAAATTTGGGAGTGTCTGGATTAACAACCTAGAAACTTTCTCCAACCCTTCCAAAAAGGGTCAATCATTGCCTCTACCATGCGTCTACAAAATTTTACATTAATTTATATTCCTTCCCTAGCATTTATCATACCACATAATTATTTATGGGTCTATCTCATCAATTACAACTAGTTCCACTAAGACAGCAAGTACCCTTTATTCATCATTGTATTTCCAGCTCCCAGGAAAGTGTCAGGAACACAGTACCCCACCTGACAATATCACACTTGTTAAATGAATTGAATGAATGGGTTAAACTTACAGATTTCAAAGAACAGTAATTTCTTTCTAGCAAGATTTCAACAAAAAGATTTTTTTAATGTTTTAATTACATTAGACAACCCATACAAATACCAAATCCAGATCCACTTTACAACTATAATGGGATTTGAAAAGCTCATTCATTCACCCATAGTCAGGAAACCACATTCCAAAGATTTAATAAAAAGACAAAAGCGAAAGACTAACTGCACACAGTTCTTTATATAAAGTATACCCTTTCAAATCAGAAAATTTCTGGTCATGCAAAAACAAAACTGTGATTAAAATGGAAAACCTTTACAAATGACGCCTGCCATTCTGTTTATCTTAACACATCTTATTAAGGGCGAAAGATCTTAAGACATAACAAATCAGTATCACAGTATATTAGTTTAGCTTTAATTACCTATGCTCTCCTTCTAGTTCTACACTTCAAACCTATCTGGTTCTCCAGAGGGCACATATCTCTACTTTATGCAGACTCACAAGGAAAACCTTAATTACTTTAGGAAAAAAAAAGCTACAATTATTAATAGTGCCTATGATCTTCCTAGCTTTTCAAAGCTTTCCATAAGATGATCAGAATTCTCAAGGTAGTGTCAATGAAAAATGGATGAATAACTATTTTTAAAAGGATAAGCAACATTTTCTCCTACATTCTAAAAAGGGCTCTCTTTATTTTAGTATAAAATTTGCATGTTCTAATATTATCATCTCAAAAATTTAAATGTCCTATATTTTACTGAATAGATGCATACTTAAATGTACACATTTCCACTTAAAAATATACTACAGGTTGCCAATAATGTAACTAGGTGGCATTTTATCAGTTAATGCCCCCACAGTGTCTGACACACTGTATGCAATTAATAAACATTTGATTAATTAGGTCTACAAATACTTAAGATTATATGCCAGACACTGCTTTAAGCAGGCATAGTAAACCTAACAGATACGGACCTCCTCTTCATGCAGCCTTCAGTTTTGTGAAGAAGGCAGAAAATCAACAAACACACAAATACGCACTTCTCAAATATGGCAAGTAGAATGAAACAAAACAAGGTGATATTAGTAGGGGGTGGGGTATCCTACTTTAGACTAGAATATTAGGGAATATCAAGGATGCTTCTCTGAATTTGGGCATTTGAGGTAAGATTCGCCATCCAAAGATTTGAGGAAAAGATCATTCCAGGTTATGGGAATAGCATGTGGAAAGGCCCTCCGTCAAGTTTCAGAAATCGAAAAGCCAAGGCACCTGGCAGCTCAGTCGATGGAGCATGCGACTCTTGATCTCGGGGTTGTGCGTTCAAGCCCCACAATGGGTGTAGAGATTACTTAAAAATAAAATCTTAAAAAAAAAAAAAAAAGAGGAAATTGAAATGCCGGAAATAACTTGATCACAGAAAACCAAAGAAAAAATAGATTTCTTAGAAACTGGCAATGGGACAGATACCATGGATTTGTAGCACATGTTAAAGATTTAAGGTTTTATTCTAAGTGCACTAAAAAAAACTAAAATAAAGCATTACAGGTGAGGCATGTGCAAGAAAAATCAAGATACAGAATGCCAGAAGGCCTTGGTCCTACATCAAAAGCTTGGTAAGGTACACATAGATTTCAAGTTAACATATTTAAGGTGCATATGTGTTAGGTTTTTCATGATTCCCTGCTTTAATCAACTTTTTTAATTAACCCATCATCTTCCAGACATCATCACTCTCTCCTCCCTTTCCCTTTGTATGTCCATTCTAGTAGGACAGTAAAATAGTCAAATAAAATGAAGAATAAAGGCACATCATAAAGACGAATTGGGAAATCAGCCTCTGAATAACTGAGCTGACTAGTTCTTTACAGGTTAGGATGAAATGGGAACCGGGATCTATGCAGAAGATACATACATTCTGAACTATTTAAATGTTTATAATGTGCATTATTTTTAAATCAAAACAGACTATATTTAACAAGAAGACTATAATTATATTACTCACTAGAAAACAATTTTAAATCATGTAACTGCTTAGCAAAATATCACCAGAATCTTTCAAAAATTCTTTCCACTTCATTTTTCATCAAAATGAAAAAGTGAGGACTAGCTATTACTTTGTGAGATTAACAATCCTTGTAGGGCACCTGGGTGGCTCAGTCAGTTGAGCAGCCAACTCTTGATTTTGGCTCAGGTCATGATCTCAGGATGGTGGGATGAAGCCCCCAAGTCAGGGTCCATGCTGAGCAGATTCTGCTTGAGATTCTCTCCCCCTTCCTCTGCGCCCCTCCCCTGCTTACTCTCTCTAAATAAATAAATAAATAAAATCTTCAAAAAAAAAAATCCCTGCATTTTCACCTTCTACCTGAAACTCAAGTATGCTGAGAATTTCCTTGGAAATTTCTACTTACAATATTCTATTTGATAAACATCTTCCATTGTTCATTGAAACATCTTTCACCTCTACCAAGTGAGTTTGAACATTAGTGTCCAAAAAGAGCTATTAGTCAACACTTAACTCTAATTTTTTTTAAATTTTAAACCAAATTTTAAAGTAAATGTACATAATGATCCATCCACAAAAATCTGTCCCAGCTAAATACCCAAAAAAATGTGAAAATACAATTACAAAGGCACACATATTAGCATTGTTTTCAACTGGGGTGCAGGGTAAACGGGAGGAGGCAATCTAAATATCTAACAAAAGGAAACAATTCAGTAAGTTCCATGGTATTATGCTGCCACAAAATTGTCACAGAAAGATATTTAAAATATACTGTCTATGATAAGCTCATTTTTTTTTAATGTGTGTGTTCATCAAACAATATACGGGTTGAAGTAGAAATTCACTTTTCACCTTATCCTTCTTTTAAATGTATTACAATACACTACCCAGGATTTTAAAATAAAAGTAGAAAATGTCAAGAAATAACTATTTGAAGATACAATTTTACATTTCTTGAAATAGAAAAAATGATTTTAAGTAAAACCTAAAAGAAATAAAATTTAAAATTACCTTCCAAAGTACCTTACTTCTGTCATTCTCAAAGCAAGGTGCATACAATTTTCTCCATTTCAAGTGGAATATTTACTTATTGAATAGTCCCTAACTGGTAGACTCTGAAGTTAGACTTAAAAGGATTATAATGCATCTCCAGATCTCTCCACATTTCACAGACCCTAGCAACAAACACAGAAGGATGGCAGAGAGCACTAACAGATCCCTCCTCTCTCTAAAATCACATTTCAATGGAGTCTATGAGCCCTAAGAGGTCCTCTAATTTTGGACATAGGTGTATTTGACTGATGGAATCTAAGTATGTATCCATGCCCTAGATGAAAAGGGGATTGGGAATAAAGCACCTAACATTTTTAGCTTTTAGTAAAAAGGTGGCTCTGACTCATAAATTGGGGGAATATGTCAAATACAAGAAAGGGGTTCAAATGCTAAAAAGAGAAAAATGACAAATGTTCACTATTCATAACAATGGTGGCATTCAGGCAACCACATCACCCTAAACAACAATTATCAAGACTATATGGTAGAGGAGCCTAGCTAGCTCAGTGAGCAGAAGGTGCGACTCTCGGGCGCCTGGGTGGCTCAGTTGGTTAAGCGACTGCCTTCGGCTCAGGTCATGATCCTGGAGTCCTGGGATCAAGTCCCGCATCGGGCTCCCTGCTCAGCAGGGAGTCTGCTTCTCCGTCTGACCCTCTTCCCTCTCGTGCTATCTCTCATTCTCTAATAAAAATAAATAAAATCTTAAAAAAAAAGATAAATAAAAAAAAAGAAGGTGCGACTCTTGATCTTGGGGTCATGAGTTCAAGCCCCATGTTGGGCATGCAGTCTACTTAAAAACAGAAAAAAAAACATATGATATCTAGACTCAAAAATATTATACCACAAATAACTTGTTGGTTATAAGGTAAAAAACAAACTTTATAACAGAACGATTAGATTTTGTCACCACTTTATCCAGTGATTAATCTCAACATCACTAAAACCAGGACAATCAGACATATGCCTCCAGATATAATGCATTATGATCTACAAAGCAGCAACTATAAATACTGATGCCCAAAATGTTTTTTGTTTTTTTTTAATTTTTTATTGTTATGTTAATCACCATATATTACATAATTTGTTTTGGTGTACTGTTCCATGATTCATTGTTTGTTCATAACACCCAGTGCTCCATGCAGAACGTGCCCTCCTCAATACCCATCACCAGGCTAACCCATCCCCCCACCCTCCTCCCCTCCAGAAACCTGTTTGTTTTTCCAAAATGTTTTAATTTAAGCAAACCTTTACATCTAGCTTTTAGGGGCACCTGGGTGGCTCAGTGAGTTAAGAGACTGCCTTGGGCTCAGGTCATGATCTCAGGGTCCTGGGATAGAGCCCCGCATCGGGCTCCCTGTGGGTGGGAAGCCTGCTTCTCCCTTTCCCACTCCCCCTGCTTGTGTTCCCTCTCTCGCTGTCTCTCTGTCAAATAAATAAATAAAATCTTTTAAAAATAAGTAAATAAATAAATCTAGCTTTTAGCTTACAGGAAATACAAAAAACAGAAAACAATGAAATAAGCCAGACAAATTCAAAATGTGGACCATTTTACAGGACAACAGTCTAGATGTCCAGACAGTCATGTGAAGAAAAAGGAACAAGTGGGGAGATGTGTTACTAAATGCAACTGCATAGTCCTTGATTATCACTTCAGGTACAAGTAGCAAAATTTTGATATGGGCTAGGTTTTTTACAATACTAAGAAATTGTTAGGTATGAGAATGTGAGAATGTGTTATGGTTATGTAAGAAAATGTTCTTATTTTTTAAAGATGCATTTAAATATTTACGGATAGAGGCGCCTGGGTGGCCCTGTCCGTGAAGTGTCCGACTCTTGATTTCAGCTCAGGTCATGATCTCAGGGTTGTGAGATCAAGCCCCGTGTCAGGCTCCACGCTGGGCATGGAGCCTGCTTAAGATTCTCTCCCTCTGCCCCTCGCCCCTTAAAATAAATAAATAAATATTTAGGGATAAAATAAATTTCTGTAATTTGCTGTGCTATATCAAAAAAAGACATGAAGATAACAAACATAAAAACTGTTAAATGTAGATGGTTATGTGGATACTAAGTAAACTATTTACTTTCTTATAAATTTGAAATTTTCCATAATGAAAAGTTAAAAACATATCTATATGAAACTGATTTAAAGAGAACTGAGGGGTGCCTGGGTGTCTCACTTGGTTAAGAGTCTGCCTTTGGCTCAGGTCATGATCCTGGAGTCCCAGGATGGAGCCCTGCATCAGGCTCCCCACTCAGCAGGGAGTATGCTTCTCTGACCCTCCCCCCTCTCACGTGCTCTCTCTCTCTCACTCTCTCTCCCAAATAAATAAAATCTTTAAAAAAAAATTTAAAGAGAATAATTGATTGTACAATAGAACAAAGATTCCCAAAATGAATGCCCACAATTAAAAGACATTAAAATGAGTAACAAAAGGAATACAAAAATACACAAAACTATAATTATACCTTCAACAAATATTTGAGTGCATACTATGTACTAAGTACTGTAAACATGGAGGTGAACAAAAGAGACATGGTCCTGTCTAATGGGGTTTACAATCTAATAGAGGAAAGATGTAATAAACAGAAATACAAATAAACAGAAGAAAATATATATAAATGTGTAATTTTTTTTTTTTGAAACAAATTCCTCTTCCATCTCTAAAAGGGAGTTCCTCAGAATTCTGTTCTGGGCCTCTTCTCTTCTACTTAATCTCAATTAGCACTTTTCAAACCCAAACATCTCTCAAGTTTTATAACCATATGTCAAATTGCCTACAGACATCTACAATATTTACTTCATAGATATCAAACCTTGAACTCATATTTTCTTTCCCCAAAACTGTGTTCCTCCTTTAATCCCTCTTGATAAAGAGATCTCTCACCCCTAAATCTAACATGTCACAAAGTCCTATTGATTTTACCTCACAAGAACTTCTTAAATCTGTTTATTCCTCTCCAACTTCACTACTTCCAACCAATTCCCTTACCTGGATTACTGTAATAGTTTTCTAAACTGCCTTCCTGATTCCAGCCTTACTCGTCTCCAAACTCATTCTACCTAAGGTAAACAGGCAACATCCAATATTATCATATTTTTGTTAAATAAGATTTTTAAATTACTCTTGCCAAATATTGAAGCATATTTCCTTCAAGCATCACTCAAAAGCTAATCCTAAAATAAAACTAGCCCATAAGAGTAATTCTCCCAGCTAAATAATCCTGGTTTAAAAAAAAAGTTACCTGAATTAAAAACAATACTTAGAAATATTTGGGAAGCACAGGGTCCCAACATTTCTCCATAATATTCAACTATCACCAAAATATGTTACACTTGGGTTGTCAAATAAAACACAGGACACCCAATTTAAATTTCAGATAAACAATAGTTTTTAGTATAAATATGTCCCAAACATCATGTATAATTTTACTTCCTAGATCTGGCAACCCTAGTTATACTAACAAAATTATCACAGCAAGCAAAACCTGACTTTAATTTTAATTTTTTCAATATAGAGGTTACTTAAATTTAGGGAAAAAAATTCTATAATCCCACCATGCTAACACAATTAGCATTTTAGTGCATTCCTCTTTTTCTTATATACTTTAAATGTTATATTCACCCTTCCTTAAATGTATAGGCATTTCATTATGCTAACACATACACCTGCTTTTCTATCTTTTCCCTTTTTCTCTGTAGTTATTTCTTTAGAATACTCTCAGTAATGAAATTATTAAATTGAAGGTTTATTAAAAGGTTGTGAGCAGTCTAACAATTCTAGATACATATTGGCAAATTACAAACTACTAGCAATATTTGATATGCCCACTTTACTAAAATCTAACCAGCCTTATGTTATTAGTATTTTCAAAAAAAAACTGAAATAGGTATAAAATAGTATTTCATTTTGCTTTAATAAGCCTTTCTTTGGTTACTGATAAGATCTAACATTCTTCTACCAATTGCTTATATCTCCTCTGCTATCAACTATCTGATCATTTCCTTTACCTATTTCAAAAAATAGTTTTGTTCTTTATAATAAAGCTTTCCCAAGCGAAGAATGAAAGTGCCAAATGTCTAAAGTTCTAGTCACATGAACCAAATGAAAAACTATAGTTTATTTCTTCAATCCTCATCATCTTCCAGAAATTACTACATTTTTATATACTCTCATTTTATATACATATATTATCTCAAGTTTCATTTAAATTCTCATGATTAAAAATAATTAAGAAGTTGAGTTGACTCAAATCTCCTGATTTAAATACCATTTCTGTTCAACCTAGTACTTGGATAAGAAACTTATCTTAATTAATTTGATCATGGACACAGAAATCATGTTGCAGATCCACTCTCTTTAATAATCCAGATACACCAAGAAACCTGATTTTGCAATCAGAGTTTACTCTCCAACGCTGTCAGTAGTTCTTGCAAATATAAATACGCACTACCGGTTTCAACAGAAGACAGAGTAAGAAAGTAATTAAGTAAGTCAGCACAAATTCATCAATGCCATTAGAACAGACCTCAAAGCTCACAACAAGCTAACAGCAGGCCTTTAAATGGCAGGGATTTTTGAGGTAACCTAATTTAATCTCTTTCCTCTCCAGACCCCACCCACTTTGCAAAGGAAAAAATCAAGGCAAAATGAAGTGAAATAACTTTCAAGAAAGTCTTAAAGCTAGTTAAGAGCAAGAATATCTGCTTCATTCTGCAATCAACCAAATTTTGAGTGCTTTATTCAAAGCTCTAGATACCAAAAGTGAAAAAACGGGCACCGGGGTGGCTCAGACGGTTGAGTGGCCAATTCTTAATTTCAGCTCAGGTCCTGATCTCAGGGTTATGAGACCAAGCTCTGCATTGAGCTCTGGGCTCAGTGGGGAGTCTGCTTCGGGATTCTCTCCCTCTGCCCCTTCCCCTCTAAAATAAATAAATAATTTTTTTTAAGTGAAAAAACAGTGAAGTCCTTGCTCTCAAAAAGCTTACATGCTACTAGGGGATGGGAAGAAAAGAGTAAATAAGGAAGGAAAGAGGGAGGGAAAGAAGGAAACTTCTATGCCAGGGATAAGTATTTTGAATTCAACTACACAGGGCAACGTGGGAGAACAAGACTAGAACAGGGTACCACTTCAGGTTGGGTTGTTTGGGAAAGGCTTGGAAAAAATGAAAAAAGCTGAGATCTGATTGATCTCATTTCATTTTTAAATGAAAATTACTTTCATTTTACAGATACATAAACCCAGAAGTAAAACAAGAAGACAGGAACAGGAAAACAGAAGGAGAGAACATTCTGATTAGAGATGCTCTTATATTCAAGTATTCGTAAAGGGGTAAAGGGTAAGGGAAGGGGGTTGACAATGTTTTTTTTAATAAAAACATGTACCATTTAAGTATAAAAGATACTACAAAAAGATTTAATAATAAATATGGACAAACATGATTTTTCCCAAGTGATAGATATATCAAGATAAAATACTATCATAGAAAATATCTAAATCATGATTATTTAAATTCACTTAGATATTTCAATGATCACATTTGAAGATAACAAAGTAAACACACTTCCATTTCCAACTTTTCTATTAATTTTTGACACCAGCATATACAACAGCCTAGGACTTTTTTCCAGCAAAACTATGTATCTTAAATGATACTAGGGATATTGGGCTCAGAGAGTAAGATGTTTGTTTCAGCCAATAATTCTGCTCTTTTTAAAAATCAGTTACTGGGGCACGTGGATGGCTCATTTGGTTAAACGTCTGCCTCCGGCTCAGGTCACGATCCCAGTGTCCTGGGATGGAGCCCCACTGATGAGCTCCCTGCTCAGTGAGGAGTCTGCTTCACCTTCTCCCTCTGCCACTCTCGCTGCTCATTCTCTCTGTCACTCTCTCTCTCTCTCAAATAAATACAATCTTTAAAAAATAAAATAAAATAAAAATGAGTTATTTTTAATACATGTATATATTACTTTCCCACTACAGTCAAGTTCCTGAAAGAAATGGTTTATGCCTCCTACTTCTATACATTCCCCCATAGCACAGCACCATGTGAACAGTAGAGATATAGAGGGGGGAAAAAAATACATCATTTCTCATTTCTAGAATGTCTTAACACGTTATCACAAAGGAACAATTCAACAGTCCATAAGCCTTGAATAAATTGGACTCAGCTCAATGAAAAATAACTCTCTAACCAAGTAAGTAGTATCCTAAGCATTTTAGTAACTAAGAATAAAAATAAAACAAAAAAAAAAAAAACACTCAGCTGGTTTATGAGGTTTTAAGCCAGAATATAAATGTTATGCCACATCTGATCAATCTGGTTCCACCCATAAATCTTCATATAAAGCCACAGGCCCTCCCCATCCATGTCTCCTGTTTGAGGTCAAGAGCACTGGCGTAAAATTTCTGCCATCATTCCCCAGGTAATCCAATTCTCCCTCCCCCTATTAAAAAAAAAATTTTTTTTAATTATCTCTATGCCCAACATAGGCTCAAACTCATGACCATGATATCAAGAGTTGCATGCTCTACCAATTAAGCCAGCCAAGCACCCCTCCTTCCCTCTCCCTATTTTTTGGTCTGCTGCTGTCAATTAAAGTTACTAAAGGGGCGCCTGGGTGGCTCAGTCGGTTAAGCATCTGCTTTTGGCTCAGGTCATGATCCCAGGGTCCTGGGATCAAGCCCCAGGTTGGGCTCCTTGCTCAACAGGGAGTCTGCTTCTCCCTCACCCTCCATCCCTCCCCCTCCTCCTGCTCATGGTCACTCGCTCTTACTTGGTCTCACTCCATCACACTCTCTCTCTCTCAAATAAATGAATAAAATCTTTTAAAAAAAAATAAAGTTACTAAAAGCAAGGAATACTGAGGATTCTGGTTTGGTTAATAGGGCCAAGAATACCTACCTGTATAGAGCACCTTCTATACACCAAGCACCTATCTTATTTCTTAAATTTCATGAGGTCATGAGCTATTATTACTTTCATTTTACAGATACATAAACCCAGAAGTAAAGTTACTTATCCAAGGTCACACAGGTAATAAGTCTGTCAGATTCAGGATTCTTTACTCCCCAAGAAATAGATCAATAACAATCCCATCATAAAAAGGTCAAGATGATGGCCATACGAAGCATAACCACCAACATTAAGTGAACAAGGTCAGAAAGCAGCAAGGCCTAGAAAAGAAATTCTACAATCTTTTCCACTTACTTTAAACCCACTGCCATCATAACAATTACAAGTTTGACAAGGGCGAGGAAAAGTTTTTCTGGTTGGTAATCCAATTTGGAAACTAAATAATTTGCTGCCATCTAGCTCAAAGATTATATTTTTATGTAGTAGTTATTTTTCATTTTAAGAGATTTTCATTAATAAGATTAATGATAGATCCAATTCGGCTCTAACATAGTTTACAAATTCACTTAAAAAGTATTACTGAAAATCCTACTAAGTGCCCAATACAAGAAGAAAGGAGAAAGGAGACAATATTTATGAGAATTTAACTATGTGCCAGGAACATAGCTATGCTTCCTCTACATTCCTTACCTTATTCAAGACAAGAACCCTAGAGGCACCTGAGTGACTCAGTTGGTTAAATGACTGACTCTTGATTTCAGCTCAGGTCATGTCAGGATCGTGAGATCAAGCCCTGTGTGGGGCTCTGCACTCAGTGTGGCATCTGCTTATCCCCTCTCCCTCTGCTCCTCACTCCAGTTGTGCTCTATCTCCAAAATAAAAATAAAATCTTAAAAAAAAAAAAAACCTATGCAGTAAATACTATTATCCCTATTTTACAGATAGACTTCCCCAATGACACAGAGAGCCAAGATCCAAAGCTAAGGTAGATGAATTTCAGAGCCCTAAACAAAACAGTTTTTGCTCTTTAAAAGCCTATACTGTAGTCTAACGCAGAAACAGGTAATTTAAAATACAATCTTTTAGTATCACAACAGGGAGGAAAACACAATGCTCTGAAAGCACATATGAGAGAGTCTACAGTTTCAGTGAAGGCTTTCAAGATGATGATGTCTATGCTAAGACCACAACTATGAGCCATCCAGAACAGAAAGGCAATCTAGTCCACACTCTAAAAATACCTGGTACCCAAATGGTCAAGGACCCTAACTCTGATACATTATATGAGCAAATAATTTCTAACCAATGTTACATAGCAAATACCTTGCTGAACTATGTCTAGTATTTTGTAAAATCTGCAGGTCTATGTGTGTCATATATAAGAAGAAAATTAAATCTATGGTTATTCAAAGCCCTTTGGAAATCAATCATTCTGGATAAGCAATTTGATAACTGAAATAAGAGTTTACCCTCTGGTTTTCATTCTACAGTTGGTCTTTGAACAATGCAGGGGTTAGGGGCACCGACCCCCTTGCAGTCGAAAATTCACATATAACTTTTGACTCCCCAAAAATTTACCTATGAATGACTGATTGTTAAAAAAAACAAACAAACAATAATACTACTAAGGAAGAAACAATTGGCGATTTTAAATAAAAGCTGTTAAAATGAAAAAAAAAAAAAACAGCCAGATGTTGACTGGAAGCCAACGATTGTTATGTTGCTGGTAACAAACAATCAAATAACATATATTTGATATGTTATATGCATTATATACTGTATTCTTACAATAAAGCTAAAGAAAATGTTATTAAAATCATAAGGAAGAGAAAATACATTACAGTGCCATATTGTATTTATCCAAAAAAAAAAAAAAAATCCACGGATAAGTGGACCTATGCAGCTCAAAACCACACTGTTCAACACTCTGTTGTATTCCATATAAAAAACTTTCTAAGATAAATACTTTAATGCCCTCATAAATGTACCACACAGACCATATACTTAACCCTTTCTTGGTAAGAGAGAATCTGACAAATTTTCATTATTATTCTATACTATTAGAAATATATTTGATACCTTAAAGCTAATTAAGTTATGTAAGGCTGTTTTCTTTATGCCATCTATGGTTTTTAGATTTGGGTTTTTTTATAGTTTTTCCTATTCTTCACTGCTATCATCTCAGCAATCTCACTATCCTGTTATCAGTATGTATGTATATGACAGCATCTCACCTCTTCTAAATTATTCCTCCTAATCTGCTACCTTAGGAACCACAAGCACCATATTTAAAATAAGTTATCAGTGAGAGCCAAAAAGCTTTATTTATAAAAAACTACTTATAGGGCGCCTGGGTGGCTCAGTTGGTTAAGCAACTGCCTTCGGCTCAGGTCATGATCCTGGAGTCCCGGGATCGAGTCCCACGTCGGGCTCCTTGCTCAGCAGGGAGTCTGTTTCTCTCTCTGACCCTCTTCCCTCTCGTGCTCTCTATCTCTCATTCTCTCTCTCTCAAATAAATAAATAAAATCTATAAAAAAAATAAAAGTCAGCTAAACCTTTAAAAAAAAACTTATAAAAATGACATCTACTTTGGGGACTTTACAATGATTCAGAAAGATGAGGAGCTGCCTACACTGGGTCTATGAAGGTAAAGAGTTACAATTTCAGATTTTCATACCTCTAGTTAAAATGTCTCTCCTGCCTTCTTTCACCTCAACTCAGATATTTCAGGCAGCCTTACCTGAAACCCCAGACCAGGTTACATAACTCTCTGAAGCTTTCCTATACGACACATTCTATCCTTCCCCATCTTTGCTAAACTCCACTGTACATATGTTTCTCCAGTATGATTACCAGTCCTTAACAGTCTCTTACCTGTGCTTCTCGAGCACAGAACCTATACTCTGCCTTATAAATAAACGCTTCTTGAATAAAACAATGACAGAGAATGAAACTGAATTTACGGCCATAAAGCCATAACACTCCATACAATTAAAAACGACCTTTCATACCCATAATGATATTAACTTTCTTCTGCAAATATACACTCAGGACATCTAAATTTAAGGGAAAGTCATATGAAAATTATTAAGTACAAGCATGTGACAACATACTATTAAACCTTTTTTACCCACCACCCCGTGAAAAACATCTTTTTATGTTGGGGGGAGAAAAGCAAAAATACATAACTGTATTTTTCCCAGGCAACTATATATTTCTGTTCAACCTAAGTGCAAAGAATTGACATTTAAAGAATAGTATTTGTTGATGATCCAAGAAAAATAAAAATTATCTTGGCTGTATCCAGCTACTTCAAGGTGTTAGAAGAAAAGTCACCCATTACCGGACTCATAGATTCCTAATGTCGCAAGGGTCTTAGAAGTTACCTCATGTTATACTAATACTCCTCCTCGTTGCAGAAAGAATTCACTTTGCTAGAGATCATCCAATCCACTAGTTATTCAATGCACCCCTACATTTCTTCTTTCCTCTTTCACTCACTGACCCTCTGGACCCACACAAAATAGGTCTTCCACTATGCAAATAGTAGTCTTTGTTCAACTTATTTTAGTAACTACAAAGTAATATAGGTGCTTATCTATTTCCAAGATTTCTTTGGCTCCTCAAAAATTATCCAGTAAAATGAAAACACCAGGAACATTTACAGGTGTTCTTCTGTAAACCTTAGTTTTCTTAAGTCTCATAACCACCCTATGAAATAGGCAAGATAAGTATCATCACCCCATTTAAAGAATCATCAATAGAGAGTAGTAGTTGAGAGTCACTATGAAGCTGATTTAGGAGCAAAGGAGACCTGCCTCTTAGGAGTTGGATGATTCTGAGCCATTTCCTCCTCCACAAACTGGGAATGATAGTATAATAGCTCCTACCCCATATAGTTATTGTCAAGATTAAGGAGACAATGTGCAGTATCTCATATAACTAATCCACTAAACAATTAATGTTAGTTCATTATTATTATGCAAAAAAGAAATCACTTTTTTGGTAAATCACTTTTCCTCTCTGAATTTCACAGCAGCACTGGATCAAGAATTAAGGTCCTGTGTTCTACCTACCTTGTCTTCCACAAAACCAGAAAGTGTTTTTAGTTATTTGCAGCTTAATGACTATTTTTGTCCATCCCCATCCCCCAGCCCAACCACAGTTTTTTAAATCTACTATTACCCTCTTCCAAATAAAATCCTCCAAAGTACAAAAATTGCTAAAGCCCTCTATTTTAAAAAGTAAATTCTCCTCAGTGGACTATAATAAAGTTCTACTATGATTAGCATGCAAACAATGAAATTTATATGTAAAATGGGAAGTACCACATTAACTGCTAAACTGGTTTCTCTAACCTATTACTAAATTAACTTTTAAAAACTTTATCTGATATCTTCAAATGGTAGAGACTGCTATTTTACTGTTTGTGAAAACAACTATAACAGGAGAAACCTGTTTCACCTATCAAAACTATTGACAATGCTGACAAGAAATATAAAATGCATTTCAGAATTAAAAAAAAAACTTAGAGACCTAGACTCACTTGTGAAAAATTAAGCTACATAACTCATGCATAAAAATTTTATAGGTTCGCTTGTATAGGTAAACCAGTGGTCCTAGGATTTGAATAATAATAATATTCTAGAATATTAAGGGAAAAATGGATGGAGGAAAGAAGACATTAACTGAATTACAATTCAGTACCAAACTTGATAGGCAGTAGTTCATCTTTCCACAAAGACTAGGAAAATGGCAAATGAAAACATTAGTCCAAACATGATCCTTAACAGTACAGCAAATATGAGACAAGATTTAAAATGAAAAAATACAAAAATAAAAAATAATAATAAAATGAAAGAATACAGTTCATGAGGGAAGAGCTTTGCGGAAATAGTAAATGAATGAGATCTGATGGCCTCAGATGCTAAAGTAACAAAATTACTATAAAAACAACCTAAGAAACCATATTGTCTGCCAGTATATGTACAGGCTCCCTTCAGTGGTTGACTTTTCACTAAACTAAAATATAATCTATTCAAAATGTCATACCAAGATAAATTACTCCAGAGAGACTACTCAAGAAAATTCCGGATAACCACTGTAAGAACCATTTGCATTTGTACAATGCTCTTAGCAGAGAGCCTCAAAATGACGAATACATCTTGAAGTACAGAATAAATATTCTATATGGCTTATCAAAAATTAGTGTTCTGTCTCAAGCTTGCAACAGTGAAAAACCACAGGTTTCTATTCTTTCTAAAAATAGTATTTGTTATTTGCATCCCCTGTGGTGGAAGTCTGATTTTGAAGTCTGGCAATTTTGCTTACTGCTGATAATGAGGGCAGAATATGGGTGTATATGTGGGGTAGGGGAAAAGTTGAGAAATCCTTCACTAGTACATGAATATATCCTACACTTGCCCTTTTAAATGTGCTCCTTTCCTGGAAATTTCACACACAAAAAAAAATCCCTTTGGGGATTTGCATTACTTTCATATCTGTCACTATTTCACATGATAACCTTCAAAGAGTCTGACCGCTTGTTCTTAATCATTTGCCGGGGAGATTGTATTTTCACCAACAAATGTCAACAACTAGTGTGGGTGGTGTGCATGTGTATACGTACATAATACTCATTTATGTATATGTGTATATCTGTAGAAAATACAAAAATTAAAGCATCAATATCACAGTTTGTACCACAAAAAATGATGGTAGAAAATTTGGAAGGATTTTAATAAGCTCTATTTGGGAAACCTAACACTTCTCACAAAAGACAAAACAGAAAACAAAACAAAAAACAAAAAACAAAAAAAACAACACCCTGTGCCGACATGATTAGCTACTCCATTCAAATGGTGTGAGGTATCTGAGGCATGCTGCATCTGAACCCTTATCACACTATTTGGGGCGTGCTATCCTGTGGAGCAGTTCATATGAAACTGCCGAAACCTTCTAAAATGATAGGATGACATACTTTATACATCAGAAGCTTAAATAAATGAGGAACACAGTATGGCAACGACATAATTCGTTATTTACTTTAGAACAAAAGCTCATCCCAAAAATTCTCTGTCAACCACCCAAAAGTAGCCCAGCTTTTACCAACCAAGCAGTTATTTACTACAGCGACTTCATCACCAAGATTACCAAAATTTTCCACACGCTTCTAACAGTCTCTGTATGTGTTGTTACCTGGGCAACACTCTAAAAGGGCTTTTACCTTTACAGAACTGGGAGGTCAAAAAGAAGTAAAGCTTCTTCAAATTAACTGTGCACCATTTTAATTAGAAGCACTAAGTGTGAAATCATCAGAAAACAGAAAACCTTGAGAACTACCACCAATTTGATTAACAGACACACCTTACTGTCACTAATCTTCATTTCTAGCCACCCAATTCACCTGTGGAACAAGGGAAGCTCCATCTAGGACTTCAAAACATCCTCAGTCATACAGGCTGTCAAATACATAAGCGCTTAAATTCAAGGAACTTCTTTGAGTAGAAATATAATCTATCAATCCCTCACATCTGGCTGTGGTATGAAATACCCTGCCTTGCTGCCCTAAATTCTGAAAGCTAGGAGGCTCAGCCATGGATCTGTAAAGACTGCCTTTCTGCCAAACTAGATCTGCCTCCAAAAATTAAGATCCAGTCATTTAGAAATCACATTTTAGAAAGCACTTTGAAAATACTTTCAAAACTGCTTCCTCCTCTACTACAACCAATTTGATGCTGTCTATTTGGCAAACAAAAAATAATGGTATCTCCTTACAAAGAAAATATTTTCTCTTACTTCCCAACAGTTTTAGGATTGGTAAACTTGAGGTTGCTTCCTTAATACTAATAATTTTTCCCTTCAGCTTTTACACTTAGGATATTCAAGTACTCTCTGGGTCATACTCTAATCAAGAACATAGCATACAAAACTTCTTTAAGGTTAAAAAGTACTGGGGCGCCTGGGTGGCTCAGTCGTTAGGCGTCTGCCTTCAGCTCAGGTCATGATCCCAGGGTCCTGCTCCACGGGAAGCCTGTTTCTCCCTCTCCCCCTCCCCCTGCTTGTGTTCCCTCTCTCACTGTGTCTCTCTCTGCCAAATAAATAAATAAAATCTTTAAAAAAAAATGTTAAGAAGTACTAGATGACGCCAGAGTCAAAAATGAAAGATAAACTGAAAAGCAGAAGGGAAAACTGGCATTCAAGGCTCTTCACCACCTAGTGCTAACTCTTTCTTGCTTAGCCCGTTCCCTCTATGCCTTTGATGACCCTGGCCCTAGGCTCAGAAAGGCCTTTCTTTACATACTATTTGTCCTATTTCCACATGTCCAAATCCCACCTATTCGTCAAAGCACGGTTTTAAATGTCACCTCTTCCCTTATCCTTACAACTAAAAGAAATTGCTCCCTCCTCTCTCTAAACTCTCAGAGTGCCTTATCTTTATTTCTTTACCACACTTACTTTCTGCCATATAGTATCTTTGTTTCCATATTTGATCCCCACGTAAACATAAAGGCCTTCGGGTCAAAATCCATGCCTTGTTCAACTCTATTCAAACTGCTTAATACAATGTCTGGCACATATTAAGCACCTCAACTGAGCTACATGTAAAGCTTTAGTTAGGAGAGAAGTCCACTAGAAACAACTCCAGATTATTAGGATTCTGGAGACCTGCCTTTGTTAATAACTAGCTATATCACCTTGAACGTCAACCTTTTAGAATGTTCATCTGCAAAGTGAAGAGGGTGGACCAAACCAGTTTTTAACTGTAGGCTGTTATCTATCATTAGCTGGCTATAAAAATCAATTTGGGGGTCAAAACCCAGCTTTTTTTTTTAATGAAATGAAGTGGAATAGAAATATCAATGTGTACTATAGGCAGTAGTGTGCTGAAATGTTCAACAATTGGCTATACAAAGGGAAGAAAAAAGCCCTAAACTATACCACTTGCTGATTTCCCTTGTGTAAATACTCTCACGCCATAGACAACTTCAAGTTATCAGCATGATGTCACTGAACATGGAGCTAGGTGGGAAGAGAAAGGCACACTGCTTCTGCAAGGCAGTATGGTGAGCCAGTTCCAGCAAGGTCCTGAAAAGAAAAGTATTGTTTTGCCAAACTTTTCTTTCAACTTTGCGGGCAGGCACATGAGTGTGGGAGGAGAGGGGATTGAATCAAGGTATAAAATGTGTTTCTTACTATAAGTCACAGTCAAAACAGTTTAATAAATGTTCAGCTAAACAATCTCCTAGTCTGTTTCATGTGTCCTACACAATGCAATAAATCTTATTCTTGGTTACATATGTAATTTCTTTACCACAATTTATTTCTCTTCAAAAATGAGCGTTACAGAGATGCCTATTAATATCACCAGAGGGCAACTTACAGGGAGTGGAAATTTGGCTTAGGAAGTATCAGAAAATGGCCAAAGTTCTCAGCCTTTGTTCAGTCCCACATACCTGAAGGACATAACACATCCTACTAGTAGCAGTGGCTTACTTAGCAAAGGGTTGGGGGGAGAAGGGGAGTGGAAGAGGAAATGTACAGCATGAAAAAAAATCCAAGTAACTGTGACATTTGTGCCCATGCCCCCACTCCACTGAGAACTCAGGTACAGAGAAAACCAGTGCTGTAAAAAAGTAAATTTCTATATCTGATGTTTCCCAGCCAATTTCTCCAGCACAAGCCTGCATCCCCAAACAAGATCTCCATTACTGAGAATTCCCTACTAGAATTAAGTTTCTGCCATGGACTAGAGACATGTACTTGTTGAATTTAGAATAAGCAAGGAAAAAAAAAAAACAGCATAGCCAACAGTTGTCAGACTTGATATTCTGGGAAAATCGGGCTTTTATTGGGGAAAAAAAAAACCTTTCTTACTTCTTATTTAAGCTTACTAAACTGGGTAAGGAGAGGGGAAGTTTCTTGAATATATTTTTGGCTGTTCTATGTCTATCACAACAACACAGTCTGTAACCAGATTTTTCATGAGTATTTATAAAAAATTGTGTTTTCTATTTTTAAACCTATTTAGAAAACAAGAAGACTCAGAACTTCAAACTAATAATCGTAGCCCAAATCTAACTCCAGATCAACTAAGCATATGCCTAGAAGTTTCCAATGAAAATCCCCAAAAATTACACCAAAAAGCACCAAAAGATGACAAAAAGAAGTCAGCATGAGCACAAACTTGCTATACTCAAACAATTTTGGCATCTTAGCTGCTGAATGAGTACAATATGGAAAATAAATGAAATATGAAAAGGTAAATGTTGAGATACAAGTTCTGCTAAATTCCATTAACTCTTCCTTATTAGGGGTCCACTGAGGTTCACATACTTATTTAGCCAATTTCAAATACTAACCATAAAGTGAAAATTATTTACCACTCTGAAAAGCCATGAGTCAAGTCAAGCAATGTCTTCTTCCATGTTCACAACATTAAACCTCTCCTCTAAATTGTGAGTAGGTTTTACCATAACTCAGACTCAAGTCTGTACTTTCTCTGCCTCTACTGTTAGTGGTGGCAAATGTCATAAGACTATCTCCATAAGAAGTTCCTGAGCTATCTTTGCAGTACCAGAGGCTTGTATAGCCTTGTGCTCCTGGTCATCCTCAGACCCAGTGGCTGAGCCATTTATACAAGGCAAGAGCTACCTACAAGTAGCAACTCATTAAAACTTGTGAGACAGAGAAAAAAAAAGCTCTGTGCCTGAGAATCCTATAGACTACAGTATCTATTTTCTAAACACCCTCTTTCAAGCCATAATCATCCCTACACCTCTTCAAGACAATGGTAGGATGGAATGCAGACCCAGTTCTACACCCTCAATGCAAGAAATTTTTGCTACTTAGCTACTACCCTCTTCAAAGTTCATCTCTTGAAGTTTGGCTATCTCCCACTCATATTTTTTTTGGCACAACAGAACTCCTTTTAACTACTCCATTAAGAACGGATAAAAGGACTTTTAGTTTTAATGCTGTATCATCTGAATTCAAATATACAGTAATTGAACAAGTTGAAATCTGGGTTACAGCAAAGGAAAAAATTTTAATTACAACTTCTTAGAAGTCACAAATTTTACACTGGTGAGTAAACATGAAAACTTTTGTAAGCCTTATAAAATTCTGTCAAAGAAAAACAGCACAATAAGTACTAGGGTGAAAAGAAAATTATCTGAATCATGAAACATTAGCAAAGGAACAAAAATTCTCAGAATACCAAAACTATAATATATAAAAGTTCCTATCAAATAACAGGCCAAAAACAAAAACAAAACTTCATACATGTATTGTTCACACCTTTTTATGCTGGGTGGTATATTCACCATATGTCCCAATAGTACTGGGATCTACTACCTTGTTTCCAGCTTTCTAAAATAGAGTGTAGGCTATATAATATGTTCACATATAAGCACTGCCGAACTACACCCACTTCTCCCCAGATGACTTATTAATACATCATATCAGAGCACATTTTGAACTGATTTAATATAGACACCAGTCTCTCAAGAGTCTCAAGTAACTCACCACCTGATGAACATTTAAATACAAATGGATGAGGGGCGCCTGGGTGGCTAAGTCCTTAAGTGTCTGCCTTGGGCTCAGGTCATGGTCCCAGAGCCCTGGCATCGAGCCCCGCATCCAGCTCCCTGCTCCGCGGGAAGCCTGGTTCTCCCTCTCCCACTCCCCCTGCTTCTGTTCCCTCTCTCACTGTGTCTCTGTCAAATAATAAATAAATAAGATCTTTTAAAATAAATACATACATACATACATACAAATGGATGAAATTTATCTGGTCTTTCTTCCTTGCAATTTCATTGTCAGTTTCCTATGGGACTCTACTGAGATAATGAATCATAGGCCAGTTTTCCAGCTCTAGCAGCTCTAGCAGCTTGTGGACCAATATTTTCCAAGGACAAAATCCACTTCCAATTTGACCACAAGCAAACTTCATTTTTCTATTTTCTGACATCATAGTACTGGATATTCTACAGAAGTCCTACAGAAGCTAAATATAAACACTATTATAAGAAAAGTCAGTTTTCATGAAATTGTGTTTTCAGAACTGCAACAAGCAACTACCTACCTCCCACCAAGTACAAGAAATTTTAAAGTATTAAAAATCCCTAAATCTTCCAGTACCAAAAATGCAGGCCTTGAAATCAGTTTCCAGTCAGCGCTGAAATCTCTCAAGCAAAAGTTCTCTTTACCATTAATTAGGGTAATGAGGTTAGCGTTTCTCCTCACTTGCAGGAAACCTTCAACTCTACAAGTGACCACCTACAGTTCGGTACATTTTCTAAGATAATCTTGAGAGGTACACGGAGAATACACAAGTACCTGGACACACTGCCCTGGGATCAGAAACAAACCCTGTCAGTCCAGTCCCCTAGCATCCAGCCACCTTCCGCTGGCCGGTGGCCCCTTTCCACATGCTGACGCACTGCCCAGCCCTGCACCGTTGGCGACCAGTGCAAAGTACTAGCCCAGGCTCAGAAACTTTGACTCAGTAATCAGGACACTGAGCACCCACACCTGGACAGAGGATTTTCGTGGCCAGGCGGTCAACTCCGAAGCGGGGCATTCCTTGCAGGTAGAGATCTGCCCAGGACGCAGCCCATCCCAAACTGCAAAACCACAAGCATCAACAGCAGGAGCGGAGCAAAGTGCCGGGAGGAGGCAGGGGGAGCGCGAGGGCGAGACGCGGTCACGAACAGAAGCCTGAGTGTGGGTTAAAAAAAAAAAAAAAAAAAAAAAATACCCTAACCACACGCCCCCCGGACGCAGGGCTGCTGAGACTGCGAGCCCGGCAACAAGCAAGGCGCAGCGGCGGAGGCGGCGGCAATGTCAGGAGGGCACAGCTGGGAGCGAGCACCCAAGTCCCCACCCCGCCCCCAGGTGAGGGGCGCCCCGACTCCGCCCGGCCGCCCGGGCCAGGAAGAACGACCAGCAGGCAGAGCCGTGGGGTCCAGGAAGCGACCGACAGTCCCGAAACATCCGTGCCCTCCTCCCGGTGGTGCTCTCGCATCCAGTCCTCGGCCCGGCCCCGACATCGACCCTCCCTCGGCTCAGACCCGGCGCCAACACCCCCGGCCCGGCCCGCGGCTCCTAGGCGCCCGACCGCCCGAGGGTCCCTAGGAGGCCGCCCTCGCCTCACCTCCTCACGTCTCCGCAGACAGGGCCGGAACAACTCTGCCGGGCGCCGCGTCCCACCCGCCGCCCCGCGCTCTGCGGCCGGGCCCGTCCCGTTCACTCCGCGGCCGCCAGAGCCCTGGGAGGGCGGAGGGAGCAAGGCGGAGGGAGTGGAGAAAGGGGGGGCAGAGAAGGACCGCCCGGCAGGAAGAGACGAGGGAGGGGGCGGGCCGAGGAGGAGGCGGGTCGGGAGCGCGCGCGTCCGGGCCCCTCGGCGCGGCGTGCGCGCTCCTGAGGGCGGAGGCGCATTCTCTGCCCTCGGGGGCGGCGCGCACGCGCGTACACGTCCCCGCCTGGCAGTGGTGGGGATGGGGGGCCGGGGGCTGGCGGCGGGGCAGTGAAGACCTGACAGAACTCGGGTTCTCAGAGTGGGGGCCCCGGGAAAAGGCGGGAGACGGTCGCCGTCCCTCAGAACCTTCCGGAGGGGTAACCGAGCCCGTGGGGCCAGCGAGTTCGGGCTTGCTGAGGGGCGTCCCCGAGCCCCGGGCGGGGTGGGCGGACGGGCCTGCCCAGCGGTTAGAGAGTTCTTAGATAATTCTAAGTTTGGGGAGATTGTGTTCCTGCTCATAAACTGGTTTACATATTTTCACTCTTAATGCCCAGCAATCCCCAAGGAAGTCATCTTAAAGAATACTAACTTTTCTCGCCACTTACTCTTATGTGCCTCTTTCAAGGTGTCGTATGCTTGTCAAGCGCTCCCTTGCTGGTTCGTTCTGTGGGACTCGGGAGATTGAAGAGGGAAAACACCTGCTATGTATTTATATTAGGAAAACTCAAATCATTCTGTCCTTTGGGATAGTAAATTTGGGAGTACAAATTAGTAGAGATAAAATAAACCAACTCTTTTTTCCTTTACAAGTACTGTATTACTGATCCTTGAACTATCGGTATCCTCCTTCGTAGATCTTGCAGCCAGAAATGACCTGTAAATTTTTCTAATTTCTATAGCACTTTGTTTCTATAGGTTTGAGGCACCGAATATATTGAACCCTATCTAGGTAAATCTGTGCAAAATTTTATCCCTCTAGAGAATCCTTGAGGACCTGCTTCATTCATTTTTATATCTTCCACAACACCTAGTATAGTGGTGACTCCTAGAAAGTACTCCATAAATGTAATTGTATGAATGAATGTAGTGCAGCAAGAGTTTAGTGTATGTCCAATGATTTAAGCTCTAGAATGAATTCTTTAGTTTAAAATTCTCCCTTCTCCACTTCAATTCCCCTGCACTCATTTCCTCAACTAGATCCAAAAACTACCCTGAGAAATACATTTGTCCAAAAGGCCCTCTCACTCTTTTTTTCTTTTTCCTGACTTAAATGATTAGAGATGCTAGGACATCAAGAGTGTTGAACGATCTTGCGTTTTCCCTATCTTCTGGGCTCCTTCCCTGAAGGTCCTCTAACCTCTGTATTCCAAGAGCCTACCTACCTCTGGGCCTGACTCAATAAATGCCAGAATTTTCATATTTAATAAAATTAGGGTTGGAATAACTGAAATCATCTGTATCTATTAATAGTACACCAATAAGTACCTATTCATAATAAGCTGACAAGTAAGTACTGAGTCTCTACTAAATAAAGTACTAGTAAAGTTACACTGGGCCTCATGAGGAAATCAGTAGATGAAAAAGACGTAAGTTTCTACCTTCTGGTATCTTCTAACTGGAGAGAAGCTTTTTGACAAAAAGGGCAAACTCTGTCCCCTGGCCACATGTTATACCTCTAATCACCAGGGGTCATTGTGTAAAACTGAACTGTCCTTTACAATAGAACTTAGATAAGAGATGTCACAAGAGAACCTAGATAAGAGAGGACTGAGTCACAAGAGAACCTAGATAAGAGACAGTGAAGGTGATTCCATACAAACTTATCCTCATCCTCAGGAAAACAATTCTAAGTACATGCTGAAGAGTTAATAATAACAAAGCATTGTTCATATAATGCATGCTGCTCACTTCTCTTCCCACAATGACTTCCTTTGCAATAAGCATATGCTAGCAGCCCTAATCCTTCAAAGGACTAAAAGCTCTCACTTTGGAGGAGGGTATAAAATATTCTAGCATGGCTCATAACATGACAGAAACTGGTGGCCTAGGTTCAGATCTAACCCACAAACATGTTTTGTTTGGCCTGTGTGGTGCTTAAACAAATTAGCCAAAGTTAAAAATTAAAACCAGAAGATCTCACATGCATCCTGGCTTATCTTTAAAAAGCAAAAGGGAGCACCTGGCTGGCTCAGTCGGTTAAGTGTCTGCCTTCATCTGAGGTCATGATCCCAGGGTCCTGAAATGGAGCCCCACGATGTCAGGCTCTCTGCTTAGCTCCCTGCTCTTTAAAAAGTGAAAGATTTGGTAATAGTGGACCTCCATTTTCTCATGGTGACAATCGGCCGCCTACAGGACATTCATTCTCTCCTTTCTCAAAGTTTCTGTATTCCCTATTTTGCCTTACCCTGTATCCCTTGTGTGGGTCTGCAACTCCCAATTTAAAATTTCATAATACCAAAAACAGAAAACAAGTTACACATTGAACAAAATGGGAGAGTTTAAATCACAGTTATTTAATGAGGTGAAATATATTTCTTTTATAATGGGATTATTGGTTGACTCCCCAGCATGCATTTCTACACCTTTGCAATCGTGAGGCAGCTAATGATTTGAATAGGAAAAGGCCCAGCTCCAGTCCCAGGTGTGGGCCCTAATTGATGTTCATAACCCGCCTAATCTGGTCTCTACCTAACTCTGTCAGTGTTCAAGGATCTAATGCAGATCTTAATTGGTCCAATCATAAGGGAGGCCCAATCTCAAGTTTATTAGCAGAAGAAATGTGCTCTGTCTCTTACTCTGGCTGGTGTGATAGGTGGACATAAGTCCAGTAGTTACTGTGGCCACTTTGCTACCATGAGGGAAGCCAGCCTGAGGGTAAAACTGACACATAATTGAAGAGCTCAAACCCAGGTTGAAGCCTACCCCTTCCTCCAGATTTAGTAAGTTCCCTGAGCCAATAAATTTTCTTGACTATTTTAAAAAGTTCAAATTTGGCTTTTTATTGCTTGCAGCCAAAGTTAAGTTTTCCATACACATTAGAAAAGAAAAGGCATTATCTGATTCTTCTAAGCATACGTTTTCAATGAGATGAATAGGTAACAACCTAGTTGGTAAAATGTAAAGGGTCTTGAAAGGAACCATCCCCCAAAACTCTTTCCCTCACTAGGTTACTTGATGCCCCGGAATCCATCATCACTACACTATCTTTATTGTTAACTTTAACTTAAATCCTGTGCCCTCTTTAAATCTACTTTCCCTGAGAAGAGGACTTCATGACTCCAATCAGCAAACTTGTATAAATGAATTTATCATACAGTTTTTCAGTGTTTTTTTGTTTTGTTTTGTTTTTACTAGTGGGAAGATTAGGAAAGACACCAGAAAACTGAGAGAGCAAAGGTGTCATAGAGGAGGTACAGAAGACAAACTTTTATATTTCAGTTTTATGTAGAGCTGAAATTCAGAGTAATTCAGGCAAATCATACTAAGCCCATATGATAAAGCAAACCTATATTAAAGTCACACTTTTAAGACTGAATAAGAACAAAATCAGTGAATATGTAGGGATCAGAAACTTTCCTCAGCAGTGGAGGAGGTAGGCAAAGCCATAAATGTCTCTCTAAAAAAGAATAGCTAATGTACAATTTTTGTAATTTGAAAAGAAATAGAAAGAACACAGCCAAAAACTGTTTTCCCCATACCTTGTGGCAAGTATCCAACATCCATCTCACCATCAGGGACCTCTACTTTGGTCTAAGAGATTCTCTTTAATATATAACAAAATCATCCTGGGACTTTATTAGAAAACACGGACCTCTATGTTCAAACCCTAGGAGATTCAGGGGACCCAGGACTTCTTTTATTTTAACTTTCTTTACAAAAATGTTTAAGATCATAAAAAACTAGAGAGAATGGTATGAGTCTTCAAATGCCAATCACTCAGCTTGAAAAATTATCAACACAGGACCAATCTCCTCTTCCCCACCCCTCATGTGGCTCTCACCCATTAATACTGCATTACATAGTTCTAAAAGATAAGATTTTTTTTTCTTTTGCAATCAATAAAATCCAGAATGTGGTAAACTCTACAGGACAGACTACCAAATTCCTTCAACAAATAAATTGCATAAACAAAAATGGAAGAAGGATGTCTTCAACTTGCTTGGATATTTTGTTTTTAACAGATTCCTGAGGTATAAATGCCATACAATAGACTGCACTTTATTTATTTGTTTATTTATTTCCAATATAGTTAATATAGTGTTATATTAGTTTCAGGTGTATAATATAGTGAGTTAAAAACTCCATACATCACCCAGTGCTAATCACTAGTGCACTCATTAATCCCCATCACATATTTCACCCATCTCCCCACGCACCTCTCCTCTGGTAGCCATCAGTTTGTTCTCTGTAGTTAAGAATCTGTTTCTTAGGGGCACCTGGGTGGCTCTGTTGGTTAAGCGACTGTCTTTGGCTCAGGTCATGATGCTGGAGTCCCAGGATCGAGTCCCACATTAGGCTCCCTGCTAAGCAAGGAGTCTGCTTCTCCCTCCGACCCTCCCCCCTCTCATGCTCTCTCTCTCTCTCTCTCTCTCTCTCAAATAAATAAATAAAATCTTAAAAAAAAAAAACTGTTGGGGCACCTGGGTGGCTCAGGCATTAAGCATCTGCCTTCGGCTCAGGTCACGATCCCAGGGTCCTGGGATCGAGCCCTGTATCAGGCTCCCTGCTCAGCGGGAAGCCTGCTTCTCCCTCTCCCACTCCCCCTGCTTGTGTTCCCTCTCTCACTGTGTCTCTCTCTGTCAAATAAATAAATAAAATCTTAATAAATAAATAAATAAACTGTTTCTTGGTTTGCCTCTCTCTCTTTTCGTCCTTTGCTCATTTGTTTTGTTTCTTAAATTCCACATATGAGTGAAATCATATGGTATTTGTCTTTCTCTGACTGATTTATTTCACCTAGCATAATACTCTCTAGCTCCATCCACGTCGTTGCATCATGGCAAGATTTTATTCTTTTTGATGGCTCAGTAATATTCCATTGTAATGTGTGTGCGTGTGTGTGTGTGTGTGTGTGTGTGTGTACATCTTTTTTATCCATTCATCAGTTGATGGACATTTGGACTCTCTCCATAGTTTGGCTATTGTTGATAATGCTGCTGTAAACATCAGGGTGCATGTACCCCTTCAAATCTGTATTTTTTTATCCCTTGGGTAAATACCTAGTAGTGCAATTGCTGGATTGTAGGGTAGTTCTATTTTAACTTTTTAAGGAAACTCCATACTGTTTTCCAGTGGCTGCACCAGTTTGCATTCACACCAACAGTGCAAGAGGGTTCCCCTTTCTCTGCATCCTCGCCAGAGAACACAGGTAGTAATGTTGTTTCCTGTGTTCTTAATTTTAGCCATTCTGACAGGTCTGAGGTGATATCTCATCATGGTTTTGGGATTTTAATTTCCCTGATGATGAGTGATGTTGAGCATCTTTTTATGTGTCTGTTGGCCATCTGGATGTCTTCTTTGGAGAAATGTCTGCTCCTGTCTTTTGCCCATTTTTAAATTGGATTATTTGTTTTTTGGGTCTTGAGTTGTATAAATTCTTTATATATTTTGGATACCAACCCTTTATCAAATATGTCATTTACAAATATCTTCTCCAATTCAATAGGTTGCCCTTTAGTTTCATTGATCATTTCCTTCACTGTGCAGAAGCTTTTTATTTTGATATAGTCCCAAGGTTTATTTTTGCCCTTGTTTCCCTTGCCTCCAGAGACATATCTAGAAAAATGTTGCTATGGCCGATGTCAGAGACATCACTGCCTGTGTTCTCCTCTAGGATTTTTATGGTTTCAGGTCTTACATTTAGGTCTTTAATCCATGTTGAATTTATTTTTGTGTATGGTGTGAAAAGGGGGAAAAGATACATTCTTTTGAATGTATCTGACCAGTTTCTGCACATATTTAATGTATTCAATTTGGCAAGTTTTCATTACTTTTTTAAAAATGTAAAAAATGGTTAAAAAGTTACTCATTTTTAACAATGTAAAGAAACTATTGAAAGGGAACTCTATGTTTTAACAATGGAAAGAAAGTATATAGTCAAGGAGGGAGCCTGCCTCTGTGTTGATGTTGTGTCAGTCATTTTAACAGAGTTTTTGTTCCCTGATGCATTCCCACCCCAGCACACAAACAGAGCTTGGGCAGTGACCCCAAGTTCCCTTGAAGTACTTGCCACAGACCTAGAATTTAGATTTTGGACATATCAGAAATATTCCTTAAATACATATGTTTTGCAGAGAAGCAACTTCAAAAATTACAAATAACTTGCATGGTAAAGAGAGGAAAATTACCACTTTCCTCTTCTGAGTCAAGGGAAATCCACGCCCTATCCACAACCTCCCACCCTTCCCCCCAAGACATTTTTTAGTCCCTTTTCCCTTTGCTACATACAAAATAAGCTGCAAATTTGGAAAAAGAAAAAAAAAGTTTATGTCTAAGTTCTATTGGAGTCTACCTAACCTAAAAATAGAGTTATTAAATGAAAACCATTGTTGCTTTAGAATGTATTGAAAGATCCCTAACACTTCTCCAATTTCAGAAAGATTCTTACTACTCTTTAATTCTTTGATTTAATGACAATAACAATTTCTTGTGGAAGATCATTAGTTTATAATGTTTATACCTACCTACAATTTCAAACTCTATACCAAAATCCAGGTTTTCGGATTATTTTTAATAAAAAGTGTGTCCTGTGATTATATTCCTAATATCTTAGTTCATAAAGTAGATGGTTTGTAAATGGATGTCCACTGTGTCATTTTCTATGCTTTTTGGTATATTTTAAATTGCATAATAATTTTTAATTTAATTGCACCATCACTTTCTGCCTTACTTTGGATACATAATTTTCAATCTCTTTTATGGAATTAATATCTTTCTCTTCTGTGACCCCACAACACCTGGTACATACTTTCTTACAGCACCTGTAACACTTTCATACATTTAAAAATATTCATGACTACCTCCACTAGATTTTTCCCCTAATACCTAGACATTCAGTAAATGTTTATTGTATGAGTAATATACCATGAATGAACACATTCACAAATTTGTTTTAGAAATTACTGAGATGCTTGTCTTCTATTGAAACAGAGAGCTTAAATAATATAATAAGTTACTAAGTTTCCTACTAATTGATCATAGTCTTTCTTTGGTTGCAAGTGAACAAAAATGTTCTCTTCACAGAGAAAGCAAGCATTTAAAGAAACTCATATCTATAGTACAAGTAAGGATCTTTATCAGTAATTCTAATTTGTTAATAATCAAGATTTGACCTAACCATTTTATTAGAAGAAATATATTTAAGTCTCTATGCCAGTGACTCCTGACTGCTTGCTGCAACATCCATTTTCTCTTTCACCTTGGTAACAAAACCCCAAACTTACTCAAAATTAGAATGTGTATAGTTAAAAGACTACAATTCCTGATCTCCCTTGCAGTCACGTACTCTGACAAAGAGAAGGAACTGAGACATTTTCTTCAAAGAGAAAGAATGGGCTCTTCTCCTTTCTTCCGTCCTGCTACCTGGACCATAGATAGGATGGTTGAATCTAGCAGCCGTCTTGAACCAGAGTACAAGAGTGCACCATGGGAATGGTGAAGTGATGAACTGGAAGGATTTAGGTCCCTTATGACTTTGTAGAAGTTCCAACCAGCCTGAAATGCTGACTTCCAAAACTTCTTTTATAGAGAATGAAACCTTGTTTATGTAATGCATTATTATTATTTTTGGTTTTACTCACTATAGCTGGACCTAATTCTAAATAGTGCTGTTATTCCTAAACCTTATTTCAAATTCATACTCCTTAATTGATACCCATGATTTTAGAATAGAGAATTAACATAGTTTCATAATGGGGTGCCTGGGTGGCTCAGTTGGTTAAGCATCCAACTCTTGATTTCAGCTTAGGTCATGATCCCAGGGTTGTGAGATCCAGATCCAGCCCCACATCTGGCTTCTCACTGAGCATGGAGCCTGCTCGGGAATCTCTCTCCTTCTCCCTCTACCCTTCCCCCACACACATGCCCTCGCATGCATGCTCTGTCTCTGTCTCTCTCTCAAATAAATAGATAATAAAATAGTTTCATAATTACATAATTCCTTTAAAATTGATATTGTTTATTTGGATCTATCATATCTAGAAGGATAGCCGTTACAGAAAGTTTGGATGAGATTTTTGGTAATTCTTCATCTTGAAAACCATGGCTAAAAGGTATATTTTAATTTTTGTTTAAGTAATCTCTACACCCAATGCGAGGCTCTAACTTACAACCCCGAGATCGACAGTCTCATGCTCTACCAACTGAGCCAGCCAGGCACCCCTGAAAGGTATATTTTAAATACATTTTGGTTTGTTAATCTTCTCTGCATTTTTTCCCTACTTTAGGAGGACTGAATTTTTTCATTCAAATTTTACATTTATTTCTTCCATAGAGTTTTTTTCTACATTCATTTATTTCAGGATTCTACTGTAGTGATTGGTGAATGAAACCAATACTGAAATCATACAATTTTTATTTTATAAATTTGGGCTGGCAGTGTGTATTTCCTTCTAAGATTTGTACCTGCAAGTTCTGAAAGGTTTCCACTAACCGTACAGTGGAAAATCTGTGTATTTGTTACATTGAGCTAGTGTGACTTGAGAGATATAGTCAAAACATAACTGTTCTCTTGACATGAATTCAGAGGGTGAGTTTTTCCCCCTGTGACCAAGATGAAAATTCCAGCAAGTCTTACGACTTTTCTGCTCCCTTATCTTAAGAATCACTTTAAATCACAAAATTCAGCCTCAGTTTGACATTTAGAAAGGAAAGTCTTAGAGAAAAAGAATGTGGTCGGCTGTTTTCTCTCTTTCCTATTTACTTTCTTCCCTACTCAGTAGCTGCTGTGATGGAATCTCTGGATTGCAGTTCAGAGAGGGACTAGGGATAAGGGAGCAGAAAGGTCTTACATGGCTGGTACTACAGTGAGAACCTTGTACTTGCTGAGATTGGCAGATACTTAAAACTGATTCTTTGTCTTGTGGGAACTTTTGTGAGTTCCTCAGAGACTCATGCTTGGTCAATCAAGCTCTAACTTCTCCAACAACATCTGACACATTGACATATATTTTATTCCTGTTGGGGCTACTCCTCCCTTAGCTGCAGATTTTTTTGGATATCCACACCATACAGTTCTTTCTGTTAGAGCCCAATTGACATATCAGGCAGTTCTCTTGGGTAGAAGTCAAAAACATCTCTGGATTGGCTTTCTTCCCTGTGTGGTCCACGTCTGGTCTGTGGGAAGCTTTACGCATCATTTGTCCTGACAAATTCTGAGAGAGCTTACTGGTCCCAATGCAACTGGACATATCCTCTCCAACAACAACGAGCTTGCCAAGCCATCACTTTCTGGTCCTCTGGATTTTCCAGGGAGTCAGATATCAGTCCTTTATACCCTGTCTTTGTGACCATAGTGTTCTGGATAATCCTATAAGAATCCCTACTGTCAGGCCAGAGGTAAAAGGGCCAGCACCCTCCCCTGCTCTACCTTAGTGAGAGGGGTGTAGGATCCACAACATTGTTTTATCTAAAGAATACCACTTCACAAACTCAGTCTCACTTTCCACTGCCTGGCTCTTGTGGTTTTTAAGAACCATCTAACCAGTGGAAATTTGTTTTGAAATTTCTGCTGGGTGGTCTGGTACCTCACTCTGAAAAAAATCACACCTGTTGCATTGGAGAGCTCCTTTCAAAATTTTCTATGCAACTTCCTTGTTACATTTGTTGTAGCTTCAAGATGCAAGTAGCCAGACTTTTCAGAGACATGTTTAACTAAGAGAGAATTAGCAGTTTTCCAATAAATTATGCTTTAAAAATGAAATCCTTTAGTGGAATAACAGGAATATAAAATGATTTTTAAAAATCATCACAAAATAGGGAGCCTGGGTGGCTCAGTTGGTTAAGCGACTGCCTTCGGCTCAGGTCATGATCCTGGAGTCCCGGGATCGAGTCCCACATCGGGCTCCTTGCTAAGCAGGGAGTCTCCTTCTCCCTCTGACCCTCCCCCCTCATGTGCTCTCTCTCTCTCTCATTCTCGCTCTCTCAAATAAATAAATAAAATCTTTAAAAAAAAATCATCACAAAGTAGTCATTATGTGCAAAGTAAAAATTGGTATTTTTCTCTCTAAGCAGTAACTTTTACCAATAATTTATTTGAATTACTACATCCTCTTTCCCACTCCGCCATGAATACTTTCAGACCTAGGAAACCCTCCTTTAACAAACGCTGAATTCTTCATCCCAGAGTAAAAAAGTATTTGGAATAAAAATTTGGCTGCCCTCTTTAAAATCAAACACATCTTTGAAAATCAAAAGCCCTTCTAGATATGTGTAGTTGCTTCAGTTTGTGGAATAATTCCAATGACTGACTATATTACATAGCTTTCTATCGAATTACATTTCTACATATTTTAACTTTCTCTTATCCAAAAACTTTCCTTCTAAGTGGATAAACAGAAGAAAAGGAAAAGTATATGCACATAATAGATTTGTGTCCCTGACATGATTCCCTTATTACTTTTTTCTCTAACTGGAATAATATATGACCTTTACTTACCCCCAAAACTCTGCCTTTTGAGGGATATTACTTCAAAGCCTTCCCCTTCCTTCTTGACAAAGCTTTCCATATCATCTTCATTTGGTCATTTTAGTAGTAAACATTCCCATTCATTCTGAAGAAATATTCATTGAGTACTTCTTAGGTAGAATGCACTGTTCTCGGTACGGAGATACAGCAATAAACCTGAGAGAAAAAGTCCAGGATAACTTGTAGATACCCATAGAAAACACCAGCAGTGAAAAAATAAATAAACAGGGGCACTTGGGTGGCTCAGTTGGTTAAGCGTCTGCCTTTGGCTTAGGTCATTATCTCGAGGTCCTGGGATTGAGCGGGGAGTCTGCTTCTCCCTCTCCCTCTCCCTCCTCCCCGCTGCTTGTGCTCTGTCTCTGTCTCTGTCTCTGTCTCTCTCTCAAATCAATAAATAAAATCTTTAAAAAAATAAACAGACAGTATAATATAATGTCAGGTGCTGATAAATGCAATAAGGAAAAATAAAACCGTGTTGAATCACTATATTGTACACCTGAAACTAATATAACACTGTATGTTAACTAACTGCAATCAAAATAAAAACTTAAAAAACTAAAAAAAAAATTATTAAATAAAACATTGTAAAAGAATAGGAAGTGCCATTCTAGGTAAGGCAGTCGGGAGAGGCCTCTGTGAGGAAGTGTTAGAAAACCTATGATGTGAGGTCAGTTAATACAAATAGTCTGAGTTGGCAGAGTCCTTGGTGTGCTCTAAGAACAGCAGAGAAGCCAGTATGACTGGGGCCAATGATTGAAAGAAAAGTGGTAGGAGGGCACCTGGGTGGCTCAGTTGTTAAGCGTCTGCCTTCGGCTCAGGTCATGATCCCAGGGTCCTGGGATCGAGTCCCGCATCGGGCTCCCTCCTTGGCGGGAAGCCTGCTCTCCCTCTCCCACTCCTGCTGCTTGTGTTCCTGCTCTTGCTATCTCTGTCTCTGTCAAATAAATAAATAAAATCTTCAAAAAAAAGAAAAGTGGTAGGAGATGAGATTGGGGGAGTGGGAAGAGCTAGCTAGTGGCCAAGATGATAGAGGGCCTTCGTAGACCATGGCCCAACTTTAGAAGTACAACTTAGATTTCATTCTATGTTGATGGAAAACCATTTTAAGTAGAGAAGTGACAAGATTGGTTCTATGCTTTAAGAAGATCAATGTGGCTGTAGAGTTGAGAACTGACTATGGAGGAACAGGAGTAGAAACATGGAGACCATTTAGAAAACTAGTTTAGAAGACCAGATAAAAAGGATGGAAGCTTGAAAGAGAGGCGTACTGAGAGAGGTGGGAAGAGGTGACTGGATTCTGGATGTATTTTGGAGATAGAACCAATAGGATTCACTGATGACCTGAGAGTTAAAAAGGAGTCGGGGCTGATTTTAGGAGTTTGACTCAAGCAATTAGGTAAATGGTGGGAACACTAGGAAAGGGAAAAATGGAGTTGGAGGACTGTAAATAATCTAAAGTTGGATTTTACATTTTAAGTTTGAAAGCTATTAGCCATCCAAGTGAACATTTTGACCTTAAAATTAGATATATGATCTTGGGTATAAGCTAGAGAGAGAGCGAGATGAGTCTCAAAGACTCATCAACATATAGTTTTCCTTAAAAAAAAGAAAAGAAAAGAAAAACAATCTCAAACTTACAGGAAAGTTGCAAGTACAGCATAAACCACTTCTTTCCTTAGTCATTTGAGTCAATGTTGACTCAATAATGACCCAGTGAGAATGCTACTCCATACCCCATCACTTCCTAATACTTTAGTGTGTTCTTCCTGTTTAACCACAATAAAACCATTGAAATCCAGAAATTAAGACTGCCATATTACCAACATCTAATCCTAATGACCTTTATATCAAAAGGATTTAGGGGTGCTCGTGTGGTGCAGTTAAGTGCCGACTCTTGGTTTCAGCTCAGGTCATGATCTCAGGGTCATGAGATCAAGCCCCGCATCAAGCTCCGTGCTCAGTGCTGAATCTGCTTAAGATTCTCTCTCTCTTTCTCCTTCTGCCCCTCCTGCTTGTGCTCTCTCTCTCTCTAAAATAAATAAATAAATCTTAAAAAAATAAAAGATTCAGTTCAGAATTATGTTTCTTTAGTCTTTTTCATTCTGGAACAGTTTCTTACTCTTTCCTTGATTTTCATGACCTTCCTACTTTTTAAGATTACAGGGAAGGGAAAGGAACTGAAAGAAAGAAAAGGGAAAGAGTATATGTATATGGTTTGTAAAGCTTATGAAACTGGCTGAGGTCTCCCAGGGAATAAGGACAAATAAAAGAGAACTGAGTCTTAGGGAACCCCAACTTTGACATTCACTTGTCAAAAAAATGAGGAGGAACCAACAAAGTAGATTGTGAAGAAGGAGCCAAAGAAATGGGGGAAACCAGGAGAGGGAAGTTTTTTGGAGGCCAACATATTATGTATTCCAAAAAGATCAACTATGTTGAATACTACTAAGAGGTAAAACATGATGAAGACTGAGAACCCAGCACTGAATTTAGTGATATGGTGGGCAATGGTAGACGTGGTGAGAGTATTCACAGTGGAATGATGAGGGCATAAAGCCTTATTGCAGTGAATTCAAGACTGAAAGATGATTACATGGGGACAGCACATTTATAAAATTTTCTTTCCAGTTTTATCCTATAAAGAGGATTAAAGAAATGGGGCAGTGTCTAAAGAGGGATGAGAGATCAAGAGAGGGTTTCTTTTATTAAATTAGAGATATTAAATGTATTTCTTTTCTTTCCTTTTTTTTTTTAGTAGGCTCCACACCCGCATGGAGCCCAACACCGGGCTTGAACTCACAACCCTGAGATTAAGACTTGAGCTGAGATCAAGAGTTGGATGTTTAAACAGCTGAGCCACCCAGGCGTGCTATTAAATATATTTCTATGTTAGTGTTAATGATCCCACAGAAAGAAGAAATCTGATACAGGAAAAAGATAGGATAATTTTAGAAGTGAAGTTCTTGAGCAGGCAAAAGGGGATGGGACCCAGAGCACAGGAGGGGTTGGATTCAAACAGCAACAGGAACAGTTCAGCCTTCCTAGTTAAGAGGGAAGGTAAGATGCAGGGAGTGGGTAGAATTAGTGGTGAGAAGTTGTGAAAGTTCTCTGCTGACTGCTTCTTTTTCCTCAGTGAAATAAAAAGCGAAGTCATCAGCTAGGATGGAGAAGAGAGGAAGAGGCTGGAGAGGAATGGCATCATCTGGAAAAGTGGGTAAGTCAAATGACTAGGGAAATGGAAAGAATGGCTGGACAACATTGAGAACCCACTTGAAACTTGAGGTCACAGTTTTAAAGTAAGTCCATTCAGCATGATAATTTTTTTTCTCCGGTTGATTAGACTGAGTAGTTGGGAAGTTGTATTATACCAGGAGTTTTGCCAAGCAAGTACCAATGGAGAAAAGGGTGAGGGTGTTGAGGGCATAAGCTATGAGTGCTCACAGTATAAATCATCTCATGAAAGAGTTTATAAAACATTATCCACACAATATTTAAAATGTATTTTAATAAAAAATTAAAATATTTATAAAGTAGTTTCACCAAGTAATGTGTGTGTATATATAAAACACATAAATATATAAATAAAATATTATCTTCTTAACTATAATTGCCAATCACATTTGGAGACAATATCATTCATATGCACAAGAATTACAAATAGTAAATAAATTTCAGAAATCGATATTATTGTCATCATCAATATTTTCACTATACAAATATGGGCTCTATAAAAAATGGCTCTTGTTCCTTATCTCAGAACTGAATACAGTTTAGGAAATCCAGAGCTAAATTTTTCCCTTTGCATCCAGGAGGCAATTAACTTTTTTTTTATTATGTTATGTTAATCACCATACATTACATCATTAGTTTTTGATGTAGTGTTCCATGATTCGTTGTTTGCGTATAACACCCAGTGCTCCATGCAGAATGTGCCCTCTTTAATACCCATCACCAGGCTAACCCATCCCCCCACCCCCTCCCCTCTAGAACCCTCAGTTTGTTTCTCGGAGTCCATCGTCTCTCATGGTTCGTCTCCCCCTCTGATTTCCCCCTCTTCATTTTTCCCTTCCTACTATCTTCTCTTTTTCCTTTTTTTTTTTTTAACATATAATGTATTATTTGTTTCAGAGGTACAGGTCTGTGATTCAACAGTCTTTTTTTTTTTTAAGATTTTATTTATTTGAGAGAGAGAGAATAAGAGACAGAGAGCACAAGAGGGAAGAGGGTCAGAGGGAAAAGCAGACTCCCCACTGAGCAGGGAGCCCGATATGGGACTCGATCCCGGGACTCCAGCATCATGACCTGAGCCGAAGGCAGTCGCTTAACCAACTGAACCACCCAGGCGCCCTGTGATTCAACAGTCTTACACAATTCACAGCGCTCACCATAGCACATACTCTTCCCAGTGTCTATCACCCAGCCACCCCATCCCTCCCACCCCAGGAGGCAATTAACTTAAGTGTTTTGGTCCACTTCACCTCTGCTCTGTCTTGAGGCACCAACAGTTCTAGTAGCTATTAGTTCAGTAGTTTTATTATCTCATTCCAAAGATAGTGTAACTAATCCAATAGGGAAATCCATTGGTACTGACTATGTGAAAATAGTTACATGTGTATCACACATGGCTCCATTTTTGATATCCAGATGTGCCTAAGGCCTCAGTCCCTTTCAGAACGGGATGGGTCAAGATCTTTGTATGTATATTCATTCATCCCTTCACAATTAATTGAACATTATCTTGTGTTGGCTTAGTTGGGGGAAGTAAAAATAAATATGCTGTGCTTTCTGCTGTCAAGAGGTTTTCTCAACAATAGGCCAGATGAGACATGCACATGAAGAATTCTGTAAAGCAGTTTGTGGTGAGTGTTATGTTGTTGATACCAGGTGAATGCTATAGTTTATAGAGTTAGAGAAGGCATGGTGTTTGAACTGGGACTTGAAGGATGGCAGAATTTTGAAAGGGAGAGAATAGAATAAGAAAGCATTCCAGGCAGAAGGTGTGGCATGAGCAAAAGCAATGGACGGTAAGGAGGAAAAAATGGGTGGAAAGAATAACATGCTTTAGATATCATTGACAGTAAGACCAAAAATCCACTCGATAAACTTTAGATAAAGTAGTATCTATTTAAAGAGAAATCCTCACGGACTCAAGAATGGGCAGGAAGTTTATCTGGGCCCCACAAATGTGTGGAACCGGGAACTGGAAAGTTAAGAAGCAAGGTTAATCTTTCCTTCATTTCTATTTTTCATTGCCTACTTCTTTTCTCTCTGTCTCTCTCTCCCTGGTGTGTCAGTTTGGGGCCTCCAAAAAATAAACACCAAGATATGCACATAGCAGAAAAAAAAAAAAAAACACCCTATCTCCTAACACTAGTTCCCAACAATTTATCAAGAAGAGCCTCTGTGATCCATTTCCAGTTTCCTGGAATGGAGAATTAGAATGACACCGTTTGGGTCAAATATCTACACAGCCGTTGCTAGGGAGTATGAAGTTGAATGGTACCAACACGGAAACTAGGCCCATTGTACAGAAGGGGCTGAGGATAATGTGCAGTTTGTTAAGAAGGAGGGTAGGCAGAGGGATAGAGTCATCTCTGTTTTCAAAAATACTTGAGTTGGAATACAAAGATCTGGGTTTGAATCACAAATCTGACATATATTACCTATGTTATTTTCTTAGTTAAGAGTTCCTCCGTGTATATGGTGCTTCCTCATCTGTTAAAGGAGAATTAATAATACTTTACAGGGCAATTACAAGAATTAAGCAATATAATAAATATGAAAACACCTTGAAAATTTTAAAGCCCTATACAAGAACAAAGGGCAGAAAGATTAAAGAAAGAACAAGTAGTCCAGATTCGATAAATCAGGGTTTTTATTTTAATAGTGGAATGCATGCTGAATTCAAGCAAAGAATATGGAGTCAGAGAATCTGTTAGGAAGCTATACAAATAATCAGTCTGTAAGGATGTGGTACCAGTTCATTTCAGGGGTGAAAGGCAGTGGTGGTAAAAGTACAATAGTAATAGTAACAAAATTAGGATAGAATAGTATCAGAATTAAGACAGCAATGGAATTAAGAAAGTGGATGTGAAAATAATTTTGGAACCTTATGCAATGTGAGCCATCCCATGCAAATTTACTCCTCCAGACTCTGGATAAACTTATGAAAAACAAAAGAGATTACATTTCATTCTGGAATATTCTTCTGAGGGTGCCTGGATGGCTCAGTCAGTTGAGCGACCCACTCTTGGTTTCCGCTCAGGTCATGATCTCAGGTTCCTGAGATCAAGTCCCATGTTGGGCTGTGCACTCAGCATGGAGTCTGCTTGAGAGATTCTCTCTCTCTCTCTCTCTCTCTCTCCCTCTCCCTTCCCCTCCCCCTTTCCCCATCCCCTGCTTATGCTCTCTCTCTTTCTCTCAAATCAATAAATAAAATCTTTATTTTTTTAAAAAAAGGAATACTCTTCTGGAAAGAGAATTGAGCTCCTTGCAAGGAAACTCATCTGAAGACAAGAAGATTTAAAAAATGTTGAAATGATACCTTTGAGCCAGAATTAACCTCCAGGGATAGAGGAAATTTGTTCATGAGAAAAAGCATAAGTAGATGGCCAAGTATAATATTTTTGACTGGTACCAAAAGACTATTTTGCCCAACAATATATTCCACTGTTCATGCTATGGTGGCTAATGTTTACTGTTTTGAATTAAAGACGTTGAAGGTTTCTATTAAATATATACATTATCTTGGAATAACTCAGCAAGAAAAAATAGCTTGTTATGGGGCGCCTGGGTGGCTCAGTCGTTAAGCATCTGCCTTTGGCTCAGGTCATGATCCCAGGGTCCTGGGATTGAGCCCCGCATCAGGCTCCCTGCTCGGTAGGAAGCCTGCTTCTCCCTCTCCCACTCCCCCTGCTTGTGTTCCCTCTCTCGCTGTGTCTCTCTCTGTCAAATAAATAAAATCTTAAAAAAAAAAAAGCTTGTTATAAGATACAAGCAGAGGAACCCACTAATAGAGAGGGAGATTTTTAGAGACACAAAGCTTGTTGAAAAATATCACCCTAAAACTAATCAGTTTGTCAGAGTATCTGTCCTATCACCTAGAAGGAAGAGAAGGAAAAGCAATGAAAGACAAGAGAATTTTGCTGCAGAAGCAGGAGATCACAGATGGCCTCAAGCTGGGATTGACAACTTCTGAGAATTGTTGTATTGTCACAACTCATCCCCCACCCTTCACCCCTGGCTGCTACGTGTCATCTGAAGCAGAACATTGGGAAATACCCCGGCAGAATTGTACCCTGGATTTTAGGCTCTTCTAACAGTAGAAGGAACTAGAAAGATAACGCTGTTACATACTGAAAGAAAATTTCAGGATTAGGTTTGAGGTGGAAGGGGACAGAATCAGAAATTAAATTTTGGATGCATCAAGTTTCAGATACTTATTAAATAACCAAACGCAGTGTCACACAAGCAGTGTCATATATATATATATATATGATTAGTGTGTCATATATATATGTATATATATATATGTGTATATATATATATATATATATATGATTAGAATTCAATCAGGTGAGAAGCCTGAGTCACAGATAGAAATTTGGGATTGCCAATATATAGAGATGTTATTTAAAACCATGAGAATGAGGGGTGCCTGGCTGGCTCAGTTGGAAGAGCATACAACTCTTGATCTCAGGTTCATGAATTCAAGCCCCACATTGGGGGTAGAGATGAGTAAAAGAAATAAATAAATAAACTTAAAACAAAAACATGAGAACGAGATCACCGAGGGAGGGAATGGAGACAGAGATAAGAAAAGAACCAAGCCTAGAGCCCTAGAGCAGTTCTAAGATTGAAGATCTGAGAAGAGGATGAACTCTCCAGGGAAACTCGGAGGAGCAGCTTGTGAAATAGAAGGGAAATCAGGTTAAGTGTGGTGTCCAGGGAGCCAAAGGAAGATAGTGTTTCAAGGAGAGAGGAATTCTCAGCCGGTATTGAATGCTGCTGATAGGGTCAAGAAAGATAAGAGAATTCTAATACTAGTCCCAAGTTTCAAGGAAATGAAGGTAACAAAGACTTGGCTTTTTAACTCACAACAATAGAGATGATGATTTCTTGATGCCTTTTGGATAAATATATGGTACTATTTTCAAGAAGATTCTAATCAGAATATTCACTGAACTTGCTACAGTTCCCAAATAGTCACACTTACTGAGTGCCTTTTATGAAGAAGACCCTGTGATAGTTGTTGGGGAAACAAAAATGAGTAAGATATGAGTCCTGACTTGAAAAATATTCATTGCAGGGCGCCTGGGTGGCTCAGTTGGTTGAGCGACTGCCTTCGGCTCAGGTCATGATCCTGGAGTCCAGGGATCGAGTCCCACATCAGGCTCCCTGCTCAGCAGGGAGTCTGCTTCTCCCTCTGACCCTCTTCCCTCTCGTGCTCTCTGTCTCTCATTCTCTCTCTCTCAAATAAATAAATAAAATCTTTAAAAAAAAAAAAGATATTCATTGCTACTATATTCTGAACACATAACTAGGTGTCCAGCACTGTGTAAAGCACTTTACAAATACTATCTCATTTAACGTTAACAACAACCCTATGTGCCAGGTATTTTTATACTCTTATTTATTATTTTTTATTTTTAAGTAATCTACACCCAATGTGGGGCTCAAACCCACAACTCCAAGATCTAGAGCTGCATGCCCTCCGACTGAGCCACCCAGGTGCCCCATACTCATTTTTAAAATGAGAAAACAGAGGCATAGCCTGGTTAAATAATTTGACCAAGTCATTTAGGCATTAGTAGTAAGAGTAGGAAGCAGGTGTGTATATGAGTATGTGTGTGTGACTTAAACAGCCATTTATTTAACTCATAGTTTTATGGGTCAACAGTTGGAGCTGGTCTTACATGGGGAGCTCTTCTGGTCTCATTGGACTCATTCATGTGTTTACATCAATAGTTTGCTGGGGAAGTGGGAGTGACGAGCCATATGTCTTTCGTCTTCCAGCAGACCAGCCTAGGCTTAGCCACATGGACTGTCAGGGTTGTAAGAGTGAAACTGGAAGCCTGCAAGTTCTCTCAAGGCCAAGAAGTGGCACCAAGTCACTTCTACCACATTTTGTTGGCCAGAGTAAGTCACAAGGTCCATATCCAAGGTGTGGGGAAATTGCTCAGTAAATATGTCCACAACATCTTGCATTTAGCTGGTCCTCAGCAAATGCTTATGAGACAAATGAAAAGAAAACTTTCCTTTTTTTTTTAAGATTTTATTCATTTTTTGGCGGAGACAGAGACAGGGAGAGAGGGAACACAAGCAGGGGGAGTGGGAGAGGGAGAAGCAGGCTTCCCGCTGAGCAAGGAACCTGATGTGGGGCTCAATCCCAGGACCCTGGGATCAGGACCTGAGCTGAAGGCAGATGCTTAACGACTGAGCCACCCAGGCGCCCAAAAAGAAAACTCAATCTTAAACTATACAGACTTCATTCAATGCAATCAACTGCTAAATTTTATTCCTCATCTGCTAAGGGCCAGGAAACCTCAAACCATCCATTCTCATCTTTGGTTTCAGAATAGCAAATGAGGGAGCAGGAAGGTGGGGCAAAAGGCAGAGGGTCACAGAAGCTCAGCTAGCCCCAAAAATCTCCTCTGAAGAGATCCAGAGCATCATCAGAGGTCTGGGCCAGATACCCAGTCACCTGAATTGAAAGCCACGTGCTCTTCCCTCAGGGGTAAAGAAAGACTTTAAGGCCTCTGAGAGGACATGGAGACAGCCTCTTTTGACTCTCCCCCCACCCCAGATTTAACAGCTTTATTAAGACTTAAATGATGTGGAATGAAATGCACATATTTAAAAATGTACAATTTGATACCTCTTGATGTACGTATATACCTATGAAACTATTGCCAAAATCAAAATAATGAACTTGTCCATCACCCAAGCTATCTCATGCCCCTTTGTTATCCCTCCCTGTGGTCCCTCCTGTCCACCCCTGCCCCAGGCAACCACTGATTTGCTTTCTGTCACTATAGACTAGTTTGCATTTTCTAGAATTTTATTTAAATAAAATCACACATTCTTTTTTCAGTCTGGCTTCTTTCATTCAGCATAATTATTTTGAGATTCATCCATGTTGTGTGTCTCAATACTTTATTTCTTTTCATTGCTCTGTAATAATCCATTGTATGGGGGCGCCTGGGTGGCTCAGCAGATTAAGAGTCCGCCTTCTGCTCAGGTCATGATCCTAGGGTCCCCTGCTCAGTGGGGAATCTGCTTCCCCCTCTGCCTCCCTCCCACTTGTGCTCATGTTCTCTCTCTCTCTCAAATAAATAAGTAAAATATTTTTTAAAAAATCCATTGTATGGGTATATCACTATTTATTCATGCATATAGTGAGTTTTGGGGTTGTGGGAGTCAGATTTTTAAACTTAGTTTAGTTTTACTTGAAAGTCTGTGATTTTATCTACTATGTAATAAGTACACTTTGTTATGGACTGAATTGTGTCTCCCCACCCCCCCCACCCCCACCCCCGCCCCGCCAAATTCTTATGTTGAAACTCTAACCCTCAATGTGACTATATTTGGACAGAGGGAGGTAACTTTAAGGAGGTAACTAGGATTAAATGAGATCCTAAGTGTGAGGCCTCAATCCAAAAGAACTTGTGTCCTAACAAGAAGAGGAAAGGGGGGTGCCTGGGTGGCTCAGTCGGTTAAGCACCCAACTCTTGGTTTGGGCTCAGGTCATGATCTCAGGGTCCTGGGATGGAACCCCATGGTGGGCTCTGTGTTCAGCACAGAGTCTGCCTGAGATTCTCTCTCCCTCTCCCACTGCCCCTCCTGCTCATGCTCTCTCTCTAAAATAAATACATCTTTAAAAAAAAAAAAAGAAGGAGAAGGAGGAGGAGAAGAAGAGACACCAGCACGTGCACACTCTCCCCCTCTCTCTGCACAGGAAAAAAGGCCAGGTGAATATGCCCAGTGAGAAGGTGACCATCTGCCAGCCAGAAAAAGAGGTCTCACCAGAAACTGACCCTGCTAGCACTTTGATGTTGGACTCCAGAACTGTGAGAAAATGTCTGTTGTTTAAGGCACCCTGTCTGTGGTATTTTACTGTGGCAGCCTGAGCAGACTAATACATACTTCAAGTGAAAAGATTAATGACTTCTGAATTTCAACAGGTGCAAAATGAACCCAATATTTTCCCCCACCAAAATTTGATCCCCTATTACCATGCATGATCTCTCTGAATGGCACCACCATTGAATCTATCAGAGAAATCCAAAACCCAGAGGCTCTTGTTAACATATCTCTCTCTCTCTCTCTCTCTCTCTCTCTCGCCTATCCCATTTCCAACTCATCTCTCCATTCTATTAATTTCACTTCTGGCTAGTCCTTGAACCCAGCCACTTCTCTTTCCCTCTACAGCCATCTCTCTACCTCAAGTGACCATCCTTTCTTACTTGGGCTAGAATCACAGTGTCTGAACACTCTCCCTATCCCTCTGATTCATTCTCCACATGATAGCCAGAGTTTTGATTCAAAACCAAAACCAGTTATCACCCTTCTGCCACGAACAGTTCCCAAAGCTCCCAGAATAAAGACCAAGTTCCCTAACTGGTCTATGAGGCCCTTCATAACTGGCCTCTCTCCAGCCTTCCTTTCACTAGTTTTCTCCCTCATTCTCTGTCCTTCAGTCACACTGGCCTTCCCATTCCCTAAATGTGCCTGTGGCTCCCACAGGTCTATTTCCTCTATCTAGACTCTCTCTACCCTTCTGTTTGACTTTACTTCAATCATCACTTCACCAGCAAAGTCTTCTGGGACCTCTCTGCCTATGACAACTAACCTGTTATGCACCTAAAATTACAGTGGCAATTTACATCTGTTTGTGTAATTCTTTGATTAATGTCTGCTTCTCCAGTGCCTAGCATACGTATAAATATAATAGGAATTCTTATCCTGAGATGCAGAAATCTTTTAGACAGGTTCATGGATGCCCTGAAACTATGTAAAATTTTTCATGCATTGGCTAGCTGTATGTTTTTCTACAGATAAGGGCCACGGTTTATATCATATTTCATCCATTAGGAGGAAATTAGATTCAGTGGTTGGTCCATTTTCTTATTTCTTGTTGGCCTGGAGCGCCCTGTTTAAAATCAGAAGAGAAAGAAAAGATGAATACAAGAACTAATGCTGTCCTGCATTATAATGTAAATTTCTTTCTTTTTAAGATTTTATTTATTTATTTGTCGGGGAGAGAGAGAGAGAGAGAGAGCACGCACAAGCAGGGGGAGTGACAGCAGAGGGAGAAGCAGGCTCCCCGCTGAGCAAGGAGCCCAAGGTGGGACTCGATCTCAGGACCCTGAGATCATGACCTGAGCCCAAGGCAGACGCTTAACCCACTGAGCCACCCAGGCATCCCCATGATGTAAATTTCCATCTCCATTGTGTACGAGGGCTGTGTTATGTAGAGAAATTAAGACAATGGTTCTTTTCCTCTTTATTGGTACTGCTCTGAGAATAGAGGTTTGTCCTTGAGAAATCAATGTGTGTATATGTGCATGATCTGATGATTGTCTCCTAGGTCCTTAGAATACTGTATCTCTTTCTAGACTCTAGACTACGCAACTACACTTAGAATGGAAAGCCCACAAGGAACTCCCATCCCTTCCCCGTGTTATTATTCTAGACTGAAACAACCAAGATGGGGAAATGTACTGCTGAGGAATATTCAGATCCATGGGCTATCAGGAGGGAAAAAGAGACTGTGGACGAGAGTCTATGATCCAAACCATTAGCAGCAGAAAAATGAAGGGTATTCTCTAACTGGACAGAGAATTCCTTCCTGAGCAGCAGAGTGCAGGTAGGTGAACCCATAATAGATGTGGAGCAACCTTTCTCACCCTTCACTTTTCCCGAATATGCCAAGGATGGTGATTCTAATGAGTGGGCGAGGGAAATCTGTGGTTTGGGTTGTACCCTGCAGAGGGAAGTGTAGAGAGCTCTGGGAGCACTTATGAGCCACATCGAAGGAAAGAAGGCTATGAAGGAATGCTTCCCATAAGAGAAGACATCTGAGCTATATTTTGGATTAATAACATTTTTCATAAACTGTTTTGCAAAACCAACAGAAATCTTGATGAGCAGAATTTAGGGAACTGAAGCATAGGTAAGTGAAGATATTTCCCCAGAGAAAATATGAAGCATATGGTCTGACATCAAATGATTTGGCATTAATGACAGAATATTTGAAATTGGGACTCTGTAAAAGAGAGCATATGGTCACTCTAAGCATAGGGTGTAGCTTGGGAGAAGGTGCTAAGGTGTGAGAGAATTGAGCCAACAAAAAGGTGACTGAATACAGTGAGATTAAGCAAATGTCTAATGTCATCAACATTGATTGCAGAGAGTTAAAAATAAACCTAAGATATAGAAGCCAACCAAGATCCCCTGAAGAGTTTCCTGCCCACTCTCCTCTCTCTGGTGTGACTGATATTAACAGCCTCCACCAACATCCAGCAGGTAGGCTTCAGAAGTGGGTGATGATGGATTTTGAGGTCATAAAATATATGAAGGCCAGCAAAAAGCAGCAAAGTAATTGGGAAATAGGCAGCAAATACTGCTCCAGAAATACTGATTATACTTCCTCTAAACTCCCACCATCAGACAAATACCAGCATTGCAACTATTTTATTTAATAGTTTAAAAAACTGATTTAATATATTCCTCAAATAGAAGAAGACACGAGATGTACGTTTTTATTTTCAAAAGGGAGACAATATTTTTAACCTAAAGAGAAAACAATTGGGATTAAGTGCATTTTGGTACTACCTCCTTGACTTCTTTCTATACGAGATATAAATTCTTAAACATCTATATTTATAATAAATATAAATATATATTAATATGGGACTTCATGGGACAAAAGAAAATAAATTTTGAAAATCTAAGGACTTCTTGAGATGGGAATAAGAGTGAAAATCAACTAGAAACCTATTTCAGGGAGGTAGTAATTTATAAAAACTAAACAGCTAAAACCAAACAAAACTAAACTAAGCAAAATAGCTAGGCGGTGATGACAAAGCAAAGAATGACAATTTTTGGAGGGGTTGATAATTATTTTCAGAATTTGAGCTTCCTTTTTTGCACTTCAGAACTAAGTGGTTAATCTCAAACAACCACATTGAAGAAAATCGGCACTTTTTAATAGGAGCAAATAATTCAAAAAAGACAGAATGCAAGGCCAAAAAATGTATTATAATGTTTAGCCTTCCTACTAACCAGTAAAACAATATCTCTTTGCTTATCATTTATAAAGATTAAAAAGAAGGGTAATACTCAGTGCTATTGAGGGTGGAAGTCTCATAGATGATTAATGGGAGCATAAAAGGCATGATTTTTCCGAGAAGCACTTTGGCAAAATAGAAGAAAACTCTCAAAAATGAGCACAGCTTCTGATGTAAAAATTCTACTTCTAATATTTATTTTGGAGAAATAATCAGAAAAACCTGCAAGGATAGATTATATCATTTTTTTAAAAAGATTTTATTTATTTATTTATTTGAGAGAGAGAGAGAGAGCACATGAGAGGGGGGAGGGTTAGAGGGAGAAGCAGACTCCCTGCTAAGCAGGGAGCACGATGTGGGACTCGATCCAGGGACTGCAGGATCATGACCTGAGCCGAAGGCAGTCGCTCAACCAGCTGAGCTGCCCAGGCGCCCTAGATTGTACCATTTTTAATAGTATTGTTGATAAAAGCTAAAAATGTCCGAGAGTTCCCTGGTAACATTATAAAGTGTGCAATCATTTAAAATACCTATATGCATATACACAGAAGGAAATTCACAATACTAATAATAAAACAAGTTTTGAAATAGTGTATACAGTTTGACCCCCAATTTAAAAAATTCTGTAACTATAGGGGCACTTGGGTGGCTCAGTTGATTAAGCTTCTGACTCTTGATTTTGGCTCAGGTCATGATCTCAGGATCCTGGGATCAAGCCCATGTTGAACTCCATGCTCCTCGGGAGTCTGATTGAGATTCTCTCCTTCTCCCTCCATCCCTCCCCCTGCCCACTCTAAATAAATAAATAAATAAATAAATAAATAAATAAATAAATACCATCTTTAAAAAACAATTCTATAGCTCTAGGCATGAATGCTTACATAAAAAGAATACCAAAATGTTAGCAGTGGTAGAATTATGGATGCTTATTTCTGTTTGTCTTATTCTATTTTCTATTTTTCTTTAATAAAGAGGTACAATTTATGGAACTTTTTTTTAAGATTTTATTTATTTGTCAGAGAGAGAGACCGCATGCACAAACAGGGGAAGGGGCAAGGCAGAGGCAGAGGGAGAAGCAGGCTTCCCGCTGAGCAGGGAGCCCGATGCAGGACTTGATCCCAGGACCCTGGGATCATGACCTGAGCTGAAGGCAGATGCTCAACTGACTGAGCCACACAGGCGTCCCAGAACAACATTTTAATAACCATTTGTTGAACAGAAGTATCCTCACTGAAGTTTTTCTCTCCAAAGGACAAAATAAATCCAAGTGCAGGAGTGTGAGGATGTCATGAAGGTAAAGCTGAGGAGAGGTGCATATGTTCAGGTGGTATGGCCTAACTATCACAAGAGACAACACAGAACTTTACATATGCCCCAAAGATGAATAGTTGAGTGGCTTTTTTTAAGTCACCACTTCTTTCTGGTTTTTTTACTTAAAAATTTTTTCACCTGGAGAAATAAGCATTCATATATTTTGGGGATATAGGACGGGATGGGCTGGGGAAATTCAAAGATTTTCTGTCATCAACCATACTTTTAAGTGATTTTACATTGTCAATGTTTATCTCATCACCAGGAGGAGATGGTTCACAGTAGTCTCGACCATGAGAAAGATCTCAGGATTTCAAAAATATGGTAAAAGGGACACCTGGGTGGCTCAGTCGGTTGAGTGTCTGCCTTTGGCTCAGGTCATGATCCCAGGGTCCTGGGATCGAGTCCTGCATCGGGCTCCCTGCTTAGCAGGGAGCCTGCTTCTCCCTCTGTCTGCTGTTCCCCCTGCTTGTGCTCTTTCACACTCTCTCTCTCCCTCTTTCTGTGTGTGTCTCTCTGACAAATAAAATAAAATAAATACAGTAAGAATACCTATTATTGATGCTATTGCTACACCTTTCAAAATATTAAAAGGCTTCGCTAACATCAGATAGGGTTTATAGTAACCCTAGGAGTTGAATCAACCAAAATGATACATAGAGTCCCTGTGAAACACAGGTTTTGAAACTACTTCCACACAAAGGTGTCTGTGTCAGTTGAGATTCTTTGTAACAGGAACAGAGACCAACTCTCACTGATTTAAGCAGAGCAGTAGTTGATTAAAAGGATATTGGGTTATACTTCCATAGATTTTTTTTTTTTTTTAAGAAAGGATATTGGGTGGCTCACAGAATTTCTGGAAGCACTGAACAACTGGGCTGGAAGCTAAACAGCAAAGATAAACTTCCCATAGACCTGATCTAATGAGGAAGCTGGCCAGAGTAACCAACCCTCCTGGTTTTCCTGGGACTGTGAGGTTTTCAGGGATTCAGAGTTTTCCAAGCTAAGACTGAAAAAGTGCGAGGCAAACTGTGACAAGGTGGTCAGCCTAGAGCTGGTGCCATAGACATCTTGCACTTGATGCCCTTTGGCCATTTCTGCTCTAGAAACTGTTGCTTAACAGTAACTGTACTGACACTAGAAGAGAGAGAGTGACAGAGAGAAAGATAGAAACAGCTTGTATCTTCAGCTCTGAACCAAAGGTCCAGCAAAGATGTCTGATTAAAAATCCAACGTCACATGCCTGCCCCTTAGCAGTGGGGATGCAGAGAAAGAGAATATCTGACATCTTTCACTTCCTTTCTGGGAGACATCTTTGCATGCCACCAAGATTTACAAGGTGAGGAATTCTCTAAATATAAAGAAGCAGGTCACGTGGCCCAAATAAGGACCAATTTCCACTACAGTATCCAATTTTTTTTTTTTAAACTAAGAACACAAAGGCAATCATTCGTCTGGTGTATAGTGGTTTCTTTGACTTAAAAATAAGTTTTAGAAGTCTGATTAACAGGGTGCCTGGGTGGCTCAGTTGGTTGAGCGACTGCCAGGTCATGATCCTGGAGTCCCAGGATCGAGTCCCGCATCGCGCTCCCTGCTTGGTGGGGAGTCAGCTTCGCCCTCTGACCCTCCCCCCTCTCATGTGCTCGCTCTCTCTCTTTCAAATAAACAAATAAAATCTAAAAAAAAAAAAAAAGGCTGATTAACAGAATGTTACTGTAATATTATCCTAATTATTTGGCCACACAACAGTTTATGCCTGTTATAAACTTTAATCTGTCTGAACAGAATCCTATATTTGAGTTGTAAAAAATTTAATCTTTCTGACTTTTGCTCATCATAGAGGATTGTTTTATTTCCATTATTTACCAATTTTTTTCTCTTTTGTTTCTAATATTTCTAGAGGAGATAAATGGTTACCCAAAGGCTACAGTGTTTGCCAATAAGAGATGGGCTTTAATGGAAACCTTTTATCCAGGACAAACCTTCAGAATAGTAACGGACAATGTGTTCTGCATAGCTCTTTAGCTTTCAGTCTTACATTTATTGTGGTCAAGTGATTTGAGCAAAGGGTTTCAAGTCAGTGCTCATGTATTTTCCTTAGCTATTCATTTCTCTTTCAGAATGACCTTGAACCATCCCATTAAGATTTTTTGTTCTGTCTTCATATACTTAACTCTAAAGTAGGAATGCCCGTAATTAATCAAAGATACAATATTTACTGTTAGATGGTAAAGAATAAACTAATGGAACAAGAATTCTGGTCCTGCCTTTCATGATATATTTGTGAGGTTTTTGCCATGTCACTTAAGTTCTCAGGTATCAGTTTCCTCAATCTATAAATGCTAATAATGCCTGCATTATCTACTTCATAATATAGATGGAACAGCATTTTTAAAAGTATAGAACAGTGAATGCAAAGTGTTAGTATTGAATTGTATCTTCCAACATTTAATGCTAAAAATGCAGACTGCTTCCTTTGATTTTACCTAGAAAATATGTCTCTGAAAATCGATTTAAAATTAAGGAAGCTAATAGACAAGTCCTTTTAGTTTGTGGTTATCTTCTGTACGGCAGATTTTTAAAGAGTAATTATTAATGCAGTTTTCTTGCACTTGCTGTTTCCTAGCATCTGTTCTTTCAAAAGTTTTCTGAATTGTATTTATAGTCCCTGAAGTCCTGGGATGCTTTTCTGAAGTTCTTCTGTGCTTTATTGTTTTGTTTTGTTTTGTTTTGTTTTAAATCTAAGATGTCCAAGATAAGATTCCATACTGGAGGCAACTATTAATACAGCAAATAGAAGGTAGTAGAATTGTTCTACTCAAAATAACTACCCCCAATTGGAGGTATAAAACATAAATTTCAGGGCGCCTGGGTGGCTCAGTTGGTTAAGCGACTGCCTTCGGCTCAGGTCATGATCCTGGAGTCCCCGGATGGAGTCCCACATCGGGCTCCCTGCTCAGCAGGGAGTCTGCTTCTCCCTCTGACCCTCTTCCCTCTCGTGCTCTCTATCTTTCAATCTCTCTCTAAAATAAATAAATAAAATCTTTTTAAAAAATAAAACAAAATAAAACATAAATTTCATTTAGGAGAGGTAACAAATGGAGAGGAGAAGAATCCGTTGGAAGAGGTTTGCTTGACAAATATACCATATCTACTTTGTTAGAAATTACCAAGTGCCATAGGATTAGGAAAGTACTCACCTACCCCTTATGAAGAGCCTCCTTTGTTTCCTTGATCTCTGGTCCTTTAAATAGTGTCTGGATAATCTCATATGAACTCTCTGGAGCTGTGAATTTATAGATTAAAAACTGCTGATTTAGGACAACCATGTGATTAATCAGGACACCAGAAATACAAGCAAGCAGACAAGATGCTTATTCCAGCAGCTTCAAATTTGGGCTCTTTAGCAGGAAAAAAGAGCTCAAGCCCACTCCTTTATAAAAGTTCTTATTATATCTCAACCTTCACTGTCTAAACCTAAATAGAATTCCTTTCTATTTTTAATCCTTTTTCAACAAAGTGGAAGCTGAATTTACACACCAGTTTTTGTCTTTTATCCATCAACACTTTAGTCAAAAACCAGTTACACTGCCTGTTCATCTCAAGTGGGAGAAACCCTTCTGACTTTTTCCTCACACCTTCCCTGAGTGTATTTATCACAAAAATTTGGCAAATGATCTGATTTAGAAGAGGCGGCACTGCCTGTTTCTCTGGGTGACCTTGGGCAAATCTCTCAGATTCTTTTTCCTAGAGAATATAATTTAGTTAATAAAGAACTATGTGATCTGTCTTGCCTATAATAAGCACTCAAAAAATTTTTGTTGGCTGATTTCTTGACTGAGAGGCAGAGCTTATTTGTAAAGTTAAAAATTCAACTCAATATCATTTATAGTTAACTAAGAATGTAAAGGAATTTGACCGTTCTTTGTGAGACTTTAACATACAAAATCCTACACATTAATACAAGTGAAATGCAAAAGATGCCACACTATGCTCTGAAGGAACTATAAAGTTGTATAAGAAATAATCCTTGATCTCAAGGTACTTACAGACCAGTAATGACTTGTTACAATTGCTGACACATTTTTTTTTTTTAAAGATTTTATTTATTTATTTGAGAGAGAGAGAATGAGAGAGAGCGCACGAGAGGGAAGAGGGTCAGAGGAGAAGCAGACTCTCTGCTGAGTAGGGAGCCCGATGTGGGACTCGATCCCGGGACCCCAGGATCATGACCCGAGCCGAAGGCTTAGTCACTTAACCAACTGAGCCACCCAGGCGCCCTTGCTGACACATTTTAAAAGATTCAATTCTGGGTGCCTGGTTAGCTTAGTTGGTTAAGCATCTGCCTTCTGCTCAGATCAGGATCCCAGAGTCCTGGGATCGAGCCCCCACATCAGGCTCCCTGCTCAGCGGGGAGTCTGCTTCTCCCTCTACCCCTCTCCTTGCTCCTTCTCTCTCTCTCGCTCACTCTCTCTCAAGTAAATATATAATTTCTTAAAAACAGATTCAATTCAAAAAACAATTGAGAGTACTTACCATGTACAAAACATGGTAAAAAAATAATGACTATTGCATTGTCCTAAATAATGTCTCTAAAATATTGTAATTATCAATTAAATTTTGTCTTCATTTTTTAAAAAGTGAACAAGTTAAAAAAAAGATGTGAACAACTTTAATAAGATACATTAAAACAAAAAACAGTCCTCAGTCCTTCTACCCATCATTCCCCTGGTATCAAAGATAATTACTTTCAACTCCAGATGACTTTCTTCCCGCATACCTCTATACTCTAAATAGCATGCCTATACTGTTACCCCACACTCTTTTAGTGGTAGGTATTCCCTATTGGCTTTCCTCACCCCACCACAATTAAACACACACATATACAATCAGTTCCCGTTCTTCATCATCACAATATAGTGATCAGATAAATATATAGTGTTTGTGTTATCATAAGTACATAAGTTGTTGAAAACTGACCTCTGTGATTCAGAACCAAAACATAATGCAAAGACAGAGTTTGGGATAAAATAGAAATGGAGGGAAAACTTCCAAACTCATTCTAGGAGGCCAGCATTACCTTGATTCCAAAACCAGGCAAAGATCCCACCAGAAAGGAAACTTACAGGTCAATATCCCTGATGAACATGGATGCAAAAATTCTCAACAAAATACTAGCAAATAGAATCCAACAGTACATTAAAAGAATTATTCAGCACAATCAAATAGGATTTATTCCTAGGCTGCAGGGCTGGTTCAATAGTCACAAATCAATCAATGTGATATACCACATTAATAAAAGAAAGGATAAGAACCATATGATCCTCTCAATAGATTCAGAAAAGGCATTTGACAAAATATAGCATCCGTTCTTGATAAAAACCATCAACAAAGTAGGAATAGATGGAACATACATCAACATCCTAAAGGCCATATATGAAAGACCCAGAGCTAATAACATCCTCAATGGTGGAAAACTGAGAGCCTTTCCTCTATGGTCAGGAACAAGACAAGGATGTCCACTCTCACTGTTATTTAACATAGTACTGGAAGTCAGCCTCAGCAATCAGACATGAAAAAGAGATAAAAGGAATCCAAATCATCCAAAAAGTCAAACTTTTACTATTTGCAGACGACATGATACCCTATGTAGAAAACCTGCAAGACTCCACCAAAAAATTGCTAGAACTAATACATGAATTCAGCAAAGTTGCAGTATATAAAATCAATGTACAGAAATCTGTTGCATTTCTATACACCAATAACAAAGCAGCAGCAGCAGAAATTTGTAATTATACCAAAAACAGTAAGATACCTAGGAATAAACAAAGAGGTAAAAGATCCGTACTCTGAAAACTATAGAACACTTATGAAAGAAATTGAAGAAGACACAAAGAAATGGAAAAACATTCTATACTCATGGATTGAAAGAACAAACATTGTTAAAATGTCTATACTACCCAAAGCAATCTACACATTTAATGCAATACCTATCAAAATGTCAACAGCATTTTTCACAGAGTTAGAACAAACAATCCTAAAATTTGTATGGAACCAAAAGACCTCAAATACCTAAAGCAATCCTGAAAAAGAAAAACAAAACTGGAAGCATCATGATTCTGGATTTCAAGATATATTACAAAGCTGTAGTCATCAAGACAATATGGTACTGGCACAAGAACAGACACATAGATCAATGAACAGAATAGAAAAGCCAGAAATGGACCCACAACTATATGGTCAACTAAACTTCAACAAAACAGGACAGAATATCCAATGGAAAAAAAAAGACAGTCTCTTCAACAAATGGTGTTGGGAAAACTGGACAGCAACATTCAGAAGAATGAAACTGGACCATTTTTTCACACCACACACAAAAATAAATTCAACACGGATTAAAGACCCAGATGTGAGACTTGAAACCATAAAAATCCTAGAAGAGAACACAGGCAGTAATGTCTCTGACATTGGCCATAGCAACATTTTTCTAGATATATCTCCTGAGGCAAGGGAAACAAAAGCAAAAATGAACTATTGGGACTTCATCAAGATAAAAAGCTCTGCACAGCAAAGGAAACAATCAACAAAACTAAAAGGCAGCCTACAGAATGAGAGAAGATATTTGCAAATGACATCCAATAAAGGGTTAGTATCCAAAATCTATAAAGAATTTATCAAACTCAACACCCAAAAAACAAATAATCCAGTTAAGAAATGGGCAGAAGACATGACTAGACACTTTTCCATAGAAGATATCCAGATGGCTAACAGACACATGAAAAGATGCTCAATATCACTCATCATCAGGGAAATGCAAATCAAAACTAGATGAGATACCACCTCACACCTGTCAGAACGGCTAAAATTAAGAACACAAGAAACAACAGGTGTTGATGAGGATGCAGAGAAAGGGGAACCCTCTTGCACTGTTGATGGGAATGCAAACTGGTGCAGCCACTCTGGAAAACAGTATGGAGTTTCCTCAAAAAGTTAAAATAGAACTACCCTACAATTACACTATTAGGTATTTACCCAAAGGCTACAAAAATACATATTCAAAGGGAGGTACGTGCACCCCGATATTTACAGCAGCATTATCAACAACAGCCAAACTATGGAGAGAGTCCAAATGCCGATCAACTGATGAATGGATAAAGAAGATGCCCCCCTCCCCCGCCACATACACACAGTGGAGTATTACTCAGCGATCAAAAAGAAGGAATTTTGCCATTTGCAATGATGTAGATGGAGCTAGAGAGTATTATGCTAAGCGAAATAAGTCAGAGAGAGACAAATATCATATGAATTCACTCATATGTGGAATGTAAGAAACAAAACAGGTGAACATATGGGAAGTGTTGGTGGGGGAGAGAGGGAAACAAACCAAAAGAGACTCTTAATGATAGAGAACAAACTGAGGGTTGATGCAGGGAGGTGAGGGGGTGGGCTAAATGGGTGATGGGTATTAAGGAGGCACTTGTTATGATGAGCACTGGGTATTGTGCTCCATATACATCACTTACATATTCAAAGGGAGGTACATGCACCTTGTAAGTGATGAACCACCAAATTCTACTCCTGAAACCAATATTGCACCATATGTTAACTAACTAAAATTTAAATAGAAATTATTTTTTTAAAAAACAGTTTGGGATAAAGAGGAATAATCCTTTTATTGCTTTGCCAGGCAAAGGAGGCTGCAGCAGGCTAAGGCCTTCAAAACTTCAAGCCTGCTGAGAGGAAGGGGCTGAGGGTTTCATAGGGAAATACAGGTTCTAGCCAAATTTTTTAAAAGACTTTATTTATTTGTCAGAGAAAGAGAGCACAAACAGGTGGAGTGGCAGGCAGAGGGAGAAGCAGGCTCCCTACTGAATCCCAGGACCCTGGGATCATGACCTGAGCCGAAGGCAGACGCTCAACCAACTGAGCCACCCAGGCATCCTGGATCTAGCCAATTTTGGCAGGAATTGTGTATGTGCTGCCAGCCTCATTAGTCATGTCTTTAGGGTAGGACCAGTTCCTAAAACAAAAGGCCAAGAAGGGAGGAGCAGAGGTCTGTGGAAGAGAGAGAAAATGTTACTTAGTTTAAAATAGAGCTTTGCTAAAGCATGAGCAGCCACTTTGATTTTTGTTCAACTTTATGCTGTTCGGCCCTTTCAATGATGCTTTCAGTGATATAGTAGTGATATAGTCAACTATGGTCCCTTTTTTTCCCTGCAAATGTTTTGCTTTCCCTGGAGTTAATAATTTTCATGTGTGTGTTTGCTTAATTGTCTAATCCCTAATTCAATCAAATTCTTTGCCGGTTGTTTAATTTGTTAATATATCCTATCAATTTTATCTTCCTGAATATTTCTGTCCCAGGGCTTCTCACTTACTCCAACTTTGACTTGTGATGATAGCATCCTAGGATCTCCCTTGGCAAACATCTTGGGAGTTCCTTTCTATTTTCTCCTAGGATAGATTCCTTGTTTTGATGCAACACAACCTTCAGTACCTTCATGAGAAAGGATACCTAGGAAGTAAATTTTTGAGATCTTGCATGTCTAAAAATGTCTTCTTACCCTCTACATGCATACTGGATATAGAACTCTAGGTTGGAATTAATTTTCCTTCAGAATTTTGAGACCATTTTACCATTGCTTTCTGCTTTCTAGTATTGCTACTAAGGAGTCAAAAGACATTTTGATTCTTGATCCATTGTATGAGGCCTCTTTTTTTCTTTTTGCAAGTTTTTTGGAAGTAGGATCTTCTCTTCATCTCTAGGGTTCTGAAATTTCATAGTAATATGTCTGGGTATGGGTCTTTTTTCATTGCTGGTGATATATATGCAGTGGGATCTTTCAATCTGAAAACTCATGAGCTTCAGTTCTGGGAAATTTTTGTAAATTATCTTGTTAATGCCTTCCCAATTTGTTTCTTACTTCCCTCTGTCTGGAACTTCTATTACTCAGATGTTGGACTTCTTGAACTTGTTCTCTAGATTTCTTTTCTTTCTTCTCTCTTGTTGCCTAGCTCTTGGTTTTTTTTTGCTCTACTCTCTGGAAGATTCCTCAACTGGAAATGCCAACTCTTCTGTTGAGTTTTTCATTTATGCTACCATAACTTTTAATTCCAAGGAATAATTTTTACAATCTGAATATTGTTTTGATGTAGCATCTTGTTTCATGAATGTAATATCTTGTATTTAAGGTTTTTTTTCTCCTTGCCTCATTGCTTTTTTTGCCTCATGCCTCCTGCCTCATTTTCTCAAATGTACTTCATTGCATTTATTTATTTGGGGTTTTATCCTTCTTAATACGTTTTCTTCAACTTTCTGTTACTCGATCATTTGCTCATATTTAAGAGTAGGACACTAAGAGCTAATTGAAAGCTCAAAGTATATGGATGGAGCTACAGTGTATTATGCTAAGTGAAATAAGTCAGAAAAAGACAAATACCATATGATTTCACTTACATGTGGAATTTAAGAAACAAAACAAATGAGCAAAGGGGGAAAAAGAGAGAAAGAGGCAAACCAATAAGCAGACTCTTTAAAAAAAAAAAGAAGATTTTATTTTTAAGTAATCTTTACACCCAATGTGGGGCTCGAACTCACAACCCCGAGATCAAGAGTTGTGCACTCTACCAACTGAGCCAGCCAGGCACCCCCAAGAAACACTCTTAACTATAGAGAACAAACTGATGGTTGCCAGAGAGTAGTGTGGGGGAATGGGTAAAATAGGTAATGGGGATTAAGGAGGGCACCTGTTGTGATGAGCACAGAGTGATGTATGGAATTGTTGAATCATTATGGTACACCTGAAACTACTGTAACACTGTATGTTCACTAACTGGAATTTAAATAAAAACTTTTTAAAAATAGAAAGCTTTAAGTATATGTCAGCTCTGAGTTTTATGACTGGGTTGTTTGTTGAGGAAATCCTGAACTGGTATCGTTAGCTTTCTTCATGGGCTGGTCTGATCCCCAGAGATCTTCCAATCTGCCCAGAGGGTCTAGACCTAACTGCCAATGTCTTGGAGTCAGATGAGGTAAGAGGACTCAGGACTCAGCTTTCAGATACACTCACATTCCCACATGTCTGGTATGTACTCCAGTTCCACTGTGACTGATGACCTTGAGACCAGACACTCTCTGTTTTACCCTCCCCCAAAGAAGTCTCTAGTCTATGGTGGGGGCAGGGAGTAGGTAATCATCCATCAGCAGCATGGAGTAAGAAACAAGATTTAGCGATCTCATCCTTCATTAGCTTTCAACAAATCTTCCTTTTTTAACATTCCCCCAACTTTTATTTCCATTTTCAGAGGTGCCTGGTCCTGATAATCCCTGGCATTTTAAGCATTTCTGCAGTGCAAATCAGTTTGGTTCTCGGGTTTTCCCCTACTAGGTTAAGAGCCTGCTTTCTCTGGACTCCCCCTGGTAACCACCAACCTATCTGCTTCATAGCCTATGAAATGTCATTGATGTTGTTTATTCTCCTGTTTTCTAGCTTGTCAGTTTCTGGCCTTAATTTTTTTTTTTTTTTTTTTTTTTTACTAAGCTTTAGTGGAATTTCTGAAAGGAGCAAAATCAGATGCATGTGTTTTTTTTTACTGAGAACCCCTAATTTATTTTTTTACTGGGAGACTAGTGAATCAAAGGATTTTAATCAAAACCAGAACCATCATAGAGAAGCCCTCAAAGGCTAACACAGCTCTCCTCTTGTTCTAGTAGGGCCCAGATGAAGAGGAAAAAATAGCATGTTATGCCACATAAAAATGGAGGCCTATTAAAATAAGGGTAGGGTGAAGCATACTCCTAACCAGTTAGGGGCACCAACCCTCACGCACAGTCAAAAGTCTGAAGTCTGTATGTAACTTTTGACTCCCCTAAAACTTAACTAATGCCTACTCTTGACTGAAAGCCTTACCAATAGCATAAACAATTTATTAACACATATTTTGTATGTTATATATATTATATGTGGTATTCTTACAATAAAGTAAGCTACAGAAAAAATATTAAGAAAATTATAAGAAAGAGAAAATACATTTACAGTACTATACTGTATTTACTGAAAAAAAATCCATGTGTAAGTGGACCCATGTAGTTCAAACCCATGTTGTTTGAGGGTCAACTATATTGTCTCTTTCCTAGTGGTAGAGAGAGTAGCAAACTGATCTTCATTTTAGAGAGAATATCCCAACTTATTGAGGCCAAAGTGCAAGTCGTTCTGAGCCAGTGGTGCCCAAAGTTTGGCTGATTATACTGTTATATAGAGAACATGCCAAGGTTTGTTAGAAAAATCACAGCAGGACTTTGACACAACACAAAGCTATGATCTCTCATTTAAAATTAGGGGTGCCTGGGTAGCTCGGTGGGTTAAGCGTTTGCCTTCAGCTCAGGTCATGATCCCAAAGTCCTGGGATCAAGCCCCATGTGGGGCTCTCTGCTCAGCGGGGAGCCTGCTTCTCCCTCCCTCTGCCCCTCCCCACCCCTCACACTATCTCTCTGTCTCTCAAATAAATAAATAAAATCTCTAAAAAATATTCTAAATAAATAAAATTATGTTTTTATAGATATATATAAAATACATATGTATATATTTTCAGTAACAGCCTGTGGCTTGCTGCTAATCCGTGATGGACCCTGAGTGCATGCCCCTGAGATACCTGGTATTCATTATGAACTTAGTATTATCTAACTAGACTAAAGTCAAGCATCAGCACACAATCATCAAGTGGAAACAATGTAAACAAGGCTACACCCAAGCAGGTTCCAAAGTCATAAGGAAGTTATACATGCAGTGGGCTCACACTCCCAGCATGTCTTTTCTGACTTCTCTGTCACACCTCCCATATCCCACTTCTGTGGCCTCAGGGGTACTTCCTTATGATCACTTGCCTGAAGAGGAAAAAAACAATCCAACCAAGTTTATAGAGAACTCTGTGCAGTATGGTAGCTCTCACTCTGAATGGTTTCTGTGGCATTCAGTTCCATTTAGGTGAACCCTGAAGGACAGTGCAAAAGAGAGATTGTTCTTATGGGAAAAACTTCAAGAACTATGACTCAGTGGGTATTGTTTCTTGCAACTGAAAATATCCTACATGATATGAATTTTCCATACAACATTGTTTCAGACAAATGAATTCTGTGAGTCAATAATTTGACGCCCATTCAATTTACAGGTCCTGTCTTGCACCCAATCACCCAGAAGCAGTTGGTGCAAATCTTAGAGAACAGTGACATGACTATTGAAAACTCAGTTACATTGCCATCTAGGAGACCATGCTATGTTGAGGTGCGAAGCTGGGGTGTGGCCCTACAGGATGAAGTAAATGCACTAAACCTTTGATGAATATATGGTACACTTTCTCCTCTCCAAGAAGCAAAAGAGTGAAAATGGGGTTATGCCTCCCACAGTTTAATCAAATAACCCTTGCACAAAGTGTTTATTTCCTGTCCCAATGAATTTGGGCTCTATTAGTTTAGCAATGTTAATAATTAAGGTAGAAATACATCCATCAAGGACACAAGAATTTTGTGGGTAGACAAGTAGAAACGTCTTTTAATCAGAAAATGAAGGATCACAATTTAGATGAGAAACAGGACTACGGACATCAGTTTGAGACTCATCAGGTACCAGATATGAAGGTGTAATAGTAGATTAATCCCCTGAAAGAGATTGCAGACTGAGCAGCCAACCAAAAATTGTGTCCTGGGAAATCCTGCAGTCAAAGGCTGGAAGAATGAGAACAGGCTGATGCAATCACAATAAAAATCAATGAGGCATTTCCAGTTTTAAATGGTATTTGGCTAGCGGCCCCTGACTCAGCCTCTCCCAACTGCTGCCTAAAACACATAAAAAGACGAAGAAAAATGATAAAATTCATACCAATGCAGATCATAAAGAATGATAAGCCTCTTATTGCCAGGAGGAATTACCCCAACTTATGAGGCTGATGAAGTTGGATTCAGGAAAACAATTGGTGGCCTATTCATGCTCTGCATCATTATACAGAGCAGATCCACCCATCTGAAAGAAGATAGCGAGGTTGAGCATCCTTCCCCCACTGTCAGCTTGCTGACTCAGGAAGCCAGGATCCATGCAGAGCTGCAGACTGAGCAACTGGCTCTTTTGTGGTGCCATGTCTTGCTTTTTGGTTATGGTCATGTTGGAGGCTATCATCTTTCTATGTGTATCTGGACACTGCAACTTCCAAAATTTGGTGGGGAAGGATAAGTTGGGGATGGAGAGCAGGTGATAGTTTATTGTGTCCTGGCAGATTTGTCCCTACGAACAAAGTCTATAGGCCAAGTGCTGGTCACAATGGTTGCAGAGTTGATGATAGATCATGAATTCCATTGGTTTGGTTTGTCAGAGAACCAGCTAGTTCCTAAATCTCAGGCAGTGACATTCAGACCACAGTGTCCTATCACAGTATAGCAGAGCCATATAAAATAAAACCACTGGGAATTACTATAGACATGGGCATGTTAATCTGTCCTCTTGTTAGAGATCTGAGAGTGGAACCAAAGGAAAGCCATATTTCCTGCCTGGGTGTATGATGGCTATACTGGATATAGGTGGGAAAATAAAGAAAGGGGGAAAATTATCCAAACTGACCTAAGGTCTTAATTCCCTCCAAATCTAGCACTATCAAAAGCTATCACATGCTTCTGTGTTTTATTTCCCCAAGTTAACAACCCTGGCTCTATCTCCAGAACCTACTAGCTAAGGTCAATCTTAATCTTCAAAAAAGATCCAATTCTTGAGTTCATCTTCCCCCAAAGATTTCATGTTTCAGATTATCATTTGCTTCTCAAGGCTCCTTGGCAAGGCTCTTAGAAGACGTGAGCTCCCCTTTGCTCCCTACCCACAATTGTTGGCCAGCTCCGCCTCCTGCCACACAACCTGCCCCAAATCCTTGGAATTCTTGTCCATATCAGGCACCCAAGCCCTCGTCTTGCCCAAGAAGGATATACAAAATAATATAGAAAAGGGAAAAAGAACATAATCCAGAAGATTCAGAAGATTTACCTATCTCTGAAGGTAACTTCCATTTAGCAATGTGTTTGATACCCTCAATAAGAAAGCAAGAAGTTATGGCCTGTACAAAAGAGAATCAGAAGGAACAAAAGTATAGAAGATGAGATAAAACCCAAACTGAGAATTACGAGTATGTCTGAGGAGTAACCCAGAAGAATTTGGACGAAGTAATAATAAATCAAAGACAAACTGATTAAAATGGACCTAAAAGAAGATTTAAAAATAGAGGAAAATGTGACACAAAATAAATGGAAAAAAACTCTCACTTCTAGACATATCCTGGGAGGAAAAGTGGATGACATGAATTTTATAAGCATTCAGGCAGACTAAAACAGATTACTTATAAATCACCAAAAATCAGGTAGTCTTCATTTAGAGCTTCCACTATAACAGAGTTTGTAACAAAGTTTGGAGGGATAAAATTTGAAATCCAAAGGATGCCTGGGTGGCTCAGTTGGTTAAGCATCCAACTTTGATTCAGTTCCTGGGATCAAGCCCCGTGTCAAGCTTCACCCTCAGTAGGGAGTTTCCTTGAGGATTGTCTCTCCCTCTCCCTCTGCCCTGCTCATGCTCTCTCTCTCTTTCAAAAAATAAATAAGACTTGAAAAAAAAAAAGAAAAGAAAAGAAATCCAAGCTACTGTTAAGTGTGAACTGAGTGTGAATCAATGTTTAAGTGTGATGGCAAGAGAAAAACATGAGAATACACTCATTCTCTTCCTTAAAGCAATCTGGAGTATATATTCAGCTAACTAATAATGAAATCAAAATAAGAGTTCCAAATGAGGAAGTTGTGCTATAAAATATGGGCAGTGGACATTAAAGCCCATTAAACATTACTTATTCATTCATTCAATAAACAGATATTTATTGACTTGCTGTTTATTTGCTAAGCATTGAAAACACAGCAGTGAACAAGAAGACTATTGTCTTGGAGCTATGGGGAAATAAAGAAACTCAACAAGTAATTATAATCAAGTATGTGCTATAAAGCATAGAAGTAAGGGGAACTAGCCTTAATTTTAGGGGTAGAAGAAGACAGACCAAGGGAAGTGAAATTTTAGCTGAGACCTAAAATGTTGCTGGGAATTAGGCAGGCAAACAAGAGGAGGGGAGGGAATATTTTAGACAAAACAGTCTAGAGCTCTTAGAAGTGAAGAGCTCTTAGAAGAGGACATTTGAAGAATAGAAACATGTACACTGTGGCTAGAGCTTATAGATCAGGCTACAGAGGGAGTCAGGAGCTGAATCGTGACTGTATGCCATGCTAAAGGGTTTGGGTTTTGTCCTAAAGGTAAGTCAAGGGATATTATGGAATAGTTTGACAGGAAGAGATAATCAGATTTGAGTGTCAGAAAATATTTTTTTTCTATGTAGATAAAGGATTGGACTGTAGTGTAGATAAATGGGTGGATTTGAGAGATTTTTTTGACAGATTTTTTTTTTAATATTTAGGAGTGAGAATCAACAGAATGATTGCACACTGCAAGTGAGGGAGAGGAGAGTTAAGAGTGATTACTAGTTTCTAGCAGGAGTGACTGGGTGATACTGTTACTGAGAGTGGAGATAGTGGAGGATCAGGTTTGTGGGAGAGTTTAGTTTGGGACATTTTGAGTTTGAGGAATTTAGGAATCATTCAAGTGGTGATTCAAATAAGCAAGAGTGCGTATGAATCTGCAGCTAAGAGAAACATCTGTCCCAATGTACAGATTTTGGAGGTGAAAAACAGTGGTCAAAAGATTAAAAAAACGGGGGCAGAGCAAGATGGCAGAGGAGTAGGAGACCTGGATTTCGTCTGGTCTCGGGAATTCAGCTGAATAGGGATCAAACCATTCTGAACACCTACAAACTCAACAGGAGACCGAAGAAGAGAGTAGCAACAACTCTCTGAACAGAGAAGCGACCACTTATTGGAAGTCGGGCCACTGCTCCTCCAGCAGGGACCCAACAAGCGGCAGATCCAGGGAGACTCCCCTTCCTCCCCAGAAAGGAGCAGCGTGGGAGTGCACCACAGGGATCTGCTGGGTTTGGAGACGCCACACAGGGTCGGGTGCCAGAGATAGAAAAGCTTGGTCACAGGCCAGGTGAGCACGGAGTACGGCTGGAGACCAGGGAGACGGGAATGACTGCTTTTCTCTGGGGGTGCACTGAGGGGCGGGGCCCCGAGTTCTCAGCTCCTCCGGGCCGAGATTGGGAGGCCACCATTCTCACTCTGGTCCTCCAAAGCTGTACCGAGAGCTTGCAGGGAACAAAAGCTCCTGAGAGCAAACCCCAGCAGATTGCTTAGCCCCAACCGACAAGGGTGGGGCGATTCCGCCTCCACCAAAGACATTTGGGAACCACAGCAACAGGCCCCTCCCCCAGAAGATCAGCACGAACAGCCAGGCAGCCAAGACCAAGTTTACCGATCAAGGAGAACGGGAGAACTCCAGCGCTAGGGGAATACTGCACATAGAATTCATGGCTTTTTTACCATGATTCATTAGTTTTTCAAAGTTAATTTTTTGAACTGTTTTTTTTTTAATTTTTCTTTTTCCCTTTTTCAACCAACATCTTAACAATCCCTTTTTTAAAAAAAACATTCTTTATTTTTCATTTTTAGAGTCATATTTTATCCCTTCATAGTAGTTACCCTTATTTTTGGCATATATATATATAAGTTGTTCTCTCTTTAAAATTTTGAGATACAATTTCTTCTAACAGATCAAAATATACCCTAAATCACTAGTGTATGGCTTTGTTCTAGTCTCCTGCCTGATCACATTCTCTCCTTTTTTTTCTTTTCTTTTTTTTTAAATCTTCTTCTTTCTTTTTTCAAACAACTTCTTATCTTATCAATTCCTTTTATAAAATCTTTTATAATTTTCATCTTTACAGTCATCTTCTATCCCTTCATTGTATCAACCCTTATTTTGTACATATATAAGTCTTTCTTCCTTTAGAATTTTAGGAGACACTTTCTTCTAACAGACCAAAATATGTCCAAAATCTAGTGTGTGGCACTGATCTATGCACTAGCCTGATCATACTTGATCATATTCTGTGTTTTTTTTTTGTTTTGTTCTGTTTTTGTTTGTTTTTATCTTTTTTTCCCCCTCTTTCTTTTTTCTTTCTTTCCCTTTCTTTTCCCTCGGTTTCAGGTCTTTTCTGATTTGTATAGAGTATATTTGCTGGGAACGTTGTTAACCTGTTAGCATTTTGTTCTCTCATTCATCTATTCTCCTCTGGAAAAAAATGACAAGACGAAAAAAATCACCTCAGCAAAAAGAACAAGAAGTAGTACTATCTGCCAGGGACCTACTCAATACGGATATTAGTATGATGTCAGACCTAGAGTTCAGAATCATGACTTTAAAGATACTAGCTGGGCTTGAAAAAAGCATGGAAGTTATTAGAGAAACCCTTTCTGGAGAAATAAAAGAACTAAAATCTAACCAAGTCGAAATAAAAAAGGCTATTAATGAGGTGCAATAAAAAATGGGGGCACTAACTGCTAGGATAAATGAGGCAGAAGAGAGAATCAGTGATATAAAAGACCAAATGATGGAAAATAAAGAAGCTGAGAGAAAGAGAGATAAACAACTACAGGATCATGAGGGCAGAATTCGAGAGATAGGTGATACGATAAGACGAAACAACATGAGAATAATTGGTATCCCAGAAGAAGAAGAAAGAGAGAGGGGGGCAGAAGGTATATTGGAGCAAATTATAGGAGAGAACTTCCCTAATGTGGGGAAGGAAACAGGCATCAAAATCCAGGAGGCACAGAGAACCCCTCTCAAAATCCATAAAAATAGGTCAACACCCCAACATCTAATAGTAAAACTTACGAGTCTCAGAGACAAAGAGAAAATCCTGAAAGCAGCTCGGGAGAAGAGATATGTAACCTACAATGGTAGAAACATTAGATTGGCAACAGACCTATCCACAGCGACCTGGCAGGCCAGAAAGGACTGGCATGATATCTTCACAGCACTAAACGAGAAAAATATGCAGCCAAGAATACTATATCCAGCTAGGCTGTCATTGAAAATAGAAGGAGAGATAAAAACCTTCCAGGACAAACAAAAACTAAAGGAATTTGCAAACACGAAACCAGCCCTCCAAGAAATATTGAAAGGGGTCCTCTAAGCAAAGAAAGAGCCTAAAAGCAGCATAGATCAGAAAGGAACACAGACAATATACAGTAACAGTCACCTTACAGGCAATACAATGGCACTAAATTCATATCTTTCAATAGTTACCCTGAATGTAAATGGGCTAAATGCCCCAATCAAAAGACACAGGCTATCAGATTGGATTAAAAAACAAGACCCATCAATATGCTGTCTGTAAGAGACTCATTTTAGACCCAAAGTCACCCCCAGATTGAAAGTGAGGGGGTGGAAAATCATTTACCATGCTAATGGACACCAAAAGAAAGCTGGGGTGGCAATCCTTATATCAGACAAATTAGATTTTAAAACAAAGACTGTAATAAGAGATGAGGAAGGACACTATATCCTACTTAAAGGGTCTATCCAGCAAGAAGATCTAACAATTGTAAATATCTATGCCCCTAACATGGGAGCAGCCAATTATATAAGGCAATTAATAACAAAAGCAAAGAAACACCTTGACAACAATACAATAATAGTGGGGAACTTTAACACCCCCCTCACTGAAATGGACAGATCATCAAAGCAAAAGATCAACGGGGAAATAAAGACTAAATGACACACTGGGCCAAATGGACTTCACAGACATATTCAGAACATTCCATCCCAAAGCAACGGAACACACATTCTTCTCTAGTGCCCATGGAACATTCTCCAGAATAGATCACATCCTAGGTCACAAATCAGGTCTCAACCAGTACCAAAAGATTGGGATTATTACCTGCATGTTTTCAGACCACAGTGCTTTGAAACTAGAACTCAATCACAAGAGGAAAGTCAGAAAGAACTCAAATACATGGAGGCTAAAGAGTATCCTACTAAAGAATGAATGGGTCAGCCAGGAAATTAAAGAAGAATTAAAAAAATTCATGGAAACCAATGAAAATGAAAACACAACTGTTCAAAATCTTTGGGATACAGCAAAGGCAGTCCTAAGAGGAAAGTATATAGCAATACAAGCCTTTCTCAAGAAACAAGAAAGGTCTCAAATACACAACCTAACCCTACACCTAAAGGAGCTAGAGAAAAAACAGCAAAGAAAGCCTAAACCCAGCAGGAGAAGAGAAATCATAAAGATCAGAGCAGAAATCAATGAACTAGAAACCAAAAGAACAGTAGAACAGATCAACGAAACTAGGAGCTGGTTCTTAGAAAGAATGAACAAGATTGATAAACCCCTGGCCAGACTTATCCAAAAGAAAAGAGAAATGACCCAAATGAACAAAATCATGAATGAAAGAGGAGAGATCACAACCAACACCAAAGACATACAAACAATTATAAGAACGTATTATGAGCAACTCTATGCCAGCCAATTAGATAACGTGGAAGAAATGGATGCATTCCTAGAAATGTATCAACTACAAAATTGAACCAGGAAGAAATAGAAAACCTGAACAGACCTATAACCACTAAGGAAATTGAAGCAGTCATCAACAATCTCCCAACAAACAAAAGCCCAGGGCCAGATGGCTTCCCAAGGGAATTCTATCAGACATTTAAAGAAGAATTAATACCTATTCTCCTGAAACTGTTCCAAAAACTAGAAATGGAAGGAAAACGTCCAAACTCATTTTATGAGGCCACCATTACCTTGATCCCCAAACCAGACAAAGACCCCATCAAAAAGGAGAATTACAGACCAATATCCTTGATGAATATGGATGCAAAAATTCTCACCAACATACTAGCCAATAGGATCCAACAGTCCATTAAAAGGATTATTCACCATGACCAAGTGGGATTTATCCCTGGGCTTCAAGGTAGGTTCAACATCCACAAATCGATCAACGTGATACAATACATTAACAAAAGAAAGAACAAGATTCATATGATCCTCTCAATAGATGCAGAAAAAGCATTTGACAAAGTACAGCATCCTTTCTTGATCAAAACTCTTCACAGTATAAGGATAGAGGGTACATACCTCAATATCATAAAAGCCATCTATGAAAAACCTACAGTGAATATCATTCTCAATGGGGAAAAGCTGAGAGCTTTTCCCCTAAGGTCAGGAACGCAGCAGGGATGTCCACTATCACCACTGCTATTCAACATAGTATTAGAAGTCCTAGCCACAGCAATCAGATAACAAAAAGAAATCAAATGCATCCAAATCGGCAAAGAGGAAGTCAAACTCTCACTCTTTGCAGATGATATGATACTGTATGTGGAAAACCCAAAAGACTCCACCCCAAAACTGCTAGAACTCTTACAGGAATTCAGTAAAGTGGCAGGATATAAAATCTATGCACAGAAATCAGTGGCATTCCTATACACCAACAACAAGACAGAAGAGAGACAAGTCAAGGAGTCGATCCCATTTACAATTGCACCCAAAACCATAAGATACCTAGGAATAAATTTAACCAAAGAGACAAAGGATCTGTACTCAGAAAACTATAAAATACTCATGAAAGAAATTGAAGAAGACACAAAGAAATGGAAAAATGTTCCATGCTCATGGATTGGAAGAACAAACATTGTGAAGATGTTGATGCTACCTAGAACAATCTACACATTCAATGCAATCCCCATCAAAATACCATCCACTTTTTTCAAAGAAATGGAACAAATAATCCTAAAACTTGTATGGAACCAGAAGAGACCCCGAATAGCCAGAGGAATCTTGAAAAAGAAAAACAAAGCTGGTGGCATCACAATTCCAGACTTCCAGCTCTATTACAAATGAGTCATCATCAAAACAGTATGGTACTGGCACAAAAACAGACACATAGATCAATGGAACAGAATAGAGAGCCCAGAAATGGACCCTCAACTCTATGGTCAACTCATCTTTGACAAAGCAGGAAAGAATGTCCAATGGCAAAAAGACAGTCTCTTCAACAAATGGTGTTGGAACTGGACAGCCACATGCAGAAGAATGAAACTGGACCATTTCCTTACACCACACACACAAATAGACTCCAAATGGTTGAAAGACCTAAACGTGAGAGAGGAGTCCATCAAAATCCTAAAGGAGAACACAGGTAGCAACCTCTTCGACCTCAGCCACAGCAACTTCTTCCTAGAAACATCGCCAAAGGCAAGGGAAGCAAGGGCAAAAATGAACGATTGGGATTTCATCAAGATAAAAAGCTTTTGCACAGCAAAAGAAACAGTCCACAAAACCAAAAGACAACTGACAGAATGGGAGAAAATATTTGCAAATGACATATCAGATAAAGGGCTAGTATCCAAAATCTATAAAGAACTTATCAAACTCAACACCCAAAGAACAAATAATCCAATCAAGAAATGGGCAGAAGACATGAACAGACATTTTTCCACAGAAGACATCCAAATGGCCAACAGACACATGAAAAAGTGCTCAACATCGCTCGGCATCAGGGAAACCCAAATCAAAACCTCAATGAGATACCACCTCACACCAGTCAGAATGGCTAAAATTATTAAGTCAGGAAATGATAGATGTTGGTGGGGATGTGGAGAAAGGGGAACCCTCCTACACTGTTGGTGGGAATGCAAGCTGGTGCAGCCACTCTGGAAAACAGTATGGAGGTTCCTCAAAAAATTGAAAATAGAGCTACCATACAATCCAGCAATTGCACTACTGGGTATTTACCACAAAGATACAAATGTAGGGATCCGAAGGGGTACGTGCACCCCAATGTTTATAGCAGCAATGTCCACAATAGCCAAACTGTGGAAAGAGCCCAGATGTTCATTGACAGATGAATGGATAAAGAAGAGGTGGTATATATACACAATGGAATATTATGCAGCCATCAAAAGGAATGAGATCTTGCCATTTGCAATGACATGGATGGAACTGGAGGGTGTTATGCTGAGTGAAATAAGTCAATCAGAGAAAGACATGTATCATATGACCTCACTGATATGAGGAATTCTTAATCTCAGGAAACAAACTGAGTGTTGCTGGAGTGGTGGGGGGTGGGAGGGATGGGGTGGCTGGGTGATAGACATCGGGGAGGGTATGTGCTATGGTGAGCGCTGTGAATTGTGCAAGACTGTTGAATCACAGATCTGTACCTCTGAAACAAATAATGCAATATATGTTAAGAAAAAAAAAAGAAGAAGATAGCAGGAGGGGAAGAATGAAGGGGAGTAAGTTGGAAGGGGAGACGAACCATGAGAGACCATGGACTCTGAAAAACAAACTGAGGGTTCTAGAGGGGAGGGGGGTGGGGGGATGGGTTAGCCTGGTGATGGGTATTAAAGAGGGCACATTCTGCGTGGAGCACTGGGTGTTATGCACAAACAATGAATCATGGAACACTACATCAAAAGCTAATGATGTAATGTGTGGTGATTAACATAACAATAAAAATTTTTTTAAAAAAGATTAGCACAAGAATGTTTTTTGCAGTTTTTTCCATAATAGCCCCAAACTTGAGACCACCCCAATGTTCATCCATAGGAGAATGAATACACTCACTGTGGTGTGTTCCTGCAGTGGCATACTAATCAGCAATAACAAATAATGAACTGCTGATACATATAATAAAATGGTTGATTTCAAAAATATTGTCCTTAGGGGCGCCTGGGTGGCTCAGTCGTTAAGCGTCTGCCTTCGGCTCAGGTCATGATCCCAGGGTCCTGGGATCGAGTCCCACATCGGGCTCCCTGCTCAGCAGGAAGCCTGCTTTTCCCTCTCCCACTCCTCCTGCTTGTGTTCCTGCTCTCGCTGTCTCTCTCTGTCCAATAAATAAATAAAATCTTTAAAAAAAAAATATTGTCCTTAGTAAATGAAGCCAGAACAAAACACTAGATACTTTACTAGTCCATCTATATGAAGATTAAGAATATGTAAAACTAATCAATACTGACAAAAATCAGAGCAATTGTTGCCTGGCATTTCTGGGCAGCAAGGGGTAGAGGGGAGAGGGATGGGGGGCTTAAATAGAAAGGGACCGGAACAAACTTGATGTGTTGAGAGGATTATCTTGTGTTTGTCTTGACTGGGGTGTTTGTTACATGGGGGTGTACATTGTCTTAACTGACCTAATTATACACATAAGCTCTGTACATTTACTGCATGTAAATTATGCCTCAATCAAATTAATTAATGAAAAATAAGTTTTACAAAATTTTTAGAAAATTTTAGTGAAACTTTCAAAAACAATTCTTTTGAAATTGGCATTATTTACTAACTCGCTGAGAAAATAAAAACACTCAGAAGAGAATTTCTACAAGTTTCTATCATATCTACCCATCCTACCTCTGTGCCCAGATACTGTCTTTCCTCCTGTTCCTAAAAATGAACTGTCTGGGCTCCTAAAGCCAACCCCTCCATTTGAGACTGGATTCCATTCTATCTCATCTTACTTCATAAAAACATTAAGACAATTCTCCCCTCACCCTCTTGCACGTCAATTCTTCTGTCTCTACTGTATCATTTACATGAGCATAGAAACATGCTGTAAAACGTCCCATCCTGAGAGAAAAAGAGATCCTCCCCTGACCTGACATCCTCCTTCAGCTCCCACTTTATTTCTCTACTCTTGTGGTAACAACTCTTCAGAAGCATTGCCTACATTCTGTTTACAAGTTCTTTCCATGTATTCTCTTAAACCTACTCCAATCACGGTATTGCCCCCATCATTCAATTCAAACGGCCTGTCAAGATCAGCAATAAACTTTATGTGGCCAAATCCAATGGTTAATTCTCAGTTCACTGATCTCTCTTTTTCCTTGAAACACACTCCTCACTTAGGTCTAGGAATCACAGCTTTCCTCTTACCTCATTGGCCATTCCTCTTTTGCTGGTCCAACTTCCCCAACCTAGTCTCTAAATGTTGGGTTTGGCCCTTGCATCTCTTTCCTTCCCTACCTATGCTCACTTTCTTGGTAAGTGGCCACAGCCAATCTTATGGCTTAAATATCATTTATATGTGGACGATACCCAAAATTTAAAAACATCTATCTCCTCAGGATTCACATCAAGAATCTCACCAAACCTTCAAGCGCACAACAATAACTAATCCCCAGTATAGCTCAGAAGAAAAATTGCAAGATCTTCTGAAGGGGAGGAAATACCATATGCACTGTAAACCTAGCAGTTAAAGGACAACTTGTATTGTCAAAAATCTGGCAAGCATATTTAGAGTATATTCTAGAGGTCTTCATCCAAAGGAAAAACAATAAGGTTGGGTCTGGCCAAATTCATTAACATAGGTGCTGTTACCTAGGGTGGAGATTTAATATGTTTGTTCAGTCCCTGGGTGTGACTCTAACAATTTGTGTGGTTGGTAGTGGACCTGTCTTCAATGGTAGCCCATCGTAAATGAACCTGAAATGCCAAAACCTCACTGGTATATTATAAAAATTAAACCTAAGTGTTAGGGAAATGGCTATTAAGGCAGAGATTCTCAGCCACACACTAACCTCCTGGGTGCCTAAATGACATTTCCTTCACCAAAGCATTAATAAATTAATAAGTAGGAAAGATTTAATTAGTCAATAAGTGCCTTGGTGCTGGGATCTTCAGTATGCTTGAAAAGCCCTGTATTAGCTGTCCTCTGCAGGTATTGATGACGGTAGGAAATGTTGCCATGAACTTGGAAATCTGATTTCCATAGTATAGTGGGATAGCAGAGGAGGATAATGGAGGAGTTCAGATGGCAGCATTTAACCATTAGAGACAAGATAGATACAATCACCATATTAAATTGTGAGAGGAAGTGTTAATTGTTTTAACACAAGAGATTTGTGGCCATAATTAATGATTATGAGATCCCTGGGAATGAAATAGATGGGCAGTTTCTCAAAGCTTAGCTTTGGAAAAATTCTAGGTCTTCAGAATGACATTTTGCTAAAACTTGATGTATTAATTGTATGCAGTATTAAGAGTTTTTAAAGATTTTACATTTTTAATTTTGAATTTGTTCTTCTAAAAATATTTTTAAATATTCAAAGATGATCAGTATATACAATTATTGATAAAAGCAGGACACAAAACCATACGTGGAATATTATTCAGATCCTATTAAATATGCATGTGTGTGTATACATATGTATGTATGTTATTTTTTTAAAAAAGACTGGAAAGGACTTGTGGTTTCAGCTAAGATGGAGCAAAAGAGACCTGATTTACACTCCCACCTAAGACAACTGAAACAAAACATATAAAACAGTTTCTAGATAATGGCCATCAAGTAATCCAGAGAGTGATTCCTAAGAAAGGGAAACAAACAAGGTGAGCCTCACCTTACTGTCTCAAGAGAATTTCAGGCCAGAGCACAGGAAAAGAGAAGCTGGGTGGAGCTAGCAAACTCCCCTTTAGTTGAGGAGACAGAACAACGGATACAGATAAGCCAAGGCAGTTAGGGCATACGCTAGGCACAGAATTGGAGAAGAGAGAGATACAGTAGAAAGTTCTGGAGGTCTGCAGAGACTCCCCTTCAAGTTTTCAGCTAAGTACTGATTAGAGCATGTTTATGAAGAAACTACTCAAGGCTAGGGAAGAAACTACCCAAACATTGCAGAGGACACAATTTCTGGGACTCACAGAGCTAGGAAAAGTAAAAAAATTATGAAGGTAGGGGGCACCTGGGTGGTTCAGTCAGTTAAATATCTGTCTTCAGCTCAGGTCATGATCTCGGGGTCCTAGGATTGAGCCCCATGTCAGGCTCCCCACTCAGTGGGGAGTCTACTTGTTCCTCTGCCCCTCCCCCTGCTTGTGCTCTCTCTCAAATAAATAAATTAAAAAGACTCACACTGAACTTCTGGAGAAGATGGAAATAATAGCAGATCAGACACTGCAGAAGAAAATTTTTTTTGAAATTGAAGGGATAGTTACAGAAATTATCCAATATAAATTTTCTGTGTATATGTCCAGATTTAAAAAAAGACTGGAAAAAATGAACAGAGAATTAGCTGTGAGACAATTTTAAGCAGCCTAAGATATGTATAATTGGAATACCAGAAGGAGGTTTAACTTCAAATATAAGGGGCGCCTGGGTAGCTCAGTCATTACACGTCGCCTTCAGCTCAGGTCACGATCCCAGGGTCCTGGGATCGAGCCCCACATGGGGCTCCCTGCTCGGCAGGAAGCCTGCTTCTTCCTCTCCCACTCCCCCTGCTTGTGTTCCTGCTCTCACTATCTCTCTCTCTGTCAAATAAATAAAATCTTAAAAAAAAAAAACTTCAAATATGAATGAGCAGCTGAGAATCATCAGACATTTGAGGAAAGCTTTTAACATGGAAAAGACCAATTGAAATAGTTGAAAGGAACTTGGAGAAGACTGAGACAAATAGGTAACAGAAAAAAAAAATCCCATTAAAAAATATAATTTGACATTTCCTAAGTATATAGGAAATTACTAAAGAAATAATACGGGGTGCCTGGGTGGCTCAGTCGGTTAAGCGACTGCCTTCGGCTCAGGTCATGATCCTGGAGTCCCGGGATCGAGTCCCATATCGGGCTCCCTGCTCAGCAGGGAGTCTGCTTCTCCCTCTGACCCTCTTCCCTCTCGTGCTCTCTATCTCTCATTCTCTCTCTCTCTCAAATAAGTAAATAAAATCTTTAAAAAAAAAAAAAGAAATAATACAATAAAATTTCCTATAGCTAAAGGCCAAGTTTTAGGACTGAGTGAAACTCATTTTGTACCCAGCACAACAAATTAAAAAAACCCGCATCAAGGCACATCATTCTTGAATTTCAGACATGGGATTAAGACTGTGAGAACTTGGGCGCCTGGGTGGCTCAGTTGGTTAAGCGACTGCCTTCGGCTCAGGTCATGATCCTGGGACCTCAGGTCATGATCCTGGAGTCCCGGGATCGAGTCCCGCGTCAGGCTCCCTGCTCAGCAGGGAGTCTGCTTCTCCCTCTGACCCTCCCCCTCTCATGTGCTCTCTCTCTCTCATTCTCGCTCTCTCAAATAAATAAATAAAATCTTTAAAAAAAAAAAAAAGACTGTGAGAGCTCTTAAAAAGAAAATAGTAAGTCACACGCAAAGGGTTAATAACCAGAATATTTTCCGACTTTTCAACAGCAATAATCAAAGCTAGAAAACAATGAAGCAAGAACAACAATATGAGAGAATATTATTTATAACCTAGAATTTGATCCCCACCAAACTATCAGTCATGCTAAGTGTAGAATTAAGACATTTTTAGATGAGGTATTAAAAAAATTACTTCTTATGCACCCTTTCTCAAGAAGATGCTAGAGAACGTGTCACCAAAAAGAAAGGATGACCCAGATGGCACACTGAAACTGGAGAGTTTAATAATGGGCCTATTTTAGAAGGTGTGGACAGGGCTTGGAGAAAGCAGTGAGGCGTAGTGCAGTACTCTGAACCTATTAACACCCTTAGGGCCGGAAAGGCAAAGTGAGAGAGTGATTACTGGAACCCAGAGACAGTGGCATATGAAGAGGGCTACCTGACAGGAGCTGTGCTGTAGAGAGAGGGAAGGAGTCAGGGGAATAAATACCCCATCTTCACTTTCTTCCCTCCCTCAGATTTCATGCTGTGCCTCCCATTGACCAAACCCAATCAGAGGCCAAAGAGAATCAAGTCAGCCTCTTAGGGAAAGCACATCACAGAGTGGGGGAAAAAGGGGAAGAGTTGAGGGGGAAAGGGGGGTAACTGGACTACATCCAGTACAGAGCGAGATATAGGACCCAGGAAACGGGGGCCAATAATGCCCTGAGGCAAAGAGATTTCTCAACTAGATGAAGCGAAGTCCTGGATGACTGCTGTGAGGCAGAATCCAGACTGGAAGGAGACATTGGAGAATTACCCAATGATTATCTTAAGATTTACAGAAAGAAAGAGAAAAAGAAACCAGTGATTTCCTGAGACATTTAATGTTCTGAAAGGATGTTTAAATTCTTCCTAAGGGTTGGAAGAGAAATTTGTCATAATCATGTAGCAAACTAAGTGAGGGAATCAGGCAACTATTAACTGAGGGAAAATAAAAACTAGTACCGAAAAGGAAAAACAAGAGTCTTCATACTTAGTTGAACTGTGAGTAGTGTGTCTATAAAAGTCATGATAACAAATACTGAGTATTTTTCTAACAATGATTAGATGAGGGGATTGGAGAGAGGGGAAGAATAAGTATATATGTGCCTATGAACATGGGGGTGGTAAACAGTAGCAGATAGGCAACTCTCAAAACTGAAATATTAAGAAATTGCATTATAAGCATGTTATTTAGAAATATGAGCTTCATACCAGAGAAGCCTGCTGAAAGGCTTGAAAGCAATGATGCTAGCAAGTGGAGGGAGGGGACAGCTTTGGGAGAGAGATACGATCGGGGTAGCATTTTTCATTACAAACCTTATACTACTGTTGGACCTTTTAAACTACATACATGCATATGTGATAAAAATTTAAATTAAATAAAAAACCCCAACAAGCAGCCATCAAAAATTAAAAAATGAAATCTTGCCATCTGCAATGACATGGATGGAACTAGAGGGTGCTAGGCGACATATCTCAATAAGAGAAAGACAATTATCATATGATCTCACCGATAGGTGGAATGTAAGAAACAAGATAGACGATCATAGGGGAAGAGAGGAAAAAAATGAAACAAGATGAAACCAGAGAGGGAGACAAACCATAAGAGACTCTTAATCTCAGGAAACAAACTGAGGGTTGCTGGAGGGGAGGGGGATGGAGATGTGGGGTAACTGGGTGATGGACATTGAGGAGTGTATGTATTGTAATGAGCACTAGGTTTTATATAAGACTGATGAATCACAGACCAGTACCCCTGAAACAAATAATACATTATATGTTCAATAAAAAAAACCCAACAAACTAAAGATTTTTCTTTTGTTAAATAAAACAAAATTAAAATGTGGCCAACTCCTTTACACTAGTATAGTAAAAGAAACAAAACCTAGTTTGTTTCTATCTTTTCTAGTTCCATCATTTCCAAGTTTCTTTTTCTCTGTGCTCCAGATCCTTCACATGTTATTAAATGAGGATTATTCACAAATGAGAAAGAGCTGATAAAAATGATTGATAAGCATAAACAAGCCCCAAAGGATGGGAATCTAGGGCAAGTCTTTTCAGCTGAAAATTGTTAGAATGTGAGCTACGAAAAAGAATTATAGAATATGGGGATCTTCTTCCAAATTTTTCTTTCTGTAGATAGATTTTTATTAAACAAATACATTCTGCAAATGCTGTCAAGTTGAGCAACAATCAGAGTCGTCCTCCCCATGCATTCACTCTGCCCAGGAATTCAATATTCAAGACTAAACCTGCTTAAGCTAAAAACAAAAACAATAAAATAATAAAAGTTAATGATAACTGAGAAGTTACTAAATGACAAGCATTGTGCCAAGCCCTTTATTTGCATTATATCATTTGAATCCTCACAATCATCCTAGAAGTTGGGTTTAACAATTTCCCCATTCTACATACGGGAAGACCCTTTAAAAGATGAGTAACTTGTTTGAGGAAGTGGCAGTCTCGATTTAAACTCAGATCTGTCTTACTCAAAAACCCAAACTCTTGTAAACTTCTACTGTATTTTGAGCAAAACCAAAAATGGCAATCTCTGGGGTGGGAGTAGAAAAAGATTAGCTGTCCCTCTGGCTGCCAAGTCTCAAGGCAAGGCTATAGGAGTAGAAGAGAAAAATTACGAGAACCAATTGAAACTGCAGAAAGAACTTTACAGAAAAATGCCACAGTAGATGGTCACATGAACACTGCTAGAATAAACCAAAGTACATATAACTTAATTCACCAAACACTTGAGTAACCTCCAAGTTTCACTGAATTGGGTACTGGAAATATAATTTCTTTATATATAACATAACATAATGCACTTAGAAATGAAGAATAGAGTCACTACAAAATTAGAGGCCCTTTGCTCTCCTTAGAACATTCAATAATCTGTTTCTTAGAAGAAATTAGTTGTTGTACTATGACTATTTCAATAGAGGGCACTAGGTGATCAAGATAGTTTTGAACTTAGGTGGCAAAATAGTTAATAGAAGAATCTTTTAGAACTGTGTAGTCATGATTTTTAAAAGCATATCAAGTGTTCCCAAAATGAGATAAGCCATAAACCAAAGAAAAGAGGTCTGATACGCGAATATTTGCAAGATCACTAAGATCAATATTCTAGATACTTGCACAATTATAGATTTTTTTGAGTGGTTCCATTTATAAAATCATTTCCATTACTTCTTTGCAAATCTCTATTAGGGCCACAAGGAAATATCAGTTTAGCATACCTACCACTTCTGAGAGATGGCAAGGCTGTTAAGAAGTCAAAAGGCTAGAGTTTGAGCGCACCTCCCCTCCTCCGCCCTCTACCTCCACCCCCCACCCAATGCTTTCTACTAATGATGTGGCCTGGGGACAAATTAATCTTAGTTTTCATAGCTCTAAAATAGTGATAATTTCTCCCATGCTTATGAATGGGAAAATGTGTTGCAAAGTGTTATAAATATGTAAGATAGTAATAGATAGTAATAAAGTATAAAAGTATTTTTAAAAGTATAAAGTATTAAAAGTCAAGCTGGTAGAAAAAGAAATTCCAGGAACTAAATGCAATCCTACCTATATACTCTTTGGATTCCAGGCCTATGAAGATTGGCTTCGGAAACTTCTGGCAGTAGTGTATTTGCTAGTCCAGACAGAGGTAAGAAGCAGAAATCTACAATCACAATTTCAAAACACTTCCTCTAACCCCTTAAGATTTCACAAGTCCCTTTTCCACCTACCCCCAAGAAGAAATACAAATTAATTCAGGGAGATTTGCTAAAACATCTTTATAATGTAATCAGCTCTACCACCAAATTTTGATTAGTTTGCATGGACAAATTTCCCAGTTTCCAGGGAGAAAACATATCCAGCTGATAACACTTTTCATTTTCTTAAACACACACATATACACACAATTTGCATGCCTAATTAGTAGTATGGTCATTCACCATCACTTCCCAATTGCCTTGATGTTTCCGTAAGCATGTAGGGTATGATTATATTTTATTTATGTATGGGAAAACTAAAGAACAGAAAGATCAAATGATTTGCTTAAAATGGCATAGTATTGAACATGGAGGCCTGCCTTCTAATCCATCCTAGAACCACTAGAAACTACAGAAACCACATGGGACTCCTAGAAAATTAGCCTCGTAAATTCTATTTACTTATTACTCATCATTTGTTTATAAAATCAACAAATATATTTTGAACAGCTACTAAATGCCAGGCCCTGTGGAAGGTGTTGGAGATAAAACAGAGAGGGGGTAGAAACCCAATACAGTTCCTAGACCCATGGAATTTATAATATAGCAAGGAAGACACCCAAAAAACTGTGAGGAGAAAAATAAAATAGTTGTGAGTTGTAAACATTCTATGAAGGAAATAAACATGAGGCTAACAAGGAAAAGAACAGAGGAAAATGATCTCACAGAGGGTGTTCAGGAACAGCCAGGACAGAAAAAGGTGGTGACGTTCAAGCTGAGACCTGTAAGGAGAGGCAATGTTGGGGGGATGCAGCTCTCCTGAGAGAGGCAATGAATTGTATGTGCAAAGACCCTGAGGACAGATCTTCTCCACCTGAGGAACTGAAAGAAAACCAGACAGAGCACATCCAGCAAGGGGAGAATGACTTGAAAAATGAGATCAAGGGGGCACCTGGGTGGCTCAGTCGGTTAAGCGTCTGCATTTGACTCAGGTCATGATCCCAGGGTCATGGGATCGAGCCCCGCATCCGGCTCTCTTCTCGGCAGGGAGCCTGCTTCTCCCTCTCCTCTCTGCTTATACTCTCTCACTGTCCTTCTCTCTCTCTCTCTCGCTCTCTCAAATAAATAAAATCTTTTTTTTTAAGATTTTATTTATTTATTTGAGAGAGCGAGAATGAGAGAGAGAGCACATGAGAGGGGGGAGGGTCACAGGGAGAAGCAGACTCCCTGCTGAGCAGGGAGCCCGATGTGGGACTTGATCCGGGGACTCCAGGATCATGACCTGAGCTGAAGGCCGTCACTTAACCAACTGAGCCACCCAGGTGCCCATAAATAAAATCTTTTAAAAAATGAGATCGAAGCGATAAGTTGAGATCAGATCATACTGAGTTTTGCAGACCATGATAAGAGTTTGGATTTTATTCTAAGGAAAATATGAAGTCACTGAAGGATTTCAAGGAGAGGAATGACATGATCAGATTTGTATTTCAAGAAGATTCTTTTTCCTACTAAGAGAATAGGTTGGGAAGGAGCAAGACAGGCAACAGGGAGATAGAAGTCTAATGCAATAAGTCTCTCAGACAGATGACGACAAACTCAACAAAGGTGGTGATGGAGCTGAAAAGTTGCTCATGAACGTGGGGTGTGTTTTACAGACACTAATCATTCTACTGGCTATTCGTACTATTTTTTATGCATAGTACACATTAGGCAAAAATACTCAAGATACAATCTTTTCAATTGACAGGATGAATTCTTTTCTTTCTTTCCGAGAATTCAAAACTATTTTTTAAAAGAATTATTTATTTATTTGGGGGAGAGAGGGGAAGGAGAAAGTGGGGGGGAGGGGCAGAGGGAGAGAAAAACTTTAAGCAGACTCCATGCTGAGCATGGAAACCAACTTGGTGCACTCCACATGGGGCTTGATCTCTAGACCCTGAAATCATGACCTGAGCTGAAACCATGAGTCCGGCATTGAACTGACTACGCCACCCAGGCACCCTGAGAATTCAAAGCCCTTATCAAGCACTTTAGTCAATTTACCAAATATTAATTGAATACCTTCTAAGTATACAGAAATGAAATTTGAGAGGTGCTTCTCCTCTTCAGATTGCTTACCCAGTTTGGAAATTAAAAGCTCCCTGAATAAAACAATTAGAAAATAATCTGTTGCTTAATACAATATTAAACACTAAGGGTAGAAAATAAGTTCTCAGGAAGGACAAAGATACCTATCAAGGTATCTTTAGGTTCTAAAATTGGAGGTTCTGGGATAATAAAGATGCACAAATTCAAGGTAAACCAACACATTCAGACAAGGAAAGGATTTGAGTAAGATTAATGTGGCAGGTGCTTTTCAGCCCAGCTCAAAATAATTCTCCCCCTTTCTCTCAGAACTGATCCTCCCTCCACAGTAACAGGCACCTTGTAGCCATGTTTTACTACATGATTCCTACTCTTGTGGCAAGATTGATTAGATTGCATTGGATGCTTGACCCAAACCAAGTCAGGGCCAATCAAATCCTCTATCTCAGAAATTCTGAATTGGGATTCAAAATAGGTAGGTTAATCTCTATGCTTGGCTGGAACTGTTACATGTAAAATCCTAAAGGCAGGAGAAATGGGAAAAGCTGATCTGCAGAGAGAATAAAGAAGAGAAACATCTTGATTCTTGGTTCTAGAGCCTACTACACCCTTCCAGGGACTCTCATTTCATTCTTGTCCTTGAGTTTTGTGACACAACTCCATATTCTCATAATAATTATACTATTCATTTAAATCACATTAAGTTAGTTGCTATTACTTAGAAACAATATGCCTTGTCCAAGCCCAGTACAGTCATGAAAATAGGAATGATCATGATGAAAAGATAGGACTAATTATAGCAAAAGATGGTTCTAGACACAAAATGTTAAGGAGGAAAGAAAAATACAAGGTTAGTTACCTTATTTAACAAGCTTACAATTGGTGATATATGATAAACAGCATGCCAGAAGAGTAATGACTCCTCATGGATGCTGATATCAAAGATTCTTTAGGCAAAGAATGTAAAAGACATCGTCAAACAGGAAAGGGAGTCATGAGTCTGGCACTCAGATACTACAGAGGAAGTGTTAATTTCTGGAAATTAATTTGACAAGATTCTTAAAATGGATATGCTCTTTTAAGATTTTATTTATTTATTTGACAGAGAGAGAGAGAGAGAGCGCGCGCACAAGCAAGAGGAGTGGCAGGCAGAGGGAGAAGCAGGCTCCCCTGCTGAGAAGGGAGCCCGATGCGGGGCTCCACCCCAGGACCCTGGGATCATGACCTGAGCCGAAGGCAGATGCTTAACCAACTGAGCCACCCAGGCGCCCTGGATATATTCATTTCAACAAACAGAATTTATCAAGCCCTTACTATGTGTTAGGGACTCTTCTAGATACTGGAAATGAAGTACTAAATGAGAAAGATTTTCTGTCCTCATGGAATTTACTCTTAGGGGAGAAAAAGAGGGAGAAATAATAAATAGTAAATTAGCTACTGTATGGCCCATAATTTCTAGGAATTTAACAAAGTAAATAATCAAATGTACATAGATTTAAGCACAAAGATACTGATATGTTACAATATTATTTACAATATTAAAGAACTGGAAACAACGTAACTGTTCAATAATAAGGGATTGATTATATAAATTATAATATATCCAAATAGTAGAGTACCATGTAATAATTTAAAAGCATTTATTTATTATGTGCAAGGTATTATTCTAGCATTTTACATGTAGTAATTCATTTAATAAACAGAGACATCCTGAAATAAGTATTTCATTATCATCTCCATTTTATGGATAAGGAGGCTATGGCATAGAGAAACTATGGCATGCAAAGTTATATAGCTAATAAGTGCAAAAGGTAAGATTTGAACCCAGAGAAAAGTCTGATGCTAGGGGCTATCCTCTAGGATAGCCCGGTCTCCTGAAAAACATTACAATATGGGAAAAGACTCATATTGTAATTTTTAAGTTAAAAAATTCAAAATAATGATCTAACTTCATATATAATTTTTAAATTAAATTATGTTTATATTTGTGCCCTAACAAAGAATTAGGAGATATTCCAAAATACTAATAATTTGTTTTCTCCAAATGATAGGATTATAAGTTTTTACTTTTTTCTTCATCTTTTTTACACTTCCAAAACTGTTTTGCACTTAACCTAGATTACTTAGTAAAGGGGGTAAAATTTGTGCTGAGGTTTGAAGGATAAGGAGAAACTAAGTAAGAACTGGCAGAAAAATAAATGGGAGGATGTTTTAGGTTTGCTACCATGATCCCTGAAGTGAATCAGAAAGCAGGGGAAAATCTAGTTTCCAGAAATTGCTTCTTCCAAGATATTTTTCAAAAAGAGTTTTGATGATTAACATTTAGGGAATTTTCGTTGTCATTTTTAAAAAATGAAACTGAGACCAAGAGAAGGAAGTTCACATCTACACAAAAATTAACGATGGAGGGGCGCCTGGGTAGCTCAGTCAGTTAAGCATCTGCCTTTGGCTCGTGTCATGTCCCAGGGTCCTGGGATCAAGCCCTGCATTGGACTCCCTGCTCAGCAGAGAGCCTGCTTCTCCTTCTCCCTCTGCCATCCCCCCCACTTGTGCTTTCTGGCCCCCTCTATCTCTCTGTCAAATAAGTAAATAAAATCTTCAAAAAAAATTAATGATGGAACTGGAAAAAGAAAAAAGTTCTTCTGACACACCAGGCAATTGTCTACAAGGCTAATATTGAGAAAGGGGTTTTCCAAGATGAAAAAGGAGGTTTTGGGGGAGAGTCTCTATCAGAGAAAAGCATTAGGATGCTCAGATTGAATTGTGTTTGAACAAATGTAGCATGAATAAAAATGACTAGACATCTTACATGCATTGTCAACCATCCATAAAATAGTTCATGTTAGGAAATGATTTCAAATTATTTTAGAATTGGTAGTGCCTGCTGTTATGGAAGTTTCTGACAATAATTTGGCAGTGGTTCAGAAAAGGAAATGGAAAAAAAAACTTTATCTTAATATCTATATATTTGACACTTTTACTGTTCCGTGTGGGAGTTACCTGACACAAGAAGGTGGTGGGCTGTTATATTTCTCTATTCGTGTTACATTTCCAATCACAAAATGTACTTTTCTGAATGTCTCTAAAACCAAATGAATAAGATCAAAAATGTTTCTCCAGAAAGCCCTAAAGTAAAGAATCAGTAAAGACACATCTTGGAAAATATTGATGTAATTTTTTAATCACTCTTTGGTCTGACACTCATTCAATGGGTATTTGTTAAAAGCCTATAAAAGCAAGACACTCTGATGGGAAACTCCATTGTATACACATAGTCATGGCCCTCAAAGAGTTTGTCCCTAGTAAAGAGGTAAGTAAACAATTCTATACAGTTCAAGGCAGGTGTGCTTAAAGTACTATGAGTGGTATGAACCATATTTTAAACCATTACACAAGGGGGAAGAATTACTTCTAAACAGGCCAATTGAGCTTAGATCTGAAGAATGGAAGAAGTTCAGTCAACAAAGATGAGGGGTAAAGAGTACATTCTAAGCACTCTACTGGGTATCAACACAGAAAACCACGGCATATATTAATGTTGGTGCCAAAACAGAAGATTTTGAATTCCTGACACACTACCAAGAACATACACCTTCAGTTCTTTTCCCCTATTCAGCTCCAAGAAATTGAAAACTAGGCCAACAAGCTCTAGACAGGAGATTTGAAAGACTTTGAGATGTCTTTCCAGGACTGTCTGAGCTGTCCAAAAGGAAAAAACCTAAAGACACCAGCATTGGGGGTTCCTTAACACAGTGGCCAAAAGCAGCACACTGTACAGTAAATTTCCCAGTTGACAAGAATTTATCATGGGCTCAGAGTTTACAATCAGCTTTTTGTGGTCTAAAACAGGTGAGCAAAGATCACAGTTATCAGGCTTTCTGAGGAAAGCTTCTAACAAATATGTAACCATGACCTGGAGGGAGAAGAGACTATGGGAACAGGATACTCCAAAAAGAAAATCCTCATTAATATCCTCAAAAAAATAAGAGAAAACATTGCATCCATAAAACTAGAACATGATGCACACAGAAAGAGCATTCATGATACAAACAAGACAAAACAAAACGAAACAAAATCAGCTCTTGTAAATTAACCTTTGAGAACCTAAATGAAAATTTTAATATCTGGAAGAGGATGATGTGAAAAAATAAGTAGAGTGAAAAGCAGAGCTAGAAAACAGAGAGAGGGGAGAAGAATTAAAGGTGGACAAGGATTTAAGTAATTAGAAAACAAGAACAGAGAAAATGAAAGGGAGGAAATAATCAGTGAACATATTCAAATTGAATTGGAAGATGGCAAGTTTGGGGGCACCCGGGTGGCAAAGTCAGTTGAGCATCCAGCTCTTGGTTTCAGCTGGGGTCATGATCTTGGAATCAGGCCCCTGTGTTGGGCTCTGCACTCAGTGAGGAGTCTGCTTGGGATTCTCTCTCCCTCTCCCTCTACCCCTCTTTCTCTTGCTCTCTCTCTAAAATAGATAAATTGTTAAAAAGAAAGAAAGATGTGAGTTTCTAGACTGAAAAGACTTACATAGTGTGCAGCACAATGATTAAAAACACCCATAGGAAGGTACATCATTAAATTTCATGAAGACAATGAAAAATTCTATAAACTTCCAGAGGTAAAAATAGGACATAAACTACAGATCATGAATTAGAATAATTTTGGACTTCTGTGGTAGAATTCTAACTGCAAGATTTCCCATCCTCTGTATACGTGTGTACTATGAATATGTATACCATGAATATAATGCATTTCACTCCCATAATTAGGTTATGTTATATGGCACAGTTGATTTTAAGAAAGGCTTGACCTAATCAGCATTAGAACAGCCTTTAAAACCCAGATGTCCATCGACAGATGAATGGATAAAGAGGATATGGTACATATATATACAATGGAATATTATGCAGCCATCAAAAAATGAAATCTTGCCATTTGCAACAACATGGATGGAACTAGAGGGTTTTATGCTAAGCGAAATAAGTCAAACAGAGAAAGACAATTATCATATGATCTCACTCATATGTGGAATTTAAGAAACAAAACAGAGGATCATAGGGGAAGAGAGGAAAAAATAAAACAAGATGAAATCAGATTGGGAGACAAACTGTAAGAGACCCTTGATCATAGGAAGCAAACTGAGGGTTGCTGGAGGGGAAGTGGGTCAGGGGATGGGGTAAGCAGGTGATGGGCATTAAATAGGGCACGTGATGTAATGAGCACTGGGTATTATATAAGATTGATGAATCACTGACTTCTACCTCTGAAACTAACAACACATTTTATGTTAATTAATTGAATTTAAATTAAAAAATTAAAAATTAAAATTAAAAAATTGCAAACACACAAAAAAGTCACATTGTAGAAAGATACACAAAGTATACCATTAATAAAATGATACAATCATACAAAACAATGCTATATATTGTTTATGGATACAAACATATGAACTAAAAGTATAAAACATGCATAGAAATGATAAGCATCAAATTCAGGATAGAAGTCACCTGGGTCATGGCATCAGGGAAGGCAGAGTAGAGCTTCAACTCTATCTATTTTTTATTTTTCAAAGCTTTAGTCGGGTATATCTAACACAATAAACTGCACATACTGAGTGTAAAAAATAAAAAGAAAAGAGACTTTAAAAGTGATGAGCTCTTCCTGGCAAAGGAGGGTGTCCATAACTGGCTTTGAAGACAAGGAGGCTGCATGACAAAGAAATGCAGGCACCTGTAGGAGCTGAGAGAGGTCTCTACCTGGCAGCCAGCAAGGAAATGAGGATCTCAGTCTTATGACTACAAAGAACTGAATTATGCCAGCCCCCTGCATAAGCTTGGAAGTAAATTTTGCCCACACTCTCCAGACAAAAAGTCTGTCCAGCCAGTATCTTGATTTCAGCCTTGTGTATCTTGAGCAGAGAACCCAGTCATGCTGTGCTCAGATTTCTGACCTACAGAATTGTGATCCAATAAATGGATATTCCTTTTTAAATTTTTGTTTTATTTTTAACAAATTAACCTTCTTTCTTAGGAAGCTACTGATGTGTGTGCTTCAATTAGGGAAAAAAATAAAATAAGAGGAATATGTGGTATATAAGAAGAGGTGTGAGGAGAATTCCCAAGATATTGGTGAAAGGAGACACCAGGATGACATGCAGCAGACAACTGGCCCATATTGGAGTAGGTTAAATGCTCCAGGGACATTTTGCCATGAAGATTAAACTGAAAGAATATCTAATATTAGGGGCATCTGGCTGGCTCAGTGGAGCATGTGACTCTTGATTTCAGGATTGTGAATTTCAGCCCCACATTGGGTGACTTAAAAGTAAAATCTTAAAAAAAAAAAAAAAAGGAATAATTCCATATATTTGAAGGAATGGGGAAGAGATCTGGATAACTGGCAAAGAGTTGAGGGTTGACTTATTGATTGGTATATAAGTATTGATAGTATATAGTATATAAAATTATTGAATTATTAGTTGAATTATTGATTAGTCTGTAATCTGTATAATTTGTATTATTATAATCTGTATAATCTGTATAATTTGTAATCTGTATAACTGTATAACAACAGTTTCAAAAAAGACAGTTAATCATATTTTTTTAAGATTTTATTTATTTGACAGAGAGACACAGCAAGAGAGGGAACACAAGCAGGGGGAGTGGGAGAGGGAGAAGCAGGCTTCCCGCTGAGCAGGGAGCCCAATGTGGGGCTCGATCCCAGGACCCTGAGATCATGACCTGAGCTGAGGCAGACGCTTAACGACTGAGCCACCCAGGCACCCCAACAGTTAATAATATTAAGAGGAAAAACCTTGTACATAGTTGTCATAGTTTACTACTTGACTTAGCTGTTAATAGTTTTTATACAATCATAATAGAACATTTTATCACAGGGGTGCCTGGCTGGCTCAGTCGGTTAAGCGTCTGCCTTCAGCTCAGGTCATGATCTCAGGGTCCTGGGATTGAGCCCTGCACTGGGATCCCTGACCAGCAGGGAGCCTGCTTCTCCCTCTCCCTCTGTCCCTCCTCCCTGCTCTTGCTTTACCTCAAATAATAAATAAAAATGTTTTTATTTAATTTTTTTTAGATTTATTTGTGTTTATTTATTTATTTATTTATTTATTAGAGGGAGAGAGAACAAGCAGGGAGAGCTGCAGGCAGATGGAGAGGGAAAAGCAGGCTCCCCATTGAGCATGGAGCCTGATGTGGGGCTTGATCCCAGGGCCCTGAGATCATGACCTGAGCTGAAGGCAGATGCTTAACTGACTGAGCCACCCAGGCACCCAAATAAAAATGTTTTTTAAAAAAATCCTTATGAAACTATTTTTCTCCTTAGAGGCATGTGTATTCTTCAGTAAAAATAAACACTAAAAAAAAAAAAGAAGAAGAAGGATAGGGCTGCAAGGTTGGTTCAACATCCACAAATCAATCAACGTGATACAATACATTAATAAAAGAAAGAACAAGAATCGTATGATCCTCTCAATAGATGTAGAAAAAGCATTTGACAAAGTACAGCATCCTTTCTTGATCAAAACTCTTCAGAGTATAGGGATAGAGGGTACATACCTCAATATCATAAAAGCCATCTATGAAAAACCTACAGCGAATATCATTCTCAATGGGGAAAAGCTGAGAGCTTTTCCCCTAAGGTCAGGAACGCAGCAGGGATGTCCACTATCACCACTGCTATTCAACATAGTACTAGAAGTCCTAGCCTCAGCAATCAGACAACAAAAAGAAATAAAAGGCATCCAAATCGGCAAAGAAGTCAAACTCTCACTTTTTGCAGATGATGATACTTTATGTGGAAAACCCAAAAGACTCCACCCCAAAACTGCTAGAACTCATACAAGAATTCAGCAATGTGGCAGGATATAAAATCAGTGCACAGAAATCAGTTGCATTTCTATACACCAACAACAAGACAGAAGAAAGAGAAATTAAGGAGTCGATCCATTTACAATTGCACCCAAAACCATAAGATACCTAGGAATAAATCTAACCAGAGAGGCAAAGGATCTGGACTCAGAAAACTATAGAATACTTATGAAAGAAATTGAGGAAGACACAAAGAAATAGAAAAACGTTCCATGCTTATGGATTGGAAGAACAAATAGTGTGAAAATGTCTATGCTACCTAGAGAAATCTACACATTTAATGCAATCCCTATCAAAATACCATCCACTTTTTTCAAAGAAATGGAACAAACAATCCGAAAATTTGTATGGAACAAGAAAAGACCCCAAATAGCCAGAGGAATGTTGAAAAAGAAAAACAAAGTTGGTGGCATCACAATTCCGGACTTCAAGATCTATTACAAAGCTCTCATCATCAAGACAGTATGGTACTGGCACAAAAACAGACACATAGATCAATGGAACAGAATAGAGAGCCCAGAAATGGACCCTCAACTCTATGGTCAACTAATCTTTGACAAAGCAGGAAAGAATGTCCAATGGAAAAAAGACAGTCTCTTCAACAAATGGTGTTGGGAAAACTGGACAGCCACAAGCAGAAGAATGAAACTGGAACATTTCCTTACACCACACACAAAGATAGACTCCAAATGGATGAAAGACCTAAACGTGAGACAGGAGTCCATCAAAATCCTTAAGGAGAACACAGGCAGCAACCTCTTCGACCTCAGCCCAGCAACTTCTTCCTAGAAACATAGCCAAAGGCAAGGGAAGCAAGGGCAAAAATGAACTATTGGGACTTCATCAAGATAAAAAGCTTTTGCACAGCAAAGGAAACAGTCAACAAAACCAAAAGACAACGACAGAATGGGAGAAGATATTTGCAAATGATGTATCAGATAAAGGGCTAGTATCCAAAATCTATAAAGAACTTATCAAACTCAGCACCCAAAGAACAAATAATCCAATCAAGAAATGGGCAGAAGACGCGAACAGACATTTCTGCAAAGAAGACATCCAAATGGCCAACAGACACATGAAAAAGTGCTGAACATCACTCGGCATCAGGGAAATCCAAATCAAAACCTCAATGAGATACCACCTCGCACCAGTCAGAATGGCTAAAATTAACAAGTCAGGAAATGACAGATGTTGGCAGGGATCTGCAGAAAGCGGAACCCTCCTACACTGTTGGCGGGAATATAAGCTGGTGCAGCCACTCTGGAAAACAGTATGGAGTTTCCTCAAACAGTTGAAAATAGAGCTACCCTATGACCCAGCAATTGCATTACTGGGTATTTACCCCAAAGATACAAATGTAGTGATCCGAAGGGCAATTGCATCCCAATATTTACAGCAGCAATGTCCACAACAGCCAAACTATGGAAAGAGCCTAGATGTCCATCAACAGATGAATAGATAAAGAAGATGTGGTATATATATATATATATATATACATATATATATATATATATACAATGGAATATTATGCAGCCATCAAAAAATGAAATCTTGTCATTTGCAATGATGTGGATGGAACTAGAGGGTATTATGTTAAGCAAAATAAGTCAGAGAAAGACAAGTATCATATGATCTCACTGATAGGAGGAATTTGAGCAACAAGACAGAGGCTCATAGGGGAAGGGAGGAAAAAATGAAACAAGATGAAACCAAAGAGGGAGACAAACCATAAGAGACTCTTAATCTCAGGAAACAAACCAAGGGTTGCTAGAGTGGTAGGGGGTAGGAGGGATGGGGGGTGCTGGGTGATGGTCATTGGGGAGGGTATGTGCTATGGTGAGCACTGTGAATTGTGTAAGACTGATGAATCACAGACCTGTACCCCTGAAACAAATAATATATGTTAATTATATGTTTAAAAAAAAAGAGAAGATAGTAGGAAGGGAAAAATGAAGGGGGGGAATCGGAGGGGGAGACGAACCATGATAGACTATGGACTCTGAGAAACAAACAGGGTTTTAGAGGGGAGGGGGGTGGGGGGATGGGTGAGCCTGGTGATGGGTATTAAGGAGGGCAGGTATTGAATGGAGCACTGGGTGTTATACGCAAACAATGAATCATGGAACACTACATCAAAAACTAATAATGTAACGTATGGTGACTAACATAATATAATAAAATTAAATTAATAAAAAAAGATGTGGTGTATACACACACAAACACACACTGGAATATTATGCAGCCATCAAAAAATGAAATCTTGGGGCACCTGGGTGGCTCAGTCATTAAGTGTCTGCCTTCGGCTCAGGTCATGATCCCAGGGTCCTAGGATTGAGCCCCGCATTGGGCTCCCTGCTCCTTGGGAGACCTGCTTCTCCCTCTCCCACTCCCCCTGCTTGTGTTCCCTCTCTCGCTGTGTCTCTCTCTGTCAAAAAAATAAATAAAATCTTAAAAAAAATGAAATCTTGCCATTTGCAACGATGTGGATGGAACTAGAGGGCATTATGCTAAGTGAAATAAGTCAATCAGAGAAAGACAAGTATCATATGATCTCACTGATATGAGGAATTTGGGAAACAAGACAGAGGATTATAGGGGAAAGGAGGAAAAAATGAAACAAGATGAGACCAGAGAGGGAGACAAACCATAAGAGACTCTTAAGCTCAGGAAACAAACTGAGGGTTGCTGGAGTGGTGGGGGTGGGAGGGATGGGGTGGCTGGGTGATGGACATTGAGGAGGGTATGTACTATGGTGAATGCTGTGAACTGCGTAAGACTGATGAATCACAGACCTGTACCCCTGAAACAAATAATACATTATATGTTAATAAAAAAATTTTTTAATGTATAAAGGAGAAAAAAAAGAAAAAGAAGGATATAGTCAAAGGTATCTCTACAAATTAATCAGATGTAAATGACTTTCGTGAGGGGAAGACTGACAACCCTCTCATTACAATAAGGTCTTTTCATGTTAGTGTCCATTTTAAAAAGCCAAGAGGTTTTTATTTTGTTTGTCAAACAATAGAGCATGGTGGTAAATTTTTGAGCAGAAGGGAACCCATTTGTTCTGGCAAGCAGGGATGAAAGGAAACAGATTGAAAATGGCTTAGGAAATCGACACAACAAGACTTGGTGATTGATTGCTAGATGGATGGGGGCAGTGATAACCCAGAAGGTGTGAGAATGGAAGAATCAGGGATGGTTCCCAGGTCTCTGCCTGGGAGTACCTGGATGGCTGGTGATACCATTTTCTGAAATAGCAGACATAGGGAATAGAATTGGAAAGATAGGAAAGAATGCAAATTTGATTTGAGACATGATCAAATAAAATATCTATGGGACATCCAAAAGAAGACAAATGGCAGCTAGATCTAGAGAACAACAGTTCATCAAAAAGATTTGGCCTTGAAAAAGATCATCGGGAATATAACGTATAAATAAGATGATTGGAGGGAGGGGAGCAGAAGAATCCCGTCTCAGGGACAGACCTGCTTTGCTAAATCCATGCAGAGAGGCCACACTTCGAAGGTCTATGGGAAGGCTGACAATTACAACTTAGAGAAGCTGAAAAGTGCTAATTTAACACTAACAGGAGGGTATATGAAGGGTTGGGAGAGAGTGAGAGATGCTATGGCTGGTAGCATTTGAGGAAGGGGAAAAATGTTCAACTGAGAATTTATTTATTTATTTATTTATTTATTATTTATAGAATTTTTTCTTTTTTTTAAAGATTGTATTTAGTCATTCATTTGAGAGAGACAGAGAGAGAGAGAGAGCAGGGGAGGAACAGAGGGAGAGGGACAAGCAGACTCCAGCATGGAGCTGGACAGGGAGCTTGATCCCAGGACCCTGAGATCATGACCTGAGCTGAAATCAAGAGTCGGACACTTAACTGACTGAGCCACCCAGGTGTCCCTCAACCAGGAATTTAAAATTATGTGTTGTGTAGTATGCCTTACAACACTTCACCTTCTTCTTTTCATGAAATCTCTAGTAAAAAACTGGCTTTCCTTTTCAGTATGTTGTGGAGATTTGTTTTTTTGTGGATGTGCCAAAAAATAATTTGTCTCCAGATTTGTATAGGGAGAAGCCAGACATGGCTCATGGAAGGATGGTTACATGTCTATAGGTACCATCAGCAAGGTATTAGCGGAAGGATTTGTAAGTGTCTGTGGTGATGACTAATAATAAGCAGAACCCAAAGAAGTCACTGTGGTTATGCAGGAAGTGCTCTGATAATCTTGAATTTTTAAAAATGTTTTTTGTTGTTGGTGTTGGTGGTGGTGTTCCTCTGTTCCTCCGTTACTGCTGTTTTTGTATTTTTTTTTATCAAGAAATAATTGACATATCATCATTATGGTTCCCAGTGTACAACATATTGTAATCTCAATTCCTAACAAAAAAATACAAAAGATAGAAAGCAGGGTCTGCTGTCCAGAGCCAATGTAAGAATGGCTCCAACATAAAATTATCAGGAAGAGCAGAACCAACTAGACTAAGCCTTGTGAGAAAATGCTAAGAAGGGTGTGAAGAAAAAGGAACCAACCTACTTCTTGAGTCCAGTGGCGATATTAATTGATTGTTCCTGCCTTTGTGTCAACAGGGGGCCCATCGGCTGTGGTTTGTCAATATTCTACAGCATTCTAACACCACCACCTTCACACCCTAGGCTCTTGCTCTGCTTTCCTTTATACCCAGCACCTGTCAGTAGCTGAAATTGCATCCTATACCAATTGATTTGTTTGTTATCCATCTCCCTCATTCTAAGGCAAAGTCCCTGAGAATGGGAACTCTGTCTTCAATGCTCTGTCTTGAATTGTACCTGTCATGTAAAAAGTACTCAATAAATATTTATCATTCAGGGAATCAATTGCTATCTTGTTTCTGCCTGTTGTCAGAAATGACCTCTGGATTAAAACAAGCAGGAAAAAGTTGGTTAAGAAGGAATTCAAGTGCAAAGCAGTGTAAATTTGTGTCAGGGTCTTTGAAGTAATGATAATAGAGATTATTTTTGAACACCAAGTAGGTATGCCTTGGAGCACATCTTGGAGCACTGTGCTAAGCACTTAACCTACCTTATCTAATATAATATTCGAAGCAACTATTATTATTCCTGTTTTGTAGGTAAATTAGAAGCTAAGCTCCCAAAATGTTAGGGAACTTGCGCAGTTTGGCTAACGTCCATGCCAGAGCTCAAACCCAGGTCTCTCTGGCTTCACAGCCTGTGTCCTTAAGCACTCTGTGGTTCTGCCTTATAAAATTAAAATAACATTTCCATGCTATATTTAAATTCCTTGGGGCCCAACCAAATTATCTATCAGGATCCTGAAATTATTGAACTGCTCTTTATAATTATTAAGGAATTAGGAAAAATGGGCTAGGTGTCAGAAGGCTGGTGATGGGTAAGTGTATTTATTTTTTTGTATTTATGATTTAAAAGATTTTATTTATTTATTTGACAGAGAGAGAGAGACAGCAAGAGAGGGAACACAAGCAGGGAGGAGAGGGAGAGGGAGAAGCAGGCTCCCCTCTGAGCAAGGAGCCCGACATGGGACTCGATCTCAGGATCCTGGGATCATGACCCGAGCCAAAGGCAACCGACTGAGACACCCAGGAGCCCCAGAGCAGGTTCCCATACATATTTTGATTTTCTGCCTGGCCCCCAAAGAAATTTCAACATATAACCCCTGAAAACTATAGAAATCTGTCCCAGGAGAAATCAAGGGCACACACATTGTTTCGGATCATTTTTTTAAAAAGTAGTAATTGATCATGAAGAGCCATTAAAGTTTACTATAAACTCGTAAGACTAAATTCATTTTCAAGGTTATCATAGGGATTCTAAGTGATAAGAAGTGGTGGCAGCAAAAAAAGAAAGCAAAATGTAGATTTTTAAAACCTCACTCTTGGGCGCCTGGGTGGCTCAGTTCGTTGGGCAGCTACCTTCAGCTCAGGTCATGATCCTGGAGTCCCGGGATCGAGTCCCACATCGGGCTCCCTGCTCAGCAGGGAGTCTGCTTCTCCCTCTGACCCTTTCCCCTCTCATGCTCTCTCTCTATCTTATTCTCTCTCTCAAATAAATAAATAAAATCTTAAAAAAAAAAAAACCTCACTCTTGAATATCTTAGAGGCAAATACATCAGAACCTGGAAACAATGTTTGCCTCTGGGAAGGGAATGAGAACTCTGAAGAAGAGAACAGGGAAGAAGACTTACTTTTCATTGTCCATCCTGGAGTGCACTTTGAATTTTATAGGTCTAAGATTTCATGGGTGAAATCTTAGGGTGATGGAGCCCTTGCTGAGAAAAAGTCAGGAACCACTGAGCATATGAAACAGAATCTAACCAAATGAGCCTGACCTGCAGAGGTTCTTGAAGATTCTCTGAGATGATGCTGAAACCATTTTCCCAGCCTTTATTGTGACAGAAACCAACTGCCTTTGTTCCCAATTACCTCATGATATTGAATTCAGCTGCCTGTAGGAATCCAAGCTCAGCCATTCCCTACACATGACTCAGCCATTGCTTGCCTTCATTATTGCATCTTGTCACGTTGAACCCATTAATTCACCACTTAACAAAAATATGCTCCCTTTTCTTTTCAAGTTTTGGGTTAATTGACTGATTTTCTTCAGTTTCCCAACAGCAATGAGAAATAGATTTTTAGGTTGTGAAGTTCCCCTTTCTTCCTTTACCTTCCGTTTTCCACAGACTTGAAGCTTGAGAGAACAGAAAGTTTCACACCATTGTTCCATTTAGCTATTTGTCTCGAATGGTTTTGATACATGCTTGTTTAGGAAATACTGAATTTCTGACTTTTTAACAATAACAAAATGCATCAAAAGATGTTATTAAATTTCTCCACCTTTACCAAGAAGTAAAATGTGATTACTAGAGATAAAATAACATATACATGGAAGCTGGGGACAGGGCAAGAGTAAGAGAGATAGGAAAAAGTAAGACAAAGGCTGGAGATGGGGGTTGCTTAGCTGACAGCCTATTTTCCTCAGTTTTTTTTAAAGCATTAAAAATATTTCTACTGACAACAAAATACAATTTTAAAGCATAAAATATGGGCAATACTATATATCACTGCTGTATATATTAAAATAATGTATTAATAAAAAAGTTTGTATCTAAATATGCTTAAAGACTTATGTATTTTATTTTATTATTTTTAAGATTTCATTTATTTATCTGAGAGACAGAGAGATAGAAAGAGCATGAGGAGGGGAAAGGACAGAGAGAGAGAGGGAGAAGCAGACTCCCTGCTGAGCTGGGAGCCCAACACCGGACTGGATCCCAAGACCCCGAGATCATGACCTGAGCCAAAGTCAGATCCTTAACAGACTGAGCCATCCAGGCTCCCTAAGACTTACCTATTTTAGTATCATTATGTCCTAGTTTCCTCTTCCTTAGTATAGAGTGAAACAGTGAGAATTTTTGACTATCACTTTTTTCTTAATTTGACTTTATTTATTTATTTGAGAGAGAGAAAGAAAGCACAAGCAGGGGGAACGGCAGGCAAAGGGAAAGGGAGAAGCAGGCTCCCCGGCTGAGCAGGGAGCCCAATGTGGGGCTCGATCCCAGGACCCTGGGATCATGACCTGAGCCGAAGGCAGACACTTAACCAACTGAGCCACCCAGGGCCCCTGACTATCAATTTTTTTAAAAAGATTTATTTATTTATTTGAAAAAGAGAGCAAAAAAGAGAGGGAGCAGGTGCATGGGGGATGGTGCAGAGGGAGAGAAGCAGACTCCCTGCTGAGTGGGGAGCCCGATGCAGGGCTCACTCACACAATCCCAAATCTTGACCTGAGCTGAAACCAAGAGTTGGACACCTAACTGACTGAGCCACCCAGGCACCCCTGACTATCACTTTTTTGTGTCCTGTTAACTTAAGTTCAAATACATTCGGAGTGTTTTTCTTTTCCCTGGAAGTACTGTCATTGAACTTTCCCCAAATTTAATACCATAAACCTGAACAAAGCAACTTTGGCTTCGTGTTTAAACCCTAAGAATGGGGGCACCTGGGTAGCTCAGTTGTTAATCTCTTAAACTCTTCATCTCAGCTCAGGTCTTAGTCTCAGGGTTGTAAATTCAAGCCCTGCATTGGGCTCCACCCTGGGCATGGACCCTACTTTAAATAAACAAACAAGCAAACAAACAAATAAATAAAACCTAAGAATGATTGTTAACCAAAGTAAATATACTCAAAATACACAAAATGCAAAAGTAATGTGAATTAAAATACTCAAAGCCCTGGAGACTCGATTCCATTAATTTTGTTTCTGGGAAGTGAATTCTCTGGGTCATGGACTGAACAGATCCTTTGTTCCTTCTCACCTCAAATATAGTTGCACTTCTGCACTGCACTGCTCATTTTCTTCCCATAAGTATCTGGGAGAAACTGGAAAAAAAAAACAATATTTTAGCTCATGCACTTTCAAGAAGATGCTAATCTATATGGTATATAGTGAACGTGGCAGTCTGCCAGGAATACGGACTGCTAACTCACAACTTCGAAACCAAAACTCTCTGGAAATTGCTGTCAGCTGATAAGAGCCACTTTTCCAGAAGGTCATGCTCCCTTCCTGGGATAGTTCTCACCCTGTAACAGGTCAATGCAAGGTTATAAAACCTGACCTCTTGTCTCAAGGTGGGACAACTCTGAAGGGACTTCCAGCTCCAGAACGCCTTGTGGGATCAGCTGAGGCCTCTGTTGTGACTTCACCAAAGATCAACTTCTCCCACTGCCCTCCCTCCCCTGCTGTGTGCTCCCAGAGAGTAGTCCTCAATAAGCCTTTGTCTGAAAATTGCCGTCTAAACTCTGCTTCCAGGGAAACACTGGAAACCATATGGGATGATTTTCCCCCAGCAGATATTGATATGTCTGTATTCTTTTTCACATCATTTCCCTTTAATTTGCCAGCGTTTTTGTTGTTGTTGTTGTTCCTTTTAAGTTCCTGTAGCAGCGTGTTACAGAGCTACCCGAGGACACAGAATCTTAACAATTGCAGGAAATGAAAGCTGGATTATTCCTTGCCTATTTTATAGCTAGCTATCCAAAACAATATTCTTGATTTTGTGAGTTAGGGGAGAAGATGGAGTCTGTGAAATTAAGTGAGGCTGATGGACCTTCATGAAGATCAAACTCAGGACCTTGGCATTATTTTGCCATGTTCTACCCAACTGAGTTAATGGGCTCACACAGAAAACTTGGAAGTGTGATTTAAAGACTGTTTCTGTGGATGCCCAGGTGGCTCAGTCGGTTAAGGGTCTGCCTTCAGGTCAGGTTATGATCCCAGGGTCCTGGGATTGAGTCCTGCATTGGGTTCCCTGCTCAGTGGGGAGTCTGCTTCTCCCTCTCCCACTCCCCCCATTTGTCCTCACTCTCTCTCTCTGTCAAATAAATAAATAAATAAATAAATAAATAAATAAATAAATAAAATCTTAAAAAAAAAAAAAGACTTTCTGGAAGTCCTGCTACCCCTGCTGGTGACAATCATCAAGAGTAATCCCAAAACTGTATTTTAGGGAGCTTTTACATTTCTCCAATAGATTTTGGTTGAAGAAGGCAGGTTGATCATATGGATTTATCGCCTCTCCTGTCTAAGACTTCCCCTAAAATTAAGAGAATTGGAGAAACAACAGCAGATTTAAAAACTTTAACTAGTTTTTGAAAAACTGAAATCAGATGAAGTAGTAGTAATTGATTCTGCAGAACAGAAACTGAATAGCCCCGGGGGAAAAAATTCCGTGGTCTTCCTGTGAAATAACTGGCTCCTGCCTAATCATCCTAAACTAAGTAAACAGAACAAAGGGACCCAGAGAAGACAGAGACAATATAAGAAGAAAACTCTCTTTAAAACTCCAAAACTCAGAGAAGAAATTACATGATACTCATTTAAAAAAACAAAACAAAACAGAAACAGAGAACACAAAAGATATCCTAGAAATTAAAAATATAATAGCTACAATAGTAATGTAATTAGAAAGGCTGGAAAAGAAAGTTAATGAAGGGGCGCCTGGGTGGCTCAGTCGGTTAAGTGGCTGTCTTTGGCTCAGTTTAAGATCCCGGGGTCCTGAGATCGAGCCCTGCGTTGGGCTCCCTGCTCAGCAGAGAGCCTGCTTCTCCCTCTCCGTCTGCCTACCTCTCTGCCTACTTGTGCTCTCTCTCTATTCTGTCAAATAAATAAATAAAATCTTAAAAAAAAAAGAAGAAAGTTAATGAAATCTCCCAGCAAGCAGAGAAAGATAGAAAAGAGAAAAGAAAAGAGATGAAAAGATCCATGCAGAAAGATCAAAATCCAAATTGTAGAATTCCTGCAAAAGGAGAGGGTAGGGATGCCTGGGTGACTCAGTCGTTTCTGACTCTTGATTTCAGGTCAGGTCATGATCTCAGGATTATGAGTTCAAGTCCCAGGCTGGGGTCTGTGCTCAATGAGTTGTCTGCTTGTCCCTCTCCCTCCCTCACTCTCCACACCCCCCGCAACCCCTTCATGCCCTCTCTCTCTCTTTCTGTCTCAAATAAATAAATAAAATCTTTAAAAATAAGGAGAGAGTAAATACAGATGAGCAAACTGTCACAGGAGTAACCCTGGAAAATTCTCCAGACCCAAATGACAGGAGTCTGCAAGTGGAAAAAGCCCAGGTACTCTGAGCAATGAAAAAATTTTCTACAAAGTTTTGTCACTGTGCAAGAGATAAAGAGAAGATTCTAAAAGCTTCCAGAGAGGAAAAGATGGGTCCTAGACAAAGGAACAAGAGAGAGAATGACACCATAGTTCTGTTATCAGTACTGAATGGTAGAAGACAGATGCTTTCAGAATTCTGAGCGAAATGCCTGTCCAACCAGAAGATAGATTAAAGAAAAAGGTAACTGTTTCTGAAGCAGTCCCTGGGGGGTAGTCTGAAGGGGTGGGGCAAGAAACTGCAGTTTGTCCTTCTAACTTGTTTGGTGCTATTTGATTGACTGATTGATTTTCACGTATTCAAGGATCCAGAAAATTTATTTCTTGTCCATCCTTCTCTAGATTTTACTAAGGATGGACTCCCACAGAATGAGACAGAGGAAGGCATGGAATCCAGGAAACCGAGCAATGCAACGCTGAAGAAGCAGGTCTACGGAACAATCAATATAGACTAAAACAAGACAGATGCTTCCCCATTTGAGTCTCTAGGAAAATGAGAGAACTGGCTGATTTTCTGTTGTATACGAGCATTTGGGGAAAACTGATGATAGATGGACTGGGCATCTATTTGAGCCGCTGTAACAATTTTAAAAGTCCTATTATTTTTATTTTTATTTTGTTTTAAAAGTACTGAAGAAGTGGGGCGCCTGGGGGGCGCAGTCGGTGAAGCATCAGACTCTTTGTTTCGGCTCAGGTCTGGTCCTGGGATTGTGGGATCGAGCCCCCCTCCCGCTCGGAGCTCCGGAGCTCCACGTGCAGACTGGGCTTGGATTTCTCTCTCCCTCTTCCTCTGCCCCTGCCTGATGCGTGTGCGCTCCCTCTCGCTCACTGAAATAAACAAATAAATCTTAAAATAAAAAAAAGTACTCAAGAAGTGCAAAAAGAAGAAATATAATCATAGTAGTTTGGAGTACTGAAGTGAACAATATTTACATGGGCATAATATAAACACAGATTAATTGAAATAAAAATTGTGATATAATTACATTGGAAGAGTGGGGAGTGGGTGGAGGGGTTGCAAAAGGATTTAATCCACTTTATTGTAAATTTCTCGAAGTCAGGGATTTCTCTGTTTTGTCACCTCTGCATCCCCCAAACACAGAGTCTGGCATATAATAAGTACTCAGCTAATATGTATCCATTTCTTACCATCTGCCATGCCCAGAAGTCATGGCTGCAGTCTTAAAAGTGGTAAATCAAGAGGAAGAATTATAAGGCTATCATCTAGGAACATGGAAATATATATACACACAAAGAATCACCTAAAACGATTTAAAAGAAAAAAGCATTTTATTTTCTGAGGCAATCACTGGGAGGTAGTCTCAAGGGTGGGACAAAAAACTACTGTTTGTCTTTATAACTTATTTGGTGCTACTTGATTTTTTAAAAATTGTGTGTATGTAATAAATACTTTGGATAAATTTTTAAATGAAGCAATATTGACGCAAGTTTAAAATAAAACAATTCTCTCTAATTAAATATTTTTTTAAGGATTTTATTTATGGAGGGGCGGAGCAAGATGGCAGAGGAGTAGGAGACCTGGATTTCGTCTGGTCTCAGGAATTCAGCTGAATAGGGATCAAACCATTCTGAACACCTACAAACTCAACAGGAGATCAAAGATAAGAATAGCAACTCTCTGAAGAGAAAAGTGACCACTTTCTGGAAGGTAGGACGTGCGGAGAAGTGAATCCGTGGAGACATCTGGGAGGATAGATGGCGGGGGAGGGGGCCTCCGTCGGCCGCTTCTGGCAAGTGATAGAGCCGCGGAGCACAAAATCGGAACTTTTAGAAGTCGCTCCGCTGAGGGACGTCGCTCCAGTGGCTAAGCACGGAGTGGAACCCTTGTGGGACAGTGTGGTCTCAGGACCCTCGGGGTCACAGAAAGATGGGGGGTGCCTGAGTGCAGCAGAGCTCCCAGGTATCAGAGCGGGGAAGCCGGCTGCAGAAACGGAGCCGAGGCGCGGGCTCTCAGCTCAGGTTGCCATAAACTGTGATCTGCGGCCCAGTCGGGCCACTGCTCCTCCAGCAGGGACCCAACAAGCGGCAGATCCAGGGAGACTCCCCTTCCTCTCCCGGGAGGAGCGGTGCGGAAGCGCACCGCAGGGATCTGCTGGGTTTGGAGACTCCACACGGAGTCAGGTGCCAGAGATAGAAACGCTCGGTCACAGGCCGAGTGAGCACAGAGAGCGGCCGGAGACCGGGGACACGGGAGTGACTGACTGCTTTTCTCTGGGGGCGCACTGAGGAGTGGGGCCCCAAGTTCTCGGCTCCTCCGGGCAGAGATTGGGAGGCCACCATTTTCACTCTCGTCCTCCAAAGCTCTACCGAGAGCTTGCAGGGAACAAAAGCTCCCGAAAGCAAACCCGAGCAGATTGCTTAGCCCGGACCGACAAGGGCAGGGCAATTCCGCCTCCAGCAAAGACATTTGGGAACCACGGCAACAGGCCCCTCCCCCAGAAGATCAGCACGAAAGCCAGCCAAGACCAAGTTTACCGATCAAGGAGAACGGGAGAACTCCAGCGCTAGGAGAATACTGCACATAGAATTCATGGCTTTTTTACCATGATTCATTGGTTTTTCAAAGCTAATTTTTTTTGAATTTTTCTTTTTCCCTTTTTCAACCAACATCTCACCAATCCCTTTTCGAAAAAAAATTATGTTTATTTTTCATTTTTAGAGTCATATTCTATCCCTTCATAGTAGATACCCTTATTTTTGGCATATATATATAAGTTGTTCTCTCTTTAAAATTTGAGATACAGTTTCTTCTAACAGATCAAAATATACCATAAATCACTAGTGTATGGCTTTGTTCTAGTCTCCTGCCTGATCACATTCTCTTCCTTTTTTTTTTTAAATCTTCTTCTTTCTTTTTTCAAACAACTTCTTATCAATTCCTTTTATAAAATCTTTTATAATTTTCATCTTTACAGTCATCTTCCATACCTTCATCGTATCAACCCTTATTTTGTACATATATAAGTCTTTCTTCCTTTAAAATTTTAGGAGGCACTTTCTTCTAACAGACCAAAATACACCCAAAATCTAGTGTGTGGCACTGATCTATGTACTAGCCTGATCATATTTGATTATATTCTGTTTTTTTTGTTTTGTTTTGTTCTGTTTTTGTTTGTTTTTATCTTTTTCTTCTTCTTTCTTTTCTTTTCTTTCTCTTTACTTTTCTCTTTCTTTTTTCTTTCTTTCCCTTTCTTTTCCCCTGGTTTCAGGTCTTTTCTGATTTGTTTAGAGTATATTTGCTGGGGACATTGTTAACCTGTTAGCATTTTGTTCTCTCATTCCTCTATTCTCCTCTGGACAAAATGACAAGATGAAAAAAATCACCTCAGCAAAAAGAACAAGAGGTAGTACCGTCTGCCAGGGACCTACTCAATACGGACATTAGTACGATGTTGGACCTAGAGTTCAGAATCATGATTTTAAGATACTAGCTGGGCTTGAAAAAAGCATGGAAGTTATTAGAGAAACCCTTCCTGGAGAAATAAAAGAACTAAAATCTAACCAAATTGAAATCAAAAAGGCTATTAATGAAGTGCAATAAAAAATGGGGGAACTAACTGGTAGGATAAATGAGGCAGAAGAGAGAATCAGCGATATAGAAGACCAAATGATGGAAAATAAAGAAGCTGAGAGAAAGAGAGATAAACAACGATTGGATCACGAGGGCAGAATTCGAGAGATAAGCGATACCATAAGATGAAACACCATTAGAATAATTGGGATCCCAGAAGAAGAAGAAAGAGAGAGAGGGGCAGAAGGTATATTGGAGCAAATTATAACAGAGAACTTCCCTAATGTGGGGAAGGAAATAGGCATCAAAATCCAGGAGGCACAGAGAACCCCTCTCAAAATCAATAAAAATAGGTCAACACCCCGACATCTAATAGTAAAACTTACAAGTCTCAGAGACAAAGAGAAAATCCTGAAAGCAGCTCGGGAGAAGAGATATGTAACCTATAATGGTAGAAACATTAGATTGGCAACAGACCTATCCACAGAGACCTGGCGGGCCAGAAAGGACTGGCATGATATCTTCACAGCACTAAATGAGAAAAATATGCAGCCAAGAATACTATATCCAGCTAGGCTGTCACTGAAAATAGAAGGAGAGGTAAAAATCTTCCAGGACAAACAAAAACTAAAGGAATTTGCAAACACAAAACCAGCCCTACAAGAAATATTGAAAGGGGTCCTCTAAGCAAAAAGAGAGCCTAAAAGCAGCATAGACCAGAAAGGAACACAGACAATATACAGTAACAGTCACCTTACAGGCAATACAATGGCACTAAATTCATATCTTTCAATAGTTACCCTGAATGTAAATGGGCTAAATGCCCCAATCAAAAGACACAGGCTATCAGATTGGATTAAAAAACAAGACCCATTGATATGCTGTCTGCAAGAGACTCATTTTAGACACAAAGACACCCCCACATTGAAAGTGAGGAGTTGGAAAACCATTTACCATGCTAATGGACACCAAAAGAAAGCTGGGGTGGCAATCCTTATATCAGACAAATTAGATTTTAAAACAAAGACTGTAATAAGAGATGAGGAAGGACACTATATCCTACTTAAAGTGTCTATCCAGCAAGAAGATCTAACAATTGTAAATATCTATGCCCCTAACATGGGAGCAGCCAATTATATAAGGCAATTAATAACAAAAGCAAAGAAACACACTGACAACAATACAATAATAGTGGGGGACTTTAACACCCCCCTGACTGAAATGGACAGATCATCAAAGCAAAAGATCAACAAGGAAATAAAGACTTTAAACAACACACTGGACCAAATGGACTTCACAGACATATTCAAAACATTCCATCCCAAAGCAACGGAATACACATTCTTCTCTAGTGCCCACGGAACATTCTCCAGAATAGATCACATCCTAGGTCACAAATCAGGTCTCAACTGGTACCAAAAGATTGGGATTATTCCCTGCATGTTTTCAGATCACAGTGCTTTGAAACTAGAACTCGATCACAAGAGGAAAGTCGGAAAGAACTCAACCACGTGGAAGCTAAAGAGCATCCTACTAAAGAATGAATGGGTCAACCAGGAAATTAAAGAAGAATTTTAAAAAGTCATGGAAACCAATGAAAATGAAAACACAACTGTTCAAAATCTTTGGGATACAGCAAAGGCAGTCCTAAGAGGAAAGTATATAGCAATACAAGCCTTTCTCAAGAAACAAGAAAGGTCTCAAATACACAACCTAACCCTACACCTAAAGGAGCTAGAGAAAAAACAGCACAGAAAGCCTAAACCCAGTAGGAGAAGAGAAATCATAAAGATCAGAGCAGAAATCAATGAACTAGAAACCAAAAGAACAGTAGAACAGATCAATGAAACTAGGAGCTGGTTCTTGGAAAGAATGAACAAGATTGATAAACCCCTGGCCAGACTTGTCCAAAAGAAAAGAGAAATGACCCAAATGAACAAAATCATGAATGAAAGAGGAGAGATCACAACCAACACCAAAGACATACAAACAATTATAAGAACATATTATGAGCAACTCTATGCCAGCCAATTAGATAACCTGGAAGAAATGGATGCATTCCTAGAGATGTATCAACTACCAAAACTGAACCAGGAAGAAATAGAAAACCTGAATAGACCTATAACCACTAAGGAAATTGAAGCAGTCATCAAAAATCTCCCAAGAAACAAAAGCCCAGGGCCAGATGGCTTCCCAGGGGAATTCTACCAAACATTTAAAGAAGAATTAATACCTATTCTCCTGAAACTGTTCCAAAAACTAGAAATGGAAGGAAAACTTCCAAACTCATTTTATGAGGCCACCATTACCTTGATCCCCAAACCAGACAAAGACCCCATCAAAAAGGAGAATTACAGACCAATATCCTTGATGAACATGGATGCAAAAATTCTCACCAACATACTAGCCAATAGGATCCAACAGTACATTAAAAGGATTATTCACCATGACCAAGTGGGATTTATCCCTGGGCTTCAAGGTAGGTTCAACATCCACAAATCGATCAACGTGATACAATACATTAATAAAAGAAAGAATGAGAATCATATGATCCTCTCAATAGATGCAGAAAAAGCATTTGACAAAGTACAGCATCCTTTCTTGATCAAAACTCTTCAGAGTATAGTGATAGAGGGTACATACCTCAATATCATAAAAGCCATCTATGAGAAACCTACAGTGAATATCCTTCTCAATGGGGAAAAGCTGAGAGCTTGCCCCCGAAGGTCAGGAATGTGGCAGGGATGTCCACTATCACCACTGCTATTCAACATCATATTAGAAGTCCTAGCCACAGCAATCAGACAACAAAAAGAAATAAAAGGCATCCAAATCAGCATAGAGGAAGTCAAACTTTCACTCTTTGCAGATGATATGATACTTTATGTGGAACACCCAAAATACTCCACCCCAAAACTGTTAGAACTCATACAGGAATTCAGTAAGGTGGCAGGATATAAAATCAATGCACAGAAATCAGTGGCATTCCTATACACCAACAACAAGACAGAAGAGAGACAAATTAAGGAGTCGATCCCATTTACAATTTCACCCAAAACCATAAGATACCTAGGAATAAATCTAACCAAAGAGGCAAAGGATCTGTACTCAGAAAACCATAAAATACTCATGAAAGAAATTGAAGAAGACACAAAGAAATGGAAAAACGTTTCACACTCATGGATTGGAAGAACAAACATTGTGAAGATCTCAATGCTACCTAGAGCAATCTACACATTCAATGCAATCCCCATCAAAATACCATCCACTTTTTTCAAAGAAATGGAACAAATAATCCTAAAACTTGTATGGAACCAGAAGAGACCCCGAATAGCCAGAGGAATGTTGAAAAAAAAAAGCAGAGCTGACAGCATCACAATTCCGGACTTCAAGATCTATTACAAAGCTCTCATCATCAAGACAGTATGGTACTGGCACAAAAGCAGACACATAGATCAATGGAACAGAATAGAGAGCCCAGAAATGGACCCTCAACCCTATGGTCAACTCATCTTCGACAAAGCAGGAAAGAATGTCCAATGGAAAAAAGACAGTCTCTTCAACAAATGGTGTTGGGAAAATTGGACAGCCACAAGCAGAAGAATGAAACTGGACCATTTCCTTACACCACACACAAAAATAGACTCCAAATGGATGAAAGACCTAAACATGAGACAGGAGTCCATCAAAATCCTTGAGGAGAACACAGGCAGCAACCTCTTCGACCTCAGCCGCAGCAACTTCTTCCTAGAAACATAGCCAAAGGCAAGGGAAGCAAGGGCAAAAATGAACTCTTGGGATTTCATCAAGATAAAAACTTTTGCACAGCAAAAGAAGCAGTCCACAAAACCAAAGACAACTGACAGAATGGAGAAAATATTTGCAAATGACATATCAGATAAAGGGCTAGTATCCAAAATCTATAAAGAACTTATCAAACTCAACACCCAAAGAACAAATAATCCAATCAAGGAATGGGCAGAAGACATGAACAGACATTTTTCCACAGAAGACATCCAAATGGCCAACAGACACATGAAAAAGTGCTCAAGATCGCTCGGCATCAGGGAAATCCAAATCAAAAAACCTCAATGAGATACCACCTCACACCAGTCAGAATGGCTAGAATTAACAAGTCAGAAACGATAGATGTTGGCAGGGATGCGGAGAAAGGGGAACCCTGCTACACTGTTGGGGGAACGCAAGTTGGTGCAACCACTCTGGAAAACAGTATGGAGGTTCCTCAAAAAGTTGAAAATAGAGCTACCCTACGACCCAGCAATTGCATTACTGGGTATTTACCCCAAAGATACAAATGTAGGGATCTGAAGGGGTACGTGCACCCCAATGTTTATAGCAGCAATGTCCACAATAGCGAAACTGTGGAAAGAGCCAAGATGTCCATCGACAGATGAATGGATAAAGAAGAGGTGGTATATATACACAATGGAATATTATGCAGCCATCAAAAGGAATGAGATCTTGCCATTGCAATGACGTAGATGGAACTGGAGGGTGTTATGCTGAGTGAAATAAGTCAATCAGAGAAAGACATGTATCATATGACCTCACTGATATGAGGAATTCTTAATCTCAGGAAACAAACTGAGGGTTGCTGGAGTGGTGGGGGGGTGGGAGGGGTGGGGTGGCTGGGTGATAGACATTGGGGAGGGTATGTGCTATGGCGAGTGCTGTGAATTGTGCAAGACTGTTGAATCACAGATCTGTACCCCTGAAACAAATAATACAATATATGTTAAGAAAAAAAAAGAAGATAGCAGGAGGGGAAGAATGAAGGGGGGGGAATCGGAGGGGGAGACCAACCATGAGAGACGATGGACTCTGAAAAACAAACTGAGGGTCCTGGAGGGGAGGGGGTGGGGGGATGGGTTAGCCTGTTGATGGGTATTAGAGAGGGCACCTTCTGTGTGGAGCACTGGGTGTTATGCACAAACAATGAATCATGGAACACTACATCCAAAACTAATGATGTAATGTATGGTGATTAACATAACAAAAAATTTTTAAAAAAAGAATGAGGATAATGCCAAAAAATAAAAAATATTTCATTTATTTATTTGACAGGAAGAGACACAGCAAGAGAGGGAACACAAGCAGGGGGAGTGGCAGAGGGAGAAGCAGGCTTCCCCCTGAGCAGAGAGCCTGATGTGGGGCTCAGTCCGAGGACCCTGGGATCATGACCTGAGCCAAAGGTAGATGCTTAACGACTGAGCCACCCAGGCACCCCTCTAATAAAATATTTTTTTAAAAGAAAATACTGTGCCATAGAAGCTAAACACAAAATGGTCCCAGGTTCTTTATATATCCCACTTGCTTTTTTGTCACCTTGACAAAAAGTTTGTTAGGAAAGGTAAGGATGACTGAGCCAGTAAAACTCAAGTTTTAATGAAGTGCACTTGAATGGCATGAGCTTTTAATGAATTTAGAGAATGTGTTAGTGGGATCTATTTAGCATGGCTTCTGATTTAAGTTGGCGTTATAACAGTGGGCAAGGTTAAATTATGCCTTACCATGCAATTATGGCTATTTTAAATTGTTGTACTGCTGAGCAAATGACATATTTATTCATTTGGTCATGTTAGGAATTCTAGGCTACTTTATTTTTTTTTAAGTAATTGATTTATTATTTATTTATTTATTTATTTTAAAGATTTATTTATTTGACAGAGAGAGACACAGTGAGAGAGGGAACACAAGCAGGGGGAGTGGGAGAAGGAGAAGCAGGCTTCTCGCCGAGCAGGGAGCCCGATGCGGGGCTCGATCCCAGGACCCTGGGATCATGACCTGAGCCGAAGGCAGACACTTAACGACTGAGCCACCCAGGCGCCCCTCTAGGCTACTTTAAATGGAGGAAATGCAAGTTAGAATTAATCAATTATTTTGCCTTAGCTTTGGTGCTAAAACTTCAACAATTCTTTTTTTTTTTTTTTTTTAAGTAGGCTCAACACAGGGCTTGAACTCAAGACCCTGAGATCAAGACCTGAGGTGGGGGATGCCTGGGTGGCTCAGTCGGTTGGGCATCTGCCTTCTGCTCTGGTCATGATCCCAGGGTCCTGGGAATCGAGTCCCGCCTTGGACTCCTTGCTCAGCAAGGAACCTGCTTCTACCTTTGCCTGCCACTCCCCCTGCTCGTGCTCATGCTTTTTCTGTCAAATAAATAAATGAAATCTTTAAAAGAAAAAAAAAGACCTGAGCTGAGACCAACCAGTTCAACCTCCTCAACCCAGGCACCCCCAAACTTTAACAACTCTAATGGGTTTTTCCATGCTCCCACCAAATTGGATGTTTGCCATTTTCCTTCCCCTCTAACATCAGGAAACTATGTCTTTTGATTTGACTGCCAGTAGGTCTTTTGGCTACAGTTTATAAAACAAAGCAGAGGCTTTAAATCAGGTAATGACAATTATCAATCCTGTTGCTTACTCGCCATGACTGTAAGTCAGTTATTTCTCTAGCCTCAGTTTCCACACTTTTTTTTTAAACGATTTATTTATTTATTTGAGAGAGAGAGAAAGAGTGCGTGAGCAGGAGAGGGGCAGTGGGAAGAGGGGTGGTGTGAGAAGGAAAGAATCTTAAGTAGACTCCCTGCTGAGCATGGAGGCTGAGGCAGGCCTTGATCCCAAAACCCTGAGATCATCACCAAAGCCAAAACCAAGAGTAGGAGGCCTAACCGACTGAGCCACCCAGGCTCCCCTGTTTCCACACTTTTAAAGCAGGGATACTAATCTTACCATATGGTACTGTTGATAAATAAAAGGTCAGTGTGTGGGGTAAATGCCTAGTAAAGTGTCTGGCACTTGGATTAATAAATGGCAGGTAGTACTGTTATTTAGAGTTTAGAGATTCTGTTGTTTGATTTTGTGACACACTTTTCTCATCTTCCCATAGCTTTGCCTTATGACATGTATATGTACATTTATTTTATAAACTTAATTAAAATGAATTAAAATTTGGCTTTCAGGATTCCATGAGGCTATCTCTCTCTCTCTCTCTTTTTTTTCCATGGGGATCTTTGAGATGACTGTGTTGTTGCTGTTGTACTGGACTTCCTGCAAAGTATGCACTTCATGGCCCTGATATTTAAGAAGAGCCAAGGTAATCATTGTTAGAATTGAGTGATGGGTACATGGGGCCTTTATTATATCATTCTACCTACTTTTGAATATATTTGAAAATTTCTATACTAAAAATCTAGAATAAAGGTGAGCTTTCAATAAAGGAAAAGGTATAAAATCAGTTCCCCTGAGCAAAGCATTTGTTGGTATACATCCTCCATTGCTTGGTGAGTCAACTTAGAAAAGAAAGAGTCCATTTTCTTGTGAGTATTTTCCACTATAGATTCTATTTTTGTTTTTGTTCTTATTTTAAAGAGTAGCCTAGAGGCGCCTGGGTGGCTCAATCGTTAGGCGTCTGCCTTCAGCTCAGGTCATGATCCCAGAGTCCTGGGATCGAGCCCCACATCGGGCTCCCTGCTCAGCCAGGAGCCTGCTTCTCCCTCTCCCACTCCCCCTGCTTGTGATCCCTTTCTAGCTGTCTCTCTCTCTGTGTCAAGTAAATAAATAAAAAATCTTAAAAAAAAAAAAAGAGTAGCCTACATGACAATAATGAACATTTAACCTCTCTTTAGCTCACACACCTGAAGGAGAGACATTCCAGGGAAATCTAGGTAGGAAGCAAAGTGTTGATGCGTCAGCCCATGGCATACTTTCTCTGCGTTGATACTAAATCAAAGTTTCAGTTAATGACAAGAACTGCTTTGTTGCTGAAGCACTTGTCTTGGGAGTGACAATAAGATTGAGGGTGTAGCTATTAATAGACTATACTTCCTTCTTTTTTCTGGTAGTGCTTGTTGCAAAAGTCCAAGTGTTGCTTGTAGAAACCTGGATAAGTCATTATTTGGATCATTATTCTCTTAGTGAAACTCCATTGGTAGTTTTAGTTAAATAAAAAATGGTGCTGCCTGCCCTGCTCTAACCTATTTATTTGACTGGGCTGTTTATACATTAAGTTGTGCCAAGCCTACAAAGGCTTCCCTACAAAGGCTGTGTTTTGCTGGTTCTTCAGGTGATTCATCTACTATACACACATAAAAATTATAGTTCAGAAGGTTGTTGTAAACATTAATTAATGTTTGTTGTGCCCCTTATGATCCTCAGATGAAAGGCACGAAGGAAATGTAGTGTGCCTACATAAAGTAATAACATCAGTACACATTGTAAAGAATGTTGGGATCTTTCTGAATGAAAGGTAGAGTATGAACTTCAAGTTATTTTTATTAGTGTTTGCAGAAGAATCAAACAGTATTTGGAGGAAACTCAAGAGAATTTTAGGTGAACACATAACTGACAAAAGAAGGTAGTAGCCAATAATTCTGTTGCAGACTAAGGAAATAAAGTGTTTTGCTTTTGCATACCTACATATCAAAAAGGAAAAAAGAAAGAAACAAAAAAAAAAAAGAAGAAGAAGAAAGATAAAAAGCCCATGCTTAATGTTCAAAGAAGGCAGCCTGAAAACAATAATGAAGATCCTTGATTCTTGAAATTCTTTTCCCACTGAGATAAACATTTATAAACTGGGCAAAAAGTTTATCAGAAATATTTGATCTTTTGTTACTCCTCATAATCTCACATGTGGTTGGGGGAAGAGAGTTCAAAGAAAGTGAAGGGAATGTGGGGAGAAAAACTGGTTAAACATAAGTATCAGTGGACACAGGAGAAACCTGAGAGTTATTTTGAACCCATCCTTCAATTGCGTTCCTTCTGAAAGTGAAGGCCTAATAATACCTGCTTCTAAGCGTCAGTTCCTCCTGTCCATTCCCACCTGCCTCACAATGGATCCCTCAGCATCTCAGATGTGGATTACCACAGTAGTCACCTGGCTGGCCTCCCCGAACGCTCACCCTGTAGATCAAATTCATCACACCCAAACCCTGTCACTGCCTTTGAAGCCCTGAGGTCATCAGCCACCACCCTCCCCCGTCCCCCACATAGCCTGTAGTAACTCTCTATTATGTGACATTGTTCTCCTTGGAAGTTACCCCTCCTTCATAAACTTTATACCATGGAGATGTCTACCCCTCCCCTCTACCAGTCTACATTTAACCCATTCTTAAATTTTCTGATCAATTTTAAAGTCTTCCCTGACTATGCCAGCTCTCAGTCATCTTTTTCTTTTTTTGACCTTTTCGGGATCTGGGCACCTAGATGTTTGTATCACAGACTTTCCTGTTTGTTACTCTTAGCTACACAAGTGAGGGCGAGGACTGTCCTTGATACACATTTAGCATGACAGAGTGAAGCACTTACCAGGAGCACAATAAAAGTTTGTCTCATGGCTGATCTTGACTGTGGTCTACTGTCATCTCGCCTTTAAAGCAGACGATGGGGTCCTCTGAAGAGCTCTGGTTTTGGAGTCAGACTGAAGGAGAGTTCTACCTCTACCACTTACATCCTACCTCGATTGCATGAATGTGGGCGAGATCTTTATTTTCTGACGTCCCCAAAGCTACCAAGACAAATACTGAATACACCATCCTACCCCTGACCAGTGAAGAAGGCATCAGGTCTGGGAATAAGAGCCGTCGTGTTGTATCCTCTGGCATGGGAGAAAAAATCTTTCATCAGCTTTGTCCCAAGCCTAAAGAAATATTATCTCCCCCCACGACTTTGGACTTCTCTTGCTACAATTCTACACTTACTAATAAACTTTCTGGTTTTCCAGTTTCCCTAATACAGGAAAAATGAGTCCCAGACAGAAGGTGAGAGTTTCCAGCCACTGGAAAGGAATGTATCACTTGACGTTATGGCTGTTACATTACGGTCCTATGAGTTTGGTCAGTGTGAATCGTCTTTAAGACACTCATCATCTCTGGGTAATTGAGAAAATCCAATTTATAAAAACTGCTGAGGCACAGTCATGGGGCAATGCTGATCCTGCCAAGTATTCTGACAAAGAGGGCCTACCAGAGCAGCCAGCTCCTAAGCCATATTTCCACTTAGGCCCCTGGACTGTTATATGCTTCTGCTTGTGAAACTATCTGTCCTGATTTTCGCTCCACCGAAGGATCAAGAAAGTAGATTTTAGAGCCAGACAGCTTCCATTTGAATCATGACTCTATTTTTTTTGAAGATTTTATTTATTTATTTAATTGAGAGAGAGAGAGAGCACGAGCAGGGAGTGGGGAGGAGCAGAGGGAGAAGGAGAAGTAGACTCCCTGTCGAGCAGGGAGCCCAACGCGGGGCTTGATCCCAGGACCCCAAGATCATGACCTGAGCCAAAGGCAGACGCTTAACCGACTGAACCAACCAGGTGCCCCCTATGAGGACTAATTTAAAGAATTTGTTGAGGGATGCCTGGGTGGCTCAATCAGTTAAGCGTCTGCCTTTGGCTCAGGTCATGATCCCGGGATCCTGGGATCAAGTCCCACATCTGGCTCCCTGCTCAGTGGGGAGTTTGCTTCTCCCTCTGCCTCTGCCACTCCCGCTGCTTGTGCTCACTCTCTCTTTCTCTGACAAATAAATAAATAAAATCTTTAAAAAAAACATTAAAAGTCTTACTGTGAATTGAAAAAAAAAGAATTTGTTGAAATTTTGTGAATATTTGCTACTTTTCCATTTTTTTGGTTGGTTTCTTTTGGCCACAATTTTGTTTCCACATAGCAATTAACATTAATTCCTTAAAAACCAAAAGGACCTCTAGACTTTCTTTCCTGAGGTCATTAAGGATGGTTAGAGGAAGCTGAAGAGATAGTTTATAAGAAAGTTTCGTGAAGAAGAACAGACATGGGTGGTAGCAACTATGAAGAAGAAAGGAATACAGGATAAATCCCATAAACTTGAAGGAAGAAAGGAGCCCAGAGGTGTTACTGGATCTCCAGAAATGCTCCATGATCCCCTTATGAACCAGAGCTTCTAACTTAACTAGAGGTCTCCTCGATGCTTCCTCTCAGCTCTGCAAAGAGATAGCCTTCAATGCTTCAGTAGATAGAGTTATTTATAATACAAGTAAGCTCTTTGTTAATACCCAAGAATGTGCAAAACATGTTTTTTTGTGGACATTCTCCTAGGAGATTGAGATACATTGTATCCAGTATATTCTTTGGATGATTTAAAACACTGATGGAATTTTTAGAAAATCTACTCCAACCTTCAACATTTCTGAGCTTCAACATCTTAGAAAAAAAGCTCAAAAGCAAAGTGATCTTTTGGTTTGATTCCAAAATCTCCACTAAGTGTATTTGAAAATATGTTTTCTCGTATCCAAATATACTGGGCTGTTTTTTCCCTCCTCTTCTTTGGCAGCACAACCTGAGAGTCCAGATTCTGGAGCCAACTATCAGGATTCAATTCCCAGATCTACCACTTTTTTGATGAATGATCTCAGGGCAAGCAACTTAATTTTTCTCTTTCCTCCACTTGCTCATTTGAAAAGTGGTGGTAATAATAATAATAATAATGATACCTGTTTATAGGTCTGTTGTGAGAATTAAATGTCAGTACTTTTAGGACAATGCCCAACACATAGTAAGCACTCAGTCAGTATAGTTGCCAGTGTTACTTTTATTGTTGTCATTTATGGAAGTATCTAAAAATGAGTTTTAAAACTGCTTAAAGGCAAAGTGTGGTGAGCATATGATTTTAAAAGGCACTATAGCATAGATTTATCTGCTTAGTCTGCTTCTTCTGGTTCCACATGGTCTTGGTGGAGTTATTAATCAAGGCCCCCATTTTCCCAACCACAGGCGTGGACACATGCCATGGGTTGGGCCAATCCCTTCCTCTCCTGGACTTCCCTGAATTTTGTGCTGAGGATGGGGTTGAGAGGCAGTCTCTTCTTTTGCATTATGTACTATAATGTAGCCCTGGGACTACCAGCCACATCCTCCCTCTTTGCTACAGAGGAGAATGATTTGATCAGACAATGAGTGGCAGGTAGTCCCAAGAGACGCAGAGAACAAGTTTCTCCCTGCCTAAACAATCTAACACAGTTACATGAGCCAATACAGTCACCCTTTTAGTAAAACTATTTTGAATGGGGTTTCTGTCATTCACGCACACACACACACACACACACACACACACACACGCACATGCACATGCACACATGAACACACATGTCCTGGATTTTCCAGCGTAATTCCAATTCCAAACATTCTGATTTATTATTTCTACAATTAATGCTGCAAATAATAACAGCTATCATGTATATCACTTTGTAAGTGCCAGGCGCTGTTCTAAGCATTTTACATGTTATAACTCAGTTAAAGCTCCCAGCTACACTGCCAAGTAGGTATTATCATTATCCTTACTTTATAGATGAAGAAAGAGAGAAACAAAGAGATTAATTAATTTGCACAAGACCACGTAGATACAAGGTGGAGATAGGATTCAGATCAAGATGGTCTGAATCCAGAGTCCACTTTTTCTGTGCCTAACCATGCGCCAAATGGTCACCGGTCATATACAGGTCATAGGAACTAAATTCTCCATAGTGTACACTAAGAAGGACATAGGAAGTGGTCCACATAATACATGTGTATTAGTTTGAAAATGGGGAAGAGGGAAGAGCAAATAGGCGAATTATATTCCTGTTTCTCCTAAACAGAAAGCATACCAGAAAATTATAGTCATCAAAGATTCTCCAGTTTAGGTTAGTTCCTTAGATATTCTTCTCCCAAATGCCATTCATTCCGCATGCCATTGTATGTTCTCTAACCCTCTTCCAACTTTAGAGAAATCTGACACAATTTTTGTTCATCTCTGGGATTCCTGAAACATTTGATACCTCTACAGTTTTACCTCCCTTCTACTCTGGATCCCACTGAATTCTGGCTTAATTGCTACCCCCTCCTCTCTTGGAAACAGCCCTGGATCAGGTTGCCAAGAACTTCCTACTTGCCAAGTCCATTGAGCCTGTATTAGTATATTACAGTATCTGTATATTACTTAACAGATACTTCTGGGTTTTTTGACTGTTCATCTATCCTTCCTTGAAGCTATCTCCCTTGGGGTTTGGGCCACCATCTCTCCTCATTCTCTTTTTGCATTCTGTCTATCCTGTTTAATCTCTTTGTAGCACTTTTTCCCTTTACCATTAAATATTGATATTCCAGGGGGCACCTGGCGGGCTCAGTTGCTAAAGCATGCAACTCTTAATCTCAGGGTCGTGAGTTTGAACCCCACATTGGGCATGGAGCTTACTTAAAAAGAATTTAAAAAAATTTTTTAACTGATATTCCAGTTCAACTTTCTAAACTCCAGTCAATTGTTACTTTTTCCAGAAAGTCTTCCCTGTCACTTACTCCCAGAGAGTACATCAAACCTTCATCTGGTCGGATCTCTGCTTTGCCTGTGCTTGTTACCCTTGTGTTGTATCGTTATTTATCACTACTTGTATCTCTTTCCCTTTGGGCTGAAAAGTCCCACAAGGAATTTTTTTTTTTTCATCTCTGTATCCCCAGCACTTAGCAAGTTTTCACCACAGAGTAGGTTCCCAATAAATGTTTCTGAAAAAATAAATGGGCTTGTCTGGTTTTCAATTGCAGAATATTTGCCTATAATGACTCAACTTGACCTTTCTTCTGTAAAATAGGAGGGGCATTATCATAAAGATGCCTAGAGATGTAAATTATCCACATAAGTCGAAGGACACTTGGATACCCAGTAGGGAAGATCTGATATTCAGTATGTCTGAACATCTATTTTCCTGCTCAATAAATCATTGATGGTGTGTGTATATACTTGTGTGTTCATAGGGAATTAGGGAAGAGTAGGAGAGTGGTACCTGACACAGAAATCAAAATGCCTGGTTCCTAGTCCTGGTTCCATCACTTATCACTTAGCCCAGTGATTGTGGGCGAGTTATTTAGCTAATCTGAAGTTTGAATTTTTTTTAAGAGGGGGGGGCGAGGGGAGAGGAAGAGAAAGAATCTTAAGCAGGCAATGCCAAGCATGGGGCTTGATCTACAACCCTGAGATCATGACCTGAGCCAAAATCACAAGTTAAATGCTTAACCAACTGAGCCACCCAGGTGCCCCAGCTTGAATTTTTTTTTTAATGATAATAAAAACCTCTACACTGCCTAGCTCAGAGTTGCAATGTAGATAAGATGGAAAAGATATAGACATACTTTAAAAACTGTTTTAGATGGTTAAATTGGTTGTAAAAAAAAAACATGAACGCACTCGGATTATGTCTGGGAGCAAATGGTTTATTGGAAAGATACCTAGGGAAACTTTTTAAAAAGCGAATAGAAGCAGAAATCTCAGCCACAAATTTCAGCCAGCCAGGAAAGCAGGAAGTGACACAGTCACTGGGTCACACAGGAATAATGGGAACCTGACTATAGCTGAACTGGACAGAAACTGTAATGTGGCTTCTAAACTGGAAGTTTCTTCAGAGGCCAGAGCAGATAAACCATCCTCCCCTCAATCCCAACCACGAGAGCTTGCTAACTTTTCCTGAGTGCCCTGCAACTGACATGATGTCTTTTCTCTCTGCCTTTGTTTCTCTCAGAGCGCCTTTCTGCCTTTGTTCCTACTACCAACTAACTAACCCCCTGAATCTCTAGATCAAACACCAGCCAGATTGTTGCTAAGGACCTGATGGCAAAGCTCTTGCTCAAGTTTCCCTCATAGGAAGCTTGCCAGCCAACTGTGGGCTGTTCTCGAGTTAGAGCCACTCCTGGTCCAGTCGGTGGTGGCCATGGTGATAAAGCCCAAGAGGAACAAACACACTTATTTCTATACCCAAGACTCTTGCCTTAGATTAACCACAGTAGGATGCCACTAGGCTAAAGGGTCAAATGGAAGAAGGATTATTATTAAAGAAGCCCAGGGACTAGGGCTACCTGGCCAAAGCTTGCAAAGCTGCAACTGGAAGAAGGAAAGTATCATGGCTGGACGCCCAGGATGTCACCCCCAGCAGGTGGAAGGGGGTTTGATGAGAAACAAGCAGGCTTCTTTTTCCTGCTGCTCTCCAAACTCCTCCTATTAGCCACACGCACCCGGAAGTCCACTGACACAAGAAGGTCAGTCCTCCCTGTGACACAGATCAGGGAAGGCAAGAAATGCATCTGAAGGCAAACAGGCTCGGGACCAGCTCTGTATGTAATTAACGGAGTCAAATCTTCAGTTTACTGGGGCATGGCCAAGAGGGTCAGCACTTTGTAATGCAGGCTGAGTACGTTGGGATGAGCAGAACTGGTTTTGAATCTTAGCTCGGCTATTTATTCTGTTTTATTTGGGGCAAGTTACTTAACCTTTACAAAACTCAGTGCCTTGTTTTGTGAGATGGTGATAATAATACTAATCTTCTAGAATTGTAAAGATTCAACATAATGAACAGAAAACCTTCAACACAATGTCTAGACATGGGGAATGCTTTATTGTTTTCAGTGATGATGGTGGTGGTGATGGTGGTGGGGGTGGTGGGGATGGTGGTTGTCTACCCCCTCCCCCTGCTGGTCTATGTTTCATTTTTGCATCTCCAACAGCCTGTCTTAGCAGGTTTTTCCAAGCTATTTAAAAATATAGACATCACTGGGCTTCTGAGTAACCTTATCAATATCAAGGTTACCTGAGGTTAAAAAGTCTGAATTGATAAAATACCATGAAAGTTTCTGCATCTCGTCAAAACAATTATGAGGTGCTTTGTGCGTACAATATGCCTCATTTTATTCTGTGTTTTGTGTGTGTGTGTTTGTTCCTTTTTTTTTTTTTTTTTTTTTAGAGAGAGAGCACACGAGCCTGGGTAGGGGCGTACATGAGATGGGGAAGGACAGAGGGAGAAGGAGAGAGAGAATCTCAAGCAGACTCCCCACTGAGTGCGGAGCCTAATGCAGGGCTTGATCCCATGACACTGGGATCATGACCTGAGCTGAAATCAAGAGTCAGATGCTTAACCAACTGAGCCACCCAGGAGCCCCTATTGTGCTTTGTTTAAATGTACTTCACAGATACTGTGTTTTTTACAAATTGAAGGTTTGTGGTAACCACTACCTTGAGCAAGTCTACTGGTCGGCATTTTTCCCAATAGCGTTTGTTCACCTCATGTCTCTGTGTCGTGTTCTGGTAATTCTTGCAATATTTCAAACTTTTGCATTATTATTATTTTTGTCATGGTGATATGTGATTGGTGAGCTCTGATGTTACTATTATAGATGTTTGGGGGTGCCATGAGCTGCACCCATATGAGACAGCCAACTTAATTGATAAATATTGTGTGTGTTCGGAGTGCTGCCCCAGCCAGCCATTCCCCTGTCTCTCTCCACATCCTCAGGCCTCCCTATTGCCTGAGACATAACACTATGGGAATTAGTCCAATCAATAACCCTACAATGGCAAGTGTTCAAGTGAAAAAAAGAGTCCCATGTCTCTCACTTTAAGTCAAAAGCTAGAAATGATTAAGTGTAGTGAGGCAGACATGTTGAAAGCCCAGATATGGGGCGCCTGGGTGGCTCAGTCATTAAGCGTCTGCCTTCAGGTCATGATCCTAGGGTCCTGGGATCGAGCCCCGCATTGGGCTCCCTGCTCCGCGGGAAGCCTGCTTCTCCCTCTCCCACTCCCCCTGCTCGTGTTCCCTCTCTCGCTGTGTCTCTCTCTGTCAAATAAATAAAATCTTTAAAAAAAAACAAAAAAAGCCCAGATAAACTAAAGCTAGGCCTTGTGAGCCAAACAGCTGGCCAAGCTGTGAATGCAAAGGAAAAGTTCTTGAAGGAAATGAGAAGTGTTACTCTAGTGAACACAAAAAAATGATAAGAAAGCAAAACATCCTATTGCTGATATGGAGAGTTTTAGCAGCCTGGATAGAAGATCAAGCTAGCCACAACATTCCCTTAAACCAAAGCCTAATCCAGAGAAAAGCCCTAACTCTCCTCAGTTCTATGAAGGCTGAGGGAGGTGAGAATGCTGAAAAAGAAAAATTTGAAGCTAGCAGAGGTTCATGAGGATTAAAGAAAGAAGCCACCTCCATATGTGCAACAATGAAGCAGCAAGTGCTGATGTAGAAGCTGAGCAAGTTCTCCAGAAGATCATTGCTGAAAGTGGCTACACTCAACAAGAGAATGATCCTAAGGAAATATATTTACATCCTTATATTCTAAGAAAATGCCATGTAGGAGAAGTCAATGCCTGGCTTCAAACTTCAAAGAGGAAGCTGACTCTTGTCAGGGGTTCAAGCAACTGGTGACTTAAGTAGGAGCCAATGCTCATTGGCTGAAAATCCTTAAGAATTATGTGAAATCTACTCAGCCTGTGCTTTAGAAATGGGACAACCAAGACTGGATGTCAGCGCATCTGTTTACAGCATTGTTTACTGACTATTTTAAGCCCATCGTTGAGACCTACTGCTCAAGAAAACAGATTTCTTTCAAAATATTACTGCTCATTTGAAGAGCTCATTGAGCTTTGATGGAGATTAATGTTGTTTTCATGCCTGCTAACATAACACCCATCTTGTAGCCCATGGGTCAAGGAGTAATCCCAACTTTCAAGTCCTCTTACTTAGGAAATACATTTCATAAGGCTATAGCTGCCATGGGTAAGGATTCCTCTGATGGATCTGGGCAAAGAAAATTAAAAACCTTCTGGAAAGGATTCACCATTTGAGATGCCATTAAGAACATTTGTGATTCATGGAAAGAGTTCAAAATATCAAAATGAACAGGAGTTTGGAAGAAGTTGATTCCAATCCTACTGGTGACTTTGAGGAGTCCAGGACTTCAGAGGTGGAATTAACCGCAGATGTGGTGGAAATAGCAAGAGAACTGGAATGACAAGGGGAGCCTAAAGATGGGACTGAATTGATGGAATCTCATGATAAAAGTTGATGGTATTGACAACTGCTACACCTCAGCCAGGGGCTGCCCTCTCACCCTGACAACTTGGCCAAGGCCACTTTTGACACCATTTCTAAGACCCACAGCTGTCTCACCCCTGACCTCTGGAAAGGGACTGTGTTCACCAAGTCTCTCCATCAGGGATTCACTGACTGTCTTGTAAAGACCCACACCAGACTCCTGCTGTGGCCACCACATAGTTTTATACAAGAAAAATAAAGTGACTCAAAGGCTGTAAAAAAGACAGACAGACAGACAAAAATAAAGAAAGAAAGAGTATAAAGGATAAATAAAGGACTGGTATCTTTGGAATTACAAATATATGAGCAGACCAAGAAAGCATTCTTCAGGGAATGTGATTTTGAACAGGCGATTTACCCATTGTAAAAGAAAAGAAGTTAGCGGATAGTCTAATAGGAAGAGTTTTGGTGGTTTAACCAAATTTTGGAAAAGTACTCACACTAAGTTCTTTGTCATTATCTGGAGTTTCAAATTCAAAATACTGTAGGATTTTTTTTTGCTTTTTTTTTTTTAAGGTAAACTCTATGCCCAATGTGGGGCTTGAACTCATGAGTCAAGAGTCACAAACTACACTGACCGAGCCAGCCAGGTGTCCCTGTTATTTATTTACTTTTTTTAAGTTAAATCTCCTTTTCTGGGGCACCTGGGTGGCTCAGTTGGTTAAGTGACTGCCTTCGGCTCAGGTCATGATCCTGGAGTCCTGGGATCGAGTCCTGTGTCGGGCTCCCTGCTCAGTGGGGAGTCTGCTTCTCCCTCTGACCCTCCTCCCTCTCATGCTCTCTATCTCTCATTCTCTCTCTCTCAAATAAATAAATAAAATCTTTAAAAAAATAAATCTCCTTTTCTTTCTTTTTTTTTAAGTTTTTTTTTTTTTTTGGCAGAGAGAGAGCACAAGCAAGGGAGGAGCAGAAGAGGGAGAAGGAGAAGCAGGCTCCCTGCTGAGCAGAGAGCCCGATGTGGGACTCCATCCCAGGATCTTGGGATCATGACCTGAGCTGAAGGCAGATACTTAACAGACTGAGCCACTCAGGTGCCCCTTAAATCTCCTTTTTATTAATAAATTCCCTAAGAAGAGAAGACAGTATTTTGGGCTCTCTATTCTGATGTTGCTATGACTTTTAAAAAGATTTCAATTCATCAAATTTTTTAAAAGTCTGCTATATATAATGTACAGAAAAGGATAAATGAAAATGTGCAATTAAAGAATAATGAAAAAATGATATGTGCATACTCACTACCTAGGCCAAAAACCAGAATAATTTCTATCAAAAACCCCCTTATTACTCGCAAAATGAACACTGTCCTAAATTTTGAGTTAATTATTTCTGTTTTCTTTATATTCTTGATCACTTTTGTATATATCCTTAAATAGCATATTATACATTTTTGAATGTTTTAGAACTTTATTTTCCAAATCAGTATAGCTTTTATTGCATATTTAAAATATCACAAGTCTGAAAAATCATCCGGCATCTTGCTGTTTCTGTAGATGGACAACTCAGATCTTATTCATCAGCCTGCTGAACTGTTCCTTTTTCAGAAACATAGATACCATCCAAAAATTTTCTGATATCCTTGTTTTCAACAGTTGTGGCTTGCTGACTCAAAGCAGCTGAGTTCAATACAAGTTCAATGTCATTTCCTTCAAGAATTAACTCATCTTTTTGGGCTTGAGATACAGAACAAGCAACACCTGGCCTCATCCGAACCCTGCGGATGTATTTCTCACCCAAGAAATTTCGGATTTCAACAAGAGAACCATTCTCCTGAATAACAACATTGATGGGGAAGTGAGCATACACAGACCTCATCTTGTAACAGAAGCCCAGCGTAACGCCCTTGATCATGTTCTGTACATGACTGCAGATAGTGCAAACAGTAGCCAGCTCTTTTCTATTTCCCCACCATTTGTCAACTCAGAGCCTCTTCTTTTTCTTTCCAAGAAGACTGAGTTCTACATTGATGTGATTGAAGTCCCTTCTCGGTGTTCTTCTGGGTCCCTTCACAATAACTGTGCTTCCCTTCAGAGTGATGTCGACATTTTCTGGAATGTCGACAGTCCGATTGCTGAGAATGGTCATTCTCGCAGGAGATGCGGCAAAGAGAGCTGAATGTTTTAGAACTTTAAGTAGAATCATAATGATTACATTTTTCTATGACTTGCCCCTCCCACTCAATATTGTTGGTGAAATTCAATCATACTGTGTATAGCTGTAGTTCATTGTCAAAATTTATATTCATAAGTGAAATGGCTTATAATGTTCTTTTATTGTATTGTCTTTCTTGTGTTTTGAAATCAAGATATAGCTTTCTTCTAAAAAGAGGTGGGAATCTTTTGTTCTTTCTCTGATTTATGAATAAACTTCTATAAAACCAGAATGAATTGCTCCTCAAATGGTTGGTAAACTCACCCATAAAATCATTTTGATGTTTTTGTTTTTTTGTAAGAGGAGGTCTTTTTTTTTTTTAAGATTTTATTTATTTATTTGACAGAGATAGACACAGTGAGAGAGGGAACACAAGCAGGGGGAGTGGGAGAGGGAGAAGCAGGCTTCCTGCAGAGCAGGGTGCCCGATGTGGGGCTTGATCCCAGGACCCTGGGATCATGACCTGAGCTGAAGGCAGACGCTTAATGACTGAGCCACCCAGGCGCCCTGTAGGAGGAGGTCTTAACTACCATTTTAATTTCTTTAAATTTATACTTTATTCAAGTTCTCCATTTCTTCTCATGTCAATTTAAAAATTTCATATATTTTTAGAAATTTTTGCATTTAGTCTAGATTTTCAAATTTATTACATATAGCTCCTGTTTTAATTCTTCTCTGCCTTACAGGTTCTCTCATGTGTTCAAGATTCTAAAAATATTTTGACCATAGATGTGAAGGCTATCTGGCTGCAACATCTGTCACCCCATTGATCACCAAAGTTGATTTGGCTGATCTGGCTGGCTGGGTGGGTGTCCCCTTTCCCACTTACCACTGCACATGCATCCCTCCAAAGCTGCATGCTCAATGGAAGAGGACCACCTACCCAACAGAGGAGGACCATTCTTGAGTCAAGGGTATATGAGTAACTGTACTCCCCTGCTAGAACCTCCAAACAAGCTCCCTAGGTCCATTGATAGGAGAACTTAGGGAGGTCAAGCTTCCAAGATTCCAATTAAAAACAACTTTTTTTGACCAGCTTTTCTGGTTTTTCTCAAAAGAGGATTAATTTTCTGTTCCCTATCCATTGGTATCAGAAAAGATGTTTCATTCTTTTTAACTGCCCACTTTTGATTCATGCTTTAAAGATTTATTTATTCTTAGAAACATTACACTTACTTATTGATTTTCTGTGTTGAATAATTTCAACATCTGAAAGTTCTATGGGTCTGATTCTGCCATGAGGGCTCATGATGTTCATCATTTTGGATGATTATTGCTGACTGACACTGTGGTTGCTGTTGATGACATTTTTGTTTTACTATGAATTATGCTATTCCTTTGAACTTTCAGCAGAAATTATTTTTTTAAAGATTTTATCTATTTATTTATTTATTTTAGAGAGAGAGAGAGCATGAGTGGGAGTGGGGTGGGACAGAAGGAGAGGGAAAGAGTCTCAAGCAGGGCTCCATCTCAGGACCCTGAGATCATGACCTGAGCCGAAATCAAGAGTCCAACGCTTAACCGACTGACTCACCCAGGAACCCCTTCGTAGAAACTCTTGAGGCCTGGGAGGCAAGAGGTTCCTTCAGAAAGGATTTACCTTTGCTTCTGTCAGGTGATTGGGGCATCCAAACCAAGAGCAAATCAAAGTATTGACTTGAGATATTTTTGGTCTATCCAAGAAGTGTGAATTCAAACTATAAACTTGCAAAAGGGTTTGCTTGTGGTAATGAATTCTCAGGGAAAATTTTCTTCTCTCCATTCAGCACCAAAGTTTAAAATAGGTAGCTTTAAAAAAACAAAAAAACAAAACAAAACAAAACAAAACAAAAAAATAGTAGCTTTTTGCAGTTCCAAGGAGGGGAGAGGTATTCATTTATCATTTGTCCTAATACTGAGAGTGCAACACTTTGGGTCTTGGCTTTATGAAGGGAAACTCTCATCTTGAATCTTGCTTTGTCTTTTGTGCCCCTGGTCCTTCTGGGCTATAAAAACTGAGTTAACCAGAAAATGCAAGTTCAGCCTACTTTGGTTTCCATTGCTTACCTGCTTTCTTCTGTAGCCCTCCTCTTTGCTAGGCTCCTTCTGAATCTCATCACTTTCTCCAGCCAGATTGGATTTCTGTTAGTTCCTGAAACAAACCACCATTCTTCCTGCCTCGGAGCATTTGCATATGCTGTTTTTTCTGCCTGAAACATTTTGCTTTCTCTTTGCCTCGCTCATTTCTACTCATCCTGTAGCTTTCAGCTTAAATGTCATTTTCTTGAGGAAGCCTCTGTTCGTTTTAGACTCAGTCAGTTCTCACTGTTAAATATGCCACGTACTTTGGCCTTCACACTTGTGGTTGTTTAATTATTTATAAGTATTCTATCTTCCCTGCTAAGCCATAAGTTCTGGAGGAATAGACTCTTGGCATAGTCACTGCTGTATTATCACAGAACCATGACTGGCACATGACCAGTAATCAGATATTTATTGTGATTGTTTGCCATAAAGTGGGTGCAAATTAATTTCATTCTGTGACTTTCACATCATTAGTTGAGAACATCGGGGGCTCAATTAGATGTTGCAGAAACAAGGTTGTAAATCTCTGCAGAAAAGAATCACAAATGAACACTTCAACTGAGGTAGTTGAAATATTTTTGCAAAAATGGAAAAAAGAATCCTTTTTCCATGTAATTTTAGCAAAGAGGGCTTTGATGGCCCCAAATGAAATGCTTGATTCGGAAGATTCTTGTTGGCAGAAGGAATTCAAGAAAAAAATTAAAAGCCCTTTGCATGCATAGAAATGTTTAGTCGAGAGAGATTTATATGGAGTCTTTCCCCTTTGGAAATGTGTGCAATATTAGTTTTTAATAGCAAAGTGAGTAAAAAAATCAAGTCAAAATCTTGAGAGGAGTGCTTATTATTTGGGTATAATCAATGAACTGAATAACAGAAGGGAATGTGTAATTTAGGACACCTTCACTTAAGTTTACCTGAAATGGGTACAGATGTACTCTTAAGTTTTGAAACTCTAAAGACTAGAGTCATAAAAATCAGGGCCAAGCCCCCCCCCAAAAAACAAAACAAAACAAAACAAAACAACAACCTAAACATGGATAATTTCCATTAAACTGAGTAAAGGGAAACTATATGAGAAATGGGGAAATGGATTATTTCTGCAATCTTTTGATTTCTGTACCTTTCCTTTATATGTTAAACCATCTCAGCGGCCAACGTAAGCAGACAAGAAATTTTCTGGAGGAGCAGTGAGTGAATCACAGTTTTGATGCAAGGAAGGGAGTTGAGTGAAGCTAGATAGCCAGAACCACAGCTAAAGTCAGTCCTGAAATGGCCTGGTTAGGGTACCACTGCCATTGCCAGTAAATGCTGGATACCACCCCAGAGACTGCTGCCATTGCGTCACCAGACTCTGGGTATCACAGGTGCGAGGGGGATGAATTTTGCTTAGTCTGTGTAACTTGGTCCTGATTCAAAGTCCCAAGTAGGAGCATCCAGTCTACCAAGCTTGGGTCACTTTCCCTCACCCTAGGATGACTGTGGGGATGGCGGGTGGGGGGCATGTGGAAGGGCAGAAGGCAAGTATCTGGACCTTCTGGCCCCTCGAGTGGGAGAAGAGATCCTGCCACTCACAAAAATTCCCAAACAGTGTATGGAGGGCGGAGTAAGATGTTGGGCAGCCATAAAATTATAAGTAACTCATTAGGTATGTCCATTTTTCAGAAATACTAGGAGATGTAGGAGAATCTTGCTCTATCCAACAACTATTATTCCATCATTTCTACAAATGTAGGCAGTAGGTCACTAAATTACCAATCTCTTATTTTAAACACACTCATAAACACATGCACACACCAACACACAAATTGATCCACTGATTTTTCTTCTAATTTACCATTCCTATTGAGAAAGGGAAACATTTTTCTTTGTTCCAGGTTAAATAAAGGAAATAGTCACATGTTTCACTAAACTGCAGCTGTAACATAGCCCTTTACCTCAGAGGATAATTCTGATGATAATGTGTGTGTTTTTTTTAAAGATTTTTATTTACTTATTTGAGAGAGAGAAGGAGAGAACAAGTGAGAGAGCACAAGCAGGGGGAGTGAGTGGCAGCAGGAGAGGGAGAACTGGCTCCTGGCTGAGCAGGGAGCCCATGTGGGGCTGGATCCCAGCACCCTGGGATCATGATCTGAGCCGAAGGCAGACGCTTAACAGACTGAGCCACCCAGGCGCCCCTGATAATGTGTTTGATGAAGAAGCTCCAATGAGAGAGGGCAAATTTGGCCATGTAGAGAGCCATGAAGTCTTACTTAAAAGACCCTTCTTGGGCGCCTAGGTGGCTCAGATGGTTAAGCGTCTGCCTTCGGCTCAGGTCATGATCCCAGCGTCCTGGGATCGAGTCCCGCATCGGGCTCCCTGCTCCTTGGGAGCCTGCTTCTCCCTCTGCTTCTCTCTCTCTCCCCCTCTGTCTCTCATGAATAAATAAATAAAATCTTTAAAAAAAAAATAAAAGACCCTTCTTTTTTTTCTCTCCGAAGTAATCTCTCTGCCCAACTTGGGGCTCAAACTCATGACCCCAAGAGCAAGAGTCACATGCTCTACTGACTGAGCCAGCCAGGGGTCCTAAAGGACTCCTCTTGAAAGATGCTCTCTGATTGCCTCCTGCTCAAAGGGGGGAGCTAGTCTGGGGTATTGCTCTCCTCTTTACATTGGTTACTGAATGCTCCTTTTATTTTATCTGATATTTGTAAATCGAGAGCATTGGGGAAATCTGCCCACCTCTGAACTCAGTTTCACGTTTAGTCTCGTATAGTCACCTGTTTATATGACAAGTAGTCATATGGGATTATTTATAAATAGTATGTCTGTGCTGTTGTTGTTTTAGAAACTAATTCCTTGGAAGGCAGGAGTTCTGTCTGTTTAGTTAATCGTGTGTAACACCAAACATTGGTCATTACATGCAAGGTTTTTAATGCTGCTGCTGAACATAAAATACTTTCCCTGACTTTGGCGAATAAAACCTCTCTTCATATAAGACAGGGTTGGAAAACAACAGTCTGGGGGCCAAGTCCAGCCCACCATCTCTTTTTCTCTGTTTTTGTACATAAAGTTTTATTGGAAGACAGGCATGCTCATTTATTTACATTTTGTCTGGGGCTGCTTTCCTACTACAATGACAGAGCTGAGTGGCCTGCAAAGCCTAAAATATTTATTATCTGCCTATTTACCAAAAAAGCTTGCTGACCTGACCATTGATATACATCAGTTGTTTACCTCAGACAATAGGATAGGATCACCTGTAAAATTCAAAAAAATGAAAGCTCCCTGGCCCCACCATAATACTTCAAATCACAATCTCTAGGGTCAGAGTTGGAGATATAAAGTTTTTAAAATTCACCACAAAACTGAGAATCATCAGCCTGATGCAACACATACTACCTAGTATAATTTTAATAACTCTCCCTCATTGAGCGTCTAGTAGATGTTAGGCATTGTATTAGATGCTCTACATGTATTTTCTCATTTTAATACCGAAAAAACCATCTTAGTTACATTTTACAATCCTTAATTTATAGTGAAGGAAATCGAGGCTTCCTAAGCTTAGCTTATACAAGCTCATACAGCAATAAGTGGCACAGCAAGGGTTTGTACTAGGTCTTCCTACCCGTCCAAGATTGACAACAGGAGACAAATATCCAGGTGGAGAAAAACTGATACTTATCCCTGAGATTTGCTTTTCCTCTGGGGGAACTGTAGGTATTTCCCATTGCCGATGCTACACTGGCCTGCATGAGAATGACTGGCCTAAGTATGGAGGCAGAACTCTCCTGTTGATAGAAGGAGGCATAGCTGAGAAAACAATGGAATATTGAAACAAGATTTCATTCCAACATAGAGGATAATGGAAGGGAAACAAACCCAAGAAGTAGCACATCTTCAAGGAAGTATCCACCCTAGGGACATCTTCCCATCTGGTTCACGATCTACCCCAAGTAGCAGAGCTCATATTTATGTGCATAAGCATGTATGTATGTATGTATTTTTAAAGATTTTATCTTATTTTTTAAAGATTGATTTATTTATTTGAGAGAGAGAGCAAGCTCAGGGAGGGGCAGAGGGAGAGAATCCACCGACTGAGCCAGCCAGGTGCCCCAAGCTCATCTTTAATCCCAAACTTCTTGGAACATCATAAAGAACTCTAAAGACTCCCCCCAAGTCCAGATCCTGGAAAGTAAGGCATGGAGCAAAATAAAGTTCCTCTTCATCTTGCTTAAAGCATACCTTTCAAGTTCTAGTTTGCAGAATGATTTACACATGAATGTCCAACTTTTTTTAACTGGCTAGTCATGACATGAGAAACCTAATATTGCCCAAGAGATACTGAACATACATTTGTGCTAGAGGATATCATTTGGTTACAAAATGTATTTGACCTCAAAATATCTATAATTGCTTATTTAGACAGAACTCTAAATGAGGGTCAAATCATCAGCTCTATAAATCCTTTCATATTAATCTTGAGTCTATTCAAGTTCTATCTGAATAGACTTGAATTCAAGTTCTATTTGTTTTCCGATAACTCTTAATTGTGGTATGACTCAGATAATTTTGGTAATCAGTTTTTTCATTTTAGTATCCTGTTTGTTGTTGCTAATTTATACCCAAAAAGCATTGATATTTTATGATACAAAGAGTAATTAGAAAAGCTTCAGGTTCAGGGCACCTAGGTGACTCAGTTGTTTAAGCGTCTGCCTTCGGCTCAGGTCGTGATCCTGGAGTCCTAGGATCAAGCCCTGCATTGGGCTTCCTGCTCAGCGGGGCATCTGCTTCTCTCTCTCTCTCTCTCTCTCTCTCTCTCTCTCTCTCTCTCTCGCGCGCGCGCGCGCGCGCGCGCGCTCACTCTCTCTCAAATACATAAAATCTTAACAAAAAAAAACAAAGCTTCAGGTTTAACTGAATAAATTTGAAATTGTACCTTCATAAGGGTGCCCTTTATTAATAATTATGATATTCTTAAAGTGAATATTCATTATTGTTATAGGCTGAACTGTGCCCCTTACTCCCAAATTCCTATGTTACAGTCCTAACCCCTAGTGCCTTAGAATGTGACTGTATTTGGAGATAGGGCCCATAAAGAGGTAATTAAAGTAAAATGAGATCCTATGGGTAAGCCCTACCTAACCCAATATGCCTGGTGTCCTTGTAAGAGGAGACTGGGATACAAATAGACACAGAATGAACACAAAGTAACAGAGGGACAAGATGGTTAGCTGCAAGCCAAGGAGAGAGTCCTTGAAAGAAACCAAACCTAGGCAACACCTTGATTTTGGACTTCTGGCCTCCGGGATTATGAGAAAATTTCTGTTGTTTAAGCCACCAGTCTGTGGTTTTTATTACAGCAGTCCTAGGGAATTAGTATGATAATGAAGTAAGTTTTGCTAAGTGAAAAGTGGAGCTGCTTTCTCTTGACCCTGTTTAAACCAGTGCCTAGAATGGACCTCTTGCAGGAAAGTTGTCTGATGTCTCTTTCATAGAGGTGTTCTGTTTACTATCACCCTAGGATAAGTCTCAAAAGGTCACCTGAAGTTCAGAGATTCTCAATGTTGGGCTGAAGGCCTTCATGAAAGGTAGACCAGTTTGTTATCTAAAAATCATAGCCATAACTCAGGAAACAAACTGGTGAGCCTCAGTGCACTCCGGGGCCCAACTACTCCATCCTGGAAAATCCCAAGGGGGGATAAATTGAAAGCACAGGCCCTGGCTGGGTTAGCCAACAATGTTGCCGAACAAACTCAGATAAAGTTGTCACAAGAGAAGCCAGTAACTCAAGAGATGAGAGTCTGGGAAAGAGGAAGAGAGAAATTTATTTGGGTGTGGGCAGCCTGGGGATGTGGCTTAAGTCTTGACAACTGACCTCTCCACCAGCAAGATGGACATCAGAGTTTGATAGAGAGAGGTTCAGGGCGGTGAGTGCAAGAAAGCAGGCAGAGAGCATGTGGTCACAGGTGTGGGCTGGTGTGTGTTCAGCCCATGATCATGGGCAAGGAACGGGGTATGAGGGGATATGTGGGGGTGGTCTTCTAGGCATTCCATTGCTATCAGGGCTTTTCTGGTTGGATGGGTGAGATGTTCTTGGTCATTGTAAAATGCCTTCATCAATGCCTCAAGAAAGTGTGATAAGAAATAAGCACAACAGGTTTTAGTTAGAGCATGAGGTCTGCTTCTGGTTTTAACTGTCTGGGTCTATCTATAGTTGAGCAATAGGGCTCACAGACAGGTTCAGAAGCAGTTTCAGGAGGGACTCAGAAACATCAGTTTATTTAACTCTTTTGGGATCAAGCCTACAGGAACCTACCTCCAGAAACCCCAGAACTGGCTTGGGTTACATCTGCCATGATTACTTTGGATTGTTACCCTAAATCTAAGGCAACCCCATGGGTCTAGTTTGCACATGCTGACTGCGTCCTGGTTTGGGACTGATCTCTAAAGGGGAAGGGTAGGTCAGAAACTACTGGTTTCCTCATATTTCCTTAGCATAATTGCTTGGACTATCTTCCTCTTTTCCATTTATTTTCTAGAGTTTATCTTAACGAACAGGGTTAATAGGATTGTCGACTGGGGGAGAGAGTAGGTTATGGAAAATCTATGTATGAGGGAGGGTTGGGGGGGGAGGATGAAGAGGACTCATTTGGACTCCCACCCTTACTTTACCTAAAGCAGTCCAGAAAATCCAGATGACTCAGCTCTAGTGTTATTTGTGCATGCATTTGAGGATATCATTCCCTCTCCCTACATAAATCATTTACATTGGAGAGGTCTCACGTTCCAGCTGTACTTTAACCAGGTTTTTTAGTTGATCTACACTCTATTCACACACCCTTCTGCTTCCCATTCCTTACCCTTCAGCTGCATCCTGCCCGGAACTGAGAGCTGTTATATTTCTATGGGTCTGGGTACACATCTAAATATCATACATAGTTATTTTGACCTGTCAAAAGGTAGTTTCTGTGACATTAGAATGATGATTTCTACTAATTCTTCCCTTTAACTTTCGTAGAACTTTATACTTACTATGTAATAATGACCCAGTTTATTTTATACTCTAGTTGTTTATACATATATTTTATTGTATTCTCTTACTAGATTGTTGAATTTCTTTAAGGCAGGGACACATGACTTATTCATCTTTGTAGGATGGAATAGCCCTTCTCACTCTCTAACCCCCCTCCTCAATAATATGATATTTATCTATAAAGAAGGAGTTGGGTAGATATGTGATCTATCCAACCTTCCTTAGCCTGTTTCATATAAGTTGACTGGTATCTAAAAATCTTTTCTAGTTTAAAATCAACAAACAATGCCTTAGGGTGACAATTATACATTCCAGAGTATTATTTAAGCACGTGCTAGCTTAATCACACTGCATAACTTGAAAAACAAAGTTTAGTCTCAAAAAAAGCCAAAAATCAAAGGAAGAACAATAGAGTACAGGCATATCAGAAAATACATTGAAAAAATTCGTAAGGCGTTATTTTAACTGATTTGTGATCTAAAAACTAGCATTAATTTTTTTAGAGTTCATGCTAAGAGCAAAAATGTATTTGATGACTTGTCATCCTCATTTGACTGATGAAAAAACTAAAGACTATAATGACATAAACATAAAAAGGATTTTTAAAAATCATTTGAGTACTTACTATGTGCCATGAACTGTTTTAAGTCTTTTACATGAAATGACTCATTTAATTTTCATAGTATACCAATGACAGAGGCCCAGGCAGAGTCTAAATTTCTAGGTATTGTATATCAGAATTAAATAATAAAATACAAAATAAAACTAAATTGCTTAAGTTGTGTTAAAGTTACACAGTAGTGATTTCTAAGCACAAATGATTATAAAACATATAAGCTGTTTGTCTTTAGTAATACACTCTCAAAGTATTTTCTTAGCTCAAGAAAGTTCTTAAACACTATTTCACTGGATTAATGCAAATAGCTGGATTAAAACAAATTATATAATTTTAAGTGTTTGAAACTTTAAATAAATATATATATATCAATTTCAACATATCTTTTTAAATCTTATTTTTATTACCTCTCAACACCCTGAAAAACGTTACTACATAACAGTAGCAAAAATTTTAACAGCAAAAGCAGGAAAAAAAGAGCTTAGTTCAGTAGCTAAAATTCTTACTGTGTTATTAATTTGGGAATAAAATCCAGAATCTCTATTTTTTTCTTGCCAAATAACCATATTATCTTTCTTCTAAATAGGCACAGTCTCAAGGAACAAATTATTCTCTGCAATTTATACATCTACCCTAAGTGGGGAGTTCAAAGCATATAAATGTTTCTCATAGATTAGCTTTTATTGTAAACACCGGAGTAATTTTCAAAGCTGCTTTTCTTCTTTTTCTGCCAAATGTTTCTGTTTAATTATATTATTAAAGTGAATTCTGGGAAGCCCCTTGGCTTTAAACCTGTATTTAACTGAAATATTGATAAAAATAAATTTAACTTAAGCATCATGTTTTATAAGATAACCTTGAAAGGGATTTACCAACTGAGGTACAACTATTAATAGTTTAAAGAAATTATATTATCTAGGTTGCTTGTAATGGAAGTTGGGTTATTTGCTTCACCTAAACAGGGAAGTTGGCATGTTTGCCTAGCAACAGCCGCTAAAACCTTCTGTTGTGGAAAGTTCCCTAGGAGGGAGAAGAAGGGAGGAGGAGGAAAAACAGGAGGAACAGATTAATGTTTTTCCTAACAGGGGAATGAGGTCCGGCTCATTGAGGAGGGAAAGGCTATCCAAGAGATAGATATCCTTTAGATTAGCATACACTAACCTAATCCCTCTGTGATAGCTAGAAGTTAGTTCTTTGTAGGATTGGGTTTACTACTGAGGAGGTTGAAGGGAAGGTTACAGATTTCGCCCACTTCAAAGGGAGTAAATTCCAATCAATGGAAAGACATCAATAGGTCTTCCAAAAAGAAGCTGCGATCTGAGTAGCAGGAGGGTGTCCACAACTAAAAAGACCGCCGCTCAGAGTTCAGGAAGGTGTGTGATCTGTTTTACAAATATTATAAAACACTGTTATAATGACTGAATTTATTGAGTTAAAGGCAGGAGCTTCTCTAAATATAGTACTGTTCTTGGTATTGGTGATGCCTGCAGTGAAGAAAGGACAGGAGAGCGAAATCTCTGCTCTCTTGGCCAAGACCTGAAGCAAAAAAGGGAATAATGCAGAGGAGTATTAACTGGGTGTTTATGGGAGGACCATCTCTATTCTAGACGATTTATCTTGAAATTTGAACTGTATGATACGAGGAGAATTCCGTTTCTTTCCCTTAAAGCACGGGTTTGGTGAAGCGCGACTGTCTAGAAGGGGTCTCCCACTACCCCAAATCAAAATGGCTTCTTTTCCGTAAGGGAGAAGAAACTTTCAGTCATCGCAAGGTTAGCTTTTAGACCCAGGAACTCTTCCGTGGGCCGAATCTTTCCGTCCCCCCTAGACAGCTATCATCGTTCACTTAGGCCTGGAGAGACGTTTTGGAGCAGTGAGTGTCCAGGCCCTTGGGCGGTTTCGCCGCGTCGGGAAGCTGAACTCTTTTTGGGAGTCGGTGAGAGTGGTGTCTAGGGCAAAGCTGGTGTGATCCAAAACGCGAATAACACAAGATAAGAACAAATTCTTTTGGGTCGGGGGGGTGGGGGGGATGTGAAAAGGAACCGGAGTAGAGGGACGAGAGCTGAGAAAGCCTAGGGGTAGAGGGAGTGCGGAGTTCGACGGGAACGTCAGAAATTTCCCAATGCCCATCGCCGTCTGGCCAATCGCCGCTGGGCGCAAAGGCGCTGGTGGGGGAGGGCCAGCGGACTGCTGGACCAGTTCTGCAGCTCCGGGCGTGGGTGCGCCCCGGGGGTTGGTGGAGAGCGTCGCGGGCCTCCCTCCCCGGGCGTTGGCTGCGGGTGACTCAGAGCTTTCCTCCCGCGGCCGCCCCGCCCCGCCCCTCCCCTCCGCGCGCCCCGCCCCCCGAAGGAGGGGCCTCGCCCTCGTCCCCGCCCCAGTCTCCGGGGCGGGCCGGAGCCCGAGGAAGAGGAAGGGGACGAAGACAACGAGCGACGGAGCGGAGGAGGAGGAGGAGGAAGAGGAGGCCGACCAACAAGATGGCCCCTGCTGCAGGAGCAGCCTCAGCAGCAGCAGGTGGGAGGCCGGAGGCGGCGCTGGCGGTGGCGGCGGCGGCCGTGGCCCGGCGTCCTGGGACAGAGTCAGAGTCGACGGTGGCGGCGGCGGCGGTGACGGCTGCCGCAGCAGTGGCGACGGCCGCGGGGACTCGGAGCTGAGAGGAGCTGCTGCTCGGACCAGCGCGGTGAGCGAGCGGCAGGCGGCGGCGGCGGCGGCGGCGGTGGCGGTGGCGGCGGCGGCGGCGGCATCGGGAGTGCGGCGGCCGCCGCCCGGCCTCCGTCGGGAACAATAGGCAGCCGCGGCGGGGAAGGGGCCGTCCTTGCCCGCCCTCCGCCCCTCGGCAGTAGCGGCCGGCCCCCCACCCCACCCCCCGGCCTCAGCCCCGCCGGCGGCGGAGGGGCTTGTCAGCGCCCGGCGTCCTTAGGCCTCAGGCCTCCGAGCGCGGCCGGGAGGGCCTGGCGGGGTGGGTAGGCCGTGGAGAGGTGCGGGCGCCGCCCCGGACAAGGGGAAGGGCGCGGGAGACTTCGGCCGGAGGGAGGGGGCCAAAAGGCCGCCCAGACCGCCGAGAGCCTCGGCGGGTGGAGAGTGCGCGCAGGAAATGCTTTTGGACCCCCGGTCTGTGGGGGTGGGGAGGTGAAGGCGCCTGTAAACTGGCACCGCCTCCGCGTCCCTGAGTCGGGGCAGCTCCTGCACCTCAGGGCTGCTCCCTTCCCTGACCGCGTAAGCGCTCCCCTTCCTCGGCCCAGTGGGTTCCACGGAGTCTATTTCCCTGAAGCTCTTGGAGATCGAGCCATATGGTCTTCTTTCTTCCTGATGGCGATAGGGAAATTGTGTATGCGGGTGTCGTTTAAAAAAAAAATTAAGTGCAACAGCAAAAAACATGCAAGGTAAAACGCGATTATCGATAAGGGATGGGGAGGAATGGAGGGCTAAGGGGTGTTCTTAAAACATCGCTTGGCATCAGTTCTCTCTAAACATCAGTTATGCCTACGTCCCGGGTGAGAGTGAAACAAGGGCTCTTTTGGAGCAGTAATATAACTCTTGACATCCCAGAATAGTCCATGAAACTGGAAACAAAGCCACTAACTGGCAACGCGAAGACAAATTGTAATGTTTGAATAGAACTTTTCTTCAAACGAACCGTTTTTGAATTATTAATGTGCCGCATAAGAAACATTAGCCCAGAATGGACCTAACGAAGCATTTCTTCAGGAGAGAAGTGGTTCATCTCCAGGCTAGAACTTCTTGTGTCCTGTCTCATGTTCTAATTTTTGCCTTTCAGTAATTTGTTCTAAGACTAACCTTTCCTTTGAGTTTGATATTTGATTTCTAAAGCAGATTTTAAATAAGATTTCAAAACTTTTTTTTATGACTTTCAAAAACTAGAAACAACAGTTCTCTTTTGAATGTTTAGGCTTTTGGAGAGGCAGCTCTTTATTGCATTTGCCTTCCCGTAGTAGTGCCTGTAACTTCAACAGTTAACTGCGACTACTCCTAAATTTAATTTTTTGAGACATCTACCTCGTCCATTTCCAAGTGGGGGCGGGGGGAATGATTCAAGTTATTTCTATTCCAGTTTCTACCTAGGTGTGCAGAAATTTATATTAAAATTGTTTGGATGCATCCAGGAAGATTGCTTTCTACTATTTAACATTCAGTTGCGTGGTCCATCTAGTTTGTGTTCTTAAAAGGAAGATTGACCTGTGCAGAGAAGATGCCAGTTAATATCTTTCATCCATTTTTAGGGTAAATTTCTACTTAGAATTGTCTGTGTTGTAATTCGAAGCATTTTTAGGTTATGTGAAATTTAATGAGTGGAGTTAGTCCTTAATTCAAGAGAATTGACAGTAAATACACTAACAATCAAATAAACATGGAGGTTGAAGTATCTTACTGTTGTTTAGGATTGAAGTATAGTGGGAAAATATGAATAACTTTCATTTTATGCCTAGCAGAAATAATGTGGCTGTTTTGACTTTGAAGTGATGGGGAAAGAACAACTTTCACATGGCTCCAGCTAATGTAAATTTTCAGAAAGGACACTTTTTTTTTAAGTGCTCAAATCCATAATTTTTTTAATGCTTAATTTTGTTGGGTCAGCACAAAATGCACGTAAAGTCTATGTCGTAATGATGCTTATATTTATCTGTGACCCTAAACCTGTTAGAATGTACAGGGTTGAAAATTGTTAAGTGGTTAGTTTGCTTTGTATGAAAAAAAAATCTCATCCTGTGTGAAGGACTAATTTGCCTCATACTTAATACCATTTTCCTGAAAAACAAAAGATTTTTTTAAATCTTAAAAAAACATTTATTTGTCAGAGAGAGAGCGAGCGAGCACAAGCGGGGATAGTGGCAGGCGGAGAGAGGAGCAGACTCCAGGCTGAGCAGATTCAGGGACCTGATCCCAGGACCTTGGGATCATGACCTGAGCCACTTAACCTACTGAGCCACCCAGGCGTCCTAAAACAAAGTATTTTTAAATTTTAAGGTTTTGTATTTGAAATTGGATATTGACCCAACAATTTATGGGTTGGGTCTGGGTCCCTAGAGAGTTCTGGCTTTAATAGGTGTCAAAACTGTTTTTAGATATGATCCCTGCATTTTCATATTTTATCAGTGTTTATGCCGATAATTGCAGTTTCTCAAGTAATATTTAAGAATATCCTTGTAAGGTTTTGGAACCATAGCTTAAGAATTAGATTTGCATTTTTTGGTAATATTAAAAGTTAATATATATTTGATTAATTTGAAGATATTTCAAAGGGTTTTTTGTACATAAAAAATTTACAGTTTTTCAAAGCATCTTTGTTGAATGAGTAAAAACATTCTCATTTAATCCTCGTATTTAGGCTGTAATATTGGTGGTATTGTTCTCACTTTATATATGAAGAATCTGAGGCTAGGAGAAGCTATGTAACTAGCAAAAAGGCCACATAATTAATAGGTGAAAGATCTTACTCAAACCCAGGTCTTGTGGCACAAATTAGATGCTTTACTACTGCCACCATGTGTCTCAAGGTTTAACTTTGAAGCCTTTCCTATGTTGACAGATTCCTATCTGTTTTGATCAGGAGCTATGCTTTGTAATACTGTACTTGCCTTTAGCCCTAATACCTTTCTATTAACATTATACACTGCCAGATATTCACTTATAAGTTTGAGAAAGTATTTATTCATGTGAATTACAAATGAAACATTTATTTTTGCTTTTAGCAAATTTAAATGCTGTTGATCTAGAAATTCATACCATTTACATAGGACAGATTTATGGTATTGCTGTAATGGTTTCGTGGTTTTAATTTGCTGTGTAAACAGTTACTAAATTGTGCCTTTGAAATACTTCATGGAAATTTAAAAATGACTTTAGTAACATTCAGGGATGTTCAAGTTGGGCCAGCTAACACTTGAAATTCTTCATTTATAATTTTTTAAAGCCATAAACCATTTAGAATACTGCACCATTTTTTGTCTCTAGATCTTGGGGTTCTACCCTTGGATATATATTGAGAGTGGTTGGCACTCAACAAAGTGAAGAATACACTGATAAATGATCCTGTTTGGTGGATACCTCGGAGCAAGATGTTCTTTGGCAGGGTATACTGACCTGGTTTAGCTTTGGCCCTGTCAACGCTCAGGAGTTCAGGTATTCTTTGGGGTTAGATTCAAATGGATTTAAATTCTCACATTGGCCTGCATCAAAACAGTCATAGTGGATTTCAAAATCAGCCCGTTTTTGTAGGACGCTTTTGAAGACCTCCTTCTCTTGTTTAATCCTGGAGTCTAGCTGGATTTAGACTAGCCTTGGAGGTTGTTACGCCCTAATTGATTTTGTCTGGAATAATACAAAGGAATTTTTCTTATTCCAAAGTTTCTTAAATAGATTCTGTATATTTTTAAGTGAGCAGTTTACTAATCCTAAATAATGTTTCCCTACATCCTCAAGACAGTTAACTTTAGTATATTTATTTATAGCCATTATTGGTCAGACTTGTGCCTGTTCACTTCTTATATAATATTCTTGTTTACCCTTTATGTAATATTAGACACTTCTTTTTTTTAAAATATTAGACGCTTCTTATTAGTTCACAATGTTTTCCTAATCGGTTAAGGTTTGGGGAAAGAATTCTAGTAAAAAAGTTGAGTTGACCTTTCGTGACAGTTGAGCTGACTGAAATTGTGACCTGCTGTAGAGGAATAAACATTTTAAGGTTCTTTTATGTTTTTCTTTGAGATTATTAACAAATATATGTCATATGTCAGCAATATTTTGATGTTAAGCATTTTAGCACTGACATCATTACTCAGATCACTAATTATTACTGTGCATATATGGTAATAATTTACCTCGTAATGCATCTAAAAATCTCCAGGATCTAAATAGCATTTGAACATGGTAGCAATGTTTTTGAAGGAGAGTTCTAAAGGGGTCATTATGTGTATATATATATATATACACACACACATATATAATATATATATTTATTATTATATATCTTAACATAAACAATTTTTAATTAAGGTTCAGGTCATTTAACATAAAACTAGTAATTTTAAAGTAAGCAGTTCAGTAGCAGTATATTCGCAATATTGTGCAACCACTGCTGTCTAATTCCAAATGCTTTTATCCCCCCCAAAGGAAACTCTGTAGCCATTAACCTGTTACTCCCCATTTCCCCCTCCCCCTGGTCCCTAGCAACCACCCTTCTACTTTCTGTCTCTGTGGATTTAACATAAACGTATATTGAGTCAAGATTAAGGAGCGGTGCTATGTATAATTGAAATTGCAGAAAAAAACTTTGGGATATGATTGTTAGGAATCAAAAACCACCTCATTCTTTGCATGCTTTTCTTGAGTACAGTAGGCAGACTGCCAGGGACTCTTAAATGGAAGAAAAGTTGAAAGTCACAGCAATTTGCAGTTTTAATTTTGATCGTTCCAAAGGAGTCCTACTCAAACTCTCAGACTCATTTGTATTTCCTTATTGGGTTATGAGAATTAACTAAATTATGTTCTATACAAATATGAGCAACTAATACTTATTTAGTTTGCTCTCTACAACCTGTTTGCCTTTTGGTTTTTCTTACCGCCCCCCCTTTTCTTAATGTGTAAAAGAAACTTGGAATGTTAACAGACAAGGACTTATTTGAGATTATATTGAAAAATGATTGTTAGGTTGAAATTCTTTGATCTTTATGAATCTGACTTTATAATTATTTTACTCAGCTAACTTTGAGAATAATTAGAGCTGTAATTTGCCTGACACTCTGCTTTTAATCACATGTTGAATAAGTATTAAAAACCTAGGTTTTGGCTCTCTACCTGACTCCCTCCAAAAACATGACACTTAGAGAAGCAATTGATTTGTAGCCTTTTTTGCTTGGTTTAGTTCATGGATTGAGAGAGAAAACTATTAGGCTTTCTTTTCTGGAATAATGTGTAATAAAGTTGGACTTCTGAAAATTTATTCATTTTACTTAATTTTTTAAGTAATCTCTACACCCAACTTGGGGCTTGAACTCTCAACCCCAGGATCAAGAGTCACACATTCTACCCACCGAACCAGCCAGGCACCCCTTTTTAAAAACCTTTTTTTGGGGGGGGGATGCCTGGGTGGCTCAGTCAGTTAGGCGTCTGCCTTCAGCTCAGGTCATGATCCTGGCATCCTAGGATCGAGTCTCGCATCAGGCTCCTTGCTCATCGGGGAGCCTGCTTCTTCTGCCTGCCTCTTTCCTTGCTTGTGTTCTCTCTCTCTTTCTCTGTCAAATAAATAAATAAAATCTTTAAAAAAAAAGATTTTTTTTCTTTTTAGTAATCTCTACACCCAAGATAAAGAGTTGCATACTCTTCTGACTGACCCAGCCGGGTGCCCCAGACTTCTGTAAATTTAGAATTGCTTAATAAATAAATAAAATCTTAAAGATTTGTTTTGAAGTTTAAATGAGATAACATACATTTTCAGTATAGTATCTGATACCTAGTACTCATTCAATAAATGTTATTTTCCTCCTTAAATTCTGTTTAACAAAAATCCTTTTAGAAAGATATTCATCTAGACTATTTGAAATCATTTTGCTACTGAAGCTGCATATAAATTTTGTGTCGTTTAGGATTAAATGTATGTATACTTTTTTTTTTTTTTAAGATTTTATTTTTAAGTAATGTCTGTACCCAGTGTTGGGCTTGAAGTCACAACCCCGAGTTCAAGAGCCACATGCTGTACTGACTGAGCCAGCTGGGCGCCCCGTATGTGTACTTTTGAAGGAAGTGGTCAGGAATGATATACCATTCTCATTTTCTTCCCATGCCAATCTTTCACTGATATGGATCTGTGCTATTCAGTACCAGCCACTAGCTACAAATGGCTAACTACTTAAATTTAAAATTTTTAATAGACTTAATTTTTTTAGAGCAGTTTTAGGTTAATAGAAAAATGTCCTGAAGGGACAGAATTTCCATACACACCTTCCTCTCACAGTTAATTCCGTTAACATCTTCTGTTAGTGCGGTGCATTTGTTGTAATTGATGATCCATTGTTGATAAATTGTTACTAATTAAGTTGCATAGTTTATATGAGGATTCACATTTTGTGCTGTATAGTTTTATGAGTGAGATTGTCTTCTTCCAGTTAGCAGTGTAACATTTAAGTTTCTTCTAGGTCTTTTTGTGGCTTGATAGCTCATTCCTTTTTTTTTTTTAAGATTTTATTTATTTATTTGTCAGAGAGAGAGCACACGCACTAGGAGTGGGGAGCAGCAGGCAGAGGGAGAAGCAGGTTCCCCGATGAGCAAGGAGCCTGATGCAGGACTAGATCCCAGGACCCTGGGATCATGGTCTGAGCCGAAGGCAGACGCTTAACTACCGAGCCACCCAGGCGTCCCTAGCTCATTTCTTTTTACTACTAAATAATATTCCATTTTGTTCGTAAACTTAATTTTTAACTAATTAGAATCAAATAAAATTTAAAATTTAGTTATTCAGTTGCACCAGCCACATTTCAGTGGTTCAGTAACCACATGTGGCTAGTGGCTACCATACTGGAAACCAAAGACGAAGAACATGTTTAACATCTCGGGAAGTGTTATTAAAGAGTGCTGATGTAAACTCTCCTCCCAAGGTCCAGTTCTCTGTTTATGTTCACTCTCACAGAAAACTTACCTCTTTACATGATCTCCGTTTGTCCTCAAGCCTACATTTTCAGTGCTTTGTTGCTTGTGCTTCTGGCAGCCCTGAACTTTACATAATAAACTTTACTCCCTGAATGAAACAGCCTTATCAAATATTGTCCGTTAATGATTTCCTTGGTTTCTTATTAGAGTATCATCTTTTACTCCATTTTTCGGTGTTCCTAAAATCTGGAGTCACCTTTTCTTGTTTTTCTCTAAACCTTTCAACTGTGTTTATCAAGGAAGGGTATGCAGATCTCAGCGCTAACGAACGGCGGTATTGGGATTAAGAGTCTAGATCTCCTTAGCCTAGTTCTCTCTTGGGCTCCGCACTAATTGGGGTTGCCTTACAGTCATGTTTGAAGTTACAGTCACCTTTGAAGAGGTCACTGGGGACCATTGGATTATATACTATCTAATTTTAAATAGTATATGTATAGATTAAGACTATATAGTTAATAAATAGTTATTCTTTAAATAATTAGAATCTTAAATGAAGCAAATTATCCCATTTAGCTGATTTCTCTCTATAATTCAATTATGATGGAAAATATTTTTATTTATTTGAGAGAGAGAACACGAGAGGGAAGAGGGTCAGAGGGAGAAGCAGACTCCCCGCCAAGCAGGGAGCCCGATGCGGGACTCGATCCCGGGACTCCAGGATCATGACCTGAGCCCAAAGCAGTCGCTTAACCGACTGAGCCACCCAGGCGCCCAGAAAAATATTTTTGAGTATGAGTCGTTTTAGATAACAAAAATTAATTTCCAGGACTAATATAAATTGGCTGGTAAGGGTGAATAGAATTTAACCGAACATTATTGGCATCCAGAATTCTCTATTGGCACTGCTTGACTTTACACTTGGATTCTATTCAAACTACGTTTTAATCTGTAAAATCCAAATTGGTTACTACATGAACTTGTATCTTCCTTAACTCACCATGTTGAAGTTTACAGAGCTTGAAAAATGGAGAACCTTATGTCAGTCTCTTTTGCCTTTTTTTTTTTTAAATAGATAAGCTATACCTCTACTTTTGCTGAAAGTAGCCATATTGTGTTTGGTCTTGATTTGACCTTCCCTCTATACTGGTCATGCTTGCCCAAAAGTCCATTTTTGTGGGGACATTCTTTTAAAGAGTAGTAGTCTTCCATATTTAAGTGCTGTACTTAAAAAAAAAAAAACAAAACCTTGGATTTTAACCTTCCTTTTGAAATACTTTCCCTATAATTACTCTTTTAAAACCCATGTTTTGTATGTCAAATTTTACATTAATTACCCCATTGAAAGAAGTTTTTGAACTGTTTTTATTAAACATTCTTTGCTTGACTTTAGCTTTTCTTTAAATTTATCAGAGACTTAAAAAATAAATGTAAGGTTCTCCATATGTTTAGAAAAATTGAGTTATAGGTTCTGTGGATTGACTCATTATCTGAGTCAGTTTTTTCAGAAATGTGATTTTATTATTATAGGTTTGTAGGTATGCAGTTGATGAAAATCTGTTCATAGGAGCCCAGAAGACCAATTTATTTTCTTTCTACTGCTATAAAAAAAAGATGGTTTTGTGAAATAAAAAAATAAAAAAAAATAGATAGCTCTCTAAATGCATTTAAGAGCAACTTAGAATATCATAAAGGCCAGAATAGATAATATTCTTATGAAAGCATCATTGAATATTGAAGTAGTAGCACCTAGTTTCCTAATGATTGACATGCATTCATTAATTCATTGTACTCAGTGTCAAGATAAAACTCAACAGCTTAGGTGCATAATGACAAAATGGTGAGGGGGGTGGAGGCGAAGGAAGTAGGGAGTAAAGTCCTGTCAGTCGATTCTCCATATTTGGGAAAGATTTTGGGTTCAGTTCTTGATTTTTTAAAATTCTTTTTTGTTTTTAAAAGACTTTTTAGAGCAGTTTTAGATTCACAGCAAAACTGAGAAGAAGGTACTGAGATTGCCCATATATTCCCTGCTCCCACACATGCAGTCTCCTCCATTATCAGCATCCACCACCAGAGTGGTACGTTTATTACAAAAAAAAAAAAGATGAATCTGCATTGACATTTAAAGTCCATAGTTTACATCGTGTTCATTCTTGGTGTGGTACATTCTATGGGTTTGGAAAAATGTATAATGACAAGTATTCACAATTAATAGTATCATACAGAGTATTTTGATTACCCAAAAAATCCTGTGTTCTGCCTGTTCACCTTTCCTCACTCGCAACTCCTAGTAACAAGTGATCTTTTTATTGTCTCCCTAGTTTTGCCCTTTCCATAGTGTCCTGTAGTTGGAATCATACAATAGGTAGCCTTTTCAGATAGCTTCTTTCTTTTAGCAATGCATTTAAGTTTCGTCCATGATTTTTCATAGCTTAACACTAAATAATATTCCATTGTCTGGATATACCACAGTTTATGAGTACTGAAGGACATCTTGGTTGGTTGCTTCCAAGTTTTGGCAGTTATGAATAAAGCTGCTCTAAACATCCATTTACAGGTTTTGTGTAGTCTCATAAGTGTTCAGCTCCTCTGGGCAAATAGCAAGGAGAGTGACTGCTTGATTGTATTGTAAGAGTATGTTTACTTTGTAAGAAACCATCAAACTGTTTTCCAAAATGGCTCTCATTTTGCATTCCTACCAACAATAAATGAGAGGTCCTGTTGTTCCACATCTTTGTCACCATTTGGTGTTGTCTGTGTTCCAGATTTTGGCCAATCTAATGAGTGCGTAGAGGTATCATGTTTAATTTGCATTTTCCTGGTGACTTACGATGTGGAGTATCTTTTCATGTGTTTATTTGGAATATAAAAAAAAATTTTTAAGTAGGATCCATGCCCAACGTGGAGCCCACCGTAGGGCTTGAATTCACTACCCCAAGATCAAGACCTGACCTGAGATCAAGAATTGGACACTTAACCAATTCAGCCACCTAGGTGCTCTGGAATAAAATATTCTATAATTGGAATCATACAAATGTAGTCTTTTCAGATTAGCTTCTTTTTTGTTTTAAGATTTTATTTATTTATTTGTCAGAGAGAGGGGGAGAACACGCATGTACACAAGCAGAGGGAACAGCAGGCAGAGGGAGAAGCAGGCTCCCCACTGAGCAAGGAGCCCAATGTGGGACTTGATCCCAGGATCATGACCTGAGCCAAAGGCAGAGGCTCAACTGACTGAGCCACCCAGGTGTTCCTCAGATTAGCTTCTTTATTCTTATCTTTTTAATCTGCCACTTCAGTTTTAGTTTTCCTAGCTTATAGATATTTTTAAGGATGTGCTTAATTTTGGAGGCATACTTTCTTCTAAATAAATGAAGTACCAGTATTAAAAAATTTAGCTCTTCGTGTGGTGATACATCCTGCTGTCCTAAGTCCCACTGCCATTCAGCTTTGTCTTTTATGTGAATTGTCCCAACACTATCTTTAGGAATATGAAACTTGTTACAGGCAGAGTAGTGATTTTTTTCAGTCATTCAACAATTATTGAGCAAATATTATACACCATACAACATACAACAATATGGACTTTCTCATATAGAAAGAGCATAGAATATATTGGAAACGTCAGGGGAGTACCTAATACAGGCTGGGCTAAAAAAGACTTCTTGAAAGAGCTTCCTGAACTAAGTGGGTCTTAAAGGATGAGTAGAAGTTTAACATTCTAGATTGAGGGGAGTGCTGGAACCAAACAAGACCTAGAGTGAAAAAGAATATATTGATGGCAAGGAAACCTTAATACTTCTGTTGGTAGAGAATAAAGTATGAGGCAGATGGTGATGAAAAGTAAGATTGGAGAGGTGGGTGGGGCCCACATCCCAAAGATCTTTATGGCATGTTCAAGTACTTGGGATTGATCCTCTTCAGGCACCATTGAAGAAATTGTTGTTGGTGTTAACCTGTATTTTAAATCGAGGTATAATATATATGCAGTAAAGAGTAAAAAAGTTTTGGGGTGCCTGTATGGTTCAGTCAGTTAAGCGCCTACCTTCGGCTCAGGTCATGATCTCAAGAGTCCTGGGATCGAGCCCCACATCGGGCTCTCTGCTCAGCAGGGAGTCTGCTTCTCCCTCTCACTCTCCCTCTGGGCTCTCTTTCTCTCTCTAAAATAAATAAAATCTTAAAAAAGAAAAAGTAAAAACGTCTTAAGAGTCTATCTTGATGACTTTTTACGTATATATACTTGTGATATACCAGAACACTCCCTAGATTAAGATAGCTAGCGTTTCTAGTACCTAAAAATTCTTTCTTCTCTTTCCCAGACAATACCCTCCCCACTGCCTCCCACCTTTCCCAACAGGTATTCTGACTTCTAGCACCATAGACACTTTGTTTCTTTTTAAATGAAGTCATACATAGTGTATTCTTTTTCCTTCCTCTATAAATTAAATCTTTCTATAGGTGCTATTTTGTATCTGGCTTTGTTGATTATGATATCTGTGAAATTCAGCCATATTTTATGTAACAGATTAAACTTTTATTATTGCTATATTGTATTCCATTGTGTGAATTTATCACAGTTTATCTGTTCTGTAGCTGGATATTTGGGTTGTTTCCAGTTTATTTTGAGCTTTTTATAAATAAAGCCGCTATGAACTTTCTTATATGTCTTTTGATGGACATAATTAGTCATCTCTCTCATATAAATACCCGGGAGTGGCATTTTTGGGGTCATTGGTAGACTTGTTTGGCCTAAGTAGATACTGCCAGTTTTCCAAAGTGAAATGTGCCAACTTACGCTGCCATCAGCATTGTATGAGAATTTCACATGCTTATATCCTCTGTGGTATTGTTTTAAAATTTTTAGCCCGGGGCACCTGGGTGCTACAGTTGTTTGGGGGTCTTACTCTTGGTTTCAGCCCAGGTTGTGATCTCAGGGTCATGAGATCAAGTCCCACATCAGCTCCATGCTCAGCATGGAGTTGGTTTGAGATCTCTCTCCCTCTGCCCCTCCATTTCATGCTCACTCTCTCTAAAATAAATAAATCTTTAAAAAAGATTTAGCTCTTCTGGTATATATGAGTGGTATCTCATTGTCATTTTAGTTTAAATTCCTGCATGTGTAATGCTATTCTTTTTTTTTTTTTTAAGATTTTATATATTTATTTGAGAGAGAGAGTGTGCACATGAGCATGCACAAGTGTGGGGAGGGGCAGAGGGAGAGGGAGAAGCAGGCTCTCCACTAAGCAGGGATCCTGATGGGGGGTGCTCCATCCCAGGACCCCAGGATCATGATATGAGCCAAAGGCAGACGCTTAACCAACTGAGCCACCCAGGCACCCCATGTAATGTTATTCTATAAGTTCAGTTGGCATATGGTATGCCTGTTGGCCATTTGGCTCTCCTCTTTTGTGAAATGTTTGTTCAAGTCTATTGTCTGTTTTTTTTTTTAATAGCTTTTTTTTTTTGAGAGAGAGTGAGAGAGAGAGAGCACAAGAGGGAGTAGGGTCAGAGGGAGAAGCAGACTCGCCGCTGAGCAAGGAGCCCGATGTGGGACTCGATCACAGAGCTCCGAGATCATGACCTGAGCCGAAGGCAGTCACTTAACCAACTGAGCCACCCAGGCGCCCATGTCTGTTTTTTTTAATTGAGTTATCATGGAAGAAAAACATAGGTTTGAGGATGATAGAGGAAGGCAAGAGCAAAGCTGGAGGCAGAGATCAGCTAAAAGGTTACTCTGTGATCCAGGTGAATAGCCTATATGTTCTATGAGAGCAGGGTCATTGTTCCTTTCAGGGCTGTAACTTCAGGTCCTAGGACACTGTCCGGCACATAGTAGGTTTTCAGTATTTTTTGAGTGAATGAATATGGGTCCTCAGGGAAGTAGAGATGGAAAGGAATATATAGATGCAATAGATAATAAAATTTTTTAATAGGAGTAGAAAACAATGGAATCTACGATGATTACCAGATTAGTACATTGAGTGTCAAATTGGATAGTAGTGTCACCAAAGCAGCAAAGACTACAGAAGGAATTGCCAGTTTAAAAAAATAGGGATACATTTAGTTACCATGTGACCTTGAGCATATTACCTAACATCCATTCTTCAGTTTCCTCAACTCTAAAATTAAGCTTTATAATGATAACTAATAGGTTCATTGTGATATCTAATAGACTAAGTGAGATAATGCATGTAGAACACTTAGAATAGTGCCTGGCACATAGAATGAACTCAAAGTTGGAGATAGAAACAAACAAAAATCCCTATCCTTGTGGAGCTTACCTTTTAGTAGTGGTGGGTATGCCCCATAACAAAACAAGGAAGAGAGCATATCGGATGGTGAGAAGTATTATGAGAAAAATTAATTAGGAACAAGATGGGAAGCAACAGTTTGTGTATGGTGGTAGTGGGATTGGGGTTAAGAGATCAGTTTTAAATAAGGTGATCAAGTAAGGCCCTTTATAAGGGAATCCGTAGATTAATGCTTAAAGGAAAATGAGGAAAAGGTTCAGGATTGGGGGAATAGTGGACAAACGGATCATAATTCTAAGATAAGAAAGCAGAGCTCCCTGTTTTTACCAAAAAGTGTACTGTTAGTAGTAATCTGTTTATTGTGCAACCCACAGCAGTTAGACTTTCTGAAACCTTTATCCCTTGCTGTCTGCAACACACAAACATATTACACAAACCTCAGCATGAATTTAATCCCCAAAAGGTCATCATTATGTATTTTGAAGGAAGTGCTTTGTGTTTAATTCTGATATAGTAGCAACAAATCAGTAGATTTTAGTAGCTACTACTTGGGAATCAGCAAAGTATTTTCTTTTATAATTTACCTGTTCCGAATCGCTATATATATAAATAAAATACATTGTAGCTCTAAGTTTCCATGTTTGGAGTCATGTAGCAGTTTGTCCATTTTTTTTGAAAACTCCTCAAAATGAAATTTTTGCCCCAGGTAACAGTCTAGAAATAACTCTAATTTGTAAAATGAATCCATACCTCTTATTTTGTTGTATTATTTTTCAAGCATGTGCAGTTGAAAATCATTGTAATTTTGTTTTCTGGAAATAGTTTAAATTCTTTCAGATATACTCCATAAAAATAAACAGAAAGTAATGACAATGCCCTTAAGCCTCAGCTAGTAGATTATGGGGACAATACATTTTATTAATACTAGTATTATTACTTTATTATTGTTCCAAATGTTAGATTATGTCTCTAATGCAAAAATTCTTAGGTCAGAGTACACAACTCAAGTATCATCTAGCTGTTGCATCCCAAGTGTGTTGCATATGCAGCTTACCTATTCTGATACATATTCTTGTTTTCTCATTGTGCCCAGTTCTAGAATCAGTCACAGCTCTGTGGTAGCCACCAAGGAAGTCCAAGGCACAGGCTCCCTGAAAAAAGATAGAAGCAAGTAAAAGGAAAGAAATGGGGGTTATTAGTGTGACAGATATGCTGCTTTGTTTTCTGGAGTAGAGGGGACTCTTTGTTCTCAAGTTTTGTTACTGACACCTGTTCTTGTCCCTTCCAGTTTACCAGAAATCTGCTGATAGTCAAAATCCAAATGTCATCACTCCTTCAAAAATGACTTTATGAAGGGTAATTTTCTAACTGTGACCAGTTTAACTGGAGTGTTTTGTTAACAGTTTAAAAATACGAATGTAGAGGGATGCCTGGGTGGTTCAGTCGCTTAAGCGTCTGCCTTACACTCAGGTCATGATCCTGGGGTTCTGGGATCGAGCTCCACATTCGGCTCCCTGCTCAGCGGGAGCCTGCTTCTCCCTCTCCCTGCTGCTCCCCCTGCTTGTACTCTCTCTCTCTGTCAAATAAATAAATAAAATCTTAAAAAAAAAGTAGAAAAAAGAATCTAACAAATATAATGTTGAAGGAAAGAAGCCAAAATACAAAAGAATATATATACTGATGAATCCACTGTTTTTGCCTGTTTTTAAACAGGCAAAACTAATCTATGGTATCAGAAGTTAGGATAGTAGTGACCTTTGAGGAAGAATAAAGGAATAATGAATAATTGGGAGGGATGGTGAGGGGACTTTCTGGGGTGCCAGTAATGTTATATATCTTGGGTATACAGTTGACCCTCAAACAATATGGGGGTTAGGGTGCCAACCCCCATGTAGTCAAAAATTTGCTGATAACTTTTGACTCTTCAAAACTACTAAGAGACCTGTTGACCACAGGTCTTACCAATAACATAAAGTTGATTAACGCATATTTTGTATGTTGTGTGCGTTATATACTGTATTCTTAAACCTAGAGAAAAAATGTTATTGAGAAAATCATAAGGAAGGTAAAATACATTTATAGTACGGTACCTATATTACTGAAAAAAGCCCACCTGTAGGCAGACCAGGACAGGGGTAGTACCAAGGGCAGACCTGGTCCTGGGATGGTAATTTTCTGCAACCTGGTGGCCTTGGCTTAGCAGGGGCAGCTGCTGGGTGACTTGCTGGCTGTGGCAGAGGCCTGGAGGCGCAGTACAGCTGTCCCATCTGCCTTTCTGTGTAGCACTGACCTGTGCCATTGGCAGCTGTGGCCACACGTAAGTGTTGCAGGCCTCCCAGGGACGCTGGGGCCTGGGTGCTGTTGGGCAGAGGTTGCAGAAGGGTGGTAGGGGTGTGCCTGGAGGATTGGAAGTTGAGGGCACTGGATGTGTTCCTCCTTCAGCTCAGCCCCTGGTGCTTGACCCAACCACCCCACCTACACAACCCTTTTACCCTGGGGGTGACTTGAAGCTCTGCCCCATCCCAGGGTGCTGCTGACTACCTCTACAGGTCTCCCTGGGTTCTCAGGGCAACAGGCACAACCTCTGTGTCAGTCACCTTTTGATTTATTCTGTGAAGACTGGGGTAGGCAGTTTTAAGTAAATGCCTTGTGGCTTTTGCTGTTAACTCTTTAAAAGAATCTACATATAAGTGGACTCATGCAGTCAAACTTGATGTTGTTCAAAGGTCAACTATACAGGTCAACTGTACAAATATGCTTACTTTGTAATAATTAATTGACTTGAACATTCTTGATCTGTATGCCTTTCTGTATGTATGCCTTAAGTATGTTTTAAGTATCTTAAAATATATATACAATTAAGATTCATATTCTGTTTTAGTCCTCTGATTATTTCTGTGAAATGTGTGATTTTCCTCAAAAGAAATATAGTAGTTGCTATAACCTAAGTTTTTAAAAAAAAAATAAACTAGGCTTAGGGCGCCTGGGTGGCTCAGATGGTTAAGCGTCTGCCTTCGGCTCAGGTCATGATCCCAGGGTCCTGGGATCGAGTCCCGCATCGGGCTCCCTGCTCCTTGGGAGCCTGCTTCTCCCTCTGCCTCTCTCTCTCTCTCTCTCTCTCTGTCTCTCATGAATAAATAAATAAAATCTTTAAAAAAAATAAAAAACTAGGCTTAAACAGTTCCAGGGTTCCTGTACTAAATCTACTTAATTTAAAACTAATCATGCTCAGGTTAAACCTAAAACAGGCACTATTTAATTTAGATTTTTATTTTTGGCTAACTAATAAAATAATTATTAATAAATGCAATAAAAATTACAGGTGCTGAAAGTTGGAAGACCTTGTATTACAGTCGAAAAAGTACAGGCTTTGGAGTTGGACAAACGTGAGTTCAAATTATGGCTAGACCACTAAATCAGCTGAGTAACTTTCAGTTTTCTTTCCTTCCTTCATCAGTAAAGTAGAGGTGATAGCTATCTCAGAAGGCTGTTGGAAGATTACATGAGATAATCTGTAAGTGCTTGGCACTCAAATCCCACAGTTTGGGAATGGGGAGGGAATAGATTTTGAGAGTATATAAAGATAGTTTGGGTAGGTAAAAACAAGTATAACCTGCTGAAGATCACTAAGGTAATGTTGTTAAGGAAAGTGGTCTTCAGGTTATAACCAGTGAAGACTAACAACATCTAACTTGGGAGCATATGAATCTATCAGTATTAAGAGTTAATAATGCTTCTCTGGCACATCAGCATGAAGGACTGTTAGCATGGATGACAAATGTATTAAGTTGGAATGTAGTAAAAAGTTTTAGTTGGATTTAAATTGAGCCTAAGTGGTACATGTTTTGTCTAGAGGATTTGTTGTCCATGCTGTACTTTGAAAATGTTACCATTGGTATACTTAAATGCTTTCCCCCTTAGTTACTGTTAATTTATGCTGTAGGATTAAGAAGCTAAACTTAGACATGTTGTGTTTATGAAGTTACTTCAATATATTAGTAATTTTTAGGGCCTTAAAGGTAGATAGACGCACTCTTTTTTTTTTTTAAAGATTTTTTTATTTATTTATTCATGAGAGACAGAGAGAGAGAGAGGCAGAGGGAGAGGCAGGCTCCCAAGGAGCAGGGAGCCTGATGTGGGACTTGATCCCAGGACTCTGGGATCATGACCTGAGCCGAAGGCAGACGCTTAACCATCTGAGCCACCCAGGCGCCCTGATAGACTCACTCTTTTAAGGGGTTATAATTCAATTGAGATAACCACTGTCAATATTACATTCAGTATTACTATATTCTCAGAAGGCTATGATAAAATTTTAAATGTTAGGTTGGTTGTTATGTCTTAATTATATAAACAATTATCAGATATGTATCATGGAGTAACAAACCACCCCAAAGTTTAGTGGCTCAAAACAATAACTATTTTATTTGGTTACACTTTTGAGTCACATTTGGGGTAGGATTTAGCTGTGTGGTTCTGTTGCTAGTCCCCACTGGGGCCACTCATGCGGCTTCAGTCATCTGGCAGCTCAGATTGGGGCTGATTGTTCTAGGGGTCTGAGCTTGGACAGTTTTTCTCTGTTCTTTTGGTCTCACCCTTGGGGACAGTTCAAGCTTCCTCACATAGTGGCACCATGTTCCAAGAGTGAGAGTAGAAGCTGCAAGGTCACTTGAGGCCTAAGCTCTGAAACTCCTCCAACATCACTTCTGCTGCATCCTACTACTCAGACTAAGTCAAGGCTACCCAGATTCAAGAGGTGGGAAACTAGACCCCCTCTCTTAATAGAGCTGCAAAGTCAAATTACAAAGGGAGGAATTATGCCCATCTTTGCAGACTAGCACAACAAATGATTTAAAAACCTAAGGAGACGGTCTTAACAATGGTAAAGGTAGACACACCAGGGTTGGAATCTAAACTCTACTAGCCCTTATTGGCTGTGAACCTTGGGAATACGGTTTAACCGTGATTTTCTCAAGGGTCTAATAATAATTTGCAAAGTTATTATGATAATTAAAAATAATGTACTTTTTAAGTTTTTAGAATATTTTAACCCATAGCAAATGCTATTATTATTTTAAAACTTAGCATTCTGTTTAAGTCTTCATTTGCTTATATTGAACCTATGGAAATCTCCTTCAAAAATAGGAATGCCAACATAGCTTGCTAATAAGTGGTATTCCAGAAGCCCTTTGAAAGATAAAGTTGAGGGCCTTTCTCTTTGCCAGCTTTGATATATTAAGGCTCATTTGGTCATGTTATAAGTTGTTTACCTAAAATAATGAAACAAAAACCTGGATTTTATATTTGAATTTATAAACCTTGAGGTTATCTTATCTCCTTCCAAAATGGAAATGTGTGTGTGTGTATTCATTGGGAAAAGGAACTACCAAGATTTTTTAAGATTGCATTTATACCTCTTAAACTAATTAATATTAAACAGTTCAGGATATAAGAATACTTGAATTTTCAAGCTTTTTGAAAATTTATTTATTTTTATTTTTTAAAATTTAAGCTTTTAATGTCTGGCTTATAAGTTTCTACTTTGTAATGTTTAGGGGAGTAATTGTCTAAAATTGGCATCACTTGCTACCTGTGTAAATTCAGAGTTTACATTTTGGCCACAGAGAATTTGTCATTATGTTGCTGATGTTAGATATCTTTTTTCCCCCCCACTATCTTAAGGTGGGAAGTAAGATTATTGATTTGGGATTTTTCTTATTTTAAATTTTTTGATTTTTATTTTTTTCTGTTTTTTTATTTATTTTTTTCCTTATTCATTTTTTTTTTAATTTAATTCCAGTATAACTAACAGAGTGTTGTATTAGTTTCAGGCATACAATATAGTGATTCAACAATTCTGTACATTACTTAGTGCTCATCATGATAAGTGTACTCTTATTCCCTTTCACATATTTCACCCATCCCTCACCCACTCCCTCTTCTTTTTATTTTATTTATTTATTTTAAAAGATTTTATTTATTTGAGAGAGAGAGCATGAGCGGGGGTGGGGGCAGAGGGAGAGGGAGAAGCAGACTCCCCAGTGAGTGGGGAGCCAGACTAGGGAGTCAATCCCAGGACCCTGGGATCATGACCTTAGCTGAAGGCAGACACTTAACAGACTGAACCAACCAGGCACCCCTCCCTCTTCTTTTTTAATATAGGCATTTGAAGAAGTAAACTTCTCTCTAAGCCTTGCTTTAGTTGTGTCTTGTAAGTTTTTGTATGATATGTGTTCATTTTCATTCATCTCAAAATATTTTCTAATTTCCCTTTTGATTTCTTCTTTGACTTACTGGTTATTTAGGAGTATGTTACTTAGGGGCACCTGGGTGGTTCAGTTGGTTAAGCGTCTGCCTTCAGCTCAGGTCATGATACCGGGGTCCTGGGATCAAGCCCTACGTCTGGCTCCAGCTCCCTCTACCCCTCCCCCTGCTCATGCTCTCTCTCACTCTCTCGCTCTCTCATAAATAAATACAATCTTAAAAAAAAAGGGAGTATGTTAATTTCCCTGTTTGTGAGTTCCCCAGATTTCTTTCTGTTAGTGGTTTGTAATTTCATTCCATTGTGTTCAGAGAATATAGCTTTTGCGAGTTCAGTCCTCTTAAATGTATTGTCACTTGTTTTATGGTCTAGCGTGTGGTGTGTCTTAGAGAATGTTCCATATGTACTTGAAAAGAATTCTGCTGTTAGGTATTCTCTGGATGTCTTTAAGGTCTACTTGGTTCATAGTGTTATTATTCAAGTCTTACCAATCCTTGGTGATCTGCGCATGCTACTCTGGATGGTAAGGGCCTAGGTTTCTTCCCTAGCAGCTAGCTTTCCATTAGCTCAGTTGACTTAATATTGGGCAAAATAAATACTCCAGCTTGATAGGTTTGCTAATGTATATTGGCTGGCTTTTTCTATATTAAAACCATAGAGAAAATAGCAAAAGAGAGAAAAAAGCAAAACCCAAGATGTTCTCTGATTTTAAGGAACTTAGAGTCTAGTTATACCCTAGCTTTGCTCTATTGAGGTTGCTGTTAACAGTGATACCATAGTTAAAAAATGTAGTAATCTAGGGGTGCCTGGGTGGCTCAGTCATTAAGCATCTGCCTTCAGCTCGGGTCATGATCCCAGGGTCCTGGGATTGAGCCCCACATCGGGCTCCCTGCTCAGGGGAAGCCTGCTTCTCCCTCTCCCTCTCCCCTTGCTTGTGTTCCCTCTCTCACTCTGTCTCTGTCAGATGAATAAATAAAATCTTAAAAAAAAAATCTAGTAATCTAGGTAAGAGATGTTGGTAATCTAAATTTAGGTATTGGGAATGGATGGGAAGGTTTCAAACATTAAAAAAATAAAATGATAGGACATGGTGGCTGATTAGTTGAGGGGGAAGGGTTTGAGGAAAAAGGGAAGAGTCAGTGATGATTCCCCATGCTTTTGTCAGTGGGTAAGTGACTTGATCATTGACATAGGGAACAAAAGGTTTTTGGTAAGGTTGAGATGATTTGAGACACGAGTTGGACATGGATGGCTGGTAGCCACCTGGTTATATGGCCCTGGCTAGCATTCAGAAGAGAAGTTTGAACTGAGACATAGATTTGGAAATCTTCAGCATGTAGTTGGTATTTGAAAGCTGAAAGATAGATGAAATCTCTCAGGGAAATTTTGTAGAGGAGAGAATTGAGGAAGAAATTCTGAAAAACCACATATATTCCAGAGATGGGCAGAGAAGGAGAAGTCCTCAACAGAGACACACAAGGAGTGGCCTGCCATTAGTGGAGGACCTGGACAGTATGCCATTATAGAAACCAAAAGGGGGCAGCATTTGCAGGAATAACTGGTCAACATTATTAATTGCTATATAAAAAGAAGATAATGACTCGGACATAACTGTTGAATTTCAAAAGGAGGTTGTTGATGTGTTTGTTAAGAGTTGTTTCAACATAGCAATTGGGATAGAGTGGTAGCTTTAAAACCGAAAGGTGAGGGAGTAAGAATAGAACCTAGGAAGAAAATAAAGACAGGGATTGAATTACCTTTTTTTTTTTTTTAAAGTAAACTCTGCCCAATGTGGGGCTTGAACTCATGACCCTGAGATCAAGAGTTGCAGGCTCCACCAACGGAGCCAGTCAACTGCCCCAGCTTTTTTTTTTTTTTTTTTTAATTAAAAGTTGGAGACAGGTTGGAGATAGAAAGGTGGGTTATTTTAAGCTCTTCCGAACAAGGGTTCAAGCATGCGGGTGGGAAAGAACTAGTAAAGAGGGATAAGTTGAAGAAACGGATTATTAGTGCTGCCCCTCAAAATGTCTCACTTTCATTGTAATTAAATATGAGTTTATGCGGTACAAGTTAGATTTTCTTTTCTTTGTGAGCATTTAGCTCTACATCCAAGATTACCAAGTATTTGCCAATCAGATTTGTCATTGTATCTCAAAATAACTTGTGCAGAACGGAGGAACAAACTTCCTGTTCTCAAAAGGAGCCATTATTGTAGTAGGAGGAGAGATTTCTAAACGTGATCTGAAAAACTATTTAAAGTATGGTTAAAATATTTGGCCTAGGCACCAAAAATTATTCGTGGATCTTTTTGTGTTGGGACTGAGTTATCTTTGTGGTTTAGAAAAGAGGCCAAATTAAGGAGACATCAATTTTCACAAAGAAAACAACCAGTATCAGAAATTTGCATTTAATTTGAAAGCAATTAACAAAAGAACAGATCAGTTAAAATGCCTAGTGTATTCCAAAATATTCCTGATTTTGATTAGTTCTTGTTGTGTTGTCGGTGTTTGGAATACCACTAAATGGTGATGACATACTTGAGAATATAGTATATGTAGTATTCTGCAGAATATTAATGCAGAAGCTGAAAAAAATAAAATAACCTTTGGCTGTTTTGCTATAATGGGTACATTTTCCTTGCTTACTACCTCACAGGTACTTTCAAGATGATGCTTTTCTGCCACCTCTTAGTAACTGGTGATATCCTCTTCAGTGTAGCACATTTACACACAATGCGTAACTTTGTGTAGAATAGATACCTGGAGCTTTAAACTGTGTACCCAGACTTAGAAGTTATCACTCACTTTATAGAGTACTGTTTCAGCTTCAGGTCACATAGCTTCCTCTTGAATGGTTTTATCTTTCCTTACTGTTTCTTCTCCAAAATTTGGCATTAAGTTGCAGATAGAAGTTGCAGTTTCTTTTTGTTGTTCTGAACACTGGGAAAGTAAGCCAGCTAAGTGAACCCTTTGCTGCTTTCTCAACCCTTGTTTGTCAAGTTCTATCTTTCAGGCTTTCCCCTCTCTAAATCAGAAGCCATTCTCTTTATACCTGTCCCAAGTATTTGTCCATTTGTACTAACCTTTAGTATATTACATTAGTTAGATCTAGAATGTTGTGTACAATATAGGGTTACAAATTCATATATTTTGGGAAAAGAGATTTTTTACAATCAAAATAGTGTCTTTCTTCCCTGGGTATTATTGCTGGGAAAACCTTGAGCCGCCTCAAAAATCTCAGACTAGTATTTCATCTGTAAATTAATTGATACTCTGCTGAGAATTAGAACACTAAGAAGTGTTATAATAAACCCTCATTGATTTTTCTTCTTTTTGTTTTGATTTCCTGCTTTTAGCTTCGTTTTTCAAGTTGGTTAAAAATGTTCTCTGAAGTTGCCCTGCATATTTGTTGCTATGGAAATGTTCCAGAGAAATGGCAAATTAAAGTTAAGACCAAGAATAAAGAGTTAAACTCATCTCATAGGGCAGAGTGAGAGGAGATCCAAGATTTTCTTCTTACAGACAATAAAGTTTTATTTAATATATCTTTCTCAAGGCAACTTATATTTCAGATTCACTTAAGAGCTGAGTTGTGGTCTTAGCTCACAATTAGCTTTAGGCAAGTTATTTAATGCTGTTGAAGGTTAAGCGTTATCTATAAAATGGGCATAAAAATGCCTCAGAGGAATGACTGGCCCACACTAGATACTTGATGAATTTTTTTTCTGTTTCTCCCTCTAAATCAGAAGTAGATAAAATGTAGAGGAGATGGTAATACACCTTTAACAATTTTTTATGTCATTTTTTAATATATTTAAATAACATCTTCAAAGAATAATTTAGCTATTAATAGGGCTACTGCTGCATTCATAGAACAGATCTGAAGATGTCTTTATATTTTTAAGTTATTACATTTAAAAATTTGAAAACTAAGACTATTTAAAAGCCTTTAATGATGATTTTAATAGCTTTATTGAAGTATAATTTACACACTGTAAAATTCACTTATTATAAGTGTATAATTCAATGAATTTTAGTAAATTTGCAGAATTGGGCAGTCATTACCACAATCCAATTTTAGAACATTTCCATCACCCTTAGAAGTTCCCCTGCCTTAATGACTATTAACACTCATCTGTAAGATGGCACAAATTACAGTATTTAAAAGTACGAGCTTGGGAATTAGGCTGGCCAAGTTTGAATCATAGCCCTGCCACTTACTAGTTTTGTGTTTTGGGGTCCTTCTTTGTACTTTGGTTTCTTTATCATTAAAGTGAAGATAGTAACTGCATCACAGCTTTGCTGTGAACATGCATGTAATTAGCTCCTGTATACAGAGCACTGGTACTTAACAAGTACTGCTGACTGGCAGGAGCTCACTTTGTCGTTTACATTTATGGTACACATTTAAAAAGAAAAGCATCTGAAAACAACTAGCATAATGCCTATCCATGCTTTATTTTCAGAAAACCAAGGTCTTTTATGTATCGTGTCATAATTTTTTGTCTATAGTAGCTATGAGCTCTATTCCTGGTGTAAAAATATGCGTATTATTGGGGAAGTTATATGATATTTTAAAATTTAGGCCTTCTTCAGGGTGAACTGATTGCTACTTAACTGTTATGTGTGTTCTGTATTATCACTTAGTATCAGTAAAATCAATAATTGCCATTTATGTAGGGGAGTAGGCCTTGTTTTAACTGATAGGAAAGTTAACCATTGCTCTCATCAGCAGCCCCTCGTTTGGGTTTTATTAGAAATAAAGAGGACCATCATTCATGCTTTTCTGATTAGAAAGGTTCCAGTAGAATTACTCCTATTCAGCTAGATTTGGGCAGACCCCTAACCTATAATGATGTATCTGGAGGCCTTGAGCACATGTGCTTTGATTAGTAGAATTATTTAGGATTTTTTTTTTTTTTCTTGACAGAACCTTGCTCTGAAGAAGCTTAAAGCATTTGGATGTTGATATTTGGTGTTTTAGTAATTTTCATATGTTTACTCTTGCCTGAAAGAATATTTATTATAGTCACTAAGCCATATGTTCTGTGTCCTGTGTGGTTTAGATACCTTTTGTGGTTGAAGATGATGTAAACGTCTGCCTTTTTTTTTTTTTAAGGATTTTATTTATTTATTCATGAGAGACAGAGAGAGAGAGGCAGAGGGAGAAGCAGGCTCCCAAGGAGCAGGGAGCCCGATGCGGGACTTGATCCCAGGACCCTGGGATCATGACCTGAGCCAAAAGGCAGACGCTTAATGGACTGAGCCACCCAGGGGCCCCTGGAGAAAGATGTTTAAAGAATGAGGAAGTGGAAATTGTTCTTAGATCTAATAACTACCGATGACATTTTGATGCTCTAAAAAAAATCTTTGCTTTTGATTTTGTAGTTCCTGAAATAGAATCATCAAAGAGTGAGTTATATTCATAATCATGAAATTTCCCAAGCAAAGTCAAGCTTTTAAAATACTGTTTTCCCGTCCATCTCTTCATACCTGTCTCTCTGATCAAAAGAATGCTTTTATTTTTAGTGAAGAACCTGGTGCTGATTCTGTATGTTTACTCTATCAAGTTTGTTATAGTTGTCTCTAAGAACTATTTTACTAGGAAATGTAAGAGATTAGCAACTATATACCTCATTTTACTAGGTAAAGTGATACGAAATGATATATAAAATTAATAAACTGTGCTAGTTCTTTGAACTAGGTAAATTATAGGGAAGTTATAAAAAGAACTCTTAGTGAATTTTGAAAAGAATTCATAAGTTTTGATGATTTGGATATCCAAATGTGTACAGGGGTCAATTTAATAAGGAAAAATGTTTTAGTCCTATGGTAATTTATCTTAGAAATAGCCTGAATTGTGCAAATATACTCTGGTTTCTCTTGTTTTCATTCTTTCAAATGTATTTGCAGTTATATAATTCAGGATTATATACATTTTATAAGTTGCCCCATTGTGTTAACTGCTGTTAAGTTTGTTAGATATCTTTACACACCTTTTTCTTACATCCATTTACATCCCTTAATACCAAGACTAATACATAGGATTTTTTCCCCAAACACAAATGATACCATATATAAATCTCCAAGTTTTGTTTTTGCTTAATATGTCTTGTATCCCTTTCTATTTCTGATGCATAAATTTCTTTTTAATTATTCCATCTGTTTCCATAGTACAGGTGTACCCCCTGTTTATCTAGCTGTTCCCCTATTTGGACACAGTGTTTTCAATTTTTCTCGGTTACAAAGATTTTTAGCCTTTTTTTTTTTTTAAGTTTTATTTATTTAAGTAATCTCTACACCCAATGTTGGGCTTGAACTTACAACCATGAGATCAAGAGTCACATGCTCTTCTAACTGAGCCAGCCAGGCACCCCCAAAATGTTTTTTTAAAAAAACATATATTCTAGGAAAAAATCTCTCTAGGATAAAGTGTGACTGGTATGATAATGTGCGTGCATGTGAACGATTCTGGGATTTTTCCACACCTTTGGGGTTCCATATGGTTTCCCCTTGAGAATTATTTATTTATTTATTTAAGATTTTATTTATTTATTTGAGAGAGAGCATGAGAGGGGGGAGGATCAGAGGGAGAAGCAGACTCCCTGCTGAGCAGGGAGCCTGATGCGGGACTTGATCCCGGGACTCCAGGATCATGACCTGAGCCGAAGGCACTCACTTAACCAACTGAGCCACCCAGGTGCCCCTACTTATTTTTTATTATGTTATGTTAATCACCATACATTATATCATTAGTTTTTGATGTAGTGTTCCATGATTCATTGTTTGCGTATAACACCCAGTGCTCCACGCAGAATGTGCCCTCTTTAATACCCGTCACCAGGCTAACCCATCCCCCCACCCCCTCCCCTCTAGAACCCTCAGTTTGTTTTTCAGAGTCCATCGTCTCTCATGGTTCGTCTCCCCCTCTGATTTACTCCCCTTCATTCTTCCCCTCCTGCTGTCTTCTTTTTTTTTTCTTAACATATATTGCATTATTTGTTTCAGAAGTACTGATCTGTGATTCAACAGTCTTGCACAATTCACAGCACTCACCATATAGCACATACCCTCCCCAATGTCTTTCACCCAGCCACCCCGTCCCTCCCACCCCCCACCACTCCAGCAACCCTCAGTTTGTTTCCCGAGGTTAAAAATTCCTCATATCAGCGAGGTCATATGATACATGTCTTTCTCTGATTGACTTATTTCACTCAGCATAACACCCTCCAGTTCCATCCATGTCGTTGCAAATGGCAAGATCTCATTCCTTTTGATGGCCGCATAATATTCCATTGTGTATGTATACCACATCTTCTTTATCCATTCATCTCTTGATGGACATCTTCGCTCTTTCCACAGTTTGGCTTTTGTGGACGTTGCTGCTATAAACATTGGGGTGCACGTACCCCTTCGGATCCCTACATTTGTATCTTTAGGGTAAATACCCAGTAGTGCAATTTGCTGGATCGTATGGTAGCTCTATTTTCAACTGTTTGAGGAACCTCCATACTGTTTTCCAGAGTAGTCGCACCAGCTTGCATTCCCACCAACAGTGTAGGAGGATTCCCCTTTCTCCACATCCCCGCCAACATCTGTCATTTCCTGACTTGTTAATTCTAGCTATTCTGACTGGTGTGAGGTGGTATCTCATTGAGGTTTTGATTTGGATTTCCCTGATGCCGAGCGATGTTGAGCACTTTTTCATGTGTCTGTTGGCGATGTTGAGCACTTTTTCATGTGTCTGTTGGCCATTTGGATGTCTTCTTTGGAAAAATGTCTGTTCATGTCTTTGCACGGGCTGTTTTAACACACATGCAGATAACTTTAATTTTACATCCTGAACATAAAATTAACTTGGTAAAATCCATTTATCTTATAGCACACTTTGCAAAAACCTAAACAAAACTAAGATTACTCAGAAGGCAGATATTATGACTATGCTGTTTCACTGTTTCCCCAATTCAGTCTGGCACATAGTAGTACTTAGTAAATATTTGTTGAATGAATGGATACATTGTTAGCATATCTAATGGAAACTGTTCTCTCATCAATAATGGGATTGCAATTAAGGTTGAGTTATTTCAGTAAAACAAAAATTAAATATAATGCTCAAAGAATAAGATATATAGATGATTTACTTTCATAGTTAATTACAGCTTAAATAATTTTTTTCATCTTTTTAAGCAGTCTCTCGAGCATAATCAAATCTTGAAGAACCTTGTAATACTGTTACTTTATTGTTCTGTGCATCAATTCTCATTTTTAGAAACTACAGTTAAAGTAAGTGTAGTAGGTGTTGTTTAAGATATGTGCTGGAAGTTTTAGGTTGAATTTTATATATAAAAAGAATTTCTATTAGACACAGGTGATGAGTTTTGCGATTTGGCTATTATCCTGTGCCAAAAACAGAGGGTAGACAATGAAATTTGATTTTAGTTTGAATTATAATTGTTCTATCATTCCTAAATTTGAGAATTTAAAAAATCTTTTGAAGTAAATAATTTTAACTATGCAGTTGTTCTAATACAACACACAATAGCAATAAATATAGGCCATACCAGGGGCTTAAAGATAACTAACTACCTGTAAATAAAATTCTTAACAATATCTAAGACCCTTAAAAACAAATTTTAAAAAAGCCACAGACTCTTTGTTATCTCATTACCTGTACCCATTTTTTTTTTTTTAATGTTTATTTGAGAGACAGATAGCTAGAAGAGCAAGAGCAGGGAGGAAAGGGAGAAGCAGGCTCCCCACCAAGCAGGGAGCCCGACTCGGGGCTCCATCCCAGTACTCTAAGATCATGACCTGAACCGAAGGCACATGCCCAACCTACTCAGCCACCCAGGAGCCCCACCCATACCCAATTTGATGATAAAATATTTAAGGTAGTTTTTACCTTAGGCCAATTTTTAAAAACCTCTTTATTGAGGTATAACATGCACAGAAATGTACATTTCATCAGTGTAGAGCTTGATAAATTTTCATGGCTGAACAGATTGATTTAACTGGTGTTCAAATCAAGAAGTAATATTATTAACCACCTAAAAAGGCTAATTCTTCAATATAATCATAAACTTCAATAAACTTCAGAGACTTAGATACTGGATCTAACTTTATTACTAACTTCATTTGTTACCTTGAGCAAGTAATTTTCTTTTTGGGGTCCATTCCCCATCTCTACAGTGAGAGGATAAAACTAGATGTTTTGTTATGGCTCTAATTCTATAAAAGTGTAAAACAATGTGCTATAATGATAGAAATATGGCATCAAAGGTTGTAGGTAATAGAGTATGAATGCACAGTTTAATTGAAAAGGAAGACACTGATTTCTCTCTCTCTCTTTTTTTGTTTTCCAGGTTATATTTCACACTATGTGCTGACTGTATCTACAGAAGATATTTAAAAAAAAAAAAAAACTTTTTTCAAAGATTTTGATTCCAGTGGAATCTTTGCTTTAGATTATTGTGTGTGTGTGTGTCAGTGGATTGTAACTCCAGTAACAATGCCTGTACAAGCTCCACAATGGACGGATTTCCTCTCCTGCCCAATTTGCACTCAGACTTTCGATGAAACAATTCGAAAGCCCATCAGTTTGGGTTGTGGCCATACTGTCTGCAAGATGTGCCTGAATAAACTCCACCGCAAGGCTTGCCCCTTTGACCAGACCACTATCAATACAGACATTGAGCTCCTTCCCGTGAACTCAGCATTGCTGCAGCTAGTGGGTGCTCAGGTAAGATGGGTGACTTACTATTCTTTTTAATTTCTGAGTGTATGTGTTTTCCTCCTAAGGGAAACTTGTTGAATTAAAATTGGGCAACATTGCCTTCTATCTAAATAGATAAAATTCTATTCAGTACTGTGCAAATCCTTCATTGCAGTGTGTTGGGAGATATATTGTGGTAGTGGAGTGTTCCTCGGTCAGAGCACAGGAACAGCCATTTAATCTGATGGTCGGCCTTTCTCAACAATCTTAGCTGTTCAGATCACTAGAGAAACCTAAGAGGATGAGTCACAAGGACCTTCTTAATACTGAGGAAAATATTACTCATATAACCATTGCATTTTACTTAATAGGAAAAGTGAAGCTACTTCAGACAGTTTTCCTTAGTAGACACTAACTGAAATGAAAGATGAAGATGGTGACAAGAAGTATAGAGCATATTGGGAACCATTTTTCTAGAGTAGGAGCAAATATTCCTAGGTATCTAAATATAAAAGTCTAGCAAATCTGATGGTAATACTCTAAAATTTAATGTCCGTATTCTCAAATTTAGAGATTAGTAGTATCTTCAGAAGATTTCACAAAGGCAAGGCAGGCGGGTTTTTGAAAGCTAGATATGATTTACCTAAATAATCCTTTTTTTTTTTTTTAAGATTTTTATTTATTTGACACAGACATAGAGAGGGAACAGAAGCAGGGGGAGTGGGAGAGGGAGAAGCAGGCTTCCTGCAGAGCAGGGTGCCCGATGTGGGGCTCGATCCCAGGACCCTGGGATCATGACCTGAGCCGAAGGCAGACGCTTAATGACTGAGCCACCCAGGTGCCCCTAGTTAAGTAATCCTTTACTAAATTTGCATAGTGTGAGTCTGAAATGCCATATATTTACCATAAGTCATTTTCTGAATAAATATACTAGAACTTTGGATCTGGCCCCCTTAATGTTCTGTAGATCAGTCTTGATATAAGCTGCTAAAATGTAGGAAAGGTTGATATTATGTATGTTGGAGATGAAGAGAGCAGTTCTAGAATAGCTTATTCAAAAGGAAAACTTGTTAAACCTCTTTTGTGATGTCACCAACAACACTACAAAATATTTGTCAAAAGGGAAAGTGCAATAGATCCTTTTGCTTCTTGTACTTAATTTTTCATTTCACAATCATTTCTCTTTATTTTGAAAATCCCACTATGATAGTTTGGAAACATTTAAAAAATAGACTTATTAAGGATAATAATTTTAGAAATATACTATTATAATAGCAAATAACCAAGGCTTGCTTTTTTTCATAAAATTGTCTAAAGATGAACTCTTTCTACAAAATGAGTAAGACCTTGTTATATCTTAAGTGAAACAACTAATGTTTATATTTGAGGATAGGGTATTTTATTTTATTATTTTTTCAAATTTTAGGTAGTTAACATACAGTGCAATATTGTTTTCTGGAGTAGAATTCAGTGATTCATCACTTGTTTACAACACCAACTGCTCATAACAAGTGTCCTGCTTAATATCCATCACCCATCTAGCCCATCCCCCACCTACCTCCCTCCATCTGCCCTCAGTTTGTTCTCTATTGTTAAGGGTCTCTTATGGTTTGTTTCCCTCTTTTCCTTTTTTCTTTTACCCCTTCCCATGTGTTCATCTTTTTTCTTTCTTAATTTCCACATATGAGTGAGATCATATGGTATTTGTTTTTCTCTGACTGACTTACTTCACTTAGCATAATATATTCTGGCTCCATCCATGTCATTGCAGATGGCAAGAGCCCATTCTTTTTGATGGCTGAGTAATATTCCAGTGTATATATACCACATCTTTATCCATTCATCAGTCGATGGACATTTGGGCTCTACCCATAGTTTATCTATTGTTGATAATGCTGCTATAAAACATCAGGGTGTATGTATCCCTTAGAATCTGTATTTTTGTATCCTGTGGGTAAATACCTAGTAGTGCAATTGCTGGATCGTAGAGTAGTTCTATTTTTAACATTCTGAGGAACAACGATAGGGCATATTAATATACAGTAGCCACTATTTTAACTCTAAAGATTTCCATTAAAAAGCTGTTAGAGTTCATAAATGAATTAAGCAAAGTTGCAGGATACAAAATCAACACATTAGTTGTGTTTTTATATACTAGCAATGAACAATCCAAAAGGAAATTGAGAAAACAAATCCACTTACAGTAGCATCAGATAATAAAATACTTAGGAATAAGTTCAGCAAAGGAGGCGAAAGACCTGTGCACTGAAAACTACAAAACATTGCTGAAAGACATTTAAAGAAGACATAAATAAATAGAAAGACATTGTGTGTTAATGGATTGACAGACTTAATATTGTTAAGATCATAGTACTACCCAAAGCAATCTACAAATTCAGTGCAAGCTCTGTCAAACTCCCAATGGTGGTGGTTCTTTTTGCAGAAACAGCAACAACAACAAAAAAACCCATCCTAAAATTCATATGGTATCAGAATGGACCACAAATAGCCAAAACAATCTTGAAAAAGGGCAAAGTTGGAGGAATCACACTCCAGATTTTGAAGCTGCAGAGCTACGGTAATCAAGACAGTGTGGTACTGGTATAAAGACAGACATTTAGATCAGTGGAATAGAACAGAGCCCAGAAATAAATCCACACATATGAAATGATTTTTGACAATGTTGCCAAGACCATTCATTGAGGAAAGGACAGTTTTTCCAACAAATGGTGCTGGGAAAACTGGATATCCAAATGCAAAAGAATGAATTTGGACCCTACCTCACACCATGTTCAAAAACTAACTCAAAGTGAACCAAAGGCTAAATGTAAAAACTAAAACTACAGAACTCTTAAAATACAGGCATAGGGGCACCTGGGTGGCTCAGCCATTAAGCGTCTGCCTTCGGCTCAGGTCATGATCCCAGGATCCTGAGATCGAGCCCTGCATCAGGGAGCCTGCTTCTCCCTTTCCCACTCCCCCTACTTGTGTTCTGGCTCTCGCTAACTCTCTCTCTGTCAAATAAATAAATAAAAGCTTTAAAAAAAAAAAGGCATAAATCTTCATGATCTTGGAGTAGGCAGTGGTTTTTTTTTAGATATGACATGAAAAGCACAAGGAATAAAAGATAAATTGAACTAAATCAAGACTTGAAACTTTGTGCTTCAAAGGACACCATCAGGGAGTGAAAGAACAACTCACAGAATGGGAGAAAATAATTGTAACTCATATATCTGAAAGGAAGTTGTGTCTAGGATATAATAAAGACTCTGACAACTCAGTAATAAAAAGGACATAATTTTAAAATGGGAAAAGATCTGAATAGACACCTCACCAAAGAAGATACACAAATGGAAAATGAGCAAATGAAATGTTGCTCAACATCATTTGTCATTAAGGAATTGTAAATTAAAACAACAAGATTCTGCTACACACCAATTAGAATAGCTAAAATCCAAAACACTTAAAATACCAAATGCTGGTGAGGATGTGGAACAACAGAACTCATTTATGGCTGGTGAAAATAAAAAGTGTAGCCACTTTGGAAGTTACTATATGAATCTATGATTCTGTTAATGTGAAATGTCCAAAATAGGCAACTCCATAGAGACAGAAAATAGATCAGTGTTTTCCTTTGGTTGGTGGAGAGTTGGAAGGAAATATGGGTGGGGAGACTTAAAAGTATGGCCTTTTTTGGAGGGATGATGAAAATGTTCTAAAATTGTGGTTATGGTTACACAACTATGAATATACTAAAAACCATTGAATTGTATATCTTAAAATGGGTCACTTACATGGTATACAAACTATATTTCAGTAAAGCTATTAGAAAACCAAAACAATGCATTAAATTTTATGTGTTAGTATAGAAAAGGATTCAAAAAATTTAGTGGGAGCTTTGATGTTACCACGGTTAGAGTAGCAGTGCATAAAATATACTCAATCAAACATTTAATTAATGAGTACTCATACAGACCTTTTCTTTTGACCTCAAGGTCCCTGAGCAGCAGCCCATTACTTTGTGTAGTGGGGTTGAAGATACAAAGCATTATGAGGAAGCCAAGAAATGTGTAGAAGAATTAGCATTGTACCTGAAACCACTCAGCAGTGCTAGAGGTAAATCGGATGCAACTATCCATGCTAAACATGTTTATTAAAGATGTTTTTATTACCATAAAAATTGTGGGCTGTGGGGGGGCCTAGGTGGCGCGGTCAGTTAAGTGTCTGACTCTTGGTTTCGGCTCAGGTCATGATCTCAGGGTCACGGGACTGAGCCCCGTGTCAGACTCTGTGCTCAGCTCAGAGTTTACTTGAGTTTCTCTCTCCCTCGGTTCCTCCCCCTCCTCTCTAAAATAAATAAATATTTTATTGTACTTATTTATTTATTTTTTTAAGATTTTATTTTTTTATTTGAAGGAGAGCAGCAGAGATAGAGAGCACAAGCGGGGAGGAGAGGGAGAAGCAGGCTCCCCACTGAGCAAGGAGCCCAACACGGGGCTGGATCCCACGGGACATTGGGATCATGACCTGAGCCAAAGCAGACACTTAACCAACTGAGCCACCCAGGCGCCCCATAAATAAATCCTTAAAAAAATTATGGCCTCTCAGTGAATGCTAATGAAATTCACTTATTTATTGTAAATCAAATCCACAAACACTAAATAATATCATTACAAACCACATCAAATAAGTGAATTTAGAGTTTATGTGTTGTTGGAAACATTTGAATGAGTTGCAAAATTAAGTGAATATACTAGTGGTTTCAGAAGGGCTCTCCATCATTTGACAACTCTGGATTGTCTGCCTTCTATTCAGTTTTATATGGTGTGCGATAGGGAGTGAAATAAAATTGGAAGTTGCCCTTAACTGCCTTGCCATTATGGCTTATTATTTCATTAGGAAGGTAAAATTAACCATTATGAAATAATATGCCAGAACTGTTAGGACCTCAAGATTTGAGTCTTAAACTAATTATTAATGTTGTCTGGCCTTTTCCCCTTTTTCCTCCATGGTTATGATGAATAATGATATATTAAATGTTGTAATGAGTGTTATATTTACATGAGATAACAGCTTTTGTATATTTTTAAAATGCAAACTAGGCTTTATATAATTTTATCCATTGTTTATTTTAAACATTCTAGTAGAACTGGGGACTATTCATGTATGTGTAAGTCAGTCAACCCATCAGAGGAAGTTTTTCTGGACTCTAAAATTGCATTGTAAACCTAGAAATAACCTTTTACTCTCTTTTAAGGAGTGGGTCTGAATAGCACTACTCAGAGTGTTCTGAGTCGCCCAATGCAGAGGAAGCTGGTGACTCTGGTCCACTGCCAACTAGTGGAAGAAGAAGGCAGGATTCGTGCTATGAGAGCAGCTCGATCTTTAGGTGAACGAACAGTTACAGAGCTCATTCTTCAGCACCAGAATCCTCAGCAACTCTCCTCTAATCTTTGGGCAGCAGTTAGGGCTAGGGGCTGCCAGTTCCTTGGACCAGGTATGTGATTGAAGTTTGATACTTACTATACTAGTAATTCTAAAAGTATGGTGTTAAGAACTATAAATGTGATGTACAGAGTCTAGTTCTTTGTAATATTCTGTTGTTACCAAGAAATATCCCACTTGACAATCATGGCTTCGGTAATTCCATGTCAGTATTTTAAACCATGTAAAACTTTTCTCAGTGTTAAAAGTTTGCAGTTTGTTAGAGGTTTTTCTTGAATGTATTAATTTTTTATCTGCTTTCTTAAATAAAATATGCAGTGTAATGTAAAATTGCCCCAGAATGGTTAGAAAGTGTAACTGTGAATATGTGTTACTGTGTTGTGTTGCCCATCCAGTGGTACCTGCAGAAATTATTAAACATTGCCCTTCTGATAAATAAATTTATCTTATCTTTGTGCATGATAAATTTTGGTTTTGCCTAACTTCCTAGCAATGCAGGAGGAAGCTTTAAAGCTGGTTCTCCTGGCCTTGGAAGATGGTTCTGCTTTGTCAAGAAAAGTATTGGTTCTCTTTGTGGTGCAAAGGTTGGAGCCGCGGTTTCCTCAGGCCTCTAAAACTAGCATTGGGCATGTTGTCCAGCTCCTTTATAGAGCTTCCTGCTTCAAGGTATGAACTAATGTTAAATTTCAGCTTAAAAGGAAACATTGTCTTTTTCCCAAACTTAAGTAGTAAAACTTTGAGTTTAATAAAGTTGCCCCTCAGAAAATTTCAGTAATTTTTTTCTTTTCAAAAATGTAAAAAAAAAATGAATGTAAATGGTGTCCTATTAAAGTTAGAACTTGTTATATTAAGTTTTGTATATTAGATATTGAACAACATAGAGCAAACTGAGGTTTATAGATTTTTATATTTGAAGAGGCTAATAAGCTGTGTCATTTTTTTCACCAAAACTATATGCAGACTTGGTCTGAACAAAGAGTAATTGAAAGCAAGAAGTTTCATTTTGCTCTTTGCTCCTGCTGTAATTCCACAGATAGAGTACTGGAGTTCATTTGCCATTTCATTTTCAGTGTATATAGTAATGCTGCACATATTCTTTTGTATCCCAAATTGAATCAGCCCTGCTTCAAACATCAGTGCTCAGTGTGTATCATTTATCATTCATCCTGTTTTCCTGACTTCTTGATGTCAAGGCTTCTTGCTTCTGACACACACATAACTAGTATTTCATGGACCAGGGAGGCATGCCTCTAAAATTTTTTTAATTCATACAAACTATAAGGATATCCATTCCTGGGTCACCATGTCCCCTCATCTGACACTCTAAAAAATCCTACAGTCTACTATAGTTTATTTTCTCATTTCCTGAGAAAGATAGAATGGTTTACAAAATCAACAGGAAAGCCTACCAGTTTATTTATATATTTTTTAAGATCTTATTTATTTATTTGACAGAGTGAGAGAGCACAAGCAGGAGGAGTGGCAGGCAGAGGGAGAAGCAGGCTCCCCGCTGAGCAGAGAGCCCGACCTGGGGCTCAGTGAGCTGAAAGCAGACGTTTAACCAGGTGCCCCCAAAGCATACCAATTTAATTTAAAAAAAATTTTTTAAAGCTCTATAACTAAATGCCCACATTATTATGTTTCTTTCTAGAGTCAGATTATATATATACTGAAAATGGGGTGTGCACTCCAGGTCTGTACCCAACCCTGTCCTTGGCCTTAGGTACCTCTGGAACTGTCAGAAACTCCAGCCAAAATAACTCCCAGCTAGTTCAGATTGTCCCCAAATAACTCACATTTGTTGTAATGATTATAATAACATGATTGTACAGTATAATCTGGAATATACTTCAGAATGTCTGTCTGCTTCCAGAGTTCTTTTTTCTCTAATAACAGCACCAGACAGACATAATATTGCAAGCTTAAAAAATAAAAGGAAAGAAAAAGAAATCCATCCTTCCCCTGTGAAAAATGAGTCCCAAAACCCCAGAATACCCACAGTGAACCTCTCTCAATCCTAATTAAAAGCATTAATAGTAATTGAAAAGAGATTGGAAATTTGTAAAAACCCAATTATTTTTCATTTGGGTCATGATTATTTCATTGTCTACCTGCTTTCTTCTCTTGCTGGTAATATGTACCACAATCTCCATCATGAGAAGACTTACCTTCTCTCATCACAATAGGTCCATACCCTAAATTTTACTCACCATGGCAGAGTTTCTGTTAAGTATCTACCAATACCTATTTCATTTTCTTTGTGGAAGTCACATCAGTAGGCATTTTCCATTCTTCCTAATAGGCTATATGTGTCCACATAGCTGTGTTCTAACTGCATCCTTTTAGCATCTCTTTTATTTCCATTTGAAAAACCTTTTCAGGGGTGCCTGGGTGGCTCAGTCCTTAAGCGTCTGCCTTCGGCTCAGGTCATGATAAATAAATAAAATCTTTAAAGGAAAACCTTTTCAGACAGGGATAATTCTGGTCCTTCTCAGTACAGTATAGTTCCAGGACTTACTTTAGACATGCATCTCTTAGGAATCTTTGACTGTTTTTAGTTAAAAGACAGTTTTGAGAACCAAGGCCAGGGAACCCTAGTATATCTTACAGAAAACATTCTACATTTTAATAAGGTTTAGCCTATATTGAGAGGTTGTTTCTTTACATCCACATAATGCCTTTGGTATTTTGACTTGCTTTTGAATAGTGGCAAAATATATTTTGTTCTTGTGACTCTAGTTCTTTGATTTTTTTTTAAATCTATTTGGTCTTTTACGGACTTACCTAACAAAATTTAAGTTAAACCTTCTTCTGATAAGAATGGAATACATTTAAAAAATATAATCAGGATGACCTAGAAGTCTTGCTGTAGTTTTCTTTGGTGGAAGAGAAAAATGGGAATTTTCTACTAGAGGAATTTGAGTCCTTATGGGAATAAAAGGTTAACAAGGTAAAATATATTCTGAAATATGTTAGGATACAGATGATCCTGGACTAGAATTAATTATTTTACTTTAGGGGTACCGGGGTGGCTCAGTTGGCTAAGCATCTGCCTTTGACTCAAGTCGTGATTCCAGGGTCCTGGGATTGATCCCTGCGTCAGGCTTCCTGCTTAGTGGAGAGTCTTCTTTTTTCTCCCTCTCCCTCTGCCCCTCCCACATGCTCATGCACTCTCTCTCTCTCTCTCTCTCTCTCTCTCTCTCTCTCGCTTGCTCTCTCTCACTCTCACTCTATCTCAAATAATTGAAATCTTTAAAAAAAAAAATATTCAACTTTGATTTCTTGAGCCTTTGGCCTAAACCCAGCTTGATTCAAAATGTAGCACTATAGCAAAAATAACAATAGTACCTGCCTCAACAAGTTTAGAGAATTAAATGAGTTAATGTCAGTATGATGGTAAATAAGTTAACACACTGACTAGTACATACTAAGGGCTCAATAGGGTTATTAATTTTAATTACTAAAAGATACTATCATCATTACTATTTTATACTTTCTGATGGTGGCCCAGCCTGCAAAACTCTGGAAAATTAAGCTAAGCACAGATTAATCATCTTTAGAATCATACCAGCATCTGAATGAAGCTCTTTCAGTTAGGAGTATCAGCCAACTCAATGCCAGGCAAGCCCAAGTTTAATAATCCACAGTTATGAAGAAGAAACATACATTGGGTTTTTTTTTCCAGGATAATTGCATATTTTCTTCAAGTCATTGCTTTATTTGTGTGTGTGTGTGTGTGTGTGTGTGTGTGTGTGTACATATGTATGTATATATAAAGAAGTAGGCTCCATATCCAATGTGGGGCTTGAACTCATGCCTTGAGACCAAGAGTCACATGCTGTACTGGCTGAGCCAGACAGGTGCCTCGAGTATTTTCTTCTTTTCAGAAATGCATATCTGCACATATACAGTTTAAACTCTCTATATGTGTTAAGGTCTATCCAGTCTTGGGATTTTCCTCCAGCACATACTCATTCTTTCCATAAGATCTATTCACAAGATTTTGATGTCTTTAAAGGCAGAAATGGTTTACAGGCAAAACAATGTGTTCCATTTTAATCTTGTTGTTAAATTTGGTATATTAAAAATTACCTGTTCTCTGTATGTGCTCATATAAAGTATAAACTCATTTTGTTTCTTACCTGACTCATGAGATTATGTGTGTCTTACTAGGTCACCAAACGTGATGAAGACTCTTCTTTGATGCAGCTAAAAGAAGAATTTAGAACCTACGAAGCTTTGCGGCGAGAACATGACTCCCAGATAGTGCAAATTGCCATGGAAGCAGGCTTACGAATTGCACCAGACCAATGGTCCTCTTTACTTTATGGAGACCAGTCTCACAAGTCTCATATGCAGTCAATTATTGACAAGGTAGTAGACCCTTTTTTGTTCCTTACTTCTTGGACTAATCTTGGAGTTTGGGTAATTCATGATTTAGTAATTTATTTAATAAATATATGTTAAAGTGAATACTGTATGTCAGGCTCTTATAAATTATATTATCTGTAGCTGACTATCATAGCTTGTCACATAGTAATACCAGTTTGTTTATTTAAGGTTTTTTTTTTAATTAATGTATAATTGACATCGTTCATATAAGATTTGACTAGTGTTATAATAGTTTATCTGGCACACTCTAGTTTATTTTGAGAGTCTTCCATCTCTATTATTGTTGCTTCTCTCCCTTTCTTGTTTTGTTTTAATCATTGTGTTAATTAAACCCATTTTCTAAATGCCTTTATTGTCTTCCTGTAACAGTCATTCAGTGTTCTGGAGAATGTCTACATTGAGGTTTCTTATGATTCTTAGCCACAATAATTCCACATAATAAGTTACCAATCATTTTAGGTTTGATCAAATTTTCAATAAACCTATTTCTACTTTATCTCTTCTTTGTTATGATAAAAAGATCACTAGAGTACGCATGGTCAGGCTCCATTGTTTGTTGCTGGCTCTAAGTGCTATATTTAATTCTATTAAAACTAGGATAATCCTATAATTGTTTTTGTTGTAATTCAACATGAAGTATATGAAAGTATAGGAAGTCTTAAAGCACCATGTAAATATATATGTTATGATAGCATTAACTTTTACTATTTTACCTTAAATACTTATAACTAGAGAGATGATTATACTTTAGAGTCCACCCACATTTAATTTAAAGAAATAAGATCAAGATGTAAGGGTAGATCAAATATAATACTATTTAACACTTACTGAGAGTTTACTGGTGCCTGGTCGTTTTAAATAATCCATTTAATCCTTTCAATAACCCTGTATTGTCCCAGGGAGATAGATTAAGTACATTTCTCCAGGATCACATAGGTAACAAGTGACAGGGCTGGATTTGAAGTTGGGTATACTGACTCTAGAATCCATGTTCTTAACCACCAAATCTTTCCAGACTATTCTGTCGCTTTTTGTTATTCCCGAGAAAGGATTATTTGAATGAATAGTGTATTGATGTCAAAGGACAATTGGGGAGTGTGTTTTATATGCTTGTTACATAATTTTCAGTATAATGTATATTACTTGTTTTGTCCTATAAATCTTTTCTAGATACCTTTGCCCGAACTTTACCTGCAACTCCTAGGCCTGAAATTATGCAACTAACTGATTATAATATATTGAAACCTTAGTAATGGTCTCTTAAAGAAGTAACTTTCTACCTCTGAAGAGAAACTTGGCTTGCTTTTATAAAGATTCTACAAGCAGGTTGACCTTTCTGTGTGAACTAGACTATATAATTTATCCTGTAATAGTATCTTCATATCATGAGCAATAGTTTGAATTTAATATCCAGAGACCTTACAACAAACTGGTCAACTTTGCAGTATATGTGGCATCTTATTATCTAGAGCAGTATAATTTTCTGTGGTAGTGAAAACGTTCTATATATGCACTGTCTAATATGGGGATCACTAGCCGCCCATGGCTGTTTAGCACCCAAAATGTGACTGTGCAACTGAAGAGCTACATTTTTATTTTATTAATTTTAACTTAAATAGCCACATACTGCTAATGGCTACTGTGTTGGACCTTACAGAGAACTTACTAAAAGTGATATGAAAAGCAATAATCATAGTAAATTAATGGATAAAAACGAATTATCAGTTCACAAAGAAGAAACATATGTAATTGATAGGACAGAATTCAGCTCCAGTAATAATTAAATGCGCATTTAAAACTAACATTACAAATATTGCCTATTAAATTAGCAAAAGAGACATATATTGCCATACATTGCTTATGGTTTGTAAAATGCATTAGTTAAAACCTTTGGGAAACAATTTGTCAGTGAATAAAAACTCAAAATGTTCATGTCCTTTGATCAAATTTGCTATTCCCAGGAATTTATTTTAAGGAAATAATTCAAACTTTGAAAAAGGTTATGAGTTCAGAAGTGTTAATTGCTACATTATTTATCAAGTAGAAAATAAACAGATGGTTAAAGAAGTTATCCAGCTTTCTGCTCAGAACATGGTTATAGGGCTATTAAAAGAAGTTATTTCAAGACATTTACTCTCTTCAGCTGATAAATAACATTCAGCTTCTTTTAAAAAAAAAGTGAAATATTTTTATTAAGTATCAGTGATGGATACATGGGTGTTGTCATTATATTAGACACTTTGAAATATTTCATAATAAAATGGTTAGCAGTAGAAAAATGCTTTTGTTATAATATTAATGGTAGCCAAAACTATAAGTGTGTAAATGATTTTAAGTTTATAAAAAGCATGCAATGATGAAAAAATTGAATAAAGGCATGTTAGCATTTGAATCGTTATTTTTAATGTCTTTTAAAATGTATGCTTTTTTTAAAAAAATTACCTTTTAAAGAGTGACCTTTTAGGGGAGAAAAATTCTCATTTATATTAATAAACTGCATAGAGAGCTAAATGTTTCCAAGTAAGAACCTTTAGTTACTATAATCTAATCAATTTCCCCCTATTAAAGGTCCTATATGTAGGGCCTCTTAGGGGAGTTAATGTAAGAAAGTGTGTCATTAATTAAGCTTGGGGAAAATATACAGCCTGATAGCTTCCAAGAATCCCAAACCATTATAAGATTTTTTTTGAGCTGGAGTGGACTTCGGAAATTACGTAGTCCGTATCACAGTTGGACTTCCTATTGAGTCCGTAAAGATTAAGATATAATCTTAGTGTCATGATTTGTGGTCTCTAACAGAACTTGAACTCAAGCTCCGTTTGACTGAGTTCAGTTTCATTGTTCTTGGTATTGTATAGTGTTATCTCTAGACTACAAATTTCACTTCTTTGGAAGCACTCCAAGAGCCAAACTAATATAGTGTGTAAGACGGAAAGAGTATACTTCCAAATTGAGGAATTGAGAAAGGCCTCACATTTGAGGAATGTGCCATCAGAGGGAAGAGAGTTTACAATCTGCCAAGCTGTGAATGCAGGGAAGTGCAGGGTTTGCTCAGGCACCAGTAATCCAGTCTGGCCAAAGCCTGGAATGTGTGGGAGGATAAAATTAAATATAATAAGTTGCAAAAATGATTGCAATATTGTAAATAATCTTTATTTTAAAAGGATTAGCTGGTTTTTGGAAAGTTAATAGTTATCTTTTTTAAGTTGCAGACCCCAGCCTCTTTTGCACAAAGTGTTCAGGAACTAACAATTGCTCTCCAGCGAACTGGCGATCCAGCAAATTTGAACCGACTAAGACCCCATTTGGAGCTATTGGCAAACATTGACCCTAGTCCAGGTAAATAAACCCAAGGGAAATTAATGGACTGTCCTGTGTGTGTCTCAGTGCTGCTCAGTGATTCTTTTTTTTTTTTAAAGATTTTTTTATTTATTCATTTGTCAGAGAGAGAGAACACAAGCAGAGGGAGAAGCAGGCTCCCTGCTGAGCAAGGAGCCCGATGCAGGACTCGATCCCAGGACCCCGGGATCATGACCTGAGCCGAAGGCAGACGCTTAACCGACTGAGCCACCCAGGCGTCCCTGATTCTTTTAATTAATTATCTTTTGTTACATTCCTTGAGAATTTCCCCTTTACACAGTATTTAAGTTTCTGCCCCAGCCTTGTCCATCTATATGTTTATTGCTTCAACCAGTATTTATTTAAAACCTTTGTACTTCCTGCTCACTTTACCAGGGAAGTAGATTCCCTCTGGGATCCTTCTTATATCACAGAATTGTGCTGTATTTACTATTTTCATCTATTTTGACAAAACACAGGTTCTCTAATTTTTTCTGTATCCTATGTCCTTAGTTGCATTTTCTTGGTCCCATTTTTTCCCCCACTCTGTGATGATAATGTCTCATTCATCAAGTATCCTCTCTTGCATATTTTTACTTTGTCAACCCTTTTCTTGCTCCTTGCCCTTGACCTGAAAATTACCCAACTTTCATTTTTCACATCTAAGGTATTTTTAGCTTGTGTCCAGCACCTGAGCTAAAAAACTCCTAACATTCACAAGTAATTTCCCAGTTTCGAATTCCAAAGGTGGTTTCTCAGTCCTCAAATTACTTGATTTCTCTTTAGCATTTGATAATGTTATCGGCTAATTCCTCAATATAGAAACTCTCCTGATACCTTATCTTTCTGTACTCTCATAGTCTCCTTCTGACTTGTCTAAATGCTGCTTCTGTCTTATTTTGACCACTCTTCCCTCCGCCCACTAAGGAGTAGGCCAGTTGTGTTCTTGGAATTTTGGGGTTTTTGCATTCTATTGATGATAGTCATTCATTCCCAGCACTGGGTATCACTTTCTGTAGAAAATAGACTCCCAAATATCTCTATCATTGTTGTCTCTTCATCACTCCAGACTTACTTTCCCAAATGCTTTCTGAGAGTTTTCGTCATCTCCTCTGTTCTTCAAAGCAAGTTCTTCTTCACTTGATACCAGCTCGTCCTCCTGTGTTCTCTGTTACATGACCTCATTGTCTGAGGTATTTACACTTAAAACCCGAGTCTCTTGTCTTAGCTCGTATCTTTTCCTTTTACTTGCTCTACATACCATTTCAGACAACAGGATCTATCTGTTCTTTCACAATATCCCTCTGTCCCATGCCGGTTAATACTGCATTGGTGAGGGACTTACTTTTCCTGAGACTGTATGCCTTCCATTTTCCTCTACTCTGAATTCTTTCAGTCCAGCCCACTTACTGCTGCAAAATAAATCACATTTCTGATCTTATGTCTGTGCTCATAAACTTTCAGTAACACCCCATTGCTTATTGAATAAGGTTTGGAACTCTTGACAGTGGCATTCAGGGCCCTCTTAATTTTTTATTTTATTTTATTTTTTTATCAATCTACCTTTATAGACTTTACTATCAATGGGGCACCTGGGTGGCTCAGTCAGTTAAGCATCTGCCTTCGGTTCAGGTCATGATCTCAGGGTCCTGGGATCAAGCCCTGCATTGGGCTCCCTGCTCAACGGAGAGCCTGCTTCTCCCTCTCCCTCTGCTGCTGCCACTGCTTGTGTGCTCTCTCTGTCTTTCTCTCTCTTTCTCAAATAAATAAAATCTTAAAAAAAAAATTTTACTATCAAAATTGCTATCAATTTACTATCAAAACTTACTATCAAAACCAGGTCAGATGTATTCCTAGAACACAGTTGACATTTTTCTTTTTTCACTACTGTGCTTTGCTCATTCTGAGGAATCAAAAGAGCACTTCCACAAGTTCACCACACCATCAATCACCAACCTGTTTATCTGTATCTGTGCCAATATAGTCTTCAATCCTTGTGTAACAGTGGATAAACTGTACCTCTAAGCTAAGGCCCCTCTCCCTTCTCATGTTCCTAATACCATCTTGTCAAGTATATCACTTCATATCACTTCTGTTTCTTATATCATCAAGTTTCCTTCTCTACTGGAGTATTTCTGTCAACATACAAACATCCTATTACTCCTGTCATCATAACCCACTTGGACAACATTTGCCATCCACCTACTACCCTGTTTTTCTCCTTTTTTTTTAAACATGCTCTCGAACTCACTCCAATCAGGCATTTATCTCTACTGTCAACCAAAACTGTTCTGTCAAGGTCACAGGTGACTTCCATGAAGTTAAATCCAGACATCAGTTCTTGGTTCTCATTTATTTGACCTGTTAGCAGCATTTAATGTTGTTGTTCACTTTCTGATCCTCTTAACACTTCTTTCACTTGACTTTCCTAGTTTCCTTCTCATTTTATTGGACCCCCTGCTGAGTCTTCTAATTTCTCATCTCCATACCCTCTCACTTTTGGATTGCTCCCAGAGTTTAATACATGTATCTCTTTTCTAATTTTACCTATTCCCTAGATAATATCATCTAGTCTCATAGCTTTAAATCTTATTTACATGACTCACAAATTTACTATATTTCATCAGTTCTGAAGCCCACATTTCTTTCGATCTTAGCATTTCTGAAATTGGGATGCATCTATGTAAGTAATGACGTGTAATTTAATTAATCTTTTTTTATTTTGGTGGCGCATAAAATAATGGTGTATGTTGCAATTGATTTAGAATTCGTGAAACGTAGTATATCCAGCCCAAAACTTCTTCCTGAATTCTTTTGTATATCCACCTGCCTGCTCAAGATCCAGCAGGCCTACTTGAATATCCAGTAAGAATTTCAAACTTAGTGGCGCCTGAGTGGCTCAGATGGTTAAGTGTCTGCCTTTGGCTCAGGTCATGGGTCTCCAGGTCCTGGAATTGAGCCCCATATTAGGCTCCCAGCTCAGTGGAGAGTCTGCTTCTCCCTCTCCCTCTGCCTCTCCCCCTGCTTGTCCTCTCTCTGTCTGTCTCTTTCAAATGAATAAATTAAAACATCTTTAAAAAAAAAAGGAATTTCAAACTTAATCTGTCCAAAAGTGAGTTCCAAACACTGCCCTCACCCCACCTCCCATTCCTTTTGGTGGCAACTACAACCTTCCATTTCATTTCCTCAGTCCAAACACCTTGGAGAGCTCTTCAACTCTTCTTTCTCACATGTGGTACATCTGATCCAATAGCATACCCTGTAGGCCCTTCCCTTTAAAATCCATCTAGAATGCGTCTGCTTATCACCTTCACTACTACCATCCTCATCTCTCTTCAGGGATTACAGAAGAGCCTCCTTTTGTCTGTCTGGTTTTAGCATAAGAACTAGAGTGATCCTGTTACCCGTCTGCTCAAAAGTTCTCCAGAACTGACTGAGCCCTGGGTTGGCTCCCAGCACAGAGTCGGCTTCAGATTCTCCCCCTTTCCATGCTCGCATACACGCGTGCGCTCTCACTCGCTCGTTCTCTAAAAATAAATAAATAAAATCTTGAAAAAAAAAATCTCCAGTGCTTTCCATTGTTTAGTAAAAGCGAAAATCTTTCCTCTGACCTACCAAGCCTCATGTGATCTGAGGTTCTTTATCTCTTTCTAAGCTTATTTCCTATTCTTTTCTACCTAATTCATTCCTTTCCAGTTTGACCTCCGTGGAACATGCCAGGCATATTCCCACATCAGGGCCTTTCCACTTATTCTTTTCTTTTCCTAGAACATTTTTTTTCCTAATATATCCACAAGGCACGCTCATTCCCCTTCTGTTTTCAGGTCTTTAATCAAATGTACCCTTTTCAAGGAGACATTCTCAGGCCACCCAGTCTAAAATTTTATACATACTGGTCCCACTCCCTTTCTTTGCTCTGTTTATTCAAGTCATCATTATATAAATTGTTTATATTTCGATTATCTTATTTATTGTCTGTCTCCTCTCCTTGGGTATAATGGTTTTTTGTTTTGATCACTGTTGCTTCCCTAGCAACTAGAACAATACCTGGGACTTAGTAGGTGTTCCAAACAGTACTTTTTTGCATGACTCTTCTCTTCACCCTCTCTATATCTTAATTTTTTTTTCCAAGTGAAAGTCCTTCAAAGCCTCATTCACAGCCATCACTTAGAATTCTCTCAGAGTGTCTCCAAGAGGAAGTCATCTCTATGTTTGTGTTCTCACTTCTTTTTATATTTTGTCCTAGAGAACATTTCATATTTGTGGTTAACTTTTCCTTTATAAAATCACAGCGCTGACACTAGGCAAATATTAAATGAAGAGGATATATCGCAGAGTTGCTTTATATAGTGACTCTTCTAGTCATTCAGACTTTTTTTTTTAATATTTTATTCATTTATTTGACAGAGAGAGAGAGAGCACAAGCAGGGGAAGTGGCAGGCAGAGGGAGAAGCAGGCTTTTAAAACATTCTGTTTACCAAAACTTCATTTATGCAGAATTTCAAAATGGCCATTACAAATTAGCTAGTCCACAGTTAAGTTTTGTTTGGTCCACATAGCGTTGGTCTGCACAATATTCTAAATTTTTTAGGTAAAACTTAAAATTGGGTAATTTTACATGAAAATCTCAGATTTTAGTTTTCCCTGGGAAACATTGGTGTATCTGTGGAGTGCCAGCCTTGCATCATCACGTAACGGGAATCAGCTAAAGATGAGTAGTAACCATAACCTTAGATGTGGGCCACACTCTACAGTTGAGCACAGACCCTGTCTCTGTCTCTCTGTCATCATTCCCAGCACTGAGTGTCTAATGGTGGTTGCCATTTATTGTCTGGCCAACTTAATTTCTTTATGCTACCTTCCCTGTCCCTGTAGTTATTTTAGTTTACAATCCATTCCTTAAAATGATGTTTAGGTGTGAATACGTTATTACCTGAAAAGCTGTATGAAGCCTGACTTGATTTCACTGAAGGGCTGACACTAACTCTTTTGTTAGTTTAATAATATTGGGCAAAATACTGAATAACATCATTTAAAAAGTTTTTTAATTTGTTGTGTAGATGCTCCTCCTCCTACTTGGGAGCAGCTAGAAAATGGGCTGGTTGCTGTGCGGACTGTGGTACATGGGCTAGTAGACTATATCCAGAACCATAGCAAAAAGGGAGCAGATCAACAGCAGGTAAGGGGGAAGTTGGAAACTTAGAAGTAAGCCACTGTGGATGTTATGGCAGATACAAACAAAACCAACAAGATGACATGAATATTTTGAGACTCTGACTGTAGAAACTAAATTAGTTTAATATGGTTTACAGCCAGCTTCATGGATTAGTGTAGTGATTTTATCTGGCAACAATGGAATGAAGTAATCCTGTTGGTCTAATGTTGCACTGGAGTCATTTTTCACTTTGGATATATAGCAGCATTTGATTCTGTGCTGAAAGTTTCTATGTTAAGTAAAATGATTCTCCTCGGTTACTGTTACATTTTAGTTTGACAATATATATCACTTTTTAATGCTGTATCTGTCCAGTACTGTTCATATATTTGTAAATGCTTTTTCTGTAGTAGTATTTTAACATTTTTCATTCATATAATGTCTGCTGTGCAAACGGGCCAAATTTTCCTCAAATACTTTTAAATGAAATATATGACAGTAAAACATAATTGCTTACGTTATGACTACAGTTTTTCATTTTATTCCCAATAACTTTATTTTGCCCTCGGGATTTATGTTAGGTTCACTAGATCTTTTATTTTGCAATAGTAAGCTTGTGAAATTAAACCTTGTTATTAATTTATCTGGTTCAGGTAAATATTAACAATAGATTATTCAATATTTCTTTTTTCTTTGAGAAGCAAGAAACATTAAGTTCCATTCAATATCCTGCTGAGTAGGGGGGCGCCTGGCTGACTTGGTAGAGCATGCGACTCTTGATCTCAGGGTTGTGAGTTCAAGCCCCCACGTTGGTTATTACTTAAAAATAAAATCTTTTTTTTTTTTTAAGAAAGTATCCTGCTGAGTAGAATAATATGGATACAGTTTTCCTAAATTATCTAAGCATAGACCAGACTTTATTTTATGATAAGAAATAAAAGATTAAAAACTTATTTTTAACTCCATGTTCTATTAGACATCATGAAGAATGTAACAATAATAAGATTAATCTTTTAAGTTCTGTTGATAGGTGATAAAATGGTAATCAAATCGATAGGTAATCAAATTTCATTTAGCTTAGTATTGTGTTTGATATCTCATTAACTCCCAAGACCATCCTTCTGTCTTATACTAGAAAATAATAGTTTCATTTGTACTTTTAGAGATACTGTATGTCCTTGATATATTCTTCTGCATACCAAGAATTGGTTACAGAGTATTTTTCATTTATAGAGCCTACTATAGATTCGTGTTGTGTCATAGGAAATTCTAATTGTAAATACAGCTATACTAAACATTGTCCAAAACAAATATTAGAACACTTATTAAACATTGAAAAGCCCTAAACTCCAGTGGTTTGTTTGTCCATTATAAACCTGGAAAGAAAATGATAAAGCCGTCGTGAGATTTAATCTAGGATTTATATGATGCCACATGTTTGAGAATTAATGCCAATATATCAAAAAATCTGGACCCCATTCTTTATAATTAATTTATTTTTGGACTCGGACTTCAGACAGAATGGCTTTCTAACACTTTTGCTCTGGGCAATCTAGTTAATTGTGTGAGTTAGTTTGAATCGGTGTATAATGTTTTGACTTTGGTTTCAGCCTCCACAGCATAGCAAATATAAAACATACATGTGTCGAGATATGAAGCAGAGAGGAGGATGCCCTCGTGGGGCCAGCTGTACATTTGCACACTCACAGGAGGAACTGGAGAAGTAAGTGTGAAAGTTGTTAAACTCAACCTTCTAATAACTTGTTATGAAATAAGGTAGAGTTACTAAGTAGAATAATTTGCCACTGTTAGGAAACAGAAAAGGAGCAGTTGTATGCTCTTTAATGAATGGGAAATGTTTAGAAAGTAATACAGATTTTTTTAAAAAGAAAACTGAAGTAGTTTCTTCAGCTTTCATTATATCGTGCCCACAGATAGGAAACCAAATATCGAAGTGAATCATTTGCACTACCAAAAAAAATTAAAAATCTAAAAATTTTCATCAATTTTAAGTGATTTTAACTAATTGAATAACGTATTTCCAATTGAAAAACTTGCCCTTTGCTCTGTTCACAAAATTATTTTATTGACAGGCGTAACTTCACAGATTTTCTTTTAAATTTCGAAGATCAGGGGCACCTGGGTGGCTCAGTTGTTAAGCGTCTGCCTTCGGCTCAGGTCATGATCCCAGGGTCCTGGGATGAAGCCTCACATCGGGGCTCCATCGCTCCACAGCGAGTCTGCTTCTCCCTCTCCCACTCCCTCTGCTTGTGTTCCCTCTCTCTCTGTGTCTCTCTCTCTGTCAAATAAATAAATAAAATCTTTAAAATAAAATAAATAAATGTTGAAGATCAGATAATTCCAGTGTTAAATTTTCCAGCATATAGTAGCAAGAAAAGAAAACCTCTTATTTTTTTTTATAAAGCCAGTGTAACATTGCCCCCAAACTTGACAAAGATAGCACCATTAAAGAAAATAAAAATCCATCTCACATATTAATATTTTAAAAATCCCAAATATTAGCATTCAGTAATACGTTAAAGTAGACACCGTGAAGTGCAAAGGTAACACAATGTAATTACTTTAGGGTTAGAGAAGAAATACCATTTGATCATATGCAAAGATGCCAAAAGGCATTTGAATAAAATCAGATGTTCATAATAGATCACAATTCTTTAATAGAAGAAAGCTGTCGTAGACACTTGCTCAACATAATTGTATCTCAAAAGCTAGTATAACTGCATGATGCTCAATTCGTAAAATAGTAGATTCAGTCTCATTGAAGTTGACAGTAAGGCAAAATTTAGCAGTAGTGAGACTATTATTGAACATTCTAGGAGCAGTAGCCACTGTACATACCAAAGAATAAAATTGTCATAAAATCATTACATGGAAAAATTCAAGAAGTACTAGAAACAAAAAAAATGAAAATTTTAGCAAATCAAAAATACTACTTTACAGAAATGAATTGCTCTCTTATAAACTAAAAAGGGAAACATAACCAGTTACAGAGTAAAGGAAAATAAAGATCTCTTTGGCATTACCACCAACAACAAAAAAGATAAATACCAAATAATAAAGTAACAAGAACTATTGAGGATTGAATTAGTAAGCTACCTACTCACATAAGCGAAGAACTGAATAAATGAAGAAGCATACTATGTTCTTGGAAAAGACTTACCATTATATAGGTTTTATCTTCTCTTAATAAATTCAGTGAAATCTCAATTAGAATCTTAACATGATGATTGTTAGGACCTAACAAAATCCTTACCTGGGGAAAGTAAATACATACAAATGGCCAGAAAGTTTCTGAAAAAATAAGTTTTCAGCAGATTAAACTAACAACTATTAAGGTGTATTATGAGCTGCAGTGTACATAAAGACTGGTATTAGCATAGGAACAGGTAGATCAATGAAATACCAAGGAAAATCTAGAAAGAATGCCAGACACAATAGGAACTGAGTGTTGTGCTGAAGGTGGCATTTCACCTCAGTAACAGAGAAGATGACATTGAAACAACTGCTATCCGTTTGAAAAATAATTAGAACTCAATTCTTACCTTTATATCAAAATGAATTATAAATGCATTAGAGATTTAAATCTTTAAGAAGGAACTGTACTTAGAGATCTTTTCTGTTGTTACTTAATCTTACAATAGTAAAGAATTTTTGAAAGACAACCCAACATTCGTAAAGGAGAAGATTGATAAATATGATTATGTAAAAAATCTAAGATGTGGCCCAAACACCACAATTACAAAAAAAAAGATTCGTGGGGAAATGACATAACAGAGGACTGACATCCCTAATATAAAATGAGTTACTACAAATCTGTAAGAAGAACCGGTAAATATTATAGATCATGAACAAATAGGCAATTCACAGAAGAATTAAAAAAAAGTAAAACAATGTCAACTTCATTGATTGTTAAATACAAATTAAAACAAAATGATATTTTCAGGGGCAGCTGTGTGTCTCAGTCGATGAAGCATAGGACTCTTGTTTTCCGCTCAGGTCATGATTTCAGGGTCCTGAAATGGAGGGGCTAGGGTGTCAGGCTCCCCGCTCTGCCGGAAGTCTGCTAATCCCTCCACCCCACCCTCTATCCTGCCTCCGTGCATGCATGTGCATGTGTGTTGTGCACGCCCTCTCAAAATCTTTTTAAAAAATGATAATTTGAACTTACAAATTAAGAGGGACTGTGATACTGCCTAGTGTTTGATGAGATAAGGGAAAAGGACATTTATTATCATTAGGAGTTATAATAGTTTTAGAGCATTGTAAGAGTTTCTAATGTGCATACATTAGACTTACAATTCTCCTTTTGGTTAGTCATTTAGTCACACAAGGATGCAAGTACATGTACATAAGCATCTGTTACTGCATTGTTTTAATAGCAAAAAATTAGAAACAACTTAAAATGTACTGACATAAAGGAATATCCAAGTTACAAAATAGAAGGAGAAGTTACTAAGCAGTCATATATGACCCTATTTCTGTTAATAATGGTCTTACATTCATCTTAATATTAAGGCATGGTATGGAGGGGAAAATCTGTATGATTATGTACCAGACTGTTAAGAGGGGTTACACCTAAGGAGTAGTGTCTCCTCTCCACCCCTCTGAAATTTGTCAAATATGGGAAACATTTGGAAAAATAGCATTATTCTTATGGGGGGTTGTCTTTGAGATTATTTTTTAAAGTGTCCTAGCAGGTGTAAATAGATTTGCTTTCACTGTTGAGGAACAAGGGTACTAGAGTCAGATGGCTTAATATTATTCCTGTGGTTAGATTTAGAATCTACATGCATTTTATACTGTAGTGTCTGTTTAAATTTAGGCATTTTTCTGTATTGCATATATTAATCCACTTTTAAAATAATTTTAATTTTGGGTGGGCACACATAGCATCAGCATCTCTGAATCATATCTGATACAAAGTACTCTTCTTAATTTAAAAATTTTAATGGAATAAATGGTAAATTTTTCTCTGCACACTGGCTTTTTGTTTTATTGTTAATTTATAATATAGGCTAACTGTATCCTAAGGCATTTGAGGGAAAGCTAAAGTAAGATATTTCAGAAACTGTCTTCTGAAGATGTTTCTCCCCCTCCAGTGTTTCAGAAATAGAAATTACAGTAAAAGTAAGTTATAATGCAGATATTATTAGCATGATTTGTAGTGTTAACAAATTCTCATTATAAGGAATTTTATACTTAGTGTGTTGCCTGAGATTTTGTAGTGTCTACACACACACGTTTTCAAGTTGATAGCTACAGCCAATGTTTCAAGAGAATTTCTAGAAAGTAATGTTCGTAGTAGCTTTTCCTTTGTATCTGTTTTTCAAATACATTTTAGTTCTTGGTTTTGCTTTTATAATTTTGGGTTTTGGTATGTGACTTTGCTTTCTATATAGGTTTCGTAAAATGAACAAACGCCTAGTTCCCAGAAGACCCCTGAGTGCCTCTTTGGGTCAGCTTAATGAGGTGGGCCTGCCTTCAGCAGCTGTCCTTCCAGATGAAGGTGCAGTGGATCTGCCTAGCAGAAAAACCCCTGCTCTGCCAAATGGAATTGTATCAGCAGGGAATACGGTAACACAGCTGATTCCCCGAGGGACAGACGCCACCTACGATTCTAGCCTCAAGCCAGGAAAGATAGATCATCTGAGCAGTAGTGCCCCTGGATCCCCTCCTGACCTGTACGTCATTTTTCCTAACTTTTATTTAAAGTTAGTATGGGAAGTAGAGGGAAGAAAGAAAAATCAGTGTTTTATTAAAAAATACAACACACTTCATTTTTGGCTTATTAACATTTAGTAATTTGTGTATATTAGAAGTGTTTTTGAGACCTTAAACTTGACTTGTAGAATCTTACTCCTTTAGGCTAGAATCTGTCCCTAAGAGTATTTCTGCCTTACCTGTGAATCCACATCCTGTACCTCCAAGGGGGCCGACAGACTTGCCTCCTATGCCTGTCACCAAACCACTTCAGATGGTACCACGAGGTTCTCAGTTATATCCAGCACAACAGGCAGATGTTTATTATCAGGATCCTCGAGGAGCTGCGCCACCATTTGAACCAGCACCTTATCAGCAGGGTAATGATCTTTTGTTTATGTTGCTCTCTTTTCTTAGGAGTTATGAGAACAGTTCCAAGAAAGAGTGATCATATTTGCAGCAGCCTCAAGATAAATAAATGCGTTTATGTAATACTTTGGAAAAAGTAGAGATTTTATGATCAACGAAATAGTATAAAATAAGTGAACTAACAGAGGTATATAAAGCAAACTTCCCATCACTGGAAGCTAGTTATATATTAAATATGTGGATATATTTATGGAAATAACAAGTGACCCAAGTAGACAGTAGAAATTTGCTTAACTAAGGCAGTATATATTTTCCTGACCAAAATTTTCTTTGAGCGTGAAAAAGAATTTAATATTACAGTGGGTATAAATTAAACACACAGTATGTTTTTCTTGCTTTCAGTTATCACCTAATATTTTTTCTGGGCCCTGTAGTATATTTGAAAAAAATGCAGCATACGTACTGTAGAGAGTTAATAGTGTAGAATCAATATTAGTAAAGAAATAGTAGGAGTATACGTACGTTGTGTATGTGTGTGCATATATGTGTGTTAAAAATTAAGCATCAGTTGTGGTTAATAATAATATGGTAGAGATTAACTGCAAGGCTCAAGGGAGATCACTGAGAACTTGAGGAATCAAAAAGACTTAATGAAAGAATGCCCTAAATAGAAGTATGGGAATAAAAATACAAATTTATGAATGGATTGCAAGGATGACAGTCTAGAGTTGAGGAGGAATAAGGGGACTTTTGTTAAACCAGGTGTGAGTATTGAGGCCTGGATTAGTGTGGTGGGAAAGAAGAAGGAGGGATTGAGAAAATAGTCAAATTTGAAAAATTAGCCAGCTTTAATGACAATACTAGGTATGGATAGTGAAGGAGTGGAGATGACCGAGGCTTCACATATACAATTCCCATGAAAAATAGGAACACTGATTTTTAAAGTGTTGGATCTCTGTCAGAGACCATGTGGTGCTATTATTTTTTTAAACTGTAGTAGATTAAAGGTGTTCTCCATTTCCTTTTCCCAAGGCTGTCTTAATTTTGAATTAGAAATGTCTTCTCTACTTTCAGAAGAATAGCTTTAAATTGGTATGGCATTATTAACACATGTAAAAATGTGATGAAAGTTTTTTGTATCTTCCTTTGGGCCATCCATCACAGGAAAAATTCAGCTACTCTTGTGAAGGTGACCTTAAATACACTGTGTCAGTCAAGATCCAGTGGCAGACATCAGAAATCGTTCTTGCTGTATTAAGCAGAAAGAGGTTTAATGCAGGGAGTTTAGGTGCCTACAGAATCAGTGGAAGTACTGGAAAAGCAGGCTTAAGCTAGGCCTCCAGGAATGAGTCCCAGAAATAGCTACTGAAAAAGCCTGTTAACAGTGAGGAAGCAGGGCGCCTGGGTGGCTCAGTTGGTTAAGCGTCTGCCTTTGGTTCAGGTCATGATTCCCGGGGTCCTGGGATCAAGCCCCCACATTGGGCTCCCTGCTCAGTGGGGAGCCTGCTTCTCTCTCTCTCCCCTTGCCTCTCCAGCTTGTGCGTGCACACGCTTTCTCTCTCTTGTGCGTGTGTGCACACTCACTCTCAAATAAATGAAATCTTAAAAAAAAAAAAAGTGAGGAAGCAGTAGAAATAGGAAACATGGTTCCTATCTATGCGCCAGGATCATATCACTTGAGGCCGAAGTCTGAAAATTGGGACGCTCCTTGCTACAACTGTTGTCTCCAGAACTCCAGAGCTCTGCAGCAGCAGAATAGATCTGTGTGTGCCACATTCCTTTCCAGTTAGCTCCATTTCACATTCAGATTTCATGCGAGTGATTTGTGGAACCTGAGTTTCAGGGAAATGTAGTCTTGCTTTCCAGTGTTTGCACTGCATTAAGGCACACCAGCAAGATGGTCGAACAACTGAGAGAGCCAGTCTACTGGTGTAGATTATCAATAGATTCGTTTTTTCAGTGACTTTTAAGGATTAAGGTTAACTTTTGTTTATTTTTCATAAAACTAACCTGACTACATAAGCAGAGGGGAAAACGTGAAGAAATGAGTGGATTATTAATTCTTTAGTGTTGAAGTATATTAAAAGGAAAAATATAGAAAAACAGATTGACTTATTGTTGCTTTTGGTTCCTTTTTTGTATTGTACAGGTATGTACTATACTACACCACCACAGTGTGTATCTCGCTTTGTCAGACCTCCACCATCTGCTCCTGAACCTGGTCCTCCCTACTTGGATCATTATCCAGCCTATCTCCAAGATCGTGTAGTAAACTCTCAGTATGGCACACAGCCGCAACAATACCCGCCTGTGTACCCACCACACTATGATGGCCGCCGAGTATACCCCGCTCAGTCTTACACAAGAGAGGAGATTTTCCGAGAAAGTCCTATACCCATTGAGATTCCACCTGCAGCAGTACCATCCTATGTACCAGAATCCAGAGAAAGATACCAGCAGATGGAGGGTTACTATCCAGTGGCTCCTCATCCAACTCAGATCAGACCTTCGTACATGAGAGTATGCTGTTTTTTTTATTATTATATAGATATAATTTGATTATTGGTTGCAGTGATTTACCTTTTTGCCATGGTAGTAACCCTTTGATCAGTTCTTTTTTACGAGAAAGCTTCCCCCTTCCTTTTTTTTTTCATCTTTTCACAATTTGGGTAGGGTTTTTTTGTTTGTTTGTTTTGGGCTTATTTTATTTATTTTTTAACTATTAAAGGGAAAAAAAAATATCCCACCCCACTCCCACTAACGCTTCTTAGTTTCTGAACTTTAGTTTTATTAACATTTCTAGATCTACATTTGACCCTTGAGCAATGCAGGCATTAAGGGGCACAGTGCCCCCCATGCAATTGAAAACCCATGTATAACTTTTGACTCCCCAAAAACTTAGCTACTGATAGCCTACTGTTGAGCAGACGCCTAACATAAACAGTCAATTAACACATATTTTGTATGTTTATGTATTATATACTGTATTCTTACAATATGGTAGAGGAAAAAAAATGTTATTAAAATCGTTAGAGATAATATATTTACAGAACTGTTTTAATTGAAAAAAACCCATGTGTAAGTGTTCCTGTGCAGTTTAAGCTTGTATTGTTCAGGGGTCAACTGTATTTGAAATTATGGTCTCTGGCCAAGGAAAAGAAATTTAAATATAGCTCTTTGGGAAAACCTCAGAGTTTTGGGGGCTTTGTTTTATTAAATCTTAGTATGTTCAAATACTGAGATGAATACACAAGCTGCTACCTATTTAAAAATATGTGCTAAATGAGTTAATGTGTTCTGAAATTCTTTTTCAGTTTTTACTAATCTTTGCATTCCTAGGACCCTCCTTATAGCCGGCTTCCTCCTCCTCCTCAGCCCCATCCTAGTCTAGATGAGCTACATCGCAGACGAAAGGAAATAATGGCCCAGCTAGAGGAAAGGAAGGTTATCTCTCCACCTCCTTTTGCACCTTCACCAACATTGCCTCCTACCTTTCATCAAGAGGAAGTAAGCACATCATTTTTAGTCTCATTTATCAATTTTTCCTTCATCAGTTGTTTGTTGTGTGTCTTGGCTATTTCTAAGATTATGAAGTTACTTTCCTGTGTTTTCTTCTAAAAGGTTTATTTTATTTTATATTTAGATCTACAATCCATCCAGAATTGATTCTTGTTACTATGTTAGGAGTAAAGATCCATTTTTCCCCCAAAAGATAATCTCATTGACCTAGCACCATTTAATGAAAAGACCATCTTTTCCCTAGTGCCCTGAAGTCACAGTAGTCATAATCAGGTCACCTTTGTCATAGTCAGGTGACTGTGAATGTTTCTGGACTCTGTTCTGTTTCATCGATCTATTTCTCTGTCTTTGCACCAGCACCACGTTGTCTTAGTGTAGTTTTATTAATATGTCTTAGTATGTTGTGATGTATATTTTTCAGTATTACCTTTGCTGTTCTTAGTCCTTGCAATTTCCAGACATTTTAAAATTAGCATGTTGATGTTCACAAAAATATCTGCTGCAGTTTTTATTGGGGTTATATTGAATTTCTGGATCTGTGCTGTCCAGTATGGTAACCACTAGCCACATATTGCTAATGAGTACTTAAAATAATGTGTCTAGTCCAAATTCAGTTTACTGTAAGCATAAAATATACACTGGATCTGAAGATTTAGCACACCCCAGGAGTACAACATTTCATTAATGTATTTTCCTTTTTTTATTAATTTCTTAATTATATATTAAAATGATAATACTTAAGGGGCGCCCTGGATGGGTCAGTTGGTTAAACATCCAATTCTTTTTTTTTTTTTAAAGATTTTATTTATTTATTTGACAGAGAGATAGAGAGCACAAGTAGGCAGAGCGGCAGGGAGAGGGAGAAGCAGGCTCTCTGCTGAGTGGGGAGCTGAATGAGGAGCTCGATCCCAAGACCACAGGATCATGGCCTAAGCCAAAGGCAGCCACTTAACCGACTGACCCACCCAGGCGCCCCAAAACATCCGATTCTTGGACCTCAGCTCAGGTCTTGATCTCAGGGTCATGAGGTCAAGGCCCATGTTGGGCTCCGCACTGGGCATGGAGCCTACTTAAAAAAAAAAAAAAAAGATAATACTTTGGATGTATTAGGTTAAATAGAATGTATTATTAAAATTAATTTTACCTGTTTCTTTTTTTCATGTGGCTGCTGGAAATTTTAAAAATTATATATGTAGGTCTCATTATATTTCCATTGGGCATTGTTTTAGATCCATTTAGGGAGAAGTGACATCTTTACAATATTGAGTTTCCAAGAACATTGTATTTCCTTCATTTACTTGGATCTTAATTTCTCCCAATAATGTCATAAATCATAGTTTTTAGTGTCGTGCATATCTTCAATTAAACTTCTAGATAACTAATATTTTTTGAAACCAATGGAATCCTTTTTGAAATTTCATTTTGTTATTAATGCAGAGAAATTAAGTAGATTTTTGTGTATTGACCCTTGTATTCAGCAGTGTTGCTGAATTTCTTTATTGGTTCTAGTATTTGTTAGTGCATTCTTTTGAATTTTTTATACACACAATCAGATCCTCTGTGAATAATGACCATTTGACCTTCTCCTTTTCAATTCTTATGTCTCTTCTTTTTCTTACCTTGTTGTGCTAGCTAAGGTCCTCTAGTATAATGTTGAATAAAAGGGATGACAGCAGGTATTCTTGACTTATTTCTAGTTTTTGAGCAAATAGAGCTTTTAAATAATTTATCAATATGATGTTTGCTGTAGGTTTTGTGGTAGATGATCATCAAATTAATAATCCCCTTCTATTACTAGTTTTAGACTTTTTTAATAATTGAGACGTCAAGGATTTATTTAACTCAGTAATGAGGAAAATAGGATGGTAAAGTTGATTCAAAGAAGAAGAGAGACAGGCTAATATAGTAGTGTGAAAGGCAGAGGAAAAACCACTAATATAAAGTTGCTAGAATAAACTGGTTAATGTACTGCAGGGTATAAACCATGATCTTGCGGATTACTTTGTGTTTCTACAGGACAGTGCTGATTATCATGAATGAATGTTGTCTTTTTAATGTCTACATGGTCTATAGTGGTGTTCAGTTTTACACTTAGGATATTGGTCATAACTTTTTTTCTTGGCCAGTCTTGCTAGGAATTTATGTTTTGTCTTTTCAAAAAGCCAGCTTTTGCTTTTTGATCTTATTTATTTTGGTGTGTTGATTGTATGTACTGCCTCAACCATAGTGTGTATAAGTTTTTTAAAAATCCATTAGGTTTTCTCAGCAAGGTTGCAGTTGATATTATGTAAGGAAAATGTCTTACATCCTTTATGGATAGAGTTATGATTCTAAAGAACATTGCTGTCTGACATTATGAATAATAAACAGTGAAAAGTGAGGTGCATCACATTGCATATAATAAAACAATAATTTTTTGGGCCTATGAAAGTGGTCTACTAAATAAAAGTTGTTCACAGTTATCTAGCTTTTCTATCTAAACACTTTAGATGAATTTTCTACAATGTAGGTTAATTAGTAAAGTCATAACATCTTCTATTAATGTAATTTTACTTGTAAGTATAAAATTACTTTTCAAACATTCTATGTTAGAGTCCTCCTAGAGCCTTGTTATGCCATACTAATTTTTTTTAGCGATATGACACTGCAAAGATGTAAGCTAATTTTGGAATCAAACATACTTATTTTTGAAGTTCAGCTGTGTCATTCTGTGTGATGTTTTATAAGTTACTTAGCCTCCCTAAACTCTGAAGCTCAGGTTTCTCCATTTGTAAATCCAGCATAATAAAGCCTACTTCATAGTGGTGTGGTAAAGATTTACTGAGACACAAGGCATCTGGCACTCAGTAAATAATAACTTTAAATTTGCTTTTTTCTTTTTACTTCTAATAAATATTATAATAATGCCTTGCTATTAAGGAATTTTATCTAGAATTATTTTAGTTACTGACATACAAGGCTATATATTTAAACTTCAGTTCTGATTATAAACAGCCTACATATGATTGTATTAAATTCATACATTTTGGGGCACCCGGGTGGCTCAGTTGGTTAAGCATCTGCCTTTGGCTCACTTCATGATCCTGGGGTTCTGGGATTGAGCCTGCTCCTTCCTCTCCCACTGCTCCTCCCGACCCCTCTGACACACACTCTCTCAAATAAATAAATAAAAATAAATTCATACATTATAAAAATACATAACATAGAGAAATTTCTCCAACATCCCATTTTCTGTATCATCATAAGTTTATTATAAATTTCAACTTTCTAAATATATTTCAACTTTTGTGTGCATGAACTAACCTATTACTTTTTAATAGGATCATTTAGTAATATATTCTGAGGTTTTGTTTATATTTACTTTTTTTATTGTTTTTACTTAACCAATTATCCTGGATGTCTTTCTTTGTCAGTAAATAAATTTATCTAATTCTTTTTACCAGCCACATAATATATTAGGGTGTGGCAGGGTAAGCACTCTTGTTAGTAGGTCATATCTTTAAAAAGCTAGCTGTTCTACATGAAGCTTGCATGTGAAGGAGAAATAAAAGAGAAAATTTTTAAATTGAGATAGGACAAAAAAAGTTTATAAACAGTAGAAATGGGAGTTATGGTTTTGAATGAGTAATATTTATGAACAACAAAACCCTTTGTCACTATAGAAAACCAGTAATGATGACTCAGAAAAGTTTTTTGTTTTTTTTAGATGGGGGAGGCATAGAGCCACTTAGATACATCAGTAGCCCCTATGTTATCAGTATATCAATGCATATATATTTGTGATAAAGTTCTAGTTCTGCCCTTTAATGGTATAGCCTTAGATCAGCTGTGTTCTCACATGGACCTGCGGAACATTTGAGGTAGTATACATAAAAGCACTTTGAAAACTATAAAAGTTCACACAAATGTGAATATTGTGATTTAAAAAAAAAATATGTTAGACCTAGAATAGCTATTCTGTTATTATATAATTTCAGAACTCAACTTGAGAAGATTCAGTGTCTTTTCCCTTTTCACTTCACAGAAGCAACCTAAGGACCAGAATTTATTTAAAATACGAATTAATGCTGTTAAAGAGATTTCAGTAAAAAAAGTTACTGCATCATGATGCACTATATAGAACATTCCAAGTTCCATTTTAAGTACATTCCAAGTAATGCTCTTGTTAACCTGGAATGTTATTGAAAGAAACAATGAGGAGTGTCCAGCAAAACTAGGGCCTGGTGCATATTAGCTCAAAGGTTGATCCATCCAATGAAGAAGAGGATGAGCAAACCTCCTCAAAAGTCCTGGCTTAATTCCTTGAAAGATACTGAGATACTTGTTTTTGACCCTCTGCTAGCAAAGGGTAAAAACTAAACATCTTTCTTCACATGTTTTATATTTTTCATAGTCTACAGAAATCTGTTGTAACAGATAAAGCAACCATCATTATGTTGCTTTAGCGTGGTGTTCTAAGAAATTCCTGCTTTCTCTTTGTCGTTACTTATAAGACATATATATATATATATCTTTTTTTTTTTTCCATCTGTAGTTTTTGGATGAAGACTTGAAGGTAGCTGGGAAATACAAAGGAAATGATTATAGCCAGTATTCTCCCTGGTCATGTGACACCATCGGCTCCTACATTGGAACCAAAGATGCAAAACCCAAAGATGTGGTGGCTGCAGGGAGTGTGGAAATGATGGTATGTGTGATAACTAAGCCACAGTGAATACAAATGAAGAGAAACCAAATAAGTCAGACCCTGTTAATAGTGAAGACACAAATAATTGAGCTTTCCTTAAGAATTTCAGGCCATATTCTATATGATGTGAATTGAATTATGTTTATATGGGTTTTTTATTTGTTTCTTTCAGGTATAAACATAAATCTTCTAATACATGTCTAGATAGACAAGAGCGTTTGTTGTATTTCTGAGCAGCCAACGATTAGCCCAACAACTGTTTAGAACCAAAATTAGGTTATTTTGCATAATTAATCAGGATCTTGGATTTCTTGTTCAAGTAAATTATAACTCTTAAAACTCTGAAGTTTAAACAGTGAAGTTGAATCTAATGAACAGTAGTAGTATTTGAGTCAGAATTGTAGCTAGTAAGCTTCAAGTCAACTGTGGTATATTGAAATGTATTATACTTTATTTTATTTTTATATGTCTAATATCCAAGCTTTATATATATATATGTAGCTATCTTGATTGCTTCTTTATTTTCTAAAGAAATAAAACTTTATAGAAATAGTTAAATCTTGTATATACTTCCCTAATTTCGTTTTTCTTCCTTCTTCCCTGGAGGTAATGTTTATCCTGAATTGGAAGTTTATCATTTCATGGATACTTTTGTACTATTCCTAAACAATTTTGTATGTTTATAGGCTTTATATATATTATATACTTCAGCTTGCATTTTCATTCAACTTTTGTTTTTGAGATATATCCAAATGTATAGGTCAGGTTCTTTCATTTTAACTGCTTTTATCAAATACCATTGTATGATAACTGGTATTGTTATACACACACACACACACACACACACACGTTATTATTTGTTTATTTTTCTGGCTCCCCCGCTCAACAAGGAGTTTGCTCCTCCTCCTCCCTCTGCCCCGTTCCCTGCTCATGTTCTCTCTTTCTCTCTCTCTCAAATAAATAAATATTTTTAAAAGTGGGGGAGGGTTATTAAAGTAACAGAAATTAGCAAAATAAGACTCATTTCCTTAAATCACTAAAGAATAAAAATATTTGTCAACCTAACCTAGATATAATTGAAAATCTCCCAAACAGGTGAAAGACTGTTAGTGTTTTTCAGACATTAGTGTGCATGTAAATTATGTTGGAGTCTGATTAGAACCTGGTGAAGTACAGTTCCTAATTCAGTAAGACTAGGGTGGGACCTGAGATTCTGCATGTCTGATGAGTTCCCACCTGATGCTGCTGCTGCTGGTCCTCAAACCATATTTTGACTAACAAGGGTGTACCAGTTAGATTTCCGTTTCCATTTCTCTTGGTACTTATTTCTTTCTGATTGGAATCCCTTTGAAACATCTTAGCTACTTAATATTTTTAGGCAGTGGTTTTCTAACTATTGAGTTTTGAAATTGAGTGGGTTGTGGTGGGTCTTTTTTTAAGGAATAATGTAGAATAACAATATAAATACAAGAGCACGTATAGTAAGAGGTAAATATTTGTCATGAAATTATATCTGTATATTAGAGTGTATATATATATGTACTGGGTCATGATGTAAAATATATTATTGGGGGGAGTGATCAGAGGTTTAAAAAGCAATGTTTATGATGACAAGCAAATTATTTTAGTTCTACCAATAAGAACGTTATACTCTTTTTTTTTTTTTTTTTTTTTTTTTTTTACCTTATCACAGAGCTGTGGAAATAATGTTAGAGATCTAAGTGTGGGGTGGATTTCTCATTTTACTTTTTACCAGAATGTGGAGAGTAAAGGAATGAGAGATCAACGACTGGATCTTCAGAGAAGAGCTGCAGAAACCAGTGATGATGACCTTATCCCATTTGGAGACCGACCAACTGTATCACGGTTTGGTGCCATCTCTAGAACCTCCAAAACAATATATCAGGGTGCTGGTCCAATGCAGGCTATGGCACCTCAGGGAGCTCCCACAAAACCTATTAATATTTCAGGTAAGAATTGAAGGTAAGCTGATCTAGTGGGTTCATATTCAAGACTTTCAGCCCCCATCCCTACTCCCCATTTACTATGAGTGCTTTCCATAATCTTAACAAGGCAGTAATCTTTTAAACTCGTCCATGGAATTATCCCTGTTGAAAGATAATTATAACCCAGGGAATTCTAAGGGTACAAACTAAAATGTCCCTGTGTGAAGATTGCCTATGTTGGTTTTGTGTTAATAGCTTCATTGCTTTTATTAAAATAATACATTCTCATTTTAAAAAATTGAAATGGGCGCCTGGGTGGCTCAGTCGGTTAAGTGTTTGACTCTTGATCTCAGTTCTGGTCTTGATCACAGGGTTGTGAGTTCAAGCCCTACCAAAAAAAAAAAAGAAAGAAAAGAAAGAAACAATCCAAAGACTGTTTTCTTTCAGTGGGGAAAAAACAAACATCAGTATCCTCTTTAATTAGTGGACATCTTTCCAGATAGCTGTGTATAAAATATGCCTGTGCCTTTTAGATTATGGCTACCTTATTTTTTAAAATTTTATTTATTTGAGAGAGAGAGACAGATACAGAGATAGTGAGAAAGAGTGGGGGAAAAGAGAGAGAAGCAGGTTCCCTGCCAAGCAGAGAGCCTGATGTGGGGCTCAATCCCAGGACCCTGAGATCATAACCTAAGCCGAAGGCAGACTCTCAACCAACTGAACCACACAGGCACCCCAGATTATGGCTACCATAAAAGAAGAATGAAATCTCGGAATTGCATCATCCCACAGTAAATTATTCTCTTATAGATTATAGTCCATATGGAACCCACGGTGGCTGGGGAGGTTCTCCATATTCACCTCATCAAAACATACCTTCTCAGGGACACTTCAGTGAGAGGTATGACTCATTCTTTTTACTTTTATAAACCTTTAAAATTATTCAGCTTTTCTTATTTTATTTTTTTGTCAATAACTTTTATTATTTTCATAGTGAAGTAACAGATTTTTATGTCAGAACAGTAGTAGATCAAACCTAGAGGGGTTTTTGTTTTCTTTCAATTTTTTTTTTCAGTTGAAGTATAGTTGACACAAAATGTTATATTAGGTCAATAATTTTTTTTTTAATAAAACTTAAAATTTATTCCATCCTTTCTTTCCCACCAAAGGGAGAGACTGTCCATGTCAGAAGTGGCCAGTCATGGAAAACCCCTTCCATCTGCTGAGAGGGAACAGCTACGACTGGAATTGCAACAACTAAACCATCAAATCAGCCAACAGACTCAGCTCCGTGGACTAGAGGTACCCGCCTACAGATAGTTTTTCATTCCAATTTTTGGAGGGTTCTAAAAAGGGGTTTTAAAAGGAAGAACTTCTGGGGCGCCTGGGTGGCTCAGTTGTTAAGCATCTGCCTTCGGCTCGGGTCATGGTCCCAGGTCCTGGGATCGAGCCCCGCATTGGACTCTCTGCTCCGCGGGAAGCCTGCTTCTCCCTCTCCCACTCTCCCTGCTTGTGTTCCCTCTCTCGCTGTGTCTCTCACTGTCAAATAAATAAATAAAATCTTTAGAACAACAAAAAAAAGAACTTCTAAGGTACTGTGAACAAAAATTAAGGTCTGTTCCTTAAAGAGTTAGTATTGGTGTCCATTCTTCAAAGAATTTAAGTACTTAAGAGTTCAGTGTGGGACAATAAGAAATTCAGAATTTCTATTCCATGGAAAACAAGACTATCTAAAATTTCCCAGCAGAAACTTATATTCCCTAATGGCACATTTAAGGTATACAGTTTTTATCATCAAATGCTTTTAGCTTAAAATTTGTTTTTCATTTTTCATACTGCCTTTCTTAATTAAAAAAAAAATTCTATTTCCTTTAATCGTCAGCATTTATTTATACATTTTTAAAAGAATCTTAGAACTTAAAAAAGAGTAGGATAAGAAATAATACTTGGAGTTAAAGTTAATCAACTAACTCTAGACTTCAAAAAAGAATAGACTTCAAAGAGAATAGCCTCTGTGTAGCGATTGTACCTTCCGTTAATATAGTTCTTTCCGTTTGTAAGTTACCATCGCAGGTCCTGATTGACCCTTACAATGACCCTGTCAGGTAGGTTAGGCAAGTTGTATAGTCCCTGTGTTCTGGTTAAAGGATAGGAGTTTCACAGAAGTTGAAATACAAACCCAGGTCTTCCTACTCCAAATTCAGTGTTCTTTCCACCATGCTGTCTGACCTGACACTTAAAGAGAAAAAATATCTAAAATCAAAAATTTTTTTTAAAGATTTTATTTATTTATTTGAGAGAGAGAGACAGCACAAGTGGGGGGAGGGCAGAGGGAGAAGCAGACTCCCCGCTGAGCAGGGAGCCCAGTGTGGGGCTTGATCCAGGAACCCTGTGATCATGACCTGAGCCAAAGGCAGGCGCCCAACCGACTGAGTCACCCAGGTGCCCCTGAAAACAAAGAATTTTTAAAATCCTTCAAAGTGCCACATAAAGAAGACTAGGTTTTGTTTACATTACCCTTTACATGGGAGCGTATTCTTTAGAAAACTCAAGACATTCTACTGATAAATACATGGCTCCCTCCTGGAGAAAAGATAACTATCAGAACAGCAGTCATTATCTTTCTACCAAGATCTTTGATAAGGAAGGCTTCCCTTTGGAAATAAATTTTTAGCTAATTCTGTCTTAAGATTCCCATATTACAAAGGCCAATAGGAGATTGTTTTTTTGGAACACATATCTGACTTGTGCTCTTATGTAAGCAATAAGGCTTAGAATTTTAACTATGTAATACTCATATTTTGTCTTGTGCCATTATTTTATTTACATTGGTCTAGAACTTCTTGCTGATTCTTATTGTAAAAAAAAATGGTATGTCTGATTATGTCCTTCTTTAGTTGATTAACTTTTTCAAGATTCAGACCATTAATTCCAAGTATTATTCCTTAACCTACTAATTCATGGCTTTTTGTCTTAGTTGAAATTTGTAGACCCATTTTCTGTTCTAAAAGAATAATCAGCATCATTTGGAAGTTTGCCACATATTTGACTCAGTGTGGTTAAAAGTTCTTGCCATTACTGAGGTTTCATTGAAATAAATTGGAGGATTTACTTCAGAAAATTAAATTTAAAAAAGAGGGGAAAATACGTGCATTTATCCTTGACTTCTCTTTCAAATACAGTAAGAGCAACTTATTTGTATTTGCTCTTAACAAGATTAAATTACTGTTTACTAAGTTTAAATCTCCTAGTTTTTCTTTTTTAATTCAAATGGCATTCAAAGAGACAGTGCCTAATAGTGTCATTTTTATTGCAAATATCTTCACGATAAACTACTTGAGGCGGTGATCTGAAATTGGGCCTGGTCATGTGCATGGTGTGAAATGTGTTGAGTTGTATATGTGCTTGGCTTTATGCACTAGGCTGTTAGTAACAGGCTGGTGTTGCAGAGGGAGGTGAACACCCTGGCAGGCCAGTCACAGCCCCCACCACCACCTCCAAAATGGCCTGGAATGATTTCAAGTGAGCAGTTGAGCTTGGAACTGCACCAGGTGGAAAGGGAAATCGGGAAGAGAACCCGGGAACTGAGTATGGTGAGTGTTCTGGTGGGAAAGCGTGGGAGCTGGGAGAGGTGAAAGGAAAGCTGTGCAGTGATGTCCCAGAACTCATGGCTCTAGAGCTCCAGAATCATCACCCCAAGGCACTCCAATGAGTGGTTAATACTTAGAATAAATCTCATGAAAATGGGCTCTTTCCCTATTTTATTCATTCCTCTTCTCATTCCTTTTTGGTTTGAGTGTGTTCTCTGTCTTAGGATTCTGCATTATGAAAAACTTTCAGGGAAAACAAGGCAGTTAATTGGACATTATTAAATTACTGTTTAATATACTGATTAGGGAAGCTGAGGGGATGGTGTTTATGATTTTGCAAATGTGTTCACAAATAGCATTCTAGTTTTTATAGCCCTTCAGTTATTGAAGACCTGTTTTTTGTTATGAGTGAAATGCAATCTGTACATTCCTTCCTGAGGAATCATATCCATGGATATGCTTAGGGTTTGCTTCATAGTACATGAATACTGGTTTTAGTAAATTGTGGATTTGGGGGGATTGAACCATTCCACCAGGTTGCATGGTAATTGACTCTTTTGTTGAATAGTTTTCATGTTCTTTCTAAGCAAATAAATGGGGTATTTCATTTTTCTGCTTTCAATAAGTATATTATACGTAGTTATATTTTGGCTTACCCTTTCTGAGTCATCAGTTTTTCTAACTTGGGGCATTCTCCCCCTTGTTTTCTAGCTTGGATAGTGAGCAAGTGTATTCTGTTATTATTATCATGTATGTCTCCCTTTTAGGCTGCCCATTTCTTTGGTCATTTTATAAAACTAGATATGATTTATGAATTATCAATTTGTATTATCTGTATTTGGTCTTTCATTAGCACCATTAAATAGAAGATAACTGAATTTACTTCCTTCTCTTTCAAAGGAGAACCAGTGTTCTCTGGACATGAAAAGCAAATTGAATACAAGTAAGCAAGCTGAAAACGGACAACCAGAACCACAAAATAAGGTTCCAGCTGAGGACCTTACATTGACATTCAGGTAAAGGAAGAGACGTTGTCATTGTCTTATATTATCCAATCCTGACAGAAGTGCCCTCATAAATATGGTTTGTTTTTAAAAATATCATTCTATATACATTGAGAAAAGAGTATTTTCACATAAATTTAGTTAATAAAACTTATTTTAGAACAGATTCAAGATTGAATTGTAACAAATGAATTTTTCTGGCTCCATTTCTTCTTTCCCGTTTTTTAGTTTGTTTAAAACCAGTGTTAACATTTTGGTGTAGACCTTGCCAGTCCTTTAAAGTGTGTGGATATTTAACCTCTTTCAAATCCACCTTCCACCTCATCCCCTTGGTTTTTAATTTGGTCTATACCGTATCATCTAGAGCTGGAAGGATACATGTCAGCTATCATTGAACAACCATACAATAAACAGATTTGTAATAATTCTTTATTTGCACAGCTGTAATTATTTTCTTACAGTATTTTGAAGTCATTTGCTGCATAGTCCTGAGTTACCCTCCTGATGATTGTATAACAATAATTTCTAATGCCCTGTTGCTTTCAGGCTTAGGTTTTAGCTATTTATATCCATACACTGTCCTGGGTTCAAAATAATTTCTTGTACTAGTAAGCCTGCTAAAGCAGGGGTCGGAACTTCTTAAAGTCCAGATGGTAAGTATTTAAAATTATGGGTCTTACCATCTCTGTGGAAACTCTCAGTTCTGCCCTTGTAGTGTGAAAGGAGCCATAGGCAATACATAAACAAATGGGCAAGCTGTGTTTCAGTAAAACTATACTTACAAAAACAGGCACTGCTTAGCCTTAGTTTGCCAACCCCTGTGCTTAAAGCATGGACATCGAGCTGTAAATTAAAGTTTAAAAGCTACTTGCATATTTTTCCATACTCACAAAAGAAGCCCTATTGATTTTATTCTACAAATCATTTTTCTCTCTCTCTTATTTAAAATTCCAACTTTTTTTTAAATGTTAACAGTGATGTACCAAATGGCTCAGCGTTGACACAAGAAAATATCAGCCTCCTGTCAAACAAGACCAGCTCTCTGAACCTGTCAGAGGACCCCGAGGGAGGAGGTGACAACAATGACTCCCAGAGAGCGGGAGTCACACCCACTTCTGCTCCCTAAATTATGAAGAGTCCAACTTTTATCTTTTGCTCCTGATCAATTTGTGGGGCATAGGGGTAGGAGAACAGATAACTTCTAAACTTTTTCTCTGAGAGTGGTCAGAGAAATCCAGGAAAAGTACCGGAGGCAATGTGCACAAACACCACTACTAAAAACAAACCCTGCACATAGTTCACATTAATGCATTTTTTAATTTAAAAAAAAGGAAAAAGAAAAAGAAAATTAGCAGTATCTGCAAGCAATTCAGATTAAATTTGTTTTTGTTCTGTGAATGAACTTTATTTTAATAACTTTGGACGCCTTGGATCCAGGGCTTTAAAAAAAAAAGAAGATATTATATATACACTCTGTTTGATTAATTGTATGATCTTAATGAAGTAGGTTTTTCTTGTATTTTGGTATTATTACATACCCAGTGTATAATTCCTTTCCCCCAATCCTTTCCAACTTTCACAAACCCCATAAATTAAAACAGATAGAAAGCACCACACTGTCTTGAGAATTATGTGGTGCTTGAGAAACAAAAAGACAGTAGTAGACTAGTTATTAGAAAATGTGCAGCAAACCAGCTTTTCTAAGAGCTATTACTTGAAAGTCATAATTTTCTTTCCCTTTCTGGTAACTGGCTTCATGTGTATGTTTTTCATATAGCACTAAAACTTTTTGTTGTTCAGGAGGGATTTGTTTCTTGTTTTTGTTTTTATTTCAGCTTTTTCAGAGAGATAATTACCAATTAATTTTTGAAGTCCTCATTTCCATATTATGGATCCATTTCATTCTCTTAATGTAATCAGAAAGCGAGACCAATACTGTAGGCTGTTTGATTAGATATTTAAATGGAGATTATTTTAAGAATGAACTGTAATTTATTAGTACTGAAAATACGTGGTTGGTATATTACCTGTATTGAGCTGATGGTTGGAAATTTGGAGCTGTGCTTTTTCAAATTAAACTTGCTAAAATCATAAAATGTATTAAAAAAAACACAGGAAAATCAACCATGTTTTAAAACTGCAACACTTGAAGTGAAAATGAACAGTCATATTATTTCAGTGGATGTTTTTGTTTTGTTGTACTGTCAAAACCCAAAAGTATAAAATAAAATGAAAGCCCCTGGCTTTCAAATAGATTTGGCAAATACAGACTGCCCAGATCTTAAGGATACTTTATGAATTGACTAGTTGTTGTTCAGAATCATTGGCACCAGTAGGTAGTAAGTACCTAAAAGTCAGTTTTCATAGACTTGACTTTACAATAGTGAAGAGATGCTTCATGAAAATGTTGAAAAGAATAAGGAATTTTTTTAAATTTATTTCTGCTGCACATATTCTGATGCCATGTGTCTATACTGAACTAAGACCTTATAAAACGTTTTTGTGGGATTATTTGATATAGTCACCTTCCCATCCCTCTGTTTGCCTGATTTTTAAGAAATTTCCCTTTCTGGATTATACTACTAAAACAGAAAGCACTGGTTATGTAATAAGTTACTGCATTGCTTTGGTTGGGTAAAAGCAAGAGTTTGTATTTTTCTTGTTTCTTATTTTTCTTAACCCTTAACTCCTGCTGAGGTCATAACAACCTCAGTGTAAGCTCTGTGTCCATCGTACTGTTAACTGAAACAAATGGGGGGAGGGGGGAGGGAAATACAGTCCTGCCATTGCCTACCAGTAGGAGAGTCCAAACAGAACACTCTTTTGAGTAGCGATTATTTAATTTGCCCAGTCAAGGCACCATGTTTATATACTATTTCACATTGAATTTGATTATGCCCTACAGACCTGGCTGGTCAAGGATTTGATATACACATATTGGCTTGGGATTCGAGCTTTCTTTTTTATTTAAATAAAAATTTATATATATTATATATATATACATATATACATAGCTATATCTGTATATATATTGGATATGTTTTAAGGATTTTTTCGCATGAGCGCAGCTGTTGCGATAAAATGACTGATTGGGAGGTAGAAGCAATGAATGAAGATGAGGCATTTTTTCAGTTGATACCATATTTTCCTTTCTTAAAAATACACACTTGCTTTTTTTGCTTTTTTGTTTGTTTTCTTTTTTCCTTAAAACCCTCTTATATGTAAGTGCTTATTGTTTTTTGGGAGAAGGAGAGAAACTTGGTATGTCTGACAGAGTCCCAAGATTTTTTATTTTTTTGTATAACTATAAAAGGCAACATTCTTGGCCTCCAACCTTCTGTAGGCAGATTTGGGCAGATCTTATTTCTCCTTTGGACATATTAGATAATTCCTAAATTTTAGAAGCAGTTGGTTCAATTTGGAACTCAGAATGATTCTGGTATTAGAAGGGAATTTATGGGTATTTTGTTGAAGTTCAGAATAAAAGTAAAATTCTATTTTGGATATCCATTGAAACATCTGATAAGTCAACTTCTGTTATTCTTGTTTTTATATCCTCCAGATACACTCCTTGCTTTCACCATTTTGATTTTGTAAGCTAGGCAGGAATAGATGTTAACTCATATAGTATTCCTATTCTGAATAAAACCAGAAAAACCACTGTTTTGAATTGACTTAAAATAATCCCTTTCACTTTTTAAGTTAATTTCATTGGGGATCGGGGTGGGGACAGATCTCTTACATTGTAGCCTTAATTCTAGCTGTACCTCTGTAAGGCCCCACACACTCTAGAGGAACTCTGGTTGGGTAGAAAGGCAGAAGAATGATATCCTATCCCATTGTGCCTATAACTTACCTATTTTAAATTAGTCATTCTGCCTTTCTCATGGAAATTCTTATAACTTTCCTAGTAGACATAAGCAGTTTTAGGAATTAAAACCTCCAAAGTTTGGATTTCTTTCCCCCCTTTTCTCTGTGATACACTTTGTGAAATGATGAAACAATAAGGGTAAGTGACCTTTTTGGGCAAAACTGCTTGACTCTTTTTTTTTTTTTAACTGCTTGACTATTCAGCAGCTTTTTTTGGTCAAAACCTGTGAAAGGCATTGATTTTTTTTTTTTTGGCTTTTAAAATGTATGCCTTTAGAGACTTAACAGTTAAGAGATGAAATCAGTCAGATAGGAAATAACAGTTTTTATGCTTTCTACTTAGTAAGTAAAATACTAATTTCTTCTGGAGATGACTTTATTTGCTTTTCACTGAATTCAGAAGCAAGACTGACATCACAGATGAACATGAGCAATTCTGAGAGGGTTAAGGTAGGAGTATAATAAGCATTATGTTCACTCTTGTTTAGATAACAAAACCAGAATCTTATTATAGTTAGGAATATAAAAGTACTTTGACTTACTTTTTCCAAGGTATCTCTGGAAAGGAGTAGAAGAACTGAGAATAAGATATCTACACGCAGTTTCCTAACATACATGGTTCTTTTGCCTTATAGATACTGTCACAAGATAAGTCCAATAGCTATCCTGTCTTGGGTGATTTACAGAAGCTAAAGTGACCAAAGATCCATTCCTTTTTACTTTTGTAATCAAAAGAACAGTTAGTTATAGCATAGGTTTCTAGTAATAGTATTCACGTGATAAGACACTTATTTCTAATGCCAGCTACAAATATCCAAATACTCAGAATATATAAAAAATTATTTGGTATTGCATTAATGTGGCTGATTCCCTTCTCTCATCTTATTTCCCTTCCCTTCTCCTAGACTTTCCTGTGTATTTATTCTTTTGCCTAAAAGACATAAAGTTGGTATGATTCTTATTTGTTACCATGAATATGTAACTCCATCAGACTTTCCATAGGTCTTCAGGGTTAAAGCTCAAAGTTTTTTTTCTTGGCCCTTTTCTATCTTGCAAATTCCCCTTGACTTACCTACTGCCCTCCCCAATCTGCAACAGTGACAGTTTGCTGCCTCAAAACAGAGCATTCAAATGAATTCGCTTAGCCAATAACTTCTGTGAAGTTGCCTTTTCTAATGGTGTTATTACTCAGTGATGCACAAATGTGGTATTTGCCCTACTGGTAGGCAAACAAAGGTCTGGTTAAGAATGGTAACCTGCTGTTTTCTTTAAAGGAGAGCCAAAGACTTGTGCTTTACTCTGTTTTGGTTTTGGGGGAAATAGCCATTTTGATTGTGAAACCTTTTAGTATTTGTGAGTTGATTGTATTGTGTAAGTAGATTTATCTGAGGTTAACTGTTAACAGTAGCTGGCCTTATAAAATGTAAAAGTAATGAAAATTCACCAGTTTCTCTAAACCAGTGAATGTCATCTTTTACAACATTGTGTGTAAGCAGTACCCCCGTTTTTTAAGATTATCTTGTCAATGATAGCATCTTGTGTGTTTTGGTTTTTAACTTGTGTCGGAAGGACAATCTATATCACTATGGTCAAGCTATGAGACTGGGTAAAAGAATTCATGAGCATGTGACTGGTGAGAAATAAACTATAGTCACTGCATGTAAGATTATATTCAGATTTGGAGAAAAACAGATTCTTTTCACTAAAAAGTATTTGATTGATTTTAAATACACATGGTGATGGGTGGAGGTCTTACCATCTTTTTTCCACTTTGTTTTTGCTCATTTTAAAGAATTGAGTAAAGGTTTTATAATATAAAATCTACCTGTAAAAAGCACCTGTAATGATACATATTTTATTAAAAGGAAAGACCCAGTTACTTTTGAGGAAAAATTAATAACCTGCCTGGAAATTAACTGCAGCGTTTACTTAGATTTGTCCCCTAAAAGAGCCTGATTGTGTTTATTTTTTAGTTGGTGATACCTGGTGATAGTGTTGCAAGATGATCTCTTCCCTGAAAAATCAGCCTGTCCTTTTAGAAAAAAAATAGAGCAATTAAACTAAAGCAGATTTCACTTTCAACATTAGGAACTGAACAAGCAAACAATTTACTGCTGTCATCATTTTACTCATTTTGCTGGTCCTCATTCATACCTTTCTGCCTTGGACAGCTATGACTTTTATATTTATTTGTTGCTTCAGCTCAGCTTTATGAAATTTTCCTGCTGAAAGGACTTATTGGGAGTTGTAGGTGGATTGCAGTTAATATTTTATTAAATTCTTAATTCAACTTTTCTGAGCCATTTGAAAAAGAAAGCTGTTTTTGTCAAAAGGTACTGTTAATTATAGTAAATACCAACTTAAGATTTGGTTTTTAGGGTTTTATTGCTTTGACTGGTAAAGATGTTTTCATATATAACAGATTCTAATTGATAAGTAATACTACTATGATGTTAATAAATAATAGGACACTGCCGCCACCAGGAAAAAGTAACACCTTTTAATAATAAATGTGTTCCCAATAGGTGGGTTTTCAATACTGCACTGAACAAAGTGGGAAGAGCCCTTTGAAATCCTATTGTGATAAAGGGACTTAACCTCACCACTGGAATCCTTGTTTTCAGAGCCTCTGAATTTTCAGCCAAACACTGAATTTACTTTAAATTTTATTCCTGAACAGAACATCCCTAGAGTAATAACCTTTATTTTCACAAGAAAATAAGGCACAATAACCCAAGAGAGAGAAGTTAAGCCTCAAGATAATATTGTGTCCAAAAGTGTGTATTTAGGAAAGTCAAATCCTGTGGAATTAGTATATTATATACTAGATAAGGTGACTTATTTTCTTGTACTGCGGTCTCTCTGTTTCTGGTTGTTTTTGTTTTGTTTTGTTGTTTTTAACTCTTGAGTAGACAGAGCTCACAAGTCTTTGGCATCCATTTTAGGTTGTACACTTAGAGTCATCTTGTAACTGGAAACTGTCAGACAGCCCCTACCCCCCACCCCAGCCAGTGCATAAAAGGGTCAAGAAAAGGATAGAAAGAAACTACTGGATAATTGGTTGCCTACTTGTTGTTGGGTTTTGGTTTGGGGGTGTGGGGGTGGGTTGCCTGTTTTTTTTTTTTTTTAAATCACCATTTATAGTGTAATCATTGATTGGCTGCCATTCTTACCATAATATCTAAACAACTCTGTAAAATATTCCTCTGATTTAAAGGTATTTTAAGCTTTTGTTTATCATTTTTACATCCTCTGTTCAACGAAGGCACTGTCCTGAGAGCTACTTTTTCCAGGTGTATTGTTGCCCACATCTTCATTACCACACCCCACATCCCAGCCCCCTTCATCCTTTCTCTTCTCACCTTCTGGAAATGAAAGGAACTTGAGGGGGATTTTTTTTTTTTCCCATTTTATTCACTGATCCAGAGGCCTTGTTGTCTTACTTTATGATGTTACTATAACTTTTTGGAACAAGAGCAATGGAAAAAGTAAATTAAGATGATGAACAAAATCTTTTACCCACTGAAGCATTTTCCAGTTGTGAGATTCCTCTTTGTGTGTGGTCTCTTCCCTTGTTACCCCTGCTACCCTTTTCCCCTGACTATGGTCAATTTGGTCTTTAGGCTTATACCAGTCTCCCCGAGACATTCTGCAGTCATTATCACCTTTTTGGGTGGATTTTATTTTGTTTTATTTTGGGTTTTTTTGTTTTTTGTTTTTTTAAAAAAAACTTTTTAACATTGATGCATATTTGCTTGGGATAGAGCTTGTGTAATTTACCAATCGTATTGATTGTATGTGATTGTGCCCTGCAGAGGTATATTTAACAAGACAAAAATAATTTAGGTTAATAAAGGAGCCCATGAGATTTGAGTCAGGTTATAAATTACTTCATGAAATCACTTAGTTTTGGATAGTGAGAATTTATATCTCCTATTCTTACAAATCAGTGCTAGATAAAATACCATTTTTAAAAAGTTCTCTTGCATTCCTATTTTTTTCCTTGCCTCAGCTCCCTGTTTTTTCTTGCCTGTCTCCACCCACCTGTTCAGAAATAAAAATATTGAGTCTTAAATGACAGCTGATTTTTAAATTGCTAAAGTTTGTGAAATTATACTTTTTCCAAGTGTTTTCAACTTTTTTTTTTTAAATGAAGACAAATGGGTTGAAATTTCACAAGCTGTGAATAATTCTTTAGATTCTGGCAAACTGTGAAATCTTACTTGAAGACTTTATCTCTTGAAAGTTCTTTTGGAATAGGAAAAAGAACCCTGTTTGAAATGGACCATTTTCTTCTTTTTTTAATGTGTTTGTATATCCAATTTTTAAACAGCCTTCAAAACAAGTGAGGTGGAAATAGTAATAGGAAGATGTTTAGGGCAGCAGAATTCTGGGTCTGAATAAGTACATGTTATACTTGTCAGGTTTTTAAAAGGATTAACGCCATCTTTTTCAATTTTGTATTATTTGTGTGCATGTTGTTTATATCAAAGATGCCACATTTTGTTAAAATCCTATTTCCTTTCTTTATTACCTTGGAAACTGACTCAGCCTCATGTTGCTCCTAACTAGTGTTTAAAGCTCCCAAGAGTTGCAGATAAAAGGGTTATTTTAACAAGTAGAAGGAGGTGATTCACCTTTTGGTTTGTAAATATCTGGTCTTTATCTGCTTTCTGTCAGCATTTATATTAAATGATAAATTAATGAGGAGAAACGTGTAGTCTTTTTTTATAAATGAATGTGTGCCATTTTACTCTAACCTTGGGATTATTACACCTTTCCTTTTTTTAGTGTGAAAAATAGAGAGTTAGATACTTATGCACAAGTAGACACATACTTGCAGTAGCCAATTTTGTAGAGATATCATAGGAATTACTCCAACTTTAAATACACTACAGTCCAAATTCCTTCATATGTTCTACAGCAATTGCACAGTAAAGGTAGTGGTTCTGAGATCCTACGGTCTGTTCAGTGAGACTCCATGGCAAACATCCAGAGTTCTGGTTCTTACGGCTTCTCTTAAATCAGGACCTTCTTTATGTTTAAGCAACATGGACTTCCTGGGTACCTATTTTTTGTCTTTCCATTCTTACTGACTGCTCATTGTCCTGAAATCTCCACCCATTAGTCATTCCTTGTAGTTAGAGGGTAAGTGTAGGTTGATTTTTCTCTTAGAGACTGGTATAAAATATGCCTTAGTCAGCAGTTCAGTGGCATGAAGAAGAAAAAGGGGGAGAGGGAGGGACTACTCTAGATTCAGAAGAAAGTTAAGAGAAAAAATAAAACCAAATGCAACATGTGGAGTTTATTTGGATCCTGATTCCAGTGAATCAAATGTGCAAAGACATTTTTGAAATAATTAGGGAAATTGGGTACTAGGTAAGACCAAGGAATACCTTTTTGTTCAGTGTGATAATAGCAACATACATAAACATACAGTTTACATAAGTAAATGTCTATTTTTAAGAGACATAGAGCTGACAATGACTGGCATTTCCTTTATTTTTACAGAAAAGTAATGCACATAAACTGAAGGTTATTTTTACCTCCTACCAACAATTAGCAATTAGGTGTCTTTGGTACCCTACCTGACCTCAAGGGAAGGAACCAGAGTAAAAAAAGGTCAGAGGGTCTGAAGGATGGTAACTACTGCAACAACCCTTGAATGTTAGAAAGTCTAGAGTGGGGATTCCAAAACCAGCGTGCCGTCTTTAACACCATCCCAGGCCTACCCTGCTCACAAGCAGTAGGGTATTTTCTGACCTTTACACTCAGACTCACATAGGTTAATGTGAGTTTGTTTTTTGTGTATATTAGCATTTCATTCCCTGTAACCAGCTAATCTGCAATGATCAACTAATAAATCCCCTCCACTTTCCAACATGGTGGCCTATTTAGTTAATGGCTGCCACCCTTATTTGGGACACCTTGCAAATCAAAAGTGAGCTTTCAACTACTCACTGAACACCCACTTTGGTATTTACTGATTTATTGAGTCCTTAATCATATGTACCACACTGTAGAAGATAAAGAGAATACGGTCTTTACCTTCAAGGAGCTTAGGCTCCAGTTGTGGAAATTGACATGAATACAGTTTTAAAATAGGTAACAGGGGCACCTGGGTGGCTCAGTCGGTTGGGTGTCTACCCTCGGCTCAGGACGGGGCCGTGGGGTCCTGGGATCAAGCCCCTCATCGGGCTCCCTGCTGAGCAGGGAGCCTGCTTCTCCCTCTCCCACCCCACTCGTGCTGTCTCGCTATCTCTGTCTCTGTCTCTCAAAATCTTTAAAAAAAAGTCAAAAAAATAGATAACAATCATCAACAAAACAATAGAATTACCAAAAAATTATTCAGCCACAATTGTCTTCAAAAGAGATGAGCCAGGAGCTGTGAGAATGTACACAAAGAAGACTTAACCTTGCTTGGCTGAGCAGCAATGGCTTTCCTGAGGAAGTTGCAGCGAAGGTGGCACTTGAAGAATGGACAGGGTGGCAGGTAACGTTGGAGACGAGACTGCCAGTCAGAGAAAACAGAATATGTTTCTATGAAATACGATTCTTGGGAAAGAAGAATCTCTGTTATAGAAACAGTGATTGACGCAAGAGTAGAGGGAATGAGACCGTGGCAAGAGATGAGGCACAGCTGGACCACAGAGGCCTGCTGATGCTAAAGGATTTGGATTTTATTCCAAAGGAAAGGAAAGGGAATCCAAGGAAAGGTTGCAAGCCGGCAGTGAAGGGATCTGATTGGTGCCTCTTTATTCACATTTACTGGAGAACTTCTGGTGCTCACCTGGTGCTCTTGTTAAAGTGTCATTACTGTTGCAGCCCGTCTGGAGGGGGGCCTGGGATTATCTAACCTGCTCCCAGCTGATGCCCGTCCTGTTTGTCCGAAGGCCACACTTGTGAGTAGTAAAGCAATTTGAGAAACAGAAAGATCCATTTTCTGCCATCAGACTTTTGTGAATTGAATGAGATGTAAGACACAATTAGCATTACCTGGAGACTACTTCAAGGAAAATGCATAGACCTGGGGAAGCAAGGTGATTCAGGGAGGTTTTTACTTCTGAAGAGTTGATTCATAAAGGTATGAAAGGGTTTATAAGATGATCAGGGTGGAGAATAGACACTCCAAGCCTAGGAGCGCATACATAGTCATGAAAGAATGTGGCCTTGTAATGAACTTGAAGGAGTTGGGGATAGCTAGAAAAGTTTGGAGGCCGGGCCTTGGAAAGCTTTGTGTACAGTTCTGAGTTTAAATTTTATCTTTTAGCCGTTAAAATCAGTAAAGATTTTAAGCCAGAGTGAGATGTGATTATCGTAATTTGCAGTAGAATAGGGTCTGAGGCGGAAAACCCAGTTATGAGTCTGTTGCAGTAGACTTCCAAGCAATAATGAGGGCTGGCCAGCAGCATAGTGGGAATGAAGAGGAGGGAAGAACGTCCAAGATCGTGTGTAGTGGAGCCACCACTTGACAACAAACAGTACAAGCATGATTGGCATTACTAACGGTGCCACCAAAGTCAGCTGCTTCTCATGGTTCCCTTCACCAAGCCCTAGGTCTGTTCCTAAATCATCAGGTTAAAGGGAAAAAATGACCTTTGCAATATCGAAGCTCTTGAAAATACTGTTTCAAGGAAAACCTACAGTCGCCTCAGCTTATCTTCTTAATCCTCTCAAGTCTAAAAAGTTCAGGCTATTACGATCTAAATTACGGGGCCCTCTGATTTTCCTCGGTCCCTAAGCCGGTCCTCGTCTAACTGGTTGGGCCTTTTGTTATCCTGGCAAGCTAGGGAAATGGACCCAACCTAGGAATCCTGGACCTCGGGCAAGACCCAGGCTGCCTCTGCAGAGTGGGCCGGCCCATTTCTCTCACTGAGCAGCTTGAGGGTTTTGCCTTCAGCACCATTCCCTGCTTAGCTGAACTGCGGTAAGCGAACAAAATGTGATAACTGAAGCTCATTTCTGTTCAAAGTTGGAACAACCTATTCCCAAGGAGCGTCTGTTGGTTTTCAGCACTGACCATCTGGAAAGGGTCCGAAACCAACCCTGTGTCCTGATGGGATAAAAGCTACCAGGCCACATTCATTCCTAGATCCTCCTTTCCACCTCCCCCCTCAAATGGATTTGGACAGATTAGCTAAAGCAGCCCTACCTTGGCAGCGGTGGGTGAGAGACACCAGTCACGTGGTTAATCCGTACTCACCCTCGGCCTTGGCTTCACTAGTTGTTTCCTGTTGCTTCTGGGTTTGTCCAAGTCATCCCCTCTTTCTCCAGATAACTCTCCCCCCGTGCCTCTGCCTCTGCTGTCTTCTCCCCTTCTTGATGTCTCTTTCACCACCTACAGCTTCCTGGACTAAAGTAGGAAAACAAGCTTTTACTCCATGCAACGTTCTCCTGCTCAACCTCCCGAGAATACCCTCGTCCAGTACTTCTGTTCATACAAGGTGTCAGTCCCTCTGGACAAGTAAGCATTTTTAATACTCTCAACTTTCCATTTAGGAGGAATTTAAAGTATTTTTCTGTTAACAAGTCGGCAAAACTACTCCGAAGCTGGGTTTCTTCAAACACAAATATTTATTGAGTACCTGGTACGTGGAAAGCCCAGTGGCATGTGCACTGGGCATGTTCAATAAATATTTGTGGCTTTGATTTGGTGTCCCTGAAACTAAAAGCTGGACTTTCTAACCTGTGTGAGAATTTGAACAAATTCCAGTGAGATACTTTGAGAATCTTACTTAAAAGCTGCCAAGTAATAATGAGGGATTATTTTGATAAACTTTATTTCACCTCAATTAAAATAACGTAACTACCTGGTAAACTAGAAGCCCGGGAGAGCTGGAGATGGCTCTGGTTTTTTGCCAGATACCTTGCCAAATTTCCACGAAGAGTTAAGCTTTGAGTTACTCAGTAACCAGCAGCAGGAGCTCAGCTCTACTGTTTGTATTCTGCCAAGGTCTTCTTCTTGGTGCCAAAGAAAAGAATGGAACAGCCCAGGACATGAGGGAATGAACAGTAAGGATCAGCTGAATTACCTGCTCAGGAGCTGCTACTGAGACTAAAGGCCGAGTAGGGAAAGAGGAAGTTTTTAACTTTATTACTCAACTTGAAGGAAATATTTTTTAAAAGAGAAGGTGGGGTGCCTGGGTGGCTCAGTCTGGTTAAGCATCTGACTTGGTTTCAGCTCAGCTCTTGATCTCGAGTTCCTGGGGTCGAGCCCCACGTCAGACTCCACACCCTGCGGGGAGTCTGCTTCTCTCCCTCTCCCTCCACGCCCCCCCCCCATTTGCGTGCACACCTTCTCTCTCTCTCTCAAATAAATTTTAAACCAATAAATAATTAAAAAAAGAGGTGGCTGAATGCTATATTCTTTCCTCTCTGTGGCCCCTCAAACCTACCCCTAACAGCAGAGCACAGAGGACCCCTGTTTCCTTCCAACCTTGTTTCCACTCAGAGAAAAATAGAGTCTGCCCCCAATTCCAGAAATGGTCAGACGTTACCGTGAAAAATTTGATTTAAATATACTTTTATGTATTTAAATATAGACCATTGTTAAAACACTATAGAATATTGTGGATGAGTGGGTTGGAGGCGGGAGGGGAGACCCAGATTAGCTTGCCCAGCATATAAACTCTTTTTCCCTTTCCTCATCAAACCAGTCTGAGATGAACTAAGAGGAAAGGGATTTGGGATCATGAAAAGCTAGACAGTGCAAAGGCAAGGGGGTCTGTATGAGACCCAGAGACTAGACTGGTATTAAAGACTCCCAAAGACCAACTGAAAATCTCATTTGGAGTGTGCATCAGAGACGAATGCTTTCTAATAAACTATGTGTAACCAAAAAATGTGGCAGTCCTTGGGTTCATTTCTGGGCCCTGGGGCCCTGGATTTGGAGGGAATCTTGGACAAACTTGATGATAGAGTATATCCAGAGGAGAAGAACCAGGTGATGATATAGAAAAGCAAGAAAAACAACCGGACACTGAATTTTAACTTGGAGACAACAATTTCTTCATAGCTATTTTATAGGAGCCCAAAACCTGTGAGACAGGCACAAAGTGTCTGAATCTCAGCTTTGCTAGCTTTGTAATTTGGGGCACATTCCTAACTCTTGTGAATAGCAGTTTTCTCATCTGTAAACTGGGCCTAAGAATACCTAACCTGTATAGCTGACAAAAGAATTATATAAGCTAATGCCTGTCAAGCCCTTAGCATAGATCCTAATATATAGGAAGTGTTCTAAAGTGGCACCTATTATAGCGATCATATTCAAAGATGTAAACAATTTGACCTAAGCTAATGTAAAGTAATGGTTAAATTATAGACCATGAAATATTCTACAGCCATTAGAAATTATTTTGCCAGGCAGAGCATGCCTAAACATCTCTGTTCCACCTGCAGACACAGAACTGGGCTTGTCTCCCTCTCCTTTTCTCCTTTGTTGCTAGCCAGGGGCTCAGCCTGCTTCAGATCCTCTTTGGTGCCACCTTCATCATGCCCTGGTACTTCTTTCTCCCCAAGCCTCAGTGGAATACAACACTGACACCCTTATTGCTCACAAAGTCAAGACCTGTTTGAATAAGTGATACTTGGGCATGTTAAAAAGTAGAACATTAGGGGCACCTGGGTGGCTCAGTCGGTTAAGCGTCTGACCCTTGATTTCCGCTCAGATCATGATCTCAAGGTTGTGAGATAGAGCCCCATGTGGGCTCTGTGCTGGGTGTGGAACCTGCCTAAGATTCACTCTCTCCCTCTCCCTGTGGCCCTCCCCAGCCCCCTGCTTGTGTGCATGCTCTCTCTCTCTCTCTAAAAAAGAAAAAAAATAGAACACTAAATAAGAAGGTACATATTGACAAGTCTTGCTTCCTCTCCTGTCTGTCCACTCCTCACCCCTAACATCTCCACTTTGTGATACAAAAGGTAACATACTAAACACTGATCCGCAGCTTACTTTTTTCCCTATTTAGTTATCCTGGAGATTTTCCATATCATTTCAGAGAAAGGATCCTCATTCTTTTTGACAATGGCATAGTCTTCCAGTGGGAATGTACCTTGATTTATTTAACTAGTCCCTTATAGATGGAAGTTGTTTGTAATCTTTTGCTATTACTATAAATCAGGTTACAATTAGTAATCTCATTGACACACATACAGATATATCTGTGGGATACATTTCTTGAAGTGGGATTTCCAGCTCAAAGGCTAAATTTATTTGCAATTTTTGGTATTGTCAAATTTCCCTTCAAACGGTTACAGCACTCTGCCCTCCCATTAGCAATGGTTAAAAGGGCCTATTTCCTCACAGCCCAGCAAGAGAGTGTGCTAGCTTAGTTAATCTCTTTTAATTCTAATAATTTTTAGTGATAATCCTTTTTAAGGACTCAGATGAGAAATAACTGGGAAAGTACAGTGCTTAAAAAGTCTTGCAAAGGAATCATTGAGGGATGGTAAAATTAGCAGGTGAAAGTTTGATGAAAAACAATGTATTTACATATTCTAAAGGTATCTGCCCACAAGACATTTATTTAATAAAAAAGAGAAAATTGCACATTTTACAGCAGAGGAAAAAAACTTGGCAGACACCATCCTAACCAAGTGATCAAAGTTATTAACGTCACACCAGTAATGGAACAAATTGACATCATGTGTCTCCTGATATGATGCACTGGGAAGGACACGATATTACTTCTGTAGTATGCTTGCCCCCTAAGAAGTATAACTTGAATCTAACCCTGAGGAAGCCTTAGACATACTCAGATTGAGAGACATTCTTCAAAAATAACTGGCTTGGGGGTGCCTGGCCGGCTTAGTCAATGGAGCATGCGACTCTTGATCTCAGGGTTGTGAGTTCAAGCCCCGCATTGGGCATGGAGCCTACTTGGGGAAAAAAAAGATAAAAAATAACTGCCTTATACTCTTAAAAAAATGACAAAAGAGAGCAACTTTTTCAAACCAGAAGACACTAGAGACATGATACCCTTTCAGCTGGATCCACCGTCTTCCAGTAATTTGCCAAAAGGACCAACACAAAGGGAAAGAGGAGAGTCACCTGCTGCAGGTTCTGTAGGCCTTTTAGGAAACATGGGGTTGTTCCTTTGGCCACATACATACAAATCCACAAGAAAGATGATATTGTAGACGTCAAGGTGATGGGCACTGTGCTAAAAGGAATGCCCCGTGAGTATTAACATGACAAAACTGGAAAAGTCAACAGTGTTACCCAGGATGCTGTTGGCATTACTGTAGACAAGTTAAGGGCAAGATTCTTGCCAAGAGAATTAATGTGCATGTTGAGCATATTAAGCATTCTAAGAGCTGAGATAGCTTCGTGAGGCGTGTGAAGGAAAATCATCAGAAAAGCCAGAGAGAGATACTTGGGTTCAACTGAAGCACCAGCCTGCCTCATCCAAAGAAGCACATGTGAGAACCAACTGAAAGGAGCCTGTGCTGATGGAATCCATTCCCTATGAACTCATGGCATGATAGGTGTAGGAAATATGAAAGACCTCTGGACTGTAAACAAAAAGAGAGAGAGAGGGACACATGACAATTAAATGCAATGTGTGATCCTAGAAAAGGAAAAAAAAAGCAGGAGGGGGCACTAAATCAATGTTTCCCAAAGTGTGGTCCAGGAGCCCCAGGAAGTCCCCAGGACTCCTTCATGTATGCATGAAGTTAAACTTTTAATATACCATCTTTAATAATACTTAGATATTATTTAGCAAGATTACAAAGGGATCCTGAGGGCAAAAAATTTGAGAACCGCTGCTATAAAGAACATTAGTGAGACAACTGGCAAACTTAGAATACAATTTCTAGATTTGTTTTTTTTAAAGATTTCATTTATCTTACAGATAGAGCAAGAGAGCACAAGCAGGGGGAAGAGTAGAAGGAGAGGGAGAAGCAGGCTCCCTGCCGAGCAGAGAGCCTGATGCGGGGCTCGATCCCAGGACCCTGGGATCGTGACCTGAGCCGAAGGCAGACGCTTAACCATCTGAGCCACCTAGGCGCCCCCAGTTTCTAGATTTGAATATAGTTCTGTATCGTTGTTGGTTTTCCTTACTTTGATCATTGTATCGTGGACATGTAAGGTCATGTCCTTGTTTTTAGGAACTTCACACTATTTAGGGATAAAGGGATATATCTGCAACTTACTCCCAAATAGTACAGAAAATAATATGTATTACATGAATATATATAATATATGAATTATACCTTTGAGTGTACCACTTTCAAAGAATCTTCAGTCACACAGAAGGAGGCATACTTATCCTGTGAATACTGTTGCAGCAATCCTTATGATACTCTCTTTGGCTATTTAGGAAGAGGAAAATATAAATAAACCTACGCTTTATCTCCATTAGTTTGAATTCATTTAATCTCCCCAATAATTAGAAGTAAAAATAACAATACAGACCAAGAAACAGGATTTGGTTTCTTTGCTTTAAAGAAGTATCTCAAGGGCACCTGGCTGGCTCAGTCCGTAGAGCGTGAGTCTTGATCTCAGGGTTGTGAGTTTAGTGTTGAATGTAGAGATTACTCAAAAATAAAGTCTTGGGGTGCCTGGGTGCCTCAGTCGTTAAAAGCGTCTGCCTTCGGCTCAGGTCATGATCCCGGGGTCCTGGGACTGAGTCCTGCATTGGGCTCCCTGCTCAGGGGGGAATCTGCTTCTCCCTCTCTCTCTGGTGCTCCCCCTGCTTGTGCTCTCTTCTCTTTGTCAAATAAATAAATAAAGTCTTTAAAAATAAATAAATAAATATTTCAGAAGTAGCATGTATGTTTTTTACCTACCCCATACTTTGTCTCCTGATCCCCCAGTGGGATCAATTCCTCCCTTGTGTGTCCTCGTCTGGGTCGTGGACATGCGGGCCCTTAGAAGCCTGAAGGCAGTACCTTGTTTCAGAATACTCTCCCCTCCGACTGGATATTATGGACTCTCTCTCCCAAAAGAGAGCTGTGAAAGAGAGCATATTGCACTGAGCAAGAAAGCTAGAAATTTCTGGACATTCAATTTGGCTAGTTATATTCACCTATTTTCTTTTTTTTTTATTTTTTAAACATTTTATTTATTTATTTGAGAGAGAGAATGAGATAGAGAGCATGAGAGGGGAGAGGGTCAGAGGGAGAAGCAGACTCCCCGCCGAGCAGGGAGCCCGATGTGGGACTCGATCCCGGGACTCCAGGATCATGACCTGAGCCGAAGGCAGTCGCTTAACCAACTGAGCCACCCAGGCGCCCCTATATTCACCTATTTTCTACCTCTTTGTTTGGTTAACTAAGAAAAAAAATCCTGAAGACAAAGTTCTCAGTTAGGCCTTTTCTGACCAAGTTTGACTTTGAGAACATGTCCTCCTTTTCCTCTTCTATAAACATAAAGAAGAGAGTGAGGGAATATACCTAAGGGAGGTGGGCCTTGCCTTCGCCCGACCTGACTGAACTTTAAAACTTCTCTACTAGTTAAACAACACTGGGCTCTACACTTTGCTTAACCCTGGAAGCTGGTCATCAGCCTTTGACCGCAGTCTTCCGCTCGTCACCAGCTCCCTCCCCCACCTTAGCTTTTGGAACCTCCGTCAGATTCAGAGCAAAGAAGCAGTTTTCACAGGGATTGCCTCAGAACACACTATCTCCACTCTCTGCCCGGCCCTGTGGAAGATTAGCAACCATGTTTTCCAGTGGGATAGGAACTGTAGCTGCTGGAAAAAGGTAAGAGAGGCAAGTTTTCTCTTTGGCATGCCCTCATTGGTGTTGACCTTCAACGTTCTCCTAAGGATGGCTTCGACACCTTCGAGAAAACCAGGCCCTCTCCCTGGTAGTAACAGTAAAAGATGTGTTTGGAAGACGTCATTCCAAGCGCCCTCCCTCCCACCCCCTCTTGGGGTAAGCCACACCTTGGGTTCTTAGCCCAGGAAACAAAGGGGATATCTTCCCCTCCCCAGAGGTGCTGTGCAAGCGCCAGCCCTTACAGCAGCCCAGGAGACTCCAACGTGAATTCCCAGGCCTGCCAGACAGCTGAAAAGAGGGAAAATTTAATGGTGAGGATCTCCTAACTCCCTTTTTGCTTCTCTTTCCACTCAGTTGCCCCCGCTCCAAGAGCTCAGTGACCTTTGACTGAAGGACAGCAACCCTGTTCCCTTGCCTCACAGTCAGCCCCCCTCCTCCCTCGATACCACACACATTCCCTTCTTGACCTGGGTCGTTTGGGAGGCTACAAGTGAGGCTGTGGCACCACCATCTTGGTTTTCCTTCCCCCTATGAACAACGCTCCCGGATCCCCCTCAGCCTCCCAATGTAGCTGAGGGACAAAGAGGGAAACCAAAGGCAAGCAAGACGGGGAGATGAACGGCAAGATTCTCTCCGCTTCTTCACCCTGCCTTCTATATCTCCCCGAGCGTCTCTGCTTCTCCCCACTCTGTGCCTCTGTTCTTAAAGGGCTGCAGAGCCGGCCTCCCCTCACACAAGGAGCCAAGTACCCCTCAGCTGCCCCCAGCTTCCAGCCAGCCCAACACTCGCCCGCACACCACCTCCGCAAGTCCTTTCCGCCCTGTGTGCGTATCTTTTTCTGCCAGGGGACAGCTGAGAAGACTCAGTACCCACACGGACTCCCAAGTCAGCCAGAGGAAGCTCCTGGCCCACCCTGTCTTTGTACAAGAATATTACAAGTTTTTCTCCTGGTGTGCCTGAGCGTTCCAGTTCTCCTAATTTGCCAGTAGCATGATCTCATTTTTTTAAAAAGTAAGATTAATTTCACTGGCTTTTAGTGAATCCATGTTGGAAGGATTAAAATTTCCAGGCAGAGAAATGATGACGGCCTAAGGCTGTGAGAGAGCAGGACACAGAGCTCTTTGAATCCAGGGTCTGAAGACTGAGGGTGAAAGGGAGGAATCCGGGGAGAACTCCCTGTTTCTGGCTTGGATGTCAGCCGGCAGGAGGCTCCCATTTGCTGAGCTGGAGGACAGAGGAGGAGAAGCAGCGGGTGGGGGAGACTTACAAGGACAATCTGGTCGTGTTTCCCTAAGGAAGCTTCAGGCTGCCCAGGTGGAATTATCTGGCCCCCGCCGGGAGGGTGGGGCCAGGCTGGAACTGGAGGCCTGCGGAGGCTTCGGCCTGTTCACCCCTTCTTTTTCTTTTTTTTAAAGATTTTATTTATTTATTTGACAGAGAGAGAGACACAACAAGAGAGGGAACGCAAGCAGGGGGAGTGGGAGAGGGAGAAGCAGGCTTCCCGCGGAGCAGGGTGCCCGATGTGGGGCTCGATCCCAGGACCCTGGGATCATGACCTGAGCTGAAGGCAGCCGCTTAACCGACTGAGCCACCCAGGGCCCCCCTGTTCACCCCTTCTTACCCCTGTTGTATTACGGAAATCTCTGCTGCATCAACCCAAACCTCCAACCCTTTCACATCCAGGAGGCCTTTCCTAAACAGCTTCTGTAAAGGACTCCTCCTAGTGCCCCAGGTCTGCGCTGGGGGCTCGGGTTCCCTGCCTGTTTATCACGCGTGGGTGTCTCATCTCGCCAACCGGAAGCTGTGCGTTCTTTATTTCTTCCAGCCTTGGGGCCGCGATGCTTTATAACCATCAGTTGCTGCAATGGTTGATTTTAATTTCAACCTGTGTCCAGGCAAGTGGATAGAGTCCACGACCGGACTTGTCCTGGGCCCCTGTACTTTGCGAGGCTTTGGGCCCACCTCTCGGCCACACCAGCTGGGCTGGAATCCGGTGCTTTACTGGGGCAAGTCTGTGATGGGCAGCAGGGATCGGGGTTTTCCCAGCCAAGCTTAACTCAGCTTTCTGTCCCCCTATAGGAGGGTATGTTTTCTGTCCTTGCTGCTCATTGGCCTCTGGGGCTGTGTGACCTGTCGCTGGAGCCCCGTGGAGGACATCTGCACAGCCAAGCCTCGGGACATTCCTGTGAATCCCATGTGCATTTACCGGTCTGCAGAGAAGAAGGCAGTCGAGGATGAGGGCGCGGAGCAGAAGATCCCCGAGGCCACCAACCGGCGAGTCTGGGAACTGTCCAGAGCCAATTCGCGCTTCGCCACTGCCTTCTATCAACACCTGGCGGACTCCAAGAATGACAACGACAATATTTTCCTATCGCCCCTGAGTATCTCCACAGCTTTTGCTATGACCAAGCTGGGGGCCTGTGACAACACCCTCAAGCAGCTGATGGAGGTACAGTCCGGAGCCTTCCTGCCTAGCCTCGTTACTGGACCCCAAGGAAACGTGTGTTGGTCTAGAGCCCAGTAGAGATGTTAGGTGGTATCCCAGTCTCTTTGTGCTTTTCCCCTTTCTCTTCCAACCCTTTATTCTCCTTTTACCCGTGTATTCATTTAGAAGACATGAGCTGAGTATTTATGCTGTGTTGGGTGCTGCTCTTGAAGGAGCTCATACACGGGGTGGCTGTTGGTCAGGGACTGACCCCACCGCATTAGCCAGGCTCCTCCACCATTTTCTTTTGGCTCCTACAGGTTTTTAAGTTTGATACCATCTCTGAGAAGACGTCTGATCAGGTGCACTTTTTCTTTGCCAAACTGAACTGCCGACTCTATCGAAAAGCCAACAAGTCCTCTGAGTTGGTATCGGCCAACCGCCTTTTTGGAGACAAATCCCTTACCTTCAATGAGACCTATCAGGACATCAGTGAGGTGGTGTACGGAGCCAAGCTCCAGCCCCTGGACTTCAAGGTGAGTTGCAGATGCGGTCCCTGACCTCAGAGTTCTTCGTTTCCCCTCGGAGGTTGAGAAGGTAGAGAAGCAGTATTTGCGGGAAGGTACTCACCCAGGGTCCAAATGAACTGTGGGCTATGAGCTATGCTAGTTGAAGGTAGGTTGGGGGTGGGGAGTGAGTAGAAGTCAGCACCCCTGGACTCTATCTGCTTGCTTGAAACTTGAGAAATCAATGGTATCTATGGCTTAGATTGTGGTGGCTTCTCTGAAAAAGTTGTATAAATAATAAATTCTTCATGTTATCCACCAAGATGTCAATCCTACAAGACACCTTATTTAATTTTTAAAAATTACAAGGGTCAAATAAAATTGGTGTATGGTGTGTGTCATATTCTCCTCTTGGAGATTCATGAAACACCTGAGCCTAGTAAGTTTTCTGAGAAGTCCTGCAACAAAGAAGTCTATTGGCTTTATTCAATCAGCATTTCTCCTTTTTTGTTTATTTATTTTTGACCACATAGGCATCCTTCCTGCCCCTCACCCCTGCATAACTCACTAGCTTCTGCACATGTCAGTAAAAATAACATTTTGTTTTCTTTTTCCCCGACTATTGTCCTCTTTTCTGTTCCTTTATTTCTGTTTCTCTTTCTTTCTCTTTCTTCTGTTAATATTTACTAACCATCTGGAAGATTCATGGCATTATACTAGATATGTAAGTTCTCCCCAATCTGGGTTAGAGTGGGAAACGGTGTGAAAGGGCAAAGGGCTGATGAATAAAATGAAATGCTGTGTGGGGAAGTGGAGAAGCCCACTGAAAGCACAGGTCTGGATAGGTTTGTTTCCTATTCTCCTCAGGAAAATGCAGAGCAGTCCAGAATGATCATCAACAAATGGGTATCCAATAAGACCGAAGGGCGTATCACCGATGTCGTGCCCCAGGATGCCATCGACGAGCTCACGGTCCTGGTGCTGGTCAACACCATTTACTTCAAGGTACTCAAAATGGCCCTGGAGAGACCCAGAGGACTTCCTCTTGTCCTCCAGCTCACCTGCTTTCACACCATTAGGCATTAGATAGGTCCTCTCTGAGAAAAGGTCCATGCATGGCCTGGGCAGAAATACAAATTTATTGAGAGTCTAGAACCATGTCTAGGGCCACAGCTGCTGGCCTGAAGTCCAGGGGGCCCTGGCCATGTCTCTGCCCCCAAGGAAGAGTGTACACGCTCACAAATTTAGCATGCCCAGCTGCAAAGTATGTGCGGGGATGAACTCTCATACACGCGTGACCATTTTTACTATCTAGTTAACTCCATTTTGAAATCCGGAACAACATGATAGATTCTACTGACAGTCCTCAGTGATGAGATTTTCTCCATCATCTGGAGCAGCTTCAATAGTGACTCAAAATTCCCCTTGCCTGAGGCTTCTGAACCCCCCGGTGCCAGGCTCACCCCAAATTTTGCAGAGTCCTGTGATTTGACTGTGCGGATGGCTTTGTCTTTCTCAGAGTCGAGAGTTCTAAAGGCTGCTCCAAATTAAGACATGTGGGAAGGAGACTGAGGGGGAAGGTACTGGGAATAAACAGACCACTGATCCTCAGGAGGGCCACAGGTTTAAGCCGGGGGAACCTGGGGCACATTTGTCCATCGTGGGTCGTGCTCCATGGGCCCTCCCACCCCACACAGAGCCCAGGAGTTCAGCCAGTCCCTGCTGTTGCCAGCCACTCTGTCTCTTGGGGTTTCCCTCTCCCCCAGCGTGGAGAAGGTTGTAGTTACCCAATGTGTATTGCCCTTTAAGGTTTACAGAACACCTTGCTGTTTATTAGCCCTCTTTATTCTCATAAGATCATCAACAAACCTTGGGCCTCTCAGACAGATTACTTAGCTTAAGTCCTGCCTCTTCCATTTCTGCTGTGTGAACTCAGGTGAGTTACCGGAGACCTTTCTGTGCATCTCTAAAATGGGAATAATGATGCACCTCCCTCACGGGTTTCCTGACCCTTGACCCCTGAATAAGTGAGTGCAGCTGATTGGGGTACCTGGGTGGCTGAGTTGGTTAAGTGCCTGCCTTCGGCTCAGGTCATGATCCCGGGGTCCTGGGATCGAGCCCCGCATCAGGCTCCCTGCTCAGCAGGGAGCCTCCTTCTCCCTGTCCCTTTGCCTGCCTCTCTGCCTACTTGTGCTGTCAAATAAATAAATAAAATCTTTAAAAAAAAAAAGTGAGCGCAGCTGAAATGCCTAGAGCAGTGCCTGGCACACCGTAAGCATCTCGCAAATACTAGCCATCTCCAGCTCCTAATTTTACAGGTGAGGACCCACCACTCCAAGAGTTAAATGACTTGTCCCCAAATCAACCAGCCAGAATAGGACAAGGAGTGGTAGTTACAACTCAGAAATTTCAAAGGAATGTCTTGTATCCCAGGGTCCCTCCGTTTTTGAGCAGGAAGTTAGCCAGGACTCACCCTCTGCCAGGCAGGGCTCCAGGACAACCCCCTGGGTTATTATCTGTGTCTGGCCTTTATTTATCAGGGGTGGAACCCAGCCCTTTGGAGGATGACCCTTGAGAAAGAGGCGGGTGGGAGGCAGAAAGCAAAAGACAATTAGATTTAAACTCAAAAAGATGCTTGTGAAAAGGCCAGTAGATTGTTCTCGGTTTTAGTTTTTTATTTTACTGGTTATAAAGCAAATAAATAGCCACTGCTAAAAATCCGGGAAATACAGAAAAGTTCACAGAAAGAAAAAAAAACATAATTCCATCACTCTGCCATAGTCACTGTAAGCCTTTTCATGCATAGCCTCTAATTTTTTCTCCTACTAATTCTGCCTGCATTTGGGGGTGATAAAATAATGTGACTATTTCCCATGTCAGCAACCCACCTATGGAGGGTTTTGGTCTTCTCGCTGTGATTCTCCCACCTGCTCTCTCCACCGCCTCCCCTCCCCACCCCGCCACCCCCAGGGCCTGTGGAAGTCAAAGTTCAGTCTCGAGAACACAAGGAAGGAACTGTTCTACAAGGCTGATGGGGAATCGTGTTCGGCATCCATGATGTACCAGGAAGGCAAGTTCCGCTATCGGCGAGTGGCCGAAGGCACCCAGGTACTCGAGCTGCCCTTCAAGGGCGATGACATCACCATGGTGCTCATCCTGCCCAAGCCCGAGAAGAGCCTGGCCAAGGTGGAGCAGGAGCTCACCCCGGAGATGCTGCAGGAGTGGCTGGATGAGATGGCAGAGACCCTGCTGGTGGTCCACATGCCCCGCTTCCGCATTGAGGACAGCTTCAGTGTGAAGGAGCACCTGCAAGACATGGGCCTCGTGGACCTGTTCAACCCTGAGAAGTCCAGGCTCCCAGGTTAGCCCAGGAAGGGCGTTAATCTTCCCTCGGTCCCCCATGGCGGTCCGAGCAAAGGTGAAAGAATTGGAGAAAGAGTAGAAAAGAGCAACGGGTCAGGAGTAGAGCAAGGGTTCTACTGCTAACTCAGGGAGACCCCTTCCTTTCCAAGGTCTGGCTCCTCTTCCGTATCCTGGTGACTTTGCGCCTGGATGTCCAGGGACCCAGCTAGCACTGGAATGCTTGGAGACTGTAACTGGTGTGGGGGATGGGACCAAGTAGAGAAGACCTCGAAAAGACATCAGAATTCAAAGCAAAGACATGATTCAGAGCTGGGGACATCTTGGTCCCACACAATAGGCATAGCTGACATTGAACAGCCTGATATTCCAAAGGGCTCATGAGTTTTCCCTCAAGTCACTTGGACAACAGATGCGGCCAACCTTCCCCAGCTGTGAGACTTCAGCAAGTGTTCTGCGGTCTTGGTTCCTACAGTCTACCATTCTTTAAAAATATGCATTAAAATATCTTTTTACAAAAGAAGTTTACAATGTCAGGTAATTGAATTTACCTTTAATAGGCTGCTTATGAAACTAGGTCTAACCAGGGGCCCCTGGCTGGCTCAGATAGAAGAGCATGTGGCTCTTGATCTCAGGGCCATGAGTTTGAGCCCCACATTGGGTGTAGAGATTACTTAAATAAAAGTTGAAAAAAAAAATTAAACTAGGTCTAACCAACTTCTCTCTTGAAAACGTTGCCAGACTGGAAAGAAAGACATTCCTACTAGGTGGGGTGAATTTTTCTTTAAGAACAGAGTCCCCTGCCCCCTTCTAAGAGCTGAAGCGTGAGATGACATTCAGAGGAGCCAGGCTGAAAAAGCCTAAAGGACTTTATTCTTCTAAACATGCATTTATTTAGGGAGTATCATTAGGTGAGGGTTCAGGATTTTTATTTAAAAAAAAAAAAAGCCCCAAAGGACCTCTTAATTCAAACTGAATTCCTTTTTGTGGGTTGAAGCTGACTTTTTCCCATTTCACAGAACCTTCTCTGGTCTTCCTTCTAGGTATTATTGCAGAGGGCCGGAGCGACCTCTATGTCTCACAGGCATTCCATAAGGCCTTTCTTGAGGTGGGTACACCTTCCTTTGCTGTCACTTCCTTTTTCAGTACATCAATATCTCATGTGATTTATAACTAGGGACTTCTTGCTCTGCTGGGTCTGTGGTCTTCCAGCAGGTGTGTGAACAGCAGGACACAACTGGGGACAAAGGCATGTTTCCAGTGTCCCTCAGACCCCAGATCTGTAGGCCCCTCCTCCATGAGGCCTCCCCAAGACAGCCCTCCCCTGAAGCCTTCATGGTCCCATTGTTCCACCCTCCCTCCCACTACTTCTCCTGAAGCAGGTCAAACATGTAGGGGGAGGGTGACACAGGAAAAGAAGCCAACAAAGGCCACAAAGTCTTCAGAAGGAAGGCAGAATAATTGTCACGTGAGTGAGGAGATGCAATAGCTTGAAAAAGACAGGTTATAGTTTCAGAACATAGTGTTGTTATTATAATTCCAACAAAGGAGATCCAGGAGAGTGGGCACTCATGGAAACCCAGGGAGGAGTTTTAAGGAAACAGAAAGCATCTAGTAACAAGATAGAAAATTGGCCATAGGTTACCATTCCCTGAGGAATTTAGACAGAACAGTGGGGGCACAGGCCTGATTGTGACAGCTGAAGAGTAAATGGAGGATAAAGAAGAGGAGCTGAGGAGAGTGGATCGTGTCCTAAAGTGTGTTCTAAAGAACTAGAACTCTACGTTGCAAAGAACAAAGTTTGGTGCTCAAGTAAATGTGTATCCTCTTCTTGGGAAATTAATAATGCACACTAAGAAGCCCCACAGCAGAAAAACTGGTTCAATATTGCTTAACTTACGGGAGGGAAGGTGGGGGGGGGGCGATGGGTGAAATAGGTGTTGGGGATGAAGGAGCGCACTTGCCGTGATGAGCACCAGGTAATGCATGCAATTGTTGAATCACTATATTGTGCACCTAAAACTAATATAACACTGTACATTAACTGACTGGAATTAAAATAAAAACTTAAAAAAATATATTGCTTAACCTAGTGTTTCCCCAACTCAGGTGCCCGTGGAACCCTTTACTAGAGTAATAGCCATGTAAAGCCTGTCAAAATTCTGGTTCTCAAATACTGAACTATGGACCAGTAGCACTAGTTCAGTGGAGAGCTTGACTCTTGGAGAATCCAGGATGGGGCCTGAGAATCAGCATATTTACAAAGCTCCTCAGGAGATTTAGATCCACAACCAGGTTTGGGAAGCACTGTCCTCTGGGGGAACCAGGCTATGAGGAAAAGGGGATGGCCACTGTTAGAGATGGTCACAGGATTGAGGAAACCACAAAGAAAGAAGGTTATGGTCAAAGGAGAAAGGTTTCAGAGCATGGTGCTGATAAATATAGTGGCAGAGTCCAAGCTCAGTGAGAAAATGTAGTCAGGAGGGAAGTGGAGGGATTAAAGAGCAGAAGGAAGGCAGAATAATCGTCACGAGAGTGAGAAGATTCAATAGCTTGAAAAAAAAGGTTATAGTCTGAGAACATAGTGTCATTATTATAAGTTCAAAGGTAGAACAAGTCTGAGAGATGGCAAGTTCAAGGCATGGCCATGGGACTGGTTTGCTTAAGTAGAGTGAAGGTAATGCTCATTGGGGTTGATGAGATGAAAGGAAGGGGAGTTAGTGTGTTGACTGGGCCTCCTACCAAGATGGGTAATTGTCTGCATCAAATGATAGCAGGAGTTAGGGTAGACAGAAAGGCTGTAAGTGAAGTGCGCAAATCCTCAACATGGGGGTATAATCCATAGGACCACAGATGTCAGTGACCTGCAGGACAACAGCAAGAGCAGAGGCCTGTATCTTCAAGGTATCGAGATCAGACCTAGGGGTTTGACAGGAGTACTGAATTAGTGGTTTGGGAAGTTGTACGAAAGTCACTACTGACCCCCTTCTACCATATGGATTATGAAGGTTAGTACACTTAGGAAGACGGCGAGGGAAGGTATGTCCTCAGTGTTTTAACTCTGAGTGAAAAATCCTCCTCTAAGGACCCTAAATAGAATAAGTCAACTCAGACACCCTTGAGGGCTTTGAGTTACCATTAGGAAGAAGCAGAGGTTTGGATTCATTTTATCCCCCTTAGCCCACTAAACAATGGTGCAAGGTTCTTCCAAAGCTCTTGGAACAAAGTTGTTTTCCTTGGAAACCTTGGGAACCCAATATACAGGACCCCAACTGATTGTAGGTCTCCTGGGAATCCATTAGAAGCCAGTGTCTGATTTGAATAAGATGATCCTGGTCTTGCAAAAGCTCCAGGCCGCTCACAAATCCAGTCCTAGAATGACCATGAAACAGCACAGGGAGGCGGGGGCATAGGATGGTAGGGAAGCAGGGAAGAAGAGTGACAGGGAGAGAACACCTTCAACCAGCTCCACAAAGCTCAGGTCTCTGAAGTGCTTTCATTAAGAGGCAGGGACAGAGTTTTGGTGATATTCTGGGTCCCCAAGCAAAATTTTCTGAAGGTGTCTCTCTGGCAATTCAGCTTATCAGCAATTGAAAATACCAATGTGTCAGACCATTACTCCAAAAAATACTCACCTCATTCAGCCAGAGGACCCTTGTCTTTTCATAGGCCCAATGTCCTGAGTAGCTGCTTGGGGTAGTTCTATCTGGGATCTTGATGCCCCAAGAGTGAAACTATCTCAACCATAGAGTTCTGATCTTGAGTCAAAGTCTCTTTTAGCATCTGGGACAAGGTAACCCTCCTGCCCTACCCGGCACGATGGGGCCAGCCAGAAACATGGCAGCCTGCTGTACATGTGCATTCCTGGCTCAGGAGTTACCTGAACGGAGCCCTGGCTCTTACGCAGCATGAGGCTTGGAGGAACACAGGTGCTTACCTCAGTGTTCATCGGATGAAACAATGAGTAAAAGTTGCGTTCTAGTGGGAACACCACCTGACCCGAGTGTACTTTTCCCTGGAAGACAGCATTCTGAGGAAGTGCTGTGTCTGTGCGTGCCTTCCCGCCTCCGAGGAACTGCAGGGCAGGTAATGCAGCCGTTGTGTTTCCTCTGTGGTCTGCAGGTCAACGAGGAGGGCAGCGAAGCTGCAGCAAGTACTGTCGTCAGCATCGCCGGCCGTTCGCTGAACCCCAGCAGGGTGACCTTCAAGGCCAATAGGCCCTTCCTCGTTCTCATAAGGGAGGTTGCTCTGAACACTATCATCTTCATGGGCAGAGTGGCCAACCCTTGTGATCACTGAAGTGTTCTTTATTTTTTGCACCTCGTCCTCTTTTGGTTTGTGATAGAAGTAAAAATAAACACAACTACTCCCAGTTATGAATGGATTTTGCCACATGAAGTGAAGACAAGGGGAGGAGAAATGGATAGAGATGCCGGTGGGCATTTGGTCAAGCGAGCACTTTCAATTGCTCTCTACCAGTGAGCACACCTGGGTCAGGAAAGTGAAGGAGGGGGCCGCCTGGCTGGTTCAGTCAGCTAAGCCTCCCACTCTTGCTTTCAGCTCAGGTCATGATCTCAGGATCGTGAGATCGAGCCCCAAGGCCCATGTAGGACTCTACACCTGGCAGAGTCTGCTTCTCTCTCTCCCTCCGCTCCCCCACCTCCACACTCGCTTGTGCACATGCTCTCTCTCTTAAAATAAAGAAATAAATAAAATCTAAAAAAAAAAAGTGATGGAGGGAAATACATTACTGTTGCATCTTGAAAGATGGTAGGATCGTAGGCATGCCAAAAGGGCAGGGGGAGGCTGAAATGTCCGTTTTCCCATCATACTAAAAAATAAATAAATAAATAAAAATCCAAAAATTGTAAAAGAATTAATCTCTATAAACAGGAAAACCAGACAGTCAAATCTGAGTATTAAACCATTTAATTCTCAAACCACTCACATGCATAATGTTCTTTTACACAGTGTTAAAATAAAGAGGAAAATGTATTTTTATACAAACAGAATTTCAAGTATACATTAATAGACTTTTCAAATTACTAACCAAGTTGCTAAGATTTCATTCACATTGTTCTTAAAGCTGTTCAACGAGAAAGCTTTTGCTAAACTGCTTTAAATATGTTTATATAAACCCATATCTTCACTCTTTTTCTGACTCTCCCTCCCCCCAACCCCAGTCTCGGCCCGCCCTCCTGCCCTCCCCCCTCCCCCGACACGACAGGGCTTCTGGGGCTCTAGGAGACATGCAACCCCACCAAGGACTATTGGCTTGTCATCAGGGGAAGGACAGAATCTACAGGAGGAGAGACTGAGAACACCTGTCAAATTAAGGGAGAGAACAAATCTAATATTTAGAAATGACACAAATCAGAATCGTATCTTATAGCCTTTATATTTTCACCTTTTTCCTTAAAGAAATCTCAGCCTCCCACAAAACCACCTAGAAGTTTCTGACAATTTGGTAGCTGAGCAAATAACTTAATATTGGGTATTGTCCCCAGGGAAACTTCTGCAATCAGGGTAGGCATTTTAAATGTCTTCATTTTTGGTTGTTTCTTTTTTTCCCTTTGGCAAGGGGTGGGGACAGCTTAAAAATGGGTAGGATTTGTGTTGACATTAAGGAATTTGGTTAATTTCACAGGGTCTGGCAGGAGTTCTCCCTCCTCACCTCTCCTCCTGAAGTAATCTGGCTTTCAGGGCCAGGAACAGCCACTCTCCTTAGGAATTAAAGTGCATTTGTTCAGTAAAAGGGGGGTGAGGGGAGGTGCGGTTTACACTTAAGTGATAATGATTAAAAGAGGGTGGGGTGAGAAAATCCTATTCCTATATATAGGTATTTATAATTAAGGTCGTAATAAAAACAGATATTCTCTAAGGAAATAAGATGCATGAACCCAGGCCAGCACCCTCAGAGGTGGAAGAGCGCTCACCTGGCTCACTGACCTTTCGGAGGCATCTTTATTAATGGTGTAATAGCTTCAGATGAAAGACACAAACCTCAAATGTTTGTTTTTTCAAAGGGAAAAAACAGACTGGTAGGTTCTTATAGTTTAAAACTCTACCTCATTCCCTTTCAGGGATAACATTTTAGAAATTGATTGTCTGTTTTAATATGAATCTTTGATTAGCAAGTTGTGAAAAAATGTTAAGTTTGTCGCTTACAAATATTACGGTAGCCTTTAAAAACACAGGAAGGGGGGGCATGTTGATTCTTGCTAATGGTATCAGCTGAGGGGAAGAGAAATTGTCCTATAATCTCTTTATTTGATAGCTACCACCAGGACCTTATTTTCTGACTATTTTCCTTGAAATGCTTTACTATTTCTTGGGGGACAAACCCAAGAGTTTTCCAAAGAGAAGTAAATGCTACATTATTAGCTGTATGAAGAAGTGATGGGCTCAAGATGAGAAGAGGGGAAATGGTCCTGGGTTCTGGCCTCTGAGTCCAGTGTGATCTGCTTTTCACAGTGACCAGTGGGAAGGCACAGTGCCAGGGACAGGTAGATGGGGGACAGTTGTCACCCACCATATAAGCACCATAGAGAACAGGTGGACAGATTTCTTTCAGACCATGTCCATCTGAAGGAAACCACATTTCAGCTACCTTGATTTTTCTATCTTTAAACCCTCAGCCTTCTCTTCTCCTCCCAGGGGCAGAGCGTGAGTGAGTCCCAACCCTGAATGACGAGGAGCCAGGAAATCTAAGTGCTCTTCCAAATGTACTTCTCCCTTTACTCACTTAGGCTAACATGCCAAAGATGGAGAGTTCTGGTTTTAAGATTCCTTAAAGGAGAGGCCATTGGTTCCTTACTGAATTGGCAGATCTCTTCAAGTTCTGCCATTAGATCACAAAATAACGCAACGGGCTAAAACTGTGAACACAGACCAGAGCAGATAAAAAAGTAATGGACTGAGAGAGAACACATTTCTCTAGTTTGGGAATGTTTTTCTTTTGTTGAGTAGGGGGAGGGTGGTGAAACTGTGATCAGACTAGCATTTGTGTAGCTGTTTCCTAAAGGACTCCTTAGAAGTTGAAGAGGAATCAGCAAGCCAATCCAGTAGGGCAGACAACTTGACTGAACTTCACAGTTCTGACAGAGAATTCCTGTAGGGCATTTGTTTCATTCCTTGCTTAAAATATAGAACAAGTTTATATATTTTGTACCATTACTGACCCATCCTCCTTGTCTACTCCCCCCCCGCCCCCCAGGAATCATAAAATCCAGTGCAGTGTGATTTGCATAAAGTTCAACAATGGTTCACAGTACTCCACAACCCTCTTCAGTATGACACCCTAACGCGTTACTCTCTGGATGCATGCAAGTCCCAAAGGCTACTGTTTTTCTATTCCACCCCATATTGAGAAGCCTTCATAAATTTTCTAAGGCATAGGAGGCATTTTCTCTAAAAGACATTGCAGCATTACATGCAATGTAAAGAGCCAGGCCTCCAGGTTATTTTAATGAAATGTCAAGGCCTGATGCTAATTCAGTCCTCTGCACTAGCCAATCTTTCCATCTAACCGATTTTTCTTCTTGAACACACCGTGACCTATTTGAAATTTAAAGTATCAATTATTGTAGGCAATATATGAATGAAAATTTCTATGGTGCCCAGAATTCTCTCAGAAAGAGACTGCTATATCTGAACTTGCTCTTAAACAAAAATTTCTATCAGGAACGAGAAATCACTTGGTAGCTAGTCAGTTTGAATGGGGTTGGGGGGTTGGTGTCTCACTCGTAAGGTAATCAAACAGTTCTCCCCTTCCCATTACCGTGTGCGAGTTGCCACGGGCAGGGCAGGCATTTTTACTACCTGGGATGGGGAGAAAGATAGGGAACCTCACTTAGGAATTACCAGGTTAGGTCTCTGACATCCTGGAATAAAGATACTAAAATTACTCATTTCACATTTCATGTAAAATTCAGAAACATTTAAGCCTTAGCTAGTGCATTTCATTCACAAAGCAAACACAAAAAACTCCAAAAAACAAACAAAAAAACCCCAAGGAAAAGTGAAAGTCACTTTACATTGAAATCCCACTTAGAAGACAGGCTAAGAGACAAATAATCAAATGTATCACCATCACCCCCAGGAAGGATCCTTCTTTTTCCATTAACTTTAATAATGCTTATTTTACAAATAGAAATCATCCTAGATGGGGTGGGCTTGGCCCTTTTAGTAAGTTCAAGTGCTCTATTTTAGCTACTAGCAGAGTTGAGAAATCTCCACTCAAATCATGTACGCAAAGAGGATTCTAGAGACCAGACTTTGAAAATCTGTTTTGCTTACTTATGCACACCTTGTATTTGGTATAGAGACGAAACTGGATGGATGGTAACATCTCTCTCCAGAATTACTTTGAGGACAAATGGATGATCCATTTTACCACCTGAGCCTTGGCCCACTTTAAACTCAGAGCCATGCTGGGCTAGCAATAAAGATATCTTATGACACAAAAAGAACTAGACTGAGGTTATCCTGCTGCAGGCCACTCAAGATTACCTGGCCAGTGATTCTCAACCTTGGCTGCCCACTAGAATCAGCTGCGGGGCTTTTAAAGCCCAAGCTGCACAGCACACCAATTCAACATGAGGGTCCGGCAGGGGCCCCAGGCAACAGTCATTTCTTACACGTCCCACGTGATTCTAATGTGTAGCCAAGATGGAAAACTCCTGGCTTAGGTCAACTGGCTCTGTAATAAAAAGCATTCAGGCCAGTGTTCACTTAGGCCAGAGGGAAGAAGGGTAGGACTCCATGCTTACTCTCAGATCCACAGATTTACTATGTGCCCCAAAGACAGGCCTAGGCATTTCTCACCTTTTTGTTTTTTAAATAAATCACTTTGGCTGTAACAGGTCACACTGCCAACAGTAAATTTCGGATTTAGGTAAGTCTGCATTTAAGTATGTGTTATAGCAAAACACCTGGGGACAGGCCTAGAACAGACTTGGCACAAAAAGATAAGCCAGAGGGAAGAAGTTTCCTAAGCAGGAGTTAATTCCTGAGTCTAGGATATTAGCATGGCTTATAAAATGACAATTATTCTACAGTTAGAATAACAATAGCTGGGCAGCTCTTCCCCTGTGCTTTAATAAACACACACACACACACACACACACAGAAAAGAAAGGAAGAGAACCAACAGCTGTGGTGAGTAGACTCATGATTTCCTGCCTCAGCTCCCTCCAGGACTCACGCTGTACTCAGGCAGAGGTGACTTAGATCAGTGGCCTCCTAGGAGTAATGCCTGTCTCATTAATTGGAATTTCACACTGTATCATCATTTGCCCTTCCCAGTCACCAGGACAGCAAATCCTGATCAGCTAGTACCTAAACACAGAGGCCAACCTGTAAACATCTGAGACTAGATCACTCTCTCATTCTCACTCCTAACCCGAGAATCCCGGTTTGCACGTTACAAGCAGCCAGTGCCTTAGAATGAAAAGGTGGAAAGCACCACAGGAGATCTATGATAGGGTCGAGAGTCCTTCTTAAGCCAGAACACGTGTTCAAAATGTAGGTAACCTGATATGGCTCGGTGGACGAGCAGCCCAAACAGTAAGTCAGCTGAGCATCACAACCGAATGTAAAGATTAGGTGGTGTGCCTCGTGGCAGGGTATTACTGAAACTCAATTTCCTGACACCCGCAACATTCAAGTGAGGTCATCTTGACTACTACAACAGCAGAGGCATTAAAAACAGGAATGTCTCTCTGGAGTGACTAAAAGCAAAACAAGTCATCTAAAAACCCATGGCATTCATCCCTCTGTGTCAGGATACTGGCAGAAGGCTCATCACTGGGAAAATACCGTTAGTCATCTGGTCCCCCAGTAATGGACTGCAAATGGCAATGAACAAAAAAGCAGCTCAGGACTCACACAAAATTTTCATATTTCATTAAAAGGAGTTTGGTGCGTCTTTAAAAAAAAAAACCAGGAAGATTCCACATGCACTGGCTACTCTTGCCAAATAGAAGCCAGCAGATAAAAGCACTAAACCAAAGCATTCTGACACTGTTGGATTTCGACACCAGAGCTAAGTACCAACATCTGCACGTGACCAGGAGATACTGCAACCTCTAGACTGTGTGTCTGGCTTTCCTTCGCTTGCTACAAAAAGCACACTCTTTCTTCAGCCAAGTGCTCAGAGGTAGAGGAGCTGAAGTGAGTACAAAAGAGGACGAGGTGGACAGTGGCTGAGGAATGCAGCTTCCTGCCCAAAGGGCTACAGGGCAATCTTGGAATATGCTCAGTCTTTAATGGGAGGTAGACTATTCTACATTGACTTATCTGCCTTCATCAGACACCTTTTTCTCACACACACACACACACACACACATAAAATCACACAGACATCGCTGGCAACTCGCGATAAAATTGCAACTTGCAGCAACAGCACACCCACCCCAACAGCTCCTTTCACTCTAAATTTGATATGAAACCCCAGCCCTTCTCAGGTAGATGCAAGCCAAGTTTGTTATTTTGAGGTCCCTCCTTATGCCAGGCTTTTTAAACATACATTTCACTTTAACACCTACATTTTTTTTGTCTCTAAACAACAGCTACACTAAGTGGGTGCAATGTGTTATAACATCTTTATAAATAGAAAGTGCAAGAAATAATTTTCTTAGCCAAAATACAAAGCAACAAAAAGCTCTCATAGCCTACTATGCCAAGAATTTGATTTTTTAGAATCAATGATACAGCTAACAAATGCTTCTAATGCTACCAAGGTCATAATGGATGAGTAAATATATTTATAAACATTTATGAAAAAAGATATTATGAAAATAGCCAAACTTCCCACAAAAGTTATTTGCATGAACTATCTTTAGTATACCACTCTGTGTTCAATGCACATGCATATACAATTGAGTTATATTAGTGTTATTTTTATTGGGCCAGTTTTCCAAAAAGAAAACAGGCTAATTTTTTAAAACTTCAAGTTACATGATTTAATATCATTTTTGTAAAAATATTAGAAATACCATATAAATCCTAAATATCTCTGCTATCTGACTGATAGCGGTTCTAGACATAGAATTCAGCCACACTCTCAGTGACCCCCACTTGAGCATCTCGGCTTCCAGAGGAAACACATTTTAAGCTTTGTTCCCTGTGTTGTAATTCTGTTTTTGCAGTGGTTCTTAGACAACCACTACAGTGAGGACTCTATTTCTTTATAGGAAACTCAGGAGATCATCTTCAAATATGTCACGAACATCTGCTTTAAGACGTAGCTAAGAGCAGAAATCTGAACCCTAAGGAATTTCTATTCCCGCAGGGCACTGTGACCTGCCTAAAATGCTAGAAAGACTCACTGTGTTCTCAATCTACAGGTTCCCTTTCTTCTGACTCTGTTCTCTTCTGCAAATCAAGACCACAGTACTTCATTCTCATGCCACCAGCAGAGGATTTCAAACTTAAGCGCCACAGAGAACCTAGAGGAGGGCCCAAAGAGCTATCCCATACAGAATGTGAGACTTCTCCATAGATGACCGTAAGATTTTTCATTCCCTGGGAATATATTTTCAAAGTCTTCTCTGTCACAAAAAGCAGACTTTGAGGTCCATCAGAGTGGAAATGTGGATCAAAAAGAAAATGTTAAGGCTCGTTTGTTTTTATTCATTGAAATTTGCCCCAATCCTTATATGATAAAATCTAATCTTGATGCCTAAATGCCTCAAACATTTCATCCCTGGCTATCCAACTACAAATGCCAAAGTCTTTTTCCCTTCCTAGCATTTTGTAGAGCCCTATATTAAGCCTTCAGCACTGAGTACCCTCCCTTTCCTGTGTCTGCAATTCCTGAGGCCTGACCTAAGAAAGAGAGACCTCTTCACGGGATGACCAGCAAGAAGCCCTCACAGCTAATTCTCCAGGAACCCACTGCCCATGGCATGAATAGATAATCCCAAATCTTTCTTCTCTTACAAAGCATACTGGTCTGGGGGTGATCATTTTTAGAGCAGAATTTATTCTCTGCCCATAATTCTTCTGTCACAGCAATAGTCTAACAGTATCAGCCAGCAGGAGTTTAAATAAAGCACCCTAAATCTGACAGAAATCCTCACAGTTCAGTGATCTGTTACTTTAGATGACAGGTTGACAGCAACTGCTAATTTTATTTATTTTTTTAAAAAAGATTTTTATTTATTTGACAGAGAGAGAGACAGCGAGAGAGGGAACACAAGCAGGGGGAGTGGCAGAGGGAGAAGCAGGCTCCCCGCTGAGCAGGGAGCCCGATGTGGGGCTTGATCCCAGGACCCTGGGATCATGACCTGAGCTGAAGGCAGACGCTTAATGACTGAGCCACCCAGGCGCCCCATCAACTGCTGATTTTAAAGGATTAACAACATATTAAATTGAGCAATGAATTTTCCCATATGAAAGGTGATAAAAAATGGGATGAACTTATTCATCTTGTAGCACAGAACTGCGCCTGAGGTGGTGTGGTGTCAGTTAAGGTGGGACTAGGGTATGCAGGCGAAGCTTTCAACTATCTCAAGAATATGATCCATGTAGTCACGCAACAGAAACTCCCGTTGAAAGAGATTTAGTAGCCATTTGAATTTTCCATACCACAGGAGTTTTTGCCTATTTGTAAACTTAAATACAGTTGACATCTCTAACAGATAAATTTCTGTAACAGCAAGCTTTTTACTCCCTCTGGGGTATTTCTGGCTCAGTATGTACAGTTACTGTAGCTTCACAGGAAAAAAAAACAAAACCAGCAAATGCTCACAACTTGGAACTTGGAACAAAAGAAAAATGAAATGGAAATTTTGCTATAAGATAAATGAAACTCAGTGGGTAGGTAGCTAATGAAACCTTTTCGGGGTGTGTGTCTCATTCTCCTTCTAGCTCCTTGACTGACCCACGGTAGACATCGTAAGTGGTTTCTATGGCACAAACAACTAATCCAAAATGAATGAACACAGAAAAGTCCAGAGAAGTCAATAACCTAATGCTACCTACGACAGATTAAAGTAGTCCCAAATCCTTGACATACATGCCATCAAGTGGTATTTCCTCTCCCCTTGAGTCTGGGCTGACCAGTGACTTCTCTGACCAACAGCGTATGGGGGTGACTCTATGATAGTTCTGAGCCTGGCCTTGGAGGCCTGGCACCATCTGCCCAGCTTCTTAGAGGCCTGAGCTGCCATTTAATAAGTCTGACTGCCCCGACGCAGAGACCACATGGGAAGTCCCTGAGACTCCAGAGGGGGAGAGGAGACCTGCTGAGCCCCAAGTCTTCTAGCCCTCCCGCAAGGTGTCAGGCACGTGAGATCAGCGTGGACACTCCAGACCAGTCCAACCACCTGCTGAATACAACCAGGTGACCTCAGTCATCATCACAGGGAACAAGAGAATTGCCTAGAGGAGCCTTTATTTCTGATTCACAACATCACAAGATATATAAAATTGTTTTAGGTCACTATAGTTTAGGGCAGTTTGTTACAAAGCTAGATATACAAGAATGCTATCTTTCAATTTTTGCCTTGGTGGTAACCTGAACTGAGTCACAGTTAGATCTATCAAGTGGGCGACTCCTGAATCAATGGGCAATACCTCCAGAAAATATTCACCATTCAACATCTGCTCAGAGACACTATCTTTTGAAGAAATCTTCCAATCATGCTTTCTTGAGTTAAAAATCCACTGAAAGCAGTACTGTTACTGGCTATTCTTTATTCCAGGTCACCCCAACTCTTTATAAGTAAACAGAGTCAATATGATGTAGTGGAGAGAGTCTGGGCTTTGGAATCAGATTGGAAAATACTGGGTCTGCAATTTATTCACTGTGTAACCCTGGGCTCCTCAGTTTCTTCACCTATAAAATGTGATATAATTACGCTTCTTAAAGGCAACATAGTCTAGTAGAGTGTCAACTCTAGTGTCAGACTGCCTGGGTCAACCTTTCTGTGCCTCAATTTCTCTTTCTGCCTCTCTAAAGTGAGGAGAGTAACAGTGTCTACCCAGACGGGACTGCTGTAAGGATTAGGTGAGTTAACCAATGTGAAACACATGGATCCGTGCCTGGCACATAGTAAGCATTCAAAAAAACTCTCAACCATTTTTAGTTCTACTGTTATTAACTCACAGGATTATTCTGAGGATTAACTGCAATTATGCCACTAAAGCATTTAGGACAGTTAATTCTGTCCCCTTCTCTTTGATCTCTGTGGTGAAAAGTGCAGGCTTTTAAAAAGCGTACATCCAGACTCCAACCAAGTGGATTCAGGACTCTCAAGTATAGGAAGCCACATCTAAACTATGTCTAAAATCAATTTTGTTATATAAATTCCAAGCATACGGTCAGGTACCAAAAAGTACTTAATATTTACTTTATGGAACAGATTCTCCTGTATGCTACTTATCACTTAAGATAAGTGATTTCACAGAATAGGAAACATTTTCCCACGAGAAACTCTGACTTTTGGCATCATGGATTAATGCAAATTCTAAGATTCACAGTATATTAAATTGTGCTGTTGTCCATGTAAGATGCTGCACATCTATCTCCCTTAACTGGATGGTGAATTCTAGCCTCCTCAACAGGACTTACCAGTGGACATGAAAGAAGCAAGCATTAGAAGAGTTTTATTTTTCATGAATTGTTCTGCCTTTATACCTTAGCTCTGTTGCTTAAAGCTTCCACTATTTGAGTGAGCCAGCCCCTCTTAACTGTGTTAAGATGGGAAGTACTTGTTATATAGATAATGGGGAAGATGTGAGAGAAGACATTTATTCACGTATATACTCTGTGAAGACACTATACATTTCAAGTAATAACTGCCTTTTAAGTCATTGCTGTTCCTCGCAGTTGAGGGATACGGTAGTCTGCCTATACAAGAAAACTGGAGAGTCTGTGCAGATATCCTCCGAGTTTTAATACCACTGTTGCTGTCAGTAATTACATCCTTTGGAATGTAACTAAGTCAGGTGTTTGAAGGGACTCATAATATCCAACTTTGGCCTGTCCTGAGCAAGAAACACCTACTTACTGCAAAGTAAAAAGACTGGTCTTGGGAAAAGCCTACCTAAAAATGAGAAGACTGAAAACAGAGAAACAGACTCTAGAAAGCAAAGGCGGCAAAACATAAGACTGGTAATTATCAAAGAAATCATAATGCTGGGCAAACAACATTGTTTTCAACGCATTCGCATAGAAATGACAACTATTCCCTAGACCTCACACGGCGCTGGAGGCAGACGGTCCATCCGGCTCTCTAAATTCAATCACTTTCACAAGTTCTATATCTCAGATTAATCAGAATCCCAAATTTTTCAGAAAAGCAACACTCCAAAATCTCAAGAACCCTGTATTACTCTAAGTGTGCTATGACAAGGCAGTTCTAACCTAGGCAAATATTCTGGAACTTTATAGGTAAGGGTCATCTATTATTCATAGGGCATATCATATAAAACTTACTAATAACCAACTTAGAAAAAAGGAACTTTAAGAATAAAATGCCTAGTAGAGAGGTGCCTTACTGGAGGTTAGGTCACTCATCCGAACTTGGTATGTGTTGGTTGAGCTGACAACAAAGTATGAATCAAATTCATTGCATCGTGTCAGCATGGCCTAGAACATTTTGTCCTGATAAATTTAACTCAGAAGTCTATGCATGATTTCCAGATGGGGCACAATTATATTCTCCTCTTGCAAGGAATTCTGTTAATAATCATCCTAACATTTTCCATTTTTTGCACATCTGGCATAAATAAGCTATTTGAACAGTAAGAATGAACATTCAGAGAGCAAATAAATAATGGGTCAGTATATATTTAGAAAAATGATAGTAACAGAAATTGTAAGATGGGTCTAAGAGGAATTTGAAGTCCTCAGAGATTTCATTATGTTTTAAAACATTCATTGGGAAAAAAAAGATAAAGGAAGGGAAAAAGATTTGGCTTTTTACTACTCCACATGGAACAGAGTGAGTTTGAGGAAATGAAAATTTAGATTTGTAGTACAGGGAAAGGGTAGAGGTTTCTAATCTAGAAAGCAGTATTTTGGGTAAGAATCAAACCACTTATTCATAACAGAAGTTAATTTTTAATACTAATGGGAAAATTCATTCTTGCCATCATTATGCAAATCAGTTCAAGTGTTCTCAGAGGAATGGCAAAACTTATAAAAACATTAATTTTTTACAGTAGTTTATGTAAACATGGTACTCATTTAATCCTACATTATTATCACGGGAATTATTTTTTAAATTATTTTCTTACATCCGTAACTACTATCCTAAACTTTAATCTACCTGCACCTTTAAGGCAAGGACAGATCTTACGGCTATTCTAAATGCTTTTAAAGCAATGGGAATCAAGAAGGAACACAAAGAGGGTTATGAGACAAAGATCTAGAAAAAGATGGCAAGCTCTTTCAAGAAACTGATGCATACATGGCAACATGAATTTAAAACCTCAACCAAACTATTATAAAGACAAAATGGCAGGAGTGACAAATTTGGGGGTCATTCTTTCAAATCTAATTCTGGAGTTAGCAAACTTTTCTGTCAGGTGACAAACAGTGCATTTTCAGGCTTTGCTGGCCATGTGGTCTGAGTCACAAGCACTCCACTTTGCCATCACAGTAGAAATAACACCTGAAGAACAGGTGTGGCCCCATTCCACCATCACTATCTTAACACAAACAGATGGCCTCAGGATTGGGCCCTGGGGGCCGCAGTCTGCTGAACCCTTATCTAATTCATAAATTCTAGGGATATACTTTGCTAAGGGGCATCCTCTTGAACCCAGGAGTTTACCTGACGTAATAGCTTGGTGTCCCTTTTCTAAATCTCAGCAACTAAAATACTTCAATATTGTGCACCCTTCCGAAATGGCAAAGGTAAAGAGCCCCCGTTTTCAAAGACAAGTTCAATAAGGGCCTCTTTGTTATGCTTTAAACCAGTAAGTAGATAAAGAGGAGAGCATCTGAGGAAGAGAAAACGAACAAACACCTGTCTGTTGGATCTGAAGAGAGAAAAACTTCCAGGATTCCAACCCCTTCCTGATTAAATGCCTTCCACTAGGATTAAGCAGACTGCTGTCTTTGTTCAATTTAATTTCCTTTCCATTATCCGTTGTTTTTATTTCTTTAAATTAGATCTTCTAGTCAAACAAAATATAATTTTTACTAGTTAAAAGAAATGAAATTTGTGTCAAGTAACAGCTAAAATTTTTTAAAGTTATTTCTTGATCAGAGACTACTCAGCTAAGGATGAAGTTCATTATTCAATACTCTTCCTTCAGACCACTTCCAACCAAGGCCAGATTTCAACTATGAAGGTGGGAGGAGAATGGTTTATTTCTATTGTCACAACATCTTTGGAAACTCTGTTTCACTGATATAGAGGGAACTGGAAACGTTTAAAAATACCAAAAAACAAAGTAACAAGAAAACTTTCCTCAACTGCTACCTCCCTTCTTTTCCAATCCTTATCCTTTAGGGACAAACTTATTTTTACTTATTCAAGATTAGATTTAACTGTCTGGCATAATGATGGCTTGGGGGTAGTTGGCAAATTACATAAAATAAAACTCAACTCGTTCAGAGGTAAATATGGTTCTGAGTAAAGAGAGAACAAGTCATTAGAAAGAGCCCTTCTGCCTAAGTACAGTGTTCCTGTTCATGCCAATGCTATATTTATATACTGGTATCAGAGTTCAGAGAGAATAAAAGGTACCTCTTAGAATGAAAACAGATTAATATACTGCCATCTCTCTTCTTTTGTTGGGAATATTGGGTAGCTCCTTTGCTATTAAGTGCCACTCGATGAATGAAAACGGTCCCAGTGTTTGCTATTTCATGGCATTAAAGTACTTAATGATGATTTAGCTCTCATTGCTAATGCAGTTCCCTTCACAAGGTGACATGTGCAAGTTAAGATTTGGTAATGAGTTTTCAGCATTAGCTAAAGTCCATTTAGTACATCCTTAAGAGAGGTATCCTCTGTGCACACACCAATACAACTATTCATTAATGTAGACAGAACACTACTAACTTCCATGACCCTACAGTGATGTTAACTAAGAACTAGGACAATGTCACAGTGAACCTGGATAAAAATCTTGGATAGTTATTTAGAATAATAAAAGCTTTTGTGGCTAAAATGGAAATTGCTTTCAGAAACTTGAATTTGTTTAAAAGCTAGCCTGGCTTGTATGTTCATGGATTTCATGGCTCTGGGCTAGGCCAATTAAGAGGCGAGAACCAGCAAATGTGCTGCTATGGTCCCAGAAGACCGGGTAGCACTCTATTCACAGTATCAATACAGCGAATAACCTAGGACAAGTGAATGACAAGGGAGAGGGACCCACCAAACACTCACAGCATTTCCACATCTGCTCAACAGTTCCTACTTCGTTTAAGAGGTTTGTTGCTAATCCTGGCCAGAGGACTGACAGATGCTGCAGAGTTTCTCTTGACAGAGATTACTGCACTTCACCTTTACGATTTGGTAATAGTTTAAAAAAGCTCTATTTCCTCATGGAAAATCTAAGAAACTAACAAAGCATAAAGAACTTTCCAGCATACTACTTCTCACAAGTAGGGTGGACTTAACATTTTTTTGGTAGGCTTAAAAGCTCCATAGACAGCAGCAAATTCTGTACTTCTCACCTTCCTGCCTATTCAGTGATGAATCTGTCCACAGACAGCCTGGATGACCTACAAAAAGGTTTCCCTAAAGATTTGAGTCTAATTTCAAATCCACTTCTAGGCCACAGAGCATAGCTGGTCCCTAAGATGGCCCTATTGTGCTGTTGCCCAACTAAAGAGGAGAGTGCCCCAGTCTATGTCTCTGAAAGACAAGACAGCTTTGGCAGACCGTGTAAGGGTAGGCTCTTATCAAATGGTAGCATCATTACATTCCTATTAAAAGACGCATTTCTACATTTTTCCAGAAGAGAAAATAACCACTCTCCAGTGACACGGTGCAGCTTTATGGGTATGTACAATTCGCAGATTGCTTACAAGTTACTCTTTGCACTCTAACTTCCTATCATCAAAGAAATGCCATTCTTTCCTACCCACCTTTCCACATACCACAAAGCATTCTCAGGAAGGGAGCATGCTACTAACATTCTCACAAATGGCTCACCAGTGCAGGCATGACCAGCCCCGCCCCCGCCCCAGATCTCTTTTACAATCATCTATGCTTCTGCACCAAAATAACTGCTTAAACCACTGCATATTTAAAAACTCTTAAAACATTAATGATCAACTAGGAGAAGCTATGGATTGTTCTCTTTTCTATTTGTACTGTAAGCATCTCCTTGCCCGCACCCCTTACTAATCCTCCTCTATTCTCTGAATGTGAGACAGGGCATCTAAAACTCTACATGTTTGGTAAATTTTTTCTGACTCTCAGTGCTGGATTAAGAATCTCAGAAATTCCCAGAATTACCAAAAAGGTCCCTTGAAGTTTTAAAAATCTTAGGAATGATTAAGTAACCAAACCTGATCAAAACTGATCCCTTGATCAATTTATTGCAACATGATTGTGCATGATGTTTTCTGGTGAATGCCCTGTAGTGTATTATTAAAAAGCAAAGCTCTTGGAGTCACCAGCAATTTGCTGATGGTGGGTTTATGAATTACTAGGTTTGCAGACGCGAGACATGGATTTAGTGAGGTTCTTCTATTGGCTTGAAAATATAAACTATCACATATGTAGAAGGAAATGGAATTGTGGTTGCAATAAGAACCATAGTGTTGAATTTCTTCAACCACAATACTGCAGAAAAAATGTGTTTAAAACTTCATATAAAAGTTATCAAATATGGAGACCTGTAGATTTAAAAATACAGTCCAGGCTCATTTCACTGGAAAGTGACATTTTTGATGTATAATATTGCTGTTACGTGAAAGGAGGAGCCAGAGAGACTGGATGAAACTTTGGTACTCAGCCTAACACATTAATTCATCTGGACTAGAGCCATTTCCTAACACCCAAAGATAATTAAGCACTGTGGTATAAAAACACCAACCAGGAAGTTGCAGTACTCTGCGCCATTTGAAATTTGCACAAAAATCCCACTTCCTTCCCTGCTCCCCTCTTCCTCAATAGGACACTCAAGCCCCCAAATGTAGCAGAACCTACTGCGAACACTCTGCTGCTCATTTCACTTCCAGTTGCCTAAAGTGCTTCAGGTGATGCTGCCCACGAGAACACCGCTTCAAGATGGCGGCTTACATGAAATAATCAGGCAAAGTATCATCAGATGCCTAATCAGAGCAAAGATAAGGTCTGACCTTTCAAAACAGTAAGAACCACCAGGATACTTTTTTTTTTTTCTTCAAATGTGAAACTGCATGTTCTGGCAGGGAAGGAAGAGGAGAAATACCTCCTCCCTGTCACCATCACAACTACTTCCTTCTCTCTGGTGGCTGGCTGGTTCAGATGACCAAGGCTCCCGCTGTTTTTTAGATCTGGGCAATTACAGCCACCAGGATGATATGGACCAAAGTACAGTGTTCAAACATGACTGGTAGATAAATGACCATTTATCATCGTTTTGTTAAAAAATTTTTTTCTTATAAAGTTAACAAACCAAGGCTGTTGATCCCTGAATTAGAAAGTTGATTTGCTTGATTATTTTCCAAAGTATGAGGTGGGAAGGAGGAGGGGAAGAGCCTCTAGTGCTTCTGTGTATGTTGCTGATCCTCTAGTTTGGCAACATCTTGGGAGCATCTTCCGCTCTAGTGATGTGGCATTTTGTAAATCTAAGTACCAGCCCACGGCCCTGATGCTGGCTGCTGACGGCCCAAAGGGGAAGAGGGTCTGCCCCCTCCCCCTCGATGTTTCAATCTGGCCCAGTGGTGGACACAGAGCCCTGGGCAGTTTCCCCAGGAGCAACTGTCTCTTCTTGGGAAGGTGACTCTTCCTCAGCTTGTCCTCGAGATGTGACAGTTGTTTCCGGGGAGATGCTGTGAGGCCCCTCCAGGGGTATGCAGCCAGGGTGGTTTTTGCGAAAGTGCTGATTCAGGATGGCCTGGAAGGGGAAACTTTTGCCACAAACATGACAGTGGAAGGGTTTGTTGCCTGTGTGCTTGCGGATGTGATACTCCAGCTGATCTTTCCGGGTATACTTCTTGCCACACATGCGGCAGACGAACGGCGTGATCCCCATGTGCAGGCGCATGTGGCGGTCCAGGCTCCCCTTCTGGTTGAAAGATTTGGCGCAGTAGATGCAGGTGAGACGGGGGTTGTACCGGAACCACCGCTCAGATACTTCTTGCTCTCGGAGATACTCCACATAGCCACTTACTCCCATCATTGCAGACTCTTCGACCTGTGCCAGGTGAGGAAAGCAAGAAAGAACACCTACGCTTAAGTATACATATTAAAAGAGATCAAATCTCTTTTTACCTCTCATACTAAGCCATATGCTTATTTTTAGGAGAGATCTGAACAGGAAATTAATTACTACAACAAAGTAAAGATGTTAAGATAGGAATTAAAAGAACAATCTGGGGACATTCTGTTCCATTTCTTGAGAAGAGCAAGATAGTAGAGTTACTTGGGCTGACAAACAGCATGCTCATAAAACCCCTGCTGAATGTTCTATTTTACATGATAGGAGAACCTGAGGCCATTCATACCATCCTCTTGGACTCTAGACAATTACATAGGTACTTAGGCAGTGCTGGGCCAATAGAACTTTTTGTGATGATGGGAATGTTCTGTAACCTGTTTCATCTCATATAGCAGCTCCTACCCATATGTGGCTCTTCAGCATTTGTAATATGGCTAGTGCAACTGAGGAACTGAATTTTTAATTTTAATTGCTTTCAATTAATTAAAATTTAAACTTAAATAGTCACATGTGACATGGCCAATGATAACAATACCTGATGGTATAGAATACATTATGTATGGCAAACACATCATAAATTCTATTTATGGCATTATCATTAATACCAAAATCTAATCCTGTAGTTACTACCTTTATAAAAGATAATACAATTTGTTAGTAACAGTATTCCTTTACTCAAAAATATTTTAGTGCCACATCAATATATATGATCTTCATTCTAAAGACTACTCAAATTGTAACTGACCTCAGAGCAAGTTGGCAGAAGAGGTGGGAAAGGAAACCAGACTGAGATATGGATTTACTAACTTGGTTATTCCTTCCTGTACCCTTTTCACAAATTGATAATAAATATTTACTGACTATTGTCCACCAAATACAATAAAAAATAACCACAGAGAAAGAAGTGTAAGACTTGGTTTCTGATTTTGCCCTCTGAATAAAAGATAAAATTTCTGAACAAAAACCAGACAAAGAGAAACAGGATCAATACACATTCCTAATGATATTGCTCATTCACTTTTCAAACTGCTTATACTAAAGGTTACCCTTGAAATACAGTGCACAGACATATTATCATCTGGCTTTATACACCTATTTGCAGTGGTTTTGAATTGATTTAAACATATTATTAAAATAGAATAATCTGGGATGCCTGGATGGCTCAGTTGGTTAAGCGCCTGCCTTTGGCACAGGTCATGGTCCCAGGTTCCTGGGATCGAGCCCCACATCGGGCTCTCTGCTCCGCGGGGAGTCTGCTTCTCCCTCTCCCGCTCCCCCTGCTTGTGTTGCCTCTCTCGCTGTGTCTCTCTCTCTCAAATAAATAAATAAAATCTTAAAAAAAAGACAAAGATTATTTTTCTTAATATAATCAAACTACCACTACCACACCTCAAAAACCCAGTAATTCATCAATATCAAAGACCTTAATTTGGTTTTACCTAATATGAACATTAACAATGTAAAGTTTTTAATATATGAAATAAACAAGGGTTCCTTCTATCTGAAAGCTGGGAGTGGGAACAATATATTTCTTTTAATGAATAATTTAAAAATCCTGAAATATTTTTATAACAATTTTTTGAAAGTTTATTATTATTTTTAGTAATCTCTACACCCAACATGGGGCTTGAACCCATGACTCCAAGATCAAGAGTAGCATGCTCTTCTAACTGAGCCAGCCAGGCACCCCTAAACATTTTGGATTTATAAATGCTTTTCATTCAAAATTCTTTATTAAAATCTCCCCATTCAGAAATTACTGATATTTTCAGTCTGCGGACTTCTGAAATATAAATAACATACATATAACATAATGTTTTGAATAAAAAGTTTTTTTAAAAGATTTTATTTATTTGAGAGAGACAGATAGTGACAGAGATAGCGAGAGAGAGCACAAGTAGGGAGGAGAGGGAGAAGCAGGCTTCCCAGCTGAGCAGGGAGCCCGATGTAGGACTCGATCCCAGGACCCTGAGATCATGACTGGAGCTGAAGGCAGACGCTTAACCAACTGAGCCACCTAGGCTCCTGAATAAAAAGCTTTTATGTGGGACACCTGGGTGGCTCAGTCCGTTGGGCGTCTGCCTTCAGCTCCAGTCATGATCCCAGGGTCCTAGGATTGAGTCCCGCATCAGGCTCCCTGCTTGGTGGGTAGCCTGCTTTTCCCTCTGCCTGCCATTCCCCCTGCTTGTGCTCTCTGACAGATAAATAGATAAAATACTTGAAAAAAAGCTTATATGTGTATATAAGCATTATAAAGATGTATGAGGCAATTACAGATGTTTGGTAGAGGCTAAAGTACAACTGCAAAGAGGAGAAAATGCAAAAGCTGACTCTGGATTAACTGGAGAAAGACTCATCTAACTTGTAATTAATTTTGTGTCCTTTTTTTGAATTTCTTTTTTTAAAGATTTTATTTGACAGAGAGAGAGAGCATAAGTAGGCAGAGCAGCAGGCAGAGGGAGAGGGAGAAGCAGGGTCTCCGCCGAGCAGGGAACCCAATGCGGGGATCGATCCCAGGACTCAGGACCCGAGCCAAAGGCAGCCGCTTAACCGACTGAGCCACCCAGGTTCCCCGCTTCTCTTGAATTTCTAAAAATGAGTTTTGTCTCCTTTCACATGTGTAAACTGACAGTGCTCTCCAGCATTTCCAACAGAACAGAAGCAGTTCTCAGCAGGCTTGGGAAGCAGTATGTGAAGTCAAGCGTTGAATAGTTAAGACTGAGGTTTTAGACGATTTCTGATTTGTTTTATATAACATTTGTTTCTGCTCCATTTCCCTGGATAATCAACACTGAACTCCCATAAAGAACGAGGGATTAGCCCACTAAAAGTTCCTGGACAAAGCACAGAATAAGTTCTCTGAGGCTTAGTTTTCTCATCCACAAAATTAAAAGTTTAGTACATGCTCTGCCAGCTCAATGAATTCTCTCAAGAGGATTTTCAGGAGAATCAAACACAATAAAGGTAACTTGAAACATTCTGAATGCATGTTATTACCCTGCATAGCAATTAAGGGTGCTGAAACGTGGCCTCAGATCTGCATACTACTTAATGTGTGACCATGAGCAAGTTATTTAACTACCCTGTGTGTCAGTTTCTTCCTCTGTAAAGTGAATACAATAATAGCATCTACCTGAAAGGTTGCAAGGAGCACTGAATGAGTTAATATACCAAAGTGTTTAGTGTAGCTAAGTAAATGTTAACTATTATTAAACATTACTAACTCACAATATTATTCATAATCTTGAGGGCCCTGATTCTCTAAAAAAAAAAACAAACCAAAAAACCCTAACTTTAAGGAAAGTAATGTCATACCAGTATTATCCACAAGCAGAAAGTAAATGCATTTTAGTTACCTATGCTATCTTTTTAAATTATCTTTTAAAATATATTTATTTAATTAAGTCTTTTAAGTTATCCTTTTAAGTGAATTATTCCATATAATGAATAAATTTCATATAAATGGTTTCCATATTTTCTACAATACCAGTCTAGATTCTTGACATGGCCTTCAAATATGTTCACCATTGGGGCACCTGGCTGGCTCAGTTGGTAGAACACCTGACTCTTGATCTTGGGGTTGTGGGTTTGAGCCCCATGTTGGATGTAGAGATTACTTAAAAAAATAAAATCTTAAAAAAAAAAACCCAGAAAACAAATATGTTCACCATCCTAATCTTCTAATTACTAATCAGACTCAACTGAAGTAACTTAAAAACTCATCAATTTGTGGGGCACCTGGGAGGCTCAGTCGGTTAAGTGCCTGCCTTTGGCTCGGGTCATGATCCCGGGGTCCTGGGATCGAGTCCGTGTTGGGCTCCCTGCTCAGTGGAGAGCCTGCTTCTCCCTCTCCCTTTGCCCCTCCCACTGCTTGTTTTCTGTCAAATAAATAAAAATAAAATAAAAAATTAAAAAAATCAATTTGGCTCATTAATTTTATTTGAAGATCTCTAAAACTGGAAATTCAGACAACCAAATAATCCATTTGGTAGGTGCCTCTTTACTGAGCACCTACTAAGTAGCCTTAGTTACTCAAAATTAGTGGTAAAACAACTCCTATTTATTGGGTACCTGAAAAGGCAATCAGATATGAAGATTAGAAAATGAGGACTCTGTCCTCAGGGAAATTTCAAAGTACAAGAGACTTAAAATTCATGCAAATAGAAAAAGAATAATTTATATGAGTCAGTACAGAGTTAGGAAAAATTATACCGTACGATCTGTAAATGCTACGGTGGTTTAAGGAGGGATCAAAGAGGGCTGGACTACTTAGGGCACATGGAATGAGGTGTGGGGTCGTGGTAAACCCAGACACCTGGGAAGAAGAGGGCATCCCAGACTCAAGGTACAGAGATAGGAATAAGTTTGATGTGGTTCTGACACACAGAGAAAGTCTGTTTGTTTGGGATAATAAATGCTGATGAGTGGTGGGAAAAGCTAGGTTAGAAAGATTATAATTACTTGGAAAATTCTCAGAACTGCCAAGTATTTTCACCTTCATGTGGCAGAAAAAAGAAAAAGGCACAGGATTGTTTTGAATAAAGAAGTGACCATAGCAGTTTATTCACCCCTATAATCAGGAAGCTCTTCAAGTCTATCAAAATTTGTTCTTACTGTAATGTAAGTTCATGTCTTGTTTTGGTCCTCTGCCGCAGGGAAAAAGGAACTGTGGTGGAGACTCACCATAATAAGCTTTCACACATACTAAGGTCTGTAATAATTCAGCTCTTAATATCATCTTCAGATAATATTACTTACCTGCTATTGCTTTATAGCCTGTACCTTCTGCTTTGGTTAGGTAAACACCCTTGCAGAATTCCCATTTTTATCCCTATCCCATCTACACACGAGTAAGTTACCTCTTTGTAACCACTTCTTGCAAAAATGCGTTTCATCTCTCCTGAAGAACACTCTGCTAGGGGTACAGTGATTCTCAGAACTGCCTGTTAGCTACTCCCACTCCCACAGCACTGCTCCTCAAACTGCTACAGTCTTTCCTATACGCATTTTATGTATCTGTTAGTCTGTCTTACCCACCCAGGCAGTTGTAAGGTCTGTCCCACAGGAGCATGTATTTGCCTAATAGTCACCTTCACAGGGTCACTGCATCCTATCTGAGAGGTGAAGAGAAAATCTGGGCCCTAATTATATGAGTAAAGTTACTTTTCTTCCAAGCTCCTAACATTTCCTCTAAAACCTTATTAAAACCAGAATCTATCTTCTAATAGGTACCTTCCTTTTCTGGTACCCTGGCCTGATAACATACAAGTAAATACAGTTTCTAACAATGTCTTACCACTGTTACTATACTGTGGACACAATAAACATCCAGTGGTTTACATAAAAACTAAGATACTATCATACAATGCAGAATCTAAAAATATTAGCTATCCAATCTTAATCCACCAGTGTTTCCTTTTAAAGGGCAAAAATATTTACAATTCATTGTGTTCTACTTGGTGAGTGCATAATCTTTTTAAAAATCAATCTTCAATGATACAGACTTATGAGAACAAACAAACAAAACTGTCAACTACTTACACTACTTGCTATGGAGAGTTGCAAAAAAGATGGAAAACATCATTCCTATCCTTTCTAGAACATTTTGGTCTAACAAAAGATTCCAGAAGAAAAAAAATGAAAAGATACCAGCATACAAAAAAAGCAATCACACACACAAAAATGCATATGCAATTTATTTACAAATATATGACACTATATAAATCAGTAATTATGTAGTGTTATACCCACCCAAGTACAAAATCAGACTCTCTCCATCCCAGGTCGTAAATTACCTGCATGTAGTTTTCAGGGGTTATTTGTATTATTCTCAGGAATACAGACTGGTTCCTATAATCAGGGAGGAGTTCCACAATCTCATCTTTTTCTACTTCCCAAACTCTGCTGACAACAAAACTGTATTTCCTGCATGCTCACAAGCCAGAATAAAGAAAAAAACGTAACCAAATAGAGTATTTATTTAACAGGGCCACTGTTACCTTTCCTACAACTTTTCTTTCTTATTCATTATATTCTGTTCACACACAGTGGCACTTTCTTCAACCACTGCAGCAATCCTAAATCCACTACATACCTGGGAGCTGGGCTGCTTAGGCTCATCCATTCTCCCAGGAGACTCACTTCTGGCTCTGTGTCTCTCCGTCAAGGGAACAACACTGCCGGAGGGGCTAAATCTGTTGGAAGAGGAGCAAAAAGGGGACTGATAGAAAAGTAGCGTCAAGAAACTTAAAAAATAGTGATGTCTACCCTTTTTATCCCATGGCTGAGGAAGGGGGATCAAACGGAAAAACAGATTACTAAGAAATACTTTTCATGGAGTCAATACAGGATCTGATCTAAGAAAGGTCTGCCTTAGTAAATCTAACAAACACAAAATGACATAGCAGATAGACCACATGGCCTGGTGAAACTAAGGCTAAATAGAAGCTTCTACCCTTAAGTTCTGGGAGACCATAGAAGCATAAATTAAAACTGGGTCTATGATTTTGTTTCTTCTATGTAACTATTAGGTTTGGGGTTGTTCCTCCCCCCAGTCCCCATGGTAACTTATTACATATTTCAGACTGCTGATACCAATCATGGAGATTATAAATCTTTGCATCCAAAGCCATTACTTCTGATATAGTTCTAACACTGGACAACAGTGCTAACACAGGGGGAAGTACTGTGCACAAGGAGATTTTAACTGTGAAGGACACAAGAGACCACCTATAGTAAATACAGGATATACTTTCTGTGAAATACATGTCACTTTCAAGACCAGGTGTGAACCAAAGTAATAGCTTCTTTAGTTTTCATTGTTCATGCAGTCAATTTTAATTTATTTTCAAGAGTGGAAAAAAACAAATGTTACCAATCTACATTGGTAATATTTCTTTCTTTCACCTGAGACTTTGTTTCAATTTACTTAGAATTATTGCTACTTCCACCAAAAAAAAAAAGTTCTGCAATATATCCGACAAAGAAAAGTGAGGGGTAGGGCGTTAGCAGCACTGGTGGAAAAAAGAGACTCTCAGGCTTGTGGTGCCAGCAGTCATTGATGAGAGAAAACAGGGAAGATATTATCAAATGGCAAATGAGTTAAAAAAAAAAAGGGAAAAACATCCAAAAAGCTTTTCTTTGGAATTACTGTGATCACACTAAAAAGAACAATCACTGCTGGTACCATCCTTCCTCTAATTTGGTAGGTGGGGGCAAGGAAAAGTAAACAGTGCTACAAAGGAAAGTAAAAGTCCCCGAGGCCACCTACCTGTGTGATAACATACCAAGGAAGGGCAAAGATGCCAGGCTCCCAGCTGATGATCAGCTCCCTGCCTGGAAATCCGAGGAGGCCCTGGCAATTACTGATCCTAGTGTGGCTGCAGCCGCTATTCTGATTCATGGAAGTGTCTAACTTTACCATAGTTCTCACAACACTGTGAATACTTCACGACTAGGAGCTTCCTGCTTTAAAAAAAAGAATGCAAGTCTTTTGGCACACTTCCAGTTTCCCCAACACCAACTTATCTTGGCTAAGAACAGCCAGTAAGGAAGATGCGCTCTGTACCACACAGAGGGCCTGCTTCAGGGATGTCTGCTCAACAGTCATCAGATGACCAAGGAAAAACAAGCCTTACCTGTCAATTTCACTGCTTGTTGGCCGAGCCACCTTGGCTCCCGAAGATCCTAAAGGGTAATTTTCCTGTCCCACAGAACCATGGCCTGTGGTGTCAATCACCATGGCTGTGACTTCCTCGGCACTACTCCCATCTTCTCCGGAAGGCTGATTCTCAGGCCCGAGCCACTCCTCCAGATTCTCAGTTTTGATGTGCACTGCTCCAAGGACCCTGACTTCGTCATCACTGCGGGCCCCTCGGTCTGCTACTCCCGTCTCCACGTACCACTGTCCTGCTCGGTTGATTCGAAGGATGGGCTCCCGGCTCTCTACATCAGAACTCGGTTCAATTATCTGAGGGCTGGTGGACTCCTCCGGAGGACTGAGCTCCCTGATATCCAACACAGCGCTAACTTGACCTCGCCGGTTTCCCTTTGCGGTATTGGGCCGCGGGCTAAGGGAACGGTTTAGAGTTGGTGTAACCCTGTGAGATTCTGGAGGTCTTTCTGGATGCTTTGTCCTCGTCTGACTTAATTCGGCTTCAACCTCTGCCACATTGATTTTGAAATGAATGCCCTCCAGGATCTGGGTACATTTGTCGATGATATGCTGCATCTGCAGGAAACTGGCGGCCGTCAGGTAGCTGATGATATCTGCCAGCTGCAGGCATATCCGCCCCGTGTAACAGAAGGAGAGGAGCTGTTCAAAAACACTAGGGTTCTTGATGACTGAAATGGAGACAGTACTCATCTCGTTTAAGGACATGTGATCCCGGAAATAGGGCGAGCTGGCAGCCAGTACCACTTTGTGTGCCCGAAAAGCTTGTCCTTGCACATTGACCACAATATCACAGAGGCGCCCCTGCATGCGCAGCTGGTTTAGATGGCTCAGGACAGAGTTGCTGAAGTCCGGGATCTCCAGTTGTATGTTCCCACCTTTCTCCATGGTTGTGCCTGAGGCTGTAGGCAGGCATTCAACCCTGTGGAAAGAGGAACCATGTTCAGCAATAGTTAGAATGTCACTCCTCTCATGCTTTCCGATTCAAATCTACTGACGAATAGTTTTTGGTAAAATTTCAAAATCGCCAAGTAAAAAGATAACTTTCCTCACGTTTAAATATGCAAAAGAAGTACCAACAGGTTTTTCAGGTCACGTTTCCCAGAAGATACCCTTAAAACCGAAATGTGATTGCTACACTTTTGTACACTCGAGCTACGTCCATACGTCCCTTACTAATAAGCTATGCAACATCAAAACAGAAGTTCAACAGAATAGAAGGGGCAAAGCAGTTGTGACAGGTTTTTTTTTGTTCTTTAGTCATAAAGTATTTGCACACTGAATATAAAAATCCTCTGACAACTTTTCTTTGGAGGAGAAAGTAAGCTCTTTGAATAAATGTAATTACACACCAACGGGTGGATTAGGTATCCATCCCTCTTAATACTTTACTACATTATGCGTGAGTTAGGTTTATTATTTAAAAGGTGACTAATAGCCCATATGAATGCAAGCCATTATTTCCAATTAAGAGTCAAAGCCCCCACCAAAAGGCTTTGGGTTAAGGACTCTGAAACAAACTCTAGGTTAGGAAACATGCCACAGCCGTGTCAGAACTCAGTGAGGATGCAGAAAACTTGAAATTCACTCTCAGAATTAGGACAGACTAGGTAAACCTTCTATCTAAATTCAAAGTCGGGAATTTCAGGGTGGTGATGATACTGACACTGAAATTTCATTCCCCAAAACTGGTTAAAAAAAATAGAGTATTTACCAAGTATGGCCAAAATTTTGACATTAAAAGATTAAAAAAAAAAATAGCTGAAACACTATGCCGGTAACTGCACCCAATAGCTTTCAATGGTTGAGTGTAATTTGTATAAATCTCAACAGGAAGACACTGACTTGAACCCAATGTTTCCATTTATCTGAAACTTTATAAGACATTACATAGTTATCTAAGACCTAAAATTTCAGGAACTTATCCTGACAAGCTCACAGTATTGCCCCGCATTTACAACACTTATCAGTAAATAGGGAAGTGTATACACTGCTTTCAAGAACCAACTTTAGCCAATCTGACCTTTTTCCAAAGCGTTTTTGTCTGTTTTGAAACTTTTAATCCAATAAGAGCCTCTGTCGATGCCATCATGAATTCAGATGTGTTTATTTTGGAGCCTACACCAGCGCCTTTTTTGTTTGCTCTTTCCGGCAATTCCCCAGTGAGGAGGAAGCCCCTGGAGTAAGGTCTTTACCGTCGGCACTGGAAGGGTGAGAGCTGTAAGAGGGAGAATCGGGAACGCCATGGAGTTGGCCACTCCGGTATTTCAAGGGCTTAAGTCTGCGTTAGGAAGCGTGGGTAGCGGGGAACTGGCAGAAGGGCGAAATGTCACCGAGGAGCGGGGGAGGAGAGGGGTGCAAGGCGTGAGGCTGGGGAGCTAGCCATCAGGTGAGGGCAGAGCACCCGGAAGGGGGCGGCGCCCCGGGACCCTGTCCAGACGGTAAGCGTAGGCGGGCGGGGAGCTGCCCAGAGGTGGGTGTGTGTATCTGGGTGTGTCCGGGCTGCGGTGGGGGAGGGGGCCGCCCATCCCGGGGTCCTGAGGGAGGGGCCCGGCGAGGGGGCGGGTCCGGCAGCTCAGCCCGGCCCGGGGCCAAGGGGGTGGAAGGTCTCCGGTGCCTTGAGGGTAGGGTGAAGGGGAGTGGCTGAGCGCCCCAGGAGCAGGCTGCGGCGGAGCCCGGACAAGGCGGCCCCGGTGCAGGGCAGCGGGACCGGAGTGCGGGGCCCGAGCCCAGTCAAGGAGCAGCACCTACCTCCGGGGGTGGAAATGGGCCGGAATGGGCCGGAACACCGTCCCGGAAGTGAAACCCCCCACCCCCTCCCCCGGAGCGGGCGACGTGCCGGAAGGAAATCACTCACCCTTACACCGCCCCCCTCCCCCTCCCCCAGCGCTTTCCGTCCCTCGCGCCCCCTCCCCTCTCTTCCTTCTCAGTCGGTCGGAGGGCGGGAGCCCTGAGTCACGCGGGCGGTCGTGTCTCCGCCCACAACGGCGAGGTGGGGCGGGGCCAAGAGGAAGGAGGTGTGGCTAGAGGAGGAGGAAGCGATGAAGGGAGGAGAGGGGGAGGAGCTGAAGCCGGCGCTGGCGGGGAGGATGCGTCATGACGTCATAAAAACCTCCATCCTTATATACTCGCGCTGGCGGCCATCTCGGTCTTTCGAGGCTAGGGGTCGGCGTTCCGTGTGTAAGTATTCCTTTTGCTTAGTGGCTTCTTGGCGCGAGGCTGCCAACTCTTGGCAATTAAAGTCACCTTATACATGTATTTCTAGGCTGGTAGTGAGCCTTTGCAGGCTTCACAAAATGAAGATGGTAGATGATTACGCGTAGGGTGCGGCCTAAACTACTTGGGTTGTGGGGGCTGAACTGCGAAAAATCCCTGGGCTCGCGTTCCCTGCCTGTGATGAAGCTTGCGTTGGTAGGGACATCTGAGACTGTTGATGAATGCCAACGGCTCTGATGGCGGCGAGTGCAGATCACCCAGGTGGGCCTTTGTTAATGACCTCGGCCCGGGCCTCCTGCGGCCTCTTGCTCCGGGAGGCCGGCGGTTGGGGTGGTTAGTCCACGTGGTTCTCTCAATGGCTGCATCCTGCAATGCACCATTTACGTCAGTGGTGCCCAACTTTTGTGCAGTGCGCTTTCTCTAACCTGTGAAGTGCACTGTTTATAGTCATGAAGTCACGGGTGGTGTAGACGACCTGGTATAGATGATAGGCATGCTTAGACTTAGTTTAGAGCAAAATGGTATTCTAAAAATCGTCATCTTTTCTGTAGTAATTGTGCTGGGCACGAATGCAATGTGGCTTTTGATGGCTTCTGATGGACAGGTAAGAAACGGGTAAATCCAGTGGTGGGAATCAGATCTGGTTGGAGGTGGTCTTTTTGTAAAGCCTGTGATGGTTTAAGAGTAGTGGACAGAAGGGATTTCTGAAAAATCCTACTCTGAGGCTTAAGTAGTTAGAACGTTGATAATTGACTTGGCTGCTCGGTGTGTTTTATTGGATATTCCTTGTCTGTTTTCTAGTTCTGTGCCAAAGGGGTGGAAGTGGCTGCCAAGGTAAGTTACTGCAATTCTCACAAAAGGGAGGTTAGGTTGAAAGTGCTACAATGATGACATTTTATTTGCTACTCTTGACTGTGAGAATGACGAGAGTTATTACCACCGTTACACTAACTGAGGCACATAAAATGGTGATTTAAAAAATTCAGAGATTGCTACCAAGTTTACATGAAGCTGTTTCTTCCTAGGTCCTAAGTTTCACACCCTTGCTATGGGCAAAGAGGTGAGAAACCTTGTATTATGTAGTCCATATTACTCGGTGTTTTTTTTTTTTTTTTAACACAAATGTGAACTTCTGTACTCTGGTATCTTCTGTTAAATGCTTGGGGAACCTGAAAAACATACTATGATGGTTGCATAGTTCAGCAGATTGGATCATTTAAGAAAGACACCATTTGATGTATCTGCATTGATCGTAAAACTGGTTTGGTACTAATAGCATAAGGAAAATGTCACTAACTTAATTTTTTTTTAAAGCTTTTTTTTTTTTTTAAGATTTATTTATTTGAGAGAGAGAGAATGAGAGGGAGAGAGAGTACATGAGAGGGGGGAGGGTCAGAGGGAGAAGCAGGCTCCTTTGCTGAGCAGGGAGCCTGATGTGGGACTGGATCCCGGGACTCCGGGATCATGACCTGAGCCGAAGGCAGTTGCTTAACCGAGTCACCCAGGCACCCTTAATTTCTTTTTTGTAGGCACTAAACAGGAGTATCTGGAAGTTTAAGGGGTGAGTAAAGTTAATTGAACTAAAACATTGGTAACTGGGCAAACATGACAAAGAATGCCACTAATGGCTTTTCATAGTTGCCTTATGCACAGAAACCACTCCTCCCATGAAATGCTAGAGTGCATTGCTGAAGGCATTAAATTAATGGCCAGATCCTTGTCCTGTTACCATTAGTTAGGACCCTGTCATTTGTAAAAAAAAAAAAAAAAACCAGCCTGGATGATGATAAGCAAATACTGACTGAATGTGAAGGTCTTAATTAGCTCTACCTGATTTCGGGCATTTTTTAAATTCGTGGGAGAGAAAATTCATCTCTGGTGTCTTGTTAACTATCTTTATTTCTTAGGTGGACTTGAGTCTTAACACATGTCTGGACCGACCGTATTTGGGGTAAGTATCAAACATTTTAGTAGGTCCAAAACTTACTGTGAATGTGGAAGTAGAACGCTTAACTACCAAGTTACTAGTTTTCTATGGCTGGTTAGTGAATGCATGTTGAGCGTACTCTGAACGGGGTTTTTGAAATGATGTTGATCAAATGTCTGACCTGAAATGAGCATGTAGACAAATTTAACACTGAAGAACCCTGTGACAGTGATAATTGTCAGTCCAATTAATTCAGTGATAATTAACATTTTAATGAAATGTCTTGTTTCTTTTCTAGCTTATAGGCCACTATCATGGATGGCTTGCTTGGGGTAAGACAAAAACAGTTCATTTTCTGAAGTCAAGTCTTTCTGGAATACACTGTTAAGTGCTTTCTGGTGTTGCAGGGAGGATTTGGCTGTTGTGATGTGTCTCTAAAGCAGTATCTTTTTGTTAGGTACTGAGTTTGAAGACATTTTCATATAAAGGTATGTATTCTATTAATCTTATTTGGTTACTAAGCAAGATGCTGTTAGTGATGATTTTTGAAATTAAAAACAGATGGGAATCTCTCTGAAAAAAAGTGAAGATTTTTAAAAACTGAAACAGTATCAGGAAAACTTCAGAAACCTACTTGTTATTACTTACTACTAAATTTGACTAAATTTCTGCAGGTGTGAAGAGTTTGGGGCACCTTACAAAGCCTGGAACAAGGAGTTTTAAGCTAAGGTACAGAAATTTCAAGTTTGATTTGTATTATAAAGTGGTTGAAAGCCGGTACAATGATGAAACCATAGTTCAGCAGACTAGCAGTGATGAGCAAAATGTCTTTCGCTCCTATCTGATGTATCTGGCTGCAGCAATCCTATCCATAACCCTTGAAAAGGAAAATTAGCCATTCTACCACAGAAAATGTTCAGGGTTTGAATACTATAGTGGCTCATACATACACAAATAGTTCTAAGGACTCATAACTTGAGAAATACAGGCTGATACATTTTTGCCAGGAAATTATGGCATGTAAATCTGAATAGATTATGTCAGAGTGAGTTACTTAGTTTTAATAAACTCCATTTCCAGAGCCGTTTCAGTATTCCCAGCAAAACTGAACATACTTTCTGTATATCCTGTCTTCACACACCTCACTATCCACATTCAACATTAGAGTGAGACTTGTTACAATCACGAATCTATAATAAGCCATTATCAAGTCCAGAGTTTACATTAGGATTCACTCATGGTATTACATGATGTATGGGCTTGGGTAATAGTGTATGACACCTACACAACTGTCATGTGGAATAGGTTTGCTGCCCTAAATGTTAACTTCTCAAAGTGAAAAATGGGGAAAATGAAGGACAAATTCTAAATGAAGGGCTTTATTTCTCCCATATTCAAACAGGCAGACTTGCCAACCTGAAGATTTAGAGGTAAGTTGGTCTCTGATCTAGATGATAAGTTAGAATGTAACCAGTGATGTAGTGATTCTGCCAAATGAAATAGAATGATATCACTCTTAAAACCGTTCCATTTTGATTCTGAGGTTACTTTATTAGCAACCATCATATAAGGGTTTTTTTTTTACCATGATTAACTAACTTGCAGTTGTTGCTTTTAGGGTGTTTATGAGAGCAGCAATCCAGTTATGAGAGCAGCTTACCAGTTGAAAGGTGAGGCCTGAAGATATCAGTACTGTTGTCTTATTCCAGAATACATGATGATCTCACTCCAACTTGAACTCTCTCACTGATCACTTGATGATTATAAAAGATCTGATATTCTATGTACTCAATACCATTAGAATTGAAACACAGAAATGGGACTAAAAACAGCTTCTTTGTCCTTGCAGGCACCTGAATGGATGCTTATGTGATGTGATAGATCAAATTTCCAATTTCAATAAATTTTTATAAACCATCTGATCAAGAGTGCTTCTTTCAATTTAATGGTATGAAGGAAGGGAAGTAGGACATCTTTGTAGTTTGAGACCCTGTGACATTAGTTTCATTAGTTGACCTTTTCATGTGTATTTTATAGGGTGTCTTGGGCTTGAAGATAATTTGCAGAGGAATATACTATAGCCCTTTTGTTTAAAATCCTGTATTTGTATTAACTTAGAAGAGTGACATGATCTGGGATGAGCTGCATATTTTGCAGAAATTTTCTAGGGCTGAATGAAATCCCTCTCAAAAATATTTGCTATTAAGCACCATGGTTTCTTAGAAGTGTTGATAGATGATAAAAGGAAGTAACTTGGTATCTCCCTCCCCCCCCCCGTACAAATTGAAAGAAAGCCTAAAAATCTAATAGATTTTAAGACAGGTCAGTACTGTGGTTATACCAATCCTTTAGAAAATAGGTATATTTAGTAGTAGTGCTAATTTTGTAAGTGAAAATTGGGATTTTGGTCATTACTGAATAATCGTAAACTAGTGGGTTGCCAGTCAATTACTCCCTAAATTCCTAAAGAGACTGCTTTGGCTTCTGGCAACATAAAAGCCTTAGGTATTCCAAATCTGCACATTTAGTACTTGAAGTGTGGGGGTGACAGACATTTGGGTTGCAATTTATCCTTGGACTTAACCTACTTGAGACTGAGATTAACCTACTTGAGACTGAGACGGATACTGCAAATCTGGATACAATGTGACTCGAAATAAACACTGGAGTCTGATTGTGAGCTTTTGATGGCTTTCAAAGTATCAGAAAACTTACCCCAGCCACATTGACATCCACACTTGTACCGGAAAGTATGAATTTATTGCTGATGGGATTAGCTCAATCTCTGAGAAATTGTGACTAGGTGTCCAAAGGTCAACAATAAAATTAGGCAGCAGTCTATCATGATGGTCTATGGCTTGGAAGACGGCCATTAAGGTGAATTCATGGCTGGCTGAAAACTTCATGAAGACTAATGGTAATAAATTACAAGGGACATGTTTAGTATACTAGAAACACCAATCGCGTCTTATTTAATAAAAACAATAAGGGAAGCAGTTTTTGAATGCCTACTCTATGCTAAGTGTTTTATTTAATCCTTAAGACAGCAAGTGAGGAATTTCCTCCATTTTACAGATAAAACCACCTCAGGATAAAGTTGCCAGAGGCCACACAGCAGTTGTCAGAATATACTACAATGTAGCATTGTAATGGGCAGAATTAGTACACTGAAGGATCAATCGCTTAGGGGCCTCGAAGGAGGAGGGCCAAGACCACTAGACGAAACACTACAGGCAGGAGTATTAAAGGTCTTGCCATCTGGTCTGAAAACTCCCAGTGTATACCTAGAATCGGTAAAGTTGGCTTGACAGAAGATTGGGGAAGACTTGGGAGGCTTTATGGGACAAAGGGTTATCCAAAATGGCTGGGTTTATTTTAAAAAATGAAAACCCTGATGTGACTTTAGCCTCTGACACTGGGTGGGAGCTTGGACTCAAGTTCGAGGTACCCTCCTATCCTTGGAACGCGTAATCCTTTCAACTTGTCACCTACCACTTACAGAGGGAGGTGAGGGATGGGTGTGTAGGGTACTGTTGAGTCATTGGTAACTCCACTTTGAATAACTCCCACATTTATACTTCTAATATTTGATTTCACCCCCTGGAAAATTAATACCCATTACTAAGAGCCCATGTAAATTATTTTCATTGAACAAAATGGAAATAGCCTGTTAGTTGACCTCACCCTACCAGAAGGCCAACAAATGGCTTTGGAGGCCACTATAAGGACTCTGGCTTTTCTCTGAGATGGGAAACCACTGAAGGGTTTTGAGCAGAGGAGTGATCTGATCTGACCCTTACTGACTGCTGAGGGGTAAGGATGCAAGCAAGATTGTTAGGAAGCTTTTGCTGTGGAAGATGGTCACCTGAACCAGGGTGGTGGCTGGAGGTAAGAAAAAGTATCAGATGCTGGGTATATTTTGAAGGTAGAGCTGACAGACCTTTGAGACAAGTTTCTCCAGACTCACGCTGTTGTTCTGACCATAAAACTGAGGACTATTATGTGTTTACAAGATGACTCGAATGTCTGGGGAAAAGAATGTTATGTAATAATAAAGCTACCTTTATGTGGCACTTAACAACAATCAGGGACATATGTCAGGAAATCTACGAGGCACTTTTTTTTTTTTTTTTAAAGATTTTGTCAGAGCACATGCAAGAGTACAAGCAGGGGGAGCAGCAGGCAGAGGGAGAGGCAGACTCCCCACTGAGCAAGGAGCCTGATGGGCTTGATCCCAGGACCCTGGGATCACGACCCAAGCTGAAGGCACTCAACCGACTGAGCCACCCAGGCGCCCCTATATATATAATGCTCTCAATTCCCCCTCCAAATTTGCCTAGCTATTTTTATCATTTCTTATACCCCACTCACACATTTAATTTCCTCCTTTATTTCTATAAATATGTTTTGTTGTCAGGTTCCGATAGTTCTAATACATTAAATATTTGCAAATCTGATTCTGTTTGCTGATAATGTCTCATTAGTAGCTTGTTTCCTTGGGTGTTTTGTGATTAAAAAAAAATCGTGAGATTATGTGCCTTGGAACTTTTATCTTCAGCAATTCTTTGAGAACCGGGTTTAAGTTGTTTTATTTTGCATTTGCTTTTATCAACCTAGGAACACTATGAATCTCAGCTTGTAAAGTGTTCAAACCTCTGTTAAGTGTCAGCTTGTGGTTAATGCTCAGAGCAGATCCCCAGAGCCAATGCAAACACAGGCAAGTTTATCATCACCCTCTACCAAGGGGGTCTCCTTTCAGAAGCTTGTTTTACATGGGGATCTCTTATCTAACTTCTCCACTTATGCAGGAGGCAGTAGGCTTTGTTTGCCTGTTTCCCCTTAATCATCAAAAACCAAAGTCCTAAGTCACACCAGATCAGCACTACCCCAGGGTATCAATAGCTTAAGCACCTAATTACATCAGTGTCGGGGGCATTTCTGGTCTCTAAGGAGCTCCCTTTCTTACTGGTTCATTTATGCATTTAAAATGAGTCAAAGAGGGGCGCCTGGGTGGCTCAGTGGGTTAAGCGTCCAACTCTTGATTTCAGCTCAGGTCATGATCTCAGGGTCATTAGATCAAGCCCCATGTCAGGCTCCACACTCAGTGCAGAGTCTGCTTGAGATTCTCTCTCTCCCTCTGCCCCGCCCCCCCTTTCTTTAAATAAAATCTTAAAAAAAAAATACAAAGATTCAAAGAAATTTGTTTAGGAATTTTAGGTGTTCTGTACAAAAAAGATTTTCTAGGATAGTTACTCTATCATATTGCTAAAGTGAAGTCCTAAGCTAACACTTAAAATATTCAATGATATTATATGAACAGTAGTTGTGTGTGCCAAAACAGATTCATTTACTTAACTCCCACTGCCCGAAATAGTGAGTATTCTAAAAACTGCCCGAAAAAATCTAGTTTTCTGAATTTTTATATACCTCTTTATATATAAAATTTATATATATTCTTTATACATATTTTTGTTCCCTTTTATATAAAAGTGCCATTTTCTGAATCAAAACCTTTTGAGAAGCATAAAGATTATAAATTTTTATAAATTGTTCATTTTGGAACTTTCGTTATTGAATCTTGACCTTGAGTGCATGTCATTTAAATATTTTGACAAAAGAGCAAGTACACGTGAAGCACTTCTGCCACATAACAATGTATGATTTTTTTCTAGAAAAATCAGGTGCAGTGCTTTTTTAAAGACATCTGAATCTTTGTTTTTATTTTTTTAAAAGATTTTATTTATTTATTTGACAGAGAGCGAGAAAGCACAAGCGGGGGGAGGACCAAGGGGAGAGGGAGAAGCAAGCTCCCCACGGAGCAGGGAGCCCGATGCAGGACTTAATCCCAGGACCCCGGGATCATGACCTGAGCCGAAGGCAGGCCCTTAACCGACAGCCACCCAAGCGCCCTTTATTTTTATTTTTTAAGTAATCTCTACACCCAACGTGGGGCTCGAACTTACAACCCTGAGATCAAGAGTCACACGTTCCACCGACTGAGCCAGCCAGGCACTCCTGCAAGCTGAACTATGTGCTTTTTCCATACAACATCATTTTTACTAGAAAACAAGGCTGACAAATTGAGATTATTCATACTTGGGTATTTGGCAGATATTTTCTAAAAAACAAATCAAGTTTGGGGGCACCTGGGTGGTATTGTTGGTTAAGTGTCTGACTTCTGGCTCAGGTCATGATCTCGGGGTAGTGAGAGAGAGCTCCATTGTCAGGCTCTGCGCTCAGCATGGAGTCTGCCTGGGAGTCTCTTTCCCTCTGCCCCTCCGGCTCATGCTCTCTCTCTAAAATAAATAAATCTTAAAAAAAAAAAAAACCAAAACAAAATATGAATAAGTTTGGAAAAAAACTGATGGTCTTCGTTGGCAAATGGTGAAATTCAAGCTTTCTAATGAAAAACAGAATTTGGAAAGCTGCTATCTGTCACTGTGCCCTTGTAGCCTCTTCATACTTAAAACACTTGTGACAAGATCATGGTGATATTAGTGTGATTTTTTAGATATTATGTGCCGAAATGTGTCAACATTTGGAAGATATAACTCAGTGTACCAATATTTTTCAAATGATCAGTGTGTAGTGTTACAAAAACATGCATAAAAGTTGTATTCAAAATACAAGGTCAACCAATGGACTTTAGAAAAGTTTATCAATATGATTTCAGACTCCACATTGGAACTAATCTTTAAGGAACTTGTCAAGGTTTTGTATAGTATCAAAGAAGAATCCCTATAATTATCAGGAAGGCTATTAAAATACTCCTGTCTTTTTCAACTTCACACTTATGTGAGGCTAGGTTTTCTTCACATATTTCAACCAAAACAACATATGACAACAGAGTGCAGAAGCAGATAATGAGAATCCAGTGTCTTCTATTAAGCCAGGTATCAAAAAGATTTGCAGAAATGTAAAACATCATTCTTTAATTTTTGTTTTGAAAAATAATTACTTTTAAAATAAAAACATGCTATTTGTGTCAACATGTCAGGAGTTCATTATTTTAAAATGAATTAATACATATTTAAGAAATCTAAAAAAAAAATCTAATTGCTACTATAGTAAAAGAGTATTTATAGACGCTCTTTGGGGTCCTCAATAATTTTTAAAGAGTTAAGTGGTCCTGAGACCAAAATTTGAGAACTGTTGTTCTAGGTTAAGAAACAGGAGCCTAGGGGGCGCCTGAGTGGCTCAGTCGTTAAGTGTCTGCCTTCGGCTCAGGTCATAATCCCAGGGTCCTGGGATGGAGCCCCGCATCAGGCTCCCCGCTCAGTGGGAGGCCTGCTTCTCCTTCTCCCACTCCCCCTGCTTGTGTTCCCTCTCTCACTGTCTCTCTCTCTCAAATAAATAAAATCTTAAAAAAAAAAAAACGAAAAAAAAAAAAAACCAGGAGCCTAGAGAGGTTGAACGGCTGGGCAAGGTTGTATAACTAGAGAATGGTAAAGAGGGAGTTAAATTAAGGTCTGTCTAAACCACACAAGCTCTTCCTACCAAGTACACTGTCTTAAATAGAGAAGACGGATGGACGCAGATGTGCACTGTTGCAGGACTTACATGTGCAACTGTCTCATCTTACTATGCACCTGGTTATTTCTCATGGTACAACGTAACTCCCTTTTCTCAAAATAAGAAAAAAGGTGTCCTTAAGGCAGTATTTTTAGGATTGGTTATGCTTAAAAAACCAGTAGCAAGGAATGTGATGTTACAGAGTTCCTGGTTCTTCAGAGAAGAGAATCCTGGAGCAGCTGTACAGATGCATTGTTTTATTCAGGCAAAGCCCAAGAGCATAAAGCAATCCCATCAGACTCATCATCTGACAAATCTCTTTCCAACAAGGAGAAATTGTTCATAAGACAGAGCTCTCTTGAAGCTAATAATAACTATTGATGTTGTAGCTGGCACTTGCTTACCTTTGTTTCTAAAACTTGCAACACAGGATAAACCTAAATTCCCTAGGAAAGTGGGCAGATAGGATTTGAAATAAACTTAGCATCCAGTTTACAATCAGATTGTGCATTTCAAAATCCTGGCTGTGTTGTTTTCAACTTTATCATTAAGTAGTTCCTTAATTTTTGAGAAAAGACTTAATTTAAAATTTCACCTCACTTCAATATGATAAGGGATCTAAAATAAGTGACATTTCCCTGGATTTCAGAATAAGCATTTTGTTTTTTTTCCCCAAGAGGCAAGACTGAAGAAAAGCCGAGTGAGGCCCAAAATGACTAGGTCTTTGAGATAACAATAGAGGATTGTTTGCCTTCTAAGGACTGGGGGGTCTTTAGTATTTGTAGCCTAGAAAATATTCTCTGGATTTTAGGTGTCTTCTGGAACTCTCATTTCCAGGATAAAAGACAACATTTTGGTTGGAATTAGGCTTTACATAGTCAATAGTGAATTACATTTATGCCACGGGGGATAAATGGACGTAAACTGCATTTCCCCACCTATTAAAGGGAAGCTCTAGAAATTACCTCCACTGAGAAAGGGCAGGCAGACTTGGATATCGATTCTCACCAGGAGAGCCCTGCCAGCAAGAATTTTCTTGCTCCAGAGTACACCCACATATGGGGAGATTGGGTTCGAGGACATACTTTAGAGAAAAGCTCCACCTAACGGCAAACCACTTTTCTGCAGCAGTGAAGAACGTTCATACTCATCTTGGTCTACTGAGTATCACAGATTAGAATTGGAAAGGAAGCAGATTTACAGAAACAACTATAGGATTGCATTGCTTAGACCACCAAGAAAAATAGGCAGGGATTGAGAACTGATACTTGGTACTTATAAATTACACGTCAAAAGAATGTCAAGGCAAAAGTGAAGATAAAGTAGAAAAGAACACTTTCATTAATCAAGGCCTTGTTCCCGTTTCATAATTATTAACTAATTATAAGCTTTTATTTATGTCACAGAATGTATAAGAAAATTACAATAGCTTTGGTGTTCACTTTTCTATATTTGAGGTTGGCCTAAGATCAATATTTTCAATTACTTACAAATGAGTGTTTTTCAGGGATTAATAATAACAATCATTATTATTTTATTATTTCTTTAAAGATTTTATTTTTAAGTAATCTCTAGACCCAATGTGGGGCTTGAACTTACAACCCCAAGATCAAGAGTTGTATGCTCTACCCACTGAGCTGGCGAAGCACCCCAATAATTATTTTTAAAAATAGAATCATAAATAGAATACTGATTAATTACTGTTTTTCTTATACTATAGATATCAGTTTTATTTAATCTTAGACTATAAGATACATAGGTATACCTGTATCTGTTTACAGATAAATAATATTTGGGTAATGCTTTATAGTTTTTCAAAGCACTTTCACTCACTATTCCTTCTACATACATCATTTCCTCTGGTTCTGTACAAGCAGTGTTCCTATTTCATATAAGCAGGAAAAGAGGCTTATGTAACTTGCTCAAGGTGAAACACTAAGATTTTGTGACTTTGATTTTGGTGATTTTTTTTTTCCATTATATCATGATGCTTCTCGTATTATACTGATAGTTGAGATGTCACTATTTAGCTTAATTTACAGGACTCTCTTGATGATGCTGGTTGAACTGACCCCCCATCAACTGACTAGTCTAAAGGGGCAAGCATTTCCCCACATTTCACATGGTCTGATCACCTCTGTCACAAGTGAACGATCTACTATCCAGGTATGAAAAACATGATGAGAAAACACTAAGCTATTATATTACTCAGACAAAGGGCCATTTTCACACCTCTCCAGGTAACAGAAACTGCCAAAAAAGTCCCAAACAAAAAATCCTAGTAATGCCTGTTATCAAGTCAAAACTGGATACCTTCTGTTTCTTTGTTGTGGTGAAGAATGTTGTCTGGATTCCTTCCACCTAAAGACCTGCTTATCAGACCTGTGGCAGAACTCCGCATCTGATTTCAGCCTTGGGGAAGCAAAGCAGACAAAACTCCAAAGCTCAACTTTCTAGATGGTATGGCTGATTCAAGGAGCTCTTTTATGCTTCTGAGTCTGCTGGCCAGGAGACCTGGATATGATAGGGCTTCAGTTCCTCAGGAGGGAGAGATTCTGGGGCACTGCTCATGAGGTCGTGCCCCCTGAAGGATTTGGGGAAGGCTATGACATCTCTGATGCTTGGTGCTCCAGTGACAAGGCATATCAGTCTGTCTAACCCTGGAAATAAAATACAAAGGTAACAGATAAGAATGTAATCTAAGGCTGGGAGTGACTAAGGTTTTCTACAAAGGTTGTAGAGAACTTTTAAGTAAGAATCTTTAACAAGTTGCAGCCAAGCAGAGTTCCCTGCCTTTTTTAGGGAACTTCTGTTTGTTTGAAAGGTTCTTTTCTGTCTTATTCTAGAAAAATGCTGAGGATGAATATTCACATGCTCAAATTAAGTCACAGCAATTAATGAGTCCTTAGCAAGGGTTTTCTAAAGGTTGACAAACATCAGGTGCTATGCAGGGCACTCCCAAGAACACAGATGGACGTCCTTGCTGTCGAGGGCCTACAATCTAGGTGAGCTTCCGAGAATTTCTCACACTCCTCCTTGCTTGATAAAACAAGCAAGGTGAGCAACCATGGCAGAAGGGCACTGGCATATTCCTACTCTCACACTAGCTGAATACTATGGAGCAGTGTCTCCCAGATACCTATGAATGCATCTGTGAGCCCCCAGGGATTTGAGCAATACTGACTTAAGACTGAAGTTTTATTCTATTAAGAAATCTTTCACATGCAAATTATCAGTCAAGTTTTACCTTTAACTGGTAAAGTACATTTTAAACATATATCAACGAAATGAAAATACAAACTTAAATTCTTACAGAATTCTTGGGCTCGCACCCTATCCTTTTTACCCCCACCCCCTCCTCCTCTGCCCCTGCCTGGAAACTGAGCCCAAATCTGAGGCATACGGACGGTTATGGAATGAAATTTAGCTTGTCAAAGGATAGATGTTTACCTAAGGCAATTCCTCCATGAGGGGGCGCCCCAAAACCTAAAGCCTGGAGCAGATGGGAGAGCAATTTCACATCTTCCTGAAATTCAAAACAGAATTCAATTTGAATGCACACTGAGGGTCCACAGTAAGCTTAGGTGATAAAGGAAAAAAACAGGTGAGTTAAAAAAATACCTTAAGAAGTTTACAGTTTAGCAAGAAAGTAGGACTAGTCCCAGATATTAAAACATGCAGGGAAAGTCCTGGCACTCAGTAAATGCAGCCAGTATTATACTGGGCATGGGAACAGGGTAACGCCAATCAAGAGCATGAAGACGTGGGCTCAGAAAGGTGGGATGAAGAGCAGGGAACTGTCCTATCACAGGGCCAAGGGAAGAGAACACTATTAAGAGAGGAACAGTGTCAAATGCTGCTGGGAGGCAGGACAGCTTAGGGGCCAAGAACAGGCCACTGGATCTGGTGGCTGTGCAAGTTAACTTATGTGGGGCAATGTATGTAGAAATGTTGAAAGTGTATCTGACAGTGGTTCTCTCACCAGGCTACAGATCCAAAACAAGTGGGGAGCTTTTAAGGAAGGAATGCTAAAGCCTCACACAGATCCTTTTATTTAATTGATCTGGTGTGGAGTAGTGGGGTGATTTTTTTTTTGTTCTTAACAATTTCCACTTGATTCTGTTCCAATGTGCAGCAGGGCTGAGAACCACTGAGGGCAGGGAAGAAGCAGAAGCAATGCATTCTCACTGACTCATTTAAGAAGCTTAACAATGAAAGGAAGGAAGAAACTCTGCTGGGAAACTGATGACTGGATGCCTTGAGTTGGGAGGAGAAACATTAAGGGAGGTCACAATGTCCTCAAGGCTAATGGGGAGTCTAGGGTTTTGAGTTCTCCAATCCTGTCTTCAAATAAAATTCTTCCAACCTACTTCACCCGTTAGTTAATCCCACAAAATGATCTCTCGGGATCAGACTCTTAGACATTTGCTTTCCTGAAATCTATCCTGGCCTTCTGTGGAATCATCAAGAAACTGCAGGTTCTTAGGCCTGCATCTGTAGAGACTCTCCTTTTTAAAATCCTGATTATGCCACTTTCTATCATTAAAATACCTCCCTGCCCCTATTAAATGATACACAATTCTTTCAAGCCAGGCTCTTTCTCTAGCATTATCAACATTTCCATGCATTTCTGACCACATCATTTTTTTGTGCAGTGTGGTGGTTCAGAGGTTAGGAGCTCGGGCTCAAAGTGCCACCCTGCCTGGATTCCAACAGTGGCTCAGTTTACTTCTGTGCTGTGTAACTCTGGGCAGATTAATTAATCTGCCTCAGTCATTCATCTTTAAAATGGGCAGAACAGGGGTATTTATCTCAAAAAGTAATTGTAAGCATTAAATGTCTCTGTGCATATAAAGTACTTAGTGCCTGGCACATATGATCAGTACTAATGAACGGCTATTATGATCATATACTTTTCAAAGTCTTACACTAAAGGTGGAGAGATAAGCCAACACTCTTCTGTATCTAGTGAATCCTTCATTCATACCAGTTAAAAACAACAACAACCCCACATACATTCTAGAAGGCAGCTATGCTTACCACTATATCATCAACGCTGGCTAAAACAACAGATATTCTGGTTAAAAAAAAACACAACAGGTTAGCTAATGTTACCTTTAGTAATGTTGCCAGAATGTAACGCTGGAGCTCTGCATCATGAATTCGGATAGAACCACCGCCTATCTCACTGCCATTTAAAACCAAGTCATAGTGTTGGCTACGGACCTAGAAGATTCACAGAGCCCTTACGTTAGAGGAAATTTCTAGTTTTCTGTTGTTCTACAGGTTGAAGACAGTGAAGTTACTTAGAGACAATGTATTCACTATGGGCTCAAACCCGACCATCTCTTCTGAGGCTTCCAGAACTGGGTCAGACTGTGAAATCGAAACATCTTTGCCTGTGTTTCCACATTTCCCTTCTATTTGGAAGTACAGATATGGTACCTTCTCGGGTTCGGTGTATAGGAGCTGGAGGTCACTGGGGTGGGGAGCAGTGAATGGGTGGTGGGCTGACTCCAGCTCTCCGGGATTTTCCTCCTTGGGAAGGAAGAGTGGGAAATCCACAACCCAAAGGAAAGAGAACAGAGCTGGGTCACGGAGCACCAATCCTCTTGCTTCTAGAAGGTCGGCACATTCCAGTCGTAATTTTCCCAGCACAGAGCACTGCAAACAGAAGATACAAATGTTGACTTAACCGCTGTGACAGAGTAGGCAGCAAATGACACAAGCTGGGCTCTACAGCCAGGCCATCCTCTGAGAAGGGATTAGACAATTAATAGATGAGACACTCTGAGCCTCCCAGGAGACAAAGAGCTGAGGATGATCGGACTGAAACATGGTTGAGAAGGACGGTCACACTCGGCAGGCAGATTGGGTGAGGATTTGATGACACAGTGACTGAGGGCACAGGCACCGGAGCCTGAATGACCTGGCTGTATCTCAGTTTGGCTACTGACTCACTTCTCTGCACCTTTTCCCAGGGACAATGGAGATCAACCGATCTACTCCAAAAAGCTGTTGTGAACATCAAGTGAGATTTGGCATGTGAGGTGCCATATCCATGGTGGCTATTCTGTGAATATTTTCCTGACTGCTCCTGCAGGGTGTGGTGAGGCTCTGAGCAGTGCCTGGCCCACAGCTGATGGCCCGTAAAAGTTGGTTATGATTAGTGGGGAAGTACGAGTAAGAGGTCTGTTTGAGAGTGTGAGTTTTGAAGCCAGACTTCATAGATTAGAACCCTGGCTCCCCTACTGCCTAGCTGCGTGTGAGCGAATTTCTAACCTCCATGCCTCAGTTTTCCTTTTTTGAAAAATATTTTATTTATTTATTTGAGAAAGAGAGCAGAGAGCACAAGTGGAGAGCGGGGGAAAGGGGCAGAGGGAGGGGGAGAAGCAGGCTTCCCTCTGAGCAGGGTGTCCAATGTGGGGCTTGATCCCAGCATCCCAAGATCATGACTTGAGCCGAAGGCAGATGCTTAATCGACTGAGCCACCCAGGCGCCCCCATGCCTCTGTTTTCTTATCTTAGAATGGTAACTTCTCTCCGATAAGGTTGTCATGAGGATTAAATGAGTTAATATACACAAAGTACAAAGAACAGTGCTGAGCAAACAGAAGCGCTCACTAAGTGCCAACTATGATATGCAGAGCTTCCCTGAGAAAGGAAACCATGCCTGGAGACATACACAGGGTGTCACTTTATGGCCTATTCTAGCTTACGTTAAATATGCGCCCAGGGTACTTGCACTATGACATATTCAGAATCTAATGCTATTCCTCCTAAGTCTGGTTTCTAGTTGCTTCAAGGAGTCTCAATAGGAATTGGAACAGTACCTTCCTGAGAGCGGAATGACCAAACGAGTTTGCAGCAGGATACTTATATAATACAAAATCCCAAGTTCTTTTGTAAGAAACTCATTGACAGTAAAATTTGAAATTAACTGGTGCATTCCCCAGCAAATTTATCAGGGCTGTTCATGGCTGGTATTAAAAAATAATGTCGATAAATGAATTCATTATAAACATGACAGTGGTATCAAAACAAATTTGTAATTAAACAGCTTTCTTCACTCCACTATTGCAGGGGAAGGGAAAGACAGTGGGTTACATTTATTTATTTATTCAAAAGAAGTCTTTTAAAATTTATATATTTACTTATTTAAAGTAATCTCTACACCCAAAGTAGGGCTCGAACTCATGACCCCAAGATCAAGAGTTGCATGCTCTTTCGACTGAGCCAGCCAGGTGCCAGGTAGTGGGTTACATTTAGCACTGAAAATGACCTCTGAAGCTTTTCCTCTGGAACAAACAATGATATGCACAGAACAAATACAAATTAAAGAATGGACTTGATAAAGTACTAATCAGACACCACTGCTATAAAGAAATCATATTATACTTTAGTGCAAGAATGAATTTATATCACACTTGAACTTTCCAATATATTTTCAATATTCATGTTTGCTTATATTCCATACTTCTGTACATTTTACAATGATCTTTATGGCTAAGTCCACTCCACAGATCACCAGGCATGGTGGCGCTCATTGCCTCCCAGCTGCTGCTCCTGAGGAGGAAGGGTCCTGCCTTGACCAAGCAGGGCCAGAGACGTCTGCCAGCCCAGTAGCCTTCCAACAGTCTGATCTCTCCCTCAACAATTTTAGGAATGCATTATCTACAAAAGTTTGGGATTACCAAAATATCCTAATCTGCAAAACCCGGAAAATGAAAATATTTTTTCACAGCCTTACAAGGAATACCAATGGCCCTTTACCTGAGTGGCTTTCCTAATCAGAGCCAGATCTGATCTGTGTGAACAATGCCAATCCTCACAATCATCACTATGTGAGCAGTGCCGATGGAGGCTGGGAGCTGATGAAGAAAACTCTAGTTCTGATCCAGTGCATTGTTTGTAAGTGCTGAAAGGTATTTATTAATAGAAAACTCATGTAGAGCAGCCCCAACATTTTATGAAATTAAGTGAGTTTTAAATATGTACTATGTACGTAGGAGAAGAGAGGAACCATGCAGCATCAACAGCACAGACATTCACAGGTAGTTTTTCTTACTGCTTTCTTGTGCTCCCCGGCAGTCAGCAGGACCACATCATCCTCTTGGATTTCCATGAGTCTGATTAGTCCTGATCTTTGCTCCTCCAGTATGGACTGAGCAACTGGAGTATTCCAGTTTCTACTGGCTTTCGGGAATACAGGTAAGACCTCCTGTGATAAAGAAAAAGACTTCAGTCACATTTTCTTAAAAAGTGGGGATTTATTTTTCTTGTCGTAGAACGATTTCTTGTTCCCAATAGAACATGGGATGATCTTCATTCCTTCCCTCGACCCCTTCAAAATAATACTAGAGGAATTACAAAAGTAATCTCACTATAATCAAAAACAAAAGGGAATAAAAGGTAAGAGACACCAGCAAAGAGGTTTCTGTAAATTTGTGGCAGGCTACAAATGAATGGAATAGAACGATTATAGCAGCAAGATGCAGGAAGTTCTGGCCTGGAGAAAAATTGAGTAGTCTCAGCACAGAAGGAACTGATTTTACCCTGCAGAAGCCTAGAGGGTAGGCTCAGGACTCCTAAGAAGGTTTGGTTTCACAGGGTAATGGCCAATGGCTCTGCTACTCCCCCTAAACTGAATCTACCCATTCACAAAGCCCCTGCAAGCACCCTGTGTTCCCAACCAGCTTAAAAAAAATGTTTTTTTTTTCTTTAACTAAGGTCTACACCCAGTGTGGGGCTTGAACTCAGGACCCCTGAGATCAAGAGAGATCAAGAGTCACACGCTCTACCAAGTGAACCAGCCAGGCTCCACCCCCAATCAGCTTTTTAGATGCTTGGTTCTGGGAGGTGGGTGGAGGACGGGTGAAACAGGTGATGGGGATGAAGAGTACTGGGCATCGTAAGGAAGTGCTGACTCACTAAATTGTAAACCTGAAACTAATATATTGTATGTTAACTAACTGGAATTTAAATAAAAACTTAAAAAAAATGCCTCATTCTAAATACGTACAATCAACAGTCACCATACATCAAAGAAATTCTGCAGTATTTAAAAAAAAAAAAAAAAAAAAGGACCTGAGAGCAAAGAGGTAAAGTTTAGGGACCAAAGGAGGACTGAATCCTCAAAGGCCCTCAAAAATATATTTTATCAATAAAATGAGAATAAAATATGATGGAAAAAACCAAGAAACAGCTATTGGGACATAAACATGATTGCTAAAAAGAATTCAACAGAAGAGTTGAAGAAATCTCTTAGACTAAAAAGGATGAAGAAGGGGCGCCTGGGTGGCTCAGTCAGTTGGGTGACTGCCTTTGGCTCAGGTCATGATCCCAGAGTCCTGGGATCAAGCCCCGCATCGGTCTCCCTGCTCAGTGGAGAGCCTGCTTCTCCCTTCCCTCTGCCTGCCACTCTGCCTACTCGTGCTCTCTATCTCTGTTAAATGAATAGATAAAAAATCTTAAAAAAAAAAAGGGACAAAGAAAATGGTGGGAAAGGACACGGGGAAAAAAAGAGACAAGTTAAGTTACAATAGGAGGTCCAAATAGGACTAAAAGAAATTCCAAAAAAGAGACTAGAGAAAATGATGATGTAAAAACAATTAGTAATAGAACAACTTTCCACAGATGAAAGACATGAGCCACCATATTGAAAGGGCCCTTCTAGTGTACAACACACGAATGTAAAACAACCCAAAGGTACATAATTTGAAATTTTGGAACATCAAGAATCAGGAGGCTGAATGCTTCCAAAGGAAAACAATCAGGTTTGCTGTAAAGGAATAAATTTGTATCAGCATCAGGCTTCTCAGCAGTAACAGCAGGTATGACAGAAAAAAACAATGCCTTCAACAAGCTAAGGCTGTGCTGTCTAATATAGTAGCCACCACTCACACGTACCTATTTCACTGCAGTGAAACAAAATAAAAATTCAGCTCCTCAGGTATACTAGCCACATTTCAAGCACTGGATGGCAACACTGGTTAGTGGTTACCATATTGGACGATGCAGATGCAAAACATTCCCACCATCACAGAAAGTTCTGTTGGACAGCACTCTTCGTTCGTTCGTTCATTAGTTCGTTCCTTCTTCCCTCCCTCCCTTTTCTTTCTTTTCTCTCTCTTTTCTTTCTTTCCTTCCTCTCTCTCTCTTTCTCCCTTTCTTTCTTTAAAGATTTATTTATTTTAGAGACAGTGAGTGCTTGCGCAAGAGGGCAAGTGGGGGGAAGGGCAGAGGGAGAGAATCTTCAAGCTGACTCCCCATAAGTGGGGAGTCTGATGCGGGGCTTGATTCCATGACCCATGAGATCATGACCTGAGCCGAAACCAAGAGTCGGAGGCTCAACGAACTGAGCCATCCAGGTGCCCCGGACAGCACTGTTCTAAAGGGATATGACTGCCAATTCTGAATTTTATACTAAGCCAAATTAGTAATCAAGTGTGAGGTTTTGAACATAAAGACATTTTTAGACAAAGCAAGTGTATCTCTTGCATGCTTTCTTAGGAAGTTACTTGAGGATATACTCCAACACAAATAAGAAAGAGGAAGATCTGGGATCCAGGAAGAATGGCTTCAACTCAGAAGATGAATGAAAAAAAGGTCCAGAAAGATGGCTGTGCAGGAGGGACAGAGTAACTAAGTAAGGCCTGTGTGTGGGAGCTTCATCTATCGTGCAGGAAGTTAAGAGATAAAATTTAAAATGGATAAGTAAAAACAAACACAAACAAACAAAAACACTAGTATGTAGATATATTTCTAAGAACGGAGACATTCTGGCTGGTGTGGGACTGGAGTGATGTGAGCCAGAGCACACACTTGTTGCTTCTCATTAGTAATCCTTTACTATTTGTGTTTTTAACCCTGTGCATGTAGCATATTGCTAAAAATTCACATACATATTAAAAAAAAAAACCAAGTTAAAATATATTAATAAATTGAAAAAAACAGTAGTGCCCATTTCTTCTATAAAAATCCAGTTAATGAGAAAGGGTGAAAAAGGAAAAGAGAAAAAGAGATGAGGAAAAGAAGAACATATAGTAAGAGTTCCATCAACTGAAGGCTACTGAAGTTATTAACCTTTGGGCTTATTTCCTGGTCCTGTCGATCCTAGATGCAGACTTCAAACACTAGCAACATGAAAGTAAAGAAACAAAATTGGGAGATCTAGAGTTGCCACTTGTGAATTTTATCAAAGGCATAAAACAAACCTAAAACATTATCTGCTATTACCATCATTTCACAAAAGAACATACATTTTTACAACAAAGAACAAGGAGAAGTAAAGGATAATTCTTTAAATTCATTTAGCTTTATGAAAAGCTTTTTATATTGCTCTGACTTTTCTCATTTTGCCTTGACCCATTTGGAAACCATTATCCTAATGTTTCTTTCTTTCTTGTTGAAAAATCCCTTTGAGCCTCAGGTATGAGGCTTGGCTTGTGGTAGCAGCAGAGGTGGTCCATTTTCAGTCCATAAATACTGTGTTTTTACCTGGTTATGATCAGTGTTTATAGAATTCTGTATTTTCCTTTTCTTACAAATCATTACAACATGAACATGTCCCCCATGCTATAAACTCTTTGGAGACAAAGTTTTAAAAAGGAACTTTAATATTAATTCCTTTGATTATACCTTAATTTATTTAATCATTCCCATATAAATTCATCTTATCCCTGTTGTAAAGGATACTATAATCATACTCTCTTCACATTTAGAATGTTTTCTACAAAGTATGTCACGGAAAATTAATGACTCAGAGGGCATGATTAGTTTTAAAGTTACTGATTCCGAGAAGGCTGAGGCAATTTCCAGGTCTAATGACAAGATAAGAAGGTCTGTTTCCCACTCCTACTCCTTTGTAGTTCAGTTCCTCCATTCACCAAGGCAACAACACAAAATGTGTCTGTCAAAGGTGGATTCAGAATTTTAAAAAGGGTATGGGAAGAACAATGAATACAGGCTTTCTTTCAAAACTTGGGCACATGGGGCTCTAATCTAATCCTAACTGGATTAAAACTCCACATTTATTTATTTTTTAAAGATTATTTATTTGAGAGAGAGAGCAAGAGAGCGAGAGAGACCACAAGTGGGTGGAGGAGCAGAGGGAGAAGCAGACTCTCCGCTGAGCAGGGAGCCTGACATGGGGTTTGATCATGACGTGAGCCGAAGGCAGATGCTTAACCATTTAGCCAACTGAGCCACCCAGGCATCTCTCCACATTTATTTTAAAAACTATGGTTGAACTTCCACATTCTGATTAATGGTGAATTCAACTGTCTAAGTCAAAGTCCTAGAGTCATGCCCTGGGATTAGATGAACTTTAAAAAGAAGAAAAGTAGAAAAATGGTCTGAAATAACAAGACCTCAAAACTAGTGATTGTATAAAGAGCTCGAACACTTACTAAAAATATGGAATCCCTAAAGGGGAAAAAAAAACCTATTGTAATTAACTCCTTACCTGATTAAAATGGTCAGCTGCAAATTTTCTAATGGATTCAATGTCCTTCCTTTTTAAGTATTTCTGAAAACAAAAGTAAACTCAGCTTCAAAAACATGTCTATGGTATCAAATAGGATACAAATACATTTTGTGTCCTTCCATCACAATAGGATTCAATATAAAATTTAACTTGTGCTCCCAAATGACAACACTTTAGAGCTTGTCACAGGGCTTATTCCCCTCCCCCTGAATCACAAAAGTCTCACTGGAAACGGCCATGAATGTATTTCACAGAAGAGCCTGCATGTGGAATACGTGGGGTACATGTTCAAATCTTTACAACTGAATTGTGTTAAGAAAAAATAACTTCCAGATCAGAAAGAGGACTGAGAATTTGCTTATTTCAGGTCGCTTACAATTCTTTGTATCTTATTATTTCTAAATTATCTCAATGCCTTTGTGAGGGAGACAGGAGGACTATCATCATAGCTAATATTCTCGGGGCACTACACTAGGTGTGGGAGATACGAAAAGGTGGAGACACAGCTCACAATCCTGCACTTCTCACAATCTGCTCGGGGAAGACTGGACACACTTAAATGGAGGCAAACAATAACACCAAGCAGTATATGTGACACTGAGCTTACCTGCACGCATTCATTATGTCTGGACTAGAGTATGGACACAAATTACTTTCCACTAAACATGTGAAGTGAATTAAAGTTATGAGAATGAATTCTTATTCTCATTTTGCATACATTAGTATGCTCAAAGGAGTAGTCTTTCAAAATAGTAATTTTGTTAAAAGTTCTTCCGGAACTCTTCTCGAATTCTGTTCAAAGCAGGTGTGCTAACTATGGAAAACAGCTGTGTCTCATCACCTCAGAGTCAGGGGTTGCCTAGCTAGCCCGGCCATTCTTTCTCCGACCCTAATGTCCCCTCCCTTTTGCTTTTCACAGCTCCACCTCCTAGCCCTCCCGCTGTTATTAATGCAACTGAATGCGACTGAGACCAGGGATCTCCAAAGACCCAGAACCAACATGCAAGGGCAATGCTGGAGCTGATATGGGCTGGGAGCCTTTGGATAAACTGAGGTTGGAGGACATATGAACACTATTTCATGCTCATCACTGGTGGGAATGATCCCAAATGAAGTAGAGGAGTACTTTACAGCATTTTTTAAAAGAAAGACAAAAACTCTAGATCTTGAATGTAAACTCACACACACAGGGTTTTATTCTAGACTTATAGTTTCAGGGACACTGTTTTAAAAATATGTACTCTTTTTCTTTCTTTCTTTTTTTTTTTTTTAGAAAGAGGGGAACGGTAGAAGGAGAGAGAGAAAGAATCTCAAGCAGTCTCCATGCCCAGTGCAGAGCCCGATGTGGAGCTCAATCTCAGGACCCTAAGATCATGACCTGAGCCGAAATCAGGAGTTGGACACTTAACTGACTGAGCCACCCAGGCGCCCTTAAAAATATATATTCTTAAAAAAAGAACTGTTCTTCTTGACGTTTAAATGTGCCAGTGTTGAACATTGAACATATTTACTTCCCAAATATACACCCTAGAGAAACAGAACTGCGAGTCACTTACTGCTCCTTCAGAGATACATATGGCTTTGACGGCTCCTTGGGGTTTACTAAGTGCATCTTGAAGAAATTCAACCTCTGTGTTTCTGAACATATCACTAATATCTATGATCTATAAAATGAGTAACAAAAAAAGGTAACTAAATGTGAAGTAATTTTTATCTCAAAAATTTTACAAACAAGATTCTAAAGAAGCAAGTAGATCTTACTAAGTTAATGTTTACAGAGCACAATCAGTTTTTACTGGGTTGAGCACTACGACGGGGTTAATGTACTAATGTATTATTCATCATTATTAATTCATTTAATCAGTACAACAAAAGTATGAGATATGCACTCTCATTATCCCCATGTAATACAGGAAGAAACCAAGCACAGAGAAGAAAATAACTCGGCCAAGACAACACAGAGCCAGAACCTAACCTAAGAAGTCTGACTTTAGCACCACTATTCTATATTACAAAAGAAGAAATAAGGAGTGGTTAAGTTGGCAGCTGTAAGTAGGCAGTTAGAACATTTTGTATATTTTTTCATCCGAAGAATTGAGCACTGCCTATTTATAGATGAAGTGGAACTTTGATTTCTAAGGAATTTGCACTGAGAACTGAGATAGAGAAATGCCACCAGTATTATAGACATGAAGGGCCACTGCTTTCTAAGTGCAAATAACGAGAGGCTTGCTAATGGAAACTGCTTTATATAAATTCTACTCTTACCCCTAGTTAAAATATGTACAGATCTTACTAATTTGAATAAACATTTCCATATGTTTGAGCTCTTTATAGGCTAGGGAAAAAGAATAACTCTTTAATCATTTGCCTTCCAAGTGCCATTTTAGCTTAAGAAAAATTGAAGAGGAAAGAATAGGGTTTTTTTTCCCTCTCAAGTGGTCATTCATGTCCATATAATTAATAAGTTGTCAGTAATAAAAACTTTATGGCAAGAACCTCACTCTTGGAAACGGTCTAGGAGCATAGTAGATAGGACAAAAGTACTGTAGTGCTAACATGCTTTAATTCTCTCTTGCTATATAGCTTGGTAACAAGCTAAAGTAACAACAAAAAAATATGATATAACAATGTGTGTAACTGGCTGTAAATTTCAAAGTGGTCTAAAAAACTGCAGGACTATGGTGGCACAGAGTCCTGGAAAAGTGAAGAGAAGTACCTTCATCCCAAAGCGAGTGTCAGGTTTATCTGTTCCATAGCTGGCCAATGCCTCAACAAAAGTCATAGAAGGAAAAGGAACCACTAGAGGATCTTTGTCATTGGGCCAGGAATACTGGAGCAGACCCTCAATTAGGCTCCGGATTCCGGTCTGGTCTACAAAAGACATCTCTATGTCAATCTGAAACCAAAATAACATATGGAAACTAACTTGAACAGCCACAATATTAATATGTACGTATTTATACATTCCTCTGGTTTCAAGTTACCATAGGATTCTGCACATAAATACTTAATACATGGGTACGGGTTGGAAGGATAAATATTACTGTACACCTGTTTTGTGTTAGGCATTATTCTAATGTTTTACATATAACAACTTGCTTAGTTCCCATCACTCTCCTCATGGCTTGAGGCTCAGAGAGGCTTTGTAACTTGCCTGTGTACATGCACTTAATAAGTAGTGAAACTACACTTGATCCCAGGTTTGTCCAACTCCAAAGCTTATGATTTTTGCGCTTCACATTGATTAACACGCTATCATATAAAAACCAAATCATGACAGCTTTGATGAGTCTAAAGATTAGACAGATTAAATACCAATGTACAGAATTCTTGGTTTTTAATGTACAAGAGATTTGTTTTAAAGAACTTTATCCTAGCAATGACCATTAAAACACTGCAGGAATCTTTGGCATTTTAGTTGATGACCATACATGTTATAAAAAGGACACATGAAATGGATCAAAAATTAAATAGTGTCTCAACTGCAGGTTAGTTTAATCAAATATCTGATGGATAAAATGTAATGAGAAGTAAAGCACCGGCATACACTAGAGCTCTTGCAGGTGTGGTTCCAGACTGCTGCAATAAAGCATAACCACAATAAAGTGAGTCAAATTAATTTTTTGGTTTTGCGGTGCCTATAAAAGTTATGTTTATCCTACACTGTAATCTATTAAGTGTGCAATAACATTGTCAAAAAATGTATGTGCCTTTATTAAAAAATACTTTATTGCTAGAAAATTCTAACATCATCTGAGCTTTCAGTGAATCACAATCACTGACCACCAAAACAATAGTGAAAAAGTTTGAAATATTGTGAGAATTACCAAAACGTGACATAGAGACACAAAGGGAGCAAATGCTGTTGGAAAAATGGTGCTGATCCACTTGCTCTGAAGGGTTGCCACAAACCTTCAATCGGTAAATAATGCAATGTCTGCGAAGCACAATAAAGCGAAGTACAACAAAACGAGGTCTGCCTATATATAAAATTACTGCCTGGTCTGGAACCACTTGGCTGGAACGAGGACAGCTGAGTAAGAGACAAAAGTGAATGTAACTTAGTACCTGAGTAAACTCAGGCTGTCGGTCTGGTCTTGAACCTTCATCTCGGTAACATCGGGCAACCTGAAAATATCTACAATTGAAAAATAGCATGAATTGAGTCATGATTCTAGGAAGATACACATACTTTTCCCCAAAAGTTCATGGTAGTGCAGTCTACGAAATAAATTAATAATGGTATCTAAAGGACATAAGACATTTTTAAAATTCTTTATGATACTCTAATCTAATCAGATATACAGTAGACCCGTAAGAAACTAATATTCTATACATTATTTTAAAAATATACAATGTCACCTTTCAATATTCATATATTAGATTGGCATGCAAGGCACTTATGCTTCTTTATATATACTCTTTTGCTCTGGCCAAATCAAAATACTTATTGCTCCATGACTACACTCGAGCTTTTTTGTGCTATGCCATTCCCATTCTCATCTTCAACTGCTGAGACGCAGCTCTGTCCCAAAAGGCCTTGCTCACAAAGTTTTTTTAATAATATTTCCCCAAACAATACCTAGTTTGCAACCCTCAACAAACTTATTTTTGGGTTCTATCATAGTTGGCAGTTGGTTTATTTATTTATTACCCTATTCTGTCTTACTATATTCATTAACTCCTGGAGAGCAAAACCTTTTCTTTCTTGCTAGCTTGCTTTCTTTCTCTCTCTTTTTAGGTAGGCTCCATGCCCACCTTGGAGCCCAAATCAGGGCTTGAACTTACAACCCTGAGAGCAAGATATGAGCCGAGATCAAGAGTCAGACACTTAACCAACTGAGTCACCCAGGCGCTCCTAAGATCTTTCCTTTTTTGTTTTTAATTCCCTGCACATCTACTAGCATAGAGCTTTGCACACGGTGGCCACCCAATACATCTTTACTAAATAATGACTACAAATGTTTAGGGTTTTTAACAAGTATTTTCCAAATGCTCATACATTTTCTAACTTCTTTTAAGAGATCAGATAATTTTGTGTTTCCTTTTTTCCTCCCCACCTTCCTTCCCTTTCTTTTTCTGACAACTTACTAACATACAGAAGGCTCACCTGTCTAAACCACCAACCATCAGAAGCTGTTTAAACTGTTGAGGACTCTGAGGGAGACAATAAAACTTTCCAGGTTCCCTGGATGGTATTACAAACTCTTTTGCACCCTTTAACGAGAGGAGAGCAGAAATACTGTTAAACAAACCTGAACCTAAGACCTGGTGGAAGTCGAAACTTCAGCTCATCAACGAAGTTAACTAAAGAGCAAATGACAGAGATCATCTCTTGCTCATCTTTTAGTCCCCCAAAAGGCTTGCACACAGTAGGCTTCTAACAATGTTTGTACATGGTAAGTGATACATGCGTGCTTGTTGAAACGAATTCCCAATTCTGTTATGAGCTGAAAGAATTTTGTGCAATTCCTATCTAATAATTGCTAACTGCTTTTTTAAGCTATGTTTTTATAAGTCCATGGACTGTGTAAATATTAATGTTTAGAAATGTCAATTCTTATTGAACAAGGAGCTTATTTTCTTTTAAGTTTTTTTTATTTATTTAAGTAATCTCTATACTCCATTTGGGGCTTGAACACACAAGTTTGAGATCAAGAGTCACATGCTCTCCTGACTGAGCCAGCCAGGCACCCCACAAGGGGTTTATTTTTAAGGAAAGAATTCATTATTGATTTGCATTTATAAACCTCAAGGGAAAGAAAACTCATTTAGAATAAAAGTGTTCTTACTCAAAACACTGATCCATATAATTTTCTCAACTCTTAACAAAACCCAGTTAATGTGATCATTGTCAAATAATAAAATATATGAAAAAAATATAGCCACATGAATATAAAAACAAAGTGGTCCTATTTCAGAACTAATAGGACATTATTAGTAGGCTGATTTAAGGGATATACATACCCCAGGAGTCCTCTTAAACAATGTTGGTGTTTCTATATCCACAAATCCTAAAAAGAGAGAAGCATCAGAAATTAATAGATAGGAATTTGTCAAATATGTTGTCTAGGGTACAGTTTAACAAATCAAATCTGAGGCTACATTTTAATTAGGAATTTTGACTGAAAGAAGTTACCAAGCCTACTGAATACTGATTTCCACACATCCAAGACAGAAGCTGAAGATTTTCATAAAGCCCTATTTGGCTCATAAAGTGACACTTTTGTCATGAAATAATTCCGACTATTTGATGGATTCTTGTTTACTGAACTGTTTTCATTTTCTAAATGTTCTGCTAGGATAGCAAAAATAATTCAAACATAGTAGAAAAACCTCCAGGACTGATTGAAGAGTCTAGTTTAATTCGTAGGACATTTCTGAGCTCCTAACAAATTAGTATAAGCGTGATAAAAATTAAGAAAACTCATAGATAACAACCAAAGGGCTTTTCTACCTTCAATGCAATATCTTTAAAAGACTGTATTTGGGACCTAGTAGAACTAAATTATGTTCTAAGTTACCAAATTATGCTCTAGGACAAAACACCTGGAAATCACCTTTTTTCAAAAACTGCTTTACACATTAAGTGAATTCCAGACCTCTGGCAACTTCCGACCCAATGATGCTAAAGAGAGATACAATAAAATGCTGAATAAAACAGAGAGAAGATGCTAAAAAGCTCTAAAGAACATTTAGGCATGTCCTTTACCGTGTAGATTACAGAGATACTCCCGCATTTTCATGACCATCTGGGACCTCAGTCGCAGGTTATACTGCATTTGGAAACTACGCAAGTCTAAGTAGCGATACTGCAAACGAAGAGCCTCTGTTTTCTAAACAAATTGAAAGATTTTAATGTTTAAATATTCTTTGAACATTAAAGAGATATTAGCTTTAATACAGAGTGTGGATTTTCAAAAACTTCAGTTCTATCTTTAGTTTCCACCATTTGCGAATACAACACAATCCGTAATTCCTACAGCCTCCAAGTTTGTTACTAGCATAGATTTTGTTTTAACTCTTTATTATTAACATCACCCTTCACTGACTGAAATTTGCCTACCCTCACTAAACATTTATCTTATTTAAGCCCACAGTTGAGTCTTGAAAAATATATTTAAAGACTTCAAAGACCATTTAAAAATATACACCAGAGTAGGGGCGCCTGGGTGGCTCAGTAGGTTAAGCGTCTGCCTTTGGCTCTGGTCATGATCCCGCGGTCCTGGAATCGAGCCCCGCGTCGGGATCCCTACTGAGCTTCTCCTCTCTCTCTGCTATTCCCCCTGCTCTCTCAAATAAATAAATAAATAAAATCTTGGGGCGCCTGGGTGGCTCAGTCAGTTAAGCGGCTGCCTTTGGCTCGGGTCGTGACCCCAGGGTCCTGGGATCGAGCCCCGCGTCAGGCTCCCTGCTCAGCGGAGAGCATGCTTCTTCCTTTCCCTCTCCCTGCTGTTCTGCCTACTTGTGTGCTCTCTCTCTTTCTGTCAAATAAATAAATAAAATCTTTAAAATAAATAAATAAATAAAATCTTAAAAAATACACAAGAGCAAAAATAGCTATGACATTATCACCTGAGTGGGAGTACAGGTGTGAGAAATGCAAGGAAACCCCCACACTGTTGTAGTGGTAGGAAGTGGTGAGAAGGTTTGCTTGTTTTCAAAGCTGTAAATCTCTGCAGCTCTCCGTGCTGACAACTCTTTAACCAGAAGTAGAACTGTCATTTCTTTCTGAAAGCTTAGCTGGGGAAAAACTGTATATTTCCTTTTCTCTCCCCCCAACAAAAAGGTCAACCAGATCATTATACTGCTTCTTCTAATTACAAGATTAAGTATTGAGAATTTAAATGTAACACTAAGTGGCCATACAGTTAATTTAAAAACCGTCCTATAGATCAGTTTACAAATTAGATGTATATACATCTTCAACTGTAGATAATTGTGTCAAAGCTGCAGATTATCTGGGTATACTCATCCAGAGCTATTTAGCTTCGACAACCCCTCAAACTTGAGCAAAGTACACCCTAAAATACAGTAATCAGATTTATATGCTTGGGAAGTCAAGCAAACATTTTATTACTGTTAGAGCCTGAAAGTTAATAGATGCAGGATCTCCTATGCCGTCTGGCTATTTCCAAGCTAGACACAAATTTCCTTTCAAAATGTAAAACAAGAACAAAAAAACCTGAAAACACCTCCTCAAGTCTTAAAGGTAGAACCATGTTTCGAGCTGTCTGAAAAAGCAGCCTAGGTGTTTAGGAACTGCGACGGCTTACTTCAGAACAGCACAGAACAGAACACTTCATGAGAGGTCCACAAAAAAATGCTCAATTTTGTAGAAGTTAGTTTTTCTTTAAAAAAACTCTGAAAACACTTTACTGGTTACCAACATTTTCTAGATACTCTATTTTATTAATAACAGAGGATGGCACCTTCACAAAGTCCTTAATTTCAAAGGGCAGCTTCTTGCAGGAATTCAGAAGTTCAGCTGTTTTAACTTTGACTTCGATCTCACCTGTTGGCATTTTCTTAAAGAGAGAGAAGAAAAGACCTATTTTTAAAAAAAAAAAATCACTCATCAGGACCTGTACCCAGTGATCATTTGTAAAACGCATGCATTTATTTACATGTGTAAATTGTGCATATGTCGTGTAGTCTAAAGCATCAATGTCTGTGCGTGATTTTGACATTCTTACGCATATCTGTGGTCGATGTGCTCACTGACAGATGTCTTAACATGCCTGTGCACATTGGTGTGTGTTTGCAGTGAAGATTTTGGAATCTGTAGGTTCATTTGTGTAACCTGCAGAAATCTTAGTGCCTGATGTCTAATAAGTGCTCGGTGTCTGTTGCCTAAATGTGTAGAGAGTGCACACGTATACAGGTAAAATTTACATGGACCGTTTCTTAACTACTAACTGGATTCTCTTGTCCTGGAGGTCGGGAAATTACTGTCCCAGACACTTGCACCACAGATTCCACAGGGGCTTCACACAGAATCTTCTTCACAGAAGCAGCTGACTATAGAATGAGAGAGAAAAACAGTTCCGACAAACAAATGAATGTAGAGGAATATGCAGTTACTGCAGTCTATGGTTTAGAAAAATATTAACACTCATAGCTTAACTGCCATAAATACTGGGGCTGCCCTTAATGACTTTCTTAAAGAATTTAGTAAACTGCATCGCCATTTTGACTCCACATAACACAGCAGGTAAACCTATTAGTTCAGGGTTTTAGAATTTTTTCCTTAAAGGAAAATAAGGGGAAGAATGATTGATGGAAACAATTCCTACATACTTTTAAGGCAACTCTCTCCAGAGTTAGTCTTAGGGGCAGTTACATCCAATAGAAATAATGGAGTCCAACTGAAAGGAATTCTCCTGGGTTAGCTACTTGTCTCTGGATCCTGATCCCTGAAAGATAATTCATTGCTCTTTACTTACTTCAAAGACTAAGAACTGAGTACATCATACATTTCTTAGGTATAAAGCATTTGTAAACATTACCACAAGAGAAACTAATATTGCTCAACAAGCATGATGAGAGCTATTTTACCTAATTTTAATGCTAATTTTTTTTTTTTGAGCAGGTGGTACCCTTCACATGGCTCAAAATTCAAAGGGTATAAATAGATATACAGTAAAAAGTCGCCTTTCCCAGAGTTTGCCAATGTTACCAGATATATATGTATTATTCCAGGAACATTTCATCACACACACACACATACTTAACCAACATACTAAGCTTACTCTACCATGGCATCAAAGAGACTTTCAGATAACAGTAGGAAACCTTCTATTACCTCCTCCTGGGGAATAACAACTTGAACAAGCCCATGGAAATCTCTTAGGACCAGGAAGATGTTTTGCCTGATCAATAAAGAAAATGAACATGTTAGGCCAAAATCTCTGAGCCCAAAATTTTAAGCAGGCAAAACAAATTAAACAAACAAAAATCCATGCAATTTCCCACGTTCTTTTTATAATTATGTATTTTCATTATGTGCTACATTCATGCAATTATCTATGTAGCTTATTAACGGAAAAAAACCCAGCCGTTGCATGTTATTTTCTTAATCATCTTATTTTTAAATTTTTCTAAAAAAGATTTTATCTATTTGAGAGAGAGCACAAGCAGGGGGAGCAGCAGAGGGAGGAGAAGCAGGATCCCTGCTGAGCAGGGAGCCCAACACGGGGCTTATCCCAGGACCCCAGGATCACGACCTGAGCCGAAGGCAGCCACTCAACCCATTGAGCCACCCAGGTGCTCCTGTTTTTTAAAAAATTTTTAAGTAAACTCCATGCCACAAGCAGGGTTCGAACTCACAACCCTGAGATCCAGAGTCGCACACACTGCCCACTGAGCCAACCAGGCACCCCAGACTTTTCATTTTCAATTTCAGTTTTTACTGGTTATATATTCAGCTTACTAATGTTATCCAGATGGCTTGTCAGTAAAAAGCAAACTTTTAATTTTCATTGGCTTAAGTCTTTATAAGAAAATTGTATTAAATTTGGAAACTTTTCATGTATTAAAATCCACAAATATTTTAGGATATTAGAAATATCCAATTGGTCATTTGTGAAATATAGCAATATAAACTTTTTTTTTTTTAAGATTTTATTTACTTGAGAGAGAGCAAGCGAGAGAGCACGAATTGGGGAGGGGGCAGAGGGAGAGGGAGAAGCAGGTTCCCCGCTGAGCAGGGAGCCCGATTTGGAGCTTGATCCCAGGACCCCGGGGACCATGACCTGACCTGAAGGCAGACACTTAACCGACTGAGCCACCCAGGTGTCTCTATAATCTCTTTTCTTAAAAGATAAAACTACAATTTTCTAGAGGTGGTCCAACTACTAATACTTCTATAAACCATCAAAAAGGTCCCCCAAATCCCAACATTTTAGCGTTCAACCCGCATTTCTCATACTATCCTTAGTACCAGGAAGAGGTACAGACAACCTCTTCAGATTTTGAGCTCAGATGTCACCAAATTTATGGGTCAAATATCCACCCATATGGAACATATTCTTCAGGAAGGCCACACAGTCAATGTATTTTGGAGCTCTTCACTGTTAATTAATGTACTATTCAGGAATGTGCTGGAATATAGAGATGAACAACAAAATGGGCTTTAATCTTAAGGAATCACTGTTCGTGTTTTTAGGCTTTTTCTCTACCTAAATTTAGAATAAAATAAGCTTTTTCATGCTACTGAAGCTTACCAGCTGGCCCACTCCCAACTACTGGTCCTAGGAACTCTTCAACTTGAGTAAGCTAAGGGACATTTCAGTCCACTGGTGGAACACACTGTTATCACACCCTTCAACAGATGCCACTCCAGTGACTCTGTTTGAGTCTTTCAAAACAAATCTGAAAACTCAATGAATTCTGAGAATCCTGCAGGAGTTGCAAAGCTTTTGCTGTTCTGAGTGATTGAAAATTAATAAAAGTTTGGAACTGTCTGAGGGAAAACAACCTCCAGGCATTCTTTTTTGGGGGGGAGGGAGGTGGGAGGGGCAGAAAGAGTATCTTAAGCAGGCGGATCCCATCTTGGGGCTCTATCTCACAACCTTGAGATCACGACCTGAGCAGAAATCAAGAGCTGAAAGTGTAAGGGACCCAGCCACACAAGTCACCCCTAACCCCCAGGCATTCGTAAGCCAGTTTACCTTCGGTATTGAATCCACCCACACAAAGTGACTTCTTGGCCTAAGTGAGAAGAACGCAACTCTCCACACGTGTTGGTCCGAGCAACAAAGCTACTGAATTCTTTAAAGGAAAGCAAGATTAAAAACATATGATTTGCAAATTGCTTGAAAATAAAGACCCTCAAATTATATCATCTTAAGTATTTCATGTCAATGAATGAAATTCATAAAGTTGAAGTATATAATTTGATTCAGTCACTATTTAATTTACCTGCAAATGTGTCAAAAGCCAATTGAATTAAGAGTCTTACTGTACATTTTTGCCCTGTGTTAGGAAATCTAAACTTTGATCACGTAGCATTTGCATTGAGACCTAAAATTATCCTATTTTTAATAATGCACATTCCTTTCCAAAATGAAATGAGATGTTGGAATAACGGAAGTTTGATGGTATGAATCTAGAGTGAAACCAGTCACTTGCACGCTAGAAACACTATACAAAACATTCTCAAATGTGAAATAATTTTTTAGGCTTATTAATAGCATCAGCTAAAAGCAGAATTCATGTGGTTACTTTTAAAACTCCAGACAAAAATCTACATTATAAGAAATGGAGAGTGAATGACCTGCCTCTACACATAAGGCTATCCAGTTCAGACTACAGGAAAATGGAATAAGAGCACTGACTGCAGAGACCAGGAGGAAGTACTGTTTAAGAGGAGAGAGCCCTTCACTGCTTTCACCTGGAGTTCTCCTCTGTGAACTGAGCACCAGCGTTCTGGAGAGAGAACCCCGGATCAGGTGGGCGATCCTTCCGGTGGGTGTGGAAAAACCCCAGTATTGCCGACTTAACCAACAGGAGAACATGTTGGAGCCGCAGGATGGCGAGAGACGCTCACGAATCCCAGGCTGCCGGTGTTGGATGATGATCAAGTCACTTTTGGAAATATACACAAATCCCTTAAAATGCTAGTTGTTCTCGCTCTCTTCTCCAATATTTAGGCCCTTCTCCGCTGAATATTCAACTCCACGTGTCTAGAAACTAGATAAATCCACAAGTTCTTTGGGGCCCTTGGAAAGCGGGTAGGGGAAAGAGCCTTTTTCCACCTCCAATGCATCAGTTTCCACTTCTAACCAACCGAACTGCGGCCCCAGAAGACCCGAGAGAACCCTTCCACACAGCAGGGCAGAGTGGGACTCCGCAACCATACAGAGGCGGAAGGGGCTGACCAACAAGCGCCCGCCCTTCCCTTCCTTCCACGCTTCCCCGAAGGTTCCCGCAGGCCGAACTTGGAAAACCGGAAGGAACTCAGCCTCAGGTTTTAAATCTCTCCGACCTGGCGGCCGCCTTCCGGTCTTCAGAAAGAGAAAAGTCAGCAAACCCGAAACCTTCTCAGGTCCAGAAACCACACCCGGATCATCATTGAGAGCCAAGCGCTCCTCGCTTGGCTCCGAGAGCGCTCAAGTTACGGTGAAGGCATTCAACCAATCAGAGCAGAGGTGCTGCCGCCATGCTTACTATGGGCGGAAATTTGAAGGAACGCTTCGCGCAGGTAGAAAAGCGCTGAAGACTAACACCGCGCGGTCAGCCAAGTTGACGATTATGGTTAGGTCGTTCGACCTCAGTTAAAATGGCGACCGTAGTTGCTTCACTAACGGGTGATCGGCACCAGGGAGGCTTCCGGCGTCCCGCCGCAGAGCGAGACGGGAAACTATTTTAAACTGAGGCGGCGGCTGAGCGCTGTTTTGCAGCTTCTCAAAGGCGGGATTTCCGAGCTAGCTGGGCCTCTGAAGGGCTCAGGTGGAGAGGGGAGAGTTGGGACCCATTGTCCCTTGCCCTTCCCCTCCTCCGGCAGAGGCCGACTCCGCAGAAGCGAGGGTCGCAGAGCTGGGTTAGCGGAAATGCCCCTCCTGGGGTGAAGTCTCCGGACATCTGAGGAAGCGAGTTTGTGTCCCTGGTGAACCCAGTTATCGTGGAGCGAGAGGGAATTTGGAGGGGCCAAGGATTCCTCCAAACTCTCTCTTACCTGCCATTTTGGCGGCTTTTTTTTTTTTTTTTTAAACTTCAGGGGATTTTAGTCTACCTACGTTTGGAACCAGAATTGAAGAATGTCTCTTGAAGCCGGAATGGGTGACAGTGTCATCACGGTATTTTATTGGTAAGAAGTTTTATCTTTGTCCAGGACTGGCCGTAAACTTTATGTTTTGCCCTGCCGTGTGCTCGTTATTTCTACAAGACTTTTGTGTTTAGGTGGCTGCACACTACGTGCTTGGCACTCGGCCAAGCATTGGAAGTGGGATTTAGGTATTGGTAGCAATGTAAAAAGTCAGGGTCCCTTCCTTCATGGATTTACCACAAGAAATACAACTAAGTTGTAACTGTGTGTTATGAACTACAAGTGCAAGAAGAGCTGGTGATACTCTGGATACCGGCCGGCTTCTGAGGACGTGAAACCTCCAGGATGGATGGCATTTGGTCAGGCAAATGGGAGGAGAGAACCATCATTAGCTGGCTGAAGGCTGAATAAAAAAGGGAGCAGAGGCAAACATGACAGGCACTAAGGGGAGTAGTAGGTGATGATCAGTCTAGGGCAGTGGTTCTTAATCTTTTCAAAAATTGTTTACTGGACCTTTCTTCCTCCCTCTCCACCACCAAATACACATGCATACCAACATATTGCATACAATATGTTGTTGGATTTTGGAAAGGCCATTTGTCCATAGATCTTGGGCTGAGAACTCCTGAAGTAGAAAATGAACCTGGATAGTATCAAATAATAAGATCAGATCATGTAGTGCCATGGAACTCAGAGAAGTTCTGACTTCATCTGAAAGATGGATGGAAATTGTTAGGGGATCTCCAGCAAGGTAATGACAAGATGGAAATGGCGTCTATGGATCACTCCTTATGGACTGGGGAAAGGGGTTAAGAATGGGACACTAAAATAATGAGTCAAGATATATCTTTAACCTTTTACTTATTGGGCAGGGCAAAATTGTCCTTTATTGAGTGCAGAGTGAGAGAATAAAATAGATGTAAGTCATTTTCTAATCTTTCATGCGTGGTTTGGGATATTTCACATTACCATAATATTAAATACTGAGGGGAAAGGTTTTCTCAAAACCAACTGTCTCCGTGCTAATAGTCCTTTTCTCATCTACATAGATTTTTAAATCAATTTTTGGAATTCATAGCATTTCTCTTTTAAGGAGTCAGATTTAGCAGGGCTTCTTTTGCCTTGAAATTGATCTCTATTGAAAGGCAATGTGAGGGGTGCCTGGGTGGCTCGGTCGTTGGGCGTCTGCCTTCGGCTCGGGTCATGATCCCAGGGTCCTGGGATCGAGCCCCACATCGTGCTCTCTGCTCCGCGGGGGGCCTGCTTCTCCCTCTCCCACTCCCCTTGCTTGTGTTCCCTCTCTCGCTGTGTCTCTCTCTGTCAAATGGATAAATAAAATCTTAAAAAAAAAAAAAAAAGAAAGGCAATGTGAAAAAAGAGATAAGAGCACCCACTCTGGCATTATACTGTCTGGGTTCAAATCCTGGTTCTTGCCTTCTTTACCTGTATGACTTTGGCAGATTACTGAACTTCTTTGTCTTTTCGTCTGTCAACTGGGAATATAATAAACCACCTCATGGTGATTGAGGATTAAATGAGACAGTATTTGTTAGGGGCTTGGACAAGTACCTGGCACCTGATGAATACCCAATAAATGTTAGCAATTAATCCAAATAAAAATTTGAAAGAAACATTCTGTGTAGATGAGACTGATTAAAATCCCTCCCCCCTGTTTTTTGCTTTTTTTTTTTTTAAGATTATTTATTTATTTGACAGAAAGCACGAGCAGGGAGAGTGGGAGAGGAAGAAGTAGGCTCCCCGCCAAGGAGGAGCCTGGATCATGACCTGAGCCAAAGGCAGACGCTTAACCATCTGAGCCACCCAGGCACCCGTTTTTTTTTTTTTTTTTTTTTTTTTTAAAGACAGCGCCAGAGAAGGGTGGATGTAGGGGCAGAGGGAGAGAGAGAATCTCAAGCAGGCTCCATGCCCGGTGCACGGGGCTCAATCTCACGACCCTGAGATCATGACCTGAGCCGAATTCAAGAGTCAGATTCTTAACTGACTGAGATAACTAGGTGCCCTAAAACTCCCTTTTAAAGAGGTAATTCAGTATGCATTTAAAGGTAGAATGCTTTAAAATAGCTGTTATTTAAATTGTGTAGTGTATGATCTTGCTTGGGCATTATCTGAGCATTGAGAAATGCATATTTAACCTGTGAAGTTTTGTGCAAGATACAGAGGGTGTCCTACTTTGACATAATAAAATTTAAATATAGTAATAAATACAAGTTTTCATTTTTTTAAAAGGTTTTATTTGAGAGAGAGAGCACTCATGCACGCAAACACAAGCGGAGGGAAGGGGAGAGGGAGAAGTAGACTCCCTGCTGAGCAGGGAGCCTGATGTGGGGCTCTATCCTATGTGGGGCTGTATCCAGGCACTTCGGGATCACGACCTGAGCTGAAGTCAGACTCTTAACTGACTGAGCCACCCAGGCGCCCCTACAAGTTTTCATTTGTGCAAAACTGTTATCAAAGGGTAACTGTGCCAATACGTGGGAGTAATTATTATAACTTTTAAATCATAATTCCTTTCAATGAAAGTTGTAATTTCAGAGTTCTATGAAATTCTTCTGTTCTTTTTTTTTTTTTAAGATTTTATTTATTTATTTGACACAGAGAGACACAGCGAGAGAGGGAACACAAGCAGGGGGAGTGGGAGACGGAGAAGCAGGCTTCCCGCTGATCAGGGAACCCAATGCGGGACCCGATCCCAGGACCCTGGGATCATGACCTGAGCCGAAGGCAGACGCTAAATGACTAAGCCACTCAGGCGCCCCTCTTCTGTCCATTTAAACTGATACTTGTTAAGGGAGGTGGGCGGAGGGGGGTTGGGTTAAATGGGTGATGGGTATTAAGGAGGGTACTTGTGATGAGCAACTGGGAGTTGTATGTAAGTGATGAATCTCTAAATTCTACTCCTGAATCTAATGCTACACTGTATGTTAACTAAGTGGAATTTAAAGAAAAACTTGAAACTACAAAAACTAACAAAAAAACCCTGCAATACTTGCTAACAATTAAAGAATACTCAGCATTATATTAGGATAATTGTACAAGAGAAATATAAAGCATGATTTCAAAGTATTTTAGTCTTGTCGGGAAGAGAAAAAATGCACACCAAAAAAAATTGTACAAGGAACTATATGAATATGGGCCAAAATGAGTGGTACAGACTAGATGATCAAGGAGAGCTATGTGGGCTGGGATATTATTAATCTCCAAATAGGTTTCATTTTATGAAACCTATTGAGAGATTTTGTTAGACTCATTGAGAGGATTTTTGGGCTTTTAAAAAATATTTACCCCTGAGATCTCATTCTGTAAACACACACAGCCATGCCCCCATACACATTGCTTCCAGGAAGGAGCTATTGCTACAGACAGAAGTGCTTATGCACTTCATAGATATTCTGGGGAAAAAAGATTAACAAAACCCTTCTACTTGAAAAGAGATCAAATTCAAGCATGGTCCTAAAGGGGGTGGGTAAGGAACATGATTGATAGGCGAAAACATGAAGACAAGAATATGTTTATGCCTAGAAGTAGGACAAGAGCAAGCTGAATTACGAAAGATCTTAAATAGCAGAGAAGTAGAATTTTTCACATCACTGTAAAGTTTTTTTGCACAGGCGACTAATAATAAAGTGTCACTGCTGAAGAATGGATTACCCTTAGATACTGTAATAAGAACCTAGAAGTAGCTTTGGGATGACAGAGACTGTTGAAGGAAAAACTCAAAAGAATGTGCTTAATGACTACATGTTCAAGAATGAAAGTGGGAGAATACTTTTCTCCCACTTTAAATGAATTTAACGTAGAAAATTGGCAGGAATTTGAAAATGGACCAGCTAACTTTTGGAGGATGTTGGGCAGGAGTTTAATTTAGTTTTGAACATTCTGTGTTTGAGGTATCAGTAAGATATTCATAAAAATAGCCTATAGCCAATGAGAAATACAGGACTTGGTTAAAAACTCAAATCTGGGGGTAAGTGGCGGGGCGGGTGAGGAAGGGAAAGAAAGAATTCCTTTATAGCAAGGAGAGGAAGGATCAGTGAAACTATAAGCATGAATTAACTTTTTAGTGTTCAGAATTCTGGTTTTATTTCTCTTTATGTAGACCATGGATTCTTACGATACGTCAGAATCGACTCCTAGGCACAGTGCATCCTCAAGGCTTAAAGATTACTTTATAGGTGCCACCCCTTTGCAGAAACGATTAGAATCAGTCAGGAAGCTGACTTCATTTATCCCAACTCCACCTCGAAGGAAAATTCCTCAGTGTTCACAATTACAGGTATGCCTTTTGTGTTCCTTCGTGTTACTCAATAATTGAGAAAATCTGTGAGCAAAACATTTTGATTTTTACTTTTTAATATTTTTAATGTCTTCTTAATCTCTCAGATAATAAAATAAATGGAAATAGCAAAAACAAACAATTATTCACACTATCAATACCACCTCTGTTATGTCTTTTAATTTCCTTTAATTTGGAGCATTTCCACAGTATTTCTTTGTTTTTTATGACATCGATGTTTTGAAGAACGTAGTCTCCTCCCCTTTCCTTTTTATTTTATTTTTTTTTTTAAAGATTTTTATTTATTTATTATTTGACAGGGAGAGAGACAGTAAGAGAGGGAACACAAGCAGGGGGAGTGGGAAAGGGAGAAGCAGGCTTCCCGCCGAGCAGGGAGCCCGATGCGGGGCTTGATCCCAGGACCCCCGGATCATGACCCGAGCCAAAGGCAGATGCTCAAAGACTGAGCCACCCGGGTGCCCCTCCCCTTTCCTTTTTAAATAGAATATTCTTTGTTTTGTATTTGTCTGATGTCTCCTCATGGTTAGATTGAAGTTATGTATTGGCTGGAACACAGTCCTTTTTGGGGAATAACATCTGGTAGCACGGAGGTGATGTCAGTTTTGATCATCCTATCAAGGTGTTGCCCAGTGGTTTACTGTTTTATTCCTCTCTGCATCTAATAAGCAGTCTGGGAAACACTTTAGAATAATGTAAATATTCTGTTCCTCATCAAAATTTCCCCTTACACTTAACATCTATCGATAATATTTGTCTGGTTCTATCTTTATCATCATGGTCACAATATAATGATTTTCCAACTCCATTTGCTCCATATTTACCAACCAGCCTTTGGCATTCTATTATAAACCCTTCTCATTTCTCCTTCATTTATTTATTTATTTATTTGGCTTAATGAATTTTTGTTTTTCAAATTTTTCTAAATCATTACTAAATTATTTTGATGTTTATATTGTCTCCAGTTTGTCTGCTGGCAACATTCTCTGTTTTGATTATTCATAAACAACTCTGAAGGTAACATTAGTAATTTGTGATTTCACTGGACCATAAAATAAAACCCTAGTCAGTGTGAGTTTGATGTGTGGTCTTGAGAAACAGCAAGAAGTCTGGCTGATCAGTCACCCACATCCTCCCTATAGTCTTGTTTTCTTGTCCATGTTGTGTGCCTCATATCTCTTGAGATGTGGGAAAATTTTTGCTTCTTTCTGAAAAGTTTCTTAAATTACTAGTGCTGTTAATGAAAGTGATGGCTTCTTACCATAAAACAGAAATTGTATATAAAGATTGGAATGTCCAATTCATTTCCTTATCTCTGTGAAACAAATACTTTTCCCGTACCTTTTGATCATAACAAGAAAAAAGTTTATAACTTTTTATACAAGTTTTATAAAAGTTTCCATGAGCACTCTAGTCAGAAGAAATAGTTTTATCGAGTAGACAACTGTAATGCAAGTTCCAAAAGATAGTTGGAGCTGTAAGACTATGTCAGAAACTATGGATTTTATAGAAAAATTCAATTCAGGATAAAAGTAGGAACCTGTATGGGGGTGTTTGTGAAGACCCTCAATAATGTCATAGGGCCAATATGAAGGAAGTGTTTTTGTTTTTGATGGTACCCATGGTTCTAATAGAACATGGCAGAAATGCTCCCAAGTATCTTTTTATTTAATCTACTGAATTTGACATTGTGTCATAGAGTGGATTTACCACCAAACGTTTAAGAAAATTACATAATTAAAACTAATCAAATGCTCCAGGAATAGTTACTGTTTTCAAAATCTATAATTTTAAATTTCTAAAAGTCAAACATGTTCATCTAATATTTATTGAACAGCCGTTCTAGATGCTAGAGATATAGCACCTAATAAAATAGACAAAATCCCTGTTCTTGTCATACTTACACTCTAGTAAGGAAGCCAGACAGTAAAAATCAGACAAACATATAATGTCATATAGTAATAAATGCTTTGAAAAAAAAGGCATGTTAAGGAGATATAAAGTGACAAAATTGGAGTGAGACAGAATTAGATAGAGTAGCCTCTTGAGTGACATTTGGACAGACCTGAGTGAAGGAAAGGAACATGCCATGTGAACACATATGGGAAGAGTATTCCAGAGTGACGGTACAGCAAATGAAAAGACTTGTTCAGGGATCTTCAGAGTTCTGCAAACTCTCTTTTGGCTGGAGTGTAAAGATCAGGTACCCAGTAATAGATTTGTATTAAGTATTTAAAATACTATGATAAAGAATTAGGAAATATTAGTAAATGAGAATTTAAACTTGTCTTGACTTTTGTTTTCCTATAGGAAGATAATGATCCTCAAAAAGTTGCATTCCTTCTGCATAAACAATGGACTTTATATAGTCTAACTCCCCTATATAAATTCTCCTATACTAATCTCAAAGAGTATTCTAGACTTCTGAGTGCATTTATTGCTGCTGAAAAGCAAAAAGGGCTTGCTGTAGAAGTGGGAGAAGACTTCAACATCAAAGTGACTTTCTCCACTCTCCTAGGAATGAAAGGAACACAAAGAGACTCTGAAGCGTTTCTCGTCCAGGTATGTTATATAAGCAATCCTTGCTTCCCGGAGGAAAAGAATTGGCACTGTCTTGGTTTAAAAATTGTGGTAGAATTACCATTTAAAAAAAGTTTTAACCTTGTGATTTATAACCTATTTTATGTCTTGTTTGACCAAATTATAGTAATTGGGTATGGCTAACTAAAAAGTTTTTTTTCCAGTTACATTATAGTTATGTTTACTTTAGAAAACTTAGAAAATACATAAAAATACAAAGAAAATTGAAAACCACAGTTTAACACTTGGTCTACATCTATTTGGCAATAGACAATCTGAGTAAACCTCTATTTATTAAAGAAATTGAGTCAATACTTTCCAAAATAGAAAGCATCAGGCCCAGATGGGTTCACTGGTGAATTCTGCCAAACGATTAAGGAGGAAATTATTTCAGTTTTCTAGTCTCTTCAGAGTATAGAACCAGAGGGAATACTTCCTTATGTATTCTGTGAGGCTAGCATTACCCAATACTAAAACTAGACAAAGATTATTAAAACTATAGATCAGTATCTCTCATGAACATAGATGTATCTGGCTATCTGGATCTACTAAAATTGGGATTTTTATTGCCCATACTTTTGCATATGGCCTTTTTTTAAAAATTAATAATAATGTTGTAGATAATTACTCATGTCCATAAGAGTATTACATTTTTGGGGGCACCTGGGTGGCTCAGATGGTTAAGCGTCTGCCTTCGGCTTGGGTCATGATCCCAGGGTCCTGGGATCGAGCCCCACATCGGGCTTCTGGCTCAGCGGGGAGCCTGCTTCTCCCTCTACCTCTGCCTCTTCTCCTGCTCATGCTTTCTCTCTCTCTCTCTTTCTCTCTGTATCTATGTGTCTCAAATGAATAAATAAAATCTTTAAAAAAAAACAAGAATATTACATTTTTGTAAGTATATCTGTCTAATTCTATGGACTAAATTCCTAGAAGTGGAATTTTAGCAAAAAAAAAAAATATATATATATATACACGCACACACACACACACATATAATCAATCATCATATATTGTGATATATCATGCCAGGTTACTCTTAGAAATGTAACATTCCTTCCTATGTGTAGTATTTAAAAGTAATATGACTATTTTTGGATTAAGAAACTGGATTTATTATTCATGCCTGCTACTTCTGTTTCTTCTGAGTGAACTCATCTTAGTCATTATGAATTAAATTCTGAAATATGCCAACCATGGCGTGCGGGCCAAATCTGACCTGCTGCTTGTTTTTGTTGCTGTTTTTGCAAATAAGGTTTTACTGGAACTCCTTTCATTTGTTTACATATTGTCTGTGGCTGCTTTTGTGCTACAATAGCACGTTTGAGTATTTGCTACAGAGACCATATGGCTTGCAAAGCCTAAAATATTTACTATCTGACTTTTACAGAAAAAATTTGCTAACTCCTGGTATGGATCATAATATTGGCAAGGATCTTCAAGATTCTTAGCATTAGGTTTAGCTGCATAAAACAGAAAGACCAAATAACCGTGAATTAAATGTCTTGCCATGAGGTTTAATAGATAGAGGCTTATTTGTCTTACCAAAAAGTGTTTGGAGGTAAGATGTTTAAGGCTGGTATATGCTTTATGAATTAATAATCTAGGCTTCTTCCATCTTCTCCATCTTCTCTCTCATCCTTGGTGCATGGCTTCTCTCCTTAAGGTTGCATCTTAAATCTAAGGTGGCTCCTGAAGCTCTAAATATTCTCTGCAAGTTCCAGGCAGGAAGTAGGAGGGTGAACCGAATGAATCTTTAATGAGACCGCTAAGACCCAACAACTTCTCTTTACATCCCAGTCGGACTAGGAAATTTTTCTGTTTTAGTGGGTACTTTGTCACCTCATTAAAAGCATAGTTTTATTGTGGAGGAAAAAAGAGGTACTGGGTAGACAGTTAGCAGTCTTTGTCAGATGAAGCAGTTGATGCCCAGAGAAGGGATGTGATTTGCATGTCAACAGGCAAACGTTCTTGTAAGGAATAGAAAGGACCTCTTGAACTCTTAGTAGGGTGTCCTAATAGTGTCCAAGTTAAATCTCATTTCTTCACAGAGTTACAGAACTTTTAGGTTATGAAAGTGTGATAGACCTATCTGGGCTTAAAGGCTTTTAAGTCTCATAATCTTTTGAACAAGGAGGAGAAATATGCAAAAAGTAACTGTTAAAATGATTATCTCTAAAGAGATATGATACTGGGCTGTGATCTTCATTTTATCCTGGTCAAACTTTAAAACTATGAATATCTGGAAGGTATGTTTGTCATGTACTTTATAGATTTGAAGTTTGAGATGTCAGTCTGCTGGAAAACATAATCAAGATTCTGAAAAATCTGAATGGATTGGCGCAATGGATCAAATTGAAAGAGATTAAAATTTTAATAGGAATAAATATACTGCCTCTATATTAGGGGAGGTTTACCTTTTTTTTTTTTTTGAAGATTTATTTGTTTACTTTAGAGAGCACACAAGCCAGGGGGAGGGGGTGAGGGGAGGAATCTCAAGCAGACTCCCTGCTGAGCATGGAGCCTGACGTGGGGCTCATTCTCAGGACCCTGAGATCATGACCTGAGCCCAAATCAAGAGTTGGCTGCTTAACTGACTGAGCCACCATGGTGCCCGGAGATTTACCTATTAATAGCAAAAAACGAATAGGGTAATTTATGTAAAGCTGTCCACTAAAAATTAGAAAACTACTGCAATCTAAGATTATATTAATAGTTGTATAATTTAGGTTAAAGATGGTCACAGTCCTTTATTTTATTTTATTTTTTTTAAAGATTTTATTTATTTATTTGACAGAGAGAGACAGCGAGAGCAGGAACACAAGGGGAGTGGGAGAGGGAGAAGCGGGCTTCCTACCAAGGAGGGAGCCCGATGTGGGGCTCGATCCCAGGACCCTGGGATCATGACCTGAGCCGAAGGCAGATGCTTAACGACTGAGCCACCAGGCACCTTGGTTACAGTCCTTTAATCAGATCTTTTTGAAGTAATTATATTCACTTATGAATGACTCCCCTGCAGAAGAATTTCAGAGTGACCAGGATAATGTGTATGGCATAGGAAGAATGGTTGAAGAAATGGAGATGTTGAACTTGACATTACATATGATAGGGGTCATCAAATATTTGAAGGGCTTTTCCTATAGAAGAGAAATTAGATTTGATTTGTTCTACATGCACATAAGGAAGAAAACAGGACCTGCGGGTGGAAACTGTGGGCCTAACATATGCGAGAACGTTTTTAAGTTGATAGAGCTGCCTTAGGAAGAATTCAAGCACGTTGGATTTGGTGACTTTTTACAGTCCCTTCTGAAGTTCAGATTTTGAGACTTTTTTTTCCTCAGGATAGTGTACTTGATTACACCATATCGGCATTCCTTATTTTGCATTTTGGCTGCACCAAGATCTTGCCATATACCATATCCTAATAAGAGTATTAGGAGGTAGGTCAATTAACTTGATAAATCCTAATAGTGATTAGGGAGATTATTCCCTTTGTGTTTTTTGGCAAGTAGTACAACATATCTTCTTATTTTTAAATGTACTAATTTTGAGAAGATGTAATTTAGGAGTAAATGTACTTTTGAACTTAACCTTTTTTTTCTTTGTAGATTCTGTCAAAATCTCAATTGCCATATGAGAACAGAGAACATAAAGTGTTGTGGACTGGTTGGTTCTGCTGTATATTTGGAGACAGTCTTCTGGAGACTGTTTCAGAAGATTTCACCTGTGTACCCTTATTCCTTGCAAATGGAGCAGAGACGAACACAGCCATAGTAGGAACCTGGTTTCAGAAAACTTTTGATTGTTATTTCAGTCCCTTAGCAATCAATGCGTTTAATCTTTCCTGGATGGCTGCTATGTGGACTGCATGCAAAATGGACCAGTATGTGGCTGCTACCGAATTTCTTTGGTCTGTACCCTGTAGCCCTCAAAGTCTGGACATTTCTTATGCCATACATCCAGAGGATGCCAAAGCTTTGTGGGACAGTGTCCACAAAACACCTGGGGAAGTTACTCAGGAGGAAGTTGACTTATTTATGGACTGCCTTTATTCACATTTCCATAGGCATTTCAAAATTCACTTATCAGCCACAAGATTGGTCCGTGTTTCCACATCTGTAGCTTCAGCACATACTGATGGAAAAATAAAGGTTAGTCTGAACAAATCTAGTTAAGTAATTTTTCCTTATTGTTACATAGCTTTCAAAATGTATGGTAATTGTATTTTCTACATTGAAGAAACACATTTGAATGCTAATTCAAGATAGTAGAGATATTTTATGCTTTATAAATGATTTACTAGAAAGTCTTCAGCCTCTAGATATAGCTTTATAATGGGAGGATACTGTATGCTATGTGCTACAGACTTTGGTAATAATAGGAATTATTCTGTAGTAACTTTGAAACTTTAAAAATTGCTTTGTCAAACTTTGAAATGACTATTGGAGCAACAGAGGCTTTTGTGTGTTAGATCAGAAAATTATAGCCAGAAATACATAACTAAGATGTCATTTTTATATTTTAGGCTTTTCTCTCCCTACTGGGAAAGAAAAAATTGACATTGTTTTACTCTCTATGAAGTACCTGCTAGAGGAAGTATCAGAAATAAACTGAGAGTAGGCACCTAAATATAATAAAATATATTAATATATTTAAAATGTATTAACATATAGCCACAGTAAACAGTGAATATTGGTCTTGTCACTGTGCTAGGAGTTTAATACACCTTAATTTTAACCTTTAGAGCAACCCTGTAGTAGGTGTTTTTATCCACATTTTATTTTATTTTATTTTAAAGATTTTATTTATTTATTTGTCAGAGAGAGACAGCGAGAGAGGGAACCACAAGCAGGGGGAGTGGGAGAGGGAGAAGCAGGCTTCCTGCCGAGCAGGGAACCCAATGCGGGGCTCGATCCCAGGACCCTGGGATTATGACCTGAGCCTAAGGCAGACGCTTAATGACTGAGCCACCCTGGCGCCCCCACATTTTATTTTTAAAATAAGATAGGTGAAAGTGATACCTGCAAGATAGCTTAGTCAGAGGAGGAGTCAGTATTTGAATGCTTATCTCTTAGGTTCCAAAGAGCTCGTACTCTATAAGTACTGTATTAATGTTTTTCAAACTGAAGGTCATAATGCAATAGTAAGTTGGAAAATAATTTTGATGGGAAGAGACCAGCTTTAAAAAACGAGAGAAATATAATAGAAAATATAAAAATGAGTGTATCACATGTGGTAAGGGTGTACATTTGCTTGTACTGGGTCATGATGTTAAATTTATTTCTTTGGTTTGCAGTAGAACATTTGAAAGATTATACTATACCTTGTTACTTTGATATTATAAAGGAAAAAAATTCCATTTTAGCACCTTAGAATTCAGTGTTCATGAAGTCCTTATGTATTTTAAGATTTTTATTTTCATATGCCCACATTCCATTAGTAAACTACATTTAAAAACTGTTATATATAATGTGTTCTTATGAATATAAAGGTGGTTCTTTAACAAATTGATTTTATCTGGTCTATTCTACATGTAAGAGCCTCTTTTTTTTTTTAAGATTTTATTTATTTATTTTAGAGATAGAACAAGCAAGTGGGAGGAAAGAGCAGAGGGAGAGGGATAAGCAGACTCCATGCTGAGTGGAGCCTGATACAGGGCTCAACACCGGACTTGATCCCATGACCCTGAGATCATGACTTGAGCCAAAATCAAGTCAGACGCTTACCCTACTGAGCTACCCAGGCGCCCCACTAAGAGCCTCTCTTAATGATATAAGACAGTAACTGGCTCCTAGCTTCACATAATGCCATGATGATAGCTAACATTTTTTAATTTTTTTTGATAGTGAACATTTATTAAGCACTAGCCGTGCCAGGCATTATTAAGCATTTTATGTATACTGTCTTATTTAGTTTTTCACAACAATCCGTTGACATAGCTTGTAAAGACGAAACTAGCACAGGGGATAAGTAGGTTCCCTGAGATCACATAGCTAATAAGTGGAGTTTGAATTTGAAACCAGTCATCTGACTCAAAAGCTTATGCTTTTAATTGAACAGTGTACTGCCTCTCAAAAGTTTGCAATTAGTGTATTAACCAGGTTTCTGCCATCTGCTTAGTTTCTACAAGATACTTTTGGAATCATATATCCCTTTGAGAAGAAGGAAGCTATGGAACATCTTTCTAGAAAATGTAGATACTCAATTTGCATATAAATCCAAGGGGTTCAGGGATACCCGTTCCTCTCCTTACTCCTTATGCAGATAGCCCATCCATGGAAATCAAGATAAATAAGAACTTTAATTATTTCTATGCACCATTGACTAATAGTTGTATATTTATTAAAGTTAGTAGTCTTCATTAAATAGAATACAATTTATTTGACTTAGAGCAGCAGTGGTTTGGGTTCATCTTAGCTTGCAGATACGGAATTTAAAATAAGCCCGGAATATTTGTCAAATATTAAACTGCCTTGTTATCAGAATTCTAATTTTAAATGTCTGTTTTTTTGTGTTTTTTCAGATTCTGTGTCATAAATACCTTATTGGAGTCTTGGCATATTTGACAGAACTGGCAATTTTTCAAATTGATTGAAGTCTTGTGGGGACTATACGTGATGGATTATATACTTTTTTCTCACTGATTATTTGCTTAATTGCTGTGCTGAGAGGGCCTGCAGGAGAAATATGCATCTATCTCTGCATCTGTTTTCCTCTCAGTGCCTTTGGAATTGCCCAGATGGAATTCAAGAAGGATCTAGAAGAACAAAGAAGGTGGTAGTAAATGAATCACAGCCAGGTGCTCGATAATAGTCATGATGATCTGGGATGCCAGATTCTAGAAAATGCTGAGTTGTTATTTTCTTGGACCATCTTTCTAAAAAAAATGTAATGTTTATTACATCAAATTTTTAGGATTCAAATGAGGTATCTCTAATATTTCTGATTTGGATCTTTAAAACCTTCAATTCCTTTTAAGCATTTTAGAGTTGGGTCCAGAGAGAATTTCTGTCTTCTAAAGACATTTTCCTAGTATCATTTCACTGTAGAGTGTTGGCAATTAAAATCTCCTCCAAAGGAAACTAGAGATTAATATACACTTTTTTAAGCCACTAATATGCTTCTGTTTTTAATACTGTTCAATTCTTATTGCAATGTTGAATTAAATACTCACTTTTAAAATGAAGCAGTGTTTTTATCAGTGTCTTGGTGACAGATCTTTAATGTCTCAGAAATGAGAAATCGTAGGCTTTTTCTCTAGCACAGATATTACAAGCCAACAATTATATGGAATCAAAGGCAACTGTGAGCCTCTTTTGAGGGCAGAAATTATTTAACTTTCATGTCCCTAATTTTGCTTTAGCACAGTGCTTAGTAAATATCTGCAGATTAAGTGAATGCATTTTAACCAACTCTTCCGTTTTATAGATGCAAACTATGAGATCAAGCAACTTAGGAGACTTGCTCAAGATGCTGTATCTAAATCTCTAAATCTCTTCTTTTAATTTATTGGGCACAGGAAGATTTTGTTTTACTTTATAAATGATGTTTTTTAAAATTTGTTTGAAAGGAAAAAACTTTAATAGGCTGTCAGTCTAAAAACAAAGGTTACTTTCTGGAATGGGGTATTATTTCATATATACCATGAATAGCAGAGATGGTGGAAAAAGCATAGGCTTTGGAGTCAGACAGTCATTCCTTTAACTAATATTAAGCTCCTACTGTATACTTGGAATTGTATTGGGCAACAGGGATATAGCAATGAAGACAAAAAAGATCCCTGTCATGTGGAAATTATATTCTGGTGGAGGAAGGTAAAAGATAATTTCAGTTGAGGTAAATGTTATAAAGAAAATAAGGCAGTACGTTATGGAAAGGGGTGACTTTTTATACAGTTATCAAAGAAGGTCTCTCTGAGGAAGTGACATTTGAGCTGAGTCCTGAGTGGTGAGAGGGAGCCAGCTATGTGAAGGTGTGTGGAGGAGTTTGCTAGGCAGGTAGAATGGCAAGAGCAGAGGCCTTGAGATAACTAAGAACTCGGCTTCTTTGAGGAATAAAGGAAGTCTGTGTGGCTGGAACATAGTGAGTGAGGGTGGAGTAGTAGTAGATCAAAGTGAAGAGATTGTGCAGCAGAGACAGTCCATTGGTTATGTCTCCCAATTTTTGACTGGGCATGTGGCTGTCCAGAATAAAGATGACCTTTTCTGGCCTTTCTCAGGTGTAACTATACCTAGGTATAGTCATATGACTAAGTTCTGACTCACGGCCTATACATGGAAGGATCGTGTAGAGCTTCCAGGAATCTTCCTTAAAAAACAGTGGGCATTACCCTTTGCCTTTTTCTTATTCTTCTTCCATCTTTTCTCTTTGGAACACATATAATGACTGGAATTCTAGCCATTCTTTGTGGTCACGGGGATGCACGTCAGGTCATAGGGCTGGTAGAGCATGGTCTGAAAGGGGTTTGTGCCTCAAGGACTTCTTAAAGTTTGTACCTCATTGCCACCCTTGGGTGGTCTTCCTCTAGACTTACATGTCAGAGAACTTTTTTTTTTTTTTTTTTTAAGAGAGGGAGGGTTGTAGGGGCAGAGAGGGATAGAGAGAGAGTCTTAAGCAGTTTCCACCTCCAGTGTGGAGCCTGACACGGGGCTCGATCTCACAACCCTGAGATTATGACCTGAGCCAAAATCAAGGGTCGATGCTTAACCGACTGAGCCACCCAGGCGCCCCAGAGAAGTAAACTTTTATCTTGTACAAGCTGTTGCTATTTTGAGTCTCTTGCTCGTAGCCAAACCTAATCCTGATAGAGGCAGGATCTACATCATCTAAGTTTTTGTAGATACTGTGAAGAGATTGGATTTTATTCTAAACGCAATAGGAAGCCGCTGAAGTTTTAAGCAGGAGAGTAATATTACCTAATCTATGTTTTATAAGATATGAGGGAGAATGAGTTACAGGTGGACAAGAGTGAAAGGAAAAACAGTTAAAAGATTATTGGAAATGGTACAATCTCTATGGAGAAATTAGCAATATCTAGCAAAATTATGTGGGATTTATCCTTTGACCAGCAATCCCACTTCTAGCATTCTATCCCCAAAACTCACTGGCAAAATATAAATGAAGCCTGTACAAGGCTATCTATAGTATTAGTATAGCAATAGTATTTGTAATAGCAAGACTGAAAAAAATCCAAATGCGCATATCAAAGGGGGATTGTTTATGGTGTAGCTGCACAGTGAATTACTACTATGTGACTATAAAAAGGTTTGAGGAAGATATCTACTATTGCCATGGAGTGATCTTGATCTCTAAGATGTGTTGTTGAAAGAGCATCATGTAGACAATGTATATATAGTGTGCTATCTTTTATGGAAGGAATGGGTGAGATATGAGTTTGTGTGTGTATTTCCTTTATGTTTCCAAAAAACAATGGAAGAATAAACCAAAAACTAATGAAAGTGGTTACTAATTAGGGGGAAGGAAGGAATTGGGTAAAGGGGACAGGAATGAAAGTTAAAACTTATTTGAATGTTCCTTGTTTATAGTTTGGAACCATGTAAGTGTTTTATATAATTATGAAACAAAATTGGATCAAAAAGAAAAAGCAATCCTTAAAAATTGAAAATAAACCTGACTATATTAAGTTCATGCCATAATCACAGAGTTATTTTTAGTATCTTTAAATCCTAGTATTTTGACTCTATGTTGTCATCTATATCTTAGGAAAAGAGCAGCAAAGGAATTTAAGTTGTACTCAAGATAACTGAGTACAACGTATAACAACTGAGTATAAAACATGTAACAATGTTATGAATCAAGATATGCAATTATAAAATAAAATAAGCTGAGTAGAAACTCTGTAATGTTAAATTTGAATTGGAAATACCAGGGTGAACTCATTTATTTTCAAAATGTAAAAGTTTTTAATTTTGATGAAGTCTAGCTTATCAGTTATTTTATTTCTTATGCCTTTGGTGTTGTGTCTAAGAAATCATTGCTTAATCTGAAGTCTCAAAGAGTTACTCCTATGTTTTTCTAAGGATCTTATAATTTTAGCTTTAAATTGAGGTCTGTAATCCATCTTGAGATTTTTATGTATGGGGTGAGGTAAGCATCCAAAGTCATCATTTTGCATATTCATTCATTCATGTCATTCATTTGTTCTAGTACCATTTATTAAAAAGACTATTTTCCCATGTTGCCTCTGTCACCTTTCTTAAAAATCATTTAGCCGTAGATGTTTACTTCTGGACTCTGTTCTATTTCACTGATGTCAGTACCACACTGTCTTGGTTACTGTGGCTTTGTAGTACACTTTGAAATTGGGAAGTGTGAGTCTTCCAGCTTTTCCTTCTTTTTTCTAAGATTGTTTTGGTTATTCTGGGTCTTTTGCATTTCCAAAGAATTTTAGGATCAGCTGGTCAATTTTGAAAAAAGTTAGCTGGGATTTTGATAGTGGTTGTGTTCAATCTATAGATCAATTTGGGGAGTACTGCCATCATAATAATATTAAGTCTAATATCTAATCTACGAGCACGGGGTATCTATTTCAGAATTTCTTTCAACAGTGTTTTGTAGTTTTCAGCATACAAGTATTGCACTTTTTTTGCTAAATTTATTCCTAAGTATTTATTTCATGCTATTGAGAATGGCAAAAAACTTTTTGCAAAGTAAGTGAAAATTACTTTATTTTGGAAAGGTAAGTAGCTAGGGAGTTTCAAAGTAGAGCTACATGTCCATCCATACTAGATAATGACAGTAAAGTAATTTTATGTGTTTTCTGTTTTTGAAGGATAGACCTCTTAAAAAGATGCTTGCACTTTTATACATTTGGAATTGCCTTCTTAATTTCATTTTTGGATTGTTTGTTGTGAGTATATATATTGCTCTTATATCCTGTGATCTTGCTGAACTTGTTTATTCTAGTAATTTTTTTCAGTGAATTCCTTAGGATTTTCTGTATGCAAGACTAATGTCATTTGTGAATAAAGAGTTTTACTTAATTTCAATCTGGATGCCTTTTCTTTTTCTTGCCAACTTGCCTTGGCTAGAATTTCCACCACAATGGCAGATAGAAGTGGTGAGGATGTAGTTTTATATTGTTCCCGATCTTAGTGTATATTTCACTATTAAATATGTTAGCTGTAGGTTTCTCATACATACCCTTTGTCAGGCTAAAGCAATTCTCTAATTTGTTGATGGTTTTTATTATGCATGGATGTTGGATCTTGTCAAATTTTTCTGCACCTATTCATGATTTATATTTTTTTTTTACTTAAAACTACACATTTCACTTCCAGTTTCCAGTTCCTCATACGAGGATAGCCACTGTGTCCTAACAAGTAAAAAGTTGAAGAGATGGAAAAATCAACAACTCTTCTTGGATCCATAGGAGGGGAGGATATAGGGTAAACAGCTGTCCCCTAGGTTGGAGAGTAGTATAGAGAACAATGAATGGATTTGGAATCGTTATGTGGATATGAAGTTCAGTTTTTACATGTCCTTCTAACTTTCTAAGCTTCAGTTTACTTATTTATAAAATGAAGAGGACAGCCATCCCAACCCAACTCTGAGCTCACTTCATAGTTGTGGATATCACTATGCAAATATTCTTTTACAGCAATGACATTTATATAATAGGTATATTTTGTCAGTAATAAAACTGGACAACTTTCAGTAGAAGGAAAAAATAACCCTTTATGCTCCAATGAACACTTTGGTCAGTATTGTAGTTCCTGGGTCTCTGCTCTTGAATCACTGCTGTGTCAATTGCTCCTACTGGGAACTTTCCTTTCCTGAGAACCTAATCCCTAGAATTTTTTTTCCTGTTATTTTTTTTTTAATTTTTAATTATGTTAATCACCATACATCATTAGTTTTTGATGTAGTGTTCCATGATTCATTGTTTGTGTATAACACCCAGTGCTCCATGCAGAACGTGCCCTCTTTAATACCCATCACCAGGCTAACCCCTCCCCCCCAAACCCTCCCCTCTAGAACCCTCAGTTTGTTTCTCAGAGTCCATCGTCTCTCATGTTTCGTCTCCCCCTCCGATTTCCCTCCCTTCATTCTTCCCCTCCTACTTTTTTTTTTTTTAACATATTATTACTTGTTTCAGAGGTACAGGTCTGTGATTCAACAGTCTTGCACAATTCACAGCACTCACCATAGCACATACCGTCCCCAATGTCTATCACCCAGCCACCCCATCCCTCCCACCCCCCACCACTCCAGCAACCCTCAGTTTATTTCTCTCCTTTTCTTAAAATACATGCAATAGTAGAATCTTGGGAAATAAGTGAGCTTTGTCTTGAAGACTGACTTAATGATGCAGTACTCTAAGGATCTCATAAAGTGTTTATTTTTTTAATGTTACATACCAGATTTACTTATAGTCTGTTAGTATACTGAATTCTAGGCCATGTTTCAAGTGTGGGTGGAGTGGCAGTGTGGCACAGAAAGAGAAATGGAGTGGGAGTTCAGGGAACTGATTTTTAATGTTGGTCCTATCATTGACTATATTTACTCTTAGGAAGGACATCTTTGGTTTTCAGTCTTAGCGCAGAGAAATAGATGGGTTTGGATCTGGGGATTGTTAAGAGTCCTTCTAGCTCAGAATTGTATGGTTCTAAGTGCTAGACCAGAAAATAAGTTTAGAGGTTAGGTAATATAATCCTATTATATAAGATATATAATAAAAGTTCATGATTCTAGCTGGCAATCCCTTTATTCCTTCAGGTTGAAAGTACTTACAATTTTACATAAAGGAAATATAAATGATATAGAAACTAAATAGCAAAGACACAAGCACTAAAAAAAATTTAGCCAAAATTTTTTTTTTACGGTAAGTACTACCTTTATTTAAAAAAGTTATACATGCTAGAAAAAAGCATAAATGATACATGTAAACAATTGTTCACCAAATACTTGTTTTTTTTTCCTTGTAAAGGTGCAAATGATCTTTAAATGTAAACACAAAAGTTGCCAAACATTTTTGTATTGGGGGAGGGAGAAGGAGAAGGTTATTCCTTTTGGTTGTGGTTAAAGTCTTATTCAAAGATTTTCCTGCAAAATACATTGAAAAAAATTGGTCTATGAACACAATGACAAAACTTAGACCACTGAAATTTGTATCATTTTTTCCTTAAAAATTTTAACTTTTCACCAGAAAGTGCAATTTGAGAGTAGTAACAGAGAATGAGGATAATGATATATAGTTTGTATAAAAGAACCAAGATTTTATTAATAAAATGCCTCAATTTTACACTCATTAGTGTGTATTATTACATGACCTGAAGAATTCATTCCCTTGGAGGCTGTGATTACAGGTAAGCCTGAGCTTCAGCAGGCCTGAGCGTCAAGTGAAAATTGCATAACAGTATTCACTGCTGGGGAGAGGGCATTTCTCCCTGCTGGTCCTTAGTAGCAATAAGGAAACAAGAAGGAAAGTTGTTTCAGTCAGTAATATTTTTGGGCAAAAACTTCTGCAGAGTAGCACATGATTCTATTGGAGGATTCTCAAGACAGCATATAAGAACTGTATACTGTTTTTATAGAGGCACTGAGCAGAGCTCTAGAGCTAGCAGAAATCCTATGAAAATATTATGAAAAAAGACTAAATATAGTGGAAAACAAGTTCATATGGAAGGAAACAATTTGCAAACTTGCACTGATGAAAACTTTAGTGTCTGATTCCTGGTTTTATCTACTTAATATTCCTTTTGAATTGTACTATTTAAAATGAGTGTTTCCTTTTTTTGTTTTGTTTTTTAGATTTTCAAGTCTTCTGGTGCTTAGTGCAAGCATGATGGCTAAATAATACACTTTGCATACCTTTGTCACTGGTAGTCCTTGTGGAGTCATGTGGATGCAGTGCCTAGAAATAACTAGATCATGTATAGCCCTTCTCCCTTTATTAGTATTTTCAAACTTAATATCTTAAAAATAAACTTTCACTGCTTAGAATTTTTACCTTTTTTATTTTTTTCTTTTCCTTTTTTTCTTCCTTTTTTAGTGGGAGGAAGGCTAAATCCAAAGCAAAACAAAACGACGACAAAAAAAACCCAACAAAAAACCCATGATAAATTAAAACCAAAAATAAATATTCTGCACAGAATTGAAAATTTTTGTGCAAAGGTGGCATCTTGCAGTTGAAGTACTTTCATTGTATTTGTATTTCCATATGTTGAGGCACCGGCAAAGAATAAAATTTGTTCTAATGTTTTCTTGAGCTATACAAAGCTCCAAAGTCAAAGCTCTCCAGAATACAGAGGAGCATGTACATGACTGTCTCTAGATGTTCACCATATATGGGATTCACAATGTGTCATTTTAATAACTCCTACACCACCCCCTAGCCGACGGTAATTCATCCCGCCATATAACCTGCAAAGAAAGAAACAAAATCAGATTTCCAAGTGGAAAAAGCACTGTTTCTTCTACAACTTAGATGTTAATAAAACATGTTTTCTATCATAACCAATATTTTTAGATTCCTACTTCTCTTCCAAAGATTAGGACCTGGAACTGAGCACTGGCAAGCAGCAGAATTATTTCAGACACTGGGTGAAAAGGTCTCATTTCTAGGATACTGTTTTAAGAATAAGAGACTGTGGTATCCACATTTTGTATCACAACTTTATAACTTTACACCTAAACTGACGTCTAACAATTACACAGAATCATATTCTACATTTTTGTCTAGTTTTGACCATGGCTATCTTATTTTCCTACTCACATTTCCCTCTGCCTAAACATTGATAACTTATTTTTATCTTTTTGTCTTACATGTATTCTTACAAGCCTCCTTCTTTATGGAACAAACCTGGATATGAGTAAATAAAGTAAGCATTTAGTTTTTGACCTGAGAACAAGATCATCTTCAAAGTTAAAGATTTACATGGAAAAGAATATTAGATCCTCTGTCAGCTGTAAGGTAAAACTGGCTTTAAGTTTGGGATATGTAACTACAAAAATTTAGATCATAATCTCTCAACCGATGATCCTTAAGAATTTCATAAATATTACTCGGTCACATATTACTAATTCTATTTAGTGACAGTTACTGAGAAATAATAGGTCCTTATGTAGGATTATAGAGATTAAGTAGCAGAAGTAAATCTGGAGATTTTCCCAAATTGTCACTAAACATAGAAAGCTGAATATGCAAGAAAATATGCCACAAGTGGGAGGCTCCTCTTCAGGAAAACCTCCCATTATCTATCTTTCCCTTACCTCTATTAGGTTTTGCTAAAATGTTACCTTTGCAGTGAGGCCTTCCTAGGCCACATTTTCAAAAGAAACTCCTCCCTGGACACCCCTACCCCTCTTGGCTCTTCACCATAGTGCTTCTACCCCCTGACATGGTACTGTTAGTCTCCTTACTAGAATGTCAGCTCCAGGACAGCAGGGAATTTTGTTTTCACTGTTGTATCCCTGATGTCTAGAATACTCAGTACATCTTTACTTAATGAACAAGGCTGTGAAAATGTGATGTAGTAGAAGCCAAAAATGTACAATGTCTGACTTTTAGTCTGACTTTAGTATTGTGACCAAGTCATACAGAGCCATGAGAGAAAGGCAGAATCCAAAGAATGTCATTTAAACATCTGTGAAAGTGTGGCTTTCCCAGACATGAAGACTGAATTTTTTTTAAAGATTTTATTAATTATTTAAGAGAGCAAGCATGATGGGGGGAGGAAGGGCCAAGGGAGAAGCAAACTCCCAGCTGAGAGCAGAGCCCGATGAGGCACTCAATCCCAGGACCCCGAGATCATGACCTGAGCCAAGCCACCCAGGTGCCTCTGTTTATTTTTAAAGATTTTATTTATTTATTTGACAGAGAGAGACACAGCGAGAGAGGGAACACAAGCAGGGGGAGTGGAAGGGGGAGAAGCAGGCTTCCTGCTGAGCAGGGCTCGATCCCAGGACGCTGAGGTCATGACCTGAGCTGAAGGCAGACGTTTAATTAACAGAGCCCACCCAGGCGTCCTAGTTTTTTAATATTTAAAATAAATGCATGAGTCACATGATTTATGTGAATTTATAAGAACTACTTAAGTCCTTAGAAAATATTTGTTAAGATTGTTAAGACAAAGATTTAAAAACAAAGTAAAATTAACCTATAAATATAATTTAACATAGTTAAACCTCTTAAATAAGTGGTAGATTCCTTCCTAAAAGTGACTGTTAAAATATAATAGTTTTTGTTTGTTTGTTTTTTAAGTAGGCTCCATGCCCAGCATGGAGCCTGATGCGGGGCTTGAACTCACCACCCTAAGATCAAGACCTGAGCTGAGATGAAGAGTAGGACGCTTAAGCAACTGAGCCACCCAGGCACCCTTAGACTTTAAAATAGAATAATAATATATTTAAATAGATTTTAAAAGCTTAAGGAAAACAGCTTTAAAATGAAATAAACTATTATTTTTTAAAAAAGTAACTGAAGTTTGTTTTTTCCTGGGCACAAAGCTGTGCATAGGAACACCAAAAAATTGTGACAGATTAGAAGCAAGAGATCTAAGTTCTAATTCTATCACTAACTTGCTTCATTTTTTTTCTCAGTGCCTCACTTACCTCAGCTGAACATGATGGGGCTAGAGAGGAGATTTTTTTTTTCCGTGTTTGCCATCTCTATTATAAAACTGAACAGTTACCAAAGAGAAGATGTTGTCAGAGGTCAGCCACTTTAGAGCAGTGAAGTCACAAGAAGCCATCAAATATGGGTAACTTGGAGCTCTCTTATGAGTACTGCAAGAGCACTTCTCAATGTACTGACCATCCCCATTTTGATGGTCACAGGCGACCTTATGCCCATGATTTTCAAGTCAGCAGTGAGGTGATCTGCAATGTAGCTTAAAGGTTACCTCCATGTATTGGCATCAGGATCAAAAACTTCAATGGTCTTCAAGTACGTTGTGCCATCAAAGCCTCCTACAGCCATGAGCTGTCCGTTCACTACTGCCAGGCCAACCTATAGGACCAAAACACAGTGGCTGAAGAAGCCAGAGAATCACTGGGAAAATTTTGACTAGTATCTAGATAAATCTTTTTAATAAAAGATAATTCTGTATGACCTTACATTCTGGTTTACTTGAACAAAGAGAAAAAAGTAATGACAAAAATCTGTTATACTGAGATCCTGCACCCGAGGAGACACACGCAGCTAACATTGTCTTCTTCGCGCGACTCTCCCCGCGGGTTCTCTCTGGGCACAATGGCAACTCTTAAGGAAAAACTGATTGCACCAGTTGCAGAAGAAGAGGCAACCATCCCAAACAATAAGATCACTGTAGTGGGTGTTGGACAAGTTGGTATGGCGTGTGCCATCAGCATTCTGGGAAAGTCTCTGGCTGATGAACTTGCCCTTGTGGATGTTTTAGAAGATAAACTCAAAGGAGAAATGATGGATCTGCAACATGGGAGCTTATTTCTTCAAACACCTAAAACTGTGGCGGATAAAGATTACTCTGTGACTGCCAATTCTAAGATTGTGGTGGTGACTGCAGGAGTCAGCCAGCAGGAAGGAGAGAGCTGGCTCAATCTGGTGCAGAGGAATGTTAATGTCTTCAAATTCATTATTCCGCAGATAGTCAAGTACAGTCCTGATTGTATCATAATTGTGGTTTCCAACCCAGTGGATATTCTCACATATGTTACCTGGAAACTAAGTGGACTACCCAAGCACCGTGTAATTGGAAGTGGGTGTAATCTGGATTCTGCTAGATTTCGCTATCTCATGGCTGAAAAACTTAGCATTCATCCCAGCAGCTGCCATGGATGGATTTTGGGAGAACATGGCGATTCAAGTGTGGCTGTGTGGAGTGGAGTGAATGTGGCAGGCGTTTCTCTTCAGGAACTGAATCCAGAAATGGGAACAGACAACGACAGTGAAAATTGGAAGGAAGTGCATAAGATGGTTGTGGAAAGTGCCTACGAAGTCATCAAGCTACAAGGATATACCAACTGGGCTATTGGATTAAGTGTGGCTGATCTCATTGAATCCATGTTGAAAAATCTATCCAGGATTCATCCAGTGTCAACAATGGTGAAGGGGATGTATGGCATTGAGAACAAAGTCTTCCTGAGCCTTCCATGTATCCTGAACGCTCGGGGCTTAACCAGTGTGATCAACCAGAAGCTGAAGGCTGATGAGGTTGCCCAGCTCAAGAAAAGTGCAGATACCTTGTGGGACATCCAGAAAGACCTAAAAGATCTGTGACTTCTGGCTTCTAGGCTGTAGAAATTTAAAACTATGATGTGATTAACTGTGAGCCTTTAGTTTTTCATCCATATACATGGATCACAGTTTGCTTTTATCTTCCTAAATAGGTGAATCTGGGCTCACAAAATCAAAGCCCATGCTTGGTTTAATGCTTGCAATATGAGCCCTTGAACAAATAAAATTAACTATTGCAGTGTGAAAAAAAAATCTGTTATACTGGGGGAACAATAAAATTATATATTTGATTAGAATATTTTATAGTCAAAAACATAAATTTCTTAAATTTTTGGAAAATCATCACTGGGACTGGGTAAGAACTTCCAAACTGCTCTCACTTCTTTTGGTATTTGCCTATTCTAACCCACTATCTAAACAGACCACTAAAATACAGCTCTGACCATGCTGTCACTCCTCTAAAAACTTTCTAAGCCTCCCTACCGTCTAAGGGTAAGTTTAAAGTCCTTACTGTGTCATTCGGGCCCTCCAGAAATCTGTACTAGCCCACGTTTTAGCCTGACCTCCTCATGTACCTGATGCTGCAAGAATACTGATTTAACTACTAGTTCCAGAAAAGACCATGTTTTTCATGCCTCTGTACTTTGCACACGTTGTTCCCTGGCTGGTGTTTTCTTTCCCTCTTCTAGAAAATCTTATTTTTCTTTCAAGGCCTAGCTTACATGCGACTTTCTCTGGTGAGTCTCTTCACTGTCCCCAAACACATTAAGCATATTCTTCCATGTTCTCTTAAAATGCACATGCTGTGGCTATAAGATTTTTTTTTTTTTTATGGTTAGCTGTAAACACTTCCATTTTCTTCACTAACTTGGGAGCTCCTCCTGGAGTTATACTCACGTTTGCTTTCCTAGCACAGAGTAAGCACTTAATAAATATTTGCTAAATAATCAGAATGTAGCAGTGAAAACAGTAGGAAAGTGACCTAGAAGTTGTTAATCACCAGTAATAAAGAGCCACAGATGTGGGAATGTCTTGACTTGCTGATGCCTATCAATGATATTCCCCGATTTGTGCAAACTAGAATTCACTCCCTTTTCTCCTCAGGTAGAGTCTTAGCTCCTGCTGCGTTCTCCCACCTGTTGTCCTACCTCAATGCACTCCTGACACAATCAGTGGTTTATGGGTTACATTCACTCTGAACCAAACATCCTAGGATGGATGAATGCTAAACTCCACCCTGGAAGTCTCTCATAGTCACACGTCATCCCTGGTCTAGAACATGACATAGGTCAGCCTGACCAGGTCTAGACTACAGATGGGACAGACTCCAACAACCAGTTTGTGGAGACTGGTAGTGGGGCCAGATGTGTTTCTGCCTAAACATTTGTACTGGTGTGCCAACTACTTAGAATATTACCTAGGAACATTCGTTAGGAATATTTAGCTCTAATCGAGAGGGATGAATATGGGTGAAGTTACATAAGGTAGTGGATAAGATAATGTCTTTCAGGAAAACAATCGAAAGATAAATCACAAAAAATAATTCTATTATTAAGACTATGACTGACTATAAGATATTTAACTATTTGAGATAACAGCAATTGCAAGGAATTAATTTTTTTTTCCAGTACAAAAGCAGCAGGGGTTGTTTTGCTGAAATAGCGCACCTCCTTACTGTGCCGGTATTTTACAGATCAGAGCTCTCCTGCACAGCCCTGTCCTGGTGCTTTTCCCCAAAGTTTTCAGTAGCTGGGCACTTACTCCACTACGGCGGGATGTCATAGCCACCACCGGAGACCACTGGTTAGTTCTGGGGTTGTATCTCTCCGCGCTGCTAAGCTCTGTAGTGTCATCTCTCCCTCCTACGGCATAGATCATGTCCTGATACACTGCACAGCCGAGGTGTTTCCTCCGGGTCCCCATAGGAGCTATGGTGTGCCATCTGTTTTCCTGAGGGTTGTAGCGCTCCACTGCAGGGGAAAAAACCAGTAAGTGACCATTTAACCATTTCCTCTCACCTCTAGTTTTCCGCATAGCCGCTAAAACTTTGTGATAACACGTATTTTCAATACACAATCTGATTTTTGCTCTGAGAAAGACTTGTATACCTTTGGACAAAACCACTATAATCTCCTTGGGGACTACTGGTTTCATTTGTGTACGGTATGGTGGAAAAGGCACGTGTTGGAGTCAAGGTACCTTAGTTCTAGTTCTGACTATATGACTCATGGCCTCACCTTATCTTTAAATGAGGGGATTAGACTATAGGATCTGGAGGCACCATTCCATACTAGTAACTGATTGTCATAATCAGACAACTTCTGTACTCTTGTATGCCCTTTGCCTGTATTCCTACTGCATTCTAAGCTGAAGACAAGATATGCAACTACGAATCTGATGTGAGTGCCACACTGACAATATCCTTAGGCAAAAATACCCATTGTCTCTCAACAGAAAGGACTAACACATAAACCAGCTTATAGCTATAACTTTTTATTTATTCTTAGATTACAATATAGGTTTTGTTTTGTCTTTGTTTTGGTTTTGGTTTTTTAAGGAGAGATGGTTGGGAGTGAGGCAGAGAAATAATCATATTAGGAAAATAGTTCTTTTATTCATTATAAATTCCTAGAAGCTTATAAAGAGGAGGGAGAAAAGTATTTTGGGAATATGCTAGAAGAATATGGCTGCAGAAGGAGCTGAGGAAGAGTTGGGAGTTGTATTCTAAGGGAAAAATAATTTTCAATTATTTAGATTATAAATATCATTTACATAATTATATAAATTATTTTAAATTTATAATTTATATTTATAATTTAAAATTACAGGATAACATGACTTTTTATACTTTTCTGTAGGGGGACTCTCTTGAGGAATGTGCTGCTTTGGGGGAACCGGACTGACCTCGGAAGGGACTAACCTGTGTTGAGTGGAGATGTCCCATCAGAGCCACCCACAGCGTATAAGAACCCTCCTAACACTGCCACGGCCACACCTAGTCTTCTGGTGCTCATGGAAGCCACTCGAGTCCATTTGTTTTCCTTTGGATCATACCTGCAGTAAGGGAGAAACCAAAGACTGCATGGCTGTTTTTATGATGTGAGGCCTTTTTCATAAGGTTATGAAATCATGCTAAAGACATGCTGGATAGATACACTTGCTCTGGTCAAAATGCACAGTGAGAATCTAACATATTTTACTTAGTTACTAGGAAAAAAAGTCTTAGAATTTGTGCCTGTGTCAGTTATTAAGCTGTTTATTTTTATTTTTTTTTTACAGATTTTATTTATTTATTTGACAGAGAGAGACACAGTGAGAGAGGGAACACAAGCAGGGGGAGTGGGAGAGGGAGAAGCAGGCTTCCCGCGGAGCAGGGAGCCTGATGTGGGGCTCTATCCCAGGGACTCTGGGATCATGACCTGAGCTGAAGGCAGACGCTTGGTGACTGAGCCACCCAGGTGCCCCATTAAGCTGTTTTCTATACTCTGACTTGTGATGCTGGGGCTGGAACTCTGAAAACATTTCTCCTTTGCCAAGCTGGCTCTCTGTCAGATTCTGCCAAGAGGAAGGACTAGCTGCTGGAAGTCTAGGGGAGGAGAAGGGACAGACTCCTTTCTGTTTGCTTGCCAATCCTGTTAGTGTTGTCTCAGCAATGGCCCTTTCACTCTGACGAAACCTGCTAATTTCAGTTTCTAGCCTTTTCCTGGCACTTCCAAAACTAGCCTTGTTGTGCTTCTTGGAGGTCTTAGTCATGGCTCCGTGAGGCACCTCCTCAGAGCTCCTGAAGTAAGAGTACCAGTGTTCCAATTATCTACAGCTGTATAAATCACCCCAAAACTCAGTGACTTAAGATAATTTTACTAATTTTCCTGTTTCCATGGGTCAGGAATTTGGGAAGGGCCTCACATGGAAGTTCTGGCTCAGTGTCTCATGTGGTTGCTATCAAACTGTGGCTGGGGCTGGAAGAGCAGAGTGCTAAAGCAGCAGGCGGCTGGCTGGGCATCTCTCCAAGTAGCCTCAGGGTCTCTCCATGTATACCTCGCAGCATGGCAACCTCAGACAGCTCAAGGCTTCAAAGGGGCCCCAAGAGATCCAAGTAAAACATGCATCTTCTATGACCTAGCCTCTAATGTCACACACATAGTGCCATTTTGGCCATTCTTATAAGGCAGCCAGAGTCAAGGGGAGAAAACGTAAATCCCACCTTTCAATAAGAAGAGTGTCAAAGGCAAATGATACAGAGCATGTGAAATGACAGGTACTGTTATCACCTTTGGAAAATACAATCTCCAAAATCAGACGGGAAGAGAAGCCTTCCTGGAGGTGTGTCACAGCTGTTCAGGGCAGCCACTCCTTCAGTGCTGATGGTTCTAGCTCTGTGGCATCTCTCCTCTAGGCTTCTAGGCTCCCATAGCTCTAATCTCTCTCCTTCGCGTTCCCAGATCGGGGTTCCTACAGTTACTTCAGTGTCCTCTTTTCATTTTTTTCAGCCCTTCAATATCTGCTAGCCAATTTTTGAATATTAAATTCTCACTACTAAAATAACTGGTATGGCTTCTGTTTTCTTTACTGAGTCCTGATTGATAAATTACAAGTGTTCAGAAATATGACAATCACTTGGAATAGTGCTGGCATTTTATTGCGTGGGTGGGAAATTCTGTTAGTCTATTCAGTACTGTTTGTAAACTCTATCAATATTGCAGAAAATATAAAATAAATGATACTAAAAACACGACAGCCCCCACAACAAAGAATTATCTAGCCCAAAATGGCAATAGTACTGAGGTTCAGCAACTCTCTTCTAAGTCCTTCAGATCTTATTATAGGTCCCTTGCACTTACTCTATTTTGGGATAGAGCAAAGCCCTTCTTAGTTTCAGCTGTTGGTCATAAATTTTCCCTTCATTCTTTCTAGTAAATATATATTGTCTATTTTGGGGTTCTTCTGTTCTTAGATCTGTCATACTTCTGATTGCTTCTCTGTATTTTCTCCTGCATAGACACTCATATCCTGCAGGTCTTGTGGCTTTTGGTATTTTGCCTTTGCCCATTGATGTTTTGGTGTTTATGGGAATACCCTCTTCCTTAGTTATATTTTAAATGTTGTCCATAGGTTTTTTTTTTTTAAGTTATGGTAAAATTTACCACCAATTTACATTAAATTTACCACTGTAACCCTTTTTAAGTGTAGAGTTCAGGAGTGTCAGGTACATTCACACTGTTATCCAACCAAGTTCCATAATTTATCCATAGGTTTTTAGTTTTGCTATCTATTACTCTGTTTTTATGTGGGAATTTGGAGAGATTAAAGAATTATGCTGTTGTTGCTATCTTCCCAGAATCCTTTTGCATAGTTTTGAAAGTAGAGAAATAAGTTTCTTAGCAGAAAAATAAAAAGAAATAGCTTTCAAGAGTTACCTGCAACTTTCTCTATATAAGACAGTTAAACTCTTCAACTTAGACATGGTAACCCAACTAGTAAATGCTTTTTGAAAAATTCTGAAGTCATGAAACATTTCTTTTTAAGAAGTGAGGATGAAATACGGCATGTTCTTGCTATTAATCATTAACACATGAGACTCCAAAATCTAATCTCTAGGACAGAATGACAAATGAACTGATGGAGCAAGAAATTAAGAATAGAATCTATTTCACTAAAATTAACTGATTTGTAAAAGTATAAACTTCCACAACCAACCCAGATTTCCCTAAGTACACTTCAAGAATTAATGAGAATCCATATACAAAATACTTCGGGGTATTTATAAGATGGGCTAGACAAAGTATTATTACTTCAATCATTTTTTTTTTGGAGGAAATCTGGGCACTCATGCATTAAGTACTGGGGAAAAAATCAGAACAGATTTCAGAAGTGCTATGCTTAATTTCATATATGGAATATAATTTAGAATATCCCAACTCTTCAGTTAGGCTCTATTGGTATAACAAATAGTTTGAAAAATCAGGTTATATTTTTCATCTTCCTAGACCCTTAAGATCATCTGAAAACTTTTCCCCTAAAGCCCATGGGATATCCACTGAATGGTGCCGTCCCTGGCATCCTAACCTGTTTCCTTTAAAGAGCCCTTTATATTCTTTTCTTTTCTTTATTTATTAGTTTCAGAGGTAGAATTTAGTGATTCATCAGTTGCATATAACACCCAGTGCTCATTACATCAAGTGGCCTCCTTAACGCCCAACACCCAGTTACCTCATCTGCCTACCCACCTTCCCTCTAGCAACCCTCAGTTTGTTTCCTATAGTTAAGAGTCTCTTATGGTTTGTCTCCCTCTCTGATTTCATCTTGTTTTATTTTTCCCTCCTTTCCCCTATGATCCTGTTTTGTTTCTTAAATTCCACTTATGAGTGAAATCATATTGAAATGAAATAATTGTCTTTCTCTGATTGACTTATTTCACTTGGCATAATACCCTCTAGTTCCATTCACGTCATTGCAAATGGTAAGATTTCATTTTTTTTGATGGCTGAGTAATATTCCATCACATACATACACACACACACACACACACACACACCATATCTTCTTTATCTATTCATTTGCCGATGGACATCTGAGCTCCTTCCATATTTTGGCTATTGTGAACATTGCTGCTATAAACACTGGGGTAGAGGTGCCCCTTCAGATCACTATGTTTGCATCCTTTGGGTAAATACCCTTTATATTCTTTTAAAAAATTGAAAATGACTTAAAAAAATCACCTCTCAACAATGTTGAGGCAAGACACGCCATCCTGGCCACCCACAGCATAGAGAAAGCCTCCGAGCACTGCCACACCAACACTTGTCCTGCAGGTGCTTGTAGGAGCCACATCACTGCTCCACTGGTTTGTTTTGGGGTCATACCTGCAGAGAACATAGTAAGAGCAGAGTTTGTATTACACAAAGAAAGCCTGGCTATATTTACATATTCTATACTCTTTCCTCTAAATATGGGCTGATTAATAACTAAAACATATGAAAAGCTAATTTAGGTTTTATTTTTTAAACTTAATTTTTACTTATATAAGTCACATATGAATATAGTTTCTTTAAAACTTTTTTCAGAATGTTATAGATAAAGCTAAATTTTCCTTTGAGTTCCACCAGTTTCTGGTGTCTTCCCATTGTGACCTGGTATATGTCCTTCAAGACTTTTCAGTAAAATACTTTTAAATAGGTATATTTATATGCAAGTATGTTTTTTTGACATAAATAATACCACACAGCAGGCGTAGCTTTTTTACTCAACATACTTCTGAGATCTATCCATGCTAATAATGTTCTAGATTTTTCCAGCATTTCATTATTGTGTGTTCCATTACATATTCCTGTTGATGTATCCTTACATTGTGTCTGACAATTTGCTATTAAAAACAGTGATTACCTTTGTATATTTCTCTTTGTGCAAATAGATGATGACAGAGTAGAGTCATTTTCAATTTAAAAAATATACTGTCAAAAAAAACTATCAAATTGCTCTTTCTGTAATTTTATCAATTTTATTTGTTTTCAATTTCATTAGTTCTTTATTTTTTCTATTTAATTTTTTTTTCTATTTCCTTGGGTTTTGTTGCTCTTTTTATAACTTCATGATTTAAAAGCATGATTTATTTTCTCATCTTTCTTATTTTCAAATGAATGCATATTAAGTTAAAATGCATTATAAATTTGCCTCTGAATACTACCTTAGTTGCATTCCACACATTTTGATATATTTGGGCTTAATTGTTATTAAGTTGTAAATATTTAATCATTTCCATTCTTATTTCTTTTTCTCAATTTATTTTTTATTTTTATATTTTCAATTTTTTTTTCTAAGATTTTATTTATCTGAGAGAGAATGAGAGGAATCATGGTGGGGGAGGGTCGGAGGGAGAAGCAGATTCCCTGCTCAGCCGGGAGCCCATGCGGGACTTGATCCCTTGAGCCAAAGGCAGTCGCTTCACCAACTGAGCCACCCAGGCGCTCATATTTTCAGTTTTTTTTAAAGTAGGCTCTCTGCCCATTGTGAGGCTTGAACTCACAACCCTGAAATCAAGAGTTGCATGCTCTACCAACTGAGCCTCCCAGGTACCTCTAACTCAATTTATTTTCAGGTGTGCTTTTTTTTTTTTTTAACTTCTATGGAGTTGATCCCTCTGTTTTATTTTTCAGCTATACAAACTTTACCTCTAGATCTTTTCTATTTTTTATTTTTATTTTTTAAAGATTTTATTTATTTATTTGACAGAGAGAGACACAGCGAGAGAGGGAACCCAAGCAGGGGGAGTGGGAGAGGGAGAAGCAGGCTTCCCGCTGAGCAGGGAACCCAATGCGGGGCTTGATCCCAGGACCCTGGGATCATGACCTGAGCCGAAGGCAGACGCTTAACGATTGAGCCACTCAGGTACCCCTACCTCTAGATCTTTTAATGCTGCAGGATGTCACAGACATTTTTAGGAAATACCAAGAATCACTGTAAATCACAGTTTAATGAAAATGGGAATATGAAAGCAAGAAAACAGAACGATTATCATAGCATTCCAATGTGCCAGGCACTATGACAGATATGGGAAAAGACATTTTAACAATGATAGCCAATCAGATATGTACAAGTATGTTCAAAATACTTATGAAAAGGCAGAGGAATGAATAACTAATTGTGTGGTGTCAGAGAAGGCTTTATGTAGGAAATAACATTTGAGTCTTGGAGAGATAATCCAGGGAAGAAAGAACAGCATGCATATGAGTAGGCAAAGAGGAATAAAAGAATTTAGTGTGTCCAAGGAACTACAGGCAATTTGGTGGATCTGGAGTAGCATTGGGAACGGTGGTGTGGCCGGGGGAGACAGACTGCAAAAATAGGTCAGGTGGAGGTTACATCATGAAGAACTTGTACGTCATGCTAAAGGGTCAAGGCTGCCAACTAGTGCCACAAATATAACACTAAAGTAGCAAATCACATTTGTTTCCTAGTTAACATCTCAAATGCAAAAAAAAATTCAAATTGACCTTACTTACCTTTCAACACTATTGAGATAAGAGGATCCATCATGGCCTCCTACTGCATATAGCAAATCATCAAGAACACTGACCCCAACTCCACATCGCCTTTTGCTCATTGAAGCTACCATTCGCCATTCATTGGTCTGTGGATCATATCGTTCAACACTAGAAATGGCATCTCCACTGCACCAGCCACCGACTGTGGAAGTAACAGAAGTGGTCAGGAGAATACCTGTCCTAATGCACAGAATGTATCACTCATTGCAAAACTTTAAATTGTGACCTAATGCTTGGACTTACCAAGTATGTCTAGAAGCAGGTCAAAATATAAGTTATGACTTTTACTTATTCTACTGGGGTTGCTATAATCTTTAATTTTCTAAATAAGTTAGTATTAGGTCCATTTTATAGAGGAGGGCAAGGACATTAATTTAAATGAGATTGAGAAATAATGTAGCATTTAATGGATAGAACACTGAATTTAGGTAGAACTGCATTTGACTGTTACCTCTACTAAGCAATATGATCTTGGGAATATCTTGTAAACTACCTTATTTGTAAAATAAAGAATAAAAATTTAAAAGTGAAATAATATACACATGAAATTGCTTTCTAAAGAATAAAACACTACATAAATGTAATTTGTTTTTGAAAACCAAAAGAACTAAAACCTGACAAAAAAAATAACAAGCATTGGTGATGTGGAAAAAAGGGAATCCTCATACACTGGCAATGTATTCCTCATACTAGTGGAAACGCAAACTGGTGCAGCCACTCTGGAAAACAGTACGGAGGTTCCTCAAAAAATTAAAAATAGAACTACCATACAATCCAGCAATCCCACTTCTGGATATTTATCCAAAGAAAATGAAAACACCAATTCAAAGAGATATATGAACCCCTATGTTCAATGTGGCATTATTTACAACAGCCAAGATATGAAAGCAACCTAAGTGTCTACTGATAAATGAATGGATATGTACCACATATACACAACTGAATATTACCATCCATAAAAAAGAAGGAAATCTTGCCATTTGCAACAACATGGTTGGATCTAGAGGGATCCAACTAAGTGAAATAAGTCAGATACAGAAAGACAAATAGAACACAATTACACTTATGTGGAAGCCAAAAAGCAAAACAAACACAAAAACAAAACAGAAACAAACTCATAGATATAGGAAACAAACGTTGGTTACCAGAGTGGAGGTTTATGGGGTGGCTGAAATAGGTAAAGGGGATTAAGAGGTATAAACTTCCAATATAAAATAAATTAGTTATGGGGATGTAATGTGTAGCATAGGGAACACAGTCAATAATACTGTAATAACTTTGTGTGGTGACACATGGTAAAACAAGGATCATTTCGTAATGCATAAAAAATATCAAATCACTATGATGTATACCTGAAACTAACAAGATATTATATGTTAATTATACTTAAAAAAAGCTATAAATCAGAAGCCTAGGTTTGTTTTTGTTCTAGTAGGGGAAGGGATTTTGACTCATCTATTCATGGTCTCTTAATAGTCCTCTTGTGACCAAAAATAATATAAAAATTCTTATGATATATACTACAAAATACTTTCTGCTTAATCTTAAGCCTGTACTGAATTCTATATGGTCCAACATGACATATAAGGTCAGAAAACTTTTTTAAAAACTACAGTTTTCATAACCAGAATGACAGAAGTCAAAATGAGTTCCACAGAGCTTCTTGGAGTACTACCTGAGTATGACCTGAAAAAAAGTGTGGTTATAGCAGATACATTTAATTTGTTATTTTTTCAAATCATCTCTATTCCAATCCAAAATAAGAGCTACATTCTGGAGCTTAAAAAGTTAAGTAAGGACACTTTAATCTCAAAACATCTGAAAAATAATGGTTTCTATAATGTTTTCTAATCTTATTCTAGATGGATGTGAAAACTCACTTCTTTATTTCAAATCTCAATGTGCTGTATACATTTTATTTTTCATGGTTTCATTTAAATCAGAATATTCAAATAATACCAAATCACAGTAGGGTGGGGAATGGGCTAGATGGGTGATGGGTATTAAGGAGGGCACTTGTGATGAGCACTGGGTGTTGTATGTAAATGATGAATCACTGAATTCTACTCTAGAAACCAATATTGCACCTTCATGTTAACTAATTAAAACAAAAACATACTAAATCATAGTAAGTTTGTATATATTAATTTTAATTTTAATTCTGTTCTAGGATATATGCCAGGAGTTTCAATGTCAGAGAAAACCTCTTAAAATCCAAAATAAAATTTGGCTGCAAATGTGAGGGTTATAAGCATTTAAGACAAATCAAATAGCCTAACCACCAAACCTTGGGCACAATTTTACAATGGGAGCCATTAAAACCAACTTTTTTTGGATTATCTGGCTCCAAATCAAATTATTATCACTTCATAAATTGTATCCTCTGATACTAACAAAAAAAAAATAGGTCTTTAGGAAAGAAAATTTAAATATTTCCTGTGACCTGGGGAACAAGAAAAGGAAAGCATCAATTCCACTGTCTCATGGCAAGTTTACCTGCATTATGATTTCTGAGGCAACAAGTGATGATATAGCTGGGACTGAACTAGTTAAGTTATTATAAGCTAAGTATAGCTGTATTTAGCAAAATAAAGTGTATGCATGTCCTTGCCATGAGAACTCTCAATTTGAGTTAAGAAATGTACCTAAGGAAAAATATTGCTGAAAAACAAACAAAGAAACATGGTGAGATGTTGACTCTAAAAAAAATTACTTCAAAGACAGATTTGGTCAAAAAGTATTACCTTAAAGAGGGCAACTTTTAGAAAGTATATGGAATAAGGATCACTGAACTGTGAAAACTTAAAAAAACCCTAAACAAAACAGAAACACAGGGCTCCTGGGTGGCTCAGTTGGTTAAGCGACTGCCTTCGGCTCAGGTCATGATCCTGGAGTCCCGGGATCGATTCCTGCATCGGTTTCCCTGCTCAGCAGGGAGTCTGCTTCTCCCTCTGACCCCCCCCCATGCTCTCGCTCTCTCTCATTCTCTCTCCCAAACAAATAAATAAAATCTTTATAAAAAAAACAGAAACACAAAATGATAAGCAACAAGAAGTCTAATGGAAAACAAGAGGACAGGCCAGAAGATATCAGGAGATGTAAAACGCTCCTGAGTAAAAAATTACTAAGATTATAGATTTGATCTTAGGTTTCCAGGGTTTCCACAGAGTGATGAAGAAAGGAAGGCTCAATTTTCCAAAGTTAAGTGAGAATTGGTAATTTGGCATTCTAAAGATAATGAAAACAAAATTGCAATAAAAACCAAAAGAAATTGAAGATTAAGCTTTACTAAAGTAGAGACAGATAGGTCAAGATCTAAAATAATGTCAGTGAACAGTATCACTCAAGAATGATATTCAGATCTGGAAAACATAAAAAGACAGAGAAAGCTGGGAAAACCAAAGCAGTTGTAAAGACCTAATGGCTTTTCTCTACAAATGAAAATGTAAAGCTTCATAGTGTAAAAAAAGATGGTAGATAATTTAACTTTTCTTCTTTATATTTTTGTTTTAAGATTTTTATTTATTTATTGAGAGAGAGAATGATAGAGAGAGAGCATGAAAGGGAGGAGGGTCAGAGGGAGAAGCAGACTCCCTGCTGAGCAGGGAGCCCGATGCGGAACTCCATCCCAGGACTCCAGGATCATGACCTGAGCCGAAGGCAGTCACTTAACCAACTGAGCCACCCAGGTGCCCCTTATATTTTTTTGTTAATCAAAATTTCTTATTTGAGAGAGCATGCGCACGAGTGTGTGTGTGCATGGGCATGCATGGGGGAGGGGCAGAGGGAAAGGGGTAGAGAGAACCCCAAGCAGGTTCTGCCCCCCAGTGAAGCCCCACACCAAGTTTGATCTCATGACCTGGAGATCACAACCTAAGCCGAAATCAAGAGTTAGGCGCCCAACTGCTTGAGCCACCCAAGTACCCTGTTAATCAAAATTTTTATACCGCATATATATTATCAGAAAAATAAAGGTGTTATTCATTTTAAAAGATTTTATCCATTCATTTGAGAGAGAGAGAGAGAGAGAGTGCACTAGTAGGGGGAGGTGCAGAAGGAGAGGGAGAGGGACAGCAGAGTGTGGAGCCTGATGTGGGGCCCAATCCCAGGACCCCGAGATCATGACCTGAGCTGAAGTCAGATGCTTAACCAACTAAGCCAACCAGGTGCCCCAAAGGTATTATTTAAAAATAGGTTATCTTTCATAATGAAAGTGACATTAGTAATCCGTTAATGCTAGTAGCATGTGCTTTCCAATTTTCTTTTTCCATCATTCATGGTGGGTTGATGCTCATTTCTCACTAGTATTCCTCAGGATCAATAGCAAGTAATTAATCTTTATTGAGTGCCTATTCTGATAAGATGGCTATACAATCTAGAAACTACAAAGATAAATTAGAAATGGTCCTTGCCTTCAAGTAGTTAACAGTATTGTCAAGGAATCAGATACTCAATCAGCAATGTGAAATTATGTGATTACTAGCAGGAATTTGAGATCATAAAACTGATCCAATTTAGCTGGCTTCTAAAGAAGACAAAGTATGGTTTCATTAATACCACGATCTTTTTTTTTTAAGATTTTATTTTTAAGTAATCCCTACACTCAACATGGGGCTTAAAACTGCAACCCTGAGACCAAGAGTCACATTATTCCACCAACTGAGCCATCCTGGTGCCTCAAAAGGTGTTCTTTTTTTCCTCTATACCCAATGTGGGGCTTGAACTCATGACCCTGAGATAAAGAGTCACATGCTTTACTGACTGAGCGAGCTAGGCACCCAATACCATGATTTAATCAAAGAGGCAAATGAGATTTTCATGAAGATAGTTACACACTGAAAACATGCAACCTGACAATTTATAATCAGGTCACATCGGAAAAATATGGTAAAAATCAGCAGGATAAAGACGGCGGCTCTTGAATAACTCAAGCGAAGCCAAGTTTAAATTCCTATTTAAGGAGCTACATTAGTGTCTCTCAGCATTCCCAAAGGTATGCCTTGTCTCGTTCCACTGGATTGGTATCCCCACTGAAACCAGAGAAGACCCTGGACATGAAATATACTTGCCATACACCTATTTGGCTTAGCCTCTAGCTTTTGATCATAGGGAAGTTCTCTTCAGTTTCATTTGTCTGAGTTCCTGTTACCTTCCCCTCTATTAATCTAGTTCTTAATCATCGCCAGAATGTTCTGAGGCTGATGAAACAGTACTGTACTGTCATCCCTAGTCAGGAATTAAAACTAACAGTCAGCCAAATAAAACAGTTAATAGATCTTCATAATAATGGACATAACTCCACAAAGATGGCCCTACTACTACATTCCTAAAACCAACACATCATGAAGCCACAGGTACCAAATAATTAGATCTTGCAGGCTTCTAATTTTAAAAACAGACAATTGACTTTCAAAATTGAAAAGAGAGGGGGTGCCTGACTGGTTCAGTTGAGTAGAGCATGTGACTCTTGATCTCAGGTTTGTGAGTTCAAGCCTGATGCTGGGCGTGGAGACTACTTAAAAAATTTTTTTAAATAAAATATCAAAATTGGGAAAGAAACTCTAAGAGGTATGTGGGGGCAAGGATACAGACGTAGGTGTGAGCGTGCAAGTGTCTGTGTAAACCCACACAAACAGGTGAATATGTAACTGTGCATGCACACATAGGAATGAAAGCCATAGGAATAAATAAGAGTGATAATACAAATGATAAATCTATTAATAACAATGGAGACATGTGGACACTGGGAGTATGGGAGAATTCAGTGCATAGTGAATTAATAATTAAGTTTGAAATTTAAAACATGAATGAAGAAATTCCTTCAAAAGAGAAAAAAAAAAGCCTGATGAAGATTAAGGAGAAAAAGAAAACTTGGCATCAATTTTTTTCTGGAATAAATACTACTCTCTCTCTAAGTCAATCAATCAATCAATCAATTTTAAAAAAAAGGGGGTTGGCACCTGGGTGGCCAGGTGCCCCACCTTGTGATTTCAGCTGAGGTCATGATCTCATGGGTTATGGGATCAAGCCCCATGTCAGGCTCCAGGCACAGCGGGGAGTCTGCTTGGGATTCTCTCTTCCTCTCTGTCTGTCCCTTCCCCTGCTCTCAAATGTGCTCTCTCTATCCCTCTCAAATAAATAAAGAAATACTACAATATCCTCTACATGAAGAAATTTAGATGAAAAAATTTAAAAAGAGAGAATTCAAAACAGAAATTATCAAATTTTTCTTCTTTTTAAAAAAGATTATTTATTTGAGAGAAAGAGCAGGGGGAAGGGGAGAGGTGGAGAGGGGGGAGAATCTCAAGCAGACTCCGTAATGAGTGTAGGCCTGACCCAGGGCTCGATCTCAAGACCCTGAGATCATGACCTGAGCTGAAACCAAGAGTCGGACGCTCAACCAGCTGAGCCACCAAGGTGCCTCTTCTAAAAATATAGGGGAAAATATATTTCCACATGTCAAGAGAAAATTAAACTGGAAAGAAAAAGATAGACAGTGGTTAGGCTGACAGAAAAGGATACTATGCCCCAGAGATTGCACGAAATTCCCTGATGAGAAGGAATGGAACACTTCACATATTAAAATGGGACAAAAGAATCCAAGCATGCCTACATCTAAGAAACCATGGAATTAGTGAAAGTTGGGAGCTTAAATACAAATTCTACGGTAAGTCCTCGCTAGCTACATGAATCAGAATTAGAAAAAAAATTCAAAGAACTTGCTACAGACTGAATTTTGAATGCCCCATCAAAATCTGTATGTTGAAATCTAGTCCCCAGTGTGATGGTATTAGGAGGTGGGGCCTTTGCGAGGTGCTTAGGTCATGAGGGCAGAGCTTTCATGAATGGGATTAGTGCTCTTATAAAGGAGACCTCAGAAAGTTCCCTTGTCCCTACCACCGAGTAAGAACACAGCAAAAAGATGAGAAGACGACCCTCCATGAAGAAGCAGGTGGGCCCTCACAAGACACAGAATCTGCTGGTGACTTACCTTGGACTTCCCAGCCTCCAGAACTGAGAAATAAATTTATGTTTATAACCACCCAGTCTCTGGTTTTCTATTAGAGTAGTCCAAATGGACTAAGACAGAACTAGTAAGAAGTAGTTTGACTAAACAGTGAGAAAGTTGTTCAGGTGAGCAAGGTAGCTGAGTTTACAGGGAAGGAAGGGAAACATCTGAGGCTAAAAACTGTCAGAGATTTAGGAGTAGAGAATAAGAGCAAAATGATATAGCAGGTTGTCTTGGGCTCAATCTAGCTCAGTAGAGCTAGGAAAGCAGGTAACTGTTTAATGTAACGTTTTTGACAGAATTAATGCGTATGACTCATTTTAACAAAACATCCATTGCATGACATTTTTAGACTTATATAAAAATAGAGCACTCCCGGAGAATACCAGTGTTGGATCATGAGTTAACAATCAAGCTACAAGCTAACTTATTATGTGTTTCTTAGGACAGTGGATATCACAGTTGTCCAAAGGACAGCTCAAATGACAGTTTAACGTGTGGAAAAATACTCAGTTTAGTCACAGTATATTAAGACCCAAACCTGCAAAGAGTACTTCTCCACATCGAATAGGTTTCCGTGGTCTTGTCCTTGGTCCTTGCATTAGTGGTCGTTCTTGAGGCAATAGGAGATAGTTTTTAGCTTCATCTACCAAGTCCCTGTGGAGAAAATTTTGCCTTTATTCCAAATGTCTAAATAACATTGTTAGTCAAATCCCAGTATGGTTTAGGAATATGTACATCAGCAAAGGGGAACAAGCATAAACCAAATCAAATCATGAATACCAGCCAATATTTAAAAAGTCACAAACTTGACAGAAATGATGCCAGTCACACTATGAGTTGTAAATTGATTGGTATTTCCATCATGACTTCCTATCTTAGTATAAACTTTAGCTTAAAACTTAATATGCTTGGGGCCAACAATAACTTATGGGAAACTAAAACTTACAACTCAATTACCAGCCTGCATGGTTATTGCTTTCTAATGAATTTTACTAGATTCTGCAGGATACTGGCAAAGCAGTACATCAGCCCTGGCATTAGATATTTGTTAGATTAATTAAACAATAAAACTATGTCAAAAATTGGATTGCTAAAAAGAAACACTATACTGTCATTTAATATTAAGTGGTTATCTGGTACCATATGAAATGGTTTACTCTCAAGTCTACTGAGGATGAACAAATTTTTTCTATTAAGGTACTTTCTGAAAAGATCCTAGTAATTATACTTGTTGAATACAATATCCTAATACAAATCTATTCATGTATGTACTCCTCTCACTTGAGTCCTCTGAGTTATTCAGTGCCTGATCAGTGCAAATTCAATCTGTTACTCTGTTCTTTCTCAACTTTGGAAGTGTTTCCTAAAATACATTTTCATTTCTCTAGCTTTTTATGTTACAAAGAGTAATTTATTCCTGCAGAGCCTAAGCATGACCCAGTAATGCACTTCCAATATATGGGTTTGATAAGACCCCTTCTGAGTTTATTTCTCCTAAAAAACCCCAAAAAACCAACAGCCCCTCCACCCCCCAAATCCCAAGCTGATGACCAAGAGCTTTTTCAAGCTTCCTCAGCCTTAAAAACAAAGACTGTGATCTCCTAATAGCCAGTTTTTAATTAAGTGTTCAGGGGTTCCTAGAAAGAGTACTATAGAGCTAATACTTAGCAAGCCAACCCAAAATTAATAGTAACAACAAGAACACTTACAGCTATGTGTCAGTCCCTGTTTTAAGGGCTTAATATGTATTAACTTGCCAATCCCCACCACAGCCCTATGGAATAGGTACTATTATTATCCCTACTTTACAGATGAAGAAACCATAGCAGAAAGAGGTTAAAGTAACTTGCCTAAGGTCCCACAGCTGGTAAATGTCATGAGGTCAGGATATCAGGAAGGGGCTTCTTTTAAAAGTGACTTTGGAAGTACTTTACTTTGTGCATCAGAATCAGTACAATCTGATTTATGTTTTATGGGGGGGGCACCTTTGCATTGTTTCTTCAGATTTCAAATCCATAATTCATATGGTTTTCCTTCTGCTATTGTCAATATTTGAGGGAATTAATTGCCATTTGTCTGTTTTTTTAAATTTAAGAGACAAATACCTAAAACCCCCCTGACATATCTTGTTTAAAGGGACAGGCTTCAGATTATAGAAGAAATGCAAATGAATCTACATGTTCTACCTCTGTTACAGAGATTCCTAATACTAGAACAAGTTTCTTTAGTCACTAAGGGAGACCCAAAGGTCTGTATAGTCTAAGAAGTTCTGAGTATTCACTTGCTCTTTCATTTTTATATATAGAACATGTTGCGGGGGAGAAAATGGTTAAAAACACCATATGGTTTGGTTGGAATCTAAATCTTAAAATCTATCAAACTGGGAAAAGTAATTTTTAAATTGTGTCTATATTACAGAGATAGCCCAATAAAATATGTATCTTGTTTGTATTACAAAAGCATTTAGAATTTCTTTCAATCAAAATACATTATGAAACTACTCCACCAAACTCTAGTGGAAACCCTTCCACAGCTGCCTGAGGAGTAGTCCTTTGACTCTGTCCACATCCTCAGAAAGCAAGGCTGGTCCTATTCCCTAGGCAGGCATACGCGATAGAATGAAAAAGTACTCCTGACACTTTTTGACAGAGTCAGCAGCATTATTTATCTAAAGAAAAACATATATTAGCAGAGAATTGCCTCTTCAAATTCAAGCTTGCATTAAAATCTTAGAAATCTACCTCTTTATTGCCACTTCTACACCAATTAGCACCACACATAAAAACTAATGGAATGGAATACTGGAAGCTCAGTCCTCTCTTCTTCCATCTCCTCCTCTTGACCCTAACCCAGAAGAAAAACCTGTTAAATATTGCCCTGGTGTCAGCACTAAGAAATACAAATATTTAGGAATCAAGACAAATAAGGAAATTGGGAGAAAATAGGAATGCTTAGTTGTTGATTTCTCCCACCCAGGGCCACTTATACCTGCATTCTTCATCACTTTTGATGAGGGGATCAGAGCCTACGGTGCCCACCAGGAACTTGGGACTAAGCAAAGGCAGACGAACATGTTGCAGCACCTAAGAGGTAATAAATACTGTTAAAGACACGAGTTCCCACTTGCAAGATATTTAAGAGAATACATAACCCATGCTCCCATACTGTGTTTTCAATTGCTTTGGGATCTAACAATAATAATAAGAAGAACAAGAACATTAAATATTTCATTTAGTGATCACTTATGAACCATATCATCCCTTTCCTCTTCAAAATGTGACAGGATTTCCAAGACATATTGGGATGGGAAGCAAGATAATTGCCATCCTTGCTTTCTTTTGTTCATTTAGTATCATTTAGGTTCTGACTTGTGCTATACCCTAAACTAGAGCTGATGCAAAATAGAGAGGAAGCTAAGGAGCAAAAAGTTCATAATGATAAACACTTAAAATGTTTCTAAACACTATCTCCTTGATTTACTGGGAGACAGATGATCTCTCTTACAGTCTAATAAAAGGGACAGTGACAACGGTTTCTTTTTTGCAAGCCAAATATATACTATTTCATCTAGTACAAAAAAGACAGTTACTTGGAGAAAGGTTTCCATCATACCTGGGGTAACTGAGGACGTCTTTCTTGAATACTGTATTTGACCCAGGCCATCACTGCATTGAACACCTGTTCTTCACTGCGAACATTTAGTTCATCACTAGATATTATATCAATGAGCTGATTGGCTGGAAGCAACATGAACTCTTCACTTTCCATTACCTGTTCAAAGTTAGGTAAGAATAAAGAAAAAAAAAACCCTGTGACCACATTTAATGTACTGTTTCAATATTATTCTTCAGGGTTATGGGGCAAAGCTCTATTTCATAATGGAGCTGAAGTTCAAAAGAGTACCAGAGAAGAAAAATTTAAAAAAGGGAACAAAGATAGGCAGAGCACAGAGGACTTTTAGGACAATGAAACTACTCTTTATAGTACTACAATGATGGACACATTTGTCAAAACCCACAGAATGTATAACAGCAACAGTGAACTCTAATTTAAATTATGGTCTTTGGGTGATGATAACATGTCAATGTAGGTTCATCAATTGTAACAAACGTACCTCTCTGGTGCAGGATATTGATAACAGGGATAACAGTGTGTGTGTGTAAATGGGGCATATGGGAACTCTGAACTTTCTGCTTCATTTTGCTGTGAACTTAAAACTGCTCTAAAAAATAAAGTTTAGGGGTACCTGAGTGGTACAGTCAGTTGTGATCTCAGGGTCATGAGCTCGAGACCTGTGTTGGGTTCTGTGCTCAGCTCAGAGTCTGCCTAAGTTTCTCTCTCCCTCTCCCTCTGCCCCTCCCCTCCACGCACTTTCTCTCTCTCTAAAATAAATAAAATCTTTAGAAAAAAATAAAGTTTATTTAAAAGAGGGGTAGGGGAACAAAAGAGGACATAATTAAAATTTAGGAAAAATAGTAATTTGTGATTCAAGCGATTTAAGAAAAAGGAAAGCTGTTTTTCTAAAATGAAGTATCAAAATATAAGTTTATATTTAAAATAAACCACAACAAATTATAACTCCAAAAATATGAGGCATACAAAAAATCAGAGGAAGCTTTCAGAGAAAGATTAGTTGCTGAAAGAGCAATGTCTTGGGCAGAAACACCAAGGGGCCAGTTTAAAAAAAAAGAATGAGGGTATCAGCAGTTCTACAAGCAAGAATGAATATACTGAGGAGAGCATTAGACCCATGAAAATCTCTGAGAATCAAACCACTCTGAGGAGCAACCATGGAGATGAAATGGCAATAAGAATATTACCTTGCTGTGCAGTCCAGCCACAAATCCCAAGATCTTATAAATCTTGTCATCAATATGTAGAGTAAAAGGGGCAAAGTGCAGTGTGGAGGAGGAAAACAGGACTGCTACACTCCATGTGGTTTGTTCTCTCATTCGAAGACTGTGCTACATGTGATGTCTATTATCTATTAGTGCAGGAAGGATATGGTTAAGAGCGCTAATTCCTACTGTGTGACCTCTAATGCAGATAATGTACTCTCTTGAGAGGGCTTTTTTTATGATCAAAAAGTCAGAATATTTAGCAGGATACGAGATCAGCCATGGCAATTTGAATATTTGATTAAGAATGTTTTTTCCCAAGTACATTAGGAAAAAATGCAAATCCCAAAACCATGACAGCCATAAGGTCAGCTGTACTTACAGTAGAAAATACTAATGAACTCTACAATTTTTATAGGCACAAATTTTCAAATCATCTGAGTGAGAAATCTTCTGGAGGTCAGGAAATTAAAGAGGTTACCTCCAAATTTTAGCTGAGGTTGCTTACCCAGGCAACTCAGTAGTTAGAATGACTGCATTGGACTCTGTGTGGCAGCGTTGTCAGAATTAGTAAATCAAACAAAGGACATACTTAACACTAAAGAATTACTTGTTGTTCATCTGAAATTTAAAATTAACTGGGCACCCTGTATTTTATCTGGCAACCCCATGGTGGGGCTAGAAAACCAAGAGCAAAATCGGGGGCCTAGCCCCAAATTAGATGTGCTGGCCTTCACAAGACTGCATGCAAGACTGTAGTCAGGGCTGTATCTTACTTTCTTATTAACTTTTTCACTCTGATCTCTTAACTTAAACACAAAGGTGGTATCATATATTTCTGTGAAGTGCCTTAGCATTCTTTTGGATCTTGTTAAAGTATAAATTATTTTTCCCAACTTAGTGATTATAAACCAATGATCACCAAATTTAAGTTTATGAATAAGCCACTATTATATTCACTAGACACTTACTGGAAACATTAAACGGCAAGAAAACATGAAAATTTGAGTGAGAAAATATTTGTTTGGCACTAACAGCAAAGAGTAAAAATAATACTTTTGATAAACAAAGTCTGGTTAAATTGTCACTTCTCCTTTTTCCATCAAGAAGAGAAAGATATTAATGCCCACTATTAGAGCAAATCTAGCACTTAAGTCTATCCTTGACCAAACAACCAGGTTAAGAAAATAATTCCTTTTTTTTTTTAAAGATTTTATTTATTTATTTGAGAGAGAGATGGAGAAGAGAGCATGCATGCATGAGCAGCAGGGAGGGGCAGTGGGAGAAGCAGACTTCCTAAGCAGGAAGTCTGATGGGCTTAATCCCAGGAACCCGGGATCATGACCTGAGTTGAAGGTCGCCACTTAACCAACTGAGCCACCCAGGCACCCCAAGAAAATAATTCTTTAAAGTATCCGTTTTAAGTATCTGTTTTAATTAAAGTAAAAGTTTACAGGAGATCTGAATTTTAAGTCCCACACTATTATGGTAATGAGCTTACTTTTAGTTTCTTCAGATAAATGTAGATGCAATTTGAAGAATGAATAAGCTCAAAACAACAAGAGTGAATAAGCAGTCATCTAGAGTTGTTCTAACAGAAGTGAATGGTGAACTTAATGTTGAAAGACAATTTTTAAATTCATGTTTATGGACAAAAATAACACTGTATGAATTAAGCTTGGTCTAATGAAATAGAAGGAAATTAAATACAGATTTAAGTTAGAGAATAATTTAAATGAGTCACATGTGTTAAGCCCCAAATGGTGACATTTTTTGTATCTGCACAGAACTAGTGAACAAACTAGTGCCTTTTAGTCCATAAACAAGGGGATTTCATTATGGTATATATCAGATTCACTTCATCAGGTTTACTTGAGGCAGGGTAGAACTAAAAGGGATTCTAAAACTTTCTCTACTGTTAAGGATATTCTTCAGATATTTACTACTACCTTAGATCTAAAACACAAGCTATGGTTAGAGCAGGAAATTTTTAAAAATCAACCTTATTTATTTATTTTAAATGTCAGATCAATCAGTTTTGATCACTGTAGTCATGCAACCATGATCACAATCAAGATATAAAATATCACCATCATCCTAAAAACAAGGACTTCTTAATATGGGGTCCAATGACTCTGGCAAATCATTTTGGAAATTCTCAGTGCTGGCAAATCTTTAGTTTTAGAGAGTGGATTTTGACATTTGAAAACGGTGGGATGAGGGGCACCTGGGTGGCTCAGTTGGTTAAGCGACTGCCTTTGGCTCAGGTCATGATCCTGAAGTCCCAGGATCAAGTCCCACATCGGGCTCCCTGCTCAGCGGGGAGTCTGCGTCTCCCTCTGACCCTCCTCCCTCCCATGCTCTCTGTCTCTCATTCTCTCTCTCAAATAAATAAATAAAATCTTAAAAAAAAAAAGAAAATGGTGGGATGAAATTAAGAGTCAAATCTGTTAAAAAAAGTGTATGAAGTTAGATTTTAAATGAGAAATCAATGTATTAACTTTAATGGGGTATAAACTCCACTTAGTTATAATGTATTCCACTTTTTATATTTAAATGGAATCAATTTACTAATATTTTATTAAAATTTTTCCTATCTAAATTAATGAGAGAGATCTATCTGTAGTTTTCTTTTAGTGCCTCTGGTTTTGATACCAGGGTGATTTTGTCTTTATTTGGCAGCCTCCTCCTCATTTTTCTGAAAGACTTTATATAAAATTAGTATTATGTCTTCCTTAAATGTTTGATAGAATTCACCATCTGGAATGGGTGTTTTCTTTGTGGGAAGGTTTTTTTATTTTTATTTTTTTAAATATTTTATCTATTTATCTGACAGAGAGAGACACAGTGAGAGAGGGAACACAATGGGGAGTGGGAGAGGGAGAAGCAGGCTTCCCGTGGAGCAGGGAGCCCGATACGGGGCTTGATTCCAGGACCCTGGGATCGTGACCTGAGCTGAAGGCAGACGCTTAACAAATGAGCCACCCAAGCACCTCTGTGGGAAGGTTTTTAAATTACTATTTCAATTTCTTTCATAGATAAAGGGTTGTTCTGGCTTTCTGTTTCTTCTTGAGTCTGTTTCTGTAATCTGTGTTTTTCAAAGAATTTGTCCATTTCCTAACAGTTGTTGAATTTACTGGCAAAAAGTTAATACTACCTTATTATGCTTTTTAATCTGATGGATTTGTAGTGATGTCCTCTTATTTCTGATATTGGTAATTTATGTCTTCCCTCCTTTTTTTCTTGATCAGTGTAACTAGAGGTTCATCAACTTTTTTTCAAAGAACCATTGGTTTTTTGCTCTAACCTTTATTCTCTTCTTCCTTCTATTTACTTTGGGTTTAATTTGCTCTTTTTTTTCTAGTTTACAAAAGTAATCACTAGAACAAAACCACAAATGTTCCTATATACCAAAATAAATAAAAATAAGGAGCAAAGAACATATCATATAGAAGAAATACAGTAAATATAACTAAATTAGATACCTTTTCTAAAAAATACGATAGAGTTTAGTGCAAACATATCAGTCATGGCAATAGATAACAAATGGGCTTTAACTGCCTATTTAGAGAAAAAGATTTTCAAACTGGCTCACAGAGTAAAACTTAATTCTATGCAAATTCAAGAAAAATACCTAAAACATCATGATGCAAAAAGGCTACAAGTAAAGGGCAAATGCACAAAGATACATGAGGCAGGTGGAAACAAAAGAAAACAAGAATTAAAAGCCAGGTATCAAAGTAGAATTAAGACAACAAATGAAGTAAATCTGACAAAGGAGGATACTTTATAAAGCTAAAAGTCACAATCTGTAATTAAGATACAGAACTATGATTATATATGCATTAAGCAACACAGTGACCACCTATATAAACTACAGATGATGCAAGGAGAAACAGAAACACACTAATAATAAGAGACTTTAACACACAGGTCTATGGACAAAATAATATAAAAGAGCTAAGTAATATAATCAGTAAGATAGACTTTATGCATATATATCAAATACTGTACTATGAGAATAGAGACAAGAAAATATACTTCCTTTCCATGCACATACAGAATAGTCAGAAAAATTGACCATAAATTATGTGACTAAAAAAGTCAGTAAATTTCATGAAGCAGAAATACTACAAACACTGCAATGCACTAAAACTAGAAATTAAAAATGAAATTAAATACAAAAACTCCTTCCACCTAAAAATTTAAAATTTTGCTATTAATAGTTCTTGGTAAAGAGAAATATAAACAGAATTACAGTAAAACAATAATTGAGCAATAAGGATAAGAATCTATTAAATATATTTAAAACAGTGATCAAAGGAAAACTATGGCTTTAAACATTTATAGTAGTTAATGTAAAAGAATGAAAACAAATCAAATTCTCAACTCAAACAGTTAGGAAAAGGAACACAGCAAGTCAAAAGACAACATAAGGAAGGAAATAATAAAAGTAAAACCAGAATGTAGTGAAACAGGGGAAAAAACTGTAGATCTAATTAATGTCAAAATACTGATTCTTTGGAAAAACAAACAAAATAGACATACCACTAGCTACCTTTTTCAAGGAAAAAAACATTGAAAGCACATATACAAAATGCAAAATATCAAGGGGTAGTGATGCCTTGGTGGCTCAGTTGGTTGAGCATCTGGTTTTAGCTCCGGTCATGATCTCAGGGTTGTGAGACTGAGCGTGGAGTCAGGCTCTGCGCTGGTAATAGAGCCTGCTTAAGATTCTTTCTCTCCTTCTCCCTCTGCCCAGCCCATGCACCCCTCCTCCACCCCCACTCACATGTGCTCTCTCCAAAAAAAAAAAAAAAAAAAAAAAAAATCAAGGGGCAAATAACTATTGATGCAGAAATTTAAAAATTAAAAGAAATTACTTTGTACACCTCTATAAACTTGAAAACATAGATAAAATTGATAATTTTCTAGGGAAATATAGTCTACCAAAATTGATCCTAGTAGAAAGGGGAAATTTCATAGAATAGAGAAAATTATCAATAAACTACTTCATAAAAAAGCACCAAGCCTAGACAGTTTCACAGAGAAATTCTACCAAACTTGCAGAAAGGACATAGTCTCAATGTTGTATAAATTATTTCAAAGCATAGAACATGCAGGAAAACTTCTAACTCATGTTCATGAAGTAGTATATATCTATATTTATATCTATACCTAACCTGATAAAGACAGCACAAGAAAATTAAAGACTAGCATCACTTCTGAATATCAATATAAAAACACTATATAAAATATTAGTGAATAGATTCAAACATCACATTAACGGTACACCATAACCACAATGGATGTACATAGAATGCAAAGATGCTTTAATTTTAGGACCTCATTTATGTAATTCATAATAATGGGTTTAAGGAGAAAATTCATATGATTACCTCCATAAATACTGAGAAAACCCTTGACAAAATTCAATATCATTCCTAATAAAAAGCATCCAAGAAAATAGGAATTGTTGTACATGGATACTTCCTTAATATGATAAAATCTTCATACTTCAATCCTAAAAACATCATATTAGTTAATGGGAAAACACCAAAGTCATTCCTACTAATGCCAGAAACAAAGTAAGTATGTCCAATATTTCCATTACTATTTAACATTTTACTAGAAGTATTAACCCAAACAACTAGAGAAAAAAAAAAAACAAAGGCATTAACAATTGAAGAAGAAATAAAACTACTGATATGCAGATGACATGATAGGATGTTCAGAAAACTCTAAAGAATCAATGGCAAAAGTAACTCAAAGAATAAAAAATTCAGTAAGGTAGCTTTCATATACATTAATGGCAATTGGTTAGAAGCTATAATGAAGGGGAAAAAATTACAAAAGGAACAAAAAATAACACTTAGGAATAACTTAAGAAATGTACAAAACTTAAATGAAGAAAAGTATAAAACATTCCTGAGAGATAGAAAAATAGAACTGAAGAAACAGATCTCATTTTTTAATAGAACACATCATAAAAACGACTGTTCTTAACTTATAAATTAATTTGATCCCAATAAATATACCAAGGTTTTTTCTTAGAGCTAGATAAGGTGATATTAAGTTCATTTGGAAAAAAAAAAACATGCAAGGAAATTTAGGAAAACACTGAAAAAGAGAGTTATACAGGTGGGGTATTAATAACCCTACTATGTATTAAAATATACTACAGAGCCTCAATAATTAAAACATTGTAGAAAACAGTGTGGTAGTGTTGTTACGGCCTACACTACAAGATCTAGAACCCAGCACAGACACAGAAATTCAGTATATAATAAAGATGTTATCTCAAATCATTGGGGGCAAAAAGAGACTTTTAAATAAATGATACTGGGACCAGCTGGATATTTACAAAAAGATAATAGAGCATTTCACACCCTACACAAGATAAACTCAGAGAGACCATGTACATAGTATAAAAAATATGGGTAAATTCCTTTGTAACCTGAGGAAAGGAGAAGCCTTCAAACTCTGCCTCAAAACCCAGATGCAATAAAGTAAAAGACTTATACATTTGACAATATTAAAAAAAAAAACCCACAACCTTTTGCATGACCAAAAATACCATAAGCAGAGTTGAAAGGCAAATGCAAACTGGGAAAAAGAGTTTGTAACATGTAGCACAGATAGAAGGCTATCACTGTTAATAAAGACAGAACTTTAAAACATCGAGGAGGAAAAAATATAAAAACTATTGACTAGAAAATGGGCAAAAGATGATAATAAACAATATTAAAATTATATTAAAAAGGCCCTCTAAACATATGAAAGATATTCAACTTATGTTAAGAGAAATGCAAATTAAAACCACACTGAGATTCCACTTCTCATCTATGAGACTGGCAAAAATTCAAAAGGTTGACAATATACTCTGTTAGTGAGGCTACGAGGAAATAGTCACCCTCATATGTTAGGGTCAGAATGGTTTCATCCCCATAGAGGGGAATTTGGTGATATTTAACAAAATTACATATGCAGTTAACCTTTGGCTCTGCAGTCCCATTTCTAGGAATTTATCCTGAAAATAAACCTCCAACAACACTGAAATATTCATACACAAGGCTATTCATTGCAGCATTATTTGTAATGGCAAAACATTGAACACTATCTAAATGCTCAAACATAGGAAACTGATTGAACAAACTGTGGTACACGCTAGAAGAATGTAGCTGTGGAGAGAGAACAAGGAAGATCTCTATGAACTGATATGGAATGAATTTCGGAATAAATTAAGTAGAAGGCAAAGTGCAACAGAGAATATATGCAATGCTACCTTTTGTGTAGGACAGAAATGGAAATAAAAAAACATGCATATGTCTGCTTAATTTTGCAAAAGTAAGCACAGGAAGGATAAATCAGACTATAAAGCACCAAAATAATAAATGGTAACAAAGGACTATAATCCATCAACTAGAATAAAAGTCGATGAATTCATAATGCTAACCAATCACTCAGAACAAGGAAAATTCTTCCTTATAGCAGAACGTTGATAGAAAAGTTGGTATTGTTTTTTAAATCACCATTTTACAACCATCATAGTAATAACTAATTTGGGTAGAAATTATCAATGGATGTGAGTGAAAGTGAGTAAAAGTTTGATAAGGAATAGGATATTTACATGGATTTGAAGCATCTCTCTGTAAAAGTTCTTACTAGTTACAAAAAGAAAAATAATAACTTAATAGGAAACTTTGGGGACTCCACTTAACCAAATGATCAAAGTTAACATAATCAGTAATGGGACAAATAGATACTATGTACTTCTGTGATACACTGAGGACAAAATATCACTTACATAGTATTTCTGTCAAAAATGACGGGGGGGGGGAATTCGGAAGGGGAGACGAACCATAAGAGACTATGGACTCAAACAAACTGAGGGTTCTAGAGTGGAGGGGTTGGGGGAGGGGTTAGCCTGGTGATGGGTATTAAAGAGGGCACTTACTGAATGGAGCACTGGGTGTTATACGCAAACAATGAATCGTGGAACACTACATCAAAAACTAATGATGTAATGTATGGTGATTAACATAACATAATAAAATAAAAAAGAAAAAGAAAAAAATGTATATTGAATCTACCCATGAGGAAATATCAGACAAGTGGCCTATGCTCTTAAATGTGGAGGGAACTACTACAGATTATCTAGAACTCAACAAACATGACAACTAAATGCAGTGCAATCATCTGCTCTGGAATCTGGACTGGAAAAAAACTGTTAAAAAGAACAAGTCGTTAAGCGTCTGCCTTTGGCTCGGGTCATGATCCCAGGGTCCTGGGATCAAGCCCTGCGTCGGGCTCCCTGCTCGGCGGGAAGCCTGCTTCTCCCTCTCCCACTCCCTCTGCTTGTATCCCCTCTCTGGCTGTCTCTCTCTCTGTCAAATAAAATCTTAAAAAAAAAAAAAAAATAACAATACTGCAACAGTTGGTGAAACTGGAATGGGGACTATGGATTAAATAATGTTTTTATCAATGCTAAATTTCCTGCATTTGATAAATGAACTGCTGTAAGAGAATTCTATGTAAAAAAAAAGTCCCTGGTCTTAGACAATACACACTGAAATGTTCAAGAGTACAGGAATATAATGTATGCAATATACTCAAATTGTTCAGAGAAAAAGATTTGATATAACAAGGAGGGAATGGTAAAGCGAATATGGCAAAATGTTAACAACTGGTAATCTGGGTAAGGGATATATGAAAGTGTTTTCTTTTTCTTAAAATTTCTTATAAATTTGAATTTTTTTCAAATAAAATTAAAAAGTTGTTTTTCCAACCTGATAGGTTAACAATCATATCTTGTTCTGATGTATGTTTAATTATGTGTAAGGGGGACTAAGCTTTTGTATGTTTATTTACATTTGAAAATCTCTTTTTACACCTTACTTATTTATACCTTTACCTATTTTTCTATTGTTTTTCATGGTTTTTCTCACTGAATTTGTATGAGTTTTATGGGAATTATTGTTTTTTTTCTGTCATGTATGCTTGACATATGAGTTTGGCATTGATTTTTGATTTAGTTTATAGTGCTATTGTTGTTATAAAGAACAAAAATTCTTAATTTTTAGATAATCAAATTTATCAATCTTTCTTTCTGGCTTCTCGGTTGTATCCTGCTTGGAAAGGTCATTTTTACTACCAGCCAACTAATGGTATTTTCTAGAACTTTTAGAATTTCGTTTTTTAGGTTTAAAATATTCATCCACTGGGAATTCCATCTTTATTTTTTCCCCCAAATCACCATTTTCCTAATGACATTTATTAAACAATTCCACTTTCCTCCACTGACTTGAAATGTCAACTTCTGGACTCTTTTCCGCTCCACTGATCTATACCTTCTCTAGTACCAAAATGTTTGTAATGTTTTACTATTTCTTAAGGCCAATGGCCCTAATCTTAATTTTTGGAAACTTCCTGGCTATGCTAGTATACATACACACACACACATATATATAATTTCCTCATTCTTAAAAAAAAAAAATCCCTTCCATTGCATTTCATGATCTCACACTCCTGGTTTTTCCTCTTCTCTCTTCTCTAGTTATTCCCTTTTTCCTCTGCCAGTTGCTCTTTCACTAACCATCCTTCAATGCTGGAAAAATTTTAAGGCTTTCTCTTCTCTCTCCCTTCTTGGTGATCTCATGGGCACTGATTTTTTTACCTTGTTTTTAGTGCTTTTTTGTTATAAAAAAGTTTAAAATTTTTATGCAATCAAATTTACCACCTTTTTATGGTTGCTGGGTTAAATCCTGCCTTAAAAAGATTAAGCCATCATAGTTTATTACTATAAGTTGATGACTCCTAAATTTTAATCTCAGTCTAACCTCTAAGATAAAAGACTCATAAACGGTGGCCTGGCTCAGTATCTCTATTTAGACATCTTATAGGTGTTTCAAATTAATATATCTAAAACAAAACCCATGATCTCATCTCCTCAAACTGCTCCTTTCTCCAGTAAATTTGTAGCACAAATTCCCAGAAATGGGACTGCTGAGTCAAAGAGTGTGAAAAAAAGTGTACACATTTCCTTTCAAGGAGGTTGTATCAATTTATATTCACACTAGCAATGTAGCTCCATTACCTTGTCTCCGTGGCCTTGTCAACAGGGTGTGGAATCAAACTTCTAGATATTTGGAATCTGATAGATTATAATTTTGTAATCTGAGAAATGAAAAATAGTACTTTGGTATAGTTTTAATTTATGTTTCAGTCATTATGAACAACCTGCAGCAGATTTTCATATGTTTAAGGGCAATCTGAATTTGTTTACTGCCCATTTTTTGGTTACATCATTGGTCTAGGTTATTGACCAATAAAATCTCTTGCTGTATTAAAGAGACTATTGTCTGTGATAGTTGCAAATATTTTGCTCCAGTTTATCTTTTTTTTTTAAGATTTTATTTTTAAGTAATCTGTACACCCAACACGGGGCTAGAATTCACAACCCTGAGATCAAGAGCTGCATGCTCTATTAACTGAGCCATTCAGGCGCTACCCACTCCCTCACTTTGTCTTTGACTTTTATCTTGTTACTGTTTTTTTGTTTTACCATGAAAAAATTTTTTATTTTTATGTAGTCAAATCTATCAGTATTTTCTTCCATGCCTTCTGTGTTAGTCAATTAGAAAGGCCTTTCTCAATTCAAGATTAAAAGGAAATTGCTCCATGTCATCTTCTAATATTTTCATGGTTTCATTTTGTATTTTTAAATCTTTGATCCATTGGAAGTTATCCTGCTGGGGAGAAGAGTGATAGTAAAGTGCAAAAGGGACCATGTCTTTGCTTAAAGCCCTTTAATGGTTTTCTATTGCTCTTAAGATTAAATTTCAAATTCTTAACATGGTCTATTAACTCCAGTGTGATGGGTTTCTGTTCTTTCTGTAAAATCATTATGTAACATCCTCCATTTTGCTCTCTGGGTCTCCCTGGGTTTCTTTCAGTTTCTCAACCTAGTTATGCTTTTTCATGTCTCAGAATTTTGCAATGAGCTGTTCCAGAACCAAAGTTAAATCTCTATGTAATATGCTAAATCATCCAGGTTTCTTTGTAGCACCTATAAACTGTAATTAATTATTTAATTATGCATTCAATGGATATCCTCCCTGCTAGATTATAACCTCCATGAGAACAGACACTCTAGACATCTTGTTCACTACTATATGTAGCCTTTTTTCCCCAAGCACAGTGGCCGAAACAGTAGCTTTTCACATATTTATTAAATAAATGAATAAATGAAAAATAACAGATTTAATGAAACATTCTTTTCATATACATCTAACTTCATTTTTTCTGATTGTTAGTTCTCCAAGTAACTGCTGATTTATTATTTATTCTGCTGAACAATCCATAAAATCAGGAAGGTAATGTTTCATGCAAATGACTGATACCAGGTATCCTATCAGATGCCGATCTCCTAAGGAATTAATAAACTGCATTCTGACTTATAAACTAGTTTATTAGTATGGCTAGGGAGAATCAATTCCCTAAACTTTAACTTTTGTTGACAGAACATAAAATTGGTCTCTAAAATAAAAACCAGGCTTAGAATTTATAACAATTTATATCTTTGGTATTATGAGTTCAAATCAGCAGTAAATACCCAAACAGGTACATGTTAGTTAGCAGAACATGAACTCATAGTGCTCTTCTGACCAATACATTATGAACCCATCCAAACCACCAAGTACAACTCACCTCTTGAAAGTTATGTTGAGTAAACTTGTCTGCTATCCTTAGCAACTCACGACATGAGTGTGTGTCAGCAAAAGCCCGAATGCCCAGGCAATTAGAAGGATCTAACTGTCTCTTTAAGAATTCACAGCAAGCTTCCTGTATTTCTGCCAGCTGAAGGAGGCAAGCAGCTGGCAGAAGGGTCTGAACATTGCCCTCTTCCACGGTTATTTGGGAGGTATATGCAAAGTCAATCAGTAGCTCCATAGCCCGCTCATCTATGTCTCGAATCACGACTTCTGTCTGACGGCTCTCTGCCAATTCTCCTGTAAACATAGCTCGGAAGTAGGGACTACAGGCTGACAAAATGACTCGATGGGCATATATCTTCTTAGCGCCCACAACTAGCACCACATCGCAGAGCTCCCGGTGCTTTCTCAGAAGGTTAATCACTTCCAAGGTTTGTCGAGGGTGCTTGTCTGAGATATAGGGCATGCGGGCAGGTTGGGGAACCCCTTCTGGCAGTTTATTGGGGTCTCCAAGGGTGCAGCGGCTTGTTACATCCATTCCAGTCTCTCCTGGTCGAATGTTGGTACACCTACAGGAATGGGGGAAGGAAGGAAGAAGGATGATGGCAATATTATTAGAAACTCACTCTTGCCATAAAGTGTTCACAGTCAAGAGATAGGGAAACTTGCAGGTAATCAAAAGGGAGAACTAAGCTCCCAAAGAGCTTCCTTTCTAAGAACGCTAAAACTCATAAACTTCCTTAAAGTCTTCTGAAGAACAAACATTATTAATCCCAAATCAGGGCACTTTCATTATGCACTCCCATAAAATAAAGGACAATTCTTTTTTCATCTCATAAGTACTCAGACTAGACTGTCTTGGACCACATCTTTTATAACTACCTGCAATACATTAATAAAAATTTATGAAAAAACACTTGTAAATTATTCTCTCTCTGCACAAAACAGACGTATGGACTTTAAATCCTTAATCTGGTTTAACCAAAATATTGATATGTTATTTTTCTAAAACACAGAAATGTTTATTGATTTCTCTCAGGTTCAGCACAAAGCTATAAAATATGATAGCCCATGCTGCATGAAAAAATCAGAAAAATGAGGCCAGGACCCTCCAAATTAACTTTATATATAGTACTGTATTTCCTTTATTCTAAGATGCATAGTTTTCACAATTTGTACAGTCTATCACAATGGTGTTAAGTAAAAAATGAACTAAACTAAACAAAAACAAAAACCAAAAAACACAAGCCCGGATTACAAAAACTAGTGTGTTGCTGGGATGCTACAGATAATTGCGATGGCCAGACATAATTCAGGACATTCTTTGGTCTGTGAATGAGAGGAAGCCTTAGAATCAAACTTTGTGATATTGAAGAAAACTTAGGTATTGATTATATGGATAAATACATGTTAGACCATCAGCTAATAAAAGCTTTACATACCTTTAATGCAATATTTACACTTCTAAAAAGTTATTAAATGAGTCATGTGTCTTATAAGCAAGGAAATATAGTAAATAACTATGTAATCACATTAGTTTGTAAAAAAGGGAAAGAATCAAACCGAATATTTTAGAAGCCACTCACAGGGAGAAACAAGTTAAAATTCTCTGCCTAAGTTTTAGTCCAACCATAGATGTCTCAAAATATTTTACCATACCTTAAATTAAGATCTTTTATTTTTCTCCCCAAGTCTAACAGCTCTGACACTTGGGTACTATGGCTACTCTGTCATTAGCTAGCATGAAGTTTCAAAGCACACTGTGTAACAGATGGACCTGGGTTGAAATGCTAGTACAGACAATTACTGGACAAGTTACTTATCCTTCCTAATCCCCAGTTTCTTTAACTCTAAAATGGGTAAGTATCTATCCCATATGGTAAAGATTAAACGAGATAATGTACATAAAAGCTTCCAGCTCAGGGCTTGCTACATGTTAACAATTTTAAATTGTAGCTATCCTAGTAATAGAACTATCTACATTCCTTTCAGATAAGGTAGTTATGCTTATCCATATTAGGAATCAAATAAAAAAATCCAATCTGAGTTGATATGCTTCAATTAATATTTACATAAGTTTTGAATTAATGATAATCCAGCAAGTCTGTATTGAAGTTTATCTTCACTTAGAAATCTTTTCTTCACAGTTTATGAATATTAAAGTGGTAAAGAAGCTGGCAGGTAAAGTATTTTTTTATTTAGTAGAACTCTTAAGAGCCTCGAGAAAGATTTTGTTAAGCTAATTTGGGGCTAGAGATATTAAATCTGGTAATAAGCCTCATTCGTTTAAAAGTACTACATATGTCACGGGCATGTGGGTGGCTCAGTCAGTTAAGCGTCCAACTCTTGATTTTGGCTTAGGTCATGATCTCGGGGTTCTGAGATCGAAGCTCCACACTGAACTCTGTGCTGGGCATGGAGTCTGCTTAAGATTCTCTCTTCCCTTTTCCAGCTGCCCCTTCCCCCCTGAAATAAAAGTACTACATATATCCAATTGTTCCTACCAAATCAGTCAGAATTGATGAAGATTTACTATGATTACAAAAGAAATGTATAGCACGTATTGAATGGAGCACTGGGTGTTATACACAAACAAGGAATCATGGAACACTGCAACAAAAACTAATGAAGTAGGCCAACGCCCCGGCGGAGAAGCTGAGGTCATCATCGAATTTGAAATATTTAAAGTGGATACAAAACTGTTTCAGCAATGCAGACAATTAAGTGTGTTGTTGTGGGCGATGGTGCCGTTGGTAAAACATGTCTTCTGATATCCTACACAACAAACAAATTTCCATCTGAGTATGTACCAACTGGTTTTGACAACTATGCAGTCACAGTTATGATTGGTGGAGAGCCATATACTCTTGGACTTTTTGATAATGCAGGGCAAGAGGATTATGACAGATTACGACCGCTGAGTTATCCACAAACAGATGTATTTCTAGTCTGTTTTTCAGTGGCCTCTCCATCCTCATTTGAAAATGTGAAGGAAAAGTGGGTGCCTGAAATAACTCACCATTGTCCAAAGACTCCTTTCTTGCTTGTTGGGACCCAAATTGATCTCCGAGATGACCCCTCTACGATTGAGAAACTTGCCAAGAACAAACAGAAGCCTATCACTCCAGAGACTGCTGAAAAGCTGGCCCGTGACCTGAAGGCGGTCAAGTATGTGGAGTGTTCTGCACTCACAGAAAAGCCTAAAGAATGTATTTGACGAAGCAATACTGGCTGCCCTGGAGCCTCCCGAACCGAAGAAGAGCCGCAGGTGTGTGCTGCTACGAACATCTCTCCAGAGCCCTTTCCACACAGCTGGTGTCAGCATCGTACTAAAAGCAATGTTAAATCAAACTAAAGATTAAAGATTAAAATTCGTTTTTGCAATAATGACAAATGCCCTGCACCTACCCACATGCACTCGTGTGAGACAAGGCCCATAGGTATGGTCCCCTTCCCCCTCTCATTACTAGTTAATTTGAGTAATTGTGTATTGTCAGAAAAGTGATTAGTACTAGTTTTTGTTTTGTTTCAATTTTTTGTTTTGTTTTGTTTTGTTTAAAAGCAAGGCATGCTTGTGATGACTCTGTAACAGACTAATTTAGGTTGTTGAAGCTGCTCCTGGGCTCCATCCACTCTGGAGAATGATCTGGGACATTTAGGTTTTGTTTTGTTTTTCTTTTTTCTTTTTTTTTTTTTTTTTGCGGGGGAGGGAGGTGGGGTGCGGGGAGTGTGTGTGGGGTTTGTTTTTATTTAGTCATGTTTTTAAAATTCATTAACCATTGGACAGCCCTTAAGGGGAGGAGGACGGATTGATTCCACATTCCACTTCCTAGATCTAGTTTAGAAAACTTGTTCCCCACCTGGTGCTCTTAGGAAGGAGTATAGTAAATGCCTCATTTAATAACATACTCCTTTTTTTGAAAGTTGCCTTTTCTCTCCACCCTTGAGTAGGCCCAGTATTTGATGAAACTCACGAAAGTGGGTGGAACCTGTCTTGCCCCTCCTCTTTTTCTAGGATGCACTATATATGTGACTGTGACTTTCAAGGAAATTTGTTTGCCATTTGCTGATTTTTTTTCCTGAAGTTAATTTCTAACTTCTTTCACTGATAAATGAAGAAAAGTATTGCACCTTTTGAAATACACCAAATGGATTGAGTACGTAATTAAAAAACATTTTTTTCCCTGTCAAAAAAAAAAAAAAACTAATGAAGTAATGTATGGTGACTAACATAATAAAATTAAAAAGAAAGAAAAGAAATGTATAGGTCCATAAATAGACATTCTTCACTTTACAAATACTTTTCTAAAAGTTTAATTTTATGCTGCCTGGAGGTTTGTATTTGTCTTTAGTAAGAGTGCTGTAAGTGGAGCTAGGTTTAGTTGTAAAATCAATTCGGTGTGTTACAAGCAGCACTAAAAAAATGAAATAGAAAAAATATTGGCATACATTCCTTTTAGTTAAATATGTTTCAACTATGTGTTCTATACACATTTAAATTCATATACATTTGCATAATTAGGTCCCTTTGCAGGCTGTATGTTATATCAAATAAGTTTGAAAGCCACTGACACAGAATTCTGACCAGAGTTTTGAAGTCCTAAGACAAAAAGGCCAAGAGGTACAATGAGAAGGAAAAGAATATCTGTCATTTTGGTATTGATCTAGGATTTGCTGTTGCTATTGTTTTTGGTGGCTTTTGGCTAGGGTGATGGCTGGAGCTTGGGAAGCTACTTTTATGCAAAGACTCTGGAAGTCTGTAAGTTGGGCATTTCTTATATATTTAAGTACGTGTTACCCTAATGGTGCTACAGGACACACTCTTGAGAGGCTGTAATAATTTTCCTTTAAAAAGGGATCTGAAAAGAAAAAGTGGCAGCTCTGTAAATTTCTCAAATTTGATACACATTGCATCACAGGATCAGGGTATATATGTATTAGTAAATTTTACATGTTAATGTTCTCCAGAAGTCTTTAAATATGAAAACCATCCTTCCATGCTTGGCATAATCTGTTAGCTAGCTTGAAGAATGGAGACTGAGATTTGAAACAGAATGGATCATCAGATCATTTAGCATAATATCCTCCTTTAACAGATGAAGAAACTGATTTGGTTAGGTGACTTGCTAAAATCATGAAGCTTTCCTTTTAGTAACAGAGCAGGTCTCCTGATGCTTTTGGATAAACCACAACTGTCTCCTGGGGCACTGCAAATATTTAGTAACTGGGATTGATGTGAATGCTGGGTTGGGGAGAGAAGGGAGTTGTAGAATTATTTAACAATTCAAAATAAAATTTTCAGTTTTTTTCCTTATGGATATCCAAATTTCTGTACAATTCTTTTTTAAAAGCCCAGGAAGTTGCAATAAATGCAGATTATTTTGGTCCAGTCATCATAAAGAACTTCACCAGTGAACTATCAGAAGAATCAACTAACTTGGTAGGAGGCCTACAAAATAAATGTTAAGCTTGAGGAAAATAGTAAACAAAATTGAACCTAAGTCTTTTCTGGCTAAACAATACTGGGATAGTCTAAGAATTTTTCAGAATTATCTTTAAACCTTTCTAATAAAATATAGTCAAAGGCTTATTACCTTTTAAAAAAGTTATTCCAGGTAATATATAAGAGAAGCAAAGTTTACATGTTATGTTCATATTTCAGAAATTCAGGGGTTAACTTGCTAGATAAATGCCGCAAACTTAAATTGACACATAAGTGTAATGAAGATATTTGGATTTTCATAATCATCATACTGTATCTACTGATATGCAGAGAAAAGAGAATCTACGCCCCTCTAAAATGGTAATTATTCTTTTAACAAACATTTACTAATTGCATACAATTTACAAAGCATTTTGCTCAAACTGAGAAAAATTCAAAGGAATATAAAGAGGCAACCAGGGAACCTAACTATTGAGAAGGGGAGATACATGAATAACTAGAGAGAGGGCAACCAGGATACAAACTATGGTCAGAAAGGCAAAAATCAATAAAGTATTTGTTTATACTGGAAAGATCCTAGATCTAACTGGCATAAGCTACAAGGTTACTTCACAGGTATGTATTTTTGTTGTGAAGTAGGAATATTAAATTGGGTTATTCTGGAACTTAGGTGAAATATCCTATACCTATGGTCCAGATCATTATATTTCTGCTTTTAATTCTATATTCACTAAGCAGTCTTCTGATGAATAATTCTTCCAAAGATATCATGTTATTTAAAAGGGGGTTAGGTGGCTCCGTTCTGATCACTGGGTTTTAGGTCAGCCTCATGTGAGTCTCACAGCCTTAATCATCTATGACTATATTGAGATAGTCTAATATCTGGCCTGCAAGGGACAGTATCAGTTTACTACCCCTAAAGCCGTGGTACCAACAAGAACTACAGTATAATAAAACACCTGTGTTGAAAGAGTCCCCAGGGAAGGACAGGAGAAAAGGACATTTTGGGAAAAGAAACTACATTTACATTATAAGGGCACAGCCTGAAAGCAAAGAAGACAGTTGTTCCTTTCTTGGAACCTGTTTTTCCAAAGTACTTATAAATTCAGTCTTTCTAGGCCTGGCCTTAGCCCACAGGTGATTCTGTATTCTAGAATACAAAATGTTCATAATTCCTGACATCTGGTAGAAACAGCACTGTTTATGCTTGACAATTTAAAGACCAAAAAAAACTGAGCAGTTAAAGAATAATTTTTACCACCCACATAAACAATCAAGGAAGATTTAACCACAGTGCTTAAAGATGCCTTGTACATAGTAGATGCTGAAAGAATAAATCACCTGGTTAATTAACAGTGGTACAATCAAGCGTCTTTAAAAAAGAACCACCATTAAAGACAAGATAAATTAAAAAATTCCTATTTTAATATTGACATTGCATGTTGAAATGAAAACATTTTTGTTGTAACCATAATTATGTAAAGGCAGTACTATTAAACTCAGATATAAACAATTTTTTATTTTGCCTATATACAACATGGAAGCTAATTTCTATGTATCTACCTTTCATTTAAAAGTATACCATAGCAAAAAAAATTGTGCTATTATTACTGTATTAGTATAGATTCTGACTTTTAATAATGGCTAATTTATAAACTCTTATCAAAGGTCTGGCTTGCAAACTTGCAAAAAAATTTCTTAAATGTGGTCATTCTCTCAAATTCTATCCTCTCTGCTCTCTATACACCTTCTTAGGGGAGCTCATCTAATCTCATGGTTCCCATCGCCCATATATGAATGGCTAAAGGAGCCTTATCTCCTGCCTGGATAAGGTCTCAATTTGGATCCATACGAATCTTATCACACAAACTAAATAGATCTCAATGATGTATCTAAAATGGATTCCTTGATTCTCTACCTTCTCCGACATGCTCTCTTCTAGCCTTCCCCAGATTAATAAAAAGCAATTTCATTCTCACAGTTGCTCAGGCCAAAAAATCTTGGAGCCCCTTCCCTTCCACACACCCTCAAACTTAATCCATCAGCAAATCCTGTCATTCTGCCTCCAAATAATATCTAGATTCCAACTATTTCTCTGCATCTTCACCAGCCCCACCCTAATTCAGGCTATTTTCACTCTGTTTTATATTATAATAGTCTCATAAATGGTCTTCTTGCTTCTACCTTTGCCAATTTATATTCTTCTCTAAACAACCTAAGTGATCCTTTAGAAAAGTCAGATCATGGGGCACCTGTGTGGCTCAGTTAGTTAAGTGTCAGACTCTTGGTTTCAGCTCAGGTCATGATCTCAGCATCATGGGACCCTGCCCTGCATTGGGTTCCATGCTCATTGAAGAGTCTGCTTGACATTCTTTTCCCCTCCCTCTTCCTCTCCCCTGCCCTTCCCCTCCCCTGTGCATGCTCTAATAAATAAAATCTTAAAAAAAAAAAGTCAGATTATGTCACTCCTCTGCTCCAAATGCTTTAAACACTCAGTAAAAAACAAAGCATATAAGGTTTACCAACATCTACATGACTATTACCCTGGCTAATTCTCTGAATTTTTTTTTCTTTTTAAAGATTTTTTTTACTTATTTGACAGAGAGAGCACAAGCAGAGGGAGAGAGAGGGAGAAAGCAGGCTCCCTGCTGAGCAAGGAGCCCGATATGGGACTCGATCCTAGGACCGTGGGACTCAATCCCAGGAACCTGGGATCATGACAGGGGCCAAAGGCAGCCGCTTAACCAACTGAGCCACCCAGGCGTCCCTATATCTCTGAATTTATCTCCTACTGCTTCCCTCTTGCCCATTGTTCTCTAGTCACACAGACTTCCTTGCTATTTTCTCGGACATGCCAAGACTTCTCTTGCTACAGAGCCTTCTTCCTTCCTCCTGAAAGGTTCTTCCCCCAAATAACTATGAAGAGCTCACTCCCTCATTTCTTTCAGATCTCTGCTCAAATGTTAACTTACCAGACCACTGTAGGGACCAGTGGCAGGCCACCCCCAGGTGGGCCACTTTGGCATGAACATTATTTTGAGTTAAAAGCAATCCAAACCCAGCAGACTCAGAAAAAGCTCTTTACTTCCCCCTCAACTGCCTGCTTTACCAGGAAGAGAGCTATTAACAGATTTCTCTTTACCTAAGAAACTTATCTACATAAATAGGGCACCTTTGTTTACATCTTTCCCTTCTGCTAATGGTCTTTCTCCCCTTTGTACCCTCAGACCCTACCCCTCCCCTACTCATATAAGTATTTCATTGCCTGACTATCTTTGGAATTTCCATGTCTGTGTGGATTCCCCCTAAGAAGGCTATTAAATTTGACTTCCTCCTGTTAATCTGTCTCATTGTTAATTTGATTCTAAGTCCAGCTAGAAGGACCTTGAAGGGCAGAGGAAATTCCTCCTCCCCAACACGATGTTACATGAAATAGCATCTCTTAAATTCCTACCACTCTATACCCTTTAGTTGTTTCATTTTTCTTCATAAATATATTACCTACTGATATAGTGGCTTTTTCCCCCAAATAGAATATAAGATCCATGAGAACAAGGCCCTTATGTTTGTCTTTGCTCACTGCTATACCCCAATACCTGGATCTAGTGTTAATTAAATTGTTGTTAAATGAATTCAGTTTTTATTCCTGCCAAAATAAACTATACCTCCTGAAGTCTTGTCTAATTCTCTTGAAACCAGGTTTGTAGCTAGGCAAACTTGTAGCCAGGTTCAAACCTTACCTCCATCACTTATTAGGTATAATCTCAGGCAAATAACTTCTCTGATCCTCAAGTTCATTATTTGTAATGTAGGGATAATTAAACTTAACTTACAAGGAGTGACAGTGTTGGGATTTGTCTGAATGTAGGTCCTCTGACTTCAAAGGCAGTGCTTTATTATCCCAAACTGTCTTAGGCAACTGGATTGAGTATTTGAAATAGAAATGACTCTGGGAATCTGATTTATGTGGTTGTTATTCTTAGATGGGAGAAAAAAAAGCAAGCATACTGCCCATGGCTGGACCATGTTGCCCTTTTAGGAGAATGAGAAGAAATGAGAAGAGGGATTACTGGTAGGCTGAGATTTGAAGGAGTACCTCATTTTAAATGTCCTGAGAAGCAGTATTTAATTCTAACAATTTAATTCCAGAAGCCATATTTAATTCTATACACTAAGTTATTTCTCCTATGGTTCTGCTATTTTGTTTTTGTAAATGTGTACTTTAAAAAATCTAAGTGCATATCCTCCATTAGTCTCATTACATCCACGGGATTCTAACTGCAGAAAAGTGGGGTTTTTTGTACATTTTTCTGGGCACCTTCTGAAGGGAAGTTATAATAAGGGTCCTAGAAATAGACTGTGTTTACACCTTGTCACATCTATATTCACAACTTCTTTGTTGGGAGTCTGATGAAATAAATACTCTAAAGACCTGGTGGGGGGGATGGTAAATTGAGGTGTGAACTGCTCCCCAGGACAGAACCCTACAAAAGGTTTTAATTAAACCTTGAGGCAGCAAGCTTCATTGTCCAAGTAAATATTCATCTAGAAAAACTAGAAGATCTCAAATTATTTGCTTTTTCAATCTGTGGCTTTCTATTCCAATACTGAACTAATGATATTACAAATACAGACAAAAAGAAACTGAACCCAAATAACATTTTTATTAACTTAATTTGCAAGATTAATCTACATGTATTTTAAGGTTGAAGGAGGCAAGTGAAAGGATTACTCTGGACCCTATCCACAGTTAACAAACTAGGGGGACCAAACAGAGCTGTTGCCTTCCCTCACAAAATGACTCTGTCAATTCTGGGAAAGAAATCAGTCTTTCTAAAACCAAAGGGTATAAGATCTGCTAATAATAACCTTAGCAGACTTTTTTTATTCTTTTAGCACTGATGAAAAGCATAACTTCAAGATAAATTCTATTAATATCATATTTTACCATCAACTCTCTCAAACTTCAACATAACCTTGATTTTGTTCCTCTAATAGCCATTTGCTTCAGAGGCAGATGACCATGTCCCTAGTTTTAAGGACAAATCCTGAATTCTCTCAAATCAATTAGCTGATGGCATGCTTTTACCTCAGCTGGTCATCAAACTATAGGAACAGACTTATATTCCATGATTTAGGGAATTTTTTCTGCCAGGCATTAACAAAGAAGAATGTAGCATTCTACATTGGTAGGTGGTAGTGGAATGGAAGATCAATTTTGGGTTAGGATGAAGCTGCTATTGCACAGCTACATTGGACAGACAGAACTTGGATCTAAGATGCTATTATCAGGCCACTGTCTCAAACCAACCTTGGAACCCACTCTACCCATGGCCTTCTTGTTATGTAAATAAAAGGTTTCCATGTTGATTAAACCAGTTTGAGTCAGGACTTTCAGTCCAAAATATTCTGATACCAAAAACATGGTAGTTAAAATGAGAACGTAAAATCAGCCACATATTCTAAATTTACTAACCAATTTGAATATAGAAATTTCCCCTTGCTTTGATTGGTCAAATACTCTTGTATCTAGAGGGTCTTCCTCCATTATTACCAGATTTTCTAAACATGGTATTGATAGATTTAAAATTATGGCTTGAATTTGTGGCTTTTCTTTCAAATGAAGTGAAAATGTAAGAAGATTGCCCAATTCCTATTAGGCTGTTATATTAACTTTTCAAATGATTGTGTTTCTCTGACACCAGATATACAGCGGTGTTTGATAAAAATGCAGGCTCCTGAGGTACTAGAGAATCAGAATCTCTGGTGGTATGACTCTAGAATCTGCATTTAGCAAGTAGGTAATTTTAACACACATTAAAGTTTGACTAATAACTGGCTAATAAAATTTGACTAAGTCAGTTGTTACAAAAAGAATATATTGCCCTAAGTTGAAGGGAAATAACAGAGTGGAGAAAGCAATAATTCAAAATGCAGGTATAAAAGAAAAAAAAAGTAAAAGTGTCATTATCAAACATATAAAATCAAATAAAACAAGAAGGACTCATATTTACCAAAATGTCAATAAATCTAAAAAATTCTGTCAAGCAGGCATCAGATATTATGGAATCAGTTTAAGAAACTATAATTACTACATTTGAATCTCTACATATGGTGAGAAGGAAAAAACTGCTATTGAAAATTTTCAATTATTGTTCTTTTACATTCTGGGAAAAAGAACAACATTTATTTCAGAGACAGATGGTGCTTTTTGAGAAAACAAGTATTTAGGCCTTTTAATTATAAAAGGCAAGGTGAGGGTCCCCTGGAATGATAAAAACCATCAGAAGGATTTTTGCCCACCCGTTTTGGTTTGTTTTGTTTTGAGAGTGAAATTGAAATTGAATTTGAGTATCATTAGGAGGGCTTGTACTCTTAGTTCACCACAGTCCCCACCATTCTTTGTCTTGTGAAGCTGTGCCCCACATTTATACGAACTACCTAAAGATAAAAGATTTTGTTTTTTAACCTCTTCTAGAGATACCAGGATTATAACAAAGAGACTAAACTGCTCAGTATAATAAAGTAACAGTAATTTAGAAGAAAGAAAGATAGAAAAAGAAAGAAAGAAAGAAAGAAAGAAAAAGGGGAACTGATAAAAATGGTGGCAGGTTGTGATCTAAGAAGGGACAGCGAGTAAGAAAGTTTGTCCTAAGACAAACTTAGGACAGCCTCCCTAAATAAATAACATTTCCACCCACCCAAATGTGTAAGTCACCTTCAGTAAGCCAGTAAGCCAGTAAGGACAGCCAGGCCCAAGAAAATGATGAGTAGCCAAAAAACTTCATTACCTTAAACTTTCAGTAAAAACCTGAGGTAGTCAATGGCTGTGGTCAATGGAGGTAAAGAAAGAGACAGTGAGTATGGACTATTTCTAGAATAAAGTTTACCTGTGAAAAGAAGAGACATCCAATACTATGTCAGTTTAAAATTAAGGAAGACTGGAAAATGATATATACTGATGTGAAGAATGAGGAGGGAGAAATTTTAAAATATAAAAGGGAAAGAATAAATGATGGAGTGAGATCCTTGAAGAGTGGGAGTGTATGGAACCAAAATACAGAGGAATGACTCTTAGACAAAAGGTAGAAGGGCTTACATAAGAGATCAGAGGAAGGGAGTGGGGTGGGAAAATAAGGTGGAAATGATACATTTATTTTATGGTAAGGAGGCATCAGGAGCTTGGAGAAGTTCATACCTGATGGCCCTTATTTTTTCTGTGAAGTTGCTGCCAGTGAGAGGAGCAGTGACAGGATCACGAGAGAATGGGTGAAGATGTGACACAGCTGCTGTGGGGAATGAGTAAGCATTACCCAGGGACCTTCAGAATTACTGCTGGAGAACAATGTTGGCTCAAATAATATTACAGACTCTGATTACAGTAGCACAAATATCCCATGGCTGGTTTCATCCAGCAGTAATCAACCATTCAAATCAGGGAATATAAATGTTTACATTAATCAAGAGTTGGGAAATGCCATGAACAATCTAGGGAATTGAGTGATGGCTAGAAAATGGTTGAAGTGGTTGCAGAAGTGAACTGTATGAAAACAGAAGGGCCGAAGGCATGTTGATTGCAACTACATAAAAGAACTGATGGAATGGGCGTTTCACAGGTTATGCTCAGGAAAAAAGTTATGAGGATTTATGATTTCAGAGAGAGAGTTGTTCTCAGTGAGAGTAGGAATGAATCGCTGAAGTAAGTGAAGGTCAAAGTCACAAGAATTTAGGAAGTCGAGGAAATGTAGGCTAGGTAAAAGGATGGGTAATTTTTTTTTTTAAGATTTTATTTTTTTTAAAGGTTTTATTTATTTATTTGACAGACAAAGACACAGCGAGATAGGGAACACAAGCAGGGGGAGCGGGAGAGGGAGAAGCAGGCTTCCCGCCGAGCAGGGAGCCCGATGTGGGGCCTGATCCCAGGACCCTGAGATCATGACCAGAGCCGAAGGCAGACGCTTAATGACTGAGCCACCCAGTCGCCCCAAAGATTTTATTTATTCATTTGAGACACAGAGATACTGAGAGAGAGAGAGAGAGAGAGAATGAGCAGGGGGAGAGGCAGAGGGAGAAGGAGAAGCAGGCTCCCCGCCGAGCCAGGAGCCCAATGTGGGGCTTGATCCCAAGACCCTGGGATCATGACCTGAGCCAAAGGCAGACGCTTAACCATCTGAGCCACGCAGGTGCCCCAGGATGGGTAATTTCTATGAATATTGATATCTCCTAATAGTGACAATAGCCAAATCATGTGCAGGTAGGAAGCATAAGCCAAAGAACAGATCAGGTATCTTAAATACACTTCATGTTTACCAAAGGAATGTTACAAATTTTGGTACCTCCCTAAGTAAATAACATTTCCACTCACCCAAATGTGTAAGTCACCTTCAAATTTCAGGGCTATCATGTCACACATTCCTTAGACCTTCTATTCCAAAGGTAATATTAATTGAGGGAAGAGCCATCTTCTGGGAAACAGGCACATTTTTTGTGAGACTATAGACTGGAATAATCTCTCAGGAAGGAAATTTGTCAGTATCTACCAAAATTTAAAAACACACATACTTTTTGGGCAGTTCTACATCTAAGAATTTATTCTATACATACACAGTTTGGCAAAAACCACTGACAAGGATAGTCATTGCAGAACTGGTTATAACAGCAAAATAACTTAAATGTCTCTGAAAAGGACTGGTTAACTATGGCACCTACAGACAATGAAATACTATGTAACTATTAAAAAGAATATGGTGGGTCTATATGTATTTGTCACCATCTAGAAAATAATGTGGGAAGTGAAAAAAGAAAGAGAAAAATGTGCATGATATGCTGACATTAGTGTTTTCACAAAAAGAGATATTCTATATATGATTGTATATGTATTATAACATCTACAAAAAATGCGTAAGAAACTGTTTATAGTGGTGGCCTATAAAGAGGAGAACTGGGAGCTGGGGTTGGCATTGGGAGACTTATTTTTCACTGAATATCTTACTGTATCTTTTAAATTTTGTATCTGTACACATTTAAGCATTAGAATACCTTTAACAATAGTTTTCAATCTTCCTCTCGTTCATATTTTTTGGCAGGGGGCACTCAGAGTAGTCTGCAGATATTGTGTGGTCATTTGAATTACTATTCAGTAATCATTAGGTGCCAGGGATACAAACATATGGAAGACATATGAGACTCAAAGAGCTTATATCCTAGTAGGGAGAATGCACATGTATTCAAATAATCTTAGTATACAGTTACTTCTCATTCAAAGCTTCTCCAATAGCAGCTAAGTATAAAATTAACCAACATTACTTTACAGAGACTGCCTTCTGGGCTGCAGCAGCAAAAATAACAGCCCAAATACAGAAAGGTGACTTAATGTAAGCAAAAGTAAAATTAAATCAGAGAGCGATGGTAGGCTGGGCTCTGGCCATGTGATGGTGATGAAGAAAGAGCTGTGTAGTTTAAAAGTTAATGCCACCAAAATTCCCCAACTTGATTTTTTAAAAAAAGATTTTATTTATTTATTAAAGAGAGAGAGAGAGAGAGAGAGAGAGAGAGAAACAGCTTGAGCATGAACTGGGGGAGGGGTAGAGGGAGAGGAAGAAGCTCCCTGCTAACAGGGAGCCTGATGTGGGGCTGGATCCCAGGACCCTGAGATCATGACCCCAGCCCAAGGCAGATGCTTAACTGAGCCACCCAGGCACCCCCCCAACTTGATTTTTGAATAACTGGCAGTATTATATAATAAAACAAGAAAAAAGAGAGTAGGTATGAATGATTAAGTGAATATTTTACATAGAAATTACTGATAAACCAAAAACATTCCCACGCTGTGCCTTCCCTTTTAAAAAAATAATAAGCTCTTACTTTAGCAATTACATAAGATATGACATTTATGGCAGCTGAGGAAGAGAAGCAATCAGTTGTTTTTTGCAACCATGATAAAGGACGAAGTGGTAAGGCATTTAATATATATATATTTTTAAAGATTTATTTATTTATTTATTTGAAAGAGAAAGAATGAGAGAGAGAGAGAGAGAGAGAACACATGAGGTGGGGAGGGTCAGAGGGAGAAGCAGACTCCCTGCCAAGCAGGGAGCCCGATGCGGGACTCGATCCAGGGACTCCAGGATCATGACCTGAGCCAAAGGCAGATGCTCAACCAACTGAGCCACCCAGGCGCCCATTTAATATATTTTTGTTAATTTCTTCATGTACTCCGCAGTCAAATATTATTCCTACTTGGAGTTAGATACAAATAAGATAATGACATTTATTACATCCACAACATCTTTTCATCTGGAGATCTCAAAGCACTTGCAAGCACCCATTAGTTCCCAATATCCTGGTCAGATACATTAGAAAAGTAAATTAGGACACAGAGAAGGCGAATAGCTCAAGGTCAATAAAAAAAAAAATCAATAACAGATTTGGAAAAAGATATTCTGGTTCTTGCTCCTGGTTCTAAGTCATAAGTCATACCCCCATCATGAAACGTTTCTTCTCTTAAGAGGGTCTGCCAGAGCTGTTTCTCTTTGATGTTAAATAACAAATGATTACGTACAGTTCAATAGATGTAAAATGAGTTTAAATAACAAAGAAAGAACTAGGCTGATTTTGTTTTGATAAGGACTCGAGATCTATCTGTTAGAAAAGATTAAGAAAAAACATTCTAAATTCTAGAATTGGGAGGGCTTATAATTGTCTATATTTTCTTACACTCTATTCTATTTTTCTATGGGCGAAGTTATTATGTCCAATACCTTTTTAGTCCTTCAACAATCTTTCCTGCAATGCAGCTATTTTACTTCAGAGAACAAATGTATTATTGATCATCAATGAAATAACCAAAACCATAATTAGATATACAGGACAGTGTGTTACAAATAATTATTATTCTTCTACAGCAACAGAACCTTTTACATTCTATAGATAATTGAAGACTAATGAACCCGTAGAGTATCATATTATACTTAATGGTTATTTATCACAAAAAATACCATGCAAAAAGGAAAATTTAAATGTTAGTAACTACCTAAGATTCAGAACGCCCTTTAGAAATTTAAGTACTATACTGGACCCTTATTTCAAAAGTGATTAATTCCTGATAATAGTTTTTATTTACTTTAGAACAAGAATCATTAGTTCCAAGCAGAATTTGGTAAAGTTTGAAAACCTTTAAAAAAATTAAATGAAGTCCTGAATTATTACGTGCTGAATTTCAATCAGTGAACGAAGGTTTTCTTCCTAAAAGCCTACCTGCGCATTGGCTTTCCTTCCATGCACCATGAAAAGTACCCTTCACCACACTCTAAAGCCGAACCTAAGACAATAGAAAAGCAGTAACTTAATAAAAAACTATTTTTGATCTTTCCAGTAACAATCTCAATATAATCATTTCGTTCAATGATAAAGAATTTTATATTACACCACAAGAGTTTATTCATAAGCTTTATTTAGTGTCTTTAAGATGACTATCCTTACACTGGATATGGACATGGAATGCTAAAACGATTATAAGTGAAGGTGAGGGAAAGTGGGCTATACAGTCCTGATTGCTAAGGTTAGTCCGGTCTCTCTTCAAGAAGTGCTTTAAGACGTTTAACTCTGATCTCACCATCAAGTATACCTACAGAACATTTACCAGATACCCACAGCAGTACTGACATGATAGATCGGATAGGGAACACGTAGGTTTAACAACAGATCTGAAGCTCTAACTTGTCCCGAAGTGACAGGAGCAGGGGGCAGCATTTGCCTTTAAAAACAACTCCGCTTCCGACTGCCGGGCAGCACGAACAGGGCAGATAAGCTCTGGTTCCAGACTAACATTCTCGTTACAAGCCCTTCCCTCAGTGCCCGAAACAATACCCACCACCCACTTGGAAGAACTCGCTAGGTCCCGAGGGTTAAATGGGACGCACAGTACCCATTTCCTTCCCCCCGAATTCCAGCCCTTGTCCCGGGAAGCTGTCCAGGGTGAGAACCCCAGCGCCTCCCCGGCCTCCGGGGTGGCGCTGTCAGCCAGCTCGGCACAGTCTAATGCCCCGCGAGGCCCAGCCCCAGAGCCCCAAGAACCCCTTCTCGGCACCGACTGACAGACGGCGGACGAAGTACGGCCCCCTACCCCACCCGTCACCTCAGCAACTTAGGACAAGATTTGCAAAGCAAGCCTTGGACGCTGTCCACTGTCCCCTGCTCTAAGGCGGCTAACTTACCGGCTCTGTCACTTTCTTCTCTGCCGCCGCCCCCTCAGCCTCCTCCACCACCGCCCCCTCTCTGCCTGCTTCTCAGCCGCCGCTAGCGCAAGCGGGATGCAGATCCTCGAGCTATTTCCTCCCCACCTCTCTCTTCTCTTCAGCAGCGGAAGTGGTCCTGTTCCTAAGTCGTTCCCTCTGGAACCCATATAGCCCACCCAAAGGTTCCGGTGTGGCTCAGGAAGTAGCCGCGCCTTTTGCTGGGGATCCCTATAACCTCAAAGACTGCCTGTCTTCGAATCCGGTTCCTTCTATTCTGAGGGTGACCACTTTGCGAGTTCACAGCTGATCTGGCAGTATTTGAATACTGAAGGCTCCTCCTTTCTTCTTTGTTTTCCCCAGCAGAAGGCAACAGAAAGATGGGTGTAATCACAGAAAGCTAGGAATTTTGATATATTTGTATCTGGTGGGTCTCCTATTGCACAATATAGGCACAATGTTGTCCGTAATTGTGGATTGCATGATTGGCGCGTGCATAAGCGGTGTCGACCTATTAAGCCCCTCCCACGTGCAAGCGGCTCACAATACACGGCCAAATCAGAAAAAGACCTAATCTTCCAGATTTCCCACAGTTTAGCTTTCAAAATACCAAGGTTTTATCCACTTTACCGAAGACAAACAGGAGAAAAACAAAAAGTGTTTTGTCCAAATACTTTATCCGGACATTTCAAACACTTCTGTGAACTCGTTTTAGTCTTAAGGGGAAAAATTCCTTTTCAATTTGCCCCCTTTTTTTTTTAAGATTTTATTGATTTGGGAGAGAGCGAGAGAGAGACTGTGAGAGCAAGCACAATTCGGGGCAGAGGGAGAGGGAGAAGCAGACTCCAGGCTGAGCAGGGAGCCTGATGCCAGGCTGGATCCCAGGACCCTGAGATCATGACCTGAGCCAAAGGCAGAGGCTTAACCGACTGAGCCACCCAGGGGCCCTTTAACTTGTCCTTTGCCTGATTTTACCAGAGCATACAGCCATTTGATTATTACTATATGTTTTGAAAATAAACAAGTGATAGGGTAAGGGATACAATTTCAGTAATATCAGTGAAAGACTGTCGCTGGTTTCCTGATAACTTCCAGGCTTAAGCATGAATTTAATCAGATTTTCTTTAGATTTTCTTCACATGAGATTGACATGTTTGTCCAGTTGTTTCTGAAAAGGAAAGAATACCTTTTGTTAATTAGGTTGTAGTGGGAAATGTATGGCCTTTAGATCCAGATGCCCATAGTTTCAAATCCTAGTCCTCTGACTGACTGGCTTTCTGATCTTGGTCAAAGTTCTTCATCTCCTAAGCATTAGTTTTCTTTGTGTAAAAGAATAATAATACCTTTTTTTTAAAAGATTTTATTTATTTATTTATTTGAGAGAGAGAATGAGAGAGACAGAGAGCATGGGGGGGGAGGGTCAGAGGGAGAAGCAGACTCCCTGCTGAGCAGGGAGCCCGATGCGGGACTTGATCCCAGGACTCCAGGATCATGACCTGAGCCGAAGGCAGTTGCTTAACCAACTGAGCCACCCAGGCGCCCTAATACCTTTTTTTTTTAAAGTTGTTTTAAGAAGTAAATGATAATGAAGATCATGTTGTGTGTCTGGCATTTAGTAGGCACTCAACAAATGTTAGCTTTGTTTCCTCTTCCAATGCTACTTACTTAAATGGACTTATTTATTAAATGAGCACCTATTGTATGCCAAGTACTACTCTGGGCTTTGGAACTATAATCATGAAGGAGATAGACAACATTCTGAAGTTCTACTAATCATTTATGTGGTTATGGTGGTTGACTTTCTAACATCTTTTCCATTATGAGTAATTGGTCTACACCATCTCCATGCAAATGACCCAATACTGACTAATGAAAAATCGGAGAAAATCTAATGGGGACTGTGGAGAAAGACTTCCTACCAATTTTAGAAAAGATATAGGAAGAGATAGCGTCTTTTCTCTCTGGCCATTGTTGGGTTTGTATGTGACACCTGGAACCACTGCAACCATTTTGCAACCATGAGGGAAGCCAGAGGAGAATGAAGCTAGACAATAAAGATGGTAGAACATAGAGACTGAAAGAATTTGGGTCCTTGAATGTCATTTTAAAATTATTTATTTGCGAGAGAGAGAGAGAGAGCAGGGGGAGGAGCAGAGGGTGAAAAGAGGGAGAATCTCAAGAAGACTGTCCACTGAGTGCAGGCCTGCTGTGGGGCTCTATCTCAAGAGTTGGATGCTTAGCCAACTGAGTCAACCAGGCGCCCCTTAAATGTCATTTTTAAATTACTCATTCTCCCTTGCCCAGAGACTTCCCTATTGTTGGACATCTAGTCATATGAGATAATAAATTTCATATTTTAAAGTGAGTTGGGGGTTTCTATTACCTTTAGCTAGAGCATACTAATTCATATAAAAGGTTATAGACAATAAACAAGTGAACAAATAAGCAAAATAATTTCAGTCAGTGGCAAATGCTATCTAGGAGGAAGATAAACAGAGTTCGGGTGCCTGGGTGGCTCAGTCGTTAAGCGTCTGCCTTCGGCTCAGGTCATGATCCCAGGGTCCTGGGATCAAACCCCGCATCGGGCTCCCCGCTCCGCGGGAAGCCTGCTTCTCCCTCTCCCACTCCCCCTGCTTCTGTTCCCTCTCTCGCTGTGTCTCTCTCTGTCAAATAAATAAATAAAATCTTAAAAAAAAAGAAGATAAACAGAGTAATGTTATGGAGAGTGACTTAGTTGGGGAAAGGAGAGGCTAGTTTATTTTTTTATTAAAAATTTTTTATGTGAGTGTAGTTGACACACAATGTTACATTAGTTTCAGGTGTACAACATAGTAATTAAACATCTCTATACATTATGCTATGCTCACCACATATGTAGATACCACTTGTCCTGTTACATCGCTATTACAGTATCATTGGCTATATTCTCCATGCTGTACCTTTTATTCCCATGACTTATTCATTCCATAACTTTGCTTATATCTCCCACTCCCCTTCATCCATTTTGCCCATTGCCCCATGCTCCTTCCCTCTGGCAACAAAAACAAAATAACTATCTAATTAAAAAATGGGCAGAAGATCTGAATAGACATTTTTCCAAACAAGACATATAGATGGCCAACAGGTACGTGAAAAGATGTTCAACATCCACTAATCATCAGGAAAATACAAATCAAAACCACAATGAGATATCCTCACACCTGTTAGAATGGCTTTTATCAAAAAGACAAGAAGTAACAAGTGTGATGAGGATATGGAGAAAAGAAAACCTTTGTGCATTGCTGGTGGGAGTGTAAATTGGTGCAGCCATTATGGAAAACTCAAAAAACTAAAAATGGGGCTACCATATGATCCAACAATTTCATCTGGGTACTTATCTAAAGTAAACAAAAACACTAATTTGAAAAGATACATGTACTCTCATGTTCATTGCAACATTATTTATAATAGCTAAGATATGGAAACAACCTAAGTGTTCACTAATGGATGAATAGATAAAGAAAGTATAGTATACATATACAATGGAATATCAAGGTAAAGTCTTGCCCTGGTCCAAGAAGAAAGTTAATAATGCTGTGTTATTTCCACAGGACAGGAATTTTGTAATACATGTAAATACATGTAAAGTACTTAGGAGATCCCTGGCACATCAGAGATGCTCAATAAATGCAATTACCTGGATTTTTAAATGAAAAATCCAATGGAAAGCTCTGTGACTCAGGTCATAAAAGAAGTCATCTGGAAGAAATTACTATGAAATAATTAAGATATAAAAATCTGTATTAAAAAAAACAAAGATGGAGTAACAGGGACCAAATTTCCCTTCCCACTAAGAAAAACTAAAAACTGGACAAAACATATGAAACAACAGTTTTCAGGCAGCACAGAATAGTGAACCCTGAGAGAGCTGGCACAAACAAGGTGATCCTACTATTGCCCCAGCTTATTGCTTGGATATTTTGCCACAGAGCAGGGAAGGAGAACCCAGGTGGTGCCTGAAAACCTCCTTCAAGTGATGAGATAAAGTTAGGAGTCTGGGCAGATCAACACGGCTAGAGTTTGCAGCCCAGAGTACCAAAGAGGGAAGAGCTACACTAAGAGTTCCAGAGAGCTTCAGAGGATTCCTCTTGAATCTTTTCCGGGCTGTACTGAGATATAACTGACATAGACATTGTGTAAATTTAAGGTTGTACCCCCTTGAATCTTAGTCTGAGTGCTGATCAGCATATGCATGTGATGAAAGTAAGTAAGGCCAGGGAAGATACTACCTGAAAGGATTAGAAGAAACAATCTATGGAGTGTATATGGGGTGAAAAATTCAGAGTGAAAAATTCTCATAATTCACAAGGCATTGGGTAAAATACTTAAAAGAGTGTAGTGTTAGCATTGGGACAAATTTAGCCTTAGATTAAAGGATCAAATTGTTTCCAAGTAATTTAACTGCAGTCCAGAACAGAGTTTAGGAATATTTATAGAAATAAAAAAAACTATGCAACCCTGACCAAAGTAACAATCACAATGTTTGGTATCTAATTAAAAACTACATAGCATTCAAAGAAGCAGGAAAACGTGGCACATACTGAGGAGAAAAGTTAATCAATGGAAGCAGACACAGAAATGCACAGGGGATAAAATTAAGAGACAGGGATATAAAAAGAGTTTATTAAAACTATATTCCATATGTTCAAGGAGGTAAAGGAACATGTCAAGGAGAGACACAGAGGATATAAAGAAAGACTCAAAATTCTAGAGATGAAAACAAAAATGTATGAGATGAGTCACTGGATGAGACTAAAAACAAATCAGGTATTACACGAACAAAGATTGGTGAATTTGAAGGTACAACAATAGAAACCAAAATTAAACGAGAGAGAGACTAAAGAAAATGAACAAAGCATCATGAGTTGAGGAATAACTTAAAGTGGCTTAATATATGTGTAAAGGGAGTTCCCAAAAAAGAGGCAGGGATGGGATAGCATAAAAAATATGTGAAGAGAGATTGGTTGAGAACTTTTAAAATTTGATGAAAACTGTAACTCCACAGATCTAGGAAGCTCAATAATCTCTGAGTACAAGATATGTGAAGAAGGGGCGCCTGGGTGGCTCAGTTGGTTAAGTAACTGCCTTCGGCTCAGGTCATGATCCTGGAGTCCTGGGATCGAGTCCCGCATCGGGCTCCCTGCTCAGCAGGGAGTCTGCTTCTCCCTCTGACCCTCTTCCCTCTTGTGCTCTCTGTCTCTCATTCTCTCCCTCTCAAATAAATAAATAAAATCTTAAAAAAAAAAAAAGATTCTCTCTCCCTCTCCCTTTGCCCCTCCCCCCCCACCCCATTCCTTCGCGAGCACCTCACTCTCCCTCAAGTAAATAAATAAATCTTTAAAAAAAATAAATAAAACCTAAAAAAAAAAAAGTTATGTGAAGAAAACAACACCAGTGCATATCTAATCAAATTGCTTAAAACCAATAATAAAGAGGAAATCTTAAAAGCAGACAAAGAAAAGAGACACATTATATGCAAAGGAACAAAAATAAGAATGACAACAGGTTTTTTCATAGGAAACAATGTAAGCCAGAAGACTAACACAATATCTTTAAAGTATTGAAGAAGAAAACTGTCAACTTAGAATTCTATACCTAGCAAGAATATATTTCAAAAATGAAAGGCAAAATAAAGATTTTTCTGAGACATACAAAAGCTGAAGGAATTAATCACTAACAGATTTACACTACAAGAAATGTTAAAGAAAACCTCATATGTAGAAAGATAATGATAGGGTGCCTGGGTTAAGTGTCCAACTCTTGATTTCAGCTTAGATCATGATCTCAGGGTTGTGAGATTGAGTCCATGTCAGGCTCCACACTGGGTGTGGAGCCAGCTTAGGATTCTCTCTCTCCCTCTGCCCCTCCCTCTATCCCCCTTTCTAAAAAAAAAAAGAAAAAGAAAAAGAAAGAAAGGAAGGAAGGAAAGAAGGACGGAAGGAAGAAAATGGTACTCTGTGGAAATCTGGACCTACATAAAGGAACAAAAACTACCAGAAATGGTAAATATGTGAGTAAATATAAAATAATATTTTCTCATGTTTAATCTCTTTTGAGATTAATGATTGTTTAAAACAAAAATGATAACAATGTTTGCTTGGGTTTATAATACATGCAGAAGTGAAATGAGTGGCAACAATAACAAAGGCCAAGAGGGGGAAAATGGAAGTATACTGTTGTAAGTTTCTTTTTTTTTTTTAAGATTTATTTTATTTATTTTAGAGGTGAAGGAGGGGCAAAGGCGAGGGAGAGAGAATCTGAAGCAGACTCCCCACTGAATGTGGAACCAATGTGGGGCTTGATCTCACAACTCTGAGATCATGACCTAAGCCAAAATCAAGAGCTGGCCACTTAACTGACTGAGACGTCCAGATACCCTGTAAGTTTCTTTCTTTCTTTTTTGAAGGAGATAGAATTTTATTGAATACACTGTAAGGGTGCAGCGGGCATGACAGCAAAGGAGAGACTGTCTGCCGGGAGGCAGGGGAGGAGGGTAATAGTTAAGGGAGGGGGTAGTGAGGAGGTTATGGGAATGTATGGAAATTTCCTTTTTTGGTTACTGTGCCTGGTTGTAAGTAGCCCATTGGTCATTTAGGGCTTATGGCTATTTTGAGGTGGGTCACCTAATGAGCCTGTTTATATTCAGCCCAGTGGTCACTGTGGGCCCTTTTACTTTACTGGGGTTTCCACTGCTCAAGCCTTTTTCCTAAAAGCAACCTCTACATTCCCCCGGACAGATGGACAATGGCAAATCTTTAGCATTTGAGCAGAGGTCTCGTCTTCAGCAGTTGCTTCATGCTGGACGGGGTGGGGGTGGGAGAGGCTGTCCCTACCTAAACTCGTCAGTCCGTCAGGGGTTCTGTGCAGTTACAGACTGGAGCATTGTATTATATTGATGTGCTGATAGATGATTTGAGTGAAATTCCTTGGCGGCCAGGTCCATGGGATTTAGGGGGAGAGGATCATCCAATGGTATGGGTTGGAATCCTTATTGAACCAACATTCGTACATGGAATTGTTGGATTCACTCAGACGTGTAGATCGAGATGGCAGCTGGATCTGTGGGAACAAAGGAAAAAAAGTGGGAGCCTGAAAGAAGTGAAGTGGCTGAAAGCCAGCCAGCCTCAGGAAAGGGTCCCACCCGAGTCTGTAATGTGTGAGGAATTGCCCTGGACAAACTTAGGAAGGAAGGCCTCAGAAGGACAGAGTGGGAGAGGAGAGGAAAAGGGTCCTTGGCCATCACAGGCTTGGGCAGTCTGATCTGTTCACTCTCAGACCTTCAGATCATACCAGGGAGCTTCCCTGGCCAGAGATCTTCAGTTGTCTGAGGAGTACTAGAGTTAGACTACTAAAGGGCTAAAAAGAGAAAGGAGAGGGAGGGAAAGATCCTTCCAAAGGACAAGAAGGGAAATCCCTCACCCTTTCAGGCAAGAGCTGTCTGGTTGGTTCCTCCTGGGGCTTCAGTCCTCACCTAGGATTAAACTTGATTGGAGGTTGTCAGTTCTCCAAGGAGTACTAGAGTGGTCTACAGTGGCAAAGTCCCAAGAAATTCCCGGACAATCTGGGAAAGTCCTGAGCTAGCAGAGGTTCCCATGAGGGCCACCAAATGTGGGGCATCCCAATCGAGTGGAGGCCAGTGGCATGGGCAATGAAAGAATTCACCGAAGGCAGAACGAAGGAGATAGAAGTTTATTGAATATACTGCAAGGGAGTAGCGTGCAGGACAAAGGAGAGACTGTCTGCTTGTAAGGATCTTATATATATATAAAAGGGTTTTAATTTTATTTTACAGTGGACTTGTATAATATAAACTCTAAAGTGACCACAAAGGACTGCAACAAAACAAAAAAGTATAAGTAATAAGCCAAAAAAGGAGATATAATGAAGTCATATACTAAATTTATCTAAAAGAAGATTAAAAAAGATGAAAAAGAGAATGAAGAATGAATGGGACAATTACAAAACAAATAGCAAGATAGTGGATTAAAAACTCAAACATATCATAGTCACAGTAAATATAAAGAGACTAAACACTCCGGTTAAAAGGTAGAGATGATCAGATTGGATTTAAAAAAAGCAAGAATCAACTGGATCTTCCCTATAAGAAACTCACTTTAAATATAAAAATGTATAGAGAATATTATAATAAACACATTATATCCACAATTTAGTTTAAGAAATAAAATGTCAAAGATACAATTGAAGCACCCTATCTCTTCCCATTTGTTGTCTTACCTTCTTTCATCACAAAGTAAACATCAGTCCAAAGTTATTGCTTTACCATTCCTATGCATTTTCTTTGTGTTTATTTTGACCAAAAATGCATATGCAGGGTGTGTGCATGTGGTTTTAAACTTTACATAAATGATATCAAAGTGAATGTATTCTGCAACTTGCTTTTATCACTCAACTTTGTCAATGAAGATTTATCCATGTTAATCAATGAAGGTCCAACTTAGTGATTCATAAACTGTGACCAACAGCAACAGCATTACTTGGGAAATGCAAATTTTTTTTTTTTAAGATTATGTATTTATTTATTTGACACAGAGAGAGACAGATAGAGAGCACAAGCAGGGGGAGCAGCAGAGGGAGAGAGAGAAGCAGGCTTCCCGCCGAGCAGGGAGCCCGATGCGGAGCTCGAACCCAGGACCCTGAGACCATGACCTGAGCTGAAGGCAGAGGCTTAACCGACTGAGCCACCCAGGCGCCTCGGGAAATGCAAATTCTTGAGCCCTCCCACCGACCTCCTGAATCAGAAACATTGGAGGTGAGGCCCAGTAATCTGTTTTAACAAGTCCTCTGGGTAATTGTAATGCATGTTAAAGCTTGAAATCCAGCACTCTATTTATTTTCACTGCTGTATAGTATTTCATTATATGACTATACCAGAGATTTTAAAAGGTCTATTATCCTGCAGATGGATATTTTGACTATTTCCAGTTTTGCCTATTACAATGCTACAATGCAAATTCTTGCATATGCTCCCTTGTGTACATCTGTAAGGGTTTCTCTAGGATAGGGAGTATGAGTAAAATTGCTGGGTTGTGTGCTATGTATATCTTCAACTTTACTGGCACTAGCCAAATTGCTCTCTAAAGTGGTTGTTCTGTTTTACAACTACTACTTTTACTGCTACTACTACTAGCAAATCCTTGTGTAGCATGAACCACATGCTGGATGTTGTTCTAAGAGCTTTTCTTAACTCATTAATACTCACACTAGTCTTCTTGAGTTAGGAGCTATTATATTATTATCATCATCTCAATTTTACAGATGGCACCAAATGTTAATGAACTTGGTCAAAGTCAGGGCAAGCCAAAGAGACAAGAGTCAGGACTTGAGACCATACAAAATGGCTCTAGAATCTTTGCTTTCAGCTACAGTGCTATGCTGCGTCTCCTACTAGCCGTGTATGAAGGTTCTTATTGGTCTACATTATCATTACGCTTTGTGATTCCCAACTTTAAATGTGTTTTGCCAATCTGATGGGTATAAAAGGGTAATTCACTGTGGTTTAGATGCACTTTCCTCTGATGGCTAGTGCAGTCAAGGCAACTTTTCATATTTGTCGCTGGCATTCAGGTTTCTCTTCTATGAATTGCCTGTTGTAATAAAACATCTTCCAAGGTGATCCTTAGATTCATTCATAACATGAGAAAATGATAATGAGGGAGGTATAAAAATGTTAAGGAATGTTGCCAAGCAATGCCTGAATTTTCAAACCCTTAGCCAGGACAAGAGCAGTCCCTCCTACTTTTGTAAAGCTATGATTCATTCTCCAACCCACTGTGATCTGGTTTGTGCTTCTGCTAACTCTGTTTCTTTTTAAAGTGGAGAAGTTTAGTGTAAATCAACCCTTTCTATATATGTCAAGGCCTAGAGAACTCCATTTAGAAATACGAGTGCAAAAAACCTGGCATTTGCAACAACTGAGAGATTTTTGTCACCCTCAGTTAAAGTGTGCCCATGGGGAGACTGCATTTCTTTTCTTTTTTAATTAATTAATTAATTAATTAATTTTAAAAAAGATTTTTATTTATTTGAGAGAGAGAGAGAGAGAGCACAAGCAGGGGGAGCTGCAGAGAGAGAGAGGGACAAGCAGGCTCCTCACCGAGCGGGACCTTTGGATCCCAGGACCTCGGGATCACGACTGAAGGCAGACACTTAACTGACTGAGCCACCCAGGTGCCCCGGAGCCTGCATTTCTAGTTGAAAATATCCTAAAATAGATTTTTATCTGGATTGGGTATGAGGCAGTAACAACAGCCAAACAGTTCATCGAGTTGCTTACAGTCTTTCAATTAGAAATTACACATTGTTCGCTGTGTATAAAATATTGTGTTTGGATCCAAGGTTCAGCAGTAAACAAGACCCACAGGTTTCCTTGTTTTATGGAATTTCCATTCTTGCGGAGACATTCTAAAACTAAACCATGAGTTGTGCAATTAGTTGTTTAATTACTGTTGGGATAATTGTCTGAAAGAGACCTACCACATGCTAAGGAAACTATGTAGTAAGGAGCCCAGACCAGGTCTAGAGGGTATGGGAAGGTGTGGTGGGGAGTTTCTAAGATGGCTCCTGTCTTAGTCCAGGATGCCACAACAAAGTACCACAAACTAGTGGCTTAAACAACAGAAATGTATAGTTCTGGAGGCTGGGAAGCCTAAGATCAAGGTGTCAGCTGATTTGGTTTCTGGTGAGTTTTCTTCCTGGCTTGTAGATGGCTGCCTTCTTACTGTGTCCCCGAAGGGCAGAGAGAGAGAGAGAGAGAGCGAGAGAGAGAGAGAGAGAGAGAAAGGGTTGGGGTGGGGAGAAGGTAGAGGAGAGCTCCTTTCTGGTGTCTCTTCATATAAGGACATGAATCCTGTCGGATTTGGGCCCTACCCTTATTATCTCGTTTAATTTTAATTACCTCCTTATTGGCCCTATCTCCAAATATAGTCACAATAAGATTTAGAGCTTCAACATATGAACTGGGGGTGGGAGTGGGGCATGTAATCCAATCTATAATAACCCCCAATGTTCTCTGCCTCATAGTATTCATGCCATGTGTAATTCCCTTGAGGGTAGGTTGCACCTAGTAACTAACTAATAGAAGACTTAGTGATGAAATGTTACTTCCGAGATTAGTTTACAAAAGGACTGGAGCTTCTGATGCAATGTCATCTTTCTCTTGCTGACTGTTGGCCAGAAGCCTCTATCAGTTCCTCGCCATGAGAACCTCTCCATAGGACACCCCACAAAATGGCAACTGACTTCCTTCAGAACAAGCAAGTAATTGAAGTCCTCAAATCCAATAACCCACGAATAACTGAATCCTGCCATCAGCAACATGAGTGAGCTTGGAAGCAAATCCTTTCCCAAATGAGCCTTCAGATGAGATGGCAGACTTTGCTTACAGCCCGACAGCAACTTCATGAGAGACCTGGAGGCAGGAGCATCCAGCTAAGCCATGCCTGGGTTCCTGATCTACAAAAGTTGTGAGATAATAAATGTTTGGGGGAATAAATTTTTATGTAGCAATAGATAACTAACACAAAAGACTTCCCTGAGGGAGCGCCCCTTAGGCTGGGACATGAAGGATGATGGGGGTTACTAGGTGGCAGAGCTGGAAGGGAGGAGGAGGGTTCTAGGCAAAGACAATAAAGCCAAAGGGGCAAGGACAGCTTGGCAGGGGTGCACTGGAGAGAATGGCAGCAGACAGAGCTGGAGAACTGGGAAAACGCTTTAGAAGTTCAGGAACAGAACAGGAGGAGCGAGAACAGATCAGACAACAGCAGAGCATTCTCCTAGTTCCCTAGATGCACCCACAGGATGAGAAGGTGGGATAGTGGAGAGCACTATGATGGGAGCCGAGTCCCAGTGCTAACTCTGTGATCTCAAGCAATCACTTGGTCATTCTGGTCCTCAGTTTTCTCACCTACAAGATGGAATCTGAATTCTTTACAACTCTCAGTCAAGGGTTATTAGTTACATGAAACCTATATGAGGAAAACTATAAGACACTCCTGAAAGAAACAAAAGTAGGCCTGAGCAGATAGAAAGACATTCCATGTCATTGGATAAGAGGACTCAATTTCATAAAGATGGTAGCATGCCATAAGTTAATTTATACATTTAGTGCAATCCAAGTAAATCAACATCAGAGTTTTGACAGAGCTAGATAAATTGATTATAAAGTTCATATGGAAGAACAGACAAATGAGAATACCCAGTAGCAGCAAAGGGGAAAGGCTAACCCTAACAGATATTATTAAAGCATGTTCTAAAACTTCTATAATTAAAACTGTGGTTTTGGTGTATGAACAGACAGACAAATGGAGCAGGGTAGGAAATCCGGAAATAGACCAAAGAAAATATGGGAATATAGTATGTGATAAAGGTGATATTTCACATCAGTGGGGAATATATGGACTGTGGCTTAAGTGATGCTGACACAGCTGTGGAAAAAGACAAAATTGGATCCATCCCATATAAGGAACTGGACTCCACTGCAATCTCAACAAAGGCCTCTTAAGACCCCATGGGAAGTTCTGGGGCTGGGATGACCCTTCAGAGTTGTCACAAGTTGGGGTGAAGAGGTTGGGTCTTTATACCCCACAACAACTAAATTATCAGAAGTCTAAATGCAAATAATAAAAGCATAAAAATAGGACAAGAAAACAGATGAATTTCTTTATTGAGAATGGAGAAAAACTTCCCTATGACTCAAAATCTAGAGGCAAAAAGATTTATAAATTTGCATTTTAAAAATTTTCATGAGAAAAATATTACATACAAATGAAGTAAAAGAAATGACAGGAAAAAATATTTGCAATATATATCACAAAGGGTTCATAATGTAATATATACATGGCTCCTAAAAATGGAGAAAAATATATAATATAGATAATTAGGCAAAATACATGAACAGGCAGTCCTCAGGAAAAGAAATGGCCCTTAAACATTTGAAAATATGTCCGGTCTTGCTCATAATAAGAAAAATGCTCACTGTGGTTACATTAAGACCTATCAGGTAGGCAAAAATCCAAAATTGGACAACTTGCTCTGCTGACCTGACTGTGGGGAAGGAGGCGTTCTCATTCATGGCTGGTGTGCCTACAGAATGATAAAACTTCTGTGGAGAGGGATTCAGCAGCATTTAGCCAAACTGTATTTGCATTTACCCTCTGACCCGGCAATCCTACTACCCCAAGGAAACACTTGCAAAAATATTAACAAAAAAAGTTATGCCTAAGTTTATTAACTGCAGGATTCTTTGAACAGCAAAAGAATGGAAATAACCATAGAGCCTCTCAATAGAGGACTGATTGAATAAACACTGGGATGTCCACATAATGAGACTTATGCAGCTATAAAAAGAAATAAGGAAGATCTCTGAATACTTACATGGCGCTTCTTCAGGATATATTGTGAAAAAAACCAACTGAATGGTGTGTATAGCATGCTAACTTTGATTAAGCAAGGGGTGGGAATATAATGTGTAAGTGTATGTAGGTATATGTGTATTTACCTGTATCTATATATCTATATATCTATGTAAAATATATATATATTTTAAAGATTTATTTATTTTATTTGAGAGAGAGAGAGAGAGAGAGAGCATGAGCAGCAGAGGGAGCAGACTCCCCGCTGAGCAGGAAGCCCAATATGGGGCTCGATCCCAGGACCCTGAGATCATGATCTGAGCTGAAGGCAGATGCTTAACCCACTGAGCCTACCCAGGCACCCTGATAAGATGAAACTCAATAAAAATGGCTGGCTAGAGGAAAAGGAGGTAACGGAAAGGTTAGGGATGGAAGTCAGATTTCTCTGAAAGTATTGAATTTTATATTTTAATTTATTAAATGTTCTTCATAACTAAAAATTCATTTAAGCAAAATCTACTTTTATTTAAATAAAATTTTACTTTATTATTTACTTAGATAGCATCTATTTTTTATTTCAATAAAATTTAAGGCATTTTATTTAAATGTCTTCAGTAATTTTAAAACAAGATTTAATTGAAAAGAAAAAGCAATGTCTGAATATTGAAAAACAGATGGATAGAGCTGCATGTCAAATTGGTGGCATATAGTGAGTCCTGTAATGTGCCAGCCAGATACCCTTCAGAAATGAGGGATTTAATCCACCAGTCACTGGAAGTGCTGTGGACAGACAGATCTCAGCTGTCAGTCTTTTTTTTTTTAAATTTTTTTCTTATGTTATGTTAAACACCATACATTACATCATTAGTTTTTGATGTAGTGTTCCGTGGTTCATTGTTTGCATATAACACCCAGTGCTCCATGCAGAACGTGCCCTCTTTAATAGCCATCACCAGGCTAACCCATCCCCCCAACCCCTTCCCCTCTAGAACCCTCAGTTTATTTTTCAGAGTCCATAGTCTCTCATGGTTCATCTCCCCCTCCAATTTCCCCCCTTCACTCTTCCCCTTCTGCTATCTTCTTTTTTTTTTTAACATATAATGTATTATTTGTTTCAGAGGTACATGTCTGTGATTCAACAGTCTTACACAATTCACAGCACTCACCATAGCACATACCCTCCCCAATGTCTATCACCCAGCCACCCCATTCCTCCCACCCCCCCACCACTCCAGCAACCCTCAGTTTGTTTCCTGAGATTAAGAATTCCTCATATCAGTGAGGTCATATGATACATGTCTTTCTCAGATTGACTTATTTTGCTTAGCATAACACCCTCCAGTTCCATCCATGTTGTTGCAAATGGCAAGATCTCATTCCTTTTGATGGCTGCATAATATTCCATTGTGTGTGTGTGTGTGTGTGTATATATATATATATATATACCATATCTTCTTTATCCATTCATCTGTCAATGGACATCTTGGCTCTTTCCATAGTTTGGCTATTGTGGACATTGCTTCAGCTGTCAGTCTTTTCTGGGAAGCACTCTGGTAGAAGAAAGCTGCCCGTCCAAGGCCTCACTCCCTTCCTGCAATAGCCTTAGCCAGTGACTGGTTGATACCGGGGTACAAAGACACAGCTCCCTTGCCCCATCTTGGGACAACTCTGAAGGGCCATCCCATTGCAGAATTCCCCAGATGGTCTGCACAGGCCTTTGTTAAGACTGCACTATAGCCTAACTTCTCTCCCTGACCTGTTTCCTTACCTTTCTTTCCAGGTCTTGATCCCAAGAGCAGTCTAATTTCCTGCATGCGAAACTCCATCTCAGACTACGCTTTCCTGAGGAGCCTAACAATGACAATTGGTGCTAGGAATGCCAGGAGTGGTTCAAGAAGCAGTTACGAAGACAGGATTTTTGGTGTTGGAGCACCTGCTGCCAGGCTAGCAGAGAGGATATATCATCCCTGGTGTTGGAAAGAGTATAAATAGTCCCTAACACAACTGCAGTGCAATTGTTAAAACTTTCACTATTAGCAAACTGTGTATTTTAGTGGGAGGAAACATTCTTATGGGTTCAATGTATCAGGTGTCAGAAATATACAGAAAAATATGGGTGGGTTGTTGCTAAGCTCAGTTGATGCCATCTAATGAAATACAGAGTGAGTAATTATCTGTTATAAACAAAGCATAAAAGCCAAAGGATTTCCTAGGTAATGAATAGAGAGGTTCTCATCTTCTGCAACTAGAGGGCAGGAAAAGCTGAGGACCAGTTCCAGGACTTAATCATAAGAGTAGCAGAACCTATCAGCAAGTCTGCTATGCCAAGGACAGGGTGCTAGTTGGGAAAGAGTGGGAGCTTGACATATGGGATGAGGACATCTGGGTTCCTACACCCCAAAATATTTAATTCCCAAAGATCCCTTAACTTTTGAGGCAAAGAAGTGGCCCCCTCTTCCCTTGGGCTAGTGCTCCTTCTCTGCTGTAGGATGACACAAACCCTTTCAGGATCAGCCCTATCTTCCCTTGTCTAGGCTTACCAGTAGGCTAGTAAGTAGAATTAAGTCACTAAGTCACCTGGCTGGGGATATGGTAGGCCTGATAATCATGAAAAGGACGATGTATACCCCAAGGAGCTCAGGATCCAGGAGAATCCACATGATGACAGAATAAAAGGGACTATATCCCGGGAGCTCAGGATCTGGGTGAGTGCACATGGGACTTAATTCTGAGGACACTGGATCTGGGGAGACAGAATACAAAGTTGAACAAGGGAGTTTAATTTTGAAACACTCTCCTGGGATTTAACAACCTGGCAAGGATCTCGAGATGGTGCAAACATGCTATAGAATGGCTTCATAAGCATGGAAAGTGATGACCCATACTCAATGAAGGAAAGGTGCCAGAATTGCCACGGAAGGCAGTAGAATAAGAGATCAAAAAGTTCAAAGAAGTGAGCATGCTAGCGTGGATATCCTATGTAAGTCTCGAAAACCCACCAGGCAATTAGATTCCATGGGAGGAACCAGAGGACAGACCATTTACTGAAGTAATAAGGAAGGTGCTGGTGAGAAGGGTACCCAGAACCATTAATAAATTCAGTACTGGCTCTCCTCTGTAGACCAGATTGATGGTAGGAGATGCTAATACAGAACTGGGCTTCCTGATTATGGTGAAGATGTCAGGAGGGCCCCACCTCCCTCATACACACAATAGAGAGTAGATGACATAACTTAATCATCAGAGGCCAGGTAGATACAATTATCATAATGAGCAGCAGAGGGAGAGTGGAAGGAAGGGATCTCTAAGAGTTACAGAAATGGTTAATCTCCAGCCAATGCATAGGTTGAGCTGCTGCTGCATGGCCCAAGGTCCCAACATAAATCACATTGTTAGTGTAGACTATTGTAGCATGGCCCAAGGGCCATCATAAGTGAAGTTCCTCCTATTTGAGGCCATCATTCCATAGATACTTTAGCCCTTTACCCTTCAATTTCCCTTAGGATCTTACTTCATTGGTCATCTCTTTACTTAATCTTCTCTTTCAGCAAGTTCCTTGCTGTCACACTATAGATACACTTAGGCTTCTGTGATCCTCTCCCTGCTGCAATATCTCCCTTGATACTTTGTATTCCTTTAACTTCTGAGCAATTTCTTACCTCAACGTCTTATTGGAACTTCTCAAAAGAATAGCAGATCTTCACTGCCACCACTTCATTTTCAATTAGAGTTGTTAAATCAATTACCCTGATGTTATCTCTGACAAATGCCAAACCTATCTTACATTAAAAATAAAGATATTTCCTATAAGGAGAGAGTTTTGTTTTCTTTCTTTATTTGACAGAGAGAGACACAGGGAGAGAGGGAACACAAGCAGGGGGAGTGGGAGAGAGTTTTCTCAAAAAGCTTTCTATTCTACCTTCTTCAAGGCTAGAATATTCTATTCCTAGTGGTCTACTTCCTGATCTCCCTCATTCACTGCTCAGTCCACTGCAATCTTGATTTTGCCTAACACCCTTCACCAAAATTGATCCCATAAAGGTTACCCCTAGGTGCCAAATTCCACTGTCATTTTTTCAAGTCTTTTTTGAAACAATTTCCTTGGCTTCTATGTTGCCACACTCACCTGGGCCTCTTGATTCTCTCCCTGTCTTCCTCTGCCTATTCCTTAGTGTTGCTCTTCCCATCACTTGCCCTTAGCCCTCTGTTCTTTTATGCATAACCTTGGATGACTCCATCCTCTTTGAAGGTTTTCAATAACATTCATATGCCAATGACTCCCAAATTTATATTTCTATTCCAGTCTTGCCTATTGAGCTTTACTTTTTTTAAAGGTTTATTTATTTGAGAGAGAGAGGAAAAAAAAGCACACGTGTGCACATGCATATGCACAAGCAGGAGCAAAGGGAGAGAAAGCATCTCAAGCAGACTCCCTGCTGAGCACAGAGCCTGATTTTTTTTGGGGGGGGGTGGAGGCGCTAGATCTTACAACCTGAGATGATGACCTGAGCTGAAAATCAAGAGTCAGACACTCAACCAACTGAGCTACCCAGGCACCCCTATTGAGCTTAAGATTCAAATGTATATTGGCTGGAGGCACGTTGATATTTCTGCCTCTGCTTGTCTAAGACTGAACACATCATCCTGATTCTAACCCTGCTTTTCTTCAAAATCTCTCTGAATTAGAAGACCCCTAGTCACCTGGTCACCCAAGAGAAACCTGGGAGTCACTCTTGGCTTCTCTTTGTGCCTGTTGTCTTCCTCCAAACTATTCTTCACATTGTTGTCTGACCTCTTCCAATTCCTTTAACTACATCTCTTGCCTCTCTCAACCGCATATCTTTGGCCTGTTTCAATCTACAAACACATTTATTTTGCTATTTATTTTGTGGCTCCATACCTTTTTACAAATTTCTTTTGAAATGCCCTGTCTCACTTCTTTGCCTATTGAATTTCTATTTATCCTTTGATTTTAGATTTTCATTCTGCCATCCTCTATCATATTATTTATTATTCTGAGCCTTGGGTCGTCTGTTAAGTATGCCTTATAGGGCGATAGTTAAGTCACTGACACAAAGTTGTTGAAATGGAGAGGGTGACAGAGTACTAAAGCATCCTGCTAGAAAACTGCCTCCAGGTTTAACATTGATCCTCTAACTAATAATACTCACACACAGTCGTTCATCCACAAGTGAAACACTTACCTGCAATTTTATCCTTCCCAAATTTCATTTTGGGAATTTACCTTGAGGGACAGCATGTTTCTAAAATAAAGCCATACTATATTTTCCTTCTTTCGTATTATGAGGCATTGATGTCACAAGTAACAGAAATCCAATCCTTTTTTGGATTACTTAGAAAAAAGTAATTTTTAAAAGATTTTATTTATTTGAGAGAGAGAGAGAGCATGAGCAGGGGGGAGGGGTAGAAAGAGAGGGAGAGGCAGACTCCCCGCTGAGCAGGGAGCAAAATGTAGGACTCGATCCCAGGACCCTGGGATCATGACCTGAGCCGAAGGCAGACACTCAACCAACTGAGCCACTCAGGTGCCCCTAGAAAAAAGTATTTTATTGTAATAAATAAAAAATGCGTTCAGGCATGTCTACCTTCAGGGTGGAAAAAATTAATTTCAATCAATTTGGAAAGCACCCCCCTACCATGATTTTCTGGAGCTGACCTAATTTCCTAGGGGGGGCTTGAATACTGCTTAACTCATCTGCTCCTAAGCCATTTGTACACCAGGACTTCATTGTCGTATCTGGACTTCCATCATTAGTACCCAAAGTTGTTGCTAAGATTTGTCTCTTGCACATCAATTTGGTCCCTTAGATCTAAAGGGTCTCTTCAATATTCTCATGCCAAACTTGGAGGACAGAGGATGGGAGTTAGAGAGGATCATGAAAGTCTTTCTGCTGCATCTGGACCACCCCCAGGCCAGAATTCTTCATGAGGCTGTTTCTAACCTGGTCTGCTTAAATGAATCATGAATCATGCAGTTGTTTCTGACATGGAGTTAAGCAGAGAACAGGGCCCCTTTGCTTTTAGGTTTCTCAGACCAACTTAGAGTCTTCCCATCCTTTCTAGCATTCAGAGCACTAAAAATAATCTTTTAAGAATTCTATTTAACTTTCAGTATTGAAATCCATTTAAGACTTTCCATAAACAGTTGTATTTGGGAATTCTTCACACCCAATGAAGATTAATTAAAAACAGATTCATGAGCGATCATGCATCAGAAGTCATCTTCCATCCAGATGCTAAAAAAGAAACCCCAACCAGACTATGAAAAACATAGTACATACGTAAAACATATTAAAAGTGAAATACCTAAAATGTCTTGCTCCTCCAACAACTTCAATAGGAAATGAGTGCTTAGTAGAGCAAATGTGCTATATGTTGTGAGTGAGCTAGCAGATGACTATTTATTGTTCCTGTCTATACATCAAACTCTAATATTTTGACTATTACAACTACTTTGAATAAGAGAAATCTAATAATTACAGTTTCAAACTTATTCTTTATTCCAGAAGTTCAGATCTGTGATAGCGATATTTTGCTTGGGTCTTAGGCCAAATATTTATTTTAAAACCAGGCTATTCAGCCTTCAGCTCAAAAGTTCTGAGCTCCTCTAAAATATTACCTCCTCCTTAACTATTTCCTTGTGGAAATAGTAAAGAAACGAATGTTTTCCTCCACTAGTTGTCTTCAGGACCAAAACTTTCGGGTCTTCCCTCTGATTAATGTGGACATTTATATAGTTTCTGGGTAAGCGTGGCTCTTCTCTGCTGCTTCTTTTGATGCCCCTGTCCCACCCCTTCCCATCCTCCCTTCTGAAACGTCTTCTGTTTTGGATCTTAAATTCCTCAACCAAGCTAGATGTTAATTTCCAAGGCCCTTCCGCTCCTGACATACTTGGGACTTGTGAGGTCTCAGGAAACGGACTTGGTGACAATGACCATAAACCATAAGAAAAAGACCTCTAACGCCTAGAAAATTAAGCAAGCTGTCCGTTATATTACAGTCTTTCGTAGTTTTCAGAAAGCATCCTCGTATTTCTGGAAAAATTCGTTAGTTCAAAGGCCAAAGATAAGACTTAAGAGGGACCTGCAACCAATGTGCACGCCTTATTTTTAAATTTTATTTTTTTAAACTGTAAAGTAAATATAGACCATATGGTAGAAAATTTACAAAATAAAGACAACCCCCCCCACCCCCCATGCCTCCATCCGAACGCAGAGATTTAACTCATGTGGAGGAATTCCTCCTGGTTTTTCTCCCGCTCTCTCGGCTCACACCTAGCAACCTTGACCCAGGCGCGCAGCCGGAACCGCAGCGCTCGGGGCGGCGCTACCGCGCACGGGTGCGCCGTCGCCATGGTAACCGCGGAAGCCAGGGGCCTGGGGAGCGGTGAGTCGGGGTCCCGCGCCGAGGGCCGCGGTGGGTGCTTGGGCTGGGGTCGGGGCTCCAGTGCGTGGCCGCGGGGGCTGGAGCCGGAGGGGAGTGGGCGTTCACCCCGGCGTCCTCCGGCTTTGCCTCTGCCCAGAGCTTTGCAGAGCGGCTCCCGCCCCGCGGGCAGCCTCGGAGATCCCCGAGGGTCCCTGAGGGATTCAGGCCGGAAGGCGAACACCGGGGTCCAGAAGTGACGGGTGTCCGCCCGGCCGGGCCTCCTGGGACGCGCGGTGTGGCCGCCTCTCTCTGTTTGCTCTTCTTCATGCCTTCCTTTGTTTAATCCCCGGGGCCGAGGGCTGCCCTTTAGGGCCCTCTCCTTGATCTGGGGACTTAAAATCCTCAAGGGACCACGTTTTTTTGAAGAAAGAATTCAGTTAGCTTAAAAGTCCCTTCAGATCTATTCGTCATAACTTCGAGCTTGTCTGCCTCCTTGCCCTTTGTTTATGTTTCTCATGACCTGGATTGCCGTTTTCTTTTCTTTTTGAGACTCCTATTACTCCATGATGGGGTGTCCCCACTTTTGGGAAGCCTTTTCCGAACCTCCCCGCTGCGAGTCTAATTTAGCTGTCCAGTGTCCTTACTCTCAAAGTGCTCTTTGCTTCTCTCCATTATATCCCTTATCTCGTCGTCATTGCTGATTTACTGGTGGCTCCCCTACTGTGGGGAATAAATGGCCTATGGGGTAGGACTGTGGCCTCTGGGATGTTCTATTATTAGTTCCTTAGCAACCTCGAAAGAGTTCGCACTTCATAGTTAAAAGAAAGAGTTTGTAGACCTGCTTTCTTTTTTTTTTTTTTAAGATTTTATTTATTTATTTGAGAGAGAATGAGAGATAGAGAGCACGAGAGGGAAGAGGGTCAGAGGGAGAAGCAGACTCAGGGAGCCCAATGCGGGACTCGATCCCGCGACTCCAGGATCATGACCTGAGCCAAAGGCAGTCGCTTAACCAACTGAGCCACCCAGGCGCCCTAGACCTGCTTTTTTTCCAACATGAATTAAGAAAAGTAGAGCAGGTGCTGTTCTCATTTCGTGAATAAGGAGTGTGAGTTCAGAAAAGTCTGTTAAATACCAGAATTGGGACTAAAGCATGGGCCTTCTGACCCACAGACTGCTATGCCGTTCTGCCTTCATAGTTCCAACCCTAGGTTGCAATTTTGATTTATAACTTTTATGGGCAAAGAAAATGTAATTTATTTTTGTCTATGACCTAGTTTCTTTTGTGAGCACAAACTCATTGATTATTAGGAAAAAAAATAATTGAAATGTTCAATTGGTTTTAAAGTTTAGACCGATCTGTAATTGGCTTCTTTGTCTAATGTCTAATTTCTCTTATACAAAAATACTTAGGTTCTCAGATACCTTCTCCCCCGATTCTCTCCTTCAGATGGCGTCCTGGTATGTGGATATATGTGGATTCACAAGATTTTTGGGAAAGTGTTCAAGGTCCCGTTGTCATGTTTGGGGTCATGTATCTTGTGAACAGATCTCTCCTGGTTTGATCAGTGCCCTGAACCTTCTTGTGACTTCCCTTCCACCCTGGTGGGGTGGTATGACCCACAGGCCTCCCTCCCTACAGAACTTCTTCCCCTGCTATAGCAACCATGTCCGAGCAAGGGCCCCTGCAAGACTCTGCCACTTCTGGATCTCATCCATGTCCTAGAACAGTGGTCCTCAAATGTTTTGGTCCCAGGACTCATTACACTCTCAAAAAATTACTGATCCCAAAGAGCTTTCCTTTATGTGGGTTTTATCTAGCCATACAGTAAGCATTAAAAATATAGTAAGAATTAGAAATTAAAACTGAGAATTAAAGACATGTTTATTAATTCTTTTAACAATAACAAAAATAAACCCATTTTGTGTTAAATATAAATTACATATTTCTCATGGAAGGTAAGTATTTTCTAAAACAAAAATATTAGTGAGGAAGTGGAGTTAAACATTTTCAATATAGGGGCGCCTGGGTGGTTCAGTCAATTTAGTGTCCGACTCTTGATTTCTGCTCAGGTCATGATCTCAGGGTCATGAGATCCAGCCCCGTGTTGGGCTCTGTGTGCAGTGGAAAGTTGCTTGAGATTCTCCCACTCCCTATGCTTGCTCTCTCTTTCTCTCTCTCAAATAAATAAATCTTTAAAAAAATTTCAATATATAGAATATTGATAACAGGGAGAAAGGAAAAGCTATGTTACTATGATCATCCTATTAGTACTTATAGTCACAGTAAAAATATTTCAAAATATTTTAAAACTTCTATAAGAAGGAAAAACCACAAAGAATAGAATTCTTTGCTCTATCTCCGAACGACAGAAGGAAAAACCACAAAGAATAGAATTCTTTGCTCTATCTCCGAACAATCAGCAATAGACCACCAAACATGGCAGGAGAGTTTACTTTTTTTTCTCCTGATTAGATGTCTTTTAAAAGGCAGGCCTAAGGATAAATGCCCTGGAAGACTTCACTTTGTCCTTTTATTTCAGAAGGGCTGATCTCAGTTAGTCCAGATCTGGACTAGCATAATCTTGAAGGTTTGACCCTAGACCAGGGTGGCTTAAGTCCCAGGACTTTGTCTTAGTCCAGTGGTTCTCAAAGTATGGCCTGAGGATTCCCTAGGGATCCTTAAGACATTTTTCAGGGAGTTCACCAGTAAAGCTATCTTCATATTAACTCTTACACATCATTTGTCTTTGTATTCTCATTCTCTCGCATGTTATGGTGGTTTTCTGGAGGCTAAATGACAGGTGATACCACAATAGCACATGTCATGGCCATGAAAGCAGAAGCAGGTTTTTGAACCCATCTCTTTTCTGTTAAGCCAGACATTAAAGGGATTTGCCAAAATGTAAAATAATGCCACTCTTTTCATCAAATTTTCCTTGTAAAATATATTTTTCATAAGCTATATATATATATTTTTAAAGATTTTATTTATTTATATGAAAGAGAGAGAGAGCACACAAGCAGGGGGAACAGCAGAGGGAGAGGGAGCAGCAGGGAGCCCGATGCGGGGCTCCATCCCAGGACCCTGGGACCAAGACCTGAGCGGAAGGCAGACACTTAACCAACTGAGCCACCCAGGCGTCCCCTATAAGCTATATTTTGTATGTTAACATGTAACTGTTTTAAGATGAACTAATAAATATTTTAAAGATTTCTAAGTTTTAATTTCTAATATGGTAAATGTTTTTTTCTAATATGGTAAATATTGATAGATATAACCCAAGTAAAAATTTTGGGAGCTCTCCATTTTTAAGAGTGTAAAGAGCCCTGAGACCAAGGAATTTGAGAAATGCTAGTCATGTTAATTCTGGGCTGATATGGAAATTGAGCTCCATTCAAGGGTATATCAACTGTAGCTTTGAGTATTCTGGCCTGAATTATATTTCCAGATTTGATCTAGTTTATTTACAAATCTCTGAATTAAGCTGGGACCACACTGGTCTCTAGATGTGGAATAATCTCTCTGTAATCAAATGTTTGGTGGTGGTAGAGTAGAAAATAATTTACTCACACCTTGTGTAGGACAACTGTGTATTAAAGAAAAACAATAAGTAATAGTATTACCATCTTTTATTTCATGAATGCTTTTGCTGGAGGAATGATGATATGATGATGATAGGTTTTGCTTCCTGAGTGTTCACATATGCTTGGCATATGCATCATCTAATTTATTAATTCTTATAACAATCCTATAAACTAGGTCTAGTGTTATTCCTACAAGAGATTAGGTAAATCACCCAGTATTATGCATCTAATAAATTGCAGGATTGGATTGTAAACTCAAGTCTTTCTGACTTCAAAACTCCCATTGTTCTTGACTGTGCAGAAAAGCAGTGGGAATTGCAAGGTTGATGTTAAGATTTATTAAATACATACATGTCAAGAATTGTGGTAAGCCTGAAAGTGGCACAAGAGAAATGTAAGGCTTGATCCTTGCTCCCATCCAGTTTATAATCTAATTAAGTAGATGTCTTCTATACTTGAAACAAATAGAAAATAATGTAATACCATCCTTGGTAAGGTATGTTATAGACTATATATAATGGCCTTTGAAAATCATAGGAGGGAGAGGCCCATGTGCATTCTAGAGAGGAGTCAAGGGAAGCTTTAGGAAGAAAATAGGTTTATAGCTTGGCCTAAATAGGATTTGGATAGTAGGAACAGAGGAGGAAAAAAACATTATTCTGGGCCTAGTAATAGGAATATGTATGAGATGTAAATAGGATTTTCTCAGTATCTTCAAAGTCTCATATCTGGGCCCCCACAAGGCCGGTGAGGAAAGGCATTTTAAGCATATTCTGCCTCTGTTCTCTAACCCTAGATATGTTCCAGAAGATCACAATGTTATTAATAGGGTGACAAAACCATTCATTGTGTGGTAATGATAGACACCTTTGAGAGTAAAAGAGGATGCTGTTAAAAATTACAACAGGGGAACAGATGTAACTGGAACTGCCCTGGGTCCATTGAAACATATGTCACCCAAGCTATTAACCATAAACACCTGCTGTCTAACTTCTGTTAAATTCTCTCTTGTCAATTTCCTGGTATAGTTCCAGAGAGGTTATTCAAAACTAATGTTTTTTCACAGTGTGGCTTGTACCCCAATAGTGGATCACGAAATCAATTTGGTGGGTTGCACCAGCCTTAAAAAAATGTAATGGGAATAGGCACGCCTGGCTGGCTCAGTCAATAGAGCATGTGACTCTTGATCTCAGGATCCTGAGTTTGAGCCCCACGCTGGGTGTAGAGATTACTTAAAAAATGAAAAATTAAAAAATATATAATGGGAATAAAAACATCAGTATATTACATGTAGTAAGGATAAATAGTATTTTAGTTAATGATATTTACCCCATATATGCAATGTACCCAGGACAAAAGTGTCCAAGTGTCCATTACCACTGACAATAAGTTATTTGGTTGGTTACCTTATTAATAGAAGATATATATATATGTATATATATATATTAACATATAAAATTGAAATAAGATATACACTAATATATACTATATAATACAATAGAAATAATTTGTACTATGTATAATACAATATATTAAACAATATATATGTATTTGGACAGGACATCCACCTCATGGTCTAAATTAGCTGTGCAAGCTCTAGTCATCATGCTTGCAATCCAGTGAGAAGGAATTACACTTTCCTAGAAGTTGTATACTACATGACTACTTACATCTTAGGTCTACCATTTGGACATATGGCCACATCATGCTGCAAGAGAGACTGGAAAGTAGTTTTATCACAATATAAATATTGTTTTTTAAAAAATGTGTGGTTAAAAAAAGAGAATGGGGTTCTGTTCCTAAAGAAGGGGAGATCAGATTTTAGGGAAGACAGCTGTGTCTGAGTACTGTATCAGGGGCTCACATGATCATGAGGAGCCTGGAAACGAGCAGGAACCAAGGGAGCTCTGGAGGGTCAGACCGCAAGAACCACAGCATGTTCTCATAGCAGGACACCCTTGCTGTCACCTTGATGAACGACCTTCAACTAGCCTCATGTTCCTGTGTCCCTTGTTCAAGTGTCAAGATCCTGGTCATTTATTGTGAAAGCTAAAAAAACTTAACTCACAGATACAGAGAACAGATTGGTGGTTGCCAGCGGTGGAGTTAGGGGTAGGTGAAATGGGTAAAGAGGGTCAAAATGTAAAAACTTCCAGTTATAGAATAAATATGTTTTGGGAATGCACTGTACAGCATAATGACTATAGTTAACGATACTGCATTGAATTAAATATAATACTGTATTGTATTTGAAAGTTGCTAAGAGATTAGATCTTTTTTTTTTTAGATTTTTTTTTCATTTTTATTTATTCATGAGAGACAGAGAGAGAGAGAGGCAGAGGGAGAAGCAGCCTCCCAAGGAGCAGGGAGCCCGATGCGGGACTCGCTCCCAGCACCCTGGGATCATGACCTGAGCCGAAGGCAGATGCTTAACCATCTGAGCCACCCAGGCGCCTGAGATTAGATCTTAAAAGTTTGCATCACAAGAAAAAAAGTTTTGTAATTATGTGGGGTGATGGAGTTAACTTACTGTGATAATCACTTTATAATATATACATAGATCAAATTATTATGTTGCATACCTTAAACTAATACAATGTTATATGTGAATGAGAAAATGAAAGGATTAAAAACAACAGCAGAAAAAGTGTCAAGATCTTACGACTGAGCACCTGATTGGCAGAGCCTAATTTATATTCTTGCCCCCAACCTTTTGCAGAGATGGAGAGGAGGAGGGTTTTGCCTTTGGCTTATATAGTGGGAAATTAGCTTTATCTTCCACTAGAAATCTCTAAAATGGAGATGGGGATTCTTTAAGAAAGTGTGTGTGTGTGTGTGTGTGTGTGTGTGTGTGTGTGTGTGTGTGTGTGTGTGTGTTGGGAGGGTGGAGAGTTAGATGCTAGCACTCAAAAGGACGTTTTTTCCATATTTATTCTGTGAAATGAAGGGAATTAAATGAAACAATTTCAAAGATAAGGTTTGGGCCACATCTTATGGTGGAGTCATGGCTGATTGGCTAACAACTCCCATTCCCAACCCTATCTACCTTGCTTGCTTCTATTATAAAGGCAGGAAAATTGAGAAACTTGCCCTTTTTTTTTCTTCTTTTACATATAGGGATACAATCTGGCCTTTGTTAGGACTTGTTAGGAAAGATTTTGTTTTGCTTTCCTTTTAAAAAGGCATAGCTAGAGTGAAATAAGTCAATCAGAGAAAGACATGTATCATATGACCTCACTGATATGAGGAATTCTTAATCTCAGGAAACAAACTGAGTGTTGCTGGAGTGGTGGGGGGTGGGAGGGATGGGGTGGCTGGGTGATAGACATTGGGTAGGGTATGTGCTATGGTGAGCGCTGTGAATTGTGCAAGACTGTTGAATCACAGATCTGTACTTCTGAAACAAATAATGCAACGTATGTTAAGAAAAAAGAAAAAGAAGAAGATAGCAGGAGGGGAAGAATGAAGGGGAGTAAGTTGGAGGGGGAGACGAACCATGAGAGACGATGGACTCTGAAAAACAAACTGAGGGTTCTAGAGGGGAGGAGGGTGGGGGGATGGGTTAGCCTGGTGACGGGTATTAAAGAGGGCACATTCTGCGTGGAGCACTGGGTGTTATGCACAAACAATGAATCATGGAACACTACATCAAAAACTAATGATGTAATGTATGGTGATTAACATAACAATAAAAAAAGGCATAGCTATCCTCTGGAGGATTCCCTCTTTTTCCTGCCACAAATGCAGATGTGATGCCAGGAGTTATGACAGCCCTTTTGTCACTATGAGGCAATAGCCATGATGATGAAAGTCTTACACACTATGATGGAATAGAAAGGTAGAAAGAGCTTGCATCTATATTTTTGAGCTGCTGAACCATCTCCACCTTTAAATTTCTTGTTATGTGAAAAAATAATCTTTTACTTTTAAGTCAATCTTACTATTTTTCTTACTATTTGTTTCTTCAACAGCTTACAAGTATACACATTTAGTGAAGGTAGAGATTAATATAGGGCTATGGTAGATAGAGATGTTATTCTGTCTAACTAGATTGCCCTTCCTTCTGACTTCTGAATGACCAAATCTTGCCCATTCTTTATGGCCCAGCTTAAATGCTGTATTTTTTTTTTTTTTACTAAATATATGAATCCATTTATCCCATTTCCTGTGTCTTCCTCCACCCTCCTGCCACAAACATGATCCTGAATCTTATGTTGAATCTTGCTTTTCTTCTTTTTTAAAAAATAATGAGTCTATTTGCATTCCTAAAACGTCAATTTTAATTGCTTTGAACTTTACAAAAACATATCTTGATATAATCTTTTGGATCTACTTTTTCCCATTAATATTATATTTCTAAGATTCATTCATATTGTGTGCTTCAGTTATATATTGCTGTGTGACAAATTACCCCCAAATGTCGTAGCTTAAAAATGGCACACATTCCTTATCTCCCAGTTTCTCGGGCACAGCTTTGCTAGATCTTTCTCTTTGGCATCTCTCCCGAAGCCACAGTCAAGGTGTTGCCTTCGACTGCAGTCATCTCAAGGTTCAACTGGGGCTGATTCACTTCCAAACTCATTCAGTGGTTGTTGGCAGAGTTAAGTTCCTCATGAGCTAATGGATTGAGGGCTTCCATTCCTTATTGGCTGTTGGCCAGGGGTTGCCCTCTTTTCCTTGAAAGGTGGCCCTCTCCATCATATTACATAAGAAGAGCCAGGGCGAGAATACCAACAAAGCAAAGTCACAGTCTGCTATAACTAAATTGTGGAAATGACATCCCATCACTGTTGCTGTATTTTCATTAGAAGAAAGTCATTATGTCCAGGCTGCATTCAGGGGCGGGAATTACACAAGGGTATGAATACCAGGAGACAGGGTGAGAGTCACTGGGAGCCCTGTTAGAAGTTGCCTTCCACATGGTATCACTATAATTTATTCATTTTAACTACTATGTACTATTTTGTGTTACTACACTACAGTTTATGCTCCTGTTCTTGGGTTTTGTTTTCCTGCCCAGGATTTTTGCTGTTATGAACAGTGATGCTACAAACATTCTTATACATATGGAGGGGACTATGCTACTCTGCTCTGAATCATTACCAATTTAATATGTGTTCTGCTAGACTGAGCACAACGAATTCCTTGATTAATTGTGCCTGGAATTAATCTCATCCCTTCTGAACTCCCATAGCATACTTCATGTCTTATGATATTTAGCACTTGTTACCTTTTATCACACTTATTTTGTGCATGTCATATTTTCTCCCTTAAAATAATAAGTCATTGAGGGCAGGAAATAAATTTGATTCTTTTCTGTAATTTACATAGTGCCTACATAGCACTTAGTACATTAGTAAGCTTTCAGTAAGCATCACTGAATGAATAATTCTGTCTAAATGTCAGTGCCTGAGTTTTAAAGTTTTAATCTGGCTCCAGTAATCCCTCCGTATTTCTGACTTTTCCCCAACACGAACCCTTGTTTAGGCAGGTGAATCTCTTTAGCATTCTCTTTCAATCTTTTCCTAATGAATCTAGCCACACTGATCTGTTTCTTCTTCTGTTCCTGTTGAATTTATTGTTTATATCACACATTCAGCATTTTAGTATATATTCAGGCAGTGTGCTGATTTATAGTAGTTGCACAATAAACTTTATTGATTGCATGGATGAAGTAAGTGTCTTATAAATATTTTCAACGAGTTAAGTATTTTTATGCCATCTATATTGTCAGTTGACTGATGAAATAAGCAGATAAACAAATACTGATTTGTTTGAGTAGATTACTATTACTTTTTCTTGGCTTCAGGTATTTTGGGAGTTAATGGAGCCAGAAGGACCTCCAGAATCAGAGAGTTCAGAAAAATCAGTATTTTTCTCACAGCAAGAAGATGATAAAGAAGAAGATGAAGAAGAAGCAAAAGAACCAGAGGAAACAGCCACTCTTAATCCTCTCTTACAACCTGCTCTCACAGGGGATGTAGAAGGTTTGCAGAAGATATTTGAGGATCCTGAGAACCCTCATCATGAACAGGCCATGCAGCTCCTCTTGGAAGAAGACATTGTTGGGAGAAATTTGTTGTATGCAGCTTGCATGGCTGGGCAAAGTCATGTGATTAGAGCTTTGGCAAAATATGGTGTGAATCTGAATGAAAAAACCACCAGAGGTATTTTGTCTTTTTTCTCTCATTGATATTATTTATGACTACCTAAAGATGCTATGTACCATCACTAAAGTTGGATAGATTTGATGTGCCTGCTTTATATTTTGCATATATTATATATGTACACATATATATGAATGTGTGAGCATGTGTATACATGTTGATATAGTATAGCATAGTATTAAGTACACAGACTTAACTCTGTTTTTTTTTTTTTTGAGAGAGAGCCTGCATATGCATGTGTGAATGGGGGTGGGGAGAGGGGCAGAGGGAGAGAGAGAATCTTTTTTTAATTTAAATTCAATTTAATTAACACACTATATTATTAGTTTCAGAAGTAGAATTTAGTGATTCATCAGTTGCATGTAACACCCAGTGCTCATTATATCACATGCCCTCCTTAACGTCCATCACCCAGTTACCCCATTCCCCCACCCACCTGCCCTCCAGCAACCCTGTTTGTTTCCTAGAGTTAAGAGTCTCTTATGCTTTGCCTCCCTCTCTGTTTTCATCTAATTTTATTTTTCCTTCCCTTCCCCTATGTTCCTCTGTTTTGTTTCCTAAAATCCACCTAAGAGTGAAATCATATGGTATTTGTCTTTCTCTGATTTATTTCACTTAGCATAATACCTTCTAGTTCCATCCACGTTGTTGCAAATGGCAAGATTTCGTTCTTTTTGGTGGCTGAGTTATATTCCACTGTGTATAAATCTATATATACACACATTCAGCATTATACTTTGCTGAATTCCTGTGTCAGTTCTAGCAATTATTTGCTGGAATCTTTTGGGTTTTCTACATAGGGTATCATGTTGTCTGCTAAGAGTGAAAGTTTGACTTCTTTGCCAGTTTGGATGCCTTTTATTTCTTTTTGTTGTTGAATTGCTGAGGCTAGGACTTCTAGTACCATGATGAACGGTAGTGGTGAGAGTGGACATCCCTGTCATGTTCCTGACCTTGGGGGAAAAAACTCTCAGTTTTTCCCTATTGAGGATGATATTCACTGTGGGTTTTTCATATATGGCTTTTATGATATTGAGGTATGTTCCCTCTATCCCTACGCTGTGGAGAGTTTTTCTGAAAAAAGGATGCTGTATTTTGTCAAATGGTTTTTCCTGCATCTTTTGAGAGGATCATATGGTTCTTGTCCTTTCTTTTATTAATGTGGTGTATCACATTGATTGATTCACAGATGTTGAACCACCCTTGCAGCCCAGGAATAAATCCCACTTGGTCGTGGTGAATAATCCTTTTAATGTTTTTTTAGCTAATATCTTGGTGAGAATTTTTGCATTCATGTTCATCAGGAATATTGTTCTGTAATTCTCCTTTTTGGTGTGGTCGTTATCTGGTTTTGGGATCAAAGTAATGCTAGCCTCATAGAATGAGTTTGGAAGTTTTCCTTCCATTTCTATTTTTTGAAACAGTTTCAGAATAGGAATTAATTCTTTCAGTGTTTAGTAGAATTCGCCTGGGAAGCCATCCAGCCTTGGACTCCTGTTTTTTGGGAGATTTTTGATTACTGATTCAATTTCTTTGTTGGTTATGGGTCTGTTCAGGTTTTCTATTTCTTCCTGTTTCAGTTTTGGTAGTTGATATGTTTCTAGGAATGCATCCATTTTTCCAGATTACCTAATTTGTTGGCATATGATTGCTTATAATATTCTCTTATAATTGTTTGTATTTCTTTGGTGTTGGTTGTGATCTCTCCTCTTTCATTCATGATTTTATTTATTTGGGTCCTTTCTCTCTTCTTTTTGATAAGTCTGGCTAAGAGTTTATTGCTCTTTTTTTTTAAGATTTTATTTATTTGAGAGAAAGAGAGACAGAGACAGAGACAGAGCATGAACAAGCGGGGAGGAGGCAGAGGGAGAGGGAGAAGCAGGCTCCCTTCTGAGCAGGGACTCCAATGCAAGGCTCAATCCCAGGACCGTGGGATCATGATCTGAGCTGAAGCAAGATGCCTAACTGACTGAGCCACCCAGGCGCCCTGGAATTTATTGATCTTATTAATTCTTTCGAAGAACCAGATCCTAGTTTCGTTGATCTGTTCTATTGTTTTTATTTCTATATCATTGATTTCTGCCCTAATCTTTATTATTTCTCTTCTCTTGCTGGATTTAGGCTTTATTTGCTGTTCTTTTTCCAGATCTGGGTGTAATGTTAGGTTGTGTATTTGAGACTTTTCTTATTTTTTGAGAAAGACCTATATTGCAATATACTTCTCTCTGAGGACCATCTTTGTTACATCCCAAAGATTCTGAACTGTCATGTTTTCATTTTCATTTGCCCCCATGGATCCTGGTTAACTCATTTATTCTTTAGTAGGATGCTCTTTAATCTCTATGTATTTGTGGTCCTTCCAAATTTTTTCTTATGGTTGACTTCAAGTTTTAAAGTATTGTGGTCTGAAAATTTGCATGTTATAATCTCAATCTTTTTATACTGGTTGAGACCTGATTTGTGACTCAGTATGTGATCTATTCTGGACAATGTTCCATGTGCCCTTGAGAAGAATGTGTATTCTACTGCTTTAGGATGAAATGCTCTGAATATATATAACAGAATATATCTTTTAAGTCCATCTGGTCCAGTGTGTCATTCAAAGCCCTTGTTTCCTGGTTGATCTTCTGCTTAGATGATCTGTCCATTGCTCAGAGTGGGGTGTTGAAGTCCCCTACTATTATTGTATTATCAATGAATTTCTTTAATTTTGTTATTAATTGGTTTATATATTTGGCTGCTCCCAAGTTAGGGGCATAAATATTTACAATTGTTAGATCTTCTTGTTAGATAGACACTTTTATTATGATATAGTGTCCTTCTTATGACAGTCTTTGGCTTAAAATCTAGTTTGTCTGATATAAGGATGGCTATTCCAGCTTTCTTTTGATGTCCATTGACATGATAAATGGTTCTCTACCCCCTCACTTTCAACTTGGAGCTGTCTTTGGGTCTAACATGAGTCTCTTGTAAGCAGCATATAAGATGGGTCTTTTTTTATTAATCCGTTCTGATACCATATATCTTTTGATTGGAACATTTACTCCATTTACATTCAGAATAATTATTGAAAGATATGAAGTTAGTGCCATTGTGTTACCTGTAAAGTCACTGTTCCTGTAGATTGTCTGTGTTCCTTTCTGGTCTTTGTTAATTTTGGGCTCTCCCTCCACTGAAAGGACCCCCTTTATTATTTCTTGCAGGGCTGGTTTAATGTTCACAAATTCCTTTAGTTTTTGTTTGTCCTGGAACCTCTTTATCTCTCTTTCTATTCTGAATGACAACCTTGTTGGATAAAGAATTCTGGGCTGCACATTTTTCCAGTTTAGCACATTGAATATGTCATGTCATTCCTTTCTAGCCTGCCAGGTCCTTGTGCAAGGGTCTCCTGCCAGCCTTATGTTTCTACCCTTGTAGGTTAAGGACCTCTTGTTCCAAGCTGCTTTCAGGATATTCTCTTTGAGATGCATGAATGCAAGCTTTACTATTATACATCAAGGTTTTGACATATTTTTATTGATTTTGAGGGGGGGTTCTCTGTACCTCCTGGACTTGAATGCCTGTTTCCTTCCCCAGATTAGGGAAGTTCTCAGCTATAATTTGTTCAAATAAACCTTCTGTCACTTGGAGAGAGAGAACCTTAAGCAGGCTCCACACTCAGCACAGAGCCCACTGCTGGGCTCGATCTCACAACCCTGAGATCATGACCTGAGCCGAAATTAAGAGTCAGCTGCTTAACCAGCTGAGCCACTCAGGCACCCTCACAGACTTCACTCTTAATTAGCTGTATGACTTGGGCAAGTTACCTAATCTTTTTGTGCTTCTGTTTCTTCATCTGAAAAATGGGAGTAATAGTTGTTTTTCCTTAAAGGATGTAAGGATTAAATAAGATAGTAAATATAAATATCTTATCACAGTAGTTGGCACATAGTAAGCTGATATACAGTAATTGCTTAATAATAATATTGTTATCTCTTTCCTTTGAAGATTTTTTTAGTTTTGCAATCATGATCTAATTAGCTCTTTTTATTCGGTCACTTTTTTTTTCAGATTGCAAATATATTGCATCGTCATTTTAGAAAATAAAAGAAAAAAATGACCTCCAGCAAATAGGGAATATACATTTTCTTCATGTTCACATGGAATATTTAAAAAAATTGATCACAAGTAAGTCCATAAAGTCTCAACAAATATCAAAGGATCTACAGCCTGTAGTCTTTGTTCTCTGACCACAATATAATAAGATTAGAAAATAGTAACAAAAAGATAACTGAAAATCCTGTATAATTTTGGAAACAAAAGCACACTTTCAATCATCTCTGGGTCAGAAAAGATACACTAGAACTTATGAAATATTTAAGTGACAACAGGATCACTCTATGTCAGACCTGTGGAATAAAACTAAAATTTAAGGTGCCTGGGTGGCTCAGATGGTTAAGCATCTGCCTTCGGCTCAGGTCATGATCTCAGGATCCTGGGATCGAGTCCCACATGTGGCTCCTTGCTCAGCGAGGAGCCTGCTTCTCCCTCTGCCTGCCACTCCCCCTGCTTGTACTCTCCCTCCCTCTCTCTCTGGCAAATAAATAAATAAAAAATCTTTAAAAAAATTCTAGTTTAACACATATATTAGAATATAAGAAACATTGAAAATTATGAGCAAGGCATTTAACTCAAGGAGTTAGAAAAAAAGAACAGGGTATAGCAAGCAAAACAGTATTTGCTTTATGGGAGTCTCAGAGGCAAAGGGAGAGGAAGGGGCAACAGAACTGATTAAAAAAATAATGGTTGAAAACTCCCCAAATCTAAGTAATTGAAAGAAAGTAGAAGAAAAATAGGAAAAAAGTAGAAGTGAAGTAATGACATTGAAAATAAAGAAACAAAAGAGAGGATCAACAAACCAAAATCTAATTTAGTGAAAAAGACAGAATTGATAAACCTCTGATAATATTTGTTAATTTTTGATATTTGATAATATCAGAGAGGTAGAGAGCATAAATAATAATTACATTGTGAAAGATGGAGCATACGCACAGGAAAAACTAAGACTTAAAAAATCATTACATCGGGCACCTGGGTGGCTCAGTTGGTTGAGCACCTGCCTTCAGCTCACGTCATGATCCTGAAGTCCCAGGATCGAGTCTCGCATTGGGCTCCCTGCTCAGCAGGGAGTCTGCTCTCTCTCTGACCCTCTCCCCTCTCATGCTCTCTTTCACCCTTTCTCTCTCAAATAAATAAATAAAACTCTTAAAAAAAAATCATTACATCCATCGACTGATGAATGGATAAAGATGATGTGGGGTGTGTGTGTGTGTGTGTGTGTGTGTGTGTGTGTGTGTGTGTGTGTGTATAAAATGGAATATTACTCAGCCACCAAAAAGGATGAAATCTTGCCATTTGCAATGATGTGAATGGAGCTAGATGTATTATGCTAGTAAAAGTCAGAGAAAGACAAATACCATATGATTTCACTCATGTGGAATTTAAGAAACAAAACAGATGAACAAATGGGAAGGGGGGAGAAAGAGAGAGAGAGAGAGGGAAACAAACCATAAGAGACTCTTAACCACAGAGAACAAACTGAGGGTTGCTGGAGGGAGGTGAGTGGGGGATGGGCTAGATGGGTGATGGGTATTAAGGAGTGCACTTGTGGTAATGAGCACTGGGTATTATATGTAAGTGATGAATCACTGAATTCCACTCCTGAAACCAACATTACGCTATATGTTAACTAGAATTTAAATAAAAATTTGAAGAAAAAAATCATTAGAAAATATTATAAATAATTTTATGACAAGACATTTGAAAACTTGAATGAAATGGACAATTTTCTTATAAAGTATAAATTACCAAAATTAATTCAAGAAAAAACCAGAAATCTTGACTAGATCAATGGTTATTTTGAAAAAATGAGTAAGTAATAAAAATAGACCTCTTTCCCCCACCCCCACCTAACTCTGGGCTTAGACATTTTAAAAGGTAGGATTTACTGCACTTTTAGGGAAAAGGTAATCTCTGTCTTATACAATGTTCAGAGAATTGAAAAAGAGAGTTGGAAAACTGCTTAATGGCCGTAGTAGAAAGAAAAATTATAGGCCAATCTCACTTAATAACAAAGATGCAAACATCTTAAATAAAATATTAACAGGGTGCCTGGGTGGCTCAGTTGGTTAAGCGACTGCCTTCGGCTCAGGTCATGATCCTGGAGTCCCGGGATCGAGTCCCGCATTGGGCTCCCTGCTCAGCGGGGAGTCTGCTTCTCCCTCTGACTCTCCTCCCTCTCATGCTGTCTCTCATTCTCTCTCTCTCAAATAAATAAAATCTTTAAAAAAAAATAAAATAAAATATTAACAAATTGAATCTAGATTATGTATTACAAAATGTAATGTACTGGGTTGGGTTTAGTCCATTAATGAGAGGCTGCTTTTTAACATTAGAAAAAAATATTAGTATAATTCACTACATTAAAGGACTGAATGAACAAAACCACGTGATAATTTCAAAAGATGTAGGAAGTCTTTTGAAAAAAATGTTGCACTCATCCATGATGAATGCTCTTAGGGAAATAGAAATAGAAGAAACCTTCCTTAATTTTAAGGCTCTCTATCAAAAACCTGAAGCAAACTTACTTAGTATTGAATCTTTCTTTCTTTCTTCTTTCTTTCTTTCTTTCTTTTTTTCTTTTCTTTCAAGTAGGGCGTGAAGCCCATTGTGGGGCTTGAACTCACAACCCTGAGATCAAGACCTGAGCTGAGATCAAGAGTCAGACGCTTAACCGTCAGCCACCCAGGCACCTCAGTATTGAATCAGTAGAAGCATTCTTTAAAGTCAGAAACAAGGGGCACCTGGGTGGCTCAGTCAGTTAAGCATCTGCCTTTGGCTCAGGTCTATGATACAGCAGTCCTGGGATGGAGCCCTGTGTAGGGTTACCTGCTCCCTGCTCATTAGGAAGTCCTTCTCCCTCTCCTCCCCGGTTGTGTTCTCTTTCACCATCTCTGTCTCTCAAATAAGTAAAATCTTTCAAAAAATAAAGTCAGAAACAAGACTATGATATTCACTGTCATGGCTTTTTTTAAAATAAGATTTTATTTATTTATTTGTCAGAGAGTGAGCGAGCACAAGCAGGGGGAGTGGCAGGCAGAGGGAGAAGCAGGCTCCCCGCTGAGCAAGGAGCCCCACATGGGACTCGATCTCAGGACCCTGGGATCATGACCTGAGCTGAAGGCAGACACTTAACCAACTGAGCCACCCAGGCACCCTTATCATGGCTTTTATTTATTTATTTATTTATTTATTTATTTATTTATTTATTTATAGAGAAAGAAACAGCAAGAGAAGGAATACAAGCAGGGGGAGTGGGAGAGGGAGAGCAGTCTCCCTGCTGAGCAGGGAGCCTGATGCGGGGCTCAGTCCCAGGACCCTGGGATCATGACCTGAGCTGAAGACAGACACTTAACGACTGAGCCACCCAGGCGCCCCTATCATGGCTTTTATTAATGACTAGAGTGGCAGTCCTAGCAAGTGCAGTAAGATAAGAAAAATAAATAAGAGACATAACACAGTATGTGCTGGAGCTGGCTTTTACCAGCTCTTGTCAGCTGATTGTTAAAATTTCAGGGGTTTTGTAAATTGGTTGACATCACACTGGTAGGTTGAAGTTGGCCATGTTAGGAGTATATATCGTGGAAATTGCTAATGGTACAAATCAGGGATTTCTCTCCAGAGAACTAGTGGTAAACATTTACCAGCAAACTGCTGGGTTTAAGAATTTGAGTGGAAGAAATAAAACTCTCATTGTTCATAGGGATATAGATTTAAGTCCAAGGGAATCTACTATTAGTACTAATAGAATTTAATTTAGCAAGAATATGGACATAAGATCACTACCCCAGGTAAGTAGCTTTCTATATACCATCAACAATCAGGGAAGGTAATAAAAATACAAATCTTATTCACAGCAAAACCATACAGAAATTAGGACTAAATCTGACAAAAGAATTGCAAGACATTTATGGCAAAAAGTTTAAAACCTTATTGAGTTACATCAAAGAAGACCCAAATTGTGTACATGTTTTACACAGTGAGATTAAATATCATAAAGATGGCAATTTAAATCCAAATTAATTTATCAATCTCGTTATATCACATTAGGTTTTTTTAAAAATATAAACTGAGAAGCTGACCCTAAATTTCAGTGGGGAAATGATGAAATATTTAATATGTGGAGAACAGTGATTATTAATCTGGAAAAAAAGTTAAATTAGATACCTATAATGTACCATGCACAAAAATCAATTACAGGTTTATGCAAGATATGAATGTGAAAAGAAAAAGCTTCAAACTTTGTGAAAGATAGAGGAGGATTGTTATATTCTTGAGATGTCACTCAATATCTTAAAACAAGAAGTAATAACAAAACCATTAAAAGAAAAGATATATATGTTTTGTATATATATAAATTTAAAATTATATACAAAAGATACTATAAACAAAGTGACAAGGTAACACACAGACTACAAGAGGATGCTTGTAATATCTTTTCAACCCACAAAGGATATATCTGCTTAAGACCATCTACTAATCAATAAGAATAATTGAACCCAATAGAAAAATAGAAAAATGATAGGGACAAGCAGTTAATTCATGGAAAAGAAATGCTCATGGCCAATAAGTATATAAAATGTCAACTTCACTATTAAAAATGCAAATTTAAACAATGAGCTATCACTAACACTATCACTACTCACTTGTTAGATTGATAATTTTAATATCTGTGTATAGTGTAAGAAAGTGGTCCAGTTTTCATTCTTTTGCATGTTGCTGTCCAGTTTTCCTAGAACCATTTGTTGAAAAGACTGTCTTTTCTCCTTGAATATTCATTCCTGTGCTGTCAAAAAAGTAATTGACCATATAGTATGGGTTCCATTGGTCTATGTGTCTATTTTTGTGCCAGTACCATACTGTTTTGATCACTACAGCTTTGTAATATAACCTGAACTCCAGAATTGTGATGCCTCCAGCTTTGCTTTTCTTTTTCAAGGTTGCTTTGGCTATTTGGGGTCTTTCATGGTTCCATACAAATTTTAGGGTTGGTTGTTCTAGCTCTGTGAAAAATGCTATTGGTATTTTGATAGGGATTGCATTAAATGTGTAGATCACTTTGGGTAATATAGACATTTTAACACTATTTGTTCTTCTAATCCATGAGCATGGAATGTTTTCCCATTTCTTTGTGTTTTATTTTCATCTCTTTCATCAGTGTTTTATAGTTTTCAGAGTACTGGTCTTTCACCTCTTTGGTTAGGTTTATTCCTAGGTATTTTACAGTTTTTGGTACAATTGCAAATGGGATTGATTCCTTCATTTCTTTTTCTGCTGTTTCATTATTGGTGTATAGATATGCTACAAATTTCTGTATGTTGTTTTTGTGTCCTGTGACTTTATGGAATTTGTGTATCAGTTCTAGCAATTTTTTTGGTGGAGTCTTTTGGGTTTTCTATATAGAGTATCATGTCATCTGCAAATAGTGAAAGTTTGGCTTCTTTTGTGCCAATTTGGATGCCTTCCATTTCTTTTTGTTGTCTGATTGCTGTGGCTAGGATTTCCAGTAATATGTTGAATAACAGTGGTGAAAATAAACATCCCTGTCTTGTTCCTGACCATAGAGGAAAAGCTCTGTTTTTTTCCCATTGAGAATGATATTAGTTGTGGGTTTTTCATATATGGACTTTATTATTCAGGCCTTATTCATCTTATAACTGAAAGTTTGTACCCTTTGACCAGCCTCTTCCTATTTTCTCCACCTCTCAGTCCCTGGCAAGCACTGTTCTACTCTATTTCTATGAGATCAACTTTTTTTTTTTCTTTTTTTCTTTTTGTTTTTAGATTCCACATATATGTGATACTGTGCAGTATTTGGGTTTCTCTGTCTTACTTCACTTAACATAGTGTCCTTCAGGTTCATCCAAGTTGTTGCAATGGCAGGATTTCCTTCTTTTTTTTTTTTTTAGGATTTCCTTCTTTTTTAAAAGGCTGAATAATATTCATTGTGTGTGCATATGTGAACATTGATGATGTATTGGAGCATAAGAAGTCATTGGCCTCAAATTAAAAGACTTTTAGTTGAAGGACTGCAGTATAGATGTCTCTATAAAGTAAGAAGATGTATGCCATTTATTTGTGGATGATACTCAGAAGTGGAAAGGAAAGAAAATGGTTTTCAAGGTGATTGATGAATCATGTTTGCTTTCACGATTTCCTTTCTTATTAAATACTGGAGAATTGGACACTTAATCCAAAAGGAGGAGAATGAAACAGTTCTGATAGTCTCAGCTCTCTGTTCTCTTGACTTCTGGTCTATTGGGAAGTGCCTTGTTTTCTTCTTGAGCCAAGGATAGGTCTCTGCAGTTGGCAGTTTATTGATGATGGAACCTCCTCTGGTTCTGGCAGGGCTCTGGTCACTAAACCTGACCATACTCAAACAAGTGTGACCAGAACTAATTACCATTTTAAAATTTGTCTCCCCATGCAATCAGCAAACATTTATTAAGGGTGGTGGAATAGCCAGACCTTGTGCTGGGAACTGGGAATAGAAAGCTGAATGAATTCGGCCTTGGACAAGTTTACAGTTTAGCAGAAAACAGCTATGTAAATAATCACTATATCATGGAATAAAGTATGAAATAGCTTAGAGGGGAGATAAGTCAACTTTACCTGGAAGTATTGGACATGGTCAGGGAAGGTTTTATAGAGGAGGCAATATTTCTATTGAATCCTGAAGAATGACCAAGAGTTCAGACAGATGAGAGTTGAGGGATAGGGCATGGCAGACAGTATAGTAATCGCAGTGTCCGATTTTAGTGTCACAATATTGCTCATATTCTGGTATACTTGCTCACTATTTTAGGTAACTGAAATACTGGTCTTTTTGTAGGTCTAATAGTTTTATTTGTTTTTCAAAAATGAAATCTGAGTCACTTATGGATTGAGAAAAATAGTAATGATTTAATTGCTCTATGTATACAAAAAGTCAAACTGGTCTACAAATTTAGATGGTCTACATTGTGGTTTTGCAAAATTTCTGTTATAAGAATAATTCGAGTCCAAAAACTTCCCAACTAAGTAAAATGTGAATCTCATGGTTTTGAAATTGATCAGAAAACTGAAATGGAATCTCTGTATAAGAAAAGACTAAAAAAGACAAATATGAACCAGCAAAGTTTTCTCTGTGGAAAAAAATTACAGCTTACTCTTTTTTTTTTTTTAATTTAGAGAGAGAGAAAGAGCGAGGGGGGGGCAGAGGGAGAGAGAGAATCTTAAGCAAGCTCCATGATGTGGGGCTTGATCTCACAACTCCAAGATCTGAGCCAAATCAAGTGTTGGACGCTTAACCAACTCTGCCACCCAGGTGCCCCTACAGCTTACTTTTAATAAAAAGATTTCAGTGTTTGCAAAAAAGCAAAAAACTGTTCAGAGATCTCCCTCTTTTCAAATTAGAAGTGAGATAATTTGAAGGAAAATACTTGGTGTTGGGATGTCTGGGTGGCTCAGTCTGTTAAGTGCCTGACTTCGGCTCAGGTCATGATCTTGGAATCCAGGGATCCAGCTCCGCCTCAGACTCCCCACTCAGTGGGGAGTCTGCTTCTTCCTCTGTCCCTCACCCTGCTCTCATGCTCTCTCTCTCAAATAGATAAATAAAATCTTAAAAAAAAGAAAGAAAATACTTGATGTTAGTTTATAACCACTTCTAACTAATGTTGAGTGAGAAAAACTTCAGTAGCTAAAAAAATTTGTACAAAAATATCTTGGTGATACCATTGACACACTTAGAAAAATCAAATGTTTCATTTGAAATTTTCATGACTAATTACATTTCTTTATTTTTATAGTGTTTGTTTTTTTATCCTTAATTTTTGTTAGCTTTTTAAAAAAGATTTTAATTTATTTGTCAGAGAGAGAGAGCACAAGCAGGGGGAGTGGCCGACAGAGGGAGAAGCAGGCTCCCCACTGAGCAAGGAACCCGATGCGGGACTGGATCCCAGGACCCTGGGATCATGACCCAAGCTGAAGGCAGATGCTTAACCAACTGAGCCACCGAGGAGTCCTAATTTTTGTTCGTTTTATCTGACAATTTATATTGCTAGTAGAATGAAAATATATACTTAACATTTCTATTTCATACTTAATGCTTTTTTGATATCTTATGTTTATACATTTTCATAATGTATTAACATTAAAATGTATTAAATAGTTTCACTAATTAAAAAAGTGAATTCTGTACTCCATTTTATAAAATACTAGTATTAATACTAAGTAAACATTAAATTTATACTGGAATTATTTTATTCCATTACTGTGATTATTTCAGGTAGAAAAACCCCCAGCATATGCAAAGTTGCAGAGGCATGGAACATGATTAGGGAATTCAAAGAATCTGGTACTGGCATGGTAGGTGGGTTGTGAGAAATATTCTAGATAGGTGAGTATTTTGCTCCATGGCCTATTATTTGTTTTTGACTCATCATCCCTGTTTTTGGACTTTGACCTCACCATATACCTTTATTAACGTATAGCAACCTTGAGAAAAGTACTTACCTTCACTGTGCTTTTGTGTTCTTATCTATAAATGAGAACAAGCTAGTGCCTACTTCATAGGATGGTAGTGAGTTCATAGCTGTGAAGCACATAGAACATTGCCTACATAGAGGAAAAGATTCCTTTTCCTGTCTGATCTTTTGCCTCCTAGGAATTACCTGCTTAGTTGACTCGCTCTGTATTTAGTAACCAGTAAGTCCTCCACAAAGAGAGTATTTTTTCTCTCAGAATTAACCCCAGTCCTTCCCAGTTCCATTTAGGGTACCTTTCTTCCTACTGGGATTTCTAACGTGTGGCCCTCTGTATCCCTCTCCTGGGTTCCAATGCTCATTGCTAACATTGTGGGAGGACTTTAGGAAAATCTCTTTCTCTTCTGGATGCTTTTGAAATCATCTTATTTGTTTTTCTTCTTCTGGGAAGGCAATGGGGTTAATGTATTACAAGGATCTGTGTGTTTCTTTCTAGAAAACAGACCATCCCAACAAGGGGAAAAATATGTAAAGTTGTTTTAAAAACATGTAATTTTTTTGTTAAAAGCCTCTGTTTAGAAATCTTGTTTTCTTGTTTTTAAGCTATGTATATTAAATAGGAAAAAAAAATTAGATGTTACCAGTGGCATGTAACTTCAGCCTTGAGAAAAGCAATGTAAGGAGCCAGAACATCTCATTTGGAATGGCCTCTGGCTCATGTGAGCAGCATCTTGTCTGTAGACAGTGTCTCCCTCCGCAGCAAATCAGGGGCCCTGGACCTTTTGGCTGATTGATGACTTCCATCTTCAGGCAGAAGGCAAGAACAACGAGGGTGGTATCAGGGTATTTCTCTCTTTTTTTTTTGTAGAGGATAAAGGCACAATGAAATTCTTGGGCTAGTCTCTATCTTTTCATTTTTGAAATTTCTCATTTGTTGTGATATTAAGAAAAAAAGAAGTTGGGCCATGAAGGAGCGGTAATTCCAATTTTGGCAGATCCTGGAGTAGATCACTTGATGTTCCTTTTGATTCCCTTACTAACTCTTCAGGTTATGATATCCTCAAGACAAAGGTAGTTTACAACTTGATGTAAAACAGACGTGGGATTGTGGGAATGTGGCAAGTAGGGAGCCAGGGAGAGGTTTCTGGAAGGAAGTAGAGGAATCACTTTTCTCTTTTTCCCTACTCTACTCAGTGACAAGCATTTAGGTGCTGTTTCCTACTCCTTAGAAATCCTTTATTTGGCAACAGACCTGGGTTTGAATCTTGCTTTGGCCACTTGCTCCCAGTGTAGCCTTGGGCAAGGTCTAGCCTCTCTGACCTTCACTGTCCTTTGTATCTTTTAATGGGGTTAACAATACTGACCTCATAAGGTTCTTGAAGGGGTTGAATCGAATTATAGTACATAAAGTGCCTGATACATGGTAGAGTCAACACATCTATTCATTCTTTTGCTCAATTCTTCTTGTAATAGCAGTACAAGCCTCTTTGGCCAGTTAAATGAGTCACAAATACATCCTGTGGGTAAGTTAAAACAAGGAACTTTTGACTTGATTAGTGTAAAAAAATTTTAATGATGCCTCTCTTGTTTTTTACTCTCATAGTAGTTGCCTCAGCAAATCTAAAAAACAACTTTCTAATTTGGTGGGTCATGATTTCAGTTTTAATTCAAATGATTAATTTCCAAACCAAAGGCATACACAGTTGTCATAATTCCTATGATTGCATTAACAATAATGCTAGTGTAATTAGAGTTTGCTGAAAATCCCTTAGACTAGAGTCGTGGGTCTAATTGCGTTCCAAAATAGATTACTTCTAGGGAGGTTGCTGTCTTCCTTAGCAGATGTTGAAGAGCTCAGACTTCAGGCTACCTGTGTTGGTATCTTGCATCCATCATTTACTGGCTATGTTCCTTGGGCCAGTTTCTGGACCTCAGTTTCTGTCTTCTCTGGACCTCAGTTTACTTATCTGGGGATTATAATAATTCTGACCTCATAGGGTTTTTATGAACTAAATGAGTGTACTATATATAAAGTACTTAGAATAGTGCTACCTCACAGTAATTGTTCAAGACTTGATCATTATGATCTTCTGTTCAATAAAACAGCCTGAAACAATGTAGTCTATCTGACCAGACCATCTTCATTCTCTTGGTTAGGTTACACACTCTTACACTGTGCCGCAGCCTGGGGTCGTTTGGAAACTTTGAAAGCACTGGTGGAGTTGGACGTTGATATAGAAGCGTTGAACTTCCGGGAAGAAAGAGCTCGAGATGTTGCTGCTCGGTATTCCCAGACTGAGTGTGTTGAATTCCTGGACTGGGCAGGTAAGGAGGCCTACAGGGTAGTAGTGTAACCAAATTAACGAGAGTTCACTCCTTGGTAAGTCACAGAAACTACCCCAGGTGAATTGTCTCACAAAGGAAACTTTATTGGCAGCAAATAAGGAGATCACGGATGGTAACTTCCAAAGCTGTGACTCCCCAAGCAAGGGTGCATGGGTTCCTTTTATTTAGGGTTAAGATTTTATTCATTTATTTGTATATTTATTTGTTTTTTAAGATTTTATTTATTTATTTGACAGAGGGAGACATAGCGAGAGAAGGAACACAAGCAGGGGGAGTGGGAGAGGGAGAACCAGGCTTCCCGCCCAGCAGGGAGCCCGATGTGGGGTTTGATCCCACGACCCTGGGATCATGACCTGAGCCGAAGGCAGATGCTTCATGACTGAGCCACTCAGGCGCCCCTAGGGTTAGGATATTTAAAAAGGTGATCCTTGTCATTGTACAGGCGAGCATAAGGCTCCACAAGTGCCTTAAGAAAACATGCCTATACATACATTGTATATAATGTAAATGAGGCTTGTGTCCTCCTTGGGTGGAGATTTCATTATTAGAGTGAGATAAAGATAGTTGTGGGTTATTCTAGAGGTCACCCCATGGCCCATCTGTGCTCAAACTGGTCTGGGTAGTCTGGGCTGGCTGGAGGCCTCAGGGCAGTTGCTATTGTGTAAGGGATGGTTTCGGTTTCCATTTGCCTGAATTAAGAGATAAGCAGGGAAGAAGTGCTTAAGGAAAAAAAAATATGGGACAGAGGTTGGTGAGCTCAAGCAGGTGGGTAGTAAAGGTCGGGTCTTGGGATCTAACTGATGACAGTAGAAAAGGACTGAGTGATGGATTTTTTTCCCCTATGAGTTATAGGTTATACCATAACAAAGCAAGAGATGATTAGCATTTTCACCTTTTGTCAAGTTTTATTTGTGCATGTAATCACAGCTGGTGGTGGTGTGTGAAATCTCCTTTTTTTTTTTCCCTATTTTGCTATTGATCTCAAACATTGTACTTAATAGAAACTCCACGTATTGGAAGTTAGTTGATTGACTAATTTCTAACAATTTCACCAATAATTTCCCATAAGAACATATGTATGAGATGTGTTCAGGGCCATTTTCTGAGAGACTTAGGCAGAGTGGACCATTTCTTTTCTTTTTTTTTTAATGATGTATTTGAGTCATATATTTGCTTTCCCAGGTAGATACAGTTATAATAATTTAAAATGATTTTCCAGGCAAAATTAATCTATAGTGTTAGAAGTCAGAATAGCAGTTACCTTTCTGGCATGAGGGGAATTTCTAGGGTGTAACTTTTTTTTCCTTGATCTGGTTGCTCGTTACATGGTGTGTTCATTTGTGAAAATTTTTTGAGCTGTACATTTATAATTTTTGCACTTTTCTGCATGTATGTTAATGCTACAATCAAAGGTCAAAAAGCTATGTGCTATTTTGAGTTTTAGTGATATTTTGCTTCATTCATTTCCACAGCCCTGTAGAACATAGCTTAGAGATTCCAGGGAGATAATACCTGTGTAATTATGTATGTGTACACACATTGGTTAAAAAACTAGTACTTGTGAAGTTCACGGCATTCATTTTGCATAGTACTCTTGCATTTGTGCTTTTCAGCAAGCATTTATTAAATGCCCACTATGAGTATAGCATTGTTGCCAGTACAACTGGTTGTTCCTGCCCTCTGGACATTTGTTAGGTGGGGGATGATAAGCTATAGACATAAATAACATCAGAAAGCCTATGAATAAGGGTTAAAGTCAGCAGAGGCGGTGGTCCATGCTATGGGGTGGTCAGGGAACGTGAAGTTGGAGCATGTTGGAGTTGAACTGGGCCTTGGAGAATGGGTGGGATTTTAATACATTAGAAGGAGACAGGGTGTAAGCACAGCCTGAGGGCTGAGGCTGAAAGTGGCGTATTGAGGGACAGTGACGAAATTGCCTTACTAGAATAGCAAGTTGTAATTTGCAAAGGTGCGCTACAGCACAGGTGGAATCATAAAAGAGAAAGTACATAGGCTTTTGAATCGAATTGCTGGAGTTTATATACTGGTGTCTCCGTTTGAAACCTATGTGACCTTGGACAAGGTACTTAAATTCTTTATACCTTAGTTTTATTTTCCAGAAAAGGGAACCAATAATAGATCCTGCCTCTTGGCAGTTGTTGTGAGGAATGAAGTGAGATGATATAAAGCACTTCCCACAAGGCCTGGTGTGTGATGAGCACTTGAAAAATGCTACTGCTGTTACTACAGCCAGATAATACCCTGAAATGCCAGGTTAAGGTGTTTTCATTTCATTTCTGTTGCAACTGGGAGCCACTGAAAGTTTTATGTAGCAAAGGAAGAGGATGGAAGTGGTATTTAGGAAGAGTCATCCGGTAGCAATAAGGAGCTTGCTTATCAGCAACATGAGAGGAGGACTGGGAGAATAGAAATAAGGAAATTGAGGGAAAGTAGCACATTTGGAAAGAAAAAGATGAGTTATAGTTTGTGGATTATTTTGCAGATAATTATCCACTTGTACTAAATGTTTTCTAGGGGCAATATTTCTAAGAATAGCTTCAATTTCATGGTGAGATCTGTAAGTAAAAAGAAAACAAATAGCAAAGAATTTAAGCGATCTCCCATGAAGTTATTGTAGCTGAAATTCACATTGTATAATTTAAAATCCATTTTTGAAGAATGACCCATGGTACTTAAAACACAAACCAGGGACAAATTTAAATATAACTTTTCTGAAAAGACAGTTTGGGACTTATGGGTGTGAAGTTCCAGTCGTTTTCTTCCTCCTAATATCCATCTGTTTAGTTTGGGTCCTTAACATTCTTGGGGGAATTATACCTAACATTTCCTAATAATTGAGATAAAAGAAGACTACAGTACTATATAAACTAGTATTCTGTTTTCAGATCAACGATGGAATTTTAAGGATTGGAACTTCATGGTAATGTAGCTGTGGAATGTCAGAAACACAAACTATTCAACAAAACATTTAATGTTTGTTTAATTCAGGCTAAATGAGAGTTTAAACCACTACTATTTCTTGTTCTGGTGATTAGAGTAGGAGTCACCTGGAGAAGTTTAAGGGGTTGAGGACTCCCTATGTTGCCAGCTGGACTGGGGAGACCCCCCTGGACCCAGAAGCCTCTGCCCAGCCCATCCCCAGGATGTCATTGAAGGCTCTTGGTCTCCTCACTAGAAAGAATTCATGCGCAGACCAGACACAAAGATTGAGTGGTGCAAGTAGGAGAGTTTATTAAAGTAAGAATATGCCCTCAAGATGAGAGAGTAGGTGAGCTTGAGAGAGAGCTGAATGCCCTGGTTTGGAGTCTCATCTTTTATTGACAGTTGTTAACTAGGGGGTGGAATATTCATTACTTGGGGAGGGGATTTCTTGGGAGCAAAGTTTTGTACATTTTTTCCCTTATGTCATCACCGTTTCCAGCCTTCTTTGCCTTGGGCCTGTCTGGTTTGATCCAGCTTCTCGTGGCTTGTTTTGGAGTGCTGTCAGGACAGGTTCTCTAACTTTCCCAATAGTTGGCCATAACTCCCCCTTTGCTGGCCTCTAGGCATCCTGTTAAAGCCTGTCTACTCTAAAACCCACCCAAAAAGATTCTCCTCCATACAGTAGAAAATTCCACTCTTAGAGAGCAATTGCTTTGGATTTTCGAGGTTTGGAGACTTTTCATTAAAAGAAATTTGTATCAGTGTTCTCTTAGAGGGAACTGGTTGACAGGTCAGAACTCTGAAAGGATGGAAGAGACATTTTTGGAGATGTAAGTGTAGGGTTGTGCTAAGGGAGAATGGAAGTAAGGAGGAGTCTGGAAACTGGGCTCATAAACTTTTAATAATCCACAATAACCCGAGCAGGCACTATTCTATTACTTGTAAAGACTATAGAGTCTTACTCATTGTTTCAAGAAATTTTTTTTTTTTTTTAAGAATTGTTTTATAAAAGTTTTTTTTCTCCCTTATATTGATGCGAGGTGTATTACAGAACTGGCATGTTTTTCTGTATGTTTTAAATCAAATCTTCTGTCCTAGTCTCAGATAGGGCTCCCAATTTGTTTGGAAAATATGGTAACCATACTTATAAAAATTGAGGTGGCTGATCAACAAAAGTCTGGAATACTTTCTAAAAACTGAGGTATCTTATCAATCAAAGCCTGAAATTTTAGAAATGTTGATGCTTAATCATTTGTCATAATGAAAATGGAAAAATATATACTTTAAAAAATTATTCTATTTCTTAATATTTCCATACTATTTTAGCCATCTGAGATGGGAAATTAAAAGTTTCTGTGTGGCCAAAAAATCTACTCAGGAAAGTAAGAAAAACCACAAATTAATTTTATTTATTTATTTATTATTAATTAATTAATTAATTTAAAGTAGTCTCAATACCCAGGGTGGAATGAACATGGGGCTTGAACTCATGACCCTGAGATCAAGACCTGAGCTGAGATTAAGAGTCAGATGCTTAACCAACTGAGACACGCAGGCACCCCACAAATATTATTTAAATCAGAGATTTATTGAAACACTAAATCAAGATTCTATTCTACGTATTGATTAATGATTAGTAATCTAACACACTAAAAAGAAAAAAAACACTTAAACATGAAGAAGTGATTGTATACAATCTTTTTCTTGGTACTCTAGTAAGTATGGATGCCTTTTTAGTTGAATAGAAGTAATTTTTCAACCCATACTTCTTTGGAAAGATTCAGTTAAGTATGTGACAAAAAAAAATTACAAGGGCTCTCAAAGAACCATTTTTATCCTTGCATGAGTTGTCTCAACAGATTTCTTGTGTAATCTCCATATTGGATTGAGCTACAGTTGCATATGGATAGGTCTAGTTCCTCTGGCTCCTTCTTCACTCCTCTTCCTCTTTAGTTTTCGGTGCTTGACTTTCTTCGCTGGAGCATGATGGGACATCTCATTCAGATACTTGGTCATCACTGATGTTGTGGCCACCAGCCGGCAGAGTATTTGGTCAATGTCATAGATGGACTGATTTTCTAGGTCATTACCAAATGTATTTGAGGAGGCTGGTTTTTTCAGCTAAAAGAAGAGAGGCAGATGATATTATAGATTTTTTTCTTACTGTAGTTCAGATTACATTTGTTTTCTGGATATGTACACTTAAACTCTAAACACTACCCATTATGTATCTATACAAAAGAAAGGTTGCTATAAAAGGTGTAAGTGCAGAAGAAATGCTCTTTTGTATATGATTATAAGATTATAGTGATCATTATCACCATCAGCAAGCATTTAATATGTGCTTTTTATGGTTAGAGCATTCTGCTGAAAGAAATTACTTGAATATTAGTAAAATGTTTTCCTTTACTAAGCAGCCTCCATGTATAATGCAGTCAAATCCTAGTAATTTTATAAATATCTCATTGTTGTGAAGGTCAATGAGCTTTTAAGATTGCCTCAAAATACGGTGCCATTGGCAAAGTGGGAAATTAGTTTAAGAGCACCATTTCCCAGAAAATTATCCTAACCTTAGAAATTAGTTTATAGTCTGTTTAAAAAAGAAAAAAATAAATACTTATTTTTCTTAGCTTTCTTAGGTAGATCTGGAAGGGACTTTACAGATCCCTTGTCCAGATACTTCATTTATGGATGAGACAGCTGAGAAAGATTGAATGACTTACCTATGGGCCCAGACAGATAACTTCATCTCCTACCCATTCTACTCATTGTAGCTCACTACTTTCCTGATCTATTTTGTAACTTGAAAGAGAGAGGATGAACTAGATTATTTTAAGGACTTTCTAATTCAGTATACATTGTTGAGCCCCAAGTATGTGCAAGACACTGTACTACATGTTTGGGGGTGAGTGGTGGGGGCAAGGACATGTTACAAAGAGGAATAAGACATGGTACTTTCCCTCAAAGAAGCTGATAATCTTATGTTTTAAAGTCTATGGTATTTATAACTATTACTGTTTGCATCACTAATTCACCTTTTTTTGGTGTTTTTTCCATTTCATCCACAGGTAATGCACAGATAAAACAGACAGGATTAAAAAGAGAGCTTGTACTAAAATATAAATGAGATGTAAAGAACCCTGAAATATATCCATATTGGCAAAACTGCAGCATAGTTTGTCCAGAGGGTAAGGTAGACAGTGAGATGGAGAAGGCTTAACTTTCAGATAATGCATTTCTTCTGGAAAAATCTCCCATCCAACCTTTGTCCAGATAGTTCCATCACAAATGCAGAAGCTCTCCTTAAAGAAGCAGATAAACAACAGAGAAAAAGTTAGGATAGTCCTTGAATGGACATCTTTCTCAACTGGGGAAAAAAACATCTAGCCAAAAAATTGGTCACAGAGCAGAATCACTCTGGGATCAGTTAATGTGGTGCTCCACTCAAAAGCATTGTCAGCACAATATACACTGATGAGCATTATAACATCATTAGTCATAGTGATTCAGGATAAATTCAGTGATGTCATAAAGGACCACATTAGAACTAAAAGGTGTCACCTAGCCAATTACTGGGTTTCTTTCTTTCTTTCTTTCTCTTTCTTTCTTTCTTTCTTTCTTTCTTTCTTTCTTTCTTTCTTTCTTTCTTTCTTTCTTTCTTTCTTTCTTTCTTTCTTTCTTTCTTTCTTTCTTTCTTTCTTTCTTTCTTTCTTTCTTTCTTTCTTTCTTTCTTTCTTTCTTTCTTTCTTTTCTTTCTTTCTTTCCTTTCTTTCTTTCTCTCTCTCTCTGATTGTATTTTTAAGTAATCTCTACACCCATTGTGGGGCTTGAACTCACAACCCCAAGAGTAAGAGTTGCATGCTCCACCAACTGAGCCAGCCAGGCACCCCTCCTGGGTTTCCTAGGGATATTTTTCCTTGCTTTTTGCCAGAATGTTTTGAGCTTTTTCCCTTTTCTGAAAAATGAAGACTTTACTAATTTTTGCTTGCTAATAAATTTTGTAATCATATTAACAGATTTTCATAGAAATAATTTACCTATATCTCCTCCAAGCCTTCTGAAGTATGGCAGTTTTATATCTACCTAAAATGTTGCTATGGCCATACCGTTGCACACAATTTAGCATCTGCTTCTGTTTTTTTTCACTCTGGAATGTCCTTCCCTTCAAATAGTTAAGCAAATATTGAGTTCCTCCCCCTTTTAACTTATGTCCCTTTGGTGGCAATGTGGTACTGTCCAATAATGAGTGAGGGGTGGGGAATTTGGCATGGAGTATGATAAAAAGATGAGACATAGATCCTGCCTTTAAAGAGCTTACAGTCTAGAGATAGTAGCAAAAAACAAGATAGGAAAAATTATGAGATAGACTAAAATGAGAGCTAACTCAAATTATAATCATGTAATGGTTGAGAGAGCAATGAGTTCTTTTTGGGGGAATCAGAAGTCAGAAGTTTCACAGAAGAGTATTTGAGTAAGCTTTGAAGAACGAGTAGAATTTTGGAAGATGGCAATGCAGAGAGGGCATCTTAGGTTGAGGAAACATAATAGAGAAATGCTCTGTCAACATTCATATAATAAATACTTATTGAGTACCTCTATGTGCTAAATACTGTCCTAGGACCTGAGAATATATGCACAATTTGGCACAAAACAGAATCTTTATGTTCCTCAGTTTGCTTTCCAGTAGGAAGACCCAGAAAATATATCTGTCAAAATCTATAAATCTATAGAGAGCTTTCGAGAAAAGTAGAACGGCAAGGGGGTTATGAAGTTGCCGGCAAGGGGGTTATGAAGTTGCCAGTAAGTGAATGAGCGAGTGTGTGTTCCTTTACAGAGGGCAAGCAGGAAAGGCCTCTCTGATAAGCTAATGTCTGAGCAGACAGACAGCTGAGGAACTGAGAGTGAGCCATGTTGACAGGTGGCGATGTTGCTCTGTAAATAATGGGTAGACTCTCTGGATGAATGTTGGAAGGGATAAAGCTAGAAAGGTAGTTTGTGGCTAGATGGATGTTGGAGGGCTCTGTGTTTTATTCAGTAGTCAGTAGGAGTCATTTAGAGAGTTTTGAGGAGAAGAGTGACATAATGATAAACTTACCGAGTGCTTTACTATGTCCCAGGCACTGTGCCAAGATACTTGCATGCATTATACTACATTTTGTTTAGTCCTTACAATTATATGAGGACTGTACTACAATACTTCCATTTTATAGATGAAACCTAGAGAGGTTAAGGTATTACTGCGATCTAAGTGTTTGTGTCTTCTCACCCCCAATTCATATGTTGAATACTAATGCCCAGTGTGATAGTTTTAGGAGGGCCTTTGGGAGGTGCTTAGAAAATGAGGGTGGAACCCTCACAAATAAGATTAATGTCCTTATAAGAGGTCTCACAGAGCTCCCTAGCCCCTTCCACCATGTGAAGGCATAGTGAGAATATGCCAACTACGAAGAAGGAGGGCTCTCATCAGACCACAACCATGTTGGTACCTTGATCTTGGACTTCTCAGTCTCCAGAACTGTGAGAAATGAATTTTTGTTGTTTATAATCTACCCAGTCGGTGATGTTTTGCTATAGTGGCCTGAATGCATTACACAGGTATGGTGGCATTAAGAGGATGCTTGCAATAAACTCCTTTCTCTATGAAGCCACCCCAAATAAACATGTGCTTTCAGTAAAATCAGTGTGCTTATTTTACAAATGCAGTTTCATGACAAGTTCTTTAGTTCCGTCTTCTGACTAATTCCTCCATCCTGTATTGGAATTCTGGAACTACCACTGACTCCAGGTTACCCAAATAGTGTAGCCAAAATCTAAACCTTGGATTCCAGTTTAGGGAATTAATTTTGCTTGCAGCATGAATAATAGGTTTGAATCTGTGAAGGGCTGGAAGCAAGAATACTAGTTAACTGGTCCCTGTATGTTAATACAATTCCTGGAGCACCTGGGTGGCTCAGTTGGTTGAGTGTCCAACTCTTGATCTTGGCTCGGGTCTTAATCTCAGGGTTGTGCATTCGAGCCCTGTGTTGAGTCCAGCAAATAAACAAACCAAAAAAACCCTAAAAACTATTCCAGACGTGGGTCTGAATTTGACCTCTTTTATTATGTCCACTTTACAGATAGACAAATGAGGCTTAGGAGATTGTTGTTACTACAGATGACACAGCTGAGTGTTACAGTGATGTTTTTTAAAGTTTCTATTTCAATTCCAGTTAGTTACCATACAGTGTAATATTATTTTCAGATGTACAATTTAGTGATTCAACACTCCACAAAACACCCAGTGCTCATCACAAGTGCCCTCCTCAATCGCCATCACCTATTTCACCCAACCCCCTACCCATTTCCCCTCTGGTAACCATCAGTTTGCTCTCTGTAGTTAAGAGTCTGTTTCTTGGTGTGCCTCTTTGTCTCTTTTCCCCCCTTGCTCCTTTGTTTTGTTTCTTAAATTCCACATAGGAGCAAAATCATATGGTATTTGTCTTTTTCTAATTGACTTATTTTGCTTAGCATAATACTCTCTCTAGCTCCATCCACATCCTTGCAAATGGCAAGATTGCATTCCTTTTTAAGGTTAAGTAATATTCCAATTTATGTATACACCTTAAGTAATATTCCATTTTATATATATACCACATCAGTATAGATGGACACTTGGGCTGTTTCTGTAGTTTGGCTATTGTAGATAATGCTGCTATAAACATCGGGGTCCATGTATCCCTTTGAATTGGTATTATTGTATTCTTTGGGTAAATACTGCAATTGCTGAATTGTAGAGTGGTTCTATTTTTTACTTTTGAGGAACCGCCATACTGTTTTCCACAGCGGCTGCACCAGTTTGCCTTCCCACCAGCAGTGCAAGAGGGTTCCCCTTTCTCCACATCCTCACCAATACCTGTTGTTCCTTGTATTTTTTATTTTACCTCTTCTGACAGATGTGAGGTGAAATCTCATTGTAGTTTTGATTTGTATTTCTCTGATGATGAGTAATATGGAGCATCTTTTCATGTGTCTGTTGGCCAACTGTATGTCTTCTTTAGAAAAATGTCTATCCATGTCTTTTACCCGTTTTTTAGTTGGATTATTTGTTTTTTGGGTGTTGAATTGTATAGGTTCTTTATATATTTTGGATACTAACCCTTTATCAGAGATGTCATTTGCAAATATCTTCCCCCATTCCACAAGTTGCGTTTTAGTTTTGTTGTTTGTTTCCTTCTCTGTGCAGAAGCTTTTTATTTCAATGAAGTCCCAATCCTTTATTTTTGCTTTTGTTTTCCTTGCCTCCAGAGACATATCGAGAAAGAAGCTGCTATTGCTAATGTCAAAGAGGTTACTGCCTGTGTTCTCCACTAGGACTTTTTAGTAGTTTCCTGTCTCACATTTAGGTCTTTTATCCGTTTTGAAGTTATTTTTGTGTGGGGTGTAAGAAAGTGGTCCAGTTTTCATTCTTTTGCATGTTGCTCTCCAGTTTTCCCAACACCATTTGTTGAAGAGACTCTTTTCCATTGGCTCTTTTTTGAAGATTAATTGACCATATAGTTGTGGGTTCATTTCTGGGTTCTCTATTCTGTTCCATTGGTCTATGTGTCTATTTTTGTGCCAGTACCATACTGTTTTGATCACTACAGCTTTGTAATATAACCTGAACTCCAGAATTGTGATGCCTTCAGCTTTGCTTTTCTTTTCAAGGTTGCTTTGGCTATTTGGGATCTTTCATGGTTCCATACAAATTTTAGGGTTGGTTGTTCTAGCTCTGTGAAAAATGCTGTTGGTATTTTGATAGGGATTGCATTAAATGTGTAGATCACTTTGGGTAGTATAGACATTTTAACAATATTTATTCTTTTAATTCATGAATGCTTTCCCATTTCTTTGTGTTTCATTTTCATCTCTTTCATCAGTGTTTTACAGTTTTCAGAGTACTGGTCTTTCACCTCTTTGGTTAGGTTTATTCCTAAGTATCTTATGGTTTTTAGTACAATTGTAAATGGGATTAATGCCCTAATTTGTCTTTCTGCTGCTTCATTATTTGTGTATAGAAATGCAACATATTTCTGTATGTTGTTTTTGTATCTTGTGACTTTACAGAATTCGTGTATCAGTTCTACAGGTTTTTGGTGGAGTCTTTTGGGTTTTCTATATAGAGTATCATGTCATCTGCAAATAGGGAAAGCTTGACTTCTATGCCAATTTGGATGCCTTTTATTTCTTTTTGTTGTCTGATTGCTGTAGCTAGGACTTCCAGTACTATGTTGAATACCAGTGCTGAGAGTAGACATCCGTGTCTTGTTCCTGACCATAGAGGAAAAGCTCTGTTTTTTTCCCATTGAGAATGATATTAGTTGTGGGTTTTCATATATGGACATTATTATGCTGAGATACATTCCCTCTAACCCTACTTTGTTGAGAGTTTTTATCATGAATGGATGTTGTACTTTGTCAAATGCTTTTTCTGCATCTATTGAAAGGGTCATGTGGTTCTTATCCTTTCTTTTATTAATGTGGTGTATCACACTGATTGATTTGCGAATATTGAACCGCCCTTGCAGCCCAGGAATAAATCCCACTTGATTTGTTCACAGACGAATTCTACCAAACATTTAAAGAAGAGCTAATACTTATTCTTCTCAAACTATTCCAAAAAACAGAAAAGGAAGGAAAACTTCCAGATTCATTCTATGAGGCCATGATTGGTGAATGATTCTTTTAATCCTTTGGGTTCTCTTTGCCACTGAGAATTTTTGTATCCATGTTCATCAGGGATATTGGCCTGTAGTTTTTAGGGGAGTCTTTTTTTGGTTTTGGTATCAGGGTAATGCTGGCCTCATAGAATGAATTCCAAAACTATTTTTTGGAATAGTTTGAGAAGAATAGGTATTAACTCTTTAATTATTTGGTAGAATTTGTCTGTGAAGCCATCTGGCCCTGGACTTTGGTTTGTTGGGAGATTTTTAACTGATTCAGTTTCTTTGCTGGTTATCAGTCTGTTCAAGTTTTCTCTTTCTTCCTGTTTCAGTTTTGGTAGTTTATACGTTTCTAGGAATTTATGCATTTCTTCTAGATTGTCCAATTTGTTGGCATATAGTTTTTCATAATCTCTTATGATTGTTTGCATTTCTGTGGTGTTCGTTGTTATTTCTCCTCTCTTGTTCATGATTTTATTTATTTCATTGATCTATTGTGTTTTTTTTAAGTTTCTTTATCATTTATTTCTGCTCTAATCTTTATTATTTCCTTCCTTCTTTTGGTTTTAGGCTTTTTTCTTGTTCTTTCTCTAGCTCCTTTAGGTGTAAGGTTAGGTTGTTTATTTGAGATTTTTCTTGCTTCCTGAGGTAGGCCTGTATTGCTATATACTTCCCTCTTGTCACCACTTTTGCTGCATCCCAAGTGTTTTGGACCATTTTGCTTTCATTTTCATTTGTTTCTATTTTTTTTATTTCTTCTTTGATTTCCTGGCTGACCCGTTCATTGTTTTGTAGCATGTTGTTTAAGCTCCATGTATATGTGGGCTTTTCAAATTTTTTTTGTGTGTGGTTGACTTCAACATTGTAGTCAGAAAATATGCATGGTATGATCTCAATCTTTCTGTACTTGTTGAGGCCTGATTTGTGACTTAGTATGTGATCTATTCTTGAGACTGTCCCATGTGCACTTGAAAAGAATATGTATTCTGCTGTTTTAGGATGGCATGTTCTGAATATGTCTATTAAGTCCATGTGGTCCATTGTGTCATTCAAAGCCATTATTTCCATCAATCAGAGAAAGACATGTATCATATGACCTCACTGATATGAGGAATTCTGAATCTCAGGAAACAAACTGAGGGTTGCTGGAGTGGTGGGGGGGTGGGAGGGATGGGGTGGCTGGGTGATAGACATTGGGGAGGGTATGTGCTATGGTGAGCGCTGTGAATTGTGTAAGACTGTTGAATCACAGACATGTACCTCTGAAACAAATAATACATTATATGTTAAAAAAAAAAGAAGAAGAAGATAGCAAGAAGGGAAAAATGAAGGAGGGGGAAATTGAAGGGGGAGATGAACCATGAGAGACTGTGGACTCTGAGAAACAAACTGAGGGTTCTAGAGGGGAGCGGGGTGGGAGGATGGGTTAGCCTGGTGATGGGTATTAAAGAGGGCACGTACTGAATGGAGCACTGGGTGTTATACTCAAAAAATGAACCATGGAACACTACATCAAAAACTAATGATGTAATATATGGTGATTAACATAACATAATTAAAAAAAAGCCATTATTTCCTTGTAGATTTTCTGTTTAGATGATATGTGCATTGATATAAGTAGGGTGTTAAAGTCCCCTACTATTATTGTGTTTTATCAATTAGTTCCTTTATGTTTTTTATTGTTTTATATATTTGGGTGCTCCCATCCTGGATGCATAAATATTTATAATTATTAGTTGGATTATCCCCTTTTTTATGCTATAGCGTCCTTCTTTATCTCTTGTTACAGTCTTCATTTTAAAGTCTAGTTTTCCCGTATAAGAATTGCTACTCAGGTGTTCTTTTGACATCCATTAGCATGATAAATGGTTCTTTATCCCCTCACTTTCAATCTGTAGGTGTAAAATGAGTTTCATGTAAGCAGCATATAGATGAGTCTTGGTTTTTTTTTTTTATCCAGTCTGGTACCCTGTGTTTTTTTATTGGAACATTTAGTCCATTTACATTCAGAGTAATTATTGAAAGATATGTACTTAGTGCCATTTTATTACTTGTTTTGTCATTGTTTCTGGAGATGTTCTCTGTTCCTTTCTTATCTCTGTCACTTTTGGTCTTTCCTTTCTACTCAAGGAGTCCCTTTTAATATTTCTTGCAGGGCTGGTTTAGTGTTTGTGTGTCTGGGAAACTCTTTTTCTCTCCTTCTCGTCTGAATGATAGCCTTGCTGGATAGAATATTCTTGGCTGCACATTTTCCCCATTCAGCACTTTGACTGTGTCATACCACTCCCTTCTGGCTTGCCATGTTTTTGTTGAGAAATCTGCAGCTAGCCCTATGGGTTTTCCCTTGTAAGTTAAGGGCTTCTTTTGTCTTTCTGCTTTTAAGTTTTTTTCTTTATCACTATATTTTGCAAATTTAGTTACAATATTTTTGGTGTTGGCCTGCTTTCGTTGATTTTGATGGGAGTTCTCTGTGCCTCCTGGATCTGGATGTTTGTTTCCTTCTCCAGATTAGGGAAGTTTTTTGCTATTATTTTTTCAAATAAATTTTCTGCTCCCTTTTCTCTCTTCTTCTTCTGGGACTCCTATAATACAAATGTTATTACTTTTGATGAAGTCACTCAGTTCCATAAGGTGAAGTCTATTCTAATGTTCCATAATTCTTCTCTCTTTTGTTCAGCTTCCTTATTTTCCATTGTCTTCTATATCAATAATTCATTCTTCCTTTTCTTTCAGCCTGCTGTTCATTGCCTCAAACCTGTCTCTAATCTCAGTTATTACATTTTTCACTTCTGACAGATTCTTTTTAACTCTATTATTTCTGTGTTATGGGTCTCCCTGAAGTTTTCCATTCTTTTCTCAAGTCCAGTGAGTATCCTTATGATGCTTTAAATTCTCCCTCAGGCATGTTACTTATATTTGTTTCACTCAGATCTCTGGCTGTGACCTTATCTTGTTCTTTCATGTGGGATGAATTCTTCCATCTTGGCACTTTGTCTAAGTCTCTGCCTCCTCCTCCTCCCCCTCCTCCCCCCCCACTCCTCCTCCTCATCCTTCTTTTTCTTCTTCTTCTTCTGTGTGGCTTCTCTCACTTTAGTTGTGGAATTTGTTCTGTCAGTCTTCAGGTTCATTTCTGGGGTATTTAGGATGATTGTTATCTACTTCTGTTTGTGGGACAAGATGAGCCTAGGGTACCCCTATCCTGCTTCCATCTTCCTCTGTAAAGTGATCTTTTTAACTCTCTCAAAAACTCCTATGTGGAGTTTCATGAGATTGTGAATGCTGATCATGATAGGCTGGATAACAGCCCCCAAAGATATCCAGGTCCAAATTACTGGAACCCATGAATGTTATAGGGCAAAATGGACTTTGCAGATACGATAAGGATTAAGGATTTTGAGATTGAGAGATTATCCTGGATTCTCCTGGTGGACCCTAAATATAATCACAATTGTCCTTATAAGAAGGAAATCGATGTTTGACAGGAAGAGGAGAAGGTGATGTGACTGGAAGCAGAGAGTGGCATGATGCACTTTGAAGGTGTTGGGAGGGGCTACAATCTGAGGAAAACAGAAAATTGCTAGAAGATGAAAAAGGCAAGGAATGGTTTTTCCCCTCAGACCTCTAGAAGGAGTCAGCCCTGTCTATGCTTGACTATAGTCCAGTGAAACCAATTTCAGACTTCTGGTACCTAGAAGTGTAAAAGAATACATTAGTGTCTTAAGCCGTCAAGTCTATGATAATTTGTTATAGCAGCCATAGGAAACTAATACAGATTTTGGTACCTGGAATTGAGGTGCAGCTGTAAAAAATATCTAAAAATGTGGAAGCAGCTTTGGAATTGGGTAATGAGTAGATAGAAGAATTTTGAGGTGCAACATAGAAAAAGCCTAGGTTGCCTTGAGCAGACTGTTGTTAGAAACACAGATGTTAGAGATGCTTCTGGTGAGTGCTCAGAAGGAAATGAGGAGCGTGTTATTGGAAAATGGAGGAAAGACAATCATGGCAGAAAGCTTGGCTGAATTGTGTCCTGTCCTTTTACCAAAAGCAGAACTTGTAAGTGCGGAACTTGGACATTTAGCTAAAGGGATTTCCAAACAAAGTGTTGAAGGCATGACCTGGTTTCTTCTTGTTGCTTATAGTAAAATGTGAGCGGGAAAGATAAAGTGAGGAAAAAATTGTTATGTAAAAGGGAAACAGGACTCGATGATTTGGGAAATTCTCAGCCTATCCAGGTAGCAAAAGTGCTAAAATTAGGAGATTCACTATTAGGAAAGTATGCTCTGGAGAAAAGGCAAGGATGTGGCTGGACAGTGTTTTGTGGGTGCTGAAGAGATTGGGTGTGATACGCATGGCTCCCCTCAGTCATCTTAGCAGAAGTCAGAAATAGAAATAAGATTATCCAGGAGGGACCCATGGAGGAGCCTCTTGCTTTATGGAATGAGGCTCTGTGGCTTGCAGGGAGACTCACAAGTGTTTTGAGGATGTTATACCAGTAGGAACATTGTCAGTTTGAACAAAGGGACACAGAGAAAACAAAAAGAAGAAAGGCTGCTTGGGGCACCTGGGTGGCTCAGTCGGTTAAGTGTCTGCCTTCGGCTCAGGTCATGATCTCAGGGTCCTGGGATCCAGCCCCATGTCGGGCTCCCTGCTCAGTGGGGAGTCTGCTTCTCCCTCTCCCTCTGCTGCTCCCCCGCTTGTGCTCTCTCTCTCAAATAGATAAATAAAATGTTAAAAAAAGAAAAGAAAAGAAAAGAAAAAAGGCTGCTGGACTCCCAAAACCCTACAGGCAGGAAACAGACTGATGAAGCTATTCAGCTGTGAATACATGCTACCTTTCCTAAAAAAGAATGATTCAGGCTGAAACACAGGCCAAGAGGATGGAGCCTTCTGCCACAGAGGATTATTCCTAGGTCTTGACACCTAATAGGATTTGCCCTGTGGGACTCCAGAATTGCTTGGGACTGGTGACTCCCTGTTTTCCTTCTACTTTCTCCCTTTCTGAATGGCAGTGTCTACAACTCTTACACTGTGCCTGTCCCACCATTGTATTTTGGGAGTAGAGAACTTGATTTCTAGTTTCACAGGTCTGCAGATGGAGAGGAATTTTACTCCAGGATGATGGATCACACCAAAGTCTCACCCATAGCTTGTTTAGATGATTTAGATGATAAGGTTTGAGACTTTTGAGTTGATGATATTTTAGATGAGCATTTGGACATGGGTTGATGTTGTAATGTGCTGAGATTTTTGGATGTTGGCATGAGGTGCATGTATTTTGCATGTGGGATAGATGTGAATTTTAGGGCAGGCTGTGATGAGCTGAAAAATGGCTACCAAACATATCTAGGTCCTTATTCCTGGAACCTGTGAATGTTATTTCATATGGCAAAATGAATTTTGTAGATCCTTCAGTTAAGGATGAGGAGATTATTCTGGATTATCAAGGTGACACCTGATGTACTTTGAAGATGGAGGAAAGAGCCACCAGTCAAGGATAAAGGCTACCACTAGTGGTTGAAAAGGGCAAGAAAATGGGTTTTCCTCTTGGGTCCCTCAGATGGAATCAGCCTTGCCAACACCTTGACTTTAGCCCATTGATACCTGTTTCAAACTTCTGGATTCTAGAACTGTGAGAGAATACATTTGTGTTGTTTCAGTCATCAAAGTTTGTTACAGCAGCCACAGGAAATTAATACTTCAACCTTCAGATTAATCTGGGCCTTATTTACAACTTACAATATTCAGTTGTTCCATCTAGGAATATGGTAAGCCTTTCCATTTATTTGAGTCTTTCATTTCTCTCAAAGTGTAATTTTATTCAAACAGGTCTTGCAGATTTTGTGATGACATTACTATGGGTGCTATAGTGAATGGAATTATTTTAAACACTTTTTTTTAAAAGAGAAAAGCTGGGCACCTGGCTGGCTCAGTTGGAGGAGTATGCAGCTCTTGATCTTGGGGTCATGGGTTCAAGCCCCATGTTATGTGTAGAGATTACTTAAATAAATATTAAAAAAAGAGAAAAGCTATTTTTGAATTTATTTTGAAGGATCACAAGGGATAAAGCAAGTGATGGCTCATCTATTGGAAATGAATTTTTGTTTCTCTAGAGTAGAAAATTTTTTAAAGATTTTATTTATTTTTTTGACAGAGAGAGACATAGCGAGAGCAGGAACACAAGCAGGGAGAGCGGGAGAGGGAGAAGCAGACTTCCTGCAGAGCAGGGAGCCTGATGAGGGACTCGATCCCAGAACTCTGGGACCATACCTGAGCCTAAGGCAGACGCTTAATGACTGAGCTACCCAGGCGCCCTAGAGTAGAAATTTTAATGGAATATGGTCTCTTTGGGATTAGATATCACATACAATATTTATTTATCTTCAAAATTTTAGCACCATTTTAGGAACACGGTGAATGTCCCAAAGTGCTATGCTAGTTGAGTATCATCTATCTTGAAATTCAGTGAAAACAACCTTAACAAATCTTCTACACACAGTGGTTTTTTTTAAGATTTTTAAATTTATTTGCTTGAGAGAGAGCGAGCAAATAAGAGAGAGCATGAGTGGGGGGCAAGGGTGGCGGGAGGGAGAAGTTGACTCTTCACTGAGCAGGGAGCCCACTGTGGGGCTCAATCACAAGACCCCGGAATCATAACCCGAGCTGAAGGCAGACACCTGACTGAGCCACCCAGGCGCCCCTTCTATACATAGTCTTTATAAACTCCAGATATATAATAGTACCTTGTAAATAGTTGAGCATATTTCTTAGTCTTTGTCTTATTATTGTGCATTTTATTGTCCTATTCCTTCAGATGCAAGGCTGGCCCTGAAAAAATATATTGCAAAGGTCTCGGCAGCAGTTACAGACACAGAAAAGGGACCAGGGAAGCTCTTTAAAGAAGACAAGGTACTGCATTATGATTATTGTTTGTTCAGAAGTCTTTTGAGATTTTTGCCTTACATCTTTAATTTCTGTACTAATGCTCTAGAGGTAGGTGGTGGTCCTTACTGCTGTCTTCTCCCTCCCTCCCTTCCCACTTCCCTCCTACCCTTCCTCCCTCCCTCCTTCCTTCCTTAGTAAACGACTAGTAAGAGATAGACTGATCAAAATTAAATGAAATACTATAAAGGAGTGACATAGAGATGTATGTACTAAGTATTACACTCAGCAACATGAATACTTTAAAAAAAAGAGATTTATTTATTTATTTATTGAAAGAGAGAGAGAGAGAGAGAGAGCACAAGCATGCACGAGCAAGGGGGGGAGGGGGAGGGGCAGAGGGACAGGAGAGAGAGTCTTAATCAGACTCTGCACCCTGAGTAGGGATCCCGATGCAAGGCTTTATCTTATGACCCTGAGACCACCATCCTGAGATCATGACCTGAGCCAAAATCAAGAGACAGGTGCTTAACCAACTGAGTCAGCCAGGCACCTGAACATGAATACATTTTTAAAGTATATTGTTGAGTGAAAAAAAAAATCAGCGAAGACTACAGGAGAGATTTTCATAAACTCCAAAAGCAAACAAAATAAAACTATATTGTTTAGGGATACCTACATATAGGGTAAAACTATTAAAAAAGAAAGCAAAGTTATAAGCACAGATTGTCATTATCTCTTGGAAGAGGATAAGGGGATGAATTATGGGAAGGGCACAGAAATAGAGTTATTCTGGCAATGTTCTAGTTATTCTGTTGATTATTTGGGTCTACTGATACTCATTTCATTAAGTTTTGCTTTAAAACTTATATATATATATCATATTTTAGTTTCTTTGTATATACAAAGAAATATATTACATATTCAGACGAGATCTATATATTACATATTCAAACTTTACATGATGATAAAAAAAAGATACACAGATGTAAGGATAGCTAATTGTAAAGCCGACTTCCCACATTTACCATATACTAAGTTCTGCATGTGGACTAGTTTATTGCTGTGGATATACACTAAAATAAAAAGATATGTTCCAGGTACCAGAACTGTGTTTTGGTTTTAAATTATCTCTCTCAGGGTGCCTGGGTGGCTCAGTCAGTTGGGTGACTAACTCTTGATTTCAGCTCTGGTTGTGATCTCAGGGTGGTGGGATGGAGCCCCACATAGGGCTCCCAACTCAGTGGGGAGTCTGCTTAAGATTCTCTCTCTCTCTCTCTCTCTCTCTCGGTCTCCCCCTCCCCCTGCTTGGGCACGCACTCTCTCTCTCAAATAAATAAATCTTTAAAAAAACAAATTATCTCTTGCATTTCTGTGCAGGATGTTCTGTGAATTCCCTGTGACTTATAATTCTCATGAAAAAGAATTAGCTATTGCTCAAAGTGTAATACATCCCCACATCTGGGAACATGATAAATTACACATTTCACTTGTGGTTTGTAAAACACTTTATGAAATCTCTTATGAAACCAACAAAATATAGGCAAAATTCTAAGAATAGCTATTTCAGCTATTGGATCTCTGGGAAACAAAAATTTCCTGCCACAGACAGTGCCTTGTCCAACTAGTTACTGTAAAAGCTTTTTAAATTTCAGTGTTTAAATATTTGGTTATTTGAACTAGAAAATACTGTGTACATATAGTAATAATTAGAACAAAATTGAAATGCCTAAAGCAAACTTAATAGCTTTCTCTCTTCCCATTTCCAGTCTTGCTATCTTACCCTATGGTTCTAATAACAATGTTTTTTTTTTTTTAAAGATTTTATTTACTTGACAGAGAAAGACACAGTGAGAGAGGGAACACAAGCAGGAGGAGTGGGAGAGGGAGAAGCAGCCTTCCCACCGAGCAGGGAGCCTGATGCGGGGCTCGATCCCAGGACCCTGAGACCATAACCTGAGCCGAAGGCAGACGCTCAATGACTGAGCCACCCAGGCACCCCAACAATCTTGTGTTAATTTCGCCATACTTGTCCCATCACTTATATAAATATATGTACGCACACATATGGTTTTATAAGGTTTTGTTTTTCTAAAAGTGGGATTACACTATATATATTATTCTTTTTTTGAACTACATATTATTCTTTAATTTGCTTTTTTTCCTTTTAATAATATATTATGGACATCTTTCCAAATCCACTTGATTCTACATATGTCTGCATACAATACTGCTTATTTAATAATATGGACAGGCCATGCAATAAATGCATTCATTTCTCTTTCTTATTACAAACCATAGAACAAGTAAACATCTTAAAGCAGACAGCCTCAGTTTGCTGTGCATGGGCAGAAATAACTTTGCAATGCAAACTGAGACGTTTTCAGTGAGGTGGAGCTCTTCTGGAATTTCTTCCACTTCCTCTCCTCTGAACCATCTGAGAGGGAATAAAATAGCGTTGTCTGTTGAGTTGCATCCGGGTCATACCAACCACCTGTTCTCCAACCTTTGCAAATGTTTCTCTTTATCACAGGGCCCAATGAGACTAAAGAATTAGGGAGAGGGTGTACACTGGCCCAAGACTTCATGACTCTAGCTTATAAGTTTTATTATATACAACATTCCACTAATGTTAGAGCTGCACTGCCCAACATAGCAACCACTAGCCATGTGTAGCTATTTTAAGTTAGAATTAATTAAAATTAAATAAAATAAAAAATCCAGTTCCTCAGTCAGACTAGCCCCTTTTCTAGTACTCTATGGCTATAAATGTCAAATGGTGACTGGTTTGGACAATGCAGATAGCTCATTTCCATCATCGCAGAAAGTTCTGTTGCACAGTGCTAGTTTAGAGATACTATAGAGTTTTATTTTTCAATAAACAAGTAGAAAATAAACTCTTTGTTTCTGTCTCTAGAATACCATCCTCACTGCATGCCGTGTAAAAAATGAGTGGTTGGAAACCCATTTGGAAGCTTCCATTAATGAGATTTTTGAACAGAAACAACAATTGGAAGATACCGTGACTCCTATATTTACAAAAATGGCAACACCATGTAAGTTTTGGATGAAAATGGTTTGAATGCAGAAAAGATGAATATGAAGTTCAGTGTTGTTATTTCTGAGATACTCTGATTTTAACAATCTTCATTAAGTAGCCATTAACTTTTTTTTTTTAAAGATTTTGTTTATTTATTAATGAGAGACAGAGAGAGAGAGAGAGAGAGAGAGAGAGGCAGAGGGAGAAGCAGGCTCCCAAGGAGCAGGGAGCCCGATGCGGGACTCGATCCCAGGACCCTGGGATCATGACCTGAGCTGAAGGCAGATGCTTAACCATCTGAGCCACCCAGGTGCCCGCCATTAACTTTTTACCAGCACATATACAAGTATGATATAACTCCCTAGGTTTATTATTAGTTTCAGTATTAAGAATAAATAAAAATAATAACAATTATTTCTATAGAGAATATCTAATACTAATCTTAATATTGTTACCATTACTTGTTATTTAATTTTATATAATTTACTATGCCTTTGATTTTCAACTAGGAAGGCATGTCCTCCTAGGAGCTAGAGTGACTTAATTTGAAAAAGCACTTTCAGTATTACAACTGCATTTTGAAAAGCCTGTTGGGGGAATACTATCCTGTTCCTGGGGAAGGTACATCAGAATCTTGGTGGCAGGCATACCTAAGAATTTTTAAAATATCAGCTTTATTGGGATATAATTCTTATACTATAAAATTCACCATTTAAAAATGTACAATTCAGTGGTTTTCAGTATATTCACAGAGTTACACAATCATTACCACCATCTAATTTCAGAACATTTTACCACCCCAAAAAGAAACACCATTGGCAATCACCTCCTACCTCCTGCAAGCCTCCGGCAACCACTAATCTTTTCTATTTCTATAGATTTGCCCGTTCTGGACATTTCACTAATGGAATCATACAATCTGTGCCATTTTGTGTCTGGATTCTTTCATTTAGCATATTGTTTTCAAAGTTCCTCCATGTTTGAATTTGTTTCAATTTTCCTTTTTTTCTGAATAGTATTCCATTGTATGGATTCATTCATTAGTTGATGGATATTCAAGTTTCCATGCTTTTGGCTATTATAAATAACAATGCTGTGAGCTTTCCTGTACAAATTTGTGTGACTGCTTGTTTTCATTTCTCTTGGGAGAGAATTGCCGGGTTGTGCTTAATCATTTGAGGAACTGCTGAACCGTTGCCAATAAGCAATATATATGAAGATTCCAATTTCTCCACATCATCATCAACATTGTTATTGTCTTTTTAAAAAAATTTAGCCGTCCTAGTAGGTGTAAAGTGATATCTTAATGTAGTTCTAGTTTGCATTTCCTTAATTACTAATGATGTTAAACATCTTTTATGTGTTTACTGGCCATTTGTATATTTTCTTTGGAGTGGTATCTATCTTCATCCTTTGCCCATTTTTAAACTGCTCTTTTTGTTGTTGATTTGTAAGAGTTCTTTATGTATTTTGGAGTCAAGTCCCTTATCAGATAATATGCTTTGCAAATAGTTTCTCCCATTCTGTGGATTATCTTTTCATTTTCTTAATTGTGTTCTTTGAGACAAAAAAGGCTTTAAGTTTGAAGTCCAATTTATCTGTTTTTCCTTTTGTTGCTTATGCTTTCAGTGTCATATCTAGAAACATTGCCTAATCCAAGGTCACCAAAACTTACTCTTATGTTTTTTTTATAAGAGTTTTGTAGTTTTAGTTCTTTTCTTTTAGCTCTCTGGTCCATTTTGAGTTATTTTTTATATATGAGGTGAACTCATTCTTTTGAATGTGGATATTGAGTACCAAAGACTTTTTTGTTTGTCAAAAGGGGCTATGGTTTTTTCTGGTGGAATATCCCTTGCTATCTTTCTCTGGTATCTCTAGAGCTTATTCAGAGCACACACTGAGGTCCCCTTAAGGGAGACAGAGGCTTTACACTGTCCTTGTCTGTAAGTAGCCCACCACCCAGTTTGTGAGCGAGGGTGCATACCTGAAAAGATAAACTCAGTGCTGTGTATATTCAAAGAAGCCTGAGTATGAAGAGGAAGCATCATGAAGAAAGAGGAATTGCTGAAAGGATGGGGAACAAGGGTAGAATATGAAGGGAATTCTGGAATGAAAGCCCAGTCTGATGATGATAGGTTCAAACATGGGAACGGAGAAGTGGCCAAGATCCATTTGGTAGTAGTTGAGTCTGTGAGGAATAGGAGAAGAGGAGGTTGGAAAGTTAACTTGTGCTCACTTCATTAAAAGTACTGAATTATAAGCATAGAAGTTTGGTCTTTATTTCCAGGGCAGCAGGTTGCCATTAAAGGCTTTGGGGTAGCAGAGAAGAGGGATTAAGTAAGTAGTTGAGTCTGTGAGGAATAGGAGAAGAGGAGGTTGGAAAGTTAACTTGTGCTCACTTCATTAAAAGTACTGAATTATAAGCATAGAAGTTTGGTCTTTATTTCCAGGGCAGCAGGTTGCCATTAAAGGCTTTGGGGTAGCAGAGAAGAGGGATTAAGAATAGGAGAAGAGGAGGTTGGAAAGTTAACTTGTGCTCACTTCATTAAAAGTACTGAATTATAAGCATAGAAGTTTGGTCTTTATTTCCAGGGCAGCAGGTTGCCATTAAAGGCTTTGGGGTAGCAGAGAAGAGGGATTAAGTAAGTAAGATGGGGAACAAGGGTAGAATATGAAGGGAATTCTGGAATGAAAGCCCAGTCTGATGATGAGAGGTTCAAACATGGGAATGGAGAAGTGGCCAAGATCCGTTTGGTAGTAGTTGAGTCTGTGAGGAATAGGAGAAGAGGAGGTTGGAAAGTTAACTTGTGCTCACTTCATTAAAAGTACTGAATTATAAGCATAGAAGTTTGGTCTTTATTTCCAGGGCAGCAGGTTACCATTAAAGGCTTTGGGGTAGCAGAGAAGAGGGATTAAGTAAGGGAAAATACTATGGCTTTCCTTATTAAATGGATGAAGAAGAGACTGGAGGGAGTGAGACCATCATAGTCCAGGAGTGAGATGACTAAGGCCTGAATTATTGATGGTACAGTTTGGTTCCCACCATCTCTCACTGTCTACCGCTGCTGTTAGCCTGGCCCATCACCCCTTCCTGCTTCCCTTCCCATCTCTGAGGAAGATCACCTCTCCCCCCAGGTCTCCTACACCCCCTCCAAGCACCTCAGTATCTTATACTTTCATATTATAGAAGTGTTAGATCTTGATGGAACCTCTGAAGTGATCCCCTCAGTTTACAGTGAAGAAAGTGAAGACCAGAGAAGTTAAGCAGTTTATTCAAATTATTCTATTCAATAGCAGAATTAGGAAGAATAATACTGATTATATTGGAAATGTGACCTCATACCTTTAAATATAAAAAAAAAAAAGGGTAGGGGAGAATTCTTGAATTGACATACCAGTACTAAGGCTTCATTAATGACTGGTTCAGGCTGGAACATACTCATTTATTTCATGCCAATTATTTCAAAACTGGCTTCATTTTTATTTTACATGACAAGCTAATTAAGTGTAATTTTAAAATCTGCTTCCTTTCAGGTCAAGTGAAAAGTGCCAAATCTGTAGCCTAAGCCATGGTCAGAAAAGAAGTCAATCAAGATCATACCTTCTACTGAATATATGTTTTATAAAAGACCACACTTCCTTCTAGTATTTATAAAAGCAAACTTATTCAGTATGCCAGTTGAAGTAAAGAAAATCTATGTGAGGTTTTATAAAAAGGTTTAAGTATGAAACTAAATCACCCTTTTTAAAATTTTACCCTATTCAGCATGCTTATGTCCAGACACTCTGGTCTTGCCTCTGCTCCAAGTGCAAGTCCGTGTGAGTTCCACATGCTCTTTCCAGAGAGCACTCGGGTATGAATCACTCACCAAGGCTCTCTGGGAGCTCTAACATTTATATAGGGAATCTAACAATTTTCTGTGTAACTGAGGCAGGACATTTCCATTCAACTGAGGAATTCTATAAAAAAAAAAAAAGATGTATTACCTAGGAAAAATTTGTTCTCCCTCTCTCAAAAGGAAAGCTATAGAATGCCATTCTAGAGCAAGGAAATATTAAGAATGGTTTGGATCAGGGTCCTTTTCTTGTACAACTATTACTTTTTATGTACAAATTAAAATTTACCTGTGAGGTGGTATTTAGTCTTTTAGTGAAACCTTTGTTTCTTTATCTTTAACCTCCACCTCCTTGGTCTCTCTCTACACACACACACACATACACACACACACACACACACACACACCGTATTTAGATTTCCCGTATTCTGTAGGTTTGGCAATATAGATATTTTAGCGGGACTCCATGGTATCTTTCTTTCTGTTCTGTTTTATACTTTTTAGGTTTTAAGTATCACTGCTGGTTTCATATTAGTGATTTGGAATGTCTTTTTTTCCTAGTTTATCTGAAAGCCCCCGAGACTTCCATTTCTTTTGATTTTGTGGAAAATTTTTATAGAAAGAACATGTTTTAAAAAAAAACCCACATTTATTTGTTGTTCTTAATGACTTTCTTTTTTGTCCTACCCCGAAAGCTAGATTTTCATTATAGAGGGGAAGGAAAAGAAATAAGCAATTCAGTAATTCCTTGTCAGTTGACACTTTCTCAACCATGGTTTTGAGATAACACTTTTAAAATTTGTGTCACAAATTTTTAAGTTTTGAGGTAATTTTTATGCATGAGTGATTGAGTTTCAGTTGCCTTCAGCAAAAGAACAGGGCAGTAACTGCCACTCCCCTCTGGTAGACCTAGTGGAGTCCCACGAAGAAGGAGGTATGTCTGTATTTGCTCGGTTCTCCTCCTGCTGTGCGCTGCGAAGTCCATTACCTTTAAGCACCACAGCAATTTGGGACAAGGCTAGTTGCCATTTTTACTGTTTCTGCTCTAACTTTCTGTTTTCTGAGCCTTGATCTTGAATATGATATGACTTCCCAGGCATGTGGTCCTGGTAATTAGGGGAGGATTCCTGAATCTCACTTCAAAGATTCCTAGATAAGACACTTGTGGAGATGCCTAGTACAAAATAAACCTCTCTCTCCTTTATTTGTCTTTCAATACTTACCTTCAAACTTCTTGAAGCTTTTAATGTATATAGTCATGTTGTCTTCTGGAAACTCCTTGATTGCCACATTTATGTCATTATGGTTCCTTTACCTTCTTTTTTTTTAATTATTTATGAGAGAAGGAGAGAAAGAGAGAGAGAGAGCGCGCAAGCGCAGGTGGGGGGAGGGGCGGAGGGAGAGGGAGAAGCAGTCTCCTCACTAAGCAAGGAGCCCGACATGGGGCCCAATCCCAGGACCCCAAGATCATGACCTGAGCCATAGGCAGACACTTAACTGACTGAGCCACCCAGGTACCCCTGGTTCCTTTACTTTTTTAACAATCTCCTTTTCTAACTCCTTCACTGGTTTCTGTGGTCTGAATGTGCTTGTATCCTTCCCGCGGCCCCCAGATTCATTTGTTAAGATCTACTGCCCAATATGATAGTGTTACAAGGTGGAGCCTTTGGGAGGTCTCTTCTCATGAAAGAGAACTCCAAACAGTTCACTTGCCCCTTGCACCGTGTGAGGTTACAGTAAGAAGACAGCCGTCTAGGAGATGGGCTCTCACCAGACACTGCATCTTCTGGCGCCATGATCTTAGACTTCCCAGCCTCCAGAACTGTAAGAAATAAATGTTTGTTGTTTATGAAGTACCCAGTTGATGGTCTTTTGTTATAGTAGCCCGGACCAAGACACCAGATCCTATTCTTCATCTTGCCTCCAGCAATGGAAACTTCTCAAAAGTCAGTCCTAGCTTACAATTTTATATATCAGGTATACCTCAATAAAGCTGAAAAAAAAAAAAAAGCCAATTCTGACCCTTGGCAAATCAGTCTGTAATTCTCCGCCCCATGGCCGTCTCTATCCCCAGTGTTAGGAAGAACTAATCCCTCCTTCTTTGGGGCACCTACAGTGCGAATAGCCACATATGTATTATGTTTAATTGTTCACATGTTTTTCTCCCCATGTGAATTGTGAGCTTTTTGAGGGTAGGGGCTTTGCCATGTTTTTCTTCATACTCTTATCCTGTAAGTTAGTAAGTTAATAAATAACAGTTGAATAAATTCTCTTTTGGTGCTACCTTATTCATGGAGCTCACTAGTCTTCATTCATTTATAGAACTTATTCACCTTTTCTAAAAATGACTCCTGAACCCTTCTGTGCACATCTTGTTTGTGCCAGTGCCCCATTTTAACTCCCACTCCTCCAGTAGGCCAGCTGCATGCACACACAGCGTCATGACTATATATCTAGTTTCTCCTGTAACCTATTTTCTGACCTTCACCTTGAATGCCACACTGCTTTGTAGTCATGTGAACCTGGTTACCAAGGGATTCCTGGATCTCACTTCAAAGATTCCACTGATGTGAGGATCTGAGTTTTGAGAGTTACAGTACTTCCTGTGATCTGTTGTTGCATTGAATTATATGCTGCAGATGTTATCTGAACACCCACAGAGCTATTTCAGTTTGCATACCAGTAAATTAAATCACATTATTTGAGAAGTGGTCAAGCAAAGGCTAAATTCAGTGCTGTGATAAACTCTAGATAGTGGTTCCTGAGACTTCTGTATTTTGACTGGAAAAATGTGAAAAAATGGAGGAGATTGAAATGACATCACTAAGAGAACAACTACTATCTGCTATCACTATAACTTAAAGAAAACATTTTAACATCAGAAAAGAAGGGAACGTATGATTTCATTGTAGGGCTCTGCCCTTTAAATTGAATAAATTAAGCTTTATTATGGACTTTTATATTTTTCTCATTTTGCCATGTGTGATGGAACTTTTGTCATGAATCACCACTGGTTTATGGTCCAGCCTTTGAGAACAACTGCCTAGACTGAGCTGAAGCAGGCAGAATGCTATTTAGGTTAACATGATGCCCCAAGTTGTAAAGGGCTGACAGTACACTCTGATATTTGACCTCATATGTGATACATTATATTCTCCAAGTTGGCCACATCTCCTGTCCCACATGCTCTTCTTACAATGTGATCATGACCTTCCTCGCAGAGAGAGGTGGATCTCTGTTCTCTCCTCTTGAATCTGGGCAGGCCTGTAACTATAGTGGAAGTGATACTACATGATTTCCATAGATCATAAAAAGTGATGCAGTCTCCAGCTAGTTCTTTTGAGATGCTCAGTCTTGGAAACCAGTCTGTATGGAGAGACCCATACAGACAGAAACTGAGGCCCCAACCCGAAGCCCTGTCTGAGCTGCAGCTAGCAGGCACCGCCAACCTGCTGCCATGTGAGTGAGCCATCTTGGAAGCGGATCCTCCAATCAAGCCACTGCATCCAGTGCCATATGGAGCAAAGACAAGCCTTCTCTGTTGAGTCCTACCAAAATTGTAGATTTCAGCTAAATAAATGATTGTTGTTGTTTTAGCCTACTAAGCTTTGTGTCTGTTTATTATGCAGCAATACATAACATACAAATTTTGGACTCTGGAAGTGAGAAATGGACATAACAAATCCTAAAATATGTGGTGTTGCCTTTTTGGGACCGGGTGACAGGCAGAAGCCCAAAGGGCCTAGAGGAGAGTGTCAGTGAAAGCCTGCAGAATGTTTAAAAGCCCCTAGGAGGTGATTAGTGGGAGTTTATAGGAAAGAGAGGAAAATGTTATTAGAAGCTGGAGAAAAGGGGCCCTTGTTATGTGATGGTAGTAAGTTTGATCACACTGTTGTCTAAGTAATGAACTCAATGATCATGCTAAGGATTTTTCTAGACAGTAGTCAAGTGCCACTTGGCTTCTTTTACTGGTCTGAGAGGAGAGAGATGAGCTGAAAAGGAACAGCTCATTTTTCCAATGAAATTTAAAAGAAGTATAATGCAGCCAGTACTCACTGGGTTTGAAAATAAAATTGTTTCTCATGCCTAGCCTTTCTAGATGGCAAAAAAGTCTCAAACTAAGAAATGCATTCTGAGAAAGGGTAAAATCTCAGGTGGGATTGTGAGGTCATAAGACCTCAGAGATATCTAATGTGATGCCTCCTGGAACTTCTGAGACTTGAGATAGGCTTTCTCAGTGCTTCTAGGAAGATGACCTCTAGCTGCTGAAGGCAATCATTGTCATAGCTAAACCAAAATGCAAAGAGAATGGCTTTCTGTCAATAATGGTATATATCAAGCTTAGGAACCATCTAACTGGTCCTATCTGAGTCCCATGCCTATCCCTGAACCAATCATTGTATAGGGGGATGAGAAACTATGACTAACCAGCCTTGTCTCAGTCAGATAATATAATCTATTATGAGAATATGGGCTTGGGGGAAACACACTGGGCAGCCTCTCAGCCCTCAGCTCGTAAAGCTATCATAGTCTACTCAGCTGGCTCTACGCAAAGTGGTGAAATACAGATTTATTACTGCTTTTCTTTAAGCTCTATGGGAAAGATTGTGATGTAAAGAAATTCAATCATCTCTGTATTTTAGTTATGTTCTATCTCTAGCAGAACTATGTGTAATCTAGAGCCAACTATGAATTTTGTCCGAGTTTTCTCAAGGTATGAGGATTTTTCTAAAAGCCATGGAGAATCTGAATTTTGAAACGTAAATCTTCATGAGAGTTAGCCATCGGATCGAGGTGACCCAAGTGAGTTGAGCAGACAGCAGGATAGGAACTAGATAGAAGGCAGAAGGACGTTGCTCAAAATGATATGAAATGTTTTAGAGAACTTATTGGTAACAAGGAGAGGTAAGTAAGGGCATGTGAAAGAGTAAGGAATGGGTCTCTCAAGAGGCAGCCTGTGAATAAGACGGCTTTTTTTTTTTTTTAACATGGTCCTTGGGATTTATGAGCTGAGTGGTTTAAAAGACCCATACCAGACAACAACAACGTTGAAAGCAAATATTTTGGAGAATGGTGTAGGGTACCAGTGCTGGTTGCTGCAATCAGGGCCAGACATAGAGCTGTTGACTAAAACTCTTTAGTTTCAAGTAGGAATTGGGACTTTCATTCGTCAAAGTTTCTTTGATATATAGTGGTGGCGAAGATTGATGATAAACTCAGTAATCTCACTGCTGTGGTGCTGTTCTTGGTGCCCTGGGGAAGAGCGTTAGAGGAGTATAACATAAGAATGGGAGAGTAGAATTTCATTGTCACAAATAACCTCCTTGGAAAGAAACTATAAATTATTAACAATGTTCCTTTGTTTAAATTTGCACTGTGTTTTTAGTGATTAGATTTGAGGCAAAAATATATTAAGTTTGGCATCACAGAATTTGGGATACATTTGTCCTCCTATGAAGAGTGAGTAGTGTTGTTTCTTCAAATTAAGGGCCAACAGTGAGAAATTCCCATCGAAAAGGAAGGATAGGTAGGAAAAGAGAAAACGGGAAAGGAGGAATGAAAAAGTCAGACGGGAGAGCAGGCAGTGTTGAAGAGGATTAGGGCTGGAGAATGAAAAACAGAATATATATTAAAAAAACATGTAGGAGGTTCTTCTGTTTATAGGAAAGAGCATCTTCTGAGCATCTTCTGTCTACATGGTGAATGACCATTTCAGCTAATATGTCAGGCAAAGAAAATCAGTTAAAACAGTTGTTGGTATAGACACAGTTTGAGCATTAAGAAATGCAAGCTTCCCTGGAACTGGATCACTTAGCTGCTTCTGGGTTGGGGGTGGGGATGTTGTATATAGCCAATCAGAATGAAAGTGAGTTGGCAAGCAACCAATGGGAATTAGGCATGGAAATGACTTTGGGTGTGATATCAGTTGGCAGGACTGTCCCTGGCAAACAGCCACAAGCTGGGCATTGTTCTTTGTGATTTTCAAGAGCCTTCATCTTGATTTCAACTCTGAACCAGCTTAGCCTTGGAAGACGGTATCTCTGGTCTTGGTAGTTTGGAGAACCTGATTTGAGAGTGATGCTGTAGTGACAGGTGGGGATAGCAGGGTGTGAGGATGCCAAGGGCCTGAAGGGCTATTTGAGGGACAGGTGAAGTGATTTGAAGATGTAGCATTTTGAATCTAATTTCTGGCCCATTTCTGCTTCACACCAGAATCATTATGGCTTGTAGACCAAACAAATGCAAAATGAAGAACTAAAGATTAACTCTAAATATTACTGGGGATACTTCAGGAACCTCTAGGAATTCTTAGGTTAAGGTTAACTGCAAGAAAAAATAAAACAGAATGAGTCCTCAGGACCACTGCATAGATTTGTGCGGACTATGTTCTGCACAAGGGCACCAGTTGAGGGTAGGTACTGGGACTGAAATCGAACCCATTATTTATGTGCCAAGCCATGTGCCCTGTCCTCAGGAAGGGGGACTTTTTCTAATTCACTTAAAGGCACCATATGATAAAACCTCAATTTTAGTATTTTCCTTTGTTTTTAGGTTATTCACCCCCCTCTCCATCCCGACCTTATCTGGTGTGACTCAACTTTGACCTCGTTTCCCATTTTGGATTTGGAGGGGCCCAAGAGAGGGAAAAGGGAACATGGGGTTGAAGTAGTAAAGGGGAATTCCAGAATGATTTGTACCCATAGAGGAAGAGGTCCCCCGCAAAAAGTTCAGTTGATCAAATATTATGGAGAGCCTATTATGGGCCACATACCGTGTGCACAGCCTTAAGGAAAAATAATATCCAGCCCCGACCCTTGAGAAACTCACTGTCCAATGAGAAAGGCAAACACACTACTAGATCATACAATGATTAAGTGCAGAAATCAGTGCAGTCACTCTCCCATATATATGTAGAGGTGTGAGGAAGAAACACTAGCCCTGCTGTTGGTGTTCCTGTAAAATGCTCTTGGAGCAAGAGGTAGAACAGAAGGCATCCATGTTTGCCCTGTGGCAAGAAGAGATGTGCTCAGATCTAAGTGTGGTACAATCTTAGGTAGAAAGAACATGGATGCACTGGGACCTGGCAAGTCTCATTTTCTTCTTTTTGCGTATTAGAACAGGTTAGTCTGTGGTGGTGAAAATAACTCACATACGAATTCGTCAAGTTACGACTGAGAAAGCCATGTCAAACATGAACTCTTCCTTCTGGATGCAAAGAGAAGGTAACAGACCTGAATTATTCTGTGGAAGTTCAGCTGGCTACACCATCAAAAGTGGACATTTCATAATGCTTGTGTGTTCCACTATTGTTTTGGGAGGTAGGTGGTTGTTTCTGAATTTCATCTTTCCTCTGCCCTCTGAACCTTTCTCAGTGCAGAAAGCGATCACAACATCATCAAAAGAAGTCCAGTGAGACTCTAAGATGTGAGTGAATGCCAGCAATGTAGCTTCATTTAATTATCAGTAGTGTCTACACTATGTTCCTTCCTTCAGTGGCATGTGCTGAGCACAGCAGAGGGGTAGGCAGCAGGGGAATTAGACAGTCCTTGACCTCAAGGAGTCCTCTTGCTGGGGAAACGGATAAACAGTAATTACAATGCAGTGGGGTTAGTTGAACTGTCAAGTCTCATGCCGCCGGCCTGCCAGGCTTAGCCTAACCAACATGTATCTGGGATGAGGGGAGGGTGATGGGGGCAAATAGGACCCAGACATTTGTTTCACAATTTGCAAGTTGCTGTCATCAATTTTGCCCATTTTATTATGGATTTGATGTGATTTTACTTCAGGGAACATGGCACGCACTCCACCCCAGTGGGAACTTAGGAGAGACTTCACAAGTGAGGGCCTCTTCAATGATCATTAAGAATTCAATAGGTATGGTGAATGATATTCATGCAGATGAGACACCAGATTAAGAAACACAGGTACTTTATTCCCCAGTTCAACGTTAGTGATCAGGGAAAAGTTTCTAGTCTTCTTTAAAACTTTTTTCTTTGGGGAAAAGTCAGCTGCTTTAAAATTCTTTCTGGAATTGGGAAGACTATAAAGAAACAATGAAGCAAACACTCATAAAAACTTCTTCAGTTTTACTTACCAGAGAGTAAAGTCACCTTCTCTGGGGTGAGCCTTTAAAACACACACTAATGGCCCTGGTCCCCTGTGGTACTAGCAGGTGCTGGTGACCATGAATTTCACCAGTTCTAGATCCTTGATGATTACGTAGAGATAAGTGCTCCAGCAGTAAAGGGCATTGCAGAAATAGTTCGAGAAACATGACTTTAGCCCTACACGAAAGAAGTATTCAACAAATATCTACTGATTTAGCTGGAAGACAGGAAATGCAGAATCTGGAATGCCAGTGAATCTTGCCCTAGGCATAAAGTAATTGGATTATAGTCCATATATTGCTTCTGGAGGGAATGAACTGAATAATGTTGGACAGAGAAGAGTGGCAAGGCAAGAAAATGCATGTAGGCAGAGAATAACCCGTGTCTTCTGTGACTTGTCTGGTGAGGGCAGTTTTCCCTATAGTTAGAGCTCAGTTGAAAGTATTTCTGGCTTTTAGGAAAACTATAGAATATATGTTACTGTAGTTATTACTAATAAAAGGTGTGCTATGTAGATATGAAGTTTGGCTTTTCATAATTCCTCATCCTCAGATCCATAGGGAGGACACTTGTACAGTGATCCTAATGTGCCCGTCGGTGGGCAAATGGGAGATTGTTGGAACTTCAGTATTTTCCAGATTCACCTGTGAGAGAGGCTTCATTATGTGTCTGAAGAGACAGCATTTGTAATAGCTGTCAATTGTTTATTCATAATGAAGTGACACTCAGGAATTTCAAATTAAATAGAGAAAGGGGATAGTAAATGTTTTGAAACTATACATTATGTCTAAATAACACATACATGCATTTCTTCAGGATTTTTGAGGACCTGTTTAAAGAATTCTGAGGTCACTGTCTTGATAATTCTTTCTGTGGTAGGATTTGTGATAGGACAACTGGCTCACAATTCTGTGGAGGTAATGTACGTATAATAAATTAGTAAATTAAAGAACAAAGACCAAAATCAAGGTCCACTCTCACCCCTACCTGTGAATGTATGGAATTAAAAAAAAATGTGAACAGCTGGGGTGCCTGGATGGCTCGGTTGGTTAAGCGTCCGACTCTTGATCTCGGGGTTGTGAGTTCGGGCCCCGTGTTGGGCTCCATGCCCAGCTTAAATAAAAAAATAAAAATTAAAAAAAATGTGAACAGCTACTGAAAAAAATTCATCTGGTATTATAAATTTTGAAAACGAAAAACCGTACAATAAAAGAGATATAAATTAGAGGCGCTTAAGATAAAACACTAGTATGGAAGTAAGGAAAATTGGATTGCATTCTTGGGTTCTTCATCGTCTGCGTTGGGAGCCTCGCTCTTGTTTCTTTCCCCTGTCCATATACAGGCTTCATCTGTGCTATTGTCTGCAACACCCATGGGGACGTTATCAAAGGCAGCTGTTATTTGTTATAATGAAACATGGTTACTCTTTCCTAACTGCTCGATTCAATGCAAAAGGTGTCATATATAATATAGATACAAGAAAAATTTTATTAATTTATTAACTCTTGATTTCAAATGCATAACAGTGTGATCAATAACGATTTGTCTCCACTCATTCTTTTTATTTTTTAAAAATGGAGACGATGCTTGTATCTATCTAGGATTTTAAAAGCCTCTTGTTACTCTTCCGAAACACCCGAGTTACTAACATCGTTTGAGTGTTTACTATGTGCCAGGCTCGCTTTAAAGTGTTTTGTGTTTATTAGTTTATTAGCTTATTATTAATTCTTTTTTCCAGTGAAATATGGAGCTGTTTAATTTTAAAAATGTATTTTATTTGAGTGTAGTTGACATACCATGTTACATTGGTTTCGGGTGTACAACATAGTGATTCAGCTTCTCTATATGTTATGCTATGCTCAACTTATTAATTCTTGAGTTAATTCACTCACCTTCACAGAAACTCCGTGGAAGGAGGTATTCTATCCCATTTTACAGTTGAGGAAACTGAGGCACAGGGAGGTTAAGTAAAGAAGAATAAAATATTAGTTGAGCCAAAAACTTTTTAGTGTACAACCTTCATGATTTATGTCTTATATACACAATATGTGCTATTAGCTATGTGTTATTTTTCTCTACTTGGTTCACGGAAGGACTTTATTATTTTCTTTAAAGATTTATTTATTTATCTGAGAGAGAGGGAGCGAGCGCGGGGGTAGTGCAGGAGGTGGGAGGGGCAGAGGGAGAGAATCTCAAGCAGACTTCCGGCTGAGCAGGGAGCCCAAACCGGGGCTCAATCCCACAACTCATGAGATCCCGACCTGAGCCAACACCAAGAGTCAGACACTCAACTCACTGAGCCACCCAGGTGTCCCAACTCACTGAAGGACTGAAATGAAAAATCCTAAGCAAGTGTTTGTGAAATCACAAGTACCTGTGCAAGTTTCTCTTTTCTGTCTTAATGCAAATTAGAATAAATATCTAACAGTCAAATAAAAAAAATACTTAACTGTGAACACCTAAAGTCCTGTCCGAGATTACCAGTGGCAGGGGTATCACTTGGGAAAACACTAATTGCAATATTACCACAAACAATGTTTGTGTAGCCCAAGCTCACAAAATTCTCTGGTGAATAGAGGACTGTACATAGAACTCATCTAGACAGTCAGATCAAGAAATCTACAAAACCCATACATCAAAAACTAATGATGTAATGTATGGTGATTAACATAACAATAAAAAAATTAAAAAAAAAGAAATCTACAAAACCCTGAGGACTGGCGTCATAGATAATCGCTCATTAGTTGCAGATTGGAATATACTAAAACTTACATTGATTGATATAACACCAAATTCTAATACCTCAAATTACCTAATACTAATTTCTAATACCTCAGAATGGCAGCCAACTAATTTCTTATTTGTCCTTGTTAGTTTAGGTGTACCAAATTGTCTATCCTCTTCTGAGAACACCAAGTTTTTCACTTTATTGTTATTTTTCACCTATAATTATATTTATGGCTGCTTTGGATGTGGACTTTTGTATCCTCAGGAATGTGTTCTGGCAGGTAAGAACAATTTTAAAAAAATTATGATCACTCTTGCTTATTTATGTTAGCAGACAATATGTATGTCTATAAAGAAGATTAATCATTCGTAAATCTCACAGTTTAGTTGTTCTATCCTCCTTATTCTGTGGAACCACTAATTAAGAGGGAGTTGAGGGGGAGAGAGAAGGAATAAATATTTACTGTGACCACTGTGGGTAGGCACTGAGTGAATATCTCCATTTTATATATAAACAAATTGCAGTTCAGCAGTCACAAACAAGGCTGATAAATGGCAGAACCTGGATTCTAATCCCACATCTGACTTCATCTTAACTGTCTCTGAAGGTTGGCCCATTTTCACTACTAAGATTGTTTTATTTGTGGCTTCTCTCTTTTTTTCTTAATCATGCTTGTCAGATGATTTTATTTTCCCTTTCAAAGATATTTTATTTTCTTTAGTTTTATTCTGTATTTTTTCTAACATCTTGACTTAGATATTGGTTGATTTTTAGCTTTCCTATTTTTTATATTTTGTACATTTAAGGTTTTAAATTTTTCTCTAACTACTCTTTTAGCTTCACCCATGTTTTGATTTTTAGTGTTTTTTGTTTTTGTTTTTATTTTTTTAGAGAGAGAGCGGGAGTGCATGTGTGCCTGCCTGCCTACACACGTGGTACAGGGGAGGGGCAGAGAGAGAATCTTAAGCAGGCTCCACACCCAGTACAGAGCTGCAAGGGGCTCCATCTCTCAACCCTGGGATCATGACCTGAGCCGAAATCAAGAGTCAGATGCTTAACCAACTGAGCCATCCAGGCACCCCATGATTTTTAGTGTTTTCATTACCTCCCAAACCTACCTAAAATTTTTACTATACTTTTTCCTTTGACCCATTGATTATTTTTTCCCCATGTGTGGAAGAATTTTGTTTATTTATTTATTATTGAAGTATAGTTGACATACAATATTATATTAATTTCAGGTGTATATCCTAGTGATCTGATAATTATATACATATGAAATGCTCACCATGATGAGTGTAGTCACCATCTGTTATCATACAAAGTTATTACAGTATTAATGACCATATTCCCTATGTTGTACTTTTATCCCTGTAACTTATTTTGTAACTGAAAGTTTGTACCTCATAGACCTCTTCTACTATTTTGCCCATCCCCCCACGCCTTTCCCCTCTGGCAACCATCAGTTTGTTCTCTGTATTTATGAGTCTACTTCTGGTTTTTGTTTATTTATTTATTTATTTTTTAGATTCCACCATAAATGAAATCATATGGTATTTGTCTTTTTCTTACTGACTTATTTCACTTAGCACAATACCCTCTAGGTTCATCCATGTTGTTTTAAATGGCAAAACTTCATTTTTTATGGCTGAGTAATACTCCTTTATCTATCTATCTATCTATATATAAATATGCACCACATCTTTATCCATTCATCTATTGATGGACACTTAGGTTGCTTTCATATCTTGGCTAGTGTAAATAATGCTGCAGTAAACAGGGATGCATATATCTTTTTGAATTAGTGTTTTGTTTTCTTTGGATAAATACCTAGAAGTGATATTACTGGATCTTATGATACTTCTAGTTTTTTGAGGAAACTCCATATTGTTCTCCACAGTGGCTGCAACCATTTAAATTCTTAACAAGAGCACATGAGGATCCCTCTTCTTTATATCCGTCTCAACACTTGTCATTTCTTGCCTTTTTGATACTAGCCATTCTGACTGGTGTGAGGTGACATCTCACTGTGGTTTTGATTTGCATTTCCCTGATGATTTGTTATGTTGAACATCTTTTCATGTGTCTGTTGGTCATCTGCATGTCCTCTTTGGAAAAATGTCAATTAGATCCTTTGCCCATTTTTAATTGGATTATTTGCTTTTTAACCCATTAATTACTTAGAAGATATTTTAAAATTTCCAAATATGTTTTATTATTATTTCTTTTATCAGATTGTGACCAGAGAATGTGTTTTGTATATCAACTCTTGTGATTTGTGGAGATTTGCTTTGTGGCCTTTGTACTTCAATTCTCCAAAATGTTCTGTGTTTGCTTTATAAGAGTATATATTTTCTAATTTTTGAGTTCAGGGGTCTAAATTTGTTCAGTAACTTATTTTGTTTATTGTGAAGTTTGGTCTTCCATATCTTTGCCAGTATTGTTTTTCAACTTAATAGAAAAAAACTTCCATTATAATTATGGATTTATCAATTTTTCTTTGTGATTCTGCCAGTTTTTACTTTACATAGATAGAAACTCTGTTTTTAAGTGCCTACAAGTATTGTTATTTTCCTAGTTATTTTTTTCTCATTATCTAGTTATCTTACCCTTTTATCTCAAATAAGGCATTTTACCTTCAGTCAATTTCATCTGGTATTACTATAGGCATACCAGCTTTCTTTTGCTTAGTATTTGCCTACTACAAGTTTTCCATCCTTCCACTTTCAAGATTTTTGGGTCTTTGTGTTTAGATGTCTTTTTGATAATATATAGTTAGATTTTATTATTTTATCCAGGTTGAGAATCTCTGCTGCTTTAAAAACTAGCTTAATATTTGTTGTGGTTAAAAATGGACTTAGAAGGACAAAGGATTTGAACAGATTTGAGGCACCAAGGAAGATATGTGGAAGAAAATAGTGTTTAGAAATATGCTCAACACCATAAGTCACTGGAGAAATAGAAATTGAAACCACGGTGACATGTACCACTACATATCTATTGGAATGGCAATAGCAGCAATAACAAGCCTGATAATACCGAGTGCTGGTAAGAATGCAGTGAGAATGCAAAATGGTACAGCCACTTTGGAAAACAGTTTAGGAGTTTCTTATAAAGTAAAACATACACCTGCCATATGACCCAGGAATTCCACTCCTATGTATTTACTGAAGCTAAATGAAAGCTTGTTTACACTAAAACCTCTGTGTGAATCATTTTTATAGCCGCCTTATTCATAATCTGAAAAGTCTAGAAACAACTCAAATGCTCTTCAGCTCGTGAATGAATAAACAAATTGTGACACATCTTATAATGGAATATTACCCAGCAATGAAAAAGGAGCATTAAGGGCCACAACATAGAAGAATTTCAGGTGCCTTATGCTAAGAGAAGGAAACCAGACTCAAAAGGCTACCTATGTATAATTCTATTCATAGAGCTTCCTTCTAGCAAAGGCAAACCAGTAGGTTTGGAGAACAGATCATTTGTTGCCAGGGACTGGGGAGAGGGAAAGGAATTAACTACAAAGGGTCAACATTTATTTGTTTATTTTTTGAGACAGAGGGAGACAAAGAAGGGGGGTAGGGGCAGAGGGAGAAGGAGAGAGGGTCTTTTTTTTCTTTTAAGATTTTTTTATTATTTATTTATTTGACAGAGAGAGAGAGAGAGAAAGAGAGAGCGAGCGAGCGAGGAAACAGGAGAGGGAGAAGCAGGTCCCCCGCTGAGCAGGGAGCCTGATGCAGGGCTCAATCCCAGGACTCTGGGATCATGACCTGAGCCAAAAGCAGCCGTTTAAACGACTGAGCCACCCAGGCACCCCAGGAGAGAGGGTCTTAAGCCGACTCACGCTGAGCATGGAGCCCAATGCGGGGCTCCATCTCATAACCCTGAGGTCACAACCTAAGCCGAAACCAAGAATCAGGTACTTTAATGGACTGTGCCACCCAGGCACCCCAAGGACATTTTCTGAGGTGGTCTGTTTTGTTTCTTAATTGTGGTCATGGTTACATGACTGTATGCATCTGCCAAAACTCATATAACTCTCTATCAAAAGAATGAATTTCACTGTATGTAAATTAAAAATAAGTTTTAAAAAATCAAAAGAAATAGGGGCACCTGGGTGGCACAGTCTACAGTCCTAAGTTGGTTAAGCATCTGCCTTCAGCTCAGGTCATGATCCCAGGTCCTGGGATTGAGTCCTGCATTGGGCTCCCTGCTCGGTGGAGAGCCTGCTTCTCCCTCTCTCTCTGCAGCTCCCCCAGCTTGTGCTCTCTCTCTGTCAAATAAATAAATAAATAAGATCTTTAAAAAAATAAAAAAAAAATCAAAAGAAATAGATTTGGATTTGTTTCTCAATATAATTTTGTACTTTGCCCTTACCATGCTTTTCCTTCGCTTCTTATTCTTTCTTCCCTTCTCAATCAAGTCGATTTTTCAGTTGTCTTTGTCCTTTAATTCCTTCTTCTTGTTTAAAAGTTGTATATTCTACTTCTATTTTTGAGGCAGACACTGCTGATTGCCTATCTGATATGCATTCTCTCTTTCTTTCTCATTAACATAAACTCACTAGATTTTGCTTGGTATGGTAGTGGGCCCAGTGTGAATTATTCTATTTCCCAGCAAGGGGTAGCTGTGTAGCCTCAGAAGAGAGTGTGGCTAATGAAATGTATACAAATGTCTGTTGAATAAGGCTTCTAGAAAGCCCTTAATAAGAGGGCCAAATCAGCCAGCATGTCCTCTTTGCCCTTTGTTTTACTTCTCTTTCTGCCTGCAGCCCTGCAGATCAACACTGAGGAAACCAGGCAATGTTTCACACAGAAGCAGGAACAATTTGCATTCCATTTTAAGAACATTTTGATGTTGGGACCTATTAAGTTGGACTAGCAATAAGAAATATTAGTGAATTGTTCTTGTAACAATGAGATAGACTCTCTTTTGTTTGGAAGGGATGGTTTCTTTGAGGCAGGTAACCTAGAATACCTTTTGAAATTATTTTTCAGAGTAATCGTATAAAGTATATAACTAAGATCTGATTCTTCCATAAGTAAATGCAGTCATGCCATCCTTAAATGTTAAAGTAATACTGTGTTATGAATTGGTTTCACAGGTCTTGTTAACAGCATTAATTAGCTTTGTTGTGGCATTCATCATAATTGGATATGTGGTTCTGAAATTCAATAGAGATTTGTGGGATTTGCAGTCTTCCCTACTCTTTAGCATGACCCTTGGCATGACAGATCCTGTTCATTCTGTGAATTCACTGAAAACTATTGGTATGTCAGATTTATTTCTCTCTCTTACCTTGAATATATAGAGATAAATTATTTGCTTTTGATCTTGGTGAGTTTTTTTTTTTTTGCATGATTTGTGCATCCAGCAGAGTAGATACTTGTGCTATTTTTCTTGGAGATGGGGCATTGATGGACTTGAAAAATGCAATGCAAATAGGAAACCCAAGATGTGGGATAAAGAGCACCAATTATAATCTCAAAGAATTTTTTCAAGAAGAAAAGTAACCTTTCTAGTAGGTGATAAAAATTAGCATTCTTTTTCCATTCCACTGAATTCTAAGCCTCAAGGTAGAAACTCTGCCCTACCCCAGTGAAACTTTTCCAAGGCCTTGCTACCTCTTGTTAGAACTGCCTCCCTTTTGATGTGCACTCCATTATTACTATTTAACATAGCACTGGAAGTCTTAGCCTTAACAATCAGACAACAAAAAGAAGTAAAAGGCATCTGAATGGGCAAGGCAGAAATCAAACCTTCACTCTTTCCAGATGACATAATACTCTATGTAGAAAACCCAAAATACTCACCAAAAAATTGCTAGAACTAATACATGAATTTAACAAAGTTGCAGGATATAAAATCAATGTGCAGAAATCTGTTGCATTTTTATACACCAATAATGAAGCAGCAGAAAAAGAAATCAAGGCATTGATCCCATTTGCAATTGTACCAAAACAATAAGATACCTAGGAATAAACCTAACCAAAGAGGTAAAAGATCTGTACTCTGAGAACGATAGAACACTTATGAAAGTAATTGAAGAGGACATACAGAAATGGAAAAGCATTCCATGCTCATGGACTGGAAGAACAAACATTGTTAAAATGTCTATACTTCCCAAGGCAATCTACACATTTAATGCAATCTGATCAAAATAACACCAGCATTTTTTGCAGAGTTAGAGCAAACAGTCTAAAATATGTAGGGAACCACGAGAGACCCAGAATAGAATCCTGAAAAAGAAAAACAAAACTGGAGGCATTACAATTCCAGATTTCAAGCTCTATTACAAAGCTGTAGTCATCAAGACAGTATAGTACTGGTACAAAAACAGACACATAGATCAATGGAACAGAATAGAGAACCCAGAAATTGACCCAAAACTATCTGGTCAACTAATCCTCAACAAAGTAGGAAAGGATATACAATGGATAAAAGACAGTCTCTTCAACAAATGATGTTGGGAAAACTGGACAGCTATATGCAAATGAATGAAACTGGACCACTCTCTTATACCCTACACAAAAATAACTTCAAAATGGATGAAAAGACCTAGATGTGAGACAGCAAACCATCAAGATCCTAGAGGAGAACACAGGCAGAAACCTCTTTGACTTTGACTGAAACGACTTCTTACTAGACACATCACCAGAGGCAAGGGAAACAAAAGCAAAAATAAACATTGGGACTTCATCAAGATAAAAAGTTTCTGCACAGTGAAGGAAACAATCAACAAAACTAAAAGGCAACCTATGGAATGGGGGAAGATATTTGCAAATGACCTATCTGGTAAGGGTTAGTATCCAAAGTCTATAAAGAACTCAACACCCAAAAGACAAAAAATCCAGTCAAGAAATAGAAGACATGAACAGACATTTTTCCAAAGAAGACATCCAGATGGCTAAAAGGCACATGAAAAGATGCTCCATATCACTCATCATCAGGGAAATACAAATCAAAGCCACAATGAGATACCACTTCACACCTGTCAGAATGGCTAAAATTAACAACAAAAGAAACAACAGGTGTTGACGAGGATGTGGAGAAAGGGGAACCCTCTTACACTGTTGGTGGGAATGCAAACTGGTGCAGCCACTCTGGAAAACGGTATGGAGGTTCCTCAAAAGGCTGAAAATATAAATACCCTAGATGCAGCAATTGTACTACTAGGTATTTATCCAAAGGATATAAAAATGCTGGTTTGAAAGGGTACATACACCCTGATGTTTATAGCAGCATTATCAACAATAGCCAAACTATGGAGAGAACCCAAATGTCCACTGACTGGATAAAGAAAATGTATTATATATACACAATGGAATATTACTCAGCCATCAAAAAGAATGAAATTTTGCCCTTTACAACAACATGATGGAGCTAGAGTGTATTATGCTAAGTGAAATAAGTCAGAGAAAGACAAAAATAGTATGATCTTACTCATATGTGGAATTTAAGAAAGAAAACATGAATACGTGGGAATGGGGGGGAAGGAGAGAGGGAAATAAACCATGAGAGACACTTAACAATATAGAACAAACTGAGGGGTGCTGGAGGGAGTTGGGTGGGGGAGATGGGCTAGATGGGTGAAGGGTATTAAGGAGGGTACTTGTGATGAGCACTGAGTGTTGTAGGTAAGTGATGAATCACTGAATTCTACTCCTGAAACCAATATTGCACTGCATGTTAACTAAGTAAAATTTAAATTAAAAAAAGAAAAAAACCACACAAAAATTTAAAAAATATATACACTAGAAGAAGGAGAAGAAGAGGAGGAGGAGGAAGAAGAAGAAGAAGAAGAAGAAGAAGAAGAAGAAGAAGAAGAAGAAGAAGAAGAAGAAGAAGAAGAAGAAGAAGAAGGAAGGAGGAAGGAAGAGGAGGGGAAGGGGGAGAGGGAAGAAGAAGAACTGCCTCCCTTTTGGACTAGCTAACCTTAAGCAGGTAGTGGAAGGGGGTGTAGTTTATTTAAAAGAAATGAGTCAGAACATAGTTGGGTAAACATGTTCAATAATAGCTTATTCCCAAGAGGGTTTCAGGTCCTGCAGTACTTCCCCTCTTATTTGGTAAAAGATGATTTCAGTCTGAAACATCCCCCTGTTGTCATGTTTTATTAACACAGCAGTAAAAACATGAAATTATTAGATGTTATGGTTTCTGTTTTTGACTCAGAAATATTTTTCTAACCAATTTTAACATATTTATATTTAGTGGAAATATATAGCCTTATGATTGGAATGGGAAACCTCCAACCTTGCCTGCAAGTGGGATTCCCAATTTTATACCCATTTATTTATTTATTTAAGATTTTATTTATTTATTTGACAGAGAGAGAGACATTCGAGAGAGGGAACACAAGCAGGGGGAGTGGGAGAGGGAGAAGCAGTCTTCCCAAGGAGCAGGGAACCTGACGCTGGGGCTCAATCCCAGGACCCTGGGACCATGACCTGAGCCGAAGGCAGATGCTTAACAACTGAGCCACCCAGGCGCCCCTTTAGACCCATTTATACTTGCATTTGGGAAAATGTAAGTTTTAAGACACTTTTGGTAGTGATATCCTAAATTGTCATATTTCTCAAAGAGTCTGATCCTCTCCTCTTTCTTTCTCTCTCTCTTTTTCAAGTACAATTTTTTTTCCTATTTTTTCCTTCATCTGCCTTTCTCATTTAGCCATTTGTATTTGCCAGTTGTTTTATTCACCTCATTTTTTTCCTGCTCCTTTTTCTGAAATCTCTTGACTGTAAGTGGCTATAAACATTATTTATTGCAGTTTCTATATTCAATTTTTTTTTCCAAAAAGGAAGTATAATAGAAAGTTTTCTATTTCTTTAAAAGAAAACGAGAGAAGCTATTTAGCTCTTAGTTGATATTTTCTTTATGTCAATAATGCTCAAGGTGGTGTGTGGATTCTGGATCCAGTAACATTTTTTCCTAATAAATTTGACTCATTTTTAGTGGGGATATCACTCTTATTTATGGTATTCATAGAGTCACCATTTTGGCTGATATGTGTGAATTAGATAAATGGTCCTTTCTTCAAAACAGTTTATTTCTAACTGTCATAATATGTTAATTTTTAAAGGAAAGATATTTTTTGCCACATGCCTAAAATTATCATAATATACAAAACTACAGTTCCTATAATGTGACTAGTGCTTCTTTTGACGTGGTGCCCTTGTGAACTATAAACCCTGTGGTCTCAATGGCCTGACCCACTGAAAGAAGTAGTGGGTGTTCACATGCAAGTGAAAAGGAACTTGTCTATTTATTACCTGTTTGAAAAGAATGCACTGGGCTCAAACAATTTTTACTTTAAAACAAATCTGGAACAGGGTCCTTATAAAGGAATAAAATACAAAGTTTTAGTATGATCTCAATTGAGGAAAAAGTTTATAAGCTTAGGAAAAGACCTCAACATAAATGTTGTACCTGAGTCATGAAATTGTATGTGGTTTTTGTTTTATTCTTTCCTTTTCCAAATTTTACAATGAATTAGAGAATATGTTAGTTCTACATTACGCCAATAAAGAATAGAGAAGTAATTCTTGTGGTATTTTGCCATTAAACACAACTATAAGTCAAGGTCAAAGCTTCATACTGGGGCACTTGGGTGGCTCTGTCTGTTAAGCATCTGCCTTCGGCTCAGGTCATGATCCCAGGGTCCTGGGATCCAGCCCTGCATCAGGGCTGAGCAGGGAGCCTTCTTCTTCCTCTTCCTCTCCCTCTTCCTGTTCATGCTCTCTCTCTCGCTCTTTCTCTCTCTAAAATAAATAAAATCTTTAAAAAAAGCTTCATACTTCAGACCTTGTATTTTACCTGTTCCTGGTTGACTCACTGAATTTGAGGAAAGGATGAAAGGATTTCTTGACCAACTAAACCAAATGTGCTAATAGTTTCTACACCTGCTTAACCAGTAGTTTTGTGCCTTTTGTCACCGTCAAAGCTAGCAACAGGTAGTAAGATGAAGACTGGTTAGCAACCCTCCTGGGAGTTTCCTGGGTGGGATTTGAAACTGATCCCCATACACAGAGGGCAGGGAGAGACTAAAGCAAGAGGCAGGTCACTGCAGGTTGGTAGGTGGCAGCTTTTATAAACAAAAGACTTACATACAAGGCTTATCTTGGGCAGTAGCAAGATGAAAGCATCCCTCCACCTGCTCACCAAATCTGAAAAGTTTATGTAGAGACCTTACCTGGGTCCAGTCATGTATACCGTGTAGGTGTTCTGAACACCACATCACTATCTCAAGGCTATGTCCTTGGAGCCGCGTCTGAGAGTGGGAAAGGCAAGTGAAACTCACATTCCAAGCACAGGGGAGTGGCTGAAGGGCCTCTAATCACACGGGTCCAAGTCACGGGTCAACTGTCAGTCATATCTTCTTGGTGATATCAAAGAAGCAGGAAAATATGACCCATAAAGTGTACAAAAATAATAAGTAGATTGAGTTATGAGGCAGATGGTAGAATTATCAGACAAAAACATTAAAGCAGTTATTGTAACTCTATATGTTCAAAAAATGAGAGTAAAGATTAAGGCTGGGTTAGAACTTACTCCTATCAGTTTATGAGAGCACATTGTTAAATAATCAGGAATTTTGCAAGCCAGTTGTTAAACCATTAGTAGCTTCAAATTGGCTATGGTGGGAGTGTTTATGTGTGGAATTTGCAAATGCTACAAATCAGGTGGTTTTGTTTTTGTTTTAATTTTGGAGAAGTGATTTATCAGCATATCACTGGACATATATGGTAGATATAAAAGAGACCTAAATCAAATTTCTAGAGATGAAAAACACAATAGCTAAGGCAAAAATTCCACTAATGGAAGTAGCTTAGATACTGCAAAAGAAAGTATTAGGGAACTTAAAGATGCAGCAATAGAAACTACCCAAAATGAAGCACATGGAGAGAAAGACTAAGATAAGTGAACAGAACATCAGTGAGCCACTGTGGGACAACTTCAAGTGGCTTAATATACAAGTCCCCAAAAGAGAGGAGACAGAGAGGAAGAAAAAAAAATATTTGAAGAAATAATGAATGAAAAATTTCTTTTTTTTTTTAAATTTCTTTTTTTTTTAAAGATTTTATTTATTTATTTGAGAGAGAGAGAATGAGAGATAGAGAGCACGAGAGGGAAGAGGGTCAGAGGGAGAAGCAGACTCCCTGCCGAGCAGGGAGCCCGATGCGGGACTCGATCCCGGGACTCCAGGATCATGACCTGAGCCGAAGGCAGTCGCTTAACCAACTGAGCCACCCAGGCGCCCGAATGAAAAATTTCTAAATTTGATGAAGATTTTATAGCCACAGATTTTAAGAAGCTCAACATACCATAAGCCCAAGAAACAGAAAACTGCACCATGGCACATAAAAATCAAGTTTCTAAAAAGCAATGATAAAGAGAATATCTTAAAGGCAGCCAGAGGGGGAAAAAGAGACACATTGCATGCAGAGGAACAAAACTAATGACTTCTTTTCAGAAACAACGTAAGCCAAAAGATGGTGGAGCGACATTGTTAAAGTACTAAAAGAAAAGCTTAGAATTCTCAGTGAAACTATCTTTCAAAAGCAAAGGTTAAATAAAATGTTCTTAAACATATTGAAGTTGAAAGAATTTATCACCAGCAGACCTGCACTATAAAAAAAAAAGTTAAGGGGGTCAGGCAGAGAGAAACTGGTATCAAATGGAAATTTGGATCTACACAAAGCAATGGGAAGCACTGTAATTGGTAAACATATGGGAAAATATGACTTTTTTCTTATTTTAAAATCACTTTAAAAGATGACATTTAAAGTCCTGTGGGGATTATTTATCTGCTCCTCCATTCTTTGCGTATGGTTTCCACTCTCAGGATCACAAGTTGGCTACTAAAGTTCCGGCCATCACGTCCACATTTCAGGTAAGAAGAGGAAGAAGGGCAAGGGACAAAGAGATGCTCCTTTCAACCAAGTCACCTCTCCCTCCAAGAAATTTTCCCAAAATCCCACTTGGTAACTTCCACTTATTTTTATCTCAATGGACACTCTTAGAAGCCCAGGCTATGAGGAAAAGTGGTCATTTAACTGGACACGTTGCCACCCTGGATAAAACCAGTATTGTTACCAAGAACAGAGGATGGGTACTGGTTGAGCAAGTACGAGTCACTATCACCCTATTCATAAGTTGTATATCACAAAGCAATTAATTTGTTATATTTTCCATTACACTTACCTCTTTGTGAATGTTAAGTACCAATAAGATTTTGTATTTAATTTTTAATAACAGCCTTATTGCAATATAATCCACATACCATAAAATTCATCCTTTTAAACTGTACAGGGGCCCCTGGATAGCTCAGTCAGTAGAGCATGTGACTCTTGATCTCAGGGTCATGAGTTCAAGCCCCATTATTGAGTGTGGAGCCTACTTAAAAAGAAAAAATTAAAAAAAAATTAAACTGTAGATTTCAGGGGTCTATATTTGCAGAGTTATACAACCCTCATCACTATCTAATTTTAGAACATTTTTATTACCCCCAAAGAAATCTCCTACCCATTAGCAATCACTTCTTACACCCCCATTCCCCCAAAGCCTTGGCAACCATGAGTCTATTTTCTGTCTATGGATTTGCCTATTCTGGACATTTCATACAAATCAAACCATACAATATGTTTTCTGTGTTTGGCATCTTCCACTCTGTATAATGTTTTTAAAGTTCATTCATGTTGTAACAGGTAACAGTCAGTACTTCATTCTTTTCTGTGGCTGAATAATTCAATTGATTATTATGAATAATACTGCTACGAACATTCATGGACAAATTTTTGTGTGGACATAGGTTTTCAATTCTCTTGGGCATATGTCTATAAGTAGAATTGCTGGGTCATCCTTTGTACTTCTTTCTTTTTTCCTTTTATTTTTTGAGGGAGAAAGAGTGTGTGTGCATGCAAGTGCATGCGCCAGGGGAGGGGAGAAAGGGCAGAGCGAAAGGGAGAGAGAGAATCTTAAGTAAGTTCCACACGCAGCATGGAGTCTGATGCAGTGCTTGATCTCACAACCCTGAGATCATGACCCGAGCTGAAATCAAGTTTGGACGCTCAACCAACTGAGCCATCTAGGCACCCCTGTACTTATTTCTAAAATGTGATTTTTGTGGAGTCTATTCATATTTATTCAAGCTAAATATTGTGTCCTGAGAAGTGTTCTGTCTCATTCCAAAACTCAAGTGTGATTTGAGGCCATGAACACTTCAAAGAATGCTCTTGTCCTGTTCCTTTGTCATTGGAGAGATTAAAAAATGGTGATTGGGGTTGCCTCGCAGACCCACCCCAGTCATGGCCTTTTTCTTTTTTGTTTGACATATTCCTTCTCTTCTATTTTTGTGTTTCCTGTGCAAAAGCATCATTTGCATGTACCAAATTAAATTATATTTTTTATTTCCTTTTCCAGGCATTTCCAAAATGTATACTGATATCATAAGAGGAGAATCAATGATCATTTGTGGCTTCACATCCATTTGTTTTGGAATTTTTCGGAGCAACTTTCTCCACAGTTCCATGTTTACGGGTAGGAGCATCTTTTTTGTCTTATTTTCTAAAATCATTCTTATATGATGCATTTCAATTCACACTGACATTAAAATATATTAAAGGGCGCCTGGCAGTTTCAGTCAGAGGGGCATGTGACTCTTGATCTCAGGGTCATGAGTTTGAGCCCCATGTTGGGTGTACAGATTACTTAAATAAATAAAAAAATCTTTAAAAAAGTAAAAATAAAAATACATTCAAGATGTCTTAACTTTACTGCTTTCTCTATACTTTTGGACCAATTAAAATAGAATATCAGATAACAAGAAAATAATTACCATCTATGTGTTTTCTTGGACAGGAAGGGGCAAAGAATGTTAAAGAAATGGTTTCATCTCTTTCCTTCACACCCATACACACACAGGCACACACATCATCTGGCTCAGAGTAACTTCCTTCCTGGATCTCAGTGAATGGATATTAAGAATTGACTTGATCCTGAATTTAAGCCTGAGGGTGAAGGCAGAATGTTTCCAGCAGTACTGGAGAGTCAGGTCCTGGAAGTGATAATAGATTCATGTGGTTCAAGTTCACTGGGGTATGGAGCGTGTTGCTTTGCTAGGTTTCCAGAGGTGGTTCTAGTAGAAAAGAAAGGAGGAGGGGAAATCACAGCATAAAAAGGGAAAAGGTGTCCTCCTGATTTGTTTATGTGATAGTTTTAGGAGGAGAGAGGTGCTAAAAGGAGAAAGAATGTTGGTGATAAAAGGGGTTTGCAGTGCTTCTCAGTGGGGAGCTAGAGGCATTTGGGGTGGGACAGTCTGTTATTTAGGACTGCCCTTGGTATTGCCTGACACCTGCTCACTACTGCCAGTGTTGTCCCCAGTTATTGGGACTACGGAAAATTTCTCTTCTCCATTTCCCAAATGCCCCTGGGCTGGGGGCAGGGGTCACAAACGGACTGCAGGTTGGTGGCGACCCTGGACATGATTTGCTTGGCCCAAACATAGTTTGTAAAAAATATGAATTTGGATGTCTTTTGGTCAGACATTCATTCTCCCATTTGTCACGGACTTTCCACATTTATGCTCTCTGCCTGGCTTTTGAGGACGTTGGAGTCTGCTGTCCCTGGATAAGTGAATCTCAAACTCTAGACTGTAAGGGAAATAATATCCCCAGAGTCTCTGTTTTGCTAAGCTTTCATGGGGAACCCCCATTTGCTGAAGAACAAGGTCTCATTCAAAATCTCAAAAGCAAACCAAAGTGCATAGACCCAAATGCCATCAATGAAAGAAATGAAATTTATAGTTCAACTTCTTTTTTTCTTTTTTTCTTTTTTCTAGAGTTACATGTAATCTTGGGCCTCTCCTTGGACATACTGGGAAGCATAATATGTGGATATTCGTGTGCAAGAATCATTCAGTTTATATTGACTGACCTCTTTAGCAATACACTTAATAGTGTCATTCTTTGCATTTCATTGGTGTACATGACCTTCTACATTGGTAAGGCAGAAACAGATACAAAAAATGCTGTCCTCGAAGTGAATTTTATGTATTTTTGGTTTTCATTGATCTTGAATCCAGTTGCCTCCTCTCAACTGCTTCTTCCTTGTGGTAGCCCCTCTGTGCATCTTGTCATATTATCCTTCTACAACTTCTAGCTCTTTCCTGGTCTCTCTTAACATCCCCTTAATTCCAAGTCCAATGTCCCTTCCCTTTGCATTTCTTCTCCATGTAATTACTCTCTTATTCTTTTTGAGCCCCACCTTTTGACCTTACATTTAGTCACTGGAAGTCCCCTGGAAGTCACTGGCAGCTCAGTGCTGATTCCTGTTCTGACCTTAGCGACCCATCTCTAAAATGAGATTGCTGGGAAAGATGCTCCTCAGGTCTTTCCAGCCCAACTGTCTTTCCCTCGGTGGGTACCAGACTGAGGAGACTGTAGGAATGGCAGCCATTACCAGTGGCTAGGAGGCAGGAAAAGAGAGGGAGAAATCAGATATACCTGGATCTGGAAGAGTGGAATAATCGTAGGAGTCAGAGTACCTAGCACTGGTAGACCTGCAATAATCTTTTAGTCTAGTGAGATGGGCAATTAAAGTTTTTTACTGGCCTTAGTAAGGTGGCCAGTCCCCAAGAGCCATAGTAACTGCATAGAAATGGTCATATCCTGCTTCTGCTCTCATGCCACACAGTAGAGCAACTTCCATCTGTGAAAGACCTCAGATATCAAGAGCTTAATTACTCCTCTTGTCCTCTCCAGTCACCTAAAAGCCCTGCTTCCTCTATGGGTAAAATGCCACTCAGGAGTTGCTTACTGCCCCAAATGAGTAAAATTACAGAAAACGTTCACTAAAGAGTCATTTCCTTCCTTCATTCTTTCTTTCTTTCTTTCTTTCTTTCTTTCTTTCTTTCTTTCTTTCTTTCTTTCTTTCTTTCTTTCTTTCTTTCTTTCTTTCTTTCTTTCTTCTTTCCTTTCTTCCTTCCTTTTTCTTTCTTTCTCTTTCTTTCTTTCTTTCTTTCTTTCTTTCTTTCTTTCTTTCTTTCTTTCTTCTTCTTCTTCCTTCCTTCCTTCCTTCCTCTTTCTTTCTTTCTTTCTTTCTTTCTTTCTTTCTTTCTTTCTTTCTTTCTTTCTTTCTTTCTTTCTTTCTTTCTTTCTTTCTTTCTTTCTTTCTTTCTTCTTCTTCCTTCTTCTTCCTTCCTTCCTTCCTTCCTTCCTCTTTCTTTCTTTTCTTTCTTTCTTCTTCTTCTTCTTCCTTCCTTCCTTCCTTCCTTCCTTCCTCTTTCTTTCTTTCTTTCTTTCTTTCTTTTTTCTTTCTTCCTTCCTTCTTTCCTTCCTTCCTTCCTTTTTCTTACTTTCTTTCTTTCTTTTTCTTTCTTTCTTTCTTTCTTTCTTTCTTTCTTTCTTTCTTTCTTTCTTTCTTTCTTTCTTTCTTCCTTTCTTCCTTTCTTCCTTTCTTTTCTTTCTTTCTTTCTTTCTTCTTTCTTCTTTCTTTCTTTCTTTCTTTCTTTCTTTCTTTCTCTCTCTCTCTCTCTCTCTTTCTTTCTTTCTTTCTTTCTCTCTCTCTCTCTCTCTCTTTCTTTCTTTCTTTCTTTCTTTCTCTTTCTTTCTTTCTTCTTTTCTTTTTTTCCCCCCTGTGAAACCTTTATGGATGCCTTAAATGTGTGAAGAAAAAATTTTTAAAAATTAATATTTCCATTTCTTCCACTAGATCATGAGTTCCTTGAGGTAGAGGCTGTCTCTTCAAGTTTTTATTTATTCTCTCTTCTGTGTTCCCCCAGCCAGACCCAGTGCTTCCCATATACCTGAAAGTAATTTAAGACATGTTGGTTGAATAAACTGATATTAATTCTCAAAGAACTTGGAGTTAGATTTGAATTCAGACCCCAACTTCACAATTTATTAGCTTGTTGACCTTGGAATATTACTTATCCTCTCTAAGCTTTAGTTAGTTTCCTCATCTATAAATGTGATATAGTAACACCTAATTTATAGGGGTATTGCTGGCACTAATGAGATAATGTGTGTTATGTGACTTGCTCATGCGGATGTGCTGGAGATAGAGCTTACCACCTTGTAAGAGCTGATTGCACACATCTCTTCACAACTCTGTGTGGGTGGCATCATTTGAAATTGGCCCTATTGGGAGTATTTACTGCCATGGTAATTGGCAGACACTACCCATCAGGGATTTTTTTTAACCTCCAGAGAGCTGGTTTTAAACATTTACTAGCTCACCACTGGACTCAAGTTAGAGCAGCCAACAAATGTTGGTTCCTTTCCACTTTCTTTCTAAAAGATGAAGATGCTTCCAGTCAGTGGTTGGGAGGTCTGGAGTAGATCCTTCCTTTTAGTTTCAGAAGGAATCACTGCTGAGGGAGACTTGATGTTGGACCTCGAGCCTCTAGAATTCTGAGGCAATAAATTCATACTGTTTAAGATAGTTTGTGGTACTCTGTTACAGCAGAGAAACGGATACTTCTCTCTCCTACGTTGCATTTTCCTCTGCTTCACGGATTAACAAACCACTTTGGGCAGTCCTTTACTCTTTTTTTTTTTTTAAGATTTTATCTATTTATTTGAGAGAGAGAGAGTGAGAGACAGAGAGCACGAGAGGGAAGAGGGTCAGAGGGAGAAGCAGACTCCCCGCTCAGCAGGGAGCCCGATGCGGTACTCGATCCCGGGACCCCAGGATCATGACCTGAGCCGAAGGCAGTCGCTTAACCAACTGAGCCACCCAGGCGCCCAGTCCTTTACTCTTATATTTAATAAGTTCCTGACAGCAGAAGTGAGTAACAGACATATTATTAGGAGAAGTTCCATTGCCAGAAATTCCGTTGCCAAACATAGATAAAATTCTAATTCACACATTCTCTAATGTTACATTTCTGTCATGTTATCTAATTTTGTTTTCTTCCCTCACTAAGGAACATGCAGTTGACTGGCTTAAGTCCAGGGAGCATCTGATTGAAGTTAGATTGCCTCTTTGAGCGCATGTAGTAATTTCCCATTTTTGTCTCAATTGTGTTCAATTCATGAAACCTGGACCTCAAGAAATCACTTGTACCAGCACATTCATTTTTTTTCATGAAACAAAACAAAACAAAATGGCATAGATATTGCCTTGCAAAGGACACAATGATTCTGGAACATTGTTGGTTGACAGGTAGTACAGTTGGAAATATTAATATATTGGCCCATGGAAGAAAATTTGATTGAGGGGACAAAAGGCACTTGAAGAGTCAATTTATAATTCATGAGACATGGTGGGTTTTATAAAAGTGTAGGCCAGAGGTATACCAAGAGAGGTGCTTAAACAAGCAAGAGGAATATTTTATTGACATAATTCAGAATTTCTGGGGAATGGAGATAACAAAGAGCAGACAACTTTTCATTAGTTTTATTGTTTTAAAACTCTCTATAAACAATGCCTCCCCTTCCTCCCCATGCCAGTGCTGATCACTCCACTGTCTCTTCACTATCATTGTTGGTCTAGGTAATAAATGTCAAACTTCCATCATTACCGGAATATATTTTAGTTAGAAAACATCCAGTCTTGAATCCTGTTGCTTTTAGGAAAAAAAAAAACCCTTTGATTCTCTTAGGAGGACCTTCACTTTTTCTAAACCAGAGAGAGGAAGAGAGAGACAAAGATTGAGAGAGCCACTTGTCTACAGCACAATTTTCTGTGATGGTTTTTTCCATTGAGTTAGAAAAACTGTACAAGTCTATTTTTAACAACCCAGCTTTATAAAGATGAAAATTACTTCCTTTATTACATAGTCCATGACTTTATCCTCCTTTGGAACATTTAAAATACAATTGAATATAATAGCTTTTGTAATTTTGTAAAAATGTTGTCTAATTATAAAAGTAACACATATTGATTGTAGAATTTTGGAAATATTCTGAAAAGTCAAAAAAAAATCACCTATATACCTGTGTTATAAATTAGACCATGGATACATTTTTAATAAAATGTGTATAAACATACATACATATGTTAATGTATGCCTTCATACCATGTAATTCTATAACATTGGGATTATGCTAAATAAGATGACATCAGTTTTAAAATGAAATTATTTACTGGTTTCCTCATAGCAGATGTTGTCTGTAAGTACTGTCTATTACTGAGAAAGACTATGATGAGCTTTAAAATCCAGTAATACTAATTATAGGGAAGTGGAAATAAGATTTCAAAAGACAGTTTCCCTATCATCACAGTTCCCAGCACTCCTGGTTTTACTCTCCTTGGTTATTTATATTAAATTCAGTTACATAAGTAGGTAAAACTAAATCTAAAGTGGACTTAAGTGATTAGATAAACCAAAGGAATAATATAAATACTGAAAATAGTGAAAATATAAAAAAATAAAATAAAAAAATAAAATTCAAATAAACAGTATTAATTTACTAAGCAGTAAAGTGAATGTATAAAAACAATGGCACAGTAATAGTGACTATCATATCTTCATTGATTTAAAGTGTGCCAAGCATTTTTCATGTTATTTAATTGAATCCACACAACAACTCTGTGGGGCATTATTCTTTTATATCCATTTTATAGATGCAGGGATGCTAATAGAGAAAAGGGAGGTCACATGCCTGGAGCAACCAGCTCTGCCCTGCTCCAAAGCGCTTCAACTGTCAGTGTCTGTCTATTATTTACTAGACACGCATTTGTTGGCAAGCTTTCTGTGGCTGCTTTTTTGCTACAACAGCTGAGTTGCGTAGTTGTGACGTGGACTGTGTTTCCTGCAAAGACTAAATGTTTACTCTGTGATCCTTTACAGAGAAAGTGTGCCAACCCTGGGTCTATAGGATTGGGCCAATCCCTTTGAAGCAACTTTCCAAGAAATGTGACTCTTAAGTCTCTCACCAATTCTTCACTCAAGATAAAGTACCTCAGTGTGCAGATTTGAATTCAACTAATTTTATTCATTTTTTTCCTCCCCAGTGGAATTTTTGGGAATGTCGGGAATGGTTGCATTAGTCACTGTTGGACTGAATTTAGATTCCTTAAGCTTTAAACCGAGGATTGAGTTAATAATTACTAAGTAAGTCTCCTATTGTGTACTTGGTATAGATATCATAGAATGTTAGTGCTTAAGTGGTTCTGCCTTCTTGGACACATAAGACTCCCCATTTATAACTTTTTTCTACCTTTTAATTCTGAAATTTATTACCAGTTATATTTGAAAGCACTTAAGGTACCAACAATTGTTGACATCGATTGATATTCTTGTTATGAATATTGTATGTGTGGCTCAGAGGCTGTGATCTTTTTATACATAACTCTTGATAAAAATTTACTTTGGATTGTGAGAAATTAAAATTTAACATTTAAAATGTTCTTTCTTTTATGAAATCCCAGTGATAGAAGATGGTACTTTTAAAAAAAAATAATTTCACTTGGCAAAATAAAAAAAATTGGCACCTATAATTAACTCTTCTAATTTTGTGTCTATATGAATATGACATTTAACTGGTTTTTAGAATCCAGAAGCTTGGGAATAAATAGTTCATAGAATATATGCTTTTTGTCTGAATCTGGACAGTTTCCTGAGCTCACTCATGCTGAGCTGTCTGACAGACATCATTATATATTACTCATTCTATTCATTTAATTGTTTATTCTTGAACCTATTCAACCAATCCTTTCTTAATGTCTGCTGTGGTCTGGATGTTGTATCTTAGGTTTGGGGCTATGTAAATAAGTCCCCTTCTCAGAAGGCACTCATAGTTGAGTGGTGGGCATGTTTATTTAAGAAACTAGTAAGTCTGAATCACTATAGATTTATTGGGATCCTACTATATGTAAGGCATTTTTTTTAGGTCCTGTGGAGACATTTGAAAAAGTATTCTGTTATTCCATCATTTCTGAATTTCAGAAAACTAAGCATTGGTGGGGGGGACCCCAAACCCTTCCTTTGTCTGAGTTCTGAATCTAATGAATCAGGAGATGGGAATCAGATAGAGAATTAGACCATCTCTTTTATTGGGGTAATGCTGTTTCAGAGGACATGGTTTCCCTCTGAAGCCAAAATGAGGCTTCCTAATGCTGCTTTCTAAATGTAGATCTTGAAACCACCTATAGGGAGGCTGGTTTGTGGAATAGGCACACTCACCTAGTTAGCTGAAAGGGAAAGTCCCAGTGGAGGGGCCCAAGCAGAGGCGGCACTTGCAACGTGCTTGTAGAAGTCAAACCTGGCCTGGGTGCAGGTGTGTTACCACATGGAACCAGAACAGCCCTGAGCCCTAACCACTGTGTTCTGGTCTACTCAATAAAACTCTTTGGGGGCGGGGCCAGATGTATAGATGTTTGGAAAGGCAATACGGGTGATTCTAATTCACTTGTCTGCTTAACGAACCATGGTGGTATAGACAATTGGCACTGTAGGGATTTAAAGGAGGATCACTTCCAGTGAGAGTGCTTAGGATGGTTTCATGAAGAACACAGGATTTGAGTTAGCCTTATGAGATTTTTAGGAATTCAGTAGATGGAAAAGCAGACAGGAGAGACTTTCAAGGTAAGGGATTTTCAAGCAAATCACGAAGGGAGAAATCCTGCAGAGGGCAGTGAGGTGATCCAGTCAACTGTTGAAAAGTCAAGGTTAACCAGGTGTTTCTAGGTTTAGCTGTGGCTGACCCAACAGTTTGATACGATGCCAGCTAAGCTCAGCAAAACTGCCACATCACCAATCGGGGGAGGAGGTGGAGAGCCTTATTTTCCTGCCTTGCTCTTACTATTCTCCTGTGAGAGGCAGCCCATGGGCATGATGTGATGAGAGTATTGGAGAATATGGAGCCGGGTGTATTTTAGTTCCAATAAAATTCTTTTTAAATGTTGATTGTAACAGTGCTGGAGGCAAGGACCTCTGCTAAGACAAGAATGATAGGTATGGGATACATGCTTTTCTATGAAAAGGCAACTATTTAAAAAACCCATTGCTTAAAATGTGATTTATTTTCCATTCATCCTAGGTTCCTAATAATGTTTTCAACTGTATACCAACAATTAATATATACTTTCTTTGGCATTGTAATTGGATGTGGAGAAACCAAGTATTTAGGATTTCATACTGTGGTTTTCATGTTCATCTTATTTGCAACAGTGAATTTTGTAAGGTAGGAATTATATCTTAAAGTTTGCTTACTGGACTTAGGTTCTTAAGCCCAGAATTAGAATTGGGAGGCAGTGGGTTATAGCAAGAAGAACTCTGGACGTGGAGTCAAAAAACCTGACAATAGCTTACTGTGCGATTGGGGGAAGTCTGTTTACTCTTCAAAGTTTCATCTAGAAAAGGAGAAGGGGCAAGAACAGCAGCATCAGCATCATGACCCATGATCTTGGTAGAAATGCACATTCATGGGCCCATCCAGGAAACTGTTTCAACATGTTTGTTAGAGTTTGAGCAACACTGGAGCAGATTAATGGCTCTTAATGTTTTTGTTGACTTTCATCCTCCTTTATTATCATCATAGCTATGATAAAGCCATTTATTAAGCACCTACCATGTACATTATGCCATTAATACTAATACAACCCTATGAAGTAGGTGTTACTGCATCATTTCACAGATGAAGCCCAGGAAGGTTAAAAACTTGCCTAGAGTTACCCAACTTGGGGAGAATTGGGGTTTATTTTTTAAAAGATTTTATTTACTTATTTGAGAGAGAGAGGGAGAACATGAGCAAGGGGAGGGACAGAGGGAGAGGGAGAAGCAGGCTCCCCACTGAGCAGGGAGCCCGATGAGGGGCTCGATCCCAGGACTCTGGGATCATGACCTGAGCCAAAGGCAGATGCTTAACCAACTGAGCCACTCAGGCGTCCCCAGAATTGGGGTTTAAACCTGACTGCATGAACATGTTTTCTCTCGAACTCCATTGCCCACTCGTAGAAGTTGTGTCTTTGATAATAATTCATTACAGTGTCGCTTCCACTGAAGACAGACCTGGCCAAGGGAGCTTTCTTTACAAGATGTTCTCAGGGGACATTACTTTTGCTGACTCTGAAGGCACTGCACGCCACTCAGATAGTCACTCTCACACACAAGGATGTGTATGCAATTTACGTTTCTTTCTACCATGGAAGCTCATGTGCAAGTTGAGATTGGTCACAGAATATGAAGAAAGAGAAATGGCTTTTTGTACATTGTTTGACTCAGCTACACATCTGGTGTCTCATTTCATCTTCATAACAACACTAGGAGATGACAATTTTATGGATGAAGAAACTAGCCAACAAAGGCAAAGTACCTTGCCCAAAGTCAAATGGCTGGGGAGTGCCAGAGATCTTATGTGAACTGTTGTTGTCACCTCCTTAGAGGAGAGCCTTCAACGAAGGAGTCATCCTCAGGGGCCCTCAAAGTATGGGTGGACTTTTCATAAGAGACTTGTTGAGAAAAACATTTTAGAGGCTGAAGCCAAACTAAGGCCTGGTCATAATAATTATTCTAACATGTATTGAGTGCTAACCACATTCAAAACATCATTCTAAGTCCCGTGAATGTTGCCTCATTTAATCAAATCTTCACAATAATCCTTTGAGGCAAGTACACTTATTATCTCCACTTTACGGGTGAAGAAATTGAGGCTTAGAGAGGTTAAAGAACTTGCTTAAGTTTACATGGTTAGGAAAAGCAGCCTCAATTGGAACCCAGGTATACTGACTCCAGAGCCTTTTCTACACTGCCTTTCTGTTGTTGATATCAGGAAATGATATGAGTTGTTCTATTTTGGCTGGACTTAATGGTATTTCAGAGAAAGATCATTTAGTAAGGGTGAAAGTTTGATAAGAATTACTTTGCAAAAGACTTAAATGCAAAGCAGAGGAGTTTGCTCAAATTAATTATATACATTACAGATCGTAATTGCAGATTTCTCAATGTTAGGAATTCTCTAAATTTTCTTGTGAAATTCCCAGCTGAGCAATTGATACACAATATATTTTTTGAGGCTAAGAACATGTCAATTTTATTTCTGTTGAAATCTCATTTGAGGGACAGTACTGATATTCTTTTGGTGCAGATCCCCTAAAGATAGATTCTAAATTTTTGGTACAGGGTCTTATAGAAAAATGATCTGTAGACACTTGTGGAGAGCACAGTATTAAGAATAGAGTTGTTGAGTCACTATGTTGCACACCTGAAACTATCGTTAACATTGTGGGTCAACTATTCTCAAATAAGAAAAAAGAAAGGAGGGGCACCTGGTGACTTGGTCAGTTAAGCCTCTGACTCTTGAGAGCCTAGGTCATGATCTTAGGATTGTGAGATCGAGCCTTGCGTCAGGCTCTGTGCTGGGCATGGAGCCTGCTTGAGATTCTCTTTCTCCCTCTCCGTCTGTTCCTCCCCACTCTAAAAAGAAAAGAAAAGAAAAATGATCGCACAAATTGAGATTACTTATGTGACATTTAGTTTGTGATTCTCACAGGAGCTCAAGAAAAATTTGGTTAAGCCAAGTTTATTAATGTGCCTACAATAATTTTACTTTTTGACCATCATCTGCATGTCCTCTTGGCCTAATTTCTGGAATAGATGAGCTTGTCAATGTTATTTGAAGAACTTTCTTTCAGAAATTTACTACCCAGATCTGAATAGTGCCCAATAGTGTTAATGATAATTCCGTATATTTGTATAAAACTTCTAGCACTGTTTTTCAAGATTTGAGTATTATATGCAAAATTTAGACAGTAGATTTGGTTTTTCCAGAAAGTGTGAACAACTTGTCAATAAACTGATTATTTTCTCTTTCCTGAAAAAGTTTTACATGAAATTTAGTATTCAACCATGAATAACATTGATACATCAGGTGTGATTAATAAAATTTTTTCTCGCCACAGGTTGCTTACTATTGTGTTAGTGAGCCCCATCCTGATGCATGCAAATTATGAATATAATTGGAGATGGGGAATTGTTATAGCATGGTCTGGAATTAAAGGAGTTTTTAGCTTACTCTTGGCTCCTGATATTCATAATCTGGCTGAACAAAAAATAGAGTCACCGCAATTGGTAGGAAAAGTCATATCTCATAATTATTCATACTTATTCATTTCATTTATTTTGTAGTACTTATCATAGTACCCAATAATAAAGTTAACCATTTTTAAAAAGTTTTAATTTAAATTCCAGTTGGTTAACATACAGCGTAATATTAATTTCAGGTAATTACATACATACCTGATTAATTACATTACATACAATACCTGATTAACATCACATCAAATGCCCTCCTTAATCCCCATCACCTATTTCACCCATCCCCCCACCCATCTCCCCTCTGGTAACCATCAGTTTGTTCTCTATAGTTAAGAGTTTGTTTCTTGGTTTGCCTCCCTCTCTCTCTTTTTTTCTGCCTCTTTGTTCATTTTGTTTTTTAAATTCCACATGAGTGAAATCATATGGTATTTATGTTTCTCTGATTGACTTACTTCACTTAGCATTATACTCTCTAGCTCTATCGATGTTGTTGCAAATGGCAAGATTTCATTCTTTTTTGATAGCTGAGGAATATTCCATTATATTTTTGTGTGTGTGTGTGTGTATACACCACACGTTCTTTATCCATTTATCAGTCGATGGACACTTGGGCTATTTCCATAGTTTGGCTATTGTAGATAATGCTGCTATAAACATCGGGGTCCATGTTTCCCTTTGAATTGGTATTTTAGTGTTTTTTGGGTAAATGCCTAGTAGTACAATTGCTGGATCATAGGGTAGGTCTATTTTCAGCCTTTTGAGGAAACTCCATACTGTTTTCCATAGTGGCTGCATCAGTTTGCGTTCCCACCAACAGTGCAGGAGGGTTCCCCTCTTTCCATATCCTCACCAACGCCTGTTACTTCTTGTGCTTTTGATTTAAATCCATTCTGGCAGGTGTGAGGTGATACCTCATTGTAGTTTTGATTTGTATTTCCCTGATAATTAGTGGTCTGGAGCATCGTTTCATGTGTCTATTGGCCAGCTGTATGTGTGCTTTGGAAAAATTGTCCATCTGTGTCTTTTACCCATTTTTTAGTTGGATTATTTGTTTTTGGGGGTGTTGAGTTGTATACGTTTTTTATATATTTTGGATACTAACCCTTTATCAGAGATGTCATTTGCAAATATCTTCCCCCATCCCTCCCACATAGGCTGCCTTTTAGTTTTGTTGATTGCTTCCTTCCCTGTGCAGAAGCTTTTTATTTTGATTAAGTCCCAATCGTTTATTTTTGCTTTTGTTTTCCTTGCCTCCAGAGACATACCTAGAAAGAAGTTGCTATAGCTGATGTCAAAGAGGTTAGTGCCTATATTCTCCTCTAGGATTTTAGTGGTTTCCTGTCTCATATTTAGATCTTTCATCCATTCTGAACTTATATTTATTTATTTATTTATTTATTTATTTATTTATTTATTTGAGAGAGAGAGAATGAGAGAGAACACAAGAGGGAAGAGGGTCAGAGGGAGAAGCAGACTCCCTGCTGAGCAGGGAACCCGATGTGGGACTCGATCCCAGGACTCCAGGATCATGACCTGAGCTGAAGGCAGTCGCTTAACCAACTGAGCCACCCAGGTGCCCCATTCTGAAGTTATTTTTGTGTATGGTATAAGAAGATGGTCCAGTTTCATTCTTTTGCATGTTGCTGTCCAGTTTTCCCAACACTATTTGTTGAAAAGACTGTCTTTTTCCCTGGAATATTCTTTCCTGCTTTGCGAAAGATTAATTGACCCTATAGTTGTGGGTTCATTTCTGGATTTTCTATTGTGTTCTATTGATTTATGTGTCTATTTTTGTGCTAGTTTTGATCACTATAGCTTTGTAATATAACCTGTACTCCAGAATTGTGATGCCTCCAGCTTTGCTTTTCTTTTTCAAGGTTGCTTTGGCTATTTGGGATCTTTTGTAGTTCCATACAAATTTTAGGATTGTTTGTTCTAGCTCTGTGAAAAATGCTGGTGTTATTTTGATAGGGATTGCATTAAATGTGTAAATGGCTTTGGGTGGTATAGATGAACATGGAATATCTTTCCATTTCTTCGTGTCCTCTTCAATTTCTTTCATTAGTGTTTTATAGTTTTCAGAGTACTGGTCTTTCTCCTGTTTGGCTACGTTTATTCCTAAGTATCTTAGAGTTTTTGGTGCAATTGTAAATGGGATTGATTCTATAATTTGTCTTTCTGCTGCTTCATTATTGGTGTATAGAAGTACAACAGATTTCTGTATGTTGTTTTTGTGTCTTATGACTTTACAGAATTCATGTAGCAGTTCTCTTTTTTTTCATTTTTAATTTAAATTCAATTAGCCACCATATAATACATCATTATTTTTGATGTAATGTTCAATGATTCATTAGTTTCATATAACACCCAGCGCTCATCATATTATGGGCCCTCCTTTGCCCATCACCCAGTTACCCCATCCCCTCACCCACCTCCCTTTCTGCAACCCTCAGTTTGTTTCCCGGAGTCAAGGGTTTCTCATGGTTTGTCTCCCTCTCTAATTTCTTCCCATTCAGTTTTCCCTCCCTGTCCCTATGATGCTCTGCACTATTCGTTATATTCTACATATGAGTGAAACCATATGATAATTATCTTAAAAATAAGGAATGCTTCACAAATTTGCATGTCATCCCTGTTCAGGGGCCATGCCAATATTCTCTGTATCATTCCAATTTTAGTATATGTGCTGCCAAAGCGAGAACTCGTGTATCAGTTGTAGCAATTTTTTGGTGGACCCATTGGGTTTTCTATATAGAGTATCATGTCATCTGCAAATAGTGACAGTTTGACTTCTTTCTTGCTAATTTGGATGCTTTTTATTTCTTTTTGTTTTCCGACTGCTGTAGCTAGGACTTCCAGTACTATGTTGAATAACAGTGGTGAGAGTGGACATCTTTGTCTTATTCCTGACCTTAGGAGAAAAGCTCTCACTTTTTCCCCATTAGTATGATGTTACCTGTGGGTTCTTCATATATGGCCTTTATTACATTGAGGTATGTTCTACTCTAACTCTACTGTCTTGAGGGTTTTTATCATGAATGGATGCTGTACTTTGTCAAATGCTTTTTCTGCATCTATTGAAAGGGTCATATGGTTCTTATCCTTTTTTTTTGTTAATGTGGTATATCACATTGATTGATTTGTATTGAACCACTCTTGCAGCCCAGGCATAAATACCACTTGATCCTGGTGAATGATTCTTTCAATGTACTGTTGGATTCAGTTTGCTAGTATTTTATTGAGAATCTTTGCATCTATGTTCATCAGGGGTATTGGCCTGTAGTTTTCTTTTTTAGGGGAGTCTTTTTCTGAGTTTTGGTATCAGGGTAATGCTGGCCTCATAGAATAAATTTGGAAACTTTCCTTCCTTTTTTACTTTTTGGAATAGTTTAAGAATAGGTATTAACTCTTGTTTAAATGTTTGGTAGAATTCATCTGTGAAGCCACCTGGCCCTGGACTTCTGTTTTTGGGGAGATTTTTTATTACTGATTCAGTTTCTTTGCTGGTTATCAGTCTGTTCAAGTTTTCTATTTCTGCTTGTTTCAGTTTTGGTAGTTTATATGTGTCTAGGAATTCATCCTTTTTTTTTCAGGTTGTCCAATTTGTTGGCATATAGTTTTTCATAATCTTCTCTCATAATTGTTTGTATTTCTGTGGTGTTGGTTGTTATTTCTCCTCTCTCATTTGTGATTTTGTTTATTTGGGTTCTTTCTCTTTTCTTTTTGATAAGTCTGGCTAGGGGTTTATCAATTTTATTAATTTTTTCAAAGAACCAGCTCCTGGTTTCATTGATCTATTCTATTGTGTTTTTTTAAGTTTCTTTATCATTTATTTCTGTTCTAATCTTTATTATTTCCTTCTTCTGCTGGCTTTAGCTTCCTTTGTTGTTCTTTCTCTAGTTCCTTTGGGTGTAAGGTTTGGTTGTTTATTTGAGATTTTTCTTGCTTCCTGAGGAAGGCCTGTATTGCTATATACTTCCCTCTTGTGACCACTTTTGCTGCATCCCAGAGGTTTGGGACTGTTGTTTTCATTTTCATTTATTTACATGTATTTTTAAATTTATTCTTTGATTTCCTGGTTGACCCATTCATTGTTTAGTAGCATGTTGTTTAACCTCTGTGTGTTTGTGGTATTTCCAAATTTTTTCTTGTGGTTGACTAAGTTTCATAGCATTGTGGTCAGAAAAAATGCATGGTAGGATCTCAGTCTTTTTGAACTTGTTGAGTTCTGATTTGTGACTTAGTATGGGATCTATTCTGGAGACCGTCCCATGTGTATTTGAACAGAATGTGTATTCTGCTATTTTGGGATGGAATGTTCTGAATATATCTGTTAAGTCCATCTGGTCCAGTGTGTCATCCAAAGCTATTGTTTCCTTGTTGATTTTCTGTTTAGATGATGTGTGAATTGATGTACGTGGGGTATTAAAGTTCCCTACTATTATTGTATTATTATCAATTAGTTCCTTTATGTATTATTGTTTTATATATTTGGGTGCTCCCATGTTGGGTGCATAAATAATTACAATCATTAGATCTTCTTGTTGTATTACCCCCTTTATTATTATAGAGTGCCCTTCTTCATCTCTTGTTAAGTCTTTATTTTAAAGTCTAGTTTGTCTGATATATATATATATATATATATATATATATATATATATATATAACAAAAACAACAAAAAATGATTTATTTGTAACACAGCCTAGTCTCCATCACTTCAGCGCAGCACAGGAGGAGAAAAGAGTCACAACCGTAAGCATCATTTAGTCTAAGGCAGAACTTCATGCCTTCTGAACAGCAAGCCCATCTCTCCCCAGAATCCAGCCCAGAGCCAAACGGAACACACAAACAGGCAAGCCCAGAATGAAGTTGGCCCCAGGTCTCAGAACATCTCACCCTTTCCCCACAGCCCTTCAAGCTTCCTGGCTGCAGCCTTCTACCCTCCACCCCCAACTGGGCCAACTCCTAGCCTCTGAGTCACCAGAGAGCTTTCTTTGTGGGATAATTAACAAGGATTTAAGTGTTATAGAAACAATGCCCTGTGAAATCCATTGTTCCCCAGAAGGTTTAAAATGACTCCCCGCTTCATAATCCTAATCAGCAATGACAGCTCTTCCTTTCTTCACCATAGATGCAGGCAGTTTTGAAGTGATTATCCTCACAGCTCCATACTCAGTGTTTCCTATCAACTTTATTAAAAGGCTATTCTCCTCACCCCAGGGTAGGAAGGAATCCCAGGTACTTTCTCCAGGTTCAGAGGCTGAGAGGAAAAGCCCTGACATCTTAGAAAAAGATTCCTTCTGTTTCTCTCCAAAGATTTTAATGGAGATTATTGTGTAAATATTTTCTAATCCATCTGAAAAAAAGTTAATTTTAGATTCAGAGGGCAATGCAAGCCCAGAAGCAGGCAGTCTTTCTGATTAGGTACTAGTTTTGAGGATACAGAAGGCAAGATAGAAGAGTATAAAATCTCAAGTGGCTTTCTTAACCTAAAATCTAGAAAGCCTCAAAAGATGGACACTAGGAAGATTTCACCTTTGCAGGCCTTGGTAGGACAATTCCAAAAGTTCTACCATCTTGGACTGGTGACTTTTGACAAGGTCACAATAAAAAAAAAACAAGAAAGTGGGGCATCTCCAAAGGAACATTGTTAAGGGATCTGACTAGTGATATTGCTACTCTGGCTTTCTTTTGCTATCCATTTGCATGATAAATGTTTCTCCACCCCCTCACTTCCAATCTGCAGGTGACCTTAGATCTAAAATGAGACTCTTGTAGGGAGTGTAGAGATGGGTCTTGTTTTTTTTTTTTTTTTTTTAATCCATTCTAATACCCTATGTCTTTTGATTGGAGAATTTAGTCCATTTACATTCAGAGTAATTATTGATAGATATGTACTTAGTGCCATTTTATTACTTGTTTTGTCATTGTTTCTGGAGATGTTCTCTGTTCCTTTCTTGTCTTTGTCACTTTTGGTCTTTCCACTCAAAGGGTCCCCTTTAATATTTCTTGCAGGGCTGGTTTAGTGGTCACAAACTCCTTTAGTTTTTGTTTGTCTGGGAAACTCTTTTTCTCTCCTCTTCTGAATGATAGCCTTGCTGGATAGAAGAATATTCTTGGTTGCACATTTTTCCCTTTCAGCACTTTGAATAGGTCCTACCACTCCCTTCTGGCTTGCCATGTTTTTGTTGAGAAATCTGCAGTTAGCCTAATCTGTCTTCCCTTGTAAGTTAAGGACTTCTTTTGTCTTGCTGCTTTCAAGATTTTTTTTAATCACTATATTTTGCAAATTTAATTATAATATGTCTTGGTGTTGGCCTGCTTTGGTTGATTTTGATGGGAGTTCTCTGTGCCTCCTGGATCTGGATGTTTGTTTCCTTCCCCAGATTAGGTAAGTTTTCTGCTATTATTTTTTCAAATAAATTTTCTGCCCCCCCTTCTCTCTTCTTCTTCTATATGAATGTTATTACTTTTGATGGAGTCACTCAGTTCCCTAAGTCTATTCTCATGTTCCATAATTCTTTCTCTCTTTTGTTCAGTTTCCTTATTATCCATTATTTTGCCCTCTATATCACTCTTTTTTTCCTCTGCCTTTTTCAGCCTGTGTTCATTGCTTCAAGCCTGTTTCCAGTCTCAATTATTGAATTTTTCATTTCTGACAGATTCCTTTTTAATTCTATTATCTCTGTGGTAATAGTCTTCCTGAAATCTCCTATTCTTTTCCCAAGCCCAGTGAATATCTTTATGATTGTTGCTTTAAATTCTCCATCAGGCATGTTACTTATATCTGTTTCACTTAGATCTCTGGCTGTGACCTTATCTTGTTCTTTCGTGTGGGATGAATTCCTCCATCTTGATATTCTGTCTAAGCCTCTGCTTTCTTCTCTGTGTTAGAAAAGCCAGTTATGTTTCCTGCTCCTGAGAGTAATGGCTTTATGAAGAAGCGGTCATAGAGTGTCCAGGGTCTGGCACTTCAGAGAGTGTCTCTGGTGTGTGTTGTGTGCACTCTGCTGTGGTGTTTTGGCTGCTGTATCCTTCGGGCCAGTTGTCTGCAAAGGCTCTCCTTGCTGGCAGTGGGCACTTGGCCAGAGTGTAGTGAGTTTTATCTAGGTGTGCTAGGTCTGCTTGTTAAATGAGACCTGATACTACTTCCACTAGAACTGTACCCCTGCAGAACTCTGGTCAGGAGACATGGTGTGGGCAGGTATTTCTGCTGGCCTTCTGGGGAAGGGGCTGGCCATGTTGGGACAGAGGCAAGCTTGATGGAGGGCAGGTGTGCCAGAGCTCAGGGGGCTGGGACTTGGCATAAGCAGGTTAGGCAGCCACTGTGGGCACTGTACTGCCTCCTGAAGGTGGCTCTGTGTTTATGCTGAGGGGCAGGGGAGGGAAATGGCACCTGCTGGCTCCTTTGTCTCCAGAGAGAGGTGTGAATCCTGCCTCTCAGGTAAGACTCCAAGAAGAGCGAATTATCTCCCTGCTGTGCGCCCCAGGCATTCTTCAGATGCTATTTCCATGCCATCTGCCCCCAGGTTGTCTGTCTGTCTTCTCTCCAGGAGTAGGGCAGCTCCCCCAGGGCTCTATCCCAGCCAAGCCAGCTGGACTTTAAAACTCGTGTTTAAGTCCCACTTGTAGCCCCTCTCATTTTCCAGCCAATGGCTTTAGGGAAGTATTCTCCTTGTGCATTCCCCCGTGTGCCTCTCTCTCTCACCTTTCTCCGTGACCAGGGCTCCCTCTCCTCCACAGCACTTACAATCTCTTTCTCCCCCAAACCACCACTCTGTACTTCCTATCTTCCTTGATGTGGCTTCTTCTCTTCCTTTAGTTGTGGAGTTTGTTCTTTCAGTCTTCAGGTTGATTTCTGGGGGTATTTAGAATGATTTGATAGTTATCTAGTTATGTTTATGGGGGCAAGATGAGCCTAGGGTCCTCCTACTCCTTCACCAACTTCTCTCCCTTCTCCTGAAGTTAACCATTTTAAAAATTAGATTTGAAAAATGTGTTCTTTTAAGTAGAAAGGAACTTTCAAAGGAAAGTTTGTTTATGTTGACAGTATGAAAGGGACCAACAGTCAAGTAATGGTTAATGGTATGGGAATCAGATGGACTTGGGATCGAATCCTGGTTCCACCATCACAGGCTGGGTGACCTTGGGCAAGTTTCCCAGATTTGTGGAACCTCAATTTCCAGTTGAACATTGAGATGATACTTAGTAAAATACCTGCCACTTAGCAAATGCTCAATAAATGTTACTTACTCTCCCTCAAAGCCTTTTCTTCATAGGCTGGCTGGTGGATTTCTGGGCAATCTGGTGGTGGCAATACCTGTGGTACTGAGCTCCAGGGAAGACCTGAAGAGCCCAGTGCATCTGCTGACAGTGTTAGGGCCCCTTGTCATTTGTGACAATACTGTGTGAGCTAAGCTGGAGAAGTTGCTAAAAGTTGCGAGAAATCCCCAGGATACCCCCATCATCTCCAAGTCAGATGCATATAAATTCCAAACCTGCTGTTGGAGGGAGAAAAGCCACTTGAATAATGTGAATTAAGAACACCTGCCCACCTCCCAAGAAAATTTAATCTGCTGGTAGATTTACAGAGTTTCTTGATATTGGCCGATTTCCAGCCCAGGGTTTTCTCTTTGTCATTTTGCTTCTGTTCCAAAAGACCCCAGCAGTACAATATAAAAATGTAAAAATTTCTTTGGGGGATTAGTTATCATCCTCTCCATCTTGCGAGAAATCAAAACAAAGAGAATAGCATGTTAGGGAAAGAACTCAGGTGCCCTAACTCCCAAAAGAAGTTCTTTTTAAAATGGGAGTATTATATTCCTTACCATCTTTCCTGAGGATTTGTACTTTTTATCTATAGACATCATGTGGGAATTAATTTGGAGTTCAAACCAACCTGTGGTTTTGTAGAGATTTTGGGTCCTTTCATGGCCCAAAGGAAAAGTATCATAACCAACATCTGAGCTCCTTCAATTTTCTTTTGTGCAAGGAATCAGCCTAAAATCAAGTCAACAAAATGTTAACTAACATTTGATTATCCCTTATAGTATTTCCCAAATCTATGTGATGTTACACCAATCCCTTTAGCGCCACCCCAGACCTACACAATCAGAATCTGCGGGGAAGAAACCCAGAAGTTGGTATCTTTTAGAAGAACTTCAGGTGCCTAGTGTTTTTAGTCAAATTTGGGAAACACTCTCCAAAGGACATACTGCTATTAACTCCAGTTTCTAGTGAAGGACACTGAGGCTCAGAATGATTAAGTCAACTGACCCCAAATCATATGGCTAATAAGTGGCAGGGCCAAGACCTGCAAAAGCGGTTGTTTTTCCTTCTGTACAGTGCCTCTTGAGACCCCACCATGGTTTCTGCAGGTTTCTTCAGAGCCTCCTGAGCAGCTGTAGTAAATGCTGGTGGCAGATACCCTTTCCCATCCCCACTGTGGTCACCACTGCCTGAAGTTGTGGGGTTTCTCCCCAGCCCTGCAGGGATGCCTACCACCTTGCTAGCTTTGCAAGGCTGCTGCTAAAAGCAGCAAGGGTGGGGAGCTCTTTGATCAGTGTTCTTATCCCTCCCAGAAATTATAAACTCTTTTCTCATTCACATTGAAAACTAATATCTGCTCCAGTGTATTTTATTCCAGCAGTGTCCCAAAACAACCCTTCTGCCTCAATTTACTTGTCAGAAGCAGGATTAAAAAACGTGGATTAAGATAGAATTTTGTTGTTGGTGGTTAAACAATGATTCCCTTTGGAGAACTTATTCATTTTTTTGGTTCTAACTGTGTATTTTATTTTTTAGTTTATATTGTATGTACAGGTAATATCACTAATGACTATGGGAATAAATTCATACATGATGACTCATTCAGCCAGGACACTAGGTAAACTATATCTATCTTTCATTAATTAACTGGGGAAAATAATGCAAACAGATTATTGTTGGGAGTCATGGGGATTTTTTATGGAGTTCAAGGAATTGATTATGAAATCATTCATTTTCATTCATTATTTATAGATGCTGTATTAACTGGGATATTGGTTCAGCCAGTTTAACAGAAACCATATTCACAGTAGCTTAAACAAGATAGAGGACTTTCTTTTCCCCTCCATCAAAATGTCCAAAAGAGTGGGATGGTTCTGCTTCTCTTGTATTGCTCCTCTAGTCCCTGGGGTGTTGTTCTTGTCTGCAGGGTGGAAGCTGGCTCACTACCACTGTATCTTCAATCCAACCAACTAGAGAGGGGAAATGGGGAGATGGGTGGCAATGGAAGGTAAGCAGCTTCCTTTTAAGGGCACAATCTAAAAATTGTATGTATCATTATCACTCACATTCCATTGGCCAGAATTTGGTCACATGACCATTCATAGGTAAAAGAAGCTGTGAATTATGATCCCTATCTGGTTGACCATGTGCTCAGCCAAAACCTGGAGATTCAGTTGGTAAAAGAAGAAGGGGAAAATGGATATTGGGTGACAATCAGTAGGCTGTGCCACAGTTGCCTGTGTCAGAAGACATTTGAGGCCAGTGATAAGAAAATGCATAAATATGATAAAATCACACAGAGACACATGGTCAATAGAGAAATCTAGGGTAAGATCATTGGTGGCAGTACAGTCAACCAGGGATGGAGAAGGCGGGGTGGGATTACATGAAGTCTTAGAATAGGGCCTTAGTATCATTCACTATCCCATGGCCTGGTCTTTAGCTCTGCTGGTGCGTGATTCTTTCAGTGTATCTAGAATTGATTAGAACGCTGGAGATTTACTGCACTCATAGGAAAATGTGGATAAAGCAGAAAATCAATTTATTAATTTATAATGAGGATATTTATTTCTATGTATGAAATAATTGTGATCATTATTCAGGGTGTTTATCTCTAAATGCCAACTTCCTTGATAAACAAAACTAGTAGTCAGAAAGTTTCTTGGAAAGCATGGACCTAATGAGAAGTCAGTGGAAGGATGATGTTGAAGGAGAGTTCTTCTAAACAAGGAAATAGCCTGGTAAATTTACCCTATCCTATACCCATGAGAGACATCAACTCCCCGCTTGTGTCTTTTCACAGTCATGCCCATTTCTAAAACTGACCCCACGAAAACTGTAGCAGAACTTCCTGTTATTGCCCACCTCAAACCCAAGGGCTCCAGTATGTAAACTGAGTTAGTAAATGGGGCAGATTTTTGGTAGCTCTCCTTTTCCCCAGTTATGGATTTGTTCTTTTTCTCAGTAGAAAGATATGCTTCGTCATCAAAAGCCTACACTGGAGCATAAGTAAAGTTAATTAGATCTTTGAAGACTTTCTCACACTCCCCTTCCCACCAATTCCTTTGACTCCCAGGGATCCAGACCCACTCCATTCTCTTTGCTTAGGATATAACATCTGGATTTCTCCCATGCTTCTTTTCTTGTGATTCCTCTCATTCTGACCCTCAAAGGCAAGGTCAACCAAGGGTTTTAATCTCATGGTAATATTTTTTCTATTGCTTCCCTTACAAAATAAAAAAAAATTATTTTATTTATTTATTTATTTATTTTTGAGAGAGAGGGTATGTTGAAAGAGCAAGGGGCAGGGGCAGAGGGAGAGGGAATCCCAAGCAGGCTTCACACTCAGCATGGAGCCTGATGTGGGGCTTGATCCCAAGACCCCGAGATCATGACCTGAGCTGAAATCAAGAGTTGGATGCTTAACCAACTAAGCCACCCAGGCACCCCCCAAATTTTTTTTATTGTAGTAGCTAAACCTCAAAAATTTTCATTATAAAACATAAGTATATGATAAGGTCTTTCTCCCCTCAGAATCCATGCTCATCCTTTCTAGAAATACTATGTGGCACATATTTAATACTTGACAGAGTTGAGTTTTATCATTAAGAGTTTCAAACCAACTACTTCTGTCTAGTCTAAGGCTTTAAGAGATTCCCTTCTCATACTCTTCCAGGATCATCTTAAACACAGAGAGTTCATTCAAATGTATTGGTGCCACCAAGTGGTCCACATACACTCATGTTTCCCCAGAGCGACTGGAAAGTGGCGGGTGCTCCATCATATGGGCAGGATATAACTAGGCAAATGAGAAAAAATTTCTTCTGTGTGGTCTCAGCGATGGGAATTTTTAACCTAAAGCTGACAACTTCTAACTTTAGCCTACAGTCACATGTATCTTTGCTCTGGACCACAGTGAATCAAGAAGGATATGCTTCCAGACCTTTGGAATCCTGAAAATTTCTGATACCATCATTACACACAGTGTCCTGTAGAGAATACAGTAAAGTTAAGCTAAACATTTAGAACTCATTTTAACTCTTTATGAGACCTTTCATGTGCAATTATGAAGAGAGAACAATTTTATTGAGATGGAATTCCAAGTGAGCAGACTAAGTTCATTCACTAATTAAATTCTTTTGGGGGACACCTGGGTGGCTCTTTCGGTTAAGTGTCTGCCTTTGGCTCAGGTCATGATCCCAGATCCTGGGATCAAGCCCCGCATCAGGCTCCCTGCTCAATGGGGAGCCTGCTTCTCCCTCTCCCTCTGCCTTCTGCTTCCCCTGCTTGTGCTCTCTCTCTGTGGAATGAATAAATAGAATCTTAAAAAAAAAATTCTTCTTTTTGGTGAGTGAGCCTCACAGCTATAACTTCAAATTCATACCTCAAGAAAATACAAATGGCTACAATTTTTGGAACATGTAGATTTGCTGGCCAGGAAACAGATATACTAAATTTGAGGGATCTCTATTGCAGTGAACTTTATATTTAAAATTTTTAAAATTTTTATAAGAATCAGTTGGAGAACTTGTTCAAACGCAAATTCCGAGGCCAAGCTGATTCTCTAGGTATGAGGTGGAGCCAAGGAATTTGCATAGCTTAATAGGTAGCCTACCTAGCTGTAGAAGACAGGAGTAGTTTCCTATACCTTGAGAAATACTGATTGGGGACCTTGAAGAAGCAAGTCACATCTCTAGCTAACAGGAATGAAAGGAAATGAATAAAGCATTCCTTAGCAGTTGAGTCAGATAAAGTTGAGCTCTGCAGCCAGAAAAAACAGATAGTTGGGTAATTTTCTGGGAAATTTTGGACCAAAGGTTGTCCTTGCTCAAGCACTATGGTTTGGCTGTGCAGGTGATTCACTACAGCAAGATTTCACTACACCTTGCAGGATTTTGCCTCTTCTTGCAGTTTTCACTGTATTCTATTAAGACCCTTGCTTTTTTTTTTTTGGTCACAGGTTTGTGTGCTATTTCCCTCCCAAGGCAAATGGCCATGAAAAATGCCATTAAGCACATTCAGGAGATAATACAGAACACAATAACACTATTCAAAACAGAAAAAATTTTGACAAATGTTAATTGGACCTTAGTAGAAGAAAAAACAAAGATTGAATACAACATTCCTGTGAGTTGATACCTGGAAAAAAAAAATAGTCCTCCTTTTCTCCTGGGTCTACTTCTCCTGCTTTAGTTTATTCTAAAAAACTTGATCCTGCTAATGAAATGTCAGAAAACTCAGGAAGGGGGATATACTCACTAGCTTTGCTATCTTGGTGAAAAGACTTTGAATTCTCTCTAAAGAGAAGTTCTTGGTTATCTGGCTTTATTTGCCAAATACAGGAGAATTGGTGTTTTTACGCACTGGCTGATTTAGTAACTATGAATGGCCTCTGCCAAGCTCATGTTTCCAACCATTTGAGGAGTTATTATAAAAAGCAGAAAACACAGGTTGTTTCAGAGAGCGGTCAAGCATAGACAGGTTTGGGGGAGAATCTGACTTGCAAATCTCCCCACATTAATTGTTACTTTACCACAATTAAAAGCAAGATTTCTCATACAGAGAGCAAATCCAGTTATACATAGCCCTTCATTTTAGCAATTCTGATTTATTGGAATCATTGTTGAGTGATGTGTTTGGCAGCTCCTATATACTTTAGCTAATTTTTAACTTTATCTCCTTATGTTTTTAAACTTAGTCTGATCCTTATCATGTTTCACATGATAACAAAAAGGAGGAGGAGTCCCCGACAGAAGAAGTTTTAATAGAAGAAGCCAGATTGCATGTAGCTATAATACAAATGGTTGGTACAGTTCACATAATCTGCTTTTTATTTATTTATTTTTAATTCTTGCAATGCTCTTATGTCTTACATAAGGCTTTCAGGTGACTAGAAAAAATATTTTTTCACCTTTTGATAGCCTATTGGTTATTAAAATTTGTTTGCTTTATTAAAGTTAAAAAATAACAGTAAATGTCTTAGGCTTTAAGTTCAAGTCACAAATCTTATTATTCTGTTTCTAGGTCTAGTAATTTTTAGCAGTTGACTTTTGAGGGGTCTTTGAATAGTATTTGGTGCCATTTATGTACTTATTTAACTAAACATCTTCAAATATTTGAAACTGCTTTTATAAATTTAATATATTTGAGTTTTTTATATAAAATTCTCTAAAATGCTTTTTTAACTCTTGCAAATCTAATACATTAAAATAAAACTAGTGAATCAAAAATTCTCTTAAAATATTTAAAAGATTAAATGTTTTAATATAAGGAAGATTGTACTTTTAAATAAATAAATATATATTATATAACTTATATTAAAAATAAGGAAAAATCCTAGGTAAAATTAAGTTTAAATCAACTTATCAAATTACATATTTTACATTGGGGTTATAATCTAATAGGACAAATTTTATTCAATATTACAAGTACACAAAAATATGCCCATATATTCATTATGCCCAGAGTCCATTTAAAACTTATTATGAAGAATTTTTAACATATACAAAAGTAGATATAACACTGTAATGAGTCCCTATGTACCCATCACCCAGCCTTAAAAACCAACATGACTAATCTTGCCCCATCTGCAGCCTCATTCACTACTCTTCCTTCCATATTATTTTGAAACAAATTCCAGATATCATATTATTTCATCTGTAAATACTTCACTATGTATCTCAAAATTTTAAAGCCTTTTAAAAAACATAGTAAATGTTAATATTGTACCTAGAAATTAATAATAGTTCCTTAATAACATCAAATATCAAGTCAGTGATCAAATTTCCAATTGTCTCAATGTGATCAATGTGTATTTTCACAGTTTACATACATATATTTAAAGATTTATTTATTTGTTTTTTAGAGAGAGAGGGAGAGTGTGAGTGCAAGAAGGGGGAGGGGCAGAGGGAGAGGGAGAGAGAGATTCTCTTGTAGACTCCCCACTGAGCATGGAGCCCAACATGGGGCTGGATCTCACAACCCTGAGATCATGACCCTGAGATAATGATCCTGAGCCAAAATCAAGAGTCGGACCCTTTACCGACTGAGCCACCCAGGCGCCCCTCACAGTTTGTATTTTTAAAATTGAATTTGTATTTGTATAATTACAATTACATTGTAATTAATGGATATGCCCTTTAAGTCTCTTTTAACCTATAAATTCTTTCTTCTTTTTTTTTGTTGGAGAACATATTTCTCCTTAATACAAAAATATTAATACTATGTTTTCATTTTTTAAGCATTTCTAAACTTAATTTAAAATATTTTCAGGGTTTGAAAGTTTCTTACCCAGAGCAGTACAGTATGGTCACAAATTTTCTGTAGATCTTCCTATTAAGAGGTGGTGCATATATCCCTCCCTGCTACCCCTATCTCATTGAATTTGGGTTGTTCCTATGTCTTGTTTTGACCAATAAAATGTTTCAGAAGTGACTTTGGGAATGTTAGAGCAAAGCATAGAGCCTATGCTTTGAGAAGATTTAGAGCTTCCACCTTCTACTTTGAATACCAACCTGTGATTATCATGTGAGGAAACTGGCTTGCCTGTGAAGAATGAGAGGCCACATAAAAACAAACTGAGGCATGCAGCCAAGAGTTGGTACCCTACTACCAGACTTGTAAAAAAAGCCATGTTAATTCAAGGGTTGGGGCAATAGACCCAACCTCTCAATGGTAAGAGATGCAAAGAATTTGTGACCATATTTTTGTTTGTTTGTTTTTTCTTGGATGCTTCCCCCCACCCAGTTTTACTTTGAGTAATAATTGACATACATTACTGCATAAGTTTAATGCATACAGAATGATGGTTTGATTTACATATATTGTGAAATGATTACCATGGTAGGTTTTGCTAACATCCATCTTCTCATATAGATATAAGAAAAAAAAAAGAAGAAAAGGAAAACAAATTTAGGATGTAACTATATTTAATATGTCACAGTGTGCTCGCTGGCCACAAATATTTATATCCCTCCTATAAACAAAATACACTTACCCTTTTCTAAGACCTCCACCACCACACACACATACCAAGCTTCATCTTATTATGGTATCAGACTCAAAATCCAGTATCTCATGATCTGCATTTGGTCTAGGTATGCTGAGACTCCTTGATTGCATCTCTTTAAGTATGATTCCTCTTGATCTGGAGAGCTATGAACTAAGAAACAAGTTATCTGTCCTTCACCCCACTCCCCAACATTTAGTGCCAATCAACAGACACTTCTATTCAAGAAGGGGAATAACAGGAAATACTTATTAATCACTGGTCCATGGCAATTCTGAAATCCAGCTAGGAATATGCACCAGAGCACCTTATTCTTTACATTTCCATGGGAAATAATCTATGTTTGTAGCTGACTGGCCTTTTCAGCCTGATTTGTCAGTAGAAACTTGGGATGTTTCTATTCATTTAGAATAATTTCTTTTTTAATCCAACCTGGTACAATTTCCTTAAAAACGTGTGTATTTTCAATCAATCTGATTATAGTCTACTCCATAATTCCTTTTCAGACAGGCCACATGTCTGAAGATAAGAGCCGGAGAAAGCCTTTTGTCTGCTTGAGAAGATAGTGTGAGTGCCAGGTTTAATCTTTCAGTGGACTTCACAAAGGGTTTTCAGGCACACCCTTGATTTGATCTTGAACCCAAGGCCATATTTTACTGTCAGCACTCTAGATTTGATCTTTACTTTTAGCTCTTTTGCGAGCTGGAGAGACTGCAGATGAGAAACAAGTTTAGTTGGCAACCTGGCAAATCATGGACTCTAGATTTTCTCTAATTTCTGCTGCAGAGTAAACTGCTTCTCCTTGGTTTCTCTCTCTCTTCCCATGCTTTATCATAAGTAGCTTAAACAGTTGATAGTTTTAATATTTCTAGAATATTAGAAATCTAGAAATATTCTTAGTAGCCAAGTTCACTGGGCACATTTTCCACCTTCCAAGTGGCCTCAGGTGACAGTATTGCCCATTGTGGGGCCTCTTCATTAGTACAGCTGCCTCCCTTCTGCCCCTTAAACCAGTTTTTGCACTGCTCTCTGACTCTGCTCACCCCCAACTCCCAAAGCTAATGTCACATGTTTTACCCCTTTGTTATGGAGGCTCTGCACAACTGATACTGATTTCTGTTTTGGTTAACCTTTGCTGTATGTCAAACTAGCCCAAAATTTACTGGCTTAAAACAATGGCTTATTATTTCTCATAGTTCTGTGGGTTGGCAATCTAGATGATTCTGTCATTGGTCTTGGCTGGGAGCATTCATGTGTCTGTGGTCATCTCATAGTTCATTGGGACTGGAGGGTCCAGAATGTCCTCATTCACAGATTTGGCAGTTGATGCTAGTTGTCTTTCAAAGCACTTTGGTTGTCTTCCATATGGCCTTCTATTTTCCAGTAGAGTGGACTGGGCTTCTTCTCAGCATGGTGGACTCTGGATTCCAACAGGGTAAGAGGAGAAGCTGCGAGGCCTCTAAATCCTAGGTTCTGGAATTTGAATAACATAATTTTTAATCCCATTCAATGAGTTAAAGCAAATCACAAAGCTAGCCCAGAGTCAATGAGTGAAGGGGTAGACTCCCTTTCTTGGGAGAAGCAGCAATGTCAGTTGCAAGGGGGCATGGACGCAGGAAGGCATGGATACATTGGGGCCATTGTCATCATGACCTACCACATTTGCTTTTTTTAAACTAACAATCCCATGTAGTAACCCACTCCCATGTTGTCTTTTTTTTTTTTTTAGTAGGCTCCATGCTTAATGTGGAGCCCAACCAGGGGCTTGAACTCATGACCTTGAGATCAAGACCTGAGCTGAGATCAAGAGTCCAACACTTGGGCGCCTGGGTGGCTCAGTTGGTTAAGCCGACTGCCTTCGGCTCAGGTCATGATCCTGGAGTCCCAGGATCGAGTCCCGCATAGGGCTCCCTGCTCAGCAGGGAGTCTGCTTCTCCCTCTGACCCTCCCCCCTCTCATGTTCTCTCTCTCTATCTCATTCTCTCTCTCAAATAAATAAATACATAAATCTTTAAAAAAAAAAAAGAGTCCAACACTTAACCAACTGAGCCATCTAGGCACCCCTCCATGTTGTCTTTTTTTTTTTTAAAGATTTATTTATTTGAGAGAGTGAGAGAGAGAGGGAGGGAGAATGTGAGCAGGGTGAGGTGCAGAGGGAGAGGGAGAGAATCCTCATGCAGACTCCACACTGAGCATGGAGCCTGACATGGGGTTCAATCCCAGGACCCTGAGATCATGACTTGAGCCAAAATCAAGAGTCAGATGCTTAACAGTCTGAGCCACCCAGGCTCCCCCTTCTCCATGCTGTCTTTTAATGGCTTTTCTGAAAGTGCCCTCTACTGGCATTCCTCCTACTCTTGTGACCCCTTTCCTTTTTGGTCTCTTCCACGAACTCCTCTTTTTCTTTTTATCTCTTTAATGTTAGTTTTCCTTAGAAGAGTTAACTCTCTCCATCATTCTTACCTTATGATCTCTCTGTCCTTGTTCCCAGCTGCACTCATAATCCCCACTGAGCTCATCTAAAACCTGTTCTTGTATTCCTGGTCTCAGTGAATGGGCTCATTACTCCTGGGATCACTCAGATCAATCCTCTTTCTCCCTCCTTTTCCAAGCTTTATCAATCTTACCTTCTAAATATTTGTCAAATATACCCCTTTCCATTCTTGTGTCTATTAATTTAGGACATTATAACCTCTTGCCTAAATAATAACCTTCAACTGGTCTTCCTACCTCTAATATTTTGATTATCAAATCACAGTGACTTATCTAAAAGACAAAGAGGACTGTACCACTTTCCTGCTTAAAATGGCCCCTCAGGTCCTACAGCATTTTCCAAAGTGAGTTCCAAAGCACACTTGCTCCACAGAATGTTTTTTTTTTTTGTTCCACAGAATGTTAATAGAGACTGCATAACAACAAAAAAAGTTTCCATGCTCAAGTTTGGGAAATGCTAGTTTAAACAAAGTTAAACTGGTTTCTTATGGAACCCCTTCTTGTAGAATATCTCAGAATTTTTAACATACTGTTATGCATTGAGACTCTCTAAGAGGGAATATTGAATATCCCCTCTCCCACTTCCTCACAAAGCACATTTATTTGGTGGTGGGGGGCGGGGTGGGGGTGATTCAAGTAGTATTTCACAGGATTAGCTTATTACCTTCCAGGAAGAGTTTACCTACGAGATCAAGTCTATATATAAGTACAAGATCTTTTGTAATCTGGCCCCTACCTGTTTCTCTGATTCTGTCACCATTCTCTGCCCCACAACTCATCCTTTACTGCACTCACCATGCTGTTTCTCATCTCTCTGCATGCACTGATGATGCCCCTCTCTGCTTTCCTCCTTCTCCACTCTGCTCCCCCCATCTCCATTCTTCATTTGGATAATTATGCTCATCTTTAAAACTCAATTGAGGTGTCATCTCTTTCACGAAGTTTTTTCTGACCCTACCCCACATCAAATTTAATTAGTTGCCTTGTGGTTACTATTATCTTTTCACATTTCCTACCCTGTTTTACAGGTCTATGTGCCTAGTTTCCCCTTCCTTCACTAGGCTATGAACTCCTTAAGTCTTGGATTATATCTGCAGTGCATTGGCATGGGGCTTGGAACTGAGTGGACATTCAATAAACAAACTTAATTTAAAAATTCCATCATATTAGTAAATCATCATTTTCTTGAGCCAAACCTATTTCTGGATAGGCAGGCCTGGAAATACTATAGGTGTAATAATTATATATATGCTTCAGAACTGACCTCTGGGACATACCTTCCCTTATAGTGGGTGTCTTCCCAGGGCTATCAGGAAAGCTTACAAAATGGAGATATCTATCAACTGCTTCAGTGGCCCTCAGAAAAGGATAGCCTGGCCATTGCCCTTCTACCCTTTAGAATGTAGCTTCAGAGTTCATATGCTTTATCTACCCATAAGTTATGGGTGGATCATTTTCCTATTTCCTGGAAAAGGAGCTGGTAAATAGATGACTATTACCTCAAAAAATAAGTGGCATGAATTCCCTGTTTTCCTGTAGTGACTATTATCCCTACAATTGTAAAACTTGAGAAAATGTGCTAACTATAGTGGAGGTTGGAAACAACATTTATAAACAATGGGTAAGCAAGAGTACCTGGTCAGCACTGAGGAAGTAAGCTTAGGCAGTAGTCTTAGGAGGTAACTTTAATCTTTAATATTAGTGGCACCTAAAAAGGTGTGATTTTTCTCCTGAATTTTGTTGGGTGGTTGACACAAGAATACAGTCTACTTATTTTTATAAGATGTTTTATAGAAGCCTCATGGTAATCACAAAGAAAAAACATATAGTAGATGAAAGATAAAGAGAAAGGAATTAAAGCATACTACTACAAAAAATAAGTCACAAAGGAAGCCAGTTAGAGAAGAAAAGGGAACAAAGGAACTAAAGAAACAATCAGAAAACACTGAACAGAATGGCAAAAATAAGTCCTTATCTATCAATAATTACTTTAAATGTGAAAGCTTAAATTCTCCAATCAAAATACAGAATGGATGAATGGATTTAAAAAACCCAAATCCAACAATATGCTGCCTACAAGAGATTCACTTGAAGGACACACATAGGCTGAAAGTGAAGGTTTAGAAAAAAGATCGCATGCAAATGGTAACCAAAAGAGAGTAGGAGTGCCTATATTTTTATCAGTTAAAATAGACCTTAAGGCAAGGGGCGCCTGGGTGGCTCAGTCGTTAAGTGTCTGCCTTTGGCTCAGGTCATGATCCCAGGGTCCTGGGATCAAGCCCCGCATCAGGCTCCCTGCTCAGCAGGAAGCCTGCTTCTCCCTCTCCCACTGCCCCCCTGCTTGTGTTCCCTCTTTTGCTGTCTCTCTCTCTGTCAAATAAATAAATAAAATCTTTAAAAAAAATAGACTTTAAGGCAAAATTGGTCAGAAGAGACAAAGAAGGTCACTATACAGTGGTAGAGGTACAAATATATCAAGATGATATAACATCTGTAAATATAAATGCCTAGCACTGGAGCACCTAAATATTTAAAACAAATATTAACAGAACTGAAGGGAGAAATAGATAGCAATAAAATTATAGTCAGGGACTTCAACATCCCACTTTTAACATTGGTTAGATAATACAAACAAGAAAATTAACAAGCAAACAGTGGATCTGAATAATACTTATAGATCAAATAGACTGACAGACATATACAGAACATTTCCTTCAACACACCAAAATACATATTCTTCTCAAGTTCACATGGAACATTCTCCAGGATAGATCATATATTGGATCATAAAGCAAGCCTTACCAAATCTAAGAAGATTGAAATTATATCAAGTATCTTTTCTTTATATCATTATAAAGATGGCATAAGACTAGAAATCAATGGTATAAAATGGTATAAATGGCATAAAACTAGAAATCAACAACAGAAAGAAAACAGAAAAATTCATAAATGCATGGAAATTAGACAACACAACTCCTGAACAACCAATGGGTCAAGGAAGAAATCAAAAGGGAAATCAGAAAATAACTTGACAAATGAAAATGAAAACACAATGTATCAAAACCTATGGGATGCTGCAAAAGCAGTTTTAAGAGGGAAATTTATAGTGATAAATGCCTACATTAAGAAAAAAGGAAGATCTGAAATAACCTAAGTACACATCAGGAAATTAGGAAAAATAACAATTTGTTCTTTGGGCCCATTTTTATGGTCCTAAATTTAGCAGAAAGAAGGAAATAATAAATGAAATAGAGACTAGAAAGACAACAGAAAAAAATCAATGAAACTTAAGAGTTGGTTTTTTGAAAATATAAGCAAAAATTGCCAAACCTTAAGCTAGAATAACCAATAAAGAATGAGAACTCAAACAAAATTATAAAAAAGTGGAGACAATACAAACTGACACCATGGAAATACAAATGATTGTAAGAGGTTACAATGAACAATTATAAGTCAAAGAGTTAGATAACTTAGAAGAAATAGATAAACTCCTAGAAATTTAGAATCTACCAAGACTGAATCATAAAAAAAGTAGAAAATCTCAGCTGACCAATAATGAGTAAGGAGATTGAATTAATAACACAAACTTCCCAGGATCCTCTTAATAGATGCAGAAAAAGCATTTGACAAAATACAGCATCCTTTCTTTTTTTATTTTTATATTTTTTAAAGATTTTATTTATTTATTTGACAGAGAGAGACAGCGAGAGAGGGAACACAAGCAGGGGGAATGGGAGAGGGATAAGTGGGCCTCCTGCTGAGCAGGGAGCCTGATGCGGGGCTCGATCCCAGGACCCTGGGCAGACGCTTAATGACTGAGCCACCCAGGCACCCCTTCTTTCCCCCCCTTTTTAAAGATTTTATTTATTTATTTATTTATTTATTTATTTATTTATTTATTTGAGAGAGAGCTTGAGTGAGAGAATACAAGGAGGAGGGGAGCACCAGAGGGAGAGGGAGAAGCAGGCTCCCCGCTGAGCATGGAGCCCAATGTGGGACTCAATCCCAGGACTCTGAGATCATGACCTGAGCTGAAGGTAGATGCTTAACTGATTGAGCCACCCAGATGCCCCTACAGCATCTTTTCTTGATAAAAACCCTGAAGAAAGTAGGGATAGAAGGAACATAACTCAACATCATGAAGGCCATATACAAAAGACTCACAGCTAATGTCATCCTCAATGGGAAAAACTGAGAGCTTTTCCCCTAAGGTCAGGAACACGACAGGGATGTCCATTCTCACCATTGTTGTTCAACATAGTACTGGAAGTCCTTGCTTCAGAAATCAGACAACAAAAACAAATGAAAGTCATACAAATTGGCAAGGAAGAAGTCAAACTTTCACTCTTTGCAGACAACATGATACTCTATGTAGAAAACTAGAAAGATTCCACCAAAAAATTGCTAGAACTCCTACATGAATTCAACAAAGTCACAGGATATAAAATCAACCTACAGAAATCTGTTGTCTTTCTATACACCAATAATAAAACAGCAGAAAGAGAAATCAAGAAATCAATCCCATTTACAATTGCACCAAAAACCATAAGATACCTAGAAATAAACCCAACTAAAGAGGGAAAAGATCTATACTCTGAAAACTATAGAAAACTTATGAAAGAAATTGAGGAAGACACAAAGAAATGGAAAAGCATTCCATGCTCATAGATGGGAAGAACATTGTTAAAATGTCTATAGTACCCAAAGCAATCTACACATTCAATGCAATCCCAATCAAAATCCCAATTAAAATAACACTAGCATTTTTCACAGAACTAGAACAAACAATCCTAAAATTTGTACATAACTACAAAAGACCCTGAATAGTCAAAATAATGTTTTTTTCAACAAAAAAGCAAAAGCAAAGTGGGAGACATCACAACCCCAGACATCAAGCTGTATTACAAAGCTGTAATCATCAAGACAGTATGGTACTGGCACAAAACAGACACATAGATCAATGGAAGAGAATAGAGAACCCAGAAATGGACCCACAACTCTATGGTCAGCCAATCTTCGACAAAGCAGGAAAGAATATCCAATGGAAAAAAAGACAGTGTTTTCAACAAATGGTTTTGGGAAAACTGGACAGCAACATGAAAAAGGATGAAACTGGACCACTTTCTTACACCCTACACAAAAATAACTTCAAAATGGGTGAAAGACCTAAATGTGAGAAAGGAAACTATCAAAATCCTAAAGGAGAACGCAGGCAGAAACCTCTTTGACTTTGGCCATAGCAACTTCTTACTAGACACATCACCAGAGGCAAGGGGACAAAAGCAAACTATTGGGACCTCATCAAGATAAAAAGTTTCTGCACAGTGAAGGAAATAATCAACAAAACTAAAGGCAACAGACAGAATGGGAGGAGATATTTGCAAATGACATATCTGATAAAGGATTAGTATCCAAAATATATAAAGAACTCATCAAAATCAACACCCCCCCAAATAAATAATCCAGTTAAGAAATACACAGAAGATATGAACAGATATTTTTCCAAACAAGACATTCAGATGGCTAAGAGACACATGAAAAAATGCTCAACATCACTCATCATCAGGGAAATACAAATTAAAACCACAATGAGATACCACCTCACACCTGTCAGAATGGTTAGAATTAACAACTTAGGAAATGACAGATGTTGGCAAGGATGCAGAGAAAGGGAAACCCTCTTACACTGTTGGTGGGAATGCAAACTGGTGCAGCCACTCTGGCAAACAGTAAGGAGGTTCCTCAAAAAGTTAAAAATAGAACTACCCGAGGGGTGCCTGGGTGGCTCAGTCGTTAAGCATCTGCCTTCGGCTCAGGTCATGATCCCAGGGTCCTGGGATAGAGCACCGCATTGGGCTCCCTCCTCAGTGGGAAGCCTGCTTCTCCCTCTCCCACTCCCCTTGTGTTCCCTCTCTTGCTGTGTCTCTTTGTCAAATAAATAAATAAAATCTTAAAAAAAAATAGAACTACCCTAGATGCAGCAATTGCACTACTAAGTATTCATCCAGAGGATACAAAAATGCTGATTTGAAGGTGCACCTGCACTCCAATGTTTATAGCAGCAATGTCCACAACAGCCAAATTATGGAAAGGGCCCAGATGTCCATCAACTGATGAATGGATAAAGAAGATGTAGTATTTATGTACAATGGATTATTACTCAGCCATCAAATAGAATGAAATCTTGCCTTTGCAATGATGTGGATGGTACTAGAATGTATTATGCTAAGCAAAATAAGTCAGTCAGAGAATGACAAATATATGATTTTACTCATACATGGAGTTTAAGAAACCAAACAGATGAACATAGGGGAAGGGAAGGAAAAATAAGATAAAAACAGAGAGGGAGGCAATCATAAAACACTTAACTATATAGAACAAACAGGGTTGCTGGAGGGGAGGTGGGTGGGGGGATGGAACAAATGGGTGATGAGCATTAAGGAGGACATTTGTTGGGATGAGCACTAGGTGTTATATGCAACTGATGAATCACTAAATTCTACTCCTGAAACTAATACTACACTATATGTTAAGTGACTCAAATTTAAATAATAATAAAAAAATAAACCCCCCCAAAGAAAAGCACAGGACCAGATGGTTTCACTGTGAACTCTAACAAACATTTTTAAAAAAGATTTTTATTTATTTATTTTAGAGAGACAGAGTGGGAGGGGGCAGGGCAGTGGGAGAGGGAGAGAATCTCAAGCACATTCCCTGCTGAACATGGAGCCTGATGTGGGGCTTAATTTCACGACCCTGAGATCATGACCTGAGCCGAAATCAAGAGTTAGATGCTTAAACAACTGAGCCACCCAGGCGCCCCCTATCAAACGTTTTAAAGAAGAAATTTATACCAGTCCTCAAAGTCTCAAAAAATTGAAAGAAGGGAACACTCCCAAACTTATTTTATGAGGTTAACATTATCCTGATACCCAAAAGCCAGATAAGACACTATCTTTCTTATAAGAAAAGATAAATACAAATCAATACTGTTGAAAAATACAGATGCAAACATTCTCAACACAATACTAGCAAATGAAATTCAACATCACATTAAAAGGATCATGAACCATGATAAAGTGGGATTTATCCCTGGGATGCAAGGATGGTTCAATATCCACAATTCAGTCAAACACCACATTGGTAGAATGAAGGATAAAAATAATATGATTTTCTCAATAGATGCAGAAAAAGCGTTTAACAAAATTCCACACCCTTTCATGATAAAAACTCTCAGCAAATTGTGTACAGAAGAAACATACCTCAGTATAATGAAGACCATGTGCAACAAACCCACAGCTAACATCATACTCAATGGTGAAAAGTGGAACGCTTTCTTCCAAGATGAAGAACAAGACAGGGATGCCCACTCTTACCATGCCTATTCAACGTAGTACTAAAAGTCCTAGTCAGAGCAATCAGCCAAAAAGAAGAAAGAAAGAAAGAAAAGAAAGAAAGAAAGAAGGAAGGAAGGAAGGAAGGAAGGAAGGAAGGAAGGAAGGAAGGAAGGAAGGAAGGAAGGAAGGAAAGAAAGAAAGAAAGAAAGAAAGAAAGAAAGAAAGAAAGAAAGAAAGAAAGAAAGAGAAAGAAAGAGAAAGAAAAGGCACCCAAATCAGAAAGGAAGGAATAAAACTGTCTGTTTGCAAATGACATGATCTTACATATAGAAAACCATAAGGGGCACCTGCATGGCTCAGTTGGTTAAACAACTGCCTTTGACTCAGGCCAGAATCCCAGTGTCCTGGGTTGGAGCCCCGCATTGGGCTCCCTGCTCAGTGGGGAGTTTGCTTCTCCCTCTCCTTTTGCCCCTCCCCACTCATGATCTCTCACTCTCTCTCTCTCTCTCAAATAAATGAACAAAATCTTAAAAAAAAAAAAGAAAATCCTAAGGAGTCCACCAAAAAACTGTTAAAACTAATAAACGAATTCAGTAAATTTGCAGAATACAAAATCAACATAAAAATATCATTTGTATTTAAGTACATTAACAAGGAATTCTGTGATATAGAATTAAAGAAAATAATCCCATTTACAATAGCATCAAAATCAATAAAATTCTTAGAAATAAATTTAACCAAGGAGGTGAAAGATCTGTACAATGAAAACTATACAACACTGATGAAAGTTATTGAAAAAGACACAAGTAAGTGGAAAGATATGTTCATGGATCAGAAACATTAATATTGTCAAAACACCTATATTACCTAAAGCCATTATAGATTCAATGCAATCTCTATCAAAATACCAATGGCCCTTTTCACAAAAATAGAATAAACAATCCAAAAATGTGTATAAAACCACAAAAGAACCTGAACAGCCAAAGCAATTTTGAGAAAGAACAAAGCTGGAGGCATCACACTTCCTGATTTCAAACTATACTACAAAGCTATAGTAACCAAAACAGTATAGTACTGGCATAAAAACGGACACATAGACCAACAGAACAGAATTGAGACACCCAAAATAAACCCATGCATGTATGGTCAACTAATATTTGACAAAAGAGTGAAAAATACCAATGAAGAAAAGTTAGTGTTTTCAATAAATTGTGGGAAAACTGGGTATTCACATGCAAAAGAATGAAATTGGGCCTCTATCTTATACCACTCACAAAATTAACTCAAAATGGATTAAAGATTTAGATATAAGACTGAAACCATAAAACTCTTAGAAGAAAACATAAAGAAAAAGCTCCTTGATATTGGTCTTGACAACCAATTTTTTAATATGTTACCCAAGACACAAGCAACAGAAGCAACTGCAACTAAAAAAGCTTCTGAACAGTAAAATAATCAATAAAATGATAGGGCAACCTATAGAATGGGAGAAATGATTTGCAAACCATATGTCAGATAAGAGGTTAATATCCAAAAAATATAAGAAACTCATAAAAGTCAATAGAAAAAAAACCCAAATAATCTGATTAAAAATAGGCAGAGGACCTGAATAGACACTTTTCCAAAGAAGACATACAAATGGCCAACCACATGTAGAGGTACTCAACATAACTAATCATCAGGGAAATGCTAATCAAAACTATAATGACAACCTATGGAATGGAAGAAGTTATATTGCAAATGACATATCTAATAAAGGGTTAATATCCAAGATGTATAAAGCACTCATAAAACTCAATACCCCAAAAAACAAATAATCCAATTAAAAAATGGGCAGATGACATGAACAGACACCTCTCCAAACAAGACATGCAGATGGCAAACAGACACATGGAAAGATGTTCATCATCACTGATCATCAGGAAAATGCAAATCAAAACTACAGAGAAATATCACCTCACACCTGTCAGAATGGCTAAAATCAACACAAGAAACAATGGGTGTTAGTGAGGATGTGGAGAAACGGGAACACTCTTGCACTGTTGGTGGGCATACACTCTGGTGTGGCCATTGTGGAAAACAGTATGGAGGTTTCTCAAAAGTTAAAAATAGAACTACCCTCTGATCCAGGAATCACACTACTGGGTATTTACCCAAAAAATACAAAACCCCTAATTTAAAGGGATACATGCACTCCTATGTTTATAGCAGCATTATTTATAATAGCCAAGATATGGAAGCAGCCCAAGTGTCCATTGATTGATGAGTGGATAAAAAAGTGGTATAATATTGCTACAACATGGATGGAGCTGGAGAGTATAATGATAAATGAAGTGAGTCAGAGAAAGACAATACCATATAATTTCACTCATATATGGAATTTAAGAAACAAAACAAGCCAAGGGAAAATATAGAGACAAACCAAGAAACAGAACTATAGAGAACAAACTGAGGGGAGGTGGGTAGGGAGATGAACACAATAGGTGATGGGGATAAAGGAATGCACTTGTGATGACCACCAGGTGACTAAAATAACTTGAAAAAAAAAAGTATAATGAGATATCACATCACATCTGTTAGAATGACTATCCCCAAAACACAAGAGATATATGTTGACTAAGATGTGGAGAAAAGGGAACTCTTGTGCACTGTTGGTGGGAATGTAAATTGGTACAGTCACTACAGAAAATGATATAAAGATTCCTCAAAAAAATTAAAGCTAGAACTATTATATATTCTAGAAACCCCACTTGGTATATGTCAGAAGGAAATGATAATAGGATCTCAAGGAGATCTCTCTACTCCCATGTTTCTTTCAGCATTATTCACAATAGTCAAGACATGGAAACAACCTAAGTGTCCACTGATGGATGAATAAAACAAATGTTATTTATCTATCTATCTATCTATCATCTATCTATCTATCTATCTATCTATCTATCTATCTATCTATCTATCTATCTATCATCTATCTATCTATCTATCATCATCTATCATCTATCAACCTAATGGAATGTTATTCAACCACAGAACAGTCATTTGTGATTTGAGGACATTATGCTAGGTAAAATAAGTCAGACAGAGAAAGACAAATACTGTATGGTTTCACTTATGTGTGGAATATAAAAAAAAGAAAGTCAAACGCATAGAAACAGAGTGAAATGGTGGTTTCCAGGGGTTGGGAGGTAAGGGAAATGGAGGCAATGTTAACCAAAGTGTACAAACTTCCAGTTTTAAGATGAATAAATTCTGGGGCTCTAATATACAGCATGGTGACTATAACAATTCTATATTATATACTTGAAAGTTACTAAGAGAGTGGATCTTAAATCACACACAAAAAGTTGTAATTATGTGAGATAATGGATGAGTTAACTAATCTTACTGTGGTAACCATTTTGCAATATAGATGAGTGTATCAAATCATCACATTATACACCTTAAATTTACACAATGTTACATGTCAATTATATCACAATAAAGCTAGCAAAAAGGGAAAAAAAAGAACACAATTTACTTTTCTCTCTTGGTAGTTCTTTAAGAAGTTGAGATGATTAGTTAACCTTTGAATTAATACTTTGCACTATCCTGCTGCAGAAAGATGCTGCTATGATGCTGTTTATATTACTAAAGAAAACTCTTTGACTTGTATAGATTTTGAGTTTCTGAAGCTAGGAAACTTGGTATCTTTTATTGCATCCAGGATAGTACTTTACAAAAAAATGAATATTCAGGAAATATTCATTCAATTTAGAATGAATTTTTTTTGCTGCTACAGGATTTTTCTGGTAAAAGTATATTTTCCTATAATGAATTCAGTACTAATAGTGAGGGCTATATAAAGGTAAAGCAGAATATATTATATTATATTATGTTTGGTCCTTTGTAATGTTTATTTAAAATTGTATGTTTAGAGTAGCTTTGAAAAACAGTGTAATGATGGAATCCTCAGTGTAGAGGCAGCCCGGATATTAATTGGTGCAACCAAAAGCTATTGCCCCATCCGAGGAAAGTAAGTATAATACTTCTTAAATTGTTATTTCCAAAATCAAATGGGTATATGGTAAAAAAAAAAAATCAAACTGAGAGTTAAACGTCCAGATTGATCAATCTATTTATCTCACTTATCTTCATCTATCTGTCCATCCATCCATATAACCATCTACTTCTTATTTTACTTGTTTACATTTTTTCCCACTGAAGGTTCATAACTTTGGTGTCATTAGGAGATTCTGGAGGAATATCTGACTACAGTGTAATTAAGTAAGAGACTAGGGGAGCCATGAAAGAGAATCTATGTAATTTCATATACTATTATATTTATCTTTTCATTATATCATATTTACTAAGTTACTGGATAAGGTAGGTAGGGAAGCCTGGAGCCTGCCATTAGTCAGGTGGAGCAAGCCTTGAAGGAATTGACCCAACTGATGGACCTTGGCGATGCAATTAAATTTGATATGAAAAGTTCAAGTATCTTGGAGATACATCTATATCTGGTCATAGTCCTGGCAAGCATTCGCTAATGGATGATCCAAGACAAAGCTTGTGGGGGCAACAATGATAGGAAATCCTGCCAGGTGATAGTAACATTTCAGCAGTCTGGTAATCTATCTGGGAGATCTAACATCAGTTCCTAAAGTTTGGGAAGGGTAGGGCCTTGGAGAGGCTGGAGCTAGGCGAGGCATAACAAAGGGGAGCTTGATTCTGAACCCCAAAGAATTGGTCTGGAGAAGCTTTAATTATGTTCTACCTCAAGTCAAGAATGGTTCCAGGGACAGAGGCAACAGAGGTTTCCTGTACCTGACCGTGGGTGGGTAGGTGGATGGAAACAGAGGCTCAGGACAGAGCATTTTTAATAAGCTTTCCCTTTTTATATTACCCCAAAGTATAGCACTTTATTTTTATTTTAACATATATGTCTATTTTTCTCTGTTAGATTCATGAGTATTTATGATGTTTCAAATTATGTAAGAGCTAGAAGTTGGCTTATCAAGTTTAAAAACATGTTAGCTTTCTTGGAATATCATAAAGATAAGGCATCTCTTATTATGTATGGGTAAGTAATTGTAAACCTTTAATAGCAATATACCTAATAATATGACCTTTTCCACATTGTCAACATTGATTACATTGATTTTCTTTATTAAAAAAATTAACTAATATTATGGTCAACTCTTATTGATCGAGTGGTGAAGGAGCAGAGCACTTGCTTCTCTTCATTCTGTTTAAGCAACTTTGTTGATACCCATATTAGTGGGTAGGATGAAGAAACAAGGACTGGTCATATTTGGACTCTTTAAGTGGCAATTGCCATGTCTTGGGGTCATATTACAAACTGGACTGCTTTCATATTCTTCTGGGTATAACATTGAGCAGGGGAGAGAAATATCAAACTCATGGCCTACATTTTCCTCTCAAATTCATCTGTGCCATGGGGTGGTTCTGTTAATGTCCATAACTAGGAAAAACACAGCCTTAATAATACCTGTAACCAATTTCCCAAAATATCACAAGATACAGATTTACCTAACTTGTGTAAACTCTTTGCTTGATGATAAGTTGTGAACTTAGAGCTGGAAGACAAGACAAGGTTTTTCTATTAACAAAAGATATATAAATATGAGAAATATCAGAGAAATTCATGCTACTAAATTTTGAGTGTTGACATACCTTTCATAACAAATCCTGATAATTTTTAAACTTTTTTCCATGTATTAAGTTTAAAGAGAAATATAAGGAATTAAAACCCTAGGGTTTTGACATATATCTAGATAACCACTTTTTGTTAGGCTCTACTTAGGATGGATTGGAAAAATTAAAAAAAAATATGTCATGGTAATTACTGAATAGAATGTTTCCTGTTCTTACTTTTAAGTGATGCTGATTTTTTTCTATATTTACTTATTTCTTGCTTTTGATGAATGAATCTTTGCCTTGTTTCCTATGTACTATTAGACTTGATTTTAAAAAATGCTCCCCATCCTGATATAGATTAATAAGAGCTATATTTTTATCTTTCTTCATGATGATTATTATGTACAGAAAGTATGCTTTAGTTTTCTGCTTATTTATTTTATATTTTTATACTCTTTTTCAAATTAATGATTTGTTAGAACAAATGTTGAACTTCAGATCACAACTGTTATATTTTTAAAGTGATCTAACATTTTATTGGTCTCTTTTTTTCCCAGGAATAATAAATTTCTGCTTTTTGTGTATCACATGGTATTTTCAGAAGAATTTGAATATGCAGGACATGTTATAACAGTAATGTACATTTATCCTATTATAATGCATCTATGGCCAATGGCAAGAGAGTTAAATGTGTCAGCACTTATATCAGTAAACAACTATTTTGTATTTTTATACATATTTCGATCAGCACTGAAGGTACTGTTTAAAATAAAATGTATCCAATGAAAAGAACAATTCAGATATCTTTGAATCTATTTTTGTCATATTGAAATAATTTGATACTAGAAGCCATTTGCTGTAATAGTTGATAGGATCCTGGAATTTTAGTAATCTTTTTTGAATTTTCTGAGTTTAATAATTTAATCAGTAGAATAGTCATGGTCTTGGATATCAGGTAAGATAAGTATCATAAATAGTGGAGAGAATCCCAATGACATGCAAGAGAAATGGAAATCCAGATGGAAAATACAAATGGTTGTTTCCCTCAAATACTCTCTATAATGATGCAAAAAGCAAATAAGTGAATAAACCCAAATTGGTTTGCTAGGTTCTTGTCATGAGAACTACTTTTTTTAAATTTATTTATTTATTTATTTATATTTTAGATTTTATTTATTTATTTGTCGAGAGAGAGTGGGGGAGAACACAAGCAGGGGGAGTGGCAGGCTGGGGGGAGAAGCAGGCTCCCTGCTTAGCAGGGAGCCTGGTGTGGGACTCAATCCCAGGACCCTGGGATCATGACCTGAGCCGAAGGCAGACACTTAACTTACTGAGCCACCCAGGCGCCCCAAGAACTACTTTTTAGGATAAATTCTTCAAAGATGATTTGTCAGCATTACTGTTTTCATACTTTGTTATTAATAGTGTTGCAATGATTCTCTTTACTGTTATGTTTAACTATTTGCTTTTGGCATTTCAATTTCATTATAGATTATGTATATTTTGAATCAAATTATGATTTTGATGTTGGAGATTAAAAATATTTGTTTGGAACTCCAAATGAATAACTTAAAACTCAACTTTTGGATTACAACTCATTTGTAGTTGAGGACTGAACTGTTAATTTTGAAGACCCATCCCCTCCCCCATCACTGTATAGATACTATGAAATAATGTACATTCTGTTTGTTTTCTAAATAGATAGTAATTTTGAAAAGGAAATATTTTCATCAACATTGGAATACTTTGGACTTTCTTATCATGCTTCTTGGAATCATGGATATCTTTTGTATATACTTTGTCAAATTGAGACCAGACAACTTTGTCCTTATTCAGATTACAGTAATACTAGGATATTTCAGAATAATCAGGTTTATTCCTTTCATCAAGGTAAAACATCACGCTTCTAAATATTGGGTTTTTTTTTCTACATTGTTAAATGTGTTAAGAAACCTCATTATTTTGAAGGAAACAAGAGAAGGAGCTGTTTTCTGGAATGCTGTCTCTACAGGTGTCTACCTGGTTCACCCTCTCACCTTCTCACAGAGAATGCCTTCCCTTACCACGCTGTGTGGTCCCCCCACACATACCAGTTTCCCACCCCATCTTCCTGCCCCCTGCACTTCCTTAAGGTTTAGTTTTTCCTCATAGCACTTGTTACCTTTGTACTGTATGTTGCATGTACTCTCCATGAATTAGGGATCTTTGTATGGTCACTGATGTAACCTATGGCTCTAGAATGATGCCTAGCATATAGTAAGTTCTTAATCAAATATTTGTTGAGTGAAAGAATGAAAATGTTGGTGCCACTTGAACCATGGTGACCCAGAAACAAGTTTTCTAGGCTTTAGTAAAATTTGCTCATAAAGGCCTAACTGTGCAGAAGCATGAAAATATTTTCTCTACAAGCCATTTTTATATAGCATACTGCCTATGGAACTTAAATTTTGCTGTGTCCTTTAGTCTTTATAGCAGCTACTATTCCTTCTTTCCACACCTCTGGTTTTGATTCTGAAGGTAGATTTTCAGATTTCCAGTCTCAGCTCTTAAACCTTTCTTTCCAAAGAAGTTATCTTATATAAGCTTTTAACTTGGGAGCTTTAGATGATTTCATTTACCACTCCATTTTTTTTTTGAGTTCTTTAATTCTTATTATGTCAAACAAGTTTATTGGTATGTGTTGAAGTTATGAAGGATTAATGTTAAAAAAAAAAAAACAACTGCTGAAAACTCTGGTGACAAAAGAGATTCATTAGAATCCTCCAACTATTCCCATTCTCCAAGAAGTTTAGTAGTCTCGTAAAGGCAGAATTGTTTGAATGCTCAGACTTGTACTTGCAGACTTTTTGTCTGTTCTTTCCTTGATTCTATATCATTGTTACCAAGCTTTGGTGTTCAAAAGCGTTACTATGCAGAGTTGTATACATAAACCCTACTCTAAGGGGTAATTTTGATTATTTGTGATTTTTGCTTTATGAGCTTAGAGCCACGTGTCTACATAAGGTATAACCCCACCATAACACAAAGTACACTAGAAATCAGGATGTGTAGTATGAGTCTAAGTCTTAAAATGGAAAGGAGAAGCTTCCTTAGGTAATCAGTTTTTATACAGAGATTGGATGCAGATGCAGGTAAAATGATTATTGTAGAGTAATACTTTGTGAAATGTCTCTCTGAGGGAAGTAAAGATTTAAAGATGTGTTATTGTGGAAGTCAACTCTATTCAGAGTGTGAACCAGTTGCTACTTCTGTCCAGCACACTTTGACAAATCTCCATGAAGTATACTTAAGGAATTAATATAATCAGGATTAATATTTTCTATTGAGCACTTACTATGTTCCAGGAACTGTGCAGAGCACTTTATATACATTATCTAATTAAATTATTGCAATAGCCCTGTGAAGTAGGTGTTACCACATATAAAGTCAGGTGCTCTAATAGCCAGTCTCAGTACAATGTGGCTTTCAAAAGAAGCCTATACTGGAGAGCTTGGAAGAATATTGGAGATTTTTACCTTAGATCCTCTTAGGAACAGCTCAGGGGGTGTCAGTGCATTATGGAACGACACTTTGTAAAAATCCTCTTTGCTATCCCTCCCTCTGGCCAAACAGCATAAGAACAGCTAAAAATCTCTTCTTTCTCTGCTCTTGTAATTCCTTTGCTATGATGTTATTTTGCTCTTCTCACCTTCCTCCTCTGTGACCTGGTTCCTCACCATCTGCCCTGCATTCTGACCTGATTCTGTCTCTGTGATTGACTGTATTGGTTGTGAGGGGCTGCTCCGTCGGACTTCGGGTACTGAAGTATTACTACCCTCATTTTACAGATGAGGAGACAGAATCCTCAAGGTCACAAGTAACTTGCTCAAGTCATAGAACTGGTGAATAGGAGAGCTCTCACTTGAACCTCGGAGGGTTTATATTTAAAATCCCATTTTCTTTAGTCATGACACTCTCTTGCCTCAGCTTATGGTTGGAGAAATTTAGAGCTAGGAAGTATCTGAGAATTTGCATTTCTAACAAGTCTCTGGGTAATGTCACTGCTCCCCAAGATGACACTTTGAGAACACCTGCCTTTGAGGGTGCTTTTCCTCATCAAATTTTCACACTTTTTTTCTCTTCATTGTTCCAGATAATAATCCCACTACTGATAAATATTGTAGATGTGCAGATCAAAAAACGCCTCCGCTTGATGTATAGTATTACAAAAGGTTATGTCAAAAGTCAAGAGGATACCAAATTTCTAATAAAACAAATTTCCAGCCGAGAATCAATATATCAGGTGAGAGACAAGATTGGGAAAACAATCACTTGGGTGTAGTCATATCTTTTAAGACTACTTCTACATGTATTTGATCCAAGAGATAAATTGCGGCAAGTGAAGGGGATTCAATTGCTTATTATGTTATAAGAGGTGCTGCAGAGGACAGTCTTCGCTCTTTAAATGTCAGGTGTCTTTATCAAACTCGTTTATGATCTTCACAGAGGAAATCTACCCTTCAATTTTTTCTGGATGCAGACTAGAGATTCGTCTGCCTTTGTAACACTCTCTAAAGGGTAGGGCAAATTGGAAAAGGCTTCGTGCAGGAATCAAAACTCATGAGTCTTCAAAGAAAGGGTAGGTCTGTAGTGGAGAGGAAGAGAGAGGGAAAGAGAAGAAAGATTTGACGTTGAAAACTCGAAATGCTGGTGCTGAAGAATGGCTGAGTAGTAGTATGTATGTATGTATGTATGTATGTATGTATGTATGTATTTATTTATTTATTTAATCATTCAAGACCCTCCTTATTTCCAGGCAGCATGAAGTAGGTACCAAATGGGAGATGAGGATGTGAGCATACTAGGCACTCGAAGATGGAGTGAATCAGCTCCTGACTTGGTTCCCTCATGCCAGGCTGTCCACCCAGGACCCTCTGCAAACTAGTAACGTTTCAAGTTTCACATGTGACTTTCTGCTTAAGAATATTCAGTGGCGGGGCACCTAGGCAGCTCAGTTGGTTAGCTGAGTACAACTCTTGATCTCAGCTCAGGTCTTGATCTCAGGGTTGTGAGTTCAAGCCTGCGCTGGGCTCCATGCTGGATGTGGAGCCTACTTTCAAAAAAAAGAAAAAAGAATATTCAGTGGCTCTGCATGGCCTGAAGGGTAAGGTCTTTGAATCCAAATATATATATGTAGAGAGAAGAGAACGCAGAAAAGATGGTAAGAGAATAATCATGCAGAATTTTACAACTTGAAAGTAATAAAATTCAAGAAGTAAAAGTATCCCTCCCTGCCCTCCACACTATCGCTTCCCAGACACAGCCCCAGAGTAACCATTCTTTTTTTTTTTAAGATTTTATTTATTTATTTGTCAGAGAGAGAGAAAGAGAGAGAGAGTGAGCATGGCAGGCTGAGGGAGAAACAGGCTCCCTGCTGAGCAAGGAGCCTGATGCAGGACTCGATCCCAGGACCCTGGGATCAGGACCTGAGATGAAGGCAGGCATCCCCATAGTAACTACTCTTGTGTTAATTCCTCTACTGTTTGCCATAATAATTTTAACAATGTGCACATGTATTTTATTCTTGATTTATTATCTCTAAACAGCCTTTATTTACTCTCTGCCATGAAGTACAGAGAGCTTAGAATATTGCTTTAGCCTTTTCTTTTTCTCCCCATCTTAAATTTTTGGAGCAATTACTTTTACAGAGAAAAGGTTTATAACATTTACATTTTATTATGTAAGTATAATTATGTCTTTATTTTTTTCAATAAATGACTCCATACATGGAAAACTAAAAAACAATCTTTACTTTGTTGTGATTATATAAATATTATTCAGTGTAGACCCTATCATTTGATTCAACCCATAACAAAAGAAATATGATCAGTATCATTAAACATCTACTACTTGAAAGAGACTCTTCTAAATGAAACAGTCAAATGGATTAGTTAAAAAAATATTTTTTTAAACTATCTTCCTCTCTTCCTTTAGCTTATATTCCTCAGCCACCCTTTCTGGAGTCCCATGTGAGCCTCCTTTTTGCTTTCCTTTTTATCATGCTAGATTATGCCCATAAGTAATTTTTTTTCATAGGTGATGTATGGGCTAACACATGAAAAAATCTTTGTATTTTGCTCTCATAATTGATCCTTTCACTGTCCAAAATTATTTTCTTAAAGATATTGCCATCTGTCTTCAGCATTGATGTTATAAGTCTGATTTTACTTGTGCTTTTGTAGGTGACTTTTTTCTCTCTGTGTTTAGAGGCTTATAGGATTTTCCTCCTTGGAGTTCTGAATTTTTACCAGAATGTGTCTAGGTGTGATTTAAAAAAAAATGGGGGCATCTGGGTGGCTCAGTTAGTTAAAGGTCCAAGTCTTGGTTTTGGCTCAAGTCATGATCTCAGGAGTGTGGGGTTGAGCCTCACCTCCAGCTCAGTGCTCATGGGGGAGTCTGCTTGAGGATTCTCTTATTTTGCCCCTCCCCCTACACATGCACGTGCATGGTTTAAAATAAATAAATAAATCTTAAAAAAATTATTGGGGTGTCTGGTTGGCTCAGTTGGTAGAGCATGGGACTCTTGTTCTTGGGGTCTTGGGTAGGAGACATAATTTAAAAAATAAAAAAATAAAAAAAAAATATCCTATGCAGCACTTGTTGGAGCTTTCATAATCAGAAGATTGCCATCTTTCTTCCATCACCTCTTTGATTATTCCATCCTCTTGGTTTCCGTTTTCTCTTTTCAGTATCATTTTTTTATTATGTTAATCACCATTCATTACATTATTAGTTTTTGATGTAGTGTTCCATGATTCATTGTTTGCATATAACATCCAGTGCTCCATGCAGAATGTGCCCTCTTTAATACCCATCACCAAGGCTAACCCATCCCCTCACCCACCTCCCCTCTAGAACCCTCAGTTTGTTTTTCAGAGTCCATCACCTCTCATGGTTCATCTCCTCCTCCAATTTCTCCCCTTCATTCTTCCCCTCCTGCTATCTTCTTCTTCTTTTTTTTTTTTTAACATATATTGTATTATTTGTTTCAGAGGTACAGATCTGTGATTCAACAGTCTTGCACAATTCACAGCACTCAACATAGCACATACCCTCCCCAGTGTCCATCACCCAGCCACCCCATCCCTCCCACCCCCCACCACTCCAGCAACCCTTAGTTTGTTTCCTGAGATTAAGAATTCCTCATATCAGTGAGGTCATATGATACATGTCTTTCTCTGACTGACTTATTTCGCTCAGCATAACACCCTCCAGTTCCATCCACATTGTTGCAAATGGCAAGATCTCATTCCTTTTGATGGCTGCATAATATTCCAATGTATATATTTACCACATCTTCTTTATCCATTCATCTGTCGATGGACATCTTGGCTCTTTCCACAGTTTGGCTACTGTGGACATTGCTGCTATAAACATCGGGGTGCACATACCCCTTTGGATCCCTACATGTGTATCTTTGGGGTAAATACCCAGTTTGAACACTTTCTGATCTTCAAGTACTGTGATTGCTTCTTTTCATTGAAACTGGTTCCCCCCCCACCTTTTTTAAAACAAATGGGATATTCCCTTGAATCTCTTTTATTTAAAAGTTTTTTGTTTCTTGTGTTAGTTCTGCTTCCTTGAGGTTCATTCTTCTACTTGTCACGTTTGGTTCTTGTCTTTCATCCTGTTTTACCTGTCCCATGTTTGGTGACTTTTGCTTATATTTTCAGATGTGTAGATGAGGGGTCCAAAGTGAACAGTATCAATAGCTGAAGGGCATTTTCTCAGCCCAAGTGAGACTCTTGATTTTTTATTTGTTTGTTTGTTTATTTATTTACTATGTTCAGTTAGCCAACATATAGTACATCATCAGAGAGCCCAGATCTAATGATTGTGTGTGTATACACAAAATCAGGAATGGACTGGGGGTTATATCTTCTGCTTATTTTGCCCATTTTTTTTGTGATGACTGTGAGTTACCTCAGGCCCTCAGCCAAGAAAGAGAGGCTCTTTCCTTATTAAATCCAGGAGAGGGAAAGAGGCTGCGAAGATACCTACCCTAATGTTTTATTTTAATATCTAAAACACACAAGAAGATATATTGTTAAATATCTTTAGAATTTAAAATTTTCTTTTTTAATCAGGGACCACTATAGGAAGAGGATAGCTGAATTTTAGCAAATCATCTAACATCTTTCATGACATCCTTATAGATAGGCTAGAGAACTATTCTCTGGATTTATCAAGGAAGTATCAATTATTGGATCAAATGTGCAAAAGAATTCTATCTTGTTGATTTACTTTGAATATTAGAGAAGACAAAAGAAGCACAGAAAGTCTAGATGGATCTATACTAGAAAGATAGAACTATTCATGGGAGAAAAGATTTCAGAAACGGGAAGAGGAGGGAAGAAAGCAGCAGTCAGTGGTGGGAGGTAATGTGTTTTGAGGAGTTTGGGGGAAGGCATTGACATGTGGGGGTGCTTACCTCAAAGTGTAAGAGATGAAACAAATTCCCCTTTGGCATTTATAAAGGAGACTTCAGGAAAGATTTAAATGTTTTTTTTAGTGAGATGTGTTTAGTTCTCAAACTTGTGTTTATTCTGAAAGTGACATGGTTCGAAAACTGACCAGTGGCAGCTCACTTAGAGGAGTCACATGTATGCCCAGGCTTTAATGATTATGTTCTATGTGTGGGTAGGAGTCAGTTTCTGTGCTCTCTTGTGCAGGTCTTTCTATAACATTGTTACGGAGTTGCTATCAGTCCAGTTTGGTTTGAAGGGGTCTTCACAGCTACCTATGCCCCTGTGCAAGCAGGGCGGGGCCACGGTGTGTGGGTGCGGTGGGCAAGCCATTAATTTGGCAGCTTCCCAATATTGATTTGGTGTTATCAAGTGAAAAGAAACAATTTAATAAAAACTGTGTACCTCATTCTTATATTCAAAACAAGGGATTTATTACATGTGATTTTCCTAGACCAAAACAACAGCAAAAACTTAACTTTAGCTACTTAAAGTTTAGATAACAAGCCAGCAGGGGCACCTGGGTGGCTCAGTTGGTTAAGCATCACACTCTTGATTTTGGCTCAGGTCATGATCTCAAGGTCTTGGGATGGAGCCCCGTGTTGGGCTCTGTGCTCAGCGGGGAGTCTGCTGGAGATTCTCTCCCTCTCTCCCTCTGCTCATGCGTATGCACACACACTCTCTCTAAAATGGATAGATAAATCTTTCTTTAAAGATTTTTATTTATTTATTGGAGATAGAGAGAATGAGAGAGAAAGCACGAGAGGGGGCGCAGAGGAAGAGAGAGAGAGAACAAGCTGGGAGATTGGCAGAGAGAGAGGGAGAAGCAGGCTCTATACTGAGCAGGGAGCCTGACCCGGGCTCCATCCCAGGACCTCGAGAACATGACCTGAGCCAAAGGCAGATGCTTAACCAACTGAGCCACCCAAGTGCCCCTAAAATGAATAGATAAATCTTAAAACAAAACAAAACAAACAAAAAAACAAGCCAGTAAAATAGCACTGTGTTCGTTACTCTTCCCTGTAAATAGCACTATGCTGTGTGTATCATCTGTACCTGACAATCCTGGGGAACTGCCTGTTGTTTGCTGCCAGGGCTGTTGGTGTGGCCAAGTGCAAGCTCCAGAAAGATTTAAAGTTGGAGAATAAGCTCTACAAAGAGCAGTGCCTGGGGCATGGTGGGCATTTGACCAATACCCACTGTAGACTGAATACAGCTTACACCATGGTTAGCCCTGGAGTAGAGCTATTTCTTAGTTATGTCAGGAGTTATCCATAGGAAACATGAACTAATCAATACCATCATTTCTCATTATTTCCCTTGTTTTTATGTTCCTGATAGACTGGCTGCCCAAAGAGCGGCTCAGTGGGCTCTCTCTTAACAAAGCTCTGTCTGTGAGAATTCTCCTTGGTGCACAGTAGAATGCACACTAATCTTTTCTGAGAAAGGCTGGGTCCAGTACTTATGCAAGCTACTGACTGCACACTATTCATTGTAATATGAGTGGGAACACGGGGAAAGCAGCAGAATTGGCACAGAGGGAAGAACTGAGCTAAACATCTCCCCCAAATCATAAACTAAGTGGGATTTCTTCTTTTTCTCAGATTTTAAAGCCAGACATGCAGTTAGTGTAATAACAAATTAATGTCTTTCTTAACTTCTTACAGAAATTATATGAAATTTTGGAAACCAACAAACGAGATGCTGTCAAAGAACTAGGTAGGTAGTTGGGAGTATCTGATTTCCTGAAATCACATCTTATTATCCCATAATTTTACCAAGGGAAGACAAGTTCATACTTTCCTTCAATTACTCATTTATTCACACAACGAGCATTTATTGAACACAGGCCAGGTATGCCAAAAATGCCGAGCTTAGTGGAGGGTATGAGAATATCAATGGATAACTGCAGAAAGTTAGAGGAAGTCTTGCACTTGCTATGGGAACATAGAGGAAAGAATGAGGAGTATAGAAAGTGTATTAAAGTGGCAAGATCAGATTCCTTAAGGCTGTGAGAAAAAGACACATGATGATTACATTTACAAAGGGTGTTTTTGTTTTGTTTTACTTTGCCTGCAAGGATACTCAGGAATGTGGGGCTACAAGGGTTGTCATTTCTTGAGCATCTATAATCACTCTGCTTGACTTGAAGCACACAGCAGGAGCCCTAGGATTTTATACAAAGCTTCTTGGGTCTGTTTTCCTTGTAAGGGGCTGCAGGCCAGGCTCTCAGTGTATGTAAAAGTATCTGGGAGAGAGCCTGGCACAAATGGAAGTTATTATAAAATAAATCAAGTAAAACCACTTTGTATTCATAACCACATTATAAGACGCTATATGGATTTATGAGGATGATACTTTCCAAATCAAAATTGGAAGAACATGGCCTAATGAATGAAATTGTGAATTTGGAGAAAATATGTCAGAAATTTTGGCACTGTCTCAGAAAATCCAGGACCCACTGTTGCCTTTACATATAGGTAGATTTTTATTTCTGTGCCTTTAAAGATTAGGGGCTGGCCTAGGAGCTGCTGTCTCATATTATGCTTTTAGACTACTATGGAATATTACAAAGTTCTCTTGATTCAGTCCTGTAAAAGGGAGTGCCTGTTCCCAAATGGTTACTAAAACTGATTGTCAAATGTTAATTATATCAAGAACTGTGTTAACAGGTTTATATGCATTATCTCATTTAATCCTTATGATTACTCTATGAGGCAAATACTATTATCATCTTCATCTTATAGATGATGAAGCTATAAGATTTAAGGTTTAGAAAGGTTAAATTGCCTGAAGTCATATGGGTGGTTAAGTGGTGAGCCAGATTTCCAGCCAAGGTGTACTTGACATTGAAACCTAAGTTCCTTTTTAAAAAAAAAAATTTAAAATTTTAAGTAGTTTTCACACCCAACGTGGGGCTTGAACTCACAACCCCAAGATCAAGAGTCAAGTGCTCCACTGACCTATGTTCCTGATCACACTATCCTTCATTATACCAGCCAGTTAAAAAAAAGTCTGAGTACCTTCCAGATATCAGGCATTTTGGTCCATGTTAGCAGTACAAAGATGAAAGAGATGCAGTTTTGGTCGTGACTCACAGTCCAGTTCGTGACTTTTGGTGTTCATTAAAGAGGACAAGATATGAGATTTGATCTCAGAAAGCTCCACCAGCTGAGTCCAGGGGCTCTTTTGTTACGTCATTTATTCATTCATCCAACAAAAGTTATATGATATTTAGCAGGAGACAAATAAGTAAAAAGCAAAATACCACAGTGTAATAAGTTCCATAATGGAGATATGTAGGACATACCATGGAAATAAGGCAGAGAAAGTGATTTTCTCCTAGTTGGTGGGGGAAGCCAGTTTTCAATGTTCTCATCCATAAAATGGAGTTGAAAATAACTCTAGTCCTCCCAGCCTCACAAATTCTGTATGAGACAAGAATGATAGGTACTGTGTAAATACTTTGGAAATTATAAACCACTACACAAATATTAGGTATTATTGTGCTTATTGAATTGTTTGCTTACTGACAGTTTTATTTGCTTCAGGGCTCATAGAGCATGAGGGTCGCGATGTTGTCATTGCTTTGAAGACCAGGCAGGCAATCCGGAGTGTGATTGCTAAAGCTCTGAAAAACCTCACTTTTCTTTGGTCAAGAGGCATTATTGATAAACATGAGGGCATCGAGATGAATAAGGTAATAAAGTAATTTTCCATGTGGCTTGATTCCACAGGCCCAACACCCAAGCCTGCATTGTTACTTGAGTGTAATGAGTGAGGGAGATTAAATCAGGTGTTAACTCTGTCCTTTGCCTATATAGCCTTTGTTAATGCCAGTGGCAGCTAGCACCAATGCTACCTGGTATACCATGTCAAAACTGTTTGGTTTCAAGTAACAGAAACCAACCTGAGTTAGGCTTAGCCGAGGAATGGGGTTGGGGGATTTATTATAAAGACACATGGTGTCTTACAGAACCCACAATAGCCAGACCATGTGGCCAGGCCTGAGGAAGGGACTTGACTGCAGACCTAGAAAGCTTTCCAGATTCTCCATTTCATATCAGGGTTGCCCTCTGTGCCATCTTCTTTTGGCTCCCTCTACAAACCCAACGACATTTTTCTGCTTCTCTATCTACTGGTAGAATGTGCTGTGCCCAGTCCTAGCAGCTGTGGCAAGGGAGGTGGGAATCACATAATGTTAACACGGTAGGGAAAGGATCAGCTTGTGTGTGTACACCGGCACTTGTGTGTGTTTCGTGGGGATCAGGGAGGGGGCAGTTCTGAGAGGAGAGGAGCAGGGAAGACAGCATCATTGGTTAGCTGATAAATAGACTTTTAAAAAACGATATATGTGTTTGCAAAAAAAATAGGGACATAAGACAGAGGAAAATATGGTTAATATTTAACGCTATTTATTCACATCTACCATCTAGACTGTGTATTTGTGCAAATATGATTGTTCTTTCTATTCTTTGTAAGAATCTGTTTCCTAGCATAAGGCCATAAGAAACATGGAAGTTCTGGGGTGCCTGGGTGGCTCAGTTGTTAAGTGTATGCCTTTGGCTCAGGTCATGATCCCAGGGTCCTGGGATTGAGGCCCGCATTGGGCTCACTGCTCAGTGGGAAGCCTGCCTCTCCCTCTCCCACTCCCTGCCCTCCTCCCCACTTGTGTTCCATCTCTTGCTGTCTCCCTCTGGCAAATGAATAAATAAATAAATAAAGTCTTAAACAAAACAAAACCAAAAAAACCAAAAAATCCCCATAGAAGTTCTGGTCCCACATTCTGTCTGTGTTGCCCACTGATTAGCTGCTCTGGAGTGTCATATGTTTTTCCTTATCACTGGCAGCTCCTGGCCAAGTGTCACATGCACTGTGCTTCTGGTCATTCCCAGGACATAGTCCCCTCTCCATGGTCCCCAAAGGGAGATAGGTGTGGGACAGGACAGATTTCCCCTTTAAGGCTCTATCTCTTTAGACTAATATCATGGCAAAGGACTAAATGGGTAATATGATTTCTCCTTAGTGTCTGACAGACAGAAGAAAAGGACTACTTTACAGTATTCTTCAAGTTATACCTCTACACACACTGTGTTTTCTATTCTATTTTTTTCACTTATCACTTTGAAGGCTATATCAGATTCAATTGAATGCTTGATACCCATTAATTAAAATAAATAAATAATAGCCCTTATGAGGAGAGAGATTTTTTTCCTATAGGTTTGTCTAGAAAGGTAATGGGTAAATCAATCATTCAATAGTTACTTATTGAATGCATACTGATTGCCTAGTTGTCAGCCAAAGAGATAATTATCTTCCAAGGCATAAGGAAATAGTCATAAGGAGTTAGCTAGCTAATTCAATTTAATTGAGTAAATATATGTTGAATACCTACTACGTGCCATGGACTCTTGAGGAGATTGGGATACTTAGTGCAACATTGCCCCCAAAGTCCATTGGCTTTTCCTCATTCTTTCATTTAGTCCTTTATTCATACAATCAACAAAAGTTACATAATGGGAGGGTGAGGCAGATAAGTAAAAATAATAATACTATAATGTAATCAGTTCCATAGGGAGATCTGTAGGAGCCGCCATGGGAATAAGGCAGACAAGTGATTATCTCTTACCTGGGAAGCCAGAGTTTTCTGAGAGCCCACAAAGCTGGAACTATATCTTTCAAAATTAGAAGAGTTTAGAGAAGCAAATCATACATATGAAAAATATTTGAGGAAATGTGGCATTAAATTGTACAGTAATCAACTGTGAAGTTTAGATGATTTGAAATTAAGACACAGTGGCATGCGGTGTTAACTGGATTATAAAGATAATAAACTCAAATTGAGTTAATATATCAATTCATAAATTCAGTGAGTTAAAGGAAGAATAGGGACCAATAAAGGTTAGAGGATAATTTAAGTAGAGTGAGAGAAACTGTGAGTCAAAATCAAAATAAATTTATGTAACAGTAGTTTTGTTAGATTTTCTTAATTTTTACCTACTATCCCTTTCCCATCACAGGATCTGATCACCATTATTTTGATTGTTTGTTTTCAGGTACTCCTTGCAAAAATAAAAGCACTGAATAACTTTCCAATGGCAATCCCGCCACCTACTCCTGATAAATATCTTCATAATATTGTTTGGCTGGAAAAAAAAGATGTTCTCATTGAGTTCTTCAAGGTAAAGTTTCTGTCTTCTATTCTGACTCAAGTTTAAATTACTATACAGGCTGGGCAGATGATATAAAAGTAAAACAAGCTGTGTATAGTATTATAGGGAACAGTGAAAATTGTGGTATATTCCAGAGTTCATGGTCTGTCTAAAGTCAGCTGAATGTTGTTATTGGAGTTTGAACTCTTTCAAGAAATATTTATTGAATATCCTCTTTGTGCTGGAGACTGTTGTAGATTTGGGGATAATGACAGTAAACAAAGTAAATGAAGTCCCTGCTTTGGACTTCATATTATATGGATAGAGATGGACAATAAATACACCAACACACAAATATATAGTCTATTAGATGATTGTCAATGCTATGGAGAAAAAGGGAGAAAAGGGCATATAGTTGGGAAGCTATTTTATACGGGGTGATCAGGGAAGGCTGCTCTAATAAGGTGACATTTGAAGAGAGATCTGCAAGCAGTAGCATACCAGGTAGATAATTTGGGAGAAGAGCATTCCAGGCAAGTTCAACACCCTGGTGTGGAGTGTGCTCAGTTTGTTCAAGGAACATCCCCAAAGCCCCTGTGGCAGAAGCAGTGATGGCAGGAGCCAATGAAGTTGGAGTAGTTGTGGAGCCCAAGTTTGTACAACACTGTAGGCCAGGACTTTGGATTTTACTCTGAATTAAATGGAAACTTATGGAAAAGTTTTGAACAGAGAAGTGATATGATCTAACTTACAATGAAAAATGACCTCCTTGCTGCTGTGTTGAGAATAGGCTCTAAGGGGACAAGGGCAAGCCAGGGAGATGATGATTGTAATGGAGGCAAGAGGTGATGAGGACTTGGATTAGAGGAAGTGGTAGGTGGTCAGACTCTTGATGTGTTTTGAAGGTAGAGCTGTTAGGCGCTGATAGAAGGAGTGTTAGAGAGAGAAGATGACTTCTGGGATTTTAGTCTGAAAATAGGATGGAGTTCCTGTTGACTTAGATGGAGAAGAGAAGATTTATATGGTGGGCACAAGCATTCGATTCTAAATGAGTTAAATTTAAGAAAGCCATAGACATCCAAATGGAGATGTTGAGTAGGCAGTAGGATATGTGACTGGAATTCAGGTGTGAGGCCAAATGGGAGATAGAGATTTTGGAGTTGTCAGCATAGAGACTTGATGAGATAATTTAAGGAATTATAATGGACATCCAAGGATTGAGTCCCAGGCTATCCAACATTTAGAGGGGAGATAAGGAGGAATTAGTGAAAAGGATAGAAAAAGAGATCAGATTTGTGTTTACCAGAGGCAGAGGATGGGGGAGGGGGAATTGAAGGAAGATGGTCAAAAGGTACAAACTTCCAAGTTATAAGATAAATGAGTACCAGGAATGTGCTGTACAACATGATGATTATATATTTGACACTGCTGCATGGTAATATTTGAAAGTCGCTGAGATTAAATCCTAAAAGTTCAGATCACAAGAAAAAGAATTTTTTTTTTGTAACTAGAAGAGGTAATGGATGTTAAGTAAATTTGTGGTAATTCTTTCATAATATATGTATGTTGAGTCATTATGCTGTGTACCTTAAAGTTGAGCAGGGCTGTGTGTCAATTACATCTCAATAAAACTGGGAAAAAAAGAAGAATTGAGGAGTAATCCGTTAGGTGGGAGGAAAACTAAAGGAGAGTGGTGTTCCAGAAGCTGAGTGAAGAAAATATTTCATAAAGGAGAACGTAAGCAACTATGTCAAATGAGGCTGAGAACAAATCAGATGAAGATTGAAAATTGATTATTAGATTTAATAATGTAGAGGTCAGATTTTTTTTAAAAAACAAAAGCTGTAGATCTGAATTTTTATGTGAAATTTCCAAATTTTAAAAATTTGGCAGGAATTCAAAATTTTAAAAGTATCATGCAGGCCAAACAAAATATATCCTTGGATTAGATGTGACCCAAGACCACAGTTTGTGGCTTTGGTTTTCAGTGGCTATTGTATGAATTAAAAGGTTTATAACTTTTTCTTTTTTTAAAGATTTTTATTTATTTATTGAGAGAGAGAGAGAATGGTAGAGAGAGAGCATGAGAAGGAGGAAGGTCAGAGGGAGAAGCAGACTCCCTGCTGAGCAGGGAGCCTGATGCGGGACTCGATCCCGGGACTCCAGGATCATGACCTGAGCCGAAGGCAGTCGCTTAACCAACTGAGCCACCCAGGCACCCTATAACTTTTTCATCAACCTGTTAAAACCTCTGCTAGATTTTTAGAATCAGGAAAACTCTGTGACAAAAAATGGTGTTTGCTTTACCACAAATTTGGTTGTACCATAATTTGTGATCTAGGCAGGTAGATATATAAGGCATCTGTTTGTCCATAATGTCTTGTTTTTTAGAAAGACAACAATCATAATGAGGTTCTACTGAGTTGATTCCTTTTTTACTATACTAATGTTTTCTTCATGCTAGAAATTTTTGAATTTTTTTTTGAAATTGATTTCAAATTTACTTGAATTAAGACTCCTTTGGTTGGGCGCCTGGGTGGCTCAGATGGTTGGGCGTCTGCCTTCGGCTCGGGTCGTGATCCCAGGGTCCTGGGATCGAGTCCCGCATCGGGCTCCCTGCTCCTGTGGAGCCTGCTTCTCCCTCTGCCTCTCTCTCTCTTTCTCTGTCTGTCTCTCATGAATAAATAAATAAAATCTTTAAAAAAAAAAAAAGACTCCTTTGGTTGTGGGGCGCCTGGGTGGCTCAGTTGGTTAAGTGTCTGCCTTTGGCTCAGGTCATGATCCTGGGGTCCTGGGATCGAGCCCTGAATAGGGCTCCCTGCTCAGCAGGGAGTCTGCTTCTCCCTCTGCCCCTCCCCCCTTCATGCTCCCTCCCTCTCTCTCTCTCTCTCAAATAAATAAAGTCTTTAAAAAAAAGGACTCCTTTGGTTGAAAGTAACAAAAGCTTACTTGAACTAGTTTAAGCAAAGGGGAAGTTGACTGAAAAGACAATGGGGTGGTATATAGAAGCCGCTAAGAAATAGTTAGCTAACTAACAGTGGGTATGGTGGGATTCAGACCAGCTCAGGAATATCATTGGTGGGCATCTTTGGACCTTTCTTCTAGCACTTGGATGTCATGCTCAGTTCTCAATTCCCAGGCTTTTTGTCTCTCAGTTCAAATTCTTGAGAGAGAAATCTAACTGGTTTAGCTTGGATCTGATGTCCTGCTTTGGTGAGCACAAGTGTGCCTGCAAGGAGGAGGAGGAAACCTGATGGGATGGCCAGGGGCCCTAGGGGATAGTTTGGAGAACGGACCTCAAATAAATGGGGGTGGGAGGTGGGAGGTGGGCTTGAACTGGGAAGAAGGTATCTCAAAAGTGTTTCTTATAATTTGCCTTCTGCTTAGTTCTGTTAAAATCCATTTAAGATAAAATTAGAATTTGGTTCTTTATAGGTAGTAATTTTCACAAGTGTAACTAACTGACCATCCAGCAGCGAATGGGGAGGAATGGGAAACCAATGAGAAGAAGGTAGCTCTATAATTTAGTGATTCACAGACACCTGAGGTGAACCTGTCATGGAGGCACAACCTTCTTCCCATCCCTAACTTGCCATACCTCTGCAAGGCTGTTGGGACTTTCTCTACCCTCTTACAGGCTTCTCTCAGTCTAAGTGCCCCCTTTCCTTGATACGTTGGTTCTTGAGAGCCTTTTCATATGGATTTTACCAGGATAAAAATTGTGATGAATTGGAAATACATAGGCATTATTCTCATTAGGGACAGCCCGGGGATTATGTGGCTAACCAAAATCCACATAGTAGACAAAACAAACACCCCTTATTGTAGACTATAATTTCAATCTTGGTTTCCATCACAGCTGCAATAGTTAATTTTAACTACTCCTCCCTTCTTTCATCCTCCAACTGGTGTGGTTAATTAAAAACGTAATGGTCTATAATGATAAGCCGGAAGTCAATGGTAGAAAACCAAGGTCTTTAAGAAAACTTTGGGAAAACATTGGGAAGTCATCCATGCTTGTTTCAACACTGTCAAATAATTCAGAAATACATAAAGTGAAAAGTGAAAACTTGTCACTCTTAGCCCACACTTAGAGATAACCACTATGAATAATTTAGAAATATGTTTCCTACATATCTTTGTATAATGCAAATCTGTCCCCCTGATTCTCCTGTTACAAACCCTTCAGTGGCTCCACCTTGGTTTTGGGAAAAAGCCCAAAACTCTTTAATGTGTCTATGAGACCCTTCAAGGTCTGGCTCTGGCTCACCTCTCCAGTCCTTTCTCCACTGGGGCTGCATGATAATTTTCACGAGCCCTGGCACTTTTGCCTTAGTGGGTCTCTTCCCCCATCAAAAAGTACAAAAAATTATACTTTCTAACTGTGTTAGTATAAAGATGAATATATTAGTATTAAATGTTTTAGTATTAAAACATTTTCCTCTACCAGAAGTTGTTTTATTCCCTTCTGATTTTAAAAGAAACCAGAATGTTGTTGTGAGTCTCTAAAGTATTGGGAATCTTACACACTATGCCTATTGAAGCCTAATTGATAACTCAGTCCTGGTCTCCACTCCTCCCTGTCTGAGACATACTGAATCTTCTGCAGTTTTGTTACCCCAAGTGCAGATGGTCTATTTGCCTTTGGGTCTTTGCATATACTGAATCCTCTGCCTTTGAATGATGTTCAAGTCATTGTATCCTGGCTCTCTGTTACCCTTCCTTCAGGCCTCAGCTTAGCTGTTCCTTCCTCTTTAAAGTCTTTCCTGGACAGGGCACCTGGGTGGCTCAGTCATTAAGCACCTGCCTTCAGCTCAGATCATGATCTCGGGGTCCAGGGATTGAACCCCACATCGGGTTCCCTGCTTGGCGGGAAGCCTGCTTCTCCCTCTCCCACTCCCCCTGCTTGTGTTCTTGCTCTCACTCTTTCTCTCTGTCAAATAAATAAATAAAATCTTAAAACCACAAAATAAAGTCTTTCCTGGACACCCAAGACAGGGTCCTGGGGCCTTTCTGGATTTTTCCAGAGCATCCTGTCTTTGTCTCCTTTGTCAGAAGTATCACACTTTATTGTAAATATCTACTCAACTGAGCATTTATTGGGTGTTTCCACCAGTCACTGTAATCACAAAGTCTACAGTTTGCCTGCTTGTCCCTTTCTTTTAAAAAAATTGATGAGGGGCGCCTGGGTGGCTCAGTCGTTAAGCATCTGCCTTTGGCTCAGGTCATGATCCCAGAGTCCTGGAATCAAGTCCCACATCAGGCTCCCTGCTCAGCGGGGAGCCTGCTTCTCCCTCTGCCTGTCTCTCTCTGTCTCTTCTGAATAAATAAATAAAATCTTTAAAAAAAAAGCCTCATATTTAAAAAAAAATTGATGAGGTATGTCAGCATGTTATAATTAATTAACAAACCATAGAATATAGTTTGAGGGTTTTTTTTTTTCTACTTGAAAGCCATTTTAGCTTTAAAGTCTTATTTCTATTTAGAAAAGTAGACTATGAAACTTTTGTGTTGACTCCCTTTCTATTTTTCTTGCAGGAGAGAGCCAAACTTGCGTATTTTGACTATGGAGATGTCATTTGTAGAGAAGGTGAAATGCCACAAGGAATCTACTTAATTATTTCAGGAATGGCAATTGTAAGGGACTATTTATTCTTTACTGAAAATGTATTTTGAAATATATGATTTTAATATAAGGAGAAAATTAGGAACCAGGAAAGTTTAAAATTCTTTTTTAAAGGTTTATTTATTTATTTTGAGAGAAAGAGCACGAGTGCGAATTGTGGGGGAGGAGAAGAGGGGAAAAAACTCAAATAGAGTCCGTGCTGAGTGTGGAGCCCCAAATAGGGGCTCGGTTCCAGGACCCTGAGATCATGACCTGAGCTGAAATCAAGAGTCAGATGCTTAACTGACAGCCACTGAGGTGCCTTGAAAGTTTTAAATTTTTAACATAATTTCTAAATGAAACCATTTCTGCTCAGAGTGAACACTACAGCTGAGAGATAATACCCAACATCTGGGGCGCCTGGGTGGCTCAGTCATTAAGTGTCTGCCTTCGGCTCAGGTCATGATTCCAGGGTCCTGGGATCGAGTCCCACATTGGGCTCCCTGCTCCGCGGGGTGCCTGCTTCTCCCTCTCCCACTCCACCTGCTTGTGTTCCCTCCCTCTCTCTGTCAAATAAATAAATAAATTTTTTTTTTTAAAAAAAGGGAGATAATACCCAACATCTGAAAAGCACTTCCATTTTAACAGAATGCTTTTATAATCATTACTTATTTCTTGCAGCAATCCTAGGAGGGAGTGGTCTTTTCCATGATGTTCAGATAAGGAACCCAGTACTTGGAGTTGTTGAGAGTCAATAATGAGGGGATGGACCACAATGTCAGATCCTTACAGAGTTCAAATAGAATGAGGATTGAAAATATGAGCTTTACTTCACCAATAGGAGGCTTTTGGTGACCAGAGAGAGAAAGATGTTAGTAGAGTGAGGGGAACAAGCATCCTTTAGAATCTGAATGCTAGTAGCTGAATACATGGGGGAGCCCCAGCTTATGGCCCAAATAATTCCCAGGCCCTAAATGATGCTTACAAGTGACAAACTCTTATTATAATGCACATAATATCTTTGGCTTTCTGGTTGTGGAAGGGATATTTCAGACCTTAAAAATATCCAATCGATCATGGAAATAAACTATTTTGATAAATATAATACACGTGTAGCGCTTTTCATTCATTCACTCATTCACTCAACAAATATTTACTTCATTACTACCTTGCAGCAGGCACTGTTCATTCTAGGCATGGGGAATTGACAAAACAGACAAAAATCCCTGCCTTCTTACAGTTCACCTTCTAGTAGAGGCATGGAAGGAGATGGGACAATGAGCAAAATAAGTAAGTTAAATACACAGTATGTTAGAAGTCATAGCTGAAGAAGTTAGTTGTAATTTTTTAAAGGGTGGTCAAAATGGCAATATATTATGACATTTAATCCTTATAACAGCCTTATTTTTCGCATGGGAAAACTGGTGCACAGAGAAATTAATTCACTTGTCTTCCAAGGGCACACAGTAAGAGGTCAGGAAGAGCTTTGAACCCATGGAGTTGGCCTCGGTATCCATGTCCTTAGCCATTATTCTATGCTGCTTCCAATAGAATCCTTGTACTATGCTCCCATTCTAATCATAACAAAAAAACACTGTTACCATATTTATTAGATATGTCAAATCGAACATTTAAAAGCTGCAACATACATTTTCCTTTGGGGAATTTTCCTGCAATGACTGGCCTAATTAAGTCTTCTTAAAGAGTAAGTCCAACAATATTTGGGCTGAAGATGTTATGTTAGCGTTCAATTGATGCCATAGCAACTCAGCATGCATTTCGTGGCCTAGATTATCTCACAGTTCTTAGTTCAGTAGTCCTATGGGCTTACCTGGTTTCTCTGCTTGAGTCTCACAAGGCCAATATCAAAGGGTCAGCAGGGCAGTGTTCCCTTCTGGAAACTCTGAGGGCAGAATCCATTTCCAGATTCTTTGAGGTCATTGGTAGAATCTAGTTCCTTAGGGCTCTAGGACAGATGTCCCTGCTTCTTTGCAGTCTGTCATCTGGGACCCACTTCCAGCTCCCACAGCTGCTCCTCCATCCTTGCAGGCAGGCACTCATCTCAGAGCCGAAGTACATGTCAATTGCTCTCTTGATGCCACGTCTCTCTGATCGGCTCTACTTCCTTTTCTACTTTTGAGGGCTTTTGTGATTGATTGCATTGGCCCACCAGGATAATCCAGAATCGGCTCTTTAAAGTCTGCTGATTAGTGACCTTCATTCCATGGGCAAAGTCCCTTCCCAGTGGTACCTAGATTAATGTTTGACTGAATAACAAAAGAGACAGGAATCTTGGAAGGACTTCTTTAAATTCTGCTTCTAGATGTTATCTTCTTTTCTTCATTTGTAAAAAGCAGAGACATTCTTCATTGCCCAAAGTCTTTGAACTGCATTCAAAATTAAATTAGAAAAATGTCAAAGCCCTTTGGAAGCATGACTGCCTCTAAATATCTGAATGGTAATCACTGGCAGGGGGGCAGTTTCATAGCCAACTTCTTCAGTGACCCTTTGTTCCCTGTTTCTTGTGTCCTGAACAAATAGCCTTCCTCTCTGATGTTCACAGCTACACTTTCTGAAAAATTCTGATTTTCAGAATTTTGGCTGATTCCTGCAGCTTCCTCCTGAAATCTGATCGCTTTCTTATTTCCCCATCCATGCCTGTCTATTCTTTTCCTGAAGTGACTCAGTCATCGTGTAGTCACCCTAAAAACTTTTTCTGTTGATGGCCCATGGGAATTGTTATTATTTTTAAAATAATCTCTACCACCAACATGGGGCTCAAACTCAGGACCCCGAGATCAAGAGTCACTAGCTCTATGTACTGAGCCAGCCAGGTGCGCCCCCCTCCATGGGAATTATTCTTAAGCATTTTAAAGGGCAACAAGATTGATGGAAATCATGGCTTGGTTTGGAGGCATCTGATTTCTGCATCCATGTAATCAAAGTTCTTCTTCCACCCAAGGTACTAGCTCCTTATGATAAGAATTTCTAATGATGAGGGAACAAAAGGCAAGTTGAGGACAAAGCAGAAGCTGACACCTCACAACCCCCCACCCATGGGATATATGTGACATTCCTCATGCATTCCTGGCTGCCCTAAAGCTAAGGAAAAGAAAAACAAATAGTTAACTTCTAGAGATCATAATACTGCAAGACGAGTCTCCCTCAATTTACAAATGTCTTAGCAATCTATAAGAACAAAGCATTTCTATCAATAACCTAGCTTCCAGAAGGAAATGTAAATACAATTAAGAGTCCTTATAACCTGCAGCTCATTGACAGTTACTTGAAGTGGGCAGAGTGTAATGTTTCTCCAGGAAGCTCCTATTTTAGGAGCTAACTATCTTATTTATTTATTTATTTTTAAAGATTTTATTTATTTATTTGACAGAGAGAGACACAGCGAGAGAGGGAACACAAGCAGGGGGAGTGGGAGAGGGAGAAAGAGGCCTCCCGCTGAGGAGGGAGCCCCATGCGGGGCTTGATCCCAGGACCCTGGGACCATGACCTGAGCGGAAGGCAGATGCTTAATGACTGAGCCACCCAGGCGCCCCTAGCTATCTTAATGTTAGGATTAATCACAATGCCTTGCTAGAGGGAAAAACAACGTTAACTTGACAATGGCAAGGTCTCTGGTAATCCTGTGAGTCTTCTTTAACATATGAAAATCCTTTTGAAACCTCCCTTTTTCTTACCTCCCTCCAACCCCATAGTGTATAATCAGCCACCTCGTTCCGCCCACGGGTCTTGTCCCCGTGCTTTAATAAACCACCATTTTGCACCAAAGATGTCTCAAGAATTCCTTCTTGGTTGTGGGCTCTGGACCTCACCCCCACCTAACCTCACCTATATTCCAAAACCCCATCTAATGGACTCAGAGGGGATGGTTGCATTAGTTGCAGACTGCAATCAGTACTTTTGGTGAGATTTTTATAGAAGGAAGGTATAAGTAAGTAGGAAGTTGTAAGTGGGGCATCTGTAAAGATAAAGATTGGAAATGATCCTTCCCTTGGAGAATTGAATTGTGAAAGGAACTGATTTTTTTGGAAGGCTTAATACCTTTTTCACGCCTGAAAGCATTCATAAAGAATCTTTTCCTTCCATTATTAATAATTGCAGGAAACAGTGGGAGCTCCTATGATTTGGTCAAGGATTTTTAATTTTGTATTTCCCTTTGCAGTTGCATAGTTCACCTCCTACCTTCGGAACAGACAACAGCCTAAGGTCTGATAGAGGGTCCAAAACCATGTTTACAGAATACTGTACCAGTGGGGACATAATTGGAGAGCTGAGCTGTCTGCTTAAGCGTGAAATTGAATATACCGCCATCTGTGAAACTATTTTACAGGTAAGGCTCTGGTTCTGTCTGTATTGTAGGCTATTAGTTAGTTCTTCCTGAAGTAAATAAGGAATGCCAGCATCTTTTCTTCCTTTGTGTTCTGATATCTTATGCAGTCGCCCACCCAGCTATTGTGAAGTAGAGTAGACTAGCTGAGAAAAGATTTAGTGTCTCACATCCTGACTGTGGGACCTGGAGTGAGCTATTTTAACCTCTTTGTGTCTTAGTGTCCTTGTTTATCAAAAGAGAATATCTAACTTTTGACGTTATGAAGATTAGGAAAATAACTAAGGGAAGTGCCTGGCACGTATAGGCACTCAGTGAAAGACCACTGTTACGAGAGCAGTGTTTTTAACGAATACTTGTTTTTAAACTCCCTTTCTCCCATTTTTCATTGGCTTAAGTAAGAAGTTATCTATTCAACAAATAAGTGGCCTGATATTCCACTACATGTGGGGGATTCAAACAGAAATGAGCCAGAGTTGCTGCTTACATGGAATTCTCCAGCTTTTGGGACTGTTACATGCAATAGAGCAGGGTCCAGAGTCTTAGGGGTGTGTGGCACACAAGGCAATGTTGCTTTGTCAGTTTCATACTGTTTCATTTCCGGAAGAGGACAGGAGGCATAATTTAGTCACATGGCTGAACTGAAGTCATTGAAGTTCATGTAGCTTGAATTCTGAAGGAGCAGTCTTCCTTATTCAGGGAAGTTGACTTCTGGAAACAAATACTGTGAATCAGCCTGTGGCCAGCATGCAGGGGTGCAAGAGCACCTGGCTCCGGGGCTCCCCAGCAGACCAGGTTTGGCCACTCACCGCTGACAAAATCCAATGGCAGAGACATGAGTGGTGGTGAAACAAGAAAGGAATTTGTTTCAGTGAGGTCAACACTGGGAAGACAGTGGACTAGAAGCTCAAAGACTCTTGAACGTGCTGAAAATACTTCCAGGTTTAGGAAGTAAGGAAAATGTGGGACAGAGGTGGGTACATGCAGGGGGGAAGTAAAGGCCAAATTGACCACTGTCTTAGAGTCGCTGGCAGGGTCTTGCTGGCTCAGGGCAGTCATTACTGCTTGCAGGGAGAGTTTCCTTCCCATCCGGGGGTGCTTTGCCCTCAGGGTCTTCTGCCTGAGCCAAGAGACAAGCTGGAAAGAAAAACCCAACTAGAAAGTTTGAGGTCAAAATGGAGGCAGCTGAAGTCCTCTTCTGAGCCTACTTTGCCTACTGTGGCAATAAAAATAGATATGTTTATGTGGCTTAGTTTGTGAATCTTAGGCTTATGAGCTATATCCTTTATCATAGCTATTGACTGGTATAAATTTTCCTGGGCATTGTTAAGTGTACACTTTAATTGAACTGTAAATTTTATTAAAACAATTTCTCCATAATGCAATGCTTTTAAATGGCAGAGTATCAGAATTGTACTAGATTTGATAGTACTAGGGGAAGATTAAATCTTACAGGCACCTTGTTTTCTGGTGGCCGTGTAATTTAGTTCTGAATCAAGTTTGCTGCTTGGTACCTTGTGGTTTTAGGCCTGCTTTATCTCCCTGGAGGATTTATATGAAGGTTTTGATGTCTTCTGGCCATCCTTGGAATATAAAATATGGCTAAAGCTTGCGCTCAGTATTGCCTATCAGTATTTTGAATCGAGTCTCACTGATGAGGTAAGGTAAATGATTCAAGTATGAATGAATTTTTATTTACTTTTTACAAAATGCATTTCATATTTTTGAGACAGAGAAAGGAAGGCTGTGTCTGACCTTCTAAAATGAGATTCTATGGGCACCTGGCTTGCTCAGTCGGAAAAGTGTGTGACTCTTGATCTTGGGGTTGTACGTTCAAGCCCCATGTTGGGTGTAGAGATTACTTAAATAAATAAAATAAAAAAAAAATAAAATGAGATTCTAGAATTTTAACCACTCTTGTTCTGACTTCCTGTAGATCTTTAATCCTCTTGTCACAGCTAATTTTCCCAGGCTACCTGCAGTCATACCTTTAAAAAAAGGAGTGGATTCAGCAAATATTAAATAAGTAGATTCCCAGGAACCAAATTAACATTAATCAGAATGAGTTAATGAAGTTTGGTGTTTATTCATTGTTTTTTTGTGTGTCTGTCTGGGCTTTGGAATTTTTTAAAAGAGATTTTATTTATTTGAGAGAGAGCACAAGCAGTGGGGAGGAGCAGAGGGAGAGGGAGAAGCAGGCTCCCTGCTGAGCAGGGATCTCAGTGTAGGGCTTGATCCCAGCACCTCGAGATCATGATCTGAGCAGAAGGCAGTTGCTTAAACAACTGAGCCACCCAGGTGCCCCCAGAGCTTTGGAATTTTTTTTTTAAAGATTTTATTTATTTATTTGACAGAGAGAGACACAGAGAGAGAGGGAAGACAAGCAGGGGGAGGGGGAGAGGGAGAAGCAGGCTTCCCGCTGAGCAGGGAGCCCAATGTAGGGCTCGATCCCAGAACCCTGGAATCATGACCTGAGCTGAAGGCAGATGCTTAAAGACTGAGTCACCTGGGTGCCTTTGGGGCTTTAGCATTTTTATAAAAAAAGCCCCTGGGGTGTTTCTAATGTGTATCCAGTGATGAGGACCACTGCTTTAAATTCTGTCAATAGGGAATACAAGAGGAATAGCAGGTTTCTGGAGGAAATAATGATCCCTTTTCACTAATATGTAGATACATAATGACTTCTGCTTTCAAGCTCAAAATCCCCAGCATTATCAGGCAATCTGCCTAGGCCCAGGTAGATGCCAATTGAGTTTCTTCTTGGGGCGGGGTTCCTGTTGGCTTTTCCCATGACCACAGTGAGTACTGATTGGGGTGGTGTTTATTATAGTCTACTCTACCTATGTTAATATAAATCTCCTGCCTTTTCAAAATCTTTATTGGGGTGACTGAGACTTTCATGAACTTTTTCTCTAACAAGTAGTAGCTCAAGTCTCTTCTTGGTTGGCATAATTTACAATCCATATTTATATCCTATTTAATAATTATTTGAGTCCCTATTATAAGTTAAGAACTGAGGAAGTGACAGACCTGGAGTTCAACAATATTCATTGCATTGAGAGACTGGATATGAATGTGGGGTTAAAAAATTAGCATGTCTCAAGAGAATGAGAAGACAAGTCACAGAGTGGGAGAATATATTTGCAAAAGACACATCTGATAAAGGACTGTTATTCAAAATATACAAAGAACACTTAAAACTCAACAATAGGAAAACAAACTACCCAATTAAAAATTGGGCCAGGTTTCTGCTCCCTTCCCCCCCAACAAGTGCCCCTCCAGCTGCACTGAGCTCTCTCAGAGCTCCTGGCTCTTGCTAAGCTAGTGCCCCCAATGTCCCTCTCCAACCATCATCATGATCATCTACCAGGACCTCATCAGCCATGATGAGATGTTCTCCAACATCTACAAAATCCGGGAGATCAGGCATGGGCTGTGTCTGGGGGTGGAGGGGATGATGGTCAGTAGGACAGAGGGTAACACTGATGACTCGCTCATTGGTGGAAATGCCTCCGCTGAAGGCTGGGAGGGTGGAGGTACCAAAATCATAGTCATTACTGATGTTGATATTGTCCTGAACCATCACATGCAGGAAACTTCACAAAAGAAGTCTAAAGAGGTACATCAAAGATTGCCTGAAATTAATCAAAGGCAAACTTGAAGAACAGAGGCCAGGAAGAGTAAATCCTTTTATGACAGGGGTTACAGAACAAATCAAGCACATCTTTGTTAGTTTCAAAAATGACCAGTTCTTTATTGACCAGATGGATTCTGGACTGGAATTTGCTGGACCACTGTGAGGATGGATATATGATCTTCTTTAAGAATGGTTCAGAAATGGAAAAATGTTAATGAATTTGGCTATTACTTTAGATGTATCACCTGTTGTCATAACTGGCTACTGCTCTTCATCCTCATAGCACCAGGACTTAGACAAATAGGACTGATGTCATCTTGAGCTCCTCATTTATTTTGACCTTCATTTATTTGGAGCAGAGACATTGTTTTTAAGAAAAAACAAAACAAAACATGTCATGTAGGTTGTCTAAAAATAAAATGCATTTAAACTAAAAAAACAAAAAAAAAAAAGGGTGGCTAAGCAGGGGGTGGAACCCTCGCTGGGACAGTGTGGTCTCAGGACCCTCGGGGTCACAGAAAGACCAGGGGTACCTGAGTGTGGCAGAGCTCCTGGGTATCAGAGCGGGGAAGCCGGCTGCAGAGACAGAGCCAAGGCGTGGGCTTTCAGCTTGGGGTTGCCATAAACTGTGATCTGCGGCACAGTGAGGCCACTTCTCCTCCAGCAGGGACCCAACAAGCGGCAGATCCGGGGAGACTCCCCTTCCTCCCCTGGGAGGAGCGGCGCGGGAGCGTACTGCATGGATCTGCTGGGTTTGGAGACTCCACACCGAGCCGGGTGCCAGAGATAGAAATGCTCGGTCACAGGCTGGGTGAGCACAGAGTGCGGCTGGAGACCGGGGAGACGGGAGTGATTGACTGCTTTTCTCTGGAGGTGCACTGAGGAGTGGGGCCCCGAGTTCTCGGCTCCTCTGGGGCAGATATTGGGAGGCCGCCATTTCACTCTCATCCTCCAAAGCTGTACGGAAAGCTTGCAGGGAACAAAAGCTCCCGAGATCAAACCCAAGCAGATGACTTATCCCAGACCAGGCAAGGGCGGGGCAATTCCGCCTCTGGCAAAGACATTTGGGAACCATGGCAACAGACCCCTCCCCCAGAAGATCAGCAAGAACAGCCAGCCAAGACCAAGTTTACCGATCAATGAGAACAGCAGAACTCCAGCGCTAGGGAAATACTGCACATAGAATTCATGGCTTTTTTCCCACTGATTCTTTAGTCTTTCAAAGTTAATTTTTTTAACTTTCTTTTTCTTTAATTTTTCTTTTTCCCTTTTTCAACGAACATCTTATCAATCCCTTTTTAAAAAAATCTTTTTTATTTTTCATTTTTAGAGTCATATTCTATCCCTTCATAGTAGTTAACCTTATTTTTGGTATATATATAAGTTGTTCTCTCTTTAAAACTTTGGGATACAGTTTCTTCTAACAGACCAGAATATACCCTAAATCTCTAGTGTATGGCTTTGTTCTAGTCTCCTGCCTGATCACATTCTCTCCTTTTTTTTTTTTAAGTCCTCTTCTTTCTTTTTTCAACCAACTTCTTATCAATTCCTTTTATAAAATCTTTTATAATTTTCATCTTTACAGTCATATTCCATCCCTTCATTGTATTTACCCTTATTTTTGTACATATATAAGCTTTTCTTTCTTTAAAATTTTGGGAGACCCTTTCTTCTAACAGACCAAAATATGCCGAAATTCTAGTGTGTGGCACTGATCTATGCACAAGCCTGATCATATTTGATCATATTCTGTTTTTTTGTTTGTTTCTTTGTTTGTTTTATCTTTTTCTTTTTTTTTCTTTTTCTTTCCCTTTCTTTTTCCCATTACAGGTCTCTTCTGATTTATTTAGTGTATATTTTTCTGGGGTCCTTGTTACCCTGTTAGCATTTTGTTCTCTCATTCATCTATTCTCCTCTGGACAAAGTGACAAGATGGAAAAAATCACCAAATAAAAGAACAAAAGGCTGTACTGACTGCCAGGGACCTAATCCATACTGACATTAGAAGATGTCGGAACTAGAGTTCAGAATAACGATTTTAAAGATACTAGCTGGGCTTGAAAAAAGCTTGGAAGATATTAGAGAAACCCTTTCTGGAGAAATAAAAGAACTAAAATCTAACCAAGTCGAAATCAAAAAGCTATTAATGAGGTGCAATAAAAAAAATGGAGGCTCTAACTGCTAGGATAAATGAGGCAGAAGAGAGAATTAGTGATACAGAAGACCAAATGATGGAAAATAAAGAAGCTGAGAAAAAGAGAGATAACTACTGGATCACGAGTGCAGAATTCGAGAGATAAGTGATACCATAAGACAAACAACATTAGAACTGGGGTCCCAGAAGAAGAAGAAAGAGAGAGAGGGGCAGAAGGTATATTGGAGCAAATTATAGCAGAGAACTTCCCTAATGTGGGGAAGGAAACAGGCATCAAAATCCAGGAGGCACAGAGAACCCCCCCTCAAAATCAATAAAAATAGGTCAACACCCTGATATCTAATAGTAAAACTTACAAATCTCAGAGACAAAGAGAAAATCCTGAAAGCAGCTTGGGAGAAGAGATCTGTAACCTACAGTGGTAGAAACATTAGATTGGCAACAGACCTATCCACAGAGACCTGGCAGGCCAGAAAAGACTGGCATGATATCTTCAGAGCACTAAGTGAGAAAAATATGCAGCCAAGAATACTATATCCAGCTAGGCTGTCACTGAAAATAGAAGGAGAGATAAAAAGCTTCCAGGACAAACAAAAACAAAAGGAATTTGCAAACATGAAACCAGCCCTACAAGAACTATTGAAAGGGGTCCTCTAAGCAAAGATTGAGCCTAAAAGTAACATAGACCAGAAAGGAACAGAGACAATATACAATAACAGTAATCTTACAGGCAATACAATGGCACTAAATTCATATCTTTCAATAGTTACCCTGAATGTAAATGGGCTCAATGCCCAAATCAAAAACACAGGGTATCAGATTGGATTAAAAACAAGACCCATCAATATGCTGTCTGCAAGAGACTCATTTTATTTTCTTTGTTTTTTTTTTAATTTTTTATTGTTATGTTAGTCACCATACATTACATCATTAGTTTTTGGTGTAGAGTTCCATGATTCATTGTTTGTGTGTAACACCGATTGCTCCATGCAGACTGTGCCCTCTTTAATACCCATCACCAGGCTAACCCATCCTCCCACCCCCCTCCGCTCTAGAACCCTCAGTTTGTTTTTCAGAGTCCATCGTACAAGAGACTCATTTTAGACCCAAGGACACCCCCAGATTGAAATTAAGGGGGTGGAAAACCATTTACCATGCTAATGGTTACCAAAAGAAAGCTGGGGTGGCAATCCTTCCACCAGACAAATTAGATTTTAACCCAAGGACTATAATAAGAGATGAGGAAGGACACTATATCCTACTTAAAGGGTCTATCCAACAAGAAGATCTAACAATTGTAAATATCTATGCCCCTAACATGGGAGCAGCCAATTATATAAGCCAGTTAATAACGAAAGCAAAGAAACACATCGACAACAATACAATAATAGTGGGGGACTATAACACCTCCCTCACTGAAATGGACAGATCATCTAAGCAAAAGATCAACAAGGAAATAAAGACTTTAAATGACACACTGCACCAAATGCACTTCACAGACATATTCAGAACATTCCATCCCAAAGCAACAGAATACACATTCTTCTCTAGTGCCCATGGAACATTCTCCAGAATAGATCACATCCTAGGTCACAAATCAGGTCTCAACCAGTACCAAAAGATTGGATCATTCTCTGCATATTTTCAGACCACAATGCTTTGAAACTGGAACTCAATCACAAGAGCAAAGTCGGAAAGAACTCAAATACATGGAGGCTAAAGGGCATCCTACTAAAGAATGAATGGGTCAACCAGAATATTAAAGAAGAATTTAAAAAATTCATGGAAACCAATGAAAATGAAAACACAACTGTTCAAAGTCTTTGGGATGCAGCAAAGGCAGTCCTAAGAGGAAAGTATACAGCAATACAAGCCTTTCTCAAGAAACAGGAAAGGTCTCAAACACACAACCTAACCCTACACCTAAAGGAGCTGGAAAGAGAACAGCAAATAAAGCCTAAACCCAGCAGGAGAAGAGAAATAATAAAGATCAGAGCAGAAATCAATGAAATAGAAACAAAAGAACAGTAGAACAGATCAACGAAACTAGGAGCTGGTTCTTGGAAAGAATTAACAAGATTGATAAACCCCTGGCCAGACTTATCCAAAAGAAAAGAGAAATGACCCAAATCAACAAAATCATGAATGGAAGAGGAAAGATCACAAGCAACACCAAAGAAATACAAACAATTATAAGAACATATTACGAGCAACTCTATGCCAGCAAATTAGAGAACCTGGAAGAAATGGATGCATTCCTAGAGATGTATCAACTACCAAAACTGAACCAGGAAGAAATAGAAAACCTGAACAGACCTATAACCACTAAGGAAATTGAAGCAGTCATCAAAAATCTCCCAAAAAAAGAAAGCCCAGGGCCAGATGGCTTCCCAGGGGAATTCTACCAAACATTTAAAGAAGAATCAATACCTATTCTCCTGAAACTGTTCCAAAAAATAGAAATGGAAGGAAAACTTCCAAACTCATTTTATGAGGCCACCATCACCTTGATCCCCAAACCAAAGACCCCATCAAAAAGGAGAATTACAGACCAATATCCTTGATGAACACGGATGCAAACATTCTCACCAAAATACTAGCCAATAGGATCCAACAGTACATTAAAAGGATTATTCACCATGACCAAGTGGGATTTATCCCTGGGCCGGAAGGTTGGTTCAACATCTGCAAATCAATCAATGTGATACAATACATTAACAAAAGAAAGAACAAGAATCATATGATCCTCTCAGTAGATGCAGAAAAAGCATTTGACAAAGTACAGCATCCTTTCTTGATCAAAACTCTTCAGAGTATAGGGATAGAGGGTACATACCTCAATATCATAAAAGCCATCTATGAAAAACCTACAGCGAATATCATTCTCAACGGGGAAAAGCTGAGAGCTTTACCCCTAAGGTCAGGAATGTGGCAGGAATGTCCACTATCACCCCTGCTATGCAACATAGTATTAGAAGTCCTAGCCACAGCAATCAGACAACAAAAAGAAATCAAAGGCATCCAAATCGGCAAAGAAGAAGTCAAACTCTCACTGTTTGCAGATGATATGATACTTTATGTGGAAAACCCAAAAGACTCCACCCCAAAACTGCTAGAACTCATACAGGAATTCAGTAAAGTGGCAGGATATAAAATCAGTGCACAGAAATCAGTGGCATTCCTATACACCAACAACAAGACAGAAGAAAAAGAAATTAAGGAGTTGATCCCATTTACAATTGCACCCAAAACCATAAGATACCTAGGAATAAATCTAACCAAAGAGGCAAAGGATCTGTACTCAGAAAACTATAAAATACTCATGAAAGAAATTGAGGAAGACACAAAGAAATGGAAAAATGTTCCATGCTCATGGATTGGAAGAACAAATTTTGTGAAGATGTCAATGCTACCTAGAGGAATCTACACGTTCAATGCAATCCCTATCAAAATACCATCCACTTTTTTCAAAGAAATGGAACAAATAATCCTAAAATTTGTGTGGAACCAGAAAAGACCCCGAATAGCCAGAGTAATGTTGAAAAAGAGAAGGAAAGCTGGCGGCATCACAATTCCGGAATTCCAGCTCTATTACAAAGCTGTCATCATCAAGACAGTATGGTACTGGCACAAAAACAGACATGTAGATCAACAGAACAGAATAGAGAACCCAGAAATGGACCCTCAAGTCTATGGTCAACTAATCTTTGACAAAGCAGGAAAGAATGTCCAATGGAAAAAAGACAGTCTTTCAACAAATGGTGTTGGGAAAATTGGACAGCCACATGCAGAAGAATGAAACTGGACCATTTCCTTACACCACACACAAAAATAGACTCCAAATGGTTGAAAGACCTAAATGTGAGACAGGAGTCCATCAAAATCCTAAAGGAGAACACAGGCAGCAACCTCTTCGACCTCAGCCGCAGCAACTTCTTCCTAGAAACATCACCAAAGGCAAGGCAAGCAAGGGCAAAAATGAACTATTGGGACTTCATCGAGATAAAAAGCTTTTGCACAGCAAAAGAAACAGTCCACAAAACCAAAAGACAACCGACAGAATGGGAGAAGATATTTGCAGATGACATATCAGATAAAGGGCTAGTATCCAAAATCTATAAAGAACTTATCAAACTCAACACCCAAAGAACAAATGATCCAATCAAGAAATGGGCAGAAGACATGAACAGACATTTTTCCAAAGAAGACATCCAAATGGCCAAGAGACACATGAAAAAGTGCTCAACATCACTCGGCATTAAGGAAATCTAAATCAAAACCTCAATGTGATACCACCTCACAGCAGTCCGAATGGCTAAAATTAACAAGTCAGGAAACGACATATTTGGCAGGGATGCGGAGAAAGGGGAATCATCCTACACTGTTGGTGGGAACGCAAGCTGGTGCAGCCACTCTGGAAAACAGTATGGAGGTTCCTCAAAAAGTTGAAAATAGAGCTACCATATGTTCCAGCAATTGCACTACTGGGTATTTACCCCAAAGATACAAATGTGGGGATCTGAAGGGGTACGTGCACCCCGATGTTTATAGCAGCAATGTCCACAATAGCCAAACTGTGGAAAGAGCCAAGATGTCCATCGACAGATGAATTGATAAAGAAGAAGTGGTATATATATACAATGGAATATTATGCAGCCATCAAAAGGAATGAGATCTTGCCATTTACAGTGATGTGGATGGAACTAGAGGGTATTATGCTGAGCGAAATAAGTCAATCAGAGAAAGACATGTATCATATGATCTCACTGATAGGAGGAATTCTTAATCTCAGGAAACAAACTGGGGGTTGCTGGAGTGGTGGGGGGTGGAAGGCATGGCGTGGCTGGGTGATAGACATTGGAGAGGGTATGTGCTATGGTGAGCGCTGTGAATTGTGTAAGACTGTTGAATCACAGACCTGTATCTCTGAAACAGATCATATATTATATGTTATAAAAAAGAAGAAGAGTGTAGGAAGGGAAAAATGAAGGGGGAGAAATCGGAGGGGGAGACGAACCATGAGAGAATATGGACTCTGAGAAACAATCTGAGGGTTCTAGAGGGGAGGGGTTGGGGGGATGGGTTAGCCTGGTGATGGGTATTAAAGAGGGCATGTATTGAATGGAGTACTGGGTGTTATACGCAAACAATGAATCATGGCACACTACATCAAAAACTAATGATGTAATGTATGGTGATTAACATAACATAATAAAAAGAAAAAAGGGCCAAAAATCTTGACATCTCACCAAAGAACATATGTAGATGGCAAATAAACATGTTCTACAAACATATGTCCTCAAAAAAATGTAACAATGTGATTCCATTATGCATCTATTAGAATAGCCAACATTTGGAACACTGACAACCCCAAATGCTGCAGGATATGGAGCAGCAGTAAGTCTCATTCATTGCTGGTAGGAATGCAAAATGGTAGAGCCACTTTAGAAAGTATGGAGGTTTCTTACAAAACTGAACATGCTCTTACCGCATGATCCAGTAATCAGTATCCTAGATATTTATCCAAAGAAATTGAAAACTTGGGGTGCCTAGGTGGCTCAGTCAGTTAAGTGTCTGTCTTGGGCTCAGGTCATGATCTCAGGGTCCTGGGATTGAGCCCTGCATCGGGCTCTCTGCTCAGCAGGGAGCCAGTTTCTCCCTCTGCCCCTCCCTTCCCCCCTGCTTATACTGTCTGTCTCTCTCAAATAAACAAAATCTTAAAAAAAAAAAAAGTTGAAAATGTTGTACTAAGGAAGTCATGTTTCTTTCACTATGTGGCAATAATTTTCAGAAAAATTTTAGCAGAAGGGTAAAAAGATTTAGATTCTTCTCTTTGCTTTGCCTCTTCGTGAGAAGTGGTACACATTTAGTATGTCTAGTATGGGTGTAGTATGTAACTCCAGAGGAGAGAATTAGGACCAACAGGTCGAAATTGTATGGAGTTAGATTTGACTTAATAATTAGGTGAATGCCCTTTCATTTTTTTTTAAAGATTTTATTTATTTATTTGAGAGAGAGAGAGAAAGTGCGTATGCACACTAGTTGGGTGAGGGGCAGAGGGAGAGGAAGAAGCAGGCTTCCCGCTGAGCAGAGAGCCTGACCCTGGGACTCAATACCAAGACCCTGAGATCATGACCTGAGCTGAAGACAGATGCTTGCTTACCAGAGCCCAGAGAATCCCTATTTAACACTTTGGCTTATTTCCTTCTAGTCTTTTCCCTTCAAAGAAGTAGCCAATTAAGACTTTTTAGAACCCCTGAAAAGGGGATTAGAATCACTGATAAGCTTATACTGCAACCCTTCCCCTAAACCATATAACTCAAAATTTATATGCACTTAAAAACCAAAATACCTTATTTTTTTTTAGATTTTTCTTCTTCCAAAATTTTAGGTATTTGCTAGTTATCTTATGTTTTTCATGCCTCAGCTGAGCTGGTGCTCTCAGCAGGTAAGTGTTCAGTTTTCCCATTAGGGACCCAGGTTCGAGGGCTGGGTCGTGTAGTTGTGAATGGAGATGTTCAGAGTGAGGGCACTGTCCGGGAGATTCCTACCATGGGACTGACCTCTAAATGCCTGTATGCCTGTATTAGTTTGCTGGAGCTGCTGTAACAAAGTACCACAACCTGAATGACTTAAACCACAGAAATTTATTGTCTCACAGTTCTTGAGGCAAGAAATCAAGGTGTCAGCAGGGTTGGTTCCTACTAGGAGCAACGAGGGAGGGAATCTGGTCCAGGCCTCCTCCTTGGCTTGCAGATGACTGTCTTCATCCCACATGGAGTTCTCCCTGTATGTGTGTATGTGTCCAAATCTCTCCCCCACCTTTTTTTTTTTAAGATTTTATTTATTTATCTGTCAGAGAGAGAGAGAGAAAGAGAGAGAAAGAGAGCACAAGCAGGGGGAGAAGCAGGCTCCCCGCTGAGCAAGGAGCCTGATGCAGGGCTTAATCTCAGGACTCTGGGATCATGTCCTGAGCTGAAGGCAGGTGCTTAACCGACTGAGTCACCCAGGCATTCCTCACTTCCCCCTTTTTAAAGAAGCTTTATGCCCAGTGTGGGACTTGAACTCATGATCCTGAGATTAAGAGTTATGTGCTCTACCGACTGAGCCAGCCAGGTGCCCCCAAATCTCCCCTATTTATTTATTTGAGAGAGAGAGAGAGAGAGAGAGAGTGCGCTAGAGCACAAGCAGGGGAGGGGCACAGGGAGAGGGAGAGGGGAAGCCAACTCCCTACTGAACGTGGAGCCCCACATGGGGCTCAATCTCCTGACCCAGAGATCATGACCTGAGCTGAAACCAAGAGTCAGATGCTTAACTGACTGAGTCACCCCTGCACCTCTTCCCCTTTTTATAAGGACACCAGTCATATTGGATTATTTGCCCACCCTACTCCAGTATGACTTCATCTTAACTTAAACAATTACATCTGCAATGACCCTATTTCCAAATAAAGTCACATTCTAATGTACCGGGGCTCAGAACGTCAACATATGAATTTTTTGGGGGGAGGACACAATTCAACCCATACATAACAGCTTCCTTCCAGCTCTAAAGACTATTATTTTGAGCTTTAAAGTACGACTCAAACTCAGTGTGTTGCTTTGTTTTGTTCTGGCTTTTTGCTATTGTTTGTTCACTTGCCCAGTGGGGTGTTCACTTAATGCCAGGTAAAACCGAATCCACAAGGCAGAGCTGACCACCTTGCTGAGGCTGATTGAGAGCTCAGGCAAACCTGTGAATCAGGCTGGGCATCCATAAACAGGGCCACTAATAGTAACAACATAAACACTCTGAGTTCAAAATCTTGTCTGAGGTCATTCTGAACTCTAAATAAATTCTGTCTGTTGGTCCTAGGGTCTAAATGCCTTTTGACTCCCTCAAAGAACTCAGCTCAATCAGTGAATGTGCTTTCTTCCTGATTCCATGTGTCATTCGGCATGATTTATAGAAAAAATGTAATTTTATTGTAGGACTTGGACTTTCAGAAGTGTGTGGCGTTCAATCTGGCATACGTGGAGACTTTATCAAGCTATAACGAAATGACTATTGATAATGTGACCATGAAATTCGTTATTATTGTGTATGGTAGTGTCATTGATACTAAGACAGAGGTACCATATCTTGCACCTTGCATTTTGCCTAAAACCTGTGAGCAGGTAAGGACAGTTATTTCTAAGGAGTCATTTGCTTTCCATGGTGCCCCATAAATGACTTGAAAACTCAACTGCCCACCTTAAAAAGAAATGTAACCTGGAAGGACCGTGCAGTTTTCACCACCTTTAACAAAACAGTCCAAACATGCCCAGGGCTTCTGTACCATTAAGCAGTTTGTGCCCAACACAGGAGTGTGACCCAGGGGGCACAGGGGGCTGGAATCCGACTGTTCTCTGCTTGCCAAGCCATTTGCCCTGGAGTGGGGCTGTGCCTCCTGAGGGACGGGGGTGCATCTGTCCCTCTTGTAGCATTCTTATCTTTGTATCTCTCAGCAATTCAGAGGATGACGGTAATCTAGATGCTTTTCGAGTAGAAAATGAAAATCTCTTTAGCTTTACAGCTAGGGGTGGGGGTGAGACAGGGAATAGCAGGAACAATGCTCACAGTTTGGTTTAAGACACCAAGGTTTGGAATCAGTCCTACTTGGGTTTCAAGCCCAAGCCCTGTGCCCACTAGTGTGTGAGCAATGGCAAGCTGCCTTTTGACCCTCCGTTTCCCTTTAGTGAGACGAGGCTGACAGCAGCTGCCCATCTGGTAAGGTTCTTGTGAGGATCCAGAGAGACAGTATCTGGTCTCTAGAGATGAGAGTTATAATTATATCACTTGTATGCTCCTTGCCTTCCGGGAGGGCAGATTTGGCGGGCACACAGGGCAAAACTCTAAGGAAAGAAGACAGTCCTGCCACCTGGGAAGGCTGGGCCCTGAGCCTTTGAACATCATCGTCGGGGTACAAGTAACTCCGTAGGTGTTGGGGATTCCCTGTTTTCCAAGCTGGGAATGTCTGGTCTGGTTATAAATAAGGTGTAGAGAGTTCCTTTCTGATGTCTGTAAATAATGCAGAAGATAATTTTCTGGTCCAAGACTTCTTGAAACAATGTTAAAGGGTTTTTCAATGAAAAAGATGGAGAGCTTAGACTGGAAGCCCAGTTCTGGGTTTTGGCTTATTTCTTATATTCTTTGAAAACGTTAAGGAGGAGGCAGCATAGAGATAAAAGGATGCTCTTCTGACCACTTTTGACTTTTTCCCTTTTAGGTTCAGGGAACTTCAGATTTAAGCAAGCTGCTGGTTGTGCAAGCATCTGAGCCTGCCAAAAATACTGATGATGCCAAAGTCATGGGTAAGGGGTAGCCCGTTAGTGATAGGAAAACCGTGCAAAACTCATTTAATTCTAAGAAAATTACTTGAGGGTATTATGTGGGTTTATCATCAGTCCCCATCCTTGGGCCCACCCTGGCTGCCATATTGCTTCAGGGAGGTCATCTATCAGAGTCTTCCAGACACTGAAATCCAGGTGGCTCCTTTCTCTCTCTTGTCCCTTCCTTCACACTCGTGCTGGTAGAGAGTAGCTTCTGTGTTGTACCCTGTTCCAGTCCTGGCAGGCTGGACTCACAGAGTGCTGTTGGGGGCAGAGCAAGAACGGGAAGGACAGAGACTCTCTCACAGTGGGTCCAGGTGTGGCGAGCTGATGTGCTCCCAACAACCAAAGGGAATATGGAACCTGACCCTTGCTCTCTGAATATTCCAAATCATAGTCGCAGCCACAACTCAACTGTCTAGCCTGAGGGGCACTTTGATAGTTACTAAGTAATTACAGTCACTAAATGTGTATGAGTGCCTTGCATGTATCATGGTGCTAAGCAGTACACCAAGAAGATGAGGTAGGAAGGCCTTGTTCTAGAGAAAATGCATTCCCTTCCTTCATTTCATGCTCAGTGCTCCTGCTCTACCAAGCTGTGTTGTCATCTCCCCAACTGCCCCAGCTTGAAAACAGTCAGCCTTAGTATGCTTCTCCAGTTGGCACCCTCCTGGCGTTTCCAATTCACGTGATCAGCCAGCTTAGATGTCATGCAATTCTTCATGAATTGTTAATTTGAGGGGGGGGGTTGGGTTTGCATGATTTCAAATTGTGTGCAGAAAGTGACATTTTATTCATATTTTATATCTCATTTCTCATTTGCACAATTCTTATAAAATACAGCCCCACTGTGTGCTGGGGCTCCGTGCCCAGTGCTAGATGGGGAGCAAGCCAGACAAGGTCTCTGCCCTTGTGAGGAGAAAAGACACTCAATAAGTAATTCTACTTCCCTCTCAGAAGTAAATTCAACCTCAGACGTTGTTGCGGCTTACTTTCTACCTCTGTTCTGGGGTCATGGGCACCACCTGATTTTGGGGAGCCCCCTCTGCTCCAGGTCTTCTGTTCAAGCTGGTGAACACTGAAATAATCCTTACTCCAGCCCTCAGAGTCTTCAGTCCGCTTCTCTGCAGTTTCCATAGTTCTCTTGGGGCACTGGAATCTATGGCAGGGCTTGGAGCTCAGGGCCTAGTGTGAACCCCCTCGGGGCACCCTGAGGGCTGCTGAGTCAGAATCTTAGTACTGCCAGGAAGCAGGGCACAGGTCCCCATTTGTCCTGGGCCTGTAGGCCTCTCTCTTTCTTCAGGCTCTCTGCAATCAGTCATTTTAGACGGATGGTACTGTATCCCCAGTGAATTTGGGACAAAAGTCACACATCATAGGCTCATGAACTGGATTCCTGGTGCACTGGATTTGATCCACATACATGTTTTGTTTTAAAAATTTAAGTTGCAGAGTATGAACATCTAAATATTTCACATTTAAAAAAAAATCCAGATTTTGAGCTTTTCTTGAAAAACTCAGAAAGCGTGCCAACACTTGGTCCTCGTTCCTGTATGTGGCAACACGTAGAGCTGAGCCTGGGGGAAGCACATGGTTTGCAGTTTGCCGCAGTCCACACCCTACCCTCTTATCTCAGATATGGCCCACTTCCTTGTCTGTGTGACCTGCCTGTTCTCATTTGACTTTGCCAGCCCTTGCATGGGATTCTTGGGAGCCTAATAATGGGAAACTAAAGAACCCGTATGGAAGGGGAGAAGGGAAAGAGGAGACCTACTGGGAGAAAGCAAATTGGTATTTCAGAATATTCTTCTGCTACCTTTACTCTTAAATTCCTAATTTAGTTTTTCTGTCTGATGCATGTATTTGATTGCCTCAGTCAACCCTGGTCTTCGTATGACCCAGAGAGAATATAATTGGAAGAGAAAAAATGAGGTAATAAACCTGACATTTGGATTCGATTTTTCTTACTGTGACTATTAAACTACATAGCTGGAATGAGCTGTGAAGCTGAGTAGCAAAATGTAGGTGGTTGGGTGGTGAGAAAAGAGACCCTTAGTGGCAGCTCACTGATTTGAAAAAATTGGGATAAACCTTACCTGAATTATTTAACAATTAAAATGATACAATGTTTTTGAAAGATGTGATTTTTCCCCAGGTCCCCCATCCCAATTTCCCCCCTCTTGACCTCCTTCCCATGATGGCTCAATAGTGGGGACCTACAGGGCACGTTAAGGATGCGGAGGATCAGGTCACCCGCACGATTAGACATTAGCATCTAAATGCCTGTGCCTCTCCATTTGGAGTGTGCATTCCCTGAGGATTTGTGGGTGGTGTGCCTGGGGTATGTGGAGCCATAGGTGGATCCAGGGAATCTTCCTAGAGTATCACAATTTTTTTTTAAATTAACATATAATGTATTATTTGTTTCAGGGGTACAGGTCTGTGATTCATCAGACTTACACAATTCACAGTGCTCACCATGGCACATACCCTCCCCAATGTCCATCACCCAGCCACTTTTACTTGATGTTCTTTTAAAAGGAGGAAACTCATTTAACCATTAGGTTACTTGAAATGTTCTATATTAAAACAAGCATATTATGGAGTAGGGTGACAAATTTGCATGAATTTTTAAGATAAACCAGGAGACGTCAAGCCATTTTATTATGGAGAGTCACAGAAATTTTGCCCTGACATCCTTTCCTGCTTTCATCAGCAATCAGGGCCAATTTGGAAAAGCTTGAGAAGTGCCAGGCAGCATGTGTAGAGTGGGAGAGGGGAGGGCTGGTCCCATGGAGCCAGGACAGAGTGGAGGTAAGTCTGGGGAGTGAGGGACCTACAAGGCTAGTATTACTCAAGGGGTCCCTAACAGAGCTTATTTGGGCCCGAGTCCACAGCTGAGTGGAGGACAAGACCACTCTGACAGGGCAATAGTGAGCTAGGCGAACACACAGGTGGCCGAGGGAACAGTACATGGTTCCAGGATGGGCTTCAGGGCCCTTCAGCACTCTCTCTCTCCCAGTTGCTAAGTCACCCCAAATAAACATGCTTCCCAAGGGAAAATGATGTGCCATCTAAGTGCAGTTTCAGAAGTCCCGTGGCCTACCACAGCCCTAACCAGGGAGTCACACTAACATCATTTTGGTAGAAATTCTGGGCCTGCCCGGTCATCTGTGATAGTCAGGGGGTGTACAGATGTTTGTTGAGGGAAGGAGAAGTCACATTGACCAAACCAAATATGATTTAGGGTTCCTTTAAAGAAAGCAGCTTAGTTCTTTTTAGGCAGGCTTCCTAGGGTCATCCACCCCTCTTTCTTAAAAGCACCCTGTTTCACAAATGGGAAACCTAATTGGGAGTCAAGTAATTTAACTGACTCCTCATTGTCACCATCTTTTCCAGACCCCATTATTTAAAAAAAAAAAAAAAAAAATTCTCGTTTTTTAGGAAAGAGGTTTCCAGTTATCCTGGAATCGGTCACAAAGTTAACTGGAATTCAACTTACCTGACATCTCTTTTCCTGAGGCGCCCCTTTGTCAGACTGCTCTTACTGAATTAACGCAGTATGTCTTCACAAGAGGATGTTTGATGGCATAGAAATGCACATGTATCTCTCAAAGCCCGTAATATAGAAGATCTTTTAGAGGGAATGTTCTGGACGATAAAATAGAAACTTCTCAGTAAGTTTTCTGATTGCATTTAATAGTTAATGTTTCTCCTGAAACGCTCGTCTAATATTTTGCTTTTGACTTTCTTGTATAGTTGGAAAGTGGATCCCATTTTAGGAAAGAATACTAATGGTGCTAATGTGATATGTGGAGTCAGGTTAAAGACTGAGCTAACCTCCTGGCCCAAGTGCCAAACGATTACCTGGCAAGGAGGTTACTTAGAAGTTGCTGGAACAGTGAACTGCTGTATTTATTTCACAAGTGATGGACTGCTGTAAAAGTTCTAATTTTAAGCAGTTGCGTTATTACTTGAGATGTTTAGAAATTTGTCAGGATAATAAAACAATTCATGGCCTACCAATGAGAGTAAAAGTTATCAAGAGCATTGTACAATTAATATATTACTGACTGAAGCATATGACCCATAATTTGATATGTTGTTAGTGCCTCCCTAACATTTTCCAGAGAAAAGTTATTCCCTCCCTCCCCAATTTAGTAAATGTTGAAAAATGGAACTATGTTCGCCATCTTAGCTACTGAAAGCAAAGTTTAGGAGAAATTAACAATCTGACATTGCATAATACTGTTTGGTATCACTTTTCACTTTCTTTTTAAAAGTCAAATAAAGTTTAGTTTTATGGCCTGGTTGTTTATTATTTGGAATCCATCATCTTTTTTCATTTCAACAAGATTTTGAAAGGATATTTGGTTCTCTGCTTTAGGGAAAACCAGAGTAGAGGTAAGAATAGAGGAAAAGTTGAGAGAAAAAAGTCAGTCCTAACTATTAGAACCTTCTGGGCACCTAGCATAATAGGGCAGTATTTCAGCGTGGACTATGGATTACCAGCATGTCAGCAAATTCCGGATGTGGCTGCAGATACAGGAACCTGGCCACTGGGACTGAACCACATAGGCTTCATTTTCCTTTTTCTCATTATATAAAAATGTTGACATACAATGCTATGTTGGTTTCAGGTGTACAACAGTGTTTCAATTTCTCTAAACCTTATGCTGTCCTCACCACACAATGCTATTACAATAGTATTGACAATGTCCCCTACGCTGTACCTTTCATCCCCGTGACTTATTCTATTAAGGGCTTCATTTTTCTTATGGTAACAGCATGTCTGGAAATAGGCAGGGGGGGGGGGGGCGGGTACAGCAGCTTGAGGAAGTTATCATGGAGCTAGGCTGCAGCCCCTGCCCTTGTCCTTGGCCTGGGACTTTGAGCCTCAGGCTGGCAAAATGGCATTTGTACGTCTAGGCAGCCTACTGGCTTTTCAATAGGGCAAGGAGTTTTTCTCTTTAGGAGGTTTTGCCTTTTCATCAGGAATGGACCTCATCCCAGGCCAGCACTGTCAGGTGCCCAAACCTATCACCTTAAGGTGAATTTTAACTGGCACCTCACTTTGCCACCCTTACTATAATCTGGGTGTTTTTGGTGAAAAATAAGGGGTAAATGAATATTGGGCTAACCGCTGCAGTTTATCTGCTGGATTCCACATCATAATCACCTGGGTTGTTACCAATGAAGAACATCTGGCCACCTAGAACTCAGTCTCTGGGAGGAGGCCCCTGGGGTCTGCATTTCAATACTCCTCACGTGATTACATTTTGAAACTTGAGACAGGCTGCCCTACAGTCTTGCTTAGGAGGCATGTTACCACGTATTTGAAAGAACTAGAGGACAATACATTCCATGTATATGTTAGGATGCTTTTGGCTTAAACCCAACTCAAAAAGGCTTAAATCTTAAGGAAATTTATTATTTTATGTACTATATAAGTCAAGAGGTAGGACGGGTTCAAGGCTGGTGGACTCTGAAGATGATGAAGGATCAGATTTTTTTCCTCTCCACTTTGCTGTTGACCTTTACAGCCTCATTCTGTGGTTCGCCACTCCCAGGTTGTCAGATGCTGCCTCCCAATTGCTGTCAGGAGATAAGAGTTCTTCTAGAAACGCCAATGATCCTTTGTGTCTCATTCGCAAGAACTGAATCACTTGCCCGTTTCTGAGCCAGTTACTGCCAAGAAAGTGGTAATGACCTTATATCCAGTTAACACACCCTTTAAGCTAAAATTAAAATTGTCAGTATTTCAATTTGCACTGCCCCAAGGGGTGGAGTTGGAGAGAGTAAACCACTACACCAGCCAGTTCATTGCACCCCATCGGCATTTTGACTTGGCCATTTAGACACAGCTGTTCTGGCTCCTCCCCACTCTGCTAAGCATCTCCACGGTGAGGATTCCTGCACTCAGGGTGCAGGTTAGAGGTGAGATCAGACTTGCGGCAAGGCCACACAGGCGCACCACTTTGAGAATCTTAGACGCCTGTGTATTCCTGCCAAAGTCCCATGGACTGCCTCTCAGATTCCTTATGCTTCTCTCATAGTCACGATGGTCATGTATTAATTCACTTCCAATTAATAAATCTTTGAATACATGATGCAATTTATTCTGTTCTCCCATGAAAATCGAGAGCAGCAACTCTTGATAGGGGAGCTCTACTCTCCGTGCCCACTAGTGTATTAAAGATGTACTTAGGATCACTTCTACCCTGGAAATGCATATTTATTATGTGATTTTTTGTATTTGGAGAAGAATACTTTCACAAAGTCTCATGGCTGCTTGGTGACAGAGCCAGAACTCAATTTGGGGGGTACATGGCCCCCTTTTCTTTGAGCTTTTTCACCGTCTTTATATTGACATCATATATACGGAGAGAGTAGAGATGGCCAAACGAAAACACCAAGGTTTGGGTGCCTGAGGGAGTGAGGCGGGGGGCGAGAGATTTACTGGGGGAAAAGTTGATGAATTTGATTTTGGGAATTTGCAAATTCAATGGGACATGTTCCATTGGTCAGTCAGTAAAGACCAACACTCAGGTCCGGATGATTACTTTTGGAGATTTAGACTTTCAACTGTCCCCATGAAAGAAAGTTGAAGCCATACTGTCCAAGAGACAAGGATTAGAGGAGTCAAACAGCCAACGGACGAGAACAGCGAGGAATCTAATAGCTGGGGAAGTGACAGGGGACCAAGGATCCCGGGATTAGTTAGGACCAGGTATTAGTTCTTTAAGGGCAAAATATGCTGTGACTTAAGAGACAAGAGCAGGACACCAGTTCTCTTGTCTTTCAGACCAGCATTCTTCAGGATATTGGGTAACTTGGAATTTTCACTCATTCTCAACCTTCCTGGTGTCAAATTTTACATGTGGAGAATTCAAGGAAACTAAAGACTTAATAATGACTTATCCAACACCTGGCACCAGGCATCGTGTTTTATATTATTACACTCAATAAAAATATAAAGGGCTCCATGCAAGAGACTCCACCGGGTATGGGACACTTCTTCCTAAACCCCGGCGTATTAGCACAGTCTAATTAAAGTCCGAGAGACCATGAGCTCAAGAGTAGTTCGTATTCTTTCGCGAAAAGCACAGATGTACTATTCTCATATTCTTAAGCCTAGTCATCCAATTAAAGTAGTTATGTCAGGAGAGCTCTTTATAGCAGGATCCACAAACTGAAGGATCCAGGGAAGTAACAGGAAGGAGCAAAGTGGGCCAAGAGTTGTGGTGAAATCACTTGTTCGTCAGCTGTTCCTGGGTTTTCATTATATGAAATCTTATGGATCTGCCTTTGGAGAAAAGTAGCAATGCCAATGCTAGCAAGCAAGCCTCTGCCCTGCAGCACAGTGTTTACACGAGTGCTTCAAAACATGATGACAGAATTCTCTGATTCAGTTTTAGCAAAGGATTTATTTGCGGATCCCCAAAAAACCAAGAATCAGAAACAGCCCCACTCCCCTCACTGCAAGAAAAGTTCTATGATAAATCATTTTCCATCCTCTTCTCTCTTCCCGAGGCGTGCCCTTGCTTGCGTCCATCAGTGGAGAGCAGACTGAGAGATGGAAATACTTTGTATGAAAGGCACACGGCACCCGGTACACCTCCCCGCAGGCAAGTGGAGCCTTCTCCACAGCCTCCCTCTTTTGACAGAAGTTTATTGAAACGTTTTCTTTATAGCAAAATATTTAAAGATCCTTCCCCCAGCTCATCCCACTTCAGTTATCTACCGAAAAAGTATAGCATTGAAAGGTTTTTTGCCCCTGCTATGATCCAAACACCGAACAGTGAAGAACATCTGGATACTCTCAGTTTTGGGGTTATATACTCACCTATCACAGAGGAATCTGAACCTCAAGTTCTGGATTTGATTAGAACAGCTGAAAAACGGATAGTCATTCTATGATGGAGCAAAGCAGGCTTTTTCAACCGCGCTACCTCACTGATCCCAAAGCTCGTAGAGATCCAAGATTTGAGCCTCTCACATAGACCGTATTTCAGAGAAAGTCAGCGGTGGAGAGTGCTAAGGTATATGAACAGAGTTGAATGCTGGTGAAGGCACAGAGTAAAGGATCCCAAGAGATTTTTAGTGCCATTTTCATTTAATAAGCCAGTAGCAGAGCAACCTAAAGACCTTGGCTGCGATCACACCAGGATGTTTCTATGGAACAGCTGCAGAACAGGACTGGCAGCCGGTACTGTCCGGCTCACTGAGCTCGGCCAACAGCTCCAGCACCAGCTCCTCAGAGAGACTAGGGCTGGGGTGTGTAGCGGAGGTACTTCTTGCCCGATGGAAGCTCTTTGGTGAAGACTCCTTTAGGGAAGAGTTTTTTGGCTTCATCTTCAGGGATGGTTGGAAGAACCATCACGCTATCTCCATCCTATTGAAAGACATTGAGAATGGTGAAATCCAATCTTACAGGGAAGCCTAAAGGCCAAGAGTTGACTTTAGACAAGTAGCTACAGGTGCTCATGAGAAGAACTCAGTATTGGTTACTCTCTCTCCTCTGAGGAATTTTATTTTCACAGGTTGATCTCTGACACTTTCGTGAGGGAACTATTTCCCTATCTTAACAAGAAGTAGTCTTATTTTAAACCCAGTGATGGCTTGGCACCACACTTTAAAATGTTAATTCTAAGTCCTTATTGCTGCCCTGTGTGAATGATTCCCGCCTCTTCTCTCATCCCTGGCTCCTCACCCCACTTCCCGCTCCTTCCCTTCCAGGCACGCTGGCTTGTCTCCTGTTTCTTGAACCCACCAAGCTCGCTTTCATTAGCTATTCCTTCTGCCTGCAGTGTTTTCTCTCATAAATACCCATGGCCTGGTCCCTTGCTTTCTTTGTGTCCTTCCCAAAGCTCCCTTCAGAGAAAGGCCTTCCTTGACAGCCAATTATAAAACCAACCCTCCCACCCCTGCGTTCCTATTCTCTCCACCTCTGCTTGATTATTCTGTCACATTCATTGTCACCTAACACAGTAAACTTGCTTACTGTTTGTCTCCGCCCACTGGAGTGTAAGCTCTAGGAGGGCAGGGACTTCTATTTACATTTATATTTATATTTATACTGTTTGCTGCTGTAACCCAGTGCCCACTGCCCAGGCTCAGTAGATACATGTTCGGTGGATGATACAGAGAATTTAAATGACTCGCCTGCCAGGAAGAACAAAACAACACAACCTGGTATTCAGGTTAGCATATTTTAAAAAATGTGGCTATGTGAAGATACCCTTCTGATAGCTCTGTCCTACCTTTTGCAGAAATCGTAGTGATTAAAAGTTTATGAACAGGGTTCCAAGAATTCTACATGAGTTTAAAAGACTGAATGAAGCTTAAGAGAAATGAAATGCTCCATGACATTAATACACCACAGAGTTTTATAGCCATGACTTAAGTGGCCAATCTAAGTCTAGCTATAAATATTCTACCATCATTTTGCTAGTTTTGGGAAGGGTTAAAGGTTTAAAAAAAAATTCTTTTATTGAAAGGCATCATTCTGACCAATTAATTTGATCACATGATCTAAAATTTAGGAAGCAATATAGGGAGTTTGCATTTTATATAAAAGGTGTTAAGACCTTGACAGTGGCCTCACAGCAAATCTGAAACTCAGCCATGAGAAGTCCAGCCAGTGTGTCTGTATACCAGAAAAAGAGCCCCATGTAACAAAGACCTTGAAGACAGCCATTGAGAGACCAGCCCCTTAGGTCTTGCAGGCAAGGTGAGTATCTTTACCTTCCAATCAACCGGGGTGGCGACTCTCTTTTCTGCCGTTAGCTGGAGAGAGGTAATTACTCTGAGAATCTCATCAAAGTTCCTGCCAGTGGTCGCTGGATAGAGGATAGACAGCTTCAGTTTCTTATCAGGACCAAAAACAAACACCTGCAAAGCACACAAATGCATAAATAGAAGAATTCTTGAAGTGTTTTTGCTATTAAAGCCTCTTTGAAAGCTCTTAAGTCATCAGAAATATTCAAGGGTGTTAAAAATAAAAATAAAGACACACAAAACACCCCCCACCCTCCAACATCTAGAAGGATACATCAAACTGTTAACCTGGGTGGCTGGAGTTTAGATAATTTTCTTCTCCATGTTATTTTTCTTTTTTTTTTAAGATTTATTTTTTATTTTTAAGTGCTCTCTACACCCAATATGGGGCTTGAACTCACAACCTCAAGATCAAGAGTCACATGCTCTACTGACTGAGCCAGCCAGGCGCCCCTCCATGTTATTTTTCTAAACTTAGAAGGGAATTCTCTTGGCTCTGGTTGGCTCTGTATGAAAAACTGATATGCAAACTGATTCCGGAAAGGCCTCGGGAAGGTACTTTGTTAACTAGGGATGGTTACCTTAAAAAATATACTAATGGGAGTTGATACTGGTCCTCAAATAGTTGTATAGTTTTGCAGATGAGGGACTAAGTTTGTTCTGGAGTGGGTAAGGACAGAACAAATAGGAATTCTAAACTAGAGCTGCCTTATGGAAAAGGGTATGGCCCACCACTTTGAAGAGAGGGCTGTCAGGAGAGCTGAAGAAAAGATTCCTCATTTCTAGATTACACCTTAGGACAACTACTTATTTTACGTAGATTTCCAAAAGCTGTCAAATTCAGCGACTTAAAAATTTAGCTGAAAACTTTATTTGCATTAACACTACAGACGGTCAGTGAGACTGCCATTAATACAGTTATTTTGTAATTGGAGATATTCCCCTATTTCCAGGGGTTGGTGCAAGCACTCAATTAGACATAGAGCCTGGCCGGTCATGAGGACTCGATAATGGATTTCTAGGACTCACCACACGCGCTGTCACAGGCATGCCCTTTTCATCCTTTTCTGCCGGGTCCAGCATGCCTAACTGGATGGCAAGGTCCCGATTCTTATCATCAATGATAGGGAAAGGTAATGTTTCTGTGGGCTCCTGACCGTTGTAAGCATTGATATCCTGAAATGCAGGTGAGAGAGGAAAAAGAAATCTAAACCAAGCACATCTTCGGAATTCAATCACAGTTAACGGCTATTATCTTGCAAGACAGGGAACAGGACCACAATCATCATCTTCTCTAGGCAATTTGAGTATGAAAATGAATCAATGAACGCTCCTCATCCCAATCAGTCACTGACAGAAAGAACAGTGTGGTACAGTACTTAGGTTACTTAGGTTATAATCATAGACCCTTTTCACGCCCAGTTCTCTTAAAAATTGGCATGGTTTTACTGCTTGAAGCAGCAAGAAAGCCGCAAACTCAAATACTGTAGAGGTAGATCCCAATCCAACGTACCTCAGGATATGCAACAAGTAAACACCGTTAGAAATAATGGGTTCATTAAGTCCATCACATCTAGAAATAATGCCACATGCAGAGATAATTCTATAGATCTGGTCCCTGCCCGCTAAGTACCCTGACCCAGACACGATGCTACTGGAAGGCAGATTATCAGGAAATGGAAAAAAAAAAAAAAATCACAAAACTTAAAGCAAACCCAAGAATAGAGAGTTGATTATGTACTTTAAGGATAAGTAAAACGTAAATTTTTTATGGGTGAAAGACAGAGGTAAATTTACACTAGGGTGAAATCCACATAGAAAACAAAGCATTTCAGGTCTGAACTGAAAGACAATGATGTACTCTCCCCGCTACTGTTTTCTTCCCCTAGTTAACTGCACTCATTCGCTTCTATTTTTCCTATCCCTAGAAGTCTTTGGGGGAAAAAAAAAATCTAGCTTCATTATTTGATGAAGCATCGGTGCAGCACTTAAAAGTGGGGTCAGCAGGGTGGATGAGTAAGGTTCCTGCCTTCAGAGAAACGTCTCCTTTGGTTCAGATGATTCCCCTAGGAAGTAGCAGCAAATGCAAGATGATAACATGTAAATGGCAGCCTGTGAATGCTGAGGTATACTAGTCCCCATTGATAGGTCTGCTGAGTTAGCTGAGACTTCAGGAAACACTTCGACTGGGGCTTTGGAGGATGGATCAGATTTTCACAGGTAAGGGGAGCACTATTAATGAAACAGGAAGGCAAGTCTGAGCATAAAGAATTGAGAAGAGAGTGAGTCAATTCGCTGGGCAGAGTTTTAGGAAGTAGCGGAAAAGAGGATTTAAAGTTGGAATGAGGTCTATTTATTATATGGAGCCTTGAAAGTAAATCGGGTGGATGTCACGGCAGTTATAGAATCTTTAATTTCTCCACAGAGATGTGACAGGGTAAGAGCAGCATCGACAAACTCTGAAATGGGTAACAGCACGTTTTGAACATGTTCCTTCATTTTATTATCTTAACTTCTCTTCTCTAGTCACTGGCTCCCTTCAAGTCACCACACCTAAAAAATGATCCATATGGCTTCATGCGAGAGGCACCCCGAGGTTTCCTATTTAACCAGCTGAACGTCAAATTCTGGCCGCTGCTTCGGATAATTAGGAAGGGTCTTCTATTGAGTGCAATCCCCACCGTGAAAATTCTAAGGCAGAAGCTCACCAGCTGAAATGAAGCTGGGCACACTCACACTGCTATACTTTCAGGGGTGTTATACAATAGGTGATAAGCTCTTCCTTCAGTGACTCCTAGTTTTAACCATTGCTATACCGTAATAATTGTCAAAACTGCCACTTGCCCAATGGGTATTCCGTGACACCCACGAACACCAAAGAACCACATGCTTTGGCTTTATTCTATCCTAAATCAGGCTAATGCCTGCCCTCTAGCAACTAATATCACAAATAGCATCGGTGTGAGGTTTCAACTGCACTGCCATCATTTTCCAGCAGGACCATCCTGAGCAAGTCCCTCCACCTCTGTGGGAGGAAAAGGTATTCCCAGGGGCAAACACGAGGGCATGAACTACACACCTCCCTCCAAGGCTATTCCCGGACACAAATGAGAAATGACCTGTGAAACCGCTGTAGGAATGCAGCCGCTATTCACAGCCAGAAGTAAGGAATGAGAAAAAATTCCACCCCAAGAAAGAGCAATGTCCTTTTCTTTTCTCCTGATACAGTTCTTCTCATCAGACACTCAGAATCAACGAGCATGAGATGGCCAGGGGATGCAGCCCCAGGTGGCCAACTCACAAGTCAGGACCACATCTTTTATTGAGCTGTACACGAAGGGCCTGACATATCGCGTGGCACACGGTAAGCGTCCCTCCAAGCTTACCTATCAGTATTATTTAGTGGCACATTGTAGCCAAGTCATCAAAATGTTCTTAAGTGAAGCCTAGACTACCACATTCATTGTCCAAGTAAATCCTTTTGTTGCAAGTAGGCAATTCCTTCAGTTCATGCATTCCCCATGTACAGACCGACTGCCTAGGACATACTGGGTGCCAAGCATTGACGTACTGGGTGCCAAGCATTGCTCAGCAGTGCACAGAATGGGAGTCGGCCCCACCGAGTCTCTACTCCACTGGGTGCGGACAAATGAACAAAGGAAACCAGCAATTTGCAGAGCATTTTCTTTTAGATGGTGACAAGTGCTAAGGAGAAAATTAACCAGAGGGGGCTAGGGAGTGTGGAGGGGAGTTATAATCTTAGATAAGGAGGCCATGGGAAGGCTTTAATGAGGTGTCATTTGAGTCAAGACCAGAAAGAGGGGAGGGCAAGCCACAAAGATACCTGGGTAAAGAGTCTTCCAAATAGGATTCTGGAAAATTTTAAGGTGGAGTAGATGAGTTTACTGATGAATCAGACATGGATACAGAAAAACCAGAGGCATTAAGGGTGACGCCTGGCTCTTCTGCCCGAGCAACTATGAAAATGCAGTGTCGATTAGCTAAGATGAGTAAGACCTTGGATTAAGAAAAGGAAGCCCATGTTTGATATACTAGGTGTGAGGTGATGGGACATCCTAGGGGAGAGGCTGAGCTGGCACTGGTTGTACTGGTCTGGAAGCCAGCAGAGTCTGGCCTAGAGATGGAAATTTGAGAATCACAGCATTCAGATGTGAGTGGATGAGTTCACCAAGGGGAAGGGTGTAGGTAAAAAGAGAAGGCATCCAAGAAATGCGTCCAGGGCAACTTCAGCAGAAATTAGGAGACGATGGAACTCAGTCTGAGCATAAACAGGAATAGCTAGAGATGTGGTATCTGGAAGCCAAGAGAGAAAAATGTTTCAGAATCTACAGTGATCAGTGGGTTGAAGGCTGCTTGTACACCAAGAAAGTAGGGCTGAGAACCGAGCATTTAGCACGGTGGAGGTCACAGTGCGGTCTAAGTCAGATTTTCACATAATCGGTGAAGTTTGAATCTGAGGTTACTTGTACCTTTACCTCAAAAAACCAAGCTACTCTAAAAATTAATAACTCAGGAAACAACAGATGTTGGCGAGGATGCGGAGAAAGGGGGACCCTCTTACACTGCTGGTGGGAATGCAAGCTGGTGCAGCAACTCTGGAAAACAGTGTGGAGATTCCTCCAAAAGTTAAAAATACAGCTACCCTATGACCCAGCAATTGCATTACTGGGTATTTACCGAAAGAATGCAAACAGTGATTTGAAGGGGCACATGCACCCCAGTGTTTATAGCAGCAATGTCCACAATAGCCAAAATACGGAAAGAGCCCAGATGTCCATCAACAGATGAATGGATAAAGAAGATGTGGTATACACACACAAACACACACACACACACACACACTGGAATATTACTGAGCCAACAGAAAGAATGAAATCTTGCCATTTGCAACGACATGGATGGAACTAGAGGGTATTATGCTGAGCGAAGTAAGTCAGTCAGAGAAAGACAAGTACCATATAATTCCACTCATATGTGGAATTTAAGAAACAAAACAGATGAACATAGGGGAAGGGAAGGAAAAATAAAAGATAAAAACAGAGAGGGAGGCAAACCATAAGAGACTCTTAACTATAGGAAGCAAACTGAGGGTTGCTGGAGGGGGAAGTGGGTGGGGGGATGGGGTAACTGGGTGATGGGCATTAAGGAGGGCACTTGATGTAATGAGCACTGGGTGTTACATGCAACTGATGAATCACTAAATTCTACCCCCAAAACTAATAATACACTGTATGTTAACTAAATTGAATTTAAATAAAAAATAAAACAAAACAAAACAAAACCCAAACCAAGCTACTCTATATAATTTAGAAGTTGATCTATAATTTCAAAGCATATGTCAACTGGTACTATACCTTGCTCCAGGCAAGATGGTCTTCAACACTGTCCACCGAAAGGGCAATCATCTTAACGTTCTTCTTGGCAAATTCTGGTGCCAGCTTTGCAGCTCTGCCAAGCTCCGTGGTGCACACGGGGGTAAAATCCCGAGGGTGGGAGAAGAGAATGCCCCATCTGAAAGAAAGGAAGAGGAAGTCACAACTTACTGGAGAGGTTATCACCATCAATGTAGAATGAGAAATCACAAATCCTAGGTCAAAAATGACTTTCTTTTTTTATTTATTTTTTATAAAGATTTTTATTTATTTATTTGTCAGACAGAGAGAGAGCAAGCACAAGCAAGGGGAGCAGCTGAGGGAGAGGGAGAAGCAGGCTTCCCACAGAGCAGGGAGCCTGATGCGGGGCTGGATCCCAGGACCCTGGCTGGGATCATGGCCTGAGCCAAAGGCAGACGCTTAAGGGCTTCCCCACTTTCTTTTTTAAATGAATGCTTATGAGGACAAATACTTCTAGATTTTTGTCGAGGAATGCTTTCTGATCTTCTTACTTCCAGAAAAGCCCATGTTTAACGCCCAATTCCACATGATAAATGTCTTAAAAGACTCTAATTTAAGGGTGTTGCCTCCTTTAATAACTATAGGGACACCCTGACTCTATTCAGCTCATAAAATCTGTGCTATTTAAACCAACACGCTTATTGAAATAACTTTCCCCCACTGCTTACTCACTTCTATTTTTTTTTTCTAGGCACAGAGACCCTGACATTCAGCTTCAACAATAGATGTCCCAATGTGCCCCAATCCAAACAAATGCCTGATTGCAATAATAAGCAGGTTATGTAATCTGAAACAAACAGGCTTCTATCCCCTATTTATATGTAAAATTAAAGTTGACACTTGGCTTCTTTGTAGTGAATGGATATAAAAACTTTTGTAAGTAGGCTTTCCTGACCTAGCCTGCCAAACAGGACACCCAGTCTTTGCACCCTGACAAAATAGCTGTTTTACCTGTCTCTTCGTTTGCAGTTTCTTTTTCTTCCTGCTTTAGACCAAGTGGGCAGAAAACTGAGAGCGTACAGCAGATTTTTACAACTACAGATTCTTAGGTAAATCCTAGTATCTAAATCATCATTGCCTAAGGTAAAACTTTGTATAGATTTTAAGCACATTTCAAGTCACCAACAACTTTGGGACTACCACTTCCTTCTCTTTGGCAACAGAAGCTACTCTTCTGACTGAAAAGGAAAATTTAACACTCCGTTTTCCATGACCCTTGTTGATGTACGTTAAACCAGAATCCTAAACTATCTTTAAGTAAAAAAAGTGCGCCCGGGTGGCTCAGTCAGTTAAACTCAGGTCATGATCCTGGGGTCCTGGGATCGAGTCCCGCACTGGGCTCCTTGCTCAGTGGGAAGCCTGCTTCTCCCTCTCCCTCTGCTGCTCCCTCTGCTTGTGCTTACACTCTGTCAAATAAATAAATAAAATCTTAAAAAAACCCAAACAAACCAGGATCCTAAACCAGTAGATTACTAAACCTAGCCTAGATGCCAAGCTGACCTCTCAAAGTTTGCCAAGTTTCCTGAAGCACAAAGAACAAAAGCAGACACAAGGGTACCTCCTTCCCACCTACATCTGCCACTTGGACTCCCAGGGCTTCAGGAAAGGAAAAACCTTCCCACAAAATGGATAGAAGGCCCTTTGGCAAGACTGGGAAGAGAGAGCTAATATTTTAGTCTTATCTCAGAAGCTAAGCTAAGCAGGGTCGGGCCTGTTTGGTACTTGGATGGGAGAGAGGTAATATTTTTAAGATTCTGGAGGATTGTGGTAGGTTTACTTTTTTATGAAGGGCAGTAAGAGGGACATACATCTTTTGAAAGAAATAATCTAGGCATGGGTAAAATCTAGGCCTTAGATTCTATGGAAAAGGATCGGCTTAAGGGTCAGATGAGACTTAAGAGTCTCCAGGAGTTGAGAAAAAAATATACAGGACGTTTCTTCCTGTGTTGTTACAGGGTTGATGAATTACAAGTGTGAGACATACTCTTTCCCTTGTGTGTCGAGAAGGTTTTGCTGAATCATGCTAAGGAACTGAGTTTAAGCCACTTCATATCCTGCACCCCTCAGAAGTCAAACTCCAGTTTGCCATGTGGCTAGGAACAGGATAACTGAGAATGTCTTACTTCGGTCGGCTTCCCCTCTAAGTCTCCCTACTGTGCTCTTAAGAGTAGTTCAATTACATTATCCCATTTCCTTCCTTATTTTCAAAAGACAAAAGGTTTCCTCCTTTAAGGGAAGGGTTCCCACTTAACCCCAGAAAACCCCAGGAAAACACATTTTGTTTGGTGAAAATGTACTGTAAAGTAGCTGCTTCTACCACATACATACAAAAATAGTGATAAAGCTCATTAAACTCATCAAATGCAGCACCCAAACCCCTTAGTTATTTCCAATAGTCAGAGGTAGGGCAGATACCTGTATTGTTTGAAATTATTATTATTTTTCCTCCAAAAAACACCTGGATCAAAAAGTGGCATATGAATTAAGATCACACACAGAATGGAGGTGGGAAAAACTGTATTAAGCATAATCCATATGTTATAATTATATAAAGAGCTCAAACTTCTTTTTGGGGTAGGGGAAGGAACACTACCCCCCCCATGCCTTATCTGAGGCCGACTTGTTATACTACTTGTTTATAAATGCAGGTATTTTTCTCATCTTCCTACTGGTGGCTCCCTGAGAAGGTACTACTTTTAATGAAATCAAGACAGATCTAGGGGCCAATACGCAACAACAACAAGAAACCCAAAAATGTAGGGTTAGGGTTAGCTTAAATAGTGACAGCATTTATAATTATTGCTATAGTATGTTAATATTTATCTTTAATCTATACAATCTAAGAGTTCTGGTAAGATTTTGTTGTATGGGCTATAGATGGGAATGGAAAGGAACATACCCTGAAAATTCCATGGACTTTTGGAGAAATACTAATACCTAGATTATGAGATTGGATACAGTCTGTATGTCTGAGGTCTTTTCCTACCTTTAATGTCTGAATGTTCCATTTCTCATCTTTTTTTCTAGCCTAGTTCTCTCTTTCACAAAGCTTAGCTCTTCCCTTAATCAGTGGCTGGACAATGGATTTAAGGGATTAGAAGGGGATGTGTAGGCCTAAAACACAGGTTCTCTGCATAGCCCCATCCAGTTATTGATTAATGTCATAAAATTCCCTCTCTCTGTCTACACACACCTATACCTGGATGCCGTAAATAAAAAGGATACAAACCATGGAGGAACTGTTAAGCCTTACAACATCGCAGTGTGAAACGAACACACAAACAAAAAGCCAGGAACAGAGTCACAAATACAAAGAACCAGTGGTTGCCAGAGGGGGTGGGAGGATGGGTGAAATAGATGAAGGGGATTAAGAGGTACAAACCTGCAGCTATAGAATATGTAAGTCATGGATATGAAAAGTACAGCATGGGGAATACAGTCAATAATATTGTAATGTATGGTGACACATGGTGACAACACTCACTGTGATGAGCACTGAGTAATGTACAGAATTCTCTAATTACTCTGCTGTACACCTGAAACTAATAGACACCGTAAGCCAATTATCCTTCAAGAAATTAAAAAAAAAAAAAAAAGGAAAACCAGTGTGGTGGGGCTGCTGGAACTCCAGAATATAATGACACATCTCTGGGATGTTTCAGATTGAAACTAAGCAACTTGAAAGCTTGCTGATTCAGGAGCTGTAGAATGTAAAACCAGGGCAACACCGACCTACTCCCAGTCATTAACGGTCTGACTGCCAGGCCAGATTTGGCTATCACCAGCAAGGCCACGTGCGGGAAGCAAGGCAGCAGGGGCAGGAAGGGGCGAGGGGCACACCACTGGGAAACAAAAGGGTCTCCAAAGCGGGGAGGGACAAGCGTCCTGGCGCCCGCAAGAGCCTGCCTACTGCGGCGCCAAGAACCGGCCACTGCCGCAGAGTAACCTCAGAAAGCCCTCCCCTCACATTGTTTCAAGTTCTGGAACGAAGGACACACCTACATACAAGAGTGTTCTTGGTTCCTCCCAGAGCTGTTATCAAATCATACCCCAGCCACTGCAGGAGGCTCTGGACAACAAGTCTTTCAGCCAGTTATTTGGCAGCTGGTGGTTTTAAATTTTACGTTTTGTGTCGAGAAGGCTGAAATGCCACTGCAGCAAGCAGGACTTCAGATAACGCGCTGGGCCATCCCGAGCCTTCAGCCAGCAGCAGGGTCTTCAGACTCTGGCCTGAAACACCCGCCTTCCCCAGGGAGCAAATTCCAGAACGGAGGGAGGGAGGTCACCCTGGGAGGTGACCGCTGACGCCGCCCGGCCCTTGCCCCCTCGGGGCCTCGGCTTGACCGCGCTACTTGGCACCGCTCAGCAAACCGAGATAGGCAACCAACGCTCCGCATCCGCCTCCGGTTCCCGGACCTGCGGGAACCCAATTTCGCTCCCCTCCCCCTTTCCCGCCGCGGAGCTAGCTCAGCCACGCGGGGGCTGCAGGCGGGAGGGGGTCCAGTGGCCGGCCCCCAGCAGCGCTCGGCCGACGCGGAGCAGGGGCCACTCGACCAGAGGCACGTGCAGGAACCGGTGCGGGGAGGAGACGGGCGGCGAGCAGGAGGCTGAACGGGAAGGAGAACGGAAGGGAGACTAAATAGGGAAGGCACCTCCGAGGCCGGGCGTAACCCGAGGCCAGGGCAGGGCTACGAGGTGGCCACTTACGAGTCTCCTAGATAGTCGTGGAAACGGATGCGGCCGACGGTAGTATTGGCCTCGAAGTTGGGAGCCTCGTCCCCGAGAAGGAGACCTCCGGGCATGGCGGCAGCGGTGACGCGGGAAGACAACGACGCGCAGCAACGACAGCCACCAGCTTGCCGGCTCTGGCGGTGTAGGGGCCCGCCGCAGAGTAAGTGCGGCCGCGAGGGGCGGGACGCGGGCGGAGTGGGCGGGGTCAGAGGCGTAGTCTAGGTGGGCGGGGCCGTGGCGGGGCGAGGGGCGGGACTGGACCTGGTAGAGGACCGGGTGTACCGAGCCGAGGTCGGCGCGGGTGCGAGGGAGGGTCCGGACCTCCCGAGCGAGGGGCGGGGCAAGGGTGGGTGAGCTCTAGGCACTGGTCTGATGCCTCTGAACCTGCCCGGAGCCTGAGGGTACCCGCCCGCGTCTCTACTCACGTGACGTTGGACTCAGTGACCTCGCTCCCTGGAGGCTTGGAGGTGAGCTAGATTTGGTCCTGTAGTGCGTCCGGGCTTTGAAGGCGCAAGGAAGCGGAACGCAGTAGAAGGGCAGCCCCGAGGCGGAGAATCGGGGTGCGCGATGACGAATCCGCGGACGTCCTCCTGTACGCTCACGCTCGGTCTCCTGACCCCTCCACTTAGCCCTCTTTAAGTGTGAGCTTCTGGAATCCTGACCACCCCAGCCAGCCTAGCCTTCATGAACTCTGTATCAGAGGATGTGGCAAGACCCAGAAATGTAGGGGACCTTATGTCAGAGGAAGTGGCTTTCATATTGCAGCAAAAATTCCAGCACCTATGTCATCAGTCACCGCCTGGGGGAATGTGACTAAACTTTTATTTCACTTCCCTCTCCCAGATTGCGAACCATAAAATAGTCAACGCAATTATCCTGAAATCTAGATATCCATTTTTTAAAGATATATTTATTTATTGGGGGGGCAGAGGGAGAGGGAATCTGAAGCCGACTCCCCGCTGAGCATGAATCCCAGGAGGGGGCTCTATCCCACGAGATCATGACCTCAGCGGAAACCAGGAGTTAGTTGCTCACCGGGCTGAACCACCCAGGTACCCCTGCAATCTGCATATACATTTTAAAGCATACTTATTGCGATCTGCTGTGTGCAAGTCACCTCTGCCACCCAAGGAAGTGGGAAGTTTAGATTCATTTATTTGCTCTCTATGTGCCAAGCATGAGGTAGACAAAATGGGCTCTTGGAGCTTTCTTTCTAGTAGGGGAGACATAATAAACAAGAATATACTAGATAGCAGTAAATCCTATTGAGAGAAATTAAATAAGGTTCTGTGCTAGAGGGTGGCTGGGGAGCTGCTTTGGACTGGATGGTCTGATCTGGGAAAGCCTCTAGGATAATGTAGGTAAAGTACTTAGCACATAGTAAGTGCTCTGGAAATGGTAGCTATTATTTGGATGATGATAATGGCTTATGCAGTCCGTCTTGCTTTGCCAACTGTGTGGGAGGCACTGTTCCAGGCCTGGTGGTACAGTGAAGAGCTACAGTCCCTGCTCTTACAGGGAAGGCAGATGTACATACAGTTATGATAAAAATATAGAGTAAATGCTGATGGGGGAGGGTGCTAAATGGTTGGCGTTCAGAAGTGGGAAAATTCACGGCATGGAGCTCCTTAGGCTTAAGGAAGGCACGTAGCAATGTTAAGAGAAGTGACTCACATACTGTGATTTCAGTTTTCATCATAGTGCTGCTGTGGGTGGGGGGGGTGTGAGTGCTTGCTAACCGTATTTACTCAGTTTTCCCCTGAACAGGGATTTACAGTAAGATTACTGGTAAAATTTCTAGCAACTCTAGAGAACGCTATAGAGCTACTGTAATTTCATATCTAAACTAATTTGACTCCAAACTTTGGTTTTAAAAGTGCTATGTCTTAACTCCTTTTGCACGGAAGGGAGAAAGAGAGGAGGGAAAGGAGGGTAATTTAACTTTAATACACTATTATTAATGCCATGGAGATAGGGTAGACAACCCAGATTTACCACAACTATGGAGAATACAGAAATAGACTATTGATCTCTAGAAAAAGCATAATTGGGGCTCCTGGGTGGCTGTCGTTAAGCGTCTGCCTTCGGCTCGGGTCATGACCCCGGGGTCCTGGGATCGAGCCCTGCATCGGGCTCCCTGCTCCGCGGGAAGCCTGCTTCTCCCTCTTCCACCCCCCGCTTGTGTTCCCTCTCTCGCTGTGTCTCTCTCTGTCAAATAAATAAATAAAATCTTAAAAAAAAAAGCATAATTGTGGAACTGTCTGTTGTAAATTAAGCAAATATAATAAAATAAGATAAATACCTATTAGGATTTGCAGTGCCAGAGACTGCACACTGGAAGGCTTCTTGCACCCTGCATGCTTCTTTGCTTTAGCCTCTGCAGCATTTTAAATTCTTTTGAATTAGCTGACAACGTTCGAAAAACAGGATTTTTTACAAAAATATCTGGATTTCTGTCTCCTGGAAAGTCAGATCTAGCCACACTGGGCCCACGTTGCATGTGGGTGTACAGTGGCTGGAGAGTAGCCTTCTACGAGTGCATATGTTCCCTGTTACTCAGAAGGTCCCTCACCACATGCTGACATTAGTGTCTATTGTCACTTTAATGGCCCTCTTGCACTGTTACAGTTTTTAGAATAGAATTAGGAGGAAAATGACTCCTATCCTAATGTATCCCTATCTGTCAAAATTGTGAAAATGAAACGTTGACCAAGGGCCGTATGCTCCAAGGAGGAAAACGATAAGAGTGTATTTCTTTGTCAAAGGAAAGAAGAGTCCCATATACTTAATGTGCAAAATTGAAAGAATACCGTCTGTCCTGCATGGCCTGTGTAGGGAGTTAGTTTAACCTCTACTACACTGAAGGTAGGTGCTCCATGGGCTGAGTCCCTCCCGGAGGGCAGCAGTTAGAGCTCTTTTCCCAAGGGCTAGCAGGAAGCCCCATGGGAAGGAGGAAGGGAGGAGGGCCAAGGAAGGCGTTCCAGGGAGAGACCAGAATGTGAAAAAGGGAGATTGGCTAAGGGAGGGATTAACTCTGCAGACAGGGGAGAGGCTGTGGTATCAGGGGAGGAAGATGTTTCCCAGCAACTGGCAGGGTTGGGGAGAGTCTTGAAGTTCTGAGAAATAACCCCTGGATGGCAGGAAGGAAGGGATTGCTGGGATTTTCAGAGGGCTATGACTCCTGTCTGACTGGTAGGCCCTTCTTCCTTTACCACTTTGGACAGACGGAAGGAAAAGGTGGAAGGATTGGCAATGGCCATTTGGAAGAGCAACAGTGCCTTACTGTCTCCCTCTCATTGTCTCAACTAGGTTGTGAACTCCTAAAGGCTTGACCGTATTTTACTGATAAATATTTGTGACCCACTAGACATGCTGGGCATGGGGCTAGATTACATGACTCGCTGGAGAAGCAGTTAGCTACCTCCCACCACCACAACAAGGAAGTTTGTCAGCCTCCAGCTGGGAATGAAAGAGCCGCATATCCCTAGTGATAACTGTAGCTAGGGAAAAATCCTTATGTGCTGGGGTTGGGGGGAGATACATAAAACTTGAAATTAATGTTAGGGAGGTGGAATTAGGTTTTTAAAAGCAATTCTTATAAGCTTTCTCGTTAAGTCTGATTGTCTTTTCAGAAATAAAAATAGAAAGAAGGCTGGTGCACAGGAAACTGTGTGCAGATCAGGACAGTGCTGCCCACCTGCTGTATGAGCAGGGTTGCTAATCTCTCCACTGCCCTTCTCTATCTTGGGTAATGCAGGTCACTCCTCCCTGTAGTATCTACTACAGGACATCTGCAATCTGGAAAGAAACCAATGTGGGAGTGAAAATGAAAAGACAACAGCTGTTAAAAAGCTGGAATGATGAATAATAACTCAGCAGGGCTCTGGAGTCATAAATTCTGACACTTATTTTCCCAAATAAAGCACCCTGAAAGTTTACTTTTTACCCTGAAAGAGACTGCTTACGAAGTTTCACAAATAATAATTTTTTGGGGGTGGGGTAAAATTTGTTCATAAGTGGTTAAAGGATTAGATTTAGAGACATCCTATAATAATTGGGTAACTAAAGACCCCAAGCCAACTTAGAATTGTTTGAAGGGTGGTGAGGTAAGTTAACCAGTTCTCTTAACTGCTTTTAGTTAAGCATAAGAGGCCCTATGTGCTAGGGGGAAGCATTTATTATGGTTACAGGGTGGGCAGTGAATATAAATTTGTGAAGCTCCATATTTGTATATAACAGAAACTGTCATAGAGAGAAAGAGGGGAAAAGAGAAGAGGGAGAGAAAAGAGAGAAAGCAGAGAGCAGAGAGGTCACAAGAGCGGGCAGGCAGAAGAAAGAAGGAAAACAGGGAGAAAGGGGAGTTTGGAGAGGGACCCATTTGAATGCCTGCCTGCCTTTCCTGGGCTCCCGCCAAAGGAAAGCTGACCACATGGCCCCGCCACTCTGGCCCTCGGTGATTGCTCAGGGCTGGGTGTTGGCCCAAAGGCAGTCGGCCTCCAAACTGGCTAACAGCCCCTGAGGGAGCCTGGCACGAAGTGTTTTATTATGGGACCCTCTCTTGGTGACGGGAATGCAAGACAGCAGAGTGGGTCAGCAGTTCGCAGCAGGGGTGGAAGACGAAAGATGGTTGGGCGAGGTAGGGAGCAGAAGCCGTGAGCCGGCTGTGAGAAGAGTGGAGAGTAGCAGGAACTCAAAGCGGAGCAGGAGGTGAAGGGAGCAAGGTAAGCACCGAGTCACTAAACTACCCTGGGGACTAGTGGCCAGCTAGCTTCCGAACTCAAACTCTTTGAGGCCTACTGCCAGGAGGGAGCTAAAGGTCAGTGGTGGGAAAAGCCCTCCCCAGGAACAGGGACTCAAGTTCTGCATTTCCTGAGAATTTAAAGACAAAGACAAAAACAACAACAACAACAACAATAATGATGATATCAGTCTGCATGTTATCACCAAAATCTGGCACTTCTAAGCTATGTTAATAATAAAACACTCCTCCCAGAAAAATCTTGATGTTGGTCTAACTTGTCAAGATTGCTACAGTTCTTGTGGAGTTTTTAATAATGTATACATAAGCTCCAGCTTAGCACATTTTAATTACTTCTCTAGGAAAAAAAAGTATTCTGCATACAAGTTAACTTGAAGAATTCTCCATTATAGAGTCAGCTTTCTGAATATGTGGACCTCATTCATCTCAAGAGTGAACCGATTGTGGGTCAAGCTGTCTTCCAGCACAGTTTCTGTCTATAATTCCTGCATTTAATAATTGCTGCCTTTAAATAGTAGACTTGAAGTAAATGACAATAGCTCAGTGGTTATAAAGTTCAAGTAAGAGAACTGAAGTTATTTTCCTGTGAGTGACTTCTTGAAATTTTTGTTTAAAATTTAAAACATATGCTTCGGCTCAGGTCATGATCCCAGGGTCCTGGGATGGATGGAGCCCTACATCGGGCTCCCTGCTCAGTGGAGAGTCTGCTCCTCCCTTTATCCCTCCCCCTGCTTGTGTGTCTCTCTCTGTCAAATAAATAAATAAAATAAAATAAGTAAAATAAAATTTAAAACACATGTACACTGAAAACTATAAAACATTACTTGGAGAAGTTAAAGAAGACACAAATTAATGGAAAAATATCCCATATTCATGGATTGGAAGACTTAATGTTATTAAGATGTTAACACTAACCCAAAGCAACTTACAGATTCAATGTAATTCCTATCAAAATCCCAAAATTATTTCTTGCAGAAAGAGGAAAATCCATCCTAAGATTCATATGGAATACCAAGGAACTCTGAATAGCCTCAAAATTGTCTTGAAAAAGAACAAAGTTGGAGGTCTTATACTTTTCTGATTTTAAAACGTATTACAAAGTTACAGTTATCAAAACAGTGTGGTATTTGCATAAACACAGACATATAGACCAATGAAACCGAAAAGACAGCCCAGAAATAAACCCTTAGGTACATGGTTGAATAATCTTTGACAAGGGTCCCAAGACCACTCAATGAAGAAAGACATCCAGACATCCACATGCAAAAGAATGAAGTTGGCCCCATACTTATACCATATACAAAAAAAGGGGGGGTGCTTTTTGAAAAAACAAACTGCTATGAAAACTTCCTTGCCCCAAATTTAGTCCACAGCCTCCATAAGATTACCAGTGGAGGGCAAATACAAATCCTAAAAGTCTTCTGCACAAATACTAGTAAAAAAGCTTTAGCCATCCAAGTAGGTATCCTTAACTTGTTCCATCCATCAGAAACACAATTGGGTTCAACTGTTCTTTTATAGACTAGTGAATTTTGTGTTATCATACCTGTCTCATGGCTAAAATTTTCGAATCAGAGCTATAAGATTTCTGTTTGTGTCTATATGTTTATGCATGTCTACATATGTATGTGATATTTTTCGACCTCTGGATGCTATTGCCAGAAGTTGTAAAAGGGCTCAATTTAACTGGCTTAAAAAATAAGCACTTACATAAATTAAGACTACTCAAATGAGTTTATGTTGTCTCTATTAGATAGTTAAGATTATAAAATTTTGAAATCATCCTAAGAACAAAACATATAATAAAAATACACATACAATTAAAATAAATTGCTTATGTAAGTCAAGCACAGAAGGAGAGAGAGAAACCACGTAGATGCTTTAACAGATGCTTTGCTTCTATGATATTCGATGTTACAAAAATTGTCAGCAAGAAAAATAACTAAAGATGATGGCTAACTTTGTCAGTTTCATGATTAGTCTAAACATAATTATTTAGAAGTGGGAATTAAATACATGTAAATGGAGGGGCACCTGGGTGGCTCAGTCGGTTAAGTGACTGCCTTTGGCTCGGGTCATGATCCTGGAGTCCCAGGATCGAGTCCCACATTGGGCTCCCTGCTCAGCAGGGAGTCTGCTTCTCCCTCTGACCCTTTCCCCTCTCATGTGCTCTCTCTCTCTCATTCTCGCTCTCTCAGGTAAATAAATAAAATCTTTAAAAAAAAAATACATGTAAATGGAATAGGTTTATAAATGAACTTTTCAACAATGATTATGTTTTATAAAATATGGCTGCTTAAAAATAGTTTCTAAAATCTTTTTGGTAACTTGAATCCTTAAAATTATACTAAGTTAAAATAAATTAATATACTAGATATTTATTGAATATTTAGATAATAAGATAAAATGCTGAAACATTAAATGCTAAATATAAATTTATCTACTTTGGCTTTTTCTTACAGGGAGACAAAAGATATTTGGGTCTGCTCGTAGTGTGGATCTTCTTGCCACACTGAAAAAACTATCTGTAGAGAAAAGCATATGCTTCTAGAAATTCTGAAATGATATGTTTATACATTTGCCAGTCTACTAGGGAATGGTGGTATGTAACAAACACTTCACAACCAGCAGCTTCCTAGTTTTCACTAAAATTAGAATTTCTAAGAGTTAAAAATTCTAATCAATATATGTACCTAAAAATGCTAGAAATAATAAGGAAAAAAATTCTGTAGGCAAAATATACAAATAAGGCAGGATATGTTTTTGGTAAAAAAAAAATGATATGAGGTATGATGTGTCTTTGTTAAGGAAAATGGAAAGTAATCTTGTCCTAGGTTAGAAGTTATTTAAAGTTTGTTTCCAAATTAAAAAAAAAAGAGGAGGATAAAGGATAAAAACTAAATAGATACAGAAAGTTGGGAAGAAGACAAAGAAGGAGAGAGAGAAAATCTTATCTTGTGTTGTCAAGCTGGCTAAAAGTAAATGAATTTATTATAAGGGTTTAAAAAATAAGCTTTAATATCAATAACAACTATGCAAGGAAGCCAGAATGTCATTCCCATATATGCCTCTTTGACATAAAATTTACTTTGAGCTGAAGGCAACTCAGCAAAGCCAGGAAAAGCTCCTCTTTTTCATAAAAGGCAGGACATAAATTCTCCTTTTGTTGGAGACAGACTCTTAACAGTTTAGAGATGGCGCTAGAGAAATCCGCAAACAAACCTTACTGCCTTTTTTCCTCCTGCGTATTTACCTTCCCACAGGTTTTATTAGAAACGCAGATTACCAAGCTCCATGCCAGACCTGTTGAATCAGGAACTCTGGGGATGGGACCCTGGGCAATATGTGTTTTAACAAGTCTTCCAGCGGATTCTCATGCTCCGGACTAAAATAGTACGGTGTCATTTATTGGGATTGGTTCAAGAATTCGATCCAGTACTTGCTAATGAGACATAACGTCCACTAGGAGAACTTCTGGGAAAACTGTTTTTGTTCCTGAGTGAAAATCAAAAGGAGTGAGTTTTTCCTCTTCCTTTGGAAATTGTGCCTGGATGCTTAGAAATATTGCAGTTATGTTGCTGCAAAACCAGGAATGACATAATACCAAGAGCAGCAGAGCAGAATGATGGAAAAGATCTGGATTCTTGGGGCGCCTGAGTGGCTCAGTTGGTTAAGCGTCTGCCTTCAGCTCTGGTCGTGATCCCCGGGTCCTGGGATCTAGCCCCGCATTGGGCTCCCTGCTCGGCAGGAAGCCTGCTTCTCCCTCTCTCACTCCCCCTGCTTGTGTTCCCTCTCTTGCTGTGTCTCTCTCTGTCAAATAAATAAATAAAATCTTAAAAAAAAAAAAAAAGATCCGGATTCTTAATACCGTCATTGAACCTACAACCTGCCCTGAAACTTACTCTACCTCTAGACATACTTCTGAGTCAAGAAATATCCTTATTTTTAAAGAGAATTTGAGTCGGGATTTCTGTTAGTTGCCATCAAACATATCTCATAGTCTGATACATTAGACTTGCTAATATTTTACTTTGGATTTAAAAAAAATTTATTTTAGAGAGAGAGAGCGTGCACATGAGTGGGGGGCAGGGGGCAGAGGGAGAGAGAGAGAATCTTAAGCAGGCTCCACGCCCAGCCCTACACAGGACTTGATTTCATGACCCTGAGATCATGACCTGGGCCAAAATCAAGAGTCAGATGCTTAACCAACTGAGCCACCCAGGTGCCCCTTTATTTTAGATTTTTAAATGTATATTCATTAGTAAAAATGAACCAAGATATATTTTATTTTTGCTGGCATTTTTAGCTTTTAGTATCAGGATTAAATTTCTTAAAGTAAATTGGGAAGCTTGTCATAATTTTTATTATCTGAATAATTTAAATAACTCAGGAATTAAGTGTTCTTTAAGATATGTTAGACTTTCTGATAAAGTCATCTGAAACTAGTGCTTTTTTTAAGTTAGATCTTTTGCTACATTTTCAAGTTCTTTGATTATCTGGCTAATTTTTCTCTCTGTGAGCCAATATTAGTAATTTATATTAAAAAAAATCAATTTCAGGGCACCTAGCTGGCTCAGTGGGTGGAGATGTGACTCTTGATCTCTGGGTTATGAGGTCAAGCCCCACGTTGAGTGCAGAGCTTACTTAAAAAAAATCTATTTCATGTAGATTTTGTAATTTACTGGCATATATAAGAAATCTGAGAATCAAAAAACTCTGTTTTTGGTTATACTCCCTTTCTCATTATATATATTTGTGTTTTCTTGTGCTTTTTTTACTTGATCAGACTTACTAATGATTTTTGTGTTGTAGCAGAGTCTAAAACAACCCGATTTTTTATCAGGTTTATGCAGTTCTATTTTGCTTCTAGTTCATTAATTTCTTTTATTTTTATTGCTTTCTCCTATTTTCTGTTGGTTTGATTTTTTTTAAGTTTCTTTCTTTTTTTTTAAAAGATTTTATTTATTTATTTGACAGAGAGTTAGAGAGAGAGCACAAGTAGGCAGAGTGGCAGGCAGAAGGAGAGGGAGAAGCAGGCTCTCCGCTGAGCAGGGAGCTGGACGTGGGGCTCGATTCCAGGACCCCAGGATCATTACTGAGCCAAAGGCAGTCGCTTAACCGATTGAGCAACCCAGGCACCCCTTTTTTAAGTTTCTTAAATTGGATGCTTAGATCATTTATTTTCAGTCATTTATATATATCAGTAAGATTACTAAAAGCTCTGAATTTTCTTTTCAGTTAAGGTTTTCATGGTATCCCATAAGATTTGAAATGTAGTGGGTTTTATTAATTTCTAAACATTCTGTATTTTAGTATTGATTTCTGCTTTAACCCAAGAGTTATTTAGAAAACTGTTTTATAATGTTCATGTGATTAGATTGGGTTTGCTATTTTTTTCTTATTAATTTCTTATTTTATTGCAATTTGATCTGTACCTTCAGAGGCATATAGAGATTTTATTTGCAACCTAGACCTTGACAAATGTTTATTAAGCCTTCAATGACTATTTAAAATGAATGGATTGTGTCTCCTTTTAAAAAAATAGGACAGGGGTACCTGGGTGGCTATTGGTTGAATGTCCAACTCTTGATTTTTGGCTCAGGTCATGATCTAAGGGTTGTGAGATTGAGCCCCGTGTCAGGCTCCATGCTCAGCGGAGAGTCTGCCGGAGATTCTCTCTCTCCCTCCGCCCCCTCTCTTTCAAATAAAAAAAAAAAAATAAATCTTAAAAAAAAATTAAAAATAAGGGATAAGACAAATATCTGCCTATGTACACCAATCTTTCTCTCTGTCTGCCTACCTGTAATTGTATCCCTCCTCCCATCTACTTAAACTTATTCAGGTCTTCCCTCTTCTGCTTACTCTTTCTCTTCCTGTATCATCAACCTCTGCTTCTCTTCTGCTCGTTCTGTTAGCATACAAACATGCTGTAGTACAGTTCTCTCCAACAGGAATATAATGTGAGCCACACATGTAATTTAAAATTTTATGGCAGCCATGTTAAAAAAGTAAAAAGAAAGGTAAAATGAATTGTATTTTATTTAACCGAATATCTGCAAAACTCATCATTTTAATATGCAATTAATATAAAAATTATTAATGAGATTATTTAATATTTTTTTGTACCAAGTCTTTATGTAATTTATACTTACAGCACATCTCACTTTGCACAGTCACATTTCAAGTGCTCAGTAGATACCTGTGACTAGAGGCTGCCATATTGGACAGCTCTGTTGTCCCAACATTTCCTCTTGCTTCCACTCATTTCTCTGTTCCTCACTTTTTCTCTTCCTCTATCCACTAAAACTCATCTTGTTAAAGCCAACAGAAGCTTTTCTTCACTTTCAACATATTAGACAAAGTTGATCCCTTTTTAGGGAGGCATTTCTTTCTCTGCTTCCATAACACCAAACTCTCCTGATTTTTTCCTCCTCTCCCTGGCTTCTCTGTTTCCTTTACTGACTCTCATCTCTTCTCTGATTTCTACATGCTGGAGCTTCTCAGGGCACATTCCTTGACTGTTTCATCTATCTCTAGTTCCTTTGGAGGTGATATCATCGAGTCCTGTGGCCTTAAGTAGCATCTATATGCCAATAATGCTCATTTTTATCTTCGGCCAAACTCAAGATTTGTATTGCCACCTATCTGTGCATTTAACGCCTTGACCTGTGTGCATCATATGACATATGCCCAAAATATAATTCTTAATTCCCTATCTTCCCCACAAAAACTCATTTGATACAAGACTGGACATCCCCAGTTTTCCCCTTCTCTCTAGAAGAAAGTCATCCTGACTCCTTTTACTTACCTCCCAGGAGTAAGTCCAAGTCCAGTGATTCTGCCTCCATGTATATCTTGTAATTGTTCACGTCCCTCCATCTTTACTCCCAGCCCTTGTATTCATGTGTTTCAGTTATTAGTTTATTTTCCCTTAGATCCAAATCCACCTTTGTCTTTGTCCTACTTTACAATCCTGGAGCTGTACTGTGCAAACTGTAGTTTTTCTCTGCCAGTGGGGTTGATGTTAGGCTTGACTGGGGGTGGAGGGTGTACTAGAGGGATTCTCTTAATACTGGCCCCAGTAGTATTCTTTGTGGCGATGGATTGCTCCCATGGCTCCAGCGAGTAAATGTCCCAGTGGTGGGTGGCATGTTTCTTTAGCAGCTAAGCCATCCTGGAGAGGCCTGAATCTTTGTCTGGTACATCTGTTCTCTATATTTTGAAGTTTCCTTCTTGTTTACCATTCCTTCAGCCCTAAGTGTGATAGCCATGGTCTGTGGTCACCACCTCTATGACAACATGAATTTCTTTTTTACCTTTTTCACTAACTAGCCACCTTTTAACGGAGTGAATAGTTCTTTATATTAGGCTTTCCCTGTTTGAATTACTGGTGGTTTCTGTCTCTTGACTGGACCCTGACTGAAATGGAAATTGGTACCAGGAATATCCTAGGAGAAAACCTCCGTGATTGTCTTTTGAGATTGGTTTGGTCTGAGCCCCTTGCCAATGGGAAATACAATGCTGGTACTACATGACACTCAATGGCATAACAATCAAATGATCACACATGTTTGACTGTAATGAAATGTCAGCTGAAACATGTGCTTTGGGGACCCCAGCGACTGCTGCACATGGCAGTAGCAACCCCTGCAAAGACCACACTGCAGGATGGTAGTATAGTGGAATGGTCATAGAAAAGTGAAAATTTCAGATCCCTAAACTCTTGGTTCAATTTTTGGTCTGAGATTCAGAGAACTTCCATGGCAGCTCTAAAAGGATTTTTTATTTCTTATACTCACAGGGCTGATAATGTTGAAAATCAAATGCAAAACTTCATTTTGTTGAATTCACAGCCTTGCCAAGTTTCCAGTGTGGAAGGAACCAGAAAGGATCAGAAGAGAATCGGATACTCAAACTTGAAATAGGGAGTTCTGGTTAGACTCAAATGAAACTGAGAATCTTGAGTCACTCAGAGTCTCCCTTGCTTGACGTTCTGTATCTGAGGAGTCTGCCCTCCCCCAAAACCCTGTAATTCCCTTACCTGGAACTGACACATCACCAAGGAGAGGATGCCCATGCTCCTTAAAATCTATACCAAATACCCCTTATTGCCATGAAACCCATAATTAGGGTTAAATTTCATAGTGTTCTAGTGGCCTGGAAGTGGCAGTGGGTCTCTAAACTGGTGCTGAGCCCAGGTTCCCAGATTTGTCCCTTCTTCCAGAGAGGGACATACTCTCGTCAGAGTATGGAAGGGCCCAGATAACCCCAATAAACACTAGATTCCAGATTCTCAACCAGCGTTTTTCAACACCATGGTTTCAAAAACTAAATTTGAGAAGTAATTTTAGCCTCTTAAATAGAAGACTTCTCCTTATAGAAACATGATCTATGGCAACTATTGTTCAATTCCAGACCTGTCGTCATTGTCCCTGTCCTTAGCTTCCAGACTGTGTGATACTTAGGGGGCATATACATCTCGGGTGGGAGAAATGGGGTGTTTGGCAGAGGCAGTGCTCTCTTCCTCTGATACTTGTTCTCTAGAGCTTTCTGAGCACTGATTCATCTTTAGCAAGTGGCTGGGATTTAGTCATTGAAAGAGAAGATCCCTACATTCCACGGAGAAGGAATGTGGGCTTGTCGTAGTCCTTAAATACTGAGCTCAAGTGTCTCTAAACTAAATTCTTTCATCGTACAGACAGCTAGGCAATTAAGGCTATATCAACAAAGTATTTACATGTATTAGTCAGTCAGTGACACTCTTCCGGGACTCCTCATGGACAGAGAGGTTTATTATTTTGTGTACCCACTTACATATGTAGTCAGTTCTTGTCGATAAGCATTCAGCCTTCATCTTATGTTAGTTGAGAGCACAATTCCAGGGCAAGCCAAACCATGGGTTCAGGTCTCATTGGGAACCCGTTAGCTTTGCTCTGTTCCATGGTCCTGTCTCTAGGATCAATACCCTGATCATAAAGAGAGCGGGGTGGGATATAGGGCTCATTCATCTGTAATAGAGGATAAACAAACAATTGAGAGTACCCACTTCTGACTAGAGGAGCTGGAATATTATTGGTGTTGCCTTTTTATATAAAGGCAGATTTACTTACCATTTAAAGAGACTGAATATTTTAAACTAGTTACAAAGTTAAGTTATTCATATATGTTGCTTCCCTCCCCTTTTCCTTCCTCATTCTCTTGTTCATCCATTCAAGAATTTGCCTCTCTATGTGCAAGCCATTGTGCAAGGTGCCAGGATAAGACCTCAGTGAGCTTATAGGATAACACTTTTTCCTTACCTCTTCTCAGTTTTTTTCATCCCTTTTCCTCTAAACATTTCTTCTCTCCCATCCGTTTTTTTCTTTTACATTATTATTCAAGCATATAATAAAAATAAATTGCTGCCTATTAAGATATAGCTAATTCAGGGCACCTGAGTGGCTCAGTTGGTTAAGTCTGCCTTCGGCTCAGGTCATGGTCCCAGGGTCCTGGGATCCAGCCCCACATCAGGCTCCCTGCTCAGTGGGGAACCTGCTTCTCCCTCTCCTCCCCACTCGTGCTCTGTCTCTTGCTATCTCTGTCACTATCTCTGTCTCTCTCAAATAAAAAAAAAGATATAGCTAATTCAATTCAAATTCAAATCCAGGAGATTTGCATAGTTCTTTAGCCATGGCGGGCCACACTCCATTTTATCATGGTCACTAACAACACCTGCTTGTGGGATGACTGGAGGCATGGGGTTGGCACAAGCAATGCTAGCTGCCCTACTGAGATCAGTTCCCTGAGGCTGGACTCAAAACTCTAACCATCTGTGCCTTCAGATTTCATCTCCCTTGTCCTCCTCCAGCCCGAGTACAACCCCTACCTCCCCCAGAAACACTTTGAGTTTTAGGGTATTTTCTCTGCACAGCCACCTTGCCCATGTGGGTTCTGGAAAATTTTGTCGCCTAGAGGAATGTCACCATGAAAGGGAGTTTGGGAATGCCCCAGTAAGCACAATCTGTGAAAACACAAAAGCATGTGTTTACTCTTCGTCCAGAATGGATTCTTGAAGGTTAGGGACCCTGGCTTTGTATTTTCTTGTAGCTGCATAGCAATGATCTGTTTTTCTTGCCCAGTTAGGTGTGTTGTGATTGCTTAAAAAATATTTAATGTTAGCAACGAATAAAAACTAAGAAGTTAGGTTAGGTATTTTAGTGGTCAGGTGGGCACATTCGGTTAGAACAAACTTTTCCACCTTCCTTTCCAAACTTAGGTTTGTTTTGTACTTCAATCTTGGGTCCTAAATTGGAGCCAGAAACAGTGGGTCAAAGAAGGAAACAACCACTGAAAATAAACAAAGCTAGAGATGGGAGCTATGCATACCTTAGGCTATTTCATAACATGTACTTAGGCATGATATTTAGCACATACACACTCTGCATAGCAAATAGTAACTTCCTGGAAGAAGGAACAAATTTGGGAACCTGGACTCAGCATCAGAGTTATACGTAGAGACTGCTGCTACTAACAGGCCACTGGAACACACTGAAAGTCTGAAAGTTGACCCGAGTTATGGGTTTAGTGGCAATAAGGGTGATTGGGGTAGGTTTTAAGGAACATGGGCAGCCTCTCTTTTGTGAAGTATCTACTCCAGGTTAGGTAACTGCAGGGGTTTTGTGGGGGTAGGAAAAGACTCCTCATATACAGAAGAGCAAACTATATCTTTTTCTAGAAATTAATTTGCATTTAGATCTATGATCCATTTCAAGTTGATTTTGTATGAGGCGTGAGGAATAGGTCAAGGCCTGTCTTTCTTATGTATGTATTTACATATGTATTCCTTTATTTGTGTCCGAATATCCAAATTATTTGTTAAAAATACCTTAGTCTCTCCATTGAATTGCTTTTGCAGCTTTAGCTAATTGTAAAGAACAATTGCCCATAAATAGAAGGGTTTATTTCTGGACCCTCAATTCTACCTCATTGATCTGTATTTCTATCCTTTGGTACTATCACCGTGTCTTGACTACTGTTAAGTCTTGAAATTAGGTAGTATGAGACCTCCAACTTTGTTCTTTTTCTATTTTTTTTTTGTTTGTTTGTTGTTGTTGGCTATTCTGGTTCCTTTGGCTCTCCACATAAAATTTTGAACCAGCTGTCTATATCAATAAAAAAAATCCTGCAGAATTTTGATTGGGATTGCACTGACTCTATGCATTGGTATAGGGAGAATTGACATCTTAAGAATATTGAATCTTCCAGTCCATGACTATTGTATGTCTCAGCATTTATGTAGATTTTTATTGGTTTTCTTTGGCATGTCGCTTTCCAATATTCCTAACACCCATTTGTTGAAAATCTGTCTTTTTCCATTGGATATTCTTTCCTGATTTGTCAAGGATTTGTTGACCATAGAGCTGAGGGTCCATTTCTGGGCTCTCTATTCTGTTCCACTGATCTATGTGTCCGTTTTTGTGCCACTACCATACTGTCTTGATGATTACAGCTTTGTAATAGAGCCTGAAGTCCAGAATTATGATGCCTCCAGCTTTTATTTTCTTTTTCAACATTCCTTTGGCTATTTAGGGTCTTTTCTGGTTCCCTATAAATTTTAGGATTGTTTGTTCCAGCCCTATGAAAAATGCTGGTATTATTTTGATAGGTATTGCATTGAATGTGTAGATTGCTTTGGGTAGTATAGACATTTTAACAATATTTTTTCTTCTAATCCATGAGCATGGAATGTTTTTCCATTTCTTTGTGTCCTCTTCAATTACTTTCATAAGTGTTCTATAGTTTTCAGAGTACAGATCTTTTACCTCTTTGGTTGGGTTTATTCCTAAGTGTCTTATGGTTTCTGGGGCAATTGTAAATGGGATCAATTTCTTGATTTCTTTTTCTGCTGCTTCTTTATAGAAATGCAACAGACTTCTGTGCATTGATTTTATATCCTGCGATTTTGCTGAATTCCTGTGTCAGTTCTAGCAATTTTTTTTGCTGGAATCTTTTGGGTTTTCTACATAGAGTATCGTGTTGTCTGTTAAGAGTGAAAGTTTGACTTCTTCCCTGCCAATTTGGATGCTTTTTATTTCTTTTTGTTGTCCGATTGCTGAGGCTAGGGCTTCCAATACTATGTTGAACAACAGTGCTGAGAGCAGACATCCCTGCCATGTTCCTGACCTTAGGGGAAAAGCTCTCAGTTTTTCGCCATTGAGAATGGAATTTGCTGTGGTCTTTTGTATATGGCCTTTATGATTTGAGGTATGTTCCATCTATCCCTACTTTCTTGAGGGTTTTTATCAAGAAAGGATGCTGTGTTTTGTCAAATGCTTTTTCTGCATCTATTGAGAGGATCATATGATTCTTATCCTTTCTTTTATTAATGTGGTGTATCACGTTGATTGATTTGCTGATACTGAACTACCCTTGCAGCCCAGGAATAAATCTCACTTTGTCATGGTGAATAATCCTTTTAATGTACTGTTGATTTTGATTAGCTAGTATCTTGTTGAAAATTTTTACATCCATGTTCATCAGGAGTATTGGTCTGTAATTCTCCTTTTTGATGGGGGTCTTTGTCTGGTTTTGGAGTCAAGGTAATGCTGGCCTCATAGAAAGAGTTTGGAAGTTTTCCTTCCGTTTCTATTTTTTTTTGAAACAGCTTAGAAGAATAGTTATTTTCTCTAAATGTTTGGTAGAATTCCCTTGGGAAGCCATTGGCCCTGGACTCTTGTTTGTTGGAAGATTTTTGATTACTGATTCAATTTCTTTGCTGGTTATGGATCTGTTCAGATTTTCTATTTCTTCCTGTTTCAGTTTTGGTAGTTTATAAGTTTCTAGGAATTTATCCATTTCTTCCAGATTGCCTAATTTGTTGGTATATAATTGCTCATTATATTCTCTTATAATTGTTTGTATTTATGCTGTATTAGTTATGATCTCTCCTCTTTCATTCATGATTTTATTTATTTGGGTCCTTTCTCTTTTCTTTTTGATAAATCTGGCTAAAGGTTTTTCAATTTTGTTAATTCTTTCAAAGAACCAGCTCCTAGTTTTGTTGACCTGTTCTACTATTTTGTTTTTTTTTTTTTTGACTTCTATATCATTTGTTTCTGCTCTAGTCTTTATTACTTCCTTTCTCCTGCTGGATTTAGGCTTTATTTGCTGTTCTCTTTCCATCCCCTTTAGGTATAAGGTTAGGTTGTATTTGAGACTTTTCTTGCTTCTCAAGGAAGGCTTGTATTGCTGTATACTTTCCTCTTAAGACCACCTTTGCTGCATCCCAAAGGTTTTGGACTGTCATGTTTTCTTTTTCATTTGCTTCCATGTATTTTGTTAATTCTTTAATTTACTAGTTAATCCATTCATTCTTTAGTAGGATGTTCCTTAACCTCCATGTTTTTGTGGTCCTTCCAAATTTTTTCCTGTGGTTGACTTCAAGTTTCATAGCATCGTGGTCTGAAAATATGCATCAAGTGATCTCAATCTTTTTGTACTGTTTGAGGCTTGATTTATGACCCAGTGTGTGATCTATTCTGGAGAATGTTCTGTGTACACTCAAAAAGAATGTGTATTTGCTCCTTTAGGATGAAATGCTCTGAATACATCTGTTAAGTCCATCTGGTCCAGTGTATCATTCAAAGCCCTTGTTTCCTTGTTGATCTTCTGCTTAGATGATCTGTCCATTGCAGTGAGTGGGTGTTAATGTCCCCTACTATTATTTTATTATTATCAACAAGTTCTTTAAGTTTGTTATTAATTGCTTTATATATTTGGCTGCTCTCTATTGTCTCATCCTTAGGTATGAAGTTAGTTGCAGGTTTTTCATAGATGCCTTTTATTAGGTTAAGGAAGTTCCCTTCCATTCCTAATTTGCTGACAGTTGTTATCATGAATGGATATTGAATTTATTCTAATACTTTTCCTGCATCCAGTAAGGTACTCATGTGGTTATTCTTCTTCTGATTGTTGACAAGGCAAGTTGCATCAGTTGCTTTTCAAATGTTGAATAAGCCTTGCATTCCTGGGATAAACCCCACTTGGTTGTGTCATATTATCCTTTTCAAATGTTGTTGGATTCAATTTATTAATATTTTATAAGATTTTTCAATCTTTGTTCATAAGAGATAATTGGTTTGAAATTTTCTTTTCTTTTTTTTATTTTAAAGATTTTATTTATTTGACAGAGAGAGACACAGTGAGAGAGGGAACACAAGCAGGGGGAGTGGGAGAGGGAGAAGCAGACTTCCTGCAGAGCAGGGAGCCTGATGCAGGGCTTGATCTCAGGACCCCAAGATCATGACCCGAGCCTAAGGCAGTCACTTAACCGACTGAGCCACCCAGGCACCCCTGGTTTGAAATTTTCTTGATTGTAATGTCTTTATATGGTTTTATTGCGTAATACTAACCTCATAAAATGAATTGAGAAATGTTCCTTTGTCTTCTTTTTCAAGAAGAGATTTTATAGAATTGTTATTTCTTCCATCAATGTTTGGTCAACTTCACCATCTGGGCCTGGAGTATCCTTTTTTAGAAGGCTTAAAACTACAAATTAAACTTCTCTAATAGATATAAATATATACATAAGAAATAAATAGATTTCTTTAATAGAAATACATCTATTTCTTCCTGAATGAGTTTGATAGTTTGTTTACTAAAGAATTGGTCCTTTTCATTTATGTTAAATTTATAAACACAGAGTTTTTCATAGAATTTCCCTTATTATCCTTTAAATGTCTGTGGGATCAGTAGTAATTTACCTTCTTTCATTCCTTATTTTGGTAGCTCATATCCTCTCCATTATTCTTGGTCAGTTTACCTAGAGGACTTATCAATTATACTGAGCTTTTCAAAGAACCAGCTTTGGGTTTTATTAATTTTCTCCTTTTCTATTTTCTAATTCCTTTTCTATTTCCAATTTTAATTGATTTCTGCTCTTACCTTCAAAATTCCCTTCCTTCTACTTGCTTTGGATTTATTTTGCTCTTTTTTTTTTAAGATTTTTAAAGTGTGAGATTAGATCATTGATTTGAGACATTCTTCTTTTTCAACATAACCATTTAATGCTCTAAATTTCCTTTGAATCACTGCTTTAAGTGCCTTCCACAAACTTTGATATGTTGTATTTTCACTTTCATTCAGTTTCGCCCCCAGTTTTCCATGTGGCTTTTGACCCATGGGTAATTTAGAAGTATGTTGTTTGATTTACAAATATTTTGGAGGTTTACTAGATATATTTCTTTTATTAATTTCTAATTTAATCCCATATGATCCAAGAAGATATTTTGTATGATTTCAATTATTCTAAATTTGTTAAGGTTTGTTTTATGGCCCAGATATGATCTTTTATGGTGAATATTCCATGTACACTTAAAAAATATTTGTTTTCTTCTATTCTGGGGTACAGCATTCTCTAAAGGTAAGCCCTGTCAATTGGTTTATGATGTTGTTCAGGTTCTCTATATTGGCACTGACTGGTTTTCTGTCTACTTCTATCAATTACTGTGGGAAGAATGTTGAGGTCTCTCAATATAATTGTGTATTTATATCTACATCTCATTTCAGTTTTGTGTCTGTTTTAAGTTTTTGGAAGTTCTCTTATTAGATACCTACATGTTTAAGATTGTTGTTATTATTATTTGGGTATGTGTGTGAATTGACCCTTTTCTATTATGAAATATCTTCTTTTATCCCTGATAATAATGCTTGTTTTGAAGTCTACTTTGATACTAATATAGCCACTCCATTTTTATTCAGATTAATGTTTGCATGCTGTCTCTTTTTCCTTCATTTCACATTTAACCCATTTATGTTTTTATTCTTAAAGTAGGTTTCTTATAGATAGCATATGTTGTGGTATTATTTATTTTTAATCCAATATGACAAACTATCTGTTAATTAGTATGCTTAGACCATTTACCTTTAATGTAGTTATGGATATGTTTAGATTTGTTTTATTATTTATTTTCTAGTTGTCCCTCTGTTTTTCATTGTTTGTTCCCCCTTTCTATTGATCTTTCACTATGTTCACCAACTCTTTTCTTTCTTTTTTTCTCCATTTTGCTATTGAGTCTTCAATTGAAATATTAATTTCAGACGTATTTTTTTCACATCTAAAATTTTCATTTGGTTCTTTAAAACTTTTTAAAAAATAGATTCAATTTTTTACTCACAGCAAAATTGAAAGGAAAGTACAGAGAGCTCCCATATGCCCTCTGCCTGTATACGTGCACAAACTTCCTCACTATCAACATCTGGCACCAGAGTGGGACTTTTGTTACAATTGATGAACCTACATTGACACATCGTTATCATCCAAAATCCATAGTTTACATTAGGGTTTACTCTTGGTGTTGCACATTTCATAGGTTTTGACAAATGTATAATGACATGTACCCACCGTTATAGCTTCACACAGAATAGTTTCACTGCCCTAAAAATCCTCTGTGCTCTCCTTATTCATCCTTCCCTCTCCTCTCAGCCCTTGGTAACTACTGATCTTTTTCCTATGTCTAAATATTTGCCTTTTCCAGAAAGTCTTATAGTTGAGATCATATAGTATGTCATCTTTTTAGATGGGTTTCTTTCACTTAGAAATATGCATTTAAGTTTCTTCCATGTATATTCATGGTTTTAGAGCTCATTTCTTTTTAGTGCTGAATAATATTCCATCTTGTGGATGTACTGCAGTTTATTTATCCTTTAACCTAGTAAAGGGCATCTTGATTGCTTCTAATTTAATGATTATAAATAAAGCTGCTATAAACATTCTTGTGCAGATTTTTGTGTGGACATAAGTTTTTAATGCATTTGGGGAAATGCCAAGGAGTGCACTTGCTGGATCATAGGTTAAGCATATGTTTAGTTTGGTAAGATGGTTCTTTTTTTTTTTTTTACAGTTTCTGTTTCTCTGCTCCTATTTTCTGTTTTTCCCCCTTTGTTCAACAATGTTAATCTTTACTTCCTGTACCATAGTTATAATAGCTGCTTAAAATCTGTATCTAATTATTCTAATATCTTGGTCATCTCAGTGAGTGGCATTTATTGTCTTTCCCTTACAAATTGGTCATCTTTCCTTGGTTCTTTGTGTGTTGAGTAATTTTAGACTGTATTTCAGACATTTTGAATATTGAATATGAATATTTCCCACTAAAATCCCCCAGAGAATGTTGACTTGTTGGGGTATTTTTTTAAAGATTTTATTTGTTTATTTGAGACACAGAGATACAGAGAGAGAGAGAACATGAGCAAGGGGAGAGGCAGAAGGAGAGGGAGAAGCAGGCTCCCTGCTGAGCCAGGAGCCCGATATGGGGCTCAATTCCAGGACCCTGGGATCATGACCTGAGCTGAAGGCAGACGCTTAACCATCTGAGCCACCCAGGTGCCTCGTGACTTGTTGGGGTATTTTAACAGGTAATCCACTTGGGCTGTTTCAGCCTGTCTGGCTATATTCTGTGGGTGATAGTTCCAATGTCATCTCAATTTTGGAATCTTTGCTAGGCTGCTTTGAATATGTTCCATGCATGTGCAGCTCAAGGTTAAGACTGTGTCTTGTGCCAGTTCATACACAGAATTGAAAGAGCCCTTTCTCTAATTCTCTAAGTCCCTCCTATCCAGGATTCCCCCACAGTCCCCCACCTGCAGAGCCCCCTGTTCTTGGTCCTCCGGGCCAAATAGGTGGGATTCTCTTGGAGTCTTGAATGCCGTGCTGCTACATAGTTCCTGTGACCAGGACCAGTTTTGGTGCTGAGGGGAGAGTGAAAAAAGAGAGAAAACTTACCCAGTAATTTACTCCAATTCTCTTTGGATCACAAGAACCCGCCCCCCTTTTTTTTCAGTTTGTTTGACCAGAAAGACATTTTTATTGGGATTTTAGCTGACCATGCCGTTTGACATCCTGGCTGACTCTGCTAGAGTGCCTCCCTTGGCAAGCTCTGAGAGAAGGGATACACACACACACACACACACACACACACAGAAACCCAGATTCTGTCCCATATTCTCTAGCTCAAGTGGCCACCTTTTCCAGTCTTTCCAGACAGAGGGACTTTTCTTAAGGTGTTAGCTGTCTGCAGTACCACCATTGCAACTCCATTGCATGACTGCCCTTGGCTCAAGAATGTGAACAAAAGAGGAAATAAAATGAGAAACCCAACGCTGCACAAATTGCTTTTACAGCTTTTGGCTCCCCTCCTTATTTAAGTTTCTTTGCTTTTCAGATTCTTTAGGTTGTTGCTTTTTGTAATTCATCTGGACTTTGTTGTTGTCGTCATCAGAAGAGACAGGTTTTAGTGAGCTGCCTCTTGACTGCACTTTCTTTGTGTTCTCTTTCCACTTCCATCTCAACTGCCCATGTCACAGTATGACAGACACCTACCCTATCCTTGCATTCAGTGAATGGAAACCATGGCTGTTCTTTTAAAACTACACCTTTCACCTTAGTGTTTTACTTGTGGTTTTCACATCCTGGCTAACTAAGTGAAGCTTGATTAGGAGTTGTAAAATTGAAGAACTTCACTTTGAAGATGACTGATCGCAAGTCCTGTTTACCACTAAAGTGCAAGTATGCAGCCACACCTATGGATTGTCTGTCTCTCCTGCATCTTTTTTTTTTTAAGATTTTTTAAAATGTATTCATTTGAGACAGAGAGATACAGAGAGAGAGAGAGAGAGAGAGAGAGAGCATGAGCAGGGGGAGGTGCAGAGGCAGAGGGAGAAGCAGGCTCTCCACTGAGCAGGGAGCCAGATGTGGGACTCGATCCCAGGACCCTGGGATCATGACCTGAGCTGAAGGCAGAGGCTTAACCATCTGAGCCACCCAGGCGCCCCTCTCCTGCATCTTCATTATCAATCTTCCTCCTCCTTCCCAATCCACCTATTCAATCTCTAATTCATTCTTCTTCTGCTGCTCTCCTCCCATTCCACTTTCTTTTCCCAACCAATCTACCCATGTTTATTCTTTCAGAAAGGACTTTCTCCTTTACCAGAATTTCAACACTCACTTCTAAGAACCAATCCCACTTGTAGCTCACATCTCTATCCACAATTAAATCTCTCAGAAAAATCCACAAGTAAATTTCTCAGGAAAGTAAAGGCACATATTTTCATTTTCACTTAAAAAGGGATTATAGTTATTCTAGAAAATTTGCACATTTTCAAAAATTAAAAACAAAAAGAATTCCCCAATAGTCTGACCACCCAAAGAGAAACACTGTTGATGTTATATGTGAGGCATTGAGTGTGATTTTAAAATTTAAGTTAGAAAAACTTGCAAATTACCCACATTCTTTGTAGAAAAAGCAGAAAATGTAAATAATCAAAAAGAAACAAAAACCCCCCATAATCCTACCCAGAGGTAAGTACTGTTTTTAGTTCAGTGTGTGTACACGCACACGTGTTTGTGTGGGGTTAGTTGGTTGGGGTGGGGAATTAGTTGAACCTGAACTGGTATCACAGCTTTTCTGTGCTGGAGGAAGGGGTTGGGAGAAGCAGGTGTTGATTTGTAAAGGTTGACTTACATAAAGGACTTTTGATTGTGTTATCTGGACTAGGCTTGAGACGGGAACTCCTGATGAGCAAAAATTTAGGGACTAGAAAGAATTTAGTGATATGTGTTATGTGCCTTCTTGTTTTTTTTTTTTTCCTGCTTTCCCGAAAAGCTCACCCACTTGCTTTGTATATCTTAGGCCTATGGAAACAGAGACTTTAGGCAAAAGACGACGTAGATGACAAAGGAAGCAGGAGTGGGAAGGGGTTTTCTTCACTTTTCAGTCAGAGCATAGCAGGTCTCCAGAGCAGTGAGCACTGAGGTCAGCTTTATTTTGTGCTGCATTGGTCTATAGCTTCCTGGATCTCTAGGAGGCAACCTCTTGTGTTGGGAACCAGCATTCTACCAGTAACTCTGGGTGGAGTGCAGCAGAAGCAAAGAGGGGGTTGAAGTGGAGGAACAAGAGAGCATAAATGAGGAGTACGTTAAAATAAGCAACCCGTGGAGACTCTAAAAGAGAACAGGGGGTGATTTTACTGGGGAAAGGTCCTGGGCCCCAGAGTGTAAAGAAATGTGCTTGTGTGTGTATTTATCTCTAAATCTATCTAACCAACTTCAAAAATGAGACTCTTCCAGATATCCTATTATATAATCTTTTTTCCCTTAATAATAATCTTGAACATCTTGATATATTGATTATAGAAATATTTTTTATCATTTTAATGGCTGTATTGTGTTCAATTGTATGTGTTGTCTGCATATATCATAATTACTTTAACCATTCTCTACATTTTAAGTTGTTTTCAGCTTGTTAGGATTATTATTAATTCAATTATTATTAGTAATTTATTTTATTAGTAAAATAATAATAGATTTTCTTGTTTTAAAAAAAGTCAAAATACTGTTCTAGCTTCCAAGCTTTCAGTCTTAGAATCCTGCTTGAGTCTCTTTTACTAGTTTGGTGCCATTTAAAATGTTTTGACCTATTTCTGCTCATCTTTTCTGTATATTATGTTAAATCTATTCTCAGTTTGTTTTCCACAGCCACCAGTGCTGCCCCCCAAAAGAGAGACAAAGTGGATCCTAATGGTACCCATATATCGCTACCCTCTCTTCTGGCCCATCTCTAAGCCTGCTGTCAGGAAAAGGGCTCACAGACTTACATATTCTAAATATAAATGTTATCAAATGGAATAGATTAGACTTCCTAGGGACAATTTCATTTTAAAGGCAACAAAGAAGTCTTAGAGCCAAATGATTACAAGTCTTATGTATATGGTATTTGGGTTTTGGGAAAGGGATAAGAGGGAGGGGTTGAGAGGAATTCCAGACCAGGGGCACTGCAATACCCTTGAATCCCACAGAACGTGACCTACTTTTTCTGATAAAAAATTAATCCTGGCAGTCATGGATTTGAAAGGATTCTCAATGTCTTCCTCTAAAGGTTGTCACAGCAATTAAGTTTAATGATCCATTCTTGTCATGATCAAAGACATTTTCATGATTTTTCCACCCATGAAACCAGCATTTTGAGATTTAAAAAAATCAAACATATTATGTACTAATTATCTCTGCTTCTTAAAACAGAAATATTTAAAAAGATTTTTTTTCTAATAATAAAAGAAATATATGCACCTTGTACTAAAATTCAAGGATTATAGGAATGAACAAAGTAGAGTCCCCAGAATCCAATCCCCAGATGCAAATAGATTGTGCACATCTGAATAGATTTTATTCTGTGCCTACATATCTGCACCCCACCACCCACCCCTTAATACATAACAGAGGTGGAATCATACTACACTATTTTGCAAATTGCTTTTTTCTGCATAAAACCTATAACAGGCACCTTTCTTGATCCATTCAAATGGAGTATTTAACCTATGGTTATGTATTCAAATGGATATGTATTTAACCTACTTTTTCTTCATTGATATTTAGATTCTCAATTTTTTTGATATTTTAAGCAATAAAGAGTCTCATAGCTGCATCATTGCTGACTTTTTTTTTCTGAAGGAATTTCTAGAAATAGAATTTGTTTTATCAAAGGGTATGAGTATTTTACATTTTAAAATATATTGCTTAAATGCTCCAGGAAGGTTGGACTAATTTATATTCCCACCTATCAGTGTATAAGAAAACTTGTTTGTTTCCACACTCTCTTGCCAACGAAGTGTATTATCAAAATTTTAATCTTTGCTGATCTGACTGGTACAAAAATGTCTTTCTTTTTTTTAAAGATTTTTATTTATTTGAGAGAGAGAGAGAGCATGAGCAGGGGGAAGAAGGGCAGAGGAAGAAGCAGACTCCCCACTGAGCAGGGAGCCCGACATGGGGTCAATCCCAGGACCCTGAGCCTGCCCCATGACCTGAGCCGAAAGCAGAGGCTTAACTGACTGAGCCACTGAGCACCCGTGATACAAAAATTTCTAACAACATTAATTAATTGCTCTGATTCTCAATGCTCCTTTTACTATAATTAATTTTCCTCCAAAACCTAGGTCTATTTTTAGGCTCTCTTTTCTGTTTTATTGGTCTTTTATTTTCTTTACCAGTATCATACTGTTTTACTAACTTCTTTTTACTAACTTTACTGACTTTTACTAACATTATTTAGTAGTATGTTTTGATAGCTACTAGAGATGACCTACCTTCAGGAAATTGCTTTTCTAAAAATGACTTCTTGCCTACATATTCTTCCATATAAGCTATTCTTATCAATTTGCCAGTTTTTAAAAACATATACATAAAAAAAAACTGGCAAGAATTAATATCAGAATTACATTAAACTTATCAATTAAGTTGGGGAAAGGATTAACATCTTTTATGTTTTCATTTAGAGACTTGGAAGGTCTTTCCATTTTTTCAAGGTTAATTCTATATTTTCATATATAAAGCATACAATTTTATTTATCTAGACATTGCTTATTTCTTGTTATGTTTACTCCAAGTTGTTCTCTCTTTTTAGTCACTCTTGTGAAAAGGATTTGTTTCCTGTTATGTTTTCTAACTGGTTATTTCTGCTTTGCCAGAAGCCTTTGTATTTGTATATGGTTATCTCATAGCTTGCCAGCACTTTGAAATCTCCTTTTAGTTCTAATGACTCTCAGTTTACTCTCTTGAATTTTCTCATTATGAACTAATGATGTATGCAAATAATTTGTTTTCTACTTTCCAGTCTTGTTAATTTTCCTCATTGTATTTCTCTGTAAAACAACCTGCAGAACAATATTGAAAAATAGTGGTGATTGTGGGTGCTTTTTTTTTTTTTAAGATTTTATTTATTTGTTTGAGAGAGAGAGAGAGAGCAAGAGAGTACACAAATGGGGAGGGGACAGAGACAGAGTCTCTCAGGCAGACTGCAAAGAGCACAGGGCCTGGTGTGGGGCTCCATCTCAAGACCCATAATATCATGACCTCAGCTGAAACCAAGAGTCAGATGATCAACCAGCTGAGCCACCCAGGTGCCTCTGGGAATGGGTACTTTTATCTTTGTTCATAACTTTAATGAGAATATCATTAATTTGGTCATATAATAATTTGTATTTATTAAATTAAGGAAATTGTCTTCTAAACTTAGTTCACCAAGTATTTTTATCAGGAATGGATGTTGGATTTTAACAAATACATTTTTAGCATCTCTTGAGCTGTTGGTATGATTTTTCTTTTTCTTTTTCTTTTTTCAAGATTTATTTATTTATTTTAGAGAGGTGAGGGACATGCAGGGGGGAAGGGCAAAGGGAGAGGGAGAGAGTCTTAAACAGATTCTGTATTATTCTGTATGATTATTGTATTATTATTAATGTGTTTCTTTAGTTTTGTTATTAATTGGTGTATATAATTGGCTGCTCCCATTTAGGGGCATAAATATTTACAATTTTTAGATCTTTAAATATGATATAATGTCCTTCCTCATCTTTTATTACCATCTTTGTTTTAAAATCTAATTTGTCAGATATAAGGATTGCTACCCCAGCTTTCTTTTGATGTCCATTAGCATGATAAATGGTTTTCCACCCCCTCACTTTAAATCTGGAGGTTTCTTTGGGTCTAAAATGAGTCTCTTGTAAGCAGCATATTGATGGGTCTTGCTTTTTTATCCAATCTGACATGCTGTGTCTTTTGATTGGGGCATTTAGCCCATTTACATTCAGAGTAACTATTGAAAGATATGAATTTAGTGCCATTGTATTACTTGTAAAGTGACTGTCTCTGTTCCTTTCTGGTCTATGTTACTTTTGGGCTCTCTCTTTGCTTATAGGTTCCCCCTTTAAAATTTCTTGCAGGGCTGGTTTAGTGATCACAAATTTTATTAGTTTCTGTTTGTCCTGGAAGGTTTTTCTCTCTCCTTCTATTTTGAATGACATCCTTGCTGAATAAAGTATTCTTGGCTGCATATTTTTCTCATTTAGCACTCTGAATATATCATGCCAGTCCTTTCTGGCCTGCCAGGTCTCCGTGGATAGGTCTGCTGCCAATCTGATATTTCTACACTTGTATGTTACAGACCTCTTGTCCTGAGCTGCTTTCAGGATTTTCTCTTTGTCTCTGAGATTTGCAAGTTTCACTATTATATGTCAAGGTGTTGACTTATTTGAAGGGGATTCTCTGTGCCTCCTGGACTTGAATGCCTATGTCTTTCCCCAGATAAGGGATGTTTTCTGCTGTAATTTGCTCCAATATACCTTCTGCCCCACCCCCTCTTCTTCTGGGATCCCAATTATTCTAATATTGTTTCACTTTATGATATCACTTATCTTTCAAATTCTCTCCTTGTGATCCAGTAGTTGTTTATTTCTCTTTTTCTCAGCTTCTTTATTCTCCATCATTTGGTCTTTTATATCACTAATTCTCTCTTCTGCCTCACTTATCCTAGCAGTTAGAGCCTCCATTTTTGATTATATCTCATTAATAGCCTTTTTTCCCCAACTTGATTAGATTTTGGTTCTTTTATTTCTCCAGGTAGGGATTCTCGAGTGTCTTCTATGCTTTTTTCAAGCCCAGCTTGTATCTTTATAGTTGTTATTCTGAAGTCTAGTTCTGACATCTTACTTAATTCATACTGATTAGGTCCCTGGCAGTCAGTACTGCCTTTTGTTCTCTTTTTTAAGGTGAGTTTTTCCATCTTGTCATTCTGTCCAGAGAAGAATAGATGAACAAGAGAATAAAATACTAAAATGGCAAGAGTGACCCCAGGGAAATACACACTAAACAAATCAGAAGAGACCCAAAACTAAAATATATGAATAAAATAAAATAAAAAAGAGAATATAATCAGACGGGTGAACAGAACAGAGCAATACACTGGATCCTGTGTGTATTTTGGTCTGTTTGTTATAAAACTAGATCCCACAATTGTAAAGAGAGAAAAACTTACATATGTACAAAAATAAAATTAAATACATTGAAAGAATAGAATGTAACTGTAAAAATGAAGATTAAAAGACAAAAAGGTATAAACAGACAGGGGAACAGAACAGAGCAATACACTATATCCTGAGTGTATTTTGGTCTCTTTGTTAGAAGAAATTACATCCCAAAATTGTAATGAAAGAAAAACATATATAGACAAAAATAAAATTAATTACATCAAAAGGATAGAATGTAATTGTAAAGATGGAAATTAAAAAAGACTTTAACAAAAAAAAAAAAGGAGAAGAAAAAAAAGAGAGAGAACATGACCAAACAGGTGAAGAGAACAGAGCACCCAGAATCTGGGTGTATTTTGGTCTATTTTTTAGAAGAAACTGCATCCAAAAATTGTAAAGAAAGAAAAATTTATATATATATAGTATATATGTTAGATATATACTATATATACATATATACAATAATAAAATTAAATACAATGAAAGGATAGAATGTAAGTGTAAAAAAGAAAATTAAAAAAGATAAAAAAAGTTGATAAAATAAGAAATTGGTTGAAAAAGGAAAAAGAAAAAAATTAAAATTGGAAGACTAAAGAATTGTGAGTAAAAAACCATGAATTCTATGTAGTATTTTCCCCTAGCAGTGGAGTTTTGCATTTTTTTGTGATCTGTAAACTTGGTCTTGGCCAGATGTTCTTGCTGATCTTCTGGGGGAAGGATCTGTTGTGCTGATTCTCTGGTGTCTTTGCCCCAGGCGGAATTGCACTGCCCTTGCCAGGGGGCCAGGCTAAGTAAGCCACTCTGGATTGCTCTATGTGGCTTTTGTTCCCTGAAGGCTTTCCTTGCTGCTTTAGAGGATGAGAATGAAAATGGCGGCCTCCCAATCTCCAGCCCAGGCACCAAAAGCTCAGGGCCCCACTCTTCAGTGGGCCCTCAGGAAAAAGCAGTTAATCACTCCTTTCTTCCTGGTCTCCCTCCGCACTCTGTGCTCACCCGGCCTGTGATGAAGTCTTTCTATCTTAGGCATGCGACCCCATTTTGAGTCTCCAAAACTGCTCACGTGCTGTTCCTCCCAGGGAGGAAGGGGGGTCTTCCCACAGTTCTGCTGCTTGCTGGGTCCCTGCTGGGAGAGCAGTTGCCTGACCATGCCACAGTTTGTGCTGTAAGTCAACCCTCAGCTGAGAGCCCACTCCTGGGCTGGCTGATTGCAGTTGGCTTTCCTGCTCCAATGCCTGGGAGCTCTGCCATACTCAAGAGTTCATCCTGTGACCCCGGAGATCCTGCAACCACACTGTCCTACCTAGGATTCTGTCCCGCTTTACCACCTGAGCGTCTTTCAGGCAGGGAGGTCCTTCATTGGAGCAGACCTTTAAAAGTTCTGATTTTGAGCTCGGCTGCTATATCACTTTCCAATGTTAGCTGTGGGAGGCTCCCTCTTCCCATGGTCTACCTTCCCATATATTGCCTCGGATTCACTTCTTCACACCTCCTACCTTGCAGAAAGTGGTTGCTTTTCTATTTGTAGAGTTGCAGCTATTCTTTTCTTAGATGTCCAGTTGAGTTCACAGGTGCTCAGAATGATTTGATAGCTATCTACCTGAATTCCTGGGACCAGACAAAACTAAGGTCTCCTTTTCCCCCACCATCTTGGACTCTTTATATGTGTTTCTCTATCTCTTTGGTGGGGGTCAGATTTTCCAGAGGTTTGTCTATTTTACCTTTCTTTTCAAAATACCAGCTCTTATTTTTATTTATCAATTCTTTTATCTAATTTATTAACTGTTTTCTTTTTCTTTAATCAATCCTCGGCATAACTGCTAATCAACCTACTATACAAAGCAGTAACTAGTATCATCAAACCAACTTGAATTCTATCCCAAGGCAAAGAAACTTGACATTTTATTAACTTCTGCAGGCTTATCATAAATGAAATAACAATTTTAGTTGGACTTTTTACACTATGGGAAATGAGTCAGAGATTTCCGTGATTACATTTGGGATCCTAGGTAGGGACTGTTAAGGATATAATTGATATAATTGTCAAGGAAAGGGGATTGAATATATTTTATTTAACAGTGAATTTAATTTATAACTTTAAAATATTTATACTTTTAGAGGGAAAGAGAGAGAGAGATACCAAGAAATAAACTCTTAATTATAAGAACAAACTGATGATTAGTAGAGAAGAGTGGTGTGGGGGGATGGGTTAAATAGGTTATAAGGATTATGGAGTGCACTTGTTCTGATGAGCACACGGTGATGCATAGAATTGTTCAATCACTATATTGCACACCTGAAACTAATACAACACTGTATCTTAACTAACAAGAATTAAAATAAAAACTTAAAAAAATATGTTTGTACTTTTGCCATGAGAATCTAAGTATTCTGTCCTGGAGCTCAGCAAAGTGTTGGGACAAGCCTGTGGGGGATTCTTCTTATTGTGCAAACATTAATCCTTTTGTTTTAAATATATATATATATATTTTAAATTTTATTTTATTATGTTATGTTAGTCACCATACAATACATCATTAGTTTTTGATGTAGTGATTATATTTTTATTCCTTGTATTTATGATGCTTTGACATCCTGAGGCCTTGCTGACTGGAGAATGTCTGCCTCTCCCAAGCTTAGCTAATTCCTAGAGATAGCAAGCAACTTGTCTATATACATGCCTTTGATATATAAACCAACCAATCCCAAGTCCATATCCCTAATTCACTTGCTTTCATCAGGCTTCTGTAGTCTGAGATACTACCCTCTCTGTCCTAAATCATCCCAGGCCTAGGTACTGGACAACTAGGGATCACACCTATAGCCAAGAGCCCAGTGAAATTATTTCAACTTTCCCATCCTAAGCCTGCTCAGTTGCTTACCCTGCCTTGTCCATTTCTTCCTGTGAAAATCGTAATAAAGTCTTTTGGCCATACCTTCCTCTCTTTCTGCCTTCTGATCAACCCTGGTTCTTCCCCATGTGGACCTATGTGGTTTGGCCTGCCCCTTTGTCTTCAGCACTGTTAGTAACAAACTATCATTAGTGGCAAGTGTCCCCTGATCTGCTGTCCTTGCCATAGTTGAAAAAAACAAATCCTGGGTACATTTAAAAACACCATTAGTTGTTGGATCATAAAAAAATCTAAGGCATGCTTGGGCAAGGTTGAGTGGTTGGGATGGAAAGGTGGAGGCCTTGGGTAGGGGACTTGGAGTACCAGGTATTTACCATCTGGTAGGAATGCCATGGTAAATACTGGCTGAATATCAGCCCTGAGTGCATTCCTTTACTTTATAGGTGAATCAGCTGAGTGTCTGAGGATTAGGTAGGGGTAAATCTGGGAATGCAACTCTCCAAGACTTTCTTGTCTTGTATTACTGCCCTTTTTAGAGAAGAGACTACATTTTTTGTGCCCATTTGTTCTCCTCAGAAGGTGTTTACCTCTTAGTAAGTGACCATGAGAGAAGAAGCTAGAACTACGTGAAGGGGCTCCTGTTCTTCAGGACCTAAAGATCTCCTTGGGAAGAAAATATGTAGTGGGCATGTATCCACAGGATGCAGATTAAGAAACATGCAGTTAACCAGAGCCATCAAAGCCTTGATCCTGAGGCTGGCAAGTTGGAGGAGATCACAAGAAAGAGGTAGGATCTAAGCTAGTTACTGAAATGTGGGCAGGACTTGGCAAAAGAGAAAGGTAAAGGACTTCTCAGCAGAGAAGAATAGTTGGAGTAATTCAAGCCAAGAACACATGTGCTTGGGGAATGATGCCTAAGTCTGTAGAATTTGCTGGAGATGGGACACCTGGGTGGCTCAGTCAGTTAAGTGGCTGCCTTCAGCTCAAGTCATGATCTCGGGGTCCTGGGATTGAGCCCCTCCTCTGGCTCCCTGCTCAGCGGAGAGTCTGCTTCATGCTCTCCCTCTGCCCCTTCTCCCACTCATGTACTGTCTCTCTCTCTTTCTCTCTCAAATAAATAAATAAAATCTTAAAAAAACAAAGAATCTGCTGGAGATGAGTTGGAGAGGTCCAATGTGGAGGGCCTTGATGGAAATGAGGACTCAGGAAGGCTGAGCTGGTGGTCGAGTAGGTACTGTGTTTGGTTCATCACAGGCACTGAGAAGATATTCTTCTGCTTGAAGAAGTGAACTCTTTATTCACAAATGCCAATGCCAGTGCGAAATTACTTGTTGCTAGTTTGACTTCATATTTGTAAAAAGGCCTCCTTCCATTCTGTTATTACAACAACTTTTAAATTCCCAACCTGGGTGGCTGAGCTGATTGAGCATCTGCCTTCGGCTCCAGTCATGATCCTAGGGTCCTGGGATGGAGCCCTACTTCAGCCTCCGATCTCATTGGGGAGTCTACTTCTGTCTCTCCCTCGGCCCCTCCTCTCAACTCTCTCTCAGATAAATAAAAAAAATATTAAAAAAACCCATTTGGTCTGAGCAGTTAGGCTTTCCTGTATAAATGGGTGAGAAGTGGTGACTCTCCTGTAGGTTGTGTGGGAGCTGGCTTGTACCAGTTTGTGAGAGCAGAATATTGAATTTTCAACAACTCAGCAAGCTGGTCATTAAATAGAGGCATTCTTAAAAATTGAATAATATATACTTACAGTTAAATAAGTTACACTATAGACAAAGGTAAAAATACTAAAAAACTCACAAAACTCATCACCTTCTGATTATTTTACCACATTTTAGTACTGAGTATCTCTTGAGCTTATTTACAACCATCTTATGAACAGTGGGCTTACTGCATCTACTCCCAGCTCAGTATTCGGTGATGGCAGCTTTGGTAGCTTGGCATTGGTCATTCCTCAGTTTGCCAGGCCACTGCACAAAATTTGCTTTCCAGCCCTACTTTGGAGCAATTAGGTACCCCAGCATCTTGATCTGTCTTCTTGGATCTGCTTTGTGGGGAAGACCTCGTATCTGTCCATTGAGAAGAGATGATTAAGTTCAAGTAGATTTGATGGGGCTTGTCCAAAGTAATACAGTCCTAAAGTAGGTACCCGTTTTTCTTTATAGGTCCACTAATCCCCAGGATTAGTACATGTGGACACATGTGGGCACAAACACACACACATCCAAGGACACCCACACATAGAAAAGTAGATTTTTATCTTAGAGTGAAAAACAAAAAAATGTTCAAAGCCCCCACTTTAAAAATTAAAACTAAGAGTTTTCAAAACAAGTAGTAATTTATCTTTGGACTTAATTTTATAGTCTTCAAATGGCAAGGGGTGGGAGGCGAAAGGGAGGGCGAGACATGAGGCTGAAGCAGAGAATGGGAAAAGAAAAGAGAGGGGAGAAGTGACAGGATGGAAAAGAGGAAAAGAATGCGAAGGAAAGGAAATGAGTAGAGGACAAGTGTGAGAAGAGGTGCATTGTGGGATGAGTGGCGGAGCGCACTGGGAGGGGGATGGAGTCAAGTGACTACGGTTCCACTTGGCCAAAGAAGCAGGAGAAGAGTTGCCCTGACCAGCACCCTATGGGGTTCGCAATAATCTGAGAAGTAGCTTTGATTCTTATTTTCCATTTTACTGTTTATTTTTGACAATGAGAGTATTTTCTCATGAACGTGTTCATCTTGTGGTGAAGTATAAAACCATATCAAAACCAGGCCATGGGCTTCCAAGTTCAGAGCGCTCTGCACTATTTCCATTTAGCAAGTACTTTTGTGTACCTACTATAAATGGGAGTACAAGGGAAATATGAAACACATTCCCCGACCTAACAGAGTTAAAAACTTGTACCCATAAAACAGCTTGAGACCATGCCCACCATCAACACAGGCTGCCAGGAGGAACTCAGAGACAGGAGAGTGTGTAGGCTGATGGGCAGGAGAAGCTGTTCCAGAAGGCGACTTTGAGTTCTGCACACAAGTCCTGTAGACCTTGTCGATGCAGAGGAGTGGACTTGAGTTCACTGTGTCCCCTCCCAGCTCCCCTCCTTGACTTTCACGGATGGACATTTCCGAACAGAGAGTCTTTTTTCTAATCAACAGAGTGCTGTACACGTGGATACCTGACACTGTTACAAGCTGCAAAGACTCTTCTTGCCCCAATTATTCCACGATCTGTCTTGTAGCCTCTTGTTTCTTCTGCCATTTCCCACGTACAACATTCAATTCCTGTTGACTCAGGGACACAGAACACTTTTTTTCTCCAGAATGCCCCAACAACTCAAAATAAGACTCTGCCATTGCCCATCACAATTTCCTTTTGGTCACCGACCACCTGCCGTGTGTACTGATGGAGCACTGGTGGCCTCCAGCTCCTGGTGTCTCAGAGAGGGGATGCTGTCTCTGGGTGTCACTCTCACATGCCCTGAGTCATTCATGGAAGTCAGGGGGCAGCAGCAAGAGAAGGGTGTGTTGATGGTGGGCTGGTCTCAAACTGTTTTATGGGCACAAGTTTTTAACTCTGTTAGGTCGGGGAATGAGTTTCATATTTCCCTTGTACTCCCATTTATAGTAGGTACACAAAAGTACTTGCTAAATGGAAATAGTGCAGAGTGTGCTCTGAACTTGGAAGCCCCTGGGGGGACTAGAAAGAGCTGAGAGGGAATTGTTTCATATAAAGAGAGCTGACGTCTAATAGATTGCACAAACAAGTCTTTGAGCCAGCTGAACTTTTTAATCATTTACAGATATTCCAGTAACTCCACGCAACTTGCTTCTAACATTCTCTCCTTTCCCCAGTCCTAACACTGCCCAACGGTGGACATGTAGGTCACACTTGTGAATACCCTTTGGCCAGAGATGTATGTTGGGTCATTATGGACCTCATGAGCCTGGTACAGCTGAAAGTCAAGACAAGAAAAGACAGGACTGCCATACCCATCTCTCTTTTGCTTGCATATCTTTCAGCACATGGTAGATGCTCAATAATTGTTATTCCTCTTTTCCCCATCTAGATGCAGTGTTTAATTTGTTGGCAGCCCTAGGTTTAAGCTAATGTACATGTCTTCCCTGGGAAGTGCTGCAGTCAGGAAGCGTATGTGGTTCAGACGTTCAATGTGATGTGCTTTAGACTATACCATATTTGACGTTGGGAGAGGTTCTTCCTGCTCCTTACCTTCACTGGGCAGATAGTACGTTGCTGGAAACCATGGATCAGGTCTGACAAACATTTGATTTCTCAGAAGTTCATGTTTCCTTTTGGTAGAGTAGCTTTCTTGTAAGAATGCCAAACTTGTGACTATAAATTAATTCCTTGTGCCCTTGGGGGATTAAGCCTTCCAAGTGAATTGTAGCAACACATTTTTATAGATGCTGTTGGTAAAATAACCTGTTTAACTCTTTGCAGACTTTCAGAGGACTCAGGAAAGCCCCAGCAGGGGGCAGCTGACTGATACTCAACCTTCCTTAATCTGAAATGTACCTTGTTACATACACAATAAGAAGGCTTCAGCTGTAATTGTTACTTTTTTTTCATAGAGAGAACATTTTATTACTCCACTGAATGGGTGTGTGCCAGGAAATTCTGTACTTAAAAATTACTAAGTAAACCAAATAGCTTGGGCAGAGTATAACTTCCAAGAAGATGCCTATAGTTCAACATACCGACTCAAACCAACCAACCCTTAAAACTCAAAACAAAATCCCGTCTTTACTTCGTGTATACCATAAACTGATATAAATCCAATGTGGATTAGGGAATTAAAATTTAAACAGGAGCTATAAAAGACATAGAAGAACGTATAAATGACTCTGCCTCTCCCCCTGCTTGTGCTCTCTCTCTGTCAAATAAATAAATAAAATCTTAAAATATAGATTTGCATAGATGGAAACATTTTAAAATCTGTAAATCAGAAAATGTAATAAAATTAAGAGGCAAAGGACGTACTGGGAAAAATACTTCTACTTGTTAAATCAAAGTCATTGCCGCCTTTTACTTCTCCTCCCTTCCCCCTCCTCTCCTTTCTTCCTCCTCTTCTTCTTCTTCTTCAAGTGAGCTGCATGCCCAATGTGGGGCTTGAACTCACAACCCCAAGATCAAGAGCCACATGCTGCACCAACTGAGTGAGCCAGACACCCCAATTCTTAAGATAGAAAATAGGCAAAAATAACAGTTCACAAAAAGGAAATACAACTGACCAATACCTATGTGTGGAATCATTCAATCTCATGAAAAGTCAAAGAAGTACACATTAAATCCACAATGAGGTTCTTTTTCACCTGCTCAGATTTGCAAGGGGGCATTTTCAGTCTTACATGATGCCGGTAGAAGTGAAAGTTTTCTGGGGGTAATATAACCATGTGCATTAAGAGCTATAAAAATTCTTATTTCCTTGAGGTTAACAAGAAATTTGCTGGACCAGTATGAAGAACATCTATTAAAAATTTTTTAAAAATATTGTTTTTACTGTGGCACATACCATCTTTCTGCATGGAAAGATTCTGTTTTGCAAATAGCGTATCAGTTTCCTAAAATTAATTTTTTAAAAGATTTTATTTATCTATTTGACAGAGAGAGAGAGAGCACAGAAGCAGAGGGAGTGGCAGGCAGAGGGAAAGGGAGAAGCAGGCTCCCCCCTGAGCAAGATGTGGGTCGATCCCAGGACTCAGGGATCATGACCTGAGCCAAAGGCAGACACTCAACTGACTGAGCCACCCAGGCACCCCAAATTAATTTTTAAGTCTAATGCAATTTCAATGAAAAACTGTAGTAGGATGTTATTTTGGAAAGCTGTTGGGAATTGACAAAGTGATTTAAATTTTTCTTTTATGTTCTGGGTATCGCATTTTCTCGGGGTGTGGAAAATTTTATTATGGATGAATAAATAGGAGAACAAGCCAAGAAGATCTTATATAGGAACAATATGTAGGAAAGATGCATGCAATGTGATCTTAATCTGTATTCCAAAGCCACAGAAACTAAAGACAAGGTGATGCAAGAAAAGACATCCATGTAGATAGAACAGAATAGAGTGACCACCTACAAACCCTAGAGTATGTGGGGATTTAGTATGTGATTAAAAATATACAAAAATATGATTATTCCAAGGTGGGTCAATTGAGAAACTATTTGGAAAAAAGTAGCCATAGATTTTTACCCAGCAGCATATAAAAAAAATCCCCAACAGAATTAGGTAAATGAGGGGAAATGATGCTGTAAAAAACTAAAAAAGACGAATACCTATATGATTTGTAATGAGAAAGGCCTATTTAAGTAAATAAAAACTATAAAGGGAAAGATTGATAGACTGGTTACACAAGAATTTAAAACTACCACAGCTAAATTATTAGGCAAATGAGTTATGACAAAAAGACAACACAATGTTAAAATTCTTCAAAAAGAAAAAGCCTAGAGAGTTTGTTGTGACCGCCCTCAGGTCCGATGAGTCCCTACAATGTCCTCAGGAAAGTGCGATCACAGTTTTATTACAGTGAAAGAAAACAGATTAAAATCAGCAGCAGGAAGAGGCATATGGAGCTGAGTCTGCGAGGGCTCCAAACGTGGGGCTTCTGGTTGTCCTCTCGCCCTGGAGTCATGGGTGACATCGCCTCCTGGCCATGATGGGTGAAACACATGGAGTACCGCCAACCAGGGGAGCTCACCAGAGCCTTTGGCATCCAGAATTTTTACCGGGGCACGATCACATATAGTACACCTGGCTGGTTCCGTCTCCATCCCCTCCAGGAGGTCAGACTAATGCCTTTATTTAGTGTCCCGTCCCTCCGGGGGTTGGAACTGGTACAGCATGGCTCAAAACCCCCATCATAAATCACATCATCAGCCTGGCTGGTGGCTAAAGCCCCTAGGCAAATAAGGCACTCTTACCAGGCAGCACTTTTCAGGGCCTAGAGATCCCCTACCCATAGCCAAACACAAGGGACAGAACTCTCTTTGGGAAAGGTTAACCTCTGACACTTGACTACACCCCATGGACCTCTAACTGCCATCATCCCCATCTCTGTGGCTGAGAACTTTTTTTTTTTTTTTTTTGACTACCAAAGGTCCTCTGCCCTCTTCCTTCAAGCAGCCCTACTTAACTGCTCTTGGAGGTGATAATCACCCTGTCCCATCCAGGTGGGGCAGTTCTGAGGGATTTCACACTAGTTCCCAGGGTTTGTCTACAAGATTGAGCTGCAGTTGTCCACCGCGGGAGTGGGCTTTGTAACACACTCCTTATCAGCTGCCTCTCCTTCTGAGGAGCACTTACCCATTTCTCTCCTCATACTCCAGTCACTCAAACCTCCTGCCCTTGAAACTTTGTCTCAGGGTGGGTCTGCTTCTGGGAGACACTAAATACACAATTCAAAACAAAATTCAGGGGTGGCATGAATATTTGGAACAGACATTCTCATCCACTCTGTTGTGGAGTGTAAATTGGTTAAAATGTGTTGGTGGGTACTTGGGAAATTCTTATCAAAGAGCCTTAAAATGTGCATAATCTTCAATTTAGTAGTTCTGCTTCTGAGAATGTTTCCTGAGAAATAGCTAGGGAGGTGTACAAGATTTTCTTTTTTAAACAATAAACTACTTTCAAAATGAGGAAAAAGACAATAAATAATATCCTTCATGGGTAAAACTTTTGTCTCACGAATTTAAGGTTGGATGCAACAAATAATTGATGGCAATTTTCCTTTTACCAGCCACTAATAGGCCCTTAAATTTTTCTTCAGGGGTGCCTGGATGGCTCAATCGTTAAGCGTCTGCCTTCAGCTCAGGTCATGATCCCAGGGTCCTGGGATCGAGCCCCGCATCGGGCTCCCTGCTCAGCGGGAAGCCTGCTTCTCCCTCTCCCACTCCCCCTGCTGTCTTCCCTCTCTCGCTGTGTATCTCTCTTTCAAATAAATAAATAAAACCTTAAAAAAATATATTTTTTTTCTTCAGAGGTGGATTAACTTTTGTTGACTGTAGCGGTCCATGAGAAATTATTAGGTTTCCTGTACACTGTATTAGTTTGTTCAAGTTGCCATAACACGATACCATAAACTGGGTGTCTCAGACAATAGAAGTTTATCTTCTCACAGGTCTGGAGGCTGGGAAGCCCAAGATCGAGTGCCAGTGGGTTTGTTTCCTGGTGAGAGCTCTCCTCCGGGCTTGGAGAGGGCTGCCTTCTTACTGTGTCCTCATATGGTGGGGAGAGAGAGAAAGAGAGCGAGCTCTCTGGTGTTTCCTCTAATATGGACATGAATTCTATAGGCTCAAGGCTCCACCCTTATGACCTCATTTAACCTTAGTTACTTATTTACTCTAAATGCAGCCACACTGGGGGGTTAGGGCCTCAACATGTGAATTTTGGGAGGATGTACACAGTTCAGTCTGTAGCATATATTAATAAATATCTGTTATTTAGTGAGTTCCAGAACTTTCTTATTTGCTCGGCCTTGGCCATTTCCAGCTCCCTGGGTTATATCTACAAATGATATCTCTGGTAGGCTCAGGTCCATTTTCTATCACCTTCCAGATCCATCAATATAGGGGCATTTGATGCTATTACCCGAAAGATTCAGCCTTGCTTCCTATCATGTGGCGTCAGAGTGCCAGAGATGATCATGAGTACCTGGGAAGCTTAGAGGCTCAGCAATCCTCACAACCTTCCCTTTGCTGACCCCCTGCTGTCCTGTTTTGGTGGTCCATCTATAGGTGGAAACTCAGTATGATTCATGCCCAACATTCCAGTTTTCTACCAGGAGTGAGCCCTAGGCCATGTGATTAGGGTCCTAGGGTTCTATTTATTTAGTGTTTCACAATCTCCCACGGGAGCAGTGGGTTGCTCTCCCAGCCAACAGTACACTTGTCACCAGACACTGAGAATTTCCCTGGATTTCCTTCTTTCATCTGCCAGATTAGCTCTCTTGAAATAAAAACTTATGGGAGCCATGTTTTTATTCACCATTCCCTTCAGAAGCTGTGTATCAATTACCAAGACAGCCTTGTGAGTGCCAACCTCTGCAGAGGAGGGTCTTTCCTGGCTTCCCCCATTTAGACCCTATGACATTGAATGCCTGCACATTTTAAAAAAATATTTTATTTATTTATTTGACAGAGAAAGACACAGCGAGAGAGGGAACACAGCAGGGGGAGAGGGAGAGGGAGAAGCAGGTTTCCACAGAGCAGGGAGCCCGATGCAGGGCTCGATCCCAGGACCCTGGGATCATGACCTGAGCTGAAGGCAGACGCTTAACGACTGAGCCACCCAGGCGCCCTGAAAGCCTGCACGTTTTAATATCCACCCAATTTCATGATCCTATAACTTCCCAGACGTTAAATTATAACTTTTAGAAAACAACAAAGTAGTGGGAACACCCCTGTCACTCCTCTCCAGCACAGCCATGACCCCTCACCCAGTCTCTGCTATAATCTGTCTTTCCTTCCCAGTCCCACGCTGGGCCTCACTAGCATCTTCCACTGGTTCAGCACCTGGTGAAAGGTGACTGGTCAAATTGGCTGCATCAAAATCTCCATTATGTTGCAGCACATCACTTGTTGCTTTACTCACCGATTTTTTTTTTTTGCCAGGTGCCCTAAGTGATCTTTTGTATAAAAAGAAGAGAAAATGCCACACTGTAAATTATATGAGGTTCACCAGGGACCAGAAAGCAACGAGATCATCATCATAATAGTTATCATGCACAGGTAATATATCTTAATTAGACACAAGGCAAGAAAATATAAGGGAAGGTAAAGTCATTAAAATTTTTTACATATTACTTTTCTAGGGCTGCCATAACAGAATACCATAAACTCAACACAAATTTATTGTCTCAGAGTTCTGGAGCCTGGAAATCGGAGATCAAGGTGTCAGCAGAGTTGGTTTCTGGTGAGCCTGTCTTCCTGGCTTGTAGATAGCTCCCTTCCCACTGGGTCCTCACATGGCCCTTCCTCTGTGTGCAGAGAGAGTTCTCTGGTGTCTCTTCTTCTTATAGGACACCTATTGGATTAGGGCCCTACCCTTATGACCTCCTACTTCCAAATATAGTCACGTTGGGGGTTAGGGTTTCAATATATGAATTTTGCAGGGGATCCAATCAGTTTATAACACTCTGGTTTTGATTGCATTTTCTAATAAAGATCCAGCTGCCTTGGGCTCAGGGAACTGACTGTCTGAGAGAGCTGGCTTCTGGCTTTGCATCAGGTCCTTCACTGGGGAAGACCTCCTGACCCTGACCACCTCTTTATGGCAGATTCCTAAAAAGTGATGTGTCTTGCTTCACGCTCTTAGTCACCAAGTGCCCATTGGAGAGAGCCTCTTCTTCCTTTGCCCTGTTGGCCATGAGTAGTTAGGTATCAGTTATCAATCCTCATGGCTTCCTTCCCCCACTTCCTGCAGACCCTCTCAGGGCATTGCCATGCCTGGCTTATTTCTCTTCGCTGCTTGCATTAAATACACATTCTGACCAGAGGGCTCCATGCTGAGCTTTAACACCAGCCCTATGTTCATGAGACATGTCTGGTCACAAGTGAAGCTGGAGGAGTACAAGTCGCTGAGAAAATAAGCACATACCCTGAGGACTACCTTAACACTCCCTTTCCTCCAGGAAGGCCATCAGAGTAGCCATCAGAGAGGGGAACCTGGGCTCTTTCCAGTTCCCTTTTGTGTATCTCCGTGGCTTGGATCACAGGCTGCAGGAGGCTGTGGAGAGAGATTCCTTTCCCTTTAACTTTCCTTTCCAGATTTGCCTGCCACAGAAAGTTGCCCTGCTTTTCTAGCTCTTGGTGTTGAATGTCCTCACCGCGAGGCCCCTGTATACAAGGGGAGAGCAAGGAAGCTAACATACTTTGAGCACCCATCCTATGATGGGTGTTTGTTATATGCCACCTTACTTCTTTCCCATATAGCCCATTCTACTGTGAGGGTCAGAGGTGCTCACAGGTTAGGTAATGTTCTCAGGTCACCTGCAAGTAAGTGCTTGGCTGGGATCTAAACTCAAGTCCAAACTTCATCCAAATTAGGTTATGGTCCTGAATACTCTTTTATTTTATTTTAAGTATGTTTGTTTGTTTATTTATGTAATCTCTATACCCATCATGAGACTCAAACTCATGACCCTGAGATTAGGAGTTGCTCGTTCCTCCGACTGACCCAGCCATGTGCCCCCGAATACACTTTTTATCCCATGCATCCTGAGACCATGGAATATTGTCAGTGGAGGACAGCAGGACTGGTAAGGCATGGGAAATCAATCTGTCAACTGTGAAATACTTTATTCAGAAAGTGGTAGTATTGGCAAAAAGGATCTTTTTAGCAGCCAACCAACATTCCCCCCTGGGAAGAAAGCTCTGCTGAGGTTAGCTCGCTAAAGGCAGATGAATCGGCACATTGTAGCTGAGGGCCAATAGAGGCACAAGAAGGCAGTTTTTTTTTTTTTTAAAGATTTTATTTATTTATTTGACAGAGAGAGACATAGCGAGAGAGGGAACACAAGCAGGGGGAGTGGGAGAGGCAGAAGCAGGCTTCCTGAGGAGCAGGACCCTGGGATCATGACCTGAGCCGAAGGCAGACACTTAATGACTGAGCCACCCAGGCAGTGTTTCTGACAAGAGGGCTGGGCAGAGCCCAAAGCCCAGGGGTCAGGGCAAGGCTCCTTTTCTGCCGCAGGGCCAACAATTCCTGCCCTAGCATGTTGAGAGCGCCCTCTACTGCCCAGCATCTTACTTAAGAGCATAAAAACCTTTAAGAACCTCAACCTGAAAGGCCCCACAGTATTTGTGAATTTTTCTTTTTTTTTAAAAGGTTTTATTTATTTAAGTAATCACTACATCCAACATGGGGCTCAAACTCACGACCCCGAGATCAAGAGTTGCGTGATCCTCCAAATGAGCCAGCCAGGCGCCTCTATTTCTGAATTTCAAACACAATTTGAAGGTTATTATTTAAGGAAATCAACCTATTTTCTTAAAAAAAACAGTGTTGAATGATATTAAAAATGTAAGAACATTCTGCAAGGATATTGGAAACAACCACAGTTATTTGATCACTTTAAAATGTTTGTAAATAATAAATATTAATTTAATAATATAAATAACATCCTCATTAGCCCTTTGGAGGATGGCAATGGGGAAAACTGAAAAAATAATGATCTAGCAATTGTTGGCTGAACCACATTTTAAGAAATCTAACTAAGATCAAAGAAGAAAATTCAAAATCCAAACTATCCCTCTGGAGGCTGGTTATTCACATTATATGCTGATTCTCCATTTTACAAAAGACATCAGCCTAGGCCTGGCTACCAGTGTTCCTAACCCCAGCTGAGCTCCAAGAGCCTGAGAAAGGTAGGGGTTTGTGGGATCTTTGGGCACTGGGGGAAGAGGGTCTAGTCTTGAGATTTGTCTGGGATTAGGTGCATAGCCTGAGAGTCACATCTGACCTAAGTAACACAAATTACATAAATGTTGGGCTTGCATATGTCATATAATACAATTATTTGTACATGCAGAATATGAAATTAGTGCCTGCAGTGAACACCTCCCCAGTCTTGTCAGCAGAATATACTACCATTTTGGGGCTCCTGGGTGGCTCAGTGAGTTAAGTGTCCAACTCTTGATTTCGGCTCAGGTCATGACCTCAGAGTCGCTGGATGGAGCCCCGCAAGGGACTCTGCACTCATTGGGGAGTCTGCTTGAGAGTCTTTCCCTCTGCCCCTTCCCCCTGCTCACCAGTGCGTTCTCTGTCTCTCATGAATAAATAAATAAGTCTTAAAGAAAACTTGTACATAATTGAATACAACTTAATGAATTTGGGGATAAGTACACACCTATGAAGCCATCACCATCATATATGCCATAAACATATCCATCTCCTCCTAAAGTTTCCTGTTTTCTTCCTTCCCTTCCTCCTCTCCTTTCTGTCTGTCCGTCTGTATTATTTTTGTGATAAGAACACTTAGCGTAGGACCTCCACTCTCAGCGGTTTTCTAAGTATCTGATGATGCGGTGCTGTCAACTCCAGGCCGGAGCATGAGGGGTGGAGCCTGCTGGGGGTTGACTCTGCCGCTGGGGGCCGGGCTTACCACACTCTACCTTGAGGACTGTGATAAAGGTGAGAACGTAGCGTGCAGCACTAGAGTGGGCTTCCTGAGCAGTGGCTACTTCAGTGCAGGATTTATTTGACAAAGCAGAGGCTGACAGCTTCAGCCCAGCATTTCCCTGAAAGTTTTTGCTAAGACAGAGAGTCCAGACATCTGTCGTGAGGTTGCATGATGGTCGTGATGGTTGGAGGAGGGTTGAAGATGCTGCTAAAGCTCCTTAAGACATTTCATTCAGGAGAGGCGGAGCAAGATGGCGGAGGAGTAGGAGACCTGGATTTCATCTGGTCTCAGGAATTCAGCTGAATGGGGATCAAACCATTCTGAACACCTACGAACTCAACAGGGGATCGAAGAAAAGAATAGCGAGATCGAAGAAAAGAATAGCAACAACTCTTTGAACAGAAAAGCGACCACTTTCTGGAAGGTGGGATGTGCAGAGAAGTGAATCCAAGGCAATATTCGGGAGGATGGACGGCGGGGGAGGGGGCCTCCGTCGGCTGCTTCTGGCAAGTGATAGAGCCGCGGAGCACAAAATCGGAACTTTTAGAAGTTGGCTCTGCTGAGGGACATCACTCCAGTGGCTAAGCGGGAGGTGGAAAGCTCGTGGGACAGTGTGGTCTCAGGACCCTCGGGGTCACAGAAAGACCGGGGGTGCCTGAGTGCGGCAGAGCTCCCAGGTATTGGAGCAGGGAAGCTGGCTGCAGAGACCGAGCCGAGGCACGGGCTCTCAGCTCGGGGTGGCCATAAACTGTGATCCGTGGCCCACTTGGGCCACTGCTCCTCCAGCAGGGATCCAACAAGCAGCAGAGCCGGGGAGACTCCCTTTTCTCCCCCGGGAGAAGCGGCGCAGGAGCGCACCACAGGCATCTGCTGGGTTTGGAGACTCCACACGGGGTCAGGTGCCAGAGATAGAAACGCTCGGTCACAAGGCCGGGTGAGCACAGAGTGAGGCCGGAGACCAGGGAGACGGGAGTGATTGACTGCTTTTCTCTGGGGGCGCACTGAGAAGTGGGGCCCCGAGTTCTCGGCTCCTCCGGGGCAGAGATTGGGAGGCCACCATTTTCACTCTCATTCTCCAAAGCTGTACCAGAGCTTGCAGGGAACAAAAGCTCCCGAGAGCAAACCAGAGCAGATTGTTTAGCCCTGACTCACAGGGGCGGGGCAATTCCGCCTCCAGCAAAGACATTTGGGAACCATGGCAACAGGCCCCTCCCCCAGATGATCAGCCCGAACAGCCAGCAAGCCAAGACCAAGTTTACCAATCAAGGAGAACGGGAGAACTCCAGCACCAGGGGAATACTGCACATAGAATTCATGGCTTTTTAACCATTATTCATTAGTTTTTCAAAGTTAATTTTTTAACTGTTTTTTTTTGAATTTTTCTTTTTCCCTTTTTCAACCAACATCTTATCAATCCCTTTTTTAAAAAAAATTTTTATTTTTCATTTTTAGAGTCATATTCTATCTCTTCAGAGTAGTTACCCTTATTTTTGGCATATATAGAAAATCTTTGAAATATATAAAATCTTTGAAATTTTGAGATACAGTTTCTTCTAACAGATCAAAATATACCCTAAATCTCTAGTGTATGGCTTCATTCTAGTCTCCTGCCTGATCACATTCTCTCCCCTTTTTTTTTTAAATCTTCTTTCTTTTTTCAAACAACTTATCAATTCCTTTTATAAAATCTTTTATAATTTTCATCTTTACAGTCATATTCCATCCCTTCATTGTATCAACCCTTATTTTGTACATATATAAGTCTTTCTTTCTTTACAATTTTAGGAGGCACTATCTTCTAACAGACCAAAATACACCCAAAATCTAGTGTGTGGCACTGATCTATGCACTAGCCTGATCGTATTGGATCATATTCTGGTTTTTTTTTGTTTTGTTCTGTTTCTGTTCGTTTTTATGTTTATCTTTTTCTTTTTTTTCTCTTTCTTTTTTCTTTCTTTCCCTTTCTTTTCCCTTGGTTTCAGGTCTTTTCTGACTTGTTTAGAGGATATTTTCTGGGGACGTTGATAACCTGTTAGCATTTTGTTCTCTCATTCATCTATTCTCCTCTGGACAAAATGACAAGATGAAAGAAATCACCTCAGCAAAAAGAACAAGAGGAAGTACTGTCTGCCAGGGACCTACTCAATACGGACATTAGTACGATGTCGGACCTAGAGTTCAGAATCATGATTTTAAAGATACTAGCTGGGCTTGAAGAAAGCATGGAAGTTATTAGAGAAACCCTTTCTGGAGAAATAAAAGAACTAAAATCTAACCAAATCGAAATCAAAAAGGCTATTAATGAGGTGCAATCAAAAATGGGGGCACTAACTGCTAGGAAAATGAGGCAGAAGAGAGAATCAGTGATATAGAAGACCAAATGATGGAAAATAAAGAAGCTGAGAAAAAGAGAGATAAACAACTCCTGAATCACGAGGGCAGAATTCGAGAGACAAGCAATACCATAAGACGAAACAACATTAGAATAATTGGGATCCCAGAAGAAGAAGAAAGAGAGAGAGGGGCAGAAGGTATATTGGAGCAAATTATAGCAGAGAACTTCCCTAATGTGGGGAAGGAAACAGGCATCAAAATCCAGGAGGCACAGAGAACCCCTCTCAAAATCAATAAAACTAGGTCAACACCCCGACATCTAATAGTAAAAACTTACGAGTCTCAGAGACAAAGAGAAAATCTTGAAAGCAGCTCGGGAGAAGAGATCTGTAACCTACAATGGTAGAAACATTAGATTGGCAACAGACCTATCCACAGAGATCCGGCAGGCCAGAAAGGACTGGCATGATATCTTCAGAGCACTAAGTGAGAAAAATATGCAGCCAAGAATACTATATCCAGCTAGGCTCTCATTGAAAATTGAAGGAGAAATAAAAAGTTTCCAGGAAAAACAAAAACTAAAGGAATTTGCAAACACGAAACCAGCCCTCCAAGAAATATTGAAAGGGGTCCTCTAAGCAAAGAGAGAGCCTAAAAGCAGCATAGACCAGAAAGGAACACAGACAATATACAGTAACAGTTACCTTACAGGCAATACCATAGCACTAAATTCATATCTTTCAATAGTTACCCTGAATGTAAATGGGCTAAATGCCTCAATCAAAAGACACAGGCTATCAGATTGGATTAAAAAACAAGACCCATCAATATGCTGTCTGCAAGAGACTCATTTTAGACCCAAAGACACCCCCACATTGAAAGTGAGGGGGTGGAAAACCATTTACCATGCTGATGGACACCAAAAGAAAGCTGGGGTGGCAATCCTTATATCAGACAAATTAGATTTTAAAACAAAGACTGTAATAAGAGATGAGGAAGGACACTATATCCTACTTAAAGGGTCTATCCAACAAGAAGATCTAACAATTGTAAATATCTATGCCCCTAATATGGGAGCAGCCAATTATATAAGCCAGTTAATAACAAAAGCAAAGAAACACATTGACAACAATACAATAATAGTTGGGGACTTTAACACCCCTCTGACTGAAATGGACAGATCATCTAAGCAAAAGATCAACAAGGAAATAAAGACTTTAAATGACACACTGCACCAAATGCACTTCACAGACATATTCAGAACATTGCATCCCAAAGCAATGGAATACACATTCTTCTCTAGTACCCATGGAACATTCTCCAGAATAGATCACATCCTAGGTCACAAATCAGGTCTCAACCGGTACCAACAGACTGACTGGGATTATTCCCTGCATGTTTTCAGAACAGAATGCTTTGAAACTAGAACTCAATCACAACAGGAAAGTCGGAAAGAACTCAAATACATGGAGGCTAAAGGGCATCCTACTAAAGAATAAATGGGTCAACGAGGAAATTAAAGAAGAATTAAAAAAATTCATGGAAACCAATGAAAATGAAAACACAACTGTTCAAAAACTTTGGGATACAGCAAAGGCAGTCCTAAGAGGAAAGTATATAGCAATACAAACCTTTTTCAAGAAACAAGAAAGGTCTCAAATACACAACCTAACCCTACACCTAAAGGAGCTAGAGAAAAAACAGCAAATAAAGCCTAAACCCAGCAGGAGAAGAGAAATAATAAAGATCAGAGCAGAAATCAATGAAATAGAAAGCAAAAGAACAGTAGAACAGATCAACGAAACTAGGAGCTGGTTTTTGGAAAGAATTAACAAGATTGATAAACCCCTGGCCAGACTTATCCAAAAGAAAAGAGAAATGACCCAAATCAACAAAATCATGAATGAAAGAGGAGAGATCACAGCCAACACCAAAGAAATACAAACAATTATAAGAACATATTAAGAGCAACTCTATGCCAGCAAATTAGAGAACCTGGAAGAAATGGATGCATTCCTAGATATGTATCAACTACCAAAACTGAACCAGGAAGAAATAGAAAACCTGAACAGACCTATAACTACTAAGGAAATTGAAGCAGTCATCAAAAATCTCCCAACAAAAGAAAGCCCAGGGCCAGATGGCTTCCCAGGGGAATTCTACCAAACATTTAAAGAAGAATTAATACCTATTCTTCTGAAACTGTTCCAAAAAATAGAAATGGAAGGAAAACTTCCAAACTCATTTTATGAGGCCACCATTACCTTGATCCCCAAACCAGACAAAGACCCCATCGAAAAGGAGAACTACAGACCAATATCCTTGATGAACACGAATGCAAAAATTCTCACCAAAATACTAGCTAATAGGATCCAACAGTACATTAAAAGGATTATTCACCAAGACCAAGTGGGATTTATCCCTGGGCTGCAAGATTGGTTCAACATCCGCAAATCAATCAATGTGATACAATACATTAACAAAAGAAATAACAAGAATTATATGATCCTCTCAATCTATGCAGAAAAAGCATTTGACAAAGTACAGCATCCTTTCTTGATCAAAACTCTTCAGAGTATAGGGATAGAGGGTACATACCTCAATATCATAAAAGCCATGTATGAAAAACCTACAGCAAATATCATTCTCAATGGGGAAAAGCTGAGATCTTTCCCCCTAAGGTCAGGAATGCGGCAGGGATGTCCACTATCACCACTGCTATTCAACATAGTATTAGAAGTCCTAGCCACAGCAATCAGACAACAAAAAGAAATCAAAGGTATCCAAATTGGCAAAGAGGAAGTCAAACTCTCACTCTTTGCAGATGATATGATACTTTATGTGGAAAACCCAAAAGACTCCACCCCAAAACTGCTAGAACTCATACAGGAATTCAGTAAAGTGGCAGGATATAAAATCAGTGCACAGAAATCAGTGGCATTCCTATAGACCAACAACAAGAGAGAAGAGAGACAAATTGAGGAGTTGATCCCATTTACAATTTCACCCAAAACCATAAGATACCTAGGAATAAATTTAACCAAAGAGACAAAGGATCTGTACTCAGAAAACTATAAAATACTCATGAAAGAAATTGAGGAAGACACAAAGAACTGGAAAAACGTTCCATGCTCATGGATTGGAAGAACAAACATTGTGAAGATGTCAATGCTACCTAGAGCAATCTACACATTCAATGCAATCCCCATTAAAATACCATCCACTTTTTTCAAAGAAATGGAACAAATAATCCTAAAATTTGTATGGAACAAGAAGAGACCCCGAATAGCCAGAGGAATCTTGAAAAAGAAAAGCAAAGCTGGCTGCATCACAATTCCGGACTTCCAGCTCTATTACAAAGCTGTCATCATCAAGAGAGTATGGTACTGGCACAAAAACTGACACATAGATCAATGGAGCAGAATAGAGAGCCCAGCAATGGACCCTCAACTCTATGGTCAACTCATCTTTGACAAAGCAGGAAAGAATGTCCAATGGAAAAAAGACAGTCTCTTCAACAAATGGTGTTGGGAAAATTGGACAGCCACATGCAGAGGAATGAAACGGGACCATTTCCTTACACCACACACAAAAATAGACTCAAAATGGTTGAAAGACCTAAATGTGAGGCAGGAGTCCATCAAAATCCTAAAGGAGAACACAAGCAGCAACCTCTTCGACCTCAGCCACAGCAACTGCTTCCTAGAAACATTGCCAAAGGCAAGGGAAGCAAGGGCAAAAATGAACTATTGGATTTCATCATATAAAAAGCTTTTGTACAGCAAAAGAAACAGTTCACAAAACCAAAAGACAACTGACAGAATGGGAGAAAATATTTACAATGACATATCAGATAAAGGGCTAGTATCCAAAATCTATAAAGAACTTATCAAACTCAAAACCCAAAGACAAATAATTTAATCAAGAAATGGGCAGGCGACATGAACAGACTTTTTTCCAAAGAAGACATCCGAATGGCCAACAGACACATGAAAAAGTGCTCAACATCGCTCGGCATCAGGGAAATCCAAATCAAAACCTCAATGAGATACCACGTCACACCAGTCAGAATGGCTAAAATTAACAAGTCAGGAAATGACAGATGTTGGCGGGGATGCGGAGAAAGGGGAACCCTCCTAAAGTGTTGATGGGAATGCAAGCTGGTGCAACCACTCTGGAAAACAGTATGGAGGTTCCTCAAACAGTTGAAAATAGAGCTACCCTACGATCCAGCAATTGCACTACTGGGTATTTACCACAAAGATACACATGTAGGGATCTGAAGGGGTATGTGCACCCCAATGTTTATAGCAACAATGTCCACAATAGCCAAACTGTGGAAAGAGCCAAGATGTCCAACAACAGAAGAATGGATAAAGAAGAAGTGGTATATATACACAATGGAATATTATGCAGCCATCAAAAGGAATGAGATCTTGCCATTTGCAATGACGTGGATGGAACTGGAGGGTGTTATGCTGAGTGAAATAAGTCAATCAGAGAAAGACATGTATCATATGACCTCACTGATATGAGGAATTCTTAATCTCAGGAAACAAACTGAGGGTTGCTGCTGTGGTGGGGGTGTGGGAGGGATGGGGTGTCTGGGTGATAGACATTGGGGAGGGTATGTGCTATGGTGAGCGCTGTGAATTGTGCAAGACTGTTGAATCACAGATCTGTACCTCTGAAACAAATAATGCAATATATGTTAAGAAAAAAAAAAGAAGAAGATAGCAGGAGGGGAAGAATGAAGGGGAGTAAATCGGAGGGGGAGACGAACCACGAGAGACGATGGACTCTGAAAAACAAACTGAGGGTTCTAGAGGGGAGGGGGGTGGGGGGATGGGTTAGCCTGGTGATGGGTATTAAAGAGGGCACGTTCTGTGTGGAGCACTGGGTTTTATGCACAAACAATGAATCATGGAACACTACATCAAAAACTAATGATGTAATGTATGGTGATTAACATAACAATAAAAAAGACATTTCATTCATGCTCACTTAAGAACTCAACCGGTTGAACTGACTTCCTGCCTCCTTCCCTCAGGACACATTTGTAGGGTACCCACTGTGTGCCAGGCACCTGCCAGTGCTGGAGATTCACAGGTGATCCAGCCCCGCAGGCTTTTTCCCAGCAAACACTGGAGGTGATGCTTAGCCTGTGTTCAGGGCTGACTCCAGCCTTTTGAGGATCAATTCCTCCTTGGGCTCATGTTTCCAAGAGCCGCAGAGAGTTAGCTTCTCTCTCTTTGCAAGTGAATGCTACACACTTTAAACCAGAATGCTTTCTATTTATTTAGCACCTAACAAATGGTAAGAGAATTCTGGAATTTTTTTCTTTTCTGTTTTGGTTGAGAGCACGAGTCTAAGCATGACAAATGTGAGCCCATCATCTGGAGAGATGAGGAAATGCAGGAAAGGGGAGAAGACCATTCTCTCTGTTGCTGAGAAATAGAAATTTTTCATAGAAACAGACATTTTCATAATTTTCTTTAAAAATGTTTTAGAATGAAAAAAGGTTTTAGAATGGAAAAATTTAAACGTGCAGAAAAGTAGAGAGAATAGTGTAACAACCAACATGTGCCCTCTGCTCTGCTTCAATAATTACCGACTCATGGCCTGATCTGGTTTTACACACAGCTCCTCACCTGCCTTATTTTGAAGCAAATTTGATTTATTATTTCACCTGTAAACATTTTAACATGTAGTTCTAGTAGATAAAGCCTCCTTTAGAAAAAGTAATCACAAGTAATTCACCTACATTAGCAGTAATTCTTTAATATGGTGTACCATCTAGTCAGTTTTAAGTTTCTAATTGTCTCGTAAGTGTATATGTGCATATTTTACAGTTTATCTGTTTGAATTAGGATCCAAATCATCTCTACCTATTGTACCTGGTACATCTCTCTCTCTCTCTTTAAAAAAGATTTTATTTTTTAAGTAATCTCTACGCCCAACGTGGGGCTTAAACTCACAACCCTGAGATCAAGAGTTGCACACTCCACTGACTGAGCCAGCCAGGTGCCCCCTTGGTAAATCTCCTAAATCTCTTTTATTTCATAGATTTCCCCCATCTGTATCCCTGTCTTTTATTACACTTGTAATGTGTTGAAAAACTGAGAAATTCATCCTATAGATTTTGCTGATAAGTGGTGCTATTTTATAGGGTCCTCCATCCTCTGTTTCCTGTAAATTAGTAGTTGGATCTAGAGGGTTGGTCAGATTCATTTTCTGTCAAAATGACTTTGTAAGTAGTGGAATAATTTCTCTCTTTAAAAATGGCATTCTTTATCATTTCATTGGTTTCTGAACTTGGTTGCAGTCTATAAGGCAGTGTTTCTCAACCTTGGCACTATTGAAATTTTGGGCTGGATAATTCTTTGTTGTGGGGGCTCTCTAGTGCTCAACATAGGATGTTGAGCAGCATCCCGGCCTCTACTCACTAGATTCCAGTAGTATCCACCCCCCAGCTGTGACACTAGAAAATATCTAGATGTTCCAAATGTCCCCTAGGGAGGGTGAGGCAAAGCCACCCTTGTAGAGAACCACAGCTGTGAAGAACCATCAGGTCTTAGAGGTTATCAGTCCACAACATTTAAATGTTCAAGTGTCAATTGGTTGACCATTAGGCCTTGGCCATTCACTACACCTGTTGTATGAGTTTCCTATTGCTGTGATGACAAATTACCACAAACATGGTAGTTTAAACAATGCAAATTTACTGTCTTATAGTTCTGAAGGCCAGAAGTCTGAATTGGATTTCATTTGGCTAAAATCAAGGTGTCAGCAAGGCTGGATTCCTTCTGGAGGCTCTAGGATAGAATCTGTTCCCTTGTGTCTTCTAGCTGTTAGAAGCTGCCATCATGCCTTGGCTCAGGCCCCTTCCTCCATCTTCAAAGCCAGAAAGGTAGCAGTATCAGCCCTCTCTCACTCTGTCTCTGACTCTCTTGTGTTCCCTTTATAAGAATCCTTGGGATAATAACCCACTGGAATAATCCAGAACAAGCCCTCCATTTAAAAATACAAAGTCCCCTTTGTCATATAAGGTAATATAGTCACAGTTTTGAAGATTAGGACTGGACATCTTTTGGGAGCCATTATTCTGCCTTTCACATCCATATGACTGAGAATCCAAAGGAGTGGAAAATTCATCAATAGATTTAAAGAGTGCTCCTAACAGAGAAGAGAACAAAAGGGTGTAGAAAGAAGAAGCAGTCATGATTTGGTCATAGCCCCCAGGCTTGGCCTCCTTTTTGCTGGTTCATAGAATCTCCATGGGCACGCAAAAGGCGGTGTGTGTATTTACCTTTCACCACCCCCTTCAACAGGACTGAATTGCTAACTGCTAGAGGAAAAACCAGAGCTGGACATAGAGTGGTAAAAAAAGATTTTATTTAGAAGAACGATTTCAGTAGGAGAAAGGCTGACCACAACAAGGACGAGTGGAGATTTATAGCTAAGGAACAGAATGGGGGTTGGTGGATGGAAAATTACTAAGAGGAAACATCAGGGATGAGGGGGGTGTGGGATTCTGGCTAAACTGACTTAGCAGGATTCTCGCTAAAGTGGAACAATGCAGAGATGAACACAGAAGCTCAAAAGAAAGGGTCTGTTTGAGAAGAGAGTTCAGGGGAGCCTGAGCAGAGTTTTGTCAAGGAGAGAACCTGTCTTTTCTGTCTGGTTGTAGTACTGGCCGCTCAAACTGAATGTATCCCAGAGTCACCGATTTCCCTTCCAAAGTATCTCCTTTTCCCTCTAGTTGTATTAATGATGCTATGTCCTTCTAGAGCCCAGAATTCAACCTCTTCCTTTATCTCATCTTACACATCAGTTGTTGCTAAGTCCGAGGTATTTCATTTCCATGAGAGTTTTAAAATTTATCCTTTCTTCCCTGATCTCACTACCATTCTCTTATTTCAGACTCTCAGATTCTTTTCTCGGATTATGAAATTGTCTTCCTAAATTACTCCCTAACCAGTCTCCATGGCTCCAGTTTCTTCTTCTCCCAGTTTGTCCATCAGTGATAATAATAGCTATTCTTATGGAGCACTCTCTATATGTAATCTCCTTAATCCTTATAGCCTTTCCATGAGCAGAGTTGAGCCAAGGGACAGACCAGAGGGGAAGAAGTTCAAAGTCACAACCGGTAAGGGGTGCCAAGACATCATTAGAAATCAAATTCACCAGGAATTCCTGTTGGAGGGTCAGTACCTAGTTGAAAGAAAGGAGAAGACTCAGATTAACTACAAAGTACTGTTTGGCTGGATAGAACACTGAGGTTGCTTGGGACAGTAGAGGAAAGGCAGAGGGTCTCTACCTAAATCAGTGCTTGGCCTTTCCTTAAATTAAAAAAAAAAAATAAAAGTTGAAACAATATTTAAAGAATCTCTGATAGAAGGGACACTACATTATTGCATACTTGGGGCCTCACCTATCTGGTCCCATTTTATAGATGAGGCAAATGAGCTTCAGAAGATTTAAGTAATTTCCCTGAGTTCACATAGGCTGTAAATGACAGATGTGGAATTTTATCTTAGGACTCCAAAATTCCATGTTCTTTCCACCCTATGATCTGGCTTCCCTTGCATTTGCAACTTAATTTCCCACTCTTTTCTATCTCCAATGTTGCAGTAAAACCAAACCCCTCAGTACTCTTTGGTAGACTTTGAGTTTTCCCTCAAACTCAAAAACCACATTTGGGAAAACTCAAAAATGACATTTTTTTGTATGTGGTTTCCTCTGCCTCCGAGAATGGCCTAGAGTCCATCTTCATCTTTGCCAAGACTATCCTCCTTGCACATCTAGCAGCAACACCATTGCCTCTAGCAAACCATCACAAAGATTCCCACCTGGAAGTGATGGGTTCTTCTAATGACCCCCCCATAGCAGCCCATACCTTGTTTATGGCTGTTTCCACTTTGTACAGTTTATTATGGATATTTATATATGGGTCATTCTCTTAGTGGACATGTCTATGAGGGCAGGTCTGTGTCTAACTCATTTTTGTGCCTCCCACAGCGCCTTGCCCATTGGAGGCACTCAAAAAATATGTATGGCTTAAAGGAGCAGGTGCAGAGATACTTCAACTGGAATTGTCCATTTCTCTCTAATTATTAAGGATTTGGCAAAACATAATATTAAAGCCAGAGACATGGAAGGTGGGTGTAGTTTTGTTTTGCTTCCATTCTGTGCCTTTGTAGAAATTGTTTCTTCTCTCCTTCCTATACCACATGCTTTTGCCAGTTCATAGCTACCACAGTCTTCAAGACCTGGCTCAAAGCCAACTCGTCCTACAGGACTTCTCTACTGAGTCCAGGCCACTGTCATTGTCTTTTTTTTTTTTTTTTAAGATTTTATTTATTTATTTGACAGAGAGAGACAAAGTGAGAGAGGGAACACAAGCAGGGGGAGTGGGAGAGGGAGAAGAATGCTTCCCACGGAGCAGGGAGCCCAATGTGCGGCTCGATCCCAGGACCCTGGGATCATGACCTGAGCCGAAGGCAGACATTTAACGACTGAGCCACCCAGGCGCCCCTGTCATCGCTTTTTACCCACACAGATCTATAATTGCCAAATAATCGAATCATTGATTATCATTGTCAATCATCAAACTGTTACTGAGTAGTTGGTCTATGAAAGGCTGTGCTGTGTCCTGGGAGGTCAGGGAAAGCTTTGCAGGGGAGGTGGGATCTAAGCAGGGACTTGAAGGCTGTGTTTTAATTAAAGAGGTGGGAAGAAAGGGGAAATAAAATTTTATGTGATACTGAAAGTTTTAATTCCTATTCTTCCTGTTACTGGCAAGCTTGAGAAAAACTATTTAATCCCATCAGGGATAAATTTCCTCTTATGTAAGACAGGGATAATAAAATCTATGCTCAGGTGGTTATGAGAATTAATGTGGAAGGCTCATGTATTGGTTAGAACTCTTTTGGTTACAAGTGATATTAGTGCAGTTAATTAAGGTGCAACATATAACAACATTTTTGGTGGTTAGCATATGGCACTGAAAACCTGTCAGTTTATGTTGGGGAAATACTCTTTTTTCCATGTCACCAAATCTCTCAACTTGTGGTCTCTACCTTGCTTAGGATGGCTGAAGATGGTAGAAGTCTTCCATTTGGGCTCCCTTCTGCAGGGGAGAACAGTTGAGTGTCTGCTGTCCCAGTCACTACAAATGACTCAGTAATTGGCTGGTTTCCCAACGGGGAGGAGAACTGAATTGTTTCCACCTCCCTTGCACACATTTTGCTGTTTTAGGTCTGTGCCTTTGCTTAGTGTTGCCTCTTCTACCTGGAATGCACAGTCTTTCCAAGCTTAGCCTGGCCAGCTCTCATGGTCCCAGTAAGGGGCAATGGAGGCATCACACTAGGAAGGCACCTTGGCCCTTTTTGGCCATGTTGCATGTCTCAGGTTCCCCTTGTCTCTGGGCACCACTCTCTCATTGCACAATGATCACACTGTGCTACAAAGACCTGCCTCTCTCACAGGAACCCTCAGCCCTGCAAGGCTGGTACATAGCACTCCTAGTACATAGCTACTAAGAGTGGACTTCCTCCATTCTCTCCCAGTCCTAACTTTTTTTCCCTCTGGGCACCACCATTTATTCTCTATCTTTCTGCATTGTTTATGGCTTAATTAGTTACAAGACCACTTCCTGTTCTGACCATCACTATTGTTCCCCACTCCCCCCACCCCCATTTTAAAATGAATGATATATTAACTCCCATCTATTAAGAATACTATTTGCCTGGCACTGTTTCAAGCATTTTGCACGGATAAACTCTTTTACACATTCTTTGTTGCCTAATTTTTCTGCCAGAGCTTAACGACCTTGTGGAGGTACACTGTCTTGCTATAGCCCCGTCACAGCACAACAAATACTACAGTGAGACAAGCCGGATGGATGTACTATCATTCAAATGTTGGAAGATATGACTAGGAGCAACAACAACAAAAGGAAGCTAAGCACGGGATGGCCTCACAGTGAATGACACTACAGTTTGTTTCCTCTTTGTGTTTGGGTTTAAATTACTATATTATGTTTCAGGCAATGTAAGCCAGAAGGACAAGCTGGGGGATGGACAGTTGTATTTAAATTTCAGTTTACAGATGTAGCCTTGAGAAAGAGTTACGGAAATGTGAGTATCAGCATGAAAAACGTGAGGGGAGGTTTTCATCGTCTTTTTCGAAAGAGGTAAGCTAGCAAGGAAGATAGATTTGGGAAAATTAGTCATGAGAATTCACCTTTCAGTGAATCCTTCTTGGCTGGGAAGGAAAGCTTTTCTTCTAGTTACCTGGAAACGGTGATGGGGTTATTTTACCAGAAGATGGAAGAAGCTGGCCGATGAAGAGAACTCCCTGGACAAATAAGGGGCGATATAATACGGAAGAGATGGGGTTCAGTGAGTCTGGAGTTCCTTGGTGATACTGCTTACCAGGTGTTAGCTTCAGTGAAGTTTCTTATCTTCCTGAAAGGCTCAGTTTTCTTATTCATAAAAGTAGGGTTGGGTTGCCAATTTTACCAAATAAAAATACAGGATGTCTAGTTAAATGTGAATTTCAGATATACATTTTTTTTTTTTTTTTTAGTCCCATGAAATATTTGTGTCCCATGCAATAAGTATGTCTTTAGTATTGCATGGGGCATAGTTATACTAAAACATTATTCGTTGTTTATTGGATTCAAGTTTAACTGGTCTTTGGGTTCCTGGACTCAATTCCAACATGTATATGGGGTCCTGGGTGTACTCTCCACACCTTCAAGCAATTCTTTGGACACCAGTTGGGTATACTACAATTTGACTCAATTCTGATACTATCAACCCAGAGATAGCACCAGATTCCACAAGTTGGGGACTCAGTCCCACAAGACTGTCTCAAGCACCCTCCACTTCAGACACCAGTTGGAAGTGCTTCTGATGGCTATAAATCAGAGGTTCCCATGATCCCCTCCTTGGGTTTGACTAATTTGCTAAAGCAGCTCACAGAACTCAGAGAAACATTTTACTTTCTGGATTACCATCCAGTTGATCCTAAAAGGGAATGAAATAAGACACAGATGAATATCCAGGTGAAAGAGATACATAGGACAAGGCATGGGGAAAAGGCACTGAGCTTCCAATGCCGTCCCTAGGCATGCTGTCTCCCAGCATCTCCATGTGTTCATGGACCCGGAGGTTCTCCAAACCCGGTCCTTTGGGGTTTTATGGGGGTTTTATGACATAGACAAAATTGATTAAATCACTGGCCATTGGCCATGAATTCAACCTCCAGCCCCTCTTCCCTTGCCAGACATCAGGGGGGTGAGACTGAGAGCTCTAGCCCTCCAATCACATGTTTGGCTCCACTGCAACCAGCCCACCCCATCCTGAGGAGCAGTACAAAAGTCACCTAATTCACGCAACAAAAGACACCTTTCTCGCTCTCCACACTTAGGAAATTGCAAGGGTTTTGAGAACTATGATATAAATCGCAGTATCACAACTAGGCATCCTCTACTTTACTTGCCAATCCTAAATGGGGTGTGATGCAAATGATTTTCTTGTAAGGGTGTTAGAAGGATAAATTAATACCACATTGAAGTCTTACAACAGTAATTGGTACATAGTCAAAATCTGAACAAATGATGGTCTTTAATAAAGGTCTTTATTTTTAAATTTCAGCTTGATTGAGGTATAATTAACAAATAAAATTGTAAGATATTTAAAATGTTCATCCTGGTGGACTGATATACATATGCATTGGAAAGGATTCCCTCATCTCATTAATTAACACAGCCATCACCTCACATAGTTATTTATTTTTTCTTCTTGTGAGAACATTTGAGTTTTACTTTTTTAGGGAATTTCAGTTATACAATACGGTGTTATCGACTATAGTAACCATGCTTTACATGAACTCCTCAGACCTTATTCATCTTATAACTGAAAGTTTGTACCCGTTTACCAACCCCTCCCTGTTTTCCCCACCCCCAGCCCCTGGCAACCACTTTCTACTCTCTGTTTCTATGATTTGACTTTCATTCGTTTGTTTGTTTTTTAAGATTCTACATATAAGTGATACCAGCAGTATTTGTCTCTGTGTCTGGCTTATTTCACTTGGCATGTGCCCTCAAGATCCATCCGCTTTGTTGCAAATGGTTCTTTTTTATGGCTAGATAACATTTCATGGCATATACACACCACATCTTATTATGTAGTCATCCATTGGTGGACACTTAGGTTGTTTCCATAACTTTGCAATTGTGAAAAATGCTGCCATAACATGGAAGTGCAAATATCATTTTGATACCCTGTTTTCATTTACTTTGGATATATCCCAGAAGTGGGATTGCTGGATCATATGATAGTTCTAGTTTTAATTTTTGGAGGAACCTCCATATTGTTTCCATAGTACCTGTATCAATTTACATTCCCGCTAACAGTGCACAAGGGGTTCCTTTCTCTGTGTCTTCACCAACACTTGTTATTTCTTGTCTTTTTGATGATAACCATTCTAACAGGTATGAAGTGACATCTCCCTGTGGTTTTAATTTGCATTTCCTTGGTGATTAGTGATGTTGAGCACGTTTTTTTGAACCTTTGGTCATTCGTATGTCCTCTTTGGAAAGATGCCTATTTAGGTTGTCTGCCCATTTTTAAATTGGCTTTTTTTTGAGTTGTAGGATTTCTTTATATATTTTGGATATTAACCCCTTATCAGATATTATGATTTGCAAAAATTTTCTCCCATTTCATAAGTTTTCCTTTAGTTGATTGTTTCCCTTGCTGTACAGAAGCTTTTTCGTTTGAGGTAGTCCCACTTGTTTGATTTTGTTTTTGCTTCATTTGTTTTGGTGTCAACTCCAAAAAATCATTGCCAAGACTAAAGTCAAGGAGCTTACCCTTAAACTTTCTTCTAGGAGTTTTATAGTTTCAGGTCTTACATTCAATTCTTTAATCCATTTTGAGTTAGTTTTTGTGTATAGTGTAAGATAGTAGTCCAGTTTCATTCTTTTGCATGTAGCTGCTCAGTTTTCCCAACAGCATTTATTGAAGAGACTACTTTTTCCCCATTGTATATTATTGGCTCTGTTGTTGTAAATTAATTGACCCTGTATGCATGGGTATATTTCTGGGCTCTCTATTCTGACCCATTGATCTATGTTTCTGTTTTATGCAAATACCACACTATTTTGATTACTATAACTTTGTAGTATATTTTGCAATTGGAAAGTGTGATATCTTCAGCTTTGTTCTTTCTCAAGATTGCTTTGGCTATTCAGGGTCTTTTGTGTTTTCATACACACTTTAGGATTTTTTTAAAATTTCTGTGAAAAATGTCATTGGAATTTGGATAGAGATTGAATTGGATCTGTAGATCACTTTGGGTACTATGGACATTATAATAATATTAATTCTTCCAATCCATGAGCAAAGAACATTTTTCCCATTTATTTGTGTCTTCTTTAATTTCTTTTGTAACCCTTGGTTAAATGTGTTACTAGTTTTTTTAATGCAATTGTAAATGGCATTGTTTTCTTAATTTTCCTTTTGATAGTTAATAGTGTATAGAAACGTAGCTAATTTTATATATTGATTCTGTATTCTGCAACTTTGCTGAATTCATTTATTCTTATAGATTTGTGGTGGATTCTTTAGAGGTTTCCATATATAATATCGTGTAATCTGCAAATAGTAGAGTTTTAGTTCTTCCTTTCCAATTTGGATGCCTTTTATTTTTTTCTTGCCTGATTGCTCTGGCTAGGACTTCTAGTGCTATGTTAAGTAAAAGTGGTGTGAGTGGGTATCCTTTCTTTGCTCCTGATTTTAGAGAAAACTCTTTCAGCTTTTTAAAGTATTGAATATAATCTATCCATTGGTGAAAGTGGGGATATTGGAGCTCCTACTATTATTGTGTTGCTGTCTATTTCTCCCTTCAGGTCTGTCAGTATTTACTTTAAATATTTAGGTACTCCTAGGTTGGGTACATAAATGTTGACAGATGTTATATCTTCTTGGGATTGATTCCTTTATCATTATATGATGACTCTATTTTCTCTGGTAAAGTCTTTGTCTTAAAGTCTATTTTGTCTGATATAAGTATAGCTACCCCTGCTTTCCTTTGGCGTCCACTTGCATAGAATATCTTTTTCCATTCTTTTCACCTTTAGTCTGTGTGTGTGCTTAAAGCTTAAGCAAGTCCTTTCTAGGTAGCTTTAGTCCGTTTATATTTAAAGTGATTATTCATAAGTATGGCTATTGATATTTTCTAATTGTTTTCTGGCTTTGCAGTTCCTTTGTTTCTTTCTTCTTTTCTTGCTCTCTTTTGTGATTTGATGATTTTCTTTATCATCAAATAAATCGGAATACTTAGTTTCCTTTCTTTTTATCTTTTGCGTATCTACTATGGAATTTGCTTTGTGGTACCATGAGGCCTACATGAACCATCTTATATATATATATATTTTTAAAGATTTTATTTATTTATTTGACAGAGAGAGAGAGATAACGAGAGCAGGAACACAAGCAGGGGGAGTGGGAGAGGGAGAAGCAGGTTTCTCGCAGAGCAGGGAACCCAACACAGGGCTCGATCCCAGGACCCTGGGATCATGACCTGAGCAGAAGGCAGATGCTTAACAACTGAGCCACCCAGGCACCCTGAAACATCTTATATTTATAACAATCTATTTTAAGCTGATAACAACTTAACTTCAAATGCATACTAAACTGCATTTTTACTTTCACATCTTTTATGTTTTTGTTCTCACAATTTACATCTTCTAATCTTGTTTATCAAATAACAAATTATTATAGTTATAGTTTTTTTTTTACTACTTTTGTCTGCTAATCTTCATACTAGAGTTATAAGTGATTTACCCATCACCATTACAATATTGGAATAGTCTGAATTTAACTATATATTTACTCTTGTCAGTGAGATTTATACTTTCATATGTTTTCCTGTTACTAATTGGCAACCTTTTGTTTCAACCTGAGGAAGTCCCCTTAACATTTCTTATAAGTCCAGTCTAGTGGTGATGAACTCCTTCAGCTTTTGCTTATCTGAAAAATTCTTTGTCTCTCCCTCAATTCTGAAGCACAACTTTGCTGACTAGAGTATTATTGTTTGCTAGTTTTTGTCTTTCAGAATTTTCAGTGTATTATGCCACTCTCTTCTGGCCTGTAAGGTTTCTGCTGAAGAATCTGCAGGTGGTCTTTTGGGGTTTCCCTGGTACAGAATGAGTTGTTTTCTCTTGCTACTTTTGAGATTCTGTCCTTTTCTTTAACTTTTGACAATTTAATTATAATGTGGCTCAGTGTGTGGGTCTATTTAGATTCATCTTATTTGGAACTTTCTGGGTTTCCTGGATCTGGATTTCTCTTTCCTGAGGTTAGGGAAGTTTTCAGCCATTATTTATTTGAATAAGTTTTCTACCCCACCCCACCCCCTTTACTCTATCCTCCCCACCCCCCACTCTTTTCCCTTCTGACCTCTATAATGTGTATATTGGTCTGCTTCACAGTGTTCCATAAGTCCTTAAGCTGTCTTAATTCTCTTATTTTTTCTTTCTGCTCCTTTGTTTGGATGAATTCCACTGCCTTCTTCTTGGGTTCACTGATCCTTCTTTCCAGCTGATCTAGTCTGCTGTTGAACTCCTCCCTCTTTGAATATTTTAATTCAGTTATTATATTCCTCAGCTCTGTGATTTCTGTTTAAGGCTTTAAAAATATATTCTATTTCTTTGTTGAAATTTTCACTTTGTTCATGTTCTCTTGACCTTGGTGAGCACCTTTATGACTATTATTTTGAACTCCCTACCCAGTAAATCACTTATCTTTGTTTCATTAAGGTCTGTTTCTTTAGTTTTTTCTTGCTCTTTTGTTTGGAACATAGTCCTCTGTTTCTTCATTTTCCTTCACTCCCTGTGTTGGTTTCTGTGCATTAGATAACACAGCCACCCCTCCCAGTGTTGATGGAGTGGTCTTGTGTAGAAAATGAACTTTATCATTCAGCCTGATCCAAGCTCTTGGGTGTCTCTTAAAACTTTGTGATTGTCTAAGCCACCTTCTTTGTTTTTAGTGGGTCCCAGGAATTGAAGGTGTGTCAATCATGTGGGTATTTTCTTGGTCACCCAGTGTGTAGGAGTCACTAAGCTAGTTTCTAGGTTTCTTTCAGAGGGAATTGCTCCAAGTGTAGTTGTAGATTTGGTGTGTCAGGAAACTCCTGCATCACCGTCTTTGATTAGAACGCTTTCAAGATGCTTTTCTCATTCAGCTCCTCCATGAAAGCCTTTCCTGAATTCCCCAGACCGTGGCAGCAATGTCTTGGTGCATCATGCATCTTAGTTTCATTCTATTGTACTGAGCACACTACTTTCAAAGTAAAGTGCTTAAGAACTATTTGCCCCTTCAGCAGAGACACCGTCCAGAAAGGCACTCTAGCACCCCTACAGGTATCCCTTGGTGAAAAGTTTCCTACTGTAATTTTGGGGAAGGTGAATTATAATCAAGGACTTAAAATTACACAATGATAATTGGGGGAGGGAGGGGAATTAGTAAATTATGTCATTTAATACTGGGGAGACTTTTCATAAGAGTTTGTTCTGTAGGGTGTTGGTAAAGAAAAAAATATTCAATGACACTTGGTAAAAATGGCAAGACAGACTTTATTCAGGACCATTGCAATAGGTATAGGGATTATGGCAATGGGATTTTATAGGGGGAGAGAGATTGGCATCAATTCCAAATATGGCATGAACAGGGAGGAATTTAAGCGAAGGATCTGAGTGGGGTTTAGTGGGTGGAAAATTACTAAGAGGAAACATCACAGATAAGGGGGATTCACACTAAATTGACCTAATGGTATTCTTGCTGAAGGCATGCCCGGGTGATCAGACATTATTACCTTGGGGATGCTGAAGGATGAGTAACATGGTCAGATATTCATGATGATCAAATATTGAGAATGGGGAGGGAGAGTTCCAGTTAAACTTAGCAGGGTTTTTGCTAAAACTTGGTTTTACAAGGAAGTTTTGGGCCTAGAATAAAGTTTGGTCAAGCAAAGACTCGTTGTCATTTTTTAAATTATATTTAGTTTATGCTAGTTAAGTTGATCTGTTTGTGGTTTTAGATATTTATTTTCTTTGTTTTGTTTTTAAACAGAAGGAAAGTATATTTAGCTTTATCTTATGGAAATTATGAGATCCAGTTAAAACTGCTGGTAGGCTCTTCTGACAAGGATAAAGGCATTTAGTGCCACCTTGTGGCCATGTCTTCTTACTGCAAAGTTCCCAAGAGCAGCCCTAGAGGAAATTGGCATTTGAACTTTACCAAACCCTGAGGGCACTAAGGATGTGTCATGACAGCAAGAGACACGAACAACTGTACTCTTTCCCCCACTCCCCTCTTTCTCAAGGCTTGAGGTTGAGAAGTAGCAGCTTGCCAAGGGAAGCAGAGTAGTGAAAATGCTGAAGTCCGTACCCTCCCCCCTTGATACTGTGGGTTTCTGAGCCTGAAGTGAAAAGCCAGAGAAGGAAGCTTTGTGTTGAGTGGAGTACTGATTATTATGTTGGACCAGTCTTTTAAAGGCCACGATGAAGGCCTCTTTATTTCATGGCTAAAAGTGGCTAGACAATTTTTGGTGTTGCTCAGCTTTCACCCAAAGGGCAGGCAAAGTGCAAATCCAAATGGCGGCATTGAAGGGACAAAGGAAAAAGAAAAAAATTGTGGGTTTCACTTGTATCCTGTTGTGTGTAGCTCATTCAGTAAAATTTTTCAAATGCATAAATGTGAAAGGAAAAAAATGCATAAATGTGAGGAAAAAATCAGCGGGAAAAGAAGCACAATGATTCTGCCAAAGAACAGGAAAACTGAATTACATTTGGATTCTGGCTTCTCATCTCACTCATGAATAAACCAAGGTTAAAATCAGGGGAGGCAGGAGCCCAAGGTAAAGTTATCAGTAGAGTGTGCTCCCGGATTCATAGTAAATCTATTTTTTTTAAAAAAGATTTTATTTATTTATTTGAGAGGGATGGGGAGAGGTAGAGAATGAGCAGGGGGAGGGGAAGAGGGAGAGGCAAGCAGACTCCCCACTGAGCAGGGAGCCCGATGTGGGGCTTGATGCCAGGACCCTGGGACCATGACCTGAGCCCAAGGCAGACGCTTAACGACTGAGCCACCCGGGTGCCCCAGTAAATCAATTAAAAAAAAAAAATCTGAAAAAATTCTCAAGTCCATGATAGCCAGGACACAAGTGGAGTCTAGTCCTGGCCCTACTGACCCTGACCCAACCATGGTTAGAAGAGCTGTTTCTTTTTGATCTCTCTTCCTCTCCCCGTGGGTCTTTTGCAGGCACTGCAGGCAGGCATGGAGGCTGGTTCTTCCCCAGCCTTCATCCTCCTTTCTTTTCTATGCGCCCTGTCTTCTGCTTCTGTTCCCCCAAATAATGCCTACCCTTTGTACATGGCATAGCCATCAGCCAGTGTTCACACCCACGGTCCTTTCTGTCTCCCCGGAAGGCATTCTATCTCCATTTGCATGGGAGGGTCCCCAGGGCAAGGGCTGACATGCCCGAGGCCATCACACACCTGTAAGGCAGGGCCAGTGGGAGGCCAAGTCTGGGCCTCTCTCCTTCATATTTACTGCCCTAACATCTCTGCCATCTTTTTCTGGCTTTCCGTTTTGGACTATGACCATATTTTTGACTTTTTTTTTTTGGTGTGTGTGTGTGAAAGTTTTCAAGACGCCCACGAGTGGAAAATGTACTCCCCCCAGCCAAATCAAACTCCGCCAGATTCCTTACAGCTGTGTGCCGTTGAAATGACTAATGAAAGCACCTTCTGCTGCTGGTGGAACTTTCACATCGGGCACTGTTGCTGGTGCTCACCAGGACCCGACCCCGCGTATTTACATACTGGATGTCACCCCAAAAGCCCCCGACCAGGGGATTTCCGGGATGTAATAAGAACGTCGCTCTGGGCCTTGGAAGGTGCACTGTCTGAGCACTCGTCCTGCAGGGAAGGGGGGTAGCATTTCGGACCTCACCCCTCCCTCACCAGGCTCTTCTCCTGGGGAGATGCCCAGTTCAGTCACAGGTCCATCGGTGGCAGGACCCTGCCTGCTTGCCAAGTACTGAGGTGCTGGGAATACCAGAAGGAGGAATTCGGAGCCCCTGGACACCCAGAGCTTGGTGCCTGCCTAAGGCACGAGACCCAAACGCTCTGATAAGTTCAATCCAGAACACGGCTAAAAAGGGGGCATTCTGGGAGCTCATTTGAGGGGTGCCTAACTTAGCGGTGACTGGGGGAGGCTTCCCGGGGTTTGTCATGACTGGGCTGTCTTCAACATTTTTTTTAAAAAGTCTTTTTTTCTTAAAAATAAGAAAATCTAGTTATAAAGGTAATGCATTCCATTGAAAATAATTTAAACTTCATAGAAATATGTTCCTTTAGAAAAAGTTGAGGGAATGAAGAAAGAAAACTTGATTCGTAGGATTTCTACTCAGTTGGTGCTGTGGCTTTCTTCCCGAAAAGTTGTGTGTGTGTGTGTGTGTGTGTGTGTGTATGTGTGTGTGTGTGAGTGTTGCGCAGGTGTGCGTGTGTAAGGGGGTGGAGTAGTGTCCTAAAGAAGGAGGTGAAGACTCTAGGGAAGGCCTTGTCCCTGTGGCCACAACCAGCCCGAGTGAGAAATCAGCCAGCCACTTACTGCGTACCCATCTGCTATGGGACTCTCGTTTTTCCGACCTGATTTTCCAGGTTTGGGTCTTGGCTCTTCCTGTCCTGTAACTTCAGTCTCATCTCTGCCCACTCTCCAAACAGTATATCAGGGTGTTTTTCTATGTGAAAAGGATCTCTCCTTGAAAAGAATGATAAGACCTGGTTTGAGATGTGAGTTTGTAACCTGCCACAATGCCAGGAAGAGCTCGCATTTACTGAGGACATTCTGGGCCGAGAGCTTTATTCCTTCATAACATTAATGCTCACAACAACCTTCTGAAGCAGGTGTTTCGTCACTCCCATTTCACAGATGAGGCAAGTAAGGCTATTCCTTGCTCAAACCGCATGGCTAAGAGTTGGCAGAGCCTGGCCTCAAACCCAGGTCTGTGTGACTCCTGAGTCTACGCTTGTGAACACGATCCTCCCCTGCATTCTTTCTCAAGCATATTTGGCCCCAGAAATGTTTTTAATTACATGACCCTCATCTCTGGGCATTATTATTACCATTCCATGGGTCACAATGTGGGAAATGGTGCTCCAGGGAAACACTTCGCCCCACCTGACAGAGATAATAGCACAATCTCAGTGTCTGGATGATTAAAAGATGTTTCACAAAATGGGTGCTGAGAATACTTACCTCCCACCAGGGCCGTGTGTGTCTTAAAAAGAACATTTGTAATGTCTTTGAAGAAATGAAGCAGCATTTTGCCTGGAATGACAATGAAGATTGGTGGCTACTAGGTACAGAGACCCCCCCCCAACCCCCGGCCCTGGGGGGGCGGGCAAGGCTCTGCATGCTAAAACGGGGCTCAGCCAGCCAAGGGAGCCCGCTGGAGAGGAGGGGTCAGAGCTTGACTAAAGTTTGTTCAACGAGGGTGTTCTTGTCAGCATTCCGGAAGCCTTGCAAGAGGCAGGACCTAGACATAGGACTCAGAATGATGAGAGTCAGGGAGGGTGTGACAGCCATGGGAACAGCTGGAGCTCAGCCAGGCACCAGCGGGTGTCTTAGGGCTCCTACAGCCACTGAGGGGCTGACCTTTGGACAGTCACACAGGCTTCCTCCCATTTTTATGTCTTACTGCATCCACATAGTTTCATCCAGTGCTTTGCAAACTTGCATTTCCAGGATTTCATACTTTCTACTCTCATTGAGACTGGAGAGCACAAAGGTTTTATTTACCTTGCACAAGGGTTTTAACCTCTTTACAAAGGAGCGATACCTTTTATTGACTGAATTGTGTCCCCCCCCCGCCCCAATTCATATATTGAAGCCCTAACCCCCAATGTGACTCTGTTTGGAGATCGGGAACTCTAAGGAGGTAAGTAAGGTTGAATGAAGTCCTAAGGGCAGAGCTGTAATCTGATAGGACTGGTCCTTCAAAGAAGAGGAAGGAACTCCAGAGAGGAACGGACATGGAGACACGGCAGGTAGGAGTTGGCTGGAAGCCAGGAAGAGACACTCATCTGAAACTGAAGTTTCAGCACCTCTTGGACTTCTTGCTTCCAGAACTGTGAGAAAATCAATTTCTCTTGTGTAAGCCGCCCAGGGCCGAGTAGCATAAACCAAGTCCGGTTGACTGAGACTGAAAAGGAACTCCTAAGAGGATATTGAATCCAGTCAGGAAGACTGGAGCCTCAGTGTGGGGTCTCGTTAGGCTCACGTGTAGAAGGGTGTGTGAGGACCACAGAGCCACATTACAGGACACTGGATGCTGCCGGCGGCTCTGACATCTCCAGCCCTGGACTGCCATCTTGCAGAATGAACATGCCTGTGGTCCCCGTAGTTCAGGAGCAGCGCTATCTCCTTGGTAGCGCCTACATTACCCATCTGCTACATTCTAGCTGCAAGGAAGCCTGGAAAACTGAGCATGTGGCATTTTCAGCATTGACAGTGCTCCCATCGAGATTCATAAGTTGGGGGAGCTTTCCCAAACAATAAAGGGAGATTAAAAAATGCCAGTTGGCCAACAGGAACGAAAAGTTTCTCCACAGATAGGGAATCTTACAGACCCCCAAAATAGAGAGTGTAGCTTCACTCATAGGACCAAGAACCAGAAATTGGAAAGCCAGGAGCTGGGTTACACTGCCTGTGTCTCCCTGTAGTCTTTCTTTCTCTCTGTCTTCCTGAGGACTGGGTTTCCTGATCCACTTGCTCATGGTGAAGGCCACTTCCTTCCTGACTGTGGGAAATTAGTTGCCTGTCTCCTCTGGGACTTCTGTTTCTTCTTCTTCCAGAAATCCTTCCCTATTCCCTTTTGAGGGTCCCTTTTTTGTCCATTTATGCTCTGGGTGGCTCCAGCACCAGCTCTAGGAAAGAACCACTTGATCCAGGTCCAAGGCAATCATTGTAATCCCTGGCCACAGCGACTGATCCAGGGATGGACCTGTGACCTAAGACAGCCTGACACTTTAAAAAATTGAACTATAACTGGGATGCCTGGGTGGCTCAGTCAGCTAAGTGTCTGCCTTTGGCTCAGGTCATGATCCCAGGGTCCTGGGATCGAGCCGCATGTCAGGCTCCCTGCTCAGCGGGAAGAGCTCCCTGCTCTTCTCCCTCTCCCTCTGCAGCTCCCCCTGCATGTGTGCGCTCTCTCTCTTCCTTTCTCTTTCTCTGTCAAATAAATAAATAAAATCTTTAGAACAATCAAACTATAACTTACATGTAAAATGCATGAATTTTAAGTGTTTGGCTCAATGAATTTTACAAATTTATACACCTGTGGAACCACCACCAAGATGGAGTTTTGGACATCTCCAGCAGCCCAAAAGCTCCCTTGTCAATACTCCATCCAAAGATAATCACTAGTCTGACTTTCATTACCATAGATAGAAATCTTTACCTTTTTCCATCTAAATGGAATCATACTGTATATATAATCTTTGGTATCTGGATTTTTGCTCAACATTATGTCTGTGAGATTCATCCAAGTTGTTTTATACAGTCTTGGCTTATTCATTTTCACACCTACATGGTATTCTATTATATGAATTTTACCACAATTTATCCATTTTACCATTGGTGGACATTTGGGCTGTTTCTGGTTTGGCGTTATTAAATAATGTTGCTACATATTTTACTGTATATATCTTGGCAGATAAAAGCACTCATTTCTTTGGGTATATATCAAGAGTGGAATTTCTAGGTCATAGAAAAAAAAATACATAATGTTAGTAGGTATTACCAAATAGTTTCCCAAGTGATTGTGCCAATTTACACATTTGCCAGCAATATATGAGACTTACAGTTGCTCCACATGCTTGCCTGTACTTATTGTTGGCCTTAGAAGTTGTGGCCATTTTGATTGGATATCACAGTATCACATTGTAGTTTTAACTTGTATTTCCATGATGACTAATGGTGCTGAACACTTTCATATGCATATTGGCCATTTGGATATCCTGTTTGGTCAAGTGGCTGTTTCTGAAAAACACTGGTTGTTAGTCTTTTTTTTTTTTTTAATTGACTTCCAGCAATTCTTTATGTATTCTCAATGCATGTATCCTTTGAGTCCATATACAGATATTTGCTTGATAACATATATTGCCAACATGTTCACCTATCCCATGGTTTGCATTTTCAGTTCCTTGATGATGTACTTTGAGGGACATAAGCTCGATGTATTAATATTTTCCATGGTTACTGCTTTTTAACTTGTTCTGTTTAAGACATTGTCATGGAGTTTATATACCACAGGATTTTGGAAATTACTTGAAAACACTCTCTTATATTCTGGATTCGGAAACCAGGGTGAGGATATGGTAAATAATAGTCTTGTCATCCTAACTGGGGCAAAACCACTGGTAAACCAGAACACAAACTAAAACCCAGGTCTCCTGGATTGAACCCTCACCCCCTACCTGTAGTCTGTCAAAGAAAGACCTGAAGGGTGGTGATGAATGACACCACTTTCGGTTCAGGCCTACGGTAGGCTAAGGTAGGTGGAGGTTTTCCTCTCTTGCTTTGACCCTGGGCAAATAGAAAGTGAGATCCATCTGGTCTGCAGTGGCAGAGACTTCAGGAAGTCCACACAAGTCAAAGGGCCAAAGTAGATCGGTGTCAACAGGCAGAATTCAGAGGGACTTCCCCGAGGTCCTTCCTGTCAAAGAAAGAAACATTAGAGATCTTTGTGAAGAGAAAAACAACTCAAGGACTATTCCAGACTGGATAATGTCTCCCGGGTGGGGCCGCTACACCTTGGTTTTTAGGACACTGGGCTCCATCCCACTGTGGCCAGTTGCAGGAATCTGGGATTGAAATCCGGATGCTTCAAGCAAGTCCTAGGGGAAGGCTCAGTTCCAGGGAGCAGAAGGGTTTTCTTACTGGCAGCCAGAGGGAGGTGATGGACATTTGGATGCCTTGGTGTTCACCAATGAGTGGAAGATCGGCGATGTGGTGATGACTCCACAAGGCCTTTTCTGACCTCCTCTTCTGGCCTCTGACTCTCACCACCTGATTGCAACAACCAGTACCACATGGGTTCCCTTAGACATGCTCACGACTCTCAAAGTGTCACTGGGATCTCTATACTGACAATAGACCTATTTTGAATGTCCCCTCACACGATTAGAGGAAGGCAGCACATTTCAGAGTGGTTCCTAAAATCAGATGTGTGGACTGGTGCCAGGCTGTGTAAGAATTATCCTTGTGGGTCTTGGCTTGGGCCTGGGACCCTGGCATCTTTTTTAAGACGGTCCGGGTGAGCATGATAACAGATGATTCTGGAAATCATTTTGCTACTTAGTGCTTGGGCTCTGACAGACCAGGGTTTCAATTCTGCCTCTGCTTTACCCCTTAACAATTGTACTTTCTTGCCCACAAATAATCTCTTGAGCCCTCAGTTTTCTTGTCTGCCAAATGTGGAATAATAGCAATATGTACCTCATGATGTTGTTACCCCGAGTGAGTGAGGTAATGTGAAGCCCTTAGAGCTGAAGCCCAGGGCTTGTCGCTCAGTGAGTCACAATCATATGTGCTACTGTCATTATTATTATCAGTCCAGACACATCTCTCTCCCCTCCTCTCTCCATTCGCACAGTTCCTTTTTATGCCCTAACCACATATTCACATTGCTTAGTTACATAAAACCAAATGCCCACACTACATTTTATTTAATACAAAGAGAACAAAGAACACATTATTATTTTGTTCTTATCGGTGAAAAAAGAGGACAGAGAAAGTTACATGATTTGCCCCACATCCCCTAACTTGTAAGTGCCAGATCTGTGGTCTCAACCCCAGACTGTGGGTTCTACAGCCAAGAAGGATGGATTGGGGAGAAATGCCTCACAGGGGCACCTGGGTGGCTCAGTACTTGGGCGTCTGCCTTCGGCTCAGGTTATGGTCCCAGGGTTCTGAGATCGAGCCCCGCATCAGTCTCCCTGTCTGCTTCTCCCTCTCCTACTCCCCCTGCTTGTGTTCCCTCTCTCGCTGTGTCTCTCTCTGTCAAATAAATAAATAAAATCTTAAAAAAAAAAAAAAGAAATGCTGCACAGCTGCGGGAGGAGACACCGTCTACTCACACCCGCTCGGCTTCAGGTTCTATGTTTTGAGCGTGCGCGTCATTGCAAAGAAGCTCAATTCATCATCCGCTCAGTTTTAACAGATCAACTCTTTCCCACAAAGGGGAAGCGAACAGATGAAATGAAGGTTCATCCTTAACGCCTGGCTGACCAGGCGAGGCCACCAAGCCACGTTAGAAACGCGGAGTCGCTGCCCCTCATTTGAACCCACATTTCAACCAGGTCACGAGGTTGACGTCTGAGAAGCAGTAAGAGAAGCAGTAAGAGCAGTTAAGTAAGCAGTAAGAGTAAGAAGCAGTAAGACGTCACGAGGTTGACGTCTGAGAAGCAGTAAGAGGAGGCAGGACCCCCCCGGGTGGGGTAAAGAGGTCCAAGCGCTTGCACCGGGCAGTACTTTCCTGATTGAGGGAGTTGGGATTTCCAGGGGAGAGCGACACGGTTGGTGAGGAGGACACTTCGCTGGGCAGCACGTCACACAGTAGAAGCATTCTTTCTTATTCTTACCCACATCCCTGCGCATCCCGCCACCAGTGTCGTTCCGACAGTAGCCCCGTGGGGCCTCACTGAGACATGCTCATGACTGTGGAAGCATCATCGGAGTCTTCATAGTGACCAAGTCCCTTTACAGTGGGCGTCTTTGAATGCTTGAACCTTTCCTTACATGATTGAGGAAGATGGGAACAATGTGGTAGTAAAATTGGATTCGAATAGGCCTCTCCCACATCTGCGAGTCAAGATGACACGGTTGCTGATGAGTGTGTGTGTGTGTGTGTGTGTGTGTGTGTGTGTGTTTTGTTGTTGTTTTTTGACTGTTCTGGGTTCCAGGGATCTTCTTCCTTGAATTTTCACTGTTGATTCGCGAGTGTGCAGCTCCCGCGAAGTTGTCATTGTCTAATGTTTATGGTGGTTTGTGGATTTTTCTTTTTTTTTTTTTTAAGATTAGGGACTATGTCTTTTTTTTTCACTTAAATTTAAATTTTATTGAAGTATAACATGCATACAGAAAAGAGTACAAAGCTTAAGCATAGAGCTTGAGGGAATGCATAAAGATGCACCCTCATGCACCCAGCACCTCAGTCAGGAAACAGAATGGTAAAACTGCAGAAGCTTCTCACTGCTCTCTTACAGTCACTACTTCCTCTTTCTCCTCCCACCAGGGGGACCAGAGTCCTCGCTTCTCCAAGTGTACATTTGCTTTGTATGTGGGAACCATATTTTTATGTCAGAAAAAAAATACTTCATTTAAGACATAATTATAAAACTCTAGAAGCATATGTTCTTCAGGAAATACACAACACTTGGGTTACAAGTTCTGTAGTCCCTGGCTTTACTTGTAAAAGTTGGATTTTCAATTTAATTTTGTCTTCTTATATTGCAATAATTTCAAACTTAGAGAAAACTTGCAAGAAGAGAGTAATAATTTTTCTCTTGAATCAACTGAGGGGAATTTGCTGGCACTGATGCTCTGTCCCCGCCCCCCCCCAATATTTTAGTGTATAGTTCTTTCACACAGGACGTCCTTCTACATAATGATAATACAACTATCAAAATCAGCAAAATAACATGGATACATTATTACCACTTAATGTGAAGACACCATTCAAGTTTCGTCAACAAGTCCGGGATCACATACTGCATTTAGTTGCCGTGTCTCCTTGGTCTTCAAAGTGGGAGAGTTGCTCACTCTTCCCTTGACTTTCAGAACCTTCACACTTTACAAAATTACAGGGCAGTTATTTTGTTACGTGTACTTCAATTTGAGTTTATTGGATATTTCTTCATGATTAGAGTTAGGTAATGCTTTTTTATTTTAGGCAGGAAGATCACAGAAGTGATGGTCTTCTCATTGCCTCCAATAGGTGGTGCCCAATTTTAATTTGTCTTATTAAAGGTTAATATTTACCTTGATCACTTGACTAAGAGTATCTGCTAGGTTCCTTTATTGTAAAAGTATTCTTTCCCCCTTTTTACTTAATATTTTGTGGGAGGTGTTTTGAGACCATTTATATATCCCATTCTATATCAAACATTCACCCATTAGTTTTAGCATCCATTGATTATTATTATTTTTTATTCAAGTATAATGGACATAGTGTTATATTAGTTTCAGGTGTACAATACAGTGATTCAATAATTCTGTACATTGCTCAGTGCTCACCATGATAACTGTACTCTTAATTCCCTTCACCTATTTTATCCATCCTCCCATCCACCTGCCCTCTGGCAACCACCAGTTTGTTCTCTATAGTTAAAAGTCTGGTGGGTTTTTTTTTTTTTATTTGTTTGTTTCTTTTTTTCTTTGTTTTGTTTCTTAAATTCCACATATGAATGAAATCACATGGTATTTGTTTTTCTCTTACTGACTTATTTCGCTTAGTTTTATACCCTCTAGATCCATCCATGTTTTTGCAAAGGGCAAGATTTCATTCTTTTTTATGGCTGAGTAATATTCTGTTACACACACACACACACACACACACACACACACACACACACCCCACATCTTCTTTATCCATTCATCTATGGATGGACATTTGGGTTGCTTCCATATCTTGGCTATTGTAAATAATGCTGCAGTAAATATAGGGGTGCATGTATCTTTTCAAATTAGTTTTTTCATTTTGTTTAGGTAAATATCCAGTAGTGCAATTACTAGATCATATGGTAATTCTATTTTTATTTTTTTGAGGACACTCCATACTGTTTTCCATAGTAGCTACACCAGTTTACATTCCCACCAACAGTGTACGAAGGTTCCTTTTTCTCCACATTCTCACCAACATTTGTTATTTCTTCTGTTTTTGATTTTAGCCATTCTGACAAGTGTGAGGTGATATCTCATTATAGTTTTGATTTGCATTTCCCTGATGGTGAGTGATGTTGAGCATCTTTTCATGTGTCTGTTGGCTATTATGTCTTCTTTAAAAAAAATGTCTATTCCTGTCCTTTGTGCAATCTAGTGATTATTCTTGTCTGAACCAATGTTATTATGATGGTTGCCAGATAGTTATTTTCTAACTTAATCTAATCATTGATTCTATATTTATTAGTTGGCATTCTCCTGTAAGGAAAAAATTTCTCTCCTTATCAAAATTAATTAATTAACTAATTCATTCATTTGCACCAGTATGGACTCATGGATACCTATGTTATTCACTTGGGGTCTAATCTCTTATCATCATTATTTATCAAACCTGTCATCAAATTGTTCCCAATTTGGCAGTGTCCCTATCATTCTTTTAGTACTTCCTTACTTTCTGGAACAAGATATTCTAAGAGCGTCTTGTAACTCTCCTGCCATTTCTTCTGAGGGCCCTACTTCCTTTTAAAGGAGAATGGTGTTTAGAAATCAAAATGTGGATGCTAGGTATGTTTAGTGTTATTGGAATGTCACTGCTCCCAGCTTACCTCAGTGGCTAGAGCTAAGGAGCACATACATACATACTCTACTCAGGCTTCGATAGCCTGCACTAAGCTGTGAGGTCACTCTCCTCATCTGCTCCTGCCTTACTATCCTGCCTTCCCACTCTTGCCATCTGCCCAACCTACAGCTAGATCCTCTCGTCACCCTGCTCAGAACCTAATATCCTTCACCAGGCTGCTGTCACTGTCTCTCCACACAGTCACCCTCCTTCCCCATTGCCACAGCCTGTTCCTCTCCAGTTCCCCTTCAAGGCTTCCATACCCCGGAATTCCACCTACCATGCCCAGCCCCTCTGAATAACTTTTGATTATGCAGGATGGAAGGCAGGAAAGCAGAGATGGTCACAGGGCCAACTTCTCCATCAGGTACAGTAGACAGAGTTCTCAGGGCCCATGATATTTTAGGGGCCTGCAACAATGTCGCAACTTTAATTTCTTTTAAATTCAGAAGAAATAATGAACATACTAATGAACGCAACCTGAATTAAATTTATTTTTATATCAATGCAAAGTAAAATGTTTATTTTTTTTTAAAGGTATGGAAGAGACTTTGTTTAGCTTTGTGAGGCGTTACTTTCACAATAATACATACCCTTGGCACTGTAAGACCCTATTACAGTTTCATAAATTGCCCTAATAAGGTAAATATTTAGGTTGATATTATGAGGCTTTCAGACATTAAGTTTGAGAAAGTTAATGGTTATCAGAATTTACACAGATGATGACAATCAAAACAGTAAATAAAATCAAAGACTAAGACTTAACACCCCTAATAACACAGTAATTTGTAATTTCTAGTCAAACATCTATTCCTGTGTTATATTCATTTTGATATCTTATTTTCCATTTTATACTCTGGTGTTTTCTTCCGAATATAGGTACAAATAATCTTTTGTGTTAACTCCCACTTTTAATACCACAAAGCACACCTGGTTTACCTTGGCTCTCTTTTTATCATTTAGTGTAGGATATGCTTTTTAAATAGTTATAATCTAGTAACTTCATGAATGAAAAAATTTTAAGAAAGCTAAGAACAAATAATGGAGTCGTTCTTTCACTGGGCCTCATCCAGTTTCAGGAAAACCAATTCCCAAAAGCAGCAGTTCTGTATGATAAATCTTCCTGTGTCTAAACAGAAACTGAAAGAAAAGTGAAATTATGGGAAATATATAATAGTTTACTAGATATTGTGTGCTTTTAATAGCTCAACACTGGTAATACTTGATAATCAAGAGTAAAGTAATAGGCTAACGTTGGAAAAATGTATGCTTTAATAAGTATATGAACAATTAGGTAAGCGTGTAGAGAAGCTGACCAAGATACATATATTAGGAGAGGCCAGTGTCCATCTAAATTTTCTATACTTCATTTTTTTAACAGAATATTTATTCAAGTTGTTTAATGTGTAATTTCTCATGTGCCATTTTGGAAGTCCTTTATTGTAAAGACTCTTCTTTTGTCTGATGACCAACAGCAGCCACAGTGTCAGTGATTATTCTGGACCTCCACGGTGGATAAATTCAATTTCTTTTTGGGACACAAGTTTCCTTCTGTATTTCTGTCCTGAGGTACTGTTTTTATTATTTCTGCAGTGTCTGGTGGACCCTGATGCACCAGCCATGCTGGTGATTTACTTCCATCAGAATGCTGTGAAGTTGAAGAGGAGTGAGGTGGTAGTCCCGTTGATCTCAAAACTTCTGATACATTGGGTTTACGGTTGTCTCTTCTGTCAGGGGACCTTATTAATGGAGTATGTGACTCGATGACCTGAATGACCCTGCTGGCAGATGCCATCTCACTGCCCATCATGACCCAAATTAATTTTTATGGAGGAAGGGAAGTAGCAAGGCCTCATGAAAGTTGCAATGCAGGCTTGCTGTCTTGATTAGTTTTGTAGGTCCAGTTCCTTGTAGGGTTTCTGGAACATAGTATATACTCAATAAATGTGAAATAAATGAATGATTAAGTGGCCAAGCATTGGGGCTTGTATTTCTTGTTTTTCCCATGGCAGACAAGAATAGAGCAGAAAAAAAAGTCATATTTGTTGGTGGCCTGTTTACCAGAATGAGTGTTTGCTTTCCCCGAGTAGTTCAAAGCTATCTATATATTTATCCATTAATTCAAATCTTTACTGACTACCTATTATGCACATGCTCTGCTCCCTTTGTGTGTCAAGATGGGATTGTGGAATGTCTACTTTAGTCTTAGGAGAACAGGGTGTATCTATAAGAACAAAGTCCTGAACTAATCAGCCAGTGTGGGAACTGAACGGACTCCACCTCCCTGGGAGAGCCCTCCAGTACACGGGGCTCGAGCAGGTCAGAAATGTGCTGAGATAATCCTCCAGTTCCAGTAATACACGTCCTTACTCCATGCAGCCTTTTCTATAATGTTGACACGAACCAACTTCATCTTTTCTCAGTATGAGTCACTTTTAAAAATGTACACATCGTCCAAACTGGCTTAGTTCCTAGTGCTGTCAGTTGCTTTTTAAACAATAATAAAATCAAGTCTAAGGCTCATGTTGTGAACTTGGTTTTATTGGTGTCGTACAATGTGAGATGGATGAGATATTTGGGGCCAGAATTGTTTACCATCTACCATTTTTATTGAAAACGTTCTTATTCCAATCTAACTAAATTAAATGAGTCATAATTCAGAAAGTGGATAAAGTTAAATTTTCCTCTGTGCTGACTATGAAAAGTACTTGACAAACACAATAATAACATAGACATGATTGTATAAGGAATACTCAATATACTTAAAATAACACATAACTTTCAAGTACCCTCAAGTACTTTGGCATAAAATCTTCCATTCAAACCTTTACTATATTCTAGGTCAGCTGTTGGCAAACTGTGGCCTGGAGGCCACATCCAGCATACTCCCCCCCCCCTTTTTTTATGGCCTGTAAACTATTTTTTTAAAAATGTTTTTAAGTGGTTGAAAAAATTAAAAAGAAGAATATTCTGTGATATGTGAAGATTATATTAAAATTCAAGTTTCAATGTCCATAAGTAAAGTTTTATTCTACTCAGTTACACCCATTTGCTTATGTATTATCTGTGGCTACCTTTGAATGATGAAGGGCAGAGTTTAGTTGCAGCAGACACTATATGGTTCCCAAAGCCAGAAATATTCGCCATCTGAAACTGAACAGAAGAGTTTGCCTTCCCTGGTGTGAGGTTCTTGAGACACAGCAGTGAACAAAATGGAGATCCCTGTGTTGGAGGAGGTCATCAAGAGGGTGTGACTTCCAGCTGACCTGTGAGCTAGAGCCAGGCAATGGGAGGCTTCTTAGTCCTTCCCTGTCCTTGGAATGCACTTTTCCAAGGACCATTCCCATCGTCGGAGCTGTTTCAAGGACACAACTTTAAAAAAGTAATGTGTTGTCTAAAAAAAAAAAAAAAGTAATGTGTTGTTGAGACCATTTGGACTGTGTATGTGACAGAACCCTGTTAAGGCCTCTATATAAACTTTTAAGATTCTGGCAGGTGGGGATGAAGATCTACCCATCTTGTCGCCCAAGACAAGCCTTGTATGTAAACTCCCTTGCTTGTTAAACCTGCCACCTACCAATCCCAAGTGGTCTGTCTCTTTCTTTTGTCTCTCCCTGCCCTCCTTGTATGGGGGCCAGGTTTGAATTTCGCCCAGAGAACTCCCAAGGTTGCAAACCAACCCCCTGCCCTCAGAAAACTTACACTTAGGCAGGGAAAGACAGTAAACATTATATATAATGTATTAAAAGGTGATCAATGTGATGGGGAAAAAAAAATAGAGTAAGGTAACAGGAATGAAGATTTTGTGGGGGGGAGGAGGATGTTACAATTTTTTTTTAAAGATTTTATTTATTTATTTGACAGAGAGAGAGAGAGAGAGAGAGACAGCGAGAGAGGGAACACAAGCAGGGGGAGTGAGAGAGGGAGAAGCAGGATTCCCGCTGAGCAGGGAGCCCGATGCGGGGCTCCCTCCCAGGACCCTGGGACCATGACCCGAGCCGAAGGCAGACGCTTAACGACTGAGCCACCCAGGAGCCCAAGATGTTACAATTTCAAAGAGAACAATCAGGGTAGAACCTCATTAAAAAGGTGATACTTGAGCAAAGACTTGAAACGGGTGAGGAAGTGAGCCAATGTGGGTGTCTGGGGGGAAAAGCATTCTAGGCAGATTATGGCAGCTCCTCACAGGGTTGTTGTGTAGATTAAGTGAGTAATGTATTTAACTAAAAATAGTGCCTGGTAAATGGTAAATTCTCAAAAAACATTTCTTTTTTTAGTACCAGCTGGCTGTAGATGCTACTTTCCTCTTTGCAGGGGTCTGCTGCACTGCGTGACTCTCGGTAGGCAATCAGTATAGCAGAAAAAGACTCTCCTGAGTACAGGGGATCTTGATATCGTAGCTTTATCTGTCCCAGGATTAGCTTTCATCCCTGCAGCTTAGCTTTCAGGGACAGAGCTGTCTTGGAGAATCGTGGGTTCAGGAGGTATCATATCTGTGGTCTGCATAATTATAAAAGACAGATTCCAGAGTTTGTCATCACACACTGGCAAAGGGACTTGCCCCACCATCACACAATTAGTCAGCAGCAGAGCTTCGATAGGCATGGGGTCTTATGCTTCCAAGTCTAGTGTTCTGTTCCTGGCCTGCACTCTTTGTCCTGCACAAAATCTATTTTTTATATAGCTTATTTCTTCCAGTAAATTTTCAGGTGTCTTTGTGCAGGGACCATGTCTTACTCATTTGTTTTCCCCTTCAGAATCAGGCACCAAACAAACAAAAAACCAAAACCATTGAAAGAATACTCAGTACTTGAACCTGATGAGCTCTATAAGGCTAGCTAGGCTGCTAGATAAGAGATGGCATTTCTAGGGCAAAAAAAAAATTGGGCAGATGATACAGATCAAACACTTTGTTATCCTTTGTCTTAGTCTGGGTGGTTCTCAAAGTGTGGTTTATGAACCAGCAGCATCAGCATCACCTGATGCTTGTTAGAAATGCAAACTCTCGGGCCTCAACTTGAACTCACTGAATTTGAAACTCTGGGTGTGGGGCCCAGCAATCTATGCTGTAATAACACTCCAGGTGATTTTGAGGCATGCTAAAGTTTGAGAGTCCCCGGCCACTCTTTTGTCTTTATGGATCTCTGGCCAGGACTCACTCTGCTCTGGCTAGTGCCTAAGCTATGTGTTGTGTGAGAAAGGAGCTTCTTTTATAAAACTTGGTGATAACCCAAAGGCAGGAAAATCTCTCTGGGGAAAGTTGAGATTGTATCACATTTCCAGGAGGTTTAACATATTCCCTCTGATTGATGAAGGTGGGAAACACATTGGCATGAAGAATAACCTGGATTAGGTGTTGAAATAAAGGAAGCTTTTAAATTCCTAAAATTTTAACTCTGGTTGGGCTTTGGCTTTGGGAACAGTATGGAATCTGGAAGCTCTGCTCTGATTTAGGCAGGCCACTTGAAACATTCTCTTGCAAAAAAGCAGAAGGCCAATTAATAGTAAGTGGCTTCTCCAGAGTCCTACGGCAGATCAGCCTGTACGAAGCACATGTATTAATCATTCCAACCTTGCAGGACTGCAGATGTGGGGTACCTTTGGCTGAGGTATGGGAAGAATAACCTAGGAATGCATCTTTGACCTAGGATAAAAGACTCTGACAAATCCTCCCTGTTTCCCCATATATATAAAATATCTGAGCACAGGAAATGAAACTTAGAATTTGAGACAAATAGTTAAAAATATCTTTGTAAAGAAGACATGGATTGTCAAGACAATATTAACAAGGCAAATACAAATGCACAGTGAGAAGATTACAGAGAGTTCTACCAAGCACAAGCTTTACATCAGCAACATTACAATGCAAAAATAAGGATGATCTAATCAGGTCTGACAAATGGTTGACCATAAAATATGACATTATCAATACTTTTTGAAAAATGGATTTATTTTTAAAAAATCTCTTCCTGCCACGGTAGGAGGACTTGCCTAAACATATAGTATACCTTCAGGGATACAAACAATAGCATGAGGCCAGCTTGATTAGCAAGATCTTTGAAAACAGACAGAAAACAACCATTTTAGTGCTGTCTGCCTCAGGTCAGTATTTTACAACATTTCACCAATCTCGCTCATATGTTTTTAGAAGTCATTTTGAAGTTTCTTGCCTGTAATGTCAAAAGACATGATGTATCATGGGGGAAAAGTGTATGCTTCCTGCTGAAGTAGACATGTTTGAAATAATTCAAAGGAAAAATGGCATGAAATTAAATTTCATTCTTTGTCAGGAAATACTACTGGAAAATTTACAAAAATATCACATGGAGAATTTTGTTGACAAATTGTTCCCTGCGGGATGCTTGTGACACAAATGGATGAAAGTGCAGATGTTTCTCACATGTCTCAGCTAAGTAAGTGCTAGATTTTGTTTCAGTAGTAGAATTAGGGAAGAACCACATTTCTGAATGTATTACCAAGGGAAATAAATACAGATATTCTCAATTGTATACGATTTATTGAAAACATTGTTCTGTGGGGAAAATGCTGGAGTACGTAGCTTTTCTGTACTTTTAAACTATCTTCTTTGGGTGAGTTCTCAGAAATGTCACTCTCACCTTTTTCTTCTGTCACATTGTCAACCACAGTGCAAGAAGAATCTCAGGGCCAAGAAATTGGCATGTGTACTCTGCTTGAGGCTTGGACTCTATCCCGGGGGAAAATGGATCAGATTTGTGATGGTCAGAGGCTGGAGGTGGCAGAGGGCCCAGAAGGAGCCAAGTTGGAGGCAGGGACAGTTGGAAAGCAGGGCAGATGTGCTGGAAGGACAGATGATGACATCCTGAATTAGGGACATAGGGCATGACTCAAAATGTTGAGTGAGGGTGACAGATGTCAGGAATGACTCCTAGGTTTCTGGCAGTGAGTCAGGAAGCGAGAACATTTGGAATAGATTTTTGGGAACAGACACAGGAAGTAAGCTGAGCTTTCAGTGGATGTTAGCTCCTTGGCTCCCTTCTTATATTTCACTGTCACAACGTGCCCCCTATCCAGGTAACCTCCCACATCCAGGTAACCTCCCATATCCAGGTAACCTCCCATATCCAGGTAACCTCCCACATCCAGGTAACCTCCCACATCCAGGTAACCTCCCATATCCAGGTAACCTCCCCACATCCAGATAACCTCCCATATCCAGGTAACCTCCCACATCCAGGTAACCTCCCACATCCAGGTAACCTCCCATATCCAGGTAACCTCCCCACATCCAGATAACCTCCCATATCCAGGTAACCTCCCACATCCAGGTAACCTCCCACATCCAGGTATCCTCCCACATCCAGGTATCCTCCCACATCCAGGTAACCTCCCACATCCAGATAACCTCCCACATCTGGGCTCTGGGCTGGGGAAGTAAAACAGCCTGATCGTAAGAGAGAAACTCCAAAATTTATGAGCTTATGCTTGCATTTCAACTGTTATATTTGGAGTGAAATTTCTTTAAGAGTTTTAATGGTATTTCATAAGTTTTATGAGAGGTGTTGATGTAGTTTTAGGATATAGGTGAGGTTTGGTGGGGTGAGGTCCAGAGCCAATGACCAAGAAAGAATTCTTGAGACATCTTCTGTGCAAAATGTGGTTTTGTTGAGGCACAGGGACAGGACCTGTGGGCAGAAAGAGCTGCTGCCCCCTGGGGTTGTGAGGGGTGACTGATTATATACTTAGGAGTTGGGGGAGGTACGGAAAAGGGAGGTTTCAAAAGGATTTTCATATGTTAGAGAAGACTCACAGGATACCAGAGGCCTTGCCATTGTCAAGTTAAGGTTGTTTTTCCCTCTAGCAAAGCAATAACATTAAAATAGTTGGGAGCTTCCTGGAAGAATATCACATATATCCCACCCAGGAGGGGGGGGTTGGGAGGGATGTTGCACGGTATCAAGTTGTGCTTTGTCCTCAGCCAGCCTTCTGTTCCCTCATCAGTGTGTTTATAGTTAAGAATTATGGGTGGTATAGTTATAATTTTTAAATATTACACTAAATATAAGGCTTTTCCTCCTAATTTTGCCCAAAGTTTCTTTTCCGTCCATATTGATTTAGCAATTAAGGATGGGCTTTTCTTATATTGCTTGTCTAATCTGAGGAAAGTCTGATTTCTTTGCTTCCTAAAAAGCCATAAAGTAAGTTTCTTGTGAAAGATATTTTTTCTTCCTACTCCGAGAACTTATCTAAATATTTTAACATCACCTCTCAATAGATGTGTATTCAGTTAGCAACAATGAATGAAGAATAGGTTTTTGGGACTTAAGCTAATAATAACACAAACATTAATTACCAGTCGATGAGTGCCAGGCAGCATAATATAATTTATACCTATCATTTCTAATCGTAAAAATAATACTGTAATACAGACACTTGCCTGGGAGAGTAGTAATGGGATCTACAAATTGTTTCTGTTTCCTTTCCTTTTCTGAGTTTTTTTCTGGAAAATGACTTAGTAAAACTTGGTTTGTTTATGCAGGAACAGTACTGTGTTTATTAATACTTGTTCAAATTTGGAAATGTTTTCATGTAAAATATCTAATACTTAAGCCTATGAAATAAATAGTAATCTTTATTTGAAAGAGGAGAAAATTGAGACACACAGGGTAAAGGAGTTAGCCATGGAGTTGATAATAGAGCTCAGGGCTTCTGACTACAAAACTGGCTCTTTTCACACTGTCTTGTGTTTTGTATGCACTAGATGAAAAATTTCTTCACTGAACAGTGCATAGGCATTTAGTTGCTCAGGATTTATTACCTATGGTTCCCACCATGACATTTAAGTGAAGCATTTAAGGTGTTTGTTACATCCTGTATCCTGTTCTCTAGGACCTGTCAGCATAGGGGCAAGAACGAAGGAAAAAAATAAACCCAAATCAACAGGGGTATATGTAGAATTCCAGGGGCTTTATGCATCTAGTCCATTAAGAAGGTCATGGCTGTAATATCAGCTGTAATGGGTTACAATTATGGAAATCTATTCTTACTCTCCAGGTTGCACTGGTCTTTAACATTGGCTAACATGGAGGATTAAGTGGGGAGACAATAGGCATTATTTTTTGTGCAACTTGCTGTTTCTCAAGGTGCTGTCCTTGTTCTGTTTGGCTTAGGAGGAAGAGCTGCCTCAAGATCTTCTCAGGATTCTTTCTACAATGATAGTTCTTATTCGGCAGGTCAGGGTCAATGAGAGCATTTTAATTTTGTTCTCTTAAATTGGAGAAATAGTTAAGGGTATGTGAACTTCCCGTGGACTTCTGTGAGGTAACACTGGATTGCATTTATCACCTGATTCCCATACACCCTTGCTCAGACTGGCCGATTTTAGAGTATTACAGGCCCCGGGAATTAGCATTTACTCAGGGTTTGTAGCCAACATTTCCCAAAGATTGGGAGGGCATTTTAAAAATTTTTTTATTGTTATGTTAATCACCATACATTACGTCATTAGTTTTTGATGTAGTGTTCCATGATTCATTGTTTGCGTATAACACCCAGTGCTCCATGCAGAACGTGCCTTCTTTAATACCCATCACCAGGCTAACCCATTCCTCCACCCTCCTCCCCTCTAGAACCCTCAGTTTGTTTTTCAGAGTCCATCGTCTCTCATGGTTCATCTCCCCTCCGATTTCCCCCCCTTCATTTTTCCGGGAGGGCATTTTTTAAGGTAAATGGCTACAGGCCCATTTGGACAAAGTTATAAAATTTCAAGGTCCTGAGGTTAGAACATTCTGGCTTATGTAAAATATTTGTTTGCAAAGTCCTGCTTTTATTGTAGTTTTGTAATAGAAGTCACTCAAAACCTCTCAGTTTTTGTTCTTGGAGGCTCCATGCCCTACAAACCAGAGTTAGACATCTCTGAGTGTCAGGCCACTGATTACTACAAATATTTCAAGGTAATTGCTTATCATCCTCACTCCATTTAGAGGTTTGTTTAAACTGTTTGGTTGAGTCACCAGTGTGGTTTAGGTTAGACTGACATAGACTGAGAAGAAGGAGCTATGAGAAATGTGGGGAGAGGGAGATATAACTGGACTTCTGCGGTGGTGGGAAGGGAAGGTGATGAGCCACCAGCTCAAGTCCAAGTAGGAACAGCGTCATAGGAGATTTAATCTTGGTCATAGGAGATTTAATCTTGGTCTAAGACCCCCTGAGAGATTTAAGGGGGTAGGAAGCACTTAACACATATAAGGCTGAGATGATATAGGACAATTTTTTCTTCTTTTCATTTCTTTCTAAAGAAGATGAACTATGCTAGTGGGAAAACCTTAGGTATGTCAAACATTTCGATGAGTTGGTATGTGTTCATTTGGGAAAGGAACCAGAGAGAGAGCAAATGTGGTATACGCTGGAGAGAGAGAGAAATTTGAAATTGAGGATGGGGATACATCAACAAGGTGGGAGGAAAGGAGCCCATGAGACCAGGTGCTGCATAGGAAGGGCTAGAGCAAGAATCCTCAGATGGCAAACTGCCTGGAAGGCTGATAAAAGAAATATTAAGTGTAGATTTTTAAAATGTTTGCTGTTTGTGTACTCTTTAGTAGTCAAAGTAAGGGGAAGACATGACCGGTTCTATAATTTATAGTTTCTTATAACAGAAGAATGTTGAAATTATGTTGGTAATAATAACATCGCCAAGGGATTCTGCCTTCCCATTCTCTTATGAAGTTGGAAACATGCAGAGATTTAGGTGTGAGAAGAGAAATAATTTGGAGGATAAATTTGGTTTTCCTTTAGGTTACCTAAACCTGAACAATAGAGAACAATGAGGACTTCTGTTTTTAGCAATATGGCAGACTAGAAAGTCTGTTACCTCTTCCAAGGCAAAACACTTAAGAATGCTAGACAGATCACAATGGCATCCTTTTCAGCACATAGCTGAATTTATAAGAAAGAAGGGGAAAGTCCAGGGCCGAAACTTGAGAGTAAAACGAAAAATTGGAAGGGTTTGTAGGTCTCAGTAACCAATATGCTTGGATTTTGATGGCCTCACAAGGACTGGAGACAGGTTTTAGGTCCAATGGAAATGAAATTGCTATCTGTTGTGGATAAAGCAGAGACCTACAGTGGCAGCAACAACAGTGAACAAGGTGGACTAGAAGATAACTACTTTTGGCCAGTCACTGACTGAAAAAAGTGTTTCCTGATGAATGGTAACTATAGGACTATTCTCACATGGTCTAGGGGTTCAAATTTATATTGTCCACATGGTCTCATAAAATTCAAACCAACAATTTATCATAAAAGAGAATATCTTCTCTTATCATAAAGGAAGCAAGTGACACATCTGGGGGAACATACCCTTAATCCAGGCCCTTACAAACAAACCACAGAATTAATCCCCAGGATCTTCAGATACTAGAATTAATCGTCTTTAAATATATTCAGGTGAATAAATAAATCAGTGAGGGAACAAAAATCATAACAGAGAAACAAAACCTTACAAATAGAAGATATTAGGTATTTGAAAAAAAAAAGGATCCATAGAACTTCTAGAACAATTATAGTAATTGACATTAGAAACTCAGTGGAAGGGTTTTAGTTGCAGAAAAGTGGGTGTCCTTAAATGTCTCAGGAATATTTGGAAGAGAAAACACAGCATGCTTCCAAGGGCTCTTCTAGAAGGAAGAGTTGGAAAGTGTGGTGAAATAAGGATAACTTTACTTTTTCTTCTTATTTCAAAATTCTCAATGTGCACAATATATTACCACTTGTAAAAATAAAAATAATATGTAATACATATATATATGCATGCAATATGCAGGAAACTAGTAACTGAGGCTGCCTCTCATGAAGGGAACTCTGCCCAGGGGGGCAGATGGGTATGGGAGAGATACTTATTTCTCACTGTATATCAGTGGTTCTCAAACTTTTTTAGTGTTAGCTCCCTTTTAGGTGCTAAAAATTAATGAAGTTCCCAAAGAGTTTTTGTTTATGTGAGTAATATATCTATCAATATTTACTGTACTAGAAATTAAAATGAATCTTAAAAATACTTATTTAATAATTCACTTAAAAATAACAATGGGGGCACCCGGGTGGTTCAGTCAGTTAAGTGTCTGACTCTTGATTTTGGCTGAGGTCAGGATCTCAGGGTTGTGAGATCGAGCCCCCTTGGGACTCTGCGCTCAGCTCAGAGTCTGCTTGAAATTCTCTCTCTCCCTCTCTCTCTGCCCCTCCCCCATTGCGTGTGTGCACACACACACTCTCTCTCAAACAAATAAATAAATCTTGAAAAAGTCCCCAATAAACCCATTATGTGTTAGCATAAAATATTGTTAAATGAAAAATAACTGCACATTCTAAAACAAAATAGAGAAAAATGGCATGGTTTGACTTTTTTTTTTTTCTTGCAAATCTTTTTAGTGTCTGGCTTAAGAGACATCTGAATTCTTATATTTGCAGCTGTATGCAGTGTTTGTGATATCACACATCTTGAAGTGTCTGGAGAAAACCACTATACACTTGAGAGAGAGTCAGAGTGAAAAAGGCAAGCAGTATCTTAGTATTATTATGAAAATAGTTTTTGGGGCAACTGGATGGTTCAGTCGTTAAGCGTCTGTCTTCGGTTCAGGTCATGGTCCCAGGGTCCTGGGATCGAGTCCCGCATTGGGCTCCCTGCTCGGCGGGAAGCCTGCTTCTCCCTCTCCCACTCCCCCTGCTTGTGTTCCCTCTCTTGCTGTCTCTCTCTCTGTCAAATAAATAAATAAAATTAAAAAAATATATAGTTTTCATCTCATAGACCTATGAAAAGGATCTCAGGGACCCTAAGAGGTTCCCTAGACTACACTTTCAGAATTGCTTCTGTATAAAATGTTTGAATTCTATACCATGTGCATGGATCAGCACGTCAAAATACATCTAAAGTTACATCCATACAAACATCCATACATGCATATGCATATATAAATGTACACCTTTAAAAGACTCTTTTCTGATCTTTCTGGAAGGCAAAAAGAAAGGTAATTGAGGATTTCTGTGAAACAAGCGCATCACAGTTTTGATATCAATGCTACTATCTCTACCTTTAAAAAGGAGAGGCTAATATATAGCTGATTATTATGTTTAGTATTTCTTTTTTTTTTGGCAAAAGTACACAAATTTTATTTTCTCCTTTCTCCTTCCCTTGACCACCTTGATTTAGCCAACTTAGGAGTGGGAGAGTGTATAGATATTTAAGCAGTGGATTTTTTTTCAATCTCTCTTTTTTTTTGATGTAGTGTTCCATGATTCATTATTTGCGTATAACACCCAGTGCTCCACGCAGAACGTGTCCTCTTTAATACCCATCACCAGGCTAACCCATGCCCCCACCCCCACCCCTCTAGAACCCTCAGTTTGTTATTGAGAGTCCATCGTCTCTTGTGGTTCGTCTCCCCCTCCGATTTCTCCCCCTTCATTCTTCCCCTCCTGCTAGCTTCTTCTTTTTTTTATTTCTTAACATATATTGCACTATTTGTTTCAGAGGTGCAGGTCTGTGATTCAACACAGACTGATTCAACACTGATTCAACAGTCTTGCACAATTCACAGTGCTCACCATAGCACATACCTTCCCCAATGTCTATCACCCAGCCACCCCATCCCTCCCACCCCACCTTCACTCCAGCAACCCTCAGTTTGTTTCCTGAGATTAAGAATTCCTCATATCAGTGAGGTCATATGATACATGTCTTTCTCTGATTGACTTATTTCACTCAGCGTAACACCCTCCAGTTCCATCCACGTCATTGCAAATGGCAAGACCGCATTCCTTTTGACGGCTGCATAATATGCCATTGTATATATAGACCACTTCTTCTTTATCCATTCATCTGTCGATGGACATCTTGGCTCTTTCCACAGTTTGGCTATTGTGGACATTGCTGCTATAAACATCGGGGTGCACATACCCCTTTGGATCCCTACATTTGTATCTTTGGGGTAAATACCCAGTAGTGCAATTACTGGATCGTATGGTAGCTCTATTTTCAACTTTTTGACGAACCTCCATACTGTTTTCCAGAGGGGTTGCACCAGCTTGCATTCCCACCAACAGTGTAGGAGGGTTCCCCTTTCTCCGCATCCCCGCCAACATATGTCGTTTCATGACTTGTTAATTTTAGCCATTCTGACTGGTGTGAGGTGGTATCTCATTGAAGTTTTGATTTGGATTTCCCTGATGCCGAGTGATGTTGAGTACTTTTTCATGTGTCTATTGGCCACTTGGATGTCTTTGGAAAAAAGTCTGTTCATGTCTTCTGCCCATTTCTTGATTGGATCATTTGTTCTTTGGGTGTTGAGTTTGATAAGTTCTTTATAGATTTTGGATACTAGCCCTTTATCTGATATGTCATTTGCAAATATCTTCTCCATTCTGTCTGTTGTCTTTTGGTTTTGTTGACTGTTTCTTTTGCTGTGCAAAAGCTTTTTATCTTGATGAAGTCCCAATAGTTCATTTTTGCCCTTGCTTGCCTTGCCTTTGGTGATGTTTCTAGGAAGAAGTTGCTGCGGCTGAGGTCGAAGAGGTTGCTGCCTGTGTCCTCCTTTAGGATTTTGATGGACTTCTGTCTCACGTTTAGGTATTTCAACCATTTGGAGTCTATTTTTGTGTGTGGTGTAAGGAAATGGTCCAGTTTCATTCTTCTGCATTTAGCTGTCCAATTTTCCCAACAGCATTTGTTGAAGGGACTGTCTTTTTTCCATTAGACATTCTTTCCTGCTTTGTCAAAGATTAGTTGACCATAGAGTTGAGGGTCAATTTCTCTATTGATCTATGTGTCTGTTTTTGTGCCAGTACCATACTGTCTTGATGATGACAGCTTTGTAATAGAGCTGGAAGTCTGGAATTGTGATGCCACCAGCTTTGCTTTTCTTTTTCAACATTCCTCTGGCTATTTGGGGTCTTTTCTGGTTCCATACAAATTTTAGGATTATTTGTTCCATTTCTTTGAAAAAAGTGGATGGTATTTTGATGGGGATTGCATTGAATGTGTAGATTGCTCTAGGTAACATTGACATCTTCACAACGTTTGTTCTTCCAATCCATGAGCATGGAACATTTTTCCATTTCTTTGTGTCTTCCTCAATTTCTTTCATGAGTATTTTATAGTTTTCTGAGTACAGATCCTTTGCCTCTTTGGTTGGATTTATTCCTAGGTATCTTATGGTTTTGGGTGAAACTGTAAATGGCATCGACTCCTTAATTTCTTTCTCTTCTGTCTTGTTGTTGGTGTATAGGAATGCCACTGATTTCTGTGGATTGATTTAATATCGTGCCACTTTACTGAATTCCTGTATGAGTTCTACCAGTTTTGGGGTGGAGTCTTTTGGGTTTTCCACATAAAGTATCATATCATCTGCAAAGAGTGAGAGTTTGACTTCTTCTTTGCTGATTTGGATGCTTTTGATTTCTTTTTGTTGTCTGATTGCTGTGGCTAGGACTTCTAATACTATGTTGCATAACAGTGGTGATAGTGGATATTCCTACCACATTCCTGACCTTAGGGAGAAAGCTCTCAACTTTTCCCCATTGAGAATGATATTCGCTGTAGGTTTTCATAGATGGCTTTTATGATATTGAGGTATGTACCCTCTATCCCTATACTCTGACGAGTTTTGATGAAGAAAGGATGCTGTACTTTGTCAAATGCTTTTTCTGCATCTATTGAGAGGATCATGTGATTCTTGTTCTTTCTTTTGTTAATGTATTGTATCACGTTGATTGATTTGCAGATGTTGAACCAACCTTGCAGACCAGGGATAAATCCCACTTGGTCTTGGTGAATAATCCTTTTAATGTACTGTTGGATCCTATTGGCTAGTATTTTGGTGAGAATGTTTGCATCCATGTTCATCAAGGATATTGGTCTGTAGTTCTCCTTTTTGATGGGGTCTTTGTCTGGTTTGGGGATCAAGGTAATGGTGGCCTCATAAAATGAGTTTGGAAGTTTTCCTTCCATTCTATTTTTTGGAACAGTTTCAGGAGAATAGGTATTAATTTTTCTTTAAATGTTTGGTAGAATTACCCCGGGAAGCCATCTGGCCCTGGGCTTTCTTTTTTTGGGAGATTTTTGATGACTGCTTCAATTTCCTTAGTGGTTATAGGTCTGTTCAGGTTTTCTATTTCTTCCTGGTTCAGTTTTGGTAGTTGATACATCTCTAGGAATGCATCCATTTCTTCCAGGTTCTCTAATTTGCTGGCATAGAGTTGCTCTTAATATGTTCTTATAATTGTTTGTATTTCTTTGGTGTTGGTTGTGATCTCTCCTCTTTCATTCATGATTTTGTTGATTTGGGTCATTTCTCTTTTCTTTTGGATAAGTCTGGCCAGGGGTTTATCAATCTTGTTCATTCTTTCAAAGAACCAGCTCCTAATTTCGTTGATCTGTTCTACTGTTCTTTTGGTTTCTATTTCATTGATTTCTGCTCTGATCTTTATTATTTCTCTTCTCCTGCTGGGTTTAGGCTTTATTTGCTGTTTTTTCTCTAGCTCCTTTAGGTGTAGGGTTAGGTTGTGTATGTGAGACCTTTCTTGTTTCTTGAGAAAGGCTTGTATTGGTATATACTTTCCTCTTAGACTGCCTTTGCTGCATCCCAAAGATTTTGAACAGTTTTGTTTTCATTTTCATCAGTTTTCATGAATTTTTTTAATTTCCTGGTTGACGCATTCATTCTTTAGTAGAATGCTCTTTAGCCTCCATGTATTGAATTCTTTCCGACTTTCCTCTTGTGATTGAGTTCTAGTTTCAAAGCACTGTGGTCTGAAAATATGCAGGGAATAATCCCAATCTTTTAGTACCAGTGGAGACCTGATTTGTGACCTAGGATGTGATCTATTCTGGAGAATGTTCCATGGGCACTAGAGAAGAATGTGTATTCTGTTGCTTTGGGATGGAATGTTCTGAATATGTCTGTGAAGTCCATTTGGTCCAGTGTGTCATTTGAAGTGGTTATTTCCTTGTTGATCTTTTGCTTAGATGATCTGTCCATTTCAGTGAGGGGGGTGTTAAAGTCCCCCACTATTATTGTATTGTTGTCAATGTGTTTCTTTGCTTTTGTTATTAACTGGCTTATATATTTGGCTGCTTGCATGTTAGGGGCATAGATATTTACAATTGTTAGATCTTCTTGTTGGATAGACCATTTAAGTAGGATATAGTGTCCTTCCTCATCTCTTATTACAGTCTTTGTTTTAAAATCTAATTTGTCTGATATAAGGATTGCTACCCTAGCTTTCTTTTGGTGTCCATCAACATGGTAAATTGTTTTCCACCCCCTCACTTTCAATGTGGGGGTGTCTTTGGGTCTAATATGAGTCTCTTGCAGACAGCATATCGATGGGTCTTGTTTTTTAATCCAATCTGATAGCCTGTGTCTTTTGATTGGGGCATTGAGCCCATTTACATTCAGGGTAACTATTGAAAGATATGAATTTAGTGCCATTGTATTGCCTGTAAGGTGACTGTTACTGTATATTGTCTGTGTTCCTTTCTGGTCTATGCTGCTTTTAGGCTCTCTCCTTGCTTTGAGGACCCTTTTCAATATTTCTTGTAGGGCTGGTTTCGTGTTTGCAAATTTCTTTAGTTTTTGTTTGTCCTGGAAGCTTTTTATCTTTCCTTCAATTTTCATTGACAGTCTAGCTGGATATAACATCCTTTGCTGCATATTTTTCTCATTTAGTGTTCTGAATATATCATGCCAGTCCTTTCTGGCCAGTCAGGTCTCTGTGGATAGGTCTGTTGCCAGTCTAATGTTTCTACCATTATAGGTTACATATCTCTTCTCCCGGGCTGCTTTCAGGATTTTCTCTTTGTCTCTGAGATTTGTAAGTTTTACTGTTAGATGTCGGGTTGTTGACTTATTTTTATTTATTTTGAGAGGGGTTCTCTGTGCCTCCTGGATTTTGATGCCTGTTTCCTTCCCCACATTAGGGAAGTTCTCTGCTATAATTTGCTCCAATATGCCCTCTGCCCCCCTCTCTCTTTCTTCTTCTTCTGGGATCCTGATTATTCTAATGTTGTTTCGTCTTATGGTATCGCTTATCTCTCGAATTCTGCCCTCGTGATCCAGTAGTTGTTTATCTCTCTTTTTCTCAGCTTTTTTATTTGCCATCATTTGGTCTTCTATATTGCTGATTCTCTCTTCTGCCTCATTTATCCTAGCAGTTAGTGCCCCCATTTTTGATTGCACCTCATTAATAGCCTTTTTGATTTCGATTTGGTTAGATTTTAGTTCTTTTATTTCTCCAGAAAGGGTTTCTCTAATAACTTCCATGCTTTTTTCAATCCCAGCTAGTGTCTTTAAAATCATGATTCCGAACTCTAGGTCTGACATCGTATTAATGTCCATATTGAGTACGTCCCTGGCAGAAAGTACTACCTCTTGTTCTTTTTGTTGAGGTGATTTTTTTCGTCTTGTCATTTTGTCCAGAGGAGAATAGATGAATGAGAGAACAAAATGCTAACAGGGTAACAACGTCCCCAGAAAATATACTCTAAACAAATCAGAAAAGACCTGAAACCAGGGGAAAAGAAAGGGAACGAAGGAGAAAAGAAAGAGAAAAAAAGAAGACAAAGAAAAAGATAAATACAAACAAAAACAGAACAAAACAAGAAAACCAGAATATGATCAAATATGATCAGGCTGGTGCATAGATCAGTGCCACACACTAGATTTTGGGTGTATTTTGGTCTGTTAGAAGAAAGTGCCTCCCAAAATTTTAAAGAAAGACTTATATATGTACAAAATAAGGGTTGATACGATGAAGGGATGGAATATGAATGTAAAGATGAAAATTATAAAAAATTTTATAAAAGGAATTGATAAGAAGTTTTTTGAAAAAAGAAAGAAGAGGATTAAAAAAAAAGAAAGAAAGAAAAAAAGGGGGAGAGAATGTGATCAGGTAGGAGACTAGAACAAAGCCATACACTAGATATTTAGGGTATATTTCGATTTGTTAGAAGAAACTGTATCTCAAAATTTTAAAGAGAGAACAACTTATATATATATAACAAAAATAAGGGTAACTACTATGAAGGGATAGATTGTGACTCTAAAAATGAAAAATAAAAATGTTTTTTTTAAAAAAAGGGATTGATAATATGTTGGTTGAAAAAGGGAAGAAGAAAATTAAAAAAAAAAAGACAGTTAAAAAAAATTAACATTGAAAGACCAAAGAATCGTGGTAAAAAAGCCATGAATTCTATGTGCGGTATTCCCCTAGCGCTGGAATTCCGCCGTTCTCATTGATCAGTAAACTTGGTCTTGGCTGGCTGTTCTTGCTGATCTTCTGGGGGAGGGGCCTGTTGCTGTGGTTCCCAAATGTCTTTGCCGGAGGTGGAATTGCCCTGCCCTTTCCTGGTCCGGACTAAGTAATCTGCTTGGGTTTGCTCTCGGGAGCTTTTGTTCCCTGCAAGCTTTTGGTACATTTTTGGAGGATAAGAGTGAAAATGGCAGCCTCCCATTTTCCACCCTGGAGGAGCCAAGAACTCTGGGCCCCTCTCCTCAGTGAGTCCCCAGAGAAAAGCAGTCAGTCACTCCCGTCTCCCCAGTCTCTGGCCGCACTCCATGCTCACCCGGCCTGTGATCCAGCATTTCTATCTCTGGTGCATGACCCCGTGTGGTCTCCAAACCGAGCAGATTCCTGCGGTGCACTCCTGCACCACTCCTCCCAGGGGAGGAAGGGGAGTCTCCCCGAATCTGCCACTTGTTGGGTCCCTGCTGGAGGAGCAGTGGCCCGACTGTGCCGCCGATCAGTTTATGGCAACCCTGAGCTGAGAGCCCGCGCCTCGGCTCCATCTCTGCAACCAGCTTCCCTGCTCTGATACCCAGGAGCTCTGCCGCACTCAGGCACCCCCCATCTTTCTGTGACCCTGAGGGTCCTGAGACCACACTGTCCCGCGAGGGTTCCACTGGAGCGACGTCCCGCAGTGGAGCTGACTTCTAAAAGTTCCGATTTTGTGCTCTCCTGCTCTATCACTTGCCAGAAGCGGCCAATGGAGGCCCCCTCCCCCGCCGTCTATCCTCCTGAATATCACCTCGGATTCACTTCCCCACACATCCCACCTTCCAGAAAGTGGTCGCTTTTCTGTTCAGAGAGTTGTTGCTATTCTTTTCTTTGATCTCCTGTTGAGTTTGTAGGTGTTCAGAATGGTTTGATCCCTATCCAGCTGAAATCCTGAGACCAGATGAAATCCAGGTCTCCTACTCCTATGTTTAGTATTTCTTAAGAAGATTTTATTTATTTATTTATTTAGATTTATTTAGAGCACATGTGTGAGCAGGGGGAGGAGCAGAGGGAGAGGATGAGAATCTCAAGCTGACCCAAGTTGAGCGCAGACCCCGACTGGAGGCTCAATCCCATGACCCTGAGATCATGACCTTGTTGAAATCAAGAGTCTGATGCTTATCTCACTGAGCCACCCATGTACCCTGATGTACAGTATTTATTGGGTGCTTATTATGTACTGGGCAGTGTGCCAAGAATTTTACCTTTCTTCACTTTATTAAGGAGAAACTGAGACTTAGAGAAGTTCAGTCGTGTGTCCAAGATCATGCATCCATTAGAATTTTGCTATGTCCAACTCCAAAGCACATAGCACTCAGAAAATGGAAGAAAAATGGTTGTCTTTTTCCTTTGTTCAATTTTTTAAATTGTGGTAAAATACACATAACATAAAATTTACCATCTTAACCCTTTTTTTAAAAAAGATTTTATTTATTTATTTGGCAGAGAGAGAGCGAGCACAAGTGGGGGTGGGGGGAGGGGTAGAGGGAGAAGCAGACTCTCCACTGAGCAGAGAGCCTGGTGTGGGACTCAATCCCAGGACCTGGGATCATGACCTGAGCCAAAAGTGATGTTTAACCGACTGACCCACCCAGGCGCCCCCATCTTAACCCTTTTTAAGTGTACCATTTAGTTATATTAAATACATTCATGCTGTTGTGTAACTATCACCACTATCCATTTCCATTATTCTTTTCATCTTGTAAAACTGAAACTCTATACCCACTGGAAAATTACTATTCTTTCCATCCTTCCTCCAGTCCCTGGTAACCACCCTTCTACTTTGTCTCTATGATTTTGACTACTTTAAGTATCTCATATAAGTGGAATTATATAGTATTAGTTTTTTTCACATAGTAAAATGTCTTCAAGATTCATCCATGTTGTAGAATATACCAGAATTTCTTCCTTTCAAAAGCTGAATAATAATACTACATTATGGACATACTCTATTTTGCTTATCAGTTCATCCATGGATAAACACTTTGGTGGCTTCCACATTTTAGCTATTGTCAGTAATGCTGCTGTGAACATAGATGTACAAATATCTCTTTGAGACCCTGCTTTCAAATTTTTTGAGTGAAATCTGAATAAATCCTGCAGTTTAGTTAATATTATTATACCCATGTTCTTAATTTTGACAAATGGACCATAGATATGTTAATTGTGGGGCAAGAGAGTTCCCTGGGTGAAGGGAACTCTCTACACTTTTGCAGTTTTTCTGTAAACTGCAAATTATTGTAAAATAAAGATATCTTTAAATAGTGAATTACAAGCTTTTAATACTTGGCCAGTGATAAATATACCTTTAGGAAGATTCTTCTCATATGTAATCTTTTTCTATTTCAGTATAAGTACATATTGCTATTTTTGTCCATTTCCTCTTAGTCATTAAGAACCTCTGCTCTTTACCTGCCATAAAAAATATTCTTTCATGACTTAAATTTTGAGAATTACAACAGCTTTTTACATACATTTGCATTTTAAATAATTCATATTATTTAATCAACTCAGATTTATGGTTCAATTTTAATCCCTTTATAGCTATTTGGTCATATTCTCTGGCAATATTCTTAAAGTCACATAGGCACAGCCACCTGACAATCATTATGATTGGCTCTATTTTTTAACTTTATTGAGATATAATTGACATAGAACATTATGTGAATTTAAGGTATACAATGTGTTGATTTGATACACTTATATTTTGCAAAATGATTACCACCCTAGTGTTAGCTAATACTTCCATTGCATCATCTAGTGACCATTTCTTTTTTGTAGTGAGAACATTTAAGATTTACTTTCTTAACAACTTTCAAGTATATAATACAGTATTATTGTTGTAATCCCCATGCTGTATGTTAGATCCCCAGAACTTATCATCTTATAACTGAAAGTTGTTCCCTTTGACCACATCTCCGTTTTCCTCACCCCCACCCCCCTAGTAATCACCATTCTCTGCTGTTTCCATGAATTTGATAATTTTAGATTTCACATATAAATGAAATCATACAGTATTTGTTTTTCTTTAACTTATTTCACTTAGCATAACACCCTCAAGTTCTATCCATGTTGTCACAAATAGCAGGATTTTCTTCTTTTCTAAGTGGCTGAATAGTATTCCATTGTAAATATATACCACATGTTCTTTATCCATTCATCCACTGATGAACACTTGGTTTGTTTTCATGTCTTGGCTATTGTGAATATTGCAGCAAAGAACATGGGAGTGAAGATCCTTTTTGAGTTAGTATTTTCATTTCTTTCATATAAATTCCTGGAAGTGGGATTTCTGGATCATATGGCGGTTTTATTTTTAGTTTTTTTGAGGAATCTCCATACTGTTTTCCATAGTGGCTGCACCAATTTACATTTCTTCTACTAGTGCACAAATATTCCACATTCTCACCAATACTTGTAATCTCTTGTCTTTTTAATAATGGCCATTCTCATTGTGTATGGAATCACAAGATCCCAGTTAACCAAAGCAATTCTGAGAAAGAGAAACAAAGCTGGGGGCATTACACTTCCTGATTTCAAACTGTACTATAAGGTGATAGTAATCAAAACAGTGTGATATTAGCATAAAACAGACACATAAATTCTATTCAGTGGAAAAAAATAGAGAGCCCAGAAATAAACCCACACATATAATGGTCAATTAATTTACAACAAAGGAGTCAAGATATGCAATGGAGAAAGAACAATCTCTTTAACAAATGGTGCTGGGAGAACTCAATAACCATACACAGAAGAATGAAATTGGACACTTACCTTATACCACCCACAGAAATTAATTCAAAATGGACCAAAAACTTAAGCATAGCCTGAAACCATAAACTCTTAGAAGAAACCATAAAGACATATCTCTTTGACATTGATCTTGACAATATTTCTTTTTTTTTGCTTTGACATCCAAAGCACAAACAAACACAAAATAAATGAGTGGGACTATATCAAACTAAGAAGCTTCTGCATAGCAAAAGAAACAATCAGCAAAATGAAAAGGCAACCTATGGAATAGTAGAAAATATTTGCATATCAAATATCTGATAAGGAGTTACTATCCAAAACTATGAAGAAATCACACAACTCAATAGGAAAAAAAAAGAACAATCCAATTAAAAAATGGGCAGAATAACTGACTAGACATTTCTTCAAAGAAGACCTACAAATTGCCAACAGATATATGAAAAAATGCTCAACCTCACTAACCATCAAGGAAATGCAAATCAAAACCACAACGAGAAACGACTAATTGTTGGTTTTAACAAAATGGATTCCACTGAGCCATGCTATAGCGAGAAGAGATATGAGGAAATCATTAAAGAAGTCAGCACCTACATTAAGAAAATTGGCTACAACCCTGACACAGTAGCATTTGTGCCAATTTCTGACTGGAATGATGACAACATGCTGGAGCCAAGTGCTTAACATGCCTTGGTTCAAGGGATGGAAAGTCACCTGTAAAGATGGCAATGCCAATGTAACCCTGCTCCTGGAAGTTCTGGATTGCATTCTGTTAACAACTTGTTCAACTGACAAGCCCTTGCATCTGCCCCTCCAGGATGTCTACAAAATTGGTGGTATCAGTACTGTCCCTGTGGGCTGAGTGGAGACTGGTGTTCTTAGATCTGACATGGTGGTCACCTTTGCTCTAGTCAATGTTACAACTGAAATAAAGTCTGTTGAAATGTACCATGAAGCTTTGAGTGAGGCTCTTCCTGGGGACAATGTGGGCTTCAATGTCAAGAACATATCTGTCAAAGATGTTCATTGTGGCAATGTGGCTGGTGACAGCAAAAATGACCCACCAATGGAAGCAGCTGGCTTCATGGCTCAGGTGATTATCCTGAACCATCCAGGCCAAATCAGTGCTGATATGCACCTGTGCTGGATTGTCACACAGCTCACATTGCTTGCAAGTTTGCTGAGCTGAAGGAGATTGATCATTATTCTGGAAAAAAGCTGGAAGATGGCCCCACATTCTTGAAATCTGGTGATACTGCCTTCATTGAGATAGCTTCTGGCAAGCCTATTTGTATCCAGAGCCATTTTGCTGTTTGTGACATGAGACAGACAGTTGCTTTGGATGTCATCAGAGCAATGGACAAGAAAGCAGCTGGAGCTAGCAAGGTCACCAGGTGTGCCCAGAAAGTTCAGAAGGCTAAATGAATATTATCCCCAATACCTGCCACCCCAGTCTTAATCAGTGGTGGAACAACAGTCTCAAAATTGTTTGCGTCAATTGGCCATTTAAGTTTACTAGTAAAAGACTGGTTAATGACAGCAATGCATAGTAAAACCTTCAGAAGGAGAAGAGAATGTTTTGTGGACCTGTGTGTGTGTGTGTGTGTGTAAGTTTTAAGTTATTAGTTTTTAGTTAATACTTTTTAATGGAAACAACTTGACCAAAAATCTGTCACAGAATTTGAGACCCATTAAAACAGAAGCTTAGTGAGAAAAAAAACCTACAATAAGATATCACTTCACATCTGTTAGAATGGTATGACAAAAGATAACAAGTGTTGGTTTTGGTGCTTGATTTTTTTTTTTTTAAAATTTGACACCAAAGGAAAGGCAACAGAAGCAAAAATAAACAAGTGGGACCACACCAAACTAAAAGGCACAGTAAAGGAAACCATTAACAAAATGAAAAGGCAACCTACCTAATGGGAGAAAATGTTTGCAAATCATATTTCTAATAGGGAGTTAATATCCAAAATATATAAAGAAATAATACAACTCAGTAGAGTTGTTGGGTAGAGGATTTGAATAGACCATTTTCCAAGGAAGATTTGCAGGTGGCCAACAGGTACATTAAAAGGTGCTTAACATCACAAATCATTAGGAAAATACAAGTCAAAATCACAAGGAGATATCATCTCACTTCTGTTAGAATTGCTATTACCAAAAAAGATAAGAAATAAGTGTTGGTGAGGATGTGGAGAAAAAGGAACCCTTGTGCACTGTTGGTGGGATTGTAAATTGGTGCAGCCACTGTAGGAAAAAGTATGGAGGCTCCTCAAAAAATTAAAAATAGAATCACCATATGATCCAGTTATTCTACTTCTGGGTATTTTTTCAAAGAAAACAAAAACACTTACTCGAAAAGATATCTGTACTCCCATGTTCTTTGCAGCATTATGTACAATAGCTAAGACATGGAAGTACCCTAAGTGTCCACTGATGGATGAATAAAGAAAATGTAATACACACACACACACACACACACACACACACACACACACACACACACAGAGGAATATTATTCAGCCATAAAAAAGAACAAAATCCTGCCATTTGTAATAACAAAAATGGACGTTGACAGCATTATGCCAAGTAAAATAAGTCAAAGACAAATACTGTAGGATCTTACTTATATATAGAATAAAAAAACAAAAACAAACAAAAACCCCTCTGAACTCATAAATACAGAGAACAGATTGATGGTTGCCAGAGATGGCAGTTGGGGTTTGGGTGAAATGGGTGAAGGTGGTCAAAAGGTACAAACTTCCAGTTATAAAATAAATAAGTCCTGGGATGTAGTGTACAACATGGTGAGTGTAGTTAATAATACTGTATTGTATATTTGGAAATTGCTGAGGAAATAGATCTTAAAAATTCTCATCACAAAATGAGTTAGCCAGAGAAAGACAAATACCATATGATTTCACTCATATGTGGAATTTAAGAAACAAAACAAACAAGCAAAGGGAAAGGGGGGGCGGAGAGAGAGAAGCCAACCAAGAAACAGACTCTTTATATAGAGAACAGACTGATGGTCACCAGATGGGAGATGGGGGGGGGGTGAAATGGGTGATGAGGATTAAGGAGTGCACTTGTGATGAGCACTGAGTAACGTACAGAATTGTTGAATCACTATATTGTACACTTGAAACTAATGGTACAATTATGTTAACTAACTGGAATTTAAATAAAATCTTAAAAAAAATTCTCATCACAAAAAAAATTAACAATGTGTGGTGATAGATGTTAACTAGAGTTATTGTGGTGATCATTTTGCAATATGTATCAAATTATTATGTTGTACACCTGAAACAAATATAATGTCATATGCCAATTATATTTCAATTAAAAAATTAAGAAAAAAGAAAGTCTTAAATAAAAAGAGTAACCACTTAGGAAAGGTAGGAGAATACATTAAGAAGGTATAGGAAAATAGTATTATAGACATGTCCTAATAAACAAAAAGTTTTATTTCTGGATTATGTGATTGCATTTGTCAGCTTTTTTTAACTTATTTTTCTTGATTTCTTTTCTTTTCCAAAAGAAATAGTCACCCTTTTACCTGATTTTATCTTCATATTTTCATATGCTTTCTTTTTTCTTCAAAGAGACCTCCATTGAGTAAGCTTTGAGCCCTGCAAACCTGGCTCCAGCCCTGTTTGTCTGATATGAATTGTGGATCCCTTTGAAAAGGTTGTGATATGAGTAGTGATCAATGCTTCCATTTCTCTATAATTGTTGTAGGGTGGCAGAGAACAAAGAATGCTTTATGCTCTTTTGTTGTACTTTAAGGTGATATAATTAGTTTGGTTGTAATGCAATCCTGATTGATACCAACATAAAAGTATCGTGGTTTTTAACTTCTTTAAAATATCTTTGTTGTTTTCTAAAATTAGAAAAACACAACTGAAACTATTTAAAAAATTCAGATAATACAGAGGTAATACAACAAAAATAAATAAATAAAAGTCCCTTTTCCCCCATCCCAGTTCCCTAGAGTTAACTGCTGTTTATTGTTTGGTGTGAGTTTCTTTTCACAGGTTTTCCATGTATGTATATACAAATAATATGTATACATATATTTGAATGTACAAATATATGTGTGTATATATAAATGTGTGTGTATCTATCTACATCTATCTATACCGCAGCGTATATGTACATTTATAAATCTATTTAAAAATGGAAAAAATTATAACAAAAATGAAATGATAAAATTTATGTTTTTTTCTATCTTTTCATTTCTCTGAGCAATGTGATATGCACCTCCTTCTGTATCAGTAGGATATATATCTACCTTTTTCTTCTTAGATGTGAAATATAGATCTAGTATAATTTAATCCCTTATAGATGGACATTTAGATTATTCTTCTTCTTTCCTTATTATACACAATGCTGCACTAAAACTCATACAATCATCTTTGTACATATTTATGAGTGTTTCTGGGGTCTGATTCCTAGAAATTAAATTTCTGAATTAAAGGCTATGGACTTGAATATGTCCATTATTTATTACCAAATCATCCTTTCGGAGTAGTTACAAACTCTTGTTCTGAATAGGGCCAGACCGCGATATGTGGTTGTCCCCAACAGGCTAAGAATGTGGTGGCCAGCATTCTGTAAGACTTTTGTTGTCTTCTCGAGGAAGAGGGGAGGTTCAACAATGTGGGGGGAAGGGGTCGAGATGCCAGGCCCCTGCAGCAGAGCTCTGTTTCCTCCCCATTGTCCTGAGCAATTCTGCTCTGGTGCAAATGAGCAGATCCAATCAACAGATCAAAACTCTGCAGTTAACTGGACCCACCTTTCTAGGCTGTTTGAGGCACACCTGATGTTATTCAAGCATGCTTTTGAGGGGATTTCACCTCCCATTTCCTCCTTTGCGAGAAGTGATTAAACGATTCCTTGTAACCATGTTCAGTAAGCTCTCTGAGATGGGTTCTAATACACCTAGTTTTCTCATGTCCTCATATTCCCAGGGCTGCTGTCCTGCAGGGAGTTCTTTGTCCCTTGCCCATTGCCCATCACAGCAACTGTGTAGAGAGCCCCCTTTGCTTGAGCCACAGGGTCAAGTGTTGCCTCACAGCTTTCCTTGCAGCCACCTTCTTGCTCATGTGATGACTTTAATAATTTCCGTGGATTGTTATTTTCCCTGCAGCCCCCAGTTTCTCACAGCTGAGTTCCTGGCCCACCAGTGAGTCCTGCTCTGAAGTTTCTTTTCCACCGGTGGCACCTCAGTCTAGTGCCTTGTTTAAATTCTTCCTTATTTCTTTGGATATCTTCCTGTTTCTGTCCCTGGTGGGACATCAGCTGGATCTACTATCCCCAGCTATCCATCTTTTTGTCATCCAACAGTGAGAACCAAAGCAACAAGCTAGGAGACTTCATTGCCAGGCTCAGCATTTCCAGCTTTCTTTGGTAAATACAGATCAAGCATGGCAAGTGGAATTAACCACATGCCCTTTTTGAAGGCCGTCTTTGATCTTCAAAATTACCATATTTATTTTATCACCCTGCTTAGCTATTGCAGTGTGGTGGGAGGAAATGTTTAAGTTTTACGTACTTGAAAGACTTTTCTGCCAGAGTCAGCAATGACTTGTCAGGCAAACAACATCTGAGGTGCGGCTTTGAGCTGGACGGCCCTCATGCGATAAGGCACAGGCTTTGAAATGAGAAATTGAGAAAGACTTTAGAGCAAAGGTGTTTATTTCATGGCTATATATGGGTCTTCACCTGCCAATAGATACTTTTTTTTTTTTTTTAAAGGCTCTAAACAAAGAAGATAGACACATATCTCTTTTGGAGGGAAGAATCAGAGCTGTATCAGCCAAGCTAATAGGACTGGGGAGAGGCCAAGGTGGGTGGTTGGTAATATGGCCACTGGTCCGTATGCTTATCATAGCTGGAGTGGAGTGGACAGTATGATGGTGACTCTGTGGTGAAATGGTCTGACCAGTGTTTTCAGATTGACAAGCTTTCCCATCCAGTGTGCTATGGATACTCATGTGCAGAAAATGAGTTATAAGGATAGCTCATTACATTACAAGGATAACTGAGAGAGTGCAGTTAAGGAAGGAAGCAGATATGGTGACTTGTGTTCTACAAGAGGAGAAAAGGAAGTTCTTGAATTTTCCTTTTTAAAAATAACTCTGAGACTGAATGGAATTTGTTTATCTGTTTCTTTAGACCATGAACTTCTTGAGAATAAATTCTGTCTTTTTAAGAAATCTTTTTATCCCAAACACCAAACAACAGTGCCTATTGAATAAACGTTTGTTGGGGAATGACCAGGCACAAACTAATTGTAAAAGAAGAAATTCATTCATTCTGCTCAACAGACATTTTGGAGTCACTATTATGTGCTGGGTTTTGGGCATTCAGATGAATTAGAAATACCACGGTCTTCACGGGGTTCACAGTTTGGAAGAGGAGATGGACATTGTTATAGATGGCATAACAGAGGCTTAAAAGAAAAAAAAAGAAGGGAATGGCCAATTTTTTTCTGGGGGTACATAGGTAACCTGAGGTGATGCTTTAACTGGGTTTGTTTTTAAAGGTTCATTTAAATATGATACACACATAGTATACATGTATGGTAAATGTACAGCTTAATGAATTTTGGCAAATTGAACACATCATATAAACCAGTAACCCAGAAACATCTAATTTTCCCTCCTATTCTCCTCCTGAATTTAACATCCATTTAACTTCAAATAGCATAAAGTATTTGTGCCTACAACCAGTGCTGTAAGTAACAGAAATCATACATGTGCTCTGTTGTGTGCCTGGTTTCCTTTACCAAACATTATGGCTGTGAGATTCATTTACGTTTTGGATATAGGTGAGGATCATTCAGTCTCATTGTTGTGTAATGTTCCATGGTATGAATATTCATTCATCATTCATTCATTCATCATTCATTCATTCATTCATCTTTCCTGCTGTTTGATGGACATTTTCAGTCTTTGTTAAAAATAGTGGTTATGAAATTCTAGTACATGTGCTTTAGTGAAAATATGTATGCATTTCTGTTGAGTATATATCTAAGGAGTGCAACTGCTGGTTCTTACGGTATATTCAGCTTTAGTAGACACTTCCAAACAGTTTTCCAAAGTGGTTGTACTAATTTATACCACCACAGGAAGTAGATGAGGGTTTTGGTTATTCCAATTCCTTGCCAACACTTGATATTCTTTGTCTTTTTATTTCAGCCATCCTGTGGCCAGTCACATTGTAGTTTAGCAGACTTTTGGAAGATGCATTGTGTGTTATCAGGCAAATGGAGCGGTAGAGGGTTTTCTGGGGAGGATCAGAAAGGGTACTCAGGAAAGGGGGGGGCCAGTGGGAGTTTTCAGGTGCAAACCTCATTTAGTTACATAAACTGCAGGTAAGTCAAATACACAAATAATATGTCCCCAAAGTATCATTTGTAGTAGAAATTTATAATAAAGTTGGTAATAGAAACAGACTTTATAGCAAGGCAATTTGCCATCAGCTGGTGAGTCAAGCACAGTTTATAGGCTTGCAGCTCTGAAAGGAATAAACAAATGGCATCCCAAATGGGAGACTCTGAGACATTAGTGGCTTGTGTATAAGTATAGGTAAAAACAACTGATAACAATAAAAAAGTGATGCTCCAGTAGGTACCACCCATATGCACTGAGTGTTCCACAAAAGTTCTTCTGACATTGAGGCTAGAAGCCCTTAAAAGCTAAGGACAAAAAGAGTCTTCCGAAGACCTAAGAGAAGACAAAGACATCTTTGTCTAGTGAAGTAAGGAGGAGATGTCTAGCGTAGTACCTCCAGAGGGCTTCTGGCATCTACTGAACTATTTTGTAATGTGGCTGTGTTGTCTAGTTGTCTACCACATGAGTAATCCTTTCTATTATTCTTAGTGATAGAACCCCCAGTTTTATTTCTGGAGGAGGTGTCAGTCTGCCCAGTTAAAGACCATATTTTCCAATCTCCTTGCAACCAAGTTCTGGCCACATGAAATGTCAATGTAAATATTGTATGCCACTGCTGGATACTGTCCTTAGGCAGAAGTTATACCCTTCTTTCTCTCTTTTCTTTCCTAGTTGCTTAAATGGGGATGTGATGGCTGGAGCCTGAGCAGCCATCTTGGACCATTAGGTGGAAGCCACATGCTGAAGATGGCAAAAGGAAACTGAATGCCTGATTTCATAAAGCAGCCATACCAGCCCTAGACTTCCTACTTCTGGATTCCTTTTTCTATGAGAGAGGGATGAATTTCTATCTTATTTAAGTCAGGGTTTTTTGCACACACGTGCATGCAATCTCTCTCTGTCATATGTAGCCCAATCTAATAGTAACTAAAAACTGTATATCAGGAAGAGGAAAGCTGTGCCTAGAAACCACTGTGTGAGAAGAAAGGACATGAGCTTTTAAGTATAAGCACTTCCTGGTAGTTCTCTGTGATACCATAGACATCAGATTTGTCTGGAGTCTGATATGCTGCAAATAAGCCTTTATTGAATTGAATTGAACTGTTGCTTTAATCAATATAAGAAAGTAATTGTATTACTTTCCTATTGCTGCTGTAACAAATTACCACAACACAGTGCCTCAAAACAATTTTATTGTCTTACAGTTCTGGAGGGCAGAAATCTGAAATCAATTGCACTGGACTAAAATCAAGGTGCCAATAGGCCTATGTTTCTTCTGGAGGCTCTAGGAGAGAATTCATTTCCTTGGCTTTTCTAGCTTCTAGAAGCTACTCACATTCCTTGGCTCGTGGCCATACATCTCTCCAACTTTGCTTCTATCATCATATCTCCTTGTCTCCCTCCTACCCTCCCACCTCCCTCTTATTAAGGACCCTTATGATAATGCAGGATAGTATCTCTATATTATTTTTATAAATTTTTAATTTATAAAATGAGGTTATTGGACTACACCAGGGAAGGAAATACCTGGTGAGGAGCATATTGTCAACCCTTCCTCTCACGCCTATAACAGAGATGACTTCTTCTCTTGTGAGCTTTTTCCTAGTCTTTCAAACAGCCACTGCTAGGTAGCTAGAAGTGATACTGAGATGAAATCTATTTTCTCTCCCTGAGCAAGATCATCTCTAAGGCCTGTGACCTAAGCTATGAAAACACATACAGAGCTAAAACTCAACTAGCCTCATCATGGATCATTGAATACCCAAAGTCAATTGATTCCCTTTCTTTTCAATATATTTTCTCCTCCCAATTTTTTCTAGACCTATTAACTTGTCTAAAGTTAGTGTTTCCTATTTCCGTGCTTTTCCTTTGAAGGGAGCAGTTAGGAGCAAAATGAGACATAGAAGACCTGAAAGGTCTTCTACCTGTTTTGTCAATTAAGTACAAATGAGAGTTGCCCACACAGAACCCTTGCCCTGCAACCACAGCAGGCATGGCTAGACTGTGCTTGTGCTGATAATTTCTACTTACACCTACACCTGCACCTTACAGCCACACCGATACTTACTTCCACCCCAACACCTACACCTGCACCTATACCTATGTTGACACCAACACATACACCTATACTTACACTTATATTTAAAAACTCATGTCCTTCTTTTTTTTTTAACCCACTGATTTCCAGACAGAGGTTGCCTCTTGCTGATATGCAGAGAACACTGTAGCAAGCTCTACTGTCTATTGCCAGATTCATAAGCCAAAAGAGAATTCTCTCAAAAACATTTGGCAACCAGTCATGACCAGACATGTGAAACATCTCACCGAGAGTAGGTACAAAACATTAAAGACATAGCTTGGACCATGAAAAAAAGCTGCGAGACAGGATGTGAACTCCCTTCTACTGGAAAGAGTGTAATGTAGAAAAAAATAAAAAAACCAAAAACCAAAAAAAAAAAAACAACAACAAACAAACCCCTAAACCCACCAAAAACAAACCCCAAAACCCAACAACAACAACAACATGGTGAGACTTGCTCACCAGGAGCGAAGTCGGGTGCTAGACAAACCCCAGAATAGTCAAATGGTCCAATTGTCTAGAATATGTAGTTTCTGGAATGCATGAAAAGTGAAAGGCCAATGTTCTATTAAGATCATTGTCCCTTTTCAGAATCTGCTTAGACTTGTTGAAACCTAACTCTTTCAGCACTATTTTTGGTAAGATTTTCCAAAAGAGAGATAATCTTTCTGCTTATTCTAATAGCTCTCCTCATCAAAGTGGAATTTTGGATTGCTTCATTTCATAACCACAGATCAGAGAAGAAGCCTCTCCCGATATCGGAGTTCCTCACTGGAGGTTTTTGATAGAGAAACAGAGAGATCCTCTGTAATGGGCTATCTTCCCTGAAGAGCTAACGCATCCCTCTCCTCACATTGGGTATTTGCCCTCACATAAGCCTGTTTTGTTTTCCACACAAAATTGATAGCTGAAATTATTTTATCTTTTTGTTTCCCTTTGGGGTTGTTCCCCTGTGGGTGATGAGTGGGGTGCTGATCTATGTTGCAGGCTCATTTTCTTTGGCCCACGGAGGGATGTACACCAATTTTGAATCTGAATGTTTTTAGGCAGAAACTCTCCAGCTCAACATAATAATCACCACTCCTTCCTGTCTCACGCTTGGTTCTTCACACATCTGAGTTCTCTGCTTTGTGCAGGAAGGCAAGTGAGTGTGGGAACTGTGGCTTCCATATAGTAGGTCTCCTGCGGGACCTATAACTCCATGGAGTGGGGACCTTATATGTACTCCAGCATGTATAATGGTAAACATTCAACAAGTATGTGTTCACTGGGGTATAAAGTAAGGGGCTTTATTTTTGGCTCCTTCTAAATTGTAGGACAAAGGTGGGGGGACGTCTTACCCTTCTCATGCTTTCACTTTCTTACCTACAGGAGGATCGAGTGGTTTAACATACGTGGAATTGGGAGGGAAATGAGAGAGGCCCTGTTAAGATTCTTTTAAGACCCCTGATCAATACTCACCAGACGATGAGTAACTTCCTTGTAGGCAGGCTTTTGCAGAGAATGGAGCTGCCTTCTTAGATGGGGAAAAAAGCTTTACAAGTCTCAATATTGTGAGGCCCCTCTCCATGAAAGATGAAGTCATGAAGAATCAGTCAGCATGGTGAGCAAAATAATGCTCCTCCACCCCCAAAGATATCCACATCTCAATGCCCCAAATCTTTGAATATGTCACCCGACATGGCAAAAGGGACTTTATAGATGTGATTGATTTAGGGCCTTGAGATGGGGAGATTATGCTAGATTAACCGTTCAGGTGGGCCCAATCTAATCATAAGGATCCTTATAAAGGAAAGAGGGAGGCAGAAAAGTCAGAGTCAGGGAAGGCTATATGATGGCGAAAGCAGAGGTCACTGATGCCATTGCTGGAATGGGCCATAAGCTGAGGGATGCGAATGGCCCATAAAAGCTGGAAAAGGCAAGAAACAGATATTCCCCTAGAGCCTTCAGTGGGAATGCAGCCCCATCTGCACCTGTATTTCAGCCCCATGAGTCACGTGTCAGACTTCTGACCTTCAGAACTAAAAGATAATAAATTTGTCCTGTTCTCAGGCACTAAACTTGTGGTAATTTGATATAGGAAACTAACACAGTAAGTCCATATTTACTGAGGAACTGTACTCTGTTCCCAAAATAAAAGGTAGACATAGTCATTAAGTATATTTTAGCAGGATAAGAAAATATTAAAGAAATATTTATAAACAACAGTCGAACAACAAGAAGGGCGAGAAATCCTACAACGGAGAAATTTGAGGTGTGTAAGACCATTAAACAAAGAGAAATATAGTCTAGTTTGGGGTGACTAGAAAGGGATACTTTGGTTGAGATCTGAACAATGGGTCATAATTAGCTATGAGAAGAGACCAGGTAAGACTGTTCTAGGCAGAAGGAACAGGATGGTTCCAGCCAGAGTGAACATGGTACATTCCGGGAGAAGGAAGATCCAGTGAAACTGGCATGCTCAGGAAGTGGGGAAGAGAGGCAGGAGATGAGGCTGGGGAAGGAGGTAGTTCCAGATAGTGTAGGGCTTGGTGATCACATTAAGCTCCCACTCAGATTTTGGACTTTGCAGAGAAAGACAAATACTGTATGATTTCACTCATATGTGGAACTTAAGACAGAAAACAAATGAGCAAAAGGGAAAAGAGAGAGAGAGAGAGGCAAACCAAGAAACGCTCTTAACTCTGGAGAACACACTGATGGTTTCCAGAGGGGAGGTGGGTGGGGGGATGGGGGAAATAGGTGATGGGGCTTAAGTAATGTATGGAAGTGGTGAATCACTATATTGTGCACCTAGAATAAATACAACACTGTATCTTAACTAATTGGAATTAAAAACTAAAAAAAAAAAAAAAGAGATTTTGGACTCCATTTTTCAAAACCATAGGAAGTTTTTCCAAGGGTTGTTAGGTGACAGAACTAGATTTTCTGTCTAGTCTCCAGGTAATGGAGAATCATTCTGGCAGACATTTTTCGAGCTTATCCATACCCTCTTCTCCTCTCTTCTTCTAGGAACAGAAGGATGTTTCACTTCCCTATCTCTTTGCAGGTAGGTGGGGCTGGTTGACTACTCCTGGCCAATGAGCTGTGAGCCAAATTAACATGTTCTTTCTAGGTTGACAACATTCAGTCATCAGCGTGAGACCCTCCAGGATTCTTTTTTTCTCTTATGTCACCCAGGGAGGCTGCAAGTTCAGATGTTGCAGGTGAAGGATGGCAGAGGCATCGAGAATCTGGCCTGTTGGCCCCTGTATGGGGGCATTGCCCCAAAGTCTTGTGGACCTGCAGCAAACTTTGAGCTAGAAATAAGCACTCACTGTGTTAAGCCCTTGATGTTTTGGTGTTGTTATTGCATAGCCTTGTTTTCCCTGATTAGTTGAATCATTTAATATAGTGATCCTTGATCATCAGAGTGAACCTGGGGAACAGTTGAAACAAAGAATTTTGGATCCCAACCCAGCCTGTTCTGATATAGGCTCGGGAAGAGCCAGGGAATTCATCAGTATGTGTTATCATAGGAACTACTGATTCTACTAGTTTTTCCTGTGCCAGGATTACCAGAACTGGGCATGTGGCCTGGCCTGCCTTGTATTTAGCATATGTTATTCAAAAGAAGAAAGGAAACATTAATGATCATTATCATCTTGGGGATCCTGGGACATCTTTTGAAATAACACTGTACTTAAGAATGTGAGAGAAACCAGGTGCATTAATTTGCCAGGGTTGTGATAACAGAGTACCACAGACTGGGTGGTTTGCACAACAGAAATTAATTTTCTCATAGTTCTGGAGGCTAGAAATCTGAGGTGAACGTGTTCATTTCCTCGGAGGCCTCTGTCCTTGGCTTGTTTATGGTGTCCTCTCCCTGTATCTTCACATGGTCTTCCCTCTTGGTGTGCCTGTGTCCTAATCTTTCGTAAAGACAACAGTCATACTGCGTTAAGGTCTATCCTAAGGGCCCCACTTTACTTTTTAAAGATTCTATCTCCAAATACAGTCACATTCTGAGGTACTGGGGGTTAGGACTTCAACGTATGAATTTGGGGGACACAATTCAGCCCATAACACTGAGCTTTATGGAAGCACCTTTATTTTATGAAGCCTGAAAAGAGAGAAACTTGATTCAGAGATGGAGGTGTTTCTAATTAAGACAGGAGATACATGATTTATATGATAACGAGTGTGATTCACATGGGTCGCTTACAACTTAGGTAAACATGCATTTCCTACAAAAATTTTGTATAGTAAATGTACCATACAGTGTTTTATGTGCTTCTAGGTTGAAGATTACATTCCAGAGGAAGTTTACACAGAAACTTTGTACTCGATGCTGAATGAATATCCCAGGAACGAGTGGAGAGCTCTTGAAAATCTTGGTGTCTTGCTTTTTCTTAGCAAATATACCAATAGGTTAGTTTATATTTAAATGCTTGCATGCATGCATATACTTATATTTTTAACTTTATTTAAAAAGAGCTTTTGCCCATTTGTTTGTTCTCATTGTTTTTTATGTCCTCAAGGATCTAGAATACAAATATTGTCTCCTGAAACTCTATTTTAACTTATGGAGAAGGGAATAACCAGTCCAGTACTTAAAAGATTTTAAGCACATGTGGACTGTTTACTCCCAGGGTCTTTAATTGTGACCTATCACATCTTGTGAATTTAATCAGGGTATCCTCACACCATGAGGAAAGGGAGATTGGGAAATGAGGAGCCTGGTAAAGGGCGCGTTGTCAGCTAGAGACAGAGCCAATATTATGTGTATTTGAAGGCTTACCCTAGAGCTGGGCTCCAGACACATCGCAGCAGAAGAGATTTGTGGCATATTTATAATATAGTTCAAAAAGTCTGTTGAATATGTTTAAGGGTTTCAGCAGGTTTTCAATTAATTAATTTTTTAAAAGATTTTATTTATTTATTTGAGATAGAAAGAGAGAGTGAGTGAGAGAGAGAGAGAGCACGAGCAGGGTGGGGGGCAGAGGGAGAAGCAGGCTCCCCACTGAGCAGGGAGCCCGACACGGGGCTCGATCCCAGGACCCTGGGACAATGACCTGAGCTGAAGGCAAAGGCTTAACTGACTGAGCCACCCAGGAGCCCATCTGTTGTAAAACACAAAACAACCAAACAAAAATGAATGAGGGGAGCTTAGAATGCAGAGTTGGAAAGAGTTTTCACTGCTTGCTTTTGTTCGGACCCCTACTGGGAAGAAGACTTGATCACAAGGTAGACTAGGTAGTGCTACAATAACAACTTAAAATCTCAGTGTCCTAACAGCAGTTTTACTTTCTCTGTGGAGATTCCCTATTTGCCGAATGATTGTCATCATAATTTCTTTTGAATGTAGTTTCCTTGAACATTTTGAACATTTATTATTTAAAGCTATTATGTTAATCACCAGGTGTTCATCACAAGCGTACCCCTTAATCCCCATCACCTATTTAACCCATCCGCCTTCCCACCTCCCCTCCAGTAACCATCAGTTTGTAATCTAGAGTTCAGAGTCTGGTTATGGGTTTGTCTCTCTCTCTCTCTTTTTTCCCCCTTTGCTTGTTTTGTTTCTTAAATTCCACAAATGAGTGAAATCTTATAGTGTTTGTCTTTCTCTGACTGGTTTATTTCACTTAGAACATATTTATTATAGTTGATTTGAAATCTGTATTTGGTAAGTGCAAAATCTGTGCCCATTCAGAATCAGTTCCTTTTGATTGATCTATCATCTATCTATATCTATCAATCATCTATTATCTATCCATCATCTAGCAACTATTTATTTGAGTGTGGGTCATATTTTTATGGTTTTTTTTGTACTTATGTCTTACAAAGTTTGATGGGAAAATTAGGCATTTTCATAATATATTGTAGAAACCCTGGATTTGGTTTCATAATCTGACTCCTCTGCTGTGTGCAGCCATTGATTTTTATTATATTAGTATGGCTTTCTAGGAGTTGTCTTTTTGTCTATATGTTAGTGGTCAGTCAGTGATGTGTCCAGTTTTATTCTTTTATTTCAGAGAGGATTTGCTGACTATTTCATGGTGTCATAGCTACAAGTCCATCTCAGTGGTAATTTAAAACAATTTTTATAATTTTTGCTAGTTTGTAGAAATACAATTTTTTTTGTACGTTGGTTTAAATTCACTAGGAATTCTAATTGAACATCTAGTTTCTTTTGGATTTTTCCAAACATAATTTGTGACTAATGGCTATTTTAAAAAATACCTTTTATTCCTTTTTGTTGGTTTATTTCATTGGCTAGTACCTCCAGTACAATGTTGCATTGAAATGTTGGAAGAGTGTCTTTGCCTCATTTCCAATCTCAAGGGCAAAGTTTTCAATATTTCCCCTCTGAGTTATGTTTGCTATAGGATTTTTGTTGAGTAGTCTTAATTACATTGAGGAATTTCTCTTCTCTTGGTTTTTAGAAAAATTTTTTTCAAGATTTTATTCATTTATTTGACAGAGAGGGTTGGGGGAACACAAGCCAGGGGACCTGCAGGCAGAGGGAGAGGGAGAAGCAGACTCTGCTGAGCAGGGAGCTTGATGCGGGGCTTGATCCCAGGACCCTGGGATCATGACCTGAGCTGAGGGCAGATGCTTAACTGACTGAGCCACCCAGGTGCCCTGGTATTTAGAAATTTTTAAAAAATTATGAGTGAGTTGAATTTCATCACATACTTTTTATGGATTCATTGATATTACCACGCTAGTTCTGAATATTAAACATTGCATTCTGGAATAAATTTAACTTGTTGATAATGCATTATTTTTTATATGCCTCTTGATTCAGTTTGGTCATATTTTGTTTAGAGTTTTTGAATTGATATTCATGAAAAGATTGTAATTTCTTCCTCTCCCTCTTGTGATATCCTTACCATGTTTTTGGTAATAAGATTATGCTGGCTTTATAAAATCAGTTGAGAAGTGTTTTTATTTTTTCCTATTCTCTGGAAGAGTTTGAGTATGTTAGTATTATTTCTTCCTTAAATATTTGGAAGAATTTATTGGAGTAGATATGTAGGTCTGGAAATTTCTTTGTGGAGATGTTTTTTTTTAAATTTTTAAAAATTTTGTTACGTTATGTTAGTCACCATGCATTACATCATTAGTTTTTGATGTAGTGTTCCATGATTCATTGTTTGCATGTAACACATAGTGCTCCATGCAGAATGTGCCCTTTTTAATACACATCACCAGGCTAACCCATCCCCCCACCCCCCTCCCCTCTAAAACCCTCAATTTGTTTCTCAGAGTCCATAGTTTCTCATGGTTTGTCTCCCCCTGTGGAGAGGTTTTAAATTATAGATTCAATTCATTTAAATATATGTTATTATTCAGATTTTCTATTTTATTTTGTTTCAGTTTTAATGTTTTGCATTTTTCTAAGACTTGTCCTTTTCTTGTTAAAACAATTTTTTGAGTATAGTTGACACACAATGTTACATTAGTTTCAGGTGTACACATAATGATTTGACAAGTTTATGCTATGCTGCTACCATCTGCCACCATACAATGCTATTACAATATCATTGACTACATTCCCTATGCTGTGTCTTTTATTCTCATGACTTATTCACTCTATAACTGGAAGCCTGTGTCTTCCACTCCCCTTTACCCATTTTGCCCATTCCCGCAACCCCCCTCCCTCTGGCAACCACCAGTTTGTTTTCTGGATTTTCACAGAAGACTTGTCCTTATCATCCAAATTTTTAAATTCATTGGCATAAGGTTGTTCCTAACATCTTATGATTTTTTAAGAGATTTTATTTATTTATTTGACAGAGAGAGAGAGAGAGCACAAGCAGGGGGAATGGCAGAAGGAGGAGAGAAGCAGGCTCTCTGCTGAGCAGGGAGCCTGATGCAGAGCTTGATCCCAGGACCCTGAGATCATGACCTGAGTCAAAGGCAGATGCTTAACTGACTGAGCCACCCAGGGACCCCTCTTCTTATGGTGTTAATGTTTGTAGGATTTGTAGTGCTTTCCATTTTTCATGCTTGATACTAATAATTTGTGCCTTGTTTCTTTATTATTCTTGATAAGGTTATATAAACTTTATTAAAGTTTTCAAAGAACTAGTTTTGGCTTTGTTGATTTTTCTCTAGTGTATATTTATCTTTTCTCCTTTGTACCTTTATTCATATTTGTTGATCTTTGTTTTTAATCTTTACTATTTTCTTCTTTTATTTGATATGGGTTTGGTATGCCTTTGTTTTTCTAGCTTTTTGAAATAGATAGATCATGAATCTTTTGTCTTTCTCCTTTGCTATGCATTTAAAGCTGTTTTAATATCAGTACTTCTTCAGTTGCCTCCTCTAAATTTAAGAATCATTGCTTTAGACTCACTCTCAAGGATTTTCAACTTGGGTGATTTTATTGCTCCCACTCCCTACCCTCAGGAATGTTTGGCAGTGTCTGGAGACATTTTTGGTTGTCACAACTTGGGGCGGGGAGCTACTAGAATCTAGTGGGTAGAGGCTAGGGCTGTTGCTAAAAATTCTACAATATACAGGACAACTCCTCACAACAAAGAATTATCTGTCAATAGTGCTGAGGTTGAGAAACCTTGTGGACTTAGACCTATTTTTTAACCATAAATGTACCCACCCCCCATAATATCCTCCACATGACTTGTTTCTTTCCTTCTTTTGGGTTCCCAAACACTGTCCCTAATTACCTTATACATGTAGCTCTAAATCATGCTCTATAATCTCTATTGTATTTTCCTTCATTGCACATTATGCATGTTATCATATGATGTAAATATTATAAATGTCATATATGACCATATATACGCAATGTTTATTTCTTTTGCTTGACTCCTCCACTAGAATAGAAGGGTTCTGTCTATTTTGTTCACTGTCCTTTTCCCAATATCTAGAACAATGTTGCATGGTTGAATGAGTTAATATTTGTTGCATGATTGAATGCATTGTTGCATTGGAATAAGAGTCGTTTCCAGTTCGCAACACTGAAAGTACAGTGGTAAATAAGGCAGATGTCATATAAGGGGAAATCCAAACATAATAAAGAAAATATTGAATTTTTCCTGGTGTAAGAAGGGAGACTCCTGGGGCGCTTGAGTGGCTCAGTTGGTTAAGCGACTGCCTTCAGCTCAGGTCATGATCCTGGAGTTCCTGGATCGAGTCCCGCATCGGGCTCCCTGCTCGGCAGGGAGTCTGCTTCTCCCTCTGACCCTCCCCCCTCTCATGTGCTCTCTCTCTCATTCTCTCTCTTTCAAATAAATAAATAAATAAATAAATCTTAAAAAAAAAAAAAGAAGGGAGACTCCTCCTCCCCCTTTCCTTAGCACATTTATTTAAAGAAAATTGGAATTTTGAGTTCTTTCTCTGCCCATTTGAGATGTCTAAAACCTTTTTATTTTATTTTTTAAAAATATTTTATTTATTTATTTGAGAGAGAGGATGAGATAGAGAGAGCATGAGAGGGGGGAGGGTCAGAGGGAGAAGCAGACTCCCTGCTGAGCAGGGAGCTCGATGTGGGACTCGATCCCGGGACTCCAGGATCATGACCTGAGCTGAAGGCAGTTGCTTAACCAACTGAGCCACCCAGGCACCCTGTCTAAAACCTTTTTAAAAGCTAAATAAAGCTCTAGCCAGTTTTGTAACCTACAAATCTTTTTCAAGGACTTGGCAGCCATCCTTTTGAAATGTAATCAAGATAGCACCTCTATTTCCCAGTTTCTGGGAATAAGTAGGAGCCCAGCTTTGGTAGGTGTGTGACTCCAAGTTACTAATCTACCTCTCGTCATAAGTAAATAAGAAATTTATGTTACCTTTGGATAAAGGCAATTAGTAAACGTGGTGGCTACCTCAATTATCTGATGAATTTGGGATGAACTATGTGTGGACAATAGTGCTGTCAAATGCTCTTACTTGAGGACTACTTATTGTTTATCTTGAGAACATGCATGAAATGGGTTGCATCTGCTTGACTATATAAAAGGATGAGATTTCTTTTCTGTCTTGTGATCTCTTTAGTGGCTTATCTGTGATGTGCATCACATTCTGGTTTAATGTTTATTCAGTAAGAAGGCTGTTTTCCTTCTCTTCTGCTTTTGTGGATAGGTTTTCTGAGGAGGAGATTTTGTTTTTGAATTGTTTCCCCACCCATAGTCTCTGGGTAGGCCAGGCAGGTGGGTTTGTAATTTAAAAGATGCTCCACTGCATTTTTTTCTGATCAAAACCAGCACACTTCCCCACACTTTTCTTTCTCTCTCCCTTGGTATCTGTTTCAAGCATATCAGTGCTTCTGAGTCTGATGAAGACTATGTTCCATCAGGTCCTTTCTCCCACACCATCTAGAGAACTTTCCTAATTTATGTATAGCGTGTGCAAACTCAGTTTCAAGGTAGGGAACAAAAATTTAACACACAAATGGACTCCCCTTTCAGTCCTCTAGTGGATTTGTTTTAGATAGCTTTTTTGTGGGAGTGGGGACAGAAATCAGAGTGATTTTTACTTTTTTAGGTGATGCCGTCATCATTCGTTGGTATGCTTGGTATAGCGATCCACAGAGGTGTGTGGAGGTAGTTTTTCCTACAACCTGCTCATTCCTGAAGACTTGTCTCTCTTCTCCGGATAGAACACCTAATCTGATTTGTTTAAGATGTTTAAGCAACTCTTTTGCTGAAGGGCTTGAGTAAGTGTCCTACAGCTGCACAGAGTTGAGGTGGAGGTGAGAGGGTCATGAGATGTGCCTTTGAGCTAACTTACTCATGGGGAGTGGGATGGAACCGGGGACATGATGGGTGGATATGGCTTCATCTTATGTCTTCAAGAAGGTGAACCACAAATAGGCTTCCTCATTCCTTTCACTATCTTTTCCCTCCAGCCCTACCCTTTTCTCTCTTCTGTCCTTACTTAGGTCCTCCCCACCCAAAGTCCCTGCTCTTGCCCTTCACTCAGCATAATGAAACAGCACGTTCAGACCCTTCTTAGGCCTTACAAAAGAGGCACCTCAGGAACCAGCTGGTTAACATCGGGGCCTTCTTCTGCTCAGACTCCTGATGACTTCCCTGTGGTGAGGGTCACTGGGAACGGTAGCTGCTTTAACTTCAGTCTATTTCTCTCTGTTGACAATGCTGAAGCCAACTTTTCTCCTGAAGAGCTTGATGACAAACACACTTCTCCATTGGAGTAATTAATTTTTTCCAGAAAATTTTCTGGTCTATTCTGTGTGAGGCATGTGTGTTCTTCATAGTCTCTGACACTACTTCTCATGAAAAAAAACAAAACAAAACAGATCCTGGTTTTGTTATGCTATATGCACATTTTACTTTCTTCTCACCTAATTTTCAATTAACTGAGACTGTTTCTGCTTAGCTTTTTGGATCAAAGGGCTCCATACTCAAATAGTGTCTCTCTCTCTCTGACCCACAAATTTCTCCTGTAACAGATGTGGTTGAAATTTCATCTACCATGTAAATGTTCAGTATTGGAAAATATACTTGCATCTCTACAGGCAGAAGTGTTCCAGTGAGAGAGATTGCACCAAATTTTCAACAGGTATCTTTATTTCTATATATGGCTTTGTCAAAGATTCAATGGAAACACATCAGTGATTGCAATAAATCCTGTCTAAGTGAATGCTGAAAATTCATACAAAACTTTCAAAATTATTTTTATTTTTTGTGAGTAAGCTGAATACAAAGTAATTTGATATTCACCCTCTTCCTTCCTGTCCTCTCATAATACATTTGGTCTCCAGATGTTGAAGTGAGGGATTTTTTTTCCTGGAAAATGAGTGTCAGTGTGGGTTAGCATATGAAAGATACCCAAGCATGTCTCAAAATGAGGCTCATGCAAATTTAAATCTCTGGGACTTCTGATGCAACCTTGCCAATGCTGAATTTGGGACTGAAAGAAAAGGAAGCACAATGATATTGTTAAAGCACCAAGTATTTCAAGGGATCATTGTAGAAGTTTTCCCATATTTTTTAAAAAAGATTTTATTTATTCATTTGAGTGAGAGAATATGAGAGAAAGAGAGCACATGAGAGGGGGAGGGTCAGAGGAAGAAGCAGACTCCCTGCTGAGCAGGGAGCCCGATGTGGGACGCGATCTTGGGACTCCAGGATCATGACCTGAGCTGAAGGCAGTCGCTTAACCAACTGAGCCACCCAGGTGCCCCAAGTTTTCCCATATTTTATCCTATTACATTTTTCTTGACAACCTTGCCAAGTAGGTTTTTTCCTCTCTCTCTCTTTCTCTCTTGCAAATGCAGAAAGTCAAGCTTGAGGGAGTTTAAGTAATTTTCTCAGGGCCCCAGATATTTAGGTGCAAAGCTAGAACCCAAGACTATTTGACTTAGAAGCCCTTGCACGGTCCCACATACCATGCTGCCAACTTGAGGAGTTGAAAGTCCTGCATGTTCAGCAACATAGTCGTACCCTACAATGTTACTTCAGACAAAGGTACTATGGCCTTGCTTCTTTATGGTTTCATGCTTATATGCCTTTAAGGGCTGGGATCATGACATATCTAGCTTTTTCATACTAGATAGATATGTCATGAATCTCTAGCTATTAAAAAGGATGAATGAATTAGACCTGGTCATCCTAAAACCTTTTCCAAAGGAGCTCCTCTTTTAATAATTTCTATTTCTCTTAAGCCTTCTAGTTATTAGAACCTAAGAGATCATTTGAGGAACTTTTTCTCCTTGGCTACTTTAACATTCTATAAAATTATCGGATATGTCATTTTACTTTTATAGTGTCTCTAACACCTGTCTCCTCCTTTTTATTCCCAGTGCCACCACCTTTATTCCAGCTAGCCTCAAGGACTATCTTCTTTCATTCACTCTCTATTTTACTCTGTCTCATCCATCCATCCATCCATCCATCCATTCCTCTGTCCATCCATCATCCATCCATTTCTTCAGCAAACATTTTGTGAATACTTACTAAAGCTACAATAAACAGATTATCACAATACAGTATGATAAATGCTTAAGAAAAGATTGTTTAGGGTGCTTTGAGAACACAGAAAAGGGACGCTCTTACCCAATTCAGGTAGAGAGATTCAGAGAAAGCTTCTTGGAGGAAGCATCAGTCTGAGCTGAGCCTTGAAGAATCAGTTGAGTTAGAAAGGTGAAGGGGATGGAGGGCAAAATGCGAACCACAGGGTCCCTCCCCTGCTGCCTCACCATTTCTTTTCCCTTGTTTCAATTTTCCCCCACAGCAGTTTGCAATATCTGGCATATTATGTAGTTTACCTGCCATATCTCTTATCAGAATTATCCAATGATGTTCTCTCTCACCCCCAGTAAAAGCCAAATTAATCACAGTGGCTGCCCAGTCTACTGTGATGTGGCTCCTGTTAGCCCTCTGACCTCTTTTCTCCCCAGTTTTCTCCTCAGTCACTCTGCATCAGCCACACTGGGCTTCTTGTTGTTTCTTGAATGCATCAGGCTGCCTCCTGCCTTGGAGCCTTTGTACCCATTCTTTCCTTCCCTCTGTGTGCAAAGGTCTCACAGATGTCTGCATGACTAACTCCCTCATTTCCTGCAGGACTTACTCACACTATTACACAGGGCTTTCCTGATTATCTTATTTGTAATTACATCCAGTCACCTCCCCACAAGAACTCTCTATTCCCTCATTCGCCTTTTATTAAAGTAGGCTCCACGCCCAGTGTGGAACCCAATGAGAGGCTTGAACTCAGGACCCTGAGATCAAGACCTGAGCTGAGATCAAGAGTCAGATGCTTAATTAACTGAGCCATACAGGCATCCCTCCATCACCCTTTTTTGCTTAGAAACTATCACCTTCAATCATACCATGCACTTATGTTTATTTCATTTATTCCCCAAAGAATGTAAGCTTCATGGGAACAGGAATTTTTGAGACTTTTTTTTTCTTTAAAATTTTTAGTGTTATGTTAATCACCATACATTACATCATTAGTTTGTGATGTAGCATTCCATGATTCATTGTGCATACACCCAGTGTTCCACACAGAACATGCCTTCTTTAATACCCATCACCAGGCTAACCCATCCCCCCACCCCCTCCCCTCTAGAACCTTCAGTTTCTTTTTCAGAGTCCATCATCTCTCATGGTTCATCTCCCCCTCCGATTTCCCCCTCTTCATTCTTCCCCTCCTGCTATCTTCTTTTTTTTTTTTTTTAAGATTTTATTTATTTATTTGAGACAGAGAGAATGAGAGAGAGAGAGAGAGAGAGCACATGAGAGGGGGGAGGGTCAGAGGGAGAAGCAGACTCCCCGCTGAGCAGGGAGCCCGATGCGGGACTCGATCCCGGGACTCCAGGATCATGACCTGAGCCGAAAGCAGTCGCTTAACCAACTGAGCCACCCAGGCGCCCCTATCTTCTTTTTTTTTTCTTAACATATATTGCATTATTTGTTTCAGAGGTACAGATCTGTGATTCAACAGTCTTGCACAATTCACAGCACTCACCATAGCACATACCCTCCCCAATGTCTATCACCCAGCCATCCCATCTCTCCCATCCCACTGCCACTCCAGCAACACTCAGTTTCTTTCCTCAGATTAAGAATTCCTCATATCAGTGAGGTCATATGATACATGTCTTTCTCTGATTGACTTATTTCACTCAGCATAACACCCTCCAGTTCCATCCACGTTGTTGCAAATGGCAAGATCTCATTCCTTTTGATGGCTGCATGCAAATGGCAAGATCTCATTCCTTTTGATGGCTGCATAATATTCCATTGTATATATATACCACTTCTTCTTTATCCATTCATCTATCGATGGACACCTTGGCTCTTTCCAAAGTTTGGCTATTGTGGACATTGCTGCTATAAACATCGGGGTGCATGTACCCCTTCGGATCCCTACATTTGTATCTTTGGGGTAAATACCCAGTAGTGCAATTACTGGATCATATGGTAGCTCTATTTTCAACTTTTTGAGGAACCTCCATACTGTTTTCCGAGTGGTTGCACCAGCTTGCATTCCCACCAACAGTGTAGGAGGGTTCCCCTTTCTCTGCATCCCCACCACTTGTTAATTTTAGCCATTCTGACTGGTATGAGGTGGTATCTCATTGAGGTTTTAATTTGGATTTCCCTGATACCGAGCGATGTTGAGCACTTTTCATGTGTCTGTTGGCCATTTGGATGTCTTCTTTGGAAAAATGTCTGTTCATGTCTTCTGCCCATTTCTTGATTGGATTATTTGTTCTTTCGGTGTTGAGTTTGATAAGTTCTTTATAGATTTTGGATACTAGCCCTTTATCTGATATGTCATTTGCAAATATCTTCTCCCATTCTGTTGGTTGTCTTTTGGTTTTGTGGACTGTTTCTTTTGCTGTACCAAAGCTTTTTATATGATGAAATCCCAATAGTTCATTTTTGCCCTTGCTTCCCTTGTCTTTGGTGATGTTTCTAGGAAGAAATTGCTGCAGCTGGGGTTGAAGAGGTTGCTGCCTGTGTTCTCCTTTAGGATTTTGATGGACTCCTGTCTCACATTTAGGTCTTTCAACCATTTGGAGTCTATTTTTGTGTGTGGTGTAAGGAAATGGTCCAGTTTCATTCTTCTGCATGTGGCTGTCCAATTTTCCCAACACCATTTGTTGAAAGACTGTCTTTTTTCCATTGGACATTCTTTCCTGCTTTGTCAAAGATTAGTTGACCATAGACTTGAGGGTCCATTTTTGGGCTTTCTATTCTGTTCCATTGATCTACATGTCTGTTTTTGTGCCAGTACCATACTGTCTTGATGATGACAGCTTTGTAATAGAGCTGGAAGTCCGGAATTGTGATGCCGCCAGCTTTGCTTCTCTTTTTCAACATTCCTCTGGCTATTCGGGGTCTCTTCTGGTTCCATACAAATTTTAGGATTATTTGTTCCATTTCTTTGAAAATTTGAAAGTGGAAAAATCCACTTTGAAAAAAGTGGATGGTATTTTGATGGGGATTGCATTGAATGTGTAGATTGCTCTAGGTAGCATTGACATCTTCACAATGTTGGTTCTTCCAATCCATGAGCATGGAACATTTTTCCATTTCTTTGTGTCTTCCTCAATTTCTTTCATGAGTATTTTATAGTTTTCTGAGTACAGATCCTTTGCCTCTTTGGTTAAATTTATTCCTAGGTATCTTATGGTTTTGGGTGAAATTGTAAATGGCATCGACTCCTTAATTTCTTTCTCTTCTGTCTTGTTGTTGGTGTATAGGAATGCCACTGATTTCTGTGCATTGATTTTATATCCTGCCACTTTACTGAATTCCTGTATGAGTTCTAGCAGTTTTGGGGTGGAGTCTTTTGGGTTTTCCACATAAAGTATCATATCATCTGCAAACAGTGAGAGTTTGACTTCTTCTTTGCTGATTTGGATGCCTTTGATTTCTTTTTGTTGTCTGATTGCTGTGGCTAGGACTTCTAATACTATGTTGCATAGCAGTGGTGATAGTGGACATTCCTGCCACATTCCTGACCTTAGGGGGAAAGCTCTCAGTTTTTCCCCATTGAAAATGATATTCACTGTAGGTTTTTCATAGATGGCTTTTATGATATTGAGATATGTACCCTCTATCCCTATGCTCTGAAGAGTTTTGATCAAGAAAGGATGCTGTACTTTGTCAAATGTTTTTTCTGCATCTATTGAGAAGATCATATGATTCTTGTTCTTTCTTTTGTTAATGTATTGTATCACGTTGATTGATTTGCAGATGTTGAACCAACCTTGCAGCCCAGGGATAAATCCCACTTGGTGGTGGTGAATAATCCTTTTAATGTACTGTTGGATCCTATTGGCTAGTATTTTGGTGAGAATGTTTGCATCCAGGTTCATCAAGGATATTGGTCTGTAGTTCTCCTTTTTGATGGGGTCTTTGTCTGGTTTGGGGATCAAGGTAATGGTGGCCTCATAAAATGAGTTTGGAAGTTTTCCTTCCATTTCTATTTTTTGGAAGTTTCAGAAGAATAGGTATTAATTCTTCTTTAAATGTTTGGTAGAAATCCCCTGGGAAGCCATCTGGCCCTGGGCTTTCTTTTGTTGGGAGATTTTTGATGACTGCTTCAATTTCCTCAGTGGTTATAGGTCTGTTCAGGTTTTCTATTTCTTCCTGGTTCAGTTTTGGTAGTTGATACATCTCTAGGAATGCATCCATTTCTTCCAGGTTCTCTAATTTGCTGGCATAGAGTTGCTCTTAATATGTTCTTATAATTGTTTGTATTTCTTTGGTGTTGGTTGTGATCTCTCCTCTTTCATTCATTATTTTGTTGATTTGGGTCATTTCTCTTTTCTTTTGGATAAGTCTGGCCAGGGGTTTATCAATCTTGTTCATTCTTTCAAAGTACCAACTCCTAATTTCATTGATCTGTTCTATTGTTCTTTTGGTTTCTATTTCATTGATTTCTGCTCTGATCTTTATTATTTCTCTTCTCCTGCTGGGTTTAGGCTTTATTTGCTGTTTTTTCTCTAACTCCTTTAGGTGTAGGGTTAGGTTGTGTATTTGAGACCTTTCTTGTTTCTTGAGAAAGGCTTGTATTGCTATATACTTTCCTCTTAAGACTGCCTTTGCTGTATCCCAAAGATTTTGAACAGTTGTGTTTTCATTTTCATTGGTTTCCATGAATTTTTTAAAATTCTTCTTTAATTTCCTGGTTGACCCATTCATTCTTTAGTTGGATGCTCTTTAGCCTCCATGTATTTGAGTTCTTTCTGACTTTCCTGCTGTGATTGAGTTCTAATTTCAAAGCATTGTGGTCTGAAAATATGCAGGGAATAATCCCAATCTTTTGTACTGGTTGAGACCTGATTTGTGACCTAGGATGTGATCTATTCTGGAGAATGTTCCATGGACACTAGAGAAGAATGTGTATTCCATTGCTTTGGGATGGAATGTTCTGAATATGTCTGTGAAGTCCCGTGTGTCATGGGATTTTGAGACTTTTAAAGTCAATTCTGACTTCACTACCTAGATGAGTGCTGGGACACAGAAAATCTCTTGGTTTTTTTTTTTTTTTGCCCAGAACAGTATACTTTATTGATGGCATATGACAAGGTAGGGACCCCCAAACCCCTCCCCTTCTTCAGGGGCTCTGGGACAGAAACTGTGGAGGTTGGGAGGTTCTCATTGTATTGGTAGATGAGGTGGAGCAAGGACTCCCCAGCAGCTGAGGGCCTTTCTCTTCCTTTTGTTGTTGCTGGGGCTGGTGGTCCATGGGGCTCTTACTCCTTGGAGGCCATGTGGACCATAAAGTCCATCATCTGGTTGCTATAGCCAAAATCACTGTCTTACCAGGAAATGAACTTGACAAAGTGGTCACTGAGAGCCATGCCAGCACCAGCATCAAAGGTGGAAGAGTGGGTGTCACTCTTAAAATCATGGGAGACAACCTGGTCCTCAGTATACCCCAGGATGCCCTTGAAGGGGGTCCTCTGATGCCTGCTTCACCTCCTTCTTGATGTCATCCTATTTGGCTGCTTTCTCCAGGTGGCAGGTCAGATCCATGACTGACACATTGGGAGTGGGGACACAGAAGGGCATGCCGAGTGAGCTTCCCATTCAGCTCAGGGATGACCTTGCCTATAGCTTTGGTAGTGCCAGTAGAAGCAGGGATGATATTTTGGGCATCCCCTTGGCTATCACACCACAGCTTCCCAGGGGGGCCGTCCACAATCTTCTGGGTGGCAGTGATAACATGGACTGTGGTCATGAGTCCCTCCATGATGCTGAAGTCATGGATGACCTTGGCCAGAGGGGCCAAGCATTTGGTGGTGCAGGAGACATAGCTGACAATCTTGAGGGAGTTGTTGTACTTCTCATGGTTCATGCCCATCACAAACATGGGGGCATCAGCAGAAGGGGCAGAGATTCTGACCCTTTTGGCCCCACTCTTGAAGTTAGCCCCAGCCTTCTTCATGGTGGTGAAGACCCCAATGGACTCCACAACATACTCGGTACTGGCATCGCCCCATTTGATGTTGGTGAGGTGACTAGGTGCCTGATATGGCCAAATCCATTTACTCCAACCTTCACCATCTGTCCTGGGGATGTGGCTGGCACTGCACTAGAAGATGAGGTTGTCTGTCCTAAGCAGGGGAGCAGAGAGCCAGAAAGTCTTAATAAATATGGATCAAATGAATAAATGGAAGGTTGGAAAACAGGAAATACAAAATGCAAGGCTGTAAGAAATTGTAAGAAAATGCCAAAACTCTAATTTTGCCTGATTCATTCTGAGATCCCTGATTGCACTGCTAGAGTTGAGGATTCAGTAGTGTAGCATCCCTTTCCTTAGACTCTTGCCAGGTGCTGACTTTGCTAAAGGGAAGGAAACATTTCATTTTGGTCGGTGGTAATGACTAACTTTCCCTCTCTCTCCCAGATGATGTTTTGAGTCTTTCACCACCACCAAAGGGTCACTTCCATATTTTTAGCAGGGCTTTCCCTTTGACTAATACATGGGATTCTTCTGCAGAGCTATGGATTTCCTGGTTATTGTTCACAGTCACAGTATAGATATTAGGAGGTGGAGGAAGGGGATGTTGGAGAGCCCTTATCAAAATCTCTCTCCCACCTGGGCAGGAGACTGTGGTGGTGACAAGACTTTAGTTACATTCTAGCAAGGGACCTGTGCTATGCACTTTTGCTAAATATCTGCTGCTGAATAAATGCAAAGCTCTACTACCTGTTGTGAAGTTTCTGGATTCTGTGCATCACTCTCTGTCTCTTTCTGCCTCCTTTCAGAGAGCATTAGCCCGGTTGATCCTATGGAATTTGGGGGCAGGGAATTGTTAGGGCACTTCTACAATGGAATATGGAGAAATTTCTGGGCAGAAGGGACCATTTGGACCCCACGCCAACAGCAAAGGAAGGAAAAAAACATTTATGAGGCATTTACTATGTACCTGGGATTCATCTAATGCTTCTCACATGCCACCAGCGCATATCATTTATATCTTGCAACAGTTCTACAGAAGTATTGTAATGCCTCCCTTCTGCAAGTGGCAAAACTGAGGCCTGGAAAATGAAGCCACTTGCTCAGGAGCACAAGCAACAAGTGGCCAAGCTGAGATTTAATCCTTAGTCTTCTGACTCCAGAGCTCTTACAAGATCTCTCTCCCACCTGGGCAGGAGACTGTGGTGGTGACAAGACTTTAGTCATATTCTAGCAAGGGGCCTGTGCTATGCACATTTGTTAAATGTCTGCTGCTGAATAAATGCAAAGCTCTACTACCTGTTGTGAAATTTCTGGATTCTGTGCATCACTCTCTGTCTCTTTTTGCCTCCTTTCGGAGAGCATTGGCTCGGTTGATCTTCTCCACTGCTGTGGTCCCTCTTTGCTCTATGCAGCTAAGAAGGAAGGGTCTTTCTCCTGTTTTCCAGGCTGTGCAGCACTAACACACTGGTATCTTTCTGCTAGCAAAGCTGGGGAATGTAGGAAAAGTGAAAGGGAAGAAAAGGTAAGTCAACTTATATATTTTCTCTCCCCCCTCTCCACTCAAAAGCCCTTTCTCAGACCATGGCTGGGGGTAGGGGGAGGGCTCCAGAGAAACAAATCTTTCTCCTGTGTCTGTGTCCTCATTTGTTAAATGAATAATACAGTTTTCTTTTCCATTTTTTAAAAGATTTTATTATTTATTTATTTGTTTGTTTATTATTTGAGAGAGAGAGAGAGCGTGTGTGTGCACGCGCACACACACACCCCCAAGCAGCAGGGGAGGGGCAGAGGGTGAGAGAGAATCTTAAGCAATCTCCATGCCCAGTGCGGAGTGGACATGGACCTCGATCTCATGACCCTGAGATCATTACCTGATCTGAAATCAAGAGTCAGATGCTTAACTGACTGAAGCACCCAGGCACCGCAAGAATACAGTTTTCTTGATCTATGGCCCAATCTCTCCTGTGTGTTGCTGAGGGCTACAGGCTTATGAAAACAAACTTCTTCCCCATTAAGTTGTTTAAGCTTTTTTTGAAGGATCACGCTCAGCATCTCAAGTGGGCCACCCTTAGTGCTGCTTCCTGCACTCTGTTCCATTAGGCAGGGTACTGCAGAGAAACGGAACCAGTAGGATATACATATTTATTATAAGGATTGGCTCATATGATTCTGGTGGCTGAGAAGTGCCAAGATCTGCAGTCAGCAAGGCAGAGAACCGGGAGAAGCAACTGTGCAGTTCCAGTCCAAAAGCCTGCAGTCCCAAGGCCCAGGAAGAGTCCCTGTTTCAGTTCAAGTCTGAGGGCAAGGAAAGATTGGATGTCTCAGCTTGAAGGCAGTCAAGCAGGAGGAATTCTCTCTTACTCAAGGGAGGATCAGTCTTCTTGTTCTATTCAGGCCTTCAACTGATTGAATGAAGTCCACGCACATTGGGGAGAGCAATCTGCTTTACTTAGTCTATCCATTCAAATGTTAATTTCATCCAAAACACCCTCATAGACACACCCAGAATAATGTGTGACTAACTGGGCAACCCCTGGCCCAGTCAAGTTACACATAAGATTAACCATCATATATATCTATTTGAGAGAGAGAGCACGAGATGGGGGAGGGTCAGAGGGAGAAGCAGACTCCCCGCTGAGCAGGGAGCCCGATGTGGGACTTGATCCCGGGACTCTAGGATCATGACCCGAGTAGAAGGCAGTCCCCCAACCAACAGAGCCACACAGGCGCCCCATCACATATATTTTTGCCATCCTTCTTCATTACCTTTTATGCCCTGAAGACCTTTCCATTCCTCTGATCAATATCCATATCCTACGCACTCCATGGTGTCACATGTAATTTTGAAGGAGCAAAATTGTCTGGGAGTCTTCACTAGCTATTTGTGTCAATTTATCCACTAGATTCTAAATTTCTAGATGATGATGACAAGGATTTTATTTATTAAACAAGAGATATATAAATCTATTATATTTTCTGTATCTTTCTTAATGGCACATAGGTGGACACTCAGGAAATACTGTTTAGTGCTACACATTCAACACGGTTGGAGAACATGTTTTCTGATAACTTGGATTCCAGGAAAGCAGATAGTAAACTTGGGACTGACAAGGGTATCTCCACCCTTCCCTCAGCCCTGTGCTGGTCCTCACCCTGGGGCTCTGGGCTAGGGCGTAAAGGCAAGAACTGCTTAGCTTTTTCATTCTTGCTGGGTGAGAAGAGATGGATCTGAGAATTTCCCTTTCAGGTCACAGTCATTCTGGCACACCTAGGAGATTTGCCTGCATCCAACCCCTAGAGCAAGGTTTCTTAAGTTCCGCACTATTGGTATTTAGGCAGATAGATAATTCTTTGATGTGAGATGCTGTCCTGTATATTGTAAGATATTTAGCAGTGTCCTTAGCCTCGATCTGTTAGATGCCGGGTAGTGCCTGCACCCCCAGTTGTGACAATCAGAAATGTCTCCAGATATTGGCAAATGTACCCTGGGGAACAGAAGCATTTGAGAACCACTGATCCTGGGCTTTGTTTTTTTACAAAGGAGAGTCACCTATGTGATCATATCTGTGAATCAGGAAGGAACTTGTTCCTTTATCTCTTTTACACAGGTGGTCAAGTGGCAGGAAAAGAAAGAACTCACATCTTCCAACTTTAAGCTTAGAGATCTTTCTCTTATATATCTCCAACGGCTTGGTGAAAAGACAACTAGGAATGAAGGATTCAAGGAGAGAGTGAACTGACCCCACCCTGAAAGAGATGTCAGTTTTGAGCTGAAGAATGAAAATCCTTATTGAATTACAAGTCTTGACAAAGGGATATCATTAGCCACTTTGCTATTTTCAGACTCTGTTTCTGAATTTCATTTGATGACCTTTCAGTTTGCCCTTTTGAAAGGGAAGACATTTAGATTTCCTTTCTTAGTGGCTAGTCTTATTTTTGACTGCTAGTATCTCCAAAACTTCCAAACCTTTGAAGAGGAGAGGTAAGGTCCTAATAAAACTTGTTCACTTCCTCTTGAAGATGCGTCATTGTGATAACCCTGTGTACGCAGCCTTCACAGTGGTGGTTTCCAAGAAAACCAAAATACAATACTGCCCTTCAAAACAAAAGTTTGCACTAATTGTTATTGAGACTAGATCAGAAAACTAGAAGTACTAAAAATAAGCATCTGAAAGGCACACAATTTCTGAGACCATATTAATTATTTTGCTGTCTGTGTTTTGAAAAGAGAAAATGTAGTGTGCCTTTTTAAATTCGGTATGTGAAAGTAAAGATCTAAAATTTGCTAAGTGGGGTAAGGGTGTACTTGAACTTAAGATTTTAATTAAATTCTTCGCCTTTGAAATACAATTCAACTATGCTTAGGTATCAGACTTTATATTCATCGTATGGGAAGGACTTTGTAATCAGTGATAATTATTACTATTAAATGAGAGCTTACTTTTTACCACCACTGTTTCAGGAGATTCAGTTTTTTTTTAATTCTTTTTTTTAAAAGATTTTATTTATTTATTTGAGAGAGAGAGAGAGAGCATGAGCAGAGGGGAGAGGGAGAAGCAGGCTCCCCACTGAGCAGGGAGCCCGACATGGGGTTCATCCCAGGACCCTGGAATCATGACCTGAGCCAAAGGCAGACACTTAACAGACTGAGCCACTCAGGCGCCCCGAGATTCAGTTTTTTAGGGAGGCAGCATGCTAAGGCACAGAGCATGGCCTAGAGGGTTGTCAAAATCCTCCTTTTCCATATGTGTTAAAATGCCTTGGCCTTTTCTAGACGTTTGATCTTATGTAAATTATGTAGCCTCTTTGAGCCTCAGCTTCCTCCTTTTGTAAAATGAGGTGATAATATCAACTCCTGTATTTGGATTAACAATATCAACCTTTATGCAGACTAAATGAAAAAAATCGTGTAAAATTTTAATTAATATTAAATTAGCATTTAATGTTAATTTTTAATAACTGCATAAAATTACATAATATTCTATTGATAATGTTATTAATTAATATTACATGGTAACATTAAGTGATATGAAATGAAAATCATGTGAAAGAACAATTAACATCAGTATTATTAAATAATATTATAATTAATAATTATTTTTGAGTATGCTGCGTTGGTTTTGAACAGTTATGAACATTCCCTTTTTTTTAAAGATTTTATTTATTTATCTGAGAGAGAGAGTGAGAGTACACAAGTGAGGGAGGGGCAGAGGGAGAGAGAGAAACAGACTCCCTGCTGAGCCAGGAGCCTGATGTGTGGCTCGATCCCAGGACTCTGGGATCATGACCTGAGCCAAAGGCAGGCACTTAACCGACTGAGCCACCTAGGTGCCCCAGTTATGAACATTCCTGATCAATAAGGTGGGTTGTTGGTGTTTCGGAGTTTCCATAGTTTTCTCCAAATTTGGTTTTTTTTTTGTATTTTTATTTTGCTCGTTTTATTTTGAAAGTGCTAGTGTTACTCTTCTATATCTAAACAAACTTTATGGACAGAGGCCAATCTGTAGATATGAAAAAAATGTCATTAAAAAGATGGTAAATAGAATTTGTGCATCACTGGTTACACTTACTTTGGGAAATCTATCTGGATTGCATGTGATGATGGCATTTTTGAGGAAGTGTAGAACTAAATTGTTAAGTCTGGGATGGTTCAATTAAATGTTCCTATTTGCTTGCTTTTTCTTCTTTCTTTCTTTCTTTTTTCTTTCTTCTTTCTTTCTTCTTTCTTTCTTTCTTTCTTTCTTTCTTTCTTTCTTTCTTTCTTTCTCTTTCTTTCTTCTTTCTTTCTTTCTTTCTTTCTTTCTTTCTTTCTTTCTTTCTTTCTTTTTTCTTTCTTCCTTTCTTTCCTTCTTTCTTTCTTTCCTTCTTTCTTTCTTTCTTTCTTTCTTTCTTTCTTTCTTTCTTTCTTTCTTTCTTTCTTTCTTTTTCTTTTTCTTTCTTTCTTTCAGACTTTATTTATTTGGGAGAGAGAGAGAGCATGAGCAGGGGGAACGGCAGAGGGAGAGACTCCCGCCTGAGCAGGGAGCCCAACATGGGGCTTGATCCCAGGACCCTGAGATCATGACCTGAGCCGAAGACAGACGCTTAACTGACAGAGCCACCCAGGCATCCCTCTTTTCTTTCTTCTTTCTTTCTTTCTTTCTTTCTTTCTTTCTTTCTTTCTTTCTTTTTTTCTTTCTTTCTTTCTTCTTCTTTTCTTTCCTTCTTCCTCTCTTTCTTTTCTCCCTCTCTTTTTCTTTCTTTCTTTCTTTCTTTCTTTCTTTCTTTCTTTCTTTCTTTCTTTCTTTCTTTCTTTCTTTCTTTCTTTCTTTCTTTCTTTCTTTCTTTCTTTCTTTCTTTCTTTCTTTCTTCTCTCCCTCTCTCTTTTTCTCCTTCCTTCCTTCCTTCCTTCCTGCTTTCCTTGACTCAAATGTTTCATGGTCAAACACATGTTTTCCTTTTGAAATTTCTTAGTAGTAACACAGAATTCCAGATAATAGGTCCTAGGGTACAGCCTGGCATTGGTCTCAATACTTGCTTGTTGAACTGAACAAGTTGCTCAAATTACATTAAATTTGCTACAACTGTGAAATTTATTTTTCGCTTGTCGTATGAAGGGGAAAAAATCCCCCAAAGTTCTACTCTAATAGACAGTTTTATTTAACCTTGTATCATTTTCTGATTTTTTTTTGCATTTTGTACTTTGTTATGATCATATCATACTCTATTTTCCTTCTGCTTTTTAAAAATGTTACAGCATAAGTATTTGTAGTTTTTTCAAGCATAATTTTAGGATGCATAATAGTTCCTTTGGTTAATAGCCTATTCTTTATATAATTGTTTACATGTTATTGGACACTTACGTTGTTCTCCAATATTTTAATGCTCTAAAAAATGCTACAGTGATGGGGCACCTGGGTGGCTCAGTCAGACAAGAGTTGTGTCCAACTCTTGATTTGGGCTTAGGTCTCAGCACAGAGTCTGCTTAAGATTCTCTCCCTCTCCCTCTGCTCCCACTCCACCACCCCCACCCCAGCTCATGCACTCTGTCTCTCAAAAAAAAAAAAACGCTGCAGTGAACATCTTTACATATAGGGCATTCTTCTTCTTCTTCTTTTTTTTTTTGTATCTCACAGTGTTTCCTCAAAAGAGCTTTCCATACATGTAATTACTAGGCCAGAGGGCATAAAGCATATTTAATAAATATTAATATTTAATCCTTAAGGCACATAATATTTTAAGTCTCTTCATACATATAACCAAATTGGTTTCTGAAAGGTTTTAGCAGCTATGAATACAAATTCTTGCTTCCTTACCCTTGACAGAGTTGGGTATTCTCATTAACATTTTTTGATATGTAAAAATATACCTCAATATTTAATATACATACTTTTAGATATTGATGAAGCCAAAATGTAAAAATATATTTTGTTAATCATTTGAAATTCTCTGTGAATTTTCTGTTCTTTTCTCTTACTTCTCTGAACTTGAGAATGAGTATTTTGCTCTGCCCTCCAGTGACCTAATAGCCTTAGGACTGAATTGTTCAAGGAGGAAAGGAAAGGAAGAAGAAGAGGAAGAGCTTTCCATTGCTTTAAAAATGAGTAATCAACCTCATAGTTATACCTCTAGTCTTGTCTTTCTTTCTTTCTTTTTTTTTTTTAAGATTTTATTTATTTGAGATAGGGAGAGAAAATAAGTGAGAGCACAAGCAGGGGGAGTGGCAGGCAGAGGGAGAGGGAGAAGTATGTTCCTTGGGGAGCAGAGAGCCCGATGCGGACTTGATCCCAGGACCCTGAGATCAAGACCTGAGTCGAAGGCAGATGCTTAACCGACTAAGCCACCCAGGCATCCCTATACCTCTAGTCTTAGTGGTTGATACATTTTAGGATTATTTTTTAAACCATTATAATATATTTTACTTGTCTGATATGAAAATTGAAATTCATGTATTTACAAATAGCCAACCACTTCTCCAACTGCTATGTATTGGAGTAGTCTTTCTCTTTGCCAGTAATTTGTGATTCTTTGTTTAAAGTAATTGTGTGTGTGTGTTTCTGAGCCATTTGTTCTATTGTAGTGTTACTCACCAATATTCTTAATTATTATAATATTTATAATTTCTGTTGATGGTTGGGTTAGTTTTTCTTTATATTTCTTATTTTTCAAAAATGTCTTTTCAGGGGCACCTGGGTGGCTCAGTCATTAAGCGTCTACTTTAGGCTCAGGTCATGATCCTGGGTCCCGGGATTGAGTCCCACATTAGCTCTCTGCTCAGCAGGAAGTCTGTTTCTTCCTCTCCCTCTAGCCCTCCCCCTGGATGTGCTTGCTTTCTCTTTCTCTCAAATAAATGAATAAAAAATCTTTAAAAAAATGGCTTTTCAAAAATACTATATTTGACTATTTTTTGGATGAACTTTAGAATAGTTATTTTTAGTTGCCTTCTCTCACTCAAAATCCTATTGATATCTTAATTGGGATTTTGTCAAAATGTCTAATTATCGTCCAAAAAATTGAACTTTTTATAGAATTTGATCTTCCCATCCCCAAATAAGACATTTTTCCCCATTTATTTCAGGGTTTTTTTTTGTATATGATTTTATAATTTCTTTATATGGATTCATTGTCCAAGATATGCTTAGATATTTATTATATTTTGTCACTATTATGGATGGAGTTCTTTCTTCCAATCTAGTTGCTTACTTTTAAATGTTGTATTTTAATTACATATGTAATTATTAATGACATCTCCTAGAAAAAATAAAGCGTTATTACCCGTAGGGCTAAAAAGTCCCTTTGATTACCATCATCTTTGATCTTAGCATCTGCAGCAGAATTAAGAGATGGCCATGCAAGTTCAACCTGGATCATATTTGGATGTGATGTTATCATACAGAAAACATCCATGGCTTTTCCTATGGATTTACATCATATGCATGTACTTATGGAACATACATAATATTGTTTTGTGTAAAGTTGTGTTTAACAAAATATAATATACTGTATTATCCAGTCACTTGCTCTTTTTTCTCCATGATTTTTCTTGGAGACATTTCCATGTCAGTACTTAGAAACTACCTCATTCTTTTAAATTGCTTAACAGATACATTGTGATTTATTTTGTCATTTTCCTGTGTGTAGAGGTTAGTTTGTTTCCAAGTTTTGTTATTTTAAAAAGCTCTGAGGAGCCTTCACGTGCATGCCTCTTTGGCACATCTAAGAGTGATTTCTATAGGTAGATCCTTTGAAGGGGATCACAGAATGTGCATTTAAAACAGGATCATAATGCCAAATTACTCTCCAGAATAAGAAGCAGTATATAGAAGACTACACATTTCCTCATACCACTGATAATATATCAATTGTGGCTAATCTGGTAGGTGACATGGTAATCATGTCATTTTAATTAGTCTATTTACAGGTTTTGGCCCTCAGTGAGATTGAACATCTCTACCTGTTTATTGTTTCTATTTCTTCTTCTATGAATTGCCTATTCATACCCTGGGCTCATTTTTCATTCAGTATGTTCGTTTTTTTCTTATTATATTACTCTTCTTATATACTCTGCATCTTTTGTCTGTTATTTTTTTGTTAATGGTAACTTTTACCATAGAGAAGGTTTAAATATGAATGTAGTCAAGTTTATCTATTCTTTTTTGAATTTTGCTTTTTATTTCTCTTTAAGAAGGCCTTCACAACTCCAAGGTCCTAAAAATATTCTATTTTTTTCTTCTAAAATTTTTACCATTTTGACTTTAGTCTTTTAAGCCATCTAGAATTTATTTGCGAATGTTTTGTTTTGAAGTAGGATATAAATTTATATTATTCCTCCGAATGATTAGGCAACTTTACTAATACTATTATACTATTTATTGAAAAGCCTATCCTTTCCTCACTATTTGAAATGCCAACTGTTACACACACACACACACACACACACACACACACACACACACCTTCCTAGGCTCTTCATTCTGTCTTGTGATGCTTAAAAAGGAACAAGTCTTCAGAAATAGACTGCCTGAGTGTGAATTCCAGTTCTGACACTGACTAGCTCTGTGACCTCGGGTAACTTCCTTAAATGCTTTGTGCCTATTTCCTCCTATGTAACAGTGCCATCCACATAGGACCTTTGTAGAATTTTGATAAATGTAAAATGCTTAGAACAGTGTCTGACATATTGTAAGCATATCATAACAGTAAATACTTATTATTGCTATTATTATTATCATTATTATCATGCTTCATTGCTTTGTTTATCTATTCCTGGGCAATATCACATTGTTTTTGGTCCTATAATTTTACAATGTATTTTGCTGAAAGGGCAAGTACCCATCTTTATGTTATTTCTCAAGACCATCTCAAATATTCTTGTGCATTTTTCTTTGTATATTAATTTCAGAGTCAGACAGGTTTCATGAAAAATGCTTTTGAATATTAGAATTGCGTTAAATTGATCAGTAATTTGGTAAGAATTGGTATTGTCATGATTAATCTTTATTTATCAAATATTTATGGAGAAAACTACAAAACTTTATTGAATGACATTTAATAAGAGTTGGAGAAATGTATCAAGTTGACGTATGAAAAAGTTTGGTTTTTTTGGTTGGTCTTTAAAGAATTATCTTTGGGGCTTCTGGGTGGCTCAGTCAGTTAAGCTTCCAACTCTGAATTTTGGCTCAGGTCACTATCTCTAGCTCATGAGATCAAGCCCTTTGTAGGGCTCTGTGCTCATCAGGGAGTCTGCTGGAGATTTTCTCTCTCTCCTTCTCTTTCTCTGCCCCCATAACCTTCCCCCCACTCACACACACACACTCTCTCTTTCTAAGATAAATAAATAAATCTTAAAAAAAAAATTCTCTTCCCCTTCCCCTCACTTGCATGTGTGTTCTCTAAAAAACAAAAGGATTATCTTTGATTTCAAATTTTTTTACCTTTAATAATGTTACCTCTTTATATTCTTCAGGTTTGTTTTATTACCCTTTGTCTCTCATTTTGAGTTGAAATTTGAATTAATTCATTTTTAATCTTCCTCATTTTCTAGCAAATAAATTTAAAGCCATACATTTCCCTCTGAATATTACATTGTCCACACTCCCAGTTTTTGATATGTAGAACTCTTATGTTTAGATACCTTGTAATTTCCACTTGTCCAAGAGTTATTTAGAATTAGATTTTTAAACTTCCATGTCATACAGTTTATTTTTTGACAATTTTATTCTTGACTACTAATTACAGTATACTGTAGTCAGTAGATGTAGCTCACAGTGACCAATTTTTTGAATTTATTGAGATTTCTTTTAGTTCTCAGACTGTAATAAATTTCTCATAATGTGCCATGTGTGTTTGAAAAGAATGTAGACTATCTGCATATGCATTATGAAATAATATCTGTCTACCTCTATGTATCTATTTATCTAAAGAGAACAGTACAACAAATACCCATATACTTACCACACAGATTTAATAATTGTTAATATATTGTCTTATTTACATCTTTATGCTTAAGAAATAAAATATTACCACAAGCTGAAGACTTTTCCTGTACAGCTTGCCAATCCATTTCCCTTTCTCCCTTCTCAGAGATAACTACTATCTTAAATTTGCAGGAACACCTTCAGATTTCTTTGGAAATTTTCTCAATTTTCTTTCTTGTGATCCATACCAGAGTTTCTACCTCTTTATTCAATTTTAGGAATTTTTATTTTTTCCGTACATTATTTTCATAAGCACTTAAAAGGACTCATGAAAATAGCTAATGTGTGTTTATTATGAGACAGAATTGCTTCACATGTTTCATGTGTACCATTTATGCTTCATGACAACTTTTATAAGGCAGATACGATTGTCATTTTTATTTAAAAACTGAGAAAGCTGAGGAACAAGAAAATTAGTAATTCATCCAAAGTCACAGAGCTAGAATGTAGTGGGGACTGGATGGGAACCCTTTTCAGTGTGATTTTAGAGGTAACATTAACTATTCCACAACCTCTCTTTATATTGGATTCTGCTTGAACATCTGTGAGAGTTTGGAGGTCCTAGCAATGCAATAAGACAACAAAAGAGAAATAAAGGTATAAGGATTAGAAAGGAAGAAACAGAACTCCCCTCTTCTCAGAAAATATGATTGCATTGTCTCAAAAGAATCTACAGATACATTTGCCATTTATATATTAAAAATATATAAATTTAGCAAACTTTGTGGTTATAATATCAGCATACAAAAGTAAATTAAAATTTTATATGCTAGTAACAAAAATTTAGCAAATAAAACTTTAAAAATACTATTTGTAGTAGCATCAAACAACAAAAGCAACAACAGTAGCAAATACCTAGAAATACCATTCCTTATTGAAATTAAAGTAAGCCAATAAATGGAAAAAATATACCACGGTCATGAACTAGAGGACTCAATATTGTTAAAATGGCAATTCTTCCCAGATTGATTTATAGATTCAATGCATTTGAAAACAAAATTTTAATAAGATTTTAAATGAATTTTAACAAGCTGAATCTAAAACACATATGGAAATGCAAAAATGCCAAGAAAAGCTGACAATCGTGACAAGGACCAGATTTGAGGAACTTTAACTGCTAGGTATCGAGACTTATTAATAATGCCATAGTAACTAAAAAAATAGACATATGGAAGAGAATATAGGATCTGCAAACAGATCATCATATAGTCATCTGATTTAGGAAGAGTACTACTACAGTGACATGAAGAAACGATGATCTTTTATATAAATGGTGCTAGATCCACTAAATATGCAATTGAAAAAAAAACCAACTTGACCCTCAACATCATGTTCTGTTTATCTATTACTGCATAATAAACACCCCAAACTGTGGCGGCTTAAACCAATAGTCATTTATTATATCTCAATTTTGTGTGCCAGGAATTTGGGTAGGACTCATTTGGGTAAATCTTCTGCTCTATGTGGTGTTGATATTGGTGGAATTCATCTGGTGGATGGGATGATCTGGAGGGTCCATAGTGATTTTACTTACCTATCTGATCCCTTAGGGGGAATGGTTGGAAATCTAGGCTCAGCTGGGACTATTAATTAAAACATATATTTGTCTTCTCCAGCATGGTAGTCTCAAATAGTTGGGCCTATAACATGGCAGCTCGAAGTTTCCTGAGTGCTCCAAGAAGCCAAGATGAAAGCTATAAGGCTTTTCATGGCTAGCCTCAGAAGTTTCAAAATGACATGTATGCCACATTCTATTGGTCATGCAAATCACTAAGGCTAGTCCAGATTCACAGGGGTGGCTTCTAGACTTGGCCTCTCAGTGAGAAGTTCAGCAAAGAATTTGGGCCATCTTTATCATTCTAGATAGATCATAGACCTAAAGGTGAAATATAAAACAAGGTTTTTAGGGAAAAACATGGGAGAAAAATCTTCATGACCTTAGGAATAGGGAAAGATTTCTTAAACAGAACACAGAAAGCATTAACAATAAAAGAAAAAAAAATACTGGATAAATTTGACTTTATTAAAATTAAGAACTATTTATAAAATAACACTTTTTAAAGAATTAAAATGCAAACTATGTATACTAGAATGTATCCAGAATATGAGAGAACTGCTCAATCAATAAGATAGATAATTCCATAAAAAAATTGGTTAAAACTGACTTAAATAGGTACTTCACAAAAAGGATATATAAATGGCCAATAAGAATATGAAAATGTTCTCAACATCATTAGTTATCAGGTAAATGCAAATTGAAACCACAAATCCAGGGATGCCTGGGTGGCTTAGTCAGTTAAGTTTCTGACTCTTGGTTTCGACTTGGGTCATGATCTCAGGGTTGTGGGGTGAAGCACGGTGTGGGGCTCCACTCTCAGTGGGGAGTCTGCTTGAGGTTCTCCCTCCTTCTGCCCCTCCCCCTGCACTCTCCCCCTCTCTCTCAAATACATAAATAAATCTTAAAAAACCCAAACAAAACAATGAACCACAAATCCACCTACCAGAATGACTAAAATTAAAAGAATTGACAATGCCAAGTGTTAGCAAAGATATGGAGCAATTAGAATTCTTATACATTGCTGACAGAATTGTCGACTGATACATCCGCTTTTAAAAAATGAATATATGCATATCCCACGACCTAGCAAATCCACTCCTAGAGATATATTCATCAATAATAAATGCAGGTGTACCTGGGTGCCTCAGTCGATTAAGTGTCCAACTTGATCTCAGCTCCGGTCTTGATCTTAGGGTCATGACTTCAAGCCCTGTGTTGGGCTCCATGCTGGGCATGGAGCCTACTTAAAAATAAAATGTGTATGCTCACCCCAAAAAATATAACAATGTTCATAGTATACGACCTTTATTAAAAATGGTCTCAAATTGGGAATCTATCCAGATGCCCTTCAACAGTAGAATGATAAATTAATTGTGGTATATTAATACAATTTTTGTTATAATACTAATAAAAATGGAACAAATTATAGATACCATATGACAAGATAGATGAACATTATAGATGTAATGATGAGCAAAAGAAACCAGGAACAAAAAAAGACATACTGTAAGATTCCATTATATGAAGTTCAATAAAGGCAAAATCAATCAATGGTGACAAGTCAGAATAGTGATTCCCTTTGGGGGTGTATTGACTGGGAGGGAAACATATGAGGTGGTACAATTATTCTATATTATGATCTGTTGGTGAGTACTCAATGTTGAGCCATGCAATTAAAATTTGTGCCCTTTTCTGTATGTGCGTTAATACAAAAATAAATTCAAGTAGAAGCAACGCTCCACTTAAAAAAAATAATGCAAGCATTCAAGCATGCACTATGCAAATGCTCTAAGACACAGGATGTTTCCAGTCCATGTACATATCTGTCCATAACTGCTATGATCTGAATATTTGGTCCCTCCAAAACTCATAAGTTGAAATCCTAATACCCAAAGTAATGGCATTAAGGGGACAGGGTCTTTGGGAGGTGATTAGGTGGCAAGGGCAGAACCCTCATGAATGAGATTGGTTCCCCTATAAAAGTGGCCCCAGAGAGCTAGGTTGCCCCACCATGTGAGAACACAAGAGAAATCTGTGATCCAAAAGAGGACCCTCACCTGACCATGCTTGGCACCATGATATTGGACTTCCAGTCACCAGAACTGTGAGCCATAAATTTCTGTTGTTTCTGAACTACCTGGTCTGGTCTGTGGTATTTTGTTGCACCAGCCTGAATCAACCATGACAATAACCATATATGGAGAGGTCCATTAACTTGGCATTTTATAAAAATAAAAAAGGATTTGTTTGAAAAAAATTGGGTTCACAATATGAAATTTAAGAAACTATATATATTTAGTAGTACTTTAATGAATAAATATAACAACAATAAACATCATTCATGAGCTTTTGATGTAAACTCCTAATCTCCTTCTCTTGATGTCTGAGAGGAATGATCTTCAGTGTGACTAGGAAAGCAGCCTCCAGCCTGGTCTGATCTAAGCTACAGTCTTGTTTTCTTTGACTGATTTGGATTTGGATTCTGCTCATTCCTTTTTTCCTGTCATCCACACTGCTGGAATATTATGCAGCCATGAAAAAGGATGAGATCTTTGCCATTTGGGGCAAGGTGGATGGACACAGAGGGTATTATGCTAAGTGAAATAAGACTGAGAAAAACAAATACCATATGCTTTTCCTCATACGTGAAATCTAAAAAACAAAACAAATGAATAAACAAACAAAAAGCAGACTCATGCCTAAAATACAGAGAACAAACTGATGGTTGCCAGAGGGAAGCGGGGGAGGAAAGGAATGGGCAAAATGAGTGAAGGGGAGTGGGAGGTATAGGCTTCCAGTTATGGAAAGAATAAGTCATGGGAATAAAAGGCACAGCATAGAGAATGTAGCCAATGGTATTGTAATAGCACTATATGGTGGCAGATGGTAGCTACACTTGAGGTGAGCATAGCATAACGTGTAGAGTTGTTGAATCACTATGTTGGACACTTGAAACTAATGTAACATTGTGTGTCAACTATACTTAAAATTTTTAAATAAAAAAATAAAAAATAAACCATTGATTACCAAATTAATGATTATTAGTTAATTAATAAATTATTTTCTTAATTACTAAATTTAGTGTTGATTTAAAAATCATTCCCTCCACCCCTTCCCCCTGTTTGTGTTCTCGTGTGTGCACACACACTCTCTCAAATGAATAAAGTATTTTAAAAAAAATGGGTTTATTCAGGAATGAAAGAGAACTGCAATCTGGAACAAACAAGCTGCAGTAAAACCGTGGGCAAGTCTGGAGAACAAAGGAGAGGTATGGTTTCTTAAGGAGAAAAGAGGTACGTTGAGAAGGGTGTTATGAACTAGAAGTCCACTGGAGTAACTGAGAGTTGAAGTGTGGTGGCTTCTAACTGAGCTGTTGTGGGGTGGAGAGTTGGGAGGGTTGGTGGTGGGTGATGGGTGGAGTAGGGGATGAGGAAAGCATCTCTTCTTCTGGCTGGAATAATAGAGTAGTATCCACGTGCAAGGTCAAGTCTGTGCATGGTCAAGTCCAGCTCTTCTTGTTGGGTCTGCAATTGAGTGTGAGCATAGGGCATGAGAGTGCCCCCTGCTGAAACCACCTGACTCCATTTTAGTGAGGTTTCCCACTACTAATTTTCACATTCTCAAGGGGCTTAAATTCCAGTAGTGCACACACAGGATGAAATAAGTTCCATTGTAGAAGTATGTACAATGGATGTGGGGCAGGAACACAGAGTAGGAAGCTGGACATCATCAAATAGCGGGCATTAAGGCTGAGAAAGTGTGGGCAGAGGTAATGACATACAGAGCCTGATAGAGAGTTAGCAAGTGTTCTTTTGTTTCAGTAGGCTGAGAAATGAGTCAAAATTAAGAGCTCAAGAATGGGAAGAATGGTGTAAAACAAAAATCAGTAAAAAGAGAGGCCAATAAATTTTAGAGTTGTTACTAAGATTGTAACACAGTGAAAATGTAAACAATACTTCCTAGAAGATAAGATACATTAAGAAAAATAGAATAATCATTTGGATCAGAAAGCTCAGTTAAAGCTTGTAAGATAGGCAGGGGAGAAGTCAGATTTCACAAGTGGAAATCATTATTGATTTTTATCTAGAAGCATGGGTTCAAATGTATTTATTGTAATTACTATAATGTAAAGATGTCAATAGTGTAAGAAGGATGTATGACTAGTAATCACCAGAAAAGAAGAAAAAGCTAATACAAGCCAATGTGGCAAAAGATAGGATTATAGAGAAGGGAAATAGCAAGAAGTATAGAAATAGAAAGCATATAATATGATAGTAATCATAGCAGGCATATTGCTTAGAGTAATTAATATGAATGCTCCAAATGTCCCTGTTATAAGACCAAGATTCCTAGGCTGGCCCCTAAATGCAAAATCCAAATATTGTTATTTACATAACAGTAGATACACTTAAACCTAAATGACCAGTTTATTTATTTATTTTTTTAAGATTTTTATTTATTTATTTGAGAGAGAGAGAGAATGAGAGATAGAGAGCACGAGAGGGAAGAGGGTTAGAGGGAGAAGCAGACTCCCTGCGGAGCAGGGAGCCCGATATGGGACTCGATCCCGGGACTCCAGGATCATGACCTGAGCCGAAGGCAGTCGCTTAACCAACTGAGCCACCCAGGTGCCCCAATGACCAGACAGTTTAGAATAAGGAGAAGAGTGTAGAAGCCACTCTACACTAAAAAGTGTGTGTAATATGTGAAGAGAAAAGATATACTTTCTATGATTAATGAAAATTGACAAGTTTTTAAGAGAAGTATTGATAGTCTGTAAAAATGTGCTGAATTCTAGGAGAGATTATCTAAAGAGAGTATTCTTTTAAAAGAAAGAAAAACCCAGAGATCAAAAGCAGTGGGACATAGTTCTTGAAAATCAGTCTTGTACCTTAGAAAACGTAAGAGCTATGATGTAGCACTGACGTATGGGAGATGAAAAAAATATACTGTCATATGTAACATGTTCCTGCTTAGGAGAAGTGAAATTGGATGTATATGAGATCTGATGGGGGAGCCTGGGTGGCTCAGTCTGTTAAGGTCTGCTTTCAGCTCAGGTCATGATCTTGGGGTCCTGGGATCCAGCCCCGTGTTGGGCTCCCTGCTCAGTGAGGAACCTGCTTCTCCCTCTCCCTCTGCCCCTCCCCCTGCTTGTGTACACTCTCTCACTCACTTTCTCTCTCAAATAAATAAATAAATAAAATCTTTAAAAAACCCCAAACATATATATACATATACATATATATATACATACATATATATATATATATATATATGAGAGCTGATGTTCCAAAGTAATTCTGAAGTGAAATGGGCACAGTAGGCCCATAGTTGAAAACAAAACTGCATTGTCCAATAAATGAGTGAGTTGCTAATAACTAAAAATGTTAAAAGGTTTTATCTTGTGTTCCTAATGAATTCTTTAGGGTCTTTGAATTTTCTGTTAAAATGCTAAGTATTCAAAGTATCTTTACTTAGGAAACCACATAAGAATTGAAGGCAAATGATAAACTAGAAGAAAAAAAAGCCCTGTATAATGGGTGGCGAACTGATATCGTTAAATGTATTAAGATCTCTCGTGTAGAGGAAACCACTTTCTCTTCTTCACAGAATCCCTGCACAGGCGACCAAAATAGAATTTTCAAGTCTGCAGTAGAAAAGGAAGGGAATTTCCACCCTACAGTCTGTCCTACTCAAAACTTCAATGAGATTGAGGGAGAGAATTAGGCACCTCGGGCAACCACCTGCACAGGCTGCCTCTCTGTGCTGGTGACTGGGGGCTGAAATTCAGCTAACATTTGGGCCTTGTGCCCTGGAAGAAGGTAGGTTTACCTAAAGGAAAGAGTGAATTCCAGCAAAGATGTTATGCCTCAGGGTCTAGATTCCCCCCTCAAAATGGTACCTCTGTCTACAAAGCTGACCTTCATACTTGCTGGGGGCCTTGTGAGCATGTGTGTTTCAGCCCCTTTGGGGTTCTTTCCTCCTTTAGATCTGCCAATCCCTGAGCCCCACAAGTATTCTAGGCTCCTTTTCTTCTGCAATAAGCCTAATGGGGAAGACATTGTCTCTTGAATTAAGAGACCTATGGTTTATGCATGTAACTGCCGGGAGGGACTGGTAAGTCTGATTAATTCAGGAGTGAAGTATTAGGAGGTATTAGCATTTGGCCTCTAAATTCCCCAGATTGTCAGTATGAAAGCTGATAATTTGATCTGACTTCTGTGTTTGGAGTCTTTGCTATATCTCCATGACTAGATTTAGGTTATGCAGTCTCAGCAGGCTTAACTACATTAGTGATGTTTTGTCCTCAATACATCAATGGTATATAATTTGACCTGGCATAAAGTAGATAGTCACTGTATCTCCTGTTACTGTTATAGTTTTTTAAAAGATTTTTAAGTTTATTTCAGAGAAAGAGCATATGTGCTTGAGAGTACATGAGTTGAGGGAGGGGGCAGAGGGAGAGGGAGAGAAGCAGACTCCCCGCTGAGCATGGAGCCCGATGAGGGCTCCATCTCATGACCCTGAGATCATGACCTGAGCTGAAACAAAGTCAGTTGCACAACCTTCACTGAGCCACACAGGGGCCCCTACTGTTACATTTTTTTTAAGGTGAGCAATTCCTCGACACTTTTTTTTTTTTGTGGAAAAATTAGTGAACGAATTGATTTAATAAATAAAATTTATTTTTTTAGTATTTGATGTGTGAGTGTGTTTGTCTTAAAGTCAACGATGAAACCTAAAACAGATGTAGGGTGCCTAAGGCTGACCACTCCAAGTGGCAAGTAACAAGATAGTGTTCTCAGACCCAGTGAGGATGCTTCAGGAAAACCATCTGGAGAGTGTTCATGTGTTCCCTGACATTGGAGGGATGCAGGGACTAGCATTTGACCCACAACCGCAGAGTCTAAAGGTGAGAGTCAACGGTCTGAGCTCCACTGACTTGCAGCGGAGCAAGGCAAGGTGGTTCTGCTGGAATCTACCACAACTTCTCGCCTTTGGTGTGACAGGGATGCTTGAACTTTCCATGAACCTGGGAGGCCCCAGGAGGGAATCCTATTGGGTTGTTTTGAATGGGACTCCACACAAGGGGACTGACCCAATAGAAGGGTGGGCTATAAGAAACCAGAGGCTAAAGAGGAAGTTGTAAGTGGCCATCTGGAGGTGGCATAGTGTACGTCAAAGGAACTGTAGTGATGGAATTGATTTCCAGTGATGGAAGTTGTCTCTGAAAAAAGCCACAAAACCACTCCAAGAAAAAAAGAATTGACATTTAGAACATCCTTCACCAAGAGGATAGCTCTTGTGATTTCCAGTGATGGAAGTTGTCTCTGAAAAAAAGCCACAAAACCACTCCAAGAAAAAAAGAATTGACATTTAGAACATCCTTCACCAAGAGGATAGCTCTGCCAGAGTATAACTGATAACTGTACTATGAAATAATACTTTTATTTACGCTGGCTTCTTTTCACTCACCTTATTCCAATCCCTGAAAGGTCCCAAAGCCTCAACTAGTGAGTGAAGGAGAAGGTAGAATGAAGGGTAGATATGAATCTAACCACCACTATCTTTACTCATTATAGGCTTCCAAGTCTGAAGTAGGCCGGAACTCCAAGAATGAAGAAGTTTTAAATTTGATGAGAATAGAATTGTGATTATTATACTTGAATAGATTTTTTGGGGGGAAGGGGCAGAGGGAGAGGGAGAGAGAATCTTCAAGCAGACTCCGTGTTAAGCGCAGAGCCCAACACAGGGCTCGATCTCATGACCGGAGCTGAAATCTTGAGTCGGAGGCTTAACTGGCTGAGCCACCCTGGCGCCCATTGAATAGATTTTTTTTTAATACTGGAAAAAGAGATACTAAATATCATTGACTTTAAGATGATATTGATGATAAGATGCTCCATTATTTTATATACTTCTAAGAAAGGAAAAAAAAAACCCTTCAATTATGATTATAAGATGACATTAAGACTCAGAGGTGAGATGTTAAGATGGAAAGATGTGCACATTTTAGGTAAAATATAATAATATTTTACCATTTGAGAGAGATTGGAAAAACTATGAGATCTGCTTGAGATTTCATTGACGGGAAGTTTAGTGAATTAATTATAGAGGATTTCAAAGGGTGATAAAACATAAAGTTTATTCCTGCTTGTACCCTACGGTGTCCAACTGGTTCAATAAACTGGTTAAACAGTGTAATTTCTCAAACTAATTTCTAGCACACAAGCACACATGAGCTACACACGTCTTTCACAGAAGCCTGAACAGAAAAGAGTATTTGGGTACTTGAAGACTTGTTTTAAGGTTCACATTCTCCATCTTAAATATGTCTAATCCTGCCCCAAAAGAGCAGAACACACTCCTGGAATGCTAATGTAGGTGCTAAATTTTCTTGTTTGGAACTAAAATTTGGAATACATGGAAATAATAGAATATTGAGATGTACTTTTTACTTATGAGGACTAACAGGAAAGAATTAGATCTCATGCCCTCATTAACATGGTAATATGGGAAGGTTTGTAGTGTAACTAAAATATCTTGTGGCCTCCCCGACTCACAGATGTCTAGATAAACTAAACCACCCACTTCTATGGTCTGGGAAAGTCTGAAGAACTCCCTTTTGTTTTCGTCAGTTCCTAGAGAATTGTGTCTCACAGTCCCCTCAGGCTCTGGCTCTCATGGGCATCCATCTGGACTTGAAACTAGACTCCTGTGGTGGTTTTAAAATATGCCCACAAATTCTCTGACACTCCCCTCTTCAAAAGATGGCACTTGGTGGAGTATAGAAGTACTTCAGGAGGAGGTCCCCTGAAGTGTGGCATGGACTGCATGACTTACTTCTAATGAAATGCATGGGGAGATGTGACATTGAGTGCCTTCTGAGACTAGGTCGTAAGGCACGTGGCTTCCTCCTTGCCCTCTCTCTTGCTCTGGTGGGAGTAGCTTTCCTGGCCTAAAGCCACTCGAGTAGCCCTCTACAGAGATAGAGTCGGTTCTTTGGCACTTTACCAAGGGCAAGGGACATTTTAGAAGGTAAGGTCAGAGCCTGTACTTATACTTCTGTCAGCAGTGATGACATCAAGGCCTAGAGTCAATTTGCCCCAACAATACTTAATACCTTAATAAAGTAAATAAAGTAATAGCTTAAAAAAAGGAAAGTATTAATGAAGTATAATACTTAAATCTTTAAAAGAACTTTTCATTCATGAGCAACTGGGTCTCCTTACCCCTGGATTTTCCCCATTTTATTTTTATTATTTATTTATTTATTTATTTTTAAAAAATATTTTATTTATTTATTTTGACAGAGAGAGAGAGAGAGACAGACAGACAGTGAGAGAGGGAACACAAGCAGTGGGAGAGGGAGAAGCAGGCTTCCCGCGGAGCAGGGAGACTGATGCGGGGCTCGATCCCAGGTCCCTGAGATCATGACTGGAGCTGAAGGCAGATGCTTAACCAACTGAGCCACCCAGGCACCCCTGGATTTTCCCCATTTTAAACCATTCTCTTCAGCCAGTGTGATCTTCCTATATCATTTATCTGATTTCATGCTATCTGCCAGTGAAAGAACACATTTGTGTGTCCCACCAACTCCCATTGCCTCAAGGTTGAGGTCCAAAGTCCTTTACTTGGTTTATAAGAATTTTAAGTACTGCCATGCTGTGAGATTGTGGTCACTTCTCTGGCCACGGGATATTGACTTAGAGTCTCATGCAGTAAAGATTTTATTTTTCACAGGTTTTGTATGAGGCAGAAGACTGTAACCTTTACCTGAAGATCTGTTTGTTCTAGAAATGAATAATTATTTCTTGTCAATATTTCTTGCATACACAGAATTAGTGGACCAAGTGACCAAAGCTTCTGGGAAACACAGAAATGACTGTTTTCATACCTATATAGTAGGAACAATTAAAACTGTGTGGGTGGTTCAAACTGGACAGGACAGTGAAAAGAAATTGGTGGAGCAGTATGTCTTTCTTCTGAAAACATCACTGTATTAAATTCCTAAACAAAGAAAAAGGAAGTAATAATTATGGTATATCTACTATGTAGCAATTGAAAAGAAAAAGGTAGATCTATCTTGTTGACTTGAGATATTGTCTGTCATATAGAATGAAAAAAAAGGGGTTAGGGAACTGTATGTAGTGAATGGTCACAAGCAGGCAAAAGTTTACATATGCATAAACAAATACAGTGTAGAAGGCAACTAGGTCAGATTGTTTATTTTTTATTTTTTATTGTTATGTTAATCACCATACATTACATCATTAGTTCTTGATGTAGTGTTCCATGATTCATTGTTTGTGCATAACACCCAGTGCTCCACGCAGAACGTGCCCTCTTTAATACCCATCACCAGGCTAACCCATTCCCCCACCCCTCTCCCCTCTAGAACCCTCAGTTTGTTTTTCAGAGTCCATCGTCTCTCATGGTTCGTCTCTAGGTCAGATTATTAATGATGATTTTCTCTGGAGAAGGAGCTTATGAGGGGAGTTTGTGGCATATTTTCTACGTTATTCACTTTTGAATTTTCCAAAATGTGTAAAAATATATCCTTTTATAATTTAAAAAGATAGTCCCATTTTATAAAGATCAAGGATCACAACTAGGAACTTTAAATTAACATCTATCCCTTTGTCTTCACACAGACTCTCATTCAAATCCTCCTGGAGGGGCACTTGTGTGGCTCAGATGGTTAAGCGTCTGCCTCCGGCTCAGATCATGATCCCAGGGTCCTGGGATCGAGTCCTGTATCGGGCTCCCTGCTAGGCAGGGAGCCTGCTTCTCCCTCTGCCTCTGCCTCTCTCTCTAACTCTCATAAATAAATAAATAAATAAATAAACATTAAAACAACAACAACAACAACAAATCCTCCTGGAATGATGAAAGGTTTGATGTCAGGGTTTAAACACATCTTCAAACCATATTCCAAAGGTATCTTTTCTCACCTCGTTAGTGGTTAAAACACTGTATCTGTTACTGAGTTGTTCTTCATAGCTAACCTCATGTTATTCCACATATATTTCCCCCCAGAGTTCAGTTAAATCTGGGAAAAAAGAGAGTTGATAATTCTCCTTTATTTAAAAATTGTTGAGTAAGTTTAAAAAAAATTTTTAATAGCATGTTTCTCTTTTTCCAAAGTTCTTGCCCTTGATATTTCTTGGAAGCAGCATTGTGAAAATGAAGAGTGTGTGGTTTGAAGTCAGAGGAACTGGCCACACAGCCTGCCGTGTTCATTTACCAGCAGGATCCCCATGGGGAGACCATTCCCTTAAACTCTCTGGACTTGGGTTTCCTCATCTATAAAATGGGATGAGAGCCACTGCGAGGGTCCCAGGGAGATAAGGAAAGTGAGTGAGGATGAACAGTAGCCTTGAGCAAATACGCTGTCTGACCTCTCTCTTTCCTCCTGTCCCCTTCTCTCTTTCCTTGCTCTTTTCTTACCAGAGTCAGAACTCTGTACATGTCAGTAAAACAGAATGAAAATAATCGCTGCCCTTTTTGTACTTCAAAGGGTCGCCTTTGTGAGACTCAGCTGGGCAAATGTATATGGAGAATGTGGTAAAGAATAAGGTCTGAATGCTAGCTACATTTGTATATTTGTATATTTTTGCCACATGACAGCCCTACAAGTGGGTTTGTCAGAGAGCACCTCAACCTTTCTATTTTACAGACAAGGAACATGGTTGGAGAGCCTGTGACTTGCCTAGAACCCAGGCTTCTAGGAAGGTTGAAGGCCATTTTTCAACGTTATTTTGCTTCTGTGGCCTACAAAGGTGAGGGGGTGGTGTGTTGGATGAGGTGTGACCCAGACCGCGTGGTCAGAGAAGGGTTCTCAAAACAGATGGCAGTGAGCTGACTTCAAGGAGAGCAGGGGCTTTGTCTTCACCATTGTGTCCCCATTCCCAGTGACGAGACCAGTGCCCTGTAAGCAACATGTGTTCCATAGCTATTGGGTGAATGAATTAATCAGTGAATGGAGGAGCTATTCATGCAGAGATCTGGGAGTGTTTGGAAATGCTTTTGCTATAACAGCTCATACTAATAGCTCCTCTTGTTTTGCTCTTAAAACATGCCAGGCACTTATGCTTAATGATTTGCATTTATTTAAAACTTGAATCCTCACAACAATTCAAAGAATTAATTACACTACTACCCCATTTTTCAGATAAGGGCTATAATGACATTTGTGGTAAAGGGAATGGAATTTTATGTTTTAAAATCTTTAATATTCTTGTTACTCCTTTTAATCTGAAACACTTAAAAAAAACAATTGTCACATTTTAGTCAAAATGCTAGGAAATGTGGTATTCTGATTCACCTAATTTTCTATCAAACATACTTGATAAAGTTCTATATAAAAATAATAGTTTTTGTATCTGCTTCCTTCATATGTTAGTTATAACTGAATCATAGAAAGTCTGAGTTGAAAGAAACCATAGAATTCAGCTAGTCCAATACTACTGCTTTATGTATAAAGACAGTTAGGCATCAAGAAATTAAATGAACTATTTTTTTTCGTTTAGTGAGTGTGGGTTTTTGTAGTGAGTATTTGTAGTTGGTAAAACTATAACAAGAATGGCCATCATTTGGTAAGCTCACAAGTCATGTGTTTCACAAACAATTCATTTTCTCTTCATAAGAACTGCAGTAACACACATATTAAAATGCCCACTTTACTGGTAGACCCCTGAGGCTCAGGGCCCTAAGTAACTTGCTCAAGGTCACATTAACCATAAATGGTAGACCTGGGATTCGTAGTCGGATATACTCCTCCCGTACACCATGTTGCCACTCCCCAAATAGGATCGATTAATAGTAAAATTATTTTAGAGACTGGTTGCAGGAATGATAGTAGGTTGGATTGAGAGTTTACTCATCCCAGGACACTGGGATTTATGCTAATTTTGCTTCTTTGGAAGGTTGCAACAAATGTATCTCCATCTGAAAAGAAAAGGTAGAAAAAAAATCCAGTTATTCATATTTCAATTAATGCATGTAGCATCACACATCCAATGATCAACAAAATCCAGGTCATTTGGACAGTGAGACAGCAGGCTTTGGGCAACTTCAGAAAGGGAAACTTGTCAGAGACTCTTGGGGAAATCCCTACCCTAAGAAAATCCCTCCATGATGACAAAGTGCCCCAGGGACCTTTGAGATTGTCTGAGGGCTGATAAGGTGCAGTCTAAACACCACTGGCTGATACCATCTTTCAGGTCTTCTCTGAATGACTGAGGACTTCAGCCTCTCATATTCTTATGTCCTTCTTTCCCACATAGGAAGTTCCTGGCTGGAGAAACCCCCAATATGGGTGGGCTAAAGAGAAAGGACTCTGGGACTGCTTGGTCTTCCCCAGGGGCTGGGGAAATTAACTTCAGCTTTTATTTTCTTTCTATCTATCTATCTATCATCTATCTATCTATCTATCTATCTATCTATCTATCTATCTATCTATCATCTATCTATCTATCTATCATCTATCTATCATCTATCTATATCTATATCATCTATGTATCTATCATCTATCATCATCTATCATCTGTCTACCTATTTATTATCTATCATCTATCTATCTATCTATCTATCTATCTACCTATCCATCATCTATCTACCTACCTACCTGTCATCGATCATCTATCATCATCATCTACCTATCTATCATTATCTATTTTGGAGGAGGTGGGGGATTATAATGAGCAGCCACCTAACAACCAAAAGACCCTAGCGACTGAGTTCATAAAACTTGCCTTCCAGAGATTGGGAGAAGCCAAACTAAAAGTAATTTTAGCCATTTAAAGCCATTTGAGGATGGGTTTAAACATCACTTAGTCCTTGCAGTTGAGGAGCCCCTGAGCCCTGACACTGTAGTCCCCATCCCTCATCCCCCACATACATCCATTATGGGGGCATGCTGAGATTCCGATTTATCTAGTCATTGCAGACGGAGAAACAGATGAACTTTGCATTCATGATTATACATTTTGATTATTTCTGCAAAATCATTGTTAGGTATCATCCCCAGAGACAGCCTTAATCCCAAGTTTACAAATCAGTCACTACAAAAAGCACTTATGAATTACCTGCTGCAAATCTTTTGATTAAAACATGGTGAAATTTAGAAGTTAGGCTCTCTTAAACCAGTAGAAAAATATTCCAAGGAAATAGGGAGAAAAATTCTTCAGCTCCCTGAAATCATGTAAACGTCAAGCCTTGATCTTGTTGAGCTAGTTCTTTGGCCTTTTCTCCTCATACCTGCATTATATTACTTTCCCAAATGGATTAACATAGCCTTCTTGGCCACTGAAATCAGTGTGATGAGAGAAGAACAGGGACATCTACATTTTATAACAGAAGACTATCAAGGGATACACTATTTTCTGTGACTAGAATTTACACCCTGTTATCCCAGCTCTTCCCCAGGATATGTTGCTCCATTGTAGACATACCTCCCTATACTATAATTACTCCTTTGCTTCTTTGCCTCCCCCACTAGGCCAACTTCTTTAAGAGCAGTTTACAGTGCCTGTCTCACTGTGCTTGTCTTTGAAAGGATTCCATTGGAAAACGTCTATGTGAGACAGGGATTTGTGTACAGGGATATTCTCACACCTGTGAGGGAATGAAGGCAGTAGGATGGGCACGATGGAAGAGTTGAAATGGAAAACAGTCACAACAAAGACCTCCTGAGATCCCATAGAAAACTTGGGTAACTTCTAAAGCTGGAATGACCCCTTCAGAATCTTGCCACCTTGGGGCAAGAGAACTGGACCTTTATTGCTCGTCTGCTAGTCATTGGATGCAGGTTGGCTCTCTGAAGGAGGCATAACCTTAAGCAAGGCAGCTTTCACTGGCTGAGGGCAGTTCCTAGGAAATAACCTAGCTGCCAGCTGCCGTCCAAACTCCCAAAGGCTAAGGGAATAGTGAGTGTGCTTTAATTCTGAATGCAGGGATCTGGGTGACATACCACAGCTTCCACTATAGTACTCAAAAAATATTCTTAAATAAGAGACATTATAGTCCAGCCATTTCTCCAAGTGATTGGTGTATTTGATTTCATATATGTAACTGGAATGTTTTAACCAATGGGGGATGTATCATACATAGCTGGTAGTTTAGAGGCATCACTTTTAGGTACTCGTGATATAGCTACTAAGTGTCAGCATGAATGTGATTTGATGTGTAATTAATTTCATTTATGTGGTGTGATCTGCCAGAAGAAATTCTGAGACTTGAGTTGAAAGGCCTGGGTTCCTGTTAGAACTCTGCCATTTATTACAGGACAAGTCATTATACTCCTTTGTTCTCAGTTTTCTCATCTGTAAAATGGCAAAAATGATACTTTGCTCGACTCTCCACAGGGTTTTAGTGCACAATAACAAAATGGATGCTTGTCAAAGCCTGCTGTAAATGGCTGGTGAAAAGGGCCTCAAGAAACCCTGGGAGCCCTCAGCTGGCATGAAGAGCCCTGGACTTTGAGGGTAGTGCAGATGTACAGACAGAGAGGAATGGGGAGAAGGGATTGTGAAGGGAAGGGATGGGGAAGGAAGGTAGCATTTTCCTCAGGTGCCCAAACCCATCTCTTGCTACTTCACCACTGCAACTCAGGCTGGCTCAACTGAAGTAAATTCAAAACAAAACAGAACAAAACACAAAAGAGACAGAGAAATCAGGCGATTGAATTATATACATTAAGTAAATATGTATTTTAGAACTTGTTTCTCACCTCCTCCCAACCAGGGGAGGCTGCAGTAATCGTACTTTTGGAAGGAAAGGAAAACCACTGTGTTTGTTTAGTTCTAGGGGGTTCTTGGATACACACAATGTAGGATCTATCACCTCAACACCACTTTGACTCAACTCATTCATCCGAAAGCAAGTGGGTGTTCATTTCTAAGTCTCTCTTTATCTCTCTCTTTTTGTTGTGGTCGTGGTTGCTTTGGTCTCATTTTTAATCTTTCCTTGTGACAACCCTCTCTTAGTCCCTGTCCTGAAAGTAAGTGATCATCCTTCAGGTCAGAGTAGAGCTAGCATGGACTTCCCCAGGCCCTACCGCAACAGTGGAAATGTTTCCTTTGAATTTTAGGCTTTTCAGCAGTGATGGCACAAACTTGGTTTTGGCTGAGAACTAGAGAAAAATGTCCTGTGGTCAACTCCAGGGAGGTGTAGTCAGCTTATTTCTAACCAGAGGCATTTCCCAACTGGTTGCCCACATGATCCTAGCTTTCCCTCTAACCCCAGAGGCTTTCTGTTGCACATTTTGCTCTTTTTCCTCTACTCTTTCTTCTAATTATCCATTCATCCATACATCTCCCTCCTATCTGGTTAAGAAGCCAGCTTTGGTTGCTTTGCATATTTTATAATTCCCTTTGGCAGAGTCCTTGCTTGGGCCCGATGTAGATGAATTCTGCCTTTAACTTCAACACCTTGATTCTGGGACCTACAATTTTTCTGGCTTGGCCTCCATCTCTGGGAACTGGTGGTTGGCTAGGATAATTTCAACAAAGCGCCAGGGCTGACTGGGTTCAGGTCTGCTTTGTGCTTCCTGTTATTTCAAGATTTATGCGTTAGATTAATCTGACACTCAACCCTGACCTTGCTAACAACATGTTTGTTTTTATCCATAAGGTGCCCTAGAAGGAGACCATACCAATGACTGGGAAAGTTGACTTCACTTGATCTATGATAGATCTGGCCTCCATACCAGTGATTTTTTTCCCTGTGTACGCAGATAAGTCTTCCCTTAACCCCTGAACTCTTGCTCTGGGGTTTAAAGGAAACAAGGTACCACATGTCATTAGATGGTATATGGATATAATGGAAGCATTTTTCTCATGGAAGCCTGCCTTGATCCGCCCCCCCCCAACCCCCCGCAACCAAGGGTAGACTGGGTACCCTTCTTAAGCACCTTAATGGCACCATGTACTTTTCCTTATATTTTTTGTTTTTGATTTGTTGTTTTCTACCTTCTCTTCTATTAGACCCCATGCAGGAAAAAAAAATCTCTTGTTCATCAATTCTCCAGAGTATGGAATACAGAAATGTTGATATATATTTGTTCATAAATTAACTAAAGTTTGGAAAGTGTGGATCCTCTTCCAGTTTTTTGAGAAGGAAGAGAGTAGGAATATCTGATTTTCTGGATGCATCTACCCAGAGCTCTGTGGCTCATTAAGAGGCAATGCTGAGGGTAACAGGATATTGGCTTCTTACACGTGACTTTGTCTGTCTGTCACTTTGTCCATACATACCATCCTCCTTGTTGTACCTAGATCTTGGCAAGCACAGTCCTCTCCATGGGGGGGGGGGGGGGAAGGCTGACAATGGATAAAACCGATCAGGAAGAAATAGCAAGCTGCTAATGTCTTTTTCTTACTGCCTACCCACATCCATTAACATGGTAAGCAGATGTGTGCCTAGAAGTATATCCATGCTGTCAAGATCCTTGCCAAACTTCTATTCTTTTGTTCTTATGTCTCCCTACTTCTCCCTTCCAGTCTTCTCTTCTGAAAAAGCCACAACATCTAAAAAAGACTAGTGTATGGCTTAGGTGGCTTTTAAAACTGATATCGATTACTATGTAACCCCTGCATAATTTAAGCTCTATCACCCCAACATATTGTGAGCTACATGAAAGCATGGCTCTTTTTCACACTCTTTGACCCCAGTGAATAGAATAGATGCCTTTTATGTAGTAGGACTGTAATGAATATTTGTAGGGTGAAATTGAAATTTACAGGGTTAGACATCTAGGTTGTGATGGATGGATGTGTGATGTGCTTCATACCATCACCTTTCATCTCCAGGCGGTCAGGGCTTCTAGCCAAGTACATTCTCTTCCTAGAGCTCTTTCAGGTTACCTCATCCTTATCTTAAAAATACTTTCCTCTGAAAAACTCTCTAGGGTGATGCAGATTTGGGCTAGGAGTTCCTTCTATGTGATTGCATAGCACCTTGTACTTCCCATATCAAAGGAGTGCATTATAATTCTATCATATTGTAATTGCTTGTGCAATTTCTCTTTTTCTCTCATGAAGCCAAACATTTCCTTAGGGCAGGGACCTTGTACATGCCTTTGCTTTTTTGTGATCAGACTTGTTTGAATGAAGCTGTCCAAGAAAACTTTCAGTAATGGGGAAATGCTCTATTCTGCTCTGTCCAATGAGGTAGCCACTAGCCAGATATGGTTATTGAACACTTGAAGTATAGCTAGTGTGACTGAGGAACCACATTAATTGTATTTAATTTTAATTAATCTATATTGAAATTTAAATAGCTACACATGACTAATGGTTGCAGTATTGAACAGCACAGTTAGAAACTTGCCTGTTTCTGTTATTCTTTCCAAAGAACTAACTTTTAGCTTTTTTGATTCTCTATTTTCTTTCTTTTCCATTTCAGTCAGTTCTGCTCTAATCTTTATCATTTCCTTCTACTTGCTTTGCTTTTTTTTTTTTCTCTTCTTCTTCTTCTAACTTCTTAGCTTGGAAGCTTATATAATTAATTTTAACATTTCTTCTTTCTAATGTATGCTTTGAAAGCAGTACATTTTCCTCAAAGTGTTGCTTTATTAATCTACAGTATTTTAATCTATACTAGTTAATTTAATCTATAGTATTTTATTTTATTTATTTATTTTTTTAAGACTATGTATTTGAGAGAGAGAACGAGCACGAGTCGGGGGCAGAGGCAGAGGGAGAGGGAGAGGGAGAGGGAGAAGCAGACTCCCCGCTGAGCAGGGAGCCCGACGCCAGGCTCTAACCCAGGACCCTGAGATCATGACCCGAGCCAAAGGCAGATGCCTAACTGACTGAGCCACCCAGGCATCCCTAATCTATAGTATTTTAAATCAGCTTTATTAACATTTAATTTACACACATTAAAGTGCACCCTTTTTAAGAATACAGTTCAATGAGTTTCAGTGAATGTATACACGTATTATACCATTATACTATATATTATATGGCATATAATATATACTATAATTAAAATATGGACTTTTCCCTTCATCCCCAAATGGACCTTCATAACCCTTTGCAGTCATTCCCTCTGCCATTAACCTACTGATACTATAGATTAGTTTTGCCTTTTGTAGAATTTCATATAAATTAAAACAATTAACATCTACTCTTTGCCTCATTTTCTTTATTTCAGCAGAATGTTTTTGAGAATTATCTGTGTTGTTGTATGTAACAATAATTACTTCCTTCTTATTACAGATTAGTATTCCATGGGATGGATAGATCACACTTTGCTTATACATTTATTTCTCGATGAATGTTTGGGTTGTTTTCAGCCTTTGGCTATTATGAATAAAGCTGGTATGAACGTACATGTACAGGTTTTGGTGTGGAGATATATTTTCATTTTTCTTGGGTAATTACTTAGGTGTGGAATTGTTGGGACAGATGGTGCATGTAAGTTTATAAGAAATGGCCCAAGTGTTTAAAAAAATGGTTGTATCATTTTCAGTTTTCAGCAAGAATATATGAGAATTTCAGTTGCTCAACATCCTCATCAATACTTGTAAGTTTTGGACATTCTAATGTGTGCAGTTATCTAACTGTGGTTTCGTGTTGCAGTTCCCTGATGACTAATGATGTTGAACATCTTTTCATATCCTCATCAGACATTTGTGTAATTTTTTGTGGTATGACTATTGAAATATTTTGCCTATTTAAGAAATTGGATTGATTATCTTCTTAGCATTCAGTTGTAAGTGTTCTTTATTGCCTTTTTTTCAGTCTTAGGTGGAAACATTTAATCTTGCAATATTAATTGTGCTAATAGCTCTGGGTTTCTTACAGATGCTTATTCTCGGGTTGAAGAAGTTAGTTCACTCTTAGTTTGCTGAGTGGTTTTATCATAAAAGGTGTTGAATTTTGTTAAGTGTTTTTTTTCATCTATTGAAAAATTTTAATTTCTTTTTTTAAAGATTTTATTTATTTATTTATTTGAAAGAGAGAATGAGAGAGAGAGAGAGAGAGCACATGAGGGCGGGGGAGGGTCAGAGGGAGAAGCAGACTCCCCGCTGAGCAGGGACCCCGATGCGGGACTCGATCCTGGGACTCCAGGATCATGACCTGAGCTGAAGGGAGTCACTTAACCAACTGAGCCACCCAGGCACCCCGAAAAATTTTAATTTCAATTTTAATTTTTTCTTAATCTGTTAATATGACTAATTTCATATAAATATAAATATACAATATGTATTTTTTGTGTCTTTTTGTTAGCACTATGGTTTTGAAATTTATCTATATTGTTTTGTGTATCAGTAGAATTGTTTTTTAAAATTGTTCTGAAGAGCTCCATTGTGTAAATAACTTCCCATTCCATGTCCCCCAGTCATTTAGGTTGTTTCCAGTATGGAGCTATATAATACATAACCTTTCTACAAGCATTGTTGTACATGCCTTTTGTGGAGAGACTAAGCATTCACATTTATTAGTAAATGCCCAGGAGTAGAATTGCTAACTCATGGATAAGTATGTGTATCACTTTGGTAGATAATGCCAAATAGTTTTGTAAACTAACTGTACCAGTTTCCTCTCCTATTCGTACCTCATGAGAATTCCAGTTGCTCTACAGACTTGCAAACACTTGGTATTGTCTATATTTTAATTTTGTTAATTCTGCTGAGGGTGTAGTGCTATCTGATTGTGGTTTTTAATTTGCATTTCTCTGATGACTAACGATGTTGAGCACAGTTTTATATGCTTATTGGCCATTTGGATTTTTTTAAAGTGAGTATTTGGATTTTTGGCTCATTTCCCCCCCACTAGTTTGTCTGTCCTTTCCTTATTGATGTATAGAATTTTAAAGATAAATTATAGATAATAGTTCTTTGTCAGATAGATGTATTAAAAATATCTATGTGGCTTGACTTTTACTATCTTAATAGTGACTTTTGATTTTAAGGAAGTCCAATATATCAGTCTTTTCTTTTAGGGTTAGTGCTTTTTGTGTCCTGTTTAAAAGACCTCTGTCTTCTCTGAGTTCAAGAAGATATTCTATTTTTTTTCCTATTAGAATCTTTATTGCTTTAGCTTTAATATTTAGGTCTATGATCCATCTGGAATGGATTTTTGCATGTACAATAAGGTTGGAGTAAAGGTTAATTTTTAAAAATGGATATCCAATTGACCTACCACTATTTTTTGAATTGACTATCCTTTGCCTACTGAATTGGCATCTTTGACACAAATCAGGTGACTGTATATTTGTGGGTATGTTTCTGGCTCTCTATTCTGTATTGTTGCTCTATTTTTGCGCCAATGTAATAGTGTCTTAATTTCTTCAGTTTCATAACGTCTTGGTGTCAGATAGTGTAAGTCCTCCACCTTCATTCTTCTTCCACAAGACCGCCTTGGCTATTCTAGGTCGTTTACATTTCTATATAAATTTTAGAATTAGCTTGACAAATTCCAAACAAAACAAAACACACCTCTGCCAGGAATTTAGATTGAAATTGAATTGAATCTATAGAACAACTTGGGGTGAAATGTCATCTCACCAATTTTGAGTTTGGTAATCCATGAGCATGGTATACTGTTCTGTTTATTTTTATCCTCTTTAATTTGTCTTGTCAAAGTTTTGTTACTTTCTGAGGCTGCTTTGTTAGTTGCAAACAGTTAGTTAAAAAAATATCTTCTAGATTAACTAAATCTTTTAACATTTCCATGTGTTTATTTTAGGTTAAGTGTCAGCAAACTTTCTTCTATAAAGTGCCAGAATAAATATTTTCAGGTTTGTAGTGCATAGTATCTGTTGCAATTACACAGTTCTGCTGTTGCAGAGTGAAAGCAGCCATAGACAATATGTAAACAAATGGGTGTATCTGTGTTCCAATAAAACTTTTAAAAAACAGACAGTGAGCATAATTTGGCTTGTAGGCCATAGTTTGCTGACAGTCTTAGCCAATTCTCTTGTAAATAGCCTTTAGCTGGCTCTCTTGTAACAGGATATAATTGGATTTCTAAAAGTCTAAGCCAACAATCTGTATCTTTTAGTTGTTGGCTTTAGTTCATCACATTTAAAAAAAATAATGATTCTCATATATATTGATTTTTTTCCCATCTCATCTTACTGTTGCTTTGTATTTGTTCTACTTTATCATGCTTTTGTCTTGTCTTTTTATTAATTATATTTTTGCTTATTTTCCTCCAGTTTTTCGTCCTTATTTCTATTACTTTCAGTAATTACTTTTGAAGTTTTGCCATGATATTTATCAAAGTCTAACTTTTTGAACAAGAAAAAGATCTAGAATATTTTACTTTCATTCACTTTCCTGTTAGCTTATATACTATTACTGTCATACATTTACTTAGGTCCTTATTTTTAAACCCATCGATTAGCCTTTATTATTGTGGTTTTCTTATAAAAATCTTTAAATTCACCTGCATATTTACCATTTTCTTTGCTATAATTTTTTCCCCCAGCATCTTAGACTTCTTTGAGGGAACATTTTTCTTATTGCCTGAAATAAAATCTTAGAAGTCTCTTTAGAAAAGGTCTATGGGTGGTGACTACCAGTTTTATTTATCTGGAAATGTCTTTATTTACCTTCATTTTTGAAAGGTGGTTTTAATAGTATACAACTTTTGGTTGACGGTTATTTCCTCTCAACACTTTAAAAACACTAGTTTGATATGGGTAGGGTATGTGCTATGGTGAGCGCTGTGAATTGTGCAAGACTGTTGAATCACAGATCTCTACTTCTGAAACAAATAATGCAACATATGTTAAGAAAAAAGAAAAAGAAGATAGCAGGAGGGGAAGAATGAAGGGGAATAAGTCAGAGGGGGAGATGAACCATGAGAGATGATGGACCCTGAAAAACACACAGGGTTCTAGAGGGGAGGAGGGTAGGGGGATGGGTTAGCCTGGTGATGGGTATTAAAGAGGGCACATTCTGCATGGAGCACTGGGTGTTATGCACAAACAATGAATCATGGAACACTACATCAAAAACTAATGATGTAATATATGGTGATTAACATAACAATAAAAAATAAAAAAACCCCACTAGTTTGGTTTCCATTGTTATACATAATCTAATTTTCATTCCTTTGTAGGTGATCTGCCTTTTTTCTCTGGTTTTCAAAACTCCTCTTCAACAATTATACTTTTTATTTCCAGAAGTTCTATTTTCATATCTCTCTGCCCATTTCTAGAAGCATTTCATACATAAGTATTCTATATTATATATCTGCTAATTCCAGAATTTTTGTAATTTGTCCTCTAAATTTACTGTTTGTTTTGTTTTTTTTTCCCCCTCAGTCATGGTGCTTTTGGTGACCGGGAAACTAAGCAGTTTTCAAGTTCCTGGTTGATTGAAATTAATCTGTGGGGATCCTGAGGCCATAAAATGGGAGTGTTTTCACTCAGCAGAGTATTTCCAGTTGTTTCTACTAGCATCCAGGAGGCACTACTAAACAGGGACCACTTTCACCACATTCTAGGTTTCTAACTTTCTGTGGGAGTCTTTGATTTAAATCGTCTAACTTGAGCCTTAGTTTCTTATTTAGCTGCAGTCCTGATCAAACAACCTGCAAAAAAATCTTGTCTTTTTTGTCTTACTTATTACTCATTGAGTACCACTCTGGTTTCAGCTCACTCTTTTTGGGGGGAGGAAGGATTTGGTTTTGTGGGGCTGTTGTTAGTTGGAGCCTTCAGAGACATCTCAGAAGTGTATTTAGAGGTTTGTTTCATCCAGGAAAAAAGGAGGAGAGGAGGGTCCTGCAGAGTATGTAGTTTACCATACAGACTAAAGTGGAGGTCTTTAAGAACCATGTTCAGCTGAACCCAGTGTCTGTCACAACTATTTGTTGAATGAATCATTCACTTTTGCCACAGATAGAGAAGGTAGTCCTTAGTATAGTATGTCTTGATAGATCTGGGACAGATTTGCTGCTGAAAGATGTTTCTACATTTGCTTGTAGTTGATGCCTGCAATTCTCTTTCAAAATGAGTTTCGTCTCTTTTAAATGAAAGTAGTTATTACTTTATAAATGGCAAGTACTGGCTCAGTTGGTCACTGCAGGTGACATATCAAAATTTTTATCAGTCACTTATCACTTTTACTGTAATAAGAATTTATTATATGCTTAAAATCAAAGAACCATCACATGTTCAAGCTAAAAGGAACATTAGACTTTATAGAATTTAACAATTTTATTTTAAATATTTATATACATATTATTCAGAACCAGCGAGTTTAAATGTCTAGGCTAAGATCCAAAAATTTACTTTATTTTATTTTTTTTAAAGATTTTATTTATCTGACAGAGAGACAGCCAGAGAGGGAACACAAGCAGGAGGAGAGGGAGAGGGAGAAGCAGGCCTCCCACTGAGCAGGGAGCCCGATGCGGGGCTTGATCCCAGGACCCTGGGATCATGACCTGAGCTGAAGGCAGATGCTTAACCAACTGAGCCAGCCAGGTGCCATGCAAAAATTGACTTTAAAACCATAAAGGACAAGCAGATTTTTGATAAGAAGTTTGGGATGGAGAGTGAACATAAAGTTTAGCATCAGACATACCTGGCTCTGCCACTTAGTGATGCGTGACTGGACAGATTCTCATTCTTTCAGTGCCTTAGTTCACTTTTCTCTGAAATAGGACTATGTTAGTACCTCCTTCATAGGATTGTTGTGAGTATTAAATGAGGTAAGATATGTAAACCATTTAGCAAATATCTCCTGTATAATGGGTTCAATAACTGTCCTCTTTAGATGTTGTGATCACCCATCCGTCTACCTGCAGCCAAAAACCAACACAGAGAACCACTGATGTGTAGATATTGATCACCTTGAGCCACCAAATTATCTCACTGTTATATTTAAAAAATGGAGTAATTTTAGCATTGTTATGTAAATGTATGTTATGCATAATAATAATAATAATAATGAAATTTTGCAGTTTAAAGGGGGTATATAATAACTCCCTGTGAAATGCAGTCATGTGTTAGTGCTTATTCAATTTCTGATGATGACATATAAATGAAATTGGTTTTGAATCGACCACTCTGCCAGATTCCCACATTCTTGCTCTCACTTTCAGGATGAAGATATTGAAGCTTAGATGGATGGAATAACTTGCCTAAGGTCATAGAGTCAAAAATTCAGGATTCTATACTAAAGCATCCAGGATTTAAGCATAAGATGTTTCCATGTAGAATATAATGTATCCTTCTACATCTTTATTCTTCCATAACAAGAAATAGAGTATCCAAGAAGCTAGAAGAAAAACTATGAGAGAGAGTTTTATAAACGAAGAGTGATCACCAGCACTGAATATCACTGAGAGATTAAAAGATGAGAAAGGTAGATATATATTTGATTTTGAAGTGTGGGCAATGCCCTTGATTGCCATTCATTTTTAAAAAACTAGAAGTTGTGATTTTGACCTACAATTTGCTAAGAGAAACTAGCTGGCTAACTCTTGAGAATCACCAAGTGAAAACAGTCAGTGGCCAGGAGAAAAGAGAATTTCTAGCAATGACAATTTATGCTCATTGGACGAGTAAAAGAGCTACTATGTTTCTTGTGTGTTAATAAGAATTCCTTTTCAAATACAGAGTTTTAATTTTATATGTTTGCATTACACATGTGACGTTCCTCAAGATTTTTTGTTGTTGTTGACAATGGGCGACCTTATCTATTTTGTAGCAGCCACTATGGCTGATTTTACATCTTACAGGGTTTCTAGTGCTTTTATTGGAAGTTCTGATTTTGCCTTCCTCCCTGATTAATTGGCCAAATTATATCATTATATCAATCTATTTCAAGGATGCTTTTGGTAGCTGAGTCATGTATCCTGGAAATTCCTCCCATTATTATGCCTCCCATTTCCCCAACTAGCATTGAAATATCATTTGTGTGGAAGGATAGTTTCTCCATATTTATACAATTATTTATAGACTAGCTGTGCTCTCGGATCATATTTGATTTGTTAAGATGTTAAGTGTAGTTTTTTGAGAACTTCATATTCCAGTGACAGGTTCCTTGAGCTCTGCATTTTAGATGTAAATTTTTCATACACATGTGGAAATAATATATAGATGGTGGTAGAGTTACTTAATAAAGACAAGTGTTTTTAAAGTATTCCATCCAAGTTGGAATCTGAAATAAATAGGAATAAAAGAAAAATAAAAAATATTTCTGACTAATCTCAGGGAGGCTAGAGAGAACCAGAAATGCATTATTTTGAAGGATTAGGAAGAAGAGTATAAGAGATATATAAATTCACTTATTCAATCATTAGTTTAAATAGTTAATTGAACATCTATTTGATAGCAAGCATTGTGCTAAGTGCTGATGTATAGTAGTTAAGAAGATCATCAAAATCTCTGGATGCATGTAATGGGAGAACATAGAAACAAATTATTAATTTCAGGTTGTTTGGAAAGGCTAGGGAAAGTGAACATGAGACTTGGGGTCTCCCACTTAAATTATCTGAGAGGATTGGGTTGATGTTTTTCTTACATGGGCAAATCTCACAGGGTACAGAATTTAGGTCTGTACAAGATATAGGAAGAATTCAGACCTACACTAATGTGGGTATACTGCCTGGAATTCTTGGTGGAGTCATTCTTCCCTGAGTGTAATCCTCCCTCTTATGCTCGTAATGTTATTTCTGCCAAGAACCTCTCCTTTGAACTTGATTGTATAACACAGTGATTAGGAACATGAGCTTGGAATCAGACTGACAGGGGCTCTAGTTCCAGTTTGTCATTGACGAGCTAAGTATCATTAGTTAGAATATGTAAATCTTTCTGAATTTGTTTCCTGTCCATTAACTGGGGGCAATAACAATACTTACTTCATAGGACTGTTGTGAAGATGTAATTAAAAGAATTCCCAAATCTTTCAGTGTAATATCTGATTCATACTTAGTAGCCATCATTATCGGAATTGGGCTAAGTGCATTTACTAAGTACTTAAAATGTCCCAGCTTTGTGCTAAGAAGCTTACATGTGAGTTGATAATGTCTCTTTCTCCTCACCACCTTTCACCCCTCATTTTTTTGTCCCTACTGTTGAAATTCCCAGGAAGCTTAGAAATAGAACATTCCCTAAAAACTGGAGTCAGTAGCCTAAAAGGGCTACACAGGCCTTGGCAGAACTCCGATTTCCAATTCCTGAGTTTAAGACCCCACTTTCCCTCAGCTCTGTATTTGGACCTCTTTCTGGTTACTCTCAATGGTCAAAACATCCGAAGCTGATGGGACAGCACAGATCCGGAGCAGTTACATTTATGACAGATGATAAATGCTACAAATTCCCCCACGTTCTTCACTCCAGACAGGTTTCTGTCTCACCCCTGTGGAAGGTGGTGGGGCGAGTACCATAAAACCATGTACTGCTTTCTTTTTTTGCCACAGGCAGAGTTTCACTCTGGTTGAATGGGTTCAAAGAAAAGGTTTCACTCTAACTGATGGCCTTACAAACACCTGGAACATTTGAAGCATTATGATTATAACTGACTTATTCTGAAGAACTAGGGCTCTTCTTATTTTGAGGGACTATAATTGTGTGTCCTTGTGTGAAAGGGAGAGAAATTTTGTCTTCAGAAATGAAAGTTTTATCACAGCATCACATATAGATGTTTTACCTGATACTCAGCTGCAGAAAATAAAGCAACCGTGCTGTGGAAGCTGAGGGACTCAGGAGCCTGGTTGTTGGGTTGACCCTAGTTCTTGGCTCACAAATGAGCAAGTTCCTCCATGATCCTGCTTGTGATTCATCTGTTTTTATCTCTCTTTCTAAAATGCAAATAAGTATCAATTTTCTTGTCAATATTTAGTCAATATTTTTGCAAATTTGGAATGGAAAATAGGAAATCTCTGCCAAGTTGAGTCCATTGAGTAATGATTGCCATGGGAGCTCACCAGGGATGCAGCTGGGCTAGATAGCTTCTTTTCTGTGGCCTGCAGGGTCTGATTCGGTGACTCCTCATCTCTTTTCCTGCTCTCTGCTGCTTCATTCACTTCCACCTGCATGTGCTTTTCCCTTGAGCAAATTACAGGGGACTGAATTGGTGTTTGAAAATCTTTTCCAATCATGGGAAGTTGGGAACAACTGTGTACAGTTTGAGGCTGTTAGTAGTAGAGGCAAGGAAAGGAGGAGGAAGAAGACAGGTGGGAGAAAATTTGGAGCCTGTAGCTTAGGGGGCGTCTTCCTAGGGGAAAATCTCACTGGGTAGCAGAGTTAGAGAGACAGGGTAGATTTGGATTAATCTTTCTGTAAATCTGTATTGAGATTTTTTTTTATATATACATTAAACAGTTGTTACTGACCTCTGTCATTTCTCTTTGGCATGGGACTAACACAATTATCTTTAGTTTTTCATTCCTCAGTATAATGTTGATGTTGATTGTTGGTTTGAAATTGATATTCTTTATCATGTTAAGGAAACATCTACTATAAATGTTTAAAGGGTTCTTTTAAAATCAAGAAATAGTGTTTGATGACAAATGTTGGTGAGGATGCAGAGAAAGGGGAACCCTCCTACACTCTTGGTGGGAATGCAAGCTGGTGCAACCACTCTGGAAAACAGTATGGAGGTTCCTCAAAATGTTGAAAATAGAGCTACCTTATGATCCAGCAAATGCGCTACTGGATATTTACCCCAAATATACAAAGGTAGTGATTCAAAGGATCACCTGCACCTCAGTGTTTATAACAGCGATGTCCACAATAGCCAAACTATGGAAAGAGCCCAAATGTCCATTGACAGATGAATGGATAAAGAAGATGTGGTGTATATATACAATGGAATATTATGCAGCCATCAAAATGAAATCTTGCCATTTGTAACAACATGGTTGGAACTAGAGAGTATCATGCTGAGCAAAATAAGTCATTCAGAGAAAGACAATTATCACATGATCTCACTGATATGTGGAATTTAAGAAACAAGGCAGAGGTTCATAGGGGAAGGGAGGAAAAAATGAAGTAAGACAAAACTAGAGAGGGAGACAAACCATAAGACTCTTAATCTTAGGAAACAAACTGAGGGTTGCTGGAGGGGAGGGGGCTGGGGGCTGGGATAACTGGGTGATGGACATTGGGGAGGGTATGTGTTGTAATGAGACATGTACTGCTGAAACAAATAATACATTATATGTTAATTAATTGAATTTAAATTAAAAAAAGAAAAAGTGATCTATTGAGAACTCTTATGGAAGGAACCTAAGTGTCCATCAATAGATGAATAAATAAAGAAGATGTGCTATATACATATTATTTACAATGAAATATTACTTAGCCATAAAAAAGAATGAGATTTTTGCCATTTGGGACAATATGGATGGACCTAGAGGGTATTATGTTAAGTGAAATAAGTCAGACAGAGAAAGACAAGTACCAATGAGTTCACTTATGTGTGGAATCTATAAAAAAGATGAATAAACAAACAATAAAAAAAACAGATCCACAGGCCCGCAGGGTCTCAGATTCATTCTTAAGGAACTGAGAACTTAATCTTCCAAAATGTCAAAAAGACCATCTTATGCCCCACCTCCCACCCCAGCTCCTGCAACACAAATGCCCAGCACACCAGGGTTTGTGGGATACAATCCATACAGTCATCTCGCCTACAACAACTACAGGCTGGGAGGGAACCCAGGCACCAACAGCCGGGTCACGGCATCCTCTGGTATTACGATTCCAAAACCCCCAAAGCCACCAGATAAGCCGCTGATGCCCTACATGAGGTACAGCAGAAAGGTCTGGGACCAAGTAAAAGCTTCCAACCCTGACCTAAAGTTGTGGGAGATTGGCAAGATTATTGGTGGCATGTGGCGAGATCTCACTGATGAAGAAAAACAAGAATATTTAAATGAATACGAAGCAGAAAAGATAGAGTACAATGAATCTATGAAGGCCTATCATAATTCCCCCGCATACCTTGCTTACATAAATGCAAAAAGTCGTGCAGAAGCTGCTTTAGAGGAAGAAAGTCGACAGAGACAGTCTCGCATGGAGAAAGGAGAACCGTACATGAGCATTCAGCCTGCTGAAGATCCAGACGATTATGATGATGGCTTTTCAATGAAGCATACAGCCACTGCCCGTTTCCAGAGAAACCACCGCCTCATCAGTGAAATCCTTAGTGAGAGTGTGGTGCCAGACGTCCGTTCAGTTGTCACAACAGCTAGAATGCAGGTCCTCAAACGACAGGTCCAGGCCTTAATGGTTCATCAGCGAAAACTAGAAGCTGAACTTCTTCAAATAGAGGAGCGACACCAGGAAAAGAAGAGGAAATTCCTGGAAAGCACAGATTCATTTAACAATGAACTTAAAAGTTTGTGCGGTTTGAAAGTAGAAGTGGATATGGAAAAAATTGCCGCTGAAATTGCACAGGCAGAGGAACATCCTCGAAAAAGGCAGGAGGAAAGAGAGAAAGAAGCCGCAGAGCAAGCTGAACGCAGTCAGAGCAGCATAGTTCCTGAGGAAGAGCAAGCTGCTAGTAAGAGCGAGGAGAAGAAGGACGAGAGCCTCCCGATGGAGACAGAGGAGACACACCTTGAAGAAGCGACGGAAAGCCAACAGAATGGTGAAGAAGGCACGTCTACTCCTGAGGACAAGGAGAGCGGGCAGGAGGGGGTGGACAGTATGGCTGAGGAGGGGACCAGTGACAGTAACACCGGCTCCGAGAGCAACAGTGCCACAGTGGAGGAGCCACCCACAGACCCCACACCGGAAGACGAGAAGAAAGAATAAATGTTGCCTTGTTTTATGTGTTCTAAATACTTTTTTAAATGAAAAAAAATGTTTTTTGAGTTTAAAAAACAAAACAAAACAAAACAAAACAAAAAACAGATCCACAAATACAGGGAACAAATGGATGGTTGCTGGAGGGTAGAGGATAAGAAGATGGGCAAAATGGGTAAAGAGGAGTGGGAGATACGGGCTTCCAGTTATGGAATGAAGAAGTCACAGAGATGAAAGGTACAGCATAGGGAATATAGTCAGTGGTATTATAATAGTGTTGTATGGAAACAGATCATAGCAACACTTGTGGTGAACATAGCATAAATAGAGTTGAATCACTATGTTGTACATCTGAAACTAATGTGACAGGTACCCCGTAATGTGAAAGTTGTGTGTCAGTTGTATCCCAGTTAAAAAAAAAATTGCAAAAAATGTTTGATTTTATCAAATTTTTTTACAACAACCAATTGAGATGCTTTTATTGTTTTTCTTATTTAATATAATGATATTATCAACCATGCTGTTATAAGATTTGAATGGGTATATGTACATAAAGGTCTTAGAAATGTGTCATGTAAGTGTTAGCTGTTATAACTGATGTGCTGTGTTACTGGGAGCGGAGGGTCCCCAACAATCAAAAACACTTTTTTTCCCCAACAATTGAAAATACTTTTTTTTAGGGACACAATATGTCCCCTTGGGATTATAATTTTTGTGTGTAATTCTTTCTTCTCTCCCAGAAAACACTGGTGATAAGAGATCTGCAAGTGTTTACAAATTGATTGGATGGATGTGGTCTTATCTCATCAGTCAGATTAGAGTGACCAATAGAATGTTATACTCAGAGAAGTGTGCAAACAAGAGGTGGATGTGTTTGGAGGCAATTCTCCATGGTGTTTTTACACATCTTCTGTCAACTTCTGTTCCAGATGTCTTTTCTAGGATTGTATAGCATACAGCCTCATTTCAAAACTAGAAATGGTGTGTTTCTTGGGGTCAGAGGGCAGATTTGCTTCCAGCCCAGGATAACAAAGATGATTTCTCTCTGTGGAGCAAAGTTTGAACAGAACTGCTTGCAGCCCCTTAAAAGACTAGAAGTTTACTAAACTTGGGGTTCCTCAGCTGGGACAGGGACCTGTATATGTAGCACCCACACAAGCCCTTTCCCTCCCCACATGGGACTTGGGGACAATGGGAGCCGATGTGAACATGAAGCTCATGCTGCCTGCAGTGCCATGAGTACAAACTGGCTAAACCACTTGGGTTATTGTTTTTATCCCCACAGATTTTGAAAGTGCAGCAAGTCAGTTCAGCATGTGCTCAAGCCCTTGACAAGAATTGGACAAATGACTCAAGAACAAAATGGTCAAAATATGTGAATAGGCAACTCACACAAGGGGAAATCTAAACAAGTAAAAACATATGGCAAGGTGATAAATCTTACTCAGAAATTCAAAATAAAGACACTTTTTATTGAAAATGTATCAAAAATGAGATACCTTTTTGTTTTACTTATCAAATTGACTCAATTAAATAATATGTGTAGTTAACTTTTGATGCTGGTAAAATGAGGAAAATAGGTACCTGTGCATTGCTGTTGGAAAGGTAAATTCTTACTGTATTAATTTTCTATTGCTGTATAACATTACCACACATTTGGTGGCTCAAAACAACACAAGTGTGTTAGCTCACAGTGTCAACAGGTCAGAAATCCAGGGATGGTGTGTCTGGATTCTGTGCTTAGAATCATACAGGGTTGATAGTAGGAAGGGAAAAATGAAGGGGGGGAAATCGGAGGGGAAGATGAACCATGAGAGACTATGGACTCTGAGAAACAAACTGAAGGTTTTAGAGGGGAGGGGGGTGGGGGGATGGGTTAGCCCGGTGATGGGTATTAAGGAGGGCATGTATAGAATGGAGCACTGGGTGTTATATGCAAATGATGAATCATGGAACACTACATCAAAAACTAATGATGTACTGTATGGTGACTAACATAACATAATAAAATAAAATAAAATAAAAGAATCATACAGGGTTGAAATAAAAACGTTTGCTAGGGCCACAGTTCTTATCTGGGGCTCCATCAAGCTCACTAGTTGTTGGCAGAATTTGTTTCCTTGCAGTTGTAGGACTGAGGCCCCTCCCATTTCCTTGCTAGCTGTCAACCACAAGGCTGACATAATCAGGGAATCTACAATATTCATAATACTGGGGATTATTGCAGGGTGTGTACATGGTGAGTAGGAGGAGGTCATCCTAGAATTCTGCCTACCGTAGTTACTGTAATTTGGGAAAGTAGTCTGGTAATATCTTCTGCAATTAAACATTCATATACATTTTAATTCTGCATGCCTACTTTTAGAACTCCATTTTATAGAAATAAGTACATCAACCTATAAGGATAAAAGTCCAAAGATATTTATTGCATTATTTGTAATGACCCCAAGTTGGAAACTCATTCTTCACCAAAGGAGATGGCTTGAATAAATTATGGTTTATCTATAACATTCTTAATGTGAATAACTTAGATCTTCATCTATTGATAGAGGATTAATAAAGATCTCTATTTTTTCCAATTGGTTAACTATTATCCCAATAACATTTATCAAATAATTATCCAGAATGACTAGAAATGCCACTTTTATGATATATTAAATTTACTTATTTATTCAAGAGAGACAGAGATAGTGAGCATGAGCAGGGGTAGGGGCAACAGGAGAGGGAGAAGCAGACTCCCTGCTGAGCAGGGAGCCTGACCTGGGGCTCCATCCAGGCACTCCTGGATCATGACCTGAGCCCAAAGCAGACGCTTAATCGACTGAGCCACCTGGGTGCCCCAGATATATTAAATTCTTATATGTATTTCTGAAAATTCCATTCTGCTCCATTAGTAACTCTGACAGATAGAAAATCCTACTAATTAAGTCAGTGTCTCACAACGTGGATGAGCAATTACTATTACATGTACAAATTAACAGATATTTTGTTTCCATAATTGGTTGGACCTACTGGTATGTGGAGCAGGAATCAGCCTTTGCCATATGTGCTGTACCTATTTGAGGGAAAAGTTCTCAATGACTTTTTCTTTTATTCATCACTGAAATCCCTTATTACAGAGATGTTTTCATTAGTTATGGGTGATCTCATAAACCATAATGTAGATGGGTAAAGGTGCATCAGAATATGTAATTCCAGGATACCTACTCCGTTTGTAACAAGAATAGGTATTGCACTGCTAATAAAGGAAATTAAGTCCAAGTTCTAGTCCACACCTTGTATTTTTTTGCAGAGAATAGTTGATCAATTTTATGCCTCATGATCTTAATTTATGTTAAAGGGAATGTTGAAAATTATGTATGCAATAGATAACAATCATTGACTGTGTACCTTTTCAGTGCTGTGTAAAGAAATGGATAGCATGTGAGTATAAAACTGTCCTATATCAGGAACACTAGATATCTGTATCTAAGACTAGATATTTAAAATAGCAGCTGAATTAAAAACACTTCTTAATGTCATGGTGGTAATAAGTAATATCAGTTTCTCTGATTCCATATAGTTTGAACTCCCACTAAATAGTTCCTGGATCCCCCAAATTTAAGAAATACTCACATAGTAGACAATAAATGGCAGTTCTTGTTACATTATTTTTTGAGTGCTCCCCAAATGTTTTGCACTGTAGTAGATACTAGGAATGCAAAAATAAATGTGACACTCACAGAGATTCAAGTCTAGAAAAGGGAGTAGGCACATAAACAGATCACATAAATGCCAAGGCATTGCTGTGCTGGGAGCATTCACAGGAACACAAAGAAAGGCATCCTGTTCCATTTAGATGGGGCTGAGAAAGCTTTCCTCTAGGAAAGATATTTGAACAGAATCTTAAAAGAAGAGTGATAATAGAAACTTATTGGTTGAGGGCTGATTCATGTACTCCATATACTTTAGAAGCCAGACAAGCAGGTGCCCATTCTGTTTTGAGATACTCAACCAAGACTCCCACCAGGTGGGAGGCCATAACGTTCTTCTACAAATTTGGGCTGTATTTTCCAGGTGAAATATGTATACCCTATGCACAGTAACTGGCCTTGTTTTCTTAAATTGTATTTTTGCAAAAGCTATTGCTGCTCTCTTCAATACTCTTTACTACATCATTCATTGAACTAATTCATACCTATCTTTCAAATTCTCAACCTGTGTCACTTCCATTTAAGAAGAATTTCCCACTATCCTAGGTTGAATTGGACATTATCTTTTCAAGGTCTACCTATTCCTGCATACTCTTTTTTTTATTAATTATTTTTGTGTGTGTGTATATTCCAGTATAGTTTTAGCTTTTGGAAACTAGAGTTTATGTCTTAGGATGACTTTATTATTATTCTATTTTATTAATCCAACAAACAATCATTAAGACCTACTGTATGCCAGGCACTACTGGCCACTAAGAATAAAAAAACATAGTAAGTAAGGTCACTGACCCGAAAAACCCACAGTGTAGCAGGAGAAACAAATATACAATATATTTTAGCAAGAGATATAAAGATTATGACAAAGTTTTGTAATAGCACAAGGTAAAAGCTGATTAGTATTTTGGGGTTCTTAGGAATTTTTAAGTAGGAGGTAACACTTGAACTGTTTCCTGTAGGATAATTAAGAGTTGCTGGAGGCAAAGCAGGCAAAGATGTTCCGTTGAAACAAACATGTTCAAAAGCATGAATAGCTATCTGGGCATTTGGAGAACTAAAGTTAGTTTAGTATATCAATGGAGAATGTGAGAGAAGAGGAACACCCATTGGGGATAAAGCTAGAAGAATTGGGAGGAGAAGCGGGTCCTGTATACCAGTTTAAGCGGTTTATATATTATCCCAAGGGTGGTGAGGAATTAAGGTTTAGAGGAGGGGAGTTTTATGATTAAATTTGTCATTTAGAAGGATGACTTTTGCAATAAGATGGAGTAGAGGAGGAGGTATTAGAGACAGAAAGGCCAATCAGGAGACTATTACCATAAAGTAAATTAAAATAATGGATGGTAATGAAAAAAACAAGCAAGAAAATTTAGTGGAAAAAAACCCTCATTCCCAATTGAAAAGTATTAAATACCTAGAAAACTATAAAAACAAATAATATTAAGGAGAAATGACTATGTGACAAAACACACCATATTTCTAATTAGAGGATCTCAATAGTAAAGATGTTAAATTTCCTCTAAATTACTTTATAAAATTGGTGATATCACAAAGCAAATCACAGCAGAATTTTTTGAGCTTGACAATATGAATCTACATTTGGAGGAATAAATAGTCAAAAATAGTCACTAAAGGTTTGAAAATAAGAAACATTGACCTGAACTACCACATATTAAAAATTAACATGAAAGTAAAATATAGGTACTGAAATACAGAACTAAACATAAAACTTAAAAACAGACCCAAACGTATATAAGAACATAGGATGCAATAAAAGTGGCAATTCAAACCAATGGAGATTGAGACAACGGGTTAATCTTTGGAGGGAAAATGGATTTTAATCTCTACTTCATTCCATTCATAAATAATTAGAAGATCCTAGAAGAACTAAAGATATAATTCTTCAATCCAAAAATATGAAACCATGGAAATACTAGAAGAAAATAATACAAAATATTTACATAATCTTGGAATGGTGAAGATATTTCTAAGCATAACACTAAATTCAGAACTCATAAAGGAAAATATTTAGTCATGGTATTCCACATAGCATTACTTCTGATCAAGGAACTTATTTCACATCAAATGAAGTGTGCTAATGGGCTCATGCTCATGGAATTCACTAGTTTTATCATGTTTCCCACCATCCTGAAGCAACTAGCTCAAAGGAATAGTAGAACGGCTTTGCAAAGAACCACTTACAGTGTTAGCCTGTGATAATAGAAACTTATTGGTTGAGGGCTGATTCATGTACTCCATATACTTTAGAAGCCAGACAAGCAGGTGCCCATTCTATTTTGAGATACTCAACCAAGACTCCCACCAGGTGAGAGGCCATAACATTTTTCTACAAATTTGCACCAGATGACGGTGCCTTGCCAGATTGGGGCAAGGTTCTCCAGAAGACTATATATGTTATGAATCAGTGTCCAATATGGTGCTGTTCCTCCCATAGCCAGGTTTCATGGTCTAGGAATCAATGGGCAGAAATGGGAGTAACACTACTCACTATCACCTCACAACAGATGTTATCAATGTTTTGTGCTTCAAAGCGTTCAGGAGAAATATGACTAGATTCAGCCCATCCCTGCACTGCTGCAGTTGCCCCAGGTCCACTTATGTCATGGACCTAGATGGTCGCTTTAAGTGAGTGCACCAGAAAACCTACCCATTGAGTCTGATCACCTTCCAATCCTGGAAGGTAGTTCTTCTGATGGGTATTGATATATTCTATTTTATTTTATTGTATTTATTAATTATTTTTAAAATTTTATTTATTTATTCATTTTCAGGGGACTGTATTTTTTATTGTTTTGTTATTTCTTTCGTTTGCTTTTTAAATTTTATTTTATTATATTATATTAGTCACCATACAGTACCTCATTAGTTTTTGATGTAGTGTTCCATGATTCATTGTTTGCTTATAACACCCAGTGCTCCATGCAATATATGCCCTCCTTAATACCCATCACTGGGCTAACCCATCCCCCTACCCCCTTCCCCTCTAAAACCCTCAGTTTGTTCCTCCTCTCCGATATCCCCCCCTTCATTTTTCCCTTCTCCTAATGTCCTCCATGCTATTCCTTATGTTCCACAAATAAGTGAAACCATATGATAATTGACTTTCTCTGCTTGACTTATTTCACTTAGCATAATCTCCTCTAGTCCCATCCATGTTGATGCGAAAGTTGGGTATTGGAATATAAGTAATATTCCATTGTATATATGGACCACATCTTCTTTATCCATTCGTCTGTTGAAGGGCGTCTCGGCTCTTTCCACAGTTTGGCTATTGTGGACATTGCTGCTATGAACACTGGGGTGCATATGGCCCTTCTTTTCACTACATCTGTTTCTTTGGGGTAAATATCCAGTAGTGTAATTGCTGGGTCATAGGGTAGCTCTATTTTTAATTTTCTGAGGAACTTCCACACTGTTTTCCAAAGTGGCTATACCAACTTGCATTCCCACCAACAGTGTAAGAGAGTTCCCCTTTCTCCACATCCTTGCAAATATTTGTTGTTTCTTGCCTTGTCAATTTTTACCATTCTAACTGGTGTAAGGTGGCGTCGCAATGTGGTTTTGATTTGAATTTCCTTGATGGCTGAGGATGAACATTTTTTCATGTGTCTGTAGCCATTTGTAGGTCTTCTTTTGAGGAGTGTCTGTTCTTGTCTTCTGCCCTTTTATTGACTTGATTATTTGTTTTTTGGGTGCTGAGTTTGAGAAGTTCTTTATAGATGTTGGATATCAGCCCCTTGTCTGTAGTGTCATTTGCAAAAATCTTCTCCCATTTCATGGGTTACCTGTTTGTTTTGTTGACTGTTTTCTTTGCTGTGCAGAAGCTTTTTATCTTGATTAAGTTCCAAAAGTTCATTTTCGCTTTTGTTTCCCTTGTTTTTGGGGACGTGTCTTGAAAGAAGTTGCTGTGGCTGATGTCAAAGAGGTTACTGCCTATGTTCTCCTCTAGGATTTTGACGGATTCCTGTCTCACATTGAGGTCTTTCATCCATTTTGAGTTTTTTTTTTTAAGATTTTATTTATTCATTTGACAGACAGATACACAGTGAGAGAGGGAACACAAGCAGGGGGAGTGGGAGAGGGAGAAACAGGCTTCCCACTGAGCAGGAAGCCTGATGCAAGGCTCGATCCCAGCACCCTGGGATCATGACCTGAGCTGAAGGCATAACAGTTGAGCCACCCAGGCGCCCCTCCATTTTGAGTTTATCTTTGTGTATGGTGTAAAAGAATGGTTGAGTTTCATTCTTTTGTATATAGCTGTCCAATTTTCCCAGCACCATTTATTGAAGAGACTGTTTTTTTTTTTTCCATTGGATATTTTTTCCTACTTTGTTGAAGATTATTTGACCATAGAGTTGAGGGTCCATATCTGGGCTCTCTATTCTGTTCCATTGGTCTATGTGTCTGTTTTTGTGCCAGTACCATGCTGTCTTGGTGATCACGGCTTTGTAATATAGCTTGAAATCAGGCAACGTGATGCCCCCAGCTTTGTTTTACTTTTTCAACATTTCCTTGGTGATTCGGGGTCTTTCTGATTCCATACAAATTTTAGGATTATTTGTTCCAGCATTTTGAAAAAAGCCATTTATTTTTAAAAAGATTTATTTATTTATTAGAGAGAGAGAGTGAGTGAGCAAGGGGAGGGGCAGAGAGAGAAGGAGAGAATCCTTCAGCAGACTCCAAGCTGATCTTGGAGCCTGATAACACAGGGCTCAATCCCAGGACCCTGAGATCATGACCTGAGCTGAAATCAGGAGTTGGCTGCTTAACTGACTGAGCCACCCAGGTGCCCTGACATATCCTACTTTAATGTACCCTCCAAATTACCACAGTATTTTTCACAGGAACTTTCCCCATATGAGTACCCCTTAATAGCTAACTTTACCATTGCCCTTCTGCCTGACCATATAGCCATGCCATCGGTCACTGCTCAAGAGGCAGTAAAATCCCAAACAAAGGGACAAACAGTGTGCCATTCAGCCCAGTACACTGATTTGTTTTTACCTTCTTTGATCAGAGTGGTGGCCTTTCAAACAAAATGTTTGTCATTTGCTCTGGAACTGCCACACATAAACCAAACAGTTATTTCTTGGTCAATTGATAGCTGTTTATAGGGTACTATCCAAGTGGTGATAGGGTCTGGCAGCTTTTAAACTGTTTTCAAAGATAACCTTAGGGGAAAGACGCTCCCTGCTCATAGGTACCTCCTTGCAATCCCCCAGCAGCATGTTGCTATATAAACGATTTCTGTTTTATTATGGAATTCTTCTGGGCACTGCTTTCTCCATTGGAACTGTTCTGTCTCCCAAAGAGAGAGGCAGAAATTGCAGGTGGCTATGAGGCAGATTCCCTGGGGGAAGGCCCTGCACATAGTTGGCAAGTTGGACTGATGCTAGTAGCCCAGAAGGCTACAAATGGGTCCAGACAGAAATAAACATTCTGGACTAGGCTTTGCCTACTTGATAGTACAAGTAAATGCTAAAAATATTATAATAGGACCAGAACAGAAAATGTTGCAACAATTTGGATCACTGAGTCACAGTTCTTCAGACTAAGGAACACATTTCGCAGTCCATATTGTCCAACCATGGGCAGAGAGATGTCTTCTTCAGATTAGCAGTTTAAAAGAGAATTGGGATGGGTATCTGGAACATTGGTTGTTTAAAACCAATGGGAGGAGATACAAACATGAAAGGCTGGCTTACATACCTTCATGAGTGTGTGCTCACATTCCATATGAAGGAGGCCAAGGGAGGGTTCCTACTACATAAATTCCTCTGCTTTCCCAGTGTATCTGGGGAAAAGGAGGTGGGGGAGGATTACGGTATGACAATGATTATATTTTTTCTTTCTTCCCCATATCATCCCAACTTTTCTTTTCCTTACTAATGCAGTGGTCCTCAGATGAGGGATACCACTGCAAGTATTGGAAACAGAGATAGTCTGTAAGCAGGAAACTATAACTGTATCTTTAAACCTTTGGGTCAGAATTCCCAAGGGCTTCATGGGGTGGACTCTGCCTTAACCACATCTGGCAAAACTGACATTGACAGTCAATGCAGCTGTACTTCCTAGTGGTAGAAACAGCCCATTCATTCCCTACTTATATAATCCTACCTTATATGGATGGGAGTAGACTGAGAGGGAGGCACTTGCTAAATGAGTGTATCTGGCAAGCTAGACCAGCTCAGTAGCTGAAACTAACATCCTTTACAAATGTCAAACATTTGGGGTATAAATGGAGAGGAGAGATAACAGCTAAGGGAAAATGAAAGAATGGATTACACAATAAGGGAATTCTAATGTATTACATTAACACTTGGAAAGAGGCTCAGAGCAAGGGATTATATTGTCCTTTAGCTCAATTATACCAGATGCCTAAAAGGGTGATGCCCTATATTTCTGAAACTACTTCTATTTTTTGAAAATGAGATGATCACATGGAAGCCAGCAAATCTAAGTCTTGCCCAGAGAGACATTTTGGTTATATTTTAGGATGATAAATAGAATAATTGCTAATTGTCACCAGCTAGACTTCAAGACCTGACCTTGAGTGCCCACCTGCTTGTACTCATTGAGCTCTGTCCCAGTTTTCCTTAAGCTCTTCTTTTCAGTTTATCTCTTAACTCAGGCAAATGGAAACTGACCCCCCCCCCGTGATAACAACCGTCTTGACCAGACCTCTCAGTGGCCCAGACCATCCAGACCAATTTGAGCTAAACCCCTGACTCATGCCTGTGCAGATGGAACAACTACCTTTACCTCATTATAATACTAAAATGAGCACAAGCCTCATTTACATAACATACAATGTGTATAGGCATGTTTTCTTAAGGCACAAGCACTGCCTTATACCAGCCTCTATATACAATGACAAAGCTTCCCTAAATATTCATCCTAACCATAAATGAAAGGAACCCACCCATCCTTGCTCGGGAAGTCCTGGCTTTGGAAATTATTCCCTGTGATCTCCTTATTGACTGCAAATAAAGTTTACTTTGTGTGACAACTCCATCTGTGACTCACCAAGGAAAGAATTCACTTTGGTTCTGTTATATAACTACTTAGTGGGACTCCAATAATATGCCAATATCTTTTTATCCTTATTTTTCAGGTTATATGTATCACACTTATGGTATAACACTGCATTATTGGTAAGATAATACTGATACTGGTCAAAAGTACTGTGACGTTGAGTCAAAAGCCTCCTATACCTACCACACACTGGCTACTCCAAATGTTAAGCATGTAAAAGAACCATAGCCAAAGGCCAGGTGGTGGCCTGTATAATAAAGAATTGGGCTGACCTTTGTCTCTGGTTCCTGGGACATAGCCTCAAAATGCTTGGAATTTCCTGAGTGATAGGAAAGTGTTTTTGCTATTTATGGTTAGCCCTGATAGTTTAACAGGCTGACTCAGGGTGGGCCCCTGATAGTTTTTGTTAATGAGATGACTCAGGATGGGAGGCGGCTATGCCTGAAAGACCAACCATGTGATTAGAGGGTTGGGGCTTTGAGCCACAGTGATAGATCTCTAGAGAGGGAGGGTGGGGCTAGATTTTGACAATGATGCCTGTGTAATGAAATCCCCATAAAATTTTGGACACCAGAGCTTGAGTGTGCTTCCCTAGTTGGCACTGTTCTGTTATTGAGTATTCTATTGATGTGTGAGGAGGGTAATGCTTCTTGACTCCACAAGAAGAGCACAATGGAAGATTTGAGTTTGGAACCCTCCCAGACCCCACCTTATGATTTGTATCCTTTTGCTAAAATAATACTTTAATAAAAAATATAGTGGTTTACTGAGTTCTTTGAATTGTTCTAGTGATTTATAGGACCTGAGTGGATAATGGGAACCCTCAAATTTATAGATAGTTGGTTAGAAGAAGTGAGGGTGACCTGGGGACCTCTGCACTTACAGCTGCTGTCTGAAATGAGGGCAGTCTTGTGAGTGACCATGCCCTTCACCTGTGAAGTTTGGTCCAACTCTAGGTAGTTGATGTTAGACGTCATTGCAATGCCCCTTCCCCTGTCCCCAAATTAATTCTGGTTGAGAATATTAATAAAGTATTATCTAAAGATATTCTTCTCAGTGTAGACGCTGTATGCCTAAAACCACAATTTTGCTGAAAATGGAAGTCAATTATGAGGGACTAGATTAACATCAGAATCTCTACCATGCAGTATTTGGAGTTTTGTGAATTTACTTATGCTGAAGTTAAAATGGGGTCATTAGTGCAGAGCTACAATTAGACTGGATTAATACCTTTGGGAGATAGAGAAGAGGTTCTTTCTGAGGTGTCTGAAGGGTTAGACAGTGCCTTCTCCAGGGGAAAGGAAGATCTGGGCTCATCTAATCACATCAGTCACATGCGCAATGAGTTCAAAAGTGGAGAAGTGATCTAACGAACAGCCTCCAAGCAGATGATTTTAATCTTTTTGCGTCATCCACCAAAAAGCTTCAATGTTACCTGATATTATATTTGAAATCTGTATTTGAAATGTATCAGAATTCTTCTTTGAAGGGCTATGAACTCAAGAGTAAGGGATGTGTTTAAACACTTGAGTGTTCTTTACAGGTTAAGTATGTGGCTGAAAATGGAGTGGGAGGAATGGCTTGGCTACCCATTTCAAAGGGTCTTCCCTGATAGAAGAGAAAAGTACTTGTTTTTTGTTGTTGTTGTAAGTCATGCTTCCAAGGTAGAATGACAGGGTAATGCAGTAAGAGATAGAAGCTTCATCCTATCTTCATTCTATCCAAGTTTACTCTTGTTTCCAAGGTCAGGATTTAAAACAGTTTATGAAAGTTTCTCAATTTGACCGTTTCTCTTCTATGGTTGCTATGGACAGAACTGTGTTCCCCTGAAATTCATATGTTGAAGCTCTAACTCCCAATGTGGTGGTATTTCAAGATGGCGCCTTCAGGAGACAATTAAATTTAGATGAAATCATGAGTGTGGGGCCCTTATGATGGGATTAGTGCCCTTATAGGAAGAGGAAGAGACATGTAGTGTTCTCTCTCTCTGCCATGTGAGGACACAGGGAGAAGGCTGCTGTTTGCAAGCCAGGAAGAAGGCTCTTACTATGAACAATATTGGCCAACATCTCGATCATGAATTCCCCAGCCTCTGGAACTGTGAGAATAAATTTCTGTTGTTTAAGCCACTCAGTCTATGGTATTTTGTCATAGCAACCCAAGCAAACTAAGACAATGGTTTATAGCAATTTTGCTCAGCATCTGGTAAATCTTTTATCAAATATTATGATAGTATTTTTCTGTCTGTGTACTTCTTTCAGTCTTCATAGATATGCTGATAGACAATCATGGCAAAGTCAGGCACTGTTGTTTTTCTATTATTTAAACTGAGAAGTTCAGCTTGATATTTTTGACTTAACTTCCCTTATCTTTTTCAAGCCTGAGTTGCAACAACTATCTGATCTTTCCAATTTCTTCTTTTTTGAAAAAAAATAATACCCAAATAAGAATAGTGATGTTATTAAAATGATATTTTGTTAAGACACTATCTGAACCCTACCTACACCAACCCTCCCCCTTCATTGTGAGGATGAGGATGGGGGAGCAGATAAAAGCTGACAGATGAGGAAACAAGAAAAGGCAAAGAAATATTAAGTTAGGTGCTCAGCCTAGTGCAGAACTCCAAGAGGTTTCAATGGACCCCATGAAGGACTCCTTTTTGCCTGTTTAGCCAACAGTAGAAATTATTTCTGTCTCCCCCAGAAAAACCCAAGTGCAGACCAACTCTCTTTCCCCCTCACTTTCCAAAGAAGAGAATCCACAGCCACATTATAACAGTATTAACTTGGCAATATGGTGCCGTCTTATATCAAGTAACCAGTAAAATCCTAAACTTAAACCCAAGCAATTCTCCCTGGGGTGGCGGAAGAAGGGAGGTGGGGAGAAGGAGCCTTGAGCTCCCCCTAGAGGTTAGCAGTAACATTCCCATAAAGTAGGATTTATAAAGGGACGTTTGTTTTCTATATAACTAAATTTTCCCTCATCAATCATACTGCCAAAGTCTGTTCAAGAATTTGAGCATTAAAGTAATCAACAAACTGAAAAGAAAGCATATATATATAGCACATGGGCTAAGAAAAGCACGAAGACACTCTTATTTTATGTCCCTTTTTAAAATCCTTGTTACAAACATCCTGGTGTGGGCGTGAGTATTGAGGTTCAACCCATCATAATTAGCAACATCAGTCAGACACGACCGCATGAGTTGCTTGAAAAGGAGAAACGCTAGTCTTAACTCCTTCCCAACCTCTCCTCAAACCAATTAGTCAGAATTTCTGGAGTTGGGACCTAGCATTAGTAGTTAAAAAAATTTCTCAAGTAATTCTAATGTGCAGTCAAGTTTGAGAACTAGTGTACTAGGACAAAGATGTGCTCATCAAACCTGGGTTTTTCTTTCTGAGCCCCATGTTTTTTCTTCTTTTATATTTTATGTTTCCATTTTCCATGATTCCATTTTGTTGCTAGCAATTCCTCTTTTGATCTCCTTTATATTTTAATTTTATCGATCTTATTTTCTTCTTGAACACTTCCTTTCAACCTCTGTTCAAAAGATGCTTCTAAATTGCATTTAATAAACCCAAGACATTCTAGGTTTGCCCCATCATTCTTGATCTGGTAATTAGTATTCTTCTGGGACCCTGGATCTTGTTTATGAGAAATAAGGTAGAAATCCATATCCAGGCACATGGCCTCATGTAAAGAATTTGAATATTAATGATTTTCCTGCACTCATCATACTTTTAGAGTTGCCTTTGCATTACATTCATTTTTTAAAATTCCTCCACCTAGAACTTAATTCTTTTTTTAAATATATTTTTAAAGATTTTATTTATCTGAGAGAGAGAGAGAGCCAGAGAGAGAAGAAGCAGGGGGAGGGGCAGAGGGAGAGGGAGAAGCAGACTCCTCACTGAGCAGGGAGCCCAATGTGGGGCTTGATCCTGGGACTCTGGGATCATGACCTGAGCCAAACACAGACGCCCAACTGACTGAGCCACCCAGGTGCCCTAGAACTTGATTCATTAATAGAACATCGAAGAGATTAAGGTCTCATGAAGAAAGTCATCCAAACATAACCCTAAACTCAGTACTAGACCTAAAACCTCCAAGTCCTCAGTTTTGTAACTGTCATTCTGGAATGCCTTTCAAAACAGCTGGGAAGATAGGACTGATGACTACATACTGATTTGTTGGCTATTGCATCCACCTTCTCCTACAACTAATGTTTAGCCATGACTAAAAAGACTAAGTAATTTGGAAGCTTTCAAGGAAACTCATCTTACTTCAGTTTATGTGCTTGATTCAGCTGAAGCAGGAAAACTCCATAATGCCAAAAGAGCTTGTCTAGTTGTCTTCCTAGTTGCCCTAGGTCTAGGGCAAAACCGAAGCTGATTTATTTTGGCTTCATAACCTTCATAACATTTACCTATAGGTCAGCTCTCACCAGACAAGAATCAGATGGGAAGCAACTGCAAGGTCCTGATGTTTTTGCTTCAATTTATGTTTGTGCTAGTAAGGCCAAATTGCAGGGCCCATGTTCTCCTCATTACTCCTCCTCTCCAAGGCTCAACTTTAATTTTCTGAATACTCATACTCCTAACTATCCTATGAGAACCCTTTGCCAGCATGGTGAAGGGCAGTCACTGGTCTGCTATGGATCCCTGTTCTTCTGGCTTCTGCTGACCCTCTTTGGCATATGCCCTTCTTATTCCATTCTTTCTGAGTGAATTTATTTGCTTATGTTTCAGGATCCTTGCTCTTGACCTCTTTCTTGGACAAGTGGAGATTTTTGAGCTAAGCTTTTGTGTTTGGAATGGATGTGACTGGTATATAGGTGCAGGACTTCAATTAAAAAAAAAGTTCTGATAGCTGAGTACTGAGGAAGATCTGGCCGTGAGAGGAGATAAGAAATATCAGGTCCAAATGAGGAGGGAAACAGAAAGACATTAAATTGAAGGGCTGGTAAAACAACAGCAACAGCAACAACAACAAACAAACAAACAAAAACAAAAACAAAAAACCTGGCAAAACAGAATGAGTGGGTATAAGAGAAAAAACTTGGACATATTTCCAAATGCAAGGAAGTGCAGGGGATGGGAGTCTTAAAGTTGCCCATGGTTAAGGCATGGAAGAAAGGCTTGAATGATTCCTAGGAATTTCTGAAACTTATCCTACTGGAAGTGAGCTGGTAATCATTTCATCTGCAACTTCTAAAATACATTTTAAGTAGAACTTCTATCAAAAATTTCAGTGAAGGTTTGCTACGACCAAAGTGTTCTATGAAGTGCTTGCTGCAGTTCCTTGATAAACTGGGGATATCTCTCTTGGTCTTGCTCTGATCAGGGCTCCTTCTGGGCCTGAGTTGTTGCTTTCTCTCAGTGTTCATTGCTGGTCTGCTCACAGTGATGAAGCACACAACCTACCCTGGTGGGAAGAGATGCTTCCTGATTGAAGTCCAGGTCATCTTGCAATACACAGAAATATAGAAGTTGAGATACTTCCTGTGCAAGACAAATAATCGTTCTTTCGACCTAGACTCAGGGCACAGGTACAGTATGTATTTAACCATTTAGTGCTAAGTATCATATAGATAATTATCTATATATATCCCAAAGGAGGAGAAAAATGGAAAGTCCCATGCTGGAAGGGCTCCTTAAGTAATTACCTATATTTAATTTCAATGAATGATTTTGTATTTTGATGATTTCAACAATCTGAGCTTCAAATCAGTTAGGTATTGAGTCCCTTCTACATGACAAGCAGTTTTGTGGAAAATGGGGATTCAATAATGAACAATATCTGTCTCTACCCTCAAGAAATTCATAGGTGAACTCAATTTATTCCCACTTTGTTCTAGAACAAACTTCCTGTTCAGATCTCTTTGTTGGGCAATTAGCCATAAATGGAAATTCAGATGTCTCTATGGAATCTGCAGTTAACTTACGTGGTGGGAAGTGTGCCAAGTGAATGTAGAATTCTGGGAGCAAATCTGATTAGATTTGTATGAAGATTGTATGAAAATATATCAAGAGATCCATAATTAAGCTGTTAGAATCTTAGGCCAGCATTCCTCCAACATGCTTATTAATAACTGGGTTTATCAACCTTTAATATAGGATTTCAGGAGCTTTTTATTTCTTCTCTATCTTCCTTCATCCATCCCTGCCTCTATCCTTTTGTGTTTTTCTTTCCTATCATCAGAGCTAAGGACTGGATTTATCACAAAAGTGGCCGAATCTGTACTTTGGCAGAGATGCCTCTATAAACATCAAAACTTTGACCTTGTTAACCAAATGAAGCCTGCTTAAAATTTAAGATTCACACAATAATAGGGCATTTATCTTATTCTCTGGTTGTAATTCTCCACCTTCTAGAAAGGACTTCAATAAACGAAAAGTTCCTATGCTTTTTTTTTTCATGGTCTGTAGCATTCCTAGATTTTATTGTTATCTTTTTTAAAAATTTTATTATGTTAATCACCATACATTCCATCTTTAGTTTTTGATGTAGTGTTCTATGATTCATCGTTTGCATATAACACCCAGTGCTCCATTCAATACGTGCCCTCTTTAATACCCATCACCAGGCTAACCCATCCCCTCACCCCCCTCCCCTCTAGAACCCTCAGTTTGTTTCTCAGAGTCCATAGTCTCTCATGGTTCATCTCCGCCTCCGATTTCCCCCTTCTTTTTTCCCTTCCTACTATCTTCTTCTTTTTAACATATAATATATGATTTGTTTCAGAGGTACAGGTCTGTGATTCAACAGTCTTACACAATTCACAGTGCTCACCATAGCACATACCCTCCCCAGTGTCTATCACCCAGCCACCCCATGCCTCCCACCCCCCACCACTCCAGCAACCCTCAGTTTGTTTCCTGAGATTAAGAATTCCTCATGTCAGTGAGATCATATGATACATGTCTTTCTCTGATTGACTTATTTTGCTCAGCATAATACCCTCCAGTTTCATCCATGTCATTGCAAATAGCAAGACTTCATTCCTTTTGATGGCTGCATAATATTCCATTGTGTATATATACCACATCTTCTTTATCCATTCATCTATCGATGGACATCTTGGCCCTTTTCAGGGAAAGGAGTTTGCCAGATGGGGTAGGCTGAAGTCCTTCTAATGTAAATTGAATAAGACAGGGGCCTTATCCCTAATCATTGACTCCTCCAAAGTAGTGTTACTGAAATAACAATAAAAATAATAAAAAATAACCAAAAGAGCTAACATTAATTGACAATCTCTTAGGTCACAGGCACTCTGCTATGTATTTTATATGTGTTTTCTCTTTTAATCATCAGAATAACTCTATGGGATAGACACTATTATTATCTTTGTTGTAACATAAGGGCAATAAAGCTTAGAGAGACTAAGTAATTAGTGCCACGTCACACAGCTGCAAGGGCTGGAACTGTGATTCAAGCCCAGGTCTTTATCATCAGCTTTCCATTTGGACCATGTTGAGGAACCACCTGGGTCAGGTTTTCCCACATGTGTAATAGCCATTCATTCTACAATTAGGTATTGAGTCCCTTCTACATGACAAGCAGTTTTGTGGAAAATGGGGATTCAATAATGAACAATATCTGTCTCTACTCTCAAGAAATTCATAGGTGAACTCAATTTATTCCCACTTTGTTCTAGAACAAACTTCCTGTTCAGATCTCTTTTTGGTCAATTAGCCATGAATGGAAACTCAGATGTCTCTATGGAATCTGCAGTTAGCTTACATGGTGGGAAGTGTGGCAGGTGAATGCAGAATTCTGGGAGCAAATCTGCTTGTATTTTGACTTATACATCTACTTAGTATTTGCCATTTTAAACACCCAGTGGCTCTATAAATATGGACCCACTTTGTGCCTTCCCCCTCAATGGTTTCCAAAACTGATCTTGTTAAAATAGAATGCTTAACAGCCCTCACCCCTTCACCCCAGAGTTTCTGATTCAATGAGTCTTACGGGGGGGACCTCAGAATTTGCATTTCTGAAAAGTTATCTGGTGATATGGATGGTGCTGGTGTAGGGATCACACTCTGAAAATCCTTGCTGGATCACCTATGCATAATTTTAGTCTTCTTAGTATGCTATGAAATAATTCTGTCTGGTTATATCACTAATGAGTTTAGTCTCTCAAAAGACATTTGATCTTAAAAACCTCAGATCTCAACCTACTTTTCTCTCTTCCATTCTTCAAAAATATTTGTTGAGGTCTTTGTTGAGAAACTGGAGATACCGAAGTGAATGATCTTATGGCTACAAGTTTTGTATATATAAGACAAAAATTTCTACCTCTTAACCTCTATCTCCATATTAACTTTCAGTGTAATCCATTAAAACTTTAAAATGAGGATATTCTCTCTAATGTTGAATGTTTTTTCTTCAAGATCATCAGCTAAATAAAAATTAAACTTCAAAATCATTTAAGTTTTATTAATGTGCTAAATTGGACAAAATTAGTTAAATCCTTTAAAGGTTTTTATAAGACAAAGAAATACAAAATATCAAGCAAATTGAGAAAATAATCTCAATTTAGCCTATAGGCTAAATGCCATATACATAGAATAGTTAGACATTGAATGGTTTATCAGCTCTATTGATGAACAAGGTCTTGCCATATATGGATACCAAATTTTGAATGCTTAGAATACAATTAAGGATACTCTGAACTAATTTTTCTTTGAAAAATACATAAGAATTAGATGATTTAATGACTTAGGAGTTTCAGGATCACATAATGCCTATGAGTCATTAGTATGACCACCACCACCACTGCCACCACCACCCAACATTTATTGAGTATTTAGTATGTGTCAAGCACTGTGCTTGGTGCTAATTATGCATTATCTTTTACCCTTCTCAAAGTCTGTGAAGCAGGTACTATTATTATCTGCATTCTGCTAAGGCTTAAATATTTAGCACTAAGTATTGGCACTGTTGGTATTATTGCTAAGGGCAGGAAGCTTTGGTATCCAGGTGCACAAGCTTTGACTTCAGGGGAGGGCTTGTATTGTGAAATGAGTGGGTAGACAGGCTACTTCCCAGCAGTCACAAGTACTCTGCCCAAGTCCTCCCACTGACTTTAAAACCCAGCTGAGTTTTGCCCTTTTCTTGTGTCCTCCCACCCTTTGGTATGCAGGAAGGATGTGGCATTGTTACAAGAGTGATATCACAAGGAACAGGACATGAAGTCCATTCAAAGGTATCAAGAGTATAGTTTCTCTTGGTATGCTATTTTGTCTCCAAATTGAATGGACAATTTTATCTTTGGATATTTCTTTCAACCTTACATTTTAATAATGTAAGGGATGTCCTCAGAGACTAACAAAACCCTTTTCATGATATCTAGATCAACTTTCAGTACTCACAAGTCCTCTTGCTGCTTTAAAATGGCATCTCAACTTTGATATGTCCAAAACTGAATTTACCATCTTCCAGCCCCTGCAAACATGTGATAAGCCCCTCCACTGTTTCCCATCTTAAAGAATGGCCCTATCACATACACAGTTGTCCAACCCAGAAACCTATCTTTTATTCTAGTTTCCTCCTTATCCCTCACCCCAATCTGATTAATCAAATCTTGTCAACTCTTCTTCCTAAAAGATCATCCACTCTTTTTCCAACTCACTGCATCTACCCTTCTTGCCTTCTTTCCTTCTTATTTGCTACTCTCTCATCTTTTATTCATGTTATTGTCAAGGTATTTTTATAAAACTCCAATTATTATGTCATGTTCTTACTTAAACACCCTCCAATACCTTTCCACTGCTGTTAGTATAAGCTCGAAATTTTGTAATGTGGCTAACAAGATGCTCCATGACTGGCCTCTGCCTACCTCTTCTGTCTGTATCTGACCACTTAGACTCCAACCATGATGGATTTGTTTTTGCTTTTGAGAGGGCCACATGCTATCTCCCATTTGAGCCTTTTACATGCTGTTCTTTCTATCTGGGAGCAGTTCCTACTCACACATCTGACATCAACTTAAATATTCCTTTCTTCAGGAAACTTTTTATTCTTCTACATTAAGGAAGGTATGGACACTATATGTATCTTGAACTTCTCTAACAAAACACTTGTTGACTTTATTATAAGTTTTTGTTTAATCGTCTATCTTTTCTGCTAGCCTATGAGCTCAGAGATGGCAGGGACCACATCCAGTTGTTCATAAATGTATCACAGCTTGGCACATAGTAGGGGCAAAATAAATAGCTATTTAATTAATTAACTTAATGAAAAACTTAAGTAGGGACAAGTATTATATAGTCTTGTACTTTGCTAAGTCATCAAAAACATATATAGCACTTTTACCTTTGCTTTTCTTATTGGTTTTAAAAAACAAAAAAGTAAATAATTCCAAATGGTATCAGAGGTGTTTGAAACCTTGGCTTATCTCTAGGTAAAACTCTGAAATGAAGAAAAAATGAATTTAGTGGTCCCTATTTTCAGGTGGCTGAGGTTCCAGTTTTGTTCCCTTCTGTTCAATGCTCTCAAGTGAAAATCTTGGTAGGCCCAGTTTCCCCTAGAATTTGCAATTTTTCCCATTAATATTTTTAAAATCTCACTAAAACTCATCTCAGCTGCATCCTTTCCCTCCCTTCTATTCCATAACAAACCCTATATTCTGTTTTATCATGGAGCCATTGAATCATAGGTTTGGAAGGAACCTCAGACAATATCCAGTGTACCCCACCATCTTACACTTTAACTCCTGCTTTTCATTTTCATGTTAAGAGTTATCCAGAACAAGTGGCAAAAATACTCAGTGACAAGGAACTCCCTAACTTCAAAGGCTACCCATATAAATGGTACTAATTGGTCAGAAGCTCCTGTTGAAAGGGTATGCATATCTGGAAGGGAGGAGACATGTGGTTTCATTGTCAATGTAAACTTTGAAGGAGCTTATCCATCTTTTTCTGAGACCTGGTTTGGTAGAAAATAAGAGGAGATAACATTTAAGACATCAGATTCCTTGGGGGAAAGGAGGTTAGAAGGAAGCCCCATAGAAATAGGAAAAAGGGTATAGAAAAGGAGAGCTGGCACTTTCAGAAAGTGGAGCTACTCCCAATTTTACCACATTCTTTTCTTAGACTTGGGAATGCTTGAAGAGAGAGAGAGGATGCTTGGAGGACAGAAGACCCAAAAACTAACACTGACAGGTGGTGGTGTGCGTGTTGGGGGATGAGGGTGGGGAAGAAAGGAATAGAGGCCGCAAAGTTGTATTATTAATTATTATTATTTTCACATACTTTATCATAGGTGGCAATTAGATTCTGAGATGAACAAAAAGGATTTTTTGCAACTAATATTTCAATATATGTGTTCACAAATGGATTAAAATATTTTATGTCAATGCTATTGTTAAATATATTCAGCAAATTTATGTTCAACTTTTCTTAAGAAATTCTTGTTAAGAATTTGTCATTTTGCACATAGATCAATGGAATGGTATAGAAAACCCAGAAATAAACCCACAATTATATGGTCAATTAATCTTTGACAAAGCAGGAAAGAATATCTAATGGGAGAAAGACAGTCACTTCAGCAAATGGTATTGGGAAAACTGGATGGCGACATGCAGAAGAATGGAACTGGACTACTGTCTTATACCATACACAAAAATAAAATGGATTAAAGACCTAAATGTGAGACAGGAAATCATAAACATCTGAGAAGAGAGCACAGACAGTAATGACATTGGCCATAGCAATATTTTTCTGGATATGCCTCCTTAGGCAAGGGAAATAAAAGCAAAAGTAAACTGTTGGGACTGCATCAAAATAAAAAGCTTCTGCACAGTGAAGGAAACAATCAACAAAACTAAAAGGCAACTGACTGAATGGGAGAAGATATTTGCAAATGACATATTTGATAAAGGATTAGTATCCAAAATATACAAAGAACTTGTACAACTCAACACCCAAAAAACAAATAATCTAATTAAAAAATTGGCAGAAGACATGAACAGACATTTCTCAAGAAGATAGATGGCCAAGAAACACATGAAAAGATGCTCAACATCACTTATCATCAGGGAAATACAAATCAAAAGCACAATGAGATATCACCTCACACCTATCAGAATGACTAAAATCAACAACACAAGAAACAACAGGTGTTGGCAAAGATGTGGAGAAATAGGAACCCTCTTGCACTGTTGGCGGGAATGCAAACTGGAGCAGTGACTCTGGAGAACAGTATGGAGGTTCCCCAGAAAGTTAAAAATAGAACTACCCTTTGATCCAGTAATTGCACTACTGAGTATTTACCCCCAAAATACAGAAACACTAAGTCAAGGGGATACGTGCATCTCTATATTTATTGCAGCATTATTTACAATAGCCAAACTATGAAAGCAGCCCAGATGTCCATTGATTGATGAATGGATAAAGAAGATATGATATATATAATGGAATATTATTCAACCATAAAAAGAATGAAATCTTGCTATTTGCAACAACATGGATGGAGCTAGAGAGTATAATATTAGGTGAAATAAGTCAGTCAGAGAAAGACACATACCATTTGATTTCACTCATATGTAGAATTTAAGAAACAAAACAAATGAGCAAAGGAGAAAAAGAGAGAAAGAGAGACAAACCAAGAAACAGACTCTTAATTATAGAGAACAAACTGATGGTTACCAGAGGGGAGGTGGGTGGGGTGATGGGTGAAATAGGTGATGGAGATTAAGGAGCACACCTGTGATGAGCACTGGGTGATGTATGGAATTGTTGAATCACTATATTGTACACCTGAAACTAATATAACACTGTATGTTAACTGTACTGGAATTAAAATAAAAAAATGAATTTGTTATTTTGTTTGTAATAAAGTGAACATTATGAATGATGAGGAGAGCAAGTAAATCCAAAACAATCTTTACAAAAGCAAAGATTGTCTCTATGAGAAATGAAACATTATCTAAAATAATAAATAATACAACTACTATCATCAACACTATGGATGAGAAACTTTATCATCACCTAGTCCAGTGACCTCAAAACCTTTTAAAGGAAAGCTGATCTCTGTTTCTGTTTTTGCTTTTTCAGTGAAACCTCATGCCAAAACTAAATAGAAAGTTAAAAGCAAAGCTGTTTTGATTGAAGTGGGGTGAGACCCTCAAAGTTCTGTCCACTTGTTTTCTCTTCCCCTTCTCTGTAGGAATTGAGGACTCTTTGGAATTTAGTTTGAAATACTATTCTAGTATAACCCGTCATCAAAATTAAGATCATGGTAGTTTTATCTTACTAAATCAGATGCCCTTCTAAAATAGCATAGGCAAGAAAAGATCTAGTTAGACAGGAACAGAACTAAGAAGTAACCCATTCTATAAGCATGTAGTACTTACACACACATACACACATGTGATCTAGACACACCTGCAAAAATATTCAGAGCATGCTATTATAGGACAAAGTAACAAACGTGTACACATATCCAAATGTCACCTGGGCAGGTGGGGTCACCTTGACCCTTATGGAAAATTCCATGCGCTCCTCAATATTTTTAATGATTTCTAAGCTTATGTTTTCATAGTTGTCTCTATTTCAAAGCTCTTGCTTCAAGGGGATTAGCTAGACTTATGAACTGTTGCACTGTCTAGCTGATATCTTCCCTCCTTCCTACCATGTCACACCAGATATGAGACTCAACCCTAAGACATAACAAATAATCTACTTCATTTGAAATGTCTTTATTTTACTGTAGTAATACAACTCCTGAAATGACAAGCTTAATTTTATTCTGCCAAATACATCATTTTTATAGTTTGAGCTTTATGATTTAAATGTGTAATATTTCTTCCTTAATATGTAAACACTTGTATGATCAGTGGAAGAAAGAGTGGCTTTGACAGGGTTTGTAAGAAGATTAGTTCACAGACATAATTTTGAAATTACAAGTGACCACTTCCAGTTCTAGAAAACTTGCAGTGATTTATCAAGACAAATTTTGCCCTTTCTACTCTGAGAGAGAGATGATTAAAACTGTTGTGTAATAGAAGGGGACAAACCTAAAAGCAGAGACATAAGAGGGGGCTGTAAGATAGCCTCACCACAAACCAGTAGAAAGGTGAAGACAGGGACATGGAAAGAATGGGCAGGTCTGTGTGTGTCCTGGAACATGGGGTCAAAGGAGAGAAGAGATGGAGATGCCACCACTGTGGGCTGATAAGTGAGGTGTGAGAATGTGGTGGGAGAGGGCAGACAGGAGGGTGTTGATATAAAAGGGGAAGTCATAAGGAAATGGAAAGATTTTTATCTTTGACTTTTCATGTTCTGTTTTGGGGATCGCTATATGTCTTTTATTTTCAGACTTGCCAAAATTAGAAATGTTTATTAGTTTTCTATTGCCGTTGTAATGAATTAGCACAAACTTAGTGACTTAAAACAACACAATTTCATTATTTTATAATGCGGTATGTCAGAAGTCTGACATGGATCTCACTAGGCTAAAATCAAGGTGTCAGCAGGACTGTATTCCTTGAGTTCTAGGAAAGAATCCACTTCTTTGCCTTTTCCAGCTTCTAGAGGATGCCCACCTTCATTGGCTCATGACCCTCCTCCATCTTCAAGGGCAACAACATTGTACCTCTCTAACCATTCTTCCATAGTTACAGCTCCCTCTGTGGAAAGTTTCTCTGCTTCTAAGAACTGATATGATTAAACTGGGTTCGCCTGGATATTTCATTATAATCTCTCAAAGTCCTTGACTAAATCACATCCGCAAAATCCCTTTTGCCATGTAAAGTAACATCCTTAGGTCATTATTCTGCCTACTATAGGATAATTCCTTCTCCAGCCTACTCTAGATATTTTAACCAAAATAAAACAAGGACACTAATACAAGCCAAAGGAATTCTATTCTCTCTCTATTTCTTGTAAAATTCATTGTCAAGCAATGCCCAGCTATAATCCGTGTTTCTTCTGCCCTGTCCAAACATGAGAGTCTCAAAAATATCTGAATAGTGCAGGGTCCCAGGCCTGGCTGAGTTTCTTGGTGTCTGAAGGGTGGATTACAAACAGAAGTAATTGTGACTAGTAAGCAGGCTTCTGTCAGCATAACCACATTATTCTAAAAAGAAAAAGACTATTTGAACACTTTCCTTTTTTTCCTCAGGGAAAATATAGTAGCCAGTAGTGCTAGCCAAAGCCTTACCTCATTTTTGACTGTGAGGGATACATTTTTTACTTTTCTTAAATTTAAAATTAAGCAAGCATAATTAGTAGAGAAAAAGGACTTACAATGGTAAAACTATAAGCATTGCTTATTGTAAGACCTAAAATGTTAAGTGCTGCTTTGACATCTTTGAGCCTCACAGGACCCCAGAGGCTTCACCAGTTTTCCTGCTCTTGCCAGTTATGCCCTCAACCTAGTGGGAAAGGTCCCAACCAGCTAGTTGCCATATCAGCCAGACCTGCTGCAGCCTACCTAGTCCTCAACCTGATGGGCTTTACCTTCCTGCCAGTCCATACTATTATTCAAACAAGCAAATCTCATTCTCCCATAGGAACCAAGGGTCACTCCATTCTCTCATTATTCCAAAGACTGCCTCCCACAGCCCCTGCTGGTTCACTCTGCTCCTGAGTGCCATCCCCATATGGCCCTGCATGGCATGTGGCATATGCATTCTCCTGGGCTATGAGTGTATGTGACTAATATACTGCTGCCAAATTATCTGTCCAGTGTCAGGTGTCATATGTTCTGCCATCTTATCTATTTAGGGTGGGAAACTTCTCTTTTACCAATGGTAGGAATAGGAAGTGATCAGAACATGTTTGCTTTCCTTGTTGCAAAGTATTTGGTCTACAGACTGAAAAAGATAAGTGAGTGCTCTGGGTCCCTTAAAAAGAACCACAGGCCCAGTCTTCCTCATGGGAAAGGGAAAACAGGTCAATATATCTACTGGCTATTATGTATGCCTGGAATTTTTCTAGGGAGTTCCAATAATACTGCAGAAATGTGGCAGAGGATAGAACACAAGACAATTGGTTTCACATGCAGCTCACTAGCTTCTTTGGTCATAACCTTCTTAGTGTCATAACGTTTCAAATACCAAATTAACAGACACAGGAATGTATTGAGGAGGAAGAGTTTCTTGGCAAGACAAGGCTGCATTCCATCTTATTTTCTCATCAAAGCTTTTTATCTTGACTTTTGTAGAAATAGAAAATATTAAGAAAATAGTAAGATCTAAACTTAGATTGATATCTAGAATATAAAAGGCACTCCTACAAATTAACAAGACAGAAAATTTAATAGAAAAAACAGATCAAGATGAGGCTAGGTAATTGACAGAAAGGAAAATCCTGGTGGTTATTAAATATTTAAAGATTTATTTATTTAAAAAGAATATTTAAATATTTAAAAAGAAGCTAATTCTCACCAATAATCAAGGAAATGCAAGTTAAAATAACAATACTACTTTACACTCATCATTTGGCAAAAATTAGGACGTCAGATAATATCGAGGGACGGTAAAAATGTGGGGAAACCTCATGAACTATTGGGGACAGTATAAACTGGTATCGCTTACTCCAGAGCACAGTCTGACATAAATAGTGAAATTAAGCATGCCCATAGCCTATGACTAGCACCTTTGCTTCCATGAATATATCTCAGAGAAGTCCTCAAGGAGATTATGAGGGTGTTCACCCAAGTGGTATGTATGGTAGCAAATAATTGGAAGCAAACTAAATGACCACTGATTTTCAAGGCAATGATAAAATGTGATGAGATGATCAGATTCTCAGCAGCATTCAAAACCAATAATTTAGATTTACATTTAGCAACATTGATAGATCTCAAAAACATAATGTTGAATAAAAAATAACTCAAGAAACAGGATGACACTTATATAAAATCCTTTTTATTTAAATTAAAACCCAAACACAAAACATGCCATACGCTTTAAAAATACACATATCTTTAAGTAAGTGTGTGAAAAATGGATTAGAAGGGAAGTGTTTGGCTATGGAATAGGGGAGGGAAATGGGATTGTGGATGGGGGATGAAGATGAAAAAATAATAGAGTAAGATATCACAAATGAAGGGACCTAACTCTAACTGATAATGATAGTATACTACAAATGGGAGCTATGATTAACTTGGTTCTGTGCACCTGATTCCAAAGAAATAGAAAGGAGGAAGAAAGGGAGGAAGAAGGAATGAAGGGAGTAAGGGAAGAAGGAAAGGAGGGAGGGAGGAAGGATAGGAGGGAGGAAGGAAAGAAGGAAGGAGAGAGGAATGAAGGACGGATGAAGGAAGGGAGGGAGGAAGGGAGGAAGGGGTAGAATGTGTGTGTGGGTACAGATTATGGGACCCTGACTTTTGAGGAGTGCATTTCTAACCACTGAGCCCATTCTCTTGTAGGCACTTTGGACTCCTAGTGAGGACAAATAGGTAAGAAGGCATCCTGGTCTAATGGACAGGAATTTGGAGTGCACGATAAGAGATGTGCACCTTTCTTTCATCTTTATCACAAGCTGGTTGAATAATCTTTGGTAGGTCACAGATATCTCTGTTAAATGGACCTGCTCTGTGTACCCTGCAGGATCCTTGTGAGGATGAAATTTGGGGAAAATGTGGCAGAAAATATCAGCTTTGCATAAATGTCAGATGATGTATGTGTTGCAAGACTGGGGGTAGACAAATGATTCTAGTCAAGATAAGAGTAGAACTAAGTTTCCTAGGCCCTGAACTTGTCCGGGTCTTTGACCCCCTGGAAAAGGGAAAGGACAAAAACCAAATCTAAGGGAGATTCTTTCTTTTAAAAAAAAATTAAAGGGGCACCTGGGTGGCTCAGTCGGTTAAGAGGCCGACTCAATTTCAGCTCAGGTCACAGTCTTAGGGTTCTGGGATTGAGCTCTGCGTGGGGCTCTGCGCTCAGCGGGGTGTCTGCTTCAGGATTCTCTCTCTCCCTCTGTCCCTCCCCCTGCTTGCTCTCTCTCTCTAAAATGAATAAATAAATCTTTTTAAAAAAATTACAGTATATTGTTATATTTGTTTTATTTTATTATTGTTGTTAATTTATTACTGTGCCTAATTTATAGATTAAACTTTATTGTAGGTGTGTTTGTATAGGAAAAATCATAGTAAATATAGGGTTTGGTACTATCTGTGATTTCAGGCATTCACTGGGGGTCTTGGAACATATTTCCTGTGGAATAAGGGGGACTACTGTAGTTCGGTACTATTATGATCTCCCCCAAACCTCTAAACATTCTCCTTTCAGTTTTTCTTTGACTGATTCTCCTAGTTTGACCTTGGTCACATTATTATACTTAGAAATGTCCCTGGTTCTGATTGTCCCTAGGTGTTTCTTAGTTAGTGTATTGGGTTGGATTTTCATATCTTACAGTTGGAAAATATTAGAGAAGATGTTATGTACTGTCTTTCAGTGATATGACAAACTTTTAATTTTCTAATCTCTCAGAAGTTAAAAAAAATTAATCAAAATCCACAGGTAAAGAAGATGCCTTTTGGTGCAAGAACTATGAGTCCTTTTCTAGTAGATGCTGAGAATAATTCTCAGAAATCCTTAGGACCTCAGGAAAGCTCATCTCCCCTAGACCTATGGACAGTGCAAGTGCCAAAAAACTTTAAGGGATATTCTCTTAACTGCCCTCCTACCCTGGCTTATTTCCTCCCCTCCCTTCCCTCCCTCCTTTCCTTTGAAGTTAATGCTGTTAATTTTGGGTGTCAAGAGCTAGATCTTTGGGTCAGCTGATCTCTGTCTGGCTATGCATGAGGGCAGGTTTGACTTCTGAGCAAATTTGGACATATTAGTTTCCAGGAATGGCTCACTGATGAAAGAAGGAAGGGGATATTGCATTTCCTGAGTGCCAAGAATTGATATTGGAGATATCATTTAATTATACAATAGTCCAGTGAGGTAGTCATCATTGTTTTCACTGGAGAGAAAAATGACAGGCTCAGGGAGGCTTAAAATGTTTGCAATGGGCACACAGTATCACACACAAAGTGACAGAATTGGATTTTGCCTCTGACTGATGACAAAGCCCATTATTCTGTTCTATACTCCTATGAGGTCTTGAAGATCATTTAGCACCATTCTCCTCCCCTACCACTTCCCCTGCATTTTCAGATGAGAAAATTGAGGTCCTCAGAGATTACTTGTGTTGTCCTAGGCCATATGGTAGTTAAAAGCAAAACTGAGTTTGGAACTTGGGTGTCCTGGGCCCCACTATTTGCCACCTTATGCTCCCACAGTTACAAAAGTAGATAATATATAATATAGCTATGGTCATAAAAATCATGTGATACTCTCTTTGCTTGAAGACATTTCTTAATGTTTTTCTTTCCAGCTTTTCTGCCCCCTGTTTCACCACCACAGCCTGCAGTATGTCTTCTTTTTGGAAATATCTGCTGCTGCATAGAGAGAGCTTCAGAAAGTACATGTGGCTGGGAATTTCTAGGCATTCAACTCAGAAATATGAAAAACCAATGACCAGAAGCTGGATTTGAAGGCACTGTAAGGAAAGCATTTCTTACAAAGTAACCCATGGATGGACTTGTTCTCTGGGTAGGTGATGCAGCCTTGTTGAAGCTGAGACTGGAACAATGGGTAGGAACTCAAAGGCAACTCAAATAGAAACTGGGCAATAGATGGTTGGCCAGAGATTATCTCTGGCTTGTAATTCGTTTCTAATTTGAATTTAAATTATGTTGGAAAGGGCTCTTCAGAAGAAAAATAAATGAATATATCAACAATGCCTACAAGTCCCAAGGAGCCACTCTGCATTTTATGTAGATCTTGTTTCCTTTAAAGGGGTTTCAAAGTACCAGCAGGCAATGGATGATTGCTTTGTGCCTCTTGCCCCAACGAGGTAGACACCGCTACATTAGAGGAGGCCTGAAGTTATCCATCTCGTTCTCCCTTTCCCCCCTAAGCCCGGCTGTTATTTCAGGATCATATGAGATTTATGTAAAAATCCACTAGCTTCCCTAGTGAGGGAAAACAAATGAGATACAAGTTCCTGGGGAGTGGAACCTGCTCTTGAGCAGAAGGGAATGTGAGGGTTATCTGGGAAAGAGAATGTGGGAATGAGACAAATCGTGCATTCTCAGGAAAGACAGATAATATTAGAGAGCAAGGTAAACTGGATGAAAGTTTGCAGAAGAAGGATCAACACAGAAAGCCTTGTGGCCAGGCCAGGCTTGGAGGAGGGACATGGAATGGGGACAGCTGTATACATTCAAGAAAGGTAAATTATTGGGAGGGAGATGATCAGTGTTCTGCCTCTGCACCTGGGAGCTGGCTGGCAGGTGTGCATATGGCCAGAGGTAAGTCTGTAATATGCATCAGATTTCAGTAGATTGCTTCTGAAATTACTGGACAATGTTAAGCATCTGAATGGCCCTTTGTGGAGGGATGGTGGTATTGTTGATGGATGTATGTGCAATGATGTGTATCATAGGAAGAAGTTCTTTCTAAACCTGAAATGATGTGATTCTCTGACTCTAAAAGTTAAAAAGCAAAGCAGGAATATTGAAGCCTTCTAATAGCCCTGTTCTAGTCAAAGGGATAACTAATATCTCATCCCAACTTTTGTATTCATTCTGTATTCTTTTCAATAATAACTTTTCTGAAAAAGATGGCTTTTGCCAAACAATTTTGAGTCTCAAACTCACAAGGGCTGGAGCAAATTCTCACTCACCCATGACTCATATAAATTATATTTGGAAATTCCTTTCAACAGAAGGTCCTTCTACATGTTTTCTCTATAGCCCATTCTAGAAAAGTTTTCTTCACTTTTAATCAGACACCCTTGAAGCCACTTTTCCTAGATTGCTGTTTTCAGTAAAGATGGAGTACAGTTTTTTTTTCCTGAAGATATTTTGACATTTTTATCTTCACAGTCTATTTCACAGAAATAAATTAAGTGCACCTCTGTTTTCTGAGCATGATAGAAAGATACAAACTGTGCATGTCAGATAGACATAATTTTAAATCCTAGTTTCACTACTTAATGGCCATGTTTCTGCCTCCAGAATGCTATGCTTGCTGTTTCTTCTCTCCATATCGTTGCCTGGATCTCTCCTTTATATCATGTAGGTCTCTGTTCACCCTCATAGCTTCCTACCCTGCTTAGTTTTCTTCATAGTTTTTATAATACTCAACATATTACTTGTTTGTTTGACTTTGTTTTTGGTTTGAGTCCTCTTTTATTGTCTGTTCCTTCCTGACTCTAAAAGTTCTTTCTAAAGAAAGTTCTTCACTTTAGACACTCCTTTCTAAAATAACACCTTCCGTAGAGCACACACTCAATAAATATTTATTAAATGGATGACTAAATGAATGAATTAGTGACCTTGGGCAATTTAGTAACTTTCTTTGAGCCTCAGTCTCTTTTTCCTATTAAACAAGTGTTATTAAATCTCACTCAAAGGATTGCACTGAGGATTAGATAACATAATGCAACATATCTAGCACAGTGTCACATCAAATATATTCAGGACTTACTTTTTCTTTCCCTGGTGAAAAATGATTCCCTTATAATGTTTACCTGATGGATCCCTAAGGATCTGTACCACTGAGAGATAATTACATTGGTATCTGACAATCAAAGGACAAAACAAAAAACAAAAAAACAAAACTCAAACAAAAATCTCAGTGCTTTCAATGGGTTTTCTGACAACAGGAAGGAACATGAAAACTGACAAGAACATTTTGTAAGACATGGTCCCTGGGAGAAAACCTTGAGGTCTTTGGTTTTCTGATTTCCTTCTGTTATGGCTAAGACAATATTGGCCCAGGGAAGTGAGGTCACTTGCCAGGTAACTAGTAGGAGAGCTGGGTCTGGAACCTAGATGCTTGAGACTTGCTTTGTGCTCCTGCCCTCCTACACTTCACTTGCCTCTAAACCTGAATTGGTTCAAGCTAGTTTCATAGTTTAGAGACTCTGCAGATGGAAAATGTTAATCATTTTGGTTTCAGATTCTTGGCTGATTCCAGCTTTCTAATTCTTTAGTTATAAACATGTCTTAACCTTCATCATAATAGCACCTTAATAACAATAAAGATTAGGAGATTATTTTTTTCTCTTATTAAATTAGGTGACCTCTTCAAACTTTGTTTGTAGGCCTAAAACTATATTGTAGAAAACAGTTGAAAGAAGTCATATAAGAATAAGGAGTATAAGAAAGAAGTCATATAAGAAACACATGCAAGATGGAAATAACAGAACATAATGTTGGAAACACTTTAAGATCAAATTTAGTATCAAATCAGAGACTCCCGGTCTGAAATCAGTAAATGATGTGAAACAATGTGATAAAGTTATGAACATGATCTGAGACTGTCATAGAAAATAAGCTCAATAATAAAAAAGTATGATTTTAAAATCTCACTTTCATTTTTTTAGACCTGGGCAATCTTCTATGACATTTGATTTGTCTAAATAAGATCTTTAAAACTTTAACATAATTAGACATACTTTATGCTAAATCAGCTTTACAGAAGTATTGAAAATGAAGTGTATATTAGACAATCACAGTTTCCATGTAACTTATTCTGGGTAAAATCAGAATAGATACCTTTTTAAAACCTAGTTCCTAAAAAATGAGCTAAATTTGTTTCTAGTGGGCTCCTAATAACTTTGCTTTTTCAGGTTACATTTTGATGGGACTTAGTCATTAGCCGCTTTCCTCTTAAATGCCCTCCTCAAGTCCTTACTTTGCCCTTCTGTCTCACATCTACCTCCTCCCCCCTTCATTCTCTTTCTTCATCTCCCCCATGACACTCCTTCCCATTCCCATAATTTTCTTACTACCCCTCTCTGTCCATCTTTCTTTCCTTTTATTGCCCCAAGCTAATTTTCAGAAAATCATAAACAAAGGTCTTCAGGTCTTGAAAAACTGCATAGACAAGACTTTCAATTTAAAATACACTATAATTTTTATCAGATGTGGTGATCTTAGATACAAATTGTAGTATATTACATTGATGGCCCCAGTTCTTCCCTATAACCACATTCTTTGCATCAGACTGTGAAGTTCTACCCTTGGAAGAGGTGGGGGCATATTTCCCCACTCTTCAACTTTGTTTTGGCTATATGACTTGCTTTGACCAATGAATGAAGTTGATGGTATACCATTTCCAAGCCTGGGGCCTAAGAGGCCTTGTGTAATTCTGTTTTGCCTCCTTGCACTTCTATCATTGCCATGAGAAGAAAATGCCAAGACTCTTCTGTGGGTCTCAGAAAGAGAATGAGAGACACTTGGCCCAGAACTACCCACCCAAGTCAACTCTCAGTCAGCTGACCCCCAGCTGACACACAAATTCATAAGCTAAATGAATGCTATTGTTAGGTGCCACTGATATTTGGTGCCTCTTTGTTACACAAAGTTATTGTAGCAATAGGAAATTGATACATTATCTACCTCAATGTCTTCCATTTTGAACATGTGGGGACTGAGGCCCAGAGAAGTCTGTTATGAACTAGTTAAGGACAGATCTGGAACTAGGACACAGAATTTCACATAGCTGGACCTACACTTGTCCAATAAACCATGTCTTGTTGTGAAGTGCATTTGCATATGCCTACAACTCTTAATACCCTTCTGCTGAACTTCTATTAATACCTCATTATTTATTTCTTTAACTAATTTGACTCTATCATTTCAGCTAACCAATTGGGTTAACTTGATTACTCAATTTATGATAAAAGGCAGGAAACAAAAGGCAGTATTGTATTGTTAAGGCTTATCAGTCTTGCTGTGGTATATATGTGTATGTATATATGTGTGTATTTGTGGTGGGGAGCTATGAAAACTTGTCATCATAGCTATCATTGACTGAGCAATTACTATAACTAAACCATACACCATGTATTGTGCTAAGTACTTTTTAAAAATTCGAGTATAATTAACATGGAGTGTTATATTAGTTTCTGGTATATAATATAATGATTCAACAACTTTATACATTACTCAGTGTTCATCACGATAAGTATACTCTTTTTTTAATTTAAATTCAATTAGCCAACATATAGTACATCATTAGTTTCAGATGTAGAGTTCAGTTATTCATCAGTTGCGTATAATACCTAGTGCTCATCACATCCTCCTTAATGTCCACCACCCCATTACCCTATCTCCCACCCATCTCCCTTCCAGCAACCCTCAGTTTGTTTCCTGAAGTTAAGAGTCTCTTGTGGTTTGTCTCCCTCTCTGATGACTTCCCATTCAGTTTTCCCTCCCTTCCCCTATGATCCTCTGCACTGTTTCTTATATTCCACATATGAGTGAAACCATATGATAATTGTCTTTCTCTGATTGACTTATTTTGCTCAGCATAATACCCTCCATTTCCATCCATGTCGATGTAAATGGTAAGATTTCATCCTTTTTGATGGCTATAAATTTCAAATCTCCTTCACCTGTTTCACCCATTTCCGATCCTACCTCTCCTCTGGTAACTACCAGTTTGTTCTCTATAGTTAAGAGTCTGTTTTTTCATTTATCTCCTTTTTTTTCTTTGTTCATTTTGTTTCTTAAATTCCACATATGAGTGAAATCATACGGTATTTGTCTTTCTCTGATTAACTTACTTCACTTAGCATTATACCCTCTGGATCCATCCATGTTGCTGCAAATCGCAAGATTTAATTCTTTTTATGGCTAATATTCCATTGTGTGTGTGTGTGTGTATGTGTGTGTGTGTATCATAATTCCTTTATCCATTCATCTATGATGGACGCTTGGGTTGCTTCCATATCTTGGCTAGTGTAAATAATGCTGCAATAAACATAGAGGTGCATATACCTTTTTGAATTAGTGTTTTCATGCTTTGGGAGTAAATAGTCAGTAGTGGAATATTCATTATCTCATTTGGTCTATACCAAGGGTTAACAAACTAGGGCCTTGGGCCAACTCTTGTCTGCTGCCTGTTTTTATGAAGTTTTATAGGAACACAGACTTGTTTATTTGTTATGTACTGCCTATGGCTACTTCTGTGCGGCAATGGCAACGTTGAGACGGTACAGCAGGGACAGGATGGTCTGCAGAGTTGAAAATATTGCTATCTGGCCCTTTACAGAAAAAGTTTGCTGATACCTGGTCTGACAATAGTAGTTTTCAAGCATCATCTATGGATCCTGGGGTTCCTTAAGAGGTTTGTGAGGTCGAAATTATTTCATAACAATACTGTCACACATTTGCCTTTTTCACTTTCACACAGTGCCTGACATTTGCACTGATGGTGGATAAAACTGTTGTCATTTTGGTATCAGTTAAGGCAATAGTACCCCTCTGTAATAGTCACCGCATTCTCTAAGCACTCACAGTAAACAAAAAAGTCAGTTTCACATAAGAATGTCCCGATGAGACAGCAAAAATTAATTTTATTGAATTTTGACTCTTTCGGTATCCATCTTTTTAATATTCTGAGTGCTGACGTGGGAAGTGTAGTAGGAGCGTGGGCTGCACACTGAAATACTAGGTAGTCTAAAGAGAAAGTCCTTGTGTGATTGAATTAGGAGTTCAATAGTCGTTTTTTTCACGAAACACAATTTTTACTTGGGAAGAAAAAGACTAAGAAACAGTCTTTTTGAGTTTTCGGACTTGAGTATTTGGCAGATATTTTCTCTTAACCAAAAGAAATGAGCCTGTTACTTCAAGAAAAACATTTGGCAATATTTTTTGCTAATGATAAAATCCAAGCTTTCAAGTGAAAGTTAGTTTTGGAAAACTTGCATACCACCTTGAGAGTGATTGCTCACTGGTACTTAGTGACTTTTCTGGTGACTGCAGCGGTGATATGAATGAATGAATGTAATTTTTTTTCTGGCTGTTGAATAACATAATGGGCCAGTGTTAGGAAGATCTGTATACATTCAGTGAGCCAGTATTTAAATGATCAGTGAATTATGTTACAAATTCATGGATGGTAAAGGAGCCTTTCAAAACACAAGGTATTCCAATGGATCTTAAAGTAACAGTATAAATTCATTGATATAATTTTTGATTTACATGGCAACTAATGTTTAAGAAACTACCACTTGTTAAGTTCTAGTATGTAATCAAATGATAATATCCACAATTTTCTGAAAAGAATATTAAAACACTCCTCTCTACCAACTATACATTTGTAGTTAATTAGATTTTCTTTGTGCATATCAACCAAAACAGCATGTCACAACAGATTAAATGCAGCAGATATGTGGATCCAGTTGCCTTTCATTAAGCCAGATATTTTTTTTTAAATATATATAAAAACATAAACTGTTCTCATGAATTTTTTTGAAAATATAGTTTTTTTCTATAAAAATTTGTTGTTGATGTTAACATGCAATAGGGTTAATTTTTAAATGAATAAATGTTCAAAATATTCTTTTTTTAAAATTATTTTATTTTTTTATTATGTTAGTCACCATACAGTACTTCATCAGTTTTGGATGTAGTGTTCCATGATTCATTGTTTGCTTATAACACCCAGTGCTCATTGCAATATGTGTCCTCCTTAATACCCATCTCGGTTTTAATTTTTGCTATAGTAAATATTGATAGATATAGCTCATGTAAATAAAAGCTCTTAAGGATCCTCAATAATTTTTAAGAGCATAAAGAGGTCCTGAGTTAAAAAAATGAGAATCGCTGGTCTCTATATATTCTATGATATGGGTATAATTATTATCCCAAGTTTATGGATGATGAAACTAAGGCTAAGAGACATTAAGTAGCTTGCTCAAATTCGAATAGCTTGTGGTACAGCTAAGATTCAAACTGCAGCAGAATGATTATGGAACTTAACAATTGTCACCACCAAAAATGCCTCCCAGCATTTCTGGATTTAGAAAGCTGGCAAGAATCTGGACAGTCTCTCTACCATCCCTTTCCCACTTAGAACAGGCCTCTTCTGGGACTCCTGGGTGTCTCTATTGGTTAAGTGACCAGCTCTTGGTTTTGGTTCAGGTCATGATCTCAGGGTCATGAGGTGGAACCCTGGGTGGGCTCCGTGCTCAGCATGGAGTCTGCTTGAGATTCTCCCCCTTTCTCTCTCTCTCTCCCTACTTGTTCTCTGTCTCTCAAAGAAATAAATAAATAAAATCTTAAAGAAAAAGAACAGATTTCTTTTATGCCCACTTTTTATTCTATTCACCTTACCTCCTTCTAAGTTCTAAAGACATGAGCCAGTTTATATGCAAAACTGCAGTTAGTAAAGTTAGGTAGAAGAGAACATAGAACATGTGGAGAGAGGGTGACCACAGACCTACCCAGATGAGGCTTTTCACTTTCTACTAATTAGGAAGAGGAGAGAGGATGTAAGCTAGCACTTGGCAGTCTGGGGAAGGTTGGCTCAGTTGGCCAGGGTAGGTGGCAGGAAGATCTGACTTAACAACTGGCTTTTGCACTGTTCCATGTTCTCATTTCAGGAGTATTCCAGAGACGCACTTCCACATCCTGGTCCATGGCAGACACTGAGCATAACTTAGAATCCTCTTTCTCATTGAGTATAGTGACAGCCTCAAGGCCTGGCCTTCTCAAGGCCAGGTCCCCTACAGTCACTCTGCATAAAGGATATGGCATATGTGATGAACCTTATTACTATTCTGGCATTTTGTTGTACCTGTGACCCCATCTGTGCAGCAGGTGTGAGTCTCTTGAACACAGAGCCCATCAGGAAGCTGTGTGTGACTCATTCCCAACTAGAAAAGCAAATGCTGATATTTCTATGGAATTTTCACTGGCTGCATTCATTAGGAAAGATCTGTATATTTTTCCTCCTATACCTATGAAATAGAACCCTCTTTTGTCATCCATGCCCTATAGATAAATATATAGTAATTAGTAGCATGGGCTCTGGAGTCAGATTATCTGGGTCTGACTCTCTAGTTGTATTGTGAGGATCAGATGACTTAATGTAAATGAAACACATTTAACAGTACTCAGCTTATAGTAATTCTCCATGAATATTATACTGTGGCAGAGTCCCTATTTAGGAAAATGTAAATGGTTTAAAACTAGGAATTTCAGCTCCAGCAGCAAGGGGGTTAGTTATCCTGAATTATCCTCCAGTTGAAAACAACCAAAAGAAATGGAAAGAACATAAAGAATATTTTAAAAATGCATCTCTGAGCCAGCAAGAAAGGGAGACAACCACAGAGGCTGAAACCTCAGTGAAAGTAGGAAAGTAGGAAAGTAGGAAACTTAAAGGCAAATGCACATCAAAGCAGATTTCATTTGGGGTTATCTCTTAGTGACCTTGATGTTTTGTTTTGATGGGTGCACAGGACTTAGAAGTCAAGGGATAAAGACTAAGTTTCGACTACAGTGGGGATCTCCTAAGAAACTCACAAATAAAGCTGGAACACCTAAGAGCTATGGTCTAGTTTAAGGTTAAATTAAATCTTCCCTGTAGAATGGGACAACAAGGAAACCTGTCTGGTTTGACCTTGGTTTGAGCAGAGGAAGAAAAATCTCCCCTGAGAATTTATAACCACAAACCAGTCCTCTCTGGGGTTTGAACATGAATGGAAAGTCTGAGCTGCAAAAAGAAATGGTGAGCAAGTATGTGATTAAAGATGTAGTTAAATAAAAACAAACATTGACTGTATAAAATAATAACAGCAATGATAATACCTAACTGGTAGGACAAATCAAAACAAGACAGAACCAAAATACCAGACAGCTACAGCATTTAAGTTCGGGGAGTTACACTGATTAGAATGAAAACATTCTAAGATCCGTGTAGTGCTTAAGAGAGGATAAAAATATGAAACTTCAAGTTTGTTAAGTATGCATGTTAAAAAATTTAGGTTAACCACTAAAGGAATAGACAACAAGTTCTCCTTCATCCTGAATACCTTTTGAAAATCTTCTCAGGTATAATGATTTGGCACTGAGGTAGCATTATCTGAGGCCCTGTTGTTGGGTTGTAAATAGAAAATAGAAAGAAAAGTTTTTACAACATAAAATATTCACTAATGAATTGGCTAATTATGAAATTAGTCCCTACATAAATATCCTTCTCCATCTTTTCCAAGTCTATGGTTGTGAACATTTGAATGCAAAGTAAATTGAGTGATGAGTAAAACGCAAGTCTTGCAAGACAATCAAGATATTGAGTCTGTGAAAGTACAAGTGGAGAATCACGCTTAAAGCTTTTGAGAAAGTTCTGGCAGGTTCAGAACAGTTAACAACTGAAGAAGAGGGAATCAACAAAGATGGTAGCATGATCACATGATTTAAAGGAAAATGATTTTGATACACACAGGTTAAAAGAGCCCTTGAGAAAACGGATGAATCTTTAATTGTACTGATTATGGAAAAACCTGAGATGCTGGAAAAGGGAGCCCAAAATACAGTCACTTGAGATAGAAGTTAGGTCTCTCATATAACAGTCTAGCTCTGTAAGGTCAGTTGGGGTGCATGCTCCTTCCATCTTATTGCTCTGTCTTCTCCTGGGGGGTGATGCTCACCTGCGGAGTCAGAGATAAATCATGTGGCATATCCATGTTTCAGTTAAAAGGAAGGGGAAAGAGAGGAAGTCCAGAACAAGCAATTTCCTTTTAAGCAAGTGGTAACAGAAGCTATAAACATATAGCTTATATCACTTCCTCTCATGTTCCATTGGCGAGAACTAAATTCCATGGCCACAGGGGCTAGTGAAGCTGAGAAACGTAGTCTCTGCCTGGCTGGCAAAGGGCCTAGCATAAGAGGAGAATAGATTTGTGGGGACCACTAGTTATCTGCCCCAGGTAAAATGGACTCTGATCATGTTCTGAAAAAAACATGAAATCATGTTTCACTATCTGTACAGTGATGTATGATAGTTAGGTCTGATAAATTATGCCCACCCAAATCAATACTTGATTCAGTCTTTAACTTAAAAAAAATCACCATAGCATTATTACTCATATTTTGTAAGTCAGATAAAATGAACTTATTTAAAAAAATAAATAAGCAAGGGTTTATTAGACTAGGTGCTTAATAACCTTTGTTTTGTCTTTTTATTTTCTAGTAAAATGACTAGAAAACTCTTATTTCTCCTCCACATCTGTAGTTGATGTGATTCTCCATCCACGATCTCTGTGTTCAAGAATTGAAACAAACCTAATTTCTATGTTTCTATTTTTAACCTCTGTGTATTTAGGTCCAAGCAGTTGCAATTTAATTTCACTCCATAGTTCCTGTTTTCACTCTGGTTGCACCTAAATTCCAGCACCCAGAAATTACTGGGGCTCTGTCTAACCTGGCATTTGCTCGGACAGCTATCATTCATCTGCGCCTCCTTCATTAAAAACATACTTCAAACAAATACATGTGCCAGGCCCTGAGAAACCATTCAGTCCTTTCCCTTCACTAGTGAATTTTGGTATATCGCTAAAAGTTCTGGCTCAAGAGCAAGGTCAAGCATGCACACATGTTAGAGAAAGAAGTCAATTTAAAAGATTGGCTCAAAGTGAGGAAGAAGAAAGTTAATGACTAAATGGAAATCTGGGGGTTGTCTATGATTTTTCATTTTCAATGAATTTTTTAGAGATGTGTATATATAAGAAAGAGTGACATCTGTTTGTCCTGGGGAATTCCTCTTTCAGTGTTGGGGTCAGGGGTAAAGATCTCTGTAAACGTTCAAGTGAATGTGGTGGTATTCAACCCACCTCTTACCACATGACTGTAGCTTCCTAGTTGCTGTGGGCTATCAAAGGGATAAAGAGCCACAGTTCTGAAAGTTGCTTAGAGTCTCCTTGTAAAGAAAAATGACAGCTAGGACAGGCAGGAAACAGAACTGTACTAATAAAACACTGTGGCGGAAATAAAGCACAATCCTGAAGAAGGCTAGTATTATAGATAGGCGGAGAGGAAGGGGAGATGATTGTAAGATGAAAGAACAGTGTGGTCAATTAATTGCAAAAGGGCAGCAAGGAGCATGGTGGGCAATGTGTCTCGGGGCAGGGAGGACAGGTGTAACGGGAGCCAAGGTTTGAGTGGGAAAATTTGCTTTGTGGCTACACTCTCTTCTCAGCTACCCATGCTGCACAGCTGCAAGCCCTCTCCTGGGCACTCAGTTTAATTGTGTTACTCTTTCTATAGCCTAGTGAATGAGAACACTGGCTCTACAGTCAGCAGACCCGAGTTTGAATTCTGCCTCCAATACTTACTGCTGTGTGAGCTTGGGAAAGTTACTTAACCTCTCTGAACCTCTCTCTTCTCATTGCCTTGCAGGTTTTTGATGACTGCAATGAGCTACCATACATAAAGCATCCCATGGAGTTTTCAGATACTCAATAAGAGCAATAGTCATCATTATAATCAACACTGTGGTGATGAGTGCTTTGACCAGGGTGGTAGCATGGGGCAAAAGACAATGAAGTACAGCTTCAGAGTGTCCTGAGTTCACACAACAGCTACATCACTTCCCTAAAATTCCCACTCTGCCAGGAATAAATGAGATCATGAACATGACGTGCTCCACATAGGCCTGGTATGTCATAGTGCTTTTGAAGATGTTTGCTTCCTTCCCCATCACTTATCCACCGTTTTTTCTTTGTTCCTCAGCATACACCTACTTTTCTAGTTTCGTGTTTGTGCATAGACTAGGACAACGGACATGGATGAGGGTGGTCATGTGTTGGCTTGCCTGGACAGTCCTGGTGTGTGTTGTTCACCCAACATTATTTCGAGTAGTTTTGAATAGTCTTCCCTTTCACTCACAAAGCATCCAGTTTGGCAATTAATCACCCTACTGCGACCTCCAGCTTTCTGCCCTCCTGTCCTGCATGCTAGCCATAATCACAGGCTGCCTTTTCTGAAGGGGAAATCACCTGGGGGCTTTGGGCTGGCGCATATCCCTCCAGAGTGGCTGCAGAGCTGACAGGCATCTCCCCAGGCAACCCCCTTATTTGTATCTCCTTCACTGTCTGGGGGTCCCCAGGATTACCTGGCCAGCTCTCTGTTTTCTAGCATAGCCTATTCTTTCCCCTGGAACTCTTATTGAGATAAGACACAGACATATAGTAGAGTTTCCCACCCTCCCTTTTACTGTTTGTTTCCAGCCAACACGGTTTTTCTGGTCATCTGAGAGTTTATGATACATTTGGGAAAAGGAAGAAGGGGGATCAAAATAATGTACAGGAGGAAATCACAACTCAACATTGGGACATTAGAAATGCCCCTAACCTCCATAAGCATATGAAAGTTGGCCTTTTTTAGCCCTCCTCACTGATTCATCCCTTCTAGTGAACTTCTGAAATCCACCTTGGTCTAGTCTTCCTGACTAAATTTTTTTTTTTTTTTATTCTTGGGACTTTATGCAATAGTTTCCCCACTATTTTCTTTAGCAATTTATTTTTGGAACTTATTGGGAGCCCAATAAATATTTTTTTCTAGAATGGGGGCAAGCAAAGAAATGGACTGAAAAGGAACAAATTCCTGACAGGTTTTTTTTTTTTCTTTTCCGAAAAGGCTCATTCCCTGAGAAATCCTGTTCTAATCAGAATGACACTCCAGATAAGGATAGAATCAGTATAAATGCTTACTGAAGCCTATGTGCCAGGTGCTTTAGGAGCATTATGTCACTGACATCTCACAGCGACCCTGTTAAATTATTATACTCTTTCCTACCTTTACTATACAATTTTTATATTCTTTCCCACATTAAGGAGGAAACCAAGGCTTAATAAGATTATGTTGTCTAATTACTCTAATAATTCTTCCATTATTACTGAAGAGGTTGAGGCAAGCTGGAATTCAGACTCAGGCAGCCAGTCTTCAAAGCACCTGCTCTTAATCCTTATACTAGACTGTCTCCCCAGACTGTAGGAACCAGAGACCCCAATCCCAGACTTGTAGCTAGGATCCAACCTAGAGAGAGCCTGCCTGGCATGGGGCTGAATTTTGGGTGGAGTGGGCCCTACACTTCTGAGACAAGGCTCAACACTCTGACCATTTCTACTTTGTCTCTCTGTGGTCTTGCTTTGCCTTGCTTTCTCTGACAGCTTTTCATACTAGTCTTAATGATCATATCCTCATTTTACCTTTAAAGGTTATTGAAAAGGCATCATTTGGTGACTGTTTGGAAGGGTCACCCCCACTTCAGTTGGCACTGATTTTCCACTGCCATATTTTCTTACCAGATGGAATGCCATGAGGGAGAAGGGGCATTCTGATGTTAGGGTGTACAATGGGATTGTGGAAGAGGCTGCTGCACCTGGGTGGGCTCAGGGAAGGAATTTTCCAGGCATTTAAGCTAAACCTCTAAATTTTGCTAATTTTGGATCAGTTCTTCCTGTGAGGTCAGCATGGGGGAAATGCTCTTGATTACTCTTCACCTTTGGATTTCCGGAATCAAGATCTTTACTGCCTGATTATATCGTGTGTGGTTATTTTTTTTTTTTTTTTTCACTGAGACAACTAACTTTCCCTGATTAAGGTTGGGACTTTTTCTCTTTGGTCATTTCAGACCCTTTCAGTGGACTTTTTGTATCTTGTCTTTTGCCTCTGATGTTTCCTTTACTCAATCAGACTTTATTTCATGTCTCACTGGCTTCTACCCTGCCCTAATTTTTAGATGTCAGAGAGTTCCAGCGTAGGCTATTGAGTTCTCATTCTGGAATGCTGTCTCAACAGTGAGAGACAAAACTAAGGTCAAAGCTGGAGGCTGATTGGAGGAAGAACATATACCTCCTAGATGGGTTCTTTTAGTAGGGGTAATCCAGGATCATAATGTTACAGTATTTCTAGCTTTGGAGATGATCAACTATAACATTAGCTAACACTTATCACACATGTATTATATGTTACATCATGCAAATTGCCTATCTTGCTGCACTTGACTCTCACTCAAATCCTGAGCAGGAAACTTTCTGTTTTCACAAGGACAAAATCAAGGCTTAAAGAATTTAAGGGCCTTGCCAAAGGGTCACACAACTAGCAAATGATGGTCGTGGGGTTAGGATTCAGCCATCTTAACCTCTACACTGCTGTGTGAAGGAAGATATCACATGGAGTGAGTCAGCCAAATGACCTTAATCTTGTTACATAACCTGTCTGTTTTAGTTTCCTTATCTGTAAAATATGAGGAAGAAAATGACTCTTGGAGTCATCTTAAGCACCTCTGTGGTGCTTAAATGAGGAGCTGTCCAAAACAGATCTCTTGATTTGCAAACTGCCTCCTAAACTGCTTCTCTATGGTCTTCCTCTTAACTCAGTCAATGGCACCAATACATAGCGACTCAGTCAAGTCATCCAGAAATCATCTTTGATTCCTCCAGTTCCTTCACTTGTCATATTTAATCCAGTAAGCCTTCTTGCTCCACCTGCAAAATACATCCCAAATCTGATCATTTGTCAAAATCTCTACTGGCACAACCCTAGTAGTCAAGGGGCTTCACATCTTGCCAGGATTACTGTGTCTTACTGCTTATAGAAGTTGTTAGTATTAATTCATCTCCCACACAAGCAGAAAAAGAAAACAAATAGAACTCCCTCCACCCTTTTTTCTTAAGTAGTAACTAAAAGACCAATGGAAAATATTTTTTACTAACCTTGTAATAACAGAATCCCACATTTTACACATTAGGAAGGAGCTTTATTTAATATAATGTGAAGGTTAGAGGTGGGAGCCACTAGGAAACATCAAAGGTTTTTGTTTTGTTTGGTTTTGTTTTTTGTATGTTAGGGGAATTTTGTTCCCCATGTCTGGGCCAGGAACAGAAGATGAGATCTTTAGTAACTAGAAAGAGAGAGATTGAGAGTGTCAAAGAAGAGGGGGCTACTGTAAATAAGGAGCTTTAGAATTTTTTCATCAATGGGCATTGAGTTGGCCCTTCCCTTGTCACCTGGAAACTGAGATGAAGCATGTAGGGGCCCTTGAGATAAATATATTAGGTTCTTGGATGCTGTCAGTACACATTTGTAGTAACTATGGAGGGGACCTCACTGACAGCCAATAGGAATAGGGATCTAGAGAGTTCAGTATGGAATGTCAAGGTGATTAGATCATGCAAGGGGCCTGAAGACTCAGGAGGAACAATGGTTCAAGGAGAGAACTGATGACAAAGATGAAAACTATCAATCTGGACTGATATGTGGAGCATCCGACCTCTCTCTGGAATGCCCAGAAATACTTGGGACCACACTGTGGAATGTGACAGGGTCAGGTTATCACGTGGGTTAGGATCTATCTAGCCCAACAGTATCCACTGGAAATATCACAATGTAATCTAAAAATTTTTAGTAGCCACATAAAAAAAGCAAATAGAAACAGGTGAAATTAATTATAATAATGTATTTCACCTAATAGATCCAAAATATTATCATTTCAATATGTGACACTAGTCCAGTGGTATGCTGGTAAAGCAGTTCTTTCTGAAAAAAAGTCCCAGTTTGTAGTGTTTACCAATTTCCATGATGTAAATACTCTTACTATGCTCAATTTCAAGTTAAAATAATGATACTAATAATGACAACTAACAATTATTGAATGCTACTCTGTATCAGTTTCTCTCTCTCTTTCAGCACTGTACTTTACTTGTCCTTTTTTGTTAGCATTTTGTTATAACATTTCTATAAGAAAAAAAAGCAACCCGATTTCAAGTTGTCTCTTTTTTTTAAATTTTATTTTATTTTATTATGTTATGTTAATCACCATACATTACATCATTAGTTTTGGATGTACTGTTCATGATTCATTGTTTGCATATAACACCCAGTGCTCCATTCAGTACATGCCCTTTTTTTTTTTAAAGATTTTATTTATTTGAGAGAGAGAGAATGAGAGATAGAGAGCATGAGAGGGAAAAGGTTCAGAGGGAGAAGCAGACTCCCCACTGAGCAGGGAACCCAATGTGGGACTAGATCCCGGGATTCCAGGATCATGACCTGAGCCAAAGGTAGTTGCTTAACCAACTGAGGCACCCAGGCGCCCCTAGTACATGCCCTTTTTAATACCCATCACCATCTCGAGTTGTCTCTTAATTCTGATACAACTTTATTTTAGTCATTTGTAAGTCTCTTTATACTGTAGTGTTTTCTACAGCTGCAGGATCCTAATTACAAGGTTATTATCTATCATCTATCTATCTATCATCTATTTATCTATCATCTACTGATTGATCATAGATGACTAAAAAAGGCTGTGACATTAAATAATTTATCAGTAGGAAGTTGTAAAGCTTTTATTTGCATACAGTTCTTTTGGCTTTGCCCAGAATGTCAAGAATAAAAGCAAAGTGGGATCAAAGAATGGTGGGGTATCATGGAACTAGAAGGGTAGAAGGATAGAACAACAGAAGCTCCAAAGAACAGGAATAAAACTATAGCCCTCAATCCAATTGAATTCAGTCCCTGTACTAAGCATAGCCAGGGACTAGTTCTGGTGGGGAGCAGGGGCATATGACAATGGCTAAGGCTTGTACCCTCTTCCCCATGGGTTGACAGGCACATCTATGCAGAACTCTGACACAGGTTAGACTGTAATTGGTGCTAAAAATAGAGCCCAACCCAGCTTTCCCACACTGACCCTAGAAAACACCAAGGAACACAGCAGAAATTAGGAAGGAGAGGCCTGGAGGAATTCCCTAAACTGGTTTGCATAAAGTTGCAGGTATGTGTGTGTGTGTGTGTGTGATTTTTTCAGAAAGGACATACCCCTAAGACTTATTAGTACAGCTTAGGGAGGTGGAAATGAGTGAACAAACCATATAGTGGTATTGAGGGTAGGGAGATGAGGGAAAACTACCTTCAAAAAGAGAGAGACTGTTGATCGGACCTAAGCTTTAAGAGTGGTTAATGAACATATATGTCTCTGGAAGAATAAACACTAAAATGCCTTTACAGATAAAAAAAAAATCACACTACAACATCTGTTGAAGTCCTACTCTGTCTATAAACATTGCTCAGTGTATTTTATAGATTCTTTTACTCTAGCTCCAAACTAGAAGTACATTCAGAAAAGGGTTCCCTAGATGTACATTGAAGATGACAGGATAACACTCTTGTTATCACAGAGTGCATGTATCTGGAGGTAGAAACAAGAGAGAGTTTGAGAAACAATGCTCCTCTGGTACAGTTTTTATAATTTTTAGCTTTCTCAGTCTGTTCAGGCTGCCATAATCAAATACCCTAGACTGGGTGCTTAAACAACGGAAATTCATTTTTTTCACAGTTTGGAGGCCAAAAGGCCATGATCAAGGAATCAACATGGTCAGGTTCTGGTGAGAGCTCTCTTCCTGTCTTGTGGCTGTCTTTTCACTGTACCCCTCACTTGGCAGGTAGAGAGAGAGAGAGAGAGAGCAAGCTCTCTAGTGACACTTCTTATAAAGGCACTTACCCTATCAGGCAAGGCTCCACCTTCATGATCTAATTACCCTCTATCTCCAAATACCATCATCCGGGGTTAGGACTTCAACAGCGAATTGTAGGGGGACACAAGCTTTCAGTCTATACCATCAGCTATTAAAGGTTTGGAACAGTTAAACAAACAGACAAACCCAGATGATCTTGGTTTAAATCCCAACACTGTTGTGGTTAAGTTACTCTGAGATTCTGGTTCCTCATCTTAAAGATATGGTTAGTAATAAACATGAACAGTTGTTCCCAGAAGGATTGAATGAAGCTCAGAGGATTTGTTCCTGGCACACAGAAGGCATACAAGAAACATAAGCACGTATTCTATTCACCAACAATTTGGGAAAAAATCAGATCCAGCAGATCCAGTTATTTTGTTACTGAATTTGACAATGTTAACATCTGCTTAGATATACTGATTGCTTACTAAGTGCCTGGGCCAGACACAGGGCTTGTATTTTCATTTAGAAAATTAATAGTTTCGGGGTGCCTAGGTGGCACAGCTGGTTAAATATCTGACTCTTGGTTTTGGTTCACGTCGTGAGATAGAGCCCAGAGTTGGGCTCTGTGCTCGGCGTGGAGTCTGCTTGAGTTTCTCTCTTCCTCTCCCTCTGTCCCTTCCCTCTGCTCTCTCTCTCTCTCTCTCTCAAATAAGTCTTTAAAAAAAATAATAGTATGACATAGAGTTTAAGAACAGGCCTCAAAGTAAAAGGATCTGGATTCAAATCCCATATCATAAGGTTACTATGTGACCTTGGCCAAGTTAGTTCATCTTACTAAGCCTCAGTTTCTTTCAATTATAAAATGGGTAGAAAAATAGTACCCTCCTTATAGATTTGTTGCTGGGCAGTGGAGAGGCATTTCAGGCAGGACAATAAGCAAATGCAATGTTCAGAGAGTGAGTACTGTATTGCTTCATTCATGGTCAATTATGGAAATGGATCTATACCAGGGTTCGTCAACCTCAGCACTATTGACATTTTAAACATTAATCCTTTGTTGTAGTGGGAGCTGTTCTGTGCCTTGTGGGATGTTTAGCAGCATCCCTGTGCTCTACCCAGCAGATAAACTGTAACACCCACCCCAAATCCAGACAACCAAAAATGTCTCCAGACATGGCCAAAGGACTCACTCCTGGGGGAGACAAATCGCCCCCTGTTGGGAATCACTGGTTCGCATGAATTCCATTTTATACCCAATTAAACATATTTTGGAAAGAGGAGGGAATTTCTTATGTACTCTGTTTGGATTTGCTTTTGGAATGATTATTTTTGAAAGAAAAATTATCTTTTGGGTGTGAATAAAGGTTCTGTATGTGATGATGGTTTCATGAGTATCTACAGTCAAAACTCATCTAATTTTTCACTTTAAAGAGATAAAGGTTTTTTTTGTCTATAATTATATTTCAATAAAGTTGATTCTTTAAAAAAGAAAACTGCCTATATTGTTATGTATTAAAAGATCTACTTACAAATTTTTATATATTCTTGGTGGTGCCATGTTTTGTACATAGACAACTTAAAAAGTAATATTGTGTCTAGAAATTTCCTCTCATGATGTTGTAATACTTCCTGGGCATATTTCCACAAAGAGAAAAATTTCTGTGGCTGTTTTGTGCCACATAACTTTTAGAATCTATCATCATGCTCTAAAATAACTGCCAATGATCAACTTAAGATAAAGAAAAGTAGCAAATATGAAGAATGGAGGGGAAAATCAGCATCAGAAGAAAAGGGGTTGACAAGATGAGGGACTAATGAGTCGGAAACCCAAATGAAATATCACTAGAAGACTTCACATTTGCATTTGAAATAATGGTGTACAACCAGTTTCAATGAAAAGTACACATTTCAGGTTTGCTAATCTTTCACATCTAAGACCAAAGTCCAGCTATCAGGAAACTTCTGTATTTAATAGTGCCATTTTCAGTTTTGTTTAGACTCTCATTCTTTGTGGTCCTGAAAATAGCGTGTTTCAGGTCTACTGCAAGCAAATTCAATTTAATTTGGTAAATCTTTATAGAAAGACGATTTTGGCCCTGAGAGTGAGTGCTACACAAGACTCTTAACTTTAGGATCATGCAACATTATGGAGGAGCCTGAAACAGATTTAAATTGTTATGACACAAGAGAGATTATGACAAATGCTCTTGATACAGGGGTGGAAACAACTGCATTCTTCTGGGAGGCCCAGGGGAAGCTCCTTATCATAGAAATGTAATAATGAAAGAGACCTTAAGTGGTCATCTGGGGAGATCACAAATCTTACTGAAAGTTTTAGAAATACAGATTCACAAGGCACTACTCCAAACTTCTCAAATCAGAATTTCTAGAATGAAGGGATCAGGAATCTGAATCTTTCAAAAGCTATCCTTGTGATTCTGATGATTAACTAGGCTTCGGGAACTACTGTTCATACAACCCTCCCCACTCTATGGATTCCCGGAACAAGATTCCTTCAGGGGTTTTGTTTAGGTTTTTTCTGGAACACTGAAAGCTCAGTGCCTCACAAGACAGCCAGCCCTTCATGGAAAATGTGTATGTAGTGTGTAGGCTTTGATTGTCAGAGATGGAGGGTAAGGATATTTGAGGCACAGCGACTATCAGAAATCACGAGGAAACAGAAGAAGATGTTTGGAGTGGAAACATGGAACCCGAGGTCCCATTATGGAGTGACTCAAATATCAAGCCAATGAGTTTCAGCTGCATCCTGTTTGAGATGTAGACCCTTGATAGGATTTGGTCATCACTGGGTTTAAAGAACCTGCCAAAGCAGAATGGATTGGAGAGCAAAGAGATTGGAAATAGGGAGAACAGCTGGAAGTTTCCTTCGGGAGTTCAAGTGAGAGTAATAAGGACTTGGGTCAGAAGCAGTAAGAAAGGCAAAGTGGAGGAAAGTATGAGCCGCTGCAGGGATAGTCCTACAAAGCCTGACCGATTGGGGCCAAGGAAGAGTCAAAGCTGATTCTGGGGTTTTGAGATTCTGGAATGCTGAAACATTAACCAGAATGAAGACATTAGGATCAAGAGCAGGTTGGGAAGGCAGATGGCAAATCAGGCTTTTGACATTTGAAATGCATTTGTTTCCATCACCAACTATCTTAATTCGTCACTTGTCCCAGGACAGAGCTTAGTTATGACTCCCTTTGTATGCTCAGAGGTTGGCATAGAATAGGCCCTCAAAACATTTGGTGAGTTAATAGCCACTGTAAATATCTTTCTCTCTCTGCTTCAGTTTAGGATCTTATTATTTCTCACTTAATAATTGCAAGTTCCCGACACCAGACTGCTGTCTTTGTGTGAATTAGAACAAGGTGCCCTCTCTGAATTTATGAATTTAAATAGGGGGCTTTTATTTGGGTAGATGCGACTCTTTGTCCACTTGGGGCTTGGGAAGCCATGCACACCTTTGTGGGAAGATAAAGGCTGCCCTTCCTATAGGGCGAAGCCTTCCATTCAAGGTTGGAGGACAGGGACAGCTCAGGGCAGAGGTGGCTTCAGACCACACTCTTCTCCTCAGATGCCACAGGGCGCCCTGGAAAAGTCCCCCAGCTAGTGCCCTTGATCCTGCTCTGCCATTTCTATTTCACTCAAGGAGATATTTTTCTAAAATGTCACCATATTACATTCTGCTTCAAACCTTTCTTTATTTCCCTAAGACCTTCAGGATAAAGTTCGAAGTTCTTAGAACAAAAGTCCATTTGTGACAGCTTCTCAAGCCTCTTCCCCGGCCACTCTCCTTCACAGTCTTCCTCTCTAGTCACAGTTCCCAAATGGGCAATGCAAAAGCAGCTTCACCATGTTGCGTTTCCCTCATTCCTTGCCCAGCTATTACTGCTCTTCGTTTCCCGCCTGTGACTGTCCTGCCTTCCTGTCTATGACCTCCTTGAGGACTAAGAATGTGTTTTGTTCATGTCATTTCCCTAGCACCAGTATGCCGGCACCCAGCTTATGCCGGGTGAGAAATGTTTCGATGTATACCATCACTTGAACTTTAACCTAAACATCACAAGTAAGCAAAATATGGCACTGGAGATCCAGACAGGGAGGTGAGAGGTGCGCCGCACTCGTGTAGACCTACACATTGCAATGGTCGACCCCGCGCTCTTTTGGGACAACACAAAAATGGAAGCTTATTTTGTTGCACAGTTCTCATTGTCTATAACAAAAAACAGTAATTGTAGTTTTTCTTCATAGAAACCACGATGTTAATAATGAGAAGAGATGCAGCTCAGGGCACAAGTACACACACTAAATGTTTATTTTTTCCATCCTTTTGGCAGTCATTTAAAAATATTTTCTATAATTTCAGCATTAATAGTTTTCATAGATTTTTTACAGCTAGTCTTTATAGTTTCTTTTAGTATTTTAGGCGTTACTCTTTTAGTTGGGTTTTGAAAATAAATGAGTAAGTTGTTACCAATTTTAACATCTATTTATGACTATCAGCTATTACACAAGAATTGGGCTCTACACACTGATTTTTTTTTTTCAGTTTTCCCCCCTCCACACCCTGTATGTTACACATACTTTGCTCATAGGAATAACTAGCTACAGATAAGTTTCAATGGAATTTGCTTTTTAATTTTGGCTTGGAGTCTATGATAAAGTGTTACCTTTGATAACTATTTTATCATAGATAAAACTATGATAAAGTTTTATCTTCCAGACAAAAACTTGAATTTCTGAAGACCAAAGTGTTCTCCAAGTGCAAGGCGTAATGATTATAATGAAGATATTAATTCATACCTTCTTCGATTTATGCTGTAATAAAGTATTTTCCATTTTCCACAAACTATTTCTCTTTGGAATATGCCTCATATTCACTTTCTATAAAATTAAGTTGATATAGCATCTCATATTGTTGATATCAAAATAGTCTTTCCTCCCTCCTTTCTTTAAATATCTATTGAATGGCTCATGGGAAGCTTAGAGAGACCTACTTGCCCACAGAAGAAATAGAATTCTGCCTTAAACTTCCCCTCCCCAGCATCCCCATGTCCTCCCGTACAGCACTGGGTTTACCATGTATCCAGTAAATATTTGTCAATCTGGACTTGATTTTATAAATCATTTCATCATTTATTTCATTTTATCATTTATTTCAGGGCTCAAGTGTGAGTAGTGTCCATCTATTGGTAGAATACTCTTACTTTCCAAGTTCTGAGTCCCACCCCTGACCTCAAAGGAAGGAACAATCTATTTCAATCTATTCATTTCTTCATTCACACAAAAATTATGTAAGGGGACAAGGAAAAGTGGAAGGAAGGGGAAAAGTTCAGGATACTCTTCTGCTTCTTTTCTGCTATGCTTAAAATTAATCATGTAAATGCTTACTAAATTTGCCTCAAGAGATCAAAGGAGAAAAAGATTGTAAGGCTATCTATCTAGTACAGTGTCTGACAATAGGAGATGCTCAGTAATTATTATAATGTAATGTACTAAAACCAGAGGATCTCACTCCTTTACTGTTACGTGACCACCATCCCATTTTCTTCTTTTCTCTCTTTCATTTCAAGAATGGCCTGTGTGTGCTTTTATATATCCACGGATATTTGTACAACGGTTCAATGCTTAGTTACTCAATAAAGTGCAGATGAGAAATTAAGTCCAACATTTCCCTCCAATCTCTTCTCTTACTTAAGACACCTCAGGGAAGGGATACAGGAACTCCTACATCAACGGATGATGATTTTTATCTCTATCAAATGACCCACAATTTGGTTACTGGTGCAATGAGAAATTAAGAAATTAGCACACTTTTATGACTGTCATTTCACAGTCACTCAAATCAGAACTGGAATGCTACAAAAACAACTCCCTGTTAGCCCAGAGGAAAAAAAAAGAAAGAAAGTAAAGGGGAAATTCAGATTAGTCACAAAGAAGTTCCCCCGCCTGCCTGCAGAAGCTGCAGTGTTAAAACTGAGAGAGTGCGTTCTGCTCTTTCAATCGCCTCTTATCTCTGGTCCTGGGACCTCTGTGTATTTTCTGATTGATAAGCTTTGTTTTCCCTTCATCTCCTTCTTTGTGGAGAAGAGGTCAGTCCCCCTCAGGCTCCCCTTTGCCACAGTTTTCATCTTCCTTGCATCCAAACTGTGAAGATGGAAGGGGTCCAACCCCTGGATGAGAATGTGGGAAACACACCAGGGCGAAGATTCCAGAAGAACAAGCTATTGCTGGTGGCAGCTGTAATTCAGGGGCTGGGACTGCTCCTGTGTTTCACCTACATCTGCCTGAACTTCTATGCTTCCCAGGTAAGATGGATGCTCCTGTGGGCACTTTGTTTCCTCCAGCTCATGCTGATGGCAGCTCCAGCAGCTCCAGTCACTTGGAAATATCTGGTGCCAAAACTGCTCATTGCCCTTCATCTGCCCCCCAGCGATTGTATAAAGTGTGGTCAAACACCCTCTTGTCTCTCCTTTCCTTCCTTCTTTTCGGTAGTGGCAGTGGTGGGGCAGAGTAGAGGTAGGTAGGGCAAGGGCACTGCTTCTGGATTCTTCTTCTTTTTTTTTTTTTTTGCAATGCAAGAATCTTGGTATTCCTTTATGAGCTCTCACTTTGAAACCTGGAGTCACTGATATACTTGCTTTACCCATTCTGCTAGCAAGCATCTGATCAGGGAATTTATATAAAAAGGAAATAAGAAAGGGACCAGTTCCACTTTCCTACTGTATTCATAAACCCCATAGGCTATTTGCTTTTTGAAGAATGCTGAAGGTATCAATATTAAGTCCTTTAAATAGCTAACCTATGGACTGTAAGGGCAGAGAGGTGTGTGTTCAAGTGTGTATTCATACATGGCCAAATATTTACCCTGATAACTTAATCAGAGATTATTTTTCAGTCTTTCTCTGCCAATCACAACTTACGGACATCACTTTGTCTTTTTCCACTTTTTTTCCAGTGCACTATGTAGTGGGTGATCATTTTTCTAAGTATTTCTCCCACTTAGTGACGATATTCTTTCCCTTTTTCCTTCTACATTATTTTTTCTTATTTACTTGTTTATATCTACAAACATTACTAAGTCTTTAAGGATGTTCTTGGCTGCAGGAGATTCCACTGAAAAGAATATACATGTATAGTCTTCCCCTGTTCCCTTGGTGGGGCTAGTCTGATAATTCTTGTTTCCTTGGCAGGTCACTTTAGGTTAGAAAAGTCTTTCTCTGGTAAAGGTGAGACAAAGGGAACTTATTCTCATAACCATGTCAGAGACTGGGTACCTCAAATTAGACCAGGATAAGATAAGCAGAGTCCTAACCAACGCCTGGGCTTGTCTTTGTCTACAGGAAGTAGGGGTTTTTGGTGCACAGAGGCTGGTGGGAGTGTGGTTGTGATCAGTGTACCGCAGAGAGGGCTCATGTTCCTAAATTCCACAAGTGTAGCTGGTGTCATGTCAAGTCTGCAGACCAATGAGCACAACAATGTGCTAGTCCTCTCTTGGTCTTGTCACACATTTCCTTCTCTGTGCAGAGACCCTTGGATGAAATTAGAGTAGGCGATTGGGGGAGGGGAGGGGGAGGAGTAACGTGTCCATGGCAGGATGCCTAAGACATAGACCGGAATTAGGCTTTTCTGAGAAGAAAACAAAGAGAATGACCAAAAATAGAACAGCTGAGTGCATTCACCAGGTCCAGGAGCCTTGAGAGTGCTTTTTCAGACAACCCACAGTGTTACATATTTCCTTACACTGTGGGGTGATAGAAAGATAGGACAGATGGCCCCAGTCAAGGCTCAACAATTGCACTGGGGCTCTGAGCAGGAGAGACAAAAAGGTGAAACAGATATATAGCCAGCTGGTGGCGGGACTGCCCCAGACGGTTAATACCCAGGAGATGCTGAGAAGGAGAGGGATCCTTTTGGCAAGTCACCCAGTGACTCTGTGACAGAGCCTGGAGGGAAAGCTAAGTGCAGGTTTCCAGGATGCTAGAATTCAGTGAGCCGATCTCTGGGAGGGAATTAGCTTTCTCTGGTCCTGGCACAGAAATGGAAGCAAAGACATAGGAGGTATATTAGAGCTGTTTGCTCAAGAAATGTGCTCTCATGTACTTGGGGTACAGAATTTTTTTGGCACAGATATTTGAAATTCTTCACTTCATATCACCTTTAATTTTTATCTTATTTCTTAGCTAGACTGTCATAACTAACATAATTTCTTGTACTGTTGTAGGACCCAGGGCAGCACAATGTGTCCTTACATTTAATCTCATGTAGTCTATTGGGGGAAGGATAGCATAGATGGGTCATGTGTGTTCTCCCTGAAATTTGATCAAATGGTGGTGGTGGCCGTGTGTGTGTGTGTGTGAGAGAGAGAGAGAGAAAGAGAGAGAAGGGTGTAGTGTAGCTGTTGAAAAAGGGACATAGACTGGTAGTCTTCCTAAACTTATTGATAAGACTGGAATTTTGGTCAAAGGATGGGGTTGGTGGTGATATAAATCAAACCTCTACTTTTATAAAACATAATATTCCAGTGATGTGTCTTAGGGGTGAAATTATGCTGAAATGCTGATCATTTGTCCAGTTAAACTGGATCTCTTTTATTGTAGGAAAACATATTTGGAGAACAAACATGGTTTTTCCTTATTTCCTAGGTTTAACTTTCAGCTTTATAAAATAACTGCCTATATGTACAGCTCTGTAAAAAAAAAAATACAGATAGAACTATTAAACTTCATTTGACAGGAGACTTTCCCTTCAATCATATTTATTTAGTAACCTTTGTTTTCTCACAATTCTGTTAAGTTGTATTTACTTATGTGAAAAGCAGAAGTTTTAGTTTTTGAGATATTAGAAAAAAAGATAGGTCTTACCCACTACTCCCGTAACTTCCCTCTTTGGGCCTTGATTTACTCATTTTAACACAAGACAGTTGGATCACATGATCAGAAAGATCTCTTCTAGCTCAATATCCTGTGAGTATGTAGTTTATATATATATTTGTAGAACGGGTGTGAGGTTTTGAGAAATACAAAATATAAGTAAATAGATTTTTGTGTTTAAGCTTATGAATTTCCTGCTTCTTAAGAAAGGACTGGAGGAAATAAATTTTGCACATATATATATTTTTATTAAAGATTTTATTTATTTGACAGAGAGAGACACAGCAAGAGCAGGAACACAAGCAGGGGGAGTGGGAGAGGGAGAAGCAGGCTTGCCCGCGGAGCAGGGAGCTCCATGCGGGGCTCGATCCCAGGACCCTGGGATCATGACCTGAGCCGAAGGCAGACGCTAAACGACTGAGCCACCCAGGCGCCCCTGCACATATATTTGTAATGTGTACTTATATATCATATATAAATCATATATATATATATCATATATAAAATATCATATACTTATCTATATCACCTATTCTGGGTTAGCTAAATGCCTTATTTAGAAAGGGGAAAGAAGTGGATGCCCTAGAAGAATATCCATGATACAAGTTATAAAACTGAGTGTTTCTGTCACCAAAATCAATACACATTGTTTGGATATTTATTGGGACTGCCATTTAAAGTATCAGGCTCCTAGTTGTACCTGTGGTGTCAGCTGGGAACAATGGCAGAAAAGAGTTGACCTATAATGCGTGAAGCTTTCGTAAATTATATCCATGTGGGGCGCCTGGGTGGCTCAGTCGGTTAAGCGTCTGCTTTTGGCTCAGGTCATGGTCCCACGGTCCTGGGATCAAGCCCCGTGTTGGGCTTCCTGCTCAGCCATGGAGCCTATGTCTTCTCCCCCGCTTATCTCCCCCACACCCCCAGCTCGTGCTCTCTTGCTATCTCTCTCTCCCCCCAAAAAAGAAAAAAAAATTATATCCACGTGTCTCAGGGCTTTTGAAGCCAGGGCTTTTCTAAGATTTGTACCACCTTTACAGTAGCACTTTATATATGTGAGGGCTTTTAGTGATAATTCTTCAGCAAATCCCACAGTGAAAGATTTATACTCTTACCACTTTTACTGCTGGGAAGAACAGAAATAGGGGTACTTGGAAAGTGAGTGATCGGTTCTGTACCAATGATGCCCAGAATTAGAACTCACAGTTTCTTGATGAAGTTTCAGGCTATAACTTGGATTTTTATTTGTATCAATTAGGAAGAAAAAGAGGTGTTTTTGCTTGAAGAAATCTCATTTCAGATTAGCTCAATTTATTTTTTATTTTATTTTTTAAAGATTTTATTTATTTATTTGACACAGCGAGAGAGGGAACACAAGCAGGGGGAGTGGGAGAGGAAGAAGCAGGCTTCCCGCTGAGCAGGGAGCCCGATGTGGGGCTCTATCCCAGGACCCTAGGATCATGACCTGAGCCGAAGGCAGACGCTTAACAGCTGAGCCACCCAGGCGCCCCGAGATTAGCTCAATTTAAATGCATCCCCCATGTAATCGAACACATTTTTAAGAAATTCTTCTTTTAAATAACAGGCAAATAAGTGATTTCCAATACATCTGAGTTTGCATTTCATAAACAATTCTGTGAGAATGAAAAAGAAACATCTGAAGTGTTGAACTGAACTTGTCATTAAGTATTTTCAGGTTTTCAGGGTAAGTACTGATAAAAACACAGAATCTTTGGATTTTTGAGCAGGCATTAGACATAGTCTATTTACAGATAAACTCCCAGAAACTCAGAGATGGTAGAAGCTGGGGGAACAGGTAATGCTTCAGCTGATTAGAAGGAGTGGAAATTCTTTAAATGGACAAGAGAGATGGTGGCCTTGGACAGGGTCAGAAGGCTTACTCGGTAGAACCGCAATTTGTTCAGAGTGGTTGAAGTTGAGTGTTCATAGGGGAAAGTGGCAAAAGGTGAGGCCAAAAACCTAGGCGGGGGCAGGTCACAAAGGGTCTTGTGAGTCATGCAAAGGGAGCACACTTCATTCTATGCAAAAGAGAATACAGGGCAAATTACTAAAATTGTTGCTTCTCCAAATTTCGCTTCTCTCATGTTGTCTATGTATTGGCAAATAAAAGAGTGAGTCAAATCTCTTACAGCACTAGGGGGCACCACAGTAAAACTAACCATTCTCAGATTTTTTTTGTTTGTTTGTTTGTTTGTTTGTTTGTTTTTTTAAAGAGAGCCTACTCTCTTTTCCTGAATAGCTAAGATTAGAAAACTTTCCTCAGGAAGCCAAGTGATGATCCATGTCTAAGAGAATGAATACCGTCAGGGGGCCTGATATTGTTCACTGTTTACACAGTAATGATATTTTCTAAATAAAAAATTTAGATACATGTTCTGACCCATGTACTCAAAATAGGACAGAGTAATTTGGACAGAGATCGTGCTGGAAAATGCCATATATATATATATATATATATATATATATATATATATACACATATATATATACATTATGGATATAGAAAAAAACATACACACAGGAGATTTGGGGAGTGAGCAGAAGGGCTCTCGGTATAGACCCAGGAGTATAATCTCCTGGTTCCTTTTCTCTGACCTCAGCCGGTACCTACTAGCATGGATTAGACCCAGCCTTGCCCAGGGTTGACCACCCTGCCTTTCCAATTCTATTTATTTAAATAGCAACCTCTCTTGTGCCCTTTACTCTTAGAGTAACTGCAGCTTTCCACCCTCTTCAGGGATTCTTTATTCATGGAAAATCAATGTTAATTGGGAGGTAGCTAGGTTAGAGGAGCCATGTACAATGTTGTTTTTAGGTTATATTTAGTGAGTTAAAGGAAACAACAGAAATACAGAATAGAAAGGTTATTCCCCAGTCACAGGTGAAACCTATGGTCCTGACATCCTATAGCATGTGTATTTTGTTTGTAGTCACCATACTTTGGGGATCCATACTTTTTCAAGCAAAAGAATTAAAACACTTCCTTATATGAAATCACAAAACATCTTCTCAAACTTCTGAAGGAGCCGTTGGGGGCACGTAGATGACAATGCCCTGGACCAGGAACCAGATGACTTGTTCAGTCCAGCCTTCTAACTTTGTGACCCTGGGTAAATTCTGTGAAATTCCTAGAGTGTCCATTTAATCATATCCGAAATTGGAATTTGGCTTCTGTGCGGAGCGAATGTTGTGGTACAGAGCTTTGTAAATGCTGAGATTATTATTATTCGTGAACATGCTTCCATAGGCAGAGGGCCACTGAAATGTTTACTTTGTGGCACCTATCACATGGACAAACACCCCGTAAGTCAATCCTCAGAAAGCATACCATAGTTAAGGTTAACCTTAACTTCATGATGCTTGACTTGGTTACTGAAATTTTTAGGATTAAAAACAGACAAACAAATCCTTGTAATAATTACAGCATTTTTGAACGTAGATTTCTAAGAGCTCACGACTGCGTTAAAGAAGAAAGGAAGAGTGAAGGGGAGAATTTATGAAGATATATGGTGTTATTAGGGTTAGTGTCTGAAAATGGTTCAGAGACCTAAATCACATACTTAGACCATGGCCTGTTCCATCCCCCCCCACCCAGTTTGATATAGTTCATCCAATTCTGTAATGACTTGGTTGCCAAATCAGGTAGAAAATTATGTCTAGAAAAGGCATGTCGTCTTGTTCACAATACTGGAAACATTGGGGATCTGACTAGCATAATTAAAAATTATTTTTCCTTTCAGAGACCTTTCATTCTAAAATGTACCTTAGGTGGGTTATGAATTTGTATAAATTTGTCTAGCTTTGATAACATGTAAACATCACTTAAGAACATACTCTGACAGGGGTGCCTGGGTGGCTCAGTCATTAAAAAAAAGTCTGCCTTCGGCTCAGGTCATGATCCCAGGGTCCTGGGATCGAGCCCCGCATCGGGCTCCCTGCTCAGCGGGAAGCCTGCTTCTTCCTCTCCCACTCCCCCTGCTTGTGTTCCCTCTCTCGCTGTGTTTCTCTCTGTCAAATAAATAAAATATTTAAAAAAAAGAATATACTCTGACAGAAAAATGGACAAATAGGCTCAACTTTAATACTCCCAACACTAATGTAATAAGTAAATAATAAACCATCATTCCCAAAGTGTTGCCCTGTATCTGTGGGGAAGTGAGGGTCCCATGAGTTTAAATGTTGGACCCTCAGAGCTGGGGTTTCCTGTAGCTATAGCTAGGTCATGGTCCTAGAGAACCACAGAAACCATCAAAGATCTGGATGAAAACAATATCACAAAACATTATAAGCAAGCAGCAAAACAGTCATTAAGGGCAAATATAAAAACCTGTTGGGTTATAAGTTGTAAAACACATTTTACAGTTCATTAATACAAAATATATTTTGAATTACTTGTGTTTTGGGTGCTTAATGTTTTCAGCTTCCAACACGCTGAAAGTTCTTAACCTGACCCTGTCTGTATCTGGTATGATGAAGACTGGGAACTCAAAGCTCTTTTTGGAGGGATGAGGGGTACCACTCTTGCTGTTACTTGCAATAACACCCCCTCATTTTTGCAGATCTTTTCCCTACCTTTGTCCTCTCTAATTCACTACAACTTTGGAGAAAGTTAGATGGATATTTGTGTTCAGTTTTGCAACGAGGAAATTTGAGGCATGGGAAACTTTCCTAGGTTTATGTAGAAAAGTCAGGGTTAAAAATTAAAACCAGTGGGGTGGGGTGCCTGGGTGGCTCAGTCAGTTAAGCATCTGCCTTTGGCTCAGGCCATGATCTCAGGGTCCTGGGATTGAGCCCCGCATCAGAGTCCCTGCGCATCTGGCTCCCTGCTCGGCGGGAAGTCTGATTCTCCCTCTCCATCTACTTCTCACCTTGCTTGTGCTCTCTCTCTCTCTCAAACAAATAAATACATAAAATCTTAAAAAAAAAGAAATTAAGACTGGGTCTAAATTCTAGTCCTCTCTCTTTCCATAACACTTGGCCATGACTCCATGACCCTAAGCTTTAAATATTTTGTCTGGCTGTTTGAAAATTTGTTTCCTTTTCTGACATCAGTAGTTTTTGAAGAAAAATTAAGGGAAAGATTTGTTACCTGGTATCGAGGAAGAAGATTCTTTTTCAGAGGACAATTGAATCTACTTATGCAGATGTTGATAACATGATCAATGAAGCTTTAACAGTCACATAACACCTTATAGGTTATTTTTATAAGATGGAGTATTGCATGTGTGGTACAGTCATAGACAAGAAAGGGGACCTCAATTTGGGCACTAACTCATTATTTCTCTGAGCCTTATTTTCTCTCTTTTATTGTTATTTTTTAAAATAATAAGGAGATTCGACTACATAATCTCCCTGATCCTTTCTAGTTCCATCACACTCTGAATCAAAGATTTACTTTAATGTGATAGTGTGATTTGCTCACTATTTCAAATACCCATTCAACGATGTATTAGATTTTTAGGGTGGCCATAATAAATTACCATAAACTGGGTGTCTTAAAACAATAGAAATTTGTTCTCTCACAGTTCTGGAGGGTAGAAGTTCAAAATCAAAGTGTTGGCAGGGCCATGCTCCCTCTGAAGTTTCTCAGGACGAATCCCTCCTTGCCTCGTTCTGGTTTCCGGGGGCTCCTGGCAGTCCTTGGTGTTCCTTGGCTTGTAGTTGCTTTACCCCATGCTCTGTCTCCATCTTTGCCTGCTCATCTCTCTGTGTGTATCAATGTGTTCTCTCTTTTTGCTTTAAGGACACCAGTCGTATTGGATTTAGGGCCCACCCTGATCTAGTTGACCTCATGTTAACTTAAGTAATTACATCTACAAAGACCTTATTTCCAAATGAAGTCACTTTCTGAGGTTCCAGGTGGACATGAATGGGGGGGCATTTATTCAACTCATTACAAACTACTTATTCACTTACTTATTTATCTATGGAGTAACAGTTACCCGTCAGACACCGAGGAAGCAACGGTGTGCAACATATGGTCTTCCTTGCCCTCCCAGAGTTTCCAACACAGTGGGGAAACAAGACAGTTAAAGAAGCAATCAGGCAGTGTATGAGAAGTACTGGATAACCAAGTAGGGTACAGTAAGAAACTTCACTAAGAAGTTTCACAGAAAACGACCTACCTGCTTCGATATCTAGTTTCTTGACTGGGATTGTAAAGCAAGCATACTTTTCTTTTGCATTAGGTGCTTTGTTTCTCTTCCACTCATCAGAAAGCCTTTAGTTTTCTTTTTTTTTTAATTTTTAATTTGAGTGTAGTTGACACACAATGTTACATTCGTTTCAGGTGTACAACATAGTGATTCAACTTCTCTACATTTGCTATGCTCACCACTTGTCCCCAAACAATGCTATTACAACATCATTGACTATATTCCCTATGCTGTACCTTTTATTCCCGTGACTTATTCATTCTGTACCTGGAAGCCTGCACCTCTCACTCCCCTTCACCCATTTTTCCCATCCCCCCACATCCATCAATTTGTTCTCTGTATTTATTGGTCTGATTCTGCTTTTGTTTATTCATTTGTTTTGTTCTTTAGATTCCACATATGAATGAAATTATATGGTATTTGTCTTTCTCTGTCTGACTTATTTCACTTAGCATAATACCCTCTAGGTATATCCATGTTGTTGCAAATGGCAAGATTTAATCCTTTTTAAAAAAGATTTTATTTATTTATTTGAGAGAGAGAGAGAGAGGAAACACAGAGACAGAGTGAGAGGGAGAAGCAGACTCCCCACTGAGCAGAGAGCCTGAGGTGGGGCTCCATCCCAGGAACTTGAGATCATGACCTGAGCTGAAGGCAAATGCATAACCGACTAAGCCACACAGGTGCCCCAGATTTTTTTATGGCTGCATAATATTCCACTATCTACATCTATGCCTATGCTTATGATTCTATCATCTATCTATCATCCACCTATCCATCTTTATACCACACCTTAGGAAGGCTTTAGTTTAAAATTTCATTGTCATTGTCACCATCATCATCATCCCACTGATGATTTTTCCAGTCACCAATCTCAGTTTGCACCAGAATTCAGGTTGAGGATTATTTAGGATCATGCAAATGAGACTAAGAGCTTCACTGCACAAACAACACTAGAGATATTTTTGATTGTTCACTAACCATCAGAGGGAGCCACTTGGGGAGGAGGCCTGCTGCTTTTTTTTTACAGTAGAAGGATTTACTGTGTTGTAAAGATCTTCTGTTCAGAAGGTCTTCTTACCACCCAATCTCTTGGGATTTCTCTTTTAAATGTTGTGATTTGCCTACTCTCTGACGTGGAGGAGTCTGTAGGCATTGCTTAGTCCACAATGTGAATAAGTATTTCTTACTTCATATGGCTTATTCTGCCAGTTTAACTGAGGTTGGACATCAAGATGAAGAAATTAGAAACTGAGGGAGGGAAAGGACTTATCCTAGCTTACAACCAGACCCAGGTGTTCCTATTCCCAGACCAATGCCTTATCTGCTCTACTATGTTGCCCTCCCAAAGCAACGGTCCTTCCTTTTTGTGCTGCAGGTGAAATGGGAAATGCGTGACTTCAAATAGAAAGATATTGATTGTAATAATTTTGCAACTCCCTTTGTACTCAAGGATGAACAGGGCAATTTCAAAAAACCTTGAGCTATGTATAGTGTTGGCTAGAGCCTGTGTCAGATATTATGTGATTATGGAGTCACTAGCTAAGGTCTGGGCATAGTCTAAGGGGCTAAGTTCCACCTTAGCTCAGTAAACATTTATTTACTATGCCATTATGTTTGAGGCATTGTAAGACTTACGATAATGCAGTGGGTACGTTGTAAACTGACCCTTCCAGTAGCTTAGACACTAACCTGCTACAAGGATATTATGGTGGAGACTAAATCATTGAGGTGAGGAAGGGAGTTCTTGGAAATAAGTTGGCAGACCCCTCTGTCAGTGTATTTTGAGGACTTCCCCAGTTAATGTGGAAAGGGAAACCCAGATATAAGAAAATCTTTCCCTTGAGGATATAAAGAATTGGTTGCATTAGGTCAATCATATAATTTTGAAAGTGTGCTCGTGTCATATGGATGCTTTTGCCTCTTCATTTAGCTGTTTACCTGAATACCTAGATTCCTTTTAGGAATTTGTTAATTGCTAAGCATTCAGCACAATGAAACCACAGTTCTTGTTCTCTGAGATAGAGAGGAGAGGGTCAGTAGTAAGTGCCTCTTTGAGGGATATCCATTACTTAGTAAATTTGGCAGGAAGAGTGGAAGTGGTTAGAGAGTGCAGGCTACATTTAGGATATCATATGGGCTGTGTAGTAGAGAGGAGAATAAACATTAAGAGAAAGATTATAGCAAAAACGGTGCTGGCAGCCATGGGAATGGAGAAAGAGAGTTCGGATGAAATTAAAATGGATTTTCTTTGTGTTCATTAAATCACAAAAGATTATTCAAAGAGGTTTTCAAAGCCACACATTTTCATCTTTAAGAAATATACCTTTTTGGATAAGGTTTTCTGAATAGAAAAGCCTCTCTGGCCAAAGAACCAGTTTTTGCCTGTTCTTCCCTTTTTTTTTTTTCCCCTCTGCGTGGGCTTGTGAATTTCCCTGATAAGAGGTGGGCCCTTTGCAAGGAGGCTGTTTCCCCTGAGTACACATTAAATGCACCAGGACGAGAGTCTACTTTCCCAGCCTATTATAATGAGTTAAGTTTGGAAAATTCCATCTTTCTTTTCAGAGGCTCTTTGAGACATATCCTGACAGCTTGTGACATTGTGCTTTCATGATCTCTCAGGTCTCTTCTATTGACATGAAGCCCAAGGTGGGGGAAGGAGTGGTTCACATCCCAGTGGAGGTGGCATGGTGAACTGGGGAGTCCCCAACAAAGATCTGTTTCTCCACCATCCAACACTGATTCACTCCCTGGCACACTCCTACGTAAGATCTTGACACTATCCTGATATCAAGTGAGGAAGGACAAGGCCCACAGAGTGAATGCAGAGCCTGCTTCCTGCTTTCATATTTGATGAATGTCATTCCCTCCTTCCAAGATGCCCTTCTCCAGGACAATTGCCAAATGAGTATAAAGTTGGCAGCCTCATGCCACATCCCAATGAATCAGAATTAGAAACTCACACTCTCCAAAGATGAGCTCTTTATTTATTTATTTATTTTTAAGATTTTATTTATTTATTTCAGAGAAAGAGACAGCACAAGAGGGGGGGGACAGTCAGAGGGAGAAGCAGACTCCCTGCTGAGCAGGGAGCCCAATGTGGGACTTGATCCCAGGACCCTGGGATCGTGACCTGAGCCCAGTGCAGACACTTAACCAACTGAGATGAGCTCTTTAAATAAGCATCACATTTTTGGGAACATGGTACAGACTGCTAGGTAAACACTAGACATCAGACATTTTCCATCCATGGTCTTGGACAAGTCAGTGCTCAAGATGCTAAGAGAGGCCAGGAAAGGACCTAATTCTGGCTCTTCTTTGCAGCACCTGCTTGCTGCCTCTTTTATACTTATTCATTGGCCTGCTGCTCCTTGCCAGGACAATTGTACTTAATCAGAGCTGAGCTAAAAGTTTTGCCAACCTGTACTATGCAGACAACATTGTGGAGTTGGCTGAAGAACTTTTTTTTTCCTAAAGAATTTCTGGATATTTTGAGATATATCTATTTTAACAACTATCTAAAACCTAATATATTAGTCCTGATCAGTATTGATGATGAAAATAATTCAAATTAATCTTGGACCATCAGACAAATGTTTTCATAGGGCTTTTTTTTTTTTCTCTTAAGATAGTATAAGAGAAGGGTTATTATCAGGAACTTGGAGTTCAACCAAACTCAAGTTAATACCTGTTTATTTGTGCGCAAGTTCTTAACAGCACTGATTCTCATTTTCCTATCTGCAAAACATGGGTAATTATTATTCATACATACTAGGATTGTTTTGCACAGCAAATGAGGTAATGAATCTGAGAAAGAATAACCTAGTTCATGGCATGTTGTAAGTTCTTAATGAATTTTTACTCTTTTTCTTGAATACCAAGAATGCTCTCATTTCTAGACCTTTCTTCCATAGAATGTCTTTTGCTTATCTGGTTCCTTTCTCTCTTTCAAGGCCTCTGTCCAGCTCTTTCCTCCTTGAGCTGCCAAAACCTGCAGTGATTTTTCTGTTCTCTGGAACCTTATGGCATACACTGTCTATTGACATTTACCAAAGTTTTTATATAAAGGGAGGGTTTTATTTCCTCAACTGGCATATGAGTTTGTCAAAATAAGAATTGTCTGTTCTATTCCTTTGGGTTTTCAGAGTTGAATCTAATGCCTGCCATAGAACAGATACTTAGTAATTGTTGACGCTGTTTCAAACCACCAAATAATTCAGTAGAAAAAACATTTTTTGTTTGCATCAAGGAGATGATTTCTCTTATACTCATGCTTCTGAGACCGCTTCATTCAAACATCAGGACTATACTTTTTCTGATGTGCTTGCCTTATAGGAGTTTGCATTTCACCTTTGAGAATGATGTGGGCTCTTCAGACTTTCCAGATTGAAGAAGCTTTATTCTATAGCTTGTTCTTACATGGAAGCTCTCTGGGACCTTTGATATTTTCCCATTTCTTTTAGTATTTGGAGAGGATCTGAGGATTTTGCTTTTCTTTATATTAAAAAGACCATGTTTATTTGCATGTGGGTAAAATAAGTATCTTCTGATTGTTTTCTGGTAATCTTTCTCATGAAGCCCAGGTCATTTTGTACTGTTTCCTTTGGGCTACAGAGAGCCAGAGAGCTAATATTTCAGGGACTTTGGTAGTCTTTATTTTTTTTTAAAGATTTTATTTATTTATTTGAGAGAGAGAGAATGAGAGATAGAGAGCACGAGAGGGAAGAGGGTAAGAGGGAGAAGCAGACTCCCTGCCGAGCAGGGAGCCTGATGCGGGACTCAATCCTGGGACTCCAGGATCATGACCTGAGCCGAAGGCAGTCACCCAAACAACTGAGCCACCCAGGCGCCCTTTGGTAGTCTTTATTCATTATTTTATTAATTTCTTCATTCTGTAGTCATATACAAGGCTTGAGTAATGTTGCACAGAATAAATTAAGAACATGATATGGATTTTGTCTTCCATGTGCATCCAGGAATACAGCTGACATTTGTCAAGTCTTTTCACTGTTCCAGGCCACATGCTGAAAATTCACAAAACATTAGCTCATTCAATCTTCACAATAACCCTCTAACATATAGATTTTACCATTTCCATTTTATAGATGAAAAAACTGAAAATCAGCAAGGTAGTACCATTTACCAGGGTCACAAACTTAGTCTTGTAGAGCAGATGAGACTTATATCCAATGGTGATAGAATGGAAGTCAATGGAGTGCTTTTGTTTTATTTATTTATTTATTTTAATATTAGGATCCACTCTTGGTATTGTACATTTTATGGGTTTTAACAACTGAATAATGGCATGTACCCACCATTACAGTATCATGAAGAATAGTTTCACTACTCTAAAACTTTTGTACTCGATTTATTCATCTCTCCCTCCTCCCTAACTCCTGGCAATCACTGATCTTTAACTGTCTCTGTGGTTTTGTCTTTTTCAGAATGTTAGATATTTAGAATCATATAGTCTGTAGCCTGTCCAGATTGGCTTCTTTCACTTAGTAATAGGTATTTAAGATTCCTCCATCTCTTTCCATGGTTTGATGGTTCATTTCTTTTTAGCACTGAAAGTGCAATGGCTGGATGTATCACAGTTTGTTTATCCATTCATTTACTGAAGAACATTTTAGCTGCTTCCAAGTTTTGACAATAATGAACAGAACTGCTATAAACATCCATGTGAATACAGTGACTTTAAATACTTGCTATGGGAGTGCAGAAGCCAAAAATCAGGGATCTGATTTAGGCCTTGAAGGTGTTGATGTTTTAATGAGTAGACACAGATGGAGGGACATTCTTGGCGGAGAGAACAAAGAAAGAGTATTTTTCAAACGCTTGCCAGACTAACTGCTGGGCGCGTTCACATGTTATCTTACTTAAACTTCATAGTCATCTGGAATAGTCCAATAGTAATATTATGCCTTATTTTCATAAAGCTGAAAACGAATGCTCAGAAATAATATATAATGTTTCCAGACTGTTTTTCTGGGACGGAAAGGTGCCCAGTGCTGTACTGCAAGGCTCTCCTCCAGAGGAAGGGAGTGGGTCTGCACCCTGCCAGGTACTTTAGGATTTGTTGTTTTGAGTCCCAGCCACTGGTCAGATACAAAACACAGGAGAACTCTGACCCTGGGCATGCTAATGGCTGGGCACAGACAGGTTGAGGGCCGGGATCTGACAAAAGCTTGGGACACAGAAGAGGAGATTGTTCACTTTTCTGTGAGGGCCTCCTGAGCAGCGGCAGCTGTAAGTTTCCCTCCCTGGGCAAGAGGGTAGGGTAATGCCATCTTCCACACTCACCCACACCCCCCAGCCTGGTTGGACTTTAGCACAAAACATAGCACCTCCAATAGAGGCTGGAGTCACTTACACAGAACCACACCCCCTTGCACCTCCGGGGCATCTTTATTAGGGCAGGTCTGGCTGTGAATCAGCACAGTGGACCTCTCCCTCAGAAGACCAACACAGGTCCCCCACATGTACTAAGTCTACTGATCATAGAGTGCTCCAAAGCATCAGCTTCATTTCCAGTGGAAAGAGGAACAGGTTTTGTTTTTTTTTTTAATTATTTATTTTAATTTTTTTTAATTTTTGAAATTAATTTTTTTTTCTTTGGCATTGAGCTTATAGTTTTTTGTTCATTTGCTGGCTTGTTTGTTTGTTTCCTTTTCTCCTTTTTTGGATCAGGCGGTTTTTTTTTCTCTCTTTTTTCCTTCTTTCTTTTTCTTAGGAATCAGGCTTATACTTTTTTGTTTGTTTGCTTTCTTGTTCCCTTTCCTTTTCTCTTTTCTTGGATCTGGGTTTTTTGTGGGTTTTTTTTTTGTCTTTTTTTAAAATCAGGCTTATCTTAACAAATAAATCAAAGCACATTTAGTTAAAGGTCTAAATATCAAATACTTCCCACTGCAAGCAAGGAGGAACTCTACAAAAGACTGACCTGGGGGAAAGAGCCGCCAAAACACAACAGCAGAGTGCACACAGCATACACCAGAAACACTTTCTGAAGTGCAGGCCATGGACAGTGTATGACATCTTAATATAGTATTACTATTATAGTATTATAGTATTACTCTCAGGAACAATAAACATAACAAGCTTTCATAACACACAAAAGACAGAAACTTAGACATAATGACAAGATGGAGGAATTCTTCCCAAAAGAAAGATGAAGAAGAAATCAATCACAGCCAGGGATTTGCTCAAAACAGATATAAGTAATATATCTGAACAAGAATTTAGAACGACAGTCATAAGAATACTACCTGGGCTTGAAAGAAGCATAGAAGACACCAGAGAAACCCTGGCTACAGAGATAAAAGACCTAGAAACTAGTAAGACTGAAATAAAAAATGCTATAACTGAGATGCAAAATAGACTGGATGTAATCACATGAAGATAGAAGAACCAGAAGAACCAATAGGTGATAAAGAAGATTAAATTATGGAGAATAATGATGCTGAAAACAAGAGGGAAAGAAAACTATTAGATCATGAATATAGACGTAGGGAACTCAGCTATTCCACAAAGTGCAATAATATCTGTATCATAGGAGTCCCAGAAGAAGAAGAAGAGTGAGAAAAAGCTATATTTGAACAAATTATAGCTGAGAACTTCCCTAATCTGAAGAAGGAAACAGGCACTCAAGTCCAATAGGAACAGAGAACTCCCCTCAAAATCAACAAAAACAGGTCACCAAGACATTTGCAAAATACAAAGATAAAGAGAGAATTCTGATAGCAGGGTCCTTGACCTACAAGGGTAGAAACATAAGGTTAGAAGCAGATCTGTCTACAGAAATATGAGAGGCCAGAAGAAAGTGGCCTGATATATTCAATTGTGCTGAATGGGAAAAAATATGCAGGCAAGAATACTTATCTAGTAAGGCTGTCATTCAGAATAGAAGGAAATATAGTCTCCAAGACAATTAAGAAGTAAAGGAGTTTGTGAATTCCCAGCTCTGCAAAAAATATTAAAGGGGACCCACTGAGTGGGAGATACCAAAAGCAACAAAGACTAGAAAGGAACAGAGACAATCTATAGGAATAGTGACTTTACAAGTAACACAATGGCACTAAATTCATATCACTAATTACTCTGAATGTAAATGCACTTAATGCTACAATCAAAAGACATAGGGTACCAGAATGGATGTAAAAAAAAAAAAAGACCCATCGATATGCTGCTTATAAGAGACTCATTTTAGATCCAAAGACACCTCCAGATTGAAAGTGAGGGGGTGGAGAACCATCTATCATGCTAATGGACATCAAGAGAAAGCTGGAGTAGCCATACTTATATCAGACAAACCAGATTTTAAACAAAATACTGTAATAAAGATGAAGAAGGGTGCTATATTATAATAAAGGGGTTTATCCAACAAGAAGATGTAACAATTGTAAATACTTATGACCCCAAATTGGGAGCACCCAAATATATAAATCAATTAATAACAAACTTAAAGAAACTCATTGATAATAATACAATAATAGCAGGGGACTTTAATGCCCTACTTACAGCAATGGACAGATCATCTAAGCAGAAGATCAACAAGGAAACAATGGCTTTGAATGACATAGTGGATTAGATGGACACAGTGGATTAGATATATTCAGAGAATTTTATTCTAAAGCAGCAGAATACACATTCTTTTCTTTTTTTTAATAATTTGTATTGTTATGTTAATCACCATACATTACATCATTAGTTTTTGATGTAGTGTTCCATGATTCATTGTTTGTGCATAACACCCAGTGCTCCACGCAGAATGTGCCCTCTTTAATACCCATCACCAGGCTAACCCATCCCCCACCCCCTCCCCTCTAGAACCCTCAGTTTGTTTTTCAGAGTCCATCATCTCTAATGGTTTGTCTCCCCCTCCGACTTACTCCCCTTCATTCTTCCCCTCCTGCTATCTTCTTCTTTTTTTTTTTTTGCTTAACATATATTGCATTATTTGTTTCAGAAGTACAGATCCGTGATTCATCCATCTTGTACAATTCACAGTGCTCACCATAGCACATACCCTCCCCAAAGTCTATCACCCAGCCACCCAATCCCTCCCACCCCCCACCACTCCAGCAACCCTCAGTTTGTTTCCTGAGATTAAGAATTCCTCATATCAGTGAGGTCATATGATACATGTCTTTCTCTGATTGACTTATTTCACTCAGCATAACACCCTCCAGTTCCATCCACGTCGTTGCAAATGGCAAGATCTCATTCCTTTTGATGGCTGCATAATATTCCATTGTGAGAATACACATTCTTTTCAAGTGCACATGGAACATTCTCCAGAATAGATCACATACTGGGTCACAAATCAGGTCTCAACCAGTACAAAAAAATTGAGATCACTCCATGAATATTTTCAGACCACAACACTATGAAACTTGAAGACAACCACAACAAAAAAATTGGAAAGACTGCCAATACATGGAGGTTAAAGAAATCCTACTAAAGAATGAATGGGTTAATAGAAAAATTAAAGAAGAAATAAAAAAATACAAAGAAGCTAATGAAAATGAAAACACGACAGTCCAAAACCTTTGGGATGCAGCAAAGAGGGTCAGAAGAGGGCAATGTATAGCAATACAGGCCTTCCACAAGAAGGAAGAAAAGTCTCAAATACAGAACCTAACCTTACACCAAAAGGACCTGGAAAAAGAACAGCAAATAAAGCCTAAAACCAGCAGAAGAAGGAAAATAGTTAAGATTAGAGAAGAAATAAATGATACAGAAATTAAAAAAAAAAAAAAACAGTAGAAGAGATCAACAAAACTAGGAGCTGGTTCTTTGAAGGAATTAACAAAATTAATAACCCCCTAGCCAGACTTATCAAAAAGAAAAGAGAAAGGACCCAAGTAAATAAAATCATTAATGAAAGAAGAGAGATCACAACCAACACTGCAGAAATACAAACAATTATAATATAATATTATGAGCAATTACATGCCAAAAAATTGGGCAATCTGGAAGGAATACATAAATTCCTAGAAACATATAAACTACTAAAATTGAAACAGGAAGAAATAGAAATTTTCAACAGACCCATAACCAGCAAAGAAATTGAATCAGTAATTAAAAATCTTCCAACAAACAAGAGTCCAGGGCCGGATGGCTTCCCAGGGGAATTCTACCAAACACTTAAAGAATTAATACCTATTCTTCCGAAGCTGTTCCAAAAATAAAAAAAAGGGAAGGAAAACTTCCAAACTCATCCTGCAAGGCCAGCATTACCTTGATTTCAAAACCAGACAAAGACCCCACTAAAAAGGAGAATTACAGACCAATATCCCTGATGAACATGGATGAAAAATTCTCAAGATACTATCTAATCAAATCCAACAACATGTTAAAAGGATTCTTCACCCCGATCAAGTGGGATTTATTCTTGGGCTGTAGGGGTGGTTCAATATCCACAAATCAATCAATGTGATACACCACATTAGTAAAAGAAAGGACAAGAACCATATGATTCTCTCAATAGATGCAGAGAAAGCATTTGACAAAATACAGCATCTTTTCTTGATAAAAACCCTCAAGAAAGTAGAGATAGATGGAACATAACTCAACATCATAAAGGCCATATACAAAAGACCCACAGCTAATATCATCCTCAATGGGCAAAAACAGAGCTTTTCCTCTAATGTCAGGAACACAACAGGGATGTCCATTCTCACCATCGTTGTTCAACATAGTACTGGAAGTCCTTGCCTCAGCAATCAGACAACAAAAACAAATGAAATTCATCCAAATTGGCAAGGAAGAAGTCAAACTTTCACTCTTTGCAGATGACATGATACTCTACATAGGAAACCTGAAAGACTCCACCAAAAAATTGCTAGAACTGATACATGAATTCAGCAAAGTCACAGGATATAAAATCAAAGTACAGAAATCTGTTGTCTTTCTATACACCAATAATGAAACAGCAGAAAGAGAAATCAAGAAATCAATCCCATTTACAATTGCACCAAAAATTGTAAGAATAATCTAGGAATAAACCCAACTAAAGAGGGAAAAGATCTGCACTCTGAAAACTATAGAACATTCATGAAAGAAATTGAGGAAGACACAAAGAAATGGAAAAACATTCCATGCTCATGGATTGGAATAACAAATATTGTTAAAATGTCTATCCTTCCCAAAGCAATCTACACGTTCAATGCAATCCCTATCAAAATACCATCATTTTTCACAGAGCTGGAACAAACAATTCTAAAATTTACATGGAACCAGAAAAGACCCCAAATAGCCAAAGTAATGTTGAAAAAGAAAACCAAAGATGGAGGCATCACAATCCCAAACTTCAAGCTGTATTACAAAGCTGTAATCATCAAGACAGTATGATACTGCCACAAAACAGACACACAGATCAGTGGAAGAGAATAGAGAACCCAGAAATGGACCCACAACTCTATAGCCAGCCAATCTCCAACAGAGCAGGAAAGAATATCCAATGGAAAAAAAGACAGTGTCTTCAACAAATGGTTTTGGGAAAACTGGACAGCAACATGAAAAAGAATGAAACTGAACCACTTCTTACACCATACACAAAAATAACTTCAAAATGGAGGAAAGACCTAAATGTGAGACAGGAAACTATCAAAATCCTAAAGGAGAACACAGGCAGAAACCTCTTTGACTTTGGCCGTAGCAACTTCTTACTAGACACATCACCAGAGGCAAGGGAAACAAAGGCAAAAGTGAACTATTGGGACCTCAACAAGATAAAAAGTTTCTGCACAGTGAAGGAAATAATCAACAAAACTAAAAGGCAACGACAGAATGGGAAGAGATATTTGCAAATGACATATCTGATAAAGGGTTAGTATCCAAAATATATAAAGAACCCATCAAAATCAACACCCCCCCCAAATAAATAATCCAGTTAAGAAATGGGCAGAAGACATGAACAGACATTTCTCCAAAGAAGACATACAGATGGCTAACAGGCGAATGAAAAAATGTTCAACATCACTCATCATCAGGGAAATACAAATCAAAACAAGAAAGAGATACCACCTCACACCTGTCAGAATGGCTAAAAATTAACAACTCAGAAAACAACAGATGTTGGCAAGGATGTGGAGGAAAGGGAACACTTTTGCACAGTTGGTGGAAATGTAAACTGGTACAGCCACTCTGGAAAATAGTATGGAAGTTCTTCAAAAAGTTAAAAATAGAACTACCTTATGATCCAGCAATTGTACTACTAGTATTTACCCAAAGGATACAAAAATGCTGATTTGAAGGGGCACACGCACCCCAACATAGCAGCAATGTCTGCAATAGCCAAACTGTGGAAAGAGCTGATATGGCCATTGACAGATGAATGTATAAAGAAGATGTGGTGTGTACACACACACACACACACACACACACACACACACACACTGGAATATTACTCAGCCATCAAAAAATGAAATCTTGCCATTTGCAACAACGTGGATAGAACTAGAGTATATTATGCTAAGTGAAATAAGTCAGTCAGAGAAAGACAAATAGCACATGACTTCACGCATATTTGGAATTTAAGGAACCAAACAGTTGAACATAGGGGAAAGGAAGGAAAAATAAAATAAGATAAAAACAGAGAGGGAGGCAAACCATAATAGGCTGTTAACTATAGGGAACAAACAGGATTTCTGGAGAGGAGGTGGTTGGTAACTTGAATTAAAAAAAAGATCATGCGTAGTACTGTTTTGTATCAAAAAAAGAAATAGTATATAATGGTTCCAAATGCACAAACCTAGATAAGTCACAGGTTGAACTGAGTCTGACTCCCAAGTCTGTGATCTCTGTCTCGTTTTACCAGGCTCTAGTCAAGGGCAAAAAGATTTGAGAAAACAGTTGGCTAGAATGTAAGACACAGACGGGATGTGTGTGGCAATGAAGCTTGACAAGGAGCCAGGCCATGGAGGGGCTTGAATTGGGCACTGTGGAAGGATTTCAGGGCAGTGGGGTAGTGAGCATGAAGTAATCAAATATGGAGCATGAAGGGAAAAGTTGTGAAAGGGCAGGGAGCAAGAGAAAGGAAGGAACATCTTATTTTATTTCACAACATTGCCTGGATTTGATGGTATTGATGCTAGCAAGAGACTTCTGAGAATATGTAAATGTTTAATACTGGGCAATCTTTAGGAGAAGGAACAGAAAGCCTGAGTTGAGTTCTGTTGGATCTACCCTAGAGAGGAAGTTGTGTGTGCTTTCTTTGCTGCCTCTCAGCATTGCGGTCTCAGAGAATGTCCTCTTGGTTACTACCAACCTACTTCACCAGGGTACTTCAAAACATTCAGCAATTTCTTTGATTTGCAGGGACCTTTTAGAGATTTTGCAGAGTCAGTCAAATTAAATCATGAGGACTTTTAGATCTGAGAGCTGGATGTAAATTTGGATGAAGAGGCTTTGTGTTTTTCTCTTTTATTAAAATTGACTTAGAATTGCAATTTTTAAAATCCAAATCTTGGACAGTTAATGCTGGAAGGGATGCCTGTGATCTTCTGGTAATTTTTAAAGATGAAAAACTTGACTTCTAGGGAAGTTATGAGATTTGCCTGAGATGACACCAAACCTGCCTGGCTGACATTAACACTGACGTTGCCGTGTGCTGAAACCTGTGCTCTTTGTGCTACTCCACAGGCTGCTTCTGATTTTAAATAATGTGGCCACTCATGCTGGGACCAACCAGCTGGAGAGTAGTGGGGGCATTTATTTATCCAGGGGATTATGGTGATAGTGTAATATGCCCTTTGAAAGGCCCTCTTCCAGAACATTGCCTTAAGCACGAAGGTCACTAATTCAGCCGTCGCAAACAGTTCACAGACGGGAGAGAACAACAGACTCTCAAGCTTCCGAGTCATCTCAAGTCAACACCTCTGTCCATGTGCTCACCACTGAATTAAAATTGCCTCTGAGGTCCACCCACTGGCAGGCCTCAGAAAGACTCTCCCTTCTTCCCATGCAGCCTGTTGGTTTCAGCTTGGTATAAGTCTTGTGATTTGACTTAGAAGGGAAGTAGGGGATTCCTCATCCGTGTGGGCAGTCTCAGTGGAATCTGCATGACTGCAGCCCCTAGTGTGCCAGGAGAGTGGGAAGCAGGGATTCCACCTCCCAGGGTATGAAAACAAAACCCTCCCCATACCTTTGATCAGAATGTCTTGCCAAAAATAACCTGTGAGAAGAGATGTTGTTCATGGCGGGAGTAATAGGTGGTGTTTTTGGTTTTGGTTTTGTTTTTGATTTCCTTTTTTAGTGAATAACACAAGCATGTGGTAAAAAATTTTAAAAATATGAAAAAGTAGACTGTGAAAAGTAAGTGTCCTCCCACTCCTGACCTCAGGCTTCCAATTCCATTTTCCAGAGGCAGCATCTATGACTTGTGTTCTGAGTAGTCCTTCAGATATAGTCAATGCGCATACATGCATTATTAATATTTTTTAACATGAATGGTGATATACTTTATATATGATTCTGCCTTTTTTTTCCCCCACTTCATATATTTTGGAATTTGCTCCATATTGACCTGCTTTGTTCTTTTAACCATTAAATTACTATAGATATTTTATTTACCTGGCTTCTTTTCTTTATTATTTTACTTCTCTCTTGCTGTTGAGCACTCACTTGATTCAAGTTATATTTTTCAAGTCATTAAACAAAAGAGAAAGAGACAACATTAGAAATTTATACACTCAAATCTACTGAACTCTGAATGATTAGAACAGTTGCTCTTGCCCGTGTGACCTGAAAATAGTACAATCTTACTCCTGTGTTGCATGCAGTGAAAGAACAAGCAGCCAGGAAGCTTCCAGAATTCACTCCCAGTACATTCTAGGAGTCTGTGGCCATGATGGATTGATTGGTCCCAGCCTTCTTCATGAGGGGATCTCTATGACTGAATGGATTTCTTAAGATGGCTATTAAATGCTCCATTATCTAAAATGGGAAAGTGGGGCTCAGAGAGCCAAAACAATGTACCAGAGAAGAGTTTGGCAGAAGTGGGGACAGATCTTAGATGCCCCCCATGACAGAGTAGAACACTCCTAATTTATCGTAGGAGATATTATGGAAAAGCAAGGGGGCAGTAGAAAGTCTGGGTTTAATCTTCCTAGAAAATACGAAGTGTCTTGTCAACTCATTCCTTCTATAGTCCTGCATTTTTGCTTCATAGGATATGACTTGTCAATTTCATTTGCTCACTTTTTTTCCCCTAAAAATATATCCTTTTTCCTCCTTCAGGTGCCACCTCAGTATCCTCCAATTCAAAGTATCAGAGTACAATTTACCAGTAAGTATTGTTCAGTTGATTTATGTTTTTAAAAGAATCTTCCTTCTAGTCTCTTAATTTCTTCCAGAAAACAGAATCTCTCCCTGCGCCTTGGGAAGCACAAAATCCTGCAATTGTTAGAGCCTGCATGCTGTTTTCATTAGGCACAAAGAAGGTGTATAAAGAAGACAAGGGAGTAATTAGTTACAAATATGTATTGTCACTGTATTAATCACTTTATATACCTCTCTTAATCCTTCCAGGAATCCTCTGAGTAGGAATTCTAATTTTTTAGGTAAGGAAACTAAGGCTTTATTTCTTACAAGGCTGTCTGACTGTATGACACATCATTTCCCAATAAATCGATTATAGGACAAGTTATTATCTTAATGAGAGTTGCGGGGGGGGGGGGGTCCCGGATATGAAGACAAGGTAATCCTCTAACTACCAGGATAACGTTATTTGGATCCATGATTAATATTAGGACAATCACCAGTGGTTTCTATATGGATATTCATTTATTTATTAAATTCTTCTGAGCCTGAAGGGAAGTATATCTTGCCTTCCATCAGTGGCCCTCATTTTCAATTCAGACTATCCCCCCTGGGCCTGGTGAAAGTAAGAATTAACCGAATTATGCCCAGTAGTGGAGACCTGTTCTTTCCTATAACTAAGGGACATGGGCCAAAATGGGGAATCTGAGATATGGTTGCTTGGCTATTCAGGATGATATTGTGAGGTAGAAATAAGAGAAATTTGGTCTTTTTGCCTTACACTTGGAATGGCCTTATACAAAACTACCAAAGCCATTAATCTGTGTCCTTTGTCACCCCTCATTTTTTTTTTCTCCTGTGGTAGCAACTCTTCCTGAGGCATTTTCCAGGAAAAACTAGTAATAAGGTAAAAATGGAGAAGCAGGTCTGTGTTCTCAAGCTCTTCCACCTGCATCTTACTGAGAAGAACTGGGGAGCCCACAGATATTCTGTGTATAACCGTATTATTACGCTTAAGTGACTGCTAGCAAAGGCCAGTAATAAATGCTGTTGAGAAGTCCAGTCCCAAGGAATATGAAAAATTTGCATTTCATGGTCAGGTGGAGAGAGGATTGAGAAGCATTAACAAGCTTTGTGTGAAGGTGGTGTGCAGGATCTGGGCAAAGGGCATTCCTGCTAGGCTTCACCCAAGTCTATCCAGTTAAAAAGAAAGGAAGCACTGAAGTTACTGACCCCTCCTGGTTTTGAAAAATCAGGGAAACCTCAAAGTTCCATTTCCTGCGCCTGGTCTGTTGTGACTACTGCCAATTGCTATAACCTCTCAGTTTTTGAATCCCAACCCCATCTGAAATTCTCTAGGCCACTAGTATTATGCCTCTTCTTCCATTCCACAGGTGACGCAGACTCCAACCGTCATGTAGAAACACAATGTTCTTTCTTTCATTCTTTCCAAAATCTCTCCCTATCACTTTTTCTGTTTTTAGATGAGTTAGAAGGTTGTTGCCCTTCTGTGCTGTGCTAAGGAATCATTTTTTTTTCTTCTTGCCCTCCCCTCCTTAGGGTGTGAGAATGAGAAGGGTTGCATCATCACATCCCCAAACAAAGATGAAACCATGAAGGTGCAAGACAACTCAATCATCATCAACTGTGATGGGTTTTATCTCATCTCCCTGAAGGGCTACTTCTCTGAGGAGCTCAGCCTCAGTCTTTATTACCGGAAGGGTCGGAAACCCCTCTTCTCCTTGAGCAAGGTCACATCTGTTGACTCCATTGGAGTGGCTTATCTGGCTTTCAAGGACAAAGTCTACTTTAATGTGACCACTCACAATACCTCCTACAAAGACATTCAGGTGAATGGTGGGGAATTGATTCTCATTCATCAAAATCCTGGTGGATTCTGTGCCTACTGAGGACCCAAGGGCTGCACCTAAGTCAGGCACCAGCATGAACACTGAACCGGGGTTGGACAGGACTCTCATTCTTCCTTGGGAGTGGAGAAATTGTCCTAGCTTAGCCCCTAAAAATGGCCACACGGGATGTGACCAGAAGCAAATCCCCCAACTCAGGGATATTTAAAACTTATTTTACATACCAATTAACTTTATTTATCCTCATGTCTTCTAAATCACCTACTTCTCATCCCTCATGGTTGCCTCAAGCCTACTAGGCACCTCTACAAGAATGAGAAAATAGGTGCCTCTTCCTTAAGGCACATTATTTCTATTGGTCAGGAAATTGTCATAATAAACTTTCTTTATTGAAAAAGACACTTGACTACCGTTTGCTGGAAATTTGACATCTGGCTTTGTCAAAATGAAGAGGACCAAGGAAGGGGCTATGAATCTGCCAAAGGTGGTGTGGACTAACCCTTGGCAGCCAAAACTGTCTCTCCAAGATGAAATTAGTTGCTGTTTGTGTAGTGTCTAAATACCTCTCTCATTTGGTGGAGTTCAAAAGGAAGATCATCTTGAGAACAGCTGTCAGGACTTGAAGACAGCCAGCTAAGGAATACTCTGTGCTCTGGGCTTTTTTTTTTTTTTTCTTTACCACTTTGCTTGCTTTCCCAGCCTCCAATGTTCTTAATAGAAACTTCCCTTCAAAGAATCATCTTGGGGATGTGATGCTGTGAAAATCTAAACAGTAATTTCAGGAAAACAGAGAGGTTTTTCTAACCTGGGAGAGTGAGATAATTTATTGTGAGGGTTATCTTTATGGCATGGGAGAGCAGTGAAACTGGACATCTCAGGGTAAAAGTCAGTAAGAATTTAAATAGTCTGGGAAGGAAAACACATTCTTTGCCACTGCTAGGCAAAGCAACGCATATGCATTCTCCCTCTTATGCTGAAATACACACTCAGCCCTATTTCTTGTACATGTATACCACATTGCTAGCTTAAAAAAATGAAACAATTCTATTCTTGAATGCAACTTTAGGCCAAGACACTGAGAAGTTATTATATGAAAAATAATATCTGTCTAGAAACACCATAAAATTGCATATGATCTAATACTGATAAGAGACTAGAATGACCAATAATCAGCAGTACCAATAAGGAAAAAGATCCCTTTATTTTTAGTTTAAATATCCCTCTTGATGCATCAGGCTTATGGCACTGTGGACAAATATCCAGATGATTTGTAAGTTCTCAAATTTTTGATAAATTTTTTTAATGGCAGCAAATGGTTTCCTCCCAGTTTAAATAGAGTGCATAAGGTAACATAGAATCTTTCTGGATGATTCTGTGTCATCACAGTGATTGTACTGTGCTGCAGTACAGTGATAGCTCCAGGATCTCCAGAAAGGCGGAAGGCAGTTTGCCCCACACTAAATGGTCTCAATTGCATTTGGTTTTTTTTCTATTTAACACGGTTTTCCAACTCCTCTTAAGTGTTCATTTATCTCCAACTATATTCTTGCCCCTCTATTTTAATTTGTTATGGAAAGAAGGTAAACAAAGATGCATCACGAAAAGAAGCTAAATAAGAGGAATTGTACATAAGGCAAGAGTAACCAAGCTCTGAGTGGTTGCCAAGGCGCGCACAGAATCATAATCATGATCATGATCATAATCATAGGTAAACATTAATGGAGGGTCTGCTGTGGACCAGGCATTGGGCTAAATGCTTTACATGTATTGTTCTGAGCAAGATATTCTGTGATATTTGTCTTGACAACTCAGAGGATTTAAATGTGTGTGTGTGTGTTTATTTGTTGTTGACTATGGTCTTCAAAGTTGAAGCTACTCAATGGGTGATATCTAATAAGTAAATGTTTATGACTATAGATAATATTTAAGAAAATATATGTTTACTTTTTAAAGTTTGGAATTTCTAACTATATTTCTCCTGAACCTGTACATTCCTGGCCTCAGCATAGTTGTTCTGTGGGTTGTCTGTCTTTGTTGTCATGGTCCTTCTTCACAGATGCCCACTGCCTTTGGGTACACATAGTTTGCTCTTCCCATGCTGGCTTCTTTTGGCCACGCAGAGATTTTTTTGTCATGCACCAGCTTCACTCCCCTCCCCCACTTCCACCTATGAAAATATGCGTGTCCCCTTTAAGTCATTCCTCCAGAAAGATAATTAAACCTTCTCCAGGCACAACAAAGTTTTGTGGAAAGAGAACTGAATGAGAAGTCAAGAGATTGAAAATCTAATTTGATTCAGTCACTAACTAGCTAAGTGACCTTGGGCGAGTGATATCCCATTTTTGGATTCTGCTTTCCTCTCTTGTTAAGTGACTGTTTTGGAATCTTATGTTCATAGTGCTAACTGTGAATGTTCATACTAAATGTCTAGGTACTGATTGCTGTGAGTCAAGATGTAGAGCCTTCTCTTACACTGTGTGGAATTTTTTTTCTTAGACAAACATCTTCCCTCAGCCTTCTTGACGATTCTTTCAAAAGCAGTTCCAATTGTTACTTAGTAACTTTCTATTTAGGGGATGGCATAAAGAATTCTAATCTTGATCCAAATCGTAATTTGTTTTTAAGCATATTGGGCAGGTCCCTTATTTTAAGTCATAATTTTGTAGTTAGTGCTTTTCTGGCTCTCAGGAAGTATTAATATTGATATTAATAATAAAGCTAATAATAATAATATTGATATTTACATAGAAACAAATAAAAGAAGATTTCAGAATTCACCACTGGTTAAAGGGCTAGAGTTTTTTTTTTTTTTTTTTTAGCCATCATATATATTTTTATTTTATTACAAGATATTTTAAAATTTGGGCAGATACAATTAGGACAGAAAACCAGCTTCATACCAAAAATACACTTTCAATTACTTTATCAAGCAAATAAAAACAACCTTCATTTATTTGCTTTTTCTAGAGTTTTTATTTATCCCCTCTTCCTTTCGTTGTTTTTTTTTTTTTTAAAGATTTATTTATTTTTAGGGAAAGAGAGTGAACGAGTTGGGGTTGGGAGAGTCGGGGGAAAGGGCAGAAGGAAAGAATCTCAAGCTGACTCCCCACTGAGCTCGGAGCCCATTGTGGGGCTTGATCTCATGACTCTGAAATCATGACGTGAGCCAGAATCCAGGGTTGGACACTTAACCACCTGAGCCACCAGGACCTCTTCTTTTCCTTGCTCTGATCAGCTCCTTCCCTGATGAGGGAAGGATGGGGCAAGTATTCTGGTGTCCTATCTGCCTTCACTTTCAGCCATCAGAACTATGTCCAGGGGATAGTCAACCTGCCAAACTCTATCTCTGCTTTTGAAAAGACATTCACTAGAAGTCCTCAGAGCTCCTCCTCATGGTTCAAAAAACCAATTCAAATACCATTCTACTATGCACTGTTCTTTCCCTCAGGAATTCTTGCCTCATTTCTAAACCTGGGATGATATCTTTGAGTGTTATGTCCCCTTTCCTTAGTAGTAATTACATCCTAAACCTTACTCTCCTTATCTGTAAAGTGGGGGATATTAATACATACATTCTGGGTTATTGTGACTATGAAAGTACTTAGTATATTGCCTGAAACATGGTTGTTCTCAATACCTAATAATTATTAATTTACAAAAGTCACTTACTCTCCAAGGCGAAAAGTAAGTACCAAAGGAATAAAAGAATTATGGAGATTTAGGATGGAGAGATCGCTGAAGCATAATGGAAGAGCCTTATAGGATTGAGACTGGAAAAGAGATAAGGAGAACATAGCTGGAGAAGAACAGTATGTGCAAAGGCCTAGGGGTAGGAATTCTCATGGTGTTTTCTGAGGACAAGGAGCTACCATTGTGGATATGGTTCTCATTCACTTATTTCTTTATTTGAGCATATTCTATTTTTCCAAGATAGGAATTTGTGTTTGGTCATGGTTGGAGATAGGAATTTGTGTTTGGTCATGGTTGGAGATGAGGATAAATTATTGAAGGCATAAAAACAAAGCTAAGAATTTTGGATCATGTCCTACAAAGGGAAACACTGAAGGTTTTTGAATAAGAAGAATTTATTGTGGTTTGGGAAAAAGGGTAAGCTCTTATCAATATCATTTTTCATTTTGACCCAATTCATATGAGTACCTTACTTTCTGTCAGTTAAACAAAAGCTTCAAATTACTTTTATTAGAAGAAAATGAGAAAAAGAAACATCATAAGAAGCCACATTTTTAAATACTTTTGGGAAAAAACATAGAGAGAACTTCTTATTAAACTCAAATGAAATGTTTAATAAAAACTATGTTGATGGTTTAAAAAATATTAAATATTTTCTAAAAAGTAGTATTTTAAGTTATCAATCTGAGATGTTATGAGCACTAAAAAATAATCCCTGAGGATTTCAGTCATTCTTACACATTTATTTCTTTGTTTATGTCTTAAATATATCCTGTTTCTCAATTTAAATTTTTGGCAGTGCTTTGGAATTGCCTTTCACCTATCATCTATCATCTATCTATCTATCTATCTATCTATCTATCTATCTATCTATCATCTATCTATTAATCATCTATCTATCATCTATCTATATCTATCTATCATCATCATCTATCATCTATCTATAAATAATTTTCTCTCCCTGGCAGTAGCCTCACTCACAGAGTATGTGGGTGTCTAGGAACCTCTTCCTAGCATCCCTAGTTAACTAGCCATAGTGGCTGATAATCCATGATCCATGGGATCGAAAAGATGACATTTAACTCAAGATCTGAAAATTGAAAGAAACGAGCTGTTTGAAACCAGAAATGTTATCTGGGCCAGTGAGATGGGGGTGGATAGTGGGAAAAGGAAGTTAAAAATACCATCTATGACCATGTGACCAATTTCAGAAATGAGGACTATAATAGTTATATTTATTCCTTATTTTGATATGACTATATTAATGTATATATTAACCAGTGTTTTCCTTCCACTCTCCATTCCTTTGCCATCTGTTAATAGTAGTTAACGTTACATCATATATCTATATATACATATTTAAAGATTTTATTTATTTATTTGACAGAGAGCCAGAGAGTCCAAGTAAGCAGAGTGGCAGGCAGAGGGAAAGGGAGAAGCAGGCTCCCCGCAAAGTAGAGAGCCCAATGTGGGACTCGATCCCAAGACCCTGGGATCATGACCTGAGCCAAAGGCAGACGTTTAACAACTGAGCCACCCAGGCGCCCCAACATCTTATATTTTAAGTAATAGAATTTCAAAGAGGGAGTGTGACTTAGTTGAAAAGAAAATGAACATCACTCGAAGATGGATGAATGAATTTTGGATCATATTTGGAGGAGAACCAGCATGTTGTACAAGGGACAGCTGCATCGTTGTGTGGAAGTATCATTTTGACGTTATCTTTATTTGGAAGTAAATTATGATTAAAGGATACTATGTGGCCAAGGGGTGAACTGTGGTGGGGTTTGCACTAGAACAAGTTAGCTAAGATAGAAGCATAATTCCTAGAATTCTTTTCCCCCTAGAGTTACAGGGAGAAGTCTGCATGAGATTTATAAGGTGGAAATAAAAGAACAGTCATTTTTATACTCGAAAGCCTGGAAAACAGTGTCAGGTACTGTGGCAACTCATAGTTATTGTTGTGGATCTGTCAACTCACTATGTTGCTGTGGAGCAAAACCAGAACCCACAGCTCATCTTGCTCCTTCCAGATCTTCTAAGTTTCTCCAAGTCCTGAGGCAGGCATTTATGCAGCTCTGTGGTGAAGGGATCTAATTTCTCATGCAAGTCACCAGTGTCCTCAAGGTTGGTGGTGCCTAGAGACAGATGTGTGTTCCAGCTTATTTTCATGGGTTCAGTGTTCAAGAGAAAGTGACAGTATTGAGATTAGGCAAAGAAGATCCAACAAATAAGATAACAGTAGTCCTCAAAGAAGAAAATTAAGACAAAAACAGAAGAAATGCTAAAACTATAATTTTAAAAAAACTCCTCTGAAATAAAAAAGATTTGAAACCACATATTAAAATGCATAATACATAACCTTGGCAATCCTGACTCTTAATGACTGAATTTTAAAAATTACTGAACTGAAAAAAAGATAAAGAATTCAGTTATTGTCTTGGCAAAAATATTATCACCAGACTAACACTCTATTATTTTCCCATCTGCTGTAACAAATTGCCACAAACTAGTCAGCTTAAAACAACAGAAATTTCCTTGTAGTTTTAGAGGCCAGAAGTCTGTAAAGAGTCTTACAGGGCTAAAATAAAAATGTAAGAAGGGCTGGATCCTTCTGGAAGCTCTAAGGGCAAATCCATTTCTTTGCCAGCTTTTAGAGGTTATTTTCATTCCTTGGTTAATAGCCCCATATCACCTCACCTTTTCTCCTCTTGCTTCAACATTCACATTGTTTTCTTTCTTTTCTATAGTCTGCCTCTGCCTCCCTCTTATAAGGATACCTGTGATTACATTTAGGGCCATTTGGATAATCCAGGATAATGTCCCTATCTGAAGAGCCTTAACTTAATCACATCTGCACCATCCCTTTTGCCATATAAGGTAACATTCATAGGTTCCAGGTATTAGGACATGGATATCTTTGGGGCAGGAGGCATTATGCAGCCTACCACAAACACTTTAACCAGAAGAAAATAGAAAAAAAAATATTTAAAATACCCAAAGGAAAAATAAATATGAGCCAAGGATTTTATATTCAGCAAAACTGACATTCAACTACAGTGGGCATGGATAAATTGTTTTCAACTTTTAAGAACTCAGAAAATCTTGTTCCCATGAGCCCTTCATGAAGAATCTATTAGAAAATGAGCTCCAGACAACTAAAATAACTACACAGACATTGGCCTAAGGACTTGTGGTGATCATGAAACACCTGGTTTTTATAAAAATAAGGCTTAAAAGGAGGAGATTATAGTGTGTAATGGCTATATCCTCTGATAGTGTAGGTATATTATAACTTCAAAATGGGAAGGGGAGAATGAGGATGATATATTAAAAATATGTTTTAAGTTGTTCTTACTAATTGTATTAATTGTAGTTATATATTAGATTGCTATTCTGAAACTGTTGTGTATGAAGTGGAGTAAAGTAAATGTATAATAATCACTCAAGGCTCAGCTTGAAGAAAATTCCCACATAAGGCCTTTTTAAATTCTACTAGGCAGAAGAAAGCTTTTCTTCTCTCTGAATTCTCATTATATAATTCTTTGATGACCTTATTATTTTCATGATGATGAGTTTCTGTACTTGGCACATGATAAGCATATAAAGTTGGCCATTATACATTTTTATTTTAGCCCTGTAAGACTTTTTACAGACTTCTGGCCCCTAAAACTATAAGAAAATAAATTTCATTGTTTTAAGCTGATTAGTTTGTGGCAATTTGTTATAGCAGATGGGAAAATAATAGAGTGTTAGTCTGGTGATAATATTTTTGCCAAGACAATAACTGAATTCTTTATCTTTTTTTTAAGTTCAGGAATTTTTAAAATTCAGTTATTCAGGGTCAGGATTCCCAATAAGAAATTTATTAGGTACAGAGGTAAAACATTGATATTGCTAATAAAATTCTTATACTGGGTCCACATTTCTTTTTTCCCAAAGTGACGCTATATCTGAAAGATAAAGTATCTTCATTAATAATGTCTCCTCATTAAATAGTGAAAAGTTCCTTCTACAAATCCATGTCCTGCCCCCGGTAAATGTTTTTTTGCTTTTTTTTTGCTTGGTCTAGATTGGTAGTATGAAAATAGTTCCCCAGGGACCCATAATTTTACTGTTTTCTGAAGGTAGTTACTCTCCATGGGTATAATTTATTCGATAAACATGATAAACCATAATTACCTACCCACAAAAAAGCAATTACACTATTACTAATTACCTACTCACAGCTTCCTTGTACACAGAACAAGATACCTTGTACAAGATATAAGGATACTGTAGTATTCATTCTGAGTCTCTAGCCCAGCCATGTGCTTACAAGCAGAAGATGTTTGTAAGAGGAGGCTTTAGCCAGCTGGTCTTAGACCAAAACCAAACCAAAACAAAACAAAACAAAAAACACCCCACATGACTTTCTTCTAGCTTGGCAGATTGTCTGTTAATTTAGTGTCAATTGAAAACATAACTCAGATACCATCCAATAGGAGTTTTCCTCGAAGAGGAATAAAATCTAGCTGAGGAGCCTGGAGAAAAAATAGTGTCCCAAGCTAAGCACAAATATGCAGACAGATGTGTCTAGATTCACATTCCACAAGAAGGTCTTAGTTGTTTTTTCCATATAGTTAAATAATACAGGAACATTTTTCAGATTACAGAAAGTTATGCTCTTCATGAGACTTTTGCCAGAAATTCTCAAGTGGCTAATTGTGGTTATCTGTGCCATAACTTCCTAAATAAAAGCTTCCTTCTTGGGACTTTGAGGTGCTGAGATAGACCTTAGGAGCATCAACAAAAGGAATGATGAAGTGCAAGTGAGGGAAAAAGAAAAATAAAGCAGGCATGGAGAGGACAAGAACTCAAGGAAGGGACAATATGTTTCCTTTAAGAGCACAGGTTTACACTATAGGTTTATTAAACTTGAGGATATTTAAAATTCATTCAATTTATTTGAACAAGTATTTGTTCAGTTTTTTTTTCACCAGGTGCCCGACACTGTGCTAGGTGTTCTGAGAAATAATATGATTGGTAAAAACCCAATACTTGTAATCAAAGGAGGCTTGAGTTCAAGTTGAGACTTTACCATCACTTGTCCGCTGTGTTCTTTGGCTGATTACTTACTTGTAGGTCCCCTACTTATTGCCTTCCTTGCTCCGCCATCATACAGATAGGATAATGAAACCTATTCCATTGGATTGTTGAGAGGATTAAATGAAGCAGTTCATGACATTTTCAAGATGTTTAATAACCTTTAGTTGCCACCTGTAGAAAGCACAGCTCCTGTCCTATAGGAAAATAATTCACAGAAACAAAAGCCTCTAAAAGAAGTAGAGAAATATAAAAGTTTATATGGGCTTGCAAGAAGGATGAATAAGATAAATGGAATATTTTGGACGATTAGCAAATGGTGAAGACTTTTTGATCTGTGTGAAGTGGTAAGCCTGTAGGTTTTTGTTTTATTACCAAAAATTCTACAGGCTTAACAGACTTTTTTTAAAAAGTCAGCCTTACCATTTTACAGGTAAGAAATGTAAGGTTTGCAATAGCAGAGACTACTAGCTAATCAACAAAATTGTTTCCTCTTCTTCCTGGGACCCCCAGCCTCCCTTGCAGTTAATAGTGGTCATGTGACTGAATTCTACCCAATGAAATGTGAGTCATCGCCCCTCCGGCTTGCAACCCTCCATGCTCTTCTCTTATCTGTTGGTGGATATTAACCTCCAGGGCAACTTTGAAGCCTCCTGCAACCTGTGTCTGCAGCCAACTGCATGGAATAAAGCCTGTTTTCCCTCTCTTGTTTTGATTGGTAAATCAGAAAACACCTATTTCATCTTTGTAGATGAATGGCAAGAAATTTCCAGTATTTTATGTCATTGAGATTTGGGGGGTTTTCTTTTACAGTAAGCAGGATTGCTCAACTAAAACACTTCGAGAAAATAAGAAATTGATTATATATAGAACCACTCACAAAGCCAAGTTTAAAACCTCAGAGCATCAAGGAATCAGTTGAGAATGTTAGAGACAGGTGAAGTTCTAGAGACTATACTCACATTCTAGTAGAGAAGCAGCCATATTTAAGGGGAAGAGATATCATCAACACTGCCACCAGTACCGCTATCATCATCATTGTCATGATTCTACAGGCAATAGTATGTGCAGTGGCTAGGGACAGGCTATGGAGCCAGATGACTTGTGTGAACCCTGGTTTACCATTCACTAGTTGTGTGACCTTGGGCAAGATACTAAACTATTCCATGCCTCAGTTTATTTATCCATAAAATAGGAATGAGGATATTAATATTTATTTCACTGAATCACTGATGGTATTGTTATTTCATATGTGTAAAGTATTTAGAAGAGTGCCCGGCACGTAATAAGCACTAATTATGTAGGAGCTATTATTGTTATGGTTTTAGGATAAGTCAAGACACTGGGGAAAATATGAGGCCATTGAGACCTCATATTGTTTTCACCTTTCCTTATCTACAAAGAGCATGGTCATAGGTAGCTGGAAAGCATGGCTATTTTGACTCTCATGTGGGTGATGGCATTTATTTATTTATTTATTTATTTATTTATTTATTTATTTATTTTTTGGGGGTGATGGCTTTTAAACATGAGGAAGTAGGGCTAACCTTCTGATTCTTAAGTGGTATAGTGGATAATGAGTATTCATTTTATTATTGTCTTCCATAAGGTTCACATACATTTATACTATATTACATGCATCAAATATTTCATCAAAAACAGGATTTGTGGAGTCTTACTTATGAATTTATGGAAAATTATATAAATAGATTGAAAATGTAATAAGAATCAACTTTTCAATACTTTTAATTTTTTTTACTTTTTTTCTTTAAAGATTTTATTTATTTATTTATTTTTCAGAAAGAGAGAGAGAGAGAGAGCACAAGCAGGGGGAATGGCAGGCTGAGGGAGAAGCAGTCTCCTTGTTGAGCAAGGAGCCCAATGCGAGACTCAATTCCAGGACCCTGGGATCATGACCTGAGCTGAAGGCAGATGCTTAACTGGCTGAGCCACCAGGAGTCCCTACTTTTTTTTTTTTTAATTAAGTAGGCTCCATACACAATGTGGGGCTTGAACTTATGAGCCCGAGATCAAGAGTTGCCTGCTTTACCAATTGAGCCAGCCAGGTGCTCCACAAGTCCTGAGTTTTCCAATGAACCCAGTTTTAATATATGGTATTTTTGTATGCCAAACTGATATCTTGTCCTTTGTATATATGGTAATGTTGATTTTATGACTACTGTTAAAAACACATTTGCTATGATTAAAATTCATAAAATGATTTCAAATAGAAAAAAAGAATGAATTTTTAATATTTAAAAAATAATAGGACAAGCACTCTGATTATACCAGTTGTAGCATAACATCCCAAAGAGCTAAGTTGGCTTGCTTTGCTCAGAAGAATGAGGTTACATGAGTGAGGATAAGTCAAATCAGATACAATGGTAAGTGGGTGAGATTTGTCTTTGATGTCAACAGGATTCTTGTCTTTACTCCTCTATGCTCCTGGTTTCCTCCTGTCTCACCTTCTGTCCTTATCAAACGACACTTTTTAGATACCATCACCTATTGCCTGGTTTTATTTAACATCTTCTTAACAGGTTCCCTTGGCCACTAAGGGATAAGTGGGGAAATTGTAGGTTTAAATGTCTCAGAGGCTGTCACCATCCCCTCCACTGCATGGCAGACATCACTCATTAATCTAGACATTCTCTTCTGTCATGCCTAAGTTAGCTTCATTATTTTTGTTAACCTGGTGTTCCAGGTAGATGCTAAAATTAATTGGCATTAGTAAGATAAAGAAGGGTTCTTTGTAACTAAAGTATTAAAAATTTAAGTACTGGATGTACTTAAAACTTGAAAAACTAACCATGGAGATGGGCCTAAATCATGAGTTCTAGTCAACATAAGTAAGAGATTGAGTTGGGATGTGAGTCCTACAGGTAAGAAAGCTATTCCAATGGGGAGGGAGGATGTGGAGGAAACTTTGAACACTTTGTAGGAAAACTGAGCATCCTATGACCTACTTATATGGCACAGAGTACATAGATCTCATTTCCTTCACTTATGGTTGTATGACTTTGAACAAGTCACTAAACTCTCAAATTGCTGTCTTTATTTGTAAAATTTCAAGATAAAATTGTAAGAATTAAATGAGATAATCATAATCATTAGAGTTTTGTAAATTATGAAGTGTTATGAAAACCTACTATTAAGGGACTATTGATTTGTAATAAACACTAGCCAGGTAGACCCTAGATAGTTACTACCTCAGTGAATGTGAAATTTTGAGAATAATGAATGGATAAAATCACACTAGAGCCAATCTACAGAGAAATAAATCCTCCAGAATGAAAAACCGAATCACAAGCAGGAGAAAATAATAGTGGAGGTAGAAGTGATTGAGGGGCTTTCAAGTCTAGAGTCCACAGATAACAAGAAGTGGGAGGGGACCCTGGAACCTTCATCAGGATGCAGTATATCTGGAGTAATTTGGCTGTTGTGCTATGCAGTGGGCAGTGGTATATGTGCATGCTAAAAGCAGAGAGTTAAGACTAAGGCCCAACTTCATGCCCTTCTCCCCTCCCACAATGACCAAAGGCACATAACCAGAATAGGCTGGTCCAAAACCAGGTTCCTCAGTACAAAAATGCACAAACACTGATAGAAAACCTGTACCATGAAAACGAGGCGCCAAACTTAACAAACAGAACTATTCCCTCTGGTTAAAAAAACAGTGTTAGAAGAAACTCATATGAGGAGGAAGGGAATGGTTTTCACAGGAGGGGGTCATTGATGCTAGTCCAGACCAAGTTGTTTGCAAGAGCTCACCTATGCCACAGAAGCTCTTCAAGAGCCACTGACCTACACCATACATCACAAGTCACACAGCTTACTTACAACATGTCCTCATTACTCACACTGGTGAAGAAACTTTCTTCAGAGAATTGTGAAGAATAACTTGGAAGCCAGCCATGCTTTTGGGATTGACACTGAAGTGGACAGGGACACTGAATGGGGGTGGAAAACAAGCACTGAGTTAGGTACATTGTGGGGGCAGTCTCCCCATAAGCCATAGGTAAAGGTGGGTACGCACTGAGAAAATGGCAAAATGTTGATTACATCACTTTGGATTGTTTTTCAGAAGCTTACTATCCATTGGTGTCCTGACTTCTGAATGTGACAATTATACAAATACTTGCTGAACACTTGTCATGTATCATGTATGAATGTCAATAAGAAATAACCACTAAGTTCTCTTCACTCCTTTCCAGCAGCCTTTACAAACAAGATACAAGATAATAGTTAAACAACAACACAGTGAAAGATGTTACAAGTGCAGATGAATGGGGCAGATATGGATTGCTATTGTACTGGAAAAAAGAAGTCCTTGTGAGCTGGAGCTCCCTGAGAAGTTTGCATGGACATGATGGTCCATAGCTGAATGTTAAGGTTGGGTAGCAAAAAAAGTAAAAATGTTAGGCAGTTAGCGTGGTAACTTGTAATCTTTGTAGATCCTAGACAGGCACAAACCTCCTATTACCAAAAAGAGCTATGAAACCTAGATATTTCTCCAGGCTTTGGAAAAAGTCAAGAAATACTCCACAGTGCAATGAACAGCATAAGAAACCAGAATAAAGGGCACTAAGTACTTATGCCATGAATTAAAGACATCTGTCATGTGTGGCTATCCAATATCTTTTTTCTTTTTTAAGATTTTATTTATTTATGAGAGAGAGAGAGAGAGAGAGAAGGCAGGGGGAGGAGCAGAGGGAGAGGGACAAGCAGACTCTGCACTGAGTGTGGAGCTCAATGCAGGGCTCGATGTCAGGAACCTGAGATCATGATCTGAGTGGAAACCAAGAGGCAGATGCTTAACCGACTGAGCCACCCAGGAGCCCCTCCAATGTCTTTTGAACAGACTCTATACTTTGATTGTTCTCCTATTATGATTTCCACCTTTGTTGGGTAGAGTGGTGCTGGCGGGTCATCTAGGTTCTACCAAGTAGACATGTGACTTCAGAGTGAGTTATATGAGGAAAAATGCTATGTGTAGGTGGCTGTGGCTTGGTTCTGGTGTCGGGCGTCAGTGGTAGAAACACTGTTCTGTGGTGAGTTTCTGGGAGGAGTTTCTGGAAACCCAGCCATAAGTTTATTTCTCCAGCCCCTTGAGCTACTTAATATCCCATAATAAATTCCTTTTCTGCTTAAAGTTGCCAGAGTAAGTTCTCTTTTTGGGATTAAGAGGCTTAGCTGACATTCCATTGGTTCTAGGTAGCCTTTGTAACTCTTGGCTTTAGACTGCCCTACATCTTTCACTGGAGTTGGATCACATGAAGTCTAAGCAGTGGAGTGACCTTGTGTAACTCATAATATAAGAAGAGTACAAGTCCATTGTCTCCCTCCATCCCTTTAATGTTCATTCAGAAGAAGTAATCTTTCCCTACTCTGAAAACTCTGGTAGACCCCAGGACTTTTCTATTCAGAATGTATGGTCACCTTAAGTAAAGAACAGAGTCATGTGTTCAATAATTACAATATCTAGGAGAAGATATTAAAGAGATCTCAAAATGTGATTTATTGGCTCATCTCCTCCTACTTATGGATCAGCCTGTTTCAGCCTGGAAGCTTCTAGTGGGAAAGAGTCATGGTTAACTTCTTCCCTAACTCTCGGTCTTTTTACCCTTTCTTACCTTGCTGGTGTGGGAATGCAAAGGACTAGAAAAAGCATCAATTGAACTGACCAAATAAAGTCAGCTTAAACATGGCAGGTGTTTAAACCAGAGTCTTTCATGAAGCACTTTGTTGGCTCTTTGGAAGCTAAGATCAAGTCTCTTAGACTTCAGTTCCCTTATTTTGAGCAGATACTTCTCTAATCTAGATGGCCACTTGAGCTTTCTTTAGTTACTGTGCTTTCTGTAGGCATTTATTTCCAGGTTTTTTCTGCTGGGGTTCCACTGCCTCTTTTTTTTTTTTTTAAAGATTTTTTATTTATTTATTTGAGAGAGAGAGAATGAGAGATAGAGAGCACGAGAGGGGAGAGAGTCAGAGGGAGAAGCAGACTCCCTGCTGAGCAGGGAGCCCGATGCGGGACTCGATCCCGGGACTCCAGGATCATGACCTGAGCCGAAGGCAGTCGCTTAACCAACTGAGCCACCCAGGCGCCCCTCCACTGCCTCTTTACGTGGCTGTATAGGACAAACACCCAAGGTGAGTCCTTACACCTGGTTCCCATCAACATCTTTGCCTTGACAACCTCTGGTAGTGTTGGTCAATCTCAATATAATATCATGTTCTGTTTCCTTGCCATCAGAGCAGTTAGCTCATATTCGAATTGAGATTCTTTGGGTGAACATTATTTATTTTATTTTATTTTATTTTAATTAATTAATTTTATTTTAGAGAGAAAGAGTGCATGTGAGAGTGAGAGTTAGGTGGGGAAGAGAGCAGGGGAGAGAGAGAGAATCTGAAGCAGCCTCCATACTGAGCACAGAGGCTGAAGCAGGGCTCAATCCAATAACTGGGAGATCATGACCTGAGCTGAAATTAACAGTCAGAAGCTTAACTGACTGAGGCACCCAGGCATCCCATCTTTGGGTGAACATTAAACCTCAAATCTTTATGACATATAGTGATCACAAATTAAGCTTTTTTCAGTAGCCCAATGGAAAGCCACACTCCTATGAGTGAGATGAAGGGGCAAGCATCTCTTCCTAACATTTTGTTCTAGAAATAAAAGACAGGTATGTGTTTTGTTTTGCTTTGTTTTGTTTTAAACAAAATGCTTTCAAAATTTGATAAACTGAACTCAGCAAACATATATGCAGTGGGAAGTGAGTCACTCTGGAGATGCAAAAATAAAAAAATGGTACTTGCTCCCTGTGTGGCAGATTTATAATTGCAAACAAATAATTGCAGAATGGCATGTCTCAGGGAGAAATGATGGTATGCAACCAGTCTGCTGAAATGATGTGATCAGAGGAGTGGATATCTAAAAAACGAGTAATATTTTTAAGAGGAAGCAAACCACACTAACTCAATGGAAAATGTCTGGATATATGAGATGGAAAGGAAAATATGAGAAATTTCGAAACTGAGAGAGATTAGGCTAGGAATTTGGCTCATTGAGGGGGGAGTTTCCTTTCAATTTGCTACAGAGCAGTTTTAGATCTTGATGTCTTATCTTGTGGATGCACCTCAAGTGACATCTGGGAGGCTCCTGGCTTCAGAATCTGCATACTTTGTTTGGCTTTGGGTACCTACATAAGTTGTTTGAGAACATCAGCTAATATCAATAAGACAAGTATCAGGAATTTCTAATGAGTAGAATTATTTTCCTTGGATCCAAATAAATGAGCAACAGAAGAAATTCTCCAATTGTGCTCTTTCGTCACAGTGCGATAAAATGAAAAATAGTTATCAGTAACATCTTATTATTATTATTAAAGCAAGAACTCAAATCAATAATGACAAAAATTATATGAAAAATGTTTTAAAACTCTCCAGTATAATCACTAAAAAAGACACAAGCCAATGACTTAATAACAGACTTTAGATAAAATAACAAAAATTAGAGCTCCTCATAATACAGAAAGCCTTTAGGATGAAGTCACAGAAATACTCAGAGGTCAATTCTCAGTCTTAAATGCTTTTACTGTTAAAAATAATGAGAAAATAAATAAATAAAGCACTTAATTTGATTATATAGGGGGAAAAGACACATTAAAAGTCCTAAGGATATTAGCAGAAATGAAATAAAACAAAACCTGAAAAAAATAAATTGGTAAGCAAAAAATGTTACAGCAGAACTAACAAACCCAAGAGCTATCATTACTCTTATAGGGCTGCAGCTTTAACAAGGAAGAAAAAATGAAAATGAAAAGGAGGAAAAACGCCACAGAAGAAACTGTTAGCAAGGGTTCTCTGAAACAAGAGAGCGGAAACCTGTTAGAGAGCATGATGGCAGAGGTGCAACATTGCAGCAGATGATCCAGGTAATCAGATGGCAGCGGCTGAAGCAAAGCTTCTTGCTCTCTTGCCAATCAGGGACCCTTCTTGGGCAGGCACTTGGAATAAGGAGCTTCATCTGATACAGAGACGGAGACAGAGGCAGAGGAATGGAAGCTGCTCCTCAGAGTGAACCCAGAACATTTGGGAGTGATGATTTTCTATATCCTTTTTATTTCTTCTCTGCTAATGGGAGACCCACACAGTCCTCCTCAGGGTTAGGAGTAAGGAGAGTGAGATTTAACACAGGGAACACGTGAGATTTAACATGGGGGAGGGGAGGCGGAGTCTGTCCTCACTCCTGGGTCCAGAACTTACTGATGCAGCTGCAGTTTAGAAGTCAGGAAGCTCCATGAAGTGAGTGACCCAACAGAGAAATGCTGTGCCCAGCAGCTTAAATGCCTCAAATGCCTGTGGACTTGCCATGCTTGTGCCTGTCAGGCGCTGGATCGCTGAGTACAGGTGTCACCATTGCCTTGAAACACTCATATCTCAGGACCGTACTCACCAGACAGAGCTGTAGCAGGGAGATGGCCTTGCTTCCCTTTTGTCTTCCAAGTTGTACAGGAGAGCATGGGCAGAAGCTAAGTCACATCCAGGACTTCAGCTATGGAATCTGGGAAATGTAGTCTGTAGCATTCCCGATGAACAACAGAACGGAATGGATCCAAAGCAAACCAAACCCACAGAAGGGGATTGGAAAATGATGTCAAGTGCAGATGAGCATATTCAGCACAATTCAACTGGTTGTAAGTTTCCTTTCACTTACCTTGTTTGGGGTGTCTTGAACCTGAGAGTAAATTTTTAGCAATTCTGGAAAATTCTCAGCCATTATGTACTCAAATGTTGCCTGTCTTCTTTGGGTTCCTACTTTCTCTTGGTTTTTGGCCTCTGAAGATTCATTATTATTTTCTTTCTCTCCATTGATTCTCGCCTGTTCTCTTTTATGGTTTCAGGTCTCACATGTAGATCTTTCATCCATTTTGAGTTTATTTTTGTGTATAGAGTAAAGAAGTCATCCGGTTTCATTCTTTTGCTTGTAGTTGTCCAGTTTTCCCAGCACCATTTGTGAGAGAGGACTGTCTTTTTCTCATTGCATATTTTTGCCTCTTTTGTCATAGATTAATTGACCATATAATTGTGAATTTGTTTTTGGGTTCTTTTTTCTTTTCCATTTATCTATATATCTATTTTTGTACTGTCTTTGTCAGTTTAATTTTCAGGCCAGGAACCCTAAGAGGGTTGAGAAAATTTTTTTCCTCTCCTACACTTAAGTAGGGATGCTTCTAATGTAGTTCCCAAACATGCAATTAAAAATAACTTTCTTCCTTTACTTGAGGGCCATGATGACTCTGGGAAGAGCAATGAAAGCTGTTTCCTATTACCATAATCCCTCAGATGCATTCTCTCACAGCAAGCAGGGGCAGAGAGAGTGTGGTAAAAAAGCTTCCTGGGGAGCAGAACCCACGAATATTCTCTCTTTACCCTGGGTCAGGACTAAGTGTGTTCTACTAGATTCTGCCAATACAATTAAAAGGGGCAAGGCATCTTGGCTGTTAGTCTGGCTAAAGGCTAAAGGTGGGACCCAGGTCATTGCCACTCTGGGACTGAATCTCGCATGAGTCATAGATGTGCAGAAAGGAGACACTTGTAGTTCACAGGCGCTGATGCATGGCTGCACCCACCCAATACCCTTCTAGTCTTCTCTTCCACATTACAGTGTGCTTATAAAATATACTCTTATCCTGCCTCTACCCTATTTAAAATCCTCCAATGACTCCTTCATTACCTTCAAAGTAAAACTCAAATATGTGATAGAAGACCATTCATGATCTTAGCCACTAGTGACTTCCCCACTTGAGCCATTCAAAACATTTTGGTTTTCTATGAACATATCTCATTGTTCCAAATCTCTGGTCAGAGTCAGCCATTCTCTGGGTCTCCCAAACTGAGTGAATGAATTCTCTGCCAAAGGACTTTTGGACTTGAGAAGAGAGAGAGAAATTGAGGGTAGGGGGAGAGATACCATCTCAGCTGGTAGAAGTGGCAAAAGGTCAAACTCAAGAGTTGTTGGTGACCATGTTTTGTCCAAATGTGTAGAGAGGATGAGACCCACATGGAGATAAGTGAGAAAAAGACTGAGAGTCTTGGCAGCATTGAGTCTCCAGTTCCAACTTTATTATATTGCTAACCTGGCTAACTCCTCCTTATCCTTAAGAGTTGCATGTGAGACAGTACACAAAAATAAGGGAATGAGTTTCTGGTCTCCAGTGAAAGTGCCATATAGAGCATACCTACCATCCAGAGCACTCCCTTTAGTTTGTCTGCTTGGAATAGCGTATGACTGGGAAAGACGGGTGACATCCAGTTATTTCTAGCTTTGTCCTTAAAGAAAGTGCCCAAGGCTTTTATTTATAAAAACATTTTTTGGGACTAATTCTCAACAATTAAGATGATATCCTGAGCTTTGTGAAAATATCTGATAATCTGAATTTTATAAAAGTATAAAAATAAAAATTTTATACCCTTTATAAAGGTAATGTGTTTAGAGGTTTCAATGGAAAAAATATGCCTTATTAAATAGTTTTCCTTCTGCAAACTGCCTCTTAGGTACATCCAGGCCAGCGATATTTGGAATGCAAGAAAGAATCCAAAGAATTAAGTTAGAACATACTGATTATCTGCAAAACATTCCTTTTAAGCTTCAACATGGAGCAAGTTTGTGCTGATTGACGTTGAGGTGTGGAAATTTATATCTAAGAAATTTCCCTTTGATTGTTAGCACAAGTTAATACCTGGGAAGCTGCTTGGGAAAAGGTGCAGTGGGGTGTGCCTGTGATGATTCCTTCCTTTTCATTCGTAAGAAGCTGGCTCAGCTCTCTCCACGTCTGGGCAAGCAGTGACTGAGCAGTCTGCACGATGCCAGTGAACAGAGGAAGCGCATGATGTAGCTCCACAGACTGCAGCTGAAAGGGGTGCCACTAGTTTAGCAAATTCAGACAGAGAAGTGGGTAAAGGTAGAGGCAAGGAGCCGGGGCACCTGATGAGTATAATAGGATGTTTATAGCTGGGACTTCAAGCTGGAATCCCCCTCAACCTATAGGTACACTAAAGATGAAGGAGAACATGCTGGGTTTTCCTCCCTCGCCTTTCTTTATTCAAAAAACCAAACCCCAAAAAACCTTCTTAGGCTTTACATAACAAGGAGCTCAAAACAGGGAAGGGAATAAACTCTTGGTACCTGCAAAGCTGCCTGAATTAGGCACTAGTCAGTGCCTCATGTGCCTATTTGCATGATTTCATTATTCCAAATTCTCAGGTGTCAGGGTCATCATGGCAATGAACACTGGGCCCAGTCTCCTCCAAGCCCTTCAGTCTCTCTGAGAGCAGGACCCAGCCTGGATCTCCTTATTTGGGTATTAGGATGGCAGGACCTCTTCGGACCACTTAAAGAACCTGAGAGTTGGGGGGAATTAAAAGCAGATTAACAGAGGTTTGAGCTGTACCCGGGCTCTAAATCATGAAAAGAAGAAGCTGGGCCTTCACTTCTGAGCCCAGGCCCCCTCCCTTGCCTGGCTAATCTAGCATGTGGCTGCAGCTCCTCAGGAATGTGCTAAACGGAGGAAGCAGATGGTTGGTTTCACTTTTATAAGTAATAACAACTTAGAGAAACTGGCAGAGAGAGATCCCTCCAGGGCTTCCGCTTCTCAGTGACGCAACTGGCCCTTTGCAAAGCAAAGGGGTGATGCAAACGGCTTGGGCTAGCCCAGCAGGAATCTCTGGTGGGTGGAACAGTCAGGGGGGATTTTCTTCCAGTTAAGATAAAAATTGGCATCCCTGCACAGTGGGAGGAGCAAGCAACTCAGGCTTTTGCTTTCTGGAATCTGCGCAATGAATGGAGACACAGCTGCGTGGATGAAGTCTGGGCTCCTGATCACTCAGCTCCTCTGATTTTAAGTCGATTTTTGTTTCCTTTATGGAAGGGTCTTGCTTTTGATCACTTTAAGCAAAGACTAAAATAGTGTGTTCTCCTCGGGAAAGGAATTGATCCTCCAGATCTGTGCCAGCACCTTAATTTTACATGCCGTATTTTTGACTCACCCGTAAAATCAGGAGGCTGCATTTCTCAAGAGACTCATACTTACAGAAAGTAGAAGGCAACCCAAGCTGAATAAATGCCAGCCTAAATTGTATGTGCAGGAACTGAAGGACAGACTTCCTCAGGAGGTTACTGTGTCCCTCTGCATCAAAATAGAACTGCTGACTTCAGTGAAAGGGTGTGTGCTTTACAAGATCATTTCCAGGAGTGATGACAGTTATGAGGGCCCACAGGGCCTCCTTTCATTGACTTAATTTGTAAATTACACCCTGTCTTCTCCCCAGAGGAAAAAAAAGACTTGCGGTGACCTATTACAAAAACAAACAAAATGAGCAGCAACGTGATCACAGTCGAAACCGGAAGACCTAAGACAGGTAGAGGGAAGTGTTTGGTTAATAAATATGTCCAAAGGCACATCGATATTATTCCTGGGAATTGCACACTCAGGGAGTCAAAAGAAAGCAGTCAGAGAAAATAGCCAACCAGCCAAAGAAAGAAGGAAGGAAAGAGGGAAGGGAGGAACCAACACTTATGGAATACCTAGCATTCTGCTTTCACAGTCACTTTTCACAGCTTAAATCCTCCAGTCCTAGAACAGTCCTAGGAGAGCGATCTAATTTTCTCTCTTTTACAAAAGAATACAGAAAGTTTAAATATATCAGCCCAAGATGGCAAGACTAGTGGCTGGGACTAGGATTCAGCTTTGTCTTTCCATGTCCATAAGATAGTGAGGCTCAGTGCTTAAGAGTATGTTCTAGAGAACCGCACAAGGGTTCAAGTCCTGGTCCCACCAGGTACTATCTATCTGTGTGCTTTCTGGCACATTCTTTAACCTCTTTATGCCCCATCCCTGAAATGGGGATAATGTAGATTACATGAAGTAAGCTATATAAAACAAGTACACTAGTATCTAGAACATACCGGATGCTCAAAAACTATTAATTATTATACAGAAACTGGTGGGAGTGGGTGGGGCCCCAACTGTGTTGTGTTGTGTTTGCGTTTTTGTTTTTTTTCTTCCTAGATTTCTGTCTTAGTCTGTTCAGGCTGCTGTAACAGAATATCATAGACAGTGTGGCTTATAAACAACAGAAATTAATTTCTCACAGTTTTGGAGTCTGGGAAATTCAAGATCAAGGCACTGGCAGATTTGTGTCTGGTGAGGACTTCCTGATTCACAGATAGCCATATTCTCACTGTGTTCTCACATGGTGAAAGGGATGAGGGAAGCTCTGTTTTGTGTGTTGGGGGGGGGGGAGTGGGGTTTATAAGGGCATTAATTCCATTCAGGAGGACTCTCCTCTCATTACCTAATAATCTCCCCAAAACTCCACCTCCTATTACCATTACATTAGTGATTAGGATTTCAACATATGGATTTTGAGGGGACACAAATCAATCTACAGCAATATATTTTTAAAAATAAAATTCAGGGGCACCTGGGTGGCTGGGTCAGTTAAGGGTCTGACTCTCGATTGCAGTGTGGGTCATGATCTTAGGATTGTGGGATCGAGCCCCGCATCGGGCTCTGCACTGGACATGGAGACTGCTTAAGATTCTCTCTCTCCTTCTCCCTCTGCCCCTCCTCTTCCCGCTCATGCGAGCTCTCTCTCTCTCTCAAATAAAAATAAAAATAAAAAAACAAGGGACACCTGGGTGGTGCAGTTGATTAAGCATCCGATTCTCGGTTTCAGCTTAGGTTGTGATCTCAGGGTCATGGGATTGAGCCCTGTGTCAGGCTCCATGCTCAGCACAGCATCTGCTTGAGATTCTCTCTCCCTCTCTCTTTCTGCCCTCCCCCCCCACTCTCTCTCTCCCTCTCAAATAATAAATAAATAAATAAATAAAATTAAAAAAAAAGTCATCACCAAATCCAAGTTCATCCAGATTTTCTCCTATGTTATCTTCTAGGAATTTTATACTTTTGCCTTTTACATTTAGGTCTGTGGCTCATTTTGAGTTAATTTTTGTGAAACACGTAATGTTTATGTTTAGATTTTTGGTTTTTACATGAGGATATACAGTTGTTCCAGCACCACTTTTTGAAAAGCCCATCTTTATTCCATTGTATTGCCTTTGTCCCTTTGTCAAAGATTACTTGACCATATTTATGTGGGTCTATCCCTGAGTTCTCTATTTTGTTCCATTGATCTATTTGTCTAGTCTTTCACCAACACAGAATTTGTTTTTTATTAACAACAGCTGGGAAATTAAAAAAAAAAACACTTCACTATTTGTTATTAAATGCCACAGCTGTAACTTCTTGCCCAAGGATCAAGCCTCAGAGACCTCTGGCCTTGAGATCTAGAAGAACATTGTCTCCCCAGTGGCTGATGGCTACTGCCTCAGCAGGTAGTCTGAACTGGTCAGGCTTTTCGGCTCCCAGTTTCCTGTCCCCATTGGACTCGTCTTCAGGGTGAGGAGGCCATGCAGCCTAAATCAGAGTGGCTCTCAAAGCAACATCTCAATATGATTCTTCTCTTTGGGGTCAAAGATGGGGCCCACATGCTTGATGATGGCCTCCAGGGACAGGTTGTTCCTGGGGGCCAGGTTCATGTGCAGGTAGTACTTGTAGCATATGAGCCACATGCTAGCCTTTCCTTGGCTGCACTCTTCCCTGGTGATGCGTTTACAGGGCCAAGTGGATATGCCTACCTGAAGTATGTGGACTACCTTATTTACCTGCTTCTAGGCTTACCTGTTTGGGTTTTTTCCCTATGTCCATCATCCAGAGAGTGAACCACACTTGTGGTGTGCACAACCGTAGGCTTCAGAGTGGTCAGGGCAGCAGTTTGCCTCAAGGATAGGAAAGATTGGGAGTGGGGAGGGCTGTGAATATTGCTCGGATATGTAAGTTAAGGTGTTGACACACAGTCATATGAGATATGTAGAAGGAGCCAAGGGCTGGAAGAGCAGGGATGGGAGTAAGGGACAAAAGCAGGCTTTTGGCACCATCATTTTCCATATGAACTTTGAAGGGGCCAAGAATTCCAAATTTGTAACAGGATTTCCAGATCATTATGAGGGCATATTTGTCAAAGTAAGAGGGCAGAACAGAGCTCTGTCTATGGCTCCACAGATTTTGGGGGTGGGCCTGTTGGTGAGTGACAGATCTGGGACCAAAATTCAGTACTCTGGGCTTCTGTGCCAAAGTTCTTTCAACTTTTATTTTTTTCTTTTTGAGGGGGGAGCTGCAGAGGGAGAGGGTGAGAGAGAATCTTAAGCAGGCTCCATGCCCAGCACAGCGCCTGACATGGGGCTCAGTCTCACATCCCTGAAATCATGACCTGAGCTGAAACCAAGAGTTGGTTGTTGAATTGACTGAGCCACCCAGGTGCCACGCTTCCTTCAACTCTTTTAACAAGCTCAGCTCACCCTTACTAAAAACAACTGCTTCTCTTAGATTTCTTCCAGTTTTACCCTGCTAGTCAAGTGTGAAATATAAGGCTGAATCAGAGAAATTATGCTCATCCTCAGTTAAGTTAAAGTACAGTTTGTTTTGGGCCCTCAGCCTCCCCTGTCTCTTCTCTTCTCAAGCACCAATAACTTATGCTGTGGCCCATGAACTCACTCTCTTTCTCTCTAAAACTCATCCAAAAGATGACCCGAGGGTAGGCCCAGGGGATACCGACAGAGCTTGGATAGGTAGGCTGGAGTATCTGCATGTCTTCGTAGCTCATCATATTATGGAACAGAGCTAGAGATGGAAACAGGGAGCAGGCTTTGTGTTGGGGGTCTGAGGATGAGCTCTCCCATCCTATCACATTCAAGCACAGAACTCTGAGAAGATTCTAAAAATTCTGAATTTGAATTTGGTCTTCCAAACTATTATAATATGTATAAGATGATAAAACATATTTAATTTAACAGTTTCTTAGTTTGACTTAGAACTTTCAAATATTTAGAATCTGGTACGTGGCTTTTCATTTATTTTCCCACACCCGGACCTGAGAATATTAGGATGTTTCCCCCATAGGATATGCTTCTCCTCTTCTTGGAAAAGGCCTGGTGAAGTTTTCATCCTAAAGTCTACTATCTGAGGTAGGCAGAGACTTTCAAGCCTGACCACTGGCTGATGTTTACTACCTTCCTGGTTTAAGGTAAGGGGGTCCTATATAGCTTTTCAAAATGGGCCTCAGCTTGTATTGGTTCTGTGTTTTCTTAGGTCCTTCCTGAAGTTTCCCCCTATCCTGGGTGTGTTGAGAATTAGCAGAAAAGGACAAAGTCCTCTGCATTCCACCCATTTTTTTCTCACTCCAACCTCCAAAACACATGCACACACATGTACAGAGCCACAAGATTCCTGTAAAAACTGGAAAAAAATTAGAAAAAAAAATCGCTGATGTTTTCTGGAGCTTCCTTCCACCTGTTACTGCTCTAGGGCATTTTCCCCTCAACGCTATTGACTTAAAAGAAAACAAAGAAATAAAAACACCCTTAAGACAAGAGAAAAGGGAAGGGTTCTTGTCAGAACATGGAAAACAAAATTCAAAAATAACTCATATTCTCATATTTTCCTACAGACATGATGCAAGCATTATCCAGTTAAGGAACTGCTGACACCAATAACATGATTTCTGGTCCTTTGCTCTTCTTCTTTCCCATCAATGTTTTCTCAAGCCTGGGTTCTGGTCAGTGACTCTTGAATGCAACCTTATAAGCAATCACTCCAAGATACCTACAAGAAAATCCTAGAGCTATTGCCCCCTTTAAACTTGCATTTGTATTTTTATATACATATATACTCATGGGGTCTTTCTTATGTTCTATAAATAGCTCTTTAAATTTTCCTTATATGGTGAAGGGGATTGAAGGAGATAGAGATGGGATAAATGCAACCAGGAGCATATCAAAATTTAGAAAGTAACCAAATAATGTTGATAATTTTGGGCACAACTCAACAGGTTTTAAAAGTATCAAGACATTAAGATAATTCATCAGTCCATTCATTCATTCAACTAATAAATTTGTTTCCTTTTTTCCTACTCTAACAAAAAGGATTCAAGCAGCTAAATTCAACTATGGTGTTCATTCACAAGGATTGTGTACCCTATTCTGGACAATATAAAATTGTGATACAATGGGTCACAAAACTACTGGGGAAGGAAAACATGTATTTGAGAAAGTTAAAACAATGTAAGTCTTTGTCTTTTGTAGATATTCTACTCTCAGTTTTACCTCATTTCCCCAATCCATATTCTATGTTATGACCAGAGTTCTCTCTCTATAATGAAAATCTCATCACATAAATCTGCTTAAAGCCCGTTAGTGGTTCTCTATTACTTATTGGAAGAAAGTAAAGTGCCTTAGAATTGTGTGTACAGTGTTTGTGATCTTGTCCAGGTCCACCTTTCCAGACTCATCTGCAGTTACCATCCCTCCTTCCTGTTTATAGAATGGGAGCCTGTGGATAGCCATGAAACTCTCAGCTTTGTCTTACTCAGCTTTGACTTCCCAGTGTTAGAGTAGAGGCTTTAAGGACACTTTATTTTTAATTAACGCAGCCTTTTCCCACCCACCAATCTCTTTTTTAAACTATTTTATTATAAATTTAACACATACAGAACATTTCATAAAACAAATGAATGGCCTAATGAGATATTGTGAAAAGAGCATTCATGTTTTTATCACCTAATTAAAAAACTAGAACTTTGCTGGCTCCTCAGAAGCCCTCTGCATTCCCTTAAGCATATCCTTTTGTCTCCTCCTCAAAGGTAAACACTCACCTCATCTTTTCATCTGTTCTCAGTTTAAGCCACAATCCCCACACTCCACCTCACCTCTGTGATCTTTCTTCTGACCTCATATAGCCCTGTTTCATTCTCTGATCTTTTAAACACCTATTTCTTTAGCATTCATTTAGCTTCTAGTAAGCCACAGCATCTCAAAGTATTATGTGTTTTATACATTTATATTTATGATATTCTTCTTGTAGTTTTTATATTATTTTGCCTTCACTGTAGGTATTTTCATGTTTAAATTGATTTTCTATGTTTATTCTTTCTTATTTCATTTAAAAAAATTTTTATTTGAGTATAGTTGACACACAATGTTATATTAGTTTCTGGTGTGCAACATTGTGATTCAATTTCACTGTAGTATGCTATCTATTCTCTATATTGTTACTGTGTATGTTTTACTTTTATACTTAAAATCTCATTTTAATTGCTCAATGAATATTTATTGATTGGGTAACTGTGGCTGGGTGAAAGGCAAACATATTAGAGCATGTAATAGGCAGAAATTTACTCAGCCAGAGAAAGAGAAATAGCAGAATATAATCTACAAATAGAGAAAGGGAGAGAGAGAAGAAAGATGTTGTTCTGAGATAATGCACATGAATATTCAAGAGTTTCACACACTGAGAATCTCAATTTCCTTCCTTATTCACTTCTTCACATCATAACAAATGTTAGGAATTCCAGATTTGCATCTGATTTAATCTTCATGCATTTTAATGTCTCTGGTTTTGATTATAGGGGGCATTTAGGCTCAAGTAGTACATGTCTCTCTTCAGCATTTCACTCTAAAGAAAACATGGCCAGAATATGGGCCAGACTATGGGATGAACTCCTGACATGCATACTTCAGGAAGAATTCTACATTGTAAGGGAAATTGGAAGAGATTACACTGAAAATCCTTTCCCACTTTATGATGGCAAGGGTAAATGAAAACCATTGGCAATCTGAATATAATGATTAAGCCTGCAGTTTTATTTGGAAATTAAGTTGATGCTGAAAACTCAGGTCTATGACATTAAGTTATAATTCAAATATCTCCTAGATTTCACTCAGTAAATACAGTTGAGGCTTTTAGTCAATCTATATCCATCTTTTCAAGTCCTGGATGGAATAACAAATGTTAAACATGTAAAGTTGAATAATCTTTCCTTGCTCTTCACATACTGTTCAGTGATTCTTCCCACCTTACTAATACTTTTTTGTGGAATTTGACTTATTATTTGAGGTTCAAATAAAACATATACTTCTATATGAAGTCTATCTTGATCCCTCATGAAAGTTGGGGCTTTGTTTGTTCTGATCCCACTTTTTTTCTTAAAGTATTTAATACATTGGATTTTGAAGGTGCATTTATCTGCCCCCAAAGAATTATAAGTTCCTCAGCTTTAAGGATTGGGTTTTATTTAGTACTAAACCTATGATAGATGCTTAATAATTTGAGTGAATAAAAAATACAAAGTAGTGAAATTTAAGAAACAGAATAAAAAACAATGAACAGCTAATACTGGAATGAATAACTTCTTTTTTCCATTTACTAGATTAGACACTAACAAAAGGCATCCAGAAGTTCACAGTTCAGTGGGGGAAACAGAAATGAATACATGCAATATTGTTGGTGGGAGGAAGATGGAGATGGGTAAGGTACTGTGGGAACCAGAGGACTGGTCTTCAGCTCCGACTGGGGAATGAGAGACAGATGTTCAAGTTAATTCATTAAGGACAGATAGCCAGTCAGGAGGAGAAGGGGTAGAGGTGGGGGGGCATTCAAGACTGAGGAAACAGAAGCAGTGAAAGTCTTCTATCTTAATGAAAGCATAGTCATGTTTCTCCTTACACAGAGATTCTCTATTTCTTGCATCACAGGCTTTTCTAGTTTGAATAATGTATTTTTGAATGACTTAGTCTCTTTTGGGTAAATGCTTTCCAGATTTCCTCTCCCCATCTCTACTCCTGCTTCCCTCACTTTTCCAAGTGAACCTCATGGCAACAGGTAAGACAAATGATTGGAATGCATGTGGCATTCTCTAGAACCTTATTCTCATTCTCAGTGGACAGCCATTCAGATATATTCCTTGAGCTGGTGATCTTTCAGGTGCAGCTGGCTTCACTTGACCTTTTGGAGGATGTGTAAGCATCTGTGACTAGAATCCACAGTCTATGGCATTTATATGAAATTTTAAATGTGGCAACCACTTCATTCAGATCCTGGATCTTAACCAGTCTGCTGCTCCTATCAGCACCTCAACATTTGGCCACATGTTTGAGTACCAGCACAGGCTTTGGGGAACAAGGAAAGATGCTTCAGGATCCTTTCTGAGCACTATCCCTCAGGATTTCCAAGTATGTGCATCTGGATGTTTCCACTGAATCCCTTCCACAACTAGAACTGGAGAACTTAAAAAAGCCCTGACACATTGCTGGAGATCTAGAAGACAGTGCGTATGCAAGACTTGACCTTGGAAAAAAGAAGGCTCTAGTCATACCAGTCCATGTTTGGCTGACAATGAGGTCCTGCATAGGCAGGAAATGAAAGCTAAGACTGTTTGATAAATTGCCTGAGGTTTGAAGGCATGTCTTCACACACAGATCTCAATGGCAAAGGGTGACATACAGGTAAACCATTTAAGGAAATCTTCTGGAAGATTGTTGGTTGCCACTAAATAATACTGGCTCAATGACCCTTAGGAACCTGGCTTAAAAATAAAAACAAGAACTTAAAAAAAAACAAAAAACCTAGCAGAGAACTCAGTGGCTACATATTACAGAATATCAGCAACAGTAACAAACTTTGGAGGGCATAGAGATCTGATACCATAGTTGTTAAAATATAAAATATATTATCTAAAGTATCCAGTTTCAACAAAAATTATGAGACACACACAAAAAAATGAAAATATGACACATGCACAGGAAAAAAGGAGAGCCAAGGGAAAATGCTCCTGAGATGAAACCGATCATGGACTTAGTAGACAAAGGCTTTGAGTCAGTTATAAATATATTAAGGTAACAATATAATTAAAGGAAATTACAACAACAATAACTTACCAATTGAAGGATATCAATAAAAACAAATAAATATTAAAAAAAAAACCTCAGTAGACATTCTAGGGTTGAAAAGTACAAAATTGAAGTTAAAAAGTTCACTAGAGGTGCTAAAAAAATTGAGCTGGCAGAAGAAAGAATCAGTGAATTTGATGATAGGTCAATTAAGATTGTCTAGTCCTAGGAATAGAAAGAAAAAAGGATGGAAAAAAAGTGAACAGCACCTCAGAGCCTGTGGACATAATTAAGCATATAAACATATGTAAAATGAGTCTCTAGGAAGGAAAGAAAAGAGAAAGGAGCAGAAAGAGTACTTGAAGAAAGAATAATCCCGAACTGCTAAAATTTGATGAAAGGCATTAATCTACATATCCTAAAACCTTTATAAACTAAGATAAACTCAAAGAGATCTACACAAAGACACTTCATAAACAAATACTAGAAAGACAAAGACAGAATCTTGAAATCAACAAAAGAAGTAACTCATCACATACAAAGGATCCTCATCAGAAACCACAGAGACCAAAGGGAAGTGGGAAGACATATTCAAAGTACTAAAAGAAAGAGACTGTCAACCAAGAATGCTATATCCAGTAAAGTTATCCTTCACAAATGAAGGAGAAATTAAGATATTCCCAGAGAAACAAACTCTGAGACAATTTGTCATTAGCAGAGTTGTCCAATAAGAAATACTAAAGGAAGCCCTTCAGGGTAAAAAGAAAAGACACCAGATGGTAACTCAAACCCACATTAATAAATAAGCATTAGAAAAGGTAAGTACATATATAAATATAAGACAGTATAAACATTTTTGTTTCACTTTTATTCTTTTATCTGATTTAAAAGACAACTATATTAGGCAATAAGTATAAAACTGTTGTACTTGGAATGTATAACTATATAATCTGTATGAAAATAGTAACACAAAAAGGGGAGGGACCAGAAGTATATCAAAGCAAAGGTTTTATGTACTATTGAGTAAAGTTAGTATTAACCTGAATTAGATTGTTTTAAGTTAAAATGCTAACTGAATCTCTAAGGCAACCACTATTAAAATAACTAAAAATATATAACAACAGAAACAACAAGGAAATCAAATTGGTACAGAAGAAAATATGTATTTAACACAAAAAATACAGTAACAGAAAAATAGAGGAACAAAAAGACATAAGCTACATATAAAAAACAAATAGCAAAATGCCAGATATAAATCTTACGTTTTCAACAATTACAATAAAGATAAGTGAAGCAAACACTCCAATCAAAAGGCATTGATTGGAAGAATATATGAAAATAAAATATGATCCACTTATATTTTGTCTACAAGAAACACACTTAAGATTCAAAGACACAAATAGGTTGAAAGTAAAAGAATGGAAAACAAAATATAAAACAGAGTGACAAAAAGAAAGCTGGAATGGCTATCCAATATTAGACAAATAAAATTTTAAGACAAAATTGATACTAAAAAAAGTAGAACATTTTATATGATAACCAGTCCTTCAGGAAGACACATAATTATATATGTATACTCACCTAACAACAGAGTCCCCAAATTAATCAAGCAAAAACTAACAGAATTAAAGGGATAATTAGAAAACTAAATAGTATTGGAGGGTTCAATCCCAAAAAATTCAACAAGGAAATATAAGACCTGAAATGTAAGACCAAAAAAAACTAGTCAACTAAATCTGACATCTATAAAATGTTTCACTCAACATTAAAAAAATATACATTATTCTTAAGTGCATATAAAAATTTGCCAGGATAAATTATATGCTAAACCATAAAATAGGCATCAATAAATTTCAGTGTCTTGAATCCATACAAATTATTTTCTTTGACACCACTGGAATTATATTAGATATAAAAAATGAGAAGGAAATTTGGGAAATTCACAAATATGTAGAAATTAATAACCAATAGACCAAAGAAGAAATCATGAGAGAAATTAGAAAATACAATGGCAAGTATTCAAATAAAAAAAAAATATACTAAAACTTATGGAATGCAGCTAAAGTAGTTCCCAAAAGGAAATTTATAGCTGTAAATAAATGCTTATATTTAAAAAGGAGAAAGATCTCAAATCAATAATTTAATCTTTTATCTTAATAAATTCAGAAAAAAACCAAAAACCAAACCTAAAGCAAGCAGAATGAATGAAATAATAAAGATTAGAGCAGAAATAAATGAAATAGAGAACAGAAAATAATAGGAAAAAGTCCTAAAGTTGGTTTTTTGAAAAGTTCAACAAAATTAATAAGTCTTTAGCCATATACCAAGAAAAAAAGAGAGAAGACTCAGATTACTAGACTAACATAAGGAATAAAAGAGGGAATATCACTAGCAAACTTATAGAAGATTATAATGGAACATGGAAAACTGTATGACAAGTCTTGTAACTTAGGTGAAATGGACAAATCCCTAGGACACAAACTACCAAAATGGACTCAAGCAGAAATAAGAAATCTGAATAGACCCATACATATTAAAAGACTGAATTAATAATTAAAAACTTTTCATAAATAAAAATCCAAGTCTAGATGGCTTCATTGGTGAATTCTACCAAACATTTAAAAAAGAATTAATACCAATCTTTCACTCACTAGACTATTTGAAGTGGCAGCAGTAGAAACAGCAGGAGAGGAAGGAGAGAAAGAAACACTTTCCAGTCATTCTATAAGGCCAGCATTACCTTGTTTTGAAAATCAGACAAGGATATCACAAAGGAAATGACAGACCAATATCCCTAATGGATGTAAATGTAAAAATCGTCAACAAAATACTAGCAAAATGAATCTAGCAACACACAAGAAGGATTATACACCATGACCAAGATAAATTTATCCCAGGAATGCAAAGTTATATTAACATGTGAAAATCAAGAAATTTAATATACTATATTAATAGAATAAAGGACAAAGCACATGATCATCTCAATAAATACAAAAAAAAATTAGACAAAATCCAACACCTTTCCATGATAAAAACACTCCATACACTAGAAACAGAAGGAAACTTCCTCAACCTGACAAAGAGAAGCTACAGAAATCCCACTTCTAATTTCAAATTTAATGGTAAAAGACTAAATGTTTTCTCCCTAAAATCAGGAAAAAGACTCTTACACCAACTCTATTCAATTCTAGAATTTCTGCTAAAGACTCTAGCCAGGAGAGTTAGGCAAGAGAAAGGAATTAAAGGTATGAGATTAGAAAAGAAGAAGTAAAATGATCTCTACTCAAAGATTAAATGATCTTAAATACAGAAAATCCTAAACAGCACACACACACACACATACACACATAATCACCTATTAGAACTAATGAATGAGTTCAACAAAGTTACAGAATACAAGATCAATATGCACAAATCAATTTATTTCCATATGTTGGCAATTAATAATCTAAAACTGAAATTAAGGAAAATAAATTCCATTTATACTAGCATCAAAAAGAATAAAATACTTAGGAATAAATTTAACGAAAGAAATACAAGACTTGTACACCAAAAAACTACAAAACACTGTTGAAATAAAATAAAGATTTAAATAAATAGAGACAATCTTTGTTCATGCATCGGAAGCATTACTCTCCATATTGATCTACAGATTCATTGCAATCCCTATCAACATCCCAAATTCCCTTTTGCAGAAATTGACAAACTGACCCTAACACTTTATGGAAATGAAAGGGATACAGAATTTCCAAAAGAACCTTAGGGAAAAAACAAGAACAAAGTTGGAAAATTCATACTTCTCTATTTCAAAACTTACTACAAAGTTACAGTAATCAAGACAGTGTGTTACCGGCATAAGGATAAAAATATAGATAGTGGTATATATAATGGAGAGTCCAGATACTAGCTCTTATATTTATGGTCAACTGGTTTTCAAAAAAGTGTGTCAAGATAATTCAGTGGGAAAGAATAGTCTTTTAAACAATTGGTACTGGGACATCTGAATTTTCATTTGGATTAGTATGAAATTGGACCCCTACTTCACATTGTATATAAAATGAACTCAGATGATAAGCCTAAATATACTAGATGATAAGCCTAAATATACTAAAAACTACTGAGCTGCATACTTTAAATGAGTGAAAGGGAAAAAGATATGACAGGTAGATAAAGAGAGGCATGAAATCTCAGAGAGCATGGCTCTGCACTTTTGGAAAGTCACTTCTTTTTAGAAGTCCAGATTTGGCCAGATCTCTATATTTCTTTTTTTTTTTAAGGTTGTATTTATTTATTTGACAGAGAGAGACAAAGCAAGAGAGGGAACACAAGCAGGGAGAGGGAGAAGCAGGCTTCCTGCGGAACAGGGAGCCCAATGCAGGGCGTGATCCCAGGACCCTGGGGTCATGACATGAGCCAAAGGCAGACGCTTAACGACTGAGCCATCCAGGCACCCCAAGATCTCCATATTTCTAAGCACTAATGTTAAACTATTAAGCTCAATTATATGACCTATGAGTGATATCTTACGCATGTCAAAGTATTTTTATACATGTCATTTTATTTGGCCAGAAAGACAAATATTATTAATGGTTCAAGAAATTTTTAATTTCTTCTCCATCAAAATATTTTATAAGAATTATAACAAGAGGCAGAAATGGATTTAGGAGTTCTTTCAACAATATTTTCTTAAATATGTCTAAAGAATCATCAACTTTGCTAACGTGTTTTTGGGAGGAAAAAAGAAAGTTTCACAGTCAAAAATGTTTAGAAAGTGTGTACAACATTCCTTTCTTGGAAATTGACAATGGATATGAGGCTATTAAAGGCTCTGAAAAGGTATTTACTTACTCAGCAAATATTCATTCTGTGAATTCCTTAGTGTCAGGCACTGCCCTACGTTTAATGGAGCTTGCGTTCTAATATTGCACAGAGAACACTATAATAATACTATATTAATAATAACACTATATTAATAATAATAACACTATATTAATTATTTCTCAACTTATTTGATCACAGAATAACTTTTTCCATTAACATTCGGAGAATACACTTTGTCAATAAGGATATATCTTTCTATGTATCCACATTCTAATGGAACTGCTAAAAGACAGTCGGGGTTTGGGAGGGGGAAGCAGCATATGCAAACATCCTGAATCATACACAAACTGTATTTTTAGTCTTTGCTGTTGTCAAAAGGCACTTTGGGAATTGAACTTTTAAGGAATAGGATGTGATGGTTTTATTAAAAGTGAGGATTGGAAAGAAAACATATGATGTGAACAGTCAAAATATTTGTGAACATATGTTAGATGACCCAGTTTTCCAGATCTCTGCAATTATGTACGAGTTGACAAAAGTCAAATGCAATTAATTATGGTGCTATACAGGACATATGTACTAAATTAAGATACCATCTTAGATATTTGAGTGTAAGGAATTGGAAATTCCCTCTTTTGACTATTAGGGAATTTTAAAGGAAGTATAAATCCCCTCTTTAAAAAATGTATTCAAGTGACAATAAACAACTAGGAATTTAGGCACACCAGTAGTTTGAGCTGGATAAAACTAAAGCTAGAGCAAGTTTTAAAATATACAAATTATCTTCAAAGACATTATTAAAGGTCATGACTTTTCCACTAATTTCTATGAAAAAAAATTCTCTTTACACCCACATAATTTTCTCTAATAAAGCCCAGTTTCATATAAGTGGAACTATACAATATGTGGCCTTCTTTATCTGGTTTATTTCTTTATCTGGTTTATTTCTTACTTAGCATGATGTTTCAAGGTTCATTCACATTTTAGCATATATTAGAATTTCATTCCTTTTTAAGGCTGGATAATATCCATTGCATTACCACATTTTGTTTATCCATTCACCTGTTGACGAACATTTGGGTTGTTTCTACTTTCTGGTTGTTGTGAATACTGATGCCATGAAAACTGGTACACAAGTATCTGTTTGAATACCTGCTTTCAAATCTTTTGAGTATACATCAAGGAGTGGAATTGCTGGATCATATGGTAATTCTACGTTTAACTTCTTGAGAAAATGCGAAAATGTTTCCTACAGCAGCTGTGCCATTTTACATCCCCACCAGCAATGCACAATGTTTCAATTTCTCCACATCTCTACCAATACTTTTTATTTTTTCCTTTTTTTCTTGATAATAGCTATCCTAATAGGTGTGGAGTAGTATTTCATTTTTGTTTTGATTTACATTTCCCTATGGCTAGTGATGTTGAACATCTTTTCATGTGTCTTATTGGCCATTTGTATATCTTCTTTGGAGAAATGTCTGTTCAAGTCTTTTTCCCATGTTTGCATTGGGCTGTTTGTTTTTTGTTGTTAGGTAGTAGGAGTTCTTTATATATTCTGAAGATTAGTCCCTTATTAGATATATGCTTTGCAAATATTTTCTCCTATTCCATGGGTTACCTCTTCATTCTGTTGATAGCATCCTTTGATATACAACAGTTTATAATTTTGATGAAGTCTGATTTATCTATTTTTTCTTTTCTTGCCTGGGCCTTTGGTGTCATACCCAAAAATCATTGCCAAATCCAGTATTATAAAGATTTTCTCCCTATGTTTCCTTCTAAGAGTTTTATTTCTTAGGTTTAAATGTTTGATCTAATTGAGTTAATTTTTGTGTATGGCATAAGGAAGCATCCAATTTCACTGTTTTGCATGTGGATATCCAGTTTTCCCAGCACCATTCATAAAAAAAAAAAAACTGTCCTTTCCCTTTTGAATGATGTTGCCATCCTTGTTAAAAATCAAAAGACTATATTCAAGCATTATTTTGGATTCTCTATTCTGTTCCATTTGTCTATATTTCTGTCCTTATGCCAGTACCACACAGTTTTGATGACTATATTTTATATTAAGTTTTCAGATCAGGAAATGTGAGTTCTTCTACTTTTGTTCCTCATTTTCAAGATTGTTTTAACTATTCTGAATCCCTTGAGGTTCCATATAGATTTTAAGATGGGTTTTTCCATTTCTGCAAGAAACACCATTGGTGCCTGATCCATCTGTTAGTCATACTTCTTTTCAGGAATTTTCAGTTACATAGGCATATTTGAAGTATTTAAGACCCCCATATTTTCATTTTAATGCATAAACCTTGGTTCTTTTTCTGGGATTCCCCTCTATACCTTTCTTGGGGAGTTGGTTATTTTTCCGAAAGGCCAGAGCCCTATAACATCATTAATTGGTTTATATCCTCAAATTCTCAGAAATGTATCTGAATGCAAAACTTTATAAATCCCAAATTAGTGATTGATAATTCTTTTAAGAGGGGTTAGTAAGATTGATAGAGCATAATTTAGAATTGATGGTAATCCAGCCCTAAACGATGGGGCTTCTAGACTGGCCTGGTGGCCTTAAAGTCTTCTACCATCTGCTTGAGTAGAAGCTATCCCAGTGAAACCTCAAAATTCATTTTGGATGGAAAGCTTTGGTGAAGGTTTGGTGCTCTGGCAGGAGAGGAAGGTAGGGAATGGGCAGAGCAATATTCTATATTTGTTTATGTGTGTGATCTGACTCCTCGTCTATAAATGAGTGTATCCCATGACAGAATACACATAGCAACATCTTTAGAGCACATATGGACATTCCAAAGAGGCATATGTGGTTAGCAAAACTCTATTTCAAGAGTGAAAGGGCCTTCAGACTTGCAAAGCTTTTTTTGAGAAACAAAAACAGGAAGTAGTAAGGTGGAATCTCCAAGTCTTTGTTTCAAAGGAAGGAGCAATTTGTCTGGGCTGAATCTACTCCAGGTAGATTCTTGTATTATTTAGCTCCTGTTTGCAAGCACTAAATATCAGAGATATTAAGAGCAATGTTTAATACTTTGAGTAGAACATTTTATTCCTAAGTATATATCCACACATATTTTTTAAAGTTTTAGGCCCCTTGGTAAGCATCCCTCTATCTTTATGGCCTTTCTCCAACCTTGGATAGTGACTGCAGCATTCACATCCTTTGAACATCTTTGAGAAAACCATATTTTGCCTTCCTAATTGGGAATTTGACATTCTGCCACAGTCTCTGCCGCAGTCTTACTAATTTGTCTGTCTTGGGAGGCACTGCGTGCTTTACCCTAATTGAAGAGAACAGAAATTTGGATGGAGATTTATGTTAGTAAATTTAAAACACATACATACCTGGGGGGGGGCGGGCACCAGAGTGGCTCAGTAGGTTAAATATCTGACTCTTGACTTTAGCTCAGGTCTTGACCTTAGGGTTGTGAGTTCAAGCCCTGCTTTGAGTCCCACACTAGATGTGGAGCTCACTTAATTTTTTTTTTTTAATTAAGGGTGCCTGGGTGACTCATTCCATTAAGTGACCGACTCTTGATTTCGGCTCAGGTCATGATCTCAGGGTCCTGAAGTCGAGCCCCGCATGAGGCTCTGAGCTGGCCATGAAGACTGCTTAAAATTATCTTTTTTCCTCTCCTTCTGCCCCTCCTCACTCTAAAATAACAAACAAACAAAAAAAAAACCCTCCTCAAAACAAAAAACACATACATACCTGAAGCAACACTACATTTTTAAAATATATACATATATTTATATATTCATTATATTTATAATGCATATATTTTGTAAATATACAAATACAACATTTATGTATGTATACCTTTGAAAGATACACATATACACACACACATAGACATAGTTTGGACATATTACAGTGAGTCCTTATGGGGATAAAGGGGGTGGGAATGGGAACGGTAATTTTAAAAAAAAGAGAGAGAGAAAGAGGGCTTTCCGTGGACTAGTGATAATATATCTAAGGCCAAAAACAAAACAAAAGATGGGGAAGGATTTTCTCATATGAGGAAAAGAGGCAGGAGAACACATATGAGGCAGAGGAATGATATACAATTTACTCACTTATTAATTAACTCAATCTATATCCACAGAGCATCTTCTATGTGCTCAACACTATGCTAGGCATTAAGGATATGATATTACACAAGGCAGATGTCAACCCTAAATTTGCCAGGCACTGTGCAAAGCGTATGATGTATACAACATAGACCTCACAATAGCCCTTTAAAGGGGGGTAAGTGCTATTATTATCCCCAGCTTAGATAGTGATAAAGTCAAGGTGCATAGAGGTTAAATAATTTGCCCGGGGCCACACAACCAGTAAGTGGCAGAGCCAAGGTTTGAATACCAGTGGTATGACTCTGGAGTCCACATAAGCACAGACTTAATCACTCCTTTTACTTATAAGTAATGTGAGGATAAGTGCTAATGTCATTTAAATGCTCCCAAGTTCTCCAGCTTTCTTCAATTACCTTTTTTACTTTATTACTGGAGGGACTGGTTCAATTTCCATCCCAGACACTGTAGGACATTTGGTATACTTCCTGCAATTAAAAAGTCTAGGAGTACTGAACCACCTTTTGGCAGGAAACACAACCAGGGCTGAGATGAAAATGAGGGCAAGTTTTGCTCTTCCTTTTTTTTTCTTTAAGCTGGAATTCTGAGAGAAGTAAATTGGAGACTTGCTGAGTGGAGCAAAGCAGACCTGCTTTTGCTGAGTTTAGGTGAAAATGAGAGAAGAGAGAGGTGAGGGCTGGGGAGTTGGCAATTCTATAGCTTTGAACATTTCTCTCATTATTTTGCTTCTAAATCAGCCTTGCTGGTACTTTGTTCAATAAAAGCCAAATAAAAAAAATTCTTTGGGAGTAAGAGGAAGTGGGCAAATCTATATTTTCTTGGTTAGTTGGTACTGCAGCAACCTTTCCTACTCCAAACCTAATTCTGGACATGGCTGTCTTTTCTCTCTACCCATAGCAATTTTGGCCTGAAATAGTAAATTGTTCCTTTGCTCCCTGCAATCCTCTTGCCCCAATCCCTCTCCCCAGGACTAAATATGAAATATATTTGCAGCAGAATTTTACTAAAGGTTTGAGAGTTGTTGGGAAGAGGAGTCTGCAGAACAGCTCAGTACAAGCATTAACTTAAGCAACTGTTAGATGTTATTGTCTCAAAAGCCTATCAGCTGATTTTGTAGGCCTGGGAAATGCTTAGCTCCAGCTTGCTTTCAAATGCTCTAGTCTCTTATTCTTTTGAAATACTCTTTTTGTAAAGTCTCCAAACCGTCAAATCTTGTTGGGTTTCCAATGAAGTGTGATCTGGCTCTCTATGTTAGCTCTCTCTTCCTTTAACTGCTTGGGTGGTAGATGGGTGGGCAGAGACCATGTTTCATTGCCAAGAGATTTCAAAACATTTTCTTTGACAAAGAGCTACTACTTCACCTATTATAAATTTTACCACTGTCTAGTATATGAAGGTTTGTACAGTCAATTCTTATTTCAAATAAGTGGTGTTTCTATCTACACTGTCCCAGAGGAAGAGCATTCAATGTGTAGCTGGAATGTATAGGATGTGCATCTATAACCTACAGGGGTGGTGGAGAAATTGGCTAGCAGAGGTGGTAACTCTTAAGGATAACTCTTATCTTAAGGATAAGAAAGAGTGAACCAGGTGAAGGGAATGAAGAGAAAGACAAAAGCATACCAAACCAAAGCCCAGGGGTGAAAGAATATTCATTTAAAAACCCAAAGATAATTTTGTGTTTTTAGAGATTAAAGATTGATTTTTAAAAAGTGGCAAGAGATGAGGAAAAGTGGGCAGACTCTTTGGCAACCAGACTAAGGAATCAGAATTCACTTGAAGTCAGTGAAGAACCATAAAAAAGTTTTATGTAATCAAAGTTTCCTCCTTCCCTTCCCATTTTCTCCCTCTCACTTTCTCTCATTCCTTCTCTCCACCCACCCTCTTTCTAAAAGATCATTGTCCCAGGATTGTAGAGAGTGAACTAAAGGAGAGCAAGAGTGCTGTAGTAATTTGGCTATGGGTCCAGAGAAAAATGGGATAGATTTAAGGATTGTTCAAGATTTGGATGAAGCAGGGGGAGGAAGTGAGGAAGAAAGAGGCATAAAGAATTGGATGGATTATGGGTAGAGTGATGGATTCACTAGAATAGGCAATCCAAAAGGAAAGAAATAGTTAAAAGGATATCTGATGAATTCAGTCTTAGACATGTTGAGTAATAAGATTTCCAGATGGAAACTGGTAAAATGTACATCTGGAGCTCCAGTGGTATCTCTTGAGGTACAGAGTTGGGATTCATCATCAGATAGGTGGTAACTGATGCTCCTAGAGTGGATAACATTACCTACTTAGAATGGCCACATGAGAAAAAGACCTTGGACCAAATGTAAATGAATATTTTAAGAATCAACCAGGAAAGAGGAATCCACCATAAAGATTAAAGGCGAGAGAACAGAGAAATGGGAAGTAGGGCAGAGAAACGAAGGTAAGGAGTATTTAAAGAACTCCTTCATGTCAAAGCTCAGAGAGGTATTCTGGAAATGATGCTACTGTGAGTTATGTTTCTACAATTTGATTATAAGCTTCTTGTGCTGTTGTTGAGTGTGAAATTTCTTGACTGGCAACACACATCGTTCCTCCTAACACTCCCAAAATAGTGCAAGTCCATTCTCTTCTGATAGCATGTTGTTTTACTTTGTGAAGAAAAACTAATCACTCTCTTAATAAATACTACAGAAAATCTGAAGCTGGGGTGCCTGGGTGGCTCAGTTGTTAAGCGTCTGCCTTTGGCTTGGGTCATGTTCCTGCAGTCCCAGGACTGAGCCCTACTTGGGCTCCCCACTCAGCGGAGAGTCTGCATCTCCCTTCCCTTCACCTCACTAGCGTGCTCTCTTTCTCAAATAAGAAATAAAATCTTAAAAAAAAAAAAAGAAAATCTGAAGCTGAGTTCTTTGTACAGATAAATATGGCAGCAACTACTTTTTTTGTACGTCATCTCATTACATGGAAAATAATATATGATTCACAAAAAGCTGACTTTTCTAAACTTTTTATTTTACTCCCCATTAGGATCCATGGGTGAAACCTCTTATTCCCCCAGGCAACTGAATACTTAAATAATTTATTATTTGTTAATAAATATGGAAATTTGGCACTGTGTGTGTTGTAAGGGGTATATCTCTTAGGTTATATACTGCAAAGAGTGGTGTCACATGATTTGCCAGAGCTGGTACTGAGGATTCATGAATGCTTGATTTTGTGGCCCACAGAGCAGTTTCCACTTGGACTCTGTAGCACTCTGCATCAGCTGACTTTAATAAATCTCATTACAGTTCTGGAAATTAGGTACCTGTCAACCACTCAGAAAAGAAAAATAGTTGGGAAAATACTTCTTGTAGCTAAAAACAGGAACAAAAAAGCTTTCACTTCCTTTAATTGGTGTGAAATTTATTTGCTGAGGCTTGTGAGTGCTTGGAAATTATCTACTTCTTTTTTTTTTTTCCATTTGAACTAATTATCTGGAAAGACACTTAAAAGCCAACCAGAAAATGTGTGGCTTTGGCAGCCATACTTCTACTCCCCCACCTCCCAAGAGGAAACATATCCCAGCTGGTTAGGTTCTCTAGAAGATGGTAGCTATAATATCGTGGTGAATTAGCTCAAAGTCTAGCTTCAAATGGATATAGTCCATTCACTTTCAGGTTGTGCTAAGAATTCCAATCTTCAATAAAAGCTAGAAATGATCACAAGACTACATTATATTTGTTTGCTTAACTCATTGTTCTTCAGGTACAAGAAGATGAATAAAATCTAATTCTCCCCTTTTACATTTCTCATTCACCATTGGGTATTATTTATCTACAAAATGACTGAATACAATTTTTCAGCACAGGGTCTTCTAATTTTCTGGCTTTTATGAGAGTATATTTTCTTTCATTTTCTCCCCCCAAAGAACTAACTTGTCTGGGTCCTGTTATTATCAGCTTCTACAGAATGGCTTTCATCTGACCTTTTACACATTATTCTTCTGCCTATAAACAGAATCACTTGATACATCTGGACAACACTTTTAAGTCTTATGTAAAACCACAGTAGAAAATATCAGATATTATCTACTCACAGAGATACACAGTTCCAGAAAATACTTCTTTTCTTCAGATTATTTGGTGCTTAAAAAAAATAAAAACTTCATCACTTATCACATTGCTTCCCTTTTTCAATAGCTGTCAGAGACTTCAGAGCTGAGTATATTGCTGAAATACTATAAGCTAATTGGTCCTTTACCTGATAATGCCCATCCTTTCTGTTTGGTATCCTAATGTTTCCTATATTGGAAATAGGATGGCTTTTGTCCATAGTCATACCAGAGTTTGCTACTTGCCTCTTGGTACTTGCATGAAGCCACTTGACCTCTTGGCAAGCCATTTGACCTCTATGTGCTTCAGTTTCCTTATTTGTGAGATGGATAAACGTATCCTCCTTTTATCAAGTTATTTGTGAGAGTTAAATGAAAATCTGTGTTGTAGCCTTTGATAAGAGCTAAAGATAAGTTGGTTTAGTTTTATGAAAATGGACCACCTTGAGTTTTATTCTTAAATACTTTGCTGAGTTTAAATCTGTTCATGGTGGAATGCTGACTGGAAAGAGTAGGTGCATCTTTGCATCTAGAGCTGAGCGATCCTTCATATAAGAAGGAAGAAAACCTGTAGGAAGCCAGAAAGTTGTTTATAGTCTCCTGCATAATTTTAAAATTGATCTATTTGAATTTATTTGTAGCAGAACATGGTTTTTGAAAGCTGTTCAATGTACTGCTCCAAGAAACCACCACCAACTGACCAGGTAGGATGAGAGAACTAAGCTCACCCTGCACCCCTATGTTGTCATCTAAAAACCTAGACATATCTTTATAAAGTTCTCTTCTAGAATAAGACAGTAATTCACATGGCCTCTTCCACATACTCTCATCTCTGACTTATACTGTAACTATAGAAATTTTTTCAAAATGGCTATTGGGAAAATCAAGATTGTGTCTGGCAATGGAACAAATTGTTTTAAAGATGTAAAAGACTCGAAACAAGCAGGGAAATTAACCTTAAGTTATAATCTCTTGTTGTCAATTTCTTGAGTAGCAAGTATAATTTAGTTCACCAGTGAATTATTTTTTGAAACTAAAAATAGAGGTAGTTTAGTGTAGAGGCTCAAAGCACAGATTCTGAATCCAGACTGTTGGCATTTAGAGCTTGCTTTGCTACTAATAGTCTTTGGGAAAACTACTGAAATTCTTTTGTGTATCAGTCTTCTTATCTGTAAAATGAGAACTTAATTTCTCTGTGCTTCAGTTTCTTCATCTGTAAGATGTAAACAGTAATGATACTTAAAGATCATAAGATTGTTATGAGGATTTAATGCTTTAATACATGCAAAGCACTTAAACATGCAGTAAGTTCCTTATAAGCATTTGTTAACTAAATAATTTTAAGCCAGTCAACAATTAAGGAAGCATGGATAGATGTGTAGGCAGGTTTTATGAAATAGGAACTTTTTTTGGAGACAGGTTAAAATTTGACTCTACCCCTTGCTGACTGTGACGGCTTGGACCAGTCACTTTTACCATCTGAGGAAGAAAATGAATAGTCACTTTGCAGAACTGTTGTGAGGGTTTGAGCTAACCTGTGCAAATAACCTAACATAGTCCCTAGAACATGGGAGGAGAGCAAATTAGAGAAGTAATTATTTAGCATTGCCCTTAAAAATGGAAAGGTAGAAAGGAGATTACATGCATAGCAGGAAGGCTGTGGATTAGCCAACAGGAAGATTTTCCTGGCAATAAATATTATAAAAGGTTGGAACAGTTCCTTGGCAAACCTTAATTCCATGATAGGCATCTGAATCAGTCTGGTTGGGTAGAATATAGATGCTAGAGACATAGTCCACAAATTTCATTCTTTGGATCTCCCTTCCTTTCTTCCTCCTTCCCTCCCTTCTCCTCCTTTTTTCCACACTAAGTACCTATCATGTGCCAAACATTATGCCAGGCAATGGTGGTATATATATAACTAGAATCCAGTTCCTCTCCTTCAGAGGACCGATGAAGACACTGCTGCAATAAAAGGAACTAAGGGGAGGGGTAGGACTTACAGGCTAAATGTACAGGATTTGGAAACAGGATCTTAGAGCTGAGGGAGAGAGAAGGAGTAAAGTTGATTCCAAAGTGTCAAGGTGGGTAATTTGATGGGTAGTATAGCCAATGACTAAGTCCTGGATATAGAAGTAGGTTAGTGGAAACAAAAAAAACATAGCTCAAACAGATTAACTTTGAGGAGCTCTTTTTAGGTATTTTACATTTTAGCTATTGTGAATCATGCTTCTGTGAACATGGCTGTACACATATCTCTTTGAGACCCCACTCTCAATGCTTTTGGGTGTATATCCAGAAGAGGCATTGCTGGATCATATGGTAATTCATTTTTAAATTTTTTGAAGAACTGTCATACTGTTTTCCACAGCAGCTATACCATTTTACATTCCAACCAACAGGGCACAGGGTTCTAATTTCTCTACATCTTCACCTACTCTTGTTATTTTCTGTTGTTTTGATAGTAGCCATTCCTAATAGATGTGAGATGGTATCTCATTGTGGTTTTTGACTTGCATTTCCATAATGATTGGTGATGATAAGCATCTTTTCATGTATTTATTTGTCATTGTATATCTTCTTTAGACAAATGTCCACTCAAGTCCTTTGCCCATTTTTGAATTTGGTTGTCTGATTTTGTTTTTATTGGCAAGCTGTAGAAGTTCTTCGCACATTGTAGATATTTAATCCCTTATCAGATATATGATATGCAAATATTTCCTCCCATTCTGTTGCTTGTCTTTTCATTCTATTGATAGTGTCCTTTGATGCATATATATTTTGAAAATTTTATGAATTCCAATTTGTCTATTTTTTCTTTTGTAGCTGTGTCTTTGGTCTCATATCCAAGAAATAATTGCCAAATCTAATGTTTGAAGCCTTTGCCCACCGTTTTCTTCTAAGGGTTTTATAGTTTAAGCTCTTATGTTTAAGTCTTTGATCCAGTTTGAGTTAATTTTTTGTATATGATGTTAGGGTAGAGTCCAAATTCATTCTTTTGCATGTGAATATCCAGTTTTTTTCAAAACCACTGGTTGAAGAGTCTATCCTTTATCCATTGTGTAGCTTTGGCACCCTAATCAAAGATTATTTGACCATATATAAGAGGGTTTATTTCTGGCCTTTATTCTATTCCAGTGGTCTATATATCTATCTTTATACTGGTAACATACTGTTTTGATTACTGTAGTTTTGTAATGTTTTGGACTATGGAATCTTTGTCAAGATTTTTTTGGCTATTTGGGGTCCTTTGAGATTTTGTATGAATTTTAGGCTCAGCAGGAGCACCTCTACCCCATGGTTCTATGTGGAATAGGTGGAGGCCATCTGGCCTGTTGAAACCAAGGCAGTGGCCCCAGGCCCCACCTTTGAAACCAAAGAAGCAGGCTTGATGATCTCTGAATAGGCTTTGAGGTCATTCTTCTTCTTCCTCTTCCTCTTCCTCTCCTCCTCCTCCTCCTCCTTCTTCTTCTAAAGAATAGCACGTGTTTGGATATGTATAGGTTTATTGTCCCTTCCTGTGGAATCTAAGAAGTCTGATAGCCTTCTTCATTTTACCCTCACTCTATCCCCTTCAGTTAAAACTGGTAGTGTTTCTGCTCATATAATCCCATAATTGTTGTATCAAGTGATAGTTCAGACACTCCCTTCAGAGAATTTTCTCTTCAGAGAATTTTTTCATTTTGTCTAACATGGACAGGCTGAGAATTTTCCAAATCTTCAGATTCTGGTTCCTTTTGCTCAACAATTTCTTCAGTTTGTCTCTCTTCTCTTGTGTTCTACTATACGCAGTAAGAAGAAACCAAGCCATTCTTTCAATACTTTGCTTCGAAATCTCCTCAGCTAAATATCCAATTTCATCTCTTGCAAATTCTGCTTTCTACAAAACACTAGAACACAAGACATGCAAATTCTTTGCTACTTTATAACTAGGATTATCTTTCCTCCAGTTTCCAATACTCTTTCTCATTTATGTTAGGGTTTTCACCAGAATGGCCTCTAATGTCCATATTTCTACCAACATTCTATTCTTGAAGGTGTGTGTGTGTGTGTGTGTGTGTGTACACTGTAAGATGATAGAAGCTGTCTTTACATCTTTGCCAGCATTTGTTATTTCTTGCCTTTTTGGTAACTGCCATCCTAACAGGTTTGAAGCAATATCTCATTGTGGTTTTGACTTACATTTTCTGATGATCAGTGATGCTGAGCACCTTTTCAGTACTTGTTGCCCATTTGTATGTCTTCTTTGGAGAAATATCTATTCAGGTCCTTTGCCCATTTTTTAATAGGGGATTTGTTTTTTGTTACTGGGTTGTATGAGTTCCTTGTATATTTTGGATATTAAATCCTTATTGGATGTGTGATTTGTAAATATTTTCCCTCATTCCATAGGTTGACTTTTCTATGCAGAAGCTTTTTAGTTTGATGTAGTCCTACTTGATTATTTTGCTTTTTTTGACTTTGATTATGGGTCAAATCCAAAAAATCATTGTCAGGATGAATGTGAAGGAGCTTACTCTGGTGTTTCCTTTTATAAGGATATTAATCCTATTATATCAGAGCCCCACCTTCATGACTTCATTTTGACTTAATTACTTCTTCAGAGGCCTCCTCACTGGGGTTCAACATTTGCATTTTGGGGAGACATATACAGTTCATTATACACATTTTTTCATCCATTCATTTGCTAATGGGTACTTGGGTCGCTTCCATCTTTTTGGCTACTGTGAAAAATACTGTTATGAACACGAGGGTACACATATCTGTTCAAGTCTTTGCTTTCAATTCTTCTGGGTATATATACCCAGAAGTGAAATGGCTGGATCATATATAAATTCTATGTTTAGTTTTGTAGGAATTGCCATACTGTTTCAGAGTGGCTATACGATTTTATATTCCCACCAGCAATGCACAAGGGTTTCAATTTCTCCGCATCCTCACCAACACTTGTTTTTTTATTAACTAATTAATAACTTAAATAGCCATCTTAGTGGAGAGAACATCATATTCCACTGTGGTTGTGATTTGCACTTCTTTAAAGATCAGTCATATCAGCATCTTTTCATGTGCTTATTTGCCATCTGCATATCTTTAGAGAAATGCACATGCAAGTCCTTTGCCTGTTTTTGAATTGTTATTTTTGTTGTTGTTGAACTGTGGGAGTTCCTTACATATTCTCGATATCAATCCCTTATCAAATATATTATTTTCAAATATTTTCTCCCATTCTGTAGGTTAACTTTCATTCTGTACATAGTGTCCTTCGATACACAAAAGTTTTTAATTTTGACGAAGTTCAATTTATCTGTTTTTTTCTTCCCTTGCGCTTTTGAAGTCACAACCAAATATCACTGCCAAATCCAATGTCATGATTATTCTCCCTTGTATGTTCTAAGAGTTTTATAATTTTAGCTCTTGTGTTTAGATTTCGACACCTCTTAAGTTAATTTTCATATATGCTGTAGGGTAAGAATCTAATTTTTTTCTTTGCATGTAGATATTTAGTTTTCCTAGCACCATTTGTTGAAGGGACTATCAGAGAAACCATCACCTTAGCTTTTCTTTTTGGGACGTTTTTGATTACTGATTCAATCTTCTTTCTAGTTATAGGTCTGTTTGGATTTTCTTTTTTTTATGATTTAAATTTTGCAGGCTATATGTTTCTAGAAATTTGTCCATTTCATCCAGGTTATTCAATTTATTTGTGTACAATTATTCATAGTATTGAATAATTATAATCTTTTTTATTTCTGTAAAATTGGGGTAATGTTCCCTCTTTCATTTCTAATCTTAGTTACTTGAATCTTCTCTATTTTTTCTTAGTCATTTTAAATAAAAGTTTGTCAATTTGGTGATTTTTTAAAATAAAACAGCTCTTGATTTCATTGATTTTCTCTATTATTTTTTATTCTTTATTTTGTTTAATCTCTGATCTAATCTTTATTACTTCCTTCCTTCGACTAGTTCTGGGTTTAGTTTATTCTTTTTATAGTTCTTTAAGGTGTACATTTAAGTGATTGATTTGGGAATCTTCTTTTTTTTTTAATCCCCGCACCCCCCTCCACTCTAGAACCCTCAGTTTATTTCTCAGAGTCCATAGTCCTTCATGGTTCATCTCCACCTCCGATTCCCCCCCCCTTCATTTTTCCCTTCCTGCTATCTTCTTCTTCATTTTTTTAAAACATATAATGTATTGTTTGTTTCAGAGGTACAGGTCTGTGATTCAATAGTCTTACACAGTTCACAGCGCTCACCATAGCACATACCCTCCCCAATGTCTATCACCCAGCCACCCCATCCCTCCCACCCCCACCACTCCAGAAACCCTCAGTTTGTTTCCTGAGATTAAGAATTCCTCATATCAATGAGGTCATATGATACATGTCTTTCTCTGATTGACTTATTTTGCTCAGTATAATATCCTCCAGTTCCATCCACGTCGTTGTAAATGGCAAGATATGCATAATATTCCATTGTATATATATATATATATATATATATATATATATATATATATATATATACCACATCTTCTTTATCCATTCATCTGTTGATGGACATCTTCGCTCTTTCCATAGTTTGGCTATTGTGGACATTGCTCTATAAACATCGGGGTGAATGTACCCCTTTAGGTCCATACATTTGTATCTTTGGGGTAAATACCCAGTAGTGCAATTGCTGGGTCGTGGGGTAGCTCTATTTCCAACCTTTTGAGGAACCTCCATGCAGTTTTCCAGAGTGGCTGCACCAGCTTGCATTCCCAACAACAGTGTAGGAGGGTTGCTCTTTCTCTGCATCCCTGCCAACATCTGTTGTTTTCTGAGTTGTTAATTTTAGCCATTCTGACTGGTGTGAGGTGGTATTTCATTGAGGTTTTGATTTGGATTTCCCTAATGCCGAGCAATATTGAGCACTTTTTCATGTGTCTGTTGGCCATTTGGATGTCTTCTTCGGAAAAATGTCTGTTCATGACTTCGGCCCATTTCTTGATTGGATCATTTGTTCTTTGGGTGTTGAGTTTGATAAGTTTTTTATAGATCTTGGATACTAGCCCTTTATCTGATATTTCATTTGCAAATATCTTCTCCCATTCTGTCGGTTGTCTTTTGGTTTTGTGGACTGTTTCTTTTGCTGTGCAAAAGCTTTTTATCTTGATGAAATCCCAATAGTTCATTTTTGCCCTTGCTTTACGTGCCTTTGGCGATGTTTCTAGGAAGAAGTTGCTGTGGCTGAGGTCCAAGAGGTTGCCGTCTGTGTTCTCCTTTAGGATTTTGATGGACTCTTGTCTCACATTTAGGTCTTTCAACCATTTTGAGTCTATTTTTGTGTGTGGTGTAAGGAAATGGTCCCGTTTCATTCTTCTGCATGTGGCTGTCCAATTTTCCCAACACCATTTGTTGAAAAGACGGTCTTTTTTCCATTGGACATTCTTTCCTGCTTTGTCAAAGATTAGTTGACCATAGAGTTGAGGGCCCATTTCTGGGTTCTCCATTTGTTCCATTGATCTATGTGTCTGTTTCTGCCCCAGTACCATACTGTCTTGATGATGACAGCTTTGTAATAGAGCTGGAAGTCTGGAATTGTGATGCCGCTAGCTTTGCTTTTCTTTTTCAACATTCCTCTGGCTATTCAGGGTCTTTTCTGGGTCCATACAAAGTTTAGGATTATTTGTTCTATTTCTTTGAAAAAAGTGGATGGTATTTTGATAGGGATTGCATTGAATGTGTAGATTGCTCTAGGTAGCATTGACGTCTTCACAATATTTCTTCTTCCAACCCATGAGCATGGAATGTTTTTCCATTTCTTTGTGTCTTCCTCAATTCCTTTCATGAGTATTTTATAGTTTTCTGAGTACAGATCCTTTGCCTCTTTGGTTAAATTTATTCCTAGGTATTTTAGGGTTTTAGGTGCAATTATAAATAGGATCGACTCCTTAATTTCTCTTTCTTCTCTCTTGTTGTTGGTGTATAGGAATGCCACTGATTTCTGTGCATTGATTTAATATCCTGCCACTTTACTGAATTCCTGTATGAGCTCTAGCAGTTTTGGGGTGGAATCTTTTGGGTTTTCCACATAAAGTATCATACCATCTACAAAGAGTGGGAGTTTGACTTCTTCTTTGCCGATTTGAATGCCTTTGATTTCTTTTCATTGTCTGATTGCTGTGGCTAGGACTTCTAACACTATGTTGAATAGCAGTGGTGATAGTGACATCCCTGCCATGTTCCTGATTTTAGGGGGAAAGCTCTCAGTTTTTCCCCATTGAAAATGATATTTGCTGTGGGTTTTTCATAGATGGCTTTTATGACATTGAGGTAGGTACCCTCTATCCCTATACTCTGAAGAGTTTTGATCAAGAAAGGATGCTGTACTTTGTCAAATGCTTTTTCTGCATCTATTGAGAGGATCATATGATTCTTGTTCTTTCTTTTATTAATGTGTTGTATCACATTAATTGATTTGCAGATGTTGAACCAACCTCACAGCCCAGGGATAAATCCCACTTGGTCGTGGTGAATAATCCTTTTAATGTACTGTTGGATCCTATTGGCTAGTATTTTGGTGAGAATTTTTGCATCCATGTTCATCAAGGATATTGGTCTGTAATTCTCCTTTTTGATGGAATCTTTGTCTGGTTTGGGGATGAAGGTAATGGTGGCCTCATAAAATGAGTTGGAAGTTTTCCTTCCTCCATTTCTATTTTTTGGAACAGTTTCAGAAGAATAGGTATTAAATCTTCTTTAAATGTTTGGTAGAATTCTGGAAAGCCATCTGGCCCTGGGCTTTTGTTTGCTGGGAGATTTTTGATGACTGCTTCAATTTCCTTAGTGGTTATAGGTCTGCTCAGGTTTTCTATTTCTTCCTGGTTCAGTTTTCGTAGTTGATACATCTCTAGGAATGCATCCATTTCTTCCAGGTTATCTAATTTGCTGGCATAGAGTTGCTCATAATATGTTCTTATAATTGTTTGTATTTCTTTGGTGTTGGCTCTGATCTCACCTCTTTCATTCATGATTTTGTTTAGTTGGGTCATTTCTCTTTTCTTTTTGATAAGTCTGGCCAGGGGTTTATCAATCTTGTTAATTCTTTCAAAGAACCAGCTCCTTGTTTCATTGATCTGTTCTACTGTTCTTTTGGTTTCTATTTCATTGATTTCTGCTCTGATCTTTATTATTTCTCTTCTCCTGCTGGGTTTAGGCTTTATTTGCTGTTCTTTCTCCAGCTCCTTTAGGTCTAGGGTTAGGTTGTGTATGTGAGACCTTTCTTGTTTCTTGAGAAAGGCTTGTATTGCTATATACTTTCCTCTCAGGACTGCCTTTGCTGCATCCCAAAGATTTTGAACAGCTGTGTTTTCATTTTCATTGGTTTCCATGAATTTTTTTAATTCTTCTTTAATTTCCCAGTTGGCCCATTCATTCTTTAGTAGGATGCTCTTTAGCCTCCATGTATTTGAGTTCTTTCTGATTTTCCTCTTGTGATTGAGTTCTAGTTTCAAAGCATTGTGGTCTGAAAATATGCAGGGAATAATCCCAATCTTTTGGTATCGGTTGAGACCTGATTTGTGACCTAGGATGTGATCAATTCTGGAGAATGTTCCATGGGTACTAGAGAAGAATGTGTATTCTGTTGCTTTGGGATGGAATGTTCTGAATATGTTTGTGAAGTCCATTTGGTCCAGTGTGTCATTTAAAGTCTTTATTTCCTTGTTGATCTTTTGCTTAGATGATCTGTCCATTTCAGTCAGGGGGGTGTTAAAGTCCCCCACTATTATTGTATTGTTGTCAATGTGTTTCTTTGCTTTTGTTATTAATTGCCTTATATAATTGGCTGCTCCCATGTTAGGGGCATAGATATTTACAATTGTTAGATCTTCTTGTTGGATAGACCCTTTAAGTAGGATATAGTGTCCTTCCTCATCTCTTATTACAGTCTTTGTTTTAAAATCTAATTTGTCTGATATAAGGATTGCCACCCCAGCTTTCTTTTGGTGTCCATCAGCATGGTAAATGGTTTTCCACCCCCTCACTTTCAATGTGGGGGTGTCTTTGGGTCTAAAATGAGTCTCTTGCAGACAGCATATTGATGGGTCTTGTTTTTTAATCCAATCTGATAGCCTGTGTCTTTTGATTGAGGCATTTAGCCCATTTACATTCAGGATAACTATTGAAAGATATGAATTTAGTGCTATGGTATTGCCTGTAAGGTAACTGTTACTGTATATTGTCTGTGTTCCTTTCTGGTCTATGCTGCTTTTAGGCTCTCTCTTTGCTTAGAGGACCCCTTTCAATATTTCTTGGAGGGCTGGTTTTGTGTTTGCAAATTCCTTTAGTTTTTGTTTGTCCTGGAAGCTTTTTACCTCTCCTATTTTCCATGACAGCCTAGCTGGATATAGTGTTTTGGCTGCATATTTTTCTCACTTAGTGCTCTGAATATATCATGCCAGTCCTTTCTGGCCTGCCAGGTCTCTGTGGATAGGTCTGTTGCCAATCTAATGTTTCTATCATTGTAGGTTACATATCTCTTATCCCGAGCTGCTTTCAGGATTTTCTCTTTGTCTCTGAGACTCGTTTTACTATTAGATGTCGGGGTGTTGACCTATTTTTATTGATTTTGAGAGGGGTTCTCTGTGCCTCCTGGATTTTGATGCCTGTTTCCTTCCCCACATTAGGGAAGTTCTCTGCTATAATTTGCTCCAATATACCTTCTGCCCCTCTCTCTCTTTCTTCTTCTTCTGGGATCCCAATTATTCTAATGTTGTTTTGTCTTATCGTATCACTTATCTCTCGAATTCTGCCCTCGTGTTCCTATAGTTGTTTATCTCTCTTTTTCTCAGCTTCTGTATTTTCCATCATTTGGTCTTCTATATTGCTGATTCTCTCTTCTGCCTCATTTATCCTAGCAGTTAGTGCTCCCATTTTTGATTGCACTTCATTAATAGCCTTTTTGATTTCGACTTGGTTAGATTTTAGTTTTTATTTCTCCAGAAAGTGTTTCTCTAATAACTTCCACGCTTTTTTCAAGCCCAGCTAGTATCTTTAAAGTCATGATTCTGAACTCCAAGTCCGACATCATACTAATGTCCGTATTGAATAGGTCCCTGGCAGATGGTACTACCTCCTGTTCTTTTTGCTGAGGTGATTTTTTTCCATCTTGTCATTTTGTCCAGAGGGGAATAGATGAATGAGAGAACAAAATGCTAACAGGTTAACAACGTCCCCAGCAAATATACTCTATACAAATCAGAAAAGACCTGAAACCAGGTGAAAAGAAAGGGAAAGAATGAAAAAAGAAAGAGGAAAAAAAAAGAAAAAGAAAAAGATAAAAACAGACAAAAAGAGAACAAAACAAAAAAAACAGAATATGATCAAATATGATCAGGCTAGTGCATAGATCAGTGCCACACACTAGATTTTGGGTGTATTTTGGTCTGGTAGAAGAAAGTGCCTCCTAAAATTTTAAAGGATGTAGGACTTATATACGTACAAAATAAGGGTTGATACAATGAAGGGATGGAAGATGAGTGTAAAGATGAAAATTATAAAACGTTTTATAAACGGAATTGATAAGAAGTTGTTTGAAAGAAGAAAGAAGATTAAAAAAAAAAGAAAAGAAAAGAAAAGGGAGAGACTGTGATCAGGCAGGAGACTAGAACAAAGCCATACACTAGTGATTTAGGGTATATTTTGATCTGTTAGAAGAAACTGTATCTCAAAATTTTAAAGAGAGAAGAACTTATATATATATGCCAAAAATAAGGGTAACTACTATGAAGGGATAAAATATGACTCTATAAATGAAAAATAAAAAATGTTTTTTTTAAAAAAGGGATTGATAAGATGTTGGTTGAAAAAGGGAAAAAGAAAAATTCAAAAAAAAAAAGTTAAAAAATTAACTTTGAAAGACTAATGAATCATGGTAAAAAAGCCATGAATTCTATGTGCAGTATTCCCCTAGCGCTGGAGTTCTCCTGTTCTCCTTGATCAGTAAACTTGGTCTTGGCTTGCTGGCTGTTCCTGCCAATCTTCTGGGGGAGGGGCCTGTTGCCGTGGTTCCCAAATGTCTTTGCGGGATGCAGAATTGCCCCGCCCTTGTCGGTCCGGGCTAAGCAAGCTGCTCGGGTTTGCTCTCAGGAGCTTTTGTTCCCTGCAAGCTCTCGGTACAGCTTTGGAGGACCAGGGTGAAAATGGTGGCCTCCCACTCTCTGCCGGGAGGAGCTGAGAACTCGGGGCCCCACTCCTCAGTGCGCCCCCAGAGAAAAGCAGTCAATCACTCCCGTCTCCCTGGTCTCTGGCTGTGCTCCGTGCTCACCCGGCCCGTGACAGAGTGTTTCTATCTCTGGCACATGACCCCATTTGGGGTCTCCAAACCCAGCAGATCCCTGTGGTACCCTTCCATGCTGCTCCTCCCAGGGGAGAAAGGGGAGTCTCCCTGGACCTGCCTTTTGTTGGGTCCCCGCTGGAGGAGCAGTGGCCCGACTGTGCCGTGGATCACAGTTTATGGCAACCCCGAGCTGAGAGCCCGCGCCTCAGCTCTGTCTCTGCAGCCAGATTCCCCGCTCTGATACTTGGGAGCTCGCCGCACTCAGGCACGCCCAGTCTTTCTGTGACCCCAAGGGTCCTGAGACCACACTGTCCCAGTGAGGGTTCCATCCCCTGCTTAGCCACTTGGAGCCATGACCCTCAGAGGAGCAGACTTCTAAAAAGTCCGATTTTGTGCTCTGCTGCTCTATCACTTGCCGGTAGCTGGCTAATGGAGGCTCCCTCCCCCCGCTGTCTATCTTCCAGAATATTGCCTTGGATTCACTTCTCTGCACATCCTACCTTCCAGAAAGTGGTCGCTTTCCTGTTCAGAGTGTTGCTGCTATTCTTTTCTTTGATCTCCTGTTGCGTTCATAGGTGTTCAGAATGGTTTGATCCCTAACTAGCTGACTTCCTGGGACTAGATGAAATTTGGGTCTCCTACTCCTCCACTATCTTGCTCCTAGCACCCATGAATCTTCTTTTTAAATATAATCATTTACAGCTGTAAGTGTTCATTTAACACTGCTTTTTCTGCATGTTGTAACTTCATTTTATTTTTTCTCAAGATATCTTCTAATTTCCCTTGTAATTTCTTCTTTGGCCTATTGATTGTTTGAGTGTGTTGTTTAATTTCCACATATTAGTGAATTTTCCAGTTTTCTTTCTGCTATTGATTTCCAATTTCATTCTGTTGTGATTGGAAAAGATATTTTACATGATTTCAGTCTTTTAAAATTTACTGACTCATTTTGTCGCCTAATACATGATGTATCCTATGTGCACTTGAGGAAATGTGTATTGTGCCATTGTTAGGTGGAATTGTTCTGTGTATGTTTAAGTCCAATTGGTCTATAGTATTGTTCAAATTCTGTTTCCTTATTGATCTTCTGTCTAGTTGTTCTGCCATTGCTGAAAGTGGGGTATTGAAGTCTTGTACTCCTATTGTTAAGCTGTCTATTTCTCCCTTTAATTCTGTCAATGTTTGCTTGATATATGTAGGAGCTATGATGTTTGGTGCAAATATGTTTGTAATTATTCTTCTTGGTGAATTCACCCTTTTATTATTATACACTATCTTTCTTTGCCTCTTGTAACAGTTTTTAACTTAAAATCTATTTTGTCTAATATTATTACAGCCACCCTGCTCTTTTTTGGTTACTTATTTGCATAGAATATATTTTTCCATTCTTTCACTTTCAACCTATGTGTATCCTTAGATTTAAATTGAGTCTGCTATAGTTTAAATTGGTGTTGGGAAAACTGCATACAGTTGGATCTTGTGTCTATAACCATTCTGCCAATCTATGTCTTTTGACTGGGGAGTTTAGGCCATTAAAATTAAAATAATTAAAATACTGATAGAAAAGAACTTACTATTGCCATTTTGTTACTTGTTAATCTGTATGTCTTATAGCTTATATGTTCCTTATTTCCTCCTTATTGCCTTCCTTTGTGTTTAGTTGGTAATAACATATTTCAGTTCTCTTCTCATTTCCTTTGTGTACATTCTACAGATATTTTCTTTATGGCTTTAATGGAGACCGCATAATACATTCTAAAGTTATAACAATTTTAAACTGATAACAATTTAACTTCAATCAGAAAAATTCTACTCTCTTCATTTTTCTCTTCCTACCACCCAGCCACCCCAGCCCTCCCACCCCCCACCACTCCAGCAACCCCCAGTTTGTTTCCTGAGATTAAGAATTCCTCATATCAGTGAGATCATATGATACATGTCTTTCTCTGATTGACTTATTTCGCTCAGCATAACCAGAGGGGGAGATGAACCATGAGAGACTATGGACTCTGAGAAACAAACTGAGGGTTCTAGAGGGGAGGAGAGTGTGGGGATGGGTTAGCCTGGTGATGGGTATTAAGGAGGGCACGTACTGCATGGAGCACTGAGTGTTATATGCAAACAATGAATAGTGGAACACTACATCAAAAACTAATGATGTAATGTATGGTGATTAACATAACATAATAAAATAAAAATAAAAAAAATTCTACTCTCTTATAACTCTACCCCTCTCCACTTTATGTTACTAATGTCACAAATTTTCCTTATATATTGTGTTACCCACTAACATAGATTTATAATTATTTTTAATGCTTTATCTTTTAAATTCTATAAAGTAATTAAAAGTGGGAATTATGAGGTAAAATTACAACAATATGGGTTTTTATATTTGTCCACGTATTTACCTTTATGGGACAACTTTATTTTTTCATATGATTTCAAGTTACTGTCTAGCATCCTTCTCTTTCAACTTGAACATTTAGCATTTCATGTAGGGAAGATGTAATGTAATGAACTCACTCAGTTTTCACTTATGTAGGAATGACTTAATTTCTTCCTTATTTTTAAAGGATACTTTTACTGGATATAGAATTCTCTGTTGATAGTTTCTTTCTTTCAATATTTTAACTATATCATCTCACTGCCTTTTGGCATACAAAGTTTCTCCTGAGAAACCCACTAATAATCTTATTAAAGATCCATTGTAAATGACTAGTTATGTTTCTCTTTCAGCTTTCAATATTATTTTTTTGTCTTTTATCTTCAACAATTTTATTATAACATGTTTTGGTGTGGGTCTGAGTTTATCCCACTAAGAATGTTTTGAGCTTCTTTTATTTGTGTATCAATATCTTTCTCAAATTTAGGAAGTTATGCACCATTATGTCTTCAGATAAGCTCTCTGACCCTTTCCCTTTCCTTCTTGTTCCTCCTTCCTCCTCCCCTTCCTTTTTCTCCCATAATGCATATATTCATCCCCTTGATGGTGTCTCATAAGTATCCTAGGCTCTCTTTTCTTTATTCTTTTTTCTCCACAGAGTAAACACTTTCAAAAAAACTTTTTTATAATATTTTTAGGTTTATAATGAAATTAAAAGGGAAGCACGGAGATTTCCCATATGCCCCCTGCACCCAAAACATACACAGCTTCCCCGATTATCAATGTCACTCACCAGAATGACACTTTTTTTTTTTAAACAAAGGATGAATCTACATTGGCACATCATAATCACCCAAAGTTTATAGTTTACCTTAGAGTTACTCTTGGTGTTGTACATTGTACAGGTTTGGACAAATGTATAATGGCAAATATTCATCATTGTAATAGGTACTATTTTCACTGCCCTAAAAATCCTCTGTGCTCTATTTACCTCTCCGCTACACTTTACCCCTGGCAACTGCTGATCTTTTTATTGTCTCCATAAGTTTGCCTTTTCCAGAATGTCATTTATTTGAAATCATATAGTATGTAGCTTTTTTGGACTGACTTTTTTCATTTAGTAATATGCATTTAAGTTTTATCCATATATTTTTATGGCATGATAGTTTATTTCTTTTTAGTGTTGAATAAAATTCCATTGTCTGGATGTACCACAGTTTATCCATTCACCTATTGAAGGATATCTTGGTTGCTTCTAAGTTTTGACAATTATGAATAAAGCTATTATAAACATCTGTGTGCAGGTTTTTGTGTGGATATAAGCTTTCAACTCCTTCGACTAGTCTCTAGGGCCCCCACAAAATTATTTTGGTCACTCTGTTGTTGTTTACTTAGTGTTTCTATAGAGAAATGGGGGCCTAGAGACTTCTAGTCTGCCATCTTGCTGATATCACCTTCTCCAAAGACATTTTATGATCTGAAAACTGAACTAAAGACTGAACTCCAATGGAGATAGTATTAAAGAGAAATCAAGAAAGAATTCATAGAGATGCACGAAGATGAGACAAAAAGACAGAAAGAGAACCAGGAGAGAATGGTAAGCTAGAAATTAAGCTGAGAAAGGTTTTCAAGGGGTGTTTGGTTAATAATTCTAAAACCTACAAAGAGGTCAAATGAAATAATGACTGAGACAAGATGATTGGATTTGGAACTGTAGAATGATGGGTGTGTAAACAATAGGTAGACAGCAATGGAGACAATGAAGCTGTCTGAACAGAGAAACTGCACAGAATAATTATCATGGGTATCAAAAAAAAAGTGAAACTTGAATGATATCTCACCACAGAGTCTTTAACAAAAGGCTGAAATATTTAGCCTTCATGAAAGCATATTTGCATAGCTGAACAGAAAACTCACCAAAACAATTCCAGCCAAAATGTTGTTTTCTATTTGACTGTCTCCATTTCTTAAAATGTATATCCTCTGATCATGTGTCACCTCTCATTTACTGCTCTTAGTTCAAACGATGTTTTTATGGAAGGCCAAAGTTTCCCTTTCTTAATTATATGAATTTCATTTAACTACCTTTATTTTATGAACTTCCTTTTGCATACCATACTGTACTTTAAGGGCATTAGGGATTTCTACTTTGATAATGTAATATTTTCAGGCTTCTCATCTAAATCCAAATGTGTAAATTTATCTTTACATATCTGATCAGTCACAATTGAAAGAAACAAGCAAAGAAATGATCCTAAGGAGATCAAGATGTTGGACCTAAGTAGGAGCCAGCTAATTCTGTTTTGATCCAAGGCCAGAGAATGCACTTAGCCTCCTTAATGTATGTTTTTAGCTATTATCAAATATAGGACAAAATGTGTGAAAGGTGATGAGAAAGCCCATTCCTATGTGGAAAGATAATTCAAATTATATGGAACATTTGATTCAAAAAGGATCAGTATAGGGATGCCTGGGTGGCTCAGTCGTTAAGCGTTTGCCTTTGGCTCAGGTCATGATCTCAGGGTCCTGGGATCGAGTCCCACATCAGGCTCCCTGCTCATTGGGGAGCCTGCTTCTCCCTCTCCCACTCCCCTTGCTTGTGTTCCCTCTCTCACTGTCTCTCTCTCTCTCTGTCAAATAAACAAATAAAATCTTAAAAAAAAGGATCAATATATTCATTCACTTATTCATTCACTCTTCCCATACACATTTATTGAACACACATACTATGTGAGGTACTATAGATATAGAGACAAACACAGTCCCAGCCCTTCAAGGGCTTGCAGTTTAATATACAGACACCAATACTATTATGGAGATAGGTACAATGCACCAAAGTAAGTGAAAGAATGAGCAAAACTAGACTGATAACAGACTCAAGAGTTGCTTGGGAGGCAAGCCATTTTAGATGAGCTGATCATGATTATCCTTCTTGGTAAGAATCTACTCACTGTATTTACTTCTTTAACAGGATGTGGTTTTGTGGCAGGGTTTACATTACATCTTAGTTTGATATACATCAGGAAACAAACATACAGGGTGATCACTCGGTGCCTACAGGGTGTCTAGTAAGCTCCTGGTAATTACAAATCACGGGCAGGGTGCTACCAGGCCTCCAGTTTGGACAAGACCAATATGAGTCATGCTATTTATACTCTAGGGTTTATGTAACATGATGAGCACAAACACTGCTCTGCTCACTTTCTTCAGTGTCACCTCAACGCTCTCAGCAGTCAGAATCTCATAGGAGAGAAAGGCTGGAGCATTATAGTCAGCTATGAGACCACTAGATTTCAGCTGTATGATAAAAAAAATGTTGTTATCAGTGTTATGATGCTTAGGGGAGAAACAATCATGAAGTTAAATATGAAGCAAAAAATTCAACATAGCTTGGCTCTGGTGATAGCCGATTCTGACTAGTGGGAGTAGAATGAGATGAACATATTACTTGTAAACTCAAGCCTTAGGAGTTAATCTGGTTTGGGTGTTACTGTGTGATGATCTAATGTTAGTAAAGCCACTCATTCATCCACCCATCCCTCCATCCAGTGTTCACTGAGAATAATCTATGGACCAGGCCTTAGGTAGGTTTTGGGTATAAAGGGATTAAAAAAAAGAAAAGAAAAGAAAAGAAAACCACCACTATATGTATACATAAGCAGATGATTATACTGTGGAATGGTAAGTGCTATAATATGGATAAATATGATGAGGTTTGAGAGCAAATCGAAGAGGCACTTAACTAAGATGAGAAGGTCAAGGGATAATTTCTCTAGAAAGTAGTGCCTAGTGGAATTTTAGAGGATGATAAGAGTTGGCCAGCAGAAGATTAAGAAGGAGAAAAACTGAAAGGTTTTGTCTAATACTCACCTCTCTGATATTGGTACTTCTAGAAAGCAGATTTCTGCCATGAGCCAGGACCTTTATTAGCCTATTTTGAAGTAAGGGCTTCACCTGAGCAGGGAACCAAAAGAAGCATAGCAAGAACCCAAGAACCCTTCTCAAGTATAAAGAAGACTGTTATTTGTAAGGGTTGGACCCTTTCAGTATCAGAACAGCACTGAGCCTCCTCATATAACCTTAAGACTGTCTCTTAGCTGAAGAGACTTGTAGGTATCAGAAGGAATACTTTTTAGAGTTTAGATAACTTCTCTGAACAAATCCTCAACCCATGCTTGAATAACGATTATGTCCAGTGTTGAGCTTAGGTAATAAGCTTGAAAATACAGCCCACAATCCCTAATAAATTTTCTACTGGTTAGGGGCTACCCAAACACCTTCTGTTGATTTTTTTTTTTTTTTACATTGCTTAGCACCAAAGAGAGAAAGAAAAGTGCAAGGGAACGAAGCTGAATATATACTACTCTTCATATTCCTCAGTATTTAAAAAAAAATTCCAACAATGTTATTGCTATATCCATTCATTATGGATACCATGCATTCATTAAATATTATTTTGTGAATTATTTAAAGAATATGGTAGTTATGCTATACTAAGTGTAAAAAGCTATATAACTACACAAAATGTATGATTTTAAATTTGTATATGTAAAAAAGGTATCCATTTTCTTCTCCTTCAATGTCTTACACCTTGATGACTGGCCCAGGTATTGCTATGGAGGCAGCTCACAGCCAAGAATACACAAATGGATGTTATGTTCCAAGATTAAACTTCTAAGTTCAAAAGCTATATGTTGCAGATTTCACAAAGAGGGTCATTCCACCAAATGTTATAGCAACCTACTTTTCCTGTATAGATAAAATGGCTGGAGTTGGGGAAAATAATTTGCAGCAAGGGAAAATATTAGGAGAGCATCTGTGAGGACAAGCCTTCTCACGGTTACCCAGTGTGTCAGAGGTCACCCTTCCTCTTCATGTCTCACTCCTACCTCCCATCTCTGCAGAGTGAGGCACATATGACATTGATTTAACATGAACCTAGGCCATGTTATGGAGGAAGTAACAGGCAAGGAGTGGCTACCTACCCCAAAAGACTGATGGGGGGGAGGGAAGATAAACCTGAATGGGGGAACACTTATTTTCCCCCCAGCTTTACTGAGACATACTTTACATATAGCACTATGTAAGTTTAAGGTGTACAAGTGATGATTTGATACACATATATCGCAAAATGGTTACCATCACAATGTTAACACCTGAATCATGTTACCTAATTACCATTTTGTGTGTGTGTGTGGTGAGAACACTTAAGATCTACTCTTTTAACAACTTTTAAAAATGTAATATACTATTTTTAACTATAATCACTATGTTGTACATTAGATCCCCAGAACTACACATCTTATAGCTAGGTGTTTGTACTCTTTGACCAAAATTTTCCCTTTTTCCACACCAGCCAGCCCCCGGTAACCACCGTTTTAGTCTCAGTTTCTATGAGTTTGGCTTTTTAAAATTCCACATCTAAGTGATATTATGCAGTATTTGTCTTTCTTTCACTTATTTCCCTTAGGATAATGCCCTCAAGGTCATCCATACTGTCACAAACAGTAGCACTTTCTTCTTTCTCATGGCTGAATAATATTGTATATATATATAGTACTGCTTATTTTTATTCATTCTTCTTTTATTTTTTATATATATATTTTAAAGATTTTATTTATTTATTTGACAGAGAGAGGGAGACACAGCGAGAGAGGGAACACAAGCAGGGGGAGTGGGAGAGGGAGAAACAGGGTTCCCGTGGAGCAGGGGCTCGATTCCAGGACCCTGAGACCATGACCTGAGCAGAAGGCAGATGCTTAACGACTGAGCCACCCAGGCGCCCCTCATTCCTCTTTTAATGGACACTTAGGTTGTTTACATATTTTAGCTGTTGTGAATAATGCTGCAAGGACATGGGAGTATAAACATCTCTTTAAGATCCTGTTTTAATTTCCATGTATATATATGAATATTTTTTAAATTTATATATATATATATATATATGTATATCCTAGAAGTGGTAATGGCTGGATCATATAATAGTTCTATTTTTAATTTTTTCAGGAACCTCCATACTATTTTCCGTAGTGGCTGTACCAATTTATATTCCTATCAATGGTGCAAAAGAATTCCCTTTTCTCTACATCTTCCTCAACCCTTTTTATTTCTTGTCTTTTTGATGATAGCATTCTAACAGGTCTGAGGTGATAGCTCATTGTGGTTTTGATTTGCATTTCTTTGATGAATTGTGATTTTAGGAACTTTTCAAGAACCTGTTGGCCGGTGATGGGTATTAAAGAGGGCACATATTGCATGGAGTGTTATATGCAAACAATAAATCATGGAACACTACATCAAAAACTAATGATGTAATGTATGGTGATTAGCATAACATAATAAAATAAAAAAAACAACTAATGATGTACTGTATGGTAACTAACATAACATAATAAAATAAAATAAAATAAAGAACCTGTTGGCTACTTGTATGTCTTCTTTGGAAAAATATCTATTCAGTTCCTTTATCCATTTTTAATTAGATTTTTTGCTATTGAGTTGTGTTATTTATATATTTTGGATATTAACCCCTTATCAGATCCATGATTTAAATATTTTCTACCATTCCCTAGGTTGCCTTTTCATTGTGTTGATGGCTTTCTTTGCTGTGCAGAGGTTTTTATTTGATGTAGTTCCACTTGTTATTTTGCTTTTGTCGTATTTGCTCTTAGTGTCAAATCTAAAAAAATCATTTCCAAGAGAGACGTTAAGTAGCTTACTCCTTAATGCTTTCTTCTAAAAGTTTTATGGTTTCAGGTCTTACATTCAAGTCTTTAATCCATTTTAGTTTATTTTTGTGCATAGTGTAAGATAGTCGTCCAGTTTCATTCTTTCGCATGTGGCTGTCCTGTTTTCCCAATACCATTTATTGAAGACACTGTTTTTTCTCCACTGTATATTCTTGGCTCTTTTGTTGTAAATTAATTGACCATACATGTATGAATTTATTTCTGGGCTCTCTATTATGTTCCATGGATTTATGTATCTATTTTTATGTCAATATCATACTGTTTTGATTGCTAAAACTTTATAATATAGTTTGAAATCAGGAAATGTGATGCCTTTAGCTTTGTTTTTCTTTCTCAAGATTGCTCTATTTGTGGTCTTTTGTGGTTCTATACAAATTATAGGATTTTTAAAAAGATTTTATTTATTTATTTGACCAAGAAGAGAGAGAGAACAAGCAGGGGGAGTGGCAGGCAGAGGGAGAAGCAGGCTCCCCACTGAGCAAGGAGCCTGATGCAGGACTCAATCCCAGGTCCCTGGTATCATGACCTGAGTCGAAAGGCAGACCCTTAACTGACTGAGTCACTCTGACATCCCCAAATTTTAAGATTTAAAAAAAAATTCTGAAAAAAAAAATTTCTGTGAAAGATTCTATTGGAATTTTTTTTAGGAATTATTGAATCTGTAAATTGCTTTGAGCAATATGGACATTTTAAGAATACATTCAAGCCATGAGCATGGGATATTTTTCCATTTATTTGTGTCTTCTTCAATTTTCTTCAATGTCTTATAGTTTTCAGCATACAGATCTTTCATCTTCTTGGTTAATTTTTTTCCTAAGTATTTTATTCTTTTTGATGCAATTGTAAATACCATTGTTTTCTTAATTGCTTTTCTGATTGTTCATTGTTAGTGGTTAGAAACACAATTGACTTTTGTATATTGATTTTTGTGTCCTGCAACTTTACTGAACTCATTTATTCTAACAGTTTTTCTGATGGAGTCATTTTTTTTTACATCAAATATGTACTTTTTTATTATGTTGTTGTTAGCCACCATACAATACATCATTAGTTTTTGATGAAATGTTCAATGATTTATTAGTTGTGTATACCACCCAGTGCTCATCACAACACGTGTCCTCCTTCATACCCATTACCAAGCTACCCCATCCCTTCACCCCTCTCCCTTCTGAAACCCTCAGTTTGTTTATAGCAGCAAAGTCCACAATAGCCAAACTGTGGAAGGAGCCGAGATGCCCTTCAACAGATGAACAGATAAAGAAAATGTGATTCATCTATATAATGGAATATTCTTCAGCCATTAGAAAGGATGAATACCCACCATTTGCACTGAGATGGAGGGAACTGGAGGGGATTATGCTAAGTGATGGAGTCTTTAGAGTTTTCTATATATAATGTCATGTTATCTGCAAGTAGAGACAATTTTACTTATTTTTTTCCAATTTGGATGCCACTTATGTGTGTACATATGTATGCCTAATTGTTCTGGCTAAGACTTCTAGTACTATGCTGAATAAAGGTAGTGAAAGTGGACATCTTCTTCTTATTTATGATCTTAGAAGAAAAACTTTTGGCTTTTCACCATTGAATGTAATGTTGTCTGTGGGCTTGGAATGTATGGCCTTTACCATGTTGAGATATATTCCTTCTATACTCAGTTTGTTGAGAGTATTTTTTTATTATGAAAGAATGTTGAATTTTGTTAAATTTTTTTTCTGCATCTATTGAGATGATCATATGATTTTTATTCTTCATTTTGTTGATGTGGTGTATCACATTAAATTGATTTATAGATCTGAACCATCCTTGAATCCCTGGAATAAATCCTATGTATTCATGCTGTGTGATCCTTTTAATGTACTGTTGAATTTGATTTGTTAATATTTTCGAGGATTTTTACATCTATATTCATCAGGAATATTGGCCAAAAATACTCTTTTCTTGTAGTGTTATTGTCTAGTTTTGGTATCAGGGTAAATGCTGGCTATAAAATGAGTTTGGAAATGTTTCCTCCTCACCTATTTTTTTTTAAAGGAGTTTGAGAATGATTGATATTAATTCCTTAATGTTTGGTAGAATGCAACAGTAAAGCCATCTGGTCCTGAACTTCCTTTTGTTGGAAATTTTTTTTTTTGTTACTGATTCAACCTCTTTACTAGCAACTGGTCTGTTCAGCTATTTTTTTCTTCTTTATTCAGTCTTGGTATGTTGTAGATTTCTAAAAATTTGTCCATTTCTCTTAGGTTGTCCAATTTGTTGCCATATAATTGGATATAGTTGTCTCTTAGGATCCTTTGTATCTTTATGGTATCAATTATATGTCTCTTCTTCCATTTACAATTCTATTTATCTGAGTCTTGTCTCTTCTTTTCCTGGTTAGTCTAGCTAAAGGTTTTCTATTTTGTTCATCTTTATTTCATCGCATTTATTGTCACTGTGATCGTTTCTATTTTCTTTCTCCTGCTAAATTTGGGTTTACTTTGTTCTCTTTCAAGTTATGTAAGGTATAAAATTAGGTTGTTTATTGAGATCTTTCTTTTTTCTTTATGTATGTGTTTATCACTATAAACTTTTCTCTTAGAATTACTTTTGCTGCATCCCATAATTTTGGTTTGTTGTTTGTCCATATTCATTTGTCTCAAGCTATTTTGATTTACTTTTTGACCTATTGGTTATTCAGGAGCATATTGCTTAATCTCCATATATTTTGAATTTTCTAGTTTTCTTCTTGTATTGATTTCTGGTTTCTTAACATGGTGGTCAGAAGAGATACTTGATATAGTTTTAATCTTCTTAAATGTATTAGGACTTTTTCTGTGGCCTACCATATGATCTGTCCTTGAGAACATCCCATGTATGACTGAGAAGAATGTTTATCCTGCTGCTGCTGAATGTTCTGTAAATGTCTGTTAGGTCCATCTGGTCTACTGTGTAGTTTTTGTTTCCTTTTTGATTTTCTTACCAGATGAACTATCCATTGTTGAAAGTGGGGTTCTGATGTCCCTTGCTATTATTTTGTCACTGTTTACTACTCCTTTCAGGTCTGTTAATATTTGCTTTATATATTTCAGTTGCTCCTATGTTGGGTATATAAAAATGTACAAATCTTATATCCTCTTTTTTTAAAGATTTTATTATTTATTTGTCAGAGAGAGACACAGTGAGATAGGGAACACAAGCAGGGGGAGTGGGAGAAGCAGGCATCCTGCTAAGCAGGGAGCCTGATGCAGGGCTCGATCCCAGGACCCTGAGATCATGACCTGAGCTGAAGGCAGAGGCTTAATGACTGAGCCACCCAGGCGCCCAAATCTTATATCCTCTTGATGAATTGACCCTTTTATCATTATATACTGAGCTTCTTTATCTCTTATTACAATCTTTCGTTTAAAATTTATTTTATTAAAACAATAAAAATAAAATAACAGTCCATTTTATTCTGCTTTCTTTTGGCTTCCATTTTTATGGAACATCTTTCGGTCTGTGTGTGTACTTAAAGCTGAAGTGAGTCTCTCTTTTTTTTAAATTTTAATTCCAGTATTGCTAACATGCAGTGTTATATTAGTTTTAGGTGTACAATACAGTGACTCAACAATTCTACACATTATTCAGTGCTCATCATGATAAGTGTACTCTTAATCCTCTTCAACTATTTCACCCATCCCCCACCCCTCTCTCCTCTGGTAACCATCTCTTTGTTCTCTATAGTTAGTCTGTTTTTCTGTCTCTTTTTTCCTTTGTTCATTTGTTTTGTTTCTTAAATTCCTTATATGAGTGAAATCATGTGGTATTTGTCTTTCCCTAACTGACTTATTTTGCTTAACGTTATACTCTCTGGCTCCATCCATGTTGTTGCAAATGGCAAGATTTTGTTCCTTTTTATGGCTAAGTAATATTCCAATGTATACATATACCATAACTTCTTTATCTATTCATCTATGGATGGACACTTAGGCTGCTTCCATAATTTGGCTATTGTAAATAATGCTGCAATAAACATAGAGGTGAATATATCTTTTTGAATTAGCATTTTTGCATTCTTTGGGTAAATACTCAGTAGTGGAATTACTGGATCAAATGGTAATTGTGTTCTTAATTTTTTGAGGAGCCTTCATACTGTTTTCCAGAGTGGCTGCATTTCTCCATATGCTCACCAACATGAAGAAAGTCTCTCATAGGCAGCATATAGATGGGTCTTGTTTTTTAATCTATTCAGCCAGTCTCTGTGTTTTGATTGGAAATTTTAGTCCATTTAATATCTAAAGCCTGTTAACAATTGTGTCTTTTTTTGGTATTGATGTTGTGGGTCTCACGGATGCAAGCCCCACTGGCTTCAAAGTGAGATGTTTTGAAGAACGACCCCTCAGGTGGGAGTCTTCAAATTTGGGGTGCTGGATGTGGAGTCCAAACCCTTCATTCCTTATGGAGAAACTGGGAGATGGGGGTTCCCTCCAAACTGTATGGTGCTATGCTAGGGGTGGGGTTTATGATGAGAGTGTGTCTCAGCATTTTCTACCAGGTTCAATATGGGTTATTTTCTCATTCACCCAATGTGTAGAAGTTGCTCAGATAGTTTCCAGATTTCTTTCAGAGGGAATTGCTTTATGTGTAGCTGTGCACTTGATGTGTCTGTAGGAGGAATTGAGTTTAGGAGCCTCCTATGTCACCATCTTGTATCAGAACTAGCACTGCAACACTTTCTAAGTAAGTATTTATTATTTAGAGAAATATCAGTGGTTCATCAAGAGTTTTAAGTAGTGTCCATAGTTCCCTCATTGGAAAGATGAAGGAGTTAAAATAATTGTTTCCAGCTTTTACATTCTAGGCTCACAAGATGACAAAAGAACATCCTAAGGATCCCATCTATACACTCACATTTTAGACTCAAAAGTGTCCAGATTCTCTGCCATTTCATTTAGATATGTGAACTTAGCAACTAAATAAGCACTTTATAAATTTGGCTACTTTATAGTTTTATTTTTTTCTCATCATAAAATAATAGGTGTGGTGTGTAGTTGCCTGACCCCAAGCTATATTATAAAGCTGTGATCACAAAGACAGCATGGTATTGGCACAAAGACACATAGACCAATGAACAGAATAGAGTCTCCAGAAATGGACCCTTGACTCTATGGTCAACTAATCTTTGACAAATCAGGAAAAATAGTCTCTTGAATAAATGGTGCTAGGAACATTGGACAGCTACATGTAGAAGAATGAAACTGAACCATTCTTTTATACCATATGCAAAAATAAACTCAAAATGGATGAAAGACCTCAATGTGAGACAGGAATCCATCAAAATCCTAGAGGAGAACATAGGCAGTAACCTCTTTGATATCAGCCACAGCAACTTCTTTCAAGACACATCTTCAAAGGCAAGGGAAACAAAAGCAAAAATGAACTTTTGGGATTTCATCAAGATAAAAAGCTTCTGCACAGCAAAGGAAACAGTCAACAAAACTAAGAGGCAGCCCACAGAATGGAAGAAGATATTTGCAAATGACATTACAGATAAAGGGCTGATATCCAAGATCTATAAAGAACTTTCAAACTCAACACCCAAAACAGAAATAATCAAGTCAAAAATTGGGCAGAAGACATAAACAGACACTTCTCCAAAGAAAACACAAATGGCTAACAGACACATGAAAAAATGTTCAACATCATTAGCCATCAGGGAAATTCAAATCAAAACCACAATGAGTTACCACCTTACACCAGTTAGAATGACAAAAATTAACAAAGCAGGAAACAAGAAATATTGGTAAGGATGTGGAGAAAGGGGAATCCTCTTACACTGTTGGTGGGAATGCAAGCTGGTACAGCTACTCTGGAAAACAGTTGGAGGTTCCTCAAAAAGTTAAGAATAGAGCTATCCTATGACCTAGCAATTGCACTACTAGGTATTTACCCCAAAGATACAGATGTAGTGAAAAGAAGGGGCACATGCACCCCAATGTTCATAGCAGCAATGTCCACAATAGCCAAACCGTGGAAGGAGCCGAGATGCCCTTCAACAGATGAATGGATAAAGAAGATGTGGTCCATATATACAATGGAATATCACTCAGTCATCAGAAAGGATGAATACCCACCATTTGCATTGACATGGGTGGAATGGAGGGGATCATGCTAAGTGAAATAAGTCAAGTAGAGAAAGACAATTATCATGTGGTTTCAGTCATATGTGGAACATAAGGAATAGCATGGAGGACAATAGAGGAAAGAAGGCAAAACTGAAGGGGTGGGGAATCAGAGAGGGAGACAAACCATGAAAGACTATGGACTCTGGGAAAGAAATTCAGGGTTTAAGAGGGGAGGGGACAGGGGGATGGTATAGCCAGGTAATGGGTATTAAGGAGGGCAAGTGTTGTGATGAGCACTGGGTGTTATACATAACTAATGAATCATTGAACACTACATCAAAAATTAGTGATGTACTGTATGGTGGCTAACAACATAATGAAAAAAAATATGTGTGATGTGTATATGTGAATGTGCGTGTAGAGGAGGATTCCATAGGGAAACACAGAAAACTCTTTGTAACTGAGAATAAAATAAAATAAATGATGAAGTATGAAGTGGCCTTGTGAATTCAACTGGAAGTCAGGAAAGCATCTTAAACATCTCATACTTGTATAGGACTTTAGAGTTTTCAGACCTAGAATCTGGAATTTTTTTTTAATTTTATTTTAGTATGTTATGTTAGTCACCATACAATGTATCATTAGTTTTTGATGTAGTAATCCACAATTCATTGTTTTCATATAACACCCAGTGCTCCATGCAGTACATGCCCTCCTCAATACCCATCACTGGGCTAGCCCCTCCCCCCAGTCCCCTCCCCTCTAAAACCCTCAGATTATGCTAAGTGAAATAAGTCAAACAGAGAAAGTCAATTATCATATGGTTTCACTTATTTGTGGAACATAAGGAATAACATGGAGGCCATTAGGAGAAGGAAGGGGAAAATGAAGGGGGGGGAATCGGAGGGGAGATGAACCATGAGAGACTATGGACTCCTAGAATCTGGAATGTTTGACCCCTTTGCTAGATTCTTTATACCTTATCAGGGTGCTTTCCTGAAGCTCCTTCTCCTATCTCATCACACAGCAAAGCAATACCAGCTGGGAAGGTGTGGCCTCCTCATGTCCACCAGCTCTAAGCCACCATGCAAAACTGAGGTGGACAAATTGGAGGCTGGACTTGGAAAAGGGGAATGATGGAGCCAGACACATTTCTCCTTTCCTTGGTTCATTTATTTCAGAAGTCCATGCCATTTAATTTTCTTGTCCATCCACTCACTGACAAATCACATGCTTTATGTGTTCATAGAAATACAACTGGTGGTAAGTTTACACATTTCCTACCTTGAACCTAAATTAGTCTTACCCATAGGATGACTTCAAATCTGCATGGTCAAATCCTTATAATGGCTACTCAACTCCTACTTAAAAGATAGAAGGTGACCAATAAATGTTAGCTGCTATTGCTGCTGTGACTGTTGTCAATCAATATTTGGTACTGTCAGTAGAATTGTCTCACCAGTCTGTGCTTTCAGCACATTCATGAATGACTCTAACAGCTATTGAAATAATCTGTCATCTTTGCCACTGTTACTGTACCATCTGTCTTCCCTTTGAACCTTCTGGGGCCTCTATTTTCTTCTACATTGAAACTACCACAACTAACCCCACCATTTGGTTCTCACAACTTTACCTGGCTCTAAATTTCTCTTTTAATTAATACTCCCTCTGACTGTGTTTACCCATAAATTTTACTATTATTATCTTATTCTTAAGATAAATGAAGGATAAAATTAAAAATAGATGTATGCTATATATACAGTGTTGGAATGTAAAGAAAGTTTTTTTTTTTTCAGTTGACATTTTCTGCTAAAAGAAATTGAACACCATGGGGGAAATTATGTGATTGTAAATCATTTTGACATTTCCCACCACAATGAATATTTTTATTCTAATTTAAAATTTGATTTCACATCTGACTCCATTTGGAAACCTGAGTCATTTTGATATAAGGAGGAATAAAAGAAAGAATATGAAATTGAAGACAGAGCAAAAAATATGTCTGTTTAAAAAAGATACTATTATTTACTAAGAGCCTCCCCTTCAAAAGATATATTAGTAGATATCATATTCAGAAATGGAGCAAGAGCACCTGGGTGACTCAGTCAGTTAAGCATCCAACTCTTGATCTCGGCTCGGGTCTTGATCTCAGACTTGTGAGTTCAAGCCCCATGTTGGGCTCCATGCTGGGCATGGAACCTACTTAAAAAACAAAAACCAACCAACCAACCAACCAACAAACAGAAAGTATAAAAGAAGTGGAGCACTTCAGGATCCTTAACATTGTAAATTGTTTTCTCATTTAAAAATCCTTCTCCTACCGAAGCCAAATTCAGTTACTTGTTTATGCATCAAGACAGAATGAATAGATTTTAGAGTTAAACAGATCTGGATTTGAATTTGTAGTTTTGTGATTTTAGTTACATTGTTAAACATTTCTCAGCTTCAATGTTCTCATCTGTAGAATGTGACTAACGTGGGCTCCTATGTAAGGTTATTGTGAAGATTAAATAAATCTAACAATGCCTGTGAGAGTTTAAACTTTAAACACAGTGCCTGGATTTATATATTTGTTTCCTTGTTTTCACTCTTTATAATTTTCTGTCTTTTTTTTATGGTTTACATGTGAAATCAGCACTCAGTGATGTTGCCATCAGAAGGGCTGGTGCCTGACACGATCTATGAATTCACAGGATGAGGGACCAGAAGAGGATGTAAGAGGCTGTGTATGTGTGAGTAAAAGAATGTCCTTATTTTTAGCCAAAAATATTTCCTTTAGGCTTGTTGGGTGATAAAAACCCTGAAATAATTTGGGCCTTATCTTAGTATAATATTCATAGTTAACTCTTCAAGGTTGTTCTTTCTTTGTTTAGCAAATGGAAACTGCCTGCTACCTTTGGCTGGCACCATTCCATCGAGCAACATTCTAAAAATTGCCTGTGACTCAGTGTTTTTTCCATTGGCACACCAGCCTGAGATTTCCTCTTTACTGTGGAACATCCTACTGTATTCATGGCTAGAGTCATCAAACTGGATAGACGAGTACCTTGGACTGAACAACTCTAGATGCTTTGTCAATTCTCACCTGAATTGAATTAACTGGTAGCTCTGGGAAAGTTACAATTAAATCATATAAAAAAGATAAGTGAAACATCTTGAAATTGAAACATATTTCAATGCAAGTTTGGAATGAACAAATGTAAAAATGAAAAATCAGCAATTACCAACCAAGTGATTCCTTAAGATCAGAGACCTTGCCTTATTTCTCCTGATTTCTCCATTGCCAAGTAAAGTGCTCAAGAAGCTGTAAGACTACACATGTATACATAAACACACACACATGCTTGGACACACATTAAATATATATTTATATATTATACCATAAGTAATACATATTAATATATTATGCTATTTTGAAAATTATCAATATATAACATACATATTATATATTAACACATTTACTGAATTGCAATTAATTTGCTTAGGGAAATGGTGTATTATGAGGTTTTTTTAGTCTGATTAACCTCTCTTCAGATGTGTATCTCAGCCTAGATATTGCCTCCTTTATAAAGCTTACCCTTCCCTTGAATGAGGTCAGGTATTTAGTTCTCATCCTATTTCCACACTTTTTTCTGTAGTGGCCTTGTATATTTGTCTCTTTCCCTAACCACCCATAAAAACCAAATCAAACCAAACAAAAAACAATACAAAATTTGAAGAATTACTTCCTGTTTGGAATCTGGACTGAAAATAGATTTTCCATTTTGTAAAATGGCACATCACTTCCTATTTAAAACCATCAAACGTCAGCTTAGAAGCCATAATGGATGGGCATTGCTGTTAAATCATATCTTGCCCAGTATCACATAAGTCACCAAAGAAGTATGACTTTCACCTACCTATCAACCTAACTGAAATAAGAGGGTCTTAATATTCCTGAGCTAAGCATTCCCCAGATCTCCTGGATTTCCTTGGGCAACCCTGGCAAAGATGATATATATGACATTTTCCTTTTATATTTTTCTAGTTGGTCTTCCCATTTGACAAACTGCTACATACAAGCTTCACCAGTGGAGAATGGTCATCACATTTACTGCATTCAACATCCAACTGTGACATGTGTTCATACAGAAATCTATGAGACATTTTCTCTTCTGGTTTTCCATTTTTAGGCTTGGTCTTACATGATTTAATTTAAATATTCTGGCTAAGGGCTAGATTTTTTGGTTTTGGCATTGGGAACCTAAATGATAAAGAAAGTCTGTGGCTTTTCTATATAAAATGATTCTAAAATACAACAAAAGGACATGCTGTTCCCCTTGTTCATTTAGAAAACATTATTGAATATCTTCTGTGTACCAAGTGCAATGTTAAGGACTTGAACACTGATGGACAAGTATTTCCACAGTGGTCATACCAGTTTGCAATCCCACCTATAGTGTATGAGTATTCATTTTTCTCCACATCCTCACCAACGCGTGTTTCTTGTGTTTTTTTTATTTTTTTATTGTTATGTTAATCACCATACATCATTAGTTTTTAATATAGTGTTCCATGATTCATTGTTTGTGCATAATACACAGTGCTCCATGCAGAACGTGCCCTCTTTAATACCCATCACCAGGCTAACCCATCCTCCCACCCTTGTTTCTTGTGTTTTTGATGTTAGCCATTTTGACAGGTGCGAGTTAATACCTCATTGTAGTTTTGATTTGCATCTCCCTGATGATCAGTGATGTTGAGTATTTTCATGTGTCTGTTGGCCATCTACACATCTTTGGAGAAATGTTCATATCTTCTGCCCATTTAATAATCCAACTAAAAATATTTTAACTTTAAAATAATTGGATTATTTGTTTTTTGGGTGTTGAATTTTATAAGTTCTTTATATATTTTGGATACTAACCTTTTATTGGATATGTCATTTGCAAATATCTTCTCCCTTTCAGTAGATTGCCTTTGAGTTTTGTTGACTGTTTACTTTGCTGTGCAGAAGCTTTTTATTTTGATGCAATCCCAATAGTTTATTTTTACTTTTATGTCCCTTGCTTCAGGAGACATATCTAGAAAAATGCTACTACTGCCAGTGTCAGAGAAATTATTGCCGTGCTTACTTCTAAGACTTTTATCATCTCAAGTCTCACATTTAGGTCTTTAATCCATTTTGAGTTTGTGTATGGTTGTGTATGGTGTAGTAGTCTGGTTTCATTCTTTTGCATGTAGCTGTCTAGTTTTCCCAACACCATGTGTTGAAGAGACAATTGTATATTCATTCCTCCTTTGTCAAAGATTAGTTGACCATTTATTTGTGGGTTTATTTCTGGGTTTTCTATTCTGTTCCATTGATCTATGTGCCTATTTTGTGCCAATACTCTAATGTTTTGATCACTACAGCTTGTAAAAACACATCTTGAAGTCTGAATTTTGGTTTTCCTTTTCAAGATTGTCTTGGCTATTTGGAGTCTTTTGTGGTTCTATAAAAATTTTAGGATTATTTGGTCTAGTTCTATGGAAAATGCTGTTGGTATTTTGATTAAATCTATAACAGATTGCTTTGCATAGTATAGATATTTTAACAATATTTTTTCTTCCACCCATGAGCATGGAGTGTCTTTCCATTCCTTTGCATCGTCTTGAATTTCTTTCAACCCTGTTTTATAGTTTTCAGAGTGCAGGTCTTTTACCTCTTTGGTTAAGTTTATTCCTGGATATTTTATTGTTTTTGATGCAGTTGCAAATGGCATTGTTTTCTTAATTTCACTTTCTGCTGCTTCATTATTAGTGTTCAGGAATGCAACACATTTTTGTACATTGATTTTGTATCCTGTAACTTTACTGAATTCATTTATCAGTCCCAGTAGTTTTTGGTGGAGTCTTTAGGATTTTCTCTGTATGGTATCATGTCATCTGCAAATAGCAAAAGAAGGAAAACTTAATTTGAATTTCAACTATTTCCTAGACCATCCTGATTAGGGTTGTTTTTAGCTCCTTAGAATGATCTGGAGTCTGATACAAGAAGTCTCTGTGTATCTTTTAAAATTTATTGTAATATAACATATAAATATGTGTATAAATATGTATATTATACACATATGTGTATAGTTGTATATATATTTATGTATAATTAGCTGTACACAATTCTCTTTATTAAATAAGTGCTTATTAATATTAACAGATACTTTTGTTGCCTTTATAAAATTCTGAGTTTAAGACCCTATTTCTGTATCATGTCTATTATCTATCTATCTGTATCATCTATCTATCTATCATCATCTATCAATCATCTATCATCTATCTATCTATCTATGTAACTTCAAACTAAACGGGCCTTATTTATCACAAGAGTGAATACTCTGGTATCTAGAGTAAACAAAATCAGTTGTGCAGTATTCCCGATTTCTGATATATTGAATATTTCTGACTCAGTATGCTACACCATACACTATCCCAAGGATAAAGTCACAGTAAATAGTGTATAAAAGGAATGTGGCAAGGCATGTAGACCTGAGCAATACAGGATTTTGGACGAATTTGATGTCCATCTAATATTTTCTCACAGATTTTAATATGCATCCCACTCTGTTTCTTCCACACAGCATCCACTTCACATATATTTCAGTGTATAGAGGTAGAAAAATAAGAGGTTTGGAATCCAAAAGATGGGGATTCAATTCCTGTTCTATCAGTATGGGCTAGTGATTTATCCTCTCAAATGTCAGTCTTATCATTTTTAAATGTGGAATGTCAATACAGGGTTGTTTAATGTTCAAATATAATCATTTTTGCACAGAGAAGACATATAATAGGTACCCAATTCATGTTAGTATAATGTGGGCAATAACTGAACTAGAGCCAAGTTTCTATATATCTAACTCATTCCAAATTCAAAACACCAATGAATATAGTTAAAATAGTTTAATCGAGCATATCCTGCATGCTTTTCTTTAAATCCAAAAATATAGAAAGATTTTCTTTTACTAGTTTTCCTGAATTCCTCATTTTATTAGTTTTCCTGAATTCCTCATCCTCTTGAATGAGAACTACTAGATCCATTAAAAAAATTGGTATTTTGCCTTTGTTCGTATTAAGCTTTTAATATGTTTTCTAACATTTGCTGATGTTTATACCTGCGAATATTTATTCCTCCCATAAGAAAGAGCTGCTTCCTTTCTCCTCTCAGTCCATTTCTAACCTGTGTTCTCAGCTAATTTAGTTTATCTAGATCTTTCTGTTCTCTGAAGCTCTGTCCTTTAGTATTCATTTGGGCATCTGTTTAAGGCTTTAATTTAGTTGTGTGGCAAATTCCTTGACACCTGTGACTTTTTTTTATCCCCGAAGCTCTTAGCACAGTAGAAAGCTGATAGTAAACATTCAACATGCTTTTGCTATTTGTACTTAATTGAAAACAATCTCATTTAAGTATGTGATCCAGTGACAGGTCATAAATACAAAAGCTTGAGTTTGGTGCTCTTGTCAGATCCTAAGATGTCACATCTGAGATGTCAATTTTTATAGCTTACACCAAAAACTAACCAATGGTGACTCATTACTCCAGAATTTCAAAAGTCTTCCCTACTATCACTTGTTCTAACTTGAAGTTCCTTCATTTCTGAACCCCATTTCATGAAAAGAAGCACTGGAATGTATTCTTCTTGAGATAAGCATGCTATCTTTCTTAAGATACTTTCATAAAGTTAAAAGAATTAATGAGGATATAGCAGAACCCAAGCTTAGTTAAGGACAGAAGGAGGAACTGGATTTTATTTGGAACTCACTTCAGTAAACATTTATTCAAATGAGGAACTGTTCCATCTAAAAGGCATTTCCATCTAAAATTTGGAAAAGAGACAGGAGAGGGAGTAGTTCAAAGAAGCAGGAGTCTAAATCTTTTAAATCAATTTTAAATTCTGTGCTTGTGCATTTGGATTACAGACATGATATGAGTACAGGAGTTCTAGGTACAATGTATAGTTCTTCTAGGGTCAGTTTGTTATTCATCTCTGCATCCCAACATCTAGAACAGAGTCCCAGAAACACTGTTGTACCAAAAAATTATTCCTGACTGACTCTGCACTCTTCTTCAGAGACAGTTTATTGATCAAGGTAAAATAAGGCCAAGTTAAAATGTGACAACACAGGGAGAAATATTGCTACAAATAGTGTGATACTAAGAGAAGATGTTAGGTTAGAAGATGGTTAGTATCCTTGAATTCAGGTTCCCACTCCCTTGTACACAGTGATTCGTGGTGTGACCCACCATACAACCTCTATTATCTTTAGCTACCTCTTCAATAAATGAGGATCTTAAATCTCTAAGCCTTTTCCCCCTAATTAAAAAAAATCTTTGATTCTCCCAGATTTAAAAAAATTCTTCAAAATATTTTCATTTAAACTCCTTTTATTTAAATGAATTTCAGCTGAGGGCGCCTGGGTGGCTCAGTTGGTTAAGCGACTGCCTTCGGCTCAGGTCATGATCCTGGAGTCCCGGGATCGAGTCCCACATCGGGCTCCCTGCTCAGCGGGGAGTCTGCTTCTCCCTCTGACCCTCCCCCCTCTCATGTTCTCTCTCTCTCTCATTCTCTCTCTCAAATAAATAAATAAATAAAATCTTTAAAAAAACACTAAAACCTTTAAAAAAATAAAATAAATGAATTTCAGCTGAATAATGCCCTGCTGTAAATATTTCTTTTAAATCATTTTCTAGGATTTTATGATGGATTCCATTTTTATAGTATCTCTAAGAAGGGTGGAAAAGAGATAAACACTTATGGAACATCTCATATAAGCCAGATTTTTCATATTTATTTCATTCTCAAGCCTTATGAAGTGGAAATTTTCTCAATTTTAAAATTAAGGAAACAGAGAAGTCAAGTATCATGCTGAAGGCCAGGTCAGAGCTGGACAGTGCCAGGCTCTCCTCTCAGGTCTGACTGATTTAAAAATCCATGTTCTTTCTAGTACATGATGCTGGCATTTTGTAAAAAAAAAAAAAAAAAAAAAAAAGTAGGTATTCCATTTAACAGATGGAACCAGGGACTTCCTCAATTTTGTAGTAAACCAACAGTTTTGGTGTCAAGAAAAAACTCAAGTATTTTGGAGTAGAGTATAAGCTCACATCATGAGTGAGTATAGGAAAACATCCTTTTGTATGATAACTTCATTTGATGCCAGCATAGAATTTTCAGGGTTTTAAAATGATGAGATGTGAGAAAACTGAGCTTGTTGTATTTCTATTTTTTTAAAATGCAATTCTAGTAATGCAGCTGTTTTCTAGAGACTATTTCAGAATGACATATTTTATACCCTAGAAATTGATGAAACACTTTTTTTTCCCAAACCATGCACCCTGGCCTCCCTAGCTCCCCAACCCCAGCCTTACACATACATGATATCTACAGCATGATAGGGCTTGATCTTGAACTTTATTTCTTCTTATAATTTTATTATCTGAAAATAATTTGTAATGCTACACAGTAGTGTACTACCTCGTGCTTCAGAAAAGAACTTTTTTTCCTCTGAACGTTCCTTGTGTTGATTTTTTTCATCCTCTCTGTCTGTGTTGGCTTCTAGCCCTCTGTTCCTTTCAGTGCATTTGGTCTTGTGCCAAATGAGAGTCATCACTTAGCCCAAAAGTATCATTTTCCAACACACAGAATCAAAAGGAAAACCCCGCCTATTACACCCACTGCTAATTACCATACCACAAAACTGACTAGTTGCATCATTGGACCATCACTTGTGAATTTCTTCTTTCCAGAGCTCTTATTCCTGCAGAGAATGAGTTTGAGCCACATGGAAGATATGCCTTTAAGCCATTCAAGTCTTCAAGGGACACACAGATCATCCTGGAAGCAATGGTTCCTCTACTCAACAATAGTTACTTTGCTGTTGCTTTGCTCCTTCAGTACACTAATTCTTACTTTTCTTCCACTCAAGGTAAGGAGACAATAGTACCTAAAATTGCTGCTTTTCTTTTGTAAGTCTAGTTATTATCATTGTCACTCAGTATTGTTAGAGCTAGTTGGAAGAGACATGTGGGTACATATAATACAAAAAGAATTTCAATTTTGTCATGGCATATGGCTTTTGAGGCTTATCTAAATGTTTTGAAATGAAAGGTATTAGAAAATGCTAAATGTTAGATAGAATCAATTAAATCAGTCAATTGATAGATGCCTTGGAATATTTTCTCCCTTTCTGTAACTCTGTTAAACCTTCTTGGTGGAATAAAGGTATAAAACATATGCTTACCTTCAAGGAATGGGATGCAAGCTATAGTCTTATTGAGGGAAAAGATATAAGAAGATAATGGAAGTCAGAATAAGGTAAATGACAGGTGGTTAGTGCATCTTTGTGGAAGGAAATGGCACTGAACTAGGAGTAAGATCTGGATTCTGGTTCTAGGTCTCCCTAGCTGTATGAATTTAAGAAGACATTTAATCTTTCTGGTTCTCAGAAAGGTTCTTCATCTGAAAAATGGTGGTAGGAGAATGGATTTGTTCATTACAGTGCCCCTTCTAGCTATAAAATATAGTGATTAATAATTTATCTAAGGGTAGTATAGAACATAAATGCTTTAGGAATTCAAAATAGGGGACAAGGACTTTGGGCTAGAGTGATCAGGGAAGGCTTCATGGAGGAAGGAGGTAGCACATTCTTATTTGGGAAGCCCCTGATGCTTATCAGGAATTTCCTATTGAGCTCCAATCCAAGCTGTGGGTCTAGTAAAGGAAATGGAGATATATGAAGTTCTTTTTAGAAGTTTTTCTGACTGTATTATATGTACCCACATGACAATGCTTTATTTAATTTAGGATTTAACCTATTTTGGGGTACATTTGAAGATTCAAAGCCTTGGAGAGAATAAAGTAGTATATGCTTATCTAAGAAGGGGCTATGATATAAAAGTAGGCACCTGCAGAAACATTTTTCTAAGGGGATTGGCCAGTGAAAGCTCCAAAAATATGTTTCTACTACTTAGATATTTAAAAGCCATTGAGAAAAGATGCAGGAGGAAGTACATGGTAATTGCTGGTATTAATTTAGTTAGGGGAAGTGTAGCTTTGGTTACATCTCTACACACTAAACCATTAATCTATATTCCCTAACTGTACACAAGGATATGCAACAGAGACTTTTCTAATCACACCCCCACTCTCTCCAGAAATGTATCAAGCAGAAGTCTGAACTTTCTGGAGCAGTGAAGCTTTGAGCAGAAAGAAAAGAATTGATTGAAATTCTGAGTGTTTTGATTTGTGAAGAAAAGGAAGGGTGAGAATAGCAATAGCTTAACTTTGGAAGAATTTATCCTTCTAAAGCCACCTCAAGTTTTAGCCAGATTTCTCCGAAGAATGTAAGATATGTTATAGGTGTTATCCATTCCTACATATGACTGGGGAATCAATGCATAGAAGAGGCTGGAAATGTCCTTCTCAACAGAACACAGTGGCTCTTGCAAAGGGAAAGAGGAAGTCTAATAATGCCAGAGGCACCTAGGATACCTCTTGCCAGAACTGAACTCGACCAATCCCATGTGTCTGAGCTCTGATTCTCTCTCCTAGACAACATGCATCTTCTCAATGAAAGGTTCTGCCTCTAAAGAAATAGCCCAGAGTTTATTTCAAATTTGGGGAAATTTTAAAGGTTTTCAGGATATTGTCCTGATTGGATGTCATAAAGTCTTGTTTCCTATAGGAAAAGCCAATGGCCTGGCTGACGCGATGCAACATTAACTCACTTTCCACTTGCCTGCTCTTCCTTTTCCTTACTGGCCACAAATAAGTATCTTAGGAAAGGAGGGCTGTGTGGCTAGCGGATGGTGAGTCATTATGAGGTGGCCGCTTCCACCTTCTCACAATACCCATGAGGTTTTTTGTTTTTTGTTTGTCTTCACTCTAGTTTTTATATACAAAATCCCACTTTCCAACTTCTCTAGGCACTAAGTCAAAAAGCATTAGACAGGAAGATTGGCTCCTTCTAAACCAACAGAAATTTCCTTGGGAGAACACTTTTTTTTTTTGGTGCCCCCTCCCCCCCATCTTTCAAAAGACGTTCAACTGAAAGGATTGACTATGAACCCAAGGAGTTTGGTCTACCCCTCAGTGAAATTAACCTCACAGAAATTATCTCTAAAACAAACAAACACCCAAAAAACAAATGTTCAGAAGAGCTCCCTGCTTCAATGAAATGAAGGATGCCCTTCCAAAAGGGGAAGTTGTGCTTGTACTTAAAAGCAGAATAGAGTATTTCCAAATGATGATCTGAGTAGGGTTGGTTTGGAGAAAGAATTATTGTTTTGGCCATTTGAACCCAAGCATTTAAATCTGGGTTTAAATTATAACGGGATTACAAGAGCAATTGCTCCTTCTAAGTAAAAATGAATTAAACTAAATGGAAAGTCCCATATGCTTCTTTATAAATGGATATTTACTCCTTCCAAAGATCAGCAGAACTATAAATAGAAACTGCCCCCACAGAGTCGTAGGGGTGAGACTTTCGAATCAGACAGACTGTTTGGACCTCAGCATAGCCTTTTATCGCTGCATGACGTTGGGCTAGTTACTTAATCCCTCTCAGGAGCACTTCCTCATCTGCAAATGAGCATGCTAGTTCTTATCCCATAGACCTGCAGTAAGGATTAATGAGACAGTACAGTGCCTGACCCAGAGCAGGCTCTGAATAGATTGTAGTGATTAATATTTGCATCATTATTATTCACATCATAATGAGGATAAATTTAAAAAGACTTTTAACAAAACGGATATTCCTTGCTCATCTATTTCATTTCCTCAGCTAAAGACTATACCTTGCCGCCAAACAGATGATTTTTTCGATTAGACAGATTTTCATTTATGGCAATAGAAAATGTCAGTGGTGGTTTCTGTAGTTTTAAGTAGACATTAAAACAGCCCAAGTACAATATCCAGGATTTCTGTCTCTGGCAATTAATTTGTCTGCAGCCTTAGGTTTCTCCACACACTCTCTACATGATAGTAGACCACAGATGTTATCTGTGCCACATATTTTGGCACTCATTTATATTTAGATTGTTACCCAATTGCCTCATGTGTGTAATCATGTCTTTCTAGAAAGATTATAAACTGCCTAAGAGGCAAGGACTATAAATTGTATGTTTCTCTTGCTTACAGTGCTAGTTGGGAATATAGGTGATTAATGTTTTGTTCAGTTCATTATAATCGGCATCATTATCAAAACAGCTAATATTTAATGAGCAGGACCAGATCTGGCTGGGCAAAGCCCTTCTTAACAATTATGACATTTAAACCCATAAACACCCTCAGTGAGTTAAGTGCTATTATGTCTCCCGTTTTATAAAAGAGAAAATTAAAGATAAGGGAATCTCTCACATGCCTATCATGGATCAAAATAAATTGAATGTCAGCATTTCTTCTAAGAAACCCCAAAAGGAGGATGAAATAATTACAAGAGCAAAAACAATTATAGGAATCCAAACTTTCTGATTGTACCTCCTTATTAACAAAATATTTTTTAGTACAATCCCACCATATATGCTAATTTATTATGTTAGATATGAGTGCTAATACTATGTATAATAAAAAGATACACAAAATGGAAACTTCTAAGGATGAACCGAATGACATGCTTCATATAGTTTATTCACAATGCAAAACTGTTTTGCTTTTACCAAAATATTATATTTTACATGTTAATATAAGCATTTCTAATATAACCAAAATATTATTTTAGTAATTTGATAAATGTGTTTCTTTTATTTTCTTAACCTTAGTTTAATACTTTGTGATACAATAACTTGAAGGTTATAAGTTAATTTACTTTGATTCATGATTTTGACTGTCATAACCTGTATTTCTCCCCTCTCTTCTACTAGACTATTTTATTCCTTTGACTTCTGTTTAAATATGCAATATCTATTCCTCATTCTCTTTCTCACTTGAAAACCTTGCATCTAAGTTCTATGAGAAAACAGAAGTAGGCAGGAACGAAGTTCCAAAGCTCCCTATCATATCTACCGCTTACCTGCAATTTTGTTCACATAGACTGTGTTTCCCTCTTGTCACTGTGCATGAATTGTTCATGTACCTATCTAAGTCCACCTGTGACCCAGATTCTGTCCCCTCTTACTTACTCAAGGACATTGATTGTTCCAACAATTATCTACTAGCTCTTACATTCTATTCCACACACCCCTGCCCCTTTACTGGAACATTCCCATCAAATGGCAACAGGTAACCATGTTGTCAGTTCTCTCATGTTAAAACAAAACCAAAGACTAAGAAAAACAACAAAATCAAAACATTTCTTTGACCTCTCATCCTCCTCCAAGCTCCACTTAATTTTTCCATTTTCCCTTACAGCAAAATTTCCCCAATTTTTCTTTTCTCACGTAGCCTTGAATCCATTCTAATTAAGTTTCTGTCCTCACCACATCACAGAAACTACTTTTGCCAAGAACCCCAATGACTACCATGTTGTCAAATCCATCAGTTAATTCCCTGTCCTCTTCTCACTAGAGCCATCAGCAACATTTAATACAGCTGACCACGTCTCCGTGAAATACTTTCATCTCTTCGTTTCCAACATCACAGTCTTCAGGTTTCCCTTCTGACTCACTGGCCTTTCTTTCTTAGTCTCCTTTGGTGTTTCTTCCTCATTCCCTGGCCTCCAAATAGTGCAGTGTTCCGAACATTCCTATCTATACTCACTGCCTTGACAATCTCACACAATCTCACGTCTTAAAGTGTCACATCATCAGAACTCCTTAAATTCCATCCTCATAGGTCCAGCTGCCTACCTGACACTCGAGTCTACCTGAATATGTAATAAATATCAATCATAAACTTGATATGTACAAAAGTGAACTCATGATTCTTCCCTCTCAATTTACTCCTCTTAAATCTTGCTCATTTCAGTGATTAACAACTTTATCTTTTCAATTACTGAAGCCCAATATCTTGGAGTCATCTTTTGTCTTCTTATTTTCTCTTCCCATATCCACGTCAGGATAGCCAGCACCCTGGTCAGAGGCACCGTGCTTTCTTGCCTAGATGATTATAGTGATCTTTTGGCTGGTCTCACTGTTTTTACACTGGCCTCTCTTTGCTTTATTCCTATCATGGCAGTCAAAGAAATGCCATAAAAGAAAAATGTACAATATCTTTAAGTTCAGTCTCTTAAGCCCTTTGCCTCAAGGAAACCAATGAATTTTACATGGTACAAAAATTTTTTTGGTGGTTATACCTTATTTTACTACTAAGTATTTTAAAGCCTTTAGCATTTAAATACCAGTATTTATAGAATTAGCCACACTGATGGCTTCTTGTAGGAAGTAAACTGTGGTATGTTGCAAGTTTGAAACTAGTCTCCCCATGGTATCTCAGTTACTGCAAACTGTGATTGTCTGAATATTAAATGAGGGTGGCTTTACCAATCTGCATTGTGAATATTTCTATAGTTTAATATTGTTAAAAATAAAAATAAACTTAACTAGAAATTCTATTATTTTCTTTTCATATGCCAATGGATCACATTGTGTAGTGACTGGGGTGTGGAGACTACTGTTTATAGATAATTTCTATAGCCCAAGAGGAGGAGAGTCCAAGATCAAATAGTTGTCCTATCGGTAGAAGTTAGGTGGATGGAATGAGACCTTAACTTTTGCCTAGAAGACCCAAAAAGGCAGTTAGGTAATGAAAGGGAAAGGAAAGAGCCAGACCATCTACAAAGGAAAGCTGAAACAGGAGAGACTATTTGGAGGGAAGGATTTTTTAATATGGCTAGGGAATAGAAGTTTGCTTCAGGATCTGAAGCTCTAAATAAACCAATCAAGAAGGCTGTGACATTGTCATCCTCCTGACGAATTCCTCCTTTTCTTCCCCTACAGACTGCCAGTGAGCCCTGCGTAGCTAAGTTTGGTGAGTAACCTGTCTTGCATACCTCCTTTTTACTTTTCTTAGTATTTGATGCAAGAAGGAAGCCCATTTTTATTCATTTCCAACTACTATTTATAACTGCTTATCATGTGCCAAGCAGTTGTCTAGGAGCTGAGACTTCAGAGGTAAACCAGACAGGCAAGTCCATCCTCGATGAAGCTTACATTCAAGGTCACATATCTGGGCAGGAATTCACATCACTTTTACAGGGCCAGGAACCTGAAATCCGGGAATCCACCTTTAATTTTGTGTTTTAATAAGTGCAAGTTTCAAATTTCTACAACCTTTCCCTCTGACAAACTCAAAGTTCTTCTCAGAGTTCATATATTGCTGGTGCTCAGTAGAGTGTGTGTAGGGTGACATTTTTGTTTCCAAATATATAAAAAAGGAATGAAAGCCAGGGAAATGGCCACTTCCTTTGTGCCTCTCCCATCCTCTCAGCTTCTGAGCCACTTTCCCTTAGAGTGAGTGACCTGGTATTTACTAAGAAAACACATTAAAGGGGTGCTTGGGTGGCTCAGTTGGTTAAGAGACTGCCTTCGGCTCCAGTCATGGTCCAGGGAACTGGGATTGGGCCCCGAATCAGGCTCCCTGCTTGGCGGGAAGCCTGCTTCTCCCTCTCCCACTCCCCCTGCTTGTGTTCCCTCTCTTGCTGTCTCTCTCTCTCTCTAAGCTAAATAAATAAAAATCTTAAAAAAAAGAAAAGAAAACACATTAAAGTTTACAGGTTCACTGAGCTTTAGGGTATTTCTTAGAATACATACAAAATTGAAAATAAATACATTTGGATTGTTTACATATTTCAGGCCACACACACACATTTTTCAGCTGAGAACAGAATATTTCTAAAGTTAACTGCAATCCTTGTTTTCCTATACAGTTCGAAATGCTGGGCTTCCCTGGCTTGTGGGAACTAGGGAATCTCTTTTTACTATTTGTCTCTGCCTTTGTAATTTGTTTTTGTTTTTCTAGTAAATGGAGTAGAAATCATGATATGTGTGAAATTCCCTCTTGAGGTGATAAAATGTTGAGAACCTCAAGTGTGCTAAGTGGCCTCAAGTCTCTAAGTGGCTCCTATTACAGAATAAGAGAACCAGTGACACTTTTTCCTGGTGACTCGTCTATTGTCTATTATGTAGCACATGTAAAGCAGGAAGAAATTTACCGGGCTTTGGGCTCATTGGAGATACAGAGAGACTTTGCTTCTTGCTCTAATGATTTCTCCTTCATCCTCCTTCAGAATCTACCCTCACAGCCTTATAATCAATCATTTATATATAAATAACAATTTAAGTTAATGTGTGATCTCTTCTGGGTTGCTTTTTTATCAAGGTTTCTTTCTAATCATGAGATAAAGGCTTTGCCCTCATAAAAAAAATTACAGAGGATTAGAGAACAGACCAAATACGTATTTTTGAATGATCAAGACACTCCCTGGGGCTCTGAAATCACACTACTATGCAAAAACAACTAACATTAGGAAAATATGTAAATTCCACATATTCCTATGAAAATAAGTGACCAAGTCTTGACTCTTTCTCCATCCCCTGTGACAGTTTTAAACTAGGGATACTTATATTTAAGCATTTAAAATTTTAAATTTTTATTAAAAATTCAAATAACTTCCATTTATAAACTCATGAATTTACCAGGATATCCCAAGTAGATCTTGGGTATATACCTATAAACTAAAGAGAAGAGCCATAATTTAAACATAATGCACCTAATTCAGGAACAGGGATGTATCATTCAATCAATAAATATTTATTGAGCACACACTAGGTTCCAGGAACTCTTTTAGGTGCTGAAGATATAGCAATGAACAAAATAGAGAAGTACTTGTCCTGAAAGATGTTATATTCAAGTGAGTAATGAGCAACTTAATTTATAATATGCTAGACGGTGACAAACCTTCTATGAAAAAAACTAAAGCAGGATAAAGGGAGAGAGAGGCAGGAGAGCACTATTTTATGTAGACTGATGAGGAAGGTCTCATTGATAAAATGATACACAGTAAACAGTATTTACATAGAAAAGCATGAATATGCATCCTGGACTGCCAACTTGGGTTATCACAATCCTAGTGTATGATTCCTCTCTCCCTTCCTCCTTTAGTTCCTTTCACAAATATTGATTGACAAGAGATGCAATGCCACCTAAAACTTAACCCATTTTTCTATTCCAAATCCATTTCTTTAGAGCTCCCCAAGCAAGAGATACACTTAGGATTTGTAATTTCTCTAAAACAAGGAATAGATACTTAAAATATTAGAATTGTTTTTGGAGAAAACTAGTACAGACTAGGTAAAGAAACAACTTGTTAAGTGGGAAAGAACTATAATCAGGAAGGGAATTAAATAAATAACTATGTTTTCTTTTTTTTTCTCTCTTTTGTAAATTCCTTACAGGACCATTCCCTTTAAAATGGCAAATGACATGTCCTAAGCTTCCTTGTGTGAATAAGACAGCTAACGAGAAACTGGAGATACTTCAGAATGGCTTGTATCTAATTTATGGCCAAGTGGCTCCCAATACAACCTACAAGGAACCAGCTCCTTTTGAGGTGCGGCTATGTAAAAATGAAGACATCATACAAGTGCTAACAAACAACTCTAAAATTCAAAATGTAGGAGGGACTTATGAACTGCATGCTGGAGATATACTAGAGTTGATATACAACTCTGAACATCAGGTTCTAAAAAATAATACATACTGGGGGATCTTATTGCTAGCAAATCCCCAATATAACTCCTAGAGACTCAATTTGGCCTCCTTATCGTCTTTAGCACATGCAGAAATGCTGGTGAGTGTGTTGGAGGAGGCAGATTTTCAACACCCGCAGTTTGTCTGAGTATACAAATCAACACAGACAGAACCCCTCTGCATGTGAGTTTTCATCTCTCAAGCTTATCCAAAAGAGACTCGGAGGACAGGCCAGAGACATGTGCTTACCTCTGACATTGGGTCAGCAAAGACGCTTTACTAATCCATGATTAATGATTGTGGGTGGCTCAAGGACAGAAGCTTCTCAAAGAGTCTGTGTCTAATTCTTGAATCCTTGAGCGGGGAAAAATTGTCTTATTGCCCTGGGAGCCTTACCTGGTATGCAAAAAAAGATTCAGCGTGGTGGCCTGGCCTTGTTCTCATATTCTTGGGCTGCTTCACTTTACTCTTCCCATACTCCTGTCTTTTGAGGCCCTCCTATTAAAAGTAGACAGACTGGGAGGGTGGCCACAGATATGCCAACAACACCCCACTTTAGATGTGATGATATTAAGAAGACAGAATACTCAGAGAATTATTGGGGCAGAGGCACAGATGGCATAGAATGGAATGCACTTTACTTGGGAATTTCCCTGATTTCATCACATTCAGGATGCATAATGCTTTATAAAACCATTTGGTCAAGGACTCATTCTGAACGTTGACATCGGGCTCATGAGAAGTTGTTGATGTGTGTCTAAATGTTGTCAGTAGTAAAGAAAGACTAATCATTAGTAATCATAAAATTAAACCCTAGAAATTGGTATCATCAGTACTGTATTATGTCATGTAATAATTTCCTATTTTTAGCTGGCTGTCCACAGTTTGCAAAGTGCTTTCATATATCACAGGGCAACTCTATGAAGCGAATGGGGCAGGTGTTTTTGGCACAATTTAAACAAAGAAAATATGAAGGCATCTGGAACGTAGGTGACTTGCCTCAACCCATAGAACTAATGACTGATAGGGCCAGTGGGCTTCCGCAGTGTATCACACTATCTCAGCTTTAGGGTTAGTATTTCAGCTATGATGTTAAGTCCATAGAGCTTAGCAGATGTAATTATCAGGAGATGCATTCCCTTTCAGTTCAAGGTGGGTAGACTAAAGCTACAACCGACTCTCCTTCCTTAGCAAACTACTTTTCCTTTCCCTGCTTGAATCAGGGAGCACAAGGGTGTTGCTCAGGGCTTATTCCAACCAAATCCCCTCCCTCACTTTAAAGAGCCTGTCTTGGTCAAACGTGTTAACTTCTAAAAATAATGAATAGCACTCAATTAAATGATAGCCTGCTAAAGTTTTTAGACTCTGTTAAATTAATTAGCTGTTTGGGGGTTCTTGTTGAAAGGTATATAATATGATTACATGATACCCAATTTAAAATATTTATGGATATTTGTAAAAAGCTATACTATGTTAATTAAAAAATATTTGTATTGTATGGGACAAAAATTGCTGGGGAACAGAGTAAGCCTGAGGCCAAGATGTTTCTTAGTCTTTTTTAAAAAACATCTGCTGAGTAGCTGTACTGGCCAAAGACCTAGATACCTTGCTTCTCTTGCATTTGCATATCTTCTCAGGAAATTAAAGTTATATCACATATATTTATAGAAACTTGTTGTTATTGATTGTTGTTGAGTTATAAGCAGCAGTGTGCTGGAATGCTGGAGTGAGCTAGCACTAAGCTCATGACAGCTGACTGTTAAATTTTTAAAATTTTGCAATCTGGTTATTAATTATAGTCATCCTTGAAATTGGCCATGGTGGGACTATTTATAACATGGGAACTGGCAACACTACAAATTAGGGGTTTTCTTTTTGGAGAGCCTGTTCATCAGCACACCACTGTTTGTAAAACTCTCCTTCCTAATGATTCCTCTCTGCTCCTGCCTCATTCCTGGGACAATCGAGGCAGGCAAGGGAGAGAGGAAAATTGTCATACTCCCAGCAAAAGTCTCACATGGCAATGATTTCTCAGGGCAGGAGTGATCTCAGCAGCTGCAGTCAGAGCAAGGGTTACCAATAGATGACCTTTGAATTTTCCTGGTGTCATAATTTCAGCCTTTGTTTTCATGTATACTCTGTTTCCTTTTTTTCTTCAAATAGTTGAAACCTATAATAAATGTATATTGGTAAGTGGACTGTAGCTGACTTATCTGTGAGTTATCAGTTTAGAGTCAGTGATGTTGAGAACTGGGAGGGGTATCAGAGAAATCCTTGCCCACATGAAACACTTGCTTGGCTAGCATTAGGCAAAACTGAGAGCTGGATGCAATTAGCTTTTTGTTATAAGCTGTCCCGATTTTTGATGAGTTAGTCAGACAGTTTCACATCTGACTTCCACCCACCTCCTCAACTCCACCTCAGACATCCTCACCAACAAAGCCATCACCAAACCCTCTTATAATAATTGTTTTTTTTTTTTTACCTTTCATTTTGCCCATCAAAACTTACCTAGAGTATGGAATATCACTGTGGGTTAAGTCTCTGCTTCTGAAGATGGCATTTAATTGAAAAGTAATGCAGTTTTGAGCATCTAATGGGGTAAACTAACTCCTTAAATGAAGCATATCTGTTCATCTTGTAGAGTTTTATTTCTCCTGTGGGGGTGAGAGGACATTTTTAAATTTTTTTATGCAAGAAGGAGAAGCAAAAACCTGATCAACAATGAGGAGTCTGAGGATTACCTTCAGGTAGAAATTATAAAAGATACCTCGGTACATAACACTTTTCTTGATTTGATAGGATACGTGTCTATTTGGGGGCACTAGTGACCCTAGCAAAGTTACTCTATTGGCCATGACACTCCTGCGAGTCCCACATCTATCCACAAGAAACCTGTACACATGCTTTGCACCTACAAACTCAGAGACTATGATTGTAGCAAGATTCTCCCATTTCCACACAGAGCCTCTTCTTATCTTCCCTCCCTGCTTATAGGTTGTATCTCTTATCCAGTGAACTAATCTCTGAGAGGAATCTGATGTCCAAGAGTCCAGAGTCTGACACAGTGCCTGATTCATAGTCCTTTTTGTCTATTGTAAATAAATAAATAATAAATAAATCCATAAATTTACTTGAGCATTGGGAAAAACTTAGCATTATTGTATGTACTCTGGATAACAGAGTCCAGTGGGGAAAGCCTTCAGTCTCCCTGTCCTTACTGTCTCCTATCCCATCACCTACTATTCTCAAGTACTCTCCTTCCCCATCAAAACCTGTTCTGAGGAACACTGTTAATGTAAGTAAGGTATCCATCTGTATCCTCATGTAAGGTATCTTCCTGATATGAGGAATTGGAGAAATAAGACAGAGGATCATAGGGAAAGGGAGGAAAAAAATGAAACAAGTTGAAACCAGAGAGGGAGACAAACCATGAAAGACTTAATCTCAGGAAACAAACTGAGGGTTGCTGGAGTGGAGGGGGTGGGAGGGATGGGGTGGCTGGGTGATGGACATTGGGGAGGGTCTGTGCTATGGTGAGCACTGTGAATTGTGTAAGACTGATGAATCACAGACCTGTACCCCTGAAACAAATAATACATCATATGTTTAAAAAAATAAAAAGAAGATAGTAGGAAGGGAAAAATGAAGGGGAAGAAATCAGAGGGGGAGACGAACTATGAGAGAGTATGGACTCTGAGAAACAAACTGAGGGTTTTAGAGGGGACAGGAGTGGGGAGATGGGTTAGCCTGGTGATGGGTATTAAAGAGGGCACATATTGCATGGAGCACTGGGTGTTATATACAAACAATGAATCATGGAACACTACATCAAAAACTAATGATGTAATGTCTGGTGACTAACATAACATAATAAAATAAAATTTAAAAAAAAGAACTGCTGTTTTATGGCATATAATGAATCTCAGCTGAATATTCCTCCAAGTATTTAAAAAGATTCAAAGCTTCTCAACAAAAAATAAATAGAAAAGCAAAACAAAACGAACAACAATAACAAAACCAGTGCTGGTGCTGCCCATGAGGCTTTCCATACTGCATCTCTCATCACAGAAGCAAATGGCCTTCTATCCTCTGAATCTGAAAAACAATCAGGCTCTTCACATTTCATAACCTAATGGCAACTCTGACACTTGAACCACTAAGAGGCCTTAGATCACCACTAAGGCATCTGAGCCTGGCCACAATCAATACTACATTATCTGCCTGTATACTGTCCTGTCAACTCTCAAATATTCATCTTTTGCCCAAGTTGCTCTCCTTTACCTCAGACTTGTAAATCCAGCTGTTTATTCAACAGTTTCACACTGGAGGTATAACAGGTATCTCAAATCCAACATCTCCAAAATGTTTTCCCAAACTAGCTTTTCTTGAAGCCCCCCCTATTTCAGTTGTATAGAGCAAAAACCTTTGAATCATAAAGTCATTCTTAACTCCTCTCTTTCATACATTTAATCTGTTAGGAAATCACGTCGTCTACCTTCAAAGAGAATCTGACCTATTTTCTGCTATGTCTCTTGTCTGTGCCACTAAAATTATTTCAATAGCTTCATAACTTCTACCTTTGGAGTCAGACAAACTTATTTTCAAATTCCAGTTTTGCCATTTACTACTTATTTGGATCTTGGACAAATTACTTGCCCTCTTGGAGATCTTTCTTGTTTATTTTACTTGCTGTTACTAATCCAATGCCTGACACATAGTTTGAGCTTAATAAATATTTGTTGAGTCAAATAATAAATTTAAAATAGGTTTAGGGGCACCTGGGTGGCTCAGTCATTAAGCGTCTGCCTTCGGCTCGGGTCATGATCCCAGGGTCCTGGGTCTTCCACTCCCCCTGCTTGTGTTCCCTCTCTTGCTCTGTCTCTCTCTGTCAAAGAAATGAATAAAATATTTTAAAAAAAAAGGCTCAGTCATTAAAATAGGTTTGGAATGCCAACTAATTTATGTGAAATTCTTGATTATATAATAGACACTAAAATGGTGGCTGCCACTGATTTTTATTACAGATTTGGATTTATTCCTAAGTTTCTGAACTTGTCATTTCTCAAGCTGAGATATTTAACATATCTCTTATTCTTCCTCCTCCCCAAGATGAGGTAAGTCCCAAGATAAAAGCATTTTACTTGTTTAATGTGGTATGAGCAGCACCAAAAATAGTGCTTGGAACATTAAAAGACTTCAAGATGTACTGACATGAATAAGCAAAGAAGATGGGACTCTGGTTCTTGGTTAGAATGACCAGCAAGATATAAGATACACATCTTGTAAACAACCTCTCAAAATGGTATGTTCACTTCTATTCCTCTAGGTTTTTTAAACCTCTAAGTAATGCATTAAAACTTCTAAGTACACATATAAAAAGTGCTCAGTAAAAGTTGACTGCTCTCACCATTGTCCACACTACCATCATCATGATAGTCATCATTTCATTATCCTTGTTTCTCTAGGAAGCAGTATTCTGGAACACATTAGCTTGCTCTACCACAGTAATGTCCTCACCAAATTTTAAATTAAGCTTGTACCTTTGGCTTTTATCAAGAATTTATATTAGAACATCCATGAGTATCTTCTCAAAAAATGGTTCTCACAACAATGCTTCATATGTTACTGATCATTCTTTATGGCAAACACATTCAGGAAAATCAATCTCTCATGAACTTGAAAGCATATCTCTAGGGGTATTTTTTCCTCACATATTTTTATAGAGCAATTAAAGGGCTCACCAACATGTGAGATTTTGAAATATGTACATATTTCCTCTGCAAAAGCACTGACAGTCTTTAGATTTGTTACTAATTACTCCAAATGAATATTTTCATAAACATGAACTATAGTTTCTGAGCACAGATGTTGACAGATGCTGCCTTAGTTAATGTGTTGCTTTTTCAACAAGGCTGTTCAGAGTGGTTATTTCAGAATGGTGAAGTTACCATGTCTAAAGTCCAGTCTTCACATTTATAGGTACAGAAATGGAATTTTATCCAAGTCTAAATATCTCAAGAACCATATAACCAAACTCATAAAAGAATGAGATATAAACAAATGTGGAATTTTCTTAGTCATCACATCCCCTCCCTGAAGAAGTACTGAATGGGAATTCTAATTATAACCCAAAGGTTATTGTCAGGCATAATTTGCAAGCCAGGATAGAGGACCCAAATGAATAATGGCTTAAGATACTGAGTACATCTTTTATTCATTGAACAAATACTTCCTGGGGCCAATTATACCCCATATATTATGCTAAGTACCAGAGGGGATACAAAAATCAAAATATATATTGCCGGTCCTCAAACAGTTCAGAATTTAGCAGAAAAAGAATGTATACAAATGATCAGAGGACTGTATATATAATTGCCCTAATGGCTGCAAATGAACCACAATAGAGATGAGAACCTAAACAGGGAAAACGGCATTAACCATGGGGATAGGGAATAGACTGAGAGAAAAATTTAAGTCATAGAATGATCAGACTGTAGTTATTGTGGTAGATACCACTGGGGTTTCTGCCAAGTTCATAGTGGTTTCCTTATCAGACTTTCTTATCCACAGGGGTGGATTTCAGCAGCTTCGTTTTTACCGTGTAAGCCTATTCTCTTAGTTGAGGTTGACCTGTCTGGGATTAACTACCCAGGATTGACTGGACAAGATAAAAATGTGGAGCTATTGGGTAGCCTATATTCCTTCTGGTTTTCTCTGAGAAGCAGAGAAAGCTGATCTGGCTGAGACAGAAGAATGAAAGGAATATGCAGAGAAAAGCAGCAATGAAAGATGGAAAGAAACTCCATTGAACTATAAACCCAGCTACATTCTTGTCCTTGGATTCTATGAAAATCACTGTACCTTTGTTACAAATTCCTCCTTTTTCCTCAGCTGGGTTAAGTTGATTTCTATTAATTGAAATCAGAGTCTTAACTAATAAAGTGATTGATTCAAGGTGAGGGATGGGTAAGAGGGAAAGACCTTCTTGGTGATGCTGAAGAGATGGTGGTGTTTTCACAGTAAGGGATAGGAAGGAGACTCTAGAGAAAGTTTGGAATGGATAAGATAATGAGTTCAGCTTTATAAGTGTATGGTTTGAGATGTTTGTAGAATATCCAAGTGGGCATAACTAGTATGCAGTTAGAACTCAGGAGGAGTCTCATGGGATGGGATTAATATGTGAAAGTCAACAGCCTTTAGGGTAAGGTCACTGTTGTGAATGATATCACAACAGCGAGGGTTTAGAATGAAAAGGGAGCCAGTGAGTGAGACCTGGGAGCACCAATATTTGAGGATGGGCATAGGAAAGGAATCCTACAGAGTAACAACCAGGGAACAAATGAGGTCAAACTGGTGGAGTGAGTCCACAGAAACAGGCCATGAGTGATTAAAAATGAGGGAGTAGTCAACAATGTTAGAGGTTCCAAGAAGTCAAACACTATGAGGATTGAAAATTGCCTACTGGATTTTGCTGATAGATAATTGTTGGTGACATCAGTGAGATCATTCAGTGGCATAATGGAAAATCTAGATTTCCAGTAATGAACAAATGAGAAGCACAATTGCTGGATGTGGAGTAAATGGAAGGTGAGACAGTAAGTTATACTAGTCTTTGTAAAAACTTGATTGTGAAAAGAGCTGTGAAATGGTAGAGAGTAGGTAATCTCAAGGTGAATGGATAGAAAGAGGCATCTACGTGGCAAGTAGACCAGGTATTAATGTTGGCTGGTCAGGGTATCCTCTTCTCAGGAGAGAGCTAGAGGGGCACAGTATAAGCCAGGCTTGCACAAAAAATGAACTGGAAGGATCCAATTTCTTTTCTTAGGAATTTGATCTAGAACATAAGAAGGAAAACGTATCATTTAGCAGTGGAGAAGTTAAATGATGCCATGGAGCTGTTGACAGGAAGGAAGAATAGAACTGATGTAAGAGAAAAGGCAGTTGCTGCCATATGAATGGGAGAAAAAGAAGGAGAGACCATGCAACTTGCTGCAAAGAAAAAGTTGCAAACAGGCAATGCCCAGCGATGCTGCAGTTTCTGACACAATATTCAGTTCCTGTTCTAGAGCTTATAAATCACCTCAACAAACATTCTTTGTCCTTGAGCTAGTGTAAATGGGTCTCTTTCCCTTCAACAAAATGAGGCCCATCAACTCTAAGATGTTTGAATATTAGAAAATATTTGAATATATTTGAAAACATTTTAAATATTTGAAAATGTCTGTTATTTTCTAGGCTGTATCATCTCAGGAGAGGCAATTGAGTGCTGTGGTTAGGAGATGCATTTAGAATTAGACAGGCCTCGATTTAAATCCTGACTCTGCCAATCACACTCTATGTGAGCTTGAGCAACGTGTGTAGTTTCTCTGGAGGGAGGTGTTTTCATCAGTAAAGTAAGAAAATTATTTATACTACATAGTATAGTTTCAGTTTCTGGCAACAAAAAGTTCAATATATACCAATGATTTTTGTGTTATTAGTTTACAACTAGCTATATTAGGTAGGAAGCCTTTTCTCTATCTTAAATTTGTTTTCTTTTTTAGCTTTAGTGAGCAACAAAGTACATATTCAGCCTCTTCACACTTTATATATTAGCATACTGATATTTGCATTGTGCTTGGAATGATGAATATTAAAAAGCTTAAATCTCAATAGCTTATTCTTATTAGTTGCTTTTTCTAGATCTTTTCTAGAAACACAGTTAAATGGAGGATATACTTTATTTAAGTACAGTATTTAAATTACTTATATAATGGTGACTCAATTTTATATAAAATATCTTAATTATTCATTCACTCATTCATTCATTTTACTCAACAAATATTTATCATGGTTCTCCTAAGCACAAAGTGCAGTTAGGTGCTACAGACAATGTGAAGATTTATACGGCATTGAGATTTAAGAGGCTACATCTAGGAAGAGAGATAGATGAATTCAAACCACAGAATTATAGAGGTAAAAGGTATCTTATACAAAGATACAGATCTTCCTCAACTTACTATGGGGTTACATCTCAATAAACCCATCGTAAGTTGAAAATATAAGTTGAGAATTCATTTCATATACCTAATCTACCAAACATCACAGCTTAACCTAGCCTACCTTAAATGTGCTCAGAATGTTATTGAACTCAGGTCCAATCTTCACCACAAAACAAGCTAGTCCAGAGATAAGGTGTTGGGGCAGAGAAAGTGACTTCATTCAAGAAATCCAGCTAACCTAGAAGATGTCAGACAAACATCCCAAAAAACCATTTTCCCATCTCAGTGCAGGCAGGGGATTTTAAAAAGGGTAAGGGAATTTTGTGTGTGTGTGTGTGTGTGTGTGTGTGTGTGTGTGTGTGTGTGTGTGTGAGAGAGAGAGAGAGAGAGAGAGAGAGAGAGAGAGAGAAACCCAGCTATAGCTGCCACTTGGGCTTGAACAATCAGCCAGGTGTCTTCAGTTAACATAGGCCAGGTTCTTCAAGTTCTTCGGGAAATTCTAAACAGAATTGATTGCTATAAGTTTACTGTTTGCTTAGGGGTTGATGTGTAAGAATGTGCTGATTATAATTTAGTCCTGCTACAAATCACCCCCCTGTCAATTATTTCTTTCCATAACCTTACAGAACTAAAGGGAAAAGGATGCTGTAGACAGAGTCTAACTAATTCCTGCTGAATTGGGAGACTGGAGGGAGGTCATGGAGTGAAACAACTGAACTTTTTTAGAAAATAATTTGTACCCTTGCTAGATGAGGACTTAACTGGGAACTGTTTCTCCCGTTTAGAGCATCCCTTAGCCATGCAAATCATAATCAACTTGATGAACATATATATGCCAACTCCTATTATAAGTACTATTAAGCCCATTTTAGTAGTAAAATAAATAGCATAAAAAGCTTAAGTAAGTTTGTGGAATACATGTTCCACTGACTCACATGTCCATGAGGAAGCTTCAGGTTGTGTTTCTGATTCCCCAAGTGGGGCTCACTTCACCCATCTGTGATGTATCACCCCAGCCAACTTAAGAGATGATTAGGTCATCACCAGCATGTCATGTGGTCCCATCCACTTTGCAGCAAGTTTGTGATCAGGTCCCTGTTCCCTCAAGGTCATGAGTAGCACCTGATCACCAGAGACAAAGGGGTGCAGTCGTTTGTCAGGTAACTACATCTAGCAGAAACAAACTCATGCATACTATTTAATGTTTAACTTAAATTTTGAACATATCCTATAACATATAATTTATGATTGATTTCAGAGGACAAGGAGGTCAAAACGGTAGCCTGGAAAGGTCTCCCATACAAAATTTCAAAAGGTCTTAATTTCAACCTGCTTTGGGGAGCTGCCCTTATCCTGAGCAGTGCAAAGGCAATGTTTTATTCCACATTAAGCTAGTCTCTTGATAAATTTTAGCTATAGTTTTTTTCAAGGTGTGATTCGTTTTTCCAGTCTTTCCTATAGATTGAGGCCTCCAGGAGGAATGTAGTCTCTGTATTAGTAAATCCCCATTCTTTAGCTTGTTTCTTGTCTCTTGCAGGATACGAGGGATAACTGGAGAGATCTCTATGAGGAATCAGAGTACCCCAAAAATAGTTTCTTTACCAGCCTGTTTTGCCACAATGTCTGCTTGCTGATTTCCTTTCATTACATGGATTTCCCCTCTTTGATGTCCTGGATGATTGCCACCTTAGAGGTCTGTTGTATAGCTTCCAGTAGAGCTAAAATTTCCATGGAGTGCTTAATATACTTATTGTTAAATGTCAGCATTCTCTGCTCCTTCCAAATGGCACTATGAGCATGCACTATCAAAAAGGTGTAGTGAGAGGGCACCTGGGTGGCTCAGTTGGTTGAGCGTCAGCCTTCAGCTTAGGTCATGATCCCGGAGTCCCAGAATTGAGGCCCCGCGTCAGGCTCCCTGCTCAGCTTGGGGGGGGGGGTGTGCTTCTCCCTCTGACCCTCTCCCCTCTCTTGCTCTCTCTCTCTCTCAAATAAATAAATAAAATCTTTAAAAAAAAAGGTATAGTGAGAGTCAGTGTATATATTTACCTTTTCACCAGCAAACAAAAGGAAGAGCCCTCATTAGGGCAATGATTTTAGCCTTCTGAGCTGAGATTCCTGGAGGCAGTTATTTGGCCTCAATTATCTCCAAGAGTCACCACAGCATATACAGCCTTTGGCTGCTTTCGTTCTGTAAAGCTACTTTCATTTATAAAGAGTTTCCAATCCAGAGGCTCTAAAGCCTGGTCTATAAGGTCTGGCCTGCCAGAATATGCTAAGTCCACAATGTCTAAACAATCATATTCAAGATGATCATTGGGATCAGGAAACAGAGTTGCTGGGTTTAAAGCAGAAGTAACTTGCAATTTCACATTAAGGTTATCAAGTAGAATCACTTGGTATTTCCCCATTTGCCAGCAGTTAAGACAAAATCCACCCTTCTGTTCCAACAGAGTAGCATTAATGAGGTACATAGACAGTTATAGGTTGGCCAAGTGTGAATTTTTCAGCATCCTGTAAAATATCACAAGCTACAGTGACTGCTTGGAGGCACGGTAGCCATCCTTTGACTGTCTGTTCCAACTGTTTTGAAAAATAGGCTACAGGTTGGGGAAGATCCCCCAGCATTTGGATTAATACTCCTAATCCAATGCCTTGTCTTTCATGAACATATAATTTAAAGGCTGTCTTTAGATCAGGCAACCCCAAACAGGGGCTGATAGCAAATTTTCTTTTATAGTATCAAAGGCTCTCTGGCACTCTTTTGTCCAAATTAGATGCTCAGCATCCATTCCTTTATAACCTCAAATAAGGGCTGAACTATCAGTCCATCATTTGGAATACAAATGGGGCAGAATCCAGGTATGTCTAGGAGCCCCTGTAAATGGTGCCTGGTGGTGGATGCCTTGAGCACACTAATAGTCTTTTTCCTGTCGGGCAATAAGCTTTCTTGCCCTGTGTTAGGCTGAAGCCCAGGTAAGTTACTTCTTGTTTGCAAATTTGTACCATGTGGGGGGATACTTTGTATCCACAGTCAGCCAAATGATTTGATAAGAGGATGGTATTCTCTAAATACCTTCCATAAGTAGGACTGACCACCAGTAGATCATCCACATTCTGCAAGAGGACTTCCTCTATCAACTGAAAGATTGTCAAGTCTCTGAACAGTTATTCCCCCCAAATGGTAGGGGAGTTCTTAAACCTCTGAGATAAAATTGTTCAACAATACTGGTGGATGGTTTTAGTATCTGGTTCCTACCATTCAAAAGCAAATAACAATTGGGTCTTCTCATCTATCGGGATACAGAAGAAGGCATCTTTCAAATCAAGACCAAGTACCAGTCATATCTCCTGGGTATAGCAGTTGGGAGAGTGTTTGGATTGGGCACAATTGGATGTATTTCTTGTACAATATCATTAATAGCCCAGACATCTTGGACAAGACAGTATTCAGAAGAATGTGACTTTTTTTTTATTATGTTCAGTTAGCCACTGTATAGTACGTCATTAGTTTTTGATGTGGAGTTCAATGATTCATTAGTTACATATAACACCCAGTGCTCATCACAACACGTGCCCTCCTTAATACCTATCACCCTATTACCCCCTCCCCCACTCCCCTCCCCTCTGAAACTCTCAGTTTGTTTCCTGGGGTCCATAGCCTCTCATGGTTTGTCTCCCTCTCTGATTTCTCCCCCTTCGGATTTCCTTCCCTTCCCCTATTGTCCTCCAGGCTGTTGCTTATGTTCCATATATGAATGAAACCATATGATAATTGTCTTTCTCTGCTTGACTGATTTAACTTAGCATAATCCCCTCCATTCCATCCATGTCAATGCAAATGGTGGGTATTCATCCTTTCTGATGGCTGAATAATATTCCATTGTATATATGGACCACATCTTCCTTATCCATTCGTCTGTTGAAGGGCATCTCAGCTCCTACCACAGTTTGGCTATTGTGGACATTGCTGCTATGAACATTGGGGTGCATGTGCCCCTTCTTTTCACTACATCTGTATCTTTGGGGTAAATACCTAGTAGTGCAATTGCTGGGTCATAGGATAGCTTTATTCTTAACTTTTTGAGGACCTTCCATACTATTTTCCAGAGTGGTTGTACCAGCTTGCATTCCTACCAACAGTGTAAGAGGGTTCCCCTTTCTTCACATCCTTGCCAACATTTGTTGTTTCCTGCCTTGTTAATTTTTGTCATTCTAACTGGTGTAAGGTGGTATCTCATTGTGGTTTTGATTTGTATTTCCCTGATGGTGAGTGATGTTGAACATTTTTTCATTTGTCTGTTAGCCATTTGTATGTCTTCTTTGGAGAAGTGTCTGTTCATGTCTTCTACCCATTTTTTTGACTGGGTTATTTGTTTTTTGAGTGTTGAGTTTGAGAAGTTCTTTATAGATCTTGGGTATCAGCCCTTTATCTGTAATGTCATTTGCAAATATCTTCTCCCATTCTGTGGGTTGCTTCTTAGTTTTGTTGACTGTTTCCTTTGCTGTGCAGAAGCTTTTTATCTTGATGAAGTCCCAAAAGTTCATTTTTGCTTTTGTTTCCCTTGCCTTTGAAGATGGGTCTTGAAAGAAGTTACTGTGGCTGATGTCAAAGAGGTTACTGCCTATGTTCTCTAGGATTTTGATGGATTCCTGTCTCACATTGAGGTCTTTCATCCATTTTGAGTTTATCTTTGTGTATGGTGTAAGGGAATGGTCCAGTTTCATTCTTCTATATGTAGCTGTCCTATTTTCCCAGCACCACTTATTGAAGAGACTGTCTTTTTTCCATTGGGTATTTTTTCCTGATTTGTCAGATTAGTTGACCATAGAGTTGAGGGTCCATTTCTGGAGTCTCTATTCTGTTCCATTGGTCTATGTGTCTGTTTTTTGCCAATACCATGCTGTCTTGGTGAGAACGGGACTTTTTTAAATAGGGATATTATAGGAAGACCTGCAAGGTCTGATGAGCCAATACTTTAAAAAAGTTTTGGAGGATTGGCTATATGCCTCCAAGAACCTACATTTTCAAAAGGGTATTTTTTTTTTTTTGGCATCTTCTTTCAACATGATGGAAATGGGTTCTACATTCTTAGCTTTCCCTGGTTCCCATCTGCCTATACAGCCTTACTTGCTTGTTCATAGATCTCAGGTGGGAATAGGTTAGCAGTCGAAGCTTCATCTCCCAGCAGAATCATCTTAAAGCCTCATCTCCCAACCGTCTTTAAGCTTGTCCAGGAGGTACTTGGATTCTTCACTGCTTTTTTTCCTGGAGAAAAAGTGACTTGAGCATTCAATTTACAGAGCAAGTGTCAATCAACTATGGCAATGGGACACTCAGGCATGTACAAAAATCTGTCATAGTTTCTGATCTCCTAATTTATATTTCATAGCTTGCAAAAAGGTTTTTTTGGTAATTCCCCAGTAATCCACATTATGGAGACTTTTCTACTAGAACTTTTTGCTATTTTAGTATTAACAACTGAATAAGTGGCTCCAGGGTCTACTAAAAGTCCATTAATTGACTCCCCACTGTCAATTTTACCCAGGGCTCCTGTGGGGAAATTACTATTGGCTTCATTAAATCAATGGGAGTCCCTGGGCCCCTTCATTCTTCATAGACACCTGCACCTTGTTTGATCATTTGATACTTCCTTTCCTTCTTTCTAGCCTTTTTATTCTTTCTTCATTTAGGACAGCTCTTCTTCCAGTGTCCTTCTTTCTTACAGTAAGTGCACTGGTTTTCAACTAAAGGACCTCCCTTATTTTTCCAAAGAGCTCCGAATTTGTGAGAGCCATCCAGGGCTTCCACAAAGATGGTAACCTGTCTTTTTGCATCTTCTCTTTTTTGGTATCTAGTCCCTACCATAGTATACTTTGAATGCTATATCCACCAGCTGCAATGGATTCATTCCTAATGCTTTATCCAACTTTTGCCGTTTTCTTTTAGTGTCAGGAGCATTCTGTCTGATAAAGGTCATATTAACCATCTGAATATTTTCGGGTGCCTCAGGATCAGCATCTGTATACTTTGGGTACATTTGGTAAATGTGCTCCAAGAACACAAAGGGATCCTCATTAGATTTTTGTTGGAATTCCTGTATTTTATTAGGGGTTCTTTTGTTTAAGAACCCCCTTTCTGAAACCAATCAAAAATACATTTCTTGCAGTTATCAAATCCAGGCATTCCCTTGTCATTAGGATCCCAATTTGGTTCCACCAAGGGAACCACAAAATCAACCTGGGTGTTCCATTAGCTCCTCTGTAATGGAGTCTGAATGCCTCTTCACAAGCCTTCTTTATCACTAATCATTTCTCATTGACCGTGAGAAGCATATTTAAGAGTTTGAATATCTGCCTAAGAGTGTCAGTAAGTTGCAAATATTGAGATAAATAACTCAGTCATTTCAAGGGGATCAGCCAGGTAGGAGAGATTATTGTTCCTCCAATTCAACAGATCTGAAGTAGAAAAGGGACTGTAAGTCCGTAAGTATCTGGCCAGTTGTCCATGCTGGTTTATACCACAGCAGGGAACTGCTCTGCTCTGGCTGGAATTGCTCCTAGCCAAATTGAGTCCTTTGCTGTTCTTATAAGGGGAGACTACTCCAGGCCCTGGTGCTTCCCTGGTATCCTATTGAGGAGGAGTTGAAGCCCCAGCAGTTTCCAGAAGCTAAAGTGTTTCAGCCAGAGGAGATGGAAAATTGGCTGGAGGAGGCAAGGGTGCAAGGACAGGTAAAGGATTTAGAGCTTATAACATCATCCTGTCTTCTTCCTCCCTTAAATTGCCCCATCTTCTTATAGTACCAGAGGAATAGTCTTTTTTTCTGGTCTCTGTGCCATCAACTTCCCTTTTAGTCTCCTCCTGATAGAGGAGCAAAAAAGCTTGCACACAGGGGAATCTCATCATCTTTGCCAGATCTCTGGCAATACAACTCCAATTTCAAAGCAGTATGGTAATTCAAGGAGCTGTTCAAAATCCATCATTCACAGATTCCAGTGTATATTTTGTGTCCTGCTGTGTCACAATAAAGGATCATCTTCTTGGACATGGATGACTATCTGAAATTGGGCTATTTCTTCAAAATGCACCCAAACGGCCTGTCAAGGTAGCATAGGTATTAAATTTCCCCATGATTATCACACACAATTATGAAAAAGCTGCTTACTTGACAATCCAAAATCAAATTGAATAAAAAGTCCAACAACTAATTTTACTAGCCAAGTACCTCAAGCAACAGAAACAAACAGCAAAGAAAGGGAGTTCTGGTTGTACAAACTGGAGCAGCAACCCACCCAGTATTTGAGTCTGTGAACTCATCCAGAGGTTGGCTCCTTGTGCCTACAGAAAGCTGGGGTAACCTACACTGACCTCAGAAATGAAGGGAGGGTCCATGGTTGAAAGCAGTTCTGGAAGTTTCTAGGGAACATTCCCAAAGTCTTCCCAGCACTGGGCTAGCTAACCATGAGCAAACTCTCCTGGCAGTCTCACCAAAGTTGTTACCAAAACTAAGTCCCATCTGCTCACCACATGATAGGCCAACAAGTCAAGAGACAGGGTGTTGGCACGGGGAAAGCAACTTTATTTGAGATAGCCAATTAACTGAGAAGATGGCAAACTAATGTCCCAAAAAACTTCATGTAGGCAGGAGTTTTTAAAAGGGGAGAGAAGTGGTGGGGGTGGGGGGACCAGCTACAGCTGCCACTCAGGCTCCAGCAATCATTCAGGTGTCTTTAGTTAATGTAGGTCAAGTTCTTCAAGTTTCTTAAGACACTTTAAACAGAATTGATTGCTATAAACTTATCATGTGCTTAGGGGGTGACATGGAGAAATGTGATTAGTCTAGTCCTGCTAGAAGAACACTTACATTAGCCTACAGTTGGATAAAATCATCTAACACAAAGCCCATTTTATAATAAAGTGTTGAGTATCTCATGTAATTTGCTAAATACTATACGGAAAGTAACAAAGTGGTTGTATGGGTACAGAATGGTTGTTAACGATATCAGTTGTTAATCCTCCTGACTGCCCGGCTGCCTGGGAGCTGCAGCTCACTGCCCCTGCCTACCATCATGAGACAGGATTGTCCCACATATCACCAGACCAGGATCAAAGAATATCAAAATTTGAAGTACAATTTCTACTGAATGTGTATCGCTTTTGTACATTGTAAAGTCGAAGAATCATTAGTCAAATCATCATGAGTTAGGGACTGTCTGTAATTAATCCCACATTTCTAATTTACAAATGGGAAAACTGAGACACAGTGAAGAAAAGAAGTGATGCGGGAATTGGAATCTGGATAGTCCAAATCCTAGCCCAGTTCTTTTTCCACTATTTCATCCAATACAATAGAGAACAAAGCAAGGGGGGCACCTGGACAGCTTAGTCAGTTAAGCATTTGCCTTCAGCCCAGGTCATGATCTCAGGGTCCTGGGATGGAGTCCTTGCATTGCATTGGCTCCCTGCTCAGTGGGGAGTCTACTTCTCTTTCTCCCTCTGCCCCTCCTTCACACTTGTGCACCTGTGCTCTCTCTCTCAAATAAATAAAATCTAAAAAAAAAAAAAAAAGAAAGAAGCAAGTCCTATGATAAGTATAGGGCTCTATTAAAGGAATAACACATTCTAGCCAAATGAGAGAAGATGGAGTATTTGAATTTATGTGTGATGACACACAAGGAGGTAGCCCTCCAGGCAGAGGGGGAAGTGCAAGCAAAGGCATAGAAATGTGGAAGAGAGCAGGTGTGGTCCCATGGCCTGACGAAGGTGGCTTGTGGAGATAGAAGATGGGAGCTGATACAGGACAAGAGGCCAAATCCCAAGCAGCTGTAGAGCTGGTCCAAGGAATCTATGCTTTGCTATTTGGGGGCTTTTTATTTTTTATTTTAGGAGTTTACAACTTGATGGGATCTGTTTTGGAGAAGATAGCTCAGGTGGCATGGTGAAAGTTGGGTGGGCGAGGCAGAACAAAGCCACCCATGAGGCTACCAAGACAGCTCAGGTGAGGAATGGTCTGTGGTGACAGAAGCAATAGAGGGGAGGGGGAGGTTCTGTCAGAGGAACAAAATTAAGAAAACTCCAATCCTGAACAATAACATATGGCTGTACTAAAGATGGTTTTAATTATAACTATTTTGGATAGTTTTGTTTTAGCAATAAATAGATAGAATTATTGTCATTAAAACAATCAGATATATTTTGAAGTTTTGGTAGTTAAAATAACATGATGAGGTGTTTTTCAAAATATTTTAACAAGGTCAAGAAACCAGCTTTCAAAATTAGTCCAAGTATCTTCCCTGCTGGGACCTCTTTGCCTTTCATGATCACCTAAGCAGAATGGACGACTCTGCCTTCTATAGTAGTTGACATATATTTGTTATTATAGTAAGCATTTGTATAAACATCTATTTCCCCTAATCTATTATAATCTCCTTGAGAATAGGAATATGATTTTATTTTGTTTCTCTGGTGTCTAGCATAGTTCTTCATCTGTGTGTATTACTAAAGCCTTCTGTGTACATTCCTTCCCTGGGTACTGGGCAAGATCCTTTAAATGACTTAGTTAAGGACATACCCAATCAGAACATCAACCTGTATGCATTTCTCATCTTTTTTATAAGGGTTGAAAAACTCCTTGATAAAATCCCTATGTTCTGGGTCCACAAAATCCTTTTCCCATGCCAGCAAGACACATGGGTCAATACTGGAAATGTGTGGGGGTCTGAAACGACTTGTTTTTAGAGAACCCACCCTCATCCTAAAATATCATTACTTCCTTTACTGTGGTAAGAGTCTTTAAACCTTATATTTCGGAATCTTTCTTGTGAGTGAAGCCAACCATTTCGTCTGGGTTTGTAGAATTATAAAACGGCTCACAGTTATTGAGAGCTTACCATATACTAGGTACCCTTCTAAGCACTTTCCATGCAATTCTCACTACAACCTTTTTGAATAGAACCTCTTATTCTTCCATTTTATAGATGAGGAACTGAAAAACAGAGATATTCAATAACTTAGTTAAAGTTACACAACAGTAAGGAGTAAAGCCAGAAGTCCATCTTAGCAGTGTAAATTTGGAGCCTGTCCTCTCAAACAATCCACAACATTGTCTTTCACTGAATCCTTCCTCTTAAAATTGAAAGTCTAAATATTTACTAATTTTTAGTCTTCTGGAATTTCTCTGGTTCTCTACTATTTCCAAAATTTGACAGGCATTATGAAATCTTAGTAAATTCTTTTTAGCAAACTGAAAGAATTCACCAGGATCAATGGAGCTAAACTCATTCAACATGACAGAAAATTCTAGTATATTCTTATCTTTTATCTGTTATCCTTTCCAGTTTGTACAGCATTTCATTGACTGAGATGTCTCAGTCTAAATGCTATTCTTTCTGTGAATCCTCCTCTAGAAACCCAGGCAGATTTGGGTAATCTTTTAGTTATGTTTCTCTTGGGTTTCATACTCACGTCCATTACTATAATTACTTTAGCACATTTAATTATATAATTTATATTTATTTATTTGCATCCCTATCTTCTTACTGGACTCTCAAACTCTTGACAAGAGCGATTATATCACATCATTATAAAACGCTCAGTGTTTGGAACGATGTTTGACACATAGCAGCTGCTCAATAAATATTCCTGACAGAAATTAGAGGAAAGCAAAACAGGTCCTGAGAAACTCAGGTTCCTCTGCTTGCAAGTTAATATGACAATATTATCCCCAGGGAATCAAGCTCTTATTCTTTTCTTGTTAGTCTTCTTTAAACAAACAAGCAAAAAACAAAACACAAATAAAGCAGTCTTTTTTCTTGCTTCAGAATGTTTTTTCACACACCTTAGTTCCTTTTGGTCGAAAGCAAGTGTTCCTGCCTCTATTCTGGGAGGTTTGTGCCACTGTTTTAAAATTGTCTTGGTTATATGCCCCATCTCTCATCTGTAATTTATATGTTTTTGGGTCTGAGCCTATCAGAAAAGCTGTTTGTATAGCCACACATTTCCTTCCATATGGCTTTCTTTACCTACTCATCTGGGTGCTACACTATCGTAGTGTCAGCAATTTCTTTCTCATAGTTTCCCAACTTTCTTGGTCCACTCCCTGTCCCTCTCCCAACTATATTTCACTGAATTCTATTTAACTTTCTTTGAAGTTTTTGAAATCTGCCTTCTCAAAAATATAAGGATAATGACCAGTGACTACCTTCTTTGGAAATGTACATGGTAATCTCATGAGGCTTGAACTCATGACCCTAAGATCGAGTCATATGCTCCACCCACTGAACCAGCAAGGCAGCTCTCATATGCATTTTTATTTCCATAACTTTAACTAGCATATGACAGAATTAAAGTTAGAAAAAATTAGTGAAGTGCTCAAGGCGAGACATCTAAGTGTCAGGGAATTGCTTTAAAATCAGGCTGTCTGATGCTAAGGCGTGCACGCTTAATCCTTTAATTACACAGTATATGCTCATAAGTTCTATATGAGGTGCTACAGGCCTTGACAGCCCCACTGCCTAATGTAAACCTGAGTGCAAGCTTGCCCAAGGCCAATCAGGTGGTACCTAGCAGAACTGGAATTAGAAGCAAAGTTTCTGACTACTGGTTCAGTGCTCTTTCTACTATGTCTTGACATTCTCCATTACTGGGTTTAGATAGATATAGCAGAAATTGGCTTGATATTTTGAAGGATTAGAATGAATTTTGAGTGTGGAAGGATATACTTCTGCTAGATCCACTGTCTTGGGAAAAGATTAGCCTCTCACCCTTTACTCTCTGTCTTCTTTCACATGGAGTGGGAGGAATTGGTATGTTTCATAAAAGGCTTTGCTGATGTAATCCTAAAGTTTTAGGGAGGTGGTACCATCAGTGGTTCCTTTTCCAGAGTCACTTTCAATGCATTCTCCCTCCCATTTTTCCACTTTTGCTTTCATAATAAAAATAGAGGAAAATTTATAGAGAAAATGAGAGTTAAGGAAAATTTTGCACAAACTCTTGTTTGGGAATTTTCTCTGAAGTGTTTTTTAAAACAGCAAGTTTTACTAGGGAATACAGTTTAGTCTACTGACTCCTTTTAGTTACATGGGCTTTATCTTCCATTCTCCTTCTTCACCTTTCTACTCCTTCAGTGACAGTCATCTAGCCTTTACTCATACCCAGTTCTCTTAACATCTACCCGTTAACACATATAATGGTCCTTCCAAAGTTTGAAGAGTGTTAACATGAATCGCTAAGTGTCTCTCCTTCGATTAAACATCACAGTTGTTATAGGATGGTACAGATGAAGGACTGGAGGTCTAAGAGTCAATGACTTGGCTCTGTCAGTTATTAACCATGCTACCTTGGTCAACTTCAGCTCTGCCATCTATAAAAATGGATGTAATAACATTTATCTCATAGGATGATTATGGGGATCAAAATCAATATTAGCGAATATATTAAAGATGTGAATACTGTAAATTGGTATATAAATGTGATCATGGCTGTCCTACCCCTGCTCACAGTCCAGTTGTTAAACTGGAATAAAGCACTTCAGAATGGGGCTGATTTGTAAAGGTTATGGGGAGGTAATTTGCTCTCTCAGTGAAAACACTGTTCTTTAGTATGTCTAAAGTGTCATCAGATGTTGCTAGTAGCTATACTGGGTCATCTTAAACCTGTGATCAACTAAAATACCCAGATCTTTTTCATAGCTTGCTCAAATGCAATCATGGTATTTACCTTAGATGCAGGAATTAAGATTTGTGTCAGCTAAATTTCACGCTGTTGGTCTTGGCCCAAAGCTTGAATATGTTGAAGATATTTAGAATATTAGGTGATTCTTCTGGTTGAGTTCTGTTATCCAGCTCTGCAGCATCTACAAATAGATCAATTTTCTTTTCAATATTCTTTGCCTATAGCCTGCATAAGGGATAGATTTGTCCTCTACTTTTCCACTGTTGGCCTAGGAGGATCCGCACATATAGATGTAAGAGATCTTGGAATACTTTGAGATGCAATCTTCCAGGGTATCTGATTCCATAATCCCTTGAAATGTCTAAGAAAAACCCCATTGCTGGAATTTTAGGGTGTGTGTGTGTGTTGTGGGGGTTGACCACACAACCGTCATTGGGTGGCTTACTTTGCAAATGCTTGTGAGAGGTTTCTCCTTGTTGATTGTCAATGCTTTGATGATCTGAGAACTTGCCATTTTGGTTACTGAAGTGATGAAAGACAACAGCCTGACTCATCTCACTTCAAATTCTGAAGATGTTTCCATACCCATTTATTGCATATGAGCACTTCCCCTTTTCGTGGGAATGGAGAAGAATATCCTCATATGGCAGAACTTATTTTCTAGGTTGTCTTTCCATATCTCAAGGATATGTGACTTAACAATTCTTAACATCATCTCAAAGATGAAGATAAGTTAGGTTGGGTCCAACATGAAAGTGTCCTGCTACAGATAGACCAAATGATAAAAAGACACAGCATTTCAGGAATGTTATAGTTTAAGTAGCCAGGGAGAGGGAAATAGGTAGGATTGGATTTGGTACTTGGGCTTTAAAAACATGTACACATATTTTTCTGAGCCTTCTTTGCTCATCTAAGCATTTCATTTTAACTCTTCCCATGTATCCCATTTCCTTAATTTTTTTAAATTGACATAACATATTAGTTTCAGGTGTATGACATAATGATTTGATATTTGTATATATTGCAAAATGATCACCATAATAAGTGTAGTTAGCATCCATCACCATAAAGAGTTACAATGCTTTTTGTCCTTGTTATGAGAGCTTTTATGATCTACTCTCTTAACAACTTCCAAATATGCAATAAAATATTATTAACTATAGGGGAGCCTGGGTGGCTCAGTCAGTTAAGTGGCTGCCTTCGGCTCAGGTTGTGATCCCAGGGTCCAGGGATCGTGCCTTGTATGGGGCTCCCTGCTCAGTGGGGAGCCCGCTTCTCCCTCTCCCTCTACCCCTCCACCACCCCCCCACTGGCTTGTGCAGTCTTTTGTGCATTCTCTCTCCCAAATAAATAAATAAAATCTTTTTTTAATATATTACATATATAAATAAAAAGATTTTATTTATTCATTTGAGACACAGAGATACACAGAGAGAAAGCATGAGCAGGGAGAGAGGCAGAGGGAGAATCAGGCCCCTTGCTGAGCCAGGAGCCCGATGTGGGGCTCAATCCCACAACCCCGGGACCATGACCTGAGCCGAAGGCAGATGCCCAACCATCTGAGCCACCCAGGCGCCCCCAAAAAACAATTTTATTAACTATAGTTAGTATGCTGTATACTACAATGTCCATAATCTTCAATGAATTAATGACATCTTTAATTTCTACCTTTATCCTCAACCTTTTCCCTATGCCTTCAAACATGTTTAAATTTTTCTGTCTTGAAAAACTTTCTTTGACCCTGTGACCGACTCTAGCAATAGGGGAATTGAACTTTTCAAACCATAGTCTACACACCCTTTGTTTCTACTTCCTTGTCTTTTAATCACACATGGAGCTTGTATGCCTCCTCTACCACCAAACTGAAAATGTTAAGGTCATCCATGACATCTCAAGTGGCCTCTTCTCAGTTCTCTTATTCTTTGACTTCTTTTTAGGATATCATTGACTATATTCCTGAAGCTTTCCTTGGTCCTTGACCTCCAAAATATTTTACTTTCCTAGTTTTTTATGCTGCCCTAGCTTTTGTTTTGTCATTGGTCTTAAAATAAATAAAGTCCCATATGACTTTTGTGCTTTTTCTAACTCTCCACCTTCATCTTGTTCCTTTTCCATCTTGCATTTTTCCATCATGATAAAATTCTTCTTGTTTTGTGGTAAGCGTTATTTGTCATCACTCATCTCTGGTCCTTGGGACATGATGTTTCTTCCTCTAGGACTACTCATCCCCACTTCCACTTCATCTGGCTAACTCCTTACTCTTTCCTGTATCTTGGCTGAATTATAAGTTCCTTAAGAAGGCTTTCTGTAACCTTTAAAGTAGGGGTCTCTGATCTTTGATCTCAGAGATCCATATCCCAACATTTATCTTATTTTATTATCCCTTTAACTGTCAGTCCCTTTCCTTAAGCTATAGGTTTTGTAAATATTTGGTTTATTGCTATATCCTCTTGTAACTTGAAACATATAATTATTCATTAGTGGTTGTTGAAGGAATGGGTGGATAAATTATGAGTGGCCATCCATTTTCTGTCATCTCTATTGATTCCTCTTCTTTCTGTCCTCTTCATGTATAAAAATTGGGATAACTATATCTCTCATAACTATTTCACAGTGTTGTGAGGATTAAATGAGATAATATATATGAAATGACTTATTTATAAATTATAAAGTGATATGTGAGGATGCCACTTGCTATAATTATTGTGTCCTCACTAACAAGACTTAGTCTCTCATCTGTGTTGAAGAATGACTTGAGAAATATTAGGACAGATGTTTAAGGGTACAAACTTGCAATGAGTACTAAATAAACCCTAGAGATCTAACGCATGGTATAGTGAATATAGACAACAATATTGTATTAAAATCACCAAACTTGTTAAGAGACTAGAACTTAATTATTCAAACTTCTTAAAGGAAAGCATAATTATGTAACATGACAGAGGTGTTAATTATCAGTGCAATGGCAATCATATTACAATATATAAATATATCAAACTAACATTGTACGTCTTAAACTTACACAGTATTATATGATAAATATATTTCAATTAAAAAGTAAATAAATGGGGGCGCCTGGGCGGCTCAGTCGTTAAGCGTCTGCCTTCGGCTCGGGTCATGATCCCAGGGTCTTGGGATCGAGCCCCACATTGGGCTCCCTGCTCCATGGGAAGCCTGCTTCGCTTCTCCCTCTCCCACTCCTCCTGCTTGTGTTCCCTCTCTCACTGTGTCTCTCTCTGTCAAATAAATAAATAAAATCTTTAAAAAAATAAAAGTAAATATATGTATTGGAATTCTTGGGGACTTCTGAGATTGGACAAATTTAGGTTTTTCTGATTAAACAAAGAGTCAAGAGGACTTAGATGAGAGTTGTAAAATCACTGACACCATATGGAGGGTTCTCAGGATAATTTAAGATTTGCATTTTGCAATCTTAACTCAGGTCACAGAAAAATTTTAACAAAATAATTCCTACCTAAAGTTATCCTACCCTAAAAGTTAATCCATATTAAACAATGTCTTTCTTTGTATAATAAGATTCTCTTTCTGGATTTTCTTTGTTTTTGATGCAAGAAAATCATCCAACTTCTTTGTTAATTGGCTTATCATGGAAACATAGAAAGACAGGTTTGAGAACCTATCAAACCAGGAAGGGTTTTTATTCCTTTGCCTTTGCCTTTGCCTATTGTTTGGGGGGAACTCTTGAAGTGCTTTTAGACAGTCTCTGACAGTAAAGTGGGGATAAATATTATTTTTCAGAGCTTATCAGGGGGAAATCCAAATCCAGGAAGGAAGTAATCAAAGAAGGAAGTTCTCCAGATAGCAGTCTCAGAATTAGAAATAAGATAATTTTTTGACACCCACTTGAAGACGTTAATTCCTAAGTTGTTCTCATCAGTCATGTTGATCACAACACATTCCAAAGTCCTATACAATTCCAAGTATTTGTACTGAACTTTGGTCTGATCAGGTAACATTTAAGAAACAAACCATTTGAGGGCCTGGAAATTTCTTTGTTGTACAGTGGTCTGGTTTGTACAAAAGTTTCACTGAAAAGGAAGCAGCAAGGAAAGAGGAAACAAATACAAGCTGCTGTCATGTTGTCACGGTATGTCTTGGCTCATCAATGTTCACTTGAACTCTGGCAAGTTGGCAACTCTGGCCCACATGCACTGCTTCCTGCTCCAGCTCCACAGTGCAGCAGGGTGTTCACTGTCCTTCCACATGTGGCTATGTGGGAGGGAGTGATGTTTACCTTCCTTAAGCCTGTAAGGTGGGTAAGAGTCTGGTTTCAGTGTGGAGGCCCCAAATTCAGAGTACAGACAAGGTATGTCTAGGTGGCTGACATACCCTCTGGAGCTAGACAAGAAGAATAACTAATAATAATTAATATATACTCAACATTTAGTGTACCAGGTGCTTTCTCAAGTATTTTATGTGGATCATCTCACCTAATCCTCATAACAAATCCATGCCAAGTAAGGAAACTGAGATGCAGAGAAGATAAACAAACAAACAAACAAAAAACTAATTCAAATTCACACAAGAAATAAGTAACAAAGCCAAGCTACAAGTTCAGGTGGTTTGACTTTGAGACCAAACACTTCACCATTCTGCTATATTAGCTCACTCATCAATCCAGATTATAAACCTCAGTTAAGGCAGGAAATCCTTTCAAGATACCATGTTGGTGGGAGAAGAGTTTTTGCCTAGACTGAGAGTAAATTTTATGATACATACTGGTAATTGAAATAAAAATCACAACTGAAGGTGTCATTTAATCAAGTATTTATTGAGTACCACATAACCAGCCTCTGAGAGAAACTGAGGGAATTGCAAAAGAATGAGAACTGAGTGTTGGCTTGAAGGAGCTTGCCATTTGAAGGCAAGACAAGGGATATCAACCAGTAGATATGTCCTTTGGAAATCTCTCACTGATGGAGCAGGTCTGTAATCACCAGGAAATGGAGTTTTCACATGATTTCTGACATCAAGTCTCCCACCTAGGGGCTTAACACCAGAGTTTTTGAGGAAGAATATGTTTTTGTTTTCTTTTCTTTCTGAAATCCTAGGATAACTCGTTGGCCTTTTGAGTCTCACTGACATAGTTATTCCACGACATGGGAAACATAATCCAGTGAGGGAGATAAAACCAGATGAGAAACATCCCCATAGTTTCCCCTGTGTATAATTTGTTTTGCCACTTTTTCTTTGGCTGTATTAGAAAAAATGATGCTAAGTTCTACTATATCTTTTCTCTTAGTAACTCCAGGAGTCATTATATTTGAAAATTTTTCTCTTATGACAGGGATGCTAAACAGACCTGCAGGATGAGAGGCTCCAAATGGAACAATTCACCAACCATTACTTTCTCTATGCTTAGGACAAGTTCAACACAATGCAAAGACCAGGTGAGGGTCTCAAGAGAAGTACTACATAAGCACAGTCCCTGATCCTCAAGGACTTTGCTTTTTGGTTGGAGAAAGAAAGTACTTATATAAAACCCTAGAAGATCCAGATAATTAAATGCAAAGTGAATATTATCATTGACATGTGGTTTACAGAAAGGAGAGATGAGTGAGACCTGGGTAGCCAGGGAAGGCTCTCAGAAGGAAGTAGAGATCAGGTTGTATGAATGCACTCTGTGTGTGTGGCAGGGGTGGGGCAAGTCAATACTAAAAAGCAAGGGAATCAGGGCTCTGCTGTGGTATGATAGCCAAAAGGCACTTCTGTGGTCTCCAGCTTTGGGGATATTCTCTTGCCACTGTGACTGTAGTATTCTACCTCTCTGCTGTTTTCTTGGCAGAATTGCCAGTTGACCTAAATATGAGATATGATGTGTCCTTTTAAACACTGGGACAAGTTTGAACAAGATAAATTATTTCCAGTTACCTCCTGAGTTGGTGAAAAAAAATACTAAGGTCCAAAGAAAGATAAGGTAATGACCCTGTTGGAGAAAACCATGCAAGAAACTTGGGGGTATTTTCTCAATGTTTGCACAGTAGATCTCTAGAAAAGGCCACCAAATTGTCAGCTCTATTTTGACTACATTTCAGGGAACTTGAAGAAATTTCTTCAAAGACAGAACAGCTATTTCTTTACAACTTATTTGTGACACATATTTTCTTAATATGCCCACATGGTGTCTTATTATTTTCCTCCTTTAGCCCCCCAGCCAGTTTTAAAATGCTCATCGTTCTCTTTTCTCTATAGAACATTTTTTGGGGGAGAGAAAAAAGACTTCAGCCTGATGTGCATGAAAACTTCTGGAAAAATTGCTAAACTTTGTATTTAGAGGGAAAGAACGGTTTTCTAGGGATAATAACAGGGTCTCTTCCTCAAATGTGGCAAAATTGTGCAACTTGATTATAGGTCAAGTGAAGAAGTAATGTGGTCTTTTGTACCCTTTCATCTCCCTCCTTAGCACCTTTCCTGTAACCTGAGCCCTTCCCTCATCACACAAGATACATAAAGCTTTCATTGTGTCGTATCACTATATTCTATTTTTCCAATAAATACATGAAATCCTATATCCTAAACTCCACTCTCCTCTCTAGTAAAATTATCCCGTGTGATCATAAGATCTTGCTTATAGTTAGTTGCCACTTTGGAAAAGACCTGATGTGTTAATGAGGACATCCAGTCTTTTTCAATTCAAAGGAAGCATTAACCTAAACTTAAAGAGTTTAAAGACATTGTGTTGGATGGAGTAAACATTCATTCATTCATTCATTCATGATCTGCTTTGTCCTAGAAAGAATTCCAGGATGAGGGTTAGAAACTCTTTTGGTGTCTTTTCTCCTTTTCCATTTATTGAACACTCTATAGGTATCAGCCTCTCTGTTAAGCATTGAGGTGAAAAGATGAATGTGGTACGTGTAGCACAGTGTCCTGTCCTCAGACAACTCACAGTCCAGTCAGAGAAATATACATAGAAACCCTACTACCAGATCGTATGAGGACCCAGAAGCAGGTAAGAACTTGTATTCTGAGTTGGTGAGGGGGGGAAAAAGGCTTATGTGCTTTTTCCTGGGAAGAGGGAATACTGAGAAAGTTAATTCTCTCCTTTGCCTTCTTTCACTGAGCAAGTGTTAAAAGAGAACTAGAATAATGCTAAAAGTGCTGGTTTTACAATCTTGAAACAGAAAAGCAATTGGTAAAGACTTCTCTAAAAAGCAGCTGGGAACCTGTTGGGGCCCCAGAGCAGTGTGACAGAGGCCATGCAATTAGCACTCAAGGGTCAGCCTTTGTTCCTGGTTGGCACCATGCTGGATTTGCCCATGCCTTTCTTGGTGTGGACAGCTCTTCATGATGATAGATGGTGGTGCTGATGTGGAGTAGGCATGAGAGAAAGGAATATGGGAAAATGAGAGCTTTCTGTGCCAGGCCCTCACTGTAGCCCTAACAAGGAGAAGGAAAACACAGTATCTAGCTCACTGGTTCCCCTCTGACTTTAGGTAACTCCCTGAACAAGACTCTCCATTTTCTCAGTTACCTCTTTCAGAGGAAGTCCTGGGATTCACAAACACACTCCAATGCATGGAAGGATGGCTAGAATCCAGGGAGGGCAATTAAATTTCCTAAAATCTGCTGCTCTGTCATTTAGTCTCTCCTTGTCCCTCACTCCCTTGCCACAGTCCCACCTACCTGCTCTGTACACTTTGGCTTTTGTGTTTTTAATTCCCACTGTTTGGAACAGCCTTCCTGCTTTCCTTCTCTAGCCTGCTAGTCTTCCAAGGTTTGGCTGAATTCCTCTTCCTTGGGTCCTTTCCATCACATCTAAAGCAAACCTAGAGCTCCCTTACTTTAGGATGTCCCTCTGGGGGAACATCTGGGAAGTATGCACTATGATTTAGATACCCTATAGCTTTTTAATTGCTTCAGAGGTGTTCACTTTGTCTTTCAAACTGCACAGAAAGGGACTACATCACAGAATTCCTTTACATGGACAAGAGAAGGTACATAGTCCTTGGCCCTTAAGTGGGCTCTGTAGATAGACGCTTGATTGTTTGACTCTGTGGCAGCCTATAGCAATAGATAACTAGGATGGGTGAAGGCGTGGAGACTCAGGACAGAGAGAAGATAAGAACATAACCAGGATGATGACCGTGATGGGTAGAACACGCAGAGAGCCACTGGCTAGCTATGAGTGTATATCACAGCTCGCTTATGTGTGTCCTGTAGAAGTTTCCATTTCAGAAGATTGTTAAGGAAAAGAAGTCCATGTTCAGAAGGATAAGCACGGATGATCTTCAAGGTTCTCAGCGAAAGATATCAAAACATGCTGCCAGCACTTCCCACCTCAGCGTTTGGGTGGTGCATTCCAGCCTTTGACTCAGTTAGCTCTGGTATCTATAAGACTTTGCAAGAAAGCAAAAGGTCAGTGTACTTCATTCACATGGATCTTGGTGAGATGCAAGAGAATGTAACATGTTTTTTGCTTTTCCACATTACATAACACACTTGTGAATTTACAGGAATGCTTTGAACCCACCTGAGAGAGGAAATGAGTTTACAGTTTTTAATGTATCAAAGCATTGTTTCTGGAGAGATTTTTCTAGCCTCAAGAATCAAAAAAATGCATACAGCTACCCAAATAGAAGCTCACATCTGGAGAAGAGCTGCTGCTCTGATTTGGCTTGGGTAATGTCTCAAAGTTGCAGATGTGAGCATGTGGAAAGACATTTTATTCTTTGACAAGAAATAAAGCCATAATTGGATAGAGTAGGGAAGACATTCTATAAATCCTCTCTCATTTCCTGAGCAACCACAGGGTGTACAAAGGAAGTTATTCTCACCAGAGCCTGACCAGGCTGAGGATTTCTCAAGAATCTGTGGCTTAGTGTAGGGCTTTCTATCACAGTACGTGCAAGCAGTTTCATTGGGTTGGACGAGATAAAATAGTAGGGTCCCAGTCAAAAATTCCAAGAAAAGGCTACTTTCTTTTTGAGGACAGCATTAACAGTGAAAATGATAAAGGCAATAGCAGCTAACTGAGTGATTACTATGTGCTAGACTCTGGTTTTGGTGCTTTACACATTCTAGTTCATTTAGTCTTCACAGAAGATCTCTAAGGCTGTCAGTCACTAGTATTACCTCCCTTCTACAGGTAAGTAAACAGAGGCATAGAGTGGGTGAAGGACTTCTCTAAGGTACAGAGCATATTAAGTGAAGGAGATAGGTTTCAGGCTCCAGACTTCACTCAAATAAGTGAAAAAGAAAAAAAAAAAAAAGGCCCTTGAGCCTCTAGAGACTGGAATCTAAGCCTTCTTTATTCACAGGACCTGTGCAGTTTCCGGCCTAAAACAGAGGTTTATTAAATATGTGTCTTGTGACTGCATAGATCAATGGTAGAATGGTCAAGGCTAATCTTTTCATATTTTCCCCCTGCTGTGGTGATATTTATACTCAGGGTAGTAGAAGGTTTAACTTCTGTTGACATGAGGTGGTCTTAAAGGGCAGTGAGGCCATTTATTTCCTTTTCTATACTTCCTATGCTGGAAAAATCCTGGGAATGGGAGCTGTGCAATCAGGCTATATAACAGCCAAGTTTTCTGCTGTTGTGAAGGCTTTTGTTTCAGTGGCATTTCCACATGAGATCCTAAGAATGTACTCTGATGATAAGGACTGCCTTTCACTCGGTTTTGGCCTTTCCTCTCTCCTTTTTCCTCTCTCCTATAATTTATCTTTTATCTTCTTTCTTTTTCTCCTCTCCCCACTTTCCATTCATTTTGTGTTGGAGCCATGTCTTCACATCTAATTCTATGGTTCTGTGATTCACACACACAAGATCTCTCTAAGGAGCATATTAAGATGCATAGCTACAAACCCCAATCTAATTCCCAGACCAAGCAAAATTAGATTGAGTCAAAGACAGAAAATGGCCATTTTAAACAACCTCTCTGACCAGACTCTGACTCTGATTATTTAATCAGAATGAAAGTGCTTAGCCTGAATGAGAGCCACGTGGTATCTGAGGTGGTGAACAGTCTAGATAGACACAAATGTGGTAATGAGATGATTCTGGAAGATATGTCTTTTGGATTTCTGGATTGCCTATGACATACTTATGTACACAAGATATTTCCCATGTTAGAAGTATACCCCTCCCAATAAAAAAATAAATATTTTCTGTAAAATCCTATTACTATGCCTTCTATATGATATGATATGAAGCAAAATTCTACATATAATCGATATTGTATCTGAAAATATTTTTAAAAATACAGTTGGATGAGCACGTTCCCTTCTATTTCCTCTGCTTATAAAGTTTTGTCTTTTGGCTCCTGTACTCTCTTGAAAGTGCTTAGTCTCCTGTCACCAAAGATCTCTAAATAGTCAAATAAAGTACACTTTATAGTCTTTACCTTACCTGACCTTCTGAGCCATTTTAGACTGTTGACTACTTCCTCCTTCTTGATAGCTTGGCTTCTGGGACACTACTCTCTCATAATTTCTCTCCTATCTCTCCAACATCTCCCCTTCCTTTTCCTGTTGCAGGCCCACCTCCTAAACGCTGTCATTCCCCAAAATTCAGTTCTTGGTCTTCTTCTCTTCTCACTCCTTCCAGTTTCCCTGTGTAATCTCATTTACATCAAAAACTTCTGGTATTATCTGTATAACAGATATTCATTCAAATCTGGATCTCTTGCCTCAACTAAGATCTACCTTCAGAACTGTACAGCTAACTTCCACCTAGACATCTCCATATGGATATGCCACAGAAATATTTAATTTAAAAGTGCCCTGAATAAACTTAACTCCTCCCACCCCCAATATTTCTCTCCCCTTGGGTTTCCTCTTCTGGTTAACCAAAAAACCATTCAACCTAAAAATCCATGCAAGAAAGCCAAGAATTATCTGTGAATTCTTCCTCCCCTTCATACCACTTACCCAGTTGATTACCTCTTAAATCTTCCTCAAAAAGATTTTTTCTTTTCACACCTACTGCCATCACCTTAGTTTAGGTCTTTCTGGTCTCTCGCCTAGATTGTCAAACTAGCTTCATAGCTGGGTTCCCTGACACTCCCTCCCTTGCACCCACCCATTCTTTAAACTATTGCCACCATATGCTTTGTAAAACACAAATCTATTCACCGCCCCAAACTTTTCAAAGATGCTGTCACTGCTCCGATAATAAACTCCAAAGTCCTTAACATAGTTTAAGGATTTATTTATTTATTTGAGAGAGAGAAGGAGAGAGTGGGAGGAGGGGCAAAGGGAGAGAATCCTCAGGCAGACTCCCCACTGAGTGTGGAGCCCAACACAGGGTTCAATCTCACATGAGATCAGGACCTGAGCCAAAACTAAGAGTTGATGCTCAACTGACTGAGCCACCTAGGCGCCTCTAAAGTCCTTAGCATAGTTTAACATTCAGGACTTTTTTTGGTCATAAGTTACCGAAATTCAATTTAAAGTAGCTCAAGCGGAACCCATGTAATGAGAATGTCCAGGAATTGATCAAAAACTTCAAGCACCAGGTACTAGTGCTATCACCAGGGCTCCATTCTTCCCTTTCCCCTGCCCTCTCTGTGTCCCTGGATTCTATTCTCCCCTTGTATTTGATACATTTGGCAGACAACTTGTAGGCAATCAGTGGAGGAAGCTACTTACAACTGCAGGCTTGTGTGATCTATACAGTTCAAGATTCTAAAGGAAGAAAGAAAAGACCTTTTATCCCAATTTCCACACACTAAATCTTAGTTTCTTATTGACCTAGCCTAGGTCATATGCTTTGAAGTAATCACTGTAGCCAAGGAAGACTGACTTGGTAGCTTGAGTCATTGTCTGTCCCCAGGAGGTTGCAGTGAAAGACAATCCAACCAAGACCACAAGGAAATGCAGTTCCCCAAAGAAATTCAGGGTGCTGCTATCACTGGAAGGGTGAAGAGATGTTGGTCCTACAAAAACAACACAGGTAAACTTCCCATGACATCCTTATCTCCCCATGATCTTGATTGCTATTAGTCTCCCCCTTCTTTACTCCTTTCTTACAGTCTCTAGAATGTGCTAGTCCATTCCAGGCCTTCATGCTTTTGCAAGTACAATTTTCTCTGCCTGGAAGGCCTGGAGGGCTAAGTTTTATTTCTCTTTACAACTCCAGCTGAAATATCTTCTCTGAGAGGTCTTTGCTGACCTCTGTCTTAAAAGTTGATTACTTCCTCCTTTGTGCCTCTATTATACATAGTACTTAACAACATTATTATGGGTTTGGTTTTTTTGTTTGTTTTTTGTTTTGTATTGTTTTCTACTATATATCTAGACTAATAGCCTAGGAGAATACTATTAGGTCTGTAAAGCATAGAACAGATTAGAGTAGCTATTCAATAAATTATTGCATTAATAAATGTTGAGTGAATGAATATATGAATGGCTGTGTTTTTCAGTTATAGAAATGTATAAAGCTTATAATTTCTCCCAGATATCAGGAACATCCTTCAACTCACCCTTCTGTGTTATCCTTATTGACTGGGCATATCCTTATGCACCTTACACAACCAGAAGGATAACATGTTGATCTCTGAAATTTTTTTTTTCTTTTTGGTTAGATGGAAAAGTATGAAGCAAGCAGAAGGCTGAAGAGTGTACAAAGGGAGAAGGGGAGGAGAGATGCAGGGTAAAAGATGAAGGAGGATAATAGGATCCCAAATGACAAACTTACTGGACGTTTAATTTTTGCTCATGGTTGGCCAAGTCTGTATCAAATGATGAGAAAATGGTACATGAAAGTACTTGTGTCTGTATCACATGGCTCTGCTTTGTGTGATTTATTTAAAAAGTTTAGTTTTGTTTAATATAACTAAGTTTCTCTCAAAGAAGCATTCTTGGAAAATGTATTAATGGTATAAGAAAACTTGGATTTGCCAAATAGAACTTATGTGATCTTAGATCATCGGTCTCTAAACTCACCACATATGTTAATCTCCTGCAAAATGGAGAGTATTAATCCTGCTTTGGCTTTCATCTTCCAAAGCTTATAGGAAGTTTTCAAATGGGATGTGTCTAAAAGTATTTTGTAATGTGTTAAGTGTAATATGTACAAGAGTGAGTCATTAATATTAGAGAATAGTTATAGGTCCTCCACAGAATGATGTTAAAGAAACTGCAAACTGCCGTTTTTTTAAAGTTTACTTTTAAGTTTTTGCTTCATATTAATTTTCAACAATTGGATTTTAAAGATGCAGTAATAAGACTGTAAGTACATTTATTAGATTTCTCTGTTGAGCTTGTGAATTAGATAAATGAGGATTTTTTTTTAATTTGGCTGATCACATACAAATCTGTTTTATCTGAAATGAGGAAAAAGAAAGGCATGGAAGAAAGGAAAAAAACAAATGATCGCCAAATTTGTTAAGGTGGATGCACTTATTAGAAGAGGAAAAGTGTTTTGATGACCTAAAGCCACAATAAGCAGCAGCAAGACCTGTCCAGAGGGGAGTCAAGGGGGCTGGGTTCACATCCCAAGTCTTTCCCGTCTTGCTATGTGACTGTAGAAAAATATTATTTAGCCTTCTGTTTGGAAGTGTCTGAAGGGATTGTCCAAGAGAAAAGAAAAAAAAAAATTACCATGTAACCACAAGATCAGATTCAATTGATAGACACTTTTTTAAGATATCAGTGCTTTGTGTAGAATCAGGGCTCACAAAATATTTGTTGAATGAGTACAAGAATGAGTGTGGGAGTCAGAGATGAAGAACAAGGAGGAACTCATCACATACTTGACCTTCAACATGTTGTTAAGTTTAACTTTTCTCTTTTTGTTTTCCCATTTATGATGTGGAGCAAAGATAATTTCTATACTGAGAATTAATGACAATGGGGGATTGCCAAGTAAACACAAGATGAAAGTAACATTACCTTCCACCTGTAGGCTTAATATTTTTCTAAGTTCTTTTATGTACACCCTCTCATTGAAACTCATTAAAACAAGAGACCATGGGAATTTTACAGGTACAATATTTAAACATGCATACTTGGTTGTTTTTCCTCTTGCCAATAGGACTGATCTCTACTGAGTTTTTTGTCTCTCTCATGCTCAGGGAACCCTGAGCCATTTCTTCTTTTTTTTTTTAAAGATTTTATTTATTTGACAGAGAGAGAAAGAGAGAGAGAGAACACAAGCAGGCGGAGTGGGAGAGGGAGGATCCCTGAGGATCATGACCTGAGCCGAAGACAGAGGCTTAACAACTGAGCCACCCAGGCGCCCCATCCCTGAGCCATTTCAAGGAATGATACCAGGTTCCATCCACTGGTCTAGCACCTGAGACAAGTGTGGGCAACTGGCAGGATCAGATGCTTTGGGGATTAAGAAACCTACCCTGATTTATTGCAACAAGGCGGGCAATAACCTAAAGAAACTGTTTCTTCAGCCTTATCCCTCCCTTTCACACTTCCCTTGTGGTGTAAATGAAGTTACCTGGAGGGTAGACATAGGAGAGGAAAGGGGTGGAGGCAAACTCATTTAGAGAAAAATATCAGGAGATTATATGGCAGCCTTGAGGTAAGCTAGGCACTCCCAAATTAACTTCAACATTACTGTCAATCAGCATGCAGCCCTTTTCTAGCTTCAGATTGCCAAAAGGGAGAGTGAGCCCCAATTAACAAATGCTCATAAGAAAGATTTCACTTTGGTTCATCATGTATAGGGTGCAGATTTAGGGAAGCATAGGTAGGGATTTAACATGCTTTACCACAACCTTTTAAAGCTAGAATCTACATGTTGAACTTCATCTTCAGAACTGCTGAAATTCTAACTACTTTTAGGATTTCTTTCTGCAACCTCAGTATCACAACGAGGAATCTGAAAATTCTTGCAAATTGAATCTGAATGTTATCAGACTATTATCAAAATTGCTATCAGTATCAATTACCTGAATATTATCAAAAAAGAAACCTGGAAGATCAGCATCTCTGGAAGTAGAGAACAGCATGGTCTATCTATTCATTGGTCTTTCTTAAGGATCTCTCAGCTTTGACAGGGCAGAGATTATGTTGTGCTCTTTGTGTTATTAATGCCTGGGTTCATAAGTGCTAACTTAGCAAATACTTGATGATAATGAGAATTCCTGATGTAGTAATGGACTGGGATTTAGCAGACAGGAAACAAAAACAAAACAAAACTTCTAAAAAGTCCTAAATCTTGATTTGGGCCTTGTGAGTGCCGTGGTAAAATCCATCTGAGGCAGCTAGTTCCTGGTGTTCCCTATGGGAAACAATGGGGGAAAGAGAATGGCACTCAATAAGTGAAATGTCTCTGCATTTTGACTTTGCCTTCTCCCAGAAAATTGCTCAATAAGTTACCTCCATTAGGGAAAACCAATCTCATTAATGGTGAAAGAACTCAAAACATGTTACTCTCCTGAATAAAAATTGGTCATATTTTGATTTTTTGATCTTAAGTGACTAGAAGGCCATGCAGAATTCATTACTCTCAGCCTCCCACTAGCTGCTGAGCAGGAGCAGTTTTCTATGGTGTCATACTGGATGTAGGTGTAGTGGTAGAGTTCCACATAGAATGTTAAACCATTAGGTCCCTTCTCCTGGACAGAGCAATAGTAATAGGCAAGTAACTTTGTAATACAAGACAAGCCTAATTATTAAATCCAAAGCACATACCTCAAACCTAATTGCTCTTTAGGTTGAAAAGCAGGATATGAAATAAATCTATCACTCAACAATATTTACTGAACATCTGTTATGTGTCAAGTGCTATGGCAAGTACTCAGGCTACAGAGCTAAATAAGATATAGTCCCTGACTTCATGGAGACAGATGTACAAAGAAATAATTACAATATGGTAGGCAATGCTGTGAAAGAGGTATATACAGGGTGTATTAAAATCAGGTGTAGGGTTTCTAGGAAGGCTTTGTAGAAGATAAAATGTGTGAACTAATTTTGGAAAGATGGGTAGAGATTTCTGTAGTGGCTGGGAAGTGAGGGTAACGGGGCTCAGATGAGAATATTCCAGACTGATGGAAGGTTGAAAATGCCTCCATTCCCACCCCAAAATTTCCGTTCAACCATCTTTGTTTCTGTTACAGCACAAACTGCCAGGCAAATCTAAACAGGTAAGGAAGACTTTATTCAAGACTATTGCAATAGGAGAGAGATGCTAGAACTCAGTCTGAACTCAAATGCACTGAAATAAAGGGCAAGAGGGTTTTTATGAACTCAGCTGGGCTAGGAGAGAAGTACTAGAAGATGTTAGGGGGAAGTCATAGGCCAGCCGTGCTTGCTAATTGACTTTATCCAAAGGAAAAGTACATTTTTCATATGTCACGACAGGACATAATTTTGCAACTTGGAGTAAGTCACCCACTAACATTAGGCTCCTACTCTCCCACAGAGACTAGGTGTGGTGCCATGTCCCTTGATGATTATATTTCAAAGGGACTGCTCCCAGGTTCTTGATAAAGACTTTCTTGGATTATAAAACTAGCAAGAGGCATTCAAAAAGATTTACATCTCAAAGGGTCATAGGAAGAATTTACAAGTTTTCTAAAGTAAAATCTCTAAGAAAAAGATGAGAGCCCAGAGTTAGGAGGAAGCCTGTCTAAAGTTTAGTCAAGCTGAGGGAAATGTTAAAGCTGGCTTCCTTGCTGATGTCATTTTGCCAGGTGCAATTGAACTGCTTTTTCTTACATGCTCATCTCTTCCTCTTAGCTTCGGTCCACAGGGTAATTAAACTCATGAACAACAAAGAAGCAAAAATAACTACCTCACAAGAGATGGTTTTAGAATCCCTCTGTACTGCTTCTGTTCATTGAGAACTGAAACTGGATTTGAAAAACAGAAGCAAATTCCTCCTTTAGTTAGGAGTCCTCTTGGTTCTGGAAAAGCAACAGCTAAAAAGATCAGGCATCCACCTACCAAGGTGGAAGACACCGAACAAGAACCAGTGCTGAATTTGAACAAGACAAATATTTTCTAGCTGGAAATGTAGTAGTCTGTGTCTTTCCCGGGAGCACAGACTGTCTGTATTAGAAAAGAACCCTGATATTCCATTTAATTTCAAATTTACTTATGCTGTCCCAGATAACAGAAAAGGAGGAGTATTGCCCAACTCATTTTATGAACTTGGAGTAGTCTTGATTCCAAAAGCAAGTAAGGATGATTCAACACTTATTTATATTGGGGAAAAAAATCCTGAGAAAACTAGGAATAACCAGGAAATTCCTTACATAAAAGTTACATACAAAATCCTAGAAGAAACATTGTGGTTAATGAAGAAAACTCAGATGCATTCCTTTAAAGCCAGGGAATAATATGAAGACACACTGTTACTATTTTACATAGTACTAGATACACTGATGAATGTTACCTGGAAAGAAAAAGAAATAAATTCAAGGATGGAAGAAAGGAGATAAAATTTATGTGATATATTTATTTATCTAGAGAAACCAACAGAGGTACAGACCAATTCTTTGAACTATTAAGAGTTCAATGTGTTTGCACATTTCTTCATCACTAGTAATCAAATAGAAAATGCTTGCACGCATGCTCTCTCTCTCTCTACATATATATAGATATACATAGAAACAAGAACATTATCAAAAGTTAGCTTACCCAAGAAAATACAAAATTTCTAGGAGATTACCTGAACAAATAGAGAGAGGTTTTATTATCTTGGATATAAGGACTTAAAAATGTTCTAACTAAAAAATGTTCTAAAAACCTCAGAAAAAGAAGACTATGAGAGAAGATATACCTTATCAGTCATGAAGAATACCAAAAAAATCATAGTAATAAAAATAGTTTCAAGACCATGAGGCCGAGAGACAGACCCATCCATCTATCATCTATCTATCTATCCATCTATCTACCTACCTATCTATCTATCTATTGCATAGGCAGGTCTTCCAACCAGTGGGGAAAAGGCAAATGGTTTAGTAAATGGCATTAAGAAACTGGATCCTTTTTTTAATAATAAATGCAAAGTCAGATTGCAGATGAATTCAGAACAAAATTTTCAAATCAAGTCTATAAAGTTTATATCAGAAAATATAAAAGAATATCCTTGTAATGTGGAGGTGGGAGAAAAATCCTTAATGTTTTCCCCTAAAATAATCCTACAAATCATTAGTAAAATAATTGATGAATTTGATTATATCATAATTAAGTTCTTTTGTTCAACAAAAGACATCATAGATAAAGTTTAAAGACAGGTTACATATTGGGAGATGTTTAAGTGTCTAAAACTACAAAAAAACTAATATTTAAAATAAACAACACATGAAAATCAACAAGACAGAAATCTTGATTGAGCATATGATTGGGCAATTTACAAAGAGGAAATCCAAAGGGCTAACAAGGATATGAAAAGCTGCTCAGGGGGTGCCTGGATGACTCAGTCAGTTAAGTGTCCATCTCTTGATTTTGGTTCAGGTCATGATCTCAGGGTTGTGAGATTTATCCCTGTGTCCAGCTCCATGCTGGGAATGGAACCTGCTTAAGATTCTCTCTCTCTCTATCTTCCTCTGCCCCTCCCCCAATTCCCTCTCTAAAAAAAAAAAAAAGCTGTTCAAACACACTAGTAATTGGAGAAATACAAATTAATCAACAATAATACGTCATTTTATATTTATTTAACTGGCAAAAAAAATTGAGAAAGCTGTTCATTGCCAAATTTTGTTGGAGATATGGGGATATTTTTCCTGGAGAGTACAAACTGGTACAGAGAACTCTTTAGCAACACTTAGTTCAAATAAATATCCCCATACTTTATGACCCAGCCATTGTATACTTCTGGATAACCCATCCAAAGACATTCTTACACAGTTCCATAAGGGAACGTTTTTCAAGGAAATTCATCATAGTCTTGTTTTTGGTGCTGAAAATTAGAGGCAATCCTGTTGTCCAATCCTGGGCGAAAGATAGGTTGAAAGTAAAGACTTTCCACCATAAAGGACTATGCAGTGAAAGAAATAACAGACCACATACATATCCATAGCACCATAAATGAATGCCAAAAAATTTATGGCTGAGTTTTTAAAAAGAAAGAAAAGACAGAAACAGGAATGAAATCTATAAATGATTCCATTTGCACAAATTTAAAAGTCATGCACATCAAATGAATATTTTGTAGGTGCCTGGGTGGCTCAGTCAGTGGGCGTCTGCCTTCAGCTTAGGTCATGATCTCAGAGTCCTAGGATCGAGGCCTGCGTCCGGCTCCTTGCTCAGTGGGAGTCTGCTTCTCCTTCTCAGTCTGCCCCTCCTCCCCGCTTGTGATCTCTCTCTCTCTCTGCCTCAAATAAATCTCTTAAAAATGCATATTTTATAAGAATAAATACACACAAAAGGATACACATTAAACACATTAGAATACTTGATGTGGTAGGTGGCATGGAGAGAAGGAGTGGAAAAGGAATAAAAAGGAATGAAAGAATGAAAGAAATTAAGCAAGAGACTAGCAGGTACCTATAACAATAGTGTACATTCTGAGGAGTATGGTAAACCCAACTTTATCTCTGTATCTATATCTATCTATCCATCTATCCATCCACCCACTATCTATCATCTATCATCTATCATCTATCTATCTATCTATCTATCTATCTATCTATCTATCTATCTATCTATCATCTATCTAGAGACATGGAAATTTCCACCTCCAGGTAGGAGCACAGAATGGAATCACAGAATGTTCTTGTTGGAAGGGGCTGTTCAAGATTGAATTTTATATATTCTGGCCCACTAGGAGACTCTTCTTCAAACTCTAATTCCTTAACTGAGAGTATATGTCAATTCCAAAAGAAATGAAAAAACAAAAAAGAAGAAAGGAAGGAATACAGACAGGCTCAAAGAACCATTATTTAAGTAATATTGATATCATTAAAATTATTGAGTAATGGAACCTCAGTTATGAGTAAAATATAAAACTAAGTGCAAAATTAAGTTATAAGTTGCCACATCCACAAAACAACACAATTTCCAGGAAAATCAATTAGTTCAGTCTAAGCACAACCATACTTTTTGGTGATCATTGCCAAGACTAAACATAGCAATACAGACTAAACTTCAATTGAGTTATTGGAATATTTTGCTATCAGGCAGAAACAGCTTCAAAATGCTGTGGCATGTTCCTGGTTCACAGTTCATTTGCAGAAGGTTTACAAACTCCTAGTAAAATGTAATCGTATGCTTTGTTTCATGTAAATTATATCTGTTTTCCCATTTTGGATAACCAAGCAAAGAAAAGTGACTTTCCAGTAGTTTAAGAGTCTAGAGAAGGGAAATAAACTGTTCACCTAAAGATTTTACAAGAAAATAGCAACTGCTTTAGACAGGCACCCATTATCAAGCAAATGGATTGGTTTCTTTGGGGGAAATGTAAACAGGAAAAACAAATACCCTACTCACATAATTTTTAAAAATTTTCCTTTGGCATTTGTTCAGTATCTTGATTGAAAACATAGGTCACATGAAACAGAATGCCCAAGCTGAAGAAACTGAATGAAAAGTATCTCAAAAATCAGATGAGAGATGAAAACCATATACCAAAAGGGGGCTAGGATCAGAAATCACCAAAAGTGATTTCCCATTGTCAACTGGAGCAGTGAGTGCTCGGGAGAAGCTTTCTCAGGGAAAATGTCATTTTAGGAAATAATACTCAACACACTAACATTTCCTTTCAGAATCAAGGCAATGGCTTCTTTTTTTTTAAGATTTTTTTTTTATTTATTCATTTGAGACACAGAGATACAGAGAGAGAGAGAGCATGAGCGGGGAGAGAGGCAGAGGGAGAAGGAGAAGCAGCCTCCCTGCCGAGCCAGAAGCCCGATGCGGGGCTCGATCCCAGGACCCTGGGATCATGACCCAAGCCGAAGGCAGATGCTTAACCATCTGAGCCACCCAGGCGCCCCCAAGGCAATGGCTTCTGAGCAACCTGAAGTTTATTCAGTCTTTGATTCACATTGAACACCTGTATTGTTGGCCCCAAGAAGCCCAATGCTAACATTTTGCATATGTATTTGTATTAGTCAGTATGCTCCAAAGAAACAGAACTAATAAAGTGTGTATGTTTGTGTGGGTCTATATCTCTATAATCTATATCTATCCGAGAAATCTATTTTATGAAATTGGTTCATGCAATTACAGAGGCTAGCGAGTTTAATTATAGACGCTAGCAGGGTAGGCCACTAGGCTGGAGACCCAGAGAAGAATTGATGTTGAAGCTCATGTCAAAAGGCAGTCTGGACCTCAGCCACAGCAACTTCTTCCTAGAAACATTGCCAAAGGCAAGGGAAGCAAGGGCAAAAATGAACTATTGGGACTTCATCAAGATAAAAAGCTTTTGCACGGCAAAGGAAAACAGTAAAAAAAAAAAAAAAAAAAGACAACCAACAGAATAGGAGACTGTATTTGCAAATGACATATCAGATAAAGGGCTAGTATTCAAAATCTATAAGAACTTATCAAACTCAACAGCCAAAGAACACATAATCCAATAAAGAAACGGGCAGAAGACATGAACAGACATTTCTGCCAAGAAGACATCCAAATGGCCAAAAGACACATGAAAAAGTGCTCAACATCACTCCGCATCAGGGAAATCCAAATCAAAACCTCAATGAGATACCACCTCACACCAGTCAGAATGGCTAAAATTAACAAGTCAGGAAATGACAGATGCTGGCAAGGATGGGGAGAAAGGGGAACCCTCCTACACTGTTGGTGGGAATGCAAACTGGTGCAACCACTCTGGAAAACAGTATGGAGAGTCCTCAAAATGTTGAAAATAGAGCTACCCTATGACTCAGCAATTGCACTACTGGGTATTTACCCCAAAGATACAAACATAGTGATCCAAAGGGGCATGTGCACCCCAATGTTTATAGCAGCAATGTCCACAATAGCCAAACTATGGAAAGAACCTAGATGTCCATCAACAGATGAATGGTTAAAGATGTGGTACACACACACACACACACACACACACACACACACACACACAATGGAATATTATGCAGCCATCAAAAAACGAAATCTTGCCATTTGCAACAACGTGGTTGGAACTAGAGGGTGTATTATGCTAGGCAAAATAAGTCAATCAGAGAAAGACAATTATCATATGATCTCACTGATATGAGGAATTTGAGAAACAAGACAGAGGATCATAGGGAAAGGGAGGGAAAAATGAAATAAGATGAAACCAGAGAGGGAGACAAACCATAAGAGACTCTTAATCTCAGGAAACAAATTGAGAGTTGCTTCCTCAAACAGGCCATGAACTCAGTACCACTGACTCACAGCTGAAAAATGATTGAGGAAGTGGTAGCTCCAGTTCAGCTACATTGCATGGTGACCTACAGTTGTTTTCTCCTCAGTGACTTTGGAAGGAATTGACTAATCTGAACTAAATGTAGCAAAACATTACTAAATACCAAAATGCATCCTCATGTTTATTTTCCCAAAGTGGAATATTGTTAATGTTTGTAGAGAGATGTTTGAGGTTCACAGAGCATGCTCTGGCCATGTTTACTACTCAAGTATTTCTGAACTCAATTATCAACCATCAATAAACCCACGTTTATTTATTTTCATTAATCTTGTGGAGAATGCAAATGTAAGGATCTTATCTTTTATGAGATTATGACAAATACTTAAAGTCAGCAAAAAGTTCACCTCTAGTTACCCAGGCAGGAAGTGTGGGCAAACCAGTTTGGTCCAATCATGCTGATGGTAGAAAGAAAATCACACTGTAGGAGAGTTTCAATATGCCATAAGGGTAATATGACTTCTCACACATTTGAGGGAAGTTCCATTCAATTCAACAGTATTTATTGAGTTTCTGCCATGTTCAAGACACTGGAGTAGGTAGAGGTAGTGGTGGAAGAGAAGATTTAGAGATTAGTAAACTATAGCTTTATTCTGTTAGGAGAGAAGATTTAGAGATTAGTAAACTGTAGCCATTATTCTCCTTATAATTATACCTAGAAGGAAGAATAAAAGCAGGAGATATATATATATACTTTTAGAGGAAGAGGACTCGGGCTACCAGCCATTCTACTACCTTTAAAAAATTTATCTAATAGCCAAGAATCTGAGGAAGAAACTCAGCTTATTTTGGATATAGTCTCCAGCTCTTACAGCAAAGACTTCCATATCATTTCACTCTGTTCTTGGTCTTCAAATTTAAGTCTCTGGTGAGAATTTAGAAATATACTTCTGTTGGTAGTATCCAGTGACATGGTGCCTGAAACCATAATGCCTTTAAGAGATCCAGGCTGTAGATCCCAGAATGTAAATATATACTAAGTACTGTCAAGCTTACAAACTCTGTGTGCCTTCCACCTTGTTCTTGACCTGCCATTAATCCCCATCTCTCACCTATTGTCTATTCCCTGGCTCTTCTCTGGGCCAAAGCCCAGAGATCTTTGCTTTTTATGACAAAAACTACCAAACTTGCTGCCTTTACCCTTTTCTTGTGCTAATTTTCAGTTTGAAATGTCTTCTCTGGCCACAGAGATTTTAGTCGAAGCTTACCAACTATCTTCATTATATAACCTAGAATTTAGTAATTTGGTAGCTGATACACCTTAGCTACTAATTCAGCAGCTGTTGAGTTCTGAGGAAGCTCCTGGTAGAACTGGATGAAGTGATGTGTGCCAAACCACACCCTTCCTCAGTTTACATTACAGTGTAAACTGATTACAAAGTTATTTTGGGTGTTTTCTTAAGAAATCTTGACACTTGCCACAAAAAAAACAGAGCCAAATGTTTTCAAGGATTCGATTTCCTCTCTACCTACTTATGTGCTACTCATAAAATTAAAGACAGGGGTGCCGGGGTGGCTCGGTTGGTTAAGCGTCTGCCTTCAGCTCAGGTCATGATCCCAGAGTCCTGGGACTGAGCCCCACAATGGACTCCTTGCTCTGCAGGGAGCCCGCTTCTCCCTCTCCTCCCTGCTTGTACTCTCTCACTGTCTCTCCTTCTCTCTCTCTCGAGTAAATAAATAAAATCTTAAAAAAAAAAAATTAAAGGCATGTGCCTTTGAAACTTGAACTCTGGTGATGCAAGTTATATAAAGTTCAGAGTGTCTAGGTACAAATAAGGCTATGCCTGTAATAGTCATCCATTAAATATTTCTTAGTGGAATATATTTTCCCATTGCTTCTGACCATTTTTTCCCTATTGTTTCATTCATTCAATCACTCAATTATTCATCAAATATTTATTGAGTTCTTGCCATGTGACAGGGACTGTTCTAGGTATAGGAAATGTATCAGGAAACAAAAGAGACAAAAATCCCGCCTTTGTGGAGTTTTCATCCCTTATCGTAGTAGGAGTGAAACAATAAATATTGGCATATCACATATTATTATAAATGGTCATAATCGATACAGAGAAACACAAAGTAGGAGAAGGGAAAAAGGAGGCCGGGATCAGGGGAGAGGTGGGATTGAATAGGTCACTTCTATGTTAGAATACTGCGAGAGTAAGAAGAACTAGCAAAAAAAAAAAAAAAAAAAAAGAGGGAGAGAGAGAAAGAGAACAGCCAGTGATGTAGGAGGAAAACAAGGGATGTGTGGTTTTGGAGATCAAGAGGTTGAGATGAGAACTTAGAAGTGATTGACCAACATGGAGGCCATTTGTTACTTGAAAACAGCAGTTCCACTGGACTGATGGAGGTAAAAGCCTGATTAGAGTTATTTAAACAATAATGGGACACTTAGGGTCCTTCCATATCTTGGCTATTATAAATAATGATGCAATAAACAAAGGGGTGCATATATCTACTGCATATATAGGGTACAAACCATGTGTCCATCAATAAATGGATGAATAAAGATGTGTTACACTTACACAATGGAAAATTACTCAGCCATAAAAAGGAATGAAATCTTCCCATTTGTGATAACATGGATGGACCAGAGCATATTATGTTAAGTGAAATAAGTCAGACAGAGAAAGGCAAATACCATATGATATGTGGAATCTAAAAAACAAAATAAATGAAAACAAACAGACTCTTAAATACAGAGAACTGGTGGTTGCCTGAGGGGAGGTGGGGGGGGTGCTGGGCAAAATCGGTGAAGGGGATTAAGAGGCACAAATGTTCAGTTATAAAATAAATAAGTCATGGAGATGAAAAGTACAGTATAGGGTATATAGAGAAAAAGTAGAAATTAGAATAGTGTTGTGTTAACTCATGGATAGGCTGAGAGACTAATGGGATACAAATTTCAAAAAAGGAATAAATGTATAAGGAAATTTAATATACAATAAAGGCAGAAATGGTAAGAGAAGAAAGAAAGAAAGAAAGAAAGAAAGAAAGAAGAAAGAAAGAAAGAAAGAAAGAAAGAAAGAAAGAAAAAGAAAAAGGAAGGAAGGAAGGAAGAAGCATATGGAAAGCTTCAGTCGTTAGTTTTCAAGAAAATGCAGGAAAACACCATAATGAGATATATCACACTAGATTGAATTAAATTGAAAGGACAACACCACCGAGTGTTGGTGAGAGTATAGAGATTTACATTGTTGGTGGCTATGTAAATTGGTAAAACAACTTTGGAAAATTAACAAGCAATATCTTCTGAGCTATATGACCCTATGACACAACAATTCCACTCCTGGTGATATATACGCAATAGAAATGGATGCCTATGTGCAATAAAACACAAATAAGAATGTTCATAGTTGCTTTATTCATGACAGTAAAAAAATTAGAAACAACTCAAATATCCATCCATAGAATGGACTAATAAACTATGGTATGTTTGTACAATGGAATATAAGAAATGAAGAAAAATGAACTACTACTACATTCAACAATATAGATTAATCTCACAGAGATAAATTGCATGAAAAAAGCTAGACACAAAAGAGTATATACTTCATCATTCCATTAATATAACATTCAAAACCAAGCAAAATTAATCTATGGTGGTAGAGTAGAAAATAGATATTGCCTTTGGGAAGATAGTGACTAAAAGGGGACATGAGGGAACCTCTCTTGAGGACTGATATTATTCTAATTTTTATCATGGTCATGCTTAAACACTATATGCTTAAGATCTGTGCACTTCATTGTATGTAAGTCAGACATCAATACAGAAGGGTTTTTAGAAGATTTGGGAAAAGGGAATAGGGACAACTTTTTCATTTCTTTCCCACAATGCTAACATGGAAGTTCTAAGGAAACAGGACCTTACAGTATGAAGGATTGAAAGATTGTTCAGTCCAAACTCCTTCCACAGGAGCCTAGAAGCCTTCCCCAGATGCTTTCCTGCAGACTGGAGTATGGATATGTGTCTATGGATGTCAGTCACTTTTCTAGATGTCTGCATGTAATTATGATTGACTCTTTCAATTACAGTGGTGTGGCAGCCAAGAGATAAACTACAGCAAAACAGATTTGTGGTAAATTTAAAGAGTGACTCCCTTAAGAATTAAAGACACTGAAATATGGGCTCCATGTGCAGATGGGAAATTGTGACCAACTCCTCCCTGATATTTTATGAAAAGAAGCACTGTTTCTGAGTTGAGAAGGCATATTTCTGGTAGAATTCTGGATTATTCCAAACTGAGTGTTTTTCCATATTTGAAAAAATATATATAACATATATACCATACATATTATATATATAATATATATGCCATATATATGTTTATATATAGTTTTTGGCTTGAATGTCATCATTTAAATGTTTTTAGTTGAGCTGGTATAAAGATAACACACACAAGAATGTAATGTCGTATTGGGGAAGATATGTGCTATGGTGAGCACTGTGAATTGTGTAAGACTGTTGAATCACAGATCTGTAATTCTGAAACAAATAACGCAACATATTTTAAGAAAAAAGAAAAAGAAGAAGATAGCAGAAGAGGAAGAATGGAGGGGAGTAAGTCAGAGGGGGAGATGAACCAGGAGAGATGATGGACTCTGAAAAACAAACTGAGGTTTCTGGAGGGGAGGAGGGTGGGGGGATGGGTTAGCCTGGTGATGGGTATTGAGGAGGGCACATTCTGCATGGAGCACTGGGTGTTATGAACAAACAATGAATCATGGAACAGTACACCAAAACAAATTATGTAATATATGGTGATTAACATAACAATAAAAAATTAAAAAAAAAAAAGAATGTAATGTCGTACACCCAACTGGGTCACTCAACTTGTTCTGAGGCTGCATTGCAGCTTGTCCCAATGAGGACATTTTCCCTTTGTGTTGATTTGGAAATTACTAATGATGCAGCATAGACCAAGCCCTCTTTCTCTTGAAGCCAAGCCAACTTCCAGAGCTACACCTGCCAAAGAACACCCTCTGGGCTATGTGAAGCTTGCTTGCATGGTCTTCAACAGTGTGATGCAGCAACAGCAGTATAGACTGGAGCTCATGAATTGGCAGGAGGAGATTGCTGAACAAAAGGGGATCTTCTCCCTGCCTTCTCTTTCAGGCATGCCAAGGCCATGTAGGAAGGGAAATGTTCTCTCCCCTACAGCAGGTCCAAATTCAAAGGAGGTGGAAACCGGTTTTGGGATCATCCAGGATGGTAGGGAGAAAGCTGTGTGTTTTGTGGGAAAAAGTTGGAGCAAGGAGTAGAGAGGAGAAATCCTGCCCTGCTGACTACAATCCACGCTATAGGAAATTATGTAATAGGTTTCATCAGCACCTAGATTACCGAAGCCAGTGCTGTTCACCTCTAAAGACATGAGTCATAACTGAACACACACACACACACACACACACACACACACACACACATCTAGATGATAATATCTTTTGGGGACCATGCATTTCAAGACATTCATTCTCATAGTAGAAGATGGGAAAATGATAGAGACAACTAAAAGAGTATCTGGTCTTCAACACCCACCAGTGTCATAAGATGTGCACAAAGGTGGTAATTTAAAGATCCAAGTGATGCTCACATACTGCATATAGATTTTCATTAACTATGCTGATTGAGAAAAAAGTGGATGTTGACTAGAAGGCCTTTTAAAGGAAAACTCAGATAAACTTAATTTTTTTAATAACATAATTTTTCAAGTACTGAATTAGAAAATAATTTTAATAATAGTTAACAAAAGTTGGTTAAAGTGTGGGGAAGTGGAGACTCAAATATGAGAGTACAAATCTGTATACATTTTTCTGTAGAACAATTTGGTAATATGTACCGAAAGTCTTAAAACACAAATTTCACTTACCCAGTAATTCTGATTCTAGGAATTTTTAAGGATATCATTAGAGGGCACCTGGGTGGCTCAGTTGATTAAGCGACTGCCTTCGGCTCAGGTCATGATCCAGAAGTCCCTGGATTGAGTCCCTCATTGGGCTCCCTGCTCGGCAGAGAGTCTGCTTCTCCCTCTGACCCCCCCCCCTCATGTGCTCTCTCTCTCTCTCATTCTCTCTGTCTCAAAAAAAAAAAAAAGGATATCATTAGAACTGCTATTCACACAATGAGATAATACATCAGCATTAAAAATGATGTTTTTAAGAACATATTCATTGATATTTAAGTGTGGGAATCTGTTCATGGTATATCGATGAGCAGGAAAAACATATTAAAGGGGCACCGGGGTGGCTCAGTTGGTTAAGCATCTGCCTTCAGCTCAGGTCATGATCTCAGGGTTCTGGGATCAAGTGCCCTGTCATACTCCCTGATCAACAGGGAGTCTGCTTCTCCCTCTCCCTCTGCCCTGAGCCCAGCTGGTGCTCTCTCCCTCTCTTTCTCTCTATCAAATAAATAAAAAAAAATTTTTTAAACATATTAAAATATGCTGTGAATAGTATGATCCTATTTCATAAATAAATGTTTAAACAGTTGCACACACATAGAATAAAGTCAGAAAAATATTTTATAAATAGTATGTATCTCAAAATTCTTTCTTTTCTTTTTCTTTAAAGATTTTATTTGACAGAGACACAGAAGAGAGGGAACACAAGCAGGGGGAGTGAGAGAGGGAGAAGCAAGCGTCCTGCGGAGCAGGGAGCCCGATATGGGGCTCGATCCCAGGACCCCGGGATCATGACCTGAGCCTAAGGCAGCCACTTAACGACTGAGCCACCCAAGTGCCCCCAAAATTATTTCTGTTGAAAAGCTCCACATTTCTTTATGGTTAGGCCTTAATGAGTCAGCTAAAAATAAAGGGAAAAGAGAGACAAAGTAATGCAACTTAAGGCTTAATACTTAATATCTAAGGCACCAGATCAGTGTTTCTCTGTCTAATGTATAGATGTCACAATCACTTTGGATATTATGACTTATTTGGGAGCCCCTGAAGCTGGTATTGCTAAAGCTCCCCAGGTGATTTTAATGTACAGCCAGAGATGAGTCTAATGCATTGGGGCAGTGGTTCTCAAAATGTGGTTCCTGGATCAGCATCATCAGCATCACCTGGGATCTCATTAAAAAGGCAAATTATTGGTCCCCCACCCTAGAAACTGAATCAGAAACTCTGAGAGTGGGGCCCAGCAGTGTGTTTTCACAAGTCCTCCAGGTAATTCTGATGCAGGCTGAAGTATGAGAAACACTGCGTCAGGGAATCATCAGAAACAATGCCATCAGTTTTCAGATGATCAATCACAGGAAACCTGTTTTAAAAAGACCTGCTCAAGGCACCTGGGTGGTTCAGTTGATTAAGTCTCTGCCTTCAGCTTAGGTCATGATCCCAGGGTCCTGGGATCGAGTCCCAAATAGGGTTCCCTGCTCAGCAGGAAGTCTGCTTCTCCCTCTACCTCTGCCTCCCTCCCCTCGTTCTCTCTCTCTCTCAAATAAAATCTTTAAAAAAAATAATAATAAAAAGACCTGCTCATAGCTATACATGATAGTGGATTGATTGATCTATTCTAGAAGTCATCATAATTACAAATTTCCAAAATTGTGTGAAATAAGTAGGGAAAGGAAATTGTCTCTGTACTCATGCACACAGTAATATTCCAAAGTAAGCTAAATAGACACATGTGAGAAAGTTTTGCTTTTACTTAAGAGACATAATTACATATTTTCAATTCCTGGAAGTGTTATTCAGCTGCTACAATTCATGATCCCTTCCCACACTAATACATCCTCATGTTACAGCCAAAGGAAAATTTTCCACATGCAACACTGATCCATACTCAGGCTTAAAAACTTCAAAGTTTCTCCTTTGCCCACAGGCTAAAGACCAAAATCCCCAACAAGGCTTAGGAGGTCCCACACATTGTAACCCCAACCCACTTCCCCATTCTTGTGTCACATGATGTTGCCTGGTGAGTTCTGTGCTTTGGCCACCTTGACCTCCTTTGTGTCCCTTGGACTCCCAGCCACCCTGCCTGCTACATTCTTTTCGCATGCTGTTACCTCTGCCTAGAACACTCTTCCCTCCTCTTTGTCTGTTTAATTCCTGGTCATCCTCCAAATCTCACTTCAGTCCTCAGCTCCACAAGGCTACCTTCCCTGACCTCCTGACCATGTCACACCCCTCTTTTACATGTTTGAAGAGCACAATAATCTCTCCTTCAATACTCTCTCCTCTTACGTGTGATCTTGCATTTATCTGGGGCACTCCTGGACTGATACCTATTTCCTCCACAATTTGGTCAGCTCCACATGGGCAATCTCTCATTCATATGCCTGATACATTGTCAACACAGAGCTTGACATGTAACAAGGGCTTAAGAATGCTTTTAATAAGCAGATGAATGGATGAATAGGTAGATGAATGAGTGAAGAGTATTTTGACTATATTGCTAGGACTTCTTACTATTGAAGTTGTTGACAGTAGTCATTGACTTGCATCACACCATCCACATTCCTTGTTCAGACTCCATATAATCTTACAGGAAGGAAAACAAAACTGTTTGGAAAGTAGTTTTATCTCTTGTGTATCACTACAGCTTGCATCTCGAGATTGGCTTGAGGAAAAAAACTGAAATAGAAGTCAAGTGTTTTACCCAGCTAGGACTCTGTGAATTGGATGTGAACCATTTGCCGCTTTCTGACATCACATTAACATGTTTTGCCCAACAATTTCTCTCACTTGCGCTTGTTCTGACAAGCTTAAACTTTCATGTGCTAAGGGCCCAAAACAGTATTCAGCTGCCAAAACAGGCATTTAACATATGTGGAGGTATTTGTGTGAGAGCAAAGCTTTGGCTAAGTAGCTACTAATGTGGATCATGCTGGCAACCCAATCCATTTAAAGGGACAAGGAGCCCCTGGATGTATCATGCTCAAGGGAAGAGCATGAGTTCCTTCCTGAAGAAGTGGTCAGACATGTCAACAGCAGCAGTGGATACAAAAAGATAACAAAATTGTATTTTTAACATAGTGAGGGAAAAGACCTTTGGACTAAGAATTTTTTATCCAGCTACATTTTCATTTAAAAAATGGCTTAATAAAAAATATTCTTAGGCATGCACAGCCTCAGGTATACCTCATAAAGATACTATATTGAATAGACTCTTGGAGAAAGTTCTAAATAAGAGAAACACACCCAGGAGCTTCTATTAGAGATGAGAATATAAAGATGATCAAATATCTTGGTGAAGTTTATTCTCTTTTTTAAAAAGCTAGAATGCAAATAAAAGCAAAAAGGGAAGTATCTAACCCAGAACTAAAATTTAAACAACATATGTGCATGAATATGGGGACAACACATGGTAAAGTGTTTTTTTAAGGTAAGATAAAAGTATTGATATCATTAAGCATCCAATAAGGGGTTATAAACATAAGTATGGATGTATAAGAAAAAGGTAGAATATACAGCATTTAAAGTAGTAGAAGAAAACTCAGTCCATCCTCTGGGAAGCAGGAAAGAAGAATAAAGGAATTAGAGAAAGCCATGAAAATGAATAAAGACAAACTCTGGGCTGCTCAAGGGTAGTGAATTTGGAACTGATAGAGGTTTGGGCATGAAGCAGAATTCAGACATTTTGTTTTGGAGGACAAACCTTCAGTGACCCCAACATGTTTATTCACCTTTTCCTTTCTGATCACAGCAAAGCTGAGGGACTTCCATGGTGCCCATTGCTCTTATTCAGCCACTGTGCGATCAAATGAAGCCGTTTGCAAATTAGGGATATTATTTCCCTTGCCTTGGGCCCCAGGGAAGTTCTTGGAAGTCTGGCCAGCTTTCAAATTTCAAATTAGCGAGCTAGCTATTGGAGAAAAAATGGCAAGGCCAGACTAAAAACCATTGTAACAACCTGTGTATGTGTGCTGGACGGTGTACATACAACCTGTGTATGGTTTTTTCATAGGCTCTGTTCCCTATTCCAGGGACTAAGGATAAATTAGTTGTTTGAAATGTGGAGCAGCCATACTTGTCAACTAGATACAAAATCTGGGGCCAGAAGGGACTTAAGAGACAAAAATCCCTGAATACCAGAAGCGTATGTCTTTGACTTTTCTATGTATATAGAACCCCAAATACCTTGACCTTGATAGTAAGTTCAAAATGGGAGAGATTTAACTTCTTGGGTTAATGGATTGGCTTGTGGGGGCATTAACCTCTTTCCTGAACATTCTAATTTCAAAGGTATGTATTGATCTTCCACTTTCTCAAGATACAATGGTAATAAGGGACCACATGTATTTTTGGTGTGAGAAAAGCCTCTATGGTAATTTTTCCAAATGGAGTGTATGTTCTCTGGCTGGCTAGAACATTGACTGAACCGGGCAGACCAAATAAGTCTCAGTTCTGGAGGCTATGTCCAGCGAACAGTAAGTCTGGGTGGCTTCTTGTGGGGGTGAAATTTCCAATACCCATTTTAGCAAAGACAGTCCCAAGTCAAATGAGGGAGTATTCCAGGGTGGAGCATCTTCTAGCATGCAACAGGGAGCAATGGGAAGTTCATACTCGTAACTCTTCATTTCCAGGATAAGAAATCACAAGGGTATGCATGCTTTGCCAATACACGCAGTTAGCCTTCTCAAGGGAAAACAAGAAACAAATGAAAGGACATAGAAAAAAAATTTTAGCGCCCACCACTTAATTCCAATTCATGTACTTAATTTTTCTTAGGTTCTGGGAGTATCGATTAAATCACTTTCAAATACATTTCTAAACTTTTTCAAGGTAATTGTTTTTCAAAATTACTGCTGGCTGATTTATCTTGCCTCCCTGATTTTTCAGGACTCCGAGGAATTTCTAAACTTTAGGATAAGCACTCTTTCACCAGAGTTGTATTAGCAAGTTTAATTAATAGAAAATCCTGTATAATCCATATATCCGACATGCAGTTTGTGCAAAACTGCACATACATACTTCGCATTCCCTCATTAACCTTAGCCTACAAAACCTGTTTATATTTGCCATAAGTCAGAGTCAGAGATGTATGTATTTTTGTAATTCAGGCCTCACAATTTATCTTTGAAATTCTACAGAACTTTCTCAATGCAGTCCATACCACAAAACTGTTATTTCTATTTAGTGCCAGAAGGAGCCCCAGAGGCTTGAACTTTGGCTAGTAGAGTTACTATGCTCTAAACCTCAATGGATTAGTCTGGGGATATGGGCTGACGACTTGATTTCTTTTCTTTTTTTCTTTTTGGCATTAAGAAATTCCCTTTATTAATTTTTTCTTTTTACCTCATATTTTAATTATGACAGATTTTCAAATATGCCAGTGAAATGATAAACTAGTTCAGTAAACACCATCAGATGCAACAATGGTTCACATTTTGGAAAATTTGCTTATCTGTTTTTATTTTTCTCTGTCTCTCTCCGTCTCTGTCTCTCTCCTGAATCCATTTGAAAGTAAATGTATCTTAACACTTCATCCTAACATATTCTGCTGGTATTTCCTAAAAACAAGAACATTTTCCTACATAAACAACAGCATGAGCACACCTAAAACATTAACTGTAATTCCTTAGTATCTTCTTTCTCATCAATATCCAAACTGCCCCACTTGTTTCTAAATTTCCTTTGACCAGAATTTAATCTCTTCAAATTTAGAAAAGTCCCACACCATTGTAATGTGGTTTTATGAAATTGACTTTCAGATAGGATGACATAAATTGATTTATAGAATGTCCTACATTCTGGATCTGTCTGTGTTTCCTTGGGTGATGTTTCAACTTGCTCTAATACTATATTTCTGGTAAGCTGAAAGTTAGGTCTATATAACCCCAAGGTCTCATGTCACTCTGTGTCCTTAAAAAAAGCCGAGAACTTAGTAAGTTTCACTAGATGACATCTTTTTTCCTCTCTCTCCTTTAACTTTTTTTTTTATCAAGTTACTTCAAAACCCACTGGTCTCCTCCTGGTCTGTTCCACCCTTCAGTTCTCCAGCACTGGGTTAAAGCCATACTGCCCTTATTTTCAGGCTTGCTTTGAAGCTGGAGGGGAAAATGTGTTCTAGAACCCTCATTTTTGTTAACTAGTTGTATTTGATATTTTTTTCTCATTAAACTTTTGTTTTAATGGGTCTCAAAATTCTGTGACAGATTTTTGGTCAAGTTGTTTCCATTAAAAAGTACTGATTTTAAAAATAACTTAAAACTGACACACACACACACACACACACACACACACACACACTCAAAAACAAATGGTCCACAAAACATTCTCCTTTCCTTCTGAAGGTTTTACAATGCATTGTTATCATTAACCAGTCTTTTACTATTAAACTTAAATGGCCAATTAACACAAACAGTTCTGAGACCGTTCTTCCACCACTGATTAAGACCGGGGTGGCAGGTATTGGGGATAATATTAATTTAGCCTTCTGAGCTTTCTGGGCAGACCTGGTGACCTTGCCAGCTCCAGCTGCCTTCTTGTCCATTGCTCTGATAACATCCACAGCAACCGTCTGTCTCATGTCACAAACAGCAAAATGGCCCAGAGAAGCTCTCAACATACATAGGCTTGTCAGGAACCATATCAACAATGGCAGCATCACCAGATTTCAAGAACTTGGGACCATCCTCCAGCTTTTTTCCAGAATGACAATTTATCTTCTCCTTCAGCTCAGCAAACTTGTAAGCAATGTGAGTTGTGTGACAATCCAGCACAGGTGCATATCCAGCACTGATTTGGTCTGGATGGTTCAGGATAATTACCTGAGCCATGAAGCCAGCTGCTTCCATTGGTGGGTCATTTTTGCTGTCACCAGCCACATTGCCACAATGAACATCTTTGACAGATACGTTCTTGACATTGAAGCCCACATTGTCCCCAGGAAGAGCCTCACTCCAAACTTCATAGTGAATTTCAACAGACTTTACTTCAGTTGTAACACTGACTGTAGCAAAGGTGACCACCATGCCAAGTTTAAGAACACCAGTCTCCACTGGTACCAGTGCCAACAATTTTGTAGACGTCCTGGAGGGGCAGACGCAAGGGCTTGTCAGTTGGATGAGCTGGTGGCAGAATGCAGTCCAGAGCTTCAAGCAGTGTGGTTCCACTGACATTCCCATCTTTACGGGTGACTTTCCATCCCTTGAACCAAGGCAGGTTAGCACTTGGCTCCAGCATGTTGTCACCATTCCAACCAGAAATTGGCACAAATGCTAGTTGTCGGGGTTGTAGCCAATTTTCTTAATGTAGGTGCTAACTTCCTTAACGACTTCCTCGTATCTCTTCTGGCTGTAGGGTGGCTCAGTGGAATGCATCTTGTTAACACAAACAATTAGTTGTTTTACACCCAGTGTGTAAGCCAGAAGGGCATGCTCACTGGTCTGCCCATTCTTGGAGATACCAGCTTCAAACTCACCAACACCAGCAGCAACAATCAGGACAGCACAGTCAGCCTGAGATGTGCCTGTAATCATGTTTTTGATAAAGTCTCTGTGTCCTGGGGCATCAGTGATGGTCACATAATACTTGCTGGTCTCGAATTTCCACAGGGAGATATCAATGGTGATACCACATTCACATTCAGCTTTGTTTATCCAAGACCCAGGCATACTTGAAGGAGCCCTTTCCCATCACAGCAGCCTCCTTCTCAAATTTTTCCATAGTTCTTTTGTTGATCCCACCACATTTGTAGATGAGATGACCAGTAGTGGTAGACTTGCCTGTATTTATGTGTCCAATGATGATGATGTTGATGTGAGTCTTTTCCTTTCCCATTTTGGTTTGGTTGAGCAGTGGTTCTCACAACACCTGTGTTCTGGTGGCAAACCCATTGAGAAAAAGCTTTTGTTAAATAGTTGTATTTGATTTTAATCCTTAAAGCTTGAAACATTATCTTTGTTGTTTTTTATTAACATAATGTATTATTTGTCTCAAGGGCACAGGTCTGTGATTCATCAGTCTTACACAATTGATAGCATTCACCATAGCACATACCCTCCTCAATGTCCATCACCCAGCCACCCCATCCTTCCCACAACCCTCCACTCCAGCAACCCTCAGTTTATTTCCTGAGATTAAGAGTCTCTTATGGTTTGTCTCCCTCTCTGGTTTCATCTTGTTTCATTTTTACCTCCCTTCACCTATGATCCTCTGCCTTGTTTCTTAAATTCCACACATCAGTGAAATCATATGATACTTGTCGTTCTCTGATTGACTTATTTTGCTTAGCATTATACCCTCTAGTTCCATCCACATCACTGCAAATGGCAAGATTTCATTTTTTTGATGGCTGTGTAATATTCCATTGTATATATATACCGCTTCTTCTTTATCCATTCATCTGTTGATGGAAATCAAGGGTCTTTCCACAGTTTGGCTATTGTGGACATTGCTGCTATAAACATTGGGGTGCACATACCCCTTCGGATCACTACATTTGTATCCTTGGGTTACATAAATATCCAGTAGTGCAAATGCTGGGTCGTATGGTAGCTCTATTTTCAACTTTTTGAAGAACCTCTATACTGTTTTCCAGAGTGGCTGCACCAGGTTGCATTCCCACCAACAGTGTAGGAGGTTTCCCCTTTATCTGCATCCTTGCCAACATCTGCTGTCTCCTGACTTGTTAATTTTAGCCATTCTGACTGGTGTGAGGTGGTATCTCATTGAGGTTTTGATATGGATTTCCCTAATGCTGAGCGATGTTGAGCACTTTTTATGTGTCTCTTGGCCATTTGGATGTCTTCTTTGGAAAAATGTCTGTTCATGTCTTCTGCCCATTTCTTGATTGGATTATGTGTTCTTTGGGTGTTGAGTTTGATAAGTTCTTTTTTGTTCTTTAAATTTTTTATTGTTATGTTAATCACCATACATTACATCATTAGTTTTTGATGTACTGTTCCATGATTCATTGTTTGGGTATAACACCCAGTGCTCCACCCAGAATGTGCCCTCTTTAATACCCATCATGAGGCTACCCACCCCCCCACCACCCTCCTCTCTAGAACCCTCAGTTTGTTTTTCACAGTCCATTGTCTCTCATGGTTCGTCTCCCCCTCCGATTTCCCCCCTTCATTCTTCCCTTCCTGCTATCTTCCGCTTTTTTTTTTCTTAACATATATTGCATTGTTTGATTCAGAGGTACAGATCTGTGTTTCAACAGTCTTGCACAATTCACAGCTCTCACCATAGCACATACCCCCCCAATGTTTATCACCCAGCCACCCCATCCCTCCCACCCCACCCCAACTCCAGCAACCCTCAGTTTCCTTCCTGAGATTAAGAATTCCTCATATCAGTGAGGTCATATGATACATGTCTTTCTCTGATGGACTTATTTCACTGAACATAACACCCTCCAGTTCCATCCACGTCGTTGCAAATGGCAAGATCTCATTCCTTTTGATGGCTGCACAATATTCCATTGTATATATATACCACTTCTTCTTTATCCATTCATCTGTTGATGGACATCTTGGCTCTTTCCACAGTTTGGCTATGATGGACATTGCTGCTATAAACATCAGGGTGCACATACCCCTTCGGATCCCTATATTTGTATCTTTGGGGTAAATATCCAGTAGTGCAATTGCTGGATGATATGGTAGCTCTATTTTCAACTTTTTGAGGAATCTCCATACTGTTTTCAAGAGTGGTTGCACCAGCTTGCATTCCCACCAACAGTGTAGGAGGGTTCCCCTTCCTCCGCATCCCCGCCAACATCTGTCGTTTCCTGACTTGTTAATTTTAGCCATTCTGACTGGTGTGAGGTGGTATCTCATTGAGGTTTTGATTTGGATTTCCCTGATGCTGAGTGATATTGAGCACTTTTTCATGTGTCTGTTGGCCATTTGGATGTCTTCTTTGCAGAAATGTCTGTTCATGTCTTCTGCCCATTTCTTGTTTGGATTATTTGTTCTTTGGGTGTTGAGTTTAATAAGTTCTTTATAGATTTTGGATATTAGCCCTTTATCTGATATGTCATTTGCAAATAACTTCTCCCATTCTGTCGGTTGTCTTTTGGTTTTGTGGACTGTTTCTTTTGCTGTGCAAAAGCTTTTTCTCTTGATGAAATCCCAATAGTTCATTTTTGCCCTTGCTTCCCTTGCCTTTGGCGATGTTTCTAGGAAGAAGTTGCTGCAGCTGAGGTCGAAGAGGTTGCTGCCTGTGTTCTCCTTTAGGATTTTGATGGACTCCTGTCTCACGTTTAGGTCTTTCAACCATTTTGAGTCTATTTTTATGTGTGGTGTAAGGAAATGGTCCAGTTTCATTCTGCATGTGGCTGTCCAATTCTCCCAACACCATTTGTTGAAGAGACTGTCTTTTGTCCATTGGACATTCTTTCCTGTTTTGTCAAAGATTAGTTGACCATAGAGTTGAGGGTCCATTTCTGGGCTCTTTATTCTGTTCCATTGATCTATGTGTCTGTTTCTGCACCAGTACCATACTGTCTTGATGATGACAGCTTTGTAATAGAGCTTGAAGTCTGGAATTGTGATGCCACCAGTTTTGCTTTTCTTTTACAACATTCCTCTGGCTATTCGGGGACTTTTCTGGTTCCATACAAATTTTAGGATTATTTGTTCCATTTCTTTGAAAAAAGTGGATGGTATTTTGATGGGGATTGCATTGAATGTGTAGATTGCTCTAGGTAGACTTGACATTGTCACAATATTTTCTCTTCCAATCTATGAGCGTGGAATGTTTTTCAATTTCTTTGTGTCTTCCTCCATTTCTTTCATGAGTATTTTATAATTTTCTGAGTACAGATCCTTTGCCTCTTTGGTTAGATTTATTCCCAGGTACCTTACGGTTTTGGGTGAAATTGTAAATGGGATCGACTCCTTAATTTCTCTTTCTTCTGTCTTGTTGTTGGTGTATAGGAATACCACTGATTTCTGTGAACTGATTTTATATCCTGCCACTTGACTGAATTCCTCTATGAGTCCTAGCAGTTTTGGGGTGGGGTCTTTTGGGTTTTCCACATAAAGTATCATATCATCTGCAAACAGTGAGAGTTTGACTTCTTCTTTGCCGATTTGGAAGGCTTTGATTTCTTTTCATTGTCTGATTTCTGTGGTTAGGACTTCTAATACTATGTTGAATAGCAGTGGTGAGAGTGGACATCCTTGTCGCATACCTGACTTTAGGGGGAAAGCTCTCAGTTTTTCTCCATTGAGAATGATATTCACTGTAGGTTTTTCATATATGGCTTTTATGATATTGAGGGATGTACCCACTATCCCTATACTCTGAAGAGTTTTGATCAAGAAAGGATGCTGTACTTTGTCAAATGCTTTTTCTGCATCTATTGAGAGGATCATATGATTCTTGTTCTTTCTTTTGTTAATGTATTGCATCATGTTGATTGATTTGCGGATGTTTAACCAAACTTGCAGCCCAGGGATAAATCCCACTTGGACACGGTGAATAATCCTTTTAATGTACAGTTGGATCCTATTGGCTAGTATTTTGGTGAGAATTTTTGCATCCATGTTCATCAAGGATATTGGTCTGTAATTCTCCTTTTGATGGGGTCTTTGTCTGGTTTGGGGATCAAGGTAATGGTGGCCTCATAAAATGAGTTTGGAAGTCTTCCTTCCATTTCTATTTTTTGGAACAGTTTCAGGACAATAGGTATTAATTCCTCTTTAAATGTTTGGTAGAATTCCCCGGGAAGCCATCTGGCCCTGGGCTTTCTTTTGTTGGGAGATTTTTGATGACTGCTTCAATTTCCTTAGGGGTTATAGGTCTGTTCAGGTTTTCTATTTCTTCCTGGTTCAGTTTTGGTAATTGATACATCTCTAGGAATGCATCCATTTCTTCCAGATTATCTAATTTGCTGGCATAGAGTTGCTCTTAATATGTTCTTATAATTGTTTGTATTTCTTTGGTGTTGGTTGTGATCTCGCCTCTTTCATTCATGTTTGTTGATTTGGGTCATTTCTCTTTTCTTTTTGATAAGTCTGGCCAGGGGTTTATCAATCTTGTTCATTCTTTCAAAGAACAAGCTCCTAGTTTCATTGATCTGTTCTACTGTTCTTTTGGTTTCTATTTCATTGATTTCTGCTCTGATCTTTATTATTTCTCTTCTCCTGCTGGGTTTGTGCTTTATTTGCTGTTTTTTTTCTAGCTCCTTTAGGTGTAGGATTAGGTTGTGTATTTGAGACCTTTCTTGTTTCTTGAGAAAGGCTTGTATTGCTATATACTTTCCTCTCAGGACTGCCTTTGCTGCATCCCAAAGATTTTGAACAGTTGTGTTTTCATTTTCACTGGTTTCCATGAATTTTTTTAATTCTTCTTTAATTTCTTGGTTGACCCATTCATTCTTTAGTAGAATGCTCTTCGCCTCCATGTATTTGAGTTCTTTCTGACTTTCCTCTTGTGATTGAGTTCTAGTTTCAAAGCACTGTGGTCTGAAAATATGCAGGGAATAATCCCAATCTTTTGGTACTGGTTGTGACCTGATTTGTGACCTAGGATGTGATCTATTCTGGAGAATGTTCCATTGGCACTAGAGAAGAATGTGTATTCCGTTGCTTTGGGATGGAATGTTCTGAATATGTCTGTGAAGTCCATTTGGTCCAGTGTGTCATTTAAAGTCTTTATTTCCTTGTTGATCTTTGGCTTAGATGATCTGTCCATTTCAGTCAGGGGGGTGTTAAAGTCCCCCACTATTATTGTATTGTTGTCAATGTGTTTCTTTGCATTTGTTATTAATTGCCTTATATAATTGGCTGCTCTCATGTTAGGGACATAAGTATTTACAATTGTTAGATCTTCTTGTTGGATGGACCCTTTAAGTAGGATATAGTGTCCTTCCTCATGTCTTATTATAGTCTTTGATTTAAAATCTAATTTGTGTGATATAAGGATTATCACCCCAGCTTTCTTTTGGTGTCCATTAGCATGGTAAATGGTTTCCACCCCCTCACTTTCAATCTGGGGGTGTCTTTAGGTCTAAAGTGAGTCTCTTGCAGACAGCATATTGATGGGTCTTGTTTTATAATCCAATCTGACAGCTTGTGTCTTTTGATTGGGGCATTGAGCCCATTTACATTCAGGGTAACTATTGAAAGATATGAATTTAGTGCCATTGTATTGCCTCTAAGGTGACTGTTACTGTATATTGTCTGTATTCCTTTCTGGTCTATGTTGCTTTTAGGCTGTCTCTTTGCTTAGAGGACCCTTTTCAATATTTCTTGTAGGGTTGGTTTCGTGTTTGCAAATTCCTTTAGTTTTTGTTTGTCCTGGAAGCTTTTTATCTCTCCTTCTATTTTCAATGACAGCCTAGCTGGATATAGAATTCTTGGCTGCATATTTTTCTCATTTAGTGCTCTGAATATATCATGCCAGTCCTTTCTGGCCTGCCAGGTCTCTGTGGATAGGTCTGTTGCCAATCTAATGTTTCTACCATTATAGGTTACATTTCTCTTCTCCCGAGCTGCTTTCAGGATTTTCTCTTTGTCTCTGAGACTCGTAAGTTTTACTATTAGATGTCAGGGTGTTGACCTATTTTTATGGATTTTGAGAGGGGTTCTCTGTGCCTCCTGGATTTTGATGCCTGTTTCCTTCCCCACATTAGGGAAGTTCTCTGTTATAATTTGCTCCAATATACCTTCTGCCCCTCTCTCTCTTTCTTCTTCTTCTGGGATCCCAATTATTCTAATGTTGTTTCATCTTATGATATTGCTTATCTTTCTAATTCTGCCCTTGTGATGCAGTAGTTGTTTATCTCTCTTTTTCTCAGCCTTTTTATTTTCCATCATTTGGTCTTCTATATCACTGATTCTCTCTTCTGCCTCATTTATCCTAGCAGTTAGTGCCCCCATTTTTGATTGCACCTCATTAATAGCCTTTTTGATTTCGACTTGTTTAGATTTTAGTTCTTTTATTTCTCCAGAAAGGGTTTCTCTAATAACTTCCATGCTTTTTTCAAGCCCAGGTAGTATCTTTAAAATCATGATTCTGAACTCTAGGTCTGACATTTTACTAATGTCCATATTGAGTAGGTCCCTGGCAGACGGTACTATCTCTTGTTCTTTTGTTGAGGTGATTTTTTTCCATCTTTTCATTTTGTCCAGAGGAGAATAGATGAATGAGAGAACAAAATGCTAACAGGGTAACAATGTCCCCAGAAAATATACTCTAAACAAGTCAGAAAAGACCTGAAACCAGGGGAAAAGAAAGGGAAAGAAAGAAAAAAGAAAGAGAAAAAAAAAGAAAAAGAAAGATAAAAACAAACAAAAAGAGACCAAAACAAAAAAAAAAAAAACAGAATATGATTAAATATGATCAGGCTGGTGCATAGATCAGTGCCACACACTAGATTTTGGGTGTATTTTGGTCTGTTAGAGGAAAGTGCCTCCCAAAATTTTAAAGAAAGAAAGACTTATATATGTACAAAATAAGGGTTGATACGATGAAGGGATGGAATATGACTGTAAAGATGAAAATTATAAAAAATTTTATAAAAGCAATTGCTAAGAAGTTGTTTGAAAAAAGAAAGAAGATTTAAAAAAGAAGAAGAAAGAAAGAAAAAAGAAAGGGAGAGAATGTAATCAGGCAGGAGACTAGAACAAATCCATACAATAGAGATTTAGGGTATATTTTGATCTGTTAGAAGAAACTGTATCTCAAAATTTTAAAGAGGGGACAACATATATATATGACAAAAATAAGGGTAACTACTATGAAGGGATAGAATATAACTCTAAAAATGAAAAATAAAAATGTTTTTTTAAAAAAGGGATTGATAAGATGTTGTTTGAAAAAGGGAAAAAGAAAAATTCAAAAAAAAAGTTAAAAAAATTAACTTTGAAAGCCTAAAGAATAATGGTAAAAAAGCCATGCATTCTATGTGCAGTATTCCCCTAGCGCTGGAGTTCTGCTGTTCTCATTGATCGGTAAACTTGGTCTTGGCTGGCTGTTCTTGCTGATCTTCTGGGGGAGGGGCCTGTTGCCGTGATTCCCAAATTTCTTTGCCAGAGGCAGAATTGCCCCGCCCTTATCCTCCGGCTAAGTAATCTGCTTGGGTTTGCTCTTGGGAGCTTTTGTTCCCTGCAAGCTTTCCGTCCAGCTTTGGAGGATGAGAGGGAAAATTGCAGCCTCCTAATCTCTGCCCCGGAGGAGCGGAGAACTCGGGACCCGCTCCTCAGTGAGCTTCCAGAGAAAAGCAGTCAATGGCTCCCATCTCTCCGGTCTCCGGTCGCACTCCGTGCTCACCCAGACTGTGACCAAGCGTTTCTATCTCTGACATCCGATCCCTTGTGGAGTCTCCAAACCCAGCAGATCCCTGCGGTGCGCTCCCATGCCGCTTCTCCCGGGGGAGGAAGGGGAGTCTCTGGATCTGCCGCTTGTTGGGTCCCTGCTGGAGGAGCAGTGGCCCAACTGTCACCTATCACAGTTTATGGCAACCCCAAGCTGAGAGCCTGCGCCTCAGCTCCGTCTCTGCAGCCGGCTTCCCCGCTCTGATACCCTGGAGCTCTGCCGCACTCAGGCACCCCTGGTCTTTCTGTGGCCCTGAGGGTCCTGAGACCACACTGTCCCACGAGGGTTCCACCCCCAGCTTAGCCACTGGAGCAATGTCCCTCGGCGGAGCCGACTTCTGAAAGTTCTGATTTTGTGCTCTGCGGCTCTATCACTTGCCAGAAGCGGACGACGGAGGCCCCCTCCCCCGCCGTCTATCCTCCCGAATATCACCGCGGATTCACTTCTCTGCACGTCCTACCTTCCAGAAAGTGGTCGCTTTTCTGTTCAGAGAGTTGTTGCTATTTTTTTCTTCGATCTCCTGTTGAGTTAGTAGGTGTTCAGAATGGTTTGATCCCTATCCAGCTGAATTCCTGAGACCAGAGGAAATCCAGGTCTCCTACTCCTCTGCCATCTTGCTCCACCTCCCTCCGAGTTTGGTAAGTTCTTTATAGATTTTGGATACTAGCGCTTTATCTGATATGTCATTTGCAAATATCTTCTTCCATTGTCTCAGTTGTGTTTTGTTTTTGTTGACTATTTCCTTGGCTGTGCAAAAGTTTTTTTATCTTGATGAAGTCCCAATAGTTCATTTTTGCCCTTGCTTCCCTTGCCTTTGCAATGTTTCTAGGAAAAATTTGCTGCAGCTGAGGTCAAAGAGGTTGCTGCTTCTGTTCTCTTCAAGAATTTTGATGGATTCCTGTCTCACATTGAGGTCTTTCATCCATTTTGAGTCTATGTTTGTGTATGCTGTAAGGAAATGGTCCAGTTTCATTCTTCTGCATGTGTCTGTCCCATCTTCCCAACACCATTTGTTGAAGAGACTGTCTTTTTTCTTGGATATTCTTTCCTGGTTTGTCGAAGATCAGATTGACCATAGAGTTGAGGGTCCATTTCTGGGCAAAACATTATCTTTGTAATATATTAGTGACTTCCACAAAGATGGCTTTCATAGTTTTAGATTTTGAAAGTTACTCCAAGTTCCTTTGGTCCAGCCTCCTTTATTTACAATTAATCCATTCATTTATTCATTCAATAAGCTGTGTTTCAGGTACTCTGCTAGTCACAAGGGACACAAAATGATGAAGATATAATACTTGCCCTTATTGAATTGAGAAATAGACATGTTAATAATTATCATTTCATCCCTGAAAACTTTCCTAACTTCCTCACTTTGCATTCAGATAGGCTTGCAGTTTTCCTCGATGTTCCTACAGCAACTTATACATACGTATAGCATTGTTTTTATCTCATGGCATTGTGATTGTTCATTATTTGTCACTGTTCTCCACTAGACTGAATATTCCTTGAGTTTTTGAGATACTTTTCATATCAGTGTCTTCAGCATTCAGCACTGATCTCTGAAACATAACAGATATCCAGTAAATGTCTGATAAATTAATGAATGTTATGAGTTAAATGCTGTTAGATATTGTGGTAATACAAACAAAATGGTATAAATATTGAGAAGGTAACCTTTGAATTGGAGTTCTTAAAGATGAATAGATAAAGACGGGGAGGGGGTGGTTAGGATATCACAGGGAGAAGGAATTGCAAAGAACAAAGTGGTATTTCAAAGAGCAAAATATAAAGACAGGCTATCAGGGGGAAAAATGAAAAGGTGGGTTGGGAGTCCTGACTGCTGAGCTAAAACTTGTTTGAATTCTATCCCAGAGGCAATAGGGGGAAAACAGAAGCTTTTTAAGATAAGGAATGACATGATCACTTTTATTTTTTCAGCAGAATTATTCTAGTATAGGACTGAAATGGAGGAAACTGGCACAAAGGAGGAGAAATAAAGAAGAAAAAAAGCAACCAAGAGAGGTTCTGTGACTTGTCCAACATCATAGTGCTAGACAGTCATCACACCATCCCTACAAACCTGAAGCAGGGCAAGACCATTGAGCTTAAGATTCTGGGATGTGGGCATAAGTGTTGTTCAGAGGAAGGTGAGGTATGAGAAACCAGAGTTACCAGAATGAAACCATGTGTCAGGGAGAAATTAAGCTAGGTCATAAAAATATCAAGGATTGTTAGATAGGCTGACAGGAAAAAAAAGCATTCGAAGCAGAGGTTAAAACAATAAAAGGCAGAGACAGACTGCCGTGTGTGCTGCTAGTGATCTAGGGACTAGAAGGAAATAGGGCTGCAGAGATAATCAGGGATTAGTTTGTATATGGTTCTTGGGTTAATAACATTCATATATGTATGTCTAAATTGTTACCATCTACAGCCTATTCTGGCTATCATAGGTGGTTTATTTATTAGTCATCTAGCTAGACAGATGAAAATTTAGTCAGCTAGTTGGTTCCTCTAGAACCACATACCTTATAAAGAACTGTTTCCTAGCTATGGGTTTTCCACTGGTCAGTGGTGGGTATGCCCCATCTTCTGGAAACAACTAGATGAACTATCCTAGGCTTTGTCATCAGCACTTACCACAAATGAAACTTCAGTTGAAACCTACTGATAGGTTGATAGAGTCAATGAATAAAGCATGTTAAGACAGGACTCTTAGAATCTGAACGTGTCCTGTGGAGGTGCCCACACATCTCTATTCAATGAGGTATAAAGCCTAACACTATGTACACCAATCCTCACGCAGAGAAAGAGGTGTGACTGAGAGGAATTTGCCCCCAGGTCTGCTTCCCACAGATTCTTGTACACCCCTTTGGGTGCTGGCCACAAAAAGAGATACAGATATCTGCCACAGTCCTTTTTACACTGCTCGGTCCAGGGACTGGGGAAGGGAAAAGCTGAGATGCAAAGGCTTTTTCTTCTAAATCCAACCAGCAGCTTTCAAAGGAGACTGAAAGCATGATAGAGCAGAACTTCTTGCCCTTCTTTCTTTTTGTTTATTTCAGTCCTCTACTTTCTCTCTTGACGAGCTACTGTGTCAGGGTGGGCCTCAAAAGCAGGAGTCGTCTAAATAATTAAAAAGTGAGGAACGATGTCAAATCAATTTTTCTTCCCCATGTTCCCTCCATCCAATGAATCATTCATTCATTGATCAACAAATATATAAAGCACTCCTACTATGTACCAGGCACTGTTCTAGGCTTTAAAGATAAATCCGTGAACAAAACAGACCTACTTCTCTGTCCTATGTAACTTCAAGTGAAGAAAGACTGACTTCAAATAATGAACACTCAGGTAAGAAAAATATAAAATAGGTTAGAAAACAAGTTCTATGGAGAAAAAATATATAGCAAGGAGTGAGGGATTGAGAATGCAGGGGTTGGTAGGAAGGAGGAGGTAAGAACTGCAATTCAAAAAAATGGTGGTCAGGGAGGCATTGAGAGATGGCATTTGTGTGCCTTGAAGAAGGGGCCCACCTTACAGCAAAATGCTTCTGTTTCTACTCAAGGGAGTTCTGTAGTCAGTGCTATTCTCAACTTTGGCAGGCATTCAGAGAGTGCTCTTTGCCATGGAAGTTCCTTTCATTAAAAAGACCAGCAGCTGGTCCAAATCAAGCCCTTCACCTTGACCCAAAAACACTCTTGTTGCTTTTAAATATTCTCTGTACCTCCTGCTATGAAGAATCTACACAGCAATCCTGGGAATATCATTCTCTCCAGACTCACTTCTTTGCATGGCTCTCCTCTTTTCTACAGTCTGTATTCACATCCAAATAGCTACAATTATCTAGAGAATCCAAGAGAACTTTGAATTTCCTAGGCAATTGAAGAAAGATGTATAAAGCTAACAGTTTTGAACATGTTCTTGTTCTTAGTGCTTACATGCAGCAAAACTCACAATAACCTCAAGAGGCGGGTACTGGTGTTGTTCAGTTTTATAGATAAGTAAATAAAGGCTTAAAGAAGTTGAATGTCTTGTCTATGGTCATAGTATATTACAGCCAGAATTTGACCCCAGTGGTGTACTCTAGAGCCCACACAGCATCCAGCTTTCACTTCAGTGTTCACATCTGCCACTGCTAAGCCACGTTAAAACTTTATCCTTTTATAAAATTATAAGTGCCTGACTAAGAGTATCTTAAATCATGCCTTCCTATAATATGATATAATATTTGATAATACTTTTTCATCCAGTACCTATCTCTCCCCCAAAGAAAGAAAATTTTACAATAAGTAAAAACTTGCATTCAAATAAACTTAAAACATGGTCTTATAAAAAACTAAGCCCACTTTAAAGATGGAAGGAAGGAAGGACAAATAGAGCAGCAAGGAGAATAATAGTTTCCTAGCTTCTAGAGTCCCACAGGTCATCACCACAAAAAAAGTTGCATTCTCTTATTTCATTTATTTCCAACTTACTCATCTGTTTTTGACGACCTTTTACTAAGTGCTAGTCACTGAGTTGTGGGCACTGATATAACCCACATTTCTTTATGTCAATAGTATTAATGATGATAATAATAATCCAAATTTCACTGGGTTTTGATATCATCTATTCACAGAAGTCTTCAATCCTTAACTCTTTAGTTAAACCAAAATTTATATATTTTTAAAAAGCAAAGTTTTGAGACGTAAAACCTTTTGAGAGCAGAGGAAAGCTAAAATTGAAATTTATTTTCATGACACAGATAGTGATTTCCTTCTGGGAGCAAAATGGCATAACTTTACAGAGACCCATGCATTTAATTTATATTGGTTATACCTTCACTGATCTGTGTATCTTCATAATCATTTATATCAGGTGCAGACCTAGTGTGAAATCAATGTTCAGAGAGACTTCCCTTGAAAAAAGTATATCCTCTCCTATTGTCTTAAGTGATTGGGGCTCCTGTTTATCCAAGTGGGAATGATACTGTGTTCTTGTTCTCTTTATCCTGGGGAATGCTTAGATTCACACATAATTCTCTTCAATTTGTTTTTAACAATAACAATTTCTCCAATCTGCCCTGGGATTTATATAAACTGAAAGTCAACAGTTGGCTGTGATGATGCTCACAAAGCTCTCTGGAGACTTGGCCAAGGAAACTTGCCATCATTGTTGCAATAAAAGGACAGTCAGAGAGACGTAAATCATTAATTTTAAAAAAGAAACTCCATGGGATTTAACTTGGTTGAGAAGATACTGAGATATGGTTTCACCATGCATATTTTAATTGATTTTTTAAAAGAAACCCTAATGGATTTTCTATAATGAAGCATTTGTTTAGGCATTCCACTGGCAAGGTCAGGTTCCAAAGAGGCCAAGAGAAATGGTTTGAATGTATGCTGTAGGAGAGTGAGAGAGCCAGTCTAGGATGTGAAAATGAATTTAGGTGCAGCTGCACGGAGGATTTGGAATGAGAGAAAGCTGCTGCTTTGAGGAAAGTAAAAGTCAGGGCAGGGAAGTTAAGCAGTTTTATACGTGTTGCCTTTGCCCTGATGGTTCATATGCATTGTGTTCTTCAGATTTGCCAGGTTGTATCCCAAGAGAGGAGCACAGAGAGAGCTTCACCCCAGAAAGACAGGAAACTAACCTCTAACCCAGTTCCCTAGCCTCATTATGGCTTTTAGCATTTTCCACTTTATCTAGAGCAGCCTGACCCAGTTTGAATTCCACTGAAACTGATTTTCCCCTAACTTGACACTGAGGCACATACCCTCATAGGTATTCTAAGCCTTAAAGTATTTAAACAATTTTTGTCTCTGACAGAGCCAAAGCAACTTTCCTAGCTTCACATTTCAGTTCTACAACATTCCTCAAATTCCTCAACATTCTTTTAAGCAAAGGTATCTTCCATTCAGAGGCCAGTTCTACTTTAAATACATGTCTTAACTCTAATGTTATAAATTTGTAGCCAGACCCCTGCTTGACAGTTAGAACAGACTAAGGATTCTATTAAAAAGTGTTTGTTCACTGACTGTTCAGTATGTAGAAAGGAATAAGTTTTGCTTTCCCAATTTCCATGAAAATTACTTGAGGTCAAGAACTAACTTTCCATAATGGTTTGTTCCCATTTTGCTTCCTTCTCTTTTATCCAACCTGTTTCCAGTCCCAGAACTGAATAGAGGTTTATCCAGTGACATTGAACAATTTAACTTCTTTATTAATAAGCTGGTTTTCTATAAGTTTAACTTGTCTCTCTTTTCTAATCACGAACTCCTGCTACTGTCCACAGAAGCTCTTAATTCTGTACAAAGGGGTAAGCACTCAATCAATTATAGTACCTTTTACTAAGTGGATGATAATCCATTCTATTTGAATTGGCTATCCATAAAGTGGTGACATTTATTAGCCTCTGAAATAGCCTGACAATGAATCTTGAGAACCTCAGACTCTGAGGAAATATTAACAAACAAAATACATGGGATTGGCTTTAGATCAACTTATCAAAAGAAAATAACTTGTCAAAAGAGCTGTATTTCTGGGGCACTTGGGTGGCTCAGTGGGTTGAGCATCTGACTCTTGATTTCTGCTTAGGTCATGATCTCAGAGTTGTGAGATCAAGCCCTGTGTCAGACTCTGTGCTGAGCATGGAGCCTGCTTGAGATTCTCTCTTTCCCTCACCCTCTGACCCTCTTCCTACTCTCTCTCTAAAAAATAAATAAAATAAAATAAAATAAAATAAAATAATATATATATATATTTAAAGAGCTATTATTTCCTTTCTTTACCTCAGGAAGAACAATAAAAAGCCTCTGGTTCTTTTCCATGCAGAAAAAAAAAACTACATGCAAATAAAAATACTGATGTACAGAGTGTATGTAGAATAAATAATCTAAGTGATGGGCCACTATGTGATTTGATGGTACAGATTCAAGCAACTTAACTATAATGCAAAGTTACAGTGTTTTCACATCTGCTGCCACACCTACTCAACCAACCCTGGATCAAGGGTCTAGGTTACCCTTGTTCCTGAACCAGGGGTTTGGGTACCATTGAAGAGAATCACCCAACCCTGTGGATTAGGGTCACTATAACATCAGTGCAAGACAGCACTAAATACTGACTCTTTTATTTGAGGCAATCAAGCATGAAATATTTAAACTTCCTGTTTCTCTATATAAATATCTACATTCATACTCCCCCACCCCTCCCCACACTTTCCTTCATTTGTAGAGCAAAATGAATTGCCATTTTTCTGGTTCAGAGCAAACACAGTCCTCTGTGCTCTGGATCCCTGCTCTTTCTGTCTCCCACAGGACCCAGCTCCATCAGTTATTGTCACTCTTCTTTCTTTAGTCTACCCTTCTCCACTGGCTCCTTTCCATCAGTGGATACCCATGCTTATACAGCATTTCTCCCCTCTATTTACCTCAGCCATTACTCTACCTGCCATTCAAACCTCAATTTACTAATAATCTGCTACCCCAGTAAATCCACTGAAACAGCTCTTGTTAAGCCCATCAGCAACCGATCCTAATGGACACTTCACATTGACCTTAGTTTATTTGAACTTTGACAATTCATTTCTATTTCCTTCTTTAAAATGTTCTGCCCCTGGGTTTTTGCAGTAAAATATTCTGTTGATGTTCCTGTTACTTTAGTCCCAATGTTAGCCTTCTTGTCCACACATAATTCAAAAGTTGGTATTTCCCTAGAATCCATCATCATGCCGTTTTTCTCATTCTACATTTCTCACTGAAAGTTCTCACCTACTTCTGTGGTTTTAACTTACTTAGAGGCTGATGTAGCCAAAGTAGTTTTCCTCCCTTTCTTTAGTAAAGTACACTGCTGGTGGTTAAAATGTCATTTGTGTCTCTTCTTGGGTGCAAAGATATATAGTAGACAGTTTCCTATCCTGGGAAAGAAGTCGTGCCACATTTTCACTGACTTTTTGAAGCTGTACAGCCTCATGGGATGCAGAGCTCTTGGTAGAAGATAAAGCAATTTGCCTAAAGATTCCTGAGGATCCTTCCATGTGAGAAACAGTAAATTACTCCGAATCCTGTTCTTGAGATTTTGAGTTAGGAAGATCTACTAGGGTGAGCCAGCATAGTTCCCCACACAGGTCTTGGGGCAAAGAAGGGTGATACGATCCCTAAAAAGTTGCCATGAACATAAATAGAGGATAGAGTAGGCTAGCCCTGGTGCTTCATCAGCAGAGAGAAAGGGAAAAAGCAGTTCTCTAGTCTTTGAAGTACCTAATATGGAAACCCCTAGAGTGTGAGCCAAACCATTCTCTTTCACTTGCAGAGTTTTTATATCCTGTCAGTCACCAAGTCTTTCTGATTCCATTTCCAAATATCTCCTGTATGCTTCCCTGCTTTCAATTTCATCGTCATTGATTGAGTTAGTCCCTCCTCATCTCTTGCCAGGACAATTACAACAGTCTCTTTACTGGGTTTCTACCCCAGAGTCTTACCCAGCTCTCAGAGCCAAATACCTAAAAATGCAAATGTGATCCTATGCTTGAAACAATACCTAAATACCTAAAAACACTTGAAAGAATACCCAAATACCTAAAAATGCAAATGTGATCCTATCACTTGTCTGCTTGAAACCATCTGATGGTTTCCCACCAGCCACAAGCTAAAGCCCAAACTCCTTTAACACGCCCCAAATGGACTCCATCTTCTGGACTCTGCCTGTCTATTCAGCTTCAGTTTTTTCATTTCCTACCTTATGTTTCAGGCTGTAGGAAAACCAAATTATTTGTAGTTATCTCTAATCCCATGCTCTTTCCTTCTTTTCATCTCTTTGTTCATGCTGTTCATCAAGTCTTGAATGCTCCTCACCTTGTAATTTGCTCTTAGTTGTCTTTCAAGACTCAACTTGGGAATCATCAATTCTCTCACCATCCTAAGCCATTTTCTGGGTAACTGGAATATTTATCTTTGCAGTTGTTCCAGCCAGCCCCCATCCCCCATCGGGCCATTCCTCCATGCTTTTCAGGAATTCTCAATGTCCTAGCTTGGACATTAACCCTGACAGTTATCAAAGATGATTAGGACAAAGGAGTGGTAACACATTGTTGAGAAGATTGGGAAACAATACCTAAGAAAATACCTCAAAAACCCTGAGGAATTAGAGTAGGTTTTAGCTTAATTGTTCCCTGATCTTACTCACTTTTCTATTCACCTCTCCCTGATAAGATTTATAGCTTCAGATAATAATTTTTTCCCTGTAGATTCTCCACATGGTATTAAATGGAATGTGCCTAATTATCTGCTTATGAGGTAACTTCCTCTGTTCATGCCTATTGTAATTTCTACTCCTCACAGTAATTAGAAAAGCTTCATAGGATGAGTGGGTCCAAATACCATTTTACAGTCATTAAAAGCACCAGTTTTGGAATTAGACTAACAGACTCAACTTCAAATACTCATTCATTCTGCTGCATACTGTGTTACTCTGGTACTTCATCTAAGACTTAATTTCCCATCTTTAAAATGAAAATGAAAATAATAATAATAAAAATAATACATACCGCAGAGGATTATTTTGGGGACTAGGTAAACTAAACATATAAAACACTCGTTTAAGTGCTCAATAAAGGTTAACTTTACAGTGTTCTTGGGAGGACCAAAATCAATGCTGGGAATACAGAGCACACTTTTGGTTGGACTGAACCTAATGATGTGCCTTTCACTGCAATGAAGTAAGCGTGCCTCTGGGAGCAGCTGCTTGGATAGAGCCTCTTCCACTCCCTCAGGTGGGAAGGACCGGAAATGAATCATGCCAGGTAGAGAAGATTAGAGCTGGTGTGGGAGGGGAAACTGTGTAGGAAGTTTCTCTGAGTTGTACCAGTTTCTCTGTTTCTCTGCCTTTGTTCAGGCTCCCACTTAGATTGTAACAACAACATGATATCTGTGGACCCTTTGTCAAGGGCTTTGGAACAGTCACAAGGCTGGCCCACTTGATAACCAATCATTTGTCTGTGGACAGAGGTAATCCTCTCAGTGTGGCTGGATTAATGAATGGTGCTGGTCAGCTGATCAGGACTCAAGAGTGAGCTGGGCAGAGAGCAGGCCCAGCACACAAATGCAAAATGAGAGGAGTCTGTTTCTATTGACTCTCCTGCTTCCCAAACTTTTGGCTTGTTCCTCAGGGCCTTGATTTCTTTGGTCCTAAGACTCTGCTCTACAAATTAGGCATGTTCTACTCAGCTCTGAGGAGAAGGCAGAGCATACTTGTGACTAACTCAGAAGGTGAGGAATTAAGTTCAAATATTAGTATTTTACCAAATCTCTCTCATCAAATTATGAAAGTTCACCATCCCTGTGATGGGATTTCCAAAAGCCCATCTTTCAATCCCAAACATCAGGTGCTTCAACATTCTTAACTAAAAGGATTCTAACTGAAGTACTATAGACTTCTTCAGAGATGGTCCCAGCTTGGGGTGGCATCTCTCTGTCACTTTGCTACCTCACAATGTCCACTTCTGAAGAGTGTTACCTGGACCACCATACATTCAGCATCTCTCCTCTGGAAATAAGGCCCAGAAAGAGAGTTTAGAGAATGTTCCTTTAAGGATAGCGTGACCTACAGTCCCTATGATTAACCTGATAAATCTTATACTTTTGGAGGGGGGGTTGTTTTAGGTCAATTTTATAATTTCCACTAAATTGGAAGTCTGTCATTCAAAATAGTCCCTGATTCCTTATTCACCAATGAGTCAAACATGTGAATAATTGGTCCTCCTATTCCTCGAAAGTAAGTGAAGTCATTTCAAAGCACATCTTAAGAAAACAGGGCAAGTTCTGGGTGGCTGGCTTCTGTCTTTTGCAAAACTGGAGGGTGTGACAATGTTAGCATGGACTGCTAGGAATTTGCATATCCATAACACCCATGTATCCCCTTCCTGGGATGTACCATGGTAGGTTCAAACATTTTTTTTTAAAGAAGTAAATATTGTAGAAAGAGGTGAAATCTTCTGTGCAGCCTACTCCAATAGTAATCACAATCATGAGATAGGTTGATAAGATTTTATTATTTCTATGCAAATTTTTTTATATATCAACAACAATAGTAATAGTAGCAATAGTAATAACTAGCACATGCAATGTTTACAACATGCCCAGCACTGTTCTGAGCACTTTCTTTGTATTCACTCATGATCTTACAACTCCACAAGGTAGGTATCGCTGTCATTCCCATTTTATTGAGGAACTGGTATCATGCTGAACGCATCCTTCATAAATTGCTTTGTAACTTACTATGTTTTTGAGATGTATTTGTGTTAATATGCATAGCTCTAATTCATTCATGTAAGCTGCCACAGAGTATTACATTATATGGCTATTCTACATTATACTTACCTATTCTCCTGTTCTTGACTCTGTGGTGGTTTATGATTTTTCACTACCATAAAAATATTGTGAAGTAATATTCTGGTGTATATATATATGCTCTTGCATATGTGCAAGAATTTCTCTAGAGCAATACACCCTGAATTGAAATTGCCCCATCACAAAGCATATTGTTAAATTGGTGTGTCAATTTACACTTCCACCAGCAATATATGAAAGTTATTATTTGCTTCACACTCTTACCAATAGTTGATATATTATCAGGCTCTTAGATTTTTTTTTCCAATCTTATATAAACAAGATAATACTTTGCCGTAGTTTTAATTTGTGTTTTCCTGATTTCTGGTAAGATTGAGCATCTTAACTTTATCACTGAGACATTCTTCTTTCTGAATTGCCTGTGCCTCACTAGCTTTTGTCACTTTTCCTTTTGAGTTTTCTCTTTTGTGCTAATCTATGGGAGTCTTTTATACCTTTGGTCCTTATTCCTCATATGCTATATAACAAACACATCTAATGGATAATGCTTGTCATACATCTTTCCATTGCTACTTGCCTTGAATCCATGGAGTTCAGTCTCATTATGCTCATAGGTGTTGCTAACACAAACACCAGACTCTTAGATCACTCCACTTCTCCTGTGTTCACATCCTTATTAGGTCCCACATGTATTCTCCTACCCTTCCCCAGTCTCAAAACACTTTCTCTGTGCTGTACACAATTCAGGGTCATGATCAGGAAAATTCCTTATATTCTTAACCCTTCTCTGAATTCTCCTTTTATCTTCCTATTAAGAGGACTCTGGCTGAGGACACTGCTTCCTCTGTGGCCCGCTCAAGTGGTGGCTAGTGTAGGTCTTGTAGCTTTCATATCACTGAGCATGAAGGTGGGATATGTGTCCTCTTGTCTCCCAATGTTGCTTTCAGATCGTATTATCCCTCCAATAACATACCCTCCTCCATAACTACACACAACTTTATCTCATGTTGTGGCAGTTTTAGAATATAGTCCCAAAATTCTTTGATATTTCTCTCACTGAGAGGTTGGGTCTACATTCTTCCCATGAATCTGGTTTCCCTGAGAATGCTTGACCAATGGAATTCAGTGGATGTGATTCTGTGGCTGTTTCAAGGTCCAAGCCTCACGAAACTGGCTGTTTCCACTTCTTATATTTTGGAATTCTGACTTTTGGAACCCAGCCACTATTCGGCCCACAGAACAGCTCAGGTAGAAAGAGTTCTCAAAAGCCTTCAATCCCCACTGAGCTCTGAGCCAACAGCTAGCACCAACTTGTCAGCCATGTGAGTGAGCCACCTTGGAAGTGGATGCTCCAACCCCCAGCAATCAGCCTCAGCTGATGCCACATGGAACAAAGACAAGCGTTCTCCGCCAAGGCCTGTCCAACTGCAAATTCATGAGTTACATAAATGATTGCTGTTTTAAGCCACTAGATTTGACATAATTTGTTAGACATCTAAGCTTCCTTTCCCTCTAAAATTCTTCTATGAGTCTATACTTTTTTTTTAATGGTTAACTTTCTGGTTTTAAAATAAGAGCCAATCCTTATCAGCTGTTTATACAGCATGGCCCAATTTCTGCCACAAATCCCTCACTGTAATAAGAGACTTCTGATAGAGCTTCCCAGATTAGACAAGTAACTCAGCACTGAATAAGACATTTCTTTCTTTTTAGGTTGGATTTAGTGTGAGATTAAATGCATTCCCTGGAATTCAGTTGAATGAACACAACATAACCTGACTTCTTTATTTTTTCATTAGCTAAGCTGACTCATCTCTGAATGAAGTAACAAATATTCACCTCAAGAGGAGCGAAACAGGCTTGAGTGGAGGGACAGTAGGTATGTTTAAAAAAGAAGAATGGTATTCCTCTTCTCCCCTTTTACCTACCTCTTTTCCAGAAATGAACTCAGACACTCCCTTTCCTTTATCCCCATCTTTGGATAAAAAGAGGAGGAAAAGTGGATAAAATAAGGTGAGAGGACAGGCAGTAGGATTAGAGGGCACCCCAGAGGGCATATGTATATTTTTATAGCACTGTAAACTTAAAAAAAAAATTACAGTTCTTATGAAGAAGACAGTAGATTTCTCATGTATGGACCTGTGAGAATTAGTGATTTGTAAGACATCACATACTTTGTGGCATAAACAGCATGGAATCTGAGTAAGTCAAGGGCTTATTTTATTAATTCAGATATCATACCCTTTACAATGAGAAGGATGACAGAAGCTTGCCACCAAAAAAGATGTCTAAGGATGGAGAGGCTGACCTTCCAAAGTCAACCCCCAGACCTGCCATCTTGGGAAGGCCTCATCTTACACACCCATTTCCTCTTCCTTCTCTCCTCCAGGTCATACTTCAGTCTCCTGCCTTAATATTTCCAGGGGTTTAGGAATGGGGTTTAAAGAGGAACTCATGGACTCCCTTGATTCTTTCATGGAGGTGAGGATGGCGGAAAAGACAGGGCTGTTTTGTCAGGAAACATTGTTATCTTTTCTCTTTATGTTCATTTGTTTTCTGTTGCTTAATCGAGGAGTAGAGGGATGACCACTTTGAGGTACAGAGCTCTCCTTTACTTCCTCTGTTTTCATATCCTCATGAAGGCAGAAGAACAAAGTGAAGTCACTTAATACATGACCATGCCCTAGTCCATACTCCTTTCCTTTTATTCCCATTAGGCAAGCAGAATGAAATTACACTTCCTTGTTAAAAAAAGGGGGTGGGTGGGGTGAAACTTTTTTTCCTCATAGAATGTCTGAGCTGACAATCACCTTGGAGATGTGGAGGCCTGCAATTTCAGATTCTCTTATGTGGTGCTCTCAGGTTCTGTGGAGGAGAAGGTAAATAGACTTCTCTGTCCTTTTCAAACATGGCTCTGCTTTGATTCTTTTATATACCCTGGTTTTGTATAAGATTTATTGATAAAAGACTACCACCAATTTTTAAAAAGCATAAAAATCCACTCATCTTCTTTAATTACCTTCTTTTGCTGATGACAAAAAGATGCAGTGAAATAAATGGATTGTCCAGGAACTTCAGTGCACATCAAAGGCAGAATGAGAATCTGGGCCTTTTAACCTCCTCTCTAGTGTTCTAATCTTTTCCCTACTCATACTGTGCATGCTATGGGATTTACTAGCTAAGAAGAAGTGGGGTCAGGGGTTTTGGGATAAAGGAAGCTGACTGACCCTGGATCTTACCCTCTCAATGAGGAAGTCGTCTTAGAGCCTTTACCACCTCTGTCATTGCTTCTGCTTCACACCAGGAAGCTGAAGCACATGATTCCCTACTGATGATGCTTTGTGCAGCCCCGTGTGGGCCACACTGAGCCACACCAGTCAGCTCAGACTCTCAGCTTGCAGGCCTGAGAAAGTAGACTCACTGTGCAGAGAACATCATCCTCTGGGTCCTTCAAGCCCCCCCCAACTCCAAGGAAACATCTTTTAAGATGTTAACAAAAGTCTATTTCTTCTGTCTCATTGTTGGTGTATAGAAATGTAACTGATTTCTGTGCATTGATGGTATATCCTGACACTTTACTGAATTCCTGTATGAGATTCAGCAATTTTGGGGTGGAATCTTTTGGGTTTTCCACATAGAGGATCATGTCATCTGCAAAGAGTAAGAGTTTGACTTCTTCTTTGCCAATTTGAATGCCTTTTATTTCTTTTTGTTGTCTAATTGCTGAGGCTAGGAGTTCTAGTACTATGTTGAATAGCAGTGGTGATAGTGGACATCCCTGCCATGTTCCTGACCTTAGGGGAAAAGCTCTCAGTTTTTCCCCACTAAGAATGAATTCACTGTGGGTTTTTCCATAGATGGCTTTTATGATATTGAGGTATGTACCCTCTATCCCTACACTGTGAAGAGTTTTAATCAAGAAAGGATGCTGTACTTTGTCAAATGCTTTTTCTGCATCTATTGAGAGGGTCATATGGTTCCTGTCCCTTCTTTTATTTATGTAGTGTATCACATTGGTTGATTTGTGGATGTTGAACCAATTTTCAGCTCAGGAATAAATCCCACTTGGTTGTGGTGAATAATCCTTTTAATGTACTGTTGGATCCTATTGGCTAGTATCTTGATGAGAACTTTTGCATCCATGTTCATCAAGGATATTGGTCTGTAATTCTCCTTTTTGATGGGGTCTTTGTCTGGTTTTGGGATCAAGGTAATGGTGGCCTCATAAAACGAGTTTGGAAGTTTTCCTTCCATTTTGATTTTTTGAAACAGCTTTAAAATAGGTATTAATTCTTCTTTAAATGTTGGTAGAATTCCCCTGGGAAGCCATCCATTGGGAGATTTCTGATTGCCACTTCAATTTCCTTGCTGGTTATGGGTTTGTTCAGGTTTTCTATTTTTTCCTGGTTCAGTTTTGGTAGTTTATAGGTCTCTAGGAATGCATCCATTTCTTCCAGATTGTCTAATTTGTCAGCATATAGATGCTTATAATGTGTTCTTATAATTGTATTTCTTTGGTGGTGTTTGTAATCTCTCCTCTTTCACTCATGATTTTATTTATTTGGGTCCTTTCTCTTTTCTTTTTGATAAGTCTGGCCAGGGGTTTATCAATCTGATTAATTCTTTCAAAGAACCAGCTCCTAGTTTCATTGATCTGTTCTACTGTTCTTTTGGTTTCTATTTCATTGATTTCTGCTCTAATCTTTATTATTTCTCTTCTCCTGAAATTTGTATGGTACCAGAAAAGACCCTAAATAGCCAAAGGAATGTTGAAAAAGAAAATCAATCTGGTGGCATCACAATAGACTTTAAGTTCTATTACAAAGCTGCAGTCATCAAGACAATATGGTACTAGCACAAAAACAGACATATAGATCAATGGAACAGAATAGAGAGCCCAGAAATGGAACCTCAACCCTATGGTTAACTAATCTTCAACAAATCAGGAAAGAATATCCAATAGAAAAAAGACACTCTTTTCAACAAATGGTGGTGGGAAAATTGGACAGCCACATGCAGAAGAATGAAACTGGACCATTTCCTTACACCACACACAAAAATAGACTCAAAATGGTTGAAAGACCTAAATGTGAGACAGGAATCCATCAAAATCCTTGAGGACAACACAGGCAGCAACCTCTATGACCTCGGCTACAGCAACTTCTTGCTAGATACATCTCCAAAGGCAAGGGAAACAATGGCAAAAATGAACTATTGGGATTTCATCAAGATAAAAAGCTTTTGCACAGCAAAGGAAACAGTCCACAAAAACAAAAGACAACCAACAGAATGGGAGAAGATATTTGCAAATGACATATCAGATAAAGGGCTAGTATCCAAAATCTATAAAGAACTTATCAAACTCCCAAAGAACACATAATCCAATCAAGAAATGGGCAGAAGACATGAACAGATATTTCTGCCTAGAAGACATCCAAATGGCCAACAGACACATGAAAAAGTGCTCAACATCACTTGACATCAGGGAAATACAAATCAAAACCACAATGAGATACCACTTCACACTACGACAGATGTTGGCAAGGATGTGAAGAAAGGGGAACCCTCCAACACTGTTGGTGGGAATGCAAGCTGGTGCAGCCACTCTGGAAAATAGTATAGTATTTTCAACTTCAAAAAGTTGAAAATAGAGCTACCCTATGACTCAGCAATTGCACTACGGGGTATTTACCCCAAAGACACAGATGTAGTGATCTGAAGGGGCATGTGCACCCCAACGTTTATAGCAACAATGTCCACAATAGCCAAACTGTGGAAAGAGCCTAGATGTCCATCAATAGATGAATGGATAAAGAAGATGTGGTATATATATACAATGGAATATTACACAGCCATCAAAAAAATGAAATCTTGCCATTGCAATGACATGGATGGAACTAGAGGGTATTGTGCTAAGCAAAATAAGTCAATCAGAGAAAGACAATTATCATATGATCTCACTGACATGAGGAATTTGAGAAACAAGGCAGAGGGTCATAGGGGAAGAGAGAAAAAAATGAAACAAGAGTAAACCAGAGAGGGAGGCAAACCATAAGAGACTCTTAATCTTAGGAAACAAATTGAGGGTTGCTGGAGGGGAGGGAGGTGGGGGGATGGGGTGGCTGGGTGATGGACATTGGGGAGGGTATGTGTTGTGGTGAGCACTGGGTGTTATGTAAGACTGATAAGTCACAGACCTGTACCCCTGAAACAAGTAATACATTGTATATTAATTAATTGAATTTAAATAAAATAAATAAATGTATGTTCAAGTAAAAATGAAAAAAATAAAAATAAAAAAGATGTCAACAAGTCTATAACTTCAAAAGTGTGAATGGTTAGAATACTATGCTAAGGCCATGACTTGTGATATCACTTCAAAGAGATTTCTGCACCTTCCTGACACTAAATAGCTCTGAAACAGTACTCTTATCTGTTTTAATCAACCTGACACTCTCTATTTACAATCTTCTACATTTTGTTTTGTGGTTTTGCATAGAACCATAAAATGGACAGTTCCTTAAAAGTTGGGATCAGAGTCTGAGAACCTTATTCTCCAAACCTCCAAGTGGGACCTATAAATAAGAATATGCATATAAAGGTTAGACAAAATATTAGAGTCATAGGCTATCCTGGAAAATGCAGTATTTGTAGTAACTGGTAAATATACACAGGAGAATGCTATGTTCTTAATAGGTTCTTATATCTCTGAGGAAGAAATAAATTAGGCCCTGGCTCCACACACCCCATGACAAAAATATAAATGATTTAGAGGAAGTATATGGTGGCCAAAGAAAAAATGAAATAAATGATGAGCTTGTTGATGATAGGCAGAGTGAAAGATAACAATGCATCTGGAGGTAATGGGTTGATGACATCCTTTTCAATGCAATCCAGAACACACTGTTGACCACTGTCTGTAAGTAAGGACCAGGCATCACAGGAATGCTGATTCAAAGGGAACACTCTATTTTCCAAGGTAATGGTGCAAGGTAGTCCCAGGTGGAAGTGGAATAGGACCAGATTCAGGTCCAGAATGAACAAGTTGTTTGTAGTCTGGGAAAGGGCGTGGAAATGGAGGAGAGCTTCTGGATGACCATTTTATCTCACTCCAGGGTGTGGTCACACTGTTGGGTAGAGGAAACAGCATTGGCTGCAGTGTCAACAATGATTTGGTGAAGGTTTTTGCTGAAGGTGAGCAGCAGTGAAAAGACTTAAGTTTCAACTTGGGTTTTTTGTTTGCCCAATGTGTTGTGTTTTCCAACATTGTCATTTGGCAGTAATGGCAATGCTGATCTTAGTTGTTGCAGGAAAACTCATAATTCTCCTGATCCAGTGGGAGATAAGGAAAATAGCCAGGAAGAGCCTGCTACTCCCTCTGGGAAGTAGCGGGTTTTTACCTCTTTTTTTTTTTTCTTTCAAAATAGAACTAGCTAAATGGACAGAGAACTCACAGCGGAATGTCTAAGAAGTACCCAGGAAATCTACTGCTGAAAAACCAAGAATGTAGAAGGAAGATGCTGAACCAGAAAACTGATGGAAAAACAAAACAAAACAAAACAAAACAGGTTTTTGGGAAAAAAAAACACAACAAATCTGCCTCTTTGTTTTTTTTTTTTCCTTCTTCCTGAGAATAATGTTTTACAAAGGTAGTGAGTATAAGGGCTAACTGAGTAGACAGAGTATCTGTTTACTATAAAGAGTTCTAAGGGGCAGAGATTACAGTAGGTTGGAGCAGTTGAGGAAATGGTGCCTGGACCTTGGTCTTCAGAGATGGGTAGAATTCACATTAAGTGGAAAGAAAACAGAAAAGAGGGGCTTGCTGGGTGGAGGGAGATGCTATGTACAAAGGAAGCAGGAAGCACAAGGCCACTATTATTCCTGGTTTAACAGATGAGAAAACTGAGGCTCAGACTAAGTCACTTATCCAAGATACACAGCTCACACCACTATGCTGGGAAATAAAGTAAAGCTACTTGATGCCAAAATCCACATTTCTTCCCCCAGAACCCAAGTTCACAAGGCTGACAGACACATAAACAACTATAACAGATGATCATGAATTGAAAGCTGTCTCATTACTTTTCATTTTCATTTAGTTATACTTTTCATGACATGATCAAAAAGAAAGCAACATTGTTTTCTAGAGAAATATTTGTTTCCTGAACTGATGTCACCTAATTAATTCACATGGGAGGGTCCTCCAAATGGAGAAATAGGGGAGACATAACATGGCTCAAAACTTAAGCTGGCAAATTTCTGAGGATGAGGTGACAGTGAAATGGGGCAGTGGGAGAGAACAGAAATGTAGTAGGAAAGTAGGGGCAGAATCATTTAGCTCTAAAATGTTCTGAATTAAGCTGATGATTCTTTTCTATTTAGACACATTTCAAATTTTCAGAAATTAAAGTTTCTGTCCAAAGCAGTATAATATCCTTGGTGTTTGCGAGGTATGTGTTCTTTTCAAAGGTTTCAAATCAAGGCAAATGGACAACCTAGGAAGGATTACCAGTAACCTTGGTGAGTGCAGGATCTAACTCTCACCTGCCTCCAATCCTTTGTGGAATAAAGTGGTAAATCAAGTGATGTGTAACAGAGATTAATCTTTTCTTTTAGAGCTACAATTCCAATGTCTGTGTGTCTCTGGCTCCTGCTAGCTTGTTGGGCCTAGCCTCACAAGTGACTAGGTAATGGATTGATGAACTACTCAATGACCCATGATTAAATCAATCCCTTGCATCTGAAGTTCAAAATTAAACAGATGAAGATGTTAGGTAGTTGGTAAGGATAAAATATCTTTAGGATGGCTGTGACTGCCTGAGCAAAGGGGTACTGAAACCCTTCTAGTGGCTGGAGATAGAATAACAAGCTCTTTGACATTTCTGTTATCTTTGAGGTACATACAGCTTCAGCTTCTCAATGATCCCCTAAAACTCCTTGCCTACTTCTACTAGAGCCTTGTCACATTGTAACTGTCTATGCACAGGTATCCCATTCTCAGTAGACTGAATGCTTGGAGGCAGTTACAGTATTCTATCCTTATTTGTATTTCCACTTCCTTGCATACAGTAGATGCCCATCAAATGTTGAATGGGTGAGTGGGGAGATGGATGGAGAAAATCATCACCCTCACCATGGTTAAGCAACTCAAAACTGGCGATGGAATGCTTAACGTTAACCTGGCAGTGGAAAGAAACAATCCTGAGAAGAGTTCATTTCCATAAAGGCATCTCAGATAAACCAACTAAGGAATGTGTATAGGCAATCAAATGAATAATCTGTTGGAAAAGCACCCATAAGTTTCAGAAATTTGTTTTCAAGGAAGGCAAGTCATGAATGAGGGTATTTACAGCCTTGCAACTTTTAATTGTAACAATGTTATAGAATGAGCAGATACCAGAAAAGGCCAGTTAGGATCATCACCCAGATATTTGGCAAATCTACCCTTTGAGTAGTTAATTATTCAAACCATCTGGAGTGACTTTTAAATACTACATTCCAGAACAGTGGTTCTCAACTCCTTTTCTTATGTTCCACAAGTCTTCTGTTTCTCTTCTTGCTCCCCCGATCCCTTCCTGGCTCCTCTGAACCCTCTTCACCCAGTTACTGTCTGTGGGTTTTTCACCTTGGTGGAGGAATGGCAAAGCGTGAGAAACTCAAAATCTCTTAAGAGCCACTTCTTCGCTGTGATTCTAAAATTCTCAGATCTGTGGGTGTAAACAAACAGTTGTAGATTCATCTAAAATGTATGAAGAGCAATACCAGAGGAGAACATTCCCTCTATAACTAAAAAAATTTCTCCAGGCTGGGGAAGATGTAGAGAAAGAGCAGATATGATGAAGGCAAAGAAGTGGGTGGACTTCACAGAGAAGCTGATATCCTGTTTTCTGGGAAGAGTCCCAGAGAGGTGGCAAGATCCTGAGAGATTTACGGGAATAGAACCTACACTCAAAAGACAGCCAGAGGGAAGGACTGGCTGTGGGCAGATCAAGATGAGAGAGAGACACAGACAATCGACAAGATCACCATGTCCAGGATGATCTGGCAGCAGAAAGATGGTCCCCATGATTCATCACAGGACCCACAATCTGTGAGGAGATTCTCCAGCCTTTACCTAACAGAAAGTGGCAGTTCAGCAGGAACCTGATGGACTACTAACTGAGAACCAGGCTGAACCACAATCTCAGTAAAAACCTGTGGTGATGAATGCTGTGCTCCTGCAACCCCATGTCTTGTTCTGTATAAGATCCTCACAACTGAGCCACAGCACTGCAGAAAGGGGGAGACCTTAAATTGAGCTTAAATTTTCCTTTCTATGCTGTAATCGTGAGCTCAACATAGTAATTAGAGATATAGAAGTATAAACAATTTGTATATTCTGTATGTCTAAATGGGACTGAAACCCACTTTTGCTATTTATCTACCTTTCTATCCACCCATCCATCCATCCTTTTCCACCCTCCATCTCTTTCCAGAAAGAACCTAAGGCAGCTTATAACTATATATGACCATTTAAAGAATCTTGGTGCTACCATAGTAGATACATGAATTAGACCAGACATCGCAACTCAGAAACCAAGAGGGACCATGTAGCCAGCACAAATAAAGCATGTCAAAGTAAGCCAAATCCTTTGCCTAAACTGTGTCTATTTTTACTGACCTACAGCGTGTGTTCCATGATGTTGAACATCCAAATTTAAGATTACGGATGTGTATGTGTATATGGGCAAATGTATATACGTATACATATGCCCATATACACACATATATGTTTATGCATGTATGAAATTTTTAATTATTGCATTTTAAATTTTGTAACTGAGTTCTTTGATTAGGAACCAGAAACCTGACAATGTCAGATCTTGCACTTTGTGTTATGCATTACAGGCATTGTGCTTTGCAGATATTATGTTTTTTACAAATTGAAGGTTCAAGACTTCAGTGGAGTACAAAAAACAAAAACAAAAAACTTCAATTGGAAGAAGTTGACTGCAGATGTGGTGGGAATAGCAAGAGAACTAGAATGACAAGTGGAGCCTGATGATGGGATTGAATTGCTGGAATCTCATGATCAAACTTTAACAGATGAGGAGTTTCTTCTTATGGATGAGAAAAGAAATTAATTTTTTGAGATGGAATCTACTCCTGGTGTAGATGCTGTGAAGACTGTTGAAATGACAATAAAGGATTTAGAATCTTACATAAATTTCATTGATAAGGCAGTGGTGGCATTGGAGAGGATTGACTCCAATCTTGAAAGAAGTTCTTATGTGAGTAAAATGCTATTGAGCAGCATCACAAGCTACAGAGAAACTGTCATGAAAGGAAGAGTCAATCATTGTGGCAAACTTCATCATTGTCTTATTTTAAGAAACTGCCACAGACACCTCAACCTTCAGCAACCACCACCCTGACCAGTCAAGCAGCCATCAACATGGAAGCCAGATCCTCCATCAGCAAAAAGATTATGACTCTCTGAAAATTCAGGGGATGGTTGTGTTTTTTAAAATAAAATATTTTTAAATTAAGGTATTTTTAGGCATAATGCTGTTATACACTTAATAGACTACTATAGTGTAAACATAACTTTTATGTGCACTGGGAAACCAAAAAATTCATTTGACTCTCTTTATTATATTTGCTTTATTGCGGCAGGCTGGAATGGAACACAAATTATTAGCAAGGTATGCCTGTATATAGAATTCAGCCTCATATATTTTAACTGGTAATGATGTTTAATTTTATTCATTATAATAATAGCTTGAGTACAAACATAGGTTCTTCCAAACAGAGAATTTTCACACTGATTTTTATATTCAGGGCACTGTTCCTCAGTTCTGCACGCATACCAATAATATTAATTGTGAATAACAACTTGGACAATCAGTTCATTTTCAAAAAGTCTGATATTAGAAAACCATTTTTGAAAAATAGTGTTCTAATCCCCAATTTTGAAACAGTAGGTTTGGCAACTGCTTTTAGTTACAGGAGGCAGAAACCAATTTCAGTATATGAAAGTGGACCATACTATTCCTTGACAAATGAGTTTCCCAGAGACATGATTTTGTTAAGAAAGAGCAAATGAAGTCACGTATTTGCATACCATCAATAAATGCCCCTGTAGGTAAATATTTAAAATATTTACACGGTTTGTAATAACAATCAAAAGGGCCAAGTTTTTATCTAACCTCCCTCATTATGTCTAGAATTTCCCTTTGATTAACATGAACAAATCAGTTTTTTTCTCCAACAAATCAAAAAAGGTCTTCAGCACCATGTAGTGAATAACCAAGCCACGCAATTTGTATGGTCTACAGCAGATTAGGTGCTGACCTTTTTGTTGATCTAAGCAACATATTGCACTGTCTGTGGTTCCAGTACAGCAGCATGTCCACGTTATGGAGGTAATAATCACATCCACAGTGGGTAAGATTTAAAATTTTCTAACCCAAAATGATTTCTCTGAGCAATGCAGTAGGCAAATTTTAGAGTTCCTGGTCCTTGTAAAACAATATCACTCTGGATTTGTTTCCCTATAATCTAAAGTTACCACCAAGAACCAACTGTACTCACAAAAGTACCATCTCAAATCACACTCAGTCTTTTTGAGTAGTCTGCATTAAGTCTTTCAGGACTAATTCTGAACACATTAAAAAAAAATCATTCCCAGGGATGGTGTCTCTCCTGGGCCTCCTCTGTCTTTTCCAAATGTTATTTAGTAATGGTAAAACATTCATCAACACCACAAAAATAAGATGGTATTAACTAAATCGGCATTTCTATTAGTTGCAAGAAGAAATACTCCAAATGATTTTAATTTTTTGTAAAACTTGTCCTGTAGTTTTTCTGCTATGTCTTCAAAATGATAAGCAACATCATGTGCGGTTAGACTTCCATTTCCAAATGGTTATTCCTGATCAGGAAACACCATTTCTGCTTGGACAACTGGCACACATTTATAAAAATTGTCATCAGTAAGCGCTTCTGATTCCAGGAAAAATTTTCTTAATACACTGCATTTCACAACAGCATATCATGTATCATAAATTAAGCCTTGATGACAAGTTATGCCATTTCATAGTTGACTAAGTACTTAACCTACATAATTCCCATATTCATATTGCTGCCTCAAATTGTATTCTCTTGTCTCAGACACACATTTTCTTGCATATTAATTATATAAACATCTTTGATTAAAAAAAAAGACAGGGTTAAGATTTATTTTGTTTGGTCTCTAATTCAAATTAACCCTGAACAAAGCTTATATTACAAAAAAAAGTTCCCTATATGTAGGGAAGCTGAATTTGGGAAAGGCAAACATTCTCATCTCAGTGACATCCTAGGTTTTGAGCAATTCTGTAAGAAGGTTAGAACTTCAATTTTTATTTATTATTTACACACATTTTTATTTCTTTCGAAGTGTATGTACAACAAATGAATCATGCCAGTGTCTCTCTTAGTGAGGATATGCTCTGTAGCTGCTACAAGAACACCTAGCTTTATAGCTGAAGTGGTGTTTTAAGCATGACAGGCAATGAATTAAAACATTAAAACAGGCCTAGTATTATGAGACATTTCAGGGTTTTTTTCTTTTCTTTTTTTTTAAATTCAAGTATAATTAATATACAGTATTATATTAGTTTTAGATGTACAACATAGTGATTCAACAAGTTTATACATTACTCAGTGCTCTTAAGCCCCTTCAACTATTTCACCCATCCCCCCACCCACCTCTCCTCTGGCAACCACCAGTTTGTTCTCTATATTTAAGAGTCTGTTTTTTTGTCTCTTTTTTTTCTTTGTTCATTTGTTTTGTTTCTTAAATCCTGCACATAGTGAAATAATATGGCATTTGTCTTTCTCTGACTTATTTCACTTAGCCTTATACCCTCCAGATCCATCCATGCTGTTGCAAATGACAAGATTTATTTTTTATGGCTGAGTAATATTCCATTGTATTCATTATACTACCTCTTCTTTATCCATTCATCTATGGATGGACATTTGAGTTGCTTCCATATCTTAGCCATTGTAAATAATGGTACTATAAACATAGGAGGGCAGTGGCACCTGGGTGGCTCAGTCAGTTAAGCATCTACCTTCAGTTTAGGTCATGATCCCAGGGTCCTGGGATCAAGCCCCACATCAGGCTCCCTGCTCAGGGGAGAGTCTGCTTCTCCCTCTCCCTCTGCTGCTCTCCCTCTTATGCTCTCCCTATCTCTCTCTCTCTGTCAAATAAATAAGTAAAATCTTTTTTTAAAAAGTAAAAAATAACCATAGGAGGGCATATTATCTTTTCAAATTAGTGTTTTTGTTTTCTTTAGGTAAATACTCAATAGTGGAATTATGGTAATTCTATTTTTAATTTTTTGAGGAACCTCTACACTGTTTTCTGCAATGGCTATGCCAGCTTGCATTCCTGTCACAGATAGTTCAGGATTTTAACATACACCAGGCATGGCAATTCTAATGTCAACTTGCCAGTCTTTTTTTTTTTTTTAGAGATAGAGAGCCCACGTGAAAGGCAGGGGCTAGGGCAGAGAGAGAGGGAGAGAGAATCTTAAGCAGGCTCCACACTCAGCATGGACCCCAATGTGGGGTTTGAACTCACCACCCTGAGATCATGACATGAGCCCAAATCAAGAGTTGGATGAATAACTGGCTGAGACACCCGGGGGCCCCTTGCCAGTCTTTTAATAGTGACTAACCCCCCAAAATTTTTTCACGCATTGTGGGCAATGTTTTGTGGGCAAATAACTCTGCCTCTGAAACTTGAGCCAACATTTTGCAACTTTCAGGTGGCTGGAGATCTTCGCTTTGAGAGAGGAGTGCTTTTATTTACTTATTTTTAATTGAGATGTAATTGACATATAACATTGCATTAGTTTTAGGTGTACAACATAATGATTTAATATATGTATATATTGCAAAATGATTACCATATGTTTAATTAGCATCCATCACCACAGTTACAATTTTTTTCTGTGATGAGATCTTTTAAGATTTACTCTCTTAGCAACTTCCAAATACAAAATAAAGTATTATTAACCATGATACACATTACATTCCCAGGACTTACTTATAAGTGAAGTTTGTACTTTTTTTAGCTATATATATGTATTTTATTATTATTAACATATAAGTTTGTACTTTTTGACCACCTTTACCCATTTTGCCCCCTTCTCATCACTCACCTCTGGCAACTACCAATCTGCTTTCTGTATCTATGAGTTTTGGGTATTTTTTGGGGGGTGAGGTGAGGTTTAGATTCCACATATAAATAAGATCATATGATATTTGTTTTCACTGACTTAATTCACTTAGCATAATGCCCCCAAGCTCCACCCATACTGTTGCCAGAGTTCCTTCATTTTTATGGTTAATTAATGTTCCATTGTTTGTTTGTATATTATATATATTCAGTTCCTCTGTCCATTTTTAATCAGATTGTCTGTTTTTATGCTATTAAGTTGCATGAGTTCTTTGTGATAGATATACATTATATATCATATATATCACATTTTCTTTATCCATTAATCTGTCCATGGACACTTAAGTTGTATCCATATCTTGGCTATTATAAATAATACTGCAATGAACATGGGGGTACAAAAATCATTTTGAGATAGTGATTTTGTATCTTTTGGATAAATATCCAAAAGTGGAATTGTTGAATCATACAGTAGTTCCATTTTAAAATTCTTGAGCAACCTCCATACAGTTTTCTTTTTTTCCCATTTGATTTTTTTTTAACATATAGTATTATTAGTTTCAGAGGTAGAGTTCAGTGATTCATCAGTCTCATAAAATACCCAGTGCTCATTACATCCTGTGCCCTCCTCAATGTCCATCACCCAGTTACCCCATTCCCCCACTCCCCTCCCCTCCAGCAACCCTCAGTTTGTTTTCTATGATTAAGAGTCTCCTATGGTCCATACAGTTTATAGTGGCTGCACCAGTTTACTTTCCTACAAAGAGTGCACAAGAGTTCCCTTTTCTTCACATCCTCACCAACACTTGTTATTTCTTGTCTTCTTGATAATAGTCACTCTAACAGGTGTGAGGCAGTATTTCATTGTGGTTTTATTTATTTTTTAAAGGTTTTTTTTTAAGATTTTATTTTTTCTTTGAGAGAGAGAGGAGTGGGGGGGGTGTCAGAGGCAGAGGGAAAAGCAGGCTCCCCCTGAGCAGGGAGCCCAACATGGGGCTCTATCCTAGGACTCTGGGATTATGACCTGAGCCAAAGGCAGACACTTAACAGACTGAGCCATCCAGGTACCCTTCATTGTGGTTTTAATTTGCATTTCTCTGATGATGAGTGATGTTGAGCACATTTTCATGTACCTCTTGTCCATCTGTATGTCTTCTTTGGAGAAATGTCTATTCAATTCCTCTGCCCATTTTCTTTATATATTTTGGATACTAATCCCTTATCAGATATCTGATTTGCAAATACTTTCTCCTATTCCGCAGGCTGCCTTTGCATTTTGTTCATGGTTTCCTTTGCTGTATAGAAGATTCTTAGTTTAATGTACCCCCACTTGTTTATTTTTGCTTTTGTTGCATTTGTTTTTGATGTCAAATCCAAAAAATCACTGCCGAAACTGTTGCCAAGGGGTCTACTCTCTATATTTTCTTCTAGGAGTTTTATGGTTTCAGGTCTTATATTAAAATCTTTAATCCATTCTGAGTTGATTTTTTGTGTGTGTAATGGGAGATAGTGAGGACTGCTTTTCTTTTAGCTTTATTCTCTAGCTATTCAGTTTACTGCCATGGTCTAGCCCTCCCCAAGAATGTCAGGTTGCCAGAGATCTTACTTCTGAAAATTTTCACTATAGTCTTCTTGTCTGCTTACAATAATCACAAGCTCAGCTTGAGCTGAACTGAGTCTGATGGTGTGACATGTCATGTCATGCCAAGCTCTAGGAGCTGGAGCGCTAGGAGTGTTCCATTTTACTAAGGTTACCCTGGTTACATGAGGAACCATGTGATGGACCCTGGCCAACTGGAAGTGCTTAGTGATGCAAAGACATCTTTATGTCATCTTCATGGGCACAATCATGCAGGAGGTCAGGAGGCACTGCCACTTAGCAGGCCCTAGTTGAGCATGAGGCTGAGGCCATGTTACTGCTACTCTTGTACCTTCCTGAAAATGTGCTCACCTTTTTCCTTTTTTTGATTTTTCAGTGACTTCCCATCACTCTCATGCTATAAGCCTAGATTCCTAGTATGACATATAAGACCCACTGCTCATCTGAACAGTCTGTTGATTTGCCTCTGATATGTCATCTCTTCCCTTCTCATTCTTAAACTCAGGTACCACTCAAATGAGTATCTATCTGAACTATCACTGTTCTATTAACTCCATGACTGTATATTCTGTTTCTTCTGCTTTCAGATCCTTTCTTTCCTTCCACCATGCCCACTAACAGGCTAACTAGAGCTTATCATTCAAAACTCTGTTCTGGTATTACTTCCACTTGATAAATTTATCCTGATTAATTGGAAGTCCCTTGGGCACCTGGGTGGCTCAGTCGATTAAGCGTCTGCCTTCCAGCTTGGGTCATGATCCCAGGTCCTGGGATCAGGCCCTGCATTGGGCTCTCTGCTCAATGCGGAGCCTGTTTCTCCCTCTGCCTCTGCCTGCCACTCCCCCTGCTTGTGCTCACTCTCTCTCTCTCTGTCAAAAAAATAAATAAAATCTTTGAAAAAAATTAGAAGCCCCTCTCTGCCTACTATTTCCTGGACTTTCTGAACCAACTTTTATGAAAACAACATGCTGCTCATATGAGCGAGAAATGAATGATCATAAGTGGAAAATGCAGATTTATAGGTTTAAAGTTGAACGCTATCTAGGGAAACCAGTCTTGGCAGGGATAGGGAGTGATTAAGGAAAATATGTTTTATATACAACTAATTCTTGGTGTGGTTTTGTGGAAATCAGCCTGGATTAAAGCTTTGGAAATTTTTTTTAAGTATTTATTTATTTATTTATTTAAGAAAGAGAGAGAGAGAGAGAGAGCAGGGGAGGGGCAGAGGGGAAGGGAAAGGCAGAGAATCTCAAGCAGACTTTGTGCTGAGTGCAGCCCACCATGGGGCTCAATCTCATGAACCTTAGATCACAACCTGAGCTGAAACCAAGAGTCAGATGCTTAACCAACTGAGCCACCCAGGCTCCCCAAAGCTCTGGGAATTCTTAAATGTACATCACAAATTACTAGCAAATCAAAAGATTCCAACTTCAGTTGAAAGCTAAGGCTCTCTCTGCCTAACTACTTAGAAAAATATTTATTTATTTATTTTTTAAGATTTTATTTATTTATTTGAAAGAGAGAGCATAAGAGAGAGAGAGATCCAGGAAACAAACTGAGGGTTGCTGGAGTGGTGGGGGGTGGGAGGGATGGGGTGGCTGGGTGATAGACATTGGGGAGGGTATGTGATATGGTGAGCGCTATGAATTGTGCAAGACTGCTGAATCACAGATCTGTACCTCTGAAGCAAATAATACATTATATGTTTAAAAAAAAAGAAGAAGATAGCAGGAGGGGAAGAATGAAGGGGGGCGAAATTGGAGGGGGAGACGAACCCTGAGAGACTGTGGACTTTGAAAAACAAACTGAGGGTTCTAGAGGGGAGGGGGGTGGGGGGATGGGTTAGCCTGGTGATGGGTATTAAAGAAGGCACGTTCTGCATGGAGCACTGGGTGTTATACAACCAATGAATCATGGAACACTACAAAAAAAAAAAAAAAAAGACAAACTGCTGGTTACCAGAGGGGTGGGGTGCAGGGATGGGGAAAATAGGGGGTGGGAAATAAAGTGTACACTTATCATGGTGAAAAAAAATGAAAAAAATATTTACAAGACAAAAAATAAAGTGGTTAGTTTTTTTTAAAAAAAAGAGAGAGAGATACAGATCATGAGTTAGGGCGAGGGGTAGAGGGAGAAGCAGAGTCCCTGGCAAAGCAGGGAGACCTATGCAGGACTTGATCCCAGGACCCTGGGATCATGACCTGAGCTGAAGGCAGATGCTTAACCAACTGAGCCACTCAGGCACCCTAGAAAAATATTTATTCAAAGTGTCATTTTAATTCTTTAAATGAAAGCAAGAAAACTGACCTGATTTTTTTTTCTTTAACTCGTAAGATGGGGTGAAAAAAGAAAGACATTACTATAGTGGATGTTGTTGCTACCCTGCCCAGATCCTTTTCATTGAGTAGGCACACCCATCACCCACAGCATTGAGCATCACCACCAAAGGCATACAGCTGCCCCTTCTCCAGAAAACTGCCATCTAAGAGAAGCCACCTGCCCTCAAGAAGTCAGCCACCAATGACTGGCAGACAGGGAATATACAGTACTGGCTCCCTTTCTCAAAGTGGGACTCCCTGTGGTATAATTCATGCCCCAGAACTTCCTGTGGGACACAGGCAGAAGCTAGTTCCAGCTGAGATCATATCCTTACTTTCTTTCCCTATCTTATTCCAGTCCCCTCCCTTCCCTTCTCTTGAGAGCATTTCTTCAATAAACTGCCTTCACGAAAATCTATCTCAGGGTCCTCATCTAGGGAACTTGATCTAAGACACTTATCACCTTAGTAGATCCATCTGGTTCCCACTACAAGGACTAAGTGGTTTCAAATACTCTGCTGTTGTTTGAAGAAGGCAGGGCTCTTTGTATAGCTTAATACCCCTACATTAGAGCCCTGTTCAAGGCCACCTTCTGACATGCATCCCCCATTAGGAGTTTGTTCTGCTGTGGACTTGCCAGATGTACCCTCAGATCAAGATACAGCAACCCCAGAAAGCCCAAATATCCATCGACTGATGAATGTATAAAGAAGATGTGGTATGTATCTACAATGGAATATTACTCAGCCATCAAAAAGAATGAAATCTTGCCATTTGCAACAATGTGGATGGAACTAGAGGGTATTAAGCTAAGTGAATTAAGTCAGTCAGAGATGACAAATACCATATGATTTCACTCATATGTGGTGAAAGAAAACAGATGAACAAAGGAGACAGGAAGGAAAAATAAAATGAGATAAAAACAGAGAGGGAGGCAACCATAAAATACTCTTAACTATAGAGAATAAACAGGATTGCTGGAGGGAAAGTGGGTGGGGGGATGGGGTAAATGGGTGATGAGCATTAAGGAGGGCACCTGTTGTGATGAGCACTGGGTGTTATAGGTAAGTGATGAATTACTATATTTTACTCCTGAAACCAATACTACATTATGTTAACTAACTTGAATTTAAATAATAGATAAATAAATAAATTAATTAATTAAAAGACACAGCAACTCCATTCAGGTAAACAAGTACATACTGCTACTCTCACCCCCCCAAATATAGATTTCCCTATAGATTCCTAGTAGAAATAACTTAATAAGTCCAATTCTTATTTCTAGATCAAATAAGGAAAACAGAAAGAGCAAGAAAGGAAAATATTTCTATGCAAGTAATGTCAAAATAATCAGAAATTCCTGTAATCGTTAATAAAAGAAAAGCTGACCTTATAAATATTTACTTCATCTGAAACATTAGCAATCCCATTTATTACCTATGATTAAGAGTCTAATTAATAATTCATTGTTGACATGTATTTTTCTTACTTACTAAAAGTTAGCCATCCCTTCATTATGCAGAATAGTGAGAAACCATCTTTGGTTGAGATTCCAAAGCTGTGGATTCCAATAGTGTTGCAATACACTAAGGCATTTTCAGATATTAAAAAGGCGGGCAGGTTACCACCAAGTTTTCAAAGATTTAATTTTTGGATAAAGCTTAAATTAATTTTGCATATGAAGATTCAGGGCACTGCAAAATAAAAGCAGCAATAATAATAGGAAATGATGGCACCTTCAAAGTCGGGAATTTCCATCTGGAAAACTAGATCCTGAAAAAAAGCTCCAAATTGTAAAATGAAGGAGCTAATAGTTGTGAGAGACCAACCAATAGTAGGAAAGATAGGTAGGAAAGGACAAAACACTGTTAACAGACAAATAGGATTCTAAACCAGTTTTTAGTTTTCTGGTGCTTGCTATTTACTTAGTTCGTCTTTTCCTGGGAAGCAACTAAACCTAGATGGAGAATCCTTAGAACTTTAATGGACTCTCAGAAACCTGAGTTTTGTCTGGGTACCATGGGAATTCTGTACAATCTACTTGGAGACTGTCTAATGTAGCTTGGCTGAAGGAGTGTATATTGTGGAACATATGGAAGAGTAGAGAAAGGAACTGTTTTAGAATTTTACATAAATTATATAATTTGCACCTAACAGAAATCCAATTAGTGATAGGCACTGAGTCTGGTCTATGCATTAGAAAACTGAGGCCCAGGGGCACCTGGGTGGTTCAGTAGGTTGAGTGTCCAACTCGGTTTTGGCTCAGGTCATGATCCCAGGGTCATGGGATTAAGCTCTGTGTCTAGTTCTGAGCTTGGCAAGGAGTCCGCTTGAAGGAGGGCATTTGTTGTGATGGGCACTGGGTGCCCATTCCCTCTGCCCCTCCCCCTACTCATGCTCTCTTTCTCTTATTGTTTTAATTTTAATTCCAGTATAGTTAACATACAGTGTTATATTAGTTTCAGGTGTACAATATAGTGATTCAAAACTTCCATAGAACACCCAGTGCTCCTCACAAGTTCACTCCTTAATCCTCACCACCTATTTCACCCATCGCCCCACCCACCTCCCCTCTGATAACCATCAGTTTGTTTTCTATTTCTAAGAGTCTATTTCTTGGTTTCTCTCTTTCTTTGTCTCTCTCTTTTTCTTTGATCACTTGCTTTGTTTCTTAAATTCCATGTATGAATGAAATCATAATGACATTTGTCTTTCTCTGACTGACTTATTTTACTTAGCATTATACTCTCTACTTCCATCCATGTCATTGCAAATGGCAAGGTTTCATTCTTTTTTATGGCTGAATAATACACATATATATTTATATAAAACATCTTTATTCATCTATCAATGACCCTTGGGCTGATTCCATAATTTGGCTATTGTAAATAATGCTGCTATAAGCACAGGAGTGCATACATCCCTTTGAATTAGTGTTTTTGTATTTTGGGGGTAAATATGCAGTGGTTTGATTACTGGATCGTAAGGTAGTTCTATTTTTAACTTTTTGAGGAACTCCATAATGTTTTCCACAGTGACTGCACCTGTTTACATCCCACCAACAGTGCCCAAGGATTCCTTTTTCTCCACATCCTTGCCAACACTTGTTTCTTCTGCTTTTTATTTTAGCTGCTCTGACAGGTATGAGGTGATATCTCATTGTAGTTTTTTTTGTTGTTGTTGTTAGTTCATGTCTTTTATTATTAACCCATATACAATTACTTGTCTTCTGGTTTGTTGAAGCAGTAAGTCAGACAACATTTGCCACAATAATGTCTGTCGAAGTGGCTAGCCATGAAAACTCCAGCACCACACTCATCTGAAGGGCACTCCCGACGAAGGCGACTGATTTTGCCATTCTCATCCACCTTATAGTATTTCAGGACGGCCAGTTTAACCTTCTTTCTCTTATGCTTATTCTTCTTGGGAGTGGTGTAAGACTTCTTCTTCCTTTTCTTAGCACCACCACGAAGTCTCAACACAAGATGAAGAGTGGACTCCTTTTGAATGTTGTAGTCAGACAAAGTGCGTCCATCTTCCAGTTGCTTGCCAGCAAAGATCAGTCTCTGCTGATCAGGAGGAATTCCTTCCTTATCCTGAATCTTGGCCTTTACATTTTCTATTGTATCCGAGGGTTCAACCTCGAGAGTGATGGTCTTCCCCGTAAGGGTTTTCACGAAAATCTGCATCTTGGCGGCGGTTCCACCACAGATGGCGGATCGGAAAAGCTCATTGTAGTTTTGATTTGCATTTTCCCTGATGATAAGTGATGTTGGGCATCTTTCATGTGTCTGTTGGCCAGGAGATTGCCATCTCTGTTGGTATCCCTCATCCAATTGGAGACCTGAATACAAGGGATAGGCTGACCCTCCCATGAGTAGGAGGGAACTCCTCCTGCCTGACTGCTTTCAGCTGGGACAGGGGCCTTTACCCCCTTTTGGACTCCAACTGAAATATCACTCTTCTCAAGTTTTGAGCCTGCCAGCTTTTGGACTGAAACTTTTACCATTGGCTCTCCTGGGTCTCCAGCTTGTCAACTGTAGTTCCTTGGGACTCCTCAGCCTCTATAATCATGTGAAGCAGTTTCTTATTTTATATACACATACACATGCACACACAAGCACACATCTTCTATTGATTCTGTTTCTCTCTAGAGAATGATAATACAGTCTCAAAACTTAGGTTGGTATATTTTAAAATCTGTTCATTTTAAGTAAATATGGGAAAGAGTATATTCATTCTTTTCTGCAGAGTTCCCAGCCTTGTATTTGAAAAGAGACTAAAGCACAATGGGAAAAAAATACCTTCTTACTAGGCTGTGATATGGTGTGAGTGTGTGTGTGTGTGTGTGTGTGTGTGTGTGCATACACATGTGTGTATTTGAGTAGGAGAAGCACCTATAATAGGATTTGGTTTCTAAGGACTAAAGCGAGAAAATAATGATGACTATTAAAACAGAGCTGTGTTATTTTATGCTATTTCACACATTATTTTTAGATGCTGCATTACTTATTCAAGAGCCTAGCTGGATGAAATGTGAAAATATGATTCATGCTAAATGCTCTTCAGGAGAAATAGTCTCTAGCTGGATGGGGGCAGGGCTTTTTCTTTAGGAAGATTTCCTCTGGTTATAGAAAATTGTTAAAAGTGCTGCCATTTCCCTCTAGTGGCAGGAAGGAAATAACACCCAATGAGGAGAACAATGTAAGATTAGAATGCTTTCATCCAGCAAAGAGACGAGCCTTCTTTTCTTCCTTCTTTTTGAATATAATGATCAATTGCCAATCATAAACTAAGCATTGCTACAGATAGGAAATGCCCTGCATCAGAGAATTTGTAACTGCATTGGGAAAGATGTGGTCAAAGTAAAAGAGAAACCCGACCACTGAATGGAGCCAGGACAACTTTGCGAAGTAGGTGACAAAATGATGGATGAGTCTCCTTTTCTCTATTACCTAGATTTCACCAGATATCCAATGATAACAGAATCTACCTCCCCCTAAATTCTACCTCAAAGAATATTCGGTCCTTTCTTGTTTGCTTCTATTCCCCTAATCTACATCAAAAGTTACCTTTCCATGTCCTATTGCCTCATAGTTCTGTTTTTCTCCTGCCTCTCATCAGTGATCCACAACACCTTGTACAATTATTGACTTCACTACATTATTTTTTACTTAAAAATATTCCCTAGGGTTATTTTAATTCCAGTATAGTTAACACACAGTGTTAAATTAGTTTCAGGTGTACAATATAGTGATTCAAGAATTCTATATACTACTCAGATTACATTGTTTTAAAATCGCATGTTTTGGTGTCTATTCCTTCCTATCCCCACTAAATTTTGAACTCCTTAAAGTATAATCTAAATTTTACTCATCTTTGAGTCACAGGTGTCTAGCAATGTCTGGAACTCAATAAACATTTGTTGAAATAAGGCATGCATGTGTCAATTAATGAATAAATGAATTTGGAAATAATTTAATAAATTAACAAGTCCATTGATTAAATATATTATTCATATTTGATATTATTAGGGAAATTGTGGGATAAGTACCTGAACTCCAAAGTGAAGCTCAAATAAAAATTATAGTAGAAAATAACCAGAAGGGGTGCCTGGGTAGCTCAGTCGATTAAGCATCTGACTTTTGATTTCATCTTAGGTCATGATCTTGGGACATGAGATTGAGGCCCATGTTGGGCTCCATGCTCATTGTGGAGTCTGCTGGAGATTCTCTCTCTCCCTCTGCCCTCCCCAAATAAATAAATAAATAAATCTTTAAGAAAAATAAATAACTGAGAGATTGCTTTTTGTGAGGTTTTCCAGAATTCAGCCTTCTTAAAAATATGTTTGAGGGTGATCAGATGGATAGAAGCACTCACTGATACCAAGCATACTTTACACTCTCTACATATTAAATGGCAACATGCAAAGTTTGCTGTTTAATTATGATTCTCTCATGGGGGAAAAATGGAAGGAAACCTAGGGAATGAGAAATCTTATACTCAAAATTAAAATGACATTCAAAGCCTGAAACTAGTGACTTTTCCCCTTTCAAAAATTAATTTTTTCTAGCTTCTTTTTCCTACTGAGAAAAAATAGATCATTTTAGATAGCCAAAAGAATATAAATTTTATGACCCAAAGAACACAAAAGTGAGGTCTGATTAATCATATGTTTTTAAGTAAAGAGAGGAGGTATCAGTCGTGTCTGTATCTCTCAGAAAAAAAAACACACTAAGATAAAAGCTTATAAAAGGAAAATAAAGAAAAGGCACATTTTCCATATCCTAGATGAAAACATGTGACTTAAACATAGGACATATTTATATTTTAAATGCAAACTTCCCTAGACCATAGGTCATTGCACATGAGAGCTACCAATTCATCCCCCAAAATGAGCTGAAAACTTTTACTTCCAAGGAGGATATAGTAGGTCAAGACAGGATAAAACCTGGCTTGTAACAATTAGGAAATATTGGATACATTACCAAAAAAATCATTTTAAAAGCATCAGAGAGATGTGGAAGCAAAGAGGAGAGCAGAGTTAGTAAAATTCTAGCTGCATTTTTTTGCATAAATTGAAAAGATGATCCTAAAATTTATATGGAAATGCAAAGAGCTCAGATAGAAGTCTATATATTTATGGTCTCTTGATTTTCAACAAGTATTTGGATAACAGCTGAGTGGGGAGATAATAGTCTTTCTGACAGATGGTGCTGGGACAAGTAGATATTCACATGCAAAAGAATGAAGTTGAACCTCTAATTTACACTATACATTAAAAATTAATTCAAAGTGGATCATAGAGTCACATGTAAGAGGTAAAATGGTAAAATTCTTAGAAGAAAAACAATTTCTTACATATAACATTAAAATCACAAGTGACAAAGGGAAAAATGAACAACAGCAAAATTAAAAGCCTTTGTGCTACCAATATTACTATCAAGACATTGAAAGTACAACCCACAAAATGAGGGGAAATATTTGCAAATAATATATGATAAGGGACCTGTATTCAGGGTACATAAAGAACACCTACAACAATAAAAGACAACCCAACTTTAAAATGGACAAGGAATTTGAATAGACATTTGTCTAAAGAAGATATACACAAATGTCCAATGAGCTCAACATCATTTGTCATTAGAGAAATGCAAGTCAAAACCATAATTAGCTTCTAGTTCACACCCATTTAGGATGGCCATAATTTAAAAGACAGACAATGGCAAATGTTTGCAAGGATGTGGAAAAATTTTAAGTTTCACAGATCGCTGGTAAAATGTAAAAGGTGCAGCCACTTTGGAAAATAGTCTGTCAGTTCCTCAAAAGTTTCAACATAGAATAACCATATGAACCTGCAATTCCACTTGTAGTATATACCCAAGAGAAATGAAAACATATACCCATACAAAAATGTGTGCACAAATATTCATAGCAACATGATTCACAATAGATAAAAGTGGAAAGAAGCCACATGTCTATCAACTGATGAATGAATAAATAAAATGTAGTATATCCTTAAAGTAAAATATTAGCCATAAAAAGGAATGAAGTATTGATATATCCTGCAACATTGATGACCCTTGAAACATGCTAAGTGAAAGAAGCCAGTTATAAGAGGCCACATATATATAGTTCTATTTATATGACATTTCCACAAACTTCCACTTATTTCCAATAAGCAAATCCATAAAGACAGAAGGTAGATTTGTGGTTTCCAGGGATTGGAGGGAGGAGAGAATTCTGGAGTGACTGCTAATGTGTAGGGGATTTCTTTAAGGGGTAATAAAAATATTCTGGAATTATACTACTTCTGGGTATTCATACAAAGAAAACAAAAATACCAATTTGAAGAAATAGAAGTATCCTTATGTTTATTGCAGAATTATTTACAATAGCTAAGATATGGAAGCAAACTAAGTGTCCATCAATAGATGAATGAGTAAAGAAGATGTAGTACATATACACAATGGAATATTAATCAGCCATAAAAAAGAACAAGATCTTGCCACTTGTGACGACATGGATGGATCTAGAGGGTGTAATGCTAAGTAAAATAAGTCAAAGACAAATACCATATGATTTCACTTATATATGTAATCTAAAAACAAAACAAATAAAAAAGACAAAATAGAAACATACTCATAGATACAGGAAACAGACTATTGGTTACCAGAGGGGAGGGTTTGAGAGTTAGATGAAACAAGTGAAGAGCATTAGGAGGTACAACCTTCCAGTTATAAAATAAATGAGACATGGAGATGTAATGTACAGCATAGAGAATATAGTCACTAATATCGTAATTAACTTTCTATGGTGACAGATGGTAACTAGACTTGTCATGGAAATTATTTCATAATTTATAAAAATATTGAATCACTATGATGTACACCTGAAACTAATAGGATATTATACATTAATTATACTTCAATTAAAAATATTCTGAAGTTATACTGATATTTACACAACTTTGTTAATATACTAAACACTATTTGTACACTTTAAAACTGATTTTTATGGTATATGATTCTCATTTAAAAAATCAAGAGCATTCTAAATTATCTAGTTTTTCCACAATAGAGCAATACATGGGATGTATGTCTGAGACATGTTGGACAGAGACATATCAGTGATTTGAAGCTTCATGGCATGCTAATCTGTGGGTCTCAGAATCCTTATGTTCTCCATTTACCTTAAAATTATTCTTCTGTGGGGTGCCTGGGTGGCTTAGTTGGTTAAGTGTCTGCCTTGAGCTTGGGTCATGATCCCAGGGTCCTGGGATCAAGCCCCGCATCAGGTTCCCTGCTCAGTGTGGCGTCTGCCTCTCCTTCTCCCTTTGCCACCCCCCCCCGCCCACCGCTCATGCTCTGTCTCAAATAAATAAATAAAATCTTTTTAAAAAATTATTCTTCTGTTGATCTCAGTGTGCCCCTTCTTTCCTCTTTTCTTCCTATCCACAACTTTGTCCTCTACCAAATATACAAGTCATTTCTACTGTAAATTTTAGCTCTCCTTTTCTATATTCTAGACATTATGATTTGCAGTATGTTCAGTGACTAAGTCCAGAAGTGAACATTATCCAAGGCAATGTTTTCAAAATGTATCAAAATCACTGGGCGAGAGAGTCTAGTCTATTGTTGACCATCTGCATACTTCAATACCGGGGCAAGTGCACCAAGAAGTCTTCCCCATTCCAAATACTGCAGGTGGAAGGCTTGGCAATTCTCTCCACTTAGGGGAAATTTTTCTTGTGTCAAATTCACCCATTAAGTTACAGATTCACTCAAGGACACTGAAGTCTATCTTTCCTTCTATATTTGAATGAACAGAGCAAGAGCATTCTGACAGGGGTCAAAGGATACAACATCTATGGAGTTATTTGCAATACAACTGGGAAAAATCAAAGGAAAAAAATATTATCTGTGTCCCTCAGAGGCAAACAGGAAATCCTTCTGATGGTTATCTGGCTAACATGTCTTAGCATGGCTATGACTCACCCTCTATTCCCTGGTGTATTTCTAGCAAGTACCCTAACCATAGCTTGAGCCCAGGAGTACTGCAGGTCTTCACAATTCCCCTTGTCCCCTACCCTCCATGTCTCAGGCAGCCTGAGATCTGATAAGGATGGGGTAACAATATATAAATGTTCCAAATGGGTGGCTGGAAAAAGTGATGTCACAGGGGAAACAACAATCAAATGCATAGGCCAAACCTGCTTCTGTATTACAGTAAGGTAAGAATCAATCTGAAAATAAGGCCTCTGAAAGCAACTGAAACTTTTTTCTTAAAACAATCCCCATCAAGACCAAAAACTAATTACCTTTAAAAGAATCACAAACTATTATCATTTTTACACAATAATAAGGATTTCATTACATTTTTAATTTGCAAAGTTAAAAAGAGTGATCTCCCTTCCCCAATATTAAAGAAAAAAAATCTCACTTTCTAGAACCACTAACTGGGAGCCACTTTTGGTCCAGCTGAGTTTATTTTCCTGGTTGTTTTTTCTGTTCTCAGACTGACAACAATGAATACCAATAGCAGTCCTGAGAAGTCCACCTTTGTCCCTTCTACTCAGCCAACCATGCTCCACATTGGAAAATGAAGAATTGGCCTCAGGGTAAAGAAAGTTAGTGACTACATCCAGAATGAAGCAGAAGTTAAAACATTGGTTAGACAATGACCGGGAAAGCACTTAAACATTGTGATGCCCAGCTATATCTCTGAACAATTAAATCAGAAATTTCTGGGCATGGGACCCAAGAATCAGTATTTTTAAAAACTCCTTGAGTGGTTCCAATGAATAGCCAAGATTGAGAAATACTGGTCTAGAAGAAAGAGAAAGATGATCCTAACATCTGAAACTCAAAATCACATGACATTTGATTCCATGCAGTTATCCTAGAACCCCAAAGCTTCCAGCCCTGCCACCATCACCAAGCAGAAGGTAGTATTCCCTTTTCTTATATTCCATTCTTTCAGCTGTAATTCCTCCTTTCAACTTTTTCTCCATTTAAGATGCCTTGAAGTTCAAGTTAACTTAGTTTTATCTGGTTATACCTATTGCACTAGTGCAGCAGGCAGGTGCTTGCTTTAATCACTACCATCTCCTCTCTCATTCCTCATGTGTCACTCAATTTCTATAGGTCAGTGAGTCTCTAGGTATTGTTTCCACACCCGAGCGAGGCATTGGCATCACCTGGGAATACATGTAAATGAGGCATGAGTTCCACTTGCAAAATGAGAAACTCTGGGGAAGGAGTCCATCAGTCTGTGTTTTTAAAGGCCTTCAGATGATTCTGATGAATGCTAAAGACAGAACCACTGCTCTGGGCATCCATGAGATAGCAGTTGAGGCCCCTGCTATGCAGCTCAAAGCCAACCAGATAGTACACCCCTTTAGAAGGGGTGCAGAGGAGTGGAGGCAATGCTGGGACAAAACACAGAAGCAACCTTTACATTAAATAACTATACCAATATAAGCAGCATTAGTAGCAGGGGACTTAAGAGACCATAACCCTTGAATCTATTTCTGCTGTATTTCCTACCAACCCCTCCTGTCTCCTCTGTGTCCATGGATTTTCTTTTAGTTGAACAGCAATCTATTGAGGATACACATATCCCTATTTTGAACATTACTTCTCTCACAGAACAGTGATTCTCCCTCTGAGTTTTCCAAAATATGAATGTATACGTAGTACTTGCCATTCATTTCATTGTTCAAGAGCCAAATAAGAAGAATACAGTTTGGCGGGGGAGGGAAGGAACATGGCTTCAGTCCCAGACCCTTAATTCATCAGCACATATTTATTTATTCTATAGTAGAGTGTTATGGTAAATATTGTTAACATCTGACCTAACACTTCATTAGGCTATTTTGATTTTTTTAAATTTTATTTTATTATGTTAATCACCATACATTACATCATTAGTTTCTGATGTAGTGTTCCATGATTCGTTGTTTGCATATAACACCCAGTGCTCCATTCAATACATGCCCTCTTTAATACCCATCACCAGGCTAACCCATCCCTCCACCCCCCCCTCTAGAACCCTCAGTTTCTTTCTCAGGGTCCATAGTCTCTCATGGTTCATCTCCCCTTCCAATTTCACCCTCTTCATTTTTCCCTTCCTACTATCTTCTCTCTTTTTTTTTTAACATATATTATTTGTTTCAGAGGTATAGTTCTGTGATTCATCAGTCTTACACAATTCACAGCGCTCACCATAGCACATACATTGTGCTATGTATCACCCAGCCACCCCATCCCCCCACCACTAGAGCAACCGTCAGTTTGTTTCCTGAGATTAAGAGTTCCTCATATCAGTGAGATCATATGATACATGTCATTCTCTGATTGACTTATTTCACTTAGCATAATACCCTCTAGTTACATCCATGTTGTTGCAAATGGCAAGATTTCAGGTTTTTCTGATGGCTCCATAATATTCCATTATATATATATATATATATATATATATATATATATATAACATCTTCTTTTTCCATTCATCTGTTGATGGACATCTTGGCTCTTTCCAGAGTTTGGCTATTGTGGACCTTGCTGCTATAAACACTGGGGTGTATGTACCCCTTCGGATCACTACATTTGTATCTTGGGGTAAATACCCAGTAGTGCAATTGCTGGGTCATACAGTAGCTCTATTTTCAACTTTTTGAGAAACCTCCATACTGTTTTCCAGAGTGGCTGCACCAGCTTGCATTCCCACCAACAGTGTAGGAGTGTTCCCCTTTCTCTGCAACTCACCAACATCTGTCGTTTCCTGATTTGTTAATTTTAGCCATTCTGACTGGTGTGAGGTGGCATCTCATTGAGGTTTTGATTTGGATTTCCCTGATGCCGAGCGATGTTGAGCACTTTTTATGTGTCTGTTGGCCATTTGGATGTCTTCTTTGGAAAAATGTCTGTTCATGTCTTCTGCCCTTTCTTTGATTGGATTATTTGTTCTTTGGGTATTCTTTATAGATTTTGGATACTAGCCCTTTATCTGATGTGTCACTTGCAAATATCTTCTCCCATTCTGTCTGTTGTCTTTTGGTTTTGTGGACTGTTTCTTTTGCTGTGCAAAAGCTTTTTATCTTGATGAAGTCCCAATAGTTCAGTTTTGCCCTTGCTTCCCTTGCCTTTGGCGATGTTTCTAGGAAGAAGTTGCTGCGGCTGAGGTCAAAGAGGTTGCTGCCTGTGTTCTCCCCTAAGATTTTAATGGACTCCTGTCTCTCATTAGGCCTTTATCCATTTTGAGTTTATTTTTGTGTGTGGTGTAAGGAAATGGTCCCGTTTCATTCTTCTGCATGTGGCTGTCCAATTCACCCAACACCATTTGTTGAAGAGACTGTCTTTTTTCCATTGGACATTCTTTCCTGCTTTGTCGAAGATTAGTTGACCATAGAGTTGAGGGTCCATTTTCTGGGCTCTTTATTCTGTTCCATTGATCTATGTGTCTGTTTTTGTGCCAGTACCATACTGTCTTGATGATGACAGCTTTGGAATAGAGCTGGAAGTTCAGAATTTTGATGCCGCCAGCTTTGCTTTTCTTTTTCAACATTCCTCTGGCTATTCGGGGTCTTTTCTGGTTCCATACAAATTTTAGGATTATTTGTTCCATTTTTTTGAAAAAAGTGGATGGTATTTTGATGGGGATTGCATTGAATGTGTAGATTGCTCTAGGTAGCATTGACATCTTCACAATGTTTGTTCTTCCAATCCATGAGCATGGAACGTTTTTCAAATTCTTTGTGTCTTCCTCAATTTCTTTCATGAGTATTTTATAGTTTTCTGAGTACAGATCCTTTGCCTCTTTGGTTAGATTTATTCCTAGGGATCTTATGGATTTGGGTGTAATTGTAAATGGGATCGACTACTTAATTTCTCTTTCTTCTGTCTTGTTGTTGGTGTATAAAAATGCTACTGATTTCTGTGCACTGATTTTATATCTTGCCACTTTACTGAATTCCTGTATGAGTTCTAGCAGTTTTGCAGTGGAGTCTGTGGGTTTTCCACATAAAGTATCATATCATCTGCAAAGAGTGAGTTTGACTTCTTCTTTGCTGATTCAGATGCCTTTTTTTCTTTTTGTTGTCTGATTGCTCTGGCTAGGACTTCTAGTACTATGTTGAATAGCAGTGGTGATAGTGGACATCCCTGCCATGTTCCTGACCTTAGGAGGAAAGCTTTCAGTTTTTCTCCATTGAGAATGATATTTGCTATGGGTTTTTCATAGATGGCTTTTATGATATTGAGGTATGTACCCTCTATGCCTACACTTTGAAGAGTTTTAATCAAGAAAGGATACTGTACTTTGTCAAATGCTTTTTCTGCATCTGTTGAGAGGATCATATGATTCTTGTTTTCTTTTATTAATGTATTGTATCACACTGGTTGGTTGATTTGTGGATGTTGAATCAACCTTGCAGCCCAGGAATAAAGCCCACTTTGTCGTGAATAATCCTTTTAATGTAGTGTTGGATCCTACTGGCTAGTATTTTGGTGAGAACTTTTGCATCCATGTTCATCAGGGATATTGGTCTGTAATTCTCCTTTTGATGGGGCCTTTGTCTGGTTTGGGGATCAAGGTAATGGAGGCCTCATAAAAGGAGTTTGGAAGTTTTCCTTCCATTTCTATTTTTTGGAACAATTTCAGAAGAATAGGTATACATCTTCTTTAAATGTTTGGTAGAATTCCCCTGATAAGCCATCTGGCCCTGGGCTCTTGTTTTTTGGGAGATTTTTTATTACTGGTTCAATTTCCCTAGTGGTTATAGGTCTGTTCAGGTTTTCTATTTCTTCCTGGTTCAGTTTTTGTAGTTGATACATCTCTAGGAATGCACCCATTTCTTCCAGATTATATAATTTGCTGGCATATAGTTGCTCATGATATGTTCTTATAATTGTTTGTATTTCTTTGGTGTTGGTTGTGATCTTGCCTCTTTCATTCATGATTTTATTTATTTGGGTCCTTTCTCTTTTCTTTTTGATAAGTCTGGCCAGGGGTTTATCAATCTTGTTAATTCTTTCAAAGAACCAGCTCCTAGTTTCGTTGATCTGTTCTCTGTTCTTTTGGTTTCTATTTCATTGATTTCTGCTCTGATCTTTATTATTTCTCTTCTCCTGCTGGGTTTAGGCTTTATTTGATGTTCTTTCTCCAGCTCCTTTAGGTGTAAGGTTAGGTTGTGTATGTGAGACCTTTCTCGTTTCTTGAGAAAGGTTTGTATTGCTATATACTTTCCTCTTAGGACTGCCTTTGCTGCATCCCAAAGATTTTGAACTGTTGTGTTTTCATTTTCATTGGTTTCCATGAATTTTTTTAATTCTTCTTTAATTTCCTGGTTGACCCATTCATTCTTTAGTAGAATGCTTTTTAGTCTCTATGTATTTGAGTTCTTTCTGACTTTCCTCTTGTGATTGAGTTCTAGTTTCAAAGCATTATGGTCCAAAAATATGCAGGGAATGATCCCAATCTTTTGTTACTGGTTGAGACCTGATTTGTGACCCAGGATGTGATCTATTCTGGAGAATGTTCCATGGGCACTAGAGAAGAATGTGTATTCTGTTGCTTAGGGATGGAATGTTCTGAATATATCTGTGAAGTCCATTTGGTGCAGTGTGTCATTTAAAGTCTTTATTTCCTTGTTGATCTTTTGCTTAGATGATCTGTCCATTTCAGTGAGGGGGGTGTTAAAATCCCCTACTATTATTGTATTCGTGTTGATATATTTCTTTGATTTTGTTATTAACTGACTTATATAATTGGCTGCTCCCATGTTAGGGGAATAGATATTTATAATTGTTAGATCTTCTTGTTGGATAGACCCTTTAAGTATGATATAGTGCCTTCCTCATCTATTATAGTCTTTGGTTTAAAATCTAATTTGTCGCTCTTTTTCGTGGTGCCTTGGAGGCAGGAGGCTGCTTCAGGATGAAGCTGAACATCTCTTTTCCAGCTACTGGCTGCCAGAAACTCATTGCAGTGGATGATAAATGCAAACTTCGTACCTTTTATGAGAAGTGTATGGCCACAGAAGTTGCTGCTGATGCTCTGGGTGAAGAATGGAATGGTTATATGGTCCGAATCAGTGGTGGCAATGACAAACAAGGCTTCCCCATGAAGCAGGGTGTCTTAACCCATGGCCGTGTCTGCCTGCTGCTGAGTAAGGGGCATTCCTGATATAGACCAAGGAGGACTGGAGAGAGAAAGCGCAAATCTGTTCAGGGTTGCATTGTGGATGCCAATCTCAGTGTTCTCAACTTGGCCATTGTACAAAAAGGGGAGAAGGCTATTCCTGGACTCACTGATACTACTGTGCCTCATCGCCTGGGGCCCAAAAGAGCCAGCAGAATCCGCAAACTTTTCAGTCTCTCTAAAGAAGATGATGTCTGCCAGTATGTTGTGAGAAAGCCCCTAAACAAAGAAGGTAAGAAACATAGAACCAAAGCGCCTAAGATTCAGCATCTTGTTACTCCACGTGTCCTCCAGCACAAATGTCTGTGTACTGCTTTGAAGAAGCAGCGCACTAAGAAAAATAAGGAAGAGGCTGCAGAATATGCTAAACATTTGGCCGAGAGAATGAAGGAGGCCAAAGAAAAACACCAGGAACAGATTGCCAAGAGATGGAGGCTGTCCTCTCTGAGAACTTCTACCTCTAAGTCTGAGTCCAGTAAAAAATGAGATTTTCTAAGAGTGACAAATAAGTAAGATCAGACATTAAATAAATAAATAAATAAAAATAAATAAATAAATAAAATCTAATTTGTCTGATATAACGATTGCTATCCCAGCTTTCTTTTGGTGTCCATTAGCATGGTAAGTGGTTTTCCACCCCCTCACTTTCAATCTGGAGGTGTCTTTGGGTCTAAAATGAGTCTCTTGCAGACAGCATATTGATGGGTCTTGTTTTTTTTTTTTTTTTTTCAATCTGTTACCCTGTGTCTTTTAATTGGGGCATTTAGCCCATTTACATTCAGGGTAACCATTGAAAGATAGGAATTTAGTGCCATTGTATTGCCTATAAATTGACTGTTACTGTATATTGTCTCTGTTCCTTTCTGGTCTGTTACTTTGAGGCTCTCTCTTTGCTTAGAGAACCCCTTTCAATCCTTCTTCTAGGGCTGGTTTCGTGTTTGCAAATTCTTTTAGTTTTTGTTTGTCCTAGAAGCTTTTTATCTCTCTTTCTGTTTTCAGTGACAGCCTAGCTGGATATAGTATTCTTGGCTGCATATTTTTCTCATTTAGTGCTCTAAATATATCATGCCAGTCCTTTCTGGCCTGCCAGGTCTCTGTGGATAGGTCTGTTGCCAATCTAATGTTTCTACCATTGTAGATCACAGACCTCTTGTCCCAAGCTGCTTTCAGGATTTTCTCTTTGTCTCTGAGACTTGTAAGTTTTACTATTAGATGTTGGGGTGTTGACCTATTTTTATTGATTTTGAGAGGGTTTTCTGTGCCTCCTGGATTTTGATGCCTGTTTCCTTCCCCAAATTAGGGAAGTTCTCTGCTATAATTTGCTCCAATATGCCCTCTGCCCCTCTCTCTCTTTCTTCTTCTCCTGGGATCCCAATTATTCTAATATTGTTTCATCTTATGGTATCACTTATCTCTCGAATTCTGCCCTCGTGATCTGGTAGTTGTTTATCTCTCTTTTTCTCAGCTTCTTTATGCTCCTCATTTGGTTTTCTATATCACTAATTCTCTCTTCTGCCTCATTTATCCTAGCAGTTAGAGCCTCCATGTTTGATTGTACCTCATTAATAGCCTTTTTGATTTTGACTTGGTTAGATTTTAGTTCTTTAATTTCTGCAGAAAGGGTTTCTCTAATATCTTCCATGCTTTTTTCAAGCCCAGCTAGTATCTTTATAATCGTCATTCTGAACTCTAGTTCCAACATCTTACTAATGTCTGTATTGATTAGGTCCCTAGCAGTCGGTACTGCCTCTTGTTCTTTTTTTTTTTTTTTGAGGTGATTTTTTCCATCTTGTCATTTTGTCCAGAGGAGAACAGATGAATGAGGGAACAAAATGCTAACCAGGTAACAACGACCCCAGAAAAATATACACTAAACAAATCAGAAGAGACCTGAAACCGGGGGAGAAGAAAGGGAAAGAAAGAAAAAAGAAAAAAAAGAATATGATCAAATATGATCAGGCTGGTGAACAGATCAGTGCCACACACTAGATTTTGGGCGTATTTTGGTCTGTTAGAAGAAACTGCCTCCCAAAATTTTAAAGAATGAAAAACTTATATATGTACAAAAATAAGGGTAAATATGATGAAGGAATAGGATATGACTGTAAAGATGAAAATTATAAAAGATTTTATAAAAGGAATTGATAAGATAAGAAGTTGGTTGAAAAAAGAAAGAAGAGAAATTTTAAAAAAAAGGGAGAGAATGTGATCAGGCAGGAGACTAGAACAAAGGCATACACTAGAGATTTAGGGTATATTTTGGTCTGTTAAAAGAAACTGTATCCCAAAATTTTAAAGAGAGAACTGAACAACTTATATATATATACCAAAAATAATATTAACTACAATGAAGGGATAGAATATCACTCTAAAAATGAAAAATAGAAAAAGATTTTTAATAAAGGGATTGATAAGATGTTGGTTGAAAAAGGAAAAAAGAAAAATCCAAAAAAAGAAGAAGAAGAAAATTAAAAAAATTAACTTTGAAAGACTAAGAATCAGGGGGAAAAAAGCCATGAATTCTATGTGCAGTATTCCCCTAGCTGGAGTTCTGCCGTTCTCATTGATCGGTAAACTTGGTCTTGGCTGGCTGTTCTTGCTGATCTTCTGGGGGAGGGGCCTGTTGCCGTGGTTCCCAAATGTCTTTGCCGGAGGCAGAATTGCCCTGCCCTTGCCAGGTCTGGGCTAAGTAATCTGCTAGGGTTTGCCCTTGGAGGCTTTTGTTCCCTGCAAGCTTTCCGTACAGCTTTGGAGGACGAGAGTGAAAATGTGGCTTCCCAATCTCTGCCCCAGAGGAGCTGAGAACGCAGGGCCCACTCCTCCATGAGCCCCCAGAGAAAAGCAGTCAATCGCTCCCATCTCCCCGGTCTCCAGCCGCACTCCGTGCTCACCCGGCCTGTGACCGAGCATTTCTATCTCTGGCACCTGACCCGGTGTGGAGTCTCCAAACCCAGCAGATCCCTGTGGTGCACTCCCATGCCGCTCCTCCCAGGGGAGGAAGGGGAGTCTCTCTGGATCTGCCGCCTGTTGGGTCCCTGCTGGAGGAACAGTGGCCCGACTGTTCCGTGATCACAGTTTCTGGCAACCCTGAGCTAAGAGCCCACTCCTTGGCTCCGCCTCTGCAGCTGGCTTCCCCACTCTGATACCTGGGAGCTCTGCCACACTCAGGCACCCCTGTCTTTCTGTGACCCCGAGGGTCCTGAGACCACACTGTCCCAGCAAGGCTTCCACCCCCCTGCTTAGCCACTGGAGTGACATCTTTCAGCGGAGCAGCTTCTAAAAGTTCCAAACTTGTGCTCTGCTGCTCTATCACTTGCCAGTAGTGGCTGATGTAGGCCCCCTCCCCCGCCATCTATCCTCCCAAATATCACCTCAGAGTCACTTCTCTGCATGTCCTACCTTCCAGAAAGTGGTCGCCTTTCTGTTCAGAGAGTTGTTGTATCTTTTCTTCAATCTCCTGTTGAGTTTGTAGGTGTTCAGAATGGTTTGATCCCTATCTAGCTGAATTCCTGGGACTAGACGAAATTTAGGTCTCCTACTCCTCCACCATCTTGCTCCTCATCCCTCTCATAATTTCTTATATATATTTTGATTTATTTTTATTTTTATATGTCTGTGTCCAGCAACTGCCTACAACCCTTTTCCTGGCTTTATCTGCCTCCTTCCAATCCATTTGCTACACAGAAGCAAAAAGATTCTTTCAAAGGGACAATCCCACTGTATTACTTCCTTCCTTAAAACTCTCCAATGTCTTCAAATGCACTGGACACTAAACACAAATTTGTTTTTATAGCCTACCAGAGTTTTCATGATCTGGCTCCCACACACTTTCCTACTTCCTTCCCACTACATTCCCCTTCCACATTCACTAGGCTCTGGTCCCCATAGTCTTACTGTTCCTCAATGAGTGATTGCACTTGCTGTTCTCTTGCCTAGAAAGGTCCTCTCCCTATTTTCTCATAGCTGACCCCCTTTCTGACCATTCAGGTTGCAAGTCAAATCTTACCTTCTCCAGGAAATAGCAGCACCTACTTTACATTAGCAATCCCTACATAGTAGAAATCTCACTCTCTTTTATACAGTACTATCCCAGAGCTAAGTAATTTTAGGGAAAAGTTTCCAGAATTTGAGACCCAGAACTGTATAAATCATGCAGCCCAAATTTGTACTCAATGCAGAAGCCCTGCCCGCTATAACATCCATGACAGCTTTTCCTTGATCATTTCCAGTCCATGATCTCATAAGACAACACATTCTACAACTGAAAAGTTTGAATTATTATTCTTTCCAATCATGTGTTTAAATCTGCCTCTCTAAAACTTCCACCATACATTTGCCCTATAGACCAACACAAAATGAGTCTGTTCCTTTTCTCACATGATATTTCTTCAAACATAGAGTCACATCAATTCTTCCTTTTTCTCCTTTGAGGCCAAGAGTTCTCTTTGTCTTTCATTGTTTCCTTTATAAATTGTTTCCCAAGTCCCTGATCATTCTGGTTACTTTCCTTTGTATATGCTTGAATTTATCAGTGGTAAACACAAAACAAACAAATAGTAAATTCAACTGCTTCATGGTATATTACACTGACCTTCCCCTCATTTTGGTTCTGTGGCCAGACTAAGACGGAGTAAGTGTATCACAGTTGACTCATATTTAGAAGATATGGATTAAGATTTTGTCACTTTAGTGATGTTCCAAATCCTCTGCCAGATATTATTTGAGGGCATGCAACACCAAGAGGAGAATTATGCTGTTCAACTTCAGATTTCCTGGGCTTTTAATGTTTTCAGTATGTTTGGCTTACAGGCAAGAATTCCCTCTTATATGAATATGTGGTATTTAAGAAACAAAACAAAAGAACAAAGAAGAAAAGAGACAAATCGAAAAACAGACTCCCACCTATAGAGAACAAACTGATGGTTACCAGAGGGGAGGTGGGTAGAGAATGGGTGTAACAGGTGAAGGGGATTAAGAGTACACTTATCATGATGAGTACTGAGTAATGTATAGAATTGTTGAATCACTATATTGTATACCTGAAATTAATATAACACTGTATGTTAACTATAGTGGAATTAAAAGAAAAAAAAAAAAGAAATGGCTGTGCCCACCTGTAAACAAACAAACAAACATACATACAAAAAGAATTCCTTCTTATTTGACAGTTGGGTTAAAGGATTTATTTTAAAATTCAAACCTCAACCTTGTTTCCTGATCCTGTTGGATGGTTCTTTCTCAGCAAACCTGTTTATAATGTTCTGGCTCTCAGAAAAAGGTTTTCAGGAGCAAAGGGCAGTAAACCTGAGAGCAGCTTCTCAGATATTTGTTTCTTTCCAGGCACAATCTCAGATGCTAATTCACAAGTTTCCTTAGTTTAGGTGCTAATTATTCTGCTTATCCTTTCTTTTCCTTCTAAATAATATCTGTACTTTAAAACAGAGTGAAATATAATGCTGCAAGCACTAGAATTGTAGTTCCAGATGGCCAAATGTATTTTCTTCCAAGACCTTGGGAATTTCCATCTGCTCTTGTTCAAACAAATACTGACTTTCTGACCTCCAAGGCATGCACTGAGATTCATGTTTTTCAATTTTCATCCCAAAGCAGTAGGTGATCCAATCTATCTAGGTCCTTCCTGCCTTACATTAAACCTGCTATTGGCAAGTAGAATGGAAAATAGTTTGAAACTAAGACTGAAACATTCCTGACTTGGCAATGTGCTGAGATTATAATAATTTATGCTCTAAGGCATTTGTAACCCTGATCATTTTGCACGTCTTTAGCATGCTAGTGTCCATCCATGGAGGATGCAATCAATAAGCATGTGTCCAATGAGAGAAGTGACTGGCATTATAGGTGTTCCTCTAGGTCTCCCATATGCACATAAATGCATAGGGTACTTAACATCTATCACAACCAAATGGACCGATTCTTTGCTTTGCCCACCAAATTCCTGGAGGGGCCAGAGAGCCATCACAATAAAGTCATATCTTTTTCTCTCTCTCTTTTTTTTTTAAGATTTTATTTATTTTTTCATGAGAGACAGAGAGAGAGAGAGAGAGAGAGGCAGATGGAGAAGCAGGCTCCCTGCTGAGCAGGGAGCCCAATATGGGACTCGATCCCAGGACCCTGGGATCATGACCTGAGCCGAAGGCAGACACTTAACTATCTGAGCCACCCAGGCGCCCCATATCTTTTTTCTCTTTGAAGTCTGCCTTCCCTTTGAGCCCTGGTCTTCCCTTCCTGAGACTCAATGCCTCCAGTCATTGTGCTTTCATTTGACCACAGCCCTTCCTGCAAGACCCTACTCAGACTTGCATTCTATAGCATTTCTTACACTTCCCTCCAACAAACTAACAAACAACACACAAAAAACCCAACCCACATCTGTCCTGTGCCTCTTACTCTCAGGGCCCCAAAACATGTCTAGAAAGTAACTCAAGGAATCTAGTTGTATTAAGATAGGAATAATAATGATAGCTTGTTAACCTAGTGGTTAAACATATGATTTGTTGGAGCCAATTGCCTGGGTTTGATGGCCAGCTCTACCACCTACTGGTAGTGAAGCCATGGACAAGTTACTCAAGTTTTCTGTGCCTCAGTTTTCTCACCTGTAAAACAGGGCTAATAATATCTATTTAATATAGTTGTTAGTAGTGTTAAATTGAGGTAAAATTCTTTAAAAAATATTTGGCATGTTATACATGTTCAGTAAACACTAGATATTGCTCCTTCCAGTTAATACTACCAATTAAACACTTTAGAGGCCCTGACTCAGATGAGTCATGGTAACAACTCCACCCAACTAGTCACCAAGACCTAATAATTCATCCCCCTTAACACCTACTTAAAGACTCCCATTTTCACTCCCTCAGCCATTGCTTAAGTTTAGGACTTCATCTCTTTCTCTTTCTGGACTTCCTAAATAGCCTCCTTACCAGAGAGAACTGTCTAAAATGTAAACTTTAGTGCTTAAAAAACTTCACAAAATCTCCTTACTGCATGCAGGGTAAAGTCTAAACTCTTTAGCACAACATTTAACATCCTTCAAGATTGGGCCCCTGTCCACCTTTCCAGTTTCTTCCTCTTTTTTCTTCTCTCTCACATCAATCCTCTAGCTACACTGAAGTGTTGTCCCCCACACTCAAGTCCTCTTCCCTCTCACATCAATCCTCTAGCTACACTGAAGTGTTGTCCCCCACACTCGAGTACCCTCTTCCCTCTCACATCAATCCTCTAGCTACACTGAAGTGTTGTCCCCCACACTCAAGTACCCTCTCCTCTATGCACCTTCCCAACTTCTCCCATGTCTACACCAACACTTCATTCAATTGACATTCTCTTATGTTCTATGCAATTACTTGTTACTTTTTGTTGTTATTATCTTCTCTCCTAGATTCTAGGATGAATTATGTCTGGGGATATGGAGGCATTCTGGCAAGAGTAGTAGGTAAGGAAAAATACAGTGAGTTAGAGACTAAACTTTGTACTGAAAAAAACAGGGGAGACCTAGAACTTAAAGACATGTGGGTGATGTATATAGAACCTAATGACACGTGTTTTCTGAGAATTTTTATTTTATTTTATTTTATTTATTTATTTATTTTTAAGATTTTTTTTTTTTTTTAAGTAATCCTTATACCCAACATGGGGCTCAAACTCACAACCCTGAGATCAAGAGTCACATGTTCTACCAACTGAGCTAGCCAGGCACCCCTTTCCAAGAATTTTTAAGGGGAAGGTTAACAGTATTTTGAAAAACCAATGAGACTCAAGGACACAACATCTCACCCCCAGTACAATGGTATAAGAGTTGTAAGAGAAAAAAATTGCCTTCACTTGAAAGGGTTGTAGGGAGAAGTGGTGTCTACAAAGGTGATCTGGATTTTGTTAGGACAAGTTAATGAAGAGAGTAATGGGGAAAGAGGTTGTGTATCTAGGAGACTTTCCTGAGGCTTGGCTGTGAGAACAAAGACCAGAAGAAGGGTTTAGGGGATCTGATTGGGAAATGATGTGTAATAGAGTACAACTAAAGAATATATGGAGCAGTGTGAGGTGAAAAGAGGTGGGATACCATGAGGGTAAGCTCAGTTCTGACCACAGTGCCTTCCTGCATTTAGTCCTCAGGCAGTTTGAAGTGGTGAGATAAAGAGGAATATTGAGCACAGAGCTTGGAGGCCTGGAGAGGGTCCCAATCCCAGTGTGCAGAGTTCTGTGGGCCTCCCTTTAATCCTGCCATGGAGCAACAATAGAAGTTCAAAAGAAACTCTATGAACTTTCTTTCAATTGAATAGACGCTAACCAATCATTGGTTTTATTCATTTATCAATTATTTATGGATGCCTACAATGTACAGGGCACTGTTCTAGACTAGGTAAACAAAAATGACCTCTGTTCTTCTGGAATCTATAGTTTAGTGGAAGACAGACAGTTCTTAGGCCCAAAAGGAGAACTAGGAATTAAAACTGGAGATGTATACTAAGGTTTGTAACTTAGGAGACTTAACTTATTAGACTTAGGAGACTAATGGACGTGAGACTGAAATCATGAGGCTGATGCCCAAAAGCCACCCAAGAAATTACTCATTGCTTCATAATCATAATCTTTCTGTATATGTCATTTTCTTGCTGGTATGCTGTCCTTCTCTTGAGTTAACTTCAATCTGTAATTTACCATGTACCACCATTTAAATATGAGAAAATGTTGCATAGAAGTCAATTTGGAAGAGATAGGAGGTATGAATAAATGGGAAAGACCCAAACTCCACTTCATTTTTCTCAGTGGAGGTGGTGCAAAGTTGCCTATAATGGAATGCAGAAGTACCTTCAGCTGGAATTTGCCTTGAGCCCCTTTAATCACACTGAAAAATATAAATACAGGTATTTAAGACCATATGCTCAACTTCAGGTCTGTATATTCCCTCTATACTGTGTTGGGTCCCTATGACTCACCAGCAAAACATAACTGAAAGAATGCTGAACTCATACAGGAAGAATGCAACCCCTGGGAAGAGCACGGCTGACAGGAGAGTACTTGCCAATGAGAAAATACCAGATTTTTTTATCCTGTTCGGGATTTTTTTTTAGGCAATGCAAGAGCGAAAGGAATGTTGCATACTAATCTCCATCACAAGAGTGTGATGCCACTTCCAGTGAGTTCACTGTCCCAAGAAATAGGAGCCTTATAACATTTCATGTTAAGGCCAGGAATGCCAAGGGTGACGTTTGGATAAGTTTTTAAAATTTCCCAGCCAACTCGCCAATTGAAAAATAGGGCAAATTGCAGTCTCAAGGGTGAGAAACTAAATGCATCAGTGATGTCCCTTTCCCTGTTCAGCTTGGGGACTTTACTGTCAGTATTCCCTGGGAATCTTCTGGCCTGGAGAAAATTAAAAATAAATAAATAAGTAAAAGCAGTTAACACCACCTCACAGCAAGACTAGAGACCTCTAATATAACTCTTTTGAGAAAAAGCTAAGAAGCCACCCAAAAGGTGAAAGGGGCAAGGCAGATTCTGTTCACCCAGAATTCTTCAAGTTTCTCTTTAGACCAGTCCATCTATCTATCTGTTTGTCCATTTAGTTATTTATTTAGCAACCACTGCCTGAGCAGTTATCAGGTATCTAACTGGGGTTCACAGGTCAAAAAGATACAGTTCCTCTTCTTGAGGAACTAATTCATATTGTAGTAACAAGCCACCAGACAACTACATAGGCAATTCCCATGCTATATGGCAGCTGTTATAATAGAATTACCACAGGTACTATGAGTATACATGATGGGGTGGGTGACCTCATTCAGTGTGGGAAATCAGTGAAAGAGTCTCTGAGGAGGTGATATACATGCTCAAATGTAAAAGGAGTAAAAGACGGGCAAAGAGGAGAGAAAAAAAGGAAGAATGCTGGTAGAAAACAAGATGTGCTATTCATTCCTGTGTAAAATCCACCACAACTGGGCTTGTCACTCAGCTCAGGTTCCAGTGGGTTCTGCAGAAGCAAGGGACCTCTTGCAACTCTAACATCCACTAAGACCCAAAGCAGTGAGGCTAGTGATCTACTGGAAGGTAGGGTGATATAAATGTTTTCAGAAGATAATCTGAAATGAAACTTTAGTGATAAAAGCTGGAACCATATGGTAAAATTCTTCCCTTGAAAAGTGACATTTAGGCCAGGACCTAAAAGAAGAGTAAAATTAGTAAGAGAATAGACATGAACATTCCAAGTACAGCAAATACCACATGTCAAGGCAAACAGCGTATTATAGTACAGAGCACAGGGGAAGAACTTGGCAAGAAGCAAGAAATTAAGTGGGTGAAGATTAATAAAACTTACCAAGCTGGTTAAAATTTGTGAAATATTATTTTGAGTATCTTCAAAGGGGGCAAATCTTTGTCCTATGAAGGTAATGCTGAAAGCAGCTAAAAGTCATTTGGAACCCAAACTGATCAGCAAAGTGGGTGAATAGTCTAGAAGAGTCTTTTTTAATAAAAAACAAGGTTGAATTATAAAATGATAAGATAAACATTCTTTTATTATAAGCTGTCTCTGAAGACCATCTGAAAAAAAAAAGACTCCTAATATGCTCTCAGAAACATTATCTTTTTAAAATAAGTACATGACCTCCAAAAAGTGACTTCTTTAAAGTAATAGCACTCAATTAGATGCTTGTTACCTTAGCTGAATTCCTTTTTCTTTTTCTTTTCTTTTTTTTTTTTAAGAATTGGCTTAGTGATACTTGACCACCCAGGTGTTTCCCCTAACAGTCAATTAGATATTGATGAAGATGGCATTAACATTGTAAAGCACACTCCAGATCCTGGAGCAATGAAATGATTAAGTCTTTGTGAAGGCTGTAACTGTGCCCTTCACTTTCTTCAGTTCTCAATCTAAGCAATGTCCTTATTTTTTCTAAGATTCCCCCTGAGTTTCTTACACAGAGGGAGTAGGGACAATGTTGATTTTGCATCAGTAAGCCACAAAACCTTTCAGGAAGTTCCCTCTTGGTTTTACACAAGAGGTTTGACAAATAGTAAACTATAGCATAGATGGCGATGGGCCATGCCATCTGAGGCTTCCCAGAAGATCTTTATTACACAGTAAGGGTGGGACAGGGAAAGCATTTTGATCAAGGAAATTTTAATCATAAATGAACTATAGCTGGCTATTTAATTGGAGCAAGGATCAAGGTGTGGGGCTTAAAAGTCTTGGTTGAGTGCTCCAGGCCCTTTTCCTGATTTCAAAGAATCATGATTTGTTTTGTTTTGTTTTGTTTTAAAAAAGGAAACAGAGAGGAAACATGACATCTGATCAACAAACATTTGAAGAGTTAATCTGTTAGAGACAACATATTTGTTGTCTGTTGATCTATAATGCAGAACTAAAGCCAATGAATAAGAGTCAAGAGAGGTAGATTTCAATTTAGTACATGGAAGAATTTTTGTAATAATTAAAATTGCTTGAAAAAAAGATTGCTTTATTAGGTAACAGACCCCCAGCCCCACCCCCACAATCCTCCCCATTACTAGAAGCATTTCAGCAGAGCTGGGCTAGATATACAGGAAGGTTTTCTACTTTGGGCAGGGCAGGGGAGTGCTGGTTAGCACAGATTCTGAAATCAGGGGAGCACTCTAGCAATACAGACCTATTGAATTAGGATCTAGGGTACGACTAGGGGAGCCTAGTAATCTGGGCTTTTAACAAGCTGTCCAAGTGATCTGACTGATGTGCAGCTACCCAGGCACTTAAACCTCTGGTCTAAAGAAGTTTATTTTCTCACCACTTGGTGAATTCTCATCATCTCTTGCTCTCTCCCACAAAACCTTTCTTCTCCTATGTGTTACGGTCAATGATAGAAATCCATCATTTTACCATTCTGGTGGGGAATTACTGACTTAGATGACATTTGAGAGTATCTTCTTATGCTAAGATTTTATGATTTAAGATTAATTTATTAGCTCTCACTTGTACCACTGAGATAAAAAAAACACAGACTTGGATTGAAGGCACTTGAATTGACTGGGAAGCAGTTTCCTGACCTGGACAATGTTGGACTCTGAAATAGACGGTAGGACATCTCTTCCTCAGGTCTTGGCAAAAAGGATACAACTGTGGAAGAATTCAGGAAGGGCTACTGTGAAATGAGGGAATGTCTGAAAATAAAAACACCCTGGAAGTTCTTTCCATTCCTATGATTCTATTTTTAAACCTGGCTAACATAAGAACAGCATTATTTAGAGTAAAACCTGATTCTCACTTCCTTGATGGAACTACAGAAATAGATGCTCCCCAAGTGGGGAATAAACAGCATGTCTGGGAGAACAGCCAAGTTTGCACTCAGAGCTCTCCTTCTCCACTTCTTAGTACCTCAATTTTTGTTTCACTATAATAAACCATGTCTTCTCATTGCTTGATAAACCCAGCATGACATAATGGAAGGCCTTTCCTATCATGAAATCACTTTCATGGGGAGGGATGGTAAACTATTTGCTTAGGAAGCCTTGTTCTTTAGAAACCGAACCCCAATGAGAAGGGAAATTGCTTCTCTCAAACAGGCAAGTAAGAGGAGAGCTCCACTAGTCAAATAAACCCATCTCCTCAGCCCAACTCCTCACTAATCCTTATTTTTCACAGCTTAGTTATATTTTTTGCTCTGCAGCAGAAAACCCTCAACTGACGAAACATTGGTAGAAAAATTCTCCTTTCTTTTTTCCTGTTTCTGCTTGGATATGATAGGATCTAAAAAAATCCAAGCTGGCTCTCTTCTACAACTTTTATCTTCGATTATGAATTCTTGAAAATAAGTCAGTGAATTAAATGCCCAAGGGTTCAAATGATCTCACAACCTACATCTTTCACTTAAAATTCAGAGGACTCCATGTGGAATTTCCAAATAGTCTGTGCATAAATGTAAGGACAATTCTATATTAATTTGCATAAAAGTAACATTGATTTGCAAGAGATCCATCAATGAGTTGGAAAAAATAACACTGAACAGAATTCTATATTTGAAAGCTGTATCTTTGCCTCCATGGGTAGCCTATAGAAGCAATGCTTTTATGTGATCAGAAATTATGTGATAATTTCTATACAGATAACCTATCAAGACATCAGTGAAAACTTTTTAGTGTTCCCAGGAAGGATGGAGAATGAGTAGGTGTTGGTATGAAATTCCTCCTTCCTCTGAGCAGATTTCTTTTTTTCTGATGACTTCCACTTATGAGTTGGAAATTCACCTCTGTTTCATCATTAAGCCATGAGAAGTGTGGCTGTGATAGCTGTGGTATAATTTTAAAGTGTTAACAGGCTTTATTTGCTAGAATTATGGCAGAAACTACCTCTCTTAAAAAAGTCTTTTCCAAAGGTGGTAGCAAATGGGCTTTTGGGAGAAGGCAGCAGAGGGGCTGCTGGGTCAGGCTGGTGAGGAGAAACCAAGCAGAAAACAGCCCTGCTCTGAAGACACTGGAGAGAATGGGCTTTGGGGAGAGGGACTGACCTTTAATAACCACCATGAGTGATTTGGGGGGACAGAAAGAGATGACCAAAGATTTTCAGGAGTTTGCTGTAAGGTGTCCTGCATAGAGCTCTCTGCTCCTGCCTCTTAGACCTCAGTAAAGCTGAGGTTTTCTTTGTTGGGGTACCAGGTGAGAATTCTTTGTAAATGACCCCTATAGTGATGGTCTGGTAAAAGCTGGTCTGCTTTTACACTGATTAAATAATCATTCAAAACAAGTTTATTTTTGAGGTAAGCTCAAGGAAGGTAAACATGTATTTGAAATGCTTTTGCTTAGCTGTTGAGTCTTAGTGATAGGGGAGTCAAATCTGAACCAGATGTTCTGTAGAATTCTAGTGAGATATTTTAAACTTGCAAGCTTATAAAAGTCACATCTTTCACACTGTGCCTTTTAATTTTTAATTTTATTGCCAGTTTAAAAAGATATATACACACATATAGTTTTTGTTTGTTTGCTTGTTTCTCATTTAGACAAAGGAAGAGGGAGAGATAATTGGAATCCGTGGCCAACACTCTGGACTGTTTTTGAAAAACCCGAAGTAAGAGTAGTGGTAATCATCTACCTGATTTACTTCCTCATGATTTAACCTAAAATATATTTTAAATGAAAGGGGACAAGATGGTTTACACAAGAAATCTGTGAATATACTCTATTATAGTCATGGTCAAGAAGGGTAATAATTAAATCAACTCCGTGGTGATAAAATTCAAAATAAAAATTGATAGATTTGTTCCTTGTTGTGAAAAAAAGCTTTATGGCTCAAATCAAAACTCACTGTCATGGTGAGGCACCAAAAAGCATCCCCTTATAATCAGACACTGAATTAAAATAACTGTTATCAACATCATTACTCGAGGTTATTCTAGAATTACTAATTCACGTGATTAGGCAAGAGAAAGAAAATCAAAAGCATAAAAGATGAGGTAAATTACATTTTTTTTCAGATAATAGATAGCTATGTATACCTAGATATGAAAGCCTTAAGGTCAATTAAAAAACTATTACTAACAACAAGATGAATCAGCATAATGACTAGCTAAAAATTAATTCACAACAATCAGCAGGTTTCTAAAACAAAGGTAAGTGACAAAATATAGTGGGGAAAAGATACCATCTATGATTTAAAAAAAATACCTAAAAACAAACAATAAAAAATATGCAGAACTATCTAACACAGAGAAGAATACCAGTTACACAGGAGGCCCTCAATAAATATGTAGGACAAAGGCTAAACATGTGGGACAAAAGCATAAAAGAATGCAATTTAAGCCAGAATGATGAAAACTACTTGGCTTCGCTAGAGAGATCCATGGACTCTAAGGAGAATCTAGAGACAAACCCAAATCTACATGGGAAATTAACATAAAATAAAGGTGGTGCTTGAATCAGTGAAGAAAGATGGATTATGTGATAAATGATGCTCAGATAATTAGGTAGCCATTTAGAGAAACAAAAAAAGCAAATGAAACTCGATTACTACCTCACCCTTTATATTAAAATAAATTCCCAAAGCAGAAGAAAATAAAAAATTAATTTTATCATATGGGCAGGCCTTCCTTTCTAAACAAAATCCAATCCAAAAACCTAAAGAAAAAAAACTAAAAAGTTTACATTAAAATTAAGATGTTTAAAAATTCAACAACACCAAGAAACAAATAAGTCACCATAAACTAAGTAAAGGCATGATAAAACTTGGAAGATAAATTGGATTTGCATTAATTTATAACAGAAACCGAGGGAAGGAGGCAGTCAGGGAAGCAAGAAAAACAGTAGAAACACTGCCAAGAAAATGAATAAAATGAGCATAAGGTATAAGGGCAAGAGAGGAGAAACAAAAGTGTGCCTTGGGAAACAAGTAGAAAGTATTAGTCATTAATTGGTTCACTTTTGTTTTGATTGAGGCTCAGAAGCACATCTGCTCCTTGCTAGCATAACAAATGGTGATCCTGGTCTTTGGATGATGCAGCTGAGTAGGTACACATCCAGATAAGAATTGACAATATGTGGCCTCCATTATGCAAATGATTTGGCTAGACTTGGTGGGTGGGCATTGGTGGTATGGGCTCTGAGAAAATCAGCAGGGATTTCAGAGCTAAGACAGAGTGAACTCAGCAGACTTGGTGGGCATAATGTTCACATATCTCATTTGAGCCATATAGCCATACAGCTACAGCTAGCTTGCTCATCAGAGCCTTGAGGGTTCGAGTGTGCAACTATGTAAAAGTGTTTTTCCATTCCCATGGTGTCAGTTCATGTAAATGGAGATGCCATCGCACAGAATGCCCTGGTGATTCACTCATTGCTGAATTTGCCACCCTCCATCGCTATCTACCAATCTATATGTCTTGACCTGTTTTAACATGTCAAAAACAGTCCCCTGTAAAAATGTCATTCATGAAAACAGTCCTTTACCTAGTTTTAGCATTTCCTTTACTTCCGGTTTATGTCTTAATGTAAATTTATAAAACACAGTTTATTTGATGGTAATTAAGATACCTGAGCTAAGATAAATATTACCAAGGTTTTAGATTCCTTTGTTTGCAACTGTCCCATCCCCTCCCAACACTTTCTCTAATTAGCTACCTTTCCAGAAAGCTATTGCCTACCTGTACCCTGACACTTAATATTTTCCTGCAAGATTCCTCTAAGGTCTCTATTTCCTAGGCTTTGGGACTATTTTGTATTATTGTTCAAATACCATAATTATATCTGTGTGCTTTTCTCCTTGCCAAATATAAAATTCTAAAGGGCTAATCCAATAAATCAGGTAAAGGCCCATTAAATACTCCTGAATTTTTCAACCTCTCTTTCTCAAGACCCAGTCAAACAGTGTTTCCTCATAGGCCAATCACATTGCTTGATAGCTTCATAGGTATTTAATGAGGCAGACAGGGTGAGGCAAGAGGCCATTTAGTAGGGCTATTTAATTTAGTTCATTGTTTTTGATGCTGGCTCTTTTCTGGTTTTTCTTTTTTCTTTCACATTTCTCACCAGTGGGGATCATCTGCCAGGCACCTCCAGCTTATCTTTGATGAACAGTGTTGGAATCAGTGATGTTCCAGGATGGATAAGTAGACTTACACGTCTTTTGTGAATAGATGGTAGTTGGATCCAAAATTATACAGTACACAATTGAGCACAGAAACAGTCATCTATCTTGATAGAGATGAGGTTTCAGGTTGAGGTTCTATAGCTGATACTGCTGTACTCTTCCCAGATCCCCTCTAATCTTTTCTCATGTTTCTATATACCCTCACCAGCTTCTATGTGCTTTTTCTTCTAGTGCCCTCATATGAAACCCCCCCACACCCCCAACACTCTCTTAGATACTAGAGCTGTTTTTCCTACAAGGGTAGGATGCCAAAGAAGTCTTGGAAAGATTACTCTGCCCATGTTAGCCAATGACTAACCAGTGCAGAAACATGAAAGCCCAGCTCTCTTGTGTAATTCATTCCCTGGAGTTTCCTTTGGGATCATACCCCCTATGTTTAGAAGCTATTCTCTAGGGCACTTTGTCTGAAATTTAACCTTTCTTGACTCCCTCCCCTCTCTCTATCCTATTTTCCCCAGTCTCTTACTGAGATCTGAGAATTCCGATCTAAGATAGCTTTTAACAAGACTAGAAGTAAGGGTAACCAGAAATGGAGAAGTTAAGTGCAGACAGCCATGCAAGAAAACAAACATTAAAAAAGGATATTGATGAGAGTTTGCTGTAAGCAAAGCTATACGGGGTTTAAAAGGTTAAAATTGTATTTAAGCTATACTGAATTTGTATTCAGTGAGTAGGTCACCCAATACACATGAAATGTGGTTTTCGTAGATTAGAACAAATCCATACTGGAATATGGAGAGATCTGTAGAAAATAGTCATTAGAAATTCATAGTTTACAATTAGGAAAACAGATTAATTTCTGGGGGAAAGTATTCCAATCCCATACTTGTTCTTATATTTTAGTCACAAATATGCATTAAATATCTACAATACATACAAAGCACTCTGCTAGGCACCTGGAAATGTTTGCAGTTAGTAAAACAGATAGAGCTTCGAGTTTAGTGAAGGAGACACACCAAAAACCAATCAAATGACCAAATGGATAAATACTGCTTGCAGTAAGTGCCTTGAATGATGTTAGCAAAGATTTATGAGAGCACATAACGAGAATCCAGACTTAGGCTGAGAGGTCATGGGTTGGCATACTCAAGGCAGGAGTGTGTAAGCTGAATCTGTAGTATCAGAAAAGTTAATTGGGCAATGGAGGTGAAAGAACATTCTACAACAACAGCTCAGCATATGCAAAGCCCTTGAGGCAGTAGGAAAACATTCTCCGATTTAGGAGAGATAACTAGTTTTTACCAGCTATTAAGAAAATCTTTCAAAAAGATTCAACTTTTGTTGTTCTTTTTTTTTAAAAGATTTATTTATATATTTTAGAGAGGGAGCAAGCATGGAAAGAGAGTGGGGGGAGGGGCAGAGGGAGAGAGAATCTTCAAGCAGACTCCCTGCTGAGGGTGGAGCCTGACACAGGGTTCCATCCCAAGACCCTAAATTCATGACCTGAGTTGAAACCAAGAGTCTGACGCTCAACCAATTGAGCTACTCAGGTGCCTCCTATCTTTAAGAATTCCAAATTCTTTGACTCAAAACTTCCCTAAAATACACAACAATCAACAATCTATCATCTGGAGTAATTCAGACATTAGGTTTGTGCAGGTCAGCCATTTAGATAAATAACCTTGAGCATTTATCTTTTAATTACAACTCAAACTATTTTTGCATTATTTAGAAACACTGTGATTAGAAATTCCTTTGAATGGAGCAGAAGTCCACCTCCTCTTGATCTCAGGGATGCTCTGAAATACTAGGTTGGTCTCTCAGCTCTGAAACCTTAAGGACTGGAAGAGCACCACAGTTAGTGTGGATCGCAGTGAAGATATGGGGAAAAAAACCTACTTCCAGCTCAACACATAACACTTGTTATGTGCTCAACATTTGAGAAAGAAAAGGAATAATTATGCTTTAAGATAAGGATATATAGCCAGTAGTTCATTTGGAAAGACTAAAAGTGGAGTGGCATTTAAAAAGAAGAAAACCCAGACTACCAATGCTGAATGGAGACATGCTACTGGACTGGGTAAAAACTTCTAAAGATGGAATTCCCATGGGTTAAGAGTTATGACTTGACTAGCCTAAAAATTAATGGTAAATTTCCCTCCAGATTTTTCTCCATCAGAAGACTCACTTGTTGTGACTAAATTTCTTACTCCCCATTTCAGTTTTAATAAATAAATTTCCCCTAACTGAAGATTAAGGTATACAAATGAAAAGGATTGGGAAAGGAAGGTAACGATCCTCAAGGATTCTTAATGAAACCCACAAAAATGAACTTAAAGTACTTCATGAAAGGAAACAAGATGTTCATTTCAGAATGGCCATGAAAGAATGCATTCCTTTCTAATTAGACAGTTATATACCTTGACCTACCCTTAACTCTTACTTCTTAGGAATACATGAAGAAATCTTCAGAAGTTTAATTAAAAGCCTTAAAGACTCACTAAAATAATCATATCAGCCCATAAAAATATTACTTCATTATATATTCTCTGGCTCAAGTGACTTACTACCAGCCTCATGTCACAGTTGGGTCAAAAGGTAGTTTCCACACTCTCCCAGTGGGAACATATTATAAACACATGTGATATTACACATGCTTGTACAACATAGTGCATTTACAAAACTATAAATCAAGTTTTCAATTCTATTCCAAAGATTGCTGTACCAACCAGCAATTTTTAATTTGGGCTAACTTCATTTCGGTTCTGAGCTAGTGAAGTTGTGTTAACTTCAAAACTCAGATATTGTTATATGATCCTCAGAAGACTTGAGTATCTTTAAAAGTACCTTTAGACATTTTGTCTTCAATGAATCCCATGAAATTTTTAGATATCTAGTTATTTTCTGTGGTAGCTACTATCTCATTGGTAATGAAATATAATTCATTAAAAAAAAAAACCTGCTCCATTACCTAATAAAAACCAAGCTTACACAGTTAAAAAACGACCTGGTATTTGCACTGGTTCAGTCTGCTGAATAATTAGGAGAATCATACAAAACATTAAATCGTGAAAAAGCTTTGTGTTACATACTGCTATTGCCACATTTGGTTTTACAAAAATTCTACAGCTGCTCTTCATTAACACATTCAAACACTCAATGACTAACAATGTCACTGGTAGACATAAATTAATAACAGTTTTAGTCACTGAATCTTAAAACTGGCTAATGTACATTCTGAAACCCATTTGAAACCAGAGAAGTTTATTTAATTTTACCACAGGGATAGTATTTTCAAGTCCTTGGTAAGGTCAATGCTGCACCTTGTTTTCATCATGACATTTAATCTTAATAGAAGAGAAACTAAATGACCTGATTTTGAGCTCAGCATCCTGGTAGCAGATTATGGTTTGCCCAGAAATTATTTTTTTCCTAGGCTGAAGAATGTCAAACATATATTTTAGAGAAGGCATCAGTTATCTACATTATAATCCTACAAAACCAGTTCAAAATTTCAAAGCATTGTGAAAATACTTATTTGTATTTTAAAAGTCATTTGAAATAACTTTCACTAATTTGAGATATCCATACCTTATAATAAACACATACAGACACATACACACACACACATGTATGAACAAAACCAAGTTGGCATAGTCTGTCCCAGATCTAGAAGTTAATTCTCATTGAAAATAAAATCCTCTTTTCAAGAGGGCACACACTGCATGGAGCACTGGGTGTTATACGCAAACAATGAATCGTGGAACACTACATCAAAAACTAATGATGTAATGTATGGGGATTAACATAACATAATAAAAAAAAACCCTCTTTTTACTATGTTCTTTGCCCCAATTTTATTGTGATCTAAGGTAAAGCAAGAGTGTTACATGATTCAACAGAAAATTCAAAGTCAAAAGCATTGAATTTTATTCTGATTCCATAATTAATTCATTTATTGTTAAACATTCAGAGTTTGGGGGTTTGGGGATTTTTTTTTTTTACATTGGAAATAAACTTAGAAAAATTCAGCACCACTATAACTTTAGTGCTTTGCTTTATCTATGCAGACTGTATAGCAAAGTAAAAAGAATCACAACTGTCAACTCTAAGTCATTGACACTAATAGTGAATGAATATATATAATTAGCATCTACTTAAAATCCTACCTCCATTGCTTTATTTATTACACCCTCCTCTCAACAATGTGTTTCAGTCAGAACATCTAATAAGTAGCAAAATTGACCTAGTTTCATCTCTTCTATTCATTTTGCACTTTACTTTCTAGGGTTTTCATGATCAAGGATACAATTCTAAAAGTGTCCAAACCAGGAAGAGAAAAGCAAAGATTCTAAAAGCTTTTCAACAGAAACAATTCAAAAGAGTTAGCTCTTGATTATCTACTTTGTGGTAGGCATTGTTCTCTTGCATTTCTTTCCTTTTTTAAGTGACTGGGAAAATTCTGATGGAAGAGAAGACTGACAAATAGTCAATAAGAATCAAAGATGATTTCAGACTTTTACTTACTCATATTAAAGCATCCTTATTTTACAACTTGTAGACATTAAAGTGTCAATGGATCCTCCACTAATTCCCGAGGTCTAAAAAAATATTCTGAAAGGTAATCATTATAATAAAAGCAAGTGTCACCTGCACATTACTAACTCATTTATAAGTGGAAGGGAATAACTCTTCTTGTTTATTTAAAAATTCCTTCAAATACATAGTAACTGAGCATCATTTAGGTCATGTTGTGGAAAAGTATAAGGTGGGAGTAGGAGTAGAGAGATCTAAGGTGAAGAGAGGCAGGACTCAGAGGTCACCTACAAATCTGTGAAAGATCCAGGGATGCCTTGATGAGAATGGTCCAAAGGGGAAGTAGAGAGCCACATCAAGTAGAAAGATGTTCTAGAAGTAAAATTGAGAGGACCTGACCAACTGATATCATGGGGTGAAGGAAGAGGCGGAGTTAGACGATTCCAGAGTTTCCAACTGAACTAATGGAAATAAGGGGGTTAGTAACAGGGAAAGACAATGCAAGAAGAACAGGACATTTTAGGTTTCATTGGGGTGGTGTGATGCAGAGAAAAAGAGATAATAAATTCTAAATTAGACCTTAAGTATATCTGCAGGAGGAAGACAATGGAAGAGACTTCTAGGAAGCAGTTAAAAGAAATGTGAATCTCTAGTTCAGGAGAAGTCCAGGGTAAGGTTAAGACACGTTTTAGGGCATACTGGTTAGAGCCGAAGAGCGAATTGTTGGAAAGACTCTGAGCAAGAGTGAAGGGCAAGAAGAGAACAGAACCTGGAATTCTGATAAACAACAATGAAGAGATAGAAGAAGAGATCAAAAGAGTAGTAGACAGGAAGAGAATAAGATGAAACAGAATCTATCTTGAAATTGAAGGATGACAGACTTTCAAGAAAGAAGAAGTGGTCAGTAACGTTAAATACCACAGCAAGATTCAAAGAATGAGGACAGCAGAGAAGCCACTGGATTTGGGAAATAGGACTTTTTTCACTAGTGACCTTTGAGAAGGTCAGATCAGAGGGAACAGAAGTCAAATTTAGTGAGTAATAATGTAATGTAAAAAAGTAGAGATGGCAAATAAGTCCTATATAATAAATTGGGTAGGAAAGAAAATAAAATGTGGTAAAGTGAAGGAGAAAGTTGGGTGGTGTAGGGTTTTTTAGAAAGGGGAGATAACAAACATGTCTGTAGGTTGAGTGTTTGAAACTTATGCAGAGAGAGAGAGAGAGAGAGAGAGAGAAAGAAGTGGAGATGCAAAGAAGCTGATTGATGAGACAAAATCCCTGAGGATGGGAGAGGAAATGGGACCAAAAATATAAGTGGAAGAATTAACCTAGCAATTCAGAAGTATTTCCTCCACTTCGATAAGAGGAAAATGTGGGTAAAAAGATAGGTATGATATAAGAACATTTTTACTTGATAGTGTTTCTTTTCATGATGAAGCAGGAACCTGGGTCATTAGCTGAGGCTCTGAGCAGAGTGAAGAAGTTTAGTGTATTTTCTGTGGGGTGCAGGGACAGAAGCTGTTGGGCACAAAACAAGGAACCATTGAGCAAGGTAGACTGAGATTAGAGATGATATATCTGTAATGAAATGAATCATGCACTTTTTCTTCAGGAGGTTACTGCAAACATAAATCAGAACCAGAATAATTACAACATTAAGTCACAAACTGGATGTTTTCACTTAGCAGCATAATGGGGAGATGATAAAAGCTATGGGATGTGGAAATGATGTACTTGGGAGGAAAGTGAAGGCAGTAAGGGACATGGGGAAATTAATGTAATAAGTCAGATCAAGGGAGCTAGAATTCAAATTTATTTCAATGATGAGTTTTACTGAGCATGAGGGAAAGAAATATAGAAGGATAAGAGGTTATGGTCAAAAGGGAAATTTCAGAATTCAAGAATTCAAAGGTCACACTCTTCCAGGTGCTGACCCAATCCAAGGCATATCCAAATAAGTGTGTTGCTGAGTAGAGAGGAAGGGATAATTGGAGAAGAAAGATAAAGTAACTATGAGGATGTTAGATAAACCATCAGGATAAAGAATAGGATGAGATGTTGAAGACCAACTGTGGACCAGTTATTAAATTCTGCATCAGTTCTAGGGAGTAACCTTCTGTTGGACAAATGACTACAAAGAGAGTGACAAAAGGGGGAAAATGCAATTGCAATTATTAATATGTTACTTAAAATCAAACAGGGTATGAAAGTGCTGTGGCATGAATCCAGTGAGAAAGAATGGAGTAGAGTTAGATGGTATAACTTTCTGTGGAACAGAGGCTCTTGAGCCAAGGGCACAATCAGGAAGAATTTGTAGGTAAGCAATAAAGCAGACCCAACCTCCCAGGCTCAAGAGAAGGGACTACAAGAGAATCAGTGTTTCTACCTAAGGAAGTTTCAAAGGAAGTGGTGTCACTAAGAAAAGAGGGAATAAAGAATCCAGATAAAAGGTGGGAAAGGAGGAAATTTAAGTATAGGTGTTACTGAAGGGATAAAAACAGACTTATTGAGAGCTTGGTGCCTGCACATAAAATGAAAACATAATACAAAACAGCCTTCCCACATAATTTAAGCAGAGGACTAGAAGATAAAAAAATACATTGTCTGCTTCTTAAAATTATGTCATCTTCAAAGTCTAGAGCATTATAAGTACTCCAAAAGTATTTCATAAATGAATGAATAAGTAATTGAAATATTGTGTCCATCCATGATAAACATGAGGCTTGGGGTCATTTGCCTACTACTGATTTGTACTGAGCCAACTGCACCCTCTTGTTCTATTGCCCTTGACTCAAGGATACAGCCTATGACTACAGATATAAATAAAGTTATATAAGGGGCTTATGTACATTGCTTAGGTCTTTTCTTGAGCCAGCCTAGCTTTATAAAAATAGACATGTGTTTATTTCTAAAATTCCATGGTTTGGGGGGTGCCTGGGTGGCTCAGTCAGTTAAGCATCTGCCTTCAGCTCAGGTCATGATCTTGGGGTCCTGGGATTTAGCCCTGCATCAGGCTCCCTGCTCAGTGGGGAGCCTGCTTCTCCCCCTACTTCTGTCCCTCCTCCCAGCTCGTGCTCTCCCTCTCTCAAATAAATAAATAAAATCTTTAAAAAAATAAAATGAAATAAAATTCCATGGTTTTTGAAATATGTTCTAGAAGAGGTAAAATCATTGGAGGTAATTTAGGAACAAACCATCATAAAAGCCAAGACAAGACTAAGGAGATATAATTTCATGCTCCATGCTCTACTATCTCGTTTCAACAGAGCACTATTGCTTTTATCTATTTTATATTTGGTATTTCTACATTAAGATTTACTCTTTCTTTTCTTTTTTTCTTTTCTTCTCTCTTTCATTTGAAGGTTGTGTTGTGGAGGAATATTATTTCTCTGGAAAGTATACAGATTTTCAGACCTAACTAATAGTCCAAGGCTCACCAAGGGCCTAGTGCCTGTAAACTCCCTGATTTGAAGGAGTACTCTGGCAGTATGGGTAAGCAACTATGTCCTTACAGAGCATGCAGCCCAGATTCAAATCAGATCAAAGCCTGATAGTAGATTTCAGTGGATCCAGGTTGCAAGTTCCACAGGGTCTGAAAGAAGCAAATTTCTCTGGAGAACGATGACATTATCCTAGGTCTCAAATACTGTTTCAAACACCTAAATTTTTCAAATACGAAATCTAGTAGATAATAAGAATCATACATATAGGGAGGCAAGGTAACATAGGTGAGAACCAGCAGAAACAACAGATAGATAAATAGACCTATAAGAGCTCCAAATACTATGGTTATCAGGAACAACTTTAGAATAATTCTACTTGGGGCGCCTGGGTGGCTCAGTTGGTTAAACGACTGCCTTCAGCTCAGGTCATGATCCTGGAGTCCCGGGATCGAGTCCCGCATCAGGCTCCTTGCTCAGCAGGGAGTGTGCTTCTTCCTCTGACCCTACCCCCTCTTGTGCTCTCTCTCTCTCTCTCAAATAAATAAAATAAAAATCTTTAAAGAAAAAAAAGAATAATTCTATTTGTTATTTTCAGGGAGATAAAAGATAATATGGAGATTTCAGCAGGGACTGGGAATTGCCTTTTTTAAAGTAGCAAATTTGAAAAGAGCTATATAAAATCCTAGAACATTGAGGACAACCAGAAAACTGGACTCACCCTCTTCCCTGAAAAAGTAAATCTCCTTCATGGTATCAGAGAGCTAATAAGGCAGTAAAGAATTATGGGGGAAGAGATGTATAGATGGACACTTGATTTACACCAAGTGTGGGAAAATATACTATTTTCAATAAATACTGTTGGAGCAACTAAACATCTATATGAAAAATGTGACACTTGACCCTACGTCACACTGTATAGAAAAAAATCAATTCCATATATATTCATGACTTTGGGGTAAAGAAGAATTACTACTGAGCTGACTAAAAGCGCTAATCATAAAGAAAAAGAATACTAGCAGCAAACAACATGGAGAGAAGGAAAAGTTGAAGACAAAGAGAAAAAGAAAGTTGGTGGTATAAGTTCCCTGAAGAGTCAGCAATATAATAGAATGAGGAACAAAGGTGGAGATGCTGCCGACACATATTTTATTCAATTGTATTTGCTTGACTACTACACCAAGTGTTCATTACCCTCATAAGTATTTTAAGTAGAAAAAAATGGTAAATTTAAAAGTTTATGATGATTACATTCCTATTACCAAAAGTTTTATTTTATGGAAACCTTAACATTAGCATTCAAATGAATAAAAATAGAAAGAAAACACCCAAATAAAGCAATTTTGTCAATATCATAGCATTATTAAAGGAGACCAGACCAAGAAATAACTTCACTGAATGATCCACAAAATTGTTTTGCAGTTTCACAGTTCACAGATTGTTTTTCAGTGGATATATCTAGACTTCTAATGCTGAGTTTCACTTTCAAATGTCAAAGGCGCCCTTCAGGAAATACACATGCTCAGCCCATTACCTTTGCTTATAAAAAAAATCTACTGCCTTTTCAGTTAACACTGACAGATGAAAGGACATTCTCTGATCTTTTGGCCAAGAACCAGTCATATAAAACCTCCCATGGGCTCTAATTTAGTAATATGAAATGTACAGTACTAGTCACAAGTTTTTTATGACTCAGAATTTGCAAAGAATTTGACCAGGTGTCCTTTCCTAGTTTTGGTGTTATCGAGCCTGGGGAAACTAATATCATAATGATCTATAAAAACGCCTCAGACCTCTGTCTCTGTCTCTTTCTTAAAGTGAGTATCTTTGCATTTCTGTCTCCACCAAGGGAATCTGGGATAAAAATCATATGATAGTGTTTATGATACACCCAGTTCTGTTCTGCAGCTTGTACAGACTCTAATTTGTTCACTAAAGTGCTTTATTATGACTTACCTTACTACTTTCCTCCAGGGAGCAATGCACAGACTATAGTATCAAAAGCTTTTGTACTAAAGCATGTAAGAGGGTCACCCTTGGCATTGTCTGTCATGTTGAAGAACTTCCCTTTGAGCAATATCTTTCTACCACATCAACACCCATATCCCAGGCCCTCTCTGCCCAGCAGCCAAGTAATCATATACTATGATACTGTATATGCTACCCTAAAACACAGGGACATCCAAAGGCACAGTATACCAGAAAAGAGAGTGAGGACTCCCATCCACCAGTCAGTCATCACCCTCAAGGTCTTTATTTCTAGATTTCACTGTCATTTTGGAAATCATGCACCTGAAAGTCACTTGATCTTGTATCAACTTCTGGTAAAATGAGTGACTTCCCTGCATATATTTTATGACTAAAATTTCTCCATCTGCATGAATCGTTCTAAAACAATTTGGTTAAAAATCACAAAATAGCTGAAAATAAAAATCTTTCCCATCACTGCTTTTAAACTATATGTAATATATAATTAATATTATTAATTTCTGCATTATGTTAAAATATTATGTTATTATCTATTATTAATAGATATATAATTTTATATATATAACTTCTATGTATCATGAGACCATTTTATAATTATTTTATGCTATAATTCATTTTAAGTCTTTTCTTCCAGAAGTATTTGGTTTGGGCATCATTTTTGTTACACTTGTTTACAAATGTTTATTTCTATTTTAGTATTTTTATTTATTTCTCAATCTATTAAAATTATTTTAAAGTCATTGGTTAATATTTTTAGGAGTTATAAAATAATATTTCTCTAAGTAAATTACCCAAAATGAATTGGTAAGTCTTTAACTTTCTCTTTCCCACTTTCTCATATGCCATTAATTTTTAAACAATCTAGAGTAATGTTAAGCTTTTAAAAATACACTTTAAAAGCTATTTTGTCCACTTTCTATGATATTTAACTATGTTTTCCTAATTTTTTTTAACATAAGGAATTGTGACAAATCATTCTTTACAAAGAAAAGTAAAACTTTCAAAAAGAACAAATGAATGGGCTTTTTTCTTCTTTTTGTCAAATATTTTTGAAAAGAGCATCATGGTTTAGAATGTTGTTTTGAAAATAGACTAAGAAATAAAGAAATCAGAAATACTTTCTAAATATTTTAAAATTAATTTAGTTTTCACAGACTTTGTTGTACCATTAACCCTAAATCCTCAATACATGCATAGTGCTATCCCCTTTTGTGAACAAATGATTTTTATAATGAAATGGGAAGCATCACTGGGTGCAAAGCTGCAGAGATTAGAAATATCCATTTTTTGACCAATATCCTAATTTTAACAATTGTTTCCAACAAGTTGATTTTTAAAACCATCTACCTTCGACTTCCCCATATTTATACTCTCATTTTAAATTTCAAATACTCAAGTTACATTCCAAACCTCAAAGTGTTAGAAAACTTTTTCTCACATTATTCTTATTGTCTAGGTGTTTATCGCATAAAAAGGGCTTCATTGTCATCTGGTCACAAAGACAATACCAGTGATAATCTCATCAGAAAATCTGGTGTTAACCATCCCTGAAACTTGAATGTCTGTTTCCCTAGAATATTAGGTCTTTCTGAACATCAGTTGGCTGCATTCTCCTACTGCTCTAGACTTTTAAAAGATATTTTCACGGGAGTCTGCTAAAGATATCCTTTCTTCCTGTCCACCTGCTGTACAGCAACCCCTCCGAGATTCTACCTTGTAGCATAAAGTCTAATTAAGAGATAGATGCATGTAACTGGAGACACTAGGCACAGATGAGCCCTGCCCTGTTGGAGGCAGCATCCTCCTGGGTGCACCGGTAAGGCTAAGCTTTAAGAGTTCTCTGCTTTTGTTGGTGAAACTCATGCACTCAGAGAAAAGTCTCTACCTGGCCCAGGCCCATCTCCATAGTTCCAGAAAACTCACTGTCCTCTAGATAAGTAGGCAACCACTCTGGACTGCCTTCATCACCAGAACCACCCACAGTAATTCTGAAAATGACTGTTATTGGTGTCTATGTTTTGGGAATACCCTTGTTCCCAGAATCATGGTGCTTGTTAGCACTGGTGGCTGCCTCCTCCTTGTTCTACTATCAAGAAGCCAGAGAGTTTATCAGCTTTGGAAAGGAAAGTTCAGTCCAGAAGCCAGGCCATTCAGGATTTTCCCAGTAGATACTATAATGACACTTCTGGGATTTATGTTGCTCAGGCCTGGAATGTCAAGAAGCATGAGAGGGCAAGATGACAAAGTTAAGAGAGCTAGCTTGGCAGTCAGACTGTTAGTTCTACCCTGTAAAATATCCTTTTGCTTCCCATGCACTTGTCCCTCAATCTATGATTCTATTCCCCTTCCTCCCTGATCTAGGACCTGGTTCCATCATTTATGATCCCACACCACTGTGTGTGGATGGCGTGGGATCATAAATGGAATGGAATCCCCCCAAAGCAGGCAAATATTCATGTGCCAGTCATTTATGTGAAAGTTTGAAAGGGGAGTGGAGAAGTGAGACAGGGAAGGGAAGGCAGCCAGTGAAGATACTTGCTTTTTTCTGGAGGGGACTGGAGATCAATTCTGTGGGGAAACCCTGTGAAACATCATGAAACATGTGCCTCAGAGGAATCGGAACAGTGTGTCAAGGAAGAAGCTGAGGAATTTATGCATCAAATCCCCTCAGCCATTGATTGAGGCCTTCCCTGGGGTGTTACGGGCATTCTGACACTTGTGACCTGTCATGAACTTGGGCAGAAGATCCTTCCCTAGGCAACCTTCTGGCCAAGAGATTCAGATCTTGGGCAGGAGCACACTCTGTGTGGATGCAGGGTGGGTCAATGTCTGCCTCTCCCCACCTTTCTCTTTGATAAAGGAAGAAAAAAAGAAAGAGGGGGGAGAAGAATGAAAGAAAGTTTACCAAAAAAGAAAAAAATAAAGGGGGAGGGAAGGAGAAGAAAATTTGATTTCACCATTTACTTAGCATTTATTATGTGTAAGGTACTTCATCCACTTCTCACAGCATTCCTATGACATGAGCATTTTATTATTCCCATTTTACGAGGAACACACTGAATTGAAAGAGGTTAAATGAAATCCTCCCGAATCATACAACTGGCAGGTTAGGGAGTTGGGATTCAAATTCAGGTTTTCCTCTCCTGCTCAAAATTCTTAGTAGTTTACTGTTACTTAGATATAGTCTCTCCATGATCTGATGATATAATTTGATGGAATATGAAGACTCCTGGCCCAGGAGTCAGAAGAACAGAGCCCCAGTCCTGATCTGCCAGTCCCTGCCCCACTGGGATCACACTCCAGTCACTTTCTCTTTCCGAAGTTTCATTTTCCTTGTCAGTAAATCAAGGAGCTAGACTAAATGATGGTTAAGACATCTGCCAGGTTTAACAGTTTAGGATTCTTTCCACTGATTACCATCTGTTAGTCTTCTATCCCAATTATATTCCAACTAACCTGGAAAAATCTTCATTCTCCTAAAACCTCATGCTGTACCAATAATACTGCTCTCCCCCAGAGATTGTCCCTACCTAAATCTTCCATATCTTCCAAATGGTTTATCTTCCAGAAAGGCATATTTTTCACTCTAGCTAGAAACAAGATCTCGTTCTCTGAAGTCTTACTGTATTTTCTTTATATTTTCCTAATAAGGCCAAATTCTGTATCTTGTCTGTCTGTATAAGGTCTGTCTGACCTTATACATCATTATGAATCGTCATGTAGAGCATAGACTCTGGAGCCAGATTGTCTGGGCTATCCTCCCAGCTCCTCCACTTTCCAGCTATAGGAACTTGGGCAAATTATTTCTGTGCTTCAGTTTCCTCCTCTGCGATATGGGGATAATCATTTTAAACTATGTTAGTGGGGTTTATAAGTTTAAAAGAGTTAATATAGGTAAAGTGTTTACAGCAGTTCCTGGCACATAATAACCACTATGCATGCATTTGCTGTTATTATTAAAAATTATTAACTGTTTTGATTTGTTTTTTGGTAGTACTTTGAGTATGCATATTCTCTCTCTTGCAATCTTGTAGTTTTTTGAGCATAGGGATTTGTCTGTCTTCTTTCTCTTTATATCTTTTAAGAGAGTGTCTCATATGTAGTAAGGACTCAATAAATATTTGATTGTGTGTTTATGTGTGTGTGCTATGTATCATTATTATGTTTGTACCTGTCATTATCTTTCTTTGCTGCTTCCCTTATTTGTTTTGTTTGTTCTGTTTGCTTGTTTTCCTTCTGCAGAAGTCCTACAGCAGAAAGTGTCTTATTATCTCCTGTTTTGCTTTCATCTGCTGACAATGTTTCTATAAGGTCCTTGGGAATTTTTCCTTTGTGGGTTCATCATTTCCTACCAAAATATACAACATGTATTAAATGCTTAGGAATTTGGAAATATGGACAAATAATATATAATTAATAAATATAGACATTGGTACTTCTCTTCTCTCTCCACCCCACCACCAAGTATGAGATCCTAAAATTAAAACCACTTTCAATTATATTTTCTACCCTCAACTCTAATAAAGAATAGACTTTTGGGCACCTGGGTGGCCCAGATGGTTAAGCGTCTGCCTTCGGCTCAGGCCATGATCCCAGGGTCCTGGGATCGAGTCCCGCATCGGGCTCCCTGCTCCTTGGGAGCCTGCTTCTCCCTCTGCTTCTCTCTCTCTCTCTCTCTCCCTCTCTCTCCCTCTGTCTCTCATGAATAAATAAATAAAATCTTAAAATATATATATATATAAATAAATAAATAAAATCTTTAAAAAAAAAAATAGACCTTCTTAGGTGTTCATTCAAAATAGAACTAAATCTCCATTATTCTTTTCTGCAAAACTTTCAAATACCTACCTGACAGAATGTGTTCCTCTGTGGGTAGAAACTCAGAAGATCTGGGCCACTAGATAGAACCCTGAGTGTTATCTTCAAAACAGTCTAGAATATCAATTGATGATTCTTCAAATCAACATGAATTAGTTTCTTTACAGATAAGATAAACATAAGTTTTCTAGGTATTGGTGATACCTTCCCATCATTGGAGGGTACTTTTCAAATTTCCCTTTATTGTTTTTAGCCAGTTTGATTGATTAAATCTGCAATGCTGGCTAAACAGAATGTCTTGGTCAGAATGAAGGGAATGAGATGAGTTTGTATGAGAGTCAACAAGTTTAACCAATGTCTCATTTTCTTATAAACCCATGGCTTTAAAGTCATTGACAGGGCAATGTACTGGTTACCATGGACAATCATAGTCATATTATTAATAAACTATAATTTCCTTGAAGATAAAGTACCTTATTCATCTCTAAAAACCCTAATCCCTAGCACAGATCTAGTAGATACCATAGGTTGTCTATCCAGATCCCTCCTCCCCTTCTCCCTTGCCCAGAGACACCCGGTTGTGTTTAGGTATTAGAATGCCATCTGCTTTCAAGGACATTGAGCAGACTCTCCCCAGCCCTGAGGGAGAGAGGTGAATTTTTATCAATCTCCATAAGCCAATAGTAATACTCTCAATTCCTTTGTCAATGATAAATTAGGAATGAGCATGTGACACAATTCTGGCTTATGAGAACTGAGGGGAAACCTCTTAGGGACCTTTTGGGAGCACTGACTTTGTTCTTAAAAGGGAACCAAAGAGAGGTGCCCGGGTAGCTCAGATGGTTGAGTATCTACTTTTGGCTTAGGTCATGATCTCAGGGTCCTGGGATTGAGCCCCTTGTCAGGCTCCCAGCTCAGTGGGGAGTCTGCTTCTCCCTCTCCCTCTGCCTCTCCCCCTGCTCATGCTCTCTCTCTCTCTCTCTCTCTATATATATATATATCTGTCTCAAATGAATAAATAACATCTTTAAAAAAAAAAGGAACCAAAGAGAGCTACTCTACAACCCAGCAATTGCAGGATAGAAACATAGTGATTCAAAGGGCACATGCACCCCAATGTTTATAGCAGCAATTTCCACAATAGCCAAACTATGGAAAGAGCCCAGATATCCATTGACAGATGAATGGATACAGAAGATGTGAATTTATATATATATATATATATATATATATATATATATATGTATGTGTATATATATATATATATATATATATAGTATTATTATTCAGCCATCAAAAAGAATGAAATCTTGCCTTTGCAATGACATGGATGGAGTTAGAGGGCATTATGCTAAGTGAAATAAGTCAGTCAGAGAATGACAAATACCATATGATTTCACTCATATGTGGAATTTAAGAAACAAAACAGAGGAAAATAGGGGAAGGGAAGGAAAAATAAAATAAGATGAAAATTGAGAGGGAGGCAAACCATGAGATGTTGAACTCTAGGAAACAAACAGAGTTGCTGGAGGAGAGGTGGATGGGGGAAGGGATAATTGGGTGATAAGCATTAAGGAGGGCACTTGATGTAATGAGCACTGGGTGTTATATGCACCTGACAAATCACTAAATTCTACCTCTAAAACCAATTTTTTTAAATTAAAGTTAAAATTAAATGAATAAATAAAAAAGAACCAAAGACAGAGACATTCTCTTTTCAGCCTATCAACACTGCAAACTGCATTTGATGCCTACTGTAGCTGCCATCTTGCATCTTAAAAAGAATCAACCTGAGACCATAAGGAAAACTCTGAGGATGGCAGAACTGAAAGTGAATAAATCTAGCTCCCTGATGACACCTTTGAGCCATTAACTTAACCAACCTTGAAACTCCCCTCCTTCTAGACTTCGTATAAGAAACTTTTGAGCTAATTTTTCTGTTACTTGCAACTAAAACATCCTAATTAATAGAATTGTGGTATTGTATTATTAACTACCTAAATAACTTTTATTATTATTAATATTAACATTAATAATACCTAATAATAACAAAAATAGTAATAATTTACAACCTATATTTTACACTGTGGAAAACAATGTAAAATGTACCCTTATATAAATTATTTCATTTAATACCAATAATTGATTTAGAGAGTTTGCATTACTCTCATTTTACATATAAGCAAACTGAGGCCTAAAAAGGATTAGTAACTTCTTAGTAAGTGACAGAGCCCAGATTTTGAACCTAAGTCCATCTGATTGGATTCTACTATTTTTCAACAAACTTACATTAACCCTCCCAATTAGTTTGTCTTCATAATTACATTCTGAGCAGTTTAGGATTATCATCCCCACTTGAATGAATGAGGGACCCAATAGATTATGTGATTTGCTAAGGGCTACAGAAGAAATGATTAATTCAAATATTTGAGTTTATAGAAATTCACAGTTCTAGGAAATTTAATATGTCTTTATGGCTACTCCCTCACTTTTAAACTGGTATGTATTTGATCAGTTTGGGTTTTTTTCCCCTAAATAACATAGATTACCTTGCACAAGTAAACAAAATTGCCATTCAAAAGAGGGACAGAGAAGTCACTTACCCATGGATATTATTATTAATTACAAAGGGTTAAAAACACATTCATTCAATTAAAAAAATAAAAGACAAGGGCCAACTTCCAGAATGATGATGGAATGAGGAACACAACAGACTCTCCCCAACAAAAAAGAATGTAACTAGGGAAAATTATTAAAAATATGAATAAATAACGGTAATCATTTAAAATTTCTGGAAATTATCCTAAGGGCATCCAGCAAATGGGGAAACATTCATTCCAAAAACAAAACAAAACAAAACAAACAACCCATTATGTCTTGGTAAGAACAGCAAGAGACTGTAGCATTTGAACCAGGACCTACTCTATTACTGTCCCACCCCTCAGCTCGGTGTTACAGAACTTCTATCCTGACTCTATGCAAGCAAGAAGATGGAAGCTCCCTCTTTCCACAGCTCCCAGGCTAGGGCTATAGTTTTATCCTGAGAGGGGTAGGCTGCTATATTTCTCATCCCCTCAACCCCATGTGGCAAAAGCTCTGTTCCAGGCATGTGGGTCAAAGAGGGCAAGGGCTCCCTTCCCTCACACAGCCCCCACTCATTGAGTGGAATCTCTATTCCAAGGGCAAGGGCTCCCTTCCCTCACACAGCCCCCACTCATTGAGTAGAATCTCTACTCCAAGCACAGCAGGGCAAAAAATTGGGGGAGCCCATTGTCCCTCAACCAATTTGCCTTTAGAACCATTGTTCTACACCAGGAGGGCAAGCTGATAAGACCAGGTGCTACAATCTCCCTCCAGTACCTGCTTGTAGAAGAGGGGTATCACTTCAAAAGGAATAGGGGCACGCCTAGCTCTGGTTCATCAGTGCAGAGGTTCTAGTCAGTGGGGAGAGGTATACTATTGGGACAAAACTCCACAGCCCTGCCTGAGGAGACTGACTATATTTGTAATAGTATATGAAGAATGTCATGCCTTGGGGCATTGTCAAAAACTATGGAGAGCAACTGAACGGACATTATATCTTTATAATAGTAGAAACATGCAAAATGTCAGAACAATCAGAAGTCTAACAGAAAGACCCAGGGAAATAAACAACCAAGAGGAGCTCCCCTAGGGTTATGGTCAACTCTGGGCTTCATGAAGATTGTGTACATGTACTAGACTGCAGCCACTCAGGACAAATTAGGACAGGATATGAGGCAGACTTAAAAACATCCCCCCAAAACTGCACACAGATCAACCAACATAAGGCAGACATCTCACGGGTACTAAGGGCATAAACATCACCTCTGACCAAACACGGACTGACGATAAGCTACTCTGACTCAGAGACAATGCCTAGGAAGCCAGGCTTAAAAATAAAGTCATACACATCTCTGACAGTCTGGAAGAGTGTGTGCATGCCCAAGGCCATGCCCTTCCAGGAGTAATTGGAGAGGAAAAAATCTACTAAGCTACTAGATTTCAGCTGGCTGAATGTAGGGGCAAAAATATAAACTCCCTGAACTGTTAGAGCAGCTTTGAAGTCATACATACATCCAGGGGTTAAAAAGTAAAAGTCTAATTGGCCAAGGAGGCTTAAGCACAATTTTTGACCAATAAATGCCTTATGCTGAAGTAAGGGCAATCCTTAGGTATCCGGGCAAAAAAGATAAAATAAGAAAAAAAAATTGGGGCAGAACATCAGAGATTGTTGTTGCCCACCGTGGAGGGAAATAGACTTCAAAGAGGGCAGTTAAGTCACTAAACAAATAAATGCCCAAGTAAACAGTGACAAGATCAAGCCCCTGGATGTAGGCATGGGGCATCAGTGTCCAAAGTTGCTACATTATGTCATTTAAAATGGCCAGCTTACAACCAAAAATTATGAGAGGGAAAGAAACAGGAAATTATGATCCATGCGCAGGAAAAAAGGCAGGCAAAAGAAACTGTCCTCAATGGGCCCAGGTGGTAGTCTTATCAGATGATGACTTCAAAGTTGCCATCATAAATATTTTCAAAAACTAAAGGAAACCATTTCTGAAGAATTAAACAAAGATATGACAATGACATCTCATCAGAGGAAAAAAGATAGAAATTACAAAAGAGACCAAGTGGAAATTCTGGAGTTTAAAAGTATGATAACCAAAATGAAAAATTTACTAGAGGGAATCAACAGTAAATCTGAGACACCAAAAGAAACAATCAGTAAACTTAAAAATAGATCAACAGAGATTATACATCGTGAATAACAGAGAGATAAAAGAATGAAGAAAAATAAAGTCTCAGACAAAATTGGTATACCATTGAGAACACTGACATACACATAATAAGAATATCAGAAGAGGATGAATAGAAAAGGACAGAAAAAATACTCAAAGAAATAATGACTCAAAAAAATTTTAATTTCTCAAATTTGATAAAACCAAACAAAATATTCTACATATCCAAGAAGCTCTATCAACTCTAAGTAGTATAAACACAGAGATCTACACCTAGACACATCATAGTAAAATGCTGAAATATAGGGATAAAAAGAAATTCTTAAAAACAGTAAGATTAAAACAATTCATAATGCAGAAGAGAACAACAATTATAGCTGCTCTCTCACTAGAAACAATGGAGGTCAGAAAGGCAGTGGCGGACATATTCAGAGCACTGAAAGTAAAAAAATCCTCAACCAAGAATCCTACATTGAGCAAAACTATCTTACAAAAATGAAGGCAAAAGACATTCCCAGATTAAAGGAAAAAGAATCTGAGAGAATTTCAGTAATTTGCTAGGAAACTTGGCTTATAAGAAATGCTATAAAGAAGTTCACAGGCTGAAATCAATTGCTACCAGGTAGTAATTCAAATCCACGTGAAAGAACAAAAAGCTCTGGTAGAGATAATTATGTCGGCAAATATAAAAGAAAATATAATGGCATATTTCAACTTATTTCTAATATTAACTGATATAAAATTTAATTGTATGATACAATGTGTACGTAATTGTATTTTGCAGGCTGTAGCTTATAGAAATATAATGTAGTTGACAATAACTATATAAAGTGTGTGAATAGGAGCAAAACTGCATTGAGTAAGAAAATGACACCAGATGGTGACTTGAATCCACAAAAATAGAGAAAGCCAGAGATAGCAAATAAGATTAATATAACAAGTCTATAAATATATACTTGTTCTCTTTTCTTCAATCAGCTTTTTAAAATAGAAATAAGATTATATAAAATAATAATTATAGGAATGTATTGTTGGATTTGTAACATAAGTAGGCATACTTTGTGAAACAATAACAGCACAAAAGGGTAGAAGAAAATGGAGCTTTATAAAAGCAAAGTTTTTATGTTTATTGAAATTAAAATTGGTATAAATCTAAAGTAGATTTTGGTAAGTTAAGAGCATATTGTAAATTCTAAAGTAGCTACAAAGAAAATAATTTTTTAAATATGATTTAAAAAATAAAGGTTTTAAAATGTTTCACTGGAAAATATCCCCTTAATACAAAAGAAGATAGTAAAGGAGAAACAAAGAGGGGGAAAACAAAACAAAACAAAACAAAAAAGGAAAATGGCAGCTGTATTATCAATCATATCAATAACATTAAATGTAAATGGGTTAAACCATCCAATCAAAAGGCATGGTTTATCAGACTGCCCTAGAAAAAAACAAATTCTCATAAACCAGAATTGTCACAAGCTCATTCCTAATTTATCATTGACAAAGGAATTGAGAGTATTACTATTGGCTTATGGAGACTGATAAAAATTCACCCCTCTCCCTCAGGGCTGGAGAGAGGCTCAATGTCCTTGAAAGCAGATGGCATTCTAATACCTAAACACAACTGGGTGTCTCTGGGCAAGGGAGAAGGGGAGGAGGGATCTGGATAGACAACCTATGGTATCTACTAGATCTGTGCTAGGGATTAGGGTTTTTAGAGATGAATAAGGTACTTTATCTTCAAGGAAGTTATAGTTTATTAATAACATGACTATGACTGTCCATGGTAACCAGTACATTGCCCTGTCAATGACTTTAAAGCCATGGGTTTATAAGAAAATGAGACATTGGTTAAACTTGTTGACTCTCATACAAACTCATCTCATTCCCTTCATTCTGACCAAGACATTCTGTTTAGCCACCATTGAAGATTTAATCAATCAGGCTAGAGGAGACAAAATTTAGATTCAAAGACACAAATAGGTCGAAAGTAAAGGATAGAAAAATATATTTCAAAAGAGAGCTGGAGTAATTCTACTAATATCAGACAAAATATATTTTAAAACAAACAAAAAATGTTACTAGAGATAACAGAGAAATTCCATAATGATGATAAGGTGATTCCATGAGGAATATATATAGTAACTGTAAACATATATTCTCCTAACAACTAAGTCCCAAAATACATGAAGCCAAATCTGGAAGAATATATGGGTAAAAGGGATTATTTAACAATAATAGTTGAAAATTTCGATACTCAGTTTAAATAATGGATAACAAGAGACAATTAGGAGAAAAGATGGTGGAGGAGTAGGGGACCCTATTCCAACTGGTCCCCGGAATTGAGCTGGATATCTACCAGACCACTCTGAGCACCCATGAAATCAGCCTGAGTTGTAAGAAGATCTGGATCTCTACAAACAGAATATTGCAGACGGTTGGTTTCAAGGTATGAAGGGGGAGCCGTGATTCCACGGGCAGATATTGGAAGGTAAACGGCAGTGGGAGGGAGCCCAGCTGTGGGGGATCCTACACTGCTGGTGAGTGACAGCCTTGTGCTCTGGGGACAGGCACAGACTTGCAGACCAGTAGCAGTGGGAAAGGGAATTTAGGGCAGCCCGCGGGGTGGAAACCCGGAGCAGCGGGGTCGTGCGTGCAAACTGGGAACGGCTGGTGGTTTTAGAAGCACAAAGGGCAGAGACATGCCCCAACCTGGAGGCAGGACTGGGGGCGCTGTGGAGGGGCGCACAACCCAGGACGCTGCAGTTTATAGCAGCACAGACAGAAATGGAGCTAGTGTGGCCTGGAGAGCTCACTGAAGAACAGACTGCGATCTCTCTGCTCTGAGGCAGAGGGTTGGAAATGAACTCTTCTGCTCTGACTCTTGGAAGAGATGCAGAAAGCCACCAGGGAAAACTGCCAGAGAACAAAAGCCCCCAAAACTGGTTCCCACTGAGCCTAACCCTGCCACAGGGCGGGCAGGGCAACTCTGCCCAAACAGGGTTGCCTGAGTAACAACGTGGCAGGCCCCTCCCCCAGAAGAGAGGCTGGGAGAATAAGAGGCCAGCAACCCTAAGGTCCCTAGAAAACAGGTGCATCTTGCTTGGGTTCTGGTCAATAATTTGGACTCTATACATTCCCTCAACCACCCATCAACAGAATGACTAGGAGGAGGAACCCCCAAAATAGGAAAGACTCAGAGATTATGACTTATGCCGAGATTTACAAATGGATGCATATATAACCAAGATGTCAGAGATGGAATTCAGGCTAGCAATTGTGAAAACAATAGCTAGAATGGAGAAATCAATTAATGGCAACATAGAGTCTCTAAGGGCAGAAATGAAAGCTGAATTGGCAGAAGTTAAAAATGCTATCAGGATCCAATCTAATCTAGATAATCTAACAGTAGGGTAATTGAAGCAGAAGAACAAATCAGTGACCTGGAAGACAATTTAATAGATAAAAAGGGAAAAGAGGAGGCCAGGGAAAAACAACTCAGAATCCATGAAAATAGAATCAGAGAATTAAGTGACACCATGTTCCAATGTCAGAATTATTGGAATCCCAGAGGGAGTGGAGAGAGAGAGAGGACTAGAAGATATATTTGAGCAAATCATAGCAGAGAATTTCCCTAATCTGGGGAATGAAACAAACAGTCATGTCCTAGAGGCAAGATCAAGGAAAACAGGCCTCCCAAGATCAAGGAAAACAGGCCAACACCCTGGCATGTAATAGTAAAACTCGCAAATCTTAGAACCAAGGAAACCATCTCAAGGGCAGTTAGGGGGAAGAGATTCTTTACCTACAGAGGGAGGAACATCAGAATAACATCAGACCTATCCATAGAGACCTGGCAAGCCAGAAAGGCCTGGCAAGACATATTCAGGGTACTAAACGAGAAGAACATGCAGCCAAGAATATTTTATGCGGCAAGGCTGTCATTTAGAATGGATGGTGAGATGCAGAGATTCCAAGACCAGCAGAAACTGAAAGAATATGTGACCACTAAGCCGGCCCTGCAAGAAATATTAAGGGGCCTTCTATAAAAGGAGAAAGTCCCCAAGAGTGATATACAACAGAAATTTACAGGGACAATCTATAAAAACTATGTCTTCACATGCAACATGATGACAATTAATTCGTATCTTTCTATAATCACTCTCAACGTGAATGGCCTAAATGCTCCCATAAAACAGCACAGGCTTGCAGACTGGATAAAAAGACAGGACCCATCCATATGCTATCTACAAGAGACTCATTTTGAACCTAAAGATACATCCAGACTGAAAGTGAAGGGATGGAGATCCATCTTCCATGCCAGCAAACCTCAAAAGAAAGCTGGAGTAGCAATTCTTATATCAGACAAATTAGATTTTAAACTAAAGTCTGTAGTTAGAGACACAGAAGGACACTATATCATTCTTAAATGGTCTATCCAACAAGAAGATCTAACAATTGTAAATATCTACACCCCCAACATGGGAGCAGCCATCTACATAAGCCAACTGTTAACCAAAATAAAGAGTCATATTGATAACAATACATTAATTGTAGAAGGCCTCAATACTCCACTCTCAGCAAGAGACAGATCATCTAAGCAGAAAATCAACAAGGAAACAAGAGCTTTGAATGATACACTGGACTAGATGGACCTCATAGATGTTTATAGAACATTCCACCCTAAAACAACAGAATACTCATTCTTCTTGAGCGCACATGGAACTTTCTGCAGAATAGACCACATACTGGGTCACAAATCAGGTCTCAACCGATACCAAAAGATTGAGATTATTCCCTGCATATTCTCAGACCACAGTGTTTTAAAACTGGAACTCAATCACAAGAAAAAAATTGGCAGAAGTTCAAACACTTGGAAGCTAAAGACCACTCTGCTCAAGAATGTGTGGGTCAACCAGGAAATCAAAGAAGAACTTAAACAATTCATGGAAACCAATGAGAACAAAAACACATCGGTCCAAAACCTATGGGATACTGCAAAGGCGGTCCTAAGAGGGAAATACATAGTCACCCAAGCCTCACTCAAAAAAAATAGAAAAATCCTGAATTCACCAACTAACTCTACACCCTAAAGAACTAAAGAAAAAGCAACAAATGATGCCTAAGCCATGCATTAGAAGAGAAATAATTAAGATTAGAGCAGAGATCAATGAATTAGAAACCAGAAACACAGTAGATCAGATCAACAAAACTAGAAGTTCGTTCTCTGAAAGAATTAATAAGATCAATAAACCACTGGCCAGACTTATCCAAAAGAAAAGAGAAAGGACCCAAATTAATAAAATTGTGAATGAAAGGGGAGAGATCACGACTAACACCAAGCAAATAGAAACAATTATTAGAAATTATTATCAACAACTATATGCCAATAAACTGAGCAATCTGGATGACATTTCATCCAGATGCCTTCCTAGAAACCTATAAGCTGCCAAGACTGAAACAGGAAGAAATTGACAACCTGAATAGGCCAATAACCAGTAACGAGATTGAAGCAGTGATCAAAAACCTCCCAAAAAACAAGAGTCCAGGGCCTGATGGATTCCCTAGGGAATTCTACCAAACATTCAAAGAAGAAATAATACTATTCTACTGAAGCTGTTTCAAAAAGTAGAAACAGAAGGAAAACTTTCAAACTCATTCTATGAGGCCAGCATTACCTTAATCCCCAAACCAGGCAAAGACCCCATCAAAAAGGAGAATTTCAGACCACAATCCCTGATGAGTATGGATTCCAAAATCCTCAACAAAATCCTAGCTAACAGGATCCAGCAATACATTAAAAGGATCATCCACCACAACCAAGTGGGATTTATCCCTGGGATGCAAGGGTGGTTCAACATTCGCAAATCAATCAATGTGATAGAAAACATTAATAAGGAGAGAGAAGAAACATATGGTACTCTCAGTTGATGCAGAAAAAGCATTTGACAAAATACAGCATCCTTTCCTGATTAAAACTCTTCAGAGTATAGGGATAGAGGGAACATTCCTCAGGTTCATAAAATCCACCTATGAAAAACCCACAGAGAATATCATCCTCAATGGGGAAAAGCTGAGAGCCTTTCCCTTAAGATCAGGAACACGTCAAGGATGCCCACTCTCACCACTATTGTTCAACATAATACTAGAAGTCCTAGCAACAGCAATCAGACAACAAAAAGAAATAAAAGGTATTCAAATTGGCAAAGAAGAAGTCAAACCCTCTCTTTTCGCAGATGACATGATACTCTATGTGGAAAACCCAAAAGACTCCACCCCCAAATTACTAGAACTCATACAGCAATTCAGTAATGTGGCAGGATACAAAATCAATGCACAGAAATCAGTTGCTTTCTTATACACTAACAATGCAACTGTAGAAAGAGAAATTAGAGAAACGATTCCATTTACAATAGCACCAAAAACCATAAGATACCTCGGAATAAACCTAACCAAAGAGGTAAAGGACCTATACTCTAGGAACTACAGAACAGTCATGAAAGAAATTGAAGAAGACACAAAAAGATGGAAAAATATTCCATGCTCATGGATCAGAAGAATAAGCATTGTTAAAATGTCTATGCTACCCAGAGCAATCTATACCTTCAATGCCATCCCGATGAAAATTCCAATGACATCTTTCAAAGTGCTGGAACAAATAATCCTAAAATTTGTATGGAATCAGAAAAGACCCCGAATTGCCAAGGAAATGTTGAAAAAGAAAAACAAAGCTGGGGGCATCACGTTGCCCGATTTTAAGCTATATTACAAAGCTGTGATCACCACGATAGCATGGTCCTAGCACAAAAACAGACATATAGACCAATGGAACAGAATAGAGAACCCAGATATGGACCTTCAACTCTATGGTCAAATAATCTTTGACAAAGCAGGAAAAAACATGCAATGGAAAAAAGACAGTCTCTTCAATAAATGGTGCTGGGAAAATTGGACAGCCACATGCAGAAGAATGAAACTCGACCATTCTCTAACACCATACACAAAGATAAACTCAAAATGGATGAAACACCTAAATGTGAGACAGGAATCCATCAAAATCCTAGAGGATAACATAGGCAGTAACCTCTTTGACATCGGCTGCAGCAACTTCTTTCAAGATACATCTCCAACAGCTAGTGAAACAAAAGCAAAAATGAACTTTTGTGACTTCATCAAGATAAAAAGCTTCTGCACAGCAAAGGAAACAGTCAACAAAACAAAGAGGCAACCCACAGAATGGGAGAAGATATTTGCAAATGACACTACAGATAAAGGGCTGGTATCCAAGATCTATAAAGAACTTCTCAAACTCAACACCCAAAAAATAAATAATCAAGTCAAAAAATGGGCAGAAGGCATGAAAAGACACTTCTCTGAAGAAGACATACAAATGGCTAACAGACACATGAAAAAATGTTCATCATCCTTAGCCTTCAAGGAAATTCAAACCAAAACCACATTGAGATTCCACCTTACACCAGTTAGAATGGCAAAAATTGACAAGGCAAGAAGCAACAAATGTTGGAGAGGGTGTGGAGAAAGGGGAACCCTCTTACACTCTTGGTGGGAATGCAAGTTGGTACAGCCACTTTGGAAAACATTGTGGAGTTTCCTCAAAAAATTAAAAATAGAGCTACCCTATGACCCGGCAATTACACTACTGGGTATTTACCCCAAAGACACAGATGTAGTGAAAAGAAGGGCCATATGCACCCCAATATTCATAGCAGCAATGTCCGCAATAGCCAAACTGTGGAAGGAGCCGAGATGCCCTTCAACAGACGAATGGATAAAGAAGATGTGGTCCAGATATATAATGGAATATTACTCAGCCATCAGAAAGGATGAATACCCAACTTTTACATCAACAGGGATGGGACTGGAGGGGATCATGCTAAGTGAAATAAGTCAAGCAGAGAAAGTCAATTATCATGTGGTTTCACTTATTTGTGGACCATAAGGAATAGCACGGAGGACATTAGGAGAAGGAAGGGAAAAATGAAGGGGGGGGACTCAGAATGGGAGATGAACCATGAGAGACTATGGACTCTGAGAAACAAACACGGTTCTAGAGGGGGGGGGATGGGTTAGCCTGGTGATGGGTATTAAGGAGGGCACCTACTACATAGAGCACTGGGTGTTATATGAAAACAATGGATCGTGGATCACCACATCAAAAACTAACGATGTATTGTATGGTGACTAACATAACACAACAAAACTTAAAAAATTTTTAAAAATAAATAATGGATAACACAAATAGGCAGAAGATCAACAAGGAAATAAAAGACTTGAACAAGACTATAAAACAAATAGATTAACAGATATCTGTACAGCACTCCACCCAAGGACAGTATAAGATACACTCATCCTCAGTGCACATGGAACATCCTCTAGTATAGCTAAAAAACAAGTCTCAAAACATTTAAAACACCTGAAATTGTACAAAGAATATTCTCAAACCAAAATTAAATTAAACTAGAAATCAATAACAAAGAAAATTTGAGAAATTCACAAATATCTTTTTAAGTAAGTCTCCTGTATAAATGAGTCCAAGAAGGAAATAACAGGAAAAATTAGAAAGTGACTTGATGATTTAAAATGAAAACATTGTATACCAAAAATGGAATGTTATTAAAGAAGTGCACAGTGAGAAATTTATGGTCAGATGATGAAGGGAAAGGACAAGTAGAAATACAGTGATTTATTCAGTAAGGAACTTGGGCTGGAGTTAGAGGACCAGATTCTTGTTTGGAGTCTGTCATAAAGCTCCTGTGTAACTTCATAAGTCACTGAAACTCCTGAGATCTCCATTTCCTCATCAATAAAGTAAGAAGATTGGGATAAATATCTCCAAGATCTTTTCCAGCCTTTCATTCTATGGCTCTTAGTTAGCAAACATCCTAACTAGCTTTTCTATTTCCTTCTGTGCCTTCAAAAAACAGGTGAAACTCACCAGCATCTCTGTTTTCTTGTCACGTATGATGCTAGACCATCTTAGATTTGCTGTTCTAAACTTCATTATTTGTGTTTTTTTTAAGATTTTATTTATTTATTTGACAGAGAGAGAGAGAGAGAGAGACAGCAAGAGAAGGAACACAAGCAGGGGGAGTGGGAGAGGGAGAAGCAGGCTTCCCACTGAGCAGGGAGCCCAATGTAGGCCTCGATCCCAGGACCCTGGGATCATGACCTGAGCCAAAGGCAGACATTTAACAAATGAGCCACCCAGGCACCCCTAAACTTCATTATTTCAACACAGACTCACCAATTACTCCTTTTTGTATTGCCTTGTTCCTCTCCTAATCATCCCTTACTTTTAAAACTGGTGTTTCCTTTCATGTTTGAATATTCTTTTCCCTCCCTGTATGTAGTACTGGTGTATTTTTAAAACTTCCTTCTCTGGCTTTACACATTTAGAGTTTCATCAGTGACCATTTGACCTTTTCTGTTTTTGATGGACTCCTTCAAAAGGTGTTGGCACTTTGGTCAGTTTAAGAATGGTTTGTGGGTTGGGTAGTGGATGAGAAATCCACTTGCACTGTCAAAAATGATTATGTTGGGCGCCTGGGTGGCTCAGTTGGTTAAGCGACTGCCTTCGGCTCAGGTCATGATCCTGGAGTCCCTGGATCGAGTCCCACATCAGGCTCCCTGCTTGGCAGGGAGTCTGCTTCTCCCTCTGACCCTCCCCCCCGCCCCTTGTGCTTTCTCTCTCTCTCATTCTCTCTCTCTCTCAAAAATAAATAAATAAATAATCTTAAAAAAATGATTATGTTGACAGGTAATGATTTTTGCTCTGGATCTTAGTGTAGACTGGCAAATTCATATGTGATGGCTTTCCTTAGGAAAGCAGCTATTTCTAGCTCAATAGAAAGGTATTTAATGCCACTGAACTTGCTACATTTCTATTTCTTGAAATACAGTAGGAAAATGGGAAGGAAATTAGGATGGTGAATACTTTTTGCCAACACAAATAAAGACAGAGAAGAATGAGAGGCCTAATGGTCTCAAACACTTATATCAAATCTTTTCCTTGGTCTTCATCAATAAACTATCATTTATTAGGTATTCTTAGGTGTGAGCATCAAGCTCAGTATCACTGACCCAGTGGTCTTAGACTTAATCATACATATATTTTAAAACTTTTCTACGTAGATCAAGACTGGTTTACATCACTGAGGGGGGATTTGAACACACAAAAATGAATGGGAAGGGGAGTAGTTAGGGTCTTTTTGTGTAGCTAGAAAGGACTTTAAAAACGGGTAAAATCCTGAAATGGTAGATTGTGTATTCTGGATGCTTCTCTGGAATTCTTTGTCCGCAGCCAGTGGCCCCTTCTCCTCCTGCTTAGTAGGGCCTATTTAACCATTTGAGTCATTCTGTCCTCTCTTCCTTCTCCTCCCTCCAAGCCTGCTCCTCATTTAAAAGAAAAAAAAAAAAATATATATATATATATATATATATATAGTTCACTGACATCACACAACTTGGTGTTCTCCCTCCACCAATCTTTGTACAAGTTTTGCTTCTAATTATAAATAAACCTGTACACCACTCCAACCTCACCCTCCAAAGGATTTCAGGCAGCAGTCAAGAGGCAGTCTGAAGGACAGGCAGGGGGAAGGGGTATTTCATTCAGTCTTTCCCACACCTTAAGTGTCCTGTGTGATTCTGGAGCTGGAGGAAATGACTGGGAATGTGATGCTCCAAAAGACCACCCTGCCATCGGTGTTATAAAGGCAGAAAATGTTCTGTTAGCCCAGTTCACAGTAGTTTAAAACTCAGGGTAGAACTCCCTTCCCTTTTGAAAACTGCCTTGAGGCTTTTGAGAACCACAGACAGTGTGTGCCTCCAGGGCCGGCTCATTCAGGGCACTCCCAGGAAAGGCGTGAACCCATTCAGGAAAATGTGTTCCTGGGGGGAAACTGCTTTGCAGCTCTTTCCTCAGCACCTGCAGATGTTCCACAAAGTTGAAAGTAAGCTTATGCTTTTGGGAGTTCAAGCCCATGCCCCTGCCACCCTGGTTTCATTTACCTCCTCAGTGCTGCACTGGAATCTTTTTTCCCCTGTACTTTTTACTTTGATTTTCTTAGATTTACAGTAGAAGTACTCACTAAAGCCAATCCACTCTCTATCGGCTTAAAATTGGTCAGTGGTGAGACAATATAACAGAACTGAAACTCGAAACTGTGGACAGACTCACTTTTCTGGAGATGAGTCTGCCTATTTAGGGTGACAGTGCGTTGTCAGTATTCTGGAACTGGCAGAATCAATTTCCTTCCCGGTATTTTCTACCTCAGTCCCCGGGGGTGGAGTGGGTTGGGGGCTGTGCAGAGCAACCTGAAAAACCTTTACAGGCATATACATTCTGGTGGGGAAGAGTCAGTGGTTAAGGCAGTGAGCTAATGGAGAGAGGTGTGGCTTGACTCTCAGCAAGAGCACTCTGAATGCCAGGAATTCACAAGTGCTGGCCCTGGTGGTGAGAAATTCCTGCTGAGTGACAATGAGGGAGGAAGGTTCAGAGCAAATTCTTCTGCTTATCCCTGGGACATCTTCCCCAGCAGGTGGCCCATTCTTTTTTTCTCTTCTTACCTTCTTCTCTTCTCTTCACTTCCCCTCTTCTCTTCTTTCTCCTCTCCTCTCTTTTTTCTCTCCCTCTCTTTTTTTTTGCCATAAAAGATTTTAGTTTATTTAATTTAACAAAAAAGATCTCTTACTCAACTATCTTTTGTTTTGCATATTTTCCAATTTTAACAATGTGGCACAGGGGCACAGGGAATTCATTTTTTTGAAGACTTTATATGACACACACACAGAGAGAGAGAGAGAACAAACAGGGGGAGCAGCAGAGGGAGAGGGAGAAGCAGGCTCCTCACCGAGCAGGGAGCCTGAAGTGGGACTCGATCCCAGGACCCTCGGATCACGACCTGAGCCAAAGGCAGATGCTTAACCAACTGAGCCACCCAGGCGCCTTACCTGGCACAGGGAATTCTTTATGCTAATGTTATAGCTCCTTGGTTGAGCCCTAACACCAATATCTGCTTCATTTTTTTTTTTTTTGAGTATAGTTTACACACAATGTTACATTAGTTTCAGGTGTACAACATAGTGATTGGACAAGTTTATACATGATGCTGTGCTCACCACAAGTGTGCTACCAACTATCACAAAAATGGACACACAGATCAATAGAATAGGAAGCCAAGAAATAAAATCACACTTATATGGTCAATTAATCTTTGACAAAGGAGGCAAGAATATCTGAGGGGAAAAAGTCTCTTCAATAAATGGTGTTGGGAAAACTGGACAGCAACATGCAAAAGAATGAAATTGGACCACTTTCTTACACCATACATAAATAAACTCCAAATGGATTGAAGGTGGCACATTCTCACTATCCATTTCTTGTACCCCATGTCTCTGTCCTACCTCAGTTTACTTCACACAGCCAGACAATTTCCCATGGTGTGCTCTCTGTCCCTTGGATCTCCACATAGCTTGGCTCCTCAAAATCATAGCTGTCTTGGCCCAGTGCCATCCTGCAGTAGAGCTCAACCACCTGCCCTAAGTTACATCTCCCAGCCCTGCCTGTTGTCACCCTCTATTCTGTTACCCTGTTTTATTGTCTTCATAGCACCTCTCTATGAAATGATCCTGTTTGCTTCTGTGGTATGTTTTGTTTCTCGCTTTCCTCACCAAAGTGTAAAGTCCAGAAAGGCAGGAACCTCATCTTTCTGATTCACTGCTACATCCCCAGTGCCTGAGAAAGTACCCATTACACTAGGGCCTCAAAATATATGTGGAATGAATGAATTTATGAATAAATGGGAATCACTCTAAGTAAGAAGATATCAACTATATTCAGAAATGAAAATCTGAGCCCTTGGTTAGGTCCTTTATGTATCCTACCTCTATATTTCCATAAAGAGAGTAGATAGAGGTGCATATATGGAATATTTCTCAGGTCAGACTGTGAAGTCAGGGTGATCAGGTCAAGTAATTGACTTTAAATTATCACATATTTGGATACATTTCTCTTACACCCAGCTTATCCAAGTAGGTAGGCACACAGACCCTGAAATGCACTGCTGAGGCCATAATCTGGCTACATAACTGGCTTAATAGTGTGACCTTGGGCAAATCAGTCTCTCTCTGTGCTTCACTTTTTTTGCCTGTAAAATGAAAATAGCCAGATTACTTCCCAAATTGGGTTGTTGTGACAATAACTGAATTAATTTAAGTAATATGCTTAAAAGAGTGTCTAGCATGTCATAGCACCGTAAACGTTTTCTATTATCATTCTCATTTTTTATACTGTGCTTCTAAGTCATGGGAATTTGACCCATTTTTTTTTTTTTTTGGTCACACATTCTGAGAGTCTGGTGAAGGCTATAGACCATTTCTCACAATAATGCTGTTAAAAACATAAAATAAACTACATAATATTATAAAGGAAGCAAATATATTGAAATATATTTATCAAAATTTTTTTAAAAACTGTGATATAGAGGGGCACCTGGGTGGCTCAGTCAGTTAAGTGTCTGACTCTTGGTTTCAGCTTAGATCATGATCTCAGGGTCATGAGATCAAGCCCCTCCTTGGATTCCATGCTCAGCAGGGAGTCTGCTTGAGATTCTCTCCCACTGCCCCTCATCCTGCTCACTCTCTCATGCTCTCTCTAAAAATAAATAAATAAATCTTTAATGAAACCTGTGATATAGAAATATATCTCCTTTTTAAACACACTGAATGATAAGATATATTGGCAGGACTCATAACCACCAAAATTTTAAAGTAGTGAAAAGTATGAACAATAGTTCAAGATATTGGCAGCAACAATGAAAATATTTGTGATTTCTATTAGCAACAAAATCACAGTTACTGCTAATACTGTGGTGGTCATCACTAATAATTGAAGGGAAAGCTAAATTCTATTTAGAGGTTAAAGAAAATGAAGATGCTAATTTTTTTTTTTTTTTTTTTTTTGCAGTTCACAGATACTGATGGTATCCACAGTTGATGTAATCTAAAGTAAGAATTTCTGCTACTCGTACTGTTGGCTCCTCTAACAGCTATCTCAGGGTAGTTTGGCAAAATATACATAATTTTTATATGTGTTTTTTTAGAAATGGGTGTGATTTGACTCCTAGACATATAACCAATAGAAATGTCCATGCACATATGCACACAAGAATGCTTATGACAGTCTGTCTGAAATGGCAAGAGACTGTAAATAACCCACTTATCCATTGACAAAAATCTGTTAGTAATTTTACTAATTTGCACCCTATGAAATACAAGTTTTGTTTTTGTTGGTTTGTTAAGGAAGAAGATAAAAGCTGAAAATTGTCTCCATGTACTGACATAAAAGACACTCTTAATAGCATTATCCCATTTTTGTAAAAACACAATTAATGGTATAGGTATACTGGTTACTGTGGTTATGGGGGTGGTTGATTATGGGAAACTTTCACTTTCTACACATTTTGGTAATCCTTTTTCCAATAAGCCTGTGTCTTCAATTATCAAAAATATGATGATGATTTTTGAAAAATCAAACCCAGCCCTCTCAGGTTTCCTGGCATCCAGAAACTTATATTTTAATGAATGTGTGGAAGACCAAAAACATATTTATTACCATTTGCATGTTTGTGGGAAGTCTCAGACAGACAACCTCTGGGGTTTTTCCTAGAATTCCTACATAAAAATGATGCTGTGCTTCTCAAGCCACGGTCTATTGGTTTAGAGTTACTCAGACATGAACTGAGTGTTTAAACTCAAAATCTTTTAATCTCAAAAGCTTTGAAATCCTTTTGGTCCATTTGGTTTAGTCTGCTAATATTCCTGTTTCTGGACCCCTCTGTCTACCCCACTCTTTAGGATTGGTGCTCCTTGATGTGAGCCCAACTGCTTAAACAATGTCCAGTTACCCATTTCTTATTCTTTACTCTACCTGCAGCAAAGTATTTCTTTACATTCACTGCCCTCCACAGGCTCAGCCCATTCCTGCCATCAGCCCTCATCCTGCTATTAGGGAAGATAGCATACTTCAGGTTAGGGAAACAACTGTACAGCCATATCTGCACATCCATATTTAAGCATCACCCTATAATGCCAAATCGATGACAACAATTTGTTTCAAGAATCCATGCTTCTAAAAAAAAAAAAATTGCCACCTCCTCTTCCTTTCATTTGCACACCTTGTCACCTCTCAACTCACAGAAAGTTAGCTCCTGCCTCCACCATGCTTCTCTCTAAAGTCTCCAACAAGCTCCATGCATGCTGCCGTTCTTTTCTCATTTGTCCTCATGAAATCTGATACTGTTGCTCATTGACACATTTGTGGAAGTTTGTTCTTCTTCACTTCTGGAACATCATGCTACTGATTTTCTTCTTTTTTCTCTTTCATAGATCCTTCTTTTTTTTAATTTTATTTTATTATGTTATGTTAATCACCATACATTACATCATTAGTTTTTGATGCTTCATAGATTCTTCTTTTCCACTCTTAAAGGTCAGCATTCTTCAGGGCACCATTTATGGCTGTAGAACTATGGCCCATAAGCACCTCCAAACTCAGCATGTCGAATCCTAAATTTAGCACTTTTCCTCCAAATCCTCTCTTTATTCTCCACTTCCTACCCCAATGCACGATGCCTTAGCTTTCTATTTGTTCAAGGCCAAACACTGAGCACCTCGTTAGAATTCTCCCTCTTACTCAGCCTCATAACCCAACCTCCCTTTTTATTCTATAGCTTTTACCTCCTTAAATCTCTTCAATTGGTGCTTGCTTCGGCAGCACATATACTAAAATCTCTTCAATTGATCTATTTTACCCCATTATTGCCTTAATTCAGAGTCACATTACTCCTTACCTGGGCAACCACAACACTCTCCCAGCTAGCCTTCTTGCCTGTAGTTTTGCTAGCCTCTACTTACAAATGCCTATGTGATCTTTCTAAAACCCAAATATGATTATCTCATTTTCTTAGTTAAATTTTATAGATGCCCACTGCTTTTACCATAAAACAATTCATTGATCAACCAAGGCCTTTCATGATTTAGTTTCTGCCTAGTTTCTAGGCTCATTTCCTACCGTACCTACCACAGATGGTTCAGTTCAGCCATGTGACATAATTTGCTGCTGAATCTATGTCTCATGTCTATGCATTTATACAATGGTCTCTTACTTGAAGTACCCAATTTCCACACATACTTCACTACCATCATCATACTTATCCATACACACATCTGATATAAATCTAGCTAATGTGAATCTATCCTTGAAAACTCAGTGTCACCTACCCATATAGCTTTCCTTTATTTTCACCTCTTACCATCAATTTAATTTAAATCTATCCTGTGCTGTCACTATCATGGCACTACCTCCTCCACTAGGCCAGATACTTCAAGCACAGAAAAAAAAAATGTCTTATTAGATTCCATATCACCAGTACCTATTGGGTACTCAACAAATATTTGTGGAATAAATAAATGGATGATTTACTTTATGATACAAACCCATTCACTCCCACTACTCCATCCCCACACTGCTAATCAGCTCATGGCACTCTCTTCCTGACATGTCTCCTCCATGCCACCATGAGAATAAAGTCTAAACTCTTTAATCTAGAACTTAAGAGTTCATACCTAATCCCAAACTTCCTTTCCAGAATTATTTCTTATCACATTCCCTGCCATGGATCATTTGCTACAGCCCTTCTCTATTGTGCATTCCTCTCTGAATTCTTAGTCTCATTTCAGACCCTGGCTTACTAAAGGAAAACCAAAAATCATTCTTATTTGGGAAATTCTGCTCACCTCAGGAAGTATTAATTTCTCCTTCCTTTCACTTCTAATACAAAATTCCTTTATTTAGTGTTAATTATATTTTGCTATTTTTATATACAATTGCTCCCCGTTGAGTTATAATGTCTCTAGAGACAAAGAATTTGTCTCACTACTCTCTGCTCACTCTTTTCTATTCCTAACCCCTGACTTGCAAATAATTGGTAACAATTGGTAATCAACAAACATTTGTTAAATCACAAAAATTTAGCTGGGAAATTTTACCTTATTTAAAAACAAGTTTAAATTGTGAATCCCCTAAAGCAAAATTATAAGTTCCATATTCTATACTACACCTGGTTTACTCTAGGCACTGCAACTTCACAGGAAAAGAATAAACAACCAGAAATCCTGGTCACAGGTAACAAAAGTCAAGATTGGCAAGGGAGACTACATGAGACTAAGAAGCTTCTGCACAGCAAAGGAAACAATCAATAGAAGGAAAAGACAACATATGGAGTAGGAGAAGATATTTGCAAATCATATATATCTGATCAAGGGTTAATATCCAAAATATATTTTAAAAATACTCTTACAACTCAATAGCAATAATAATAATAATCTGATTAAAAATGGTCAAAGGACTTGAATAAACATTTCTCCAAAACGACATGCAAATGACCAACAGATATATGAAAAAGTATTCAACATCATTAAGTATCAGAGAAACAAAAATCAAAAGCATAATGACAGCTCACTTCACATCTGTTAAAATGGCTATTACTAAGAAACAAAAGATAATAAGTGTTGAAGATGTGGGAAAAAAGGAACCTTTGTACACTGTAGGTGGGAATGTAAAATGAGATAGACACTATGGAAACCAGTATGAAAGTTCCTCAATAAATTAAAAACAGAACTAATATATGATCAAGTCATTCCACTTCTGGGTATATATGCAAAGGAAGTGAAATCAGAATCTTGAAGATATCTGCATTCCCATGTTCACTGTATCATTATTCACAATACCCAAGATATGAAACAACCTAAATGCTCATCAGTGAATGAATGGATAAAGATGATGTGGTATATGTATACAATAGAATATTATTCAGGCTTAAAAAAGAAGGAAATCCTGGAGCACCTGGGTGGCTCAGTCAGTTAAGTATCTGCCTTCCACTCTTGGGAACCTTGGGATTGGCCCTGCGTCAGGCTCCCTGCTCAGCAGAGAGTCTGCCTGTCCCTCTCCCTCTGTCCTTCCACCTACCTCTGCTCATGCTCAGACTCTCTCTCTCAAATAAATAAATAAAAAATCTTAAAAAAAAAAGAAGGAAATCCTGCCATTTGGGACAACATGGATGAACCTGGAAGACATCACGATAAGTAAAATAAGCTAAACACAGAAGGACAAATACTACATGATCTCACATTTATGAGGAATCTAAAATAGTCAAACTCATAAAAGCAGTAGAATGGTAGTTGAGGGGAAAGGGAAATGGGAAGACATTGGTCAAAGGGTACAAATTTTCAGTTCTGCAAAATGAATAAATCCTAGAGATCTACTGTACAGCATAGTGCCTATAGTATACTTAGCAATTTGTTAAGAGGGTCTTATGTTAGGAGTTCTTTTCACAAATAATAATAATAATAAATAAAAGTGGGAGGAAACTTCTAGAAGTGAGGAATATGTTTATGGCATTGACTAAGGTGATGCTTTCATGCGTGTATACTTATCTCCAAATTCACCAATAGTACACATTAAATATGTACAGCTTTTGCGTGTCAACCATACCTCAATAAAGTGTTTTTTTTAAAAAAGCCTGGAAAATACAAATGTCATTTTTACAGTCACAGGAAAAAGTTCCCTAAATATCTTAATAACATTATTACCACCCAAAAACAAGGTACAATTTAATATATAAGAATGGATATAATATGTGAAAGTAATAATAATAATAATATCCTATTAGGAAAGCCATGCTTTCTGTGAAGGCAGCATTTGTTCCAGGAGATTGAATATACATTTCCTTTATTGATTTTAAAAGAAATGGAATATACAAAGAGTTACACCTCAAGTGTATTTTTAACAAAGATTCAAGGATGTCAATAAGGTCAAAGGAGGCAGTGATATTGGAAAAGACAAATCTCTTTTGGGGACATTTGTAGCCAATAATAAGAATTTCTTTATTAATACAGAACTCAAAGGAAAAAACAAAGCTGGCATCTCTGGTTTTCTTTTTTTTTTAAGATTTTATTTATTTATTTGAGAGAGAGAGTGGGGAGGGGGCAAGGGGGGCGAGGAGTAGAGGGAGAGGGAGAGGGAAAGAATCTCCAGCAGACTTTGTGCTGAGCACAGAGCTTGACTTGGGCTCAATCTCCTGACCCTGAGATCAGGGTCCTGAGATCAGGGCCTGAGCCAAAACCAAGAGTTGGATGCTTAACAGACTGAGCCACCCAGGCACCTTGGCATCTCTGGCTTTCTTAAAACAACCTTGACTTTGCACCCCTAAAAATGCATTCTCTCCTCTCAGCCTGTCCTCTACTTCTTCCATTCCTCTCAGAAGCCCAGGGAAATTCCGATGTTCTCCTGTGTCACTGACCAAAGATGAGCACATCAACTTTGGTAGAAGTTGCTAGTTCCCTGGTGACTGTGTCAGAAACCCATGTATTTCTCCAGGTATTACTCAACATGCCATACCTTCAGTAAATAAACAGTTTTGGCCTCCTTTATGGTTCAGACAATAACAACACAAACGAATATAGGTGAAGGTGGAGGTTGGGGGTAGGGATGAGGTCAGGGTGGTAAAGGGGAGACAGAGAAAGAGTGATATGAAGGGACATCCCCTTCTTGACTCTGGGCACGGCTTTTTTTTTTTTCCTCTCTCTCTCTGAAGTATCATTTTGCATCAAACCCAGCTTAATGAGCTTAACCCTCTGTTAGACCCTGTAGTGGGGTTACAAAAAAATTTTCCCAAACTTTTGGAATCAATCTATTTTTATACATGGAAAACAACTGGAAAATAACATAGGGCATTTTATTATCAAAGGTCAGTTATAATCAAATGATTCATAATTCTTGCTTTGAGTAGTCAGGATGAAGCGTTGCAGGAGCCAGAATTTATTAAGAAGGTTTTTCTGGTGAACGTGGAGCCTAAACTTATTTTGGAAATGTAAACTATTTTGAAAGGCAGAGTACAGGCATCAACACATCATAAGGAGCTTGGCTAAATAACTAAGTAAATTGGGCTTGCTTTCCTACAAAATCCTAGAAACTTGAAATATCTTAAGGATTTCCCAAAGGTCAATTTATCTTAGGCTTTACCTCAATTCTGTTTTCTTTCCCAATATTTAAAAACTCTAATAATAAATTTACTTTGATGTTATGCTTAGTAACCTATCTTTGTGCAGTCCTAGGAAACATGAGCGAAGAAATAGTAAAAATAAAATCTTAAAAAATAAAACGGTCCTTTTCCTCTTTTCACTTTCCTTGTCCTTCCTGAGGAATGTAGTATAAAGACATTAGGTAGGACTGAGCCAGAGGGTCACTAAAACATGGGGTGTAGGAGGAACATCTTGATATAAAGTGTTGGAGCCCATAAGTGGTAAGGGTGGCATCCACACAGGAGTCATAACCCAAAAAGGGTGAGTAGGTAGTCCATGAATAAGCGTGGCTTGACGGGACCCCTGGGTGGCTCAGTCAGTTAAGCACCTGCCTTCAGCTCAGATCATGATCCCAGGGTCCTGGGATTGAGTCCCATGTCAGGCTCCTTGCTCAGCAGGGAGCCTGCTGCTCACTGTGCCCATTACTCCCCATGCTTGTGCTCTCTCTCTCTCTGACAAATACATAAATAAAATCTTTTTTTAAAAAAAGGAGGGGGTGGCTTGGCATGAATGGGAGAGCCTGAGCAGGGTTAGTAAGACTTCCACAATAGAGTGAGGCCTGAAGTGGCCCAGTGAAAGTGAGAAGGGAACCCAGATGAGTGTATAAACTGGCCATCCTTGCAGGGAGCTGGGAGGAAGATATGATGTATCTGAGTCCAAGAAAGATACAGAGGGCATCAATACAGAAGATAGTGTAGTGTAGGGCATTGAGGCCCAAGTAGTAGATGAGGGGGGTATCTACATGGGAATGCAGCCTAGCTTGGGTGTGAGGAGTCTAAGTAGGCTGATGAGGGTTCCACATAGGGGGGAAGCCCTACACAAGTTGTCTGTGTCCAAGTGGGATGAAGAGGGGAAGTCCAGTGTCAAATGTTGTAACTTGAGCAAGGTGAGAAGAACATTGGAACCTATAAGGCACAAGAGGCCTTCAGCCTGGGGATGCAGTCACTGCAGGACATTTGAGTTCAAATGGTGTTAGGCTGAGGTCCACTTAGAAATTATGGCAGTAACAAAAGGAAACTAGTTACAAACAGGGAGGTTGATCAAATAAGAAGCATATTCAGGATAACAGAAGCCTACTTTCTCATTGTTGGAAAAGAGAGTTACAAATATAGGAAGGAAGAAAATTGGAATAAATCACGTGGTGTTGGATTGGAAATAAAAATAATTGGCATTAAAATACGGATTTTAATATATATACACAAAGAGATATAGATGAAAATGTGTGTGTATGCACACACATTCACACACACACACACACACACATATTCCTCACTAGCTCTGTTCATTGAGAGGGCCTGGGAGCAGTGACATCCCAAGAACAATGAGCACATCCAGCTTCTAGATCATGGTGTCTACCAATCATCCACTAAAAGGGACCAGAACTTCTTAGAGAAACATCTGATTCCATATCTGGGGTTGGAAAAGCACAAAATGAGCCTGGAACATTTTGCTAGGCCATAAATTAAGAAAGCGCTCAAAGAATGATGAGGTTGTATCAACAGACACAGAATCCAGATTGAAGAGGCTCCTACTGGCCAAACTACAGACAATTTGGACAATTAAAATAAATAATGATAGTAATGCATTTTAATCTATTGAATAAAATGGGAATCCATAAGACTAGGTTAATATAAATAAGTGAAAAAATAAGTAGGAAGTTTGATTTGAAATGAAATATTTACTTAGTTTCAAAGCAGTCTCCCCCCCACCCCAATACATATGATTTATAAAGGGGAAACAGTAACTTTACAGTGGATGATACCTTAGTGTGGTGAGATCACCTTAATAAAATGATCAAATTGGCACCATCAATATGGCAAATCAAAATTATATGCTACCTGATAGGAAGCGACAAGAAGAACACAGCATCGCTTCTGTACTGTTGCCTGCCAAAGAATAATCTGAGTCTGATCATGATGAAACATCAGAGAAAATCAAACTGAAGGACACTCTACAAAATAACAAATCTGTCGTCTTCCAAAGTGCCCAAGTCACGAAAATCAAGAAAGATGACTAAAGATGGAAGCACACTAAAGAGACACAAGTAAATGCAATGTGTGATTCTGAACTGGATCCTTGTCTTATGAAGGACATCATAGGGACTAAAAGCTAAAACTTCAATAGGGGGATAGGACAGGGTGGTAGAAGTGTGTCAATGGAATTTCCTGACTTTCATGGTTGTTACATGTGGTTATATAGGAGAATGCCCCTGTTAGGAATTCAAATTTTCAAGTAGAGAAGAATATCTTGCCAATAACTTACTCTCAAATGAGAAAGTTACTCTCACTTTTGAGTCTTGTCACTTTTATGTATGTTTGAGATCATTTCAGAATTTTAAAATGGTAAATTGGTCATACCATGTGCTCTGGACTGGCAAGGGTCTGACTGAAAAAGGCCTTAAATGGAGTCTCTGCTGAGTGACTCAGCAGGGAAGGACACAAGACTGCAGGATAGCATACCCTACGCCACCCGGCAACCGAGGGAATGACACATCTGTGTGTTCTCATAGCAGAGATGTCCTGATGTATGTGCAGGGCAGTCCTTTCTTGTTCTGAGTCATCAGGTAAAATGAGCTTCCTTTGATCTTTTCAGTAAAAATGATTAAAAAAAAAAAAAAAGCCCTTCCCTTGGGCCCATTCTCATGTAGGTGAGCCTCTAGTAATGGGATGGCTGGGGAACAAACCTGAATTTGCAAAGTTAAAACCTGGTTTGACCTTAGCCTCTCTGAGAACCCATCCTTCCTACTTCACTGGTTGCTATGAGCATCAAATGAGATAGGCGTGGAAAGCCTTTATGGAGTGCTATGTAAATGCTAGTATTACAGTGGTTGTTTCCCACCATCAGAGCTTACATGAGGCAAAGTTAACAAGTAGATGAGTTTGTTTTTGGTTTCCTTTCTCTGCTTTCCTTTTCCTCACTTCTTGTAGGCTTCCGAAAATACCTCCAATCCAGTGTTCTCAGCAGCCTACTCTATTACTCTGTCTTGACCCACTTGAAAGTATCTCTTTAACAAAATTCTAGTTGCTCAGCCAGCAGAGGAAAACATACGCCTCAATCACATATCTCCACCGCTTTACCACGTGCTAAGCCTGTAGGAGCAATCCAGAAGGTGTATGACACAAAGTCCCTGTCCTCAAAAAGCTTGCACTCCAGTTGAATTACTAACATGTCTAGGGAGTGTTTTCACTTTAAAGGAGATTATTTTAAAAATAGTATTTTGATGCCAAAACACAAATGTCCAAGTGAGCTAATTAAGCCATAAAACAGATGAGTCTCAGCCTGAAGCATGGTATGGGGATAGGGAGGGAAGCCAAAGGATGGATGCCCTATGGAAAGGTGATTCTTCTCAAACCAAGCCTCCCCAGGTCTGCCACCTAGCTTCCTCACCTGTAAGTACAAATATGTATGGTACTTACCTTATGAAGTTGTTGGAAGATTAAGAGTTGATACTGGAACAGTGCCTGGTGCTTAGTAAGTACGAGGTAAACACTAAATAGAAGCATCAAATTATGAACCTGTGGAAATAAGGCAGTTTTAGGCAGCAAATGACAGTGCTCTAAGTACAAAAGAAGGATGAGGAAAAGCAGGAGGCACTGGAGAAAGACGAGGAGGAAAAACACTGAGTATTGTATCACCTACAGGATCTCAATTTTAAAACCTTAAGGAATAATAATGATTCCTTAAAATACCTTTAAATATCACGGCGCCTGGGTCGCTCAGTCATTAAGCATCTGCCTTCAGCTCAGGTCATGGTCCCAGGGTCCTGGGATCGAGTCCCACATCGGGCTCCCTGCTCAGCAGAAGCCTGTTTTTCCCTCCCCCACTCTCCCTGCTTGTGTTCCCTCTCTTGCTGTGTCTCTCTCTGTCAAATAAATAAATAAAATCTTTAAAAAAAAATCTTTAAATATCTTAAAATTTGGGGCGCCTGGGTGGCTCAGTCGTTAGGCGTCTGCCTTCGGCTCAGGTCATGATCCCAGGGTCCTGGGATGGAGCCCCGCATCGGACTCCCTGCTCCACAGCGAGTCTGCTTCTCCCTCTCCCACTCCCCCTGCTCGTGTTCCCTCTCTCACTGTGTCTCTCTCTGTCAAATAAATAAAATATATAAATATTTTAATCTCCCTGTCAAATAAAATCTTTAAAAAAATAAATAAATATCTTAAAACTTAAATAATAATAACAGTAAAACCTTAAACTCACTGCCTGTGAAATCACTTTTCCCATCGCAAAATCCATTCATGTGTGAGGTGTATGTATGCAAATACATTTACCGAAAGAACCAGAAAATGGTTTGGGCTCACATAGGGAGAATAATATAGTTTTTATTGGTTTTAGCCATGTGACTATTAATACTCACTCAGACACAGACATTCACGGAACTATCAATATCAGACTGAGAATACAGGGTTTCAGGGACTGTGTCCAATTTCATAGTACCCATGATGTCAACTTGGTTGGATCAAAATTTTCAGGGTTGCCACCATGGCACATTTGGCTTCACTACTCCTTTATATTACTATACCTATTTAGAGCCATGTGTGCCTTCTTCTGGGTGAGAGAGAGAGGAACAACTGAAGCTGATCATGAATCCCCTTATTTGGTTTTCCTTTCTGAAAGGAAATAGGTAGCAGAGTCTAAAAGGGAACCATAAGGAACAGCATGACAGAGAGTGGCACACCATGTCTTCTTGTGTCAATCTTGCTCTAAATATTAGCAGGAAATTTTACCATCCAAGGTGTGATCCACCAAGCTTTTCTTTGCAGCCCCTGCCTCTGACAAAAGCCAACCCTCCCCCAAGCACAAACAGCCATGTTAAGGTCTTCTTTGCTAATAGCAACAGATATGATAGCTCCAAAATGCCTTCTCTCATAGTTTGTAGGTGGAAGTTAATAATCTGAGCACGTAAAATACCATTTATTTATATTTAGCCATTTAGATAGAAATCAAACTATGCTGGTATAAAGAAAGCAATGGGAATTTTTAATAACAGCTAGACCTATTGGGCAGTTATTATATACTAGATACTGTGTACTATCCAATCCTCACAAAACCTATGAGCTATATGATATGATTTCCATTTTACGGATAAGAAAACAGACTTGAGAGAGTTAAATAGCTTGTCCAAGTTACATACCTAGAAAAAAGCAGAACTAAGATTTTAATTCAATCAGTTAAAAATTAAAGCTCTCAAGCCTACCAAATAGGAGAAGGTATTTACAAATGATATATACAATAAGGGGCTAATATCCAAAATATATAAAGAACTTAATGCAACTCACCACCAGAAAAACAAATGATCTGATTGAAAAAATGGACAGAGGACCTGAATAGACATTTTTTCCAAAGAAGAGAGAGACAAGATGGCCAACAGACACATGAAAAGATGTTCAACATGACACACCATCAGGGAAATGGAAATCAAAACCACAAAGAGATATAAAAATCAAAATATCATATGATCCAGGGACGCCTGGGTGGCTGAGGTGGTTAAGCATATGCCTTCGGCTCAGGTCATGATCCCAGGGTCCTGGGATCGAGCCTCACATCGGGCTCCCTGCTCAGCAGGAAGCCTGCATCTCCCTCTCCCATTCCCCTCTGTGTTCCCTCTCTCACTGTGTCTCTATCAAATAAATAAATAAAATCTTAAAAAGAAAACTTTTGGTTTCAAAATAAATTTAGATTTTAAAATTTTAATTCCAGTATAGTTAACATACAGTGTTATAATAGTTTCAGGTGTACAATATAGTGATGCAACATTTCCATACATTACCCAGTGCTCGTCACCACAGGGGCACTCTTTAATCCCCATCACCTATTTCACCCATCCCCCCACCCACCTCCCCTCTGATAACTATCAGTTTGTTTTCTATAGTTAAGAGTCTGTTTCTAGGGATGCCTGGTGACTCTGTTAAGTATCTGCCTTCAGCTCAGAGTCCTCGGATCAAGTCGGGCTCCTTGCTCCGTGGGGCGCCTGTGTCTTCCTCCGCCTGCTTCTCCCTCTGCTTGTGCTCTCTCTCTCACTCTCTCTGACAAATAAATAAAATCTTTTTAAAAAAAAGAGTCTGTTTCTTGGTTTGTCTCTCTTTCTCCATCTTTTTTCCTTGCTCATTTGCTTTGTTTCTTAAATTCCACGTATGAGTGAAATTATATGGTATTTGTCTTTCTCTAACTGATTGACTTATTTATCTTAGCATTATACTTTCTAGCTCCATCCGTGTCATTGCAAATGGCAAGGTTTCATTCTTTTTTATGGCTGAAATAGTATTCCATTATATATAATCTTCCTTGTCTACTCATCTATCAATGGACATGTGGGCTGCCTCCATAATTTGGCTATTGTAAATAATGTTGCTATAAACACAGGAGTGCATGCATCCCTTTGAATTAGTGTTTTTGTAGTTTTGGGATAGTGTGACTACTGGATCTTAGGGTTCTATTTTATACATTACTCAGTGCTCATCATAATCAGCGTACTCTTAATCCTCTTCACCAACCCCCTACCTCCCTTCTGGTAACCATCAGTTCATTCTCTATAGTTAGGAGTCTGTTTTTTGGTTTGTCTCTTTTTTATCTTTGTTCATTTATTTTGTTTCTTAAATTCCACATGAGTGAAATGATATGGTATTTGTCTCTGACTGACTTATTTCACTTAACATTATACCCTCTAGATCCATCCATGTTGTTGCAAATGGCAAGATTTCATTCTTTTTTATGGCTGAGTAATATTCCATTGTGCATATGGACTATTTATATCTGTATATATGTACCACAATCTATCATTGGACACTTGGCTATATATCTTTTTGAATTAGTGCTTTTGTGTTCTTTGGGTAAATACCCAGTAGTAGAATTACCAGATCATATGGTAATTCTATTTTTAATTTTTTGAGCAACCTCCATACTGTTTTCCAGAGTGGCTGCACCAGTTTGCATTCTCATTGACAGTGCACAAGGGTTCCTATCTCTCCACATCCTCACCAACACCTGTTGTTTCCTATGTTGTTGATTTTAGCCATTCTGACAGGTGTGAGGTGATATCTCATTGTGGTTTTGATTTGCATTTCCCTAATGATGAATGATGTTGAGGATCTTTTCATGTGTCTGTTGGCCATCTGGATGTCCTCTTTGGAGAAATGTCTGCTCATGCCTTCTGCCCATTTTAATTGGATTATTTATTTTTTGGATGTTGGTTTGTTTAAGTTCTTTATATATTCTGGATACTAGTCCTTTATCAGAGACATCATTCTCCCATTAAGTAGGTTATCTTCTATAATTTTAATTTTCTATAATTATAATTTAATTATATAATCTAAATAATATATATAATCTAAAATATAAATTTAAATTTAATATTCTGCAGTTGCATAGATAGTACAGAGAGTTCCCACATGTCCTTTATCCAGCTTCCCTTAATGTTAATATTACATTAACCATATAATTAATTTACTGAAAGTAGAAATTAACATTGGTTCAACACTATTACCTAAGTTACAGAATTTATTCAACTTTCTACAATTTTTTTTTGCTGATATCTTTTTCCCATTCCTAGATCCAACCCATTTAGTTGTCAGTGTCCTCCAATCTGCAATAGTTTCTCAGACTTTCCTTATTTTTCCTGACCTTGACACTTTTGAAGGGTATTACTTAAGTATTTTGTAGACGATCCTTCCATTTGGGTTTTTGGAGGCTTTCTCATGATTATAGTGAGGTTACAAATTTTGGGGGAGGAATAACACACAGGTGAAGTCTCCTTTTCATCACATCATTATCAGTACATGATATCAACATGATCTATTACTCGTGATGTTAATTTTGACCACCTGGTAAGATGGTGTCTGCAATATTTCTTCACTGTAAAGTTATTATTTTTCCCTGTCTATATTCATTAGAACCAAGTCACTAAGTCTTACACAAGGCGTGGAAATTAAGATACACCACCTGGAGAAGGGAGCATCAAAGAATCTGTGAACATATGTTAAAATTGCCACAGCAATTCATATTTAGGGAGTTACTTTAAAACTGTGCGAATATTCTCTTTTTCCTTAAAATTTTGGTCACTAATTTTAGTATCCCTCAATGGGCATTGCCTGCAGCGATTACTACTCTTGCGTTGTAATGGTGATTTTTATTTCCCTCATTGCTTCCATATCTATTATTTGGACTTCTTCTGCAAGTACAATTTGTCCATTCTTCCTCATTTATTTATTTATTCAATCATTTATATCAAGATATATATTCAGTATGTATAAAATCATGTATGTATATATAAACTACACATTTTAGACCCTTATTTATTTATTTAAACTTTTATCTAGAAATAATTTTAGATTTACAGAAAAGTTACAAAGAGTTCCCATATATCCCTCACCCTATTTCTGTTTCCCCTAAAGCTATCAGCTTATATTACTATGGAATATTTGCCAAAACTAAGAAACTAACATGGACACATCACTATTAAGTTAATAGGTTATTAATTTCTTTTTTTTTAAGATTTTATTTATTTATTTGACAGAGAGAGACACAGTGAGAGAGGGAACACAAGCAGAGGGAATGGGAGAGGGAGAAGCAGGCCCCCTGCCAAGCAGGGAGCCTGATGCGGGGCTCAATCCCAGGACCCTGGGATCATGACCTGAGCCAAAGGCAGACGCTTAACGACTGAGCCACCCAGGCGCCCCTAACTTAATTAATTTCAAACTCATTTGGATTTCACCAGTTTTCCTATTAATGTCTTTTGTTATTCTAGGAGCCAGTCTAGGATGCCAGATTGCATTTTATTGTCACTGCTCCTTAGTCTTCTCTAGTCTGTGATTGTTCCTTTCTTCCCCATCCTCTTCAGGAAGGTTATGTCATGTATCTGTAATATGGTTTGACTTATTTGACACAGCCTTCATTCCATCCTGGGATCTTTTCAATCTCTTGGTTCATTTTTAAAAAATTTGCATACAGTGAAGTTCACTCTTTCTGACGTACACTTCTATAGGTTTTAGCAAAAGCACAGAGTGATATATCCATCACCGCAGTACCATTCAGACCAGTTGCATCACCCCAAAAATTCCCTTGTGCAGCCCATTTGTAGTCCAGCCTCCTTACTTCCTCAAACTCTTGGTAGGAAATTATGTTTTCTGTCTCTATAATTTTACCTTTTCTAGAATGTCATACAAATGGAATCATACAATATGTAGCCTTTGAGGTTTAGCTTCTTCCACTTAGAAAAATGCATTTAAGATTCATCCATGTTATTGCATGAATCATCAGAAAGCAAAAGTTTTAATTTTGATAAAGTTTAATTTATTAACTTTTTGTTATGGATCATGCTTTTGGTGTCATATATAAAACTTATTGCCAAATTGAAGATCTTATAGATTTTTTCTTATATTTTCCTTTAGAATTCTATAGTTTTATCTCTTCCATTTAGATTTATGACCCATTTTGAGTTAATTACTATGTATTGTATGAAGTAAAGGGTCAAGTTTCACTTTTTGCTTAAGAATACCCAATTGTTCTAGGACAGCTTGTTAAAAAGACTATCCCTCTCTTGTTGAATTGCCTTGGCATCTTTTGTTGAAAATCAATTGACTATATATAAGTGGGTATATTTCTGAGCTCTCTTGTTTTCCTTTGATTTATAAGTGCCTCTTTAGCTCAATACTCAACTGTCCTCATTACTGTAGCTTTATGATTATAGCCTTATAGCTATATAATTTTAAAATCAGAAAGTGCAATTATTCCAACTTTGTTCTTTTTAAAAACTGTCTTGGCTATTATAGGTGTCATGAGCATGCTATGAAAGCAGACACACGAGTTGTGTCTTTCCACAATGTCAGCTTTATTCACTCATAAAGCAAGGTTAATGTAATTATAAAGCAGGCTCAGGATTCCAAACTCAATGACATTTCATTACATGATTAACTTGGCTTCTTACACAGCACACAAAGCAGAAGAAAAGACATGTCACACAAACAAGATAACAGAGGGCATAGGAAGTTAATAACCAAACACCAAGTGAGTCTGTGGGTGCACAGTTGAGATAAGACCTCAGTCCTTTCGGGTCAGCTCTAGGCATTTACAACTTATTATGTTCAAGCAGTGGAGGATCTCAGTTCTATCTGGAGATCAATTGGGCAGAGCCTTTGGCAGCAGCTGCATTTTTAAGTGGTCAGACAGAGGAGTCATGTTTGGAAAGTATGACAGTTTGCTGCAAATGTCCTTCCTTTTTAAAGAATTTCATCAGTCTTGGGTCCCTACAGGCCTCCTCTGCTTTTGCTTGTTATCAATTCTGGCATGTCAGCTGATGCTGGTCTTGGTGATGTCACACCACTGCTACCTTTAACTGCTTGTGTCATTGCTTCACACAGGCCCGTTTGACATGAGTGATTCCATCTTGCTCTCTACAATACGTCTTTTGCATTTACATGCAAATTTTAGAATCAGCTTGTTATTCTACAAAAGAGCTTGATAAGATTTTGATTGAGGTTACACTGAATCTATATATCAATTTTTAGATAACTGATAAAAAGATTATGTTTTCTGACCCATGAACATGATACCTGTTCACTTATTTAGGTCTCTTTATTTTTATTTTATTTTTTTAATTTAAATTCAACTAATTAACATATAGTGTATTATTAGTTTCAGAGGTAGAGGTCAGTGATTCATCAGTCTTATATAACACCCAGTGCTCATTACATCATGTGCCCTCCTTAATGCCCATCACCCAGTTACACCTTCATCCCTCCCCTCCTTTCCAGCAATCCTCAATTTGTTTCCTATGATTAAGAGACTCTTATGGTTTGTCTCCCTCTCTAATTTAGTCTTGTTTTATTTTTCCCTCCCTTCCCCTATGATCCTCTATTTTGTTTCTTAAATTCTACATATGAGTGAAATCATATGATAATTAATATTTCTCTGATTGACTTATTTCACTTAGCATAATACCCTCTAGTTCCATCCATGCCTTTGCAAATGGCAAGATTTCGTTTTTTTGAGAGCTGAGTTATATTCCATTGTATATATACACCACATCTTCTTTATCCATTCATCTGTCAACATCTTGGCTCTTTCCACAGTTTAGCTATTTTGGACATCGCTGCTATAAACATTGGGGTGCAGGTGCCCCTTTGGATCACTACATTTGTATCTTTGGGGTAAATACCTAGTAATGCAATTGTTGGGCCATAGAGTATCTCTATTTTCAGCTTTTTGAGGAACCTCCATACTGTTTTTTTTTATTATTATGTTATGTTAATCACCATAAATTACATCATTAGTTTTTGATGTAGTGTTCCATGATTTATTATTTGCATATAACACCCAGTGCTCCATGCAGAATGTGCCCTCTTTAATACCCATCGCCAGGCTAATCCATTCTCCCAGCCCCCTCCCCTCTAGAACCCTCAGTTTGTTTCTCAGAATCCATACTCTCTCATGGTTCATCTCCCCCTCCTATTTCCCCCCTTCATTCTTCCCCTCCTGCTATCTTCTTCTTCTTCTTTTTTTAACATATAATGTATTATTTGTTTCAGAGGTACAGATCTGTGATTCAACAGTCTTGCACAATTCACAGCACTCACCATAGCACATACCCTCCCCACTGTCCATCACCTAGCCACCCCATCCCTCCCACCCCCCCACCACTCCAGCAACCCTCAGTTTGTTTCCTAGGATTAAGAATTCCTCATATCAGTGAGGTCATATGATACATGTCTTTCTCTGATTGACTTATTTCGCTCAGCATAACACTCTCCAGTTCCAACCACGTCATTGCAAATAGCAAGATTTCATTCCTTTTGATGGCTGCATAATATTCCATTGTGTATATAAACTACATCTTCTTTATCCATTCATCTGTCAATGGACATCTTCACTCTTTCCACAGTTTGGCTATTGTGGACATTGCTGATATAAATATCGGGGTGCATGTACCCCTTCGGATCCCTACATTTGTATCTTTGGGGTAAATACCCAGTAGTGCAATTGCTGGATCATATGATAGTTCTCTTTTCAACTTTTTGAAGAACCTCCACACTGTTTTCCAGAGTGGTTGCACCAGCTTGCATTCCCACCAACAGTGTAGGAGGATTCCCCTTTCTCTGCATCCCCACCAACATCTGTCATTTTCTGGCTTGTTATTTTTAGCCTTTCTGATTGGTGTGAGGTGATATCTCATTGAGGTTTTGATTTGGATTTCCCTGATGCCAAGAGATGTTGAGCACTTTTTCATGTGTCCGTTGGCCATTTGGATGTCTTCTTTGGAAGAATGCCTGTTCATGTCTTCTGCCCATTTCTTGATTGGATCATTTGTTCTTTGGGTGTTGAGTTTGATAAGTTCTTTAAAGATTTTAGATACTAGCCCTTTATCTGATATGTCATTTGCAAATATTTTCTCCCATTCTGTCGGTTGTCTTTTGGTTTTGTGGACTGTTTCTTTTGCTGTGCAAAAGCTTTTTCTCTTGATGAAATCCCAATAGTTCATTTTTGCCCTTGCTTCCCTTGCCTTTGGCGATGTTTCTAGGAAGAAGTTGCTGCAGCTGAGGTCGAAGAGGTTGCTGCCTGTGTTCTCCTTTAAGAGTTTGATGGACTCCTGTCTCACATTTAGGTCTTTCAACCATTTTGAGTCTATTTTTGTGTGTGGTGTAAGGAAATGGTCCAGTTTCATTCTTCTTTGAATGTTTTCCCAACACCATTTGTTGAAGAGACTGTCTTTTTTCCATTGGACATTCTTTCCTGCTTTGTCGAAGATTAGTTGACCATAGAGTTGAGGGTCCATTTCTGGGCTCTCTATTCTGTTCCATTGATCTGTGTGTCTGTTTTTGTACCAGTACCATACTATCTTGATGATGACAGCTTTGTAATAGAGCATGAAGTCCGGAATTTTGATGCCGCCAGCTTTGCTTTTCTTTTTCAACATTCCTCTGGCTATTTGGGGTCTTTTCTGGTTCCATACAAATTTTAGGATTATTTGTTCCATTTCTTTGAAAAAAGTGGATGGTATTTTGATAAGGATTGCATTGAATGTATATATTGCTCTAGGTAGCATTGACATCTTCACAATATTTGTTCTTCCAATCCATGAGCGTGGAACGTTTTTCCATTTATTTGTGTCTTCCTCAATTTCTTTCATGAGTATTTTATAGTTTTCTGAGTACAGATTCTTTGCTTCTTTGGTTAGATTTATTCCTAGGTATCTTATGGTTTTGGGTGAAATTGTAAATGGGATCGACTCCTTAATTTCTCTCTTCTGTCTTGTTGTTGGTGTATAGGAATGCCACTGATTTCTGTGCATTGATTTTATATCCTGCCACTTTACTCAATTCCTGTATGAGTTCTAGCATTTTTGGGGTGGAGTCTTTTGGGTTTTCCACATAAAGTATCATATCATCTGCAAAGAGTGAGAGTTTGACTTCTTCTTTGCCTATTTGGATGCTTTTATTTGTTTTTGTTTTCTAATTGCTGTGGCTAGGACTTCTAATACTATATTGAATAGCAGTGGTGATAGTGGATATCCCTGCCGTGTTCCTGACCTTAGGGGGAAAGGAGGAGCCTCCATACTATTTTCCAGAGTGGCTGCACCAGCTTGCATTCCCACCAACAGTGTAGGAGGGTTCCCCTTTCTCCACATCCTTGCCAACATCTATCGTTTCCTGACTTGTTAATTTAGGCATTCTGGCTGGTGTGAAGTGGTATCTCATTGAGGTTTTGATTTGTATTTCCCTGATGCCAAGTGATGTTGAGCATTTTTTATGTGTCTGTTAGCTATTTGTATGTCTTTCTGGAGAAATGTCTGTTCATGTCTTCTGCCCGCTTCTTGATTGGATTATTTGTTCTTTGGGTGTTGAGTTTGATAAGTTCTTTATAGATCTGGGATACTAGCCCTTTATCTGATATGTCATTTGCAAATATCTTCTCCCATTCTGTTAGTTGTCTTTTGGTTTTTTCGACTGTTTCCTTTGCTGTGCAAAAGTTTTTATCTTGACAAAGGCCCAAAAGTTCATTTTTGCCTGTTTCCCTTACCTTTGGAGATGTGTCTAGCAAGAAGTTGCTGAGGCCAATGTCACAGAGGTTGCTGCCTGTGTTCTCCTCTAGGCTTTTGATGGATTTTTTTTTATTTTTTTTTAAAATTTTATTTATTTGACAGAGAGACACAGCGAGAGAGGGAACACAAGCAGGGGAAGTGGGAGAGGGAGAAGCAGGCTTCCCACTGAGCAGGGAGCCCGATGCGGGGCTCAATCCCAGGACCCTGGGACCATGACCTGAGCCGAAGGCAGACGCCCAATGACTGAGCCACCCAGGCGCCCCTTGATGGATTTATTTAGGTCTCCTTAATTTCTCAGAAAATAAGGTGTTTCTTGAAGAGGAAATTGTAATAACTGACAGTGAAGATACACACAGCAAAACCACAAGATTTAGAACTATCTAAGGAATTTTAATGTGATGACAAATAACTTTATATATTTCAAATCCTCTCAAGAAAATGGAATTTAGTAATTGATATCAGAATGATAACCCAAAGTCATTTAGAGAGTATCTAATTCTATCTAGTTTGTCATTTAATAAGGCAACACAGTATATACGTTTTAGAAATCTTTTAATTAATAGTGGTAAAAAATAAAGTATGGCGCTTATAAGAGTAAGTTTCAGTTAAATGGAAAATTCATTCAAAAGAAATACGTCATTTCGAATTATGGTGAAATATTGAGAAACCTCTACAAATGACACCCTTTATCTCGTTTTAGAAGTGAGATAGGCAGGCCAGGTTTCTCCTGCCTGGGGAACTCCCTGAGAGAGAGACAGAAGGAGTTTTTCTTTCACTATATTTAGGGCTTTGCAGGATGTTGTTTGATCTTGTTTGTGATTTCAGAAAGTGGCTGACAATGTGCAGGTGCCTCTAAGAACTTCCCACAAGAAACACAATCTGTTTTCTCTCAGCAAAGAGAAAAAAAAAGAAAAAAAGGAAGCCCCAGTTTTCTTGTAGATGTACTTTGGTTTCAAAGAGCAGACATGAAAGTTGTCAAGTTTGTTTTTCTCTTTCTCACAACACTAAGCAAACTTCCTTTGACTTTACAGCTTTGGTAGTTAGAGAAGTTAAAGAACAGTAAAGGAACTTCAATCATTATGGACAATTGTTCCATGAGTCATACTTTTGTATCATTCTCTGCTGAATGCCCCATTAAATTGATATTAGAGCCTAACTATATACTTGAACTATTCCACTCAATCAGGGCTCAAAGAAATAAGCATGTCCTCAAGAACTTTTTCATAGTAAGTGCTATACAGGTTCAGCCCCCGCAGAGTAAATGGCAAGAACCAGTGAAAAATGTTCTTTTTTTGTTAAAAATTCCTGTTGGTTTAAAAATTATTTTTTGGGGGGGTGCCTGGGTGGCTCAGTCGTCAAGTGGATGCCTTCAGCTCAGGTCATGATCCCAGGGTCCTGGGATTGAGCCCTACATTGGGCTCCCTGCTGCGTGGGAAGCCTGCTTCTCCCTCTCCTACTCCTCCTGCTTGTATTCCCTCTCTCGCTGTCTCTCTCTCTCTTTCAAATAAATAAAATCTTTAAAAAATTATTTTTTTTTCTGGAAGTTGTATTGGCATATAACGTTATCACGGAGAAGGTTGAATATGGGAAGAGAAAAAAACTAAAAGCTAAGTCTATGGAGGATGCAAACCATTTAGCATTAATAAATCTTGTTATTGAAAAACATCTGGAATCCAGAAAGTCATTGGTCTTTTAACAATTTCTCTAATCCTTGGTAGCAGAGAAATAATATCTTATTACAAGGTGATTATGGCCTTATTATGATTATTTATTTCATTTTGCCCAGAAAAAAAGGGAAAAAAAATATCCATGAAAGTTGTAATCAGTGTTTGCTGTCAACATTAACAAAATGTAACATTTTTCAGTAGCTAACTTTAACTTACCTTAATGTTTATATTTTTAGTATATTATATGTAATGTTGGGTGGGGGAGCAATTTATTATGTTTGACATTATGTGAGGTGGGGGTCTCCAAAATCAAAAATACCGAAGATCAACTGTTTTGATCTTAAAATGACATTGTCAGATACTGGGTAGGGGAAAATACAGTAAAACATACTAGATAAAACCATCACAATCCTGAAAGCCCTACGACATTTGCAGTGGTTGATTTGTTACAGATATGTCCCTACCGCCACCAACCTCATTACTTCATTCCATGTTGTTGCAGGTATAACTAGTCTCTCTGCTTCCCTGTCTTTTCTTTGCAGCAACAGATTTAATTTTCTAGAACACATCTTTCATCATGTCACTGATAGTCAGTCTTTATTACTAAGAGGAGAAAATATCAGCTCTCTCACATGGCCATAGGGGAAAAATACAGTCAAGCATCCACCCTTTGGTCCTCGTCTGCTGACCAGTCTCTGAAGCCCCTTGGCTAAGAGGATGTTCTTGGGGTAGAGCCCAGAGTGAAACAGTGATGTACCAAAGCACCATCTTTGAAGAAACAAATTACCTGTGCTGATTTTCATCTGTAAAGCATTGTTTGCTTAGCACTAGGCCTATTTATTTATTTTTAGAACTTAACTTCTTTTTCTATACTTAATTATTCATTTAACAAATCTACCTTGATCTCCTATAAAGAAGTCATTGGGTTTACAAAGATAAATACCACTCTTCACTCAAAGAACATATAAGTTAATGAGCAAAACAAAATAATTTTAATTCTCAAAGAGGTGTGATCAAGGAACACAAATAAATAGCCCAAAATTTGGTGGGGAAGGGTGGAGGGTTTGACTCATTCTGTTTTCAAAGCCCAGGAGAAGGAATTATTTAAGTTGGGTCTAAAAGAATAAACTGGAGAATGGCAGACTGGGCAGAAAATAGGCATTTCAGGCAGAGAAAACTGCCTACGTTATGATACCAAATGGCTTACTGCATTCAGGAACTTCTAAGTAGCTCACTCTGGCTGGGTGTGAGAGATGAGGTGTGCAGTTAAGTAAGGGTTAAATCGCAATGAGTCTTGCGAATGACAGTAAGAATTTTAGACTTTATTATGCAGAAAAGGGAGTAGTTTAAGCAAGAAATTACATAATCTGATTTTCCTTCCAGAATATGGTTCTAGCAACTCTCTGTCATATTTGACCTTTTAAAGGCTTCAGCTGGCCCGTATTACTTGTCATAGAAGTCACATAAACAGGGCACTTGTGTTCTACCTTGCAGCTCATCCATCCATCCAAAACTTCTCCATCAGATTTTTGGGACTCTTTGGCCCATTTGGTTCCATGTTCCATCTTCTGAATCTCACCCACTGATTATATTATTTTAGACCTTTTATCCTTCTGGGTATAATATTGACATTTACCAGTTCGCATGATGCAATGCAATTCTGGAGTAAAAAGCTCTGCCTTACATGACAAAATCCAGTTCAATCTTGGCCTCTTGAACATAGCTTCTTTCTGGGATTTGCCTAACTAGAATAGGGACCAAATTTAAAGTAGCAGGAAGGCTAAGATTAAAGGCAGGTTAGAAAGGAGCCAAGGAGGGTAGTTGTGGAACTACTGCAACGATTATGTGTGAGATAACCAAGAGAAGGAATATGCAAAAGTGAGTGAAAAAAGTCAAATAAGCAAGATTTAAGGGGCTAAGGCACAGAGGAAAGACTTCTGGGTTCCTCACCAGGGTAACTAAGTAGTCCCATTCACTCAGCTCAAGAAAACAGAGGAAGCAAATCAGGGAGAAGACTATGAGCCCAGTTGTGAATCTGTTGAGTTTGTAGTGCTAACAGACATTTTCATGGGAATATTCATGGGCAGCAAAACAACTAGGTTTCAAATTCAGGAGAATCTGCACTGGAGATCTGGCAGTAGTGAAAGCGATAAGCAGGAATGAGATCATCTACAACGAGTGTTCAGAGTGAGGAAAGTATAAAAGATGAAGTGTTGTGGAACAAAAACACATAACAAACAAGTAAAAAAGATAATATCCAGTGAAAGAGACCAAGCACAAATGGCCAGAGAGATAGAAAAAAGATGCATTCCTGAGTAATAGATTTGATATTTAGACATGCTCTGTTGACATTGGAAAGAACAGTTTCACTGAAGTTATAGGGATAAATTATTTTATTGAAAAAAAAAAATGAAAGCTAAGGAAGTATTTACAGAAAACATGGGATAACTTCTCCAGAAGCTTGATTATTAACAAAAGGAATGAGATGATGCTCTAACTGCTTTTATTGGATTTGAGTGGGGGTAAGGTGTTATCTTATTTTTACAAATAGGAAAGACTTGAATATATTTCTATTCTTCAAGAGAAGGAGCCACTGGAAAATAATACTAAGGAGACAACTGCTCGACCAAGACACTACAGGAGGCAGAAGATTGCATATGGATAAGAATTTCACAACTGTGAAACAAATGAAAATGGGCAAAAATGACTACAAATAGTAAGTTTGCTGATGTGGAGGTGAGAAACAGAAAGTATCTGCTCACTCTGATACGACCTTCGATACAAGAAACCTGTAAGTTGGTAAAGGATTGGCATTGCCACTGGTGGAATTGCAGGAAGAACTCACTAATGGTTACAAGGCAGTTAGTGGCATTAACTTGTCATTCCTGTGATTTCCTCCAGCAGCCGAAATGTAAGAGTACAGAAAGTGGATAACATGGAAAAAAGTTCAGATTTGATCATATAGGACTGACTGATCCCAGCTGAAAAATCAGTAGTAGAACAAGTATAGGGGAAGTTGTTTGAAAGAGAAGAATTTAAGCAGTTTGGTTTGGACTAGAGAGTAAAAGAATGAGGTTAGGGAGGGTAATGCAATAGGTGAAGAAAGAACAGTGGAAAATTGGAGGTCTTTTTGAATGAAATAGTAAATATTGTTGAGAGAAGGAATTGAGAGGATAGTCGAGATGTTAATTGAGATGATCAGGATGTTAGTCAAGGTTAAAGCTGAGGACTTCAAGATTTCAGAAGCAGGACGTTTCCAAATGATGGCAAAGTTCAGAATGTGACCTGAGGTGTCATTTGCTAAAGCATGGTGTGGTCATGGTTGTTGAGTAGATGATGTCAAGGTACTCTGAGGCTAGGGCATTGGGTGCTCTGACCCCTAAACTCTAAAGTCACCCCAAATAAGTATGACTTGGGAGTTGAAATGCAACCTTTGGACATGCATAAATGACTGTAAACATGGTAGATGGCACTGTCTCGGAGAGGTAGAGGATGGTGTCAGAAAATGGCATGAATTATGAATGAGAAACATATATAAACACAGGTTGAAGGGAAATGCTCTGGAACAGTGAGTCCCAAACTTGACTGTACTTAAAAATCACCTGGAGGGTTTGTTAAAACACAAATTGCTGGGCCCTATCCCTAAAGTTTCTGTTTCAGTTCTGGGGTAGGGCCAAAAAACATGCAATCCTAACAAGTTCCCAGGTTTGGGGACCACTCTTTCAGAACCACCTCTCTGGAAGCATCTTATAAAGGGAATTCGATAGAGCTAAACTTTTCAGAGGTAGAAGAACAATGTTATCTCACATCTCTGTTTTCAATTAAGGGAATAAGTGGAGAAACCATATAATCCAAGTAACTGAGGAGGAAGCGCAACAGCAGAAATGCTATTTCAAGCTGCTGACTACAGAGTCTCTGCTCTAATCCTCAGGATGTGGTGGTGGGAATATTTAAGACCCTAAATTGTTTTATTTACTTCTCTATTCAGTATTCAGTACTCCAGGTAGGCTGCAATAGGACCTATGGGTGTAACAACTTTGGGTCAGTTGTAACAAATTGAACAATTGTTAATTAGTCTGCTGTCATTCATCTATTATTCAAGCTCCAGCTTGGGTATTGCCAACAAAACAAATAAAAAGTGGATTCTGCAGGCAGGTTGTGCTGATTCCAGCCCCCAAATGAGTAAGTGCTAGACTGAGTTTAGTATCAAAGTGGAGAAACAAAAATTTGAGACATCTTTTCTATAAAAGTAGCCTCTGGTATTCCCAGTGAATGCTTAATTTTAAAGCGTCACATGGCTAGGTTACGAGAAGCAAAATGCATGCCCCAAATAACTGAGGTGCCTCTCAGACAGGATTATTTTTATTTTATTCATCTGGATGCTGATAGCCCTTTACCTAAAATTGCCACTGCAAGGTGGTTTTTCATAGTAAGTTGGTAAACAGCATGTTTCTTCTGGAGACAACATTTTGAATCTGGTTTTCAAGGCCAGCCTATCAACTTAGCTAGAAAATGCTTCATCAGGAATGAATCCCGCTTCCCTAAGTTTTACCACTCATTTAGATGTATATGTATATGTATATATGGAGATGGAGTAGTAGACAAAAGGCACCCTCAAGCCTCACACAAGTTGTACTGGCAAATAATTCCCATCTACAGAAATAAATGCTGATGAGTTCCTAATTTAAAGAAAAAGTTATTGAGGAGGGAAGGAACTCTACTTTCATAGCTCGGAATTTCCTAAGGATATGGTGATACAGTTTGGAGGAAATTCAGCAAGGGGAAGCTCTAGGGAAAATGCGTAGACCAGATGAAGAATAAAGAAGATCCTTTAAGGAAGTAACAGAAGATGTCTAGGTTATGAAGTCCTGGGTTAGCAAAGGCTGAGATGCAAAAGGTGCCAGGTAAACCTGGAACTCGGTCCCCCACCTGTATACTTGGTTCTTTTGAAACAGCAAATGGAGCTTAAAACCCTTGTCTTCTCATGGTGAAACTAGGGGTGCTCCGAGATATGCGGAATGTTCCAAAGTTCTCTGCCTTTATGGTTGGTCAGCTTGCAATCCCTTTACTTGAACAATGGGAAAGTGGAAGACAGAAACTCCTAGGGGATTTTTCTCCTGATTCAACAATGTTCAAGGGTGTTGGCCTTTGGTGACACAGTTCCATGTGTAATACCAAGATTTAGGTTGATGCCTAGAGATGGCCAGGCTTGTTTGGAGAGTACCTGGAATTTAGATATCAACTAACCTATACAAAAATGTAGGTCCTTTAAAAATGTAAAAAACTGTTGAATATCAATAGTTTTTTAATGATTCCTTTAAATATATTAATTTAAAAAACACTTTAATCTTTGACACTTATAACATTATAAATCATTATTTTAATTATAAAAGCTCATTTTAACAGCTCTTTGAAATTTTAGTGAGCCCTACCAGAGACAGATTTGTTTAAATGTCTTTTATATGAGGTTATTTTTATTCAGACTACTTGAAAGTTTCTTGTTGAATAAAAAATTATTTTTGTATGCATCTACAAGAATTTATGTTGTGGTGATGAGGCAGCCTGAATGGGGTATTTAGTAACTGGTTTTACATCTTGAGAAAATTATATTGACAATTGGCTTGCTAAATTGAGATTATTCTACTCTCTTTTTGGTCTTTTATTTTGTTGTATCCCTTTATAGCAAAACATTCTATGATTTTAAAAAAAAAACCTATTTTCGGTGTGCCTGGGTGGCTCAGTCAGTTAAACATCTGCCTGGGGCTCAGGTCATGATTCCAGGGTCCTGTGATCAAGCCCTGTGGCAGACTCCCTGCTCAGTGGAGGGCCTGCTTCTACCTCTCCCTCTGCCCTTCTGGAACCCTGCTTGTGCTCTCTCTCTGTCTCTGTCAGATAAACAAATAAAATCTTTAAAAAATTAAATTAAAAATAAATAAATAAATAAACCTTACATTTCCTTACTTTGTATGTTATCGTATGTTACAGTTTCCTTTTAGTTCTATTATTTCATTTGAAAAGGACAATAATTTGTCTGTTTCTACCTTTACTATTTAAGGGATGGCTGAGTTTTATTCATCTAGCTGGAAAAAGAGTATTAGGTTTCCAAGCCTGGGAATAATCCTCACTGGGCTGGTAGCTCTGCCTTCTGGCCTTGAGGCTCTGCCACTAGAGTCATCATTCCTTTCTCAAGAAGTGTTTGCAGCTGAGTTGTCTGTTTCTGGAGTCTTTCATTTCGTCCTCTTTCTATCCACTTCAGCCCAAGCTGGCTGTGTTTCTGATGGTATGAAATTTTCTGGAAACTTGTGGATCTCCTGTGTACATCATGGGGATTTACTCCATCACACAATAGAGGTCTGCATAGGTCATCCCTAGATAATTTATTTTATTTTTGGCTTCTGCTGGGGTAGCTGAGGGGCTCCATGAGTCACACATCTAATCTCTTCAAAGAGTTCCCCTGTATGACTGAATACTGTGATGTTCGGTTCCTTTCAAGGCACTAGCAAAAAGTTGTCTAGATCATTGAGAAAGGCATATCCTTGCCTTTCTCACCAGAGTATGTTTTCCTAACAGTGAATCCAATTTATCATATTTTGCAGTCTGAATAGACCGAGAATTTCCCAAATCATCAAGTCTTGCTTCTTTTTCAGCTAACCATCTTCCCTAAGTTTATCTCTGTCATCACACATTTTAGTTATGAGAAGCCAGAAGAAAACAGGTTATGTCTTCAACACTGCTTGGAAATCTCAGTTAAATCTCCAGGTTCATCCCTTACAAAGTCTGCTTTCCACAAAACAGCAGGACACAATCCAGCTAAGCTTTCTGTGATTATTTAACAAGATCCCTCTTCCCTCCAGTTTTCAGTACCATGGTCCTCATTTTCATGCAGCTCTCACCAGCAGCACTTACCGTATTCATAGTTCTACTAAAAGTCTGTTTGTGATGATTTATGTATTCCCTAAGATAATATGTGTTTTCCCTACCATGCTCCTTACTTCTTTCTGAGTCCTCACTAGCAGAATCATTAACATCCATGTTTCTCCTAACGGTTCAAAGCAACATAGGCTTTCTCTATTATGCTTCTCAAAATTCTTCCATCCTCTGCCATTGCCCAACACCAAATACACTTCCACATTTTTAGGTGTTTGTAACAGCAGGACCCCAGTCTCAGTATCAAACTCTGTCTTAGTTTCCTATTACTGCTGTAACAAATTACCACAAACATAGTGACTTAAAACAACACCAATTATCATCGTAATATTCTGTAGCTAGGAAGTTTCATGGGCTAAAATCAAAGTGTAAGGTTGCTTTCTTTTGGTTGCCCAAGGGGAGAATTTATTTCCTTGCATTTTCCAGTTTCTAGAGGTTGTCTGCATTCCTTGGAGCATGACTCCTTTCTCCATCTTTAAAGCAAATAGCTAGTATTATCAAATTTCTCTCATCCTCAACTTCTGACTCTCTTATATGGTCTCTTGTGATTACACCGGAACTGTCAGGATGATATCCCCATCTAAATACTCTTTTATTTTAATTGTATTTTTTATTGTTATGTTAATCACCATACATTACATCATTAGTTTTTGATGTAGTGTTCCATGATTCATTGTTTATGCATAATACCCAGTGCTCCACGCAGAACATACCTTCTTTAATACCCATCACCAGGCTAACCCATCCCCCCACCCCCTCCGCTCTAGAACCCTCAGTTTGTTTTTCAGAGTCCATCGTCTCTCATGGTTCATCTCCCCCTCTGATTCCCCCCCTTCATTCTTACCCTCCTGCTATGTTCTTTTTTTTTTCTTAACATATATTGCATTATTTGTTCCAGAGGTACAGATCTGTGATTAAACACTATTGCACAATTCATAGCACTCACCATAACACATACCCTCCCCAATGTCTATCACCCAGCCACCCCCTCCCTCCCACACCCCACCACTCCAGCAACCCTCAGTTTGTCTCCTGAGATTAAGAATTCCTCATATCAGTGAGGTCATATGATACCTGTCTTTCTCTGATGGACTTACTTCATTGAGAATAACACCCTCCAGTTCAATCCACATCGTTGCAAATGGCAAGATCTCATTCCTTTTGATGGCTGTATAATATTCCATTGTGTATATATACCACCTCTTCTTTATCCATTCATCTGTCGATGGACATCTTGGCTCTTTCCACAGTTTGGCAATTGTGGACATTGCTGCTATAAACATTGGGGTGCAAGTGCCCTTCAGATCCCTACATTTGTATCTTTGTGGTATATACCCAGTAGTGCAATTGCTGGATCATATGATAGCTCTATTTTCAACTTTTCGAGGAACCTCCATACTGTTTTCCAGAGTGGTTGCACCAGCTTGCATTCCCACCAACAGTGTACGAGGGTTCCCCTTTCTCCACATCCCCGCCAACATCTGTCATTTCCTGACTTGTTAATTTCAGCCATTCTGACTGGTGTGAGGTAGTATATCATTGAGGTTTTAATTTGGCTTTTCCTGATGCCGAGCGATGTTGAGCACTTTTTCATGTGTCTTTTGGCCATTTGGATGTCTTCTTTGGAAAAATGTCTATTCATGTCTTCTGCCCATTTCTTCATTGGATTATTTGCTCTTTGGGTGTTGAGTTTGATAAGTTCGTTACAGATTTTGGATACTAGCCCTTTATCTGATATGTCATTTGCAAAGATCTTCTCCCATTCTATCGGTTGTCTTTTGGTTTTTTTGACTGTTTCTTTTGCTGTGCAAAAGCTTTTTATCTTGATGAAATTCCAATAGCTCATTTTTGCCCTTGCTTTCCTTGCCTTTGGCGATGTTTCTAGGAAGAAGTTGCTGCGGCTGAGGTCGAAGAGGTTGCTGCCTGTATTCGCCTTTAGGATTTTGATGGATTCCTGTCTCACATCTAGGTCTTTCAACCATTTGGAGTCTATTTTTGTGTGTGGTGTAAGGAAATGGTCCAGTTTCATTCTTCTGCATGTGGCTGTCCAATTGTCCCAACACCATTTGTTGAAGAGACTGTCTTTTTTCCATTAGACATTCTTTTCTGCTTTGTCAAAGATTAGTTGACCATACAGTTGAGCGTCCATTTCTGGGCTCACTATTCTGTTCCACTGATCTATGTGTCTGTTTTTGTACCAGTACCATACTGTCTTGATGATGACAGCTTTGTAAGAGAGCTGAAAGTCCGGAATTGTGATGCTGCCAACTTTGCTTTTCTTTTTCAACATTCCTCTGGCTATTCGAGGTTTTTTCTGGTTCCATACAAATTTTAGGATTATTTGTTCCATTTTTTTTGAAAAAAGTGGATGATATTTTGATGGGGATTGCATTGAATGTGTAGATTGCTCTAGGTAGCATTGACATCTTCACAATATTTGTTCTTCCAATCCATGAGCGTGGAACGTTTTTCCATTTCTTTGTGTCTTCCTCAATTTCTTTCATGAGTATTTTATAGTTTTCTGAGTACAGATCCTTTGCCTCTTTGGTTAGATTTATTCCTAGGTATCTTAGGGTTTTGGGTGCAATTGTAAATGGGATTGACTCCTTAATTTCTCTCTCTTCTGTCTTGTTGTTGGTGTATAGGAATGCCACTGATTTCTGTGCATTGATTTTATATCCTGCTACTTTACTGAATTCCTGTATGAGTTCTAGCATTTTTGGGGTGGAGTCTTTTGGATTTTCCATATAAAGTATCATATCATCTGCAAAGAGTGAGAGTTTGACTTCCTCCTTGCAGATTTAGGTGCCTTTGATTTCTTTTTGTTGTCTGATTGCTGTGGCTAGGACTTCTAATACTATGTTGAATAGCAGTGGTGATAGTGGACATCCCTGCCGTGTTCCTGACCTTAGGGGGAAAGCTCTCAGTTTTTCCCCATTGAGAATGATATTCGCTGTTTTTTTTCATAGATGGCTTTTATGATATTGAGGTAGGTACCCTCTATCCCTATACTCTGAAGAGTTTTGATCAAGAAAGGATGCTGTACTTTGTCAAATGCTTTCTCTGCAGCTATTGAGAGGATCATATGATTCTTGTTCTTTCTTCTGTTACGATATTGTATTACGTTGATTGATTTGTGGATGTTGAACCAACCTTGCAGCCCAGGTATAAATCCCACTTGGTCATGGTGAATAGTCCTTTTAATGTACTGTTGTATCCTATTGGCTAGTATTTTGGTGAGAATTTTTGCATCCATGTTCATCAGGGATATTGGTCTGTAATTCTCCTTTTTGATGGGGTCTTTGTCTGGTTTGGGGATCAAGGTAATGGTGGCCTCATAAAATGAGTTTGGAAGTTTTCCTTCCATTTCTATTTTTTGGAACAATTTCAGGAGAATAGGTATTAATTCTCCTTTAAATGTTTGGTAGAATTCCCCTGGGAAGCCATCTGGCCCTGGACTTTTGTTTCTTGGGAGATTTTTGATGACTGCTTCAATTTCCTTAGGGGTTATAGTTCTGTTTGGGTTTTCTATTTCTTCCTGGTTCAGTTTTGGTAGTTGATACAGCTCTAGGAATGCATCCATTTCTTCCAGGTTATCTAATTTGCTGGCATTGAGTTGTTCATAATATGTTCTTATAATTGTTTTATTTCTTTGGTGTTGGTTGTGATCTCTCCTCTTTCATTCATGATTTTGTTGACTTGGGTCATTTCTCTTTTCTTTTTATAAGTCTGGTCAGGGGTTTATCAATCTTGTTAATTCTTTCAAAGAACAAGCTCCTAGTTTCGTTGATCTGTTCTACTGTTCTTTTGGTTTCTACTTCATTGATTTCTGCTCTGATCTTTATTATTTCTCTTCTCCTGCTGGGTTTAGGCTTCATTTGCTGTTTTGTCTCTAGCTCCTTTAGGTGTAGGGTTAGGTTGTGTATTTGAGACCTTTCTTGTTTCTTTAGAAAAGCTTGTATTGCTATATACTTTCCTCTCAGGACTGCCTTTGCTGCATCCCAAAGATTTTGAACAGTTCTGTTTTCATTTTCAGTGGTTTCCATGAATTTTTTAAATTCTTCTTTAATTTCCTGGTTGACCCACTCATTCTTTAGTAGGATGCTCTTTAGCCTCCCTGTATTTGAGTTCTTTCTGACTTTCCTCTTGTGACTGAGTTCTAGTTTCAAAGCATTGTGGTCTGAAAATATGCAGGGAATAATCTCAATCCTTTGGTACCGGTTGAGACCTGATTTGTGACCTAGGATGTGATCTATTCTGGGGAATGTTCCATGGGCACTAGAGAAGAATGTGTATTCCGTTGCTTTGGGATGGAATGTTCTGAATATGTCTGTGAAGTCCATTTGGTCCAGTGTGTCATTTAAAGTCTTTATTTCTTTGTTGATCTTTTGCTTAGATGATCTGTCCATTTCAGTCAGGGGGTTGTTAAAGTCCCCCACTATTATTGTATTGTTGTCAATGTGTTTCTTTGATTTTGTTATTAATTGCCTTATATAATTGGCTGTTCCCATTTTAGGGGCATAGATATTTACAATTGTTAGATCTTCTTGTTGGATAGACCCTTAAGTAGGATATAGTGTCCTTCCTCATCTCTTATTACACTCTTTGTTTTAAAATCTAATTTGTGTGATATAAGGATTGCCACCCCAGTTTCTTTTGGTTTCCATTAGCATGGTAAATGGTTTTCCACACCTTCACTTTCATTGTGGGGGTGTCTTTGTGTCTAATATGAGTCTCTTGCAGACAGCATATTGATGGGTCTTGTTTTTTAATCCAATCTGATACCCTGTGTCTTTTGATTGGGGCATTTAGCCCTTTTACATTCAGGGTAACTATTGAAAGATATTAATTTAGTGCCATTGTATTTCCTGTAAGGTGACTGTTACTGTATATCATCTGTGTTCCTTTCTGGTCTATGCTGCTTAAAGGACCCCTTTCAATATTTCTTGTAGGGCTGGTTTTGTGTTTGCAAATTCTTTTAGTTTTTGTTTGTCCTGGAAGCTTTTTATCTCTCCTTCTATTTTCAATGACAGCCTAGCAGGATATAGTATTCTTGGCTGCATATTTTTCTCATTTAGTGCTCTGAATATATCATGACAGTCCTTTCTGGCCTTCCAGGTCTCTGTGGATAGGTCTGTTGCCAATCTAATGTTTCTACCATTATAGGTTATATATCTCTTATCCCGAGCTGCTTTCAGGATTTTCTCTTTGTCTCTGAGACTTGTAAGTTTTACTAGTAGATGTCAGGGTGTTGACCTATTTTTATTGATTTTTGAGAGGGGTTCTCTGTGCCTCCTGGATTTTGATGCCTGTTTCCTTCCCCACATTAGGGAAGTTCTCTGCTATTATTTGCTCCAATATACCTTCTGCCCCTCTCTCTTTCTTCTTCTGGGATCCCAATTATTCTAATGTTTTGTCTTATCGTATCAGTTATCTCTCAAATTCTGCCCTCGTGATCCAGTAGTTGTTTTTCTCTCTTTTTCTCAGCCTTTTTATTTTCCATCATTTAGTCTTCTATATCGCTGATTCTCTCTTCTGCCTCATTTATCCTAGCAGTTAGTGCTCCCATTTTTTATTGCACCTCATTAATAGCCTTTTTGATTTCAACTTGGTTAGATTTTAGTTCTTTTATTTCTCCAGTAAGGGTTTCTCTAATAACTTCCATGCTTTTTTCAAGCCCAGCTAGTATCTTTAAAGTCATGCTTCTGAACTCTAGGTCCAACATCATACTAATGTCTGTATTGAGTAGGTCCCTGGCAGATGGTACTACCTCTTGTTCTTTTTGTTGAGGTGATTTTTTTTGTCTTGTCATTTTGTCCAGAGGAGAATAGATAAATGAGAGAACAAAATGCTAACAGGTTAACAACGTCCCCAGAAAATATACTCTAATCAAATCAGAAAAGACCTGAAACTAGGGGAAAAGAAAGGCAAAGAAAGAAAAAAGAAAGAGAGAGAAAAAAGAAAAAGATAAAAACAAACAAAAACAGAACAGAACAAGAAAAAAAACAGAATATGATCAAATATGATCAGGCTGGTGCATAGATCAGTGCCACACACTAGATTTTGGGTGTATTTTGGTCTGTTAGAAGAAAGTGCCTCCTAAAATTTTAAAGAAAGAAAGATTTATATATATACAAAATAAGGGTTGATATGATGAAGGGATGGAATATGACTGTAAAGATGAAAATTATAAAAAAATTTTAAAAAAGGAATTGATAAGATGTTTGAAAAAAGAAAGAAGAGGATTAAAAAAAAGGAAAGAAAGAAAGAAAAAAAAAGGGAGAGCATGTGATCAGGCAGAATAAAGCCATACACTAGAGATTTAGGGTATATTTTGATATGTTAGACAAATCTGTATCTCAAAATTTTAAAAAGAGAACAACTTATATATATATGCCAAAAATAAGGGTAACTACTATGAAGGGATAGAACATTACTCTTAAAAATGAAAAATAAAAAAAAAATTTTTTTAAAAAGGGATTGATAAGATGTTGGTTGAAAAAGGGAAAAAGAAAAATTTTAAAAAAAGTTAAAAAAATTAATTTTGAAAAACTAATGAATCATGGTAAAAAAGCCATGAATTCTATGTGCAGTATTCCTCTAGATCTGGAGTTCTGCCTTTCTCATTGATCAGTGAACTTGGTTTTGGCTGGCTGTTCGTGCTGATCTTCTGGGGGAGGGACCTATTGCTGTGGTTGCCAAATGTCTTTGCTGGAGGTGGAATTGCCCCGCCCTTGTCGGGTCCGGGCTAAGCAATCTGCTTGGGTTTGCTCTGGGGAGCTTTTGTTCCCTGCAAGCTTTCCGTACAGCGTTGGAGGACGATAGTGAAAATGGCGGTCCCCCAATCTCTGCCCCAGAGGAGCCGAGACCTCGGGGCCCCGCCCCTCAGTGCACCCCCAGAGAAAAGCCGTCAATCACTCCCGTCTCCCCAGTCTCCGGCGCACTCCATGCTCACCCGGCCTGTGACCGAGCGTTTCTATCACTGGCACCCGACCCCGTGAGGAGTCTCCAAACCCAGCAGATCCCTGTTGTGTGCTCCCGCGCTGCTCCTCCCGGGGGAGGAAGGGGAGTCTCCCCGATCTGCTTGCTGGGTCCCTGCTGGAGGAGCAGTGGCCCGACTGTGCTGCGGATCACAGTTTATGGCAACCCCGAGCTGAGAGCCTGCGCCTCAGCTCCATCTCTGCAGCTGGCTTCCCCGCTCTGATACCTGAGAGCTCTGCTGCACTCAGGCACCCCCGGTCTTTCTGTGACCCCGAGGGTCCTGAGACCACACTGTCTCACAAGGGTTTCACCCCCAGCTTAGCCACTGGAGCGACGTCCCTCAGCAGAGCCGACTTCTAAAAGTTCCGATTTTGTGCTGCACTGCTCTATCACTTGCCAGAAGTGGCCAACGGAGACCCCCTCCCCCGCCGTCTATCCTCCCAAATATCGCCTCGGATTCACTTCTCCGCTTTTCTGTTCAGAGAGTTGTTGTTATTCTTTTCTTCGATCTCCTTTTGAGTTCATAGGTGTTCAGAATGGTTTGATCCCCATTCATCTGAATTCCTGAGACCAGATGAAATCCAGGTCTCCTACTCCTCTGCCATCTTGCTCCGCCACTCTCCCCATCTCAATACTCTTAAGCACCTCTGCAAAGTCACTTTTGTCACCTAACCTAACATATTCACAGGTTCTGGGGGGCCATTATTTTGCCTACCACAAGATGGGAGCTTGGATTATTTATTCGAGTCTTTTCCTCTTTTCTAATGTATTTATTTAGTACTATAAATGTTTCTCTCATCACCGCTTTAGTTCTGCCCTACAAATTTTGATATGTTGTATTTTTGTTTTCACTCACTTTAGTGTATTTTTTAATTCCCTTTATTTGAGATTTCCTTTTTGAACTGGGAATTATTGTAAATGTGATGATTCCTTAGCAAGTGTTTGAAGATTTTCCATTACCTTTCTGTTATCAATTTCTAGTTTGCTTGCATTGTGATCAAAGAACGTATTTTGTATGATTTCAATACTTTTAAATGTGTTGAGATTGGTTTTCTGGTCCAAGATATGGTCTATCTTGGTATATGTTTCTTGGGCACTTGTAATAAATTCTGCTATGTTGAGTAAATTGTTCTATAAATATCCATTATAATCTGTTGGTTAATGGAGTTGAGTTCTACACTTTGCTGATATTCTGCTCAATTGTTACATACATTTTTGAGAGAGGGTTTTTGAAGTTTCCAACTTACAGTTGTGGATTTGTCTATTTTTCCTTTCAGTTCTCAGCTTTTGCTATACATATTTTGCTACACCTATTTTGTGGCCCTGTTGTTTGGTGCATATATATTTAGTGTTACTTATTGGTGGATTGACTTTTTCATTGCATCTGCCTCTTTCTTGGTAATTTTCTTCGCTTGCAAGTCTAATTTATCTGATTTAATATAGCTGCTCTTGCTTTCTTTTGATTAATGCATGCAAGTTATTATTTTTATCCTTTTATTTTCAGCTTGATTATACCCATATATTTAAATTTCTTGTATTTGAGTTTCTTATAGACAGAAAATAGTTGGGTTATGATTTTTAATACATTCTGGCAATCTCTGATGTTCAATTGGTATATTTAGACCATTTATATTTAAAACAATTGTTTACGTTAGGGCTTAAAATTGACATTTGAATTTTTGTTTTCTGTTTTTCTCTCTGTTTTTGGCTTATCTGCTCTTTTTCCTGTATTCCTATGGACTGCTTCAGAATTTTTTTCCATTTCAATTTTGAATATCTATAGTTCTTTATTGTACATTTTGTATAGCTTTTTAGTACCTGCTCTAGGTACTACATGATATATACATAATTTATCAAAGTTTATCAATGGTAGTCATTTTACCAGTTCAAATGAAGTGTAGAATCCTTCTATTAGTCAATTATCCAGAGAAATAGAATCAATGGGATATATAGATAGAGATATATAAGATTTATTATAGGAATTGGTTTATGTAGTTATGGAGTCCAAGAAGTTCTGTCACCTGCCAGCTGAAGAACCAGGAAATCTGCTGGCATAACTCAGTCTGAGTCTGAAGGCTGAGAGAGAGGGGGCCACTGATGTAAGTCCCAGAATCCAAAGGCCCAAGAACCAGGAGTTCAGATATCCAAGGATAGGAAAAGCTTAAAGAAGAGAGAGAAATTGCCCTTTTACCTTTTTCTTCTATTTGAGTCCTTGACAGATTGGATGATGCCTGCCCATGTTCATGAGGGTGGATCTCTACTTAGTCTACAGAATCAAATGCTAATCTCTTTGAGAAATAGCCTCATAGACACACCCAGAAGTAATGTTTTACCAGCTATCTGGGCATACCCTAGCCCAACAAATTGACACATGGAATTAACCATCACAATTCTTATTTCCCTTTATGTTCTTTTACCCTTCCTTTGTAGCATGATTGTTTTAAATATTTCCTCAACATTACATTCAGAACCAATTAGAAACAGTTAAATTTTTAGTTTCAATTTTCAAATAAAATTTACAAAACTCAAAAGGAGAATTAATGTCTAATGTATTTACTCATATTTTTGTTCAGTGTGTTATTTCTTGATATTCCAAGATTTCTCTTTGTACTCTTTCATGTTTAAAGAACTCCATGTAGTCTTTCTCTTTTTTTTCTTTCTGAGATTTATAAAGTCATCTTTTTTCTAGCCTTACTGAGGTATAACTGACAAATATAGTATATTTAAATAGACATATAAATATATAGTATAATAATATACTACAGTATATTTAAAATGTAAAACATGTGAATCATGAGAGACTATGGACTCCAAGAAACAAACTGAGGGTTCTAGAGGGGAGGGGGTGGGGGGATGGGTTAGCCTGGTGATGGGTATTAAGGAGGGCACATATTGCAATGAGCACTGTGTGTCATACACAAACAATGAATCATGGAACACAAATCAAAAACTAATGATGTACTGTATGGTGACTAACATAACATAATAAAAAAATTAAATTAAAATAAAATTACAACATGATGATTTGATGTACATATATATCATGAAATGATTTCCTACTTTCTTATACAATAGATCTACTGAAAACAAATTCTCTTAATTTTCCTTCATCTGAGAATGTCTGATTACCTCTTCACTCCTAAAGGATATTTCCAGTGGATGTAGGATTCTGGGTTGATACTTCTTTTCTATCACAACCTGAAAAAACATTGTACCACTTTCTTCTGGACCTACATGATTTCTGATGAGAAATCCATTGTCATTCAAATTGTTTTTCCCCTAAAGGTAAGGTGTTTCTCTCTTCTTGATTTAAGATTTTTTCTGTCTTCAGTTTTCAGAAGTCTATGATGAGTCTTGATGTGGATTTTTGGGGAGTTGATCTATTGGGGATTTCCTTAATGTCTTGAATCTGTAATCTCTGAGTACTCTTTCTTCTCTTCTTCTGGGACTCTGATGGCATGAGTGTTAGGTATTTTGTTACAGCCTTACAGTTACCTAAGGCATTTTTTTGTCTTTTTTTCAGATTTGGGTAATGTCTATTGTTCAATATTCAAATTCACTGATTCTTTCCTCTGTTTCTTACTTTATGTTATTGAACCCATCCATTGAGTTTTTTTATTTTGGTTATTATATTCTTAAGTTCTAAAATTTCTATTTGTCTCTTCTTTATATCTTCTGATTATTTGTTGAAACTTTATATATTTTTGCTGAAATTCCTATTTTTTTCATGTGTTTCAAGCATGTTTACAATTGCTTGCTGAAGCATTGTTATGTTGGGTGTTTTGATATCTTTGTTAGATAATTCTTTTTTTTTAAGATTTTATTTATTTATTTGACAGAGAGAGGCACAGTGAGAGAGGGAACACAAGCAGGGGGCATGGGAGAGGGAGAAGCAGGTTTCCCACTGAGCAGGGAGCCCGATGCTGGGCTCGATCCGAGGACCCTGGGATCATGATCTGAGCCAAAGGCAGATGCTTAATGACTGAGCCACCCAGGTGCCCCCTTTGTTAGATAATTCTAATAGTTCTGTAATCTCTGTGTTTATATCTATTGATCTTTTAAATTTAGTTTGAGATCTTCCTGATTCTTGGTATGATGAGTGATTTTTTATAAACATGGACATTTGAGTATTATAAGACTGTGAATCTTATTTAAATATGGTGTAGTTAGCTTCCATTGACACTAGTTTGACGGGAAGAGGAATATACAATCTCTCACTACCAGGGAAAGATATATGTCCTGGTTGCTCATGTGGCCTCTGTTAACACCCAAGCAGCCCAATCTGCCACATGGGCCCTCCATCCCCCAAAAGAAAGATGAGGTAATCTGCACAATAAGACCCCTTGCCTTTCCTCCTAAAGGAAAGCAGCCTTGCCTGAAACAATCCTTTTATTTTACTAGTAACTTTCTTGTCCCCACTCCCTTTCTATAAAAACCTTCCATTTTGTACACCTTTCAGAGCCCCCCTACTTGTTAGATGGTATACTGCCAATTCATGGATCACTTAATAAAGCCAATTAGATCTTTAAAATTTACTCAGTTGAATTTTTATTATTTAACAGTCATTTTCATTTGTGCTCCTTAGCATTTCCAGGTTGTTGCCCTCTTCAGTTCCAAGTCTGGGATATATAAGGCAGAGATACTCCAGCAGAATAAGGAAATGAAGACATTAATGTTAATCAGGGATTCAATGCAGAAGAGAGGTGAAAGAAATCCCCACTGTAACAGGGAAGGGAGATCCCAGGGTTCCTGGTGTGCAGTGGGCCTAAAGAACAGCCAGTCCAGATTTGAGCAGGCATTCAGAGGACTCCAAGAAAGAGATTTCCAAGAAGCTAAAACTAACAGAACATTTGATGGTTTAAAATTACTGGGAAGATTTACATTTATGGTGGAGAATCTTAAAACACTAAACAAATATACCAAAGAAAGACAATTATTAACTCTACAGAAAAGAGAAACCGAACAGTGTACCAAAAAAAAAAAAAAAAAAGACACATATTTAACTGTAGTTTCCTACATGGTATGGTACAATAAGATGTATATTTGATCTTTGTCCCTGGTTCCTGACACAGAGCACCCTTGGAGTTTCCTTAGTGATAGGATTGTCTTCTGTTATGCATAGCAATCCCCTTTTAACCATACCTGAGTTTATGCTAATGAGGTGACTATTAGTGGGCCCCCAGAGAGCTTCAGGATAGGGGCTGGTAGCCAGAGGATCCAACCTTGTGATTAGAGGGTTGGAATTTTTAGCTCTATCTCCCAACCTCCAAGGAGAGGAACAAGCTAGAGGTTGAGTTCAATCACCAATAGCTTATGATTTAATAATGTCTACCTAGGTAATGAAATTTCCATAAAAATCCCTAAACAAGAGGGTTCAGAGAGCTTCTGGGTTGATGAATACATTGAGGTGCTGGAAGGAAATGGAAGAGAGGGTATGCAAGTTCTGTGCCTTCCCTCTCCCTACTTATCTTGCCCTATGTGTCTCTTCCATTGGCTGTGTTGTGTTATATCCTAAATAATAAACCAGCAAGGCTAAGTAAAGCACTCTCCTGAGTTTAGTGATTATTCTAGCCAATTATCAAAACTGAAAAACGGATTGTGGGAACCCCTGGATTTATAGCTGAGCTGGACAGAAGTAGAGATAACCTGGGGACCTGATACTTGTGACGAATGTCTGAACTGAGGACAATGTTGTGGTAATGAGCCCTTAAACCTGTGGAGTTCACCCTAACTCCAAGAGTTGGTGTCAGACTTGGCTGCTGTCAGGGAGGAGAAAACACCACAGACACGGCTTAGCTTTGAAGAGTGTTGACATAATTGAAATAATGTAAATTAAATATTCATCTTACCAAAATTACAATATAATTATAATATAAATTGAAAGGGAAAGTGGGTGTGGGTGTGGGTGTGTATTAGGGTGGAAGGGCAGTAAAAGAGCACTAAATCCTCATCTCCCATAGTGGGAAGTGAATAGATAATGCCTGAAACTGAAACAAATCAAGACATAGCCATATATTAATGCTATTTAGAAATATGAAGGTAAATGCAAAAGGAACCTTAGATTTAAACGAAATTAGCTTAGATGTACAAACTGAAGAGCTGACCTTTGACTTTATTTCATAATTTGCTGTGCAATCGCTGATTCTTTTGGCACAAGCTCTATGGTAACCGAATCATCTTATAATCATTTATAAAAGTTTCTTTATTTTAATGCTGGGAATTGTAGCTCTGACAACAACCTTGTGTTTCCTTAGTTTGCTATAGACAGGATGTCAGATTTCCTACTTTAAATATAGCTTATTACACTGGATTTTTAAAGTTTAAGTGGGTTTGCATTTTTTAAAGTGTATTTTTCAATATTTGGTTATACTTATTTTGGTACTACAATAAAATTACATAATTAGTAATTTCAAAATTAAAATTACCAAGTCCCCATAGAAATCTAATCAATTGTGGCAGTTCATCAAACTGATGCAATTGCTAGGACTCTTTTTCTTTTTAAGTTTCATTTTTGGGTATGTTAAAAAGAAAAATCACAGGAACAAAATGGAGCCACTTAGGCCAAGACATCAAACAGGAGCTTAATACCTAACCTAAATGAAGTTTCAATTTACTAACAGTTGGCAACCTCCAAAGAGGTCATCTGTCTCCGCAGTCCTCTCTGCCCAGAAAGATGAAGTAATCTGCAGTAATATGTGTGATAAAACTCTCTGCCCTTTTCCCCTAAAGCAAAGTGACATTGTCTGAAACAATCCTTTCTTTCACTAATTCACTTCTTGCCTTGCCCTCCTTCCTCAGTAAAAACCTTCCATTTTGTACACCTCCTCAGAGTTCCCTTCTATTTGCTAGATGGGAGGCTGCCCCAGGGATGAATCGCTTAATAAAGCCAATTAGATCTTCAAATTTACACGGTTGAATTTTTGTTCTTAACAGGTACACTGACTGGAAAAGCACTACATTGTACATAGCAATAGACACGAAGTCAGGAGTGGGGCACATGGTGTTTTTTGAAAGCTGTAAGTATTCAAGTGGTTTCCTTAAGAGGAGTGCAAAGTTACTTTGGAGAAGAAAACATTTTCTTTTGAAGAAATATCTTTTTTAAAGCTTTTATTTATTTATTTGTCAGAGAGGGAGAGAATGCACAAGCAGGGGGAGCAGCAGGCCAAAGGAGAAGCAGGCTCCCTCCTGAGCAAGGAGCTCAATGTGGGACTCGATCCCAGGACCCTGGGATCATGACCTGAGCCGAAGGCAGTTGCTTAACCGACTGAGCCACCCAGGTGTCCCTGAAGAAATATTTTAATAAGCCATTACTTCTGTAACTATGGACCCCATATTTAGTCTAAAAGAGAAAGACCGTTCAAAGGGTGACTAAATTTCTCTGTTTAATAGAGAAATGGAATTTCAGCATTCTCTCCCAGTGAGTCTCTGGGAAAAGGGGACTAAAATGAGGCCTGAGGAAAAAGTGGGTGGACAGACCAGAGAGAAACTGTCCTCACATCACCTGAGGCCTAAGCCTGAAAATGCTGAAGTGAGAAATCTGCTGTGCTGTGGGTTTTGAAGGAATGTTAAGAAAAGAAAATATGTGGGGCGCCTGGGTGGCTCAGTCGGTTAAGCGTCTGCCTTCACCTGAGGTCATGATCCCGGGGTTCTGGGTCCTGGGATCGAGTCCCGCATCAGGCTCCTTGCTCCGCAGGGAGCCTGCTTCTCCCTCTGCCTGCCGCTCCCCCTGCTTGTGCTCTGTCTCTCTGTTTCCCTGACAAAATCTTTTGAAAAAGAAAAGAAAAGATGTAATGCTGAACTGTATCTTGCTTCTGCATTGTGTTGTAATCTCACTGTGATGTTCCAGAACATACAATATAGGTCAACTAAACACACTGACCTTTGGGCAGTAAAGGATGGGATGCATCCAAGTCCATGTGGAGAACAAAGGCAAAAGAAATGTAGATAAAATTAAATTTCCTTATAACTTGCAGCCCATTGGCAAATACTTGAGCCTGGCTGAGTAGACTGTTCCTGCAGGATCTCCCAATCTTAATGTTAATGCCCTGCTAGAGGCAAAAACAATCCTTAGCTTGACAATAGCCAGGCCTCCAGGATCCTGCAAGTTTTAACATATGAAAATCCTTTTGGAAATGTCCTTTGTCTTTACCTCCTCCAGCTCCAAAGTATATAATCAATTGCTCCTCACCATCCCAGGGCAACTCTTTCTGCCCAAGGGTCCTGTCCCTGTACTATAATACAAACACCTTTTTGCATGGAAAACCTCTCAAGCTTTCTTTTTTGACCATTTGCTCACTAACCCCACTTCAAATCTCATCCTTTTGGCACCTGAACGTGTGGCCTGAGTCTTCTCATCTGGGCTCCAAGCCTCGGTGCAAACTTGATGAGTACTTTCTCTCCTCTTTTCTTTCACTCTCATTTCAGGGGCTTTTCTAGGAGTACAGTCTTATCGGAACACTTTCCTGTTGTTGCTCAAGCTGCAATCCTCTAGCCCGTGGCTACTCTATGGGGAGAGGAAAGCCTGCCTCTCGGCCAGAAGTTAGTACCCTGGCCGGAACGGTAATAAGACCTAGAAACTGGATGCCCTCCCTCTATTCCTGTCCTTGTACAAAGTTGTCTGTCTTGGGCCCCGGACAGCCACCTAAGTTGTTAGCACATCTTTGGATCCTAAAACTCCTGCCTAAGGTTTCCTCCTCATTGGTCTAAAGTGATCCCTTTCACACCTCTGGTCTAGCTGCTTCTGGCCGCAGGACCACCACTGGGAGTGGGCCAAAACCAGTACCTGATTGATTAAAACCCAACTGGGGACCATTTCAGCTGTAAGAACTACATGTATGAGAATGTTGCTTAAATCATGATGGATTTCTATCTTTACTATTTTCCATCAATGCCCCCTACTGACTATTTAAATTATGGAGTTGGGTAATTTCCCCCTTGTAAAACTTTTCTAGTGTTCTCCATGGGTTAAAAATGGCGGGTTCTTCATGGCAAGGCAAGACCTTCATGGCATGGCGAGGCACCCATTATAGTCTAGACTGTGATGGGGAAGCGGGGCGTGGGGGTGGGGAACCCAGCCTCCCTCCTACAGGGTCTTTAGGGCAGGGTGGTGATCATAGCAATTTCATTCTAAGTGACCTGAGGACCTAAGCGACCTCAGGTCATTAGACACAAGGAACCTCTGACATACACTGCGAGGGACGCCACCTGGGAGTCTGGAAGGATTTTCTTGGTAATGAACCTTCTGTCTTCTTCAGTGTCCAAAGACTCTCCCTTGTGATGCCTTTTAACCCGCTAAAAACAATTTGGATTGCAAAATTTAAGGAAAAAACCCCTGATCTTTTGTAACACCGGATGGCCTCAGTAGTCCTGAGGAGACAGGGAAAATGGCCCATTAATGGGACATTAAACTTCAGAATGATCTATCAGATCTTTTCTGTAGGAAACAGGGCAAATGGATGGATGTACCCCATGTCCAGCCCTGCATGGCCCTAAATCAGCACCCCGACCTAAGGGCCTGTGGCAGAATGTGTTTGACTAGTAAACCCCCTCCTGATAAACTGGATGATAATCTTTATCCACCTCCAGCCCTCCTGAGGTTGGGGGTGGGGGGGCTATCTCTCTGCCTTCCCCTCCCCCTCCTCCTGTTTGTACTGTGAATTGTGTAAGACTGATGAATCACAGACCTGCACCTCTGAAACAAATAATACATTGTATGTTAAAAAAAAAAAGAGAGAAGATAGTAGGAAGGGAAAAACCAAGGCGGGGGGGATATTGGAGCGGGAGACAAACCATGAGACACTATGGACTCTGAGAAACAAACTGAGGGTTCTAGAGGGGAGGGGGGGTGGGTTAGCCTGGTGATGGGTATTAAAGAGGGCACTTACTGAATGGAGCACTGGGTGTTAGACACAAACAATGAATCATGGAACACTACATCAAAAACTAATGATGTAATGTACGGAGATTAACATAACATAATAAAATAAGATTTTAAAAAAAGAAAATTAACTAAGAAAAAAAAAAGACTGATGGGGATAAGGGAAGCAACTCTGAATAAAGAGTTGTTGCAGGTTTATGAAGGGAAATCTTTAGAAAGGAATTTTGTATATGGTCAGTGATGTAGTTCTGAATTTTGGTTGAGGTCCAGAGCTGAGGGCCAAGAAAGAATTCTCGAGACATCTTTGGTGTAAAAAGGTGTTTTTATTAAAGCTCAGGGATGGGACCAGTGGGCAGGAAGAGCTGCACTGGGGTTGTGAGGAGCAATTGATTATATACTGTGTGGGGTTGGGGCAGGTAAGGAAAAAGGGAGGTGTCCAAAGGGACTTTCATATTCAGGATACTGAAGGACTTGCTATTATCAAGCTAAGTATGTTTTTTCCTCTAGCAAAGCATTTACATTAAGATAGTTGGAAGTTTCCTGGAGGAATATCACACGGATTCTATCCAGGACTGTGTGTGTTTGGGTGGGGGGAGGAGTTGTGGGGCATCAGCTTGTGCTTTGTCCTCAGCTACACTTCTGCTCACTCCTCAGTCAGGACTGAGGTTGAAATGAATAGATTTTAAAAGGACACTGATAGAATATGGAAGTTCTGCTTTTCTCTCTGTTCAAAAGACAAAGTTTTCTTGGATTGTTGATCTGCTCTTGATAAGAAAATGCAAACAAAGGTGTTTTCTTTTTCCTCTTTTGTCCGCCCAGAAAACCAAAACTTTTGTTTTTATCAGATCTTTGCTTACTTAGTTAAAACTTATCAATATTAAAGGAGCTAAGTTTTGCTAACAACTATATAACTCTACTTATTTGCCTTTGGACTCTCTTACTGCCACCTTGGTTAGATAAATAATTAAGCCTTAAGTTTTTTAATGATCTGTAATCCTATTTAGGCGCGTGCCTTATAGCTTTCTGATTTTTTTTTTTTTTTAACAAACTCCCTGGGGTTTAAATTGTAAATGAAGTCTCTTTTACTAATTAGGTCTTTTTATTTGGTATGTTAAGTGACTCTGGAGGCATTGCTAAACAATAAGTCTTACGTTATGTTTGGGTAAATGCTATACCTATTCTAGAGATTATATGCAATTCCTAAGGTTTCGGTTTTTTGGGGTTGTTTTTTTTCTTTGTCAATTCCTAAGGTTTAATAAGTTTCGATATGAGCCCATCACTTGATATTCTGATTATCGAAGTGCTGTGTGTCACAGAAATAACCAGATTGCCAGCTATATTGTAACCTCTCATCAGATATTTAACCATGTCCTTTTTTGAGTCTTTTGTCATTTACAGTTACGGCTCTTAAACTCTTGCGACACGTGTTTCATCTTCAAGGAGATTCATAAAAAGGGCTTTTTTTTTTAAGATTTTTTTTATTGGGGCACCTAGATGGTGCAGTTGGTTGAGTAAAATACAAGTCAAAGTGGGGCTTGAACTCAAAATCCTGAAATCAAGACCTGAGCTGAGTTCAAAAGTAAGATGCTCAGCAGACTGAGCCACCCAGGTACCCCTGTTTCATGTAACTTTTGGATCAGTGTGCAAGTGTGTATGTGTGTGTGTGTGTGTGTGTGTGTGTGTGTGTGTGTGTGTGTTTACCACATTATAATGTGCCATGCATGTCTTAACTGTAGCTTATGGTCCATAAAGTTTGAAAAGCGCTGCCTTAGGTGATCTCACCCACTGTCACAGTTTTAAATACCACCCTATGCTAATGATGCACAAATACAAATTTATATTTTCAATGGAAATTAATTGCTAAACTCCAGACTCACTCTGTAGTCACTTACTTGATAATCTCAATTTGGATGTCTATCAAGTGTTGCAAACCAGTGTGATCAAACCTAAAACCCCACATATGTGCCCAGTCTGCCTCTCTCACAGTCTTCCCCATCCCAGAATAGAGCAATTGTATCTTTCTGGTTCCTCAGGCCAAAAATCTTAGTCATCCTTAATTTCTCCCACATATCGTGCATTCAGCGTATCATCAAATTCTGTCCTCTCAAACTTTTACATGGATCGGGAATCTTGCTATTTCTCACCTCCACCCTGGCCCAGCTGCACACTGATATCTTGCCCACATTATTATAACAGCCCCCTTCTTCCCTGTCTTTCTCTAGTCTATTTTCAAAAAATCAACCAAAGTGATCTGTAAATCAGAGTGTATCCCTTCTCTAGCTTAGAACCCCTTACGGTTTCTCAATCTCATAAATTCCCAAGGTCCTTACAGGGACATATCCCACCATTCCTTTCAGACTTTATAAATACCACTCTCCTTATTTTCGACCCTCAGTTACTGTCATTGCAGTTACCTCTGGGCCTTGACACATGCTATTTAATTTACCTCAAAGGTTCTTACACCAGATACCTACGTGGATGGTTCTATTACTGTATTCAGGCCTCTGTTTAAATATCACCTCTTAGGCAGGCTGTCGCTCTATTCACTATCCCTGTTTTCTTACTTTATTTTTCTCCGTAACACATAAAACTGTGCATATCAGAAGACTTCGATTGTTCAGACTTGTATTTACTCATATAAGAAGAGAACAATAGATGTCAGTGAACTACAATTTCTAGGACATCACAGATGCTCTACACATAGTACAACTTAGAAAAGAGAAAGTGAATATGAGGACAACAGTGAGAGAAATAAGAATCTAAAAAATCTGGTGAAAATGGCTAAAACTTAAAATGAGAAAAAGGATTAAAGTTGGAAAATAAAGTCTGGACCTGCAAACAAAAATAAATGTAACAAGATAAGGATTAAAGGTGACAGTAGTTAATAAGTAAACTTAAGTTGATTTTAAAAAATTAAAGTGTATGTCTTTTAAGTAAATTAGAGGCTGCAATGGAATGAAATGGACTTAAATGTAAAAAGGAGGAGATATAAAAGATGAAGATCAAAAATACTCCATTTTCTATCGATGAAGTAAGATATTTAAAAGGTGGGGGAAAAATTGACTTACAAATTAACCAAAATGGAAGACTAACAAAGGAATTACATTAAAAAAAAAAGGTTGGAGAAAAAAATTGAAAAGTAAATCTAAAAGGAAGAAGAGGGCGCCAGCTGGAGCTGTTATACGTGAGGGTCCAAGGAAAGTCCTTTGAGCTTCCAATGAGGGTGGGGGGCTGCATTCTCCCTTTGATGTGTCTCCTTTCCCTAAAAATCATAACCACCCTCAGATGAATAAACCAGTTCCATTAAAGTTTCAATTCCCTATGCAATGAGACCTAAAGCTCAATAACTGGACACTCAAGACCCTCTAGCATCTGTCTTGAATCTGTGGTGTCTCTTATCTTCCACATCTTCCCAACACAAACACTTATCTCTAAGTCCTTCATTTCCCAGCACATTCCCACAACCAAGCCCTGCTCACATCCCCTCCCTGCCTGGAATAGTTTTCTCATTTATATCTCAGGAATTTCATGATGAACTTGTCCCTCAGCTGCCCTCAGTATCCATGTGTCCTACAGCAATCTACAAGGCTACAGAAACTGAGACACCCTGACCCTGAGTCACAGACAACTTTTGCATCAGGGCATGTTTTTACTACCCATATTGCTCTCCATTCTTGAGCCCTCCAACGCCCTGTGATTCCACTGTATTCTGAACTCCTATAATTTCTACAACCCCTGGGAACTCAATAGAGCTGCAGATGGGACCTACTGAATTAGACAGCCAATCACATCATGCTAGAATGTAGGTTCTGGAGTCAGACTACTGAGGTCTCCATGCCAGCTCTACTCCTTTATGACCTGGTACATGCTCCTTAACCTCTCTCTGCCTTCCTTTCCTCCTTTGGTAAAGGCAGAGGGCATTCTAGTTGCTGGGCCCTCTGTGTCCCAACTCTTCCTTTCACTCCTTCACAGAACCAGCAGTTAAGAGTTCTCAAATATATTTCTGTGTTTGCTTCACTGGCTTTTTTGCACTTTCAAAAAACAACCTCTGAGAAACAAACTGAGGGTTCTAGAGGGGAGGGGAGGGGAGAAGGGGGAGGGGCTAGCCTGGTGACGGGTATTAAAGAGGGCACGTATTGAATGGAGCACTGGGTGTTATATGCAAACAATGAATCATGGAACACTACATCAAATAAAGAAAGAAAGAAAGAAAGAAAGAAAGAAAGAAAGAAAGAAAGAAAGAAAGAAAGAAAGAAAGAAAGAAAGAAAGAAAGAAAGAAAAAAGAAGGAAAGAAAAAAACAAATTAAACTCTCAGACACAGCATTCAAGGCCCTCCATGACCATCCAGCACATTTCCTACCATTTCCTCCTGTGTTGCTTATACCCAAACAGGACTAAGGCCCATGCAGCTCTCTAACTGCTGAGAGGAGTCATATAATTTCATACTGTCATTTTTCAGCTATGTGGCTTCTTCTGGAACTCTCCTCAAACTCCCTTGGCCCACCTCAGTGAAGTGCTCCCTAACACCCCACTTCTTCCCCCCTCCCCTCTGTAAATAGTCAGGTCTTTCTCTGAACTATCATTCAGTCTGACACATAAACCAGTTTTGAAGCCGCAGCTCCCTGAGGTAAGGGGTCTGTGCTGGGGACACTAACATGAAGCACAGTATCTGACACATTGGAAGCACGTGCGTGCTCACTGCGCTTTTCCTTAGGGAGTGGGAGAAAAATGGAACATGAGATGCCAGCTTACTCCTCTGAATCTCCTACTAGACTATAAGCCCTCTGATGGCAGTGACATTGTCTAGTGCATTTTGTTTTGTTTTAAAGATTTTATTTATTTACTTGAGAGATTGTGTGTGCCAGAGAGCATGAGTGTGGGGGGAGGAGCAGACGGAGAAGGACAAGCAGACTCCCCACTGAGAGAGAGTCCGATGTGGGACTCGATCCCAAGACTCTAGGATCAATGACCTGAGCCAAAGGCAGTTGCTTAACCGACTGAGCCACTCTGGCGTCCCTCTAGCACATTTTATTACTGTATTTCCAATGCTACCTCAGTGCCCATGGTGTGCTCGGTGCTCAAATACTTACTGCATAAATTAACAAAAAGGAAGGTTAGCAAATCCTAGCAGAAATGGAATAGCTTCCTCATGAAAAGGTAAGACATAGAAATGGAAGAGGAATAGTATTTATTGTGACGTCAAGCACTGCCCATAAATCACGTCACTGAACCTCACAGTATGTGGAAGTTGGAATTCATCATTCCTCTTTAAGAGAGGATAAAACTGAGATTCAAAACAGTTGAAGTAATTCACCGAAGGTCAAACAACCAGGGTCAGAAGTCACATTTGAACAGAGATCAGTCTGATATCAAAACATCCAACAAATATCAAAACAACATAAATGACTTGGAAACTTTCTCCCTAAAAAGCTTGTTACTAAATAATAGAAGTCACTTGTTACTTAAATAATAACTGGATGCCAGGGGGAAAATGTGACAGTGATGACAAGAGGAAGGGGAGGTCTTGGTATTTGGGGGAGGGGTGAGGCAGCAAAGAAATGGAATGGGGAAAGTGACATTGTGCTGATGAGAAACACTGAAAAAAAATGGAGTGTGGATAATAAAAAATGAGGGGATGGTGCCCTAGAAGGCAAGGATCAAAGAAAGAACAGAAGAATGAGAGAAAAAAATGAACGAAAGAAAGAATGAAAAGAGCACCAGGAGCCTATCAACAAGGGCAGGAAATGCTGAACATTTTTGGAAACAATTTGAACATTATCAAAAGCAAACCCACAGGGCCTTTCTGCACCTTCAGCACCTCCGCTGCTAAGCGAGTTACAGTAAAATCCAGAAGTAGGGCAGAAGAGGAGCTTTGCGTAGGAGTTCAAACCACGTCAGCTTCAGGCAGGGGGGGATTGCCCCAGGGGACAGCCAGGGACCTGTCCAAGGTTTGAGAATGTCACCAGAAGTAGGCAGGGACACAGTGCCCACAAGGAAGACAGAGGGAGCACACCGCCGGCACTGAGGGGTGTGCAGGGGGGGCTCCCTGGAATGACTCAGGAGGGGAAAATAGAAAGCAATGATGAAGAACAGAGAGAGCAGTTTTATGATTTTATGACTTCAAATAGGGCTTAAGCAGAGCTTTGAAGGGTGGGAAGGATGTAGATGAGTGGAGAGAAGAGGAGAGGGTATTTTAGGAGGGGAAATATCTGGAGCAAAGACTCCAAGGCAGGAATGAGTGTGTAAGTGTGAGCATGCATGCATTCACACAAGGGGTAGGGGGACCAATAAGGGGCACTCATGTTTGTGCTGGGAAGTAAAAGGAGACAGGGTTTTATATATATATTTTACATATATTGTATAAATCTCTGTGAGATATGTATCGATCATAATCTCTAGCTGAGTTTGGACTGAAGTTCTGCATGGAGTGTATCTTTCGGATCATAGCATCATTTAAGATTAGATGGAACATAGAGAACCTCCTCACAGACCTCATAAAATAGCATCACTGAATTCTTATGACTTGATCAAGGAAGTAGGACAATGAGAACTATAGCATATTTTCTGTTGCTAAATGATAAATAAGTTAAAGGATAATGCTGTTTATTATCAGGACATTTCTGAGAAATACAAAATCGCCCTCCCTCCCTCCCTTCTTCCCTTCCTTCCTGCCTGTCTGCCTGCCTTCCTGCCTACTTTTCTTCCTCCTTCCCATTACTATTTACTAAATACCAACTGTGTCCCTAGCACATAGTAAATGAACATGACAAATGATCCTTCCTTCCTGGAGCTCCCATTCTACAGTGGGGGGGAGGGGAAAATGGGGGAGGGAGAAGCTGCCTTGGTCTGGTTCAATAAACTGCACTTGACTCTCTTCCTAATGTAGAAGAAAGTAAATAGTTCATACTCAGTTTTTATTTCTATTTCCTGAATATATTCCTAACATGCCATAAAAATTAACAAGAATTAAAGTGATATAAGTAGTTTATAGATTAATAAACACAGGGCCAAAACATATGGGAAAGGTGCAGCCTTTTTTAAAACAAGTAGGAGGCACTATTGCATATTTACTGAATTAAAATTTTTAATGCATTATAGGACACAAAGTAATGAATTGGTTCAATCAGGCAGTGTATAAAAAGAGCCAGAGGGTTTGTCATAGATTATAATTTAATTATCTCATTTTAACAAATACATTTCGAGAAAAAAATAAAAAGGGATAAAACCAGAATCATCACTATTTATGCCAACATCAAAATTTGACAAAGCTGAAAGGACCAGCAACTGCCATGGCTTCCCCAGCATTCCCCAGACTTCTTGCCAATATCCTGTCTTCACTTGCACTCTCCCTAATTCACCTTCCAGACATAAGTTAAAATTTCCCATTAAAATGTCCAAGAAAATTCAGTCTACTCAGTTTTAAAGTTATTTTTTAAAATCAATAAATCAGAGGAGAACATCTTCATGATAGAAATAATTCTCCCATTAAAAATGAATCTCAGGAGACGCCTAGGTGGCTCAGTTCGTTAAGCATCTGCCTTGGGCTCAGGTCATGATCCCAGAGCCCCAATATGGGCTCCCTGCTCAGCAGGGAGTCTGCTTCTTCTTCTCCCTCTGCCCTCCTCCCCACCGCACCCAGTTGTGCTCTCTCTCTCTCTCTCTCTCAAATAGCTGAATAAAATCCTTTTAAAAAAATGAATCCATTACAAGTTGGTTTATTTAAATGAAAAATTTCCTCTAGCATTCACCAGTCTGATTTTTATATTAATTATTTGACTGAGTAGCTTGAAACAGAAAAGTGTTTAAAGATAAGGGGAATATGTCAGAGGGGGAGACGAACCATGAGAGATGACGGACTCTGAAAAACAAACTGAGGGTTCTAGAGGGGAGGGGGGTAGGGGGATGGGTTAGCCTGGTGATGGGTATTGAGGAGGGCACGTTCTGCATGGAGCACTGGGTGTTATGAACAAACAATGAATCATGGAACACTGCACCAAAAACTAATGATGTAATATATGGTGATTAACATAACAATAAAAAAATTAAAAAAAAAAAGAACTACCTGTTGAAATGTCATCAGATATGAAAATCTAATTCCTCTTAAGTAATTGAAAAGGTAAAGAGATAATAAAGTCTTAGTATTGTATATGATACAAGGCTCCCTGTCCCATGACTGGGGAGAGTAGCTCCTGGTGAGAGTCCCCAGTCTGTACTTGGGGAAGTGAGATGACCTGGGACCTGTGTTTTCCTAAGATTGCTCTGCGGGAAAAGTTCTGGGAAATGTTAATAGGTGTTCCTTGGGGAAAAGGCTTTGGAGGTTAAATTAGTTGGAAGAAAACTGAAAAATACAAAGTGAAAAACTTTATTTCCCACAGCATTTTATGTTCTGTGTATTTCTGGGATGGAAAATCTCCACTGAAGCTATTCACAAACTTCTTTGATAAAGGAATCCTGTTTTCTCAAGGCATCTGAAATGTTAATGCCATACAGAAGGCACTCAGGAATACTGAGATTCATTTTATTTTAAAGATTTTATTTGAGCGAGAGAGAGAGAGAGAGAGAGCATGCACACACAAGCAAGGTGGAGAGAAGGAGACTCCCCACTGAGCAGGGGCCCAATGCAGGACTCAATCCCAGGACCCTGGGATCATGACCTGAGCTGAAGACAGACACTTAGCAGATGGAACCACCCAGGTGCCCCCTGAGATTCATTTTTAATTAACTTTGTAGGAAAAACAGCCAATAAAACTTTAACTAAAAGATAATTATTTAGTTTTGTCCTCTGATCCTTACTTACTATTTTACATAATTGTAGTTGCATGCATATTATTTTATACTAGGTTTCTTATTTGACATTATTCTTCATTATTTCTAAGTATTATCACCATTAATATTATCATCATTTCATATAGATAATTTTATATTTATAATTTTGAAATACCATAGAGAACACAGCCATTCTCAATGCAACATATGTGTAATATTACTGTTTAGCATCTCAGGTTCCCAACACTTTTCCTGTCCCAAAACACCTCAGGGATAAAATGTGCTCCCATCAGCAATAATGGCTCATTTTGGTGACTGTTTCAGAATCTTTTGGGCAGATGGGGGGCAGGGGAAGATTGTAATTGGTAGGAGACCCCCACACAATTTTCATTGGTCTTCCCCTCTACTGTCCTAGTTAGGAATTGCTGTCTTAGGCCCTGTAAATTAGACATGGTTCCAGTTTTCAAGAAGCTTACAAAAAATCATCAGTTACACATAAAACAAACTCTAAGGCTGGGTGTAAGATAAGATCATGTCATACCAAAAAAACCCACAATACCAGGATACTGCACAGAGATGGAAAATTATTTCAGCTTGGGAATTATAGAGTCCATCTGAAGGAAGGCACAGTCTTTGCTTCATCTTTCTCCTTCACCCCACAAATCCAATTCATGAGCAAGTCCTACAGGTACCCCTTAGAAAATTTAACAATAGAGAACACTTACTGAGAGCTTACTACATGCCAGGAACATTCTAAAGTGCTTTATGGGGCGTCTGGGTGGTGCAGTCGGTTGGGCATCTGACTCTTGATTTCAGCTCAGGTCCCCATCTCGGCGTCGTGAGATTGGCCCCATGTAGGCTTCACACTCAGCAGCACAGAGTCTGCTCTTGCTCTTTCTCTCTCTCAAATAAATAAATAAATCTTAAAAAAAATAAAGTGCTTTATAAGTATTAAGCCTATTTAGTACTTACAATGTCTCTATAGGCAAATATCATTAGTCTAATTTTACAAAAAGAGAAACTGAGGACAATGAAGTCAAGCCGCCAAAGGTCCCATTATTTGTAAGTGTTAAAACTGGGAGGATGAGCCTAGGGAGCCTGATTCCAGAACCTGCATCTCTATCTCTATGCCATTATGCCCCATCACTCAGTGCCCTCTACCTTTCTTCAGATCCACTTTTTTGTTCTAGACTAAGCCACCCTCATCTTCTGCTTGGACTTCTAATGGCTTCCTAAATGCTCTTCTTGCTTCCACGTTTTCCCCTTGTGAGTCCATTCTCCCTACATCATCCTGGGTGATCTCTCTAAAATATTAATCAGTTTATGCCACCCCTTGCTGAAACTCTTGCAGTGTCTCCCACCTCACCTAGAGTAAAACCCAAACTTCCTGCCAAGATTGAGTATACAAAGCCCTGCATGATCCAGTGTCCATGCAGGTCTCCCACCTGATCTCACACCAGGCTTCAGGCTTCCTTTCCTTTCCAGATCTTTCCATCCTCAGGGACTTTGCACCTGTTCCTCTCTGCCTGGAACGATAGGACAGATTCCTTTCATCCTTCCCATGACAGGTTCCTTTCATCCTTCCAGGTCTCAGCCTAGCTGCTGTATCTTGGGTAGGCCCTCCCTGACTGGCCTATGCAAAAAGCTGCTCTCTGCTTTTCCCTCTCAGAGCACCACATTTATTCCACCCACAGCACTTTCCTCTGAAATATTTTTATCTGCTCACTTATTAATAAGTTGCCCTCACAAAACTAAATGCACCCTGAGGACAGGATGTTGGTCTCCCTTATTCATTCCTGCTTTCCCAGCAACTAACACAGATCCTGATACAGAGTCAATGCCCAATAAATATGTCTTGACTGAATGAATGGATGAATGAATGAATGAATGAATGAAGAGCAGAATGAAGAGCAGCAAAATGAAATCTCATGTGCCCAAACAGCTTGTGACTGCCTCAGGTTATAACATAACATAAGGAAAGTGAAAAGGTAGGAAATAAGCAGTGTCACCGATGCCTTCCAAAACATGTTGCACAGTGTCATGGGACACAAAGGTAAAATGAATGTTGGAGATCTAGAGCTTCGGGACTTGCTCAGTCGCTGAGCTAATTTAGAAACTATGGAAAATCATAATAGGAAGAAGAAGAGGAAGGAAGAGAAGGTCAGGGAGAGGGATGAGGGGCTAACACTTAATCTGGCCCTGCCCTACCTGCTTCTCATGTGTAAACTCAATGACTTCTTGTAACAACTACTCAGTTATCTACTGCAGCATAATTAACTGTCCAAACTTAGTGGCTTAAAACAAAAAGCATTTAATTATTTCACAGTGATGTAGGTCAAGAGATTGGGCAGAGACTTGGTAGTATTCAACTGGTGAACTTGTCAGAGGAGCTAAGAGTCTTGCTCATTTGCCTGGTGCCTTTGCAGTGATGGCTGGAAAGCTAGGTTCTGCCTTCATGTGGTGTCTCCACAGGGTAGTTGAACTTTCTACATGAAAGCTCAGGGCTCCAAGAGACCAAGAGAGGAGGTGCCAGTCTTAAAAGCTAGGTCCAGAGCTGACTTCCAGTTTACTGTACTGATCAAAGCAGTCACAGCCCAGCCCAGATGCAAGGGGAGAAGTAAATGCCAGTTCTTGATGTGAAAAGTTACAAAGAACTTGTGGCCATCTGGAATTTGACATAATAATTCCCTGAGGTAGGGATATTATCATTTCCAGTCTTCAGCTAAGACTACTTAGGCAAATTGTTGGTAAACCCAGAGAGGTCTCTGCCTTAATTTCCCAAAACTGGTTAAGTAGGGATAGTTAATACCTTTCCTGACTATGTTTTACAGAGCAAAACAGTGAAAAAACATCAAGTAACAATCATGTGCAGCACACTGTGTTCACCATTGTGAGGGGGAAAATGAAGAATAAAAAAACCCCAGTTTCTTGTTCTATGTGGGAAATTTACTTGAAAATTAAAAAACATAAAGTACAGGAACAAATGAATGTAGAAGGAAAGTGTGGTGTATACATACAATTGAATATTCATCAGCCTTTAAATAAGAAGGAAATGTTGCCATATGCAACAACATGGGTGAACCTAAAGGACATTGTGTTACGTGAAATAAGTCAGTCACAAAAAGACAAATACTGCCTGAATCCACATGAATGCACTATCTACAATAGTCAATCTCACGGAAACAGAGAGTAGAATGGTGGTTGCCAGGTGCTGGGGGAGAGAGAAATGGAGAATTTCTGTTCAACAGTTCTAAAGTTTCAGTTCTACAGGAGGAATGGGTCCTAGAGCTCTGCTGTGCAACACTATGACTATGGTTAACAAAACTGTACCACACACTTAAGAATTTAAGAGGATAGACCTCACGTTAAGTGTTCTTACCACAATAGAAAAAAAAAGACATGTCCTTAAAAAAAAAAAGGAAAGACCTGTACAAGTAATAATGAATATGTACGTCTAATACTCATTTTCTTTGAGCTATTACATATTTACATAAAAATATAACAAATTGGTATTTCAAATTCTTAAATAAAAACAAACATACATCACATATATGAGGATCTAGTATCTGATCTACTCTATATAATCCTCTGGAAAAAAAAAACACCAGAATGACTTCCTGAGTTCAACGTCCTGAACCTAACTCTGTTAATGGCTTGGGAGACTCTGGAGAAGTCCCTTAACCTTCTTGGGCCTCTTTATCTAAAAGGATTGCAATCCATGACTGCTAGGTTTCCTCCCAAATTTGGGTAGCTATGATACAAGATTTAAAAAATGCTTTCGTAATATTACTCACATGTGCTGTGGGACAGCTCCCCCACCTAAAATAGCTACCAGGTCCTGGTTCCAGAAGAGAAGTCCTATTGGCTGTTCTAGGTTGCAGCCACCCTTACAGGAGGAGAAGCTCCATGATTTCCCCTTTGCGCCAAGTATGTTCCACTCAACACAAGGTGTCTATCAAAGCTATACTGCTAGCAGATTATTTCAGCACAGCAAGTATCCAGTGAGAAGAGAGATAATATGGTTATACCAGTCCCAGAGGCAGAAAGTAATGTTGTTCACTATGAATCTATATCCTGGGGAATTGAAGATGCCAAAGCAGCTCATTCACAAAGAGCAAACACAATCTTCAGCAGCTGCTATAACAAAATACCATAGGCTGGGTGGTTCAAGCTACAGGCACTAATTTCTTACAATTCTGGAGGTTGGGAAGTCGAAGATCAAGGTCCCAGCAGATAGAGTTCTTGGTGAAGGCCCTCTTCCTTCATTGCAGGCTTCTTGCTGTATGCTCATATGGCCTTTCGTCCATGCATGCACATGGAGAGCAAGATCTCTCTTCCTCTTCTTATCAGGGCACTAATTCCATCATGAGGGTCCTGCCCTCACCTAATCTAAACCTAATTATTTCCCAAAGGCCCACCTCCAAATGCCATCACATTGAGGTTTATAACTTCACCATACAGATTTTGAGGGACACGAACATTTAGCCCAGACTAACATTTTTGCCCAATGGCTCCGGAATTCGACATTCACAAAAGCACCTGGAATGCTCATTATCTCAGAGAATGTGTACCATACAAAACTCGATTTCATGCTTTTCCTCCTCTAAGGAGTATAACAATGGAGGATCAAAATAATTGTCACAGAAAAACAACATCAAACTTTCATTTTCCAAGCTCGTCACCACAACAAACACCTATTCTTGCCTTGGGCTTTGCAGAGTTCCCTTCATTTCCTCCATTACTGGCTATCAGTGGGTTTGGGTATGACACACCTTCTCTCTCACTCACAGCCATAAAGGTAAAGGGTACAGAGAGAGAGTAAGACTCACGAAGGCATGACTCATTTTTGCATCTTTTGGTTTTTGATCAAATGCCAACAGATGGCAAGAGATAAATGAATGAGTCTTCAATAATGGGGTAAATGGAAACCAGTAACATTATGGGTGATTATTTAAGTTTCATTATTAATGTTCTTCTTCCTAAAATTGTAAATAAATGTAGTACAATAGGCAAAGGATACAATCCTAACACCTCCTGGGAGTAGAGAGAAGTTGCACTTTTCAGCTACATGTGTGATGTACCTACACATATGTAAGAGGTGAGGTAATAACTCTTAGACCATAAAACTTTAGGGTTTCATATCACCCTGGCAAATGTACATTATTTATGAAACAAATTATAAAATGAGTTTCTCTTTCAAAATGTATTCATTTTCTTTCCTTAAAAGCAGCACGAAGGGGAAAATGCTTTCTAAAATGACCTAGATTAACATCCTCTGCAACGTATCTAGGATACGGAGTTGGAAAGAACCTGAGAGAATCCAGCCTCCTCATTTTACAGAAGAAGCAAACTATAGTTTAAAGATAAATGGCTTTTTCAGGACAAAAGAGCCAATGAACAGTTATGCTCAACTGTGTCAGGGTCCCCAGAGCCTCATTACAGATCCCCTTCCAGCATCCATGATGCCTCCGAAGGTGGTGGTCTCAGCATTCCTAATCTTAATCCCCCCAGATCATGGCATTTTGAGAAGAGATAGAAGATGAAACAGTGGTCCTTCTTTATAAGCATAGTATCCTGAATGTAGCGGGCACTTATAAATGTCTGTGGAATGAATATATCAAAAAGTACATCACATGGAAGATAAACAATTGTGACCTAACAAAAACAGCTCCCACCCTCGAGTCATAAAGATGATAACCAGCAGGATTTCTCTGTGTTCCTTGATATAAGACTTACCTTCTCAACAATATTTTAAACTCTATGTGAGCTGGGACTATATTATCTATTTTGCCTCCCCCACATCAGAGTGCCAAGAATGTTGTTACAAAAGCCATATTTTTGAGCCTAAAATCAGAACATATAATATTTAAAAGGATTTTTGTACCACTTCTTGGAGTGGTGAATTGCCTGGCAAATAAATTTTGTTATTGTTTTTACTGAGATATCATTCACATACCATACAATTCACTCATTAAAAATGTGCAATTGAGTAACTCACCAATGGGGAACCATCACTCCAATAAATTTTAGAACATTTTCATCACCCCAGAAAGTAACTCCACATCCCTTAGTCATTACCTCCATTTCCACACCAGTCCCCAGCCCCTGGCAACCACTAATCTACTTTCTGTCTCTATAGACTTGTCCATTCTGAATGTTTCATCTCAATGAAATCATATAATACACAGTCCTTTGTGTCTGGTTTCTTTCACTTAGCATGTCTTCCAGGTTTGCTCATGTTGTAGCTTGTATCAGTACTTCATTCCTTTTTATGGTCAAATAACATTCCATTGTATGGATATGGCACATTTTGTTACCCATTTATCAACTGGTGGACATTTGAGTTTCTTCCAATTGTTGACTATTATCAATAATACTAACATGAACATTCATGAACACATTTTTGCAAAGATGTAAGTTCTCATTTCTCTTGCATAAATATCTAGGAGTGGAACTGCTGGGTCATTGGTAGATGAGATTTTATTTTATTTTTAAAGATTTTTATTTTTTTGACAGAGAGAGAGAGAGGGAGCACAAGCAGGGGGAGTGGCAGAGGGAGAGGGAGAAGCAGGCTCCCCACTGAGCAGGGAGCCCAACGCAGGACTCCATCCCAGGACCCTGGGATCATGACCTGAGCCGAAGGCAGATGCTTAACTGACTGAGACACCCACGTGCTCCAGTAGATGAGATTTTAATATGGAAATATTTTAGTTAGCAGGGCATCTGTTATGATTTATTTGGGAAACGAGACACACTAATTGAAATAACAACTGTCTGAAATAAACTATTGCCAAACCTAAGGGAGAAATTTGTTGATATTCGTTGGACTGGCTTTAAGTACAGGGTCAATCCTTGCCATTTCCCTATTGTAGACTGCCCCACATTTTCCTAGTCTGCCTCTTCTACTCAATAAATCCATGGAATGATTCTGAAAAAATATACTTAATATTCATAGAAGGCAAAAAAGGTATATATAAAATTTTACCTCACACTTCCTTAGATTCTTAAAGAGACTTGAGTCCCCTAGATATTCTCAATGAAACTTTACATTATAAAGTTGAAATAAAATTACTAATTGTTAAAACTAGCAGAATGTTTTGGATCAAATATAACAAAACAGTAGAAATATAATTTATGTGTTACACACTTTATTGCAATCCTCTTCAGATTCAATGGGACCTCTAATTTGGGTTCGTTTTATAAAACCTAGAGTGTGACATTAATATTTTTAAATTATAATAGAAATTCATATATCCCTGTTTTCAGAAAATGTCTAATCATATGTGTGAACTTAATTGATATTTAGTGTTTGATCAGTAGAACGACTTTCACCTGATGTGTAGCATTGTTTATTTGACAAAATATAATCCACTTCATATGCTTTCTATCTGCCTTATGACATAGTTTCCAGGAACTCACTGTGGTGAAAACTGGGGTTTTCTGCACTAGTGTGTTGGACTGTACCCTCCTTGACCTCACCATCAACAATGTTGAAGATGACTCTCTAGTTGTGTTATCAAGGTAGCACTGGCAAGAATGTGGTGTGGGAATCTTGGGGATGGTGGGCCAGACTCTCAATAGTCTACTTCACCAGAAAGTACCTGCTAATGATAAGATTTGCTCTTTATATCTCTCTCTTCAGAGAAAAATTAAAGGCCTTTGCTGTTATTTACCAGGCTGATTTAATCCCCCTGACTGTTGATCTTCAAAATTTGATAATACAACTGAAAAGTCAGACACTTTCCTTTGTAGCAAATGCTCTGAATGGCAGAATAAGACTCAGCTGGTTCCTAAACTCTTAGTTCAATTATGTTATAGATGTCACAATAATTATAACCCCATTACCCTCTCAATTATAATCATGTAAAATATGATCCACCAGCCTATTCTCTCATGGCCAGGATTATTATATTCAGTTCAGAGACTGTGTGATACAGTGCAAGATGACTTTGGAATCCCTGAATTCAAGCCCTGGTTTTCCTATTTGTAAGATGATTACTTTGGCTAAATCACAATCCACCAGAACCTCAGTTTACTCCTTTGTAAATCGGGTTTAATTATAATATGGCAGAGGCAATAAATATATTCAAATCCTATCTTATTCTCCTCTTCCTACTCAACAGAAAGACTCCATCTCAGCCTTCCAAGCAGGGAGCTTGGAGCCATTAGAATTGGACTGTGGACAGGGAGATCTGACCTTTAAAAACATCCCTTTTGGACCTTTCTCTCTTTCTGATATGGTAAACTCAGGCCATGTGTTGAGATGTGCTGTTTTTCATATTTGTCTATGTTGCATCTATTGATCAAACTAATCCAAACAAACGAATTGCCAAAGTTGTTTACATTCCCTCTGGAATTCAGCTTTCCTGAGTGCATGAAAATCATATTAAAAACCCTCCAACCAATCCCAAGTTCATACCTCCTTCTTTATCTAACTCTCATAAACCAAGGCGGTCTGTCCCCTGCCCTTCATCTAACTCTCACAAACCAAGCCAGTCTGTCCCCTGCCCCTGGGCCAATTACCAGACAAAAACTAGAGACACCACCCTTAGAGCCCAGAACGCACCAGCATTATTCAAACTAGCCATCCCCTTGCCCTGCCTTACTTGCCCACTGAAAACACAATAATGGCTCTGGGCCTATGCTTTCCCCTTGCTCCTGCTTTTGCCTCCTGACCTAACTATGGCACTACTCCATGTGGCCTTACATGGTACGCCATCCCTCTTGTTTTCAAGGGAACTACGAATAGCAATAAACTTTTCTTTCAATAACATTCACCTCTCCATATCATCACTCAGTCACCTTTATAGATTAAGACCTAGGCACAAATCAAGATGATGGCCTCCTAAGATGAAGAATCCTTCCTGACGAGCACTGGTCTTTCCATGACTGGATAACAAATTTTTTTGTTAAGCCACTGAAATTTTGGGAGTAATTTTACTACAGTTTATTTGAATGTGACCTCAATACAAAATCCTCACTTCCCAGGTTTATTCCAATAATTAGGGAAAAACACATGTATGCAAAGTATATAATAATTCATGGTACAAAGACATGTTGGGAACTCAAAAAATGGTAGTTATTAGGATGATAATTCAACAACAATGTCTAAAAATAATGTATATAGAGCAAGTATGATCTCCATCAAGTAAGGATAGTGGAACAGATTTTCACCACATATTGAGCAGATATTTGAAACCTGACTTAGAAATTGTGGTAAGTATAAAAAATAGACTTTGACAGTTTCTTCAAAGGGACAGGTAGTCATCTGCACAGAAATTGGAAATAAGAATAAAAATATGTGCTCGTTGGGAGTGGCATCAGTGGACTCTAAAAAGAGCCCATATGGAAATACAAGGGCAGATGCTATAAGTTATAGGGATTGCTTTACTGTGCAGTTTCTTCTTCCATGGACAATCTATATAGCTAGGAGGGTTTATTTATTAAAACGTAATGACTTAGCTTATATAACTTCAGTTTACAAAGCACCCTATAACAAACATTCTAACAAAAGCCGTATGAAATGATCAGGGAAATCGTACGCTGTCAGTACACAGAATAGAAGAAAGTTCCCTGTGTAAAACAGCAAATGACTGCCCCTATCCACTTCATATACTACTTCCAGAACTTAGAGATTATATTTTTCTCTAACAGTAAAACCAGAAAAAAAAATTTGAGGTCAAAAGCATTGACATCACCTGGAGCTTGTTAAAAATCAGAAGCTCAGGCCCCACCCCATCTCTACTGCATCTGATTCTGTATTTGAACACAATGCCCAGGTGCTTCCTATGCACATCACATTTAAGAACATTGTTCTATGAGAATATTTATAATTGTGTGACTGAGATTTGGGAACCTCCAAATTGAACCAGAAAAAAAACCGCAGGTAAATACAGAAAAACAAGTCCAGGCTATGCCTGCAACTAATTAATCGGGAAACCTAACTCTTTTAATGTATTCGCAGTATATTCTGAAAGTGGAACCCATTAATGGGAAAGGAGACAGACTGATTGGAGTCTAGAAAACAGAAGCCAAACAAATATGGTTTTCCCTTTGTCTTCTGTACTATCTGAAAAAGATGGCACTTTGACCTACCAATCTATATATTTGCTCTGAGAGATGTAGGATACATTTGATCATCAGTGTTGAGTGCCCCATATAATATTCTCATAATCTAATTTTATGTTTTCCATTCAACCTACTGATTATAATTTGACTCCTACCTCATGTAATTTTTCTACGTGGAGAGAACTTGACCAAACAATCAGACCAAAATATTCTAGATCACTGGCAATTATACCTTCCATTATAACTTAATATGTTGGCTGCCTAATTTCAAAATCAGTTGTTTATGAATGTGGTTAGGACAAACAAGTCTACCCAAGTCCATGACTACATGAATAAAATTTGTTTCTTTGAGCATTGATGACCACTTCCTAGAAACACAACCATGTGGGGTTATGGCAGAATGGCCACATGATATGTAGGGATAATGATAACAAACGTTTATTAAAAATTTAGTATATTCCAAAAGTGCTTTGCCTCTATTAAGTCATTTAACTCTCATAAGCCATGTAGTATTATGCCCATTCCACAGATGAGAAAACAGAGGCACAGAGTCATTAAGTAGCTTGACTAAGTTATAAAGTGACAGAAAAGGATTTTAATCCGGGCAGTCTGGCACCAGAAACTGCTGTCATGACCACTCTGCTATATTGCCACTATCTTGTCTCTCAACAGTTATCACACATTGGCCTCTTCCTCTTTATTTCCTCTACCCATCCTTTTTGGATTAACTTCAAAAGCCAAAACCATTACTACAAGTACAGGGAACTAGAGCTCTTCATACAGCCAGGAGATTAAAGGACCACACCTCAGTACGTGTCTCTTCCCCCTGTGTGTGTGAGGACACTCCCCTGGGGCTTATATGTTAAACACAGATATGCTAGATCCTAAGAAGACATTCTCTACCTTGCAGCTCCTTGGATTTGTTTCTCCCAGTCTTGAGATTGGAATGGTACAGAAGCCAAGGCTGGATAGGACTAGGGCAGGGGCAGGGGACAGAGTTCACTTTGGTGGGGGCTTAGGCAAAGAGGTATCTGATTACCTCAAAAAGTAACTCTATCAGAATTTGGGCCAAGAGTTTTATAGAGATACAGAATGTACTTTGCCTTTCCTGGACCTCTATGGATATATTTCTCTTGGGATGATCCCAGGAAGTGTCTGTGGCCACACAAAACTCTAGGATTTGCAACCCTGAATCCTCAGTGAAATATTAGCATTATACAAGCACAGCAGAAATAACATGTCATTTCACAGATGAAATGGTAAACTGGAATGGAAATCTTTACCTTCATCGCTATGAGAGAGGCAGAATGGGCCTGTAACAAGTTCTCTATGGTTTCTCCTACAGCCTTTGTAGTCATTGGCTATAAATGGCTAGGACTGTCCAGTGAATTGTTCTTGTGACATTAGATCAGTGCTTTACAATCTTTTTCTGCCCAGCACACCTCTGAGAAACAATACATTTCCCTACGTTAGAGTCACACTTCAAATGAGATTTGTAGAAAATTACATGTTCACATTCCTTCCAGTACTTTTTTCTCTGCATGTAGAAAAATTACATGAGATGGGAAGTCAAATTACAATCAGTAGGTTGAATGGAAAACATTTTTTATGAAGTTGTGTTGCTCAGTATTTTTAAGAAGCATTTAGCAATATGCTGAATAAATGTCATTGCCCTAGGAAGAGAAACCCAGTTTAGTAAAAATGGGCAGTAGTGAGGTATGAGGATAAACTTATAATGAATCTGGACACTTAACCAGTTCACACATGTCTAGTGACTAATAATAGAGCTTCTATTTCACTCCTGGTTCTTGGCAATAACATAGTCAAAGAATGTTCAAATGGGTAATACCAAATAACTTCATTCTATGTTTGTTAGAAAAGTAAAATATTTTATTTTGTATTTATAATTTATAAATCTCCCAAAGTTTCCAAATATTTGCCATCTATCTAATCATCACCTATCATCTATCTAGCTACTAGCTAGCTAGCTATCATCATCTATCATCTATCTATGTTTATTATTATGTAGGAAACAGAATAACTTCCCAAGGGTCAAGACGGACCACTCAAGCAAATGAAAATGTTACCAGTTAGTATTAACTAATTTCTCTATAAATATTGATCATGCAATTGATGGGTTTATTTGCTGTTCCTGGGGAGTTGTACAAGTGACCGAGTATGTATTTTCTTACTTTTTTTTTTTTTTAGAAACTAGATTCAGAATTTCCACAACATGTAAAATAAAACAAGTCACCCATTTTTAACCTAATCTGGAGTATAAAAAGGTCTACCAAATGTGAGTGCATTTCTGACAGTTTAAAGTGTTTTATGCATTTCTGAACCACTGTTTACTTTTTCAAAGATTTAATAGTTTAAAGACAAAAAATGATTGACTTGTGGGGCGCCTGAGTGGCTCAGTCAGTTAAGAGTCTGACTCTTAAAAAAAAAAAAAAAATCACAGAAAATGAGCTGTGGATAAAAAAACAAAAAAGAGTCTAACTCTTGATTTCAGCTCAGGTCATGATCTCAGGGTCATGAGATTGAGCTCCACGTCGGGCTCCACACTGGGCATGGAGTGTGCTTGAGATTCTCTCTCCCTCTCCCTCTGCCCAAGCCCTGCCCCCACCCCTGCACTTGCTCTCACGCTCACTCGCACGCTCTCTCTCTCAAAAAACAAAAAATGATTGACTTGTGTGCAGTCATTTGGATTACAAGACACTCTGATGAAATGCAAAAGATAGGTTCATGATACATCAAGGAGAGACCAGGTAGTCTACCACATCAAAATGATACTCAGCAAACTTGAAGCTGATAGAGAATTTTGAAGGTGGGGAAGTGCAAGCGTAAATGAGGAGAGTTAAACACCATAAATTAATCAGTAGAAATAGCAGATGGAAACAATGTGTAAGAGCATAACGTATTAAATAAGTTAGAATTATGAGAACTGCAATACAAGATACTCAGGATAAAAGCTAAAAATAATGAATGTATATAATAATTTTAATAATTATTAAGATCAGCTAGAAAGAGTTTATGGTATACCTTGTATACCTAATAAGAAAAGCTGAAATGAATGCTTTACATTTACATTTTTATGCCAAGCAATTATTTTCTAGGTTTCAAGGACACACTGAACCAAATCACTGGGTCAAATATGATCGCCAAATCATCATCCAGAAGGTTTGTATATTTTTCTACCAAGTGCCTGTTCCCCATACAATTGCCAACTCTGGAGACTGTTTTTTAATTAAAAATTTTCCAATTTGCTAAGCAATAAAGTCCTACCATATTATTTTAATTTGTCTTTTATTTCCAGTGCAGTTGAACACTCTTGCATGTTTCTTAAATTTTTCTATTTAAGAAATTTCCTTATGCCACCTGTCCATTTTTCTACTGAAATAGTCATTTTTCTCTAGTTGACCAACAAAAGCTTTCAAATATTCTTGCTACTTATATGGCATATATGGTAAAAAATATTTTTCATGATTGGAAATTTGCCTTCTGGTTTGTCCAGACAACTCTGGTCTATTTGAGAGGCATACAAATGAGTTATATAGTCTATTTAGGCTCAGAGAAGCAAGTCTGTATCTGGCCGACCTTACACACTCACTGGCTTTCATTGGTTTTCTAAGATAGAAGTCTCCCAAGGCTCACACCTGGGCCCTCTACCTTTCTCTCCCCCCACCTCTTCCTTCAGAAGTTCACATACTCCAGTGTTTTTTTCACAACTTTAGGCTCATATGTAATTCCTTAATTTATACTACTGCCCCTGACTCAGTCTGCCCCATAAGTCAGTAGTATGGTTTCATATGCCTAATGAACCCTTTCATTAAGATTTCATTTGTTCATTCACTCACTCAAATTCATATAGTACCTCTTAACCACACCTAGTAAATAGAAGTATTGTGAAGTTTCAAGATCTCACATTCAAAGGTTTCAAAGTCACCAGTTGCCCCACAAACCATCCTTCTCTTCCAATTTCTCTTTTTATGTTTTAATTGTATCCTCAACTTTCTGCTATTTTATCTAAGAATGTCATAATTCTTTGCTCTCTGTGTTACTACAAGCAATCAATCTCTTAATTTTTCCTCTAATGGCTCAAAAATTAATTCTCCTTTTTTTTCACACTGCTGCCATTTTGGTCCAAGAGCTCATCATCTGGCACCTGTTGAACTGCCGTAATAATTTCCTAGTGGCCTCACTGATTCCCATCTGTTTCCCACTTCAATTTGTTTTATATCTTGTGCTGGATTATTCTTCCTGTAGTATGGCTCTGAATCTGTCATTTCTCTGTTCAAGAATCTCAAGTGCTTCCTTCTGCCTATGGAAATAAGCCTGAAATCCACCAGTACCTCATTAGAAGTTTGTAATAAGTTGATTGTACCTATCCTAATTCATCTCCCACTACTCCACATTAGAAACACGATGTTTGCTTAGTGTTGTTTCTGCATTGTCCTCCACATAAGACTTCTTAACTTTGCTCATCAATTCTGTCTGGTTATATCCCTCACTTTTCTCGATCATTCCAAACCCCGTACACCCATCTCTTCACAGCACAACTCAAGTCTCCTCTTTTCCAGGAAGCTGGTTCCAACTAAAACCATAATTTGTTTTTCTTAGAACTGGAGTAGACTTCACAGAGTACCCTCAAGGACTCTGAGCCTCAAAAAATCTCAAATTCTGTTCAACAACCATTTATTGAACAAGCATTATGCACAAAGCTCTGGGCCAGGAACTGGGGGGTGAGAAAAATGAATTAGATGTGATCCCTCCTCTCCAAGAGCTAGTGCCCATTGGAACGGACAGATGCATACATAATTTCATTCAAATATGTGAAGTTCTAAGTTGGAGGTCAGCACAGTGCTGTGAGAGTGAGAAAAAAAGTCTGTAATCCAACCAGGGGTTTAGGGAAAGCTTCCCAGAGGAGATATCATGTGACAAGAATAAGTAAGAGCTATTAAGACAAAGAAAGGTGGGAAGGGAGTTTGAGAAAAAGGGAACAAAATAAATATAGCCAGAGACATAATCAGTAGAAGGGGAGTGAGGAGCTAAAAGCAGTAACATTAGATTATAATGTTGTGACCAAGAACTGGTGAGAGATAAAAGACAGGAAGCAACCAGAGAAAGTGAGCCAAGTGTGTAGGGTTTGTAAACGACATTAAGAACTTTGCACTCTGATCTGTAAATGATGAGGAACCACTAAAAAATGTTAAACAAGAAAGTTAAATGATTGGGTTTTGCCAAATTCTCTTTACTTTGCAGAAACCAGATTTAAGGAAAGCAAGACCGAAGACAGGAGACTACATATTCCAAGGCTCCAGGAAAGACAGGATAAGGGACTGTAAGAAGATGCTGGTATCAGGGATGGGGTTGAAGACACAGATTTGAAAAAATACTTAAGAGCTAAAACTATTAGATCTTGTTGATTGTCTAAACATGGAAGTTTCAGGGAACTGAGAAGTTTCACATGACTGCTAAGTCTTGGATAGTGGTGACAGTCATTAAGCTAAAAATCAAGGAGCCAGAGTACATTGTGAGGGGATTGGTGGGGGGGACTGGAGGTGGTAAGCAGAGAGTGACAATGAGGACAGTTTTGGATATGCTGAGTCTGTGATTCCTAATAGGATATATGAAGACTTAAAGATGTCAGATGAGGTCAAAGATAAAAATAAAAATTTAGTACTCATCATCATTCCACTGCAAGATAAAATGATGACAGATAGGTATGAGATCCACAAGCAAAATGTGTAAAGAGAGAAATGAAGACTTTAGAACCCGGGGGGGTTCACCAGTGGTTAATGGACACACAGAAAATGAACAGTCCATAAAGACCAGAGAGGAATAGTTAAAGAAGGAGGACTGTCAGGACAGTTTGGAGTCAAGTAAGCAAAGGCCAGAGAGTTTTAAGATGGTGTATAAGATAAGGACTGAGAAAGCATCCTGGGTTTGGCAATATGAAGTTCACCAGCGACCTAGAAACAAGTGTGGGCTCCAAACTGTGATGAGTTTAAGAGTGGATGAAATCATGAGATGTAACTTAGCTGAGAAGGAAAGGAGAAGAATTAGGGCACATGTAGAGAGGATGGAGGACTGAGAGACAGCTAACTAAGGCTCAAGGAAAAGTGATTAGTGGCACACAGCAAACTAGTGTTGCTATTCAATTCATGGCTTTAAAGAGAACAAAAGAAAGTCATCTTCAAATACAGAGTTCAATACTCAAATACCTCTTTCAGTCACAAGACTAGAAAAGAAACAAAATCACGTGCACTGGCACTGCCTTTGTCACGGTTCAAAACACATCTTTGTCTAAATTATGGAAAATTAAGAAGTTTCTGCTCTTGCCAGGAACCAGAAGCATAATAAACTGGTCAGGTGTCTCTTGGAATAACTCAGCTCTGGAGTGTAATCTTTTTGCTTTCAGGCTTACTGAGCATCGTTTCTATAAGGAGTCACGCACCCCCATATGGCCAGCCTTGAGAATAGCACTTTTTTCTCAGCTTCCCACCAGTAGATTCTGGGTTGAAACACACAAAAAAAGAATTCTGCAGCTGGAAGCGACCTCCGAGACCCTCTCCTTATTGTACAGATGAAGACTTGCTTAATTTTTTCAAAATGTCTTTTTATTTTAACTCACATATTGATGTCTTGTGCATATGTAAATGCTTATATATATAAAAAGCAGACAACAAAAACACATACACAATCTTTAAGTCTTCACTCAAACTTCAGGGTAGTATCCAAGAAGTTGATGAAATGCAGAAACCCACACAGATTCTTGTTCCCAAACTAATCTTTAGCAACATCATACTGCCACAAAGTTAACATGCTAGTTTGTGTAAATTGAGCCATTTCAAATTATATTTTAAAAATATACATTGAACTCAAATGGAATAGTAAAAAAGGAAACATGCCTACTAAGGATCAAATCTAAGGTGGTTATTAGAATTTGAATCTTAAGATAAAAAAGTCAGTTCTACATTATCATTTTGCTTTTATCTTTATTATTTTTTTCTGATAAGAAAAGTAACAGATGTCATAAAGAAAACTTGGGAGACTTCAGGGGGGCAAAAAACATTAAAAACATCGATCAAAATCCCATGACCCCAACACATCTTTCTTAAGATTCTGGCATGTTCAATCACTTCAAAATGCTTTAAGTTGAAGATATCAAGTTAGACATTTTAATCATCCCATGAAATTATCTGAGAGTTTTTAAAGAAGATTTCTCATAGAAGTTCTTTTACTCCTTAAGCCCACTTCACCAACTAAGGGACAAACAATTAAGACAGAGCAAAGTGGACAAGGTTTGGGCAACCTTTGTCCAAGGCAGCCATTCACTTGTTCATTAGCACTGTCCTTAATTATATCTAACAATTCTTATTGTGTTGACTTCTCCCTGCATCTTTTTATCTGAAATTCCAAAGATGTTTCTGCTGAATTCTAGATTATTTGGAAAGGGAACACCCTAAATCAGCAAAATTAGAATTCTAAGCTTTCAAATTTTTCAAATCAAAGAAATGGACTCCTTCTGAATGCAACATTATTAGGAGTAGTATTAGTAACAGTGATGGTAACTACTTATGAAGTTCTAAAGTGCTTTATAAACCTCCCACTTCATTGTCTTAGCAACCCGATTTTACAAATGAAGTGTTAAGAAATGGCCCTATTTCACACAACAAATGTATAGGTGGTAAGCCTCCTCCCTAAACCCTGTTCCAGTAAGCAGAATCCCACAGTCCAAGACATTCTCCAGGCACTCAACATGTAGCCAACCCCAGGTTTTCAGAGTCATTTTAACCTACACCAATGTAATTATATTCATCAGAAGCACAGCAAATTATATTTTGAAAAATATCTGCTTTTCTCTTTTGCCTCTTTCTTGTAGGTCAACCCAAGGAGTCCATTTGTCTGGAGAAACACAAGGATATTTTACAAAAGAAATGCAAAGAGGAAAAACGAGAAAATATTTAGCTTCTAATATACAAAATAGAAATATTTTTATGGTCTAGAAAGATAATTTCTCCAAACTCCTCTATTCACTCACATTAAGACCCAACACTTACAGAGATCACCTGCAGTGTGGAAAGGATACTGCTCAAAGAAAGGGAATATATGATTCTGGAAGTACAAGAAAAGGCCATCCCCCCTCATTTTCTAGTAAGTCAGGGAGGCAGGAGCGCAAGACTGTTAATCAGGTGGTCGCAATATCCCCCATTCCAGGGATAGAGGGGGCAGTACATTAGCATAACACTGAGGGCAGGAGCAGCTGCTTACTTGCCTCCTCCCCACAGAGGACGGTGGAGAGTTAATTACCTCCTGCACTAATTTGACATATGACCACCTCAGTTAGGAAGAGTAGAAAGAATCTTTTAAGTTCAGCTTTCCAAAGCAATCCTTGGTTTCCATGGGGCCTGGGGATAAGTCGAGATCAAGCAGACTAGCCACTGATTCCACAGTGACAGTGGCCAGTGACCTGACTGCTCAGGCTGAGGTGGATCTGTGGGCCAGTGGATAGCAGGAGAACATGGTGGACACCCAGGCCTGCAGCCAAGTGAAAGCCAGGTATAAGGCAAACCAACCAAAGGGGCACTGCCAGCTTCTGAGCAAACAGGAGAGAAGAGGGCAGCACCATACCAATCAATGACTTCTTAGGAAAATGCCAGGTAAACAGGAGCATTACCTGGACTTCAGGCCCCAAAGACACAAAGTCTCCCCGCCACACCTCCTTTCTTAGATGTGTTCCCCAGTTACCAGACTGAGCATTACCTTAAGGAACTGATTAAATTATCAGATTGAACTAATTACAAACTGTTAATATTTTCCCCTTCATACAGCAGATGAGCCCCCCTGAAGAGGATTAAATGAGCTCTAGACAAAAGAAGGAAATTCTATTTTTGGAGGTTCTAGGTTAAGGTAACAGATTAAACACATGCTTCTCTTTCTACTCCTTCCTAAAACCAGAACCATAGTAAGGAAGCTTTCAAACGACACAAACCCACAAGAATGGGGATTTTATAAACACTCAGAACACTAAAGCCAAACTATAATCCAGAAATTCTATTCAGATTATCATCTGGGAGCAGTGGGAGTGGAAATATTGCATTTTCTGTACACAGATTTATGCTTACCACTCAGCTTTCCAAAAACTACACAATATACTGTTTGGGGATTCACATACCCATAGCGAATCCTAAATCTTAGTTGTTACAGGGAGATAAAGATAGGAAAGAGAGCAGCAGGCTGGCTGCCGCTTGGATCACACCTGGTCTAGCCCGTGCACTCACGGTTCTGAGTCACACTGAAGATCTAGCTAGGGAAACACAGGAACGACACCTCTCCAGAGTGCTTCTAAAAGACAGTAACACAAAAAGAGACCTTCTCCATATCAATACAGACCACCTAGCTCTGTCACCTAAGGGCTCTAAGATACTAGTTGTGTTACTTGAGAAGAATAGGATTTTTTTATGGGAGCATATAGGAAACATCCATTGAAAAACCCCCAAGTGTACTTAGGTGACAAAAGTAGAGAAAAATGGTCAAGAGATTGACCATTGGGCTTTCAGGTTGATTCAAACCCAGATTCCAAACCCTATTGGCGATCACTAAGTCAATTTACATAACTTATCAGAATTCATTCCCTTTATAAAACAAGAGTTGTTATGGTCACACATTTTGTTGTTGTTGTTCAATCGATACCATTCACACATTTGTTGAACAACTACTGATTGTGCATCTATTATGTACAACTGCTGTACTGGCATTTAGAATGCATCAGTCAAAAAGAGATTTATAAAAATCCCCTGTCCTTATGGAACTTATGTTCTAAAGGAGGATATAAACAAAACATACATAATAAAGGGCGCCTGGGTGGCTCAGTTGGTTAAGCCACTGCCTTCGGCTCAGGTCATGATCTCAGGATCCTGGGATCGAGTCCCGCATTGGGCTCCCTGCTCAGCGGGGAGCCTGCTTCTCTCTCTGCCTCTGCGTGCCACTTCCCCCTGCTTGTGCTCTTTCTGTCAAATAAAGAAATAAAATCTTAAAAAAAATAATAATAAATAAATAAATAAATAAATAAACATGATAAGTATGCATTAGGTTAGAAGATAAGTCCTGTGGCCGGGGGGAAACAGGGGATTAAGTTTGGTGGGGGTTGCAGTTAGCAATTTTATTTATTTATTTTAAATACTTTATTTGAGAGAGTAAGCAGGAGTGGGGGGAGGAGGAGAGAGAAGCAGACTTCCCACTGAGCAGGAAGCTCTATCTCAGGATCCCAGGATCATGACTTGAGCTGAAGGAAGACACTGAGCCACCTAGGTGCCCCTGTCGTCAGCAATTTAAAACAACACAGCTAAAACAGGCTTCAGTGAAAGAAAACAATTGACTTATAACAGTAAGGTAAGGATTACATGACACAATGTAAATAAGTGCTTTCATTATGTACCACTCAAGACATAAATGCTCAGGGGGCGCCTGGGTGGCTCAGTTGGTTAAGCGACTGCCTTCGGCTCAGGTCGTGATCTCAGGGTCCTGGGATCGAGCCCCGCATCGGGCTGCCTGCTCAGCGGGAAGCCTGCTTCTCCCTCTCCCACTCCCCCTGCTTGTGTTCCTGCTCTTGCTGTGTCTCTCTCTGTCAAATAAATAAAATCTTAAAAAAAAAAAAAGACATAAGGGCCCAGGAAACTGTGACTGAAATGTTGAAGAGGAAGAAAAGGACAAAGAGAATCCGCAAGACATCAAGGTCCCAAACGAGCAGATGAGGGGAGTAATGGGGCTGTATAACATTTGGGCAATTCTTATGAATGTGACCATCTTCAATAATAGTAACTATTACTTATAGAACATCACCTATATGCTAAGCATAGTGCTAAATTTTTAAAATGTCTTAGCACTATAATCCTTGCTAATAACCCTATACAGCCACACGGAGGCTGACAGATAAGTAATTTACATAGAGACACAGCTGTCAGTAGATTAGAGGTAGCCAGAACTTTGGCCAGGTGTTTCTGTCACTGGCACTCTTAGCCGCCATGCTCCTCTGCCTCTCAGATTTGTTCTCAGATACCAGAGAGACTAGTGGAAACATGGGTCCTAAGGAGGAAACAGGCATGTATGGAGTGGCAGGGCTAGGACTAGGTAGCTCCCTCTGATCGTGCTGCCTCGCCAAGCAAGCCTAACCTGAATATGACATAAGTTAGACATAAATTCTGTTAAACAGCTCTCCATCAATAGAATATAAGACATGGTAGAATCACCCTAGGACGTTTTTGTTTTTGTTTTTGTTTTTGATGCTTTAAATTGTTTTTATTAAGGATTTTGACAATTAAAGTAGCTACAACATTTAAAAAAATTATCTTTTCTTGATATTTCCTTGGAAATATGCCAATCAGCCAGTGTATAACTACTTACTAATTAGCTCTCATATTTGGATTTGATTTTTAACATTTTTTTATTATTATGTTATGTTAATCACCATACATTACATCATACCCTTTTACGTTTTAAAATAATGGAACTTACTCGAGCCAGACAGCCTTTCCCGAAGTTTGCTTCTCACCACCCCCGGCCCAAAAGATGCTACCCAATAAGAGAAAAATTGGCGTTCCTACAGGCATGAGAGGCCCCACGTCTGCGGAGTCCAACCAATGTGCGGTATCCAGGAGGACTCAATAGTGCATATGTGTTGACCGACTTGTACAGAAAACTGCAAACTGGTTTAATCTAGTGCTCTATATACACGACTGACCACAGAAGCCACCTACCCTGTGGGAGAAGTGGGTCTGTGGTGCTGAGGCATGCCACTGCACACAGGGAGGAAATTGATGGTGTCTTCAAGATTCCTGTCAATCTAATGAGATTTGAGCTTAAACTTAAGCTCAAATCTGTGTTTGGAAAGAAAGTCCTCTCGTGCATTAAAATGTTGGGGCGGTTGTACAGAAAGTCCTCAGAACACAAGAAAATAAAACTGAGAAATTTTACCCTATGCCTTGGTTTCACAGAGTAATGGGCAGAAACTGAAACTAACATAAACATTTCTGTTAACAAGTTCACCTTCTGGAACCCTACAATACAGCAATGTTCTCAAATTATCTAAAATGAACAAGAGGTTTCCCACCAGAGAGCTATAGGGCAAAACAAGTCTGCCAGACCCCTCAATGGACACAGCAACCTAAAGGGCTCACGTCAACAAAGGTGAAAGAGGGGGGGAGAAGATGAGACACCACCTCCTCTGCTTTCCCTGAGGCTGTCAAGTCTGCCTCTTGCCACATGAGTGACGGAATGGACTTGGGCAGCTCCAATATACCATAAAAAAAATGGGGGAAGTGACACTGGGTGACATTCTCCCTGAGAGAGATGAGTAATAGTGTCATAAAGTGCATGGTCTACTGCCCCTACAGACTTTAACATAACACCTCCCCCATCGAAATGGTGAGCCAGCAACAAATAGCAAATGTCACAGAAAACAAATCTCTTACAGTTGGGTCCCTTTTAGTTGAAGCTGCAGAGGAGGCCAGCTGAGACCACAGAGTTGGTAAAAAATCACACCATGAAGCTCCCTTAGTACTTTTATACACAGGCAACATAACCAAGCATCCCTATGTGCTCGGGTCATATTAAATTAAAAAAAATATTACTTGATCTCATTTAAATAAATGTCATGGGCAGCCACAATCATTATGTAAGGAGAAAGCATAAACTCACCATATGATAGCAATTTGTTTAAAAGTACACGCACGCAGACATAACATGTTTTTGTGTTTCCATATACATGTGTATATTGTTTGAGTGGGTAGCTCTAAGAATACTATATGGATATATTTATAGGAAAAACAAAAAAGGAAACACCCCAACATATCATTAATTTATTTTTGGATGGTAAAATTATTAGTAGTGTTAATTATTTTCCTTACATTATTCTACATTTTTCAACTTGAACTTATTTCTTTCTCAAGTCCACCTACTCTCCAGCTCCCAAATGCGATATTCTCTCCCCAAATCTCTTTTCTACTCCTCATCCTGCATGACTATTACCGTCAGAAAAAAAGTCAGTAAATGTGAAAGGCATAAAGTAAAATCTAGGAGAAACGATGCTTAAAGTGGCAATGAACTTAATATTTATAGACTTTTCCTTTTTATTTGTGCATACTCCTATGTGTTTTCTAAATTTTCTTCTATAAACAGGAAAAAAAAACCCTAAAATATTAGGAAAAGGAAACATTTCCAGAATGCCAATGTAAGTGTACCCATAAAGTAGTTCCTCCATAAAAGCAGTGAGAATATCGGGAGGAAAAACTGTCAAAATGAACTTTTTTAGTACTCTGGAAATCAATCAAAGTCTTGCAACAATCTGAGGACATTTATTCAAGGAAAACAGCTGAATCTCAGAATAGTGAACTCTGTGGCATTTTAATTTATCCCATTCCCATTGACCTCTCCTCAACTCCAAGCTAGTCTTGAAATCCAACAAGCTTAGAACCATAGTAGCTGTGAAAACCAGCATCTTAGCAACCACTAGTGGAAGCATATGGTTTTGAAGCTCCCTAGAAAGCCCCGTCCTCAGAGAAGCATCATTATTTGATCTGTATGGCACTTTCTTGAAAAAAACCAATAACAAAAAAATCCTATTCACAAGGTTTTTTAATATTTGACCTGATTTGGAACTCACTCCATAACAAAAGCCCTACCCTTTGGGCATTTGCTAAAAACAATCTGTTAATTGTTTATTATTGTATTCACCTATAACAGTGATACCACAGGACCAGACAAGAAGCTAGGTAGAAAATCTGGACAATAAGATCTACAGAGGGGCTTTTGCAAAGCTGCAACATGTTCCTGGGGATCTAGACTGATCCTCACATTTGAGCACCTGTACATGACTAAAAAAGGTATGAAAAGGCTCTAATCCCTCAACTCTGAGCTAGAAGTTTTGTGCAAGCATGAAGAGCTAAGGTAGGTTTGTAGCCTTCTAGAGTGTTGAAGGCCTGCCCCATGTTACACACCCACAGAATCTCACAGTAAAGAATAGATTTATTGATTCAAGGAATTTAAAGAAATTTCTGCCCAAATCTCAGTTGATCATTAAGTAAACAGTAACTTTATACAACAAAGAATACAGACTTTATAGAATTAATTTCAGAAAATTAAATAAGCAAACAGCAGCAATGAAAACAAACAAGAACAATGACAATAACAAAAAAAAGTATGCGAGAGGGAAGTCTGGTTTCTAAAACTGCCACATTATATTACTGTAAATGTCCAATATCCCCCCAAAATGAAAATACATGCAAAAAAAAACAGAAAGGATGCCCCAAATATACCAAAAACAGTAGTCATTAGAAAATCCCCTTAAGAAAGCCCAGATGTTGGAATTAGTAAGCAAAGGCTTTAAGCTATTATAAATTCATTAAAAACAATGGAAATCATATAAGAAGAATTAAAGAAGAGTATAAACGATTGCCAAATAAAAAATAGTATCAATAAAGACACAGAAATTAGAGGAGAGGGAAGAGAATCAAATAGGAATTCAAGGGATTAAAAAGTACAATAACAAATAAAATACTTAGTAGAGAGGCTTAAAAAATTTGAACTGACAGAAAGAATCTACAAACTGGAGATAGGTAAATTGAGATCAAGATAAGATATCCAATCTGAAAAACAGAAAAAAAGTATTAAAAAAAGAGTTGTGTGGGACATCACAAAGCATATAAACACACACAAAATGGGAACCCCATAAAGAGGATAGAGAGAAAATGATATAAAGAATACTTGAAGAAATAATGGCTGAAATTTTCCTGAATTTGAAGAAAAACATTAATCAATACAACACATCAAAAAAACTAATAATATCCACCTAGGAAAAACTGAAAGAGAAGCATACCTATGCACATGATAGTCATACTGTAAAAAGACAGAGAATCTCAAAAGCCATAAGGAAAAAAAAATGATTCATCACATAAAAGGGAAATGCAATGAGATTAATAGCTAACTGTTCATCAGAAAGTATGGAAGTAAAAAAGTGGTAGGACAACATATTCAAAGTGCTGGGGGAAAAAACTCTCAAGCAAGAATTCCATACCCAAAAAACACTTGACGAAATACAGCATTCTTTCTTGATAAAAACTCTCCACAGTGTAGCAATAGAAGGAACATATCTCAATATCATAAAAACCATATATGAAAAACCCACAGCAAATATCATCCTCAATGGGGAAAAACAGAGCTTTTCCCCTAAAGTCAGGAACATGACAGGGATGTCCACTCACCACCATTGTTCAACATAGTACTAGAAGTCCTAGCTTCAGCAATCAGACAACAAAAAGAAATAAAAGAATCCAGATTGGCAAAGAAGAAGTCAAATTCTCACTCTTCACAGACAACATGATACTTCATGAAGAAAACCCAAAAGATTCTACCCCAAAATTGCTAGAACTGATACAGGAATTCAGCAAAGTCACAGGATATAAAATCAATGTACAGAAGTCAGTTGCATTTCTACGCACTAACAATGAGTCAGAAGAAAAAGAAATCAAGGAATTGATCCCATTTACATTTGGAACAAAAACCATAAGATTCCTAGGAATAAACCTAACCAAAGAGGTAAAGGATCTGTACTCTAAAAACTATAGAACATTCATGAAAGAAACTGAGAAGACATAAAAAAAAATGGAAAAACATTCCATGCTTATGGATTGGAAGAACAAATATTGTTAAAACGTCTATGCTACCCAAAGCAATCTACACATTCAATGCAATCCCTATCAAAATACCAACATTTTTCACAGAGCTGGAACAAACAATCCTAAAATTTGCATGGAACCAGAAAAGAACCCAAATAGCCAAAGTAATGTTGAAAAAGAAAACCAAAGATGGAGGCATCACAATTCCAGACTTCAGGCCATTTTACAAAGCTGCAATCATCAAGACAGTACGGTACTGGCACAAAATAGACACATTGATCAATGGAACAGAATAGAGAACCCAGAAATGGAACCTCAATTCTATGGTCAACTAATCTTCGACAAAGCAGGAAAGAATATCCAATGGAAAAAAAGACAATCTTTTCAACAAATGGTGTTGGGAAAATTGGACAGCCACATGCAGAAGAATGAAACTGGACCATTTCCTTACACCATACACAAAAACACACTCTAAATGGATGAAAAACCTAAATGTGAGACAGGAATCCATCAAAATCCTAGAGAACAAAGGCAGCAACTTATTGACCTCAGTTGCAGCAACTTCTTAGACACATCTCCAAAGGCAAGAGAAACAAAAACAATAATGAACTATTGGGACTTCATCAAGATAAAAAATTTTTGCACAGAAAAGGAAACAGTCAATAAAACTAAAAGTCAGCCTATGGAATGGGAGAAGGTATTTGCAAATGTCTTATCAGATAAAGGGCTAGTATCCAAAATCTATAAAAAACATATCAAACTCAACAGCCAAAAAACAAAAAATCCAGTCAAGAAATGGGCAGAAGACATGAACAGACATTTCTCCAAAGAAGACATACAAATGGCCAATAGACACATGAAAAAATGCTCCACATCATTTGGCATCAGGGAAATACAAATCAAAACCACAATGAGATACCACCTCACGTCCATCAGAATGGCTAAAATGAACAACTCAGGAATGCAGAGAAAGGGGAACCCTCTTACACTATTTGGTGGGAAAGCAAAGTGGTGCAGCCACTCTGGAGAATAGGATGGAGGTTCCTCAAAAAGTTAAAAATAGAGCCACCCTAAAACCCGCAACTGTACTACTAGGTATTTATCCAAAGGATATAAACCTAGTGATTCAAAGAGGCACCTGCACCCCAGTGTTTATAGCAGCAGTGTCCACAATAGCCAAAATATGGAAACAGCCCAGATGTCCATCAACAGTTGAATGGATAAAGGCGAAGTGGTATATACATACAATGGAATATTACTCAGTCATCAAAAAGAATGAAATCTTGGGGTGCCTGGGTGACTCAGTTAAGCAACTGCCTTCAGCTCAGATCATGATCCTGGAGTCCCGGATCGAGTCCCGCATCGGGCTCCCTGCTCGGCAGGGAATCTGCTTCTCCCTCTGATCCTCCCAATTCTCATGCCCTCACTCTCTCATTCTCTCTCTCTAAAATAAATAAATAAAATATTTTTTTAAAAAAGAATGAAGTCTTGCCATTTGCAATGACATGGATGGAACTAGAGCGTATTATGCTAAGCAAAATAAGTCAGTCAGAGAAAGACAAATGCCTTGATTTCACTCATGTGGAATTTAAGAAACAAAACAGATGAACATAGGGAAAGGGAAGGGAAAATAAAATAAGATGAAAACAGAGAGGGAGACAAACCATAGGAGACTCTTAACTACGGAAACAAACAGGTTGCTGGAGGGGAGGTGCATGGGGGAATGCTGTAACTGGGTGATGGGCATTATGGAGGGCACTTGATATAATGAGCACTGAGTATTTTATGCAACTGATAAATCACTAAATTCTACCTCAGAAACTTAAAAAAAAAAAAGAATTCCATATCCAGCAAACTTTCCCTCAAAAATCAAGAACATAAGATAATTTCAGATAAGCAAAAACTGCTTGCTGTCAGACCTACTCTACAAGAAATAGTAAAAGGAGTCTTTCAGGCTAAGTTAAAGGACACTAGATTGTAACTTGGATCCACACAAAAAATAAAGAGCATAAATAACATTAAGTGCATAGGTAAATATAAATGACAATATAAATGTATTTTTGTAATTTTCTTTTTCTCCTATCTACTTTAAAAGACAACTGTAAAAAAAAAAAGGGACAACTACATAAAGTAATAATTATAAAACTATGTTGATGGGTTTATATATAATGATGTAATTTGTATGACAATAAAGCACAAAGGAGGGTAGAAAGAATGGAGCAATAGTGGAGCAAGTTAAGAAGTTAATTGTAAGCTCAAGGGAAACCTCTATGAAAACAACTTGAAAATATAAAATTGAAGAAAGAACAAGGGAATTAAAATGGTACACTAGAAAATAAAAAATAGCAAAAGGGAAGATGTAAACCCTACCTCATTAGCAGTTACATTAAATGTAAATGGATTAAACACTTCAATTGAAAGGTAGATATTGGAAGAACTGGTTAAAAACAAAAACAAAAACAAAAAACAAACAAAAAACATGACCCAATTATATGTGGTGGACAAGAGATACATTTTAGATTAAAACACATGAATACGTTAAAGATAGAGGAATGGAATAAGATATACTATGTCAACAGTAACCTAAAGAGCTGAGGTGCTATGTCACTATCAGACAAAATAAGCTCTGTAAAAAAAAATGTTACTAGAGATAAAAAAGGACTTTTTATAATAAGAGTCAACCATCAAGAAGATAAAACAATTAGGAATATTATGCATCTAATAACAGGATACAATGTGTAAAATACAATGCACAAAAACAGAACTAAGGGGAGAAATAGAAAATTCAACAATAGGGGGCGCCTGGGTGGCTCAGTTGGTTGAGCAACTGCCTTCAGCTCAGGTCATGATCCTGGAGTCCCCAGATCGAGTCCTGCATCGGGGTCCCTGCTCGGCGGGGAGTCTGCTTCTCCCTCTGACCCTCCCCCCTCTCATGCTCTCTCTCTCTCATTCTCTCTCTCAAATAAATAAATAAAATCTTTAAAAAAAAAAAGAAAATTCAACAATAGTAATTGAAGGCTTCAATACTCCCTTTCAGTAATGGACATAACAAGACAGAAGAACAAGAAATTAGAAGATGAATAAAACAAAAACCAAGTAGGCCTATCAAACATCTGTATTCTCCCCCCACACTCCACCATCAACAGAAGACATTTTTCTCTAGGTCATAAAACAAGTCTCAATAAATTTAACTGGTTGAAATCATACAAAGTATGTTTTCAGACTATAGTGGAATTAGAAATTAATAAGAAAAGGAAATTTGAGAAAATGACAATATGTAGAAATTAATGCTTTCCTAAATAACTAATAGGTCAAAAAATAAATTACAAAGGTAATTAGAGAATACTTTGAGGTGGAATAAAAATAAAACACAGCATACCAGCACTTACAGGATGCAGCTGAAGCAAAGCAGTGCCTGGGAAAAATTTATAGCTGTAAATGCCTACATCAAATAAGAAGGCATCAATAATCTAACCTTCCACCTTAAGAAACTAGGAAAGGAAGAGTAAATTAAATGCAAAAGAAACAGAAAGAAGAAAGCAGTGAAGATTAGAAAGGAAATGAAATAAAAAAAAGAAAAACTCAGGAAAGCTCAATGAAACCAAAAACCACCTCTTTGAAAAGATCAGCAAAATTGGCAACCAGTTAGACTAACAAAGGGAAATAAGGTAAGACTCAAGTTACAGGGGTATACGGGTGGCTCAGTTGGCATCTGCCTTTGGCTCAGGTCATGATCCCAGAGTCCAAGAATCGAGCCCCACATTGGGCTCCCCACTCAGGGGAGTCTGTTTCTCCCTCTCACACTCCACCCTCTTGTTCACTCTCTCTCTTACTGTCTCTCTCTCAAATAAATAAAATCTTTAAAAAAAAGACTCAAATTACAAAAATCGGGAAATAAAAAGAAAATATCAGTACAACTTTAGAGAAATAAAAGGATAATGAGGGAATACTGGGAACAACTGTATGTCCACACATTAGATAACTTTAATGAAGTAGACAAATTTCTTAGAATGATACAAAGTATAGAAACTGGCTCAAGAAGAAATTGAAAATCTGAATGATTATAACAAATAAAGGTATAAAGTCATTTAAAAACTTCCCTCCAAAACAGTCCAAGCCCAGATGGCTTCAGTCATGAAATCTTTAAAAGGTTTAAGGAATAATACAAATTCACCAACTCCTCCAAAAGACAGAGAAGGAGAGAACACTTTCCAACTCATTCTATGTGGCTAGTGTAACCCTGAAACCAAAATCAGACAAAGACATTATAAGAAAAGAATACAGACTAATACCCATCAGTAATATATAATCAAAAATACTCAACATAATACTAGTAAACCAAATCCAGCAACAAATAAAAAGTATTACATACCATAACAAAGTGGAATTTATCCCAGGAATGTGAGGTTGGTTTAGCATACAAAACCAATTAATGTAATATATCATATTAACAAAATATAAGGCAAACACTAGATGATCTCATTTGACACAGAAAAAGCATTTGACAAGATCCAACACCCGATCATACTCCAAACATTCAATGTACTATGAATATCAGGACAGATCTTCCTTGCTCTGATAAAGGCTATAAAAGACCCACAGGTAACATCGTAATTAATGCTTTACCCTTTAGATCAGGAGCAAAACACAGATATCTCTTCTCACCATTTCTATCCTAGAGTACACTAGAGGTTCTATCAAGGCAATTGGGAAAGAAAAAGAAATAACAGGAAATCAGACTGGAAAGAAGTAAAGCTATCTCTATTTGCAAATGACATAATCTTGCCAAGGAATCCCTGAGAAAACTATTAGAACTGATCAACAATTTCACAGAATCTGCAGGAATCAAGATAAATATACAAATATCAATTGCACTCCTATACACTAACAATGAACAATTGAAAAGAAATTAAGAAATTATTCCATTTATAATGCATCAAAAAACAATAAAATATTAGGAATATATTTTTTGAAAAGTGTAAGACTTACACTCTGAAAGTATAAAACACTGTTGAAAGACAAAGCAACATAAATAAATGGAAAGACAGCTCATGTTCATGGATCAGAAAACAATATTATTAAGATGGCAATAGTTCCCAAACTGATCTGCACGTTCAACACAATGCCTATCAAAAACACAGCTTTTTTTTTTTGCAGAAATTTACAAATGGACTCAAGAAATTCATGTGGAAATAAAATTGAAGTAAAATAGCCCTAAACAATCATCAAAAAGAACAAAGTTGGAGGACTCCCAATTCATACTTTCAAAATTTACTACAAAGGTACAGTAACCAAGACAATGCACTGGCATTCAGATAGACCTATGGATCAACAGAATAGACTTGAGAGTCCAGAAGTAAATTTTTACATTTATGGTCAATGGATTCTTGACAAGTGTGGGGAAAGAATAGTTTTCTCAACAAATGACTTTGGAAAAAAAAACAAAAAGCAAATGATTTTAGGACAACTGGATATCCAAATGCAAAAGAATTACACTGGATCTTTACTCAAAAAATTAATTCAAAGTGGATCATAAGCCTAAAAGTAATAGTTTTAGGCCATAAAACTTAGAACAAAAAAATGGTAAATCTTAATGATACTGGATTGGGCAATGGATTCTTAGATATGACTCTAAAATATGAGTAAAAGAAAAATATAGATTAAGTGGGCTTCCTCAAAATGTAAAACATTTATGCTTCAAAGACATCAAGAAAGTGGAAAGACACCAAACGTGTTAAAATATTTTCTAGGCATTATTTGATAAGGAATTTATATCTAGAATATATAAAGAGCTCTACAACTCAATGATAAAAAGACAACTCAATCAAAATCATGAGTGGACATTTCTCCAATGAAAATATGCAGATGGCCAATAAGCATATTAGATGATTCTCAACATTAGTCATTATGGAAATGCAAATTAAAACCATAATGAGATGCCATTTCATTCCCACTAGGATGGCTAAAATAAAAAGATAGAAAATAATAAGTGTTGTTGCCAAGGATGTGGAGAAATTGGACTTCCATTCATTACTGGTGAGATTGTAAAATGGTTTAGTCACTCTGGAAAATTGCTTGGCAGTTCCTCCAAATATTAAATATAGAGTTCCATTTGGCACAGAAATTCCACTCCTAAGTTATATACCCAAGAGAAATGAAAAACTGTCCATATAAAACCTTGTTTGAGAATGTTCTTTGTACCATTATTCATCATAGCCCAAAAGTGGAAACAAGCTAAATATTTCTTACTTGATGGATAGAACAAACTGTGATATATCTCTACAATGGAATATAATTTAGCAATTAAGAAGAAATGAAGTATTAATGCATGCTACAATATGGATGAACCTTGAGAACATAATGCTAAGTGAATGAAGCCAGTCACAAAGGATCATATATTGTATGATTTCATTTATATGACATGTCTAGAATAGGCAAATCCTTAGGGACAGAAAGCAGGTGTTCAGTTTTGGGAGACAGGGGGCAAGAGGAGGATGGAGAGCAACCACTAATGGGTAGTTTCTTCTGGGGGTGATGAAAAGTTTCTGGAATTAGATAGTGGTAGTTGTTCCACAACTCTGTAAATATACCAAAAACCACTGAGTTGCACAGTTTAAAAGGGAGAATTTTATGGTATGTAAATATCTCATTAAAACTATTATTGAAAAACATATAAGGAAATGTTTAACAGGCAAAAATGGCCGCACTTCACTCTCCCTCACCCAATATCCCTGTATTCCCCTGAGCTTCCTCTTCTCCACCTTTCCTGTCTCTGGCTATGCTTTCCTTCCACTCTCTAAACTTTCCTCTCCCTCTCATTCACTCACTTGCCTGGAATTCATGGTCTGATTCAAGACTGAAATCTGTAAGGCCCTCTGCCACATCCCCTTGCTTTGCCTATGAGGACTCTGAATCACTGGGAGAAGTGACCAACCCACAGAGTTAAGGAGTGATAGTGCCAGGGGATCTACGATGAGCAGTGTTCTCTCCATGGCCCCTTGGGGCTTTCTATTCACCCATGAAGGGAAAGGACCTGCTATAGGATCTCAAACTCCGGGGATTCTCCTCCTTCCCAGGGACTTCCTAAGCCATAGGTTAACTTCAGAACCTTTCAAACTAGACTTCCTTCATCCTCAGTGTCCTCTTCTTCTCTTCCCAGCACCCGCATTACATTCTCCTTTACTCACCTACTCCTTACCCTAACCACCTTTTTCCTTTCTCTAACTCAGGCAGCTTTCCTCAAACCCCCCTTCTCTCCTTCATTTATCCCTACATCCCCTCCAGCGTCTCTGTTGCTGCATCCCCAGGGCCCAATCTCTCAAATCTGGCCATAGAACAAGAAAAGATAGGTGGCTTGAAGTATGTGATAGTCTCTGAAAGAATTAAAGTCCATCACTAAATTTCCCTGCAGAGTATATAATAGATAAAAGTAACAAGTAGCTCTTTAATATGCATTGTTGGCTTCTGAAGATGGAGGCATCTTTATTCCCTGCACATGTTTCATCTTCTTCATACCCCCAAGCTAGTATGAGTGATATCTAACAAAGGAAAACAAAAGTCAAGCTTTCACCTCTTTGAGGAGTAGAAAGTCCTCCCAAGAGCTTAAAAGTTGGTTAAGCATAAGAAATCAACTGATACTTAGACCATGCAAGTGAATACTTTGCATCATTTTAGAACACACACACAAAAATATTCTCCAATGACTAGTACTGTTTGGGGGTGGGTTGTTTGTAAGAGATGACCTTTCCTCCTATAATTATGAGGATTTCCTAAAACTAATCAACTTCTGAACTAGGGGTCTTGGACTTCTGAACTAGTTGTCCTGCACTTTCACTTTGCACTCAGCCCCACAAATTATAAAGCCGGTCCTGGCTGGCCGACATCCATGAGAAGAGGGGTCATGTCCTTTTCCTCCCCCCCTCCTGTTTTGCAATAGATTTCCCTGTTCTTCTACTCCTGATATGGGAAATAGAAAGGGAAAATGTGAGGGAGGGTTGAGAAGGATATATTTTTTCCCAGTTATATAAATAATCAGTTCAGAGTCATTATTCTATACTTCCCTAGGAAAATGAAGGTTTTTTGGGTTTTCTTTTTAAGGACCAAAGGGTCAATCATGTAAGATGCAAACTAAAGTGTTTGTGTATGTGTGATGTCCGTGTGTGTATTAAACAAGTAGCTTTCACTGTGTGCCAGATCTTACATCAAGAACTTCACGTAAATCATCTCATTCATTACTCAGAACACACTATGAGGTAAATGCTGTTATTATCCCAACTTACAGATGGAGAAAATGATGCTTAGAAAGATTAAATCACTTGTCCCAGATCACATAACAAGCAAGGGACACAACTCTATTGACTCCAGATCCAATCTAACTGCAAAACCCATGTGTTCCAACTCTCAGCTGCGCAGCCTGGGCTGGAGTGGGTTTGCACATAACTTCCATGAGAAGCAACTACTGAATGCTGACTATGTGCCAAGCATTTCTTATCTATGAATTTATTTAATCCTTATTACACTCTGTGACATGGATACTTTTATTATCTCCATTATATAGACAACAGAAGTTAAGCAAATTGTCCAAGGTCACCCTACTAGAAAGTGTTGGATATGGATTTTTAAATCACACTATCTGTCTCTAGCATCTGACCTTTAACCATGACCTCATTTTGCCTCAGTGTAGGAGAAATTATCCAATAGAACATAATCCAAGATCTCTTCTGAGCATAAATCAGTATGGAAAAATTACCAGGTTATTTCTTTCAAATTAGCCCTTCTTCTAAGCTGACTGAGGAATATAATATTCTGACATGAGACTGCCCTGATATATTTCCAGGACTCGCCACTCAAGGACTGACCATCAGCATACCCCATAGCAGTCACTGTGTCCTTATCTCCCACCTTCTCCTCCAGAATTCCTGTGTCATTCCATAAAGATATGCCTTCTTTCTTTCTCTCTCAGTCTTCAAAGGTCTCTTAGCACCAACTTTTGAATCTATTATTGTAAGAGACATGAGGAAACAGGCAACCAGTCCACGTATATTGATGGCCATCTCCTCACCTACCCTCACCAAGCCACTCTGTCCTTCCTCTGGCCTGGGACTTGCTAGGTCAAATAGAATCAGCTCACTCTGAACACAAGCCATGGCTGAGGAGGGACAGTGGCCAATGGGAGAATTTCCAGATGAATAAGATGACCTTCAGGTTCTCCTGTGTTTTCTCAGCCCACCATCTCTGCCTAGTCTTTTCCAGTGAGTACCTTTTTTTTCATAAGAACATAGTCCTGCTTTCTCTCCCCAGAGTGGCCACAATGTAGGAAACCACACACTGACCTATATGTCGTGACGACCCTGACATATGTGGTTTAGAAATGCACCCATTGAGCAGGGGTTGGGTCACTAATCTTAGCAGTATCACTGGATTATTTCACTGGTTTTTCGTGCAAGTTCTAGAGATAGAAGGGGTTTTTCCCTGATGGGGGGTGGAGGAAAAAGAAGAATGAAGAAGGGGAATTACTTGTGACATTCACCTTCCCACTGTACTAGATGACTTGGTAAGATAATTTCAAAGGACACTGATTAAAATATTAACAGTTCTGACCCCCAGAATGGACTGAATTGCTATAATGTAGTATTCAAAGACAAGTTGGATTTTCCTCCAAAACATCTAGAGTATGCCTAGAGAAGTTTCTCAATAGGTATCTGAATTAATACCAACTTGTATTTGTTTGTATTAATTTCCTGGGTGCACATTTGCTCCCTACTTCCCCAGCTAGATTATAAGCTCTTTGAGGGAAGGAAATTTTTAACAATTCTGTGGCATGGTCCGTTTTACATTTCATAGTTCTGAGCATACTAGAGGAATCCACAAGCCAAAGATATCTTAGAGGAGTTGAGTGTCCAAGAGATAGAAGCTCCTTCCTCAGAGCCCTCAAGATAACTCAGAAGTTTTTCAGATTTTCAGGGGTACGAGCTATTAGTTTGTTAAGCCATCTTGAGATGGGAACAATGCTTGTGTTTGGGGCTTAGTATAAGAAAATGAAATCTACATTAGGTTCTTCAAATCAGACATTTAACTTAAGTGAATAAATAAAGACATGTGTACACTTTGAAAGGGAAATTTCACCCAGAGAACTTAACATCTGGCAAAGTTCTACTCTCTTGAGGTATACTGTACTTCCTTGAAGCCCAAATGAATTTAAGAGTAGCAAGAATTAGTTCTCATATCCTACCTCTTTTTTAAAAAATAATAAACTCTTACATTTGCACACAATTTTATATTTTCCAAAGTCTTTTTGTAGTCATTATAAAATTTGAGTTCTTATTGACCCAATGGGCTAAGGCAGGAAAACATACACCCAGAGAAATTAATTGATTTGCCAAATGTCAGAGGGTTCAGGGAAACTAGGATTAAAAACCCAGAGGGGTTTTAGTGCAGTATTGTTCCTCCATGGTCATCCACTTCATAGACAACCATTCTTTTATTCAATTGGTTGACAAGAATGCCTTGAATATGAATTTCAATAAAGTTTATAAAGCACAGGAATTACATACATGTAATCTACCCAGATTCCAATGCATCTTATTTCTTTTCTTCAGTTTTATTCTTGACTGTGGTTTACAACTTCTAATTTATCATCTACATCCTTTCCATAATTTCTGTTTTCTGGCTTTATGTTTCAGCAAGTTCTTTGCTCAAGTTACTGTCCACTCCAGCTATTGTCCAGTTGTTTAGACCAATCTGAGTGTGGGATATGTGTGCATGTGTGTGTGATTTGACAACCAAGGTTTGTTTATTTGGTTTTGGCTTATTTACAATTTCTCTTCTTACAAAAATGTGAAGGGTTTTTTTTTTTTTTTCCAAATAGGATAAACACATTTTTGTGTTGCATTTTCATCTCCCAAGTATTTATTTTTTTAATGGTTTTGTCTTTTTTTAATGGGTTAACAAAAACAGAAGTACTTGTGTGCAGGCAGTTTATTTGGGAAGTGATCCCAGAGTAAGTGAGGAAAATAAGACAAGGAAAGGAGAAGAGCCAATAAGGGATATGCTAACATGTGGGTTATTAGTGTGGGCAACTGGGGCAGATCTTTCCTGAGGACTTTCTGAGAAAAAAATGGAATGCATCTCTGGATCATACCCTTTCCCTTGACACATACACACATGTGCACACGTACAGGCACACACTTCCAGGTAACATTTGCTTGCACTGAAAGTTGATCTTTGAGATGTGAAAAAAGGCCAACATTAGGAATCCAGATGGTCTCATATTTGTAGTGAAGAAGTTCTGGCATAAGCTAATGAAACTGGCACACTAAAGTTAACAAATGCTTGACCATTCTACTCTAAGGACACTCTGGTTAAACTGACTGATTTATGAACTTGTTTTGCTGAAGTTGACCAATCACTGCTAAGACTAGCTAAGACCAGGACAAACCCAGAATAATCCTTTTAAATCGCACAGAAGAGACCAATGTGAAGAAAAGTAACCTCTGTGATGACACACCCTGAATCTTCCCTCTCCATTCATCATGTTTACAATGCCATTTAATGAACATGTGGTCCCATGATTTCTGAATGTGAGTGCTCAGAAGGGAGGACACCTTCCTTTTTCCATTTATCTAATTAGCATATTGCATTCAACCTAAGTACCCCATGACATCCTGACCTCATTCTTAAATGTACCCAACCCCAGCCCTTCAAGGAGGCAGATTTGATCATTTTTCTCCCCTCTCCCTGCTTGGCACTCTGCAATAAAATCAGCTGCAAAACTGGTGTCACGCTTGTGTTACACATCAGGCAATGGATTCTTGTCTGGTAACATTAATAGGTATAAAGAAAACTTTGTCAGAACTGGAACAAATCTACTTCTTCCCTCAAAGCCTAAATGTCTTACATGATGATGGAAATAGTCAATGCTGTTTTATGACCCATGAACAGAACTTTGCCCATCCTCAGACTCAATCTTCAAATGGTGAAAGAGGCTAAGGTCAAGATCAAAGATTATTAGTAGCTACTTAAAGCCAACCCAAGTACAATACTGTTTGAAGATAAACTCACAATAGAATAAACCCAATAATGAACTTAGCAAAATCATCCTTAAGATGTTTGACTTTAAGGAAAATAGCTTGACCTGTTCCAACTTGGGCAAAGCTTTCTTGATATCTATTGGGTGGTGCTAGAGCTTATGCCTGACTAATATGAGCACCATCTGTGTTTCTGATCTTGATCTTTTTTTCCCTGACATCAGAGATCCTAAGTGAGGACATGGAGCAATAAATTTAGTTGTTCCTAGTACCATTCACAGATAATTTATAATCTTGGGAAATATTACCTTATTATGTTTTTCAGTAGTTAAATCCTACATCACCTATAGATCCTTATGTAAAAGCCTCTTCTGCTATTAGGAATCCTATTGTTTCTAATAATAACATAACCAGCTGAAAATCTTTAAGTTTTCTTTTCTAGAACCTACAAAGATTTCCACTTGAACACACATTCATTTATCCCCTGTGCAGATTTAATTTTACCACAACCTCTCAATGCCACATTAACATAAATGTTAGCACTTAGAAGGAAAGGTATTTGACAAAAAGCATCAAAATATGAAAAAAATGCTGCTGGGAGGACAGATAGTTTTCTCTCCCAAAATTAACCAGAAAATAGTAATAAAGAAAGTAACCAGATGTTAATAAGTGATTACACCCAGAGGTACCATTTACACATGAAAGAACTTTGCCATGTATTGTAATTCAAGACATTTCAGGAAAATATATGTAAGTGTGAGCTCTGCCTTAAAGGACCCTACATAACTGACCACATGTCTACTTCACTTTCTAAGACTAATTAATTAAGAACTCAGTAGCAATCTACAAGGTAAAGTGTTTTTCACAAACACCTTATACAACCTTCATAAGAACTTTGTGGAGTAAGTATCACTGTCTTGATTTTACAGATGGTAAAATGAAACTCAGAAAAGTTAAATGACTCACTTAAGGTCACACATCCAGTAGAGGCAAATCTGGGACTTCCTTGGGGTCTGAGATCCAAACTGAATTCCCTTCCCACTGCACTAGGACTGGTTTCCACACATGAGGACACGATTCCTTTGTGTCCAGAAAGATGCTAAACAGACTATTGCATAAGTTGTCACTGAACAATTTTAAATATAGGCACAAGAAAGGGAAGAAAAAGAGTGGAAGAGGGAGCAAAATAGCAGAAGGGATTTTTTTTTTAACTTTGAGAACACTAATGGTTTCTAAGCAGTTGAACTAAAGATAATAATGAATATTCTTAAAAACTTTCTTCATGATAGTTCTAGATACCTCAATAGTCTTTATCTCTCTGACTGACTAAAATTCCAGATCTTTTCATTTCTGACCTGGTGTATCAATCATGAAGTAATTGGTATCAATTCTTAAATGGAAAAGTAGTTATGCCACATGAAATTTAGAACATCATATACTTGTAAATCTGTAATTAATTTACCTGGAATTAAGGAATTCTTCCCACTCTCTGATGGGTACACATGGAAGTTAAATTAGGCTCTCTGAAGCCTTCTCTGATAAGCTGTCAAGTAGCCAAACTTGACTGAGAATCACTTCTGATATAATTGCCCCTAAGTCCTTCCATTTCTTTAAGCATTTCCATATGAAAAAAAGGGGGGTTTTATTCTGGCTATTTTTAATGATAGAAAGCATTACTGAATATTAACAATTTCTTCGATATGGTGCCAAATAGATAGACAATAATAACATTGGAGAGGAGATAGCAATGCTGAAAGATCCAACCCAAGCTAAACTGTATTCTCTTTACTGCATTATCACATCTTCAAAAGCAATTATGCCAACATGGCATCATTTCTTGGATTTATCTGCAGTTATGGTCACTTCTCAGTCATTTCACTTCCACAGTAACTTCCCATTAAAAACCCCCACAGAGGGGCACCTGGGTGGCTCAGTCAGTTAAGTGTCTGACTCTTGATCTCAGTTCGGGTCTCAATCTCAGGGTCATGAGTTCACACCCCACACTGGGCCTATGCCCAGCATGGAGCCTAAATTTTAAAAAAAATCCCAAAAGAGTTACAGAATCCAAGAATTTCAGAGTCAGAAGGGACCTCTGAGATTGTATCTGCTTCCATGTGTATAAAGATAGCAGTGAAATCTATTTTTTGCTACCTGTATAAAGTTGAGATCTGAATTTTCTTCTTTTAAGCAAGGTATGATTCAGAGGTGGTGAATTAGGGTGAAGCTAGATTACCCCTGACTACCCTCACACCCAAATTCAGCTGGTAGAAGGAAGGGAATGGGGTAAAGGGAAGAAAAGGGAGCAAATCCATAATCTTACATGTAGTGAGTTACCACAAGGTACTGAAAGGAAGCAGGGGTGAGTGTATGTGTGCCACGTAGAGAAATACCTAGTATAAGATGACTATTAAGAGCCATCAGGCCCTAAGTCATGTTTTAAGTTTGCTTATGGCTCTGTTCCCTCTTCCTATGGGATATTATTCCCGTATCAAGCTATGCAATGAAGAAAAGCAGCCTGCTAACACATGTTAAATGTGTGGTTAAAAAAAAAAAAAAAAAACATGAGAAGGAAGTAGTTTGCATAGTCCAAGTCAACACTCATATTTCAAAACAAAATCAAAGAACACAACTTTCAGTACCTCATCTCAAATAAAAGTATAGAGTCCTCGTGTACATCCCCCTCCTCTCAAAGTTTATGTTGGAGTTCCTCACTTAATAGGCCTGCTTCCATCAAGAAAAGTTCACAGAATACATCTGCTGGGTACTCACTATCCACAACAGATAAACGAGAATGTTCACAAAGCTCACCATTTTGAAGGAGTTGGGGACGATACGATCTGTTATTCCTGGAGCCAGATGTCCCCATATTGTCATCAGCTGGATTCTTCCCTCTGTTGCTGTTAAGAAGAAAAGTCTCTCTATTCCTTCTCAGCACCACCTTAGCCTTCTCTGTTTTGCTGGTTCTCTCCACCACTACCATCTTGTTTCTCCATCTTCACTCTTTGTCTTCCTTTCATCCTCTTCCACTCCCTGAAGCAGCCATCACACTCTTCACTCTGCTAATGTGATGAGGCACAAAACTCATCTGATATGCGATATGTCAGTGGAGTTCATATTGATTGCCTGGTAACAAAGCAAAACCAAAATATAAACAATTCAATCATGTTCTCTTTTAGAGAAGTTTGGTAATTCGCTGTTGTCAAGCAGGATGTGAGCTATTTCCAAATGTCTGCAGCTACTTCAATCCTAAATATTAGAAAGAAACAAAAATGCAGGGCTGGCCTTGCATGAAAGCAGTGGATCCCTTCGGTATAATTTGGGACCCAAAATGCGATGCTAGAGATTAGGAGAGGATAGCAAGGATGTGAATGGGGGAAGAATAAATGCTGTAGATTCACAGAGCTACCAGAAACTTAAGAGATCATCTGACTGAACTGCTTAATTTTTACAGATGAGAAGATAGAGTGCCATGGACTTTAAAAGATTATTCAAGATCACCTTGCTAGTTAGAAGCTGCCAAGACTTAATTCTCCAATGATGCAATTTTTTGGTTTATTTTCTAATTGTATTACTTTTTCAAAAAAGGGGGCCTTGCACACCAACCATCTACCATATACCATATAACCAGATTCCTTTTCCTTTCACGTTAATAACTAGACTTCATTTTTCACCCACTCCACATCTGACCCATTGTCTCTTATATCCAGAATGCATGTAATTCGCTCATCTTCTCATTTTACCTCCTTGGTTTAGTGATTTTGGAAGTGACTTTGGTCCCTCACCCAGGTCTGACTTTGTTTCTAGTACTTACTCTCTGATTAATCCTCAGCTCAACACATGATGCCCCAAATAGCTCCATTCTCCATCATCAACTTCTTGTTTCCATTCATTCCTTAGGGCACTCAGAAATGAGTTAGATGTAGCCCTGCTTCCCTCCCCAGGTCCAAGCTTGCAGAAAACGCTGTAGATTGTATGCTATACTTGCAGGGATTCGGGCTAACAATCAGCATGGATTCCTTGAGATTTCGTGGTGTACAACTCCTGGAGTACAGATCCCTTGTATATAACAAGGACCTCCACCTAGCAGCCTTAGTGTAAGTTCACACACCAACAACTCTGACCCAAGAACAAATGCAGTGGAGGCTCACAGAAACCTGAGTTGCCACATCCTGAACAACTAATATTTTCTCAAAAAATGCAACCTATCCCAGGCTGTGACTGACTCTAGAAGAACCCAGATGCCTCCACACCACAGTTCTCTCTACAGATGGCAGCTGGGCCTCGTTGGTCTTCACCAGACTCACATTTCTGGTATCCTTTCTAATCTCCATGATTTAATCTCTTCTATACTTTCATCATTATCACTGTTCTATGCTTCTTCTCCTTTGCATCTTCCCTAACAATCTTTCCCACACTTTCAGTCACCCCCTGGGCACATCCACAACGTGTCAGTCAGAATTGTTCCGGATTCAAAAGAATACAGCCACCCCACTCTCTGAATGTCTTTTACTCTTCCATTTCTTTCACTCAGTTACCCTCCCTATACCTGGTTTTTATCTTAACCAGATCCATCAATCCTGTGACACCCCCCCTCCACCTTTTCCCAGTTAGCCCTTTTGTTTCCACTTCCTTCCTTAGCTGGCTGTAAATATTTAAAAATGCAGCACACCATTCCTAGGGAATCTCATCCTTTCCTACTGGGTCAGACAATATCAAATCTTGTCTCCAGCTCAAATCTCCTCCTAAAGGTCATCGATACATTAAACTAATGGACTTTTCATCACTGAAGATTTCATAGACACCAAAACCTGACATCTCCATAATTGAACCAATTATTTTCCTAGTAGACTTGTTCTCCTAAAATAGACTAAATTCTGGCATCTATTAGAGAGAAAATTGCTTTCATCTATACCATAACAGCTGCCTGCCTGTTTAATAACCTAAACAGAAAATTCAAATCATAAAGTATGCCTCATGGCTTCCCCTACTGCTGCTACCTTGAGAAAGCATAGGCTCAGATCCCCTAGACAGTTATCAACAATAACTCTTTAGTAGGGCTGCTTTCAGGCAATAGTGATAGAATGAACCAAAAATGGTTACAACTCTTAAAGCTATCCAACTGTCATCTACATATGGCCTGGTTGACTACATTTTGGGTCTTCCCACTGTGAATCCTGATCGACTTGCTCTGTTATATGACCTGATAAACTTCCCTCATCTCTTAGTCTGGCATTTCAGATACAGCTTGCCTATAATCTTTGCTCATGAAATAGTTTCTCCTCAGTCATCTAGCCCAAGCCACACATTTCTTATGAGTTACTTCTTTACTGTCCAATGACCCACTTAAGAAACCAATGTTTGCAAGTTTATTAATCACCTAATCTTTACTTATTCATTGCTTGAGTCCTTCACTATAAGCTTCATAAAGACAGTGACATTTTTGTTTACCACATTGTATCTTCAGTCCCCAGAACAGTAGTTGGTGCATAGTAAGTGCCCAACAAATAAATATTTGTTAAATATGTGAAAAAAAAAATGATGCTCTCTGCTTTCTCGTTGGCAACTTATGGTTGGAGGAGAAATGAATCAAAAAATATTACTTTGGACTTTTAACAGCTTAAAATTAAGAAAGATGAGAGAAAAGAAAAATACTGGGGAGAAAAAAAGTCTAAGTATAAATATGTGTATTAAGGGGTGCCTGGGTGTCTCAGTCGGTTGAGTGGCCAACTCTTTGATTTCGGCTCAGGTCATGGTCTTGGAGTCCTAGGATTGAGTCCCACATCAGACTCTGTGCTTAGCAGGGAGTCTGCTTCAGGATTCTCTGTCTCCTGCTGCTCCTCCCCCTGCTCTCTCACTCAAATAAATAAATAAATCTTAAAAAAAATAAAAATAGGTATATTAAATATATAGGTATAAGTAAGAGATTTGGTGGTAAAAAGAAAATAAGTAAGGCAGAGAACACTAAATAGTTAATAAGAAAAAAGATTTGTGAAAGAAAATGTGGAGAAGGTCAAGAAGTAGAATAGCACCTAGGTAATTAAGAAATATAAAACTTTGCATCCCTGATATTGAAGCTCTCCTTGGTTGGGAGTTGAATCTATTATAATGGCAATAATAATAGCCATCATTTATTGAACTTTAATTATGTGCCTTACACTCATAAATGCTTTAAACACAGAACAACAAAAGCGACACACTTTGGGACAACCAGGCAAAGAAAGCAGAGATGAAATCAACTGAGTTGGGCATGGGTAATGAGAACTGTATGAAAAGAAATCACATCTGGAGAATTTTCAATATAAGACTTAACACTGGGGGTGCCTGGGTGGCTCAGTCGTTAATCATCTGCCTTTGGCTCAGGTCATCTTCTCAGGGTCCTGGCATCGAGCACCGCATCGGTCTCTGCTCGGCGGGAAGCCTGCTTCTCCCTGTCCCACTCCCCCTGCTTGTGTTCCTGCTCTCACTATCGCTCTGTCTCTGTCAAATAAATAAATAAATAAATCTTAAAAAAAAAAAAGACAACACTGAAAGTGTAAAAAACTCAATTGTGTAACTATGCTCAGGTACTAAGGTTCTTTAAGCTGTAATAACGCAATTCATTGAATTCATGATTGTGGGCAAACTGTGGTGCTACCTGTAACTCACTAACCATTCTACAATGTTTATAGCACCCCACTTTGTGAAATGTAATGGGAAGACAGAAATACATAAGACAAATCTCAGTCCTAGAGACAGAGACCTGAAAGATGCCAGATGATTAAAGGCACAGGACAATGATGCCTACATAGGAGTCCAAAGTAGAAGTGACTCCCTAACTATAGGAGTAATAATGATAACATTTGGAAAGGACTTTAACAGAGCAAGATCAGACAGGAGCTTTTTCAGGGAGGGAGATTTAGAGGACAGAATCTTTTGTTTCAGCACCAAAGACAACTGAGCACATGTTCTTGTCTGAGGAACTGAGGTTATCATGGGCTTCCTCAATCTCCTTATACTACATCTCATCTATAACTGCATCCTCTCCTTTACTTTCCTCCAGTCCCTGGGAAAGGGGAGAACTTTCTCCTGTTTCCCAGTTTCTCCCATCTCCTTGTAGATCTTATTCTGTTGATTATTCAAATCCTCTTGCTACTCTTCCTCAATCTCTTTATTGTCTATAAACTTGGTCATATCCTTCCCTTTCAAAACATATGTATTTAACCTTAAAACACAATCATCCATCCAAGATACTGCCTTCTGTTTTTTCCTACTTTTTGAGGTCAAATTTATAGAAGGAGCAGATTATCCTACTGCTTTAACTCCATCCCTTCAGGCCCTACCACTCTGCAGAAACAACTCCAGCAAGATCCGCAAAACCCCTTAATTGTCAAATGCAAAGGAATATTTCAATGCTTATGTAATTGATTATGCTATTGCCCTGTTTCCCAAAGAGTGTTTCTTAGTGTTATTATTAATAGTAGTGATATAAAAATAAAGGAGAGTGATTCATGGCCAAATAAGCTTTGGAAACTTTACTTTGGAAATTAAAACTTAAGGGTTTCTTTACAGCAAGACTTCTCAGAGATAGTAATAGGCTAGTGTGTGCATGCATGTGTGTGTGTGATTCTGCAAGAGAAGTATGTAGATTTCAGCATTTCTCACAATAGTTGACCACAAAATAATCTTCCAAATAGCATTCCATAGAAGGATTATTCCTTGGAACACTCTTTGAGAAATACTCTTTCTTATCCTTTGACACAGATGACCATTCCTTTTGATATTTTTTCCTCCTTTGATTCTGATACCTCAGTTTTTGCTCTTCTGTTATATCCTTCCACTTCTCAATCAAACATTGCTTTCTCTATCCAACTTTTAAAATTAGTATTTTGCTTGCCTCTATATTAGATCTCTTCCTCTGAGTGTTTTTTGAATAATCTCATTTGCCATCCTGATTTTACTACTGGCTATGAACTACTGATTCTTAAATCTATGTGTTTAATCAAGATCTCTCACTGCATTTCAGAGCATACATCTAAAGGTCTTCTTAACTTCCCCACTTAAATATATTCCAATTATCTCTAACTCAACATGTCCAGAACTTTTTCCTGAAACCCTGATCTTTTCTTGTGTTTCCTATCATGTTGAGGAATACCACTATCCATTCAATCGTCCAAGCTAGAAAATCACCCAAGACTTTTCCCTGCCTTCCCTTCACGTATTATTAGTCACAAATCCTACAGCTGTCCAAACTATGTAAATACTATACATACGTATATCCTATAGATATCTAAACTATCCAGTTTTCTTCATTTACTGAACAAGTATTTATTGAGCACTAACTATAGACCAGATACCAGTCTAAGTGCTTTAGATACAGCATCAAACAAAATAGATAAGATCCCTTCTACGAGCCATACATTTTAGTAGGGACAACACAAACCATATATATGTGTTATAGGCTGAATGTGCCCTCCCAAATTCACATGTTGAAATCTTAATCTCCAGTATCTCAGAACATGACTATATTTGGAGATAGAGTCTTTAAGGAGGTAATTCAGTTAAAATGAGTTCAATAGTATGGGCTCTAATCTAATATGACTGGTATCCTTACAAGAAAAGAGATTAGGACAAACATGTGAAGACACATGGAGAAGAGGCTATCTATAAGCCAAGGAGAGAGGCTTCAGAAGAAACCAACCCTATTGACACCTTGACCTTGGACTTCTAGCCTCCAGAGAAAATAAATATCTATTGTTTAAGCCACTCAATCTCTGGCATTTTGTTTTGGCAGCCCTAGCAATCCAACATAAAATGTAAACAGATTTTAAAAAGAAAATTTTAGGGATGCCTAGGTGGCTCAGTCATTTAAGAGTCTGCCTTTGGCTCAGGTCATGATCTCAGGGTCCTGTGATTGAGTCCTGCATTGGGTTCCTTGCTCAGTGGGGAGCCTGCTTTTCCCTCTGTCTGCTGCTCCCCTGCTTGTTCTCTCTCTCTCTCTCTCTGACAGACAAATAAATAAAATGTTTAAAAAAAAGAAATTTTAGATGGTGAAAAGTGCTGTGAAGGAAATAAAACAGAGAAATGTGATGCAAGGACTAATGCTCAGAGATAAGGACCAGCCTAGCATATTCTAGGGAAAAAGATGGATAGAAGGAAAAAGTGACAGGAAATGAGGTCAGAGAAATGGGCAGGGCCAGATCCAAAAAGAAAGCTCCAGCCCTGACCCAACTGCAACTCTTGCACAAAAGTAAGAAGAGGAAGGAACACACTGTCCTTACCTTCCCATGTTGAAGTCAGTGCAGGAGAGAAAGCATGAAGTCTGTTCCCTGCTTTAAAGCAAACCCTAACTTCTAAGACACCAGACTCAACCCAGAGGACATCAGACTCTTACCTATAAGATTAGCTACTCCTGCTCCTTTGGAGAAAACATGTAAGAGGTAGAAAGAAACACAGAAACCACACTGCAGGTACTTCCCAGAAAGTATGGAGGGTTTGGAGGGACTTCCTTTCCATATGGGCCATAGAGGAATATGGAATGGGGAAGAAAAGAGTCTTCCTCTAGAATGCACCTAAATTTTCACTATTAATTTCAGAAATCATCACACTTTCAGGATTTCTACTAGTCAATAACATGTAAACACATTCACTCAATTCCTCAGCAAAGCTGAGGTTGCATGATAAGCTGAGGCTGACAGGTGGAAAGGTTGTGAGCCATCCTGAAGAACCATTTCTATGAGCTGGGTGACATAGGCTATTTTAAAAGACTCTAGGGGCACACATTCCATCACAGGCCCTTAGAATTTGCTTAAAATTTACATAGACTTGGGCCATAGCCAGAACAGCAATAACAGCAGCAAGAGCAACAAACATCCATGGACTATCTACTGGACGCAAGTTGTGCGGTCCTGGAGGAGTAGAATATAAAGTTCCATCCCAAACTTTAAGATATAGTTTGGAAACTGCTATACCCAGGGTTTGCCTTGTTTAGAGAGTTTTGTCTTCTAGATAGTAGATTTTTATACCACCAAACCTACTGGCCTTTATAAGATGAAAAGGTTTAGGGAAATTTTCCAAATAATTATCTGGTACACAGATATAACTAAAACCTACACGGTAGACAGAATTCTAAAGAATTCTGAAGAACCCCCACAAGGTCCCCATCCCCTGGCTATTCAACACTAATCTAGGTATTGCTGTGAAGAGATTTTGCAGATGAAACAAAGTTACTAATCAACTGACCTTAACATAGGAAAATTTCCTGGATTATCTGGATAGACCCAATGTAATCACAGAAGCCCTTAAAAGCAGGAGTGAAGGCAGAAGAGTCAGAAAGATGTGGAAGAAGAGGTAAGCAGAGGGAAATGCAGAAGGGGAAAGTCAGAGAGATTTGAAGCAGGAGAACTCTGAAGATGGAGGAAGGGGACCAAGAGTCAGGGAATACACGTGGCCTCTAGAAATGAGAACCACCTCTGACCAACCAACTGCCAACATGGAATCAGATACCTCAGTCCAACAGCTACATGCAACTAAATCTGGCCAAAATTCTGAATGAGCCTCAAGCAGGCTTAGACTCAGAGCCTCCAGATGCTTGCTGATACCTTGGTTTCAGCCCTGTGAGACTCCAAGCAGTCCTGGATGCCATGATTGGACCTCTGAGCTACCAAGGGGTGAGATAATAAATGAGTGGGGTTTTTTAAAGATTTTTATTCATTTGTTTGAGAGAGAGCACAATTAGGGGGCAGAGGCAGAGGAAGAGGGAGAAGCAGACTCCCCGCTGAGCAGGGAGCCCAATGCAGGGCTCAGTCCTGGGACCCTGGGATCATGACCTGAGCCAAAGGCAGACATTTAACCAACCGAGCCACCCAGGTGCCCCAAATGAGCATTGTTTTAAGCTGCTGAATTTGTGGCAATTTGTTATGGCAACAACAGAAATCTAATACAGCCCAAGAAAGTTAACACATTATAAGGCTAACAAAGAAGCTGACTATAGAAGGAACAGAGGGTAGCTGAGTATTCCTTTGCACAACTGTTTTTTTAAGGAGCACTGAATTTCAGGTTAGTGAACACTCTTATCTTTCCTTGAACAAGTTTGGCTGTCTCTTTCTGGACTCAATGCTAAGGAAGGATATATTTTCAACAAAGAATTTAAATTTAAATTTAAAAAGGTCCTACCACATTTTACCTTTTTGGAAATAACAGGATGCCTATCAAGACAGAAATTTTTAAAAATGTCTTTGAAGATTTCGATAGATGACATTATTATACTTCTAAATATTCCAGTTTCCCTTTCTGTGGTGTCCTTCCCTGAAGGACTATCTATCACCCTCCTTGACACCAGGCTTAGCCATGTGGCTTGCTTTGGTCCATTAAATGTAAGCAGAAGTGATGTTTGCCACTTACAAGCAGAAGTTTAGGACTCAGCATGTGGTTTGCTGGGCTCTATTTCCTCTTCCATGAGCCTGGCAATGCTCCAGATAGAGGCTACATCATCATGCTGGCTCCCACAGTGAAGACGATGTGGAGCAGAGCCTCAGCTGACCAATGATAGAAATGTAACTTGAGCAAGAAATAAACCTTTATAGACATAAGCCACTTGGATTTGTGAGTCATTTACTACCACAGTGCAACTCGGCCAAGTTGAGTGATATAGGTGTGGTGCTAGAAATGCCAACCTCTTTAATGTCTATAAGTCAGTAAATGAGTCTGCATGATGCCAACACTTCTGTTCAGGGTGGATACATATGAAAGGCACCTCTTGTTATGCAAAGATAATTTGAATGACATTGTCCAGGGAGGGCAAACTGCCCTGACCAATAAATGTTACTAGTTAAGGAAGGATAGGCTCTTCTACAATAACAGATAGACCCTACCAAATCTCAAGAACTCACAAAATAAAAACTTATTTCTCATGCTTCAGTGCAGGTTGGCTATTCTCCTGGATGGCTCTCCTCTAAGTGTTAGCTCAGGGTTCAGGCTAGCCCCAACTTGCAGCTCTACTGTCTTGGAATCCTTTACTTTCAGTCACAGAGATACAGGGAAAGAACACATGGGAGATCTCACAAGAAAGGTTTTATGGCAAGTCCTAGGAAAGGTATGGCACAGGGTCACATATTCTCTGTTCAGATCTCATCACAGGTCCCACAGAGATGCAAGGAAGGCTGGAAGATGAAGTCTCCCTATGTGACCAGGAAGAAAAAAAGAATGATTTTATGAACAGTTATGATTTTTTATCTGCCACAACAGAGCAGTATTTTTATAGGAGAAGGGTATAAAAGACACTGAATTTTGAGTGGCTTTGAAAGACCATGATGACATCTGGGTGGTAATGGACACCAGGAAAGATGGGGAATGTTGACTCTGGTCTTTGAAGTAGGTAGCAGTTACTGGAACCCAACTAAACTTCTCAGTGTGGGTCAGCTTGTTCCCTGGCATGTCTGTGTATGTGAACCAAAAGAACTTTCTGCTGGAGCCATATCCATAGGGACCAAGTATAGATGAAGAACCACTGCAGAAAACAGAGGAGTCTGGACCACCATGAGCATCACTGCTGCAGTGGGCAAGCACTGCTGAAGAGATGTGCAGGGTGGATTTTCAGCAGAAATCCCAAGAGGTGGTGGGCAAGGGACTAAGCAGATCCCAGTCATCTCTATAACTAGCATTGGAAATGGGCTGAGTCCTTTGCACCAAGTAAACCCTGAAGTTCCTAGCCAACTTAAGTAGGAGAGCCTCAAAACAGAAATCTTGGTTTTCTTGCTGATAAAATATGTCACAGTTCAAGCAAACAATTAAAAAGCAGGAGGGGGGCGGAGCAAGATGGCAGAGGAGTAGGAGACCTGGATTTCATCTGGTCTCAGGAATTCAGCTGGAAAGGGATCAAACCATTCTGAACACCTATGAACTCAACAAGAGATCGAAGAAAAGAATAGCAACAACTCTCTGAACAGAAAAGCGACCACTTTCTGGAAGGTAGGACGGGTGGAGAAGTGAATCCAAGGTGATATTCGGGAGGATAGACGGCAGGGGAGGGGGCCTCCATCGGTCGCTTCTGGCAAGTGATAGAGCAGCAGAGCACAAAATCAGAACTTTCAGAAGTCTGCTCCGCTGAGGGATGTCGCTCCAGTGGCTAAGCAGGGGGTGGAACCCTTGCTGGGACAGTGTGGTCTCAGGACCCCCAGGGTCACAGAAAGACTGGGGATGCCTGAGTGAGGCAGAGCACCCAGGTATTGGAGCAGGAAGGCTGGCTGCAGAGACGGAGCCGAGGCGTGGGCTCTCAGCTTGGGGTTTTCCATAAACCGTGATCTGTGGCACAGTCGGGCCACTGCTCCTCCAGCAGGGACCCAACAAGTGGCAGATCCGGGGAGACTCCCCTTCCACCCCCGGGAGGAGCAGCACAGGAGCGCACCACAGGGATCTGCTGGGTTTGGAGACTCTTCATGGGGTCAGGTGCCAGAGATAGAAACACTCGGTCACAGGCCAGGTGAGCATCGAGTGCGGCCAGAGACTGGGGAGATGGGAGTGATTGACTGCTTTTCTCTGGGGGCACACTGAGGAGCAGGGCCCCAGGTTCTCGGCTCCTCCAGGGCAGAGATTGGGAGGCTGCCATTTTCACTCTCGTCCTCCAAAGCTGTACTGAAGGTTTGCAGGGAACAAAAGTTCCCGAGAGCAAACCCAAGCAGATTACTTAGCCCGGACCTGGCAAGGGCGGGGCAATTCCGCCTCCAGCAAAGATATTTGGGAACCACAGTGACAGGCCCCTCCCCAGGAGATCAGCAACTACAGCCAGCCAAGACCAAGTTTACTGATCAATTAGAATGGCAGAACTCCAGTGCTAGGGGGAATACTGCACATAGAATCCATGGCTTTTTTACCATGGTTCTTTAGTCTTTCAAAGTTAATTTTTTTTAACTGTCTTTTTTTTTGAATTTTTCTTTTTCCCTTTTTCAACCAATATCTTATCAATCCCTTTTTTAAAAAACATTTTTATTTTTCATTTTTAGAGTCATATTCTATCCCTTCATAGCAGTTACCCTTATTTTTGGCATAGATATATAAGTTGTTCTCTCTTTAAAATTTTGAGATACAGTTTCTTCTAACAGATCAAAATATACCCTAAATCTCTAGTGTATGGCTTTGTTCTAGTCTCCTGCCTGATCACATTCTCTCCCTTTTTTTTTCTTTTTTTTTAATCCTTTCTTTTTTCAAACAGCTTCTTATCAATTCCTTTTATAAATTTTTTTATAATTTTCATCTTTACAATCATATTCCATCCCTTCATTCTATCACCCCTATTTTTGTACATATATAAGTTTTTGGGAGGCACTCTCTTCTAAATGACCAAATTACACCCAAAATCTAGTGCGTGGCCCTGATCTATGCACCAGCCTGATCATATCTGATCATATTCTTTTTTTGTTTTGTTCTGTTTTTGTTTGTTTTTATCTTTTTCTTTTTTCTTTCTTCCTTTCTTTCCCCCGGTTTCAGGTCTTTTCTGATTTGTTTAGAGTATATTTTCTGGGGACATTGTTACCCTGTTAGCATTTTGTTATTCAAAATAACAAATTTTGTTATCTCTCATTCATCTATTGTCGTCTGGACAAAATGACAAGATGGAAAAAATCATCTCAACAAAGAGAACAAGAGGTAGTACTGACTACCAGGGACCTATTCAATACGGACATTAGTACGACGTCAGACCTAGAGTTCAGAATCATATTTTAAAGATACTAGCTGGGCTTGAAAAAAGCATGGAAGATATTAGAGAAACCCTTTCTGGAGAAATTAAAGAACTAAAATCTAACCAAGTCGAAATCAAAAAGGCTATTAATGAGGTGCAATCAAATTTGGGGGTGCTAACTGCTAGGATACATGATGCAGAAGAGAGAATCTGAAATAGAAGACCAAATGATGGAAAATAAAGAAGCTGAGAAAAAGAGAGATAAACAACTACTGGATCACAAGGGCAGAATTCAAGAGATAAGCGATACCATAAGATGAAACAACATTAGAAAAATTGGGATCCCAGGAGAAGAAGAAAGAGAGAGAGGGGCAGAAGGTATGTTGGAGCAAATTATAGCAGAGAACTTCCCTAATGTGGGGAAGGAAACAGGCATCAAAATCCAGGAGACACAGAGAACCACTCTCAAAATCAATAAAACTAGGTCAACACCCCGACATCTAATAGTAAAACTTACGAGTCTCAGAGACAAAGAGAAAATCCTGAAAGTAGCTCAGGAGAAGAGATGTGTAACCTACAATGGTAGAAATATTAGAATGGCAACAGACCTATCCACAGAGACCTGGCAGGCCAGAAAGGACTGGCATGATATATTCAGAGCACTAAATGAGAATAATATGCAGCCAAGAATACTATATCCAGCTAGGCTGTCACTGAAAATAGAAGGAGAGAGAAAAAGCTTCCAGGACAAACAAAAACGAAATGAATTTGCAAACACAAAACCAGCCCTACAAGAAATATTGAAAGGGGTCCTCTAAGCAAAGAGAGAGCCTAAAGGCAACATAGACCAGAAAGGAAAACAGATAATATACAGTAACGGTCATCTTATAGGCAATACAATGGCACTAAATTCATATCTTTCAATAGTTACCCTGAATGTAAATGGGCTCAATGCCCCAATCAAAAGACACAGGCTATCAGATTGGATAAAAAAAACAAGACCCATCGATATGCTGTATGCAAGAGACTCATTTTAGACCCAAAGACACCCCCAGATTGAAAGTGAGGGGGTGGAAAACCATTTAGCATGCTAATGGACACCAAAAGAAAGCTGGGGTGGCAATCCTTATATCACACAAATTAGATTTTAAACCAAAGACTGTAATAAGAGACGAGGAAGGACACTATATCCTACTTAAAGGGTCTATCCGACAAGAAGATCTCACAATTGTAAATATCTATGCCCCTAACATGGGAGCAGCCAATGTCACATCCTAGGTCACAAATCAGGTCTCAACTGGTACCAACAGATTGGAATCATTCTCTGCATATTTTCAGACCACAATACTTTGAAACTAGAACTCAATCACAAGAGGAAAGTCAGAAAGAACTCAAATACGTGGAGGCTAAAGAGCATCCTACTAAAGAATGAATGGGTCAACCAGGAAATTAAAGAAGAATTTAAAAAATTCACGGAAACAAATGAAAATGAAAATACAACTGTTCAAAATCTTTGAGATGCAGCAAAGGCAGTCCTAAGAGGAAAGTATATATAGCAATACAAGCCTTTCTCAAGAAAAAAGAAAGGTCTCAAATACACAACCTAACCCTACACCTAAAGGAGCTAGAGAAAAAACATCAAATAAAGCCTAAACCCAGCAGGAGAAAAGAAATAATAAAGATCAGAGCAGAAATCAATGAAATAGAAACCAAAAGAACAGTAGAACAGATCAATGAAACTAGGAGCTGGTTCTTTGAAAGAGTTAACAAGATTGATAAACCCCTGGCCAGACTTAGCAAAAAGAAAAGAGAAATGACCCAAATCAACAAAATCATGAATGAAAGAGGTGAGATCACAACCAACACCAAAGAAATACAAACAATTATAAGAACATAGTATATCCCAGTAAATTAGATAATCTGGAAGAAATGGGTGCATTCCTTGAGATGTATCTAGGATACATCTCTGAACTGAGATGTATCAGGAAGAAATAGAAAACCTGAACAGACCTATAACCACTAAGGAAATTGAAGCAGTCATCAAAAATCTCCCAACAAAAAAAGCCCAGGGCCAGATGGCTTCCCAGGGGAATTCTACCAAACATTTTTTTTTAAAGATTTTATTTATTTATTTGAGAGAGCAAGAATGAGAGAGAGAGAGAGAGAGAGCACATGAGAGGGGGGAGGGTCAGAGGGAGAAGCTGACTCCCCGCTGAGCAGGGAGCCCGATGTGGGACTCGATCCCGGGACTCCAGGATCATGACCTGAGCCGAAGGCAGTCGCTTAACCAACTGAGCCACCCAGGCGCCCTCTACCAAACATTTAAAGAAGAATTAAAACCTATTCTTCTGAAACTGTTCCAAAAAATAGAAATGGAAGGAAAACTTCCAAACTCATTTTATGAGGCCACCATTACCTTGATCCCAAAACCAAAGACCCCATCAAAAGGGAGAATTACAGACCAATATCCTTGATGAACATGGATGCAAAAATTCTCACGAAAATACTAGCCAATTGGATCCAACAGTACATTAAAAGGATTATTCGCCACGACCAAGTGGGATTTGTCCCAGGGCTGCAAGGTTGGTTAAACATCTGCAAATCAATCAACGTGATACAATACATTAACAGAAGAAAGAACAAGAACCATATGATCCTCTCAATACATGCAGAAAAAGCTTTTGACAAAGTACAGCATCCTTTCTTGATCAAAACTCTTCAGAGTATAGGGATAGAGGGTACATACCTCAATATCATAAAAGCCATCTATGAAAAACCCACAGTGAATATCATTCTCAATAGGGAAAAACTGAGAGCTTTCCCCCTAAGGTCAGGAACGCGGCAGGGATGTCCACTATCACCACTGCTATTCAACATAGTATTAGAAGTCCTAGCCACAGCAATCAGACAACAAAAAGAAATCAAAGGCATCCAAATAGGCAAAGAAGAAGTCAAACTCTCACTCTTTGCAGATGATATGATACTTTATGTGGAAAACCCAAAAGACTCCACCCCAAAAATGCTAGAACTCATACAGGAATTCAGGAAAGTGGCAGGATATTAAATCAATCCACAGAAATCAGTGGCATTCCTATACACCAACAATAAGACAGAAGAAAGAGACATTAAGGAGTCGATCCCATTTACAACTGCATCCAAAACCATAAGATACCTAGGAATAAATCTACCAAAGAGGCAAAGGATCTGTACTCAGAAAAGTATAAAATACTCATGAAAGAAATGGAGGTAGACACAAATAAATGGAAAAATGTTCCACACTCATGGACTGGAAGAACAAATATTGTGAAGACGTCAATGCTACCTAGAGCAATCTACACATTCAATGCAATCCCCATCAAAATACCATCCACTTTTTTCAAAGAAATAGAACAAATAATCCTAAAATTTGTATGGAACCAGAAAAGACCCCGAATAGCAGAGGAATGTTGAAAAAGAAAAGCAAAGCTGGCGGCATCACAATTCCAGACTTCCAGCTCTATTACAAAGCTGTCATCATCAAGACAGTATGGTACTGGTACAAAAACAGACACATAGATCAATGGAACAGAATAGAGAGCCCAGAAATGGACCCTCAACTCTATGGTCAACTAATCCTCGACAAAGCAGGAAAGAATGTCCAATGGAAAAAAGACAGTCTCTTCAACAAATGGTGTTGGGAAAATTAGACAGCCACATGCAGAAGAATGAAACTGGACCATTTCCTTACACCACACACAAAAATAGACTCAAAATGGTTGAAAGACCTAAATGTGAGACAGGAGTCCATCAAAATCCTAAAGGAGAACACAGGCAGCAACCTCTTCGACCCTAGCCACAGCAACTTCTTCCTAGAAACATCGCTAAAGGCAAGGGAAGCAAGGGCAAAAATGAGCTATTGGGATTTCATCAAGATAAAAAGCTTTTGCACAGCAAAAGAAACAGTCAACAAAACCAAAAGACAACTGATAGAATGGGAAAAAATATTTGCAAATGACATATCAGATAAAGGGCTACTATCCAAAATCTATAAAGAACTTATTAAACTCAACACCCAAAGAACAAATAATCCAATCAAGAAATGGGCAGAAGACATGAACAGACATTTTTCCAAAGACATTCAAATGGCCAACAGACACATGAAAATTGCTCAACATCGCTCAGCATCAGGGAAATCCAAATCAAAACCTCAATGAGATACCACCTTACACCAGTCAGAATGGCTAAAATTAACAAGTCAGGAAACGACAGATGTTGGTGGGGATGCAGAGAAAGGGGAATCCTCCTACACTGCTGGTGGGAATGCAAGCTGGTGCAGCCACTCTGGAAAACAATATGGAGGTTCCTCAAGAAGTTGAAAATAGAGCTGCCATACGGTCCAGCAATTGCACTACTGGGTATTTACCCCAAAGACACAAATGTAGGGATCTGAAGGGGTACATGCACCCCAGTGTTTATAGCAGCAATGTCCACAATAGCCAAACTGTGGAAAGAGCCAAGGTGTCCATCGACAGATGAATGGATAAAAAAGAAGTGGTATATATATACAATGGAATATTATGCAGCCATCAAAAGGAATGAGATCTTGCCATTTGCAACAACGTGGATGGAACTGGAGGGTATTATGCTGAGCGAAATAAGTCAATCAGAGAAAGACATGTAACATAGAACCTCAGTGATATGAGGAATTCTTAATCTCAGGAAACAAACTGAGGGTTGCTGGAGTGGTAGGGGGTGGGAGGGATGGGGTGGCTGGGTGATAGACATTGGGGAGGGTATGTGCTATGGTGAGCGCTGTCAATTGTGCAAGACTGTTGAATCACATATCTGTACCTCTGAAACAAATAATGCAATATATGTTAAGAAAAAAAGAAGAAGAAGAAGAAGAAGAAGATAGGAGGCAAAGAATGAAGGGGGGGAAATCGGAGGGGGAGACAAACCATGAGAGACGATGGACTCTGAGAAACAAACTGAGGGTTCTAGAGGGGAGGGGGGTGGGAGGATGGGTTAGCCTGGTGATGGGTATTGGGGAGGGCACATTCTGCATGGAGCACTGGGTGTTATGCACAAACAATGAATCATGGAACACTACATCAAAAACTAATGATGTAGTGTATAGTGATTAACATAACAATAAAAATTTTTTTAAAAAAAGATGCGTCATGTTTAATGTTTGTTGAGCAATTCATTCTGGTTAACTGAAGAGAAAGATAGTATGAAGATAACAGAGGACAGGAAAGAGAGCTTCAGAATGGAAGACATCTAACATGAAATAGCAATGTATCTATACTACTTTTGTTTTATTTTTAATCAATAATCCCTGGCCCTGTAGCAGTGCAAGACAGATAGATCAGCTAGTCAGAGCAACACCCACTGAGAGATGGACAGCTTTGTGTGAAGTGACTCCACTTAGGAAATTCAGGGACTAGAGAACAGAACATCATTTCTGGTCTGTGTTTTGAGTCATGGGCAGAGGTGAAAGGATACCCTTCCAGTACATAATTAAATTACTGTGCAACTGTGGGGGTGTTTGATCAACTTCTTACATAAACAGGATCTACATGTGAGAACATTTTCAAAGGTTGAACGTGGAGCTTTACTAGAGACAGAGCAGCAGGTGGGGAGCCAGCCAACCAACCACTCAAATAGGACCAGAATTCACGTTCTGGAGCCCACTGGGCTCCTTGCAACCTCCCCCATTTGCTCAACCCACTCAGACACAGACCTAAGAGATATATCTCTCACCTGCGGGTTGCCCCTACGCAAACCCCAACTGCACGTCTGATCTAATCTAAAGAAGCCTTTCATATAGAGAACACACTTGTTCAAACCAACCTCACTCATGGGAAAATGGCATCTCTGCTCAAAAAGCATGATTTTCCCTTGGGAACTATCAAATTATTTGCTCTCACTAAAAGTGTGGAATCATGGACTTGTTTTAAAAAGCTGACTACTGTCTCTAGCTGTTCATCATAAGATCAACTGTTTGACCCAAGGGGTCTGTGATTATTGTGATCATCTAGTTGTAACCCAGACCCCCATATGCCCATGCTGGGTAGCAGTTACAGTGTCTTTCTTTGATCTCCTCAGCCTTTGAACTTTATTGACATGGGCTCCAATTCCCCCAAATCTTATCCTTCCTCTGGTACCCCAGTGTCTCCTGTTCTACTGAATGAGGGCTAGCCTCTCTCACTGTGGGCTCTATCCTTACAGTTGTTAGTCTGCTCAACATATGTGTGACCACTTGGCAGTGGGCCCTTTCTCCCAGCAGAGCTAACAGTCCAGCTGCAAACTTTGCCATTGACTCCTACTTCCCTACCCTTGCAATTGCAGATTTTCTGCCCCAGCTCTGAGTCAATCTCCAAAGAAGTCCTGGTATTTTAATTCATAGTATTCTTTACCCCAGAACCAGGAAAATGTTCTCAAACAGTAGGCCAGAATGCATTAGAGTAACATCTTCCTGCGATTAACCCAAAAGTGATCCTCCTGGGCACCACAGGAAAATAGTCTTCCTTTACATTGCACCAAGCATAGTGCTAAGCCCTAGGGAAGAGCAGATCAATAAGGTCCTATCTCTGTTGTAAAGGAGCTCTCTGCTTCTAGGTTGCTCTTGCCTAAATTTGGTAGGCACACAAGCCAGTGAGCAGGCAACTTCTTGAGTAAATGCAGTCTTATAGATACTTTAAAGTACAGCACAGAGTAAGAACAGTTCTTGGTAAACCATAATTATTGGAAAGAACCAAGGAATTCCCCAGTTGGTATTAGGGGTAGCACCTAATTCTGGATTCTTTTGATTGAGCTTGAAGGAAAGGGAAAAACAGATTGTTCATCTGGTTATTTGGTTTTCCCTTCTGACAAGTTGCCAGATCACTGCTTTTGAGAAGATTTTGTGATCCCAAGGCAACTATGTTTTCTGTGTAGCCCCCTAGAGGTGACGTATAACTGCCAACAAAACAAGAATCTTCAGGAAATCTTTCAGAAAAAAAAAAATAGCTGAAGTAATCACATTGTATCAGCATGCAAGTACTTAACCTAGAACAATAAACTATAAAGGGTGAAAGCAATGAAGATATATTAATAGTACAGAAAAGCTTTAAAGTAGCTAGTCCTCACAATACCCCTAGGTACTTTATTACAAAAAAACACCTAGGTTCTTCAGAAATTTCCCAAGGTCAACTACAGGACCAGGAAGAGAACCTCACTTTTATAATTTATGCATATCATAAACCTAGGGATACTAAAGGGTGAACTTGACCTAAAACCTTTCATGTGTCTTCCTTCCCCTCTTCTTAAGATGTGGGTCTTATGGAAATAGGCATGTTTGGAATGATGAGGCTGTTGAGCCACATTGTTCCTGTTGAGTAACCCTGAAGGTTTCTTTTGTTGTTTTGTTTTTTGTTTTCTCCTAAGGCATCTGAATATGCCAGTGCTTTCCTAAACCAAATGGGAAGCAAGAGAAGCTGTAGATACAAGTAGGAGGAGGGACGGTGGTATTGGTCAAGGCTGACAAAACAAATAGACTTCTCAGGCTCATGAAATATCACTGGACTACTGAGCTCTGGGATTCAGCTGCAGGTCACCCTCTTGTCCTGTTCAGAGTTTATACATTGCTACTAAATGATTCTCCCTAGACAATATGGGGTCTCTGTTAGGCTATGTCTCAGCTTCCCCAATTACAGTTTCTGTACCCCTCACCACAGGTTTCTTCCATTCAATACAGCGCACTCTACCTTCCACTATAAGATAAAGGTCAGAGTCAAAACCAAAGAGTTTCACAAAAACAGTAACCGCCTTGTTCCCCACAACCCCTCTCTACCCCATAACCTCCCCAAAGGGAAAAAAATGCAAGAAGGATCTTGGTTTGAATGGAAATTGATTAAACTTTTTTTTCCAGTTTCAACACTATTTTTTTTAAACTCTTGGTTTCTAGTGACCTTTCAAATACAGAATAATTAAATGCCGAAGTTGTTATAATTGAACAACCTAAATTCAAAAGGCATCCAACAATTTTGCCAACTCTTATTTTGGGGGCATACAAGACCCTGACATTTTGGAGGCTCCCTACCTCCTACCAGCATTGCTATACCTTGCCAGGGATGCTGATGCCTTTTAAATAATGAAAAAACTATGACTCACAGCTCCAAAATTTCTCATAAGAATTGTATTCTCTCTCTGAAAATTTAGGATAGAATGTTCCAGAAATGTGCTGACCTATAGAGATAGATAGATAGATGATAGGTAGATGACAGATTATATTAGATAATAGATGACAGATAGATGATACACTGGATTAAATGGACAGAGAGATACAGATACAGATCTAGCTTTCTCATACATCTCCAGCATATCTCAGCTATAGATACAGCTGAACATATTTCATATATGGCACAGATGTGCATAAACAGACACACACACATTCAGATTCTGCTGTCTGGATATCCCTAAGCATTCCAGACTTTTAGATAAAAAGTTTTTTAACTACTCTAATAAAATGGCACAAGTACTCTAGTTCCACACAGAGGAAATGCCTCACTCAGAGGACTGGGAAAGGGGATGCTGTCTACTTCTCTTCATTAGCCTGTTCAGCAGCCATATTCACCATGACTACCTGACTCTCGATTCTTGGGCCTGCTCTCCTCTTCTAGCACTGCCTTGCCTACATGAATACCAATTTTCTTCTTTGTATTCCCTAAAGCACCACTAACTTGAATGTGTGTGTGTACCAGAAGTTTAATGAAAATTTAGGGGCACTTGGCTGGCTCAGTCAGTGGAGCATGTGACTCTTGATCTCAGGGCTGTGACTTCAAGTCCCATGTTGGGCATGGAGCCTACTTAAAATTAAAAAAATAAATTAATGAAAATTTAGAAAGGGGTACAGAAAAGCTAAGAAACATATAGAAATATCAGTATTTGCTGACCTAAAGTTCCTTTACCACCTCCACCACAAATAACATGACACTTGCCAAGGATTTCCTCAGGTGCCGTTTCGGATGCCTCCTCCATGGATGTCCTCCCATCTCTCATATTCTGAACCTCTCTCCCAGGCTACCCAGGTATGTGCAGTCCTCTCGCTCTATTATGCAGGATAATTTACCTCTTCTTTTGTCTTCCCTTCTCTTCCCAAGACACTTACCAAAAAGCCCCACCAAAATGATTTTTCTAAGCAAAACACTGTTTACCTAAAATGGATTTATGCTATACCCAGGGAAAGTAGAAACAGCTATAGTCGGTTTTTGTTTAAAATGACATTCCTTTTCTTTTTTGCCACATGCACACATGCACGCACACACACCTAGCAGAGAAATTTTAAAAACATATCATGACACCTCCCTGTTTAAAATTCTTTTGGAGGTTTCCCAATAAAATGTGAACCCCTTCCCAAGGCCTGTAGGACCTAGTCCTCACCTTCCTTTCTGGCTTTACCTCCTGCAGCTCCCCTTCTTGCTCCCTGTGCTCCAAATACACTAGTTGGAGCACATCAACTCATCCTTGCCCCAGGAGCCTGCCACTTACCTATCCCTCTTCATGGGGCTGGTTTCTATTACTTTACATGTCTCGGCTTCAATGGCACTTCCCTGGGAGGCCTCTTTAAGCATACCATTGATATAGGTTATGATGTTACTCTCTGTTGAAGCACTAATAACAACCTGCAACTACTTGATTACCCATTTATCTATACCTTCAATGGATTATAAGCCTCATGGGGCGGAGATCACGATTGTTTCATTCTCTATTATATCCCCTACAAATTCATACAATCTATGGGTAATAGCAACGTATGGCTGAATGGATGAATGAATGCAGCTCCTTCTCCTTAAAAGGTGTTGTGCTAGGAACTTCATACATGGGTATAAAAATATGCTTGTGCTTCTAGGATCTTACCCTCAAACAGGAGTAATAAGACTTATAAATAATGACAAAATGAAAATGTTACCGTAATTCAGAAGAGGAAGAAACATTAGTTAAGATAACCAAAGACTTTGTAGATGAGTGGGTATTTGAGATGAACACTGAGAAATGGGTAAGATCACAAAGGATGGAAATTGCAATATTCCCGTAGAATAAGCAAAGACATGCATATAAGAAGTACAACACCCTTGGCGGGGGTGACATATTGAATGAACAGTTTTGCTTAGAGGAGGTTTGTGTTATGTGGGTTAAGTGGGGAAATGCAGATTGGGGCCAGATTCTTGAAGCTCGTTGACTACCAGAATAAGAAATTTAAACCTGTAGTTTCAGAATATTGACAGGATTAAACTTAAGCAAAGGGAATTTTGCAGTGGCATATAAGACCAATTGGAGTGTGTATTCATTTGCCAGGGCTGCCATAACAAAGTACAAACAAACAGAACTGTGACTTACGCAACAGAAATTTATTTTTTCAGAGTTTCAGAGTCTAGAAGATCAAGCTCAAGGTTTTGGCAGATTTGGTTTCTCTTCAGGCCTCTCTCTTTAGCTTGCAGATGGCTCCCTTCTTCCTGTGTCCTTACATGGTCATCTCTGTGCGTGCATGTGATGAGTCCCTCTCTGTGTCCTAATCTCCTCTTATTAGGAAACCAGTCCTATTGGATTAGGGCCCACCCTAATGACCTCATTTTAACTGAATAACTTTTTAAAAAAGATTTTATGTATTTATTTGAGAGAAAGCGAGAACACACAAGCAGGAGGAGAGGCAGAGGGAGAGGGAGAAGGAGACTCCCCACTGAGCAGGGAGCCCGATGTGGGGTTCAATCCCAGAACCCTGAGATCATGACCTGAGCCAAAGGCAGAAGCTTAACCAACTGAGCCACCCAGGCTCCCCTTAACTTAATAACTTTTTAAAAGCCTTATCTTCAAATACAGTCACATTCTGAGGTACTAGGCATTAGAACTTCAACATATAAACTGGGGGTGAGGGGGGTGGAGAGACAATTCAGCCCATAACAGAAAGTGAGGAAGGAGAGGGAATAATTTTTGAGATTGAATGTCAGCATGTCTCATCTTCCCTTTCTGAGCATCATGAGGCCTCTTCCTCCCCTGTTCATCCCAAAGAAATTTTGAGGGGTCTTGAGTATATTCAGGAAGGAAAGAAACTTTAATTTTGCTGTAAGGAAATGGAACACAATGATGTTTGGTTAGTAAACATTCTCTGCCTTCCTTTTGCAATGAAGTTCTTACAAAAGTTGAGATTGAGTTTTTAAAATCCCCTATGTTTGATCTTTGAAGACCCTGAGGAAAAAGCTTTCCTGGGCCTCTGTAGGAATGGTTCCTTTTCTCCCCCACCGTAGACTGATTGTTACCTAAGGAATCCTAGAACCTTTGTAAACAATTATGTTTGTTTTTCTTATTGGTTCCTAGACAAGCCCATCCCCAACAAATACAGTGAATGAAATTTGTGTTCTAACTTCACTCCTGGCTCCACCTAAGGTCCCCACCCTTAGTTTCCCAATGTCTCATTTGTCCTATATTTGTTTATATATTTTTTTTCATTTTGTAAGCTTTGTAAGCTTTCTCAAATCCTCTTTGTACCAGGGTAGAGTATTTAAAAAAATAAACGTTAGGGGTGCCTGGGTGGCTCAGTCCGGTAAGCGTCTGCCTTTGGCTCAGGTCATAATCTCAGGGTCCTGGGATTGAGCCCTGCATCAGGCTCCCTGCTCAGTGGGAAGTCTGCTTCTCCCTCTCCCTTTGCCCCTCCCATACTTGTGTGCTCTCTCTCTCTCAAACAAATAAATAGAATCTTTAAAAATATTAAAATAAAAAATTAAAAAATGTTGAATTAAGAACAATGGCAAAAACCTGACATTAACTTTAATAATTTTATTTCATAGTAAAAGTCCTGCAAATCACAGTTCTCACTAGACATGTGTCTATAGCCATAAAACTAATGATAAATTGACAGGAATAAATCAAAAGGGAGGAGAAAGAGGAGTTTTTCTTGTTGTAGGAGCCTATGTCTCATGGTCAGGTTCTCCCTCTCTCCCCAAACAGCTGCTCTCTATAATCCTCCAATGATGTCCAGCCAGCAACTCCATTCACCCACTGAATTGTTCCCTCTCTTCACTGCCCCTCGCCATCAATCCTGTGCTCATTTCTCTGAACTCTGTTAGCCAGGAGGTGTCCCTTTTGTTCAGAGCCTAGGACTTAAACCTGGGCAGTGGTCACATGTGTGATATTCCAATGAATCCTATGAAACTACCAGCTCACATTCTGACTGCACCTAACATTTCATAACATCCTGTCTAACATCAGGATCTGTTTTATGTATACATGTCTCTCCACGTAAGCCATCAATTTGAAGGGAAGATTTATATCTCTTTTGTGAGCCCCTCAAGGGTGTCACCATGCTAGGGACCTAGCACTTCATCATAAATACTTACTAATATAACCGAATTTTGTGCCTCTAAAAAGCACAGAAAAGTTAGAAATAGCAAGAGCTAAAGGAGCTATGGAAGCTACAGGTCCAAGAAATAACCTCAATTAATTTACGTCTGTGTGGAAACTTTACTCTGAGACCAGAAAAAAACCACATGAGTGCTGACCACAGGACACTTAAAAGAGAGGAATCCAGCAGGAGGAAGGAAGGGGGTTATTGCTCACCATGTTATTTGGAGAAATATTCAGCCTCAAACAAAAAAAATTTGCAGTAAAAAAAAAAAAGCCATAGGCTATAAAAGTAGGAAGAATGTACAGGAAAAAATAAAAAGACAAAACACACATTCGTTAATACCATTGCCAGGCACATATTATTTAATCTTCTCAACAAAACTGTGAGGCAGGCACAGAAGGAAACAGGGTGCAACAAGTAAACAACGTCCTACACTCACACAGCTTCTAAATTATGAAGCTGAGAGCTGAGGCCCAACCCATGTGATAAGAAAGCACAAGCTCATGATTCAATACTGCACATTGGGCTTAAAATGTGAGGGGATTAGACAGAGATGTAAACAGTGTGAGGTGAGTAAGTTAAAAGAGAAGGATATTAAAAGAATGGGGTGAAGTACACAAGGTGTTCAAGGTAGAAGTTTCAGGTTGAAAAATCATGAACACCAGACCTATACAAGGACATACATGTCTCATCAGTATGGAGCTACTTCTTAAAAGGCACCAATCACCTCCATGATGTCCACTTTAGTCCATAAAATTTGATAGTTCAATCAATGTTCTTCCTGGTTCCTGTGATAATTCTCTTTAAGTTCTCACAGTTAAGAGAAGTTAACTTTTCTCACTGAAATGAAATTTCCCTGTCTTCCTCTTTCAAAACATAGTAACTGGGCACTCCCAGGAAACCAAGAAAACTGCTTATTTGTGTAACACAACTATTTTTTTAAAGATTTTATTTATTTATTTGACACAGAGAGAGAGAGATAGCAAAAGCAGGAACACTAGCAGGGAGAGTAGGAGAGGGAGAATCAGGCTTCCAGGCAAGCAGGGAGCCTAATGCGGGGCTCGATCCCAGGACCCTTGGATCATGACCTGAACTGAAGGCAGACGCTTAACAACTGAGCCACCCAGGTGCCCCAAACACACCTATTTTAAAAAAGACAATCCCCTAAGAGAAAAAAACAAGCCACAAATGGGAAGAAAATATTTGCCAAGCAAAGGAATTGTATCCAAAATGTATAAAGAACTCAACATTCAACACTAAGGAAACAAATAACCCAATTTAAAAATGGACAAATCTCTAAGAAGACACTTTACTAAAGAAGAAACACAGATGGCAAATAAGTATATGAAAAGATGCTTGACACCATATGTCATTAGAGAATTGCAAATTAAAACAAGGAGATACCACTACACAATAATTAGAATGACAATAATCCAAAATGCTGACAACATAAAATACTAATTAGGATGTGGAGCAACAGGAACTCTCACTCATTGCTGGTAGGAATGCAAAATGGTACAGCCACTTTGGAAGACAGCTTGACAGTTTCTTACAAAACTAAACATAGTCTTACCATATGATCCAGCAATGGTGCTCCTTGGTATTTACCCAAATGAGTTGAAAATATGTTCACACGAAAACCTGCCCATGAATATCTACAGGAATTTTATTCATAATTGCTAAAAATTAGAAACAACCAAGATGACCATCAATAGGTGAATGGATAAACAAACTTTGTATTCATAAAATGGAATATTATTCAGCAATAAAAAGAAATGACTTTAAATGCATATTGCTAAGTGAAAGAAACCAGTCTAAGAAGGCTACATATTTTATCATTCCAACTATATGATATTCTGAAAAAAGGCAAAACTATAGAAACAGTAAAAACAGTAGTGGTTTCCAGGGATTCAGGGAGAAGGAAGGCGGGATGAGTAGGCGGAACACAGAAAACTTTTAAGATGGTGAAACTATAGTGCTTGATACTTTAATGGTGGATACAAGACATTATGCATTTGTCAAAAGCCATAGAACTATACAACACAACTATACAATTAATGTGAACCATGGGCTTTAATTAAGAATAGTATATCAATATGGGTTCATCACTTGTAATGAATATATCACACCAATGCAAGATGTTAATAACAGGGAAAACTGTGTATGTGTGTTTATGTGGTTGGGGGTTAAGACGGGAACTCTCTGTGCTCCTGCTCAATTTTTCTGTAAACCTATAATTGTACTAAAAATAAACTCTGCTAATTAAAAACAAGAAAAGAAAAAAAAAAACCACTACAATACAAAACATGTATGTCTCTTGTGCTCAAAAATTGAACCTATAGATACATGTACGTGATGGGAATTTGGGTAAGTTTTGGCAAATTTTAACCTTTCTTTGTCCTCTGAGGTTGTGTTTTACATTTGAAACAAGTCTTAAAGCTATTTGCCATTTGAAAATGCTGTTTTTGATGAATAATGATGAATCCACCAAAAACAACTTTTTTCTAACTCTAAATTAGTAGAAATTTAATTTCAATGTTTCAAGTTGTTTTAAGAAAGAAATCACATTCTCCTTCATAATCATGAGAATACAGGGGTGTTCCTCTCTAAAGAGAATTTGTTTGGATTTTGTTTAAAACAGAAATCCCTCTTTTGGGAATCCTCATCTCATTTCATCCTTATCCATCGCATTTCTTATTAAGGGTTGAGGACCTACTTACTTTTGTAGCACCAAGACCAAAAGAAAAATGAGAAAATGACTATGATCACATTGCTCCAACAATACAGTAAATTCAAGACAAATTCCACTCTACCCTCTCCCAAGACACACAAAAAGAAAATAACTCTCATGTTCATGCTGGAGAATGATCATTTGCTTGTTATGACTTTATGTGGTTTCATAAAAGGCGAGGAACAGTCATTGTGTCACAGTGTGTGTAAAAACGGGGAAGAAAGAAGAGGAAGCAAAAAACTCCTGGAAAGCTACAGCCCAAGTGAAGAAAGAAACTCAGGGGACTGGGACGCTGGGGAAATTCCTCCAAGGCTGGAAAGCAGAAAACTGAGACAACACCAGATTTCAAATCCATGGTTTCCAGTACATCCAGGTTAGAATTTGAAATTAGAAGTTGAAAAGAATGCTGGTATAAGAGTGAAATATTTGTGTTCAGAAGTCCTCTCTTTTACTGGTTCACTTCTTTGGCCAGTTTCCCACTAATGATGGATGTTTGCTTCCTGTTTGATAGTGTTGCTCCCAGTTGTATGGAGTAAGTGATGAAGATGGAGAGATTACAATTCAATATTCCAGTCAGAGTTAAAGCTTTGTGAGACCATTCAAACTGGGACTGTCAATCCCTTTCAGAGTTCTGATCCAGTACTGGGCCCCAGTGAAACCATCAATTCCTCTCTGGAACCAACAGGACAATCAGGCAAAATATGGAGAGCTCTGCCCTAAGTCTGCATTGTCCCTGTGAACAGTAGGCACTAGGTAACACCTGGCCCTCCTTCTCAGCCTTTCAGTAATGCCCCTGACTCAGCTCCTGCCTCTGCATGAGGTAGCAACCTATCTGCTCTCTGGATACCTAAGATTTTTCCAGTTTCTCCTCCTAACTATATTCTAGTCAGCTCACTGGGAGCTACTGGATATCTAGGTACTGCCAGGGATGGCCTGAATTCTTTGTGTTCATTTGAAATAAGAAGGTGTGAAGTAATTAGGTACAAAGAAAGAAAAGTTAATACTTATGAAGCAGCAAATCGGGATGAGTTAAAATAGAGAAAGCAAGGACTCAAAAGAAAATAACCTAAACTGGTAGTTCTCAAAATGGAAAAGCATTAAACTCACTTTGAAAGCATCTCTAAAATAAATACAGATACCATCCCAGATCCAGTGAATAAAAAAGGCAGGGGCTGATATCAACTATACTTAAAGTTTAAAAAAATTATTTTATGTTTTTAAATGGCAGGAGGTGGAGAGAAGAGTGTAATTTTTTAAAGCTCCATGGTAATTCAGATTTCCAACCCTGTCTAAAGCCACTGGTTAAATAAAGATGGAATTTGTAGCTGAGCCAGGATATTTATTTTTTTGGCTGTTTTCTTTCTGTTCATTTAAAAACAATAAAGTAGGAAATAATCAGGTACAAAGAAACAAAAGTCATTCAAGCAAATGAAACGGTAAATTAAAATATCATTCCTTGCATTTTGTAATTGAACAAATTTTCTTTTGAGATCTTTAAGAGTGCTTCTAAAACTTCCTTCTTAATTAAGGAAAATATATGAAGTTTTACATTAAAAAGACAATTAACCCAAGTACACAGAGAATAGAATTTCCAAGTTAATTCTATAGTTAACCTACACTTATCTCCTTTCTTTTTTAAATTGTGTTCCTCTGATATTTCTGACATTCAGAAGTACAAAACAATGAACGATTCATTTTTTTCAGGTCAGCAGTCTGAACATTTATAATCATATATACTGAACATAGATATGTATAGGAATAGAAGGTTTAGGAAACTGAACTGAATCTGGATTGATCCTCTGGAAATTTAATTTTGTGATTTGGCTTTTTCTTTTAAAAGCAAAATCTCCAAAAATGAGTTAATGAATAACTCTTTTAAGTTGTATACTTATTCATAAGCATTTATTGCAAATGAACTTTAGAAGAAAGCTGCTGTGCGTGCGTGTGTGTGTGTGTGTGTGTGTGTGTGTGTATGCATATATGAGTGAGGGTGAGTAGAGGCCAACTGGTACAACACCTAGAGGGTCTGTCCCCCATAGATGTTTTGACACCGTACTAAACATTTTGAAAATTCTATAGGGCTGTAAGCCTCCTATACAGTCTGATCCTAGTCATAGGTGAGTTTACTGGCATCACCCAGCAAAAAAAGGCAGGTTCTGTGTGGGAGTAGAGGTAATTGACAAGTATGACTGGAGACTTGGGGGGCTGAGTAGTCATAGCTGTGGTTTAACTAACAATTTCAGTTTTGAGTTGTTGGGGCCCCAATAACTGAGAGCTAGAAAAGTGATATTTGGGGGAGAGAATCATCCAGGCACTAGCTCTGAAGACCTCCCACCAGAACCCTCAGATCACCTAGAAGCAGGAAATACTCTGGTGGAACTGTTGGCACCTCAGAGTCTCTGGCCACTTTCTTAAAGGCCACGTTTTAGAGTTGGAGTCTGGCTTCTCTACTGTTTTCTGGTTCTCAACCGAAGTTTTCTTTTCCTCCAAGTCTAATTAAGGTAATCAGAAAAATAATTTAGTCTATGTGATTTCTAGCATTTATTTCTTGGAGTACATTGAGTTTTTACTTTATAAGTATAAATAATCCACCTGTCAGAGTGTTACTCATTCTTTGAGACCCTGTTCAGGTTTCATTGACCTATAAAGCCTCCTCTAACTACCCCCAGTGGCTAGGTGCTCATCCTTTGTGCAATCGTTGAATTTTATGGATATCTTCATTACAGAAAAACACATTACACTGAAATTTATAACATGTCTATCTTCTTGAGGCAAAGCCATTGTTTTATTCACATGATACCTCCATTCTTTAATTGGTTCTAAACTCAATATATTTCTTGGCAAGAATAAAATAGTGAGAGACTAGAATGGAGAAAGGAAGGGAGAAAGGGAAAGGGGAAGAAAAAGGAAAATACTTCTTTAGTCTTATATTCAAACAATTATTTCTAGATTATGAGAATTCAGTTCATCTTACACTCACATAAAGAGTTGCTAGAATGAACCAAAATACACTTTCACACAATATAGGGGAAAGAGTAGTCACCTTTTGTTGCTAGGAGGCCATACTCAGAAAGAGTTTATATCCTGGAAACACCTCAGATCACCATGTCTAGGAGTTCTGTAGTTCCCTCCCCAGATAAAAGCCCAGGCTGCCTTTCCAGCTAAAAAGCTCTTATGAATGGCCCAAGATATGCATCCCAGTCCTCCAAGTAAACAGAAGTACAAGACTGTACGTATGGCACCTGCTCAATAAATACTTACCCAAGTTATACAAGAATGCCTTGAAGAAAGAAACAGTAATTATTTATTTTCCTCAATTACTTGAGGAAAAAAATATATATACCAACTGCTCTAGAATGACCGAGGGCAAGCCCAAGGTCAGCTCTCCAAGTTAGAACTGCAGCCTAGTGCTCTTTCCGGGAAAAAAATGAACTCACAGTGAAATAGCTGGTTTTAGCAGAATTGAAAAAAAAAAAAAAGTTTTGAAAAGGGGACCACAGAGGAGTGATCTTAAAAAGTTACCTTACAACAAATATGGACTTGTTCTATTCTACTCTTCTGAAAGACAAATGACTAGAAGTTCAGAAATTTAGAATTCTAGTTCTGTTGTTGATAAAAAAAATAGATGGGTGACTTTAACCAAGTCGGTTTTCTGTGCCTCAGTTTCCTTATCTCTCCAAGCAGGATAATAATCTCTGAAATATCTCAGAATTGTTGTAATTCCAGACAGTTAAGTGATCCAGTGTTCAAATTTAATCTCCTAAGAGTTCTCTAACAACAGTTCTTTTTTTTTTTTAAGATTTTTAAATTTATTTTTTAACAGAGAGAGAGACAGCAAGAGAGGGAACACAAGCAGGAAGAGTGGGAGAGGGAGAAGCAGGCTTCCCACGGAGCAGGGAGCCCGATGCGGGACTCGATCCCAGGACTCTGGGATCATGATCTGAGCCAAAGGCAGATGCTTAACAACTGAGCCACCCAGGTGCCCTCTAACAACAGTTGTTAGAATAGAGACAATTAAAAAAGTGTGTAATAAATGAAGTGGGTGGTTCAGAATGAATTTTCTGTGTTAGTTTTCTGAGTTCAAAGCAACCTGTTCCTCCAGGAAGATGTTTTGATTAGTGAGATGAAAAGTATTCAGCTATTCCCCATAGCTTTCCAAAGCTCAGGTCATTGTGAGACCTTTTTGTTGTTATTGTTTTCACCAATCCCATATGTTAAAGACTTTTCCCCTATGACACGCTTTTATAATTAATGTTGTTTTTCTTTCCATATTTCATGATTGAGATAATGATGGTGGGAAGAAGGTAAACTGAAAAGAAATGGTCAGTCTGAAGGCATTTCTAGTTCTCATTTCCTCCTGAGTATCACATGAGGTCACTAAATTGTAAGAAAGGGCATTAAAGCAGGAGCATCAGAGATATAAGGGTCCAAGTGAGTAATGTTTGGGTTACTAAAGGCACAAGCAACACTTAAATTTGTCACACAAAAAAAACCCTTCAATAATATTACCATAATAAACTTTTGCTGAACTCTTACCAAGTACAAGTTGCTCAATTCAAATTTAACAGGATGATAAAGCAAGAAATAATAGGCAGCGGGTAGGCTGAAGAGCTGCAGATGGACCAGCAAAGAATAGAAAGAAAGCTTCTGATAAATCCAAGAAAATGATGGAAATAGAATGACAGAGAAAAGAATGCTGACTGCCTGGAAAGGAGTTAATTTCCTTTCCTCAGAGGGGTTAGGCAGACCATGTCCTTCCAGAAGACAGTATTAGAGTATTATTACCCATGCAACCCAGGAGAGTGGCCAGGTCCTGTGGTGGCCCTGCAAGAAAGACTGCTCCTCAGGAGAGCCCGACTGATGGACCAGGAAAAGGAATAGAGTATAATGATTGCAGAAGAAGTGGACTTGGTTTTTCCATACAAAAGTAAGCCAAGAAGCAATAATGAATGATGATCTATACAATTTTGAGATCTGTTGCTCCATTCTCTAGCTATTTCCAAGTGCTTGGAAAAAGAAGTATTATTATAGTCAGTGAACCTAATCACGTAGAAGAACACACACAGAACTTACATTAATAGAGGTAACATATACTCAAAGCTGAATCGGGTGCAAATCCTTCCTTCACAGAGTTCACAGTCTAAAACAAGAGTTCTTAACCTGGAGTCTATAAATAGAATTAAAGGAAATCTGGGGCACCTGGGGGCTTCAGTTGGTTAAGTGTCTGACTTCAGCTCAGGTCATGATCTCGAGGTCCTGGGATTGAGCCCATCATAGGCTCCATGCTCAGCAAGGAGTCTGCTTGTCCCTCTGCCCCTACCCCAGCTTGTGCTCTCACTCTCTCTCTCTCTCACACACACAAATAAATAAATAAAATAAAATAAAAAGAATTAATGGAAATCCATTAAATTGAATTTAAAATATATTATTTTCACTAACTTCTAACTAAAATTTAGCATTTTCTTCAATTATGAATTAAACCTCAGTAGTATTAGCAGTAACTGTGACTTTGTCAACAACTGAGATCACAGTTACTTCCATATTCATCACAGTCATTGCAGATATTGTAAGCTACTGACCTGGCAAATACCCAGGAGCCACATATGCTCACCATGACTGAAATCACATCAGTAATCAAACCCACCAGTTAATTTTATTTAATGCATTGGTAAAGAAGCACAAATATCACTACAGCCTATTTTTGGAAGTTTCCTTTTATATTTTGATAACTAGACTTCAGTATAATTGGTTTCTTTTGTAACCCTATGTTCATTGTTTTATAAATTTGAAATCACTCTAAAAAGAGGTTTATAGGCTTCACCAGATGGCCAAATGGTTTCATGTCACAGAAGATTAAGAATTCCAGGTCTGAGAGAAGTCAGACAAGCACACACAGCTGCCTGGCATTAAGTGTGGTGACTGCCTTTTGATGGATGCCTGGTTTCCAACCTTCTAGTTGCTTCTCTGGGCTATTCCAGATCCTTCTAATAAGTTCCTTTACTGCTTATGTAACCTTGAGTTCACATCAGTTAAGTGCAACTGAGACTCTCAACTAGTACCATATTTAAATGGTATTTGTATATTGTGATTTTAATAAGCATATTTCATAGAAAAAGCATAAATAGCCATCACAGGCCAACTCTAAAATATTACCAGCTTAACAAATCTCCTTACTGAATCTAATCTGCCACCTACCTTATAGTAACCGCCAAATGACAGGTCTAGTACATAAAAAGAATTGAAAATGGAATTGCCTTGAAAATTCAGCCCCATGAGTGGTAGCAATTTTTATATGCTTATAAAACATAAACTGTCGGGGCAACTGGGTGGCTCAGATGGTTAAGCGTCTGCCTTCGGCTCAGGTCATGATCCCAGGGTCCTGGGATCAAGTGCCGCATCGGGCTCCCTGCTCCTTGGGAGCCTGCTTCTCCCTCTGCCTCTCTCTCTCTCTCTCTCTGTCTCTCATGAATAAATAAATAAAATCTTTAAAAAAATAAAATAAAAAATAAAATAAAATATAAACTGTCTTGAATATCTGATTAATGATTTAATGTATCTTTTTCCACTATGGGGATTTTCTTATCATTCTCTTACTAGTATCCAAATGACTTAGCAAGACAACAGATAGTGATTGATGGGTCAGTGATGGAGAATTCAAGAATAATTCTATTTTCTCTTCTTTCCACCCAAGAGGATTTACTTACTGAGGAAAGGAAAGCAATCACCTCAATGTGGCACTCCCATGACTTGGATGTCCAAGAGCAGAGTTAAATTGAGATTCTACGACAAACACGGCAAATAGGTTTCATCTCATACGCCCACTGGGATCTAGTGGTAGCGGCTGTGTGGAGCAGTGATGAGAGGTGTCTTGGGGCTCCCTCCTGGCTCAGCATGAAAGAATGCCACAGTTCATTAACAAAACTTGTCAAGGGCATAGAAGTGGTGACACGAGCCCTAGGTATCTTCCACCCTAGTTCTATATATCTTCATGAAAAATTACCCAAATGGGACCACAAAGCAAAGTCAGACTAGAAGAAAGCCCTTCTTCTATTGGCTGAGTCTTTCCAAACCCAATTTTGATTCTCAACAGGCCTGCTGAGATTTCTTAGGGCCTGGACAGGTGGTCCAATATCACAAGCTCATTAGTAGACATGAGAATTAGAGACATAATAATAGCCAATAATCCTCTTGGGAACTTCCCCATCATGTACCAGCTGACCAAATGCAAATTCATTTGAGTCCTTCTGTAGATTCTGAGCTCCAAATAGTGAGAATAAGGAAGACTTCAAACACTGGTAAATATTCAAGGATTTAAAACCAAAGGCCTCTTCCTAGTTTACCTTGCTTAAAGAGATGACATGAACTACTCCCAGAAACTAGTGACTACCTACAGTGGTAAACATTCTGGCATTGGTGGCCTCTGCTGTTTCTTCTTTCTAGTCATATAGTCCTTTTGTGCAAGGGTCACTCTTACTCCCAAGAGGAAAGTCAACATGACTCACTTTGAGAAACTGAAAGTACACCGTGTCCACATGAGCAGGGCTGTCTGCTGTATAACCACAAAACCACATCATAAGTCAGCTGCTCAGGAAGGAGAAGAGGCAGTGGGCTGAACAAACTCACCCCACAGGCCAGACGGCCAGCCTTCCTTTGAGAGGACCTGTAGGCTCCTAGCTAAGCAGAGACTTGGGGCAGGTGACAGATGCCCACAGCCAGGGCCATCAGGGTCACTGGCTCTGGTAACTAACCCTGAAACAAGGGCCTTCCCAAGGCCTGGTCATGAAGCTGTGGGTTTGGCTTTGTTCTTTCCTTTTGCTTTGGCACAGTCTTCTCCTAGTTTGTAAACCTTTTCCTAAGCATCCAGTGCTCTCTTGCCAAACCTTATAAGGTGATTTGGGGGAGGGCTTAAGGGGCCTCACCCTGGCTGGGATACTGTCAGGGTACCCTAATAATTCTCTGAGTACCCTAAAAATTCTCACCTAGCAGGTATGAGAAAGGGAACACAGCTAAAGCTTTAATTGGTAAAGGAGTAGCAATCACTCACGTTAATCAGAATGGAGCCATGTTTGGTCATTTTTGTGGTCACTTTTAGACAATACTCTCATTTGCATCTGTATTCAGACACAATTATGGAGTGGTATTGTTTTTGCCTTGCCCCACTGTGGTCACGGGGTGGCCTTGTCAGATGTTAGAGCTCTGTGAAATCGTTTGTTCAACAGGAGAACACCAAGCCCTCACAGGACTCCAGGGCCAGCCCCCTGCAACACCAGGATCTAGCTGATAGAGCCAAGCCTGCTCCCGGCTCTCAGAGGTTGCTTTGCTTTTAAATCCCAATCGGGCAGTATAGATGCCACTCCTACCCTTCCCCCCACCTTTCACTTAAAACTGTTCTGTTTCCCATTTCTTCCTTCAAAAAATTCACTCTTTCAAAGTGGTCTAAACAGAATTCATCTCCTTTAACATTCACAAGAATTAAAGTTTTGTCCCAGAGCGGTTGGAGGGGCGTCTTGTACTTGTATCATAGTAGTGACCTTTTAGAGATAAAAGCTGACCCCACATAAGCCATAAATGGTGAGACTGCTAAACTGTGGAAGAGAATACATTTAAGATTTCTCCGGTTAAATCAAAGAGGCAGCTGGGTCCTCTGCCAACACAAAGAGCTGCACCTGCATTTCACCCATACAGTTGAACTTGGAGGTTAACCAACTCAGTGAGGTTCATTCCTGCTGCCCCACTGCTGATTTCCCCAGGCCATCCACAGCCTGGCAGTCTCTCCTCTCACACAGAATCTCCTCTCATCTGGCTGACCTGTCTCGGCTCATTTTTATATGGAGACGCTACTTCTGAATTCATATTGGAGCTTGATCTGCCAACCCTAAAGAGTTGATTTTAGAATAACAACTGTCCTGAACAAGCCACCCTCTCTCTTTTTTTTGATGTTATAACTTTAGAGGTTTATTGTTACTCTATAAGTGACATTCATTTTTAAAAATCACTACTGCTAATACTGTCTCTATACAGAAAACAACTTCATTAATCAAAAATGGGTCTATTCAAATAAAATCTACCACCAAGATGCCAACGTTCCTTAGCTAATGGTGGAAATTTTATAGACTTCACATTAATTATGATCTTAGGTCTTAGATGTTTGATAATACAATGATTATCTTTCCACAAGGGTAGTTAAATTTTAGTTATATGCTTCTTTTTCCTGGAATGGAACAATTATAATTATTTAACAACAACAAAAAAACCACAATTTTGAAATAAGGGACTTGCTTTTTAATTTCTTTCTCATCAATACAAAGTAAGCTGGCATGTTGGCTACAGAATAGTCTATAGCAGAGGTGAGAAAATTATGATCCGTCAGCCAAAGTCTATTTTTGTAAACAAGGATGAACAGGATCCCAGCTTCCCTCCTGTGTCTACATATTGTCTCTGGTCACTTGTGCACTACAAAGGCAGAGGTGAATAGTCACAAGGGAGACCTCATAGTCCCCACAGACTAAAATGTTTACATCTGGCCCTTTCCAATGAAACTTTTGCTGACAAGTTGGTCTCAACATGGCTTGGTCTCTTTATCTTGTGTATTTGATCCTATGATAAAAATAAAATGTTGATTATACTATTCAAAATTTACTCTTTAATTATAGTTATCTTTACAAGTTAAAAACGTATACAGCATCTACATTTTAAAATAGTTTATTTTGTCATTCCCAGCCACCCTCTCTAGCCTTTCAGCTAGTCAGCGGGCTGAGCCGGACACTGGGCTGGTGAATTTTTGTCATAATACTCTGCTACCACCTAGTGAAAAATTCCTAACCAAACAAGCCCCTAGAGCTGCCACGGACTCAACATCTACACACCCCTCACACCGACCCAAGGAAGCAGACACTGCTGTCAGTCCAAAACACCTCGTAGGCATCCAATGCTTCAAGAAAAGACCTGTCTGCTAGGATTTCCAAGGCAAACCCTTCCCCCTCCTCTCTCTCAAGCCCCAGTACTGTGAGAGGAAACTGCTCACTGAGAAGAATCTAGTTTGCTACAAGTCCACACTGAGACTAGAAAGGAAATAAGAACAAAACCAGTCTGGACCTGTGAAAGGGTCACAGTCAGCCCTGCAGGATAAGCAAAGCTAGAATTCCTAGGGACATCTTGTTGTTTCTTCACAGTTTTGTCTTTGGGCTTAAGAAACAAAAGCTATGGTAACATTCATATTTTTTAAAAAAAGAAAAGAAACAAATACCCATTTATTTACCTCTGCTTACATTGGGCCAGACATTTTATTTAATCTTCAAAATAGCTCTTTGAAATTACATATTAACATCCCCACTTTACAGATAAGGTAATTGAGGCAGAGAGAGGCTAAGCAATGTGTCCAAATTCACCTCACTAGTTAGGGGAAGAGTTTGGACTAAACCTCATAGAGTCTGGCTTCACAATCTGCCTTTTAACTGTTATGTTTTTCTGACTCTTTCTATGCCACCTGGAACACTGATCCATGGAGGAGAGAAAATGGGAAGGAAGGAACTTTCCTGTCTCCTCCCTGAGCCTGCATCCTCTGCCTCTCTGTCAACCCATTTCTCAAGGCATCCTAGAGTCCTTGGACCAGATTCGCAGCTTCCATGGCCTCTAGGAACATAGAATTCTAATCATTGTGTGTGTGTGTGTGATCCAGATAGCTGTATTAAGGAATCAGCAAGAAAAACACAAAATCCAGATTCTCTTCCAGTTCTAAGAAGAAATAATAAGTGATTATTAAAATCTAGATGTAGCAATGTCAGTAGAATATAATGTAACCTGAAAGTACAATGAAACAATAGATTTAAACAAGAAAATTATTTTAAAAAACCAAAGTAACTTCTGAATGATATTTTGTGTGCACAGATGAATCATTAGGGTCAACAAAAAGCTCACACTGATGTATCTGACCATATGAGGACACCAGGAATGGAGTGCTAGCATCCCAGCTGCCTCCCCTGAGTGACCAGCCTGGCAGTTCCTACCAAGAAGAGAAGGCAGGTGGGAGAGCTCACTGGTGAGAAGGGCTGGGAAGAGTTGCTCTGAGAGATATTCCCAGGGGAACCTTTGTACATGCAGAAGAGGGAATTCAGAAAAGAGGAATTCCCTAGAAGGTCAGGACTGGATCTCAGCCATGGCAGAGACCAGGAAAGAAACCCATAGATGACTCTGGAATTGGGTCATGAATGACTGCCCAAGGGCCTAATCTAGCCCACAGATGTGTCTTGACCGGCTTACTCAGTGCTTTCTAACTTATGAGTCAGTGCTAGCATCTAAAAAAATTAGAAAATTTCACATAAATTTGTATTTCCAAGTTATCTTTAAGAATTGGAGGATCTAGTAATATGGAGCCCACATTCCATGGATGGATGAACTCAAGTTGGCTTGAGGCCCTTCAAAGTACCATGTCTGGCATGGTTCCCACCCAGCCAAGGCACTCATGTAGCTTTTTTCCAGGAACCTAGAATCATTTGAGTTCTTGGGGGCTGATCTAGCAGTGGCTGCACGGGGCCCTGGGACAGGCCGCTCCACCACAAAGGATAATATATACTATAGCTAATAACTGCCAGCCTGCTTAGCACCCAGCCCACAAACGGGGGCATGACCACAGGAATTAGAAACGACTTCAGGACTATGATCCTTCTCCCCATGTAAGAACTCCCATAATTTGATCCCAACTTAGCATCCCAGCATAATTTCCCATTATTTCCTTTATAGAGCCTACATTGCAGCCACACCTCAGTATCTACTGTTCTCTGAATGTTATTCCCAGATCTGTACCTTCTATTTGGAATGCCTCCTCTCTACCCCCAGCTACTACATGTGTCCAACCTATACCCATCCTTTGAGGTCCAGCTTAAACTCTGCTTCTGTGAAGCCAGTTTCTATAGCCATAACTAATCCCTCCTCCTGTCTCACTGTAGTATTAGTTTATATGCCTGTTGTAGGAGTACCACAGTCTGATTCACATACTATGAGTCTATCATTTCTGTCCACTTGTGAGTTCCCGAAAGGTAGAAACTGCCTCTTATTATCTTTGTGCCTCACTCCCTCTCCACTCCCACTTCTTAGTTCCTAATAAAGTACCCTACCAAGACTAGACCACCAATAATTATTGAATATATTTCTAAAAAAGCAAATATGTGGTGTATATATACAATGGAATACTACTCAGCCATAAAAAGGATGAAATCTTGCCATTTGCAACATCATGGATAAACCTAGAGGGTATTATGCTAAGTGAATTAAGTCAGAGAAAGACAAATATCATATGATTTCACTTATATGTGGAATCTAAAAAACAAAACAACAACAAACAATAAAGCAGAAACAAAAGGGGAGTGGGGAGCATAGGCTTACAGTTATGGAATGAATAAGTCATGGGAATAAAGGTACAGCATAGAGAATGTAGCCAATGGTATTGTAATAGCATTGTGTGGTGAAAAATGGTAGCTACACTGTGGTGAGCACAGCATAATGTATAGAGTTGTTGAATCACTATTTGTACACCATGAAACTAATACAACATGGCCATCACCTATATCTCAATTAAAAAATAAATAAATAAATCGCTGAGTGGGCATTGACTTCTACTGCCATCTAGCGACCATAATGTAGCATTATGCCTAAAGACATCGCCATGATGTGGGAAAAAACAAACATTCCAAATCCATCCAACCATTTTCTTTCTTTCCTTTATTTCTTCTTCCTTCCTTTCTTTTCCTCCTTTCCTTTTCTCATTTTCTTCTTTCTCCCTTCCTTTATTCATTTATCCTTTCACTCAAGTAATTTTTAATTATCTAGGTGATAGACGCAATGAGCAATGAAGAATCAATACAAATGTGAAAAGGAGCTTGGGAAGATGGTGGAATAGGAGGATCCTAAGCTCACCCTGTCCCACATTTGCAACTAGATATCACTCACATATGTGTAAATAAGCTGGAGAATGATCCCAAGACTGGCTTTGAGTAACACATTGGTTCAGATGGATCTAACAGACATATTCAGAATATTCCATCCTAAGACAGGAGAATACACATTCTTTTTCAAGGGCACATGGAACTTTCTCCAGAATAGATCACTTATTAGGCCACAAAATAATATCAACAAATTCAAAAATACTGAAGCCATACCACGAATGTTTTCTGACCACAACACTTTGAAATTAGAAATCAACCACAAGAAAAAACCTGGAAAGCACACAAATACATGGAGGTTAAATAACATGCTACTAAACAATGAATGGGTCAACCAAGAAACCAAAGACAAAGTTGAAAAATACATGAAGACAAATGAAAATAAAAATACAACAGTCTAAAATCTTTGGGATACAACAAAAGCTGTTCTAAGAGGGAAGTTTATAGCAATACAGGCCTACTGCAAGAAAAAAGAAAAATCCCAAATAAGCAACCTAACCTTACATCTAAAGGAACTAGAAGAACAATAAACAAAACCCGAAACCAGTAGAAGGAAGTAAATAATAAAGATCAGATCAGAAATAAACAAAATAAAAACTTAAAAACCCAATAGAACAGGATCAATGAAACCGGAGCCAGTTCTTTGAAAACATCAACAAAAATGATAAACCTTTAACCAGACTCATAAAAAAAAAAAGAGATAAAGGATTCAGATAAAAGCAGAAATGAAGGGGAAGAAATACAAAAGATTGTAAGAAAATATGAAAAATTATATGCCAAAAAATTGGAAACCCTAGAAGAAATAGATAAATTCCTAGAAACACATAACCTACCAAAACTGAATCAGGAAGAAATAGAAAATTTGAACAGACTGATTAGCAGCAATGAAATTGGATCAGCAATCAAAAAACTCCCAACAAATAGAAGTCCAGGGCTGGACAGCTTCACAGGTGAGTTCTACCAAACATTTAAAGAAGAGTTAATACCTATTCTCAAGCTATTCCAAAAAACAGAAGAGGAAATAAAAGTTCCTAATTCATTCTCTGAAAGCCAGGATTACCCTGATGCCAAAACCAGATAAGACACTACAAAAACAGAGAAGTACAGGTCAATATCTCTGATGAACATGGATGCAAAAATCCTCAACAAAATATGAGCAAACCAAATCCAATGATACATTAAAAAAATCATTCACCATGATCAAGTGGGATGCAAAGGTGGGATGCAAAGGTAGTTCAATATTTGCAAGTCAATCACATCAATAAAAGAAGGGATAAAAAATATATGATCATTTCAATAGATGCAGAAAAATTATTTGACAAAGTACAATATCCTTTCGTGACAAAAACCCTCAACAAAGTAGGATTAGAGGGAACATATCCCAACATAATAAAGGCCATATATGAAAAACCCACAGCTAACATCATACTCAATGGGGAAAAACCGAGAGCATTTCCCCTAAGGTCAGGAACAAAACAGGAATGTCCACTCACCACTATTATTTAACATAGTCCTGGAAGTCCTAGCTACAGCAATCAGACAAGAGAAAGGAATAAAAGGCATCCAAATTGGTAAGGAAGAAGTAAAACTTTCATTATTTGCAGATGACATGATAGTATATATAGGAAACCCTAAAGACTCCCCCCAAAAAACTACTAGACCTAATAAATGAATTCAGTAAAGTTGCAGGATACAAAATCAATGTATAGAAACCTGTGGCATTTTTATATACTAATAATGAAGCAACAGAAAGAGAAATTAAGAAAACAATCCCATTTAAAATTTCACCAAAGATTATAAAATACCTAGGAATATGAAGTCTTCTACCTACCAAGGAGGTAAAAGACTGAAAACTATAAAACACTGATGAAAGATATTGAAAATGACACAAACAAGTGGAAATATATCCCACATTCATGGATTTGGAGACAGATATTGTTAAAATGTCCATACTACCCAAAGCAACCTACAGATTTAATGCAATCCTTATTAAAATACAAATGACATTTTTCATATAACTAGAACAAACAATCCTAAAATTTGTATGGAACCATAGAAGACCCTGAATAGCCATAATAACCTTGAAAAAGAAAAACAAAGCTGGAGGTATCACAATCCCAGATTTCAAGTTACACTACAAAGCTGTAGTAATCAAAACAGTATAATACTGGCACAAAAATGGCACATAGATCAATGAAATAGAATAGAAAGCACAGAAATAAACCCATGTTTATATAGTCAATTAATCTTTGACAACGGAGGAAAGAATATGCAATGGGAAAAAGACCACCTCTTCAACAATTGGTGTTTGGAAAAGATACATGCAAAAGAATGAAACTGGACTACCGGCTTACACCATACACAAAGATAAATTCAAAATGGATTAAGGACCTAAATGTGAGACCTGAAACTATAAAATTCATAGAAGACAGCACAAGCAGTAATTTCTCCAACATCAAATGTAGCAACTTTTTTCTAGATATGTCTCCTGAAGCAAGTGAAATAAAAGCAAAAACAACTATTGGGACTATATCAAAATAAAAAGCTTCTGCACAGCAAAGGAAGCAATCGACAAAACTAAAAGACAATCTACTGAATGGGAGAAGATATTTGCCAGTGACATCTCTGATAAAGGGTTATTATCCAAAATATATAAAGAACTTATACAACTCAACACTCAAAAAAAAACAAAACCACAGATCATCCAATTAAAAATGGGCAGAACACATGAACAGACATTTCTCCAAAGAGGACATCCAGATAGCCAACAGACACATGAAAAAGCGCTCAACATCACTTGTCATAAGGGAAATGCAAATCAAAACTACAGTGAGATATCACTTCACATCTGTCAGAACGGCTAAAATCAAAAATACAAGAAAAAACAAGTGTTGGAGAGGATGTGGAGAAATAGGAACCCTCATGCTCTGTTGCTAGGAATGCAAACTGGTTCAGCCACTGTGGAAAATAGTATGGAGTTTCCTCAAAAAGTTAAAAATGGAACTACACTACTATCCAGTAATCACACTACTGGGTATTGACCCCCAAAATACAAAACCACTACATCAAAGAGAAACATGCACCCCTGGGGCGCCTGGGTGGCTCAGTCATTAAGTGTCTGCCTTTGGCTCAGGTCATGATCCCAGAGTCCTGGGATCGAGCCCTGCATCGGGCTTCCTGCTCAGCGGAGAGCCTACTTCTCCCTCTCCCACTCCTCCTGCTTGTGTTCCCTCTTTCACTGTGTCTCTCTCTGTCAAAAAAATAAAACCTTAAAAAAAGAGAGAGAGAGAGATACATGCAACCCTATGTTTATAGCAGCATTATTTACAATAGCCAAATTATGGAAGCAGCCTGTGTCCATTGATAGATGCATGGATAAAGAAGCGGTGATATATATCATTATATATATATATATATAATATTATTCAGCCCTAAAAAAGAATGAAATATTGCCATTTGAATCAACATGGATGGAGTTACAGCATACAGTGATGAGCAAAGTAAATCAGTCAGAGAAAGACAAATACCATATGATTTCAGTGATATGTGGAATTTAAGAAACAAAACAAGCAAAGAAAAAGAAAAAGGAGAGAGAGACAAACCAAGAAACTGACACTTAACTACAGACAACAAATTGATGGTTCACAGAGGGGAGGTGGGGGGGATGAGTGAAATAGGTGATAAGGATTAACAAGTACACTTATGATGAACAATGTGTAAGGTAAGGAGTTGTTAGATTACTATATTGTACACCTGAAACTAATATAACACTGTATGTTAACTACACTGGAATAAAAAGAAAAACTTAATAAAAAAAGAATCAACACAAATGTGAATAGATACAGAGGACTCGGGGCGCCTGGGTGGCTCAGTCATTAAGCATCTGCCTTAGGCTCAGGTCATGATCCCAGGGTCCTGGGATCGAGCCCCACGTTGGGCTCCCTGCTCAGCGGGAAGCCTGCTTCTCCCTCTCCCACTCCCCCTGCTTGTGTTCCCTCTCTTGCTGGGTCTCTCTCTGTCAAATAAATACATAAAATCTTAAAAAAAAAAAAAAAGATATAGAGGACTCCCATTGCCAGCCACAATGGAATAAGCCCACTGCAACCAATATCTCCCACCGATTACCTAAAAACTGTGGACAAACACACAAAAGCAACTACCTGACAACTCTGAAAAGTTAAAAATAACAAGCAGATTAAGAAGGAAAAAACTAAAAAAAAAGAAAAGAAAAAGGGAGGAAAAACTAAATTTGAGAAACCAATACAGGGGTGAGTTTCCTTGGTATTTTTATTCTTTTGTTTTCCCACTTTGACCTAAGGATTTTTTTTCTATTTTTCTTTCCAGTTCTGCACCAAGGGCACCCCAAATCATGATCCTGCCATGTGGGCACCACATTGCAAGAGTGGTTCCAACACCTAAAACTTTGAGGAAAAACAAAGAAACAAACAAACAAACATATTTCTGGCCAGGGGAACCAGAAAAAGGGAATCTTGTGATTCAGAAAGAATGGGGGAATTATTTATTTTTTCCCTCTCTGTTTTCTCTTACCACTTTATCTTGAGGGTTGCCTCAGCCATAAAGAGTTATATGAAATGTGTTGACTAGAACTTCAAGTTCTTAGTAAGAAGAAAGATAAAGATAAAGATAAACCTTATCTTTCTAGTCAGATGACCAGGAGAAGGAAAGTCTGAAAGCCAGAGTGTTTGGTAGAAATGCGGGGAAGAACGATCTAGAGAAGGAGATCTTCTATTGCAGTGGATAAAGCATGTCGTGAATTTGCCTCTGAGTGCAAATGCACAGGACAGACCCAATGCAGCTTAGCAAGGACTTTGAAAACTAAGTTGGAATGACCATCCAGAGAAGGTAAAACAAAACTTGCAGTCTGAACCTAATATGAATGATTACCTCCAATAAAAAAAAAAGCAACAACAACAAAAATCAACATTGTCCAGAGAATTTTAGTAGGGCTTAGAGTCTCCTAATATAATAACCAAAATATCTGGATAAAGTCCAAAATTACTTGACCAACAAGAAACCAGGAAAATCTTATCACTTCTTAAAGGAAAAGACAATCAACAGGTATCATACCCAAGATGGCCCAGAAACTAGAATCACACAAAAACTTTAGAACAGCTATATTACCAGACTTCTAGAAGCAAACATCTCGAAATGAAAGATGGAAACTCTCAGCAGAAAAATAGAAACTACCAAAAAAGAGAGGAAATTTTAGAACTAAAAAAATCTGAAATACAAAACTCAACAGACTCAAGGGAGATGAAAGAGGAAAGAGTCAGCAAACCAGTATAGATCATTTGGTCTGAAAGATAGAGAGGAAAAATGTTAGAAAAAATAAACAAACAGAGCCCCAGGAACTTATAGGAAAATATCCAAAGTTCTAACATTCCTGTGACTGAGTCCCAGAAAAATATGAAAAAGAGATTGGCACAGAAAACCTATTTGAAGAAATGAGGGCTGAGAACTTTCCAACTTGGTGAAAGAAATACATTTATAAATTCAAGAGGCTCAGAAAACCCCAAATAAGATAATTCAAAGAAAACCATCCCAGATACATCATAATGAATTTTCAGAAAATCAAAGATAAAGAAAAAATCTTGAAGGCAGCCAGAGAAAAGTGGTACATTACATACAGAATGATTCAATGACTGTGGATTTTATTATCAGAAACCATGGAGCCCAGAAGACAATGGAACAACATCTTTAAAGCACTGTAATAAAATAACTGTCAACCTAGGCTTCTATGACTAGCAAATTATCTATCAAGAATTATGGTGAAATAAGGACATTTTAAGATAAAGAAAAGCTAGGGCAACTCACTGTTCTAAGAAAAGTGCTGAAGGAAGTTTTTCAAGTGGGAGACTTGGAACTTCAGGAATTAAGGAAAAATAGTGATATAATAAATGATAATGGATAAATATAATAGATTATTTTTTCCTCTTAGATTCATTCACGTAGGTATGACTATTAAAAATAAAATTATAACACTGATGGAATTTTTTAATGCATGTAAATGTAATACATAGGACAATTTTAAAATAAAGGGAGGCAAAAGATAAAACTACATGGTTAAAACTTCAATCCTGCTTTAGGTGGTAAAACATTAACTCTAAGTAAAGTGTGAAAAGTTAGGTATGTATATTGTAATTCTTAGAACAGCCACTAAAAAATACAAAGACATAAAACCAAGAGATAAATTAAGACATAATATACAAAATATTGGAATAATCTAAAACAAGGCAGAAAATGGTAAATAGAGGAATCAAAACCAGAGAGAGGAAAATCTGGAATAAATAAGAATAGAGCCAAAGCCAACCATATCAATAATTCCATTAAAAGTAAGTGTTCTCAATGACACCAACTAAAAGCAATTGTCAAGTTGAAAAACCAAAAAGACCTACCTATATGCTGTCTACAAGAAATTCACTGTATATAAAATGGTATTCAGGTTAATGTAAAAGAATGGAAAAAAATAAACCGTGAAATCATACTAACTGAAAGAAACTGAGAATGGCTATATTGATATCAAAGTAGATGTCAGAACAAGGAAAATTACTAGGAAGAAAGAGGGGTCAGTACACACAACACACAACAATCCAGATATATATGTAACAAACAATATAGCTTCAAAATACATGAAGCAAAAACTAATAGAACTAAAAAGAAAAATACATAAATCCACAATTACACTTGGAGACATCAAAACACCTCTCATTAATCAATAGAACAGTAGAAAATCAGCATGGACTGAGAAGACTTGAACAATATCATCAGGCTGACCTAATTAATACTTATAAGTATTCCATCCAACAACAGGAGAAAATACATTCTTTTCAAAGTACACATGAAGCATTCACCAAGGTAGATCAGGGGTCAGCAAACTATCACCTGGAGGCCAAGTTCAACCCACCAGCAGCTAAGATTTATTGGAACACATCCATGCCCATTTGTTTGCATAATGTCTGTGGCTATTTTTGTTCTACAAAGGCAGAGATGAGTAGTTGCAAGAGAGACTGCGTGGCCCTAAAAGCAAAAAGTATTTGATGCTTTACAAGAAAGTTACCTACCCCTGTTCTGAACCATAAGCCAACACAGGGAATTTAAAAAAAGGATATATACAAAGTATATTCTCTGACCATAATGGAATTAAATTAGAAATTGATAATAAAGATATTTGGAAATTTCCTTAAACATCCTTCTAAATAACCCACTGGCCAAAGTGGAGGTCTCAAGACAATTTAGAAAATATTTAAACTAGGAGCTCTTGGGTGGCTCAGTCAGTTAATCAGTTAAGCATCTGACTCTTGATTTCAGCTTAGGTCATAATCTCAGGGTCATGGGATCGAGCCCCAGGGCAGGCTCCGCACTGAGTGTGGAGCCTGCTTAAGGATCTCTCTTTCCCTCTCCCTTTGCCCTCACCTCTCTCTAAAAAAAAAAAAGGAAAAGAAAAGAAAAAAAAAAATTAAACTACACAAATACGTAAATATATAAAAATTTCTGGGAGGATGCAACTAAAGAGGAGCTTATAGCAATAAGTATATTAGAAAAAAAGAAAGGTCTCAAACTATACCCTAAGCTTACATCTTAAAGAACTAAAAAAAAATAAGAGCAAATTAAACACAAAGTGAACAGGAGGAAGGAAATAATAAAACTGAGAGCATAAATTAATAATATTGAAAACATAAAAATATTTATGAAGCTAATTTTATTTAAAAATAAAAATAATTTATAAATCTTCAGCCACACTGAGCCAGAAGAAAAGAGAGAGAATACAGATTATCAATATTGGGAATGAAAGAGTAAACATCACTATAGATACTACACATATTAAAAGACTACTAAGGGAATACTACAAACAACTTCCAGTTGCAGACATCCATAACTTAAATAAAATGGAATGAATCCCTGAAAGACAAACTACCAAAAATCACTCAAGAAAAAATAGGTAACCTGAATATTCTATTCTATTCAAGAAATTGAATTTGTAATTTAAAACTTTCCAACAAAAAAAAGCACAGGCCCAGAGGACTTTGATACAGTCAACCAAACATTTCAGGAAAAAATAAAACCAAATCTATATAATCTCTTCCATAAAACAGAATACTTTCTAACTTATTTTTTGAACCCAGCATTACCCTGATACCAAAACTGGAAAAGGACATTACAAGAGAGAAAATTACAAACCAACATCAATATCCTTCATGAACATGGACACAAAAATTCTCAACAAAATAAAATCAAATCCAGAAACATAAAAAGGATAATATATCATGAACAAGAGGGTTTTATTGCAGGAATGCAAAGACGTTTCTACCCAACAACAGGAGAATACATTTTTTTTTCCAAATGCACATGGAGCATTCATTGAAGTAGATCAGAGGTCAGCAAACTATCACCTGCAGGCCAAATTTAACCCACCATCAATTTTTGTAAATATTTGATGACATTTCACCAAAGAATTTCTAAGGATGGAAAAAAAGTACATGAAAAGATGCTCTGTAACACAAGTCATTGGGAAAATGAAATACCACTACCCACCTAGTAGAATCCTAAAATTTTTAAAATAATAACTGACAATACCAAGTGCTGGAACTCTCATATATTTCTGGTCAGAAAGCAAAATCATATAGTCATTTTGGAAAACTGACCATTTCTTATAAATGAACCTTGTCTCATACCTTAAAAAAAAAAAAAAAGATTAACTCAAAATAGATCAAAGACTTAAAAGTATAACATAAAACCATAAAACTTCTAGAAGAAATTTAGGAGAAAATTTTTGTGACCTTGTGTTAGGCAAAGAGTTCTTAGACATGACACCAAAAGCATGACTGAAAAAGAAAAAAAATGGATAAATTTTGACTGTATCAAACTAAGAACATTTGCTCTGCAAAAGACACTGTTGACCAAGTAAATAGATGACCTAGTGAGTGAAAAAAGAAATTGGTGATTATCTGGTTCAATTTACAGATTGGAAAACTGAAGCCCAGAGAAGACAAGGACTGGTTTGTCAAACTTAAACAACTTACATGCTGATGGAGCCAGAACTTTAGAAACCAAGTCAAACAGAGAAGTAGTTGCAAATTTTAACAACTCACATTGAAATCTCAGCATAGCTTCAATTAAATTGATCAGGGCACTTAAAAGATTATTAGTCTTAATTTTTTATTTTTAAAGTCAAATCAGCAACAATATTTAACAACTGCCCCTATTCATTGTCATAAATATAAATCAGACTAAAATCACCTAGAACTTAAATAAACACTACAATGATCAAAAGTAAGGTTTTGTATGACCCATCTTACTCCACTTCAACTCTTGTTTCATCCACTTACCACAGCAGGTAATTAAACTCATATATCTAAAATTTCTTTTATGCCCTCTTCAATTTTAGTGCCCTCTCCAATTTCTTTTTTTTTTTAAGAGTTTATTTATTTATTTGACAGAGTGAGAGATAGCAAGAGCAGGAACACAAGCAGGGGGAGTGGGAGAGGGAGAAGCAGGCTTCCCACTGAGCAGAGAGCCCAATGATCCCAGGACCCTGGGATCATGACCTGAGCTGAAGGCAGATGCTTAACAACTGGGCCACCCAGGCGCCCCCTCTCCAATTTCTCTGAGCTGCCTCATTCATATGAAGGAGATAATAATTCCTACAGATTGAGGTCACACATTATTAGCCTTAGTTGCATTCATCCTGAAAATCAGTTTTGTCTGAATACATCCATAGAATCCACTAAGTAACCTCAAATACAAGAGAAGGAAGTTATCCAAAGACAAAACGTGTCCATCTGCCTGGGCCTAGTCCAAAGGCAGGAAGATTGGGCAGACAGAACTGTGTCTCTGTTTATCAGGTGACAAGTCATGCCAGAGTCTTTGACAGGAGGGCTCCAATAAAGAGAGGGCTAAAAAAATAAATCATTTCCCCCAAATCTCTGCTATTTCATAGAGAGTACAAAGGATTCTCATTTGAAACCCATGGAACAAAATGGGGATTAAGGAGACTTTTAGAACTTTTTTTAACTGAAAAGCACACAATAAGAAAGTAAAAGCCACTGATGATTTCATCACAAGAAAATTATATAATTCATTGACGTCTCTTCCATTCCTGATACTTTAGCCTGCCCCAACCCTGTGTGTCCCAAGTTCATCCCCCAAAGAAACTATGGTTTACAGTTTGTTATATAACTTTAGAGACAGATGCATATATAGGTTTTTAATGAGATCATACTACACGTATTGGACTGAAATTGCTAAAAACATATAGTTAGGTTTTCAGATCAGTATTTATTTTTGACAGTATTATCAGAAATCAGTATTTCACAATTTACTGTCATTTCTCTATTGATAGACATATAGGTCATTTCTAATTTCTTAACTAAAAGTTCTGACTAAGGAGTTTTCTAAAAGTTCCTAACAAAATTCTAGCTCAGGAAGAGAAATTAGAGAAGCACCCTCCTGAAAGGACTGTCTGAAAGCACATTCATAAAATGAGTAAATGGTGAGGAGGAACTTAAGGAAGGCTGGAATTCCAGTAAAACCAGATTTAATTTTACCTCAAGCTTTGTTCTGAGTAATAAATAAGATAACATATATAAAGTATCAGCACAATGCTTGGCCACAATAAATGTTACTTCCCTTCCTATGGCATGTCTTCTTTTCAGTCCTTATCTGATACAGCCTTGTATATGGAAGAATTTGAAGTTCCTGAGTTTGAGGCTGGAAGAGATTCAAGTGACCCACTAGAACCATCCTGAAAGGCAATGCTTATCAACAGAGAACAGGTGTCCCAAGACAAAACCCATGTCTTCTCTCTACACAACCTTAGGGCGATATACTTACCATCCTGGGGAATTTTCCACTACCCTACAGAGATAGTCTTTGTCTCAATTCTGTTTCTGGGAATTTCTATGTCAATGTCCCAAGAACCAAGGTCTCTTTACATCTGTCATCCAATGGGCTTTGGGCCACCATACCAGTAAGATGCCTGGGAGCTTTCTGTGTTATTTCAGAGTTCTGAAAAAGATCATCATTGTATACATGAGAATGTTTTCTATAAAGTCTTTCTTAGCTCACTTCCAGAAGAATAAACTATCTCTTCAAACGTTTTCCCAAAATCTGTGTGTTGCTGATATGTTTATTGTATCTCTCATCACATTATTTTAGTACAGTAGGTTACTTTCCTGTTTTCTCCACCAGACTGTAAGGTTCTTACTGGAAAAGGAGTTCCCTATTCTTTACCCCTGACCTGCCAAAGGACTTGAATAGGGCCAGCCAAGCCAGATATCTGAAAGAACATGGGCTGGGGAGTCAGAATCTAATGCTTACTCTTAATAACTTGCATCTGATCTTGGAGAAGTCACATCACCTGTTTGCATCTCAGTTTTGTCATCTTTAAAATAGCCTTACAGTAAAGGAATGGGATGGACAAAATGTCTGGTAAGACCCCTTCAAGTTGTAATAATTGATACCCATAACTGATATCTGCAACCTGGAACTCTGATAGCAAAAGAGAAAAAATGTTAACAATCCAAATAGTCTTTTTGTCTCTAAAATGTGCATTTTTAATTAGTAAAAATTAGTTACATTTAACGTTTTCCTATTTGCACTTGGATATTTCTTAAATTCACACCAGCAAAACAGAAATTATTCCTTAGAGTGGGCTATATTTACAAATGGCTAGGCAAAGAACACCAATTATCAATTGAGTTTTGCTATTTTCTTTTTCAAAAGGTGACTTTTCTTGACCCCGCACCTCAATTCGAGGTGTTTCTATACTCTGGCTAATTATTCTATAGTCACTTCCCAGTATTACTACTAAGACTACTACTAATAGTACTTTTAAGAATAGTTGTGAGGGGTGCCTGGGTGGCTCAGTTGGTTGAGCATCTGCCTTTGGCTCAGGTCATGGTCCTAAGTTCCTGAGATTGAGCCCTGCGTCGGGCTTCCTGCTCAGGGGGGAGGGGAGCCTGTTTCTCCCTCTCCCTCTACCCCTCCCCCCACTCGTGCTTTCTCTCTCTCACTCACTCTCTTTCAAATTCATTAAAAAAAAAAAAAGAATGGGGTGGAGGAGCAAGATGGCAGAGGAGTAGGGGACCTAAATTTCATCTGGTACCAGGAATTCAACTAGATAGGGATCAAACCATTCTGAACAGCTATGAGCTCAACAGGAGATCGAAGAAAAGAATAGCAGCAATGCTATGAACACAAAAGCGACCACTTTCTGAAAGGTAGGACGTGCGGAGAAGTGAATCCGAGACGATATTCGGGAGGATAGGCGGCAGGGGAGGGGACCTCCGTGGGCCAGTTCTGGCAAGTGATAGAGGCACGGAGCACAAAATCGGAACTTTTAGAAGTCGGCTCCGCTGAGGGACATTGCTCCAGTAGCTAAGTGGGGGGTGGAACCCTCACAGGACCGTGTGGTCTCAGGACCCTCGGGGTCACAGAAAGACGGGGGGTGCCTGAGTGTGGCAGAGCTCCCAGGTATCGGGTGGGGAAGCCGGCTGCAGAAACAGAGCCAAGGAGCCAGCTCTTAGCCCGGGGTTGCAATAAACTGTGCTCCGCAGCCCAGTCGGGCCACTGCTCCTCCAGCAGGGACCCAATAAGCGGCAGATATGGGGAGACTCCCCTTCCTCCCCTAGAGGAGTGGCACGGGAGCACACCGCAGGCATCTGCTGGCTTTGGAGACTCCACACCAAGCCGGGTGTCAGAGACAGAAATGCTCGGTCACAGGCCAGGTGAGCACGGAGTGCAGCCGGAGACCAAGGAGACAGGAGTGATTGACTGCTTTTCTCTGGAGGCACACTGAAGAGTGGGACCCCGAGTTCTCGCTCCTCTGGGGCAGAGATTGGGAGGCCACCATTTTCACTCTCATCCTCCAAAGTTGTACCGAAGGTTTGCAGGGAACAAAAGCTCCCAAGAGCAAACCCGAGCAGATTATTTAGCCCGGCCCAGCAAAGGCGGGGCAATTATGCCTCCGACAAAGACATTTGGGAACCCCTCCCCAAGAAGATCACCAAGAACAGCCAGCCAAGACCAAGTTTACCAAGCAATGAGAACGGCAGAACTCCAGTGCTAGGGGAATACTGCACATAGAATTCATGACTTTTTTCCCATGATTCTTTAGTCTTTCAAAGTTAATTTTTTTAACTTTTTTTTTCAAATTTTTCTTTTTCCCTTTTTCAACCAACATCTTATCAATCCCTTTTTTAAAAAATCTTTATATTTTTCATTTTTAGAGTCATATTCTATCCCTTCATAGTAGTTAACCTTATTTTTGGTATATATATATATGTTTTTCTCTCTTTAAAATTTTGGGATACCATTTCTTCTAACAGACCAAAATATACCCTAAATCTCTAGTGTATGGCTTTATTGTAGTCTCCTGCCTGATCACATTCTCTCCTTTTTTTTTTTTAATCCTCTTCTTTCTTTTTTCAACCAACTTCTTATCAATTCCTTTTATAAAATCTTTTATAATTTTCATCTTTAGAGTCATATTCCATCCCTTCATCGTATTAACCCTTATTTTTGAAGATATATAAGTTTTTCTTTTTAAAAATTTTGGGAGGCACTTTCTTCTAACAGACCAAAATATGCCCAAAATCTAGTGTGTGGCACTGATCTATGCACCAGCCTGATCATATTTGATCACATTCTGTTTTTTTTGTTTTGTTTTGTTTTTGTTTGTTTTTATCTTTTTCTTTTTCTTTTTTTTTCTTTTTCCTTTCTTTCCCTTTCTTTTCCCCCGGTTTCAGGTCTCTTCTGATTTGATTAGTGTATATTTTCTGGGGACGTTGTTACCCTGTTAGCATTTTGTTCTCTCATTCATCTATTCTCCTCTGGACAAAATGAAGAGATGGAAAAAAACAACTTAAAAACAAGAACAAGAGGGGATGCAATCAATATGGACATAAGTAAGATGTCGGAATTAGAGTTCAGAATTACGATTATAAAGATACTAGCTGGGCTTGAAAAAAGCATGGAAGATATTAGAGGAAACCCTTTCTGGAGAAATTAAAGAAATAAAATCCAAGTCAAAATCAAAAAGGCTATTAATGAGGTGCAATAAAAAACAGAGGCTCTAACTGCTAGGATAAATGAGGCAGAAGAGAGAATTGGTGATATAGAAGACAAAATGATGGAAAATAAAGATGCTGAGAAAAAGAGAGAAACTACTAGATCACGAGGGCAGAATTTGAGAGATAAGTGATACCATAAGACGAAACAACATTAGAATAATTGGGATCCCAGAAGAAGGAGAAAGAGAGAGGGGGGCAGAAGGTATATTGGAGCAAATTATAGCAGAGAACTTCCCTAACGTGGGGAAGGAAACAGGCATCAAAATCCAGGAGACACAGAGAACCGCCCCTCAAAATCAATAAAAATAGGTCAACACCCCAACACCTAATAGTAAAAATTACGAGTCTCAGAGACAAAGAGAAAATCCTGAAAGCAGCTAAGGAGAAGAGATCTGTAGCCTACAATGGTAGAAACATTAGATTGGCAACAGACCTATCCACAGAGACCTGGCAGGCCAGAAAGGACTGGCATGATATATTCAGAGCACTAAATGAGAATAATATGCAGCCAAGAATACTATATCCAGCTAGGCTGTCACTGAAAATAGAAGGAGAGATAAAAAACTTCCAGGACAAACAAAAACGAAAGGAATTTGCAAACACAAAACCAACCCTACAAGAAATATTGAAAGGGGTCCTCTAAGCAAAGATTGAGCCTAAAAGTAACATAGACCAGAAAGCAACAGAGACAATATACAGTAACAGTCACCTTACAGGCAATACAATGGCACTAAATTTATATCTTTCAATAGTTACCCTGAATGTAAATGGGCTAAATGCCCCAATCAAAAGACAAAGACATTCAGATTGGATAAAAAAACAAGACCTACCAATATGCTGTCCGCAAGAGACTCATTTTAGACCCAAAGACACCGCCAGATTGAAAGTGAGGGGGTGGAAAACCATTTAAAATGCTAATGGACACCAAAAGAAAGCTGGGGTGGCAATCCTTATATCAGACAAATTAGATTTTAAACCAAAGACTGTAATAAGAGATGAGGAAGGACACTATATCCTACTTAAAAGCTCTACCCAACAAGAAGATCTAACAATTATAAATATCTATGCCCCTAACCTGGGAGCAGCCAATTATATAAGGCAATTAATAACAAAAGCAAAGAAATACATCAACAACAATACAATAATAGTGGGGGACTTTAACACCCCCCTCACTGAAATGGACAGATCATCTAAGCAAAATATCAACAAGGAAATAAAGACTTTAAATGACACACTGGACCAAATGGACTTCACAGTTATATTCAGAACATTCCATCCCAAAGCAACAGAATACACATTCTTCTCCAGTGCCCATGGAACATTCTCCAGAATAGATCACATCCTAGGTCACAAATCAGGTCTCAACCAGTACCAAAAGATTGGGATCATTCTCTGCATATTTTCAGACCACAATGCTTTGAAACTAGAACTCTATCACAAGAGGAAAGTCAGAAAGAACTCAAATACGTGGAGGCTAAAGAAATTAAAGAAGAATTTTAAAAATTCATGGAAACAAATAAAATGAAAACACAACTGTTCAAAATCTTTGGGATGCAGCAAAGGCAGTCCTAAGAGGAAAGTATATAGCAATACAAGCCTTTCTCAAGAAAAAAGAAAGGTCTCAGAGACACAGTACATTAAAAGGATTATTCACCACAACCAAGTGGGATTTATCCCTGGGCTGCAAGGTTGGTTCAACATCCGCAAATCAATCAATGTGATACAATACATTAATAAAAGAAAGAACAAGAACCATATGATCCTCTCAATAGATGCAGAAAAAGCATTTGACAAAGTACAGCATCCTTTCTTGATCAAAACTCTTCAGAGTATAGGGATAGAGGGTACATACCTCAATATCATTAAAGCCATCTATGAAAAACCCACAGTGAATATCATTCTCAATAGGGAAAAACTGAGAGCTTTCCCCCTAAGGTCAGGAACACAGCTGGGATGTCCACTCTCACCACTGCTATTCAACATAGTATTAGAAGTCCTAGCCACAGCAGACAACAAAAAGAAATCAAAGGCATCCAAATAGGCAAAGAAGAAGTCAAACTCTCACTCTTTGCAGATGATATGATACTTTATGTGGAAAACCCAAAAGACTCCACCCCAAAAATGCTAGAACTCATACAGGAATTCAGGAAAGTGGCAGGATATTAAATCAATCCACAGAAATCAGTGGCATTCCTATACACCAACTACAAGACAGAAGAAAGAGAAATTAAGGAGTCAATCCCATTTACAACTGCATCCAAAACCATAAGATACCTAGGAATAAATCTAACCAAAGAGACAAAGGATCTGTACTCAGAAAAGTATAAAATACTCATGAAAGAAATGGAGGAAGACACAAATAAATGGAAAAATGTTCCACACTCATGGACTGGAAGAACAAATATTGTGAAGACGTCAATGCTACCTAGAGCAATCTACACATTCAATGCAATCTCCATCAAAATACCATCCACTTTTTTCAAAGAAATGGAACAAATAATCCTAAAATTTGTATGGAACCAGAAAAGACCCCAAATAGCCAGAGGAATGTTGAAAAAGAAAAGCAAAGCTGGTGGCATCACAATTCCAGACTTCAAGCTCTCTTACAAAGCTGTCATCATCAGGACAGTATGGTACTGGCACAAAAACAGACACATAGATCAATGGAACAGAACAGAGAGCCCAGAAATGGACGCTCAACCCTATGGTCAACTAATCTTCGACAAAGCAGGAAAGAACGTCCAATGGAAAAAAGACAGTCTCTTCAACAAATGGTGTTGGGAAAATTGGACAGCCACATGCAGAAGAATGAAACTGGACCATTTCCTTACACCACACACAAAAATAGACTCAAAATGGTTGAAAGACCTAAATGTGAGACAGGAATCCATCAAAATCCTAAAGGAGAACACAGGCAGCAACCTCTTCGACCTCAGCCGCAGCAACTTCTTCCTAGAAACATCGCCAAAGGCAAGGGAAGCAAAGGCAAAAATGAACTACTGGGATTTCATCAAGATAAAAAGCTTTTGCACAGCAAAGGAAACAGGCAACAAAACCAAAAGACAACTGACAATGGGAGAAGATATTTGCAAATGACATATGGGAGAAGATATTTGCAAATGACATATGAGAGAAAGGGCTAATATCCAAAATCTATAAAGAACTTATTAAACTCAACACCCAAAGAACAAATAATCCAATCAAGAAAAGGGCAGAAGACATGAACAGACATTTCTGCAAAGAAGACATCCAAATGGCCAACAGACACATGAAAAAGTGCTCAACATTGCTCGGCATCAGGGAAATCCAAATCAAAACCTCAATGAGATACCACCTTACACCAGTCAGAATGGCTAAAATTAACAGGTCAGGAAACGACAGATGTTGGCGGGGATGCAGAGAAAGGGGAACCTCCTACACTGTTGGTGGGAATGCAAGCTGTTGCAAACACTCTGGAAAACAGTATGGAGGTTCCTCAAAAAGTTGGAAATAGAGCTACCCTATGACCCAGCAATTGCACTACTGGGTATTTACCCCAAAGATACAAATGTAGGGATCCGAAGGGGTACGTGCACCCTGATGTTTATAGCAGCAATTTCCATGATAGCCAAACTGTGGAAAGAGCCAAGATGTCCATTGACAGATGAATGGATAAAGAAGATGTGGTATATATAGATAATGGAATATTATGCAGCCATCAAAAGGAATGAGATCTTGCCATTTGCAACAATGTGGATGGAACTGGAGGGTGTTATGCTGAGTGAAACAAGTCAATCAGAGAAAGACATGTATCATATAACCTCACTGATATGAGGAATTCTTAATCTCAGGAAACAAACTGAGGGTTGCTGGAGTGGTTGGGGGTGGGAGGGATGGGGTGGCTGGGTGATAGACATTGGAAAGGGTATGTGCTATGGTGAGCACCGTGAATTGTGCAAGACTGTTGAATCACAGACCTGTACCTCTGAAGCAAATAATATATTATATGTTAAAAAAAAAGAAGAAGAAGAAGATAGCAGGAAGGGAAGAATTACATGGGGGAATCGGAGGGGGAGACAAACCATGAGAGACTATGGACTCTGAGAAACAAACTGAGGGTTCTAGAGGGGAGGGGGGTGAGGGGATGGGTTAGCCTGGTGATGGGTATTAAAGAGGGCATGTAGTGCATGGAGCACTGGGTGTTATGTGCAAACAATGAATCATGGAACATTACATCATAAACTAATGATGTAATGTATGGCGATTAACATAACATAATAAAAAACAAATAAACAAACAAAAAAAACTAATGATGTACGGTGACTAACATAACATAATTAAAAAAAGAAAGTTTGGAAAATAAAACAAAAACAAAAACAAAACAAAACAAAAATTAAAAAAAGAATGGTTGTGAAAATAAATAATTATATTATGCTTTACAGTTAATCTTGATCTTTTACACATATGTATCATAGATAACATTACTTTCTTGATTTTACAGCCTTAAAACCCTAAGATAGAGAAATTAGCAAATTTACCCATGGTTACAAAGCTAATAACTAGTACCCTAGCCCAGACTTTTTAGACAAGAGAAAAATATTACTTCTTCACTAACAGTGGCAGTTAAACAGGGTTGGATTGCTAAAGAAATTTCATAGGACCCAAAATGGCAATGCTTGCACAGACAAAGGACACCCTATTATGACAGCTTTTCTGGAGGTATCTACATCACAGCCATAGATTCTCACAGGAAGTGGTCTGGAGAGACCTGGTGCAGGCTCCTATTCTCCTTGATCTGCAAGGGCTGTGGCTGGATGCCACTGGATGTGGCTCTCTCTAATGACAGATGCATAGAACTTGGAACGAGAAAGCCCAAAATGGTATCCAACTGAGGTTTTTTACATTTTGCTGATCACCTGCTATGTAACCAGCCTAGCAGTGCAACCCTCCAAAAATATCACTAAAATCAGGTATAAAGCACCAATCCCACTCTTGTCAAATGCTAACAGGCCAGTACAAACCTTCCCCAAACTCCTCAGAGCAGCACAAGAAATCAGTATGTCTCATGCTTCCATCTGGTTCATGCCATGCAGGAACTTGAGCATAACAGCTCAGGCTGATTCTGGGTCAGCTGGAATTAACCCTCACAGCACACTTCCCTCTGTTGTATTTGCCCCCTAGAGAGCAAAAAGAAGTACTCTTGAAAACAAGAGTAATCCTGCACCCTCGGAGGAGTGCCTGAAGTGTTTGGACTTGGGAAGGATTGATTTCTGTTCCTAAAAGTGATCGGAATGCCATAAACAAGTACTATTTCCTCAGTCTTGGGCGGTTTCTACGTCACCAAATTTTTCCATTCATGCAGCACACTGAGGTATTTCTTTGGACCTAGGGTTGCATCTGAGAACCTGACTGATAATGGTCCTTGTTCTTCAGGAGCTAGGAGGCTATCTGTCAATCTCATCTACAAGCTCTGGAATGCCGCCCCCCGCCCACGGCTTTCCATCTTATGTTCCCCTCCCTTTTTCAGATTCATCTTGTCAGCTCTTCTTAGCTTGTTAAGGTAAAAATTACTAATTTGTTACAAAATTCCAGTCCCCAGAACCTGGATTTGCCCACTAAGCTTCCAAGAGGCAAGAGAATTAAAGCAGTAGCAGTTCGGGTTCCTTCTGCCTCCCTCAGCACCAAGCCTCATTCCTGGTGAACCTCAACTTTTGGGATTCTGGTTTCAGGGATCAGACATTTCCTTTAAAGACTGATGCCACACCATTGCGATTACTTTTGCTTTGGAATGTATTTTGAAATCAGGAAGTGTGATGCCTCCATCTCCATTCTTCTTGCTCAAAATTGCTTTGTCTATCTGGGGTCTTTGAAATTCTATATGAATTTTAGGATTTTTTCAAATTTCTATAAAAAACAATTATTCAGATTTTGATAGAGATTGCACTGAACCGGTGGATTACTTTGGGTATATGAGCAAATATTTAAACAATAATTCTTCCAAGCCATAAACATGAGATATCTTTCCATTTAGTTGTATCTTTTTAAATTTTTTCATTGCTTTATAGTTTTAAGTGTACCAGTCTTTCACCTCCTTGGTTAACTTTATTCCTAAGTATCCAACTTCTGAGTATATCTTCACAGGAATCAAAATCATTATCTCAAAGAGATATCTGCATTTCCATGTTCACTGCAGCATTATTTACAACAGCTTAGGTTGCTTCAACCTAAATGTCCATTGACAGATGAATGGATAAAGAAAAGATGACATTTACATGCAATGGAATATTATTCAGCATTAAAAAAAGGAAAGCCTGCCATTTGTGAAAACATGGGTGAACCTGGAGGACATAATGCTAACTGAAATGAGCCAGACACAGGAGAACAAATACTACCTGAGAAATCCTACTTACATGAGAAATCTACAACAGTCAAAGCAGAGAATGAATGGTGGTTGCCAGGTGCTGGGAGGACAGGGAAATGGGAAAGTATTAGAGTATAAAGTTCCAGTTATACAAGATGATTAAGTCCTAGAGATCTACTGTAAAGCATAGTGCCTATAGTTAACAATACCCTATTAAATACTTGACAATTTGTTGAGAGTACATCTTATGTGAAATATTATCACAAAAAAATAAAATAAAAAATAAATAAGAAGGATAGGAGGAAACTGTTAGATGTGATGGATATGTTTATGGCATTGGTTTTGGTGATGATCTCTTGGGTATATACTTATTTTCAAACCCATCAGACTATAAATATTTAAAAAATACAGCTTTTTATATGTCTATTGTACCTCAACAAAGTGTTTTTTTAAAAAAAGATTCTTTTTTAAAAAAGATTGTATTTATTTCAGAGAAAGAACACAAGCAGAGGGAGGAGCTGGGGGAGAGGGAAAGCAGACTCCCCCCGCCCCCCCGCCCCCGAGCAGGGAGCCTGACGCAGGGTTTGATCCCAGGATACTAGGATCATGACCTGAGCTGAAGGCAGACACTTAACCAACTAAGCCACCCAGGCGCCCCTCAACAAAGTGGTTTTTTTTTTTAATTAATGTTACTATCAAGCTTAAAGAATACAGTAGTCCCTCCTTTTCTGCAGGGATATATTCCAAAACACCCAGTGGACACCTGAAACCAAGGATGGTACCAAACGCTGTATGTGGTATTTTTTCGTATACATACATCTCTGATAAAGTTTAACCTATAAACTAGGCACACAGTATGAGATTAACAATAACTAACAATAAAATAGAAAAACCACAGGGCGCTCGAGTGGCTCAGTCGGTCAAGTGACTGACTCTTGATTTCAGCTCAAGTCATGATCTCAGAGTTGTGAGATTGAGCCCCCTGCTTAAGATTCTCTCTCTCTCTCCCTCCTTCTGCTCCTCCACCCCCCACCCCACTCGCATTCGCACACATTCTCTCTAAAAAAATAATAATAATAATAGGGGCGGCTGAGTGGCTCAGTCAGTTGAGCATCCTCGGTCCTGGGACTGAATCCTGAGTTGGGCTCCCTGCTGGGTGGGGAGTCTGCTTCTCTCCCCCACCCCCATCCCCCAGCTTGTGCTCTCTCACTCTCTCTCAAATAAATAAATAAAATCTTTAAAATAAATAAATGAATGAATAAATAAATAATAAATAAATAAATAAATAAATAAATAAATAAATAAATAAAATAGAAAAATCATTACAATCAACTATAATAAAAGTTATGTGAATGTGGTCTCCCAAAATATCTTGTACTGTACTCACCCTTCCTGTGGTGATGATGTGAAATGTTAAAATGCCTACAAGAAGAGAGGAAGTCAGGTGAATGATGCAGGTATCTTGACATAGCATTAGGCTACTATTGACCTTCTCACGATTTGTCAGAAGGAGGACCATCTGCTTCTGGACTGAGTTTCAGTAACTGAAACCACAGAAGCAAAACCACAGATAGGGGAGACTCCTCTACCTACAATTGCCACTAGGTAGCACCAGCGAGCCAAGAGTGTATGCAGGGTCAGGAAAAAAATGGAAAGAAATAGAAGAAAATGAGGAATGGATAGAACCAACATTAGTTGAATATTTGCTTGTTCTTTTTTTTTTTTTTAAGAGAAGGACAGAGGGAGAGCACATGAGGAGGGGCAGAGGGAGAGGGGGAGAGAGAGAATCTCTGCCTGACATAAAGAGAGTCTGGCAGAGTCCTCACAGCAAGTCAGACACAGAGCTACTGCGGAAATCCAGTTCTCCAGACTTGCTACATAAGAGAACGCTGGCATTTCAGACGAAAGAAGAAAAGGTGAGGTATACTTTGAGGTAGAGACAGTGAGTCCAGGATGACACTGACATAATAATCGCTTCTAATTATCTAGTCCTTCCAAGGGTTGGCACTCTGCTAAGACATTTAGAACCACCCAATGGGGAACTCTTGTTGGTCACCTAGCATCGTTTTCTCCCTTCTTTCTGCAACAACGTGCATATTTTCCTTTGGGGAATTGCCTCTCCTATACCTTTTGCACGGTGGTTGATAGGGGTTTGACTTCACCCTCGCCTCTTAGAAGTGACCCTTATGTCTATCATCCTACCCCTTTGGCCCAGTGATTGTTCAGAGGGTATACACAAGCTAATTCAGGCATTTGAGGCATAAGATGACATTTGCTGAGTTCTTTTCAGAAAGAAGTTTCTTTCTTCCATGGGAACTACCAGAAGAGAAACTCCACACTTTTGGATAGTGGGATGTAAGGGTGTAAGTTCTAGAACAACCACAGCCATTGTTGCTTCCCTGAGGCAAGACAGCCTGAGGGCATAGCTGATAAAACAGGGAAGACACACCAAGAGAAGTAAAGAAATGAAACTAGAGGTTTGATGACATTGTAAGTGTCTGCATCAAACATTTGAAGCTAGAGCCACTTCAAGACCACAGATACATAAGCCAATATATTCCCCCTAAGCTAGCTTGAGTTTTCTGTTTTTCACAACCAAAGGCATCTAAACTTGTGTAGAAGTACTAGTATTATCTGTTTTAAAGGAAAGAAGATGGGGACTAATAAATGGGGACCTTGAAAATGATCCAATGTCATACCATTTGTAAGAAAATTTGACCCAGAACTCTCTGGCCGTAAAACCTTAGCTATTACTCACAAATCATAGCCTTCATGCACCAACATTCCAAAGGGAGGGACCTTAGTGAGGAGCTGCTGCTAAATTCTTTCCCTTAATCATCACACTTTCTATATCTCCTCATCTAAATGCGTACTCTCAGGACTAAGATGTGACTAGGTTGACAATATGAGCTCACAGGAGCAAATAAGATGGTTCTATTTGATTTCAGAGGTGAGATACTAGAATGACTCCCAGCCCAGGAACTGATCACACATCTTCACTGAGGATTTTCAATTTTTCCCTTTACTTAGATGCAATCATTTCTGGATCTCAGGTGACATCACAGAAATACTTGTCTAGTCAATGATATTGCCAGGCAAAGCAGAGTCCAAGCAAAAAATGTGACAATGTGGCCTTATAAACATACTGCTGAGAGTACACTTGCTAAGAGGGTCGGAGGTTGATCACAAACCCATAGTATCATTGAGCCACCTGTGTGATGCCATTTTGGAACTTCTCTGTCTCCACTCAGATTCCACCTAGAAAAGATTCCCGAATGTCCCCAGTCCCAACTATGCTCAAATTGCTCTCTGCTCACTTAACTAGACCTATAAAATCACCCAAGGTGGAACTGCAGGATTTAATAATCCAAAAAAAACCAAATGAACAATCATGAAAATAAAAACTTGGAGGAAGAGGTGGAAGAAGGGAAGGGAAAATCATCCAAATACTTCCCAGTGACTTTCCAGTGAGATCCGCCAGAAAGATTTTCCAAAAATATTTTCTCAGAAAGTAAGATGACAATAAGAGGTCATCCATGTCTCTTGGAAGCTAAACTCTTTAGTCTCTGTGATGGAAATATTCTCACTCTCTCAAACTTGTTATTTACTTTACTTTCTTTCTTTCTTTTTTTTTTTTAACTATCACTCTGACCTTTTCTATCTTCCTTTAAACACATCTCCACCTCATGGCCTCCCTTGCTATACACAGCCTCTGCAGTTAATGGAATTTGAAAGGTATACCCCAACAGCTGGGCTTTTGATGTGGGTTTTGTTACACGGTTTTTTTCACTGACTATTCAAAATAATTTCAACTATCTTTTTTAATCATTATATTTGGTTTTCTGTTTGTACTTTAGAATGGGTCTCCTCAGACCTTAACAAAACAAGATGAGTCTCTGCAATTTTCCACCACATTATAGAAAACCCTGCAGAGGCATGAGTAGAGGAAGATTGAAAAATAAATCTTTAAGTGGCACCAACACAGCTTATGCTGAGAGGGAAGGAAATAGTGCCTTTGGTTGGCGGGGGGGGGGGGGGGGGGGAGGGAACGGCGTTAGACATGGCCCTAGGGGATAAGTACAAAAGTCTAGAAATCAGTAACTTAATCCTCACATAGATTTATACTCTGTGAAGAATAGTTGCTACAGTATATTAAGTACAACTATTGAATTATGGACATCAGTTGACTTGAAGAATAACTTTTGTAACAAACACTGGAAGTAGGTTGTGTCTTCTGGGTGACCTTTGGGACTATACTGACCCTACCTCTCTGTAGAGCCCTACTGTGCTGAAGTAGCAACCAATTGATGTTTTAGACCTGCTTCTGGGTGTCTCCCTGGAGGTTCACATGGGAATCCATCAGAAGAGGTCACTGCTGCTGAGCCTCGATGTCCCTAGATGGTCAATGAAGGGGTGGTCCTGTGGAGACAGACTTTGAGTAAGAGAACAAGACAGGGGCAGACAACTTCTTGGAATCACAGTGTTAATGCTGAGAGGTTTGAAAGTCATTTAGTTCAAAACCCTTATTTTCTAGTTGACCCAAAGGGTAAAATGACATGTCTAAGGTCACAATCCTAGTATATTAGAGACCAAAGACTAGAACCTAAGCCCACCTTTATCCCACCACACTTTGCTTCTTTTCATCAGTTTCACAAATTTCTATAAATCAAATTACAAGACTGAATTTCCTAAAACATAATCTCAAGGTTTATAAAAGAACTTGGGGTCAACTAACCAAACCTCCCTTGCTGGAATCTCTTCTATAAACATAACTCTTAATTGCTGTCCTGTTTGTGCTTGAATAATCTCAGTCATAGTGAACTTATGCTCCAAAGCAAAATATTCTGTATACAGAAAATTTGAAGTGGTTAAAAAATATCCTTCCTTATACTGAAGAGAAATCTGTCTCCTTGTAACTTCCACCCATGGGCCCTAGTTTTGTCATTGGAGTCACATGGGGCAAAACCAAACCTTCTTATGTCACAGTCCATTAGTTACTTGAAGATGTCTATCATGTCTCCCCTTACTCTATTCTTCTCCAGGTTGTATGTACACTCTAGTTCTTTCACTCTACCTGCCGATGCATTCCAAATCTCATCAGGCATGCTGATCATCCTCTGCTGGACAGGCCAGTTTGTCCAGGACACACCCATATGGGACTTACTGAACTGAACACTGAGCTCCAGGTATAGTCTAACTACTACAGAAAGGAGATCATCTCCCTTATTCTGGGCAACAGAGCAGTCCCTTGAACCACATTTAGGTCAGCAATATACAACTGCTCTTTCCACTTTCCCTCAACAGTCCTTTCCCCAAAAAGAGTAAAATTATTTAAATTTAAAATCTACTGGACTAATATTGAGTTGTCCTTGGCAATATTCCAATTCTAGACTAACTAAATCCAGATGAGCAGAGCAGTACTGGCAGTCTATGGAGATCACACGAAAAAAGTGGAAACCAGTCAATTGCCAGTTAAGATAGACTCTCATCAGTTTTGCATGGTTCAATGTTGTTCCAATTAGGCAACTGATAAATGAATTTCTCAAAGAAATGGTGAACATCATGAAATACATGAAGTATCTAAGTGTGATGCTATCAACTTCTGGGGATTTATTAAAATATGAGCAGATATCCATCTCTGAACATGATTCAGGCAGTATATAAAGAGGATGGATGTTGGTAGACTTCTCAATATCCCTTCCAGCTAGTTTACAGATACTAAGTTTGTAAGTCACATTTCAAGACACTATACTTTGAAGTGATGCTGTAACATTAACCCAACAAAATAACAAAGGTTTACAGGGTAATGTGGATCGACTAATTCCTAGGATCAAGAATCTATCCTGAAAAAATATGAAAGTAGACCATTCAGATGACTAATAGAAAGGAACTATCATCAGTCTGAAACAGATGGTTTCTCCAGGATGTAGGCCTCTTTCCTTTAAATCACAATGGTCCTCCCAAAATGGGCACTGAGTTAAATGCTCTATAGCCATTTTTTAAATTACTGAAATGTCAGTGAAAATGCTTTTCATGTGACAAGTCCATAGCAATGTGTCTAATAGTAAGATAACCTGAATGGTGGTAGAATAGTACTGCTCCATGTGGTTTTAAATGTTCACTTTGTAGGTGAAAGAGATCAAAGAGAAACTCTAAAACCATCGATTATTTTGGTTTCAAGAAAAAAAAGGACAATTTTCAAAGTCTAGTGTTGTGTTTTTAAATTTTATTATATTTGTTACTCCAGGGAGGCTCATATAGTTTACTTCCGTCTTACGAATTTCATTGTGTGTTGAAACAGTATCATATCCATCTAAACGATTTACATTTAAAGATGCTTTGTTTCTGATCATGGTGAGTGGAATATAACCAGAGAGATGGCTGGGTAGGGAGAGATCTTTTTAGTGTAGCTTGGGATGACCTGGAAATTAACAGAAATATCATGGACTAAAAATAGGATGGAAAAGCGCTCTAGAAAATTTCTGTGGTGAATGAGGTTGTTTTGTACTGCTTAATTCATGCCTCACAGAATGTCTTCTTGAAATGGAAAAATGAATTTTTCTATTGCTGAAAATAAATCTTGCTGGAGAAAAAAAAAGCAATACTCTAGATACCATGCTTTTGAAAACCAATATATATTATTTGGAAGTTGGTTTTATAGCTCTTTCTCTCAGATAATATAAATGTACTTTAAAATATAGACTTCTGCCTCTATGGCCTATCACTCAAGATTGACCCGTAGATTGACTAGATTGCTTCTATTGCTTCTCTTTCTTACAAACTGAAGAGGATGGCATGAGGCCTCTGCAAATTAACTCAAGTGTGCTGTCTACCATGTTTCCTTGCTAATAACTACCTAATAATAATAAAATGAAGAAAACAACCTGTTGCTTGGCCAAATAGCAAAACCCCCAAATGCCAGTTCAGTGTGGATATTTGTGAGTGAAAGAACAGACTATCTTGCCTGCCTGAGGGGGAATGTAGGGGGAGTGGAATTAGATTTAATTTGCTTAGCAAGAGTCAATCAAGTTTTTCTCTCATCAAAATAAATGGTTCTTCAACTTTAAGGGGGCATTGGAACCACTTGGAAAGCTTGTTAAAATGCATAATCCTGGGTCCCACAGGATTTTGATTGAGTGGGTTGAGAGAGGCCCTGAAAAGTGCATTTGAAACAAACACCATAGGTGGTCCTTGGTCCACACTTTGAGACAACACATTCTGGAAACCCAACCCACCCATACACACAGAACAGCTCCAAATAACCCATGAGAGTGGTGAAATGAATTTTCAGCACAAATAAGGATTATTTTCCTTTATCTCCCCCCCACCCCTCCTCTTAGTATTATTTCTTTTCCCCACCCTCTCTGCTTTCCCCTTTTCCACTGTTTCTTGCCCTCTGCCTTTGCATTTTCAGCTACAAATCATGGACAAGCAGAAGAAAGGGTAAAGATGAAAAAGCCTTCACTTGTCTTGACTTTCTGAGCACAGACTATGCTATGTTGGTGTCCTTCTTAAATTCAATAATTTTCCATGAGTCAGGTATTGATGTTACAACTTCCTTATTTTACAGATCCATGACCTCTTTTCTTTTCCCATTGCTGAAAGCTTTGGAATCTACACAAGGCAATAATAGACTGGAGAGGTAAAAGGAAAGGAAATCCAGTCTAGTGTATTTTATTTGTTACTTGTTAGCAGCTCAGAGAAAGATTCACTGGAAGAACGAAGACTAGAGAACAAGAATTTTTTTTCTTTAAATTTTTTATTGTTATGTTAATCACCATACATTACATCATTAGTTTTTGATATAGTGTTCCATCATTCATTGATTGTGCATAACACCCAGTGCTCCACGCAGAACGTGCCCTCTTTAATACTCATCACCAGGCTAACCCATCCCCCCACACCCCTCCCCTCTAGAACCCTCAGTTTGTTTTTCAGAGTCCATGTCTCTCATGGTTCATCTCCCGCTCCAATTTACTCCCCTTCATTCTTCCCCTCCTGCTATCTTCTTTTTTTTTTCTTAACATATATTGCATTATTTGTTTCAGAGGTACAGATCTGTGATTCAACAGTCTTGCACAATTTACAGCGCTCACATACCCTCCCCAATGTCGATCACCCAGCCACCCCATCTCTCCCACCCCCCCGAGAACAAGAATATTAAGGATAAATTTGTTCACTCATTTCTCCATTTATTCTAATATCAACAACTATTTTATCTTTTTGTCAGAGCATAAGATAAAAATTAAATAAAACAAGTTTTCACTGTTGTTGAAGAGTTGTTCCAGAAATAATTAAAAATCAAGAAATCAAAGAAAATAAAACACTGAAAAATATTTTCATAATAGCTTCAGCTTTGTTTCTTGCTACCTAAAGCTAATGGATCTCCCTTCATTCATAAAGAATATCTTTACTTAAGTCACTCAATCAATCTTAGATTGACTTCTACCAAGTTTCTGGCAAAAACAAATGAAGATGGGTTAGTTCACGTATTTTCATTTCTGTAAGTCCTTAGTTATTAACCTGGTGTCCTGAGATTCCAAGGGAGCCCAAGAACTTGGATGGGAAAAAAATGAATCTTGATTCTCACTAACTTCGATCTGGTGTGTATCATATTTTTCTCTTATGAATGTAGGAAATAAACCACAGGAATATTAGCAGTATCTGTGACTGCTAATAGAAATCACAGATATCTTCCTTATCACATTACAGTTTTAAAAATTGTTGAAATAGCATTTACATTCATTGCTCTATTAAACTATGGTAATTTGTAGACCAGCTAATATATCTTGTTATTTAATGTGTTAATATATATTAATCTCATAATTTTTAAAAATATATTGATATCTATACTTCAGTATAATTGATTTCCTTATAATCCTATATATGCTGTTTTCTGTATGCAGACTATTATTTTATTTTTTTAAGATTTTATTTATTTATTTGACAGAGAGAGAGAGACAGCGAGAGAGGGAACACAAGCAGGGGGAGTGGGAGAGGGAGAAGCAGGCTTCCCGCAGAGCAGGGAGCCCGATGTGGGGCTCTATCCCAGGACCCTGGGATCATGACTTGAGCCGAAGGCAGATGCTTAATGACTGAGCCACCCAGGCATCCCACAGACTATTATTTTAAAAAGAGGCCCTTTTCTGTTTGACTTAGCATTATCTCCTCCAGTTCCATATCATATAGTCTCACTTACTTGTGCAACATAAGGAATAGCATGGAGGACATTAAGAGAAGGAAGGGAAAAATGAAGTTGGGGGGGGGGATCAGAGGGGGAGACGAACCATGAGAGACTATGGACTCTGGGAAACAAACTGAAGGTTTTAGAGGGGAGGGGGTGGGGGGATGGGTTAGCCTGGTGATGGGTATTAAGGAGGGCACATATTACATGGAGAACTGGGTGTTATATGCAAACAATGAATCATGGAACACTACATCAAAACTAATGATATACTGTATGTTTAACATAATAAAAAAAATTTTTAAAAAAGAGGTCCATAGTAGGGGTGCCTAGTGGCTCAGCCTGTTGAGCAACCAACTCTTCGCTTCAGCTCAGATCATAACCTTGGAGTCTAAGATCAAGCCCCATGTTGGGCTCTGCACTCAGCTCAGAGTCTGCTCAAGATTCTCTCTCCCGACAATTGAGGCTAGACGGTGGAGGAATAGGAGACCTAAATTTCATCTGGTCCCAGGAATTCAGCTAGATAGTTATCAAACCATTCTGAACACCTACAAACTTAACAGGAGATCAAAGAAAAGAATAGCAGCAATTCTATGAACAAAAAAGTGACCACTTTCTGGAAGGTAGGACATGTGGAGAAGTGAATCCGTGGCGATATTCGGGAAGATAGACGGCAGGGGGAGGGAGCCTCTGTCAGCCGGCTCCCGGCAAGTGATAGAGCAGTAGAGCACAAAATTGGAACTTTTAGAATTCTGCTCCACTGAGGAATGTCACTCCAGTGGCTAAGCAGGGGGTGAACCCTTGCTGGGACAGCGTGGTCTCAGGACCCTCGGGGTCACAGAAAGACCTGAGTCAGGGGGTGCCTGAGGGTGGCAGAGCTCCCAGGTATCGGAGTGGGGAAGCTGGCTGCAAAGACAGATCTGAGGAGTGGGCTCTCAGTTCAGGGTTGCCATAAACCATGATCAGGCCCCTGACCTTCCAGCAGGGACCCAACAAGTGGCAGATCCGGGGAGACTCCCCTTCTTCCCCTGGGAGGAGCAGCATGGGAGCATACCACAGGAATCTGCTGGGTTTGGAGATTCCAAACGGGGTTGGGTGCCAGAGACAGAAACACTCAGTTACATGCCAGGTGAGCACGGAGCGCGGCAGGAGCCCTGGGAGACAGGAGTGATTGACTGCTTTTCTCTGAGGACGCACTGAGGAGTGGGGCCCTGAGTTCTCAGCTCCTCTGGGTGGAGACTGGGAGGACACCCTTTTCATTCTCATTCTCCAAAGCTGTATGGAAAGCTTTCAGGGAACAAAAGCTCTGAGAGCAAACCTGAGCAGATTATTTAGCCTGGCCCCAGGAAGGGTAGGGCAATTCCACCTCCGGCAAAGACATTTGGGAACCACAGCAACAGGCTCCTCCCCCAGAAGATAAGCAAGAACGCCAGCCAAGACCAAGTTTACCAATCAATGAGAATGGCAAAACCCCAGAACTAGGGGAATACAGCACATAAAATTCATGGCTATTTCCCCATGATTCTTTAGTCTTTCAAAGTTAATTTTTTTTATTTTCTTTTTCTATTTTTTTGAATTTTTCTTCTTTCCTTTTCAACCAACTTTTTTATCAATTCCTTTTTTAAACTCTTTTTTAATTTTCATTTTTAGTCATATTCTATCCCTTCATTATATTTAACCTTATTTTTTGTATATATATAAGTTTTTCTTTCTTCAAAATTTTGGGATACAGTTTCTTCTAACAGACCAAAATATACCCTAAATCTAGTGTAATGGCTTTGTTCTAGTTTTCTGCCTGATCACATTCTCTCCTTTTTTTTTTTTTGTTTCTTTTTTTCAACCAACTTCTTATCTTATCAATTCCTTTTTAAAAATCTTTTTTAAATTTTCATCTTTACACTCATATTCCATCCCTTCATTGTTTTTACCATTATTTTTATGTACATATAAGTTTTTCTTTCTTTAATATTTTGGGAAGTAGATTCTTCTAACAGACCAAAATACACCCAAAATCTCATGTGTGGCTCTGTTCTATTCACCAGCCTGATCATATTCTTTTTTTAAAAAAATTTTTTTCCTTTCTTTTCTTCCTGGTTTCAGGTCTCTTCTGATTTGTTTAATGTCTATTTTTCTGTGGTCATTGTTACCCTTTTAGCATTTTGTTCTCTCATTCATCTGTCTTCTCTGGACAAAATAACAAAACAGAAAAACTCACCTCAAAAAAAAAAAAAAAAAAGAACAAGAGAGAGTACCAACTGCCAGGGACCAAAAAGACAGCTAAACAACTACTGGAACATGAGGGCAGAATTTGAGAGATAAGTGATTACCATAAGATGAAACAACATTAGAATAATTGGGATCCCAGGAGAAGAAAGAGAGAGAGGGGCAGAAGGTATATTGAAGCAAATTATAGTGGAGAACTTCCCTAATTTGGGGAAGGAAAGAGGCATCAAAATCCAGGAGACACAGAGAACCCCCCTCAAAATCAATAAAAATAGGTCAACAACCCAACATCTAATAGTAAAACTTATGAGTCTCAGAGACAAAGAGAAAATCCTGAAAGCAGCTCAGGACAAGAGGTCCATAAACTACAACGGTAGAAACATTAGATTGGCAGCAGACCTATCCACAGAGACCTGGCAGGCCAAAAAGGACTAACATGATATATTTGGAGCACTAGAAGAGAAAAATATGCAGCCAAGAATACTATATCCAGCTAGGCTGTCATTGAAAATAAAAAGAGAGAGAAAAAGCTTCCAGGACAAACAAAAACTAAAGGAATTTGCAAACACAAAACCAGCCTTACAAGAAATATTGAAAGAGGTCCTCTAAGTAAAGAGAGAGTCTCAAAGTAACATAGACCAGAAAGGAACACAGACAATATACAGTAACAGTCACCTTACAGGCAATACAATGGCACTAAATTCATATCTCTCAATAGTTACCCTGAATGTGAATGGGCTAAAAGCCCCACTCAAAAGACACAGGCATTCAGATTGGATAAAAAAACAAGACCCATTGATATGCTGTCTGCAAGAGACTCATTTTAGTCCCAAAGACACCCCCAGATTGAAAGTGAGGGGGTGGAAAACAATTTACCATGCTAATAGACACCAAAAGAAATATGGGGTGGCAATCCTTATATCAGACAAATTAGATTTTAAAACAAAGACTATAATAAGACATGAGGAAGGACACTATATCCCACTTAAAGGGTCTATCCAACAAGAAGATCTAACAATTGTAAATGTCTATGCCCCTAACATGGGAGCAGCCAATTATATAAGCCAATTAATAATAAAATCAAAGAAACACATTGATAATAATAAAAATAATAGCAGGGAACTTTAACACCCCCCTCACTGAAATGGACAGATCATCTAAGCAAAAGATCAACAAGGAAATATAGGCTTTAAATGACACACTGGACCAGATGGAGTTCACATATATATTCAGAACATTCCATCCCAAAGCAACAGAATACACATTCTTCTCCAGTGCCCATGAAACATTCTCCAGAATAGATCACATCCTAGGTCACAAATCAGGTCTCAACTGGTACCAAAAGATTGGGATCATTCCCTGCATATTTTCAGACCACAGTGCTTTGAAACAAGAACACAATCACAAGAGGAAAGTTGGAAGGAGTTCAAATACATGGGAAGCTAAAGAGCACCCTACTAAAGAATAAATGGGTCAACCAGGAAATTAAAGAAGAATTAAAAAAAATTCATGGAAACCAATGAAAATGAAAACACAAGTGTTCAAAATCTTTGGGATGCAGCAAAGGCAGTTCTAAGAGGAAACTATATAGCAATACAAGCCTTTCTCAAGAAACAAGAAGGGTCTCAAATACACAACCTAACCCTACACCTACAGGAGCTGGAGAAAGAACAGCAAATAAAGCCTAAACCCAGCAGAAGAGAAATAATAAAGATCAGAGCAGAAATCAATGAAATAGAAACCAAAAGAACAGTAGAACAGATCAACAAAACTGGGAACTGGTTCTTTGAAAGAATTAATAAGGTTGATAAACCCCTGGCCAGACTTATCAAAAAGAAAAGAGAAATGACCCAAGTAAATAAAATCATGAATGAAAGAGGAGAGATCACAACCAACACCAAAGAAATAAAACAATTATAAGAACATATTATGAGCAATTATATGCCAGCAAATTAGATAATCTGGAAGAAATGGAGATGTATAAACTACCAAAACTGAACCAGGAGGAAATAGAAAACCTGAACAGACCCATAACCTATAAGGAAATTGAAACAGTAATAAAAAATCTCCCAAAAAACAAGAGCCCAGGGCCAGATGGCTTCCCAGGGGAATTCTACCAAACATTTCAAGAAGAATTAATACCTATTCTTCTGAAACTATTCCAAAATAGAAATGGAAGGAAAACCTCAAAACTCATTTTATGAGGCCAGCATTACATTGATCCCAAAATCAAAGACCTCATCAAAAAGGAGAATTACAGACCAATATCCCTGATGAACATGGATGCAAAAATTCTCACCAAATTACTAGCCAAAAGGATCCAACAGTACATTAAAAGGATTATTCACCACAACCAAGTGGGATTTATTCCCGGCCTGCAAGGTTAGTTCAACATCCGCAAATCAATCATGTGATACAACGCATTAATAAAAGAAAGAACAAGAACCATATGATCCTCTCAAAAGATGCAAAAAAAGCATTTGACAAAGTACAGCATCCTTTCTTGATCAAAACTCTTCACAGTGCAGGAATAGAAGGTACATACCTCAATATCATAAAAGCTATCTATGAAAAACCCACAGTGAATATCATTCTCAATGGGAAAAAACTGAGAGCTTTCCCCCTAAGGTCAGGAACGCAGCAGGGATGTCCACTATCACCACTGCTATTCAACATAGTATTAGAAGTTCTAGCCACAGCAATCAGACAGGAAAAAGTAATCAAAGGCATCCAAATCGGCAAAGAAGTCAAACTCTCACTCTTTGCAGATGATATGATACTTTATCTGGAGAACCCAAAAGACTCCACCCCAAAACTACTAGAACTCATACAGGAATTCAGTAAAGTGGCAGGATATTAAATCAATCCACAGAAATCAGTGGCATTTCTATACACCAACAACAAGACAGAAGAAAGAGAAATTAAGGAGTCGATCCCATTTACAATTTCACCCAAAACCATAAGATACCTAGGAATAAATCTACCAAAAAGGCAAAGAATCTGTACTCAGAAAACTATAGAATACTCATGAAAGAAATTGAGGAAGACACAAAGAAATGGAAAAACATTCCATGCTCATGGATTGGAAGGACAAATATTGTGAAAATGTCTATGCTACCTAGAGCAATCTACACATTTAATGCAATCCCTATCAAAACCATCCACTTTTTTCAAAGAAATGGAACAAATAATCCTAAAATTTGCATGGAACCAGAAAAGACCCCGAATAACCACAGGAATGTTGAAAAAGAAAAGCAAAGCTGGTGGCATCACAATTCCAGACTTCAAGCTCTCTTACAAAGCTCATCATCATCAAGACAGCATGGTACTGGCACAAAAACAGACAAATAGATCAGTGGAACAGAATAGAGAGCCCAGAAATGGATGCTCAATCTGTGGTCAACTAATTTTGACAAAGCAGGAAAGAATATCCAATGGAAAAAAAGTCTCTTCAACAAATAGTGTTGGGAAAATTGGACAGCCACATGCAGAAGAATGAAACTGGACCATTTCCTTACACCACACACAAAAATAGACTCAAAATGGTTGAAAGACCTAAATGTGAGACAGGAGTCCATCAAAATCCTAAAGGAGAACACAGGCAGCAACCTCTTCGACCTCAGCCATAGCAACTTCTTCCTAGAAACATTGCCAAAGGCAAGGGAAGCAAGGGCAAAAATGAACTATTGGGACTTCATCAAGATAAAAAGCTTTTGCACAGCAAAGGAAACAGGCAACAAAACCAAAAGACGACTGACAGAATGGAGGAAGAGATTTGCAAATGACATATGAGAGAAAGGGCTAATATCCAAAATCTATAAAGAACTTATTAAACTCAACACCCAAAGAACAAATAATCCAATCAAGGAAAGGGCAGAAGACATGAACAGACATTTCTGCAAAGAAGACATCCAAATGGCCAACAGACACATGAAAAAGTGCTCAACATCGCTCAGCATCAGGGAAATCCAAATCAAAACCTCAATGAGATACCACCTCACACCAGTCAGAATGGCTAAAATTAACAAGTCAGGAAATGACAGATGTTGGTGAGCATGCGGAGAAAGGGGAACCCTCCTACACTGTTGGTGGGAATGCAAGCTGGTGCAGCCACTTTGGAAAACAGTATGGAGATTCCTCAAAAAGTTGAAAATAGAGCTACCCTATGACCCAGCAATTGCACTACTGGGTATTTACTCCAAAGATACAAATGTGGTGATGAGAAGGGGCATGTGCACCCCAATGTTTATAGCAGCAATGTCCACAATAGCCAAACTACGGAAAGAGCCTAGATGTCCATCAACAGATGAATGGATAAAGAGGATGTGGTGTATATATACAATGGAATATTATGAACCATCAAAAAAAATGAAATCTTGCCATTTGCAATGACGTGGTTGGATCTAGAGGGTATTATGCTGAGTGAAATAAGTCAATCAGAGAAAGACAATTATCATATGATCTCACTGATATGAGGAATTTGAGAAAAAGACCAGAGGATCATAGGGGAAGGGAGGGGAAAATGAAACAAGATGAAACCAGAGAGGGAGACAAACCATAAGAGACTCTTAATCTCAGGAAACAAACTGAGGGTTGCTGGAGTGGAGGGGGTGGGAGGGATGGGGTGGCTGGGTGATGGACACTGGGGAGGGTATGTGTAAGACTGACGAATCACAGACCTGTACCTCTGAAACAAATAATACATTATATGTTAAAAAGAAGATTCTCTCTCCCTCCCCCACTACCACTCCCACTCTGCCTCCCCCCTCGCACATGCACATGCTCTCTCTCTCAATGAATAAATAAATAATAAATAAATTAAATTAATAAATAAATAATAAATAAAATCTTTAAAAAAATAAGAGGCCCATAGCTTAACAAAGTTAAGAATTCCAACAACTTCTCAATACTCTAACTCTTGTCAAACTAAATAATCTTTAAACACAACATACTAGCTTAGGTCTCCATATGAAATTATTCGGTGACAACAACTTAATATTATGCCCTTGGATTCTGAATGCTCATGGAAGTAAAAGACATTTACATACAGGATGTCTCTGCTGATGTGCCCATTTCTTTGTACATCATCCTTTATAAAGAAACCCATTAATTTCTCTTTAGAATTCCAGTGTCACAAAAATATACTCCAAATAGATTTTTATGATTCTCTTTATCAAATAACAAGAACGATGTCTCTCTTTGTGTGTTTTCTTAGCTGTTTTTTGCTATGGCTGCCAGGAAGATCAGAGCTAAATATAGCTGACAATATTATCCCAGTTTTGATGTACAACTGTCTCCTTTCCCTTAAAATAGTTTTTGCTATACTGCTTTAGCTGTCCTGTGCTATAGTTTTTTTTTTTCAATTACAAGTTGATATGACATTTCTTTAAGTAGGAAGAGTGAGAATTATGAACAAATTGTTCTTAATGGCTTTGAAGAATACTGAAGTCCTTTCATCTAGATATTGTCCGAGGTCTCTCCTATCCTGGGGAAAGGAAGATCTTTAAGAGTATCTTTATTTCCTCCATCTAAATTCTAGAAGCTTTCTGAGTCATTAGTGTTCATGAGCACTACAACCCTAATCAACTGCTAGAAATGAAGGAGCTTCTTAACCGGATGTTATAAGCTGTTATGGGGGCCCAGGAAGGCCATGCCCACCACAGAAAGATTCCACCAGTCTTAATAGAAATAAGCTGTCCCATGACATCCCAGTGATTCAGTTCTCCCAAGCATTAATGAGCAGTTATGCAAATATTCATGAACTGCAGAAGGACTTTTCCTTTTAAGGAGTTACTCACCAAACCACTGATTTTTTTAATCAGTGTAATTACCACCTACCTACCACACTATTCCTCCCTCTCCCATCCTCACTCCCATCCCCCCACAATCCAGGTTCACTCATCTCATGGAATCTCCTGGAAGCTTCCCAAGGCTTCCCAAAGGCTTCCAGAAAAACCAAAGGAATTGAGGTTCTGAGTGAAAAGTGTGAAGCCATGTGGGTCACTTTAAATCAGGAATGAGACTCCTTGAGACTCTACTCTGAATGAAGTACCCATTGTCTGACTCACTGCTATTGAGAGGAAGTAATGAGTTTTCTTAGTGAGTTCCTGATAAAGAATAAGGAGAGGTGAGTGGTCTAACTTGAGGTCTGCCTTTGACCTTCCGAAGACCCTGGGCATATTGTACCCACTGGTTTCTCAACAGGTGCTAAATGACTGAGTTACTCCTTAGAAAGTACTCTGACCTCTTGGGAGGTGAAACTGTAACCACAACCTACACAAGGGCTTGACTTCTGCCAGCAAAGGATAAGAATGGTTTTCTGCTTAGGGAGTAGTGGTGAACTGAAAAGAAGGAGGAGGAAGAGAAGGCAAAATAAAACAAACCAAAATGGTGAGGCTGAGGCTTAATTTCAAAATTGACCTTGCACACTGTCCTGTGCCAAAGTCTGTTTATCATAATGATGGTTTGAGTTTTACTTTAGGGTCATAATTTCACAATAAAAATGCCATCCTTGAGTAATGGACAGCTGCTTCTCAGGAAGTCAGAACACTAAAAAGAGCGTTAAATCATTCAATAAAGAGAGAGTAAATAAGTACTGTGTGTGTCAGGCCCTGAAACAGAAATTCGGTGTACTTTAGTGAATAAGACAAACATGGACAACTTTTTGGTCATTTTCAGAAGGTTAAACATACACCCACCCTTTGATTCAGCAATTCCATTTCTATGTATTTGCCCATGAGAAATGAATACATATGTGTATAAAAATACTTGTACAAGAATGTTCATTACATATGTGTTAACTATGCTTCAACAATAAAAAGCTTTTGAGAAAAGAATGTTCATAACGACCTTACGCATAATAGCCAAAAACAGGAAACAACCCAAATGCCAGCAACAAAAAAATGGAGAAACAATTTTTAGTGTATTCATGCAATACAATGCTACTCAGCAACAAAAGGAATAAATTTCTGATATCTACAACAACATGAATGAAATTCATAGGCATTATGTTGAAAGAAAGAAGCCAAGAATAGGCAAAACTAATGGATGATAACATAAGTCAGAAAGTAGTTACTTCTCAGGGCACCGGGGTGGCTCAGTCTGTTGAGCTTCTGACTCTTGATTACGGCTCGGGTCTTGATCTCGGAGTCCTGGGATAGAGCATTTCAGGCTCCCCGCTAAGCAGGGAGTCTGCTTGTCTCCCTCTCTCTCTACCCCTCCCCTGCTCTCTCTCTTTCTCTCTCTCTCAAATAAATAAATAAATCTTTTTTTTTTTTTTTAAAGAAAGTGGTTACCTCTGGTCAGAGGGGAGCATGAGGGAACTTTCACGGATGATAAAAACATTCCATATCTCACTGTGAGTGATGGTGACATGGGGGTATACATATTGTCAAAACTCATCAAACTGAACATTTAAAATATTTCCTCATTTATGTAAATTCTACCATAATTTTAAAAATTATCTATAAATAATTATTCTTCTAGATCATCTGCCTATCTCAAAAGAGAGAGAGAGAAGAAAAAAGAACAAGCATAGTCCTTGTGGCTCATAGACGTTATGGTGCAGTAATAGAAAATAATAGAAGGATTTTTTTTTATTTTATTTATTTATTTGACAGATACAGAGAGAGAGCCCAAGCAGAGAGAGTGACAGAGGCAGAGGGAGAAGCAGGCTGCCTGCTAAGCAGAGAGCCCGACAGGGGGCTTGATCCCAGGACCCTGAGATCATGACCTGAGCTGAAGGCAGACACTTAAGCAACTGAGCCACCCAGGTGCCCCTAGAGGGATCTTATTAGTGTGGTTGTGGAAGGCCTGAGAAGATGGCCCAAGACTCAAAGGGTGCAAAGAAACAGCCATGTAGAGAACCCAAGTAAAGAGAAGCATTTCAAGAAGAAGAAATGGTGTGTGCAAAAGCCCTGAGGTAAGACAGTATGGTGGTTCAGGAACTGAAGGGGCCAGTGTGGCTGCAACATAGTGGGTGATGGGGAAGCAAGCATGAGATGAAGCTAGAGGGGTTAAGCAGAGGTCAGACAATACAGGTCAGAAAGGCCATGGTCAAGAGTTTGGATTTTATCTTTAGAGCAAGAGAAAGGTATTGATGGGTTTAATACAAGGAAGTGGTGTAATCGAATTTATGTTTTTTAAAGATCAGTTTGGCTGCTGAATGAAAATGGAGGACAACATGAACTATGTAAACAAGTGTGTCTCTTAAAAGCTATTGTTAAGGGGCACCTGGCTGGCTCAGTCAGTGGAGCGTGCAACTCTTGATCTTGGGGTTGAGTACGAGCCCCACATTGGGCATGGAGCCTACTTAAAAAAAAAAAAAAGCTATTATTAACCCTTTCCCGATTGAATTTAGTTTTTCAACTGTATAAAGAAATTTTGCTCTGTCATATCGATCTTGTGGTCATAAGTGGCAAGTGTAAATTCCATAGTTTTGGAATATAGGTGAGGTTCAGTGGGGTGAAGTCAGGAGGCGACAACAGAGAAAGAATTCTTGAGGCGTCTTTGGTGCAAAATGGTGGTTTATTAAAGCATGGGAACAGGACCCGTGGGCAGAAAGAGCTGCTTTCTTGAGGACTGGCTGATTATATACTCAGGAGTTGGGGAGGTGAGGACAAAGGGGGTGTCCAGAAGGACTGTCATATGCTAAAGACTCTCAGGATACTGGAGGCCTGGTTATTTTCAAGCCAAGGTTGTTCTTCCCTCTAATGAGGCAGTAACATGAAGACAGCTGGGAGTTTCGTGGAGGAGTGTTACATTCTTTCTATCACATGTCCTTATCAATGGGCTTCAGGTTCAAAAGAAATTCAATTTTATTTACATTTCCTTCTGCCTCACCTTCCCTTAATTTTATGGAGGGGGAGGTGATATTAGGGCTTCAGGAAACTGAGTTATGGGTCTCTGGAAGTTACGCTATTGATAAGAAAACTTCCTCCTTGTAAATCACTAGGACATTTGTAAACCGAGGGAGACCCTGTCCTGCAGGACTGTGATCTCTATCAGTTAACCATTTATTTTTCCTTTAGGGCAGCCAGGAGTGCCTGAGGGATGTCACATATATCACATGGGGGGGTGTGGGGTGACAGCTTCTGCTTTGTCCTCAGCTAGCCTTCTGCTTCTTCATCAGTTCTCTACTCAGAGATGGGTTTGCCTTTTTCTGATCATTTCATTCTTCAACCTGAAAGTGCTCAAATACTCTTGACTACAGAATGGAGCTCATTTATTAAGAAACATAGCCTCTACTGTTGAAACTGAAGCTTCAGAAAGGACATACATAGAGCAAAGATAAAGGAAGAAGTTACCCCAATCAGCCAGTCTGCTGGGTCAACTCAGAATTCATGGGTATGAGCGTCAGGAGAGGGTTGGATACAGACCTCAAAGCCATGACTCTCTCAGGCTTTCTGCAGCTACATTACAGACAAATGCTTAGACTAGCAGAAAAGATAAAAGCAGTTTTCTCATGTCTTCTCCCCCGCACCTGTCCCCCAACCTCATAAAGGAGATAGCTCAGCCTCCAAAACTAACATGGAAAATACCCATCAGATCTGCAGCTGAGGAGCCCCCAGAGACACGATTACTTTATGCACCAAGAACTCTGCAACCATCCTCAAGTTGTCTGATTATGCACTCCTTGGAACAATGAATAAGATTCCACCCCCATGGGGTTGCCTGACTAAACAAAAAGTAAAAGTTGACAAACAAAGGGAAAGAGTGACATGCTTAGACATCTTATATCTGCAGTGGAAATCAAATGTGCTCAGCAAATGTGCAATGGGGAAATACTACTTAGTGGCAGAGATCAAAAGAACAAGATCCAGCTGTTTAGTTTGTTTTCGGCCTGTCAGCTCAAGTAGGTGTCTTCTCACTCAGAAATCGGCAGAAGAGGGAATACCCAGTGACCCCCGCCTCCTCCTCCCACTCGGAGAGAAAACTTTTACTTGAAAAGAAACATATTTTCCCAGTATCTTTAAAGCACTAAGTTGCTTTAACAACAACAAAATGAGTACAGGTAAAAAGAACAACGACATGTTCTAATCGAGTTATAAGCAGGAAAATAAAAAATAGACATATCAGAGAGAATGAGCTCTAATTAGAGACACATTGGAGCCTGATTCCCATGTGTCTGACCAGGAATACTTTTTTCTCAGAAGCCACCAAACAAGGACCCTAATTTACTTCAATTTTCCAATGGTTCTTCATTCAACATGAATTAAGCCCTAGCCATAGTACTTGCCACTCTTTTACCCCCAAAGTCAACTCCTGATTTATTTATTCTCAAGATCTATAGTCTCTCCCTTCTTCTCCCTCTCGCTCTCTCCTTATATATAATTGTTCTGAATTTAAATATTTTGTTAAAGAATTTGAAGGTTAACAATTGGTTCCAACAGACTCTTGGAAGAGTATTAAGACTCTTTAATTAAAACATGAAATGAAAACTCAGTATACTTCAATTCAAGCCTGTTACCTAAAGGAGAAAATATATGTGAGGGACTACTTCAGAACCCAAGCATCTCCATGTTATTCCAATAAGGTGGTATTTCAAAAGTTTCTAGAGCAGCCAAACATTCAAGAAGTCTTCATACCTATTTCAGAAAAGGTAAAGTAGCCAATGTTGAAGGAGGTCACCAAGAGGACGTGACCACTGGCTGACCCTCCAGGGGGACCCAGGTCCCTGGCGGGTCCTCACCACTCCCAGTCCTTGGAATGTACATTCTGCCCACTGTTCTTACAGTGAGGACCATTTTCAAGGACACAGCCCTGAGAAAGTAAGGTGTTGTTGAGACCATGTAGATGGTATATGTAACTGAACCCAGTTGAGGCCTCTATATAAACTCTTAAGATTCTGGAGCATGGGTGCAGAGGTGTACTCATCTTGCTGCTGCCCAACACCAGCCTCATACGTAAGTTTCCCTTACTTATTAAACCTGCCACCTACAATCCAGAGTGGCCTGCCCCTTTCTTTGGTCTCTCGTAGCTCTCTGTGTATAGAAGCCAGTTAACGAATCAACAGCCAACATTTTATTTAAAAGATCTCTATTTTAATTTTTATTTATTTGACAAAGAGAGACACAGCGAGAGAGGGAACACAAGCAGGGGCAGTGGCAGAGGGAGAAGCAGGCTTCCTGCTGAGGAGGGAGCCCGATGCAGGGCTCAATTCCAGGACCCTGGAATCATGACCTGAGCCAAAGGCAGACACTTAATGACTGAGCCACCCAGGCACCCCTTATTTAAAAGATCTTAAGTGAAGTCATACCACCTAAGTGCTGGTTTCCATGGAATCTTGCTGGTCTTTGAAATTGTTGCTGAATCGGTACCAGGAGGCAGGGAGTGCCACAGCCCATACTTGGGGCCATTTCAGTTCTGGAAGCCCTAATCATGGATTTCCTATAACGTCTCCATGGCACTTCCTTCTCAGGCTGGCTGGGCAGTAAAGCAGACTCTGGGAACTATCTGATGACAACATAGGGAAAGTGAGCCAAGAAGCCAGCACAGTGGAGAGGACACTCTTGTAGAGATCCTGCAGGACCTGGCTGGGGTGCTAAATCAATACTAACCAAGAAGTCTACCCTGTCTCTGAACTTTCGGATAAGTGAAAGAATTTCAAACCTTATTTTCAAGGCATACTTGAGTCAGAATTCTGCTACTTGCTGGCAAAACCATCCTGATACAGGCAGTCAGCATTAAGCAGAAAATGTCTTTTAGGTGTCTCCTATGTGCCAGGCACAACACCAGGCCCTGGGTCCACAGTGGTGAAAAGAGAAAGAACTCTCCCTTATGGAATGCACAATCCAGTGGGGAAGACACACACAAAATAAAAGAACACAAATAATTAAGAAATTTCTAGTGTGGAAACACTGGAAACAATGGGAGCTCATAACTAGGAGACCTAGTAGAGTCTGGGGGATCAGAGAAGACCTTGGTGAAGAAAATGCTGTTCAAGCTGAGTAGGAATGAAGGTTATTTAAGCCAAGTGTATGTGTGTGTGGCTGAGGAGGAGGGAAAGGGGATGGAGTAATGGTTGGTAGTTTCCAGGTAAAGGGACAGCCTGGAGGTAGCAGGAGACTGTCATCTGTTGTATTTGAGGAACTGAAAACCGTCAGGTACTGCTGGAGCGGAGCAGAGCAAGCAGCAGATTCAACTAGGGCTGGAGGGGTAACAGAGTTAGTGCAGCTACAAAGGTAAAGGACAGATCAGTAGGTAAGCTGTGTTAAGAATCTGAGGCTAAACTAGACCAATGAAAAGCCATAGCAAAGACAATTATATGTGATTTTAAAAGAATATTCCAACAGCAGGGTGATGAATGGGTTATTGGAGTTCAAGAGTGCAGTAGGAAGGGAAAAATGAAGAGGGGGAAATCAGAGGGGGAGACGAACCATGAGAGACTATGGACTCTGAGAAACAAACTGAGGGTTCTAGAGGGGAGGGGGTGGGGGGATGGGTTAGCCTGGTGATGGGTATTAAAGGGCACGTACTGCATGGAGCACTGGATGTTATATGCAAACAATGAATCATAGAACACCACATCAAAAACTAATGATGTAATGTATGGTGATTAACATAACATAATAAAATTAAAAAAATTAAATTAAATTTTTAAAAAATCACTCAGTATACTCAATATAATAGCTTTATGAAAGGGAAATCTATAATTCCTAGTATTCTAATTTTTTTTTTTTTTGGCATTATGTGGATTAGTTCTTGGGTTTAAGCATTATTATTTTTTTTTTTTTTTGAGGCAGATAAAGGTTGGTTTTATTGAGTAACTGATCTGTGTTACTGCCGAGGCCACTATGTACAGACAAAAGAGAGGGAGTTTTATTTCTTTGTCTCTTCCTTCTTGGACAGAGTCTTGATGATTTCCTCCTTCTTGGCCTGGAGCCGCTCTTGACCGCGCTTGTGAGCCTCCTTGGTCTTAGATCTGCAGGCCTCAGCCTGGTCAGCCAGAAGCTTCTTGCGAGCCTTGTCAGCCTTCAGCTTGTGGATGTGTTCCATGAGAATCCGCTTGTTCTTGAACATGTTCCCCTTCACTTTCCAGTAGAGGCTGTGGTACATGTGGCGGTCCATCTTCTTAGATTCACGGTACCTTCTGAGCAGCGGGCGCAGAATTCTCATCCTCCTCAACCAGGTAACCTTCTCAGGCACGCGAGCATTGGCAGTACCTTTTCTCTTACCAATGCCCATATGTCTGCCCTTCTGGCAGGCCAAAGTGTTTCTACGGCACCGAGCCCGGGAATGGACAGTCACAGGCTTCCGGATGATCAGCCCATCTTCGATCAGTTTTCGGATCTGCTGACGGGAGTTGGCATTGGTGATTTCATTGGTCTCGTTGGGGTCCAACCAGACCTTTTTTTTTGCCACAGTGGAGGACACTGGAGGCAAGCCTCTTCTGAAGCCTGAGCACACTCATGGCTGCGGCCGCAGCGCCGAAAGGAAAAAGCGGGTTTCAGCATTTTTCTGTGTTTGAAATACTTGCTATATAATAGATGGCCTTCAAATAATTCAAGCCTTAAAAAAAAAGTGGAGACAGAAGAACAGGTGAAAAAAGGACGAGGGTGGAAAGATATTTGAAGGGATGGAGAGCGTTTTAGTGGTAGGCCTGGTAATGGGCTGGATGTAGGGGTGAGCGAGAGGTGAAATCAGAGAGGATACCAAGATGTCTGACCTACACAAAGGGGCGGAGGGCAATGCCATTTACCGAAATGCAGTAGAATGGGTGGTAGGGATGGGGAGGAAGGCCATGAGTTCAGTTTGAGGAATGTCGACTTTGAGGTGCATGAAAGACAGCAAAGTTTACTCTCTCTATAGAAAAAATTCGTTAATCAAATTGAAGTAGGCTCAGAAATCTTGGGACCTAATTTACAACACTGAGTTTGAGTACTTAAGATGGTTATACACACAACTGAGCCCTTAAGACCAACACATGCACCGGACCCTTGTGGTTTTCCAGCTGGCTTAGCTACTCTAAACTCCCACTTGAGTATGGAGACTCAAAACATGTTGCACTTTTCCCTCTTTCCTAAAGACCATCAAAATGACCACAATACAGGACTCTACTACTGAGATTACTAGAGACGATTTTCAATAAAGTCAAGAAAATAAAACCGAACCTAAAAAAGGCTTCTATCCCACTGCCTGAGTTTTTTGCACTCAACACAGGTTATCTCCCTCCATGAGAGTCATGCCATCTTGGCAATCATTGTTGACTCTGCTCCCAAGGGCATCGCAGGCCATTTCAACACATGATCCTCACTGGCTCCAAAATTCAGGTCCACACACAGGACTGTGTTCACTGGCACAATTAAATAACATGTCTATGCTCTCAGCTAGGGATAACCTCTTTCACTAATATTTGCTGCTCTCTCTATATTTAATAACTATCAATCAGTATATACAAGGTACATGTACAAGCAAATTACCTGAGTTATGTTTTCCTTGAGAATGAAAACACTGAATACAACCATCAACCATGTTACAGTATTACAAATTCCTCTGAGCAAGTCATCTAAAGGGAGTGTCCTTTATTTATGGCACATATTATTTAGAATGTAACTGGATTTTTCATGTAGTGGTCATGGTGAGGGAGAAGGGAGGTTCTGGGTTTTGTGTTTTTTCTTCCTTCCCTGCCCCCCTCACCCTTTGGATTAGATGACGGGCACACAATGAGGAGCTGGCTTCATGGGAGGAGAAATCTATAAAAAATAAACAACATAAAAACCTGTTTCTGCCCAGTAGCTGTAACCACAGCATTGTAAGACAGGGAAGGCTGTCTATTTGATTGATTTCTCCAATAATCCTCACTGCTTTCCTCTTTTTGTATAATCTCTTGCAATTATGGTAAAACGGCACCAGGACATGTTGCGATGAATCATCCATCCCCCTCAATGTCTGCTTAGGAGTTAACAGAAGTTACCAAAAGCAACTCTGGCCTAAAACTAATCTGCTTATAGCCCTTGTTCGTTATGAAAATTCTTGAAACCTCAACCAAAGCCTATCTTCAGATCAGACCACAGCACTCTGCCAGGAAATGCATTTTCACGGGAGGGGCTCACACAAAAGCAATTTTCTTTTCTTCTGGGAGGAAAGGGGTATTTGACAACTTGGAATGAGAACTCAGACAGGTAAATCTAGGAGAATGAATGGTCAGGAACTGGAGGATTGGTTTTGACAACCGGTTCATCCTAACATTAGATAAGCAGAGGCTAGTGTCCTCAAGTGAAGTCCTGGAAGGTAACAGAAAGTGCACTGGGGGGCTCCTGGGGGGCTCAGTCGGTTAGGCATCTATCTGTCTTTGGCTCAGGTCATTATCCCAGGGTCCTGGGATGGAGCCCGATGTCTTCTCCCTGTTGATGAGCCTGCTTCTCCCTCTCCCTCAGCCACTCCCCCTGCTTGTGCTTTCTCTCTCTCTGTCAAATGAATAAATAAAATCTTAAAAAAAAAAAGAAAGAAAGAAAGTGCACTTGGTAGGGGCCAGGGTGAAGGGCATATGGAGATCACTAAGAGAATACCATGTAGATTGGGAAAGTGTCTGTGGAATGGCGCAAAGCCAAGATCCTCTCTGCCATTTTTCATTCTGTACATTGTGCCTATGTTCCTGTACTTGAGCACCTCTCCATACACACACGTGCTTGTTCCTATAGACTGCCCCAGGGAACAAGTATTTTGCCCATGAATTATCTGGGTGGCTCTGAGCTGAGTAAGCCAGCAAGGTCCTCTTGTATTCCTTCTCTTTATGCAAGGTATAAAGTTATAGAAGTGGAGAGAAGCTGTACCTATTGCATATGCCATGGATATCTTAATTAATAAAGGGATTTATCCACTTAAATGACCTACAGAAATTTCTTCCCTCTGCACACAAGGAAGCCAGTAAGACAGTGTAGGATTTTAAAGTCTGACCCTGTCTATCTAAATAGTACTTCACACTCTCTTCTCTCTGCCCATCTGTGGGTATGCCCTCTTTGTAAGTACCACCACAGTAAGGAAGAGGTAAGTGTGCCTCGTCCTAAAAGGATGAATAATTTTTCAGTTTTGTTTCTTCTCAGTGACTCAAAATTACAGGTATGTTGGCGAGGGGAGGGGGCTGAGGGACTGGTCACAACTACAGACTAAAAGGAGATCCTAAAAGAATGTGTAGGCCCCATCAGTTAACCTGTTCCTAACCTTCCTCTATGAAATATCTGCTCAGCCAAAGTGAGCACAACAAGGACATTACTATTCCTTGCCTTTGTCCATGTCTCTCTGCCAGGTCCACCTTTCCATCTCTAAAGGGATGTGAATCCAGGGCACCTGGGTGGCTCAGTGCATTAAGTGTCGAACTCTTGATTTTAGCTCAGGGTCATGAGATCACACTGGGCTCTGCACTGGGCATGGAGCCTGCTTGAGATTCTCCCACCCTCTCCCTCCGCCCCCCCCCCCACCCTGCTCGATCATGCTCTCTCACTCTCTAAAAAAATAAAGATAAATAAATAAATGGATGTGAATCTAGCTCTTGACCCATATCTACTCTAGAAATGACTTTTACAACCTCATCCCATAATGATTTTCCCCTCGTTTAATTCAGAGCAGGGTTGATCTGGAACTTTGACTTGATACTTAGCAAGTCTATGACTGACCTGGTTCTAACCCTAATTTTTTGGTCATCTGACCAAAGGGAGAAGACAGATCTTGTCTTACCAACTTCACTGTAAACTTCTTGAAGGGCAAAGCACCTAACACAGTACTGACTGTGCTAATAAGGGCCTTTGGTAATATTTAGAACTAAATGTCACGAGAATGATCTTTAGAGATTATCAAATCCAGTCATCTCATTTTACAAATAAAATGTAAAAGTGAGGTGTCCTGCCAAGGTCACAGTGTCAACCAGAACTTAATCATAAGCCTCATCTTCCTACCAAACCGTGTCTCTATTCTAAACTGTTGAATGAATTGATTCGTTCTTTATCCTTGCACTCTCTTCCCAAGAACAACAAGTCTAGAATGCAGATATAAAGAAAGCTATGATTCAATCCAGTCAGAATCCCATATTTGTAAAAGGAAACTATTTGACCACCAGTTCCAAATAAATCTGGGAAAGAACAAGTCACCATCATCCTGAATAACAAGGACAGTTTAAAGAAAGGGGGTGAGAGGAGGGGCTTGCTTCCTACGACTCTCCTCATCTTTCACTTCACTCTGGACACTGAAATTCTTGCTATCCTGAGAATATTCCAGCAACTCTGCTACCTTAGGTCCTTTGCACCAGCTGTCACATCCACCTGGTAACAGGCAAGGCCCTAAAATCTGCCTGGTTCATCACTTCACTCTCCCCAAATCTCTACCCAAATGTCATTTTCTCAATAAGACTTACTCTGATATGAGGAATTCTTAATCTCAGGAAGCAAACTGAGGGTTGCTGGAGTGGTGGGGGGTGGGAGGGATGGGGTGGCTGGGTGATAGACACTGGGGAGGGTATGTGCTATGGTGAGCGCTGTGAATTGTGCAAGACTGTTGAATCACAGACCTGTACCTCTGAAACAAGTAATATATGTTTAAAAAAAAAAAGATAGTAGGAGGGGAAGAATGAAGGGAGGGAAATCGGAGGGGGAGACGAACCATGAGAGACGATGGACTCTGAGAAACAAACTGAGGGTTCTAGAGGGGAGGGGGGTGGGGGGAGGGGTTAGCCTGGTGATGGGTATTAAAGAGGGCACATATTGAATGGAGCACTGGGTGTTATACGCAAATAGTGAATCATGGAACATTACATCAAAAACTAATGATGTAATGTATGGTGATTAACATAACATAATAAAACAAAACAAAACAAAAACTACTTATAAAATGTTGGAATAAATAGAGGTAGTCAAATAGTTCTTGAGGAATCTGTAAAACTTTACCCAGGATGGTAAGCTCAAGAAAGGCCTCTTTGATTAAATGAAATATGAGTTGAGTCTTAAATCTTAAATCTTGAGAAATTAATTAGACAAAGAAGAGAAGATAGGAGAAATAGTATATGATAGAACACAAAGGAGAGTGAGCAAGAAGTATTTTTAAAAAGGTGTCCATAATAGTAAAAGTAATAGCAAACATTTATTAAACCCTCACTATGTACCATTTACCCTCCAAAGCACCTTGCATGTTTTTGTTTTTGTTTTTATGTGATCCTCATTATAATCTCAGAAATTAAAAAAAATACTTCCTCTGACGGCCCTATTTAATACTACAACCTCCTTCCACCTCATACTCTCATAATTCTCCTGCCTTAATCTATGCCTCCCTTGTCCTTTTGTCTCCTTTTTGTCTACCTTCATTTACATCTCCCCTTATCACTTTATAACATACATTTATTCATTTAATTTAGTATTTGTCTGCACCAGCTGCAGTGAAAGCTCCATGAGGATAGAGGTTTTCTTTGTTCACCAATATATCTCAAGTCCCTAGAATGGTGCTTCTCCATACATGCTAAATGAATGAATGAACATGTTAAGGAACCCTCCCAATTCCGGAGAAATAGGGAACCATCTACTGCATATGGCTCTACATGAAAAAAAGACAAATCCAAAAGGGACTTGACTATTAATCAAAGTAGAAGTTCAAGTCATAGGATCCATTTTCCCTCTCCTCGCACATAGGTCTCTTATTCCTCTATTCTTGTGAGTAACTGTATAGGAAAGGATTTTCAACTTTCCTAAAAAATGAAAAGGTATGTAGATTCCACTCAGTCACAGAACTGGGAAGGAATGGGAGAATGAGGCTATGAATTCTTACCTACTCTCCCAAGCAAGGACAAATTCTCTTCTTTCAATAATTATTGGGGCGCCTGGGTGGTTAAGCGACTGCCTTCGGCTCAGGTCATGATCCTGGAGTCCCCGGGATCGAGTCCCGCATCGGGCTCCCTGCTCAGCGGGGAGTCTGCTTCTCCCTCTGACCCTCTCCCCTCTCGTGCTCTCTCTCTATCTCATTCTCTCTCTCAAATAAATAAATAAAAACTTTAAAAAAAAACAAATAAAAATGTTTCAAAAAAACAAATAATTATTGAGTTCTAACTCTGTGGCAGGACCTCAGAACATGTTGGTGAAGACAGAAAAGAACCCTGATCTCCTGAAGATTAAATTCTAGTGTAATTATGTATCCTAATCCTCAGTCCTTACCAAGGTCTGTGCCCACATGCCCAATTATTAGAATTTACTTGCTCTGCTGAGGAGAGAAGAAAAAAGAAAACAAGTATTCATTACATTCATTCCTTAGAAACTTGCTGCTCAAGTATGGGCCCCCAACTAGCAGCGCCAGCTCACCTGGGAGCTTATTAGAAATGCAGACTCTCAGACCCTATTCCAGGCCTACTGAATCAGAAACTGCATTTTAATAAGATCCCCAGGTAATTCTTATGCACAGAAATGTTTGAGCTGCATTGCTTGGGAATTCTCCACTGAATACAAGCCTATTAGTATCACATAAAATGTGGGCAAGGGAAATGTGAGGATTAGAAAGGATAGAATCCAGTTCATTTTTCCTTTTGCTCATGAACAAAGAATATTATTTGATGCCATAGATGATATTAGAAATTGCAGAAGATTCTAGATTGATGTCCCTGATCATTTAAAAATTCACAGAATATAAAACTGATCTGAAACAAATATGTGATAATCATTTGCTAATGCTTTATGCATTTATATACATTCAAGAGGCAGCATTTAAAAGTATTTTTTTATTTTATTATGTTATGTTAGTCACCATACAACATTTAAAAGTATTAAGTAAATATGCTTAAGAGCATAGATTCTGAGGTCAGACTTCCTCATTTCTAAGCTGTCATATCATTAGTTGTGTTTCCTGGGCCAATCTTCTTGACCTCTCAAGCTTCAAATAGAAATAATAACACTACTCAGGACTTTATTCTGGGGACTAAATGGGTAATGTCCCATCCATACAAACTTTCAGTTATAAGATGAGAAACTTCTAGAGATCTAATGTACCACATGGTGACTATACTTAATAATGTACTCTATACTTGGAATTTGCTAAGAGATGTAAAGTGTCCTCACCACAAAAAAGGTAAAAAAAAAAATTAAAATTAAAAAAGAAAGCATAATGCCAAGCATCTAATAAGCGCTCAACAAATGTTAACTTTTACCAATATCATAATTATTATTTCAATCAACATTAATTTATTCAATAAATATTTTAGTAATAGGATACAATAATAGAGAAAATCAGGATAGAGTATGAGGACCCTACCTAAATAAGCTGGTCAGACAAGATCTCTCTGAGGAAACATGGAAACCTGAAGAAGGAGAATAGCCAATCACATAACGAGCATTAGAGTCACATGGAGGGAAGGAAAGAGAAGTTCAAAATTGGTACATTTCATGCAGGGCTTCATAGTCTAGAAAAAAGCATTGGATTTTACTCATAATCATTGGAAAGCTACTGAACCCTTTTTAGACAAGAGAGTGAATTAAACACAAATGTTTGTTGGGGCTCCATTGGGGGCAGAGGTCTAGGAAAATTCACTGGGACATGCAAAGATGAATTAAACATGGTGTCAGCTTCTAAGAAATTGTCATTCTAATAATCTGACTTGAGATTTAATGCCAAAGTGGTAATCCTCCTCCATGTCTTCCTGCCCTTCATCTTGCTGGCTGAGCCCCTCCTCACTGAACACTTCCACGGCCCAGTTTGCATGGCAGCTCCTTTGTGGAACTTGGGCTGGCTTCTTGTCCAGCCTGTCAGAGCATATCTGTGGAATATGCAAGGCCTCTATCTCATGGACTGTAATTAGTGGTGCTCCTCACTACACTTAGTTAAGGCTAAACCTACCCTTTTCACCTCGGCAGTCTCACCAGAGACAGAATTATAATGCTGGCATGTTGGCACACGGTAGGCACTCAATAAAGGTTATTTGGAGTGAAAAAACTAATTAAACATTTGTTTACCATATATTTCATTACTGCAAAAAATGTGTAAGAAAGTCAACTTCTGTATTTCAATGACAAACTACAGACCCTGAGGCTGGGGGTTTTCTTAAGGAAGATTATCTCTTTTAGTGACAACCCCCTGCAAGAGAAAAATCTCACTGTGAAATGCATTTTACTAACAAGTAAACAAGTACTTTACTCAGTTTATGTAGTTTTTTTTCTTTAACTTCTGTCCAAGATTATTACCATAGAAACCATAGAAGAATATATCTACCATTAGTGTTTTGGGTCTATTTTTCTTAGTTTTTCCTCCCCACAGCCCTTTGTGGTGATTCTCATCTTAGAGAAGGGGAAACTGAAGCACAGGAAGAGTAGGCCCACAATGAGTCAGTGATCAAACAAAGTCTTCCTGTGAGTGGGGTGCTCTGGAGGTGTCTCTGAGACAGCCACATTCGCCTCATCCCTGACATCGCCTCACCTTTCTGCACTTCTCCCCGCCCCCCCCCCCCCCCGCCACTTTCTCATATCCTCTTGGGTATAACTTCAACTCTTTCCTTGTCCTGTGAGTCGGGGCTTGTGTCCTTGGCCAACCCCAGGAAATCCAGCCACACCCCCAGACCCCTTATCTGGACAAAACCTCTATGTTGACTGGTTCCCTTATTCTTCCTCAGAGCTACTCACCTCTTCCCTATGGCCATTCTCTCCCTGCCACCCCTTCTCCTACCTGGTGCCAGATACTAGTTGATCCTTCCATTCCTGCCTCCCTTATTCCTGAAGTCCTGCTCTTTGAAACAAATATAGAACCTCAATATGACAAAGAACCCAAGGACTCATCCGATCTCACCCATTAAATTACCTTCCAAATTACTAGCAGCTAACCTGATCAACCAGTCTGTGCTAATAGAAGGTTAAAGGAAAGGAAGAAAGACCAACACTGAGAGGAGCCAAAATTAAGTACCCTTTCAACATTCCAGGCAGCTTAACTGCTGTATCTGCTTGGTCACGACCACCAAGCTAACATGTTCTAACATGAGTTAGAAGTCATCTTTACAAAAACTATTCTTGGACTCAAGAAGACAAGTGAAAAGAAATCTCCTCTTTACAAAAACTATTCTTGGACCCAAGAAGACAAGTGAAAAGAAATTCCCTTATGGATGAGTCTGTTACGTGAACATAGATCCTTGCTGGGGAGGCTCTGAAGGTGGGAAGGATCTGAAGCTTTTGGATGACCAGAAACTTAGACGATTTGAGAAGCATCTTTTAGGAAAAAGAATACAAATTCACAAACATGAAATTAGGTACTAAAGTGAACATTTCCTTAGAATGAGAAATCATGACAAACTGCACATTTTTAATAAGCTGATAAATATGACAAATATCACAAAATTCAGGGCAATCCAGGGCCAGAGCAGTGAAGAACCCTGAAGTTTGTTTCACCAGCATTCGGTAACAACAATTTTAATCCTGGAGTTCTTTTTCTTCTTCATTTTCTGTCTACATTTTTTTGAAAGTTTGTCTGTCGCCCCCTCCTCCATTCCCTCACTACTAAATCACTCCCTAATCATAGGCACTCAGTTCCAGTCCACACCACTACACTGAAACTATCTTCTCAAATGTCCCCAGTGGCTCCTGGTCACAAAGTCAGATGGCTTTTGCTCAGCCTTCATGCTCCTGGTCTCTCATTAGCCATAGATACTCACAACCATGCCTACCTTCTCAGAATTCTATCCGCCTTGGCATGCAAGAAGCTGTATTGTCACAATTTCCCTACTGCACATACTCATCTTTCTCTTTCATTGGTTTTACTTCCTCCTTCCATCTGTCATATTGCGCAAGGCTCACAACCCAAGGCTCAGTCCTCAGCCCTTGCTTTTATCCGTCTATGTGTTTGTTTATCACCTCTCAGAGCTTTAAACACATGAGTAACACCCAAATCTGTAACTTTGACCCTGACATCTCCCCTGTGTGTCAATCCTGCCAACTGGACATCTCTATATAAAAGTCCCCCTGAGACCTCAAACTCAGCATGCTCAAAGCCAAATTAATTCCATGCATCCCAAAACTAGTTGACCTCAGTAGATACTGAAATTCAGTGTTTCTAGAATTAAATGCATCATGTCCCCATAACTAGCTGTCTTTCAGAATTTCCTCTTTTCTATTAAAGGTCTGAGCTAAATGGATGAGTGTCAAGTCATAATCTCAGCAGAGGAAATGACACTCTCTTTTTTCTATCTTTTCTGCATAAAGTAATTCATTCTGGTTTGTTCCTCATGAGAACAGGAAGTAGCTCTGAAGGGTTGTCTGGGAGAAAGAACATCTGCACCCACTTCATGAGGTTAGTTTAAATATAATTCCGTGTCTGTCTCCAACGAGACTTGGAGCAGAGGCTCCAGGCCTCATCAGAATAAAAGCATTTTTTTCTTTTTTTTGTGGTCAATGATACTGCTGTGGTTCTAGCAGTTAATAGGAACTGTGGCATTTAAAAGGAAGGAGAAAACTGTATTACTAGCAAATAATAACAAACAAAATCTGTGTACTTGTAGAGTTGGGACACAAGAGTAAAAACAATGGTTAATCTCTTCTTAGTACCTGAAGGAATTAGAAAATGTCATTATAAAGGGGAGCAGAATGGCAGAGTTGGGGGGAAGGGCTTAAGAAGAACAGAGGAAGAAGAAAAGTAGAGAAGAGGGAGTGGGGAGGAGGGAGAGGAAGAGAAGAGAACACTAGCCCAAAGCTGGAAACTAACCCTATAAGAATACAATTGACTTTTCAATGCCCTAAAGGAAAAAAATAAAATTTTCTCAACTGAATATTGAGGAAAGATGGCTAGGAATTGACTAATCAGCCTCTAAGATTGACATATAGAATGGTTTCTGGTGGAAATTGACCTACAAGTCTGGAGAGAGATTCTGTTGTGGAGGCAGAACCCAGCAAAGCAAAGAAGCTGGAATGGAAAACCAAGAGAAGTAAGATCCCTTTCTCTTCAAAATCAAAATGTCAAGACCTACCCTGGGAGGGAAAGTGGTTTTATTCAGGAAGAAAAATACAGATTGATATTTTTTTCTTCTCTAGGTAATCTGGAGTCCATGTGCATATTATAGCTCTAGGTGATTGGGTAGCACATACAGAGAAGTTTTATAGTAACACGTCCTCATTTGTATTCTAAAGTGCATAATATCACAGAACAAAGAAATACCTTCAATACTCAGACCTGAGCACGTCTAAATGACAAATGGTCAGTATGTGAATATTCCTTCAGGTTCTGTCTTTGGCCCTTATTCTATTCATTTTCCGTTTGTGATCTTCACCTAATTTTGAGACCTGCACATACAACCCCCTACCACATATTTTCATCTGTGCGATGCTCAGGTTTTTTTGTCTCCATCCTATTCCCATGTAACACAATACCATTCAATAACACATAACACATTCAATGGGAAAAAAAATTGATTCTCATGCTCATGAATCTACAGGTTGACTGCAATTCAGCCAACCTAGACTGGGCTTGATTAGACAGCTCTGCTCTAAGCTGTGGGTTTGGCTCTGATCCACTCCATATGTGTTTGTTCTGAGTCCAGACTGGAGACCTTTTATTTTCATGGTAGTTATTGGAAGCTTCTTCCTTGAGTAGAAACACAGAGTGCCTCTTAAGTTTTTGAAAGGACACACTATCATTTTAATTCATATTCTATTGGTGAAAGCAAGCCATGCAGCCAAGCACAACATCAAAGACTCAGAGAAGTACAGCTTCTCTTCACACAGAGGCTAGGAAAGAGGAAGTGTATATCTGCTGAATGATCATCTCATTTATTACACTTCTCAAACTCAGTGTCTCCAAATCTCTCATCTGCCTCATTGTTCTCTCTTACTTAATGACTGGCATCATCATCTACCCAGTCAGAAAACCAAGAGTTATTCTAACTTCTGCATGCCCTCAGTAACTATTTATTGTCAAATCTTATTGGTTCTCATTCCTAAATTATTCAATTATCCATACTTAATTTAGGCCTGCAGAGAAAATTGTAATGATTTCCTGACTTCCTACTGACCCTTTCCATTGTTAGTTATTCTATTACACTAAAATGAAAATGTTAGACTAATCAAGGAAACCTAAATGATGACTAAAAAGAAGCTCTTTTATTAAAAACATAATTCCGGCTAATAAATGTGGAACCAATTATAGAATATGTACACCCTAATGAATAGTTGATTCATCAATATTTGAAACCATTAGATCAAGGGTTCTCAACCTCAGCATTAACATTTCTCATCATCAGACTTATTGTCTTTCTTAAATGTACTGACAGCATTCACCCATCTTCCTAATGATTTCACATACCTTGAACTTCTCAAATGCTTGAGAGACTGCACCTGTTATTCCCTTCACCTGTTTCCCGTCTCAGTTCCCCACCACAAAAGATTCAACAACTGCACTACTACCACATGCCAGGGTCTATCAGAACTCCCCTACCACTAGTCATGGGATCCTTATTGCCAGCTGGATGGTGGGCTACTTCATTCTAAAATTCTATTTTAAACTACCCTCAGACCACCTCTCTTAGGTAAAGTTCTCTGGGAATAGACATCAAGAGAGAGATTTGAGGAAGATCTATTTATTGAGATTAGCTTTCAGGAAGAACACCTTTGTGGGAGTGAAAGAAGCAGAACTATACAGAGGGAGAAATCGAATGCAATGAAGTTTCAGCAAAGGTCACTGCCCACCCCATGGGGAGCTCTGGAGGTGGGATGGCCCTTCAAAGCTGTGTTGTGATGAGCACTCGGTGTTATACGCAACTAATGAATCGTTGAACACCACATCAAAAATTAATGATGTGCTATGTGTTGGCTAATTGAACATAATAAAAAAAAGAAAAAAAAAGTTCTTGTGGCAAAAAGACAATGTACCATCTCGTTAACCAGCCCCTGGATGCAGATGCCTACAAAGAAGGTGTGAAACCTTGCACAAAGCAACTTCCTTCTGCTAAGGGCAATTTTCCTCAGCTGTGAACCCTCAGTGGCCAACATTTTCAGCTGCTGGGAAATGATTATCTAGGTCCTGACAGGAGAGGTGGGCAATGCACTGCATTATCCACTACACCTGTTAAGTAAAATGTAAGTTTTGAACAGAATCAGGTTCAACACTGTTTTTTGTATTGGGGGAGGGGAGTGGAGGGCATGTGACATCAAGACAGTTGAAGTACATAATACCTTGCCCCACCCTAACAACCTTTTATCTAATGCAGTGGTTCTTTACAGGGTCAATTTTGCCCCCATCAGGGGACATATGGCAATATCTGGAGATATTTTGGATTGCCATAACTGGGGAGAAGGTTGAGTGCTACTGACATCTGGTATGTAGAGGCTAGTGATGCTGTTAACCATCCAGCAGTGCACAAGGCAACAGTATCCCCAACAAAGACTGATCATGCCCAAAATGTTAATAGTGCTGAAGAGTGAGAAAGGCAGAAGGCCTTGTTGGCAGCGTCAAAGAGACTCTAACCCCAAAAGCTGGAGGACAGAAAAGTCTGAGCATCAGGCCCACGTCTAAATTAACAGGTCCCAGAGAAATTTAAAACCCCAACTCCAGCAAGTCCACTATACCAGAGTAAGGACCCAGGTTGGAAAAAGAATGGCACCCTGAAACGGAAACGGGACATCTGGGTCAATGCATTCAAAAAATCTTGAAACACCTGATTCCCAAGATCTTTTGGGCCTGCAGAAGAGGCCTACTCTTCCCTGTTAAAAGTTAACATTCCCCTTGCTTGAAGATGATACAGAGGCCTCTGCCTTGGAAGAAAATACTTTCAAATACAAAATTTACTTCCACCTCCCTTCTTCCTAGCCACCTGGCCAATAATTAGGGTCATTTGCAACATAGTGCATTATAGTGGGAAGACCAAACTCCTTCAGCCAAGACAGTAAATAAAAAACAATCTTGCATGCTGGGAGGAATGGCAGGGGTGATAGTCCTCATCTTATTTCCATTGAATTCGCCAGTCTGACTCTTGAAGAAACCATGTGGATCCTGGAGGATGACAGTGGACTACTATAAACTCTATCAGATACTACCTCTAAGTGCAACTGTGGTGACAAACGTGATGTCACATGGCTTTGATAGAGCACATTAGTTGGCTACAAAGTACAAGCCACGGATCTGGTCAATGAGTTATTTTCCATCTTATCAAGACAACAGATCAGAAACAGTTCACATTCACATGGAAGGGACAACAGTCTTCATCATGGTCTTGACCTATATTAACTCTCTTCCTCTGTCATAGTCTGAAAGGATTTGCACCATCTAAGCATCCCACAGAACATCACTTTAGTCTATCCTACAGATGACTCCAAGTTAACCAGCCAAGAAATGGCAAGTATTTTGGAAGCCTTGGTAAGACACATGCACTGCAGAGGGTGGGAGAAGTATCTCATGAAGACTCAGATCTCATCAGTAAAGACTGGAGGGGTCTAGTGGCCTGGGGCATAATTTACACAATTCCTTTACCAGGATCTCCCATCTCCCCTTGTACTCTTATCCTTCTACCACGATTCATGCAGACTTCCAATCACCCATCTCTTTATTTCTTGAGTGACACCAAAAAGTGCATATCCAAAACTGAACTCATAACCCTCCCCAGAGACTCTGCTCCTCTCCTGTTTTGTATCTCTTGGTGAATGTGTCTACCACCCACCCAGCTGCCCTAACAGAAAATCTGGGCATATGCCCAGGCTTTATTTCTCTCTTTATCCCCACATCCAGTTAATCACTGAGTCCTAAACATCTCCCATGTCAGGCTTCTCATGTTCCTCTCTACTACTCCTCTAATTCAGGCCTTCAGCATCCCTTCCCTGGACTGACAATGGAGATAATATTTGAGTGGAAAGAATAGCAATTTTGGAAACTTTTTGGTCTCCTGACTTGGGTTTCATTTCCATTTTACCCATTCTCTGTGTTTATTTACTTGGACAAGTAAATTAACCTCTCTAAGCCTCAGCTTCTTTATCTGTAAAATGAGATAACAAAAAGCCACCCCATAGGGTTGGTATAAGGATAAAATGAAACAAATGTGTAAAGTGCCTGACATAGAGGTAGAAGTTCATAAACGACAGCAATCTGCAGCACTGCTAGTACTAGTAGCAGTACAAAAACTTTCCCTGCTGATCTCACTGCCTTTAATTTCAAGTCTCTGGTTTATCTTGCCAAAGTGATTATTTCAACAGGTGGGTCTGGTGATGGTGCTACGTTGCTCCCTAACAAAAATTTTTCATTGATTTCTATCTAATGAAATGAAATTCCTTTGTAGCATTAACGAGTTCCTTTGTGACCCGCCGTGCGTTCTTTACACGTGCCCCACCCTGGGCCACCACCCTGACATTCTTCACTCAGACAACACGAATAGGTTTGTACATCCTCAACAACCAATACTCTCTCATGCCGCATTGCCTTTGTGCATGCTAGCCCCTCCGTCTAAATGTTCACCTGCCTGGCTCCTATTCATCTCTTATGTTTTGGCTTAAAAACTCTTTCCTCTGAGAAGCCACCACTGAATCCCTCTAGCAGATTTAAACACTATCTGAAGCTCCCATGAATTTTATACTCTGCTCCACTCCTGCAAGACCCCACTGTACTCCCCTGTGACTAGATGCATGCCATTCTCCCCCACTTTACTATGCAACCCTTGAGGTCAGGGAGTCTGTCTGATTCATATTTGTACCCCACCCCACACTCCACACCTGGTACCTAGTAAAAGCTGAATGAAGGAATGATGGCCACCATCTTGTGCATAATTAAATCCATATTTAATAATATAATAAATATAGAAACCTCAGCCCCAAAATTCAGGAGTGTACAAATACAACTTTCTTTATTTTGTTATCACTCATCTCAATCTTTATCTCGTGTTCTCATTCCAGTGCTGCAGGAAATTTAATCTTAATTTAATTCAGAGTTTTCTCAGTTAATTCAGGACTTCTTTCCCACCCTTCCTCCTGGATACATCTAAGTATCTCAGGTTGTAAAGTATCCCGAGGCACTGAGAAGGGGAGGAGAAACACCTGGTCCTTCGACTTCACTTGGCCCTATTTAGCATCAGCTCAGACACCATCATTCCCTTCTGGGTTATATGGGACACAGCTACATTCTCCCTGCCCCACCCATTATGTCCCCCCAGGATGGTGTCTGTCTGTCTGGGGTGTGTATGTCTCTCTCTCCCAGCTACTTCCATCCTGTTCTTGGGCATCCAGAACATATTCAGTTGTTTCACATGCTTTATTGGAGTGAAAGGAAATTCTGCAAGCTCTTTCTGCTTAACTATCACATGTGGTCCCATCTACTCCACTACCCCCCTACCATGCAGGGTAGAGGGAAACTTCTTCAAAACTGTCACCACTCCTGGCTCCACTGAGATTATAAGTATAGTTACCCTCTGCTCTCTTATCACCCAAATTCATGTAGGATTCTTACCATATGTTCCTCCCATCTCCAGACTGTGCCTGAAGGAGGGTGTCAAAAAGGAACCCACATCAGCATTTAGTGTTCCAGTTCACATGACTGCTTTCCATCAGGGTGCATCACTTCCTCAGAGACAGAATGATCTAGTCCGGTATAAGTAAAATTAGCTCTGACTCACCTGCTCTTCCAAATCTATTATATTTCTCTTTAACTTGAAGACCTGTGCCTTTTGGGACTTAGGCTGTTGAGACTCCAAAACATGGGTCTTTGTAACTCAAAATAAGCCTCTGAAATGCAACCATCAAGAATCTGATTCTTTTCTTCATTAATTCAACAATTATTTATTAGGTACAAATAGGGACTGTTGCAGGTTCTAGTGACACCGGAGATAAGTCCTTTCCTTAATGAGATTAGAGTTTGGTGAAATCTTACTTTCCTAAGTGTTTTTAGAAAGCTCTTTCCTAAGGCAGTAAACATAGACAATCCTAGCTGACTGTAGTATGGGAGGATGGTTCCCAAGCTACAGAAAGGGGGAGGAAAGTAACACATCAGTTAATTTGTAACTAAGTGCTATCTCACTACAGCAGGCAAAACCCTTCATGAGATGCCCCACTTCTAGATTACCTTCTGTTTCCCCACAAATATTCTATACTCCAGCCTTACACAATGCAACAATAGCCACAATGGGTCATGCTCTCTTACCCCTTCATGCTTTTACCCTTTCTTTCCCAAGCAACTTTTTAAGTAGCTTCAGTTGGACCTCCCTATTAAGCCTTCCCTGCCCACTAAGTTAAGGGTCCCTTATCAGTGTTGCTACAGCATTTGTGTTTACTCCTTCCACAGCATGTGTCCCAAGGAATTTGCTGGGGGCTGGATTTTAGCACCTCGTCATTAACCTGTGAACTCCTTGAGAATAAGGACAGTTTCTTTTATCTCTGTATCTTCATGTTTAACATACTGTAGATGCTCAAAGAATATTGAATGATACGTAGCTTTTAAAATGAATATATTTTCCATATAAAAATTTAGCATAGGTTGGAATTAAAAAGAAAATAATTGCAATGGTTCAGGAATGGCTAAATAAAGGTACGAAAGGGAAGGTGTCTGTTAAAGTAAACTATGACAGGGGCACCTGGGTGGCTCAGTCATTAAGTATCTGCCGTCGCCTCAGGTCATGATCCAGGGTCCTGGGATCGAGCCCCGCATCGGGCTCCCTGCTCGGCGGGAAGCCTGCTTCTCCCTCTTCCACTCCCTCTGCTTGTGTTCCCTCTCTCGCTGTGTCTCTCTCTGTCAAATAAATAAATAAATAAGTAGTATTTTTTAAAAAAAAGTAAAACTATGACAAATTCAAAGATGAAGGACCACTGGGCCTGCAGTAGTATCACAAGTAACCTATAATGACATCTGCCTTCCTCAGCCCTCCAGTCTCTCACCAGTGCCACAGAAACCCAGGCAATGCAACCTGCAGGGGTCAAGGCAGAGCAGAGGAAATGTTAGAACTCAGCGTGAGGGCAAACAGGGTAAGAAATGAATGCCATTAACTAACTTCCCAGTTGCCAGCCAACACCTGAGTTAATGGCTAATATTTTAATATGTGTTTCTGGATAATCTGAGAACAAGACCCTTTGAGAAAGCGTTATTGGAGGGTTGGAGGTAAAGGAGAAAAAAAGGCATCAAAGAGTAAGAGAAAAAAAACTAATATTTTTAAATTTAAATTTTAGGTAGTTAAGATACAGTGCAATATTGTTTCTGGAGTAGAATTCAGTGATTCATCACTTACATGTAACACCCAGTGCTCATCATAACAAGTGCCCTCCTTAGGACCCATCACCCATCTAGCCCATCCCCGACCCACCTCCCTCCACCAACCCTCAGTTTGTTCTCTGTCATTAGGTCTCTTATGACTTGTTTCCCTCTTTCCTTTTTTTCTTCCCCCTTCCCATATGTTCATCTCTTTGCTTTCTTAAATTCCACATACGAGTGAGATCACATGGTATTTGTCTTTCTTTGATTTATTTCATTCATAACACACTTTAGCTCCATCCATGTCATTGCAAATGGCAAGATTTCATTCTTTTTGATGACTAATAAATAGTCAATTAGTAATAATAGTAATACTAAATAGTAATAAATAGTTTTGATGACTGAGTAATAAATAGTATACACACACACACACACACATACACACACAAATACACACCCCACATCTTCCTTATCCACTCATCAGTCAATGGACATTTGGGTTCTCTCCATAGTTTGGCTATTGTTGATAATGCTGCTACAAACATCACAGTGCATATATCCCTTCAAATCTATATTTTTGTATTCTTTGGGTAAATACCAAGTAGTGCAATTGCTGGATCATAGGGTGGTTCTATTTTTAACATTTTGAGGAACCTCCATACTGTTCTCCAGAGTGGCTGCACCAGTTTGCATGCCCACCAACACCTGTTATTTCTTGTGTTGTTAATTTTAGTCATCTTGACAGTTGTGAGATGGTACCTCATAGTGGTTTTGATTTGTATTTCCCTGATGATGAGTGATGTTCAGCATCTTTTTGTGTGTCTGTTAGCCACCTGGATGTCTTTTTTGGAAAAGTGTCTCTTCATATCCTCTGCCCATTTCTTAACTGGGTTATTTGTTTTTTGGGTGTTGAGTTTGATAAGTTCTTTGTAAATTTTAGATACTAACCCTTTATCAAATATGTTGTTTGCAAGTATATTCTCCCATTCTGTAGGCTGCCTTTTAGCTTTGATTGTTTCCTTTGCTGTACAGAAGCTTTTTATCTTGATGAGGTCCCAATAGTTCATTTTTGCTTTTGCTTCCCTTGCCTATAGTGATGTGTCTAGTAAGACCTTGCTACAGCCAAGATCAAAGAGGTTGCTGCCTGTGTTCTCTTCTAAGATTTTGATGGTTTCCTGTCTTACATTAAGGTCTTTCATCCATTTTGAATTTATTTTTGGGTATGGTGTAAGAAAGTGGTCCAGTTTCATTTTTCTACATGTTGCTGTCCAGTTTTCCCAACACCATTTGTTGACGAGACTGTCTTTTTTCCATTGGATATTCTTTCCTGCTTTGTTGAAGATTGTTGTGGGTCCATTTCTGGGTTTTCTATTCTGTTCCATTGATCTATGTGTTTGAAAAACTAATTGTTTCAAGTCTAGCCCATTGAGAACTAAGGTTTCAATAAAGTGGCTCAATATAAAACTATAAAATATATAGAAAAAAGTTAAGAAATGCACAAAACCTATATAAAAACTTCAGCAATCATAGTATAAGACATAAATGTATCCTTACACAACTCAATATCAGAAACAAGTAAACAAACAATCCAATTAAAAAAATGGGCAGAGGACCTCAACAGACATTTCTCCAAAGAACACACACAGATGTCCAACAGATACAAGAAGAGGCACTCAACATCACTCGTCATCAGAGCAATGCAAATCAAAACCCCAATGAGATATCACGTCACACCTGTCAGAATGGCTATTATCAAAAAGACAAGAAATAACACGTGTTGGGGAGGATGAAGAGAAAAGGGAACCCTGGTGCCCTACTGGTGGGAGAGCAAAACAATGTAACCACTGTGGAAAACAGTATGGAGGTTCCTCAAAAAAATTAAGAATAGAACTCCTATACAATCCAGTAATTCCACTAGTGGGTAATTACCCAAATAAAATGAAAACAATAAGTTGAAAAGCTATATGAACCCTTATGTTCATTGCACCATTATTTACAATTGCCAAGATACAGAAGTAATCGAATGAAGTGTCCACTGTTAAGAGTAATGGATAAAGAAGATGGGGTATACATATACAATGTAATGTTACTGAGCCATAAAAAAGAATGAAATCTTGCCATTTGTGGCAGCATGGATGGACCTAGAAGTTATGATGCTGAGGGACATAAGTGAGAGAAAGACAAATGTATGATTTCACTTATGTATGGAATCCAAAAAACAAAATAAGACAAAAGAGAAACAGATTCAAAGACACAGAGAACAATCTGGTATTGACAGAAGTGGGTGGGGAGATGGAGGAAATGGGGGAAGGGGGTTAAAAGGTACAAACTTCCAATTATAAAATAAATAAGACATGGGGATGCAATGTACAGCATAGGGAATATAGTTTATGACATTGTAACAACCTTATATAGTAACAGATGGTTGTGGTGATCACTTCATGATGTATATGCTAAATGCTAAATCACACAGCAAAAGTGATATAATATTGTATGCCAACTACACTTCAATAAAACAAATAAATAAATATATCGAATTAACATGTTATACACCTTAAATTGACACAATGTTATATGGCAAATATGTTAATAAAAAAAGAAAGAAAACTATAACTTTTCTGAAGGAATATAAAATAATCAGTAAACACTGACTCCATATCATATTCTCCTAGAAAGGTAGACTTCACAGTGTAGAGTGGTAAATTCCCCCTAATTAAATTATAGTAAATTTTCTGTAATTCCAACCAAAAGTCCAGTACGATTTGGCAGGGAAGTAGGTGGGAAGAACACTGAATGAGTTGATTAAGTCTATGTACAGAGTAAATATACCAAAATTGCCAACATTTTGAAGAAAAAAAGTCACAGAGACAGTTATTAAAATAGTCATGACTGCAATACAAAGAGATCAAAAGAACAGAAGAGAGAGTTTAAGATGAAACCTAAGCATAAGAGGAGGCTTAGTCTAAGACAGTGCTGTCGTTTTGACAGAATGGGAAATTAAAAGATGGTGTTGCTTATGTTATCAGTTATCTATCTTGAAAAAGTTATGTTTACTACCTAACTCCCACTATATAAAAGTGGGTTTTTAAATACATTATAGAGCTAAAGCACAATGAAAATTTTATATTAGAAAAAATAGAGAAATACACAATTTAATAGGGTGAGGGAAGACTAAGTGTGACAAGAAGTTGAATAAGAAACAATAGATTTGGAGGCAGAGCAAGATGGCAGAGGAGTAGGAGACCTGGATTTCGTCTGGTCTCAGGAATTCAGCCGAATAGGGATCAAACCATTCTGAACACCTACGAACTCAACAGGAGATAAAAGAAAAGATCACCAACAACTCTTTGAACAGAAAAGCGACCACTTACTGGAAGGTAGGACATGCGGAGAAGTGAATCCGAGGCGATATCTGGGAGGATAGACGGCGGGGGGAGGGGGCCTCCGTCGGCTGCTTCTGGCAAGTGATAGAGCCACGGAGCACAAAATCGGAACTTTTAGAAGTCGGCTCCGCTGAGGGACGTCGCTCCAGTGGCTAAGCGGGGGGTGGAACCCTCACGGGACAGTGTAGTCTCAGGACCCTTGGGGTCACAGAAAGACCGGGGGTGCCTGAGTGCGGCAGAGCTCCTGGGTATCGGAGCGGGGAAGCTGGCTGCAGAGACGGAGCCGAGGCACAGGCTCTCAGCTCGGGGTTGCCATAAACTGTGATCGGTGACAGTCGGGCCACTGCTCCTCCAGCAGGGACCCAAAAAGCGGCAGATCCGGGGAGACTCCCCTTCCTCCTCTGGGAGGAGGGGTGGGAGAGTGCACCGCAGGGATCTGCTGGGTTTGGAAACTCCACACGGAGTCAGGCGCCAGAGATAGAAACGCTCGGTCACATCCCGGGTGAGCACGGAGTGCAGCCGGAGACCGGGGAGACGGGAGTGATTGGCTGCTTTTCTCTGGGGGCGCACTGATGAGTGGAGCCCCGAGTTCTCAGCTCCTCTGGGGCGGAGATTGGAGGCCGCCATTTTCACCCTCTTCCTCCAAAGCTGTATGGAAAGCTTGCAGGGAACAAAAACTCCGGAGAGCAAACCAGATCAGATTACTTAGCCCGGACCCGGCAAGGGCGGGGCAATTCCTCCTCCGGCAAAGACATTTGGGAACCACGGCAACAGGCCCCTCCCCCAGAAGATCAACACGAACAGCCAGCAAGCCAAGACCAAGTTTACCGATCATTGAGAACGGGAGAACTCCAGCGCTAGGGGAATACTGCACATAGAATCCATGGCTTTTTTACCATGATTCATTAGTCTTTCAAAGTTAATTTTTTTTAACTTTTTTTTTGAATTTTTCTTTTTCCCTTTTTCAACCAACATCTTATCAATCCCTTTTAAAAAAAAAATTATTTTTCATTTTTAGAGTCATATTCTATCCCTTCATAGTAGTTACCCTTATTTTTGGCATATATATATATATATATATAAGTAGTTCTCTCTTTAAAATTTTGAGACACAGTTTCTTCTAACAGATCAAAATATACCCGAAATCACTAGTGTATGGCTTTCTTCTAGTCTCCTGCCTGATCACATTCTCTCCTTTTTTTTTCTTTTTTTTAAATCTTCTTCTTTCTTTTTTCAAACAACTTCTTATCTTATCAATTCCTTTAATAAAATCTTTTATAATTTTCATCTTTACAATCATATTCCATCCCTTCATTGTATCAACCCTTATTTTGTACATATATAATTCTTTCTTTCTTTAAAATTTTAGGAGGCACTTTCTTCTAACAGACCAAAATACACCCAAAATCTAGTGTGTGGCACTGATCTATACAACAGCCTGATCATACTTGATCATATTCTGGTTTTTTTGTTTTGTTTTGTTCTGTTTGTTTTTATCTTTATCTTTTTTTTCTCTCTTTCTTTTTTCTTTCTTTCCCTTTCTTCTGCCCTGGTTTCAGGTCTTTTCTGATTTGTTTAGAGTATATTTTCTGGGGACGTTGCTAACCTGTTAGCATTTTGTTCTCTTATTCATCTATTCTCTTCTGGACAAAATGACAAGACAAAAAAATCACCTCAACAAAAAGAACAAGAGGTAGTACCGTCTGCCAGGGACCTATCAATACGGACATTAGTACGATGTCAGACCTAGAGTTCAGAATGATGATTTTAAAGATACTAGCTGGGCTTGAGAAAAGCATGGAGGTTATTACAGAAACCCTTCCTGGAGAAATAAAAACTAAAATCTAACCAAGTCGAAATCAAAAAGGCTATTAATGAGGTGCAATCAAAAATGGGGGCACTAACTGCTAGGATAAATGAGGCAAAAGAGAGAATTAGCAATATAGAAGACCAAATGATGGAAAATAAAGAAGCTGAGAAAAAGAGAGATAAGCAACTACAGGATCACGAGGGCAGAATTCGAGAGATAAGCAATACGATAAGACGAAACAACATTAGAATAATTGGGATCCCAGAAGAAGAAGAGAGAGACAGAGGGGCAGAAGGTATATTGGAGCAAATTATAGCAGAGAACTTCCCTAACGTGGGGAAGGAAACAGGCATCAAAATCCAGGAGACACAGAGAACCCCTCTCAAAATCAACAATAATAGGTCAACACCCCGACATCTAATAGTAACACTTACGAGTCTCAGAGACAAAGAGAAAATCTTGAAAGCAGCCCGGGAGAAGAGATATGTAACCTATAATGGTAGAAACATTAGACTGGTAACAGACCTATCCACAGAGACCTGGCAGGCCAGAAAGGACTGGCATGATATCTTCAGAGCACTAAATGAGAAAAATATGCAGCCAAGAATACTATATCCAGCTAGGCTGTCATTGTAAATAGAAGGAAAGATAAAAAGCTTCCAGGACAAACAAAAACTAAAGGAATTTGCAAACACGAAACCAGCCCTACAAGAAATATTGAAAGGGGTCCTCTAAGCAAAGACAGAGCCTAAAAGCAGCATAGACCAGAAAGGAACACAGATAATATACAGTAACAGTCACCTTAGAGGCAATACAATGGCACTAAATTCATATCTTTCAATAGTTACCCTGAATGTAAATGGGCTAAATGCCCCAATCAAAAGACACAGGCATTCAGATTGGATAAAAAAACAAGATCCATCGATATGCTGTCTGCAAGAGACTCATTTTAGACCCAAAGACACCCCCACATTGAAAATGAGGGGGTGGAAAACCATTTGCCATGCTAATAGACACCAAAAGAAAGCTGGGGTGGCAATCCTTATATCAGACAAATTAAATTTTAAACCAAAGACTGTAATAAGAGACGAGGAAGGACACTATATCCTACTTAAAGGGTCTATCCAACAAGAAGATCTAAAAATTGTAAATATCTATGCCCCGAACATGGGAGCAGCCAATTATATAAGGCAATTAATAAAAAAAGCAAAGAAACACATTGACAACAATACAATAATAGTGGGGGACTTTAACACCCCCCTCACTGAAATGGACAGATCATCTAAGCAAAAGATCAACAAGGAAATAAAGACTTTAAATGACACACTGGACCAAATGGACTTCGCAGACATATTCAGAACATTCCATCCCAAAGCAACGGAATACACATTCTTCTCTAGTGCTCATGGAACATTCTCCAGAATAGATCACATCCTAGGTCACAAATCAGGTCGCAACTGGTACCAAAGGATTGGGATTATTCCCTGCATATTTTCAGACCACAGTGCTTTGAAACTAGAACTCAATCACAAGAGGAAAGTCAGAAAGAACTCTAATACATGGAGGCTAAAGAGCATCCTACTAAAGAATGAATGGGTCAACCAGGAAATAAAAGAAGAATTTAAAAAATTCATGGAAACCAATGAAAATGAAAACACAACTGTCCAAAATCTTTGGGATACAGGAAAGGCAGTCCTAAGAGGAAAGTATATAGCAATGCAAGCCTTTCTCAAGAAACAAGAAAGGTCTCACATACACAACCTAACCCTACACCTAAAGGAGCTAGAGAAAAAACAGCAAATAAAGCCTAAACCCAGCAGGAGAAGAGAAATAATAAAGATCAGAGAAGAAATCAATGAACTAGAAACCAAAAGAACAGTAGAACAGATCAACGAAACCAGGAGCTGGTTCTTTGAAAGAATTAATAAGATTGATAAACCCCTGGCCAGACTTATCAAAAAGAAAAGAGAAATGACCCAAATCAACAAAATCATGAATGAAAGAGGAGAGATCACAACCAACACCAAAGAAATACAAACAATTATAAAAACATATTATGAGCAACTCTATGCCAGCAAATTAGATAACTTGGAAGAAATGGTGCATTCCTAGAGATGTATCAACTACCAAAATTGAACCAGGAAGAAATAGAAAACCTGAACAGACCTATAACCACTAAGGAAATTGAAGCAGTCATCAAAAATCTCCCAACAAACAAAAGCCGAGGGCCAGATGGCTTCCCAGGGGAATTCTACCAAACATTTCAAGAAGAATTAATACCTATTTTCCTGAAACTGTTCCAAAAAATAGAAATGGAAGGAAAACTTCCAAACTCATTTTATGAGGCCACCATTACCTTGATCCCAAAACCAGACAAAGACCCCATCAAAAAGGAGAATTACCGACCAATATCCTTGATGTACATGGATGCAAACATTCTCACCAAAATACTAGTCAATAGGATCCAACAGTACATTAAAAGGATTATTCACCACGACCAAGTGGGATTTGTCCCTGGGCTGCAAGGTTGGTTCAACATCCACACATCAATCAACGTGATACAATATATTAACAAAAGAAAGAACAAGAATCCTATGATCCTCTCAATAGATGCAGAAAAAGCATTTGACAAAGTACAGCATCCTTTCTTGATCAAAACTCTTCAGAGTATAGGGATAGAGGGTACATCCCTCAATATCATAAAAGCCATCTATGAAAAACCTACACCGAATATCATTCTCAAAGGGGAAAAGCTGAGAGCTTTCCCCCTAAGGTCAGGAACGCAGCAGGGATGTCCACTATCACCACTGCTATTCAACATAGTATTAGAAGTCCTAGCCACAGCAATCAGACAACAAAAAGAAATCAAAGGCATCCAAATCGGCAAAGAGGAAGTCAAACTCTCACTCTTTGCAGATAATAGGATACTTTATGTGGAAAACCCAAAAGACTGCACCCCAAAACTGCTAGAACTCATACAGGAATTCAGGAAAGTGGCAGGATATTAAATCAATCCACAGAAATCAGTGGCATTCCTATACACCAACAACAAGACAGAAGAGAGAGAAATTAAGGAGTCGATCCCATTTACAATTGCCCCCAAAACCATAAGATACCTAGGAACAAATTTAACCAAAGAGGCAAAGGATCTGTACTCAGAAAACTATAAAATACTCATGAAAGAAATTGAGGAAGACACAAAGAAATGGAAAAACGTTCCATGCTCATGGACTGGAAGAACAAACATTGTGAAGATGTCAGTGCTACCTAGAGCAATCTACATATTTGATGCAATCGCCATCAAAATACCATCCACTTTTTTCAAAGAAATGGAACAAATAATCCTAAAATTTGTATGAAACCAGAAGAGACCCCGAATAGGGTGCCTGGGTGGCTCAGTTGGTTAAGCGACTGCCTTCAGCTCAGGTCATGATCCTGGAGTCCCGGGATCGAGTCCCGCATCGGGCTCCCTGCTCAGCAGGGAGTCTGCTTCTCCCTCTGACCCTCTTCCCTCTCGTGCTCTCTATCTCTCATTCTCTCTCTCTCAAATAAATAAATAAAATCTTTAGAAAAAAGAGAGAGAGACCCCGAATAGCCAGAGGAATGTTGAAAAAGAAAAGCAAAGGTGGTGGCATCACAATTCCAGACTTCCAGCTCTATTACAAAGCTGTCATCATCAAGACAGTATGGTACTGGCACAAAAACAGACAAATAGATCAATGGAACAGAATAGAGAGCCCAGAAATGGACCCTCAACTTTATGGTCAACTAATCTTCGACAAAACAGGAAAGAATGTCCAATGGAAAAAAGACAGTCTCTTCAACAAATGGTGTTGGGAAAATTGGACAGCCACATGCAGAAGAATGAAACTGGACCATTTCCTTACACCACACACAAAAATAGACTCAAAATGGTTGAAAGACCTAAATGTGAGACAGGAATCCATCAAAATCCTAAAGGAGAACACAGGTAGCAACCTCTTCAACCTCAGCCACAGCAACTTCTTCCTAGAAACATCACCAAAGGCAAGGGAAGCAAGGGCAAAAATGAACTATTGGGATTTCATCAAGATAAAAAGCTTTTGCACAGCAAAAGAAACAGTCCACAAAACCAAAAGACAACTGACAGAATGGGAGAAAATATTTGCAAATGACATATCCGATAAAGGGCTAGTATTCAAAATCTGTAAAGAACTTATCAAACTCAACACCGAAAGAACAAATAATCCAATCAAGAAATGGGCAGAGGACATGAACAGACATTTTTCCAAAGAAGACATCCAAATGGTCAACAGACACATGAAAAAGTGCTCAACATCGCTCGGCATCAGGGAAATCCAAATCAAAACCTCAATGAGATAACACCTCACACCAGTCAGGATGGCTAAAATGAACCAGTCAGGAAACGACAGATGTTGGCGGGGATGCCGAGAAAGGGGAACCTTCCTACACTCTTGGTGGGAATGCAATTGGTGCAACCACTCTGGAAAAAAGTATGGAGTTTCCTCAAAAAGTTAAAAATAGAGCTACCCTACGATCCAGCAATTGCACTACTGGGCATTTACCCCAAAGATACAAATGTAGGGACCCAAAGGGGTATGTGCACCCCAGTGTTTATAGCAGCAATGTCCACAATAGCCAAACTGTGGAAAGAGCCAAGATGTCCATCAAAAGAGGAATGCATGTAGAAGACGTGGTATATATACACAATGGAATATTATGCAGCCATCAAAAGGAATGAACTCTTGACATTTGCAACGACGTGGATGGAACTGGAGGGTGTTATGCTGAGTGAAATAAGTCAATCAGAGAAAGACATGTATCATATGACCTCACTGATATGAGGGATTCTTAATCTCAGGAAACAAACTGAGAGTTGCTGGAGTGATGGGGGGGTGGGAGGGACGGGGTGGCTGTGTGATAGACATTGGGGAGGGTATGTGCTATGGTGAGTGCTGTGAATTGTGCAAGACTGTTGAATCACAGACCTGTACCTCTGAAACAAATAATGCAATATATATTAAGAAAAAAAAAGAAGATAGCAGGAGGGGAAGAATGAAGGGGAGTAAATCAGAGGGGGAGACGAACCATGAGAGACGATGGACTCTGAGAAACAAACTGAGGGTTCTAGAGGGGAGGGGGGTGGGGGGTTGGGTTAGCCTGGTGATGGGTATTGAGGAGGGCACGTTCTGCATGGAGCACTGGGTGTTATGCACAAACAATGAATCATGGAACACTACATCAAAAACTAATGATGTAATGTATGGTGATTAACATAACAATAAAAAAATTTAAAGTAAAAAAAAAGGTAGAGATAGTCAAAATGAATAATAAAGCAAGACTCAACTATAAAAAAAAAACCAATAGATTTGGTTTAAAAAAAATTAAACATTTCTACAATGAAAATAACAGACAGATGACCCAAGGGGAAGAAACATTTACAATACATGTAAGAGTTACATTTGTACCACATAAAGAGCTACTATAAACCAGTAATAAGACAATAGCTTAATTTTTAAAAGAGTAAATCATATTACGTAATTCACTGGAGAAATACAAATGGCGATAAATAAAACTAGTGAAAGAGTTTCAATTTCAAAAATATTTTTTGAAATGTAAATTATAATGAAAAGATTTTTGCCTGCTAGTGTTATAAAATTTTTACAAATGATAATATATATAGTGCTTACAGTATAGAGAAAAGGCACTCTTCCATGGTGTTGGTGGGAGTGTAACTTGTACAGATTTTTATTTTCTTTTTTTTTTGAGATTTTTATTTATTTATCTATTGGAAGTAATGCAGGAGCATGGGGGAGGGACGGAGCGACAAGAAGACTCCCCGCTGAGCTCTCTTCAGAGATAATGACCTGAGCTTAAATCAGATGCTGCTATGCATATTGCTATGTACATTATAGTCCCAACCAATAATGCATCGTTTTATCCAAAATAACATGAACAGGCTCTCGTCTCTGCCTGGAACCTCCTCAGCTTAATCTTTGTATCCCTGGCTCTTGTTTATATATATATATATATATATATATATATATATATATATATATATAATATACTATATTAGTATATACTACCCGGGTGCCCCTTGTACAGCTTTTTAGAGCCCAATTTGACAATACCCATCGAAAGTTATAAGATAGTTTAGGACTATCCCTTCCAATTCTACTTTTCTATGCTAGAGAAATCCTAGCAGAAATGCACAGATATGTATATAAACAGTTTTACAGCGTTTTTTGTTTTTTTGTTTTTTTTAGATAGCTGAACTCTGGGAACAAAGTACATGTCCCTTAGAGAAACAACTGAAGCAACATGGTGATGGTCCCTGCACACAGCCATCAAAAAGAAAGAGGTACACCTGTGTTATGGAGCTAAGGAGGTGTCCCTGGTGTTTTGTTCAATCACTTATTCTACACTTTTATTAAGCACCAGAATAAAAGTCGACATGGATCTAATTGGAAAAGTACACAAACAGGAGAAAAAGGACTAGGAAATAATTACAGTAGGTGCCGTAAAGGAAACAGAGTAGAAAATAGTGGGCGTAATCCCTGATTCATCTCTTTTCCACACACCCAACACCCAATCAGCCGAACTGAAAATTCTTAATTACTAACACGTAGATCAAATTTTTCCACTTCCCTCCAATTCCCCTGCTATGATGCTTTTCAGTATCTTCCCTTAGTCCTAACAATAAACTCTAAAGCCCCCAGCCCAGTTCAGAGAGCCCTACCTGATCCGGGCTCAGTCTACCTCTCCAGCACCCTCCCGCCATCCTCCGCCACACCTGCCCTCACTCTTTCCCTGCTATGTGTGTGCCAAGTTCGCTCTGGCTTAAAGCCAGGCACCTGCCAGGGTGACTTTCAACACGGACAGAGGAAAGAGCCACCCCCAGTGGCAAGTTTGGAAATGTAGGTAGGACACATCTGGTAGCCCGAAAAGATTTCAACCTCAAACTGAACAAAAGAATACAGAAACAGGGAATCTCATGCATGCGCCCTCAGAGCCTAACACCCCGCGAGACTGATTCCCGTAAATGCCTGATTTAGGGGAAACTGGCACTTATCTCCTCACCAGTGAATATCTGCCAAGAATCTCTCCCCATCCTTAAGCCAACGAATTTACTGCTTGGACTCTGGCTGGTCTTCCCCCTCTTTGTGCTCCCCGCCCATAAATAAAGCCTGACTAAACCCCTCCAAGGGACTGCTTGGAGCTTGGTACAGCATGCATCTGCCAATAGCAATTCCCTGCTACTCGGAAATCAACTGAATTTCTGCTAACTCAGGTTTGCCTCAGTTTACCTTTTTATTTAAATTGACAGTTGTCTCAGTAATGAGGGAACATATGGCCCTTAAGCACTTAAAACTGCTATGAATATTGCTATGTGCATTACAGTCCCACCCAATAATGCATTGTTTTATCCAAAAAAACATGAACAGGCTGTCGTCTCTGCTTGGAACCTCCTTAGCTTAATCTTTGTATCCCTGCCTCTTGTTATATATATATATATATATATATATATATATATATATATATATATATATATATATTATGTAATCTCTATGCCCTCAAACCCACAACCCTGAGATCAAGAATCAGATGCTCTACTAACTGTGGCTCTTGTTATTTTAAATGACACCCCCTCAGAGAGGCTTTCCCTCCAATGTAGTTATCTTAATACTCTATTTTAATTCTCTATCTAGTGTTTATCATTATCTGATAATTTATGTATTTGATTTATTTGCTTGTTTTTTATTAAATTTTCTCCATGACTACCACCATTCTTGCCCTTAACTAGGCTGTAAATTTAAAGGAACAAGGAACTTATCTGTCTTGTTCACCACTGTATCCCCTAAACAAAGCTTGGCACCTAGTGGGTGCTTAAGAAATGTTTGTAGAATGAATGAAGAATATTGACATTATCGGTTCTGTCAGAACATAATTCTCCACCTGCTGAAAAAAAAGGCATATAGCTTGTGATAGTTTTCTACTACTTTTTAAAATATTGATATATAAGCGTATATATTTATAGAAAATTAAAAACAAATGGAAGTACTATCAAATTATTGTTATAGAAGTAACCATTATAAATTTTGAAGTGTCTAATATCCATCTCAAGCTTCTATCAGGAAAAAAAGCCAAATCTCTAAAACAAAGAAGATGGAGAAGAAAAAAAAAAAAAAAGGAATAGCAGTACTGAAGGGGTACCTGGGTGGCTCAATCGGACTTTGGCTCAGGTCATGATCCTGGGACCCTGGGATTGAGTCCCACGTAGGGCTCCCTGCTCAGCGGGGAGTCTGCTTCTCCCTCTCTTTTTGCCTCTCTCCTCCACTCATGCTCTCTCTCTTTCTCTCAAATAAATAAATAAATAAATAAATAAATAAATAAATAAAATCTTAAAAAAAAGAATAATAGTACTGAATTCATGATCTTGGTATCTATTCATGAAAAACAGTCACAGTTTTTATTATGAAATAAAATGTATTGATTCAATTCCAGAGTCTAAAAAAAAAAAAAAGAATACTGACATTATAATGGTGGAGTATGAATCTGTTTTAGGTATGATTCCTTGTATCAGAAAAGCCTGGTCTTGAATCCTATTTCTGCTACGCTTTGACCTTGGTAACGTTACTTAATCTCTCTAAACCTAAATCAGTTTTTTCACTTACAAAATGGAGTTAGTAACGCTTGACTTATGGAGTTGTGAGGATTAGTAAACATAAATGTAAGATGCTTTGCATTAACTTTACAAAAAAAGAGTCAGTAAATTACAACTATTATTGCTATTTATCTAGTTCATAGCTTGACTTAGGGAAAGAATAAGTCCTGTAATAAATGTCCCATTATTTTTAAGTAAGAAGTTGATATTCTTACCTATTTTGTAAGCCATAAAATATGACAATGTGGGCTTGGCTGTAGGGCAGAGAAAACCATACCCCAAATTCACCTTCCTTTCAAAAGTGGATCCAGCTACCTGGCTGCCTCCCTCCACTGATCGCACCCCCACTCCCTTCCCAGAGCCGAAAAGTCTTTTCACATTCTTTGGGAAAGTTAGAAAGAGCCAATTAGCTATCCTAGGCAACACCATTGAGTAACCCAAGAACAAAATGCTAAAGTTTCCTGCATTACAATTTTCTCTTTGCCACCCTCCCAGACCTTTGTAGGAGCCTCTAGACTTTCTTAGAAGCCAGAACATAACCCACCCTAATGAGGCAAAGAGGATGCTGAGGTTTGAGATGTCTTCTCTTGCAGCTCACACCTCAGAGTTCTGTTTAACACCTTTGTGTCTCTTTCTCATCACTGAGTCAAAGCTGTTTTTTCTTCTCAATGAAGACATGGGGTGAGGAGAATAGAACACATTTCATGTTCCTGGAACCTCCAGTTTCTTCAATCTACAATCTTTAGTCTCTGTTATGAAGGTCTAAAATCTGAGTTCATTTATTTAAGGCCAAAGACTGTTGTAGCTTCCTGAATCTTCCATCTGCCTTCTCTTCCAGTCAGGAACAAATTCTAAAACCTTCCCTTCCAGAAAATGTGCACCAAGTTCCCTTCTGCAGACTGGAAGTGGTGCACGTGTGGTGTTAGGGGTGGTGTATGTGAGAAAACTAAGACCTAAACCAAGTGAAACTAAAAGACCCTTGCCCAGAGAAGCATTTGAGACACCGACAGATGCCCATCCAACTCTCCAGTCTCCTTTGCAAGGGTGCTTCTCTTGTATATGGTGCTTTACATGCGTGGACACTTTCAGAGATCGATAATATCAAAGATGACTCTTACTAACTCACATTATCTTTGAAGTGGTTTACCCACAGAAAGCCAGGGCTATGACATGAGAACCAAGAAGTTCTATCCCTTCTGTGATGAGCAGCTGGAGGAGGGGGATTCCCTCAACAGCTCACATCTCCTGAGACAACCCTGGGTTAAGTTGGGGGTTTTAGCTATATATAAGGACAACAAAGAGCGTAAAGTGTTCTATCTCCCGAGTCAAATGTTTAAACAGCACCCTATTTAATTACACTTCATGATTTAAAAAATAGGCACCAAAATGGCATCACACTAGGCTGTGAATATAATGAGTACAGAAAATATTCAATATATTCAGTTAATATTTATAGAGAAGCTGACCACAAGCCAAATGCTTTTATGTGTATTACATCAGAGGGTTTAAAAAAAAAAACAATTAAAGCAAAAGACAAGTGAAAAAAGTTTTAAAGGCTATGAAAATGTAAGATATTATTTTTATATCTCAGAATATTTACCTATCTGTTGCTCCTAATTAGTGTTTTTACATTTGATGGGATTCATACATAATATGGTAGGGTTATGGAAGATCAATTTTGTAGAAACTAAACCGCAAGTAAGAATTTTTTTTGACAGTGACTTTATCAGGAAAGTTGCTGAGGAATATAACTCCACTGACCTACCTTCAGAAGTGTCATTCCTAACAAAGTGGCTTCATTCCATTTGGCATTAACAATATTCCTATAAAACCACAAGAATAGGAATCAGTGTCCTCATTTTACAGAGGACACAACTGAATCTCAAGATATTCCCTGTCACTTACTCAAGGCCACACACAGAGCTAGTTGAGTAGCAGAAGTTGGACTCAAACCCAGGCCCTCTGACCCCAAGTTCATTCTCTTTCCTTCTCACTTTGTTAAGACTAGGATGGACAATAAGGGCAATTCAGTTAAACACAGTAGAGAGATGAAATGAAAGAAGAAGAATGTAAAAGCAACTGTCAACTATGAAACTCTATGACCTCTATAGGGTTGTGATATCAAATATGTAGATTATATTATATTATTATATTATATTAGGCAGAATGTAGATATTAATCAAAGTGAGACTTAAACTAAAATGCAAAGAGATGAGGAATCACTGAAAATTAAAGGGGTGAGGCTCATGTTGAGTGCCATCACACAAGGTACAGTGCTAAGAAATCTCTGCACTTGGAAAGAACATCAGATGTATGGTTAGATGACTAAGGTTTAGTCCCAGTTCCGCCATTTATTAGCCACGTCACCTTAAGCAAGACTCATAAATTTTCAGTGTCTCAGTTGTTTTTGTGTATAAAATGAAGACAACAATCTACCTTCCAAGGTTGTAATGAAAATTAAATAAGATAAAGCATATAAGAAAGCTTTACAATCTATAAAATACTGCAGGAATATTAAGCAGAAAAGAACTATATCCAATGTGTGGAAGTTACAGTGTAGAGGATTTCAGTCAAATTGAGAAAGAATTTTCTAAAATGTAATACAGTCCAGTGCAGATATGGGCTCCATCACAGTTCAGTGAGCCCCTCTCCAGGAAGTTTTCAAATTAAGGATGTGTTGGAAATGGAATCCCACCTGTTGGAAATGTGGTAATGAAAACTTCGGCCTTAAAAGAGAGGTTGCTTTGTATGATTTCTAAGAGGCCCGTTATAATGTGGGCTGCCCAAGAGAATGAGGGTGCTCCCTGAAATTTTCAGGAAACTGGAGAGAAGACTTGACTTTCCACAGAATATGACATTGAGTTCATGTTATTCAATCGAGAAGCAGAAGAAAAGGTGACCCCATAGAGCCAAAGGAGCTTCCAAGTGGGAGAGGAGGGATATCTGCCTTGTGCTCCTCTCCGAAGACGTACAGTTAGAACTGTGGAGAAATGTCTCCCAATAAGGATGATGCTTTGGCAATAGTGAGAAAGTCACCACTGAGGTGAACTCTAAGGAGCCGAATACCCACTTAGCTGTCTATATTTCCAAGGCATGTTGGCTTTTAGGTGAACCCCAAAGGCTCCTGGCTACCAACTACAGTTATGACATTTCCAAATAAGGTTTGTTTCTGAGTCTGAAGACCCTAAGGAATGGGGTTCTGATTCTAATTTCCCAAGGCCACCTCATTCTGCCTCTGGATGATCCAAGTGCGGGGAGGGAGGGGAGAAAAGAAAAAACAGAAATTTTTACAGAAAGTAAAAATTTATCCCTACTAATACCAGAACATAAGCAGACCCCTTTGAAAAATATAATTTAACATATGGCTGGCATACTTTTTAGATAAAGACAAGGGAATGTCTATGGCTTAACCCTAAGGAAATCTTACAGTCCAGCTCAGAGAAGTCAGTCTTCTCTCTCCAATTCCCGTCTTCCAGTGATCTGTTGGTTCAGATGAGTCACACTCATAATGTAGAACTAATTTCCTAGTAAACTGTGGTAAGTCAAAACCTACTTCAGAGAATATAAGGTCACCACCTTGGGGGTGCTAAGGAAAAACATGGGTTTTGTATGTTTTTGGTTGTTTGAAAAGAAAGAAAACCTCAAACTACTGAACCAGCAATAATCCTCTCCTTCTTCTTTTTTTCAAGTGTTCACTTTGAGTTTAGCATTTCAAAAGTAATGATGGCAGATCCCACTTTTAATGAGCTCATCAGAAAGTTTTGATTTTTTGGCATTCTTCATGTTCCTACTGAGGCAAAGTAAGTCAAGTTTCCTGAAGGAACTGTTAACGTCTCTTTCCTAGAGCTTAGTAAGTTATGGACCTATCTTCAGAAAATCCCAAAGGCATCCTAGTAGAGCTCAGACTTAGAGAGATAAAAGTGTCGGTAATAGCACTGCTAGCTGATTGCTATGTCATCTCGGGATGCCCCAGTGCCATTCCTACTTTCTTTTTGCTTTGGTGCCATTATCTAGAAGGATCTATTGATTTAAAAAAAAAGGTCCAGAAAACTTCCCATTACCCTTAGAACCGGTATACTTGATGGTTGGAGCCAAACGGGGAGAAGAAGGGTGAGGTGGACTTCATTGTGAGGTCATTTAAATAAAAGTGGTCATTTAAATAAAAGTGATTTTTTTTAAAGGTCCATAATACAGACAAGCAGCCAGAAGAAGGGTGAATACCTCCCTGACTTTCTCCATGAGGTACCTGGTCAGGAAGCAGATGAATCAACAGAAGAGTTTTAAGGAGAGCAGGTGACACACTCCAGCCTGGACATTTGTTTTGTTAATTAATTTATTCAACAAATATTTATTGAATATCTTCTAAGTGACAAGTTCAGCTTTAGTTACCCAGCAGTTTCCCTCAACAGTATCCTGAATAATTCCTGGTAATGCCAGACACCAAATAGATTTTTCTTGCTTTCCAGTGCTAAGAATGAGGATGCACTATTTTTTCCATCTGTAGCCTCCAATTCCCATTAGATAATCTACTCAAAGCTGGAGAAACACACACATATATTCATGAGGCAACACTACGACTAGTAGTGAATATATTCACTACTCTGAGAAACATACACACATAACCCAAATTAAGAAACATTTGTTTTATAATTAAGGTTATCCAGTCAACAGATATTTATTGAGTTCCTAATATATGCCAAGCACTGGATTTGGTGTTGAGGATACAGTGGTAAACAAAGCAGAAAAGGTCTTGTTTGGGGAACTTTATTTTAGTGGAAAAACATTTTTAAGTGGTCAAATAAATAATATAACCACAAGTTATGCTAGTTACTAATAAGGAACTAAAAAGAAATAAAATAATGAGAAAGAGAGGAGCTCTAAGAATGAGGAGGTGACATTTAAACTAAGGCCTGAAAGATAAGAAGAAGCCAGGCACATGAGGAGCCTGAAGAAGACTATTCCTGGCTAAGGAAAGAGCCCATGTGTGTGGAGACAACCTTCTCAGATGTTTGTCTCTACCAGGAAAATGAGAAATGCAACCATCACTGGAGAAGAGGAAAGGTAAAGAAAGGTTTGGGATTTTTTTTGGTTTGGGCTGGGCTGTCTTTTATTGAAAAAGGATATTTGAACATATGTTCATGCTGATAGAAATCACTTCATAGACAGAGATGATTTGACAATCCAGAAGAGAGAAGAACAATTTTAAAGAGGCAAAGTAGGGGAATAGAAATGGATCTAGTGCACAAATGAAGAGATGGTCCTCTTCTTCCACTATAAGGATAAAAGAAAGAGATCGTGCAGATGTGGGTAGTGTGTTCTGGTGGTATAAGTGAGGTTCCATAATGGGAGGAGGGGTTTGCAAAAGGAAAAGTTATGATGTAACTGTCTCAAACAATGGAAAAACATGGTTGGCAGGGAACTGAAGAAGAAGTGGTAGGCAGCGCTGAATGTCCATTTGAGATCTGTGATCACTAATACAAAGCAGTGTTTCTCAAGCAGGGCTGATGTTTTTCTTCCTATCCCCAGCCTGGGCACATTTGGCAATGCCTAGAGATATTCTTGGTTATCACATACGGAGGAGAGGACAATGCTACCAGCATCTAGTGGATAGAAGGCAGAGACACTGCTAAACATACTACAGTGCACAGGACAGCCCCCACAACAAAGACTTCTCCAGCTCAGAATGTCAATAGAACCAAGGTTGGGAAACCCAGATGTAAATTGATGTCATACATATAGACCATCTCTGGAACCCTACATAAGGAGACAGTGATAGTCTCTGTGGGCAGAAATGGGGCCATGGGAAAAGTGAAAAGAGGACTTACTGCCATCCTATATCTTTGTGTGCCTTTTAAAATTTGTACTATGTACATGTATTACTTATTCAAATCAATCAAAAGATAGAAATAAATCAGTGATAAAGAGTAATTGATTTAGGTAGATGATAGATAAAAATAAACTGAAACCAGTCTGTCTGTTTGGCTAATTTTTCTCTAAGCAACATCCAGCTTGTAGGACGCCAGCTTAAAAGAAACGGGAGTTTTGCAAGGAGAATACAGTGAAGGACACAGAATATTCTGGAATTGAGAAATTTTCCAAGATACTGATTGTAATGACAGAGGGTAGAATCTAAGCTTGTCAGAGAGAGGAGTGAAAATAAGACGGAGCTGATGGATATGTAAGGAAATGATAAAGGAAAAGGTCATTGTGAGGGAAGAACAGGAGTATCTAAGAAACCAGGTGTTTGGATGGATGCCTCAGGTCAGTGGTTTCTTCTGGAGCAAGAAGTGACTCTCATAGAGTGGCTTATTAAAATGATAGACGCCATGTATCAGATACTTGATATACATATCAGTCATTTTTGTCCAGGAGAAGTCAAGTGACTCACCCAGTGATTGCATTTAGAAAGTAGAGGAGCAAAGATTCAAGTTCAGGTTTTTCAGTCCAAAGTCAGTGCCCTTTACACTATGCTATGGCTCTGCTCCTGGAGGAGCCTGGGGGAAGTTGTCATCAAACCTGTTGAAAGTTGGGTGAGCTTAGCATTGGCAATAATATAGGTAATAAAAGGGGCTCCTGGGTGGCTCAGTTGGTTGAGCGACTGCCTTCGGCTCAGGTCATGATCCTGGAGTCCCGGGATCGAGCCCCGTATCGGGCTCCCTGCTCGGCGGGGAGTCTGCTTCTCCCTCTGACCCTCTTCCCTCTTGTGCTCTCTGTCTCTCGTTCTCTCTCTCTCAAATAAATAAATAAAATCTTAAAAAAATATACATAGGTAATAAAAACTCTGGATAATGGAAAGAGACTGGGGGAGAGATGTGTCTGGCAACAATAGATATGCATCACAGTTCTCACTCCAGTGAATTCTTAACGTGGCCTTAAGGCAAAAGGAGTGAAGAAGCCATGGAGGAAAGAAATAATAAGGGAAAAAAAAAACCCCAAATTTTAGTGATTTCCAAAAAGTACATTCATAATGTTGACCTGTATTCTAAAATATAATTTTTATTACACATATTCTTTTTATTAAAATACACAAAATGTATATAAATACTGATTATATTATAGGAAAACAGCATCAACAGCTGACAATTAAAGAGTCTTGAGGACTATTTTGAGGACAACTGAGTCAGTTGCCAAGAAGTATTCAAAATCTACCACTAAATGCAACCCATATTTTCCTAACATATCCTTCACAATCTCCACATTGTCTCTTCTTACGTAACTCTTTTAGTCACATGCACACACACACACACACACACACACCCCGAAAATTGCACTGGAAATGTACACGCTGTGTGGGGAATGGAACAACTTCCCAAAAGATCCCCCTTACTTCTGTCTTAGCATCACCTGGTGGCTCAAGCTCTGCCTTTAGAAGTAAAGATGCTTCCAGTGCGACACTGGCCTTTGGTCTCTTTAAGCTTATCATGCAAGACTAGTCCTCTTTTTCCAACCCTTATACACACACGTCACATCCATGGATCTGAAAGACAGCCTCCCCTGAGGTAGATAGTAGATAGTAGACCCACCCCAAGAGGTGAGTTAACAGGTGTCCTTTTCAATGTGCCAAAATGCTTTTGGACACTTAAAATGAGTGTAGAACACTCTGGTAGCTGCTTCTTCCTGCCTCTGCATCTTTCACACGGCAGCCCAGAGTCTCAAGTTCTTCAGTCATACTCCCCCTCCTGGCTGGCCCATGAGGTGAGGAAGTATGGACCTGCTGGACCCTGTGGTCTCTAGATACTCTTGGCTCATGTCTTCTCACTTGACCTCAAGTGGGCTTAAGAAGACTCTCATTCAAGACCATATTTTCAGTGCCTGTAACAGGGAACCATATGGAGAGAATTCCCAAAGTGCTTTTCTTAGAGCTTATATAAGCCAAAAAATGTCTTAGATTCCTCAAAACTGACCAAAGACAGTTCAGATACATTGACATATAAACGGTCAGCGCTGGTGAGATTGAATACCGCCCCCAGGTAGCTGCTACGGGCCCACATCTGGCCAGTAGTGCAGTAGTTCATGATCTTCCCCTCCATCAGCACCAGATCCTGGGGATACTTAGAGTTCCTCATATAGACCTTGTGGCTCAGGGGCTGGTTGTTGCAGGACTGACCCCTGAAGTACACCTTGGAATACACAAAGTACAACCCAGTATCATTGATCACAAGGCCACCCTTCTTATACTTCACCCCAGAGACAAGGGCAATTCCGTATGTGTCTTCCCATTCCAGAGGGATGGATCTTGAGTTGGGCTTGCCTGAAATCAAACCAGAGAGGAGCTTTCAGCCAGGAATGCTCATGCACCCAACAAATGAAGCTTCCAAGGCAAAACTGTGGGCCTTTCCTTGAGCAAATAACCAAAATGACATAGCCCATACAGAGCTGGCTAATGGATCAGACTCGATCCATCACTGAATTCCTGTGACACCTCTATCAAAATTGCTTGCTTCACTTTTATCATCTACACAACTGGGACAATAATATATACCCTAATCAATTACAATGAGACATTATTGAGATTATTTTAGTTCTCTGGAACAGAGATTCTATGATCTTCAGAACTAACACCAAAACTTCTAGGTTTTGAGGTCTCTCCAAAGTGCAAGTGGAAAAAAGTGAAACCCAAGGAAATTCTAAAGTTGGGAAGAACCCTTAGGGATCATGTGGTCCACTCCTCACCTATACTAAAGAGTCTTCAGTACCCCCACTTTGGGCTAAAATCCCCTTTCTTTTATGTCCCCACAGCAGTATATTCATACCTTAAGCAGAGAACACTCTCCAGTACTGAAATTATCACTTATGTACCTGTATTTCCCTATTAGACTTTAAGTTCCTTGAAGGCAGGAACCATGTATTATTAATCTACATGTCCACAAGGCTCGGCACACAACATGTGTTCAATAAATATCTGGTGATCCAAACTGGATCATTCCACAGCCTCTGACTAAATAATTCCAGGGACAGTGGCATACCACTTTCTGTGATACTTATCCACTTTTCAGATATTCATGGACTGTACCCTGGGAATGCTCACACCACAATGCTTTCAAATCACTTCACTCCACTACCTGGCCACATGCAGGAAGTCCACCAGTGCCAGGACTGGGTCCTTCTTCTCACTCCTCCATCTACTCATGCAAAGCAGAGTGAAGCTCTTCCAGAAAACCAGAAAAACACTGACTAAAATAATTGATCACTTCCTATCTTTCCAGATCTCACCTCTTGAACCCATGCCCCAAATCCTCTAAGGGTCTTTGGAATGATTGAAAAGAGTGAGCTCCTCCTGGGTGGGGGTCATGTCATAATCAGCTCCATTTTGCCAGTTCAGAACATGGCCTAGACTAGCACAGGGGCTCAGTATGGGTGCGAGGTTGACTTGACTAGAAAGATGGGACTATTCTTGGGTGTTAAATACTGTCACCAGAAAGTAGCAACTCTCTCTGAGCACAGTACCCAACCAGCTACTCTTCCTGTCAAAGGCTTTCCCAAGCCCCATGTACCTTCCAGATACAGACCTGTTAAATGGGCCACTTTTCTCAGCTCCCTTTTTTCAGAGGGTGGATTGGGTTGACCTGTATCATAGAGAGATGAAAGATATATGTAAAAATGAGATACTAACTATTCTTTTGTTGGGACTCCGAACTGGTCATTTAAATAAAAGTGATTTTTTTTTTAAAAACATAAATGACAACAGTCTAACATATATATACTAATCATTCAAGTCCAGACTGTAGAACTCACAGCAACATGTACTTCATAATCAAAGAGGTAAAAAATAAACCAAATTGAGACAGACATATGCACAATTATGTCACAAAAGAACAATAAAAAGTTTGATTGATAAAGAGCTATCATATCAGTTACTGCATTTGAACTTGCCACAGTCCTGTGAGATAGAGATTACTGTCCCACCTTATAGATCGCTAAATGAGCTTAGAAGTTGGGTGATTTGTCCAAGAAGACCCAGCTACTCAATGTCAGGATAGGATGGACACTCAAGTCTCCTGGCTTCAAATTAGGGTTTTTTCTACTCCAGTTCAGCTGCCTCTAGGACTCCACAGGATAGAGGCCAAAGAAGACTATGATTTCACCTCCTGGCCCCTAGATCTTCCCCCCCAGTGGCATTCAACCATCTGCCCAAATTAATCATCCTCAGATCTCAAATGCCTTGAATAGCTCCCCATTGAATGTATACTTGTGTAAAAGTTTCCCCAGCCACATGATCTCTGCCTGTCTGTCCAGCCTCACCTCCTCTGCTTGCTCACGTCAGCCAAGGCTGCACAACACTAGTTCTGATGTAACCTGAACACACCCAGCTTCCAGCCCCCATGCCTTTGCTCATGCTGTTAATCTGCCCAGAATGCCCTCCAAACAGATCTTTGTGGCAAATTCCTATCAACCCTATACATACCACTTGCAATACCTCTTTCTTGGGGAAATCCTCCCAGGACTTTTTAATCGAATATGGTTTTTCCCTCCTTTGAAACCTAGAATCACTTTGCCTTTACCTCTTTTGTCGGTTCTGGCTCCCCATTTCTGTGGTAACTGTATAGCTTGCCTTATCCCCCACCCCAAATAAATGGCAAATTTCCTACTATATGTTTAATCCGCAAGAGTACTTAGCTCAGTTTCTAACTCAGGGCATGTGACCAGTAAATATTTGCTAAATTAAATTGGAGGCATTAAAATAGGCAATAGCTCCCAAAGTAGACATTATTTCTCTGACTTCAAATATGTTAACCAAAGAGAGCCACCACTTAGCTAATGAATTCAGCTAAGACATTTAAGAAAGATTCACAGAAAAGCCCTCATCCACATCAAGCTCATTGCGATTAGCCTGCAAAACTCCCCTGTGGCGTGAGATTGCCTCCATCAGCTGAGAGCATGACCTGAGCAATCATGACCTCTTTAGCCACCCAAGACCACCCACCATGAATGAGGTGTTAGCGAACAGGAAAGGCAAAACTGAGTCTCCTCTACATTCCTATACCACAAACCATTTGTGCAACTCGTCTGGCATTCAGCCATGTACTGACAGGAAATGGAACAGAGAACCACAGGTTGCATATCTTTCTATCCCTCGCAGAACCTTGCACAGTGTGATTCTCATAGAGGGTCCTCAGTAAAAATATCTGCTGGATAAATGCTGAAATAAACTGGAAATAGATACTACACTTCCGTGATGAATGTTTCCTACCCCCGGGGCCTTTGCACATGCCATTCTCACTGCTGGAATGTTCTCCCCTATCCTCCCACACCACCCCACACACACGCACGCACACACAACACCTCCTTAGAGGGGACTTTCCAGACCACTCTATCTTACATCCCGCTTAGTACAATTTGGAAATTATATTGTCTGCTTGCTTGCTTTTGTTTACCCTTTCTTGCACGCTAAGAGCTCCCTAAGGGCAGGACCCTTGTCTCTCTTGTTCTCAGTCATCACCAACACTCAGCACCCAGCCCGGGACAAAAGAAGCACTCAAGAACATTTGTGAATGAATAAAAGACTTAATGAGTTAACTGTAGAAAAATGGAAAATGAAAAAAGAGCAAATAAGTTTGTTTAAATAATCTATGATAGTACATCCCAGAGAAAATCACTGTTAATTTGTTGAAGTATAAATCCTTCTAATTCTTTACTAAGAATATAAAAATATGCACATACACTTATATAGTCAATTTATACTAAGCATACTGTTTTATAACTTGTCTTTTTTATCTAACAATATAGAACACACAATCTCCATGGCCTTAAATGTAATTATATGGATTTCATTTGCTGCATATGATGCCCTCTGAATATATCATGATGTATTTAATCTCCTGTTAAGAGGCATTTAGATTTCTTCTGACTTGTTTATTATAAATAGCCTTATAAGAAAATGATGAACACCCTTATTTATGAGTTTTTGGGTATATCTCTGATTATCTTATTAAGAAAAATTCTTAGTGATGAGATTACATGGTAAATTAACACTTTTTATTTTAAAGATTTTATTTATTTATTTGACAGAGAGAGAGTGTGTGTGTGAGCGCGAGCGGGAGGGGCAGCAGGCAGAGGGAGAAGCAGGCTCCACAGGCTCTAGAGGCTCCCCTAGGAGCAGGGAGCCCACTCTGGGGCTCCATAAGGGGCTCAATATGGGGCTCAATACCAGCACCCTGGGATCACGACTTGAGCCGAAGGCAGATGCTTAACCAACTGAGCCACCCAGGCGCCCCGGTAAATTAACACTTTTAATCCTTTGGTACATTTTTTCCAACTGGTCTTCAGAAAAGTTATAGCAATTTACATGTTCCCTGGCTGTCAACTAATGTTTAAGCAAAATTTTTCTCTCACATTTTTGCCAATCTGTTTTTTTTTTTTAATCTTTACTAACGGGATGAATGAAAATGGATATCCCTTTGTTTTGATTTGCATCTCTTTTCCTATTAATAAAGTTGCTACTTTGTTCTCCATGGAGAAATTCACCAATCTCTGGTCCATCCGGGTTGGTAAGAAGATACTTGTTTACTGGAAGAGGTAGACCTGACTCATCTGTTCACTTGACTTTTAATCGCTAAAATGATCCCAGAGAGTGGGTGAAAGATGAGTAATTAGGGACCTGTTTCACCAGCCACATTCCACTGATTTTCAAAGCTATTTTATTTTAGAAATCCTCCTAAGGTTTTATTTTTCTAACAAGTATTCCTACCCTGCTTGAATACATCTGGACTTTCTAACACTTAGGGACTTGGACCTAGAACTAGAGACCAGAGCATCCAAGGGATGGCTCCTCCAGAGCTTACATTCTGGAGCAGGAGGGTGACTTCGGTCACCTACAATAGGCACATAAGAGAAACTGGAACAGGCTCCCCCACCAATGGATGGCCAGCGCTGTCTTCCATTTTCTTCCCAAGATTAACCTATTGTCTTTGCAGAGGCATCTTGCTTCTCATCTTTATTTCTCATTCCATGGACATCATAGACAGATGGAAATTTCCCTATTTCATAGGGCACCAGTCTATATGCTGGAAAGCCCTGTAGGCAACAAAGCACCAGGAGCCTGTGCTTCTAGCTCCAGTTCCACACTAGCAGTTTAGGGCATATCCCCTAATCTGTCTGGTATTCTGTTTCTCTTCCAAAAAGTGAGATGACTGAACCACGTTTGCTCCAAGCTCCCTTCCAACTCTTATCAAATCCAAAGTTCAGTGAATCTTAGTTGAATGAACCAGAGCATCCTAAATCTACCAGCCCATAGTTTCCAAACTATGACCTGAAACTTCACACAAGGTCAGTGTTCAACATTTTCATCTCCTCCCTAGTCCTGAATCTCATAAAAGGGCTTTCTTTTATTATTGAAGGTAGCTCATGATTGCCTTTGTGGGGGAAGCTGGAATAGCCCTTGAGAAATGGCTAAGGTCTTGCCCCCAAGACTGCCAGTGAGTGCAAAAGAACAACCTTAATGTGGATGATTAATTGCATACTTTTTAAAAGCTTAAAGGGGCACCTGGGTGGCACAGTCAGTTAAACATCTGATTCTTGATTTCAGTTCAGGTCATGATCTCAGGATCGTGAGATGGAGCCCTGCATCAGGCTCTGTGCTGGGTGTGGAACATGCTTAAGATTCTCTCCCTCCCTCTCCCTCTGCCCCTCCCCGCCAAATAAATAAATAAATAAATAAATAAATAAATAAATAAATAAAAGCTTAAATATATCCTAGAAAAATTTTTTAAGTAAAGCTTGACTCCTGAGTAATCTCTCAGAGAGTTTAAAGAAGAGACGACTTTTCCCGGAACATCTGTCTTTGTCCCCTACACCCCCCATCTCCCTGGGAGTTACAGCCACTGCCCTGTTCATGGAAACCAGGAGGCCTGAGGAAGGGACAGGCCTGGAGCCAGCTGTATATGTGTTGTCTCTTTCCAAAGTCGAATGGAAATTATTTGAATTGTGTGCAGTACTCAGTTACACTGATTTTAAATGATTAAATTCACTTCGATGTTAGGGCAGCTCAAGGAATGAAAATGAGCAAAGATTCCGAATTAGCCAGGATTTGTTTTGTAGTATACATGTGTCCAAGAATGGGATGGAATTCAAGGCATTCAACCAACATGGTTCAGCAATGAGGACTGTCTTTAGAAACTCAATATACACGCATAAAAAGACTCACCTATTTGCTTCTCCAAAGATGATGCTCTAGGACTTTGGCTGGTGGACTGGCAAAAGAGAGAGACCAAAAAAAAGATGCATAATAAATATGAAGTTCTTTAAGCTAGAGGAGGCAAAGTTGTCAAACAAACCAAATAAACCTGAGAAGGAAATGGAACCTCAGAACCTCTCCTAACTCAGACTCTGGTCATGCAATCATGTCTCACCATGCCCTGGTTTTGTGATTTGGAATAGTTATAATATTTTTAAGCATTTTCAGGGAAATTATTTTGCTCATTTAAACAAATTCACTTCTAAGCAAGACTCCAAATTCCTTTTCTTTCTTGAATCACTAACCTCTAGTAGGGGTTCAGCAGGTGGCCTTGCCCACCGAGAAAGGAAGAATTGTTAAGTGCCATTCCTATCTGGGCCCTGATCCTCTACAAGAGAGCAAATACTCCTTTGACTCATTTGAGCCTCCGTTTCTCCGCCTCTGGAATAGAACGACTAGAATGATCCATTTCTAAGACGGGGATGGGGGAAAGAACTAGAAAATACTTTGCAAGCGAGGCCACGGCCCCTCTGGGCCTCGGCATCCCTCGGGCCTCCGCTGCAGCAGAGCTGTCTACACTAGCTTACCTCTCTGAGTTCAGCCAGCTCCTTTTGTAGGTGGAAGAGCTGAAACATCCCCAGCCCCAGCCCCACCAGGGCCGCCAGAACCATGAAAAACATCACAAGGAGACACAGGCCTGTGTTGTGGTCCCTCCGTGTCTTCAGCGGCCGCAGCGGCAGCTGAGCTAAGGGCGCCGGCGGTGGTAGTGTTGGCGGCGGCGGCGGCGGCGGCCTCCTCGGCCCAGGCCTTCCCGGCACAGAGGACGGACACGGGAGGACCGAGCCCGGAGAGGCCCAGGGAGAGCTAGCACTGCTGTCCACCCAGTAGATTTGGGGGTACGGGTAACTGAAGGGCTGCTGCATGGCAGCCGGTTCCTCGGGCTAGCCCCCAGCGAAGGTGTCAGGGCCAAGGCTGGCACAGCTGTTTTTCTGGCTGCTCGAGAGAAGACAAGCCGGCTCTCTCTTTATAGAGTTTCCATCGCCAAGGGAAACACCTCTCTTTCGTTCTCTCTTTCCTTCTCTCTTTCTGCTTCTCAAAGAGACACCCACTCACTTTGCATCTGAAGCTGAGAAGCCTCAAAGGCAAGACGCTAGAGCAAACCCCGGGAAGTTTCCGCCCACAATTTTCTGATGAAAGCCTGCAGGGCTGAAACGCTGGTGGGGTCGCCTGATCTTTCTCAGGCCCCCGCGAGCGCGGGGAAAGCTGGGCGCAGCGCTGTGGGCTCTGCCCACCAGCCGGCTGCCGGGAGAGGGGCCGGCGGGGGGTGTCCAGGTCTTAGGGGGCAAGACTATGGAGTCGCGTCCACATCTCACCTTTTGCATGAGGCAATCAATCCCTTGCTGCTATCCTTTGCCCACACCCAAGTACTATTTACCCTTAACACTGCAAAGCACTGTAATTTATGGGGTAGAAATCTGCCCCACCCCCTCTCCAGGGATTAGATCAGAGGTTGCAAACCAGTGGCTGATATGCCCTATGGAACCCATGGACCTCACTATGTTTTTTCTCTTCTCTGTTGCCCCCTTTTAAAATGGGGATAGTCCACATTAAAATATATCTATTTCATCATATTTTTGAAACATTAGAATCCTGGACACCCTAGAGGCCAGCCAAACCCCTGCACCCAGAGCTGCCCCACCCTGCACTGTGCCTCACACACCAGGTCCTCCAGCAATGGCCCTCTGGTCCCTAAAGGCCTTTGTTTGCAGCCTGTGATGTGGTTGTCAGGTGTAACACATGGTGCTCAGTTAAATTTGAATTTCACATAAAGAAATCATTTCTAGGATAAGTATGTCCTAAACATCAGGTGGAACATGCTAAAAAGTTATTTGTCATTGATCTGACATTCAAATTTAACTGATTGTCCTATTGGTTTGTTTTTTTAGTAAAAATGGGAACTCTATTGTCCTATTGGTTTGTTTTTTTACTAAAGATGGGACCTCTATCTGGACTGACCTCACCTTTTCTCTGGCTTCGAATACCATTTATATGCCAGTAACTCCCAAGTGCTTGGTGGCAGTCCCAATCATGCTCTGATACAAACCCTATAAACCTCTCATTAAACTCTGTTTTCCATTTTACCGGTGAGCCCTACTTTTCAGATTTCATTAGCATTTCCCTCATGCTGTGGCATTTCTGTGGCTGTCATTCTGGCTCCCCACCTGAGCCAAAGCAACACCAGATTTATTTCCCGGCCACCTTCTTCCCCCCCCCCCCAAGCCCCTCCTCCCCCCATACTACCTGTTTCACTTGCCATCAGTCTCTCTGGTGATGGCTTCAACTCCTCCCTCTTTCTCCCGCAACATTGAACCCAGGCCTGTTGATCTTTCCACACCTGTTTCTCACATCAGCACACCCTCTCCATTTCTATTTTTCCTGTTATTGTCTTAGGGCAGACGTTTATTACCTCTCACCTGCCCTAGGGCAATGGCACCCTAACTGCTCTCCCTCCCACCAGCCTTCCCGAGCACAGATTACCCTGCAGAATGACGCCAGAACCACCTGATAAAAACAAACTCGGAGGTCTCACTTTCTCGCCTAAAAACTTGTGTTGGAGGGTTTGAAGCCTCAAGTCATCCAAATTCCCTAGCGTGACGGGGCCCCTTCCCGTTAGACTCCAACACCTGGCACTGTCTCCTGTCCAGACACTTCTGCCCACATCCTACTCTGCACTCAGGAGACAGCGTGACAGATGAGAGCAGAATGACTGCATGAGCTTCTCACTATCTTTTCGAGATGTGCAGAATGAATGTGCTTTTTGAACTCACATATGGCTTTACTCATACTTACGAAAAATGGCAAGTTTAAAGTTCAGAAGTGATCATAGGAATGTATAATTTTAAGAATTCCACCATACATACAACCAAAAAACTAAAACAAAAAACACCTTGAAAGTATCCTGAAATAACTCAGACAAAAACCCTATAGAGTCATCTTTTTTAAATAAAAATTTTACTGAAGTTGGCAAAGATTCAAATGAGTGAAAAAACACACCACATCGAGGATGGGGAGGAGAGAAAGTGGTGCATGATGCTTAGGGGTTTCTGGTTCTTAAGTTAAAGTGCCTGGGGTCCAAATCCCAGCACCTCTACTTATGAGCTGTGTGAACTGGACAGGCCACTGTCCCTCCTCGGTGCCACAGTTTTCTCATCTATAAAAATGGGCCCGATCAGAACAGTATTTATTTCACAGGGCATTGTGAGCACTAAGTGAGTCAAAGCCCTTGTTACACTTAAAATAGTCCCGAGTTTCAAAGTAAGCTCTTAGCAAATGTTGTGCTTGCTGTTGTAAATGCAGCAAATCTTCCCACATGTAATCCATCTGTAGACTTAACATACCTGATGGTCTTCCACTAAAGATAAAAGAAGGTGCAGAGGGGAGATAGGTTGCAGGAAGAAGTACAAGTCAATGCCCAACAGCCAGGATCCGCAGAGATTCTACCAGTGGACTGATGGACTGACGGGCCCCTCTGTTCCAGGCTAAGATCCTCCCTGCTTTTCTCTCTCAAACTCACACAGAAACTTCTAGCATTCTTCAGTAAGAATTATGCTATACTTTCACATGTCCCTCTGCCCTGCTTCTTGATTTAATCCGGGATAGGAGGAGTCAGGATCCTAATATCTGCCCCCAACCCATCCAGCGCCCTCGGATCCTGGGGAGAATCTGAACAGAAATAGAGACAAAGAGCAGTCTTTAAACACCAATATTGCTCTTTGATAATGCCACCAAATATCATATGTTGGCTAAATCATGGAGAAATAAACACTCTAGCAGATAATAACAGGGACTTGTCCTAGTCTGGGGTACTACCAGAACCTTGTTCATTAGCAGAAATAATCTTTTCAAACAAGATGTTAGCTCTGTGATTGCTGGGGGGTGTGGGGGGAAAACACATATATTTGCCTTCGAAAGATGCACTGAGGGGGCTCCTCTTTCTTTCTGTCCCTCCCATGTTTTAGCAGGGGAGTGGCCTCAGTGGACTGTCGTGGCCTGGAGCTCTAGACATGACTCGGCAGTCGCCCGGAGTGGTGCACGATGGAACCATTAAGATCCTTCTGCTTTCTCACTCAGTGATGCTGAGCATGCCATCTTCGGAGGACACGCTGCAGATGCCAGTGGCCCTGCTGCCGACATGGGGAAGCACACAGCATTGCACTGTCCCCTCCTTTCTCTGAGGCCAGCACTCCTTCCGTCGCCACCAATGCATTTCCATTGCCATTGAGAATAAAATCTGAAATTTTCAGGGTGACTTCCAACCCCCTCGTTATCTGGGCGCTTCCTTACTCTGCAACTCGCTTTCTACTCTCTTCCTTTTGTGCCACACTGCAGTCACACAGGCCTTTCAAATATGGCATCAAATATGGCAAGTTTTTGCCCACCTCAGGGCCTTTGCCCGAGTGGCTGCCATTGACCGGAATTGCCCCACGTCGGCCCTACTTTTATATGACCAGCTCCCAGAATCCTTCAGTTCTAAACCAAATATCACTTCCTCAAAGAGGTCTTCACTGGTCACTCCATCTAAATGAGATAATCCCAGTTAGCATTCTCTCTCATCATACTCTGTTTTTTTTCCCACAATTTCATAAATAGATATCATCAGATATAGATACAGAATCATGTCTGTCTTCTGCACTCTCTTGTACATGCAGCCGAACACAGTGCCTGACAACTAATGTGTAATAAATATTGAAACAATTCTTACCAGACTCCCCATACAGTAGTTCTATAGCACTCAAATCACAGCTCATTCACTTTCTCAGTTTCTCATCAAATTTTGGCTCTTAAACCCCGAGACAAGTCAGAAGGCATTTGAGAGGAACCTCACAGGCTTACACCCAAAGGCATCCATCCCATTAATAATCCAGCTGGGTGCCAGGTTGGTCTTTCCCACCTCCAGATGACCTCCTTGCCACTGAAGAACATCCCAAGAAGCCAGGGAGAGACTGTCCTCCCTCCTGACTCAAAAGTCTGAATACCATTCAGTGCAGTCACTGTTTCTCTCAAGAGGCTTATCAAGTTTTCTTGTAGTTAGAACCCTGGTGGCTGACCCTGACATGATAAAGTTTAGGTGGTGACTCAGGAGATTGACCATCTTTATATTTGATTTTTTTTTTTTTTTTTGGAAGCCTCCATGCCCAGTGTGGAACCCAATGCGGGGCTTGAACTCACGACCCTGAGATCAAGACTTGAGCTGATATCAAGAGCCGGATGCTAAACTGACTGACCCACCCAAGCACCCCCAAATTTTTGTATTTTTATTGAAGTACAGTTGACACACAGTGTTATATTAGTTTCAGGTGTGCAGCATAGTGTTTCAACTTCTCTATATATCATGTTGTGCTCACCACGAGTGTAGCTCCCATCTGTCACCATGCAACACTATTACACCATTGACTATATTCCCTGTGCTGTAGCTTTGATTCCCGTGACTTAGTCATTCCATAACTGGAAGCCTGTGCCCCCCACTCCTCTTCACCCATTGTGCCCATCCCCCCATCCCCTGTCCTCTGGCAGCCATCAATTCATTTCCTGTATTTAAGGGTCTTTTTCTGCTCTTTATTTGTTTTATTTTTTAAATTTCCCATGTACGTGAACTCATACAGTATTTGTTTTTCTCTGTCTAATTTATTTTACTTAGTATAATATCCTCTAGGTTCATCCATGTTTTAAATGGCAACATCTCATCCTTTTCATGGCTGAATAATATTCCATTATGTATGTATGTACACACACACACACACACACACACACACACACACCCCCAAGGGTGCATATATCTTTTCAAATTAGTGTTTTTATTTTCTTCGGGTGAATACCCAGTAATAGAATTTCCGGCTCATTTCTATTTTTAATTTTTTGAGGGACCTCCATACTGTTTTCCATAGCGGCTGCACAAATTTGCATCACTGTCAACAGTGCACACGGGTTCCTTTGTCTCCACATCCTCACCAACACTTCTTATTTCTTATCTTTTTGATTCTAGCCATTCTGATGTGTGAAGTGATCTCTCACTGTGATTTGGATTTGCATTTCCCTGATGATTCGTGATATTGAACACTGTTCCATATGTCTGTGGGCCATCTGTGTGCCTTCTTTGGAAAATGTCTATTCGGGTCCTCTGCCCATTTTTAATTGGGTTATTTATTTTTTTGGTGTCACATTTAGGTCTTTAACATTTTGAGTTTATTTTTGTGTATGGCGTGAGAAAGTGGTTGTCCAGTTTCGTTCCTGTGCATGTAGCTGTCCAGCTTCACCATTTATTGAAGAGACTGTCTTTTCCCTATTTATACTCTTGCCTCCTTTGTTCTAGATTGACCATACAAGTATGGGTTTATATCTTGGTTCTTTATTCTGTTTTATTGATCTATGTGTCTATTTTTGTGCTAGTACCATACTGTTTTGATTACTACGGCTTTGTAGTATAAGCAGATTGACCATCTTTTCTTCTGAGTCCTCATATGCAAGCACAATAATACATTAGGACCACTGCAAACAGCACTGAGGTCAGATGCTGGTTATTAATCATACGAATAATCTAACTGTCTGGATTTCTGCCAGTTAGAGAAATGGCTAACTGTGAATTCCAAATCTAGAATAGTACCTGGTTTTAAAGGCACTCATAAATATCTATTGACGAGATGAATATAAGTGAGGAAACTAACATGCAAACAATTGCAGCGACTTACCTAGGATCACAAAGCCCGCTGATGCTTGAGCCAAAATTCTAACCCGAAGAGGGCACAACATGAAAATGATTAGGAAACAAGAGTGCTTAAACCTACCCCGTGAGCAGCATGCCCAGGTGCACAGGGCTGGGAGCGCGCTGCCTCCAGGGCGGTGAGGAGGTAGAATAGGGTGTGGGGCACACCCCTAAACAACATCTTTTAAGAATGGAAATGCCTGAGTCTTGTGGGCTCTTTTATGAGCCCCTTATTGATGTTTGAAATGCTTCATTGCAAAAGCACATGTCATGGTGGGTTTGTGGGAAAGTCAGAAGCACCGAAGATTGACTCAAATGTCAAAGTCGTTGTCTTTGTCACCCACTGTTTCCTTTGAGTGTCTAGCAGATGTTGGTGAGGGCTGTGCATCTGGATGCCTCGAGAGTCTTCCAGCCTGGGGGTCTCACGAGAATCAACTTTTGGGCGCACAGCCTCTGAGTCTGGGATATGGTTTGCTGTCACGGGCCGTGGGGCAACAGGAAAGACAGCCTCAGCCCAGTGAGTGAAGAGTCCAGAGTTCTGTACCAGTTTGTTAGTAAACAAATGAGGCTCTCACCTCTGAGCCTTGTTTGCAAACCAGGCGCAATATGGTCATATCAACCCCACACCTTCCCGGGTTCTCGAACCTCATCGCTAGAATAATGTGGAGATCATCCTGCCGCGCCCCTTATTTCACAGATGTGGACCTGAGCCCCAGAGAGGTGAGAGGATTCTCCCAGGGCCACAGCCAGAGTGTGGAAGAGTTAGGAAGAAAACCTATCTTGTCTCCCAGTGCTTCCCCACCACGTCGTCGTAAGTATCTGGACAGAAAAACGCAGCATTTATTTCTGTCCAATTCCATCTCTACGTTCTCGAGCACCAATTCATGCAAAGCACCATGGAGGGTGCAAAGACACGCCCTTGGCCATGGCGCGTTCCTTAAGGAGTTCCCAGTTGGGTGGGATGTCCCTGTATCTTCTACACATTCCCTCAAATCCATAGGCCTTTCCTGTCCCTCGCAGTCAAAATGCTGACTCGGTGTCCTGTTGGGTTGGGTGGGGAGGAGAGGGGAAGGAAAAAACATTGATTCTGCGACCACTATATGCCAGGCACTCTATACATTCTCTTACTTGACTCTCAAGCAGCCTTCTGAGGTAAGTAGTATCTGCATTTTGAAATGATTCAGAAAAGCTGAAGAATTCATGAAGTGGCTGAGCTCAGATTTGAATTCAACTTCCCACCAGACCACACTGTCACTCTTTAGCTTTCTCTTCTTCCCACAGCCATCCTCTTGCCCCGCAGAGGCTCAGGCACCTGGAGAACCTTTGACAGGTAAGTTCCCCTCCCCCAACACGTAACCTCAAAATCCTTCCCGTCATTCTAGGGAACCTGAGTTCTAAGTTGAAGGTCACATTCACGCTTTTCCATCCCCACACTGCCCCCCTCCCCCTTCCCTGCCCCTCCTGCTTTTATAACACCTACCTGCTTCACTCTCAGCCATTAACTATCCTCACCTCCCTAAAGGCACTGTGTTCCAGGCCCTGAGGCTTCGACAGACTCCGCTGTCCCCCTCTCCTCACCCGCACCTCAAGACAGGCAGCCCAGGTATTGCCACCTCCTCTGTTGACAGAAGAGGGCACAAGAGCCCAGCCAGGCTGTCCTTCCACCAGGAATGCCCGGACCAGCCCCCACCTGCGCTCCTCAGGGCTCCTGATCCTAGACCTCACTGCGCTGCTCTGTGTGCGTGGCTCCCACATCATGGTACAAGGGATTTTCGTCCCCTTTTCCTGGGAAGAGCTCCATCATTCCAGCCCTTCGTTTGGTTTGTACCTTCCTTCACAGTTAATCCTAGTCATCTTCTAGTTGCCTAGCTTAGCCCAGGATCCCCAAGTTACACTTGGGAATAGCCTCTGCCCACAGTGCCCTTTGGTCTTCCTGATGAACTTTTCCTTCCAAAGTCAGCTCAGACAACACCCCGTTTGTGAAAACCTTCCCCAGGTACAATGAATGCCTCCTTCCTCAAGGTTCCTGTGGCCTGTTGATTATAGCACTTAACCCACCAAGTCACTGGAAATCTCTCCTATTTCCTAAACTCAAACATCTTCACTACAGGGACACTCTTGTGTCCATTTTGCAATCACAATCTCTAGCCCAGAGGCTGGCACACAGGAACTGCTCAATAAACATTTTCTGAGTATTGTTCAACCAAAGAGACACTATGGGGTAAAACAAGAACCAAACAGTGGAAGGTTCTGCTCCACTAGACTCTGAGCTCTGCAAAGGCAGGGAGACAACTTCTTCCATCGGTGGATTCCCACTGTGCCGACAGAGTGCTACAAACACAGAAGGAGCCGCCGTGGGCTACCGTCAGTTCCCGGTTCCAGGAGCTAGCTAAGCACTGGATCAATGATGCCTTGGCAGAGATTTGGGGCAAGGGGTTGCACTAGATGATCCTGAGCTCCCTTGTAGCTCCAAAGAGCATGGTTCCATGGTGAGCAAGAGGTTGGTTAACAGCTCAAAAGACAAACAGGAAAAATGGAGGACAGAGGAATGGAAGTAAAAGAGGCACAAGGTGGGAAATAAAGGGTCAGTGAGGAAAGGCAGACTGAGCACTGGAGAAAGGGAGGAGATTGGAAGGACTGGCAAGAAGAGGAACGTGGGAGAGCGGGACTCCTTAACCACGAGGAAGTGCTTGCACACCAGCATGGCCAGACTCAAGAGAGCCCTGCTAGCCCGGAGGTCAGAGTTGTAGAGAATATTAAAGCTGACGTGCTAAGGGCGCCTGGGTGGCTCAGTTGGTTAAGCGACTGCCTTCGGCTCAGGTCATGATCCCGGAGTTCCAGGATCGAGTCCCACATCAGGCTCCCTGCTCAGCAAGGAGCCTGCTTCTCCCTCTGACCAACCCCCTCTCATGTACTCTCTCTCATTCTCGCTCTCTCAAATAAATAAATAAATCTTAAAAAAAAAAAAAAAAAGCTGACGTGCTAAAAGCTGCTGCTCCTGGAAACCAGCCAGAAATGGACTTGATGCCCGTTCCACCCAGGCAGAAACCGAAATCCTAGAAAATCAGCTGCAACGAACAAAACCAAGCCACACAGGAACACAGGGAATGCCCTTTCTGCCCTGTGCCATCTGGCCATACTCAACGGGCTGCAGCCTGGCCAGCCCCGAGCCAACACACTGAGCATCGGTCCTCAAGCAACAGAACTCGCAGAGGGCAGCCTGCCTCCAGCTCTGGTCACCCGCTGGCTCTGTACCCCATCCATCTCCTTTCTCCAAAACATATTGCCCGTTACAGGTGGTGCCACTGTAGGCCGAGCTCTGGGACCAGTCCAATTTCCTAGGCCAGCAAGAATAGGAGACCCGCACTCATGTCACTTTTGCTATGCGTCCGGCTCTAACTTCATGGTCTGTTTTTTTTTTTTTTTTTAAAGATTTTATTTATTTATTTGAGAGAGAGAGAATGAGAGACACAGAGCACGAGAGGGAAGATGGTCAGAGGGAGAAGCAGACTCCCCGCTGAGCAGGGAGCCCGTTGTGGGACTTGACCCCGGGACTCCAGGATCATGACCTGAGCCGAAGGCAGTCGCTTAACCAACTGAGCCACCCAGGCACCCTTCATGGCCTGGTTCTTATCAGCACACAGCCCCCTGCTGCCCCCAGGGATGTTTGCAAATATCACGAGTGTTCACGTTTACGGGGTACCCAATACGTTCAGATACTGAATCAGATCCTCTGCATGGATTCTCATGTTGATTCCTCTAAACAAGCCAATAAGGTTAAATATTCTTCTTGGCAGATCGGGAGACTAAAGCTCAGAAAGGTTAAGTGGTTTTTCCAAAACCACACACACAACTATTAAGGGGCAGAGCCTGGATTTAGACCAGTTCCAGGGCGCATGACGCAGGGCCATCCAGGAGTGGAGACTTGCTTCCGGATCCTAGAGTCCCTGCCCACATGTCCCTTCCTCGAACACTCAGGCTCTGCTTTGCACCCTGCTGTCTTCCGAGGCCCGCTCCCCTGCCCCAGGCTCTCCTCCCTGGCCCCTGTGCTTGAGCCCCCCGAGGCAGCCCGCTGACAGGTGCCCCGCCGGCCTACCCAGGTGCCTCCTAGCCATCTCCTGTCCTACGCCTCACTGCTGTGGGGGGCCAGCCTGCCTGCCCTTTTATCATCAGCCTCAGAAACCTGCCCTCATCACCACTACAGAGGTTAACCTTTGCCTCGTGCTGTCCACATCTAGTCTGTCCTTCCTCCAAAAGAACTGGTTTGAACACACGCCGAGACCTGAACGCATCTCCAGAGAGCGACTGACAAATGGCTGAATCAGCTGCTTCTTTGCTGTAATCTAACCCGTGCGTGCCCTTGATCCTACGCTGCACCTATCCTTGCATGTCTCACTGTTCACCTTTTATCATCAGCCTCAGAAACCTGCCCTCATCACCACTACAGAGGTTAACCTTTGCCTCGTGCTGTCCACATCTAGTCTGTCCTTCCTCCAACAGAACTGGTTTGAACACACGCCGAGACCTGAACGCATCTCCAGAGAGCGACTGACAAATGGCTGAATCAGCTGCTTCTTTGCTGTAATCTAACCCGTGCGTGCCCTTGATCCTACGCTGCCCTTATCCTTGCATGTCTCACTGTTCACCTATCAAGGTTACTTGACAGCAAGGAAAGGGAGATGTCAGCCCTGGGCCTGGCACTCCTCGGGCTCTGATCTTCTAAGGGGAGGTGGGGGTCGGATTTCAGCCGAGGGAGCAAAGGTCCCTTCACCTTGCAGCTCTGGATTCACTTACTTCTCGGCTCTGGGCCTTCCTCACTGCTGCACGCCGAATACTTCTCTCACACCAGCAGCCTGACGTGTGCACACACGCGTATGTGACCTCCTGCCCAGGTCTGCTCCTCTCCCTGTGCTCGGTTAACCAATACCACCACACGGGGCGGGGGGCGGGGAGGCTGGAGAGGATGCGTGCAGAGAAGAAAGACACAGATGACCCACAGATGACTGCGGTCGCTAAAGCAGCTCGGTCTTCCCAGCACTCCTTGGCCTTGTTCTCTTCCAGCTGCAGCTCCACAGAGTGAGGTGGGTGCTGAGGAAGTGCTCAGTGGGCGGCAGAAAGCACTTCTTTTCACGCAAGGCCCCAGGGCCCGATGCAAAGCGTCATCACATCTCCTTCCAAAAATCTCTCCTCCCCGCTTCCCCTTTCTCTAGTGGACAGGCACATTGTTTGTGTTGCCCATTTTTTACGTTCTCTGATACCTGTGGTGTGCTGGTTGCCGTCATGGTGGGGGATCCCTGTGTTCACGTTCAAGGTCAGGGGAGTTGGCGCTGGAATGCCTCTTAGCACTGGGCTATGTGTTCGTTCACGTACTCACTCAGCATCCGCGCGCCCCTGTGCCAGGCATGGACCCTGCCCTTGGCCTTCACGCAGTGTGCCCATCCAGTATAACCTCCCCATCATCCGTCCAGCTGGAAGTCTGGGGTGAAAGACCTTCCCAGATATGCTGAGCATCTTGGCTGGCAGCATATGATTTCCAAAAATAAACTATGTCAAAGCAATTACATATTAAAAGTGTTATATTCAGAGGTTTCTCGTGCATGGATGTCTCCTTCCCAGCCTCCTGATCTCCACAAGTCAGGCACGCAAGGGGCGTCTGCTTGCAGTTGGTGGTGAGCAGCTTTGTGCACAAGGTCAGGGCACACCTGATAGTTGATTGACTCTGTCCCAAGAAACGAAGTCTGGTCCACACTGAAGATATATACCACGTCCTAAGTGACATCTCTCATCCCGAAAGAAAGGTTAGACGTTATTGTCACTGACACTCCTCTTCTTGAATCAGACAGAAAGTCTCTTTCTTTCATTCAATCCAACTTTTGTCCCCGTCTAAGAGCAGAGATTGTGCTTCTTGATTGCTTCGCTGGACTAGAAATAGTGAAATGGTATTTGCCCTCTTGGGGATTGTCCTCCACAAGAAAATAGCCAACTTTCTAATAAAACAAAACAGACAACCCCCCCCCCCCCAAAAAAAACCCAGCTCCTGTGTGGAACTGGAAGGAAGTGGGGAAGGGGAACCCAATTTAGGAGCCCAGCCCTTAAGGCTTAGATAGAGAGACATGAGTGTTTTTATATGAACACTTAAACGCAGGGAGGATGCCAAAATCCTCATCAGTGACTGCACTTGTTCGCTGCAGTGGAATCTTGCCCTGCCACCCCTGCCCCATATGTGGTAACAACAGTCTAGTTTTCTTTGGTGGATCACCTGCCCTCCCTCTTTGTCTATGTGGTTCAGTCACAGCTAATCCCACCTGGATACCCTCCATGAAAACCACGAATCCTGCTGGTCCCAGTGATTGGAACTGAGAGATGGACAAAGACAGATACTTGGTGACATCACTTGAGTCCATCAGGGCCTTAATCTTGGAGTTCTACCACTATGTTTTATAAGCTGTGGAAGCCATAACTTTCCTTTTCTTTTCTTTTTCTCTTTCTTTTCTTTCTTTCTTCCTTCCTTCCTTCGTTTCTTCTTCTTTTTCTTTCTTTCTTTCTTTCTTTCTTTCTTTCTTTCTTTCTTTCTTTCTTTCTTTCTTTCTTTCTTTCTTTCTTTCCTTCTTTCTTTCTTTCTCTCTTTCTTTCTTTCTTTCTTCTTCCTTTCTTTCTGAGTGTAAGCTTATTTGAGTTGGATTTCTCTCACTTGAAACCAAAAGAGACCTAATGAACACATAGTAAGGACACTGAGTCACTGCTCAAGGAGAATGAGAGCTTCAGTAAAGGGCAGTGACAACATTCTGGGCACCTGGCCTGAGTCTGCCGCTCCTGAGAAGAGGAAAGGTCAGCCCCACCCAAACAGGGGTGCGGGCCCTAAGGGGGTGTCCTGGTGCCCTAGCAGAGCTCACCAAGATGACAGAGCTCATCTTGAGTTGACATCTAGTTCTCTACCCACCTAACTTTCCAGTGAGATTCAATGTGAGAATATGAAACTGCTTTTGATAAGGTTTTGTCTCCTCTGACTCCCACAGTGCTTTCCAGGTCCTCAGAATATAATTTTTAATTTAAAGGCACCCAAAGATGCCCGAATCAGGATTCACCACCAGCCATATTTTTTTCTGTTGCTTAAACCCACACTTCCTCCATTTATAATAGACACCTGATCCAAAGTCCTTCTTTTTCCATGATGGCTGTCCTTCTCTATGTTCACCTGGCACAAACAGGGAGGACATCAGTTCTTTAACAAACGCACAATATTAGACCTTCATAACTGACTGCAGGTCCTACTTTTTGAGTAGCTGCTTTGATTTCTTGCTGCCTTTCCTGGCTCATTTCCTGCAAATCATCAGTCCTCCCTTCCCATCTGGAGTTGGAGAGAGGCGGCAAGTTACAGACTCATGCGTCACAACCAAACCAAGAGCTACCCAGTCATTCTCCCAACTTCTGCTGAGCATCAGGCCTTGCATACCACTGTGGGGATGCAATGGAGCACAAGAGATCCTTTGTCCCCAAGGATTCTACCCAGCAACCCATTAGTGAGGATCTGATTTGTGGCTCCTAGATTACAAAATGGCTGTAAAATTATGGGGAGGCTAAAGACATAACACAATTCTGAAGCTCATGCTGTGCTGTGTGCTCTACCAACCTGACCTGATCTACTCAAAACACATGCACAGCATCTGGCAATTCCCTTCCCACAATGTGACCAGTGCGGGCTGTCAGTCACCAGCAGTGGGCAAGGGAAAGGGGTGAGCGTAGGTGTCCTTGATTCTAACCTCCATCTCTGAACTCCTGGTGCCAAGCTCTGTGCTGCACTCATCAGGGAGGCAGAGAGCAGGCCAGTCCTCATGCTGGTCGCCCAGTTAGAAAGATGGCCCTAAAGCTGAAGAGTCTCCATGTGACAGTCACTGCATTGCAAGACCAAGGGTGAAAAGCACTCTGGGGGCCTCCAAATGAGTACTGGGAGAGAAGTCCTGTTTGGAGTGAGTTTGGGGGAATGGACGGTGAGGGGGCTTGACAAATCAGCTCCTCTTGTTTATTTTAGCTTTATGTTTAACAACACACAAGCATAGGAATGAAGCTGGCAAACAAGTCATGAGAAGTTGTAATCAGGTTTCTGACCAAATCTCCACTGCTCAGTGTGCTCAGAGCCCCAGGGAACTGTCCCTGAGCCACAGCCCCATGGTCCTCCTCCTCCTCCAAATGACCCGCCTGGGTTGCTCCTGGGAGCCCTTCCCCACAGCCGCCCCTCGGGGCACACACTCCCCAGCAGCTTCCTGCTGCCTGGGCTTTCCTCTCCCCACGCGGCTCCAAGCCCGGTCACTTTCTTTTGGGGCAGCTCTGACACAGCCTGAAAGTCAGGATTTCCAGAGATGAGACACATCAGAGGCTGTGCGGGCTGGGCTGAGAGCTCGAGCGTTCCGCCCGCAGTGGAACACATATGCTCTGCCCGCCAGTGAAAGACAGTCAGCCCTCCCCTTGTTCCACAGGGCGGCCACACGGGCATAGAGGGAGCCTCAGCCCCGGGTCTTCTAGAAAACCGAGCCCGGGCACTGGCTGGTGGCCCACTCGCCGGTGTCCTCAGAATCTGAGCCCAAAGGAGGCTTTCCCCACTGGAAACTCAGGCAGCAGGAGCCAGATGGAGGAAGCACGGCAAAGAGCCAGTCAGAGATACGGGTCTGAGATGCGGTTGTGCCAGGAGCAGCTTCTGGCGTTTGATGCTTGTCAATCGTAAATCTGCATCCTGTTTGCCTCAGTGGCCCAGCGTAAGTGCACATGGTTCAGTCTGTACACACAGGGGACGTGTTTTTCACCTGATGTGTATGAATGTGTGCATGACTATGCAAACACAAACTGCAACTATAAATATATGAGTATGCAAAGAAAATGAGTACATCAGGATCTTCTCATGACCAGGTAAAGTTAGCTTTGGCTCATTGACTCACTGATAATATAAGACAATATTTCACATTCATTAATAACTTGTCCCTAAACCAAAGGATATAAACGATGACCTTTAACCTCATTTCCCAAGTAACCACAAGCACAGTTCTGGGCTTGAACAGCAGAGGGAAGCACTTTTCTTACTGGAAAGGGAAAGAAGAAAACAGGTGGGGAACATTTCTCTCCCACCCAGCAGCTTCCTCCCTAAAGATCTTCACAAAGAGGATGCTCCATTGATTGACAAAGATTTATAGAAAATTTAAGGAAATACAGAAGCCCTCAATTTAGTACTATCTGGTGGTAGATACCAAAAAGTAAATACTAGCTTAACAAACAGTTATAACCTCACAGTAAGAGTAGGCACAGTGCCTTGGGAGCTAGGAGGAGGGTCACCAACCTTACAGGGCAGAAGGCAGGGTCAGAGAAAATACCGCAAGATTGTGATGCTCAAGCTAAGCCTCCAGTGATAGGCAGGTAGGAAGCAGCTAGGCGGCAAGGGAGGGAAAGTCATTCAAGGCAGACAGATGAGCATGACAAAGAAAGCATGTCCGGCAACCAGCCTGCTTTATTTTTCTCGCTGACTCAGGGCCATCTGACATGTTATACCTTTATATGTGTATTGCCCATCTCTGCCAACTAGAATATCAGCCCCCAGAGGGCAGGGACTTTGTTTTGTTCTCTGCTATATCCCCAGCATCTAGAACTTGCTTAGGATTTAGTAGGAATTGATAAATCTTGGGGAATGCATGGCTGCTGGAGAGGAGTGAGAAAGGAAGCCGGGAAGTCAGGTAAGGTGGCCCCACAATCACAAGGGCATTGTGTGCTGCACTGGCGAGGGTGAACATTACCTTGGAGATCCAGCACATGGTTTATAATCTGGAAGCCCACAGACCAAACACATGAGTGTTTTGCTTGACCTATAGCATGTTTTTAAAATTAGGATATTATATATATATGTGTGTGTGTGTGTATATATATATATGGCTTCCCTTAAAATGTGGTAATTTGGGCTCTGAAGTCTTGCAAGACAAAGTTGCTGGTGCTGATAGCAGGTGGTCCTTTAATAAGGCCTGTGCTCCAAAGGATACAAACATAGTGATTCAAAGTGGCACCTGTACCACAATGTTTATAGCAGCAATGTTCACAATAGCCAAAATGTGGAAAGAGCCAAGGTGTCCAACAACAGATGAATAGATAAAGAAGATGTGGTTCATATATACAATGGGATATTACTCAGCCATCAAAGAGAATGAAATCTTGCCATTTGCAACGCCATGGATGGAACTAGCGGGTATTATACTAAGCGAAATAAGTCAATCAGAGAAAGACAAATACCATAGGATTTCACTCATATGCGGAATTTAAGAAACAAAACAGATGAACAAAGGGGAAGGGAAGGAAAAATAAAATAAGATGAAAACAGAGAGGAAGACAAACCATAATAGACTCTTTTTTTTTAAAAGATTTTATTTATTTATTTGAGAAAGAGAGAATGAGAGACAGAGAGCACGAGAGGGAAGAGGGTCAGAGGGAGAAGCAGACTCCCCGCTGAGCAGGGAGCCCGATGTGGGACTCGATCCCGGGACTCCAGGATCATGACCTGAGCCGAAGGCAGTCGCTTAACCGACTGAGCCACCCAGGTGCCCCCATAACAGACTCTTAACTATAGGAAACAAACTGAGGGTCGCTGGAGGGCAGGGCATTGGGGGATTGGGGTAACTGGGTGATGGGCATTAAGGAGGGCATGTGATGTAATGAGCACTGGGTGTTATATGTAACTGATGAATCACTAAATTCTACCCCTGAAACTCATAAAAAAATGAAAATAAAAATAAAATAGAAAGTCAGGCCTGTGCTCTCCAGTTCCCCTCAGTCTCCTCCAGTGGCACGTGTCTTGCATCAGGCCTTCCTTCCTCATATGTCACCTGCTTGCTCCATTTAGATACTTGGGTTTGCAACTACTAGCCTAGGTTCAGAATGCCTGGTTTAAAAATCCCACCATGATAGCAAGTTTCCAAAATAATCCCCCAATTTTATTTATGTATTTATGCCCTCCACATTGACTATGAGCTGGTCCTGTGTAGCTAATAGCGTGTGAGGGAAGTGACACTGTGTGACCTCCAAGGCCACTTCATAAGAAGCCAGTCACCACATGAGAAGTCTGACCCACCCCGGGGCCTCCATGCAGTGAGGAACCCTACACTAACAATGTGGAGAGGCCAGAGAGAGAGATGGCTGGACAGTCACCAAGTGTAGTAGCCCTCCCTTTGGAAATGCCAGACCTGTGAAAGCCACCTGGGACACCCAGGCCAGCCGCCACCCACCTGCAACCATCCACAGCCGTATGAGAGCCTCCAAGAGAGAGCCATGTAGCTGAGCCCATTCAACCCACAGAATCATGACAAATGATAACAAATTATCTTAAGCCACCATGTTTGAGGTGGCTTGTTACACAGCAATAGATAGCCAAACACCCACATTACCACTTACTAGGAATGTGGCTTTGGGCACATTATTTAGCATCATTAAGCCTCAATTTCTTCATCTTTAAAATAATGGTGATAATAGTACTGACTTCAGAGTTTTTTGAAATTCAAATTAGACCATGACTGGAATGTACTTAGCTTTAAAAGCCGACACATCTTAGGTGCTTGATAAATGCTAATCATTATTTTGTTGTAGTTGTCAGAGTTGTTGTTGCTGAAGTCTCTGTAGTGGGTAGTTATCTCTCAAAACCAGCATGCCAAAAAAGGGAACAGAGGCAGGGAAGGTGCTGAGGGAATGATCAGGGGCAAGGAGGGTGTCCACGCAGAAGACAGTGTGGTGCATATATCTTGATATCCTAAACCCTGAGACACCAGGCAGTTGGCCATTTCCTTCATTTTTTGTGTCTATACTAAGGATTCTGGGAACTCCTATCAAATCACAATTGATTAACTCAAACCCCATTCAAAAATATTTATTGAACACTATATGTCAGGCACTGTTCTAGGTGATCTGGGGGTACAGCAGTGAACAAAACAGATAAAGACCCCTGTCCTTGGGGAACGTCCATTCTTGTGTTAAGGAACAAATACCAAACAAATAAGAAGTAAAATATGTAGTACGGCAGATGGTGATAAATACAATGGAAAAAAGTAAGAGTGATAATGAGTGTGACCTGGAAGAAACTGGGTTGTAATTGTATGTAAGTAGGTCAAAGAAGGCCTTCCCGAGATGGTGGAAGGTGAGAGACAATACTGGGGTGGGGAAGGACCATCAGAAGGATCCAAAGGTAAAACAAAAACAAAAGCAAAAACAAACCCTAGAGGCTCATATTGTTATACCTGATGATCATCAATCACATGGATGGATATACATGTTTTCTCCCAATGATTCTCTAAGGCAAATGTTATCCTCAATTAGTCACTTTTTTATCCTAGGGTGCTATATATCTCTTTAAGCTACTTTTAACTTCTTTTCGGAACAAGGGAAGATGATGTATTAGTCAGGTTAAGTGAGGTTAAGTAACAAATAATCCCCAAAGCACATTAGCTTAACAAAATAATAGTGTATTTCTTAGTCCTTAGTGGCTGGACTCCACAGGGCCTTCATTCAGGGACCCTGACTGCTGAGGCACAGTGGCACGTTGCCAATCACTGCAGCAGGAAGGAGGGAAGATGGAAAATGCTGGAAGACACAGGTCACTACTTCTCTCCTAATTCATTGACCAGAGCAGGTCATGTGTAGCTCTGTGTGTGTGTGTGTGTGTGTATGTGTGTGGGATCATCCTAAATGCCTAGAAGTAAAAGGAAATAAATATTAATGAATACTTTAATATCTACCATAGGTGGATACCTGCATAGATAGAAATGATAGATAATAGTAGTGATAAATAATAGAGAGAGAGAGAGACAGAAAGTAAATAAAAGGAAACTGAGTCTTAGAAATGCTCAGCAATTTGCCTAAGGTCAAGCAGCTTGTAAATAGCCAAGTCAAGATCAGAACTCAGATTCCTTTGTATTTCAAATTGACCTCAGTGAGACTGCTTGGAATCTATGGCACTGAACGGAGTTCTTTGATATCCTGTCATATGTTAGCAACTGAATGTGCCTTTCTGACTGGGTGTTAAGTTTCTCTCTGAATTTTGTTTTCATGAAGCACAATTTGAGAACCTCTGCCCTTTTTCCAGCAAATTTTAAAAACTATCATTATTCAACTATCACCACAAAGAACCTCAGTCATCTCAGCAAACACTACTGTTTCGTGGGATCAGAGTTTGAGAATCACTAAGATGAAAGTGAGACTCCGGGGTATTTCCCAAAACGAACAACCAATTCTCCGGTTCTCCAGACACCAACTTGGTGTTCCACAAGTGAATTCAATTCTGACACTAACTTTCCAGAGTTAGTGAAGACCTCATAGCCTAAGGGCTCAGCCCCACAAGACTGCCCCCCACTTCAGATGCCAGTGGAAAGGTTGGGATCCCGTTCTTCTGACTGACTATAAATCAGGGGTTCAAGCTTCCATGCCTTGCTGGGGCACACCACCTGCCTAACACCTTGAAGTGTTTACAACGCTGTGATCTCGCCAAACTCTGATGTTTAGGGGTTTTATGAAGGTTTTATTATGTAGACATGATGAAGTAAATCACTGGGTCATTGGTGACTCAATGTCAAGCTCCTCTCCTCTCCCAGGAGGGAGGTCGGGGTGGGGGCTAAAAGTTCAACCCTCTAATCAGTCACCTCATTAGCATACAAGAGATATTCTTTTTTTTTTAAGATTTTATTTATTTATTTGAGAGAAAGATCGAGCGAGAGAGAGAGTGAGCGACAGAGAGAGCAGGAGCAAGGGGGAGAGGCAGAGAGAGAGAGAGAGAGAGAGAGAGAGAGAAGCAGGCTCCCGGACGCTGAGCCAGGAGCCCAACTTGGGACTTGATGCCAGGAGCCTGGGATCATGAACTGAGCTAAAGGCAGACGCTTAATGGACTGAGCCATCCAGGTGCCCTACAAGAGATATTTTTATCACTCTGGAGATTCTAAAGTTTTAGGAGCTGCACACCAGAAACCCAGGACAGGGCCAAACATTTACAGATCATCCCCAACTTATGATGGTTCAACTTGCCATTTTTCAACTTTAAAATGGTATAAAAGTGACATGCATTCAGTAGAAAGCATACTTCGAATTTTGAGTTTTGATCTTTCCCCAGCCTACTGATATACAGTACAGTCCTCTCTTACAATGTTGAGTGGTGGCAGGGACCCAACTCCCAGTGAGCCACGAGGTCACAGGGGGAAACACAGATACGCTTACAGTCATTCTGTGCCTGTACACCCATGCCATTTGCCACTTCCTGTATGGTATGCAATAAATTACATGAGACATTCAACACTTTATTATACAATAGGTTTTGTGTTAGATGATTTTGCCCAACTGTAGGCTAATCTAAGTGTTCTGAGCACGTTTAAAGTAGGCTAATCTAAGTGTTCTGAGCACGTTTAAAGTCGGCTAAGCTAAGCTATGATGTTCAGTAGGTTAATGAATGACATGCATTTTCCACTTAATGGTATTTTCAACTTGCAATGGGTTTACCAGGCTGTAACCCCTTTATAAATTGAGAAGGATCTGTATTTTTTTTTTATCATACTACATTCACCATGCTTAGACTAATTTCATTCCAAAATATCCCAAACTTGCTGCTTTGAATGTGGAGACAATTTGTAACTCTCCAGAAATGGAAACTAGGAGTGGGAGATGTCTGAGAGAAACAAATTTTAAAAATTATTCAATTAGGGGCTCCTGGGTGGTACAATCAGTTAAGCATCTGACTCTTGGTTTTGGCTCAGGTCCTGATCTCAGGGTGGTGAGATCAAGCCCCACATTGGGCTCCGCACTCGACATGGAGTCGGCTTGAGATTCTCTCTCCCTCTCCCCCTTCCCGCACTCATGCTCTCTCTCTCTCTCAAATAAATAAGTCTTAAAAAAAAAGTTGTTCAATGGAATTGAAAACGGAAATTACTGAAACTGGACATTAATACCTGGAAAACTTCAACGATTTTTTATAGGTGGTGTATCTGGGGTGCCCCAGTTGGATGGGGGCCTGCAGTGCAGATGGTAAAAGAATTCACCCAAAGCAGAACGAAAGGGATAACAGTGTGTAAGACGGCAGAGGAGAGGCTAGGAGGCAGTGTGGGGGGGGGGGGGGGCTGTTTTTAAAGGGGGAAGATGAGGAGGTATGGCGACATATGGAATTCTCCCTTTTTTGGTAACTATGCCTGGTTGTAAGTAGCCCGTTGGTCAACTAGGGCCTATGGCTACTTCGAGGTGGGCCGCTTAATGAGCTTGACTGCATTCAGCTCTGTGGGCGCAGTGGGCCCTTTTGCCTTGCTGAGGATTCCATGGCTCAAGCCTGTTGCCTAAAAGCAACCTCTACAGTGTGTGCATGGTTTCTATGAAATATTTCACTTGTTGAGTTGTGGAGATCTGTATATGTATATATAATACAGACCTACAGTCCCTCTTCCAAGCTGGAAATTTTTCAAAACTCATTAGGCCCTAAATTGAATTCATTTGGTGACAATATTTGACCTAAATGGTCATGAGGCTACTTAAGAGTCTTTATAGAGTCTTTTTTTTCCCTCTACTAGTGTGAATATTCAAAGAACTGTCAAAATGTGAATTTTGATCATGTCAACCTAAAATTATCAGGAGGCAATAATTAAGAGTGTTTATTTTGCATCAAAATATTGCAATTTGGGGTACACAGATTTGGGAAGCAACCCCAATAGTGTCCCATTAGGAAGCAAAAGTCAAGTGTTTTTAAAGCAAAAAGGGAATGCTTGCATACATTGTTTACAAAGAATTTTTGATTGGCATTGGCGGCAGAAAGCTGACTTAGACTGAATGTAATTGGTTGCTAAGGCTATCATTAAGTGAAGTCTCTTACTATAGCAAGTTGCAAGTGTTCGGGCTGAGTCCTGGTAATTTTTGAGGTTTGGCCCAGTTCAAAAGTTCATGGTTCCACCCGGTGAGGACGTGCAGAAGGCCCACCTCCTTGATGGCCTCTCGGCTCTATTGTAAAACCCCTTGACATAAGTGACCCCGTTTCATTTCACCTTTCCCAACCAAATATTAGTTTGATCAAGGAAAGCTGATCCAGAGTGGGTATTACATCATAGCAAGATATGTACTGTGTTATCTTTGTAAAATGGAAACATTTCAAAATTTTGAAGCACATTCGGCCCCCAGGATTTGAATCAGAAATGGTGACCTAGATGGTCATCTGTCCTGCTGATAAAACTGTCCAGGTACTGTGCCAGTTGAACCAGTTTGGGAGCCAGTACTCTCCCCCTTGTAGGGATGTCTTTTCTTACCCACCCCCTCCTCCAAGGCTGAGACAAGGGGGGATTATCCTGCCTGCTCTCTCACATCAGTCAACGATGTTGCTGACGTCCTTATCTCTTATTTATCTTCCTCTAGGGAAAAAAGAGGTCCTTGTAATTCCCTGTTGCGGTTTTACAAGCTCGGCCTCATGGTTTCCTCTTTCCGTTGGTCTCTCTTTTAATAAGCATCCTTGTTTGCGCCATTCTTCTCTGTCCCGGCGCGGAGCCTCCTGCCCCACAGACTCTCTTTGTATCTGAGCCAGTGGAGAAGGATGGGTCTCTGCAGATGTTGTCTTCCCATTTCTTCCTCACAAGAGTAATCTGTGATTTATTGCCAGAATTTTTTTAAATAGCCAGATGGAAAGGGTTCTGATGTGACTTTTCCTGTGTCCTTCGGATCCCTCTTGAGAGAGATGTGACAGCATCGAAGGGAGGTTTCACCTCTCTCTTCCCCTCCCCCAACCCCGCTTGCCCCCTAAGATGGAAGGACTTCAAACACACTGTATGACACTCGAGGTTTTAGGAATGACAGAGCCCTCTGTGAAATGATGAAAATCAAAGACCCCTAGACAAAGAACAAACTTGGCATTTTGCATAGAGCTTCAGGTTTCTCAGACACCCTCTGCCAGGCCCAGATTAAGAACTTCCATCCTGACCAGTGATTCTCAAAGGCTAGGGACCTTGGGAGGTCCCTCCGATCTTTGGGCAGGGAGGTTCAAGTTCTACACCACACTCTCTCCCACTCTGAGACACACACCCAGCACGACCAGCTGAAAACATTTTGAATAACAAGAAAGAGATCCCACGTGTGTCCTCAGTCTCACATTATTCAAGGAAAATAATTCCTCCAGGTGGTTTGCCTTTTTGATGTGAAATCTTCTTTCTGTAGAGTCATTATAGAAGATGAAAATTTTCTTGAGATAAATTCACCTTATCAGGACTGATCCTGTCTTGACTCAGACTTCTGAACTCAATCTCCTTGGTCATTTGTGTCCTTAGTTTCTTGCATGCTGATCACTATTTAAAAACTAAATTTTTCTCTTATATTTACTTCGGAATTTTTTTCTCTGTCCTCTCTGGAGAAAGGCAATGAAGAAAATGAGAAGGGACTCACTCTTCTCCATCCTTTGCCTAAAAGGGATTTAAAATTCCTACAGCACCCAAAGATTTTAGAAACAGAAGTTAATTCAGTTGATTCATCCAGAATAGAACCAATAAGGACTCACAGGGGTCCACAATCACAGCCAAGTCTCCTTCATTAGTCCCCAGTCAACCATCCTCTCAAACATAAGTCTACGGTCACAATAAGGACCAGACGATACTTTGGAGGCCCCACACCTACTAATGAATCTCCAAGAGCAGAAAGCTCTATGATGGTGGTTAGTCATATGATAAGAGAAAGCCAAGAGGAGATACAAGACTCTGATGACATTTATCCTGGGAGAGAAATTGAAATCCATCTGGTCAATCACCAGCTGTGGCTACGAAGATCATTGCACTCTATGCCTCTGGGCTTTTTAGGGCTCTTTCTGGAAGAAATGCCCTCCTGATGCCTGGTCCTAACTCCTACCCTTCCTGACAATGTCTATCACCCCTGCTTCTCTTGCCTGGTAAACTCCGACTCACTCGTCACAACCTAGCTTATAAAGGCAATTTCTCTGTGAAATGTGCCTTGCTCAGGCAGAATTAAACCCTCCTCGTTTAATACCGCTGCTAGAATACTATGATATTATATTGATGGCCATATGTTTGCACTTCTTTGTCCACTCTGCTCATAGACCCTGAAGTTCCTGAGATGAGGAACTCTGTTTTTTCCATGTAACGTAACACTTAAATTAGCTTGGCCTGGAGCGTCTGCATTTTGTTCTTGGGGAAGTTTTGTAACTACAAAGTAACCCAAATGAAGATGTTTCTAACAGAGATCTTAATTGGGAATACATTACCTATGATTTTTGAGTGAACTATGCATATCTTTTGGCCTTATTCTAGAACTTCAATTTATCAGGAACTTTACAATTGTAGTAAGGAGTCGACATAAGCCAATGGTCATCATTATAATATTATGATTAAGGTGAAATAGGGTATGAGTAGAGAGAGGACGATGGTTAGAACTTGTTTTCTAAATGTGCATTTGACAGTCTTTGAGAGGTATGGGTTGGTTTTTTTTGGAAGGCACATGCACATGCACAAGCATGTGGGTGAGCGTGTGTGTGTGCAAGCACGTGTGAGCTTGTCCCAACTGTGCCTTGGGAGATGGGAGCAGAACCAGACCAAGGCAGGAAGCCAAGTCGGTTTGACCGGCTCTTCTTCCCAGGCCACACCTCGAAGAAAACAGAACGAGACTTGACACAGCCCAGCGGCTGCCGGACCGGGCCTGTTGGTTCCCCTACCACCACTGCTACCACGAGGGTCTCTGTATGTGAGCATGTTTTATTGGACTGTGAAGATTTTAAAGGACTGGGTTGTGCTACTCAGGGAAAGTTTTGAAATGGGTCAGGCAAAGATCTTCTGTTAGGCCCCTTTGAACTCAGGGTTATAAATGAGTTACTAACAGGTAACAGTTACTGGATCCCCCAGAGAAAGACCTCTAGGACCTAAAAAACACATGATGAAAGTCAGCAAATGACAGATTTGGGGGAAACTAGTTCACCTAATTACTAGTGGAAGTTTGTTCATCTGTAACTCCTCTTACAGGAGGTAGGAAATCTATTAGCAATTAATGTTCCTCAGTAGAAATCTTGAGAACAAGGAATCATTTCCTTAAATTTTATTGTCTTTTAGTTATGTGACTCCTCTTTAACAAATACTGCAGAATGGAAATGCAAACCACAGCCACTTTTCGAAGATGGGTTGACAATTTGTCATAAATAACAGTTTGTGAATCAGTTTAGTCACCATAGGATCAACTAAAGGCTTGGACTCTCGCTCCTGGTAACATCCGAAGAGGCTCACTAATCTTTACAATCAAAGAACCAGAGGAGATAGCTCTAATTGATCTTTGCTATAGTGAACATAATAAACACTCTAAAATGCCCAGTGTTATTTGATAGAACTATAATTAGGCAAATCAGCAATGTGACAGAGTGAGCCTTGGATAGGCCATATGGCCCTTGGTAAATATTTCAGGTATTTCTGAGCGACTCAATGAGCTCAGTGGCTCTCGGATACAGAGACAAAACGATCAGAGCTAATGAAGCCTGGGTAGGGCTCACACAATACATGCGAAGGGTGTTCTGGAGCCGTGGGGGGAGTCTTGGGGAAAAAGGAGAGCCACAGCTTCCGTTCTCTGCTAGTCGTTGTTATTTTTAAAGCAGAGCGTCTTTGATGTGATGTACATTAGCATTTCATGGTCCTTCAGTATTCTTTTTCATGTGGGGATTTTGAGTCATTTTTATATTTCCTCTTTTAAAGTTCCTTAAACCCCAATAAATAAGAATACTGATTGCCTGCTCTTGGAGAAAACAGACTTTACCACTGATATAAATACTATTCGTTTCTCCTCATTGTTCCCTGGTTCTTGGAATTGGACTGTATAGACTTCCGGACCCCTTAAGGTTAAGGGCTATGGAAGTCCCTGCCTAATGAATCATGTTCATAGAATATTTAGTTTACCTCATTGAACAAAATACCTCCTTGAAGGAAGGATTCACATATTCTTATCTGATAACTACATGCTAACATATTCTTGGCATATTTTTTTTTCTAAATTGGACCTTTCTCTTAAAGAATTTACTTCGGGCCCCCAATTTCCTGGCATAAATAGAAAAAAATTTAAACCGAGGTATACTTGACATATAACATTATATTAATTTCAGGTGTACAGCATAATGATTTGATGTTTGTATGCTTGTAAATGATCACCACAATAAGTCAAATTAATGTCTGTCACCTTACAATAAATTACAATAAATCAAAAATTTTACAACTTTTCCATTAGGAAATTTGGTACCCATAATTTTTTCAAAGAGTATTATGGATTTGTTCCCCCCAAGAACTATTGCAAAACATAACCTTGGAACCTTTATGGTAACTACTTTAGCTATCATAAAAAATTTTTTTAAAGGAACACTGAGAGGACGGATACTAAATGCAACATTCTGTCCCAAATATGTATAGTTAATACATTTCTGAGTCTTTGGTCTCACCAGGGTGTGACTACAAAATAAGGACTTTACAGGACAGGTCCAACCAGCCTAATGCCAGGAAGTGGTGCTTCTGTGAGTTCCTCAGAGGGCTCTTGGGCATTCTCGGGTAGTGTCCCCCATGTCTCCACCAGGAGGCATTACAGCATGGTGAAGAGCCTAGTCATTGAAACCCTACAGAGAGATATGGGCTTAAATGCCTGCTCTTCCACTTACGAGTTTTGTGACCTGAATAAACACCATGAATAAACAAAATGAATAAACTGAGGCACAGTTTATTGAATGAATGAATGAATGAACTGTGCCTCAGTTTATTCATTTTAAAACTGGCACAATAACAGTACTTATATAGATTGTTAAATAAGAGGCTATGTATACAGTGCTTTAGCATGGTGTTGGCACCTAGTAAGAGCAACTTCTATCAGATGGGATGCTTTTGGTGTAACAAAATACATAACACAAAAACCAGTTGAGAATGGCTTAAACATGAGAAGGATTTATTATCTCATTTAACAAGGAGTCCCAAGGTATGGTGGCTCCAGGATTGGTTGGTTCAGTGGCTTAGAGTGAGGCCATGAGCAACTTCTCTTTCTACTCTACCCTCTTCACCGTGTCAGATTTTCCTCAGGCTGCCATTGTGTGTGAGAAATTTATGTATATCATCCAGACAAGAAATTATCCAGAGGGAAAACATCTTTCTCTTACTACAACTTGATTTTTAACAACAAAAAAAGCCCCTCTCTTGGCAGACTTCTCTTCATTTGCCACTGGTCAGAATTTCACCACATATCCATACCTAAACCAGTCACCAGTAAGGCGAATGAATGGATTTACCATGATTGATTTACACTGACCAAGATTTACATCGGATCTAGGAATAAGATCACGTCCTCCAGGAGTATATGCCCATGAAGTTGGGGGAAGAAGGAGCACAAAAGACTGGTGACTGATTCCCACATAGAAAACGAAAAAGTTGAGAGACTGGCTTGCTAAGTGCTCTGATGGTATGAGCAAGGAGTCTGCAACCTGTTGGGACTGAGCAGCATTCCCAGGGTTTATGGCTGAAGATGCCTTTTTTCCCCCTAAGGGAAGGGAGGGAAAACTGAATGGGAAGGAATTAGAGAGGGAGACAAATCACAAGAGACTCTGGACTGAGGGAAACAAGGTTGCAGGAGGGAGGGGGGTGGGGGAGTGATGGGCGTTAAGGAGGGCATGTGATCTGATGAGCACTGGGTGTTACACAACTAATGAATTATTGAACACTACATCAAAAACTAATGATGTACTATATGCTGGCTAATTGAATTTAAATTAAAACTAAAAAAAAGAAAACACATGCTTAAGTATTTAGGGGTGAAGGGTCTTACTGTCCCAACTAACTTTCAAATGGTTCACCCAAAGAATGTGTGTGTTGTGCATGTATGTATGCAAATAGACACACACAGACACACACACAGAAAAAAAAAAACAAACTAAAAATGTTAACTGCTGAATCTGGGTAAAGCTGCACAGATATTCAACTGAAATTTTTCAAATTGAAAGGCTGGGGAAAAGCATGAGGTTCTTTTCTCCCCCCCCCAAATAGGACGAGTTTATTTTCAGTATTAAAGAGATTAACAATAGTTCTCATTATTCTGACTTACCCATATTCAAACTCACCTGTTCAAAAAGTTGCAGGCCCAGTTTCTAACAAGTCCTACTGGTCATTAAGAAAGGACTTACAATAAAGTTTATGTGCATAGGAAAGATCAAAGAGTAGAAAATGCCAAACAGAGGTATCCAGAGAGAAAGAAGGCTTTCTGTGACTGAAATATTTTGTGTCCATGGTTCAGGAATAAAATGCTTCTGCTGGGAGCTGAGAAATCAAGATGAGAAACCTTTGGCATCCCAATTGGATGTCGGAGTTCTCTGCGGTGTCATTTGTGGCTAGTTTAATGCAAACAGTGGGAGAAAGAGACCTGAGGAGGAGGAGGAAGAAATTCTCAACCTCTACTCAATAACCAGGGTTAGGACTGAGAACCGACTGCGAATACACTCAAGGCCTGACCTTGAAGGGCACTGGGACAACTCAGAAAATGAATCACAGTACTCAAGTCAAGCCTGTTGTGAATGAAGGGCCAGCTCAGTTGCAGCCCAGGGCCCTTGTACTGGAGACCCTCAGAAGAATGCGCACCAGAGGCGAGGATGACGCAGCTAGTTATGTGATTTAAAAGGTAGTAACCCACAAGGATGGAAGTAATAGCCCTCACCACTATTCTGCAGATAATCGACAGGACTCCATTCTTAGGGCAACAGGACTGACTAAATCCCTAGTAATTTCATGTCAGGGAGGATTGTGGGTCATAGCTCTAAGTAGAAGCTATAGGTTCTACTCTATAAAAATCGATGTACGGTATAGATCCAGGAGGCTGGGACACACAGAGTGTGGCAGAACACATGGTCTTCAAAGATCTTCTCTTTTGCTGGGAAGGTCTTGTCACAAACTGGACAATTCAAACAAAGGGTCTGCATGAGGTTCTTAATAAATCTGATGACTGACATTACTTCATATGCCATGCTCTTATGTAGATTTGTTCGAGTAGGTTAACAAATACCTATTTCGTATTTCATATATGTAAGCGTGTATCTTCATATTGGGAACACCTCTAAAACTGGAAAACCAGTAGGTGGTAAAAGCAGCACACCAACTGGGGACAAGAGTTGCAGGCTGCTGTTAAGGAGCAAATAGTCCCTGGAGGGGCCCCCCCCGGGGGCAGTGGCAGATAGAGAACTCCTGTTTTCCCATATAAGGCTTATCAAAAAGCTATTTAATTCCTCAAATTATATGTAACACAATATTTTTAAAAATCCAACTAAAAGAACTGTTTTACTTGGCATCTTTGCTCTTATCCCTCAGTTTCCTTTTATTTTATGCTGTTTTAATGCTAACGTTTAGAAGAAAGAAAATGAGGCCAACTATCAAGCAACACTGAAAGCCTAATTTTGTATACGTAGCTTCGCTTCGTACCAGGCACACGTCTACAACTGGCAAGAACTCTTTTTTTTAACTCCTGTAAGTATAATCTCAGAGAGGAAAAATAAGCCCCAAATTGGAAAATGTTATGCTCTGGTTAGATGTTTAAAAGTTGAAAAGTAAACTGAAAAGCATTACACTCTATTTAGATGTGGAAAAACTCAAAAATTAGTAGTCCTCAAGATGACACCTGATAAGAAGACACATACATGTATTCTACTAAATAAAGATCAAAAACCCTCATTTTAGTGTTTGAAATGGTGAAATTACAATTGTATAGGGAACAAAATGTTTACGTTTAATTTCAATTTAAATGTTTAAGTTCAATCAGTTTAGAGTTGGTTGAAATGTGATCAATTATGTAATGAGATGTTGCTGTAGTTTTTAAAGTGGCAAAAACTTCATTCTATGTTCCAAGTAATATATCTGTAAGTTCTCCTTCAAAGAACAAAAGAGCCAGTAATTAATAAAGACAAGTGTTCAGATTTATTTGGAAATTCACAGTTTCTAATGGCGCTACAGCTCCGTAGTTACAAACTGAAAGTCATCTTTCCACAACACTGGGTGCTGCACGCAGATTGTGTAACTCCCGTTTTCCCTCCGCTCTCATCTGGACCTCTTCTCAATGAGTTTCCATACAATCGGGCCCTCTTGCTCTGAATGGCTAATTGTACAGACTGGAAAAAAATTTAAATCATCTAAAACATACTGTTAACCTAAAAGCAGCAACTTAAACAAACAAAAAAAAGGCTTTAAATAGGTCACATTACAAAAATACCCCCAGAAAGGTATTAGACAAGTTTAAAAACAGTTATTACTAAAAGTGCTCAATAAGTTATAACTTAAATCTTACAACACAAAATGGTCAATTCTCTCCCTTTCAAAAAGAAACTTCCCACTTTCACTCATTACTCTACAAACACACACTAAGAAATCATTTTATTCAAATACAGTCGCTGCCCATTATTTTTAAAGAAAACAAAAGACCAAATGAAGACAGACACATTGACATCACATGTATAACTCTGCACATTTGTAGCCAATACAAAGCAAACATCAAGGAATAATGATCCCTTTAGACTTGACCAATTAGACGAGGTATGGCAAACTCACTGGTTCCGTGCATATGTACATAGGCAGTGATTATATCATGAGACCTGGACTCAGGTGACAAACCTTCAGATGTTCTACTTGTAGTAACAGGAAACAATTACCTGAAAGTCTGGAGGATTAGTGCTTACTGTGAATGTTTAAAATGTAATGTAGCTAATGAAAACCCTTACAAGTGGTTAAATGTGTTTAAAAGGTGAATTTATAAAAAAATTTAGTTGCAAATACCCGTCATTTGCAAGGAAAAATCTTGTAGGCTTTTTTCTCATTGAGTTAGTAACTAGAGAAAAATGAGTGCGGGTAAGTTAAATGAAAATATCAGTATTGCCGTTTACCCAAAAGCACAGAAAAAATTCCAGCAAGTTTTTGTTTCAAGTGAGTTTGCTACACAGAAGTCTATTTGGCAAGTCTGCAGGATCTTTACACTGACCCACATTACTGAACTTCAGGTGCAGATCACCTTAAAGCCTTGTAGTGTTTGCAGCTTCAAAAAACTAACAAAGTTATAAAAGAAATCAAATGACAGAAAAAGTTCTCCCTCCTCTTCCAGTGGCATTATAAATAGACAAAAGGCACATAAATATGGGAAGGTGCAAGAAATAGGAACAAAGCTAAAGGAAGAGGTTTAGGCTTTCATTCCTATCCCACCCCAAGGAACTGGGCTTCCAAATTACGTTTGTCCCAGTAATTAATCTGTGAAAAAACATCTTTATAAAATGTCTACCATTGTCCTTGTAGGACGTGATCAGCCTTGTAAAACTGTAGCTCATTAACCAAGATTGACACAATCCCACCTACTTTTTTAAAAAGGCAGAAACCATAATTTCTGAATACTTTTCCCATTAATATTTCTCCCTCCCCCAAACCCTTCAAATACCACAGACTGTTCTTCAAAGAACAACAACAAAAAGTCTCCAGTATGAAAAGTTCTATTCATTTTAGATATGTCCCGAGACCGCTGTGACACCAAATGTTCCCACGGTGATCTCTTTGTTTCCTTTGATTATGTCATGCAGGCTCGGCAATGATCCTGACTTAGTCTGTATTAGAGTTTTTATCAATTTTCCTTGGTCTTGGACTTTAGATCGCCTTCGTTTTAAAGCCCTCTTCTCAGTTTTTGTCTTTTGGGACTGTCCATTGCACAGACTTGTGCAAGCGGAAATGCCACAAAAGTAAGACTCTTCTGACTGTGATGATGTTTCTGAGCTTCCTTCAGACGGAGGACCCTTGTAAGAAGAATGATAAACTTCGCCCATATTAGAAAAATCTCTCTGGTTCATAAAGGGCTTCCTTCCTTTTAGGTCCCCATTGGCTACAGGGTGCAATGGATCTGCTGGCTTTATGGTTTCAATTTTTTCAGTCTTGTACTTGCAGCGTTTCTTCTATAACACAAATTTTAAAACAAGGTAGTAATGAGACCTCCAACAGTTACCTCATCAAAACATCTAGAGAGCTGAGCTAATGGAGGAAAGTGCCAACTCCCGGTGAAAAGTAAAACAGTATTATGAACAGCATACATACTGTTATGTTCTGTATAGATATTACCATTACCTTTCCATTCTGTAAATGCTACTCAATCAAAACTCTTTCCTTAGCTGCCACCTCTGAAAATAGATTTAGGGAGTGGTAACTAACATCTGAGTACTTACTACGCACCAGGTATTATACTATTTGCTTTCATGTGTATCTTACTTCCTGAGAAGTGAGTATTTTATCCCTGGTAAGTCCAAGTTCTTTCACCTAGAGATCATTACCTCTAATCAAAATGAGTACAACTTACTTTGAGAGGCAAAATGGAAAAAGCACAAACTTTGTAACCAAAAAGCCTAAGTATATTTTGAGTTTTACCATTGATTTAATGAATCATTCAAAGACAGACGACATAAACCCTCTGAGTTTCAGTTTTCTCATATCAACTCGGGGACACTACCATCTCCAGGCTGCTGTGAGGACAACAGGAACAGCACACACACACACACACACACACACACACTGTGCCAAACACACACTGATACTCAATAAATAAGGACTATTAGCCAGAGGTCAGCAAACCTTTTCTGTAAAGGGCCAGGCAGTAAATATTTTAGGCTTTGCGGGTCTCTCTTGCATATTCTTTTTTATTTTGCAACCCTTTAATGATAGCTCCAGGCTCATACAAAACAGGCCCCAGGCCAGATACAGCCTGTGGGTCATAGTTTGCTGACCTCTGTAACATTTATATATCATCATTACTATGATTGGAAATAAACAGTAAATTTAAGGACCACTTAAAGATCATATCAAACCTTTCTACTCAGTTCTTCATCTACTATCACATAACACAACAATACACTTAATCAAAATATTACCTTTTTTTCTGGAGAGAACTTGAGGGGTTCTACGATGTACAAATCATTTGGGTCTACTATAAGTAAGAGAAAATAAAAAGCAGATGTAAAATGTAAAGTAGGTTATGCTATGATAAACACTATGAAAATATTATATATTGTCCCTTAGTGATTATTTTCCTAACAGATGCAATGAATTTATAATTATACCAGATTAAGCATATATTTACGCATTTTAAATTAGTGCAAAGCAACAAGGTGGCTCTTATTTTGGGCTTGACTGGTCTCCTTCAAATAATTTCCCTAAGATTTTAACTGACAGCTAGCCATCAGCCAACACAGTAAGCATCCTTCTTTGGGCCCAGCCCTACCCTCTTACCTGATGAGAAGGACACCACCACCGGGTAAGCTAATAACAAACCTAGAGATTACCTGAGTATTTCCCTAAAGACTGAACTACACTGTGTCACAAATGTGGGTTAATTATGTGCAACAAGCAGTTGTGACCAGGTACAAAAGCCAGTTAAAGGAACATACACATAAAAAAGAGATTTAAGAAGTGTTTTCTAATTGTATTTTACTGTGACCAAAACTATGAACGCCAAAATCTAAAAACAGCTTGAACATGCAATATAAATGACAAAGCAATAATGCATAAACACTTCTGGCAAGGTGAGTAAATTCGAAATATTCGCTTTAGGTTTCTAAGATTTCATTATTGTAAGCACATTAAAGACAGCTGTATACCACTCCCACACTGACAAATGTCTTCACAAGACATCTGACTGACAAGATAAATGAGATTTCAGTCCTACTGAACCCATTAAAAATAAACAATATGTGGTCTGACAGAGCCAGAAGTTTATAAAAGCTGCAAAATTCACTATAAAACTTTATACTGCAAATTTACTAATAACATGATTCCACCAATTATAATTTTTTTACATTATGTCCTAGAAATCTGTTGAGAAAGTCATCAAATATATAAAAACATCTAAACATTCCTCTAAATAGCCATTTCTATCAGGTTACTAATCTCGCTCAAATTGATTTAAAAAAAAAATGACACTTCTAGGAATGGTTGTTAACTGTTACTCAGATCACCCTCTCTACTGAAAGCAACTAAATATGGATTTAACAAGTCAGGAAACAACAGATGTTGGCGAGGATGCGGAGAAAGGGGAACCCTCTTATATTGTTGGTGGGAATGCAAGCTGGTGCAGCCACTCTGGAAAACAGTATGGAGGTTCCTCAAAAAGTTGAAAATAGAGCTACCCTACAACTCAGCAATTGCACTACTGGGTATTTACCCCAAAGATACAAATGTAGTGATCCGAAGGGGCACCTGGCACCCCAATGTTTATAGCAGCAATGTCCACAATAGCCAAACTATGGAAAGAGCTGAGATGTCCATTGACAGGTGAATGGATAAAGATATGATATATATACACAATGGAATATTACACAGCCATCAAAAGAAATGAAATCTTGCCATTTGCAACGATGTGGATGGAACTAGAGGGTATTATGCTATGCAAAATAAGTCCATCAGAGAAAGACAATTATTATATGATCTCACTCATATGTGGAATTTAAGAAACAAAACAAAAGAGGAGCATAGGGGAAGGGAGGGAAAAATAAAACAAGATGAAACCAGAGAGGGAGACAAACCATAAATGACTCTTAATCATAGGAAACAAACTGAGGGTTGCTGGAGGGGTGGGGAGTGGAGGGATGAGGTAACTGGGTGATGGACATTAAGGAGGGCACGTGATGTAACGAGCACTGGGTATTATATAGGACTGATAAATCACTTCTATCTCTGAACGCTACCTCTGAAACTAATAATACACTATATGTTAATTAATTGAATTTAAATTTAAAAAAAAATCCCTAAAAGCACTGAAGAGCAGCCAAGATTAAGTAGGTAATCTCTAGGCCAAATCTGAAGTAAAAGTAGGAAGCCAGACAGTGAAATGGAACACAAAAGTCATTTTTGTCCTGACAGCATTTGCCAAAGCAGGAGTATGTGAACTTTAGCTCTGATGGTAGAGTCAGAAATAAAATCTCCAGACCCACCCAAAGTAGTAGTCTAATAAGAAACCTTCACTCTCCCCTCTGTAAGCTAGGACTCTAAAGAACTACCCTCAGAGAAAGAATTAACCCATGCAATGCAGGAACTTACAGTTCAAATTCCCATCATCTGGTGATCCAACTAACCTCATGCCATAAGCATAAAATATTCCTGAATATAAAGCAAACACAAATTTTCTCTGGAATAAGGACCTACCTCCTAGCTCTCTAATTATCTCTACAAATAATTTTCCAGAGAAGGACCAACACACAAAGGTAACCAAGCACAGAAAGACACAAGGCATCTTGAGCAAGAGCCTGCAGACACAACTAATGAACAGATTCACAAAGACTTAAGATATCAGACTTATCAAACATAAGAATCTATAAAGACAGTTATACTTACTATGTTTAAATAAAAAGCTTGAAAATATCTGCAGGAAACATCAAACAAAAAAGGGACCCAGATGTTTAAAAAAATACTAAAATAACTCCTAGAAATGAAAAACGTAGTAACTGACTTTAAAAACTCAATGGAAGAATTTAATAGCAGACTACAGATAGCTGAAGAATGTGTGGTCTGGAAAACAGTTCGGAGGAAATCACCCAAATACAGCACAGAATGGCAGAAAGAATGGAAATAAGAGTTTAGGGGGATAAAGTGAGAAGGATGGTAACATACTGAATTAAATGGGGACTCTAAAAGAGAACGAGGTAGAGGGAATGTTTTGGGGGAAAAAATAATGGTTAAGAATTTTCCAATACTGATAAAAGATATCAATTGAGAAATTCAAAAAGCCCAACAAATTTAAACAAAATTTAAAGAAAAAAAGATAAATGTTTCAGTATGAAGGGAAGTAATGGCATATGAAAAGTCTCAGAAAGCAGACCTGAAGAATTAAGAAATCGGTATATATGTGGATAAATGTAAATGAACATTAGTGTAATGTTATAATAATAATAATAACAGTATATCTTGTTGAATTACAACTAAGCAAAAAAACAGAATTTAAATACACAAAACATTAACATGTAAGTCAAGTTGGGGATAAAAGATCTTGGTACTGTCCAAGAATAGGAAAAAGTACTGATTAACTGCAGACTTTGACAAGTATTTGTAAATTCTGAAGTATGAGATGTCAAAAATAATGCACAACTCATGACAGAAAAAGAAGAATCTCTTCCTAGCTCCAACAAAAAATCTCTTTAGGAAAGGGAGGAAAAATAAAAAGAGTTAATAGGTAAAAGATATGTGAATACCTTTATGCTAATAAGTTTTAACATTTAGATGAAATGGAAAAATTAATGGAAATTTTTAATTTAAAAAATTTAATTTTTAATGAAAAAAAAATCAGGTTCCTATAACCAAAACTCCTCTTACAAAGACAATTCTGGACCTATGTGACTAATAATACACTTGGCATTATACTCTCCAGGTCCATTCATGTTGTTGCAAATGACAAGCCCTCATTCTTTCTTAAGACTGAGTAAGGTCCCGTTGTGTATGTATATATATACACCACATCTTAATCCATTCATCTATGGATGGACATTTGAGTTTGTTTCCATATCTTGGCAATTGTAAATAATGCTGCAATAAACACAGAGGCGCATATATCTTTTCAAATTAGTATTTTCGTTTTCTTTGGGTAAATAGCCAGTAATGGAATTACTGGATCATACAGTAATTCTATTTTTAATTTTTCTGAGGAACCTCCACACTGTTTTCCCCAATGGCTACACCAGTTTGCCTTCCAGCCAACATGCATGAGGTTCCTTTTTCTCCATATCCTAACACTTGTTGTTTCTTGTGTTTTTGATTTTAACCATTCTGACAGGTGTGAGGTGGTTATCTCATTATGGTTTTGATTTGTATTTCCCTGATGATCAGTGATGTTAAGCATCTTTTCATGTGTCTGTTGGCCATCTGTATGTCTTCTGTGGAAAAATGTCTATTCAGGGTCTCTGCCCACTTTTAATCGGATTTTTGGGTTTTTCTGGTGTTGAGTTATATAAGTTCTTTATATATTTTGGATATTAACACCTTATCAAATAGATCATTTGCAAATACTTCTCACATTCAGTAGGTTGCCTTGTCATTTTGTTGATGGTTTCCATTGCTGTACAAAAGCTTTTTATTTTGGCATAGTTCCAATAGTTTAATTTTGCTTTTGTTTCCCTTGCCTAAGGAGACATATCTAGAAAAATGTTTCTATGGTCAATGTCGAAGAAATTACTGCCTAGGTTCTTTTCTAGGAGTTTTATGGTTTCAGATCTCACATTTAGATTTTTAATCCATTTTCAGGATCTTTTTTGTGTATAGTGTAAGAAAGTAGTCCAGTTTCATTCTTTTGCAGGTAGCTGTCTGGTTGTCCCAGCACCATTTGTTGAAGAGACTGTGTCCTTCCCCACTGTGTGTTCCTGTCTCCTTTGTCATATATTAAGTGACCATACAGGCATGGGTCTATTTCTCGGCTTCCTACTCTGTCCCACTGATGTATTTTGTAGTGTATCTGTGTGTCTTGAAATCTGGGAGTGGGGTACTTATAGCTCTGTTCTTTTTTAAGACTGCTTTGGCTATTTGGGGTCTTTGTGGTTCCATACAAATTTTAGTAGTGTTTGTTCCAGTTTTGTGAAAAATGTTGGCATTTTTATCGGGATTGCATTAAATCTATAGATTGCTTTGGGTAGTATGGACATTTTAACAATGCTCGTTCTTCCAACCCATGAACGTGGACTATCTCTCCATTTGTTTGTGTCATCTTCGATTTCTTTCATCAGTGTTTTATAGTTTTCGGAGTACAGGTCTTTCACCTCCTTGGTTAGGTTTATCCCTAGGTATTTCATTATTTTTGGTGCAATTGTAAATGGGATTATTTTCATAAGAAACCCACTTTAAATATAGATATAGATGAAAAGTACAGGGATAAAGAAAGCTATACCATGCTAACACAAATCAAAAGAAAACAGGATTAGATATATTAATTTCACACAGAGCAGATTTCAGAACAAAGAAATTATCAGGGATAAAGAGCATTTCAATACTCCAAGAAGATGTAACAATCTTTAATGTGTATGTGCCTCACAACAGAGTGTCAAAATATGTGAGGCAAAAACTGATAGTACTGCAAAAGAAGGAAGACACATGAATCCATTATTATGGCTGGAGGCTTAAAATGCCCCTCTATCAGAAATGGATAGATCCAGCAACCAACCTCAACAGCACCAAAATCTATTGTATTTCTACCTACCATCACTCAACACAGACTCACACACACACACACACACGCATGCCCGTGATACCATTTACAACAGCACCAAAAAATATTCCAGGAATAAAGCTCCCAAAAGTTTGACCTTTTTGGAGTAAACAGAGATATGCTATGTCCTTCCCAGATTGATATGCAGTAGTCAATGTAATCTCAATCAAATTTTGTTTGTGATGAAACATTTAATAGATGATTCTAAATTTATACAGAAACATAAAGAGCCAATAATGGCCAAGAAACCTGAAAGAACTGAAAATTCATATAAAATTTTACACTGGAATTCCTAACACCAAACACAAAAAAATAAATTCCAGGTAGCTTAAAGACCTAAAAATAAAAACCAAAGTAAACATTTAAAAGAAAATATAAGAGAATATCATCCATAAACTTGGAGCAAAAAATTCTGTTTAAACAGGAGATAAAAAGCACTAACCATAATTGCAGAAAATTTATACATTTGATTACACTAAGAGGAGCTTCTCTTATTTAAAAAACCCTATATAAAACACAAGTTTCAGAGCAAAATAAGATATCTGCAACATATTTAATCAATGACTAGGATCGAAATCTTAAAAATAATCATAAACCAGTACAAAAGAGATAAACAACCCAACAGAAAAACAGGCAAAAACCTTAAAATTGCCCAGGAAGGTCATATGACTAAAAGGCATAAGTAAATGTGTTCAACTTCATTAGCAATCAGGTAAATGCAAACTACGACCACACTGAGGTTAATGAATACCTTAAACCTGAGAATCCTAAGTGTTTGTTGGCAAGAATGCAGAATAATGTAAATTCTCACAGCGCTGGTGGAAGCACAAACTATTTTATGACCACTTTGGAAAAGCTTGCCATTATCTGATGACTTGCAGATAAGCATACTCTACAACCCAGCAGTTTTACATCTAGGTAATATTCCTAGAGAAATTCATACAACTATGTTCCGGTATACAAACAAATGTTTACAGCAGCATTATCTATAAAGCCCCAAAGTGTAAGCAACAGCAGAATGGATAAATACACTGTGAATTAGCTACTGAAATAGGATGGGATGCAATCGTGTATATCAATCTCCCAAGAGAACGCTGAAGAAGAAAAAAAAGTTTACATGTGGTATGATTCTATTTTATCAAAAGCTCAAAATCAGGCAAAACTTATACTGTGAGGAGTCCAAAGACCAATGGTAAAACTATTACATTTTTTCAAAAGTCAGGATAGCTACCTCTGGGAGAAGCAATACCAAGAGTGCTGATCTTGTTCTACTTCTTGATCTGAATGTTAGTTACACAGGCATTCACTTTATAATTACTTTGCAAGTTGTACATTCTAGTTTATGTACTTTTTTGTTTTTTTGTTTCCCTTATATTTCACAGTAAAAATGTGTCACAAAAATCAAAACTATTTTGATCCACCTAGTTTGTCAACAAAAATGAGAGTTGCAAATCAAAGCGTAAACCTGAGGAAAAGAGAGGACACTAAGAGAAGAAAACTTATAATGAATTAAATGTAAGTTACAACATGAATTATCTAAGCACCATTATTACCTCAAATACTTAGCAGGCAAGAGATTATGTAATTTGTCAATTTTGTATTAATTCATATCAACTTTGTACAAAAGTCCTAGCTTTATATAAAAATAAGACATGGACCATTACAACCAAGCCACAGAAAAATTATTATAAGAGACTACTATGAACAATTGTACTCCAAAAAATTGGAAACCTAGAAGAAATGGATAAACTCCTAGCAACACACATCAAGAATGAATCACGAAGAAAGAGAAAATATCAACAGATCAGTAACAAGTAAGGAGACTGAATCAATAATCAAAATCTCTCAACAAAGAAAAGCCCCAAACTAGACAGCTCCATCAAAGAATTCTACCAAACATTTAAAGAAGAATTAACACCAATTCCTGAAACTCTTCCAAAAATTTGAAGGGAACACTTCCAAAGCTCATTCTATATAGCCAGAATTACACTGATACCAAAGCCAGACAAAGGCACTACAGAAAAACTACAGACCAGTATCCCTAATAAATACTGATATGAAAATCTTCAACAAAATATGAGCAAAGCAAATTGATAGCACATTAAAAGGATATTACACAATGACCGAGATTTATTTCTAAAATAACAAGCATGATTCAACATATGAACATCAATCAATGTGATATACATTAAAAGAATGAAGGACAAAAGCCACATGATCATCCCAACTGATGTAGAAAAAGCATATGACAAGATTCAACACCTTTTCATGATAAAAATACTCAATAAATTAGGAACCGAAGGAAACCTCAACATATTAAAAGGCCATCTATGAGAAAGCCTATAGCTAACATAATAATGATAAAAGACTGAAAGCTTTCCTCTAAGATCAGGAACAAGGCAAGGATGTCAGCTCTCATCACTTCTATTCAACTTCGTAGTGGAAGTCCTAGCCAGAGCAATTAGGCAAGGAAAGGAAATAAAAGGCATCCAAATTGGACAAAAGGGGGAGCACCTGGGTGGCTCAGTCAGTTAAGCATTGTACTCTTGATTTCGGCTCAGGTCATGATCTCAGGGTTCTGAGATTGAGCTCTGTGTTGGGTTCTGTGCTAGGCATAGAGCCTGCTTGGGATTCTCTCTCCCTCTCCTTCTGCCTCCCCTCTCCGCCCCCCCCAGCCAACTGGACAAAAGGAAGTAAAATTATCTGTTCAGAGATGACATGATCTTATATGTAGAAAACCCTAAGAATTGCACAAAAAAAACTGCTAATGGATTCAGAAAAGTTGCAGGATACAAAATCAAAGCACAAAAAACCAGTTGCACGTCTATACTTCAGTTGCACGTCTATACTTTTAACAATAAACAATCCAAAAAGGAAATTGAGAAAACAATTCCATTTACAATAGTACCAAAAAGAATAAAATACTTAGGGATAAGCCTAAGAAAGTGTAGGAGAACTACAAAATATTGATGAAAAAAATTAAAGAATATACAAACAAGTAAAAAAAAAAAAGAAGACACAAATGGGAAAACATCTCACTGGTTCATGACTGGAACACTTAATACTGTTAAGACGTCCATACTACCAAAATGATATACAGATTCAGCACAACCCCTATCAAAATCCCAACAATATTTTTTTGCTGAAATAGAAAAATACATCCTAAAATTTATATTGATTCTCAAGGGACCTCAAATAGGCTAAACCATTTTTAAAAAGAAGAATAAAGTTTGAGGACTCACACTTCCTGATTTCAGAACATGTCACAAAGCTATAGTCATCAAACAGTGCAGTACTGGGATGACTGGGTAGCACAGTCAGTTAAGCGTACGACTCTTGGTTTCCACTCAGGTCATGAGGTCAATCCTGGCGTCGGGCTCTACACTCAGTATGGAGTCTGCTTAAGACTCTCTCTCCCTATCCCTCTGTCCCTCCCCACCACTATCTCTCTCTCTCTCAAATAAATTAATCTTAAAAACAAAACTAAACAAAACAGTGTGGTACTGGAGTGCCTGGATGGCACAGTCGGTTAAGCATCCAATTCTTAGTTTTGGCTCAGGGTGTGATCTCAGAGTTGTGAGATCAAGCCCCGCATGGGGCTCTGCACTGAGCAGAGTCTGCTTAAGCTTCTGTCTCCCTCTCCTTCTGCCCCCCCTCCCCGTTTCTCTCTCTCTCTCAAATAAATAAATAAATCTTTAAACAAAACAGTGTGGTACTGGTATAAAGACTGGTAAGTAGACCAATGGAATAAAGGACCCAGAAACAAACTCTCACACATACGATCAAATAATCTTCAACAAAAGTAGTAAGACCAGTCACTGAGGAAAAACAGTTTCTTCAACAAACAGTCCTGGGAAAACTGGATATTGACATGCAAAAGAATGAAGTTGAACCCTATCTTACATGATATACAGAAGTTAACTCAAAATGGATTAAAGACCTAAATATAAGATATAAAACTATAAAATTCCTACAAGGAAACAGAGGAAACTTCATGACATTGGAGAAATTAACAACAACAACAAAATTAAATAAAAAATCTTTTAAATTGGGCAAAGGACATTTCTCCAAAAATAATTTACAAATGTCCCCCAAGCACATGAAAAGATGCTCAACATCACTATATCAAGAGTCAGCGGTCAAAACAGTGGCTATCCTGGGAGGGGGTGGACAGTGACTAAAAGAGCACAAGGAAGTTGCTGGAATGCTGGAGCATGTTCTCTATCTGTCTGGGTGTTGGTCACACAGGTGTGTTCATTTGGTTTATGAAAATTCATCAAGCTTTACATATAACGATTACACTTTTCTTACATGTAACACTTCAATTAAAAATTTCAGTTATAAAAGAAAATCAGCCAAAAGAAGAAAAAAAGAAAGAAATAAGCAGGAAGGAAGAAGAGATTTACTAGTCCTAAGCAAGCACAATGTAATGGGTTAAACTTGTGAAGCTTTGTGATAAACAGTAAACAGTAAATCATGCTCAGCAATGATTACTCGAATTATTTAATCAACTGAAACATGCTGCTGTTACTAAATCCTGAAGAAAGAGAACCTAATAATTATTAAGAAAGCAATCCTAATTGAAATATATAATTAACTTGGTTATTTTAAAACTGCTATAAAGTTAAGTCTCTCAGTAAGTGCTAATTATAAAAGAACTAATATAGAAAAAGAGCTACTCGGTACAAATTCATTCATTTAAGTATTCATTGAGTATTAGACAATGGAATGCTATTATAGACCCTGGTCTATAAAAAAGAGAGAGACTAGATCTTTTTTTTTTTTTTAGAAAGTGCCTCACAGTCCTAAACTAGAGACAAAAGGGGTCCCACCTGTACAAGAGAGGAGGCAGATAAGCACAGGATGCTATGGGAGCACATTCAGGTTTTCCAAATCTGTTGAACTTTCTCAAACATCCCTTTCTAAAAAGAAATACTTCTAAACAGGAGCATGTGCAAACAAAGCTACCAATGGCTAATTAAACTAAGCCCTCCTTCCCCACCCTCTGGGCTTTCAGGAATAAAGATAGATATAAAGTGTGAAAATGATAAGGTGGCTTTGGCATAGCACAAACACAAAGGTTACTTATACCCATTATTCTGTTGCAGATGGTTTTGAACACAACACTGACATTCTACTTCTGCCAGAAGTAAGCTTGATTCCTGTTTATATATATGTATATTGCACAAAAATCTACCTTCTTTGCCAGTTAACTGTAGAGACTTAGATCTGATGAGTGGGAATGAAGTTCTCCTTTTCAAATTCATATCATCATAGGAAGAGAAACACCTAAAACATGAAGAAAAATCAACATCGGGCACAATGAGTAAACTACATATAATTTACTCTGCAGCTGGGGCTTGATGGAAGCTATTGAGAACTGAACATGCCACAGAATACTAACCTCTAATGTAACACACCAATTATTACTATTACATGTAAAAAAAAAATTAAGGATCATTCTCTAAAAGGTGCTATATTAAAATACCTATAAATCCTCTCCTTTTGAACTCCACATTCAAGCATCCTTCACAACCAAAATATTTCAAGGGTTTATGCACTTCCTATTAATGTTTTCTTTATTCCAGTCTACAGAACCTCCCAGATACAGGGCTATCTTGTTAGTTCCAATGATGTTTTAACTGCAATTTTAAGATATCATATGGGGAAATATACAAATTTCTCAAAAATATAAAAAAACAGTAAAAAATGTGAACTAAAATGCTGATATTACCTTTTAGGGCTTGGATACTGATTATTTTTAGGAAGTTTTGAAATATAATCTCCATCAAATTGAGAAGTGTTTCGACAGCGTTGCATACAAAGCATCAGTCCCAAGACAACACAGAGAACCAAAGATATGACAAGATAGCTTTGTCGATCTGAAACCTGAGAGGAGAAAAGGATTTAATTATTATATATTTTATATATTATAGTAATATTAAATATTATATTTTGTTATTATAATTTAAGAATTCTATTAGGAAAAATATAGTGGGATATAAAATTCAAAGGACAAATAATTTTAAACATTTTTTCATGTGTTTCAAAACCATAAAATGCAGGGCATGCTCTTAGAAAATGTACTACTGAGGTAATGTCTTACTCTGTCTTCCTTTCCCCCCCTAAAATCTTTGAACATTTTCAAACCTATGGAAAATTTTTAAAAATAGGAATGAACATATTCATGACTTTCACTTATGTTTACCAATAATTAACATTTTGTCACATTTGCTGTGTTTTTCCATCTGTACTACCTCCTACTTGGGGAGAAAAAAAAAATCTGGCTCCTGCCTAGTCTTTGCCATCTTGTAATAATGAACCAGCAATCACCCAGTTATTTAAGCCAAAAACATGGGGGTCATCCTTAGTTCCACATCCCACATATCCAATCTTTCATCAAGGCTTGTCTTTCTCTTAAATATTTCCTGAATTCAACAACTTCACACTGTTCTCCACTTCTAAAACCCTAGTCCAAACCAACATCACCTCACCCAGGTTACTGCGACTGCATTCTAGTTGGTCTCCTCCCCACTTCTGCTTTTGCAGTTTCTTAAGAGGCAATTCTCCACAGAGCGACAAATGGGGAGTTTCTCCAAGCAGCATCAATGAGATGACTCCTGTCACTTCTTAATTCTTTCCAATGAGTTGCAATGATTAGAATAAAATTCAAACTCTAAATTGCCTACAAAGGCCTACAAGACCCAGTCCCCATCATATCCTGAAGGTACTTCTTACCCTCCTTCCCCTCATTCTGCTCCAGCCATGCCAATTTTCCTTCTGCCCTCAGATATATTACACTGTTTCTAATCGTGGGTCCTTTGCCCTAGTGCTGCTAGTAACAGGTTTGTTCTGACTCTAGGCTGCATGTAGCTGCTCGCCTCTTGAGCAGTCAAGTTCTAATGCCACTGCCTCATATAAGCCTTCCAAAATCACTCTAGCTAAAGGAGCAACTCTTACCAAACCACTCCACACACACACATTTCATCTTCTATCCCACTGTCCTTCACATATATTTACTATATGTATTCCCTCTCTCCCCCAGAAGAGAGGCTCTGTGTGGCCAGGGACTACTCACTGCTGTACGCCCCAAGGACTGTACAGCGCTCACACCCACATACAATGGATGCTCAATAAATACTTACTAAATCAATAAAATTTCTGCTTTGTTAAACAACTCAATAAGCCTTTGTGAAGTGAAAATGAAGTATCAGTGCTTTGCAAAAGGCCTAATAGAATTGCTTTATAACCATATTTTAGGTAAGCCCTAAACTATGAATGCCTTGTTTTCCAAAAAATTATCATAATTAGTATATTTCCAAAACTTTAAAATGCCACATTCTGGTATTCTAAACAAGTTCTCTATAAATGACCATTTTGTTTGGTTGAAGTTCTTAGATACCATGTTCTTAACAAGCCTGCCTTTATGACAACCTCTATATATGCAGTGTGTCTTAAATACCAGCAAATAACAATACCTCGTGTTTTAATTCTGCCACTGTTGTTGATAAGTTTGAAACAAGCTGTGTCATGTTGGTCAATTGTGCCTGTAGTAACTGGATGGCTTCAGTTTGCCGCTGATCCTATCATAAAGGAAGCAATATTATTTTTGTGTGTGTGAAAGTTTCATCTGTACATTAAATACACTGTAAGTTCCAGTAAAATTACTAAGTTCCTCAAGAAAAAAAAATATTAATAGGAAGCTTCTAATGAATGAAGTGTGACCAGAAATTAAAAAAAAAAAAAACCAAAAAATGAATCTGAGACTGTTGAACCCTCCTCCCCTACCCCTCCAAAAAACCATTTTGCCATTTACTGCTACCATTTGGATTACCATCTAACAGACGTTAATAAATTCCTTTTCAAGTTAATATGGGCTCTACATGTATAAACCAGCATATAGTCAGCTGTATGCAAAACAAGCACTTTGTCACATATGTATTTTTAAACCAAAGCAGTCAGCACAAAAACATGTTGAAAATTTTTGAAAAATGTTTTTGGATATAAAGCAGGCTCATACCAAGAAGCTTTAAAAGTTCTAGTCTATTGTACACTAGGATGGAACTTAGGATGTCCCATAGTCAAAAATCTGCAACAGTTTATCTAGTCAACGTTGGATATCATCAACGAAAATAAATTAATCGAAAACATCCTTCTTTCCAGCTCTAGATTTTTAACTTTTATAATCAACAAATATGCCTTTATGTAAAATATCTGCATGCATATTTTAGGGAATTATGCATCATACTCATGGTCAGGATCCTATATTAATAGGGAGACTGTATTGAAAATTTCAACTTACTACTGAATTTGGGGAGGAGGAAGAGGGCAGAATGTAAAGAAAATCTAACACTCTATTTAGGATCATTACAAAATAGCTATATAACCATTTATCACTTTAGACCTAAGTTTTTCAAATTTAGATTTAAATAAGTTTTAGGGGCACCTGGGTGGCTCAGTAGTTAAGCGCCTGCCTCTGGTTCAGCATGATCCCAGGGTCCTTGGATCGAGCCCCACATTGGGCTCCCTGCTCAGCAGGAAGTCTGATTCTCCCTCTCCCTCTGCCTCCGGTCTCCCTGCTTGTGCTCTCTCTCTCAAATAAATAAATAAATATCTTAAAATAAATAAGTTTTAAATCTCAACTGTGTGTGTGTGTGTGTGCATGGGCCCACGCAGGGTTGGGGGGTAGGCTGGGGGGAGATGGATACATAAAACTGTAACAAAAAGTTTCACTTACTTCACTTACTGCAATACTCTGTGATACTTTCTATCCTACTTCATCTGTTTCAAATGCTGAACCTGACTCATTAAACTTTCTTCTGACTCACATTTGACAAATACTGAAAAATTCCAGATAGTTATAAACATTTGAAGAAAAAGCTATGAAATTTAATAAGTTAGTCAACACTTCCAATCAAGGTTTACCTCCAATACTGTTAATAACACACAAATTATTTAAAAGTATTTAAATAAGTCTTTGAGATGAGAAAATATAGAGGGGAAATCATTTTAACCATTAAAATTAATGAAGAACTAAATAACTACTGTGTTCATGGGTCAGAAGACAATATTGTTAAGATGTTAATCCTACGAACTGATATATAAATTCAGTAAAATCTAATCAAGATGTAAACAGGTTGTTTTTTGTAGAAATTGACAAGTTGATTCTAAAATCAATATTAGCCAAAACAATTTTGGAAGAGATGAACAAAGTTGGAAGATTCACACTATGTGATTTCAAGAGTTCCTATAAAGCTACAATAATCGCAACAGTCTGGTATCAGCATAAAAATAGATGAACAGAACAAAAGAGAAGCCCTGAAACAGACATATGTAATATATATATATACACAGAGAATTGATTTATATTTATCAAAAGTACAAAGGAAATTCAGGGGGGAAGGGTAGTCTTTTCAACAATGATACTGGAATAAAGGGAAATTTACTCATGTTTTTCTATCCCCCTCCCCACCAAAAAACTTTGAGCCATACTTTAGAACATGTAAAAATTAAAATAGATTATAAATCTAATGTAAAACGAAAACTATAAAACTTTTAGAAGAAAACAGGAAAAATTCTTTGTGACTCTGGGTTAGGGAAAGATTTTATAGAGCAAAGAGAAAATAAACAGGCTTTAACAAATTAAAAACTGCTCTTCAAAAGGCACTTTTAAGAGAATGACAAAACAATGAACTGGGAGAAAATATTTGCAAAGTATATCTCTAATAAAGGACTTGTATTCCGAATACATTTTAAATAACTCTCAAACTTCAATTAAAAAAAAAAAAAAACTAAAGGAGGAAATCTGTATGGAACCACAACTGGATTGTGTTAGGAACTAGCAGTAAGATGCAACTAAACTCTGAAACCTCAGGCCTCCTCACTTCATCTCACCATCCCCTAGTCCCAGATAAACTTTTAGAAAAGTATAAAATTTCTTCATCATAGTAACACACTGTAAAAACTTTCATCTGGATATTTCAATACTGAAATTGTGCAATACTGAAATTGTTTCCTTAAAATCAACAAGACAGGCTAATGGCCAATATTACCAGTCATATTGCATCACAGGCAAGAGACAGAGGGGGGGAAAAAAGAAGAAAAGGTGTAAGGATTAAAAAGAAGAAACAGAACTGTACTTATTTGCAATCAATTAGATTATCTGTGTAGAAAATCACAAAAGATTTGATTTTAACAAAGCTGCTTAAAAAAAGGCCACTGCATTTCTACCACATATACACACACAAACTTAGGAATGTAATAGGAATAATGCTCAAGAAAATTTTCTCTAGAGGAGATGTAGATGCTAATAGCTAGGTAATTTCTCAAACATGACATCATATAATAGGCTTATCACCACCTATCAGGGGAAAAAAATGAACCAACACTACTTATCCTTCTTACCAGCAAGAGCCTACAAAATTCAAAAGAAATTTATATAAAAAGTAAATAAGGGTTGAAGATGACCAACCTGCTCCTCTGCTATTCTTGAAGTATTCTGAAGTTTTACTATTGTTTTATTAAAAGCCTTTTGCATTTCTTCCATTTGTTTTCGGTACCTACGGAGTAAGAAAGGATTTATTAAATTAGCTTTAATTTCATATTTCTTAACTTATTACTGGAAACACACTTCTGATTGCAATATAGGAGATAAATCTACTTTTTTTTGAAAATGACTCTTATCGAGGCCTGGAACAGTTACACAGGTAAATTAAAGAGATCCCTTGAGGTATTTGCTACCTTAACATCAATTCTACACATCTCACTACTATTATGTAAGATTAGTCACATATATGATCAATCAATTTATGACAAAGGAGCTAAGAATATAAAATGGGGAAAGAACAGTCTCTTCAATAAATTATGTTGGGAAAACTGGACAGCCACATTCAAAGGAATGAGAGTGGATTGCTATCTTACACCATACACCAAAAATAACTCAAAATGGATTAAAGACTTGAATGTAAGACCTGAAATCATAAAACTCAGAACACAGGTGGTAAGCTCCTTGACTTTGATCTTGGTGACGGTTTTTTGGACTTGACAACAAAAGCAAAAATAAACGAGTACATATCAAACTAAAAAGCTTCTGTATAGCAAAAGAAACCATCAATGAAATGAAAAGGCAACTTACCAAATGGGAGAAAAACTTTGCAAATCATATATCTTATGGAGTTAATATCCAAAATACATAAAGAATATATACCTCTCAATAATAAAAAATTAAAGAATCCAATTAAAACAGTGGCACAGGATATAAACAGGCCTTCTCCACAGTCATACGATGGCCAACAGGTACATGAAAAGATGCTCAACATCACTAATCATCATGGAAATACAAATCAAAATCACAATGAGAGATCACCTCACATCTGTTAGAATGGCTGTTATCAAAAAATATAAGACATAACACATGTTGGCAATGATGTAGAGAAAAGGGAAGCCTTGTTGGTAGAAATGCAAATTGACACAGCCACTCTGGAAAACAGTAGGGAGGTTCCTCAAAAATTAAAAATAGAACTACTTTATGATCCAGCAACTCAACTTCTGAGTATTTATCTGAAGAAAATGAAAAACACTAAGTTGAAAAGATATACGTACTCCCATGTTCACTGCAGCATTATGTACAATAGCCAAGACATGGCAACAACCTAAGTGTCCATCGAATGATAAATGGATATAGTAAATGCGGTATCTGTACACAGTGGAATATTATTCAGCCACAAAAAAAGAAGGAAATCTTGCCATTTGCAATAACATGAATGGATGGACTTGAGGGCGTTATGCTAAATGAAATAAGTCAGACAGAGAAAGACAAATGCCATACGATCTCACTTATATGTGGAATACAGTAATAATAATGATGACAGTAATACCCTCAAACTCAGAGATACAGAGAACAAATTGGTGGTTATCAGAGGTAGGGGATGGAAGATGGGAGAAATGGGCAAAGGGGGTCAAAAGGTATAAATTTCCAGTTATAGAATGTATAAGTAATGGGGATGTAATGTATAGCATGGTAACTATAGTTAATAATACTCTGTATTTGAAAGTTGCTAGGAGAGTAGATCTTGAAAGTTCTTGTCGCAAGGAAAAAATCTTGTAATCGTGTGGTAATAAATGTTAACTAGACTTATTGTGGTGATCATTTTACAATATACAAATATCAAATCATTATGTTGCATATCTGAAATTAATTATATCTCAACAAAAAATTAAAAAGAATCAGTAATTTCTGTGGTTCCCTTAGGGGGGCAATTAGGGTAGAGAGAAGCAGGTAGGAGGTACTTTTTTTTTTTTAAGATTTTATTTATTTGAGAGAAGAGAGAGCACAAGTGGGGGTGGGAGGGAAGGGTAGAGGAAGAAGGAGAAGCAGACTCCCCACTGAGCAGGGAGCCCGATGTGGGGCTCAATCCCAGAACCCCGAGATCATGACCTAAGCTGAAGGCAGACACTTAACTGAGCCACCCAGGTGCCCCAGGTAGGAGGTATTTAAGTGGGCATGCATGCACATGCACACACAATTTGCCAATAAATTCTGTGGATTAGGAGGAAACCCATTAGTATATAATGATGACCTTAGTGCAATCTCAGTAGTGGCATTTTAATTTAAAAGGAGTAGGGATATGGTGATTAACATAACAATAAAAAATTTTAAAAAGAAAAAAAAAGGAGTAGGGAAAGGTGGTGTTTCAGACATTCTGGACACTTAGTGCCTAGGTGGTTGCAAAATGTTGGAGAAGCCCTGAGGACACTGGACACTTAAGGGATAAAAAAGAGTAAACAGGTATAAAAAAATGGAGAATTGTGCCTGGGGTCCCTAATCACTGCATAAGCACACTGGCACTTATGAGCACAAGAGCATAAATTATCACAACGAGAACTAGGATTCTAGGACTTCTTTGAAAGACTGCAAATGTTGCCTAATCATCCAGTTCAGTCTACTCTCGTCTTCACTGATTTAAACTCTTACTTGTTATCTTGTCTAGTTCCACTAAAAGCTTCAATATCTAATATTTTTATAGATATTACATATACAGTGTGTGTGTGTGTGTGTATATGAATGTGTATATGTATGTGTGTATATATATATATGTTATATAATACTATAATTTTCAGATGAGTAGTGTGGGAGCCAAACAGTAAAAGTGGCTAAAGTTAAACAACAGAAGAAAGGAAAAACTGATTAAAGATAATTCAAACTTGTGATAAAGATATTACATCGCTTAGTACTTCTAAAAAAGAAAATCAATTCTTTAAGTCACTGATCAACATCTAAGTAACACTCTCTCCAGCTAAAATGGTACTGACTAGTACTAAATCATGAGATAATTAATCCTCTACCCAGAAAACATACTATGCTACTTACGTTGCAAAGCAGAATGTGCTAATTGATAATAAAGCTTACCTTTGGCTAAGCTCCTCCAGATAGCGGCCACTGAGAGACATGTTAACTTCTAAGGCTTTTATACGATTATTAAGTCTCATAAATACTGACTCCTTTTGGTTTGATCCATGTACAAGATTTCCATTAGTGTATCCTAGATCTGTTGAATTTTGCAATTCGGCATAAAAGTCTGTAGCTGTCCTCTGTAGCCCTCTTAAAAGGGCATCTTCCGGAGACTGTTCTTCCTCTCTCACTTCAGGTAACGAAGAAGAATCCATAACAGGAGTCAAAATTTGCTTTGGTGTGTCAGCTATGTTCATTTTGGCTTCCCCATCTTCACCGTCTGGCATAGTAGCTGTGTTTACAGGTGGCACTACTGTTTCAGATAGCCTTGTGATAATGTGCATGGAGTTTATATCTTCTTTTACAATATTATCCATTACTTCACTAAGTTTATTTGTTTCATAGATCACAGCTGGCTTCTCTATAGAACTAAAACTCTCAGACTTTTTTTCTGTTTCATTATCAAACTCAACAGAATTCTCCTGAGGGATCACTTGAGATGGTGTAGGTCCTGCCTCATATTTACTAGGCTCAGATACTTCTGTTTTAGGTAATGAATGGATTTCTGGAGTAACATCTAAGAGAAGAGACTGAGAAAGAGTTTGAGGATGGCTTGGTTCAAGTTCAATTGCATCTGCACTGTGATTAATCAAATCACCTTGGTGCATACTACTTAAGTCACCTAGAACAATAGTTTCAGCATCCTTTTCCTTTCTCTTACTGTCCAATTCTCCACTCGGAGGTTGCAATACTAAAACATCCACTGATTCTGCAGGAAGTGGTAATGGTGGTTGAACCGACATGAGATGATCTTTTTCTTTACTCACAGCAGTTCTGCTACGTTGCCGATAAAGAGCAACTCTAACTGAACACCATTTATATATGTATTCCGAAAAACTAGAAATACAACAAACTGTGGTCAGTTCACTGCAAAATATTTGTGTCTCTGACTCAAACCAGGGTGATGATTCATCCTCCTGTTCACCGCTACCCAGAAGGGTCACTGTAGATGGACTTGCCTCCTCTTCTTCCTCTTGAACCAGCTGTACAATTGGACTCTCTTTTGGAGTATCAGGTGATGATAGCTCTGTATCATGTATGTGTCCTTTGGTGGTTACAAACCTAGAAATACATACCATAATTACGTATCACTTTAATTAGAAATCTAAAGTTAAAATTATGCTAAAAATCAATGTATCATACGTCAAATAAAAGGAAGACTAGAAATATAGAAGAAACTGAAATTTTTTTTCGGATGAATTTTTCCCCTTCAAAAGTCAGTTTCATTATAAAAACAAGTATTATTCAGAAATGGTAACAGAAAGACCATTTATCAAGTGATCAGTCAGATGACTCAAATCACTATTTACTAAATCAAACTTGCTTTTTAAAAATATCTATTTAAGAATTGCTTACATGTGGATTCTAGGAACTAGAATCTGGGATTCTTAATATATGAATGCACTTTGTATTTGAATATCATACTTTTAAAAGGTAGCTAGATTTCTCAAAGAAAATTTTTCTGTGGATGACTTGAGGAATTCCAGGGCAGCATTACACATACACACACGATTATCTGCATCCCTCCCTCCCCAAAATAATCTTAACATCATCTGGGCTAATTTTCTATTATTTAAAGCCAAATACTTAACAACTCTAATGAAAGTCCTAGCTAATAATAAATAGTGCCCCATCTGTAACTTAATACCATCTGTAGGATCTAGAGTATGTATGTAAGGTAGGGGAGTAGGGGGATGGAGCTGGTAGGAATAGTGCTGTAAATTATAATGTCTGTGGTTCATTCCAAGATAAAAATACATTTCCAGGTGCAGCCCTTACAGTACAAAAGGTACAAACTGAAAAAATAAAGTCACTTGAATACCAGAAAGAAACATCTTCATATATAATTTTCCTACTCTGAAAAATTACTAAGAATGCCAGGAAATGTCTTTGAATAAAGACTAATATCATAGCAGCAAAGGCAGGAATAAAATAGTATCTAAAAGCTAGATTTTCATCTTGACAGTAAGTAAATGGACAAAACTAAAACATAATTAGACTATGCTTCTCTAAATAGATGATATATAGATATATGGTCTCTAATAACATTTCTTACATCTTTATTGCTTACTATCTACAACATAAATTTAGACAGTAAAAAGGAGCAGTGTCTGAAGAAAGGGAGGGAGAAAAACTAAAATGAATTAATTTGGTACAAATTAAGTTATATACCATCTATATATACCCTAATCAGAGCTATACTTTAAAAAACTCAAATGTGGGAAAAGAAAGTAAGTCATCTTTTCATAGTAACTTTAACAGTGACACCCTATCATGGATTCTTTCATTTTCATTTATTTTCTTCAAAGGGTTGCCATATAGTAATAAAAAGAATTTAAAACAAATATAAAGAAACATTAAACTAAAAAGTAAGCAATTATATAAAAAATCTATTAAAATCAAACTAACAGAGAAAAGTAAAAACTACTATATAAGCCTGATGTGGTATCTTCCAATAAATATTCATATGTCTATATGGAGGAGAGTGTGTATATATGTGTATGTGTGTGTGTGTATATACACATATATAAAGTGAAATCAGTTTCCTTTAGTTTTGAAAAATAAGACATACTATGTGTTGTTAACTGAAGAAGCCTAGTCCTAAAACTGGGACTAGGAGGCACAGTTCCACATAATTAGAGACAATACCAAGAATGTCCCTATCCTAAACAGATTTCTTAGGACCTCCTAGGACTCAATGACATAGAATGCTATATTTTCTCTCTAGTCATCCAATAAACAAATATCTTTAGTCATTTTACAAATAAACACAGAATACAAGTATGTCACTGTGCCCTTCAAAGCACAAAAATCTCAGTTTTTATTTAGTATGGTATTTAGGAATTACAGCTCAAACCATACCCACTGCACGTTTCATTACATATTTCCCTGTTCAAATATCTCATCCTGTTAAGCAGAGTTCTGAGACAAAAGGCTTTCAACATTTTACAGAGTATATCTATGAAATACACATAAACTTACAATAACTATACCCAATTATCCGGTCTATGAGCTTAGCTGTTATAGATAAGAAGAAGTGGCAAAAAACCTTAATCATCTCTGGTAGAAAAAACTAAAGAAATGAGGACATTCTATTTTAACTACATGACAGACATTCCTGTCTAAAGTGCCCCACTGCAGTCCGGGAGAAGACGTCTATCTAATTCAATTTAAGAAAGTGAACACTGTAAGAGTTTGTTTCGAGACAAATACATAATTTAAGAATCACCGCTCTAGGAATATCAGGCACCTTTGTAGCTTTTGAGGCACAGCACAGGTACTTAATCAATGCTTTTAAATTTGAACTTAATAAATGCAAGCTTTTAAAATTTGTCCTCAAACCTACACCTGCAGAATTAGGCCAATTATTTGCAATAAGAAAAAGATTCAGTATTGTGAATAATAGAAGTAATATATAATATCAAAACAACAAACATCTGGTCTGAAGTGAAGTGCATTCCTGGTACCCAAGAAGCAACTCAAAGATATTTTAAGTGGCTGTGGAATGCTTACCCTATGATTCAGAGCTTTCTATAGATAATTATTTCACACATAAACCCCAAGTACCTTTCTATGTACTAGTACATTCGGCTCTCCATTTTAACAGAACTCTAATATCACAATATAACTTACTCAGGTGATGGAACAGGAGTTGAAACAGGAGCTAAGTCAGGCATTTTAGGTGCAGCTGTGGCAGTGGCATTCTCAGATATACTTTTATTTCCTATTTTAAGAAAGATACCCATGTTGAGTTTAATTTTAAAAAGCTATGCCGTGACAATATTTCACTATAACAAATAAGGAACTTTAGTTTCTGGGGGAGAAAAAAAGTCAAATAGGTTTGCTACTGCAGACTTTATTTTCTTCATCAAGGTTCTTTTAGAAAGAAATGACCATTTGTGTACAAAGTCAGAACTACAAATTATGCATATTCTCAACTTCTCAGATAATTAAAGCAACTCAAATGACTATAAATTCTGTGTAATCTTAAGTGATTAACATGCCTTCTAGACACCTAAAGGAGTTACTAAAGAGAATAAGAAGAAATGTATGGGTCATTTTAAGTTCGCACTTGGAGCTAAGTATTTTCTAAGAACAAAAAAAGGAAGATGGTTTCTCCTTGCTGTTAATACTCATATTTGGCATTCTGTAGAGGGGGAAAAAAAAATCACTTTGTAAATTGAGTATTTATTTGATAAATAAAAGCATGCATGAAGTACCACTAGAAAACTTCAGGAAAGAGATAAGGGATAAAATTATTACTTCTACAGCAGGAAGAGTCAAAAAAGAAATTCATGAATTTTATATAGACAGGATCGTATTATGAGAGAACTTATGAAATTCAAATAAACAATGAATAATAGAAGATTAGTAAGTCCCTTTGATTCACTTCTATATTTCTAAATGAAAAATTAAGTTCCTTGGCTTATTAATTAATTTTCCTAACTAGAATGACCCTTGGAGTATCAGATATTTAAAAGACCCATAAAATGATTAGGTACCTTCTGTCAGGTCTTCAGTTTTTGCTCCCAGAATATTAGCGGCAATATTCACCATATTTAGAATGGCATCTAAAACAAAATTCAATCAGAAAAAAATACCAATACACCTAAAAACTCTTATATAGCTTAGTATCAGATAGTCAAAAAACCATTTATAATGGTCTTTTTGTATTTTTTTGGACTAATTACCTTTTTGTTCATCTTACTATGTAAGTCCAATATAGGACACAAATTTCAGCCAAAAAGTATAAAACATAAATCTGAATTTTTATGTTCAGAAGGAATTTAAAACTTAATTATACTTTTTTGGTTAACCTTCCCCAAACCTTTTGCTAAAACACTATCTTCAACATATTACAAAATTTAAGTAAAATTCAACATATAGCCTCTACTGGGGCAGGGAAAAATATGACAACCAAAATTAGTATTTTACAGAAAAGCTTGTTTTTCTTTAAAAAGTTTCTACCGTTTAAAACAAAAACAAAAAAGTTTGAAGTAGTAGTTTTTCCTAAACAGGTGATTTTTATAGATATAAACAAAATGGGAAGATTATTATCCAAAGGAGAGCAGGAAAATTTTATTTTCAACTATAAACATATCTTAGGAGAGCAGGAAAATTTTATTTTCAACTATGAACATATCTTATTTATTGATAATATGGTTAAATTCCAACTTGATACTGCACAGAATCAAATTTCTTTGGTAACTTTTAATGATGTTTAATGGATAACACATGACACAAAATCTTTTGTGAATTGGGTGGGTATGGGCATGGGCAGGTTAAGTTAAAGTCATAAAACTCTCAGTGCTGTAGGTAAAGCAATCTGCATACCTGCAAATTCTGCCTCTTTCTAAAGAGGATACTTGGATGATGAGTAAAGTGGTAGAAACTTTAACATCTGAATAAATAGCCAAAGGCACATGAGTATCACAAAATACCTAACTCCATAAAAAGCTGGTGCTGAGAATAGGAGGCTTCCTTCTATGATGTAATTTTAAGGGAAATTAATTTCCATCCCCAATCTAATCTCTAATATTCCACTAGAAGTTAATTAACCAGTTGTCAGGTATTTCTCCTTTTAAAATATTAATATCTGGCAAGGGCTACATATTAAGTCTCATCAGTTATTTCTGTCTTGTTTTCCTTTCCCAAGAGATCCACAGGGTTTTCATCACACTTCCAGTGAAAATCAGAGATGTGAAAAGTAGGAAAGGCTAACACCCTATCCAGAAAATTGAGAGGAAGCCAAGCACTGTCACCTGGAGCTGATCCCGTAGATACATGTTTTACGGTAGGAGAAAATAGTAAGAAATTTTAGACATGTTTAAAATGATAACTGGTAGTCCTAAATTTTGATATTTACAAAGTACAGGAATGGTACTTTGTTCCACTCATTGGTACAACACACAAAAGCTTTGTACTTGCTTTGTAAATGTCTAGGATTATAGGTCAACCTTGCCCTTCCTTTGACCAGACAAACTGGTAAACAAAGAAGCAGTGTTGATTCTTAGGCTAAAGCATGAGATAAAAACAAGAATGGAAACACCATATTTCCACACAAACCAAAATAAAGTAGCAATGGAAACTCTTTTATTTCCACATAAATCCACTTTTAATGTCAACCAATACTGCAATAGGATCTGACCTTCTACTTAGCCTGCTAGCTGAAGTTCAGTCAAAATGGACTGCTTCATAGAATCCAAATTCTGGAATCAAATCTATACTCTGAAGTCCTTGTGCTTCAAAGGGCAATCTGACCTCAGATAACAAATTTTTTGGCATTTAAATTTTGGGGTATTTATTGTTAAAGAATTCAAGAACAGAACACATCTATGGATCTGTGTAAAGAAAGCAGGTTTAGAGTATTACGTTTTAACCTAAACATAAAGAAGATTTACACTATCCTTCATTTACAAATACTATTTATCATCATTTCAGGGGGCTACTTGGTAACAAAAGCAAAATTTGGCAAATTTCTACATTCTCAGTCCATCTAAAAATTAATTTTGCTTCTGTTCACAGAACACTGCCAAATGTAGTCTTATTCTGTCTTTTGAGAGAAAGCAGCTTTGTGTATATTCTATTCTGACCATTCCCAATTTGCATCCAAACACATGATAGTTTGTCACAATCATAATGTGGCCACTAATACCTTCTGAATAGGCTAAGGTAATAATTTGGAATACAGTACCAAGCTAGACATTTGTCCTCAATTTCTCCCAGATTAGCCAACTCCTTTATCTTTGAGCTGGGCACTATTCATCCAATCTCATTCTTTTAGGAATGAAATTCTCCCCAGGGACCATCAACATGTTACACTCAGTCTCCAGCACACTAAGGCTCCTTTTGATATGGAAAACAAACTACCTACGCTACAACATAACAAGACAAACCAACAAAATAACTATTTCCTACCATTTGTATTTAGATACCTCTGCTGCATGCCCACCCTCATTCTCACTTCTCCTTCCAGATCTATAAAATACAGACATTCATAAAAAATACTTTGATGTAAGAGAACACAAAAACTGTATTTTGTCTTAAACATATACACAGAAACCTGGCCTTTAAGCGATTCTAACAAAATGCAGACCATATTTAGAAGTAAAGGCAGACTTGTAAGAATATCAAAGTAGAAAGTGGTCTGGAATATCCACATGACAAAGTACAAGGAAAGCAGAATGATATTAAGAATTTTTTGTTGAAGTAAAATATTTAAATGTTCTGGTTAAAGAATGTAAATAAAAGAATCAAGCAGAAGAGCTGCCATAACTGGCATATATACGAAGTCAAGAATGCTGCTTTCTCTAACATAGTAGTTTCTCCCTTTTTGGTAGTTAAGAAAATTACATAACGTCAAGAATGTCCAAACATTCAGTATGTATGCTCTTTGACAACCAAGTTCCAATAGAATCAATGTACTCTGGTGACATGTATTTCCTGTAACTACTAACTGCTCAATACCAAAAGGAAAAGGGAGTTTGTATTAATATTAAAGCCACAGGGAAAAAAGGGTGGGGGGCCGCCTGGGTGGCTCAGTCAATTCAGAGTCCGACCCTTGATTTTGGCTCACGGTTGTGAGATCGAGCCCTATGTTAGGCTCTGTGCTGGGCATGGAGTCTGCTTAAGATTCTCCTTCTCCTCAGTTGGTTAAGCGGCTGCCTTCGGCTCAGGTCATGATCCCAGGGTCCTGGGATCGAGCCCCGCGTCGGGGAGCCTGCTTCTCCCTCTCCCTCTGCCTGCCTCTCTGCCTACTTGTGCTCTCTCTCTCCCTGTCAAATAAATAAATAAAATCTTAAAAAAAAAAAAAAAGATTCTCCTTCTCCCTCTGCCCCAGCTTAAAAAAAAAAAGATTAAAGCCACAGAATTCTTTTTTTTTTTTAAAGATTTTATTTATTTGACAGACAGAGAGAGAAGAGCACGGGGAGCAGCAGAGGGAGAGTGAGAAACAGGCTCTCCGCAGAGCAGAGAGCCTGATGCAGGACTCGATCCCAGGACCCTGAGATCATAACCTGAGCCGAAGGCAGAAGCTTAACCAACTGAGCCACCCCAAGCCACAGAATTCTGTTTTGGTGCCACTATCTAAATTTAAAAAGTAAATCAGGTTCAAAATTGGCCAATTTCAAGCTAATTCATAAAGTGTGATGATGATAATAAAATTCAGATATTTCAGTGCCAGAGACTAGCTCTTTGGCCTGATTCCACTCTGTTATTTACTCCTTAAATATTATACCACCTTGGAGGTGGGAGCAAAGTCAGGCTCAGAAACAGTCCCAGACTCTTCAAAAGGACAAGTACAGAACACAGCTGTGTTAGGTCATGTCTATAACCTTTATGACACCAAAGTCTTATCACTGCCAGCTACTATGGCCTCTTTTTCTGAAACTTCAAGAGATGGAGATCTTTTTAAACCCTACTGTATTTAGGTTTAGCTGACATCTTCCCACCCTCCCTCCCTCTCACTAAACAAATTTTTTCAACACTAGAACACTGAAAGGTAAATAGAAGATCCATAAAAAGAAAAATAAATGATATGTTACCAAAAAAGACATCTTTGAGGAAAAAGATCCCAAAAGTGGGATATAAAGAAGATTCTTTATCTAATTAATAAAAATAATACCTTGGTCACAGAAGTGATTACAAACAGGGAAATGCCCTCCATTGTGATATAAACTAGGTTTTGTCTAGGAGTTAATACCGTAAGAATACAGAAAAAGAAACCAAGAATATTAACAGGAATTTCCTTTACCTACAACTATGGTAAGGCATACACTTCCCCAAGGTGCCCCTTCCTCTCCAGCAACCATCAGAAGCTAGAGATCTTTCAGTCTGGGGCTATTTTCTGACTCCATAAAATAACAATGCTTACACACAGCTAACTAATATAACATCAGTGAGCTATGATGATTACTACATAGAACAGAATTTTTAATACATATTTAAGGACATGAACAATAATATTAATATCCAGAGAGATAACACAGCATGTTTTCACTCCTAAAAAACTATATCCCATAGCAGTGAATGAAGTCATCAACTAGATAGCTAAGAATCCTACTTAAAAGTAGTCACTAATATATAGACAGTTGACTAGCAATAGAGGGAAACAAAGTATATTGAGCTAATATGCAACAAAGTTACATATTATATAAAGGGTTCCTCTTCTACAGGTATTTTTAGCATTCTCCCTATGCCTTAAAAAGCCCACTGAATACATTGTATGTTAAAAAAAAAAAAAAAGGAAAAAGATAGTAGGAAGGGTAAAATAAAGGGGGGAAGTTAGAGGGGGGGACGAACCATGAGAGACTATGGACTCTGAGAAACAAACCGAGGGTTCTAGAGGCAAGGGGGGGTGGGAGGATGGGTTAGCCTGGTGATGTAAAGAGGGTATGTATTGAATGGAGCACTGGGTGTTATATGCAAACGATGAATCATGGAACACTACATCAAAAACTAATGATGTAATGTATGGTGATTAACATAACATAATAAAATTTTTAAAAAAAGCACACTGAGGACTAGTTTTCTATGGAGAGGAAAAGGGGAAGAAGGGAACAAAAAAAATAAAAGATGAAAAAAACCAGAGGCAACTCCTAGCTCCATATACTGTAGCTCTACAAAATATCTACCTAAGTATATATACCACTGATTGATTAAACCTAAAAAGGTGTAAAGACAATGTACATCATGAGACTGGGATTGAAGCAACTCAACTCACTAAGGGCAACAAGGGAAAGGCACAAGAAATTAGTCATTGATTTTACAAAGATTTACTTTTATTATAATCAATCATTAATCTCCAAATAAAAACAAAACCCCTTCCAGTATTTTATGTTCTTTACGAATAACCAAAAACAACCATTAAAATATACCTACCTGAATTATAACAATAAAAATTAAGTGTCAGTTGGTAATGGTCTCTCCAGGAGTCTCCTTAGCCAGCTTACCACTAGGTTCAGAATTTAATAGGCTGGCATGACAAAAACTAAACTACTAGTATCTTAGACATTATTTCTTTAGTTTACAAAGAGTGTATTATTATTATTGTTCCTGCTTGAGAATCATTATTATTATGGATAAGAACAGCCTTTATATTTGTAATTAATTAGGAAACTAATCACATCCATAGATCAAGGATTTCTTGTTTGCTAAGACTTCACTGATGCCTACTACCTCTGAACTACCATTCGAATTCCCTTCCCATCTAGAATGACTACCCAGATACTTCTACTTATATGGTCTGGAGCTCTTTAATAATTCTTTCCCCAAGTAAATTCATAGCCCATTCTTCTAAGGAATCTGCTTAAAAATATAAGCACTTAGGGTAGAAGAACCAACTTGTGCTTGCATTTTTTCCTCTCCTCTTTCTTTTCATTCACCATTCCTATTTTATCCCTAAGGAAATACATTTCAATGCTAGTATCTTTGATTTCAACTCAAGTTAAACATTGGGAGGAGGAGCTTCCCAAACCATATACCGCAACAAAATATCCACATATGTCAGGGGGGGAAAAAAGGTTGGGAAATATTTTAATAGTGTCTAGAAAAATCCCAAATACTCACTTGTAGCAGAACCAAGAAGATTTTTTGAGGATTTATCCTCCACAGTATTATAATCCAAAGGATAATCTGTTTAAAGAGAAAATGAAGGTAATTACACTGAGAACTATCTTCAATAATATGTTTAAAAGCTCAAATTATGTCCTGTCAAAGTCAGCTGTTGTTTAAAGCATATTTTATAATAAATATTCACTACACATCTAAAACATGTTCACAAAAAGAAAATGAGATTCAGAAGCCATTTATCAAACAGATGTTTTAAGCCAAGGAAAATAATTCCACTGCTTACCGAATTTTAATCACATTTATAAGACTTTATTAAGTTTTCCATGTACTTTACCAACCCCTGATAAATGTCTTCATTTCACTTATAGGAAAATTGAGGAAGGGGAAAATTCTATTTTTCAGGCTATGATTTAAGATCTTTTAAAACAAGGACTTGATAAAGTAGAAATGGAGGGTGTCATAAAACCTTCTCCTATCCCTTCAGGCTATTACTTTAAAAAACAAAAAAATATACATAATAGTCACATGTCTTAAAGTCACTTACCATAGTCCTCATCAAATAATTCTTGACGTTCTGACTGATACTGGGAATCAGCAATCTCTTCATATTCTTCAACCATACTAGTGCCAAATACCCTATTAACAACATTGCATTAAAGACTTTCAAAATAAAATGAAATTGTTAAGACTCATCTCTTCATAATAAATGACAAAATACATTAACTTTGGTCATTTTTTGAGGGCCATTAGCTTTTGGACTCCAAAATAATGACTGTTTCTTACACTGTAGTCATCCATCCACTGTTTCCATTAAAATTTTTTCTATTTAAGGCATTTAAAAATTTGATGGCCAGTTTTATGTCTAAGAATTTTCCATATACTATCATCATAGCAAAACAGCAAGCAAGCTAGGCCAGACACGCATAATAGTTATTTTTTCTTAGAGCAAATTTTTACATTTTTCTAAAACAGATTCAAGGACAAGAAGGGTTTAACAGCTTATGTTTCTTTGGTATTAACTTCACACAGGAGAAAATTATTTCTTCACTTTAAATATCCTGGGATTTTTGTGTATCACTTTAAAAAAAAAATCACTCAATAAGTGTCTGTTGTTCTGTATTACCTTATAAGGCTTAATGGACAAAAGTGCTCTGATCCAAAATGTGATACCAACTCTACCTAAAGAATAAAAGCACAGTGCACATGAGATTATCTAACAATATATGCAGTTTCTTTCATTATAACATTTCTAAAAATAAAGTCCTCATATCCCCAAAAATCAGTAATTGTAAAGTTTTGCTTTTTTGCCATGCAGTAATATGCCATGCCCTGTTATTCAATATTGCAAAAGAGAAGGTTGCTAACCTTTATGTACTTGATGAACATCTGAAGCAAGAGAAAGGAAAAGAAAAAGAAATCAGTTCCAAAGTCTGGATAACATGCTATAGGCAACATTTAATATTTGTAAATTATATTGTTTAACTATAGAAAGCAATGAACTGTGATGGATAACATTGTAGTACTCTTATTTCTTTGCAGAAATCAAATCAATGGTTTAAATTTTTACCATCACAGCTAGAAAGTATAATCTAACTGTAAGGAAATTAACTTTAAGGTTAAGCTGAATAACCTAAAATTCATTGCTGCTGTTTTATCTGTCAGGAATAAAAACATTCTAAAAGTAATAAAGAGTAACTAGAAACAACCTGTGTCTTATACTAATTCAATTATTATAGATATGTATCACATATATGCCTATATATATATATAAATACATATGTGGATATACACATGTACATACATATTGATAAAAGATTAAGTAGCATAATATAAAATAGTATTTATTCTTGTACCATACTGTATACAAATTTTTTTAGGGAAAGCATGAATTTTTTGGATACTATATTATTTCAAGTATAACTTACAGAACTAAAAGATATATATCAATCCACTTTTAAAATAGTAAAATCAATCCACTATTAAAAGTAGACCGTATATCTGGGTTTAGTTTTGGGATAAGGAAAACCCACATAAATTTACATATTTATCGACATTAGAATTAGAATTAAATGTTTTTTCCTTTTAGAATTAATGCTACCAAAAAGAACTTTTTAGAATAGTCATCATCAAGATGCTCTATAGTGTCCCACCATAAAAAGAACCAAGTAGGAAATGACACTTTTTATACCACCAATAAATTATGTTCTGCCATTATTAATAAAAGATGGTATGAAGAATAATTCTTGTAACTATTTCATTAACAGGTGGGTTGCCTTAATTGTAAAATTAATTGTATCACCTGCCAAATAATTTAAAAAATTTTTCCTTATCACAGTGTAGAAACTGCCATATAAAAAGGTCATGAAACAATTGTTTAAAAGAAATGGAAAATATACCTTCATTTTTCTGAACACTGTTGAACCATTAACTGAGAATATCAACTGTATTTTAAAAATAGAATTTAGCATTTTTATATTGAGACTAGGAATACTACAAGTTTACCCATTCATAGAAGCCAATTTAATACATGCTTAAAAAAGACACAGACGGTAAAATCCCAGAGGACGATCAGGTAGCTATAAGTTCTCACATTTAAAGAAGACAGAAATCAGAGCTGCTATCATTCCAAAACACAGTGGTACTTTAAGGTGTGCTATTATTTTAAAGAAAAAAAGGGGAGGAGAGGAGTAGGAAATTCCTGTATTTTGTCTAAAATCCAATTCGAGAGTGATAATTCTACTTTGGTAGATAATTCATTCTCTACATTGGTGGAGGAAGCAGCAGAAATACTGAATAAAAGTGTTTAAAAGTTTACTTGAAATTGGTATTTGGACAAAGAATATTTCACTTGAATATACAACAGAAAAGGCAATAGGTGTAAGACAAATAACTGGATATTAAAATTAAAACGATCTAAGAATCAGATTCTAATAAAAAAATCAGACCTGCTTTAAAGACTTCAGTGACTAACAATGATTTGGACTTTGAAATACAGAAAGACATGATACCATGAAGATGACATTTTACATTAAGACTCAAAAAAATACTAAGACATAATTTGAAATTTCAGGGATGCCTGGGTGGCTCAGTCAGTTAAGTGTCTGCCTTCAGCTCAGGTCATGATCCCAGGGTCCTGGGATCGAGTCCCGCATCAGGATCCCTGCTCAGCAGGAAGCCTGCTTCTCCCTCCCTATGCCTGCTGCTCCCCCTGCTTGTGTCCTCTCTCCCCCCCACTGAGAAAATAAATAAAATTTTTAAAAAATTTTGAAATTTCATCAGAGCTGCAAATATCAAAACAATCAGCCTCAGTTTCCAGTTATACAAAAGGGAATGTATTAATATTTGTTTCATAAAATAATAAATGCAAGTGAGAATCATTTTATCAAAAAGAATATTGCATTAAATTTCCTCTTAAGTTTTATGATTTCTAAAAAGGTGGGGTGAGGTATAAAAACGTATGAATAATAGGTATGTTTTCATTATAAAACATAGTCCTGTAGGTATAAACATTACCTTCACATATTTTGCATACATCTGCTCATCTAAAGGGAAACTCTGGACATTCCTCTCATCTCTACCATGAAAAGTACCCAGCTTAATCCACTTATTTGTGGGATATCTAGGAAATATAAATATAAACATTCTTTTTAAAATTCACAAACCACATATTGAGAGGTTCCATCACATCTTCAAAATACATCCTGTTTAATTTTTTCCTCTCCAGGTGCACACACTCACTTAACAGTTTAAATAGTAAACTATTGAGTTGAAGAAATGCATTTTCTTTTCCAACTAAACTCTGACAAGTTCCTCTTTACAGGGAAAGAATATCTTGCAAAACTCACACCATTATCAAAGAGAAAACAAGAAAAGGAGAAGACAAAAAGTAGGACCAAAATGGCTTCTTGGGCTTCCAAGTAAACTGGAGGTTTTAAAACAGAGTAGCCAAGAGATTGTTTTGGAAGCAGGTACTACACTTCATGTAGTAAGAAGTGTGTGATGATATAAAATACAAATAAAAGTGCTGGTGGAAAGGGAAACAAAAAATCCTTTATCATTAGACTAGAATTTCACAGATCTTACATAGCTGTTTCCCCATCTTTAAAAGAAAATCAAACATAAAAGCCTTAAAGTATTATTTTTGTTTACTACAGTGTTTTAAAAATCCCTCAAAGTAATGGAGTGCTATTAAAACAAAAAAACACTTTGTTAAAGCTGGGTATGTCCACTTGACATATAAGAAAATTACAGCTTAGAGAAAAAGAAGTGATCTGAACAAGGTTATTAGGTGAAAAATGGATGGAATTCAAGAGGTCTTGAGAATTAATTTCAATAACTGCATATATGCAGTGCAGAGTGTGAGGTGGAAGAAGAGCGTGGGTAACCATTAATGATCAACAACAGAAGAATGGTTAAATAAATAACAGCATTCTACATGCCACATCAGAGACACTCAAAAAGTATTTATTGCATGAGTAAATACCTCCAGTGGGGGGAAAATATAAACCATTCATTAAAAATGGTATACTTATTGTAGAGAATTACTGAATCAATATGTTGTACACCTGAAACTAATGTAACATTGTATGTTAATTATACTCAAAAATTTTTAAATGGTGTTTAAAAGGCAAAAGGATATTATCAGGATATAAGCAGTAAAAGCTGATTTTTTTAAATAGGATTAGTAAATATATGAATATATAGAAAAGCCTGGAAGGAATATATTAAGATGCTAAGTTATCTTTGATTGAATGGATTGTGATTCTTTATCAAATTCCTTATGTTAATTCTTTCATAATCACACACACGTAACAAATTTTTAAATTATACTTTAACAAAAATATGCCTCATGATATATAAAATGAAGTATTCATGAAAGTTTTTAATAACTTTTTAAAGAAATGTTTGGCAGCAACAGATCATAATAATTAAAAATAAGGACAGATCTAGGTTTGAATTCTGATTTTCCAATTCACATATTATGTGACTTTTCCTCATCTGTTTCCTCACCTTATAAAGGAATATCATGTGATTATAAACACTATATGATTTAATGAAAGTAAGTTGATTAGCAAGTGCCTAATACTACAGTATTATTACATTCTTACAAATTGATATATTAAAATAAAAAATAAAATGAAGTTTTAAAAAGTGACCCATCTTAAAATTTTTATTCTGGAGATCCAACATAAACTTGTAGAAAGCAGCTTTAGCATTTACCTGTCACTGATAGAAACCAGGAAGTCTTTAGGAGTTGAAGAAAATAATTCATAATTTGCAATATCAAGCTGTTTTACTTGAATTGGTTCACAAAGTTCAATAACAAACCTTTAAAAAGAACACAAGACAATTACTGAGATAAGCCAACCAAAATAATAGTTCGTATTAAACATAAACAGTTTGCATAAACTAGACTTCCATTAAGTCACTCATTATTTCCCAAGCATATCATTAGTTGGGGGGGTGGGATAACTATAATAACACAAGATGTTGCTTTTGTCCTACAATACTTTTTTAAAGGTTTTTTTTTAATGACAAAGAACATTCTTGGAGAAGGAATGACTTCACTAAGGAGAGCTAGCAAAAATGTAAAGTGACTAGTCTAGAGGGCAGTTTGGCATATACATGGTCTCAAGGGGTACCACAGTCTTTGATTTAGCAATACACTTTTAGAAATTTATCCAAGGACATATAGCTCCAAACATTCACCCTTGTATATACATTGTAATATAGCAAGGCACAGTTTATAAGAGCAGGGAGAAATAGTCAACCTACATGTTTATTAGCATAGAGGATTCAAGTATGGTCCACCCAAACAATGAAATACCAAAAGGCATTAAAAATTTTACTAGGAACTATACATTCCGGGGCACCTGGGTGGCTCAGTCCGTTAAGCATCTGCCTTCAACTCAGGTCATGGTCTCAGGGTCCTGCTCAGTGGGGAGCTTGCCTGTCCCTCTCCTGCCCCTCCTCCCTGCTCGTGCTGTCTCTCTCTCTCTCAAATAAAATCTTAAAAAAAAAAAAACTATACATTCCATTTATATAAAAATCTAGAACATGTAATTTATAATGATAGAAAACAGATCTGTAATTGCTGTAGGGGCACAGGAGTTAGGAAGGAAAAGTTACAAAGGAGGATGAGAAAACATTTTAGGAAGGTGGATATGTTCATTATCTTTATTGTGGTGATAATTTCATAGATGTATAAATGTCAAAAATTATCAAACTGTACATTCTGACATGTTGCAGTTTATTTTACATGTGTAATATATTTTTATGTCAATTATGCCTCAATAAAGCTATTCTATAAAAATGATGCCAGAGACCTATATTTATGGACACAGAAAAATGCCATAAAACACTGCTTCTTAGGAAGAATTACAAATATGGTGCCATGTGTGTAAAATAAAACTGCACACAGTGTGGCATTTGGGAAAAAGAAATACTCATATCAAAAACTAATGATGTAATGTATGGTGATTAACATAACAATAAAATTTAAAAAATGTAAGATAAGTAACAACAAAAAAAGAAATAACTCATGACATCTAGCACTCTAATCAATACTTTCAAAAAGTAGTTACTGTACCAATATATTGACAATGAAATAAATCAAGAGCATTAAAATTAACATATTATGTTTAATTTATGAGAGCAAAAGAACCAAGTTCTAGCGGATGGCAAAAACAATCAGGTTTCAGAGAAAAGCTCATGAAGAGAAGCAAACTAACATTTGCTGAATGCTTACTCTGGGTCAGATACTATGTTAGATGATTTATATCCACTCTTTGACTTAATTCGTACAACCAAACTGCAAAGAACATTACCTCCATTTTATAAAACAATTCAATAAAAATTAATTGGTTACTTCACAGTCTCCTCTTCTGCCTTTTAGTAAGAGGCCCCCTCCCACCACCTCCCCAAACGTAGCTGAGCTTACGGCCACACCTCAAAGACTGTGCTTCTCAGTCTTGGCTGGCTGTGCTATTTAGTTCAGGGTGAAGGACTGTGAACAGAAGTGTCAAGTGCAACTTCCAGGTCAAGCCCTTAAAAGGGAGCTGCTACTTCTCCATTTGCTTTCTCCCACCTTACAGGTTGGAAAGAGAATGTGGTAGGAATAAATCATTTCAGCAATGCAGGCAGGGACAACACCTTTAGAGGAGGCAAAGGAACATGACAGAAAGTGTGTAGGTCCTTTAAGTGTTCTATCTATCTGGCTCCAAAGCTTAAACATATCCCACACCACCAAAACACCTTTGGGAGAGGGAACTAAAGAAAATCAAACTCAGACTTTGTTTATTATTAACAACGAAGAAAATAAATCTAAAAGAGCATTAAGAAGAAAATAAAATGCTAATTCTCCCCCACCTTTCTTTTGCATACAATGTTCTCCATTTCTAAGATATGAGCTATATATCAGAAAAAATGAGCTTTCAAACAAATGTATTACCAAGTATAAAAATTGAATTCAATGTGATGAGCACTGCATGTTATATGCAACTGATGAATTATCGAACTCTACATCTGAAACCAATGATGTACTGTATGTTGGTTAATTGAATTTAGATTAAAAAAACACGAAAAAAGGGAATTCACCAAGATTTAACAATTCTAAAACTTGTATGCACTTAACAGCCTCATAATATATAAAATATAAGCAGGTATGTAATTATTCCTCAGTTAGTTGATTTTAAAGTGCTCTTTCATTTTTTTGCCTCATTTTTTATGTTTTCTTAGAAGCAAAGAATATTCTATGCAAATTAATAGAACTACATATAACAGTTGACAAACCCAATTTCAATATGCTTCTTTTAATTATTTATAGGCCAGGAATTTTAAAAGATCAGAGATCTAAACACAAGAGTAGCATGATGAAACACCATGTATCAAAATTTAGTTGATACAATTAGGAAGGAAATTTATAACCTTAATGTATACACAATTAAGTTCAATAGACTGAACTTAAAGAAAATATAAGATACTAAAGTTTCAAGCAGAAATCCACAAAACAGAAAAAAAAGACATGATAGAGGGAATCAATAAAGTCAAACTGGTCTGTGGAGAGAAGACATAAATTAAAATATTAGGAATTTTTTAAAAAAATCATTAAAACAATAAAAGAATACTACCAACAACTTTATTACAAAAACTTCAAAAATGGATTAAAGATAAATTCCTAGAAAAAAATTATTTACTAAAACTAACTCAAGAATAGTAAACCTAGTCTTATAACTACTCTTTTTAAATTTTATTATGTTAATCACCATACATTACATCATTAGTTTTTGATGTAGTGTTCCATGATTCATTGTTAGCGTGTAACACCCCGTGCTCCATGCAGAACGTGCCCTCTTTAATACCCATCACCAGGCTAACCCATCCCCCCACACCCCTCCCCTCTAGAACCCTCAGTCTGTTTCTCAGAGTCCATAGTCTCTCATGTTCGTCTCCCCCTCCGATTTCCTCCCCTTCATTTTTCCCTTCTTACTATCTTTTTTTTTTTTTTTAACATATAACGTATTATTTGTTTCAGAGGTACAGGTCTGTGATTCATCAGTCTTACGCAATTCACAGCACTCACCATACTACATAACCTCTACCGTACGACCCAGCAATTGCGCTACTGGGTATTTACCCCAAAGATACAAATGTAGTGATCCGAAGGGGTACGTGCACCCCAATGTTTATAGCAGCAATGTCCACAATACCAAACTATGGAAAGAGCCAAAATGTCCATCAACAGATGAATGGATAAAGAAGATGTGGTATACATATACAATGGAATATTATGCAGCTATCAAAATCAAACCCTATTTTTTTTTTTAAAGATATTATTTATTTATTTGACAGAGAGAGACACAGCGAGAAAGAGAACACAAGCAGGAGGAGTGGGAGAGGGAGAAGCAGGCTCCCTGATGCGGGGCTCAATCCCAGGACCCTGGGACCATGACCTGAGCCGAAGGCAGACGCTTAACAACTGAGCCACCCAGGCGCCCCAAACCCTATTTCTTTTAAAAGTAGTTTAAAAACATTCCCATCTACTCACACCAGTACAAAACAGTACATGCCCAAGCTTATTTATAAGTAACACTGTCTGCCACAGCAAAAGATTAAAACACCAAATATCCACCATCAGAAGTCTAGTTGAATATTGGTAAAAGCATATAATGAAATTTTATACAGCTATCAAAAAGAATGAAAAAGTTTTCTATGAACAAAATAAAAAGATGACCAGATGGTGATCCCAAGGTCCCGGGATCGAGCCCTACATTGGGCTCCTTGCACAGTGGGGAGCCTGTTTCTGCCCTGCCTGATGCTCCCCCTGCTTGCTTTTACTCTCTCCCTCTCTGTGTATCAAATAAATAAATAAAATCTTAAAAAAAAAAAAAAAGGAAAAAGGAAACAAAGAAAGATGACCAGATATTGTTAAGTTAAAATTCAACTCTAGGTGAAAAATAGTGTGTATAATATACTAAGTTCTGTGAAAAGAGGGAGATCAATAAAAATTTACATTTACATTTGCATAAAGAAACTAAAAAGATAACTAAGAATTTAACACTGAATAAGAAGATGGATGACAGAGATTGGAAGAATATCTCTCATTGTAACTCCCCTACCCTTCTGAAATACCTTTTTGGGTTTAAACCATGTGAACATATTACTTAGTTTTTAAATTACACCCTTAAAAGAAAATTAGTATCTTCCCATAGGCCGGGATGGTTTTATAATTGAGTTCCAAACTTAGAAGATACCTAATGGTACAAGATTAGAAGCAATGCCTCCAAAATAAGGAAGATGATGACACTGACTACTATCACTGTTTCTATTCACAATTTTCTTAGGGACCTTGCCAGCATGTAATGACAAAAAGAAAGTAAAATACAATGAAAAGGATTAAAATTTTTTTAAAAAAGAAAGATTTGTAGGGAAGCTATAATTTTCTACATAGAAATCCCAAAGTAAATCTACATATTATTAGAAAAAGAATATAAAAAGATATCTGGATATAAGATGTTTATAAAAAACTGGACATTTATATACAACAAAATGTAATTTTTTAAAAAATTTTATTATGTTAGTCACCATACATCATTAATTTTGATGTAGTGTTCCACGATTCACTGTTTGCGTATAACACCCAATGCTCCATGCAATACATGCCCTCCTTAATACTCACCACCAGGCTAACTCATCCCCCCACCCTAAAATGTAATTTTTTTAAAGATTTATTTGAGAGAGAGAGAGAGCGTGCACATGAGTGTGAGCACGGGGAGGGCCAGAGGGAGAGGAGAGAGAATCCACAAGCAGACTCCTCAGCTGAGTACAGAGCCCAAAATCAAGAGCAGGCCAATAACTGACTGAGCCACCCAGGCGCCTCAAACCCAGCTAGTATTTTTATGACTCTTGTTCTAAATTCTTGTTCAGATACACTCCTTATTAACTGTTTTGAGCAAATCCCTGGCTGTGATTTCTTGATATTCCTTTTGGGGAAAATTCCTCTGTCTTGTCATTTTGTCTAGGTTTCTGTCTTTTGCATATTATGAAAGCCTGTAATGTTTCCTGTTCCTGAGAGTAATGCTGTATTAAGGGGTCATACACTGTCTGGGGCCTGGCACTTCAGGAAGTGTTTCTGGTGTATGCTGTGTGCACTCTGCTGCTGTGTTTGGCTGCTCTTTCCCACAGGTCAGTCCTCTGCAGAGTTCCTTCTTGCTTGCAGTGGGGAGTGCTTGGACCTTTAATTAGGTGTGCTCTGATTTGTTTGGTAAGATAAGCCTGATTTAAAAAAAATTATCTAACAGAAAAATGAGGAGGGAAGCATGAATCCCTCCTACACACCATATAGAAAAAATTCCACTGGGATCAAAAACCTAAGGGTGAAAGGCAAATTTTCTCTAGAATTTAAAAATTTAAGCTCTCTCTCTTTTTTTTAAATGTCAGAGAGATCTGACATTTTTATTCAGTAGTTCCACACTTTACCTCTAATTTACAATGTACCTTTATCATAAAGTTTCCTTATAAGCATGGGTTTGTTTCTGTACTCCCTGTTCTGCTCCACTTGTCAGTTTATCACCACCTGCAGTAACACCACACTTTCATTAGCTTTATGGACCACAGTATCAGGAAGGGCAAGTTTTTGCATCATATTCTTCAGGACCATCTTGGCTATTCTGCTTCTGCTTTTTTCTTATTAATCCCAGACTTAGCCTGAATTCCCCAAATGTCATGTCGAATTTTGTTTGGGATTTTACTGAATATTCAGATGACTCAGATATTGAGTTTTCTTTTGTATAAACAGGACATATCCTTTTGTCTTTTAATGTCATTCAGTTAAGATTATTTTTAAAAATTTTCATGAAAGTAATATATATCTTGTTAAATTCATTTCTGAGCAGCTATTTATTTGTTACAATTGTAAATATGTTTAAAAAAATTATATTTTGTTGGGACGCCTGGGTGGCTCAGTTGGTTAAGCAGCCAGCTCTTGATTTCAGCTCAGGTCATGATCTCAGGGTCCTTGGGATCGAACCCTACATTGGGCTCCATGCTATGTGGGGAGTCTGCTCTCTCCCTCTGTCCTCCCCCCACTCCCCTGTGCCTTCTCTCTCTCTCTCTCTCAAATACATTAATTAAAAAAAAAAAATACTAGGTGGGCTTGAAAAAGCATAGAAGACACCAGATAAACCCTTGTGGCAAAGATAAAAGACCTAAAAACTAGTCAAGCCGGAAAAAAATGCTACAAATGAGATGCTGCAAAACTGACTGAATGTAATCACAATGAGGATGGAAGAAACAGAAGAACTAGCAGGTGGTAACAGAAGATAAAATTATGGAATATAAGGAAGATGAAAAGAAGAAGGAAAGAAAACTAGTAGATCATGAATACAGACTTACGGAACTCAGCGATTCCATGAAGCACAATAATATCCGTATCATAAGAGCAGGAGAAGAAGAAGAAGAGCAGGAAAGAGGAACAGAAGGTTTATTTAAAGAAATTATAGCTCAGAACTTTCCTAATCTGGGGAAGGAAACGTATTCAAGTCCAAGAGGAAAAGAGAACTCCCCTCAAAACCAACAGAAACAGGTCAACACCAAGACATATCACAGTGAAACTTGCAAAATACAAAGATAAAGAGAGAATTCTGACAGCACCTAGGGACAAAACGTCCTTAACCTACAATGGTAGACACATAAGGTTAGCAGCAGACCTGTCCACAGAAACTTGGCAGGCTAGAAGAAAGTAGCATATATTCAATGTGCTAAATGGGAAGAATATGTAGCCAAGAATACTCTATCCAGTAAGGTTGTCATTCAGAATAGAAGCAGAGATGAAGAGTTTCCAAGACAAGCAAAAATTAAGGAGTTCATGAACACTAGACTAGCTCTGCAGGAAATATTAAAGGGGACCCTCTGAGCAGGAAAAAGAGACCAAAAAGCAACAAAGACTATAAAGGAACAGAGATAATCTACAGGAACAGCGACTTTACATGTAATACAATAGCACTAAATTCATAGCAATAATTACTCTGAATGTAAATGGACTCAATGCTCCAATCAAAAGACATAGGCTCTCTGAATGGATTAAAAAAAAAAAAAAACCATCAATATGCGGCTTACAAGAGACTCATTTTATACCCAAAGACACCTCCAGATTAAAAGTGAAGGGGTGGAGAACCATCTACCATGCTAATGGACATCAAAAGAAAACTGGAGTAGCCATATTTATATCAGACAAACTAGATTTTAAACCAAACAGTGTAATAAGAGATGGAGAAGGGCATCATATCATAATAAAGAAGTCTATCCAACTAGAAGATCTAACATTTGTAAATATTTATGCCCCCATCGTGAGAGCAGCCAAGTATATAAATCAATCACTAACAAACTTAAACTCATTGATAATAATACAATACACTATAGTAGGGGACTTGAACACCCCCACTTACAGCAATGGACAGATCATCTAAGCAAAAGATCAACAAGGAAACAATGGCTTTGAATGACACAGTGGATCAGCTGGACTTAACAGATACATTCAGAACATTTAGTGCTAACGTAGCAGAATACTCATTCTTCTCAAGTGCACATGGAACATTCTGCGAATACATCACATACTGGGTCACAAATCGGGTCTTAACCAGTACATAAAGACTGAGATCATACCATGTGTATTTTCAGACCACGACATTATGAAACTTGAAGTCAACGACAAGAAGAAATTTGGAAAAGACCACCAATACATGAGGTTAAGTAACATCCTACTAAAGAATGAATGGGTTAGCCAGGAAATTAAAGAAAAAATTTAAAAAATACATGGAAGCAAATTGAAATGAAAACATGACAGTCCAAAACCTTTGGGATGCAGCAAAGTCGGTCGGTCATGAGAGGGAAGTATATAGCAATACAGGACTTCCACAAGAAGCAAGAAAAATCTCAAATACACAACCTAACCTTACACCAAAAGGAGCTGGAAAAAGAACAGCAAATAAAGCCTAAAACCAGCAGAAGGAGGAAAATAATAAAGATTAGAGCAAAAATAAATGATACAGAAATTTTAAAAAATAGTAGAACAGATCAATGAAACTAGGAGCTGGTTCTTTGAAAGAATTAACAAAGTTCATAAACCCTTGCCCAGACTTATCAAAAAGAAAAGAGAAGGGACCCAAATAAATAAAATCAGGAATGAAAGAGGAGAGATCACAACCAACACTGCAGAAATATAATTATAAGAGAATATATTATGAGCAATTACTTAACAAATTGGGCAATCTGGAAGAAATGCATAAATTCCTAGAAACATACAAACCCCCAAAACTGAACCAGAAGAAATAGAAAACTTGAGAAGACACATAACCAGCAAAGAAACTGAATCAATAATCAAAAATCAACAAACAAGAGTCCAGGGCCAGATGGATTCCCAGGGGTTAATTCTACCAACCATTTAAAGAAGAGTTAATATCAATTCTTCCGAAACTGTTCCAAAAAGATAAAAATGGAAGGAAACCTTCCAAACTTATTCTACAAAGCCAGCATTACCTTGATTCCAAAACCAGAGACCCCACTAAAAAGGAGAATTACAGGGGCGCCTGGGTGGCTCAGTTGGTTAAGCGACTGCCTTCGGCTCAGGTCATGATCCTGGAGTTCTGGGATCGAGTCCCACATCGGGCTCCCTGCTCAGCAGGGAGTCTGCTTCTCCCTCTGACCCCCCCCCCATGTGCTCTCTCTCTCATTCTCTCAAATAAATAAATAAAATCTTAAAAAAAAAAAAGGAGAATTACAGAACAATATCCCTGATGAACATGGATGTAAAAATTCTCAACAAGATACTAGCAAATCAAATCCTACATTAAAAGAATTACTCACCATGATCAACTGGGATTTATTCCTGGGCTGCAAGGGTGGTTCAATATCCACAAAATCAATATCATATGCCACATTAATAAAAGAAAGGATAGGAACCATATGACCTCAAAGATCTTCTCAAAAATCTCAAAAGATTCCATCCCAAAAATTGCTAGAACTGATACATGAATTCAGCAAAGTTGCAAGATATAAGATCAAAGTACAGAAATCTGTTGCATTTCTATACACCAACAGTAATGAAGCAGCAGAAGGAGAAATCAAGGAGCTAATTTCATTTACAACTGCACCAAAGACCATAAGATACCTAGGAATAAACTTAACCAAAGAGGTAAAAGATCTGTACTCTAAAAGCTATAGAACACTTATGAAAAAAATTGAAGAGGACAACAAAGAAATGGAAAAATATTAGATGCTCATGGATTGGAAGAGTAAATACTGCTAAAGTATCTATACTACCCAAAGCAATCTATACATTCAATGCAAACCCTATCAAAATAATACCAGCATTTTTCAGAGCTAGAACAAACAATCCTAAAATTTGTATAGAACCAGAAAAGACCCAGAATAGCCAAAGTAATACTGAAAAAGAAAAGCAAAGCAGGAGGCATCACAATTCTGGACTTCAAGCTGTGTAACAAAGCTGTAATCATCAAGGCAGTGCGGTACTGGCACAAAAACAGACACATAGATCAATGGAACAGAACAGAGAACCCAGAAATGGACCCACAACTATCTGGTCAACTAATCTTCGACAAAGTAGGAAAGAATATCCATTGAAAAAAAAAAGACAGTCTCTTCAACAAATGGTGTTGGGAAACCTGGACAGCAACAGCAGAAGAATGAAACTGGACCACTTTCTTACACCACACACAAAAATATATTCAAAATGGACGAAAGACCTAAATGTGAAACATGAAACCATCAAAATCCTAGAGAACACAGGCAATAACCTCTTTGACCTTGGCTGTAGCAACTTTTTACTAGACATGTTGCCAGAGACAAGAGAAACAACAGCAAAACTGAACTACTGGGACTTCATCAAGATAAAAAGCTTCTGCACAGCAAAGGAAACAATCAACAAAACTAAAAGGCAGCCTATGAAATGGGAGAAGATACCTGCAAATGAAGTATCAGATAAAGGTTTAGTATCCAAAACCTATAAAGAACTTGTCAAACTCAACACCCAAAAACCAAATTATCCAGTTAAGAAATGGGCAGAAGACATGAATAAATAGACTCTTTTCCAAAGAAGACATAGAGATGCCTAACAGACATATGAAAAGATACTCAACATCACTCATCATCAGGGAAATGCAAATCAAAACCACAATGAGATACCACTCCACACCTGCCAGAATAGCTAAAATTAACAACACAGGAAGCAACAGATGTTGGTGAGGATGCTGGGAAAGGGGAACCCTCATGCACTGCTGGTGGGAATGCAAACTGGTATAGCCACTCTGGAAAACAATATGGAGGTGCCTCAAAAAAGTTAAAAATAGAACTACCTTATGACCCAGCAATGCACTACTAGGTATTTACCCAAAGGATACAAAAATACAGATTCAAAAGGGTATATGCACCTTGATGTTTACAGTAGCATTACCAACAATAGCCAAACTATGGAAAGAGCCCAAGTATCCATTCAACTGATGAATGGATAGAGAAGATGTGATACACACACACACACACACACACACACACACACACACACACACACAAATGGACTATTACTGAGCCATCAAAAAGAATGAAATCTTGCCATCTGCAACAACATGGATAGAACTAGAGTGCATTATGCTAAGTGAAATAAGTCAGTTTGAGAAAGACAAATACCGTATGATTTCACTCATGTGGAATTTAAGAAATAAAACAGATGAACAAAGGGGAAAGAAAGGAAAAATAAGATAAGATAAAAACATAGAGGGAGGCAAACTGTAAGCCACTCTTAACTATAGAGAACAAACAGGGTTGCTCAAGGGGAGGTGTTTTGGGTGGAGATGGGCTAAATAGGAGATGGGCATTAAGGAGGGCACTTGTAATGAGCACTGGGTGTTATATGTAAGTGATGAATCACTAAAGTCTACTCCTGAAACCAATACTATACTATATGTTAACTAACTTGAATTTAAATAAAAACAAGAATAGTGATGAAAGTTTTGAGGAAGATGAGGTATAAACTTACTCTACCAGATATTAAGACTTATAAAACTACAGTAAGACTGCATGGTCTTAATATACCTTAGGAGGATTAACCTACTTAAATCAAGTGAAATCAGTTAAAGGTACTCTGAAGTTCAATTACAGTGAAAAGACACATATGTAAGTGAGCAAAAACTAAATATGCAGTAAACACATATACAGAAATGCATGCTGTTTGGGAGAAATGTTAAAATACAAATGGGCAGCTATGACTACTTCATGGAACTTCATCCCAGCATGTCTCTGCTTAAAATACAAAATTTTGGAGAATAAAAACTTGAGCTGTTACTGACTACAGAGGCTCTTACAAATAAAAACAAAACTTCAAAATAACACTTTAATTATAATCTCAGATAATCATTTCCTCAAATCCAATTTATGACATAAGGAAAAATACACTTTTAAATTATCTTTAATACCCTTAAATAATTTGTGGTGTAAATGTGCCAAAAGGAGTGAAGGGCCAAGAACAGAAAATAAGCATTATCTTTAAAGTTTAAAGAGTTTCTCCTCAAATTAAAAAATATATATATATATATTTAGTAAATCAATATGATGGCAGTAATTTATCTCAATTCTTTTTTGAACAGCTGCTTTTGAGCAATTAAATCAAATAATCTAATAAAACTGTTGGTATATCACACATTATTTTCCTCCATAAATCTGTTCCTTTGCCTGTATTCTTTCTTAGTTAATGGCAGAATTATAGATCCAAGTACGAGTCAAAATCCTGGGAGATTTCCTAGATGACTCTCTCCGCATCCAATTACTAACCAAGAGCTGCCAATTTTATCTGCTATAAATATCTTTCATAACCCCCTCTCTTCTGTATCTATACTGCCAATGCCTTAATTAAAGCAGGTTCCTAACTGGTTTCCCTGTTCCCAATTGCATTCTGGTGTAGGCCATCCTTTGAGGACAAGCCTTCTTAAAACACCAGTGAAATCATGTCACTTCCTACTTAAAACAAACACTTCCCTCCATGGTCTTTAACAAACTTCAAAAAATTGTAAACTAAGTATACACAGCATTGGATGGCCTGGTTATTGGTAAACTAAATCTCCTGTCTCCTCTTCCATGATTACTCTAGTTATACCTTTATTCTTATCATGACTAAAATAACCTCTTCAGGCTGCTTCTACTTACAGCTGCCCATAAGAAATATGTTTCTTTTAGCACTGTTCCCTTATTCTTACAGTTCCTGAATACTTCTCCCTCATTTGTGACTTCAAGATTCAGCTCAGGAATTACTCTCTCACAGTTAAATATCATCACTGTTCCTATCATAATCTTCCAGCAATACTTTTTATACTATTTCATAATTATTTGGCTAGACCTATTTTTTGTCTGTGGCTGTGACCTTTTCAAAAGGAAAAGTATTTTGTCTTCAATTCTGTATCCCAGGACCTAAGGTAAGTACAGTACCAGCACCTATCAATCATAAATGCTTTTTAAGTGACTATAGGAACAAATCAATCTAATCCTAACATAAAAGCTTAACATAATATGTACACACATAGAATGCACTTTACTTACCAAATTTTAGTGCTGCAAGGATTCAACATATAAAGATCCATATTTTCTATAAGAATAGCAGATGTGCTCTATTTTAAAAAGGGGGAAGGGAATAAATTACTTAAGGAAAAATATTTCAACTCTAAAGATTTCTAGGATTTCTACATTTTTAGATCTTAAATACTAAGATTCTGAAACACTCATTTGAGAAGAAGGCATAAAAATGGCTAAAATTTACTGGTTATGTCTATAGTGTTAAGTTAGCCTTATAACAAAACATTTTAAATTAAATGTCTGTTCCTATAAAGGAAAAGTGATTTTCTATTAGCTATTTTCTTTTTAAAATTTCAAACAGGTTTTAAAAGTTAAAAGACAGGATGAATGCCCTTCATTGGATGAAGAGATAAACTGCAGCACATCCAGACAACAGAATATTATTTAGCACTAAGAAGAAATGAGCTATCAAGCCACAGACGAAACTTAAAGGCGTATTTACTACACGAAAGAAGCCAATTTGAAAAGGTTACATACAGTATGAGTCCAACTACATGACATTCTGGAAAAGACAAATCTATGAAGATAGTAAAAAGATCGGGGGTTGAGGGGAGGGAGGGATGAACAGGTGGAGCACAGAGGATTTTTAGGGCAGTAAAAATACTCTGTATGATACTATAATGATCGATACGTGTCATTACACATTTGTTTAAACCCATAGACCATATGGTAAGAGTGAACCCTAAGGTAAAGTATAGACTTCAGGTGATAATAATGTGTCAGTGTTAAGTTATCAACTGTAACAAATGTATCACTCTGGTGGGACATATGTTGATAATGGAGGAGGCTAAACGTGTGTGAGAGTAAGGCTTATGAAAGAAATCTCTACCTTTCTCTCAATTTTGCTGTGAAACTTAACGGCTCTTAAAAAAACAAAGTCTTTGAAAGAAATAAAAAAGGTGCAACGTATCAACCAATATAACTAAGAATTCATACAAGAAAATGTCTTTAAAAGCATAATCCTACATTTATCAGTGAATCAGAAAAATAGCTCATGTTAAAATATAGTTATCAGCAAACTGCTACCTTTATTTAATAAAGTTACTAGTGTCCTACAAGTATAGAAGAATTTTATAGTTAAGTACCTTGGCTTCTGGATTAGCTGCCAAAATTTTGGCACCACATTCTACTGAAGCATAATTATTTCGATTTTTCTGCACTTTTTTTGTTGCATGTAGACCTCCATTAGAAGATGGATGCATTGACTGACCTGCAGACAAACCTTATTATAAACATATATATATGATGATTATGATTAAAAATACTCCCAACAAACAATGATCTCAAAAGCAGTAGCTGATGTGTACTGAAGAACAGGTTTTAATGCTTAAGAGAATATTTTAAAAAACCCATTAAGAAATTCAAAATGCTTTACCTCATTGGCTTTAAAATACTCCCCCAAACCAAATTAACTACAAAAATCCCCATTATTTGATTTATGTCTAAGTAATATAATTCTCAAAATAAAGTTTATCCATGAGAGTCAAAATATTGTATATACATATTTTATTAAAGATGAATGCTATCCTAACATTAAGAATTTTTAACTGAGACGTTAAGTTCTTTACAAAAAGAAACTAATACCTCAGTCCAACTCTATTTACAGTTCAAAGCTTTATGACTCAAAAGTTTCATTCATATCCCAGACAAGCCCCCCCAAAAACAAACAAAAAAACAACAAAGTTTCTGTGCAATTTTCCTCTTATAAACTGAAATGAAAACTACTGCTCTGCCTACTTTATCTTATTTTTTCCTCATTTAATAATTTACAAAATGGATTTTAATTAAGATTAAAACTATATAATTGTACACAGGTAAGTTACATAGGTTGATAATTATACATTTTAGTAACTTTCACCTTTAAAAAGTTCAAAAGTTTTATTTTATTTTACCAACTATGGAGAGAAATGCATATTTAAACCAGGCCCCTCCCCCCAAAAAATAATAATAATAAATAAATAAATGGAATCACAGTGTTTCATTACTTTTTTCTTTTTCTACTTCCATAACTTTCTTCTTCCATTCATCAAATGTTGGTATATCTTCTGGGTCTTTGGGACTTGTTACAGATATATGGTCAATTTCCCCTGGTTTTGTATAATCAGAACTCTGAAAGAAATGTGAAAGAACAGAGAAAACAGATTAATAAATTATAAAAGTATATACAAATGTTTATGTGAAATTAAAGTCCAAGTTTATAGTTGACAGATAATATTTCAAAAAAAATGAAATGTAAAAACTTCTGGTTTACTTAAAAGTTGAGTTTCTCTTGAAAAATTGAAATCTTCTACCTAAGCACGACAAGATATATTCCTTCACATTAGCAATATAAGCATAGGTTGTAAAAAAAATTATATCCTAAGCAAACAATTACTTACACATAAAACTGTACAAATTAATAAATACTATAGTTGTAATGCATCCATCTTAAAATTTAAGTTAAAATAATATATGCATTAAAGAAAGCGAACTAATTTTAGACGTAGCATATAATTTCTAAAAGATCCTTAACACGAATTACCATTCACATAAAAATTTAAGGTGGATTTAAAAACATAAAGAAACAGTCTAAAGAAAAACAAAGCTTTTTAAAGAAAGTATAGAAAAATCTTCATATATAAAAGGATTTAACAATGTGAAGAAAGAATAAATTAAAAAAAAAAGGCTGATACATTTGGCTGGATTAAAATTTAAAATTAAATGTATTGAAAGACCATAAACTACATCGTACAATAAGCCACAAGCTGAAATAAGTAGTTGCAATATCTGCAACCAATAAAGGATTACTACCAACTACAGACTACCTATAATCAATAATGCAGGAGATAAACAATAAATTCAGCAAAGAGAAAATACAAAATGCTCAATCTCAGTAATAATCAGGGGATTGCAAATGAAAACCAGAGATGCTGAATAAATTATACCAATCTGATGGAGTTTGAAGTGTGGCATGTTTGTTGAACCATGGGACATCTATTAGACTGCTGAAGGGGGTTCAAAATTTAGCAATATTAAGGGTGCATGGCTGGCTTAGTCAGAAAAGCATGCAACTCTCATCTTGGGGTCCTGAGTTCAAGCCCCAAATTGGATGCAGAGAAGTTAAATAAATAAACTTAAAAAGATTTAGCATTATTAGTAAAGATGTGCTTTACTTTAAGCCATCTTAAAGGTCACAGGTATGACCTTTGACCCAATGACCCAATAATTCTAATCCTATGTATGAGTGAAAACATGCACATGTGCCTAGGAAAATATGCATGAGAATGCTTACTGCATTGTTTTTAACATCAAAAAATTAGAAAAAACCTAAATACCCACTAATTGAAGACCAGATAAATTGTGGTAGTGAAATACAACATTGTAAACAATGAACAGACAAATCTCAAAAACAATGGTGAGTAAAATGATATTTAAGGCAAGAATGATACCACTTTATATTGCTTCAAAATATGCTAAATGATAGCATGTACTGTTTATAATAATGCACTTTTGGAAAAAGTCTAAAAACACACTCTTATATATACACACACACACACACACATACATACACTGAATTTGACACAGGTGTTCTATCCGAAGAGGAGACAAGAAATATAACTGGGAAAGCAAAGAAACACATTGACAACAATACAATAATAGTGGGGGACTTTAACACCCCCCTGACTGAAATGGACAGATCATCTAAGCAAAAGATCAACAAGGAAATAAAGACTTTAAATGACACACTGGACCAAATGGACTTCACAGACATATTCAGAACATTCCATCCCAAAGCAACGGAATACACATTCTTCTCTAGTGCCCATGGAACATTCTCCAGAATTGATCACATCCTAGGTCACAAATCAGGTCTCAATCGGTACCAAAAGATTGGGATCATTCCCTGCATATTTTCAGACCACAATGCTTTGAAACTAGAACTCAACCACAAGAGGAAAGTCGGAAAGAACTCAAATACATGGAGGCTAAAGAGCATCCTACTAAAGAATGAATGGGTCAACCAAGAAATTAAAGAAGAATTAAAAAAATTCATGGAAACCAATGAAAATGAAAACACAACTGTTCAAAATCTTTGGGATACAGCAAAGGCAGTCCTGAGAGGAAAGTATATAGCAATACAAGCCTTTCTCAAGAAACAAGAAAGGTCTCAAATACACAACCTAACCCTACACCTAAAGGAGCTGGAGAAAGAACAGCAAAGAAAGCCTAAACCCAGCAGGAGAAGAGAAATCATAAAGATCAGAGCAGAAATCAATGAACTAGAAACCAAAAGAACAGTAGAACAGATCAACGAAACTAGGAGCTGGTTCTTTGAAAGAATTAACAAGATTGATAAACCCCTGGCCAGACTGATCAAAAAGAAAAGAGAAATGACCCAAATCAACAAAATCATGAATGAAAGAGGAGAGATCACAAGCAACACCAAAGAAATACAAACAATTATAAGAACATATTATGAGCAACTCTATGCCAGCAAATTAGATAACCTGGAAGAAATGGGTGCATTCCTAGAGATGTATCAACTACCAAAATTGAACCAGGAAGAAATAGAAAACCTGAACAGACCTATAACCACTAAGGAAATGGAAACAGTCATCAAAAATCTCCCAAGAAACAAAAGCCCAGGGCCAGATGGCTTCCCAGGGGAATTCTATCAGACATTTCAAGAAGAATTAATACCTATTCTCCTGAAACTGTTCCAAAAAATAGAAATGGAAGGGAAACTTCCAAACTCATTTTATGAGGCCAGCATTACCTTGATCCCAAAACCAGACAAAGACCCCATCAAAAAAGAGAATTACAGACCAATATCCTTGATGAACATGGATGCAAAAATTCTCACCAAAATACTAGCCAATAGGATCCAACAGTACATTAAAAGGATTATTCACCACGACCAAGTGGGATTTATTCCTGGGCTGCAAGGCTGGTTCAACATCCGCAAATCAATCAACGTGATACAATACATTAACAAAAGAAAGAACAAGAATCATATGATCCTCTCAATAGATGCAGAAAAAGCATTTGACAAAGTACAACATCCTTTCTTGATCAAAACTCTTCAGAGTAAAGGGATAGAGGGTACATACCTCAATATCATAAAAGCCATCTATGAAAAACCTACAGCGAATATCATTCTCAATGGGGAAAGGCTGAGAGCTTTTCCCCTAAGGTCAGGAACGCGGCAGGGATGTCCACTCTCACCACTGCTATTCAACATAGTATTAGAAGTCCTAGCCACAGCAATCAGACAACAAAAAGAAATCAAAGGCATCCAAATCGGCAAAGAGGAAGTCAAACTCTCACTCTTTGCAGATGATATGATACTGTATGTGGAAAACCCAAAAGACTCCACCCCAAAACTGCTAGAACTCATACAGGAATTCAGTCAAGTAGCAGGATATAAAATCAATGCACAGAAATCAGTGGCATTCCTATACACAAACAACAAGACAGAAGAGAGACAAATCAAGGAGTCTATCCCATTTACAATTGCACCCAAAACCATTAGATACCTAGGAATAAATCTAACCAAAGAGGCAAAGGATCTGTACTCAGAAAACTATAAAATACTTAGGAAAGAAATTGAAGAAGACACAAAGAAATGGAAAAACGTTCCATGCTCATGGATTGGGAGAATCAACATTGTGAAGATGTCAATGCTACCTAGAGCAATCTACACATTCAATGCAATCGCCATCAAAATACCATCCACTTTTTTCAAAGAAATGGAACAAATAATCCTAAAATTTGTATGGAACCAGAAGAGACCCAGAATAGCCAGAGGAATACTGAAAAAGAAAAGCAAAGCTGGCGGCATCACAATTCCGGACTTCCAGCTCTATTACAAAGCTGTCATCATCAAGACAGTATGGTACTGGCACAAAAACAGACACATAGATCAATGGAACAGAATCGAGAGCCCAGAAATGGACCCTCAACTCTATGGTCAACTTATTTTTGACAAAGCAGGAAAGAATGTCCAATGGCAAAAAGACAGTCTCTTCAACAAATGGTGTTGGGAAAATTGGACAGCCACATGCAGAAGAATGAAACTGGACCATTTCCTTACACCACACACAAAAATAGACTCCAAATGGTTGAAAGACCTAAACGTGAGACAGGAGTCCATCCAAATCCTAAAGGAGAACACAGGTAGCAACCTTTTCGACCTTAGCCGCAGCAACTTCTTCCTAGAAACATCGCCAAAGGCACGGGAAGCCAGGGCAAAAATGAACTATTGGGATTTCATCAAGATAAAAAGCTTCTGCACAGCAAAAGAAACAGTCCACAAAACCAAAAGACAACCGACAGAATGGGAGAAAATATTTGCAAATGACATATCAGATAAAGGGCTAGTATCCAAAATCTATAAAGAACTTATCAAACTCAACACCCAAAGAACAAATAATCCAATCAAGAAATGGGCAGAAGACATGAACAGACATTTCTCCAAAGAAGACATCCAAATGGCCAACAGGCACATGAAAAAGTGCTCAACATCGCTTGGCATCAGGGAAATCCAAATCAAAACCTCAATGAGATACCACCTCACACCCGTCAGAATGGCTAAAATTAACAAGTCAGGGAACGACAGATGTTGGCGGGGATGTGGAGAAAGGGGAACCCTCCTACACTGTTGGTGGGAATGCAAGCTGGTGCAACCCCTCTGGAAAACAGTATGGAGGTTCCTCAAACAGTTGAAATTAGAGCTACCGTTCGATCCAGCAATTGCACTACTGGGTATTTACCACAAAGATACAAATGTAGGGACCCGAAGGGGTACGTGTACCCCAATGTTTATAGCAGCAATGTCCACCATAGCCAAACTGTGGAAAGAGCCAAGATGCCCATCGACAGATGAATGGATAAAGAAGAGGTGGTATATATACACAATGGAATATTATGCAGCCATCAAAAGGAATGAGATCTTGCCATTTGCAACGACGTGGATGGAACTGGAGGGTGTTATGCTGAGTGAAATAAGTCAATCAGAGAAAGACATGTATCACATGACCTCACTGATATGAGGAATTCTTAATCTCAGGAAAGAAACTGAGTGTTACTGGAGTGGTTGGGGGTGGGAGGGATGGGGTGGCTGGGTGATAGATATTGGGGAGGGTATGTGCTACGGTGAGCGCTGTGAATTGTGCAAGACTGTTGAATCACAGATCTGTACTTCTGAAACAAATAATGCAACATATTTTAAGAAAAAAGAAAAAGAAGATAACAGGAGAGGAAGAAAAGGGGAGTATGTCAGAGGGGGAGACGAACCATGAGAGATGATGGACTCTGAGAAACAAACTGAGGGTTCTAGAGGGGAGGGGGGTAGGGGGATGGGTTGGCCTGGTGATGGGTATTGAGGAGGGCACGTTCTGCATGGAGCACTGGGTGTTATGAACAAACAATGAATCATGGAACACTGCAGCAAAAACTGATGATGTAATATAGTGATTAACATAACAATAAAAAATAAAAAGAAAAAAAGAAATATAACTGGGAAAAGGCACATAATTTAATTTCTAATTTTTTCCATAAGCTGAATAATATATGTAAAGATGCTCATTCCATTATTTATTTCTGTATTCCTAAAACAATGCATAACATATTTATTAACAGTTCCCTGAGAAGTGTACAACATCTATTTAGACAGCTTACTCCGGTAAATAACACAAGTCTCATATAGTGTACATGTGCTATAGATAGTGTAGGGCATAATACTCGCTATATTAAAGCACACAGGTTTTTTTTTTAAGATTTTATTTATTTTTTTGACAGAGAGAGAGAGAGACAGCAAGAGAGGGAACACAAGCAGGGGGAGTGGAAGAGGGAGAAACAGGCTTCCCGCAGAGCAGGGAGCCCGATGCGGGGCTTGATCCCAGGACTCTGGGATCATGACCTGAACCAAAGGCAGACGCTTAACGACTGGGCCACCCAGGCGCCCCTAAAGCAAACTTTTAAGGACTGATACTAGTATATTAGAATTACACTAACACACTAGCTTATTAGAATTACATGAATTACATGAATACACGAATACAAATACCCATAATCTCCCTCTAGGAAGACAGCAAATTGGCTCCCATACAACCTCCGTCTTGGAGTGTTTTGCAGAACAAGCTAACCGACTAAATAATGTGGCTATTAAAAAAAAAATACGTAACAGAAAGTAAAATTAAAGAGCTAGTATTACAATTAATTAAAAATTTAAATAAAAACCCAGTTTGAACACGAGAAAATAAGCAAAAAACATTTATTTATAAAAATTAAACTGAGTACTTAAGAATAAAGCCCAATACTAACAGAAACACAACAAAAAGTAGAGGAACATACACACAGTTTTTGAGGCCCAGGCAAAGCAATCACTATCACCTCTTAGCAACAAATATTATGAGAACTAAACAATACAATAAAAACACTTGGTAAAGCACTGTCTCTCAGTATGGCAAAGACTGTCTTCCAGATTCTTGAGATAACAGGGATAACACAAAGATCTTCTTGCATCAGAAAAAAAACTCTCTCCAGTCACACAAACTTAACTGGGAAGAATTATCCTAAACTGGACAATACATAAAACTACTGGATATTTCATAATGCGCTTATTATCTGATAATTTTTCCAGGATATTAATAGTTAAAAATTATACCATTTTGCCTATTAGCACAAACTCAGAAACCATTTTTATATACTAGGTAATGAAGGCAGTTTCAGTCTGCTAATGGTTAAGGAGAACAAGCAAAACTGGGACAAAACTAGCTGCCATGTAGTATCAGAGAAGTCTATGTAGTATCAGATGAATCTTAAATACCTCCAAAGAAGATATTTTTGTAATGTTTGTCTAATTTTATTTATGGCTGTAGACAACTGAACTATAACATAAGCTTGATTTGGTTTCATTGGGAAAATTAGTTCCTTCAAGATGGTGGACTACGAAATGTTGAGCTCCTGTAATTGTAAGAAGCATCATAAAAATAGCTGGTAGTGATAGTAAAGTCTCCAGAAGGAAATTTAGTTAGTTGTGAGTACAGATTCACTGAAAATATATGACAGAGAAGGTGGAGAACAGAAGATCCAAATTAAAAGGGAACAAATGTGGACATGGCACTCGGTACTTTGAACCTCTCTTTGATTCCGCATATTTTACTTTTGTTAAGTTCATGGAGTGGACCTCATCTCTGTTACTCAGTTATTTCTTACCTGAAGGAGGCCTAGACTTCTCTGTCAACATTTCTTCAGGAAATTCTGCATTGGCCTCTATATTAAGTCAAAGCAGAACTCAAAAGGAGAAAGGAAAGTAAAACTGCTACATGGGGCTAGTATAATTGTAAAACTCACACTCTTCAATATAAGCTGTATTCTGCACACAAATAACAAAAGGTGACGATGTCTCTTTAAAATAATTCTGGTTGAAGAGTCTAAATTTAACATTGTATATGGAGTTAAACTTATATTCTGAAGATACCTGAATTTAATAATCATAACTCCAGAAACTTCTTAAGTAAGGACTTTACATATCTGCTATCAAACAGTTGATGGTAACAGAAAACCACTTAATTATATACAACTAAAGGCAGTTCATACTTGGAACAACTGTATGTATAAATAATATACTGGTAAGAGTACCCAGGAAGTAACCATTTGCTCTCAGGAATTACAGCTCACCTCAGTTCCGTATTCCTCATTAACTATTTAATCCCTAATTTTATGGCAAATATGGTTAGCAAATTGCAAAATTAGCTAATAATGAAAATGCATGTAATAAAGTAGGAAACAGTACAAGTTATATACCTACCTCATTTTTTAAATTATCTGAAGCGTTCAGTGCAGATTTTGGATCACCACTAGCCTGATCACCTGCTGAAACTTTTGATTCAAATTCTGATTTTGTTATTTTTCCTTTGCCATGTGAAGATGACACATTTTCTATATGCTGGCCAACAAGGCTATTTGAAACCAAAAAGACATATTAAAAAAAATTAGCTGAATAACAAGTTTATGTAATCTAAACTGTTAAAATTATCATGTACAAAATAAACCAAGAAAAGAGCACAAAGGGATTAGCTTTCTCGCAATCATAAAGTGGAATTGAGCACACACCAAAGTCCATTCAAACATGACACTGCTATTATTACAGAATTATACAAAAGGCAAACAACAGCTCACACCCACCTTTCAGGTGGACTGACAAAGGAAGGCTGATCAACTGGAGCATTCGCTTCAAGGGCCTCACCAACATCACAATCAGTTTCAGATTGCTCAGTTTCACTTGGCTTGGCTATAGGAATAGTACCAGAGTTTTCTATTTCACTAAAAATAGAAACAAAAAAAGACAATCTGGAAATGCAATGAACATAATGTGACATAAGTTAAAAATTGTATTAGTGATTTTCAAACATAATCTAAACCAGAGAAGAATGCTTTACAGTTCTACAGGCTGTTTTCAAGAATTTACTTATTTTAAATCATATAAAGTTAACTACTGACTCTTGATCTGTTCATGGCTTTGGCTGTTAAATAGGTAATTACCAAATTTTAAAACAAAAGATCAAAGCTTAGTATTTGATCTCATAAAAAATAAAATTTTAAATTTATTTATGTATGTATTTATTAGAGAAAGAGAAGGAGAGTGCACTAGCACATGCAAGTGGGGACAGGAGGAACAGAGGGAGAGGGAGAGAGAATCTTAAGCAGGCTCCACACTCAGCGTGGAGCCTGACTTGGGGCTCAATCTCATGACCCTGAGATCATGACCTGAGCTGAAATCAAGAGTTGGATGCTTAACTGACTGAGCCACCCAGGTGCCCTTAAAATTTATCTTAACTGTATCTTCTCTAATGTTTCCTTTCTGTTAGTATTATCTACCAGTATTAGAGTTGTTGCCTATAGTTATCAAAAAATAACCTATTATCTTAAAACATTTCACTAAGTTCTTAAGACACTTTTAGAATTTCATTTTTAAAAATACTACCCTAATATTCTGTCCTACTCACTTCTAATTCACTAAGCAATCATGTTCAGTATAATGGGAAAATAAGATGTACTATTCAGATTTGTAATACCTAGCCTTAAATTCTTTCTGGAATAAGTATTTTTAAATTTTTAAATACTATCGTTACTTCTAAAAATGTCTTGTTTCTTTATTCCTTACCTAGGATAAACCCCTAAATGGCAACTCTAACATCTTTGAATACATCTCCTCTACCCCAGTCCCTTCCATTCTTGAGAAGAGTGTTTAAAAAAAGTGTTTAAAAAATAAATAAATAAATAAATAAAAAGTAGTGCAGATAATAATAATATTAACTGACACATATATTATTATGTGTCAGATACTGTTCTATTCATTTTTAATATATATATATTAACTCATTTGATAAAGGAAATGCTTAATGTAGTATGAGAGAAGGGAATTTTGTTCTTTGTAGTGTTGCTGTAAGGACTAGGAAAGTACACAATAGATTTTCTAAATTAAGGAACTCTTACAGCTACATATTCTGAATATTATCAAGTTTGAAAAAGGTAGCTATTCACAAAAAGACACAACTATGAATGGAATGCTGCAGTAATACTTGATAGAAATGAATAATCTGACATCAAATCTTTGATAATTATAGGGAAGATTATTCAAATAAGTAGTTACTTAAACAAATAGAACCTCACTTTATGTGATGTACAGATTTCATGGCTGAGATCTAATCAACCTCACTGGGTTTGGAAACAGAATAAATACTCCTTATATCAAAAGATCATTACATTAAAATAAAATAAAAATGCAAAACACAGGCATCATAACTTTAGTCTGCTATATAGCTAAACTTCAAATCTGAGTTTCAAGCTGCCTTATCTTCTTAAGACATTTTTCTATCATTACCTAATTAGATTCTCTTTTTTTCTTTGTAATAACTTACTCAAGCTTTGAGATTGGAGTGATCTCTGAGGTAGATGAGCTGGAAATATTTTCAATGTTTTCACTGCCCACAACTCCACTGGAAGAATCTTCATGTAGATCAATTGTAGGGAGTGTCTCAATTACAGACGGACTTAACTTTTTTGACTCCATATTCTGTTTAAAAAAAAAAAAAAGTCAGTTATATTAAATGTTGAGATTAATAAATTATCTCTTTAGCTATACAGGATTTTATAAAAGTATGTCTCAAAAGTGACAGTATCAAGAATGTACTTTTATAAAAATCCTATCTTCCAACATTACCTCCCAAGGAATATATTTCATATTAAAATACAAGCTCTAGACATTTTTCATGGCATTTCACAAACTAGGACAAAGGAGCTTGCCTTTCTTCTTTCCTATTTTCTATCAGGACCTACATATATTTCCCTCTTACTTTAATTAATGCTAGTAGCAACACGGAAATTATATTTAAATATACAAAACAGTACAACACATACTTCTTGACCCAGAGCAGTTTAGAAGATAATGTACATCAATAAACAACAACACAGGGCATGTACAAGTAACATTACAATACAATAAATGATTCTCACTGATCCTTCAGTCCTTGGATGCTCTGGGCCATTCACTCCTCCAAAACACAATCCGAAATCTACATAATACCACTCATATTTGAAACCTCTATCAGCACATTCTCCCCCACTACCAATCTTAAATAGAATTAGACATTCCTCTTCCTCTATGCCTCTACTGTTCTCTGTATAGACTTAATAGAGCATCTGTGAAACCTCAATTGCCTTATTCAAGTCTCCTTCTCTTTTTCAAGTATACTATAAATGTCTTGAGTAAAAACTATGTTCTCTTGATTTTCATGTGCCCTGGCACATAGTAGACACTTAATGCTTATTAAGTGAGTATCAAGTGAGAGGTACTCATGCTCAGTTCAAGGAAAAGAGAAACTATAGACTACTATGGACTAGAAAAACTAGGACTTTGAAGAAAAAAAGGACCCAGTATAAGAACAGAAAGAAAACATAAGATACAGAGTCAGTGGAATATAAAATATGATCATTTGGGGAATTATTTACACTGAAATGAAAAATTCACAAAGGAATACAAACAGTTTGCATTTTATGGTGAAGGCCTTGAGAAAAGGAGTTTATATTATTATCAGATATTATCATTTTAATATGTATTCAATATTAAAAAAAATCAATGAGATAGTTTATTTTTTTTTTTTACTAAGTCTCCAAAATCCAATATGTATTTAATACTTACAGAGAGTCTCAATTTGGACTAACTGCATTTCCAGTGCTCAATAGCCAAATGTAGCAGTGGCTACTATACTGAACAGCAAGTATCTATAAGACATGGTAAGCACTTCAAAGTACTTGAGCAAGAGCATACCATGATAAAAATTCTAGAAAATGAACAATGGCAGGACTGTTCAGGATAGTCACATTAACTAGAAGGGCTACAGAGAACACTTTCTTACTCTTACGTACAAACATTTGACAAACATATTCCAGGATCCAATAAAATGAAACTCACTATTTGTACTTAGATAGCCCAATTAAGTCATTAAATAGCTCTAACTGTATTTAAAAAAAGAATTTTCCCTCATTTTGAGCTGAAGTTTGTTTTTGTTAATATTTGAGATACTCAGTTTTTCCTTAGTTCTTCTTCCTCCAGATCAAATATCCCTAGTTCCTTCAGCTATTCCTGATATTAAATTGGTTCCAGATGCTTCAGCATTCTGGTCAGCTTATAGTCTGGTCTAGTTTTTAACATCTTTCATAAAAATCTGAAGTACAAAATGGAAAATAATATTCAGAACGTAATATAAGAAACATATAAAACATATTTTAACCTATTATTAATTCATATTCCACACTGAGTGACAAAAGTTTGGTATCAAAATACTTTGTTTTACATACAAATACCTTCTTTTGTTGTAAGTTAGAAAAAATTTCCTGACATCTAAAAATCTGGAGACAAAGATCCATTATAGTGAGCCAAAATGGAATCTAAGAAGAAATGAGAACTTACACCCAAACTTTTACTACAAAAAAATAGTCACATTTATTATTAAATCTGTAATTTTACATTTTCTCAAAAGCAGTACTCTTAGCAGGTGTACAGTATTAAAGCCAACTGCACAACAGTTCAAAAAGAAAAAGTAACAATATACAATATGGTGACCAAACAGAAGTTTTCTGTCTTGTGAAGCGGTTTTAAAAGACATATCATTAAAAATCAAAGCAACATAGCTTACCTGTACATCCACAATGTAGTCATCTTTTAATCTATGTTCTTCTGGAGGAATAGGTAAGTTTGAACCCACTTTTTCTGATAATTCGGCATTGATAGGTCCCTCTTTTTCATCCTATATTGCAACAAAGATAAAAGGGTAACTGATAAAACTGTTTCACAAAACAGTCCTAAACAATATTATATACTTTATAACACATTTGACTCTTTTATTTGTTTACATGTTTACTGTCCATCTTCCTGCATTCCCTTCCTTGCCACCACTTAAAATGTATACTGAATGAGTTCAAGACCCTCATTTGATTTCTTAATAAGCACCTTAGTCCTACCATGTAGCACTATGTATTAGGCACAAGGCTTCAGGAAATATCTAATAAATGAATGTACATACAGCTCTTTGTATCATCTCTCTTTTGACACTGACTTACAAGTTAAGATTTCAGACACCTTCAAGTTTAAATGTATCTCCTAGTATGTAAGTTTCATAAAAGCAAAGTTCATATTCTTTGTTTACCTAAGTCTTTATAACATATACCAGATACTTAAATATTTGCTGAAAGAATATGATTTCCCCCCTGAATACTTTGCTTAAATTCATTCTCACATTTAGTCTTCAAATTTTTCAGCAGAAATTAGATCAAAGTTTTACAGACCGTGGGTAAAAGTATAAAACTGTATTCTTTTTAAAGAGATATTCAGCAACAGTCTTCAAATTGCTCCAGCCCAGAAATAAATCCAACATAACTCCAAAATTTGAATAAATGTAATGCCAACCCCTCCAAGTATGTAATTATAAACTTATGTTCACACACATGCACACACACAAGCCCACGTGCACACACACAGCTGAGAAACAATGCTAAAGTCTGTCAATAAATACATAATTTATACGATGAAATAAAAATGTAACCATCACAAGAATACAGCAACACGAAAAGGTGTCAATGAGATATTATTGGGCCGAAGGGGGAAGTCATTTGTAGAATATTTATAATATGACATTTTATGGAAAATAAAATACTAATTTGTGTGCCATATATAGATAACTAAAAAAAAAAAAGTCTCAATGTTTTCATAAGAAACAGTAAATTGGGGTTCCTCTGGGGAAGGGAAGAGCATATAAATATGAATATTTTATAGTTAGTATAAATTACTTCTATACAGTTGATCCTTGAACAATGCAGGGGTTAGGGATACCAAGCCTCAGCACAGTCAAAAATCTCCATATAACTTCTGACTTCCCAAAAACTACTAATAGCCTATTGTTGACTGGAAGCTGTACCAATAATAAGAGGTCAATTAACACATATTTTGTATGTTATATGTATTATTATACTGTATTCTTACATTAAAGTAAGTTAGAGAAAACAAAGTGTTAAGAAAATCATAAGAGAAAATACATTTACAGTATTGTACCATAAAAAAATCTGCATATTAATGTACCCACACAGTTCAAACCCATGTCATTCAAGGATCAACTGTATTTTAAAATACATATATTGATGGGGGGGAGCCAAATCTTGTCAATACTCACCTTCTATTATTGAGTGATTGATTTTACTTTCTTTTTTTTTTAAGTAGGCTCTATGCCCAATGTGGGGCTTGAACTCATGATCCTGAGATCAAGAGTCGCATGCCCTACTGATTGAGTCAGCCAGGCACCCCACATTTTATAATTTAAAATGATAAAATAATAAATGATTTAAAGACCATCTGGTCTGGTTTTTTGGACTGTGTCTATTCACTCCACCCAATTATATAAAAAAACTACACAGCCACTGATTGCAGGGTCTCCCTATAATCCTCAGTTCTAAGTGTTTACTTATAAGGGTTTCTTTTGAAACCTTTTAACTATTTAGAATATTAAAAAGTGAACCACTAGTTTTCAGTTCTCTGAATAGCTACTGTTTTTTTCCCTACTCTAGGACTAAAGATGTTACAACATTCCAAGAATAAACATATAAATATCTCAAGGATACCTTACTTTCAGAATGACCTGAGTAACTCTCCAGATTACAGCAAAGAGAATTACAAATCACCAAAAACTATATCATAGTATTTTTGAAATTACTTTTACCCCAAATGTTTTGAGAAAGTCTTAAAAAGCTGACACAGAAATTACATTGTCAACTTTATTTAAGGTACCTTTTTCTGGAACTGTACATCTTCATTTTCTAGTGCACAATTGTCATCTTGAGAGTAATATGATGAAGCTGAAGAACTCTCTTTACAACATACACGCCAACTGGGAAGCCTGTAAAACATTCACCATCACCAAAAGAAAGAAAGAAGGAAAAGTTGTTAAGCCAACATATTCCCTACTATGGGCTAGAATTTTAGGCAATAAATAAATAGATGGCTCCTACCCTAATGCCCTCAAGAACTTAACAATTTAATGAAGACAAATGTACATAAGACAAGTATTTTTATTTAATGCCCTAAAAAAAAACCATAAACTGTGTTATCAGCATTCCAAGTAAGGCATTATGAATTTCATGAAGGTAAAACAATAAAGATCTCACAAAAGGAGTATCTGATAATTATCACAGAAAGAAAAGTTTTCAAGGAGTTAACCTCCTCAGAAAGTACCAGATGCCAATAATATTCTAAATTTTACTAAATATTTAAGAACAGAGAATTCTAAAGCTGCCTAAACTATTTCAAAGCATAGAAGCTAAGCTTCCAAGTAATTTTGATATAGGAAACAAAGCCGTGATAGCCAAAATTAAGAGAAATAGCACACACAAATGAATACTACAGGTTAATACAAACTATGAAGTCAGACACAAAAATTCTAAATAAAACAATAAAAAAGAAAGTCTCAAGAACACACCAAAGAAATAATATGCCACTGTTATAATCAAGCAGTTTAGTTCTGATATTCAAAAGTGGTTCAATATAATAAAATCTATTTATTTAGTCTACCATGCAAAAATATGAAGGAAAAATATCTTATGATTATTCCACAGTCACTGAAAGACATCTGATAAACTTACACATCCATCAAGATTTTCTTAAAATAGGAATAAGCAGATGTTTACCATGGAAACATATATGCACAATACACAAGCCTAAAAGTCAGTACCTCAAACTTAGTGATGTAATCTAAAAATAACCCTATTTAGATCTGAAACAAGACAAGAATGTCCATTACTGTTAGTACTATGTAATATGATAAAAGGTATAAAAATGGAAAGGGGGACAGAAAATGATCATTAATTGCAGATAATGACTTTATATAGGTGGAAAATTAAAAAGAACCACCTATTAAAAGAAGTCTTGGATATAAAAATTATATTCCTAGGTATAAAATTAGATTCAAATCAACTCTACTCAAACCATCACCACCTGTTACAAGATGAAACAGAAGAAAAGTCCCCATTTGCAAAAGAACAAAAAAAACTAAAATACAAACTTAGCAAGAAATGTTCTATTTGGTTCACCTGTTTGAAATCGCCAATATATTTGACAATTCTTTAACATGGAAAAGTCAAATTATACAATTTAAGCTAATATATACAGAAGATTTGAAGACATAAAGAAGGAGATTTTTAAGTAGGTAGGCTGACTCTAAAATTTATATAAACAGTAAGAATAATCAAGAAGATTTTAATATGAGGGAACTACATGTCTATGAAACCATAGTAATCACAACAATATAGTATTGAGATGAGAGAGGGAAAAGGAATCCCCTTGGTGACTGGAAACAGAAATCCTAAGATGACAGCTATACAGAGAGAACAGGGAGCAACCAGTCTAAATTGGAGGTTATCAGAAACTCTAGAAGAACCTTCTTTCAGAGGATGATATTGACAGCACATCAGATAGGTCTTTGAAAATCTTAAGTACAAATTTATGTAACTGGCAGATAGTTCGTAATTAAATTAAAAAATAAGCATACTTAAGTCAAATATTAGTTCCAGGAGAAAAGAAAAGTAGTACAGAAAAGGAAAAGTAATCATGTTTTACTACATGGCTCAGCTGTGAATAGCATATATATGTCAATAATTATATAAATAATGAATACTGATCTAACCCAAATTATGACAGAATTGTATTACCAGCATGTAGTAAAGAGAATCTGATCATCTGCACTAGAATACCTAAAACTGACATTAAAGCAATTATTTTAGAGACGAATATAAAATTAATCAGCCAAGAGATGAAAGTGGTTTCTTTCAAACCAAAATAAATAAATAAATAAATAAATAAATAAATAAATAAGTCTTTTAGAGCTATCTTTCATATGGATACACTATTTTGATAAAATTAAAACTAAAAAAATAAAGGAGAAGAGCAAGGTACATAATAATATATACTTAGTAGGCTATCATGTGTACATGTGTACTAAAAGTATTTGTGTATGCATACATTTCTTTGAAAGAATTTTTTTTTTTAAAAAAGCACTACCTTGGTTGCATCCAAGGAGGAAAATGGGTGACAGAGTCACAAGAAAAATACAAGAGCATTTTTTACTAAATACTCTATGTCTTTTTGAATTTTGAACCACAAGAATATATTACTTTTCAAAACCTCATACTGCTACATCATTATTTATTACATATTTCTTTATTGACAGACTTTTACATTGTTTCTCAGCTGTGTGTTGGGGGGGGGCGGTATTTGGGACAACCAAAGTTTCAGATATCCAAAACTGTGGACATTAGCGTTTTGGTGGTGATACCCCCTTATTTTCTTATCCTTTTCTATAGTTTCTAAATTTCTACCACAAGCATACACTAGTTTTATCATCAGGAACTACGTATGTGTGTATGTGTAATTCCTAATATCCACAGTTATTGTGAAGACCAACAGATCCTTGTTTTTAATATCATAAATCAAATCCTATCACCCCGAGTTCTGAGTTTTTTGGAAATGAGATTAGCATTACCATCAGTAGACTCAGTAGACTGCCCTCCCCAATGTGGGTAGGTTATGTGAGATTTAGCATTCAGGGAGGCTGGGTGAAAGGTATATAGTTAACTCTTTGTACTACCTTTGCATATTGTCTATAAATCTAAAATCAATCCAAAATACAAGTTTCTTTTAAAAATAAGCACAATCCATGAAAGAAAAAACTGAGAAACCGAACTTCAAAATTAAAAACATCTGTTCCACAAAATACACTTATTAAAATGAGAAGGAAAGTTACAGACTGGGAGGAAATATTTGCAAAGCATATATGTGGTAAAGGATTTGTATCCAGTGTAAAGAACTCTCAAAACTCAAGTAAGAAAGAACCCAATTTTGGGGTTGCCTGGGTGGCTCAGTCAGTTAAGCATCTGCCTCAGCTCAGATCATGATCCAGGAGTCCTAGGATCTAGTCCTGCATCGGGCTCTTTGCTCAGTGGGGAGCCTGCTTCCCCCTCTGCCTGCAGCTCTTGTGTGTGTGTGAACACGCATGCTCACTCATGCTCTCTCTCTCTCTCTGGCAAATAAATAAAATCTTTAAAAAAAAATAAGAAACAACCTAATTTTTTAAAAACAGGCAAAAGATTTTCACCATCATATCACCAAAGAAGACACAGGGATGGCAAATAAAAGTGAAAGATGCTCAACATCCTTAGTCATAGAGAAATGCAAATCAAAACCATAATGAGATACCACACATTAAAATGGCTAAAATTTAAAAGACTGGCCATACTAAGTGTTGCAAAGAATATGGAAGGACTGAAACTTTCATATATTGTTCGTGGGAATATAAATGGTGGAAAACAATTTGGCATTGCTTTAAAAGTGAAACACACTTATATATGATCCAGCCATTCCACCCTTAAGTATTCACTCAAGAGAAAGGAAAACACAAAAGGTCACAGCAGCTCTATTTATAATAGTCAAAAACTGGAAAAAACTCTCAAATGTGCATGAACAGGTACATAGATAAACAATCTGTACTACAGACATGCAATGTAATACTATTCAGCAATGAGAAGGAATGAACTTGAAACACACAACACCCTCAAAATAACTCTTCTGTTAAAGAAGCCAGATCAAAAAAAAAAAGTATATAGTGTATGATTCCGTTTACATAATACAAAAAATGCAAACTAAACTATAGCTACAGAATGCAAATCAGTGGTTGCCTGGAGGAGGAAGCCAGGAGGAAGGGATTACAAAAGGGCATGAGAAAATTCCTGAGGATAAACGGGATATGTTCACTAATTGCTTGTGATAGTTTCATGGATGTATACATATGCCAAGATGTATCAAATTGTACAATTTATGTTGTTTTTTGTATGCCAATTATGCCCGATAAAGCTGTTTTAAGAAGTGTTTTAAGAAGCTGTTTTAAGGGCGCCTGGATGGCTCAGTTGGTTAAGCGACTGCCTTCGGCTCAGGTCATGATCCTGGAGTCCCAGGATCGAGTCCCGCATCGGGCTCCCTGCTCGGCGGGGAGTCTGCTTCTCCCTCTGACCCTCCCCTGTCTCATGTGCTCTCTCTCTCTCTCATTCTCTCTCTTTCAAATAAATAAATAAATAAATCTTTAAAAAAAAAAAAGAAGAAGTGGAGCAGAGAGAAATAAGATTGGCAAAAGGCTAATCATTATTGAAGCTAGGCAACAGGTACATGCCCATTACACTTTTCCTTCTATACTTTTTGGCATGTCTTTAAATTCCCATAAGAAAAAGTTTTAGAATTCCATCCATTTTTAAATACAAAATAGTAATTCAATGTTGTATTTACTTTTTACATATATTATTTTAATACCTGTCTGGGTACAATTGCCAGAATAGAATTCTTTAAAATGGACAAAAAGCATATGGATAAATTATAAACTGTATGCGCTTAAAAGCAATAGAAATATTAGCAATTGTTGAGCACTCCATTTTAATTTCGTATTTATATCATTAATGTTTATCTTTTTTGTTCACTCTCCAAAAAATAGGCTTACCATGTATTAATAGAATAAATATATATTCATCTATTTTAATGACAAATATTTGTTATTTGCCTATTATTTCTACAAAAGCTCTTCTAGATATGCTCTTAATGGTTACTAGATTCTAAAAAAAAAAGTACCACAGTGTGGAAGGAATGAATGTTCGTATCCAGATGGCACTAACAGATTTTCTTGAAAGAAGGTTTTCAACTTGAATGGATAGTGACTTAAGTTTTTCTTGCAGTGGGAACCTACTGCTGGGCACTATGCTGTTTTAAAGGGTATGTTAAAACTATATATTTCAAAAAATAGTGGTTAAAATGTAAATGTTAAGTAAAAGATGTATTAATTAGCTCTGACTGAAGGGAACAGGAGAAGGACTCAGGAAATTTTTTCTAGAGGATATAGCAACTGAATCAAGCCTTGAAGTGACAAAAAAAAAAGATTTCATTAAGAGAGAAAGTATTCTTGGGGCACCTGGGTGGCTCACTTGGTTAAGCGACTGCCTTCGGCTCAGGTCATGATCCTGGAGTCCCAGGATCGAGTCCCGCATCAGGCTCCCTGCTCAGCAGGGAGTCTGCTTCTCCCTCTGACCCTCCCCCCTCTCATGCTCTCGCTCTCTCTCATTCTCTCTCTCAAATAAATAAAATCTTTAAAAAAAAAGAGAGAGAAAGTATTCTTTAATGTACAAGTGATTGAGGAAACACCATTTTTTAATACCAATGGCTTAGAATGAGAGTGTTTTACAACTGCTAGCTCAAAAATACAGACCTAGCTACCTTAAACAATTACTTTTTATAATCTTATCAAAGAAACTTAGCAAAATAATGCAATAATAAATTCCAAGACACATTAATGTGCAATAAAGAATATGCTAATATGCAAATGAGCCAAGCCTAATAATTGCAGGGAGAGGGCAAAACTAAACTGGAGTCTGTCAAACTTTCAAATGAGTTAATGTTGTTTCCCTCTGAGTTATACTGAAAAAACTATATAAGCACTTAAGACTACCAATATTTACCAGATATCATGTTACATACAGAGGCTTGTTAGGAACTATTAGCCATACTTTTCAATTCATTAAAAATTTGAGTAAAGATACATTGAGAAAACATGAAAAAAAATAAGTAGCAATTCTAATTAAAACTTAATTAAATTGATAAGCATGTCACTAAGAGATTTTAGTAAAAAGATATGATTATAAACATATAGGCACCCAACAATATCACTTCAAAATATTTAAAACAACCAAAGCTACATGTGAAAACAGAATAATCAAAAATTATGGTAGCTTTTTTTTTTTTTTTAAGAGAAAGCGTGGGGGTTGGAAGGAATGGGGCAGAGGGAGAGGGAGAATCTTAAGCAGGCTCCATGTCCAACATGGAGCCTGACGCAGGGATCAGTCTCAACCCTGAGATCCTGACCTGAGCAGAAATCAAGAGTTAGACCAACTGAGCCACCCAGGTGCCTTGGTAGCCTATTTTAAATTATCTCTTACAAAATAACAGATGGACAAAAACTAAGGGAATATAAGATTTATAAGAAACAAGCTTGATCAAAAATACAGAACTTTGTAACAAATCAAATTAAACATTCTTTTCAAGCACACATGGACTATTTCCCAAATACTGATCATATACTAAAACTTCAAAAGAGGACTCAAATTCCAAAGACTGAAGATCTAATACACTACGCTCTCCAACCACATGGCAACAATATTTGAAGTAACAAAAAGCCAACATTCTAAGCCTAGAAATACAAATGATGCAGCAAAATAATCCTTCCGTTAAAGAGGAAATAATAAGGAACATTATGAAATATTATACTGGAAGACTACTGGTCAAAATTGGTGGGATGCAGATAAGACAATAGCAGGAAAACTATGTTTCTAAACACATTGGAAGACAAACCCTGAAAAAAAGAGCTAATCTTTCAACTCAAAGAGGTAACAGTGTAAATAAAATAATAAAATAAAATAAAAAGGAAGGCTGTAAGGACAGAAAACACTGAAATAAAGAAAAAGGCAGATTCAGAAAACCAAAACTTTGTTCTTTGAAGAAAATGTTAAAAAGATAAATCTCTGACAAAACCGATCAAGAAGAGTTGGTGATGTGAATTAACAAAATATGGTACAAAAACATGAAATAACCACAGATAAAACAGATTTTTAAAATTATAAAATATTACAAATTATACAAATACCAATATATTTCAAAAAGAAGAAATGGATTTCTCTAGAAAAATAGCAAAACTGGCATAAAGTATAAAACTAATGAAAATTAAAGAAATTTGAGTGGATTAATCAATACCTCACATAGAGAAGGGGAAAATCCCAAAACAGGTTTTTTGTTTTTTTCACTTTTTATTTGGGAATAATTTCAAAGTTTCAGAAGAATTGCCAGCATAGTACAAAGAACAAACCATATCAAAAGTACAAACCATATCAACCTATTGTTAACATTTTGCCTCATTTGTTCCATCACTTGTCATTTGCTCATAGCACACTCTCACATCTTCCTTCTCACTCTTTCTCCCTCTCCATTTAATTTATCTCTAACTACCTTACCATGTATTTCCACAGAATAAGGATATTCGCTTACATAACCACAGTGCAATTATCAACTTTAGTTACACTGACATAATACTTTAACCTATCATCCATACTGCAATTTTGTTAATTAACCCAATAATATCCTTACAGTATTCCCCCTCCACTACTCCCAACTACAGAATTGAGTCCAGAATCATGTCCTGCATCTATCATGTGTCTTCAGCCTCCTTTAACCTGAAATAGTTTTTAGCCTTTAGCTTATGTGGCATTGGTATTTTTTAAGAACATGGTCCTTTAATTTTTTAAATAATATGGTCCTTATGTGAGACTTGTCTGATATTTCTTCATGTCCAGATTCAGGTTATATATTCCTGGATGGGATCATTCATAAGTGATGTTGTGTCTTTCTCAGGGTATTATATCCAGAAGCGTATGATATCCATCTGTTTCAGCACTTGCAATTCCACTTTTAGGTATTTCTCAACAGAAATGAAAACTATGTCCACAAAAAGGCTTGTATGAAAATGGCCCTAGTACCTTTTATTTCTAATAGCCAAAAACTGGAAGCAGCCCAGATGTCCAACAGCAGAATAAACTATAGTATATTCAGAAATGTACTAAATACTCCCAATAAAAGTAAATGAATTACTGACTAATGAAACAACATGGATAAATCTTAGCAACATTATGCTGAGTAGCCAGACACAAGAAAATACTGTATAACTCCATTTAGATGAAGTTCCAGAATTAGCAAAACTAATCCACAGTGATAGAAATCAAATTACAGGTTGCTTCAGGGGATTCACTAGTAAAGGACATGAGGAACATTCTGGGGTGATACAAATGTTCTATATCTTGATGGGGGGGTAGGTTACACAAATATACGTATTTGTCAAAACTGATCCAACTACATATAGAGCTAATATATGTGCATTTCATTGTATGTAAATTATCTCAACTTAAAAATTTAAGAAACAGAAAAGTTTATATTTTCCTCCCAGCAGTAACCGAAAAGAAGCTATTAGCAATAACAAAAATTATAAACAATTTAGAAATTAACCTAAGAAAAATAATACACAACCATTTATAGACAAAAAATTTTAACTCTGGTCATGATCATACAATAAAGAAATACACAAAAAATCTAATGTTCATAGATGGAATACTGATGACAGCAATGTAAAGACTCAAATATAACTCTTATCAAAATACCTGAAGGATCCATTTGTTCTCAATATGATACAAAAAAAAAGTGGCCCATAAATAGCTAAATTAACAAAAAAGCAAAGGCATGTGGTTCCCCTTGCCAGATAATTAAATTTATTACAAAACCATTCTAACTAGACTACAGTACTGGGATAGCAAAAGACAAGCAAATGGAACAGAATACACCCAAATGCATTTATTAACATATAGTCTCTCATTAGAAGCAGCTACGCACAAAGTGCTGCTCAATGAATAAATGATATTATGAGGCTTTCCTGAGGGCATCTCCCACATCATTAACTACTTAAAATTCATTTTAATGATGACTCTAATAACTAAAGCAATTAAAAATAAGTGTTAAATGAAAAGAAGTAGAAAGAATGAGATTAATAGCATTATACAATTTATGTAAAATTTTATAACATATAAGCAAAACAAGACTATTTGGGAAGAAAACACATCAAATAAATACATGCAGCCTGACTAGAAAGGCTCAAACATACTCTGGGGTAACTGCCTAAAATGGGAAAAAGAATGACACTGAAGACAGAAGATAAAAGAATAATCATGTAAAATGGAGTGAAAAAGGGGACCCATGCAGAACTCTGCATCGAGTATGAGCAATGCAATCGTAAGCACCTGATGTCTTGGGGAAAAAAAAAAGTTATGTTTTTATTTTTTTATTCAGACTTTTAGAAGAAAATCTTAATCTAATTTTTACAAATAAAGAAGCTAAAGCTCAGAAATTAACTGGCCTAAAGTCATTCAATTTGTGACGGCAAGCCTAGATTATCTCTCTCCAAAGCCTATGATCTTTCTGTATTGCTATACTTCATATTTAATATTCTCTGGTCAACTGATCTGTTCACTCAAGAATTGATGGTATTAGTCAAGGCTAGTTATAGCATAACAAAAATATAAGAACTATCACAAAAGAAGAATAACATTTACCTCAGATTTAGATAGTGGCAACAACAATAGAAATAATGAAGTTTTGTAACATAGTGGCTAGGACATGGAACTTCAGAGTCAAGATTCCCAAGTCCTCCATTTATAAGTTGTATGTTCTTGGGTAAATTACAAAACCTGCATGCCTCAATATCGATACTCTAAAATGGAGTTACTTCGGGGCACATGGGTGGCTTGGTCAGTTAAGCTTCTGACCCTTGATTTTGGCTCAGGTCATGATCTCAAATGGAGCCTGGCATCCAGCTTCGCACTGAGGGTAGAGCCTGCCTGAGATTCTCTCTCCCTCTGCCCCCCCCCCCCGGCTCATGAACCCACCATGCACACTCATTCACTTGCTTGCTCTCTCTCTCTCAAATAAATAAAATGGAGTTATTATGAGGAAAATAAAATGATGCATGCACTGTGCTTAGTCTGACATAAAATATGCACTCAAATGTTAACTACTGTTACCAGCTATTGTCCTTTCTACCTTCTTTTACTTATCAAATTCCAAATTAGCATATATTTATAGTCTCAATTTCTTCACCTTCTACTTAGCCCTCAGCCTGCTGAATTCTAATTTCTGCCCTCATTAAACTACTGAAATCAGTATGGTAGTAGCAGGATTTACCTTTTTTGATTTCTCTGCTGTGTGTGGCACCTCTGACTACTGCTTCCACTTGAAACCCTCTTCTCCTTTGGTTTGTCAAATTACACAATTCTGTTTCCCATCTCTCTCAGAGTCTTCTGAGTCTCCTTTGATATGCAGCTTCTGTGGACTGCAGCAGATTAAATTTCAGTGCTTCCAGGGTTCTGCTCTCAGTCTTCCTTGTATACCTCATTTAAAAGTTGAATCTCCCCCACTTCATGTTCCAAGATATCTCTAAAACAACTAAATCCAAACTTGAACACAAAAATCTTCCTTTTCCAAATCTCCGCTTCCTATATCCTTGCTCTCATCATGTGATACTCTTATCCACCCAGTCCTCAAGTTAGAAACCTGAAAAACATCTATACTACTCCTTTTCCTTCATCCTCCCTCCACTATTTACAGTTTACTTTACCTCAAATTTCTGTAACCCATTTTTCCATCCTGTTATGATTGCCTTAGCTCAAGCCCTCATCTCTTACTTACAGCAACCTCCTAACAGAGTTCCCTAATTCCTATCTTACCACCTCTGCAAATCAACCCTTCACACTGCCAAGAACCTAACTATAATTGTCAGAATTACTGTTCTCCTTCTTAGAACCTTTTATCAACTCTCCATGACAAAATTCAAGCTTCCTTACATATTTTAAAATATCTAAAATTTTCTTCTATTGCCCTAAGTCTTCAGTTTCATATTTTCTGCCACTCCCTGCCTCCCACTTCATGCTTCAGTAATACAGAACTACTTGTAGTTGCTCCCTAAACACATACTATGCTGTCTCATGCTTCCAAGCCTCTGGCTCATGCTTCTCCATCTTCCAAGACTATTCTGACCCTGCTCCCACTCCTCACCATCCAAAACCTGACTAAATTCTTATTCTTTTTTCTGGGGGCAGAAACATGTTAGGGACTAGGACACATTCCTGATTTCCACAATCTGGGGTTTGGCCACAACCCTTTGGCATATCTGAGCACTTACTACAACGCTGAACTGAAATTAATTGTTTATATTTCTGTTCCTCACACAACACTGAGCACCTCTACGGCAAAGAACTTACTGCCCTGTTCTTAGCATGGTGATCTACTGAGCTCTTCCTTTGACTATGGATTGGAACAGCTTGGATAAGAACTTAGGAAAGGGAGAGAGCCCAATAATCACGGAATTTATGGTAAAAGAAAGAACAGAACTGGGCAATGAAGAATTGCTTCTTAACCAGAAGTACAAATCTAATCCATAGTATGGAAACATAGCGTCAGCCATTCAATTACAGCAGTGTGGTTAAAGTGATGCCCTGCCTACCTCCCCCTTCACAAACAAACAAAAAAGGCCATCCAGGAAAGATACCTATGAAACATAAAGGTAGGAAAGTAGAAATTAACTTTCAGGTAAGAGTGAAAATTATGCTCTTTTGGACATTATTGTCCAGAAATTTGAAAAAATTGTAAGAAATTCTATGAAGTACACGGAGATTTGTAGGAAATGGGTATAATAGAAGCCACTTTGATCAAAATCCAAAAAAGACCAAAAGATCACTGGGCCTCCAGTGCTTTCACTTCATAAGCCCTCTACTTTCTTTAATCACAATGTATTAAAAAACAGATATTCTTCTTTATCTATTATCAGCTTGGGGGCTCCTTTAAGGTTGCTTCTCTCTGCGAGGTCTACCTGCTGATCCATCAGAAGAGGTCACACTGTGCTCATTTCCCTCCCCAGTTTTTCTTCTTTTCGGCTGCCACAGCAGTCTCCAATCAAATCACATGGAATTGCAGAGCTTAGCTGAAGAAAACTGAATTCTAGTGTCTGCTTCTAATCAAACCTTTGAATTTTGAAAGTTCTGATCTTTAATTTTCAGTCTGATGTAGGACTGGTCTTGTATTCTCTTAGCTTAACTATTCCATGTATCAAAATCTATTAGAGGATTGTTTCACTAAATTTGCCTAGAATTTCAAGGATCCAGCATAGGGTAGCACTTATTAAACAATATGGTATGTTCTGTTTTTACATCTTAATACACCATTAGAAATTCAGCCAATACAATTGTTCTCAAAGCTGCTGAAGATAAACATATACTAAACTTACTTGATAATGACATAGTTTAAGAAACTGCATCAGGTGTATTTAGCCTATAAAACCCAAGTCACAATACCTCGTGACCTTAATTTTCAACTCAAAACTACAAAGATGGTCCCCAAATAAATTACTAACAGGCTAACAGGTTATTCATGCTATAACAGAAAGCCTATCTAAGAAGAGTGAAAAATAAAGCTAGAAAAGTAGGTTTGGGCCAGACTTCAGGCCTTTAAGGTGAGCATTTACATTTTTACTCTTCAGGATGACAGGAGTCTTTGAAAGATGTTTCAGCAAGAGACTGACATAATCAAAATTGTGCGTTAGTAAGATAAATCATGGCATTGTATAGAATGGGCTGAAGCATATAAGGGTGAGATTACTCTAGCCTCTTCTATCTCTCTGGCTGCCAAACAAATGTGTAAGAACTCATGCCTACCAGCTCTTCAAGTATCTTCTCTTTCCACTCCCATAAGCTTTTACCAATTACTTCCCTCTTTTGAAAACAAGGCCCTTTTCTCAGCCTTATCTGAGACATTTTAAATTGCTGCCACTCAAATGACCTCCTTAAACCTCTTCCCATCTTTCATTTCAAACCACTCTCCTTCCTTCAGAGCTTTACTTTGCTTGGCATCTTTCTTTATTCTAAGTATCTGCAGAAGCTCCACATTCAAACTTCTGTTTCAAAAATGATCCCTGCTATGAGGACAACTCCAGCCCAATTCTTAAATGCACTGAAGTCTGCATTTAAAAAAAAAAATTTAAGATTTTATTTATTTGACAGAGAGAGAGAAGAGAGAGCGAGAGAGAGAGTGAGCACAATGGGGAAGCAGCAGACTTCCAGCTGAGCAGGGAGCCTGATACAGGACTGGATCCCAGGAACCTGGGATCATGACCTGAGCCGAAGGCAGACACTTAACCGACTGAGTCACCCAGTCTGACTGAAAATTAAAGGTCAGAAGTCTGCATTTTTAAGTGCCTATATAATGTCTCCACTTGGATCATTCCACTTGGATCATTCCACTCATCTCAACAGCTTCTCCGATTCAAATCCTCTGCAACTCTTCCATTTCTTTTTGAACCAATGTCCAATTCTTCTAGTTGCCTCAGTTAAAAACAATTAACTTTTCTTCTCTCTTTCAACTTTATTGCACAGGTTTGTAACTTTAGATCCTAGCATTTATTCTCTCAACCAGTACACTCCAAGAAAGCAGCTAACTTTGTTTTATCTACCAGATTCCTATATAGAACGAACCACACAGAAGCCTCAGTAAATATCTCTCAACACTGACATGGATGACAGAAAGGGAGTTCTGAAGAACAAGAGCTTGTTAGAGGCAAACTAAAACCAAGTTCTCGGGGCGCCTGGTTGGCTCAGTCGTTAAGCGTCTGCCTTCAGCTCAGGTCATGATCCCAGGGTCCTGGGATCAGGCCCCGCATCAGGCTCCCTGCTCAGCGGGAAGCCTGCTTCTCCCTCTTCCACTCCCCCTGCTTGTGTTCCCTCTCTCGCTGTCTCTCGATCTCTCTCTCTCTCTCTCTCTCTCTGTGTCAAATAAATAAATAAAATCTTTATAAATAAATAAATAAATAAAACCAAGTTCTCTTCTGAATCCTAGACCAATGCTATTTCTACTATATTGTACTGTCAACGGCTGATCTATGTCCAAACCAGATCATTTACTTCCTCAAAACTTTGCTCAGTGCACCCTCTCTTCATTTTTACTACCAAATACTTGTTATGATAAATGTCAATTATTTCAACTGCCTTTTTTTTTTTAAGTATTTATCCCTCCAAGTCTCTCTCTCCTGAAATATTTCTAGCACAATGATGTTAAAATAACATTCTTGGAACACCACTTCTCTTGCTGGATCTTTACTGTCTAATTCCTTGGGTTAGCTTGTAAAACCCATTACAATTCCCAAAATACAGCTTTTAGTTTCTATGCAAGCTTGTCTGCTTACTATCACTCCCACCTATATCAAGTACACTATCTCTTTTATTCTCTTTCTCCTTGACAATTAAGTACTATCTACCCACTACAGACAGACAGATACACACACACATACACCCCACACTAGGAAAAGACCATTATTCATATTAGCAGCACTAGTACATCTTATTTCAGTTCATGAAACATCTACATTCCAAAGAAGCAAAGTTTATAAGCCACACATCATTTTCTCTTAAACTTAAGTCAGGTCTTTCCTGACAACTCCAGGCCTAATTTTTCCCTTCTTTAAGCACCTGCTGAACAATTCAGCTTTTTGTATTGTTCATCAATGTTCAAACCAGGTATCTTAGAATGCTAAATGTACAAAAAAAAAAAAAAAAATTCAGAATTAATCTAATCTAGTAGTAATGACTGGAATGAACAAGAATATCCCAAGCCTACTGAGACTGAATCCCCAAGGTAAGAATGCTAGGCATGTGTATTTTTTTAAAGCTTCATGAATAATTCTAATGGTCATTCCTAGTTGAGGCAATCCAGTCTGCCCATTTTCAGATAAGAAAACTGACACACAAAGAAAAGGTAAAGAAACTTGCCTAAGGCCATCTATCAGACTACTGGCCGTATAGAGTAGTGATAAAAACACAGGCTCACCAGATGTCCATTGACAGATGAATGGATAAGGAGGATGTACACAATGGAATATTACTCAGCCATCAAAAAGAATGAAATCTTGCCATTTGCAATGACATGGATGGAACTAGGGGGTATTATGCTAAGTGAAGTCAGTCAAAGAAAGACAAATACCGTATAATTTCACTCATATGTGGAATTTAACAAAACAGATGAACATAGGGGAAGGGAAGGAAAAATAAAATTAAGATAAAAACACAGAGGGAGGCAAACCATATGAGACTCTTAACTATAGGAAACAAACTGAGGGTTGCTGGAGGGGAGTGGGTGGGGAGATGGGGTAAATGGATGATGGGCATTAAGGAGGGCACCTGATATAATGAGCACTGGGTGTTACATGCAACTGATGAATCACTAAATTCTACCCCTGAAATTAATAATACACTATATGTTAACTAAATTGAATTTAAATAAAAAATAAGAACAAAACACAGGCTCAGACTCAGCCTACTTAGGCTTTGGCTCATTGCTTACTAGCTGTGAGGACTTGGGCAAGTAGGTTAACTTTTTTGTGCCTCTCTTTTTTTCATCTTTAAAATGGCGTGGCTCTCATAAGAGTTGTAAAGAGAATAAAATAAGTTGGTGGACATGAAACACTGAGAATATAAATAAGCACCCAATAAAGGCTCACTATTAATATTGCAAAAAAAGGGTTATAACCAAGCTCTGAGTTAGTTTTATACCCTTTCCACTACCCTAGTATGTATGTGTATTTGGACAACCAGCTTGTATACTCCAGAGGACAGAGCTCAAGTCTCCTGCTTCTTCAGTATTCCCCACCACAACAAATACATTGTTGGTAACTAAATAACATTTTGAATGAATTTTATGGATTCCTGTTTCTGAACCCTGACACCTCTGCCCTCCTAATTATATCAAAGCACCCAGAGGAAATAAAAAGAAATCTTATAACATTGCTTACTATGAGCACAGCATTGTTTTAAGCACTTCACATATTTTCTCCTGTTAGATTACAAATACTCTATAACAAGAAATACAAAATTAGCTCAGTACCTACAAGCCACAAAACATTTTCTAACAAAGCTAGGTGTTACTTCTACGTAAAATATAAAACAATTTTAACTAGTGATTCATCACAAAAATAAAGTCCTAAAATAAAATCAAGCTTTCAAAAAAATCTGCATTTATGAAATAAGTTTATCCCAAGGGATTAACATCCTTATACTGCAAATACTTGAAAACAATTTCTCATATCCTTGCAACATGTACAATTTTATTTTTTGACTCTACTTTAAAATATGGCCTTAAAAGCAAATCAACATACAATTGGCACTAAAGTACAATCTGCAACATGTACATATTATGCTTCAAATAAAGTTCCATTTATGTATAAACTACTAAAGTATTTCATACATATGTTTCTACTTGAAGATGGCTTGAAAGAATAATAAAGCACTTAAATTTTTTATAAATTTTTCTCTTCCCTTTCATTACAAGCCCTAGAATGTCAGCTATATATATTGACCTATTTCTCTATTCATACAGTTGAAAAAAGTGAAAGAATAATTTCGGAGTTCATGAACAATAGAAAAATGAAATAACCGATGTCCAAAGGTATGTTTAGGTGTTAGTATCTTTTGTTTTTTTTCATTACCAGCCAACCCAACTCCTGCCTCCATTCTGATATATCCTCAAATGTTTAATAATCTAAAGAGGTTATTATAAAACACATCCAACTCTTTTAAAAACAATTCAAAGGATATTATAAATAAGTAATTTGCCACTTTTTTATTGAACACAAGTGTTGGAGTTTTACACAAAGATGTTGTACCTCCCTGTCATACCTTCTTTCAGACCTTTTCCTACTTAATAACTCAACACCTCTTTTATGTACCATACACTTTCTTTGGAATGTATATCCCAGGACAAAGATAAACTTTTCTTCCCAAAGTTTTTCACGTCAAGTTCCAGAAGAAAGACTTTTTTAAAAAAAAATTGAGATACAACTGGCATATTATGTTTATTTCAGGCGTACAAAATAGTAATTCAATATTTGTATATATTGTGGTATGTTCAGTACATCCATCACCACAGCTATAATTTTTTTTCTTGTAATAATTTTTAAGATCTGCTCTTAGCAACTTGAAGATATACAACACAGTATCATTACCTAGAGTCACCATGCTAAAAACTGCATGCCCAGGACAAGAAAGACTATTAAAAAAAAAAAGTCATCAAATGATTTAAAGAAGAGGGATTACTTTATTATTTTATTTTGAATATTTATTTTATTCAGAAAAGAGATTTGTGGTCTTAAAAAAAAATTACAGAAACACAACAAAGAAAATCATTTCTCCAGACAAAAGACAGAGTTAGGATTTTCAAGGATATTTCCAATTATCTTAAAAATGATAAAACTGCTTATATATTTTTCTTGTTTCTTATATTTCTGCTCACTTAGGCATACTGACAAATGAGCAAGAAACCAGCAAAATTATCAAAGAAAAAGCAACATAAGGGCTATAGAAATAAAATCACAAACCAAGAAATATTACCTCTGAGGTCAATGAAAACTAGGTAACATACTCAGAGAAATTACTACTAAGGACAAAACAGCAAAGAAAACCGATCCACCTTGATTTAGATATCTATCAAGTATCTCCAGTGTGACTGCCACTTTAGGGCTTCCAGCCTCCAAAGCCTATCCCTTCCAATCCACTCTATCCTCACAGTGATCTAATTAAAAGATCAATCTGACCTCATGCTCTTGCTTAAACTACTGCCCTGGCTCATACTCTCAGCCAGGCTAAAAAATCAGAGTTCATTTGCATAATTATCAAGTCCCTTCAAAACCTGGCTCTAGCCTCCCTTCCCATCTCTCCCCACATATACTCTAGGAATCTTGGCCTCTACCTGAAACAAAATTCTTCCACTTTGAACTATCCATCCTGCAAACCATTTATACAGATGAGTACTGAGACTCATAGAAATAACTTGTCCAAGGACATACAGCTAGTGATAGCCATATCTAGAATACAAATTCTACCCTTAGTGTTCCTAAAGATCTTTGTAATTATTTTTTTGTGATTATTATACTTGTCAAATGTATGAGAATTGTTTAAATGTCAGGTTTTTCTCATTAGCTCTAAATATGAGCTTCTCCAAGATGATCCTATTGGGTGCAAGAATATTTTTTTTTTAGTCTTAAAGAAATAAACCACTCTGATAAGGGATGATGATTAATGAGGGGGCTATACAAAGGTGGGGACAGAGTATATAGGAAATCTCCATAACTTCCACTCAATTTCAATCTTGCTGTAAACATAAAACGGCTCTATAAAAGTCTTTTTTTAATTAATTAAGCTTTACTAAGTTTAATATAAGAATTTATACTTGTTCTGAAGCTCAGCTGGTCACACATCAATAACCCCAGGGACTATGTAGTCAGAAACCTGTGGGAAAATGTGGAAGTTCCACAAAATGGTGTTTACTTCCAGCACATTGTGAGGCACTGGCATTTGTGTGTGCCCAATTAAGTAGACTTAGGGATTATATTACTTAGTTTTAACTAAACTGACTCTCACAACATGGAGAAGTAGCTTTGAAAAAATTCCTGCAAAGACTGCAAACATAGTACCTACACAAGCACGAGTCAACAAGAAAACTGCAGGGCTATTCATCAATCACATCATGATGTAAAATAATCTAGTGGGTCAACCACAAAGCTCTCACCAGAAATTATTATTTGAGAGCAAAAAAAAGTACTATTAATAGAAAGTATTAGACTGTTCATTTTTCTCATCTTTTTTAAACATCTCTGTATTATTATACTATTATACTAATATCATATTGGCACATGCACATAACTTATAAACAACTGAGCACATATTAAAAGGTGCATACACATGGTTTTACTGACTGAGGGGGGACACAATCAAAAAATTTTGATTATCCACTGCTTAAAGCACAGACCAAATCTTTTTCCTCTTTAGGATGATGCTCAATCTTCCCAGTTTGCCAGGACTGAGTGGAGTATATTAGGCTGCATGATGCCTTCCAGAGATGTCCGAGTCCTAATCCCTGAATATGTTACATGTTAAAACAGTCTTTGCAGATGTGATTAAATGAGGGATTTTGAGATGGGGCTATAATCCTGGATTGTCTTGGTGGGCCCAATGTAATCACAAAAGTGCTTGTAAGAAAGAAGCAGGAGGATCAGTCATTTAGTCGATGTGAAGACTGAAGCTAGAGGTTAGAATGATGTGAGGAAGGAGTCACAGACCGCACACAGGTAGCCCTAGAAGCTGAAAAGGTCAAGAAACAGATTCTTTACCTCAGAGACTCAAGGAGCCAGCTCTGTTGACATCCTGACTTTAGCCCAATTAAGACTTATTTTGGACTTCTGACCCCAGAACTGTAAGATAATAAATGTATGCTGCCACTAAAGTTTTGGCAACTTGTTAGCAGCAGCAGTAAGAAATAATCCCCAGGGGATTCCTGGGACATGGGACTTTCACTGACAAAACCAGGATAAGCTGGTCACCCGATTTTTAGGTTTTCAATGCCCATAACAACATATGATACATAATAAGCAGGAGAAAAATCCTTGTTGAATAATTTTATGATGAAATATATAGATTATATACCCTATTTATATTTTGTGAAATATAAAGATAATATACCCTTACTATTTTATAAAGACCTGTCATATGTATTATCTCATTTCATTCTCCTAACAACCCAATGAGGTGTGAATCAATTAGTTTTCCTACTTTCAGGATACAAGAATTAAGATTCAAAGAAATTACATACCATGTCCAAGGACACATACCTAGTAAGTGATGAAGCCACATCTAGAATACAGGCCTTCCGACCTTTGACAACAGTCAGGATCCTCTGCCACGGATCAGGCTGCCTAGATTCAAATCCAAGCTCCTAAACTTAATAGCTGCTTAACCTTGACAAATTATTTAATTTAACTACTTCTTTAACTATAAAATGCACAATAAGGTTAACAATAATACTTACCTCATAGGGTTATGAAGATTGAATGTACTAAAATATGTAAAATACACACCACAAGCTAGATACAGAGACAGAGGACAATATTAATTATTATTACTCTGTGCTGCAGCTACAGTATGTTTATGCCTAAAATACTCTGTACTACTTGATAAAGATCACATAAAATATGTAAAAGTAAAAAGTAGCAACTAGAATGACTAATAAGATGGAAGAATGGGTTTTGTGTGAAAGCAATCTAAGGTTAGGACTCTAGGCTGAAAAGACAAACGGAGAGAGGAGACATAATCAAGATCTATAGAAGTGTGAGAGTATAAAAAAGGGGATAAAAAAAATCTCAGTAATACCGGTAGGAGGGAAGAGAACCTTAGAAACTACACAACTGTAGTATGAACACACAGCATTCATAAATTACAAAATGATACAGCTTAAAAAAGAAATGGATCACAAAATTTGGGGACAATTTATAAACGTCAAAGAAGACAAAAATGGCTACTAAAAGGAGCTTAACTACTCTTCTGTAAACATCTAACCTTATAATGGTTTAACATACCCATTATTGGTAAAGGGAGAATGGAGATGTTGGGAAATAACATACAGACCAGACTATAACAAGGATTAGACCTCCAGTTGAATAACTGCAGTAATTTCAGTATTTCAATTCCCCAAGGAAGAGTGTCTCAAAGACATTAACATACCCTCTGCCAATCACTACCATGTACCACTCCTCTTCTCCAATCTCATCATCACCCTTCCAAGAAAATCTCAAACCTAAATATCTTTTTCTCAATGCCCTTTAGTGGCTTCAATAAAGAATAATTAAAATGTCCCTAAATTTGGCAGTCCAAACCAATCCCAAAATATACTAATCCAATTATTTAAGCCGAAGTTTCTTAAACTTTTCACTCCTTACTTAAACCCTCAACATCCATTCTTCACTGTGAGTCAACAAACTTTACAAAACTTTATGACTACTACTTTCAGTACTAGGTTGACTGATTTTTTTTCCTAACAGGTCGTGATCTTCTCACTATTACTAATGAATAAAGCTGAAAAACCATATTTAAGTTAGCCTAAGCAAAAGACAGCCAGAAGTTACACAGAGTAATAGAAGCATGGTTAATTTAAATTCACAAGTGATTTTAGGAAACACATCGTAATGTTTGATTTCACCTCCACCATCTACTTAAAATTAAAAAAAAAAATGTTTAAGGGTACAAATTTTCAACCAATAGATAACTAAGTCCTGGAGTGCTACGGAGTATAGTGCATACAGATAATGATATTGTATGACAATCACTAAACTTCCTATAAAAGACTAGGTTTTAATTATTCCAACCACAAAAAAGAAATGATAATTATGTGACATGATAAAAGTGATAACTATCACTACAATGGCAATCATATTACAATATATAAATATATCAAACCAAGATGTTATACATCTTAAATTTACACAATACCACAATGACATTTACACAATGTCAAATATATTTCAATTAAAAAAAACAGAGATACTGGTACATTTTAAATTTGAATGAAAAGTGTAACCTCTGCCCTATGAGCCATTTCAGAAAGGCTGGTGAAGAATAACATAATCTAAAGTTGGGCAAGATCAAAGAGAAAGAAGAAAGAAATGATATGTATCCTGTAAATTACCAAGCAGCCCCCAGGAAAAGGTGAAAATGAACACAAGGTTTTGGTATCTCACCTACAAATTTAAATTTAAAATGGGGTGAGTGGACTCATCTCCTGCATGCACTTCTTTGTACCCAACATGATACTAAAAAGTAGAAAGGGTGACAGCGGTCCTAGTAAAAGAGTTTGGAATTAAAGTCAAAAGGCCAAATATCTTGTTCTCCAAAACTTCTATCAATCTTCCAATTAAAATTCCTCAGCTAGGCAAGTGTTCTCCTTTTCCTCTCATTTATTATTTTATGTGAGCAACAACTCCACAACTTCAGTATCTTTGGAATCTGTTAAGCACAGAAAAAATGAACACATTGTTGGTGTTTTCGGAAATATACAAGAGACTTAGTTATCTAGACTTTAATGAAGAGCAAATAGCTTTGACTAAAGAAGCATCTTTTCAGTCAGCTCAGGTCACACATCTCTAAAGAAATTCCCTAGGAGGGAAAAAATGGCTTTTCCCAGTATAATGACACCAATCCTTTTACTGACAAGGTCTCTTTGCGCCTCAAAGATACCCAAATGTGCCAGGGATCAACAGAAACTCCATAAACTTTATGAACAAAGCATTCTTCCCGCCTTCAAAATACAGGACTTATGCTCCCATTACTAAGGGACATTATTCAAGCCACACCACCTGAACCTACTGTACACACTACACCTAAGACACTCTACTAAAACAACGGCTTTTCATCATCTACCCCTTGAAAAAGTGCTTCATAACGCCCCCCAAAGTTTCCAAGAACAGCAACCCCAAGTGTACTCGAGGCCAAAGACAGTAAGACATGCCCAGAACTACTGCTTGTACATTACTCTCACCCTCGTGACAATCACGTTTTTTAAAATCGCACCTCTGGAACACATCACATCCGACACTCTTTCTACCCTTATCACACTATGAAAGCGAGTGGCTGGCAGTAAACCCGAGCAACTTACCTAGCATTTATCTGAGAACTACCCCAACACCCCACCGACCCCAGGGGGCAAAGTAACTGAGTACAAAGCCACTCAGGTGGTCCCTTCCACTCAGGCACCTTTCCCTCCCACTCAGTCTCTGTAAATGCCAAAACACACCATGGAAACCGCAGAGAACGCAGCCAGGCCAGTCAGCGGGACAGCGCGAAGTAATCGGTGTGTCGCTCCGTAAAGGCCTGGGAGATCCGCACCCTGAAAGCCAAGATGATCTGGGGGTGTGACCTAGGCTGCTCCCTTCTCCCCTCTTGGGAAACTCCCGTATTGTCGCGGCGACTCACCAGACCAGGGAGCACAGAGACAGGCAGGAGACCAGGGCCAAGGCCCGGCGGTACTTCTTCATCTTCTCCTCCTTCTTCCCCCTGCCAGAAGGCGGCACATCCTCCCGGCAGCAGCCACTGCCGAGGCCAAGATGGAGGAGCTGGAGCAGGAGCGAGAGGATGGGACCGAGAGTCCCAAGGGCTGCGGCGCTGGGGGAGCGGCTCCTCAGCGGCTCGCTTACTGGCCACCCTCTCCGAGGGGCCCACGGCGACGCCGACAGGGGCGTTTCACAGGAAGACTCCGGGGACTGCCGCTGCTGCCGCAGCCGCTGGCTCGTTCGCGCCCGCCTCCTCCAGCCGCCGCCGCCGCCACAGCCGTCCCATATCGCCCCCGCCCGCCCCGGCTCTCCCTCCGTGCTGCGGGCGACCAACGGCCGCGACGTACTCCTCTCTCAACAGCCAATCGCCGGCGGGGCCGCGCCACCTCACACAGCGCTGAGCTGGAAGAAGACGCGTCACCCACGTCCCGCGGCGCTCGCGCCCCCACCAGGCTCCGCGCGGGCCACGCCCCCTCCGACGTCTCAGGCGGAGGAGCGGGGAGGACGCAAAGCGCGAGAGCCGGTGTTGTCGCCGCCCTGCCCACCTCAAAGTTCGCCGGGTCAGTGGCTCATGCTCAGGAAGTGAGAGAGGAGCCCCATGACCCTCAGCGGTCTTCTTTGCAATGGCCCGCCCCCTCGCCCAGGGCGTGCCGGGTCCGCGCAAGGCCCCTTGGGAGTTGTAGTTTGTTCTCCGGAACGCTCCTTTCCCTTTCCCTATACCTCCTAGAATCACAGTTTTGATGGGAGAGGTCTATCGTTTCGCTTCACACCGCCAGAATGACCAGCTTTGGAATTTTTATATTCAGTTCTCCACTTTTGAGCACAGTTCGTGGGATGGATGGCCTAGAATGACGGTGGGGGAAGAAAAGCTATAACTAATAAAATTTAAAAGGTGTTTTCCCGGTGTCGATGGGCCCGGCCCATCGAGTTAGGTGCTGATTGGTAAGCGGAAAGGGGTGTGCCAAGATTTCCTCTCACCTGATTGGTTGGAGCGGAAAGTCTCTCGCTGCTTCTCCATAGTCTCGGGGAGATTTTCAGCGCCCCTGATTCCTGTGTTGGGGTTGCCGGGTTTGGTCTGCATTCTAATGGATTCGTGCTTAGGGTGCACAGCAAAGGGGGAGGAAAGGAAAACTTGGGTCCCGTTGAGGGAGCCTCAAGTCCTGGAGTTCACCGAAAGCGAGGAAGGCGGTCACGTACACACGCCTATTGCTACTGTGTGGAGCAAAAAAGTGGTTCTCAATCTTTAGTAACCAGCGGTGTGCCCACTCTAGATTTTTATGCCACTGGGGTCCCTAAAGATCTCTCGGAAGCGGTTTCTGCCTGAAATTCCAAAGTGCTTCACCGCTTTTCTTCCCAAGCCCCTCTTGCAGCTCTCTTAGATGGTCGAGAGTATAGAGGAAGAGGCATTAGCTTCTGTTCAGAGAAGAGGTTTGGCCTCTGCCTCTGGTGATATATTCGTTTCAGACCCTGACACTAAGTCTCTACCGAGTGATGCTTCTTTTATTAGATAAGAAATATAAAAGTATAACTCAGTGGTTTCCTTTTTTTCTGTCTTGACTGTCGGGAGACTCAAAACTCTCTTCCCCAGAAAGCAGCCGGACAAATGGGGGAATAGAGGCTCCAATTGTCTGTGCTGTGGAACATGGGATAATGTTTAGTGGAAAAAAAAAATGTTTGAAGCATGTTAGAGCATAGGTCACGTATTGCCCATGTGGCCGTAGGGGAAAAAATAAAACACCCTAGTAAAATTCTTAAATTTGAGACAAAATTTCCTTATGAACTTTTAAAGTTGAATTGATTGGTAATTGTATTCCCAGGGACCTGAATGATTTGACCCATTCTAAGAGGCTTGATATAAGTCAACTGGATATATTTTTAAAATTCTGTAAATGATGATATGGAAACTAATTTTTCTGGCAATAATTAGGTAACAGTTCCAATGATCTGCTGATACCACTCTTAGTATATAACAATAAAATCCTTTCATCTCTATTTATCCTCGCAGTAGGCAAGCATTTGTCCTACTCAAGAGCAGTAGCAAATGATTGATACAAAAGTTAAAAAGAAGATAGGGACAATAGAAAGATGGGGATTATTTGACATTCTTGACCATGTTGAAGCACACTTTTTTTCCTTTCATTCTAGGAATTACTTTATTCAGGATAAGGAACGCCCAGTGCTCCATTCAATATGTGCCCTCTTTAATACCCATCACCAGGCTAACCAGCTCCCCTGGTGATCCTCAGTAGATTATAGCCAAGGAAGTCTGATTAGAATACATGCTTATCTCAAGGCTGGCAAGTTACCAAGCACCTTTTCTATTCCCTATCTTTCTCACTCCAAACCACAAGCCCACCCACTACTTTTCCACAAGTCCCTGTAATGATCTTCTGAAATATACAACTGGTAGACAGAAGTTTTCTTTCTTTCTCTTTTACTTTCTCTCTCTTTTTCTTTCTCTCTCTCTTTTTCTTTCTTTCTGTCTTTCTCTCTTCTTTTGTTTCTTCCTTCTTTCTGACTTTTTTCTACCATTGGGTTTTATTGATACCCCTGTGGCAAGGTTGTCATTCACCTATTCAATCATTAGCTTTCACTATTTCAATCAATAAATATCCTTTTTTCTTTCTGTTAGCTTCATTTCCATAGTTTCATGTTAAGCTTTAGTCTTCAGTCCTCTGAGCTTTTTCATTTTTCCATGGGTACTTCATAATTTCAGTTCATAACTATACTTTGACTCCCAGGTCTATAGCCCAACCTCTCTTCAAGCAGTTGCTTGACACAACATTTAGATATTCTACCATCACTTCAAATCTTCCCTGAATATAATAGGACTCATCTTCCCCCTAAATTAGCTTCCTTGCCTGACTTTCTATTTGTGTTAGTTCTTACTTGTTTTAAGACTTCAGACAGTGAGAATAAGAGAAGTTCCATGGAGTTGACCTTTGAAAAAATGGATGTTTTTCTACATGCTTGTTAAACATAAGGGAGGGAAGTTTGTTATAACTCAATAGGTAAATATAACAAGAAAATTAGTTTGAATTACAAAATAAATGTAGTATAGATAAATGCAACCATATTTAAAGTATAACATATGCCAAAGAATGGCAAGAAAGAATATAGAAAATCTTTAAGACATGGGCTAAGAAACTACCATCCACCACCTCTTCACTATACCACAGTGGTTCTCAGCCAGGGGCAATTTTTCCCCTTGGGGGAAAAAAATGACAATATTTGGAGATATTTTTGGTTGTTACAGCTAAGGAAGTGCCACGTTTAGTGGGTAGAAACTAGGGATGCTACATCCTACAATGCACAAGACAAAAAATAATTTTGCCTGGAAAGTCAAAAGTACAAAGCTTGAGGAAACTCTGCTATAACAGAATCTCCTAACTCAATAAAACCTATAAACCTATAAATCACTGACCACACATTTGCACTGCAGAACCTAGGATTATTCTGGAAGTCACCAAGGACTAAATTGCCTGATGAACATGAGTTCTTCATTCCTAAATGTTGTCCAGAAACTCTGGACAGGTCAAGTCCCTGCCCTGATAAAGATCAGATACCTGGGTGGCTCCGTCAGTTAAGCATCTGCCTTCGGCTCAGGTCATGATTCCAGGGATCGAGTGTTGTTGCGTTGGGCTCCTTGCTCAGCTGGGAGCTTGCTTCTCCCTCTGCCTGCTGCTCCCCCTGCTTGTGCATGCTCTCTCTCTCTCTCTCTGACAAATAAATAAATAAAATCTTTAAAAAGAAAAAAAATATTAGATACTCAGCTGATAGTGAGAAAGAACCTGCAGATCTCAGAAAAGGAGCCAACTCCTCTGGCCACCTCATCTCTTTGTCTTTTTTCACATGTAAATCATATTCAAGAAGCCCCAGAGGGGGGGGGAAAAATATTTGTCTGATTTAAGTTGGTGGTATTTGATAAGCAAGCCTTGACATATTTTGAATTAATCAAAATGTTATCTGCCTCTTTCAGTGCTGAGATTCTATGTATCTTTAAGAGGAACAGCTGAGACTCAATGATATCAGATGTTTCCAAGGTAAAAGCCAGTTAGGACAAAAGTTCCCTTGAAATATTTGTGAAAGAAAGGTCAAGGAATTGAGAAAGACAAATAGACAATAAAGGGGAGTAACCAGATGAAAAGAAGGATGAATGTGGCAATGAGCACTTAAGATGTTAACTACATGCACATATAGTACAAACAGAGCTTGCTTCCTATTTGTCCCCACTCCATTTGTTGTTGCTTCTTTGAGTGTGTGTAACTATATGCACAAAATAGCTTAAACCTGTTTTATTTATTATCCTTATCTATAGGGATCCTAAACTACAGTGTCAAATCTACCTTAACAGAGCACTGATAATATGGCCACTTCAGGAGGTAAAGGTAGAACTTGGTGATACGAAAATAAACTTCTTCTCTAGGACAGCCTGAGAACTCAGTCCCTTAACATATAGAATCAAAACCTGCAGTGTTCGCTTGTTCACTTCTTTTTATACTGCAAGCAACAAAGTATAACATTTCCCTTTAAAAAATGTTCTACTTTATGATCCCAAATTTAATCTTCTATCATATATGTCTATTTTGAGGATACATGAGTTTAATAAGCTATTAATGGAATCAGCCAGAGGAAGGATAACTCAGGAAGTGGGTGATAGGAAGAAATTAAAGATGGTCTCTAGGACAGAGTGTGGTCATTACATGAATAGGAAAGTCAGGAGTTGCAGGTTTGCCGGCAAGTTTTGGTTGGAGGTATAGTATTGAATTTGAGGATCTGGTACAAGTATCTAGCAAGCATTTACAAAGACAAGATTCCAAATAGGAAGAGAAAAGCAGCAACTGAAGACAACATGTTAGGTTTTCTAACTGCTGTGCCCTTCAGTACCTGCTGAATCGTGGTCTCAAATGAAGCTTCCTAAAACATTACCTATATCATATCCTTGTTTTGATGGAAAAATCTCCAAAAGGACTTAAATCCTTGTTGAATAAAGTCTTGCCTCCTTGGGCTGGCATTTGAAGCTTTCCATAATCCAACCCAGCTGAGGTTTCAAGACTTAGTCCCCACTATTTCCTTTCATGACTCAACCTCCTCACCAAACTATACTGCTTGCCATCTCCTGAAACACCTGCATTCTCTGTCCTCATGATGTTCTGTCTCTCCCCACAGTGTATGAATTCCTTATGCAAGATGTCATGTTTTGTATATATAAAACCCAATGGATTGTTTTTTTATTACAGGGGCCCAAGAAGTACATTTTAACTTAGCTATTACTTCATGTGTCTACTCATACCGAATTACAATCTGCCCTATAATTTAAATTCCTGGGAGTAGCAAGCCCCTAGGACAGGAAGGTTTTATGCAATTAACTAACCCCTGCCAACTATCTCTTCCACTACAAATAGCCAAATTAGTTTTTTTAGCATAACACTGTTTGACTTTAGCTAGAATTTTTCAGATTTAAATTACTCCTGAATAACCTGGAGAAATAATGTGTTCAACAAATATTTGTTGAGCCTTTCTTATATGAAAGGCACTGCAGCAATAATTTGCCTCCAGGAAACTCACAGCATCTTAGCAGGTTTCTTAACCTTCTTCAAGCAGACTGTACCCCTTTGGTGATCTGATGCTGCCCATTGATCCTTTCTCAGAATATTTATAAAGGTATAAAATAAAATAATAGATTACAAAGGAAACCAACTATAGTGAAACACAATCAACTATAGTGAAATACAATCATCAAAATATTACAAAGTAAATTTGTGATATAGTAACATATGTATTTTTTTAATGCTTTAAATAACAAGACTTAGCAGCAGGTCAGGTAACTTCAATAATTCCAAAGCACTGATGAGTATAAAAGATATTTCAAGAATCCTATATGTATAATGTGATATGAAAATATCTGAGTTTTTATTAGTGACAAAGTTATATTGTTAATACTGTTAAGATTAGTTATCTTATATTCATAAGAGGTAATTTTAAATTTCAGTAAAAGGTTGGTGAAAATAAAGATGTAATTATTTTTCCACCCAAGTTCATGGAGCAATGAGTTGTATACATGGATCACAAGGTTAAGAAGCACTGCACTAGGGCAATGTTTTTTTAAATATTGGTTTATTTATTTGAGAGAGAGAGAATGAGTGGGGTGTGTGGGGGAGGAGCAGAGGGAGAGAGAAAGAGAGAGAATCCTCAAGCAGACCCCCTTGAGCACAGAGCCCACTCTGGGGCTCAATTCCAGGACCCTGGGATCATGACCTGAGCCAAAATCCCGAGTTGGCTCTTGAAACGACAGAGCCACCCAGGCACCCCCCCAGGACAACGTTTTTTAAATCGTGGGTCACAGTTCATTAGAGAGTAAAGAAATCAATGTTTTAGGTAGTCCATCAGTACCTTTTAAAAAGTAAAAGATTATAATTTAAAAAATATCAGAGTGTTTCTCAGTAAGGGGAAGAATTTTTCAGGTACTCTTGTTTCAGTGACATATATGTGTGTGTACACGCATGCCTGTGTATATAATATAATATAAATTGTGGGTGTCACACAGTTTTAGAGGAAAAGAAAATTCCTTTTTTTTCTTCTGAGGAAATTATCAGGGGAGACTTCAAGGAGAAGGCAGATTTGAGGTGGACCTTAACAGATGACTAGGATTTTCACAGAAATGTGAGGAGAAGTTATTTCAGGTATAAAGAACAATAAATCCTAGAGTCTAACTAAAAACTACCTTAACAATCATATGCTTTCTATTTTTGGTCTGCTTGACACTTACTTGGTATTCTATGTATGAAATAAACAGTGATGGTGAGCTCTAATCAAATAGAATAAATATATGTTTATTAAACTCATATAAAACACCTCACTTTAAGTCATGTGATGATTTTAAAGAGCAGTCAAGGCATTGAAGAACATTAAAATAACAAAATGTGGTGCAAGTACAAAGTGATCGAAGAGAGTTCAAGATAATTAACTTGGATAGAGATAATGCAAGTGAACATATACCATTACTTCTACTTACAAAACCCCATAAGACAACAGGAAAGGGTTTGCAGATAAAGCCACAAGAATGGGGCAAGCAGATGAAGGGACTAGAACACAGCTTTGAAGTTGGAAAGCAGGTAGAAAATGACTTCCTAAAGTAACCATTTGCTCATCTTCCAAGGACAGTCCCGGTTTACCCCTATTAACAGTGCTGGCATAATTAATAATAGTATCAACTTTTACTTCCTTTTTTTTTTTAAAGGTGTATTTATTTGAGAGAGAGAGAGAGACAGTGGGAGAGAGAGAATTTTACTTTCAAATGTGTTCTTGTTTGAAAAATAAATAATATAACCATCCTCAACACAGCAGACATGAGAAAACTAAATCCTAATTTAGCAATAGGAAATGGCAAAAAATGACCCAGTTTGTGATACAGAATCCTCAAACAGCTCATTCAGGAAATGACACCAAGTACTCCTGGAAGTGACGTTAAAGGTATACTTGTTTGGTGGTGGTGATAGTGGGGAAGGGGTTGCAAATTAAGAAATAGAGACCTTCCTCTACTCTACATGGCTAGATAACTACTCCTCTCCTACCTCTAGCAAAAGACTGGATTTATTATCAGGAGAGGATTGATTGGGGATCAATCCCCCGGATCAAGGAACACCTAGCATAATTTAAGGCAGGAATACCTGCAAAAAAAATAAGAATATGTGGTTGGGGAAATTTGAATAAGGACTGATCATTAAATGATAAATTATTGTTATTTTTATTAGCTATAATAATGCCATTGCAGTTATATAGAAAATGGAAATTTATGCTGAAATATTTGAGTGAAATGTCATGATAACAGCATCTTACCTTCAAAGGTTCAGAGAGAGGGGGAGAGCAAGAAGAAATGTGGCCAACTGTTAGCCATTGTCAAATCTAGGTGGAGGAGATACGTGGTCATTGTACTATCCCTTCAACTTTTCTATATTTTTTAAAAATTGTATAATAGCAATTTGAGGATGGAATGAACACACACTTGATTCTGAGACCCCAGCCCTTTTCCAGTACTGGCAGCCAGTCTCTCCCTCTCCAGGCAGAAGATTGGAAGAGTCTTCTCTGGAGAATGTGATTATTCTAAGAGGGACCTAAAAGATACCGACACCTGAGTTTTCTCAACCAATTCACGCCATGGAAAGATCATAGTCAAGTCCAGCCATGTGCTCAGAGTATCCAATAAGCTTTTTAGTGCCCCGCTCTTAAAAGGAACAGACAACTAATGATTACCAGCCAAAAAGAAAATGATTACAAGCTGAAAAAAAAGAAATCTAAAACAAACACAGAAATATAAACTTGGAGTAGAAGAAAAATAATATGCAGTGAGAAGAAACCTTAAAAAAAGAAATTCTATGGCTAAAATTAACAAGTCAGGAAACGACAGATGTTGGCGGGGAAAGGGGAACAGTCCTACACTGTTGGTGAGAATGCAAGCTGATGCAACCCCTCTGGAAAACAGTATGGAGGTTCCTCAAACAGTTGAAAATAGAGCTACCATATGATCCAGCAATTACACTACTGGGTATTTACCACAAAGATACCAATGTAGGGATCTGAAGGGGTACATGCACCCCGATGTTTATAGCAGCAATGTCCACAAAATAGCCAAACTGTGGAAAGAGCCAAGATGTCCATCGACAGATGAATGGATAAAGAAGAGGTGGTATATATACACAATGGAATATTATGCAGCCATCAAAAGGAATGAGATCTTGCCATTTGCAATGACGTGGATGCAACTGGAGGGTGTTATGCTGAGTGAAATAAGTCAATCAGAGAAAGACATGTATCATATGACCTCACTGATATGAGAAATTCTTAATCTCAGGAAATAAACTGAGGGTTGCTGGAGTGGTTGGGGGTTGGGAGGGATGGGGTGGCTGGGTGATAGACATTGGGGAGGGTATGTGCTATGGTGAGCGCTGTGAATTGTGCAAGACTGTTGAATCACAGATCTGTACCTCTGAAACAAATAATGCAATATATGTTAAGAAAAAAGAAAAAGAAGAAGATAGCAGGAGGGGAAGAATGAAGGGGAGTAAATCAGAGGGGGAGACGAACCATGAGAGACGATGGACTCTGAAAAACAAACTGAGGGTTCTAGAGGGGAGGAGGTGGGGGGATGGGTTAGCCTGGTGATGGGTATTAAAGAAGGCACGTTCTGCGTGGAGCACTGGGTGTTATGCACAATGAATCATGGAACACTATATCAAAAACTAATGATGTAATATATGGTGAGTAACATAACAATAAAAAAGTAAAAAAAAAAATGATTGAGTTGGCATAAATAAAATTGAAAGAACAACAACAACAAAAATCTAACATTGCCAGACACTGCCACCATAAGATAGGAACAGGAGACTATAAAAAAGGAACCAGTCAAAAACAACAACAACAACAAAGTTCTTTTATAAAGATGTGAAAACAAATAAAAAAAACTCAAGAGAAAAACTGGAAGATAAAATTAAAGAAATTGCCCAGAAAGTAGGCAAAAAGGCAAAGGACTAATGAAGGAGGTCCAGGGTAGCTATAATAGAAGAGTGAAGGCATAAAAACTTCAAGACATTTTCCTAGAGTTTCCAAACTGAAAGTGCCCTAGTACACAGGATAAAAATGATCAACACTGGGGCGCCTGGGTGGCTCAGTTGGTTAAGTGTCTGCCTTCGCAGATCGGGTCATGATCTCAGGATCCTGGGATCCAGCCCCACCTCGGGTTCCCTGCTCAGCAGGGAGTCTCCTTCTTCCCTCTCCCTCTGCCCCTCCCCCCGCTTGTGCGTTTTCTCTCTCTCTCTGTCTCTCTCTCTCACACACACACACACACACACACTCTGTCTCTCAAATAAATAAATAAAATCTTTAAAAAAAATGATCAACCCTGAGGCACATCTTTGTTAAATTTGAGAATATTGGAGGCAAAAAGGAGATCACAGAAGTTTTAAAGATAGGGGAGAAACAGACTATGCCCAAAGAACAGCAATGAGAATAGTTTAGGACTTCTCTACATTTAGACAGGAAGTTGAAAGGCAGTGGAGCAATGTCTTCAAAATCCTGAAAGAAAGTCATTTCCAACCAAGAATTCTATGTTCAACGAAGCCATCAATATTAGGGGAATAAAGCCATTTGGAGATAGGAAAGATCTCAAGAAGGTTAACAGCTATGCACCATATCTCATGACAGGAGATTTTGCTCTACTGAAACAAGATAGGAAACTGAAAGAGAAGACACTTGATACAGGAGACATGAAATCCAACCCAGAAGAAAAAGGTGAGGGGGATCCCCATGTGATAGTGAAGGAAGAACCCAGCACGGCTGCTGAGTACCCCGAGTAGGAAGCAGCCACTGAGGATTAGAGCAGATCAGAAGGCAGTTGGATAGACCTTTTCAGGAAGATGGCATCGATAGAACATCTACTGCATCTGAGAGATTTGTGAGGAAATTTGGACAATTGTGGAAAGACAGCTGATTAGCGAAAATCATTTAGAGGGCGCCTGGGTGGCTCAGTCGGTTAAGCGACTGCCTTCGGCTCAGGTCACGATCCTGGAGTCCCGGGATCAAGTCCCGCATCGGGCTCCCTGCTCGGCGGGGAGTCTGCTTCTCCCTCTGACCCTCCTCCCTTTCGTGCTCTCTCTCTCTCAAATAAATAAATAAAATCTTTAAAAAAATAAAGGAAAATCATTTAGAAAACTAAAACAAAACCAAACAATTTAGAAAACAGAGCTATGCAGGACAGATTCATCTATGAATAGTGTTTGCATGATCTCAATAACGATCAAAACTAATGTAACCAAAATTCTGATATAACTACATCAGAAGGATGGGAGGATTGGAAGGATTACCAGGTCTCTGGTAGTTGTTAACCGTCAGGGAAAAGGAGAAAGAGCAAAATCCTCAGCTTCCATGGCAGAGCGTGAATCAGTATTGCCTAAAACTTGGAAAAGCCAAAACAAAGAATAATAACACATGCAATTTCGGGCATGCAGGTAAACAGTGTAACAATTGACTCTAAGAGGGGAAAGCAGTGGGATTTTCTGAACAGAGAGAAGGAGGAGGAGGACAGCAGGGAATCGCTATTTTTCCTAACTTTGTCTGAACTGTCCGACTCTCTTGTGCGTAGGTAACTTTGAACTTTAAAATAAAAAAAACATCGGATGCTTTATCATAATGTTGGTGACTTGTGGCAAAATAAGTTCATATTTTAAATGTTTTAATATTTTCTCCTTTCTGTTCCTCTATACTGAATATATGGCACAAAGGACACAGTCTATTGGGATGTGTCCATTTTCCAATTGTTCCGTTCTGTCACGAGACTTGAAAATCGGAAGAGAATGCAAGGAGATAATAAAATGAGGAGGTGTAGGGCGAATGGACACTTTACTAAGGATTATTTGTCTCTGAGAATCCGAAAGTGTTCCTAGAACTCTCTTTGCTGCCCCTGCCTTCAAAACCATCTAGTCAGGTTTATAATCTTTCCCTTGCCTGATATGTTCTCCTTCCCTCTGTTATTTGCATCTATTTTAAAACCATATTTCTAGTGGTTCTACAAAGTGAAGCAATTATGGACAATTGAGGAACACTTACTTTATCTCAGTTATGCAGTCATTATCCTGTTTTGAGGCCTGAATCATGAAAATCATTATATGGATCGAGTAATTTTCCCTCTTTGTGTTGCACAGGGAGATCATGTGATATTAAAGTGTATCAGTCTGGAAATCGTTAAAGAATCCACATGACCCGACATTCAGGTAAACTGGTATCCAAGAGCCTTTGTGTTTCCTTCCAATGTGCACCTCTCTGTTCCTTACACTGAATTCACTCAAACAACTTAGTTGAGCTCACTAGGAAAGTCCGTTCCCTAGGAAAGCATTAAACATGAATCATTTCACATCACAAATAATTAAGGAAGGGTAACAGTGATGCTTCTAGGGGAGGCTGAGAAACTGTTGAGAATATGGAGTATAGACACGTTTTGTAGGCGAGCTCCAAAGCCACTTTCTCCATGAAGTCTTTTCCCATTGCCCAACCCTCTGCAAGCCCTCAGCTTTGTGAACTTCCCGAGCCTGGATGATTACCTTTTTGCTTGCACCACAGTTAGTGTGTCCTTCCCTGGAGGGACGGGAAGTGTATCTTATTTCATCTCTGTGTCCTCCACAGCATTTGGCATTATTCTCAGCACAAAGGAGCTATTCAATCAAGTGTAACTGTGAGGGTGATCATGACGGTGATGGCGAAGATTCATGAAATGCGATATTTAAATGTCTCGAGCATCTTCTACACAGAGGTCGAGGTTTATGTGCATTCTTTCATTTAACACTAAAACAGACCAAAGAACCCCAAGTCTAGGGGGGAGCAGCACAATCCTCATTATATAATGTGTGAGATGGGATATGAAAATCTGACTTGTTTGGAATGTTTGTAAACATTCGGCCTTAACTGAACTTTAAAAGGATTGTCTAGTATAGTCCCATTTCCCAATGGGAAAGAAAACTAAGGACTTTGAAAGGAAAAATGCTTATTTTGAAGAATAGGGATGAAGAAGAAAGTGATTTGTGATCACTATAAGTAGAATTTAAATTTTACATTCTTTAAGGTAATTTTGGTTAATTCTAAATATTACATGTTTTCATTTTTTTAAAGTAGTCCCTACACCCAATGTGGGGCCTGAACTCACAACCCAAGATCAAGAGTCAGATGTTCCACCAACTGAGCCAGCCAAGCACCCCGAAACATTACATATTTTTAATCTTACCTTTTTTTCAGAACCTAGTTATAGACTAAAAAATTAATGAGGTTCATTTATTTGCACAATTACAATAAGCTATATCTACTTTTCAGTCAGAGACTCACATTTGCTGAAAAAAAAAAACCTTAATAGGTGGACAAAATATTTTGAAATAATTTCTTTTTTGTTAATTTTATTTTATTGATTTCTTTTTTACAGTGCAATGTTGTCAGTGTGGACTCAACTTGTGAAAGGTGCACAAAGTACCTAGTTAGTTGTGCTTCTATTTTTCTCTTACCTGCAGGAGCAGTTCTTTTGGTTTTCACTTCTCTTTGGTCAATTGCAATTTCTCCTAAATCTCAATTTCCCAAATTTTCCTTTTAATAGAATCCTCTGTGAAAGTATAGTTTCCTAAGCCTACCCTAGATAAAAAGAATCAGAATGTTTAGGAGCAGGGCTGGGAAATCTGTACTTAATAGATGACTTTTATTGTCAGATAAATGAGGAAACACTGTTCTAAAACATTCCTCTTGGGGCGCCTGGGTGGCTCAGTCGGTTAAGTGTCTGCCTTTGGCTCAGGTCATGATCCCGGGGTCCTGGGTTTGAGCCCCATGTCAGGCTCCCTGCTCAGCAGGGACCCCTTTCCCTGCTCGTGCTCGCTCTCTCTCTTGCTCTCTCTCAAATAAATAAATAAAATCAATTTAAAAAAAATAAAACATTCGTCTCTGGGCTCCTTGAGACATGTTCACAAGACTAGATAAACATCTCCATTGTTCTGTACTAAAAGTGTGGCTGCAGGAAAACTTGGTAAACATTACTTATTCTGATCTCATTCAATGTTTAAGCTCTACCACTGCTCTGACAACTCACATTCACATTTTAGGGTGAAAAAGTGAAATATATTGTATATATGGTTCTCCTTTGACTCCCTTGCCCCGACAAGGACTCTTTGTGATAGCAGAGTATTATGTTTTCATTTCACCTATGCTTCTCACAGACCTAAAGTAGGCACATAATAAGTGTAAAATACATATTTCTTGAGTTGAAATTAAGCACATTGTATATTAGTGACAAAGCAGGAAGCAGCTGATAATTATGGTGGCTTAATTCATTTTGTTGTTACTTGGAGGTTATTCTGCTATCTTCTGCCCACCAAGACCCAACTACTGTCATCTAAGATTTCTTACATGGCAAAGGTGAATGGAAGATACTAGAAAAGCTCCTGCCACCAGTCCTCTCTCCTGCATGTACTAGCATTCCTTCTCTCCTGCTTTTTTTCCCAAGTTCCCTATGTTGAGTCCATTTTGTCCTCTCACACCCAAGTAATGACTTTCTAGCTTTATTTAGAAATATAGAATGTCAACTTCAATGAGACTGTCTCAGCAGAACTTTCTTGCCTTGGTCAGCATATTAATAAAATAAAGAGTGGTTCCCAGGCTATAAACCAAACCATTTCAATGATGAAGATGGGACTTTACTTTCTCTAGTGGGAAAGCCACTTGCAGCAAACTCTTGGTATCATTCAACCAAGGAGTCTCTTGCCATCTGAAATAGCTCTGGGCCTGAAAAATCTGTGGCTCATCTGCCCTTTTCAGCAATAACTGGGGACAACTGACTTGGTTGCAGGAGAAAGTGTGACAATGGCTGCGGTATATTGTGTTTTCCAAAAAGTCTCACCAGAACTTATCCAGTCCCATAACCTCTTCTGGAACCTTGTCACCACGACCACCCCCTCATCAAGAGACAGAGTCTGTTTCTACTCCCCTTGAAACTAGAGGGGGGCAGTGTGGGCTTTGTGACTCCCTTGACGAATAGAATGTGTCAAAAGTAAGGCTGTGTGATTTCCAAGGCTTAGTCACAAAAGATACGGACTCTGCTTGGATCTCTCTCTTTCTTGGACACTCACCCTTTGAACACAGCCTCCATATTATAAGGAGGCCCAGATGACATGGAGAGGGGGTATTCTGACCGGTAGCCTCATTTTTTATTCCAGTCAACAACCAATGAACCTTCAGATATTTCCAGCCTCTGTTTGTCAAGTTACCCCAGACCATTTAATCTTCGAGCTGAGGGCTCAAACATTACAGAGCAAAGACAAATCATCCCCATGTGCCCTTCTTTATACCTGATCCACAGAATCCATACACATAATAAAGTATTGGTTTTACACCACAAAGTTTTGGGATAATTTTATCACACAGAAGATAACTGGAATAACGGCTATTTTGATAAAAGAAACAGAATACAAAGGCTACCTAACATACCGAACAAAGTATTGATCATGGAAATTTGCCCCCACATTTCTGTGAGAAAAACAAAAATAATAATCTACTGGTCTCTTGTAAGCATAAACTAGGAGAGATAATCCTGTCTTCCCACCAGAAGGTTTGTGAGCAGAATGCCCATAGGAAATTGATGCATTAATTTTTAAAGGTTATTAGATATCATTTTTTAAATACTAGTGATACTTAATTTGGAAAATACAAACACCAAGAAAACATTAACTCAAACAATACTTCAAAGCCAACCACAATGAATAAGTTTTTCTGTATTTCTTTTCTTTCTCTAAGCATCTGGTTTTAGGCATTATCAAGATTCCAATACTGATACATTTTAATCACACATACAGTCTTTTCATCTACTGCTTAGCTTAGTTCCCTCCTTCAGAAGGGTCTTGTGCTTCCCTTTCCTGCCCAGCTGAAGCTCCTTCTCCTCTGGGAAGCCTTCCAGGACCACCCAACTCCCAGGATCACCCAACCCACAGAGACATCTACCTCAAAATCATAGCACTAAATGCCAACACTTCTCGCTATATAATCACATATTGCCTCATGACATTTTATGTATTTATCTTTTAATGTCTGTATCATTCATATAATCTTTGCCATTACACCTTATCTCCCCAACTAGACTGAAAGTCACTTCAGGGCAGAGGCCAGTTTTTTAACCTTTCTATTCCCTACACCATTAAATATATATGTAACAGATACTAAATATTTGTTGAAAGAAAAGAAGAGAAGAAGGAAGGTTTTACTTCTAATACTTTCCATATTTATTTCAAAATTCTTTCATCTCATAACAACACAAGTTGTTAATCCTCATAAATTTGACATGTGTGTGGCTATGAATATATATACGAATATCTTTCAGATTTTATCTGGAAAATGTGGTTTATAATTTTTCCATTGTCTTTCACAAATATTTATTTGTTATATATCATAGAAGCAAGCTCAGGTATTCACAATCGCTTTTTAACACTCATATTTCATCTACAGAGCATATTATTGCAACATTCTAAAGGTCTGTATGTACATGATGAGGCAACAAAGGCTCTTGGAGGTTTTGTTTGATGTATCAAAGGCTTCAATGTACACAACAAACTGCAGGATGAGATGGAGACTGTCTGAAACTGTTCTGATACCAAGTTAGAACTTTCAGGAAAAGGCTAGAGAAGGGAAGGGAGGAGAATATAAACCATTCAGCTTTTTGTTTTGGTCAAGGACATACAGAAGGAGCCCAAAGCAGCACTTAGGAGGTTAAATGCAATTTAGGGGACATTTTGGCGTTTTGGATGTAGAGTGTGTGTGTGTATTTGTGTGTGTGTATTTGTGTGTGTATTTGTGTGTGGTGCTCTCTCCAAATTGAAAAGCTGATTTGTAAAGATTGAACTGGAGTTTGGGAGTGTTGGTGAGTTTCTAGCCTCTGTAAGACTGACAGTTGCAGGATAAAGGCCAAAATGGAAAGAATGGAAAATTAACACAGCCGTGTGAGAGGCCTAGTGGAAATGGGTTCTGCAGGATACATGATCAGGACCAGAAGGTGGTATTTTTTTCATCACCGCACTTTATTATTGTCTCTGTATGCACCATCTCTGCTTCCACCCTCTGAGTCATGCTGTCTGCCTTTCGCTTCACTAACACACACACACACACACACACACACACACACACCCCACTTTTTCAAAGCCCTGTTCAATTTATCAAAAGCATCATATCTGGTTTCAGCTCTGTGTTTTCATGATGGAGATTAACTCTTGCCCAACTCTTGTAGGTGTTGAGAGGAGAAAGGGAGGGATGGAGCAAGTTGAGCTCCTCAAGGGAAGCAAAGGAAGGATGGGCCTAAGCCTGGACCTCTAAAGGACAGATCCGTTTCTTGACACAGGAGGCAGCTGAGCCGCTGTGTGAGTGCCTGTCATGGTTCAGGTGCAGGATGATGCCTTCTAGACAGTGGGAAGGGCAGACAAGCTAAAGTCTGGAAGCATGCCCCATTTACCAAGAGAAAAAGAAGTTCCATTTACCTAGAGAGAAGGCTACACACATGTTAGGGGGTTGAGGGGGTTGTAAGACAAGACTAAAAAGGCAGTTTGGGGGCAGATCACAGAAGTCCTTGACTGCCCCATCAGCTCCTCATACTAGTCCTGGTCTCTCCTTGTCCAGGGACAGCGCCCTTGGAAGAGCTGTTTCTCTTTCCTTCTAGGGAGGAGCCAATACAGATTCTCAGCAGAAATCTTGAGAAAAAGCGCCTCATGACACTCTTACCTCTCAAAGACCAGCAGATGGTTACTGTGCTGGAGGAGAGCTTATTTGCCTGACTAATGAATGGTTTCCTCCCAGAGAAGAAATTAGTCATCAGAGAACTGGGAAATCCAAAGAACCTTCCTCTGAGGTCATCAGAAGACTCAGACATTATTTCTTTAATCTTAATATCCTCACAACATTAAAAACCTGTCCAGATGAAAGGACAGAGGGACATAGGGGTGGCGGGGGAGTATGAGCAAGGTGCAAGGAGAGAGAGAGAAGGAGGAGCTGGGGGAGGGGAGAGAGTGATGAGGAACATTGCAAGTCCTGCTGCTTTGCAGTCATCGTGCTGACCCCCATGAAGCCACCTCTCTGTCCTCCCTCATGTTCCAAGAAAATCGATATTTGAAGGGTTGACCGATAGTGAAGGAAGCCCAAAGAACAGTGGAAGAGATCCTATATCTTTCTCCTTCCTCGTGGATTTTAATGGCAGCAATGAATGTGCTGTTTTTGGTATAAAAAGGGATTTATTAAAAATGTAAAAGCGAGAAGCTGAGTTGTGATAGGGGCAATGGGCTGATAAACATACCACATCATAGGAAATAGGCCTAGTCCCAGCCTTCCTGCTGCTGTTGCTTAAGAAACTGAAAATGTGTAATCAGGAAGCAGTCCCTGGGTTCTTCCTTTTGTATCAGAAACGACTGGGGGGGGAGCCAGGCCTGCAGAAAAATGGTCTTCCTTAGCACACTTACTTTGTTCTTACTGTTTGTTTGAACACAAAGACACCACCAGGGAGTGTATAAGAGGACAAACAAACACCATGCAATCATGCTCCTGAGGGCCATAGTCTTACAAAATAAAATGTGAACTCAGGTATTCCAACTCTTACAAATTGTCATTTATCAAGAGACCAATGGAACCAAAATGATGCATTCTAAAGACAGTGCTGTCCTCAGGAAAGGTCCAGACAAAAGTGAAATTAGCCTTATTAATAGGGTGATGTATTTAGGGATAATTGATGTTTGTTCTTTAATAATCCACTTGATTATTTTAATTTTAGGTAAAAATAACAGCATGGGTCCATCCTGTGTTTCCCTAAGAGAACCTTTATATTTGCCAAAAGTTCATTTCATGTGAAGCTGGCAAATAGTGTACTGATTGGAACAGACTGTGCAAGGGCACTTCTTATCTTTAGGTCCCACATGGGTGCATGACCCTCTGATATCACCAGTGTGACATTGCTTCTGCCAAGACATAGTTGTCTTTGAACACATACTACATAGGGCTTTTGATGAAATTCCATGAGCTGGGGGACAGCCCACACCTATTTTCTCTGTAATTCTAATCTGCTGTGTTCACCTTTCACACCTTTCTGTCACACAGTGAGCTTGTTTACACTGCAAAAAGGAAACACTCACACACATAAAAGACATGGGTTTTATATCATGCCATGACTCATGACCACTCAAATTATGGGTTGCTCTATTCTCTATTATTTCTATGCAGCTGCTTATTATTTGTTTATAAAATTAAAATTAGCAAAGAAGAATATTTTTCTTCTAACCCTCATTGCTATTTATTTATTTTTTAAAAAAGATTTTATTTATTTATTTGAGAGAGAGAGAGAGAGCATAAGTGGGGAGGAGAGGGAGATGTAGGCTCCCCAGGAGCAGAAAGCCCGATAAGGAGCTTGATCCCAGGACCCTGGGATCACCACCTGAGCCAAGGGCAGACGCTTAACAGACGGAGCCATCCAGGTGCCCCCTTCATTGCTATTTAATATCTAAGTGTTGGTAAGATTCATTAATTCTGATAAAATGGAAACAAGTGTCAACAGTAGGAACACAGGTCATGGTATCAGAAAAAAAAAAAAAAAAAAACCCAGACTACAATGCCAGAACCTAGCCCCTCACTCAACACTTATGAGGCCTTAGGTAAGGCTCTTCATTTCTCCAAGTGTCTGTAAAATGAGAACAGTGAGACTCCTCTGGAGGAGAAGCAGGAATCAAATGAAGTAATAGGAGCACCCGGCAACGTGTCCGGACACAGGGCAGTCACTCATGAACATTAGTTGAATCTGATTCTGAACCAGTGGGTGGAAGAGAACACAAAATACTTCAAAAACATCCATTAGGACTATTTTTAGTCCTAAAACCAGTTCTGTTAGTTGAGGAACATATTTTCTGTGTTGTACTTACTAATCTGGAGGTCACTAGTAAAGTCCCTTCAATTTTCTCAACAATAAACCAATGAATTGTTGAGTTTTTTCCCATGAATCTTTTTGGCATTCAGGCTAAGATCTGTACACAATAAATCAGACATAAGCATTATTCTTTAAGTCCATGTTGCCTTCCTGCATGTATGTATACTTCCGAGAACTCTGTCTGTGTGATCATCCTTATGTTCTGCTTTACTTCTAATCATTCAATAACTTTATTGAACAAAAATTCAATAAAAGTAGTTACTTTTGCAAATTCCTTTCATTAATGAGAAAAATATCCTTAAGCTGTGTGAAATATGCGAATTCCTTTAAAATAGTTAAAGTCAAGAGATACAAATTGAACATATGATATCTATATTCTAGGGTGTCTAGATGTCCATATTCTCCGGGCCAGGGAGGAGGCAAGTCCTCACTTTCAATGAACCATGGAAGATGAAATGATAGCTCAGAGGCTGTGTCAGCTGACCAACTGGAGTGCAAGTTTCAAGTTTCCGGTTTCTTAGCTCACTCACTCTGACTCTGCAGGCGGGGCTCTCTGAGATCACCATGAATAATCCAGGTGAAGACAGGCCTGAAGCAAGCAGTCTTGCTGCTCCAGAGTAAATTTGTTATGACTATTTCCCTATCACTTTATGTGGGGAAGGGAAGCTGCCCCTCGGGAATGCACCTAGAACACTTCTAGTCTAGCACACTGTTTGTTTACAAAAAATAAAATTGGAGAACAGCAATAATTGCAACAAAACCCAAATCCAATTCTTAACACAGTAACTGTTATAATTTAGTACCAAGATCGGTAACAGAACTGTATCAGTTCTGACTCACACACAGTCTATTTTCTAATGCCTCTGTGCTTCGCTCCCCATCGGTAAAAGAACTGACTCCAGTTATGTAGATTTTTATTATTTGTTTCTGACCATCAGGCCTTCTTTCTTCTGAAATAGCATTCCCTTTTTCTCGGGAGTCTGAAACCCCCCACTTGGCACCTTGCCCCAAGTGGGAGCTGACCTTACCCTCCTGGTGAGTGGTTAGTCCCATGTGTGGGCATGTGACCTGGTTGGAACTTTCTGAACCTTTCCCTGGGAGTTTGGGAGAAGTGGCTTTTCTTGGTTTGTTTTTTCTGGTAGAGAAGTGATGGCGACTGACATAGGGGCTGCTTGTAGCCTGGAGTAGGAGGGAATGAAGTCAGCAGCAGACAGAAGCAGAAATAAGGGATGGAAAATCCTGCTGAGAGTCCAGCTTGGGGTTTCAGTTTTCCCTAGGTGGTTACATCCCTCTCTTTCCTAAGGTCTACGTGTACAAGACAAGGCAATCTTCTCTTATCTGAGTAGTTCAAGTTGGGTTTCTGACCTTTGAAATCAAAAGAATTTCAATTTACATGCCCTACCTATCCTGAAACAACCTGAAGAATATAATTCCTCAGATGAAAGGAGCAATGAAAATATTTGACATGATAGAGTACTGATAATTTTTTTTGGCATTATAATCCATTTCTCAAAAATAATTGGATTAGAAATGATGAGCCATGCTGTTGTTGACTCTTCTTGACAGGGTGCACAGCTCCTAAAAGAAATAACTGAATATTCGTTAACTGACTTCCTCTGCAAAATCCAAGTTTTCAGCTATTTCAAACCAAATTATTTCCTAATCATTGAACCCAGTGACTATTTTCTTCCTTCTCTTGTTTCAAGTTAACTTGTCCAGCTGTGTGTGTAGAGTCCTTTCTGTTCCATGAGAAATTTTATCCCATCAGCTGCAAGTTTCCATCCACTAGGCTCATCGTTTGTATCTTCAGCCTCCACCTCCACTGTTCCTTTCCCATCTGCTCACATGCATCCTTACATCTTCCCTGCTCTAATAAATGTTCCCCCTAATCACATTCTCCACATGAAAGTCAGATGAAACTATTTCCTTCCTCTGAATCAAACAAACCTAGAGTAAGAGGCACAATAACCTGAACAGACCTAAGTTTGAAACTGAGCTTCATCAGTTTCAGATTATCAGTAATGGGATGTAGTAAATTAATGTGCATAAACTATTGTCCAGTCTGTGTCGCAATTTGCTCATGGGTAAAATGGGGATAATAATAGTACCTACTTAATAGGGTCTGTGCAAGGAGGTAAGACATGCCAACTGTTTAGTGGAATTCTAAATGCACAGCTACGCTCCCTGATAAACATTGGTTATCAACATTATGATTATAACTTGATCTCCCATTTCTTCCCACACTGCTTTCTTCCCTTAACATGCTGCCCTCTATCATTTCTCCTCTCAATCTGCTCTGCCTACCAGCTCTAATCCCCAAACCCAGCTCTTCTCAGCTGTCCCAGACCTCTCTCCAGCGTTTGGTGTCCTGGTTCACCATCTGCTGTTTGAATTCAACATCTCCTTTGGCTTCTTTGGCTCTCTTCTTAGCTCTTAAAAACTTCTCTGTCTCTTGACCAGCTCCATTTTCTTCTTCAGTGGAAGCTTTACTGTGGTTGATTCATGGGTTCTCTTCCTCAGTGAAGAGCAGGGCCATGTTGAAATTGGATCCAGAACCCAAGTGCTGAAGGTGTGTGTTAGGCAGGGAGAGGTTTATGGACACAGGTTTTTCACCAGGGTGGCAGGTTTTGTTTGGTGCCCAAAGATATAGTGGAGCAAATGGTTAAAAGGGGCTGTAGAAGAAGGTGACAGACAAAGCTTTATCCATTCAATATGCAGTATCATCAGGCTTAGTCTTGACCAAATTATAACTAGACACTATAAAAGAAGACTTAAGCAAACTTAATAACTCACTGATCAAAAACTTGAGAACCATCTAGTAGTTAGCTTTTTACATCTTTTACTTAGATCACCTTCACCCTAATTAGTGACATAATTGCTGCAAAGTGAATACCTAGCTTATTTGTTGAGTCCATCCCTCATTTGTTGATCTATGGTCTCTCTTCCATTACAAATCCTCCTGAAGTTGCCCACCCATTTCTGTTATTTTCCAGTGTTCTCTCTATATTTTTAATTTCTTTTCTATGTCTTACTTCAACCTTGATTATTCTTAGAACCTCACATCTGAAAAAGTTTGGGAATGAAATCCAAGGCATCTCCTAAGTGGGCAAGGAGATCACCCATTATTCTGGGTGATCTATTGTTTCACTCTATGGGAAATGAGGCCTCATGTATCTTGTCAAGTGTTGGGAATAATCATTCAGCCTTTGTTTAAACATGTCTTCTCAAGTTTCTGAATTAATCTTCATCCTGATACAATGGACTAATAAAGATCTTCCTTCCTCCATTGTCTATCTTGTGAACTATTTCTCCTTGAAGCCTCTGTTAGGAGTCACTTCCCCTCTGCAATTTTCCTTGAGAGTAGGGATTATACCTTTTCCATCTTTGAAGCCCAGTGTCTTTCATGAGATAGACATTTCATACGTGTTTGATGTTTGATGTTCTAGGCAGAAACAGGGAAATATGCTACATGGTTTCTTAAAAACCTGCTTCTGTTGTAACAAAAAGCTAATGAACCACTGAGACTTGCACTTAGCAGGACAGTGAGCCAGTGAAACCACCTTACCTACCTCTTCTTCCTCTCTCTTCACAGGGAGTTACCAGAATAAAGCAGTCTTCTCTCCCTCTGAACAGGAGGTGGGGACACTGATTACCAGGTAAGGGGAAAAGACAGTATCTACATTGTCAACTCTCAATCTCATTTGGTCATCTCTACCACTTGGTGAGGTAAGTAGATTAGATATAACCTCATTTCATAAGCAAAAAAGTCCAGAACTTAAGAAGATCAAGAAAATTCCACTAGATGACTTTTAGTGGCTATAAGCTCAGGCCTCCAGACTTCTATCCAATCACATGAAATTCCCACTGTCGTAGATCTTTAGAGGTCAGTGTGTAACAACAACAGTTATGTTTTCCCTTTACAAATGTAAAGGTACTTTCATAAATATTATCTACTGTCAATACAGAAATAAACCATCAAGATTCTATGCCACCAACTCTACCAATTCTTTCTAGTAAGTAGACATGCTTACCTGATGTATTCATTCTGTATCTCAGTAATTGCTTTATAATTTCCCTAAAATTTTAGGTGAACTTCTTTTATTTTCAAATAAATGTATTTGTATCCAAACTTCACAGTAGGAATTTGATCCTCCAAGTAGGCAACCTCAGTGGTTGGATATATTTTGATTTGAAATGAAATCAAATGACTTTTTAAAATTGAAATATAATTGATATATAACATTGTATAAGTTTAAAATATATAATGTATTGATTTGCTGCATTTGTATATTACAATATGATTACAACCTTAGATTAGCTAACACCTCTATCATGTCACATGATTATTTCTTTGTTGTGGTGGGAACAATTAAGATCTAGACTCTTAGCAACTTTGAAGTTCAAAAAATAGCACTGTTGTCTATAATCTCTATGCTGTGCAGTAGATCTGCAGGACTTATTTACTAGTTGCAGGTTTATACCCTTAAACAACATCTCCCCAATTCCCCCACTCCCCAGCCCCTGGTCACCACCAACTAACTTTTTTTTTTAAAGATTTATTTATTTCGAGAGCGAGAATGAGAGAGAGAGAGTACATGAGAGGGGGGAGGGTCAGAGGGAGAAGCAGGCTCCTCGCCCAGCAGGGAGCCCGATGAGGGACTCGATCCTGGGACTCCAGGATCATGACCTGAGCCGAAGGCAGTCGCTTAACCAACTGAGCCACCCAGGCGCCCACCACCAAATAACTTTTAAAGTAGAAATTCCACTAAAGTCTCCAGTAGGCTATAACCCCTTCAGAGCAGAGAAATGTTTTATTTATCTATATCCTCAGCCCCCTAGTACTCTGCCCAGCAATACTATTTATTCAATAAATGTTGAATAAATGGATGAATAATTTTAGTTATCTTCTATAAAAGTTCACTCCCAGATTCACCAGTTAACTACCTAAGTAATTTCCAAGCTTGGGGTTTTATAATTGTCTGTAATTCTGGAGCCCATGTGTAAGATTATTACAATTCAGTAAGGAAAATCTAAGAGAGACATAATGGCAAATTTCGGGGGCAATATATTAGAACACCAAGAAAGATTTCATCTCTAACAAAGACCATGGTCACAAATACACTTAGGCTCAGCTATGACTAGAAAACATGTAATTTATCTAAAGCCAAAAAGCACCAAGGGAAGTGTCCTGCCTCCAGAGAAGATTGGAAAGAGAGGACAAGCACCATAGCAACTGGTATGCTCTGAGATTGGTGTGTATTTTCTGCTCAGGAAGAATTGGGCAGTTTTAGTTAGTACATAACCTCTTATTTTGCCCAAGTGGGAAAAATTGCATTTTTGTGAATTTTGTTAGTACCTATTTGTGCTTAATTTTGATGGAAATCAGTGCTAAAAGGAGGTTTGGGACCCAGCCAGAATGGGAAATTCAAATTCTGTGAAGAATCAACAAAGGTATATTTCTCTCATATAGGAGGAATTTCCCCAAGGAACAAGAAGAAACAATTTCTTATTTGCTCAACAAAGAAGCTCAGGGATCTTGTTCCTTGAGCTCTGCTCTCTACAGAGAAGAGCCATTGTGTAGAAGGTGAGAAGAACTTGGCGGAGCTGGTAGATTCTAGTTTAGACACTGCTACTACTCTTCTGATGGCCAGGGATGGTTTACCAGGGGTGGCTGCATGACATAGTGGAGAAAATCAGACTTGTGTTCTAATCCTGACTCTGACTCTTAATAACTGTATAAATGTGGACAAAGCCTTTCTAGGTCTCTTTCCAGGTTCTTTGAAGAAAGTGACCTATTTTTCCTCCTTCTCCAACAGAGAAACTGATTCAAACTTGTTCTGAGCCCCAAACTACTTTCTAAGTAGCCTGCCTGGCTGAGGTTAGCTTGTACTGGGGACCACTTGTTTATTGTGCAAATAAGGCCAAGGTATTAGCCCAAGGTCCTGCCTCAGCAGAATGTTAAACTCTGTTGAGCCCTTTGTGGGAGTTTTGGAGGTAAATACAATTTATCTGTATCCATTTCATCACTGCATGCTTGACCTCCTTTTTATAACTATCTATCCCAGTAACTCAGCCCAGTCCAATTATGTCTAATATAGTCATAGCCATGTTACAAAATATTCTCTTGCTCCTGTCCTTGAAGTATCTTTTTACTTCAAACTTAACTGATCCTCCCAAATGATTATCTAAGGCCAGCAAATACATATTGAGATTATCAGGATTGAGTTAAGGCTGACTAAAATGACAATTCATTGCCAATCATTCATCGATTTATCAAACACATTACTGAGCACTGCTACAAAGGAGACAACACGTCCAAAATGAAGTCACTTGTGCTAAATCTCATGTTTGCAAACCCAATTGCAGTTCCAACCCACCTCCCCCATCCTCAAATGTAGCCTTTAATCAGTCACCGTGGAACAACCTGATCAGCACCAGTGAGATAATCCGCCCAATGGACCCCTTCTGTTCCTGTAGGAAAGCAACTTTGCTTGAAACAATGCACTGCTTGCTAATAATTTCCTTTTCCCACCCACTTTCTGCCTTTAAAAAACTTTTCTTTTCTAGAGCTTTGTTGAACTTCTTCCTATTGCCAGGGATTCTTCCTGATTCATGAATCATTGAAAAAAGCCAATTTGATCTTTAAAATTACTCAGTTGAAAAATAAAACAAAATAAAATAAAATAACTCAGTTGAATTTTTGTTGTTTAGCAGCATCAACAAGGAATTACTTTATTCCAGGCACTGTGCTAGACACAGGATACAGAGATGAAAGGTGTGACCCATGCCTTCAAATTGTGTACAGCCCAGTGGGGAACTGCATGTAGTGGTGAAAATCATGGTGTAGTGATGAAAAATCAGACTTAGAGTCAATACACCTGTGTTCTAATCCTGACCCTGCCTCTTATTAATTGCATAAATCTGGGTAAAGCCTTTTTGAGCTTCATTTTCACATCTACAAATGAGAATAATACTACTTTACAAGGTTGGTGTGATAATTAATGACATCAAGTATGACTGTGGAACATAGTGAGCATTCAATAGATGGTATCCATATTATCATTGTCATCACCATCCTGGGGACTGTCAAGAAAATTGACAATTACAATATCACATTTGAGGATAGGGAAAAGGTACTATAAAAACATTATCTGGGATGGCAATTAGGAAAAAGATTCATAGGAAGAGAAGAACTGATACCTCACTGAGCCCAGAGGATAAGTAGCAGGAGGTCAGGCAGGGGAAGGCATTCTAAGAAGATAGAATATTAGCTTGTACAAAAGCCTAGAGGAAAAGGAAAAGCAGGCACTTTCGAAAATTGCAAGTTGTTCTGTATGTCTGGACCTTGGAGTATACATAGAGAAATGGTGGGAGAATAGGGAGGAAGGGAAGGTCCATGCTGTCACCCTTGCAGTTGCCAGAGGGCCGTGTGCTGTGGGTATTCACCCAGTGCTCCCCCATCTAAATACCAGATGGTCCGATGGCTCTAAGGACCATCTTATCTGGGCTTAGGCTTTAGAGATATGGGTGTTTCTTTCAGTTTTTCATTTCTTCCTATGCCAGTCAATGTAGGTGTCATAAGGGAGGAGCAGAGCTCTGATATAATCTTCAGAGGTTTCCCTAAGAGGTGTGACCCACGTTCCAATACCAGAGCAGCCTATAAGTTCATTCAGCTCCAGAGGTAGGAGGAAGTCCTTACATCTGGGAGAGCCGGAAGAAGAAAAGAAGTATCAACTAATGTTCAGCTACTGCAGAAACCATTCCTACAGCCAGTGTCTTTTTCTTGCTGATGCCTTTGACCTAGATACCACTTGGAAGGATGAGCTTTAACCTTCCTAAAATGTCCTAGGGGCAGGTTCAGTCAAATCAAGTCAACAGGTATTCATTTTGCATGTACTTTGCGTCTAGGACTCTGCTAGGCACGGTAGACAAAGACTAAAACAGTGTACTGAGACTCAAAGCAGTTACCTAAAGGCCAAGTCCATGGTCCCAAACAAGTAGGCATAGCAGTACTGGCAACCCAGGTCTGTAGTACTCCACAGTCCATCCTGTTTCTGATACATTATACTGGTCTTTTGGCATTAAGCACAGCCAGTCTAGCTCAGGGAGAGCTAGGAAATAAAGTACAAGCCATGGCCAATCATGGTATTGCACATTTGAACCTGAATGAGCCTGACACTATAGAGGTCTATATCCAATCAATGGGAGGAATACTGATCGGCCTTGCAAAGCAGGAAGAGGTACAATATGACCAGGGCTCCTGGCAAGCTCAGGTGACCTTGAAGTAGTCAAAGTATAGGCTGCTAATCACCTGAGGTCTGGGCAAATCAGGAGAAACCATAACTGACCCTTGCATCTGCCCTCAGGGTAAGTAAAATGGTCTCTAGGGAGCTCTTGGGCAGGAAATCAGTCTGCTATGGTAGGGAACCTGCATTAGACTAGAAATTTACTTTAAGACCCATGTGTCATTTGGCTCTATTACCTTTAGACACAAAGATTTCATTTCCAGTACCAGTGAGAAATACTTGTGTTAACACTAAAAGAGAAGATATAACTGGTCCATCTTACCAAGGAAAAGGTAAAATAGTTTGAAATCCAGTTAGTTTCCTGGAAGTGATCTACATCTACAGACTTACACAGAATGGGAACTGGGACACACAAGGATTGGCTGTAGAAAAGATAGCTGAGATGGAGTACTGCATTTCGGACCTAGAACTCCAGCTGGTTCACCATAGGGATATGGAATTAAGACACTCTTACTCCATTTTGGTTTCCCTACCTATATAATGGAGATGATAGCTTCCCCAACCTGCCTCATAGAATTATCAAGAAGATGAATGATGCAGCATATTAACATGATTTGAGATCTTTCAAAGATGCTTTTTGTAAGTGCTGGCTATGATTTTGTCATTATCATTATTACCTTATCATTGCAGAAATTCATGCTTAGAGAAGTGTGTTGGCCATTCGACATCAATTTATGGCCAAGTTCAATTCCTCCCTGAATTTCTTCCCATGCCAGTGGACCTCAAGCCAATCTAACTGGCCTACTCAACCTGCCTAACATGTCATGAGCATCCTGACCTTTGATTCTCTGCTCACGTCATGCTTCCTGCATTTTCTCTCTGTTCCTCTCCATTTTTCTAAAACATTTTCCCCAAGGTCTAACTTGGGTTTCCTCTCCTTTGTTAAATGACTCTCTCTTTTTCTTATTCTGCTTCTCTAGAGAAATAGCACCTGTAGCATATACAAGAATACAAAGAAAGAGATTTATTGTGAGGGACTGGTTCATGTGATTACAGAGACCGAGAAAGCCCACAGTCTGCCATCTACAAGCTGGAATGCCAGTAGTATAGTTCTAGTCCAAACCCAAAGGCTTGTGAACCAAGGGAGCTGATAGTGTAGGTACAGGTCTGAGTATGAAGGCCCGAGGACCAGAGGTGTCAATGTCTAGGGGCAGGAGAAAATGGATGTCCCAATTCAAGCAGAGACCAAATTCACAACCCCTCCACCCCTTTAGTTTTATTCAAACCTTTTTTTTTTTAATTTTTATTGTTATGTTAATCACCATACATTACATCATTAGTTTTTGATATAGTGTTCCATGATTCATTGTTTGCATATAACACCCAGTGCTCCATGCAGAACGTGCCCTTTTTAATACCCATCACCAGGCTACCCCATCCCCCCACCCCCTTCCCCTCTAGAACCCTCAGTTTCTTTCTCAGAGTCCATCGTCTCTCATGGTTCATCTCTGCCTCCGATTTCCCTCCCTTCATTCCTCCCCTCCTGCTTATTCAAACCTTTAATGTATTGGATGATGCCCACCCACTCTAGCCACGGAGATCTTTACTCAGTCTACCGATTCAAATGCTAAAAACTTTTGAAACACCCTCACAGACATACCCAGAAATGTTTTTACCAACCATCTGGCATCCCTTAGTCCAGTCAAGCTGACATATAAAATTAGTCATTAAAAGCACACATAGTCAACAAACATTTGTTGAGTCCCTACATATACTTAGGTAATGCTCTATGCACTGGGGATACAGCCCTAAAAAAGGACACTGTCACTGTCCTCAGGAAGCTCATGGTTTCCTTTAGTCACTTTCAAAATTTCTTGAGGTAAGAAATATATTTTACATCAAAATCCACCACACAATCTTATATTTGTGTCTGTATACACACACATTTCACAGTACAGTATTTATGTATGCTGCCTTCTAATATCTTCTATTTTGTTTTAAGTGATGCTGGTTGTGACCCACTGCTATGACTTTACAGCTTCCTAATGAGTCTTGACTCACAGTTTAAGTAACATTGGTCCCACTGAGATATAGACAGGGAAACAGTCATATAAATAAATGATGAAGGTATTGTGTTAGAAGATTATACTTCTTTTTATTGTTCACCATTGGATCTATGGGACCCATGTTAACTATTCCAGTAGGGACTGTGGCCTATATATCTTTGTATGCTTCTTCTTTCTTTCAACCTTGGTATAGTACCCTCCACAGGGAACGCAGCTCAGGTCCTCTTAGAAGCAGCTCCAAGAATGAATTATAGGTGTAAGAAATTTATTGGGGTCAATGCCTATGAAGGATTAAGGGGGAGGTACAGGAGAGCTTTTCAGGAGAGCTCTCAGGCCTGACAACTGGACTAAAGCACAGTTCCAAGAAAGGTTTCGCTAAGCTGATGGGGTGTCCTTGAGCCAGAGTCACCTATTGGAAGAGTCCCAAATGTTGCAGGAATGGGCCTGTCTCAATACTCCTGTGGTTCCTCGGTGGCTACCAGCAGCTATAGGCCTCAGTGTGAATGTGTGGGCAATCAGGAGGGTCAGGAGCTGGGGTTGTCGGTCAGTTTTGCTCCCTACAGTTATGAGTGATGATAGTTCTTTTTTTTTTTTTTAGGATTTTCATTTATTTATTTGAGAGAGAATGAGAGACAGAGCATGAGCGGGGAGGGGGGTACAGAGGGAGAGGGAGAAGCAGGCTCCCTACCAAATAGTGAGCCTGATGTAGGGCTAGATCTCAGGACCCTGAGACCCTGAGATCATGACCTGAGCCAAAGGCAGGTGTTTAACTGAGCCACCCAGGGGCCCCATGAGTGATGATAGTTTTGATATCATGGGCTAAGTTTTCCTTTTCAACTGGAAGCGAATGATAAAAAAGTTTTAGATAAGTATATGTCATTTTCTAGCTGTACTTTGTTGTTGGTCCCTCCCTCCCAGCCCCTTTTGGCCCTAGAGATGAGGCCGTCTCTACCTAGCCATGCCCCTCTCTAGCTGCCCTGCCATGGGAGAAGTTTTAGGAGTTTTTTCCCAACCCTGTTGTTCCAGATTAGTGTTCCTTAGAGGTGAGGTGGGGAAAGGGAGTTGGGACTTAAGGAAGCAGGTAACGGGGGAAACCTGAGAAAAACTGCTGACACCAGTGGGTCCTACACAAAGAGGCTGGATTTTTAAAGCCCCAAACCCAGAGACTCAGATGAATTATCCCCAATTAGTGACTCAGTTCTCTCTCTCTCCACTCCCTGTCCCTTACATCTACTGCAACTCACGTGGCAGATTTAGGGACCTTGAAGAGGCCTCTCCACACATTTTAACTGAAACACTGCAATTTGTACAACAAAACTTTCTTGTATCTTCAACAGACTGTGAAGTTCCTGGGGAGCTGGGATCAGCTCTATTCCTTCTAGTCTTTTCCACTGTCCTGAGACAGAGCTTCCCAGGTTGGGCCACTGCCTGAACACCATCTGATGTCTTCTCCCCTGCCCACTAGGAACAGGACATCTTAATGATCTGAACTTAAATGTAATATAGCTTATTCATAACCGTCAGAGCAGACTGGCAAGATAGATCTATGTCTGTGCCCGCATTTTTAGGTAAAGGAGCACTCACTGACTTTTATGGCTGGATAGCTCATAGCTGTTCCAATTTCAGGCCTAGTTCTCATGATATCACTACTCGTGAGTTAATTATGAAAGGAAATGTCAGCTGGGTTAAGTAATGACTGTACTCTGTTTGTTCAGCATTCTACTTAGCAGAACTCAAGCCCTGTACAAGGAAAATCTCGTTAACCCTCACAACAGTTCTTTAAAAGAATTGGCAATAAGTCCATTTTGCCCGTCTGGGGAAAGGAGACTTGCAGATTAAGACTGAATCAGTCGAATAACGGTCAGGCACGGTTAGTGACAGTGCGGCACTTGGGGAATGGGAGGCAGAGACTGAGTCTGTGAGTACATACATCCCCTCCAGGCCCAATCAAGTTAGCAAATGCTAGACTTTGCCCCTGGTCATTTAGAAGACCATCAAACCAAAATCTAATCCATACATTCTTCACTTAATTTTGATAGACAATCAAACCCTCTGTCTTGCTACCTCCATCAGTCAGAATTGAAACTGCGTATACCGTGTGCACCATTGTGATAGTAACGGAGTGGCTTTGGGGACACCAAGCTTCAGAAGAATGGCTGATCTTTTTAGATGTAGATAATGGCTGCTGCAGAGTAGAGAAGTCATCTGAGCTACCTTCTTCTTCCTGAAGTTGGACAATATCCTAGCTTATTGTACCCCAGGAAGTCTGCAAGGACCTGTTTCAGCCCAATCCAACTAAATCTCAACTTGGACTTATAGGAAATAAAGTGATTTGACATCAGTGGACTAAAAAACTCTATTCTATTCCTTCTTTTCTCAAAGATGGCCAGTTTAATGGCCATGGACTTCCTAAAAACATATCCCAAGATTTCTATAAGACCCGTTCTACACCACATAGGCTGCAGCACACAAGGTGATTCCCAAATTGCATCCTTCGGAGACCTGAGCCTGAGCTAATTATCATCATACCAGCCATTGGGGAATTTATTGTTGGTTCCAGTTTCACTATTTGGAAACACTTACTTTGGCTTTGCCCAAATGCCACTGAGGCTTCGGCAGTTCATTGGCCTACACTCCCCTGTTGTTTGCTGCCCAAGTGGCAGGCGGTGTAGTGTGAGCTTTTGCTGGAGTCTTGGATAGTTTCTTATTGCCCCTGAAGATGATGACCTTTTGACTTTGTACTCAAATGTCATTATAAAAGGTGCTTTACATCTGTCTGTCACATTTGGAGGAAACGTCCAGCCATTACATGGAAGTGCTAAGAAAGGATCATTCAAGTTCACAAGACAAATGCAAAGATGTGTGACAAGAGTGAGAGTTGGAAAAGGTGGTCCATCTTTTAAAATCCTATTCTTCTCCCAAGATCTTTATCCTCCCTAGCTAAGTTGATTTCCCTCTCCTCTGTATTTCTATATACTCCATACTTCTTTTATGAAATTTACCAAATTTGTTGTATCACCAGTAATTTAATAATTTATTAGTAATTATAAAAACCTTGCATTTACATGATCTTTTTTGGTCTCTGAAGCTTCCATAACACATGCTATCTCATTTGACCCTTCTAATACCTTGGACAAGTTAGTTAATCTCCATGAGCCTCATTTTTTTTCCTTTGTAAAAAGGAGTTATAACACCTTTTCTTAAAAGGATTGTCATATTTTGTCAATGTGGGAAAATAAGACTCATCCAAATAGACTTACTGAATCACTTAATCAAATAATGCTTTCCGGGTCATTGTAAGGAGCAGATCAACTAAGGGATGTAACAGCTGATTTGTCAAATGCAAAGGCAGATCCAAGTATTGAACAACAAAAACTAAAGTTTCTAGCTTTTGTAACTGAGTGCCAAAACAGAGACTTGAAGCAAAACATGAGAGAGGGAAGATTTACATGTTATAATTGGCTTTCTGATAGGACACCTGTCAGGCCAGTCAGACTTTTGGGCTGGTGCTCAGGGAAAATGTCAGGCCTAATAAGTGTGCAAGTCAGTGGCATGTAGACAATAATTGAAGACAGGAGCATGGATTACACCACCAGGGAGAGGGTATAGCATGAGAAGAGGCCCAGAAGAACCCTCGGGAAGGTCTATGTGGAGTACATGGAGAGGAGATGGCTGCGGAGAAGCAGGATTGGCAGGAAAACCAAAGAGGTGAGGAAATTCCAAGACAGATACCTGAAGTCAAATGAATGAAAAGAGACTTTGTGTTGGCAGTTTAATAGGACCCTGGCAAGTTTAAAGAGGGTGATTTCAGTAGTATGTTGAGGAATGAAAGAGACATGAGGAAGCAGAGGCAATTAATGGAAAGTCTGCAGTGTGAACCACTCTTTTGAGAAGTTTGGTAATGAAAGACAATGGACAGATTGGATGTTAGTTCTAAGAAAGAATAGGACCAAGGAAATGAAAGAAATAATAATAGCTAATTTTTAATATAATTTATTTACTTCTGTGGCATGTCGGCACTGTCCTAAGTGGTTCACAAAAATGAATTGATTTAATCCTCAACTCTACATGGTGACATAGTCATTATTGTTTCTATTTTACAGATGAGGAAACTGAGGCACAGAGTGGCTAAATAAGTTGTCTGAAGCCACAGTTAGCAACAACAGAACTGATATTTAAACTATAGGCAATCTGGGGTGCCTGGCTGGCTCAGTCAATTGAGCATGAGACTCTTGATCTAAAAGTTCAAGACCCATGTTGAGTGGGGAGATTACTTAAAAATTAAAATCTTTAAAAAAATTTTTTAAAGTAAATAAATAAGAGTAATAAAGGAATCCTTGACTTAAAAAAAAATAAACTGTAGGCAAACTGGTTGAAAAGTCTTTATTCTAACTCATTTTCCCCCCCTCTGGAATGGTTTGGTAGTAACTTAAGGAAAAACTATCAAGATCTTTTCCTATTTTTAATGGGGAAGACTTCAACTTAATTGGGTACTAAGAAAAGGAAGCCAATACTTCAAAAGAATAAACAAGAATTTCTGGATAATGAAAAAAACAGGATCTCAAAGCATATGAGTGGCCATGATGAGCAAGTATATTGGACAAGAATTGGCACAAATTCTTCTTAAATAGGAGGGAGATGGGGAAAATAGACATTGGGATGAGAGAGAAAGGATGAGAGAGAAAACTGAGCAAATTCATTTCAGATGGACCCTAATAAAGTTTCTACTGAGAGAATAAGGAGGGGCGGTGGCTCATGGCTCAAGAAGAGAAAGCTGCAGCTTCCTGGAACTTCCTAGAACCAGGAGTCAGCTCTCGCCGAATTGCACTGACGCTTGCTGGTCTGATTGCCTGGTTTGAATACAGGCGTCCTAGATTCAAGGCCACATGCTGTCAGCCTCCTCTGTCACAGCTCTCAATTTGTTGAGAATGCTACAGAAGACGAGATCAGTCAGCACTTGTATGGCTTATTGTTTCTATGGCACCCAGAGAAGAGAGAGCTCTGTATCCCTTCGAGGAGGCACGAAAAGACTAGGCTTGAGCTGGACCTCAAAAATCAGGAGAATCGGAAGACTAGAGAAAGAGGCAAAGTTTTTGGTGGTGGAAGGAGTGAGAGGAACAGAAAGATCAAAAGACGAGAGGCAGACATAGAAGGAGTTCTTGGTCACAGTGTAGGGGCTGGGCGTGAGGGGAGCGATGGCGTTCTTGTCAGAAGACAACCCTACCCAGGGACCTGTGTCCTGATTTAGGTCCCTTTGGGTCCTCACATCTCTATCAGCCTTCTTGGTTATCTCCTACCCCTGTTTTGCTCTTTTCCAAAGTAATTATCACTTCCTAAGATGCCATATTTAAAATTTGTATTTTATTTATTTATATTTATTAGAATATAGGTAGGCTCTCTGAGAGCAAGGATTATTGTCTGGTTCACTAGTTTATTTCCAGGGCCTAAATCATGCAGTTTCAGGGTTAACTGAGGGTCCTTTCAAGTGTGAGCTCGGGATCTGGACTCACAGCCTGACTGTGAGGAAAAGGCTGACAGCCTGCTTCTCAAATGGGTGTTCTTCAACATCCAGGTGAAAAGCCAGCTCACAAGAATTAAAGGCAGAAACTTCCAGGAACTGAGGACTGAGGAAAATGTCTTCCCTGAGGAGGTGGGAAAGGGGGTTTAAGAACAGATGGATTTTAGGCTAACTGATCCGGAATGGGTTAGGTGGAAGGATGAAGCCCCTGGTGCGACTTGACAACTTTGGGAGGCCCCACAGGTTGTGCGGAGCCCTCGGCTTTTATTAATCTGTTCCTGCAGCTCTCAGTGGGGGCTGTGTCAGCCCCGATAAAAGGGACAGTGTATTCCAGAGTTCTTTTCTGGGTATGGCGTCTTTCCTCAGATCCTGGTCCGGGGAACAAGGGTTCTTTGTATCCGTGCCAGGTTTTTAAGATTGTCCAATAGGGAAAAACATGATTCTCCCGGGCCCCTCCCCCGACACACATTTAAGTTTAAAGTTGGCTTTAAACAAGGTAACAAAACACACATTGTTCAGAGGCTGGGAGTTACAGGTCTGAGCCCTGTCCAATGATGGAGTTGACCCGGGGTAGGTTTTCCCCTGTGCAGAAGCATCAACAGTAACCACAGGTCCTGTGCCCACTTCAAGCTGCGCATTCCCTCGGGTGTTAGCACAGCCGTGTGAGTCAGCCCCACTGTGAAGGGGTGACCCAACTCTCCTGTCAAATGGGAATGAGAGCCCTCACTTGCTCTCCAAATTCCTGCTTCTGCAGAGGGGAGGAGATCTGATCCCACCTAGGAAATAACCTTGTGCTCCTTAAAAAGAGGCAATTTACATCAGAAAGGAGAAATGTTTACCATTTACATCGATGTGGATGGAACTGGAGGGTTTTATGCTGAGCAAAGTAAGTCAATCAGAGAAAGACAACTATCATGTGGTTTCACTTATGTGTGGAATATAAGAAACAGAGCAGAGGATCCATAGGGGAAGGAAGGGAAAACTGACAGGGAAGTTATCAGAGAGGGAGACAAACCATGAGAGACTCTTCCCTCTAGGAAACAAACTGAGAGTTGCTAGAGGGGAAATGGGTGGGGGATGGGGTAACCGTGTGATGGGCATTAAGGAGGGCACGTGATGTGTTGAGCACTGGGTGTTCTATGCAACTGATAAATTATTAAACTGTACATCTGAAACGAATGATGTACTATATGTTGAATTTAAATAAAAAATTTAAAAAATAAACAGATGTGTTAGAAAAATACAAACAAACAAAAAGAGGCAATTTACTTCTAGTCAGTGGCACTGCTGTTCTGAAAGTCAATTGGCCACTTGTCAGGGAAGGTTATTTGTCAGGCAGGGTGAGCTGGCAATTTCCTGGGAACCCTGGCATATGCTCCCAATCTCCCAGGGTGAGAGACATGTTGGCTTTTCCTTTTCTTCCTCCAGAGAAATCTGCAAGGCAGTCTTCTCTCCCTTTGAAAATGCCCAGGAGGGAAGACTCAGAGTGAGAAACTTCTGCTTGCCTGCTAGGAAAGGGTGGGCATGGGGGAAAGCCCAGTTACACCAGTCAACTTGGCCTCCTCAGCTGAAAGAAGCACCGTGGACCAACACATTCCTCCTTCAGGCCAGGGTGCCTGCTCTCGGAGCTCATGTCCTACGGAGCAGAGGGGTAGGCAGGGCCTGAGCCCAACTCCTCATGGCCAGGGAAGCTCTGCTGGTGCCCTCTGGAGCTCTGGTCTCTGCGGGTCTGTGCACCACCGCGCCGACAGAGGACTATATGTGTCATTGCTGCTCAGCTCTGATAAACGGGCTGTGGGTGTCACCCTCCAGCCCAGGAGACTGATATGGCAGAGTTTGGCTGAGTGAATCTGGCTCCAGAATCAGCTGAGGGTCTTGTGTTTCTGAAAACATTCTCCCTGTTCTCCCTCTTTTCTTTCTCTCATGCCGTGGACATGACCCCTGACGAAGAGGCAGAATTGCATCAGGAAGCCTGCTCAATTCCAACAAAGCCAGGGTTCCCACCCCAGCTCCATCACTGGATAGCTGTTTGTCTTGGACTGAGCCAGGTAGAAGGCATGAACGAACACGAAATTGCTGAAGTACGTTATGTAGCCCCGTTCCCCACCCCTACCCAGGGGCCATCATTTTCCTCCCGTGATCCTTGGGGAAATTGTGTGACTTATGTAAACGCCTGTATGAAACCTCAGAATCGTTCTCTGACACTATAGATCTCCTACCTCACCCACTTTTAAGGCTACAGTGGCCTGAGATGTTCATCTGCCCACCCCCACACCTCACAGATACATGCTCCAAGGGGCAAAATTCATTTGATTGCTTTTCAGGTTTTCTGGCCCTTCAACTCTACTTTCAGTTGATTTGGGTCAGGAGTGTGGGGGGGGGGGGCGGAATCCAATAACCACCACTGAAACCCAGGTACCAAATCTATTTTCTCCACCTGTGACCTAGTGTTTTCAAACACTGAGGCCTCCACATGAGGTGGCTGTGAGGCCTAATCAATTCCATTTTTAGATGTCTGTTTCTTCAGAGGATTGTTTAACTACTGGAGGGAATATTGAAGAAGGTGAGGCCCCAGAAAGTCCCATTGCCATCTTCTCCCAGAAAAAAGATTGAGGGCCTGCTATGAGACTCTCCCCAATGCCTTTTCTAAACCTCCCTCCCCAAGTTGGGCGAGAGAGGGGTTGAAGAACATCATTATGTGCTGGAAACAACTTGCAAGTCCTATTTCTCTCTGGAGCCTAAGCACATGGGAGCTAAGAAATAACGAGAGCTGAGAGCCTAGGCCCATGCTCCTGGGATTTTAGTGTACTTCGGAATCACCTAGAGGGCTCCCGAAAACAGTATGCTGGGTCTCATCCCAGTGTTTCAGCTTCAGGAGAACTGGAATGGGGCCCGAGAATATGCCTTTCTAATAGGTTCCTGGGAAATGCCAAGGATGCTGCTCCAGGACCCACTGATTTATCCAAACCAAAGGGTTTCTCTAGCTTCTCTCTAGCAACCCAAAGTCACCATTCTTTTTCTACTTAATTCTTCTGCAGAGCAGAGGAGCTGGCTGGATAGTGCTGTCATTAGGAAGTCAGGCTGCCTGGGTTTGAATCTTGGCCTCCATTTATCAGTTATGTAATCCTGGTCAAATGACTTAACCTCTGTACACCAGATTCCTCACAATAATAAATACCGTTGACCCTTGAACAATGCAGGGTGTAGGGCTGCTGACCCCCCACACAGCTGAAAATCCATGTATAACTCCCCAAACTTAACTATTAAGCCTTCTGTTAACAGGAAGCCTTACTGATAACATAAACAGTAACACATAATTTGTATGTTGTATGTATTATAGACTGTAACCTTACAATAAAAGAACCTAGGGAAAAGAAAATGTTATTAAGAAAAGCATAAGGAAGGGAAAATACATTCACAGTATGGTATTGTAAAAAATCCATGTATAGATGGACCCATACAGTTCAAATCTGTGTTGTTCAAGGGTCAACTACTAACATCTTCTGAGAGCTTGCTATGTGCCAGGCACAGTCCTAGTGTATTTACTATTTATTTAAATCCTTACAAGACCATGGGGTAAGTGTTAATATTATCCCCTCTTTACAGATGAGTAAATTAAGGCAGAGAGGAATAATAATAATAAATGCCTCAACATAAGGTTATTGTTTGGATTTCAAAGAGATAATCCATGTCAAACTGTCATTCGAACATCTAAGAATGTTAGTTACTTTTATTACGGAGCCAAGGATCTGAAGTTCCGTTCTCTTCCTTTGAGATTTTTAAAGATTTGCCCAAGACCGTGAACCATCCCTCTTTCTTCCGGGTCCTAGGGAAAAGATCTACAAATCACACCCCGCCCCCTATCCCACATTTGGGTCCTCCCACAAGAGATCATGCTCCCCTCTTTCAGACTTTCTGTCTCCCGAGAGCTGTCACAGTTCCAAGGGCCCCAGGGCATGCGTGGGTAGAGAAGTGGGACTGGCGGAGGTGAGGAGGAAGTCTGCATGAGAGTGATGGCGTGTGTGAGCCCGGTTGAGCAGGGAGGCCCTTATGAGACCTGACAGGGACGGCTCTCGAGAATGCAGACGGTTTGCAAGCTCACCAGACCAAAAGAGGAGAGAAAGAGAGAAGAGAGGGAATGCCCCAAGCTCCTGAGCTGCACCAGCACATTCCAGCATGGTTGACACTTGCTAGTGGCCTTTGTTTTTGTACCAGAGCTACAGGGGAGGGGATAGAGACTGGACCTAGGCTTTTCCTGACCTCAACACATTTTAAGCTTTCTTTTCACAGATCTGGACAGAGAGTTTTCATTAAACCTAGGCTGAATATGAATACTAATTGGTATTAATCACAATCATTAAATGAAGTGAAAACTGATGATTAAACCTTCAACACTTCCCAGCTGTAAGAAAATATTCTGAGATACGAGGGCTCATCGTTTAGTTCTAACCCATGATCTATCACCTCTCAGCAGTTACACTGGCTACTGAGCCTCCTCTCTCTGTCTTCACACCCTGCCCTGTCTCTGAGTCAGCTCATGTCTGCTCAACCCTTGGGATGTCACCTCCACTGGATGGTTCCTGGTTCCCTCTCCCAGCCGCACCCTGGCCCAGGCTGGATGAGGTGCTCACTCTGTCACAGCCCCCAGCCCCCCTCTTATCCCATTGTTGCCCTATGACTCCCTGACTTGCCTGCCTCCCTCCATCACCATGAAGACACTAGCATCTTATTCACTTTGATTTTCCAGTGCCAAGCACAGCACCAAGCTGGAGTAGATAACCATTAAATATGGTTTATTTAAATATTTAAATACTTTTGTTCATGCCTACCCTCTCCTTGCCATGCTAAATGCAAAGGGAAGTCTTGATTCCTATACTCTTGAGAGAACAATGAAAGGCAGGAAATGCTCACTGACTAACCCAGTTTGCTTAGCGGTAAACACTGAGGTGAAAACATGTTTGACCTGCACCACCTTAAACCAAGGGAGAATTGGTTGAGTTGAGCAAACAAGAGGTGTCCGTTCATTGTGTGAGCTGGTCCTAAGTAGACAAATGAATGAGAACATGCTCGAGCTGAGACAAAAGAATGTGAGCTCACAGAGCAGGCCTCACTGTCCAGTTGGATGCCTTTCTAGATACCTAGTTCCTCCTGTGGTTGCAAGTCTGATAAGACCAGCTTTCCAGAGAGCCTTCACCATGACGAAGGGGTTAAGAGCGCCACAGGCTGGTTAAGCAAGACTTTTTGGACTTGCCATCTTGTAGGGCTGAGCATTATTCTGGTCTAAACATATCTCTGGCAGACAGATCTCTCTGGGTCCACTCCTCAGACCCCTCCCCACCCCTTATGTGCAGACTTTCTTTCCTACTCCAGTCAATTGATCCCAAATATGAACACTTGGTCATAAGGGGAGTCAAGATAAAAAGGTATTTGGGTGGGTGGACAAATACCGCTGGACCGATATCTCTAAGGTCACTTCCTAATAGGTCAACAGGTTCCTCTTTTGGGAAGGCAGATAGTCTGTAGAGGGTCCCCACGTGTGCACTTGCTACAGAAGAACTCCATGGTCCTTCGTGCCGTCCCTGGTGACCAGTTACTCTCTGCCACAGTCTTATAAGTTTTGTATTCTTACTTCATTAGTATGAATACATGCCCATTGAGGGCAGGTACATATTCTGGTGCTTCCTTTGTATTTTAGTACAGTTCTGGGGCCTGGGGAGCGAAGGAGGAGGGGAGGCAATACTTACTGAAATTTAATAAAAATCAAGAAAGGCATTGGGCACAAAGCTCCAGGCCTATCCCTTGTATTTCCAATCCAAAAGCGGTGCTCTTAGGTAAAAGTCTGTGAGAAACTTCTGTAATATGGAAATAGGCCCCAGCAAAAAACGTGTTGCAATCTATTAAGAAAGCTGGTAAAGCTTTTCTGAGGCTGCTAGGGAGCTCATGTGTCCCCTGTCAAGGGGAGCCCCCCTTTCCCTGCCCTCAGGCTACAAAGTTAACAGAGGCCAGGACTACTTTATTTTGGAGTGAAATCTGGCTCTACCAATCACCACACTTTATGGAGCAGTGAAGCCCAGATTCAGCAAGCTAGCACAAGGGCAACTCATCCCTGGGACTAGTTCCTTTTTTACACAAACACTAAAATTAGTTTTCTTTTCCTCTAGCTCTTCAAGCTGAGAGACCTGACATAGCAAATGCCCTTTCTGGCATTCAAGAAGAAATGACTGAAGGAAAGGAAAACGGTTGTCTTCCAATATCTGGAAAAAAAAATTGATACTGGAGAGGGGTGGACTGGTTCTGTCCTACTTACTGTGAGGGACGGTTAGAAGAGCAGAAGCCACATGGAGACTGATTTCAGCTCAGCAGAAGGGACAACGTTCTACCAATTCCAGCCATCTAAAATGGAATGGTCTGCTTTATCTGGTAATGAGTTTCTGCGCACTGAAGGCATTTTTGAAATATTTAATTTACCTTTTTTTGAACAGGTAATAAATGCAAACAGGACGGAATTCAAAACTATATATTATGAGAGTTAGTCTCCTTCTTAACCCTGTTTCCCAGACATTCCTTTTCTTCTGAAGAGGCAATCTCTCTTACCTGTTATTTGACCAAAGGCCAGATAACTCTCTGTGGGGAATACAGTAAATGGGCCATGGTTTCTGGCATTGAGCAAGATGACCTCTGAGAATCTTCCATCTCCTGGATCTCCCCCTTTATGTTTCCAGCTTATAATCCTTAAAGTTGTATCACAAAATTGAGTTTGAATCTGTAAAATACACATTCACTGCTCAAGAACTGGGTGGAGGACTTAGGAGCTGACAGTGGGGATACTGGACCAGTTCTGAACAGCCCTTACAGCAACAGACAGATGCCAACATGTGACAAAAGAAGTATCAGAGGGCAATGGACCATAGACCCTATGCCAGGTTTGTGGGAACTCCTTTGCCAAATGTAGTCCTTCCCCCATTTGAAACTGAAGAAAACAAAACTATAGGGAGATTGGGGAAGGGGCGAGATTTAGAGGAAGGGGCTGGGGGTGGGGCAGGAAGAAGACAGGCTGTGGATAGAGGGGAATGGAAGGGTCATGATGTCATCAGGGACCACTGGGGACCTGGGCAGTGGCCTTTCCTGTCATTGGAAAACCACAAGTACTCTCTTGACCTTTCTTCCTGGCTGTCTCCTACCTTATCCAGTTTCTCAAATGCCTCTACAGTCTATTGTCAGAGCCCCTAGAAAATATGGTTTCATCTGCTGACACACGGGCTACACATGACTGCATGCATGGAATCCCTTTTCGTGTACTTGGAAAATTCAGAGGCATTTTTGATCTTGAAGTTAAGCTCAAACCTCTGATCCTGACAGATGAGTCCGGCTGCAGCATTCAAGGGCATCCAGACCTGACAAATCCAGGCGGCATCTGTCCTATTTCAGGAGCTTGGCTATTTCCCCAGAACGAATGGAGGAAAGTAAAAAAAAAAAAAAAAAAAAAAAAAAGTTGGGCTTTCAAGCAGGACTCCAGACTCCTCTAATTATAAGAAATACAAGAGGCCACCTTGCCTATCCCTGGTTCAGCTTCTTAGAAGGGAAGCAAATGATAAAACCATTTCATTATCATCATTGTTACAATGACCATCATTCATTTCAAAGGCTAAGCAGTAAGTGTTTATCAAATGTAAATTGAAGAAAAAGCATATATTTTCTAGACATACTTTCATATCAGCAATAACAGAGCACATGGCAAACAAAATAAAAGAATCTTTAAGGATCTTCTTATCCAAAATAAACTCACAGGACATCTCAAGGGATGGATTATCACACAATTTTGTGTTTGGAGGTATGTTTGGCCTCAGTTCCACGAGCCCAGGGACCTGGGCCATGGGAATCTCTGGAGGTAGAGTCAGGCTGGGGCTAGAGTGTGGGCATCAGCCAAGACGTTCAAGGCAATGTTGTGCCATGAAATGAAAACAGTACTACTTCTTCTAATGAAATGAAACTTCTACTTCTACTTCTACTAATGAAAACAATAATATCACCAATAGAAGTAACGTTAAGGAGAGCTAATGTGTTTTATATGTCTACCACAGAGGTATTTGCTAGGAATTTGGCATGTATGTCCTCATTTTTGCTTCAAAACACTTGTAAGAAAGGGACTCATGGTAACCTTGTTTGGAGGCTTAGAGAGGTCAAATCACTTTCCCAAGGTCACACAGCCAGCAAGTGAAAGGGTCAAGGGGCAAACCCAGACCACTTGACTTCTCAGATTCTTCTGTTATCTCTTATGCTGAACTGAGAGCCACCAACCCAAACATGGCAGGGTAATTTCAAAGAATGATCTTAGGAAAAAAGGAAAAGAACAATTAGCAATGTGAAAGCCAGGAAAACCAAGAGCAGATCTCCAGGGATCAAGTGACATGCAAAAAGTAGACTGAGATGAGCAATGTAGAAGTAAATCTAGAAATAGAAAAGTCTGAGACCTGTGTGTTTTTGCTTTATTTATTTATTTATTTATTTTTTGAGTTGAAGTATAGTTGACATGAGACCTGTCTTCTACATGATGCCTGTTTGTGTGGTAGGGAAGGTGTGTGCCTTAAGAGAGTCCTGCTGGTGTGGCTCTCACCTTTCCCCACCCCATCCAAGGCTCCCACCTCCCAGACAGGACAGAACTGGGGAGGAAGTACATGTGCTTCAGGTAGAGCCTGAGCCCAGGTGCATTTCTGCACTCCATAACCAAAACCCCTGTGTCAAGCTCCAGATCCATCCAGTGTATGGTGGAGAGGATGTATTGGCTGAAAGGAGTCACATTGGCTGAATATGTGTGTCTCTAACAAACACATATCACAGAACACTCATCCTAAGCTCTCATGAGCAAGAAACCCTATTAATTTACAACATGAGGAATGGAGAAACTTTTAACAAAAACTACATGAATGATGTAAATTGTGGGAGAATGGAAACAGTGAACTATTTGTCTTAACAAAGAATGCTTATTACCAAATACGCACAAAAGGTATTCCTGGTATTGATACAGTGTTTGGGTAACAAGAAATAACCTTCTTTAGTCTAATCTCCACATTACAAAGACCTCTTAAATTGGTAACTCTGATTTGAGCACACGCCTACCTGGATTAAGGTTTCTTACCTGTTCACATGAATCTTAGCCTTGTTGAAAGGGTTTCTTTCCCCTTTGCTTAGAGCACGAGGCATGCAGCATACAGAGGAGGGGTCTATAAGCACTTCTTCAATTCTTCATGGTAGGCTAGAGACAGAAAACTATTTTGGCCCTTGGCAGTTTCCAGAGGACACCACTCATGTGCTTTTCTCTGCAAGGGCCTCATCACATTGCAGAGTATCCGTTTCCAAGCTACCTCCAACTTTACCCATGACCCCCTTTTACCCTCAGAGAGCTAAATATATTGAAAACAGTACCACCCTACTTGTGTGTACAAAGAAAGCCAAGAATGTATTGTCCCACGTGTGCTGGAGTCAACTCCTACTGGTCACAAAGGGCTGATTGTTAGATTTTTAGAAAATCGATGAGCTTGTTGTTAAGCTTAAAATGGCCATCCTTGGAGTATTTACACCACAGCAATTGGCAAATGCTATAAATCAGGGCTTTTTTTTTTTCCTTTGAGAACTAAAAATAAGAGACCATGATTCCTTCACTGGACATGCCATGCATTCACAATTTTTTCAGCCAAACTTGATGAGCATCTACTAAATGACAGATCTTGTAGCAGGTATTAGAGCTCTAATGATAGGTGATACATGATTTCTGGAGCAGAGACACCTCATTAACTTTGAGTCACTCCCTGACCATTCTTCTGCTTATTGCTAAGACAGGTGAAAACTTTGAGTCTATTTGCACTTGAGATTGAAATAGTCTGACGTCTCTCCCACTTGTCATGATCAAATATCCTAAGAAAAGTATTTCAGAAGCTTGTAAGCAGTTCATCTCAAAATGAAATCTTTACTAAATGGCAGAAAAAATCAAGCCCCTGGCCCATTAGAAATATTTTTCTTCCTCTATCTCTTTTCCTAAATTTTACCCTGGATCCTCAGGGGATTTCATGCCAAAGAAAAGAACATAGTATGGAAATTCCCTTGGGTAACTCGGGGCATTTGCTTTTGCTAGAGCCTTTCAGATTGCTGGAAGAGATTCAAAGGGATTTCATAAATGCTACTTATCTTTTGTTTATTTTTAAATCTTGTTCAAATACATGATTTTCTCATCATTAGCTTGCCCTCTGCTCATGGTTATGTCCAGAATGAAAAATGCCAAAGGGAAAAATAGACTGACTTGAGTTATGTGAGCCTCATTCACCTGTGGCTGGAGCTGGTCTGACCTCCTGGTTCTGCTGAATGACGTTGAGCTATCACTTTCCTGATCAGTGTGCAACAGGATGGCATTTCTAACCACAGGAACATTTAAAGAACCGTGGCCCCCTAGCATTCTTAGAAAACGTAAAGGCAATTAGTTACTACTTATCCAGTACTGGCTAGTTTAAAAGACAGGGCCTGCATTGTCTAGATTATGGAAAGCCTTGGATCCCTTACCTCTAAGAACCATAATCAGCTTGAAAAGACCTGAAACTGTGACTGCTCAGAATTTCCTGTTGAAGATCAGAGCTGGTGCTGTGGTTGTTCACAGGAAATGAAGCAGGATCAGGTAACAGCCTCAAAGACCTGGGTCACCGGAGAATGTGACCCCTGACATTCTCTTAAGGGGACCTTGAGAATGGAAAATGATAAAGGAGAATCCCAGGGCCTCAAGTGTGAGGGTACAGAAATGGGGTGAGAGGTAAGGGAATTACAGATTTTTTCCCCTCTATTTCCATCTTTCGTGGCTTCAGTTCTTTATCTTTGCTGATCTTTCTAGGGTATTTCATTTTTAAGGCTCCTCTATTCTAAAGAGAGCAAGCATTTTTTTGGAATACCTTTTGTGTGATACATGCTGGAGATACATACATTGAGGAAGAAGATGCCATTTCTTCCCCTCAAGGAGCACACAGTCCATGGGGGAGAAAGAGAAGGAAAGATTGCCAGCAGTGTGTGTTAGGAAACAGGTTGCAGTAGAACCACTGGTATTTAAGAGCTTATGGAAGGGGTTCCTAAGCCACCCTAGTCATGTTAGGGGAAGTTTCTGGCAGAGGTGATATCTGGGCTAATTTGGGACAAATAGACATTATCCAGGCAAGTGAGTGGGGAAACAGTATTTCAAGCAGAAGAAAGAGAACACATATAGAGACATAAGAGAACAAGATACTTCAAGAAGCTCTAAGTAGACCTGGAGCTTAAGATTTGATCAGGGAGCAGTGACAGGAGATGACAAATTGGAGGCCAGCCCTGGAATGTTCTGGAATGTAGGTCATGCTAAAGAACTTGCAGTTTAGCTAGGGGAATAACAAGTAGCCACTGAAGTATTTTAGGCAGAAGGATGGCCTTATTAGAACTGTGACTTAGAAAGCATTTTTAAGTAAGAATAGTTAAGATTAGTCAATAGTTATTGACCACTTATGATGTGCCAGACAAATTTGGAGCATTTTTCTTGATATAATGCATGTCAATCTCACAACAGCCTTGCATAAAAACCATATGGCAACAGTAAGGTATAGTGTCAGGATTCAAACCCAGCCAGGCCACCACCAGAGACTCTCTTCTCAACCACTAAGCTACAGACACATCTTATGTTGTTGTTTCTCAATCACTAAAGTAATGTAATTCTCATTGCTTACCTTTTTCTGGTTGCTTTTCAATTTTAAGCCAGTTTACCCCAGCAATTGCCATGCACACACAAGAGGTCTCACTTCTTGAAAACCCCAGATTTCGATTATATAAGGTCTAGGGAGTTTACAGATTGGAAGGAATGCACAGAGAAGTTCATGTTGACTAGACTGTTTTGGCCTTTCTTCAATGATCAAGTAGCTCCTCAGTGAAGATAACTCTGCAAGACATTTCCCTTAGTTTCAATTCTGAACGTGGCTGGGAATCCCCAGGAATCCCTATCCTATGCTCAGTTTCTAGGTCCCAGAATGAGTTACTCCTCCTTGTCTCTATTTATTTCACTTGGAGCTAGTTTTTTTGGAACCGAATTCCCAGTTAACAAGGAGCACAATTAAGAAAAATCAAATCAAAGTTAAATGAGAGATAGTTAAAAAAGTAAAAAGTGGGGTGTCTTTCATTCCTAGAAGGCCAATCTTATACTTTTAGGAAGCACCAGATTATGCATAGCTCCTGAGATGCTTGCAAATAATCAAATGTCACTTTTATTCTGTTACCAATCCAAACTTACCAGCACCTGCTATGTGTCAGGCACCATGCCAGTTAGCTACGGAGAGATGGTTAGGTGATGGTTTCCTCCTTCACGCCTAATGGAGTTGCTCAGTCAGTCACTGATACTCTTACAATGTGGGTGTTTATCATCTTCATCTCCCTGAACACCTCCATCTCCTCCGTGACACTTGCCACATGCATCTTTTGACTTGTAGGAAATCCTAAGACACTCCTTTCCCTGAAATGGTCCAGTTCTAGACAGCCACTCTAGTCCAGGGAGATGAGAGATGGCTCCTGACATGCGTCATCTGGCTGAACCAGTTCTCACCAATTCATTACTTAACTTTCCCACTTTAATAAGTGACTAGGCACACTCTAGCCTGTGATGTTGTTATAGGCCTAGCTGGGAGTTACTGGGCTGTGGCCATTTTGTTTTTTCTTTTTCTTTTTTTCTTATTTAGTTAAATTTTATTTATTTACTTATGTATTTATTTATTTATTATTTTTAATAATCTCTACACTCAACGTAGGGCTTGAACTCATAACCCTGAGATCAAGAGTCACCATGCTCAGGTGCCTCGGTGGCTCAGTTGGTTGAGCGCCTGCCTTAGGCTCAGGTCATGATCCCAGGGTCCTGGGATGGGGTCCCGCTTAGGGCTCCCTGATCAGTGGGGAGTCTGCTTCTCCCTCAGCCCCGTCCCTCTGCCTCCCCCCTTTCTCGTGCACATCCTCTCCACCTCCCTTGCAAAAATAAATAAATAAAATCTTAAAAAAAAAAAAAGAGTTACATGTTCTTTGGACTGAGCCAGCCAGGAACCCCAGGCTATGGCCATTTTCTAAAGGGAAAAGTGAAGAGTTTTGATTTCAAGTCATCAGGAAAGAATCACTATCACTTTAAGCATTAAACACAGAAATACCTCTAAAAGAAATGTCAGCCTTTTGGAAAATCTCTGAAAAGCCCAGCTATGTGACCATAAGCCAACTCCATCCCTTTTCCAAATGTACAAATTTCTCCTTGGGAAAGTGTAAGTTATAAGGGTCGAATGCAAGGCCTTAGGATCAGTTGTCATGGAAACAAAGCTCAGACGTGAAGAGCTCATTCAGTCTCATACCTCCTTTCCCACCAGGTACTGCTCTGGGGAAAATGCTGGGCAGACACAGCCTCCCAGCAGAAGGGACAGTCTGTGATCAGAGAGTCCCAGATCAAAAAGCTTTACCCTCTCAGAATTTTTCTGGAAAGCCTGTCGTTCTCATTCCCGAATGGAGGAAGACATGGGGAGCTGTGAGGAAGTGAGCTTTCAAATTCAGTTTACATTAATTTTTCATGAACTTCACTAACAACACTCCTCCTGTTTCCTCTCTTTCTTCTCTTTCTCTCCTTCTGTCCATCTACTCTGCTTATTTCCTATTTCATCCAGGTCATCCCCAGTACTGTCTTATTGACCTCTTTTCCAGACTCCTAAGAGTGGACAAACCAGTTCCTCAACTATCCCCTTCAGCTCCCCATCATCACTAACTGTAAGTGACAGGTCAACCTTCTGAACCCTAAAGACAGCATGTGCCTTTTATTTTTTTTATATATTTTTTATTTTTTTAGAAAGTGAGAGAGAGAGCACAAGCAGGGAGACTGGCAGGCAGAGAGAGAAGCAGTCTCCCATTATCAGGGAGCCCGACATGGGGCTCGATCCCAGGACCCTGGGATCATGACCTGAACCGAAGGCAGACATTTAACTGACTGAGCCACTCAGGCGCCCCAGCATGTACCTTTACAAAGAAAATGGGGGTAGCCTTCTCGAAGACATGCTGGTTTCAGCTGCTCCCAGACACAGCACTTCATTCAGACTCTCTGAGGAGATCGCGGACAGCATTTTTGTGTCACGCAAAGTTGATGACACCAGATCTTACAGGTATTAATGTTTAGTCACCTTTGTCTCACCAGTGGCTAACCAGTGGCTAACCAGTGTCTAACACAGTGCCAGGACATAATGAGAGTGTATGGTGTTGCCTGGTCAGCCCCACCCACTACCCTTGAAAATTGTGTCCCTCTTTCCCCACCACTTCATCTTTATGGCGTTCTTATTTAATCTCATCCCAATGGTCCTAACTGATTGCTTGATAAGATTCCTTTCCAAGTTGGGCTAGGTGCCTTATCCTGGATTTTGAAGCTTGGAACTACAGTGGCTGAAAGCTATAAAGGTAAATATTGGAAGATGTTCATAGTCAGGTTTTCTACCACATGGAAATAGATGGTCTGTAACAGGAAAAGGCAACAGACAACCCTCAGGAAGGAAGAGATGGAGAGAGAATTCACACCATATTAGGTCCCTGGCTTTAATGGTTCCTGAGGTCTGCTGCATCACTGCCCTTCTTGTGGCTTGGTTGCTCTGGGAGAAAACCCAGGATCTTTCAAGTGTGCTCCCATTTTTTTTAAGGTATAAATTGAGGTTTTGTCACTTGCCATCAAAAGGATCTTGACTATTCCCTGGAATTTAGCAGGCACTTTATGTAAATCTTTGCTGAATGATGAATGGGCAGTTTTTCAACATCCAAATTCAGAATACCATAAGGCTTGAAGATGTTGGAAAGGCCATTTGGTTTATCCCTCATTCTGGGGGGCCAATCACAGACACTCCAACCAGGGAGAAAGTGCTCTTAGTTGTAAAGCCCTGGGAAGAAGATTTTAACAAAGGAGATCAGAAGAGCATGAACAACCATAACATCCTGAACCTCTCCTTTTTACTTAAAAGTCCTCCTGCATTCCATTCTCAGTCTTGATGATCTTCCACTTCTCATTTTTAAACTATTTAATTCTTTCATCACTTTCAAGTTTTCATATCATCCAAAGTCTATTTGTATTTCCCAACCTTTTGTTGTTGTTGTTGTCAATAGTGTCACATATATCATTGTTCCCTGATGATAAGAGAGAATTCCTTTTCCACAGAATTAAAGCAGCTCATCATTAAGGGGCATATGATATACATTCTTTCATTCAGCAGACATTTACTGAGAGCCTTGTATAAGACAGGTACTATGCTAAAGACTGGGATACAGAAATATTACAACTAGATCTTTCGTGAAATAAATTAAAGTTTAGTCTAAACCTGATACAGAATTTCATTTGTCTGAGATTTAAATAATTACAGACACTGTCCTTATTTTTTTCATTGATTCATTCACTGTTCAGTCATTGAACAAATATTTTTGAGTTTCTATTTTGGGCTGGGTACTATTCGGGCTCTGGGTTTATGGAATGAACAATGTCCCTATATTCTAATGGGAGAAGAAAGAAAAAAAGCAAGTTCACAATTAACAAATTATTTCAGGTGGTATTGGATAGCGATAATTGTTATGACTAAAAGAAGCAGAAAAAAGGGTTAAAAATCCTGGCTTATAGGCAGGTTATTACAGATGAGATAGTCAAGGAGGTCTTCCCTGAGGAGGTAGCGTTTAAACAGAGACCTGAATTACACAAAAGGTTGAACCATGCAAAGACCTAATGAGATAGCAGCCCTGCCAGATGGCCCAAAGAACTAGACTAGATGGATTCTGGGGTTCCCTCTCCAGGAAAACTTAGAATTTTACCCTTTCTGCCTAGTTTCTGTTTTACAACAGCTTTTATGCTTTCTCTCAAAACTTGCCAGCATCCATAACTTCTAGTTGTAGAGCCCAGAATTAGTCTCCAGCAAGATTCTGTCAAAAATTCAGACTCCTGGCAGCTTATACTCATACCTGTAGATGCCAGCATAATACCATGTAGCCCTCCCTCATTTCAGAAAGAGCCCAAGATGCCAGACACAGACAGGTTCTGATCTTTCAGGGAAAAAGAAATGATTTTGCGGAGCATTGAACAGCATCCCAGTGCCATGGTTAATGTGCTGTATAAACCCTAATTTCTCCACCTATAAAGATTTTATTTATTTATTTGAGAGAGAGAGAGTGCACAAGCGGGGGGAGGGGCAGAGGGAGAGGGAGAAGCAGACTCCCCGCTGGGTGCAGGGCCTGATGAGGGGCTCAATCCCAGGACCCCGAGATCATGACCTGAGCCGAAGGCAGACACTTAACCAACTGAGCCACCCAAGCACCCCTAATTTCTCCATCTATAATTTTTTAAAGATTTATTTTATTTATTTGAGAGACAGAGTGCGAGCAGGGATGGGGCAGAAGTGGAGGGAGAGGGACAAGCAGACTCTGCACTGACTGCGGAGCCCAACCCAGGGCTTGATCTCATGACCCTGAGATCATGACCTGAGCTAAAACCAAGAGTCAGATTTTTTTTTTTTTTTTTAGATTTTATGTATTTATTTGAGAGAGAGAATGAGATAGAGAGAGAGCACGAGAGGGAAGAGGGTCAGAGGGAGAAGCAGACTCCCTGCTGAGCAGGGAGCCCGATGCGGGACTCGATCCCGGGACTCCAGGATCATGACCTGAGCCGAAGGCAGTCGCTTAACCAACTGAGCCACCCAGGCGCCCCAAGAGTCAGATGTTTAACCGACTGAGCCACCTAGGCGCGCCTCTATCTGTAATTTTGAAGTGGTCACACTATACAAAATATTGTCTTTATAATTTAAACTCACAAGAAAGAGACCATAGGCTAAAACCCTATGCAATGAAGTCTACCAGATGCCTGGTATCCTTTGGTTGCATTAGAACTGCAGACTTTGACTATTGCTAGAGTAGGTGGGCCATCAGACAGGCATTGTGAATCTTGGTTCTGAAGATTTACTTTTGCTTCTGCCAGTCACCCTGAGATCACTTCAAATTACATTCTCAGATGAATATTTGGGCCACTCTAGTCATGTGAACTTTGGCCACGTGTATGGGTGTAACTTCTCAGATGAGATGTTTCTCAGCCTTTCTCCACCACTGCCAAGATGGAAACCCGCAAGATTTTTTGCTGTCTCTCCCTGTGTGGTAAGTTTATTTCTCATTTACCTCTGTAGGGAAGGTATAGCCCTTTGGTGTCTCAAGTTTATGTAGCGTTCTCCCATTAGATTCCTTGTCTTGGGCCCTTTTTCTTAATAGGTGTACAAAATGATGACACATTTTTAATTGATGGCATCCTAGATGGAGTAACATCTAGTAATTAATTAGAAAGACTAGCACTTTGGGAATAAAACACATGGTGGGCATGTGGAATGAGGGGTGGCACAGAGGGAGAAAGCCACTGAAAAGGGACATGGGGACAAATGAAGAGCTAGTTCATCATCTACAATCAGTCAGAAAGGAATCAGAATCTGACTCGACTGATAGAGTACTGTGATCATTAGCTACTATTTGGGGTCGGAATGCCTGAGGATGTGGTACGACACCAGCGAGACCCTATACCTTAGGGTAGCATATCAAAGGCCCAAGCACAGCTAGGAGAGTGGCTCTAAGAGTTTACACTGAACTACGTATGGTTCAGTGGGTGGGGGCTCAAGTTATTTTCCTGAAGGGAAGGTGACTGGGGACACTTGCCCATCATTTCTTTATTCTTTATCTCCCCTACTATATGTAAATTCCAGTAAGATCAGGAACCTTGGCTTTCTTCTACGTCAGTGTCTTCCAGTGCCAAGAATAGTCCCTGACTCATACTAGGGGTTTAACAAGTGTATGTGTGATGAATGTATAGGAGATGGGTCACTGTTGGCACTGCCAGTGGTGTTCTGGGGGCTCAGGCCTGCATTCACAGTGCTGAGGAAGCCCAGTTACCAGGCCCAAAGCAAGCAGACAGAGCTACAGAGACGCTAGAAGTGGGAGCCAAGATGCGAAGCCAAGTGGGTCAGGAAGGAGAGGAGCTGATATGTGAGGAGGATTAGAACAGGCAGAGGGAAGGATACTGGAGGAGTGCCCTGAGCTGGAGGGCAGGCTTCTCTTCAGGAGAATGCTTAGGTGCCCATGGGCTTGGCTCACCCTAGGCTCCTTTCTCTCCCACATTAGGTCTCTTTTCTTCATCTTTGCATCTCCTCCTCATCACCAAACTTCTTTCTTTCTTCAACTCAATGCAATCCCAATTCTTTTCAAACCCCTAGTACTCTGACTAAGCTTACCCCCAATATCTTAATTATATCTGGTAACTTCACTACTTTCACGTTTGACTCCCCTGTGTTATTTGACCCCATTGGTAACCTCCTATTTCCTAAAACTCTGCCCTTGGTTTCTGGGATACTTTCTTCTGGTTTATTCTCAGTTTAATTTGAAACCTTCTCTTTCTTATCCCCTGTTGACATTCTCTAGGCCTGCCCCCTTGGATCCCTCCCTTTACACACTACAATACAACTCCATCTCCTTGACTTATCTCACTGATATCTGTAGCTTCAAATATCACCTTCAGACTGTTGACTCAGAAATGAACCTCCAGTCCAGGTCTCTCTTCATAGGGTCCAACCGTATATTCAGCTAGAAGTTGTACATCCTTGTACCCTTGTACCATCATGTACTAAGATGGAAGTGCCATCCTAAGGGAACTCAGCCAACATAAGTACAAAGACCAAGCTTGTAACCTCCATGGTCCATCACCCCTTTGAGGCTACCCATTTGCACTAGATCCAGTACTAACTGCTCTTTAAAATTAGCTTATGGACAGTTCTTCTAGGAAACCCTCTAGTCCAGGCTAGAGACCCCTCCTACTACCCTGTGCATACCTCTGTCATAGCACTTCGAACATCTCACCGTGGTTATCTGTCAGCCTACCTCTACTGCCCAATTAGATCACAAACTTCTCAAGGACAGAAAATGATTATATTCATTGTCACATCCACAGCACCCAATATGATGCTTGTTGCTTAGTAAGTTTTCAGCAAATATTTATTGAATTAAAGTAAACCAAATGGAGAGAAGCTCTAAGCTAACTGGTGCCTCTAGGGGGCAAAGACGCCTGCTCCCAGTATTGGACTCCTTCTGTTTTTCTTCTGCTTTCCAAGGATTTTTCAATATTGAAACTGATGCCCTCTTTGTTTAACATAAAAATTTCACAGCCCCCCATAGTATCTTTACTATGCAAAAGATAACTAATAGTTTTTAACGAGAGTCGTTTCTATACATCCTCACCAGCTAAAAAGACTTTGTTCAGATTTATTTTCATGATTTTCTATTATGAACACAAGTGTATCTTGTTTTAAATGCATATGTGTATATGCAAAATATTTCAATATTGAATGCAATTTCTAACTGTACCTCCCTACCCCCATAGATTGTGATATGGCTGCACTGAGAATCCCTGGGCTTCCCAGTTTTGCTCTGGCCAGACTCACTTCCTCAGGGAGCCCCTTGCATCTTTCCAGTGACTGTTTGTTTCAGACTTCCAAGATGGTGAATTCCTGCCCTTGACATTTCCAGGTACCTCCTTCCCTCTCCACACACACATCTTTACCTTCCTCTCTGCTGCTGCACTCATCCACGTTGTTAGGGCTTCAATTGCTGACCAAAATTCTAGGGCTGACAGATGTAAGACTTGTTCACTGACTTTGCCCCACTCTTGGGTCTAGTCTGCCTTCCTACCCTCTACCACCCACCTTTTAAGCCTTGTCTAAACTGGTGGGCAAGCTTCGGGCCAGGACCTGCCTCCTCTGCTCCTCCCCGTACTATCATTCCAAAGATATGACACATTCCAATAACCTAGAATGTCTACCAGGCTGAGAGAAGAGAGGCCTCTGCCTGGAGCCAGTGCATGTCATTTCCCATCCTGGGAAAACTCAACAAGGTGAGGCTTGGCTTTGTTTGGTTTGCAGCCAGTTTTATCCCTCAGATGGCAGAGGACTCCATGGAAAGAACTGCTATTTTGAACATAACCTTTAACAAGGTTGAGGTGATTGGTTGATAGGAAATCTTAGACATTATGTTGACCAAGAAAGGGACACTGTTCCATAATCAGAGGGAAGGTAGGAGAGTAGAAAGAGCTTCAGCTACATGCTCAGAAAGACCCAAGTTCCAGTTCCAAGGTATGAACCTAGGCAAGTTATTCAGCCTTTGTGAGATCCACTTTCCTCACTCATATTTGGAGATAACAATCCTACCCATTTTGAGGGGTTATTATAAAGACGAAATGTGGCCTCACTAACTGTGTTGTGCATGTGGTAGGGAGCACAGTAAAAGCTCATCCAATCACCCTCTCTACCAGCATCGCATATGGGTTTGATAAATGTTAGTTCATCAGGTTTCCAAATGTTAAATGAAAACATGTCTTTGCTCCTATGGCCAGAGACTAGGTGGAAACCTTGAGTGCAGTTGTATCATTTCTTGTAAGATTTTTTTTTTCCATTTGGATAATTAAGTATCTTGTTCTTTAAAAATTAATGGGTCAAGATAGCAAAATAGGTTTAAAAGCTAAACAATCACCGAAATATATATGAATAACCCTTAAACATATGAAAACAAGTGCAATCTCGTAATTAGAGAAATACAAATTTCAGTTGTACAGAGATATTTTTCATCTCTAAAATTAGTTTAAAAGTGAAAATCGTTACAGTCATTGTTGAGGCTGAGGGTAACAGGCACTTGCATACATTTGTAGTGGTAATATAAATTAGAAAACTCTTATGCAGGGACATTTTGCAATTTCTAATAAATATACATATGAGCTTAGCTTAACAAATACGGAACACTTCACGAATTTGCATGTCATTCTCATGCAGGGACCAGCCTAATCTCCATCCTTCCGATTTTAGTACATGTTCTGCTCTTACTGAGACAGATATGTTTATTCTCATTATACAGCACAGGAAACCCAGACTCACGGAGGTTAAATAAATTGACCAAAATGACACAATTACAAAACATCACAATTCTGGGTTTATCTCTGCAATTGCATCAGCCCAATACAGTAGGATTGTTATCTCATGCTTATCAGAAGCTCTAGTAGCTAATTACATATAAATTTGATGAACAAAAAAGAAAAATAATTACTCAGCAAGTGGCCCTTCCTTGATAGCAGCAGTTGAAGCGAATGATGTGAAGAGGAGTGGTATTTAGAGAGGTTTTGGCATTCTATAAAACAATTATCTTGGTATCTGCAACAGGTCAATATCATGAAAAAGAAAGTTGGGGTACAGTGTGTTTAGATTAAGAGAGGCAAAAATGCAAAGTGTCATCCTTGATTTTCTTTGGCTTTGAGCAAACCAGCCATAGCGGACATGTTGCAGACAAATTGGGGAACTTGAATATGGATGGAGATAAAAATAAGGAATTATTATTCATTTTTCCTTATGTGTGATAATAGAATTATCCTTTGAAGGAGTTTTTTTTTTTTTAATTTTGGAGCTGCATACTGAACTCTTTAGTGGTAAAATGTCTTAATGTCTTTATTTTAAAATGATTCAGCCAAACGATTTGTAGATAGAGGAAATGTGGCAAAATATTGGCAATTGCAAACTCTAGGTGGAGGATACATAGGTGTTCTTTGCGGTAGTATTTCTGTTTGTCTGTCTATTTGAATGTTTTCATAATCAATTATAGATGAAGGAAGAGGCCCTTGGGAATCCCTGACCTAAAGTGAGGGCTCTCGAGCTATGCCATGGGGCTTGGTCCCTGGCCCTGTTACTTACAAAGACTGACAGGAAGACAAGAAGACCAGATAATCACATTTGGGAGGACTAATGACTGCTGGAACATAGATTCGGAAAGATGGTCACTGGCTGAATCTGGCTAGAGGAACCTTAATAAGGAAGAAGATAGAATCACCTGTACAGGTTTTAAAAAATTAATAGGCTAAGGAAAGCTGTTAGAACATCAATTCTCACCAAAAGGACAAAAAAGCTTTAGTTGGTGGCAAGTCAAGGTGAGAGAATGAGGTGACACAACTGCCAGGAAAACAAATTTCCTGTTAGTCTACATTTCTGGAAGCAGGTAATCCAGAAGGCGGGAAGTTGAATCTCACAGTCACGTCTAGCCAGCATGCATCTGGAGTTTCCGATTCTACTCGAGGTGCCTTGTTTTGAGTGGCACTGGGGGTGGGTCCAGAGAGGGTGACTGGGCACTGTCATATTGGCCAGAGCCTGGGGATCACAAGTTTAAAAAAGACTAAGAGGAACATGAGAGATGCCATCAAATACTTCAAGGGTTTTGTGCAAGACGGACTAGCCCTGTGTAGGCAGCTTCATAAAAAAGAACCAGATACACTTGTTACAATAAAATGAATTTTTGTAAAGATGCCAGGGAAGGACTGCGTTTTTAAATGGAGAGCATTGTGTGCACCATTAATTGCTCCTGTTTCCCTGGTAAGAGAACAATGGTAAATTTGAGACAAAAAGAGTGGAAAAACAAGTAAAACTGCCTTGAAAAGTTTAAAATGCTTCCTAAGCTGAAGCATGTGTTTCTATTTGCCGGTAACATTTCAAGAGCAAAATTTCCAAGGGCCGGAGATAAAATTTATCTTTGCGCTGGATGCTTGCCTAAACTTCACCGTATTCAAGGACCGTGTTGTCCGTGTTCACAAAGACAAATAATTATATTGACAGTTTATCAGGTTTACAATCCCAAAGCTAGATAGCCCCCTGTTGACTTTTTAAAGTTTTTATTTACTTATTTGTTTGGTCTTGTTTTGTTTCTGAGTCAGTGAAACATTCATGTGGTTTAACATTCAAAGAATAGGTAAGGAAATACTATGAAATATTCCCTTCCTCTGCCAATTTCTGTCCTCCAGCCATTCAGTTCCACTCCTCAGAGCCAACTAATGTTAACCAATATCTTGTTTCATGCACACCTTACTCTTTACCCAATTTTCTCAATGTGAGAGTCTAGGAAGCAAGGGTTTCCTGACTCTTTGGCTATGTGACCCATAGGATGCTCTCCTTTACACAAGACTAGAGTGGAATCCAACCCCAAGGGGTTTAGGAACAAGTATTCCTCGAAACAGCAAACATCTGCCAATGCCTAATTTCACTATTCTGCACTTCACTGGCCAGGCAGCGAAATGCCTCGCCAAAGACTTTGTGAGGGGGGAGATAACATTCTGTGAGGGTAAATACGGCTATTTCTCCTCCAGCCAACTTTACTGACAAGGTCACACAACTGCATCTTTGTTCCTGTCCAGAGAGCTCGGCAGTTGGTGCTACAGAAAACCTTATTGCTGATATCACTGGGGATTTATAGCGGAGAGTAACTCATGCTTATTTACATATTGGCCTGTCCACATGCTTTTCATTTATGTGTATGTGTGTTATTTCTCCAGCCGAAATAAGTTCCTAATACCTAAATCCTTTGTACCCTCACTGCCCCCGACACCTGGAACTCAGCTCCTGTTTTCTCACATTGCTTGACAACCTAGGAATGGACTTTTCTTCTAAGTATCTTTCAAGTATGCCTCTGGGTAGCTCCCGTGGAGATATGCTGTTAGCATGAGATATCATTCTCATCCTCATTAAGTTAGACATGTTTCTAGAGAGATAAGAATTACATGTATTAAACAGGGACTGTACTTAACAAAGTGCTAAATTAAGGTGGGCTTGAGGAGGATGTGGTTGAAAAAAGATTGATCATCCCTGTTTTCTCTAGAGGTTAAATTATAACCATTTCTAAATTTTCTAATTATCTTGATTCTTAAGGCTTTAGTTTATAGGTTTGTTAATATTAGAAACAAATTCTGTGCTTCTTCCTTTTCTTGGAAATCTTGTAGATTCTATTGGACAATACCCTCCTCATCCCTAAGACCTCCTTCAACCTGAGTAACTACACCCAAACAGGACATTCCAAATAGGGCTTTCCTTAGGAGGGGACAAGGCAGTTCTGCCAACTCTGTTCTACTTCTATTATCTGGAAGTCTTGGTTCCTGGACATAGGCAGGAAGCTGGGTGGCTCTGATGTGTAAAACCATGAACTTTGACAGTCAGGCACCAGGAAAGAGATGGGTGCCCCTGAGCAGAGCACATGGCAATAAAGGCCTACAGGACTTCCTAAGGTTAAACTGGGGACCTGAAGTGACAATGGCCTTGTGATATATGCCTGATTTTTTTTTTAAAGATCCAGCATGTGTTTTCCTCAACACAGCATTTCTCTCCATTCTGGAGGGAAAGGAATTGTGCTGATTGTTTGATTTTTAAGTTCCCTGTTAGAATGAAGGAGGATGGAAGAGTTGTCTATGAATTTTTATTATAACAAGAGTCATTTATTTTTAAAACAGCAAAATCAAGCATTAGCTTTGAATTAAAAAAAATCCACCCAAGATTATCCATTAAAAAAATTAATCTGAACTCTACATGACTTTGAAGCAGGAATAACATGATGACTGAAGAGACTGTCTGGGCCCATTATGAAAGGTTTTTGGATGAAGCTTAGGAACATGCAGTAGGTAAAGTAGTAAGTGACAAGTCCACTTTATTACCTCCAAGGATCCAACTCAGCACAGAAAAGATTGCATCAAGATGATGGCAGAGTCAACCATTTGACCCCCATAGTACAAAAAGAAACGAAGGTTGGTGTGCTTAAGATGATTTCTTATAAACATTACTAATGGTGAAAAATTCAGGCAGCATCCACATAGATCTCTTTGCAAGTTTAAATTGAAATGGTGGCATTGGGTTGGCCATGTGGAGAAAGCTATCAAGAACTGGACTTCCCAACCTTCCCTCTCAGTGCCACTACTCTCCAGGATGTGGTTGCAAGAGTAAAGTAAAAAGAAATTTTGCCAGCTGGCTGACTGTTCAACAAAGCTGCTGATGGGACATCACTAGTATGCCAAGGTCACAATGGGTCCAGGTTTAGCTCTCAGATTCTGGGAAATGAGTTCATACTAGCCAAAAGCAAATAAACTAGCATCCAGAGAGAGAGAAATGGAGAGCTCAGAGGGAATGAGAGTTCTTGTGCCAACCAGTCAACTCACTCTAGTCTCACCAGGACACTATTTGAGAAACCAAATTAAGGTTGTTAAGTAAACATTGTGAGCAAAGGGAGGCAAGGGATGCCAAAAGTTAATATAACCACACTTGGAAAGCCTGCTGCTGCCCTCTCTTGAAGACCTCTGCCAAGAGACCAGAGTGCTTGGGTGGATGAGTTAAAGCATCCTGGCATCCCTTTCCTTGCAAGGCCAGGGATGGAAGCGTATATTTAGACAAGAAGTCTCAAGTATAGTCTGGAGACGCCTGGGGGTCTCTGATATCCTTTTGGGGTGTCTGTGAGGTCAAAATTATTTTCATAATAATACTAACATGTTATTTGCCTTGTTACTTTTCTTCTCTCCCAAGGCTACGGTGGAGTCTTCCAGAGGTTATATGACATGTGATAATACACAATGTGTATTACTGTGTTTATAACTTTCTCCATTTTAATTTCGAATGCGATAAATATCAGTAGATATAACCCACATTTTTAAGAAAGATCTTTAGGGGGCACCTGGGTGGCTCAGTCAGTTAAGCTTCCGACTCTTGATTTTGGCTCAGGTCATGATCTCAGGGTCATGAAACTGAGCCATGCATCGGGGCTCCACACTGAGCATGGAGCCTGCTTAAGATTCTCTCTACCTCCCCTCTACCTCTCACTCTCCCCTTCCCCGCCAGCGCTCTCTCTCTCTCTCTCTCAAAAAATTGGAAAACTTAAAAATTTTTTTAAAAAACTTAAAATAAATTAAAAGATCTTTAAGTCTTTAAGAGTTTAAGAGTGTAAAAGTTTCCTAAGATGAAAAAATTTAAGAACCACTGATACAGACCATCATTCTCAGTCACCACACTAGAACATTGGCAAACACCAGGATGTTATTCTTTTTGATGAAATTTTAGAAATACCCTTGTACTCCAGGCGGGGATTTTTTGAGATTTAGGAAGCATTCTATCTGACTAGGTATATAATATTCAAATTACCTCAAAAGCTCCAAATAATTGGGGCGCCTGGGTGGCTCAGTTGGTTAAGTGACTGCCTTCGGCTCAGGTCATGATCCTGGAGTCCCGGGATCGAGTCCCACATTGGGCTTCCTGCTCAGCAGGGAGTCTGCTTCTCCCTCTGACCCTCTTCCCTCTCATGCTTTCTATCTCTCATTCTCTCTCTCTCAAATAAATAAATAAAATCTTTAAAAAAAAAAAGCTCCAAATAACTGTGCTTGGGACATGTATCTCTCCCTAATTCAGGGGTATAGGTACCCCAAATCCTTTTACTGGATACATTAATTTGCAAAACAAAAAAGAAGAAACATTTTTATCTATGATTTGTCTGTCCTTCAGCAATGATCTGAAGTGGGATCATAATACATGCGTGCCCTGAGAGGAAGTACATACTATTTTTGGAGTTATTGAACTCTAACTGAACTGAAACCAAGAATCATAACCTACCATAAATATAGGGCCATCGAGCGAGTTTTCCTAGTTTTGGGGGGTTGTTTTTAAATGTGTGTGTGTGTGTGTGTGTGTGTGTGTGTGTGTGTGTGTGTGTATAAGAAATGAGGTCAATTTAGGTACCAGGCCATTTGTTAAAGATTCCTGAAGCCCATTCTTCAAATACAGTCAGCACAGAGGTTGGTTCTCACATGTGGGTCCAGTGTCCATTTAGCCAGGATCCTGTGATTCCGCAAGGTCACTGCATCCTAAAGAATGGAAGGGATCTTTTTTTATAGGAGCCCTCCTGAAGCTGAGTATGGAGCACTTGTGCCTATAAATATAATATTTGCAAGCCTAGAGTTTTCCTCTGTCTCCTTCACATTGCTGACACATGGACCAAGACAGAGTTGAAGGTAGACATTCTCAAACCAAAGTAACGAAAGAACAAAATACAAGCATGTGATTTAGATATGAATGAGCAAAGATCAGATGAATATCTGATAATACACAGGACACTAAATGAGGGGGACAAGACAAGGCATGTTTTCTGTCCTTGAGAGTTGCAATCACTAAGCACTTGCCATTTTCCCATTGTATCACAGTATCCTGTCATCTACCAGTGAAACTGACAGAGATAAGGACAGGAGGGTGACCTCCATTTCTCTCCTGTATTCATAATAGGTTGAATTCATGAGAGACCTCCAGGAGCCATCTCTAGCCCCCTGCCCTGAAGAAGAGCTGAAAGATAATTCAAGTCTTAGAAACAGAAGGATGTTGTCTATTATAACACAGTTAAAAATCTTAAGAAAATAATAAAATTAATGACACCCAAAATGTTCCATTTTAATCAGTAAATCCTTATAATCATGGCAATTAAATCACTTGTCTTTAGGAAAATGAGAAGACAATGGCAAGAGCTAGAATTCGAGCAACTTACAACAAGGGAAAAGTGAGTCACCTTTTTGGTGACAGGAGGGAATTAGGCTAATATGCCTGAAACTGCCTTGGTTAACTTGTTTTCTCTCTGTGAGTCTGGAAGGTGAAGCTCCATAGTGAGCTCTGACCACTCACTGCCTCATTGTCTTGCCCTTTGGCTCCTTTCTGGGCAAGGAAGAGAGTTGTGTGTCCCGCAGAGTTGCGTAGGTATCTGCCAACAGTCCGTGGAAGACAGCTGTCCTGGGGCCCAGAATGGGCAGTCTGTAGTGAATACTCTCTGGAGGACAGTGCAAGAAGAAGGAAAAACAAGGGCTTCTTAGAATCTATTTTTAAAGAAGTTCAAAATATCAAAAGGTCACCAAAGACTCTTTTTCAACCTTATAAAACAGATTCAAAATTCACCTAAGAATTCCTTTTAATAGAACCATTTTATCCTGTACAAGATTTAAGCTCCTATAAATCTTGTTGAAGAGGTCAGAAAAGAGAACCTAGAAACAAAACTCAAGAATTAGGAGTCATTGCCAATTAAATAAAAAGTGAATATAAAATGTGTCTGGAGTTATAATGTGAGTTGAAGGGAAAAGAAGATTCAATTCTCAGGATAAGGTAACTGGGTGATGGACATTAAGGAAGCCATGTGATGTAATGAGCACTGGGTATTATATAAGACTGATGAATCACAGACCTGTACCTCTGAAACCAACAATACTTTATATGTTAATTAATTGAATTAAAATTTTAAAAAATATATTAAAAAAAGAAGACTTTTCAGGGACACATATATGGTTCTACTTTCAGAAAACAAACATGATCTTACGAAAAGTCTACAATAGTACTTGTATTTCAAAAGGAACCTTCATTTTATGAAATAATTTAAATTAGCGTTCTTTAAAATCCTCATCATCCTGACCTCTTCTTCAAATGTGATTTTATTTACAAAAATGTTGGTTAATATTCAGCTTTTCCAGAAGACGCATTGCTTGAAGGATAACGTCTTTCTATTGGAAGTCACTGAATGGAAGGGAACTGGAGTCCTGAATTCTCTGGAAAAGCCCCTCACCCAGCTGGATGAGAGCTAAGAGATGTCACAAGACCACAAACCTAGGATCTGGTTCGGTCTCATCACTGTAATGAAGAGGAAACAGAGGTCCAGGGTCACAGGCACCGATGTTTATTGACAACAGGAGCCTGTACATGTCATGGAACTCTGGATTGGAAGCCAGAGTCAAGATAAATGAATCCGGAAGAAATCCCCATAACTTATGGAGATAGGCTCTTTCTGTTTACTTAGTTCTCACTAATAATTACTGATAACATATAAGGGTTAGCTGAATCCAGAAACGTACTAGAAGTCACTGTTGTGATCAAGGAGAGGAGTTAGACAATGATTGGCAGTTATGTTCATTGGGATGAGTCAGCCATGTGGTATTTGTAGGATGACCACAGGCAAGGCAGCACAGGTGGGTGGCAGCTTCAGCAATAAGCAAGTGCTGTAGCAGGGACACGTCTAAGCTGCAGAAACCTGTGGGGCCAGGGCAGTGTCAGCAGTTTTTCTGGGTTGATCAAAGGTGAAGACTTCTCATACTGAGTGTCTGGCTCTCAGGGGCGGGGGAGGAGGAGCACTGGGGAGACGGGCGGGGGGGGGGGGCAGCGGGGCGGCAGAACGTTTCTCTGGCTTTACGGGTGGGAAGCCAGAGGCCCAGACAGTTTAAACAGTTTGGCCAGTCCTGTAGAGCAAGACTAGGACCTGAACCCACGTCTCCTTGCTTCTAGGCCCTCACCTCAGAGGGCACCTGCAGGGGCAAAGCTCAGCTCAGAAATGTCACAGCTGGAACTGATAGATCTGCCAAGCTTCAGCTCCTAGTCAGCTCCATAAGCACTCTCCCCGAAGTCCTACCTCTAAGATTGCTCTCTTGGATGGACTCTATGGGCAAGAATCATAAGATGTCCAAGAACATAATGTGCTGACCTTATGTACACAAAGTCTAGTTCTTATATTGGTGACTGAAATACACTCCCATGGTTAATAAATTGATGAAAGGCATCTTATCGCACTGCCCTGTAGAATCACAAAATAAACATTCTTGCTGAGGGAAGGGCATGTAAGTGTGTGTGTGTGTGTGTGTGTGTGTGTGTGTGTGTGTGCGCGTGCGCACGCTCTACTCCTTTGTGAGGCAGGCCTGAAAAAATCCAGGTTCAAGGAAAACTCAGAATGAGCATGTGACTGGAAATGAGAACACTGAAACCAAGAGCACATGCATGTCACCCAGTGTTCTCTTGGCTTCCAGAGAATGAGGTGCTCACACAGCAGCGAACAGCGGAGGGGGAGCTTTTCTTGGATGGATGTTCCTAGCTCTTGGCTCTTTAGTTTCACTTTGGCTAAATGAGAGCCAGGAGGTAGGCCAATATTTCTGGATACCTAAGAAGGGATTCACTGGGACTGGCGGTCTTTTCCCTCCTCTCCAATAATGTGAATATCTGCATGCTTCGGCTGTTTACCGGAGCCTGTGGTCCCCCCTTTCAGCATCCCTTCCAGATATCCCTTCTATCTTCACATTTTCTCTCTGGATGCCTTTTCAGCAATTCTGGATCTAGCTCCCCTGTCGATGGAGCTTAGACTCTCCCGTTTGTATAAAGCAAAGAAAGGGATCTCGATTTTCCTTCTTGTGTATATTAAATGAGAGAAAAGCCAGAGGTGGCCTCAGTTAATATGGGAGAAATGAGAAGATGGATAAACTTACTAACATAACAGCCTCTACTGCACCAACCCCTTGATCTGTATCCCCCCAAAGAATGACCTGCACCCACCTTCACCAGCTCAGTGGTGACATCTCTAAAAGATGAGACATAGGTCGATGCTGAAGCTGGAGCTGGAGCCGATATCCTTGTCTATCAATAGCAAGTGGACATAAGAATAGTGCTGGGCAGCTGCCAGAAGGCAGGTGGTTTAGGAAGGCTGTGGGGTGGGAGGTTCAGGGATTTGGGGAGGCCATTCCAAGGATGTGGGGATGCACTTCCTTTCCCACCTTAACTGCCTGAAAGGGAATTACCTACTTTGTGCCCCATTTCCGTGAAAATTCTTCAGCAAGTAGATATGAGGCTCTTTAGAAAGAATGAGGCAGATCCCTGTGGCATGGAGAAGACCTGGGAAGGAGCTTGGCACAGATGTAGGTCAGTGAGGCCTGGAAAGGGGCCAGGTGGGGCTGGCCTGAAGGGAGGGCTGGGGGGCAATCAAAACAGGCCATAAGCAGTATGTGAAAAGAGAAAGGGGCAGACAGAGGGAATTTGTTCGGAAAATTTAGAAACTATCTTAGGGATTAAACTTTTCATCCTACTACTCTGGAGGTAGTATGTCCCCCACTACAAGTACTCCGAACACAAACCTGTTGAGATGTCATTATGGGAACATTTGGATACAGTCTGAGTTTTTGGTGGAGGAAGACTCATCATTCTGTTTGGAAGAAACAAGAAAACACATCAGTCATGTGGCTAAGGCTTGGTGGAAAGGAATGTGCCTTTATACATTTTAAAACACAGATGCTTTCTTGAAACCAGCACCTGTTAACCTGGTGCTCAGACCACTTTGCCACAGTCTATGATGATGGGGCCAGAGACCACTATATCCCAAGCTCTCTCACTTTAATGAATTTTGATAAAAACTTCTTAAAAAATATTTTATTCACTGTCAGAACATGTGTGGTCTAAATAGAAGGAATCAAGAATCCTCCAATTTCCAGAAAAAAAAAAAAATGAACAACTCTTCCAGATCAGTAATCTACCCTGCCAAGTGCAAAACAGAATATTCTGGTTCAAACCTTCTTATTTTATTTTTATTTTTTTGCCTTAAAATCTCTTCTTTTATTCCCATCAATACTATTCTGTGAGACTAGTTTCTCTACTGTTGAATGTTATTAAAGCAAGACAGAAACCATTTAGAAATACTTTGTTGTCAATCCAACTTTGATTAAAGAAATTTTTAAAAATCTTTATTTAAGTAATCTCTACGCCCGACGTGGGGCTTAAACTCACGACCCTGAATCAAAAGTAGCATGCTTTTCCAGCTGAGCCAGCCAGGTACCCCTAAATCAATTTTTATAAAGATTATTTTTATTTATTGAAATTTTTTTTAGTTTTTATTTTAATCATCCAGTGCTCATCACAAGTCTACTCCTTAATCCCCATCACCTACTTCACCTTCCAATTTTAGAGAAAATGTCTTGACCACATCTCCTATTTCTCCTGGTGGCTAAGGCTGTGGAAGTGACCCTTGACCAAAATGGTATGAGTCCAAACCATTTCTACATTAAATTGCTTAATTTCTAAAGACTGACAAATCTGCAAACTTTGATGGGATCTGCACTCATTTCATTGTTTCCATTTCTTTTTTTTTTAAGATTTTATTTATTTATTTGACAAAGAGAGGCACAGTGAGAAAGGGAACACAAGCAGGGGGAGTGGGAGAGGGAGAAGCAGGCTTCCCGCTGAGCAGGGAGCCCAAGGCGGGGCTCGATCCCAGGACCCTGGGATCATGACCCGAGCCAAAGGCAGACGCTTAACGACTGAGCCACCCAGGCGCCCCTCATTGTTTCCATTTCTACAAAGATTTTTCAAGATTATTTTTACTTTGCCACCAAAAATATGGCGCATCTGGCCAGTTTATCTTACTCAGTTGCCATTGGAGGAATCAGTGGGACTAAGGAAAAGAAAAACTCCTATTACCCATGTTGAACAAACAGGAAGGTGGTCTTTCTAAGACTGAGAAATTAAGATTTGTTTGCACTGTAATTCAACAAATATATATCTCTCCACTCATCTTTTCTTTCTCTCTTTTTCTCCCTCCCTCCCTTCCTTCTTTCCTTCATTCCTTCCATTCAACAAACATCACTTAATTTCTACAATGGTTACAATTAAAGTCACTTTTTAAAAACTCTTATTTCGGTAAGGACAATTCTTCCTGCCCATACATAGAGAGAGACTCAAAAACCGTGAGGACAGATTTTTATAAGCTACTAACAGAACCAGGACGTTACTTTATAGTCACACTAGCTAAATCTCAAACAGAAGTGGTCTGTTTTCCTTCATTACATTGAAAAAAATGACCCATCTAATGATACTTCAGGTTGGTGTAGACATGATTTTAGGATTGGTTCAACCCTTAGTCTAGCTCAAGGAATTAAGAGTTGTTTGTTTAAAACCCGCTAATGATTCTGGAATTTGGGACTTTATTTAAAATACCAAACTTGCAAGATAAATGAACTGGGGCAACAAATTTCAAAAGTTTCTGTCATAGAGGAAACTTTTGCTCGGAAATCCCAGACTTTAGATAGTTCCATTTTCTATTTAAAGTCTGTACAGAATACTTATTTGAATTACTTTTATTATGATCTGATAGAAGCTTTGAAAAAGTTGCAGGTAAATGTTATCAGTGCTGGAGCGTGTTGTCCTCAAACACACTACCCATTCCTCCTTGACCCTGTCTCTCTGGGCCAGGCACCCAGCACATGGGTTCCATACATCTGAGTCTACACTGCAGCTTGGAGCAAATTTCATAAAAGGAATCCTAACATCTACTGCTGTCCAACATAAGGTTACAAAAAGACCTATCTATTTTTCAATATTTTGCTTTCTCTATGAGGAAAAAAAGTTGAAGATTGCCATTGGATCACATATAACTTTTTTGATTAGTCACATCAAATCTGACCATGTCTGTTTGCCTACATTCCAACCATCTACGGTTAGGGCAAGTCTACCTACACTGGTGCTTTAGCCAGGGTGAGTCTGCATTTCGAGTTTTTTAATGAAGTAAAAGCTTCTTTAAAGTCCTTTTTCCCTTTCTGATAGTTAAATATGGGGGAGGGGAACCCTGAAATCCAACTAATCAAAATTCTGACTGGATTTTATTTTTTATATACTTGATCTTGATAAGAAAGCAGCAAACGACAACCAAACTGATGACAGGAATTTTGGTTACTGAGAAGTAGCAGAGGATGTCCTGGGCTGAGAACAGATTGTGTGTGAGGTCCCATACCTTCTGAATTACGTAAGTCATCTACATGGAGAATGCGTACTCGGTTCTGCCTGAGTTACCAAAGGAATCTTGTATCCTCTTCTTTGTACTGTTCTTGGGAAGGTGGAAAGGTAGATTATACTTTCTACCGTAATTTTTATAGCTGTTCAAGCAAAAAGGTGAAAACAACTTTTTTTTTTGTCTCTCTCGTTTAACCAGAAAATGAAACCACTCAAGAAGCCCATTCTCTAAGCATTCCCTGAACATTCTACTTATTATGTTTCTCAATCCACTGTCCTGTGCCCCCAAACTGATATAAACAGAATTAAAATAATGTCCTGATTTAAATCTTAGACTTACCTATGACTCATAAAATTCTCAAAGGATAATTTCAGATTATGAGGGATTATCATAGTTCTTGGTTGTACCTGAGAAAGAAAGTCTCATTTAGAACATTGCCCCAAACTGTATTCCAGTTTAAATAAATAATGCACCACCTTAGCAAACTCAAGTTGTATTTAATATTAGAATCATTCATATATTCTTTTGTGATATGAATGAACAAGAGGGGATCGCCTGCCCATAAGTCATAGAGTCTATGTTCTTCCCTGGTTATCAGATTTTGAAGTTAGAAACCTCAAGATTGGTAAAGCCTCCAATTCTCTTTGTTTAGCTCACCCCCCAACATTCTTCAGGTCTCAGATCACCTGTCAGCCTCTCGCGGACACCACTGACTCCTGGACCACTGTTAGGTAGTCCTCTGCCTTACGTTCTCACCGTTCCCTAGGCTTCCTCTACCAACATACTCCTAAGGTTTTTATTGTAATTACTTGCTTGATGTCTGGTTTCCCTCATAGACTTTCAGCTTCATGGGGGCAGAGACCATGTCCCTGTTTTTGTATTTCCAAGTTCTAACACAGTGCCTGTTCAAGAAATATTTGTTGATCAAATTAGTGAATGAATGAACCCACTCTGAAGCACACTTGAAAGTTTTAAGTGTGCCCTTCCTAGTGGACTATAATAAATTACACAGTTATACCATTCCTGATTAAGACATTATTTTCTTGAACTTTTCCAGATTCGTTACTGGCACTAGATATTGGTTTTCTTTAGGAGCTCAGGCTTTCACTAAGAATCACTTTTCCCCCCAACATTTCTCAAAAGATATCATAGCCATGGCAGTGAAAAGATAATCACAAATGTGAGTGTAGGTGTTCAGTTGGGCTATTCATTGAGTGACTTGTGATTTAAATGTATGACACAATGAAGCTGCAAATTACTATGTGGTAAGGGCCTTCAGAGGTGCTTGAAAAGAGAGAAGAATCTGAACATTAGGTCTATAGAAATGCCAATCACTTACAGTATTTAATCAGATTGTTGCAACTCATCAGCTGAGGGGAAGCATCCAGGGGGAGGAAAGAAATGATCCGATAACAGTAGCATATGGGAGTAGCGAGGGCAGCAAAGGCTTTGATGAGAACCTGGTAAGAGGCTTCTAGATACATAAAAGGGATGAGAATAAAGGAGACACACTGCCTTTCTAAAATTTCTTCTGAAATTGGCTCTGTTGCAAAGAAAGATGGTGGAAACTCTCTACCTTCTCCTGATTATACGACCCCTTTTCAAAAGCCCCTAAATCCAGCTAGTGCTATTGTATGCATGAGTGGGCTATCGGGGGCTACCCCAGAATAAAGCTACCAAAGAGAGCAGTTTTGTCCCTGAGAAGAAGTGTGTCCTGTGGGCAACTCCTAGTCAGTCTGGAAAACTATGCATTGTCTTCCTCTGGGAAGACTTCTCTGATATCTACTTCTCATGCCTGTTCACATCCTACCAGCTCTATTTCTATTCCTATTCATCATTTTATTATCATTATTTGCTTACCCATTGGCTCCTTAAAGGTAGGGCTTATGTCTTATTCTTTTATTTATTTATTTTTCCTCTGTAGCTGAGCTATTACTTAAGTACCTGGCCCATGGTAGGCAGTCAATAAATATTTATTGAAATGAACTGATGTATGTAAATAGATTTTGAGACCAATGAACATACATATGTTGGAGAATGGCTCCCTACAGTATGTCCAGCTTGACATCCTACTTTGAAGGGGCTTGCAAGTGTGTATTAGAGAGCAATGCACATAACAGAAGGACTACATAATAGATGTTTTAAGGGGAAGATGAGCTGTTTGGAGCAGACACATAATAAGAGACAATTTACATAAAACTAAGGTGGCTATCCCTGGTGACTCACAGCCATAACTTTCAGTAAGTAATTTCTTCCACACTAAATAATTGAGCTCCTGGACCAGGGTACTCATATCCAGGAGTATGAGTAGTCATACAAAACAGGTCCTACTAGGATTTTTCTTTTTTGATATTCATCCACTTTATGCTTTTATTTTTTTTAAGATTTATTTATTTATTTATTTCAGAGACAGAGATAGCAGGAGAGAGCATGATTGGGGAGGGGAGAGAGGGAGAAGCAGGCTCCCCACGGAGCAGGGAGCCCGATGTGGGGCTCCTTCCCAGGACCCTGGGATCATGACCTGAGCTGAAGGTAGACGCTTAACTGACTGAGCCATTCAAGCACCCCATTTATGCTTTTATTTTTAAAAATATTTTTCTAGTGCTAATCTTTTTCTTTTTAATTCAGACACCTAAGATTCACCATCTCAACGTACAACTCAGTGGTTTTTTAGTAGCATCACAAAGTTGCACAACAATCACCACTATCGACTTCCAGAAGATTTCCAACAGCCCAGAAAGAAGCTCTGTCCTCATTAGCACTCATTTTCATTCATTCATTCCCCAAGTCCTTGGCAACCACTATCTATTTTCTGTTTCTACAGATTTGCCTATTCTGGACAATTCATATAAATGAAATCGATATAACATGTGGCCTTTACTGTCTGGTTTCTTTTATGTAACAAAATGTTTTCAAATATTATCCAGGTTGTAGCATATATAAGTACTTTCTTTTCATGGCTGAATAATATTCCATTGTATGGATCACATTTTGTTTATGCATTCAACAGTTGATGGATCTTTGAGGTATTTTCACTTTTTCGCTATTATGAATTAATGTTGCTATGAACATTCTTGTACAAGTTTGTGTATGGACATGTTTTCAGTTCTCTTGGGTATATATCTAGGATAGAAATGCTGGGTCATATGGTGACTCTATGTTTAAGTTTTTGAGGAATTGCCAATTGCTGTTTCCTAGAGCAGTTGCATTGTTTTACATTCCTACCAGCAGTGGATGGGGATTCCAGTTTCTCCATATCCTCGTCAACACTTGTTATTATCCACTTTTTTATTATGGGTATTCTTTTGGGTATCAAATAATGTCTCATTATGGTTTCAGTCACATTTCCTTAATGGTTAATGATGTTGAGCATCTTTTCATGTGTTTATTGGCCATTTGAATATCTTCTTTGGAGAAATGTTTATTTAAATTTTCTGTCCATTTTGAAATGTGTTTGTGTTTTTATTGTTGAGTTGTAAACTTTCTAAAAGTATATTTTGGATTCTAGTCCCTTTTCAGATATGTGATTTGCATTTTCCCCCCTTCTGTGGGTTGTCTTTTCATGTTCTTGATGGTGTTCTTTGCAGCAAAAAAGTTTTTAATTTTGATGAAGGCAAATTTAGGTAGTTTTTGTTGTTGTTTGTGCTTTTGGTGTCACGTCTAAGAAACCATTATGTTATTCAAGGTCATGAATATTTACACCTATGTTTTCCTCTAGGAGTTTCATGTTCTAGCTCTCACAATTAGATCTTTGATCTATTTGTAGCGATTTTTTGTATATGGCATGAGAGAGGGGCATAACTTCATTCTTTTGCATATGGATATACAATTGTCTCAGTACCATTTACTGAAAAGACTGTTCTTTCCTCATTAAATTGTTTTGACACCTTTGTCAAAAATCAGCTGTTCAGGACCTCTTATTCTTATGGAGATCCCATAGTATATAATTAAATTTGAGTTTCTCCTGTTAAAAAATTTTTTTAGTTGTTCACAAATGTAAGGTTTTATTTCTGGACTCTCAATTTTTTTTCCACTGATCTATAGGTTTATCCTTTGTCAGTACCACAAAGTCCTGATTATTGTAGCTTTATAGTAGGTTTTGAAATCAGGAAGTGTGAGTCCTCCACCTTTGCTTTCGTTTTCAGGATTGATCTAGGTATACTGCATCTCTTGCATTTCTATATGAATTTTAAGATCTGCTTGTCAATTTCTTCAAAAACATCATATGAGATTTTTAGAGGAATCACACTGAACATGTACATCAGTTTGGGAGTATTGCTATCTTAAAATCCATAACCATGGTTTTTTTTGCATTTATTTAGGTCTTCTTTAATTTCTTTACATGATGTTTTATGGCTTTTGATGTACAAGTTGTGTATTTATTTTGTTAAATTTATTCCTAAGTATTTTAATTTTTTGATGCTATTGCAAATGGAACTTTCTTAATTTCATTTTTGGATTATTTATTGTTGGTATATAGAAATAGAATTGATTTTTGTATATTGGCCTTGTATCCTGCAACTCTGCTCTACTCATTTATTAGCTTTAATTGTGTTTTGTGGGTCCCTTAGGACTTTCTAGATGTAAGATTATGCCATCTGAAAATACAGCTTTATATCTTCCTTTCCAATCTGGTTGCCTTTTATTTCTTTTTCTTGTCTTAACTGCCCCACCTAAAACACACAGTACAATGTTAAGCAGAAGCAGCAAGATTGGACATCCTGGTCTTATTTCTGATCTAAGGGGAAAATATACAGTCTTTCTTCATTGAGTATGATGGTAGCTGCTGGTTTTTCATAGATATGCTTTATTGGGTTGAGGAAGTTCCTTCTATTTTAGGAGCCTTTTTATATCTTCCCCAGCATCTGCCTTCAGCCCCCTGCTAAGAAATGAGGGGTCTCAGTGACTACAGCAGAAATGCAGTACTCCAACCCCAGGAGGAATCTGAAGCGTTGTTGTACATAGTGAAGTAAGTGTATTTATTTCATGCTCATTTTCTAAATTCCTATAGTTTCCTACCAGGCATATGCACTGGTTCTGACTTTCATGTTTGAGGTCTTTCTTTTGGGGATCTGCAATGAATGGTAAAACCACAGTGTGTGGTTCTACTCCAGTCAGGCCTGGGCAAGGGCAAAGGTCAGAGAAGAGGTCTTGAGAAAGAGAGCAGCTGCTGAAGTCCCAAGTGAGCCATCTGGCAAAAGTCAGCTTGGGCCCAGGGTCAGTGCATTCTAAATGTGGATACAGGAATAAGACCAGGAATAAAACCAGGAGAAATCCCAATCCCAGTTTCCCAGATTCCAGTCAATGCTAATATTGAATGCTGTGATCTTAATTAAGTAGAACGTGAACATAGATTGTAACATTCAGATACATCTTTGTCCATAGCTTCAGTTAAATTTCCAAATCCCACAGAAAAATTTCACAAAACTGCTGGTCTCTTTCATATCCTATTAGTCAAAGCACTTTCACCATTAACGCATCAGAGGCTCTCTTACGTCTCCTGATTTTCTTCTACTCCTTGCCCTTCCTCTTATTGCACATAAGTCCAGAGTCAAAGGAGAATCATAGGATATCAGAATTGTAAAAACCCTTCCTCAACTCCTACCCTAAACCTAACCGTTTAACTAAATTAAACTTCAACCCAAGCCTGACTGACCCTAACCCTAATCCTCAACCTGACCCAAGTCCTAACGCTGACCTGTACAGCATTCCTCCAGACGCAGGCCTCTTTCTGCAGCAACTCTGATGGATGGCAGAGCTTCGTCCTTGTTTCCTCCATAACCCCTTGTTACCCTTCATCCCCCACCATTCTGCACCACCAGGTACAGACACCACCACCCCCGGCTGGAAAGCGCTATAGGATGTCTCCTTAACTTTTATTCTGAGGTGCTGATTGAATTGATATACCCAAAGATCAAGCTGCTTGTTTCATGACTGCAATGGTAGAAGCAGGTTGTGTTGTATGGGTGTGTGTTGTGTTGCGTTGTATTGGGGAAATGTAAAGGGGGGAGAATTCCACAATCTCCTGAACCTCTACAGCAGTGTAGCTACTTTAGGCTCTCAAAGTAAAGTGGTTCATCTCATCTCTACCCCTCTGACTCACCTACCCTAACTCATCTTTTGGTTTCTTGAAAATGGAGAGGGTTTATTGCATTGTGTCAGATAATGATGCTCCCAGGGCCAACAGGTCCTTTTTTGCAGCCTTCCCTGCAAAAAGTGTTGTCTCTCCACTGGACTCTGGTGGGGGAGGGGTAGTGCTGTGCCCTGGGAGGCCCATGCTCATCTCTGCCATCCCGCTGACCTACCATTTTTATTTCTTGACATATGGAGCACAGCTGCTTGTTTCTGATCAGCATGGGGTTACTCTGGATCCTCCTGGCCTGAGGGGAGAGAGAAACAGAGGGAGGTGAGGAAACAGTGGGGGTATTCAGAGCAGCAAAGAAGGGGGACAGGGCTGGAGGAGTAAGAGAGGTAACAGTTATTCCTTCCATAAAACAGAGGGAGTCTCTGGTCTCAGGAGGTGGGATGGTGGATGCTGAGTCCTAGGTGGATGCTGAGTCCTAGGCGGATGCTGAGTCCTAGGTGGATGCTGAGTCCAGGCTTGGCTGCCGGTGGGAGGTTCAGAAAGAGTTTAGGCAGGAGGGGGTGAACCACAGACTAATCGGTGTCTAATATAGTGGTACAGGTGCAACTCACCCTTCTTCGCTCACACTGACATCAGAGCCATGAGGCATGTTCATAGGAAGAGTATAATATAGGGGAGAAGAGGGTTGGAGGGACAGACAATAACTATCACTTAAAGCCCCCGCCCCCGCCACTCGATTGTCTGCTGACCTCTTACTACATGTGTGTACCCCTGTGACCTGACCTGTTCCTGCTGCCCTGTGAGGGGTGGGGAACCAGGAGAGGAGGAATATGTCTCTGCAGTGCAGGGAGTGCCTGGGGTGTGCTCCCAGGGTGACCTTCAGTGGACTGGTCTGTGAGTAGCTTCATCCTCTGAGAGACATAAAGCATTTGGGTGAGGCACTATTATTGAAGGTACGAGGACTGAAAACTAGAGACAAAGTTGGATTCTTTTGACAAATATTTAAAATACACTTCATCTTTATAGGCCATTTAAAGAGAATCAACTGCATACTACAATGTTGTGGGTTGGTATGTTAAAACATGAGTGTGAACAGCTCGATTCATTCATTCAGCAACGGACAATTATTGTGAGGCCACCTTGTGGGGGGTGCTGGGCTGGGGCCACAGAGATAAATAAGACATTTTCTGGCCCTAAGGCAGGCCAGGGAAAAATACAAATTCACTCATTTGCCCATTCATTAGGTACTGGCGTCCCTGATCTGACCGCAAGCCGCTTACCACTCAGCAGACTGCGTACAAGGAACTCCAATGGTGTGGAAGGTACTATGACAGAAGTATGCCGAGGCCACTGTGAAATGGAAAAAAGCCACAGAACTCACCTGGGTGGGCGGGGGGCATAGACGGAAGGGTCTGAGAAGGGCTACTGGAGCCGGCAATGCCTGGGTAGGTGTTGGTGGGGTGAACAAGTTGAGGGAGGGGAGGACATTCCAACCCCCAGGAAACACTGCAGCAGCGCAGAAGAATGACCTAGTGCATTGGCATCAGGTAACCGAAGTTAGCTGTCTGGTGAGTGGAGTGGGCAGAGAGGTCAGAGAGGCAGAGACTCCTGGGCCTTTGGCAGATTCTACCTTCTGCCAGATCTTCCCTGATCTCCTGGGGGTGGTATCTCCCGGGGTTTGGCTCCTCCTCCCATCCCTCACCTCTGTGAGTTCTGAGACTAAGATACATCTCTGAAACTGTCATCCAAGGCTGGATGCACTAGATATCATAGAAGCAGCAATGATATTTCTGGGCCTTCAGAAAAGAGAGACTACGTCCCATTGCAGGATTAGGAGAAGCTTCGAGAAGTGGCATTTACACTGAGTCTGAAAGGATGCAGAAGGCATAGACAGGTGGAGGTGGCAGTGGGAGGATCCTTGGGCAGATTTGGTTTTGGTGGAGTTACCAGCAGATTCTTGTTTTTCCTGTAGTGGATTCCTTCTCCTTTTCCAGATTTCCGGTTTCTACATAAGAATAAGAGTTCATTGCAAATCAAGCAACAGACATATCTGAGAGGCCTTCAGGCTGCATGGCAGGATCTTGCCAAGTTAATGATGGCTGCAGATGTGACCCCCGAGTTGCATAACCATGATGACCGGCATCCTGTGGGACCTGAAGACAAAATGTTTTATATATTGTCCTGGCCAGCTTTGTTAACTCCTCATCTGTTAAGACACAACTTCGCTATTACTTTCTCAGAAAGTCTTTTTCCTGGCCCTCTTATCATTTTGCACACCCCTAACCTGATTTGGGTGCTTGCCATTCTGAATCCATCACAGACTTGGTATAGCGTTTTGTTGTATTTTGTCCATTATTCTTTCTCCTTCCTTCCTTCCTACCTTCCTTCCTTCTTCCTTTCTTCCTTCCTTCCTCCTTTCTTTCTTTTTTAAATGTGTTTATTTCCTCCACCAGGCTGAGAGTTCTTGAAAAGCAAAAACACATCTCAAACATCTTTGCATCCCTAGAGCCCATCAAGAATCTGGCACACAAGAGGCATTCGAGCTGAGGGGGAGGGGCAGAGGGAGAGGGAGAAGCAGGCTCCCGGCTGACCAAGGAGCCCGACGTGCAGCTCAATCCCAGGACCCCGGGATCATGACCTGAGCCGAAGGCAGACACTTAACCGACTGAGCCACCCAGATGCCTCCGTAGTAAGCATTTTAAACTATCACACATAACATATACTTATATGTGTATACAAGGAAATCGAAGCAAACAATTTGGGATTCCATGTTCTGTAGACCTCCGCTTCCCCCCGCGCACCCCCACCCACCGCCTTGCTTTCTTTCCTAGCCCTGGAACCAAAGGTCTTCCCCTTCTGCAGCATTTGCTGCTCACTCTTGGTTTCCCCAAGGCCAGCTCAGCAGCAGTAGCAGGGATGGCAAGTGAACTGGCTGGGGCTTCAGAGCACAGGCCCCTGGTGGTAACATCTGCAGAGTCAGAGCCACCAAGAAAAGCAACTCTGACATGGTAAGTGGGGTTCTCATTTTCCAAGCAGCTGTCCCCAGGATGGCAGATGGCAGTTGTGATGAGAAAGTGAGAGCAACCTTTTGTAGCCCGGCCAAGGTATGCTGCACAATGCAGCCAGGCCAGAAGCCAGTCTGCTCTTCATATGTCACGATGGGAGAAGTCTTAATATTTGAGGTCAATACCTGCTGAGGTTCGTAAGGTCTGGCTCATGGCCCAAGTCCTTGGCCTTCTTGAATCTTTGATAAAGAAACAGAGAAACATGTTTCTCTCCTTCTCCCCCTCTCCACCTCTCTCTCTCTCACACATACACACATACCTCTCCACATAACAAAAACTGAAAATGTAAAAGCACCAGATGGTGATTTTAAAAATAGCCCTCATGAGCATGCTGAGGAGCACTGACAAATTTGCCTCCATCTTCCCTGCCCTTTGACACCTCTGTTCCTTTCCTCCTTTCCACTCCTGCCTTCAGTGAGAGACACCTAGTGTGTCACCTCTAGTTCAATCCTTTCTGTGAACACAACAAAGAAATTGTGACCCAGAAGGGTTAAGAGATTTGTCCAACCATACATGTATTTAGTTTCAGTGAGCCAGAAACTTCCTTGGATAAAGGGTCAAAAGAAGATTACCTTTCCTCAAGGAGAAAGTGGATTCTTAGGATCCATATGAGGGCATAATGATTCCTATATCCCTTAGAAAAAAAAGTGGTGATCAGAGAGCTATTTTCAATATTCCAAAAAAGAACCCTCTGAAAATTACACATTTTCCTGCGATCTGAAATACCAGCCATCTCCATTAAAGAATAAAGCTGAATATAGTTTTTTTAAAAATACTCATACGGTTGACTTAGAAACATTTCAAACCTGCACAAAGTGTTATCAACAGTCATGCATTTACCGTCCAGACTTATTTTTTTTTTTAAGATTTTATTCATTTATTTGAGAGAGAGAATGAGACAGAGAGCATGAGAGGGGGGTGGGTCAGAGGGAGAAGCAGACTCCCCGCCAAGCAGGGAGCCCTATGTGGGACTCGATCCCGGGACTCCAGGATCATGACCTGAGCCGAAGGCAGTCGCCCAACCAACTGAGCCACCCAGGCGCCCTACCGTCCAGACTTATTAAACTTGGGTTTTATTACTGTCAGATCAGTGGTGGTCATTATTACCTCCCTTTTAAAATTGTATCTGTGGTTACATGGGTCTGGTCAATAGACAGAGGCAAAGGACTGAGGAGTAGGCAGGGTAGTTTCTGTGGTGGTCACGGGCTCTCAAAAACAGAGCCAGTGGGAGAGAAATAAGGAAACGAGCTCTTGGTGGTGAGACAATGGGGGGTTGCCCTCCTGTGCTTTTTCCCAGCCATGTCTGGGCCCCTGCAGCGTCTTTAGGCAAAGCTCTTTGTCACAGGTCTGCTGAGAGCGAGGTAAGTCCTGCTCTCCTCAGGACTCTGACTCCTGAGACTGGAACAACAAACCCAGATCAAAGAGAGGAGAGAGGCGGTGCGGGCAGGAGCCGAGGGAATGGGGCAGCGTTTTCGACTCCATTAGTTCCTGAGTAGCTCTTGCTCAGCGACACCCAACCTGCCAAGTAAGCCAAGGGGTCCCAGCGTCTCCCGCTGCAGGCCCCACGTGGCCCCCGGCCGCGCCGCCTTGCTGAGGAGCTGGGAGCCAGTCACCGCGGGGCCTCCCTTGTGCCTCCTGATAGCGCCCGGGGCTGTTTCGCGGCATCTGGAGGAGTCCATGCCTGTCACTGGCCGGTGAACATCCTTCCTGACAAAGGAGCCGCTCCGCAGGGCAGATGTCTAAACGGGGCAGTGGAGGCTCCATTTCTTCGTGTTCATTTTCTGTTTTTCCTCTTTGTCAGCTCTGCCTTTCCTCTGGTTTCCTTTTTTTTTTTTTGTATTCTGTGCCCCTACCTACTTCCCTGTGTCTCTCTCGGCTTCTGCCTTTGTGTCTGTCTTCCTCTCCCCATCTTCCAGTCTCTGAGCCTCAGTTTTCTTTCTGTCTCTCTGTCCGTGGTTGAACAGTGCTGCAGACACCCAGACACACCTGCCTCTACCACAGGACGGCTCCGGGGCAGGGCAGGAAGGCCACTTGGAATGTGAGTGCTCAAAGTTCGGCCCTCTGACCTGTGACTGGGAAGGGGAAGGGAGCCAGGTGGCGGGACCTTCGCACCTGTGTTCAGAGGCAGCCTTTTGGCGGGTCCCTGATTTAGAGGATAAAGGAAGAGATAGGGTGTCCACAGTGCACTCCACTCCCACCACATACAGCACAGTTTCTTTCCAGAGAGGAGCAGGTCCCTGCTGAGCCCACGTTTATCTCATCGTGTCCATGGGCAGGCCTTCGTGGTCACAGCCAACTCTGTGCAAATCTGCACACCCAGACTTTGTTAAAATAACGTTTATCTTCCTTTAGCCGCCCCGTCTATTTTAGGGACTTTCCCACCATTGCCTCTCTTTGTTCAGCCTAGCAAAAAAAAAAAAAAACCATTCAGGTCTTGCCACTTCTCTGGGTCTTCATTTCCTTTTGAGGGCTCCTGTGTCACGTAAAACTTATCTTGAATACACGTGTATGTTTTTCTGCCGTTAATCTGTCTTACATCAATTAATTCTCTGGCGCGGCCAAACACCCTAAGATGGCAAAGGTAAACTTTGCCTTCTCTACACCTGCTTGCCTTTCCTATCTGCAGGGACAACTGTTTTTCACACACAGGCGCAGAGAGGGGGAGAGAGAGGTGGAGGATCCGGCCCCGGCGCGGTGAGGGTGAGGGCGAGATCCCGGAACTCTCCTCTCCTTGCAAGAGTTAACGACTGGCGGATTCCTGGGCCTGCCCAGAGACGGGCCTCCTCGGCTCAGCCTACTGGCCAAGCCCCGGGAAGCCGTTGCTCTTGGCTGCTCTCTAGTGGTCACCCGGGAGTATTGCAGCCATGAAATTCTAAGCCCTGCGGAAGACGGGCCTCTCACTCGCCCTGGCCGTTATTAAATGTTTTCTTCTCCCGCCGCCTCCTGCCCAGGGGGTCTGGGGCCTAGAGTCTTAATGCCTCGGAAGGCACGATGCACTGAGACTCAGAGCTCACCTGGGATGAGGAGGTGCTCAGTGGCATGGGAGACCCTGTCTAAATCGGAAGTTCAAAGAGACAGTGACCGGAAGGCTTCCAGCTGGTTCTGCAGCAACTGCCCGGCGGATCCTGTCCGGGCTCAGCCCCCTCGGTGCACGTTACGGGGACACTCGCCCCTACAAGCCTGTCCCGGGGGTTGGGGGATTAGTGCCGTGACTCAAGCACAGCCCTGCCCCTAACTGTCCTGCGCTGAAAACCTGGAACATCTCTCCCCGCCGCTCCTGGCCCCTGGGGTCCTCTGCGCTCCGGCTGGGCCCACCCACCCGCGTGGTCCCGTCCCCGTCAGCCCGCAGGTGTGGCCTGATTCCTCGTTTTCAAGCCCTTTCTGCACGCTCAGGCTCCGCGTCTTTGCTCCCCTGCTGCTTCCCTCCGCTGTGGAAATACCTTCCAGATCGCATGCGGGAGCCGCTTCCTCTGGAACCGTTCCCTGGTGCTCCCTGCTCACCCCTCCTTTCCCGCCCATCGCCTCGCTCGACCGCTGTGCACCTGTGCGGTCCGCGCACCTGTTCTTGGAGGTGCATCGGACTCGCCCCTCTCCCTATCGACGCTAAACCACAGAAGGCCTCCCTAAGCAGGGGTCTACCTCCTGTCACGACGGCCGGCCCCCTGGTGGCTCGCAGAGCGGAGCTGTCCCCATGATGGGGCGTCCCCGAGCGGGGAGCGGGGCGCTGTGACAGTGTTTAGGAACGCCGCCCAGGCCCACCAGCAGCCGGCCTGTGTACTTCTCAGGTGAGAAACTGCTCGTCCGCCCGGGAGTTCCCTCCCTCTGTCTCCCCACACTGCTGACTTCCTCCGGCACCTCTAAGATAGGGAACCCTCTGGGCACTGCCCAGGAGCCAGTCACGGTGGATTTCTGGGAGGTGGAGGGGATAGGCGGAGGACAAGAGGAAGTTCCACAGGTGTAGGATCTTGTACGTGGGAGACATAAGGGATCCAGGGTTGGTGATGGGACAGGGTCAGAGGCTCCAGAAGCTAGGACTGGCTCAGGACACAGGCTGAGCAGCTGTCCCTGAAGACCTCGGGGCCTATTTCTCCAGAGGATTGTGTTTGTTTGTTTTCATTTTTTGATGATTGTAACCTTTATTCTTAGTGCTAGTGCACCGTGAGCTTGAGTGAGCCTGCGATGCTCATTCTTTTCATTCAACAACTATCTATGGAACAGTGATGATGTTCCAGGCCCACGGCTCTGCTAAGAGATAGGAAACACTGTTACATTTACCTTCAATGTCATCCTGGAACCACTATGGGTTTCTTTGCAATTAAAAAACAAAACTGCGTACCTTAGATAAGACATCTGGAACTTGAAACAAAATAGGCAAATTCCTATCCTTCTTGGATGAAATCAGAAAAGTAGCAGAGGCATGAGGATATCTGAAGTAATCAAAACAAAGCAAGTTAGGACCACAGTCTCTGGTTTGAAAAGCCAAGCCCATGGTTGTTTCAGAGATGTAGGGGTCAAAACGAACAGGCCCAAGATGTACCACTCTGGCCTGCAGATTATTTTGAGCTGAAAACAATCAAGGCCCAAAAGACTCAGGAAGAAACTTTGACCTTCCCCTTAACTGCCTAAAAGAATTTAGAGGACCTGCTCCAGGAGGAGAGCTATCCCATAGATTATATGTAATATAATATCAACTAGGTAATGAAGACAGGAAGGAACTTCACAAAGTCTGTTGAAATTCATCTCTGTGTCCCATTGTTTCTGGATGGCCCAGCAAACATTTGTTTACCAAACTTTGACACTTTCCATTCTTCCTGTGAATTGTTTTCCTTCCCTTTGAAGTCACCAACCCCTGTCCCCTTCTCCTTACTTAGTTCAGGATGACATATATATGACATTTGGCATGACTGTCTTTGGAATCTCATGTGGGTTCCTGTATGTACAAAATTAAATTTGATTTTCTCTTAGTAATGCGTCTCATGTCAATTTGATTCTTAGACCAGCCAGAAGAAACTTGAAGGGCAGAGAAAAATTTTTTCCTTTCCAACAGAGATAACCAGGGGACACCCAGAAGAGTTGTTTCCCACCCCAGTCCTGAAGGGCACAGACCATTTGGCAGCTTCCAAAGGATGGCTTTGCCCTCTTAAGTGATTCTGGCTTCTGTGTCCTTTTGTTTTGAACTAACCAATGCCAGTTGTTAATTGTTGGGAGACAGTATACAAATTAAGGCAGGAAAAAAGTTGTTCATAAATGTGTAATGGGTGAAATGCAACCAGATCTCCTTGAAAAGACCTGTGTAGAAATTATTCATATTTAATAAGTGCAGGTTTTTTTCATGCCTGGTCTGCTTTCTTGGGAGTCTGTGTCCTTGGGCACTGAATCCACTCATTTCTTCCCATGGAACATATTCTTCCTCCAACCACTCTAGAACATTCTTTCTTTCTAGTCAGGGGGTGTAGCAGTGAAACTGCGGGGACAATATCAGTTCTCCTCACAGGGTGTGACCTGCCTCGCAGCTGTTGTGGCTCATTTCATCACAATATAAGGGGCCAAGGCATTCAGGGGGCCTGGTCATCATAAACTGCTTGTGTGTGCAATACTCTGCATGTCCCTGGCATTCCAGAAATGGAAACTTGGCATGCCAGGAACACCTCTCCTCTTTAATGAGGAAAGATTTCATTGTTCATTGTTCATTTATAACTCAGGCATGTGAAAGGAGTTTGGTATTCCTGAGGCATTTACAGTTTCATTTCTCCTCACCATTTCCTTGGGCCCTGGTAGAACAGGGGCAGTGGGTCTGACCCAGCCCCTTCACTGCCTTTATCTTTGATTTGTGAACAGCCTGCCTTGGACTTGACACCCAAATGCTGACCTAGGGAGACCAGAGGCCACTCTAGAGCTGCTTCAGCACTCAATAATCTCAAATCAATAGGGCCTCAGTGTGACCTGTGGGCTTTTGAGACTGACGATGAGTGTGTCTTCCATGTAGCAGGGCAGTCTTCTTTGAAGAAGGAGGTCTGTGAAGGCCCCGGTGTTCAGAGGTGGGCTTCACTCGTCTAGCCCTGTACGTGTGTACAGGGGCTTGTAGTTGGGGGTGCTCTGAGTACATTTCACTAAATGTTTCTTTCTGTTTTTTAGACTGTTCTGTGTTAGAACTACTTGTCCAAAACCAGGTAATACTTAAAGCACATTTATAACTTTCTTACTGAGGTCTTAGAAAAAGTTTTTGCCAAAACAAACAGCTTGGAACCCAGAGTTTAAACCAGATGAAGAGTTTTTAGTCGTTAAGAATTGTTGATACTTAAACCATCCTTTCAAAAGACTTTGCATTCCTATGTCGTCTCCCCGAAAGCGCCAGGCACCACCCTGGTGCATATCCAGTCAGTGTCTTTTGAGGTAGAGAAGTGCAGTTTCTCTTCACAAGGGCTGAGATTGCTGCCCAGATACTCTGTTTAGAAATGAGTAGAGCTCCACTGACCACTGAGGTAATGTCTCCTTACGACTAGCTCAAGGTTAGCTGGCCAGAGGGAAAACTACCCCTTCCCTTCTGACTGTTAATAGTCTGTCCTTTCTGATACTCCAGGACCTGGCTGTCAGTTGTGTTCTGGGTCTGCCTTCTTCAAGCCCTCATCCTGTTCCCCCTCCCTACCCCTGACCCCAAAACTGTACAATCAGGGAACAAGAGCACCATGCCCAGTGCTGCTTTACTTTTGGCTGCAGGGGCAGGTCTAACGGGAATGGGGCTAAGATGGGATAGCAAGCTGTTACTCTACTTAGATGTCAAACGCTAGCCGTTTCACATTAGCTAGACGTGAGCTAGAGTTTAGATACAAAGTTAAGTAAAAATAGCAGAAAAGAGCAACAGGCACTTCATAGGTGCTCTGAAAATACACAAATCTGTCTAGCTGTTTACTGAGAATGTGGCTTTTAAAAGGAGCAGCTGATAAAGCAAACATCTATGTTATTGAAGAGGGGATGTGGGGAGAGCGTCCCTCACGGAGACTCACTTATCTATGGGCAGGAGGGTATGTGTCTCCCTTTTCCCCCTCTGATTTCTCCCATTTGCCCCCACATTACCTCACATTCCCCCTTCCTTCCATTTCCCCTCCCCAGAGCAGGGCTATATCACCATAGCCGGGGACCAAAAGTAGAGGAGGAATGAGGAAGCCCAGTTATTTCAAGTGTCAGCACTAAAACGCTACTAACACACAAAGACCTCCAGTTTTGAAACACAGATTCATGTTCCATAGCAGTTTGTCTGGAAGTAGCAGGGCTGGTGAGATTGGCGGAGATCGTCTCAAAGGGATATACGGGCAGTCACTACTCTCTAAAGACAGGAATTTATGGTTCTAGACTTTTGATGGTTAAAATTAGTAAGTTTCAAATTGGAAGTGATTGGATAGGCAGCATCCAGGGACAAAATTCTTTTGTATTATTGAGTGGCGGTTGTTGAGAGGGAGGTTAATTGAGATCTCATCCCCCTGCCAAGCCTATACTCAGCGCCCACTTTTGTCTGAGAAACCCGGGCCATTTCTGGTTTTTGAACGCTCATCTTGGGTTTCTTAACTGACCAGATTTGCCCCTGATAATTGCCCCCAGAAATCATCTTCTGTGATGTCTTTCTTGCAACCTTTGCCCTCAGTGGCTGAGCTGTTACCTTTTGGGGATGCTGAGCACTAATGGCTTGTTTATGAGGCTGGCCTCACTAAGCCAAGGAATCTTGCCAAATGTTGGAACAGAAACCTGGAGAGAAATGGAAAGAGATCATTTTGCAGACTTTATTGCATTTGAGAACTGCCATCAAAACAATGACCAAAGTAAGCTAATGGCAGCTATATAAAAGCCAGCACTTTACAAAACATTTTTATTGGAGCTTTTTGAGTCCCCCGTAAAGTACCCAAGAGCAAACAGAGTTCTCTCCACTTAACAGATGAAGAAATCAAAGCTCAGACATTGTGATTTGTCAAGTCACACAGCTAATAAGTGGATTCAGGTTTTCTGACTTTTGTGCCCACTGTATCTGGCGTTCTACTATATCTATCCCTTTGCTTCTTTATTACTTCCATCTGTTTATGCATCTATGAAGTCAGCTGAATATTAGCAACCTCCTATTCAGTCTCGCACTGTTTTCGGTCACAGGGCCCTCCACCCCAATTCCTTCTAGGCAGCAAAGAGGAAAGAACCACACTTTGAAGCTACAGACAACTGGATGTTTATCTCCGTTGATCACTTTCCAGCTGGTGGCTTTGGACAACTCACAACCTCTCTGAGCCTCAGTTCTGTCCTCTATGAAGATATCATCACTTTACAGGTCAATGTACAAGACAGAAGGCTCCAGGAGAGCAGGGATTTTTGTTTGTTCCAGTCACTGCGGTATCAGGAGCCCCTAAAACAGTATTTGCAGGTACTCCCTGAATTGGTGTCCAGTGAATTCACGGATGCATGGGAAGTCCCCAGTTGAGCGCCTGGCTTAATAACAGGAGCTCAATAAAGTAGGCTTTATAGTCTCTCTTTAACAGCCCAGCCTCTATCTCTGGCGTTCGGATGCCAAATCCCGTCTTTCTGTCGGGCATTCGCTTTTTCCTAGGCTCTGAGCCTGCGCCCTCCCTAGAGGAGCCGGGAGGTCCTCCGAGCCGCCGGGAGAGGGCAGCAGCGACCTCGCAGTCCCGCCGGCCGGGAAAGGGCGCTCCTGCCGCGGAGGTGGGGGCGGACCCGGAAGTGCTCGGCCGCGCCCGCGACCCCGGCGCCCCGGATGGGGAAGGAGACGGGCGACCGTCTTACCCCGGCCGCGCAGCCCCAGGAACTGCGGGCAGGTGGGTTACGAGTGGGAGACCGTCTTTCCGGGCCTCTTTATCCTTCGCCATCGCCCGCAGGCCCAAGGCTGGTGAGGGGCGGCGGCGGGCGGGGGAGGCCGGGGAGGGGGAGTAGGGCGCCCCCGGGGACACCTGCCGGACCCCACGGAGCGGCGTTGCGCTTTTCGGCTCCGCGGACCCTCCAGCCCGGGCGGCGGCCGGGAGCTCCCTGGGTTGGGGTCCCTGCTGCAGTGAGGGGTCTCCCAGAGTGTCTCGCTTGTGCAGCAAAACCTATCGTGGTCTCCGTGGAGGAAATAAGGTCGGGCAGTAAGAATTTTTTTCGCAGACTTGTTGGATGACCCCGGTATTTCTGACTCTTTTAAGTTTTCATTGTGAAAAAGGAGAAAACGTCGTGAGAGTCTCCCCTGTAGAAGTAGAATGATAACCCTTTAAATGATGTTAAACTCAGTTAATGGGTTAAGAATCTTTAGTTTTTCTGAGTCCTTGGTTTTAGCCGAATAAACTGTAGAACTCATACCTTTTTGTATTGTGCAGTTTACTGTGGTCTTTAGACTGGTACCTTTTTTTTTAAATAATAGATGCCTTTGAGATCTCAATAAATAAAGGCTCTGGATCCTATCCCTAGAAATTTGCATTAATCGCAGCTGCAAGGATACAGTGACAGGGAGTGTTTTTGGATGCTCTGAAGCCCATCCACAGACCTCAGGGATATATGAATCCCTGAGTTAACTGGTTTAGAGGTAGACATGATGTGAGGCCCCGGCTTTGGGGTCAGACTTTGGTTTGAATTTGGTTCCATTGTTTACCACTGTTAATTTGGGCTAAAGTTATGTAAGCGGTTTGAATCTCAGGTTTTTTGGTTTTTGTTTTTGTTTTTTTACTAATTAAAGTGGAGCTAATGCTAACTTGGAAGGTGGGGATTAAATGAAAGAAGCTGCAGAAGGCACTCAGCACATAGCAGGTACTGAGTTAAGTAATAGCTAACAGGTGTCTTTTATTATCCATGGGATTATAACTTAAAGTCTGAAATGAAATGTTAATGTCCCCAATTATAAAATGGCCACCACGTATATTTTGCTCCAACTTTTAATAAACTGAGTTGGTTTGATTTTAACTGGGTCCTTCCCTTGACCTTTCACAGCTTTCATACGTTCATAGTCTCTCTTTTTCTAGGAACTTGGCTGTATTGTCCTGCCTCAGAGAGCAAACTCATCTACTGCAGGCCTGGCCTGGGTTGCTGCCTTTGAAACTCGGAACAATACCAACCACAACACAGCATGGAATTTCTAGAGAGGTCTTATTTCAAAACTTTATAAAGAACAAGAACCACATGGACTTGTGCAAGGGAGGTGGAACTGGCCTGTGTTTGAGGGAGAGGATCATGTGTGCCCAACCTGGAACTAACACGAAGGAGGCCAAGTGGCAGAAGATCTTGTATGAACGACAGCCCTTTCCTGATAACTATGTGGACCGGCGTTTCCTGGAAGAGCTCCGGAAAAACATCTACGCCCGGAAGTACCAGTACTGGGCGGTGGTATTTGAGTCCAGCGTGGTGGTACAGCAGCTGTGCAGTGTCTGTGTTTTTGTCGTTATCTGGTGGTATATGGATGAGGGTCTTCTGGCCCCCCTGTGGCTTTTTGGGACTGGCCTGGCTTCTTCACTGATTGGTTATGTTTTGTTCGATCTCATTGACGGAGGTGAAGGACGGAAGAAGAGTGGGAGGACCCGGTGGGCTGACCTGAAGAGCGCCCTCGTTTTCATTACTTTTACGTATGGTTTTTCGCCAGTGCTGAAGACCCTGACGGAGTCTGTCAGCACAGATACCATCTATGCCATGGCGGTCTTTATGCTCTTAGGCCACCTCATTTTCTTTGACTATGGCGCCAATGCTGCCATTGTATCCAGCACGCTGTCCTTGAACATGGCCATCTTTGCTTCTGTCTGCCTCGCGTCACGCCTGCCCCGGTCCCTGCATGCCTTCATCATGGTGACATTTGCCATCCAGATTTTTGCCCTGTGGCCTATGTTACAGAAGAAACTGAAGGCGTGTACTCCCCGCAGCTACGTGGGAGTCACACTGCTTTTTGCATTTTCAGCCTTGGGAGGCCTGCTGTCCATCAGTGCTGTGGGAGCCATCCTTTTTGCCCTTCTGCTGGTTTCCATCTCTTGTCTCTGCCCTTTCTACCTCATTCGCCTGCAGCTTTTTAAAGAAAACATTCATGGGCCTTGGGATGAGGCCGAAATCAAAGAAGACTTGTCCAGATTTCTCAGCTAAGTTAGAGACTTCCATTCTGTTATTAAGGCAAGCTGATAGACTAGCCTCCTAACTAGTATAAGATTTGAATCTTACAAGAGTCCCATTCTGGAAGCAACGTACCAATGTGGGTCGGGGAACAGAGATCAAAAGAAAAAACTAACCAAAGGCGTGGGTGGTGAAGGTGCTTGCCCTTTCTGTTATTTTGTGGATGAAAAAGCTTCCTGGGGCCCTCTTGAATTCTTGCCTGTCATCCACTGTAACAAATAAAGTGATGTGGTTTCTATTTATTAAATAACAACACATCCATTAAGTTGTCTCACGATTTTTCTGTAAGCAGAAGGCTGACGGGGCGTGAAGATTGAAGAGAGAATGAAAATATGTGTGTTGATGAGTAAAGTCACTTTGCTCTACCTTTATCTAGAGCTCAAATGCTAGAATCCTGGATGCTGTGCTCTCTTATTGGCTAAGATCACAGAATCCGTCACTTCACCTTGACTCCCGAGTTTCTCCTTCGTTCTCAGTGAAGCATGGACACACTACAAGGGAGAGTGTGATGTTCATAATACATAATCAGAATGCCAGGGCATTCAGAGAGGCTGAAGTAGTTAGGAACTATTTGGTAGAGGAGGTGGCATTTGAGCTTGGTCTTGGAGGTTAGGCGGGATTTAGGTAAAAGATGGTTTTAGGGCAAGGTGGCAAAGGCCTTTAGGAACCAGGTCAGTAATAAGAACAAGTGAAGCCAGCAGACTTCGTGTGACGAATGGCAGCTGAACGCTGAATGGAGTGCGCCCTGGCCAGCGAGGGCAGCCGCCGCTCCCCCTGAGGGTTTCTAGCCAGAACGTAGGCCTGGCTGCAGATCTGGAAAAAGTTCTGAGTAAAATCCAAAATGAAATCTCAGTATCACAAATGTGATTTTTGTCAAATTCTGTCAAATTTAAATCTGGACAGAAACCACACTTGGATGCAGCCTGAGGCCACCATTGTGCCACATCTGTTGTTCGGGTGAGCACAGAGGTGAGGAAGTGTTTCATGGGGGTTCAGGGTTATGGGGATTGGAGGAAAAGTTGGAACAGGAGGTTTGCGTGACAGGAACTTGGGCTTTATACTGTGGGTCATTGGGAGCAATCCAGCTTATCTAAGCAGGGAGTAAATGATTAGATCATGGGCTGATTATGCAACTGCTCCGTGTCTTGTTTTTCATCTGTAAAGTGGGAATGGAATCTGCAGAACGCTCTGAAGAGCCCTGGACATGTGGCACTACGTCCGTGTCGGCGGCCGCTGTCACCAAGTTGATCAGTAGGAAGGCTGGAAGACGACAAAGTACAAAACGCATCAGGTGCTTCCCAGAGGAGCTGGTGTCTCATGAAATAACTCACTTGGGGCAAGTCCCTGAACCATCTCACTGGAGATTAGCCTCAAGTCAGAAATTTCTTCAGAGGTAGTCGTCTTCCGAAAGAGTTCTGCTGTTTTTCTCCGAACATAGATTTCTCAATGTCTTGAACTAGTGTGTTCAGTACTGTCACCTCACATCATTCTTTTTCTGATTTGAATTTGGACTGATGAGTATAGTGTTTCATTAAAATGGGTAGTTTTCCCTAAGGCACGTTGGATTTTTTTCGCAGCCCCAAGGACACTGGCTCATGGGGAGAGATGATCTTGGAAACTGACTTGAGCTCAAAGCATCCATCCACTGCCTGTGTTGGCTGTGGCCTTTTCATGCCTCGGGAGAGGCCAGAACTGGCTCGTAGTTGCTATATGGTTCACATCAGGAACAGGGCCAGGTGTTAGTGGTTGAAGGTAGTAAAGAATTGTTTAAAATTGTGCATTATTTCTATCCTAATACATTTGCCTTACTTGAATGGTTTCTGATGATCAACTTTAGGGAACTCACGTAGCAGCTGCATCCATGTCGATGAACAGAAAGTTCTCCAAATTTGAACCACTTTCAAGAGTAGTTTCAGTGGGATGAATTAATGGGCCTGTGCTGTCATTTTCAGCTCTTCTCCATCACGCTGTATGTAGTATGTGGAGCGCCCCCGGCCTGATCCTCTTCAGTTTGACGGTTGTAGTTCAGTGTGGAGGTGGCTGGGGGATGGGAAGTTGAGGGTTGGATGTGAGGGGGTGGAGTGGGGCAGCCAGCTCAATTCAGGTAGAAAGGTGGCAAAAAGGATATTCCAGCTGGAGTGAATAGTATGTTCAAAGCACGCAGGGAACGGACTCATCCTGGCAGGGGACAGAAGCACAGAGCTGTGGGGAGAGGGCTTGAGGTCTGAAAGTGCTGAATACTTGGAGTTATCATCACCTATACTCAGCGCAAACTAAGGACGTTTAGAAAAGGGATATAAGATTCCCACCAAACGCAATGTTACGCATAAATATGAGATAGCTCAGTTTTCAGGCTGAGCTAGAGAGGCTGAGGCCGGAGAGCCCTGGATGAAGGGTGGGGACGACGGTGGGTGTGGGCATGAGAGGCCTGATGAGAGAGATTCTCTGAGATCTTGGGAGACTCATGCTGGGAAATGGGAGGGACTGGAGGATGACTGGGGCCTCTGTCTTGAGCGGATTTGTGTACCACTCACTATTCCATGAAAAAACAGGTGAGAACGGGTTTGGAGGTGAAGTAGATAAGAAAATAAGAATGGGACCCATTAAGTTTGAGGTGCCTGAAATGGTACACTCAGGCTAAGGTGTTCCAAACGTAGTATCTGGAGGACAGTGGCTCCAAATTCTGGGCGTATTCTAGAAGGGTATTGAAATCTAAACAGAATCTAGTGCTTTTGTACTTGGAATTCTTTGTATAGGATTGGTTGCCTCATAACCAGGCTGTGGTGGAATTAGAGATGGATCACAGAAGGAGAATTAAAAAATCAAAATGATAACCAAAGGGAAAGAATGCCCTATGAAAACAGATTAGAGAATTGAACACCACGCCCTGGAAGGAAGGCTCAACAGATACAGAGTCATCACCTATAACACTGAAAAGGGCCAAAGTGAATGTTGATTTGTTTACCAAGTCATGAGTGGGAGAGGACACCCTTTGAAATTTGAGCTGGGCGAGTTTCAGACAAATGAAAATATAATTTTATACACTTTCTGCCTGTAACTCCAAGAAGTTCCCCAGACCAAGAACATAAATGGATTCCAAAAAGGTTTGGGAAAAAATACAAATAAGCCGTAAACACTTTGTAAGAAAATGTTAAGAAATCCCAAGCTCGTACATGGTACTCCCTGAGGGATGATGAGGCTTCCTCAGGGCACGCTGCTTGTTGCTGCTGACACAGGGATGCAGGCCCAGATGATGATGATGGGTATGACCTGGTGTGACAGTTGTTGGGAATGCTACTCCTCACTAAAGGACAGTGATGCAGCCAGTCTCTTAAATTTAAGCTACGCTGAAAGAGTGCAAGCAGAATATTAAGGACTTAGATTTTTCAGAGAATATTATGGTGTGTGTGGGAAAGGAAAGGGGAAGGCATTACCATAGCATTGGAATTAAAATCCCAAACCAAATGCTTGCTTGCATAGGCAAATGTTAGCCCTCCCTTCTCCGCACCCCTTTCTCCCAGCCCTGCTTCCTGTCAGTAGGTAAGGCTGGATGGAGAGGGTGGTGGTGGCAAGTGAGAGCAAAGAGGGAGGAATGAGGAGGCAGCTTTGCCTGTGCCTCCAAAATGGCACCAGGGCTTGCAGTTGGGATAGACGGGGTCAGGGGAACGCAGAGCTATAGAGCAGTGGGTGTGCTTCGTTTTGGGGCATGATGTGGCTTAGAGACGATTGGCAGGGAGCTAGAAGGCTGTCGGGGATCTGAGGATAGCAGTACGTTGGGTCTGTGCGGCGACCAACTTGGTTGTCAGTGTTAGGCCTCTGTACCGTGGCATAAACTTTTTGAGTGAGCCTTTGAGCAGCTGGCTTCAATTGTGGATTTAAGAATCCATGCTGAGCGTATTCAAGGAAGCCTGGAGCCACTCTACAAAAGCCAAAGGCTCAAGGTCAAGACAAAGAAAAGCCAGCAGAGGGCATCAGTCACACAATTTTACAATATTCCAAACGCACTGGATGCAGGGAAACAGGGCTGGGACACAGTGCCATCCTGTGGAAGTTATTGATACTCCTTTTTGTAATGAAATTCAGTGGAATTCTTGATGAATTGTAGTTTGAGAAATAACTACATGGTTTGAGGTCCCCATAAATTCAGGAAATAAATAGCACGTTGGGATTTGATAAATTATAATTGCTACATTTTCAAGCACCCAGTGTGTACCAGGCACTGTGTTAGACACTTTTTATGCATTATCTTATTTACTTGTCATAACAATCCTGTAATACAGGTATTATTTTCATTTTACAGCTGAGGTGACTGAGACTCGTAGTGAGCCAGGAACTTGCCCAAGGCTGTGTTGCCAGTTTTGGCTGATACTTTGATTTTCTGACAGCTGAATTGCATGCAGGGCTAAAGGCTAACTGGTAGGCAGTTGCTTTTAATGCTTTCTCAAATCCCTCACCACCCCCTTTATCCCTTATTCCTACTCCCAACATCTAGCAAAATATTTATTGTCCACCCAGGCTGATGTCTACTCACATTCTGCCATTCACATTTTATGATGTTTGGCCTCAGGAATGTATTCATTCAGCAAATATTCACTGAGCACTAACTGTATGACAAATACTGTTCTATGTGCTTGAAGTACATCTAGGGACAACGTGGACAAATGTCCTCGATCTAGTAGAGCCCACCTTCGAGCAGGAGGAAACAGACAATAAACATAAGTAGAAGATAATGCTATGGGAAAAAAGGGGGAAAAGTGTCAATGGTATTAAATAAGGGGGTCAGGGTAGGTTTCATGGAAAAAGCAACATTTGACCAAAGACCTGAAGGAGGTGAGCGAATAATTCAGATTCCCAAGGGACGAACATTCCAGGCAGAGGGAAGAGCTGCTGTAAACGTGCCGGCAGAAGACCCCAGGCTGCCTGGCATATTTGGGGGAGAGCAAGGAGGGGCTGACATGGAGTGACCAAACGGGACAAAAGACGAGGCCAAAGAGGTAATGTGGGGTTCTAGATCACGTGTGACACTACAGGCTAGTAAAAGGACTCTGGCTTTTACTCAGAGATGGGAGCCATTGGAGGGGCTTGGAGAAAAAGAGGGATGTGATTTGGCATACATTTTGGAAGGCGCATTCCAGTTGCTGTGGGGCAAGACCAGAGCAGAAAGAAGCATTAGGAAGCGCTTGTAGTCATCCAAGCAAAGGTTGATGGTGCTCAGAACAGAGTGATAGCAGAAATGGCAAAAACAAGTCACGTTCTGGATATAATTTGAGAGTTGAGTCAAGGGCTTCTTGACATACTAGTTGTGGGGTATGAAAACAGAGAAGAAGCGTAAGTGACTCTTAAGGGTTTTGGCCCATGCAAATTGAAAGAGATGTGATCAATTGAGCTGGGTGCCAAGGGGATATGGGTGGAGATTTTGGGGAAGAAAATCAGTTTGAGGCATGTAGGATATGAAATGTAGACATAAGGGCTGAAAGGTTGAATAGGGAGTTCGATGAGTTTGGATTTTAGGAGCAATGTATGGGATGGAAATGTACATTTGGGAATTGTTGGTATATAAATGCTATGAGACTATCATCAAGGAGAGAGATCATCAAGGAAGTTGATATGAACCAAGAAGAGGACCAAGAACTCCAAATTAAAAGGTTGGAGAGAAGAATAAGCAAATTGATTTGGAAGTTGGAGTCCTGGGAACCAAGTGCAGATGACTCGAGGGAGAGGAGATGATCAACTGTGATCAGACGAAAATCTGGTAAATCAAGTAACATAGGGACAGAATTTACCATTGGATTTAGCAGGGAGGGAGTCATCGGTGGTGCTGAAAAGAGCAGTTTTTGGTGGAGTGGGGGGGTGGTAAGAACCTATTTGGGGTGGGTTTAAGAGAGAAAAGAGAAGGGGAATTGGAGCAGCAAGTACAGGCAACTTTCTAGAAGTTTTGCTTCAAAGGCGGTCCAGGAAACAGGACAGAACCTGAAAGGGGAGGTGAGGACAAGAAACTTGTTTTTTAAGATGGGAGAAATGATACCAGGTTTGTATGCTGATGGCAATGAAACAATAGAAAGCAGTAGTTGATGTGAGGACAGTGAGAATATTCTTGAGCCTTTGAGAGGAGAGGGGGTCTCGTGCCCGAGTGGGGAGCCTGGCTTTGGCCAGAGGACAGGACCGTTACCTATGGCAACAAGTGGAAGGTAGATACATAGAAATGCTCTGGTGAGAGGGTAGATGGTGACTGGGTCGATGAGGTGATGGGGATTTTTGGAAGTTCTTTTCTGATTGCTTCAATTTTCCTAGGGAAGTAGGAGGCAAAGAATCAGCAGCGAGTGAGGATAAGGGAGGAAGTGTTGGGGGAGCGAAGAGAGAAAAGGTAGGAGATAGTTTAGGAAGTTGGGGCAGTGAATGAACTAGGGATGGTTAGTGTAATTGCTCGGCAGGATTAAAGGCTCACTTGAATGTGGTGATCATGACTTTAAAGCGAAACTAATTAGTTTGGTTGTATGTGTGTGTGTTTTCCAGACCGCGTACACGTACACGGGTGCAAAGCGGAGGAGGTGGAGAGTTGAATATCCTCAGGGTGGTGGTTTTATCAAATCGAGAGGAGGACAAGGGAGAAGAGTACACACACATGGGCATGATTATAGTGATCGACCATGGCATCTAGTTGGGTAAGAAGGAGAGTGAACCGTAATGGGGGTGAAGGGCAGGGAGAAGATCAATGAATTGGAGTCCAAGCAGTTAGGAGCTTAGGAAGTGAAGAGCAGAGAATAAAGACAAGGCTATCAGTCTGGGAGTGAGTAGCTGAGGTAGAGTTGGGGGCAGCATCACTGGAGAAGTGAAGTCCAAGAAAATAAGAAGCGGGATGGATGGGCTGGGATGTTGGAAGGATAATTTATACCTCTGTGAAATCCCCGAGAATTAATGACAGGGAAGAGGAGCTAAAATCATCAAGGAATGAGGGAACGTGAACTAGGGGTTGGTGGCTCAAAGCAACCGCGAGGGGTAGTATGTGCTGTTGTCTGAGGCTCAAAGCTGAGGGTTTTAGGGTGGACGGAGGAAGAATGGTCTGAAAGCAAAAGTGAAAAGAGGAGTCGGCCCCTCAGGTTCAGCAGTAGGAGGGCTGTGGGGCACAAGCTCCCACCTTCTGAGACAACTGCAGGGGGAGCGGTGCCCCGAGAGGAGATGCAGGTGGTGTCAGAGCAAGAAGGCGAAGGACACATCCGGACAACAGGTTGAAGATACAGGGGATTTTGCTGATGGGGGAAAGTAGATTACAGAGGGCCCGGGGTAAGGGTTCCAGAAGCCGGGGAGGGCAGCTCAGCATGAGCGAGTCCAGAACCGTGTGGCGAGGAGGAGCGGGGAGGAGGGGGACCTAGCGGTCTAGGGGATCTTGGAAGACGGACATAGGCTGGGGAAAGGGCTCATCATAAAAGTCCCGGTGGGTTCAAGGCAGCCGGCAGGGAGAACTCAAGTGTCGGTGGGCAGGAGGGAGGTGGGGTCTGAGTGTGCAGGCTTCCTCACGTCATCACGAACCTGCTACTATTGCTTGCTAATGGGATTAATGTGTTAATTCTCTGGGTGATGCACATTTTAGCAAGAGCCTTTTGGGGACACCAAATTCCTGAGAACTGTGCAATCTTCCATCGGTGGGGCCGTGCCACTTGCCGTCTTCTAGAAAGTTTAATTCTGGGTAAAGAGATCAAAGCTTCGATAAGAGGCAGGGTTTGGCCAAGGTCCTGTGGATGGTCAGTCCCGAGGAGGCACGCTCCCCTGGCCATGGGGACGGCTCTGGACAGCTTAGCTGCAGGGGAGACCCGCTGGGGCTGGGCGAGCGAGCTTAGACCATGCTAACGTTCTGGGCTGTTTTTGTTTTTTTTGTCGTCTTTCTCGGCTCACAGGTGTGATGAATGTTGGTCTATTTACCTCGGGAAACAATAGCCATCACCAACCAAACCCAAACACCATTTTCCTCCCAGATACATTACTGTGAGTAACGGGGGCTCCCCCGGAGAGGAGGTGGTTAGGAAGCCTCTGCTTCCCAACTGCCCAACATTTCCTCAGTACTGGGGGCCTGGCAGCATCGGGGTGTTGGTACCTCCTCACGCCCATCGGGTAATGCAGGGGCCCAAGTGCCAGAGGAAGGGGCTTAGAAAGGCAAACGGCCTTTTCTGCCACCATCTGGCACCAATTGGTGCCCGGGTTCAAATGACACCCAGGATCAGCCTGAGGTCTTGTGCCCTACACAGACTAGCCCTACAATCCCTTGACCATATGTTGCTGGGACAATGGAACAAATTGATTTTGCCAATGCAGAGGTCGAGGGAAGCGGTGATCCCTCGGGGCCCCGGCAAAAAGCTGGCCCCTGCTTTCCCAAGCCCTGCTGGCTCCCTGCTCCCCACTCCGGGCCGGCCCTGTGGCCTTGTGCAGAGCCCAAGTAACATTTGGACGCTGCTCAGTGAGAACACTGTGGGCCTCCCACTCCTTTTAAATTGCAAAATAAGCAGATGCTCAGGCCCCGGGCAGCTTTCGCGTGTGCAAGCTGTATTTTTGTCTTTAAAAGAGAAAAAGCCAGCAGGCAGAGGAGCTGTCTCCTTGGCTCTAACGCCTTCTCTGCTGCCTTCCAAGAGGCTCCCTTGGAGATGAGAAGTGGGAGCAACAGATCCAGCCCAGAAGAGCCACAAAGCCTAGGCTTTCCAGAGTGTTAGGTGAAGCTTGAGAGACATACTTTGCTAGGAGCTGTTTTGAGCGGTAGAACCCATGTCGGTGACTTCTTCATTCCTGTCTTGAGGATCCTTCGGTCTCCCTGAGGCCCGGGGAGTTTGCTAAGGCTTGGTTTCCTCTGTGCCTGCTCGTGGCCCCTGTTCATGAGGTTCTCCAACGATGTGATCGGGGCTGAAAACCGGGACCTGATATAAAATACTGTGAAACTTGATTTGATTAAAAACAGTACTAGAGTCGCAGATTAGTTTCGGCTCATCCCACAGCCTGCCATCTAATCTGATTCAATAGTAATTTAGAGTAAAAAAAAAAAAAGCCCCCAAACAAGGGTGTGAATTGTGGTGGTGGAGGCAGCTGGTTTGTCCTGTCAGTGGGGACGTAGAGTGCAGGGGTGCAAGCTCCATCTGATTTATGCAGATAGACTGTAGTATTATAAAGGGTTATGGAAATGATTTTTTTTCTTCTTCAGCAATCTTATCTTCCTGTAGGTGAGGTTCATTTTTTTTTTAAAGCTTTATTTATTTGTCAGAGAGAGAGAGAGTGCGCACAAGCAGGGGGAGCAGCAGAGGGAGAAGCAGGCTCCCCACCAAGCAAGGAGCCCGATGCGGGACTCCATCCCAGGACCCTGGGACCGTGACCTGAGCTGAAGGCAGACGCCTAACTGACTGAGCCACCCAGGTATCCTGAGGTTCATGTTTTTAAAATGGATTCACGGTTACAAAGGTTTACTTCAGAATCTCACAGAACTGGACTAAAGATTCCAGTATCATTGGATACATTTTTTTTTTAAATCATACTTAATGCTGAGCTATGAAATAGATACTGTAACAATTTTCAAGCTCTGGGATCCAGACTTTCAAAGTATATCCTGCTCCAAGCCCACCGACAGTGTCCATGTCTGTGAAGGAAGAGCACAGGTTATCTCCTTTTCTTTTGGCTTTCAGCTTCTAGGATGTTGGTGGCAATTTCCATCTGTGTATAGGTGGTCCCTGTTTATTTACCAGTGAGGCTCCCTAAGGGAAGGATTGGAAGTTTTGTTTATTTTTTCCTACCTTTAGTTCTCTTTTCCCCATCTCTCGGATGTCCTGGATTTTTCTAGCTGGAGACTGTGGAACCCCCCTCGCTGCTTGCCGGGGCAGAGTGCTGCAGAGCGCCTTCTGATTCAAAGGCTTTCTGTTAGAAGCCAACGTAAAGTTCATGGACTACTTCAGCCTCAATTCCACTGTCTTTTCCTCAACCAGCACTTACATGACTTGGAGTCTGGTATTATGCTACTCCATTAGAAATAAAACATCTGGTTTCTGATTGGCTGAGATAAGTTCTATTGTTCCTTTCTTTGTCAGAGGTCAGAATCACCGTGCTCTGGAATGTTAGCATGTGTTGGGTCAGATGGATAATTTGGGTTCTAGAACTTAAGTGGCTTCGTCAGCACTGAACTCAGTAACAGTTCTCTCTGGGAAAAGGACTCAAATTTTCTCCTGTCAGAGCACCATGCAATTGCTTATTGTTATTTTGTAAGCTACTTTTTCCCTGTTCCTTCTCTCTGGGTGCTCCCAGACCACATAACAGGACATTATGATGAATTCAAGAAATGCCTGATGCATAAATAATGGGATGAGAACATTTAAGAAATAGTACTTTTGTTATAGGTATAACGGTTTCCTCATGATGATCCAGAGTTACAGTCAAATCTGAAGGATGCTGCACTTGTTCAACCCTCTCAAATATTGACGGTGGAGGTGGGGGCAGGGAGAGCTGGGGAAGAGTACATTATGCAACACAGAAACCACGATGGATACTAAATAAATATGAACCCACCATAGCACAGTTTAATGCTGCTCCAGGCAGCTTCTTCCCCCCTCCCCCGCCCCCATCCCAATTCACCCCTTCTTCCTTGCCTCGTCAACGTGAGGAAGGGCTGGCACTTTTGTGGAGACTGTGCAGGGTTGCTGGGGAATCATTTCATTCTTGTGCGATTTGGGCTTTCTTTTCTCATTGTTCATCAGGTCAGTTTAAGCTTTAAACATTTAAACTGTGTAACACTAGATGAAAATAAGATCATGTTTAAGACAAAGTGGAAAAGAACCAAACACCTAAAAAAGATGAATTGGTGAAAACCTTCCGGTGGACAACCTGTTCTTTTGTTTGGGGAGGTGGTATGACATAATCCGGGAGCATTGTCTCTGTTGGGATGGCAATGCTCTCAGATGAGAGTGCTGTCCAATAAGAGTATATCCAAACACTCAGGTGGCTGGGCTGGAGGTGCAGGACCAGCAGGATTGCACGCTGTGCCTTATTGTGCATCAACCCAGTTGCCCCCAGGAATACTTGAGCCTCAGTTGATCCCCTGCTCTGGTGCCTTTGAATTTTCTTAGTGACCAGTGCTTCTAACTCACAGTCACGGGACCTGAGATACAAGTAAAAATTGATGTCATGTGCCGTATAAAAATTTTAACCGGAGAAATAAGCTAGTTTAGCATTCTTGGGTGGAGAGCGTAGTCCTTATAAAAGATTTTTATGATCCAAAGTGAGAGCATGTGAGTGAGGGTCTCCATGTTCTAATTGGAGGGTCCTGCCCACAACTGCCACTTTGCCTGTCTTTGTGAGGATATGCCTAGGTCAGACAGGAGGTCCATGGGACCCCGATTCCTGATGAACAATCTTTCATTGTCCTCTCCTGTAGTTTCTGTCTTACTATGGTAAAGTGATCACAGAAGTGATCTCACCCAATAGAAGATCATTTTAAATTGTACTTTAGATCATGCAAACCTTCGAGGAGAGAATTCTGAATTAAATCTCAAATCTTCTTTTAAAAGCTGAGATTGCAAATATGGCAGATGTCCTACCTTAATAATAAACATTTTGTTTGGATAAATGTTTGGATTTTTTTTAATGGTACCTTAAAATTTCAGTTTTGGAGTTACCATTTGAGGATTAAGGTATAAAAAAAGTTCTCTGTTCTTCCAAACTCATACAGATTCCATTCTTCCGGTGCTTTACTGACACATAAAGAATCTTTCTTCTCAAGGTGGTAACATTTCCTTGTACTTTTATTCTGAATGATATGTTTTCCCCTGAATTTGCTGAATAGAATGTGTGAGGTTTGTGTGTTTCAGACCCATAATATTTTCCATGATCTTACATAATTTATCTCCTACAAGGAGTGTTTAGAAAATAATAAAAACAGGAATACATGTTTTGGTGCAATAACAGTTATTAATAGGATCCCTGGAGCCTGGTTGAAATTATTCAGTCTTCTGTGTGTTTTCTAGATATCTAGAATTTTTGCTTCAACTTTTCTCACTTTTTAAAAAAATTCCAGTATAATTACCATACAGTATTGTATTAGTTTCAGATGTACAATATAGTGATTCAACAATTCTATACCTTACTCAGTGCTCATCACGACAAGTGCCCTCCTTCGTCCCCATCACCTGTTTCACCCACCCCCACCCACCTCCCCTCTGGTGACCATCAGTTTGTTTTCTGTAGTTAACAGTTGGTTGCTCAGTTTGTCGTTTTTTCTTTGTCCATTTGTTTTGTTTCTTAAATTCAACATGGGTGAAATCACATGGTATTTGTCTTTCTCAGACTTACTTCACTTGGTATTATACCCTCTAGATCCATCTATGTTGCTGCAAATAGCAAGACCTCATTCTTTTTTAAGGCTGAATAATATCCCATTGTGTGTGTATGTGTGTGTGTGTGTGTTTGTGTGTATCACATCTTATTTATCCATTCATATCCATCAATGGACACTTGCATTGCTTCCATAATTTGGCTACTGTAAATAACACTTCAATAAACATAGGGTACATATATCTTTTCAAATTAGTGTTTTTGTATTCTTTGCATAAATACCCAGTAGTGGAATGAGTGAATCATACGATAATTCTATTTTTAACCTTTTGAGGACCCTCCATACTGTTTTCCACAGCGGCTGCACCAGCTTACGTTTCTACCAACAGTTCACGAGGGTTCCTTTTTCTCCACATCTTCGCCAATACCTGTTTCTATCTTAACATACTTCTATTGGACAGACATTTCAATTGAAGCTAGATTATCGTTCTCCACCAAATAGCATCTTAAGTCACAATGCTTTAATAACTTAACTATTTTTCAAGTTAAGCTCCTTACAAGATCAAATTACACATTTTCCCCCTTACCTGGTTTTAGCTGAAAAAAACTATTTTGATTTGGGTTTTCTTTAGAAAAAGAAACAGAACACATTTCATTTCTATATAGAATAAACTTTGTTTTTATTATAGACATGGATCAAAAATAAAAGTTTTTATGTACATATGACATGTAGTGCAAATGAAAGGCTTTGAAATACCATGGATAGACATGTTGTTGGAAACAAAGGGAGATGAATCATGGGTGTTAGGATGGTCGTCCTGGAACTGCAGGAGGGGGTCGCCTAGTGAAAACAAAACAAAACAAAATAACAAAAAGAAAAACACAGATGCAGAGGAAGAAAACAATGTTTAAATTATAAAACAAATCCAAATAAAAGCATGCAAAATGATCCCACGAGAGTCAAATTCAAATCAGACAAAAAACATGCAGACATGCAGGGGAAACGAGAGAACCACATGGCAAAGTGAGCAGTTCCCAGGACTCCTCCTGGCTACGGGCAGTGCGCTAGCTGTGAGCTACGCGAGCCCACTCCAAACTCTTATTTTGTACCATGGGACGATAAATCCATGTAATCATATGCAGGAGGCTTGGAAATAGTACCAGAGCCAAATACCTTCATGGCCTTGAGTATTTGTTTCTGAGCCCTGATTTTGTGATGTTCGGTTACTTCCAAAGATTCCATCAAATGTTAAATCTCCGTAGGGAGAAGGAGTTGATAGAGAAATAGAACAGGTGAAAAATGTTTTTCAGGTGAGGGAAATTAGAAGGTGTCACGAGATCCGATGAGCAATGCAATCATAATGCAGAAAATGTCAGGGGTTGAGCTTGGAGAAAAAGGATTTGTAAATAAGAATCTGCTCCACGTGAATATCCCGATATGATAGCCTTTCCAGGCCCAGGGAAACTACAAGGCTAGCCCTGGTCCACGGGAGCCTGGGAGTCTGTCTCGGAATCGCGCACAACCAAAGTTCTGATTCATTCAGAACTGGGTGCAGGGTGAAGGAGATTGAGTTTGCTGGATCTTTCTCCATATCCCTACCCTGGCTTGCATCTTGTCAGGCCGATGGTTGTGAAATAAGGGTCCAGAGCCGTGTTTCATTTTGACATCAGCCTCTCTGGATGACTTGTTGCTGGAGGAGTAAACTCTACGTTGCCATGCACGGCTGTGTAAGTAGGAAAACAGCATGCCAAATGAAACTTTCCCACTGGTTTCCAGCAGCCATCTGTATTTTAATTTCCTCTTTCTAACCAAATTGGTAATGAACTCAACACTACAGCAAGCCATGGAACACGGTGAGGTTAGCTCAGTACCCTGCTCCCTGTGGGATGTCTTTTTGGCTGTTCATCCAGGTGTCCGACAACACACTCACTTCCATCTTATAACACTTCAGAGAGTGGAGCAATGAAGTCCACCAAAAACAAAAACAAAAACAAACTTCTTTTTCATCTTCTGTGAGATGTTAATGGAGCCAAACTGACGGCGCTATTTCTGAGCACTGGTGAAAAACCTTACCTTTTCTTCAGTCCAATTTAAGCTGGCTATGCTAAGGAGGCCTCTCATCCATTTAAATGATGAAGAGCTTGTTTTTGGTAACCTTTCAACTGCGGGGGGTCTGCAAGGCTTTAGCTTTAGAGATCCAGGTAATGGGTATCCCTGGTGTTTTCATGAAGAAAGTGTAATTAAATTCCTGTCAGGCTCAATGAGATTTATCACCTGCCCAGCAAACAGAAACTATTTTGGAGTTCTGAAGGGGCTTTAGAACACTTTAATTACCTCAGCAGGGTGGGGAGGTGAGCCATTAACCTGAACAGGGAGTCCACAGTGCTGAAGAGACATTCTGTTAGCATATGCCAAAGCACTTTCCTGTTTGAGCTCGTTCGGTGTTCTAATCCAGAAACAGGATCAGAAACTCTATGTCTTAGAATATATTTCACCTGATAGGTAGAATGTTTGCTTCAAACATCAGAGTGACATTTATTCCCTCAGGCAGCTCCTTTCTTTTCCTCTTCACTCTCCTGCACCAACTTTCCTCTCACTGCCAAAAAAGCATTGTTGAGGATGACACCACGCAGTGGCTCAGAGATAGTTCTAGCATTGGATCTTGGCGGTTTGGGTTTTCACTATTTCTTTTCCAGAACTTTCTATATTACTTACACAATGCTGAAGTGCCTGAAGGCAAGTGCTAAAAATATTTGGGCTTTTCACATCTTCGAAGAGCACCTGTAACTGTACCTCATACTGTTGCTGCCTCTGACTTGGAACACTGAGTTGAAATGCTGAGTAGGTTTTGCACATACATAAAATCTGCTAACAAATTTTAAAGTTCAGAATGCCACTATTCCCCATACAAGCAAATCTACCTAATCAAGATTCTAATTTCAGGTTATACCTTCTTAAGTTTTCTGAAAAATAGCTTCAAAGAATTGTTTGGCCAGAACAGGAAGGGAAGGAAGCAGGAAAAGCTGTGTATGGAACACAGGGATTATTCACACATAAAAGATTCAATTATCAATAAGAATGATGGATTACCCACATTCTTTGGATCTACCTCCATACTGCGATCTGCTCTTATGGTGAAATTCCTCTAGCACGGTCCCTGGGAAGGTCTTATGACTTTTTTCTTTTCTGTTACAATCTCACAAAACATTCTCTGCTTGCTTTCTTTGCCCATCATTTAGATAACTTAGTATCTCAGATCAGCAGGTGAGCCTGAAGGCTTGGGAAAGTGAGGCAGGAATGGCAACAAGGCCAGGCATTCCCTTCTATTTTTGTTTGGCAATCTTTAAACGTTAAATCAATCTGGATCCATTCCTTTACAGGAATATAACGGGGTAATGGAATTAATTTAAAGGCGCTCTTCTTTGGAGAGTGAGAGAGAAAAGGTCGTGTGGAAAATTATCTGTGTCCTCCACAAGGCTTACTAAGATTCACTGCATGTATGTCTCCAATCTGCTTTCATGTCTCTGTTCCTCTGTGCTCTTCCACCTCGGGTCTAGTACAGTGCTGTGACACCAGCATGGTAGTCCAGGAAGACTGTCCCCAGTTGGGTGCTCTGGTTGCCCTTACATTTGATTTTATCACCTGACTGTGTACAGTGACAGTCTAACTGGACAAATCTTGCTCGAAGCCTTTTCTCTCTCACCCAAAGCCCCCGAAGCAGTGTTTCCTCACAACACTAGACCTGTAAGCTGCTTTATGAACAAAGCATGGACAAATAAGTCTGAGAAACATGTAGACAATGGCCCTTCCTTAGAGATTCACAATGCAATCTGCTATCAAAGCTTCTATGTCTTCCAGTAAAGAAACATTTAATTTTTAATCATTTCCCAAGTGTATTTCATCAAGAAACCCATGGTATATGTATGTGCAAAACTGACTAAAATCTCATGGAATGAAGTTTGGGAAACTCTGGATTAAGACTGTCATTTTAGCCAACATCTCTTGCGTGTATTCTAATTATTAGGCTGCCACAGTGGGAAAGAACACCAACAAAGGGTTATCATAGTGGCAATGCCAGGTGTGTGCTGGAGTACTAAGAAGGAGGGTCTGAGAACCATCTAATCTAAACCCTGGAGATTCCAGCAGAAAAACAAGAATCTTGACAAGTGAAAAGATACACTGATGCCAGAACTATTTTAAAAATACAAATGGTAATCTGCCAAATAGTTACCAAATAAGTAGTCTGCCAAATAAGTTCCTTTGGTTTGGGTAATTTCCATTAGAAACCATTCTGAATAAGGAATCACGCGGTAGAACTCACACACATGCACGCGCACACACACACACACACACACCACACCACACAAGTGTACAGCATGATTCTCATCCTGTCTCTTCTAGTAAAAACCTTCCTTTGAAGGCATTAATGGCTCCACTCATGGAAGATGTACAGATATGAAAAAGAAATGATAAGAGGAAAGCATGAATCAATACATACAACAGTCTTTGCAATTCATCTTTTCCCAGTGAAATGTATCCTGAACACAGAGGGTAAGTAAACCAATGTTCTTCTCCTCCCATTCCCTTCTTGTCTTCTGTTTTTGGATGGATGGCTCAATCTGGGACTACGTACATTGATAAGGGACCTACCATCAAAACTCAGGAAGAGTCTTTCTCTGTGCTCTGCAAACTGAGGATAAGGATGTGTGTAGTTACTATTTAGCACTCTACTCTCCCATCTTCTTAATATTAGGCAAAGTAAAGGGTTAACTTCTCCCCTTGATGCCCAGTGAGTAAATAATGAAGGCCAACTGTTGAGTCAAGAGCTCAATTACTTTCTGTAAGAAATGCCTTCTGTGGACCTAACATTTGGGCAGAGTGTTCTTCCTCCTTCTGCTTCCCAGGGTTTTTCATGAACACTTCCTCTTCAACAGCGAAATAAGACGGTACCTCTTAGCTGTCACACTGCACCCTCCAACTGTCTAAAGCTTGTGCCCTTTTTAAACCTAGTCCAACACTGAGTTTGAATCAGAAATAAAATGTCTCCCACTCTCCTGCCTTTGCTTTGTCCAATTTGTTCCCCTTAAAAATGTTGTCAATAAAAAAAAAAATTAAAGAAAAAAATAAAAATCTCGTCCTCCCCCAAATTAATGCAGTAATGCCAAATGCTATTATTCCCCATTTTGGTAATTTTGGGCCAATTTGATCAAAAGAGTTGTAAGTATTCAGAAGTCTCAGATCTTACTGATATGCATAGATACAACTCAAATATATTATACAAGAACGAGGAAGGGGGGGGAGTCCTTCAAATGTTAGCATTTATTTCAGGTTCAGAAATACAGCTTCACATTTTCACAATAGGTACATGTGACCTTCAAGAATGATACAAGCTTGAGGAACTTCCTTCAAAAATTCCATTCACAGAGTCCATCCATATATCAGCATTAAGAAATCCTGAAAGTGTCAAGGAGACAGTGGAAAGTATTCTGGATCAAATTAATTAAAGAATCAACAGAGAAGGTAAGATTTTGCCTCTACACACTGCTTCTTCATAAAAAAGCAAAAGGGGAATTTGATTCAGAAAAGGGAGAAAAAAGAAACAGATGAGCGAGCAACACAAAGGCTGCACACATGAAATTAAACATGAATCAAGTTGCGGTGAAATTTCTGGAGGAATCATTGTTTTTTAATCAAACTGGCAACAGACAGTGCAAGAGGTCGACAGAGTAATTTTTATCATATTTTTCGAAAACATTACACAATGAGCAAAGTTTAAGGAATTCAAAGGGTCAAAATTTAAAAGAAACTAATGCCTCGAGCTGAGCCATGTGTGAAACCCCAGACCAGAGAGGTGAGAAGTCCCACCCATATACCAGTATGAACAGGTCTTAAGACAAACAGGAGACTCTTCCTTGAGTTTTCTCTCTCTCACTCTCACACATATACGCATTCTTACACATATATACAACTAGCAACACATATACGACACATGCTTCAAAATATCCTGCAAGGTTCACAATACAGAACACCACACGATTTTAAGCATACCAACAAGACAGGATGACTTAAGAGTATCTAGGAGACACGTTGGAACTTTTAAGAAAGGAGTAAGTGATCTAGTGAACTAATCATTGTTTCTCTACAATCATCTAGCTTTATTCACATTAAACTCTGAGCTCACAGCTAGCAGTCCTCTTGGTGAAACAGATCTAAAACTCAGCTTGAGTCTCACACCTTCTCTCCTTTGACTGGATTCTACAGGTCAGAGACTTACTATTTAGGTTTTATCCTCAGTGTTAAGGAGATTACTGTCAATTTCAAATACTTATCTTGTTTACCAAATGAGAAATGTTTACCTAAAACAAGGGATGGATGACCTGTCTCTGAGGTATTAAGTAACTTCTTCCCTGCATTTTTAGCAAATTTACTCAGAAAAGTCCACTCTTTGTATTATATTGCTGTATCCCTCCAATTTATTTTTTGACATTTACTATGGAGAAAAAAATGACTATGTAGACCAATGTAAGCTTTTTAAGATTCAGCTCAGCAATCCAAGAATCATTTATAATTCCAATCAGAGTTCTTAAAAGTGGGTTTCCAGATCTTACACTATATTTGGCAAAGGTCATTTCTTCTTAGATAGCAGTGCTGTGGACTTAGGTACAAATGTCTGTGGATGTTACTCTATTGTGTTGTCACAGTAATTCTGAGTGTTGTGCCTGTCCTGGAAAAAATTTTGTAGACCTCATGTATGTTATCACTGTTCTATGAACCACCGTTACCGTGTATTATATAAGACCCTCCAGAGTGAGCTCTTGAATTAACACAGTTTAAAAAATATATTCAAACCCACACACACAAATCACATGTATACATAAATATTTACACCCATACATAGCATATATACACAATGCACATACAATCACACTCATGCTTGTGGTGTTTTAACAAGGGTTTTTAAACCTACCTACCCAAAGGGGCACAAAACACGTGTACTTACAGAAATGAATTTACCATGTATATACTGTATACACAGAGACACATGCATTGAAAATATGTTTGTACACAGAAAACGTCAACATTTATCACATACTGGTATTAGGTCCCATTTCATATTTGAGAATTATGGCTACAGTCTATACTAAAAAGTCATAAAATTAATCTATATGACTACGTTTAAATTCTAAGTTTAGAAGGCTTACAGTTATATCACAGGAACTGGTTCAATTATGTTTTGGAACAGAACAAATCTGTATCTGAACAAGTAGGCAATGTGCTAATAAACAGACCCTACTGCTCTTCTGTGTTATAAAAGACAGCTAAAAGCAATATTCAGAAGAGTAATCTTGGTAGGTGACTTCTGGAAATGCAATATATCTGTTCTAAATCAACACTATTTCAATAATCTGTCCACAATTGAGTAAACAGTTATTCCAATTAGTCAATAAGCATGCAAGATTTAGCATGTGACAAGAAACAAACAAACATATACAGTTAATTCTTCCAAATCCTAAAAATACCGTATGTTTTATTTTATTTTGCTAGACATCTATTGTGTAGACAACATCAGAGCAATCAGTTAGGAGGAAGCTACACAAAAGATGAGAGGTGGTATGGGAAACTCTTAGAAAGCTCATGAAGCTACATTCCCACCTTAAGGCCTGGCACGAACAACGCACTTCACACACATCTTAGAGCTTCCGACTTCATTCACCTTGAGAGCTCCTTTCAGCAGGATGCAAACCCTTTGGGAAATGGTATTAATGCTAATCATAGTACTGCAGCAAACTGAAAGTATTCTCCAACATGACTTCTGGAATTCCAGGGGAGGCTGGGTTCTGTTAGAAATAACTGAGAAGAAGTAAGAGAACAAAAATGTGCCTACAAACAGAGACAACTGGGACAGTGAAACTATAGGATTATAATCCAAGAGCAAAAGCCAAAGACGACAAATGCCATTGTTTATGACTACATAAGATCAGTGGAAAGAAAGTTGGAAAAACATCTCCAATTTTCTTTGACATGGTTTGTGCTGATCTAAGAACACACCAGTGGTTATCCACAATATTTTCCTTTAACAGAAGGAAATTTTTGAAATACAGCAAAATGCAAAACCACATTTAGCACAAAGCCAAACCCTGAAGTATATAATCCGTTAGCTGCCTATTTTAGAGAATTCAAAGGAAGAAGCAAAGGGAATCCTAAAAAGAGGGAATTTTATGAGAAGATCTCTGTAGATAATTTTGTTTTACTATGGACATTTACGTAACACATTTCCATTTAGCTGCAGCACTATTTTAAAAACACATTATGTATCTTGCACATCTGTTCCATTCACAAAGAGTTAAGGTTTTTTTTTTTTTTCAAATGAGGGGGGAAAAGTTGTGAGAAGATTTAGGGTGGTGATTTAGGGTTGTGTTCTTTATACAATCACTTGTAACTTAAAAGTTGAAATGTTCTTTTTGTAAATCTCATAGTCTCTGATTTTTGCCTATTATAAGTGGGCTAGCTGCGGAATAACTTCAAAACAATGCCATTCAACTTGGCAAGTTCTCTTTTTAATAATGGTTGAAAGTTTTTACTTCATACTTTATGGGTGTCTGCCTTGGGTATAAAGTACACAGGAAATTAAAGTTAAGTTAACATACAAATCATGTTTGCTGCTTTCAAAGGGAGACATTTCAGTTGGTGAAACCTGATTTACTTCTGTGGAATATGAAATGGTGTCATGGGACGCCACTATTCAGCGAGGACTTGCTGTCTGGGAACAGTTAGCAGACAGAATTCCACTTGGCTTCTGGCTGTTTCCTACATGCTAATCATCTGGTCCTACGTCGTCTACAACTCAGCCTCAGGACTGAACTATTAACCCCCAGGCTAAACCGATTTTGTGAATTTTTGCAATGTTAGCATTTGCCAAGTTGCTTTAGATCTCAATGTCTTAATTCCATTTTTTGGAATGACCTGTGCAGAGGTTGTGAAGTTACACAGCTGTAAACGTGTGAGCTCCTGCTCTTAAACCATGGCATCTCTTACGAAATGACTTTTATTTTCTTTCCAGGGCCCCCTTTAAAAACGGTTATCCCAGAGTAAGGCTCAAGATGTATTAAGAAAGCCTAGAATGGATGGAAAGTTACATTAAACTGGTTTTAAAGGTAGGATGAATTCTTATGCGAGGGAATTACAAATTAGCTTGGAAAGAGAGAAAAAGTCTTGCTCCAACCAAATAAATAAATAAACTGGAGTTAGTGTCAAACTGTAGTTAAGCCATGCTCTAAGATTGGATCAGTTTGAAACATTAAATATTTTCCATGTCAGCCTTCACTGTAACCTAGAAGGAGGTGAATATATATGTGAATAAAGAAATTACATATTTCCAGACACTTCTAGAGATCTGATATTTTGCTTCTTCCTTGAACTCTGAAACTAACTAGCCAAATCTCCTGACTGACTACCAGAAAATTAAGCTTTGATTTGCTGTTGAATATGCTTCTAGCATGAAGCAAAACACACTGGGATGAGGAGAAGCTCTCTAGAGCAAGCAATGCATTAACTTTTCCTTTGCAAACTACCTTGTGCTTCTGGAAAAGTTTTATTCTTAAGGAATCCTAATTTTTAAAAAAAATCACTTCCTAGCAGTCCTATGAAATAAAGAGGAAGGATAGAGGACCTAAATAGGTAATTACAGAGTAGGAGGAAACGTTAATAATAGACAACATAATTTTTGTCAGCCAAAACAGAATGTGGGAAAATAAATACACAAATGGCTTAGGTCTAAGCCCACCACCTCACAGCTCTTAAGAATTATACTTAATGGGCTACCTGGTGGGTAACCTGGGAACTTGTCCAAAGCAATTTCAAATATATGCCAGGGTAGGCAAACGGTCTCCAAAATATAGGGCTGCTATACAAACCTACCCTTGGTCAGTATAACATACAAAGAAAGCCTCGAAGGGTCAGCAGTTTTCAAGAGTCAAACTCCAAAGGTTTGATACACCATGAGCGACGAAGATGAGTGATGAATGCATTAGTAAAACTGGTTACTTGCCTACTGATGTCCACACATGCGACTACTCATGATTTACTGATCAAATATGTTGCTTTTGTATAATTCATTAGTAATTAATTGCCATGCCAGACACTTCACTTAGTCTAACAGGGAGGATTCTAGTGGACGGATTATAGTGGGACGAGTTGGTGATGGGGGTGGTCTCCGGCTAGAAAGAGAGAAAGAGAAAGGTAAAGAAACAAGTAGAATCTCTAGCAGAAGGTCGTCCCAAAGACACTGGGAAAGAGCCAGCACACACATGCCCATGCACAGACAGGCTAGCAGCAGGGGCTGCCATCTGTAATGATTTTAACACTGTCACCTTTCAGGCATCCTGCATTTTGAGACAAAAATGAAGTATTTTGTCATATGCAAATCTTTCTCAAAACAGAAGCTGCCCTCCCAATACTAAACAAACAAACAAAAAATCAAATCATTTAAAAGCCACCTGAAATGTACTGCGCATTTCTCAGCCACCAGAGAATGGTTACATAGAGTGAACTGTGTTATGCTATGCCTGCCCCACGCACTTATTAGGTCTATTAGGCCTCAGAGAATGATGGCCTTTGAATGTTTATTTCCCCTTATATAATATTCTTCCTCTTTTTTTCTTACTGTCAGAATATTATCACCTCTCATTGCCTTCAGCAGTAGCTTTCTCCAATTTGTTCTACATTTTACTTCTAATTTGCAGCGCACTAGAAAACCAGAGAATCTGGGTTTTAGAGTCCTCTACGGTAAGTGTAAACAGGTTCAGGAGGAGGGCTGCTCGCTTTCTGGTTGGTCATATTTCTGAGAGCTGAGGTGGCCGAATACACAAACTCCAGATAATGAAATATTACTGTACATGAGAATCTCAACACCACCAAGTAATGCTCTTTATGTCCTGAACCCCTACATTTATTTCCTAAAAGTATTAGGAACTTTGTGTGTGTGTGTACCTGATTTCATATGTAGTTTCTTGGGGAGTAATTTTTATAACCAACAAAATTCAAAAATTCTACAAATCGTAACCTTTCTTTTTGATAAAACTCTCCCTTTGACTATTTCAGAATGATCCCTTTTGGAAGTATAGTCATGTCGTGCAATTTTTTTCTGTATTGGAAACAGTAAAAGGATTAAATCAAATGTCCCTTCTCAGGTATGAAGAAGTGAAGATAGAAAAATTAAGGAAAACAATTATGAAATGTTAAAAAATCACAAAACTATAAAAAGGAAAAATCAATGAGAAAGAGGTCTTCTTGATTAATGGTACAAATCCTGGCCACTTAGGCACAAACTCACAGATACTAGCAGAGTTCCTTTGGCCCCTGCCGCTGAAAAATGTCCAAGAGGCTTTAGAGGAAAGGTTTCCTTGGGGAGGTACATTCCAATTTAACCTCTTATGCTAGGCTCGTTATTAGGTGGGCACTGAAAGTCTTAAAGTCTAACTAGACATAATTTAGAGGCGCAGTAACCAAACTAAACCATCAATACTAGTTGTTTAATATGAGTAAACAAATAAGTCCTCCTTTTGCAGAAAGGCTACTGACTACTGTGGCCATCCGGAAATGTTTTAGCTATTCTCTGCTGCAAAAAATCCTCTCTTCATTCCTCTTTACTTGTGACCGTGCAAAAGCACTGCCCTTCCACTAGCATACTGCTCATTTTCATTTAAAACGGCCATATTTGGGGCACCTGGGTGGCTCAGTCGTTTAAGCGTCTGCCTTCAGCTCGGAAAGGATCCTGGGGTCCTGGGATTGAGCCCCACGTCGGGCTCCCTGCTCAGGGGAGCCTGCTTCTCCCTCTCCCTCTGTCCTTCCTCCCTGCTTGTGTTCTCTCTTTCTCTCTCTAAAATAAATAAATAAAATCTTTAAAAAATTAATAAAACAAAATGGCCATATTTATTTAGCTTATGTCCTGAATCTTGAAGCTGCATCTTCTCCTTTGTTGTGAAGTTTCTAGAGGCCAGAGGTCACACCCACTTAACTTGTCTCATGCGGCCCTTAGCGTGATGTTACATGCAATTAGGTTCTCAGTGCTGTTTTGTTCATCTGCTAGATAAGTGCTTTCCATCCTTCAAGACTCACGTCTGTGAAGTCTTCCCTTCCCTCTATCTTGGATACAGGTGCTTCGAAAGCATCTCAACGTACTTCTATTACAACCATCACACTGAATCCTAATTAGGTGTATATGTTTATCTCCACTGATGAGAAATGGGCTGTCTTACTCATCTTCCTATTCTTGCAGTGTGTGCTTATCATTCGGCCACTGAACACCTGAACACTGACAACTGAATAAATTAAAGTTATTCCTAGAAGTAAGAAGCAACTTATAAATGCTTATGATATTCACTGATCTTTACATTACATAAAGGTATTTGTTAGGAAATCATTGCTGTTGCAGAAAAAAAAAAGCTACAGTGACATGTAAGATTCTGACCCTTGGAACTGTTACCTATAACATATTTGCTCAATTCTTTAATAGATGTTTGAAATAAATATTAAATAACAGGCCCCTGTGCTCAGCGAGTTTGATAAATAGTCACATAACCCATAGAATTGTATTCTTAGCAACTAAGCAGTTGTGGGTCAGGAGGAGGAGCGGGTCAGAATTTGAACTCGAAGGAAGGAAACTCTACCAAAGGATTTAATATTGGGTTGGATTTTTTTTTTTTTTAAGTGGATCTTAAACTACAAATTCAGTGAAAGGCAGGATACAACATGGCATGGTGGGTTGGAAATTGTTTCATGCATACATGATAGCTTGGACCAAGGATTGTAGCCACTAGAGAAAGGAATACAAACAAGTTCTCTGCTGATCCTTTTGTTCTTGGCTTAAATGTCATTCTTCAGTCCTTCCTGACCATCCTATAGTTTCCAACCACCCCGCCCCCAAACACTTTGTGATATTTGTGTATTTCATAGCACTTAACCCTGTTTGTAATTACTTATTTATTTACTAGATTATTGCCTATGTCCCCTGATAGATTCCTAAAGAGCAGAAACCACATATTCTGTATTTATTATGTGTATTTAGCATTTAGTATAATGTGATTAGAAGGCAGTGAATAAATATTTATTAAATAATGGACAAATGAGTGACTGAAAAGTGCCTAAACAGAGATGCTTGGCCAGGTTAGAATACAGGCCAGATCAAAGGGAATAGATCCAATGGGACCAGGAATATATCTGAAGTGTTTATCAGAGGCTACTATTGAGGCAGTGAGTTTACACAGAGAGAGTACTAGATCAAAAGTCAAAGATGTGGATGCCTCCAGCTGCCAATTAGAACAGTCAGTCACCATCTGAGGGTCTCAAAGCCTCAGGTTCCCCATCACAAGCATTGGAGATTCAGACTAGATGATCTATAACACACCTTCTAGTTGTGCATGGCATACATAATTTATTGAGCATCTACTATGTGGACTGAATTATGCTGCATGATTTTTTAAAAACTCAGAATCTATTCAGAGTGGAAGATGAATGGGACAGACAAGTATGCAAGTGGTTTTTACTACTGTATCCCATTTTAAGTGGAAAAAACAGGGCAAAATTTTGTAATTCAGACTCTAAGAATATATTCTAGGAAGCTTGAAAATACAATGTGGTCAAAGCAGGAGCAAATATGATTTTAACTGCAACATATTAAACTTGAAGACATAAGAGAATGGTTATATAATGAGGTTATAAGAAACCAGAAACCAAGTGATGAGGATGGAAGGGAAGAGCTCAATGGAGAGAATGGAGAGATTTAAATGTTCCGATGACACAGTTGCTTCTCATTAACCTCCTCCCCAGTTTTGGACCATGCTGACGGAACTAGAAAAGGACAATGGTAATGCACAAGTGCAGAAAGAAAGCAAGGCAGGAGACTATGGGAATGGAACTTTCTACTTTGTGCTAGGGCTTTTGTTTGTCTTATTCACCACCATCTCTCAAAACTAGTATGATCCTGGGCTCACAGCATGCTTTTTTTTTTTTTTTTTTTTTGAGAAAGAGAGAGAGGGAAATTGGGAGTGCACTAGCTGGGGGAGGGGTAGAGAGAGAGAGGGAGGGAGATAATCTTTTTTTTTTTTTGAAGATTTTATTTATTTATTTATTTGACACACAGAGAGAGAGAGAGAGAGAGAGAGAGACAGCGAGAGAGGGAACACAAGCAGGGGGAGTGGGAGAGGGAGAAGCAGGCTTCCCGCTGAGCAGGGAGCCCAAGGCGGGGCTCGATCCCAGGACCCTGGGATCATGACCCAAGCCAAAGGCAGACACTTAACTGATTGAGCGACCCAGGCACCCCGAGGGAGGGAGAGAATCTTAAGCAGACTCCCGGCTGAGCGGGGAGCCTGATAAGGGGCTGGATCTCATGACCTGAGCCAAAATCAAGAGTTGGATGCTCAACCTACTGACCCATGCAGGTGTCCCTCATGGCATGCTTTTTAAATAAAGAATTGGGAGAGGGGCGCCTGGGTGGCTCAGTTGGTTAAGCCTCCAACTCTTGATTTCCTGCTCATCGGGGAGTCTGCTTCTCTCCCTCTGCCTCTCCCCCTGCTCAAGCATGTGAGCACTCTGTCTCTCTAAAATAAATAGAGAAATCTTAAAAACAACAACAACAACAAAGAAATCGGGAGAATCTATCCATTAGGGCTCTTTAAAAGTGTCCCTTAGCAGGGGCGGCTGGGTGGCTCGGTCAGTTAAGTGAATGATTCTTGATTTTGGCCCAGGTCATGATCTCAGGGTCATGATATCAAGCCCCATGTTGGTGCCATGCTGGCCATGGAGGCTGCTTAAGATTCTCTCTCTCCCGGGGCGCCTGGGTGGCTCAGATCGTTAAGCATCTGCCTTCGGCTCAGGTCATGATCCCAGGGTCCTGGGATCGAGTCCCGCATCGGGCTCCCTGCTCCTTGGGAGCCTGCTTCTCCCTCTGCCTCTCTCTCTCTTCCTCTCTGTCTCTCATGAATAAATAAATAAAATCTTAAAAAAAAAAAAAGATTCTCTCTCTCCCTCTCCCTCTGCTCCCTGCCTCCCACTTGCTCTTGCACACTCTCTCTATCCAAAAAAAATAAATAAATAGGCACCACACACCTGCATGGTGAATGAATGATGGAAAGAATGAAAGACAAAATTGCTATCGTTGTCCTCTCAAAATAATTATGACATCTTTAAAATATGCCCAGTTTCAGGTTAAAGTACCCCATATATGTACTCAGGAATTAAAAATGCTGAATGATCCTCCTCCCCACCGTTCTGGAAAAAATGAGCATCATTTCATTTCTAAAACAATAAAACTCTACTAGAAAGCAATTCAGGAAGAGCATTAAGTTGTTCAGTGTGATTTTCTTAATAAGCAATGCTGTTTGCCAACTTCAACACCAGAAATACATTTAAGGTTTACTGTTAAAGTTCATTTCATTGGTCTAGTTCCTAATCATTCAAAGAGTTTCCAAAGACATTCACCTCATAAGACAGTTTGTTTTGGGCAAAGTTATTTGTTTTGTACCAAATTTTCCTCAGTTGCTTTGTTTAGTGATGGGCTTCATTAAGGAACCCATTACATTGAAATGGAGCATCTTGCATCACTTAGTGTTTATTGAAACACTGTGTTGTGTGTGGGCGGTTTATGGTTATGATAGAAGAGCCATGTTTCTGCTTCCAAATCAAAGGGAGAGATGTAATACTTGTAGTTGCATTTGTAGCTGCAGGGATGAACATTTTACAGTCTTTTGGACAATGACAATTTTTTCAAGAAAGTCCAATGCTCACACAAGGTGGGTGGCATTGAAGGGGAGGAACGGGCTTTGCTGATAAGAGAGAGGAATGCATTATTTGTCTTACTGTCTCTTTCGATTCTCTTCGAAGAACAGAAGAACTAAAATTTCATCTGCTCTGCTTTGGGTTAGTTGGTTCTGAGTGTTCATGGTGTGAGGCCAATCTTAGGGGTTGAGTGTGTGTGTGTGTGTGTGTATATATATATATATATATATATATACAGAGAGAGAGAGAGAGAGAGAGAATATATATAGAGAATTCTTTGGGGTCAGTTGCTTACAGGGTGCATCAGCATGTGGGGAGGTGGTGAAAACTGCCATTCCTCTAGTTTCTTGCTGCCAGGTAGCATAACACTGTTGAAATGGTTGCTCTTTCTGCCCCTGCCCTTATTCCTTGTCAGGGTGGGAAGCGGGAATTATGAGACTGGTAAATGTGTGAGCTAGACTGGGTCTGTGTAGCACAGTCTCCTTCCTTTTCTCTGTTGACACCAAGATTCTGTGACTCCCAGTCCAGGATTCTTTCTATTGGACAGTTACATTCACACGTTCTGGGGCAACGGTTCCCAGATTGGACCATGCATCAGAATTCCCTGGTGGGCTTGTTAAAACTCAGATTGCCAGGCACCACACAGAGTTTCTAATAGGGTGAGACATTTCTAGCAAGTTCCCAGATGCTGCTGATGCTGCGGGTCCTGGGACCATGCTTTGAAAACCATTGTCCTAAGGCATAATAAGTGATTTTCATCTTGCTTTATTAGCAGTTCAATTCACTTGCCAGATATAGTGCAAGCAAAAAGAGAAAGTACTGGAAAAAAATCTCAAGAAGAAGAAAGAAATGGTTGTAGAAATACTTTGATGCATTTGGGAATTAGACTTAAGTATGGGTCAGATCAGTTTTAGGTTTATTTCGTAAAGACCAAGATACTATCCTACAGTAGTGTTCTTGTTAATCATCACCAGAAAAATAACTACTTGCTTAGGGAAGCTTGTACTTGCTTATGAAAATGGCAGTAAGTATAGAAAGGAAACATCTATACACATGCAATTCCAAGTTCTCATCTTTGGAGAGGGTGTGACTGAAGTCCAACCTAATTAGCTAGGCGAACCCCTCCCCCCACAACAAAAAAGAAAAGAAAACCCTCAAAAAAGATAAAGTTGAACACATCTAGAGGAATGATATCTGCCTACCAGGGTAGTATTTGCATAAAAAAGGATATTCAATAGGCTTCTCTTATACCACAAGTTCAACTTATTAAATATAATTGAGGCTTTAAAATACATGTCTCAAAAATTTAATTTACATATAATTACATATTACATGTAATTACATTTAGGATGATGGGAGAGTTATACATCCCAGGTTTCTAGAAGCCGCAGGGATCTGATAGCAACTTGCCCAACTTGTTTATCTTATTGATGAAATAGGTAAAAAAAACTTTTTTTAAATGAAGGGTTTTGAGTACTGAACCACAAGAAGTAAGGCTACAGCTGGCGAATTTCTTAGAAAACAGAACAAACTAGAACTAAAACAAAAAACTGCTTCTGAGTTTTCTAAAATCATAAAGAGCATCTGCGCAGTGGGCTGTGCTGGACACGTTTTTAAAGCAGCCCTGGGCGAGAATGATTCTGGTGGCATCACTAAGCTGGGCTGGGGGATTGCCCAGCAAACGTCCCCCTCGGGAACTATAATGCCTTGTTTCTCCACGATCCTCTTGAATTACTTAATCCTCGTCTCATTTTTCAAAGTTTAAGGCATGCATGTATAGTTTATCATCTGAATGACATTATAAACTTCCTATGAACCCAGATTATTTCTCAGCCTGCTTATAGTCTGCCACAGTGGAAAGGCAGTGGATGGGCAGTGTCCCCCCATCCGGTGGCTCAGTGTGCAAGAATGCAGACGCCCAAGGACAAATCAGGAGCACACCTCCAGGTGAAATGGAAGGGCAACTCACTCTGATCCAGGACTTTGTCTTGCAAATGTCTGCACTATCAGATAATCAGACACAGCATTTTAAACACGGTTATGCTTATGCTTTGCTTCTTATTTTGAGCATTTATTAATAAGACAGATTTTACATATCTATAAGCTAAGAGGCTAAGTTTTAAAAAATGCTACAGCGGTCAGGATATTGTCCACATGGAAGATAATAGTCTGTAATTTATTATTAAAAATACTATAGGCTGCTCTCCAGCATATTTTTGGCCTTTTCAGCTTTAGTAACAAAATGAGCCAATACTGTCCAAGAATAGTTTACAGTAGATGTTGGAAAGAACATAGGACTTGGAGTCCAATTAAAGGCTCTAAAGAATTCTTTAATATGATTCGTGCTACATATTAGAGCCAGCATTTCTTTCCCCTGTGAAAACGAACCCATGATTTTATAACATATGTCACTGGGAAAGTATGAATCAATTGATGGAATCTGAAGTAAGAACACAAGGGGAAGAATAGTCCATAATTGTTATTCGATGATACAAACATCTAATATCCTGTATAAATTAGTCTCTGAGCAAAATGGTAATATAACCTCCCTTGCCACATTTTCTTTACATAATCTTAAATATCTGACTTGGATTCATTCAGAGGGATGGTACAGATACACCCACTTCCATGGCTGCAGCAAAAAGGCAGCCTGAAGGATGATTTGCCCACATTAACTCTGCTCAGTTTGTGATGTGTAAAAAAGAATTTTATAATAGCATTCAGCCAGGCAAGCTTCTCAGGAGACTAGAACAGGAGAGAAAGTGTTTGCGTTTAAATTGTTTCTTCAAGTACACTAAGTATTGGGCTAATTCCAAAATAAGTTTTGATTAAGCGCTGCGCATCAACTCATTTTGTATTCTTTCATTCCTTCAGTAAGCCCTGCTTATGTGCTATGTGCTGGATTAAGAGTCAGATGTACAGAAAGACGTGATCACTGCCCAGGAGTTTCTGCTGGAGATGGGGAGAGAGACAAGCACACCGTGCCGACAGTGGCAGATGTGGTGTTCAGCTTCAGGGGCCCCTGGAGTCTTAGCCTGGGCCAGGAAGGGTTAGGAGGACTTGGTGGGTTAGAAGGACTTCCAGAAAACAAGGGAAGTTGAGGGGACTGGCAGTCCAGAAACAGTAACTAGTATGTGTGAGGGAAAGAAAGCTAGAAAAAGTACTGTCCGTTTGAGAAACCAAGTGTTGTCTGGTTCTTTATCACACGTGTCAAAATTATGTGTTTTGCTGGAGTTCTAATTCATAAAACAGATAACTTACAGGGTTATACTAAAATATGATTCCTAAAAAGCACTGCTTTTGAGATTTTTAAAAATGTGGTAGCCTCTGCACTGTATCACTGACAGCAGATAAGCTGGGTGGGTGGAGGGAAAGACGAAAAGATACGCAAAGCAGCAGAAGGTCAGAGGAATACAGTGGTGAGAAGATTGTATAGAGAGAAAGGATGTGGCTTGAAAGGAGCTTTAAGTGCACATGGCTACTGAATGAAGTTAAGCAGTGTCCCTTCCGACGATTTTTTCCCCCCATTTCTCTCCCTTTTTCTCTCTCTTTTTTCTCCCTTCCTCCCTCCCTGCTCTCTTTTGAGAAATCCCCAAAGAGATCTCCAAGAACTTACATGATGTAGAAACCTAGTCCCATTGATGTTGCTGGGGCACAACTATTTCTAACCCTCTTCATCTTCTTCTGCCCTTCCCCTCATTCCCACCCCAGGCACCAGGGGAAGGGGTTGGCCAACGCCGCCATTTGGGGGAAGGAGGAGAGGTTAGGAAGGAGGTGCTAAGAACCAGCTACTGGGAGAGGCAAACGTCCACTTCCGAGATGCACATTCCTCTGTCATCTCAAGTCAGTGAGAAGAGGAAAAAGAAGCAAGGATGCGGAGGAAAAAGACGACACTTGGAATCTCTATATAGAACTGTAACATTCATTTCTGGTTTGGAAAGACAGAAAAGACTTTTCGTCCCTCTCTGATAGACAGCAGGAACCTTGCAAGCACGAGTATCTGACGTGAGGCTTCACCTCATACAGGGCAAATGTGGAACTAGAAATTATGGATGGAAAAGTTAACTTTCCAATTCCTTTTATTTTAGTAACAACAACAACAACAACAGAGCACGAGGAATTTGAAGATGTAGAGAAGATTTATGTTGCACCGATGTTTCATATCACCTGATCGTGATACCTGGTGAATTCAAAGGCCCGTTTTTAAACGTACCACGTGACATTTTTCTGGCCACTTACTTCTATCCGTCCAAGTGGCAAAAACGGAGACAAAGAGTTACCGTTTACTAATTACAATCCCAGTGATTAAAAAAGAAAAAAATCCAGCAGGAGGAGCTCTAACCTGCCTTAGAGCTCAAATTTTAAAAACGAAACCGTTGAAAGCAAACAGAGGCAAACAGAGAGGCGGTTGTGCCTTGCAAGCTGCCATGTCAGTGAACAAACATGTGACTAAGTCCCATTAAATGCTCCGCGCGCAGCCAGGGGATGATACTGGCGGGGGCCGAAGGGCCACCATCTCCCCCCTTGCACGAGTCTCCTTGTTCTGATGCAGCGAACCTGGGCTTGGATCTGTGGTGTCTGTTCTTACAAAAGAGGGAGCAAAAGACTGATTTCTCGGCAAGTCTAGAAGTCAGTCTTTTCCTCTCAAAGTGTCCTACTGTTTCTACACAAGACTTTGACGATCGCTCAAACACAGCATTTAAAAATGGAATTTTTATCAGTGGTGGACGGTACTAGAAACACTCCCAAATGTTCCATCACCTTCACTCAGTGGCTTGATGGGCGTTTTTTTTAAAATGAGGGAAATGCTGGGTTTGTAAAAATTGGTGCTAAAAGGGCAAGGACTCATATGTCCCCTGGGCCACGTAAAGAGTCTGCAGCTTTCCTAACACACACACACACACACACACACACACACACACACACACACACATCCACTGGAGCACAAGAATTTGCTCAGGAAAACAGTGGGAAATATATGAATTTAACAGTTATAGGATTTGGGGGATAAGCCTTTCCATTTTGGACAGTGTTGTGGGAGTGGGACGGACGAGTGGGCATACAGGATGGTCAGAATTACTTAACCTGAAGGAAAACTCTCAACCAATCCCTTTTAATCTACTGCCAATAAGAAGTCAAACTTTTTGTTTTACACTTTAATGGTATGCCCACATTTTAAACTTTTATACAAGCTTCTACAGAAACTTTAACTAGACCAATTCAGACCAAAAATCACTAAATAAAGCTAGTCTAGACGGAAAAATCTATGAAAACCATATGTCTTTTAGGCATCTGTCTTACAAAAATGGCCATCATCCTGGAGAAATAGTTCACAAGATACGCTTTTAGGAAAACTCTGCTGTAATGACCGTGGGGGCTGTGCTTGAGAAGGCGGCTTGCCTAGCAGAAAGTCATGCCAAAATGCTGACCAGTGAAAGGCTCCCATTTCTGCATACGTCTCTCTGTAAACATCACTAAAAGGGCAGGCAAAGGCAGGGATAATTTATACTTCCATTATCTCAGAAGGGATCAAAAAATTTTGTTCCTCCACACTCCTACAGAATGTTAGACCAAGGGATCTCAAAGCCACCCTGTTCTCACTCACAGAAGACTGTTTTGGATAATGTTGAACGTGGATGAGGCCAAAGAACCAGAACATTTTCTTCTGATTATTCCCTCATCCTGCTGGCCTGCCAAACACAGCGAGAAGGCAGGTGTCCGACATAAGTAACTAAAGGAAGACCGTCCTCTATAATTGGATGGAGGGCCCACCCGAGAGACCAGGGGACTCAGGACTGGGGCCCAAAGCAAGAGTGCACTGAGAATGCAGAAAAGGGAAATGTTCTCAAACCTTGCTTTTCCAATTTAATATTGCTCTCTGAACTGGAAACACTGCTACCTTCATTATTCTGGCTACGTATTTTTACATTTTTTACCTCTCAAAATGCACATTTATTGCCTGGTGATGGGTATTAAAGAGGGCACGTACCTAATGGAGCACTGGGTGTTATATGCAAACAATGAATCATGGAACATTACATCAAAAACTAATGATGTAATGTACAGTGATTAACATAACATAATAATAAAAAATTTTATTCATATAAAATAAGAGCACATCATTTACAAATAAAAAATGAAATACTCTTGATTATAAAGACAAAAAAAAAGGTAGCATGAAATCCACAGGAAAAAATAATAGAAAAGCAAACTTTAATGGTCAAAAATCGTAACATTTTAACTGAAAGCTGAACAGTCTATGGAGATTATGGAAGTATTTGTAAGTTGCAAAGACTCCCTGTGACCCTTGAGAATATTTTCTTCTCGCTCAACAGGGAAGGGGACTTTGGAAGAACACAGTAACACTGGCTATTAGCACGAGTACCCCATCGTGCTGTGCAGTCACCTAGAGGGTTGGGGATGCACAATATATGTCGAATAGCTACATATGGAGAAGAGGTCCTGGGGTGGAGGAGACAAGGATAGTACAAAAGAAGGAAATTTACAAGATGTAGTCAATCATACACCAAAGTTTTAAGCACAGGGAGAAACACCATTTCAACATGTTTATTCAAAGATACCGTGCTTTAAAATGAGTTTTCAATATACTTAGTTTTTAAGTAGTAAGCTGGTGATGGGGTAATTTAGAGTGTTTGAAATATTAAAACAAATCGAGCAATCATATCAACATCCCTCACCATAGACTCCTAAATTGAACTATAGGGCATTTAAGTAAGTTAAAGTCTGATGACGAGTCACAGGGATTTCTGTGGCCCATTAATTTCAGTTCTGAGTGCTTCCATACTACTGTTGTTGAGCTAAAACGACAAGTTTGCTTCCTTTCAAATAATATGTGTAGCCTGGATTTTATTTTGACTTTAGACCCAGATATTTGGAGGGAAATTACCGCAATGGTTTATCTAGTTAACACATTTACTAATGTTTCCTTAATTTTCCACCCCAAGAGGCAATAATTAAGGTAGAATTTGCCTCACATGAAGTTTTATTATTTTAGTTATTAAAATATTTTCCAACACTACCAAGAAGCAAAAAGAAATTCTAGTTGTTTTAAAAATAAGTAGATGTCTTCCTCAGGTTTTATAGCTTTTCCTCCGTGAATGGTGGTCTAAAGGTGGAGCAGCGTATAGACTTTCTGGCAAAGTCCCTTGAGTGTGATGCTAAGGGTAGATTTATTTGAGGGGAAAATTTCATTCACTCTTAAAACTGGCTTTGAGAATAATCCTAATATAAACTTAAAAAAATACACATGGTACAGAATATATCATACATAAATAGCCACTCCCCAGTGAAATAATTTCATTTTAGACTTTCTGGGCTGCAAAACACCTTTGAAAGCCTTTCTCATCTGCCCTCCTAAGAGGTCTCATTCTAGATCAATGGGATATACACTAACCAAGATAAATGTAGAAAATGCTGCCTCATGGAAATCTGAAACCAAAAACAGGTAATATTTACATGGTGGAGGCGACTGGTATATTTGATTGTAAAATAAAAATCATTTCCCAGATCATATTCAAAACCAGCCGAGAACTTCTCCTCACACTTCTCACTTCCTTTTGGTTCTGCAAACTGCCACAGAAGCCTGAGGTCTCTCCTGTGGCGGTCTATGTACTTTGTGCTTATCCAGGCCTTCATGTCTTTCTCCCTTTCCGTTGGCTCCTCAGCCCTTCCACAAGAAAAGCGGGGATGGAATGGAGCTTATTTCTAAATTTTATATTAACTCGCACACTTCCTGGGTTCCCAGTATTTACACCACATTTAAACTAATCCCAGTGGAGGGAAATGTCGACCCTATGAAGATATGGAACTCTCCTTGTGTCTGAGCAATTGAAGTCAGGAAGGCCCAGCCTTGCCACTGACGATGAGTGAAGGAGAATTTTGCTATCTGCCATTTTGATTGACCATTTTTTTCTGATCCTCGGATGTTAAGTGTTCTTTCTACAGTTCATGTGAGCTGATAATTTTGGCCGGGACACAGGAATGGACATGTCCTAGTGTTTATGGGAATCGTTACAAAAATAATTCCAGAAATTAGAGCACTTGCTATTTGTGGTTTTGCCTATCATGTGGCTCTGATGCCTGGAAGGAGAAGAAAGTACCACGCTAGGATGAGGCTGCCTGAGTACCTTGTGGTTTCAGACTTTGCCCTAGGTAGAAATTCTTCAAGTTTTGATCAGAGTCGCCATTGACCTAAGCTTTCCTCTAAATACAGGTAATGTGGCGTCAATACACCTGCAGATTCTCTCAAACCCAATCCCTTCCAACACCACCCCCCTTCCCCCGCACTTAAAGATACTGGCCAGACCAGAAGTGTAATATTCTTTTGGCAACAGCATTAAGTAAGCCAGATGGATTTCATTTGGCAACTAAAGGGTGTAAATATGTGTTTAGATTCAGAGGTTCCCCCAGGCAATGGTTACAATATGTTGGCTCAAGCAAGCTAAAGGATTTCAATGTTGGGCATTTAAAAATTCTATGTTCAGGCAGCAATAAAGTTATGAGAAGCAGACAAAAGCCATCCAGCCCTCAGCTAAATCCTCCTCTCCTTTCTCATATTGCTGGAGGTAAGCATTTAGGGCACATTCTGAGCAAAAGATGCAGCATTTACAATTTCATGTTTAATTTCCTGGCTGTTTATCGGCCGAAGCAACTCCGGTAAGCTAAATTTCACTTCTACTCTTTCACAGTAGCTGCTAAGTCAGAGGGAAAGAAGACGCGCCCAGCAGCTCCTTCTCCAAGCAAGCTGCTTGGATAGAATTTAGAGGTGAAAGAGCCACGAATCGTGTTGTGCTATGAATCTCTGAAGTCACTGAAAAACATGCCCTCTAACCGTGACTGCCTGCCTGTGAAGGTTTTCCCTGTAAAATCCTTCTTTTCTTACAGCGAAGGAGACAAAGGGGGGCAGTGAGGAAAGAGAAGGACTAGCTTGCGTCTCTCTGCTTACACTGGGCGGGATTCGATTCTCTTTGCTTTTCCTTTCTTTTCCTTTTTGAGCTGACATCAACTTGTATATAGGAACATTCAGCAGATTCCAGCTGGTGACAGTTTGCTGCTGACTGGCCACAGGAAGAATAATAATCATTTACTGTGCATTTTTCACTGGTCAGTGGCTCCCGTGCCAGACTCCCGTCTTGGCTGTCTTCCTCCATCAATCAGGTGAGACCCAGGGCAGGGCTGGGTATCCTGAAACTCAGAAAGGCTTTCCCTGCAATGGCTGAAGCTTAGCAATTTAGAACCCCGGAGAGAACAATGACAGAGCTATTTGCTATTATTTGTCATGGGATGTGGAAGCAGTTGTATTTGGTTAACTCACCGCCAGTTACCACTGGGCTAACAGCGGCATATTGTATTTACTGCTGCCTGCCACCTGTCTGCATTTATGTTGCTTGTACTTTGTCTCCTGTAGATCCTTTCTTATTTTCCTTTCCCTTCTATCCTCCTACAGCCTCGGGTATTTGGAAAGGGAAGATAAGGGACACACTGAAAACAGAAAGGCAATCTGAAGTCTACCTTGACGCATCTGTAAAAGTCCCAAATTCTGACCTTCAGAACACTTGCGGTTCTGTTCCTGGGCCTCCCCTAAACAGACTGCCAGTCATTCCATACTGTGGCGGGATGAAGATGTTTGTGTAAAGTAGACTCAGGTTCGCTAGACCCAAGAAGGAAACCACCAGACTAATTTTACCTTCACTTAAACCGGACTGAAACCAAGACTGAAGAATGAAAAACCTTGTCATTAACCATCGATTCACCTCAGTGAAATATTATGTTACAACCAGAATCACTGTGGAATTCGAATGATTTTGATGGGATGTTTAACCGAGGGGCTTAAATTAAATTGAATATTTTCTTTAGTGAACAATTTCTGGCCAAATTTCTATTTTCATTAAAATATATGAAGCATCATATTTTCAACTCATGTTGAACCTGCAGCAAATTATTAATTACATTTGAGATTTCAGTAACAAATGTTATAACACAGCAGCCTCATGAAATGCCTTAAATGCTAAGAATCAGAAAGAATACCTCAAAGTTGTTTCCATTCTTGGCATTTAGACTTAAAAAAAAAATCTTTGCTTGACTTTTAAATCCAGTTGCTAAAAATAAAAACTGTTTCCCTGAAAAATCAGAATACCTAGTCATAAATTTATTTGTTTTTTAAAGAGGAAAGGCAGTGAAGAAAATAAAAAACTCATGGCTGAAGTCAGAAATCACAAGACGAGTTCATCATATGTCCAAATGACACTCAGTTGCTAAAGGAAGTCACACGTTTAGAGGGCTCTTGAGGAGGGAGTAAGTCAGGATGTTTCCAAGACATGATTTCGGGAGAATCAGACACACAGGCTAGTCACAAAAGTCGCTTAATTGTCCGTGTACCCTGAACCCATGACTTCAAGACTCAGCAGCTTCATCCTTCATGGCACCAAACCTTCATGTGAGGGATGCAAAGACACACTTTTAAGAATCGTGGGTTTGTCTTTACTCAAAATTTGGGGGACTGGCTGAAAAAAACAAAACAAGGAGACCTTATCCCTCAGTGAAAGGGATTCTGTGTTAACTGTCAACTAGATCAACATATAAAATATGTAAAAGAGATATAGCACAGCAGTGTATCAAGGTCAAACATCTAAAACAAGATTCCATTGTAAAGAGAACCAAATGGCTTTTACCTCCTTAAAGAGCCCACAAGTGCACCAATTATCTCTTTATGTAGAGAGATTTCTGTATCTTTTGCCATGGTTGGTTCAGGAGTAAATGACTGAGAATGTGGGACTGTGATGAGACTCTCAAAGGGTGCCATGTAAAGTCGGGGAAAATGAATATGTCACGGAATGGGTGTAAGTGGGAAATCCTGTGATAATCTTGATGATGCTCCAGGGCTGTCCATGCAGTGAGGGATGTCAGCTTTGCTATGGGGTTCACCAGAGAGGCTATAATGGAGCATTTCTTGATTTCCATCTTGTGTCTCTGTCATGTGGATGGCTGGATTGAAAGTCAAATCCTCGCCTATGATTCAGTTTTGCCATTTTTAAAAGACACCATCAGACTTGGTGACAAGGCTGGTTAAAAAAAGTACTTCAGTTTTTCAATATTTTTTTTTAAACAGAGGATTGAGTGATGAGGTAAATGAAGTTTGCTTTTCCTTGGATAGAGACCCTTCCTCCCACCCTTATCCCCTTTTGACCGTTGCAAAATAGCTTAGTCCAAGGAAAGGGGAGAAGACAAATGAGTCAAATAATGCCAGAATCAGCTGTTGCCAGGAAAAACACACTCTGATTCAGTTAATTTGTTCTGTTAATGTCAAAGGCTGTGATTCCCAATTAACTAATTTTAAGAAGCTATAACCGAAAATAGCTACATCAGCCCTAAAGTTAATATTTGATGAAGATTAGGATCTTCAAGCAAGAAGAACAGGGCCCCCAAAGAGGTGCTGATGTCTGCTTAAGATCATCTTGCTAAACAGGAACACAACTGGCTGGGATTTTCAAACTGGGTTTTAGCCCCGTCAGAGAAGTTGAGTGGAGTGGGAGGGCAGGGGGCAAGCCAAAGATTTTGGCAATAGAAAATGTTCCACAAATCAGATTTGCATACACTCAACTAATGGCAGAAGCATCCCTACTGGTGAGTCTCTCTGGGATAGAGATGCTCCCCTGGATCAGGTGGAACTAATTAGAACAGGCATGTAGTTTGCAGGATTTCCAGCTCTCTCGCTGAAAGGCTCCATGTGCAGAAACCAGAACAGCTTGAGCAGCTGAGAAAAGCTGGGCCAAAAATGACTCCACCCGCCCCTCTCCTTCCTCTTCCTTTACATTGGAATGGAAAGATAGAATAATAATAAATTAAAAAAAAAAACAACCCAGAACGCTCATGGTTTCTGTCCAATTGCAAGTGCCTTCATTACATTTGAATAGGTTTAAAACAAAGGCATACAAGTTCTTAAACGTCAAAATCCTAACTTGCTAATGAAGTCGCAAATTATCCAGAAGAAAATTATGTACAGGCACATGCCGAATGGCAGAATATTTTGCCTCTGAAAGTTCAGTTATTGCCTTTGTGATATTAAAGCCCAACAGGGAGTCAGTGGGACACGGCTTGTACTGTCTTGTCACGTTATGAGTTTCTGGTTTCAGGTAAAAGGGGAGAAAGGGCCCTTAAGAAAGTAAAGACCTAGGAAAAAAAAATCAAACTTCCTTCTTGAAAAGTTATGGGTTGTTTTCCTGGAGATGATGGGTAATGGCATTTCAATGTTTTTTTTTTTTTTTTTAGTTTTTAATAGAGAAAATGGAGGCAAATCACAGAGGGAAAAGAGAATATATAAATAAACAGAACAAGGTGAAGTTTCAACAAGAGCTTCCCTCAACTTTTTTCTTTCTTTTTCCATCTTTGTCTTTCTTTTTCTCTTTCTTTCTTCTTCTTTTTTTTTTTTTTTTTTTTTTTTGAAATCTTAAACCCCATTTCTGGCTTGCATTTGGTAGGATTCCTGCTCTGGCTTTTATTAAAAACAGACTTTATGTGGTCAGAATTCTTCATCTTAAGCTAAACTTTAATAGGCATAAGGATCCTGACAGCTTCTCTCTTGGTCTCTCTCAGGTGACCCCCCCCACCCCCCAGAGGGGTTTCCCTCCCATTGCGCTGAACTGGCGCTGAAATTTGAAGGCTCAGCACAAAAACCAACTTTCCTCTTTTACTCCGAAGCCTCATTTCTGTTTTACATTTGAGACTCTTTTCAAGGCCAGGGCGTTAGGTCTGGCTCCAAGTGGAGAATAGTCTAGAAATTTTGAATAACATAACTGGTGTCCTATAAATTCCCCAACACAGATGCATTAAACCTGGCAGTTCTCCTTCTCTAGTGTGAGCTACTGATTCCTGATTCCTGCCCGCTACCTTCTGTGAGGGAGCTTGGAAATACCAAGGGCGACTCCATCCCGCTTAACAAATCAATTTAGCATTCAACAGTATCTCTGAAGGGTATTGGCAAGCCAGCTTATCTGAAACCGAGAGGTAAAGCAGCCAAGCAAGCAAACAAAGACATGCATGCTCATTCCTGAGGAAAGGCACCACCAGGTTGCTCTGGTTCCTTCTTGTAGCTAAACAGACAAAATAGCCCACTTCGAGGCTCCTGTATGGGACTCCTGCCCGCCCCCTCTCCTACCCTCCCCCAGGGGCCTCCATACCTTCCTGGCACAATGGCAGATACATTACCAGTCAGTCTGAGGTTTCCTAAAACAATCATTTAATCTTGTTTGTAGTGGGTGAGGCTCAACGCTGACATTTATTTATTTATTTATTTTTCACGTGGAAGGGAAAATCTCTGCAATACTGTAGTGCAGTGGTTCTCAAGGGGAGGCAGATTTTACACCCCATGCCCCACCTCCCCAAATACACTAGCGATGTCACAAGTGGGGCAGTATGACTGACATCCAGTGGGTCGAGGCCCGGATGCTGCGAAACATACTAAAATGCAAGGGCCAGCCCCCCACGACAAACATGGCAGTAGAGTGCCAAGGTCGAGAAACCCTGGTACTGTGATTGGAAGACTGGGCTCTGGAGTCAGACTGCTTGGGATTAAAGCCCAGCTCCGTTAGGGTCTGGCTGAGCAGCCTTGGGCGAGCTCTTTGAACCTCTATGCCTCATCTGTAAAATGGATAATCACCTCTCCTTTTGGGCTGTCGTGAGCAGTAAACACAAATGTACCTGCAAAGCACTTAGGACAGTGCCTAGCATACACTGAGAGCACAATAAATATTAGCTATTGCTTTTACTATTATTATCAGAAATGTAGCTCTGTTCCAAATAAATTGTAAAGCTGAATCTTCGTTTTAGAGGGAGAAAATATAGGTTTGAGGGTACATGTATCCTTTTTGATTAGGACCCAAGTGATGATCATCCTGACAGCCACAGTGCTTTACAGTTTATCAGGCTCATTACATACGACTGGGTAACAGCCTTGTTGAAACTGTTCTTATTTCATAGATGGGGAACCCCTAGCTCAGAGTTCAATGAGCTGTGCAAGGTCTGTAGCAAACCAGGCCTTCTGAATCCACATCCCCTGCTAGTCTTGCTCGTCCCCCCTTTGTTTATGAGTTTAAGATGCCCATTCTCTTCATTACACCCAACAGCCCGAAGATCAAAATCAATGTAAGCCCTGTAATCAGAGAGTGAGGTGACTCAGGCTTCGTGGGGGGGAGGAAGTTACCCTTCTTTCATGGTACGTGCATAGCAAGGTTTTTCTTTCTCAAGCATACAAATATTTTAATTGCCTGAACTGAATACTTTTAAAAAATTAAATTTCTGTATGAGCTAATTTCCTTTCCTGTTAAAATTTCTGATGTTGAGGAAAAAGCCTCCCAACTCCTTCTATTTTTAAAATCTGTAGTTATACACATTGTACATATTTGGCTGTAAATATGTACAGTTGAATATAGCTTCAACTATGTACATGTTTCACGTTTCATTTATTCACTATTTTGTTTCACAAGTAAGCCTGAAAAATCTGCTTCCCTGTGCCCAAATGTATTATTCAAATGTACAATGTTCCATCTCATATATGGTTAGCAACTGCATGCAGCAATCATCGCGTCTGTGTTAAAATTTCTACGCATAGTTTTTAAAAATATATTGCAAACTAATCAGCCCAGTTTTTACTTAGGCTACAGTAAAGTTAATAACATTGGGTTTAAGGGTTATAGTTCAGGGGGCAAATGGATACTATTCCTCGAAGTTAGTGGTTTTCCAGAATTCCTCTGGTAATAGAGGTGAGGCCTTAGCTCCTGATACTCCCTCATGACCTACGAAGCACGCAGCTTGCAATAACCCAGCCATGGCTCTTTCTTTCCTTTCAAAGTGCTCTTTCAAATTATACAAACAGCTGCCCCGATGTCGTTTATTTGGACCCTGTTTTCTTTGGTCCCGTTTAGTTTGTGCCAGTGGATAAAGGAGAGGTTTGGACTACATACTGGTTTTTAAATGGTGTCACAGGCTCCGTGGTTTTCCCATGATACCTCTCTCCTGGGTGAAAACTGCAAATGTGTATGATAATATCTTTGCAATTTTATTTTCCAACTAGATTCTGTCTGTTAGGCTAGAAGAAGAGCACCGAAGAGCATCCCCCCAGCGTGCGTGGCCTGCAGAAGCACTCACCTGGGGACGCTGGGCGGGGCCCTCGTGGGCCTGGAGGGAACTTGCGGGGGCGCCCCGAACCAATCGCTGCTGCTGCTGCTGCTGCTGGGGAAAGGGGGGAGCGGGCCGGGCCTGAAGGGCACCGGGGGCGCCCCCGAGTGCGGGCCGGGGGAGGGGATGGCGGGCGCGGGCCCTCGGCCGGACGCGGGCCGCGTGAGGGGAGCACTCAGCGTTGGCCGCCTCTGGGTGGTGGGGCTTGGCGGGGGGGACCTGAGGACAGACGAGAGCAGTTTCATTCCGAGCTCATCTTCAAAAAAATATTTTATGACTTCCGGGCTGCTCTGTAAAAACTATACTTTTTTAAAAATTTTATTGTTATGTTAGTCACCATACATCATTAGTTTTTGATGTGGTGATCCACGATCCATTATTTTCGTATAAAACTATACTTTTGACGGAGTAACTTGGGCCGTGTCCCGAACGTTGGAAGGCATAAAAGGGAGGGGCGCCTGGCGGGGTCGGTCCGAGTCGCTCGGGGGGCTCCTGATCTCCAGGCGTGGGTTTGAGCCCCACCGTGGGGGTAGAGGTTACTTACATGAATTTTTTTTTAAAAAGGTATAAAAGGGGTAAATGGTGAAAAGGAAGTTCCCCTCCGCCCAACCCTTCACTCTGTGGAGACAACCAGTAGTCGTTTCCTGTGTATCCTTTTCAACTGTATCTTAGGCTACAACACAACACAATATTCTCACTACAATATATAAATTCCTTTTCTTTTGTACATCTTAGAACATAAGGTTCTACAACTTACTTTTTTAAAACTTCATATTAAGTTGACTATCTTTTCATCTCAGTATAGAACCGTGTTATTCGTTTTGAGGGCTGTATAACGTTCCACTGTAAGGGCTGTATCGTGTTCGTTTCTGAAGGGATAATCTGACCTTCTCTCTCTCTCCTGAGCTTAAATATCTTTTTTCCTCTTTATTCCTTAGGTTCATATTGGTTTAGGGAGGCACACTCAGAAAATGATACTGGACAAGCCTGGCAGGCCTCGGGGGACACGGGGCCATTTTCCTACCTGCGGGAATGCTGTATCCAGGAGTCATCCACAGGAGGTGGTGCAGGGGTGAACGTGGTGGCAGTGTTGATGTCGCCAATGATCACCAGGGCTTCTTTAAGGGCTTGGTACATTCGAAGCATCTCATCCCGGCGCTGAGCCTGCTCAGCAGATTCCTCCATCAGGGTATTTTGGTCCTCTGAGGAATATAACTGTGCTAGGAGCTCTGAGTTTATGAAATCTTTAACCTGTCAGGTCACCACAGAAAAGTGAAAATGGGAATACATGAGTGATCACATGGTATAAACTGGCTCAGAGCCCGTAGACCAAGTCCATAACCACCCACTCTGGGAAGAGATGCATGATGCATGATGTACGCAAGATGTATGATGCGTATGCTTCTGTTTACTCTTATTTTCTTCATTGTCCTCCCAATCCTCCGCACCAGTGCAGGGACACTTTTCCCCTCTGTCTTATGACCGTGGACTAAAGGAAAACCTGCATCAGTTGAAAGAGGACTAAACCTTGCCATCACCAGAACAGGGCCTGTTGGTTATGCACAGCATTTCCAGCATTTCCACATTGTTGTCTGAGGCCGCTTGGCATAGAGATGAGGGCAGGTACCAGGAGGTAAGCAGCAGTATTTTCAGCAGAAAACAAGGATATAAAGAAACCTAGGTAATACCGCAAGTTATCCATTCCTTGGTATTCCCAGTCCTTTACCTCGCTTTTACCAAAATCACTGGAATACTATTAAGATCCCAGGTTTCAATGTCAACGCGAAAGTGGAATGAGCACCAATAAGTGAATTTTTATTAAATACAGAACCTCAGATAATCATGCAAGTTGATTTACAAAAAATAAAAAAATAAAAAAAGGATATACTTTCAGCTTTCTAGAAGTTTACAATAGAACTCCTTCACAGTAATGAGGACTGACATGGGTTTCCATAGTTAACAGATATAGGGAAACAGACTTAAGTATGAACAACGTGTATAAGTCTTAGGGGAGTGGCAGTTTGTAGCAGAATGAGAACAGAGAGGATGCATACATTGCACAGCACTGAGGGAGGGAGCACCAGCTGCCATATTTCATCAAATCAAAGATACCAGTAACTTTAAGACACACCATAATTTTATGTGCCACTAAGAAAAACACCATTAATTAAACTATGACAGAATGCCAAGATGCGATTGAGTGTGACATGCATCTTCATGTCAAAACTATTAAATATGAAACAAGTGAATGTGGGAATCAATGAAAGATGGTATGTCCTACATACCTTCACAAGTTATCTGATTGGATTCTCACCACATACTTACGAAATGTATTATGATCTCAATTTTACAGATGAAGAAACTGAAGTTCAGAGAGTTTAGTAATTTGCCCAAAGTCACATAATATTAAGTCAAACCCCAAGTCTTTGGACTCAAAGTCTAGTGCTCTTTCTGTTACCTCCTTATCCCACTTTGATTGAGTGCTTAGCAAAGACAATTTATGTTTAAGCATCATGATTGTAGAGTGGTATTGCAAGTATGCTGATTAACTTAGCCTACAAAAATAAACCAACTCGGATTTTTCAGTTTCTCTGTTAAATGAGACTAATGCTTATCTAGAGTCACTGGATCTTTTTAGGAAAGACCAAAGGCCAGCATATTTAATTGTTACAAATTCAGGCAGACAGCAGCATAGCTGTCAGAGGCTCAGAATCCCTAGGTTGTAGTGAAATATGTAACCAAGAGATGACAACAGTCGAAAACACATAGCTTTATTATTTTTTAAAGGTATCAAACTATGTAAATAATTCTGCTGATCAGAAAATTCAGCTGAGTCACAGCTTCACTGTGGTGAAATAAAGAGTATTCTCTCCATATTTTGCAAACCAAGAGTGATTAAAATGTGGAAGTAATCTAGTAGACGAGATGTATTTGGGCAACTGTCTAGTAGGGTAGAAGGTTTATGTGTGATAGCTGTGGAAGGTAAGTTTGGCCAGGTAACCTGAGGCCAGATGTGAAAGCCTTGAACGCCAAGGAAAAGTGTTTGAACTGTATCCACTTGGCAGTGGGAAGCCATGGAAGACTTCTGAGCAAGTAAGTGAAACAATAAAATAGAGTTTTAGGAAAATTAATCTGTCTGTGATTGGAAAAGAATTTGTAAGGGTGGTAGCAGAGAGAAAGAAATCTGATAGAAGACCATTATAGATCATTTCTAGATGGTAGGGCTTTCATTTAGCGAGACTGCAGTGTAATAGAAAAGATGGGCACATATCAATTACACGATAGAGGAAAAACCAGGTGGGCATAGGCTGGTTTGATGTGAAAGGGCAGGAGCAAAAGGAACAAGGACACTTCAAGCACTGAGGTTGGGGTGAGTTGGAAAACAGAAAATCAAAAGTCAGGAAGGAGAGTTAGAGGAAAGACAGTAAATTTGGCTTAAGGAATGTTTCATTCCCCCCCCTTTTTTGGAGATTTAGTCACTTTTAAAACATACTTGCAGGTACCCAAGGAGTCAGGGACATTTGCGTGAATCTTCTGCCGCTGGGCATGTGCATGCACTCAGATAGATGATGCAATGCAAAACTCAAAACCAGACAATTTTCCTGGCATTGAACAGCAGTTGGGCTAAGCTAGTCTGAAGCTTTACATCTAACTGGAGTATCACTTAGAATCTATTAAACACAATTTAAAAGAAGGTCCTTCCAAGAATAGATTTAAAGCAGATCTGAATTAAGAAGCGACTGTCAAACAAACCACGAAATAAAATAATAAGGGCTTATTTCAGCATTCTGATCAAAGATCTGCCTTGAATCAACTCTTCCACATCAGAACATGACACGCTAAAACTTGCCTACTATCCCAAAGATTTGGCAATGTTGTGAATTAACAGGAGCATCACTACTGGCACAGGAGAAAATGGCAGTATGGCGCAGTGGTTAAGAGCTCACGCTCTACAATCAGACAGCTCTGAATCTGAGTCCTAGTTCCCACACTTAACTGTTCTTGAGCAAACAAGCACCTCCTCCAGTTTCAGGCTCCTGATCTGTAAAATGGGGACAGTGGCAGCAGCTGTCTCAAGAGCTGTTGTGAGGATCAAGTGAAAAAATGATTATAAGTTGCCTCACGCAATGCCTAGCATTTCGTTAGTGCTCTGCAAGCAGAAGCTGTTCTTTCTAAAGCATGCAGACAAAATTGGTCTGAGGTATTTAGAGGGAGAAGAACACACAGAAAGCTATTGCAATGGTGCAGGCGTTCAATACAGAGTAGAGGTTAACGTTTTATTTTGCACTGAAACAAAATTTTAGAAAGACTCTTCTCCTGCTTGCCTAGCTTTGGGATGCCACAATTGGAACAAAGGTAGAGGGATGTCAGGGAGTTTCCAGACACTTCAGGGACTTTCTGAGCAGTCTGTATGTCCGTGGTGCAAATACATAAATTTCAAGGATTCTGCGTGACAATCGAGGCCCAGTAAGATCCCTTGGAGGTGATGGTATTTAGAATACACCTCACAGAACATGACATAAACGAATTATACTTGGATGCAAGACTTGAAATAATATTTATGCTTTTAATTATAACACCTTATAACCTATACATCTTGGTATGGCTCACAAAAAAATTCTCATACACAAAACCTCATTCCAGTTCAGACTCTACAGGCTAGATAAACAGGCATGACTGCACCATGTCGTTCTGCTCAGTGTAAAGGAATGTGAGGTCATTAAAAACGTTCCACATGTTTTCCTCTCTTTCTTACTTAACCCTTCTCTATCAACCTGCAGTAGTTTTGGATCTTAAGCCTTCTTTGTCTTCATAATTAAGACCATTTTAAAGCCTTCACAAATAGAAGGGACATTCCTCGAATTTTCACACAATTCTGTTACTAAGGAGGCCATTTCGAGACGGGAGTCTGCAACACAGTGATCACTTGCATTCACGTGAATATACAAAAAATGTAATTGAGCAGTTTAAATTTGCTTAGTTTGGGAAAGGGGCTTGGTTAGAAGCTTGTGATTCTCTGATATCTCACAATTCTTTCATGTCTGCTCTAGCTTCCTTTCCATTTCTCAGGGACGTATTTCTGCTAAAGACCAGTGCTGTTTCCCTTCTTGAAAAAGTGACATCCTTTGCGCCGCACAAACCTAATGTCAAGCCAAAGAAGTTAGACACTGAAAAGCACCCACTATACGATTCCAAAGTTCAAGAACAGTCAGAGCTAAGATAAGCTATGCTTTAAGAAATCAGTAGCGGTACCCTTGCTGGGGAGTGATGGGAGGTGGGAGCACACAGGAGGGGGGAGGGGGGGACTCTTCTGGATCCTGGCCCCGATCTGTTTCTTGAGCAGGATGCTGAATTCTTGACCCGTGGAAACAAATCAGTGCCCTGGTATTTAAGGTGTACTTTCCCCTCAAATAATGAACATTTGAAATAACACTCGACTTCATACACATGAAAGTTACAGTGAGTTTTGAAACGAGGGCACATGTTACTAATTTTCCAGCAAAGTGCCACTGGCCAAGGAGAGTAAATGTGGAGCTCCAGGGGTCCAGGGGTCCAGGCAGCAGCACGCACTCCAAGTGTGAAATGCCCCCGGGCTTCATATCTGATCCTTTAAAAGTTTCATAAAAATTTTACGTTATATTTTGTATTTTCTGGGTTTGAATTACTAGTTAAGATTTAAAATGTTGTTTCACATATTCAAATAAACCCTAATGAAATCTTCCAGGAAATGAGCCTTCTGGGAAGATACACCAGGTAAGTGCTATGGGCAGAGCAGCCCCCTAGGTGGAGAGGGCTGAGCTCCATAGTTTGCCCATCCTTACTATATGCGTTAACTGACTAAGGGTGAGATCTGGGTTTTAATCTTGACTCTGCCAGCCCCGGCTATGTGACCCTGGGTGAGTCCCTTAACCTCTCAGCACCTCAGTTTCTCCATTTATAATCGGGGCAAAATAATGAGTGCCCCGTGGATGGCTGTCCTGTGGGTGCCAACACTGAACCATGTACTGCCCTGCCATGCAGATGTTCACAATAAAGCTCGATTCTCGGACAGAGAATCTTCTGGTGGGGTGGGCTGCAGAGCAGAGGCCATCAAACTGTGCTTGCCCTGGGGGGCTAGGTGTGTGTGAACATTAAAGTCCCGACCAAAACTCCGCTGCTTTGGCTGTAGCCGGTCCTGAATGGCCGGCTGTCATAAACTTGCTATTTCTTTGTGCCGCTGTTCCCCAGCGCACTTAAGCACTGCAACAGCTGTTCTGCTTCAACAAAGGCTTACAGTATGTCTGAGGCAAGGCATTTATTGCTGGCTTTAAACTTCTTAAATAATTCCATATGGAGACCTGAGTGGCAGAACACTTAATGTAAACTTTCAAAGGAAACTGCCCACCAAATTCTGAACTTTATAAAAGTTGGCTGAAACATATTCTTTTTCAGAAGGCAGGGTAGCCATTCCCATTGCAAAGAGGAAAGGCCACAGCACTGCTTTCGACGGTGACTGTCCACCGACAGAGGACCCTGTTGCAGGCATTCACTGGTGCTGGAGAACCAGGGTCCACCCAGCGCCATTTATAGAAGCAGCAGGGTTAAGTGGATGGAATTTAGCTTGAAGAGGCAGAGTATTTGTTTTCTAGCTGTGATTCTATGATGGATTCTCTACCTTGAAGATCTCTTAACATCGAATAAACAACCGGCACATAGGCATGACACGGTGCTCTGTGTTCAGTGTGTTTCTGGTTCTTGTAATCAACAGGGCCCTTCCGGAGTGAACACAAAAAGGGCTCAGGTGCTCTGTCCAATAAGATGCCCTGAGAATACGGCATTTAAAAGAGCAATTTATATTTTTACATCTATGTAATTATCAAATATACATATATATAACTATGTATTTTGACATATCTAGGAAAAAAGCAAACAAAACAATACTCCAGGAGAAGTGGTCATCCGAGATATGTAAAACTATTTTCTGACAGATACAAAAAGTTAAATTTCCAACAACGATAACCATCATTTCGTAAGAATCCAAGCATCACGTGATGGTTCTGTTTTCTCCACATTCCTGTGAGTCTCAGCGTCAAGGTCCTCTTTCTCATTATTCTTGTGCAAGGTCTCTCTCAAGACAGCTTGCAGAGCTCTACCTCCACGGAGAATTCCCTGGGGGGGCGGGGGTTCAGCCATTTCATTAAAGCCAACAAGCACACTAGTGAGGGGTGAGGGCAATTACTCCCGTGTTTCTTTGTGTACGTGTGTGTGTGTGTTTCTTGAAAAGGTGAAAGTAGGATAGATTTGTAAGAGGGTCTTTTTTTCTTTTTCCTTTTAACTAATTAGTGTCAGGCAACTCCTCGTGCTCTAGACAGTAAGTGCTATTTCCTGTGCCGATGATTTAACATAGTGCAGAGCAAAGCAGGGTTTGAACTGATGGCCACACTAATGACTTGCGATAAAACAGTGAAAAGATAAATGATACTTAATCAGGAAAATGTTTAAATAAGCAAGTGCCTGGATATACCACAGCAAAACAACCTGAACTCATTTAAGGAAAATTAAGAGGGTAATTTTAAAAATACATAGACTATTTGTTTAGTACTCTGTATTTTTCAAAATGGCATATAGTTGCATTTATTATGTTCTCTAACAATTCAGTGAGGCAGCTCAGTGTTCTTACCGTAATTTTAGAAGTGACTGACTTCAACTCAGAGGGGGCCAAATTTGCTTCAGGTCACACAGCAGGCCATTGACGAAGCTTAAGAATACAATTCATGGTTTCCAAATTTCCAATATATTGCTTACCTACTGCTGATACTTAAAAGCATCCTAGTAGCCTTGTTTAATTATGCAAAATCTTGCATGGGAATAGGGTTAAAAACCATGGGTGCTTAGAGCTTCTTCAAGAAGGGTTTCCTTCAAGGGGTTTCTTCCAGGAAACCTTTCTTCAAGGAATGAACACACCATGAACCACAAATAGAATGGCATATTTACAAATACAATTTTGAAAGAAATCTTGAAATATGGACAAGGGCTCTTTATAGTTCTGAAATAGGCAGGCAGCCACATTGGTTTCTTACATTTTTTATAGTACTACCATATATGCTATCTTCTGAAATAAATCCCTAAGCCAGGTACCTTTTCTACGATTCGTATTTTACATATGGAGGAAACGAATGCAAAGAAGTTAACCGATTTGTCTTCAGGTCAACAGAATCTGTAGCAGAACCAGGCTCAGAATATAGGTTTCTCCTGAATTCGAGTGTGTTCAGTACCTTTGCCAGCTAACTTGTATGTGTTACAAGCAAATGCTCATAATATATCATCGATTTAAATAAAAAGGTGTCCCGAGAAGACAGCTAGAACTAAAAATGCTGGTGTCTCCTTGTCAAGAATCAGAAAAGCCTGTTTTAAAATACTGCATTATAGCCTATCTTATCTAAAAGACAGTTTCTCAAATAACTTGTGATATTATTTGTCCTTTAATAAAGTAGCTGTCAAAAGAACCGAACTAGATCATGTAATTTAAGTATCATATCCTGACTACTGTAAAGTAACCATGAAAAGGGAGGGATTCTGTACAATCCAGATCAACTGAGGGTTCGTCTAGAAGGCACTTTAAGATCTGTGGCAATATCACCATTACCTTAGAAAAGAGAAGTTGACTGACTCTGAATCCAAGGGGATAGGGCAAAAAGCCATTGCTCGGGTGAAAATAGCATTCCGTAGTTTTTAGAAAGTGAAAATAATCATATCAATGTATGTTATGTGTTTGTGTGTAGAAAAGAATAAATATTTTTTGCTTTTAATCTCAAAGTCTAGGAGCTGGGGCATCTGGTTTTATTGCTAGTTTTGCAATTAACTCACACCCTGAGCACAGCTGCAGTGTATTTTTGCTCTGCTTTCTTGCGAGCAAATGCACACTCTTCAAGAGCAGATAGGCGATAGGGAATTCCACAGTACTGTGGCTGTAAGTTTCATGTTGGCTTCCCTAAATACTCTTTCACTGGTCAGTCACTTGCCACTTGTAATAGAAAATGAGGAATCTGGGTAATAGGTATTCAACCATCCAGAAAATATCACAAAGAAGCTGGTGAGAATATGAGCAGTTTCCACACTAAGATGGGTTAGAAGTTAAAATGAGACAGTTTATAATCACTTACATTATTGATCATAAGGTGCATTATTGTTTTTGGAATTAGATCTCGGATACATTTGTTGATGATAGACATGTAGGAGTCTACGAGGTTGCGGATGGTCTCCACTTGCCTCTCCAATTGTGGGTCCATGGAAAAGTTTTCTGCTTGGCCATTCTCATCATTTTCAGTCTAACAGAAAGGAAAGAAAACATGGATTATTTCACATTCGTTCAGAAGAAAAAAAATACCATACATTTTCAGATGATCAACTTCTCACTCTGTATGGAGTTCTATTACTAGATGGTTAACATCTTTATCTTAAACATACCCATTAATTCTGAAAAGAGATCAGAACCAGGCAGTTATTCCTCTACTTTTAGCGACCCACAACCTAGGGAAAGCAACTATTCTGAGCAAATGCTGAGATGAATAACCAGATAAACAGTGCACCTAACAACATACCTCTAGAGAACAATCTAATCTTCAGCCATTTGCAAGCTGGCCAAAGAACTGAATCCAAGCAAATGATGCAGATGTAAACCTCTGGGAGAGGTCTCCAGGGATTCTATAGATTAGAAATAACCTTGGTGTTGTTCTGGAACTCCTAGGTCTGTTCTGGAATGGATCAGCATTTGGATCAGCCCAGGTTTTAAAACTAAATCTCCTAGGCTTGGCCTGGAGCCAAAATAAGAGATATAGAGAATAATTCATCTTTCCATGCACTTGCTGGAATTTGTTCTGTAAATTCATGCTTCTGTCATCACTACTAAAGGCTGGCTCCATTGTGGAAAACTTACAATTTTAACTTCCAACTTGTTATTCTTTGAATAAAACAGAACACATCTATACACAAAGAATTTATTTGTGCAACATGAGAGAAGCATCTGTTTTCTATACTTTGGGACTCGAGTTAATTAATTTTGGCTTATCCACCAGAGGCTGGGCTGGAATGGCATCTTCATCATTAAGGGCTGACCTATTGGCTTGGCATTGAAATCAATTTAGAACAAATGGTCTCCATTTCAAGTCAGGTTGAACCATCTAAGCCCCAGAACATGATACAAATATTGTTAGTGGTCTGGCTACTTTCTAACATTTGGAAAGATTTAATTACAAATGCAAAAAAAAGGGGGGGATAATTTATTGCTTCCATTGTAGACATAAAGTACTTTTCCTTGGAAATGTACATACTTTGATCTGCCAGGTTTTCAATCATCCTATCAGTTTTAGGCAAAGCCCCGTGCTTAAATGGATCTATAAATGACAAACTTTTCCTTTGAATCAATATGCATGTGTGAAAGGCATATCTGTAGGCCTACAAAGTCAATAATAACAAAGAGAGAAATAGGTCCTAGTCATTTATATAGGCTTCTCTTGCTCAGAAATATCCAATACTTTTTAAAAATATTAAAATAATGTGCTCACTCTAAAACACAACAGTCGTTTCTCCAATCCTGAGAGTATGGCCCCATGCTTCAGGGCAATAGTTTGAGGACATTTCTGAGGCATCTTACAGCTACTCCAGCAAGGTAGAGGAAGTTTCAAAAATGACAGTTGTTTGAAATGGTCTTTGGTCACTGAGAGAAAGAACTAAATCAAGTCTTCTGTAGTAAAGAACTACTTTTATTCTTAATTGGTGATATACAAGCACAATAGGATCTAGGACAAATAGGTATAAAGCTGAAGCCATAAAGTGGTAGGTAGAGGGAAGGTAAGTCACAGCAGTGAAAAAACAATCATGTTTCCAAACTCCTTCCTAGGGTATAAAAACCACTTCAAATGTGTTCCATGCTGAGCCCAAGTTGTAAGTCAGTGGTAACTGCAATGTTGTTTTAAGGATAATGTATTTGAAAGTGAAAACTTCAGGTTCAAATTCAGACTCTATTGTGTACTGGTTGTGTGGCCACATTTAAGTTACTTGATGTGATTTAAACTCAGCTTCCCTATCTTTAAAACGGGGATACATGTCCCTGGTGAGCTTGTGGAAGCTAAAGGAGATAACACATAGGAGCTGACCTAGCCAAGGGCCTCAATAAATGTTAGCTGCTTTCTTTCCTTTCTGAATATTCATGGAATAAGAGTTAGAAAGCTACTTGACTCTCAACATACACTATGAAAATTTAAGGTGAAAACTTTGAGCATAAAACATTTTCAATTCAAGCAATATAAAAATGGCAAGTGTATTTTTTTTAACACCTCCACGTTTTCCTTTGAATCAATATGCATGTGTGAAAGGCATATTTGTAGGCCTATGAAGTCTGCCTGGACCCTCCTCCTCCCACCCGTGAAGATCTTTCATCTTTCAGAGCCTTCTGGACAGGCTCCTGATGGCCCCCAGAACCCCTCACTTCCCTGCTCTGTACTTCCTCTGTGTCTTTTATTCACTTTTTAAAAATACCCAGCCTCAGTTTATGCTCCTCTCCTATTAGATTCTGGTGTCTTGTTTCTCTCTCTCTTCTCAGCACCCGGCACAGAGCTTGATGCACGGGAGAAGGAGTTAACAACTCCACAAGGGGTTTACCTAAATCAAGGAAGCTGCTCTGGTGCATTCAGGGGTTCCAAGTGTGCCTGCCTATGTGTCAGAGACACTAGAGACCAGAGAAACCCCAGGGTGGTGAGTTAGGACCCATGACTACTTGATAACAGTGAGAATGATAAAATGATTATGAAATTATGTATACAAATGAGAATAGATGACCAACAGCTTTGGGAGGAAAACAGCTTTTATACAAAGTGACATAAACCTCCATAATGGATAAAATACAATTCAGTTTGTCTCTCTGATCTGAAATATACTGAGGTTTTGCTATGGTAGTTAACAGTCGGGGCGATGACATTTCAGTATCAATATTCCACCTGTCCCAGGAACACTTTTTGAGCACTTGCTGTGTTCTAGGTACTCTGCTAAGCACTTTCTGTAGAAGATCCACACTGCGACCTTGTTATTGTCAATCCACAGAAGAGCATGTTGAATCTCTGAGAGCTGAAATTTGTTCAGTAAGTGTAAGATGCATACAATTTTAACAAATTTCTTTTTCTTCCGTAAGTATAAAAAAATCAAGTATTATGAAACAGTGAAACATTCATAAAACATCAAGTCAGTTTCATAGATAAAATAAATGTAGAAAGAGTTTCCAGAAAAAAGATGTCATTGAAATATTGCTATTTGTAAAAAAAAAAAAAAAGACTGAAACAAAAGAGAAAAGCAGAGTAAACAGTATTTTTAAAAGAACCCCCAGAAATATAAAACACCAAGAAATTATACCATCATCTAAATGTTTACATAGAAACACTGAATTTTCCCATTTCACACTACTTTTAACATTTAGCCTTACTTTACTTTTTGCTTATCAAAACATGCAAAAGACATTCACTTTCACTTTTCAAAACCAGATGCAAATAATAAGGAAAGTGTCAGAGTGAATGGAGAACACCGAATGGATTCTCAACACACACACACACACACACACACACACACACACACACACACACACACACACACAAGTATTCCAGAGTAACCCATAAAACAATTTGAAGTTCTCTTTAGCTTTTGGAAATAATATGTGGTCACATGCAAACTTTAACTACTCAGATAATACCATGGACGTGACGGGGAGTCACAGAATTCAGAATGCAAGTTGAATTTCTTTTCTGATTTTAGAAAGATAGAAGAAATACTTGCCTTTTCTAATATAGCTAAGATAAATGGGGGAAATATGCATAGATGGACTTTTTCTTTTAACTGAGTAATTTCAGAGAGCAAATGTTCCCTTTTCTCTGACCCAGTTCTAACCAAATTCTCTGTCGTGCTTTTTTCTGTATGTATACTGTGTATGACTATGTATTTTTTCTTTGTTTAAATTATAGGATTGCAATAGGATTCTTTGCAGTCTAAGCACTGAAGTGACAGCTGTTTATCATTATCCTCATCAAGGGAATGTAAAATAAAAATAGTAATTTGTCTCTGATCTTTGAGGCAAAAAAGAATGGTCTGCAAACATTTAACCTTTTATGTGCAGGTTCATTGATGCTGTTTACAAAATGTGAATAATATTGTGAAAACCAGCTTTCTTCTGAAAAATACAATGGACAGGCCTTCCTATTGCAGTTTTGTTCACAAACAGCTTTTGTGAAATCTAATGCAACTTAAACAATGAAAAATAACAACTCAGCACTGTAAATGGTTTATAAACAATATTGTAATTTTCTTTCTTATGAAACTATTTGCACGGTATTCAAGAAACAGTCTGTTTTACAACATTTTAATTTAAAAGCTTTCTCCTAGAGACTTAATACTTTAACAGGTAAGAGGACGAAATAGTCAAATCAGAAATAATTCCCACCATACCTTAAAGCAACCATTATAGGAGATCTGGGCTTGATGGGGGATGTCTATCTTTCATGTGTTTTGTTTTCATCTCTTTTCTTTCCTTAAATTTCTTTTTTTTTAAAGATTTTATTTATTTATTTGAGAGAGAAAAAGAGAGAGCACCAGAGCGGGGTGAGGGGCAGAGGGAGAAGCAGGCTCCTGGCTGAGCAAGGAGCCCAATGTGGGGCTCGATCCCAGGACCCTGGGATCATGACTTGAGCTGAAGGCAGATGCTTAACAGACTGAGCCACCCAGGTGCCCTCTTTCCTTAAATATCTTATTGAATTATGTCATAGGCTTCTTGGAGGATCACTGAAATCATCTATATAAGATTATTTTCTTAAGGTGACTGCAACTCTTTAAAAGTGGAACGACAGAAATGCAAAGTATTCTGGCAAAAATACATACATAAACATACTAGCTAATTGGTGGGGGGAAGTTTGCTGCATCTCTTCTCACCAATGGAGAGCATTGCACTACAACCTACAGATCTACACAAGTGATTTTTCCAGATAAGCAACACTTGCCCCTTTCTAAGCACCTTATTATTATCATACAATTTCTCTACTACCTTAAACAGTAAAAAATATCATTTAACTTTCTCTTAATGAATCAGGCCATCATTATGAAAATAGTGTTACCATGGTAACGCAGCTTTGAATTTTCCAGCCCCACATTATGAAGAATGTCTCACTGAAAACCTTTCCCCACTTTCAGTTATGTACTTCTTCTAATTTGCAGAGGCCAATTAGAGACTAATTTGCAGAGGCAGGCAACCAACTTGTAAAAAAACCAAAAAACCAAAAAAAAACTATGGAAGAAATGTGCTCCAGAAAAGCCTTTGAGAGGAGTAGAGATTGTAGTCTGCTGCCTTGGGACAGGTATTTCATTAATTAATTAAAAAAAATAGTTGTTTAGTGTCTTAGGTGAACTGTGAGGGGTACAAAAGAAGTTGAAAACCTTTGATACTTTGGTGAGCTTCTCCTCTGGCAGGGGGGATGCAGGGTGAGATGAATCAGTGAGTCCAAGGATAAGCTCAAGCACAGTGGGCTTCAAGGGGAATCCTTAGGGTTGGCCACACTAGAGACGAACCTTATGAGTTGGGTGAGATTTCAGACTGACACTGAGGGAACATGCTCATTGTTCTATCCTTAGGACTTAGCCCAGTGCCCTATATGTAGCAGGAGCTTCATAAATATGTGGACTATTTGAAGACAAAAACTCACCCAGGCCATCTCCTGAAGGGTTAGGTTTCTGTTTTGGATGGAACCTAAGAGACTGAGCTCCAGGTAACTGAGGCGTTGCTAAGATGGTAAACGTGAGTAATTGCCTGGATTGCTAGGACGGAGCTTTCCATGCTGAGCTCCTGGTCTGGGCAGGATAAATAACGATCTGCATCCAGAATGATGTCAGTCGATATAAAGATATGATGGTTCTAAGGATGTCTACAGATTGGAGCCGCGACTGCAGTCCAATGCTGGCATCTACTTACGTCTCCAATCGGCGAGAAACATCCATAATACAGGACAAAACACTGAATCCCCCCGATCCTGTGAGCGGTGACCCACTGGACAGAGCAGGCAGGACCCAACTTTGTCTGCTTCTGTCATTTTCATCACTATTCTTCCTTCTTCCTTTACCTGCTACTACCCTTTTTATTCTCCCTACAGCTCTTGTTCTCCTTCCATCTCCACATGGTATCATAATAAGCATTATAAAACTATGTAAGATTAATGTGAAATTAATCAGCCATTAAAAAAAAACCACATAGGATTTAAAAGATATGTACTTCACTCAAAACAACAACAAACCTATGTCAATGGGTGGCTCTTTTTTTTTTAATGTAGCTCTTTTTTTTTCTAATTCTCACTCAGCCCAATAGCTGCTAACAGTCTGTGTGGGGCCAGTGTATGCCTATGTCTCTAATAAACAACTTGAATGATGACAGCAATGAATAAGTAGGATCTGGAGGAGTAAGGGGAAGGAGGAGTTCCCTCATATAACTGACAGTCACTGCATTTGTATTTAAGATGCACTGAAACAATAGCTTTTATCTGCAGCTGTAAAAACAAATGTGGATATGAGGATTCTTACAGAAATTTGAAAACTTATGTGCTCTGTCCTGAGGTTCTCCTAGAAGTTATAGTAATTCCTTTTTTTTTTAAAGATTTTATTTATTTATTTGAGAGGGACAGACACAGATAGTGATAGAGATAGCAAGAGAGGCACACGTGGGGAGGAGAGGGAGAAGCAGGCTCCCCGCGGAGCAGGGAGCCTCACATGGGGCTCGATCCCAGGACCCTGAGATCATGACTTGAGGCGGAGGCAGATGCTCAACCGACTAAGCCACCCAGGCGCCCCGAAGTTATAGTAATTCCAATCTAGTTTTTAATCTATCTAAAGTCCTATATTGCTTTATAGTAACAGTTAAGTTTATGAATATGTAATATTCATATATTTTAAACACATTATTGAATATTGCTATTTAAACAATCGAGAATTTTTTCTAAACTTATGAATATTTATTTTTGGAAAATTTTAATCTTTATATACTGAGTTTGCTTGCCACAGCATAACAACACTTTGTCCAAACAATAAACGGTCTAAGCAGAACAATTTAAACCGTTTCTTTAAAAATAACCACTGGTCTCACCACCTTTTTTGGTTTCAGATAATATTAGTAATTTTAAAAGGGCCAAAATTATTTTTCAAGTATTGACTCTTGGCAAAAATATCTGTTTAAAATTTAACTTTGTTAAAAAGAAAACCCTTTTTCTAAAGAGAATTAGAATTAGAAACAACTGATACAAATTTCCTTTTTAGTGAAAAAAAAAATCACTACATTTCTTTGGAGTAGCAAAACAGGAAACAGAATATTTCCAAAAGAAAAATTTCCAGAAAATAGGATCAAACACAATAGGGTAAACATAAAGACAATTTGTTATGGTTAATTTTATGTGTCAACTCGAGTTGGTACCCAGATACACGGTGCAAACCTTATTCTGGGTATCTCTGTGAGAGTATTTTTGAATGAGATTCACACTTAAATTGGTAGACTCTGAGTAAAGCAGATTGTTCTCCATAATATGGGTGGGCCTTATCCAATCAGTTAAAGGCCTGAATAGAACAAAAAGACTGTGTCTCCCCAGCAAAAGAGAATTCTCCTGCCGACTGACTTCAGACTTCATCTGCAATATGGCTCTTTCTCGTTCTACAGAAGACTGCCTTTGGACTGGAACTGGAACACTGGCTCTCCTGGGTCTGCAGCCTGCCAGCCCACCCTGCAGATTTTGGACTTGCCAGTCTCGATAATTATGTGAGCCAATTCCACATAAAAAAGCATCTATCTATCTATCTATCTATCTATCTATCTATCTATCTATCATCTATCTATCTATTTACCTATCATCTGTCCTTGAGCACGTGCACACACACATGTCCTATTGATTCTCTTTCTCGGGAGAATCCTGACTAATACATACACAGTCTCACTATAGATCACAAAACAGTATGTGATTCAACATTACATTGCTTAGTGGAGCTCACAGGTGCTGTAAGAGTTCAGAGAAGCAGAGAATCAGGAAGGGCTGTGATGGGAAGTAACACTGGTCCAACTCTAATGATTCACCTTTATTTCACAGTCTTCTCTAAGAAAGAGAAAGAGTCAAAACTAATCCAACTTTAGTCTCTCCAGTCTATCACAAGGTCTTGCTATGCCTCCCCTGTGGGTAGACTAAAGATAACTTTGGATAGCTTCCTCTCCCCGACTCTCAGTCCTGTTGGTTGGCGCCCTGATGGGGCTGCAGAGGTCAGGCTGAGCCACTCTCTCCGCCCATCCAGCCTAACCTCTGTGATGACGGAGGTGGCACATGACCACACAAAGCCCATCACTGCACATTTGTCAGAACTATTAGGAAGGAGAAGCTTCCTTTCATTTAGGAATGACAACTTTCTAAGAAGTAAGCCCGTAGGCAAGTCAGCCTCAGAGTGAAGAGGTGTCAAACCTGCCTGCAAATGGCGTCAACAAAGAGAACGGCAGAGTTGAGAGACAGCAAGAGGTGGATGTTTGAAGACATTATTCTAGTGTGTGGATCTGGCTGCGACAGACCTGTCTATGGCTTCTGCAGTTACACCAGCCAGTAAACAGTTTTTTTGTTTTTTGTGGGTTTTTGTTGTTGTTATTTTAAAAGTTGGTTTGGCTAGACTTTAAGTTCTCTTGCCCCTATCCTGAAGAGTTCAGATGAATAAATCACTTATTCAGGATGTTCTCTCAACCTAAAGCTTTGTCTTCCAACTCTACCTCTAACCCCCTTCGTGGTTTAGTGCATCTGGTGCATCTCTGAATCTGCAGCTGAAACACAGCCCCTCTTTTCCCTGTATCTGAACAATCGGCCTTGACTTCTCAACCTTTGTCATGTATCTCAATTAGGTGTAGACATGTCCATTTCCCTAGCCAAAATGAAAGCTTCTTGAGGTAGATAATCCCTCAAAGTGAAGTGCAAATACAATATCCCTTGCTTTACGTGCAAAAATTTCTTATAACAAAAGAATGCAATGGATTAAAAACACACAAGGGTAAAACTGTGGGTAGAGTCATGACTTGTTGCACGAGTAGAGAAACAAAATGACGAAGCTTTTAAAGAAGTAGCTATAGTCAAGGGTTTTACATCTCTCCAGGCTTCCCTGAACATTGTCGTTGATAAAGCTGTCATCTGGATTTAACTGCAGAATTCCCCAAAGGACTCAAGATAACTTTTTCAGCCATCACTACACGTGAATTAGTGTGTACACCTTTGTCAGGCATTCCTGACATGCCAGGGCCCAATGGCCTTACCAGATGATCCAGATAATGAATCTATAAACTGTTCTAGAAAATTTAGGTTCATTTCTGTTAATAGGAGAGATTAAAGTAAAATCAGAACCAATTTGCCAAGTTGAGCTGTTGTAAATCTCTTGTTCCCAATCTTTAAAGATAGAACATTTCTGGTGATCACAATGGACCACGTCTGTCCAGACCACCAAACAGACAGCATGCATGTTCGTGCCCTAGAACTGGAAAGGTACTTCTAAAGATGCCCCAAATAGAACTTCTGTCTCTGTAAATACTCGTTCCCAATTAAGAGAGAAACTAAAATGTAGAGGACTTTGTCTCAAGGTAGGCAAACCTCCAGTGTGCAGAAAATAGAAATTCATGAAGATGATAATAATACAATATACTGGAGATGCTAAAAATTCTGATATTGAAAACTTGATTGATTCCATGGAGATCTATATGCCAGAAGTAATAGCCATTGTGTCTGTAGTTTATTTTCTTTTGTTACTTCTCTCTATTCCTTTCCTGAAATTGTGTGTATTGCCTGCCTCACAATATGGAGGAAATAATATACAGAAAACAAAACTTTCTTTGCTTCACCTTGATCATGATATTTGCTTCAAATTTTGCCTACCCCTCACAGAGTGGTAAAAACTAACAAAGCCAAGATTGCTTAAAGATCAGCAACTTATGGCAGCATTTATAATAAAAATTAAAACTATTCTAAGGTAAATTTGATAGGGGCAATTATTATTAGAAGAAAATCTGTAGCATTTTAAAATTTATATATATGAGATTGTACTGAGGGCTGTGTTAATAAGGTTTGTAAATATGGCTTGAGGTATAAGAGAAAAAGTTGAAGTGGTTTCTTAAAAACTTTCTTTCCCTAGACTGTTTTTAAAGTAGTTTAGAAGCAGAAATCAGTCTATAACCACTAATAAACACTGATGAGATTATAATTTCAAATAATGCTTTTTATGACCAGATCAAGATGTTCCTTTATAGAATAACAAGGTAACTTTAGATTGGATATGTAAATATTGCTAAGAAAACATATTACTGCATGTATTCACAATTTCCCCCAAATTTCTTTTTTCCTAACCATGGCTTCAAAATTCTTAGAAATGTTATTATTAGTGAGTACTATAATATCCCCCTGCCAATTGTTTATGTCTACTCAATTCATATAAATACTTTCAAATTAAAATAGGTATAATGATTTCTGAATTAAAGAGTAAAACCTCTTTGAAATTATCATCATGAAGTTTCATTCTACATTGGTGGCCAAAGGCATCAAAAAAGAAATGTGACAACATTATCCATCTAATTCAATACAATTTCTAGCAGTATTCCACAATCACTTATAAAATATCTGGGAATATACAAAAAATGGAAAACGCAAGACACCAATTTTTAGAGGGCTCAAGACTGGAATGCACATGGCTTAGGGAAGCATATAAAGATAGCTTTATGCAACATCAAGATGGTATGTGTGATTAAAATTTAAAGGGTATTAAAATAAATCAATGAAATAACTCTGGATGGCAATTCTTACCATTTCAACAGAACTCTTGTTTCATTTAATTATATCTTCCATATTCCTGTAAGTAATATACTCTATTAAGTCTGTAGGAGAACCCCTAAATCAAAGAGACTATAAGGAAAATACCTGGATCAAACACACATTTGTAGAATTCCTCAAATACAATAAAAAAAATCTACCTGACTCTAGTAGGTTACCGCATGTTCCCAAACCACTTCAGTTTGAGCAACAATTTAGAATAGCAACTAAGAGTATGAAGTATGGAATCAGATGAACTATATTCATATCTTGTTTCTGTCACTAATTAGCTTTGTGACTTTAGTGAAATTAAAGTTAAGAAGTCAGTCAGCCTCGCTAGGCCTTAATCTCTGTGCCATATGAGGGGGTAATATTAGCATCTTAAACATTTTATAGGGCAGGTCAAGTGTAGAGACCAAATAAAGTATCATTGACAAGGCACTCAAGCATGGTGCCTGACAGATAGTGAGTCTTCAACAGAAGTTAATTGTTTGTATTGCTTGAGATAACTGATGTTTTAAATGACATAAATGATTTAAATAAGTTTACAAAATTCATAAATACAAGCTTGGTTAAAAAAAATTCAAAAGGTCCCTTGCAAACTTTTTCTTTGAGAGTGTTTCCTGAAACAGAGAAAGAAATTGGGCTACAGTCTTACCAATAAATATTTGTGGGCTTATGGCACTAAATGCATCAGGTCCTTCACTGCCTACCTGAGTATAAGAAGCACTGACTTAATCTCTAGAGGCCCTTTCAGCTCTAACGTTCTATGACCGTAAGAAAATGAAGGTGCATTTAAGCTTAATATAAGCAGTCAGAGCCATTCAGAAATATCATGTAACTGGGGAGCACCCATTTACTACAAGAATTCCAGCAAAATCTTCTGGGCATGCTGGAAAAAAAAAAAAAAAACAAACTAGAGCTACAATGAGCAAGAGGGTGAGCTAAAACTGTTGACTTTCTAAGAATCCTTCCAAAGATTTAGTGATTCAATAATGTGTCAAAAACACAGACACAGTCCCTTCCTTTAGCTCTAAAATCACTAGGCTGTCAAGGAAGACAGGTAGATCTGCTAGTCAAAAGAGAAAAACAATAGCTTTATCTGTAATATTTCTAGGAAAAGACAAAACAATTAATGGTCAACAATTTTTAAATGCATTCACATACACCATGTCAGTTGGTCCTCAAAACAACCTTGTGGGACAGAAGCACATGAGGGAATAAAGGATGTGATAGTGAGACCACTTGGTTCCACTACTTACTAACTCTGGGAACTTGGGGAGGTTAATTAATCTCTGTGTACTTCAGTTTTCTGTCAAACAGAGTAGTAACTGTACCTATTATAATTATTACCTTTCAAGCGTTATTGTGTGGAGGAAGTAAAAGGCTCATGTAGACATTCAGAAGAGTGCCTGGCACATAACAAACACTCAATAAATGTCAGCCATTACTATTATTTTTCTTTAGGAAGAGGGAATGAAAGCAGAGAGGGCAAGGGATGTGCCTGAAGATCATAAAGATAGTAAGACTGAATCAGGACCCTGACCTAACTTGCCTTGTGTACACTTCCTGCCCTTTATACACCACCCCACTGCTTTCCCTCATTAACCATACCTCAGTAGAACTGAGTACTAAAAGTGAAATCAAATAGAAAGTGAGAAATTTTTAAAAATTAGAACTTTTTCTTACTCCTCCAACAGGTGATACTCCAGTGTTTTAACATTCCAAAGAAATCAAACACAGCACTGTCCAGTAGAAATAAAACACAAGCCACATTTCTGTAGCCATGTCAAATAAAGCCAGTGAAATTGCCTTTTAATAATGTCTCATTTAAGCAGACATATCTAAAACATTATCACTTAAAGAAATACTATCATTTTGATGTGTTTATAAGCCGAGTTGTATCCACCCCAATTTGTTTAAGTCCTAACTCCTAGTACCTCAGAATAGGACTATATTAGGAAACAGGGTCTTTTAAGAGGTAATTAAATTAAAATGAGACCATTTGGGTGGGCCATAAGCCCCTGTGACTGGTGTCCTTATAAGGAGTGGAGCTTAGGACCTGGGCAAACACAGAGGGAAGGCCACGTGATGACACAAGAAAAGGCAGCTGTCCACAAACCCAGGAGAGAGGCCTCATATGAAACCAACCCTGCTGACACTTTGATCTCAGGTTTCTAGCTTCCGGAAATGTGAGAAAATAAATTTCTGTTGTTTAAGCCACTCTGCGGGACTTTGTTATGGCAGCTCTAGCAAACAAATGCAACATGTAATTAATATAAAAATCATTAACGAGATAGTTACATTCTTTTCTGTTTTTGTACCAAGTACTGGACTCCAGTGTGTATTTTATGCTTACAGCATGTCTCAATTTGGACTGGCCACATTTCAAGGGCTCAGGAACCCCATGCAGCTAGTGGCTACTACACTGGACTGTGTAAGTACAGAGTAGGTCCATGGTATTATATCTTTCATATAAAGTGCTTTTTTAAGTTCTAAAAAAACCACATGCTTATTTTTTAAAACTTTATAAAGGATTGCTTATTAACAATCTTATTCTTAAGTGCCAATTCCACTGCTAAAACAATATTGCTGATTCATTCTGATAAAAATGTTTACATTTGATTCATAGTCTCAGAATGGCCACCTGAAAAATCCTATGTTTCCTAGCTAAGTGTTCAAAGTTTTATTTCCTTTGGTTATAGCATCAAATGAGACTTTGAGAGAGCATAAAATGATTTCATTAAGTTAGTAGGTTGTACAGTTATCAGGATGAAGTTCAGTGAGCCTTTATGGCTTTAGGATGACAAGAAGAGAGAGCTATATGCTTTACAGGAATCCACTTGAAATGATGAAGGTCTTGGTAGCACACTTAATTCTTCATCCACGAATGATTTTTCTAACATAACAGATTTTCTAGGCCTGCAGCTGGGATCCAGTATTAGCTTAATGATCATTTTGTTGCTCATGAATATCTTAATCACAGACACAAGATTCTCCTTCTCCAAATCAGATAATTTTGCTAATACTCCATGTTTCATTGAAAAGTTTGTTAGAAGGCTAAGAATGAACCTACTGATTAAATTGATACCGGGGAAAGCCTAAAGATTTTAAAAAATCTAGGACTGTTTAAGCATGTCTCAAAGCATATCCACTGAGGGCTGATGTTACCTGGAATAAAACCAAATAGTTTTTAAAGCTACTACTCTTGTGACAAATCGTGTATCTTAAAGGACTAAGACTACTCACAACCCAGTGTTTGGTTATTTTTACTCTTCTGTATGCACTCATCTACTCACAATACCCCATAGATACTGGGGTAATCTTTTGGTAAAAGCAGGTAAAACACAAGGCAGGCCTTACATAAACTAAAGTATTTTTGTTTCTCAACTTTTGCGGTTTAGGGATGTATTCCTGGGGATAAGAAATTTTTTCAGTGACAATGTAAACATTTTGTGTTTTTGCTTTACTATAATTTTTTAAAACCACAATAACTTACATGTCTATTTTTTTATCATTTCACACATTAATATTTCAGTTGGTATTTCTAAAAGATAAAGACTCCATTTCAAAAAACATAACCATGATACCACTGTCACAACCAAAATATTTAACAAGACTCATTTAATATCAGTGACTACTTTTTAAATCCTTTCATTTGGGAAAATTTAAATATATGTAAAAGTGGAAAGGGTAAAAAGAATAACAGAAATTAACCTTGAGGTGCTCATTGCTCAGCTTCAACAAATGGCCACGTGGCTATCCTTGCTCCATCTACATTCCCCAATGACTTTGAGGCAAACCTCAGCATCATGTAATTTTATCTGTAAATATTTTAGTATGTATTCCTAAAAGAAAAGGACCCTTGGAAAACATAACTGCAATACTATTATCACACTTAAAAATAATAATAATTTCTTAACATGACAAATACAGTTGACCCTTGAACAAGATGGGTTTGAACGGTGTGGGTGCATTTATACAAAATTTTTTTCAATAAATACAGTGCAGTACTGTAAATGTATTTTTTCTTCTTTATGGTTTTTAAATAACATTTCTTTTCTCTAGCTTGCTTTATTGTAAGAATAAAGTTATAACACATACAAAATATGTGTTAACTGACAGTTTATATTAATGGTCAGGCTTCTGGTCAACAGGTTATTAGTAGTTCAGTTTTTGGGGGCTCAAAAGTTATACTGCACAGGGCAGGGGGCTCCCATAAGCCCTACATTGTTCAAGGGCCAACTGTATTCCGTGTTCACAGTATACTTTCCCAATTGTCTCTGAAAAAATATTTTTAAGTATACGTGTTTGAATTGAAATCCAAATAAGTCCATATTCTGTGATTGGTAGATATATCTCTTAGGTTTATTTTAATCTATAGGCTTCTCCTCCATCTCATTCTCTCTCTCTTCTTTTCTTTGAAATCTGTTGTTGTGGTCATTTGTCCTATAGATTCCATCCCATTTCCCAGTTTGGATTTGGCAGATTTAATCACCTGTATATCATTTAATAGGGTCTTCTACCCCACTGTATTTCCTATAATTTGGTACTTAGATCTCTAGGCTCAATTACTACTTCGTAACTGACTCTTCTTGAGTTAGGAAGAGGCAACTACATCAAAATTGATATGAAGACTAGATATTAATATTGTAGAGTAGAAAATGAGCCCCTTACATACAGTATAAACACTATTTCCTGTTGTCCTCTTTGTAGAGTCTTTATCTTGGTCTAAACCAGTTTACCGAAGAATAATTATTACAATTAATTCATGCTATATATAAAACATATAACATAGGATGAGAAATGTACTAGGTGCCCTGGGAGGTTAAAGGGAGGAACACAACACAATTTGTGCTCTTAAGAAGTTTACCATCTATTTAGGGAGGAGCAGAGTGGCAGGCAGGAAACAATGTGTCATAATCAGAGCATGCAATAAGTCTTAAGTACTATGATAAAGCCTCTAAGTCTACTCAGCTTTCCAAGAGAGGAGCGACTTCTAGAGTTTTCAGGAGCCACAGAGAGAAAGCAGGTGAGACTTGGCCTGGTTGTACTGGGACACGCAGACATCAAGAAGGCGTGCATGCAAGGGGAACAAAAGGAACAGAGGTAGAAAACAGCTTGATATGTGGGGGGAAATATTTGGGAGTGCATGGTGACAAGCATGTTGAAAGGACACGATCAGATGATGTTTTAGGAAGATTACTATGGCAGCTGTTTTCAGGCTAAATTTATTTAAGGAGGTAAGACTAGAAGCAGGGAGACCGATTACCGTCTGTGGTAGAGATGGCATGGTGTGTATCAGGATACCAAGGTCACAAAATGTTTCCTATAGGGCAGGGAGGACATGTGTATATATGAAGTTAAAAAAGGAGCCAGCAGACAAATGGCCAAAGAAGGCAATTGTGTCACAAGATTTTAGATGATATCAAAAACAAGTGAGATTCAGTGTGTTGGAAAAGGAGAAATATATAGAGACTTACCTTCTATGCCGTATTCCAGCTCTACCTAGCATTCACTGTTTCTAGATCAAGACATGCACATCACAACATGGCCTTTGACCATGATGCCCCCTTGAATATGAATGCCGTTCTGCCTAAAACCTGATTGCTAAAATCTTTTCATTATTCAAGGCCTGGCCTATATGTCACTGCCCCGGTGATATAATCTTTCCTAGTGAAATTAATTAGATTTGATCTCTCCTTTCTACATATTCATAGCTTATTTAAATGTTTCTTCTTCTTAAAAATTTACATTTTTTTTCCATGAATTATTATTAATTGCTTCCTACTAGGCCTTTCCCACTGTATTTTAATGCATTGCAGGTACTCTTCCACAGTGGTTAATACATGAAAGCAGAATCTTTCCTCTTGAACATTCAAGGGAAGGCTAAAAAGAGAACAGGGAAGAATGAAGATAAAGGTACCGGCAGCTTCATCCAATTGGGCCTCAGTGTTCTCCCAGAGAAAGAGGTGACATGCTTGCCTAGAAGGAAAGTGAGGGACTGACGTGAAGGACGATTTTATTTGGAGCAGGTGCTAGGTTAGTCAACCAAGAGGTGAGTAAGAGGAAGCGAAGTTCCTTTAAGTGTTGGGTATCATAAATTTGCAAGGGCCAGATTTTTGCAGCAAATTTTTCTTTTACTAGGAGTTCACTGTTGGAAGGACAGAGAAAGCAGACAACAGAAAGACCTGGCATCATTGACTGGGGCAGTGAGCTTCACCATCATCAGTAGGAAATGTTGAGCACAGGATGATGGGAGAGCAGTAGAACCGTGCCTCAGAAGAAACTGACATAATGTGCAGGGTGCTCGGGTTGAGGAAAGAAACTAACACAACCTGTGGGGCCAGGCTCTCAATTCGGTTGCCATAAAGAGCCTGGGATGATTTTTGAAGGATACCGATGCTTGGGCCCCACCCACAGAGACTTAAAGACTAGTGATTTAATTGATCTGGGCTGACGCCTGGAGTGTCTGTATTTTAAAAATGTCCCCAGGTGATGGGGCGCCTGGGTGGCTCAGTTGTTGGGTATCTGCCTTCAGCTCAGGTCATGATCCCGGGGTCCTGGGATTGAGCCCCACATCGGGCTCCCTGCTCCACGGGAAGCCTGCTTCTCTCTCTCCCACTCCCCCTGCCTATGTCCTCTCTCTCTCTCTCTCTCTCTCTCTCTCTCTCGCTGTGTCACTCTCTGTCAAATAAATAAATAAAATCTTAAAAAAAAAAATGTCCCCAGGTAAGCCACCCTGCAGTAAGGAGATACAGATAGGGAGGAGCAGAAGGGGTTAGGGGACTTAAGGGTGTCCTGAGGATAGAGTACAGGATGAAGCAAAAATGCTATTTATGGTCTCAGGTCTGAAAATTCCCAGGAAAAAGGGTCTGACTTTACATAAAAGAAAGTATCTATGTTTTAGGATCCAAATGTGATCTCAGCTAGTTTCCACTGGACAGACGTCATTATTCCCTGACAGTCATAATTGGCGCCGTGGTAGGCAGATGGCTGAACGGTAAAGGAAAAAAAAAAAGTTATTTCAAAAAGAAAGTTGCCTATCCCAGAACAGACCTGGAGGGTCTTTCTGCAACGCAGTGGGACAGAGAAGAGACAAATGCTGAGGACACAGGATGCTTGGGAAATCTCATGCTGGCCAGACCCAAGGTCAGCCATTTCAACCACCTCCTGTGGGAGGAAGCCTTGGAGCCACTCTGACTCCAACAGTAAAAATCAGGCATAGCCCTGGTTTTCTTAGTAGCCATTTATGGCTCTCATTCATAAATCTGGCTAAGAGGTTTTTTGAATTCATTTACATTTCCGGCCAGCACTACCTTTTGGGACTAAAGAGTTCCATAAGTTTAGAACCTGCTATGTGAAGTAGATTTCCTTTCATTTTCCCTAAACTTATTTCACTCTGTTTTAAAGAGTGCCCTCCTTGTCCTAAAAAGAAAAAGTAAACAGGATTATAGGATGAGGACAGACTGGCTGAAGTAAGCAGGGCAGAAAAAGAGCTAGGTGTTATAAGGAACCGCAGACTACCTTAAATCCGTAGTATAGTTTTAAAAGACAAACATGGCTGGAATGCATGACCAAGGGGGAGCTGAGAGCTCCACACCACAATGGCTCCATTGTTCTCAGAGCTGGGTAGAAACCTTCCAGGGGCTCTGCGTCCTGTTTGGGGCACCACTGCTCAAATGAAAGGGGAACTGGAATGGTTAGCAGATATCAATAATACTGCTTAAATCACTGGAAGTAGATCTGAAAGAAAAATTAAACAAATTTGTATTTTTCAGGTTGGAGAAAAGAAAGTTATTCTATACAAAAATACCGAGGCGATTATGTATAAAATGGAAAACAGTTGTTCTATATTTGAATTAAAACACAAAGAGCCGGAATAAAAAGGCATCAGATGGCTGTTCAGCTTTGCCATAAATAAGAAGGAGCTTCCTGATGCTGGCAGTTATATGTACGACAGAGAAAACTATGCATTTTTTAAAAAGTTCTATTTCCAGAACAATTTGGGGCTCATCTTGCCCTTGTACCTGCCTCAGTGGATTTTAAAGGCAGCCCAATGAGTTATTTACTGGGAGGCATAAAGTAATGGACTAGGGAAGGGTATAAGAAGAGGAGGAAATAAGCACCTTAGAAAATAAAGGAATCTGTGGTTAAAATATTAATACGAATAGTTTTTGGAACTATAAGGAAACAACAAATATTTCAAAAACCTATTAATTTTAGTGGGCCATATAGTAGACCAAAGTATCTGTTGCATTTTTTCCTCCAAGGTCTTGGTACAAACTTGATTAAAGGAAAGTTTTGTGTTTTAATGGAAAATAGGGCAAAGGTTATGTGTAACAGGAATCCAGTCATGTGGAGCTTGCAGAACGCAGGTTAGGCTCATAAAACTGCTCATTAAAATGCTCTGTTCTGAAGCAAAAGCAAATAAATGAGCTCAAGGAAAAGAGCCACAGAATTCGTCTAGAAATATTTCCATGAAAGACTGTGAAAATAGTCCTCCCTAGTCATAAGAAATGTTCAGTTATTGCTTATACAAACAGCCACACTTAAAAGACTTTTAAATACCTTCCCTGCAATGCTGGTTTTGACCTTCTGCCAAGAGCTACTTAGTGTTTTTTCTTTTTTTAAATTTTTCTGAATAGACCATATGACGAGCAAACAATAAAAAGGCACACACACCAGAAGTTTTAAAAACAGCATCAGCAGAATACTTTAGTCATTAACCCCACCCCCACCCCCCCAATACTGGTTTAAATTTAGCAAATTTACAACTTCTCCGCTGGCTTAAAATCCTAATCCCAAATTACAGAAATGAAGACCAAAAGAATCTTGAAGATTTACAGTGCAAGGATTCTCTACACTTCATTATCTTAGAGAGTACAGAAAACGTAGAGTGAGGGAATTTAAATTAATAATAGTGATGGCTTGCCGGCAAAATAATGAACAGCAAGAGAACTTCTAAGAAGGCAGTTAGCCCCAGAGCAATTCAGACAGACTGTGCTTACACAACGGCTGGCTGGTCTATAAGGCCTCCAGCCAAAAACAGCACCACTGCCCAGGGGCGCCCAATCACTTACAGAGGGATCAGCACAACGTGATGCTGATTAAATGTGTGTCAGGGGCAGGGGAGGGGGGTGCCTGTCCAGACATGTATCTTATTTTTAATGTAAATTCAGGGATGCCCCAGACTCTGTCTGAGTCACAGAGAGGCAACCTGGTGGAATCTTGGTGTGCCAAGTGATCAAGCGGAAGGAGGCCAGCTTACGGAAAACAAAACCGCTGCAGAGAAAGCCTCATAAGAAGTGAGGCACGCGGTCTGAATTCACACCCTAATGTTCCATCTGCAGCCCCATTTCCATAGCCGGTTGCACCCGGGAGGGAGTCAACATTAGCATGGACATTCTGCCCACTTTTTTTTTCTTTTGTAAGTAGAAGGAATTACCAATGACAATCTTGTTTTTTCACTTCAATCTATCTTAAGAGAAAAGCAGCCTGGAGCTCACGGGGGAGACACAAGGCACCAAACTGAGAGATTCCTTTGAAAAAGCCAGGCTGGATTGCCACGGGCTTCCTGCCAACATTCAGTCGGGGTGTTGTTGTTGTCCCTGTTGCTGTTTCACTTTGGTGGGAGGGAGCAGACGGAGAGCCTTGCAGAGTTTGGCTAAAATAGAAATACAGAACTCTTTTACGCGGCTAAACCAACTCTCACATCCTGTGAGAGCCTAGACATTTGATAAACATGTCTTGGCAACAATAGCTCAGCTCTTTAGGGTTAGCTATGAAAAGGGTATTTCCTAGTTCACCCCGAGCTAAACAACAACATCTGCTGTCCTTTTTCCCCGCCGGCCTCTGATACACCTTATTCTGGAATAATGTTTTCCTTTGCTTTAGTAGATTTTGAAAATCAGCATTATTCTTTCCACAGTGGTAGTTTACATTTTTACCTACACACACACACACACACACACACACACACTCTTGCACAAGTTAGCAAGATTTAAAGCCTCTCATTTTTTATTCTTGAAACCCCGAAAGGGAAACTGTTCTTCATGTGCCAAGGAATACAGCCATTCATTATTTTTTCTTTCTTTCTCCCAGTACATCCTCCCAATAGGATTAAAAGCAGTCTGCAGAGTGAAGGATAGGGGTAGAGGTGGGGGAGGGGGGTGGGTGGGAGGGAGAACAAGATGGCATTTTAATAGCCTCTACTACGCTGATTCAACATGGTAGGGACCTTGTGCTTCAGACTCAAACTCTTTCCTTCCTTCTAAGTCCTGTACTCAGTCTCTTCGACTGAAGCCATCCACTGGTGTCTCTGGACAGAGGAGACCTTCCTGACAATGACGGAGGATGGAGAGGCCCAGGAAAACTACTGTAACCCTCTTTCTGATTTTTTAGAACAATTTCATCTTGAAATAGTTTCAGTTTTATAAAAAGGTTGCAAAATTAATACAAAGAATTCCTGTATGCTCTTGACCCAGATTCCTCAACTGTCAGCATCTTATAAAACCACACAATCATGGTCAGTCAGGAAGTTTTGAAGACTACTGGCCAGTTCCTTCATAGAGTCTCTCAATTTGAGTTTATCTGATGTTTCTTAATTGAATTTAGGTTATGTACTTTTTTTATTTAGTTAGTTAGAGAGAGCATGAGCAGGGGTGGGGAGAGGGCGAGGGAGAGAGAGAATCTCAAGCAGACTCTATGCTAAGCTCAGGGCCCGACGTGGAGGCTCAGTCTCACAACCCTGAGATCACGACCTGAGCCGAAACCAAGAGTCGGACGCTCAACCGATGCAGGCATCCATAGGTTATGCATTTTTTTTTCAAGGAAGCCACATAAATGATGTGTCCTTCTCAGTGCATTATACCAGGACATATGTGAGATCAGTCTGTCCTAGTGCTAGTGATGTTAACTTGATCACTTGGTTAAGATGGTGACCACCGGGTTTCTCCACTGTAAAGTTTCTATTTCTTTTCCCTTTTGGAATTAAGAAGTATTTTTTGGATGATATTTTGAGGCTATGTAAATATCCTGTTTCTCATCATACTTTCAGCTACTTATTTTTGTGTCCATTGATGAGTCTTGAGAGAAACAGTTACTACTATGGTGTTCTGCAAAGGGTGATTTTTCTATCTTCTCTTCTAAAAGTATCACTTGGATTTATATTCTAAGGAAGAGCTTTCCCTTCTTCATTTACTTGTTCAATTATTTATTGAAGTATAGCTTCTTACTTTATTCTATGGGTTATAATCCATTACTATCATAATTTTGTTGCCAAAATGGTCTCAGATTTAGTCCCTGGAAGCCTCCCTCAAGTCCATCTCCTGTATCCTTAGACATGTCCCCATCCTTTTTTTGAGTACTTCTTTACTTTCTGGAACCATAAGGTATTCTGTACTCATTTTGTACTTTGTCCACTCCAGTCCTAAGTTCTCCAAGGAGCCCTAATTCCTTTAATTGGAGAATATAAAATAACTCTATCTTTTCTTGTTAGTTGGAGTGAGTACATAACTCTCCTAGTGGTTAAAAATCACCAGCATGTGCGTAGGGAGAAACAGAGGCTCTGAACTTCCAATGTTTTGGGGGTCAACCTTTTCACAATCATAAACTGCAATATGTCTTTCCCAGTTCACCCTAATTTGGAAATCTCTGGCAAATAATGACATGGAACTCACATAACTGAACTCTCAAGATCAACAATATACATATTTTTTGAAATCTGAAGTATCGTGACATTGTGATTTATACTAAGAAATATATATTTAGTCTTGGTCCTGTTCTTGGCAGAGCTCCTAAAAACCTTGGAATTTTCTAAGTGATAAGAGTTAGACAAAAAAGTGTCTTTCATTACTGATGATAGCCCCTTCCAACCACACCTGAGTTTATATTAATGAGGGGACTTTTGGAAAGCACCTAAGGATGGGGGCTGGTTGCCAGTGGAACCAACCATGTGACTGATGAGAGGGTTGGAACTTTCAGCTCCATCCCCCTCACCTCTGGGGAAGAAAGAGGGGCTGGAGATTGAGTTCAATTGCCAATAGACAATGGGCAATGATTTAATCAATCATGTCTCTGCAATGAAACCTCAATAAAAACAAAAGGGTGGGGTTTGGAGAGCTTCCAGGTTGGTGAAGACAGAGAGGTACTGAGAAAGTGGTATGCCCAGAGAGGGCATAGCAACTCTGTGCCCTTCCCACCTACCTTGCCCTATGCATGTCTTCCATCTGTCAAATCCTTTTATAATAAACCAGTAATCCAGTAAGTAAACTGTTTTCTGAGTTATGTGGACTGCTCTGGCAAATTATGGAACCAAAATAGGGGTTGTAGGGACTTCTCTCCAGCAGGTTGGTTGGAAGCACAGGTGACAACCTGAATTTTTGATTGGCATTTACAGTTGGGTAGGGGAGTGCAGCACTCTTATAGAACTGAACACTTAATCTGTGGGGTCTGACCACCTTTTGGTAGATAGTGTCAGAATTGAGTTAAATTGTAGGACTGAGCTGGTGTCACAGACTGGCTTAATGGGTGGAAAACACACACACATCTACTTTCAGATGTGCAGTGATGTAGTGGAGTGTGAGAGTAAAGGACATACACAGAGGACTGTGTTTTCTTCTTAGAGATATTTATGGATCTTTCACTACAAACTAAAAACCCGCCCCAATTTTTGTTATGTTTAACACAGTATAATTTGGACTAAAACAAGGAAATCTTTTACCAAAATCCTTTAACATTTTTTTTCTAATTTTTATATAAGTCACAAATGAACAAAAGATGATTAAAACTTCTGAGTGGTAATATAATTAAACGCATAATAAACTGTTTAGTTTTTGTGGGAAAATAAAACTCACTATTCACGTGGCTTTTAATTACCAGACATTTTTATTGTGGTTGTTGTTTTTGTGTTGGTTTAGATTTACCTAAATGTTTATCCATTTCTTTGTCCATAACCCTTATGGATCATTTTCCTTCTTCCTAAAATACCTCTTTAAGTAGTTCTTTTTGTGTGCATCCATTGTGGTAAACGTTGTTTGGTTGTTTGAAATGTCTTTATTATGCCCTCCCTTTAAAATAATGCTTTAATTAGGTTATGCAATTCTAGGTTAACAATTCCTCTCTCTGTACTCTGAAAATTACTCCATTATTTCTGGTTACCATTGCTGCTCTTAAGAAGTCTTAATTCTTGTTCCTTGGAAGTTGATCTCTCTTTTTTCTCTGGATGCTTTTAAGATTGTCTCTTTGTCTTAGGTGTTTGGCAATTTCGTTACAATGTGTATCTGCATGTTATCTGTGGTTCTCCTAGATCTTAGAATTCATGACTTACATCAATTTTGGAAAAATTTTAGTTATTCTCCTAATCGCTTCTAGAGTGATGATTAAACATATGTTAGAATTCCTCACGCTATCTTTCGTGTCTCATACATTTCCTATCTCTCTCTCTATGCTGCATTCTGGGCAATTTAGTCAATTATACAACCAGTCATTGTAGGAACTGGAGCATCCAGGAACCAACTGAGAGCATCTCTTTCCAATTCTGCATTCACTGTCATCACATTGATAGTTTAAAATTGGCCATGGTAGAAGTAGGTGCAGCATAGAAGCTGGCAAATATTACATAACAGGGGCTTTCTTCTACTCCCATGGAGAGATAGTTATTAAACATTTATCAGCATGCAATCAGTATACGATCTATTTCACTTAGTCTCTTCAGCTGTTTAATCTATTCATAAAGTTTTAACTTCAATTAAGTATTTTCATTTCTAAAAGTTCTATTTGGCTCTTTAAAACATATGTGTTGTCTTTTTAAAAAGGTGTTCCTTTCTCAAGTTTGTGATTTGCTCTTATTTCTTTAAACATTTTAAACATAGTCCAGGGCACCTGGGTGGCTCAGTCAGTTAAGTGTCTGCCTTCAGCTCAGGTCATGATCCCAGGGTCCTGGGATGGAGTCTTGCATTGGGATCCATGCTTAGCAGGGAGTCTGCTCCTTCCTCTCCCTCTGCCCCTCCCCAACCCCTGCTCTTGCTCTCTGTCATTCTCTCTCAAATAAATAAAATCTTTAAAAAAAATAAACATAGTCCAAATTCTTTTCTACTGTTTTTCTCTTGACACACTCATGATGGTTTCTTTTTCTTTCTTTTTATTTTTTGAGTACTTTTAAATATTGGATTGTATATTTATGTACAGCTGGGCTTTATTTGTGTGAATCCTATTAGGTCTGATGTGAGGGTGTGTACCTTCGGAGAACATTTATGTTTCTACAGGCTCCCAGAACTGCTTCCAACCTGGACCACTTTAAGTTAACATCTCAGTTTTCATTCTGCTTGACCATGTAAGTGGTACAAACTTGAACCCCAAATCATATGGATTCTCTAATGATGGATTCTCAAAGAAGATTTTTCTTTCCTTCTACCCAGAGCTTAGGCTGAGATAAATAGCTTTCTTTGTTTTCCTCCATTACTGGCAGATACATTCTTCTTGAAGGTGTACATCTTTGAGGGTCCTGCTTACTGCAGAGGGCTCGGCTTCAATTTTCCAACTTGTTCTACCTGACACCTCTTCTCCTATCCCCACATGACCACGGAAACCCAAAGTTCTTGAGTACAGTGATGGCAAATGCCCCAGGGACAGCCGTGGCTTCACCATAGTCTTAACCTCCTACCTTCCTGTTCCCTCTCTATGTTGGCACCACAGCGTTTTCTTCTTTCTTGTGAGCTCAATTAGAAATTTAAAATAGCACTTCTCACAATATTTCTAGATGTTTTGCCATTAAGATAGCTAGTTAAAAACTGCTGGAAATCAAAGTCCCCATGCCTTAAAAAAAAATCCTTTTCTAAGATTAGTACAGTTTAAAATAATAAAGATTTGAGAACTCTGGTGCTAAGTCTTTTCTTTTACTTCAGAATATTCTATAGCAAAATGTTTTATAGACCACAGACACACACACACAGACACACACACACATATCAACACACTATGTATTAAGTACTATTGTGTATTGATACTGTAATTAGACATTCAGAAGAGCTACTGATCCTTGCAAAACAGTCAAAAAAGAGGTGTGCTTTTTCTAAGGCCATACAATATGAGTTGAAGAGGTAGAACTGAAATTCAGCATTCAAAGCTCTAAGTTCAGTGTGATAAGTACAGATCAATCAGAAAAACTGGGGCATTTTCCCATCTCTATGGGGAAGAAGATCCTATTGGAATAGAAGACTCTGTGATTAGGTCAGGTTGCCACACGGATATCTATAACTAAAACAGTGGCTCAATTTTAGTACAGTTTTAATTGTTTATACATTTTTGAGGTTTTTTTCCCCCCCTTGAGGTAACCCTCAGAAATGCTGGAGTGATTTAGGGAATCTTAAGTTCAAAGAAGGCCTACAACAGAGACACCTGGCACAGTGGACTGGTGTGGTGAAGGCCTGCTCATTCTCTGCCTTTCTATTTTCAATTAACATTCACATCAAAAAATCAGTGGTTTGCTCATTAAAATGATTTTTCCATCTATAATGCAATAACAATTTCAAGACACAGTCTCTCTACCTTCATTGGCAAATCCTTACAAATCAATAAACTGGGACTCTTACGGAATTCTTGCACTCTCAGTGAGATTTGTAGTGACAGTTTTCGGTTCAAAAGTGCATTCTTGTTGTAACTGGACTACATGGGATCATCCAGTGGAATGAAGTCCAGTGTCACACCACACAGCTGTACTCTGAGAAGTAATTTTAAACGTCAAGATAATGTATGTCGAAGCTGTGCAAAACCACAATCCACCAGTGGATCACGATGCCTTTTGGCAAATGCTGTTTATTGTGTTAGTCTCTGGCTGTACAATGATCTGGAAAGCTGAAGGATTGGAATTTGTCACTTAAGCCATTCATCCTCAGCTGCCAAGAGGTGGGCACATTCTGACCTCTGGAATTAAAGCTGGGCAGAGTTCCATATACTATCCTACTAAGAATGTGGTCACTATAGTTCCAATAAAGACATCCTGTTTCAGCAATACAGTGTGAAGAAAACTTCACGACCATTAAATTGTTTAGATATTTTCCATTCGTTTTAGTTGGGTAGAAGTCCATTCTCTTTTTACCTATGTATAAACTAAATGTGTGTCTTGGTATTCGATTTTTTTTCTATAGCTCTAACTTAAAAACAGCTGAAGTTATTTTCCTGATTACACATAAAAACTCCTGAGCTGAGACCTGATATATCAAGTTTCAGCCTGAAGAATTTTTTTGAGCCGATGGTTTATGCTGAAAACGCTGACAGATGTCGAACAGCCTCAGCAAAGCAATCTTTAAGGGAGTTCTGGGCAACAGCCCATGTGGCTGCTTTGAAAGTGCTAAATTCTTGTCGCTAAATAATTTTATTTAAAAAAAATCCTATGATTTATTACATTAAAATTTTAACAGATATTTGGAGAAAACCATCAATTACTCTGTTGCTAAATTTTGGAACTTGCTAGTTCCTATTCTACATTTTCTCTGGGCACAAGAAATTCTCTATTTATCATTCAAAAGGCTCAGATAAGAGCCAGAGTTCTCGAATTATGACCTTTAGTATGTGTGCTGCCAGAGAGAGCACTGAAATTATGACCTTTAAAGCATAGAGTAGGTACAGAAAACTTTAAAAAATGCTGCAGGAGGTCCCTGGAACCAAGAGAATCTAGATGGTAAAAATTTGCTCCATTTGTGGCAGGGACTTGTCTTTGTTGGTATACTAAAATATGAGTCAGAGGACTCAAACTACAAACTACAAACTACATAGGTCTGATCAGAAACAACTGAATTCTTATAAATATCCTACAGGGGGTTCCGGGTTTCCCAGGAGGGTAATATTTTAAAGGCTATCAGTGGATGCAAATGAATTTCAGCCGTAAGAAAGAAGAGGTGAATAGTACTTTTGTCTCTGGGAGACTTGGAATTTCAAACAGACTCCATTTTGGATGATTTTAGTTAGCCAGCCTACATTTGCTGATGCTGTTTCAGTCGGTAATGGGAGAATGATACTCCTTACCCCGCGTCCCGAACTGTTCAGCCGTGTTATGCTATGCCGTTAAGAGCTGGCAAGTCCCGTGGATCTGCAGATGGATGAGTTCCCCGCTGATATAAAAAGATCCTGTGAATCGTGTCTTGTGTAAAAGAGAGCAAACTCCTTTTTACAAAGTCAGTATAACATGAGTAAGAACTGCAATGTTTTTTTCTTCCCCTGTCGGTCTATCCAGCAGACTCTGGTCTCGGACAGTCTAACGGGTAATCTAGATACTTTATTGCATTGCTCTGCTCTGTGGACTGTTTTTACATTATTTTTCTCCAAAGCTAAGCACTTCCTTTCTTCCTTTCCAGTTACCCCATGATAGTTAGCAATCTTCTAAAAGTCTGAATGTTGCATAACTAAGTGGCACCGAATGTGTTGTTTTGCAAAGTGAAAAAAATCCACATATCTAGATTCATGAGCATATTAGGTCATTAGCCAGAGAAAGAGTCCACCTACAAGAAACACACACACTAATGAGATAAAATGGAAGGGTATGAAAAATGTGAGCAACTTCACAATGTTATTACCATTCCAGAAAGCCCTAAAGAAGAACGGAAATGCCAAGTCAATGCTCACTAAACATGTAGAAGAAAGATGTTCTATAACAGCTTTTACTTATCTTCCTTGTTTGAAAAAAAATAATAGATTAGTTGGAATGTAAAATATGAAAATTCCTGCTCTTAGGTTTAACATTTGCACAAGGTGAGAAAACGGGTTTTTTTTTTCCCAGAAATCGACACCAATTTAGCATTTTGTGTGTATCATGTACAAGCATCACCAATGTACATGTTTACTGATTTAGAATAATGTTTTTTCCACCTCTCCTCCCTCTTCTAGCCTCAGGACGAGCTGTCTATCTACATGTGGATTTAGTGCTTTTGTGTTTCTAACTGCTGACACTATAGTAATCCTCTTCACATATCACTGTATCATTAAAATGATTGTGCATAGCCACTTCATTCAGTATAATAAATCCTGAGTGCATAAATAGTCTTTGGCCTAAATGCCCTATATAATGTGGAATTCTTTACAAGTTTAGTGAACATTGTCTTCATGTATTCCATTCTAGTGAATTAGACTCAGGAGATGAATGGGAATTTTTTAATCTCGATTAGAAAATGGGTATTTGGTAATGTATTCCTATATCCATTTATATTACCTTTATGTGAAATTCAAAACAGAATATCTTATGATTATTTTCTTATGAAAATAATCTAAAGTTAATGACAACTCGGTCCAAGGCTATATCAGAACACAACCAGCAGACTAAGTAAAGATGGGTCACTTATTCTCAGGCAAACTAGGAAGGGAAAATGAAAAGTGTTGAGCTTTTATAAGCTCTCCCTGTACCTGCAACAGATTGAATGTTAATAGCAGCAATCACTCACTCACTGAGAACTTCTAAGTGCCAGGGACAGAACTAAGGACCTTATTGATTTTATTTTCTCATTTAATCATCACACTAATCCCACACTAGAGCCACTCAGCCATCCCTAGTCAGTCTACTTTAAATGGATAACCAAGCATGTGGTGGAGGAACTGGTGAAGTATCCGAGTGTGGGAAAAAGGTCTAGAGAAGTGCAAAAGAAGAAACAATATCTCTCGGCAAGTCTGCAGGGTCAGGAACCCTGATATTGGGAGTGGTGGTATTGGAAGGCTATCCAGAAAGGGTTCCATCTGGTGACACCAAACAGTTAATATATATTACATTATTCCTTTATTAAAAATGCTACTGAGGGGCGCCTGGGTGGCTCAGTCGTTAAGCATCTGCCTTCAGCTCAGGTCATGATCCCGGGGTCCTACGATCAAGCCCCGCATCGGGCTCCCTGCTCAGCAGGGAGTCTGCTTCTCCCTCTCCCACTCCCCCTGCTTGTATTTCCTCTCTTGTTATATCTCTCTCTCTGTCAAATAAAGAAATAAAAATCTTAAAAAAAAATGCTACTGAGAAGATGGGAAGGTTGGGCAGGGTTGGATGGCACCTCTCCAGAGTTTGAATTTACCATTTACCAGCTCTGTGAAATTGGGTAAGTTAGTTCATCTCTCCAAGCCATGATCTCTCCCACCACAAAATGGAAATTAGAACTACTACCCATAAATATCTGTTGTGAGAACTGAATGACATTTTAAAAACACTAGCACAATGCTTGGCACATACTTAAGCATTAAACAAATAATATTTCCCCCTTATCTTCTGAACCTAAATAAGTCCTACTGAAATTTTCCTATGTTAAACAGATTATAACTAAGTTTTTTCCAGCTTTTCAAATTTTTGAGTTCCTTGATTCTGTTATTTTTCTGATTTGCATTAAAGACTATGAACAAAATATTCCATACAAGGATATGTGATAAATTTTGATAGAATATTAGAAAAAACATGGGAATAGAAATCAGAAGATAGGAACCTGAGTCCTGGCTCAACCATTTATTCATGCAATGATGCTTACAGGTTAACTGATCAATAGTCAGGATAACTCCACTTCCTTTGTAGGTGATCTATCCTGGTTTCTTTTAAGATCTCTTTCTCCTCAGTGTCCCATGGTTTTACTATGATGGGCCTTGGTATGTATTTATTTATTGTTTAATCCTATTTAGGACTTGTTACGTTTCCTGAATCTAAGAACTGGTAGACTTCAACAATTTTAGAAAATTCTCAGGCTGCCCTGTCCTCAGTGTAACCATAATCTTTGGTTCATGGCACACTTTCATCATTGGTCAATGGGCAGACCAATTTTATTTCCTTATTTATTTAGATTTTTAATTAGTTATTTTTATAATGTAATAAGCACCAGTGAATTCATTACCAAAATCAAAAGCTGAGACTTTTTAAATAAGTCCCATCTGTAACTACTCATATGGTACCTTCCACCAACCAAATCATCACCTCCCTGCCTTTGCCACCCAAGGTAATGTGGGTGGACAAAACAAGCATGAGAACAATCATCATTACCTTACTTTCCTTCTATTATTATTTTATTGCATCTGTGTGTAGTTTTAAAGAGTTGTTTTTATCAGTTATTTTTAATTTCATAAAAAGAATATACTATAGACAATCCTTTTCACTTATATTGCTAATTAGTTAATTTTCCATGGCATACAGAGCTCAGCAAGATTTGTCATCCATGTACACCCACTTTCCCTCAGCCTCCCCTGCACATCTTCAAACAAACTTTATGTAGTCATAGTCATCCACCTTCAGTTACTTCAATACGCTCTCACTTCTCTAATTTTTACATATACTGTTCCTCTGCCTGGGATCCACTCCCGTTTCTCCAGCCTTCTCCCAGATTCTTACTTATAGCCTTCAAAATTCACCTCAAAAGTCACTTCCTTTTCAAAGCATTTTCTGATCTGCGTTCCTGCTTGTCAGGAAAAATAATTAGGCACCTCTCATCTTTACTTCCTAACGTAACTATCACAGCAATTATCATACACGGTGAGATAAATGATTATCTTATCAGTCTTCCCTACTAGACTGGGAGCTCTTTGAGAGCAAGGATTCCTTCATGTATACCCAGCAGTAAGCACAAGCACCAGACACATGAAGGTGCTAACTAAATGTCAGGGGGTAATAAGTGGATTAGGTGGACACAACTATACTTAAAAGTTTAGTAACTCTGACAAAGAAGACTTATTCTAATGATTCACAGGCTGTGTGTATGTGTGTGTGTGGTTTAGATTACCTGCTCTTTAAAATGATGCATGATTTTCTGACTTCCCATCAATAAAGAAAACTGAGAGCTAAATTTCCATTCACTCTGCCCTATAGATTTTAAAAAGCTTGACTTAACTACCATACCACCCCAAATGCCTTTGGAACCAAATTAACAGGGAGAAAAGTAGTTCACTTGGAAAGCTTTTTACTCACAGTTGTCTGAGACTGTTTTCTCCACTCACATTATTTTCTCTAGCATAATCAATTTCTCTTTCTGAAGGAAACTCAAATAAGAAAGCAAGATATAGCTGAGAAAATACTTTTTGAGAAACAAACATTTTTAACCGTGATGAAACTAAACCTTTGTGTTCAGGTTTTTAAAGGATGCCACCCCAGCAAATATTCTAGGCACATCTGATTTGGACATGAGACACATTAGTCATCAATAGGCAATGGAATAAAAGCTTTATAAGGATATCAAATGTGAAGTATTCTGAAGGCTTTCGGTATTTGTGTACTTATTGGAATATAATTAAAAGAATGCCAATGTCTTTGGAAAAACAATTTTGTGATATGTTTACATATGTCCTTTTGTAAGCTTACACACACACACACACACACACACACACACACACCCATATGGGCAACGAAGTTAGAATTCCATGGCTATTTTTCTCAAAATTTAAGCCACCGGCCATTAATATTTTGAAGTAATTCCTATTCTATTTCCATTTTGAGCTGAGTCCATCATAAAAACACTGTGAGAAAGGAAAGAAACTGCATAGATTCCATCTGGCAAATCAGGGGCCTGTAGATCTGACTGTGGTTCAGCCTCTGGCGCCATCAGTTGGGCTCAAAATCAAAAGCTGTGGAAGGAGGTAATTAGCAGGGACTCTAGACCACTCAGTTGGCAAAAGCAGGCTTCTTATAGCCACGGGAAAGTGGGTGGGAAGGGGTTCAGAAATATTCTCTAAAATAACATCGTTCTTTTAGAATGGATGATTGCAATATAGAGCTATTTTCATGGAGGAAAAGTTGATCTTGACTAACATTGACACATTTGTTAAGGTGTCAATATTTAATTGGAAAGTTCAACTACTAGCAAGGACAATGATTACAGATTCTTATTCTATAAGAAGACAAGAATTGAGGACAATACTTTCTCACTCACTCACAAAGGTAAAAGGCTAACAGGGCCTGGGTGCAGTGACCACCAACAATTCTTGGTGAGAAAGGGTGAAATTCCGCATCCCATGAATTCCAGCACAAATTAAACCAAGGAGAGGCACTTTGCCAAAGCAATGAAAATATAATTATGTAGGTCACATTCAGAGGATAGTGTCCTCTGAATCTTGCCTGACCAGGCTGTTGATTTCTTAAACTTAAGCATTAAATGGAAAGAAATTGGCTATGTTGAAGGCACTCGATTTGGCTATAGACATGATCATTTACAGATGAAGGCAAAGCAGCCCTGATGTGAACAGAAGATGAGAAGACTGTGTTCCAAATTGACCAGCTGAAGGAAAGTTTATATTTTAAAAAAACAATCACTTGGTCAGTGACTCATAGGGAAAGAATTCTTAAGCTTTCTTCAGGGAAACCCCAGTAAATAACATGTATAATAAAATGGAGATGGTGTTGTCTGTTTTGTTGGGCTGTTCAGTCCACATAATAAACCATTTGGCAAAAAAAGGAACATTCTGAACACGATTCTCTCTGGGAAACCCCCAAACAGCAAGAACTACTGTGGCTTCCTTACAGTTTTACAGAATATTTTGTATCTCAGACTTGCATGTGAAATAAAAACTTGGAAGAAATGTGGAAAAAAATCTGCTTTTTGTTATAGAGTTGAGGATTTTTCAGTTGGTTGCTTCCATGATTCACACTGTACTCCACTCTTCTGAAACTCAAAACCACATATCATAAAAAGTAACATTGGCTCGAGTTAATTCTTCCTGCTTTGTCCCTAGGAGAACCAACTGCTCTAAGTGTGCCCCACATGACACACAAGAGAAATGAATGAGAAGTTCTCGGCCTGCATCAATTTACTGGAATATGGTGTAAATCATATACTTTAAAAGAGATCTGGAGTCTTACTTTTTTTTTTCTAATTTGGGGTTTAGCTGACATAATCTATAACAGTTTCAGTTCCTCTCATTTTAATTAGCAAAAGCTTTTGGAATTTTGTTGTTTTTGGTCTCCAAGAACATCGTGGAAGGAAAAAAAAAGTTGAGCAAAATGAAATGTGCTTCTAAATGATTAAAGAAAGCCCTGTTTGTTGGGGATAGGAATGGTCAGAGTTCTCTATTCCCCAGCCCCCTGCCCAGAATGCTTTGTTCAAGCCACACGGTGCCTAATCAGCATGTCTTTAGATTATTTTATGTTAATTAAAATTATGGTTAGTTTTAGAGGTTAATGTATACATGTGCATGTGGCTTCAAAGGCTTCCCAAATTACTGGCTGAGCTCCCTTGCCTTGGGCAGGCCTGATCTGTGATAAAACTTACCACATTAAACCAAGTTTATTGCTATGGAGTTGTTTTTTTTAACTCAATGGAGAAAATACATTTTGTAGGGTTAAGGAATTTCCCATTTTAAAACACTCTCTCTGGATCCCCCAAAAAGGTAAGAAAGAAAAAAAGAAGAAGAAATGTAAAAGGAAAGGAACAAAGGAACGGGCACATATCAGAAATAAAACAGCTTTACAGATTACTGAGAGACAATAGATAGGACACAGAACATGGCTGACAGATCACAACTTCTCCATGCTTGCTTTTTTTTGTTGTTGTTTTTTAAACTACAGAAATGTTCCAACGCATTGATTTAGTGAGAAGAAATCCTACCAAAAAAATCACTGACAAGTGGTTACAACAATTTATTCTCATTTATTTGTCATTTTGTGTCATAGGGATGGTAAAGCCCACTAGTGTTCAATGTCCGTCAGTGACTGGAATCAGGAAGAGTGCATCAGAATGGTCAACATAAACCTTGATGGTCATGCTGTGGAGCAGTCCAGGGGAAGCGAGGCAGGAGACCAGTCTGGGAGACAGGAACACACAGAAGCTGGGACCAGCAATGGGGACAGAGTGGAGCTTGCTGTCAACCCACGACTTAAAATGCAGGGGAGTGTGTCAACCTCCATCTCATGCTGATCACTAAATTCCCAGAATAAAGCTAACCCAAAAGATTGGGAAGGTGCACATTTTTCATTCACATCATCATCTATTCCTTAAAACTCTCCTTGGTTCAGGCCCTCGCCACCTTTTCCTTTGACTCCTATGAGAATCTCCTGATAGGTCTTCCAGCCTCCAATTAAATTCACCTTCACCTGACTCAACAGTCTAAAACACCACTCTGATTTGTTATAGCTTCTGCCTGATTAGGTATAATCAGGCACCACGTCTGACCTCAACAAATCAGGTGTTACCCTTCCCTATCCATGCTACAGGCAGCCAGGTGCTCCTTATGAGCCACTGAACCCTGAACATACCTTTTATCACCCTCTGTTAGAAGTTTCTGTGAGATAGTGGGCTCTTTAAAAACAGAAATCATGGATGACACAGTAATTTTTGCATTTTTGGCACCTAGTTGAACCGAACTGATGTGAAATGAGAGGAACAATAAATAACATCAAACTGCAACAGAAAGGACAAGCAGGAATGATGTATGAAAAAAGGCTGGCTCACAGATTGCCTTCAACTGTCAGAGACTGGGAGGTTAATCGAGGCAAGTAGAGGAGCTCCCTAAAGTGGGGAAAGATTCAGGAAGTTGTTGCCATAAAATATGGCTGAACACCAACTGTTTGTTGTTCCTTTGGGTGCTTTGACCCCTAAGCACAGCATGGCATAATCAAACCACAGTATTTTGATTGAAAAGATAACCTGCCAGGCCAGGACATCATTGGTTTCTGAGCAGATAACTAATGCTGAAAATAGGGCAAGGGCAAGAGTGATCGACAGAGATGAGGTTTCTTTTTTTTTTTTAAAGATTTTATTTATTTGACAGGGAGAGACACAGCGAGAGAGGGAACACAAGCAGGAGGAGTGGGAGAGGGAGAAGCAGGCTTCCTGCGGAGCAGGGAGCCCGATGCGGGGCTCGATCCAAGGACCCTGGGATCATGACCTGAGCTGAAGGCAGACACTTAACGACTGAGCCACCCAGGCGCTCCAGAGATGAGGTTTCTTAAGGCAATATGAGCCAATGCAAAAGTTCTAGAAACAGACTGGTGGAAAAATAGATGGAAATAGATAATACAGTTTGGGTCAAAATTTTCAAGAACGGCATCTTTTCCCTGTCCCTATTGCCCAAGGGTAGCAAATGCAAATTTTCCAATACCTTCACAAGTCAGGAAAGAAATTTAGTTAAAGGTAGACTCAAAAATAGTTCCAATAATGAAATAGTTTCTTGCACATTGAAAAGGAACAACTTAACATACCAAAATATTTCACAACCAGAGGTTACCCTCAACTCCCCTTTAAAAGCAATCAAACCTTATTTTCTATTTAGAAAAACAAATGTCAATGAACATCATCATGGTCAAACTTGGCAGGGTACAAAGTATGGAAATCACCAAAGAAGGAAAATGTGAAAATACCTTTTAACAAGTTAATATTATATAGCAGAAGAGTTCTAAAAAGCTAAAAGATTTTAAAAACCCTAAAACTACAAACCTATACAAATAAACCTTCTACCATTTATATGTCTTAAGTTCAGATCTACTTTCACTCCGGATTTAAAACCAAAATGAAGTACTGGTTATACACTTAGGCTCATCTGAAAAACTCCATGGAAGTTTTCAGAGCTTCTTAGCACAAAAGTACAAAGGGATATGGTAATGACTTCCCTGAACAAACAAATATACAGAAGAAAAGTGAGTTGGTTTGAGCTCTCGGGGCACGCCCGGTGGCCTGTGGCTGCTCTCATCTTGTGCCATGAAGAAATGTATTAGGGCCTCTCTAGCTCTTCCTTCTAGCCTGGGGACCGCCAACAGTTGTTTTTAATGAGGGAAGGGAATGATTCTCCACCAGCAGTGTCAGAGTTGTGAACAGAATCCATTCACAGGCTCCCTGGCTACCAGCAAAATGATTTGCTATTGATCACAGCTGACAGGGGCTTGAGGGGCAGGGGGAGGGGTATGATTGGAAAGCTGAGTTTCTAATGAACCCAGACACAGGGCATGATTCTTAGCATTACCTCAACCTACCTCGCAGTACAATCAAAGGCCACAGGTATAAACTCTCCCCCAATGGTGATGGAAGGGATATGTTAATAGTTTTTGTACCTTACTCCATGCCTAGTGTTAGTACCTAGAGTTGTAATTATAAAACTGTAGAGGTTAGCAAAATAACCCTGGCAGCTTATTTAAAATGCAGATTCCCAGGAGCCATCCTCAGATATTTAAATTTAGAAGACTTGGGAGTGGACAGAGGGGGAGTTTGCATTTTTAAAAAACAGCCTGGGTATGTGTGATGCAGGTCAGATGGACCACACTGAGAAACCCTAAGCTAGAGGCTGCTCCTCATCCTTTTGCCTATTCTGCAAGAGTGTTTCCCACTGAACACCGATATACTAGATGGTGACAGGCATTATTTAAAAAAGAAGGGGGGATATTATTTGATAAAATAAATTCAAGAATTGCAGTGTCAAATTCACATTCACATTCCAGGACTCTCAAATTTAAAAAAAAATGCTAATGTGCTGTGTCTCACCAGAAGCAAGACAGAGAATACAATGTATCTCAAACATTTCTGATAATCAAATCTTCTCTTTAAATAGGCTGAGCATACTTTGGAAATGCTTCTATATAGACTTTTATGTAAGAAAATGCAAAAGCAGAGAACTACTGAGGAGGATAATCCATAATACCTAGATGGAAACGATTTAGTAGTAGGGCACGGAAGAACTCTCTGGAGCAAAGATGCTAGGTTATAGACAAATCCTGAATGTAAACGTCAAGCAGGAGCTTAGCAATAGGTAGCTCAATTGATGCCTTTCAGAGTGTTAGCAAATAGCAAGGTCCCTGTAAACAGTAGGCTTGGAAACAGATGATATTTGGAGAATGAGAATGATATTGGAAGTCAGAGCAACTCTTGGGTGCAGAACCATGGCACTTCAACAAAGCGTAAGAGACCATGCAAGTATTAAAACTAATGATACTGAGGATAGCCAACACCTTTTCAGAATCGACCTTGTTCCTGGCACTGTTCTACATACATCATAAGGATTAGCTCATTTGTGAGGTAGAGATGATCATCAAGGTCCATTTAATAAATGAAGAGGGAGACTTGGAGTAACTTGCACAAAGTCGACTTATTAAGTATGTGATCTCTGGCTAGTCTTCTACCTTTACTAAGCTTCATATTCTTCATCTCTAGAATGGAGAAGATAATGTTTACTTTACAGCAGGGATTCTCAACAGCCAGTACTCTTGACATTTAGACATTTAGTTCTGAGCCTTATATAAATGATGTTTAGTTAGTAACATCCCTGACCCATTAGATGCCAGTAGCTCCCCCCAACTCAACTGTGACAGTCAGAAATGTCTCCAGATATTGCTAAATATCCCCCGTTGAGACCCACTGTCTTATGGGATTGTTGTGAGGATTAAATTAACTAATTTAAAGATACTTGGTGGTGAAGGGAAAAAGAGGAACAAACAGTTTTCTGAATGGGAAAGCCAGTTACAGAATATATATATGTATACACACACACACATATATATTTATATGTATACAAAGGCAGGGGAGATAAAGCTAGTAGAAGGAAACAGAATGAAAATCCAAGAGGAAATCAAAACCACAATGAGATATCACCTTACACCTGTCAGAACAGCTAGTACCAAAAAGACAAGAAATAACAAGTGTTGGTGAGGATGTGCAGAAAAGGGGACCCTTGTGCACTGTTGGTGGGAATGCAATGCAAATTGGTGCAGCCACTGTGGAAAACAGTATGGAGGTTCCTTAAAAAATGAAAAATAGAATTACCATAAGATTCAGTAATTCTACTTCTGGTTATTTATCTAAAGAAAATGAAACACTAATTCAAAAAGTTAATATAAGCATTATTTACAATAGCCAATATATGGAAGCAACCTAAGTAACCAACAATAGATGAATGGATAAAGATGGAATATTACTCAGCCATAAAAAAAGAATGAAATCTTCCACTTGTGACAACATGGATGGACCTAGAGGGTATTATGCTAAGGGAAATAAGTCACACAGAGAAAGACAAACACCATATGATTTCATTTATATGTGGAATCTAGAAAACAAATGAACAAACAAAACAAAACAAAACAGAAACAGACTCATAGATAGAACAATCTGGTGGTGGCCAGATGGGAGGAGAGATGGGGAAATGGGCAAAATAGGGGAAGGGGGTAAAGACAAACAAACTTCCAATTATAAAATAAATAAGACACCAGGATACAATTTATAGCATAGGGAACATAGTCAATAATACTGTAAGAATTTTATATGGTGACAGATAGTAGCTATATTTATTGTGGTGATCACTTCATAATCATATAAGTGTGGAATCACTGTGCTGTACACCTGAAACTAATGTAATATTGCATGTCAACTATGTTTAAATTAAAAAAAATCCAAGAGCATGGAAATTACTTATTAAAGCAAAGTCCTAAAATATGCTAAAGAGATGGCCTCATCAGAGAGGGGGACCATCCCTCGAACTGGGAACGCAGGGACAAGAGCGAAGGAAATGAAACAATTCTGAGAGTTTTCCTTCTACACTGTTATTATCCCTATTTTGAAAAAAAGATTAAGATATAAAGAGATCTTTTTCCCATGGTACAAAATAGGTTGATAGAGCTGAGAGTAAACCTCAATCAGATTTAAGTTACACATATTGGGAAAAAAGCCCAATAATTAATTTTATTAGTATTCTATTGTGCCTAGCTCTTAAGAGTGAGGTGTGTAAGCCGTCTGGCAATGTAAACATTTAAATGTATGTTGGAGAATTGGTTACAGTAATTTCAGATGGACCAATCATGGTGACCAGGTTAATGGCTAGAGATTTTGGAAGCTATTTTTCCCATCTCAATGTCACTCCCTTTCCCTTCCCTATTCCTACCATTCCCCAATTTCCCTCCTTTGCCCTGTCACCTACCTCTCCCCTGAAACTATAGTTCAATGAAACCTAAGTTCACAGTTTCTGGCTTGTTTCTTCCATTTATATTCATTCATTGCATGGTTCCATAAATATTTACTCACTACCTATTATGTTCTAGGGATATAATAAGTTAACAAAACCATTGGGGGAAGCACAGTTGAAGTACAGTTAAGAAGACAGACAATAACCAAATAAGAAACAGATGAATTAACCATACACCGTATTATACAAATTACCAATATACAAAATTCTGTTCTGTCAAATCTGTGCCTAATGTTCTCTGTCTAGTATTAAAATTTATATACTGCTTTCTCACCATCTGGGAGGACTTCCTATTTATTAAGCAGTTGTAATACAGTGTCTTTGTTAAAGATCTATTCCAGGACCATAAGAACTATGCCATTTTACAGAATCCAAGCTGAAACTTAGACAGCTACCACTCCCTGATGTGATATTCATATTCTATAAATCTATATAATACCATAAATTGTATACTTTAACACTTTTATCATTCATCATAATTATAAACTTCTCAGCACTCCACATGAATTAGAAATGTAAAATTGTTAAAAAGCCTTCATACTTGGCTTCTACAACTGACTCCAGTAATTTTGTCACGTTTGAGGAAAATCAAAGTATCTAGGTTGATATTCCAATACCTAAAAAACTCTACCTCTAAATGAGCTGAGCAAATTGATGTGGGTGGCCTTACCTTTGGGTCTAGGTGTACTGGCCATCTTAAAGTGACATAAAAAAAATTGATTTGTAGACAATACATTCCATACTTTGGTCGAGAAAGTTTCCTCTTTGACAATCTGTGAGTTGAATTGTTGGACCATGTGGAAAGGGCTGAATGATGATGTTTAGGTTGGAACATTAGAAAGGTTTTTCTTGATAAAGGCTCAGATTTTAACTCTACCTAACTGAGTCTATTTTTATATCTTGTTATAATGCTTAAATATAGAAACATTTTAATTTTTCTGTTTTCACAGAATTCTAATTTTGAAATTGGCTTTTAACGGAAGCACATAAAAGTTACCCAAATTTATAAAAATTGGGTTTTACTTGGGGGCGCCTGGGTGGCTCAGTTGGTTAAGCGACTGCCTTCGGCTCAGGTCATGATCCTGGAGTCCCGGGATCGAGTCCCACATCGGGCTCCCTGCTCAGCAGGGAGTCTGCTTCTCCCTCTGACCCTCTTCCCTCTCATGCTCTCTATCTCTCATTCTCTCTCTCTCAAATAAATAAATAAAATCTTTAAAAAAAATTAAAAATTGGGTTTTACTTATTTAATGAAAGACGTATGTTCACAAAAAAGTGTTAGTAAAGGCAATTCTTTGTAATACCCATAATCCTTGACCCTGAACCTCTTGACCAAGTATGCAAGTCTAAGTATGCAAATCTCTTCAGTTATTGTCAGACTTTGTAAGGCAAACCAGCAAATCAAAGGACAGGGAATATTTTTCAAAGGAAGCAGATACTGGTGAGGCATGATGGGCAGTGTGGACTGCATGTGTTCACAGTTGGCAGTCTGAACGGATTCCAGGTCTTCAACCAATCCTAAGTAAATTGGGCTCAGTTAATGAAGATCAGAGGTTTAAATCTTCATAGGTTAGATTTTAGTATAGGGGGATCTTACATACTTACTTCAAGCTTGGTCAGGGTCTCTCAACCTTGACACCATTGATACATTTGACTGGATAATTCTTTATTATGGAGGCTGTCCTGTAAATAATAGGATGTTGGCTTCTACCCACTAAATGCCAGTAGTGCCTCCCCAGTCTGACAATCAAAAACGTCTCCAGATATTGCCAAATGTCCCCCGGCGAGCAAGATCATCCCTTGTTGAGAACCAGTGAGCTAAGTGGAAATAACACTTTTTCCCGGTTTCTTATATGAGGGAATAATTGTAGTGATAGAAAGATTTCAACAGGTTAAGCCTTTTTTTAAAGCTATATTTTGCTCTTTGCACCAGATTCTTATTTTTGTTTTGTTTCGCCTAATTCCTTAAAGTGTCACCAATTCTCTTTGAAGCCACGTAAAATAAAAAAAAAATTGTGTGACTAATGACTAATTACTGAAATGACTAAAATGAAAACGCCCCAATTAGAACTTTCTTCACTTAAAATTTTGTCAGAAATAGCAATATATGCTGCAGAAGGTGTGTTGTTATTATGTAAAGTTGGTTTTTAATATTCCATTTTGTTATACAATTAGATAGCCCTAAAGAACATTAGTATTTGAATTTAGGGCTGATTCAGTTAGTTGGTACACAACGGAATATATTTCCTAAAGCCTTATTTATATACTATTCTGTTTTCTTTTTAGAACTTTGTATACTAGATTTTGCTTACCCAATAATTAAAAGAAATCCATTCCTAACTTTGTACTAAAATAATATGCATTAAATTGGGACAAACAAAATAAAATGCTTTAAAAAAAGACAGTCATAAGTTAAAATATGCTAGTCCCTCTTCGCAGTTTCTTAAAAAAAAAAAAGAAGTCCTAAATAAGTGACTTATTTTAGGTTCCATTCTGGGATACCTGTCTATGGGCTCCATCTATTCAGATTGTTTAATTTGTAATATACAAGTGTATGGCTTTTATGTAACAATTACCATTTACTGAGTTCAGGCATATGTTCAAATGGCCTTCTAACTTCTCATGAAGTGCCTCATACCCACTTGTTCAGCCTCCTTAAATGTTATTGTCCTTCCCACCTCCCCTCCCCACTTGAAAACAGTTTTTATATAAAGATTTTCCTTACCTTATTGGATTTCTAAGTTTATAAAAATAATATAGGAGTATATTAACATATCAGTTAATACATGGGTGTCTAAAAAAGCTACAAATACCCCAAACTTTTCTTCCAACCCATTTCCTACACCTTTTTCTCTGTGCATATAAACACATACAGAAACATGTGGATGTGCACGCACATGTGCACACACATACACTACAAATTAGAGGGCTGTTTGTTGCAGCAGTAGAACCTAGCCTATCCTGACTCAACACTGATGTGTCTGAGGCATCCCAAATTTAACATGGTCAGAACAATATGACCGATCCCATTTTCTCCTTTCCCCATATTACTCACCTTTTTAAATGTCACTAACATGTACCAGTTGTCTAAGACTCAATAATCTTTTTAAATTTTATTCATTCTCTCACTTTCCATGTCTAATCCATCAGTAAATCTTAAAAGATTGGCTTTACCACCAAAGTATATCCCAAATCCAACCACTTCTCAGTATCTCCACTGCTGTGACCTTAACCCAAGCCATCATCTTTCCTTGGGACTGCCACATCAGGATCTTGACTTTCCCTATGAACCCTGCTCCCATTTGTTATTATTACTGTCTTTTATTATTAATTTTAAGAAATCTTTAAACTTTGGCAAATAAAATATTAATTCTGCCTATCATATATGTTGAAAATGTCATTTCAATTTTAGCCTTCTTTTTTTTATATAAACCTGGCTCAATCTTTAGATTTAAGTCACTGGTTTTAATGGTCACTAGCCTTAATCTGTTTAGTTCTTGCTTAAACGAGAGTGTCTGGTAGAGTACCTAGCAAATACACAGTTAATATTGTTCAATAGCCAGCATGACTCAAACCAAAAGCAGGTTTTTGCGTTTTTTTTTTCTCCTCAAGAGAAGCATTTCTTAGTAGAGACTATAATTCTGATCCCAAGACTTCAACTGTCATCTGCTTTCCAATTTTCAGATTATACATTTAATGCATAAATGAATGAATTCAAGGTAAATGAATCAACTTTTGGATTTATATTTTGCAGAATTCTTTTCATTAGCTTCATATTATATGTTATCATCTTTAAACTTCAATTAGTCTTAAAATAATAGAAGATACTGGGCCAGAAATTAGGCCATGAAATGGCTCCCTGCTTATCCTCAGATAATATATATATTTTTTGTACATTATGCACAGCATCGTCATAGTGGGCAATGGTGCTGACAGGTACAAACATGGAATTTAAGGAAGAAGGATTGGTCCAGGAAGATGGGGAGGCTGGGTACCATGGAATTGGAGCATGTGAAACAAAGACACTATTGAGAGCCACAGGTGATGAGGGGATGTAAGCGTCAGAGTCTCATAGCATGATCCTTCAACAATATGTAATTCAGTGAAAAAAAAAATAACATATTTGTACAGACACAGTAAAGGGAAAGAAATTAACAAAATCTACATATTCACTACAAATATAATAATAATAGGATTACACAATTATACCACATTTGTAGAGTGCTTAATTTCCATTATTTATATTATTATCTTTGACTTTCCTATAAAGTTTAATCTACTTATGTTCTATATTTTTCCTTCTGAATATTATTTTAAACATTTTATATTCCTTTCTTCTCACTATCCTCCACTTAAATAGCGTTCTCTTTTTCATTAAAAAAATTTTTATTACTGAAGCATAGTTGACATACAGTGTTACAGTGGTCTAAGGTTTATTTAAAACATTTTTTTGAAAACTGCACAAAAGACAGGTATCAAGGAAAATGAGAAAATGATACAGGAACAAAATTTTATTAAAACTGCCTATACTATTAGCATTTTGGTGTGTATCTTCTCAGGATTTCTATGTGCAAATATATAAATATAAATATCCTGTATAAAATTTTTAAAGCAAAAATGGAATTATGTTATTCATGATGGGTTTTTTTTCCCAGCTAATTTATCATGAAAATCTCCATTGCAGTCAATATATACTTACATTTTTAAAAATAAAATTGCTTCAAAGCATTTCATTGACGTACCATACTCTACTAAACCAATTATCTATGATAGATATTGATGCTGTTTTTAAACACTGGTAACTGTGAACAATGTGTCAAAGTGATTTTTGAACATATACCTTTGCACAATTATTGAATTATTTGATAAAAATAAGTGTTTAAGAGTAGAACTGCTTGGCCAAAATGTTGGCATATAACCAAAGCATTCGATACACAACACTAAACTGGCCACCTTCCAGGGGGGCCATGTATACACTCTGCCACATCTGGTACACAAGAAGGACAGCTTCCTCATTACTACATATCATGACCATTCTTTCACATTTCTCATAACCTGAAAGGTCAAAAATGATGTATACCTGGCTATTTTAATTTACAATTCTTGGTTGCTAATGAAACTGGACTTTATAGCAGTCCTTTTTCTTTCTTTTATAGTATTAAATGAATGTCTATTGATTTGGTCAGCTTTCTTTTTTTCCTAATAGGTTCTGTCTTAAATTAATCATTTTGAGGATATTTAATCCCTTGAGTGTCATACATGCTGAAATATTTTACTAATTTGGCATTTGCCTTTTTAACTGTTTACTGTCTTCTTACCATACAAAAGCTTTAAATTTGTATGTAGCTTAAGCTCTCATATTTTTCTTTCATTATTTTCTAATTCATTAATCTTTAATCACTAATTTCTTTCTTTAGATATTTTTGTTGCTCACTTTCCAACCTTTTAAATTTATTTACTTCAATTAAAAATAATAATTCCATTTAAATTTATTAGTTTTTCTCTGTGTATAGCATTGGCTCTATCTTACAGTGTTTCCAGTTTAGTGTTTTCATTGTTATTATATCCCAAACAGTCTGTTAAGTATTGATTTCCATTTGGATCCATTTTGGAGTCCATTTTCTTTTCCTGAATAGATCAGCTTTTACACTTAAAGTTTGCTATGTATATCTAGTTTTCTATAACTTTTGTAGCTTATCAGATATCCAATATTTATATATTTAAAAAATAAACACACACCTATTTTTTGAATCAACTTTATTTCTCACAAAATAATCACATTCTTTTTCACTTTAGTTTTGTCCAGTTGATCTGCCAAAGATAGGGAGAAAAATTCTAAACTCTTACAACTATAATGATTCTGGTATGATTTCACTATACAGTATGATAATCACATGAAGATAAATTAAGAAAAACTTAATTTATACTTTTTGATAAAAATGCTTCTGTAAGTTCTTAAATTTCAACCCAAAACTTATCACACTGGAATTTCTAAAATCATACTTGATCATAACATATTTTCAAAAGAGAGGTATAAAAATTTTCCATTCAGGGGCACCTGGGTGGCTCAGTCGGTTAACTGTTTGCCTTTGGCTCAGGTCATGATCCCAGGGTCCTGGGATTGAGCCCTGCATCAGGCTCCCTGCTCAGCAGGGAACCTGCTTCTCCCTCTCCCGCTCCCCCTGCTTGTGCTCGCTGTCTTTCTCTCTCTCTCTGTCAAATAAGTAAATAAATAATTTAAACCATTAAAAATTTCCATTAAAACCAATTCCATTAAAAAATATCCATTAAAAATTTCCATTAAAACCAATTCCATTAAAAAATATCAGCATACAAAAAGATGTTTAAAATACTGTCAGAGAGACTATTGAGAGGGGGCCAAGATGGCAGAGTAAGAGGACCCTAAGCTCACCTTGCCCCATAGATACAACTAGGTAACACTCACAATTAGTGCACATAACCCAGAAAACGACCTGAAAACTGGCAGAACAAACTGCACAACCAAAGGTAGAGAAGAAGCCACATCAAGGAGGGTGTAAAGGGAGGAGAGTGGTGGGGACCAGAATGGACTCCAGGAGACCATCCATGGGTGCCATGGAGCCTCAATCAATGGTGGCGAAGGGAGAGAAACAGATTATCACACCAGGGAACCCACCTGGGGAAAACGAATCTCCAAAATATTTGGCTTTGAAAACTAGAGGGGCCAAATTTCACGAGTTTTTCATGAGTTCTTACAACCAGTGAGCCATAAAGCCTGGAATTTTAAAAATCAGAGGGCTTGGCTCTGGGAGAGCTCAGACAGCAATAGGAAGCTGAGTCCCTACCTTTAAAGAGACAGCATAACAAAGAGCCTTTGGGGATACAGTATAGAAGCAGCAGTTTGAAAAATGCCTGGGGCATATGGGAGAGAGAGTTACTCACTCATCTCAGAGCTCAGAGAGGCAGGGATTTCAGGGAGAACCCTCCAGAAACAAAGGAGCTAGCAAGGTGCCATTTCCATCCCCTGACCCCCAGCATAAACACACAGCTGCCTCACTACCTAACTTGCTTACACCAAGCCCTGCCCACTGCACTTCAGTGGATCCACCCTTCCCACTCATCTGTGCCTCAGTTTGGACTCGGCGGGTTCCCTCCTCCAGAAGACCAGTGCAAATCTTGCCAAAACCAAATCTCTGAGCAGTGTTTTGCAGGTCTTGGTCTTGGCAGCAGCAGTAGTGGCTATTGGCCCTGTGGAAGGGTGCACCTTCTTAAAATTGCCTGCCCTCCCCACACAGCCCCAGTCTCTGCAGCAGCAGCTATAGATCTCATTTTGCAAGCAAACCAGTGAGTGCCTTGTTAAAATTACATGCCCCAATCCAGCTAGGGATCAAACACTGCCCACAAGAAGCAAAGAAAGCCTGTACAGATGACTAGACTGAAGGAAAAAGCATCCGAGACATGACAGCAAGTAACATACAACAAACATAGGAGACACCCCCGAAGCATGAGTTTCTGGTGAACAGGGGACACTGCACTGCTGGGCACTACAGGATTTCTTCATGAGACCATTATTTATAAGAGCAGGAAATGTAGCTGACTTTCCTAACACACAAACAGACCCTGGGAGTTAGACAAAATTAGGAGACAGAAGAATATGCCCAAATGAAAGAACAGGACAAAACCATAGCAAGAGACCTAAATGAAAAGGATATATATATAATATGCCTAATAGAGAATTTTTTTAAAAGATTTTATTTATTTATTTGAGAGAGAGAGAGAGAAGGAGTCTGGGGGGAGGGCAAATGAAGGGGGGGAGAGAGAGAGAGAGAAAGAAAGAAGAAGACTCCCTGCTGAACAGGGAGCTGAACACGGGGATTGATCCCAGGACCCAGAGATCATGACCCAAGCCAAAGGCAGATGCTTAACTGACTGAGCCACCCAGGCACCCCTGATAGAGAATTTAAAGCAATAATCATAAAGATACTTACTGGACTTAAGAAAAGAGTAGAGAGCATCAGTGAGACCATTAACAAGGGATAGAAAACATAAAAAAGAAACAATCAGAGATGAAGAACAAAATAAATTAAATTAAAAATACACTAGATGTAAGAAATAGCAGGCTAGAAGAAGCAGAGGAATAAATTACTGACCTGGAGGACAGAGTAGTAGGAAGTAATCAAACTGAGCAGGTGTAAGAAAAAAAAATTATGCAAAATGAGAACAGACTTAGGGAACTCAGTGACTTTATCAAGCATAATAACATTCACATTACAGGGATCCCAGAAGAAGAGAGTGAAAAGGGGACAGAAAATTTATTTGAAGAAATAATAGCTGAAAACTTCCCTATTGTGGGAAGGAAACAGATATCCAGATATAGAAGGCAGAGATCCCCTACAAAATCAACCCAAGAAGGTCCACACCAAGACACATAGTAATTAAAATGGCCCAAAGGGGTGATAAAGAGAGAATTTTAAAAGAAGCAGGAGAAAAGAAGATAGTTACATACAAGGGAAACTCTATAAGGCTATCAGCAGACTTTTCAAAGTGCTGAAAGGAAAAATCTGCAGCCAAGAATACTCTATCCAACAAATCTATTATTCAGAATAGAAGAGAGATAAAGAATTTCCAGACAAACAAAAGCTAAAGGAGTTCATGACCACTAGCCTATAAGAACTGTTGAAGAGGACTCTTTGAGTGGAAAGGAAAGACCATAAGAATAAAAAATGTAGGAAGCAGAAAAGCAGTGAAAATAAGTATATCTGTAAAAATCACTCACAAAATAAAAGGATGTAAAATATGACATCATATACCAAAAATGTGGTGGGGAGAGGAGTAAAGAATGGGCTCAAACTTAAGCAACCATCAACTTGATATAGACTGGTATATGCAGATGTTATATACAAACCTAATGGTAACCACGAATCAAAAACCAGTAATACATATGCAAAAAAAGAGAGAAAAGAATCCAAGTATAAGCATTAAAGAAAGCCAGCAAACCATGAAAGAGAGCAAGAGAAGAAAGGATCACAGAAGAACTAAAAAACAACCACAAAACAAGTTACAAAATGGCAATAAATACATACTGATCAATAACTACTTTGAATGTAAATGGACTAAATACTCCAATGAAGAGACATAGGATGACAGACCGGATTAAAAAAAACAACACTCATTTATATGCTGCCTACAAGAGACTCATTTAAGATCTAAAGACATAGGCAGACTGAAAGTGAGGGGATGGAGAAACATTTATCATGCAAATGGATGTCAGAAGAAAGCTGGGGTAGCAGTACTTATATCAGACAAAATAGACTTTAAAACAAAGACTGTAACAACAGACAAAGAAGGACAGTATATAAAAGGGATAATCCAACAAGAAGATATAACAATTGTAAATATTTATGCACCCAACATGGGTCCACCCAAATACATAAAACAGTTAATAACAGGCATAAAGGTACTAATTGATAATAATACAATAGTAGTAGGGGACTTTAACACCCCACTTACATCAATGGATAGATCATCCAAACAGAATATCAACAAGGAAACAGAGATTTTGAATGACACACTAGACCAAATGGATTTAACAGATATATTCACAACATTCAATCCTAAAAGAGCAGAATACACATTCTTTTCAAGTGCACACAGAACATTGTCCAGAATAGATCACATATTAGGCCACAAAACAATCTTAACAAATTCAAAAAGACTGAAGTAATACTATACATCTTTTCTGACCCGATGCTATGAAACCAGAAATCAACCACAAGAAAAAAATCTGGAAAAGAGCACAAATGCATGGAGGTTAAACATGCTACTAAACAACGAATGGGTCAACCAAGAGATCAAGGAAGAAATAAAAATTACATGGAGGGGCACCTGGTTAGCTCAGTTGGTAGAGGATCTGACTTTTCATCTCAGGGCTGTAAGTTTGAGCCCCATGTTGGAGGTAGAGATTACTTAAAAAATTTTTTTTTAAATTACATGGAGAAAAATGAAAATGAAAACTCAATGGTACAAAATCTCTGGGATCCAGCAAAAGCAGTTTTAAGAGGAAGTTTATAGCAATACAGGCCAACCTCAAGAAGCAAGAAAAATCTTACATAAACAACCTAACCTTATGCTTAAAGGAGCTAAAAAAAGAACAAACATAACCCCAAACCAGCAGAAGGAAGGAAATAATAAAGATTAGAGCAGAAATAAATGATAATAGAAACTAAGAAAATGATAGAACAAATGAAACCAGGAGCTGCTTCTTTGAAAAGATCAACAAAATTGATAAATTTCCAGCCAGACTCATCAAAATAAGAGAAGAAAGAGAAAGAGAGAGAGAAAGCGCTCAATAAATAAAATCACAAATGAAAGAGGAAAATAACAAACACCAGAGAAATGCAAAGGATTGTAAGAGAATATCATGAAAAATAATATGCCAACAAATTGGCCAACCTAGAAGAAATGGATAAATTCCTAGAAACATATAAACTATCAAAACTGAAGCAGGAAGAAACAGAAAATTTGAGCAGACCAATTACCAACAGTGAAAGCAAATCAGTAAAGAAAAAACTGCAAACAAAAATCCAGGACTGGATGGCTTCACAGGTAAATTCTATCAAACATTTTCTTCTCAAACTTTTCCAAAAAATAGAAGAGGAAGGAAAACTTCCAAATTCACTCTGTAAGGCCAGCATTACCCTGATACCAAGACCAGATAAAGATACTACACTAAAAAGAGAACTACAGGCCAATATCCCTGATGAATACAGATGTAAAAACCATCAACAAAATATTGGCAAACAAAATCCAACAATACATTTTAAAAAACCATTCACTAGGGTCAAGTGGGATTTATTCCTGGGATGCAAGAGTGGTTCAATATTCACAATTCAATCAATACATTATATCAATAAGAGAAAGGATAAAAACCATATGATCATTTAATAGACACAGAAAGAGCATTTGACAAAGTACAACATCCATTCACGATAAAAACCCTCAACAAAGTAGGTTTAGAAGGAATATATCTCAACATAATAAAGGCTATATATGAAAAACCCACAGCTAACATCTTACTTAATGATGAAAAACTGAGAGCTTTTCCCCTAATGTCAGGAACAAGACAAGAATGTCCACTCTCACCAGTTTTATTCAACATAGTACTGGAACTCCTGGGCATAGCAATCAGACAACAAAAAGAAATAAAAAACATCCAAATCAAACTTCCACTATTTGCAGATGACATGATACTATGGGAAAACCTTAAGAGATTCTACCAAAAAACTGCTAGAATGTATAAATCAATTCAGTATGGTTGAAGGATACAAAATCAATGTACAGACATCTTTTGTATTTCTATACAGTAATAATGAAGCAGTGGAAGGGAAATTTTTAAAAATCCCATTTACAATTGGATCTAAAATAATAAAATACCTAGGAATAAATTTAATCAAAAGGTAAAAAACCTATACTCTGAAAACTATAAAACACTGATAAAAGAAATTGAAGATGACACAAAGAAATGGAAAGACAGTCCATGCTCATAGATTGGATGAACAAATATTGTTGAAATGTCTACAATGCCCAAAGCAATCTACATATTTAATGCAATCCCTATCAAAATATCAACAGCATTTTTCACAGAACTAGACCAAACAATATTAAAATTTCTATGGAACCACAAAAGACCTGGAATGGCCAAAGCAATCCTGAAAAAGAAATACAAAACTGGTATCACAATTCTAGACTTCAAATTATATTGCAAAAGTGTAGTAATCCAAACAGTAGGGTACTGGCATAAAAACATACACATAGAACAACAGAGCAGAATAGAAAGCCCAGAAATAAACCCACAATTATATGGTCAATTAATCTTTGACAAAGGAGGCAAGAATATGCAATGGGCAAAAGACAGTCTCTTCAACAAATGGTGTTGGGAAAACTGGACAGCTACATGCACAAGAATGAAACTGGACCACTTTTTTACACCATACAAAAAATAAACTCAAAATGGATTAAGGACCTAATGTGAGACCCGAAACCATGAAAGTCCTAGAAGAGAGGACAGATACTAATTTCTCTGACATCGGCCACAGCAATATCTTGCTAGATATGTCTTCTGAGGCAAGAGAAACAAAAGCAAAAATAAACTACTGGGACTACATCAAAATAAAAAGCTTCTGTGCATCAAAAGAAATGACCAACAGAACTAAAAGACAACCTACTAAATGGGAGAAGATATTTGCAAATGACATATCCAATAAAGGGTTAGTATTCAAAATATATAAAGAACTTATAAAACCCAATACACACAAAAAAACCCTAAATAAACCAATAAAAATTGGGCAGAACACATGAACAGACATTTCTCTAAATAAGACATCCAGATGGCCAAGAGACACATCAAAAGATGCTCAGCATCATTCATCATCAGGGAAATGCAAATCAAAACCACAATGAGATATCACCTCACACCTGTCAGAATGGCTAAAATCAAAAACTCAAGAAACAAGTGTTGATGAGGATGTGGAGAAAAACGAACCCTCATGCACAGTTGGTGGGAACACAAACTGGTGTAGGAACTGTGCAAAACAGTATGAAGGTTCCTCAAAAAATCAAAAACAGAATTACCCAGTAATCATGCTACTGGGTATTTACTCAAAGAATACAAAACCACTAATTTGAAGGGATATATGCACCCCTATGTTTATTGCAGGATTATTTACAATAGTGAAACTATGGAAGCAGCCCAAGTGTCCATCAATAGATGAATGGATATAGATGTGGTGTATATACAATGGAATAGTATTCAGCCATAATAAAGAATGAAATCTTGCCATTTGCAACAACATGGATGGACTAGAGAGTATAATGCTAAGTGAAACAAACCAGTCAAAGAAAGACAAATACCATATGATTTCACTCACATGTGGAATTTAAGAAACAAAACAGCAAACCAAGGGAAAAGAAGATGGAAGCCAACAGATAATAGGGATTAAGGAGCGCACTTATGATGAGCACCAGGTGATGTATGGAATTGTTGAATCACCATATTGAATCACTACATTGTACACATGGAACTAATATAAGACTATATTTTAACTACACTGGAATCAAAATTTTAAAAAGTATAATACTGAGACTATGTCAAAAAAACTACGAAGTAAGACAAAATTATTCTCATTATTTCTCATTAACTAGAGTGAAGTCACTTATTTTGAAAACAATAGAGGAAATAAAATATATAAATAAGCCCCAAGAATCCTTCAGAAGTCCCCATTCTATCACCCACTGTGAGCTTTCTGAGCAACAGATCAATTCTTGCTTTCTTATAGAGTCTATTTGGTAAGATTAATAAATTTGCAAACATAATATAGATTGCAACTCACTTTCAAAGTTTTCTGCCCCAACTGAACTGCCCTTTGTTCCAACTGATTAAGATAAAAGTCAGGGGGGTCAAAAACTAAGCATTAGGCAATGGTCTTTTAAGATAGGTTTGCCAAAAAAGAACCAAAGGTTTATCGGTGTTGCAAAGATTGAGACAAGACAATTCATTTCTATATGCACATGGAACTAAAATAACACTTTGAGGCCAGTAAGTTTTCATCCTTTCTTTTCACTTTAATGATATTCTTATTGGGTTATGCATAAATTAAGCAAATCAGATGGACTCTCCTTAAATCCCAGGGAAATACATTTTCTAAGCTTCTCTAAGAAAATCAAGGAAAGCATATACATTATTCAAAGAAAATAAAAAGCCCTAATTGAACTGACTATATCTAAACTGCTTAGAATGTTCTGATTTGCACTTACACATATTTTAAATGTTAGAAAGGAAATATACATTATGACACGGTACTGTCTGGTTCTTTACAGGTTTGGTGATGGGTTTTCAGTGTTATCTGTAGTCTCTCACCTTCAACCAAGGGCAAGAATTTAGGAGTTGAAGGCCTGGCATAAGAGACAAGACAAATTATCATGCATTTAACATCTACGTTCTTCAGTATGATATATTTTGGTGACATTTGATCTGGCACACTCTATCTTTGCAAATGACTTCTAGAATCCAGTGGATCCCCAAAATAAATACTCTAGGTAATAACTGCTTTTCCCATTAATGGAGGCCAACCATGTCCCCTTGTCTTGCTGAATATGTTGGGAAATCACTAGACAAAGTATTTTTTAAATGTAAAAACAAGTGTTTAAATCTGACTTTCCTTTCTTTTCTTAAACAGCAAAGCCCTCCAATATGTATTACATTTTTGCATTTAACTTAACCAGAACTTACTAGTTTTTTTTTAAAAAGGTTTTAGCATGTTTCAGTTCTATTTCTCTTTTTCAAATGTTCTTTCTCTCTAATCAAGGTGGTCAACTTAATACTTCTGCCAGAAGAAATATAAGAATCCTTTACTCTAAGAAGACTGAATCTTTCTTTCAAAGGCAATAAAATATTCAGAAAAGGAAAGATTAAATGTAGTTTTTCCCCATAACTTAAAATTTTTTGAAGCATTCATTTCTGAATTCATCAGGATTTCTTTTTTTTAGTTTTCATTTATGTTTCTGCACCAACATCATTAAGACACTTGAGAGCTTTTATTATAGAATTTTATTCCTTATTTCAAGTATTTCTCTACCTTTAATTTGCCTAATATCAAAGATATTTAACAAAAAATAAATATTTATTTAATAAATAGATAAAATGAGAAGTCTATTGTATTCCTAGAAATGCCTACCAAGAGAGGGCATCAAACTAAATAAGGAAATTAAATGTCTTCTTTCTAAGACAAGAAACATGGAGATAACTTTTTACCTGAAGGCCTCAGTTCTGCAAATGACATTCTTATATTTGTGTACCACAATTTAAGAAAAAGCACAAAAACAACCTCCCCCGACCATACCCCATTTCTGTATATATTCATTCACATTCCCCAAACTGACTCATGAAGTCCTAGACTCTGGTCTTCCTTATGAAGACATGCACTTGGAATCCACGGTTCAGGGAAACCCCTCTAAGGAGGAGACAGACTCTACCCTAAGCAATTTATAGTATCACTATGCCAACAGAAAAACATTTTCAAAAGGAAAAATAAGTAATGGGCCTGAAAGGAATTTTTTTTTAACAACTGTGATCTCCTCAGTAAAGGAAAACTTGCTTTTTAAGGAAAAATAACAAAATACATACAATTATTCAAAGAGGAATGTGAACCTGGAATGTTTCATTCCATCGGAATACAAATCTAAATGTGCATCTGTCATGAAAGTTTGTTTCCTTGGAGTTGAGAGGATTAGATGCCAAACCCGAAGTGTAATCTAAAGGTGGCTGAAGCAGATCAGCTTAGTTGTTACTGAGAAAATGAATAGTAGGCTTGTTCCATACACCTCAGAATATAATGTATGGGTGTGTGTGTGTGTGTGTGTGTGTGTGTGTGTGTGTGTGTGTGTGTGTGTGCACGGCATTTAATGTATGTAGGAAGATGAATCCATTCATACTGCTCACCTAAAGAAACATTAATTAGCAGATTTCATTCTCTTTAGAGTCTGGTTAATATCATAAATAATAAAATGCCATTCCCTAAATAAACAATTAGCCATTGTGAGTCTTAAATGAGTCACCTTTTACAGCTGGCTCACGTATATGGCAGGCAACAATTTAGGTATGTTGCCTTGGGGACAATTCAGAACAAGCATTCCAGAATTGGAGGGAAAAAGAATCTCATATTCTCCTTTTGAAGACTCCAGATCTTTACTCTGGAGACAGCACAGCTTGTATTCCAGTGTTTTCCATTTATACTGAAATTCTAAGCTAAAGGAAAATAGCATGCAGATGTGCTGTTTGTGATTTCAGGAGGCTCTTTCGTGCCAGAGTACATGGTCCATATAATGATCAGATTTTAAAAGTATTAGCATTATATTTTTTCACCATTCATAACATAAACAATGAAAAATTAAGGCATAAGGGCAATAAATACCAACACCTCCAAAGTGGCCGCTCTTCAATTAAAAACCCAAACAATCAGTGCTTGCATCTTTAACACTTGTCAACTGACACTATGGCACCTGAAGATATCCCCTCAGCATTGTACCAAGTTTTCATTATGCAAAATGGTGGCTCCTGGTGCCTGAAGACTCTAGAAGATCTTCTGCATCATCCTAGAGGTACCCTTATGAGCAGCAGCTTAGCTTTTTGGGGTTTTATTGCTCATTGCATTATAATTATCTGAAAATCTGTAAACTCTATTAAACTGAATATGCCCAGAAGAACTTGACCAAGCAAGACACAATAAATGGATGACTCCTATAGAGAAGTGTTTTCTTTTGGGAATTTTACAAATCCCTGTAAGTCATCAGTGAATCACAGCAAATCATTAATGCTTTTCAAGTAGTCTAAGGATTACACTCCCCACAAAATGTCAGTAGCTGGTTCCCTGATCATCAGCATACACAGACTAGTTACTAGTGCACTCACAATTAGCTCATAGTACTTAACAAACAAACAAGAGATGAAGCACATGAAATTCTAGACAGAAACTCACTGTAAATGACCAGATCAGACATATTTACTACTCAAGAATTGAAATACATCATATGGCATAAGAACTAAAATATGGGTTTTTATATTTTGTCCACATGTTTTTTCTAATAGTGGCAGTATTAGGTAGAAATATTACCCTTTACTTTGAATAAGAAATCTCTAACTAATTTTATAAGCTACCTGCTGTTTTTAAAAAGTGGATTGAATTCACCTCCTTGCTTCCTCACAAATGTCTATCTTGTACTTTTCTTGTAGTACTTTAACTTTATTAAATATTATTACTTGGGTCATAAGCAGTTCTATCCAGATATAAATTCATAAAGTGACACATTTTCAATACCAACCACGACTTCAACATATTCTATAACGGCACATTCCATCAAATTAAACTGCAAGATTTCCCACATTTGTTTTACATTCTATATGTATGGCTTATGAATAGCAATTTTGATGAATTCCAGCTGGTTTAAATATGCAGGCAGCCCCTTATAGAACAGATTCTTTTCAATTCTAATTGTATTCAATGAGGCCCATTTTAAGTGGGCCACCTGGTAGGATGAAACACTAATAATTCTCCATAGAAAAAAGGAAAAACAAATCACCCTGCTAAACTTAAGACCATCTTCCCTAACTATGCTACTATTATAGAACTAATATAACTGAGAAGTAGTTCTAATCTTTTGGAAGAATTGAATTTAAATTCAAACAAGCCAGCAGCCCTATGAATGACTAAATTGCTCCTTTATCTAATGACAATAACAATATTAAGATCATTTTCCCCATTGGTGTGTGTTGCCTGGTCTCACAAATCCATCATGCACATTCAGTCTCCTCCTCCATCCCCCACACCCTCCCGCTTCCGTCCAGCTGGAATACATCAGGGTGCAGAAGCCAAGTCAAATGTGGACCCCACCCTCCTCCATCCATTTTAAGGCACCTTCAAAGCCAGAGCACTGATCTAGTTCAGTTTCACCAGCAAAGCCAGCCATCCTGCTATTTAAGACTCCAGTTTGGGGTTTTTATAACTGCACATTAACATGAGAGCTTTGATTTTTGGTCAAAAACTTCGCTGCACTGAGTTTCATCAGATTGTCATACCCTTTCTGCGGAAGAGTCCTTATTAAATCTTCATAATCTGCTCTCAGTATCAACCTCTTTCCTTATATTATCAACCTCTCCGAACCACCCAATAACCAACCCTAAAGAACGTTAACACTTCCCTTCCAAAAGGTCAAAACGGAGCAGCCGTTAGGGTAATCCAAATGTATGTTTTCCCCGGCATTTGCAAGCCCTAGATCATTGGTGTGCTGTCACAGACAACAGTCATTTCAATGCGCCCAGAAACACTCTTGCCAAGATACATGCGGCAGGGGAGTGGGGGCCAGAGAGAGAGAGGAGCTGCAATAGGACAAAGAACTTACTTTGTTGTTCCCCTGTGCATGTAGCCGCAAGGAAAAAAAAAAAAAGAAATATGTTAAACATAAACTTATTTAAAGGTTTTCACGCTAGAGCAAAATCAAAACAAATAATTTATTCCCTGACATCCCATACATACATACAGCACCCAGAGCCCATGGGCAAGTCAAAGAATCCACTTATATTAAATGAAATCATATATTTATAACAGCAGAAAATTATGGCAGAGATTTCCCCCTTTCTTCCTACCCGGAATCCTTGGAGTATGGGAACCTGGCCAAAAAGCACTGGTTTGAATTGGTAATAAGTGAACTGTTAGCATGAAAGGCAAAATAGTTAGTATGTCAGCTTGCCCTTTCCTGACAACCCCTCCCCCAACATGCCAAGCAGTGGAAAATTTCATCAGCCAATGCATTTTTAAACAAACACTGCATCCTTGGTTTCAAAGAAGGTGGAAAAAGAAAGGAAAAGAGAGCAGAGGAAAGGAGTGGGTGGTTCTGGGGAGACAGGGCAAGCAGACCGAGTTACGACCTCCATCTGTACCATTCCTCTCCTTCATAAATTATGAGTTTTGTCTCGGGTTGGCATGGGAAGCGAAAGCTGTATAGTGGGGATGCGGCCAAAGTAAACACTGGTCCACATTCAAGAAAATGGGTCTGGAAAGGTTAGTCACCAAGAAATGCAGTCATTTCTACAAGAGACACTCTGGATAGAGACACAGCAGCCAGCGACAGGCGGCGGGCAAATGGCTCTCCTGTTTCAAACTGGAGCAGCAAGAGTATGATTCATATCAAACAATTTAACTCACATATGGCTTAAAAAAATAAAATGGTGATTCATTACTCCCAGGGCAACCCGAGTCCTTGCAAGGTCAGATCCTGTGGGGAAGACGTGATGGGATATGGGCCGGGAACAGATCTGAACTCTTCTCACGAGGGGCCCAGAAGGAATTACTCGCTGCAGTGCCGAGTTGAGGAGAGCTGTTAGGAAAGTGTGCACATCTGTGGAGGAGGCTGAGCAAAGGGTGGAGTAACAGGTTGGGCTGGAGATCTGGCGTTTAGTTTTAAACGAGGATGTGCAGGGAGAAACACTACATACCGAAATTTTCTGGAGAGGGGCAAGGCAACAATCACAGGAGAAGATATCTTCTTAAAAACAATGCCAATTGGTGACTCTGGGGAAATGTCTAATCCAAGGACCATCAGAGCCATCATATTTAATAATAACATAAGTTTGAAGACACTGATAAAACAGTGTAGAGAAGCTTCTTGGCATTGGGAGTTGCCATGATATCACCATTAACATCACTGGCTTCTGTGAGACATAAATAATGGTATGAGAATGAATGAAGGGTGGGGAAGAGTCTCTGTAAGGAATATGCCAACCATTCAAGAAGGCAATAAAGATCCCCACAGGGAATTTTATCAGGAGTAAAATACTATTTTAGAGAATAACAGGACCCTGGTTCTCCAAAGAAGTTCTCCAAAGAATTGCTGAAAATACCTCAAACAGATGGAGTTTATTGAATTCCACAGCAGTGCAGCTTTTGATCTACCAAATAAGTTTCAGGAGTTCAACCAAGTATTTTTTGCACATTAGGGAATGACTGGCTTCTCTGCTCCACGGCAGATGGTTCTGTTTGTAGTGGCAACAATGATGTCACAGAGTAGGGGGCCTTGATCCTTAAATATGAGAAACATCCAAGTGGAGAACATGGTGTGGCTTTGCCATTTCTTGTTTCCTTCAATCATTTCCCAATTGTCTATTCTGAGAGAGGCATAACAGTCATGAATGGTGAACTGTAAATGTTTTATAATTCCCTCCACTACTCTGCGTGGCAGCGATTTATGTTTAGATCATGGCAAGTACCTCCATTGAAGAAAAATGAAACTCTTCAGAATTGGTCACGTGGCTGCTTGACATTGTGTGGGAAGCACTGCTGAATAAGTTAAGAATAAAGTGATGTGTGGCCGGGCTAAGAGTGGGCACTGTCAGTCTTGTATTTTTAGATGGCTGAATAAATAAATGCATGTGAGTGGTCATCCCATATTAAAAAATATTTATGGAGGTCTCTGGGCATTCTTCTTCTCCCCCCTCGAATGATATAGAGGCCCTCCCCACCCCCCAGTTGCTATTTGCCACAGAGATACATTCAGTTTTAGAGTCTATCCACAGGGAATTTCTGAAGTCCCCAAAGACTTCATTGATAGAGGGGTTTCAACTTCCAAAGTGGTCCTAAAAGCATTCACTATGACCAGGCAAGTCTTGAATTCAGAGGTGTAAGTTCTGGGGTGTTTCACATCCTACTGCCATTTTTCATCACTTAACTCATACCCTATAGGGGAAGACCATCCATCTCTACAGCCAATGGAAATTTCTTCAGAAATTCTGAGGTGTGTAATTTAACAAATAGGCAAAACTAAATTTGCACCAAATTTATTTCCAGGGCACCCACTATTCTGCAGGCTACTTCTTTCAGATAGTCTATAGGCCAGCATCGGAGGGCAGGCTTGTGAATCCTCACTTTCCCTGACAGACAGCCCCTTGGGCTCACTCCTGATGGACGAACGGAGCCTTCCAAGCCAGCCTGGCCACAGGGCAGCACAACCCAAGACACCCCCTAAACAATTCTCCCTCCTCAGCCAACAGTTAAGGAAATTCTCCCTCATGTGCCCAAGTGTCACTGGTAGTTGGCAAAGGAAAACGTAACTCCTAAACTGGGAATTAGGGTTTCATGGACCATTAATGATTTTCATTAATAATAAAGGCTACGTGATGAGGGATGATGGACTCTGAAAAACAAACTGAGGGTTCTAGAGGGGAGGAGGGTAGGGGGATGGGTTAGCCTGGTGATGGGTATTAAAGAGGGCACATTCTGCATGGAGCACTGGGTGTCATGAACAAACAATGAATCATGGAACACTACATCAAAAACTAATGATGTAATATATGGTGATTAACATAACAATAAAAAAATTTAAAAAAAAATAATAAAGGCTACGTGGCATTGAACACATTCACCCAGTTGCAGCACCAAGCTAGAGGTAATGTGCAATAGTTCTCACTTAACCCTATAAAATCACGCAGGGTAAGGTAGCATTACTTTGAGTTTAAAAAAGAATATTAAAAAAAAAAAAAACGTAAGTTGCCTGAGCCACACAGCCAATAAATAGAAAGGTCAGGATTCAAATGTGAGTAGATCTGACTTAAAGTCTACCTCATTTCACTGCACACAAAATGTTCCAAGGAATTGGAACATGTTTATATACAATTTAAGTCAGACTGTTAGCTGACAAAACTGCCAGAAAAGTCTGTCATTTTTTATATCACACTCTTTACATATTTAATGAAATTCACATTTATTTGTATTCACACTTACTGATGCATGTACATACATTTTTTCCTGTAAAATAATCTTTTAAAAGTTCTTTAATTGTAGCCTATAATACTGGTACACACACACACTTTTTATCTCATTTTCATCAGTAAAAAAACCCCTAAAATACTATGAATTAATTCCTTCAGAAAAATCTTTACTTCAAAATTGTGTAACAATTCAATTATTTAACAGTATAAAATTTTATAGTGGTTATAATTTTAATTTAATGGCCAAAGGAAATAGAAGTTAAAGAAATAAAATTCTGCTAAATCCAAATTCAGATTTACACATATTTTTAAAGTACTGTGGCTGCTCAGAAAGATGAGGTAACTGGTAGAAGGTTAAATTTGTGGCTCAGAGAGGTTATGTGTAAGTTCATGGAGTATGGCAGTGTCATAGTGGGAAACTGGATCCAGGACTTCTCATTTCCATGTTAGGGCCACACATTACACTGCTCAAATGTGAAGTCTACATTTTGCTTTGGATCCAGAAAGATTAAGGGACTAAAGGTAATTAGAAAATCCACATAGAAATATAGTTGGGCTGTTGCATTTTATAGATACCCACTGTGGTTCCTACCATATTGTAATTATTTATTTGCATCCCTCACTTCCACTAGACGTTAAACTCCTATAAAGTAAGAATTGCTTCTTTTTTCTATTTGAATTTCTAGAGTCTTCCATAACAGTGATGGATGAAGGGAAGGAAGGGAGAGAAGAGGGTGGAAGAGAAAGAAAGAAAAAAAATCTATAGAAAACTCCAAGAGAAACAACCTAAGAGATAGAAAACACCAGGTAGCAGAACAAACGCTATGATATGAGTGACATAAAAATATTCCATCATGTGGACATGATAGAAAAAATATGATGGGGAAAAGCATGTCATAAAAAAGTGGGCAATCTTAGTTGAAAAAAAAGTTTGTCCAAAACCAAAATGGGGGTGATGGCTATTTACCAAAATGAAGCCAAAATTACACAATTTTAAAAAAACTATCTTTGTAGATTTTTTTCCCAGTCAAAATAGAGGTGTTTTGTGTAGAAAGTAGAACTTCTTGAGTCTAGACTTATGTCCATGTATGACAATAAATGTTTCATTTTTAGAGCAGTGATTGATTTGCTGTCAACTCAGTGGTTTATTGATACAAAACCCAAATGACACACCAGAAGTCCTAAAAATTTACTTACAGAGAGACATCTGTTATTAGGTTAATCTGACTTTTTCATCAACTCTTTCTAAATTAGGAATAACTGTACCTAAAAGTATCCATTCCCCCAAATCTAAGCATGCTCACAAAATGAATGTTTACACAAGCATTCTACTTAGATTGCTTTCAGTAGTTAGCTGCCACTTAAACATCTGAAAGTCAAGCAATTGTGTAATATAACCTCCAGAACTACACGGTGCATAAGAAATGCAAATATTGTTTATGATGAAAACTGAGAAAAGCAATGTTCATGGCATGCTGCCAAGTTTAATTTCCTGTCATGTCTTTGGCATATAGTAAAAAACCCTTTTGTCTTGACCTTCCAAGCAACTGTACCAAAAGTGTACCATAAGCAAAAATGATGTGAAAAGAATCAAACAGATTGTGTAGGACAACTCTAGATTTGCTTAAAATTGAGTATTCTGATCAAAAATGTAAATATTTCATTGACCGTTTTCTTTGTGCAAAGCTATGGAAACATGAAAATCCAAATTTATACATTTGGATTCACCAGAGATAAGAAGGTAATTTTGCTTTTCCAAGACAGTTTTCCCTCACAAGAGATGTATTTACATAATTCCTTTAAATAGCAAACTTGTCTAGAGCATTTAAAATAAGTCTGACAAAAGCATGAATGAAAAAAAATCTTCACAAACTTTACACTTGCATGGTAGGAAGACATACATCCACACACAAACATTCTATACAACCAAGCATTATTTGGAAATAGAAAATAGCATAAAGTATTTATGGTCTCATTGGGCTACATTATAATATCCACATTGTTTTAGCTCTCATCTACTTGTTAAAGCAGTCTGTGACGAAAATGATACTTATCATCATCATCATCATCATCATTATAAATAGAGTGCTCACTTGTGCCCACCCCATTTATGCTTCCCCTGCATTCTCTCACTTAATCCTGTCAACCAAACTATAGGGGACTCCTGTTATTCCCATTTTAGAAATAGGAATTTTGAAACATAAAAAGGCTAGACATCTCACAGCTTACGTGTGAACTTCTGGAATTTCGGTCTCGGGAGTTTGGCACTAAAACCTCTGCTTGAACACACTTGCTGCACAGCTTCCTGTAATCCCTGCCATATAATCTTTTAGAAAATGTCCATCTCATCATGTCACTAACTGGCTGGAAACCCTTTAATGGCTTCCCATCTCACTTAAAACTCAAATGTTCACCACATCCTTCAAGACCAATATAATCTGCCCTGACTACCCTCTTGGAAACTATCAAATATTTTTGTCCTCCCTCATTGTGTTCCAGACTCACTGATTTTTTTGTTGCTCTTCTGAGACACTGAGCTGGCTTTGCACTTGTTAGTCCTCTCCACAAATATTCTTCCCCTCATTTCATTTTCTCCTTCCCTTCCTTCAGGAGCCTACTCAAGTGGCAACTCTTCAAAGGGGCTTTCCCTCATCACCTTCACTAAAAGAAAGCTTACCTGCCCCTCTGTGATTGTCCGTCCCTTTAATTTTCTTTATTTTTTATAGACCGTATCACTCCCATAAAATCACACTACATAATTAGAGAGTTATTTGTTCACTTGTTTAATGTCTGTTCCTTGGGGATGGGACCTTATTGCTCACCTCTGTGGCACTAGGGCTTAGAACGGTGCCTGGCAAAAAGTGTGTGCTCCACAGGCTTTTGTGGACTGAATGAATAAAAAAATTAAACATATGTACATTTTTAATATAGAATGTCTGGGAAACTAAACACACTACCATCAATGGAGAGGGAAGACTAATAAATGATTAGAATTAATAACAAAAGTGTAAGTGGTACTCTTAGTTTTTAAGTGATTTTCTTATGTGCAATTTTTGGAGTGGTATATAGCTATGTAAATATATATGTACACAAATGATAAAATTTGGACAAGTATGGAAATCATACAGATACCTCTGTGCTTGGTTATCACCAGGAAAGGGTCTTGTTTCACCTCATTTGGAGGGCACAGGGTATGTTGTGGGGGGTTCGTTGTTTTAGGTGCTGGCCAGGCAAGGGTAGGTTGGGATGGAGTTAAGAGGTCTATGTAGGAGCTAAAATAACAGCAATGAGAAGAACTTTTTGGCACAAATCCCTAATCCTTTACCTCTGGAACTCTGTTAAATTCCAGTGCAACCTCAGGGATGATGGGGTCAAGGCTAAAGTTCCTCCAGAGATGCTTCAATGATCCCCCACTCTGCACCCATATTTCAGACTTTCTCTTGAGAAGACTCTTCCTACTGGGAGCCTAGAAATGACCTGACTTGTGCATGATCAGTCCTATAAACCAACCTAGAGCCAAGTAAGCACCACAAGGGTCAAGCTGGACCAAATCCCCAAGGCTCAGTCTCAGCACTTGCGTTCTGAGGAGACACCTGGACAGAACATCTTAAGCGGACAGGAAGTAAGCAGCAAGAGCCACTCATTGGCGGCATCTGTCGAACGGTGTGTGTACATGTTGGGTGGGACCCCTGAAATTTAAATCCAGACATTTTCCAAAGAACACAAACAGAAGTTCTGTTTATTAACCTGAATGCGAGAAGTGACTTCAAACACTTGAAGTATATTTATAAAGATAAGTAGGAACGGCAATATAATGTTTTTCTTCTTTCACACTCCAAATGACATTAACCAGAATTTGAATACAGATGTAATTTTGGATTCAGGTACTACAGACATAATGAAAGGAGGTAGATTTTTATAAAAATAAGTACATTTTTAAGGATATGAAATAGTGTGATGACATGATATATATACTATGACTATATGAAGAATGTTCTAAACAGCTGTATGAATACTAGGACAACTGTGAAATACCACATAAAGGAAAATAAAATTTTAAATCAAAACAAATTCTCTCTTGGTCTGAGATTACATATATTATGCTTTATGGCAGAGTAGGGCATTTTCTCCAACAAATAGACTGATAAACTTCTAGAAACTAATGGAGAAAAAGAAATATGAGCGAAATATTACTTAGAACTGTTCCAAACTAATTAAATCAAAAGAGAACTAGTTTCTCCATTATATGGCATATAGAATTATGTCTTTTCAAGCATGGTTAATAATTATAAGATAAGAGATATATCCAACTTACTAAAGACTTATCAGGATAAACCCCAGCTCTTAGCAGAGATGCCTTCCAGCTGTCTACATCCTCCTGTGAGTCACATGCCAGCTCAAGGAAGCGATAGTCTTTGTATACATTCCTGGAATTAAAAAAAAAAATCATGCTTTTAGTCTGGAACCAAATTCAAAATGATTTTATATCACTGCAGACAATGATGACGCAAATGACAGTCCAAATGGATAATTCTCGGACAGTCACTGGAGGAAAACAAAAACAATTCATTGTATTTAAAATAATTGGTAAATTCCTATATTTATTATATAATCTTTTTAAAACTTCACATTAAAGAATTCAGAGCCACTTGTACTGCTAAGCAATAAGAAAGGAAGGAAAGAGAAATGCTCTCAGGATGATACACTGGGTGCCAAGTCAGAGTGGTGCCAGGGGAATGGATCTGCTGCTGCCTAGTAATTAATCAATTCTCTGAGACCATTTTATAAGCCTAAATGGCTTATAAAACTTTAAAAGGTATGGCAATAATCTTACAAACTTAAAATACTATCCTAAATTAAAACAAAAATCCTCATTGATACCGTGAAAAGAAAAAAACATTAACCAGTATTCAACAGAGTGAAATGCCAATAAGTGCATATTGACAACTGGGACAATACTGTAATTTTATTTCTTTTCCTAACAATAAAATAATACATAAGATGTAATACATGCCCATTTAGAAAGATTTGGAAACTAGATAAAAGAATAAAAATGGTGACAATCATCCACTTTCCATGGTTTACAGATAAACTTATTTCTTTATACTCTTGTTCTATCCATCTTTTACACAGTTGAGGTCTCCTCAGCCCCCTTCTCTCTCTCTGTCAACTTTGAGTCCTTTTTTTACTTACTATGATATTATGCTCATTTACTTAGGCCATTACATCTTCATAAACATCAAATTAGAATGGCATGATATTCATTAATATAAATGTATGATAATTTAACCTCTTCCAGATATTAGATAATTAGGTAATTTCCTTTATTTTTATAATCAGAAATAATGCTTAAGTGAGTATTTTTATCCATAAGCCTTTCACACTTACTCCTCTTATTTTCTGAGGATAGATTCCTATAAATAGAATCATACGATCAAACTTACAGTCATTTTTTAAGACGCTGATACGCATTACCAATCACCCTTCCAGAAAAGATTTAGACGGATACTAGCAGAATACCAGAAATTATAGTCTTTTTCTCTTCTTATTCTCTTCCAGGGTATTCTCATTCATGCCCAAGAGCCTTAGTTTACACCTAAACTCAGAAGGCTCACAAATTTGTATCTCTTGCCCAGGACTGCCCCAGATTCACAGTGTTCACTGACTTCACTTGACTGTCTCAAAGCCACCCTGACATGAACAACTGAATCGGTGATTTTGGCTTGCCCTTCCCTACCTTCCACTCTCATACCCGCTTTCATCTGACCACCTAAAAGTGCACTTCCTGATCACACTGTCACCCTCCCTGAAACCTCACTGTGCCCTCCTCATGGGTCTCCCCACATCACATGGTTCCTTTAAATTTGCTCTCCACACGGAATCCTCATGATCTCCTGAAATGTGAATCAGATATTTTTACCCGTGGAGACAAACACTCTAATAGCCACCTGCTTTTAGGGAAAGACTACACTGTCTACCATGGTCTTTAAAACTCTGTGTAGTCTGGCCTGTAACTGTTACCTCCCTCTCCAGCTTCTTTTCACATTCTACTTTCCCTTGCTTTTTTGGCTCCAGGCATGCTGTTCTTCTTCTGCCTCCTGAAATGTGCCATGCCTACTCTCAAAGGTCTCTGCCTGTAGCTCTTTTCTTCTTCCCTCATTGCACAATTAATGCCTACTCTTTCTTGGAATCTTAGATCATATTTCTATTTACCTTTCCTTCATAGCACTAATCACAGTTGTGAATTCAGTATTATGTGTGGGTTTCTTTTTCTTTTTTATTTCTTATTTATTTATTTATTTACTTGCTTACTTACTTAGCTATTGTCTATCTTTCCAACTAGCCCACAAGCAACATTAGGACAGGGAATATGTCATTTTTATGCTTATCATTATATCCCCCAGGGGATTTGGGGAAGATGATGACTTAATTGTGCTCTGCTTCCTCTCCACTTCTAACTCAGGTCAAACACATCTTCTTTTCTTGAGTCAAGCCAACTTTGGGACTGGTACTTGGGTAGAGGATGTGAGCTAGAGAGTTTCTTGCTCTGGGCTGAACAGAGCTTTGGGACCACAGCAGGAAAACTCAAAGGCAAGGACCAGCATGTAGCAGACCTTGGTAGGGCTGTCCCTCAATGATCACAGGACTCCTGGGTGTGCCTGATCCTCTGGCTGTAAGGAAGTATGGGGGGGTGCTGAGTCTTCTCTACCCTAATGCAAAAGAAAGGCTCCCTCCTGGTGCCTCAATAAGTAAATGGCAACTTGCTTATTTTGGGCCTGTGATGATGGAGATGTCTGTGCCTTCCCGCCCTCACAGGACCAGTCCACTTAAAGTGTCCAGCAGCTGGACCTATGCTACAATGAACAAAGGAAAATAAAAGGACATCTAATAGGAGGTCTCATAGCCAGAGAAAGCAAGAATGAAGAGAGCAATCAGAACAGCTTATCAATAAAGAACTGTTGGGGGAAGCAGAAGAATAGTATTTGAAGTGGTACAAGTAAAACATTAAGAAAAACTTCCTGAAACGAAAAAATAAGATTTTTAAGTCAAAATATTTACTAGATAAGTTGAAGGAAAGGATGATGAATGTTGAGCCTAGAATTAGTAGTTTTCAAGATCTAGTGGGAGAATTTTTAAAAATACAAGGATAGAGAAGTTATGAAAGTGTGGAGGAAAGAACATCTAACCTGTAAATAATAGGAGTTTCAGAAAAGGAAAAGGAAGGTGGGGGGAGAAAAGTAATTATAAAAAAGAAACTACTGGGCACCTGGGTGGCTCAGTCATTTAGGGTCTGTCTTCAGCTCAGGTCATGATCCCAGGGTCCTGGGATCGAGCCCCACATCGGGCTCCTTGCTCAGCAGGGAAGCCTGCTTCTCCCTCTCCCACTCCCCCTGCTTGTGTTCCCTCTCTCACTGTCTCTATCTCTGTCAAAAAAATAAATTAAAAATCTTAAAAAAAAACACTACTTTTTAAAAAAGGATCTTATTCTCATTTTTAAAAAGATCTGAGTCTATACATTTTACATGCTATGTCATGTGTACTTGATGAGAAAAGATACCATGTAGACATTCATTTATACAATTCTTGAGCTCTGAAATAAAGAAAACATTTAAGAGTCTTCTGTAAAGAGATAGCAAGAGATAGCAAGTTGCTTAGAAAGGAGAAAGAATGAGACTGGCCCTGGACTGAACATTCAAAAGGTAGAAGGCAATGAAGTAACATTCATGGACTCTTAAGAGGACTGTAGAGACCCATATCCAGCTGGGATACCGCCACACCCCTGACCTGAGGGAGTGCCTACGCAGGGAGGAGATTACAACAGCACCAGATGAATCTGCGGAGCATGTTCAAGGTGAGGAAAGATTAAGAGGAAAAAAACAGTGGTGAGCGACAGAACTTGCAACATCCACAGAGTTAAATCAAAATAAATAATGATAGACCATCTAAGAATATGCAATATAAGGGCTAAAGAAAGACTCTTACAGTAAAAGAGACACACTATTCAAACAGTCTAAAAGTTGGGGAAGGGTAGGAGGAAATAAAAATGCTCCCCAGGTCTTCTCTGATGGGTGCAGGGGCAGACAATGGGGCAGCAAAGGAATCCCAGAGGTCTCACCTTTAGGAGAAGTGGGCATGGGGAGAAGCAGAAGAAGAAAGGGTTTGGGGGAGAAATATTTGATAATTTGTCTCATGGAATGATAGGGCTATGTACTGGTGATGAATGAAAATGTTAATGAAATTAAATGTACAGTAGAACTCTCAAATTGAAAAAGAAGAAAAAGGAGAAATTAATAGCCTTTGGTCAAGTAAAAAAATAAGAAGAAAAATAAAAAGAAGGAACAAAATAAATTTTAATAAGATGGCAGGAATAAATTTATGTATGTTAATCATGAAATTAATGACAGTGGACTGAATTCTCTCAGCTAGTCAGTTAATTTAGGCTTAAAAAAGTTACATATTATTTGGAAAAATAAAGGAACAGGCAAAGAGAAATCACACAAGCACAAAACAAAGAATATAAATTCAAGAATGGTAATATTAATAATAGACGAGATAGAATTTAAAAGTACTGAACAAGATAAACAGTTTAAAAGCCCTAAATAGAATAAAGAGAAATATTATACAATGGTATAAAGTATAATTTGTGAAGATTGGAAAATACTCATAAAACTGTACCAATTACATGGTAGGGAAGGAAAGAAAGCAAATGCTACTAAAATTGCAAGAACTTGTAATAATTATATGTATGTAATCAGTTAAAATATAATAATAGAAAAAATTTAATATGACTTTTCAAATTGGACAAAAATAGTGGACAAAAGTAAGTTAGCAAATAGAAGATAAAGATTTTTCATTATCCACAAAACATTTACAAAAATCAGTCTTACACTTGGACCTATACACATACACAATACCAGCCTTAAGAAACTTAAAAAAGATTATATAGATCATATTCTTTAATCACAAATCAAAAAAAAGAAAGAAAAAAAATAAATTTCTAAAAAAAGAGACCAAAAACCCCTTAAATATATTCTTAGATAACCCTTGTATTACAGAAAAAAGAAAATAAAAATTACAAACTATTTAGAAAACAATAAAAAATATAAACACACCATATCCAACCAATGGAACACAGCAAAGACTGTAGGAAAATTTATGGCCTTAAATATGTTTATTATTTACAGAAAGGAGAAAAATTGGTCAATGTTCATCTACAGGGATTATAAAACTATGATTAAAAAAAACAAGCCAAGAAGAAGGAATTAACATAGATTAAAAACAAAATTAATAAAATAAGAAATATAAAAATAACATAAAGGATAATAAAGACATCCACAAATAATTTTTCCCTTTAGAATTAGACAATATAATACTAATTAAGGGAGAAAACAAAAGTATACAAGACCACAAATGAGAAAGCATAGGATACATAACCACAAATATAGAGAAGATGGAAAGAATTTAAAATCAAATATTATAAGCAATCCTATGGCAAAACTAAGAACCCAGAGGAAACTAATAATACCCTAAAAAATATGTTACCAAAATTAACTCAAAATCCAGTGGCTTTTACAAAACATTACTAGGCTATACTTCTAACTTAGATATAGGAAAATGTTCCATTCATATTAGGAGAAAGCCTACAAAATACATAGGATAAATTTTTTTAATTGAGAAAATGATAAAATCTTATTGAATAACATGAAACAAGATCTTCATAAATGGAAAGGTATATTTGATAGTGTTTTGATTAGGCTATATTCTTAGGTCTTACAAAGTGACTAGTGCTAGTAGGTATTCAATAAATATTTACTGAATAATGAATATCATCACACCCATAAAAATATTGACTATCATCTTTAAAATACCTTTGTAAATTTTATAATTTAAAAATGATTTTCCATCAAAGCTTTAATATTTTTGCTAAAGAAGTGAGCATTTAACATGTTTATAGAAGTGATAGTCTTTGTTCTGATTTCATTAAGACTTTTTTTGTGTATTATTAGAATGATTTCTCACTTTTTATTTACATTAGCTCGACACAGCTTTGTCTCTTCTTTTACTTTTTTACTTTTATCTATTTGTTTTACTTTTTAAAAAGACATATTGGTTGTAAATGCCAACAATATAGCTGGGTTTTATTTTTCATCCCAATCTGAAAAGTACTGCCCATGATTAGGAAAGTCTGAATCATGTTTATTTCTTGCCATAGCTGTATAGCTTGGTTTTAGTTTTGTCATTTTGACATAAGCTTTTTTTTTTAATGCTCCCTACTGTTTCCTTGCATATGTTGATAAAAGAACTATCTTTTTGACTTCTATATTTTTTAGTGTTTTTCAGTTCTACAGGTAAATGATTATTTTTTAAGAGAATTATCTTTAAGTTTTCCAAATCATCCCTGAATTCATTTTTGTATATATGAAATTCAGAAATAAAACAATAATTCCTGACTTCTTAAGGAATTTAAAAGCATTTACTTTTTGCCACTTTATCTCACACATTTGCTAATCTGTCTAGAAATACTGACCTATAATATTATTTCTGAATTATTGTTTTCACATCTCTTTAAGAGTCCACTTCTTTTTAGTTTAGTATGCAATTTTGTTACACTTGCAAGCAATTATTTAAATGGAACTCTGTATGTTTTACTTGAATAAATACTTATCATCAGGTATTTTCTATCTGGATTTTCCCATCAGTAAATTCTTACTTGGATTCATTTTTTGAATTGGCTTCAAAGTAGAGCGGGCTATCTGGATTTCTGGTTGGCACAAGTATCCACATTTCTTGCATTGATTCAGTGAGGAAATATAGAAGTTTCTTCTTGTTGTCTTCCTATTTAGCTTCATTTTTCTTAATCAGGGTAAAGCATGCAGTGGCCACTCATAAAATTTCAATCCAGTTCACTCCATGAGTTTTGCAAATAGTTGATTAACATTGTTACTTTCTAGTGCTTGTAAGACCTTCCATCTCTGTTGTATGTGATCTTTTGGATATAGCAACAGATGGAGTAGGGTAAAAGAAGCTTCTAATTTTCCACCATCTTAAAAGAGAAATCATCTCATATAATCATTAGCGACCCTGCAAAGTTGGTAGCAGAGCTGTTTTACATTGGGAAAACTGAGATTTTAGAGAGATCAAGTGACTCTCAACATCACATAGCAAATGAACGGTGCAGTGTGGGCCTACCACAGTCCTTGGGATATGGCCTCCACAAAACAAATATTTGTCGAATGGAGCAAATGAATGAATGAACAAATGAACGAACAAAAGAACTATGGAATGAACTTGAACTGTGTTTATTTTTAAAACCAACTATTTTTATTTTTGATAGAATCCTTAATTTTCCACAGAAAATCTAAGATAAAAAAAGTCTGAAAAGACAAACCACAACAAGCTAAATAAGTACTTTTAATTAAAAGTGGGACATATTTAAAGGAAATATGTTCTCCAAGTAGGAAAGTTTATTGTTGTCAAATTTGAAAGGTCATATCTTTGCTACAGAGCAGAAAGGGTAATAGATTATCTTGATAGAAATCAAAACTCATCAGCTTTTAATTATCTAATTACCTCTACCATAGCTTTTAGCTACCATTTAAGTTTCCATTTGAGGCATTTCTAGTGCACAGTATGAGTCCCTTTAAGATGTAAAAGGTATGGGGAAGGCAAAGCTGGACAAATGCCAGAGGAGTTCTTGGCCAGCTGGAAAGCATGAAAAGTAGCGAGGGTACAGACTTTCCACATTCTCCAAGCAGATCTGAAGAATTCGGCTTTGGCCCATTCTCACTGACCTTTCTCCAGAGTATTTTCTTTCAGGGGCTCTTCACATGGAAAATCTTGATTTTTTTTTTCCCCCTCAAAGGATAGCCAAATTCTTGAGAGGGAAAATAATTATCTGGTTGAAACATTAGAAGAGGGTCAAAGGCTTCTGGTGGCTTTGGCTGCTTCATTTTTACCCATTTTTGAAGCCTCATCTTAGGCTGTGTCTAGACATCCAAGAAGAGTTGGATACAGGTCTAAAACACTGAACTGAGCTGATTTACTGGAAGTCTCATAAATTCTGTGGATGTAGCTTCCAGGTTCTCACCACATGCTGTAGTTGTATAGATAACCCGCAGCAATTTGTACTGACTGAATTTTTTTGTTTAGTCTATTTCAACTGCAATCACGCAGATATGAGCTTCTGAATGATTTCACTATGAAATCAAGCTCAACTACGTGTTTTATAGTTTGAAAAATAAAAGTTACCTCAACATTAAAAATGAGCATGAGAAATTTTATCCCATAGGTAAAAGGTTTTTAAGTGCTACACTGAAGAGAACATGACCACATGATGAGTCTGTGTTTTGATTAGATGTATAACTTTCATTCACATGTCATAAGAATATCTTTAGGTATTAAAAATGTGAAGTCTAACTTGTTTACCTATGACAGCTCTTTAAATATCTGGGATCAGAGAGACTATGGACTCTGAGAAACAAACTGAGGGTTCTAGAGGGGAGGGGGGTGGGGGGATGGGTTAGCCTGGTGATGGGTATTAAAGAGGGCACATTCTGCATGGAGCACTGGGTGTTATACGCAAACAATGAATCATGGGACACTACATCAAAAACTAATGATGTAATGTATGGTGATTAACATAACATAATAAAAAATTAAATAAATAAATAAATAAATAAATAAATAAATAAATAAATATCTGAGATCAGACATTATCTGTCCCTCAAGTCTTGTAAGTCTCCAAGCCAATTTTTTCAAACGTTTCTCATATGAAGATGATTCTAGATAACATCCTTCTTACCCTTCCGTGGATTTGCTCTACTTTAAAAGGATTTTCTGAAAATGACATCCCAGCAACTGATCACAAATCCCCAGAGGCAATATTAACCAGATGCAAGGAAGAAATTTGGTGAAATTTTTGCCTACTTTTTAAACAGTAAACTTTTACTAATGTAAGGAAGTAACAGGTAGTAGAATAAAGACCATGAATAACACCTGTTGAAATCCAGACTGTTCCATTTATTATCTTATAGGACATTGGGTAAGAAAACCTCTCTGAATTTCAGTTTACTCATCTATAAAATGGGGATAATACCAATATCTATCTCAGGCTTACAACGATAATAAAATAAGGTCACCTTTCTTATAGCAGAATGCCCAGCATCAGGTAAATAAGCAAGTAAAATATGCAAAATACAAAATTACTATTATTCATTATTCTTACTGCCTTTAGATCCTTTGGGCTTGACCTCCTATAAAACGAGATCTCTCCTGTACTATTTTAAAACAAAGTAAAATTTATATTTAGCATTATTATATTTCATCTAGTTAGTCTAGCCCATTTCCGAATTTGCTTAGATGTTCTGAATTCCGATTCTGGCAAATATCATATTCACAATTCTTCCTGTTTTGCATTATCTGTATTACTTATAATAACATAATATTCCCACGTCATTATCAAAGATATACTAGAGAACTAAACAGACCTCAAAAGATCCCATACCAGAGTTACATGTTCTATTAACTGGTACCCACTGGGTATCAACAGTAGGACTTAAGACTTAATCATAAATCTATCATATATGTACTATCAAGTCATGTCCCTCTATTTCCCTCACGTATATTCCAAAAGACTGTATCAAGGTCTAAGTATATTATATCTGCTCAATTCTATTAAAAAATTGAAGTCAGTTCAGCTGAACTTGTTTTTCAAGATTCGAAGCAAGTTCCTATTGAACACTGATATCCTTTCTAAATGCATAACCATCAATTTTACAATTAATTTTAAACTTATATAGCAGAGTATCAATGATAAACTCATCAATCAAAATTTCCTTTTGGTTATCCTTTTTGACACCTGAAAAACAGCCTCCAATGTGGACTTTTACTGATCCACTGATCTTACCATGTTCCCGCTCATCATCACATTCCTTATGTCTTCACTTCTATGAAGACTCAGTTTAGTACTATAACGACTACCTTGCAAACCTTCAACTCCCTCTCCTTTCTTTGCCCTCACCATTTTACTTACCTAATAAAACTCTGACTGAATTATTTCCTTAGTTCCTCCATCCACGTTTCTAAGTAATGCAAGAGAAAAAATATACTATTGTGCTTACTGCACTCCAAGTTTATAACTACAAATATCAAATGGACACCTAACTTTCCCAGGCATCCATCCTATATTTCTACAGTCAAAATGTTTTATCACTGTACCAGGTACTTACTTCATACCTTTTCTTCCCTGAAATCTATAAAACACACTTTGCCACTAACACTTGGCTAATAATCTTGCTTCATACTTCACAGGAAAAACACATACAACGAGATGAGAATGATCTATCTTCTTCCTAACAAATACACCAGACTACCTACATTTGCAACCGCAGACTCTGCCTTCACTTGTACAAGGAAAGTCCAAACCCTCAACTTAAACACTGAGTCTGCTCTCTCCTAATGTCTTTATGAACTTCCTACAATCATTCCCTTTTTTTTTTCACTTCAACAATTTCTTCCTTTCTACTATCAGATAATTCGTATGGCATAGTAGCATGCCTTAAAAGCAACTATCTTAAAACACACACACATACACTTTCTTTTGACCTTCCCCATCCCCTAAGAACCACCTCATTTTTATTTGCTTCTACAGCAGAACTCCCTGAGTTATCTTGAATCATTTTCTCCATTCTCTCCTCTCCCATTCTTTCCTTTATTCACCCCAGTGAGATATGTGATCCTGTTACTCTACAGATAGAGGTCTTATCAAGGTCATGTGATCTACATCTTCGCACAGCAAATGTTCAATTCCTTATCTACACATTACTTGGCTTCATTGCAGCCTTTGACATAGTGACCCTTCCCACTGTCTTCAATCATTTCCTTCTCAAGACTTCTGTGATACCACATTCTCTTGACTTCCACACATCTACATCACTGACTACAACTTTTTAATCTCTTTTGATGTTTTTGAGGTCTTTGTTAGACCTTTAAATTCCGGAGTGCCCCAAGCTTCTTCAATGGTCCACCTCCCTCTATCTGTGCTTTTGGCAAGGTGATCTTTCCTGTCTGGTAATCCTAAATACCATTTAAATGCATGTAACTCCAGATGTTTACACTGAACTACAGACTCCTATATCCAAGCCACTATCTTATCTCATTTGGATGACATCTCCTTGGCACCTTTCTTGCTCTACTCTCCACACAGAAGCCACCATAATCATATATTACATCCCCACCCTGTTTAAAATCCTCCAATGACCGCCAACTATAAGTAGGAAAAAATTCAAACTCCTTGCCATCACTGGTTTATCTTTCCAACCCTCAGTTTCCCTTGTTTATGATCCTCTGACTGCAATATAAGTTCAGTAATGGAACTTTAAATGTTCATCAATGTATTTCTGGCATTTCTATCATATAGTAGGTACTCAATAACATTTGTTGGCTGACTGACTACCTTTCAGCCTTTTCTCAGCATCTAAAATTCTTCAAAGACTATTGACAATTAATCAATGACACCAAGATGGTACATTATCATAAATTAAGAATTAAACCTGTGACTTCAATCATGTAAGTTTCATAAGCTAGGACTATGAATTATTTTTACATCTTAAAGAGAATATTCCTCATTTCATGTATTGAAGATAAAAAGGCAATGCACTAAAACTAGAAATTATGATAAAAGTTAAACAGAAAGAATTACAAAACCACTTAAAATAAAATAAAACTTCCCCCAAAACTTGTGTCAAATAGAAACTCAAAACTATAATTATACACTATTTACTAAACAGGCAAAATAACATTACACATCAGATTGAAACCCAGAACACGCAGCCAAAATTTTATTCAGAGGCAAAATCACAGTCATGTATGTCTTATTATTTTTAAAAAATAAGCAAAAAAACCATTGCCAACATTGAATTTAAGAAGTTGGAAAATTATAAAACTAATCAAAGCAGAATATAGGATATAATAAAGTTAGGAAGTAATTATGGAAAATTGAACTATCATTGATAAATTTAAGAGTCCATTCTTTGATGAATCAAACAATGAAACAGAGCTCTGTACTATCTAGTAAATATAAGATGAGAAAAATAATCGAAATCATAGATGATATATATGATTTAACAAGGAGAAGAGCAAAAATTTTTTTTTAAGATTTTATTTATTTATTTGAGAGAGAGAAAATGAGAGCTAGAGAGCACGAGAGGGATGAGGGTCAGAGGGAGAAGCAGACGCCCTGCTGAGCCCGGAGCCCGATGTGGGACTCGATCCCAGGACTCCAGGATCATGACCTGAGCCGAAGGCAGTTGCTTAACCGACTGAGCCACTCAGGCACCCCAAAAAAATTTTTTAAGAGATGCTGAGTATACTACTTTTATGATAGTAAATTTGTAAGTATCAATGTTGGATACAAGTTCTAAAAAATAGGAAATCAGAATCATAAAATCTTGCCTGACCAATATCCACAGGATAAATTGGAAAAAAATTAAAACTTTTCTTCAAAATAGTTCTGATCTCAGAGAGTTTTATAAGTCTTCCTTTCCAAATTTTACATGACCAAATTTTAAGAGGAAGATTCTTCTATGCAGGACATTTCAGAAATATTAAAAGACTAGTACACATTGTAAATCTCCAAGCAATGAACCTCCTATGCATGACTCTCCAAACTTACTTGACCCTAGAATCTTTTTTCTTTGAACTTATCAGAGGGCCAGTATTTTAAAGACCAAATTTTGGGATATGTTTCTACAAGCCAATCTCACTTATGAATACAAATACAAAACTTAAAAAAATATATTAGGAAATTGAATGTAACAAAATTTTTAAAAATCTGACCCCGAATAGTCAAAATAATCTTGAGAAAGAAGAACAAACCTAGAGGCATCATGCTCCCTGATTCCAAACTATATTAAAAAGCTATAGTAATCAAAACAGTTTGGCATTGGCATAAAAACAAACAAGAGATCAATGGAATAGAATAGAAAGCCCAGAAATAAACCCACACATATATGATCAGTTAATTTATGGCAAAGGAGCTAAGAATATACAATGGAGGGAAAGGATAGTCTCTTTAATAAATGGTGCGGGTAAAACTGGACAGCTGTAAGCAAAAGAATGAAACTGAACCACTATCTTACACTATACACAAAAATTACTCAAATGGATTAACACTTGAAGGTAAGACCTAAAACCCTAAAACTCCTAGAAGAAAACATAGATCATAGTCAGCTATTGGACACTGGTTTTGGCAAGGATTTTTTGGATTTGACACCAAAAGCAAAGGCAGTAAAACTACATCAAACTAAAAAGCTTCTGCACAGCAAAGGAAACCATCAACAAAATGAAAAAGCAACCTAACAAATGGAAGAAAATATTCATAAATCATGTATCTGGAATGGGGTTCATATCCAAAATATATAAAGAACTCATACAACTCAATGGCAACAAAACAAACATCAAACAACAATCTGATGTTTGAACATCAAACAACAATCTTATTAAAAAATGGTCAGAAGATCTGAATAGACATTTCTCCAAAGAAGACATCCAGATAGCCAAAAGGTACATGAGAAAGTGTTCAATATCACTAATCATCAGGGAAATGCAAATCAAAATCACCAGGAGGTAACACCTCACACATGTTAGAATGACTATAATCAAAAAGACAAGAAATAAGTGTTGGCAGGGATGTGGAGAAGAGGGAGCCCTTGTGCACTGTTGGTGGGAATGTAAATTGTTGTAGCCACTATGGAAAACAGTATGGAGGTTGCTCAAAAAATTAAAAATAGAACTATCATATGATCCAGCAACTTCACTTCTGGTATTTATCTGAAGAAAATGAAGAAACTAACTCAAAAAGATAAATGCACATACATGTTCAATATGGCATTATTTATAATAGCCAAGATATGGAAGCATATATTTCCCTGCACAGGGAATGGGCAAAGGGGGACAAAAGATACAAACCGATATTGGATTGCTTATTTGGGAGTTGCTAAAAAAGTAAATCTTAAAGGCTGTCAACACAAGAAAAAACATTTTGTAACTATATATGGTGACAAATGTTAACTAGACTTGTGATCATTTTGTTATAATTTCAAATCACTGTGTTGTACACTTGAAACTAATGTAATGCTATACATCAATTATACCTCAAAAGAACAAAAATCCAGTCACGACAACAAGTAGGGTTTTTCGTAAAAGAGTTTTCTACAAGGAGTACTAAAAAGAGACCACTTGCATTCAGTACCATGTATAAACTGACCACTCACAAATCCCAGAGTTTCCTTCTAAGCTATAGTTGCATTCTGGATATTTCTATTTTCAAACCCAACCTCATCAACAGCTCCTCACTGCATTAGGATAAAGACCAACAACCTTAACATGGCCTATAGGATTGCAAGTGATTTGGACCTCCAGTCTTGCATGCCAGCCTCTAGCTATCAGTTGCATGAACACACAAAGCTTCTTCCTACCTCAGGGTCTTGGTATATGCTGTTCACTCTGCCTGGAACAATCTTCCCTTCCCCCTTCACCCAGTCTATGTTTACAGTCTTCTAGTGTTAGCTTTAACTACTCCTAAATTCCCAAAATGGTTAGCTCACTCTCATATAAATTCTCACAGAAATTGTCATTAACAGTTGTAATTCAATAATTATTATTTGCTATCAGTCTCCTTCCTTGTACTGTAAATGCCATGAGATTAGAGAACATGTTTCTCTTGTTCAGAGAATTTAAGTAGAGCACCCAGCACACAGAATATACTCAGTAAACAACTGTGAGTGCATGAATGACTGACTGAAGCAACCACCAGTGACTGAATAGCTCAGTGCCCTTCATTTCCTTAAATTATTTGTCTTTGTCTTTCAAGATCAGCCTCAAAGATCAATGGGACAATTTTAAATTGGAGGTTGGCTATTGTCTATTGACTCAAAGTGTCATGATTCATTGCCAAAGGAACAAGTTTCTTTGGCCTGAATTGATTTGATATTCAGTCTTTTGATATTTCCTTTTCTTGACATAAAAGAGTTAATTAGTTAATTAATTAAAATTTGAAGAATTTTTTTTTTAGTTTTTAGGAAAAAATATTTTAAAACATAAGAGCATTGCAAAACACATTTACTGTAAGTGCATTTGCAGAATCAGCTGAGTCACCATCAATTCTGACTTTCTCTGGCTGCCAATGACCACTGTGCCAGGTCCATGTCAGCGTTAATCACAGTCATGAGGAGAGAGCTGAGAGTATGAGTTTTGGTTATAACAGTGGGGGTCCTATTTATGATGAAAAAGATCATAAAGAAAGCAGATTACAATTTAAATGGTGGAAATTCTTACCATATAGAACATTTAATACCTAAATATTCTTCCTCATACCCAAATACTAATTGTAATCTGATGTAATATAAATTAAAAAGGTATTCTAAATAAAAATAGAAAAGTTTGGAGTGCCTGTTAGTGGGAACTGATCTCCTGGCTTCTTGTAGGGCTTTTGGCTCCTGGCCCTTTTTCTCCAGACTTCATTGTTTCCTCCCCAAAAGAGGAGGAGAACTGACTGATTTGATTAGCGTGTTATAAAAGAGAAATTGAGCAAGCTTGCGCCCGCAGGACACATGCATTTCTCTCCCATTCCAAGAAGCTCTGGGGCGTGCTGCCCTGCGGTGGAGCCCTGTGGTTGCTCTGCTGTGGCCATGATCGCTGGGGGCTGAACTATTAGAAGACATTTGGCCACAGATCTATACCCATTTGTTCATGCCTTCTCTGTTTGTTTCCTGTGCTTCTGAAAACAGCAATAACAACAAATTTTAACGGGGGGAGGGGTAGGGGGCAGAAAGTGTGATTTATTGGGCCCCCTTAAAATTCCAACAGGGAGGGGTGGCTTTGAAGAAAGGGTACCGGTTTGGGTTTTGGATGGATTAAAGAGGAAGTGACCGAAGGCCTTATGAGTGAAAATGCCCAGCAGGCAGTTGGAGATGTGGAACTGGTGTCTCGGGATAATAAATAATAACCATACTACATGTGGCTGTGATGCTGGGTGCCATGTGAGTTTGTTTATTTTATTTTAATACAGCTTATTAGCTTCATTAAGCATTTTCCCATAGGAGAACAAGCCAAACAGCCACAGGTCATGTGTCTACTTGGGCATAACCAATAGCAGGCAAATGAGCCAATATTACAATATCATTTAAAAAAAAATATTGTTGCAATCCAAACTGCATTTAGCCTAGAGCAATGAAAGACTTTAGAAGGGAATAAAAGGCAATTGGTAAAGAACGCAGAGAGAGAACCACAATTATTCTCAGTCTGTCTCATTTATTAGGTCAGAAGAGGTTGTGGTAATGATCTGCTTAAGCTCAGCATTTCTAAAATCTGAGGAATAAATAGAGAGTGGCTACTGGCCCCTCCAAGCCATGCCTTATCATGTGGTAGGAAAAAATGCTGCCCGGGCTACACTAGTCTGGCCTCTCTCCCTTCGGCATTTATTATTTGAAAATCACCTTCTGTGGGATCTTTCATTTGAGTTAATGACTAATAGTAATTACTATTTTATAAACTTCTTAAAAGCTCATTTTGAAAGTTTTAAGGAATAAGATTTATGAGGAACTATCAACACAGGAGAAGCAACATCTGATTCCAGAAGGCCTAGTGTTGATCAACAAGCCAAAACAATAATTGTGAGATAATATGTAGTTATGAATTCATGCTAGCCCCCTAACACCTACAGAGAGTTTGAGGAGAATTCTTATAGCCTGGGATTAAGGTGAGGATATTTGTGTAAATTTATCAGTATTGAGATACTGTTAAAAAGAATAGGGTAGAGGAAAATTTTAAAAGAATGCAAGGGGCTGGCATGGTTGTGGTATGAATGCTTTTACACAATGGCTCCCCACAAAATTAGCCTTTCAAATTATTTTTAAATGATTACTTGTTGACATTATTATTATTATTTTAATCAAGTCAAGTTATAGCAAAGTCAGTTCCTTGAACTCATTTTGGAAAGTTATGTATGTATCTTTATCATGTGAAAACACAGGTTTTCAGGCCTCTGTTCTGAGGCTACAAAAAGATGTCTTGGGTACATGAGGGAAATTTGGGCTGCTCTGTGAATAGGGCCACCTAAGATGGGCTCTTACGCTCTGCCCCACCCGGGGAATCAGCACTGTCTACATTCTGGCTCTGTGGCACCTCACTGGTTCCCCTCAGTGAGACCAGGATTGGGGTGAACAGGGTTCAACTAAAATCATTGAAAAGTGTTTAGGGCCCCAAATCCGTACACACACATCAGTCTCCTAGCAGGAAAAAGTCTGTAAAAATCTGGTCTGCAGGAAGCTTGACTATTCAGTGACTTGTATGGGGAAGCCATTTTAGGTATACTCAGCATAAGGGATATAATTGACTCTTCAAAGAAAAGAAATCAGATTGAAAAAAAAATCAAGCCCTTCAAAGGCAACCTATATCTTGTGTGAAAGAGTAACATTTGAGCGGAAGGTGGTGGTGATGACAGTGGTGATGGGATGGTAATGGCCCTATGGCCAGGGGTCCCGCGGCCTGCCCTTCCACTGTCAGGCCTTTCCATGCATGGTTACCATCGCCCCTTTGCTTTCCTCACCGTCTGACAAACTTCCACTCATCCCTGCAGCCTTGATTCAGACATCCCCTCCTCTGAGTCTTCTCCCAGGTAGCACTAAATGCCTAAGTCATTCTCTCTTCTGTGCTCCCATAAGGCCCTACTTATCCATCCTTTGAGTTGAACTACCACTGCCTTCTATTTGTGAAACTTTTTACTCCAAGAGGTGGTGAAAATATAAACAGTGTCAGAGTTAATTTACATCAAATCATGGGTGAAAGATCCATAATGGACTAATAATAACAGCAGAGATTTTGAAATATATCTTCAACCTCAAAGTTTCTATTAAGGAAAATTTCCTTGCCAGGTTATCTCCATAAAAGATAACAGAAGAATGGATGAATAATGTGTCTGGTTATATGACATGTCATTCTGTACAATGGTACTTAGGGTATTCATTTATTGATTTATTGATTTAATAAACATTTGTTGAGAAGCTACATGCCAGGTATTGTGCTAGGCCCTGAGGGACACATGGTGATTAAGACAGACAGTTTCCCTATTCTCGTGAAGCTTATATTCTAGCACTATGTATAAAAGTTGATGGTGAAGCGAATGCTAAGACACTATCATTTATTTAGACTTCACTGTCAAAGTATCGATTAAGTCCTAATATCCCAATGGCATTTCCCTCTTCCCCCTAAACAACAAAACAAAAAACAGACATCTGTTTTATCCCAGTAAGTTTCATCACTTTAACAATTACTCAAAAGACTGAAAATAATTCACAACCCAGATAAAGGAAATCTTTACAAAGCTCCTAGCAGTTTTTAAAAATTGTTTAAAAATGTACACTACAAAGAGGTTTTTGACCAGACAGCTGTTTCAAAGAACAATGATTTCATGTTTTAAGACTAACTTTAAAATTGAGATGTCTTTGCCTTCCAGGAAAACTCAGCAGCTGTGGAGATTACAGCACTTCTCTTTCTTTCACATTTCACTGAATTTAATTTTAAGGGGGGAAAAAGATATAAAAGAGAAAATTGCATGCAACACAGAACAAAACCTATTGCAAAACAAGCAACTGCACATTTTTTTAACTACAGGAAAACACAAAGGCAACCCCAAATCTCTCTTTAGCTAAGGAAGGGGACAACTTAGCTCTTTTTTAGTGAAATTTGCCTCTTTCCTTGCTAACCTTAGAAAATACCCTCCCCACACATCCAGCCCAATCTCAATAAAATCAAGGTAAACTTGGTTTTCTATAGGAATAGAAAGTATTAACTAAAATGGCTTCGGAAAATAGCAATAGAGAATCAGTCACAAACAAAGAGTATAAGTAATTGCTGCCTTGTACTCTTTACTGATCACGTCCTGCCAGCCACTGTGTTCAGTTCTGGAATCCAATGAAAGAGATGGGGCCCATCCATGAGGGGAGCTGGAGACAGCCTCCAAAGTAACTAAAAAAGAGGCAGATGAGGTTAAAAGGCCAGGGAGGTGAACCTGGCAGAGAAAGCACTGCTTGGAGACAATATGAAGCCCCTTCCATTTTAGCCATTGCCACTGAGGGAAAAAACTGAGCCAAAACTGACAACATGGCACAGAGACAGGAGGACAAATTTTCTGGTAATTCAAACCCTTTGATAATCAGGTCTCCCACAGTGGCTAGCAAGGATCTAAGGTGGCTGGTACCTGGGAAAGAAGCTCTGGAGCGTACAGGTGCAGGCTGATGCCAGGCTGCTGAGCTGTGTGGGCATAAAGACAGTTCTGACCCAAGGGTGAAGCTGAAGTCTGAGACAGCCACATGAGCCCTCAAGCTGGAGGACTGGACTTTTCTTCTCTCTCCATAGGAGGGACACGTGTGGGTTTCCACAGGGGAGATAGTTACCAGACAAGAAGGATGAACTGTGCATAAATAAGGAATCTGAGACTACCTCCAAGTAGAGTTACGCCTGGCACCCAAAAGAAGATGCTTCCCGATAAATTCAGAATGACTTTTAAGATGTGGAGCAGATGAACAGTTATAGCCTACCCAGAATATCCTTATCGCCTATCAAAACTTTCACCAATCAATACTTCTGGCAGTTTCATTCTTTTGAGTGTTGAGAGCTTTAGATTTCTACAAGAATCTGCATGATATGACAGAAAGAACATAGATTTTGGAATCAGAGAAATTCAAACTCTGGAACTCATTAATTATGTGTTAGTTTTATGACTTTCGGCCAAATTACTCAAGTTCTCTGAGTCTTGATCTTCTTGTTGATAAATGAGGGTATTACTAGCTAAGAGAGGTTTTTTTTAAAGATTTTATTTATTTATTTATTTATTTGAGAGAGACAGAGATACAGACAGAGACAGAGAGAGCTAACAGGAGGAGGGGCAGAGGGAGGGGGACAAGCAGACTCCCCAGTGAGCAGGGAGCCTGATGTGGGGCTCAATCCCAGGGCCCTGAGGTCATGACCTGAGCCGAAGACAGACACTTAACCAACTGAGCCACCCAAGCACCCTTCTAAGAGGGCTTTTAGGGATTTGATATACACAGAGCATTTAGCATGGTGCTGGGTAGGAATTACTATTAAAATGCAAATATTTCTGGAAGAAGTTATTAGCTCACAAGGCAATTTTCCAATGATGTAACTAACTGAGAAAGTAAGATTAAAGAAGGAGGTGAAAAAATTTAAGCAATGAGGATGAGCAATGGACAAGATCAATCACAAACTCTATCTTCTCCATAGTTTTGCCCTGAGCTTGGTAAAAACAGTGGGATAGTCATGGAAGCAAGTATAACAGATTTTCATCTTGCTAATATATTTTAGATAAGGTCTTGTCTAGAGGTGAAATATGACATCTCTGGGTCCCTTTCAATTCCAACACTATATTATTCTAAAATTTCAGAGCAAAGAAATGGGATGATCAAAAAGTATCTTAGGTTTTTCAAAGTATCACTGAGGAAGAAACAAGCACAATACTGCCAAACAAAAAAGCTAACATTTAAGACCAGAACAGTAAATTATGGAGTTGGGCCTGCAAACCAGCTTGACTTGTAAACAAAATACTAAGATGAAGCTTGTTTATACTTTCAAAATGAATACTAATTGCTTATGTTAAAGACAATAGCTATTTATAAAGTAATAGGCACCAACACTTTGGGCTTCAAACCACTTTGTGGGAGCAAAGAGCTGACCCAGGGAATGTGTCACCTTCTAGCTCAGCATGTTTGAAGCATGCTTAAATTGAGGAAAATGGGGATATTGGCTCACAGGTTACCTAATCTCTATTTGGGGGTACCATTTTCCTCGTGCCTTTCTTGAGATTGCCATTGCAATGATTAATTTGTAGACCAGGGAGAAAAGAAACCCAATTTCAAGTGGATGGTTCATCTTGAACCCTGCCATTTTACCTTCTCTTTGAACATTTCTATAACCTCCCAGGCTTCTTTCTGTGTATCTCACCTCACCTCCTTTTAGTCCCATTGTGGTTCTTTAGAAACATATTCCTCTCCATACTGCTGCCCGCTCCCTTCTACAAATCTGGAAGAGTTCCTTGTTCTTTAGCTTCAAAATGTTTCAGAGCAGCTCCAAAACTTCCCATAATTTAATTCTGCTGAAACATTCTCCATCACCACACACAGAAAAAATACTCAGTTTTCATAACTTGCGCTTATAAATAATCTCCATCACCACACACAGAAAAAATACTCAGTTTTCATAACTTGCGCTTATAAATAATCTCTTTCTATAGAAACAAAACCTGCTGTTCCCTGAACACAATTTTCTGTCTTTGGCTGTGACTTCCCATATCGCGGTCTTCATGAGCAGAATGCCACTCCTACCTACCTCGTCCTTTCACTTCATTCACAGCAATATTTCGGGATAACTTGATACTGCTTGGATTGAACTACTCTTCTCATCTCTCACTGTGTGTGTGTGTGTGTGTGTGTGTGTGTGTGTGTGTGTGTGTGTGTGTGAAACTTGGATACTATTAATTTTTGTAATTTTGAGTTTAGTGCCTCTCCTTTATTTATTTATATTTTTTTTATTAAAGGTTTATATTTATTTGGCCGAGAGAGAGAGAGAGAGATACCCAGAGAAGGGACACAAGCAGGAAGGAATGGGAGAGCGAGAAGCAGACTCCCCACTGAGCAGGGAGCCTGATGCAGGGCTCAATCCCTAAACCCTGGGATCATGACCTGAGCCAAAGGCAGACGCTTAATGACTGAGCGACCCAGGCGCCCCAAGTTTAGTGCCCCTCCTTTTAAGCTTTCATGAATGTTTTTCTTGTTCCCTCCTAAAATTAACCTGGAATCTCTTCTGGATGGCTTCCTAAATGTTTAACACAAGAAAGTAATATATGTAAAAATGAACTGTAATGTACAGTAGTCTCCCTCCCCTTATTCTCAGGGCATATGTTCCAAGACCCCCAGTGGATGCCTAAAACCACACACAGCACTGAACCCAAGATATACCATATGTTTTCTTATATATACATGCCTATGATAAAGTTTGATAAATTAAGCACAGTATGATACTAACAACAATAACTAATATTAAAATAGAACAATTTTAACAATATACTGTAATAGAAGTTATGTAAATATAGTCAGTCTCTCTTTCTCTCTTTCAAAATATAGCACTATACTCACCGTTCTTGAGATGAGAAAATCCCTTCATGAGGAGACGAAGTGAGGTGAAGGATGCAGGCATTGTGACCTAGCCTTGGGTTACTATTAACCTCTAATGATACATCAGAAGGAGGATCATCTTTTTCCAGACTGTGGTTGACTGTGGGTAACTGAAACCATGGAAAGTGAAACCATGGATAAGGGGGACTACTGTATGAAGTTCTATATGATTATTCAGTACCATTTTTTATATCCTTCCAGAACATGCAGTTACCATTAAGTAAATGTTGACTGAAGCTTGAGACTGGGGGAAGAAAAAATCCAGCAAGCAGCCAGCTCAAGGATATTAATAAGCAATACCAAAATTCATTCACTCATTCACACACTTTTTCACCCAATCATTCCTGAATAACTACTATATGCCAAACACTGAACAAAAGTGATTAAATTCTTGCCTTCACAGAATTTACACTGAAACAGGAAAGAGAGAAAACAAACATATCAGGAAGTAATAAGTGTTACGAACAAAACAGAGCAGGAGAAGGGGACAGAATGATACAAGTGCCTTGTTAGAGAGAACAGTCAGAAAATGAAGTGGTGACATTTGAAAAGAGACAAGAAATGAAGACAGAGCATGACTCATGAAAGTTTCTGGGGGAAGGACATTCCTGGCAAATGAAAAGGCCCTCGGATAGGAACAAGGTCAACATATTCAAGAAACAGTAAGGAGGCCAACATCACTGGAGCAGGGTGAACAATGAAGAGCCGTCGGAAATGAATTCAGAGAAGTAGCTGGAAGCCAGATCATGGAGGGCCTCACAGGACACAATAATAACTTTGGATTTTTTCCTGAGTATGCTGGAAAGACACTGAAGTAGTTTAAGCAGAGGTGTGTAACAGGATCTGATTTACTTCTTTTGAAATCGCCCTCTGGTTGCTCTGTGAAGGGCACACTCACCGTAGCACGTAGCGTGGCAATAGCAAGAAAGGGACCAAGGAAGAACCTGCTGCAGAAGTCCAGGCAAGAGATGGCCAGACTGGGGAGGTAGAGGCAGTAAGAAGAGGTCAAATTCTAAATATATAGCTCTCTTCCATGGAAGAGCAATCCTACTTTTCTGAAGAACTGGTTGTAGCAAGTGAGGGTACAAAAGGAACCAAGGGTGACTCTGAAGTTTCTGGCATGAGCAACTGGGAGACGGAGGAGGGGAGATCAGGAGTTACAGTTCTAGGCTGGGGTTGGTAGGTAGGTAGACTGGATACAAGTCTGAAGCCTGGGAGAAAGAGGAGAGTTGGATGTGTACATGTAGGATCCTCAGCATAGAGTTAGAGCAAGGGCACTCTCTTAATATTTTCACACAGTGATACTGGTGACAGAGGCATTCAGGGTCTCACTGAAGCTCAAGCCTGATCTGACAACAGCAATCAATGTAAACGGACCAAGGTAATGAGTTTGCTAATGGTTTTGTGCTGATTGGGGAATTATCGGAGCACAAATACCCACACACTATATACTGTGCATATGTGGAGATATAAAAGACCCTGCACTGGGTATTTATTTTACTAGTCTACTATCCAAAGTTACTCAATTAAATGTTTTATAAGTGTGTGTATTTCAAACGAATAAGCTTTGAGGATAAACATCAGTGTAGTAAAAGGAATTCAAGACGCTCCCAATTTTTTTCCAATCCGATATAAAATTATTATTTTTCAAGCTTTCTCCTAAATGAATTGCACCCTTCAAAGGTGATGAAGCATTGGTCCTTTCCTGCACACATCATTCATTTCCTACTCTGAAGGAAGAATAATGACATACGGCCTGGCAGGATTATGTTTATAAAACCAGATTGCTAGTGAAAATAAGCAAAGCAAATTTCAGCAACAAGAAAACTGGACTACCTCCCTGGGTTAAGCACGGGGAGACTGACTTCATAGCCTAGGAAAAGTCACACTGATAGCAGAAACTACCAGAGAAAGAACATTTTAACTTCCAAATCAGATCAATCACTACAGTCTGCGGGGTTCTCCTCCAGTCGGCACGTGCTGGGGTTTGCCCTGGAAACATGGCAGAACGGTAAAGGCAATGAAGTCAATTGTTCAATGTGACACAGGCTGTTTGTATACTCATGCAATAAGTCACATGCAGATACTCCTGATTTTTAACTGAAGGCAGGATAAAGCACGGGTGTTTAGGAGGAAAAGGACTAATGAATCACAGCAACATGGCTTCTCTTCCATGGCGTGTCAAAGAATGAGGAGTGAACGTCTCCCTGAAGGCAACTGTATTTGTTACCTATTATAAAACACTAACGACAACAGGCACCCACGCAAAATGGCTATAAATCATGAACTATGATAAAAATTTAGGAAATATTGACTCTGGGCAAAGAAAAGAGCCATGTATGTATCTAAGGAGAAGAGATTGTAGAGGACTTTTTATGAGCATTTTGCTACTTTAATTCTATTTTACTTTGAACAGAGTTAAAAAAAAAAAAAAAACTATAACTCTGGGTCAAATCTAGGATCCACCACAACAGTATTCCACATGTGAGAGAGAAAGCAAGAAACATACCAACAAAGGCGAAGAGGTCTTCCTTGCAGTCAATCTCTGAGCTCAGAGATGCTTTCCTTCAGGTATAGGCTAATTTTTGATGCAGCCATATAATTCCATATAAATTGCTGGAGAAGTGTCTGCACCACCTCTCGGGGTTAATGTAACCTATAATGACAGAACTGCAGTGCAGCCTCTATTTTAATCCAAGGGTCCCTCCTCATTCTAGTAGTTTAAAATTTCATGGGGCAAAATCATAGTCATATAGTTTAATGACATTAATACTTTAAAAACACCTCTCATTTTTTCAGAATGAAATATCCTAATCCTTTTGCTATGATCATGCAAGGTAATCCTCTTACCTCATCAATTATTTTAATTTTCACCTTCAGAATCTGCTCTGGTTATATTATACCTCTTCTTGCAATTGACTGAGGGGTTTTTAATGTAATGTTCTAGGTGGTAAAACACCACAATTTTGTATAAAAGCAGGATGCTTTCTGTTCTTGATGTGTTCACTGGACCACATCAACACATTGGGTAGATACTCTCAAGTGCCAGTCTACAGAGACCTCTAGATCTTTTTCACTCACTGCACTTAACTAGATTCTGACTCTTAAATAGAGTTTGGACCATTTTCATCTAAATACATGACACCTCATGTCTTTCCACATTGCAATCAGTTTGCCACTTTCCTACTTACTACTAAAAGCCCTGTGAAGTCTTCTGAAGATTGTCTTTGCCTGCCCAAAGGAAACAGACCTGCAAAGTTTGAGTTTTTGCAATGTATTTATTATTATTTACACAGATGTTAAGACTAGCTTGTGTGTTGAGAATTTATGAAATTAGAATGCTGGGAAATCTCACTTATTATATTATACCATTGACAGAAATACCCATCTCTTCCTATTATACTATGAAAGCTATGAATGCAGACTGGCTCTACCTCAGACCCTAGCACATAATACTAAACTGTTTATAAATTGGATTGAAGAGAACGTCCTACCCACATTAAAAAAAAAAAGTTTCAATTCCATAAACTTCATAGTAAAACTCTGCTAATGGATATTTGAAAACTTAAATATGTAGGTTTCCATTGATTATTCTTTATTGCCATACATTTAGCCTCCCAAAGAGTTCACAGAATAGTAAGGGCATGCTTTCCTCTCAAAGAACTATCTTTCTTCTTAAAGAAACTTCTCACACCGCTTATTATAATTTACATCAGTCTACCCAATATGAAAATAAGAATCCTCGTTTTTGATTCTGGAAATATGTTGATCCTATAATTCATAAAAAGAATCCCAGAGACAAGTTGGAAGTATCAATAATAAATAGTGGTATCACATTTAAGACTGTGTTTATAAGTAACACAAACTCTTACTCAAGGACAGTTGGGGAATGGGCTGTTACACTAAGCAATTTAATTTATATATAAATTAGAATGTGTGTGTGTGTAATTTCTGTGTTTACAAGATTTTTAAAAATTACAACACAATTTACATGTTGTAAATCTTGCCAAACAAAATTTAAACTCTAATGCTGAATAATGCACTTCAGACTTCACCCTATTTGGGGAATATTAGCAAAAAAAAATAATCATAAAGAAGTGTAAAGAAACAGTTGTGCATAAAACAGGTTTTATATGATTAAGTTGGAATGTACTATAGCGGTCACCCAAGACAAATTCCCCCATCAGGACTCTATAAATTCTCCTCAGCAGGACTCTCCCCTATGACATCATAAGCAGGTAAGATTCATCCCTTTTTGCCTGAATCATCTTAGTTTATTGTCAAGTATTTCAGCATAATTATTGATACTGCTGTTTTACTCTCAAAAATAAATTATAAATTATGATCGCCCTACCAATAAGTTGATATCTAGCTTCTGCTCAAAATGCTCTGGTGATGGGGGAGGCTTCATAACTCACAAGTTGCTCATTCTATTTTTAAAATGGTACAGTAAAAATATAGATTAAAATATAAAAATATTTTTAAAAATCATTCTGACAATGAGCTTATTATCTTTTTTGAGTCACTTTTACTCATTACAAATTTGACCCTCTGTTAAGACACTAGAGAATGTGGGAGGACCCAATGCCCCTCGGAGAGCCAGGGCTGCATTTCCAGCAAGTTCTGCAGCCAACCCAGGGAGAACGTGGGCCCTTTGCAGCAACTTGGTGCCTCCTGAGGTGTGACGGAAAAGCTGCCTTGTTGGCTGAGTGCTGAGCAGGGGGCTCTAGGGTGCATCCCAGGACATGCTGATGCAGGCTTGTTCCTGGGGAGAAATCCTGACCCAAATTCAGAGGAAGGGGAGCTGCATTCAGTTGGAACAGGAATACAGGCACTGCTGACTCTCAGGACCTTCTAAAAGGAGAAGCTGGGATCCCACTTCCCAGGTTCTGCTGGAACCAGAGCCCCAGGTTTCTAGGGCAGAGCAAGATGGCAGAGGAGTAGGAGACCTGGAATTTGTCTCGTCCCAGGAATTTGGCTGGATAGGGATCAAACCATTCTGAACACCTACAAACTCCACAGGAGATCGAAGAAAAGAATAGCAGCAACTCTCTGAACAGAAAAGCGACCACTTTCTGGAAGGTAGGACATGCGGAGAAGTGAATCCGAGGTGATATTAGGGAGGATAGATGGAGGGGGAGGGGAACCACTTTCTGGAAGATGTGCGGAGAAGTGAATCCGAGGCGATATTCAGGAGGATAGATGGCGGGGGAGCGGCCTCCGTCGGCCGCTTCTGGCAAGCGATAGAGCAGCGGGGCACAAAATCGGAACTTTTAGAAGTCGGCTCCACTGAGGGACGTCACTCCAGTGGCTAAGAGGGGGGTGGAACCCTCCCGGGACAGTGTGGTCTCAGGACCCTCGGGGTCACAGAAAGACCGGGGGTGCCTGAGTGCAGCAGAGCTCCCAGGTATTGGAGCAGGGAAGTTGGCTGCAGAGACGGAGCCGAGGCGCGGGCTCTCAGCTCGGGGTTGCCATAAACTGTGATCCGCAGCACATTCGGGGCACTGCTCCTCCAGCAGGGACACAACAAGCGGCAGATCCGGGGAGACTCCCCTTCCTCCCCCGGTAGGAGCGGCGCAGGAGCGCACCACAGGGATCTGCTGGGTTTGGAGACTCCACACGGGGTCGGGTGCCAGAGATAGAAATGCTGGGTCACAGGCCGGGTGAGCATGGAGTGCAGCCGGAGTCCGGGGAGATGGGAGTGACTGACTGCTTTTCTCTGGGGGCTCACTGAGGAGTGGGGCCCGAGTTCTCCACTCCTCTGGGGCAGGGATTCGGGGGGCCAGATTTTCACTCGCATCCCCCAAAGTTGTACAGAAAGCTTGCAGGGAAAAAAAGCTCCCGAGAACAAACCCCAGCAGATTACTTAGCCCCGACCAACAAGGGCAGGGCAATTCCACCTCTGGCAAAGACATTTGGGAACCACGGCAACAAGCCCCTCCCCCAGAAGATCAGCAAGAATAGCCAGCCAAGACCAAGTTTACCAAGCAATAAGAATGGCAGAACTCCAGAGCTAGGGGAATACTGCACATAGAATCCGTGGCTTTTTTACCATGATTCTTTAGTCTTTCAAAGTTAATTTTTTTCACTATCTTTTTTTTAATTTTTCTTTTTCCCTTTTCAACGAACATCTTATCAATCCCTTTTTTAAAAAACATTTTTATTTTTCATTTTTAGAGTCATATTCTATCCCTTCATAGTAGTTACCCTTATTTTTGGCATATATATATATATAAGCTGTTCTCTCTTTAAATTTTGAGATACAGATTCTTCTAACAAACCAAAATGTACCCTAAATCTCTAATGTATGGATTTGTTCTAGTCTCCTACCTGATCACATTTTCTCCTTTTATCTTTTTTTTTAAGTCCTCTTCTTTCTTTTTTCAAACAACTTCTTACCAATTCCTTTTATAAAATCTTTTATATTTTTCATCTTTACAGTCATATTCCATCCCTTCATCGTATCAACCCTTATTTTGTACATATATAACTTTTTCTTTCTTTAAAATTTTGGAAGGCACTTTCTTGTAACAGACCAAAATACACACAAAATCGAGTGTGTGGCACTGATCTATGCACCAGCCTGATCATATTTGATCAATTCTATTTTTTTTGTTTTGTTCTGTTTTTGTTTGTTTTTATCTTTTTCTTTTTCTTTTTTTTTTTCTCTTTATTTTTTCTTTCTTTCCCTTTCTTTTCCCCTGGTTTCAGGTCTTTTCTGATTTGTTTAGAGTATATTTTCTGGGGACGTTGTTACCCTGTTAGCATTTCGTTCTCTCATTTATCTATTCTCCTCTGGACAAAATAACAAGATGGAAAAAATCACAAAAAGAACAAGAGGCAGTACCGACTGCCAGGGACCTACTCAATACGGACATTAGTACAAAGTCGGAACTAGAGTTCAGAATGATGATTATAAAGATACTACCCAGCCTTGAAAAAAGCATGGGAGCTATTAGAGAAACCCTTTCTGGAGAAATAAAAGAACTAGAATCTAACCAAGTTGAAATCAAAAAGGCTATTAATGAGGTGCAATCAAAAATGGGGGCTCTAACTGCTACGATAAATGAGGCAGAAGAGAGAATTAGCGATATAGAAGACGAAATAATGGAAAATAAAGAAGCTGAGAAAAAGAGAGATAAACAACTACTGGATCATGAGGGCAGAATTCGAGAGATAAACGATACCATAAGACAAAACAACATTAGAATAATTGGGATCCCAGAAGAAGAAGAAAGAGAGAGAGGGGCAGAAGGTATATTGGAGCAAATTATAGCAGAGAACTTCCCTAATGTGGGGAAGGAAACAGGCATCAAAATCCAGAGGCACTGAGAACACGTCTCAAAATCAATAAAAATAGGTCAATACCCTGTAATCTAATAGTAAAACTTATGAGACTCAGAGACAAAGAGAAAATCCTGAAAGCAGCTCGGGAGAAGAGATCTGTAACCTACAATGGTAGAAACATTAGATTGGCTTCAGACCTATCCACAGAGACCTGGCAGGCCAGAAAGGACTGGCATGATATCTTCAGAGCACTAAATGAGAAAAATATGCAGCCAAGAATACTATATCCAGCTAGGCTGTCATTGAAAATAGAAGGAGAGATAAAAGGCTTCCAGGACAAACAAAAACTAAAGGAATTTGCAAACACGAAACCAGCCCTACAAGAAATATTGAAAGGGGTCCTCTAAGCAAAGAGAGAGCCTAAAAGCAGCATAGATCAGAAAGGAACACAGACAATATACAGTAACAGTCACCTTACAGGCAATACAATGGCACTAAATTCATACCTTTCAATAGTTACCCTGAAAGTAAATGGGCTAAATGCCCCAATCAAAAGACATGGGCTATCAGATTGGATTAAAAAACAAGACTCATCGATATCTGCTATCTGCAAGAGACTGCAAGAGACTCATTTTAGACAAAAAGCCACCCCCAGATTGAAAGTGAAGGGGTGGAAAACCATTTACCATGCTAATGGACACCAAAAGAAAGCTGGGGTGGCAATCCTTATATCAGACAAATTAGATTTTAAACGAGAGACTGTAATAAGAGATGAGGAAGGACACTATATCCTACTTAAAGGGTCTATCCAACAAGAAGACCTAACAATTGTAAATATCTATGCCCCTAACATGGGAGCAACCAATTATATAAGGCAATTAATAACAAAAGCAAAGAAACACATTGACAACAGTACAGTAAGAGTTGGGGACTTTAACACCACCCTCACTGAAATGGACAGATCATCTAAGCAAAAGATCAACAAGGAAATAAAGACTCTAAACGACACACTGGACCAAATGGACTTCACAGATATATTCAGAACATTCCATCCCAAAGCAACAGAATACACATTCTTCTCTAGTGCCCATGCAACATTCTCCAGAATAGATCACATCCTAGGTCACAAATCAGGTCTCAACCGGTACCAAGAGATTGGGATTATTCCCTGCATATTTTCAGACCACAGTGCTTTGAAACTAGGACTCAATCACAAAAGGAAAGTCAGAAAGAACTCAAATACAGGGAGGCTAAAGAGCATCCTACTAAAGAATGGATGGGTCAACCAGGAAATTAAAGAAGAATTTAAAATATTCATGGAAACCAATGAAAATGAAAACACAACTGTTCAAAATCTTTGGGATGCAGCAAAGGCAGTCCTAAGAGGAAAGTATAGAGCAATACAAGCCTTTCTCAAGAAACAAAAGAGTCTCAAATACACAACCTAACCCTACACCTAAAGGAGTTAGAGAAAAAAAAAGCAAATAAAGCCTAAACCCAGCAGGAGAAGAGAAATCATAAAGATCAGAGCAGAAATCAATGAAATGGAAACCAAAAGAATAGCAGAACAGATTGAAACTAGGAGCTGGTTCTTTGAAAGAATTAACAAGATTGATAAATCCCTGGCCAGACTTATCAAAAAGAAAAGAGAAATGGCCCAAATCAACAAAATCATGAATGAAAGAGGAGAGATCACAACCAACACCAAAGAAATACAAACAATTCTAAGAACATATTATGAGTAACTGTATGCCACCAAATTAGAGAACCTGGAAGAAATGGATGCATTCCTAGAGATGTATCAACTACCAAAACTGAACCAGGAAGAAATAGGAAAACCTGAACAGACCTATAACCACTAGGAAATTGAAGCAGTCAAAAATCTCCCAACAAACAAAAGTCCAGGGCCAGATGGCTTCCCAGGGGAATTCTACCAAACATTTAAAGAAGAATTAATACCTATTCTCCTGAAACTGTTCCAAAAAATAGAAATGGAAGGAAAACTTCCAAACTCATTTTATGAGGCCACCATTACCTTGACCCCCAAAACAGAAAAAGACCCCATCAAAAAGGAGAATTACAGACCAATATCCTTGATGAACATGGATGCAAAAATTCTCACCAAAATACTAGCCAATAGGATCCAACAGTACATGAAAAGGATTATTCACCATGACCAAGTGGGATTTATCCCTGGGCCGCAAGGTTGGTTCAACATCCACAAATTAATTAACGTGATACAATACATTAATAAAAGAAAGAACAAGAATCATATGATCCTCTCAATAGATGCAGAAAAAGCATTTGACAAAGTACAGCATCCTTTCTTGATCAAAACTCTTCAGAGTATAGGGATAGAGGGTACATACCTCAATATCACAAAAGCCATCTATGAAAAACCCACAGCAAATATCATTCTCAATGGGGAAAAACTGAGACTTTCCCCCTGAGGTCAGGAACGCGGCAGGGATGTCCACTATCACCACTGCTATTCAACATAGTATTAGAAGTCCTAACCACAGCAATCAGACAACAAAAAGAAATCAAAGGCATCCAAATCGGCAAAGAAGAAGTCAAACTCTCAGTGTTTGCAGATGATATGATACTTTATGTGTAAAACCCAAAAGACTCCACCCCAAAACTGCTAGAACTCATACAGGATTTCAGTAAAGTGGCAGGATACAAAATCAATGCACAGAAATCAGTGGCATTCCTATACACCAACAACAAGACAGAAGAGAGAGAAATTAAGGAGTCGATCCCATTTACAATTGCACCCAAAACCATAAGATACCTAGGAATAAATCTAACCAAAGAGGAAAGGATTTGTACTCAGAAAACTATAAAATACTCATGAAAGAAATTGAGGAAGACACAAAGAAATGGAAAAACGTTCCATGCTCATGGATTGGAAGAATAAATATTGTGAAGATGTCAATGCTACCTAGAGCAATCTACACATTCAATGCAATCCCCATCAAAATATCATCCACTTTTTTCAAAGAAATGGAACAAATAATCCTAAAACTTGTATGGAACCAGAGAAGACCCCAAATAGCCTGAAGAATGTTGAAAAAGAAAAGCAAAGCTGGCGGCATCACAATTCCAGACTTCCAGCTCTATTACAAAGCTGTCATGATCAAGATAGTATGATACTGGCACAAAAACAGACACATAGATCAATGGAACAGAATCGAGAGCCCAGAAATGGACCCTCAACTCTATGGTCAACTTATTTTTGACAAAGCAGGAAAGAATGTCCAATGGCAAAAAGACAGTCTCTTCAACAAATGGTGTTGGGAAAATTGGACAGCCACATGCAGAAGAATGAAACTGGACCATTTCCTTACACCACACACAAAAATAGACTCCAAATGGTTGAAAGACCTCAATGTGAGACAGGAGTCTGTCAAAATCCTAAAGGAGAACACAGGCAGCAACCTCTTCAACCTCAGCTGCAGCAACTTCTTCCTAGAAACATCGCCAAAGGCAAGGGAAGCAAGGGCAAAAATGAACTATTGGGACTTCATCAAGATAAAAAGCTTTTGCACAGCAAAGGAAACAGTCAACAAAACGAAAAGAAAATCGACAGAATGGGAGAAGATATTTGCAAATGACATATCAGACAAAGGGCTAGTATCCAAAATCTATAAAGAACTTATCAAACTCAACACCCAAAGAACAAATAATCCCATCAAGAAATGGGCAAAAGACATGAACAGACATCTTTCCAAAGAAGACAATGGCCAATAGACACATGAAAAAGTGCTCAACATCGCTCGGCATCAGGGAAATCCAAATCAAAACCTCAATGAGATATCACCTCACACCAGTCAGAATGGCTAAAATTAACAAGTCAGGAAATGACAGATGTTGGCAGGGATGCAGAGAAAGGGGAACCCTCCTACACTGTTGGTGGGAATGCGAGCTGGTGCAGCCATCCTGGAAAACAGTTTGGAGGTTCTTCAAAAAGTTGAAAATAGAGCTACCATACAATCCAGCAATTGCACTACAGGGCATTTACCTCAAAGATACAAATGTAGGGATCCAAAGGGGTACGTGCACCCCGATGTTTATAGCAGCAATGTCCACAATAGCCAAACTGTGGAAAGAGCCAAGATGTCCATTGACAGATGAATGGATAAAGAAGATGTGGTGTATATATACAATGGAATATTATGCAGCCATCAAAAGGAATGAAATCTTGCCATTTGCAATGACGTGGATGGAAATGGAGGGTATTATGCTGAGCAAAATATGTCAATCAGAGAAAGACATGTATCATATGACCTCACTGATATGAGGAATTCTTAATCTCAGGAAACAAACTGAGGGTTGCTGGAGTGGTGGGGCGTGGGAGGGATGGGGTGGCTGGGTGATAGACATTGGGGAGGGGTATGTGCTATGGTGAGCACTGTGAAGTGTGCAAGACTGCTGAATCATAGATCTGTACCTCTGAAGCAAATAATAGATTATATGTTAAAAAAAAAAAAAGAAGAAGAAGATAGCAGTAGGGGAAGAATGAAGGAGGGGAAATTGGAGGGAGAGACGAAGCATGAGACTATGGACTCTGAAAAACAAACTGAGGGTTCTATAGGGGAGGGGGGTGGGGGATGGGTTAGCCTAGTGATGGGTATTCAAGGGAGCATGTTCTGCGTGGAGCACTGGGTGTTATGCACAAACAATGAATCATGGAACACTACATCAAAAACTAATGATGTAACATATGGTGATTAACATAAGAATAAAAAAAATTTTGGGCGCCTGGGTGGCTCAGATGGTTAAGCGTCTGCCTTCGGCTCAGGTCACGATCCCAGAGTCCTGGGATCGATTCCCACATCGGGCTCCCTGCTCCTTGGGAGCCTGCTTCTCCCTCTGCCTCTCTCTCTCTCTCTCTCTCTCTGTCTCTCATGAATAAATAAATAAAATCTTTAAAAAAAAATAAAATAATTTTAATGAAAAAATAAAATAAAATGCTATTTTAGAATTTAATAACTTTTCTGAAATGAAAAATGTATTTATAATATAATTTTCTTATGTTTAAGGATGGTTCATTGGCTTAAAAAAAAGGGATATTTGAAGATTCAGTTTCTCTAACTTTATCTGCAACAGCTCCATCTAAAGATGCTAAAAAAGATGAAGACTGACATGTCACAAAGTACCCTGACTCATGGAAGGAAGGAACGTAATGCAAAGAAATAGGACAAAGCTATAAGTATGAAACAAAAATAGGATGAAAGCTCTTCCTTTCCCTTGGCTTTATATATGTTCATAATGTCCCTTCTTGTCCAGTGTAACTGAGCACTTTTGAATAGCATTATAATGCCAGTTAAGTCACACCATCATTTGAGACCAATCATTGAAGATTTAAAGAAACAGGAACCACACATTTTAAACAGAAATATAATGTATTCTTTGAAAGCCCAATATTCTTTGTTAGAACTCTTCAAAGTAGAAATGAAAAAACGCTTGAATCATCTTTTTAAAAAATATTTTATTTCTTATTTTTAGAAAGAGAGAGAAAGACAGAGCACGAGCAGTGGGGGGAGGCAGAGGGAGAAGGAGAAGTAGACTCCCTCCTGAGCAGGGAGCCAGATGCGCAGGAACCCAGGTGCGGGGCTCAATCCCAGGACCCTGAGATCATGACCTGAGCCAAAGGCAGATGCTTAACCAACTAAGCCACCCAGGTGCCCCCAAAACCCTCGAAGTATTTTATGGGATAAGTTGTTGTGTTATAGTGGCTGGAGAAGTGCATACTGTAGCTGAGAAATTAATGAATAAAACTTTTTTTACACTTGACATTAATGAATACCTGCTGGATAAAAAGTCAGTAAAAAGAAATTACTGTTATTTTCCAATGATAGAGTAACCTGTCTAATTAAAGATTTAGTTGCTAACATGAGTCATGAGTTAAAAATCTCATCTGCAGAATTACACTTTTACCTTAAAATGGAAGAAGTCTAAAGAATGACGATACTTTTTTAATTGTATTTGTCTAGTCCAGTATCAGTACTAATACTCAAAGACCATTTATAAGAATGCTTACCAAAAAACACAAGTGTTACTAAAATAGTCAAAGTGTAGAATATTTTTTTCATTTCACAGTTTATCTTTTTTTTAAGATTTTATTTATTTATTTGACAGAGAGAGACACCGCGAGAGAGGGAACACAAGCAGGGGGAGTGGGAGAAGGAGAAGCAGGCTCCCCACTGAGCAGGGAGCCTGATGCAGGGCTCGATCCCAGGACCCTGAGATCATGACCTGAGCCAGAGGCAGATGCTGAACGGACTGAGCCACCAGTCGCCAGAATTTCACAGTTTATCTTGCAGCAAATGCATTAACATTTGCACCAATGGTGCAGAAGCAAAGGTGGGGGCTTTAGCATCAGTGAAGACAGTGTCATTAAGCTGTATTGATAGTCATTGTATTCTTCACTTCCATGCACTCACAGTTTTTCAAAAAGTCACTTTCACTTAAGGATATCTTGATGAAGCAGTGAAACTAATAATGGTATTAAACCTAGAGCCTGAGGGCACACATCTTTTTAATATTCTGTCACAGAGTGATAAGTACACATCAGCACTTCTGCTGCATACTGAGGTGCTTGTCTTGAGCAAAGGCACAATTCCACTGTTAGCTGAAGTACCAGCTTTTTATATGGGAGGCCATTTTTACTTGAAAGTCTGACAGACAGCCAATCTACGGTTATGCAAACCTGAGTTCTTGGCAGACATTTTCTTAAAAATGGACAAAATGAGCCTGTCACTTAAAGGAAGACAACTGACAGTACTCATGACCAATGATGAAATATGGACTTAGAACTTTGGAAACCTTGTATCTCCCATCATGGGCTTGAAACCATCCCCCTTTCTGATGAGATTGGTGGTAATATTAGGAATGTGATTTTTAAATATCCATTTTATAATGAAATGTGTACACACTATGTAGCAGATCTATGTAAATCAGTGAACCAATATTTCCAAATGACAAATTATGATGCTACAAAATCGCTAAGGTCATTTAAAATGCACGAAAGACCAATGAATTAATGTAGCAGAATATGAAAAGTTCATTGATACGATTTCAGGTTCCAGACTGCAACTAACTTTTTGGAAACTCACTTGTTGAGTTTTAGTGAGGTATCAAAGAAGAAAATCTATAATTATCTAAAAAGACTACTAAAATACTTTTTCCTTTCTAACTACATATCTGTGTGAGGCCAGATTTTCTTCAGATACTTCAACCAAAACAACATATTGCAACAGATTAAAAGCAGAAGCAGATATGAGAATCCAGCTGTCTTCCATTAAACTACACATTAAAGTTTTGCAAAGTTGTTAAAAAAAAAAGCCACTCTTCTCACTGATATTTTAAAATATATTTCCCCATAAAAACATACTATTTAAGTTAGCATGAAATAGATTTACTACTATTATTTTAAATGATTTAATAAATGAATATTTTTTAAATTTCTCATTTTAAATTTCTACCAATGGATATAATTGGCAGTATGCTAATAAATGCTTAACAACTAGCTATCCAGAAAAAGAAAAAAGCCATGGTTTGTAGAATTTGCCAATTTCCATGGTATTAGTATCTCTCACTATAGCCAATTGTAAGCAACAATGTGAAGCCAACTAGCTCACAGAATTTCTGATATAATCCCCACAATCCACATAAACAAAAGCTCTTTAAATTCCTCAACAATTTTTAAGAGTAGAAAGGGGTCCTCAAGCCCCAAAATTTGAAAGCCATTGGTATAGATCTTATGTGGCCAATTTATTTTAAAATTCACAGTATAAACATCAAAACACAAATATTTTAACTACCTTACTGCTCTGACAGACTGAACCAAGTGGCAAGAATTTATCTACTTTCTGAAGCAAAATTATTCTATAATATTAAAACACGTGCAGACTAATATCTAGTAGAATAACATAAAGCACTCATGCTTTGGCCTGTAACGGATTTCTAGGTATGGAGTGAGGTATGGATTCAACAAACACACTGACAGCAAAAGCAGATACTGTGTTCGAATAGTCAAACTACTCTCGGCAATTGCATTTTTTGAAACTGTTCCTTTATATAAGCAGTATTTTCCTCAGATTCTAAGAAATAAACACAGGCAGTTTCAAAATTAGAAAAAGAAAAGAAAAGGAAAAAACTCGCTCTGGTTAGGCTCTGAAAATATTTTCTTTATGAAACCATGCATCTGCTCAGAGTTAGCTGCAGAGTGTGACTAACATTTTCTACCAAAGCTTGTGCCGTGTCAGTTCCCCTTACTGATGCTGCTTGTGTTAATTAAAATTAATTACACATGCCAGTAAATAGTTTCCCTCTGAACGCAGCAAATAGAAGCAGAATAATATAATTTATAATTTATATACAAGGTATATAATTAAAACCTTCATAATATTTTCTCTCATAGGTATAGTCAATAAGGACATTCTTTAATGGGTAAGTTGGTTGCACAGCAAATCAACTGAGGAAAAATAAAAATAGATCACACATGCAACGTTGGGTCCCCAAAAGATTTCTGATTTGTAAATTGATACTGTAAAAAGCCAGGCTTATAATTAATATTCTTGGCTGCATGATTTGAGGGAGTTCAGTGATCTTCATAAAGGTTTATACATCTGTGTGTTACTTTGATTTAAAGGCCTTTTTTTTCCTCCCAAACTCAGGAAGTCCTAGGCAAGGTGTTACTGCTTTAGTAATAAATCAGGATAGTACCTGGTTACACTGGTAATAATGGAAAACACTGTGTCAGCCAGAGAGTGCCATGGATACATTGTTCAGTATAACTGGATTTAAACAGGAACAGATTTGAATAATAACCCTCTTTGGACTTTTTCAATTTATTCTATTTTATGTAGAGTTTTTGTTTGTTTGTTTGTTTTGGTCAACATGCAGATTGTTTTACAATATTCTATAAGTCATCTCCAAAACCCTGATTATTCCAATAGGCAGTAAAACGTGCCCTTAGTTTTCTTATTTTTGCTCTTGGGAGGCCTCTTCGACTGCCAACTGAAACTTAGGTGTTTAGAAATTTCCTTCAGGCTAGACCCAGCTAGGGAAATTTTCACACCCCTGCTTAATTCATTTCTTAAGAGCTCTTCCCAGCAGGTTGCTGACTGAAATACCTGATCTCTTGGCTATTTCCCTGCTGGCTTGGGGAGGAGGGGGAGGCTATGCTGACACAAAATCACCACCACACCACTGAAGCCGTAGCACACAACTCACTTTAATTTTATCCTCACCACAAATAACCAAAACGTAAACCCATTCTTTAAAAGCCTGAGACTGGCAGTCAATATCTTGAATACAGTTCTTTAGAATGACTAGTTAGTTTTCAAAAAGAAAAACTAATTTTTAAACAAAAACTAGTAATACGATACTATTTATAAACAAGCACATATTTAAAAATATTGGATCATCTGTACTAGTCTCTTTTAATGATGACCCGTCAGACTTTCTCTTGCAACTTAACCACTACAGCGTCTCATTTAAAGACTGCATGGTAGAACAGAGCATTTATTTTTCTGCAGCATGTTTGCAACTAGTGATTGTTCCCTATCATTAATGAACACAGCGGGGGGCCCTTTTATGGTCCCCAAATGGAGGCTGTCCCAAGCCACAGTGTTTGTCTGAAGGGGCAGTGGGGGAGGGGATTGCCCATCAGCAAACAGTCGTTCCAGGAAGTAGGTGGGGAGCGGGCAATGTATTCGTTCTGAAATCCTAGAAGAAAAGTAAACTTGCTGTGAAGAACAAAATTTCTTTTTGTTCTTGAACTTTACACAGCCGTATTGGGCTCATTCATCAAGACTGCCCTTGGACACAAACCTCCAGAACATGAATGCCTCAAACACTGACCAAAATCCCTGCTGGTGCTACTAATGGCTTAAAGTCCAACCCCACTTTAAATCCTTGGGAAGAAAGGAACTGAACTGAAGTTGCTGATTCTATCCTATCAGTCTCTTTGTTTGAAATACTCAAAGGGAGCACAAAGTCTAATTCCCCTAGAAAAAATGGATATGAATTACACACAGGTGTTTTAAGCATGAAGAATTTCTCCAAAGCCTTTTAGTGACATTTGAAAAAGTTAAAAAGCATCAACTTGCCATTTTTCTCCCTCAGAAAAGGCAGAAACAGTCATCCAAGTAGGGCATCATACTCCTATTTCACTTCAGAGTTTAATTTGAAAACCAATAAGAGAAGAATTTAAATTGATTGCTTCAAGCCACAGACATTTCATACCCAAGCAATTATGTTGGCTTTCATGAGAATTTATCTTAGCTGTGAAATCAATTGTCACAGACTTAGTTAACAAAAATATTACCAAATCATATTTGATTTTTGTCTTGGTGTAGCTGGTGAATCAATTCAAATGGGCAGACAATTTTAGCTCTTTAATCCATCTCTCCCCAGACGCCCTCTTTGAAAACATTTTCACCCCTCCTCTCTGGTGTACCTAGGGTTTCCTAATGATGCTATTTCACAACCAGAGAGACACTCAACAAGGGGAAAGATAGAGTAGTGAGAGCTGGGAAACTATTGTAATATGCAGGATCAGAACCACATGACAACAAATACCTTTGCAGTTAGAAACCGGAACGAAGGAGGAGAGCAAACAAACAAACAAAAAAACAGATTTGTATTTAACAGCTTTCAAGATATAAAGTGTCCTTTTACTGACTTGCTGAACATGTATTTCTATCCAAATCCTCAACAAGGAAAGCACAGGGTTTATCTTTTTAGATTTATAGTGGGAAATAAACATTACTGTCATATTGTGAACTTTGCAATCAGTAACTCTGCAAAAGTCCTCAAATCTCTGTCTGACCCATGTGACCCTAATAGTTCTAGCAGAACCAAGAAGGACCCAAAACTCAGCAACAGAAAACTAAAATCCTGTCTTCTGGCTCTCTACCTCCCTTACTCTCAAAATTCTATATATAACAGAAAACCTGAAATTAGTTAATACTTTGCTTGAGCTAAAGAAGTGAAGATTTAGAAAGCTGAATGGAGATACCTACAAAACATTTTTGAATAATAAAGGTAATATGAGAACACAGACAATTTACAATAAAACATCTATTCTCTATATTTTTTTCTTACAGGACAATGACATGGAATTCTGTTCAACTAAATTCAAATAAAACTTATGTATACAGTTTGTACAGAACTGAAAATTCTCAGGTTCTTACTTTTTAAATGAAAGATTCCTTTTTGTGTTCATTTCCTCTAAGCGTTTTCATTTATATTTCCATTTTCAGCCCACCCAGATCTGAGGCCATAGGCTTCTAGAGCTTGCCTACAGAATGCTTTTTATTGGCAATGGGTGTTATTTATATCTTCTCTATATAACAGGGAAGAAAAGTTTAATATCTATACATTTATTCATTCCCTCATGTTATTGAGCTCCCACAATTACCAGGCACCCTGTTAGGCCCTGGGGATAATGCAACGAACAAGACAAACACTACCTCCCCCTCACAGAAAGTAGTCCAGCAGTGGAGACAAATGTCGGTTATGTGATTATATTTAAATTAATTTATGTGTGTTAAAACTAGAAAGTAGTACAAGGTGTTAAAATGTTGACTTAGCACATTCCATTACTTAAACACATTAAGTGTTCTCACAGTAATACCACTGACACCTGATTAAAACCAGTTTGCTTACGTGCTCCTCAAAACAATGCATCAGACTTCAGTTAGTCTCATACTGGTGCCATTTTTTGGATACTAAGAATAGAGTATGGGGAAAACCAAACATTCATATCATACCTGAAGTTACAGGGATGATACTATAAACTGGATAAGATAGTTGAAATTGTCAAAGATTTTTTACTGTCAAATTGATTTTTTTTTAATCTACCAGGTACTTCTAGCTAGAGAGTATTACAAACACCCCTACACACAAAGATGACCCATCCACACTCCATGGGGAAATGTAGGGTAACACACATTTCATTATTCAGCTTGTACTGGAAGACCAGTTACTAACTGAATCTTCATCTGACAAAGAAAAATTCTCTTGAATCAGAGTATTCAAAAGAGAAACAATTCTCACTTAGTATTCTATGAGGCAAGAAGAAATGTCTGAAACATTCTTTTGACAACTCTGGGGTAAAATGAAATAAAATAACTTCTCCAGGTATCATGTTTATGTCCCAAAACACAGGCTTCATTGCATTGTATTCCTTACACAATATTTCATTTCCGATTATAAAACACTACATGTTTTTACTCTACTGAGTTTCCAATAAATTTGAGCCTCTGCCATCCCCATTTATGGAAGAGTAATTGCTTCCCTTTTAATATAGATTTGACACTACACCACATCCGAGTGAGACATGACCTTTTAGACAGGGCATTGTATACCACCTTTTGCCCAGCATACTTAATTATGCACTTTTTCAAACAACTTAGACTCCAAGTGCGTCTTAATATAGAAACACAGCCGTAAAGGTATATAAATGGAAAACCTGACTCCAATTTCTTTCCAGCTAACAAGTGGAAAAATATACCACTCAACAATGAGAATAAAGAGCCATTCTTTTCAGAATGCCTAAAGCGCATACACAAGCTATAACGTGGCATTATTTGACATTTATTGAGTGTCAGCAATGTGCTGGGGACTAAGTGGAGTAGTGAAACATCCTCAAATCACTTTCTTTAGGAACAGGGGGAGGAGGTGAATTGAAACACTTGGCAATGTTGATAAACCATATCCTGAATTGAAGCTACAAAGCAGCATCAAGGGGAAAAAAATGCCTTATTTTAAAAGAAAACAGAGCTGGACAACCCCCAGGGGTACTCAGAAAATACCATGTGGCTGCCCTACAAACCCCCTGGACAGACACAGATCTCTGCTGGTTACCAGAACTGACATACCTTGGACCAAATGGGCCTTAGCGTGACCTTAAAAGTGAAGGCCTGCCTGGGGAGAGCAAAGACCAGCACAGTGAAGCCATTATCTAGACATGCTTCTACCAGAGAAAACGTGGCATTTCTAACAAAATCAAATGGAACAAAAACCTGGGGGAACATTCCAATCTTAGTCCAGGTCCTGCCACAAAGAAGTTTAGAAATCTTTTAACTTAGATTTCAAAATGATTTGGTGATGCAACAAATGTGAGAACAAACTATTGCAATTTAATCAGTCTCCCCAGGTATCTAGGGTATGTTCTTTGAAAGACCCAGAGGAGACCTGGGGGATGCATACTCTTACCTGGAATTTTTGTAGGTTAAATCAGTCTAGGTGTGAAATTCACTCTCCTCAAGCGCTGAAGTCACTGCAACTAGTAACAATTCCTTCCATTTATAAAAATCTTAGCACTAAAACACTGTTTAGAATGGCTCAAAAATCTGGTCACCAGACTCATAAAGATCATATTAATTCACCAGGACACTGAAGGCTTTTTAAAGAAGGATGTTAAATGTATCAATTCTCACACACCTGATGATTGGGGATTACAGAATAACTTTTAAACTTTATAGTGGAAAGTTGAAATAGCAACTGTATGAGCTCTTAGGAACAATGCTGTGGTAGAAGTGGCAATGACTAATAAAGTTTTTAAAGAACTGTAGCAAGGGTACTGGTCAGTTCTATGTTGGGCTTTGCAAAAGAGACTGAAAACATTTCACGGAAATTGGTTGGACCTAAGAACAAACTGAAATACCTCCACAAGAAGTTAAAAATCTTTTCCTTGCTGCTCTTTGGGGAACAATTCCAATTAAAATATTAGGTGGAATTCCTGTTCCATGGTCAATATCAAAACTGTGGCATCAGAAAGAGCCCTGGGTCAGGAGACATCTGGTCTGGGATCCAGTTTTGCCTGTCATTAACCTGCTTTTGTGACATGGGGAAAGCATTTAACTGTTATAGGTGTCAACTCTTTAACCTGTGAGATGAGGAGACAGACAAGATTATCCCTAAGGTCTCAGAGAACCCTAGAAAGCCATGACATTTTACAATTACATTGGTGACAACCCCAGTGTTCACACAGGAACTTTTAGCCCCAACCCAATGCATCTCCCATGGGTCTGCTGAATGGCTAAATATTCTGATCCAAAACACTGCAGTGGAAGACAGGGATGAAGCATACAAATCAATAGAAGCATTTACAAACTCTCTTCTACATCTCTTCTGAAATGGATAAATTACTAAAGGCAAGAAAAGAACTTTTCTTATAAGATCTTGTCTCAGAAGAAAGAAAAAACTAGGAATGTAGCCTTAAAATCAATGTTAAGTGGTATATATATATATATATATATATATATATATATATATATAAAATCTCCAATGGAATATTATGCAGCCATCAAAAGGAACGAAATCTTGCCATTTGCAACGACATGGATGGAACTGGAGGGTATTATGCTGAGCGAAATAAGTCAATCAGAGAAAGACATGTATCATATGATCTCACTGATATGAGGAATTCTTAATCTCAGGAAACAAACTGAGGGTTGCTGGAGTGGTGGGGGGTGGGAGGGATGGGGTGGCTGGGTGATAGACATTGGGGAGGGGATGTGCTATGGTGAGCGCTGTGAACTGTGTAAGACTGATGAATCACAGACCTGTACCTCTGAAACAAATAATACATTATATGTTAAAAAAAAAAAAAAGAAGAAGATAGTAGGAAGGGAAAAATGAAGGGGGGGAAATCGGAGGGGGAGACAAACCATGAGAGACTATGGACTCTGAGAAACAAACTGAGGGTTCTAGAGGGGAGGGGGTGGGGGAATGGGTTAGCCTGGTGATGGGTATTAAAGAGGGCACGTACTAAATGGAGCACTGGGTGTTATATGCAAACAATGAATCATGGAACACTACATCAAAAACTAATGATGTATGTATGGTGATTAACATAACATAATAAAATGAAAAAAAAGAATCAACGTAAGTGGTGAAAAGAATATCATTTAAGTATAGCTGATAGAATTATGCTAAGCATATGGGCTTTTGAGAGATGCAGGGTTTTCCCTCTACATAGACTAGTAAAATACATAAACTTGTATGGGTAAGGCCAGTTCAATAAACCCCAGGAAGAAAAAAAAGGGATGTTTTTATTATTTTTTTTAACTAGGGCTCATCTTGCCTTTGAAATTGGCTTCTTCTCATCCAGAACAGGCTACAACAGATTAAGCAACATTTCCCACCCATTTGCTTTGACTAATACTATTTCCTCTTTGGGATATTCCTTTCAATCTCCTCTCCATCAATTCATGCTAAGACCCAACAGGAGGAGTCACCTTACATGCTGCGAAGGACTGCTTGTGGGACTTAAGTACTAGAATGGAATACACTACCTCAGATCCGGTTAAATGTTACCTTACACACTATAACCCATTTGTTTTGTGTATAATAGTCTCTCAATCAGACTACCTTTTTTCCTTTCTTTTTAAACCTCTTCATTGATTCTTAAATTTTCTGTCGTAAGATTAGTGAGAAATGAATCCTGTATGGCACTCACTGGTGATTACAAGTGTCATGCAAAATAAGATCCATCTTGTATTTCATTTAGAGTACCAACACTGACATGCATACTGATAATGCAGAAATGCCTAATAAATACTTTGGAGTAAATAAAGAATAAATATTTTTTACTGAGAGAATAAATAGGAGAATAGGAAAATGATAGCTGTTTTTCTCTAATTGGTTTGTAAAACATTATGTTTTTTTTTTTTTTTAAAGATTCTGTTATTTTTAAAGTAATCTCTACACCCAATGTGGGGTTCAAGTTCACAACCCTGAGATCAAGAATCATATGTTCTACCGATTGAGCCAGCCAGGTGCCCCAAACATTCATGTTTGTAAACACAGAGAACCCCCAGGCTATCCTTCTAGGTATACTTTTATCATAATCTTCACTTCTGGAGGAAGTCAGGAACATAGCTTTGTGTTTCAACAATGTAATGCTAATGAAAGGCCATTTCATTTTAACTGAAAGGGCAGAATAAAAAATTTAAAAACTCTTTCCTACAAGAAGTCTAGAATTGCTGGAAAACATTATTTTAAATGCCTAACCTCTTTCTGAAATGAAACAGATCCTTAAGAGTAAACAAACAAACAAAGACTGTCATTTTTGACACTGAACGGTGTCAGTTTCAGTAACCAAAAGGCTTGAGTTGTAGTAGCCCAAAAGAATAGGCAACAAGAATCTTGGGATTTAAGTGACAGCCAGCACTCTCCAATGGCCACATCCTCAGAAAAAGCATGGACTAAGAAAAAAAAAATCTGTTTACTAACAAAAAAAGATGACAGGCAAGTTTGTTTTGCCCTGGTCACAGATGAAGAGGGTACCAGAAAACTGGAAGATAGCACTAAAGAAATGACCCAAAATGAGGCACAAAGAGACATATATGTATAAGAGAGTTAAACATATAAAGAACAGGATAAAGTGGTTTAATATGTGTCTAATAGGTATTCTGGGAAAAGCAAAAAAAAAAAAAAAAACAAAAAACAGAGAAGAGACAAAAGTCAAAGAGATAATAATACACAGTTTTTCACTCTTTATGAAAATGATAAATTCTCAGGTTTAGGAAACACAATGAATCCCAAGCAGGAGATATAAAGCAAAACACACATAAACACATCATACTGAAGCTTCAGTATACCAAAAGCAAAAGAGATATTGAAATCACCCAGTGAGAAAATATAGATTAACTTTAAAAAGAAGCAACAATTAGATGATTTCTTAAAAGTTGAAGCCAGATGTGCTACAGTGAGCGCTGTGAATTGTGTAAGACTGTTGAATCACAGATCTGTACTTCTGAAACAAATAACGCAACATATGGTAAGAAAAAAGAAAAAGAAGAAGATAGCAGGAGAGGAAGAATGAAGGGGAGTAAGTCAGAGGGGGAGACGAACCAGGAGAGATGATGGACTCTGAAAAACAAACTGAGGTTTCTGGAGGGGAGGGGGGGGGATGGGTTAGCCTGGTGATGGGTATTGAGGAGGGCAGGTTCTGCGTGGAGCACTGGGTGTTATGCACAAACAATGAATCATGGAACAGTACACCAAAACAAATTATGTAATATATGGTGATTAACATAACAATAAAAAATTAAAAAAAAAGTTGAAGCCAGAATACGGGAAAATAATGACTTCAAAGTTATGAGATAAAAGAACCATCAATATATAATTTAATATCCAACTGAAGTATTATTCAAAAATGAGAGCAAAATAAAAACATTTTCAGGAAAACAAATACCAAACTGAGAGTTACAACCAAGTAGTGCCCACTGAAAGGATTTCTAAAAGGTATACTTTAGTGTGAAGGAGAACGAATCAAAATTAAACACTGGGATACAAGAGGAAAGTGAACAAAGAAATTGACAATCATGTTAATAAATCTAAACAAACATTGCTTATGTGAACCAATTTGAAAAAGGTGGTAAGAAAGTAAGATGGAATGCAAATACTGGTAACAACAGTATGAAAATCAGGAAAGTTAGTGGAGTTTAAGTGTTTCAAGGTCATTTTGGAAAAAGAGTAGAAAGACTAACTTCAAATTTTAAGTCAAAAATGAGTAATTAAAAAGAATAAAAATAAGGTATATAGAATAAAAATAAAGTGTATAACTGCTAAAGTATATAAGGAGAAAAACAAATTAACTTGAATTTTAAAAAGTCAGGAAAGAAGTGGGGAGGGTAGAAAACAAGTACAGAAAAGGCAGGATAAGAGAAAGACTAAGATAGGTGTTCAAATAAACTCAATAAATCAGTTATAAAGATATAAATGGACTAAACTCACTAGCTAAAAGAAAAAGGACTCACATTAGATTAAAAACAAATAAATCCAGATGCATGCAATATAAGAGAAACACCTAATAAAAATACAAAATGGAGGGCACCTGGGTGGCTCAGTTGGTTAAGCAACTGCCTTCGGCTCAGGTCATGATCCTGGAGTCCCGGGATCGAGTCCCACATTGGGCTCCCTGCTCAGCGGGGAGTCTGCTTCTCCCTCTGGCCCTCCCTCCTCTCATGTGCTCTCTCTCTCTCTCAAATAAATAAATAAAATCTTTAAAAAAATAAAAAAATAAAAAAATAAAAAAATAAAAATAAAAATGGTTGGGGTGCCTCAGTGGCTCAGTTGTTTGAGCATCAGACTCCTGGTTTTGGCTCAAGGTGTGATCTCAGGGTCATGAAATCCAGCCACAGGTCAGGCTCCGCACACAGCGGGGAGTCTGCTTGAGATTCTGTCTCTCCCTATGCACCCCTACCCGCACTCTCTCTCTCAAATAGTCTTTTTTAAAAAAATGTTTGATAGCAAAAAAGGTAAAAAAGATAAGCCAAGCAAATATTAACTAAAAGAAAGGTAGTACAGTTATATTAAGAGCAGACAAAATAAATTTTAAGGCAAAGAGCACTGTTGGGATTAAAGAGGGTTATCACAAAATTATATGTATATGTATATATATATATATATATATCTTCAGGAAGATAAAGCAATTCTAAACTTGCAAGAATCTAATAACATAGACTGGCCTCAAAAAACATAAAGCAAGGGGCGGAGCAAGATGGCGGAGGAGTAGGAGACCTAGATTTTGTCTGGTCTCAGGAATTCAGCTGAATAGGGATCAAACCATTCTGAACACCTACGAACTCAACAGGAGATCGAACAGGAGAGTAGCAACAACTCTCTGAACAGAGAAGCGACCACTTACTGGAAGGTAGGGCGTGCGGAGAAGTGAATCCGAGGCGATATTCCGGAGGATAGACGGCGGGGGAGGGGCCTCCGCCTGCCGCTTCTGGCAAGTGATAGAGCCGCGGAGCACAGAATCGGACCTTTTAGAAGTTGGCTCAGCGGAGGGACGTCGCTGCAGTGGCTAAGCGGGGGGTGGAATCCTCCCGGGACGGTGTGGTCTCAGGACCCTTGGGGTCACAGAGAGACCGGGGGTGCCTGAGTGCGCCAGAGCTCCCAGGTATCAGAGCAGGGAAGCCGGCTGCAGAGACGGAGCAGAGTCGCGGGCTCTCAGCTCTGGGTTGCCATAAACTGTGATCTGCGGCCCAGTCGGGGCACGGCTCCCCCAGCAGGGACCCAACAAGCAGCAGATCCGGGGAGACTCCCCTTCCTTCCCGGGGAGGAGCGGTGCGGGAACGCACTGCAGGGATCTGCTGGGTTTGGAGACTCCGAGCGGGGTCGGGTGCCAGAGATAGCAACGCTCGATCACAGGCCGGGTGAGCACGCAGTGCGGCCAGAGACCGGGGACACGGAAGTGACTGCTTTTCCCTGGGGGCGCACTGAGGAGCGGGGCCCTGAGTTCTCAGCTCCTCCGAGTGGAGATTGGGAGGCCACCATTTCTGCCCTGGTCCTCCAAGGTTCCCTGTTCCCTTGCAGGGAACAAAAGCTCCTGAGAGCAAACCGGAGCAGCTTCCTTAGCCCGGACCGACAAGGGCGGGGCAATTCCGCCTCCGGCAAAGACATTTGGAAACCACAGCAACAGGCCCCTCCCCCAGAAGATCAGCACAAACAGCCAGCAAGCCAAGACCAAGTTGATCGATCAAGGAGAATAGGAGAACTCCAGCGCTAGGGGAATACTGCACATAGATTCATGGCTTTTTTTTTTTTTTTTTTTACCATGATTCATTATTTCATCAAAGTTAATTTTTGTTGACTTTTTTTTATTTTTCTTTTTCCCTTTTTCAACCAACATCTTATAAATCCCCTTTTTTAAAAAAAAAATTTTTTTTATTTTTTTTTCATTTTTAGAGTCATATTTTATCCCTTCATAGTAGTTACCCTTGTTTTTGGCATATATATATAAGTTGTTCTCTCTTTAAAATTTTGAGGTACAGTTTCTTCTAACAGATCAAAATATGCCCTAAATCACTAGTGTATGGCTTTGTCCTATTCTCCTGCCTGATCACATTCTCTCCCTTTTTCCTTTTTTTTTTTCCTTAAATCTTCTTTCTTTTTTCAAACAACTTATCTTACCAAGTCCTTTTATAAAATCTTTTATAATTTTCATCTTTACAGTCATCTTCCATCCCTTCATTGTATCAACCCTTATTTTGTACATATATGTCTTTCTTCCTTTAAAATTTTAGGAGGCACTTTTTTCTAACAGACCAAAATACGCCCAAAATCTAGTGTGTGGCACTGATCTATGCACTAGCATGATCATATTTGATCATATTCCGCCTTTTTTGAATTGTTTTGTTTTTGTTTTTATCTTTTTTTTCTTTTTTTTTCTTTCTTTCCCTTTCTTTTCCCCTGGTTTCAGGTCTTTTCTGATTTGTATACAGTATATTTGCTGGGGACGTTGTAAACCTGTTAGCCTTTTGTTCTCTCATTCATCTATTCTCCTCTGGACAAAATGACAAGACGAAAGAAATCACCTCAGCAAAAAGAACAAGAGGTAGTACCGTCAGCCAGGGACCTACTCAATACGGACATTAGTACGATGTCGGACCTAGAGTTCAGAATCATGACTTTAAAGATACTAGCTGGGCTTGAAAAAAGCGTGGAAGTTATTAGAGAAACCCTTTCTGGAGAAATAAAAGAACTAAAATCTAACCAAATCGAAATCAAAAAGGCTATTGATGAGGTGCAATCAAAAATGGGGGCACTAAATGCTAGGATAAATGAGGCAGAAGAGAGAATCAGCGATATAGAAGACCAAATGATGGAAAATAAAGAGGCTGAGAAAAAGAGAGAGAAACAACTGCAGGATCACGAGGGCAGAATTCGAGAGATAAGTGATACGATAAGACGAAACAACATTAGAATAATTGGGATCCCAGAAGAAGAAGAGAGAGAGAGAGGGGCAGAAGGTATACTGGAGCAAATTATAGCAGAGAACTTCCCTAATGTGAGGAAGGAAACAGGCATTAAAATCCAGGAGGCACAGAGAACCCCTCTCAAAATCAATAAAAATAGGTCAACACCCCGACATCTAATAGTAAAACTTACAAGTCTCAGAGACAAAGAGAAAATCCTGAAAGCAGCTCGGGAGAAGAGATATGTAACCTACAATGGTAGAAACATTAGATTGGCAACAGACCTATCCACAGAGACCTGGCAGGCCAGAAAGGACTGGCAAGATATCTTCAGAGCACTAAACGAGAAAAATATGCAGCCAAGAATACTATATCCAGCTAGGCTATCATTGAAAAATAGAAGGAGAGATAAAAAGCTTCCAGAACAAACAAAAACTAAAGGAATTTGCAAACACGAAACCAGCCCTCCAAGAAATATTGAGAGGGGTCCTCTAAGCAAAGAGAGAACCTAAAAGCAGCAAAGAGCAGAAACGAACACAGACAACAGACAGTTAACAGTCACCTTACAGGTAATACAATGGCACTAAATTCATACCTTTCAATAGTTACCCTGAATGTAAATGGGCTAAATGCCCCAATCAAAAGACACAGGCTATCAGATTGGATTAAAAAACAAGACCCATCAATATGCTGTCTGCAAGAGACTCATTTTACACCCAAAGACACCCCCAGATTGAAAGTGAGGGGGTGGAAAACCATTTACCATGCTAATGGACACCAAAAGAAAGCTGGGGTGGCAATCCTTATATCAGACAAATTAGATTTTAAACGAGAGACTGTAATAAGAGATGAGGAAGGACACTATATCCTACTTAAAGGGTCTATCCAACAAGAAGACCTAACAATTGTAAATATCTATGCCCCTAACATGGGAGCAACCAATTATATAAGGCAATTAATAACAAAAGCAAAGAAACACATTGACAACAGTACAGTAAGAGTTGGGGACTTTAACACCACCCTCACTGAAATGGACAGATCATCTAAGCAAAAGATCAACAAGGAAATAAAGACTTTAAATGACACACTGGACCAAATGGACTTCACATATTCAGAACATTCCATCCCAAAGCAACGGAATACACATTCTTCTCTAACGCCCATGGAACATTCTCCAGAATTGATCACATCCTAGGTCACAAATCAGGTCTCAACCGGTACCAAAAGATTGGGATCATTCCCTGCATATTTTCAGACCACAATGCTTTGAAACTAGAACTCAACCACAAGAGGAAAGTCGGAAAGAACTCAAATACAGGGAGGCTAAAGAGCATCCTACTAAAGAATGGATGGGTCAACCAAGAAATTAAAGAAGAATTAAAAAAATTCATGGAAACCAATGAAAATGAAAACACAACTGTTCAAAATCTTTGGGATACAGCAAAGGCAGTCCTGAGAGGAAAGTATATAGCAATACAAGCCTTTCTCAAGAAACAAGAAAGGTCTCAAATACACAACCTAACCCTACACCTAAAGGAGCTGGAGAAAGAACAGCAAAGAAAGCCTAAACCCAGCAGGAGAAGAGAAATCATAAAGATCAGAGCAGAAATCAATGAACTAGAAACCAAAAGAACAGTAGAACAGATCAACGAAACTAGGAGCTGGTTCTTTGAAAGAATTAACAAGATTGATAAACCCCTGGCCAGACTGATCAAAAAGAAAAGAGAAATGACCCAAATCAACAAAATCATGAATGAAAGAGGAGAGATCACAAGCAACACCAAAGAAATACAAACAATTATAAGAACATATTATGAGCAACTCTATGCCAGCAAATTAGATAACCTGGAAGAAATGGGTGCATTCCTAGAGATGTATCAACTACCAAAATTGAACCAGGAAGAAATAGAAAACCTGAACAGACCTATAACCACTAAGGAAATTGAAACAGTCATCAAAAATCTCCCAAGAAACAAAAGCCCGGGGCCAGATGGCTTCCCAGGGGAATTCTATCAGACATTTCAAGAAGAATTAATACCTATTCTCCTGAAACTGTTCCAAAAAATAGAAATGGAAGGGAAACTTCCAAACTCATTTTATGAGGCCAGCATTACCTTGATCCCAAAACCAGACAAAGACCCCATCAAAAAAGAGAATTACAGACCAATATCCTTGATGAACATGGATGCAAAAATTCTCACCAAAATACTAGCCAATAGGATCCAACAGTACATTAAAAGGATTATTCACCACGACCAAGTGGGATTTATCCCTGGGCTGCAAGGCTGGTTCAACATCCGCAAATCAATCAATGTGATACAATACATTAACAAAAGAAAGAACAAGAATCATATGATCCTCTCAATAGATGCAGAAAAAGCATTTGACAAAGTACAACATCCTTTCTTGATCAAAACTCTTCAGAGTGTAGGGATAGAGGGTACATACCTCAATATCATAAAAGCCATCTATGAAAAACCTACAGCGAATATCATTCTCAATGGGGAAAGGCTGAGAGCTTTTCCCCTAAGGTCAGGAACGCGGCAGGGATGTCCACTATCACCACTGCTATTCAACATAGTATTAGAAGTCCTAGCCACAGCAATCAGACAACAAAAAGAAATCAAAGGCATCCAAATCGGCAAAGAGGAAGTCAAACTCTCACTCTTTGCAGCTGATATGATACTGTATGTGGAAAACCCAAAAGACTCCACCCCAAAACTGCTAGAACTCATACAGGAATTCAGTAAAGTAGCAGGATATAAAATCAATGCACAGAAATCAGTGGCATTCCTATACACCAACAACAAGACAGAAGAGAGACAAATCAAGGAGTCTATCCCATTTACAATTGCACCCAAAACCATTAGATACCTAGGAATAAATCTAACCAAACAGGCAAAGGATCTGTACTCAGAAAACTATAAAATACTCAGGAAAGAAATTGAAGAAGACACAAAGAAATGGAAAAACGTTCCATGCTCATGGATTGGGAGAATCAACATTGTGAAGATGTCAATGCTACCTAGAGCAATCTACACATTCAATGCAATCCCCATCAAAATACCATCCACTTTTTTCAAAGAAATGGAACAAATAATCCTAAAATTTGTATGGAACCAGAAGAGACCCAGAATAGCCAGAGGAATACTGAAAAAGAAAAGCAAAGCTGGCGGCATCACAATTCCAGACTTCCAGCTCTATTACAAAGCTGTCATCATCAAGGCAGTATGGTACTGGCACAAAAACAGACACATAGATCAATGGAACAGAATCGAGAGCCCAGAAATGGACCCTCAACTCTATGGTCAACTTATTTTTGACAAAGCAGGAAAGAATGTCCAATGGCAAAAAGACAGTCTCTTCAACAAATGGTGTTGGGAAAATTGGACAGCCACATGCAGAAGAATGAAACTGGACCATTTCCTTACACCACACACAAAAATAGACTCAAATGGTTGAAAGACCTAAACGTGAGACAGGAGTCCATCCAAATCCTAAAGGAGAACACAGGTAGCAACCTTTTCGACCTTAGCCGCAGCAACTTCTTCCTAGAAACATCGCCAAAGGCACGGGAAGCCAGGGCAAAAATGAACTATTGGGATTTCATCAAGATAAAAAGCTTCTGCACAGCAAAAGAAACAGTCCACAAAACCAAAAGACAACCGACAGAATGGGAGAAAATATTTGCAAATGACATATCAGATAAAGGGCTAGTATCCAAAATCTATAAAGAACTTATCAAACTCAACACCCAAAGAACAAATAATCCAATCAAGAAATGGGCAGAAGACATGAACAGACATTTCTCCAAAGAAGACATCCAAATGGCCAACAGGCACATGAAAAAGTGCTCAACATCGCTTGGCATCAGGGAAATCCAAATCAAAACCTCAATGAGATACCACCTCACACCCGTCAGAATGGCTAAAATTAACAAGTCAGGGAACGACAGATGTTGCCGGGGATGTGGAGAAAGGGGAACCCTCCTACACTGTTGGTGGGAATGCAAGCTGGTGCAACCACTCTGGAAAACAGTATGGAGGTTCCTCAAACAGTTGAAATTAGAGCTACCGTTCGATCCAGCAATTGCACTAACTGCGTATTTACCACAAAGATACAAATGTAGGGACCCGAAAGAGTACGTGTACCCCAATGTTTATAGCAGCAATGTCCACCATAGCCAAACTGTGGAAAGAGCCAAGATGCCCATCGACAGATGAATGGATAAAGAAGAGGTGGTATATATACACAATGGAATATTATGCAGCCATCAAAAGGAATGAGATCTTGCCATTTGCAACGACGTGGATGGAACTGGAGGGTGTTATGCTGAGTGAAATAAGTCAATCAGAGAAAGACATGTATCACATGACCTCACTGATATGAGGAATTCTTAATCTCTGGAAAGAAACTGAGTGTTACTGGAGTGGTTGGGGGTGGGAGGGATGGGGTGGCTGGGTGATAGACATTGGGGAGGGTATGTGCTACGGTGAGCGCTGTGAATTGTGCAAGACTGTTGAATCACAGATCTGTACTTCTGAAACAAATAATGCAACATATTTTAAGAAAAAAGAAAAAGAAGAAGATAACAGGAGAGGAAGAAAAGGGGAGTATGTCAGAGGGGGAGAGGAACCATGAGAGATGATGGACTCTGAAAAACAAACTGAGGGTTCTAGAGGGGAGGGGGGTAGGGAGATGGGTTAGCCTGGTGATGGGTACTGAGGAGGGCACGTTCTGCATGGAGCACTGGGTGTTATGAACAAACAATGAATCATGGAACACTGCACCAAAAACTAATGATGTAATATATGGTGATTAACATAACAATAAAAAAAATAAAAAATAAAAAATAAAAAACATAAAGCAAATAACAATAATCAAGCTCATAATCACAAAGTGAGGTTTTTAATACCCCTCTGATGAAGTGAGATTCTTTATAGCTTTTATCTGTCTCCCTGCCAAAACCCCCCTCTCGAACATAATCTAAAATGTATCATCATTTTTGTCTATTTTATTCACAAATGTATTTTAAGTATATAGAGCAGGTCCTGGCACATATGACTGCCTAATAGAAACTCACTGAGTGTTTGAATTAATTAATATGAAAAAAGATAATAACTATAGAGACTGAGTAGTACAATGAACGAGCATAATCCAATGGACTCTCATGGAACCCCACACTCCCAAATCAATATATTCTTCTCAAGCACACATGGAATATTTATGAAAATTCACCATATCTAGACTGTATTCTTTGACCACAATACCATTAAGTTAGAAATCAACAACAACAAACCAATAAAAGTCCATGCACCAAAAAATGTAAAACATACTTCTAAATGAGTCATAGAAGAAATCATAATGAAGATTATAGAAATAGAAGATGAAGAAAACAGAACTTAACGATAACAAAAAATATTATATTTCAAGAGTACCTAGAGGGAAATCTATAAATTTATATGCATATATAAGAAAAAGAAAGGACAAAAATTGATGAGATACACATCTAAATTAAGAAGTTAGGAAAAAAGACCTACAAAATAAATAAAAAGAAAATACAAGGAAGAAAATATTGAAGAAAAGATCAGAGATTATTGAAATAGAAAAAAAATATACACAAAAAAAGAATAAAAAAGTCAAAAGCTGTTTCCGTGAAAATAGATAAAAGTCTGGCAAGAATAATTATATTTAAAAAGATAAGGTTTAATATTAGAAATAAAAAGGTCAAATTTCAGATACAGCAGGAATTTGAAAAAATAGAACATTAAGAAATACTTGATCCTAATATACTTAAAAGAATAGAACAATTTCCTAGAAAAATATAATTTATCCAAAATGACCATGATAAAAATAGAAAACCTAACAAACCTATAATTATTAAATATTAAATCACTAGCTAAAAGTTTACTTAACAAAACTGCCCCCCAGGGCCAGCTGATTTTATGGGTGAGTTGTACCAAATAATCAATTAACAGTTAATCCCTATCTTAAACAAAGTGTTCCAAAGAATAATAAGGACTTATTCCCACTTCAATTATAAACCTAACAGAAAGATATGAAAACCAGGCAGGGTCAGCACAAAAAAAGGACATTTATGGGCCAATAACCATAGATGCAAAAGTCTAAGCAAATTCTTAGCAAAAAAGCCAGGAATGCATAATAAATAATACTGTATAATGACTTAGTTTAATCCCAGGAGATCAGGATGGTTTAACACTAGAAGGTCTATTAATCTATTTCAGTACATGAACAGATTAAAGAAGAAAATTATACAATTTCTGTAGGGACAGAAAAAGCACTTGATAAAATTCAACATTCACTCATGATTCAAACAGAAACAGAAACCTTAGCAACTAGGAACACAAGGGGCCTTCTTTACCTGATATCAGTTACCTATCAGAAAGTACTTAATTATAAAATTATGAAATAATTCTCCTTAAAATTAAAAACAAAATAAGGATGCCCAATTGTATTCAGCATTGTACCGGGGGTCCTAACCAGTACAAAAATAACTGAAAATAATCAAGATTTCAGAGGAAAAGACAATGGCAAATATGCCTATAGATGGAACATCCTTGTACTCACAGAGGTCTCTGAGAAGTGCTTGAAGAGTTCACTACCTTCTGAGAACTCTAGGATTCCAGAATACCTACCTAGAATTTTAGAAGTCCAGAGTTACCTTATTTTGGTGTCTTTTGCTCTCTTAAACACCCACAGTTGTATTTCATCTAAAAAGATACTCTACCACTGTCTGATTTTTTAAATTTTGAACCAAGCCCTTTTATAACCTGAACTTTCGAGGTTGACCAAGAACTCAAATCGACTACTTATGTAGTAGTCATACTTCCAACTCTGCATCCAGGCAGGAAGGCGGAGCACATCTGTGAAGATTCCTTTGGGACCTGCCAATTACCCACTGCTTTGAGGAAAGTATGTAAACAGTACTAAGTTGGCCCTAGTACGAGGATACACTACTGCTCTCTCCAGGAAATCTTTTTATTCTTTATCATCACAGTGTTTTTTTCATAAGCTACTCTCAAACAATACTAAGTCTTTAAAAACTCCCATCTCAGTGTTCAGTAGGGGAATTACATTTAATTTTCTTTCCCCTTGATTCTTTAAATGATTTGTTCTTGTGGTTTTTCTAAGTATTTCTGTATAATGAGTCACTCTGAGCGACTGACTGGGAATGTAGGAAGAAGCCTTCTTTTGCTATTTTAATTTACTGTGTGACTGACCCTGGGCCGGTCATTGAACCTAATCAAGGAACTTCATTCATTGCTAAGATAAAAGGCCAAAGAGATGGGTTAAAATTAGACCCTGCCACCTAATGACTCAGTCTCTTAATAACTGACTCACAGAAATTAATTAGCTTCTTCCTAGAACATTTCCATTTAGAAAAGGTCTCCGTGTTATCCTCACCGCATTGTAACCCTCTGAGATATCTCTACGCCATGTTCTATCACTTCAGTAAGTAACCATGGCACTCCATGATAATTAGCCCCAAATTAAGTTTGATGTTGTAGGTGAGGGACAGGAAAACAAACAAACAACAGCAACAAAACAAGACAAAAAACACAAGTGGAAGGGAAAGGAAGGACTTAAACCCAGAAGTCCTAACTCAGTTTGAAGCTTTCTCATGTACTAATTTTAGGATCTGAAGAAAGTCAGTTAACCTCTCTGAGCTACAGTTCTAATTTATAAAATGGTCACCAAGCTACTCTATCTTTCAACCTCATGGGAAACTGATTAAAAAATGACTGAGTATAATGCTTTGAAAAACTGTGAAGTACTACATATTTGTATTCCCATTAAGTGAATAATTCTATTCACCAATGCTAAAATGCCATCCTGATATAAATAAGAAGGTCTTGGGTAATATCCATCCATGCTGGATAGATACTATTAGAAATTATGACGGTAATTTGTAAGTATGTACATAATAAATTCAGGACAAGGAAGACTTTAAAATAATAAAATGTACTTTAAGAATGAAAGCAGCATGATTTGGGTGCCTGCTGAAAGAGCAGGGAATAATTAATAAATATTTGAAGATCCTTCTTACTCTAAGTTTTAATCTTTTGAACCCATAACCTATGGTGAGAGCTAAACATACAAGCTAAATGAAAGGAAAACTATAGAGTTAACAAATTTCAAGTTGGGACCAAAGGAACTCTTGTAAATATGATCTCTAGATCACATAGAAATTCAAGTAAAAAATATCTGAAGACAGAAGCTACTCCACTTTCTTACCTTTGTTCTGTATTAAAAAGTGCAAAGATGTGCTTGCTAGACATAAAGCTCTTTTCCACATCTCGAACTTTCAGGTTGTCCAAGGGGAGCATATACTTCTTTTCTTTTTCCTATTGAGAGAGAAAGAGAGGGAGAGAAATTGGCTTTAATAAAAGATCTTGAAGCCTGCCAATGGCAACACATCACCTGAGTTGGCCAACAATTGATTACAATATTTTGATACCATCACGCACTATTTTAATACCAGCTGTCAATAAATAAAAGCTATCTGAGAAAAGAGACTCCAGTGATTCTCAACACATGGGTCGGAAGGATGAAGGGAGGAAAAGTATGGAGGAAGGAAGGGCTCAGTGATAGAGAGAACACATGGTCCTCTATCCTTTCTTCCTCATGTGGGTCCCCTTAGATGTTTTAAAATGTTAGTTTGATATTAAGAATTTAGCCATCTGTTAATATTTAACAAAAATGTTCTGGTCCTAATTCAATGAGAAATGCCAGATGGATTTCATTTCATATTTTATTTGCAGCCTAAGCAGTTTTGATAGCCAGTGGTGGCAGGAGCCTGGAAGCACAGGACCCCGGTATGAAATACCCCCCTATAAACCGGGAGAAAACACAGCAAAATACTTCCTTCATTTGGGTCTAGAAAAAAATGTGGGTCAAAAAAATGTGGGTCCAGAAAAAAGTGATTCCATTGTTGAGCTCTTTGAGAAAAAAAGAACCCATTAGAAGTGGACTGATACTAACTAGAATAAATTCTCTTTTAAAATTAACAATTCTTTAGGAAGAAAATGGAAATTGGGGAGGGAGGTCTGCAAATGGGACTAACCTGGTGTTAGTGAGACATACTGGATGCCAAAGAATTATTAGAAACATTTACTATTAGGGATTGGCCCAGGGACAATATTATCGTATGTATAAATGCCTAACAATCAGTCTAATAGAGAATCAAACACTCAGCTTAAGAAACCTAGTCAGTGTCTATTACCAGGGGCATTTTAGCACAGTCCTTGTTCAACGGTACCCTGTGTATCTTTGTTCAACAGTACCCTGTATCTCTGGTGCTGGTCCTGAGAAAAAGCAGGACTAGACTCCAGAGGAGGGAAATATGGATACTTAGGCATGACTTTTAATAAAACTACTATTACTGTATTTCCTGTCGAAAAATGCATGCACTGTACAGACATGTTTGATATAAATCTTTTTGTTCCTATAGCCCCTATAGCACTAGGCTCAGTAGAGTGGAGCAGAACGTGTGTGTGTGTGTGTGTGTGTGTGTGTGTGTGTGCGCGCGTGTGCGCACGCACACACGCGCGCACAGATGCATGTGTGCACACTTGTGCACCCTAGCCAGTTTGTGGGGGCCATGTTGTCTGCAGACCCCATAGAGAGTTATTGCCCAGAGAATCACTGGCTTTGCCACTTCTTAGCCCCAAATTAATTAGAGAAAAGTTGGGCAGAACACATCAGAATAAGAAGGCAGAGAGAAATAGAGGACTAAATCAGTTGAAGGAAGTTGGTTGGAGAACAAAATGGCTGTCCTGGCAGACAATGTCATCAGAGCTCAAAAACATATAAAAGAAACTAAATGGGAGTGAGAGAAGCCTAAGAATAAACATGAAAAAGCAAAGCACTGTAAGAAAATTCCAATATTTCTTGTGCAAAAATTAATAATATATTAGCAAACACAAGGATATTCTTAATAACAAAATACATAATTTAAGTTAATGAAGTATCATAGTTGAGTCTAACTTGTTTGAAACACTTGTCAGGCTATTTTAGGATAGAATTCTAAAAGGCAAGATCACAGATTGAATAAAAAGCTATCCAATACATAATCAAATGAAAATGCTTGAAATCCAGGGAACATTTTTTTTATTGGATGTTTTTCAATGCCCTGAATTTAAGCAGCTGGATTTTTTTAATGCACCATCCTATTCAACCTTTTGAAATGATGGATTCGCCTTTTAGTGGGAAATCTGCATTTCATTGTAAAGATGGAACACAATGTCCTTGGCGTGTTTTCTATAGAAGTAGGCTCCCTTTCATACTGCGTTCTTTAGCATATAGTGAAGACCAAAAATCCAGCGAGTTTATGTCAGACATTAAATGCTGGAGAAATACACACATATGCAGACAGGGGAACATGAAAAATGTAGTTTCATTTCCAAAGTACTAAGTGTCATTTACCCAAGGTTTTTGAGGACATATTGCTAAGTTATTTCATAATCAAGAGTTTTAAGACGGAGAAAGGGAGAAGAAAAAGAAGATTCAGACTGACTTGTTTAATTAAAGTTGTAAGTCAAGTGGAGAATTAAGAGAGCAACGAAACAATCTATCAGGGATATTTCTAAAATTCTTGGTGCTTTGGGGAAAGAATGATGTTCTGTTAAAGATGTTCATCTTGAATATGAAGTAGCTAAAATAAACAAAAGAATAGAGGAGGAGAAAGGATAAACAGAATTATAATTTCCAAAATACAGTGAATCTTAGCACGAGCTTAATTGAAACATTTGCTACATAATATTTGTTAGTTCTAGTAAACTGGCCAATAATACCCTGTCCAATATGGTAGTCACCAGCCACAGTCACTACTGAGCACTTGAAATATGGCTAGTTAAATTGGGATGTGCTCTAAGTATTAAATACATACCAGATTTCAAAGACAGTGTGAGAAAAAGAATGTAAATAATCTCATCAATATTTTTGTATTCATTATATGTAAAAATGATAATATTTGGAATATATTAAGGCATATAAAATATTACAAAATACAATTTCATCTGTTTTAGTGTTTTGAATATGGCTGCTAGATAATTTAAAGTGACATTCTGTGGCTCACATTAACTTTGTATTGACAGAGTTGGGCCCCATAACCTCTCACCCATCTGATTTTTCTTCTTTACTTACTATTTATTTATTTATTTATTTATTTACTTATTTACTTATTTTTAAAGTAAGCTCTATGCCCAATGTGGGGCTTGAACTCATGGTCCCAAGATAAAAAGATCACATGGTCTACTGACTGAGCCAGCCAGGCACCTCTCCATCCATTTTTTTTTTTCTCTTCTGACCTCCCTGTTTCTGCCATTAGGTGTATTTTGCATCCTCCCAGTCACCCAATCTGAAACGTCACTACCACTTCTAAGGTCTTGTTTTCCTTCACCCCTCTGAAGACTATGGTGCATTCTGTTGGAAGCATTAGTCAGAGCTCCTGTTGTCTAACATCCCCACCATGTTAGTCTGGGCCTCTGGCATCTCACAAGGCTATAAATGGCCTCCTATCTAATCTCTTTGCTTTCTAATTCCTTGAACATTACCAGGGAGGGGCTAATTTCTAAAACTACTCTGTCAAATCCATGACAGTCCTTCCAAATTTTCATAGCTTTCCATTATTTCTGGAAGAAAATCCGTGAAATTCCTTAATGTGACATCAGTCACTTTCGTCACATGAAAGACCTACAAATTGGTCCAATCCTGATTGGTCAGTATATTTTACTCTTCTGTAAAAAGTCTCCATTTCAACCGAATACAACTTTGTCAACAGTCTTTTCCCAACTTGAGGTACCCTTTCAGCTTCTCCCTACCACATCAGTTTATTACTTACAGTCAAGTTCAAGTGTTACCTTCTGTGCTAAAAGTGTTCCCAAGTTTTATGACTGTCTCTTTGTCACTCTCCTATCTCTCTCCTTTCAACTCATATAATAGGTATTGTTTATGCTTTTCATTTTGAATTATACACTATATGAGGCATCCTCATCTTATAAATGCATTACATTACAAAATTTGTATGAAGATTGTTCATTTGGAATTCAGAATGTTCAGTCAATTCTATTGTTCAAGTAGGTTACATTTGCAAAGAAGAATAAAAAGCAGAAAATGTTTTTGCAACATTTATAAATAAATAAGATATAATTTGATATTTTAAAGATCTTGTACTAAGACATTTTAGAGGAAGCAATTGTAAAATTTTAGAGGAAGGTTTATCTTTCATGGATATTCAGAAAGAAACTTCTGCATATTTTCAAAAGCTTTAGAAGCTGATGTCACTAAATCAACATTTTTTTTTTCATTTTTAAACATAGTACCTTTCTTTTCTTCAATAAAAAATGGTTACTAGCACTATTTGTATGGGAGACATCCAGGGATTCTTTGTTCAAAGAGAAAGGGAACATAAGAGAGTTTGTGTTCTTTCCTTCCAGTAACTTGACAAGTATTAGAAGAGGAGAAATAAGATAGGCCCCCAAAAGGATGCATTAAATGTGTGAAAGGGTGTTGTCTGAAGTGGAAGTATCTGAACTGTGAGTGGCAAAAGGCAGCTGAATCAAGGTAGAGGGAGGTGGTAATTATATGATGGCTACAGGACGTGTTCATTGATCTTGTAAGAAAACAAGAGGATCAATGAATGACAGATGTGGGTTCAACAGGGGGCCAATGATGGGTTTCTAGCTGGCAGGGCACCATCAATATAACTTGGTTGCAGGAAGGAGCTACAGTGGGTATGAGAGGAGGGTTGGGTGTGTAGAGGAATAGCTCCTGCATATGCAAAGGATTGGAAAGTCTTTATACACCTGGTGATTTATATGTAGGGAGTTTCAAAACTTGGGGAATGTTTGAGTGGCCTTGGTTTGATGACTACCTTGTGTCTTATTTATACATACATTTTCTCACCAACAAGGCAACAAAATATTCAAGGTTGAGACAATGAATTCTTCATTTCTATATATTATAATGCCTAGCATAGCTTGGTCATTGAAATTTATATACCATATTATAAATATTTGTTGAATTAATTTGAAAATGTCTGATAAAGCCAAATGTTGAGTAAGATATTTGATAGTCACATATATTTGAGAATCAAATAAAAATTCTGTAGGAAAGAAAAAAATCTCTAAAAGATGCTTAATGGATTGGCACTGCTTTTGATCATGAAATCTTTAAAATGTTTAGGTTGACTGTCATGTGTATTTCTCTTTCTGCCTCTGTTCCTATGACTTCTACTTGCTAGGAATGTCTTCTTCCTTGCAAGAAGGCACATGCTAATGGCCTTGAAATTAAGGTCAAGTGCCACCTCCTCCAGGAAGCCTACTCTGATTACAGCATGTCAGTTATCTTTTTTTCATTTTTCTATTTTTCAAAAGATATATATTTATTTATTTATTTTAGAAAGAGAGTGTACTGGTGGGAGTGGCAGAGGAAGAGGAAGAGAGAATCTGAAGCAGACTCCGCACTGAGCATGGAGCCTGACACGGAGGCTCGATCACATGACCATGAGATCATAACCTGAGCTGAAACCAAGAGTTGGACACTTAACCAACTGTGCCACCCAGGCACTTCATATATATCTTTTTTTAAGAGCTCTCAGATTTCCCATGTCTTTTGTCCTAGGCTACATAGGATGCCATTTCTTATTTATGCTCATCTCGCCTCTTCAAATAAACTGGAAGCTCTTTGAGGGCAAGGTTTATGTTAAAATCCTCTCGTGTTTACACTTACCAGTTATACACTGCTGCACATACAGATACTGCTTACTATACAGTTGGCTGTAAATGATGCAGCATAAATAAAATTCCAACATGATGAAATGTTACCACTATGTCATATTTATACCATTTTACTACTGTGTCTACCTCTCTATGCTTACGTTTATTGTTTATACGATTACGTTAACAAACAGGGGTGATAAAAAATCTTATTTTAATGCCTGAAAAACTGATTTTGAATGAATTTGTAGCTTTTTGCTAGTATCCTATTAGGTGAAATTTTACAAGCCTAGGCCAATATACTTGATTTTATTAATGCAAACCTCATGGCTTAAACACATGCACGCACATTAACATTTCAATACACTTCAAAACAATGAAAAACCCAAACCAGGAGATACATTGTTCTGATGAGGTAAGAACAGATGTAAATTTTTAAAAAAACAGGAGAGCATAAGAAATTAGAAGAGACAATAAAAATGTATGAAAAAGTCAGTAATGGCACCAAATATATTTTTGAAATATGTAATAATAGCACTGAATTTATTTTCTAAATATATATTTATTATAATTCTTCACTGGCTTTTTTTAACATTTCAAAAGATTGTGATAATATTTCACAGGCTAATAGATAATCAGAATAGAATAAGGTTTCATGACAGATTAACCGAATATTCCATACTGCTGAGAATAGCTGAGCTTCACTGGAGCAAAGATTCCTAGTTTTGACCACTCCTCTTCTCATACTCACATAATGATATCCCATGTTTATTCTCTGTTACTGCATTTGTCATGCCATATACTTCTAATTTGTTAAATGTCTGTTCTCCTATTGAGAAACTGATACATATCAGTCCTCTCTCAGTGCTGCACCACCCTGCTAGCAATGAATGGAACATTCCTATGACCCAACCGTACAGCAATGTGTGTAAGCCACATGGATGGTACCACTGCCCCAGCCAAAGGAAGAGACAGATTGTGCCACCAAGAACCTGGTCCAAAAACAGGGCAGTAGCCCATACATTAGTCCAAGTTGAAAATTAATCCCCCTCATCCAGGGATCGTAAATGTTTTTGTAGAATCCTGGAAACTCATGAGATACCAGGGGACACCCTTATTATTATAATTTGCTTGTTGCTCAAGAGATAATAATGCTGATCAATATTTTTCCTGACAAAAGTTTCTTTTCTTCTTGATACATGTGGCCAGAATGTTTGCGAACAGGGAAACTAGAGACATTATCCTGGGTTTGGGGATAGGTACCTGGGCCAAGAAAAATGTGATGCTCCATAAAATAATGCTAGCCTTTCATCCTTTGAGTAACTGACACAAGAGTTATGTAAGCATACATTTCCATCATGCTCCTCACCCCCGCCTCATTCTCCAAAATGACACTGTACTGCCATTCAGAGTAAATTCAAATTCATTGACATACCCATTGTGCCAAGCACAGGACTCCTGCCTTCCAGGAAAATCAATGCATTTTTATTTTCCACACAGAACACATCTAACCATATCTTCTTGTCTTTGTCTATATTATTTTTTTCCACCAGAAATACCACTGCCTATTTGCCACCCTGCAGAGCTCTTGCAAAAGATGACTCCATCTAGTTCAGACTTAATGTGCATTTTTTTCTTAAAGTATTACAGGTCTCATGTTTCCGTCTTTTCCTTCCCCATCCCACTTGCAGACTTATTATTTTTAAATCAGGAGGCTCCTTTAAAAAGAATTCTGACACCAAAGCTCATTATATTGGGTAGATTAAAAAGTGATGCTCCTCTGACTGAGGCAGGAGTAGGGCTATGAGAAAACCTGCCCAGTAGACTCAACCTTTTGTTCAGATGTTGCCTCTAAGAAATGCAGCTGGAACACCGAAGGACTCCAGTACACAGGCCTGGATTTCCAGGTCCCTCTTCCTGAGCCTGGTCTACCTGCCAGTCTTGTTCTCCTGGTGTTCCCATGGTGCCAGGGCTCTGCCCTCCCCCAGTCTGCCTGGAACTTGATGTGCCTTATCTCTCTAGGTCTCCTACACCGAGCAGCTCCGTCTAGCTCCCTGCGAATTCTAACTGAGCAAACAGATATCTCCCAGAACCATGGATGTGATTTAGCAAATCCTTCCGGTTCAAACCACCCCTGCCATATCCTGCCTGACTGATTGGGCACTTTGATGCCTCCTCTACCATTTCCAGAATTTCTCTCAACCCAGTCCAATCCCTTGACAGCATTTCTGTGCTTGGTTTATCCTCCATCTTATTTCTAAGTGGCTGAGTGTTTCACCAAAGTGTGTGTATGCTCTGCCTTTTCAACTACAAGGTAAACTAGGGAAAGAACAAATCTGCTACTATTATTACTGTTATTATTGTTGTTGTTAATCATTCTATGTATCTTGTTCCTCTGCTATTATGTAACTATGTCCTGACTTCCCTATCAAAGCATAAACTCTTTGAGGGAAGCAACTGTTTCTTAGTTTTAGCAGCATAGTTGACACTCATCAAACACATGTTGAATGAACATATGATTGAGTCCTGCATGGGCTGGCATAGTGCTTTGCTTAGATTAAGGACTCAGAGATGATGAGTGACTTAGAAATAATCAAAATATCAAAGAAAAGAGAAAGGCCATAAAAATATTGAGAATACCAGAATACTAGATCCACATGCTGTTGAAAACTAAAATCTGGTGTTTATTGCTATTAAGAAGTTATAACTAAAGAGATGTACAAGGATGAAACTCATAATACAAACTGCCCATCTTTTCATGTAAGCTCTAATTCCCTGCTTTAATCAGAATTACATCTTGAGTAGTAAACAGCATCTGTGAGCCAGGAGGCTGCTAGTAAAAAGTACTTCTTTAGATTTTTCATCTTGGGCACTGAAGAAATTGCCCATGTGTAGGCTTGATGGGCCGTCACAGTAGGCCCAAGAAAACTCTATGGTTTATATGCCATTGCCTTCATGTCTGCCCCCGTGCACTCACTCAGATCCTTAAATGGAGCTACACACTGGCATATCCCCACTGGGTAAGGGAGAGGCAGCAATGCTTGCCATTACCCAACTTGAGACCTTACTCTTTTCCTGGCTCTTTCCCTCTCTTCAGAGTCCAATTCAATTTCCACCTCCTCCAGGAAGCCTGCCTGGCCATAAGAGCCCACTGGAGGGCTCCCTCCTCCATTCTCTTTGCATTCTTAGACAGTACCACTTTTGTTTTGTTTTGCACTTAGTATATATTATATTTCCAGGAACCTCTAATACCCTCAAAATGTGCACTCCCCTCTCCACCCAAAAAAAGGACTTTTGTAATTTTAAAGTGAGAAAATTAGATTTTATTCTCAAATGTTTATATTTAATCTCTATATGAATTCTTATATTTAAAGAAATATTCATGAGTATGTACACATACAAGACTGAAAATGGAGAAGGCTGATAATGATAAGCATACCAAAGAATAAATTTAAAGGACTTATGGCTAAGCATGGCAGACTGACCACATCTCTTCTCCCTCCCCCAAACCCATTATAATGATAGTAAAAGAATAAAAAGATACTGACTCACAAGGATAAAGAAAACGGGAGGGGAGAAAACATTAGACAAGAAATTTCCTGAAAGCTTTGGAAGAGAGAAGGCAGAGGAGTATTCATTAACTTAGCGTACAGAAAGGAGTTATTCCCCCAAATTCCTCCAGAGGGAGAGAATGGAGGAGAAACCACCCCAACTGGGCCCTGTCCTGGTCTTTGGAGGCACTTGATACCCTACGCAAGGGAATGGTTGTGGGGCTGAGACAGCAAGATCGGATATATAGAAGTACACAGAACAACTAATGACACAGGGTTACCTCCTCAAACACACAGCAGCGCATTCACACCCCTAGCAGGAGATCAGAGGCTTTTTCTCTAGAGATAGAATTATACGAGATAAGTTCTGGGACCCAGAGATACCAGCAGGGGGAATAGCAAAAGCGGAATAAAAACTCGAGAACTTAGTGAAAGTCTTCATGTTGAAATGTCCCTCCTCCCCTTTTCCTGCCCTACCCCAGAGTGCCAGCAACCAGATGTATTTCTCTGCCTCCAACCAAGCAGGACTATCAGACTGCTCTTCTCGAGGGAAGAAACAGTTTCAGAGAAAATGCTCTGTTTTCTAACATTGCAACGAAAAGAGCAGCTTGCTACCTGATCACCTTACAGAGAGATCCTATATTCTGCAAGCCTCACCCACACATAGAGTTTCCAAGTAGCCGAAGGGCACAGAATCTTAATAGACTAGATGCATCACAGCTATTAAGTGGATTCTGAGGATGGGCTATGTCAATGCCCATTCCAAACTCCTTATAATGCTTACGTTCAACTCAAAACTCTCCCTTCCCAATCTTGCTCTCGTAGCTAGGGCTCCAGATGAGATATAGTTTCAGCCAGTCTGATATATTCCTATTTATGCCGGCCTTTGATTCAGAAGTGAGTCACACCGGTAAGCTACAGAGTACGTGGCACCTGCTTCATTGGCCCAAATCATGGCAGAGGTGGGATGGCTCTTGATCCACAGGCTGTAATTTGGGGCGGCGGGGGGGGGGGGGAGAGGAGGGGTTCCCGACTGTGTGGCAGCCAGTTTGGCAGAGGCAGCAGCTCCCTGGCAACCCCAGCTCTGAACTCCAGTTTGGAGAACCAGTCTGGGAAAGTTAGCCCAATTCTGTAATTTTGCCCTCCCAATGGTTCTTTGAGCAACTTATCTCCCTTAATAAATATTTTTCTACTTAAATAACTAGCATAGATGCTGTGGTTGACAACTAAGAACTCTGAACATACAATATCTATATCTAGTCATTATATATGCTTGTTTTAGAAAAAATGAATAGTCAGTAAAGCAGAACAATAGCATTTCTCAACAATACATGATTTTTTAAAAAATGAACTGATTATTAGCATGTGTGTGAGAGAGAGAGAGAGAAAAAGAGAGAGTTGGAGGGAGATGGTTTATGCAGTTATGAATTTCCAGGACTTTTCACTCAAGGAAAGAGTCTTTCACCAGGAAAAAATTTCTATACATGAGAAATCTTAAAAGGGTAGATAAAAAGGATAGCATGTGAGCAGCTCTGCAAGAAATAAAATAAGGCAACAGATGTAAATAAAACAATGAATTCCAGTGGCATATATGTTCATAGACTATTTATAAGCTACCTCTGTAATAGCAGTGTACTTCACGGGTTAAATTTTTTCCACTAGTAAGCTAAGTACAGGGACTTAGTTCGTGTTTTATACTTTTTCAGTTACTAGGAAGGAAAAAAATTTACTCAGCATGGCAAAACATACTGTAAGCACTTTAAAATGAGCATATTTCAAATGCTTAATGGTCTCATTTCTTCATTTCCCTCTGTTTCAAGGCAACACAACTTACATTTTTAAAATGAGTACCTTTCAAGTTTGGAATAGTGACTGGTTTACTTGAAAAGGTGTGTGATATGATACAGATTTCTGGTAGTAATATCCCTCAACTCTGACTTCAGTGGTTACACATTAAATTACAAAGTGAATTTAAGAGACTCCACAAACTCTGAAATTATGCTTACTTTGTAACAGCTTTCAAGTGCATATTAATCATACAAAATTCTACATGTATAGCCCTTTGAGTATACTTGTATTAAATAAAAAGTGTTACTTTGGCTAAGTATACCATACATTCGTAAAAGTTCAACTCAATAAAAGTACATTGTTTACAAATGCAGCATAATTTTTACTTATCTGAGAAAATGGGGGTCAGGAAGGCATATACAAATAAAATCCTCTGACAATTCCCAGAACTTAGTAGATGAATGGTTTAAATTTTACCCCCATCATTTGTCACCAAGCTACAAATAAAAATCAAAGCTGAATTTTCCCCTCTCCTCTATCATTTTAGCAAAGAAACACTAAAAGAGGCAGCACTATGGAGAAAAGCAACAGGACTGAGCATTCAACCCAATTAGTGAGCTTTTGTGCAGTTCTCTGCATTGACTGGGAAGCTACCCACCCCCCACCACTGATATTAACATAATTCTTGTAGGGTTCTTGTTGAGGCTGATACAGTGTGTTTGCAAAGGAGAGCGGAGTACCCTGCCCTTTGTACTTCAGTGAGAGCCCTTCTCCATGTGTTTCAGGGAATGCAGACTCCAGATGGATTAGGGGAAAAAGGGGCCCCCTTCCATGCACCTTCTGAGTTGCAGCCCTGGACTTAAGATGACATTTGGCTGAATTGCTCCAAGCACAGCTGGTGGTCTGCGTACCGTTATTGGCTCAAACACATGTTCACACAGAAACAGGGCTTTGGAAAAGGGAAAAAGAACTGGAATAGTTCTTCTCCATCAATCCTAATCATGTCTGCTGACTGCTTTCTGAGGAAAGGGTGAAAAAGAAGAAAAGAGCACAGGGAAGGAGAAAGGAGAGGGTGGAGGAAGACAGAAAGGATGAGTGAAATGACTGATTTATAAGAAGGAACTAAAGCTACCCAAGCTAAAAGTGTTCTCTGCTTTCATTGCATGCTCAGGTGTCCCCATCCCGTCTCCTAGAGACAAAGACCATCAGGAGAGGACTTCCAGGAGAAGCCGTGTGGTGAGGGGAAAGGACACATAGTTCGGGGGTTAAGACACGAGCTCACATGTGAGCTCTGACACTAGCTATGTGAACCTAGGCAAGTTACCTTATTTTTCTAAGTCTTATCTCTGTATGAGGTGGTAATTCATGCCTCATAGGGGGTATGTGGATTAAATGAGATTATGTGCATTACATATTAAATGAGAGGGCTGTCTATTCAGGGACCCCTGATAAATGTTTCTTTACTTTTCCTTGGAGAAACTCTTTTTTAGTCATCCACTTCCTACCCACAAACGCAGTAAGGTTTTCTCTCTTCACCGTAGTTTGTAATAGTCAGCTTTTACACTTGTAAGCCATAGAACTATGAAGGGAAAATTGCAAGTTAATTACATGCCCACCAGATAAACACACATTAAGCATGAACAATATCGAGCCAGTAGGGTGGCAAGCAATGAAACAACATAAACAAATTTAAACTATGGTTTCCTATTCAAGAGAGATTTGTAAGAAATCCAGAATTGTGGAACTGTGTCAATAGCCATGGAAAGAGTCTAGTCCAAGGAAAGGACTATAGGCTAAGAGGTAATATTAATTCCTCTCCCTCACTTCCACAGTGGACTGCACAGAATATATCAAGGGGAAGTATCTGAGGGGAGATGAAAGTTTTCAAGGAAATATACAACTGAAAATTCCATAAGTAAAGAATCATCTACTTTTTATTACAGATATGTTTTTACACTTGTAAAAAATAAACAAGAGCTTCAAGACTGGCTAAAAAACTAAAAGGCAGGGAAGGTTTGTTTTCTTTCTCCAAACTTCTTCTATCCGGGCAGTTTCACTTTTCTGCTGGCTCCAAACCAAGATGGCCTTGAGTTGGCGGCTTTTGCTGCTGCGTAGTTTGTAAGTTTCTCCCTCTGCTGCATCCAAGGAAAGCTCCCCCTCTCACTCCATTTGTCTTATATTACCAGTTGGATTTTAAAAACCAAGAATGGGGACTCTGTTTACCTCTTCAGAACCCTGATACTAGTGGGCACTTAATACATGATGATTTATGGTATCAAACTCACCTATGCTATGTCCCATTCTGCTAGGCTTTGTTTCATGCAAAATTACATTTATAATAAATCGTCAGCAAGAGAATCAATTGCTGTTAATTATTCTCCTCAGGTAATATATTTGCATTTAAATCAGGTCCTTCAATCCTTCTGCCTGAATTGACGGAGTCATTCTAGTGCTTTAGCAAACTGGTAGGGGTGAGATCCTTAGGTTGCCCTTAAATCATCCCAGTAGGTAGCTGTCTAGTCCAAGGCTGGACTTGAAAACTCTGACTGCTTCTCCAAGTCTTCAAGAAAAGTAAGTTTCTCCAGCTACAGCTTCCTTATCCCCAGAGTTTCTGAGGTCTTATGAGAATTCAAAAGAAATTTTGTGTTGGTACTTAATAAAATTAGTATAAGGGATTTTCTGAATTGTCTAGGGAACCACATTATAAGTAAGCACCGGCAGTCAATTTTAGTGTCCATGTTTGTGTTTGCACCGAGGAGCAGTACTCTGTTCATAGCGTACTGATAAAGAAAAGAGCAGAGAGAGACATCCATGCATCAGTTATGGACTTTCCTCCAATGACATCACAGTGCCCTGGGTGGAAAGTGGTTTCATCCCAATAGGATAGAAGTGGCAGGAGGGTGGTGCGGTCATACAGCACAGGTCAGCCTGGACATGCCAATCTCAAAAGACCCTATGCCTGGAAGCCAGAATATATTCCTCTTGATTAGCTAATTATGTTTCCTAAAAGGACATCATCTCTTACATTAATGTTGCTGATCAGTGAAAGTTTCTTGGTAATATGAATTTGTTTGAATTTGACATGATTTGTTTTTTTGAATGACAAGTATGACATGTTTACGTATTTGTAGATATATTACATAAATTTTGTTTCTAAATATTTAAGTAATATTATGAATTAAAATAGTTTGCCTATGCTCACAATTGACAAGGATCCTTTTCCTTTAAAAGCTGTTTGCATATTATCCAAGTTTGAAAAACACTGGTTTAGGAAGAGTATATTTGGAATTCTCTTGAAAAAGCTGACATTGTCAAAATAGGTACAAACAAATGACCTTGACTTACAAATGATTTGGAGCAGAGCTTAGAAATTGCTTCAATTTCTAAATGCCCTCAGCAAGACCAGGAGAAAAAACGCAGGTCTGGCTTTCAGAAGCTGGGAGGCCCAGCCATGCCTGGAGCATATATTGAGGGTCCTTGGGGGGACTATTTTCCTGCTCTGTGCTTCAGTTTCAACATATGTAAAGCAGGGATAATAATACCCAAACTCAATCCTTAAATTGAAAAATGAAAACAAATAAACCTAACTTTATGGGAATAAAAAGGCAATAGATGCAAAAGCAGTTTCATCTTTTGAGAAAAAGAAGGTACTATTTAAGGGAGGAACTCTTGAAAATATCTCAACAATATGTGTCTAATTCATACTGACATGTGTAATTGAACCTATGTTTAATTTTTGCTGCAAATTATCTCCTTCCTTTAAGAAGCTGGGGTGGTAAGATGCTGAGTTGTATGGTTCAAAAATAGAGCTGTGGAAGAATCAGGGATACTTGGGATAAGACACAATAAAGTTGGACCCTTAACAAAATAAGAACGTGTGAAAGAAGGGAGAGCAGCAGGAATTGTGCCAACGGTAAGAAAAGATATCATGAAGTTGGTGGAATATAATAGCAAGGACATCGGGATAAGGGAGATTTTCACACCCAGATCTCACTAATGACATAGAAAGTATTTAATATAGACAGGACCCAGTGAAGTCCCCAATGTTAAGACCCAGAGCAACTCAAATAGAGATAAACTACATACATAGGAATATTGAGTTTTATCCCACTTTAGATGACAGAGTTTATACTCTCCTCTTTCCCCTTCTTTTTTTTATATTCCTTAAGCTTAAATGCTTACAATTAAATCTAATCAATTCCTTTTTCATTAGTTAGAATAATTATATTTCAATATGAAAATCTTAATGGTTATTAAACTAAAGCTAGAATGGTGAGAACCGTGCTGGCTTTCTAGGAGTGCCAGTCCTCCCCACTCCCAACCTCAGTTCCTTAAGTATCACAGAAATGTTGCAAAACATATTTTGTAGGTTCATCAGGGAAGCCTTCCTTGATATAAGGAATGCTACGTATGATTTAAAAGATCACCTGGCCACCCTGTAGAGTATGAGTTAGGGAGGGCCAAGAGCAGGAACCCAACAGGAGACTGATGCAGCCGTGCAGGAAAGAGACAGCGGTCATTCCAATGAGGATGGTAGTTGAGCGAAGAAGTGATTGGGCTTGGGAACAGGTTTTGGAGGAGAGCAGTGGTTAGCAAACTATAGCTCCACAGGCTAACTCTGGCCTTAGCTTATGTTTATATGGCCCAAATAGCTAAAAATAGGTTTTACTGTTTTAAATGGTGATAAGAAAAGAAAGAGAAGAATAAGTGAAATACATCATATATGGCCCCCCAAAGTCTCAACTATTCACTATCTGTCCCTTATAGAAAAAGTTTGACAACCCCTTGGAGTAGAGTCAGCAGATCATGAAATCAAACTGGTTAGAGGGAGGGATGAAGGGAAGAGAAGAATGAGGGAAGGCACTCGTGTTTTTAGTTCAAGCAGCTGTGTGACGGACATGCCCTCTCCATGCGGCCAAACATACCCTCTTGGGTACCTCTGCTTTATCTTATTCATGTCTTTGTTGTTGTACTTCTTTTACTATCAATTTACTTATATGTCTGTCTCCCTTGCTTGGCAGTGAATTCCTTCAGTAACTCTAATTTTTCTCAATATTTATGGCACCGAGCTTTGTACAAGTCACATGCTCCATAACTATTGGACATAATTGAACTGATGATATATTAAATTCATTTTTAGTGGTGCTAATAACATCAACTTCTTAATAAATACAAAATTATAATCACTTTTTTTGTGTGCATGAGCTTATAAATCATTTTTGCAACCCACCTGTTCCTCACTACAACCCTACATATTGATATTACAGTAAACTTCAATTATAACTACCCCTTATGAGAAATTATATTTTGTGCTGATTTGCTGATATTTAAAATTTTAGGAACTATAAGCATTTCTTTAATGTGAATTGAAATCCATCCCTTTGAGGGAATGATTTTAAAAAGGACAGAATGGGACACCTCAGTGGCTCAGTTGGTTGTGTCCGACTCTTGGTTTTGGCTCAGGTCATAATTTCAGGGTCCTGAGACTGAGCCCCCAGTGAGGCTCCACACTCAGAGGGGAGTTTGCTTGAAGATTGTCTCCCTCTATCCCACCCCCCCTGACTCGCAAGGGCATGCATGCTCTCTCTCTCTCAAATAAATAAATCTTAAAAAAAAAAAAAAGAAAGAAAAAGGACAGAATGAAAAGACAAACCTGCCAGTGGAGATTATGAAAAGTCAAAAAGAGAGAAAGAAATCTGGGTATTGCAACAACAAGTGGGACATTGAATTGGGTGCGAGAGGGCTGGTGAGGAACAAAAGGAATCAAAGGTGGATTTTCACATTGTGAATTTAATGGTAGTGCCTGCTGCTGAGAAGAAGAAGACAATGGACATAAAGGTTGAGTTCTGTCTTGGAAAGCTTTATCTGAGATGCCAATTAGACATTTAAATATATATGTCTAGAAGGTCATTGGATATCCAAGTCTGCAGTTTAGAGTTGGAGATACAATGGTGGTAGTCATAGAAATAGGGCATGCAGGTAGTATTTAAAGCCAAAGGACTAGATGAGTTCAGCTAGAGAGTATGTGTGTGGACAGAGAAGAGCAGAAGCCCCAGCCCACTCCAACGTTTAGAGGTAGAAGAGGAGAGAGAAAGAGAACCAAAGGAGACAAGGAAGAAGAACTGTGAGGGGGGGAAAAAAAGGAAAAATGTGTTCTAAGATGGAGGGAGAGGTCAAATATATCTACTCCTTCTAAGCAATACAGTACAATGTGAATGGAAAAGTAACCATTACATGTGTCCAGGTATAGGAAATTGATAAGCATCATAGGCACTGTTTTGGTGGAGGGTGAGAGCAGAGCCTGCTTGAAGTAGGTTGAAATGGGTTAAAGAGACAATGAGGAAGTACTATAGACGTGTCAAGGAGAGATATTCCCATGGAACATTTAACCCTCAAGCTGTAATAAGACAAAAACTGGACAAAGAAAATAACATGCACTGAAAAGAACATTCAAACTTTGTTAAAACACTCTGTTAGTACTTGTATTTTTCCCACTTTTCAAATAGCCCATGTCCTATAGGACAGTGGGAGTGAAGTGGTTAAACAAAGGGTCCTTTTCTGGGGTCAATACAGCACAGAGGGGGTTCCACGCAGAGCCAGCAGTTTCCTGAAACAATATACCATGAGCCCCTGCTGTGGTGAGGAAGAGGGGGCTGTAATTCCTTCTTTTTTTAATTGAAGTATAGCTGACACACAATGTCACATTAGTGTAGTGATTGGACAACTCTACATTATGCTATGCTCACTGGAAGTGTAGTTACCATCTGTCACTATACAGCGTTATTATAATACTATTGATTATATTCTCTATAGTGGGGACAAGAACTTAATCGAACCTCATAGGCATGTTATCACATGCACAATTTTGTCCAATGAAGAAAAAGCATTTTTTTTAGCTTGTATCCCATTCAAGAGCTTTGCCCCAACAGAAAATCTGGCTCATTCTCACCTGGGACAGAGCTCAGCAAATGCAATATTGTCAGAACAGAGACCAGCCAAGAAACATCACAACATGGCAAAGCCATCAGCAGGGTGACAGGTTAAGCAGGATCACAGTTTTGACTCCCCCAGTGAAAGAGTTAAAGGACAAAACAAAACTCTAACAGCACCAGAGAGGGAGCTTTGAACAGTGCAAAGGCAAGGATAAGAATTTTCTACACAAGAGTATGATGTTCCTAGCACAGACCAGCATAGGATAAGGTACATATAGTGAAGAATCAACACAACTTGGACAATGAAAAAAGCATTCTCCTTACTAGTTCTTCTTACATAAGAACTCAACCATATATGCCAGAGTGTGTGTATTTCATTACACTCTATTGTAATATACATATATATATCTATGTAATAAAAAAGGATATATTTCTTACTCTGTACCATGGACTCAATCATCTATCCCCCCTCATATTTTCATTAATCACTTGAGTTTTAAAATTCCAAAAGCTATTGTTAGAGTTAGAACTTATAGTGTAGGCCTAACCTGGTTATTACTGTCAACATTTTTGTACATAGAGTCGACAAAAGAATTAACGATCACACCTTACACAGAAACCTGCCTTAGCTGGACATATTTCTGTCTAACTGTGCTATTCACTATAAATAAATGCTACTGATGCAGGCAGACACACACGCACATGCGCACACACATACATTAGGTGTTTGCCATTTGATTATGAACTCTTGCTGATTTTGTCAGATTTAATTGTTTAGAACATGTATTTCACAATTATTTGGTTCAAATATCTCTTTCCTATAGACAGTAAGTCACTGGTGAATAGGGAAATGTCTCTACTTCTAGAACTCTGAACATGATAGGACTCAATAGTTGTTTGCTGAATGAATAAATTAAGCACAATAGTTGTCTGACTGACTTTAGAGTATTTATTAACCTTGGTGAGTTTGTATACACATAGACTTCCCAGTTGTATGATTCCCTTCTTTAGATAAGACAAGAAACATAATGAAAAACTAGCCCTTTGAATAATTTATACCAAAATCTTGGCCAAACAAGCTTTTTATGGATACTGCATATAGGTGAGAGAGATTATTCAGAGATGATCTATTTTTTAAAGGATTCTGAGGTACAGTTTGAGCTGTGTAGGAAAACTGTGCTCCATTTCAGAAAACGGCAAAAAGAGATCTTCAGTGACAACTGTTGATGGAAAACATTTTAGAATTTATATTCACACAGCACACTCAAGTTGTGGGATTATACTCCAAATCAATCATTAAATGAAGTTAGAGTATTCGCTAGAAACTATCTGGGAATAAACCTAGCAGGAAATATGCAGTGCCTACATGAATATATTTATAAAATTATGCTGAAGGACAAAACTAAACTAAAATGAGAAACAGATCTTGAATAAGAATCCCACTATTTAAAATTGTAAATCCTCCTAAAATTAAATAACTATAACATAATCTCAGGGAAATTTTTCAATATAATTTTGTGAGCAGTAACTTGACAGAATGATTCTAAATTTCACTTAACAGAATAAACAGATGAGATGAGCGAGGAAAATTCTAAAAAAGAAAAAAACAGTAACACATGTAATCAGAAGCATTCAAAAATTTAAATTTAATATAAAAATTATAAAGTGACAAACATCAGAAGCCTGTTGAAAAATCCCACTGACAGATCAGTTGAATAGAAAACAGCATAGAAATAATGAAACAAAAAATGATAATTTAGTTTGTGATAAAGGTAGCATTACAAATCAGACTTCTGAATAAATAATTTTATGAGAATTGGCTTCCATCCCTCCTTTCCCCCCCAAAATAAATTTTAGATGGGTCAAAACTCAAAATCCCAAAATAGAATTTAGGTGATTTGGGTTAATATTGGAGTTAAAAAAAAAAAAACAACTTTTGATATTTGACACAAAAACTGAAGCTACAAAAGTCTCATGGAGGGCGCCTGGGTGGCTCAGTTGGTTAAGCGACTGCCTTCGGCTCAGGTCATGATCCTGGAGCCCCAGGACCGAGTCCCGCATTGGGCTCCCTGCTCAGCAGGGAGTCTGCTTCTCCCTCTGACCTTCCCCCCTCTCATGTGCTCTCCCTCTCTCTCATTCTCTCTCTCAAATAAATCAATAAAATCTTTAAAATAAAATAAAATAAAATAAAAAATAAAATGTATGTTTAAAAAAAAAGTCTCATGGATAGGGGATGCTTCATGATGAAGTAACAGACAAAACTGAAACACAGAAGGCAACTAGAGAAAAAGTGCTTGCTGGCAACATATATGGCTAAAAGTTAATAACCATAATCTCTAGAGAGCTTTCTAAAAATCTGCTTATAAAAACAAATCAACACTAATAGGAAAATGGTCAAGGATAGTTTTAGTAGTTCTCAGATGATAAAAGACAACTGGTCAAAAAAACATAAGACACCAAACTTCCCTAATAATCCAAAGGAATGCACAGCAAAACTGCATGTGTGTGTATATTTGCATATCAGACTGAACATATCTCATGTTGATCAGATATGGAGAACTGGATATTTTTACGCATTCTTGATTGGAATGTTAATTGGCACAGTCTCGGAGGAAAGGGAATGTGAAAATATCAACATTTTTAAATGTATCCATCCTTTGACCAAGTAATTCCATTTTCCATTTTTAGGAATATAGCCTAAAAAAATCCTTGCACCAGCGTAGATATATAAAATGTTACTTTCCTCATTATTGTTGAAAAACTGAACTGTCCATCAACTGGAGACTAGCTGAAAAATTATGGTACATATTAGTAATAGCTGATATTTATTGATGCTTTTTTTCTAAGCACTTTATCATATATTTAGTCATTAAATCCTCCCAATAATATTATGAAGTAGGTACTTCATTCATCACAGTTTAAAAATGAGTATATATGATAAATCCAGGGACACCTGGGTGGCTCAGCTGTTAAGCGTCTGCCTTCGGCTCAGGTCATGATCCCAGGGTCCTGGGATTGAGCCCCGCATGGGGCTCCCTGCTCTGCGGGAAGCCTGCTTCTCCCTCTCCCACTCCCCCTGCTTGTGTTCCCTCTCTGGCTGTCTCTCTCTCTGTTAAATAAATAAAATCTTTAAAAAAATAAAAAATAAAAAATATATGATAAATCCACACAAAAGAACACTGTGTGACTATGAAATAAAGTGATATAACTAAATTCAGTGGAAAGAGCACCAAGATTTTTCTTGATTGAAAGAATCAAGTTGTAGAATAGCATGCATAGTATAATTATATTTATATTACATTGTGTAAATTCATATATTTATATTCAAAAGAGAGAATTCTAAAGGAAGGGTTAATAGTGGTTCTTTTCTGAACAATGAGACATTGGATTTTTTTTAAACTTCCTATTCTTGAACTTTTTACATACAAGGTATGCTTAAAATGAGGAAATTAGGCACCTCATAAAGGTTCTGTGGCTTATTTCACTTAGTATAATATATTCAAGTTCATCCACGATGTTGGAGATTGGATTTCCTTATTTTTTAAGGCTGAATAACATTCCATTTTTTTTTCTATTTAGATGTCAATGGACATTTAGGTTGTTTCCACATCTTGGCCATTGTGAAGAGTGCCTCAATAAATAGGGGTGCTGATATGTTTTTGAGATCTTGACTTCAATACTTTTGAATAAATACCCAGAAATGGGATTCTGGATCCACATATATAAGGTATGTAAAATAGTCACACTCATAGAATTAGAGTAAAATGATGGGTGCCAGAGGTTGGGCGAGGAAGGACATAGAAATCACCAATCAACAGACATAAAGTCAATTATGCAAGATGAATAATTTCTAGAGATCTACTATACAACATTGTGCCTACAGTTAACAGTACTGTATTGTACCCATAAAATGTATTAAAAGGGCAGATCTGATGTTAGGTGTTCTTACTGCAACAAAACCAAATTTTGAAAATGAAGTATTTTTTCATTTTGAGAAATGTAAAGTTAATAAAGCTTTTTCTATGTTCCATTTGATTCTCTTATACAAGTCCTAATAGATCTCCCCTCTTTTTAAAACTTTTTGGGCCTCAAAATCAAATTCTTAGCCCTTTCCCCTTATTTACCTTTATTATCCCAAGATTCCCTGAATGTGGGATGAAACAGAGTTCTCAGAATTGCCGGTCAACATGCTACCAACTCATTAATGCATTTTTATGTGAAAATACAGTAGTCTGGCCATTTAGGAATAGTTGCTAATTAAAGAGCTCAGAGTAGAAGCTATAGAAACCCTCAAAGAAATTCAGGAGACCTTTTTGTTCATACATGCTGCCACCAGAAAAAATAAAGACAAAGTTGAGGTGACTAGAACAAAGTATGTGAAATCAAAGAAAACAGCATGATGTAATGGGAGGAGAACAACCTAAGTTCTAGTCCTGGCCCTGCCACTGGCCAATACTGTCATTCTGGGCACGTTCCGTTTCCTCATGTAAGAAACTAGAGGTGAGACGAGTTCACTAGCATCCAAGGCTTTTCTCTGGATGTGCTTCAGGAGCCCCCACGAAGCTGGAGAGTCCCAAGGCAAGCGGGCTGGATCCTGGGCTCCCACCCTGCCTTAACGAAAATAACTCCATTTTTATTTATTTCATATGATGGGATTTCATGGAAGATTCTGATTGAATAAAGAGTTATAATGCTTAAAAACAAAAAAGAAGAGAGAAAAGTTTGAAAACCGCAAACTAAAGCTGATATCTGAGGTTCCTTATAGCTTTAAGTTCTTGTTTTGAAATTAATCTATGCTTCAGAATGTATGGGAGTGAGCAGTGAAAATGCAGTTTGCCCTGAAGAAAATTTCCAAGTCACTAAACATCAATCATGAAGAGTCTCTGTTGCTAACATGTGGCAAGTTGATTTTTTTTTTTTTTTTTGCTTCCCTCGGGTCAATTTACCATCTGCCTCATCTTCATGAAAACATTAATTTCAGCTTAATCCCCTTTCTTCCTCTCTGGTGGTAAAAGGACCTGGCTCACTTTGAAATAAAGCAAATAAAGTGCAGCTATGCTTTCATAGGCAGGGTGTTTTCCATGTGATTATTATAGAACTCCAGAATACTAAAATGAATACAGTAATTTAGCTCTTTTCAGAGACTCAAAGTCTTAAAAATCATTCCATTAAAATAAACTAAAATTCATTAAACATATAAAGTATTTGCCATATGCAAGGGACAGTGCAAGGTGTATCTGGTGATAGAAATGTGAAAGACTTTGCTCTCAAATCTATACTCTCTGGTAAGAGAGGACAGCAGAAGGATGTGAGTTCAAAGGAAAGAAGCGCCTCCTCATCGGTGGAAGGGACGTCTGGAAATGTTTTAAGAGTCTTGAAGGTTGGGCAGGATTTTGATAGGCATAAGTATGAGGACAGGGTATCTCTGGTGAAGAGAATTCTAAACTAAGAAGTTTTAATAAGCAATGCAACATTTGGTGAATATGTTCTTAAAAAGATTAAGCTGGTATTAGAATGGAGTGTAGATAGAAGAAGGCAGATACAAAAACCTGGGAAGGCAATTGGGATGCTGGGTGCTTCACTGCTCAGACAAAAAGGTGATGGAATAGGATGATGGCAGTGGAAATATCAAGAAAGTGATTGATGGAGCTACACCTAGAGCAAGCTTCCAAGAACTCAGAAAATGGCCAGAAGTACATGGTAGAACAGGTAGGAAGCCATTACAAGAGTCAAGGAAGAAGACAAATGGTAGCTGGGACTAAGGTGACTGGAGAGTAGAAGGTGAAGAACATGCATATTGGAAAACTATCTAGAAGTAAAACTAGCAGGGTTAAGTGATGGATTGGACATGGAGATGATGTTCAGGAACAACAGATGGGAGATGAGTCATGGGATCAGAGAGGCTGTGGGTTCCATTTTGGATATTTCATGCTGAGGAGTCTGAAGCATCCAAAAGGAGCTAGGGTAATGGGGAGTGCTCTCTATTTGACATATGGTTTTCTCAGAGGAATGTGAGATTTCAATGAATGCAAAGAACTGTAAGGATTAATGGGTTAAAAGTTACAGAATATATGGGAATTTTTCACAGAAGAAAAGGTATACAGTGGGGCCTACAGATGTGTCTAGAGAGGCAAAATTTAAATTAGGTAATTTGAGGGGTGCCTGGGTGTCTCAGTTGGTTAAGCACCTGCTGTCTGCTCAGGTCACGATCTCAGCATCCTGAGATCGAGCCCCACATCGGGCTCCCTGCTCAGCAGGGAGTCTGCTTCTCCCTCTCCCTCTGCTCCTCCCCCCTGCTTGTTCTCTCCCTCTCTCAAATAAATAAAATCTTTAAAATAAATAAATAATTTGATTATACTCTGCTGATAGAAATAGAAATTGGTACTCAATATGAAAAAAACAAAAGGTCTGTTTCTAGATTTTGTTTGTTTACTAATGCTTAATGAATGAGGGAGTTGTGTCTCTTCTGAGATCTTTGATGAGTGGAATTTTCTCTCCATCCCATGTTTGAATGTTTAGAACTCTGTTAATGTTCTATTTAGTTCAAGTGGTTGTATGTTGGTTCTTTGGCGCCATTGTCAATAATAAAATTCAACAAAACAAAACCCTAAATATGGCTTTGTTTTTCTCTTTTTAAACATATCTGATTCTCAGCCCAAACCAAGATCCAAGTTTTTCTTCTCATGTGGGAGACAAGTGTAAGTGACTGACCACCATTAAAATTACTTTATTCACTAGACCTCACTGACCTTTTGCTAACCTACCTCTCTATTCAGCCTCCCAAATCCTGCCTTTCCCTATTGTCTTTGTTAGCTTCCTTGATACAGACCTCTGCCCCTTCAGCAACTGCCTGCTATATTCTTATTCCTTCCCATGCGAGAAACCAGGGGAACCTGAATTTTTAACAAGGGTCCCACGTGATTTGATTTGTGAGATTAGGTAAATTTGAGAAAATCTGTGCAGAGCCTCTTCAGGGACCAACACAAGGGCCATGTTCCTTTTACCTGCTATACCCCCAGCAGGTCTGAGCTTTACTCTTTTCATATGAGGCTTCAATATGTTTTCATCTGAAGCAAATATCTTATTGCTCAAAACACTTGAAAACTGTGGTCATGGATCCATTACCACTTCCGACTTTCCTAATCTCTTTATCCATTCCCACGTCAACAATGCACTCACAACCAGTCTAGAATCCTTCAGCTACTTGATGAAGCATTCTTGAGGGCCAAATATGTGATAAGGCTTATTTTATGTGTTAAGTGTAACTGAACAAAACAAAATTCTTGCCTCATCTTACGTTGTAGTGGGGAATATAAGTAACAAAATAAGTAAGTTGTGTTTAAGTCTGTTTTCCTCCTAGAAGTTCCAAAGAAAATGGAATTTGTTAAGTTAGTGGGAAATCATACAACATTAACACAGGGCCAGAGAAAAGTTTACTTTCGATTTATTCTCTAAAGAAAGCAATTTCTAGGCAAAGTGAAGAGGTATATGAAATATAGGAAAGAGATTAAATGCCCTCAAATAATCTTCAAGTACATTGAAAGTACCATTCTAAACAACTGCTATTCTTCCTAGCGTGCATCTTGAGGGGAGGCAAAAAGTAGGCAATACTTTGTTAGTGTAGGTCTATTTACTGAGCACTCTTCAAGCTAAATAAACAAGTGAAATCAGAAATTCTAATTTTAATTTAAATTCTAGTATTAGAAAATAATGACTGTTATGGAGAAAAATAGAGCATGAAATGGAGAATAGGGAAATCCAGAGAGAGCAAGAAAAGAGAAAGAAAGAGAGAATGCACAATTTTAAATACGGAAGACAAAACACTCATGAAAAGATGACCATTGAATGAAGACCTAAAGGAGGCAAGAAAATGAGCAATGTGGGTATTTGGAAGAAAAGCATTTCCAGACACAAGAAATCACAGCAGACGCATAATTAGCATTAGTAGAGTGAATGGATATAAATGTAGGAACTGTTTTACCATGGTCACTTTCTCCTCTGGGAGCCATCCCTTCTCTTCCCATCCTTACAGCAAATGCCATGTGCTTTAACTAGAATCATCACTTGAGACTATGGTATTCCAACCAACAAGAACATTTATTACTGATATGATCCAAGGTCCTCTCTTCAGCTGAAGAAACTAAGGTAGACGGGCGTGTGACTTGACTGATATCAGAGTGCTCATTACGAGTAGGATAGAGCTAAAACTCAGGACTTCTGAAGTCCAGCCTTAACTTCTTGCAGCTGAAAAGATCTTTAATATGTGAATCAGAAATCTAAATGATTACATTTTTTCCAGTTACATTTTTCATATAAATGTTTTATTAGTGAACAGATACTCATACTAATGGGGGCAATATCCTTAACAGTGAATACTGCTTGTGAGTTCCCATACTTCCACATGTCTCAACAAAGAGAAAAGATGATGAAATAAAGGGAGAGAAAAAGAAGTGGGAGGAAAAAATGAATGAAAAGCAACATAATGTAATTCAATCATCTTTCACATACACGCAAATCTTTCTAAATCCTAGCTCTTTCCAATATATTGCATCAATACTTTCAATTTCTCACCAAAATTCTGAAATGGAACAATATACATATCCAAAAATTAAAATTTTTAATTTTCTTCTCCTCTATGGCACTGTTTTATCAACAAAGGAAGCATCCATCGTTGTCATCAATTAATGGAATCCCAACCAGTTATACTGGGATAGCTTGATGTTTACTGTTTTAATAGGATATCTCCTCAAACTTCAGATCCAAATTCCACCTGGTCATTCCATCCAGTCCCACTCGACACACTACCTTCCCTTCTCGTCTTATTTGGTAATGCAATCTCCATTTCCTCTACCATTTAATCTTCCTTGAGAAGCACTTCTGTTTCTGACATCTGTGCCCTTCCCATCCGTCCCTGTGAACTCGGAGATAAAGACAAAGTTTTCGAGAAATGTAAAGCTCATCTGTCAACGGACTTCCCCTGCCACCTGTCAGAGGCCTCACTGCCTCTCCCATGTGCACTCTTAACTTGATACCAACTTTTCTTGTTGAGCTCTCTTTGGAGAGTTCTCCTCCTTCTCTATTTTTTTTCCTAGTAAGTCTTTGTATATTGTATTTTATTCACAATGTATCTGATTACTCACTATTGTCATCATTTTGCATATAGCTCCTATGATATCATTTCTGCTGTATGAAAAGCCAAGCCGGGTATTTTAAGAAACTTCTATCTAGTCCTAAAACTCAAAGGCTAAACTTTAGGGTTTAACCTATAATCTTGGTATTTGAAGAGTTACCACAGCTGCTACAGCTGCCAAGATGAGTATGGAAGCAAACAATCCCTTCTCTTCAATGACCTCACCATATTTGTTCACGCCCTTAAAATAATTAGGCTGGATTAGTGCAATGAATTCTGGGTTTAGGGCGATCCTTCAAGACCACCTGTGAGATTTAGTTAGCCTGCCTACTTTAGGATCCTGGTCAGATGAGCAATGTTCTACTTGCTCCATACATCTAATTTGTAATCTAGAAAAAGTTCACCTTATAATGAATTTCTGGGGAAAAAAATTTCTGGCTCATGTGTATTTTCTCAGCATCTTTTACTTTGAGAGTAAAATGAAGACATAGTGTTCTTACATAAAAGGCACTTCTTCCCCTTCCATCCTCACCCACTAGAAAAAAACAAAAAACAAAACAAAACTGTCTGAACAGCTTCCTGTTTGCAGGGAAAATGGGTCAAAATGAAGGAGCTGTAGGTTAGTTTTCCCTGACAACAGGGAGGACATGGAAAAGTGTTCTCTGTTATGAACTCTTCTATATTTTCGCCTCCATTCCCATCTCTCTTTTACTTCTCTTGGATTGAGGCCTTTGGGTTCTGACCAGAGACAGCACCACTCTGAGGACTTCTCTACCTTTCTCCTTCCCCCGCAGTTCATGGGGCTCATCACCCCCCTATGCACGTAGACACATGTAGTCATTCCCGTCTATTTACACTCTCTTAATTCTAGAAAAAAGTAGTCACTCTACTCTCTGTTTGTATAGATAATCACTTATTTTTTTTGCATTAGGCTTTGTTGTTTGCAATCTATTTTCCACATTAGAATTCTTAAAGGTTTTAATTTTTAAACTTCCAGATACAGTACCTAGCACACTGTACAAACTCAAAGGAAGTTCACTGAAATAATTAATTTAACTTATTTAAACCAAAGTAGTATGTGCATGTGATAACAGTTCAAAGGGTTTTGACGAGTGTGTGATGAGAAGCAGATATCCCACCCCATCCCTCTCCACTTCAAAAAAAAAACCTTCTTTGAATTTCTGTGTAGATCTTTTGGTGCATAACTCTATATAATATGCTTAGAGTTTTACTTCTTGATTTAACCACTTTACAAAATAGCTACCAACTCTCCTTATTAAAGGAGGCTTTAGCTCACTCCTAATTGCCCTTAACGGTTCTCCTCCCAATGGTTGATGGTTGGATAAGTCCACAATTCCTGAAGTTCTTGGAACTACATATGTTTCAGAATTAATTTTTTCAGAATTTACAAAGGTAATACTGTGTGTATATTATCTGCTACAAAACCCACACGAAGTGTTTCCACAGTAAAACATCTCAACAGTCACGTTCAGTGGGATATAAGAAGATTATAAAGAACTTCATATTAGTGCAAATCAGGTTTTACCAGCAAAAAAATTGCCAAAATTTATCTTCGTCGGCTTGTTACAATGAACCCAGAAGTTACATCAATTGCTTAGTCCTCTTTACCCTAATTCAGATTCATGAATATTACCAGAGTAACAAAATTCAGTTCTCTCACTTTTTAAATTTCTTCACGTGCTTAATCAAAGGCAAAATATCCAATTATTTAGTTTCTATCAATCTCACTATTTCATTCTGATTGGGCTACACAGTTGGTTTCTTTTCAACTGCTCTTTTTAAGTAAGAGCTCAATGCTACTGTGCTTTTTTTTTTTTAACTCTCTTCCTACTTGATTGCTCACTAAGGTACCTCTGTAATGGTACGCCACTGCAATTATGTCTACAGAAAACAAAGAAACTTTCAGAGGGTCAAGGATACCTCTGATGCCCTCAAACATGCAGGAATCATTTCAATTTCAATCAAGCAGATAACCAGATGTTATAATTATTGTTTACAATGTTTCTCAGCAATAATAAAAATACTCTAGAAAATTTCCCCAGTCCATTATCTAAAAGATGCTGAACAAATATAAAATATTATTCACTAAAAACTAGCTTATTATAATTCAGGAAATATATAGCTGTTGACCATTCTAGTTTAAAATATGACAAAAAAAAAACCTATGAAGACAGGTAGTCTGTGTATTTTCCCAAATGCAGTCACTGTGAACTGCTCCCAGCCCCTGCACCGCCAACACGTCACACATTTCTTCAAAAAGATTTGCCTCTTTCCCTCAGAATTTTTCTCAAGGAATAGTCAACGACAGAACAAAATTTCGTTGATAGGCTGTGAGGAAAAAAGCCACGAGAGAATGGAATACTGCCTGGCATACAGTATATTCTAAAATAATAGTTGGACTGAATTTTCAGAAACAAAATTAGTCAGGACAAGCAAAAGAAAGAATGAAAACAAAACAAACAAGTGGTGTGTAATAAGCAATAAGCCTAAGAAAATAAAGTAGGAAGCCAAAATTCAACCAGACAAGTCATCTCTAATAGAAATGAGGTCTCCAGCATATTTAAAGCTTTGTCCCGTTGACTCTGCACTGGCTTCTACACCAAAGGAGCCACCAGGGCTTTCAAATATCTCCAAGAGTAAAGGACTGTGCACGAGTAGTTGGCAGGCCCTAACCCCACCAAGCACATGGTGTCCCACCATCATGTTGGCTGTGAGTCTCTGAAAGCGGCTTTAGCACCGCTGCTCGCCTAAGAGGGAGAAGCAGCAATGAAAGAAGAGTCAGTGGAAGCTCTCGAGCTTAGAAAGAAGTCTCTACCTCTCCCTATTTCAGTGATGATGCTGCAAGGATGCTGGAGTCAGAACATCTCTAAGTATCACTATGCGGGTGACAGCGCTTGTGCACCGGAATCCTAATCACAACACTGCTTCTCTTGGAAGGAGGCCATTTCCGCTGGAACAAATAATCATAGATGTGCCACCTCAATTAATAAAGTGAGACTCTTGTGAATCTTGGAAATGAGCTGGCAGAAAAAAATAATAAATTATGGCTTTCTAATAGTGGAATGACATTTTAATGTCATCTTCAGAATCCATTGCTGTATCTAATTACATCTCTAATTACAAAGGGAAAATATTTAGATGGGAAACTTGTCTTATCCTGGACTTGAAATCTGAGCATAAACCATGGTGACAGACAAAGGTTTCACCTCATCAGATTATACCTGAAGCTGAAAGTTTTATCTTCTTAGTCTCCAAATTTAAAAGTTAAAGTTACTCAGAGATACTCAAGATCAAATTAGAGACAAATGATTAATTCCTGTCAATAAATGTTTCTTTCTTATAAATGGAACTTAACTTCTTAGGCAAATGTACACACACACACACACACACACACACACACACACACACACAATCTCATGCACCTATCACACAAATCAGTTACTGAATATGCTTTTTAAAAGTTCAAGTGAGGGCGCGTGGGTGGCTCAGTTGGTTAAGCGACTGCCTTCAGCTCAGGTCATGATCCTGGAGTCCCTGGATCGAGTCCCGCATCGGGCTCCCTGCTCGGCAGGCAGTCTGCTTCTCCCTCTGACCCTCCCCCATCTCATGTGCTTTCTCTCTCTCTCATTCTCTCTCTCTGTCAAATAAAATAAATAAAAAAATCTTTAAAAAAAATAAAAGTTCAAGTGAAAATTATTACGAACTCCAATGAAGATTAGAAAAAAGACTCTGAGTTAGCTCGAATTTAGAATTCCCATAGTGTGGGAATTCTAACATCCCATCTAACAGCTTTTGTTTTTAAATGATTCTTTTAAGATTTTATTTATTTATTTGAGAGAGAGAGTGAGACTGAGAGAGCCCAAGTGGGTAGAGGGAGAGACTGAGGAAATGGGACAAGCAGACTCCCTGCTGAGCAGGGAGCCCGATGTGCGACTCGATCCCAAGACCCTGGAATCATGACCTGAGCCAAAGGCACACGTTTAACTGACTGAGCCACCCAGGAGTCCCATTAAATGATTCTTTTAAGTAGTTACACAGTATGAAGGAGAAGACCCAGGATCCAGAAAAACTTTCTACCTGAAGAAGTAGATTAAATTAGCTTTACAATAAAAACTCTGGTGATGCCAAACAACGATGACAGTTTTTGCTTAATATATTGTCTTAAATTTCAAAAATTAACTTGCAAAATAATTTCAAGAGGTATTTAATCTCTTTGATGCCAACCGGCTTTCTTTAACAATGAATTTCCAATTGCTCTGTGAAATTTGTTAAACTTTTCTTAAGTATCCAGAAATGCACAGCTCACAGAATCTTTGCAAACCAAACATTCCCATGGAACCAGCACCAGCTAAGGAACAACATTATCAAGAACTCCAAATATCACCCACCTTGTGCCCTCTTCTCAAGATGCCTTTTAACTCACCAGGTCAAAGTGGTTTCCACAAAATGTCATTTCTGGAGCAGGTATAGAGTGAAGCAAGACTACCCTGCCATTGCCGGTTCTGTTGGCCTGAAGCGTAGCTAGTTTGTGCGAAGCAGGCTCCTTCTGAAAGTGGGTAGTGCCCTGGGCGGGTGACCATGGAGCAGCTGCTGCTCTCCCATCCTTCAGGAGAAGAGTTAGGTGAGGGAGACAGTGTGCGGGGGGAGAAAAGGACACTGGACTTGGAAGGCTGTAAAACCAGCCTCTTGAGATTCAGATTTTCCTCCTCCAAACAGTTATGTGACCTGGGGCAACTCAGCTAACATTTCATGATCTTAGTTTCCCTTATCGATCAAAAAAAAAAAAAGATGTTTGACTGTATGGTCTCTAAGTTTTGTTACAAGGCAAAAATGTTAAGGTCTCCTATTGGAAGGATGCTTGGATGTGCAGGTGAGGTATAAACAGGTCAGAAGATAAGGAAGTAAGTATTCTCTCCATCAGAACTGGTCTGACTAGAGGGCCTTCTACCATTTACCTTCCTGTTTCTGGAATCATATGTTCAGCCTGGATTAGAATTATTTGATTATCCCTTCTTATGTATTTATGATGTTAATAAATAATTCCTAAGACCGTAAGTTAAGTGTACAAATTTACTGTTTCCTTTTTAGTCTCCTGTGACAATATAAAGTAAAATGCCTGGGCTTCCATCGGCCTGGCCTCTCCTGAGCCAGTCAGAGATGAACGAGTCCAGCATATCCACAGCATCTCACACCTCCTCCTGGGGTCACCTGTGTACCGTAGGCATAGGAAGTTCACCACACATATACATGAAACATGAAATACTCAAAATGTGATGCCCATGAATGAGCAGATGATTTCTGAGCTGAGCCTTGCTCAGAGATAGGGAGTAAGTCGATTGTTTTGCAAAACTACTTTATACCATATGAAATATCTTTAGTGACTGTACAACAGTAAAAGACATACATCAGCTTCTATTTAAGAGCATCAAAACCCCTGACAATTGGTTCACATGAATCACTGTCAGGGAGAAATCTTCCAGCAGCAGTGACTAGCCTCAGTTTGCTATCTGGCTGAGATGCGACTGATATCAGGATCAGAGTAACCTTCTAACTTCAAGCCAGAATATAGAAACTGCCATGAAAACAAGAATTAGAAATCTCATAACTGACGTCCCTCCCTCCTGTCCTTTCTTTCTTATCATTCCAATATCTTCCCTGCACTTTCCCTTCTCCGATTCATCAGACTTTTCTATATGACATTAGAATAAGCCTGGCCAGGGGCGCCTGGGTGGCTCAGTCATTAAGCATCTGCCTTCAGCTCAGGTCATGGTCCCAGGGTCCTGGGATCGAGCCCCGCATCGGCCTCCCTGCTCGGCAGGAAGCCTGCTTCTCCCTCTCCCATTCCCCCTGCTTGTGTTCCTGCTCTCGCTGTGTCTCTGTCAAATAAATAAATAAAATCTTTACCAAAAAAAAAAAAAAGAAGAAGCCTGGTTGAACAGCTCTGCTGCAATTGTCTGCGTGAAATGAATGCAAACCAAACCAGGGCCTGTTAGCTACAAGTTCGTTCCTTTGCTTCACTATAGTGAATAAACAGAATTAAAGATCATGAACAATGTGATCTCAATTATGTAGAAACATTACAACAGGCCCTCCAACCTCCTCCCCTGGGCTCATAAATACCATCCGTGAAAGGCAGACAGACTCACAAAACTCCAGATTCCATTTTCTTTTCAATTTCCACCTGTTGCTTAAAAAAGCCATTTCTTCACAGTTTTCCTCTGACTTTACTTCAGTATCTACAGCAGAATTGGACAGAAACTCAAGTTTTAGTAATGAGTATACAACTTTGTATGATGTGTAGTCTCCATAGATCTAGAGTTTTTCCGTTTTCCATTCACCCAACCCATCAATTTCCAAAAAAAAAAAAAAAAATTGTTTAAACTAGTCATCGTGTGACAAACTCAGAGCAGCAACTTTCTCCAGTCATATTCAGCCCACATGAGATACTTAAGGATGTAATAAAATATAAAAAAGCATATTTTAGCAGCTTGCTATTTTGAAAAAGGAAAAAAAAATCCCTTCAGACAGTAATCAATTGCATTGTGGTGGAGATTTCTGCAAAATACATTAAGCAGTTCGCGCCTGTGGCAATGGTCACTGCACATATTTTGGAATGTCTCCCAGACTCTAAGACTTTTTCCAGACGTCCAGGAGGAACTTTAGTATGAGAGAGATCCTGCTCTGGGCCTTGAAAAAAAAAAAAAACTGTAGAAGGAAAACTTTTGAAGGTTCAGTTTCAGCTGGATTTTGTTTCTTAGACAGCCCAGTTGCCGGGGTTATGGAAAATACTAGTAATTATGGAGTGACGATAATCAGAAAAGTTTCCCCCTCTGTCTTTTTTGTCTGCAGTCTTAATTAGTTAATCGAGGTTTTGGTTAAGCAATAATGCAACTTCGCTTCCTAAGTGTCTTTATGAGCAGGGGAGAGTCTATCCCACCCTAGACACTGAAATCACCAAGAGATATTATGATAATATTTTCTAATTATTAGATACAAACCATAAGATATATCTCTGTTTACTCTACTGCCCTTTTGCTGTAAGAGCAATCTTAAATTTGCTCAGGAGTTATGCCTTAGGGGAGGAAATCACTGGATTTAACAAGTGCTCTTTAACCATCTCTTTCCTCTGTCATGTTTAGATTTAAACTCTTCCCTCATGAGGGGCTTTTCCTATGGTTAGGAATGAAATCTGAGTATAGAAACTGACATAGTTTATATCTGAAAGGACATATTGATGTATGCTAGAGCCAAACATTTTCCACAGACATCTATTACCCTTTCTTCTCTGTCCCAAAGGCATAACTTTTTTTTGAGGAGGAGGGGCGCATTTTGTGCCTCCTATAAATTGAATTCATCTTACCAATGAAATAAGTAAATGAAAGAAAGAGTTTTCCTAGTCTTCTTGTTTCATGTTATATCTTGGTTCCCTTTATAGTCTTCCTGATTTGCTCAGATCCAACTTTGTTATTTTTTTGTTATTCTTATGTTGGCTTAATAGTCCCATTTTGCTTAAGTTCCAGATCAGTTTTACTCTGTTCTCCAATCCATACAGCTCCTGGTGTGAGAAACAGGTGCTTCTTGGCCTCCTTTCTTCAATTCCAGTCCTTGCCGCAAGGGCTGAAAGTCAGTGGTCCTTTAGGGAGGCAAATGTCATTTTCCTCATCTTACTGATTCTCTCATTTATTTGTTTCAAATCTAAAGAGGCAAAGAAAAGCATGCTTCCTTGCTCCTGATTTTATATGTATTTTATATATATATATAATGTAAAATATTTTATGCCATTTACAAGATAGGTGGTTTGGAAAAAGCACTAATTTAGGAATCCGAAGAACTGGGTTATGCTTCAAGCTTTGCCATTTATTGGCAGGGTGACCTTGAGAAAATCACTGAATTTTCTTAAATTTTAATTTTCTCATCTGTAAAATAGGAATAATACCTGCCTTGCCTAACTTACAAGAGCCAGATGAGATAGTCTATGTCAAAATACTTCTAAGGTAACATCTGTAAAGAGCTCAGAATGGTGTGTGGTGCATGGTAAACACTATAGAAGTGTAAGCTACAATATTAATATCATCATTATTATATAATTACTATTAAAACTGCAGAGCACCAGACAAATAAGTAATCACTCACTAGTGCGTTTTTGATAGTTGTATTATACCATCTCATGATTAGTAACATTTTTAAGTGTTTTTCTTATTATTATCTCATGATTAGTAACATTTTTAAAAATTGTAATTTTATAAATCTATTTAGCTATTTAAAACAGACTTCAGTAATGCATTTTCCAGGTGATGAAAAAAAATGGCCTCTGAAATATTAGGATGAAAAAAATCACTAAGCTATATGAGATGCTCATTGCCTGAGCTGACAAGACTTTTCTGGAGCTCCAGCTGTGAATGGGCAAGGACCCAGGCAGGAGCACCGCAAATATAGTACTATGTTACTATAGGGCTCTTGGAAAGGGTGTCAGAGTCCCCTCCCTGCTTCAATCCAAGAGCAACTCAGCCTGGCCTCTCTGAAGCCAGTCAGAGATGAGTGAGTCCAGCATATCCAAGGCAGTTCTTGAGATCCACTGTCTTGGCTTCTGGATGAACAGAAATGTCTAATGCACCCAAATCATGTCCAGCCCTAGGCAGAGTTGAAAAGTCATCAGTGTTCACCCTGGGGCCTGTATTAGTTTGCTAGAGCTGCCCTAACAAAATACCACAGACTGGGTGGCTCACACAACAGAAATTTCCTTTCTCACAGTTCTGGAGACCCAAAGTCCAAGGCGAGGTGTCAGCAGATTTGATTCCTCCTGAGGCTCTTTCTTTGACTTGCCGATGGTAGCCTTTTCTCTGTGTCCTCACATGGTCTTTTCTCCATGTGTACCCCTAGTGTACCCTTGTATGTCCAAATCTCCTCTTCTTTTAAAGACACCACTTACAGTGGATTCGGGTCTGCCCTCATGGCCTCGTTTTAACTAAATCACCTCTTTAAAGGCCCTTTATCCAAATATAGTCACATTTTGAGTTACTGAGGGTTGGGCTTCAACGTTTTGGTGGGGTAGGGAGGGACACGACTCATCTCATAACAGGGCCCTCTCTCCTGGTTAGTTCTCCCACCAGTTACTTCCTTTCCACCAGGGTCTATGTAGTTCAACATATTTTCTTTTCCCCGTGGATCCCTAGAGCTCATTGCTCCTGATTACTTCTAGAGAAATTTAATTATGCACAAATGTGCAAGTGCTTTGAAATCTATATTGTAATCTGAAAATGTTACATTATTATGACTTCTTTGAGCCTAAGCCTGGCAGTGTCAAGGACTAGAGAGTCTGCAGGACAGCATCTTATTCCTTGGACTAACATAAGACCAAAAATGTGGACAAGCCTGCTTTATCAGTCAGGGTTCTCTAGAAAGACAAAACCAATAGAGAGAGAGAGAGTGTGTGGGTGTGTGTGTGTGAAAAAATAAAATATGTAACAGGATGAACAAGCTTGCTGCTCATTAATAAATCCTGAGATCTACCAGTCATTGTAGGGTGGTGAAGAAATAAGACTCAGCCGCTACCAGTAATACTTCATGGACAAAGGAAATGTGATAAGGGCTATCACAGGAACTCACAGAAGTGACAAATTAGCCTAGGGTGCTTTGGGAGGCTTCACAAAGAACAAGACTTTTGAGCTTGATTTTACGATTTGAATATAAATTTTCCAAGCAGAAAATGAGCTTAGAGAAGATTTCAAGTCAGCAGTTCTCAAAGTGTGGACCATGGTCCCCTGGGAATCAGCAATACCCTTTACAGGGGGCCCACATGATAGGCCCATGTGGTGAAAATTATTTTTGTAACATTAATGCATTATTTGTCTTTTCCACTGTGTTGACATTTATCTTGATGATTCAGAAGTAATGGTGGTAAAACTGCTGGTGCCACAGATCAAGGCAGGGGCATCAAACCGCCCTAGTAGTTACAGTCTTCAATGTCAAGCTGCTGCAGTTAAGAGAAGGAGAAGGAGAAGGAGAAGAAGAAACTGCTGCCAGATTTGCTTAAGAATATCCTTGATAAAAGAATAAAAATTATTAATTTTTAAAAAATTTTTTTTAAAGATTTTTACTTATTTGAGAGAGTGAGAGTGAGAGAGATCACGGAGGGAGAGGGAGAAGCAGGCTCCCAGCTGAGCAGAGAGCCTGATGTGGGACTCGATCCCAGGACCCTGAGATCATGACCTGAGCCGAAGGCAGACGCTTAACCAACTGAGCCACCCAGGTGCCCCCGATTTTTAAAAATCTTCACCTTTCTATATGTGCCTTTTTAATATTCTATGTGATGAAATGGAGAAGTACACATAAAACACTTCTGCTATATCCTATAGTTCAATGGTTGTTTCAAGGAAAAGCACTTGTGTGATGTTGGAGTTGTGCTTATTTTGTGGAACACTATTTTTACTTGAAAGAATCACTAACAGACAAACTACGATAATTCAAATAGATCACATACTCTAAAGCTACACTTCCATGAAACTGATTCAGTTGTTTGACATTTCAAGGGAAATAACCAATAGTATTAGTTGCCAGTCATAAAATTAGAGATTTTATGTAAATATTAAAATTTTGGAAAACTCGCCAGCTTCCCAATACTTAAGGACTTAGCTGATGCACTCCGTGGCAATATTAGTCAATGTGATTTTTAAATATTATTTAATGAAATTGATAAACCTTTGGAATATCTACATATCATTCAAAGAACCAATATTTCCCAAATGGCTAGTGCACAATACTACAAAATCATGCATGCATAAAAGATCCATTTAAAGTGCAAACAAGACAGAACACGGACTTTAATGTCATAGGCTATGAAAAGTTAATTGATATGATTCTGGATCTACATTGTAACTAATCTTTAAGAAATTATGACTTGTTGAGTTTTGGTGTAGTATTAAAGAAGAATATCTACAAAATTATCTGAAAAGTTTATTAAAATACTCAATCCTTTTCCAACTACATCTCTGTTAGAATCTGGATTTTCTTCAAATCCTCACAACAGATTGTAGCAGCAGATATGAGAATCTGTCTGTTTCTGACCAAGCCAAACATTAAAGAGATTTGCAAAATTGCAAAATAATGTCACTCTTCCATTTTATTTGTTTGGGAAAATAGTTATTTTTCACAAAAATTTATTACTTAGGATAACATGCAATGGGTTTATTATTTTAAATAAATTGATGTATATATTTTTTATGTTCTCCATTTTAAGTTCTAGTATGTTATATGTCAATAGAGATAGGCTATAGTCCATATAAACAAAGGCTCTTTGTAAGTATTTAAAGAATACTTTCAGGGGCACTTCGGTGGCTCAGTCAGTTAAGCGTCAGTTAAGGCTCTTGGGTTTCCTGCTTGGGTCATGATCTCAGGGTCATGGGATCAAGCCTCACACGGAGCTATGCACTCAGCATGGAGTCTGTTTGAGATTCTTTCCTTTCCCCCCTCCCTCCCCCTCTGCTCCTCTCCCTACTTGTGCTCTCTTGCAGTCTCTCTCTCTCAAATAAATAAGTAAATCAATAAAATCTTAAAAAAAAAAAAGAATACTGTCCGAATTTAAAGGGATCCTGAGACCAGAAAATCTGAGAACTGTTACTTCATTTAAAGGAACTCGTTTGTATAAAAGCAAAGATCACGCAAGGGAAACATAGTGAGTTTCTGAAGTGAAAATTGGCATAGGTTTTTCTGAAGACTTGGCTGGAGATGAGGGTAGGAAGGTTAACCAGGCAGATTATAAAAGAAGCTGCATGCCCTGATTAAAAGTTTGAATTTCATCCTTTATACAATGGCTTTCAAACTTTCATGACTATAACCCATGGGCAGACATACATTTTACATAAAACAGCACCCAAACACACACATGTTTATATAGATAAATATAACTAGAGCAGAGTTTCAGAAAACAATACTTTACAAGACGTGATGTATTCTATTTTATTTTCCATCAAATTTGTAAAAGTTCAATGCAAGTCACTAATTTGAATTCACTATTTATTAATAGCTTGCAACCTGTAATTTTTAAAGTACTGCTCTATGTAATGGAGAATCAAGGGGCAGCAGATGTTTTACCCAGGGAAGTGACATGATCACATTTGTGCTTTTAGAATCACAATGTGGCGTGGAGGGTGAAACATTCAGGAGACTGTTGTCATTATCCAGGAGAATGATGGTAAGGATATGACCTAAGCCAGAGGACTGAGAGGAGGCACTATATTTGAGAGAAAAAAGGACTAGTAGGATTTGAAGACAAGATGATGTAAGGTTTGTAGAAGAAGATATATCCATGATAACTCTGAGGAAGTTTGTAATTTGGGAGAATTGTACAGCTGCTGAGGCTATTAACTAAGATACAACATGCATGAGGGTAATAGGTTTTCAGGGCATAGAGGTGAAGGTGAAGGCAGAAATAAATAAATAGAGTTTTGGATGGGCTGGATTTCAAGTTATTCAAGTAGTTGCCCAAGATGGGAACAGAAATTTGATTCCATTGAAGTAGGAAGAATTCAAGTGTGAAAATAAAGAAATAATTGGCCATAGGTTTCCATACTGCCATTTCAGGGACACTGTGGTAGTCCTCTCAGTCTAAGAACACACTATCAGGTGTGTTCTTTTGGAGCACAAATTATACATTGTATCAATTTATGCGATCTACCTCTAGTTCTAGAAGACACAGTATCACTAAAAATAATAAAACAAAAAACATGCCAGTTTTAAGTTTCAAAATAAATTCACAAAGGCCATTGTATTGTGAAATTTCCTCAACATGGCTCATTATACAAAAAAAGAAAGAAAAAGGCAGCACATATGGTCTGTGTCAACATGTGTCATAGCACTGGGAGATGTTACATACTGCTAAGAAAATCTTTTTCGTGACAATAAAACCTCAGCGTGCAGAAGGATATAAATACTTTATGATCCAACTGTAAGAAAGTGTTACACTCATTTTTTATAAAGATGTGGGAGAAAGGACACAAACGTCCATATCATATGAGTGGAGAAATGTTAAATTTGTAAGCATTCAAAATTTGGGGCACAAACCCCCATTCAATTAGTTTCTTTTTAAAAGCCTCATGTCAAACTTACCTATTATTACTGAATACGTGTTTCATGGCAACAAAACCCTTGGCACAGATATTTTGTTGAAAAATATCAAAGGTCTCTATGACCATTAAAAATGTGGCACAATATTTTATCCAGTTTATAGTAATGGAAATCAAGGAATCAAATTGGCTAAGCAGCCTTGCAAATATCACACACTACATAAATAACCAAGTTAGTAATCAAACTTATATCATAATTTATCCACTATATCACACAGCCATGCAACTGAGGAATTGCACACATTTTGCTCTAGTACCAAGCCCATATAGAACACTATTATTTAATAAAATACTGGGACTAAACATTTTCAACATGCATGGATTATTAAAAATAACTCACTGTTATACAAAAGCAAACTCCACGCACTATACAGAGAAGAAATGCAGATAAATAATGTGATAAATTCTACTAGAAATAACACGTGTCAACTTCACAAGGAAATCTGATTGTTTACCATAATCATCAAAAATCTTAAAAATAGATTCATATAGTGTTAAACACATGCAAAATGTCTAGGATCAGATATCATATAAACAACTTGCTGCTGCTGCTAAAATGTTGTTCCCTAATAACCTGGTTGGGCAGTTCAGCAACCAAAAACCGCTTCATGACCCGGACTTGTCAGCACAATGTTTATGCTTCGGTTTCTCTGACCAAAAGAGCCTGAACACATCAATGAAATGCAACACTGAATCTCAGCGGATGTAGCACTTGAGGGCTTGCAAGCAATCTAAACATGGGGTCTGAAGAAAGCAGCCTGTGGCTCACCCTTTGGGGAACACAAGGTACCTTAGTTACACAATAGCAGTTAGCAGGTCAGAGCAGAGATTAAAGAGACCCACCAGCTCATTCTTTGTCCGGAACATAATATTTAATCATAGCCAAAGACTAAGCAGAAGTTTAAATTACAAGCCCAACTTCCTGTTTTGTAATTTTTAATCATCAGTTCTCCCCAGTGGGGCTCAGCTTATTTGGTCATTGTCTCTATTCAGGTGTGTTCTGTTTTATGCAACAGATAATTTCTAGAAATAGGGAAAGGGGTGAATCACATTCTTATAATTGGATTAATACTTCCTCCAATGACAAATGTCATCATTTTAGATTTAATCCTTTAACTTTAGATTTCTCTGACTCGCTATTGCTCAGCCTTCTCTCAAACAGTAAAGTGAGACCACAGTTCAACATTAAAATTCACCATAGAACAAAACCAGTTAAAAGGACTAGGTAGATTAGTCCTTTGTAAAGTAAAAAAAATTATAACATTTATAAAAAAATATTATGTTCTTCTTCTTATAGCTGTGGTATTGTTATATTTATGTCTCATATCCATTTCATATTTTGAAGAATTTCAGTTCATCTCATTCAACTTCCATGAAATACCCCAGTCACTGTGTAAAGTCTTAGTGATACAAAATTTAAAAACATGGTCTATACCCTCAAGACCTCCACCATTTAGTAGAAGAAAACACACACACACACACACACACACAAATTATGAAATATGCCACATAAAAGTAGATACACAGTTTACAAACAGAACATTTGAAAAAGTGATTAACCAATTCCAGGAAAGACACGATCTAGCAAAACTCACACAAAAAGAAATAGATAATCTGAATAGGCCTATTCTGTTAAATCATCTGAGGAATAGCCTTCCAAAAAAAATTAATGGTTTTATTGGTGAATTCCACCAAACGTGTAAGGAAGAAATGATATTAGTTCTCTACAATCTCTTACAGTAAACAGAGGCAGAGGTAACACTTCCTAACTCATTCTATTAGGATAGCATTACTCTAAAATAAAAACCAAATAAAGTCATTACAAGAAAGGAAAACAAAACATCAATATCACTCATTAACATAGATGTAAAAATCCTCAACAAAATATTAGCAAATCAAATCTAACGATGTATTAAAAAAATTATGCACCATGACAACTGGGATTTATTCTAGGTATGCAAGATTGGTTCACTTCTCAAAATCAGTTAATATGAGGAACACCTGGGTGGTTCAGTAGGCTAAGAGTCTGCCTTTGGCTCAGGGCATGATTCCAGAATCCTGGGATCAAGCCCCATGGTGGGGGGGGGGGTCCCTACTCAGTGGGGAGTCTGCTTCTCTCTCTCCCTCTGCCCTTCCTTGTCACTCATACTCTCTCTTTCTCTCACTTGCTCGTTCAATCTCTCTCAGATAAAGAAAATCTTTAAAAAAGTCAATGTGATCCATCACATCAATAGGTTAAAGAACAATAACAAAAAAATCATATGATTATATAAATAGATGCAGAAAAAATATTTGACAAAAATCCAACACCCATTCATGATAAAAACTCTCAGCAAACTAGGAATAGAGGGGGAACTTCTTCAACTTGATAACATATAGCTACAAAAAACCTAGAGCTAACATCATACTTAGTGAAGAGAAACTAGATGCCCTCTCCTAAGATCAGGACCAGGCAAAAATGTCCCCTCTTATTATTCCCTATTCAATATCATGCCAGAAGTCCTAGGTAATGCAATAAGAGAAGAAAAGAAAGAAAAGATGTACAGATTGTAGAAGAAGAAATAAAACTGTCTGTTTACAGAAAACATGATTGTGTAGAAAATGCCAAAGAACTGACCCAAAAAACTCCTGGATCTAGTAAGTGATTAGAACAAATTTGCAAGATACAGGTTAATATACAAAATTCAATTGTATTCTTATACACCAGCAATGAATAACTGGAGTTTGAAATTAAAAGTAGAAAACCATTTATATTAACACCATAAAGGGAGAGAAATACTAAGGCATATATCTAACAAAATATGTATAAGATCTATATAAGAAAACTATCAAACTGATCAAATAAATCAGAGAACAGCTAAATAAATGGGCAGATATTCCATGTTCACAGACAGGAAACTAAGTATCATTAAGATGTTCATTCTCAATTTGATTTATACATTCAATGCAATCCCAATCAAAATACCATCAAGGTCATTTTTTGGACAATGAAAAACTGATTCTAAAACTTATGTGGAAAAGCAAAAGACCCAGAACAGCCAACACAATACTGGAGAAGAAGAGCAAAGTCAGAGGACTGATCCTACTCAAATTTAAGACTCACTATAAAGCTACTATAATCTCAAGAGAGTGTGGTATTTGTGAAAGAATCGACAAATAGATCAGAGGAACAGATAGAGAGCCCAGAATATAGTTAACTCATCTTTGATAAAGGAGCAAAGGCAATTCAGTGGAGAAACAATAGTCTTTTCAACAAATGGTGCTGAAATGACTGGACAGGCACATTAAAAACAAAAACAAAAACAACAACAAAAAAAACCCTGCATCCACACACTGATCTTACACATTTCACAAAAATTAACTCAAAATGGGTCATAAACTTAAATGAAAAACACAAAACTGTAAAACATTTAGAAAATAAGATAGAAAATCTAGTGACCTTGCTTTGGGCAATGAGTTTTTAATTAAGTTAAAAACCTCTGCTATGTAAAAGACACTGTTAGGAGAACGAAAGGATGAGGCACAGACTGGAAGATAATATTTGCAAAACACTAATCTGATAAAGGACTGGTATCCAAAATATGCAAATAACTCTTAAAACGTAACAATAAGAAAAGAACCCAATTTAAAAACAGGTGAAAGACATGAACAGGCACCTATCTAAGAAGATTATACAGATGACAAATCAGCATATGAAAAGAGCTCCATAGCATATGTCATCAGGAACTGCAACCTAAAATAACAATGAGATACCACTACGGTATTAGTAGTGGTATCAAACAAAACAAAACTGACAATATCAAATAGTGGTGAGGATGTGGAGCAACAGGAACTCTTCTTCATTGCTGGTAAAAATGCAAAACAGTACAGTTACCTTGGTAAATTCTTAGAAAACTAAACATACTCTTACCACACGATCCAGCAATCATGCTTCTTTGCATTTACCCAAATGAGTTGAAAACTTATATTCACACTAAAACCTGCACGCAATGTTTATAGAAGTTTTTTTTTTAATAATTGCCAAAACAGGAAACATCTGTGATGTTCCCCTATCAAGGAACTGGAAAACATACTGTGGTACATCCATATAATAAAATGCTACTCAATGATAAAAAAAAAACTATTAAGCCACAAAAAGACATGTGAAAACTTAAATGCATATTGTTAAGTGAAAGAAGCCTGTCTGAAAAGGCTACATACTGTATGATTCCAAGTATATAACATTCTGAAAAGACAAAACTAAAAATAGCAAAAAGATCAGTGATTGTCAGGGGTTAGAGGAAAGAGAAAGGAGAGAGGTGAACTGGTGAAGCACAAGGGATTTTTAGGGCAATGAAACTTTTGTATGATACCGTAATGGTGAATACACATCATTACACATTTGTCAAAATCCATAGGATGGTACAACACCAAGAATGAACCATAATGTAAACTATGGGCATTAGTTAATAATACTTGCTAATAATATAGCTGATAATAATAATAAACCAATATTGGCTTATCAACTGTAACAAATATACCGCATGTGAAAAATATGGGAAACTATGAGCAGGGAAAGTGGATATATGAGAACTCTGTACACTCTGCTCAACTTTTTCTGTAGATGTAAAACTCTTCTAAAAAGTCTATTAATTTTTTTTAAATGTAAATACATGGTTCAAGAGTAGAATCTTTAGCAGAGTGTTTAACTCTTCAGGAGAGGGAGGAAAGGGCTCAACACAGGGACAGTAACAGAGACTGCCGAGCAGGATTTTGAAGGGCAAATTGGAGTTTGCTATTCATTTGGCAAAGGACATTGCAAGTCAAACGAATAAGAAATTGGACTCTAAATTTGAGTAAATATTTCTACATTTATAACAAATTAGAAAAAGAATTATACTGCAGAAGATTGGAGGCATAATGAAAAGCACACCCGCTTTCGAGATTAGAATCCTGTTTTGGCTAGTGGGAGGTAGCATATTGAATCTGGCACCAGGCTACTGGGATTTGAAGTTCCTTCCAACATTTACTAGCTGAGTGATTTTAAGCAAGTTACTTAACCTCTTTAAGTCTCACTTTCCTCACCTATGGAGTGAAGATATGGAGTTTGTGCCTCAAAATGTAATCATGAGTTAATTTACATAAAGTTCTTAGACCAGAACGTGGTACCTGATAAGTGCTATAAAAGTGTGAGCTATTATCACTGTCATTATTACTAGGAATAGTTACTAGCCATGACTTTAATCAATTCCTTTTACCTTTGGAGCCTCAGTTTGAGTAACTGTAACACAGGATGACAAATCATCTAACTTGAGTTGATGTAAGAATTGGTGGCAGTGTAAAGTGACCCAAACAATATCAAATCATCCAATAAGATTAATAGCTGCTATTCTTAAAATTTTACTATAATAATGCATAATGGTGAGGTGAAAAGAATGGAAATCTAGAGACTTTGATCTTGCCCCTAGCTCTGCTACCTGAGATGCTGATTAGCTTTCCTAGCCCTGGTTTCCTTACCTGTGAAGTGGAGGGTAATATCAGGACTGCTAAGAGGGACAAAGTAATGAATCTTTGAAGTGTATAAACACATCAAATAAAGTAACAATATTTGGGGAAAAATGAATTTACCTTTTAGTCACATATTACACATACATTTTATACTACCTGAATAAAGTTCAGGGTGATCTAAAGCAACAGTATTTCCCCAATCCTACAAATAAATGAACTGAGACACAAGGACTAAGAACCATGCTTGTTAAAAGGAAATGGGAGAAATGAAGAGCAAAAGAATATCCAAAGGAATATAAAATTTAGTATAATCTGAGTTTTCTTCTCCAGAAAGAAGAGAAAATAATAGAAAATGAGAGAAAATGGTTTTCTGAATTTTTTGAGAGATGCAAAGTATCTTTGAGGGACAAGAAGATGGAGGAGAACCTTCAAGTGAAAAAGTGCCAAAAGCTAAGTAACCCCACTTTATGTATCTAGAGTCACTAATACATGACCTCTTGAGCAGCACTCAGCCAAACATTGTGGAACAAACCAGAAGAAGAATAAGGCTATCATCTGTTTGCAAGAAATCACAGTATCATTGGAAGAATCATATCTCAGGATAAAAAAAAAAATTTGAATAGTAAAATAGCATGCCTCAAAATGACAGTAGTACCTATTGAGAAAGAAAAAGAGAAAGGGGTTCCAAGGGCAGTGTAGAAGATTTTCATTACAACTGTAATTATTATTTTTAAGGATCTGATGTAAATATGTCATAATGCTAAGATTTTGTTAAACAGGTAGTATTTCTATTCTCCATTCATATGTATACATTAAAAATATTTCATAGTAAAAACTGATTTAAAAAGAAGCAAAAAGAGAATCATGAACATCATATGGCTGGTACCAAGTGTAAGTGGTATTATTAGAAATCACTAGGAGAGTGGTGAGGGAAGGCAGGTGGGAGAGAATACAGCAAGTTATGAGAATGGCTAGGAATCTGCTATAAAGAAAGGAGGAAGGAAAGATGTGCTCAAACTTAGGACTGGAGCTTGGAAAAGACAGAGACATAAAATGGTTAGGTCCCTCTGGGGAAGTCTTCTATCACCTCTAAGATGGGCAGGATATGAACAAAATAGATTACACTGTACTGAATTAACCGCCAAAAGGAGTAGCTCCTTGCTTAGAGAAGGGCAACCTGGATGGTAATGTTTTCAGAGCTTAGGGAAATTAACCCTGTAGAACTAGGGCTTACAACCCATGGTCCATGAATGGGCTCTGGACTAGAAAACTTTGGGAAGTCATTTTGCAAATGTGTGCAATACTCTGAGGAAAGGTCAATAACTCTTACAATGTTTTCACATGGGTTTAAGACCCCAGAAACTGAAGAACAACTGGTCCACTGGTATAGACAGAGTACACTACAAGGTTGACAAAGGCTACCCCAAAAACTTTTAACAACAACTGATTCTGATTCCTTCAGATGGCTTGACCTTCACTAGAGGGCAAGAAATCCCTTGGAGAGGCATGAGGTAGCAACATTTGCATCAAAAGACACAGATGCCTGGAACCTGGATCTCTCAGAAATGGTTAAAACTTTGCTGTAACCCCATATCATCTTCAGAAGAGAGGGGCATTGTCCTTCCATATTATTCCCCAGAAAAACAGAAGTAAGTATGCTCCATTTTATTCTGTGTTTGGTACTACCTCAAGGGGGTCAACAGAAGCTGTATTTCATCACTACAAAGTTAAAAACAACAACAAACCCCCCCCCCGAAAAAAATGACACAAGGTCAACATCAGAGTCCACATTCCCAAACCCCTGTTCAGGTCATGTTGTCTTTCTGGTTTATATCCCCACATTTCTTGGAATTTGTAACCGACATTTAAATGAACTCTTATGCACTCTGCATTTTGAGGTAAATTTGGTTATAAGCAAAAACAACTTCAGAAGTCTGAAGTCCTTACTCCCTTTAGGACCTGAAGAACCCAAAAGACGTTCTGTCATCCCCCAAACTCTGGAATGTCTTCCCAGAAAGTGAGTTAAAATGACATTTGTGCTTATTCCTATTTTGATTGTAATTACTGATGAACAACTTTTGGTTTCCTTGCTTCTCACATTTTGCCCTTTTACCTTGCAAATGAGCTTCATTAAACAGCAGAGCTAATTATAAAACAATGTAAAATTCAACAACTCTTCACAATAAGATCGCTTGGAATTAAAGCACAACTTTTATTGAGGATGGGCCAACTTCCTCAGACCAAAAAAATAAATAAAAATAAAAATATGGCTTCTTAGGCATTTCTACAAATTTATTATGATAGTGGAACTAATCAATAAACCCTTCCAAATTATTTTCTTTTTAGTTTCAAAACCAGCTATAAAATTAACTGAGTTAACTTGATTAAATTATTTAACAGCCTTTTTTATCTAGCTATGAAGCAGTTTTTGCAATACATTTTTAAGAGAACCTCACAAAATGGCTAAACAATTACAATATTCTAGAAGAATGATTCCTAAATGCACAAACACATTAAAAATCCTCTGTTCAGGCCAGGTTGCTGTATAATTCTGAATGCAGTATGACCTTGCTTCCCTTAGGGACCCTTTGGAATTTGGCTCTTATTTCAGCCTTTCCTTTGCCAAGCATATAGAATGAATTAGGTGAAGCTCTATTACAAACGCTCTCCACCCACAGTGGTTTCCAATAGAGAGCTGAATGTTTTAAACCCACAGTTTTAACTTAAATGTAAAAATGGTTCCACTTTCAAAACTGAGTTTCACTTCCCTCTTGCATCTGCTCGTCTTTTCCCCCTTCATTCCAACTTTACTTCCCAGTGAGAGAATAAAATTGGAACAATGTAAACAGGAAATCTAAAATAAACAGTCTAAATGCATATTTGTAGTCTTTTATTTCAGGTATTCACATACTGAAGGGGCCTTTGGATCTCATTGCTGATGCAAATAAAGAAGGACACATCAGGAGTTTCCTTCAACATCATTTTAGCTTTGGTTCCCAGCCCATCCAAACCTCTGGAGGCAGAAAGCAAAACCCACAGATGAGCAAGACCCAGAGGAGCTGCTCCTAGGTAGTAACTAAAGGGCTCTCCAGCCTCCTTTTCCTGCTCTCTTGTCCCCTCTTTTATCACTACTACTTCTCTTCCAGATTCTTTTTTTATTTTTTTTAAGACTTTTATTTATTTAAATGACAGAGAGAGAGAGACAGAGAGAGAGGGAACACAAGCAGGGGGAGTGGGAGAGAGAGAAGCAGGCTTCCCACCGAGCAGGGAGCCTGATGCAGGGCTCGATCCCAGAACCCTGAGATCATGACCTTAGCCGAAGGCAGCTGCTTAACCAACTGAGCCACCCAGGTGCCCCCCAGATTCTTTTTTTAAAAGATTTTATTTATTTATTTGACAGAGAGAGACGCAGCGAGAGAGGGAACACAAGCAGGGGGAGTGGGAGAGGGAGAAGCAGGGTTCCTGCGGAGCAGGGAGCCCGATGCGGGGCTCGATCCCAGGACCCTGGGATCATGACCGGAGCCAAAGGGACGCGTAAGGACTGAGCCACCCAGGCGCCCCTCTCTTCCAGATTCTTAGCACACTCTTGTGCCTCTGATCCCCAGCTTTTAAGAGAAAAGCATCCCATTAATTAATTACTATAAGATGTAGAATATGTAAAGGAAAGAACGTGAGTTTACAGGCAGACCAGCTGGGAGGTCAGATAGCTCTATGATAGAGCCACATAAAGGAGGGTTACTAAACCTCTCTGATACAGTTTCTGCATTTGTGAAACAGAAAACACAGGAGAATGTACATACCAAGTTCCTGGCCCAGATTCAGTACTCAGTAAATTCTAAAATGCTTTCTCCTCCTCCCCTATGTCCAGACTTACACCTCCCAAAAGGGTTTGCCTTTTAAAGTGGACCATATGGAGAGAGCAAGGTTTAACTGGAAACAATGAATTGGTAAAAGAGGGATTTTAAGCCCTTAGTACCTAGCCTGGGGAGATGTTCTGGGGTATTGTTATGTTCTCTGAACATCCTGCTCAATACTGTGTTGAGGGTAATGTTTAGAAGGGAGAATAAACATTTCCAAAATTCTTAACTTCTAAACAAAATTAATTATAAATTCCTATTTTTCATTGACGAGCTTCCAAATTGCAGGAAAAAAAAAAAAAACAAAACTGCTGCACCTCTGCAGTTGGGTTTTATTTTATGTGGTGGGTATGTTTTAGAAAAGCTTTGCGGGGCGCCTGCATCGCTCAGTCTGTTAAACGTCCAACTCTTGTTTTCGGCTCAGGTCATGATCTCATGGGACCTGGGATGGAGCCCAGCACTAGGCTCTGTGCTCAGCAGGGAGTCTGCTTGAAGTTTCTTGCCCTCTGTCCCTCCCCCCACCCCCCGACTCATGCAGGCACATGCTCTCTCTCTCTCACTCTCTCTCTCTCCGGTCTCTAAGAGAGAGAGAGAGAGAGAGGGAGAGAGAGAGAGAGAGAGAAGCAAACAAACAAAAGCTTTGCAATTTAAATTGTTAAAAATGTAATGATATTTGTCATATTTGTTTTGTGACCATTTTTCTCTATTTGTGTAATAATTTAGGTTGTCTGATGCTAAATTTGGACTACATATCTAAATCCCACATCAGTGCGGTTAAAATCATTTGGGTTCTTAGACATTTTTAAAATCCTTTAGTGGGAAGATTGTGAAAGATTTCATATAGCTGTGTAGTTTTAGCCACTTCTCTCTATACACACTTTATATTGGAAGAGATGACTCTTCAATCTATTCTTTCTATCCATTTCTATATCCTATATCAGATTGCAGCATCTCCCCTTATACCCTGCATTCTCTTTTGGAACTCTGCAGAGATTCTGGAAGCCAGAGAAACATTCACCAAAAAGTATGTTTTCCCCCTAACAGGACAGAACAGTCTAGATAGAAATTTTATACACACCTAGATACGCATATAAATGCACACCAAAAAAAATGAATAAGTAACAAGAAACCCTTAATACAAACTAGAAATTTTGGTTTAATGGTAGATTCCACTCTAAAGATATAATGAAGACCCCGTGTATACCAGTAGTAACCCATTAATGACCTGGAGTGTTAATGCCCTCCCAATGAGAATACTTCTGTATGATTGCTTGAACTACAGATTCTTTTTCCTGATCCTAAAAGTCATTTTTAAAACTCTCTCTGAGCTACAGAATGATTCCATCTAATTTTGTTCATCTTTTTCTTTCATGAAGTGACTGTAAGCCACTAGAGGCCAGGGACTAAAATTAACTTCGCATTCCCAACATTTGGCAGAGTGCCATCCAAGAGCTTTCTGTATGCCAAGGCATCATCTCTGTCATCTGGATTCAGCAGTGAACAGAAGCGATAAGGATCCCGGCCTCCCACGGAATAAATATACAAATAGATACATAACTATATATTGGAATAAATGGTCCAAGGACAAAGAAGAAGGTGCCACTACAGAGTATAACAAGAGAAGGTAATTTAGACTAGAAGGGAAGTCAGAGAAAGCGTCTCTGAAAAAGGTCCATTTATGTTGAATCTTAAGGCCGAAAGAATATAGGCCCTAGACTGGAAGGAGCACTCCTCGAAGGAGTAGGGGTAAAAGGAACTGTCTGATCAGAGTGGAGTCCTCAGTGTAGGGGGAGGGAGGGGCAGAGAAGCAGGAAGGGACCAGGGGGTGGGGGCCACATTTAAGATTTTATATTGTAGGGGCACTTGGGTGGCTCAGTCTTTAAGCATCTGCCTTCGGCTCAGGTCATAATCCCAGGGTCCTGGGATCGAGCCCCACATCGGGCTCCCTGCTTAGTGCAAAGCCTGCTTCTCCCTCTCCCAGTCCCCTGCTTGTGTTCCTGCTCTCCCTATCTGCTATCTCTCTGTCAAATAAATAAATAAAATCTTTAAAAAAAAAAAGATTTTATATTGAATCCTGAGTGCAACTGTTGGCCACTGGAATGTTTTAAGTGAGAAAGTGACAAGATCTGATTTATGCTTTTAAAAGATGATTCTGGGAGTGGCATGTGAAAAGGTGCAAAGGAGTGGAGGGGGACAGTGGCAGGGCATTGTGGCCTCAAAATGAACAGTGACAATGACTTGGACGAGGCTAGTGGCAGTGGGACTAAAGAGAAGGTGGAATTGAGATCTATTTTGAGATAGAATTAGCAAGTTTGGGGATGAATTGGAAAGGGTGTAAAGAAGATTATTCCTAGCTTTTTGGCTTGAATAAAAAGACAGATAAAGGTGGTGTTTTCTAGGTGGATAAGAATGAAGCAAGAGCTGATTTGGGAGAGAGTAGTGGGGATTGGGTAGGGAGCATTGCAGGAATGTAATAATGACCTTCACAACATGCAACATGAGAAGTGAGCAGAACAGAGTCCTAATCCTATTATATAGAGAGAAAATAGGCTCACAGAGGTCAAGCAACTAATCGAGGGTCAAACTATTACTAAATGGTACAATTGGGTCAAAAATGCAGATTTTACTATTATTGTTGTGGTCATGGTTTTAAGTACTAGTCTAGTAATTCCTACTACACAGCTCTTATTCTCCAGCAAGAAAATGTTTAAATCTATTACCAAATAATTTCAAGCAACTGATGAGTTTTGCTATTCTAATAATTGAGGATTTTATCATCTGCCAAATCAAGTATACCCTTTACTTAAAAAGTCCATAATGTTTACAGTGTTTGCGTTTTGAAACCCAAAATCATTGTATTTTCCTTAAATGACCACACAAATAATTCCAGAGTATCTACTAAGTTTTTGCTTAAGACACCAAAAAACAAATTTTTTTTAAGAGAGGGAAAGAGAGGTGGGGTGGGGGAGGCTGGGGGTTGGAGCGAGGGGGAGAGAAAGAATCCTAAGCATGCTCCTTGTCCAGCGCAGAGCCCAATGCCAGACTCCATCTCACAACCCTGAAATCGTGATCTGAGCTGAAATCAAGAGTTGGACACTTAACCGACTGAGCCACCCAGGTGCCCCAAGACATCAAAATTTATGTTAATTTAACTGTTTTTTTTAAACTTTGGATAATACAGAATATTTTCAACATCATGAAATTATATATTCATAAGGTGGGTAAAACCAATATATTTAACTTTCCCAGAAATGAATTGCATTTGAAATTAGAATTAGCTAATTGAAATACAACTCTATTGGGTATTACATGGAGACAAGATATGGAGGGGAATAACAGTCATAGCATAGAGATAGTGCTATCTGTGTATATATATTTATAAAACAAGGTATCTTTTCATCAGCGCTGGGTTCACCACTTCTCATTAATGCCTTGGCATCTGACACAGGATGATTCCTTTCTCCACCCAGTTGCCTTTGGTAAAGGAATTGAGAAAATAGACTAATTCCTTTTTTTTGATGGAAATTATGTCCAGTAATTATGATATGAAAATTAGGCTTTAAATTGAATAATTATCTGCACAAGTAGAAGGGTACAAGAAAATCAGTGCTTATCCTCAAAATGAGTACTGATAAATACTATGCTACCATTGAAGTTTTATAATAAAAATTTAACATAATAAAATAAAATTTTTTTAAAAAGACAATTTTATGAAAAAGAAAAAAAATTGTCACCAATTATAGTAGGAACATTGAGATTTAGGGTCTTTAATCCTTCCTTAAGTGGGCTAAAAGATTGGGTATTTTCAATTTCTCTACTTTTGTTTTCTCTTCCAGAATAAACAGAAATCCAATCTTGAGACTTTGCCTAATGAGGCTCAGAATTTTAATCCCAAGGAAAGTCTCTGTGACAGCACAGGCAGACTAAAGGGGCAAGAGGTCTTTGTATGCGGGGCTCCTGGGTGGCTCAGTTGGTTAAGTGTCTGCCTTCAGCTCAGGTCATGGTCCTCAGGTCCTGGGATCAAGTCCCACATCAGGCTCCCTGCTCAGCAGGGAGTCTACTTCTCCTTCTCCCTCTGCTCCACCCCCCCCCCCGCTCGTGTGCACTCTCTCTCTCTCACTCTCTCTCTCAAACAAATAAAATCTTAAAAAAAAAGAGGTCTTTGTATGCTCTACCTTAATGAGTACATTAAAATTTAATTTCATCTTTAAAAGGTTCATTAAAATTTCATTTCATCTTTATTTTTGTTTTTATGCAGAGCAAGAGAAAAACAAGTCTATGGAGAAAACTTTACTGAAATTAGTTGGATTTATTGTTGGATTTGGTTATCTTGTTTTCAAGGAAGTATTTTTTGCCATTTAAGCAAAAAGTGTGTCTTACTGTTTCTTCTCTGTTACATTTAAAATATATGTGGGGAAAAAAGAAAATAAATAATAAAATACATATGATGGTTGGATGCCAACATGAAAGGTTCTTATTCAGCACCCTTGACCTCTAATTTCTCATACCCCAATGATGCCAGGTCCAAATTAACTTCACACATCTGAAGGCAACATTATCACCTTGACTTTTATATTTTATCTAGTGAGCTAAAGAAAAAAAAATTTTTTTTTTTAGTTCTTCAGGCTAGTCTTGGACCAAAAAGAAAAAGAAATAAAAAAATAAATGTTCTCACACTTCTTTTCCCTCTTAACCAGACTTCACTTCCCATCTTAACAACTTCTTCCATACTAGACAATTTAATGTTTTCCATTTATAATAGTAAAACTTTATAGTTCATGACCACCCAAAACTCAAGAAAACTGACATTCCGGAAAACCCGTCTATGTTATGTTCAAATGCAGTGTGTCATGTTGTGGCCAATCAGGCAGATTGATTCATCAGCACTTGATGAGTTAATTAAAAAACAAAGACCCCAAGAACATATAGGATTATGTTCAATCTGGGCTTTGCCCAATTCCGTTTCAGTCAGAGACCATTGCTTCTTTCAAATAACTCATTTATTTTTGAGAAAAAAAAATCCTGTCTTCAGACAGGATATGGGGGAGGAGTTAAGGGGTGATGTTTTACACATGCACATCTGGATACAGTCCAATTATTTCCCTTAAACATTCCCCCAGTTGTTTTCATTTTGCTCCATGCTTTGGCATTCATAAATTTGTGAGATTAATTGTGTGTCAGCAGTCTGCAGGCCTGGAGCTGGGCACTACTTTAATAGCAATACAGCTACAAAACAACTCTATAGAGAAATACATTCACATTTTTAAAAAGGAAAGCATAGCCACATACTTCATTTCTGTTTAATGTTGTGGCACTGACATTGTACATAAAGAAAGTAGTGTAGTCTTTTAGAGAACTGCCCTGCCAGCAAGATACACACACACACACACACACACACACACACAAATCCAACTATTTCAAACATAGGAAAGGATTCATCAGTACAGCGGAGAGTTCGTGTGGCTGGGCATTTGTTTCCTGTTTTCATCTGATCACTTTAAGAGGAGTGTTCCTTGTCCTGGAAAGTGCCAAAAATTAAAATCACCTTTGCCAAGAGAACAAATTTATCTCAGACATGGCGTAAAAGCATCTTTTTTTTAATATTTATATTTTGAGAAGTCTCACATGCTTTCCAAACTACTGTTATAAATTAAATGTTTATGTCCCCCCAAATTCACATATTGGAACCTAACCCCCATGTGATAGTATTAAGAGGGTGGGGCCTCTGGGAAGTGATTGGGTCAAGAGGGGGAAACCCTCCCAAATGGGACCAGTGCCCTTATAAAAGAGACTCCAGAGAGCTTCCTTACCCTTCTGCCATGCAAGGGTACAGAGAGATGGTGCGAGTCTGTGAACCAAGACACAGGCCCTCACTAGACACTGAATCTGCTCTCCCTTAATCTTGGACTTCCAACTTCCAGAACAATGAGAAATACATTTCTGTTGTTGATAAGCCACCCAATCTATGGGTTTTGTGCTAGCTAGACCAAACACACTGAGACAACTACTATACATGAAAGTAAAACTGGAAGCCCCTTGCCTTGATGTTCAGACCTCACAATCTAGAGTATGAGCCAAGGAAGGAAGATCTGTGTTCCTCAGCTTGGCACCGCAGCTGCACCAGGTAGGTGCCTGGTAAACGCTGCTTAATAATAAAAGAACTATTTTTAAATGTTGGTAACAAGACAATTTATTCTTGTTTGACATAATCTTGCATTACAGAATTAACTAGGAAACAAACCTATCAGATGTTGTGGCTTTTTCACAAGTAAACACCACAAGCCACAGGAAGGCAAATTTCCGTGCGTATACATGACCCAGCAGAGTGTTCGGGGTCAAAGTTCTAGGATCAGCAATATCATTATAGGAAGGATAGGAGCAGCTTCTCTTTTAACTCTCCACAAAAACACACCAGTGAAGAAGCATGCAGCACTCCTCCAGGTAATAACTAGGGCTAAAATAAGTGGTATGATATCCCTCAAGAAAAAGAAAGAAGAAAACCTTTCATATTCCTGTTTATCTTCAAATATGCTATAGGATGAGAAATTTTACCTAAATCAAACTATAATCTAGCAGTAAACTCCTAGTTATAAAAGCAACAAGATGTACCATGGTCATTGCATCGTATCTACTTGCCCTTAAGACTATTTATCAGAATCTTTTTAACGTGGATAATATTTGAAGTTTGCTGAAAAAAATCACACACTCTCCTTTGGCCTTGATTTCTTCTCCTGCAAAATAAGGTGAATAAAATCAGCCCTATCTGCTTCACAAGGTGGTGGTGAGGATCAAATGGATAAGATAGAGAATGGCTAAGCAATCAGTAAACCATGAAGCACAAACAAATGTTGGAGTCCCTAAAACATTACTAACCATCTTATATCCTACCCATGGCTCAACACTGAAAACCTAAAATACATAATAGCTTATTCCTTATATACATTAGGTTACTAATCTCAAGACTAACTGGAGCTAGTTCCCATAGACTAACTGATAACATGTTGACACAGATGAGCAAACTTGTGTGTTCGTGCTAGAGTAACATGAGAGATGCCTGTCAACAGAAGGCAATGCTGCTTTGAAAACAGTGTAAATTTGACTCAGAGATATGATACAATATTGGTACAATATTTACAGATGCAGTCAGGCTTTTTCTAAGCAAACTGATTTTCCTTGCTCAGCTTATATCCAAGTAACTGTGGTGCTCGAGTTGTTTATTCAAAATCCTGCTACAGACACCATAGGCAAAAAGCTAATCTCTCAGAGCCATAGTTTCCTTATACATAAAAGGATAATAATACCTCCTGATGAGGCTATTGTGAAGATTAAGAGTTAAGGAGTGAAGAAGTATTTTTCACATACAGGTCACCCTATATTTCCTGGTTATATCTTAAGAATTGTTGAATTCACTTAATCTCAGGAAACAAACTGAGGGTTGCTTCAGTGGTGGGGGGGTGGGAGGGATGGGGTGGCTGGGTGACAGACATTGGGGAGGGTATGTGCTATGGTGAGTGCTGTGAATTGTGCAAGACTGTTGAATCACAGATCTGTACTTCTGAAACAAATAATGCAATATATGTTAAGAAAAAAAAAAAGAAGATAGCAGGAGGGGAAGAATGAAGGGGAGTAAGTCAGAGGGGGAGATGAACCATGAGAGATGATGGACTCTGAAAAACAAACTGAGGGTTCTAGAGGGGAGGGGGGTGGAGAATGGGTTAGCCTGGTGATGGGTATTAAAGAGGGCACATTCTGCGTGGAGCACTGGGTGTTATGCACAATGAATCATGGAACACTACATCAAAAACTAATGATGTAATGTATGGTGATTAACATAACAATAAAAAATTTAAAAAAAAGAATTGTTGAATTCATATTTCCAAAACTGTGCTTGGAAAATAAGTCCAGAATTAAATAAAGGCAAATAATCCAAATGCAAATGATTAAGTATAGCATCATTAAAACATATATGTATTTATATATATTGCCTGTGCATATGTTTTTCTTAGGAAGTTCTGGTAAGTTCTACAGAAGCTGAAATAAACATAGCAAAAAACTTCTCCCTCCTCTTTTCAATCTTAAATTCAGAAGTTGTAGTATTATTTTAATAGAGTAATAGTTTCAATTGTCTTAATAATGATGATAAACATAATTAATACTTACATGATTCTTTATCTTTTCAAGGCATCCATACCTATTATTTTATTTTGGTTTCCTGAACGACATTGTAAGAGTACTAACATCACCCTAAATTCTACATCTGATTAAAACCTACTAGGAGAAACAACTTGTCAAAACTGAGACCCAGCAGGGCTGGTCAGAAAAATTTGTGAGACCACAACTTACCAAATTCTACCTCATCACACAAAAACCAAAGGTCACAAATGATAGTCAGGCACCACTAGTAATAAACAAAAATTTTGAATTCCAGTCTAGACAGGGGGATGCTTTCTATAAATACAAAATTAGAGGTGACAGTCTGAAAGTAAGCTCCACAAACCAACCATGTTGGCAATCAGCCCTCAAGTTCAATTTCATTCATAGTACATACTGATAACTGCTGTTGGCATCCTGGATTTACACTGAATTCCTATCCGGCAGCTTAAAGTACTTTATATTTTAGGCTAGAAGGAGATCACTATTTTTGCTCTACTTTATGGACTGGGATATAAAGTGATATAGCCCAGTAAGCAGGAAGAATAACTTAGATTCTGCTGATTCCGTTTCATCTCCAGAAAAATCACTCTTCAACCCACTGCAATCTCGCTTGTGTCCTTACCGTCATATCGACAATGAAATCCTAAATATCACTGGTGATCAATTAATGATAAAACCCAGTGACCTATTCTTACCTCTCATTAAAATTATAGTGATTACCATAGATAGGGTAATGCTGAGAATGTGTGTACTTAAGAAGAGCCAAGGAAGACATTTCTGTCTGCGTTAGTCCTACTGGTACTGAAACCGTGTTGTTGTCAGTATTTCCCCTGGGTTGGCTGTGAGAATGTAGGGGCCAAAGTATATGGGGCTCTATACATGCAATTATGTACCCTGTAAGGTCATATCCCTTACTCTTACTGTCTCAGGTCCCAGTTTGATCCTTCACTTATATTTCTAACTCTCCACAAGGAAGGTAATGAAGTTTTTTATCCTAAATTTGTTTTTGAACATTTTCACTTACCCAACTAAATTTCAAAGAGTGTAAGAAACTTTTACAAACTGATTCTTATTGTAAATATCCCATTCTTAGAATTATACCATTGTTCTTGCAAACTCAAAACACCATCAATCGTCCACACTTTTCAATTTCCCTCTCCCTTGAGTCCATTCAACCACCTTGTCCTATTGAGTTTCTTTTGTACCTTTATTCTTTGCTGTCCCTTCCTACATTCACAGACCTAGAGCAGGCTTTCAGCGTTATATCTAATTTTACTATCCCTAATATCACATCTATTTTTCTTCCCTCTGATCTCCCTATTTTCTAATATATCAAAACAAGATAAATATCATTATTATTTTGAGTTGGTTAGTTCCCAGATCAAAAACTTTCAAGGGTTCCCTACTGAGAAGTGAATTAGTATAGCATTCAAACGTTCCACAAGCTCCCCCAAACTACCATTTTGACGCTGTTTTAGTCATCTTTTGTGGTATAACAAATTGCCCTCAAATGAAGCAGCTCAAAATAATATACATTTATTATCTTTTAGTTTCTGTGGGCCAGGAATCTGTGATTGGCTTAGCCAGGTCATTCTGGCTCAGGGTCCCCCATGGGTTGCAATCAAGCTGCTAGATGGAGTTGTAGTCATCTGAAGGCTCAACTGGGGGAGGGAGGGTGGTTTCTGCTTCCACCTTCACCCACATGGTGACTGACAGGTCTCATTTCCTTGCCGGCCATTGGCTGGAAACCTCAATATCTTGCCACATGGGCCTTTCCCTAGGTTGCCTGTGTATCCTTATGACATGGCAGCTGGTCTCTGCTGCAGTGAATGAGCAAAGAAAAAAAGAGCCCAACACAGAAGCTGCAGCGTTTTTATAATGTAATTGCCTCAGAAGTGGTAAACCTTCATTTCTGCCATAGTCTTCTGGTTGCTGTGTTGGTTTCCTATTGCTGCTATAACAAATTACCACAAACTTGCTGGCTTAAAGCAACACCAATTTATTATCTTACGTTCTAGAGAACAGAAGTCTAAAATGGGCTGGAAGTGCTGTATTCCTTCTGGAGGCACTAGGAGACAATCCATTTCCTTTTCATTCCAGATTCTAGAGGCCACCTACGTTCCTTGTCTTGTAGTCCCTTCCTCCATCTTCCTCCAAAGCCAGTAGGGTAGCTTCTTCTCTCCTCTCTGCCATTTGCTTCCATCCTTATATATCTTCTTCATAATGCTAAGTCTACTAAGTCCCTCTTAAAGGGACCTGTGATTACATTGGGTTCACCCAGATAATCCAAAACAATCTCCCTATCTCAAAATCCCTAACTTATTCACAAATCACATACTCAAAGTCCCTCCTGACATATAATCTAACATATTTATAGGTTCTGGGGACTAAGACATGCACATCTTTGGGCTAAGGGGATGGGGTACTTACTAAATCTACCAAAGTCACACAACTCTACCCTGGTACAATGTTGGGGAGGGATTATACAAGGATGTGTAGAGATATCACTGGGGACTGGCTACCACAAAACCTACCTTCTACATTTTCCCAACCTTGAGCATACTTTGATCCTTTTAGCTGGACCTGTCCACGTTTCATTTATCATTAAAATGTATCTTATTATAAAAAGTCAATTGTATTCATAAAGGGAATACCAGTACTCACCGTAAAACTCCTTTATCTTTTAAGTTTGAAAATTTTCACAATAAAATGGGAGAAAATTAAGCCTCAGCTTCATGAAATATTTCTCACTATTAGTCCTCAGAGGATTCTCTTTCCTCCAGTCTCTTATTCATACTTATTATACATTACTCATTTGGTTTCAAATTATATGACTTTACTAATGTCACTGAAATTAAATATATGAGTGGATACTTCCATATGATACCATTAGATCTTCAGGGAAGGACTACATCTTATATCTTTACTCAATTTTTCCCATGGAAACACCTATAGGGGCACAACCTATGAGTATAAATCATCATCAATAGGTTTGAGTCAGTAATATAGGATTTCCTTCCTATATCAGTTTACTTACAATCACTTTTAAAAGTTAAAGACAAAAATCAAGGTGCACACTCATGGGTAAGAGGATTGTTGTTTGCAAATGAAGATAGTACTGATTCACGGTCAGTATATTACTATTTTTCCAAAAGTGGAAATACATTTGTGCTGATCCAGTCATGCTCTTTACCCAGTTTCCTGTGCAAACAGTGACAAGATTTGGAAGATGCCTGAGCAAAGACAGGAGTGAGTGTGTAGCAATGAAACAGATATAGATTGTTATTAAGGATATAATTCCCCAGTAGTTGTCTTATTAGAACACACCATGCCTTAGTTAACTAAATTTACTCCATATGGAATAAGATAATTTTTAAAAATCAGTACTTCCACAAATTAGTGGTGACCTCACTGTTTAAGTGTCTCTTCTTGAAAGATATGAAGCAATTTAGACAAATAGAATCTTTCTGAGACTTTTTGTGATATCTCATTCAGAACATGCTTGTTATTGTCCATAATGAATGCTTATTTTAAGTACCTTTAATGTTAGAAAATAAATCTGAAGCACAGCAATATCCTTCACCATTTATGAAAACACAAAACAATAAAAAATAAATTATTTGCAGTCTATGTATCATCCATAGCATAGTCTACCAACCTTTCATCATTTCTTACCAGAAACCTAAGCAGTCTTTCTCTGATATAAGCTAAATTAACAAGTTATATTAAACAGTAAAAAAAGGAAATACTAAGCACGACACCAGCTCTAAGTATAACACTAAGGCATTTGTTCAGAAATGTCAGCCAAGGAAGATAAATTACCAAGGTGTAACTTGTCAGGCCCTTCTAAACCAAACAGTAAAAATCAAGAGTTGGTGTCCAAGTCTTAGATGCTGCCAAGGAAAAAAGTGTTTTTGGTCTCAAATCTTCTCCATTCACTTATAGACACATTTGTTTCAAAACAGAACATATTCACTTGACAATGGACCCACAGTTAAGCAGGAAAGGTCTCAAAACCTAGTATTTAAAACTTAAACTTACACTCCATTAATTTATATTTCCTTCCTGAGTTGATGGACTCAAGCCCAGGAAAAAAGAAAAGAAAAAAACTCATTCTATATTTAATCATTACATTTATTTAAGGTTCAACTACAGTACTTAGACTATTAGAAATATTCTCTAATATTTGAAAGTATAATAGTCTCCCTTCATTTTTCATGGAGCATACGCTATAAAGAATTGCATCACTTTAAATATTTTTAGTCAGTAAAATCAACAGATTTAGTTTTTCTCAGAACATAAGCTTATGGGCAGCACTGTTGCCTCATCATGATTTCAAATTGAGCATTTAAGATGCTAATTTCCTCTTTGTATGTGGACTTTAAATACTGTTGTGGTAGCTTGGTCCTAGCCATAAGATCTAGGAGAGTTAGTCTGTAGGTGTCTTCACTTAAGGATGAATACACTTTTATGTTCATCTTATAAAATTGGAAGCCTAACAAAATTAATGCATATTAAAACTGTGATAGGCAAACATATAGGCTATAATCATCTTAACTGTTAACCCTAAACTTGACTACTTTTAAATACAAGTAAATCTAACCACAGTTTTACTCCTTTCTAATTTACCCTGAAATCATTCCTTGGTTCAAGGCTTCTCCCTGATTAACTTCAGGATCAAAACACTCTCTTTTGAGACCAAGTCCTCTATTTTCAATTGGACATCTTTGCCTGCATGGCTCACATATTTGTGAATCTCAATATATCCCAAACTGAAATAATTATTATCCCTAGCATTCCTATTACCTGCACCTTCTCTTGGGTCCCCTGTTTGATTATTGATATTGTCATTCTGCTCATTTGCTTAAACAAAACCCTTGGAATCATCCCTCTCTCTCTCAATTCCCTCATCCAACTGCTCAATCAAAAGTTTGTCAAGTCTATGACTTTACCATCTCTCTCCCTTCACTTTCTCTCCATCTTCACTGCCAGTGTCTTAGTTCCGGCATCCATCATCTTTCACACATAAAACATTAACTTCTCCCTGTCTCCAGTTTTTCCTCATTTCAAGCCACCCTCCACATCTCTACTAGTATAATGTCTCTAACACACAAGCCCATTCCCTTCAAGAACTCTCCACCACCTATAACCATAGCTCACCGTCTTTCTTTATGCATAGTTGTACCCTTCTATTCACAACTCAGTTTCACAGTGACAGGCATCAGTAGAATAGCATGTATTCACAGGTAGAACAAGAATGAAAGAGTGAAATCTTGGAAGCTCACCTAGAAGGGGTTTGGTGCTCCTTATGAGGCAGCAGCAATACCCCAGTTATGAACCACTTAACCAGAAGGACCAGGTTTCAGCTCCACAGCAGGCTCCCTACTCTGTGCCCTTTTATATTCCACACACATTTCCCATCATTATTCTCAAGTAACCCTGTTTATTCCTTCAACAAATATTTACTCATTCATAAATAGCAAGCACCTCTTAATTCACCAGGCATCAGGCACTGCTCTCTGGTCACATGTAAAAGTTCCCTAAATACATCACTCTTTCAGACTCCCAAACCTCTACACTTGAGATTTCTTGTGTCTGGAATACAAGTCCACATCCCCTCTTCTTGGCCTCCCTCAACAACAGAAAGAATAAAAATTCAAGGACTGCTATTTACAGATTTTGTTTTGTTTTGTTTTGGCATTGCCCTATTTATTCATATCTATCATCTGGAAACAGAAATTGGCATAACTCAAGAGGACTATACAATAAATATTAGTCAAGTATTAACTACTGATATTAACAAACATAGTTCAATATTGTCATCAGCCTAACTCTTCCATCTAAGGGTGAAATCAGCACATTTTCCAAAGAATGTCTGCATCCCCTCACTCACCACCAAGAGGAAGCTGGCACTGAGGTCTTGCAGAGCAGAGTAGACAGTATACAGCTCTACTGCTTGATTATTTTAAATGGAAAATAAGAAGTGAGTAAGAATTTCAGACAAAATATACACTGATCTATTTCCCTTTCTTGTGAAGTCATACGTCCCCAAGAGGTGAATTTTGACTCAGGTAGCCTCATTCTTACATTCTTCTCACATACTTTTATCATATGACATTAAATTCTATTTTTTTAAAAATATAATAAATTATTCACTAACATGATCATAATGACTAAAAAGAAATCATTCTGTTGCATATTTGTTCCCAGAAAATCAAAATAGTTGAAGATGAATAGGAAAGACAATACAGAATAAGTATAGGAGGGGTAATAATCAATATCACTAGTTAATTCATACCAGTTACAAACCTGCCTCTGCTTGAAAGTATGTGCTATTCCTCACAGCTTCCTTTGGACTCATTAGAGCAACTGGAAGTATGTCCTTTGAAGCACAAAACTAATAATCTCTATTTCTTAGAAGTTCTGTTGAAAAGGATCCAGGATATAGAAAGAGACTGTGAGTTCAATAATGGGCAGAAGTTAAAACTCCAAGCCGATGAAGAATAACAGCAGTATTCCCAACAGTGTAGAAATATCACCTTGGTTAGATTTTTTTTTCTAATTTTAGTTTAGCATAAATGAAGACAGAGCTGGCATGATCCCCAGTAACTCAGAAATTCAATTTTCCTTCTTTATGATTTGGCTACCAAGAGGGACTATGCACCAGCTCTCTTCAAACATGGACTCTAAGAATTCATGTCAGGGTAGATAGCCAGACTAGAGGAGGTCAGACATAAAGAACTTTGACCCAAACGTTCCCTGGCTCTTTCAGCCAGAAAAAAACAAAAACAAAATCAAACAAAAAACAAATACAACAAAACAAACAAACAAAAAAAACACTGTGGTGTGCCATCCATAAATTCTAAGCAAATTATCCCAAAGTGACTGTCTTTAGAAAATAATTATAACAATATGACAATGACAACACCAATTAACCTTGAAGTCCTTATAGCATATTCCAGGTTCTATGTTATGAGCTTGACATATATGCATTCATTTAATCTTATTTTCATTCACATTTTATAGATATGAAAACTGAGGAGGAAGAGAGAGATTAAGGCCCCAGGTCTCAGAGCTAGTAAGCGGCAGCCTCCTTGTAGAGTCTGCCCGTTCACTTCAGCCCTCCCAGCCAGTTGTTAAAAGCTTGAGTCCCAACACACCTTTGTTCAAATAGCAGCTCTGCCATTTATTAGCTGTGAGACATGAAGCAAGGTACCTGACCTCCCAAGCCTGTTTCCTCATCTACCAAATGGTATCCCTACTTGAAAAGGCTATTGTGAAGATGTATGACACAATGCATTTAACATATACCCTATGCTTAAAGTATATGAACTTAAAACATAAACAGAACAAAACCAAAAAATTCTAATTCCTCTTCATGAAATCTTCTTCTACTGTCTGATCCTTTCCCTTGGAAAACATTTATGTAAAAGCTAATTTGCTTTTACAGTGCCATAGATTTCTAGCTCTTTGCAGACCTGCTTCTTAAACATACTTAGAAAAAATGCAACTAAGTTTATAAACAGAGCTGCAAGGGATTTTTCTTCACATACTGCAAAACCCAACATTTTGTTATGAGTTTTGCTCTCAGTTCTTTGATGATGCTACTAAAACAGGAAGTCAAATTTCTTCACAAGAAGAAACAGAAACAAGATGATGGGTATTTCATTTAAATATCACAACAAACCATTTCCCGGTTACAGAAATTGATGTTCATATCAAATAACTAGTCCAATATCACCCAGTCAGAAAATGGAATGGGAGTCTATGTCCAGAGCTGCAAACACACTTTTTAGTAAGTCAGGTTTGCCTGTGAAGTTTTCTTTTAAGTCACCTAAGATCTTTCTAAGGTTTTTTCCCATCCCCAAGTTCAAATTAACTATTTCCAACCAAGTTAACTTCCAGTTCCTAAGACTCAAGCTAACCAGAACAGTTTTACCAGAATAGTTTAAAAAGACAACTTGGTCAAGGCTCATTGGCCATTGGTCATTAGTGGTCACTTTTAGAGAGCTCAACAAGCCAAAAAGTCGGTGAATAGCTCAACCACTTGTAAACTAAGCACCCTTAGGCAAAAAGTTGTTTTTCCTGAAACCTAAAGCCCAGAAGAGAGGATGAAAAGATTATATGATTCTGTAGGATTTCATGAAAATAACACAAGCTATTTTTCTTCTGGGAAGCAGCAGTCACAGAAATGTAGCTAGGAAGGCTGGGCTTTGAGCAGCCCCAGAGCCCAAATGACACATAGAGGAAAGAATACTTGAACCCATTCAAGTTCTGGGAGGGCCTAACCTCAGCCCACTCTGGTTGATGGAGAACTGGTAGAGGCCTTTCTTCTTAAAAGTCTCTGGAGCGAAGGGAAATGCCGCTCTATATGGAATTCCACCCCAGACAAAGTGCAGAAACAGGGAAGGAATTTGCTTTATGACAGGAGTTGAATAGTGGCAATACCTGAGCCAGACACACTAGGGGGAAACCTTGTCAGTTAGGTGAAACCTGAACCATGTGAACCATTGTTTAAAAGAGAGAGCTAATGTATGTATCTAAACACTACTACTATACCCACCACCCCTGACTTTTTATCAGTCACTAATAAACATTTGCACCACTAGATCTTTGAAAATTCAAATGCAAAAGGACCATATTCAACCCAAAATATATGCCAAGTTTCATCTCTTGAAGCGATAGCGGAAACCCCTTATTTGTGGATCCATCCACCTATGCTGATTACAGTTTGGCTTATAGGATTCGATAACCTATACATGATTTTAAAATGTCTAAGTGCTCATCAGTACAGGTCTCCTCCACAAGCAGTAAGACTGAGGGAGGGGCCCATCTCATGTGGAGCTGGCCAGGGACACCTTGCAAATCTAATGTCTGCATTAGGGCTTCATGTGCAGAGATCCGCTGTGCATTTAATACTTCCAATGAGGCAAAGGAGGCTAGAACAGGAAGAGAATACTTTCAACTAAGCCATGTCTCTCAGGGATCCCATATACTTCAATTGCTGTGTGGAGACAAGCCAGGGCATTTGGTTCCTCATGAGCAATTCTAATCACTCCAGCACCCTGTGGTAATCCAGACACATACTTGGAATTTTTCCAGAGAGCTGTTCTCAATCAGGCAATTGTCTTGATAATAGAACAACTGTATACTCAGCCCTGTTTTAAGTGTCCATCCTGCCACAGCCATTGAACCTTTTGTTAAAATTTGCAAGGTTCCTTCTATCCTCTGTGTTAACATATACAGGAAGAAGTAATGGACCATAATGAAGAAATAGGTGTGCTTCCTTACTTCCTTACTTTTCCATTATCATGTAGTTATCCTTTTCAAGAAAAGGCTGGAAAAAATGATAGGGAGACTGTGTAGAACAACGAATAGTCAGAAACGACATTCATTCATTCAACAAGTATTCACCTAGCACCCACTGAAACTATTGTAAAGTAAATTATAATATAGGTAGTTAAAACCATAAGGGATTTTTTTTTAAATTCTGAAACAAAGCAATGTGCTAATGTTCAAGAAAACTACATAACATCCCTGAAATTTAACAAGTATAATTACTCCCGGAGATGTGTATGTTCATGTTTTCCCTTTGTAGTCTTTTACCTGAAGAACCTAAACCCTCAAAGCATCAGGAATTAATCTCCACTTTGCAGGAAATTGTACTTAAAAAAAAAATCTTACTGTGGTAAAATAAGTTATCAAGACACAGTTTAAAAACCTACAAGTCTCTCTACTTCAACTTCTTATGAGATATTTTGGAGAAATGTGAGCTAAGTAACAGTAGCTAGATTCAAATTTTTAGTACACTGATTTTAATAAATTCTTTAAAGATAAACTCTGTGCCTGTTGTTTCATGTAAAATGTGTGGATCTCAATTATGTAAAAGAATCATGAGGTTTTCTTTGTTAAGTAAGTAATGAACAATTTTCAGTTTAAAATTCTGTATGAAATTAATCCTCTGCCATTTCCATAGACCTGAAAATGAACTTCGAGACGACATAAATCTTTCTTGTTCCTTTTCAGTCTCAGAGCTCCCGCTTTTAGCCATGTCAGGATTTTAGAGCACGAAGGCAGGGAAAGTAGAAAGAAATTCAAATCAGTTCTATTTTTTAGCAGCTCTGATAAAACTGTAAGATATTAAAATGACTAGCAAAAAAAAGAAAGAGATGTTGGGTTGGGAGAGGAACTGTAATTATTCCTATTATTAATTGCATAAACATTTATTAAGCATATCCTCTGTTTATAATAATAAACATTATTAAGCATATCCTCTGTTCATATTATTAATTGCATAAACATTTATTAAGCATATCCTCATATCTTGCTTGTGCTAGACACTTGAAATACAAAGATGGATTAGAGTCTTCAAAGGTATTCAGGTCTAAAGGTGACTTGATTCCTGTTGCTAGAGATTACAGAGTTGGCAGCACATATTCCCGGAATTCAGAAAACTTGTATCTATGTATATCTGTAGACTCTATGTGTGAAGGAGTCACTATGATGGCAGATGTCTTCATTACAGTACACATAAATCCTATGTCATGAGGTGCGTTAGCGATGATGCATACATCATGATTAAAAACACATATTGCTTGGAGAAGAAAAAGAACAATAACAACAAAATCACAAGAATGTGATTCGCAGGCAGCTAATGACCTTTTTAAGTGAGGGCCTCGGTCATAATTATCCCACGAATCAACCATAATCTTCAGCTGCAGTTTTTTAGCATTTGTCTCATTCAGCACACATACGTTGAGCACTACTGTATGCACTGTTCTGGGTCCTAGGGATATGATGAAAACAGACCAAGTGCCCATCCTTACGGTGCTTGCAGTCTAGAGGAGGAGCCAGACACACAGGCCAACAAACAATACAGCACGGTATCGCTGAATAAGATAGTGGTAAGGCCAGGATGCCATGGGAGCCCAGATGAGAGACCCTCTGACAAAGTTGCCCAGGAGGAAACAAGAAAGGCTTACTTAAGAAATCTTTTGATTTTGCTTCATATTCCAAGCACCCAGCACAGTGCCTGGCACATAAAATGTAACTGATAAAAGCTGATGGTAGGAATAAATATTTTAAGCAATGTGGAGAAATCAGAATTATAGAAATATAAACTCCTGGCTTGGAGCAGCTTAAAAATTTTAGTAGAGAGATGCAACAAAGACACATAAAACTAATATTAAAAATAGGGGGTTTACTAAATAGAAGCACTGAAGGTTTATATGCAGTATTTGCTTTAAGGCATACTACACCTTGGGCTGGCAGTGGTTAGGGAATACTTCATGGAAGGAACGAGACTTAAGGTGCTTTACAGGGTTGCTGTAGATTTCATGAGGTAGAAGGATGGAGGGCATCCTGTAGGGAGATCCCTGTTGAAGGTTAGTGAGGATAGCAGTTTGGCTAGAGATGTGGGATGGGATAGATGAGAGTAATTTATAGATGGAGGCTGGACTTAAGAGATTTTTAAATTCCAAGGCTCAAGTATTTGAACTGTATCCTATAAATTACAGGAAGTCACTGAGAGCTTTTGAGCAGTATGGTAACATAAAAGCTACACATTTTTTATGTATTAAACATCTAGAAATACATTTTTCCCCTAAAAACATAGACTTTCATTTATGTTTTTCTGAAACACATTATTGTCTTGGTCTTTGGTTTTTGACTCTTTAAAAAACTTTTTACTTTGACATAATTTTAGACTTACCAAAGAACACAATACATAGAGTTCCCATCTATTTCACCCAATGAAACCATATTTTTGAAAGATCAATCTGGTTAAGGACCAGTTAGGTCTTTAACACATACATACATATAACCTGATTTACTAAGATTGTGTATTTGGATGGACTGAAAATGGCTAACCGCTGAAACTGTGTCATGAACCTACATTGTAAACTTGGTTGAAATGACTCAGTTGCATTTGTGCCAAATCCTCAGCCTCCGGACAAAGAGCTGCATAAACACAAGGGATACAGGCCCTGGACTTCGAAACAAGTGCAGAGCAGAGCTGCAGTGTAGTTCATCCACTTCTCACCACAGCCTGTGTGGCCAAGCCAGGGGTCCTCAGGAGAAAGTGCCCTTCAAAGACCACTCTGCCTACAACCTTCCCCACACACTGCCCCTGCCCTGGGAGAAGGAGTGGCTGTGGCTTGGTAGATTGGGCCACCCTTGCTAAATGGTGAACAAGGACCCAGCAGTGTGCACGGGTGTGGCTCTCCCTCTGTGCTTGACATCCCAGCCAAGGCTCCTTTCTCCCAGGACCAAACACATCACTCCAGCTTGTGTCTTTCTTACATGGGGCTGGAGTGTGAGAGGAAGCAAAACTGTAGATATGGATGTTAGCAGAGAAGAGGCTTCCTTCAGTTTGATGCTATCTGGGCCTCCTCACCTCGGGAGAAGTGTCAGCTCCATATAGGTGGTCTGGCCCAGCCAGCCAGAGTTCTCTGCACTGGGGTTTGGGGCCAAATCCCCCGCAAATAATGAGGTGCTATTTTCCTTTTCTTTGCCATTATTCCTTCTTCGGAAACCACGAAGAGAGTGGTGCTATAGTCTCCAGAGGATTTGGGTATTTCTGGTCCTCTGGCCGTAATACCAAGTAATAGCATCCTAAGCTGATCACAACCCTTAACACTGCCTATTGCTTTAACTTGCATTTTATTACATTGTACATAGTAGCTCTTAAAAAAAAAGAATGCTAATTCTCCCCCTTGCTCCTGTATCATGATAACAGAAAGTAGGAAGCTACTGTTCAGTTGTTTCTAATGGTATTTTTTTTATTTGAAAAAGTGGTTAATTCAATATAAAGTCTCAAGGACACCTGTCTGTGTGAAGGGGCAGAATCCTACCAAATACCCACTATGTACGTGCTTTAAAAAGGATACATGCTTCTCTATCAAAAGAATATTTAAAAGATTGGTATTCATTCTCAAAATACCCTCTATATCCATTACTCAGGTCACCTTACTTGAAGCCCTGAAAACAATGAAAAGAGTAATAAAACACTCTCATGTAATGATCTGAGAATAGTTTTAAAAAGATTGAAGTAAATTATTCTGGGAAACCTGACTTTTTTTTCAGTTCTAAAAAAAGAACTGTTTAGTATTAAAAGGTTAACATCTAATAATGGGCAATACATTGTTACATAGTTTAAAATTCAAAAAATACAAAAAGGTCAAGGAAAAAGTATCTTTCTCACCCCTGGTTGGAGTATTTTTAAAACAGGAGAAATACTTTAGAAAGACATCTTTTATTTTTGGTCTGTTCTGCATGTGTATTTGTGTTTCTGAGTAATGGTCACCATGACAACATCTTACAATAAGCTACCTAACATTAATCAGATAAGAATTTATTGCCAAATGTTTGGAACGATACTTTTTGAGCTTACAAATCATGAATTCTCTAAGCGAAATCTCAAAGCTAATAATCAAGCAACAACAGATATGCCATTGTATTATACCAGGTCTGAAGTATGTTCTTTATATAAAACTCCACATAAATAATCAAAAGCAGAGATTAGGCAAGAAATTATGCATTGTTTTTCAATGACAATAATAGCATGTATTGCTGTTTCCTACCATTATAAAAAATTGACTAACATAAGTCAATGCCCTCTATGCAGTGGTTGAGTGAATTCTTTGAAGTGCCTGAATAGCAAGAAATTTCACAAAATGATGCAGATAGAGCGAACTAATTTTTCAATTCCTTTGCAAATATACATTAACCAAAATATTGCCTTAGAGAATCATGCTTTTAGGAAATAAGATAACCAATCATCCAAGCAAAATGGATAAATCCCATTTTTACAAGATAATCACTGAGAGAAAATCCACAACCTATCATGGTAGCACCTCCTGGAGTTTAACAGCAATCAGCTCCACGGAGCGCTTTCTTTTGCTCAATCTAGGTCTCTGGTAACAATTTACACTAATTTATTTTGCTTACTTTCCTTTGGAAGATGAAGTGTGGCTGAACATCCTTCTTCCACTGAAATCTAATTTACTTAAAGACAGTTGATTTTAAGCTTCTTCCTCTATCAAAACCCCACCTTCTCCCTGCCCCAATCCCCCTCTCCCTGCCCACCATACCACCAGATTCCAACCCCAAATCATTTTAGTTGCTCAAACTAGGGTACCCTCCTTAAATTTTTCACATCTCTCATAAAATCTGAACATTAAAATGGGATCTAGTGTCATTAAATAAGTAGGACCAATGCCAAGCAGAGGGGAAACATTTTTGGTTGATATATATCGGATCTCTCCCTCATCCAATTCCAGCAACACTCTTGATTTAGTTCACATCTCTATTATTTCCCTCCAATGTTGTGGTAAGCTTTTTTTTTTATAATTCTTAATAAGGAAAAAAAATTCTTAATAAGAGCCCTACAATACTGAAGTTAAGTTGAGAAATGGGTCATGATAACATTTGGGTCTCGGTTTGTTCTCTTTAGCCCTGTATCATTCATCTGTTCTTCCTGAACTGCATTCTATATTTTATTCATTGTTTGATGGCACAGCAAATGCCACTTTGTATTTGGATCATACAGGACAGTTAACATCACTGCCTAATTTAGTGTCATCCAAAACTAATGAACTTATTCTGAAGTCTGTCATCAAAACCACTGATGAAAACAGTAAATAATCCAGTCCCCAAAGTTAATAAATTCATACTGTTTTATTTATTTATTTATTTATTTATTTTTAAAGATTTTATTTATTTATTTGACAGAGAGAGAGAGACACAGCGAGAGAGGGAACACAAGCAGGCGGAGTGGGAGAGGGAGAAGCAGGCTTCCCACGGAGCAGGGAGCCCAATGTGGGGCTCGATCCCAGGACCGTGGGATCATGACCTGAGCCGAAGGCAGATGCTTAAGGACTGAGCCACCCAGGCACCCCAAATTCATACTGTTTTAAACAGTGTGTTTCAACCTATTAATAGAAGAATTGCTCTGATTCTTAAAAGTAATTCACATTTTATAGCACATACCAGACTAATTGCTTTGCAGAGTCCCTCAGTGAAAATCGACTATGCGCATTAGCTGATATTTTGCATCAATTTCACAGAGATGCTCAGGAAACTCATCAACAGGGAGCATACACATTGCCGAATTCCTGCTGCAGGATAACAGTGAAGTAGAAATAGAGTCAAAAGTTTCCTAATAGTATTCTGTGCAGTAGCACTCAACTGATGAGAACATCATCTATTTCTTAAAATAGATTTCATTAGAATCACCTTAAAACTGAATCTTTTTTCCCTTTTGGAAGGTAAAGAAACATGTTTATACATACTGCTACACTTCTAAGGAGGAGCAATTCATGTGAAAAATAAGTTTAGTTCCCTGTGAGGCAGGCTACATTCAGCATGGCAGTCTTGGGCTGAAACTCACTGGGAGAGGAGCTAACTGTCTGGCAGAAACTCAGCAACAGAAGTCATTTGATGATGGAAACTTATTTTCAAGTAAAAGCTTGTCTTCTGAAAAGATTATGTTGAAAAAAGCATGAGCCAATGAGGACATCTGAAAGTCTGATGAATCTAACAGGGTTTAGCTTGACATTGAATATAATGCAAAAAAAGCAGGAATCAATATATAAAATCAATATACAATGCTAATAGATCTCAAACTGGAAGACAATTTTCCAAAAGCAGTTGTCACCGTTTAAGTGAATTGAGTCATTTGTCTCACTTATTTCTGTACCGTATCTGTGAGTATGTGATCATCTATACATAGCAGCCAACACAACAACCCTTATGTTTAAAGCTTGATCATGGGCATAAAGAAGAGAACCATTAGAACAAGATCCCTAAGAGGGTTGGGGGGATGGGTTAGCCTGGTGATGGGTATTAAAGAGGGCACGTACTGAATGGAGCACTGGGTGTTATATGCAAACAATGAATCATGGAACAGTACATCAAAAACTAATGATGTAATGTATGGTGATTAACATAACATAATAAAAAAATGTGCATGCCTCTCAAAAAAAAAAAAAAAAAAAAACATAACCTAAGACCAAAAACAGAGTTACTAAAAAATAACTTAGCATTTTTAACTGGTTACATTTTAATATGAGACTTTCAAGTAACAGGAACCTGAAAAATAAATCGGATACTGAAGCTAAGGTAAAACTATTATATTTAAAATGGTTTCCAGTCTTTATGATCATCTTGATACACTAATTGTTCTATTGATTAATTTTATAAATGTTATAATATATATTTATAAAATTAGTATATACTAAAAAAAAAAGAACAAGATCCCTGATTTCTACCAACACCGAGATTATTCATCCAAACGATTATGATTTTAATATTTAAAGCAATATCTAGTTTATCAAATCACGATGCTTATAACTGTAACTTACATAGTACAATGTTAGGATATCTTTTATTTAACAATAAGCACTTTTTAAAAGAAAGATCAATATTTTTCTTTATTATATATCAAAACTATCATTTACATTTTCTATTTTTTATTTATCTCTGAAAACAAACCTCAAAGAATGTTATATATGTAGGGTATACTTGGATTTTAAATTTGGACTTAAATATCTTATCACTGATTTGCTTCTATTGACTGGAAACTTTTTTTTTAACCAAAAGTCCTCTGCCCGGCTCTCAAGGAGTGTCATCATCCAATCCCACTCTATTTATCCGATCTTGTGTCTCTCCCTCTCCCACTAGTCACCCTCTATTCTGGACAGGCTATCTTGGATACATTCCAAGCCTACCTCTTCCACTGACTGTTCCTTTCCTGCACGTTCCCAGTCTTCCCCATAATAGGAATGTTCTCGTTTTTCCGTATGTTTCTCCATAGCCTATTTTCAAGATCTACCTTCTCCTCTAAGAAGCCTTCATTCATTGGTCCCTGATATCCTCTCGATGTTCATCATTGTATCACTCAGATCTTAAGCAGGTCTCTGGTACCAACCTCACCTCCTCCAACTCTTCCTCTCACCCTATTCCAGTGCCACTGGCCTCCAGGCATACTCTTGCCTCAGGGCCTTTGCATATGTTATCCCCTCCATCGAAAAAGGCTCTTTAGCCAGCAGTCTACATGTCACACCCTTACCACCTGCAAATATTTTCTTAAACATCATGTTTCCTAACCACCCTATTTAACTTTGCAACCCCATTCCCAGATTCTCTACTCCCTTTTCTTTATTTCATTTTATTTGTTTCATTGCACTGGACTGTCACAAGGACAGGAATTTTTATCTGTTTTATTCACTGCTATATCCCCAGTGCCTATAGTAGTGTCTGGCACATATAAGTGCTTTAAATATCTGCTGAATAAATTCAGTGAATTTGTTAAATGTTAATTACATCCTAAGACCTTAAGTATAATAAATTAAATAACTTTATTGAAATGTTATGTTCTAAGTGCTTATTCTAAGGATTACCTTGTTTAATCCTCCCAACACCCTATGACAAAGGTTCTATTATCACTCCACGTTTACAGATGGGAAAATGTAACACAGAGAGATCAAGTAAATTAACTACAGCTAAGTGACCAGTATAAGTAGCAGCAACTACAACAAACTCTTTCACACCTCACATGTCTTTTAACTTCCCCCAAATGCTCTTACATCGGTTCTATCCTTACCACAAACTGTTGGCCACTTACTGTAAAGAGTGAATTGATGTATGGTATATACCTCTTTCTAAAAAAGAACATGAAGCAATTTGCTTTAGATATTATTTTTCTTCTTATATGAAGGAGGAGGAGAGATGGGAGAGAAAGAAGAAAGCCTGTACTATCACGATTACCAACCGACATCAGGTGAAAGAAATAGAGAACTCAGGGTTTGGCTCTACTGTCTTCTACAAGTTATTCGCTAAGAAAAACATCCTGAATGATCTGGAACGTGAAAATAAGTCTGTACTAAGTCTAGCTACTTACAAATAAAAACACAAATTGCAGCCCTTAGAAGCCCTGGGTCTGTGAGCTCCAAAGAGCCTGGCCCACAGGATGAGGTGGGAGTGAGGCATAAAACTTGGTTCAGAAATTCTAAATAGAAACAATAATAGCAATGAGGCCAACAGAGCTGACATCCAGCCCATACACACTGGTGTGGTCATATCCACAGGTTGTTATAGCCAACAGCAGTTCTAACTGGTTGGTGCCCCTACTGTACTTGTGAAGTATCTTGAAAATCATCCCTAAAGCTAACATTTACAAAGTGCTTAATAAATGCCAGGCACTATGCCGAGAGCTTTCGCAGATTAATTCATGCAATCCTCATTAACTACTCCAAAATCACAAGGATGGCAAGTAATGTTCCCAAGGTCACACAGCCAAGTGGTAGAGCTAGACACACACTCAGGCCACCTAGCTCCCTAGTCTGTTACTGTTAGATGAACCTGAGCATCTGTGTAAGTACATATTTATCCAAATCGCTCTTTCCTCTCAACAATTGTTTTTGCCCTTTAAGTCATCCCAAACAAACTTCTTGAAGGTGCAAATTCAGTGTTATTTATTTGTCTCTGGCACAGTGTCTGAAACATGGTAGGAGTCTGACAAATGTTTATGGAATGAATGAGTGAATGAGAGAACAAATGAATGGAGTGACTAGAAGTTTATTTTTACATCTAATCTGAAAAATGGCACTTTCTAAGACAAAAGACCCCTTGGCTATGAATGCAGGCTTAGACAAATTATGTATTAGTTAGTAAGAGAAACCAGCTAAAAGTTTTCAGACTGGAAGTTAAAATAGTGAAACAACAGCAACAAATAAACAAATCCGCCATGTGAATTGAAAGTAATTAAAATAAACCTTAAATAACTCCACCTCCCTTTTCTACCGTAAAGTAGGAATTAAGCTGTGGAAGGAAAAGTTTTAATCCACTCGAGTATATGATGAATTAATTTTATAATCTTCTTGATCTCACAGGCTTTTTCAAAGCACAAGGCCTACTGAATTTAGACATGCATGCCTGTTACTCCTAAACATGGGCATACACAATCTGGTTACGTTTATTAAAGGGAAATCACAACTTGAATGATTGGTCTTTATGTTTTAAATGTTAACGTTTTGTTATTCACAATCCATTTTATCTTAATTGGGTTCATTCCTCCTTAAATACCAACTTGATAACATATTTAAATTGTATAAGGGCCACTAAACAGAAAACTGAAAAAGAAACCTCCAGAATATTTCTCTGGAAATAAAAAGTTTCAACTCTTTTCCTTCGATCTTACCCCACTCATATACCTTTTCATACAGTTTTTAAAAATAGCTAACTTAAAACATTAGAGTAAAATTCTCCTTTCCCTAGAAGGAATGATCTAAAACCAACCCCCAAAAAGACAGTTTTCCTGCTTCCTTCCCTTTTCTCACTCTGAAAATAATGTCTGCCCCTAAAGACTAGAATGAGACTTTCGTTTTAATTTCAACTGAAGCAAATGTTATGGCTGTATTACTACTCATCAACAGGAAGCAAAATTACTCATCCATTCCACAGAGATATCTAAAACTAGAAGACTCAACACATTTTCTCCCTTCTTAAAGGATCCTATGTGATGGGATTAAATTTCACAAATTCCAAAATACATTTACGATATGGGATTTTAAAATTTAATCCCTTTGCCATTCACTTTAGTTTTAAACAGCTTGTTTATCTTCTTCCTGCTAAGCACCAAATGCAGCGCAGAAATGGAAACCAGATTTCTTTATGTAGTGAATTTCATGTGGTTTCCACATTTCTCCTGGCAGTAGCTTCCCAGCAGACATTCATCTAAAAAAATTCCTCCTTGTGATTTTTAAGTAAGATGGCATCTGTAGCATTTTGTGGCACATTCTAAGCACACTCTAAATGTACTACAAATGGCCTACGTATTATAGCATTCTAATTAGAGTTTATATTTTAAGACTTTGTAAGGTAAATAAAAATGTCACGAATGTAAAGTAGAAAGGAGATTTTTCATGGTCTTGATTCTTACTTAAGAAGGACTCCCCTTTTTTTGACCCTCTCATTCAGGATAATCTCAGATTAGTCACCATGTATTTACTGACCCGATTCCATGTGAGAAGCCATTGTGAAGCAGACAGAAGCTACGGGCACAGCCCCTGCCCTCAAGGAGCTTATAATCAAGTGTGAAGGGCGATAAATATCAGAACAAGCCAAACTTCTCAAATGGATGAATGAATGGATGAAACAGACAATAAAGTCTATACGGTTATCTGTGAAAATATTTAGTATACAATATTCTTTGGAGCCATGAGAAAGCTGATTTAAACTAAAACAGTGTGAATGATCTAAAACTCTAACATTCTCTCTCCTCCCTTCCAAAGACATTTAATGTTTTGTTTTGTTTTAAATCAAAAGTTGCTGGCTCATAAGAGAATTATTTTAAAGGCCACAGGAAGAATAAAAGCAATGAAATTTAGTTTAGGAGTTATTTATTTTTAAGCAATGCATACATCAGGTTAAATTCATCTGATTGAAAATGTAAAGAGAAAAAAATCAAAAATCTTTTTAAATAGTTGAGTACATATCTTCACTGGTTCCTGAAGTCCAGTCCCCTGTTCTGAAGGAAAAACAGGAAGAGGCAGGGCTAGAGAAAAGAGGACAAAGCAACAGAAATTCTCACACTGATCAAGAGAGGGGTGGAGAGGGAAGACAGACAAGTAGGAAAGAATAAAAATGAGCAACAAGACCATTTTACTGAATGCCTTTTGGTCACTTGGTGGAGGTATATTAACACATACCAGATGGAGGGACATTAACTCATGTCATGGCGTTTTGATACAACTAGTTGAATTAATTCTCTGCTTTTCTTCTCTTTAAACATTCAGGGCCACCACAAAAGTCACCAAGGGTAGAAATATTTCTGCTACAGCACTATAACCATCTGCCCCAAGGCACTGCCATGACAATTCTCCAAACTGTTGCCCTATGAACTGTTGCAGAATATTTTCAAAAGTATCCCAATTTATTTTATCTGTATCATTTAATTCAGGCTCTCTCCCAATGACCGCCTCCCAACTACCTCTCGTTTGACAAATTAGAAAATAGCAGAATTGAACTAGAACCAATCAATTCTGGTGCTCCTTCTCTAATAACCTCAGTTGTAGCCAAGAATACAAAGGCTTAACTATACTGTACACCTGAGACTAATATAATACTGCATGTTAACTAACTGGAATTAAAACAAAAACTTTTTTTTTTTAAGTAAGCTCCATGTCCAGCGTGGAGCCCAACATGGGGCCTGAACTCACGACCCTGAGATCAAGCCCTGAGCTGAGATCATGAGTCAAAAGCTTAACCGACTGAGCCACCTAGGTACCCTTAAAACAAGAACTTTTTTAAAAAGGTTTAATTTAACTTCAAAGAAGTGGAATTTCTTCAAGAAAGATGAAATTTTGAAATCAAATAGAATTAAATCTGTACAAATATTAAATCACAAAACATCTTGTGCCCCAGGCACTGAGCGACTTGGCTTTAGTGTTTTCACTGTGAATGTTAATTCAAAACGTCCATTTCATGGTCATAGTATACACTAGTAGTTAAAAGTGGTTTTCAGCATGGCCTTTCCAGTTCCCAACAGCATGCATACACACAAAAATTCACTGAAACTCTCCTTTATTGAATGTGAAGAAGATATATACCATGTACTGCGGGAATGGTAGTCATAAGTGGAGAATTTGATATACTCAGGAAATTCTGCTTATACATAATACACAGAGAAATACACTGAAAATGATCCAGTAGAGGAATGCGGCAAAAGTGGTTCTTCATCTAAATGAGTCTGAATATACAACATATGATCTAAGCAAAATCAAATTAAACAATAATAAGGTTAGAATCGACATTAACAAATTGGATCCAACCTAACCAGTTTTAGCATTACTGCGTGACCAACACTGATTATTTTATGATCTGAATGCAAAGATGGAACTAAAATTAAGATTGATTCAGAAAACAGATAGGACAAAATTTCCCTGGCAAATCACCTCCCACTAGCTTTCTTATATTTTGTTAAAGGTTAAAAAAAAAAAAATGAGGGGCTAAACTTTCCAAAAATTAACCAACTGAAATGTGGTACTGAAAATATCATGGTCTGGAATTATGAAAAAAGGGAGGGAAATCCACTAACCTCAGCCTGGCTTCACTACTGACAAAGGTAACTCTACAAAAGTCAAAAGTTCCTCTTAGGCCACTTCTTATGGCTTCTGTTTTTTCTGTTCAGAAAACGTAAAGAAAAAAAACAACAACAAACTTTAAGTTCTTTTGGTTCTTTACTGAGCTTCTCAGTAATAATTCACTAGGCCTTGAAAATGCCAGTTGAATTCTAAGCATTGGTTCCAGTAGTTGACACGCCCCTGGGCCAGGTAGCACCTGGGGCCACCCCCAAACGTTTTCAGTGGGGTCCAGATCTCTTAAAGAAAAAAAAAAAAGAAAAAACTATTTAGAATTCTACTAGTTCTCCAGTAAAACAAGCCAGTATTTTAAAAGCAATCATTATCCACTCTGGCCAATGAAATCTAAGACCAGTTCTTTCTTGAAAAAACCAAGATGAAATGGAAAGGAAGTAAATTGTACCAGAGGAAAACATTCTGTTACAAAGCAGAGGTTGGAGGTAAACTGTTCCCTAACAAAACTGAACCAACAGTACACAAAGTGTGTGTGCAGTTTTTTAAATGCAAGCAGCAATAACTCCCCCTCTGTGGAAATCAGTCCTCTTAAAATGTTGTACTTGCAAAATTATGAACACATTTCCTATCTAATTTACACTTGTTAACCTTCAGTTGCTCCTGTAAAGCTCTGACAGGCACAATTTTTTTTAAAATGACTGAAACGTGCACACACTAAAACTAATGTCTAAGATTACAAAAAACACTGAACACACTCTAGCCTAAAAAAAAAAAATAGGTTACTTTAAAAAGGGGAAAGGATTTGATTTTGATGTTGGTAATTCTCACATAAAGATCTGGTTTAGTTTAAAAAAAAATGTGTGTATATACACACACACACACACACACTCATTTGTACCCACACACCCATACACATTTATGTACACACATGTGTTTTAATATATACATAAAAAACTATAATAAAAGTGGATAAACTCAAAAGAGAGTAAGGTCATTATGGGCTTTTCAAAAAGGTTATCTTATGGGGCCAGCTACCACTGCAGTGTTTTCAAAACAATCCTGTTGTCTTTCTTTCAGAATCAAGTATTTTCTTCTATTTTTACTCATTTTACCCATACATGATTTATTAACCCAGTGAGATTATAAACACCTTGAGGAAAATAACATATTTTGTCCCTGCACAGTACTTGTTGCTTGGGCTTTGGAGTCATGGTACCCAGCTTTGAAACGAGGGTCAGTAACAGGAGCAAGGTGGGGATCTGGCTGTGCCCTCAGAGCAGCACCTAACCTGCATGAGGCCCACGTCTGGGCCAGGCCCTGTTCCAAGCTTTCATCGCACGTTGTTAGGCTTTTTAGTCCTCACAGAAACCCTATCTTAAAGATAAGGAACCCGGAGCCCAGAACAGTTAAGTAATTGCCAAGGTCACATAGCAAGTTGTGAGGCCAGGATTCAAACACACGTGGACTAGCTCCAGAACCCTCCCACTGGACTGCCTCCTGGAGCCTCCACTTCTCCATCTGTAACCATGGGGAAATCCTCTCTTCGGGGTTGTTGGATTACATTACACCACATGTGAAAAGAACTAGCACAGGGGGCCTGATATAAAATAAGTGCTCAAAAAAAAAAAAAAAGACTAAGGAAGCAAAACAAACCCTTAAAAATGGAAAACCGTACACTTTCCTTTCTCCACAGCTTCTGCACTATAGTCCTGAAGGTCAGGGAAGTTACATGATCTGATTCTGTTTGGTGAATTGAAGCCATTTTTGGTTGATTAATATGCAAATAATGTAAGTGTTTATAAACATATACAATTAATATTCATCTGCAACATGTAAATAACCTTTCAACATGAACTAATTCATACACTAAGTGCTTTTTTTTTTTCCCTGTAAAAGTAAAGTAAATTCCCATGGTGGCATGAATAGAAGTATTTTAATATGGTCTCATATGTCCCTTGAATAAATTCTCTGGAGTCTGAACAGAATTAAGAAGCCAGTTATTACAATATACTCAACTAAACAGATGTATGTGGGATCAAACCATTTTAGCAACTCATATAATTTGTATTTCCACTTTTGAATATACCAGAAGATTATAAATCCTAAAATAAAGATACTGTGCCATGTATTGCACAAGGATGCCTATCAGCACTTTAAAGACTTGGAGCCTCTAAAATGACCTACCATGTAACTGCAGGTATTTTGGGTAAAGCAGAAAGCTTCCTTTCACACACAGATTGCCTTGTAGCCAATATGCTTCACTTGAGCCCCCAGCCACAGAAAGGACACTTTCTATAGCCCTGTAAAAAAGTGCTTTCTGAGTCTTCATGTGATACACACACTTTTTTTTTCTTTTTGATATCATGCATGCTCATTTCTGAGTCATACTAAGGAAATAAAATATTGGTGATGCCAAAAGACATCAGGAGGCAATATTCTAAAATTGTCAGTGACCCGAGGACACCATATTTCTCTTGTCCAAGCGAGCCAGTGCTCATTTTAAAGTCCGATTGTAACGTGGAATTCAATGGGAGCTCACAGTACATAGCATTCAGATGATGCTCGTCAGCTTTTGGGGGCTGAAGCAGGCAGCAGACCGCATTCCTAGTACGCTCTCACTTAAAAATCTGCCGGGAAAGGCCAGCGCTAATTTTCCTATCCCTTTATCTTGCTTTCCCCTAAAGATTTCAAGACAGTGCTTGAAATTTTGCTGGAGTCATAAATCATATATTTACCTTCATGTGACTGGTTTTCAATAGAGCCAGAGTTTTTAAGGTTTATCTGCCGGATGTATTATGTTACTGAAATAGAGAAACGGCTGCTGTGCAGGACAGTGGTTAGTGAAACTCAAAGTCGTAACAGTATCTTCCTCAACTGATTTGAGGAAAGACTGTTCATAAAATATATACTGCTTTTGGTTAGAGGCTGATTTCTAAATAAACAGACTCAGCAATGGAAAGTCTACAGACAGAAAAAACAAAACATGCATTAGTAAATGTACGTTTTAAAATCAACTCTCACAATCTTCGCTTTTCGCAAGCTTTTTGAAGACTGTAAAGTCGGTTGCATTAAATTTATGATTTATAGCTGTTCTAATTTTACTTCTTTTTCAGTTGCTGAAGGAAAATCTGTTGACTCTTCTGGACTATTTCTCCTCCATTTTACAGCCTGTGATGTTGCATCTCTGCCTGAGAGGGCACCTCACTACAGTGATCTGAAGGCAGCCATTTGAGAGTCAGGGAAGGAGAGAAAAGGGGAAAGCTTTGCTACAACAAATCTCCCAGTCCTTTTGGGACCCAACAAAATAGGAAATGCTGGTGATTAGGGGATTGCATTGTTTCCAATTAAAAAAAAAAAACACACACACACACAAGTGCTAATCCACACAACATAAAGGCAAACTTAAGTGGGGCTATCTTCCCTAATTTGCAGTGAACTGGGGTCAACTAGATTTTTATCTCAGATACAAACTGGAAAGGAGAAAACAACAAGAAAGGAAACGCCACAACTTGGTTAAATCCTGCTTTTCACACAAGATTATATGAACGATAGCTACACAGGATGCTTCCAGAAGATTACAAGGCCAAAAATAAGCAAGGAAATATGGCTGGCCCAAATATTCACATTTATTTCTAAAAGAACAGTGCAATCTGATACACAACTGCAGTACACCTATATCCATGTTTCCCACTTAAGATTAAAAAATAAGATAGTTTTAATTCTCCAATTATTATCATGCTAAAGGTCTGATCAGAAACTGCATGGGTACTATGTAGCTTTTATTCATTCTTCAACCGTATACTGAATGGTCTGCCACAGGCCAATTAAAGTATAAAGATAGCATCCCTGCCTTCAGTTAGCTTATATTCTATTTGGGGAAAAATCCAAATATGTGAAATATTTGGTAACATTTCAGTATAAAACTAAGAAGGCAGCAGATAATTAGCAAATGAATAACAGGAAATAGAAGCACCCTTAAGAATTCTGTAGGGGGAAAAAACCGTCTCTGCAATATGCTTCTCGGTACAGGTGTCTGAGGTAGAAAAAAGCTGAGTTCTGCCACTTAGTGTAATTCCACGAAGGAATATGCTTAACTTTGAGCCTCAATTTCATCATCGATAAAATGGGAATGATGATAATATCTACCACATAAGATTATTACAAGAAACTGTTACGTTGCATGTGGAAAGATTCTGTACTCTGTAAAGAACATATAAATGGCCATTGAGAAGACAGTAAAAAGAATCACACAAAACTGTTACCACTAATTTGGGAGAGCGGAAAGGGCTAGGAGATTAGAAGGAAAGATGATTAACTTTTTTCTTTACATACTTTCTATTGTTTTAACTTTTATAATGCCCGTGCACTGATTTTGTAACAAAAAAAATTAAAGCTATATAAATACTATTTGAAGTAGAGAGTATAAATACTACCTGTGACACCGTATCTAGAGGTCACAAAATACTCTATTGTAAACACTAGTAACCCTGTTCCTTCATGAGTACAAAGAAACAAGACTCAGTCCCGGTTTCAATTTGAAAATTTCTAAAAGTCATAAAAATGTGCCAAGCTTCGGAATGATAACCAACTGAAACAGTGTTTTCTTTCCATGACATTTTAAAATAGAGCAAATTTTATAGTCACCCCAAACTATCCACTGATTCAAACAATCACTTTGGTCAATATGTTTGGAAATGGCAAATTTACTTAAGCAAAAAGCTTAAATAACATTAGTTCTCAAAGGCGAGTCTTTGTTGGGTGTAACCGTGCTTTCTAGAGCCCATCACACATCAGGTATTTAACTGACAACTTTACAGACATAGAAAAGGTCCTCAGGCCATTTACAAATGAATGCCAAGGACTTCCCACAGAGGCATAGAAGATTCTGTAGACTGAATTTGATCACAGATTAGCATTCTTAACATTATAAGTGTGAGCCCTTTGAGGGCAGGAATCATATCTTCTCAATGATAATGCCCAGTCCTGGGCATTGTGACCAGCATATGAGTAGGCAATAATAAATATTTGTTGAACTATTTGAAGGAAAGATAACTCTAAAACATTTTAGTCAACTAGAAGCCCAACGAGACGAGCACATATGCTAAGAACAAAACCTGTATAGCTGTATTCTGTAGAAAATCATTTAAACTGCTTCAAAAACAGCAAAGATAATTATGAATTTGAATTCCTTGAAGAAAACTTCATAAAAGTCCCTTTTTGAGAAAGGTTCTCTCCTACATTTGAGAAACTATAGATGTGTGAACTAAAATGAAATCATGGAGCAGTTTGATCAGAACCACCTTTCATCTGCCTTACCCAAAATTTCCAAGGCATGTTTCATCGATATAAATAGAAGAGGGCAGAGGAAAGACTTTCACTGTTTGTGGCAGAAACAAGCCCACACCTGGAATGCTGGATTCCTGGCTCACTACTGTCCCACTGGCTCATGGCCCCTCTATGATGATTTGTGAATTAACATATAGACACTGAGAAGGGACAGAGTTGGTATCCACATGTAATAAGACTATGAGATTGTATATAGTCACACTTGTCTATTTCCAGTATTATACAAGCAGTGATGGGGCGGGGGGAAGGGAGCTAGAGCATACTGAGCTTGTTCAAGTATGGGATAGGCCCTATAGATATAAGTATGGAAGCAGAAATACAGTGATAGGAAGTGATCCCTCAGATTTCCATTGATGGTTTAAATCCCTCTATGAATGATGTACCCATTGCTAATCTCTCTGTTCCATCCTAAACTCCTGGATAATTCATTTTTATCTTATTTAATCTTCCTCCCAAGGTGACCGGGGCTTGTCAAAACTTTAGATTCCATTAGTGGTATATGTTAATTCAAGAGAAGTCATTTCACAATTAGTGAAGGCTTCAAGGCGGCTCTCACTTGAAACTTTTTGAAATATCCAACCCAATATATTAAAAGAGGTAGATTTTTCTGCTTCTCAAAAGTATTGCATAAGGCCAGTAGAAATGAATTGCTTTAGTTGTAATTCTTTAAAGATTACTAAGTTTCATAGTTTGGCTACTCAAATTATATTTGGAAGCTACCTAGGAATTTTCTCACATTTTGATTTCTGGAAGGGCAATTAATCAAGCTCTTGTTTGAGGTAACCTGAACTTTAATCAGAATTCTATGGGGGGACAGTCGCAGGGCTGTATACTCAGATCAACAGTATACATATAATTGAGAACAGCAACAACAGGAAAAGAAAAGGAGATGCCAGTGGGTTGATATCTTATAACCTTTGGTCAAGCAGTACTTGGCAAATTTCAACAGATTTAGTTAATCAGGGATAAAAAACTAAGCAGTGGAATACCATTAAAATAAAACAAAAGTATTCACACAGAATCAAGAATTACCAGTGAAAAAGAATGCTGTCCCTAAGAGCATGGATCTACCAGAGGCAATTTGTTAGAAGCCTGAAGTCGTGATTTCGTAGTGGAGGTTTGAAATGAAAACTTTAAAGTTTCTTTAGGTCAAGCTATAGCACAGCATTCAGAGAGCCAGCCAAAATCGCTGAGGGAAACGAGGAAGGCCACATGTGGAACTAATTACTCATGTAGAGGCCATGACAAAGAACATTTCTCCAGACTTTTCATGGGGGCTTCACTTTCAGGAAGTTGCTATAATTACTGTTCAAGTCTAGAGCAGCCTGCAAGCCGCTGACAGATCCAACAGATGAGGAGGAGGAGGGAAAGAGAGAAAGAGAGAAAAAAATGAACTTATCTGCCCTTTTTGACGAGTGAAATACCAGAAAATAAAGTACCACAGGAAAGCTCAAAAAAGTTTGCAAATGAGCCCTGACTTCCAGTGTTCAACTTTCTGTTTACTTTTTTTTTTTTAATCTACCCTCTATCTTCAAATTACTTTTCTAGCCTGGACCGGACAGCAAATTTGTACTTCTACACTAACTCACTTTCAGTTGGCCACAGCAGAACTGTACATCTCGACTCTTTTTTTTACAGCTTTTCCATACTGAGGCCCACTTCCTGCCCAGTTGAGGAAAAAAATCTGGCCTGAAGATGAAATGACTGCTTAACATTACACTAAAACATCTGGTACCATTTTATGCACAGACCCATGTCTGAGAGCAGGCGATTCTAGCGGTCTCTCCAGCGGCACAGCGCATACCCAAACCTCCCCAGGGTGACATCATCCCATATATGGACTCTCCAGCCCAGCCCTCCCCCTTTTCCTGGTCCTAAATTCATTGCCAGTTCCCCAGTCTGCAGCAAATGTGCCACGTCAAGACTGGAAATCACAGCCCTTGAGTGTGTCTCAGTCAGTGCAGCAGAATTCAGGGGGGAAAGCTGAATGCAACCCCTGGTGCAGGAAGGAAGGCTTTTCCCAAAGACCGGGAGAGGATTTTAAGTACATAGATGGAAGCTTCTGGAGATCCTGCTCCGTCGCCCCAGTGTTCAGACTACCTGTTCAGGACAATGCCGTTGTACAGTAGTCTGCACATTGGTTAGACTGGGCAAGGGAGAGCAACGCCATGGACGGCTGGGGACAAAAGTGGCTGTTTCCAAGGAGAAGACTTTTGTTTGCTTTTTCAAATCTCATACCCAATGTTTTTCTTCACAGGTTTTGCACACTAGGGACCCAGAAGCCCTCGGGGACACTGCTGAGAAAGGACTACTCGAAATAAGACCTGTGGGTAAGGCCTTCCTGACTGCTCACCTGGTCTGTGCCCAGGAGAGCTGAGGTGGGGAACCAATGATTTGCGTTCACGTGCGAGAGAAACAGAGGGATATGTGTGATGGAGAGCTATGGTTTACTTCTGAAAGAGTAACAATATGTGATATAGAGTGATTTACTGTATGTTATTTGATTTCTGAAGATTTATAAGTCAAGTATTTTCTTAAGTGTAAAGTTTTTCCCACTTCCAAATAAAACATGAAAACACTCTAAGCACTTAAGGGTAATTTAATGAGGCTAGTTTTTAATTGTTGAAATTAATAATCCAAGGACCTAAAAACTTACTTGAGTAAGGGCTGTAGTAGAACTTTTAACATCCCAGGATTGAATCCGTTTTGCTTCAAAGTAAAGAATATTTGCTATTTTTAAAATGCTATCCGAACAGTGCTTTTTTGAAAATTTACGTACATAATATAAATACCAGGAATAGTAGTATCTAACAATAAAAGAGGCTGCCAAGTTTTTGCCCACCAGACAATGCAGATGGGACTGACCCAGAAAAGAGCGCCAACCCAGAACTCAGTGAGTCAGCAGCTGATTAAGTCGGAGAATAGAAGAAACCTCTGTCCTCAGATATCCCAATATATATCTCTGTGTTACAGTTTTGTGTTTTTTTTTAAATCCAAAAATGGTTGATAATTGCTGGTCAGCTGAGACCTCATGCCTATATTTTACAATGCTTCTATTTCTCCGAGCATTTAAAATGATAAGGTACTTTGTCTAGAAACCCACTGATAAAAAAGGAATTTGTAAACGAAGGCAAAGTTTTCTTTGGTCAGTTTCCAGCTGTCCTGGAGGTGAAGGGGGGTCGGGGGGAAGGTGGGAGGGAGGAAAACCCTCAAGCTGAATGAAATCCCAATAGAGAGAATAATAGAGAAAGTCTGGGTTGCAATATGATCCATGCTGAACTTTAAAGGTGGGCCTCTTAAAGAAAGTTCTGGAAAAATGTTACTGCCTCAACCCTAATTCCCTCAACCCCCATTTATATCTACCCCCAAACTATTCTATATAATGAAAACATCTGTTCTATAGCTTTTATGAAAAAAATGAATGTGATCTCTTTTGTCCTCCTTTAAATTCTTTAAAATTACAGTGGTTCCTGAACAAATCCTTTTCTAAATTGTACATTTTGCAACAATGCAAAAATTGTCACAAGTTCTCTTTTGCGAAACATTTTATTACAAAAGGTTCCCCAGGTTTCTTTCGTGAAAACAATTTACTTTTTAAATTACCCTTTGGATTATCCTCAAACTGGTATAAAGAACATATAAGTTCTCTCTTCTATTCAGTTTTTAGTTAAAATATCAAAAGCAAGGGTAAATTTAGTTATTTTTTCCACTTAGATGATATAATAAAGCCATCCTTTGTTTTTTCTATTGTGACTTGGAGGCTTGCATATTAATTATTTTTAATAGAACAAGAGATATTTAAAACCTATATAGTTCCTTTTACACAAGGAAACTGAAAAAAAACTATGAGGTAATTACGGAAGCTTACTTTCTCAAGAAATATATTTTTACTAATTGATGCACTTACTAAAGAAGAAAGAGAGCTACAAGGGACTTTGGCAATGTTTAAGTTTTTCTGAAATTTTTTTTTAACTCTGTATAAATGACAGAATTTCACAACTTGCTTTCATTTCATGTATATTTAATTTAAATGCCTTTCTTCACATTTAATGGTCTTTTTGATTCTAAGAAACTAACCACCACTGCTCGCCCACCAATTTTCTCCCTCAGGATGACTTTTAGTCTGGAGATAGAGGGGACCGATGATGTCCTTGGCTTAAGTACAGGACTAGGAACCTTAAGAATTAATTTGTAGAGGGATAGCCGAGGAGTGCCTGCAAGTGCTCAGTGGAGTCCCGACAACCCATTTTTGATGCAAGCTTTTAACAAATGAAAAGGAATCGTACTTATTTTTAAATTCCATGAGCTAAATTAAGGATCAAAAGTAAAAGCTCCCTTTATAAACCCTTGCTGACTGAAGGCAGGATAGGATGGTCGTTTATACACTGGTACATAATGCCAGCATGTATACACACATATCGTAAAATAACCTTATCTCTTTCCAGGGTAATTAGAGCAATGTTTAACTTGATTTTGATATTACTTTATAAGGAGATATACAAATATTTTAGAGATCATGGGATCTATTCCAGAGGAAACTAACCAACAGTGACATCTTCAACTAAAACTACCCCTGGATATGACGGTAAGTATTAAAATTAAACATTGTGCATTGTCAGAAAGAGAAAAAATGTTTGCAGGGTCTGTCCAAACTGCATTTCATAGAAGCTTTTAGTTATTTTTTGTTTTAGTGAGTGGATGACTGGTAAGTTAGTCTAGGTACTGGGTTAAAAGGAAAACTTTTTTCTGGCATCCAAGAGAAAGGAAATTTAGGGCCTTAGCTTTAACACCATCAATTCTTAATTGGAAGAGGATCAATATAAAACAGTTTTCAAACCTCACTCCCTTTTTTAAGCCACGGATCTCAAAATCAAAGAAAGTTTATTTACAATGAGACAAAATTTCAAACTGATCACTTTCTTGCAATTAGTCAATAGGTTAACGTCCTTCCTGCTTCGCATTTCTGTCTTTCGGCCCATATAATGGTGTTTATGTTTTTAAAAGACCAAAATATACTGTCTACCCCCACCTCTCGCCTTACAGACCACCCAAGTCTTTCATGCCGTGGGAAAAAGGTTAGGCATAAAACTTCTAATGAAAGAATTTTTCCTTTTTTTTTTTTAAAGGAAATAAAAGGAAAATACAACTTGATAATGTGAAAAAGTTCACTCATCCACCAGCGTCCATCCTTACTAAAGAGAAGCCAAAGCTTTCAATTACTCTACAAGAGATCTGCTCTTTAAAAACAACCCATTTTCCTCTTTTCTAAGGAGAATATCCCACCCACCACAATAATGTCCAAATAATAACTAAGCGACCATCATTCAGAAATCCCAGCTTAAAATAACTAGAAGGTCAGGCTTTCACCTGAAAGGAGACAGGAAATTGTCTTTAGTGAAGACAGAAACTTTCTTACTTGGTTTCTTCTATCTTTTCACCTTAGCGTGCTGCAAACTATGTAAATAGAAATATTTACCCAGGTTTTGAAAGTCTATTAAAACCTTTATCAGGTTTAATAAATAGAAATAATGAAGTAAATTAAGGAAAATAATTAAATCTTCATTTTGAATTTCCTGACCTATCGTGACAGCCAGTTTCTGAAGTTGCTTTGGCTTAATTTTGCTCTAAAGGATTCAGAAGATAATTCTTTCATTACATTTTTTTCCTTAAGATAATAAATAAAAGACAAAGGAAAATAAGGTGTAATAACCATATTAAAAATTACATGGTATGATAATAATGTAAATAGCTCCTTTATATTTTAGCTAGTATTTTAAGTGGTAATGAATTGGGAATATCCATTCATTGGGAGATGGAAAAAAAGTCTTAAATGTATTTTTCAGCCTTCTGTCTTTTTAACAAGATTAAGGGCAGGTTCAACATAACTATGAAGTGTGCATATGCCACATACTTACTATAATTGTAGTTTAAAAAGCTATTAGAAACATAAATTTTCCAAAAGTCTTATGAATAGTCATTTTTCAGCAAGATTTTTTTCCCCCTGAAAAAAAGTTATGGTTTTTCAGGCTCAAATATTTTTGGATTATCTTGGTTTAGTAGAACTGTTCTGTATTAAAATATAACAGATTAAACTCATAAATATTTCTTTCTATTTTTTCAGGTTGCATGCATCATTCCTTTAATTGAGCAGAGTTAACTGGATCAAATTATTTATGGGAGAGAGAGGGAAAGCTATACAGAATTACAGTAATTTTTAATTTCCACCAATATATTCTTTGTAAGTGAATCACTCTAAATATTTTCTGTTACACTGAATGCAGCAACAACAAAATAGTTTCATAAGGTATTTGTTTTTGCATAATCTGACCTTGTGATTATCTAAGTAGCAGCCAAGTTTACTGACGTTTTTGATTCTGTCAGAAAAAAAGAAAGTTCTCTACTCAGAATGTTGACCAGAAACAGAATCAGACATTTATTTTCTTGAAATCAAATAAATAAATGGAAAATTGCTCTTATCAACTCTTTGTTAAAACTGTACCATATCTAATCAATGCATAAAAGTTCAGATGTGTAGAAAACTATAATTTTTTCAGTCTCTAAAAATATTTTCCTCTCCATAAAGTTTCTATTTGCTATTTTCTCAGAATTTTATAATTAAAGGGAAATAACAAACTATGTGTTTTCTTTAAAATTCTCTGGAAAAAGTCCCAAACTACACACTCCTTGAACAATAAGATTTTGTTTTGTTTTTGAAGAAATCTCATTTACTGGAATTCTATCTAAATGTTTTGTTTTTTAAAGGGCAGGGGGATTTATTAAATACCTCTATGGATGTGAATGATCATTTATATTAAAATAGTCAGTAGGATTATCCTTGAGCAACCAGAATTACATTTTCTACCTGTGTATTTAACACCATTAACTCTTTCTTGTATACATTATAAGAAAATTTTCTAAGGGGTCTGGTTTTACTTTTTTGGATATGAAATAAAGTTTCCTTTCCTACGTTTAAGGTCCTATTCTGTAACTGTACTGTACCACCAATGTCCAAAACACATTCTGAGCATCACTGTGGGTAACGACTTTTTAGTTTATACCCTTCTGGTTCATGGCCCAGCGCTGTAGTTAATTAAGAGGAGGAGCACATAAGCTCACAACTGTTTCTTATTTGGTTTTCACATCCATACTTAAAATCTTTGCCTTAAAAAGACTATGAGAAATTTAAATAAGTTCCCCTCTGCTTTATGAAGTATTGGCAAAAAATGCATCCCCTTGTCAAATCCCACTATCAAAGCATTGGATACCAAAGTTGGCTGGTTGAATTGCCAAATATATTAGGCTTGTTAATTATTTTGAAAATGGCTGCCGTTTCCATGTAAATGACAAGTTTCTTTTTCATGGGCAAGGCTGTGGTACTTATCGACTGCAAGAAACATGTATAAACATAGTCTTTATCTTTAACTTCAGTATGAAAATATGCAGAGTTTTTGTGAAGAGGAAAAACATCTGGCTCAATGACTCTGAACTCTGACTGCATGTGGGCCAGTAATAATAATAATACGAATTGGATTTAAGAATAAACCTTGTGTTTAATCTTTTTGTTTTGTTTGTTTTGTTTTGTTTTTTTCCTTGAAATTTCGATGTGAGTGTTCTGTTACGTCCATTATCCGTGTTAGCGTGTCTGGAAAAAATGTAAAAGTGTACTTTCTGAATAAAGTCAAAAGTCTCACTTGTTTTAGTTCCATAATGTTTTAATGTTTAATTCTATTGTGTGTTTTTCTCCCTACCCGCCCCCCCCACCCTCCAAAACCACCAAATCTGGAAAACAGACTGATTGTGTCTGCCCATGAGCAAAGGAGACCCGAAGGAAGCAAGGGCCTGGCTGGACGGCGTTGTCACGTGACTGCCTGTCTACACTTGCTGTGCAGAACATCCGCTCACCTGTACAGCAGGCACAGACAGGCAGTCACATGACAACCCAGCCTGAGGGACAACCAGCCACTGAAAGAGAGCAGCCCTCACACCATAGCATCTACACCAAGAGCTACGACCAAAATGAGGGGCGCGGGGGCCTGGGGGCTGGATCTGTTGGTTTAATACTGAATTCGTATGTATGATTTTATTATATTATATTTTGATTCAAATACTGAAACCCACCAAAAAGTAAAGTGAGTGGTGCCGATGAAATACAATAAAACCCATTTCTGAAAATGTTCCTGTGCTTTCTATAGTTCTCTGTTCCTAATTGTTGTCAGTAAATTCCTACCCATGACATTTATCGTACACAGCTTTGCAGCACCCCGTAATCAATATGACAAAACAATATAACTTCTGTCGGATGCTTGGCAGAGAATAAGTGATTCTAATAATTCTACTACAAAAACTAAGTTTAGTTTTCTAGGTCATTATTTTTTTAAGAGAGAGAGGGAGGAAAGAAAACGAGGGAAGAGATAATGTTCTCTCAAGGGGATCATGTATTTTGAGTTAACTCTACCAGTTTGGGTGAGGGCAAAACATAGTGAAAAGAGTATTTTGAACATAATGTTCATATGTATTAGAACAGTTGCTTCTCCTCTGCTGATACACAGAAAATTGAAATAGAAGCTCCGATATTCCTAAGTGTCATGATACACAAAGATATATTACTTTGTTATTGTTTAATTAAGAAGGAGATTTCACTACAGTTCTGAAGGTGTAGTTTCCAGGCCAATGCATTCACTTGGAAAACATGCTCCCATTCACTGTAAACTTTGAAACTTTTGAGATGTTCAGGCAATTTGATTATTTTCAAGAACAGCAAGGAAAGGGATCAATGGTAATGCAATGTATATTTTGCCATATCTCTTGAGGAAATGTCAAAATTTCAGTTTATACACTGTGAACTGGGGTGAAATGATCAGGGGTGGCTTGTGTATATGAATGTCTCAAACACTGATGGGTAAAAAAGGTGGGAGACAGATAAAATTAGAAAATTGTCAACTTTGACTCAGTTCACTAAAATGTTTTAACGTCAGTCTTTAAAATTAATTTCATTTTTCTGAGATTGTGATGGAAAGTTCAAAAACGTAGCACAAGATTACATAAAATTTTCTGGTTTCTTCAAAACTTAATTAAATATTTCAAATATATAGTTTGGACTAAAAAAACTTTTTATTCAGATATTTCATTTTTAAAATGAAAGATTTAGTCTTAAAGCTAAAAATCCTACAAGGTTAAAAATTTCCAGGATTTTGTGCTATTTTACTAGACCTGACACTATAGTTTCTTTAAAAAAAGAAAAAAAGTGATTGGGCAAAACCACAAAGTAAAAATATAATTAAGGCTAAATTCTTGCATTTAACAATCTGGCCTTAGGAAATACGTCCTCTGCAAAAATATACTTCTGCAAAACACATTGAGCAATGAAGGTTTTCACCTTAAATGAAAGTCCCATGACTAGCAAATAAAGTACTAAACAATAGTTCACAAAACGTAAAATATAAACAGGAAGATGATATAAAAATGTCTCACAAAATATTTACATATAACCACCCAATTTTAAATGTTTTATATAACCCGCAGCAAATGCCAACAGGAGTCCACATCTGGATCATTCTACTGGAACCTGCAAGGCAGTCCCAGGACAGTGCTTGAGACCTCTCCGAATGACCAGTAGCAGGTCAGAACATAAAGAAGACTATTCTATTCCAGCAAACTCTAAAGGGAAAGCTAGGAGGCCAGCACAGTCATCCTTAAGTGAGCCACTCCAGGATAACATTTCAAATAATATTCCCATAAAATTTGAAATTAACATTTTGGTTTTACATTTTTTCACTTAGCTCTCAAAAAATGCCTGAAAGAATATTATATATATTTAAATTCATTAAATGAAGCACATTTTAAAATTTTACTCTTCTGGTAAATAATATTATTTTTCCAGAATAAACTTTTGAGTGGGACAAAAAAATACATTTAGAAAAGTGGGTTTGGGCCTATTGAGTATTTTTCATAAATTTGAAATAGTATTTGCCATTATAGGTTGTTGTATATATTTGTCAAAGTTATAAGCTTTGGATAATACTACAATGTAGAAATGTTTGTATGAAATAATCCTACATTAAAAAGCATAACCTAAGATATATATGTGAAAAAACACAACTACAATCATGAAGAATTTTAAGTAACATAAATGTTTTAAAGTTCAATATTTATTAGGACCTCTTTGGCAAAAAAATTTCTAAGTTTTGGCTGACTAAAACAACTCCACAAGGAGTGTAAATAGTGTTCACAGGGTCAATCCTAAACTCATCACAGGGAACGTGGGGACCTAGCAGGAAACAGGCAGACTCTTGAAAGTATAAGTGAAACTGGAAAGAGCTGAAGATTTCTAGGACTTCTTGGTCTCACAGTTTTGGCCCTTCAGGGAGATAGCTGCCATTTTGTTTTCTATTACCTACGTTACATTTGTCTTCTGTTACAGCTACATAATAAAAACAATACTTAAGTAAATATCCCTATAAGGGAATTATATAATCTCCTTATCAAGCTATCCAAATACTTCAACCCACAAAAATGAGGCCTGTAATTTTTTAAGAGTCCAAAGAATGTCCTTCTTTCAATGCGGATTTTGGATTTTCTTCAATATTATAAGGTTAGTACATTTTCACTGGGAGCATTTCTGTTAAATTATGCTTCTTTCCTATGAGTATTCCATAATGATTTTGATCTTCATGTTGGATGATATAAATAGAATAAATATTGGCTGTATGCTACCATTATACATAAACTAGCAATCCCCTTCAGAGATTTTAACTATCATTCACACATTTCTCATTGATATTAAGAAAAATAAGGCTTTTTTCTCCCTTTATCAGAATATCCTATTTTCTAAAATTCATATTTTATACGTATTTTAAATAAAAGCCATCCTTTTCTTCCAGATCTGATTTAAAGTATTAATATAAAACTATATAAGCCCCAAGTCCTTCTTGAAATGATAGTTTCTATTTTAATTCTACACCTGGCCCTTTTCTAAATCCTAAGATTTGTACAAAATATATTTACAATGTGTTAAAATAACATTGGGAAATTTACTTTCTGCTTAAATGATCTTCAGTGCAGGAAGCTATAGAGTCAGGGGAGAAAAAAAAACATTAACCTTCAATGATGAAAATTAAGAAAATGTTAAGACAATCTACCTTAAATTGTAAGTTTACCCTGTAATGAAATAATTTGGTTTAGGTACCCGACGTAACAGGACATAACAAATTACTAGGTTGCATTTGTGTATTTATTTGCTCAATCATATCTTCACTCAACCAATATTTACTGTCACATGCCAGTGCCATGTTCGCTGATGGTAGAACAATGAATAAGTCAATGGCTCCTGGTCTCAAGAAGCTTACAATTTAGCAGGAACACTCAACCAATACATATCACGTGTGATGAGTTGTCAGTTTTCACCACCTGAAATAATCTCTTAAATCCATCCACTTCTATCTATTTCCATCAACCAATCCACCCAGCCCAAGCTATTATTATCTCTTACATAGCCCATAGCCCATAGCCTTACCTCCCTAACAACTCCCCCTCTCAGTTCTGTCCTCCTTCAATCCATTCTTTACAAGGCAAGCAAAAGGATCTGTAAAAAATTCAGATCTTATTATGTGAGTTTCCAGCTTAAAAACTTCCAAGGCTTAAGGTCAAAATCCTTAATCTTTATGTAGTTTTTTCCTCTCTTTGTTCTCTGTGGCCTTAATTCAGTTTCTTCAATTCATCAGGCTCAATCTTGCCTCAAGACATTAACACAAACCTCTGACCACCCAATTCAATGTCCCCCTCATGCTATGATCCCCACCCCAGATGCTCTTTAAGTTAAATACATCACTGGATTTATTTTCTTCATAGCTTGTAATCTGCATCTGATAGGTTTTCCTGCTTGTTTGTATGTTTTCTTTATTGGTAAATATCCTTCATGAGGGCAGGTACCATGAATTCCTTGGTAACCATTTTATCCTTAGTGACTAGGATAGTGTGTACTACATAACAGGTGTTCAGAAAATATTTGTTGGGAAACGTTCAGGCAGTTAAGAGCACAGCACCAACACTGAGCAGCTGGCTAAATTATTCTCTTTGAGTCTCAGTCTTCATCTCTAAAATGGGAAATGTAAATAAAATACTTAGCTCAGTGCCTGGGAAACTATAAATACTCAATAAATGTTAACTTTTAGGATGATAATGATCATCATCAAGATTATCGTTCAGATAGAAAGCTGGCCTTCATGACTTTAAACAGGTAGAATGACTAGTGGAATACTATTTACAACCACAATTACTGTCAAACTAGGGAGCATCTTGCTAACCGGAAGTCCATTTGGTTTGGTTTAGCATTTTGACTAGTCCGAATATGCAAAACTGAGGCTGGAGCAAAGGCTGGACTAGATGCTGAGAAGAGCTGACTGGATGTATACAATAGAGTGAGAAGCACCTTGAGTTTGGGGCAATCCAGATTAACAGCATTGAGAGAAGAAATAGGAGGGGAAAGAGAAAGAGAGCAACTGAGGTACTGTCCTTGGGCTGGGCCAGCACAAGGCTAGAACAGCACTGCCACACCCAACCAAGTAGGGTGTCCTCTGGATAAAACAACTGTGCAGAGGGGTATGTAATATTCTAAATGAGGTTGTTTGAATTGCTGTAGTGCTTGCCCAAATCCTTAGTAAAGTACCAAAAATATCCTTATGTTATTATTTTGATAGAAATCAAAGGATCTATAAGATCAACCATCCCAAATACAAGGGAATGTATGTGGACACACAAGCCTGCATGTCCAAACTCTGCCTTCACCCGCATAAGCAGATCCTCCTTGACTTGGGGTACACACACTGGCAGAATGCCCTGGGAAGGATGAAACTAGGAAAAGGCCTTTCAAACCCCTAGAAAAGAGCTCAGGGCCACTTGTATAGGGAATTTCCTAGTCTGGGGTACTAGAGCATGATCTAGAAGGTCAGCCACGTTTGGGCAAATCCCCTTGGTGGTTAGTTATAAACTGTCTAACCCTGCAAGAAGACAGTGTATTTCTTTTTGTGTTACAGAAAGCCCCAGTCTTAAAGTAATGTTGGAGAATAACATACAGTCAGGTAAATAGATTAATTATGTCTACTATAACCACATTGTATTATAAAGACTCTTTGAAGATAACATGTAGAAAAAAACACGGTCTGGGACACAGGGGGAAACCTCTCTATTAAGCTCATCTATCAGTAACATTACAGATAACATTATTGTAATTTAGAGTAATGGTTCAAAAAGTGCAGTCCACAGATGCTCGAGGGTGTTCATGAATCCATCTAAAATTCAAGGGTGGGCTAGATAGATCTGTTCAGAATAGGGAGAAAGCAAGAAAAATGCTGGGGACTTCCCATTATAGTCATGCCAACTCTAGTTTTAAATTATTACACAGTGTTATCATGCTATTGCCTCTGCCAGCTTTGTTAGGAAATCACGTGTTTTTGTATTATCACCTCCAATTCTTGGCTGAGGTGTAAGAGAACCCAGAGGTGGAGGGGAGGCAGCATGGCAAGTCTCACTGAAGTAATGGGCTCTGAGTTCCCTCTTAGAATCTGAACCTTACCATTCCCTGCTTAAAAAACAAAACAAGACAAAAACCACCAGGTACCATACATCCGCTCTCACAATATGAAATGACAAAAAACTGGAAATTAGAAGACATGCAAGTCAAAGAATGGCTTTACAATGGGAGGGCACAGTTTTTACTTGCAATGGCAACCATGAATATATAAATGTGACACCTAAAAGTTTATAAAAGCACTTATTTATATAAGATTTCTTAGAGTCCTAGAATATCTCTTTGAGGTGATTTGGTCAGCAAAGGTCCCCATTCAACAAGTGAAAAGAAAAGAAGTGAGGCCCAGAGAAGACTGACTTGTTTCAACACTGGCATTAGTCATAGCAAATCCACATCCTCCACACCTCACCATTTTCACTGTACCAAGCGTATGGTCTATAGGGTTTTTGTTCAATTAACGTAATCCTGGAAAACAGTTCAAGCCATTGTTCTTCAATCTCAAATATATGTCATAAGTCATTTATATTTATTACAGACTTAATAAGTTCCAAAAAATCATATCTATTCATATGATATAATATGCTATTTATTCAACAGCCAATTAGATATAATGAAAACATACCAACCTAATTACACAAGAAAGCAGGAAGATGGCAGAACACAGAAAAAGATGATAATCCTCTATGAAAATTTGAATATAAATTTGTCATTGAATAAATGAATGAAAATATTACTAACTTAATGATATTTACTGTGTCACATTTGCTTGACTAAGAAAGATAAATTATCCCATAAAAGGATTTCCAAGTACATGCTGGTGCATGTATTAGAGAGATACACTGGGAACAAAGAACAAGCACTTAATTTAACAATAAATTGTCTCCAAAAGTTGAATTAGAATTCAGGCTTATTTTCACAAAGGAATATTCTAAATTGGGGGGTTTTGAGGTTACCCACAGAAGCGTGTTCAGGCCACATGTACTTGAACTATAGCAGTAAGACCTTTATGGAATCTCAGTATCATTTAAAACATTGCTGCTAAAAGATGGGAGTTTAGGGTACAAATTCAAGAGGCCAGAGACTCATCAGTACTTCTAAGCCCTACCGTCTGATGTTTCTTCTTGACCTCCTTTCCGTGTATCCTCCCTTCTGGTCTCTGCTCCCAGCCAACACTAATAACTATTTGTTGAATACTAGCAGAAAGCAAGGAACAGTACTGTACCCTCCCTTTCACCTGGACAGCAAGTTCAAAGGTGGTCTGCAGTGGTAGCAAACTCTTGGACAAGAGAAACAGAGCAGAATAGAGGATGACAGTGGTGGTGGCCAAGGAATGATGAGGTGGCTCCAGTGGAAAAAGGCTCTGCCCCAGTAACAATTTAAAGATAGGGGTCATTTGGGAGTCAGGCATTAATATTTTGAAAACTTCCTATCTTGTTTCTTGAGCAGAGTTCTAATGAGTAACAGTAGCTAATGGCTGCAGTGTGGCTATATGTGGCCCATCAATTTGCTACCCTGAACTGAAGAGTCCTCTCAAGCCACCCAGAATAAGCCACCATCTTCTCTTATCTGGACCACTGCTACAGTCTCCCAGCTGGTCCCCCTTCTTCTATTCTTGCCACTCCCCTCCTTCCACACACCCATTCCCTCCCACACATCACGCCCGACCCAGCAGCTGGAGTGATCTTTCTAAAACATTAATCCAATCATGTCACATCCTGTTGGAATAAGCCAATGGTTTTCAATTACCCTTGAAATAAAATCCAAATTATTGGCCGGAGCCTCGATAAGGCCCCATCCACTAGTACCTCTGATTTTATTTCCTACCTCTCTCCCCCATGCTCTTACATTTTGGCCACAGGATTCCTGCTGGCTCCCACCCTGGGAGGGGAGGTTATACTTATGGTTCCCTCTACCTGGAATGTTAGTCAACAAAATCTTCTACACAGCTCATCATTCTAGCCTCTGTTCCAATGTTACCTCCTCCCAAACACCCAATCAAAAGGTTCTTCCTCCATCACTTTCTAGCTCACTACCCTATTTTATTTTCTTCAGAGCACTTAATATCTGATATTGTATTATTAGTCTCTTTGTTAGTTCCACAAAGCAACAACTTTGTCATTTTTTTTTTCTTGAAATGGTCTAAACTAAGCAAACAACCCTCTCCTAAACTTCTAAATCACTCCATTGTATTTCAAGGGTCATTCCTATACACCCCACCCCATGCCCAAACACCCTCTACACATATAACTTTAATAAAATGGTCTCTGACACTCAGTTAATATTATAACTGCACACATTTATTTTCTGTTTATTGTAATCAAGTGCTCATGAGGGTGCTTTAGCAGCAGAGGTTTTGTAAAAAGTTATCCTGATTTTATAGAGGAGAGGAAGGGATGACCAGTGATCATAAGCTTACCAAGCTCTCAAAGCTTCTTCCTTCCCTATAGGGGGCACCATGTGCCTTCCAGTGGCCTTCTTTCAGTGCCCACACAGCCTGATAAGAGAACCCCAAAGCCATATTCCAACAGCAGCAGCTAATCCTATTGTCTTCAGAGCCCCTGATACTAACATCCAGAAAAAGATCAATGCCAAAATGCCTGGAACTTGTCTTAATAAATCCTCTGTGGGATGAAGCTGACTTGGACAAATCTAGCATCTCTGGGATTCTTGCCTACATTTGTGGTTGAAGACATAAACTCTGGAGCCAGATAGCCTGAGTTTGAATTTCTGCTTTGCTACCAACTAGCTATTTGACCTTGGGAAGTTAATTATCCTCACAAACACCAAGTAGTCTGCAATAAGGGAACCTGAGTCCTGTAGAAATGACTTTTCAAAAAGTTGGGTTTTTTTGTTTGTTTAGTTTACTTCTCTGAAAAATGGGGATCATAATAGCACCTATCCTTAGGGTTCTAATGTGGATTGAATGAGTTAATCTATATAAAACACTAGCTATTATTATTATGAATCCTCAACAAAATATTTTGCTTTCCCTAGAATAACTAATAAAGGCCTCCAAACTAGTATGTATTTAAATATACATAAATGATCCTCTGAATCCTTGGAAACAACTATATCTAAAAGAAGATCTCTTAAGGCAAATGAACACAAAAGAAGGTACTCTACTGATTTTCTGTCTAGGGAGGCATCTCAGAGCCCCTGAAGCTGTGGTGTTTAAACACTGGAGCTTCCCACACATTGACGGGGATTTCTGAGCAGCCAGCACAGGAAAGAAACCATTGCTAATCCTCAGACTCTCAACAACAACAACCAATTCTACATTTGACTGAAGTCAGTGAAATATATGACTTAAAGATTTTTAAAAAGCTTCTTCTTTGCACATTTCTATAAGATTTTATTTCTCTTACTAAAGAAAACTTAGTGGTCATCCACTGATCATCTGATTAACACACTATTATGCACAAAGCACTTGGGAAACAGAACTATGTAAAACATGAAACTTTTAACTCCAGTAACCGACAAATGCACCTGGTAGTGCTTTCAAAAAAATATCAAGCCAGGATTGGAAGAACTTTTAACTCCGAAATACGTGTCCTTTAGAGCCAAATAAAATTGAAATAATCTCACCTGTAAATAGCTTTGCGATCATGAAGTACTCTTATTTAATGTTTGTATACTGTGTTATAAGCACCCAAAACTGCTCGGGTCAGACCAGAGCTATTAAAATTTCATCCATGATTTCCCAAATTTAGCAGTATCATTTTAGCATTCTAATGGCTCCAAAAGACTGATACAATTTTTTGCGCTTTTATAGCTATCAGATTTAAATGAGTAGTAAGTCACAGGACCAAAATTATTAACATCTAACATGAACCAGAACAGCATAATTATCATAATTCTTGCTTTTACATAGCTATCAAATTTTCAAAGAACAACATTCGTATAAACAATTACCTAGGACTGGCTTGAAGATTATGCAATTTGGACATTTTTCAAAAGCCTGCCATTTGAGACAGACATCACAGCACCAATCCCAGAATTCTTTATTAACTTTGCATCAGTGCTATTAATTTCATTCTTAAGATGCTCTATATCCTTGGGTATATAGAGTTTCAACACATTATTTAATGAAAACTGCTTTCCCTCTATCAGTATCTCGCCTTTATTACAAAGAAGGAAATTTCCAACAACTGACTCCTAACTCCATTTCTTCAGGTTAAGGAACACATGATTATACAAAAGAAATAAAAGAAATTTGAGGGGGATGTTATAAAATTAAAAAAATCTATGAGGAAAAAAACAATCCTTCTTCAAACAAACACCCCAAGCTAAGTCTTACTGAAAGAGAACCAGTCATGTCTTGAAATTGTATATCATAATACTTTCAATTAATTTGAAATTAGAAACACTTTAATAAGAAAACTCTGTCATCCTCTGTGGCTTACCTCATCATCTTTGTACCAGGACAAGCTTTCAGCAGTAAGGACAAACCAGTATCCCTTAGAGCCTCCTTTCATGATGCCGATGTTGCTGATGGTTAGCCACCCCTTGCGAATCACCTACAAGAGAGCACAGATTGGCAGAGATGTTTAGTTTAACATGAGCCAATGGACAGCACAGGTCTTGTACCAAGTGAAGTTAAAAACAAGATATAAATTGCAATAAGAACAATACTGTTTCCCCAAAGCCCAACTTCTAGTAAGCTACTCAAGATAATTTATCTTCCCAAACTACAGATAACCAGAGGGAAATCTCTCCCATCAAATGAACCAAGTTAAAATTGCAGACTTAAATGGATGGTAGAAGCAAAGCAACTGAAATAGATAGGAATTAAATGAGGCAGACCAGTAGGCTTGTGCTGAGACGATTTATGGCATTGCTGCTACAATTAAAATGCATTTAGTTGATTGGATGAATAATAAACTCTCCATGCCCAGTGACTGTTCTCCTTCCAGTCCACTGGTCCATTTGTTTGCCTGGTTTGCATCACATTATTATTTCCACCAGAGACTGGCCACCAAATGGTGAAAAGAAGAAACTCAAGTCAACCAATTAAGTTCCTTTTTAACAGCTCACAGCTCTGAATAAAACTGGATGAGGGAGAAAGCTGAAACAATAAGTGAAAATTAAAAGTTTGGAGTTTCTTAATGGTCTAGATTTATCCCTCTACTTCTGGTTGTTATTTGTCATGCTAAAAAATACGGAGCATCTTCATGAAAATCTTTAAACTGCTTTTAAATTTTAAAATATTAATAACTTGGATTACAGCTTTTATAGAAACTATTTATAAATGCATTTAAGTGAAAATCTATTTTTTTCTCATAGTTGCAAAGTTAAATTCAATTTTTCCACATGGCATAGTTTACTATCTCCCCTGGGCTAGATAATTTTTGTTGTCATAGAACCCAAAATGAAATACTATATAGAATTATATGATACTATTCTAAATACTAAAAATCATCCTATACCTAAAGTGTTCAATATCCTAGAGATCCTGAATTATCAAAAAAATTTACTTACTGAATGACCAATGCGTGTCAGTTCCTAAATGAAGATGAAATACCTGAATAATTAGATTTAAAAAAAAATACTGATAGTAAATTTTCTTGCTGAAGAAGGTAAGTCAATACTAGGGAAAATTGTGAAATAAGCCAAAGTTGTCTTATTGATCTTCAAGACTCTCTCTACACCCTCAGTCCCTGACACCCTTGATTCCCTGTTTCAACTTTTCCCAGGTGTCCATTCTCCTTTAGAATGCTCCGTAACTTCTGTAGACCTCTATATAGAACCTCATTTTAGACTATGTAAGCTACTGACTAAGGCAGTTCTCTCAGTTATTCAAAATTACTCCTTCCTCTTCCTCTCTAGTTCAGAAAGAAGGAAACAACACTTCTCAGAGTATGGTTTCTATCAGCTATATTATAATCACTGTGGTGATTTCTAAAAATACAGATTCTTGGGCCATCACCAGTTCAAATGAATCAGAATATGTACATATGAAACCCAGAAATCTATATTTAAACATGTATCCGAGGTGATTATCATCCATACTGAAATTTGATGGCCATTGCATGTACACATACAAACAAAACATCATTCTGCTAGAGCAAGTAATCTCATCTAATTTCTAGGAAGAAGCAAGTGGACAATTCATTTCACGCTAACATTGTTATCAACCCTATGAGCTTACAAATAGCATACTAATAACAGTACTAAAATGAAAGTACACTTATTATTTTATCATGTATCTTTAGAGACAAGGGAAGTCTCCCAGAAACTCCATAAAGTGCAACGAGCAAATCACTATTTCATTCACTGGTAAAACAGGCGGGCTCCAATAAGGAGAGCCATGAATGTAGTCCAATAAACATTTCTAAGGAACCTATCATATGTCAAGATGAAAAAGGCATGATGATGCTGTAATCCCTGCCTTCATGAATCTTATGTTTTAGTGGGGAATGCAGATCAATAAAAATATAATTTCAGTCTAATAGTGTAATAAGAAATGTATGTCAGGCAAGGAGCACTTGACATAATTCGGGAAGTTGTCATAGGCTTTCTTTGAAGAGATGGTACCTCAGAAGAGCCTAGAAGAGAAACAGAATTAGTCAGGTCAGGAAGTAGTTTGTTTACCTATTTGTTTATCTATATGAAGAAGAACAAACAAGAACAAAATATGAAAGAGCCACTAAATACAGAAAATGTGAGGGGGGGATGAAGAAGAAGTTGAGGTTGGGAAGGTAGGTGAGGGAAAGTCAGAGTGGATCTGGGTCCATGAGACCCCAAATTTTAGTGATCTCACTCCCCCTGGCAGTACTAAAACAAATTTCAAGTACACACGTAATTTTATTTTTAAATTATATATGACTACTGTGTTAATAAATTATGTACATCATATAGAAATATACAGAGAATTTTTTAATTCTCCATGAAGATAAAATAAGTAATATTAATTTTTTTATTTTGTGGGGAAAATATATTTTATGTCTTATAGTTACACTTTACTATTGACTTCTCAGAGCAAGGGTGCTGGCATCAAAGGTATATTAAATGTTAATAAGTCTGAATTGTTTTCTTATTTTCTAGATAAAAATACATATAAGTAGATGTTCTACTATATCCTCCTTTATTCTAGTGAATCTTACACACTCTCTAAGGCAGAGAAACCAGATTATGTAAAGCCATGATACAGTAGGATGAAAATAAATAAACTTACTGGAGAAATACCTCTGAGATAAAATCAACAGGACTAACAGCTGGGTAAGAGAGAGATTACTGGAGATAAAGACTCGAAAACTGCTCTGTACAGAAGCCACTAGCCACACATGGTCACTGGGCCCCAGTGAATAGTTTCAATTCAGGTGTTCAATAGTGTTAGATGAAACCTGGATTTTGAGAAGTTAGTACCAAAAAAATGCAAAATACTTCATTAAATGTTTGCAGATTTATCATAGTACTATTATATTAGATATACTGGGTTAAATAAAATCAATTTTTAGTAATCATTTCACTGTTTCATTTTTTTAATGTGGCTGTCAGAACATTTTAAATTACATATGTGGCTTATACTATATTTTTATTGGACATTATGCTGTTCTAGAAAGATTCTGAAACTCTTGGGACTACCACCTCAGAAGGAAGAGAAGAGAAGAAGAACCAAGTTTTGTAAAGGAGGGGAGTTGATGACGAATTCAGCCAAGGCCATGTTGAAAATGAGGTACCTATGGGAAATAACACATTCAAGTGACCCGACCTCTGAAGCAAAATGGGTATGTCAGGACTGGAGATGAAGACTTGCAAGTCATTAGTGTGTGTGTGTGTGTGTGTTTCAGTTAAAACTTTGAGTGAAAGAGCAGCGGCTCACAGTGGAATCCAGGGAAATACCAACATTTAAGAGGTGGTCAGAAAAGAGCCTGAAAAGGAATGTCAGAGAAATAACAGCAATGAGGTCATAGAAGCCAAAGGCAAGGTGAATTTTAAGGACAGTGTGGTAGGGAGAGTCAAATTCAACACAGACAGGGATGTGTCAAGTGCAACACAGACATCATAGTGTCTTCAGCTATGCCAGTTGCAGTGCAATGCTGGGAGAAGTCAAAGCTCATTGGGTTGAAAGGTGAATGAGAAGTAAAAAATGGAGATGATGATTGAAAGAGCTCTAACCATAGGAAGATGAAAGACAGTTAAATCAGAATAGACACAGGACCAAAGGAGGTGATGGTGTTGTTGCTGCTATTTTGTTGTTGTTGTTTTGGGGTTTCTTTTTTTTTTTTTAGTATAGAAAAGAATTGAGCATATTTATGATTTGTGGAGAAATAACAGTACAAAGTAAGAGACTGGTGATAGAAGAAAAATGATAGAAGGATAAAGAAGATAGGAATGAAAGATAGAGTATAGAAAGGGACTGTCCTTGAACAGAAATAGAGCTGCCTCATCTTATGAATCTGGGGATGTTGGGAGAGTAAGGGCAGATATATGTCCTTTTTGGGGAAAAGGATAGAAAGTTTTTGGAGAGGTTATATTTGACCTTTCCATTTTACTTCATCGGAGCAGAGACTAAATGATCTGTAGGAGAGTAAGGGTGAGAAGTTGGAAAGAAGGCTTAATGAGAGCACTGGGACCATCGGTCACTGAAAAAGGGGGGGCACCTGAATTGCTCAGTCAGTTAAGCATCCGACTCTTGGTTAGGGCTCAGGTCATGATCTCAAGGTTGGTCGTAGTTGAGCCCACATTGGGCTCCATGCTCAGTGTGGAGTCTGCTTTGGATTCTTTCTCCCTCCCCTTCAGCCTCTCCTCACACTCTCTCCATCTCTCAAATAAATAAATAAGATCTTAAAAAAAAAAAAGATAGAGAAAGAGAGAGGGAACATAACAAGAATTAATAAAAAATGGCTGGCACATCAAAAGGAATGAGATCTTGCCATTTGCAACGACGTGGATGGAACTGGAGGGTGTTATGCTGAGTGAAATAAGTCAATCAGAGAAAGACATGTATCATATGACCTCACTGATACGAGGAATTCTTAATCTCAGGAAACAAACTGAGGGGTGCTGGAGTGGTGGGGGGTGGGAGGGATTGGGTGGCTGGGTGATAGACATTGGGGAGGGTATGTGCTATGGTGAGCACTGTGAATTGTACAAGACGGATGAATCACGGATCTGTACTTCTGAAACAAATAATGCAATATATGTTAAGGAAAAAAAAGAAAAAGAAGATAGCAGGAGGGGAAGAATGAAGGGGAGTAAGTCGGAGGGGGAGACGAACCATTAGAGACGATGGACTCTGAAAAACTAACTGAGGGTTCTGGGGGGGGTGGGGGGATGGGTTAGCCTGGTGATGGGTATTAAAGAGGGCACATTCTGCGTGGAGCACTGGGTGTTATGAACAAACAATGAATCATGGAACACTACATCAAAAACTAATGATGTAATATATGGTGATTAACATAACAATAAAAAATTATTTTAAAAAATGGCTGGCAAAACACAACACCATAGAACTCATAGACGATAACATAGAAAAAAGTCTAGAAGACTTTGGGTATAATGACATCTTTCTAGACGCAGAACCAAAGACACAACCCATGCAATAAATAACTGATAAGCTGGACTTCATTAAAATTAAAAACTTCTGCTCTTCAAAAGACATATCAAGAGAATGAGAAGACAAGCCACAGACTGGCACAAGACATTTGCAAAAGACATATATGATAAAGGACAGTTATCCAAAATATACAGAGAACTCTTAAAACTCAATAATAAGAAAACACACAACCTGATTATAAATGGGCCAAAGACTTTAACAGATGCCCCATACAGATGGCAAATAAGCATATAAAAAGATCTTCCATATCATATGTCATCAGAGAAATGCATATTAAAACAATGAGATACCACTACACACCTAATAAAATGCCCCAAATCCCAAAAACTGACAACACCAAACGCAGGATGTGGAACAACGGGAATTCTCAGACATTTGCTAGTGGGAATGCAAAATGGTACAGCCACTTTGGAAGATGGTTTGCCACTTTCTTATGAAACTAAATATATTCTTACCATGTGATCCAGAAACCATGAACCTTGGTATTCACCCAAAGGAGTTAAAAACTTATATACACACATGTATGTTTAAAGCAGCTTTATTCATAATTGCCAAAACTTGGAAGTAACTGAGATGTCCTCCTACTGGAGGATGAGTAGATAAACACACCATGATATATCTAGATAATGGAATATTATTCAACAGTATAAAGAAATGAGCTTTCAAGCCATGAAGAGACATAAAGGAAACTCAGGTGCATATTGCTAAGTGGAAGAAGCCAATTTGAAAAGGCCATATAGTATTACATTCCAACTATAGAATATTCTAGAAAAGGCTAAACTATGGAGACAAAAAAAATCAGTGGTTGTCAGGAGTGACGGTGGGGGTGAAGAAGTGATGAATAGAGCACAGAGGACTCTTAGGTCTAAAAATAATCTGCATGCTATTAAAATGATGGATATATATCATTATACCTTCTTCCAAACCCATACAGTGTACAACTCTGAGTGAACCCTAAGGTAACTATGTACTTTGGGTGATGATGTGTCAATATAGCTTCATCCTCGGTTAAAAAAAATTCTGGTAAGTTATGTTGGTAATGGGGGAAGGTACGCATATATGGGGGCAGAGAGTATATGAGAAATCTCCATACCTTGTCTTCAATTTGTTGTAAACCTAAAAGTGCTCTAAAAAAAATAAATCCTTTAAAAAAAATGGTTGAAAGCTGAGAATGAAGGCCACAGTTTTCAGGAACACAACTGGCAGAGTTGAGTAATTATTGCCAACAGAGCTCTGCACACTAGATGTAGAAAAAGAGAAGATAAATGGGAATTGATCCAGGGTTCTGAATTACAAGGCCCAAGTAACCTAAATACATGGGTGTAAAGATGTTGAATGTTTGGAGCAAGGGACTAATTCAGGTTATCATCCATTCAGTGTAGGCCAGGCAGAGAAATGAGACCAGGAGGAGTCTAATAAAAAGGTAGAAAATGAAAAGATGAAGAGATTGGAGATGCCTGTGAGGTTAAAAAAATTGCAGAAAGTATGTAAGTGAAGACAAGAATGGAGTCTTGGGGACTTAAAGATGATATGAAGCAATAAGGTGCCTGATCCTACTGGCACCATTGTATTAATCTCTCAAAGATGCACCACTATGTCTAGAAGTACTGAATGTTATACCTAAATAGGATATTTGGTAAACATGATTTAGTCCAGTGGATATATTCAAATGCACTATATGGAAATTAGGAGTTACTAATAACAGTTAAAATGAAATCTGCAAGGAATTGGCAAAAAATAATTAGATATTACATTCTATGAAATTACAGTCATTTGCATTGCAACAGGCTTTCTCATTTGGAGAAGAGAGTGACAGCTAGCATGTTGTGAATGCACATGGCCACATCCCTTCACAGGCACCCACAGAAGTGTGTTCAGCACCGAATGCTGTCAGCAAGTTAAGTTGCTGTCATAAAATACTTAAGAAGCTCTGGCCTACTCCCAGCCCTTTCTGGAGGAAAAAAAAAAAGGAAACATATTTGCCACAAATGGGCTTTTTGTTTTCCCAATGACAATCAGTGCAAAATAAAAATCAAGAAAAAACAATTCCTAATGTACCTTTTCACAAAAGAATTGAAGGGGAGAGAGAAATCATGAAATCAAGGTAAAACAGTGGAATAAGATAGAAAAAGGCAAGCATTCAGGAAAAATGGTGAGAATACAAGAGGTAAGAATGCTGAGGGGAAGTTTAAAAAAATGAGACAAAGGAAAATAAGTGTGAAAAAGAAGACAAAGACTAATTAAAATAATAAAATTTGAAAAGAATGATGAGACAAATGGGATTGATAGTAGTTTTTTTCATAGAGAAAGATAGAATATAAAATGTTAATTCTGCATTCAAATTTAAAATTACCAAAAAGAAAAAAAGCCACCAATATTCAGTAGAATAAGCATTTACAGCCTCTTGGTGTTTGAACATCAAATTGTTTTGAGTGTCCAAGTAAACCAGAGCAAGCAAGCTCATAATTACATGACTAGAAGGGACCTTCAGAACTGAAAGGGCATGTTCATATTTGTAAGGCTTGAGGCCAACCATTTTAAAAAATTTATTGCCATAAAATATCACGCAAGCTTTTTTTTTTTTTTTTTTTTTTTTTTGCCAGGAACAGAAACTCTAAAAGCAACTGTAAGACCAGGAGGGGGAGAGTAGAACAGCTCTCCAACTTGCAAGTCTGCCAACAGAGTGGCAAGCCTTCTCTAAGGAGTATATGTTCTAGCTAGTTCCCTCAATGCTATGAGAACCTAGGGATGGTAAAACCTATATGTTAGGAATGAGTTTGGATCTCAACATCTGGCCAGCACATTGGATCATAAAATTAATACACAGACAAGGAATAAAATTATGGAGAGAAAAAAATACATGTGGAAAGTTCTAATGTGGCCAAGGATTTGGGCCTTGAACTTTATTTGTGAGCAGGGCGTTTTAACCTTGGCCTTGCTTATGGTAGACCATACAAGTTCTTCTCAGCTCTGCAGCTGGCTTTTAACTCTTGCAGCCTAAGTAGAGGTTGTAAATCATAAATTGCTTGATATTTTGGTCTTGGTAGATTATAAAAGCTTATACATAGGCTTAATCCAGAGATGAGCAGCTGCTTCTATAAAGGTAACTGACATACTGCATGGCCTCCATGGATAATTGCTGCAGAACTGCATAGGCCCAGCAAAGTCAGTTGGGCAAGCCAGTCACTTGGGAGAGACCTACCTTTGGGAGCACAGGCATTCTCAGAATATATTCTTCTCCTGGAATTTGGCTGGCAGAAAGTTTTCTAAGCGGGTGTGCCTGAGGCAAGGATTCAACTATAGGGAAAAGGGTCTTTCCATCTACAGGCCTCGTAGGCCTCAGGAGGGAGAATTAAATTTACTACTTTTAAACTGTAAGGCAGCTGAGGCGTATGTATCACAGAGCCCTCTTGAGGTTCTAGCTTTAATTTATTAGATCCAGGCGCAGGTGGAAGGTAGAAAGGGTTAGGTGAGCTTCCCTCAAGGCCGTTGTTTATCTGGGCCCAGGGCAAAGAGAGAACCGTGGAGAACTAACCTTAACTCATGTGGCTTATTTACAGACTCGAGAGTCACCCTCCGCTGCAGTTCAAGCTCTAAAGCTGGCTCTGGATTAATTATATAGGCAGGAGGAAGTCTCCTTAGGAGGCCTAGGCTTTTAGATCAAGAAATTATGTAACAAGAGGCAGGAAGAGAAACACAAAGGCAAAGGAAAAATTAGGTTTTGAATATGCCGCACAGTGGAGGGAGGGAACTCAAACAGGACCTGGTGACCAGGGCCACCACCACTGCAGAGTTCTAGACATTGCAAAAGACAGCAACGGTTCAGCATTCTTCTCCCAGACCACGTGTCTAGATGGCTTTCCCCCTTGGTGGTTAAGTGCACAGTCACAAAAATAACTTCTTAGGGAGAGAATCCTCCCAATAAATGTATAGTTCACAAACACCTAAAAAAAAAAACAAAAAAAACTGTTTGACAGCCTGGTAGGACTAAAACCGGGAAGGTTTCCTCTGTCTACCCTCTCTCTTTCAGATACCCCTAAATGTCTGCTGTAGTCGATGGCCACACCTACAAAACAGTACAAGAAGTGGTGACTGAAACAGTACGGTACAGGCACAAAAATAGACACAGAGATCAGTGGAACAGAAAAGAAAGCCCAGAAATACACCCATGCTTTTATGGTCAATTAATCTATGACAAAGGAGGCAAGAATATACAATAGAAAAAAAAGCAAGAACAAAAACAGTCTCTTCAACAAATGGCATTGGGAAAACTGGACAGCTACATTTAAAAGAATGAAACTGGACCACTTTCTTACACCATACACAAAAATAAACTCAAAATGGATTAAAGACCTAAATGTGAGACCTGAAATCATAAAAGTCTCCAAAAGAGACCACAGGTAGTAGTTCCTCTGACATCAGCCATAGCAACGTTTTTCTAGATATGTCTCCTGAGGCAAGGGAAACAAAAGCAAAAATAAACTATTGGGACTACACCAAAATAAAAAGCTTCTGCAAAGCAAAGGAAATAATCAACAAAACAAAAAGACAACCTATTGAATGGGAGAAGATATTTGCAAATGATATATCTGATTTAAAAAAAAAGAAGATAGTAGGAAGGGAAAAATGAAGAGGGGGAATCTGAGGGGGAGATGAACCATGAAAGACTATGGACTCTCAGAAACAAACTGAGGGTTCTAGAGGCGAGGGGGGTGGGGGGATGGGTTAGTCTGGTGATGGGTATTAAAGAGGCCATGTACTGAATGGAGCACTGGTGTTATACACAAACAATGAATCATGGAACACTACATCAAAAACTAATGATGTAATGTATGGTGATTAACATTACATAATAAAATTTAAAAAATGTAAAATAAAGAAGTTACTATTCAAAATATATAAAGAATTTATACAACTCAAAACCCAAAAAACACAAATAATCCAATTAAAATGGGCAGAAGACATGAACAGACACATGAAAAGATGCTCAACATCACTCATCATCAGGGAATTGCAAATGAAAACCACAATGAGATGTCACCTCACACCTGTCAGAAGGGCTAAAATAAAAAACTCAAGAAACAACAAGTGTTGGCAAGGATGTGGTGGACTGTTGGTGGGAATGCAAACTCGTGCAACCACTGAGGAACACAGTATGGAGGTTCCTCAAGAAATTTAAAATAGAATTACCATATGATCCAGTAATTACACTACTGGCTCTTTACCCAAAGAATACAAAAACACTAATTTAAAAAGACATATGAACCTCTATGTTTATTGCAACATTATTTACAATAGCCAAGATATGCAAGCAACCCAAGGGTCCACCCATAGATGAATGGATAAAGATGTGGCATGTATGTACAAGAAAATACTACCCAGCCATAAAAAAAGAGTGAAATCTTGCCATTTGCCCCAAGATGGATGGATCTAGAGGGGTAAATGCTAAGTGAAATAAGTCAGCCAGAGAAAAACAAATACCATACAATTTTATTCATATGTGGGATTTAAGAAACAAAACAACAAATAAAAAAAAAGAGACCAAAAAAACCAGACTCTTAACTATAGAAAACAAACTGGTGGTTCCCAGAGGGGAGGTGGGTGGGGGGGGGGGTGGGTGAAATAGGTAAAGGGGATTAAGAGTACACTTATCATGATGAGCAATGAGTAATGTATAGAACTGTTGAATCCCTATATTGTACATCTGAAACTAATATAACACTATACATTAATTATACTGGAATTTAAAAAAATTAAGTACCTAGAACCTTCAAAAAAAAAAAAGGAAGAAAAGAAAAGAGCACAGGAACATAAATGTAGCCGGGGATAAACTGCTTTAAAGATCAAAGAGTCTATTTGTCTTAATAGATTTGGTTGATTTGGAACTAGTGCTGGGACTATCTTTCGTGGCCCACTTTTGCTTTATTTCTGAAGTAAGGAACACAGAGACTATTTCAACTTCAGAAGCCCACAAACAACAACCCATTTTTGTGGAGGCCAGCTCAGGGTGCACTTGCTGAAGGAACCCCAACTCCACTGGGGCAAGACTCTCTTTGCCCGAAGCTGAGAGATGTTGAATTGGGGGCGGACTTTAACTTGATGTTCCACAAGTATCTTAGACTTCACAAACTCCTGTGGCAATATAATCTGTGGACCTGAACTTCTGACAACTTCATGGTAGGAGGGGGTTCATGTTTGCATTAAGGACATGTCTATTTTGTTGATGTTTTATTACTGAGTCTTAATATATTAGAATATATTATTGATGTCGTATAATCATTGCAGAATCTCCATAGGCTACGGGAACAATATGACTGGACATAATTTGAAACAGAAAACAAGGTAAGGACAAAACATTTAACCTTAAGTACAGACTGGCCTTGGATTGAATTTTACTGATGTACTGTTTTGACCCATTTCAGAGCCTTCTATCCATCAGAGGTGCTTGGAGGATGCCCAAAGGAGCCATGGTTGGCTTGGGAGGAATGGCTTCAAGAAGCAGGAGCAGGACTGGTAGACTGTTGATCTGTTTCCACAAAGGGGGCTCACCACGCTCCTGGTGAACCAGTGGCTTAACCATTTAACCCAACAGAATAAAAGGTGGTGGAAAGCTCAAGAATACTGCCAAGAGCAGGGAACGCTACTCCATCCAGGTTGCTTACTCACTCATTCCCCCTCCAGGAGGAGTAGTGACTTCTCAGATTGGAAATCTAGAAGGACAAATAAGGAAGTGTCGCCAGGACTATTCTCGCCCCCATTCTCTCACTTATTCATCTTGGGAGCTAGCCTGACCATAGAGAACACACAGCCAGGAGAAGAAAGAAGGGGCTTATGCCTGTGGTTTTAAGAGATAAGTTAAATTCAGGAAATACATTCAAAGATCTTTCTCACCTAAGACACTTGATAAGTCAGTCGACTGGTATTTACTGAATGCCTCTGATGGACCAGGCTCTGTGCTAAGGACCCTGTCCCTCTGATCACAAATGAGGGCCACCATGACTATGCCCAGATGTGTCTTACCACGGACTGACATAATGTAAAAAATTGATTTTCGCATCCGAAGAACTAATCTTGTGACTGGGATAAAGAAGCTGTGAAAACAAGCAAATAAGGTGAAGCATATCTAAGCTAATTGAAACAATAATCAAATTAAGACACAAAATTATCAAATATTTTATGATAAATTGTTTTGTTTTCAAGACTTTACAAAACACCACTATGAAGGAATTGGGTAAGTGACATTTGTATGCTTGGATGTTCCTTTCATGGTTTTACCTTTCTAGGAAATCAGAACACAGAGTTTCATAAGTATCTAAAATAGGCAAAGGTAAGAATACAATTTAACAGGGGCGCTTGGGTGGCTCAGTCATTAAGCATCTGCCTTTGGCTCAGGTCGTGATCCCAGGGTCCTGGGATTGAGCCCCGCATCGGGCTCCCTGCTCAGCGGGAAGCCTGCTTCTCCCTCTCCAGCTCCCCCTGCTTGTGTTCCCTCTCTCGCTGTGTCTCTCTCTGTCAAATAAATAAAATCTTCAAAATAAATTAAAAAAAAAAGAGGAATACAATTTGACTCCATTTCTAGGAACTCCAGGATAATAAAAATAGCTAACATTTATTGAACACTATTCTAACCCAGACATTGTGCTAAAAGTACCATGCATATTATTTCTTTTAATCCACAATAATCCTTTGAGGGAAATAGTATTTTCTTTATGTGACAGATGACGAAATTGCAATCAGGCCCCCGTTTCACTGCCAAGCACCTCCTTGTAGCTAACAGGCCTTCCTTAAAGGAGGAGCATAAATAAATAAACAAACAGACAAATAAAATTTATTTATCATGGGAGTTGGCCACTTTGCTCACTTTGATTCAGCCTCTTAGTATTTGCATAAAAGAAAACCTCGCTGGTGGTCTGATATCAGAGCCCCAGCCCTTAACCCACAACGGATACAGGGATGCTGGCTGGCAGCACTGTTTCTAATAGTAAGCAACTGGAAACAACCTATTTGCCTAAATGGAAACTAATAGATTATGTCTAATGTCAGATAACCCTCTGACATTAAATTAAACGGAGGGAGTTGGGCAAAATGGGTACAGGGAAATGGGAGATACAAGCTTCCAGTTATGGAATGAATAGGTCATGGGAATAAAAGGCAGAGCATCAGGAATATAGTCAATGATATTATAATAACAATGTAATAGGACAGGTGGTAGCTATACTTGTGAACATAGCATAAGGTATAAACTTGTCAAATCACTAAGTTGTACACCTAAAACTAGTGTAACATTTTGTGCCAATTATACTAAAAAAGAAATAGGAATAGGGTCATTGTCCAAGGTTCAGTCCATATTTAGGCCAATGGCTTCATTCTGTTCTGTGATTGCAGAATATACCCAAGCCCGGTTAGTCACATTACAAAATAATAAAAAATAATAATAATAATAATAATTTTTGCACTTCCTCTAGGTATTAATTAAAAACAGAGAAGATGATATTTGAAGTTTTTCTATCCTCTATTGATTTAGAAATTTAATAAATTCTCAAGGTTTCTTATGGTTAAAAAAATGAGCAGAGCAAAAACACCTAATGCATGACATGAGAAAATATTTTTGCCAAGGACTCATAATATTAAGCAGGACTCTAGAGTCAGACTGTCTGGGATTGTCTCTTAGCTCCAACACCTGCTAGCCAAGCGACATTGGGTGAGTCTCTGCCTCAACTTCCTCACATGTAACATGGGATAATAACAATAGCTGTAACAGTTTTTGTGAGGATTATGAGTTAATAAATGTAAAGGACTTAGATCAGTACCTACTTGTATCACTATGTATGTATTATTTCAGTTACATTTGTTAATGTAAAGACAGAAAAAAGACTAATATATACACCAACTGTTTAACTATGATTAAAAAGTAGTGGTAAGATAAAAAGTTATATTTATTTCCTCCAATCTTCCCGGATTTTCCATTTTCTCCTAAAATATTCATGCTATTAAAAATGCAAGGTGCCATCATATTACTGCTTGGTTAAAAGAGGCAATTTCTTGAGATTCCCTTAAATGTGTAATGAACACAGCATGATGGAGGACTGAGGCAGATTATAAACAACTCAGTAGTGAAATAACTCTTCAGCACAACATAAAAGGAAGTAATTCTGGATTATTATATGGGAAATCACCATAATGAAAGAAGCCTGACTATTTTAAATAAGGAACTGACTGGGCTGGCAGAAAACATATTAATAGTATTCAATAAAACTGACTGAAAAGAAGGAAATGACATTTAAGATCTGTATCAAATCCCCTTTTTATTTGAAGATACAGCTGCCAAAGAGATGACTTTCTGGTTTCTCTATAAAATCCAACCTTTACCTAACAAAACTGACATGAATTTGGATCATGACCACATAAAAAAATTTTTTAAGCTGAACTCCAAGTTATTGTTTCATGAAATACCCTCACAAGGGTAGGGGGCGGAGCAAGATGGGGGAGGAGTAGGAGACCTGGATTTCGTCTGGTCTCAGGAATTCAGCTGAATAGGGATCAAACCATTCTGAACACCTACGAACTCAACAGGAGATCAAAGAGGAGAGTAGCAACAACTATCTAAACAGAGAAGCGACCACTTACTGGAAGGTAGGACGTGCGGAGAAGTGAATCCGAGGCGATATTCGGGAGGAGAGACGGTGGGGGAGGGGCCTCCGATGGCCGCTTCTGGCAAGTGATAGAGCCGCGGAGCACAAAATCGGAACTTTTAGAAGTCAGCTCCACTGAGGGACGTCGCTCCAGTGGCTAAGCGGGGGGATGGAACCCTCGCGGGACAGTGTGGTCTCAGGACCCTCGGGGTCACAGAAAGACCGGGGGGTGCCTGAGTGCAGCAGAGCTCCCAGGTATCGGAGCGGGGAAGCCGGCTGCAGAGACAGAGCCGAGGCGCGGGCTCTCAGCTCGGGGTTGCCATAAACTGTGATCCACGGCCCAGTCGGGCCTCTGCTCCTCCAGCAGGGACCCAACAAGCAGCAGGTCCGGGGAGACTCCCCTTCCTCCCCGGGGAGGAGCGGTGCGGAAGCGCACCGCAGGGATCTCCTGGGTTGGGAGACTCCACAGGGGGTTGGGAGCCAGAGATAGAAACACTCGGTCACAGGCCGGGTGAGCACGGAGTGCGGCGAGAGACCGGGGACACGGGAGTGATTTCTTTTCTCTGGGGGCGCACTGAGGAGTGGGGCCCCGAGGTCTCGGCTCCTCCGGGCAGAGAGTGGGAGGCCACCATTTTCACTCTGGTCCTCCAAAGCTGTACGGAGAGCTTGCAGGGAACAAAAGCTCCCGAGAGCAAACCCGAGCAGATTGCTTAGCCCGGACCGACAAGGGCGGGGTAATTTGGCCTCCGGCAAAGACATTTGGGAACCACGGCAACAGGCCCCTCCCCCAGAAGATCAGCAGAAACAGCCAGCAAGCCAAAACCAAGTTTACCGATCAAGGAGAATGGAAGAACTCCAGCGCTAGGGGAATACTGCACATAGAATTCATGGCTTTTTTACCATGATTCATTAGTTTTTCAAAGTTAATTTTTTTAACTTTTTTTTAAATTTTTCTTTTTCCCTTTTTCAACCAACAACTTATCAATCCCTTTTTTAAAAAAAAACATTTTTTATTTTCTTTTTTAGAGTCATTTTATCCCTTCATAGTACTTACCCTTATTTTTGGCATATATATATATATATATACACACACATAAGTTCTCTCTTTAAAATTTTGAGATACAGTTTCTTCTAACAGATAAAAATATACCCTAAATCACTAGTGTATGGCTTTGTTCTAGTCACCTGTCTGATCACATTCTCTCCCTTTTTTTTTTTTTAAATCTTCTTTCTTTTTTCAAACAACTTATCTTATCAATTGCTTTTATAAAGTCTTTTATAATTTTCATCTTTACAGTCATCTTCCATCCCTTCATTGTATCAACCCTTATTTTGTACATATATAAGTCTTTCTTCCTTTAAAATTTTAGGAAGCACTTTCTTCTAACAGACCAAAATACGCCGAAAATCCAGTGTGTGGCACTGATCTATGAACTAGCCTGATCATATTTGATCATATTCCGTTTTTTTTGTTTTGTTCTGTTTTTGTTTGTTTTTATCTTTTTTTTTTCTCCTTTCTTTTTTCTTTCTTTCCCTTTCTTTTCCCCTGGTTTCAGGTCTTTTCTGATTTGTATAGATTATATTTGCTGGGGACGTTGTTAACCTGTTAGCATTTTGATCTCTCATTCATCTATTCTCCTCTGGACAAAATGACAAGATGAAAAAAATCACCTTAGCAAAAAGAAAAAGAGGTAGTACTGTCTGCCAGGGACCTACTCAATATGGATATTAGTACGATGTCGGACCTAGAGTTCAGAATCATGACTTTAAAGATACTAGCTGGGCTTGAAAAAATCGTGGAAGTTATTAGAGAAAACCTTTCTGGAGAAATAAAAGAACTAAAATCTAACCAAGTCGAAATCAAAAAAGCTATTAATGAGGTGCAATCAAAAATGGGGGCACTAACTGCTAGGATAAATGAGGCAGAAGAGAGAATCAGCGATATAGAAGACCAAATGATGGAAAATAAAGAGGCTGAGAAAAAGAGAGATAAACAACTACAGGATCACGAGGGCAGAATTTGAGAGATAAGCAATACGATAAGATGAAACAACATTAGAATAATTGGGATCCCAGAAGAAGAAGAAAGAGAGAGAGGGACAGAAGGTATATTGGAGCAAATTATAGCAGAGAACTTCCCTAATGTGGGGAAGGAAACAGGCATCAAAATCCAGGAGGCACAGAGAACCTCTCTCAAAATCAATAAAAATAGGTCAACACCCCGACATCTAATAGTAAAACTTACGAGTCTCAGAGACAAAGGGAAAATCCTGTAAGCAGCTCAGGAGAAGAGATATGTAACCTACAATGGTAGAAACATTAGATTGGCAACAGACCTATCCACAGAGACCTGGCAGGCCAGAAGGGACTGGCATGATATCTTCAGAGCACTAAACGAGAAAAATATGCAGCCAAGAATACTATATCCAGCTAGGCTGTCATTGAAAATAGAAGGAGTGATAAAAGCCTTCCAGGACAAACAAAAACTAAAGGAATTTGCAAACACGAAACCAGCCCTACAAGAAATATTGAAAGGGGTCCTCTAAGCAAAGAGAGAGCCTAAAAGCAGCATAGATCAGAAAGGAACACAGACAATATACAGTAACAGTCACCTTACAGGCAATACAATGGCACTAAATTCATATCTTTCAATAGTTACTCTGAATGTAAATGGGCTAAATGCCCCAATCAAAAGACAGAGGCTATCAGATTGCATTAAAAAACAAGACCCATCAATATGCTGTCTGCAAGAGACTCATTTTAGACCCAAAGACACCCCCACATTGAAAGTGAGGGGGTGGAAAACCATTTACCATGCTAATGGACACAAAAAGAAAGCTGGGGTGGCAACCCTTATATTAGACAAATTAGATTTTAAAACAAAGACTGTAACAAGAGATGAAGAAGGACACTATATCCTACTTAAAGGGTCTATCCAACAAGAAGATCTAACAATTGTAAATATCTATGCCCCTAACATGGGAGCAGCCAATTTTATAAGGAAATTAATACAAAATCAAAGAAACACATTGACAACAATACAATAATAGTGGGGAACTTTAACACCACCCTCACTGAAATGGACAGATCATCAAAGCAAAAGATCAACAAGGAAATAAAGACTTTAAAGGACACACTGGACCAAATGGACTTCACAGACATATTCAGAACATTCCATCCCAAAGCAACGGAATGCACATTCTTCTCTAGTGCCCATGCAACATTCTCCAGAACTGATCACATCCTAGGTCACAAATTAGGTCTCAACCGGTACCAAAAGATTGGGATTATTCCCTGCATATTTTCAGACCACAAAGCTCTGAAACTAGAACTCAATCACAAGAGAAAAGTCGGAAAGAACTCAAATACAGGGAGGCTAAAGAGCATCCTACTAAAGAATGGATGGGTAAACCAGGAAATTAAAGAAGAATTAAAAAAATTCATGGAAACCAATGAAAATGAAAACACAACTGTTCAAAATCTTTGGGATGCAGCAAAGGCAGTCCTAAGAGGAAAGTATATAGCAATACAAGCCTTTCTGAAGAAACAAGAAAGGTCTCAAATGCACAACCTAACCCTACACCTAAAGGAACTAGAGAAAAAACAGCAAATAAAGCCTAAACCCAGCAGGAGAAGAGAAATCATAAAGATCAGAGCAGAAATCAATGAAATAGAAACCAAAAGAACAGCAGAACAGATCAACGAAACTAGGAGCTGGTTCTTTGAAAGAATTAACAAGATTGATAAACCCCTGGCCAGACTGATCAAAAAGAAAAGAGAAATGACCCAAATCAACAAAATCATGAATGAAAGAGGAGAGATCACAAGCAACACCAAAGAAATACAAACAATTATAAGAACATATTATGAGCAACTCTATGCCAGCAAATTAGATAACCTGGAAGAAATGGATGCATTCCTAGAAATGTATCAACTACCAAAATTGAACCAGGAAGAAATAGAAAACCTGAACAGACCTACAACCACTAAGGAAATTGAAGCAGTCATCAAAAATCTCCCAACAAACAAAAGCCCGGGGCCAGATGGCTTCCCAGGGGAATTCTACCAAACATTTAAAGAAAAATTAATACCTATTCTCCTGTAACTGTTCCAAAAAATAGAAATGGAAGGAAAACTTCCAAACTCATTTTATGAGGCCACCATTACCTTGATCCCCAAACCAGACAAAGACCCCATCAAAAAGGAGAACTACAAACCAATATCCTTGATGAACATGGATGCAAACATTCTCATCAAAATACTAGCCAGTAGGATCCAACAGTACATGAAAAGGATTATTCACCATGACCAAGTGGGATTTATCCCTGGGCTGCAAGGCTGGTTCAACATCCAGAAATCAATCAACGTGATACAATACATTAACAAAAGAAAGAACAAGAATCAGAGGATCCTCTCAATAGATGCAGAAAAGCATTTGACAAATTACAGCATCCTTTCTTGATCAAAACTCTTCAGAGTATAGGGATAGAGAGTACATACCTCAATATCATAAAAGCCATCTATGAAAAACCTACAGCGAATATCATTCTCAATGATATTGAGAAAGCTCTCAGCTTTTCCCCTAGGGTCAGGAACGCGACAGGGATGTCCACTATCACCACTGCTATTCAACATAGTATTAGAAGTCCTAACCACAGCAATCAGACAACAAAAAGAAATCAAAGGCATCTAAATCAGCAAAGAGGAAGTCAAACTCTCACTCTTTGCAGATGATATGATACTTTATGTGGAAAACTCAAAAGACTCCACCCCAAAACTGCTAGAACTCATACAGGAATTCAGTAAAGTAGCAGGATATAAAATCAGTGCACAGAAATCAGTGGCATTCCTATACACCAACAACAAGACAGAAGAGAGACAAATGAAGGAGTCGATCCCATTTACAATTGCACCCAAAACCATAAGATACCTAGGAATAAATTTAACCAAGGAGGCAAAGGATCTGTACTCAGAAAACTATAAAATACTCAGGAAAGAAATTGAAGAAGACACAAAGAAATGGAAAAACGTTCCATGCTCATGGATTGGAAGAACAAACATTGTGAAGATGTCAATGCTACCTAGAGCAATCTACACATTCAATGCAATCCCCATCAAAATACCATCCACTTTTTTAAAGAAATGGAACAAATAATCCCAAAATTTGTATGGAACCAGAAGAGACCCCGAATAGCCAGACGAATATTGAAAAAGAAAAGCAAAGCTGGTGGCATCACAATTCCGGACTTCCAGCTCTATTACAAAGCTGTCATCATCAAGACAGTATAGTACTGGCACAAAAACAGACACATAGATCAATGGAACAGAATAGAGAGCTCAGAAATGGACCCTCAACTCTATGGTCAACTAATCTTTGACAAAGCAGGAAAGAATGTCCAATGGCAAAAAGACAGTCTCTTCAACAAATGGTGTTGGGAAAATTGGACAGCCACATGCAGAAGAATGAAACCGGACCATTTCCTTACACCACACACAAAAATAGACTCAAATGGTTGAAAGACCTAAACGTGAGACAGGAGTCCATCAAAATCCTAAAGGAGAACACAGGCAGCAACCTCTTCGACCTCAGCCGCAGCAACTTCTTCCTAGAAACATCGCCAAAGGCAAGAGAAGCAAGGGCAAAAATGAACTATTGGGATTTCATCAAGATAAAAAGCTTTTGCACAGCAAAAGAAACAGTCCACAAAACCAAAAGACGACCGACAGAATGGGAGAAAATATTTGCCAATGACATATCAGATAAAGGGCTAGTATCCAAAATCTATAAAGAACTTATCAAACTCAACACCCAAAGAACAAATAATCCCATCAAGAAATGGGCAGAAGACATGAACAGACATTTTTCCAAAGAGGACATCCAAATGGCCAACAGACACATGAAAAAGTGCTCAACATCGCTCGGCATCAGGGAAATCCAAATCAAAACCTCAATGAGATACCACCTCACACCAGTCAGAATGGCTAAAATGAACCAGTCAGGAAACGACAGATGTTGGCGGGGATGCGGAGAAAGGGGAACCCTCCTACACTGTTGGTGGGAATGCGAGCTGGTGCAGCCACTCTGGAAAACAATATGGAGGTTCCTCAAACATTTGAAAATAGAGCTACCATAAGATCTAGCAATTGCACTACTGGGTATTTACCCCAAAGATACAAATGTAGGGATCCGAAGGGGTACGTGCACCCCAATGTTTATAGCAGCAATGTCCACAATAGCCAAACTGTGGAAAGAGTCAAGATGTCCATCAACAGATGAATGGTTAAAGAAGATGTGGTATATATACACAGGGGAATATTATGCAGCCATCACAAGGAATGAGATCTTGCCATTTGCAACGACATGGATGGAACTGGAGGGTGTTATGCTGAGTGAAATAAGTCAATCAGAGAAAGACATGTATCATATGACCTCACTGATATGAGGAATTCTTAATCTCAGGAAACAAACTGAGGGGTGCTGAAGTGGTGGGGGGTGGGAGGGAGGGGGTGGATGGGTGATAGACATTGGGGAGGGTATGTGCTATGGTGAGCCTTGTGAATTGTGCAAGACTGTTGAATCACAGATCTGTACTTCTGAAACAAATAATGCAATATATGTTAAGAAAAAAAAAGAAGAAGATAGCAGGAGGGGAAGAATGAAGGGGAGTAAGTTGGAGGGGGAGACGAACCATGAGAGACGATGGACTCTGAAAAACAAACTGAGGGTTCTAGAAGGGAGGGGGTGGGGGGATGGGTTAGCCTGGTGATGGGTATTAAAGAGGGCACATTCTGCGTGGAGCACTGGGTGTTATGCACAAACAATGAATCATGGAACACTACATCAAAAGCTAATGATTTAATGTATGGTGATTAACGTAACAATAAAAAAATTAAAAAAAAAAAAGAAATACCCTCACAAGGGTAACCTTGAGGAGCCCCCTTCCCACCATGTTTCTGGACTCCCCAAAGCTACAAGGACTAGTTCTCGGTGCCTTCACCATCTCCCATTCATTTTGCCCCATAAAAGCAACTGAAACCTCTTTCCACCGAGCCTTGCTTCCAGAGCATTAGCCCATGCTCACAAAACGAGTGCATTTTTCATGCCTCTGTGGCTCAGCAGGCTATTGTACTTAGTGTCTCGATTCCCACAATTACTCCTGAAGAATTTCTTCCCTTCTCATTGTGTCCCTGAATTTGCTCAGTTGCCTGTTTATGCATTTTTTCTGCCACATGCACTATTATTTCTGAAGAATTCACTAAGAGTCAGCTGTTTATTCTCCGAGTTGACTCACCCAAACTTCTGTGAGATCCAGGCCATTAACCGGGATGAAAATCAGGGCTCTACTTTTTCACTTTTTTCCTGTGGACCTTTTCCATGTGCAGAGCTTCCTTTGAAGTTAATAGGAACCCTCCATGTGGAAAAGATTCCAAATGATACAAAACAGAATGAGAACTAAGCTCATCATCTATTTCTCACATTCAAGTACAAAAATATACACACAAAGGAAAAGACATCGCATAATTAGCAAGGTCTGAGTAGAATACGGATCTTTTACTAAAAATAATTCAGAGCTTCTTTAAGAGAGAAAAGAAAACACATTTAACAGAAAATTAATGAGTAGCTTACATGTGTCAGCACAGTGAAAATACAAGGATAAACACCCAAAATAAAAATAAAAAAGAGGCACAGTCCCTGAACTTCAGGGAGCTTATGGACAAATGGGAGAATAAACACGAAGCAAAGACTCACACAAATAAATGTGCAATTATAGCTGTGGCTGATGCTGCCAAGGATCGGGTCAGTATATTAAGAGAGCTCTAACCTGCATGGGGTATAAAAAGAGGTGTGCTTGAAGATTTTTAACACTTGCACTAAAATCTGAAGAGTGTAGGGTGGGAGTGGGGGGATCAGGTGGCCACAGCACAGAAAGCAAGAGTGGGTCCTTGCAAAACAAGTCTGGAGAGGAGGCAAACCATGCATGGAGGAAAGCCAGCATGTCAAGTCTGGGAGGGGAGGATGAACCTACAAAGCAGACATGAGTGGCAAGGAGCCAGGAGAAAACAACAGAGAATAAGTCAATAGAAGTGAATGTTTTAATAAGATGAATGGACTGAAAAGGTCAAACACCACTGTGAGGGGAAGTGAGATGCAAAGTAAAAAAAAATATTCAAAAAAGATCCCCCAAAATTGATTTGGGTAACAGGGAGTTTATTGAAGAGATAATATTCAAAATATTTAACAACTAGTATGGCATCAACTGGACCAATCTGAAAAGGTGTGGGGGTCACAGTGCTAGAGAAGAGCCCTGGAGGCCCCCTTCTGCACCAGACCTTTGCCTTTAATTTCTAACTAAGGGGGGAGCTGGGAGGATTCTGAGAAAGGAGCCTCAGGGTCTCTGATAATAGGCAGGCACTGGTTGGTTAAGTACTAACTGGCAGCCAGTTAAGTAACTGGTATAAAAGCATTCAATATTTGAACAACCACTGTGGTTCCACTAATAAATAGATGCTGGCTACCCAACCATACCAAGCATTGGTTCTGTGGCTTGACGGAAAGGGCAAGCAGCCAGACTGGAATACGTGAGTGACAGAGCAGAAGGTCTCCCAGGCAACTCTGATTCCATATTGATAAATCAATACCTTTACAACATCTTCTAGATGCAGAAAAACATCCTTCCAAAATTAAAAAAAAAAAAGAATTGGCCAATGAAGAAACCATATATCAAACAGATCTATTAAAAAGATCCTGGCAATTTTCTCATGAAGAGAAGCAACAAGATGAATTGTTATTCAATCAGTCAGGCTAAAGTGTTTTAAGGAACAAAGTACCTAACACATTGCCTGATTAAAAAACAAACAAACAAACCAGCCACTCAAAAAGTGGTAGCTGTTATTATAATATGATGGTTAAAACATCAAATATGCCAGAGAGTGATAGGTAGAAGTTTAAGTACATACCACAATTTCTGGGTAATATAACACTTTATGAAAAAGAAATCAATCTATGTATGATACTATTTTAGTGAATAATAAAGAGGCTCCAGTAGGATTTCTTCCTTCTCTGGGCATTGATTTTGTTCATTATCTTAATTTATTTAGCACTTATATCATCTTGTTCTGAATTACTTGCAATTGTGTTTGCTTTGCTTCCATTTTCCCACTTAGATTATAGCTTGGTTGAAAGCATGGGCTTTCTGAGTTTGTAGATCAATTCTGCCTTTTACCACCTGTATCAACTTGGGCAAGTTACTTACTCTAACCAATCCTCATTTTTTCTTCATCTGAAGATTGGAGCTAGTACTCCTAACTGAAATACATACTATGAGTATTAAGTGAGATGAACGTATGTAAACCACTTGGTAGAATGTTTGGGAACTGGTAAATGTTCAATAAATAGTACGAATTATTGTGAAGTAAAGACTATCACCAGCCTGATCCCCAGAATTCAGGAAACTTCTAGTGGAAGTTTCCACCTAAGTGTCAGTCTCACCTTTTAGAAACTAACTAATGAACTGCTAGAACAGAAAAGTCAGTATTTGAGGATGATGCCTGTGCAGATAAATCAGAAAGTGCCAGAAGTGCCTAACAAGTTACCCCAGGCTAATTATAATGTTAAAATACCCCTATGGATATTCATCCCAAACCCTAAGAAAAGGACCCTGCTTTTCCCCTGTTGGGTGAATCACAGCTTTGGACATTATTTCCCCATGATCTCCTTGGTGGTACAATTAATCTCAGGAGGCAACTCCATCTGGTATGGTCTATGTCTACAGCTCACCAAGGAACAGACCCACTCTGGTCGACCCAGTTAACGTAATTGGGCTTTTTGCTCCTTTGGAATAATTATACTTCCCCTAAATCACAGGTTAGTCAATAAATTATGGGTACAATGGCTCTAAACCAGGGGCAATACCAACACCAAGGGTTTTTTGTAAACACATAGCAGGCATACTGTACAATCTGAGAGACATCTACTAAATAAAAGTCAAGAATGATAAATGAAGAACTCTTCTCTCTCAAATGACAACAGCACCTGCTGGAGTCCAAATAAAATTTATAATTGGCTGAGTAGCTCTAAATGTTAATCAAGTTTAAATCATTTCCATTATTTTTCTGGTGACGTATTTAGGTGGGGAACTTGAGTAGTCACTATAGGCAAGCCTGAAATGACAACTGTGAGTAACAACTACATACGTAAGATCCATTTTTCCCTCCTGGGTGACAAAAAGAAACATACAAAGTTAATGAGCAGTTTTAATATATTCTAGATGTTCCCTCCTGAATGTCAACCTCACAGTTTTTAAGTCATTATTTTATAGGCAATTTACATATCTGGCCATTTACTTCTAGATTTTAAAATATGTCACTTTTCCTTTCATTCAACAGTTATTTTTTTGTACAGCTATCATGAACAGGCTCTAAGTGAGACAATTTAGCAGAGAAAATGGCAACTACCATCCCTGATCTCAGAGCCAAAGGGCAAGTGAGGGAGAAGATTAAACAAGGGAATACACACACTGAGTGAGAAAGGTACACGTTCTTATGGGAACATAGAGGAGAGAGCTGAAAATAGTGTCGAAGTCAGGGATGGTCACTCCTGAGGGAGTGATGTTTATTTTTTTTTTTTAAAGATTTATTTATTTGACAGAGAGAGACACAGCGAGAGAGGGAACACAAGCAGGGAGAGTGGGAGAGGGAGAAGCAGGCTCCCCGCTGAGCAGGGAGCCCAATGCGGGGCTCGATCCCAGGACCCCGGGATCATGACCTGAGCCGAAGGCAGACGCTTAACGACTGAGCCACCCAGGTGCCCCTGAGGGAGTGATGTTTAAACTGAGGACAGTAAGATGTTATTCAGGCAAAAAATGGAAAAGATGTTCAGGAACAGAAAAGGGCACATCAACAGTCCCAGCTGAGATAAGAGTCTGAACCACTGAGGGCACTGACTGAAGGTCACTGTTGCTACAACACAGAATTCAGGAGTGCAAGGGGCAAGAGAAGGAGCTACAAGTAGATAAGGAACAGATAAATGGATGCTGAAGTTTGGTCCTTATCCTAAAGGTAAAGAAGTACTTTTGAGTGGTTGTAAGCAAGGGAATGACATGTTCAGATTTTTTTGTTTGTTTGCATCAAAACAAAACAAAACAAAGCAAAACCATATCAGATGTTTTACTTATTTGTAATTTCAGCAAAAAGTTTTAGGCGAGTGTTCGATTCTGGATAAAGTGTTTTAATTATTTGTGGATTTTAATTAACCCATATTCTTCCTGTTCTCCTTAATTATGGCTAATTGAAAATTGGCTGAAGATACTCTGTGAGAGAACTTAATAAAATGAGGTATCTAACAGATGAAATCCTGATTTGTACTAAAAACCAAAGAACATATGAGTAACAGGCATTTTGATTTCTGATGGGAAATGGAGAGGCCCTGGTAAGTATCAGTCATCCAGAGCAGCTATTTTGCTTAATCCCATAAACTAGTTGCAGATGTTGGCTCAAACAGCTAGGCTTTGCATCTGTAATTTTAAAATTGTCTCATATTTCTAAACCTGACTCCGTATGCACCGGAAATCAGTGACATGAATTATGAACTTCAGGAAGAGGAGAAGTACAAGAAATGCCAGAAGTGATAGGAGATAATATTCGGAGCAGTGGTGGAGCTATGTGCACAGGATAAGTGAAGGATGACATGGTTCCTTCCTCCAGGACGTGGATCCTGCAACCAGGCGTTTGAAAATGAAACCCTGCAAGTGGATGTACCAAACAAGAGGAAGTCATTTATAGATAGTTGAGTTCTCGAAAACAAATCCTCCTTTTCCTTTTCCCTCCTCTTCTTCACAGCAGGTCAACAGGAAGACCAGACTTGCTGGAGAAGTTAAAGATTTCTGAAGAGAAAAAACTGAGAACACACAAATGCATTCTAAAACTGTCTTACCTTAATTAAGAAGATCATTTTTAGTAGGCGGGGGCAGAAAACAAAGTGACTTATACTCTTATATTAATGTTTTATTTATGTTAGTGCTTACTCAGAAAAGACAATTATAAAAAGTCAATAAGGACTTGAATTAGAAAAGGAGCTGGAGGTAGCAGAACTCCATAGACAAAGAATTCATGTTATGTTGCAAATAAAGAATAATCACAGGCATTAGAAAGGACTTAAATTATGATGATGACTGAATTTCATATTCATATTTATATCTCCCAAGCTCATTTTTATTTATGTGCACTCTTCCCAAGTAGTGCTCCATCCAAGCAATATAAAAGGCAGCACATCAAATAGTCTACCCCCAGGAGCATCCATCACTGGCTAAGAGTGTAAATAACCTCATCAGAAATCAGGACAAAAACTTCAGCCAATTATTTGGTGAGGCGAAAACATAGTGCAAAACTTGAGGAACTCAGGTTCAATTATGAAACTAGGACACTCATTTCACGGAAAGGGAACATTCATCCTGTAGAATTCAGCCTACTGGAATTCCCTGAGGTGGGGAATGGGTTGGTTTCTGAATCAAAAAAATTTCATAGTAACTTTAGGGGTAGGACATTTTATTTCTTAGTTTTACTAAAATTCTATATGTCTACATTTTGTTTAAAAGATCACCTCTGAGGGGCACCTGGGTGGCTCAGTCACTTAAGCGTCTGCCTTCAACTCAGGTCATGATCCTGGGATCCTGGGATCAAGTCCCACATTGGGTTCCTTGCATAGCGCGTAGTCTGCTTCTCCCTCTGCTTCTCCCTCTGCTGCTCCCCCTGCTTGTGCTCACTCATACTCTCTCTGTCAAATAAATAAAATCTTGATAAAGAGAGAGAGAGATCACCTCTGAAAAGTCTTATTTTCTGTTCTTACATAATCACGGAATATATACTGTTAGGCAAATAAACCACATTGGTCTTTCCAGGATTTTTCAAATAAATCTGAGACCAGCATTAACTCTTTCAAACTATTAGGACTACTGCAATTAAATCATAAGGACAATAGATAGTATTAGGAATTACTATTAATTTTCTTAGATGATAAAATGGTGGTGTGGACATAAAGCGCAATGACCTTTTTCTTAAGAAACGCAGCTGAAGTATTTAGAGATGAACTGTCATGATGCCTGCAACTTACTTTCAAATAGTAAACACACACAGAGATACAGCAAAAATGACCAAAAGTTAACTGCTGCCAAATCTAGATATGGTAAGTATATATGGTCATTCACAGTACCATCCTCCCAGCTCTTCTACATTTTTGGCAATTTTCATAATATAATGTCAGAGTAAAAACCCAGCCCCATCACTTGCATGAAGTAACCTTGAGAAAGTCACTTTAAGACTGTGACTCTCCATTACTCATCCAACAAATGGGGACAATGATAACCAAACTTTCATAAAGCTCTTGAAAGTATTTGATGAGACAATCTATGTAGAAACCTTGGTTTTAATGCTTGGCCCCTAAAAGCATTCAATAAATACTAAATATTAGCACCATTAGAAGACAGTGAACTGAAACACTCCCTGTTCTTTAAATACATAAACAAAGTTATGCCATGTTCATGTTCGGAATTGCTCTGGCCTTTCACAGAATACAAACTACGTGAGAGACCAATGTGTGCTATTAAATCTATGCCCACTGACTTCATGTAAAGATGAAATTTCAGTATAAAAAAAAATCACAATCACATGCAAACTACTCCCAAGGGAAAGTTAATATGATTCCACAGAAGCTATGAGAGACCTGCTCATTGAAATAAATGCTGCAGAGAAAAGATAAAGAGGGACTCCATGAAGGGATGAGGGATTTATGGTGAATAGAATTTTGAACTGACATGTATAGCTACAATCTGGGAAATCTGAGACCCTAACATTAGAAGATATATACTTTTTTTTTTAAAGATTTTATTTATTTATTTGACAGAGAGAGAGAGAGATAGCGAGAGCAGGAACACAAGCAGGGGGAGTGGGAGAGGGAGAAGCAGGCTTCCTGCCGAGCAGGGAGCCCGATGTGGTACTTTTTTGAGAAAAAAAATAAAATTGTTCTCAAATGTGATTATCCCATTACAAAACAAAATTTTAAAAAATAATGATAGGGCGCCTGGGTGGCTCAGTTGGTTAAGCGACTGCCTTCGGCTCAGGTCATGATCCTGGAGTCCCGGGATCAAGTCCCGCATCAGGCTCCCTGCTCGGCAGGGAGTCTGCTTCTCCCTCTGACCCTCCCCCCTCTCCATGTACTCTCTCTCTCTCATTCTTTCTCTCAAATAAATAAATAAAATCTTTTAAAAAATGATAAAATGTCCTGGCAATTTACACTAATGCTGGGATTAAAGCTCTGACATTTAGATGCCTTGACAATGAGCTTTGAGATAAAGCAAATCTGTAGTGATGCCTAGAAGAGAGCCCATAGGCTGACCACCAGATCCTCCCCTACTAACGGACAGCATCAACATAAGCTTTCTTTTCTATGAGTAAATATCTCAGCATTCTCTTGGGTGAAATATCTTAAGAATGTAAAGATGTCTCTGTATTTTGAGGATCCTGGGCTAAACATTTTGATTCAGGAAAAATTCTGAGATGTTATGCATTGAGCATGAAAAGATTCGTGCTTTAGGGACAGAAACCATAATCTGCCTTGGTCATGGTGAATTGGGGACATACTTATGTTGGGTGGATTTGATTTCAATATGGGAAGCAATGAACAAAAATAACAAAAGAGCTCTATCGGAAATACATAGAAAAATTTCTCAGCTTCCTTTTCTACTTTCACTGTGATAGTGAACCAGTGACATCCTTTCAAAAGGACCTTCAGGTATAGAACTCGGACTTCATCACTAACAAAAAAATATCCCATGACACCTTTTGTAGTCACTGAAATTGTCTAATTTGTCTTTTGCTAATCTCTTAATTTGCTAAATTGAAGGAACTGGGGTTCTCTCAGTATAACAAATACAGAATTTAGCATCTCTACACTAGTCTCAGCACGTGACCTGGCCAATGGCTGAAAGCCCTTTCGCTTCTCTTAACAATTCCATTTGGTAAGGACACTGAATTTCATCATCTCCTTAAGGCTCCCATGTAACTCCCACTCCCAGGTGATAAGCAAACATCCCAGGCTCCTGTTTTATCAAGCAAATTGAGATGATCAGGAAGAAGACATACAATCTCCTTTACTCCTCAATTCCTGTGACGTTTCTCTTTCAGTAGTAATTTTGATAGTATTGCATATTCATTTATCTTCTATTTCATTAATTTATAAATATATTCATTTACTTTTAAAAGAATAACTTTATGTCATAAGCAAAATATACTAATCTTCAATTAAATAACAGAAAAACTAATTCACTGGCAAAAGAATCACCCCCAGTGACCAAATAGGATTAATACTAGAAAAGCAAGGATGGTTAGTAAATCTATCAATATAACAAATTACATAATTTGTTCAATATGTAAGAGCATAATCATCTCAATTAAATGCTGATTTCTGAGAGAGAATGTCAGATACAGAGGAATAGACTAACTTATTTCTTTATCACAATAAACATATTTTAAACTAAAAGCCAACATCAAATGGTAATAAACATTCATTCCTATTAAATAAAACATTCCCACTAAATAAAAACATTCCCATTACAAACAGGTAAGGTAAAAATTATAATTAAATGAAAAACTATTAGAGAAACTGGTCAATTCCACTACTACAAAATAGGTGCTTAAAAATCAATAGTTTCACATTGTAATAAAGAATTAGAAAATATACTTAAAAAACACCCCTAATTACAACATAAGGGTATTTCCAAGTTATTTTATATTTTAACAATAAATGTGAATTTACTTATGTAAGGGAAAAATAGGAAATTATAATAAACTGAAGGAATCACCCTCTGATTGGACAGAATAAACGAATATAAAAAAATATGACTTCTCATATTAATTTATAGGCTTTACAAATATCTTATCAAAATTCAAATAGAATTATAGTTGGAATATGACAAGATTTTAATCTTCAACTGAAAGAATGAGTAATCTACAAAAGCTAAATACACTTTTGAAAAAGAGGAGTAATGAAAGGAAATGACCTAGCAGACATTAAAATATATTAGACAGCTGCAATAATTTAAAAGTGGGTCGCTGTACAAAAATCAACAAATGTTGGGACAGGATACAAAACCCAGATACAGATCCTAGGATAAGAGTTCATCCATGACCTGGACTGAAGTCAGGATTCTGCCATTTATCCACTATATGACCTAGGGTGGACTAGTTAACTTTTCTAAGCTTCAGTTACATCATTTATAAAATGGAAGAAAGAATGGAACCTACTTTATAGGGTTGTTGTAGAAATGTAAGGAACGCACTTAGCGTAGTGCTTAGCCACAGAGTAAGCTTTCAAGAAATAAGAGCAACTATGATTATTACTATTATTTTGACATTATTATATGATCAAGAAAGTGCAAATCAACAGTGATGGGATGGATCATTCAAACAACGATATTTTTTTTTAAAGATTTTATTTATTTGAGAGAGAGAGAATGAGAGATAGAGAGCATGAGAGGGGGGAGGGTCAGAGGGAGAAGCAGACTCCCCGCCGAGCAGGGAGCCCGATGCGGGACTCGATCCCGGGACTCCAGGATCATGACCTGAGCCGAAGGCAGTCGCTTAACCAACTGAGCCACCCAGGCGCCCTCAAACAATGATATTTTGACATCTGCTCCCCTGGAATAAAATTTTAACAGTAACTATTTATTACTATTATCACTGTCAATAATCACTGTTCTCAGTGCTTTACACACACAAATGCATTTAACCACATTACTTCTAAGAGGTAGATACAACAATCACATCCCTTTTGCAAATGAGGAAACTAAGGCACAGAGCCATTGAGTAGCTTGCCCATGGCTGGCAAGTAGCAGTCAAATATTGAAGCCTGACAGTCAGGCTTCAGAATCCATCATGCTCTTAACACCTACACTCTGCTCCCCAAGTTAGTGCCTTACCTTCTGCTATGATAAATCCCAAGTGGATTACAGAGACAAATGTCAATAATGGCTTCATAAAAATGCTATAAATACATGGGTAAATGTTTAACTGTTCTTGAGGTAGACACCACCTTCCTAAACATAAATGCAGCAGAAAAAAATTAGAGAAAAAGAGCAATAGATATTACTACAAAATATGTTTTAAAACTTTACCTCAAAAACCTTGTAAGTAAAATTAAAACATAACAAAAGTTAATAGGAAAAACAGTTGTTAACAAAACCACAAATGATCAATATCATAATTAAATAAAAATTCTGTTACGAATCAAAAAAAATTCTGTTACGAATCAAAAAAGAAGAAATTTCAAAGAGAATATAAGCAAAGGCATGAACAGTTCATTCAGAAAAAAGAATACTAGTGGTCAATACACATGAAAAATATTTCTCTCTCTAGTAAATTATAGACATAAATGACTGAGGTTTAAAGGATAGAAGTATGTGAGTAGCAGGAAAATAATTTCATTTTCATATAGCTAAATATAAAAATCTCTAAAACTATCATTAGAAAGTACAAGCAAAATAAAATTTAAATGCTGCAAAAATTGAAAAATTTGTCTAGATCAAAATTATAACTTTTTGTGTTATACAGTGAGGTTAAAGTCAAGTGACAGACAAGCAGAAAATACTTGCACCATATATAATACACAATATCCATACTATTAAAAAAAATCCTAAAGCCAGTAAGAAGATAATGTAACAGTCCCTTCAAAAGGGGCAGAGACACAATCAGACATTTCACAGGAGAAGGGATACAAACGTCTCTTAAATATTCCATTTACTTATTTTTTAAAGATTTTTAATTTTTTAATTTTTTAAAGATTTTTATTTATTTATTTATTTGACAGAGGGAGAGTGCAAGCAGAGGAAGCAGCACGCTCCCCGCTGAGCAAGGAGCTCGATGTGGGATTCGATCCCAGAACCCTGGGATCATCTACCTGAGCCGAAGGCAGTGGCTTCATTGACTGAGCTACCCAGGTGCCCGAGATTTTCTATTTTTAAGTAATGTCTGCACCCAATGTGGGGCTCAAATTCACAGCCCCAAGAGCAAGAGTCACACACTCTCCCGAATGAGTCAGCCAGGCACCCCGTCTCTTAAATATTTTAAAGGCTATATAACTTGTAATAAGTGAAATGCAAACCAAAGTAATATATTATTGTTTTCATCAAATTATCCAAAATTATATAAAATATAATTACCCGGTGCTAGAAATTCAGGTTCTCACATATAGAGTTGTAGGGTCTATAAACTGGTTCAGCTGTTTTAGGAAAAACTGGAAACAAAATAATCCTATCCTCAGGGGGATCATTAAATTAACAATGGCACATCTACACTGTGCAACATACAATAACACTATAATCGCTTCTCGGCCTTTTGGCTAAGATCAAGTGTACAGTACCACTATATACCAGTAAGAGTTTAGTTGTCTTCTCTCTGTGTATTTACATGGAAAAACCTCTAAGACATATCATTAAGTGGATAAAGTAAGTTCAAATATATTTGCTAAGCGTCTACTATATAGCAGGTTCTAAGTGTTACAGATCCCACAATGAACAAAAAAGACAAAAGTTCTTGCCTTTGTGGAGCTTATAACTATAGTGTAAAATATGTACAGTATTTGTGATCATTTTTTTAAATCACAAACTGTGTGTGTGTGTGTGTTTGGGTGTGTATATGCGTATGCATATGTACACTCTAAAATGGTAAGAGAGGTTATATCTATGGAGGTGAGTGGGATGGAGTGAGAATCAAAGGTATATCTACTTGATCAGCATTAATTTTTTCACAATGAAAATGTGTTCATATCTTTCTTGTATAACAAATGAAAATTATGGCCTCAAAATCATATACTACATTGAAACTTTGAGCTAAATTAGCTATAGAGGCACCTGGGTAGCTTAGTCAGTTAAGCACCCAACTCTTGATTTCAGCTCAGGTCATGATCTTGGGGTCCTGAGATCGAACCTCATGTTGGGCTCCATGCTCAGCAGGGAGTCGGCTTGAGATTCTCTCTCTCCCTCTCCCTTTGCCCCACCCCTGCACATGCTCTTTCTCTCAAATAAATAAATCAATCTTAAAAAATTAGTTATATAGTGCACATAAGGGAAGGCTTGAACAACAACAACAAAAAACAAAACAAAACAAAACACTTGAGGAGCAATTTCTGCCTTTTTATTTTTTCCAATCTTTTTTTAATTTTATTATGTTATGTTACTCACTATACATTACATCATTAGTTTTTGATGTAGTGTTCCATGATTCATTGTTTGGGTATAACACCCAGTGCTCCACGCAGTAAGTGCCCTCTTTAATACCCATCACCAGGCTAACCCATCCCCCCAGCCCCCTCCCCTCTAGAACCCTCAGTTTGTTTCAGAGTCCATAGTCTCTCATGGTTCATCTCCCCCTCCGAGTTCCCCCCTTCATTTTTCCCTTCTTACTATCCTCTTTTTTTTTTTCAACATATAATGTATTATTTGTTTCAGAGGTACAGGTCTTGCCATTTGCAACGACGTGGATGGAACTGGAGGGTATTATGCTCAGCGAAATAAGTCAATCAGAGAAAGACATGTATCATAATTTCTGCCTTTTTAGAGTAATAGCTCTATCCTGACAAACTACTTAAGAAGTCTCATGGCCGAGGCACCTGCGTGGCTCAACCGGTTAAGCGTCTGCCTTTGGCTCAGGTCACAATCTCAGGGTCCTGGGATGGAGCCCCACATCGGGCTCCCTGCTCAGTGGGGAGCCTGCTTTTCCCTCTTCCCCCCTGCTTGTGCTCACTTGCTCTCTCTCTCTCTCTCTCAAATAAATAAATAAAATATTTTTTAAAAAAATTTTTAAAGAAGTCTCTGTGGCCAAGAGACCAGATGATGAGCTAACTGGTGAGGAATGGGAATGTGAGCAACCTTACTGAAATGAAGCCTCAGTAGATGGGGGTGAGCTAAGCACTGGTACTCCCCAGGCCTGGAATCAGGAGCAGTAAGGGATGGAGAGTGGGAGGGCAGGGCAACCAGTGCGGGGCTATCACAAGCTTGGCTGAGGAAGAAAACCAGCAACTTCTGGTGTTGGCTGAAGGAGCAACGCTTGTAGAACCCCTCTACCACTCAGGTGCCTATGTAGGAAAAGAAAAGTAGAAACTTTTCTGAGATGTGGAATGGAGATTAAAGGAGTGGAAATGAAAACAGTGAGAGCTACTCATTCAGATCCCAATGTCCATAAACATTGTAAATAGTCATAAACAGGAAGACACTAAGATGTCATTTATCTGTTAATTCAGGGGAACATTCAGATCCAAAATTAAAGTGGCTAATAAAATAATAGTGAGAGAAAACAAAGTGTTTAAATGTTATAAAAACTCCAGAGAATTCAAATCAACCAGGCATTTAACTTACTGGGAATCAAACACATCATGCTTTGTTAAAAAAAGGGGGGGGTAGAGAAAGGCAGAGGACAAAAGAGACAGGGAGGAAAAAAGGGGACGCAGGGAAGGAAGGGGTAGCTGTCAGACAGCTAGTGGGAGAGAGGAAGGAGGAGAAGCACTTAGTTTACTCAGGTGCCCTTTTCCTTGGAGAAACAAGACCAAGCCTCTACAGCCCCAAGAAAAGATCACAGCTGAAATGCAGGGCTAGATTCTGCCCAATGAACGCATTTTTCAAGGTAATTTTGAACAGATAGGTTTTTCTCCTCACCGATTTTAAGACCTAAACCTTCAATTAAGATGAACCTTGACTGTAAAAATACAGTAAGGACTCTGTATATTTTCTGGAAAAGATTATGAGGCACACATTAAATGCTATTCCAAATAAAAGTCTAGATAAAGATGCAGAACAAATTAGCAGACCATACGTTTCACTAAGTGTGGCTTTCACAGATTCCATTCTCTATTTTATTAAAATAAAAATTATTGTATTTTATAAGCTATTGATTGGCCCCTCTGGAGGTATTTTCATTGAATTGAAGGAAAAGAGGAAACACATTCTAACAGCTATTACAGTTTTTCATTGTTAATCAGTGCTATGAAGTGAACATTAGTATTCCCCCAAAATATATATATTGAAACTGTAACCTCTGATGGGATTGTATTAGGAGGTGGGGCCTTTAGGAGGTAATTAGGGTTAGATGAGGTCATGAGGGTGGAGCCCCCAGGATGGTATTAATACCCTTATAAAAAGAGGAGAGGGGCACCTGGCTGACTCAGTTGGTAGAGCATGTGACTCAATCTCAGGGCCATGAGTTCAAGCCCAATGTTGGGCATGGAGCCTACTTTAAAAAAAAAAAAAAAAAGAGGAGGAGACACAGGATCTATCCATCTCCCTTCGTGTACCAAGGAAGGGCATGTGAGAACATAACCAGGAAGAGGGCCCTCACCAAGAACTCGACCACAATGGCACCTTGGCCTCAGAATTCTAGCCTCCAGAACTGTGAAAAATAAATGTTTGCCGTTTAAGTCACCCAGTCTATGGTATTTTGTTACAGCAGCCCAAACAGACTACCACAATCAGATTAATTTATACAAACCTAAGTTCATTCTATTCGGGATCAATCAGTTTTAGTTGAAGAACAAATTTAAGGAATAAATAACAATGAATAGATTTAAGTGATGTGACTTGCTATAGTTGAGACTGAGATTCTTGATGCAGTTTACAACCTGTTAGAAGCAGTGGTTAAACACTACAATGAAGAGAACAAAGACTAGAATCTAATTGCCTGGATTTGAATCCTGATGTTGTCATTTAGAAACTGTAAGACTGGACACATTACTTGGCCTCTCCCTGCCTCAGCTTCCTTATCTGTAAACAGAGATTAAAACGGAGATAATCAGAGCACCTACCTCCTGGGGTTGTTGGGAGGAGTTAATGAGTTAATGCGTGAAATACCTAAAACCAAACCTGAAATACTGTAACTAATCCATGTTAACTATCATGATTTCTACAGAACTAATAGGAGTGCACAGTCATTCATCCCTTTACTTTTTTTAGTAAATACAACTTTCAGGCTTGGTAGGTTTTGAAAATGCAAATTCCCAAATCCCAAGATGGATTTATAGCTCCACGCCATATTTGTCTGTCTCTCTGTCTGTTGGTTTCCCTCTGCCCTCCCCTTCCCCCCACTCCTGCCCTCTCTGGAGGGGTGGGGTAAGACTGGGGAGAAGATTAGCCAAGGCAGAACATGAAATGAGGAAAAGGGAGTTTGTGTATTATCACTTAAAAGTGTTCAATGTTTCCTTTTTTTCCCCTCATGACGAATTCCTTGTATGCCTCATACTTTTGAGAAAAATAAATTCTCAAGAAGCAATCCTAAAAAAAAAAAACCCAATTAATCAAAATGATATTTTAATGGCACCATGCAGAAGGATAGAATAGCACTGTTTTATCTCAATAATACAAAGTTACTATGTTCTCCAAACAGAATAATAAAGAAAATAGCTTTTAAAGCTCCAATGGCCCAATTTATAAATTCTTAGTTTAATAAACTATTAAAGTACATCAGCATCCTGTATAGCTAAATCCCAGGTAAAGTCTTATTATAATAAGCCATAAAAAGAAGAAAGAAAGAAAGAAAGAAAGAGAGAAAGAAAGAAAGAAAGAAAGAAAGAAGAAAAAAGAAAGAAAGAAGAAAAAGAAAAGAAAATCTGCAAGTGGCCAAAGTGCAGTGAGTTGAATACTGTCTCCCATAATTCGCATCCATCTGGAACCTCAGAATGTGACTTTATTTGGAAATAGGGTCTTTGCGGATGTAATTAGTTAAGGTGGGGTCATACTGAATTAGAGTGGGCTCCAGATCCAATGACTGCTGTCCCTAGAAGAGGAGGGGGCACAGAAACAGACACAGGGGGTTAGAAGCCATGAGAAGATGGAGGCGCAGAAGAGTCAGGCTGCCACAAGCCAAGGAGTGCCAGGAGCCGCTAGCAGCCAGGAAGAGGCAAGAAAGATTCTCTAGAACCTTCACGGGGAACATGATCCTAAAGACATTTTGATTTCGGACCTCAAGCCTTCCAGAACTGTGAGAGAATACATTTCTCTTGTTTTCAGTCACTCAGTTTGTGGTACTTTGTTACAGCAGTCCTAGAAAACTAATACACCAAAGAAAATGGCAGTCTCAGAATTAGTTTATAAACTTAAAAATTTAAATATCAGACTAAGTGGCAACAAACAACACTGTGTTCTCCTGACAGGAAAGAAACACAGCTTGTAACAACAGATCTCATTTTACATATATGATACATGCTAAAACAGTTGTGATATATGCATGTACTGGCATAACAAGTTATATTCCCACTGACTTGAACTGCTCAATTTTAGAAATGCTTCCTAAAATGCAATCTACTGTATCTAATAAAATTATACTTACATTTCTTTGCTGATAAGGGGCATCTATCTAATGTATAATAAATCCAGATAAGCATCATACATTCTTAAAGGTATATATTCTATCTTGCCACAAATCTTTGATAATTTTTAATTATTGAGTTTTTTCTTCTAAAAAAACAACAAAGCACTAAAACACCAGTATAATATTGACAGTTTTCATTAAAACTGGCCACCTTGAAAATCAATAGAGCAAAAATTCAATTCTTCCTACAAAAAATGTTTTTTAATGTACTTTCAATTAAAAGAACTTGATAAAGAAGTACTCACTGGTTCTAAAAATTTATAATATCTATTTAAAAATACATTAAACTGCTTATTAGAATATTGGGGTGGCAGGTATTTTTCTTCTTCTATACTCAGAAAGCTGTCCTCAAAAATTAATCCATGAACCATTATGGATGTGCAGAATTCATTGTTGCTTTGTAGCAATCTTCCCACTTCCAAGGGAGGAGAAGGCTCAATTAGAAAATAAAAGCAATTATTTTACTATCTTGAACGCTAACAGAGTAATACAAATATACAACAACAATAATAATAACAGGCACTTTATACAGGGCTTACTATCAGCCAGGCCCTGTTGTAGGTACCTAACTTGTATTATCTCATTTAATACTTACAAAAAGTTCATGAAGCAGTTACTATTTTTATCACCTTATTTAGAAACCTCAGAAACAGGAAGTTACATCATTTGTTCCTGGCCAAACGGTGGCTTCAGAGTTCCAGCTCTGAAGAACCGCTGCACTATACTACCTCTCAACTGAATATGCCAATAGAAAAGGTTTTTGGTTTTTGTTTTTTGTTTTGTTTTGTTTGGGGGGGGTTGTTTTTTTTTTTTTTTTTAAGAAAGAGGAAGATGAAGGGGGAGAGAAAGTAAGAGGATGAACTGGAAAAAAAATCATTAATCAGTAAATGAACCATAGGGTTTTAATAATGTGGTTATATTTCTTTAAGAAGACAATATACCTAAGAATCCTATTATCCAAATTAAACTGCGGTTAAGACAAACAATGCTCAACAAAGTACCCGTAGCCATCACCTCTGATACACATCCTCCAGCGTCTATTCTTTCTTCTTCCAACAACTCTGATTATTGTCAGAGGAGCCCAGCCCATCCCCACGTCTTAGCACATGTGATCTGGCCTAAGCCAATCAGAACACTTCATTCTCTGGCCACAGTAATTGCCTCAGTAATGGGCTGAGATGCAAGTTTGTTCAATCAGAGTGAACCTCGGGAGTTTTTCTGAAACCTCTGGGGGGAAGATTCATTTATTTCTGTTGAATTCAAAGTAGGAAATCCCCTAGGGGCTGATAGCTGTCATATCGCAGTCCTGTGGGGCCCAAGAGCAGAGCAGACAGCAAAGAAGCAGAAGCAAAAAACGGAAAGGGTTCATCCAGTTCATCATGGTTCATGAAACCAATTCATTCTGACACTGTTTGAACCATAACTTAAATAGTACTTAACTTTATTTCCAAAATATTCAAACATGTAAACTAATTAATTCACTTTTTTCCAAGGTCGTGTAAGTTAAGTTTTTCTGAAATTTACACCTAGAAGAATCCTGATCTAGATATTAATACCGGGAAGTCAGGTGAGGGTGGGAGCTGAGTGGCAGACCCTGAAAGGTAGAATTAGCTGAACAGAGGGAGGAGGAGAGAGGACTGGGCTGTATGTTCTGCTGTAGCCTAGGAAGATGGCAATCTTTCTTAACCAGTTATAAATTAGCTGAGCAAACTCTCACCTCTTTCAACATTGGTCTCAAATCATGTACTTACAGAGGTTGAATAGCCAGGGGACTTGGTAGGCATATTTCAGGATGTTGGGATGTGTTGACAACTGTTTGAGATCTCGAGGGGGTCCTACAGAAAAGAGACTAGCTTTCAAGAAAGTAGGGAGGAACAAAACCCTGTTCTGATAGGAAAGGTCTTTTCTGCTTGCAGCCAACAATTCAAGAAGTTTGGGAATCCAGTTATCTGGAGACCTGTAAATTTGGGAAAGCTAAATTTCAGACTCCAATCTAAAGTTAGTGGTAGAAGGCACATTGGTGGAAAACAAACCAGACAAGCAGCCCAGGACTGGGAGGTATCATGATATTCAGGCTCCTGCAAGCACCTGCTCTTCTCCCTGCCTAAAGAAAAATTCTTCCTAATTGTATAATTCTTCCTAAGTCCTTCCTAATTGGATGCAGTCTGGGCCAATGAGCATGTCAGCTGTGTCTTCCTGCCCTAGATTCTTATAACTAAAGGAATGGATTATCAACCATGTAATCCTCCTGGCTTCAAAATATACTAGACCTTGAATCTAGGAAATTGCATCCCCATTTCTCTTCCGCTGCCCACACCTTCTGAGGACAAACAATGTTCTACAAGTATCTGTAGTTATCATTTGTCATTTCCCTCCCCTGGTGTCTGTTCCTTCTAATAAACTCTCTGACCTTCAGGTAGCATTCTCTTGTCCACCTTGAGATACAACATCCCACTCACTCACTTCAACCTCCAACTACCACCTTTTCCCCTTCATCTTGGTATGTTAAGTCCTCTCTTATCTAAGGTTTCACTTTCTGTGGTTTTGGTTACCCGCTGTCAACTGCAGCCCAGAAGCAGATGATCCTCCTTCTGACTTATCATCACAAGGTCAGTAGTAGCCAAATGCCACACCAGAGTGCCTGTGTTGTTCACCTCACTTCTTCTCATCACATAGGCATTTTTTATCATTCCACATCAGCATGAGAAGGACGACTACAATATAAGATATTCTGAGAGAAAGAGACCACATCCACACAAGTTTTATTACAGTATGTTGCTATAATTGTTCTAATTTATTATTAGTTATTGTTGTTAATCTCTTGCTGTGCCTAATTTATAAATTAAACTTTATCACAGGTATGTATGTATAGAAAAAAACATACGTAGGGTTTGGTACCACCCACAATTTCAGGCTGGGGTTCTTGAAATGTATCCCCCACAGATAAAAGGGGAACTACTGTACACTTTTTCTCCAATTTCATTAAACTCCCCAGTGCTGTCTTGCTCATTTCCATTCAGTTTTCAGTCAACCCCATCTTTTTTCATTTCTTTATCTGGGCACAATTTCAGATTACATGTTTCTGTTTCCCGTGCAGTTAGGTGAGGCCAAATGACTGAGCTCTGGTCAATCAATGGAATGGGAATGCAAAACGTGTGACGCTTCCAGGCTGGTCCTTAAAAACTTCCCTCACTCAGGCTTCTTTCTCTTTCCCTTCTGCTGGAAGAATAAAGAGGGTTCTAAAGTCCATGACTGACCATGTAAAGCAGAGAAGTCCCCCATCCCTGCCACCAGCATCTCAATGACCTTCATTGGAATGACCTTCATGAACTAAATTGTTATTATACTAAGCCACTGGAATTCTGGGTTTGTTTGTTACTTGGTTGACCTGTCCTGACTAATGTCCTGACTAATACATCAGTCAAAACTATTCATATGAGATTATACAATCCTTTATTTCAACCTCTCTTTTCAAAACTTTTTATTCTCTTGATTTTATTTGCTGTTTCCCTGGAAAAAAAGCCCAGCTCAGGATATCAATTCCATCGTCTGGTTTCTCAGCTTTATGCTACCTTTTAGCTGTAACGTACAAGAGTAATGCTACCTTCTAGCTGTAGAGTAGAAGAGCAATTCACAAGACCAAAAGGACTGGTACAGCCTCAGGTCATCCCCAGTACTGCACAGGACCTTCTATCACTCCACCTATTTTGACAACTTCCCCAGTGTTTCTTGAACTCTAGGAAACATCTATTACTAATTGGCCATTCCCTCCTTGAAATGATTTCTTCCCTTGGCTCTCATTGTGCTATTCTCCAAGTTTTCCTACCTCTCTTTCACTTCGTAGACTCCTTTTCAGTTCCTCAGTCTGTCCCAACTCTTATTTCTCCATTATCCCATATTTTCTTCCATACTTTTCTCCATTGGAGGCAATTTCATCTACTCCCTTGACGTCAACTACCATGAATACATTGACAGCTGTAAAACATATCTCCAGTCTAGACAAGTCTTGAACCTCAACCCTACTGAAGTCTCAATAGGCACAAAAAATGTAATGAAACTGAAATCACCACCTTCTCCCATCTCCCCTGAAATCTGCTATTCCTTCCCCTGCATTCCCTTTGTCAGTGGATCCTCTTAGCCATAGCCTGGAAAGAGAACTCCCTCCTCCCAACTCCACAATTGTTTATAACTCATCCCACCCTCTAAATGTATTTTGGATCTGTCCCTTCTACATACCTGTTGCTACAAACATTTGTATTTTACCTGAATTACTTCAAAAACATCTTCACCAATTTCCACATCTCTAGTTTTACTTCCCCAAATCATCCCATGTGACTGATACACAGATCTTTCCACCATACAAGTCAGATGATATCCCTTCCCTACTGGGAATCCTTCAGTGGCTCCCTACTACCTTTGGAATAAATAGTTTTCTGTCTCTTCTCAACTCTAGACACTTCTATACAACATCCCTCTGGACATTTTTACTCCTGTCTCCCACGGTGCCTCATACACAACATATCTACCCTTCCTAACTCTGAATCCAAATCTGAGTTTCTCACTATATTTCTTTCTCCATGAACAGCACCACTATGTCACCTGTGCCTAGATCATATATCTAAACAGCATTACTGGCGATGCCTGGCCCTCTCCCCAACATCCAGTTCATCACAAATCCTCCTGAAAGCATCAGCTTCTCCTCAAATCTAGCACAAACATCCGAGCCCAGACCAACATAATCTCTTGTCTGCAATAGCCTCCTAACTCGTCTCCTTTTTCTAACCTTGCCCTCCCTTCAAAACCTTTCACATATAGGCAGAATGATCCTGCTAAAATGTTATGATTGTGCTTAAAACCTTAAAATGATACTCCATGGCTTTCCATATCACAAAAAAAAAAAAAAATAGCTTTAATGGAGCTTAGGTCCTGGTGAAGGAAGATGAAAAAATAAACATAAGAAGATAATAATGTCAAGACACTAGGGAGGGAAGGTGATTTTAGATCTGATGGCCAGGGCCAGTCTATTCCAAAAGTGACATTTCAGGGAGACCTGAAGGATTAGAAGGAGCTAGCCTTGACAAAGGAGGCAGACATCAATTTGCTTACTTACCATCATCCCCACTGAGCTGTGAGGTCCCCGAGGACAGGACCCATGATTTATTTATCATTCTGTTCTAAACATCTACCACAGTTTTTCATACTCTTAGGTTTTGAATACATATTTGATGAGTGAAGGGATGAATGAAGGTTACCTTTAAATTATTGGGCAGTGCAACTTTCAACTAATTGTGTGCTCACATTTTTTTGTACAGATGTTGACACCCACTTGTGGAACTTTCAAGCTGACAAATTTCTAGGCAGCCAAAAATGAATGGGATTGTCTTTAAAGAGTTTTGCTTTCTTTAATTCCTTCTAAAATATTTCAGAGCAGACTCTGTACAGCAGAATCTCTTACAACCAGGAGCCCTAAGGGAATAGCAGAATGGATGAACCACCTGTGGGATAGCAAAGGGTATTTCAGCCCCACCAACCATAAAAGCCAGCATCAGTTAACAGACCAGGCTCCAAGGGCCCCCAGCTTTGAGCTTCTTAATAGGCAAAAACTTTTTATACAAATTCAAATCAACCTCAGACATTCAGATTCATAAAGAAAATGATTTCAAGTAATTATAGTTTTCTGCTAAGCAGCAAAAAATAAATAAAAAAATAAAAGATTCTCTAAAATATACTATATTGCATGTAATTACTGAATTTGATCTTGGAATATAAGATATTCAGGTTCATAACCCCTTACTTGCAAAGTAAAAGGTTTTTGTTTTTTTTTTAAACAAACAAGTAGGGGCACCTGGGTGGCTCAGTCAATTAAATGCCAACTCTTGATTTCGGCTCAGGTCATGATCTCAGGGTCGCCCCTCCCCCACCTCTCTCTCTCCCTCTAAAAAATTTAAAACTAAATGAATAAAACAAATAAACAAAACAAAGATTTAACAGCAAAATCTAACCCGACATGAAAATGTTTATCTCTCATTTAATCTACTTAGTGTGACTATTCATTTGTTTTACTGCAGAAACATGAAGTGTTTAATTAAAGGGTGCTGCCTCTGACTCCATAGGAATATTAAGTAATATAATATGATATATGCAATATTTTTTTTCTAAAATCCAAAAAGTTCTGATATTAAAGGTACATCTGGCCCCAAGGGTTTGGAGTAGGGGTCTGTGCTCTATTATGAGACTCACCCAATTCTATTATCTTGACTTTTAAGACTTCCATAATGTGTGGGCTTTGAAGTACTCAGGGGAAGTTAAGTCATGGTAACACAATTAGCATTATTTCAGCATTTGGAAGCAATATATAATTGAAAACTGTTCTGAATTTCCTTTCGATCTGATTTAAAATATGCACTTAAATATGCACTTATGCCACTATACTATTGCTTTTCCAATAAGTATAAACTTCTATGAGCTACAGCCTCTGATCATGAGGAAAATTTATAGATAAATCCATTATACATCAAGCCTTAATCTGGGCATTGCAATCTTCACAATAACTTGCCATAGCTTCTAATTTTCCCAAATGTTTCATTGTTCTCATTTTATAACTTTTGTAATTTTCTTATATTTTATATTTTTTCTCCCAAAAGTTTCAAGAACAGCACCTGCCTGCTAAGAGCAAGGTAAATACTGTTTGCAAGGCACACATCCAGTACCCAGCTGCAAACCTCATTATGAAATTATTTCTGATTTTTACAATCATCTTACGGATATATTTTCATCCTTCTCATCACATAACTGAGCAAACTCAGGTTCAATTTGTCCCAGGCCACATGGCTACTAAATGACAGCGCAGAATTTTGAACCCAGGAATGTCTAGTTCCCAATGATTGTTTCTTCCAAAACATCATGAGGCAAATAATTGGCCCATGCTCCAATCTCATTCTCAACTTGAGCACAATTGGAAGAAAGACTTTAAAGCTGCTTCATTTGTGGTAGAAATTAGAGTGTAATGTTTTTTGTTTTTTTAATGCCTATGCCAGTAATTTGACAGTATCTTTATACTTCCATAAAGTGAAGATATAGTATCTGGTTTTAAAAGATTCAACTTTAAAGCCATGTAAGATAGCAATTGATGTAATTTGGATTTTATTTTTTTAAATAAATACAAATAATTGTAATTGAGTAGGCTTATCAACAAATACATCAAAATCAGATGTTTAATATTCACCCACCTTTTAGAAGCACCAACTACGTTTATTGGAAATATTATCATACAAGTTGTAGAGAAAGGCTTACACCTTGTAACAACATAGCATAAAGGGACAGAGATGAAGATCATTAATGATTTTAATTATTTTAAGGCCCATTAAAATTAGAGAAATATCAAAGCACCCACAGTGTTAAGGGTTTATTATTACAGCATTTTAGAGTTTACTAGTTCATACCTTTCAATCACAGCAAGTTATTAGCAGTGAAGGGATGAACCCTCTAAAGAGGATTTTTATTTCAATGATACAGTGTTATGGACAAGACAACCTAAGTTTAAAAAAATTAGTAGCAAGCGCTAGTTGAGTTAATCAGTTAAAGACAAACTGTGCCCTTGGGAAGCTAAATGAAAAAGCAACAGTAAAGCTTACAGAACTTAGCTCGTACAATTTGCCTTGAAGGCGGAAGATTGGTTCCCTGAAATAGCAAAGAATTATATGCTTTAGTTCAGAAAAAAGTTTTTAAAATAAAGTCTGTTATTACCTCTTCTCCTTTCAAAACAATGGAAAAATTTCTAGAGCAGAGGTTTCAATTTGTTCAATAATTGTACCTCTGAATTTAAAAAAAAACTATAAAATCATCATTGTTTTGACTTGAAAAGAAGTAACAATGCAAATATTCATTATCACATAAAACATAAAAGAAACAGCAAACTGTCAGAGTTAATGCAATCTCTGCAGAGCGCTATTAGTCAGAGACAGCCGGTCAGCCCAAAACACAAAAACTCAAAAGATCACATCTTCTTAGGAATTAACATCTTCGTTAACCAACAGGAATTTGGTGTGGCAGAGAGTAAATCCAACAACTGCCTTCTTTATGAGCTGTCCCTTCACTGTTACCAAGCTGTGCAAATGTGTGAACTAGTCAGCAGCACCAGAAGCTCATGCAAATACTCACCATATTTTAACCTTGAACTGACTCATAGATTCCATGTTAGATCAAATTTAGGGGTAACATAAGCAAGCAAAGTACGACACAAGGAGTCAATTTTGAAAAGCAGAGCAAATAGCAGAAAAGTTATTTAAAATAAATCAATAAAGCTAAATGCATAAAATAGCAAAAAAAAAAAATGCAACGCACTCCAGAAACCTTACAAGCAAAAACAAAACAAAACAAAAAGCTGCATTTTCAGCAAAATTTGCACATGATTAATTTGCATTAAAAAATAATCAATCAAGCGACTGAGTTCAAATTCTTTGGGGCATGCATGCAACTGATTATTTTTAAAATGCCTACCTGATTTCCAACTGTGTTTTTCTTGTGAACCTGACTGCTCCTCTGCTGAGCACTGAGAAAAGCAAAGGAGACCAGCACTGAAGAAACGCATAATACTTTTTTTGGGAAACAAGTAACACATATTAAAATATATACAGGCTTTCAAAATGTATCAACAACTGAGGCAGAGCAAATTCCAAAAATCCAGGCCAGTTTAATTCTGGAAGCAAAACCAACTCAGGGGAATTAGTACCAATTAACCACCCCAAACCAAAAATATAACATCAGGGGGTAGAAAGCTGTAGTGCTACATTAATCACATGAGTCCGTACAAGTATTTGTGATGTCCTAATAGATATACAGAATAGTTGCACTGAAAATTAACAGTTAACATTTACTGAGTGTATGTTCTAAGAAGTATTTTACAGGTATTGGTGATTTTGATTTATATTTTTAACTCCATGAGGTAGTTACTATTATTCCTCTCATTTTACAGGCAGATAGAATGAGTCACAGAGAAGCAAAGTGGCTTTCTCAAAGTTACTCAGCTAATAAGTGGTGGTACCAAGTAGTCTGATTCCAGATCCCAAACTCTTTGTGATATTACCCAATCTCATTGCTTTGAATTCTACTACATTCTGACAACTCCTAGAATGATCGGATCATCGGGTCAAGCTTGGACCCATTTCCCCAATTCCAGACTCAAATGTTTTTGACAACTCACCCTCTCACATGGAAGTCTAATGGGCATCTCAAACTTAATATGCCAAAACTGAACTTGTGATGTCCTCCCTAAAACCTGCTCCACCACAGTTTTCCCCTCTTCAGTTAGCGGCAATTCCTTATTTCCAGGTGCATAAGCCAAAATCCTTGATTCCTCCCTCTCTCTCACAGACCCCATATCCAGTCATGAGCAAATGCTATTGACTTTAAGATGTATTTAAAACTCGGGGCACCTGAGTGGTTCAGTCAGTTAAGTGTCCGACTCTTGGTTTCAGCTCAGGCATGATCTCGGGGTAGTGAGATCGAGCCCCACACCCAGCTCCGTGCTCAGCAAGGAGTTTGCTAGAGATTCTCTCTCTCTCTCTCCCCTCTCTACTACTCTGCCCCCTCCCCCGCTCATGCACACATTCTCTCTCTCTCTCTCTCTCTCTCTCATAAATAAATCTTTAAAATAAAATAAAATGTATTTAAAATTCAACATCTTGGGTTGCCTGGCTGGCTCAGTCAGTGGAGCATGCAACTCTTGATCTCAGGACTGTAGGTTCAAGCTCCATGCTGGGTGTGGAAATTATTTAAAGATAAAAATCTTTTTTAAAAAATACATTAGTTAATTTAATCAAATAAAATTCAACATCTTTTTACCACCCCCCATGGCTACCACATTTGTCCAAGCCATGGTTATCTCTTATTTGTATTGTTATCACTTACTGTGGTCTCTGCTTCCACACTTGTCCCCCTAATATCAATTCTCAACACAGAGGCCAAAGTGATCCTTTTAAAAAGGGTATCCTTGCCATGCTTCTGCTCAAAACGTTCTATACTACTATGCAATGCCATTCTACTCAGGGTAAAAGTCCTTACAATGGTTCACAGGCCCTACTCAACTGACCCCCAACCTCTGCCTCTTTGAATCATCTACTCTCCCCACCTTGTTCACTGGGGAGGTCCAGCCACAATGACTCCTTTCTTTTTTTCGAACCTACCAAGCACAATCCCACCTCAAAACCTTTATGCTGCTACCTGTTCCCTCTGCCTAGAATACTCATCCCCCATACAACTGCATGGCTCTTGACATCACCTTCTTCAAGTCTTTGTTCAAATTTATCTTTTCAGTGAGACCTACCATGATGACCCTATTTAAAATTATATCCCTCCTTTTCTCCAGCACTCTTATCCTCTTTATACTGTTCTATTTTTCTCTGTGGCACTTTACACTTTCAAACATACTGTATAGTTTACTGATTTTTGTGTATATCTATTTTCTGTCTTCTTCCATTAGAACATAAGCTCCTTGTGAGCAGAGCTTTTTGTCTGTTCCATGTCCCCAGTGCCTAGAAACTGCTCAGCACATAGTTGGCTTCAATGAGTATCTGTTGAATGAAAAGTCCAATGAGATTGATATCATTATAACACGAGCACAGAGGGATTAAGAGTCAGATTTGACCTCAACAATTTAACTCTGGAGTCCAGATATTTATGTGCTATGTTACTCTATCTCTCAAGAGAATGAAGGCTTTCTTTCAGTGAATTCATGAGTAAACACGTATTGATACAAGAAAATAAAAGTCACTGTGGCAATTCTGAAAAGCAATCCTGAACCCTCTCACTAGTTGTTTAAGAGTTTATAGAAGCTGTTTTAAAATTGATGAAATAGTCTAAAATAGAGAAAACATAAAGTCATCAATCAACCATTTAAAGTGATGGGATCTTGTGGTTCAGTAGCACATCACAAATCACACATTTAGAACAGCTGTTGAAATTAGCAATCTTTTATAATCTACCGCGATGTATTTAAGGTGCTTCTCTTCATTCAATCTCAGGAAGAAACAAACACTACATTCAAATGAGGTTGGGGAAGGCATGAGTGGTAAAAGGGCAAACAGTATTTGATTACTAAAGATATTTTGTGTATATTTTTTTTGTTTTTCAATTTGCTAATTTCAGGGTTTGAGCTTCTTCTTTCCTCATTGTTTTTTGTTATTTTTCTACTTGTTAGTTAAATGCTTGCCTCCCTAATCACTATGAAATTCATCTCTCTCCAACCATTTCTCTACATAATCCAAATCTACTTTACTAAGGTTTTGTGGTGAGGTTGTAAATGAGATAAAAGTTTGCGTCAGGCTATGGCCAGGGGTCTGATGCACCCACACTGCCCTCTGGCTACCCACCATGCCCTGAACCATGAAGTGTGTCTAAAGTGTTTCTCTTCTGAGGCTTCAGATCTTGGCCATCCTTTCTTTCTCCACGCCTGCAGGTTCCCCCTCTTCAGAGAAGAACTGGGACCAGCTACAACTGTACTATAATCATGCCACCTTCATGGCTATGGTCATCCTTTCCAAACCATAATTTTGTTAGGGTTTTCTTAAGGGGAAATGTTTTAAAATAAAGCATTTACTAGTAGTGATAATTTTAAACTATGATAGATCCACAGGTGTTTATAGCAGGCAAACTATTGGGGACCCTTGAATTATGTGTATAACCATAACAGAAAAACAGTAGAACATAAAAGTGAAAGATTGTTGATGACTCCCTGTGCTACCTTAAGCAAAGAATATGGCCCATACAGACCTCAGTGCCTTACCTATAAAGTGTGAATGAGTGAGTGTGTGTGTGTCTGTGTGTGTAGACAGAGAGACAGAGACAAGGGGTGGGGAACTACCCTACCTGTTTCTTAGGTTGCTCTTAGATCCAAGATTCCTTGAGAGGCAAAGTTATTCCCAGAAGCTTATGACCTATACTACGTAAAGAGACTTTCCACTGACAGAATCCTTATCTACTAAATAATCATATTTAGGATCTACCATATTCTAAGAATATGCAGGAGGAAAAAGATTTACTTTATAACCCAATATCAGGTATTAGTGTTAAAACAAACACTATGGGGTGCCTGGGTGGCACAGTCGGTTGAATGTCTGACTCTTGGTTTCGGCTCAGGTCATGGTCTCAGGGTTGTGAAATCAAACCCTGTGCTGGGCTCTGTGCTCAGCACAGAGTCTGCTTCAGATTCTCTCTCTCCCTCTCCCTCTGCCCTCCCACTAATGCACTCTCTCTCTCAAATAAATAATAAATCTCTTTTAAAAAACCCAAATACTAAAGTGCTCAACATCGCTCGGCATCAGGGAAATCCAAATCAAAACCTCAATGAGATACCACCTCACACCAGTCAGAATGGCTGAAATTAACAAGTCAGGAAATGACAGATGTTGGTGGGGAGACAGAGAAAGGGGAACCCTCCTACACTGTTGGTGGGAATGCCAGCTGGTGCAGCCACTCTGGAAAACAGTATGAGGGTTCCTCAAAAAGTTGAAAATAGAGCTACCACATGACCCAGCAACTGCACTACTGGGTATTTACCCCAAAGATACAAATGTAGGGATCCAAAGGGGTACATGCACCCTGATGTTTATAGCAGCAATGTCCACAATAGCCAAACTGTGGAAAGAGCCAAGATGTCCATCGACAGATGAATGGATAAAGAAGAAGTGGTATATATATACAATGGAATATTATGCAGCCATCAAAAGGAATGAGATCTTGCCATCTGCAACAACGTGGATGGAACTGGAGGGTATTATCCTGAGCAAAATAAGTCAATCAGAGAAAGATATGTATCATATGATACATGATATGAAGAATTCTTAATCTCAGGAACAAACTGAGGGTTGCTGGAGTGGTGGGGGCTGGGAGGGATGGGGTAGCTGGATGATAGACATTGAGGAGGGTATGTGCTATGGTGAGCGCTGTGAATTGTGCAAGACTGTTGAATCACAGACCTGTACCTCTGAAACAAATAATACATTTTATGTTTAAAAAAAAAAGAAAGAAAAAAAGAAGATGGTAAGAAGGGAAAAATGAAGGGGGTAAATCGGAGGGGGAGACGAACCATGAGAGATTATGGACTCTGAGAAACAAACTGAGGGTTCTAGAGGAGAGAGGGGTGGGGGGATGGATTAGCCTGGTGATAGGTATTAAAGAGGGCATGTACTGAATGGAGCACTGGGTGTTACACACAAACAATGAATCATGGAACACTACACCAAAAACTAATGATGTAATGTATGGTGATTAACATAACATAATAAAAAAAAAGACATAAACTCAAATGGTAAATTAGAGCATGTGGGGGAAAAAAAAAACCCAAATACTAAACTAACTTTACTTTTGACCAAAAGAATAACCTTTTCATAGCAACTGGCTCCATAAAGACAAAGATACTTATTAAAGATATATTTAGATACTTGAAGTTACTACATAAGCAACATAATAAAAAATAAACTTCTAGTTAGAAAACATTCTTTATCATAATTCTTATATATGCAATGATGATTGAACTAAAAGTATTTTAAAATATTATTTAAAAATGGGAGGACTTCTAGGAAGATAACAGAGTAGGAGGATCCTAAGCTCACTTGATCCAACGAACATACCTAGATAGCCACATCAGTGCAACCAAAGCAGAAAATGACCCAAAGACTGGCAGAATAGACTTTCCACAGTTAATCATACAGAGGAGGTCACATCAAAAAAGGTCAGAGGTGCAAAGGTGGTGGAGAACCAAACTCCTGGTGAGACCAACCACAAATGGAAGGGACACCACAAGAGTGGAGAAGACCACATACCAGGCACCCCAGGCACAGGGGACCTGCACTAGGAATACAAGTCCCCATAACATTTGGCTTTGAAAGCTCGAGCTTAACTTCATGAGATTTTTACAAACGGTGGGGCTTAACTCTGGTACTTTAAAAATCAGCAGGCTCAACTCTGGGAGATGTGGAGAGGAACAAGAAACTAAGTCCCTGCCCTTAATGAGACAGTACAGCAAATAAAACCACCTAGATACAGAAGCAGCTTGGAATATATGGGAAGGAGATTTATTTACCAATTTCAGAACGAATGCTAGAGGGGCAAATATCATTAGGAGAATTCTCCAAGAACAAAAGAGCTGGCAAGTTCCATTTCTTCCCATGCTCCCACCCCCATCTCAAGCCTAGACAGCCAGATACCTGCGGGAGGCAGCTTCAATACCCTCTACCTATCTTGTTGACACTGTGTTCCCCACCCCCACATTCTCCTGTGGATTCACCCCATCCAACCTACCCCACTCTGCAGAGGTCCCCTCAAAGTGGCTCTTATTGTATCTCATCCTGCAAGCAGCCCCAACAGGGACTGACACCACTCCAAAGTGACTCCTGCCCTGATGAAAGGGGAAAATAACCACACATACCAATTCTATTGGTATATTCATCCCCAGCAGCCAGGCCTTATAACTGGCAGTGCAGAGAGAGTCCCCTGCTGATCAGTGTAACTGCAGTCCCAGCAGACAGTATGGGGGCAGGTATCTTGGTCTAAATGCCAGCCCCACCCACCAACGAAAACCTCCTGGGAGGCAGCACAGGGAGAGAGCCCTGCAGTTTGGGGTCACTTTGCAGTCCTGGCAAATAGGCTGAGGGCAGACGTCTAGTCTGCCCCATTACCCAACTACAAGCCCACAGGGGCCCCTGGCTGGCCCCTTAACAGCACAGGGACTAAATCTTGCCCACAACAGGTAAAGTGAGCCATTGCAGTTGACTGGACTGAAGGCAAAGAAAGCTTAGCCACAACAACAGGGTACACGAAACCCATACAGGACACACCCCTGAAGTGCCTGGTTCTGATGAACAGAGGACCTTGTGCTACAGGGCACCACAGGACCTCTTCCTCATAAAACCACTACTTTCAAGATCCAGGAGACGTAACTGCTTTTCCTAATACATAGAAACAAACACAGTTAGACAAAATGAGGAGACAGAGGAATATGTCGCAAATTAAAGAATAGGACAAAACCACAGCAACAGAACTAAATGAAACAAAGACAAGAATATGTCTGATTTAAAAAAAAAATCAAAGTAATGGTCATAAAGATACTTAATGGACTTGAGAAAAGGATGGAGGATCTCAGTGAGACCTTCAACAAAAAGATAGAAAATATAAAAAAGAACCAATCAGAGATGAAGAACTCAATAAATGAAATTAAAAATACACTATACGAATCTAGTAATAGTAGATATGAGGAGGCAGAAGAATGGATCAACAAGCTGGAAGACAGAGTACTGAACAGCAAAAAGAAAAAAAATTAATAAAAAAATGAGAATAGGTTAAGGGAACTTAGCAATGTCATCAGGTATAATAACATTTGCATTATAGGGATTCCAGAAGGAGAAGAAAAGGGGGCAGAAATTTTATTTGAGGAAATAATAGCTGAAAACTTCCCTAATCTATGGAAGGAAACTGGTATCTGATTCGAAGGCACAGAGAGCTCCCAAAAATATCAACCCAAGAAGGCCCACACCAAGACACATAATAATTAAAATGGCAAAAATAGTGATAAAGAGAAGTTTAAAAGCAGCAAGAGAAAACCGTTACATACAATGGAAACCCCATAAGGCGATGAGCTGATTTTTCAGCAGAAACTTTGCAGGCCAGAAGAGAGGGGCATGATATATTCAATGTGCTGAAAGGAAAAAACCTGCAACCAAACATACTTTACTCAGCAAGGCTATTATTCAGAACAGAAGGAGAGATAAAGAATTTACCAGAAAACAAAGGTTAAAGGAGTTCTTCACAATTAAACCAGCCTTACAAGAAACATTAAAGGGAATCCTCTGAGCGGAAAGAAAAGGCCATACTCAGGAGTAAGAAAATTGCGAAAGGAAAAAATTTCACAGTTAAATACAAACATAATAAAAGTATTAGATTAATCACTTTTAAAACCAGTATGGAGGTTAAAGCACAAAGGCAGTAAAATCAGTTATATCTATGAATATCATCAAGAGATTCACAAAATAAGAGGATATAAAGTATGACATCATATACATGAAACATGGGAGGGGGGAGAAAAATTTAGTGCTTTTGGAATGGGTTCAAACTTAAGTGACCATCAACTTGATATAGACTGCTATATGCATAAAATGTTATATATGAGCCCAAGGGTAACCACAAATTAAATACCTGTAATAGATATGCAAAAAATAAGAAGAAAGCAATCCAAGCATACACTAAAGAAAGACATAAAACCATAAGGGAAGAGAGCAAGAGAAGTAAGGAACAGGGAAGAACTACAAAAACAACCATAAAACAAGTAACAAAATGGCAATAAGTGCATACCAATCAACAATTATTTTGGATGTAAATTGACTAAATGCTCCAATCAAAAGACCCTGAGTGACTGATGGATTAAAAAAAAAAAGCAACACCCATCTATGGGCTACCTACAAGAAACTCACTTCAGACCTAAAGATACATGCAAACTGAAAGTGAAGGGATGGAATAAGCACTTACCATGCAAATGGAAGCAAAAAGAAAGCTGGGGTAGCAATATTTTTATCAGACTATATAGACTTTAAAACAAAGACTGCAACAAGAGACAAAGAAGGACACTATATAATGATAAAGGCAATAATCCAACCAGAGTATATAACAGTTGTAAATATTTGTAGGCCCAACATAGGAACAACTAAATACATAAAGCAACCATTAACAGACATAAAGGAAGAAACTGACAGTAATACAACAATAGTAGTGAACTTTAACACCCCACTAACATCAATGGATAGATCAGCCAGGCAGAACATCTACAAGGCAATAGTATCTTTGAGTGACACATTAAACCAAATGGATCTAACAGATAAATTTGCACATTCTATCCAAAAACAGTGGAATACATAATCTTTTTAAGTGTACATGAAACATTTTCCAGAATACATCACAATTAGTCCACAAAACAAGGCTCAACAAATTCAAAAAGACTGAAATCATATCATGGATCTTTTCTGACCACAATGGTATAAAACTAGAAGCCATTCACAAGAAAAAAAAGTAGAAAGAACACAAATACATGGAGGCTAAATAACATGCTACTAAACAATGAATGTGTCAACCAAGAAATTCAAAGAGGAAATAAAAAATACATGGAGAGAAATGAAAATGAAAACACATGGTCCAAAATCTTTGAGATGCAGCATAAGCTGTTCAGAGAGGGATGATTATAGCAATACAGGCTTACCTCAAAAAGCAAGAAAAATCTCAAATAAGCAACCTAACCTTACACCTAAAGAAGCTAGAAAAAGGAAAACAGAGCCCAAAGCCAGTAGAAGGAAGAAAATAAAAATTAGAGCAGAAACAAATGAAATAGAGACTAAAAAAAGTAAAAACCAATAAAACAGATGAATGAAACCAGAAGTTGGTTCTTAGAAAAAATCAACAAAATTCTTTATCTGTAGCCAGACTCATCAAGAAAAAGAAAGAGGTCTCAAATAAATAAAATCTGAAATAAAGGAGAAGAAATAACAACACACACCATAGAAAGAGAAAGGATTATAAGAGAATATTATGAAAAATTATATGCCAACAAATCAGACAACCTACAAGAAATTCCTAGAAACATATAACCTTGCAAAGCTGAATCAGGAAAAGACAAAATTAGAACAGACCCATTACCAGCAGTGAAATTGAATCAGTAATAAAAAAGAAAAAAAAAACCTCCAAACAAATAAAGGTCCAAGACCAGAGGGTAGAGTTAACACCTATTCTTCTTGAAATATTCCAAATAATAGAAGAGGAAGAAAAGCATCCAAATTCATTATGAGGCCAGCATTACCCTGATACTAAAACCAGATAAAGATACCACAAAAAAGGAAAACCACAGGCCAATATCTCTGATGAACATAGATGTCGAAATCCTCAACAACAACAAAAAAAAGAAAGAAAGAAATCCTCAACAAAATCTTAGCAAAACAAATCTAACAAAACATGAAAAGATCATTCATCATGATCAAGTGGGATTTATTCCAGGGACGCAAGAGTGGTTCAATATTCGCAAATTAATCACATTGACAAGAGAAAAGAGACAAACCATATAATCACCTCACTAGATGCAGAAAAAGCATTTGACAAACTACAACATCCATTCATGGTAAAAACTCTCAACAAAGTAGGTTTAGAAGGAACATACCCCAACATAATAAAGGCCTTATATGAAAAACACATAGCTAACATCATAGTCAGTGGTGAAAAAACAAGAGCTTTTCCTCTAAGAACAGGAACAAAATCAAGATGTCCACTCTCACCACTTTTGTTCAACATAGTACTGGAAGTTCTAGCTACGAAAATCAAACAAGAAAAGGAAGGAAAAGGCATCCAGATTGGTAAGGAAGAAGTAAAACTGTCACTATTTGCAGATGACATGATACTTTATATAGAAAACCTGAAAGAATCCACCAAAAAACTACTAGAACTAATACATCAATAGTCTCAGGATACAAAATTAATATGTGGAAATCTGATGCATTTCTATATGCTAATAATGAAACAGCAAAAAGAGAAATTAAGAAAACAAGCCCATTTATAATTGCTCCAAAAAGAATAAAATCCCAGGGCACCTAGGTAGCTCAGTCAGTTAAGCTTCCGACTCTTGATCTCAGCTCAAGTCATGATCTCAGGGTGATGCCTTGCATCAGGCTCTATGCTAGGCATGGAGCCTGCCTAAGATTCTTTCCTTCTGCTCCTCCCACCCCCCTCAAAAAATAAAAAATGAAATTAAATACCCAAGAATAAACTTAACCAAGGTGATGCTCATGGATTGGAAGAACCAATACTTTTAAAACGTCCATAGCACCCAAAGCAATCCTACATGCAATCTCTATCAAAATACCAACAGCATTTTTCACAGAACTAGAACAAATGACACTAACATTTGTATGAAATCATAAAGACCCCAAACAGCCAAAGCAATCTTCAGAAAGAAAAACAAAGCTGGAGACATCACAATCCTGGGTTTTAAGATATACTACAAAGCTGTAATAATCAAAACAGTATGGTACATGCACAGAAACACACACATAGATCAATGGAACAGAAAAGAGAGCCCAGAAATAAACCCATGCTTTTATGGTCAATTAATCTACAACAAAGGAGGAAAGAATGTACAATGGGAAGAAGATAGTGTCTTCAACAAATGGCTTTGGGAAAACTAGAGTGCTACATATAAAAGAATGAAACTGTACCACTTTCTTATATCATACACAAAAATAACCTCAAAATGGTTTAAAGACCTAAATGTGAGACCTGAAACCATAAAATTCCTAGAAAAAAAAACATAGGCAGTAATTTCTTTGACATTACAAAATCAAACTATTGGGACTATTAACAGCAAAGGAAACCAACAACAAAATGAAAAGAAAAACTACTGAATGGGAGGAGATATTGCAAATGATTTATCTGATTAGGGGTACATATACAAAATATATAAAGAACTTATACAACTCAACACCTGAAAACCAAATAATCCAATTTAAAAATGGACAGAAGACCTGATTAGACATTTTTCCAAAGAAGACATACAGATAGCCAACAGACACATGAAAAGATGCTCAATATCACTAATCATCAGGGAAATGCAAATCAAAACCACAATGAGATATCACCTCACACCTGTCAGAATGGCTAAAATCAGAAACAGAAGAAATAACAAGTGCTGACAAAGATGAAGAGAAAAAGGAAACCTCATGCACTGTTGGTGGGAATTCAACCTGGTACAGCCACTGAGGAAAACAGTATGGAGGTTCCTCAAAAAATTTAAAATAGAATTACCATATGATCCAGTAATTCCACTAAAGGGTATTTACCCAACAAAAATGAAAACACAATTTGAAAAGACATATGCACTTTTATGTTTATTTCAGCATTATTTACAATAGCCAATATATGCAAGAAACCCACCTGTCCACATGTAGATGAATGGATATGAAGATGTAATATATAATATTTACAATATATAATTATACATATTATATTATATATTATATTATATATAATTATATTATAGTTGTGTATATATATATACACACACACACACACACACACACACATACACATTATGGATTATTACTCAGCCATTAAAAAGAAGGAAATCTTGCAATTTGCAACAACATGGACAGACCTAGAAAGTTATTACATTAACTGAAATAAGTCAATCAGAGAAAGACAAATACCATATGATTTCACTCATATGTGGAATTTAAGAAACAAAACAAATGAACAAAGATAAAAAGACAAACAATAAAAAACATTCTTAAATTAAAAAAAACAACTGGTGGTTGCCAGAGGGGAGGTTGGTGGGGGCATGCGTGAAACAGATAAGGGGATTAAGAATACACTTATTTTGATGAGCACTGAAAAATGTATAGAATTGTTGAATCATCATATTGTATACCTGAAATGAATAGAATACTGTATGCTAATTATACTTGAATTTTTAAAAAAATAAACTAAAAAAATAAATTTAATTTAAAAATATAAGTAAGTAAAAATTAAAATGTATTCATGGGAAACCATGTAAGGACTTGCAAGTTAATCTGAGCCCTTGGACATATTCTTGGTGATAGATACTTAGTTGGTTATATCTGCAATATTGAAAACATACCGATATATAATGCTTTAATTTGACATAAGTCAAAAATTTTAGACCACCAGTTATCTGGAAGGCATTCTGTAGAAGATATAAACACAAATAAGTACAGTTCTTGTAATCAGAAGCCTCCAATTTACCTAGTACAGGTAGTGAGCTACACAAAACACAAATAACATAGAAAGAATAAACTCCATACGAATAAGTATGTGAAGATGTAACAGAAAGCTAAAAAATAAAGTGCTTCTGTTCCAAATGTAGGATATAATTGCCTTACATCTTATTCTGTGTGTGTGTTTGTTGTTAATTGTATAAATTCCTATTACACACAAGTCACTGTGGAAGGCTTTGCCAAAGCACTAACACACAGAAAACCAAATTAGGTTTATTTAGTTTAATTTTCTGAGACCTAATGATTTTAAAAGTATGTAATAAGAGGCTTAAATTTTTGTAAAAATAAGAACATGATGAAATTCATTCAAAGAAAAAAATATTATCTTTTAGCTCAAATTATTTTTTGCATATTCATTTCTATCCTTGTCAGTGTGCACACATAACAAAAGATTCAAATAACAAAAGAGTGTGTCAAGGGGGTATGTGACCATTTTCCAAATAAGCCCTATGCATGGTAATAGGTCCGAATGTTCAGAGAAAAAAGATTATTTTGGTCTGATGTGATCTAAGATTTTCACAGAAAACTTGAAAAGAGGTTAGACTTTAACAAAGGAAGATAAGCAACTGCATTCCAAGAGAATGGAGTAGTATTAGCAAAGCCAGGAGGTAAAAAATGAGGCATGTAGGGAAGTTGTGGAAAGTAAAACTATTATGGCAAAATTATATAATCATAGATTCAGGTTTGTAATATGACCTTAAGAGCCATCTAGTACAATAACTGTATGTTGAAGTCAATTATGAAGAATTTGGCCACTATATTAGAGGCAGCAAAAAGTATTCAAAGTTTCTGAGCCAGCAAATGGCATGATCAAAGCAGTGTTTTAGTAAAATTACCTCCCTGAAATGGGTAGTATTGACTCTGAAGCAGGGAAGACAGGAAACAATCAGCCTAGACCCCCTCCCTCTGACTGTTGGAATCCCACCCAGCCTTCAAAGTCAATCGACTACCATTTCTGGATTATGCCTTCTTAGAAACCTCCAGTTATCTCTCTTTCGCATGAACTCCCAAAGCTCTGGGCCTATGCCCGCATTATATAAACAGGACTTTGTTATAGGCTGATCTCAACTCCCCTCCAACTATGTCTGCTCCTTGATGGCTGGTGGTGTGCTACATTAATCTGGGTATCTTTACCTCTCTCACCACCAGCATTACCTAGCACAGTGTTTATAGTAGTTTCTTAAGAAATAGTTATGAAATTATATTTTGATACCAAGGTTATTTTTAACTAGATTATTAAAGTTATCTGCAATAGGAAGTTTAAATATTTTGAAGAAGTCTGCCATAGACAGGTGCTGCAGCAAGAGTATGGCACATTGAGGGATCCAAAAGTGGTCTGGCCAGAGCACAGGGCTAGGGGGTGAGACAGACAGAAATAGTGACAACAGAATAGCTGAAGAGGTAAGCAGAAGATGGATTCTACAGGACCTTAGAAACCATACTAATCAGTTTAGACTTTACTCTGAAAGTAATAAGGAACCCCAGAAGCAATGAGAATGAACGTGACAAGAGGCAGGGAGACTATTGTAGTAACCCAGGCAAGAAAAGACTAACTTTAGTAGTAGTAATGATGACAGGAAGAAATAGACAAGCTCAAAAAATATTACAGAGGCAGAATCAAATGGAATTGATAAAGCTGGAGGGAAACAAAGAAGGGGAAGAAGGAGTAGAAAATGATGCCCGGGTTTCTGGTTTGAGCAACTGGGAGTTCCCATCCACAGAGAGAGGGAACGATGGAGAGGAGTAAATTCTAAGATCACATGATGAGCTTAATTTATAAATATTTGGTTGTGGCTTCTATAAGGTATACAAGTAGAGATGCCTAGTATGTAGTGGAATATGGTACACAGTCCAGGACAAAGTTCTGGAATGGAGGTCTAGATTTAGAGTCATCAGATAAAGATGGTAACTGCAATCATTTTAGTGAGAGGTATTGGTCAGGGATAGTGCAGTTAAGTGAGAAAAGAAGAGGATCTATGAAAGACTCATGATAAAAAACAGCTGTTAGGCAATGATCAGAGGATAAAGAGCTCCAAAATAAAACTGAGAAGGTGAGGCTAGAGCAGAAAGAGGAAAACCAGGAAACAGTGGAGGGGTACTGAAGCAAAGGAACAGATCTCAACAAGAAACGGTTATGGTGTAAAATGAAAGACTCAGAATTGTCCATTGGATTAATGGTTCTGTCTCGACCAAAAGCAGTCTCAGTAGAGTAGTGTGGAAGAAACAAGACTGCAGTGGGCTGGATGCCTGGGTGGCTCAGTCGGTTAACTGCGACTGCCTTCAGCTCAGGTCATGATCCCAGGGTCCTGGGATCGAGTCCTGCATTGGGCTCTCTGCTCAGCAGGGAGTCTGCTTCTCCCCCTGCCCCTCCTCCCTCTCGTTCTCTCAATCTCTCTCTCTCAAATAATAAATTTTAAAAAATCTTAAAAAAAAAAAAAGACTGCAGTGGGCTGAAAAGTGAAAGACAAATGAGAAAGAAAAAAGTGGAGTCTAAATCTAAGGTTGACTCTAAGTCAACCCATAGGGGGCTCAAGTGAATCAAGAAAATAGAGTCCCTCAAAGATGCAGATTCCATGGCAAATGTTAGGGTGTGCCTCTCCCTCCACCACTATGTTTAGTTCATAGAGATTTGAAATTAAATGAAACTTTAGTAGTAACCATGATAGAGAAAATACTAACAAAATGGTAACATATACACTAAGGCAGTATAAGGAAAAGGCCCATCCTCTATACTTTGGTGACAGAGCATTAGCCAGAATGGCTAAAATTAATAAGTCAGGAAACGACAGATGTTGGTGAGGATGTAGAGAAAGGGGAACCCTCCTACACTGTTGGTGGGAATGCAAGCTGGTGCAGCCACTCTGGAAAACAGTATGGAGGTTCCTCAAAAAGTTGAAAATAGAGCTACCCTATGACCCAGCAACTGCACTACTGGGTACTTACCCCAAAGATACAAATGTAGTGATCCGAAGGGGCATGTGCACCCCAATGTTTATAGCAGCAATGTCCACAACAGCCAAACTATGGAAAGAGCCAAGATGTCCATCAACAGATGAATGGATAAAGAAGATGTGGTGTATATATATATATATATATATATATATATATATATATATATATACAATGGAATATTATGCAGCCATCAAAAAAAACGAAATCTTGCCATTTGCAATGACATAGATGGAACTGGAGGGAATTATGCCAAGCGAAATAAGTCAATCAGCGAAAGACAAGTATCATATGATCTCACTGATATGAGGAATTCTTAATCTCAGGAATAAACTGGGGGTTGCTGGAGTGGTGGGGGGTGGGAGGGATGGGGTGGCTGAGTGATAGACACTGGGGAGGCTATGTGCTATGGTGAGTGTTGTGAATTGTGTAAGACTGATGAATCACAGACCTGTACCTCTGAAACAAGTAATACATTATATGTTAAAAAAAAAAGAAGAAGAAGATAGTAGGAAGGGAAAAATGAAGGGGGGGGGAATCGGAGGGGGAGACGAACCATGAGAGACTACGGACTCTGAGAAACAAAACTGAGGGTTTTAGAGGGGAGGGGGTGGGAGGGATGGGTTAGCTCCGTGATGGGTATTAAGGAGGGCATGTATTGAATGGAGCACTGGGTGTTATATGCAAACAATGAATCATGGAACACCATATCAAAAACTAATGATGTAATGTATGGTGACTAACATAACATAATAAAATAAAATTTAAAAAAAATAAAGACTTGACTGCACATTCCTAAGCCTTGGGGTTTGCTTAGCAGGAACTAACAAAGTTATCTGCTTTTTCTCTTCTAGTAGCTACCACTGTAGGTTACCACCAAGCAGTCAGTAAAGTATGGCTCACCAATGAAGGACTCAGCAATCAGCTGGACTCACCATACTCTAGAACTGTGTTGTCCAATACAGTTCTGGTAGCCAAATGTGGCTATTTAAATCAAAAATTTAATTAATTAAAATTTAACTTTCATTTCATTACATTTCTTTTGTTTTACTAGCCACATTTAAGCTACTCAATAGGTATACGTGGCTAGAAGCTATTGTATTGGACAGCACAGATTATAAAATATTCCCATCCCTTCAGAAAGTTCTATTGGACAGCACTGCTCTGAAGTTAAGAAGCTCTTTCAGAATGTTCTTTTATATTACCCCAAGAAGATTATGAACACTCGTCGAGAGTCCCAAGAGTGCAGCTTATCACATGCTGGCTTGGCTCCGTCCAATCAGATTGATGCCAAAAGGGGAAGAAAACTACATGATGTCAATTCCCCCTGCAAGATCTTTAGTGAAGTCACAGGCTAAATATTATGCAAGAAAACCCTCTAGAACTTGGGGGCCTATCAAAGAAGGATGACTCACCTCCTAAGATCCATTTTAAGGATGAAGATAATATTCAAAATAACAGATTTGAGAATGAAAGAGAAAAGTACAAGTCTGCTTATTTTTAAAATGGTGCTTAAAACATTAGAATTCATAACTTATTTGAATAGGTGACACCAATGATGCCCTTGCAAGTTGTTCAACCCTATATTTCTACCCAATACTAGTCCCAGTAAGCAACCAAGCATTTAATTCCTGAATTTGCATGAGTCAAAAGAATAATCTTGTTATAATACCTAAAATTTGATTCCACAAGAGAGAATATTCTCATGTAAGAATAGGAATTTGAAACACTGCAATAATAGAATATAATTATGTATTGGGAAAAAAAAAAGGAGAATGCAAAGGGAAAAACCAACATTGCTCTAAAATTTGGTGCCAAGGCTCCCATTTACCACCTTTCATAAAATGGCAACAAAGGCATTCCAGAGGATCAGGAAAGAGATACAATGAATATTACAACCAATAGAATTTTCATGGTACTCATATAACAAGAACTGAAATCTGCACACTGTATCATTTCAGCTATGAGAAAACAGGTGTTGAGACTGACCGAGCAGATTGAAAAATGGACCTTGGTCTGCTGCTCGTGGCACAGAGATAATTATTCTAATGGTCTATATCTGGAGCCTATTTTTCTCTTAAACCACTGGACTGCATAAGTCAGACAGAAGGCAAATTGTGCCCATGGAACAAATGAAGAAGAGCCCAAGAATGTGAAAGTTCACTTCCCAAGGCATTCAGCTAACAAGCTTGCCTTTCTATTCAAATACAGCAGGATTACAGGGAAAGAGGGGAAGTGAACAAAAGAATAATTGGACTAGCTTTTGTTTTCTTACATAACAAAAACTAGTATTGTATAAAACAAATAGAATGTAGGGTTGTTGTTTTTTTCAACAGAGAAGAATGATAAATTAAAATCCTTAAATCATGAGGAAAGTGGACATTTTCTTCTGAAATATTGGACTGTTAGATTCAGAAACTATATTATAGTTGAAAGATCAAGCTTTCAGAAATCAAGAAATTCCAAAGCAAGCCTACAGCAATGCTTTCTTGGACACATTACACGTGGTACATATTTTATGGTCCATGTTTAACAAATAGCTGGGAAATGAAAAAAAATTTCCACACATTCAGCATGGCGGAATACAGTCTACAGCAGAAAGGACAAGTTTGAGATGTCCTGAACACTACTTTGAGAATTAATATTCTGTTCCTCTAATTTTAGCAATTTGTTTTCTTTTTTCTTTTAATTTTTAGAACAAAAATCATCCCAGGTGAAAAAAATATATGTGTGTGTAAAATGCTATGTCTATCACCATCCTATAAATCTGAGAAGTGGTCCCCCTCTTTTGGCAACTCTCTAAAAATTTCATGAAATAAATGCTTCCTTTCCTCAACTCCAGACCTTAATTTTCTATCTTTGGAACTTAAAAATACTTACATAATTGTCTTCAAATATGGCTTGACTTTTCTTCTTTGATGGAAACAGCATTCCTGCCAACTTTAAAATTTATAGCTACAACCATATTTTTTTAATTTTTAAAAGCATAAAAAAATACCACAACCCCTTAAGTGATTTTGAAATGAACATTTCTTCATATTCATAATTGTCCCATGTTACACTGAAATGCACTCCAACTCAGCATACAAATGGAAAGAACATTCGCCTCTGAGTCTCATTTAGAGACAATATCAGCAACTAAAAAAATATTCCAGTGGCAATCATACCCAAGTCATCATAAATTTCATAACAAAGTAAAATGGTACATCTAGTAATCAAATTCCTCTGGGTATCTGTGTGTGTGAGTGTGTGTGTATGTGTGTGTGTGTGTGGCACTTTCTCACTTTTACAGACTATACCACAGTTTGCAAAAGCACTTTCCCATAACTTCATTAATTTGATCTTCCAACAATCCTGAAAAGTACACAAGACAGGTATTATTTATTATTCCATTGGATAGAGCAGTAAACTGAGATACAGAAAGGCTAAATGACTTGCCAAAACCCAAAGCTCACCAGTGACAATCCTGGAAAAAAATATCCAGACTGCTGACTCCCAGGCCAGCCCTTTAAAAGAAAGTTTAGATGTGCAGTTTTAAATTCGATGAAAAATGTGCATAGTTGCTAAGTTTCTAAAGCAGTTTGAACAATGCTTCTTTTTTCTCCCCCAACATCATAAAGGTTCATAGTTTTATCTCACTGCTGGAAAAATGGGGCAGTCACCTGGATTACAGAGAGACTGAATCAAAAAGCTGAGTTTGAAAGTATTTACATTTGCAAAATTATGTGCCTTTGGAAACCAAGTCAATATAATACTGTAGTTGAACAGCTTCTGAGGTAGAAAATATTGAAACTCTGGACTATTTATCTTTAAAAATAAATAAGTGTATGGGGCGCCTGGGTGGCACAGCTGGTTGAAACTCCAACTCTTGGTTTTGGCTCAGGTCATGATCTGAGGGTCATGAAATCGGGCCCCACATGAGGCTCCACTTTCAGCGGGGAGTCTGCTTGAGATTCTCTCTCTCCCTCTCCCCCTAACCCTACCTGCCCTCCCCCGCACTCACGCATTCTCTCTCCCTCTCTCACTCTCTCTCTAAAATAAATAAATTTTTATAAATAAATAAATAGGTAAGTAATGGGGGGTATGTTCCAAGAAGACTATAGAGGTGAAATTAAATTGCAGCACTGATTATAAAACTTGTTCAAAAAAATATGAATCCTTTCCAAACTCCTTATGATTCTTTTCTGTTTCTTTCTTAAATCAGGTACCACAATGGGGCAATGTTGCAACATCCTTTTCACTTTTAAGTTATAGTGTCAAGTTTATATCTACAACAGCTACATTTTTATAAGAACCTAACGAGCATTTGTAACCAATAAAAATCAACATTAAAGGCAGCATTCCTGTTATTTCAAATGACTCAAGGATTTGTTGTTCTTTTAAATTCCTCAAAGAAGCAAGTGAAGTAAATGGAGAATGTGTCAGCTTAACTTTTTACATGTGTTTCTCTCTACTTTTTAATTATTAGGCAAGCTCCTAAAGACAAAAATATTTTTTTTCTTTTTCTTATATATTTTCCCCCATAGCAACTAGCGTAATGCTTGGCACCAGCACATGGAGTTCACTGACTATGCTGGAAACTGGGCAGAAATTCTCAAGTCCCACCCCCAGCTTCCAAGCCTAGGGATAGAGAGAAATATCAGAGTCTAGGTGTCTTTCTACTGGTGATTTTGCAGAAGGAAATGAGCAGTGCAGATGGTGAGAGCCACGGAGGCTAAAAGAGGGGGGAGGGCAGGTCTATGCGAAATGCCTGTGGAGAAAAGACCTATCTAGAAGTTGGAGTAGGTAGTGTGGTGAAAAAGTCAACTGACCAAAGGAACATATTCATTACTGTGCTCTAACAACTTTATACATAAGTCACAGACAGAAAATAGTTGAGAAAAACTAATCTACCACACAATGGATGCAAAATATACATACACCGTTGGTTAAGCCATCACGACAACAGCCAAGTTTAGAATGAGACAATTTTCTGTTGGATAATTGGGCCTTTGCTCCCTAACATATGCCTACAAATTCCTCAGGCCACTGTGTAGTTTAGCTTACGTGACCTACATACCTGTTGCTTCTAAGTCAGAGTATAATTAAATAAATTTGTAATATATTTTGTTGTTATATTTTTTTACTTGTCCCTGTTCTTGAATATGCAGTTCAAGTAATGGTACTTGGCCCCTTTACTACCATGTACATGCCACAAATACATTTTAGAGTTAGAATCAAAATTCCTTTTTTCTTTTCTTTTTTTTTTTTTTTTAGCAAAGGAAAGTTGGTTCCACTAAAGGTCAGGAAAAAATGGTGAACTCTTGAAAATGTCACATGATGAATAATCAACCCTGAATAACTAAGCATATCTATATGACAGTATCCGTGAATATAGCAATAGAATATTAGAATATAACAGAATACATGTATGACAGAATAGCAATATAAAGACAAGCTTATACAAAATATATACACTTTGTAGAAAAGAGAATGTTCATCCAAAAAGATTCCATCTAAGTTAACAAAAGATAGTTTAAAAAAAAATAGACCTCTATATTCTTATTTAGGGTTATTAAAATAGCTTGGATCCTGTGAATTGCATTTGATACTTCAAATTTATGTGAGAAAGTATTCCCAAACATATTTTAAATGTGCATCTGTTACTGCTTATCTATGAGAGTTCAAGTACAAACTGCAGATCATCATCCAAAAACAATGAATATCTAAGACACATATGACTTCATATGCTGCACAAAGAAAGAGCCAACTACTTTATCGAGAAAACATGGCCTCATGGCTGTGAGGTTCAGACCTCCTACGTGGTCGACTCAGAGTTAATCCTGACACAGAATGTGTTCTCAAAAGTAGTAGGGTTGTAGCAGAAATTCACAATGTGCATTCTAACCAAACTAGCAGGAGGAATGCATGTGGCAATCAAGTGTTTCACGTACTTTGCAAACCCAATGAAATCTTCGTGGTTGGTGTTGATGTAGGAGACTTGGATGTCAATCAAGAGCAGTACCTATAAAGCAAAGAGAAACACTTCAGTGAAAACTCATTGCAAATACTCTCAAACACAAATGTCAGTAATTGCCTACAAATTATTTATCTTCCTCTGATTTTTAAAAAGATGGTTCAGTTAAAATGAAAAGCTGCATTAATTTTTCTCATTAGACTCTCATAATTTTTACTTTAAATTCAGAGTAAAAGTCTACATCAAAAGTCTGAGTCCCACATGAAGACAACAGCATTATAGTTTACAGGCATGTACTCTTTGCCTATTTAACACCGAACCTAGAATTATTCTAGTCTTCTAAAATGTAGGCATAATGTTCAAAAGGACATGCGTGTACCAGTGAGGGGCTGCTCAGAATATCCTGCTCCTGCAGACACTGTATATTAGCCATGAAATAACAATATTATCTCTTGTTTTTCCTCTTCTCTTCTACCTCTTTAAGCTCCTTCTAGGCAAGCAGAAGAAACATCTCATCAACCAACTCAAAAAGGCAATATACAAATAAATAGAAAACGTCCTTGAGATCACTGGCTTCATTATCAAAGCAAAACTTCAGTCAGGTCTCTGCTAAAAGATCACCTCCTCAAAGGGATCCTCCTTGCTAATTCTATCTAAACTAGCAGTCTCTTTATATCCTATTACTCTGCTTACTTTCCTTTGTAACACTACCACTAGCTGACATGGTAAGTTTCTACATATTCCGTATACAGACCCCATCTGCCATATCCACTGCTCTATCCCCAGTGCCTAGAACATCATGCACATTCAATCAAGATTTGTCAAGGAATGAACTGAATGCATGTTCCAGTAAACATGAAACATGAAAATGTTCGAACCACAAGATACTTATAAACTCTAAGTCAGAGATTTGGAAAGTCCCTCTGTAGAAAATATTCTTCAATAGGAGACAAGAGGGCTTAGAACAAGAGAGAGTGAAGCAACCAACCAAAAACCAGAAGAGAGTTTTATTCCAGAGATATTCAAAACTGAGTTCCCCTTCCTGTTTCCTTGTTCTCCCAACTGTGTCCCTTGTTTTTCTAGAATGCTGAGACTTGTTAATAGAAAAAAATACTTAAGAATCCCTGCCCACAGGGGCGCCTGGGTGGCTCAGCATCTGCTTTGGCTCAGGTCATGATCCCGGGGTCCTGGGATCGAGCTCTCTGCTCAGAAGGAAGTCTGCTTCTCCCTCTCCTTTTGCCCCACCCCCATCCCCACTTGTGCGCACTCTCTCTCAAATAAATAAATAAAATCTTTAAAAAAAAAAGAATCCCTGCCCACATACCTCCAGAACTCTGTACTTTGACTTTGTTGAATGAACTTTTGATAAACACAGTAGGCTTATTCACGCCGCCTCCTTCCACTGAAGATGACATTTGAGTGCATCAGAGCCCTGATGATAATGGTTCACTAACATGGTCTATATAATGCTTCCCAGAGAGTACTTCCTCAGGAAAGCCTTATCAGATCCTCAACCTGTACCCTCATCCCAAACCAGACTGGATCAAGCTATTATTGTAATATAAGACTATATATCATATTATATTTTACATGTACATTGCACCTTATGCTTTTTATTTGTTGTGTATACCACAAATGTAACTAATTATCTGTATATATTTTGTTTGATGTTTTGCTTCCCTGCGAGAGTACAAGTAAGCTCCATGGAAGCAGGAATTATACTTGTCTTGTTCACCACTTTATGCCCAGAATGTAGCATGATACACATAGTAGGTGCTCAGTAAGTATTTGTGGCTATAAATTTATAACTTCTACCAGCCTTGAAAAATACTTTACTTTAAAGGGAGCAATTTATTACCATTTTATAATTAGTACATGGCCACTTATTATTGTTTCTCACTACCCAATGCTATGAGCTCTAAGGCTTTGCTTTCATGGCTAATCTCGGCTGGTCATCTGGCCAAATCTTGCTGTGAATCCCAAGGGGACCTGGCAAAAAGAATAAATGGATCACCCCAAATCCATCCCCACTACCAATCATAAAGCCAAGGTACAGGCACTATTAGGTCAATAACATCGTACTTGTATGAAAAAGTTTCATGTCATCAGATACAGTTTCATTTCTTCTTTTAATGAATAAAACTAAAGAGTTAGGAGGAATCATCATTATTAGATTATCTGTGGTATTGCCTCTATTCTCCCTACAATGAAGCCAGATTCTGTTAAATGTCATACTCCCAAATCTGTTTCGCCAAGGGTTTGTATCAATAAACCATAATGTTTAAGCACAAATAAATTGTTGCCACCATAAAGAGCAAAATATCTACATAATTCTCAACACTGCCTAAGGTTGTCATGAATATCTTGGCCGTTCATGCACATTAATTTGGACTGCACTATAGGAAAAAAGTAGAAAAAAAATAAAAACTATGGCTGCTCTCATTCATATTCCTGGAAACTGGGAGTCTGTGTTCATCCTAGGAAAAGAGCCAGGTTGCATGTGGGGGATGAAAAGGAAAATAGTACATTTTTTTCTCATTTTTTCACCTTCTCAGAGTTTCTCACTGCCTTTTCACCCGCAGTTACTGAGTATTTAAAGAAAAGGAAAGCTACCCCTGCTAGCAGTAATTGCCCACAAAGTCAGCCACTTTCACACGCAATGGCATGTATGGAAGCACCTGGATTAAGAGCAGGCACACATAGATGTTTGAAAAAACTGTTTAAGAAAAAAGTTCACAGATTTATGGTTTCCCATATTTTTTAATTTTGAAGACTTTTACCCCCACACAAAGCTTCCAGAGCAGAGGCTGGTAATAATTTCTTAAAAATCTTTTAAAACTGAAAATAACTGCAAAAATACCTCAAAGCATTTCTGGTACAGAGGCTGGAGGAAATGGGTCACTCTCTGACCAGCTACTTCAGAAGCATCATATGACCCAAAGCAGCACAGAGTTCAGAACTCATATGTGAGATCTATACAAACTGATATATTCAAATACCAAGAACATGCATGATTTTACTATGCTACACAGGTCCATATTACAGGTGTCAAGCACCAGCTTTAGGTGGTTAATTGATTAACTGTCATCATTACATCAGAGTTGCAGATGGAAGACAATTTCTCTTGAAATCAGAAAAGGCAATTCTTTCTCACAGATACTGTGTCATAGCTCTTCAGGAAAAACAATGAAAACAACTTAAAATTAATGAAGAACTAAGAGCTGTATTTGGATTACTTCATTTCATCCTCACAAAATGCCTCTGAGTTAACTAACATTATTACCCCACTTTAAGATGAGGAAACTCAAGTATAAGATGTCGAGTACCTTTTTATTTACACAGAAAGTAATGGGAGGGCTTGCATTCAAACTCAGGCAGTCTAAACTGGAAGCCCACAATCTTAACAACAATGTTAAATTTGAGAATATCATTTTAGGAAAGCAAAAACTCTAAAACATGAAACATAAAGAAGTTAACAATTGCTTATAATTAAGATAATAATTGTACTACTTTTTCCTCAACATTGTTTTTACATAGGATCCCTAAGAGTTAAGTAGGATATATTATCCCTTGAATTTTATAAAGATACCAAATTAAAATGGTTATCATATTGACTTAAAGTCAGGAGTATGGCTAATACAAGAACTTAAGTTTCCTTGGTCCAGCAGCAGCCATGACATTAGATGTGCGGGGGAACTTCTGGCGGCGGGATTTTATATCTGGGCCTGGGCTTCACTTCATTGGTTCATGAGTTAACACTGATTTGTTTATCTCCACTAAGTCACAAAGCCTGTTTTTTCCCCTTTGGGCTATTGTAGCTATCCAAGGGTGTGGAAGCTGGAAAACAAGTGAAAACTATAAATAATGGTTAATTAACTTTCAAAGCACAATGATAAAAAGTAGTAGCAATGAATCCCATAGCTCAAGCAGAGAGCAAGCTGTTACCAAGTCAAATATCCCAACCTATTGGGCCTCCATCCTGTCTCTTCACTTCCTCCTGCCACCCCTCCCTCTCCACCCCTGCCTACACCCTCTGTGGCAGGTTGCCTGCGTCTCTCTCCTTGCAGTTTGTCTCACTCTTCTATTTTGCCTTCCTCCTTTTTTCCCCTGGCTGTCCCTCTCCACCTTTACAACTCACCTAAGAAGCACAAAAATCTTGGAATTCCAACTTATAGAGACTTCTGAGATCATATGGACCAACATCCCAATGTTGTACATGAGAAAACAATAGTCCTGAGAAGGGATTTTCACAAGAACATGCTGTTATTTTGTGGAGAACACATGGCCTGGATCCAGTGTCCTCTCCGTGCTGTCACAGGGGTGTCCTGGAATCCAAGAGCACTTGAAAACCTCCGTGCTTCCCATTATGTTTTCTAAATAACTAAGAACAAAATCCAACTAAATTTAAGAAGCTTTTATTATTTTCACCTAGTCCTTAGCTTTTTTTTTTTAATTAAGTATCGTCACATAAAATAATCTTTTGAATTCACAGAGCTGAATAGGATTAGAAGATAATTTTAAGGTCACGCCTTACAAGCCATAGGCATTTACTAAATAGAAACGTTTAAAAGGGCTGTTCTTAAGGATAAGCACCTCAGAAAAGAAACTGCAAACACCAAACACTGTGCATAACATTTTTGGAATTTATGAATATCCTGATACCCATCTGTGGGCCCATTAAAGGTTAAGAACCCCTGCCTAAAGAAAAAATGTGGTATGTTTCTGGATTCTTGGTTTTCAAAGTGGGGTGTGTACATGCTAGGGGTACACATGATGATCCATGGAACACTGAGGGAATAAAAAAAGTAATGGAACTCCTATTACTGCTTTCAAAATGTCATCCTTCTGAAGTTTTTAGACTTGTTTATATTTTTAACGTACACAAGATGTTAGCATAGCAACACATGGATAAAATTCATCAATAAGTACAAATAAACCTATGTGGTTGTGTTCGCAGCTACTTTTTTCCATTCAGAGACAGGCCAACTGCTGGAGACCACCAGACAGCCCCAGAGAAGAGACCTTCCGCTCCCCACAAGGACCCTGCCTGCCAAGGAAGCCTCCCCTCACCTGGTCCTTTGTCTTCCCTTCTCGTTCGCGAATGTGGTTGGCAACAATCCTTTCTGTTTCCTCACAGAGTCTGGGGAAGTTTGCCAGCTGTTAAGAGAAACAGACCTGAGTGTTAATACTCAAAAAGTTATGTTTCAAAAAAAGAAGCAGAGAGAAATTATTTTGTCTTATAGAAGGTACATATAGCAAATCTGAAAGCAAAAGTAAAATATCCTAAAGAAGAATGGCAGAGGGACAGAAGGGGGACCACAAACTATAATCAAAATAACTACGTTATCTGAGAGGAAACACTTTAAAACCAGTAGAGAAATTCCCTGAAAACAACAACAACAACAACAACAACAACAAATCCAGAAACCCAAATACCATCTACTACTATGCTCTACAGAGTTGGCACTTAATAAAGTTCAAAGATAAAGAAGATGGAAATGAGCATGAAAAGGAGAATAATAACTCACATTTATAGAGTACTTACCATGTGCTGTGTGCTAAATACCTCATGAATTATCTCATTCAAAATTCACAATAATCATAAAAGATAGATTCTATTATTAACCCCATTTTATAAAGGAAAAAAGTGAAACAGAGAAGTTAAGTGACTGGCCTAAGAGTAAACAGCTCAGAATTGGTGGGTCCAGGATTCCAACCCAAGTCCTCAGACTCCAGGGCCCATTATCTTCTCCACTACTCTTTGAGAATGATTCATTCCATGAACCACAGAGATATTTTTTTAATTCCTTCCTAACAGATGTGTTTGTGTGTACACAAATAACTCATTTCAATCATTCATCCCATCTAAATTATGCAGGTAATTGTCAAAAATTTAATTTACAAAAGGGAATGAATTAATCATAGTTGTTTTCAATGTAAGGAAGAAGAATGGGATGTTATGAGGATGTTTAAGGAGGCCTGTCCTAGAAGGACTTCGTCAGGTAAAGTTGTGTAGGAACAGTGGTGGGGAAAATGAAGCTCTCCAAGCATAAGAATGTGTGTGAAGGCAATGCAGGACAGGGACAATGAATGGTAAAAGAAATAAAGGAAGATCAGAGCAGAGAGTGAGGAAGATGATCCGATGGCGAAGCTAGAAAGATAAACAGGGATCATATCAGGGGGATCCTTGCAGACCTGCTATGAATTTTGGCTCCTGAAGCAATTCAGATGGGAAATGATGGTGAGTTGGCCTGGGATGGCAGGAATAGAATGGAGAGAAGGGTGCAAATTCATGGCTTAGGACAGGCCAAAGGTTAATTCCAATTCTTATTTAAAGCACTTGCAAAAAAAAAAAAAAAGCACTTGCAAATTAATAAAAATAATACTAATATAAAAACAGGCAAGGTAAACAAGGGCAAAAATGAACTATTGGGACGTCATAAAGATAAATAGCTTTTGCACAGCAAAGGAAACAGTCAACAAAACTAAGAGGCAATCCACAGAATGAGAGAAGATATTTGCAAATGACATATCAGATAAAGGGCTTGTATTGAAAATCTATAAAGAACTTATCAAACTCAACACCCAAGGAACAAATAATCCAATCAAGAAATGGGCAGAAGACATGAGCAGACATTTCTGCAAAGAAGACATCCAAATGACCAACAGACACAGGAAAAAGGGCTCAACATCACTCGGCATCAGGGAAATACAAATCAAAACCACAATGAGATACCAGCTCACCCCAGTCAGAATGTCTAAAATTAACAAGTCAGGAAACGACCGATGTTGGCGGGATGCGGAGAAAGGGGAACCCTCCTACACTGTTGGTGGGAATGCAAGCTGGTGCAACCACTCTGGAAAACAGTATGGAGGTTCCTCAAAAAGTTGAAAATAGAGCTACCCTATGACCCAGCAACTGCACTACTGGGTATTTACCCCAAAGATACAAATGTAGTGATCCGAAGGGGCATGTGCACCCCAATGTTTATAGCAGCAATGTCCACAATAGCCAAACTATGGAAAGAGCCTAGATGTTAACAATGAATCATGGAACGCTACATCAAAAACTAATGATGTGATGTATGGTGATTAACATATCAATAAAAAATTTTTTAAAAAGAGCCTAGATGTTCAGCAACAGATGAATGGATAAAGAAGACATGGTAGCAATACACAATGGAATATTAGGCAGCCATCAGAAAATGAAATCTTGCCATTTGCAATGACGTGGATGGAACTAGAGGGCATTATGCTAAGCGAAATAAGTCAGAGAAAGACAATTATCATATGATCTCACTGATATGTGAAATTTCAGAAACAAGGCAGAGGATCATAGGGGAAGAGAGGAAAAAAATGAAACAAAACAAAACCAAAGAGGGAGATAAAACATAAGAGATTCTTTTTTTTTTTTTTAACATAAGAGATTCTTAATCTCAGTAAACAAACTGAGGGTTGCTGGAGTGGAGGGTGGCGGGAGGGATGGGGTGGCTGGGTGATGGACATTGAGGATGGTATGTGTTGTGGGGAGTGCTGTGTATTGTGTAAGACTGATGAATCACAGACCTGTACCCCTGAAACAAATAATACATTATATGTTAATTAAAAAAACAGGCAAAGAATATGATTTTATTAAAAAAGAAATTTAATGATCAATAAGCAGAAGAAAAATATTAAACTGCACAAATGATCCAAGTAATGCAAAGAAAGATAATAACTATCATGTTGTCAAATTGCTTTAATTATTTTTATAATCCTTAATACAGATGCAGGTATACCAAAACTAGCACAGTTTAAACTTGCTAAAGTAGTGACAATGAGAATAATCTTTCTGGAAAGCAACTTGGCAATATGTATCAAAAAATCTCAAAGCCATCCATTTATATACCTGTTGACCTAATTATTTCACAGGATTCTGAGATAAAATAATAAGGACATTCATCACAGCATTACTTGGAATAGCAATAATAAGACGAATAAACAAAACTCTTTAAACCACTTAAGTCTCTAACTCTAATAATATTAAATAAGGTAGACCCACTTATGGGATATAATTGGCCACTCCAAATAATATTCAATACCTAATTTTTTATCCTATCCAATTCCTAAATATTATCTAATAACATGGCAAAGTGTTTATAATATGACACTAAGTGAAGAAAATCAGGCTACTAATTATATAATGTGATTACACACAAGCATACACATACATACACATAGTCACAGGCCACCATATACCCTTGATATCCTTCAAGGACACAGCCCGAGACCTAACAAATCTTAAAATTCTTGAGTAATATTGTAGCACCTAATATTCTCCTAACTTTAAGCAACTAGAACTAGGCCTCCCTGAGCCATGGCTGCTCCATGGTCAAACAAGGTCACTGTACACACCAACTTAATAGTATACATGATGCACACAGTGTCTTAGCTAGACAATAAACTGCAATTCTTCATGGAACCATCATAGTCACAAATCACAAATAAATATTAAACCTCCTGAAGCTGCAAATCTACTGTCTGTACACAGAAAAAGATCTACACAAATACTACAAAATGTTAATAGGCATAACTTCTTTGAATGATAGGATTATGCATAATTTGCTTTTTTTTCTATATACATCCCTATATTCTCCAAATTTTTCTACAGTGACCATAGAGTACTTGTATAACATCATAATAAAAGCATAGAAACCTGGCTGCCTTGGTTACCTCAAAAATCACAGCCCAGTGTCTATTCATGAGATCACCAAACCATTACCCTGTTACTGAGACCCCAAGCTGAATCCTGAGATGTATGCTCATTTGGGAGCTTATTTCATGAATAACTGCAGGATACAAATGGAACTTCCACTTCAAGTTTTGGAAGCATTCTCCAAGAAAAGTTCTATCATCCCAGAAGCCCTTTTATACTCTGAGAGTATTGTAAGTTATTTTTTGTGAGGCCTGTAAAAAGTTTTAAATGTAGAAGAGATACTCAATCAATACCAGTTGTTCTTCCTGACTAGTGCAAACCTGGGTGGTATATCTGACCGTAACCACTAGCCTGCCCTAGGCCACCAGAGTAACTGCTGTCTCTCCTCTGTGCTCAGGGCATCCCAAGCTAACAATGCACCTTTGCTTTTTGACAATAGCCACACAAATATAGAATCGTACTCCTGTAGAAAAGTGGCTACACAGCAATAGTGGTCTACTGAGGAGGACAGGCATGCCTTCAACAGCATTTAGAAAATGGATGATAGCAGAAGGTTATTTTTAAAACACCAAATAGTGGCACTATAAATATTTATTCAGAAAAAAAGTATTTGATAATTGAAGGACCCCAGGCTAGTACGCAGCCATCATGAAGTCAGAGAAAGGCCGAAATGGCAAGAATATCCCAAGAAGTAGAATCACCCAAGAACCCTCCCATCTCCTGGCCTTGACAGGAGGATTGATCTTGTGTGCGTGCGTGCGTGCGTGCGTGTGTGTGTGTGTGTGTGTGTGTGTGTGTGTCTCCTAACCTTTCCAAGCTTACTATCCATGGGCTTAATTTCACCAGGAAAGGAGCCCACCAGAGCTATAACTTTGTACCTATAATTGAGACAACTGGAAAGTAAATGAGTCTAAATTCTAAGTGGAACAAAAGGGAAAGAGAAGACGCTGGAAGAGGCCCCCCCATGGAAGCAAACGAAGAGAAATACTGAAGGGGACACTGAGAAGTTCAGGGCCTAGGCATTGCTGAAAGGCAGTAATGCAGCTGGTATGGCTTCTATCTAGCTGGTTGGTCTGGAAAAACTATAGAAGTGTTTAGAACCAAAATGTTGGCTTGAATTGCTGGCTCTCAAATGCAACACTCCAGTCCCAATTCTTCTCACAATATATATAAGAAGAAGGCAAACATCCCACTCACATTCTGAATTATTTTGATCAGGCTTCTTGTCACTCATTTCCTTAGCTCATTCAATGGGAGTTCCTGCTCAGTTTGCATAACCCTTTTCTTTGTTTTAAAAAATACTTGACTCTGGGCACCTGGGTGGCTCAGTCGTTAAGTGTCTGCCTTTGGCTCAGGTCATGATCCTGGGGTCCTGGGATCGAGCCCCGCATTGGGCTCCCTGCTCCATGGGAAGCCTGCTTCTCCCTCTGCCACTCCCCCTGCTTGTGTTCCCTCTCTCGCTGTGCCTCTCTCTGTCAAATAAATAAATAAAATCTTTAAAAAGAAAAAAATACTTGACTCTGAATGCTCAGTTCAATTCCTTGCCTCTCTTCCTTGTCTCTTTTTTAAGGCACAATCAGTTTCCTCAACTATTTTTAACCATTATAATTTCCAATCTCTTTTGCTCTGAATACCAAATTGAAAGGCTGCAGTTGTTAAGAATATATTTACTTTGTCAAAATCATCAAAATTGTAATCATGTATGCCAAAATAATATTGATCTAGAATACACCATCGTTAGACATTTATTCCCCTATTAACTATTTAAATATTCTAGAAATTTATTTATATAGAATCAAGGAATTAAGATTTTGCTATTGGTTATATTAATTTTATATTCCCAAATTCATTTCACGACCATCATTCATTTAACAAAGATTCACTGGGCAACTGCCATAAGCCAGCTTGATGCTCAGTTTTTGTCAAACTACCTGATATTAAAAACCAGTCTTGTGGGGCACCTGGGTGGCTCAGTCAGTTAAAGTGGCTGCCTTGGGCTCAGGTCATGATCCCAGGGACCTGGGATCCAGCCCTGTGTCGGGCTCCCTGCTCACCAGACAGTCTGCTTCTCCCTCTCCCTCTGCCTGCCAGGGAAACAAACCATAAGAGAGCCAGGGGCAGGCAGAGGGAGAGGGAGAAGCAGACTCTCTTGTTCTCTCTCTCTGTCAAATAAATAAATAAAATCTTAAAAAAAAAAAACAGTCTTGAGTGGCAGGTTGACTATACGGATAAATTGTCATACCAGAGAGAAATATTTTATAAAAATCAAGGGAAAATGCAAAAAAATAAATGGCCAAACCTGCTCTGAGAAGGCCTCAGAAGATTTGATGCTGAAATCATGACAGTGAAGCTTCCAGACAGAGCTGGACATCGACCAAATGACAAATTACTTCTAAAGAGCTTATTGTTAAAATTACACTAAATACGCTTAAGTAATAAGGAATATTCAATGTAGAAAGAATGCAATATATATGATGTTAAGAAGCAAAAACTTAAATATATAATTCCAAGAAAAACTTTTAATTATGGTCTGAGCGAAAGTAGTATCAGATATTTTTTAATACAAAAAATGTTTTAATAAAAGCCAATATTTTAATATTTTGGTGGCACCTCAATATAAAAATTTACTTTTAAGCATGGACCACATTTTTCGCTAGGGGGAAAAAATAACACTTGAATGGCCTTTTCTAGCCAATAAAACAAAAATTATACACTTATAAAAGTTACTAACTATTGATTAATCAGATCATGAGAGCCATGCTATTAGGTTTCTCTTGGAACAAACACAAGATGAGGCAAGATTTCCACACCTTCAAGAGTAACTAGTTCACTGCCTTAAGCAAAGACTCAGGTTATTAGGTACCATCTGTTCATAGTTCCATACCAAACATAAATCGAGAAAATAAACCGGAGACCAGAACAAAATTTTTTTATGCACATGACTTGAGTTGATTGGTTTGGCTAACCTAAAGGTATGGGCTCTGCTTTGATCCAAAAGCCATAAACTTCCCAATGTTGGCCACTCATTACAAACTGAGGAGGAATAATGATTTTACTGCTCATTAAAGCATACAATAATTTTATTCCATTTCTGTGAATTAAAACCTGCCCACAAATCCTAGTAATCCTTTATTTATGTACAGCATAACGCTGGATTCATTCAGGAAATGAGAAAATATTTATTTATTATTATGAAATAATCACATTTATTATGAAAAAAGGGAAAAACAATATTCACATTTACAAAGGTGATCAAAGATGAGAAACAATTCTAATATAAAAAGGTCAAGAAATTGCACAAGGGTAAATGGGAAAATTTTTTATTGAGTGTTCTGTATTTTAGGAGTGGTATGGGAAGTCTCAGAAGACCTAACTGAAGATGGTAGAAGGGGAAGGGAGCCAGGGCCATTGAGGCAGCCTTGGGTAAGTGGTCAGGGAGAGAGAATATGTTAGCCCTCCTTCTCCAAGCAGGCAAATCCCAAATCTCTACACCCTGAATATGTTCTACAAATGGTAGAGTATATGATGGAAGAACATGTATGGTATGTTGGTAGGTTCTCACCATAACATTTCTTCTAAGCAGAGAAATGGGAACTCTAGTGTCAGCTGGCAAATGTTAAGGAATAAAAATAAAATTCCAACCTTGGGTGAAATAAAGCTGAAAGGTAGTCAGAAGAGACAGCCTCACTAAGTAATTCAGAGCCCACCCAAATAGGAGGTCAGCGGTAGGGTTGACACTGTCTCAAAACAACACCTGAAGATAATAATCAGATTTTCATTTCCTTTCTTTCCAAGCTTATCTCTGGTAGACATATTAATGAGCAGTTTAAAAAGAAAAATCAAAACAGAATGTAAAGGGAAAAGTGGAGGCTGGCGCAAATTACAAATTAAGAATTAATTATAAAGACTGTAAATTCTTTAGTGAATTATGAGATGAAAAGGTGAAAATTCTGGAATATTATTCAGCCATTAAAAAGAAGGAAATTCCATCATTGGTGACAATATGGATGGACCTCGAGGGCAGAGGCTAAGTGAGAAACGTCAGGCAGAGAAAGACAAATCTGCATAATCACACTTAAGAGAATCTTCTGGAAACTAAGAAGCAGTAACAACAAGGGAGCTCAGACACTGAGAACAGATTGGTGGTTGCACCTTGGTGAGATGGGTGAAAGGCGTCAAAAGGTACAAACTTAAAGAGTTATAAAATAAGTCCTGGGGGCGTAACCTATGTACAGCATGGTGACCATAGTTAATAATACTGTACTATATATTTGAAAGTTGCTGAGAGTTGATCTTTAAAGTTCTCATCACAAGAAAACATTCTTGTAACTGTGTGTGGTGATGGATGCTAACTAGGCCCGTTGTGGTGATCATTTCACAGTATATGCAAATATTGAATCATTATGTGATACATCTGGAACTAATATGTTATATATAAATTATAGCTCAATAAAAAAAGTGGGGGTCAGGGTTAAAAACAAGTAACAGTAACAAAAAGGTGAAATTCCTATCCCTTAAAAGCCAAGTCCCAGACCTGAATTCCCTATAATGCCCGATGAAAGGTTCAAACTTTAATAATCAGCCTGATTTGAAACCTGAGTTATGTAAGGCATCTATATGCAAAACACAGCACAGTTTGTTAGACTGGACAGCTAGCTGTTAGAGGAGGGGAAATGTGAGTCTTTTTGTATAGAGTAGAAACCACAGCAGATCTATCCAGACCTAAATGAAAGCCCTACTTGAGCAGGATGCTTTGCAGCTATTCTCCTACAGACTTTCATGGAAGGTAATCAAGTGGCTACTTCAGTCAAACTGATCACCACCTGCCACATCAATGAGACATGATTCATTTATCCTTTCAAGTACTCATACAATAATTACCATTGAAAATCTGGCTGTTTTAGGGTTGTGAATACAGTGTTGAACAAATCAAGTCCTTACTCCCGTGGAGCTTATATTCTCCAAGTCCCTTTATTGTCCAATAAGAAAAACAAAAGACATACATAGTTTAATTCATGTGGTCATATGTGCCACAAAGAAAGACAAAGTTTGGTAAGTAGATGAAGAGTGATGTGTGTGTGTATGTGTATGTGTGTGTGTATGTGTGTTTGAAAGGAGGCATGTATAACTGTAGACAGAAAAGTCATAGAAAGACTCTGATTAGGTGGCATTTGAGGAAAGACTTGAAAAGAAGCAAGGATGTGATCCACACAAATACCTTGAGGCAGGGCATTTCCAACATTGAGAATGAGAAGGACAAAGGCCCTGCCATCTTCTCTCCTTGACCTGTTGAAGAAACAAGGAGACCAGTGTCGCTGGAATGGACCAAGGGGAAAGTGGGAAGAGCCTAGAGATGAGAAGGAATAAAATCATGTAGGACCTTAAAAGCCAAGCTAAGGACTTTAGAGTCACTTGAATAGTATGTGTACTCAGAGCAAGATATTTATTCACTTAACATGCCACAGAATTCAGCATTTCTTCTAACAGCACTTTTTAATGAAAAATTTTCCTTGTATTTCTAACAGCCAACTAAGGAATCTTTTCTATTTCCTTGCAAAGCTTTTTTTTTTCCTTTTTCTGAGCAGGGTAAAAAAAAAAAAATCAATTAATTGGTATGATGGCAATCCAAGAATGTGGTTTCCCAAGAGGCCAATAAATGGCACAGTTGCTAAACTGTGGTTTAAAAAACAAGATGTTCCTCTCAGTGCTTCCTGAAAGAACCTCAGGACCCTGCAACGGTACACTGGAGAACTGGGGGTAAAGAAAAGCAGCTGAGAGCCGATGCCCATCACAAAAATTCTGAAATTGACATTTCCCTGGAGTGAAGCCAAACAGCTCATAAAGCTCTAATGTTCTTGTCTTGTCCCCCAGTGCCCCAGACACAACAGTGAGAAAATATCCGAGAAGATTGCATTCCCCCAGCTTAGAAGTCTAGCTTTGTGTTTTGTTACTTGAACAAACATAAATCCCATGTTTTTCACTGAGGTTTATTTATGTGGCTTAAGGGGAAAAAATTAAATATTTTACACATAAGACACTCAACATGAGAAATATTGTAAATGAAAATACTGTTTTAAGAATATACGTGCATATGTATATATATATTCACAATACAGCTAGGGTAACTATGCCCTTCAGATTGCCTGGGGCAGTCTCACTTTCCTTCTACTATTCCCGTGAATTTATGAATAGCTCCCACTTTCAATCTCAAAAGAGTCCTATTTTGGATGATAAATTACATAATCACGTTATCTATGGCTCATGTGCAAAAGGGGTCAAGTAATAAAGTCCTGGTATAATCAACTTTAATTAAGATTATTTTGCTTTGCAAAAGATTTTAATTAGACCAGTTTTAAAGTAAAAGAACTTGGAGGTAGACATTATGAGGGCAAAAGTCAAGAACAAAATGAGAAATAAGGAAAATTAAAGAAAACCTGATCAAATTTTATTATTTTAAAAGGAATGACCAAAATATTCTTTTAAAACCAAGTACAGATTTCTTTAGCATCAGGGTAACTTTAGAATATCTAAATTGTTAAAAAGTATTTATAGAATGCCTCTGCTGTAGGGTTAGTCATTACATTAGATGCCAAGAATAAAAAGATAAAAGACACAGCTTTTTTTTTTTAAAGGAGCTTACAATCAACAAGAGGAGACATCCAGCTAAATAAATAAATTACAAACAAACCACAATGTAGGACCATAAATGCTGTGATAGAAGTAAACACAGGGTGCCAACTAAAGCACTGAAAAGGGAGTAAGGAGAGAGATTAGGAGAGGACTCACAGAGGCCCTCTAGGAAGATTTCTTAGGTAAATGATGATGATTGAGCTGGATCATAAAAAATGAAAGGGCAGGTGAAGACCAGAGGAGAAGGAGACATTCGAAACAAAGAGAATCACGTGTGTGAATGGTAAAGGCATGAAAATTCCACGAGGATGGCGCAAATCACTTGGAATGGCTGAAAAAAGCACAAAGTGACAATAGATGGAGCTAAAGAAGTATATTCAGGGATCACATCTGAAACTAAAAGCAACTGTAAATGATTTGTACCTTATTCTCAAGATACGAGAAGCCACTGCACAATTTTGAGGGAACAGGCAAAATACATGTCCATATTTTAGAAGGGCCACTTTGACAGCCGTGGGGAGGATGAATTTGATGGTGGCTAGACTGGAGGTAGAAAGATCAGTTAGGAGGCCGCTGGAGTAGTTTAGTTAAAAAACAAAAACAAAAAAACTGTTCAGGGCCATAAGTTAGGAGAGAGTAATGGCAGTAGACTGTGGAGTAGACCATTTTAGTAAAGAGGCTTGAGCTGGAGCTATGGATTTGGGAACCAACAACCTTTTAAGCTGTAGCTCAGCTATGGCAAATATGATCTGGCAGGGAGAAAGGACAATAAGGAAGAGAAGAAACCAGGAGCAAGCTCTGTGCGACTCTGGTGTTCAGAGGCAGGAAAGGTAGATAAACTCTTAAAGGAGACAGAGGAGGGATCATGAGAAAGATGGAAGAGAAGCCATGAGAGGGGGTGTCAGCTTCAAAAAGAAAGTGGTCTACAGCATCAGGAATGAGTACGCATTACATTGGGCAATCAGGTCTCTGGTCGACCTGTACCATAATTACTCAATAGAGTAGTGGCATGGAAGCCACATTTCAGAGAGTTACGAGTTAACTGGAGATAAGAAAATAAAGACAGCAAGTGTAAACTACTTTTCTCCCAAAAAGGTTTCACATGAAGAAAAGGAGAAGAATAAGGTAGTAGATAGGTTTTTGTTATTGTTGCTACTGCTTTTAAGTTAGGAGAGATTTTTTTTTTAATGTGATGGACAAAGTGACAATTTAAAAATAGAAGAATCTAAAGAATAAGTTCCTTAAGACGGTAAGAGTACATATAGGAGCCCAGCCCCAGTCAGGGAAACCACCTCAACAGGGACAGAGGGAAGGAGGAGCAGGGTTGGGGATATCAGTAAGATTGGAAAATTATTGTTCTCATTTATGGCCCCTATTTTCTCTGTGAAATCATTACTTAAAATAAGAATGAAATTGTTAAGCAGAGAGTAGTTATAGGGAGAGCAAAAGAGAGAGAACTGGAAGGGTAAGAGCTTGTGACAGAATATTAAGCATAGGTAAGGAACTTCCCTCACTTTCTCCTCCACAGCACCCTTCACACCTCACTGATAAAGTAGGAACTCTCATCAACACTTCTGCCCTCTTGGGGAAGTCCTATGGAAGAAACTTATATTCTTTTCTCCAGCTCACAGAAAAAAGGGCGGGGGGGGGGGGAAGACATGTTGACTAGTAACATGGTGAGAACCTGACATGCATCAGTCCTGAGCTCTTTGTTGGGTAGGGTGGGCACATTAAGTTACTGCTCACATGTGGCTCTCTTTTACTGGTTTACATTCCCGCTGATGTAAGGCAAAATACTCTGTATTTCTTATGGGTGCACATCTAACTCTCTCCACCACTGTTGGCTTTAAGGTTTACTGTTGGAAGGGGAAGTAACAGGAGGCTCCCACTTGAGCAGCAAGTCCCTGACACACTTTCCAATCTAAATTTATCAGCAGCAAACTGGATACTAAATTTCAATCCTCCTCTAAGCTTTTCTCCTGATTTTCTAATTTAAAACCTAAAGAAGTTACAGGGGTGATCAGCATTCTGAAAACCTTAGATATATAGTTTCAATTTCTGAAGGGGGGCGGAGCAAGATGGTGGAGGAGTAGGAGAACTGGATTTCATCTGGTCTCAGGAATTCAGCTGAATAGGGATCAAACCATTCTGAAAACCTACGAACTCAACAGGAGATCAAAGAAAAGAATAGCAACAACTCTCTGAACAGAAAAGCGACCGCTTTCTGGAAGGTAGGACGTGAGGAGAAGTGAATCCGAGGCAATATTCAGGAGGATAGATGGTGGGGGCCTCCGTCCGCCGCTTCTGGCAAGTGATAGAGCCCCAGAGCACAAATTGGAACTTTTAGAAGTCGGCTCCGCTGAGGGACGTCGCTCCAGTGGCTAAGCTGGGGGTGGAACCCTTGCTGGGACAGTGTAGTCTCAGGACCCTCGGGGTCACAGAAAGACCAGGGGTGCCTGACTGCGGCAGAGCTCCCAGGTATCAGAGCAGGGAAGCCGGCTGCAGAGACGGAGCCGAGGCGCGAGCTCTCAGCTCAGGGTGGCCATAAACTGTGATCCACGGCCCAGTCGGGCCACTGCTCCTCCAGCAGGGACCCAACAAGAGGCAGATCCGGGGAGACTCCCCTTCCTCCCCTGAGAGGAGCAGCGCGGGAGCGCACCGCAGGGATCTGCTGGGTTTGGAGACTCCACACGGGGTCAGGTGCCAGAGATAGAAACGCTCGGTCACAGGCCGGGTGGGCACAGTGTGGCTGGAGTCCAGGGAGACGAGAGTGATTGACTGCTTTTCTCTGGGAGCGCACTGAGGAGCGGGGCCCCGAGGTCTCGGCTCCTCTGGGGCAGAGATTGGGAGGCCGCCATTTTCACTCTCATCCTCCAAAGCTGTACGGAAAGTTTGCAGGGAACAAAAGATCCAGAGAGCAAACCCGAGCAGATTACTTAGCTCGCAGGGACAAGGGCAGGGCAATTCCGCCTCCAGCAAAGACATCTGGGAACCATGGCAACAGGCCCCTCCCCCAGAAGATCAGCAAGAACAGCCAGCCAAGACAAAGTTTACCAATCAATGAGAACGGAAGAACTCCAGCGCTAGGGGAATACTGCACATAGAATTCATGGCTTTTTTACCATGATTCACTAGTCTTTCAAACTTAATTTCTTTAACTCTCTTTATTTTTTTTGAATTTTTCTTTTTCCCCTTCTCAGCCAATATCTTACCAATCCCTTTTTTAAAAAAAATTTTTATTTTTCATTTTTAGAGTCATACTCTATCCCTTCATAGTAGTTACCCTTATTTTTGGCATATATATTTAAGTTGTTCTCTCTTTAAAATTTTGAGATACAGTTCCTTCTAATAGATCAAAATATACCCTAAATCTCTAGTGTATGGCTTTGTTCTACTCTCCTGCCTGATCGCATTCTCTCCCCCTTTTTTCTTTCTTCTTTTTTTTTAAATCCTCTTCTTTCTTTTTTCAAACAACTTATCTAATCAATTCCTTTTATAAAATTTTTTATAATTTTCATCTTTCCAGTCATATTCCATCCCTTCATCGTATCAACCCTTATTTTGTACATATATAAGTCTTTCTTTCTTAAAAATTTTGGGAGGCACTTTCTTCTAACAGACCAAAATGCACCCAAAATCTACTGTGTGGCACTGATCTATGCACCAGCCTGATCATATTTGAACATATTCTGTTTTTTTTTGTTTTGTTCTGTTTTTGTTTGTTTTTATCTATAGTTTTTCTTTTTCTTTTTTTCTCTTTTTTCTTTCTTTCGCTTTCTTTTCCCCTGGTTTCAGGTCTTTTCTGATTTGTTTAGAGTATATTTTCTGGGGACGTTGTTACCCTGTTAGCATTTTGTTCTCTCATTCATCTATTCTCCTCTGGACAAAATGACAAGATGGAAAAAATCACCTCAACGAAAAGAACAAGAGGTAGTACCGTCTGCCAGGGACCTACTCAATACGGACATTAGTATGATGTCGGACCTAGAGTTCAGAATGATGATTTTAAAGATACTAGCTGGGCTTCAAAAAAACATGGAAGTTATTAGAGAAAACCTTTCTGGAGAAATAAAAGAATTAAATCTAACCAAGTTGAAATCAAAAAGTCTATTAATGAGGTGCAATCAAAAATTGGGGCACTAACTGCTAGGATAAATGAGGCAGAAGAGAGAATCAGCGATATAGAAGACCAAATGATGGAAAATAAAGAAGTGAGAAAAAGAGAGATAAACAAGTACTGGATCACGAGGGCAGAATTCGAGAGATAAGCGATATGATAAGACGAAACAACATTAGAATAATTGGGATCCCAGAAGAAGAAGAAAGAGAGAGAGGGGCAGAAGGTATATTGGAGCAAATTATAGCAGAGAACTTCCCTAATGTGGGGAAGGAAACAGGCATCAAAATCCAGGAGGAACAGAGAACACCTCTCAAAATCAATAAAAATAGGTCAACACCCCGACATCTAATAGTAAAGCTTAGGAGTCTCAGAGACAAAGAGAAAATCCTGAAAGCACCTCAGGAGAAGAGATGTGTAACCTATAATGGTAGAAACATTAGATTGGCAACAGACCTATCCACAGAGACCTGGCAGGCCAGAAAGGACTGGCATGATATCTTCAGAGCACTAAACGAGAAAAATATGCAGCCAAGAATACTATATCCAGCTAGGCTGTCATTGAAAATAGAAGGAGTGATAAAAGGCTTCCAGGACAAACAAAAACTAAAGGAATTTACAAACACAAAACCAGCCCTACAAGAAATATTAAAAGGGGTCCTCTAAGCAAAGAGAGAGCCTAAAAGCAGCATAGTTCAGAAAGGAACACAGACAATATACAGTCACAGTCACCTTACAAGCAATACAATGGCACTAAATTCATACCTTTCAATAGTTACCCTGAATGTAAATGGGCTCAATGCCCCAATCAAAAGACAGAGGCTATCAGATTGGATTAAAAAACAAGACCCATCAATATGCTGTCTGCAAGAGACTCATTTTAGACCCAAAGACACCCCCACATTGAAAGTGAGGAGGTGGAAAACCATTTACCATGCTGATGGACACCAAAAGAAAGCTGGGGTGGCAATCCTTATATCAGACAAATTAGATTTTAAAACAAAGACTGTAATAAGAGATGAAGAAGGACACTATATCCTACTTAAAGGGTCTATCCAACAAGAAGATCTAACAATTGTAAATATCTATGCCCCTAACATGGGAGCAGCCAATTTTATAAGGAAATTAATAACAAAATCAAAGAAACACATTGACAACAATACAATAATAGTGGGGAACTTTAACATCCCCCTCACTGAAATGGACAGATCATCAAAGCAAAAGATCAACAAGGAAATAAAGACTTTAAAGGACACACTGGACCAAATGGACTTCACAGACATATTCAGAACATTCCATCCCAAAGCAACGGAATAGACATTCTTCTCTAATGCCCATGGAACATTCTCTAGAATAGATCACATCCTAGGTCACAAATCAGGTCTCAACCAGTACCAAGAGATTGGGATTATTCCCTGCATATTTTCACACCACAATGCTTTGAAACTAGAACTCAATCACAAGAGGGAAGTCAGAAAGAACTCAAATACAGGGAGGCTAAAGAGCATCCTACTAAACAATGAACGGGTCAACCAGGAAATTAAAGAAGAATTTAAAAAATTCATGGAAACCAATGAAAATGAAAATACAACTGTTCAAAATCTTTGGGATACAGCAAAGGCAGTCCTCAGAGAAAAGTATATAGCAATCCAAGCCTTTCTCAAGAAACAAGAAAGGTCTCAAATACAGAACCTAACCCTACACCTAAAGGAGCTGGAGAAAAAACAGCAAATAAAGCCTAAACCCAGCAGGAGAAGAGAAATCATAAAGATCAGAGCAGAAATCAATGAAATAGAAACCAAAAGAACAGTAGAACAGATCAACGAAACTTGGAGCTGGTTCTTTGAAAGAATTAACAAGATTGATAAACTCCTGGCCAGACTTATCAAAAAGAAAAGAGAAATGACCCAAATCAACAAAATCATGAATGAAAGAGGAGAGATCACAACCAACACCAAAGAAATACAAACAATTATAAGAACATATTATGAGCAACTCTATGCCAGCAATTTAGATAACCTGGAAGAAAGGGATGCATTCCTAGAGCTGTATCAACTACTAAAATTGAACCAGGAAGAAATAGAAAACCTGAACAGACCTATAACCACTAAGGAAATTGAAGCAGTCATCAAAAATCTCCCAACAAACAAGAGCCCAGGGCCAGATGGCTTCCCAGGGGAATTCTACCAAACATTTAAAGAAGAATTAATACCTATTCTCCTGAAACTGTTCCAAAGATTAGAAACGGAAGGAAAACTTCCAAACTCGTTTTATGAGGCCACCATTACCTTGACCCCAGAACCACACAAAGACCCCATCAAAAAGGAGAATTACAGACCAATATTCTTGATGAACATGGATGCAAAAATTCTCACCAAAATACTAGCCAATAGGATCCAACAGTACATTAAAGGCATTATTCACCACGACCAAGGGGGATTTATCCCTGGGCTGCAAAGTTGGTTCAACATCCGCAAATCAATCAACATGATACAATACATTAACAAAAGAAAGAACAAGAATCATATGATCCTCTCAATAGATGCAGAAAAAGCATTTGACAAAGTACAGCATCCTTTCTTGATCAAAACTCTTCAGAGTATAGGGATAGAGGGTACATACTCAATATCATAAAAGCCATCTATGAAAAACCTATAGCGAATATCATTCTCAATGGGGAAAAACTGAGAGGTTTCCCCCCAAGGTCAGGAACACGGCAGGGATGTCCACTATCACCACTGCTATTCAACATAGTATTAGAAGTCCTAGCCACAGCAATCAGACAACAAAAAGAAATCAAAGGCATCCAAATCGGCAAAGAAGAAGTCAAACTCTCACTTTTGCAGATGATATGATACTTTATGTGTAAAACCCAAAAGACTCCACCCCAAAACTGCTAGAACTCATACAGGAATTCAGTCAAGTAGCAGGATATAAAATCAATACACAGAAATCAGTGGCATTCCTATACACCAACAACCAGACAGAAGAGAGAGAAATTAAGGAGTCAATCCCATTTACAATTGCACCCAAAACCATAAGATACCTAGGAATAAATCTAACCAAAGAGGCAAAGGATCTGTACTCAGAAAACTATAAAATACTCATGAAAGAAATTGAAGAAGACACAAAGAAATGGAAAAACGTTCCATGCTCATGGATTGGAAGAACAAATATTGTGAAGATGTTAATGCTACCTAGAGCAATCTACACATTCAATGCAATCCCTATCAAAATACCATTGACATTTTTCACAGAGCTGGAACAAATAATCCTAAAATTTGTATGGAACCAGGAAAGACCCCGAATAGCCAGAGGAACTTTGAAAAAGAAAAGCAAAGCTGGTGGCATCACAATTCTGGACTTCCAGCTCTATTACAAAGCTGTCATCATCAGGACAGTATGGTACTGGCACAAAAACAGACACATAGATCAATGGAACAGAACAGAGGGCCCAGAAATGGACCCTCAACTCTACGGTCAACTAATCTTCGACAAAGCAGGAAAGAATGTCCAATGGAAAAAAGACAGTCTCTTCAACAGATGGTGCTGGGAAAATTGGACAGCCACATGCAGAAGAATGAAAATGGACCATTTCCTTACACCACACACAAAAATAGACTCCAAATGGTTGAAAGACCTAAATGTGAGACAGGAGTCCATCAAAATCCTAAAGGAGAACACAGGCAGCAACCTCTTCGACCTCAGCCGCAGCAACTTCTTCCTAGAAACATCGCCAAATGCAAGGGAAGCAAGGGCAAAAATGAACTATTGGGACCTCATCAAGATAAAAAGCTTTTGCACAGCAAAGGAAACAGTCAACAACACCAAAAGACAACCGACAGAATGGGAGAAGATATTTGCAAATGACGTATCAGATAAAGGGCTAGTATCCAAAATCTATAAAGAACTTATCAAACTCAACACCCAAAGAACAAATAATCCCATCAAGAAATGGGCAGAAGACATGAACAGACATTTTTCCAAAGAAGACATCCAAATGGCCAACGGACACATGAAAAAGTGCTCAACATCGCCCGGCATCAGGGAAATCCAAATCAAAACCTCAATGAGATACCACCTCACACCCGTCAGAATGGCTAAAATTAACAAGTCAGGAAACCACAGATGTTGGCAGGATGTGGAGAAAGGGGAACCCTCCTACACTGTTGGTGGGAATGCAAGCTGGTGCAACCACTCTGGAAAACAGTATGGAGGTTCCTCAAAAAGTTGAAAATAGAGCTACCCTATGACCCAGCAATTGCACTACTGGGTATTTACCCCAAAGATGCAAATGTAGGGATCCGAAGGGGTACGTGCACCCCGATGTTTATAGCAGCGATGTCCACAATAGCCAAACTGTGGAAAGGGCCAAGATGTCCATCGACAGATGAATGAATAATGAAGAAGTGGTATATATATACAATGGAATATTATGCAGCCATCACAAGGAATGAGATCTTGCCATTTGCAACGATGTGGATGGAACTGGAGGGTGTTATTCTGAGTGAAATAAGTCAATCAGAGAAAGACATGTATCATATGACCTCACTGTTATGAGGAATCCTTAACCTCAGGAAACAAACTGAGGGTTACTGGAGTGGGGGTGGGGTGGGAGGGACGGGGTGGCTCGGTGATAGACATTGGGGAGGGTATGTGCTACGGTGAGGGCTGTGAATTGTGCAAGACTGTTGAATCACAGATCTGTACCTCTGAAACAAATCATGCAATATATGTTAAGAAAAAAGATTATAGCAGGAGGGGAAGAATGAAGGGGGGGGAAATCGGAGGGGGAGATGAACCATGAGAGACGATGGACTCTGAAAAACAAACTGAGAGTTCTAGAGGGGAGGAGGTGGGGGGATGGGTTAGCCTGGTGATGGGTTTTAAAGAGGGCACGTTCTGCGTGGAACACTGGGTGTTATATACAAACAATGAATCATGGAACACTACATCAAAAACTAATGATGTAATGTATGGTGATTAACATAACAATAAAAAATTTAAAGAAAAAAAATTTCTGAAGGGTATCCTGGTAGAACATTTGTCAATGATGATAAAGACCACAAGAGGTCATGGCAGTATCATACCAGTGTGGAATGAATGGAGAGACACTGGAGTCAAAGATCTCAAAGAACAGTAGCTACTAGATGCTGGACACGATCTCTACATGGATCTCTACTGAAATCATCCACGTTGAAGGTGAATTTAGGATGAAGAGGAAAAATGTAAGTGAGGTTCTAAATATCCTGACAAATTCAAGGGAGTGACTAGGATGTGATGGTGACAGTGAATAGAAGGGAAAAGCAGAGCTGGTACCACTGGGGCCTTTACTGAAGAATTTTACAGGATGTTGAAGGCATAATGTTTAGAAGCCACAGAAGGAGAAGTGGGCAGATGTCAAGCCTGATGCAGGTCCTTAGATTCTTCGGGTTTGAGCCAATAAGAGAGATGCAGCGTAAGCAATAATCTCAGGGAGAAAGCAAGGTTTTAGTTAAGACAATATATACAGTGTTTTCAGAAGGCAGTACAAATATACAACTACCATTGATCCAGAGAGCATAACGGAAAGGGAGGTTCAAAGGGTGGACAGCAAAAGAATAGAAGCCAAAAAGTGTCCAGGAACAAGCTGTCTCTTCCCATGTCATCAGGACTGACTGTTGGTTTTCCTGCAAGTTGAATACAATGGGAAATGATAAAAAAAAAATGATTCATACATACCATAAACAGTCTATATAACTTAAAACATAAATGTACACACATGTGACAATCTTCTGATGTAAGGCCAAGGCCTGTTCTCTGCATATGGATCTGCTGATTGGAGTTATGCGTCTTCTGTCTTACATAAACCACATCCTTCATCTATGATTTCTACTTTGGCTTTCTTTAAAGCAGAGGGAGAACCTGAAGACACTTGTAAAATAATCTGAATGCAGAGCCCATCTAGATTTTTATAACTCTCCCCACCTTCTTTCGGCATTGTCCTGCCTACACCTCGTCAACAGAAAAGCTTTTATAGCTAATGTTTATCAAGTCTTTCCAAAGCTGTGTTTATGGAAACAAAACTCAAAGTCTTTTCTGTGTTTGATCAGTTCATTTGCTCTTCATTTCAACATGATTAAAATAAGAAATACAACTGGCTAAATAGGCTTGAGGACAAGGACAACACAATGGACTCTTGGGAAAAAGATAGCTTTCCTGGTGGGAACAGAAGCACATGGGCAATCTCAAGGGAAGCTTTTGGCTGGAAACATCTATGTGCTGAGGGTGGTGACCATGTGGCTAACAGAGAAGGCAACAACAGCTAATTCAGCATCACTTCCAAGGTGGCCCATGAGGAGAGCTTTAACTATACAGGTGGAAAGAGTGACCACACACTGAGGTACAGGCAAGGACAAATAGGAATGTGAAGTATTATCGATGGGCTTCGAGTGTTCAAATGGAGAGCTGGTGTAGAGATTGCGGTTTTTTTCTACTCCACGTGCATCCTCTTCCATTTCCTCAGTCCCTTAACTCTTACGGCTTTTCTCATTTGGGAGGAAAGAAACTAGGACATTAAGGAACAAGGTAGAAGAATAATAAGAGGTCTAGAGAAAAAGTCTGAAGCTCCAGGGCCACTTCTGGGCCCCAAGCTATTCCCCTCTTATCTCCTTTTCTTTTAGCATTGGCATCTAGAGATTTAGCTGGCTCTCCTCTTTCACTACTTACATCTTTCTTCATCTGAATTTTTCTGCCAGGTAACTGGAAACCAAATTCATATTCATCTACATTATCTGTCTCTCTTCCCACTGGTTCTTCAGGGAGGTTACTCATAGTAACCATACAGAAAGGGAAGGGTAACAAAACCTACAAAACCAGAACAATTATACTTTCAAGAAATAAGTACCAGTGTTGAATGCCATGGGGTTAGGCCTGCCCTACCCTAAATATCACCACTAACTCCCTTCTTACAGTTTCTAACACAGGGTATCCCTTTCATGCCCCCATAGAATGGATGGAATCCAGCACAATTCCTCTATGTTCCTCAGTGAGGAGTCCCCCACAGGGGAAATCTCTCCCCCACTACTCTATTTCATAGATTCAACAAATACCACAAAGTAGAGAGTACTGGGTGCTACTAAAATGGCCCTTTATAGACTAGCAACCAGTTCCTGAGCACTTGCTATGGTTAATCAATGTGTTAAGTGCCCCATGGGTTTGAGGCATCATCATGCTTAATTCTCATGGAGGTAGTATTGTTATTATTACCATCTTCTTTTTACAAAGAAATTTAAAAAACTATAAGGGACTAAGTATGATACTCAAGGTCACACAGAAAGTAAGTAGCAGAGCCAGGATTTGAATCTAGGTAATTGGACCTCAGAGCCCGGCGTCTTTATTACTACACTAACTGCTGCTTCCCAAAATGTCCAGGTTCAAATGGAACTCATTTAAAATTTAGAACATTTAAAATTTTTTTTACTGATATACACAATGTCAATGATTCCCTCCCCCGACAATTACCCCATCCATACACCATAAGAAAAATTAGTTGAGGGCATTCGCCTAATTGTTCTAAAGTGATATTTATCTGCCTAAGAAAATAAGGAAAAAACAGCTGACTAAAATATACTCTTTCTGGTTTAAGCAACTCTATTTGGCACTGGGTGATAGAAGACAGTATCCCTGCCCATCTACCATGAAAGCAACTTCCACTCAATACTTTTCACAATCCTTCCCCTAGGGCAAACATACTACCTTTTACAACAAAGTGAGGGGTCAGGGAAAGAGAGGCATGTAGCAGGGTAGGAAAGATGGGTAAACCAAAAAGTTAATTGTTAGAAAGTTAAATAATTCAAACTTACTTTTTTGGTACACTTCTTGACAGTGTTGATTAATTCTTGTATGACCAGATCTACACTCTTCAAGGAAGGTCCTTTCAGCTTTACGATTTGCTTTTTGACTATCGCTTCAAATGCCATGTCTGGAGTAAACAACCCTGTCCTGAATATAAGAAAGAAAGCAGGACATTAGATTTTTTTAAATTAAGTATTATCCAGTACTTTTTTCAAAAAGGTTTTAATTGACATGCCACCTAAAGCAAGCATGTAATACCCAAGTTTAAAAGTTACATAGTGATTTATTCTATCAACAGTATCATTTTTTATTACAAATGTACAAATTATGATATCTTCACTACTACTATTTCATAATGAATTTCATTCTATAGATGATTAGCATTACCTAAAAACAGTTCCCAAAATGTTTTCATGGACTGGAATAATATGACCTCTAACTAATGTTTAACTGTAATTCATCTTATCTCACATCATAGCAGTAAACACCAATGATACAATAAAAATGGTGTCCTAAATTTCCATTTCTCTGTCTAAAGTATTCCAAAAGCAAGCCCCTCTTTTCCTTCATAGAGCAGAAAATAATCCTCATTTTGTCAACAGTGAAATAGTAGTGTTCCTGACTATGCAATCTATTCTTTCCTGGAGAAATGTATTCTGGTAAGCTCAGTGGTTTCCGGGTGCTAGAGAAAAAGGAAGGTCCTGGGGTGCTAGAGGAAAAGGAAGACAAGTAAGTGGGACTAGCCTGGGACCCAGGATGCCTAAATTGTTAGTTTACAAAAATAACAAATGACAACCAAAATAGCAAGTATCTTTTCACTTGGCTAGAATTAATTCAAATTGGTGTCATAACAATGCTTTTCTCATGCTGGGCAGGAGCTCAGGAAAGCAGGTGTGTGTGTGTGTGTGTGTGTGTGTGTGTGTGTGTGTGTGTGTGTGTGTGTGATAAAAAGTGAAAAAATGATTACGTCTAAATAAAAGGCCATTGGAGAAAAGCTACCATAAGAGGGACCATGAACCCCAAGTATCATCACGCCCAAAGCCCTGCAGATGCCAGATGCTGGTGCTTGACCCTCGCCATCCCCAGGCCCTTCTCCCTCCCTCTTCTCAATTCTCCTTCTTCCATTAACTTCTCCTCCTTCACCACTCAATTCTGCGGTGCTTCTTTGGGGAAATTTCTTCCACAGTTCCCTTACAGCAGCTTTATTCTGGTCCCTTCTAATCATTTACTTTAGCACCCTACACGCACCTCTCTTTCTAACTGTAGTGATCATACTATATTATAACTTGAAGTTTCTCCACATTGGATGCAGAATAAAATCCACACTGTTTGGTCTAACATTAAAAATTTCCCTGCCTGACCCTAATCTTCCGTTCCAGTTATTTGCCTCCTCCCTTTCATGCACCCTATGTTTCAGCCAAACCCAACCATTGGCCTTTCCACAAACACACTCATACTAACGTTTTCTTTCTTTGCCTCTGTCCATGAGGTTCACTTTGCCCTCCCCACACTTTCAGCCTGTCCAAGTCCCACCTGTGCTTCAAAGCCCAGATCAGAAGCAACCACTTCCTCAAGCTCGCCTTCTCCAGTCCTGCCCCTGACAAGGTCTTCCTTCTCTGAACCCCAGCATCCTATTTTGCATTGCAGTGGTCTCAGCATGCATAGTCCCACTACTGCCCTGGTAGAAAGGTCATGACTGCATTTATCTTGTTTGCCCCACAAGGACTGTCTTCCTCCCTTGCTCCTCATTGCCACACAGTGCCTGCCGCACAAAGATGGACCATTAGGTCTGCAGTGGACAAAGATGGCTTCTATTATTCAAATATCTAACAATCAATTGGAAACAAAACTTTTCATATTAAGTGTATTTAAGAGCCGAATAATGCCATGAGTATGTCTTATTCTCAGGACACTGTGCCCTTCTTATCATCTTACAGGCAAATTAATTCCAGAATAATAAATGACAACCAATCTCTTCTTTTGGTATGCATGTAAATCAGAAATCTTCAAAACTGAATTAGTGAGCTCTTGCAGTTGCATTCAACAAAAATGTATATGATAAGAAGTTTTAAAAGCCAAGTAAAAGTACTGTATTTTACTTTTACAGTAAAGTAAGTACATACAAAAATACTTCATGACCCAAAAAATGTGATTTGGTTTCACTGCACTTATCACATTGACATGTTTGAATACTAGTCCCACCCAGCTCAAGAGCAAGACACAGTTTCTATACCAAATGTATCCTAGATTTCAGGGCAACAGAATAGAATTAATAAGGAACTTAGAAATCCTACTGACAGAGAAAAATACTGGATTTGGTTATAGAATGTTTCCTCCCTTTTACTTTGTGAATGCATATTTACCTATCGTATTTGCAACTTGCAGAGCAGATTGTCTGAGTGTTAAAATGACAGAGAATTCAAATGTCCTAACTCCTTTCACATATACATTCATTGTCAAGCTTTGCCCTCTCACACTCTGCTCCCAAAATAGTCTCATCTTGACCTATGGCAGAAGCTGAGACACAGTGGCCAACAGACAGGGGACACCTCCTTCATATGAGATCATCTATGAAGTACGCAACCTAAGTTCAATACCTTAAATTCAGGAAATTTAATATATGCTCCATTAAATTCTGTACATGAACTCAAGAAACGTGTGTTTTAAATTCATTTTTTTCTTTTTTTTAATTCATTTTTTCTTATCATAATGCTTTAAAGAAAGTAAATGAAAATAATCCCATTTTATACAAGGGAAAATTCCACACAAACTTCCACACAAGGGACAAGCTCCCCTCGGAGCCTCAGGTCCTGCTGCTCTCCTGTCCAGTCAAAATGCGCAACTCCCCACTCCATGAATCCCTGCTGCACTTCACCACCCCTATGCCTTTGCTCACACTACTCTTTTCCACTTTAAGCCCCTTCTCTTATCTTCTTGCCTCAACAATTCCCAGCCTCTCATGTTTCGCGCACACACACATACACACACACGCACGCACGTGTAAACACACAGCACACCATTGCCTGTTGAAATCATTCTTGTTCTCTATACAGGCAAGGTTCAACTCAAGAGTCACGACCTTCATTAATCTCTCCCAATCTTCCCCCACAACTGCGGCCAAAATTTATCTGTCCTGTCTCTGTGTAAGTAATGATTCCTTATGAGCATGTCAGGCCTCCGTCCCTAAAATGCAAGGCTCTGGAGAACAAGGTCTTGCTCACTGGCAAATCCCTAATTGTGCAGAGCACAGTGCTGTGAGTGCAGGAAGTGTTTCTGCTTTTTTTAATTGAAAAGTCTTTTCTTTTGTGAGTATGACAATACAGGAAATTACCATTAAACTCAAGCGAGAGTCTCCTATTTCTTTCTCTCACCTCTGTATTCTATTCTGCTCCGATGATGAAAAGTCTACTTCACTAGCCATTTATAAACATTAATTTTCTTTTAGTAGCTTGAACTGAGACAAGGAAAATGTGAATCACTTGCCTGATACCATGTATGTTTTTGATTGCATAGCTTATTTCTCTTCGTAATTCTTTTTCATTGAACTCCATCTGCAGATGCAAAATGAGCCACAGTTATGACACTTAATTCCTCTGAATAATAATATTGTTGAATATTAAAAAATGAGAAGAACTTGACTTCGTTATTAATAAATAGATACTCATGTCTTTCCTAACTTAAACCCAGATGGTCAAAACATCTGCTTATATAAAGTTCAAGGCAACATAGAACATTGGGGATTTCTGGGAGTTTTAGTGTAGTGGATTTTAACTCTATTATAGATAGGAGCACTATGCATAAAGGATGCCTTCTGGACATAAATCTGGCCATTCATATGAAATATACAATTCTTCATTCTTTTGCTGAATGTAATAAATGTATTCACAGACAAATGCATAAATAAGAGTGTCACCTGACATGCAACAGCGGTCCAGCTGTGCTGAGATTAACAATGGCTGTCTTTTCTCCCTGGCCGTTTTAACCACCTGCATTCAAGGCCTCTTTACAAGAGGAAATTAATAATATTTTTTTACCAATCCAATGTAGGATAGATGGCTGCAAAAAAATTTCCCAGAAGTTCTAGGTACTTTAAATTTATGTGGAATTAGGATCAAAGTGTCATGGAGCTTAGACCTAAAAGGGATATCAAGAGCACATTTGGTTCAGCCCCTGACTTCTGAGATTTGGCCTCTCCAGCTTCACTGTCTATCCATTTTCCCCCCTCACACTTTATACCATAGAACAATGAATTGCTTTAGTTTCCTACCTACACCCTGTTGCCCAGAGCTCAGCCTTTACTGTTCCTCCTTCTCTATCTGGAACAACCCCAGGCCCCAACCCCCTCCTGCTTGACTAGCTGCTCATCCTTCCAAACTCAGCTCAGAAGCCAGGCTCCCTCAAGCGCTCAGTCTGGGATTCGGGTCTGTAGGCCGTTTCCATAGCACCCTGTGCTGAAGTTTATCACTTTACTTAGCACGTTTTAATGAAACCATCTATTTACCCATTTTCCTCCCACACCAAGACATAAGCACCCTCCTCTGTATGTGAAACAAGTAGCAGAGTCCCTAATACTACTTAGCCGCCTAATGGGCAAGCCAACCTAAGCAGAGCTGAAATAAAACTCTCTCAGTTCATACCTCTACACAAACTCAGCTTTTGCTCAGTTTCCCTCATCTGATGGCCACTAACACTTGCTGTTGTACAAGCCAAGCCTTAGGAATCATCCTGAATCTTCTTTCTTGCATCCCCCATATCAACCCAAGCCCTACTGACCCTACCTCCAAAATCACAAATCCATCCACTTTCTCCATCCTCTCTCTGGGGCATTTTTAATGTGAAGCTAAAGAAGATTAAGGTTCAGGGCTTCTCTCTTACATAAGGACCTTCCAAGACCCCGTGCCTAACTGTGTGTTTATAATTTTGTATTCTTCTTCTTTAAGGCCGCCCGCCCCCCAACTGTATAAACTTTAGGCCCCACAGAAAGTGGATTCACTCCTGCTCTGGCCCTACTGTTTAACTCACCTTACTTGTCTCCCAAAATCAACTCTTGCCCCTTTAAGATCCAGCCTGCAAAGCGTTCTTTTAAAATCATCCACCAAATCAGGTCACACCTTTTCGTAAAACTACCCCCTAACTTCTCATTAGTAAATGCAAACACCTCACTGCAACCTGGAACGCCCTGCGTAAACTGGGCACTTCTTTCCTCTGAATTCATGGTGGACTCCCGCCCCCTCATCAGCTCTGCACCAGCCTCATCTGTCCTTCACCCACTGTACAGATGCTTGCTGTACAGCCTCGCCCTCAGCTGCTTACCCTGAATGACCCTCTTCCCCAAGATCCTTACAGCTGACCTCTTCATGCCATTCTGGTCATGCTTTAGATGTCCCCTACTCAGAAGGACCTTGCCTGAAACATCCCATCAAAAGTGGCTCACTCGGGGCACCGAGGTGGAGCAGTCAGTTAAGCTTCTGACCCTTGGTGTCGGCTCAGGTCATGATCCCAGGGTCCTGGGATCCAGCCCTGCATCAGGCTCTGCACTCAGAAGGGAGTCTGCTTGAGATTCTCTCTCTCCCTCTCCCTCTGCCCCTCCTGCTTATGCTGTCTCTCTCTCTCTCTAAAACAAATAAATCTTTAAAAAAAAGAAAGTGGCTCCCTCAACCCCTTTCTCTAACATTATGTTACATAATAATGTTTTATGTTTTCTTACTTTGTCTATTTGTAAAATTCTCTGTCTTTCCCCACCAGACAGTGCCTCTTTCTTGATCACTAGCACCTAGAATTTTGGCACAGAATAGGTGCTCAAGAAATATTTTTAAATTAATTAGACAACAAATAAACTTCATAGGAACTCAGTTAGTATTTGTTGAAATAATTTGAAATGTTGTTAGATCCCACTAAATAAATAAGATCAGAACCATCAGTAAGAAAATACTTCTCTCCTAAATTTTATCACCTGAGTATGAAGATTTTTGTTCAAAGATCTATCTCAGTCCTATACCACTCCCATAACATTTTATGAACAGTTATATAGAACAGAACATGGAAATGAAGTGAAAGGAAAAAAAAATAACATTTGGTACAAACCTTTACTATCTCAAAAGGAAAGCGTTCGTGGAATATACGATTGATTTTAGCCCCTCCTGAGAGCTCCAGGGTATCTACTTGATCCCCTGACCCTTCAATTCTCTTCTCGAAGTCCACAGCAAATTGCTGAACCATCCTATAATTGTGAAAGAGAAGTAAATTCTAGTTACAAGGCTTTGCATTTTTCATTTTAATTTACTATGTGAGCCCTTAGAATCCTTTTCCTAGTGTTCTTACTGGCACCTACTGGCAGAATGAGCACTGCATTCTATTCAGCACTCGAAAATGTAATTATATGACATAGATGTTAGGAAGATTTATTTTAGGCAGTTAATTAAAATACATAGCATAAATATCTGTGTCATTAGATGCATTCTGTCCATTTAATTGAAACCATAAAGTGGTATTTAAAAATACTTAAATTAGGAATTAAAGTTAAACAGTAAAACTTTACATAAAAGAGTCAAAATGCCCCTCGGTTCCTATGACACCACATTCGCCTAGTGTTCTAACTGCTCCCGATGAGCCCCCTCTTACTCTGTGAGCTCCTCTCCTCCCCGCCCCCAGCATCACAGACAATGCAAACTGGTGACCCCCATCCCCCTCTACAACTAGCTCTAGCCTTCTTTTTCAATGATTCCCCACAATTGGATAATAAAATTAAAACTCCTTAACCCATCACGCAAGATTCTCCATGGTCTGGCCCTGTATGCTCCATCTCTCACTACTCATCCACACACCTTCTAAGCCAACCAGAAAGAAGCTATGCCCAGGTCCCTGCATGCACCATGTCTCTGTGCTTGTACATCTGTTTTCCCTTCTGCCCCTTGCTTCCCTGCCTGGCTAATTTTTATCTGTCCTTCAAGACCCAGTTCAAGCAATAGTTTTTCCAGGAAACTTTCCACGGTCCTATCTGCCACACTCCTTATTGCTCCTTGTTCCTTCAGCTTATTTTCCTTGTTCCTTCAGCTTATTTTCAGCACAGCACTTAGCAGAGTCCATCACTCTTGTTCACCTATCAGTCTCTCTCCTAAGGGCAAGGACCACACATTTTATTTATCTCCCACTGCCTAATATATGAAAGGTACTCAGTAACTTCAATGAAGGGATGAGTTGCCTTAAAGTAGTTGGTAAAAACCAAAGAAATATCTTACAGGGGGAAAATAACAACCTACTTGCATTTTCTATTGTTAGATGTAGAAACTCTAATTTTGGCATGCTGGTACTACTTTCAAATTCAAAATTCAACAGGAAAAATTTCAAACCATCTAAGATTTGTATCCCTGATTCTCTTTCATCAAAATCCTGGATGAATTAAAACTGCAAATTAGGCCAGAAAATTCAGAATACAATCTGATGTAGCTATGTTTATGCCTGTGCCCATGTTAATCTAATTTTTAACCACCTGAGAAGGTATATACAAGAGAAAGCACTGAAAGACTGGGAAATTTTAGGAAATTTACCTCCAGCCTATACTCCAGCCTCCAGGCCCACTACAACAAGCTGTAAACAATCTGACACTATTCTCTTGGCCTCCTCATCCACCTGACAAACTCTCCCCATACATTAGGTTCTCATTAAAGTATCTTTTCCTCTGTGAACTCACAACCTTCCTCACCTGTAACTGCTTCCTCATCTGGGCTCCCTTAACAGTTTATACTTACCAGAAACATAGCATTTATCAGATTTTAATACAGTTAGTTGCTTATATGTCTGTTTCCCTTGCTCCTCTGTGGCCTCTTCTTGAGGGCAAAAGTCTTATTCATTGTTGAATCTCTAGTAGATAGCACAGAGCCAGACACAAGTCGAACACAAAGAGCTAAGAGGAAGGCAAGAAGAGAGGCGGGTGGAAAGAGGGGGAGAAAGAAACCAGAGAGGGAGGGAGGAAGAGAGGAAGGAGCTGATCAGCCCCCTACAAGGGAAGAATCCAGATGTGGAAAATTCTGTAATCTGAATCCAATGGAGTCACAGAGGCAAGCGTAGTATTTGTAAGGAGAGTAGTTTCAGTTGGAAGTTAAGATGATGACCTAGGGCCTAAACAGAAATAGCTTTCTTTTCTCTGTAACTTGAAGAGTTTTTATAGGAGCTTAACCAAAGCCAAGAATAAAAAGATAAACTAGGGAAGAGTTGAATCTAAGAAAAAATTCTTTCCTCTGTATGATTCTATATTTTTAAATGAGGAAATGTAAGATGTTACATTAAATTTTTACTTAAATAATTTGAGCATTTAGAAATAGCTCCACAAAGAAAGGAATTTTGTCATGCATTTTGAACACCAAATTAAGGGCACCTTGATTGCAAGGCTGCACAGGAAGAAAGGGACCATAAGAGGTGGCAAGCACCATCCCTGGAAGTGGATTTGGGATGCCCTGGAAGATCAGCTGGGCGGAGGGTCTTCTGGTTGACAGGGACCTGAGGTAAGCTGCAGCAGAGGGGTAGAGGGCAGATAAGGCTGGGAGGGGCAAAAAAAAGGAAGAAAGATAAAAGACATAAGGAGCTGGCAATTCTCTAACGACTCTGCTGTCCTACCAAGACCCCTCAGGGATACACCTAGTAATCCAAGGATAAGATGGGAAGATCATGGAGGAGTAAGAAGATACTTGGTAGTTTTCACATTTGTGTTTTTAAAGAGCTACATTAAAATCATTACCAAAAAGGGTAAAAAGATACTTAAATGTGGCTTTATTGTCCATTCTTTAATTATGAAAGCCGTGGTTCTCATTCCCCTGAAAAATGTACACAGATAAATCCCATGAAATGACTGACACAAGAAGATAATAAGAACGAGTGACCTTGGTAGAAACAGTTGTACAAGACAGATGACACTTTTGACAGGAGCTGTGTCCACTTCTAAAGACTAAGAGCAAAAACCCTGCTGAGTTATCACTATTGGGTATTGGTGATATCACTATCACTCATTTACGGAATCCAATTATCAAAGCGCAAGGAAACTGGGCACGGGGATGGGCAACTGGTTCAATCTATAGTAACAGAATAAGATCAACGATGATTCTTCAAGAACACATAAAGACTCGAGGTTCATTGTATAACATAAACAAAGTCTTGTACACATTACGTGCTTTTTCTAGAAAATAGCACGACAAAGAGGCTAAGGCAAAAGCAAACTGAAGAAATGAGTTTCAAATGCTGAACAAGGGAGGGCAAGAGGACTCACTGCAGCAATGCCTTGGTCTTCCTGGTGGGGTCCTCTGGCTTGAAGTTTCTGTAGGCTTCCACTTCATGTTCTATGGAGAGCAACTGTCCCTGTATCTTGTTCCTGAAGTTTGGCAGGGTATCTCGAATATGGTTGGTAAGTTGCTGAATAAAACAAAACAAAATCGTGTAGATGTAACAGATGAAAGATGAACTCAGGAGACAAAAATTGATGTTCCCTGTTTTCCTAATCGTTTAAAACTTAGAAATCATATGCGTATATACATTTGAGACTGACTAACTGTGTAGGGAAATCATGAGAAGCAGCTCCAACTCTCTCCTGGCCTTAAGGAGATGTTCAAAATTCCTTCAACTGGAGTCACTCACTTGGGCTACCTCTTTATGCCTGGCTAGAAATACCCTGTTAAAATGCACCTACTAATGTTACTCCGAAGGCTGCCTAATGACACTTTGGCATGAATTGATCTATCAGGTTACCTAGACTGTAGAAAGGAGCCTTAAGTTGGACTGTGGCTAGAAATGAAGAAATTGGAGTTACAGGTGCTGCCGGACATTTCAGGACCACCCTATGGAACTGTAGGTACCTGTCAGCTGTCCACTTCCTCTCCATTCTGCAGCTCAGACAGATGCTTCCTCTTGCCCTGCCTCTAGGCATCAGTCCAGCGGTGCTGGTTCACATCATGGGCTTATTCCTTCAGCAGTTTGCATATGAAAGTTCCATGACTAGCAAAGGAAAACACTCTCTCTCTCTCTCTGCTGTTGACATCTCTACTTAACCATCCACTTGGCAATTCCACTGAGATCATCTGCTGGCGCCTCAAGCTCAGCAGGATGAAAAATTCTCTAAGAGATTGTCTACAAGTACATGATTAAGAACAAAGGTGGGGGCGCCTGGGTGGCTCAGTCAGTTAAGCGTCTGCCTTCGGCTCAGGTCATGATCCCAGGGTCCTGGCATCGAGCCCCACATTGGGCTCCCTGCTCAGCGGGAAGCCTGCTTCTCCTTCTCCCACTCCCCCTACTTGTGTTCCCTCTCTTGCTGTGTCTCTCTCTGTCAAATAAATAAATAAAATCTTTAAAAAAAAAAAAGAACAAAGGTGGGATATAAACCCAGATTGGCTAGCTCTCTGCCGTATGTTCTTTCTATTACAATGCAGTTAAACAAAAGTCTGAATTAAAAGAAAAAAAGAGAAGGAAAGGAAGGAAGGAAGGAAGGAAGGAAGGAAGGAAGGAAGGAGGAAGGAAGGGAAAGAGAAAGAAAGAAAAAGAAAGAAAGAAAGGAAAGAAAGAAAGAAAAAGAAAGAAAGAAAGAAAGAAAGAAAGAAAGAAAGAAAGAAAGAAAGAAAGAGAAAGAAAGAAAGAAAGAAAGAAAGAAAGAAAGAAAGAAAGAAAGAAAGAAAGAAAGAAAGAAAAGAAAGAAAGAAAGAAAGAGAAAGAAAGAAAGAAAGAAGAAAAGGTAATCTTCTTGAACTGGTGAAGTAATAAACTTGAATCAAAAGAAAGAGAACATAAACTTCACAGAAATGCATGAAAAAGAATAATAAATTAAAAGGGGAATAAATACCCAGACTGACTGAAGAAATCATTCTAAATCTTTAATGTTTATCAGAGATTACCTGGATGTATCTATTCAATATATCTATAGTTATTTAAATGTTAATAGTTCATAACTATATTAGACCTTCACCCACAGTTATGACTTATGTTATTCCCCAGCATGCTGTTGTTATGGCTCTGAAGCAGAAAACAAAAGAATGGAGAGGCCTGCATTCCCAGTAGCAACATCACAAACCCCCAAGTCTAAGAGCAACAGTAACCATGAGAAACCAGTAGCCACTTGTCTGCCATATGAGGGGTAAATGATAAAAATACATGGTTTCCACCTTTTGCTTCTCAGATATCTCAACAGCAAAGCAACACTGCGGACCACTCTTGGCTTTCTAAAATAGTTCTTTCCTCAGCTTTCGTGACCCTAGTTCCTCTCAGTTTTCTCCTAACCTTTTGGATGTACCTTCTACATCTCCTTTGCCAAGTCATCCCCCTCCACCAGACCTGTAAATATCAATATTCCTCCAATCTGAGTCTTAACCTTCTTCTTCTTTGTTCACTCTCTGTTCCTCCTAAAGTAATCTTATTCCACTCATAGCTTTAATAAATATTCAAACGCCTGTAGCTACCAACGTGTTATCTACAGACCAAACTTCTAATCTTTGCTGCAGGCATACATATTAGACCATGGACTTTACTTCTCTTACATGTGCCAATGACACCTCAACCTCAGCAAGTCTGAAATCAAACACCTAATCTTCCTTTCAGGGTTCTCCATCTCGGTGACTTCATAACAATATGGGAACTCAGAGTGCATCCTTGACTTCACCTCTCCATCACCCACCAGAGCTAATCTACCATGAAGTTCTCGATTTTCCTAAACATTTCTCAATTCTGCTTTATTTTTCATCTTCACTGGCCCTAACCAAGACCAAGCTACCATTATTTCTCACTTTGACTCCTAACTTCTCATGTCTAGTCTTGATTTTTTTTTAAGATTTTATTTATTTATTTGACAGACAGAGACACAGCGAGAGAGGGAACACAAGCAGGGGGAGTGGGAGAGGGAGAAGGAGGCTTCCTGCGGAGCAGGGAGCCCGATGCGGGGCTCAATGCCAGGACCCTGGGATCGTGACCTGAGCCGAAGGCAGACACTTAACGACTGAGCCACCCAGGTGCCCCTCTATTCTTGATCTTATCTGCAACCACCATGAACATTTTTAACACACAGATATGATTGTGTAATTCCCCTATTCAGATGCCTTAAATGACTCACTCCCCACTGCTCTTAGGATAAGAACAAAAATCCTTAACTTGCCTACAAACATTATAGGATCCAGCCTCTGCCTACTTCTCCAAATTCATCTCTTATAACTCACTCCCTCATTCCCTGCCCTCCAGCCATAATGACTCAAAAATGTCATGTTCTGTTCCAGTTTTCGCCATAGAAACTGGCCTTCAGGGCCAGAGGTATTGGTGCACATTGAATCAGCCATAAAAGTATCCTAGTGTCAAACAGTATGAAGATCCCTAAAGCAATAAAAAAGAAAGTGATTATCCAAGAAATGAGAGATCTTCAGTACAAAATCCATTCAGTTTTCAGTCAACCAGAATCCAATTATGTCATAATTTAGGGGTCATTTGTATAACCAAATGGCCAGTCACATTCTTTCTATTTTTCTAGTATTCACAACCTAATTTATTTCCAACTTTATCTTCCTAATCATCTTAGTGATTTTTCTCTAAGAATTTTTCAGTTTATTTGTGTTTTTCTTAGACCAATACAGGCATGAGAGCAGTAATCTAAAAAGAGTTTTACCAATACTAAATATATTGGTAGAATATTATGGTTTTTGTGTGGCAAACCAATGTTCCTTCTCTAAAATATATTCATGTTTGTTAAATGACACAACCACAGCACCACCTCATGGCTTCTAAATACTCATCTACCCTAATTAAAAAGCACAAACTTTACATGAGTTTGTGTTATGTCACATAAAATAGAAGTATAATACTGCTTTTTTATTTTCTAAAACTTCTTCAATTGTTTTGCCTAAAGGGTTCGGGTCCAATGTCACAAGTAGCCTGCTATTGTATTAGTCTCTACTGATACCTTCTAGGAGCAAACAATCAGAACATTCGATAATGACTTGATTGGTTGACTGTTAAAGTTCATAAATAAAAGTTAAAGCATATCTTATGATTCTATTTGTGAGAAAAGCTGCTGGCCACTTTGAGTCAATATAATCAAAACTCAAGGAGTGGACCTGCATACACTGAGGATGATGCTTAACTTCCCTAGGAGATGAAAAATATGTTACCAAGTAAGTGCACTGAGGTTTTATGCAAGAAGGAAGTAAGGGCATGGAATGTGGGAAGACAAAGGCCCAAGTCTTGTCTGTGCAGGGAAAAGGGTTATCTGGAAAAACTTCTTAAATGAATGGAGATCAATGATTGCTTATAAGGATTTGTTATTTTCAAGAATTTAAATTAAGGAACAAATCGATCCTAAACAAAACCATAAAGAAATTTTAAAAAGAAATCTTACCTAACCATAACAGATGGACATTTTAAAAACAAATCCCAAGAAATCAACCCTTCAGAGACACACAACCTTAATTTCTTAAGATAACTACATATTCTGAGTAAAATGGGTGCTAATATATACCCTTATTCACTGTTCCTAAATAAGCGTATTTCTGCTCTGAGCAGTGTACTTTCAATAACATTAAAGTAGATTCTACTCACTGAGAATAGTAACAGTGTGCAACTAAGTATTCATATTCATTTTTTAATTCCTATCATTTAAGCTGAATGTCTTATTTTGGAAAAAATGAACATTAAAATGAGAAATATGAATTCCAATAGTCACTTGTATATTTCATAACTGTTCTTGTTGCTTGAGAAAACATCTTTACCTGATTAAGGACCTTCTGCAGGTGTGGGGTCCCCATCCGATCAGCAATATGTCTATAAGCCGGGTGCGAGAGAAAAAATTTCCTTTCGGCCAACATGGCGGCCTTAATGTCCTTCTTCCCATCTATATCCTTCTGGCTTCTGTTTACCACCCCCACATAACCTGAAACAGAACACATACAATGTGGTTTGGGACCCTTGTTGTTTATTCTGGGGAGATTTCAAGGCTCTCAAACAGGCTGAATAAGAAAAGCAAAATTATTTTTAAGGGCTGAAGAATTGAACCCTTTATAAAACTCAATTTGAGACATCAGTATTTAACAAAGGCTGGCTGATGTGGCTAATGACACTTTTTTTAGCATTAACACAATAATGTCTTTTGCCCGTTAAAAAGCTCTGTACATTTTAATACAGTGTGTCCCTTACCAGCTGTGTTATATGATGGGCAAGTTAGTCACACTTAAAACAGCACAGTATATGTTTATGCAGTCTGTGATGAATATTTATATCCTCTTCAAGCTCCTTCCTTTTCCTGCTTTCTTATTCCTGTTATTTTAAGGAATAGTTCTCCCTTTGGATCATTTTTAACTATATCATTTGGGAATGTTATGCCATTCCAGAAAAAGTATAACTAATCATAAATACATTCCTCATAACTGTGAAGGCATAAAACCAAGCTTCGCATTGGTTTCCCAATTGTTTCTCTGCCACATCATCAAAGGAAGTCCTGTATAGGACACGGTACGTTACCCCTGCGAAGAGGCAGCAGCTTGTTCTCTAGAACCTCCCTGGCATCTGTTCCTTCATCCATAAGATCCAATTTGGTGATGACTCCAATGGTTCTTAAACCTGAATCAAAAACAAACCCAGTATTACATAGTTTGCAGAAGACTAACAAATTTTAGAGACATACATGTCCCCATGCTAAATGCAGACACTCATATTTCTGGTCCTTTTCCTGCTCCTCTCTGTCTCACTTTGTTTTCTAATCCGCTGCTACCCCAGTCTGGTGAGTTTTGATGTGATGAGAAGGAGAGTTGTAAAACCACCCATACGTAAGGTAACTTTCACTTCAAGAGAGAAAAAACCAAATAGGTATATCACCACAATAATTTTAAACACATGCATTTATTTTTGTACCATGCATACATGGAAATTATACCCTTAAAATTTTCCTCCAAGGTACTGTACACAATATGGGTGCTTTAATTTTTTTATGTATTACCTTATTGAAAATAAATAAACAAGTAGGACCAATGAAGAGAGTGTGTCATAAACCAAAGCTTATTACTGATCCAGTTCTAAGCACTTGACAAATAAGAAGAAGAAAATTAGGTATAGGATAGTGTCATCACCAAAAACAAAGTTTCAAGTCTCATAGCATTCACTGTTCATTAGAAAAAGATATATGACTTAATGGAAGAAGACCAAACTAAGAGTCCTGACATTTGGATTCTAGTCTCAAGGCAAGTCACCTAACTCTCTTCTCTGGGCCTCAGTTTTCCTATCCATAATATAAAGAGTTGGAAACGATAATCTCCAAGGTACCTTTCAGTAATAAAACAATATAAAAACCTAGACACTTTATGTAGCACATCAGATACCTCACCTTTGCCCATTGTTTTCTTCAGTAGATAAAATGAACAACGTTTGCCTAGTGATTCATCTTTTTTTTGAAGATTTTATTTATTTGACAGAGAGAGACACAGCAAGAAAGGGAACACAAGCAGGGGGAATGGGAGAGGTTGAGAAGCAGACTTACGGCTGAGCAGAGAGCCCGACGCAGGGCTCTATCCCAGGACTCTGGGGTCATGACCTGAGCCGAAGACAGATGCTTAATGACTGAGTCATCCAGGCGCCCCTCGTGATTCATATTTTTAAGTGCATTTCTTTGGACATGATAAATTGAACACACACCTTTATCTTTTTACCTGAAACCACTCTAAAATGGCTAATATTTATTAGGCCAGCTATGGTTTTACATGCTTTACATGTCTTAAATCATTTACTCTTAAAAAGGTTAAATCGTTTAATCTTAAAAAGGACTCCAACTCTATTTTTTTTTAAGATGAGGAAACTAAGGCAGAAAGAGATTAAGTAACTTTCCCAAGGTCATACAACAGGTGGGTCTAGGCATCCAGAGCCCATGCTTTTAACCAATATACTGCCTACTGAAATACAAAGAATTTTAAAAATAAAAAAGGCTTAAACCAAGAAAGTAAAGAAAATGGGAGAGGACTGAAGAAATATGTTGAAACTGTAAACCCAGCAGGATAACTGCTAACTAAATTAACAGACTAGAGAAACAGAAAAACTGCATCCAAGAAAGCCAACAACCAAAGCCCAGAAGCTGGATAATTTACATCACAGCCTCTCTAAAAGGTTGAGGGAGACCAATAGCTCTGACAATAATGGACAGTAGTGGGGGCAGTTGAGGTTGAAAACAAGAGCGCTGGATGAAAGCAGTGAGATTTCCATGGATAACATAGCTAGGAGTCACCCTGGCTCAACCTGGCAGGAGAGTGCAAGGTCTACTCTCTGGAAACACTGAACTATGGAAAACTGCACTAATGGGCACCTGGCCCAGTTAGAGGGCATCAGGTATTAAAAGAGAGTGATTAAGTGAAATTCCACATACTGAATAGCAAGACCTCTCTGCCCAGTCCAGTTTAAGAAAAAGCTGGCTGGTAGAATTTAACCCTCCAAGCAGGAGATTGGAAAAACTCTGTCTGGGGATATTAACCATTCTTAGAGGGAAACATAGATATTAAAATTCAGAGGAACTCCAATTAAAACAGCCCAATAAATCAACATACTGTGAAGCCTGTAACTCATTTAGTCAAGCACACCCACATAGAGTTTCCTGTTAATATTTCACTTTTAAATATAAATCAGTAAGTGCAGATTACCAATTGTTATCATACAAAATTATTACAATATTAATATAATATAAATAAAATACTATATTCCCCATAACTGACTTATTTATTTTAGCATTCTGTGATGTATATAATTGTAGAACCACTATATTGTATACCTGAAGTTAATACAATATTGTATGTCAACCATGCTTCAGTAAAAAATAAAAATTTTTAAAAATTATTTTAAATGTGAATGGATAGCCAAGGAGAGTCTCTGAGACCAAAACAAATAAATATTGTAAAACAGAACTGAAGAAAACAAAAATAATACAAAATATAGAAAAAAACTTTATCATTTTTATTAATATCCTCAGAGAGAAAGGAGAGGTCATTGCATCCATGGAACAAGAATAGAATGTCATAAAAGGAAACATTCAAACAAACAAAAGGAATTCTCGGTAACAAAATATGAGAGTAGAAATTTTTTAAAAAATGTTAGTAAAATGGGTGGAGTACAAAGTTAGAAACTCTTCCAGAAAACAAAAGAAATAGAAGTAAATAACAGAAAAGGAAAAACTTGTTTGAAACTAGAGAAATAGGGGCACCTGGGTAGCTCAGTTGGTTAAGCATTCGACTTTTGGTTTTGGCTCCGGTCATGACCTCAGGGTCATGAGATCGAGCCCTGTGTCAGGTTCTGTATCCAGTGCAGAGTCTACTTGAGATTCTGTTTCTCCCTGTCCCTCTCCCCCTCCCCTGTTCTCTAACTCATTCTCTTTCTCTCTCTCAAATAAATAAATAAACCTTAAAAAAAGAGAGAGAAATAATGCAGAAGATCCAATATCTGAATAATTGGCATTCCAGAAAAACAGAGAAGATGAAACAGAAATAGTTGGGGGGCAATACTATTCAAGAAAATATTCTATAAGTGAAAGATTAATTTATGTATTGAATAAATCCATCAAGTGTCCAACGTAATATGAAAAACACACACACAATATGGCATAGCAGTATAAGATTTCAAAACACTAGGAACAAATAAAATATCCTAATAAGCTCCCAAAGAAGTTAAGAAAAGAAAGTGACAAAAAAAGTTTGGAAAATCATTATAGCATCAGTCTTCCCAGCAACAAACTAGAAACTAAATTCAATAGAGTGCTGTTTTCAAAATTCTGAGTGAAAAAATTATTTCTAGCCTAGAATTCTAAACTATCGATAAATGTGACAGTAGAAAAAGATATTTTCAGACTTGCAAAAATCTCAAAATATTTTACCTCCCTTTCTCTTTCTTTGGAAACTACTAAAGGATGTGTTCCACCAAACATGGAAAGCAAACTAACAAAGAAGTAAATAAGAGATCCAGGAAGCAAGAAATGTAATAACCAAAAAATGAAGGGAATTTTCAGGATGGTGTAGATCTCAGTACTAGGCCAGAAGAACAATCAATATCTATTTGAATGAGAAGGCACAGATTATTGAAGAGATATATTTCCCCACTAAGAAAAAAATGAAAGTGCTAGAACACCTAATGCCTAAGATTTTTGAAGATATTAAGAGATTTAGACTCCTAGAGGAGAGGCTGAGAATGCACTGGTGATGAATATTGAGAAGACTGCAAACAGAAAGAAAGACAACTATCAACCTCAAAGACAGCAATATCATGTAAGAAGGAAAACGTAATCATAATTTACACAGGACTCAGCTGCGAATGATATCTTCAGAATCATAAATATTTAAATATAATTATATTAGTAGAACATGGGAGGGTAAGTGTATATATGTATGGTTAGTATATGTGGTTATGGGAGAGAGATAGAAGACAGCTAAATTCTTCTCTACAGTAGGAAGTCAAAAGTGAAAATAAAAAATAAAAAATCAAGAAATAGTAGTATGAACAGGTTACACAGAAATATGGAGGTAAATACCAAAAGAAAGCCAAAAGTGATAGCCTCTGGAAATCAGTAATCAAGAGTCAGGAGGAGTGCGTAAGGGACCAATAGTTTTTGTTAAAAGCCTTTGGGACTGATTTTTAAGCATGTATGTTTATAACATTAATAAAAATAAAAGTTCAATTTTAAAAGTGTTCTCTTTACTACTCCTTTATTTCTGCAAAGGCAAAGAAATCTATGCTTAGTGGTATACCAGAAATGGCAACAGAGATTATTTTCTTTTCACATTTAGTTATACAAATAGGCAGCTTAAAATAATCAATGAACTCCTGCTGGCATACTAGAGACCTACACTGACAAATCTCAAAAAGCCATTGCCAGAAGAGATTCAAAGGCAACGTGCTTTAAAAGCACTTCACTGGTAATCTAAAGACTCAGATAAATATAATAGAGACCATGTATTGAGTCCTGATTATGTACTGGGCATAAACTTGAAACAACTCTATGAGTGGGTACCCTTATTTTCTCAATTACACAGACCAGGAAAGTGAGATTTGGAGAGGAAAAGCATGCTTACCTAAAAGCTTGCAGCCTGTAAGGTGTGGAATCCAGGCAACCTAATTCCATTTTTAATCACTATATTTTTCTGCCACCCAATTCTTAGCTAGATTCTACAAGTGATTAGGTCTGTTATTTGGCAAGTTAGTTACATCATCTGGGCCTGTTGATCTACATATAGAACCAAAAGATTAACTAGATGTCTCTTTCAAGTCCAGAATTCTGGGAAAGAAAACAATTTCCAGATTTAGAAGAGGTTTATACAATAAGTAAAGAGTAATTTAATACAATTCTTGTCCTCCAACTAAAAGGAAAATAAAAATAAAGAGCTAATAAATAATGTGTGATACTGTATTTCAATTATGTTTCTTCAGCAAAGAATAGCCAGAAATGATGAATGCTGATGAATCCTGACAAAGACCTTGAAAAGACATACAAGGCACTTCCAAACTGATTCTTATATAGCATAGAGGCTAACAGCACTCACTCGAGGATCAGATTTTTTCGGTTCAAACCCATCAGTGCCTCTTATTAGCTCCAAGACATTAGTTTCCTCATCAGGGCATGACAGGGTGGCTCAGTTGGTTAAGCATTTGCCTTTGGCTCAGGTCATGATCCCAGGGTCCTGAGATCGAGACCCCCCTTGGGCTCCTTGCTCAGCGGGGAACTGCTTCTCCCTCTGCATGCCTCTCCCTGTGCTTGTGAGCTCTCTCTCTCTCTCTCTCTCTCTCTCTGACAAATAAATACATAAAATCTTTAGTTTCCTCACCAGGTGTAACCACATCAATAGCATAATCATCCGTCACAGTTTATATTTGATGTCTGGGATAATTATTAATTGCATCCCCTTTAACTCTCGAAAGACTTCCAGCAGAAGAATAAGTTATACGTTCGCTCTAATTCATCAATAAAATGAGAAAATAACAAATCTATGTTTTAAAATTAAATAACAGACCTTCCACTTACTGGTGCAACATGTAAGAAGATTTGAAGTTTCCCCTGTGTCTTAACAAGTAGACAACTGAAAAACTCAACAACCCTTCTTAGATTCTTCAGAGAAATGAGGTCACAGGACAAACCACTGCTCCCCAAATTTGGAGAGGCATATAGGTAAATCCAGAAAATCATAACTTATGGAAGCAGAAACACACAAGCAGGAATTCCTATGGGAACCAGCGCCTAAGAAGGAAAACCTAAACTGTAATTGATAAATTTCTGGAAACTCAGGGAGTTAAAAAGTCTAGGAGGTCCAAGTCATAGGGAGCATCCATTTTTTTGTGGGTTTGGTCTCCAGGAGCTCACCCCACCCAGGTTCTCATAGTGAATATCTGAAAAAAAAAAATCCCCTTGTGCTTCAGACAGGGGGATGAAACAAACAACCTGATTTAAAAATGGGTAAAAGACCTGAACAGGTACCTCAACAAACAAGATGTACAAATGGCAAGTATGTATATGAAAAGATGTTCCACATCATTGTTCAATAGGGAATTGCAAATTAAAATAATAGTGAGATATCACTGAACACCTATTAAAATTGCCAAAATCCAAAACACTGACAACATCAAAGGCAGCAAGGTTATAGAGTACCAAGAACACCCATTCATTGCTATTGAGATTGCAAAATGGTACAGACATTTTGGAAAATAGTTTCTTACAAAACTAAATATACCCTTACCATGTGATACAGTAATTGTACTCTTTGGTATTTACTCAAAGGAATTGAGAACATGTCCACACAAGAACTTGCACACAATTGTTTATAGCGGATTTACTTATAATTGCCAAAACTGGAAAGCCACCAAGATGTCCTTCCATACATAAATAGATAAATAAAACTGTGGCACAACCAGACAATGGAATATTATTCAGTGCTGAAAATAAATGAGCTATCAAACCATAAAAAGACAAGGAGGAACTTTAAATTCATATTTCTAAGTGAAAGAAGCCAATCTGAAAAAGCTACAAAGTTTATGGTTTCAACTATATGACATTCTAGAAAAGGCAAAAGTATGGAGACAGTAAAAAGCTTAGTGGCTGCCAGGGGTTAGGGAAGGCAAAGATAAAAAGGTGGAGTACAGAGTATTTTTAGGGCAGTGAAAATTATTCTATATGGTATTACAATGATGGATACATAACATTCCACACTTGTCAAAACCCACAGAATGTACACCACCAAGAGTGAACCCGAATGTCAACTATGAACTTTGAGTAATAATGATAGATCAGTTCTAGGTTCATTGATTATAACAAATGTACAACTCTGGTGTGGGATGTTAATAGTTGGGGAGCTTGTGCATGTGGGGACAGAATGTACATGGGAACTCTCTGTACTTTCCACTTAAAATTGCTCTAAAAAATTAAAATCTATTAATTAAAGACAATTAAATAACATTATACATGTAAAGTACTTGGTACATAAAAAAAACACCCAGTAAATGAAAGTTGCGATCTCATTAACTTTGATTCTCACCATGCCTCCCACTCTACTCCAATCCTAAACTCCAGTCACACCCAACAAGTTGCACTTCTCCCATGTAACCATGCAGTTCTTGGGCTATCTTTATAACAATGCCGCTCAGCTCTAAATATCCTTTCCTTCCCTTCTTTTTTTGATCAACTCAAACCCATTCTTCCTTTTTTCATCATTTTATTTTATTTTCATCATGATAAGTACACTCTTTAATTCCCATACCCTACTTCACTCATCCCTCCACCCCCCTCTCCTCTAGTAACCATCAGTTTGTTTTCTATAGATAAGAGTCTGATTCTTGGTTTCTCTTTCTTTCCTTTGCTCATTTGTTTTGTTCCTTAAATTCCACATATGAGTGTGATTGTATGGCATTTGTCTTTCTCTGACTGACTTATTTCACTCAACATTATACTCTACCTCTATCCACATTGTTGCAAATGTCAAGATTTCATTCTTTTTTATAACTGATTAATACTCCATTGTATAGGGGCACCTGGGTGGCTCAGTCGTTAAGTGTCTGCCTTCGGCTCAGGTCATGATCCCAGGGTCCTGCGATCAAGCCCCACGTCGGGCTCCCTGCTCAGCAGGAAGCCTGCTTCTCCCTCTCCCACTCCCCCTGCTTGTGTTCCCTCTCTCGCTCTCTCTCTGTCAAATAAATAAAATCTTGAAAAAATATTCCATTGTATATATACACCACATCTTCTTTACCCATTCATCAATCAGTGGACACTTAGGTTGCTTCCATAGTTTGGCTATTGGAAATAATGCCACAAAAAACACAGGGGTGCATGTATCCCTTTGGATTAGTGTTTTTGTATTTTGGGGGGGTAAATACTGAGTAGTGAAATTACTGTATCATAGGGTAGTTCTATTTTTAATTTTTTGAGGAAACTTTAAGCTGTTTTTCACAGTGGCTGCAACAGTTTGTATTCCCAAAAACAGTGCACAAGGTTCCTTTTTCTCCACATCCTCACTGACACTTGTTTCTTGTGTTTGTGATTTTAGCCATTCTGACAGGTGTGAGGTGATATCTCACTGTAATTTTAATTTGCATTTTCCTGATGATGAATGATGTTGAGCATCTTTTCCTGTGTTTGCTGGCCACTTGTATACCTTCTTTGGAGAAATGTCTGTTTGTATGTTTTGTCAATTTTTTAATTGGGTTATTTGTTTTCTGGGTATTGAGTTGTATCAGTTCTTTATATATTTTGGATACTAAAACCCTTTATCAGATATGTCATTTGCAAATATCCTCTCCCATTCAGTAGCCTGATTTTTAGTTTTGTTGACTATTTCCCTTGCTGTGCAGAAACTTTATTTTGATGTAGTCCCAAGAGTTTATTTTTGTTTTTATATCCCTTGCCTCAGGAGACATATCAAAAATTTTGCTACAGTCAATGTCAGAGAGATTACTGCCTGTGCTCCCTTCAAGGATTTTTATGGTTTCAGGTCTTTAAACCATTTGAAATTTATTTTTGTGTATGGTGAAAGAAAGTGGTCCAGCTTCACTCTTTTGCATGTGGCTGTCCAGTTTTCCCAACACCATCTGTTGAAGAGACTGTCTTTTTCTGATTGTATATTCGTTCCTCCTTTATCAAAGATTAATTGACCATAAAATTGTAGATTTGCTTCTGGGCTTTCTGTTCTATTCCATTGATCTATGTGTCTGTTTTTATGCCAGTACCACACTGTTTTAATTACTACTCCTTTGTAATATAACTTGAAATCTGGAATTGTGGTCCCTCCAATTTTGTTTTTCTTTTTCAAGATTGCTTTGGCCATTCTTTTGTGGTTCTATACAAATTTTAGGATTGTTAGTTCTAGTTCTGTGAAAAATGCTGTTATTTTGATAGGGATTGCATTAAATCTGTAGATTGCTTTGGGTAGTATGGACATTTTAACAATATTTGTTCTTCCAACCCAAGAGCATGGAATGTCTTTCCATTTTCTTGCATCATCTTAAATTTCTTTCATCGGTGTTTTATAGTTTTCAGAGTACAGGTCCTTCACCTCCTTGGTTAAGTTTAATCCTAGATATTTTATTGTTTCGGGTGAAATTGTGAATGGGATTGTTTTCTTAATTTCACTTTCTGCTGCTTCACTTAGCGTGTAGGAATGCAATAGATTTCTGTACGTTGATTTCGTATCCTGCAACTTTACTGAATTCCTGTTATCAGTTCTAGTATTTTTTTGGTGGAGTCTTTAGTATCATGTAATCTGTAAAGTGACAGTTTTCTTCTTCCTTACTAATGCAGACGCCTTTTATTTCTTTATGTTGTATAATTGCTGTTGTGGACTTCCAGTACCATGTTGAATGAAAGCAGTGAGAGTGGACATCCTTGTCTTGTTCCTCACCTTAGGGGAAAAGCTCTGTTTTTCAACATTGAGTACGATATTGGCTGTGCATTTTTCATATAAGGGCTTTATTATGTTGAGGTATGTTCCCTCTAGACTCTACTTTGCAGAGAGTTTTTATCATGAATGGATGTTGTACTTTGTCAAATGCTTTTTGTGCACCTATTGAAATGATCATTTGGTTTTTATCTTTTCTCTTCTTGATGTGACATGCCACATTGATTGTTTTATAAATATTGAACCTCCTCTGTATTCTGGAATAAATCCCACTTGATTGTGATATATGATTTTTTAAATATATTGTTGGATTTGGTTTGCTAATATTTTGTTGAAGATATTTGCATCTATATCCATGAGAGATATTGGCCTGTAGTTCTCTTTTTTTGTTGGGTCTTTATCCGGTTTTGGTATCAGGGTGATACTGGCCTCATAGAATAAATTTGGAAGTTTTCCTTCTTGTATTTTCTGAAATAGTTTGAGAAGAATAGGTATTAAGTCTTCTTTAAATGTTTGGTAGAATTCATCTGTGAAGCCATCTGATCCTAGACTTTTGTTTTTTGGGAGTTTTTGATTACTGATTCAATTTCATTGCTGGTAATTGATCTGTTCAAATTTTCCATTTCCTCCTGCTTTAGTTTCAGTAGGTTTTATGTTTCTAGGAATTTATCCATTTCTTCTAAGTTGTCCAATTTGTTGGCATATAGGGTTTCATAATATTTTGTTACAGTTGTTTGTATTTCTGTGGTGTTGGTTGTTATTTCTCCTCTTTCATTAGTGATTTTATTTATTTGGGTCCTCTCTCTTCCTTTTTTTGATGAGTCTTCTTAAAGATTTATTGATTTTGTTGATCTTTTCAAAGAACCAGGTCCTGGTTTCATTGATCTATCCAACTGTGTTTTTTTGTTTGTTTGTTTTAGTTTCCATTTTGGTTTTTTTCTACTCTAATATTTATTATTTCCTTCCTTTTGCTGGGCTTGGGTTTTATTTGTTATTCCTTTTCTAATTCCTTTAGATATAAAGTTAGGTTATTTGAGATTTCTCTAGCTTCTTGAGATAGGTCTGTAGTCCTATAAAATTCCCTCTTACAACCACTTTTGCTGCATCCCAAAGATCTGGGACCACTGTGTTTTCATTTTCATATGTTTCCATGTAATTTTTATTTCTTCTTTGACCCATTCACTGTTTAGTAGCATGGTATTTAACCTCCATGTATTGATGCTCTTTCCACATTTTTTTCTTGTGCTTGATTTCTACTTTCATAACATTGTGGTCAGAAAAGGTGCATGGTATGACTTCAATTGTTTTGAATCTGTTCAGACTTGTTTTATGGCCTAATACATGAGATTAGGATTCTGGAGATTGTTCTATGTGCAGTCAAAAAAAAATGTGCACTCTGCTGTTTTAGGATGGAATGTTCTGAATATGTCTTTTTTTAAGATTTTATTTATTCATTTGAGAGAGAGAGAGAATGAGAGAGAAAGAGAGAGAGCATGGGGGGGCAGTCAGAGGGAGAAGCAGACTCCCCGCTGAGCAGAAAGACCGACATGCGACTCGATCCTCGGACTGCAGGATCATGACCTGAGCCGAAGGCAGTCGCTTAACCAACTGAGCCACACAGGCGCCCCCTGAACGTCTCTTAAATCCATCTAGTCCACTGTGCCATTCAAAGCCATCGTTTCTTTACTGATTTTCTGTTTGGATGATCTGTCCATTAATGTAAGTGGGCTGTTAACAACCCCTACTATTATTGTATTACTATCGATTATTTCCTTTATGTATGTTATTAACTTTTTATTTGGGTTCTCTCATTTTTGGATGCATAAATATTTATAATTGTTATATCCTCCCCTTGGATTGTCCCATTTATTATTGTATAGTGTCCTTCTTTGTCTCTTGTTACTAAATTCTATTTTTTTTGATATAAGTATTGCTACCCCAGCTTTCTTTTGATATCCATATGCATGGTAAATGTTTCTCCATCCCCTCACTTTAAATCTGCAGGTGTCTTTCAGTCTGAAATGAGTTTCTTGTAGGCAGCATATAGATGGGTCTTGTTTTTTGTTTGTTTGTTTTTACCCATTCTGTCACCCTATGTATTTTGACTGGACCATTTACTCCACTTGCATTCAAAATAATTATTGTTAGATATGTATTTATTGCCGTTTTGTTACTTGTTTTATGATTGTTTCTACACATTTTCTCTGATCCTATCTTCTCTTGCTCTCTTTCATGATTTGTTGGATTTCTTTAGTGATATACTTGGATTCCTTTCTCTTTTTTTTTTTGCACATCTATTCCTGGTTTTTGATTTGTGATTACCATTAGGTTTGTATATACCTTCTGCATATAGTAGTCTATATTAAGTTGATGTTGCTTAAGTTAAACCAAATCTTTACTCCTCTTCCAACCCACCCCAACATTTTAGATATACAGTGTCTTATTTTACATCATTTTATGTTATGAATCCCTTGACTGATTTTTATAGAAATATTTATTTTTATTGCTTTAGTATTTTTTACTTATCATACTCTCATTTATGGTCTTTCCTTTCCACTCAGAGTCCCCTTTAATATTTGTTGTAGGGCTGGTTTAGTGGCCATAAACTTCTTTAGTTTTTGTTTCTCTTGGAAATTTTATCTCTCCTTCTATTCTGAATGATCACCTTGCTGGAGAGAGTATTCTTGACTGCAGAGTCTTCCCTTTCAGCACTTCCCTTTCACCATATTATGCCTTTCCCTTCTGGTCTGCAAAGTTTCTGTTGAAAAATCCGGAGGGGCGGAGCAAGATGGCGGAGGAGTAGGAGACCTAGATTTCGTCTGGTCTCAGGAATTCAGCTGAGTAGGGATCAAACCATTCTGAACACCTACGAACTCAACAGGAGATCAAACAGGAGAGTAGCAACAACTCTGAACAGAGAAGCGACCACTTACTGGAAGGTAGGGCGTGTGGAGAAGTGAATCCGAGGCGATATTCCGGAGGATAGACGGCGGGGGAGGGGCCTCCGCCGGCCGCTTCTGGCAAGTGCTAGAGCCGCGGAGCACAAAATCGGACATTTTAGAAGTTGGCTCGGCGGAGGGACATCGCTGCAGTGGCTAAGCGGGGGGTGGAATCCTCCCAGGACAGTGTGGTCTCAGGACCCTTGGGGTCACAGAGAGACCGGGGGTGCCTGAGTGCGCCAGAGCTGCCAGGTATCAGAGCAGGGAAGCCGGCTGCAGAGACGGAGCAGAGTCGCGGGCTCTCAGCTCTGGGTTTCCATAAACTGTGATCCGCGGCCCAGTAGGGACACGGCCCCTCCAGGAGGGACCCAACAACCAGCAGATCCGGGGAGACTCCCCTTCCTTCCCGGGGAGGAGTGGTGCGGGAACGCACTGCAGGGATCTGCTGGGTTTGGAGACTCCACACGGTGTCGGGTGCCAGAGATAGCAACGCTCGATCACAGGCCGGGTGAGCACGGAGTGCGGCCGGAGACTGGGGACAAGGGAGTGACTGCTTTTCTCTGGGGGCGCACTGAGGAGCGGGGCCCCGAGTTCTCAGCTCCTCCGGGTGGAGATTGGGAGGCCACCATTTCTACCCTGGTCCTCCAAAGCTGTACCGAGAGCTTGCAGGGAACAAAAGCTCCTGAGAGCAAACCGGAGCAGCTTCCTTAGCCCGGACCACAAGGGCGGGGCAATTCCGCCTCCGGCAAAGACATTTGGAAACCACAGCAACAGGCCCCTCCCCCAGAAGATCAGCACAAACAGCCAGCAACCCAAGACCAAGTTGATCGATCAAGGAGAATGGGAGAACTCCAGCGCTAGGGGAATACTGCACATAGATTCATGGCTTTTTTTTTTTTTTAACCATGATTCATTATTTCATCAAAGTTAATTTTTGTTGACTGTTTTTTTTTTATTTTTCTTTTTCCCTTTTTCAACCAACATCTTATAAATCCCCTTTTTTAAAAAAAAAAAAAACATTTTTTATTTTTCATTTTTAGAGTCATATTTTATCCCTTCATAGTAGTTACCCTTATTTTTGGCATATATATATAAGTTGTTCTCTCTTTAAAATTTTGAGGTACAGTTTCTTCTAACAGATCAAAATATACCCTAAATCACTAGTGTATGGCTTTGTTCTAGTCTCCTGCCTGATCACATTCTCTCCCTTTTTCCTTTTTTTTTTTTCTTAAATCTTCTTTCTTTTTTCAAACAACTTATCTTATCAAGTCCTTTTATAAAATCTTTTATAATTTTCATCTTTACAGTCATCTTCCATCCCTTCATTGTATCAACCCTTATTTTGTACATATATGTCTTTCTTCCTTTAAAATCTTAGGAGGCACTTTTTTCTAACAGACCAAAATACGCCCAAAATCTAGTGTGTGGCACTGATCTATGCACTAGCCTGATCATATTTGATCATATTCTGCTTTTTTTGTATTGTTTTGTTTTTGTTTTTATCTTTTTTTTTCTTTTTTTTTTCTCTTTCTTTTTTCTTTCTTTCCCTTTCTTTCCCCCTGGTTTCAGGTCTTTTCTGATTTGCATACAGTATATTTGCTGGGGACGTTGTAAACCTGTTAGCATTTTGTTCTCTCATTCATCTATTCTCCTCTGGACAAAATGACAAGACAAAAGAAATCACCTCAGCAAAAAGAACAAGAGGTAGTACCGTCAGCCAGGGACCTACTCAATACGGACATTAGTACGATGTCGGACCTAGAGTTCAGAATCATGACTTTAAAGATACTAGCTGGGCTTGAAAAAACCATGGAAGTTATTAGAGAAACCCTTTCTGGAGAAATAAAAGAACTAAAATCTAACCAAATCGAAATCAAAAAGGCTATTGATGAGGTGCAATCAAAAATGGGGGCACTAAATGCTAGGATAAATGAGGCAGAAGAGAGAATCAGTGATATAGAAGACCAAATGATGGAAAATAAAGAGGCTGAGAAAAAGAGAGAGAAACAACTACAGGATCACGAGGGCAGAATTCGAGAGATAAGTGATACGATAAGACGAAACAACATTAGAATAATTGGGATCCCAGAAGAAGAAGAGAGAGAGAGGGGGGCAGAAGGTATATTGGAGCAAATTATAGCAGAGAACTTCCCTAATGTGAGGAAGGAAACAGGCATTAAAATCCAGGAGGCACAGAGAACCCCTCTCAAAATCAATAATAATAGGTCAACACCCCGACATCTAATAGTAAAACTTACGAGTCTCAGAGACAAAGAGAAGATCCTGAAAGCAGCTCGGGAGAAGAGATATGTAACCTACAATGGTAGAAACATTAGATTGGCAACAGACCTATCCACAGAGACCTGGCAGGCCAGAAAGGACTGGCAAGATATCTTCAGAGCACTAAACGAGAAAAATATGCAGCCAAGAATACTATATCCAGCTAGGCTATCATTGAAAATAGAAGGAGAGATAAAAAGCTTCCAGAACAAACAAAAACTAAAGGAATTTACAAACACGAAACCAGCCCTCCAAGAAATATTGAGAGGGGTCCTCTAAGCAAAGAGAGAACCTAAAAGCAGCAAAGAGCAGAAACGAACACAGACAACAGACAGTTAACAGTCACCTTACAGGTAATACAATGACACTAAATTCATACCTTTCAATAGTTACCCTGAATGTAAATGGGCTAAATGCCCCAATCAAAAGACAAAGGCTATCAGATTGGATTAAAAAACAAGACCCATCAATATGCTGTCTGCAAGAGACTCATTTTAGACCCAAAGACACCCCCACATTGAAAGTGAGGGGGTGGAAAATCATTTACCATGCTAATGGACACCAAAAGAAAGCTAGGGTGACAATCCTTATATCAGACAAACTAGATTTTAAAACAAAGACTGTAATAAGAGATGAGGAAGGACACTATATCCTACTTAAAGGGTCTATCCAACAAGAAGATCTAACAATTGTAAATATCTATGCCCCTAACATGGGAGCAGCCAATTATATAAGGCAATTAATAACAAAAGCAAAGAAACACATTGACAACAATACAATAATAGTGGGGGACTTTAACACCCCCCTGACTGAAATGGACAGATCATCTAAGCAAAAGATCAACAAGGAAATAAAGACTTTAAATGACACACTGGACCAAATGGACTTCACAGACATATTCAGAACATTCCATCCCAAAGCAACGGAATACACATTCTTCTCTAGTGCCCATGGAACATTCTTCAGAATTGATCACATCCTAGGTCACAAATCAGGTCTCAATCGGTACCAAAAGATTGGGATCATTCCCTGCATATTTTCAGACCACAATGCTTTGAAACTAGAACTCAACCACAAGAGGAAAGTCGGAAAGAACTCAAATACATGGAAGCTAAAGAGCATCCTACTAAAGAATGAATGGGTCAACCAAGAAATTAAAGAAGAATTAAAAAAATTCATGGAAACCAATGAAAATGAAAACACAACTGTTCAAAATCTTTGGGATACAGCAAAGGCAGTCCTGGGAGGAAAGTATATAGCAATACAAGCCTTTCTCAAGAAACAAGAAAGGTCTCAAATACACAACCTAACCCTACACCTAAAGGAGCTGGAGAAAGAACAGCAAATAAAGCCTAAACCCAGCAGGAGAAGAGAAATCATAAAGATCAGAGCAGAAATCAATGAACTAGAAACCAAAAGAACAGTAGAACAGATCAACGAAACTAGGAGCTGGTTCTTTGAAAGAATTAACAAGATTGATAAACCCCTGGCCAGACTGATCAAAAAGAAAAGAGAAATGACCCAAATCAACAAAATCATGAATGAAAGAGGAGAGATCACAACCAACACCAAAGAAATACAAACAATTATAAGAACATATTATGAGCAACTCTATGCCAGCAAATTAGATAACCTGGAAGAAATGGGTGCATTCCTAGAGATGTATCAACTACCAAAATTGAACCAGGAAGAAATAGAAAACCTGAACAGACCTATAACCACTAAGGAAATTGAAACAGTCATCAAAAATCTCCCAAGAAACAAAAGCCCAGGGCCAGATGGCTTCCCAGGGGAATTCTATCAGACATTTCAAGAAGAATTAATACCTATTCTCCTTAAACTGTTCCAAAAAATAGAAATGGAAGGGAAACCTCCAAACTCATTTTATGAGGCCAGCATTACCTTGATCCCAAAACCAGACAAAGACCCCATCAAAAGAGAGAATTACAGACCAATATCCTTGATGAACATGGATGCAAAAATTCTCACCAAAATACTAGCCAATAGGATCCAACAGTACATTAAAAGGATTATTCACCATGACCAAGTGGGATTTATTCCTGGGCTGCAAGGCTGGTTCAACATCCGCAAATCAATCAACGTGATACAATACATTAACAAAAGAAAGAACAAGAATCATAGGATCCTCTCAATAGATGCAGAAAAAGCATTTGACAAAGTACAGCATCCTTTCTTGATCAAAACTCTTCAGAGTATAGGGATAGAGGGTACATACCTCAATATCATAAAAGCCATCTATGAAAAACCTACAGCGAATATCATTCTCAATGGGGAAAGGCTGAGAGCTTTTCCCCTAAGGTCAGGAACGCGGCAGGGATGTCCACTCTCACCACTGCTATTCAACATAGTATTAGAAGTCCTAGCCACAGCAATCAGACAACAAAAAGAAATCAAAGGCATCCAAATCGGCAAAGAGGAAGTCAAACTCTCACTCTTTGCAGATGATATGATACTGTATGTGGAAAACCCAAAAGACTCCACCCCAAAACTGCTAGAACTCATACAGGAATTCAGTAAAGTAGCAGGATATAAAATCAATGCACAGAAATCAGTGGCATTCCTATACACCAACAACAAGACAGAAGAGAGACAAATCAAGGAGTCTATCCCATTACAATTGTCCCAAAACCATTAGATACCTAGGAATAAATCTAACCAAAGAGGCAAAGGATCTGTACTCAGAAAACTATAAAATACTCAGGAAAGAAATTGAAGAAGACACAAAGAAATGGAAAAACGTTCCATGCTCATGGATTGGGAGAATCAACATTGTGAAGATGTCAATGCTACCTAGGGCAATCTACACATTCAATGCAATCCCCATCAAAATACCATCCACTTTTTTCAAAGAAATGGAACAAATAATCCTAAAATTTGTATGGAACCAGAAGAGACCCAGAATAGCCAGAGGAATATTGAAAAAGAAAAGCAAAGCCGGAGGCATCACAATTCCGGACTTCCAGCTCTATTACAAAGCTGTCATCATCAAGACAGTATGGTACTGGCACAAAAACAGACACATAGATCAATGGAACAGATTAGAGAGCCCAGAAATGGATCCTCAACTCTGTGGTCAACTTATTTTTGACAAAGCAGGAAAGAATGTCCAATGGCAAAAAGACAGTCTCTTCAACAAATGGTGTTGGGAAAATTGGACAGCCACATGCAGAAGAATGAAACTGGACCATTTCCTTACACCACACACAAAAATAGACTCCAAATGGTTGAAAGACCTAAACGTGAGACAGGAGTCCATCAAAATCCTAAAGGAGAACACAGGTAGCAACCTTTTCGACCTTAGCCGCAGCAACTTCTTCCTAGAAACATCGCCAAAGGCACGGGAAGCCAGGGCAAAAATGAACTATTGGGATTTCATCAAGATAAAAAGCTTTTGCACAGCAAAAGAAACAGTCCACAAAACCAAAAGACAACCGACAAAATGGGAGAAAATATTTGCAAATGACATATCAGATAAAGGGCTAGTATCCAAAATCTATAAAGAACTTATCAAACTCAACACCCAAAGAATAATCCAATCAAGAAATGGGCAGAAGACATGAACAGACATTTCTCCAAAGAAGACATCCAAATGGCCAACAGGCACATGAAAAAGTGCTCCACATCGCTCGGCATCAGGGAAATCCAAATCAAAACCTCAATGAGATACCACCTCACACCCGTCAGAATGGCTAAAATTAACAAGTCAGGGAATGACAGATGTTGGCGGGGATGTGGAGAAAGGGGAACCCTCCTACACTGTTGGTGGGAATGCAAGCTGGTGCAACCACTCTGGAAAACAGTATGGAGGTTCCTCAAACAGTTGAAATTAGAGCTACTGTTCGATCCAGCAATTGCACTACTGGGTATTTACCACAGAGATACAAATGTAGGGACCCGAAGGGGTACGTGTACCCCAATGTTTATAGCAGCAATGTCCACAATAGCCAAACTGTGGAAAGAGCCAAGATGCCCATCGACAGATGAATGGATAAAGAAGATGTGGTATATATACACAGGGGAATATTATGCAGCCATCAAAAGGAATGAGATCTTGCCATTTGCAACGACGTGGATGGAACTGGAGGGTGTTATGCTGAGTGAAATAAGTCAATCAGAGAAAGACATGTATCACATGACCTCACTGATATGAGGAATTCTTAATCTCAGGAAACAAACTGAGTGTTACTGGAGTGGTTGGGGGTGGGAGGGATGGGGTGGCTGGGTGATAGACATTGGGGAGGGTATGTGCTACGGTGAGCGCTGTGAATTCTGCAAGACTGTTGAATCACAGATCTGTACTTCTGAAACAAATAACGCAACATATTTTAAGAAAAGAGAAAAAGAAGAAGATAACAGGAGAGGAAGAAAAGGGGAGTATGTCAGAGGGGGAGACGAACCATGAGAGATGATGGACTCTGAAAAACAAACTGAGGGTTCTAGAGGGGAGGGGGGTAGGGGGGTGGGTTAGCCTGGTGATGGGTATTGAGGAGGGCACGTTCTGCATGGAGCACTGGGTGTTATGAACAAACAATGAATCATGGAACACTGCATCAAAAACTAATGATGTAATATATGGTGATTAACATAACAATAAAAAATTTTAAAAAAACGAAAAAGAAAAATCCACTGATAGCCTTATGGAGGTTCCCTTTGTATGTAACTGTCTTCTTTTCTCTTGCCGTTTTCAAAATTTATTCTTTATTGCTTTTTGCCATTTTAATGACTACGTGTCTTTTTGTGGACCTCCTCGGGTTGAATTTTTGGGAGGATCTCTGCGCCTCCCGTATCTTGATATCTGTTTCCTTCCCCAGATTAGGGAAATTTTCAGCTATTGTTCCTTCAAATAAATCTTCTGCCCCCTTTTCTCTCTCTTCTTCTGAGATCCCTATATGCGAATGTTATTATGCTTGAAGAAGTCACTGAGTTCCATAAGACTATTCTCAATTTGCATGATTTTCTTTCCTCTCCTTTGCTCAACTTGGTTACTTCCCATTATGTCTTCCAGGTAATTAATTAATTTCTCTGCTTCATCTAGTTTATTTATTCCATTAAGTGTATTTTTTAATTTCATTTATTATGTATTTCATTTATTATGTTCCAGATCTTGATTGGTTCTCTTTTATCTATGTGTTAAGGATCTCACTGATGTCCTCCACTCTTTTCTCAAGCCCAGTGAGTATCTTCTATGATCATTAAAGAATCATTAAATTCTCTATCAGGCATATTACTTGTATCTGTTTCTCTTTGGTCTCCTGCTGTAGTTTGGTCCTGTTCTTTCATTTGGGAGAGATTTCTCTGTCTTCTCATTTTGTTTGACTTCCTGTGTCTGTTTTTGTCTGTTGGGAAGGTCAGCTACTTCTCTTGCTCTTGAGGATAATAACCTTATGATGAAGAGGTCCTGAAGTGCCCTGTAGTGTAGCGCCCCCTGTTCCCTAGGACCTGGCACTTGAGGGAGTGTCTCCTATGAGTGTTGTGTGTGCTCTGCTGTTGAGTCTTGGCCTTTTTCTTTCAGTCCAGTTGTCTGCAGAGGCTCTCTTTGCTTATTGTGGGCAGTGTTTGGTCCCCAGCAAGGTTAGGGCATGTTTTAACAAGGTGTGCAGTGGTCTCCTTGCTAAACAAAACCTGCCCCTACTGCCAGAATTGAGGTCCTACAAAACAAACAGGTAGGGAGATAGTGTTGGCAGGGTTTGCACTGATCTTCCAGGGGAGGAAGCCTGCAGCACCAGGACTAAGGCCAGCATGACTGGGAAGGGGAGATCCACTGAAGCACAGTGGGGCAGGGCTTGGTGCAAGCAAGTTAGGTAAGGAGTGTTGAGGCTGTGCTGATTCCCACAGGTGGCTCAGTTTTTTTATGCTGGTGGGTATGGGAGGGAAATGGTACCTGCCAACCCCTTTGTTCCTGGAGGGGTCTCCCCATGATCCTTGTCTTTCTGGACCATGCTCTTAAATGAGAAAATCAGTCTCCTTACCATCTGCCCCTGGTGTTTTTCAAACTGCTGATTCCACAGTGTATCTGCACAGGTTCTTTGCCATGCTGTGTCTTTAAGGGTGAGCACTCTGCTTCCTAATGCCCTCCAGGCTCTCCCAGAGCTGAGCTGCCAATTTTTTTTAATTCCTGGGTTTATGTCCTGCTGGTTGTAAGAACTCATGAAATTTGGCCCCTCTTGCTTTCAAAGGCAAATATTATGGGGATTCATCCTCCCCATTTGTGGGCTCCCCAGTGTGAAAGTCTGTTTTCTGCCTTTTTCCATGCCACCAGCTCCCTCCCCACTGTGGGTGGACATGGTCTGCTTTTTTCCCAGATCATATCATCACCCTTCCTACTTTCTTTGGTGTGGCCTCTTTAGCTTCAGTTGTGGAGTTTGTTCTGCCAGTCTTCAGGTTGTTTTCTGGGTTATTTAGGCTGATGTGAGTATTATCTAGTTGTATCCATGGGATGAGGTGAGCTTAAGGTCCTTGTTCCCAGCTGATGACTCCTACCCCTGCAGGTCCTTAATCAGGCTCCCACATGCAAAAGTTTGGAGCCATTTTTCTATGCCTTCAGGCTCTCTGTGTACACTGAAATTATAATTCTTATATGAAACTAGGGATCTGCTTATTTGTACGTATCACTCACTAGAACATGATCTCTTCTATAATAAGGACTACCTCTACTCTACATATTCCAAGCAATTCATATAAGTGCCAAACACAGAGTGGGAACTCAATCAATGTTTATTTATTAAATGAATAAATAGGGGAAAAATAAGCATATTTATTTTTCTTAGGTTCAGACAAGAATTGAAATACATTTCAAAAAAGAAATATGATACCATTCTACCATATTACCTAGGTTTGTTGTCAACACAATGATTTCCCTATAAGAGCACTGCCATTTCTTTCATTTATATATGCAACTAAATTTGAGTAGTGTGTTGTTTCACCTAATTAGGAAATGGGGGGAAAAAAAACAAGCCACAAACCACATTAGCAGTTGCCAGAAAAGTAATCTGGAACATGGTGTACACTAAAACAACAGCAATGAAAAATAAAATCAATGAAGAGCTTAGTGTAAACATGTATACTGCAAAATTAAAAACAGACTTAGGAAATTAGATGTCCTTCAGTTAATGTATTTTTGTTGTTTTGGGTTTGGGTGGGATTTGGGGGAGTTTGAAGTAAATGTTTCTGTTTGGCAAAGATTATGGGATATTTTATTTCTGAAAGCAATCAGTGATGAACAGGAATAGTTTCATCTTTTTTTCCTTAACATTATTTTATTGTTACTTTCAACAATCCCGAATAACAGTTTTCATTTTCAAAGCCATCAGGTAATATTATTGCATATGATACTGGGTAAATGTATTAAGTTAAAAATAGAAAACACAAAAATTACTGTTGCTGTAATAGCAGAGACTCAATCTTGCTCACCAATATATGCCCAGAATCTAGCAAAGTACTTGAAAGATTTAATAGTTGTGGAAGGAAGGGAAAGGAGAAAGAGAGGGCAAAGACAGAAAAAAAATAAGGGAAGGAAAGGAGAAAGAATTACTCCAAAGATAAGAAAAGAAAAGGTACAGAGTGGTTCTTTCACTGAGATTTTGTACTGCAAAATAGACTAAGGCATGAAGAAACAAAAGAAAAAGAATCCATATATATATTTAAATCTCTCTACTTAAATCCTACTTCTACTTAAATCCATTTCCTTCTTCTTCCTTGGCACATAGTTTAACTATATTTCTAAATCTCCCTTACAACTGAGTTACAATCCCCTTTATAATTTGCCTGTGACTGAGTTCCAGATAGTGGAATGTGAGCAGAAGTGATATTTGCCACTTCTAGGCTTAGTCTATATAATTTCTCATATATGCACCTGCCTGCTCTATCACCTTCCACTTGATGGATCTAACCATAGTAAGTTCCTAAATCCCTAAGGATAACAAATACAAGTATCTGGGTAGCTGAATGATGTCACAGACAAGAAACACCACACTACCCTGAGAATCCACACAGAATGGACCTTTCTACTGTTTGCACCATTACGTGTTTCACTGTACTTCTTTCTGTATAATAGTAAAAACAGTGGTACTTTGAAGAAGAGAGCTGCTGTAATGAAAACCTGGCTTACCAAGCAAGGAAACAAATATAGCAAGTTCGAAAGATCAAGATTCACGTCACACAACAGCTATATATTTTGTAAGCCTGCTTCATGTGATAACTTGTAAGGCAGACTAAGTGCCTACTGAGAAAAGAAGCTATTGGAAAGAGTCAGAGTATTAATTCATCTTGATTGTTCCTTGCTGTTTAAAGTAAGGTATTTAAGAGATGAGTGCACACAAGAAATTTATCATTTTGCAAGCAGAAATAGCAAGGATTAGAGAGAAGGTAGAGATTTGGGTCTTTCAATGTTTGAAAAAGTCAACTGTTCTTGTAACTTGAACAATAGAATAGACTGAAAAGTTTCTAAGAATAAAAAAGATACATTAATTATTTTCAGTTAAGCTAAGGAACTCATTAATTTCTGTTTCAGACAGTAAACAACAGGTTGCACAGGACTGTGATACTTGAGAAGAGAAACAAATAACATAAGCCCTACAATTAACCAATTTCTGCTTGGAAAAAAATTACTGGGCTATAGTGCAAGGAGAAAACACCAAGAGATCCCAGCAGTCATGAATCCTTGAGGACACACAGACTGGATTTCAAGAGGACCAAGACAGCTGGAACATACAGGAGAGTGTACCAGATAAAAGGGAGCTCTGGACAGAAAGAGCTCTAGAGATGTGCTTAGGGGTCCCCTTGAGTCTTTGAAGTATGCATGCATAAGGTAAAATGCTATGTGGCTGAGAAAAAAACAACTTCCAGGGAGCTCTAAACCAAACAATTCCAAGAGCTCACACAGGGCTGAGAATCATTTGCATTCCCACCAGCTAGAGTGAAGAGACCTGTTGAATTCAAGGCACCAAAAGGGTCAAACTTCAGTACAGGTTACTCCGGACCAACTTTTTAAAAAACCTAAAAATGAGCTTCAAAATAATGTAACTACCCACTAAAATAAAGTCCAACACATTTTTCAAAATACAATAAAACTCAGCAGTCAACAAAGATACACAAAGAAGGAATATGTGACCACAATCAGGAGGGGAAAAAAATCAGTCAACAGCATCTCACTTAGAAAACAGTGGAATTCACAGGTTATGTTAAAATAGCTGTTATAAATATGTACAAAATGTTCAAGGATATAAATAAAATGTGAAGATAATGAGTAAATAAAAAGAATATGTGAAGATGTCTATAAAACTTCTGTAGAACAAGCTATTCAATAACAATGTAGAATATACATCCTTTCCCAATGTACATTGGTCATTAATCAAAATGGACCATGGGTGCTATGAACAATCAAATAACTATGAATTTAAAAGGAATAAAAATCATGTCAGAAAGTTATTTGGAAAACGCCAAAAAATTAGGAAATTAAACAACGTATTTCTAAAGTACTATTAGTCAAAAATGAAGTCAAAGGGAAATTTAAACATACTTTAAACTGAATGAAATAAAAGCAGAACATATCAAAATTTGTAGTACACAACTAATTAAATATTTAGAGGGAAACTTATAACTTTAAAATATTACTATTACCAAATAAAAAAGATTCAAAACCAATGATCTAAGCTTCAACCTTAAAAAGCTAGAAAGAGAATAGCAAATTAAATACAAACTAAGTAGAAATAAAGAAATAATAAAAAGTAGAAGTAGATGAAATAGAATACAGGCAATAAATATAATCAATTAAACTAAATACTGATTATTTGAAAAGGTCAGTAAAATTGTCTACTCTCACACTCTGACTAAACGTTCTACTGGAGGCCCTAGCCAGTGAAACAAAGACAAATTCATTCAATTGTATAAAGTTTATAAAGAAAAGAGTAAAACTGTTTATTCACAGACAGCAACATTGTATATGTAAAATATCTTTTAAAATCTACAAAAGTCTACCAGAAGTAGTAAGTGGATTAACTGAGATCACATATTAAAAGGTCAAAATACAAAAATAAATTGTACACATCTATATATTGGCAATAAAAATTGTCAAATATTTATTTAAATACTACTTAATATTTTTTTAGAGAGGGAGGGAAAGAGAAAAAGAGACGAATGACGTAAGGGTCAGAAGGAGTGGGAGAAAGAGAATCATAAGCAGGCTCCATGCCCAGTGCAGAGCCTGATGCAGGGCTCAATCTCACAACCCTGAGATCATGACCTGAGCCAAAAACAAGAGACAGCTACGATTAACCAACTGAGCCACCCAGATGCCCCAATACTATTTAATATTTTAATAGTATCCAAAAACATAAAATACATAAGGATAAATTTCATAAAATATACGCAAAGACATGTGTGCTGAAAGCTATAATATACAAGTGACCTAAACAAATAAAAAGAAATGCCCTATCACTGACTGAGGCAGTCAATACTATTAAGTCAATTCTCTCCAAATCTATAGCAGCACTGTTCAATAAAACTCACTGCCATAATGGAAATGTTCTTTATGTAGTTTTTCCAATACAGAAGCCATTAATTACATGCGTTGAGTTAGCACTGGAAATGAGGTGTGACTGAGAAACTAACTTATTTTATTTTGTTTTAGCTAATTTTAACTTTAATTTGAATAGGCACATGTCGCTAATGGTTAGCATATTAAACAGCACAAGCTACACATTTAATGTAATACCAAACAAAATCCCAGTAAGTTTTTTGTAGAAAGTGACAGGCTGATTAAGAAATTCAAATGAGGGGCACCTGGGTGGCTCAGTCGTTAGGCGTCTGCCTTTGGCTCGGGTCATGATCCCAGGATCCTGAGATCGAGCCCCGCATCAGGCTCCCTGCTTGGTGGGAAGCCTGCTTTTCCCTCTCCCACTCCCCCTGCTTGTGTTCCCTCTCTCACTGTGTCTTTCTCTGTCAAATAAATAAATAAAATCTTAAAAAAAAAAGAAATTCAAATGAAAAGGCAAAGTACCTATTATAACCAAAACAATGATGAAAAAAATTGCACTATCTGATTTCGAGGTTTATTGTAAAGCTACACAAATTAAGATAGTGTGGTATTAGCATAGGAATAGACATATAGATAAATGAACAAGAAAAGAGTCCAGAATTAGAGATTACACACACACACACACACACACACACACACACACACACACGTATACACAATTGGTTTTGGACAAAGATACCAGTTCAATGGAGAAAGTATAGCCTGTTCAAAATAAATGGTACAGAAACTACTGTATATCCATATGGAAAATAATGAACTCTCACCTCCCTCACTTCACACCATCCACAAGAAAAGGATCACAGACCTAAATTTTTTTTCAGACCTAAATTTAAACCTAAAACTACAAAACTTCAAGGAGAAAACATAGGGCAAAAATCTTTGCAAACTTGGGTAAGGCAAAGATTTCTTAGAAAGGATTAAAAAGGATTAAAGGGGAGGAGTTAAGATAGCAGAGGATTAGGGGAACCCTAAGCTTGTCTCCTCCCTTGAATACAGCTAAGTAGTTATCAAATCATTCTGAACCCCCAAGAAATCAATTGGAGGTCTGAGAGAACAAAAACTGCAAGTCTACAAGTAAAAAACTGACATTTTGGAAGACAGGAGGTGTAGAGACTTGAATTCAGGGAGATATTGCTGTGGATATGGCCTTGGAGAAAAAGCCTGATTATGGAGGTTATGGCAAAGTATTATAAGCATCAGAGCACAAAATCAGAACTTTAAGAATTCTGTTACAGTGGCAGACATTCCTGACTTAAAGGTGCTCAGGTGGAGAAGTAGGGTGGAATCCTAGGTGCGACACCATGGTCTGAGGATCCCCTGGGTCACCAGAAGGATGGGTGGCACCTAAGTGCTACACTGTTCCCAGGCATAGGAGCAGGAAACCAACTGAGAACAGGGAGTGTAGTTGCTGGCTTTCTGCTCTGTATTGCCATAAACTGCAACCACTGCACGTTCCTGTCACCACTTTCCTGGGACAGGCCAGCAAATGGCAGAAGCATGGGGAGACCATACCAGGGAGAAATAGTGCAGGTCCATGCCACAGGAGTCCCTAAAATTTGTAGTTTTGAAACTCAGTAACATGCCTGAGATTAAAAAAAAAAAAAGATCTCAGACACAAGCAAGGTGAACACAGAATTCTGACGGAAACTGGGGAGGCAAGAGTGATTGATCACTCTTCTCTAAGGGCTCACTGAAGAGCGGCGGATGTGAATTTTCAGCTCTGGGGCTGGAGAGCTGAAGGCCGCCATATTCATCCCACCCATCAATGCAGAAAGCCTTCAGGGAGCAAACCAGTCCCACCTAATGGAGTCCAGAGCTGCTTACACCAAGCTCTGCCTCCCTGCACCCTGGAGGTGCATTTTCATTAGGGCAAGTCCACCTGAGAATCAGTGCAACAGGCCCCTCCCCCAGAAGACCAGTAGAAACAACTAGCTCATACAAAGTTTACTGATCATAGAGGGCTGCAAAGCTTCAGCTCTAAGGGAAAGTAGTATCTAGGATCCTTTGTACTTTTAGTCTTTAGTTTTTTATTATTGTTTTTTCAGTTTTTCTTATTTTTTTCAATTATTAATTTCTTTAATTTTAATATATACACTTTTCAAAAAAAAAAGAAGATAGCAGGAGGGGAAGAATGAAGGGGAGTAAATCGGAGGGGGAGATGAACCATGAGAGACGGACTCTGAAAAACAAACTGAGGGTTCTAGAGGGGAGGGGGGTGGGGGGATGGGTTAGCCTGGTGATGGGTATTAAAGAGGGCACGTATTGAATGGAGCACTGGGTGTTACATGCTAACAATGAATCATGGAACACTACATCAAAAACTAATGATGTAATGTATGGTGATTAACATAACAATAAAAAATTAAAAAATATGTATATACTTTTCATATATTTTTTGTTTCCTTTCCTTTTGTTGTATTTTATTTCTTTTTTTTTTTCTTATTTTGGGATCTAGATTCTTTTAACAAACAGACCAAAACACACCCAGGATCTAGTTTCTTTGGTTTGTTGCTGTTCTTGTTATTGTTGCTTTTGTTTCTTTGTTAGTTTCCCTTCTTCTTTTCTTCTCTGGACAAAATGACAAGATGGAGAAATTCACCCCAAAAGAAAGGACAAGAGGTAGGTAGTACTCACAGCCAGGGATTTAATCAATACAGATATAAGATGTCTAAACTAGAATTTAAAACAATGATTATAAGGATACTGGCTGGCTTTGAAAAAAGTATAGAAGACCCTAGAGAATCCCTTACTGCAGAGATAAAAGAACTAAAATCTAGACAAGCCAAAATTAAAAATGCTATAACCAAGATGCAATCCCAAGAGGGGGGCCATAAAAACAAGGATGGATAAAGTAAAGGAATGAATCAGTGAAACAGAATATAAAATTATGGAAAATAATGAAGCAGAAAAGAAGAGAGAAAGGTAAGGGACCATGAAGGTAGACTTAGGGAACTCAGGCACTTATTAAAATGTAATAACATTCATATAATAGGAGTCCCAGAAGATGAAGAGAAAAGGGGGCAGAAGTTGTTGGGTTTTTTTTAAGATTTTTTATTTGTTTATTTGACAGAGAAAGACACAGAGAGAGAGGGAACACAAGCAGGAGGAATGGGAGAGGGAGAAGTGGGCTTCCCGCCGAGCAGGGAGCCCAATGCAGGACTCGATCCCAGGACCCCGGGATCATGACCTGAGCTGAAGGCAGATGCTTAACGACTGAGCCACCCAGGCACCCTGTGGGCAGAAGTTTTATTCAAACAAATTATAGCTGAAAACTTCCCTAATCTGGAGAAGGACACAGATATTAAAATCCAAGAAGCACAGAGAACTCCCATTAAATTCAACAAAAGCCATTTATTGCCAAGGCATATCATAGTCAAATTCACAAAATACACATACAAGGAAAGGATCCTGAAAACAGCAAGGGAAACAAAAGTCCTTAACCTATAAGGAAAGACAGATCAGATTCAAAGGTGATCTGTCCACCGAAACCTGGTAGGCCAGAAAGGAGTGAAGGAAATATTCAACATACTGAATGGGAAAAACATGCAGCCAAGAATTCTTTATCCAGCAAGGCTGTCATTCAGAATAGAAGGAGAGATAAAGAGTTTCCCAGCCAAACAAAAACTAAAGGAGTTCCTGACCACTAAACTAGCCCTGTGGGAAATTTTAATCTTTGAGTGGAGAAAAAAATTAAAAAAAAAAAGACCAAAAGCAACAAGGACTAGAAAGGACCAGAGAAAATTACCAAAAACACTAACTCTACAGGTAACACAATGGCGCTAAATTCATATCTTTCAATAATCACTCTGAATGTAAATGGGTAGTGCATCAATCAAAAGACAAAGGGTTCAGAATGGATAAAAAAAATAAGATCCATCTATATGCTGCCATCAAGGGACTCATTTCAGACTTAAAGACACCGGCAGATTGAACATGAGGGGATGGAGAACCATCTATCATGGTAATGGACATCAAAAGAAAGCTGGAGTAATCATACATCAAATACACTAGGTTTTAAAGCAAAGACTAGATATAACAAGAGATGAAAAAGAAGGGCATTATATCACAATTAAGTGTTCTAGCCATCAAGAATATCTAACAAGGGGTGCCTGGGTGGCTCAGTCAGTTATGTGTCTGCCTTCAGCTCAGGTCATGATCCCGGGATCCTGGGATCGAGCCCCGCCTTAGGATCCCCGCTCAGTGGAGAGTCCGCTTCACCCTCTCCCTCTGCCTGCCACTCCCCTGCTTCCCCTGCTTGTGCTCTCTTTCTCTCTCTCTCTGTGTCAAATAAATAAATAAAATCTTAAAAAAAAAGATCTAAAATTGTAAATATGTATGCCCCCAACTTGGGAGTAGCCAATTATATAAATTAACTAATAACAAAATTAAAGGAACTCATTGATATAATACAATAATAGTGGGGGACATTAATACCCCACTTACAGTAATGGACAGATTATATAAGCAAAAGTTAATAAGGAAACAGAAGCTTTGAATGATACACTGGACCAGATGGACTTAACGGATATATTCAGAACATTTCATCCTAAAGCAGCAGAACACACATTCTTTTTCACTGCACATGGAACATTCTCCAGAACAGATCACATACTGGGTCACAAATCAACCCTCAATAAGTACAAAAAGACTGAGCTCATACCATGCATATTTTCAGACCACAGCGCTATGAAACTTGAAGTCAACCACAAGAAAAATTTGGAAAGAACACAAATACATGGAGGATAAAGAAAATCCTACCAAATAATGAATGGGTTAACCAGAAAATTAAAGAAGAAATAAGAAAATACACGGAAGCAAATGAAACTGAAAACACGACAATCCAAAAACTGGGATGCAGCAAAGGCAGTCCTAAGAGGGAAGTACATTGCAATACAGGACTTCCTCAAAAAGCAAGAAAAGTCTTAAATACACAACCTAACCTTACACCCTAAAGGAGCTAGAAAATGAAGAGCAAATATGGCCTAAAAACAGCAGAAGAAGGGAAATAATTAAGATCAGAACAGAAATAAATGATATAGAAGTCAAAAAAACAGAACAGATCAACAAAACTAGGAGCTGGTTCCTTGAAAAAATTAACAAAATTGATAAACTAGGCAGACATATCAAAAAGAAAACAGAAAGGACTCAAATAAGTAAAAGCACAAATGAAAGAGGAGAGAACCACAACCAGCACAACAGAAATACAAACATTTATAAGACAATACTATGAAAAATTATATGCCAACAAACTGGGCAACCTGGAAGAAATGGACAAATTCCTAGAAAACTATAAACTATCAAAACTGAAACAGGAGGAGATGGAAAATTTGAACAGACCCATAACCAGCAAAGAAATTAAATCAGTAATCAAAAATTTCCCAACAAACAAAAGTCCAGGGCTAGATGGCTTCCCAGGGGAATTCTACCAGACATTTAAAGAAGAGTTAATACCCATTCTCCTCAAACTGTTCCAAATAATAGAAATGGAAGGAAAACTTCCAAACTCATTCTATGAAGCCAGCATTACCTTAATTCCAAAACCAGACAAAGACTCCACTAAAAAGGAGAATCATAGGCCAATATCCCTGATGAACATGGATGCAAAATTTCTCAGTAAAATACTTGCTAATTAAATTCAACAGTACATTAAAAGAATTATTCACCACGATCAAGTAGGATTTATTCCTGGGCTGCAGGGGTGGTTCAACATGCACAATTCTATCAACGTGATACACCACATTAATAAAAGAAAGGATAAGAACCATATGATCCCACCAATAGATACAAAAAAAAAAAAAAAAAGACATCTGACAAAATACCGCATCCTTTCTTGGTAAAAACCCTCAACAAAGTAGGGAGAGATGGTACATACCTCAACATTTAAAGGCTATATACAAAAGACCCACAGCTACTACCATCCTCTATGGGGAAAATCTGAGAGCCTTGCTCCTACAGTCAGCAACAAGACAAGGATGTCCACTCTCACCATTACTATTTAACATAATACTGGAAGTCTTAGCCCCAGTAATCAGACACCAAAAAGAAAAGAAAAGGCATCCAAATTGGCAAGGAAGACGTCAAACTTTCACCATCTGCAGATGACATGGTACTCCTTGTAGAAAACCCAAAAGACTCCAACAAAATATTGCTAGAACTCATACATGAATTCAGCAAAGTTGCATAATATAAAATCAATGTGCAGAAATCTGTTGGATTTCTACACACCAAGAGCAAAGCAGCAGAAAAAGAAATCAAGAAATTGATCCCATTTGCAATTGCACCAAAAACAATAAGATATCTAGGAATAAACCTAACTAAAGAGGTCAAAGATATGTACTCTGAACACTACAGAAAACTTATGAAAGAAATTGAAGAGGACACAAAGAAATGGAAAACATTTCATGTTCATGGATTGGAAGAACATTGTTAAAATGTCTATACTACCCAAAGCAATCTAAACGTTTAATGCAATCCCTATCAAACCACCACCAGCATTTTCACAGAGCTAGAATAAACAACCCTAAAATTTGTATGGAACCACAAAAGACCCCGAATAACCAAAGTCCTGAAAAAGAAAAGCAAAGCTGGAGGCATCGCAATTCTGGACTTCAGGCTATATTACAAATCCGTAGTCATCAAGACTTATGGTACTGGCACAAAAACAGACACAGAGATCAATGGAACACAGTAGAAAACCCAGAAATGGACTCAGAACTATATGATCAACTAATCTTCAACAAAACAGGACAGAATACCCGACGGAAAAAAGACAGTCTCTTCAACAAATGGTGTTGGGAAACTGGACAGCAACATGAAGAAGAATGAAATGGACCACTCTTACATCATACACAAAAGTAAATTCAAGATGGATGAAAGACCTAAATGTGAGACAGGAAACCATCAAAATCCTAGAGGAGAACACAGGCAAAAACCTCTTTGACCTCGGCAGTATCAACTTCTTATTAGACACATCACCAGAGGCAATGGAAACAAAAGCCAAAAATGAACTACTGGGACCCCATCAAGATAAAAAGCTTCTGCACAGCAAAGGAAACAATCAACAAAACTAAGGCAACATATGGAATGGGAGAAGATATTTGCCAACAAGATATCTTATTTAGGGTTCGTATTCAAAATATATAAAGAACTTACCAAACTCAACACCCAAAAAACAAATAATCCAATTCAGAAATTGGCAGAAGACACGAATAGACACTTTTCCAAAGAAGACATCCAGATCACTAACAGATGCTCAACATCACTCATCATCAGGGAAATACAAATGGAAACCACGATGAGATACCACCTTATACCTGTCAGAACAGCTAAAATTAACAACACAAGAAACAACAGGTGGGAATGCAAACTGGTGCAGCCACTCTGGAGAACGGTTTGGAGGTTCCTCAAAAAGTTACAAATAGAATTAACCTATAATCCAGCAATTGTACTACTAGGTATTTACCCAAAGGATACAAAGATACAGACTAGGAGGGGTACATGCACCCCAATGTTTACAGCAGCATTATCAACAATAGCCAAACTATGGAGAGAATCCAAATGTCCATCAACTGAAAAGTGGATAAAAAAGATGTGATATATATATATAATATATATATATACACACACACATATATGTGTATATATATAAAATATACATATATTATATATATATAAAATATATCATGATGTATATATCTATATACAAGGGAATATATATGTAGATATATATAATGGAATATTATTCAGCCATCAAAAAGAATGAACTCTTGCCATGTGCAACAACGTGGATGGAACTAGAGTATTATGCTAAGTGAAATAAGTCAGTCCAAGAAAGACAAATACCATATGATCACACTCATATGTGAAATCTAAGAGAGAAAACAGATGAACATACAGGAAGGAAGGGAAGAAAGAAAAGGAGAGAGGGAAACAAAGCATAAAGAGACAACAATAGAGAACAAACGGGGGTTGATGGTGGGAAGTAGGTGGGGGATGGACTAGATGGGCCACAGGTATTAAGGAGTACACATTGTGATGAGCACTGGGTATTGTATGTGAGTGATGAATCACTAAATTCTACTCCAAAAACCAATATTGTACTGTATGTTAACTAACAAAATTCAAGTAATAAATAAATAAATTAAATAAATAAATGAATGAATGAATAAAATGGCTTAAAATGTGGAGGATATTTTTAAAATTTGTAAGTTGCACATCATCGATTTAAAACTTGTTCTTTGAAAAAATGAAAAGAAAGCTTTAAGAAATAATAAATAAAATTTATTCTTTTAAAATATAGTAGGGGGTGGGAGGGATGGGGTGGCTGGGTGATAGACAATGGGGAGGGTATGTGCTATGGTGAGCACTTGAATGTTGAATCACAGACCTGTATCTCTGAAACAAATAATACATTATATGTCAAAAAAAAAAAAAGATAGTAGGAAGGGAGAAATGAAGGGGGGGAAATTGGAGGGAGAGAAGACCCATGAGAGACTATGGACTCTGAGAAACAAACTGAGGGTTCTAGAGGGGAAGGGGGTGGAGGGATGGGTTAGCCTGGTGATAGGTGTTAAAGAGGGCACGTACTGAATAGAGCACTGGGTGTTATAGGCAAACAATGAGTCATGGAACACTACATCAAAAACTAATGATGTAATGTATGGTGATTAACATAACATAATAAAATTTAAAAAAACAGAATAATATTTTAAAAGTAAGCTATAAATGGAGAGAAAATATTTACATTACATGGCAAAAGATCCATGTCAAAATATATTTTTTTAAACTTCATGGGGCGCCTGAATGGCTCAGTCGGTTAAGTGGCTGCCTTCAGCTCGGGTCATGGTCCCAGGGTCCTGGGATGGAGCCCTATGTCAGGCTCCCTACTCAGCAGGGAGCCTGCTTCTCCTTCTCCCTCTGCCTGCTGCTCTGCCTACTTGTGCTCTCTCTATCTCTCTGTCAAATAAATAAATAAAATCTTTTAAAAATAAAAATAAAAAATAGGGATGCCTGGGTGGCTCAGTCAGTTAAGCGTTTGCCTTAGGCTTAGGTCATGATCCCGGGGTCCTGGGATCGAGTCCTGCATCTGGGTCCCTGCTCAGCAGGAAGCCTGCTTCTCCCTCTGCTTGTGCTCTCTCTCTCTCTCTCTGACAAATAAATAATAAAATCTTAAATAAATAAATAAATAAATAAAACTTCATAACTTAATACTAAGAAGACAGATCATTTAAAAATAGGCAAAAGATCTAAACAACACATCACACAAAAAAATTTATGAATGGCTTACAAGGACATGAAAAGATGCTCAGCATCATGAATCATCAGAGAAATGCAAATCAATACCATGACACAGACATTACAGTGATTGCAATTAAAATAAAACTAAAATAAAAATACCAAGCATTGGTGAGTATGTGGAGCAACTGAAACATTCATCTATTGCTGCTAGGAATAAAAGTTGTACATCGTTTTGGAGAAGAGCTTTGGGGTTTCTTAAAAACATTAAACATACACCTACCCAGCAATTCCACTCTTAAGTATTTTCCCAAGTGAAATGAAAACATATGAACATAGAAAACTTGTATAGAAATATTTATGGCAGGGGTGCCTGGGTGGCTCAGTCAGTTAAGCATCCGACTCTTGATTTCAGCTCAGGATATGACCTCAGGGTTGCAACACCGAGCCCTATGTTGGGCTCTGGGCTGGGCATGAAGTCTGCTTAAGATTCTCTCTCTCCCTCTGCCCCTAACCCCCTCTAAAAAAAAAAATATATATATATATATATATAATAAATATATATATATTTATGGCAGGTTTATTTATAATCGCTTATTAGAAAAAAACTAAAATTCTATCAACAGGTTGAATGGATCAACTCAATGTAGCATATCCACACAGTGAAATAACCATTCATCAATTTAGAAGAATGAACTACTGAAACATGCAGCAGCATGGATGAATCTCAAGAAACATGCTGAGAGCAAAGGAAGCCAGGCATCAAGAGTACTTTCTGTATGATTCCATTTTTATATGAAACTCTAGAAAAGACAAATCTAATTTATTGTGACAAAAAGCAGATCAGTAGTTTCCTGAAGCAAGGAGTGAGGGACCAGGGTGAGACACTGAAAAGGAACACAAGAAAACCTTTATGGGTGATGGAAATGTTATCTTGGTTGTGGTGGTAGTTGCATGAGTGTATATATTTGTCAAAACTTACCAAACTTTACACTTAAAATGCATACCTCCCTACCCAAGCCTATAGTCTCAGGTAGCCTCAAGGTAACCCCGGTAAGTTGAAAGAGAGAGAAGAGGGTTGAGGAAAAGGTACTGATGGCAAAGAAACAAAGAAATAGAATAGATTTAAGACCTATGTCTGTGGAAAAAGTTTTGTACACACAATTAGCTGTACATGGAGTTATTAGAAGCAGAGAGTTAAGCTTACGGAGTTTTTTAGGAAATTGTATTCCCAAAGAAACAAAAAGCTTGGCCGAAAAAAGACTTTGACCGTATGAGTCTTTAAGCAAACTTTATGGCCCCAAGTTTTTACAAGTAGATAGCAGGCTGTAAAAGCTATGCATCTCCCAAGTAGGTCAAATCCCTTGTTTCCACTTCAGATTTGTCAGATTTGTCATAGAGCGTAACAGACAAGGAACAAACTCCCGGAAGCAGTCCTGGGAGAACAATGGACAATGGACGAGGGCGTTCCTCCAAGAAAGCACACTTAGGATTTAATCAAGAAACTTCTTTCACTGCCAGTGTAGGACCTGGAAGTCTTCACAGTGCCTGCCCAGTAGGATTCTATCATTGCTATGGATCTGGGATGTTACATATTTCCCACTCTCACCTTTCTCATACAGTTTTCATTGTAGACAATAACTAATCATGCTCCTCACACAGCCCTCAGCAATCTATTTGGCATCCTGAACAGATAACTCAGACTGCTGACTGCTGACCACAAAATGTTCTGGCCCAGATGTAATGTATGGTGATTAACATAACAATAAAAAATTATTAAAAAAAATGTTCTGGCCCAGAACACCATCCAGGGACACTGTTGGCAATAGCCTGGACTCTCTTTTAACTGGAATCCTAGCTGGTTAACTTGGGATTCGTTGAAAGCACCAGATGGCTCTTTTTCAATGTCACCCTTCACTCTCAAACCAAATTCAAGTTCCTCTGGTCAGCTATTCTCTTCTGAACAAGAATTTCTCATACAGCAAAAGTTTCCATTAAGTCCTTCAGCTCTGCTGGGACCTACTAAATAGGGAACATGATTTGCATTACATTGACAGCTACAGGCACCATTACCAGAAACTGTGGTTTACACACACACACACATATACACACACAATTACATAGGTAATACAACTGCTTTTTGAAAAGGTGGCTCTGGCTTTGTGCATCATAATGGGTTATAAAGATAACAACACATGAACAAAGAACCTTGGGCAAGTGATATTGTTGGCAACCCTAAGAAAAGACAGGCAAGAAGGAAGTGGAAAGCAAGGGTTAACACTGCTGAGTAAGGTTTAAATTTAGCATCTATACACTTCCTGAAAATACTACAACTATCTATTGGTTTTTTTAAGGTCTTTTATAACAGAAATTCCTGCAGGAAAAATGTTTGTAAGTCTGAAACTCGATAGCCACAAACCCACTTTTTAACCAATGAAACAAATTAATCTTATGTAACACTTTTATAGAGCTTATTACGTGACAGGTACTTTTCTAAGTACTTCACAGACATTTACTCATTTAAATTCATAATAATCTAATAAGGAAGGTATTATTATTATTATCCCCAATTCACAGATGAGGGAACTCAGACATAGATTAAGAAATTTGCCTAAGATCACACAGCTTGTAAACTGTGGAGCCAGGATTCAAACCCAAGCTGCTTGGCTCCAGAGTTTCTGCTATTATCCATTAGGCTGTACTGTTTGAAAATGTAATTTTTATAAGTCTTATGCTTCTATTAATGCAATTTCTTCTTAAGGCAAAATTTCTTAAGAAGGTTTCTTGATTATCTCAGCGGAACAGCTTGCACCTTCATTCCAACATGCTGTCCACTTCTTCCCCTTGCTGCCTTTCTGCCAGTCCTTTCTACTGTGCCATCTGGAACCATCTTTATTGACATCAAATTACTCCAACACACTCAGTGCTCTGGTCTAAACAGTCTCTCTCACATCCTTGCCTTCATTTAAACCCAGATCTCTCCTTCATGCCTCTCAGGTGAAAACTGCAAACTGCATATTCTCCCAGGCTCCAATGACCCGAGGGTTGGAGGAAGACAGAATGAAGGTTAATAAAGTTTTCTTACCCTCAGTGCTGCTCCAAACTAAAATCTTCTACCTTCACATAAAAAACATTGCTTTGGAGCCTCACATCATCTGGTTATATAGCACCCTCTATTCTTCCTTGTTGCTGTCATCTACCAAATGCTGGGACGCCCATCTTCAACACACACACAAATACACACACAGACACACTTTATTGAAGGTTTTAGAATCGTACTTCTCACTACCCTTATTTCCACCATTATCTGGGCAGCATCAGTGTATGTGAGGATGATGCATCCAGTTCTCTTTATGTATTGAGTCTCTTGACCTCTTCCATTCAATAATTTTCACCTATATGCCATTTTTAGCAATTTCCTCCCATGACCACATCCTGGACATTTATAACCTTGACTTGTTCCAGCTGTAAATCATAAGCTCCAATATTCTACTCTTTAACCACAAATTCCTATTCTTCCAATTCCTTCATTCACCTACTATGAATAGTGCATTGCTATTCTCCAGTCTCGTCCAGAACCCCATCCCTGAACCATCCATTTCCCCAAAAATTTATAGGTCTTTTTTGGCTTCATTCTCTTCCCTTCTTGTGAGATTTTACAGTCCATCTCCCCAATTATTATTTTTCCAATATCCTCAACTCTTTTGCCCATTTTGTCTTCTACTCACCTAATCCAGCAAAATTCTAACCCAAAAGCAATCAAAGCTTTTTCCTCTTTAACCCCCAACTGCCAAATGTTTCTGGGAATTACACAAGCCTGAAGTCTGGTGCGGATGGACTCTGATCTCAGTGGAGTTCTTCAGAGTTGGCACACTTTCTCCTTCTCCCTTTCTCCACAGAGGCTGTTCAAAATACCTCTCTTCTCAAAGATCTTACACAGCCCTCGTCTCTCCTATACTCCTTCTGCACCCCACTCTCAGTTCTTTCTCAGCCAGTAGTCTTGTTCCTACTTGAAGAGAAAAACCTATTTTAACAGGCAATAAATTCGTCAAATGCCTCTCCAGATATCTATAAATTAACCTCTATCTGCATGTACTCTCTTACTTCACTCTTGCCTCTGTGGAAGAAATAATTCTTCTACTCAATGATCATAGCAAACATCCAAGAAATGTTGGAGAGGAAGAACAGAAAGAAGAAGAAAAAAGGAAGGAGAGAGAGGGTGGGAGGTAGGCTGGAGACAGGAAGGAAGGAAGGAAGGGAGGGAGGGAAGGAGGGAGGGGATTCCTGAAAAACAGGGAAAATGAAAATCTTATAAAAATTTAGAAGAGTTTTGGGGCGCCTGGGTGGCTCAGTTGGTTAAGCGACTGCCTTCAGCTCGGGTCATGATCCCGGAGTCCCAGGATCGAGTCGCGCATCAGGCTCCCTGCTCGGCGGGGAGTCTGCTTCTCCCTCTGACCCTCTTCTCTCTCTCGTGCTATCTCTCATTCTCACTCTCAAATAAATAAATAAATAAATCTTTAAAAAAAAAAATACCCAAGCAAAACTTTAAAAAAAAAATTTAGAAGAGTTTTGTTTTGATTTAATGATCATATTTGATTTATAATGCCCACAAAATAACTGTATGGATCTGGTTTGGATGGACATTCTGAGAATGGCTTACAGAATATGTTTCTATAGCAACTTTTTTAAAAAGCTACTATGCAAATGGCAATGTCAGATGCTTGTACTTTAGAATCGTACTTCTGCAGAATTCAGGAGTAAGATTTCATTGCATAGATAACTTTATTGTGTTTTAAATGTCTCTGAATTTTGAAACAAGGAAGACATGAGAATACAACTGTTCTATAATACTAAAGTCACTTTAATCAAACACTTCCACCTTGAATAGCATTGCAACACTTACCCATATGTTAATATGAAGAGAATTCTTGAGCAAAAAAGATTTGTATCACCAATATGCAATTATAATGAAGGGAAAAATATGTTTTATTGCTTTTTTCTTTTTTATTGAAGTATAATTAACATACAGTGTTATATTAGTTTCAGGTACATAATATTCAACAATTCTACAATACTTAACGCTCACCACAGTAAGTGTAGTCACAATTTGTCACCAAACATTATTGCCATCTGATTGACTATATTCCCTATGCTGGACTTTTCATCCTTGTGACCTATTTATGTTGTAACTGAAAGTTTGTACCTCTTAATCCCCTTTATTTCACACACACTCACACACACTCACACTCACACACACACACACACACACACACCTGCCTCCCCTCTGGGTAACTACCAGTTTGCTCTCTGTATTTAAGAGTCTGTTTTATTGTTTGTCTCTTTCTTCCTTTGTTCATTTGTTTTGATTCTTAAATTCCACACATGAGTGAAATCACATATTTGTCTTTTTCTGTCTGACTTATTTCATTTAGCATTGTACTCTCTAGGTCCACCCATGTTGCAAATGGCAATATTTCATTCTTTTTTTTGACTGAGTAAATTCCATTGTGTATATACCACCTCTTCCTTATCCATTGACAGACATTTGAGTTGCTTTCGTATCTTGGCTATTGTAAATAATGCTGCAATAAACAAAAGTGCATCTATTTTTTTCAAAAGAGTGATTTTGTTTTCTTTGGGTAAATACTCAACTGTGGAATTACTGGACCATATGGTAATTCTATTTTTAATTTTTGAGGAAACTGCATAACATTTTCCACAGTGGTTGCACCAATTTGCACTCTCACAAACAGTGCATGATAGTTCCTTTTTCTCCACATCCTTGACAACAATCGTTATTTGTCTTTTTTATTTTAACCGTTCTTACAGGTGTGAGGTGCTATCTCACTGTGGTTTTGATTTGCATTTCCCTGATAATTAGTGAAGTTCAGCAGGTATCTGTTGGCCATCTGTATGTCTTCTTTGGAAAAATGTCTGTTCATATCTTTGGCCCATTTTAATTGGATTATTTGGTATTAAGTTGTATAAATTCTTTATATATCTTGGATATTAACCCCTTATTAGATATAACATTTGCAAATATCATCTCCCATTCAGTAGGCTGTGTTTTCATTTTGTTGATGCTTTCCTTTACTGTACACAGCTCTTTATTTTGGCAAAGTCTTAATAGTTTAATTTTTGCTTTTGTTTCCCTTGCCTGAGGAGACACATCTAGGAAAATGTTTCTATGGCTAATGTCAAAGAAATTACTGCCTAAGATTTCTCCCAGGAATTTTAAGGTTTTAGGTCTCACATCTAGGTCTGTAATCCATTTCAAGTTTATATTTGTATATGATGTAAGAAAGTGGTCCAGGTTTATTTTTTGCATGTAGCAGTTTTCCTGACACAATTTGCTGAAGATACTATCTTTTTACCATTTTATATTCTTGCCTCCTATGTTCTAGATCAATTGACCATAAAAGCATGGGTTTATTTTCAGAGTTTCTGTTATGTTTCATGATGTTTGTGTCTGTTTTTGTGCCTGTACCATACTGTTTTGATTACTACAGCTTTGTAGTGTATCTTGAAATCTAGGATTGTAATACTTCCAGCTTTGTTCTTCTTTCTCAAGATTTCTTTGGCTATTTGGGGTCTTTTGTGATTTCTCTCTCTTTTTAAACAATTTGTTTATTTGAGAATGAGAGAGAGAGAGAGAGCACAAACGAGGTGGGGAGGAGCAGAGGGAGAGGGAGAATCAGACTCCCTGCTGAGGAGGGAGCCAACGTGGGGCTCGATCCCAGGACCCTGAGATCATGACATGAGCTGAAGGCACACACTTAACCAACTGAGCCACCCAGGTGCCCAGGGGTCTTTTGTGATTTCATACAAATGTTAGTAATATTTTTTTAGTGCTATGAAAACTGCTGTTGGTATTCTGACAGGGATTGTATGAAATCTGTAGGTTGCTTTGGGTAGTATGGACATTTTAACAATATTGGTTCTGCCAATCCATGTGCATGCAGTATCTTTCTATTTGTGTCATCTTTAATTTCTTTCACCAATCTTTTATAGTTATCAGAGTACATGTCTTCCACCTTCTTGGTTAAGTTTATTCCTAAGTATTTTATTCTTTGGGGGGCAATTCTAAGTAGGATCATTTTCTTAATTTCTATTTCTACTACTTCATTATTATTGTATAGAACTGCAACAGATTTCTGCATATTAAGTTTATATCCTGAAACTGTACTGAATTCATCTATCAGTTCTAGTAGTTTTTTGGTGGATTCTTTAGGGTTTTCTATACACAGTATCATGTCATCTGCAAATAGTAACAGTTTTACTTCTTTCTTACCAACTTGGATGCCTTTTATTTCTTTTTTATTATTGGATTGCTGTGGCTAGGACTTCCAGTACCACAGTGAATAAAAGTGGTGAGAATGGACATCCTGGTCTTGTTCCTACTCTTAGAGGAAAATCTCTTGGTTTTTTTTTCACCATTGACTATGATGTTAGTTGTGTGTTTTTAATAAATGGCCTTTATCATGTTGAGATATGTTCCCTCTAGACCTACTTTGTTGAGAATTTTCAACATGAGTGAATGCTGCACTTCATCAAATGTTTTTTCTGCATCTAGTGAGGTGATCATATGGTTTTCATCTTTTCTCTTGTTAATACACTATAGCATATTGATTGATTTGTGCATATCAAATCACCTTTATGTCCCTGGAATAAATCCCACTTGATCGTGGTGAATGACTTTTTAAATGTATCGTTGAATTTGGTTTGCTAATCTTTTGTTGAGGATTTTTGCATCTATGATCATCAGAGATATCGGCCTGTAGTTTTCTTTTTTTGTAGTGTCTTCTCCGGTTTTGGTATCAAGGTAATGCTGGCTTCGTAGAATGTATTTGGAAACTTTCCTTCCTTTTCTATTTTTTGGAGTACTTTGAGAAGATAGGTATTAACTCTACTTTAAATGTTTGGTAGAATTCACCTGTGAAGTCATCTGGTCTTATACTTTTGTTTGGAATTTTTGGATTACTGATTTAATTTCATCATTAGCAATGGGTCATTCAAATTTTCTATTTCCTCCTGATTCATTTTTGGAAGGCTATAGGTTTCTAGGAATTTCTCCATTTCTTGTAGGTTGTCCAATTTGTTGGTACATAATTTTTCATAATATTCCCTTATAATCTTTTTTATTTCTGTGGTATGGGTTGTTATTTCTCCTCCTTCATTTCTGAGTTTATTTATTTGAGACCTCTCTCTTTTTTTCTTCAGGAGTCTGGTTAAAGGTTTACCAATTTTGTTGATCGTTTCCAAGAACCAGCTCCTGGTTTCACTGATCTTTTCTATGTTTTTCTAGTCTCTATTTCATTTATTTCTGCTCTAATCTTTATTATTTCATTGTTTTTACTGGCTTTGAGCTTTGCTTGTTCTTCATTTCCTAGCTCCTTTAGGTATAAGACTAGGTTGTTTTATTGCTTTCTTACATACTTTTTAGTCATTCTCATAAATAGTTTTTCTCCACATTAAAATTTCTACATTCAAACTCCACAAAGAGCAACTCTGGGAAGGTGCAGACTTGTTCAAGCAATGTCTTTACAGTGACCCCCAGTGGCAAAAGGAATGAACGTGTCACTTTTAGAAATCCACATCTCCATGGCTTTTCACACTGATAAAATCTTGATGACAATAACAAGTTCCATTTTAACAGCACGTTCATTTTTGCCAAAATGCCTCACATTTTTCTCTTTTGTTCCTATTTTTTAATTTCAAGTGTTACATATACATATGCATATTCAAGTTCTAAATCTATTCTATTCTCTTTGATATTTGATAGTAAATTTTATAACCCAGGCCATTTTATTTTTCCCAATCATAATAACATATGAAAAATATATACTTTAAAAAATATATATTTTAAAAAAAGCTTTTTTAAGCTTTATTAAAAAGCTTTTTTTAAGCCTATAAGATGAATATTTTTATGGTCATGTTTCCAATTCTAATATTCAACATACTTTTTTATGATATACATATAGTTATAAAGAATTATATATGACATATATAAACATAGGAAAATCTTAGATATAATTTTAAGACTCAAGATACTTTTTTAAAGCTCAAATGGAAGTCCTCTACTTTGACAAACCCATTTGCCAAACTACAGATGAACTACTCTCGGCAAAGGGGCTGATTTCTAACAGAAGATTAACAAACTTACTTGAATTGCATATGCGTGAAACTCTTAAAATTGAAGTACATACAATGTAAACTGGCAACATGAATTTGAAATGTGCATCTGTAATTCTCAGACTTCAGAGTATAATATTATGATGATACATTCCATAAACCTCCTATCAAAGTCTTGATCATACACAAGATTGCAGGATCACATGTACCTGTGGTCCCTGCTTTCTTTTTTTTTTTAAGATTTTGTTTATTTATTTATTTATTTAGAGCATGATTGGGGTGAGGGGCAAAGAGAGAGGGAGAGAGAGAATCTCCAGCAGACTCGGCACTGAGCATAGAGTTGGATGTGTTAGAAATAAGCTCAAAAATATATCCCTTAAGGGTGCTTGAGTGGCTCAGTTGGTTAAGCGTCTGCCTTCGGCTCAGGTCATAATCTCAGGGTCCTGGGATCAAGCCCTGCGTCAGGCTCCCTGCTCATTGAGGAGTCTGCTTCTCCCTCTCCCTCTGCCTCTCCCCCCGCTTGTGCTCACTCTCTCTCTCTCTCAAATAAATAAAATCTTTAAAAATAAACAGGGGCACCTGGGTGGCTCCAGTTGGTTAAGTGTCTGCTTTCAGCTCAGGTCATGATCTCAGGGTCTTGGGATCAAGCCCTGCATCGGGCTCCCTGCTCAGCAGGGAGTCTGCTTCTCCCTCTTCCTCTGTCCCTCTCTCTCTTTCTGTCTCTCTCAAAATAAATAAATAAAATCTTTGGAATAAATAAATAAATAATATGTCCCATAAGAAGTTAAAAAATGGCTTCCATGAGTGATGCACTGAGTTATTTCTTCTTAAAGAATGATATCTTCACACATATTAATTGATCCAATTAATATCAGGTGGGATTTGGACTCAATGCAATTATTTAAGATCTATTAACTTTTTTAATATGGTCAAATATTTATGCTAGGAATTTCAAGGTAAAGTGAGAATCTAGTTGGGGGAAAAGAATACCTGCAAAGACAGATATACTGTCTGAAAAACGGGATTTTCTCCTTGGATTGCTCTTATATTTGCAGTTTATAAATATATTCACCATATTCTGAATGCTGATTTAATGCCTAAATGCTTGAAGCTTCTACTCAACTTAACAGCACCTCCAGCACCTCCATGACCAGACAGAAAGGTAAATGTCTGCTAAGTGTTAACAAAGGTCAATAAATATCAGCTTATATCACCCATGGATTTTAACTTTTTCCAGACTGAAGAGGGAGACTTGTTGAATGGCAAAAGCTTCAAGAGGTAGGTTGAACACACCTCCATAGAACAAATAAAGCAGTCTGCCTCCAGCTTCATGGTAAATTCTGACCCAATTCACAAATTTCATCTCAAGAGAAAATGGTACTCTCTTCCCAACCAGGGGTCTTACAGTCCTCGTGGAGTGTTTTTATACTCTAAGAAGACCTCTGGTCATGCTAGATTTAGAAATGAAATTCGTTTGCCGTAAAATAAATCACCATGAAGGGAATTTCCAGACACATTTGCCTCCCTTAGTGAGGCCTTTGAACAGCCCTCTATTGTAGATGACAAACTTGATGGGTAATGCTAAAATACTGCTGTGCCCAGAAAATAAAAGACACAATGAGAGTCTTCATGGGTAATGAACTCATGCTCAAGTAATAAATCAATACCACTGCTGGGACTGACTTATCTGCTTTCTATACAGAAAATGTGAGTGTCTCTTTATGATGAACTGCTCAGCTAGGGTATAGCAGGGTCTATAAAACAAGCAGATGTTGAACAGCAGTGTAAACATGGTGTCTTTATTATATGACCATCACAATCTATCAGGATAAATGAGTATTACACTATCATAAATAAACTCAACATGAAAAAAGCTATCTCCCAACCAATCAGTCTAACCAACTTCATCTGCATCCATATCCCTGCCTTCTGTACTGTTCTAATTCTCTCCTGTCTATGGCAAGGACTCCCACGGGTGCCCTACATTATATCTACACTCCCTGAAAAAATCAAGGATTTTTCTCATCTATTTCTCCTGTCTTTTTCCTGGTTCTCCTACATTTATCTCATCTCTGTCCTTCTTTACCAATTTTATCTCTCTTCTGGATAATTCTCATCAACACACAAACATCCTATTAGTATCTCCCATCTTTCAAAAACATTCTCTTGAACTTACATTAGTATCCTACTTTTCTGCTCACTCTACAGTGAAACTTGAAAGAGCTGTCTATATTCTCTCTACTTCCTCACATCCAAGTCTCTTTTGAACCTTCTTTAAGGAGACTACCCTACCAAGCCCTCGTTATCAAAGTCACCACCAATGACTTTGATGTGGCAAATCCAATGGTCAGTTCTCTACCTTCATCTCTATTACATGAAAACATAAAACTCTGGTTTAGATACAAAGATTGGAGGTAACGATGAATTAGACCCAGGTCAAGGCTGCTTTCCTTCACCTTACTACTGAATCTTCCAGCAAGCAATGGAAAGGATTCAGGGCTAAGAGTATAAGTGACTGAATGGATGCAGCATTCTAGCACCTCCCTGGTTCCTCACAGAGGAGCACTGTCAGTTTGAAGTTGAATACAGCCTGTAAGGACTGGGTAAACTGCCAAACCAGAGACGCAAAGAAATATGGGTGCCCTGCCTTTTATGCCATTAGGTTGGGTGTACCACTTCATTACAATTTAAGGGAAATCTTACTACCCCATAGTTACCAAGTCTTGTGTTCCATTTCTTACTGTGTTATTGGGCTTCCTCACAGTAGGCTCAGCTTTGCCCTATCAAATCATCCTTCTTGATCTCTCAGCAGCATTTAGCACAGCCAATGTGCTAAGCCACTCCCATGGCTTCTGGAGTACCATGCTCACTTGGTTCCCTATCACTTCTCAGTGGCATCTGCTTTTTCTCCTCCCCTCCACCTATTAATATAGCCCTGGAGAGCCCCAAGGCTACTTCCATGACCTTCCTTCTCTTCTCTATCTACATTCATCTCCTACATGATCTTATCTAATGTCTCCAGGAATTACTATCTGAATTAGTTCCCTATGGCTGTTGTAACAAATTACCACAAACTAATGGCTTAAAACAATAGGAATTTATTTTCTCATAGTTCTGGAGTCCAGAAATCTGGAATTAGAGTGTTAGCAGTGCCACAATCACTCCCATAAAAGGCTCTAGAGGAGGATCCTTCCTTACCTCTTCCAACTTCTGGTGACTGTTGGAGTTTCTTGGCTATGATAGCATAGTTCCAGTCTATGCCTCCGTCTTTACATGGCCTCCCCTGTGTGTCTCTCTCAAACCTCCTTCTCTTTTCTCTTATAAAGACACTAATTACTTGATTTAGGTCCCACCCTCAATCTAGGATGATCTCATCCCAAGATTCTTAATTACATCTGCAAAGACCTTTTTCCAAATAAGGACACATTCACAGTATGGGAGGTTAGGCCTTAGACATATCTTTTGGAGGAAAAAGTTCAACTCACTATACCACATCTAGGCTGATGTTTACCAGATTCATAACTCCAGCATGAAACTCTCCCTTGAATTCTAGTCTCTTAACATCACCACCTACCTGTCTAATAAACATCACATATTTTACATGTTCATAATAGAACTCCTGATTCCCCCAAACATTTTCCTTTCTTAACATTCCCAATCTTAATAAACGGCATCACCATTTAACCTGTTCCTTTGGCTAAAGCCTTTGAAGTGATCCTTGACTTTTATTTATTAAGAGCAAAACATCAGTACACTGTCAGCTCTACATTCAAAATATATCTTGACTCTGACAGCTTCTCCCCACTGTACCATTTACTCTCTTATTCCAAACCACATCATCTATCTCCCCACAGGACCTCTTTGTAGGAACAATCTAACTGATCTCTTTGTTTCTATTCATGCCTTTCTTTTAGTCATTTCTTCTCACAGCAGCAAGACCGACCTATGAAAACATAAATCAAATCTTGTCCCTCTACACTCAAAACCATGCAACTGCTACTCATCATACTTTGAAAAAATACATGACCTGGGCCCTGCCTACCTCTCTGAATGTAGAAGCTGCTGCCCTCTTCTCACTGAGTTCCATCCTCAATGGCCTCCTTGCTCCTCCTTAACATGTTAAACCAGCTCCACCCCAGTCCTTTGTGCTTGTTCTTTTCTTTGCCTGGAATGCTCCACCTCCAGATATTCACAGAGCTTATTCCCTCATTTAGCAATTCTCTGTTCAAATGCTGTTTCCATTGTCTAAAATAGCATTCCCAATCACTCTCTCTGCCCTTATTCTGTTTTAGTTTTCTTCATAGTACTTATCACTGCCTGGTATTATATTAACCTGATAATAAAATAATTGTTTATCTGTCATCTATTTCTTCTGTCAGCATGTAAGCTCCATAAGGCTAAAACTTTTGTTTTGCTTACCAATTTATTCATGATGCTCAGAATGGTGCCTGGCATGTAGTAGCTGCTCGTTAACCATGTGTTGAATAAATGAACAAACAACTAAAATGATCCCTCAAAATTAAAGCAATGTAGCCATATTAAAAACTAATAGGAAAAGTGAAAATCACATTAAACCAGTTGAAGATAATGCTCACTAAGTGCTTTGGGGAAATAATGAAGAAGCATTCACATGAGAATGTAAACATGAACTCTTCTAATTCTTTCTTCAGCATTTATAATATTTGCTCTAGAAGTTCAGTTTCTAAGTTTGCCAAAGTGTCTTTCTTATACATGTTGATGCAGAGATATTCCAATAAATCTGTCTTACAAAAGAACTAAAAGGCAAAAACCCAATTCAACATAACTTTAACAATGTTTCACTGTGTTTAGTACCATAAAACTTCATTGAGCAGGTTTTACTTCAATTTTATAAAATTCCAACATGTAGTCATCTTATCCCTGACTAAAGTATTTATAGCACAGTTGGTGTGAGAAAGATAGATGATACAATGGCAAACCAGACCTGTTGATATCATAGATATGTGGGCTTATATCATGCTTCTGCTACTTAACAAGCTGCTGTTTGACCATGAGCAAGTTCTCTGAGCTCAGTTCCTCCTATATAAAACTGAATAGTGCCACCATTTGTGGTTATAACATATGACACAGTGTTATTGCACAACTGATTGCACTTGAACTGATATATGCTGTGAGTCAAATCACATCCCCTAAAATATGAAAATGTTCATTTAATGAAGCAGATCTTCAAGAATACCTTTCTGGGGATTTCAATGACCTCACACGTAAGAAAAGATGCCATGCAAACAAAAAGCTTATTTTTTTTTTAAGTAGTGAAGAGTCACAGCAATTATCAGAAATATATACTGAGCATGTGTCTAGTCTAGTTTCCTACTCGGTGGTTCAGCACATAGAATTTACACTACTGACCATGAGCACTTTGTCTAGTTCAAAAGATGAATGATAATGTTTGTTGAACAAGAAATTAACAAACCAACTAACAAAGGAAGTGACTGAATTCTTAATATATCTGAATAGAAATTCTTAAAAGCTAGGGGAAGTGATCCTTAGAGAAATCAATGTAGTCTCCATGGTGAGACTATGCTGAGAATCTGAGTCTGCCCTCTTATTCTAAATCTATGAGTGTGGGATGGCACAATGCCTTAAACCCATCAAGTCAAAGTAAAAACAGCCCTCTTTCCACCCTACCCTAGCCTCAACCTGACCCAGCTAAAATCTTCTTTCACCTACAGTTATTGCAAATGAATCTGAAATTATTTTTATTTTTATGATATATTATTAAATATTTGAAATAATTCTATTATAATTCTAAGTGTTATCAAGCTTCATTAATTCATACTAGAGTAGGCAACAGTATGGATTACAGAATGCCAATGAGTGTTTTATAGGTTTTTTAATCCCTATAAATTATATACAATACAGTAGCAAAGCAGTGTCCTTTGACTCTTTTCAAGGGGAAAATAATTGCTAGCATTTGGTTAGCCATTTAGAATTAGAGTTCTCTTTACAGATAAATTTATCTTATTTAATTATTATAGCAAGCTTTTGAGGTAAGGTTTATTATAACCTCATTTCATTTTCTAGATGAGGTAGTAAGTTTTAAAAAAGTTAAATAACTTTCCCAAGGACACACAACTGGGAAGTGACAGATCTGCTTCCAAACCCTGTGTTCTTTATGTACACCACTGAATAAAGCAATTAATTGAGAAGTGGTCTGATAAAGTAGAAAAAACACTAGATGAGGAGGGAGGGGCTGTCACAATGCACTGTGTGGTTGCAGCCATGTTATTCAACAGTGTAAATCACCAACACCTAAATTAACATCCTCACCCCAAAAATAGGACCTCTCAACAAATAAACCTTACAGTATTCTGGTGAAACTAAAACCAAAGTATGTAAGAAAATTTCAAAATGTTAAGACCATCATACAGGGAAAAATATATCTAAAACATACAATTCCAATGACTAGGAATTTGACCTTTTAAATAGTATAGCCATTCCCCTTGAGGTTTTACTAAAAATCCTCACTTAGTCAGGAAAAATATTTTTCACAAATGTCACAAAAGATAAACTTGAGCTTTCTCAAGCCACAAATGGGTAACATTCTACATATACTGAGAGAATAATTCAGCATTAAATTTCTTTTAATACAAGACATATATAAATATATCCCAGCACTATAATAATATTCATTTTATAAAAGCTTTTATTTTGAGTATCATTACACAAACATAAACCTCCCAAGTATATATTCAAATATACCCTGCCTAGTTGAAAATGGCCTATCTCTGTCAAAGAGGCTTAATTTAGTACAAAATCACGACTGCCTAAAATAGACCACCTCTCAGAAAACTATACAATTACGTACCTTGGTGGATAAGATTATATTTCAGATACCTTGAATAAAGAATGGCCTTCTATTATCTAAATAGGTCATCTTCATCAGCTAAGGGCAAAATTTCAGTAAAGATGAACATGTAGTGATGAGAACAGGCCATTTGCATAGCCACTGAAATCAATCCTGAAGACCAACAGGGTAACAGATGTCACAACCAGATTGCCCTCAGCATCCCAATTCAAACGTCTTTTATTTGAAAATTTCCCAATTATTAAAGTTACACAAGATCAGAATGAGGAATAATGGAATGGAATAAGGATCTCTGAGAAGGCTACACCTCTAAAAGCAATAAGAACACTGGCAAAAATTGTAAAAATCAACTTTTTCATAACTTTTTCAGAACTCTCAGAAAATTGTAAAAATCAACTTTTTCACAACCCTCAGAACCTCTAAAAGCAACAAGAATACTGGCAAAAATTGTAAAAATCAACTTTTTCAGAATTCTCAATAAACCAGTCTTGAAACAAAATGAGAAGCATTTATTCAACAAAAATGGCTGAATCTCAGTAAGAACAGTGAGATTTGTGGTGTTTGAACTTTTCCAATTCCCAGTACTGTCTCTGTAGTGCAATAGTAGTCTTGAAAACAAAAATCGCAGTGAAAACTAACAGCCAGGAACCATCAGAAGGGACAAAATATGGTTGGAATACACCAAAAATACCATTTTCTGAGAAGTATAATTATTTAACCTCTCTAGCAGTTCACTAAAAACACCTATTCATAGGGCTTTTCCTTATTCAATCTGACTCAGGGTATACTCAGCACAAACAGCCTCTTCCACAGGAAGCACGCAAAAACAATCAGGGGCAATTACTTAACATCACAGCTACTTCGAGCAGCAATAAGAGTTGGGGCAGAAAAAGCTGACCAAAAAACTTAAAAGGAAAAGCTGGGGAGTGAGATGGTCATAGGATCTTTGAGATTTGAATATATGTACAATTTAGAATCTAAAAGGCCACATGCATGTGTAAGGCTGTACACATTCTCATGAAAGATCTGAGAAGGCCCCAAACTCTCACCTCTGGCTAACATTAAGGCTCTACACAAACAGGAAGTGAAAGCTAAGGTAGAACTGTAAACTGCCTGCCTGAGTACTGAAGGCATATTCCACAATGCACACCACACCCTTCACCAAATGCTGGGAGGCTTATTGGCCCTGTACACTTAGGAAAACCTCTGTCCAATTATTAACTGACCAATAAGAAAATTGAGCAAAGTCTCTAATGCCCACACACAACAAAGAATACAGATTTTACAGATTTAGTTCAGGAAAATTACTAAGCAAATACCAACAGCAACAACAACAAATAGCAACAAAAACAAACATTGGAGGAGGAGAGGAATCTGATTTTGAGTGTTGCCACATTATATTACTTAAAATGTCCCATTTTCAATGAAAAAAACTACCAGATAAGCAAAGAAAGTGTGGCCCATACACAAGAAAATAAGCATTCAACAGAAACTATCTCTGAGGAAACCCAGACACTGAACTTACTAGACAAGGAATTTAAATCAGCTATTTTAAATGTGTTCAAAGAACTAAAAAAGCCAAATCTACATAATTTTTAAAAAGTACAAGGATGATATCACACCAAATATAGAATATCAGTAAAGAGACAGAATTAATTTTTAAAAGAACCAAGTAGAAATTCTGGAGGTGGAAATTAAAATAATAAAAATTAAAAATTCCCTAGACATACTCAACAGAAGACCTGAGCAGGCAGAAGAATCAGCAAACTTGAAGATAGGTCAATTAGATTGTTCCTCACACCTGAGAAACAGAAAAGAAAAACAAAAAAACCCATAAAGAAAATAAATGAACAGCCTCAGAGGCTTCTGAGACACATAAAGCATACCCACATACATTTCATGGGAGCCTCAGAGAGGAGAGGGAAGAAAGAATAGTTGAAGAAATAATGGCTGGGGGAGGAGGTAAGATGGCAGACTAGTAGGGGGGACCCTGAGCTTGCTTTGTCTTCGAACACAGCTAGATCAACATCAAATCATTTTGAAAAAAAAAATTTTTTTAAGACTTTATTTACTTATTTGACAGAGTGAGAGTACAAGCAGGGGGAGTGGCAGAGGGAGAGGGAGAAGCAGCCCCCCGGCTAAGTAAGAAGCCCAAAGCAGGACTCCATCCCAGGACCCTGGAATTATGACCTGAGCTGAAGGCAGACACTTAACTGACTGAGCCACCCAGGCGCCCAACATCAAATCATTTTGAACAACTAGGAAATTGATCTGAGGATTAAGAAAACAATCTCTACAATTGGAGGGAGAGAACATGGCAGATGCATGGTTCAGAGATGAGAATTTGGGGAGAGAAAAGCCAAAATGCAGGAAAGGGGAGGGTACAGAGAAGTAAGGGAGAGAGTGGGAGGTTCACACAAGATGCCCCGGTGTGGGGATCCTCTCGGTCTCCCTGGGAGAGAATACTCCCCTTTCTAGACTATATTTGGAAGAAGGTATTTTGCCTCTCCAAGGACAAAAGACCCACCAGGCACCACTGAGTGGCCATTCAACAACAGGGGACAGAGGTGCACACAGAGGGCAGACAACCTGGTCACAGCCTTTCGCTGTACTTCGTCACAGACTCCAGGCACCTACATGGGCCTGCGATTGCTTTTCCAGGACAGGGTGCAGACTGTGAGGCTCTCCTCTGGGGGAGGGGACTGGGTCCGCGCCTTGCTGAGTCTTTTAAGATTTGGAGTTTTGAATACCAGCCGCAGGCCAGAGATAAAACACAGAAGAACTGTGGCGCTGGGCATGCCGCTGGCCAGAAATGGACAGGTTTGAGGGCAGGGATTTGATGAAAGCCTGGTACACAAGAGGGGAGACTGTTCGCTTTTCTGTGAGGGCCTCCTAAACACTGGCAGCTGCAAGTTCCCCTCATCAGGGTTGAGAGGGTGGGGTAATGCCATCTTCCACCACCTCTTCCTAGCCCTCCCAGCCCACCAGCATGGTGGGACTTCAGAGAAAAACACAGCGACTTGAGTGGAGGCTGGAGTTGCTTACACCAAACCATGCCCTGCTGCGCGTGGCAGGGACATCTTTAATAGGGCAGGTCTGACTGAGCCGGCACAGCAGGCCTCTCCCTTAAAAGACCAACACAGGTTCCTTGCATGTACCAAGTCTACTGATCACAGAGTGTTCCAAAGTGACAGTTTCAGTTCTGGGGGAAATAGGACCGGGCTTTCGTTTTTTTTGGGGGGGAGGGGGTAGGGGGGGTTAATGTTTTTTTTCTTTTCCTTTGGAATCAGGCTTACAGTTTTCTGTTGGTTGGTTGGTTGGTTGGTTTCCTTCTCTCATTTTTTGGATCAGGCTATTTTTTTTCTTTGTTCCTTCTTTTATTTCCTTTGGAATCAGGATGATACTTTTTTATCTGTTTGCTTTTTTGTTCCTTTTCCTTTTCTCTTTTGTGGGATCACTTTTTTTTTTTAATCAGGCTTATCTTAACAATCAAATCAAAGCAAACATAGTTAAAAGTCCAAACACTCACCACTGCAAGCAAGGAGGAACGCTGTAGAGGACTGACCTCTGGGAAAGAGCAGCAACAATACAACAGCAGAGTGCACACAGCATATGCAAGAAACACTTCCTGAAGCACTAGGCCCTAGACAGTGTATGATGCTTTCTTAATACAGTATTACTCTAGGAGCAGGAAACATAGCAAGCTTTCATAATACGCAAAAGACAGAAACCTGGACATAATGACAAGATGGAGGAATTCTCCCCTAAAGAAAGATCAAGAAGAAATCACAGCCAGGGACTTGCTAAAAACAGATATAAGCAGTATATCTGAACAAGAATTTAGAAGAACAGTCATAAGAATACTAGCTAGGCTTGAAAGAAAAAGAAGACACCAGAGAAACCTTGGCTGAAGAGATAAAAGACCTAGGGCACCTGGGTGGCTCAGTTGGTTAAGCGACTGCCTTTGGCTCAGGCCGTGATCCTGGAGTCCTGGGATCGAGTCCCACATCGGGCTCCTTGCTCAGCAGGGAGTCTGCTTCTCCCTCTGACCCTCTTCCCTCTCGTGCTCTCTATCTCTCATTCTCTCTCTCTCAAATAAATAAATAAAATCTTTAAAAAAAAAAGAGAGATAAAAGACCTAAAAACTAGTCAGGCAAAACAAAAAATGCTATAACTGAGATGCAAAACTGACTAGATGTAATCAGAATGAGGATGAAAGAAACTGAGGATTAAATAGGTGATATAGAGATAAAATTATGGGGCGCCTGGGTGGCTCAGTTGGTTAAACGTCTGCCTTTAGCTCAGGTTGTGATCCTGGGGTCCAGGGATCAAGCCCCACACTGGGCTCCCTGCTCAGAGGGGAGTCTGCTTCTCCCTCTGCCCCTCCCCCAGCTCATGCTCGCTCACTCTCTTTCTCTCTCTCTCACAAAAATAAATAAGTAGAATCTTTAAAAAAAGAGAGAGAGATAAAATTATGGAAAAATTATGAAGCTGAAAAGAAGATGGAAAGAAAACTATTAGATCACAAATATATACTTAGGGAACTCAGCAATTCCACAAAGTACAATAATATCCATATCATAGAAGTCCCAGAAGAAGAGTGGGAACAGGAGGCAGAAGGTTTATTTGAACAAATTACACCTGAGAAATTCCCTAATATGGGGAAGAAAAGAGGCATTCAAGTACAAGAGGCACAGAGACCTGCCCTCAATATCAACAAAAACAGGTCAACACCAAGACATATAGCATAGGGAAACTTGCAAAATACAAAGATAAAGAGAGAATTCTGAAAGCAGCTAGGGACAAAATGTCCTTAACCTACAAGGATAGATACATAAGGTTAGCAGCAGACCTGTCCACAGGCCAGGCAGGCCAGAGGAAAGTGGCATGATATATCAACATGCTGAATGGGAAAAATATGCAACCAAGAATACTCTATCCAGCAAGGCTGTCATTCAGAATAGAAGGAGAGATGAAGAGTTTCCAAGACAAGCAAAAACTAAAGGAGTTCATGAACACTAAACCAGCTCTTCCAGAAACATTAAAGGGGACCCTTTCAGTGGGAAAGAGAGACTGAAAGCAACAAAGACTAGAAAGGAACAGAGACAATCTATAGGACAGCGACTTTACAGATAAAACAATGGAATTAAATTTGTATCTATCAATAATTACTCTGAATGAAAATGGACTAAATGCTCTAATCAAAAGATACCGGGTATCGGAATGGATAAAAAAACAAAATCCATCTTACAAGAGACTCATTTAGACCCAAAGACACCTCCAGATTGAAAGTGAGGGAGTGGAGAACCATCTATCATGCTAACGGACATCTAAAGAAAGCTGAAGTAGCCCTACTTATGTCACACAAACTAAATTTTCTACCAATCTCCGTAATAAGAGATGAAGAAGGGCACTATATCACAATAAAGGGGTCTATCCAACAAGATCTAACATTTGTAAATATTTATGGCCCCAACTTGGAAGCAGCCAAATATATAAATCAATTAATAACAAACTTAAAGAAACTCATTGATAATAATATAATAATAGTAGGGGACTTTATTTAGCACCCCACTCACAGCAATAGATTATCTAAGAAGAGCAACAAGGAAACAATGGCTTTGAATGACACACCGGACCAGATGGACTTAAGAGATATATCCAGAGCATTTCATCCTAAAGCAGCAGAATAAACATTCTTTTCGAGTACACATGCAACATTGTCCAGAACAGATCACATACTGGGTCACAAATCAACCCTCAATAAGTATAAAAAGACTGAGATCATAACATGCATATTTTCAGACCACAACGCTATGAAACCTCAAGTCAACCACAAGAAAAATTTTTAAAGAACACAAATATATGGAGGTTAAAGAATATCCTACTAAAACATGAATGGATTAACCAGAAAATTAAAGAAGAAATAAGAAAATACATGGAAGCAAATGAAAGTGAAAACATAACAGTCTAGGGGTGCCTGGGTGGCTCAGTCTCTTGAGCATCTGATGCTTGGTTTCAGCTCAGGTCATGATCTCGGGGTTGTGGGATTGAGACTCAAATCAGAGTCTGTGCTCAGCAAGAAGTCTGTTTGAGATTCTCTCCCTCTCCCTCCACCCCTTTCCCCACTCACAGGCTCTCTCTCTCTCTAATAACTAAATGGATCTTAAAAAAGAGACAAAAACCCAAAAAACACAACAGTCCAAAACCTTTGGGACACAGCAAAGGCAGTTCTAAGAGGGAAGTATACTGCAATACAGACCTTCCTCAAGAAGCAAGAAAAGTCTCAAATACACAACCTAACCTTATACCCTAAAGGAGCTGGAAAATGAAGAGCAAATATGGCCTAAAACCAGCAGAAGGGAAATAATTAAGATCAGAACAGAAATAAATGATATAGAAGTCAAAAAAAACAGGGGTGCCTGGGTGGCTCAGTCATTGAGCATCTTGCCTTCGGCTCGGGTCGTGATCCCAGGGTCCTGGGATCGAGCCCTGCGTCAGTCTCCCTGTTCCGCAGGAAGTCTGCTTCTTCCTCCCCCACTCCCCCCACTTGTGCTCCCTCTCTCGCTGTGTCTCTCTCTGTCAAATAAATAAAGAAAATCTTAAAAAAAAAAAAGGAAGTCAAAAAACAGAACAGATCAACAAAACTAGGAGCTGGTTCCTTGAAAAAATTAACAAAATTGATAAACACCTAGCCAGACTTATCAAAAAGAAAACAAAAGGACCCAAATAGGTAAAAGCACAAATGAAAGAGGACCAACACCACAGAACTACAAACAATTATCAGACAATACTATGAAAAATCATATGCCAACAAACTGGGTGACCTGGAAGAAACAGACAAATTCCTAGAAAATTATAAACTATCAAAACTAAAACAGGAAGAGATAGAAAATTTGAACAGGCCCATAACCAGCAAAGAAATTGAATTGGTAATCAAAAATCTCCCAACAAACAAAAGTCCAGGGCTAGATAGCTTCCCAAGGGAACTCTACCAAACATTTAAAGAATTAATACCTACTCTTCTGAAACTGTTCCAAAGATTAGAAATGGAAGGAAAATTTCCAAACTTGTTTTATGAGGCCACCATTACCTTGATCCCCAAACCAGACAAAGACCCCATCAAAAAGGAGAATTACAGACCAATATCCTTGATGAACATGGATGCAAACATTCTCACCAAAATACTAGCCAACAGGATCCAACAGTACATTAAAAGGATTATTCACCACGACCAAGGGGGATTTATCCCTGGGCTGAAAGGTTGGTTCAACATCCACAAATCAATCAACGTGATACAATACATTAACAAAAGAAAGAACAAGAATCATAGGATCCTCTCAATAGATGCAGAAAAAGCATTTGACAAAGTACAGTATCCTTCTTGATCAAAACTCTTCAGAGTATAGGGATAGAGGGTACATACCTCAATATCAAAAAGCCATCTACAGCGAATATCAACTTAATGGGGAAAAACTGAGAGGTTTCCCCCTAAGATCAGGAACACGGCAGGGATGTCCACTATCACCACTGCTATTCAACATAGTATTAGAAGTCCTAGCCACAGCAATCAGACAACAAAAAGAAATCAAAGGCATCCAAATCGGCAAAGAAGAAGTGAAATTCTCACTGTTTGCAGATGATATGATACTTTATGTGGAAAACCCAAAAGACTCCACCCCAAAACTGCTAGAACTCATACAGGAATTCAGTAAAGTGGGAGGATATAAAATCAGTGCACAGAAATCAGTGGCATTCCTACACACCAACTACAAGACAGAAGAAAGAGAAATTAAGGAGTCGATCCCATTTACAACTGCACCTAAAACCGTAAGATACCTTGGAATAAATCTAACCAAACAGGCAAAGGATCTGTACTCAGAAAACTATAAAATACTCATGAAAGAAATTGCAGAAGACACAAAGAAATGGAAAAACATTCCATGCTCATGGATTGGAAGAACAAACATTGTGAAGATGTCAATGCTACCTAGAGCAATCTACACATTCAATGCAATCCCCATCAAAATACCACCCACTTTTTTCAAAGAAATGGAACAAAAAATCCCAAAATTTGTATGGAACCAGAAGAGACCCCGAATAGCCAGAAAAATATTGAAAAAGAAAAGCAAAGCTGGTGGCATCACAATTCCGGACTTCCAGCTCTATTACAAAGCTGTCATCATCAGGACAGTATGGTACTAGCACAAAAACAGACACATAGATCAATGAAACAGAATAGAGAGCCCAGAAATGGACCTTCAACTCTATGGTCAACTAATCTTTGATAAAGCAGGAAAGAATGTCCAATGGAAAAAAGACAGTCTCTTCAACAGATGGTGCTGGGAAAATTGGACAGCCACATGCAGAAGAATGAAACTGGACCATTTCCTTACACCACACACAAAAATAGACTCCAAATGTTGAAAGACCTCAATGTGAGACAGGAGTCCATCAAAATCCTAAAGGAGAACACAGGCAGCAACCTCTTTGACCTCAGCCGCAGCAACTTCTTCCTAGAAACATCACCAAAGGCAAGGGAAGCAAGGGCAAAAATGAACTATTGGGATTTCATCAAGATAAAAAGCTTTTGCACAGCAAAAGAAACAGTCCACAAAACCAAAAGACAACCGACAGAATGGGAGAAAATATTTGCAAATGACATATCAGATAAAGGGCTAGTATCCAAAATCTATAAAGAACTTATCAAACTCAACACCCAAAGAACAAATAATCCCATCAAGAAATGGGCAGAAGACATGAACAGACATTTTTCCAAAGAAGACATCCAAATGGCCAACAGGCACATGAAAAAGTGCTCCACATCGCTCGGCATCAGGGAAATCCAAATCAAAACCTCAATGAGATACCACCTCACACCCATCAGAATGGCTAAAATAACAAGTCAGGGAACGACAGATGTTGGCGGGGATGTGGAGAAAGGGGAACCCTCCTACACTGTTGGTGGGAATGCAAGCTGGTGCAACCCCTCTGGAAAACAGTATGGAGGTTCCTCAAACAGTTGAAATTAGAGCTACCATTCGATCCAGCAATTGCACTACTGGGTATTTCCCCAAAGATACAAATGTAGGGACCTGAAGGGGTACATGCACCCCAATGTTTATAGCAGCAATGTCCACAATAGCCAAACTGTGGAAAGAGCCAAGATGTCCATCGACAGATGAATGGATAAAGAAGATGTGGTATATATACACAATGGAATATTATGCAGCCATCAAAAGGAATGAGATCTTGCCATTTGCAACAACGTGGATGGAACTGAAGGGTGTTATGCTGAGTGAAATAAGTCAATCAGAGAAAGACGTGTATCATATGACCTCACTGATATGAGGAATTCTTAATCTCGGGAACAAACTGAGGGTTGCTGGAGTGGTCGGGGGTGGGAGGGATGGGGTGGCTGGGTGATGGACATTGGGGAAGATATGTGCTACAGTGAGCGCTGTGAATTGTGTAAGACTGTTGAATCACAGATCTGTACTTCTGAAACAAATAACGCAACATATGTTAAGAAAAAAGAAAAAGAAGAAGATAGCAGGAGAGGAAGAATGAAGGGGAGTAAGTCAGAGGGGGAGACGAACCAGGAGAGATGATGGACTCTGAAAAACAAACTGAGGTTTCTGGAGAGGAGGAGGGTGCGGGGATGGGTTAGTCTGGTGATGGGTATTGAGGAGGGCATGTTCTGCATGGAGCACTGGGTGTTATGAACAAACAATGAATCATGGAACAGTACACCAAAACAAATTATGTAATATATGGTGATTAACATAACAATAAAAAATTTAAAAAAAAAACTCGCCAGGAAGACATTAAAAAAAAAAAAAATGAACTACTGGGACCTCATCAAGATAAAACCTTTTGCACAGCAAAAGAAACAGTCAACAACACCAAAAGACAACCAACAGAAGGGGAGAAGATATTTGCAAATGACATATCAGATAAAGGGCTAGTATCCAAAATCTATAAAGAACTTATCAAACTCAACACCCAAAGAACAAATAATCCCATCAAGAAATGGGCAGAAGACATGAACAGACATTTTTCCAAAGAAGACATCCAAATGGCCAACAGACACAGGAAAAAGTGCTCCACATCGCTCGGCATCAGGGAAATCCAAATCAAAACCTCAATGAGATACCACCTCACACCAGTCAGAATGGCTAAAATTAACAAGTCAGGAAACCACAGATGTTGGCGGGGATGCGGAGAAAGGAGAACCCTCCTACACTATTGGTGGGAATGCAAGCTGGTGCAGCCACCCTGGAAAACAGTTTGGAGGTTCCTCAAAAAGTTGAAAATAGAGCTACCCTACAATCCAGCAACTGCACTACTGGGCATTTACCCCAAAGATACAAATTTAGGGATCCGAAGGGGTACGTGCATCCCAATGTTTATAACAGGAATGTCCACAATAGCCAAACTGTGGAAAGAGTCAAGATGTCCATCGACAGATGAATGGTTAAAGAAGAAGTGGTATATATATACAATGGAATATTATGCAGCCATCACAAGGAATGAGATCTTGCCATTTGCAACAACGTGGATGGAACTGGAGGGTGTTATGCTGAGCGAAATAAGTTAATCAGAGAAAGACATGTATCATATGACCTCACTGTTATGAGGAATTCCTAATCTCAGGAAACAAACTGAGGGTTGCTGGAGTGGGGGGGTGGGAGGGATGGGGTGGTTGGGTGATAGACATTGGGTAGGGTATGTGCTATGGTGAGCACTGTGAACTGTGCAAGACTGTTGAATCGCAGATCTGTACCTCTGAAACAAATAATGCAATATATGTTAAGAAAAAAAAAAGAAGACGATAGCAGGAGGGGAAGAATGAAGGTGGGGAAATTGGAGGAGGAGACGAACCATTAGAGATGATGGACTCTGAAAAACAAACTGAGGGTTCTAGAGGGGAGGTGGGTGGGAGGATGGGTTAGCCTGGTGATGGGTATTAAAGAGGGCACGTTCTGCATGGAGCACTGGGTGTTATGCACAAACAATGAATCATGGAACACTATATCAAAAACTAATGATGTAATGTATGGTGATTAACATAACAATAAAAAATTTTTTTAAAAAGAAGAGTTAATACCTATTCTCCTCAAACTGTTCCAAATAATAGAAATGGAAGGAAAACTTCCAAACTCATTCTATGAAGCCAGCATTACCTTAATTCCAAAACCAAAGACCCCACTAAAAAGGAGAATCACAGGCCAATATCCCTGATGAACATGGATGCAAACTTTCTTAGTAAAATACTTGCTAATTAAATTCAACAGTACATTAAAAGAATTATTCACCACGATCAAGTAGGATTTATTCCTGGGCTGCAGGGGTGGTTCAACATGCACAGTTCAATCAACGTGATACATCACATTAAGAAAAGAAAGGATAAGAACCATATGATCCCACCAATAGATACAAAAAAAAAAAAAAAAGACATCTGACAAAATACCGCATCCTTTCTTGGTAAAAACCCTCAACAAAGTAGGGAGAGATGGTACATACCTCAACATTTAAAGGCTATATACAAAAGACCCACAGCTACTACCATCCTCTATGGGGAAAATCTGAGAGCCTTGCTCCTACAGTCAGCAACAAGACAAGGATGTCCACTCTCACCATTACTATTTAACATAATACTGGAAGTCTTAGCCCCAGTAATCAGACACCAAAAAGAAAAGAAAAGGCATCCAAATTGGCAAGGAAGACGTCAAACTTTCACCATCTGCAGATGACATGGTACTCCTTGTAGAAAACCCAAAAGACTCCAACAAAATATTGCTAGAACTCATACATGAATTCAGCAAAGTTGCATAATATAAAATCAATGTGCAGAAATCTGTTGGATTTCTACACACCAAGAGCAAAGCAGCAGAAAAAGAAATCAAGAAATTGATCCCATTTGCAATTGCACCAAAAACAATAAGATATCTAGGAATAAACCTAACTAAAGAGGTCAAAGATATGTACTCTGAACACTACAGAAAACTTATGAAAGAAATTGAAGAGGACACAAAGAAATGGAAAACATTTCATGTTCATGGATTGGAAGAACATTGTTAAAATGTCTATACTACCCAAAGCAATCTAAACGTTTAATGCAATCCCTATCAAACCACCACCAGCATTTTCACAGAGCTAGAATAAACAACCCTAAAATTTGTATGGAACCACAAAAGACCCCGAATAACCAAAGTCCTGAAAAAGAAAAGCAAAGCTGGAGGCATCGCAATTCTGGACTTCAGGCTATATTACAAATCCGTAGTCATCAAGACTTATGGTACTGGCACAAAAACAGACACAGAGATCAATGGAACACAGTAGAAAACCCAGAAATGGACTCAGAACTATATGATCAACTAATCTTCAACAAAACAGGACAGAATACCCGACGGAAAAAAGACAGTCTCTTCAACAAATGGTGTTGGGAAACTGGACAGCAACATGAAGAAGAATGAAATGGACCACTCTTACATCATACACAAAAGTAAATTCAAGATGGATGAAAGACCTAAATGTGAGACAGGAAACCATCAAAATCCTAGAGGAGAACACAGGCAAAAACCTCTTTGACCTCGGCAGTATCAACTTCTTATTAGACACATCACCAGAGGCAATGGAAACAAAAGCCAAAAATGAACTACTGGGACCCCATCAAGATAAAAAGCTTCTGCACAGCAAAGGAAACAATCAACAAAACTAAGGCAACATATGGAATGGGAGAAGATATTTGCCAACAAGATATCTTATTTAGGGTTCGTATTCAAAATATATAAAGAACTTACCAAACTCAACACCCAAAAAACAAATAATCCAATTCAGAAATTGGCAGAAGACACGAATAGACACTTTTCCAAAGAAGACATCCAGATCACTAACAGATGCTCAACATCACTCATCATCAGGGAAATACAAATGGAAACCACGATGAGATACCACCTTATACCTGTCAGAACAGCTAAAATTAACAACACAAGAAACAACAGATGTTCGTGAGGATGCAGAGAGAGGGCAACCCTCTCATACTGTTGGGGGGGGTGCAAGCTGGTGCAGCCACTCTAGAAAACAGTTTGGAGGTTCCTCAAAAGGTTAAAAATAGAACTACCCTATGACCCAGCATTTGCACTACTAGGTATTTATCCAAAGGATATAAAATTTATCCAAAGGATACAAAAATTCAAAGGGGTACATGCACCCCAATGTTTAGAGTAGCAATGTCCACATTAGCCAAAATATGGAAAGAGCCCAGATGTCCATCAACTGATGAATGGATAAAGAAGATGTGGTATATTTATACAATGGCATATTACTCAGCCATCAAAAAGAATGAAATCTTGCTATTTGAAACAACGTGGATGGAACTACAGTGTATTATGATAAGTGAAATAAGCCAGTCAGAGAAAGACAAATCTGATTTCACTTGCATGGAATTTAAGAAGCAAAACAGACGAAGCAGAGGAGAAGGGAAGGAAAAATAAAATAAGATAAAAACAGAGAGGGAAGCAAACCCAAAAGACTCTTAACTATAGAGAACAAACTGAGGGTTGCTAGAGGAGAGGCGGGTGGGAGGGATGTGTTAAATGGATGACAGGCATTAAGGAGGGCATTTGTTGGGATGAGCACTGAGCGCTGGGTGTTATATTTAAGTGATGAATCACTAAATTTTACTCCTGAAACCAATACTATGCTATATATTAACTAATGTGTTAAGCCATAAAATAAGTCTCAATAAATTTTAAAGGACTGAAATGTTACAAAGTACATTAAAAAAAAAAGAATGGCTGAAAATGTCCCAAATTGGATGAAAAACATTAATCTACACTCCCCAAAACCCTAAAACTCCAAAAAGGATAAAATCAAGGAGATTCACAACTACACATATCATAATCAAACTCTTAAAGATAATGAGAAAATCTTGAAAGCAGCAAGAAAAAAAGATCCATCATGTTCAAGATGGTCCTCAATGAGATTAACAGCTGATTTCTCTTTAAAAAAAAAAAACCTTAGAGGTCAGAAAGTAATAAGATGACATACTTGAAAAGTGGTGGTGGGGGGGGAAGACTATCAACTAAGAATTTTCCTTCAAAAATTAAGGAGAAATTAAGACTTTCCCAGATAAAAACTGAGAATCCCACACTAGCAGGCCTGCCCTATAAGAAATACTAACTGGAGTCTTTCAGGCTGAAAGAAAGGGCACTAGAAAGTAGTTCAAATCCACACAAATAAAGAATACTGGTAAACGTAGCTACATAGGTAAATATAAAAGAAAATACAAATGTATTATTATTAATTTGTAACTCTTTTTTTCTCCTCTCTGATTTAAAAGACAACTGAATAAAGAAATAATTATATGTCTGTGTTGATGGGCATGTAATATATAAAGATGTAATTTGTATAATTATAATAGCACAAAGGAAGGGGAGGAAATTGAGTTATACAGGAGGAAAATTTTGTACACTGTTGAAATTAAGTTGTACTGGTCTGAACTTTATTGTTATAAATTAAGATGTTAATTTTAATTCCATGGCAACCAGCAAGAAAATAACCTTAAAAAAAACATTAAGATAAATGATAAGAGAATTAAAATGGTACAGATGAAAATACATTTTTAACAAAGAATTATTTCTCTATTACTTAATAGAGAAATACACAAACAAAAGACATAACAATACAGAAAACAAACAGCAAATGAGATATGAATTCTGCCTTATCAGTGATTACATTACATGGAAATGGATTAAACACTGGTCAAAAGGCAAACATTAGAGAATGGGTTTTAAAAAATGATCCACCTATATGCTGTCTACAAGAGACATATTTTATATTCAAAGACACAAATAGATTGAAAGTAAACAATGGGAAAAGATATACCTAGAAAAAAGTAACCAAAAGAGAGTTGGAGTAGCTATACTAATACCAAACCAAACAGGATTTTGATACAAAAATTGTTACTAGATGCAAAAATGACATTTTATAATGATCAAAGGCCAATCCATCAAGAAGACATAACAAGTACAAATTCACCCAACAACGGAGTCCCAAAATACATAAATCAAAAACTGACAATTGAAGGGAAAAACAGACAATTCATCAGGAATAGTGGTAGACTTTAATGTCTCAATTAAAGTAATAGAACAACCAGATAGAAGAAAGGAAACATTTGAGTAACACTATAAACCAAATAGACCTAACAAATATCTATAGAACACTATACCCAACAACAGCAGAATATACATTCTTCTCAAATGTACATGGAACATTCTCTAGACAGGCCACATGTTAAGCCATAAAATAAGTCTCAGTGAATTTTAAAGAACTGAAATGTTACAAAGTATGTTCTCCAACCAAAATTAAATGAAACTAGAAATCAACAACAGAAGGAAGTTGGGGGAGTTCACAAACATGTGGAAATTAAGCAACACACATCTAAATAACCAAAGTTGATGTCACTGCTTTTTTACCAAAGCTGTAATTATAAGGAAAACTAGACTTCTGAAACAGATATTTAAAACATACTCACAGAATGACTAGAAGGACACAGAAAGTAAATGAAAGTCTCTATTTGTCAATCCCAATTCAACATATCCCTAAATACCAGATTCTAAGTCCTTTCCAGCTTCTTCCTTTCTCTGTCTTAATTCTCTCACAACTACTGAAAACACACAATGTGAACTCTATTGGTTTGGGAAAGAATCCACCCTCTTCCTTTGGTGCTTCAGTGATGTCCAGGACCAGTCAAAGCCACAGGATAGCAACACACCAAAATGGGTCTCTGGAGACCTGAGCACCATGCAAACCCTTTGGATAATTTTCAGGATTCTCAGGCATAAGAGTGTTTAGGAGTTTTGGAATTTAAACTGGGATATGAAAACAAATGACAAGCCTTGAGATTAGCAAGGACCTTTTATTAATGAACCCAAAATCATACTTATTAAGAGTCTTCAGGCAATGGATTAATTGTCCTCCTTACCAATCACCATGAAGGAATCGGTCAGACAAGTAAATGGTACACAGTGGCACTGAATGTTTTCTCTTTTCTGCAAAATTATCTGCCAATTATCTGCAAAACTTACAAAAATCTGTTCTCAAAACTATCATATATAGGATATTAAAAATTGGAGTAATGAGGGCCTTTCTTTGACAAAGCAGGAGTTCTACTGATCCACAAGAAATTAGACCCATTTTGGGTAAGTTCATGAACATTCAGATGGCAACTTCTAAGTAGCATTGAATAACAATAGGCTTACTAAAATAAGCCAGGCCTACATTAGGAAAAAACATTCAAATTTAACTTTCTGCATACAGATTTGTAGCATAGTATTACAAATCTATGACTGAAACTTAATGCTATATTTTATTTATGCTGTAACAACACACTGTAAATACTGTCAGTGAAATTGTAAAGACTGATTCCTTTCTGGTAAACTGACAATTCCCTCCACCAACATTAATTACTCCCACCTAATGATATGCCATTCACGTGAGAGTTATTGTTTTGGTAGTTATTTAGCTACTGATAAATGAATCTTCTATTGAGGAGCCCGAGGAATGAGATATAGTCACTACCATTAATAATCCCTTCCAGGGCGCCTGGGTGGCTCAGTCGGTTAAACGTCTGCCTTCGGCTCAGGTCATGATCACTGTCCTGGGATCGAGCCCCACATTGGGCTCCCCACTCAGCGGGAAACCTGCTTCTCCCTCTCCCACTCCCCCTGCTTGTGTTCCCTCTCTCGCTGTCAAATAAATAAATAAAATCTTTTTAAAAATTTTTAAAAAATGATAATAATCCCTTCTAAACAAAAGGAGTAAAATATAACATGAATATGTTAAACCAATCTCAAGAATTAACTGTATATATTTTATAGGATATATTAGCTAGCCAATTTTCTTTTAATTTATATTTCTTATAAAATTCAGAATTTATAAAAATAAAAGATTCTCAGGATGCCTGGGTGTCTCAGTCAGTTAAGGTCTGCCTTCAGCTCAGGTCATGATCCCAGAGTCCTGGGATCGAGTCCCACATCAGATTCCTTGCTCAGCAGGGAGCCTGCTTCTCCCTCTGCCTGCCACTCCCCCTGCTTGTGCTCTCTCTCTCTCTCTCTCTCCTGACAAAGGAAGGAAGAAGGAAGGAAGGAAGGAAGGAAGGAAGGAAGGAAGGAAGGAAGGAAGGAAGGAAGGAAGGAAGATTGATTCTCCATTGGCTATTCTTTCACTATCTTTGAAGATGTGAGGATGTGTGGCTGAGACAACTGCAACCATCTTGTCACCTGTGAGGAGAGTCTATCTGAGAAAAGAAACAACTCCAAGGAGACAGAACCAAAGACTGAATCAGAGACTCAGAGATACCATTTGTACTCCTCCATGAAGCTTCATGGACTAAGTGTGGACTTTTCAGGAACATGATTGTGCTGCACCTCCTAGAATCTACTGATAGAAGTGCTATCTGTCTCTGTTCCCATCAGATAGCCATGGCTTTGTCTCCTGTGGGACAAGAAGGCTGCAGAGACAGGGGTGTTTTAGCATCATTTTTATAACTAGACTCTAGCCCCAACCCTGAATCAGGCTCTTCTATCCCACTGATATCAGAGAGAGAATCCTGGGGATGGTCCCCATCTAGCCATCTGTAACTTCCACCTGCTTTGTTTCAAGCACCAATGTCAGGGATATTAGAGGAAGCCAAAAAGAAGTTAAATAGTTACTAGTGCAGAACTGTGGAAAGGTTTAAGAACTAAAGGCACCAAGGCCAGGGTGTAAGAGGAGTTGAAAAATAGAAGAATTGACTGAAAATGTATATGCAATGTTGATAGGTCTCCAGACCCTTTTTCTCATGTTGCATAACCATGTAGTTACTCCTCCTGACCTCAGCAGAATATCGAAGATTTACTTTCAAAAGAGGATGAACCTCTTTTGAGGGACTCTGGACTCAAGAAGACCTTCAGGAATGCCATTATGAAAGCAGAGGGATTAATTAAAGGTCTACATGCTGAACAGTGAGAACCACCCCACACCCTTGCCAACTCAATTCTTCCTCTTGATTCTGAGACCACTGGACATCAGGTTATACCAGACCAGCGCAAGTGGAAATACTCATAGCATCTAAGAGTAGCTGAGGAAGTCTCCTCACAAAATGGCCAGCCCCATCACCCTATGATAAAGCCCATTAGTCAATGAATCCCATTCATACACATATAGAATTTCCATCAGCTTGTTAGTGCTCTACTCTTCTATCTGAATGAGCAGCAAAAGATCACCAATCACTTGAACAAAAGGTCTCTGACATCAAAGATGATGACCAAGAAAGACCACCAGAAAAAAATGGACACTCAAGAGACAATGTAGATTAGGAAAAGGAAAGCCTCAAAAGATCTCTCATTAAAATCTTTAGAGAAGACACTGTACTTGCAAAACCAAGAGAATGATGTTATTTTAAAAAACAAAAATACTCCTGTTAAAAAACATAAATAAGAAATAAAGAAATAAATTAAATAAATAAGTAAATAAATAAATAATAAAAATAACATTCACAAAATGAGAAAATGCTGTTGGAACTTTTTAAATGATATCAGAAATGAAAAATTAATCAGAAGAGCTGAAGATAAAGTTGAGTAAATTTTGCAAAAAGTAGAACATAAATACAAAGAAACATGATAAAAGAGGAGGATTTTTTTAAAAGAGGGTTAATCCAGAAGTTCTAACATGCTAATAATAAGGATTCCAGATAAAGACAACAGAGAAAGTAGGGGCAATTAATTATCAAAAAAAAAAATTTTCCTAGAATTGGAGAACATGCATCTCTATATTGAACAGACTCATCACTGAGTGCCTTTCCATAATTACTTTAAACACACACACACATACACACACACACACAAAGCCCCATTTGGGGGTCTCTGAAGATAAACTATTATTACTCAGCTCACAGAAAGAAAAAAAATCAAAACATCAGCAGAAATAAGGTACTTTTCTGGTTTCTGAAATGCTAATAACATAAAGTCCCTGCTTTTATAGTATATGCTTATGTCAAATAATTATAAATTAAATATTTTACATGCATTAAAATGTTTTATTTTTAATTCCTATTTTTTAATTTATTTATTTAAATTCAATTAGCCAACATACAGAACATCATTAGTTTCAGATGTAGAGTTCAGTAATTCATCAGTTGCATATAGCACCCAGTGCTCACCACATGCCCTCCTTAATGCCCGTCACCCAGTTATCCCAACCCCCACCCCCCTCCCCTCCAACAACCTTCAGTTTGTTTCCTATGATTCAGTCTTTTATGGTTTGTCTCCCTCTCTGATTTCTTCCCATTCAGTTTTCCCTCCCTTCCCCTATGATCCACTACACTGTTTCTTATATTCCACATATGAGTGAAACCATATAACTGTCCTTCTCTGATTGACTTATTTCACTCAGCATAATACCCTCCAGTTCCATCCATGTCAATGTAAATGGTAAAATTTCATCCTTTCTGATGGCCGAGTAATAGTCCATTGTATATATATACCACATCTTCTTTATCCATTCATCTGTTGATGGGCATCTGGGCTCTTTCCATAGTTTGGCTGTTGTGGACATTGCTGCTATGAACATTGGGGTGCAGGTGCCCCCGGGATCACTACATTTCTATCTTTGGGGTAAATACCCAGTAGTGCAATTGCTGGGTCGTAGGGTAGCTCTATTTTTTTAGCTTCTTGAGGAACCTCCATACTGTTTTCCAGAGTGGCTGTACCAGCTTGCATCAGTGCAATCCCCATCAAAATACCATTGACATTTTTCACAAAGCTGGGACAAATAATCCTAAAATTTGTATGGAACCAGAAAAGACCCCAAATAGCCAGAGGAATGTTGAAAAGGGAAACCAAAGCTTGTGGCATCACAATGCCAGACTTCAAGCTCTATTACAAAGCTGTCATCATCAAGACAGTATGGTACTGGCACAAAAACAGACACATCGATCAATGGAACAGAATCGAGAGCCCAGAAATGGACCCTCAACTCTATGGTCAACTAATCTTCGACAAAGCAGGAAGGAACATCCAATGGAAAAAAGACAGTCTCTTCAACAAAGGGTGTTGGGAAAACTGGACAGCCACATGCAGAATGAAATTGGACCATTTTCTTACACCATACACAAAGATAAACTCAAAATGGATGAAGAACCTTTTAGGAAGACAATGCTTCTTATTTTAAAAAAACAAAACACACATGAAACAGAAGGAGTTTTCACTGCGAGTATATTTGGGTAACTCTTTTAATAACTAAAGGGGACTGTCTGAATTCTGTACCAGAAGTTTATTTTGTTGGTTTTTTAAAATAAGTAGTTCATGGGGATTAGAAATATCTGTTTGCTTAGATCTCACTTAATCTTATTCATATAGGTTCAGACTATATCCCCTAGTTATTTTTCTTTCAGCATCTTAAATTCAAAAAAAAAATCTAACAATATTAATCATGGCTAATTAAATTAACAATAAAATTAAGTTATGAGAATTTGTGTTATCTTGAAATATACCCAAACCCTTAACATTTTAAACTAATTCTCTTTCATCTTAAAGACCACACACTCACCCTGAGGATCAACTTCTTTAGCTAGCTTCAATGCATCTGAGTTTGCAAGATCGGTGTTGGCTGGGGTAACAGCCAAAATCAGACAGTTCTCCCGCATGATGAACTGCATAATCATTTCTCTGATCTGATACTCAATATCTGGTGGCTGATCTCCCACAGGCACTTTAGTAATTCCAGGTAGGTCGATAAGTGTGAGATTTAACACTGTGTGGAAAAAAAGAGTTTTACTTATACCCTCAATGCTAAAAAATAACAATGCAAAATCATCTGTCTCTTTAGTGGAAATAAAACAAGCTCAGCTTTACATATTGTATATTGACCTAACTCAAACTTGTGTGTAGAATAAAAAGCATAGAATACAAAATGCCTTTGTTAGTTTTCTCTATTTTTATGATATGATTGTGCTATACCAAATGATCATTTTAACCCAATTTGAAAGGCATTAATTTGCATAGCTAAGAGAGAGCTGTCATATCTGTAACTAGTGTGTTATAATTCAAAAACTGAACAAGAAGTGTATATGCTGTCTGCCAGTCTTGTACATTGCCCTCAACTGGCCTAAAATTCTTAGGGTAAGATCTGTCCTTCGCTTCAAACGCATCATATACTATCTAGTGGGGGGTTAGACACTTAGCCTATTGGAAAGCTGTGAGCCACTGTGGTACCACGAGGTTACTGTGTAGGGTAACCAGCCAGACTCATGGTGTACCATCGGGAGAGCAGGGAACTACCCCTGCGTCAGCTACTCCAGCTGTGACCTGGCTATCGTTCTCTGCACACAAGAGAGTTGGCACCAAATCCTCTTGGAAAGTCATAATTGAGCTTATTTCACTCATGCTCCATTTTAAAAGCAACAGAGCTGAGTAGAAGATTAGAGATTAAAATCTGCCCCACTGAAAATTTAGTCAGAATAGAGGCTACTCCATATCACATACCATGAACTGGTTATCTAATTTTTAAGTTTCTGCTGATAATCTAGAAAAAGTCATCGGTGGTTCCTCAGGAAGAGAATAAATAGAAATATATGGGGCTACAAGAAAATCCAATAGCAGAAGACTCAGTCACAGTACCAGGTATCTCTAAGATTCTTGCTGAGACTGAAGATGTTAAAAAATGGAATTTTTCACGCATACCTCTTGAAATTCTAAAAGTTTAAAATAAACTTAAAGAAAAATTTTTAAGTGCCATACTCAATTCTGACCTTTTTACAAGTCATGTCCTCCTGCCTCCCCATAAATCTGTGAACTTTTTGGACCATCCCATTTATGGTAGTACCCAAACACAATCCTAGAAACCCAGTACTTTCAGAGAGAACAAACCATCCTCTGCACAAATAATGTATGTCAATTAATGTAAAAATTTTTGAGGACAAAAAAGTTTGTCAAACTTTTTTGACAAACCTCAAAAAAATTAAAAAATTTTGTTATTTTACTTACCATGTGGAGAGTAAACTCGTAAATTAATGGGTATGGAGGAAATGCCTTTATTCATTCCAGTCACTCGATCTGTTTCTGCTTCAATCTCATGGCGAACTTCATCAAAGTCTGTAAATTTTTTTCCTTTGCAATGTAGAAATTCAGCATATTCTACAAAAGACAAATTAACACAACTTAAAATCCATGCACTCTTGCAATAATTGTAAGGAAAAAATGTTTCTTTAATACAAATCAAAGTATCCCATATTGTCTCCTCAGCCATTAAAATGAGAGAATACAGTAGTTACTAAGAAACACAGCTAATACTTTAGAAATATTAAACACAGTACAAATGCTAAGAATGCTAAATTTGCTAATTTTCAGAGGAGCAATTAAATACTAAAAGTACTAAAATCATCCAGTCTATTAAATAATTTAAAGAGAATTCTGGCCCTCCAAATGATAAAGCAAACAGCATCTGATTGTTAAAGAAATTAAGTCTAGGGTACATACAAAGTCTACCTAATCCTATTAGCATGTCCTTTTTCAATATCCCCACTTTATCAAGAGGGAATTCTAAGTTATATAAATATAGCTTCAAAAGGCAAGACAATTCAGAAACAAAATTACTTAATTCTTTAAAAAGAAATAATATATGGAATATCTTAGCTTTAAAATATACTATTCAAGATACCACACCAACTTGTATAGTTAAAAAGATAATTTCTCCAAGAAAAAAAGAGTTTTAGATCAAAGAAAATATTACCTGCAATCTGAAAAAAAAATCAGTATCTGTGGAAGTAGGAAAAACTATATATAATAACAGAAAATTAGATTAAGTTTCAGTAACATCTTACTCACTGTTGTGCTATCGATTTCTATTCCTGCTTCCAGAAGTATCAGGTATATAACACAACTCAAAAAGGAAGCTGATACTATTAGACTTAAAATTACAATCTTAATAAGAGAATGAATCTTAACAAATATTTTAGTTTTTCTAATAACTAGCTGAAGAATTGTGGCACCAAACTTAGACTAAGGCTAAGTATCTGGAGCCCAGTTGTCAGCTGAGACAATTATTAGTAGTCTTTCTGCCATTTCCACCATAAACATTTAACCTTCACCCAATATGACAAAGCCAATAGGGAGACAACTATAAGATGTCTTCAAGCAGCTTAGCACCAGATAACACAGGCAGCAGGAAATGGTGCTGATCTGCATTTAAAGAAAAAGGAAAGACAGAGATAGGAAACATGGCTTCAAGTTGCAGTGCCTAAAAAAGAAAATGTGGTTTGAACCAGGTACTGAAGAGCGGGGAGGGTTTCAGTGTGTGCAGAGAAAGCAAGGTCTTTCAGGGAATCGAGAATCTTAATAGTCCAACATATCCTGGGCTGGTTATCATCCAGCCTCTGCTCAGAAACATCCACTGATGGGAAACTGAGGCTTTGATGTCTGGAAAAAAACTCTTACTGGGGAAAAAAAAAGAAACATTTTTTTTTTTAAGTAGGCTCCATGCCCAGCATGGAGCCCAGTGTGGGGCTTGAACTCCCAACCCTGAAATGGAGACCTGAGCTGAGATCAAGAGTCTGACGCTTAACCAACTGAGCCACCAAGGCACACTGGAATGTTTCTTAACAATGGTCTGAAATCTGCTTTATGATCATATTTCCTTGGTCCAACTTTTGCCCCCTGGAGCTACTCAGGCAAAGTCTTCCTCCCTGTAAAAAGTCCGGGATTAATCTGAGCCCTGGCACAAGGAGTCCATCTTCTTCCCAGGCTTTTCCCAAAGAACTGCAATGACCTAATGTTTCAAATGTTAGAATGCAGAGACTTTACTTCATTTTAGTCTTTCCTGTCAATGTAGGTAGACATGAATATTTTTCTTTCTTAGTTTTTTCATACAGTATGTGCTACTTTCTGAAAAACGGCAAGCTAAGACTCCCACAGTTCACTCCTCAGTGCTGCAAGTATACACAGTAAAGATTCATCAGGCTTCAGAATTATGGCCTGAAGTGACGACTGCATCTTCCGGCATGTTCTTTTCACATGTTTACCCTCATAGGTGCTGTTTTTATTAGCATCTAAATTCCCAGAAGATACAGCCTTGATTTTATTTACCTAACCCAGTGGATTGGCCAGAATCATGGGAACATAAGAGTTTAAAGATAAGTAGAAGATAAAACAATAAGAAAAATAAAAAGGAACAAAGGCTGTCAGATCCCAGAAAACAAACAAAAATATATAAAAAGAAGTCATAAAATAATTTATAAGAAATGGAACTGTACTTTTTCAGTTCAGTATATTTTGTGGAAATGCATAGTTGAGGACTTATAGCTATCATAAATATTACTTTCATAAAATTAATAAGCTTCTGGATCAGAGAGTACATTTTGAATTATGTTGCCAATCAATAATTCAAGTAACACAAGCGTAGACTTCTCTTGTCGCCACTAGATGGCGCCTACTTGCTTTCTCTGTAGGAAACCAGTGCCCTTCCAGAAAGCTGCAAAATCAATGCAATTTTTCCAAATTATATTTAAATTCATTCTTGGTCTCCTAAAAATGCTTTTATTTTGAAATTGAGAGATTAGAATTGTGCAAGACCATCTCAAACCTTTGTGTCTTTTTAAGGATAGGGTCCCGCAGAGAGATTTAAAGATGCTGGTATTCATTTATTTATTCAATTAATATTTTGAGCTCTTACTATTCACCACGCACTATTTTAAAAATTGCAGAGGAGAGGGACGCCTGGGTGGCTTAGTCGGTTAAGCATCTGCCTTCAGCCCAGGTCATGATCCGAGGGTTCTGGGATGGAGCCCCGCATCGGGCTCCCTGCTCTGCAGGGGAGCCTGCTTCTCCCTTTGCCTGCTGCGCGCGCGCTCTCTCTCTCTCTCTCTGACAAATAAATAAATAAATCTTAAAAAAATTGCAGAGGAGAAAAAAATAAGTCCCTAACCTCATGAAGCTTAAATTCGCATGAGATGAAACAGTAAACAATGTGGGTGTTGCCAGATGATAAATGCTGTGGAGAAAATTGAACAGTAGGGGGGATATTAAATGCTAGGGCAGGAGGATTGGTTTGTTATGTGCTTTGGTTGAGGAAAGCTTCTCTGATATGATAAAGTGACATCTGAGCAAAAACTGAAGAGAAGAGGGAGCAAGCAATGCTTTACATAGGTGCATCTGCAGAGTCCCTGAACCTGGAAGCATCAGGGAAGGAGAGCAAGGCCAACATGTCTGGATCACAGACTTTGTGGGGGAGAGGGGCAGGAGATGAGGTCAGAGCTGTGGCGCAGACCTGGATTGTGTGGAGCCTGTGGGACTTTAATTTTTACTCTGAAAGAATGGTAGACCACTCGAAGGGTTTGGGGTAGAGACATGATGTGACCTAGGTTTTAAATAAATTACTGTGGCTGTCATGCTGAGAACAGACACTGAGGAGTAAGATAGGAAGCTGGCTACTGGGATAATGGAGGTGAGAGATGATGGGGCTTGGACCAGGGTAGCAGCAGTGGGAGTGGTGAGAAGGGGCTAAATCCTAATGTATTTTGAAGGAAAAACCAATAGGATTTGCTGATGGATTAAAGGAGGGGTGCAGGAGAAAGAGAGGAGAGTCAAAAACAGTTTCCCAGAGTTTGACCTCAGCAATGGGGAGAATTTTGAAATAGAAAAGACTGAAAAGAAGAGGTTGGGGAGATGGGGGTTGCAGACCTACTACACTTGTGATGCCTACTCCATACTTAACTACACAAGTGGAGAAACAGAGCTGCTGCTAATGGTTGAGGATTACACAGCTGTAAGAGATACCACTCACATCCCCAGTCATCTGTTAAGTGTTTACTTATTCTGAAATTTTTCCAGAAGACGGCAGTCAAGTGCTTAAGGAAAAAGGCAGCTTTTTCTAATTAGCACAAGAATGCCTTTGGGGCTAGATACACTAGTCTTTCATCTAGGGAGAAGTACAAGCTAGAAATATGTATTTGGAATTCATTAAAGTCAGGCAAGGGGATGAGGTCACTAAGTGAGAGAGTTAGTTGGGGAAGAGTCAGAGCACTGGGCCCTGGGTGTTCCAGGGCTTAGAGGTCAGGGGAGAGTGAGAAGGAGTGGTCCACAAGACAGGGGGTAAACTCAGAAAGAGGTGACCCAAAGCCAAGTAGAAAGGGTTTTTCATGAAGGTAAGAGACTTCCACTCCATCCAATACTGCCAACATGTTAAGGAAGATGAGAACTAGGAATGATCATAGAATTGGGCAACTTGAGAGTCCTTCAGGACATTGACAAGAGCTGCTACAGTGGAGTGAGGCAGCCTGATTGGAAGAGATTAGGAGAGGAGGGGAGAAGAGGAAGTAGAGATTAATTGCAGACAATTGTTTTAAGTTTTGCGTAAAGAAGAGCAAAACAGTGAGAGGCCAGCTGGAGAGGGATGTGAAGTCAAGGGAGGGTTTTCTAAAGATGGGCAAACTGATAACACATTCACAGATTGATGGCATTGATCCAGTACTAAGGGAAAGGTGACAATGCAGAACTGAGAAAAAAGCAAGTGCTGAAGTGGCATCTTAAGGCCGAGGGGACGGGATGCATTAGAAAGGGGCATACCAGCTCCTCCGTAAGAACAGAAAGGAAACAGAACAACGGGAGTTGACAAGACAAACTGGTGAACTGATGGTGGAGGGAGCCTGTGGAATTCATCAGGTGAGAGCAGGGATTTATCATATTTGTCTGAAGTCATTTTATGTCTTTAAAAAACATTTCTGTATATATTCTCACTGGTTAAACCCTACAAATACTATTATTTCTACCACCAAATACATCACACACACACACACACACACACACACACACACACACACACACACAGTAGAGTGATCCCAAATGACTGACCTAAGGGTAACCATAGGAGGGATGTCAACTAGGTCTAATCTACGTCCATCATTGGGATTCAGACCTGCCCAGCACTACAGAAGAACCAATGGGGCAGAAACCACAAAATCCATTTCTTTATGGTCCCAAAGTGCCTCTTAGAGAGCAATTCATCCTACAGGATGGAATTCAAGCAAAACCTACTTCAAGTTGCTAGGACCCATCCTCTACCCAGCTCTGTAGACTCATAGGTCTATGTCCCCTTATCTCTAATAGTATAGTGATAATGGTCAGACCACACATTCTACTTTCTCATTAGAAAAACATGTTATAATTTATAGCTACAGGATTATATTGCCAATAAGGTGTGTCTCACTAGCAACAAGGTAAGCCAGTCCTGTTAGGGGATCCCTGCCCCCTATCGAGTGGAGTATAAATGACAGCAGAGGTGGCACACATATTTTTGAACAACTGACCACAGTTGCTATTGAGGAGAATCATCAATCAGTTTATATCATCACACAATCCTAAATAAATCTTTATTAGCAATGCAGAATTTAAAGATGACTGCTTTACTTCTCTGCTGTCCAAAAATACAATTATAGATGAAAATCCTGAAAAGGATTATCACAAGAGTAATGCATCACTTACTATACTCACCCCTGAAAGTGTTCACATGAGTTTGGGGATGAAGGAAAATCTAACACCTAAACCAAAATCTACAGAACAGGGTATAGCAGATGATCAGTAGCTGCATTTTTAAAGAGCTAGTAAATGTGTGCCTTCTGAGACTTTTACACTATGGTAAACTAAAATGTCTGAAGGTCTAACAATCTCATCTTATGGTTGAGATATATGCTTTTTCATAGAAAGGCAGAGTTTCCAGTAGCACAACTTCTCTTGGCATGTTTTTAATGTTCCTTTCATTCTAAATGCTTGGTAGTTGGGGACATGAAATGGTCTCTTCCTCAAACAATTCCAGACTTCAGCCCAAGTCCAGTCTGAATAGAAAGTGATTAAATTTCTTAGCCACAGGTTCATATAAAGGATGAAGGCTATGTGCATATTAGCACTGAAGCCCCGATAATGCATCCTTGAAATTCTATTGTGTGGCAGTATAACCTGTCTTGCTAAAATTCATATGTTTTCAGTTTTGCAAAATAAGACTCCTAGTTTTAAAAATCATCCCTGTTTCCCCAGTGTTAAAAATAGTCTACATTTGAAGCAAAGGTTATGACACATTTTTATATCAAACAATAATTGGGGGGAAGACGTGTATTAAAAAAAATCAAAGCTATCACTCTTTTTTATTTTTATTCCTCTGTAAAACATTTTAGCACTGTCATTTCTAACGGTCATGAAAAACAAATTATGCTAGGTTAAACAACTGACAAGTTGTTTGGGGGAAGCATGGGATGGTTAATGCCTGGGCAGCATTCCAATCATCTGTGAAAAGCACGGCATGACCATAAGAATTTAAATATTTCCAATAAGCCCCTTCCATGTGGAAAAACATGCATATGTTTCAATTAATCAAGGTTAAGTAAAAAAGAATAATTATGGAACATATGCACATAACCTCTTGTCAATCTTTATTCTAAGAACTGGGGTCCTCAATACTGTAGCTGAGGTCTTATTTCTGAAGGGTTTTAATAGCAGTGTTTTGTGAGCACAGGGCTCCAACAAAAATAGAGTACGTGGGTCGCATAAAGAGGGAATAGTTTTCAATGCAACTAGCTGAATTCACTGGCTATAAAGTGTCTATGTATGACTATATTTAAAAACATTTTCTCAAAGAAAGAGGCTACATCTTACTCATCTGTGTTTCCCCAATGCCTATCATATTTAGAGTAAAGAACATCTGTGGATTTCTTCCTTCTTCTTTAAAGCAGGCCACTTTGCATACCATTGATCAATGTTAGTTTTGGGAGGAAAAAATGCTTCCCTCAAGCCTTCGAGTCATCCCAACCTGAAGGCAAGGTCCTAGAACTGTGGTTGAATAAGCAACATAGTGAGTTACATATGAATTTTATAGACCCAGATTTGAAGTAGAACTCAATTGTGTCCCTAAGGTAAACACGGAAAGTCTAGTAATCAGAAGAAAAAGAAAACAGGAAATCTTAAAAAGCTAACAACCTGAGAGAGTCCAGCAGTGGGTGAAAGGTCGAAGTCTCAGCACGAGGGTTAAAAACAATGGGGTGGGATGGGAATAAGGAGGGCCAAGGTTTCATAGCAGACAAAAGGTGGGTGCCAAGCAGGTATCAGAGACCAGACACAAATGCTAGCATTTAGGATAGGATTCTGATACTCCAGAGGCAGAGGAGGAGATCAAGACAGAATTCCAGACCCAGGTGAACCAGAGGATAACCAGGCAGAGACCAAGATGCCAACTCGATCACAGAATGGAAGACAGAGACTTTTTCATTGGTAGCCGAAGCCATTTATGCAGGACCTCGGGGTGAAGAGAAAGGACTATCAATGCTGCCTTGAAATTTACAGCTCAGCAATGTCCTTTACAGTTTTCTTGCCTAAGAGCTGGGCTACTTCTAGAGCCTGGATTGGGCTGAGCCTGCATGTGAGGGTTACGTGGCCCCCAATCACTGAAGGAGTGCTGGCACATGAAACCAAGGCCAGCACTTGACAGAAATTCCTCCAGCAATAGGAATCTGTATGAATATTCCACCACAAGTATCCAAAAAAATCAGAATCAGCAGCTATCATATCTAAATAGCTGGACTGAGTTCCATATTTTTTCAAAGGATCTCGAGGAATATAACAAAAATCAACTCTATTTCATCCTCATAGCTTCCATGTAAAACACAATCAAGAGATAAACTATATTCCAAATACAGAAACCAAGTAAGAAGCATATCAAACACTTGGCCAAAAAATTGCAAAGCGAATAATTATTCTAAGTCTCAGCAGCCTCTAACATGATTTTCCTCCTCTACCTCAAAACATCCTCTTTTATGGACTCCCATTATTCCAACTTCCCTGACTTTTCTCTTTCCTCACTGATTGTTCTTCCTCCATGTTCTTCGCTCATTGTTCCCCCCTTCCTCTTCTATGCTTCCAAATATCGAATACTGCTAGACTTCCTTCTAGACCTTCTTTTCTTCTTTGTCACCTCTGTCCTCTCTCTAGTTGATCTCATCTACTCTAATGGCCTTAAAAAAAAATCTGTGGATTTCTTCCTTCTCGGAATGAATATATATATAGATATATAGATATATATATATATTCAAATTCATCTCAAGCACTCATCTCAAGCACTTATCTCAAGCACTCAATTCTCCCCTGAACTTGACTTCTCTATATCCAATTCTAATGCTTAATTGGCATTTCCACTTGGATGTCTAACAGACACCTCAAAATTAGCATGTCCAAAACCAAACTGTATTTTCCCACTTAGTCCCCCTCCCATCATCCACACTTGCTCCTCCTCACAGTCTTCCACATCAGTTATTGCTACTGCCATTAAATCATGTGCTCAAGTCAAAAACCAGAGCTATTTTTGCATTCCACTTTCCTCAGCTCTCTCCCTGCCTCACTGCCTCCACTGCGGCCATCCTCCTCCTAAGCTGGAACCACCTCTTACCTGGACTACCATAAAAACATCCTAACTGGTCTTCCTGATACCACTCTTGCTCCAATTAACCCATTCTCTACCAAGCAGTTATAGAGAGATCATTCTAAAATCTTATGTCAGACCATGTCTCTGCCTTTTTAAAACCTTCTGTAAGTTTCCTAGTACAGTCAGAAATATCCAAATTCCTCATCCTGGTATTCCAAGTCCTAGGCAGTCTGACCCCTGCTGACCTCTATATCTAACACTATCCCCACCTGCCACGTTCAAATTACTTTAGCTGCAACAGCCTCGTTTCTGCTCAAGCACACCAAATCCATTCCCACATCAGGACCTCTCTAGAAACTGCTCCTCTTCTGGAATGTACTTTCCCAAGACTGTGGCATGTGTGGGGTCCTCCCTGTCATTGACTTCTCATCCAAAACATCACCTCTTTAGTTAGGCTTCCTTGACCAGGCAAAGAAAAGCAGCAGCTCAGTCACACTCTATCACATCATCCAATTTCTTTTCTTTAATGTACATAATCACAATCTAAAGTTTTTCTTGTTTGTTTTTTATTGCCTCTCTTTATCCACTCGAATATAGTTTCCATGAAAACTGGAACATTAGCTGCTAAAATCCCAAGTGCCCAAAACACTGAACTGCATCTACTAGGCAGTCAATACGTATTTGTTGAATTAATGAACAAATAAAATGAATGAGTAAGTAAGTGAATGAATCAACATATAAACACTGGAGGACATGAGGTTTGTGGATGTGGTAAAGAAAATGATCATAAATATGGCTTTTGACAAACTGAGTTTGATATATTTGAAATATCCAAGTAGAGAGTCGGGAAGTCAGCTGGAAATGTGGGTCTGGAGTTTTATCCCAGGAGCTATAAATGTGAAAGTCACAGGTACATAAGTTGTACACACAAGAGTCTGTCTAATATCAAATGACACGGAAATGATCCTTGGGTAGGTTCAAACTTTATGGGCCAGGTAGAAGATAATGTCTGTAAAAGAGACAGAAAGAGTAGCCAGAGAGATAGAAGGAAAACCAGAAGTATGTGGTATTATGGAAGCCAAAAGAATATTCTTTTCACATGTTTCAAGAAAGAGAAGCAATGGATAATGTTAAAAGCTGTTGAAAGGGCAAGGTAAGTACAAACAAATGGTTATAGGAATTTACATAAATTGAGCATGTGTTATGTAGTTTCCTGTACCCTTAAATAATGTTCTGTAAGTAATTGAAATATGTATCATTTCAATGATTTTTGCTATAGATACTTTGCTTAGTTAAAAATTATTTTATCTTTTTTTATTTTATGTTTTTATTCTAATTCCAGTATAGTTAACATACAGTGTCACATTAGTTTCAGTGTACTGCTTTAGCTTTCTTACACTTTTTCTTCTTGTGTCTCTTCGCTTGCAATCAGGTTTATAATTGTCACTTCTTACTGTTAGCAAATTCTCTGTTTTTAAGAACATTCCCATTCTAACTTGTAGCTTTATGTTTTTACTCTAGAATGAAAAGTCCAGTAACCTAGTGTGTATGGTCTGAGTCTAAAGAAATGAAAAAGTCCAGAGTAAGCCCACAACCGTATAATACAAGAGCTTTAGATCATAGACTTTGCAATATTAAGTTTAACTACCCAAGGATCTTTTTGCCTCCTCCCAATAATCAGTGAAGTTTAGAAACTGAAAATATAAAAAAGAGGTTTTCAAGTAAGTACATTATTATAATAATATTTAAGAATAATTGAATAGGGGTGCCTGGGTGGCTCAGTCAGTTGGGCGGCCAACTCTTGGTTTCAGCTCAGGTCATGATCTCAGGTCCTGGGATCAGGCCCCACAACAGGCTCTGAGCTCAGCAGGAGTCTGCTTGAGGATTCTCTCTCACCCCCTCCTGCCCCTCCCCCCACTCGCAGTCACTTTCTCTCTAAAATAAATAAAATAAACCTTTAAAAAAAAGAATAATTGAATATAAAAATTCAGAAACAGCAAATGATGCAATGTCATTCCTTGTTTTAATAACACAAAAAATAAGGTAATCTCCCAAGTAAAAATTTGTAGAGTAATTAAAATTGAAATGACTAGACTTCATCATGAAAATTCAAGTAATCAAATTTCGATAGAAAAAATACAATCCAAAGTCTAATTTGCAAAATGAAATTATTTTCACCTAAAATCTTATATACAAGGAATGAAGTTTATAAATGAGATTTTCGTAGTAATCATATCAGAACTACAAGTACATAAATATGTAACTAAAAAAATATTCTCAAAGAAAATATCTGAGCTACAATATACATTGCTAGATACAATATATCTTAACTGCTTGACCAAAAACCTTTTCCATGAGTATGCACTTCTATGCACAAGTTGTAAGCACACCATCTAAATATTTTATAGATCTTAGGGGGGCGCCTGAGTGGCTCAGATGTTTAAGCGTCTGCCTTCCGCTCAGGTCTTGATCCCAGGGTCCTGGGATTGAGCCCCAGCAGGGAGCGTGCTTCTCCCCCTCTCTCTGCCTCTCCCCTTGCTCATGCTCTCTCTCTCTCTGTATCTCTGTGTCTCAAATGAATAAATAAAATCTTTTAAAAAAAAAAGATCTTACTTTATTAGATAAGCTCCTCAAATGTCTTCATGACAAATTTATTTATTTATTTATTTATTTATTTATTTATTTGAGAGAGAGAGTACAAATGAGGGGTGGGGGGAGAGATAGAGGAAGAAGCCAACTCCTCGCCCACCAGGGAGCCCCTTGCAGGGCTTGATCCCAGGACCCTGAGATCATGACCCAGCCAAAGGCAGACGCTTAACCAATGAGCCACCCAGGCGCCCCTTCATGACAAATTCTTGAAGGTCATGAAGCTCAGCTAGAAACACAGCCAACTTAACTTTTCCCCATGGTAAAAGATATGAATAGAAGTTCACTTTTTACATATAAATTTTCAATTTATCCAATACCATTTGTTAAAAATACTACTCTTTCCAATGAATTGCTTTTGCACCTTTAACAAAAATCAGTTGTCTGTTTACCTGTAGGTCCAGAACTTTATTCTGTTCCACTGGCCTATTTGTCTATCTTCATGCTAATGTCACACTATCTTAATTATTGCAGTTTTATAATCATTATTAAAATCAGGTAGTGTTTATTCTCCAACTTTGTTATTATGTTTTAAAGTTGTTTTGGCTATTCTGGGTTCTTTGCATTTTCTATGAATTTTAAAAACCACCTTGTCAATTTCTACAAAACAATCTAATATTTTAATCTCTACCAATAGCAGTCTTCACAATATTACTCAGGAAAGGTTTCCTCCTCCACCCCAAGCTTGTACATACACACACAACATGTTGAGGTAAAAGCATAAGAATTTTCCCGTGGATGTCTGCTCTGCTAAATGCATTAAACTTTAACAAAATTACAGATTCTTATAACAGGGAGGTACATCTACTCTAAACTCCATTTCATTAGAGCAATCAGTTCAATGTTGTTGGGGATCATACAAAAATATTTATCAACTCTGGCCCAAGCATTATCTAATCAGCCAGTATGGTATAGCTCGATAATAAGAAGACATAGTTTTACAACAAAAGTCTGAACAAATAAAAATAAATATTGTATCTTGAATTCATGAAAATTCCTGGACATGATACAAGAATACTTCATTTTATTTTGCTTTGCTTTACTTCACTTTGCACATGATGTTCTATTTACGAATGAAGTTTTGTGGCAAAACCTCTATTAAGCATGGCCATTGACACCACTTTTCCAACAGCATTTTCTCACTACATGTCTTTGTGTCACATTTTGGTAATTCTCACAATATTTCAAACTTTTCTTTATTATATTTGTTATGATGATCTGTGATCGGTGATCTTTGATGTTACTATTGTAATTGTTTTGGCATGCCATGAACCACAGACATAAAAGACAGCCAACTTAATCAATAAACATTGTATATTATGACTGCTCAACACGCTGGCAGTCCCCCGTGTCTTTCCCTCTCCTTGGGCCTCCCTATTCCCTGAGACACAATATTGAGATTAGGCCTCTATAAGTATTCAAGTAAGAGTCACATATCTCTCACTTTAAATCAAAAGCTAGAAATGATTAAACTCAGTGAGGAAGGCATGCCAAAAGCTGAGACAGGGCAAAAGCTAGGTCTCTTGCTCCAGACATCCAAGTTGTGAATGCAAAGGAAAAGTTCTTGAAGTAAATTAAAAGTGGTACTCCAATAAACACATGAATGGTAAGAAACCAAAGGGTGGGGAGCCTGGGTGGCTCAGTCATTAAGCATCTGCCATAGGCTCAGGTCATGATCAGGTCATGATCCCAGGGTCCTGGGATCGAGCCCCACAACGAGCCCCACATCGGGCTCCCTGCTCAGCAGGAGGCCTGCTTCTCCCTCTCCCACTCCCCCTGCTTGTGTTCCCTCTCTCGCTGTGTCTCTCTCTGTCAAACAAACAAACAAATAAATAAATAAATATCTTTTTAAAAAAAGCAAAAGGGTGTGATTGCTGATATGAAGAAAGTTGTAATGGTCTGGATAGAACATCAAACCAGCCATTACATTTCCTTAAGTCAAAGCCTCATCCAGAGCAAGGCCCCAACTCTGGTGCACAAGAAAAGTCTGAAGCCCGCAGAGGTTGGTTCATGAGATGTAAGGAAAGAAGCCCTCTCCATAACATTCAAATGCAAAGTAAAGCAGCAAGTGCTGATATAGAAACTGCAGCAAATTATTCAGAAGATTGAGCTAAGATAATTAATGAAGGTGGCTTCTTTAAACAACAGATTTTCAGTGTAGATGAAGCAGTCTTCTATTGGAACAAGAGGCCATGTAGGACTTTCACTGCCAGAGATAAGTCAATATCTGACTACAAAGCTTCAAAGGACATGCTGACTCTCTTATTAGGGGCTAATGCAACTGATGACTTTAAGTTGAAGCCAATGCTCATTTACCATCCTGAAAACTCTAGGGCCCTTAAGAAGTATGCTAACTCTACTCTGTCTGTGCTCTAGAAACGGAACAACAAAGTCTATATAACAGTACATCATCTGTTTACAACATGGTTTACTGAATGTTTTTAAGCTCATTGTTGAGACTTACTGCTCAGAAGAAAAGATTCCTTTCAAAATATTACTGCTCATTGACAATGTACCCGGTCGCCCAAGATGTCTGATGGAGATGGACAAGATTCATGCTGTTTCCATGACTGCTAACATAAAATCCATGCTGCAGTCCATGGATCAAGGAGTCATTTTCACTTTCAAGTCAAAATTTAAGAAATACACTTTGTGAGGCTAGAGCTGACATAGATAGTGCTTCCTCTGAGGGATCTGGGCAAAGTAAACTGAAAACCTTCTGGAAGGGATTCACCATTCTAGATGACATTAAGAACATTTGTGATTCATGGGAAGAAAACAAAACATCACCATTAACAGGAGTTTGGAAGTTGATTCCAACCCTCATGGATGACTTGACGGGTTAGAGACTTCAGTAGCAGAAGTAACTGCAGATGTGATAGAAATAGCAAGAGAACTACAATGAGAAGAGTTTGAAGATGGGACTGAATTGCTGCAATCTGATGACAAAACTTTAATGGACAAGGAGTTGCTTTTTATGGATGCACAAAGAAAGTGGTTTCTTCACTCCTGGTGAAGATGCTATGAAAATTGTTGAAATGACAACAAAGGACTTAGAGTACTACATAAACTTTGTTGATAAAGCCACAGCAGGGGGCACCTGGGTGGCTCAGTCGTTAAGTGTCTGCCTTCTGCTCAGGTCATGATCCCAGAGTCCTGGGATCGAGCCCCACATCGGGATTCTCTCTCTCCTTCTCCCTCTCCCACTCCCCCTGCTTGTGTTCCCTCTCTTGCTGTGTCTCTCTCTGTCAAATAAATAAATAAAATCTTTAAAAAAAAAAAATAGCCACAGCAGGGTTTGAGAGAATTGACTGCAGATAAAATGCTACAGAGCAATTTTTCCTCAAAGAAAGAGTCAATTAATGTGGCAAACTTCATTGTTGTCTTATTTTAAGAAATTGCCACGTCCACCTCAACCTTCAGCAACCACCACCCTGATCAGTCAGCAGTCATTAACACAGAGGCTAGACCCTCCACCAACAAAATGATTACAACTTGCTACAAACTCAGATGATGGTTAGCATTTTTAGCAATAAAATATTTTTAAATTAAGGTATGTACACTGTTTTTTTAGATATAATGCTACTGCACACATAACAGACTATAGCATAGTGTAAACATAACGTTTATATTCACTGGGAAACCAAAAAATTCATTTGACTCACTTTATTGTGATATCTACTTTACTGCAGTACTCTGGAACTAAACCTTGCAATATCTCTAAGATATGCCTATATTCACAACTGATGGCATAAAACTAAAATGAAAAGTAACTTCTTCTGACAAGATGCTTTTATGTGATGTGATGAGCACTGGGTGTTATACGCAACTGATAAATTGTTGAGCACTGCATCTGAAACTAATGATGTACTTATGTGTTGGCTAATTGAATTAAAACATAAATAAAGTGAAAAAAATAGTGTTCTTTCTTAGAGTCAAAAAAAAAAGATGCCTTTCTTTCACAAATTACAAAAATTATTCTATGACTCAGACAATAGTCAATTCAACCAGTTCTTAAAAACTCAAAAAAAAAAAAGAAAAACTAAGTTGTCCCTATGAAGAAAACTCAGTAGAACAGGTTGATTAGTGTATTAATTATCTAAATGAAGATAAGAAATGTTAAAATATTTTAAGGTCTTCTTTGAATGATTTTTGTTTTAATGCTAAGGGATTTTGTAAGAACATCCAGCACTTAGCAAACCCAATGCATTATGTGGTCAGCTTAAATGATGCTAACAGAAATATACCTATACAGAAAAAATAAAGTTCTGATCTGAAACTCTGTACTACAGTTTTTCCAAGTTAGATTGCATGTAAATTAATACTTAGCTACAACAGTCACCAATTATCTCAATAGGAACTTAAGTAATAGAAAACTTTTCCACAAGGACACTCACCTCCTTTATTTTTTTTAAAGATTTTATTTATTTATTTATTTGAGGGGTGCTTGTGTGGCTCTGTCGATTAAGCCTCTGCCTTCAGCTCAGGTCATGGCCCCAGGGTCCTGGGATCGAGTCCCATATCGGGCTCCCTGCTCAGTGGGGAGTCTGCTTCTCCCTCTCCCTCTGCCCACCCCCTCCTCATGTTCTCCCTCTCTCTCTCTCTCACTCTCAAATAAGCAAATAAAATCTTTTTTAAAATATATTTATTTATTTGAGAGAGAGCACAAGCAGGGGGAGGGACAGAGGGAGAAGGAGAGAAAGAATCCCAAGCCAACTCCGTGCTGAGAGTGGAGCCTGATGCAGGGCTTGATTCCACAACCCTGAGGTCATGACCCAAGCCAAAATCAAGAGCTGGACACCCAACCAACTGAGCCACCCAGGTGCCCCATTTTTTGTTTTTTGGGTTTTTTTTTTTTTAAGATTTTCTTCACTCACCTCCTTTAAAATGAGCTCAGGGGCGCCTGGGTGGCTCAGTTGGTTAAGCGTCTGACTCTTTGTTTCAGCTCAGGTCATGATCTCAGGGTCGTGAGATTGAGCCCTGCATCAGGCCCCAGGCTCAGTGGGGAGTCTCTTGGTTTTCTCTTCTTCTCCCTCCCCCTCTGCCCCTCACTCTCTCACTCTCTCTCTCTCCAATGAATAAATATTTTTTGAAAAATAAAAAATAAATAAAATAAAATGAGCTCAAACATGGGGATAATCAATAACTTTTACAAAACAAAATTAAAGGAGTTGGAAACTAACAATCAGTAAAAAATACATGAGAAAAAAAACTATCTGGCTTGGAAAACAAGAGCACTCATTTTAGAGGGTCTTGAAATATGAATATATTTCATGGATCACAATGAATAATGCACTCTCAATAACAATGTATTAACTATTTGACCATCCAGATGTGTCATCATACTGAAAACTGATTTGAAAATATGCTCTATTATTTGATAAGCCCTCTTAGTAATTTCGTTATGTTAGAAGAGCCCATCCAAAATAACTGCATCCTGGGGCACCTGGATGGCTCAGTCAGTTAAGCGTCTGCCTTTGGCTCAGGTCATGATCCAAGGGTCCTGGGATCGAGTCTCGCATCAGGCTCCCAGTCCAAGGAGAGCCTGCTTCTCCCTCCCCCTCTGCCTGCTTCTCCCCCTGCTTGTGTGCACACTCTCTCTCTCTGCCAAATAAATAAATAAAATCTTTAAAAAAAAAAAAAAATAGCTGCATCCTTCCTCTTTAAACCAAGTAATCTACATGTAAATCATCCCTAAGGTAAAGTAGGTTTCCCCTTGTTAACATTTTCACAGTTATCTATGCCTGTACAGTATTCTGTAGTCAAAAACATGACTGATTAAGACTCTGGAGTCAGACCTGAGTTTGAAGGTTCTGTCATTTCTTCATCATGTGACTTGGAAAGTCTTTTAACTTGCCCATACTTCAGTTCCCACCTCTATAAATGGAGTCTCTTTCATAGGTTGCGGTGAGGAAAAGAACATGGCCAATTCTGCTTCTTTTACCAAAGTTCTCCCAGTGGCTGGTTATATGAGCTCAAAAAATTTATATTACATCAAAGAATAAATGAATTAAAGGATTTAACACATAGTAAGCTCTTTTTAAAATATTCAAAGAAATCTTAAATAAATATTTAACAGCTAACCTAGATAGCAAGGTCTTAGTTTCAGAGAGATTAAATAAATTCCCTAAGGTCACACAGTTAAGAAGGTGGTAGTCTAGGATTTAAATCCAGACATTCTGATATCTTATACCAATTGTTTCTCATTACTTCAAGCTCCGCCCTCCTTGGAGCTTCCAATTCTCAGATTTTCATTTCTTTATTTTCAACAATTCCCTCTTTCCACCTAGGTGGGCATTTTTCAAAGACCAGGAATTACATGGGCTACCCTCTCTACCATGGTTTGTGTTTCTGGAGACCCTGGAACCTTTATAACTGGACCCTCTTCCTCACAGTTTTACTTAAAGTACCTAGTATTGGCTCCTGTATAACAAACAAAAAATGGTTTATATCATTATCATGATTATAATCTGTACCTATCAAAACATTACCTAGGGGCGCCTCGGTGGCTCAGATGGTTAAGCGTCTGCCTTCGGCTCAGGTCACGATCCCAGAGTCCTGGGATGGAGTCCCACATCGGGCTCCCTGCTCCTTGGGAGCCTGCTTCTCCCTCTGCCTCTCTCTCTCTCTGTCTCTCATGAATAAATAAATAAAATCTTTAAAAAAAAAAAAAAAACATTACCTAACAAGTTCCTATATAAATATCATTTCTACTAAAAACTTTCTTTGATTACTCCTTGACTGTGAGAAATGCTTTTCTCCTCTGAATTTTTTAGGACTCTGTGGATGTACTACTCATGTGATTTTACAGGCAGAAAGAACCTTAGATTCTCCATTCAAAGTAACATGTTTAAGAACATTCACATAGCATGTATTACATAGCACAATCACTGTTTATATATCTTATCTCCAATGCAATAAGGAAAGTATCTAGAGAGTAGGGACTGTACCTGCTATGTAACATTCCTTAAGGATACAGGAATGATTTTTTTAAAAATGAGCGAAGAATGGATGACTCTGAGTTAAAACTGAACTACTATTCACTATTTTTCAAAGACTCATGAGGCCTTGAAAGTCTCTTTGAGCATTTTAGAATTTCCAATATCTTTTCCTCATTCAGTATGAATCAGCACCGTGGAGCAAAATCTTTTTCTGCACAATCTATGTAGGATCTTTTTATAAGCCATCTCCTCCCATTCTAGTCTAATCAGTAGCTCTGGATAACACTCTTGAGAGTATGTTATTGCTCCCTGGACTTCATTTTAGTAAGAAGTGTAATACCACAAAAATATATTTTCAGTCTCCCAAAACCTGTTCTAGCTTTTGTGATAAGGTTTTCTATTTCCTTTTGAACAGCTTTCAATTACACATTATGCTTCTTAGGTTACAAAATTGTGATTGTTTTCCATTCTGTAATATAATATTTCCTTTCAAATGAGAGTTTAGTTTTCTGGCCAGATAAAAAATCTATTACTTATTAAGACACTATAGGGGACATGAAGTGTTAAGCTATCATTCATAATCTTGAAGAACTTACCCAAGTTAGAAAAAGAAGACAAAGTTGTGAAAATTAAGCAAAAGATTTAAATAAGATTTCAAGATAGAAAACATGGTCATAAGTAATTGACAAATAAATGGAGTACCTTGTGCTATGAGGATTTAGCAAAGGGAAGAGTCTTTAGGCTGGGGTGGTCTGTAAAGGATTTCTGGAAAGAGCTGAGTCTGAGTAGATTTAGGAGGATAGATAGAACTGGGCAAAAACCAACAAGAGACAAGAGAACATTTAAAGTTTTCTACAAACAGGGACACCTGGGTGGCTCAGTCAGTTAAGTGTCTGCCTTGAGCTCAGGTTGTGATCTCAGGGTCCTGGGATGGAGCCCTACATCAGGCTCCCTGCTCAGCAGGGAGTCTACTTCTCCATCTCCTTTTGCCCCTCCTCACCACTTGTGCTTTCTCTCTCTTTCTCTCTTCCGCTCTCTCTCAAATAAATAAATAAAATCTTTTAAAAAATGATAACAAAAGTACCAAAGTGAAAAGCCAAATGAGAATTGGGGGTAAACCAGCTGGGCAAATAATAACAAAATACCCAATTAAAAAAAATATTTATGGAATGAATGAAAACATAAAGCATTTATGGAGGAGTATAAGAAACAGAATGCACCCCTCTTTGTGGATAAATGTTAAATGAGATGTTGCACATAAAGCATTTGCACAGTGTCCATTCCATACTAAGCATATAAAGAATGTAGGCTATTGGGAGGGGAAGATGGCAGCAGAGTAGGAGGACCTTAGGCTCACCTTGTTCCATGAACACAACTAGATAACTATCAAATCATCCTACATACTCCAAAAATCAATCTGAAGACTGGCAGAACAAACTCTACAACTAAAGGTAGAGAAGAGACCACACTGAAGTAGGTAGGAAATGTGGAAACCCAGTTTGGGAGAGAACTAGATTGTGGCTGTGGTGGTGGGGAGGGCACTGCAGTCACAGAGAAGGGCAAGAGACAGACTAGCACAAAGGGAGTGCATGGGGAAAACAAATCCCCATAGCAATTGGCTTAGAAAGCAAGAGGGCCTGAATTTCGTGAGTTCTTGCAACCAGTGGGGCTTAAAGCCTGGACTTTTAAAGGTCAGCGTGCTTGGCTCTGGGAGAGCTCAGAGGACAGTGAGGCTGCTCTTGGAGAAAAGGCAGGGCAAACAGCCTGTAGACATACAAGTGTGGAAACAGTGATCTGAAGATCACCCGAAGCACACAGTGGGAAGGTTATTTACTCTTCTTAGAGCATGTCCCAGAGAAGCAGCATTCACAGAGAGACCCCTCTGGGAACAAAGAAACTGGCAGGCACCATTTACTTCCCCTACCCCTCAGCATAACCACAGAGTGACCTGTGGAAACCAACACAGCACCAACAATAGCTACCTAACTTGCTTACACCAAGCTTCATCCCCTCATTCCAGAAGAACTGCCCCTTCCAGTCACACTTACCTCAGTCCCAGGGAGGCGGGCCTCTTCCCCAGAAGACCAATCAAACCCCTGCCCACACTACATCCCAACCCACAAGTTTTGCAGGACCTCAGTTCTGGCATCAGTGGTGATACTTCTTATTTCACAAGCAGACCAGTACACACCTATTAAAACTCACCACATTCAGGCTAAGGACAAACACTGCCCACAACAAGCAAAGAGAGCCACAGACAACTGGCCTGAAGGATAAAGTGACCAGGACACAAGAGCAGAGTGCATACAGCACACTTGGTAGACACTCCCAGAAGCACCAGGCCTGGGGAACAAGGGACACTATACTGCAGGGCACTACAGGACTGCTTCTTCAGAAAGCCATTACCCTCAAGAACAAGAGACATAGCTGACTTTTCCAACACAGAGAAACAGACACAGAGACTTAGATAAAATTAGAAGACCAAGAAATTTGTCCTAAATGAAAGAACAGGACAAGGTTATAGCTGGACATCTAAGCAAAACAGATACAAGTAACATGCCTGTTGGAGAATTTAAAGCAATGATCATAAGGATACTCCCTGGACTCGAGAAAAGAATGGAGGACATCAGTGAGACCATTAACAGAGATAAGGAATAACATAGCAGAGATAAAGGACTCAAAAAACGAAATGAGAAACACACTTGATTGAAAGAACAGCAGGCTGGAAGAAGCAGAGGAATGAATTAATGACCTAGAAGACAGTGATGAAAAGTAATCAAGCTGAATAAAAGAGAGAAACAAGAATTATGCTAAATGAGAATAGACTTAGGCAACTCAGTGACTCCATCAAATGTAAAAACAAATTCATATTATAGGAGTCCCAGAAGAAGAAAAGAGAGATAAAGGAGCAGAAAATTTATCTCAAGAAATAATAGATGAAAACTTCCATAATCTAGGGAAAGAAACAGATATCCAGATACAGGAATCACAGAGAACCCCAAACAAAATCAACAAAAGCAGATCCACACCAGGACATATTGTAATTAAAATGGCAAAATATAATGATATCAAATATATTAAGAGCAGCAAGAAAAAGGAAGACAGGTACATACAAAGGAAACACCACAAGGCTATCAGCAGGTTTTTCAGCAGAAATTTCCCAAGCCAGAGGGAGTGCCATGATATATGCAAAGTGCTGAATGGGAAAAATCTGCATCCAAGAATACTCTATCCAGCAAGGCTATCATTCAGAATAGAAGGAGAGACAAACAAAAACTAAATGAGTTCATGACCACTAAACCAGCCCTGCAAGAAATATTAAAGGGGACTCTTTGAGTGGAAAGGGAAGACCAAAAATGACACTATGAAGGTAAGAAACACAAAAGCAGTAAAAATGAATATTTCTGTAAAAAAATCAGTCTAGGAACACACAAAATAAAAGGATGTGAAATATGATATCATATACCTAAAATGTGGGGAGGAGAAAAGAAAAGAATGGGTTCAAACTTAAACAACCACCAACTTAATATACAGAAGAGGTTATATATAAATAATGGTAACCAAAAATCAAACATTACTAATAAATATGCAAAGAATAAAGACAAATCCAAATATATCACTAAGGAAAACCAGCAAACCATGAAAGAGACAAAGACAAGAAAGTATCAGAGAAAATCTTCAGAAACAACGACAAAACAAGTAATACAACGACAACAAATATATATCAATAATTACTTTGAATGTAAATGGACTAACCACTCCAATCAAAAGACAGAATGACAGAATGGATAAACAAGATTCATCTACCAGGCGCCCCAAGATGCAGCTATTTCGGATGGGTTCTTCTAACATAATGAAATTACTAAGAGGGCTTATCAAATAGTAGAGCATATTTTCAAATCAGTTTTCAGTATGATGACACATCTGGATGGTCAAATAGTTAATACATTGTTATTGAGATTGCATTCTACCATTCTACCCTTCTATGCACTTCCCCATTCCATATCCTTTTCCTCATCTCCCCTTCCATGAAAAATAACCATTATCCTTTATTTTGTTTTTAGGTTTTCCTTTCCTATATTGGTTTATTTCATATGCATGTACTTCTAAACATTGTTTAATTTGGCTTGTTTTTGAGCTTAAAAAAATGAAGTCCTGGGGCGCCTGGGTGGCTCAGTTGGTTGGGCGCCTGCCTTCGGATCAGGTCGTGATCCTGGAGTCCTGGGATCGAGTCCCACGTCGGGCTCCCTGCTCAGCGGGGGGTCTGCTTCTCCCTCTGACCCTCTTCCCTCTCGTGCTCTCTGTCTCTCATTCTCTCTCTCTCTCTAATAAATAAATAAAATCTTTAAAAAAAAATGCAGTCCTTTCCCTGGGACTTGCTTATTCATTCAACATTGCACTTATAAGACTCATTCATGCTAACACACAGAGGCACAGTGCACTAGATATACTTCCACATAATATTCTATCATGAGAATTAATTAGAAAACATAATTTTAGAAATATATAATTTATAATATTAACAGAAACTACGATGCCTAGAAGTGAACCTAACAAAAGATATGTCATATAGGTATATCTATCTGACTTTACTTTCTAAAAATTTCTTGCCATTTGCAACGACGTGGATGGAACTGGAGGGTGTTATGCTGAGTGAAATAAGTCAATCAGAGAAAGACATGTATCATATGACCTCACTGATATGGGGAATTCTTAATCTCAGGAACAAACTGAGGGTTGCTGGAGTGGTCGGGGGTGGGAGGGATGGGGTGGCTGGGTGATAGACATTGGGGAGGGTATGTGCTACAGTGAGCGCTGTGAATTGTGTAAGACTGTTGAATCACAGATCTGTACTTCTGGAACAAATAACGCAACATATTTTAAGAAAAAAAGAAAAAGAAGAAGATAGCAGGAGAGGAAGAATGAAGGGGAGTAAGTCAGAGGGGGAGACGAACCAGGAGAGACGATGGACTCTGAAAAACAAACTGAGGTTTCTAGAGGGGAGGAGGGTTGGGGGATGGGTTAGCCTGGTGATGGGTATTAAAGAGGGCACATTCTGCATGGAGCACTGGGTGTTATGAACAAACAATGAATCATGGAACAGTACACCAAAACAAATGATGTAATATATGGTGATTAACATAACAATAAAAAATTTAAAAAAAACATATTCTTAAAAAAAAAAAAATTTCTTGCCTCCCCTCAAATCCCAACCACCAATGCCAAGTAAGGGAAGCCCTCATCATCTCTCACCTGGGCAGCTTACTCCACAATTGTGCCCTGAGTCTTGCTCCATTCAGTCTACTTTCCCCATTATCATCACAGCAATCCATTCAACATGTAAAGCTAACTATACCATCCCCTTGCTCCAACACCTTCGAAAGTTCTCTTTTGTCCACAAGCTCCTCATGTACCCCACCCCAATCTCTCACACACACAATCACTATACACTCCAGCAAATTCAGTATGTTTCTCACCTCCAAGCTTTTATTCCAACTCACTTCCCACCCCTTTCCTTTGTTCTTCCAAACACACAGACACCTCCACACACATTTACATGCATGCCTGCACAAAATACATACACACACACACACCCTTTCACCTGGCTAGCTTCTATTCATTCAGATTCAGCTTAAGCATCTCCTCAACAAAAAGTTTTCATTTGGTGCTACCCATGTCCCTCACCTCAGGTATCTCTCCTCTAAAATCTCCTATTAGATATAGTTATGATTACTGTTATGATTGTGGCTATGATAGTAGCTTTCTCATTTTATTGGCCACATTTGCTATTTAAGTCTCTGACTCCCCTTCTGGTCTATGTGTTCCTATAGGTCCAAGATTATCTCATATTCATCTCTGTTTCCTCTATATCTGCCACATCGACTGAAATAAAAAATGCATTCAGTATATACTGAAAAAATTAGTTCTTTCATAATTGTTCTCTGTAACTATGAAAATTAGGATCTTATTTTAGAACATGATTTTCTTTTTGAAATGATCAGATGCACCATGTTTTATAAATGAATATGTGTCAAATTTTCTTAAGTACAGCTATACATAGCTTCCATGCCTTTAAGCAGTTCATTACCCAGTGCATTCATGCAAATAATACATTTATGGTAACTCCTCCCTGGCTAAGAGATAACACTTATTCAGCAACTCACCTATTCAAAGAGTGTAAAAACCTAGAGTCTACCCAACTAGAACGACAAAGATGGAGGTTGCTATTACATAGTAGTATTTCCCATATATGCACTTCAAAAATTGTTATTTTAACATGCTGAGCCACCCGTTTAAAAAAAGATAATATCAATTTAAGCTGTTCTAACAGCTTGTGTCAAATTGTGGTGACATTTTATTAGTAAGCTAAATATCCCTAATTAAAACCAAACTGCTTAGCATCAAATTACTATAATTCATTAATACTCTGCTGAGAACATATTTTTAGCTATCTCAAAAAAAATTACATAACAAAGTATTGCCCCAGTTTTTTCAATTGTAGTCATGCTACTTGAAATGCCACAATATGAGAATATGTTTTTATTAAAAAATCATCCTTCTTCCAGTGGTGTTTTCTACTGGTGTGGTTTAGAATTTTCTGGACTCATTACCAAGGACTAAACTCCCCTTGTAGAAATGAGCAAGCACACTAATTGAAATAGAAGGTGATCAGATATAAAATGTCACTGCCCCCAGAGGGAACTGAATTTCAACAGTGAGAATACTCAGCAGCAAAGTGATTTAAGAGCATTAAGGCTGACAGTCACTTTGCTATCTTAAAAAGACTTCAAGGAATAATATGAGGCACCCAGAAACCAAAGAAGGTTACAAAATGCATGAGGAGCAACAAGGTCCTTTGCTACTTCAAAAGGTCCCAGACCCTGTTCTGACAAGCACTACTTTCCCCCATGATTTGGGCGAAATAAAATGGTAAGCTTATTACCCAGAAGAGAAACTACACAAGCTGGAAAAAAGAATCATAACCCAAAATTCTCAATAGGCTGAAGTCATCAGTGAAATTTAACAAAAGAAATGTGTTATCATAATAAATATAAAGTCCTGCTCTTAAATCAGTAACACAAGTAGAGAATCCAGGCAAGTACAAAAAAGAAAAGAGTTGGCAATTATAAAGGATGGCAAGTTCAATATAAACCAATAATAAAATATCGCTACCAGAAACTAGTGTGACCTAAGACTACATTAAATGCAGTTTAGTGTCCAGAACATGAGGGGCAGCCTGTCCCTCAGAATAATGTGCTGTGTAAACCATACAGGTATTCGGTGCAGTTTTGGAAACCAAGCTTCAATGTGTTTACTGAAAAACTGGAATATATGAAAAAGGATGGTGACCACAACAGTGAAGAAACACAACCCCACACCCAAAACTTTCCTAAAGAAAATTAAAACAAAAGTTTAATAGGGATTCAATGCTTTTTATTCTGAACACATTTCTTTCAAAGCTGCACCTTCTGGACATCATTCCTGGCTATTAGCATTCCTCTAGTTAAAAAATTTTTAAATGAAGTAAGAAAACTGAAGATGCAGAAAGGTACTGTAAATAAAAATAGAGTTGAGCATAGGGTACACTGAATGCTTCCCTAAGTTCTCATCTATTTAAAGCTCAGATAACTGGCTTCACTGAAAGTGCAAGATAATTTGCCTAAACTTCTAAAACCATAAATAATTATAATTGAAGGTGTGAATATGGCATATAATTACAAAGAGAAAAATAACAGCCAAGTTTGTGATCTGTAGATAATAGCAAATATTACATTCAGCTATGATATATTTGAAGAAATACATCTTCAGGAACTAGATATGAGTGTGAGAGCATAAATATGTTAGTCCTCTAGATATCTGCATCTAATACAAACTAAATAAGTAGACTACATCTTATCTGGCAATTTTTATTTATAGTTAAAATTTGAATGTTTTAAAGCTTTAAAGTCCTTCTCTCCAAAAAGGCCATTTTTTGGGCGCCTGGGTGGCTCAGTTGGTTGGGCAACTGCCTTCGGCTCAGGTCATGATCCTGGAGTCTCGGGATCGGGTCCCGCATCGGGCTCCCTGCTCAGCGGGGAGTCCGCTTCTCCCTCTGATCCTCCCCCCTCTCATGCTCTCTCTCTCTATCTCATTCTCTCTCTCAAGTAAATAAATAAAATCTTTAAAAAAAAGACCATTTTTTTAAAGATTTTATTTATTTATTTGACAGAGAGAGAGAGACAGAAAGCACAAGCAGGGGGAGCAGCAGAAGGAGAGAGAGAAGCAGACTCCCCACTGAGCAGGGAGCCAGACATGGGGCTTGATCCCAGCACCCTGGGATCATAATCTGAGCTGAAGGCAGATGCTTAACCAACTGAGCCATCCAGGCAACCCCCCAAAAAGGATTATTATTAAATGCCTAGAATCAACAGTCATTTCTTACCAAAAGCCATGATATAATAAATACTTCTATGAATGAAGAGAATAAAACAAGTTAAAAGAATAATGTTTTATTGACTATGTTAACTATAAAATTGGTGCTATTAATGACGATAAATACAAATTATAGCTCCCTAAGAGAAAAGAACCATAATTTTAAAATGTAGATGTATTACTATTAGAGTTGTAGAAACTCCTTTGCCTTCTACAGAAGCAGCAAAGAAACAACCAATAATTCTTTTGATAATTCACATTGTAAAATAACTGTCTTCAAAATAGCCAATAAATTTACTGGTCCATTTAAGTTGCCTGTACTAAATTTCATGTCATTAAATTTTTGCGGAATACCCACTTCTAATGTATTTTCACCCACTAAAGTTTATACTGGGTAGGATCTCACAAGATCTCAAATTCAGTGGAGATGGAGAAGGACCCATTAATTCATTCAAGGATCAGTTATACAATTGTCTACCATTTTACAGGAGTTACACTTAGGTGCTTGGCTACAACTATAATGGCCTCTGCCTTCAAGAAGCTTACTGATTAACTGGGTGATGGACATTAAGGAAGACATGTGATGTAATGAGCACTGGGTATTACATAAGACTGATGAATCACTGACCTCTACGTCTGAAACCAATATATGTTAATTAACTGAATTTAAATATAAATAAATAAAAGCTTACTGATTGCTAGGTAAGACAAAAAAACAAGTTACAGAACAAAGTGATGGGTATTATTAGAGAAGTCTATGCAAAGTCTATGGAACATAAGGGAAAGCACAAACAATTAAGGGAAGGAGGATGTTGGATAAGGCTTATAGAAGAAGTGGCACCTGCCTGCAACCTTTTTCACAAGAGAACAGAAGTACATCAGGAAAAGAGAATGACTGAAGGAATTTCAGACAGAAAGAACAGCCTGAGAAATGCCATGCTGAAATAGAGGGTTGAGTGAATAACACACACCAAAAAAAAAAAGAGAGAGAGAGACTGGAAAGATGAAACCAAACTTTGAAGGATTTGGGGAAAAAAAATAATATCCAGGAACCTAAGCAATCCTAAATTTTATATATATATATATATATATATTTTTTTTTTTTAGGTAAGACAGCTGCCCACTACCTTGTCAACACCTCTATCACTTGATCATTGCAGTAAGTCCTCCAGATAGGATTCTTAAAATGTTTTCCTAACACCGGTATTTCCCTGCTCAGAAATCTATAATGGCACTCTGTCTCTCACCACAAAATTCTAAACTCCTCTACCAAGTTTTCAATGTTCTCTATAACCAGGCCTTACCCTGTACCAACCAAACCAGCCTCATCACCAAAGTGGAAGTAGAGGTCTGCTCACTGTGTGCTGTGTACCCCACTCTCAAGACCTAACTTCAAATCTGACTCTCCATGTAGATCATCACCCCGCTTGCCCTCTGTTTCTTAAGTTTACATCACATCTGGGCCTCCACTACACCTTCTTCAATACTCAAACCGACTTTGATCTCTCCTTTCCTTGCACTCGTCTGCACTGAAAGTCACAAGTGCACAGCTTATCACTAAATTGTCAATCCACCCCGTGCCTCCCCAGTACAGGAACTATGGCTTTTACTTCAACCATACGCCCATCAAGCTTTGCAAGTACTGTGCAAACTGTACAAGACGTAGGTGGTAATGTATCAAATAGACAAATAGTTTTGATTGGCATGGGGAGCAGAGAACACAGCTTTTAATTTTTCAAAAAGCATGAAAATCTTGGGGCACCTTGGTGGTTCAACTGGTTAAGCGTCCAATTGTTGATTTAGGCTCAGGTCATGATCTCAGGGTTGTAGGATCAAGCCCCACATTGGGCTCCATGCTGGGCATGGAGCCTGCTTAAGATTCTCACTCCCTCTACCCCTCCCTCTGCTCTAAAACATAAATAAAATAAAATAAAATAAAATACATGAAACTCTTGATTCTTGTATATTAAATTTTAGGGCATATCAAATTTTTAATTATTTTAATATCATCTTTCTAGTTAAATATCACCATCATTATCACCCAAGCCATCCCTATTACAGTACCACATGAAAAGAGAGACCTTTCTGAATAAAGAATGCACAATCCAGCAATGAAAGAATTAAAGAAGACTTTGGGAAACTTCTACCTAGGGATTCACAATGTCAGCTTATAGTACTATTTTTATGTCAACGAAGAAAAAAACCAAAGACCAAATATGCTATATACTGGCCAAGGCCATACAATAAATCAGCAATACCATTTACTTACACTGAGTTTTAATGCCTGAGCAGAAAATCTGCCTCTTTAGAAATATGATTATTCAAAACTATATTTCTTCAGAAATAAAACTTTAGAGCATGAGAATGCTTTTGCCAACCATAAGCACACTATAGGGAAAGAAAAGCCATGTAGATGACAAATTAGGCTTTTATAATGCAACATGTAAAATATTTCAAAGTCTGGTTTCTATTTTAATACTTTGCCACTTGATAACCAAGTAGGCACCAAGTCCTACATTTATCAAAGAGGTCGAGATATGAGATTTGCAGTATTTCCCTGCCTTGAGATCAAAATGTATTATCAAAATTACCATCATGTTTTAAGTAGAACAAGAGGGAACATCAGTCACCAGGATCATTACAACTGAAAAAGCAACCACCAAGTCTCATTATCTGAACTAAGGACTCAGCAAATATGAAGTTAGTAGAGTTTACAATACCTTAAAGAGAATTTAACCCTAGGAGAATGTGTATGTGATTAGCACATTGAGTTTATTATCTAACACCTTTGGGAAACAGAGCACCAAAATTCATGCATGAGCAGGATGGCATGGCACATCCTCATTCCCCTACCCCCAAAATAAGCAGCAGTTTCTGCATATAACTAAGCCACAACTTCAGAGCAGTAGATGGACAAATGGTATTTTTAACAGCCTTACTGAGGTGTAATTCACATACAATTGTATTACTCAGGGTTTTCCAGCGAAAAAGTACCAGTAGGGTGGGTGGATGGATGGATGGATGGATGGATAGATATAGAAATACAGAAATATTTACATGTATTTAACATGTATATACACATATATAGAAAGAGATTTATTATAAGGGATTGTTTCACATGATTATGGAGGCTGAGGAGTCCCTCAATCAGCCATCTACAATCTGGAGACCCAGGAAAACCAGTAACGTAATTCCATTTAAGCCTGAAAAACCATGGAGGAGAGGGTAGCAGGTAGCTGATGGTTTAAGTCCCCATCTGAATCCGAAGGCTTGATAACCAGAAGCACCAATATCCAAGGGCAAAAGACGGATGGTTCAGCTGAAACAGAGAAGGCAAATCCACCCTTCCTCTGCCATTCATTCATCCATTTAATTTCAGGCCCTCAACAGGTTGGATGATGCCCACAAGCACTAGTGAGAGGGATTTTCTTTACTCAGTCTATCAATTCAAATGCTAATCTCTTCTGAAGACACGCTCATAGACACACCCTAAAATAATGTTTTACCAGTTCTCTAGGCATTCCTTAGCACATAAAATTGACTATCACAACAATAAAACACACATACTTAAAACATACAGTGTGATGTTTTGATACATGTATACTGTGAAACCATCACTATGATCAAGAACATATCCGTCACAACCCTGATGTTTCCTCATGCCCCTGTGTAATCCCTTCCTCCTGCCACTCTCCACCCTCCCTCCAAAAACACCGATGTGCTTTCTGCCACTACAGATTAGTTTCCATTTTCTAGAAATTTAAATGATCCGTGTCACTGAGTATATCAATTGTTCATGCCTTTTAAAACTAAGCTGTATTCCATTGTATGAATGTTCCACAATTTGTTTATCTATTCACCCACTGATGACCATATGCGCTGTTTCCAGTTTTTGATTATTTGTGCACAAGTCTTTGGGAAGACAAATGCACCAACTTCTCTTGGGTAAATGCCTGAGAGTAAATTGGCTAGTTATATGGTAGGTGTGTGTTCAATTTTTTAAGAAATTTCCCAACTGTCTTCCAAAGTGGTGTGCCATTTTACATTAGACATCAACAGCGTATGAGAATTCTAGTTCCTCTACATCCTAGTTAACACTTTGTACAGCCAATCTTTTTAACTTTAGTCACTCTAATAGGTATATTAATTCTCTGGTTATGGTTTTAATTCACACTTCTCTAATGACTAAGGATGTTGAGATTATTTTCATAGTACTTAACTGCCATCCCTCCTTACTCCTGTACCAGCAGTCCCACTCTCCCTTTCTCACCTTTAGTAAACTATTATCTTTGTCCCTGGATGGAGAGCCCATATCTAACATTTCTATTCACACATTCACATAGGGAAAAGTATTGTGAGGTAATGTGCTTCCAATACTGGTATGGTTAGCAATATTTTGTTGAAAATATAAAATATATTCATTTAAATAAAGTTTTAAAAATATGAAGTATTTCTATCATTCCCATATTAATAACATTGTATGAATGGCACAGCTATTGATTTCATGAAATGAGTAAATTCTTGAGGTTTCCCTATAATTAAAAAAATAACGTGATTTGGTTTTTAGTAACTTTTATGCTTTTCCCTTATAAAAAATCATAACAGATAAGAATATTCTCTTTAATATAAAAACAGAAAAGTCTGAGATAGGTATATTTCCAGCTCCTACCCAGTATACCTAAACAAATTACGTAATTGAGGAAGTCACATAATACTGAATTTTTTTACAGAGCTCTTAAATGCCTGAATACTAGGAAGTAGAATAGTTTTCATAATTTAGTTGTAGTTTACAAATCTTGACCTTAGTGCTTCCTCTATCTGGATTCTGTTTTAACCACAAGAGTCACTTAATGTTTTGGTTAGATTATCATTTAAGAATTTCGCTCCTTCAGGAAACTCATCTGTTTGAGGAAGTATGTTAGGGGTTCCAGCAGAACCAGTAACAAGTAGTAGCTGTTTCCCTTGGCAGCACTTCTTTCAATTACCCGTGTTATCAGTGAAGAGCTGCTTTCCTTTTTCTCTCTAAAAGTGATAAGATCAATGAGAAGCTCATTCAGATGTGAGCATATATATATATATATATATATATGTTGGACATCTTCAACTTGGCATTAGCCATCTGGCAGTCTATTATATGACCCTTCCATGACCAAACACCAGAACCCTAAAAAATAAAAATGACAGTCTAACTTAGGTCCTCAAGTTAAGAAATACCACAGTTCTTAACCCAGCTCATTCTTAAAACATCTCAGTATTAACTTCTCCTACTTTTCTTATCCATTATAAATTAGTACCTTCATCAAAAATTTAGTGAGACTGCTTAAATTGTCAGGTCTTAAGTAATTTACCAATAAAAATTTGCTCGTATAATGCATGAACACTTTTCACAGTATTTTCAAGGACATTATTTTATTTCTCTACAACGTTGTATTTGTTCCATCAGCTGTCAACAGATTGAAATGCTGTCTGTTCACTACAAATAGAGTGTTTTAAAGATTAGAAGTAATTTATAAAGAACTCTGAACTTACTGACAATGGAATTACGTTAAGGTACTAACTTTGGGTAGAAGCAGAGCTATAACCACCTCAGTGGTCTGGTTTTAAGAGCTTGAAAAAGACGCTACAGATTCAAGATACACAAATAAAAACCATCCCTTTCCCAACAGAAAACTCCACTAATAGAGATTAATTTCTATAAGTAAGGTTTCTCACTTTTTTGTTAAAATGCAAAGGGCTGTGGGATATTAACACTTCAAACTGTATCAGTTACTTGTATCTGAGTGTAAATGAACTTATTAGATGCTCTTGGAAAGGCTCTCCAGGTATTAAGAGTACATGAAAACTCAGGGGCCTAGGAGAGATGAGACAGCATACAGAGTAAAAATCAAAACAGATATGGTAGGTTGGAGCCAAAGGAAACAAATTTAATTTACTTAACTACTTCTTATCTTACAGAAACCCTAAAAATTCTATACAAATACTAAGGAAAGTTATTGTTATTAATACACCTGAAATTATTATTGATAATCTCTTGAAAATAAAGTCAAATAGAAGTGTTCCATTATTTACTATGAAACGCTGATTTTTCTCAGCCTGTTATTATGAAATTAAAAACATTTAAACTATGAGTAATGCTTTTGAAAAATATCTAAGTCCAGTCAAATTAGAAGCCTTGATGGATAATACACATCCTTTTCCCTAACATGCATACACACAAAACCTGCTGGAAGAAATTAACCTAAGGACAGTATAGTAGACACACACACACACACACACACACACACACACACACACACACATACACGTCCTATAGATTACAAATCTTATGAAGCTCATGATAAAGCTAGAGGCATAACGAGAAGAAATGAAGCCTCAGTCCAAATGCAGCCGCCTGATCAACAGGAACCACAAACCCCACCGGGTCTACCTCCATGCTGCCATCAGAGTAACCAATAGCTGCTCCCTATTCCTCTTGTCTCACTTCTGATAAATGTCACAGCATGGTGATCCCACCACTGCCACCAACTGAAATGTAAATGTAAATGGATACTTCACCAAACCACATAGCATTGAGCATATTCGCACACATACTTACCACAACTTCACAAATACCTTATCATCCAGCCAAAGGCAAGTTAGCAGGGAAAGGACGCTTATCAATCATCATTAGCTAGGCACAGTTCCACTAGTCTCCCTCAATTCTATGGAAATATACAAGTTATCAATAGCCTACACAAGATGGCTCTTATGAAGTCTAAACGGTTATCCATGGCTTTGTTGGTTATTTAGTTAGAGATATTTAATGAGGGCCATTAAATTTTAACTTAAAATTATAGATCTGAATCCACACTTCTATAATGTGTTCACACCTTTAAATAACTATCCTTGTGAGGTTCTCAGACTTGGCATCATCTAACATTTAACTTCCACCAGTTAGAATAATTGAAGCAAAGCCACCTATTTTGGGTACATGAATAATCCTCACAATGAGAAGATGGCCTCATGAACTAATTTCACTTTCCTTATTATCCCTGACATTACTCCTTTTAAGACCAACATGAAGATTTTTTTTTTTTTTTGCAACAGCCAAGAACCAAAGAAGCAAGTAAAGGCAAGCACCAATAAACAGTCCTGACAAAATTCTTCCTAAGACTCTTCTTGAGAAGCGGTCATATTAATGGTAACCACTGATAATGGTGACATGGTCATATCAGTGGTAACTATCTACAGAGTCTAATGCAGATGGATTTTAAGATTAAGCTCTAAATGTGACAACTACAAACCCAAGTCTTGTAAATTCATCTAACTTGCAGCCAGGTAACTTCCCTCTATTATGTAAAAATGTCTGAATTTCACATCCCTATAGTAGCTAAGAGGCACCATCAGGATTTTAGCAAATCTGGTGGTTTTAACTTGAAAAAAAAAACGCCTTGCTCATCTGGTATTCCATATTTCTTTGGTAGCTTCTATAAGTGGGAGACATATTACAAAAAAGAGAGAGAGATGTGAAAGAAACAGTTTGAGGTAAACTCCTTATCTAGGAGGTATAATTGTAAGGTTGTTTTCATCATCTCAGAGCCATAAACCAATGCCCAAAACCCTGGAAATGTTTTCATGAGCAGTGAAAACCAATGTGATTTCAATGCTGATCATTAACAATCAGAGTAAAAGGTTAACTGAGTCTTACCTCCACTCCCAGCCATAATAAAGTATCAGGCATTAGATGTACCCTCCCACATTAAAAAATTAGAAAATAGGACCCAGTATATAAAAGAACAGTGTTCCTACATTGAACAACAGGCAATGCAAGATAGTAATTCCCGAGAGAAGGGAAACCAACAAGGTGAGTACTTCAATAGTTCCAGCTCAAGGCCTAGAGAAAGCATCAATGTCGCAGCTCAGGAAGGCAGACTCCATACAAATGTCAACAGCCTCACTACGATGAAGGGACAGAATTCAGAGTTCAAGGAAGCCAAGGCAGGTAGAATTTAGTGTAGCAACATTCTTCAAGTATTGAAGAAAAGGGAGCTGCATAGAAATAAAGTTCCAGAGACTAGTGAATGCACGTAAGGACACTACCAAGACTGGGGGAAAGAACCACCAAAAGGAGTAGGAGGAACAATGTCAGCTCACAACAGGCTTGGAATAGTTGGTGTTCCAATAAACCAGAGTGGAAATACTTATTAATACCTGAGACTTCAAGTAGAGTCAATAAAGAAGTCAAATTTGCCCTTGACTAAAGGCTGCTCTGGACCATCCCAATAAATTTTAAAAGCAAGCCTCAAAGAGATCAAACTGATGCCTATTAATTTACTGCATATCAGAACAAAGCCCAAAATTATTAAAACAAAATCCAGCACAACATAAAATTCACAATGGCCAGTATTCAGTTACTGTAGGAGCCGTAACAGGATAAAAGTCATTCAGCAGGAACAGACACAAAACTTACAAAGAGGATGGAATTAGCAGACAAGAATTTTTTTAACATATGGCAAATTTTATAAGTTATATATTTATATTAAATTAATATAATGGGGGCACCTGGGTGGCTTAGTCATTAAGTGTCTGCCTTCAGCTCAGGTCATGATCCCAGGGTCCTGGGACTGAGCCCCGTGTTGGACTCCCTGCTCATGAGAGAGTCTGCTTCTCCCTCTCCCTCTGCTACTCTCCCTGCTTGTGCTCTCACTCTCTCTGTGTCAAATAAATAAATAAAATCTTTAAAAAAATTTTAAAAAATAAATATAACATGTCATGATTTAATTAAAGTATAATCATTTAGTGATCACTTTGATGCATTTTATTTTTTTATTCTTCTTTTAAATTGAAGTATAGTTGACACACAGTATTACTTTTCCCCTGCAGAGTATCCTCCAGGACCAACCTCTGAACGTTCACCTTCATTATTCTCGCTCATTTGGCGGTTGAAGTACATATACTTTCCTCAGTGTGATAATCCCTTCATTATCACTCCCATAGTTTTACCCTCTGCTATTATACTATCCAGGAATTATTTATGGGCATGGCTATTCTCACCTATTGGACACTCAGTACCACCCTTTTAATGTAGGAACTGTGTCTCATATATATCTTCGTACACCTTTCAGTAAGGTTTTCATATGAGAAAAAAGGCGCTCGATAAGCTTTGAATAAGTGCTCCTTACATATGTACTTTTCTGAACACTCAACTTTAACAATCTCAGTAACATAGACACAAAATAATTAAAAGATTTACTTAAAAGGCTAGCAATACTTTATTTTTTTAAAGATTTTATTTATTCATTTATTTGACAGAGAAAGAGAGAGAGAGCACAAGCAGGGAGAGCGGCAGAGGGAGAGGGAGAAGCAGGCTCCATGCTGAGCAGAGAGCCCGACATGGGTCTCGATCCCAGGACCCTGAGATCATGACCCAAGCTGAAGGCAGATGCTCAACCGACTGAGTCACCCAGGTGTCCCAAGGCTAGCAATACTTTAGACAATAAACAATTTAGGCAACATCTCAAGATTACACCTACCTTGCAAATCAAAATAGACCTGCATTATATTTAAGTATGTTGATGTTTATTCTGAATCCTGCACTTATACTTGGTCAAGGAAAAGCCTATACAAGCCTAATATGAACACTGGTAGACATGTACACAGAAAATAAGAAAAATGAAACATTAAGACACTGATGAAGAGTCAGATATATCATGTACATGTCAAGAAAAAGGGTTTTGATGAGGAATAAGAAGAACAAGAGTAAATGGATATTCAAAATGGAAATCACTTGGGGCGCCTGGGTGGCTCAGTCCTTAAGCGTCTGCCTTTGGCTCAGGTCATGATCCCAGGGTCCTGGGATCGAGCCCCGCTTCAGGCTCCCTGCTCAGCGGGAAGCCTGCTTCCCCTCTCACACTCCCCTCGCTTGTATTCCCTCTCTTGTGTCTCTCCCTCTGTCAAATAAATAAATAAAATATCAAAAAAAAAAAAAAGGAAATCACAGTTGACATGCCTTAGATTTGAGACCCTCCAAAGGATAGAGACTCAAATTGCTTTTCATATGCCTTACAGAGGTATAGTAGTTTCTAAGCCCTAATACTTACAAAGTATTGCATGACCCCAAATTCCTATATAATGGAACTATAAAAACTGAAGTCCAGTGAGAGAGGCAATTCCATCCATATAGACTCTGTTATGTATGTAGAGGTTTAAAAAAAAAAAAGCTTCTTTAAATATTAGCCAAAGTAATAGTAACAGGAAGACAGTTGAAGGAACATGGCATACAGGACACACACTGGCAACTTCTCTGTTGTGTCGCACACTTGTAGGTATTTAAAATCTATTTAACGAACAGATGAACAAATGCAAAACATGAAGATAAAAATTGACCAAACAAATACACTTTGGGAAAATAATGAGAAGGAATCCCATCAGGCTTGGAGGATATTGTTCATATTAAACTAACACAATCACTTTAAAAGTACTTAATGTGAATTTACCTCATTTTGCAAAATAAATACCTTTGGTTACTACAAAACTATCTTGTAAACCAGCAAAGTAGTTCAATGATGGTCCATTCTATGCTGTTCAGACAACAGAACAACCAATCTCTTAAATTTGTAGGCCGTATCATTCAACAGATGCTATAATGCATCCTACCCTGCTGGCCAAGTGACCACTGAGGTGAATGTTTCACAGAAAGGAGGGTGCAGGCTATGGCAGTAGGGGAAAATTAAGCATGACCCACAGAGGAGAAGGCAAAGAAAATGATTTCCAGACTACTGCAACTTATCCAACAAATGCAAATACAGGGGACATCTATGATCTACAATTTCCACTGTTAGAAGCCCAAGTGGAAACAATGAGAGTAGGAAGGAGGAGTAAGTAATAATTATTATTAGTCATAGGCATGATGTAAAATAAGTCTATTCATTTTCTTACAATAAAAATCACACCTCCCCCTCTCAGATTTAAACAGATATTAACAACTATACAGCTTATCTTCTTCAATATCAATTATTTCCAGACAACCCATTTTTAAAAACTGGGAGAACAAAGGCTTATAGAAGGAAAAAGAAGTCCAAAAATGAAGAAACTTGTTATTACCCTTCCATTCAGCCTCTTTAAGCAGACATAATTCTGGAAGACATTAGATGGAGCAAAAGGTCAGATAAATATAATTTTTGGCTTGGAAACTTGAGGCCAATAAAAACCTCAATGCCTTCTTTTTTTAAAGGGATTTGTTTTTCTGGGGGATGCTTTGGGTTATTATTCCGTGAATATGGGGCACAATGTAATAAAGGAACTCTCAAAGGTCTTAAATAGGATAATATTCTTGTTAAATGGATAGAAATGTAGACTATATACATGTATTAAGGTAAGACTTTGTCCAAATGTTCCTACATTTATAATCTATTTCATGGAGAGGTCAAATGACTCTCAGGATTCTTATAAACCTTATTTTTGAGGAGGGAAAAAGAGTAGTTTGTGCACTTTCATCCAGCATATTTTAAATCTGGTTTTGTTGTATTTTTCAGGTCACTGCTCTTTTAATATTTTTATAACTCAAGAAATTTAACTTGTCTTCATTTTATGTTTGGTTATTGGGATCCTACTTTCAATTACTAGTTATATACATTTTTCTTACCCCCACTTCTTCTTTTTGCTGACAACACTCTAAAACTGTTATTTTTTACCATTTTCCTTTTGTTGTCCTTTTTTCTTAGCTTAAATATTGGCTACCCATTGATTAATAGAATTTCTAGTTAGTTGCTCAGTTATATATCTTCCATTTACAAAGTCCACAGCAATTTTTGCTCAACTCTCAAAATTTTGAGAAAAGTCAAAGAACTATTCTAAGCAAACCTGTCTTAAATTTTATTTCTTCACAGGTAGGTGGCTGCCCTTTAATGCCACATTTATTTCCATTTAGGAAGGAAATGACTAAATTAAAGGTATTATGTTTCTCTTGTAAGGAAATGAAGAAATATGTATTTCAGTAGAATTCTATTGCTGTTTGTGAGGTTAAGATGACTTTTGAGTTGGCAATAATTTGTTGTTTTTAAGGTCTACTTGTCTCTATTTTATTTTAATTAATTAATTAATTAATTATAAATAGGCTTCACGCCCTGTGTGGAGCCCAGTGTAGGGCTTGAGTTCACAACCCTGAGATCAAGACATGAGCTGAGATCAAGAGTTGGACGCTTAACCAACTGAGCCACCCAGGCACCCCCCGTCTATTCTATTTTAGAAAACCCAACATCCTCATTGTCCAATATCCCAACAAATATATTCTAATGTATTTTTGATAGTTATATTTTCCAGAATTAAAATTGTGTGCTTGATAACCATGTGACATTCCAAGGGGTCAAAGGGACTTCCTGGGCTTATCAGAAATCAAGGAAGACCCCAGCTCTAAGGGATGGGTGGATATGCACTTGCTGAGATTTCACTTGGATGGTTTTTTTCTCTCTACATTTATGCCTGGAATGTAAGTCAGTTATATAACAACAAAATTAGATGTTATTAGAATATCAACCTCTGACAGTCTATGAAAATCCTCAGATACACATATATCACATTATTACATCGTACACCTTAAGCTTACACAGTGTTATATGTCAATTATATCAAAATAAAGCTGGAAAGAAAATATCCTCAGGCTCTTCAAATTCCAGGGCCAAATGTGCTGGTGTCTGAGCTAGATGCCCTGGCAGCAGGAGAATACAGTTCAGAACTGAATGAGTGAGTGCCTCTTATGTTCAAAGCACAGTGCTTAGACCTGTCTAAAGACTCCATGACCAAACATTTAAGACAATTTTTAAAAGAATAATAGGTAATAGCTCAAAAAAGGGAGCTATTAAAAGGAAGAAGGAAAGATATCTAGAAAAAGAAAACAACAGTAAAACAATTAGATGGAATTGTTATGAATGTTTCTCAAAGTGTTTATCAAAGACCAACAGCTATCTCCCAGGGCTTTTACGCCAGACCTGCTGAATCAAAACTTCTGAGGATGATTCCCAGAAATCCTCAGGAAACTTATGCACATTAAAATTTAAGAAGAGCTATATTCAAGGGACTTTAAACTATGAATCTGCACTTTATATGGTAACCTGCACTTTATAAGGAAAGCCATAGGAAACCAGCACTGGGGCAGAACAAGGTCAAAGCTGTAGTCAAGAAAGAATGTTTTCAGAATCGCATTTGTTTTCACATGAGGTTAACTTGTTACAATGAAAAGAAAATAAACATTTAATCCTGCAAAAACAGACTATCTTATTCTAAAATATCCGTTTTAATTAAATTCAGATATTTAAATATAAAACAAATGACATTTAGTTTTAAAATATTTTCAATGTTGTTATTCAAGAAATACTTGAATGTTTCTACTAAACATGTAGCAATCTAATTTATGAAACTAGAAAACAAGTCCTGGTCATTGTACATACATCAGGATTTAAAGTCTAAGTAATCTGTAAATTTCTTTAAAATATCTCACCTGTGAGAAGGTGACATTTCTCTTTAGAATTAACTATCCTTGACTCTTGTGGAAAGAAGCAATCTCCTCAAACACACTCTGGCTCAGTTCCACCTAGACTCACAATTCTTTGAAAGCTGTTCTGAAGAGACCTCATTGTGCAGCCCCTCACTTAGAACACCTTCACAGCCTTCCTGCTGCTTCTCAGACCTGCTGCCTGAACTCTGTTCCTCACCTGTTAGTTATCTGGTGCCTCAGAAACAAGTGTTCCGACTTCTGTTACTGAATAACTTTATTCAAATGGTCACTTAGAGCAACTCAAGGACCCCAAACACTGAATAGTAATAATTCTCTAATAAACTATATCTTATGCAATTATTGAAATATGGACATGTTACATTGTGCAGTAAATGCAACACAAAGGTGGTAAATCAAATTTTGAGGAATTAATAATATATTTGACATGCATGAAAGGAGGAAATGCCAAGGAAGTCTTTCACAAGAGAAAGAATACTTCTGTAATGTGAACAATTAACTTTAATTTATCCATTTTGAAAGCTCTAATTTGTAATATCTTTCTTTTTTACACTAATGACATTGAAATAAAGGCGCATCAGGCAATATAATAGCATTTAGAGAAGTATTTTAATGTAGAAAAGTTCTCTAGGAGACAAAACCACTTATCCTTAACCATGACCTACAGGCTTTACTTTTTAAGTTCTTAACAGTAACTTTTAATGCAAAGAGTGACAGATTCAGTCCTTCAGGAGATAGATCAGACTCCAAATGGATTATTTCCTAAAGCAGTGACACTTTCAATATACTCAGTAGTTCGCCAAAAATATTATACTCAGGCACATTTGCTTTCTCAATTTGTCATGTCACTAAAGCAGTAACAGTGAGACCAGATACTGAGAAGAAAGAAACCAGCGGCAAGCTGATAAATGTTTAACAACAGTTGGCACCCTAGGGGGGAAAGTCCTGGTTTATAGCATTTGCCAATTTCCATACTGAGAATACTCCCACCGTGACCAGCTTCAGGTTACCTCCATGATGTCAGTGAATACAGGGAGGAGAAGAGAGTTGCATTATCGGGTCTCAGGAGCTGACACGAGCCAGTTACAACATGGTACCAGAAATGCCCAAAGGCATTGAAAACTGTCCCCTTGTTTTACCAAGACCCTCTACCTACTCCCTTGCTCTTGACACAACAGTCCTTACCCAACACCTCATCCGTGCTTTGTCCAACTCTTGTCCTTTCAAGCAAAACCTTCAGAAATCCTTCTCTCTAAATCCAAACTATCACGACCTTATGACTTAAAAATTTTACCCTTATTAATAAAATCACGGACATAGTGATTTTTCTCACCTTCTTCACAACACTGTGATTTTCTGGAATGATCTCCTATACTAAAAACTAAATTTCCTTTAAAAAATTACACAGAATAAGGCTTAGGGTCTGTAATTAATTTCTTGGCTTCGTTTAGGAACTAATACAGCAGCAGATGGGGACAAGCAGTTAAATATTAGTAAACGAGCATTATGTTGCAAAGTAAATGATAATTATGAATTAGCCAAATAATTTCTATATTTACTATTCACATATTGATGCTCCCTTACATAAAATATAACCCAATAAAAATATAAAGTGTATCCTGAAAATATAAAGCAAGCAGTTCAAGGGGCACCTAGCTAGCTCAGTTGGTAGATCATGTGACTCTTGATTTCACAGCTGTGAGTTCAAGCCCCACATTGTGTGTAGAGTTTGCATAATAAAAAATATTTTTTTAAATAAATAAAGCAAGCAGAGTTTCCTATTTTTAAAATGCAATATTATCAGTGTCAGAAAGATACTAGTAATAACCCCTACTCCTACCAACAGTGTGGCCTCTGACAAATTGCTTAACCTTGCTGGGGCTCTTTTTCTAAAAATGGGAATCGTAACATCTATCTCAGAAGGTTCTTGCATAGTGCTGATACATATCTAATGCTCAAAAATAGGGCAACCAGTCAGTATTATAGTTTTCTAAATAGTAACTGTCCTGGGCTTAGCAATACTTTTATAAGAGTTTCTTATAATTGTAAAAGGAAAATCTCTGCATTAGAACAGGAAGTATCGGGGCACCTGGGTGTCTCAGTAGGTTAAGTGTCCAACTTTTGATTTTGGCTCAGGTCATAATCTCAGGGCTGTGAGATCAAGCCCCACGTTGGGCTCCACACTGGTGTGGAGCCTCCTTAAGATTCTCTCTCTCGGGTGCCTGGGTGGCTCAGTTGGTTAAGCGACTGCCTTCGGCTCAGGTCATGATCCTGGAGTCCTGGGATCGAGTCCCACATCGGGCTTCCTGCTCAGCGGGGAGTCTGCTTCTCCCTCTGACCCTCTTCCCTCTCGTGCTTTCTATCTCTCATTCTCTCTCTCTCAAATAAATAAATAAAATCTTTAAAAAAAAAAAGATTCTCTCTCTCTCCCTCTTCCTCTGCCCTCCCCCCACTGCACCCCACCCTCTCACCTCTCACCCCCACGCACGCACTCACTCTCTCTCAAAAACAAACAAACAAACAAAAAAGAACAGGAAGTATCCACATGGTTTTGAATATTCCCTATATGCTCTGACATCCCATGTCTCTGGACCCAGTGCAACCACAGCCTCAAGTCTACCTCTTCCAGGCTCTTACTGCCCACAGCTGCTGTCTCTGAACCCCTGAATCTAAGACATAACCCTTTGTAAAAAGCCAGGCTAGCAGCCATTCTTAATTGGAAACAAAAACTAAAATGCATCCCTGGGTTGTTAAGAATTTCAAAAGGTAGTAAAAGAAAGTCAAAAGAGACAGAAAGAGAGTTACTCAATTTATTTTATGCTGACCAGTACAGATTTCATTCAATAACTTGACAATGATATATATATAAAGAAATGTAAATAACCTAGATAAATTAGTAGAATTACTTTAATAGTACAGTAAAAGAATAAGTTACTAAAATCAAGTATACCTTGGGAATGCAAGGATGCTTAAATAAGAAATCTATAAATGTAAAGGTGAACTTATCAAAAAGTTTTTTAAATGATCACCTCAATAAATGCCAAAATGCCATTTATTAAAATTATATATCTATTTATTAGGGATTTTTTATATTTTATTTAGTTAGTTGAGAGAGACAGAGATAGCAAGAGAGAGCACGAACAGAAAGGAGGGGGAGAAGCAGACTCCCCGCTGAGCAGGGAGCCAGCCGCAGGGCTTGATCCCAGGACCCTGGGATCATAACCTGAGCCGAAGGCAGATGCTTAAGGCACCCCTCCATTTATTAGGTTTCAAAATATTTTTAAAATTAGGAATAAAAAGTTCCTTACCAGGAAAAACAAATAATAAATAATATTTGCATAATTTAACACAAGAGGTATTTTCACCAAAACTAGGAGCAAAGGGATGCCTGAGTGGCTCAGTTGTTAAGCATCTGCCTTCGGCTCAGGTCATGATCCCAGGGTCCTGGGATTGAGCCCCGCATTGGCCTCCCTGCTCAGCGGGAAGCCTGCTTCTCCCTCTCCCACTCCCCTGCTTGTGTTCCCTCTCTTTCAATCTCTCTCTCTGTCGAATAAATAAATAAAATCTTTAAAAAAAAAAAAGAACTTGGAGCAAAACATGGTTCTGGAAGTCCTGGTCAATGTAAGAAGACATTAAAGAGAAATAACATACAAATGGAGATAAGAAGATAAAATGATCATTATTAGCAAATATCTTGGCTCCTTCCTGGAGAAAATAAAGTCTTCAAGTGAAGAATCCCACAACTCTCTACCACTAAAAGCACCGACATACATTTTCCTCTTTCCATGGGGTTGCAATAGAAAAGGTATCCCTTCATCCTCCTCACGAGTAAAGGAATTATCCTAACCCACTATCCAATCCCTGAACCACTCACTGTTTCGTTCTCTCACATTCAGTGGCACCTGCTTTAAGGCCTTCATCATACTATTATATTCTCTTTCAAGGTACCTGGCTCACAAGACCCTCCCCAAGCAACTGTTTGAGCAACACTGTCTCCCTTTACCTCATCTTCTATTGTCCCTCCTTTCTCCACTCCAGCCCTAGTGGCATCCTTGCTACATTTCAAACACACAAGTAGTTCCCATCATAGAATCTTCTAACTTCCCTCTGCCTACATAAATAGCCGCATGGATCAAATGCTCACTTCCTTCATCATCTAACATTCTATGGTTTGGGGGGTTTGTCTTATTTCATTTTGTTTTGTTTTTTGGTGGTTGTTGGTTTCTCCCCAACTAGAATGTAAGCTCCATGTTGCCAGGGTTATTTGCCTGATATACAGGAATCACTCAATAAGCACTGGATGAATGAATGAATCTATCAAGAGAAAGTAGTATTTATGGAACTGATCCCAATTAGAATCCAAAACACAAGTAAATTACATAAGCAGTGACATATATCCCAGCTTGCTTCATTCAGCCATTTGTTAACTATCAACCCAAGCCTATAGTCATATATAGGATTCCCTATGAACAGTTCACTTAGAGTGAAAAAATAAATAAATAAATAAGCATAGTTCGCAGCTGGCATCAGCTAGAGGGCTGATATATAAAAACGCCTTTTTGGGGTCATGAATGGTTATGAAAACAGTAAATTTTCCCTGAAGAAAGAATTTCTAGTCTACTTTGCATGAAAAGAGAGGTGGTATGTGAAGTATGATTCTCACTAATTAATGAAAAAATGGTCAAGGTCTTAGAAGTAACAAGACTGGGAGGCTGTTGACAAAAGGGTATAAGAAAAAGGCATATGGGGCGCCTGAGTGGCTCAGTCGTTAAGTGCCTGCCTTCGGCTCAAGTAATGATCCCAAAGTCCTGGGATCGAGCCCCAGGTCGGGATCTCTGCTCAGCAGGAAGCCTACTTCTCCCTCTACCACTCCCCCTGCTTGTGTTCCCTCTCTGGCTGTCTCTCTCTATCAAATAAATAAATAAATAAATAAAATAAAAGGCATATAATGTACCTTCTCAATAAAGCTCAACACGTAACAGAGTTTTTCCCATGTCAGTACTCACCCAAAAATCCAGTGCAATTTGTTTCTCAGCCATCTCAGTATTTTCAGGATAAGTATTTATTGAAAAAAATTAAGAAATGCTGATGAAATCATCATATAATAACTAAAATATCCCAGAGAGTCAATTAAAAATATTTTAATGTCAAATGTAGAAGATGGTTAATTTAAAAAATAAAAGTAAAAATAGCAGCATTAACACAGATCTGCAATGAGAAATTAGAAAATAGAAAAAAAAACCCTATTCAAACCACAAGAATAACAAAAAAATAAATATGAATACCTTAACTAGAAACACACGAATGATATATAAAGATCATCAAGCATTTTAGTAAGGAATACAGAGAATACATGAGCAAATGAAAGGATATAGCATGATCCCTGGATTGGAAAAAATAATGAATATTTAAAGATATCAATTATTCTCTATGAATTTATAGGTTTAATATAATTTTAGGGGCAATAGCTTTGCCTTTACAAAAGTATCCTAAACTTTGCCACACAAATAGAAGAGAACCCCTAAATAAAAATAAGCAAAGGCAGAGGGACTATAGACACGACAGACAGATATTAAAGCAAATTATAAACCCACAAAAGTAAAACACTGTAGGGGCGCCTGGGTGGCACAGTTGGTTAAGCATCTGACTCGGTTTCAGCCCAGATCATGATCTCAGGGTTGTGAGATCGAGCCCTAGGTCGGGCTCTGCACTCAGCATGGAATCTGCTTAAGACTCTCTTCTCCATCTACCCCTCCACCCCCCACCTCAAATAAATAAATAAATCTTTAAAAGTAAAACACTGTGTTATTGGCACAATAAAACAGAAAAGATATTCAGAAATAAATTGCAGTAGGAATGTAATAGAAGATAAAGGAGATTGGGAAATAAAAATAGTTCACATACATGAAAATAAATTTCAGATAAATAAGGAAATAAATGTTAAAAAAATTTTAAGTATGAAAAGGAAGAAAATTGTGCTAAGTATTTACTTTTTGTTAAAGATACATATAGAGAGAGAGATTTTACAACCATAAAGGGTAAAACTTCAATACATCAAAACTTTTATAAACAGAATATAAATCATAGGATGTTTGTCCAATTATTTAGATATAATTTAATTTCTTCCAACAGTGTTTCATAATTTTAAGAGTACAAGTTTCACACTTCTTTTATTAAATTTAGTCCTAAGCAGTATGTTATGTTTGATGCTATTATAAATGAAATTATTTTTTTAATTTCATTTTTTGATTGTGCATAGCAAGTTTATAGAAACAACTGATTTCTGTATATTGATCTTGTATCCTGCAACCTTGCTGAACTCATTTATTAGTTGTAATAGTTTTTTGGTGGATTCCTTAGGAATTTCTATGTACTTTATCATATCATCTGCAAAAACAGATTATTTTACTCCTTCCTTTCCAATATGGATGCCTTTTATTTCTTTCTCTTGCCCAACTGCCCTACCTAGAACTTCCAGCACAATGCTGAACTGAAGAGGCAAAAGTAGACATCTTTGTCTCGTTCCCGATCTTAAAAGGAAAGTATGCAGTCTTTCACTATTAAGTATGATGTTTCGTTAGCCATGGGTTTTAGTCCATGCCCTTTATCAGGTTAAGGAAGTTCTCTTCTATTCCTATTTTGTTGAGTGTTTTTATAATGATGGAATATTGTCTGGGGTGCCTGGGTGGCTCAGATGGTTAAGCATCTGCCTTGGGCTCAGGTCATGATCTCCAGGTCCTGGGAGGGGGCCCCACATCAGCCTCCCAGCTCAGCGGGGAGTCTGCTTCTCCCTCGCCCTCTGCCTCTCCCCCTGCTTGTGCTCTCTCTCTCAAATAAATAAATCTTTTTTAAAAATGATGGAATGTTGTATTTTTTCAAATGCTTTTTCTGAGTCTGTTGAGATGATCCTGTGATTTCTTGTTTTTAATTATAGTGATATGATACAATACATTAATTCATTTTTAGGTGTTAAACCAACCTTGCATTGCTGGGATAAAATAAGCTGATTCTAAGATTCATACAGAATTTCAAGAGACTCAGGATAGCCAAAATCATCTTGAAAAATACAAAACAGTTCTCACACTTCCTAATTTCAAAACTTACTACAAAGTTAGAATAATTAAGACTATGCAATACTGGCACAAATATAGAAATATAGGTTAGTTGAAAAGAATTGAGAGTCTCAAAATAAACACATATATTTATGGCCAACTGATTTTTGACAAGGGTACCAAAACCATACAAATGGTGCTGGAACAAACCAGATATTCACATGCAAAGAAGAAGTTGGACCCTTTCCTCACACCATATACAAAAATTAACTCAAAATGGATCGAAGACCTAAACATAAGAGCAAAATTATAAAATACTTAGAAGAAAACATAGGGGTAAAATTCCATGACTTTGGTTTTTGCAATGTATGAGGTGCGGATTTTATAAGTACTTTCAAAGAAATTAATAAGAAAATAGTAAAATCCACAAAAAGAAATAGGGAAAGATAAAAATGGCCAATTTATAAAAACAATATAAACACCAAATAAGCACACAAAAAATCTAACATCACCAGGTGCTAAGAAATAAGAATGAAAACAAAGCTCATTTGCCGATCAAATTATCATGGTGTTAAGGATAGGGGCAAGCATAACACATTAGATGTAGATACAGGTAAACGTACACTGTATATCTGCATATAGATATTAGATGGATGTTGAATTGTCACTTAAAAAAAATTCTGAAACACATACACACATGCAGGAGGGAAGTAAATCAGAGGGTATGTAGTTAAACTGTACTGTAAAATTATATAGATGGATTACAATGAGAAAAATAATATTTTCTTAGCATAAAAAATAGTAGGTGTTTAAAAACCTATATGCAAAGGAATTAAAAGAACAATGAAGAAGAGAGCATTTGGAGAGAAATACAGGCTGCTACCCAGAGCAGAGGGATCACAAAAAAAGTTTCTGTAGCTACAACCCAACACCCAGGAATGGAGGTAACAGGCACCATGGGAATGTGCTTTGCTCATGTGGCAAACATCCTCATTTATTACCTGCTTTGGAAGTAACAAGCTGCAGCACAAGAGGCCGTCTGGTTACGATGCCCGACCCTCGAGGGAGAAAGTCCCTAAAAAAAAAAAAAGAAAAGAAAAGAAAAGAAAAGAAAAAGAAAAAGAAAGAAAGAATAGATTAAAGCATTTTATGTAATTCTGGTTACCTACAAATTTGTAAGTCAAGTTCCACTGTAATTCTCCTAATTCCCAACCTTTCAGTGCATCACATGTCTAAAGAATGTTAGACCCATCTTATAAAAAAAGCATTTGCAAAGTTAAAGAAAGGGGGGTAAAGGAAAGGCCCCTTATATTGAATATTAATCCATGTGTATTGGGACCCCTGGGTGGCTCAGTCATTAAGCATCTGACTTCAGCTCAGGTCATGATCCCAGGGTCCTGGGATCAAGCCCCACATCAGGCTCCCTGCTCAGTGGGAAGCCTGCTTCTCCCTCTCCCATTCCCCCTGCTTGTGTTCCCTCTCTCGCTGTCTCTGTCAAATAAATAAATAAAATCTTTAAAAAAAAAAAATCCATGTGTATTATCACAATGACCTCACTAGAATACATCCCTCATTCATTTATTCAGCTGAAATTAATAAAAGTTTGTATTATTTTGTATTTTCACTTTATCTTTATTTTCAGAGAATCAGCATTTATAAAAAAGCACATGATGTAGAAATTAATCCTTAAACTCTTTTTGTAATTAAAAAATTCATTATTCTGTCCAGCTTCAAGGTCAACATGGACCATTATTAGAAGTATTAAAGGCATATTAGATTGTGCCTTCTAAAAATCCTGAAGTTCTTTTCCAAAAAAAGTCATACATAAAATGTAGGATAAGTAGGGGGCCTGGGTGGCTCAGTCGTTAAGCATCTGCCTTCAGCTCAGGTCATGATCCCAGTGTCCAGGGATCAAGCCCAACATCAGGCTCTCGCTCAGCAGGAAGCATGCTTCTCCCTCTCCCCCTGCTTGTGTTCCTGCACTTGCTATCTCTGTCTTTCTCTGTCAAATAAATAAATAAAATCTTTTAAAAAAAGTAGGATAAGTAGAGATAAATACTGCATATGTAGAAATTAACAGCAGAGAAAACACTGAAGTTTGAGTTTTGTTTGTTCTCATTCCTGATAAGTGGGAGTTCATTTAAAAAGGGAGTTTTTAAAATAAATAAAGATTGTATTTTAAATGCATGTTAATATACACTAGACCAATAAAACTGCAGCTAAGAAAGTATTTTATAATTACATCTGCAATGTCACATAAAACATACTGATTGTGCAATGTCAAATTCATTAACATACCTATGACACAGCTTTTAAATGCAATTAGAATGCCTTACAACTCTGGAAGATTCATCATTTTAAAAATCACGAATAAATTTGGCTCAATGGCAATGTTTCTCAAAAATGGTTCCAGGACCACCAGAAAGTGTCATAACCACAGATGCCCAGGATTCATCCTAAACCTACAGGGGAAGGTGTGCAGTATCTACTCTTAACAAGCTCCAAGGGATTCTAATGTTCACCATGGTTTGAGAACCACTGACCTCAAGTCAGGATACATTACTCAACAATTCAGTGGGTGATAATGGCATGGGTCATATTATGAGTTTTGTAGAAAATCTGGTAGAAAGAGCTTCAACACAATGAGATTTCAAAGAAAACAGCTTATACAAACGGTAAGGTCCAGTGAGAATGCTGCAGAACCCAAGCCTTTAGCTCTACTGATCCTTTAGGATAGAGAGTTGCAGAGATAAAATTTTAAAAATTTCCCCATACTACAAACAATTTATTTTGCAAGTGCTAGTGTAAATTCTAACAGAGGAAATAATACTGAACAGCTCCTTAACTAAATTAAAGCTTTCCTCCTTGATTCCAAAGGCTGTTTCATTTGGAAAGTCACTGTATGCAACTAAAATAAATAATAGTGAAATTAGACTTGTATTGCTCCAAAAAATGCCATCTGAAATAAAATAATGTTATTTATTCATCAAAAAAATTCACTGAGAAACTAAGAAGTGCTAGGGAGATGCTGAGGGCATCATCCAGCACTAGACACCGGAAGTTTGAAATCTAATGGGAAGATAAAAGACATGCACATAGAAGACCATTAAAGGAGGGGACAGATAAACTACATTGGAGTTCAGAAAAAAGATACTCTCCTTTGAAAACATCTAAATACATATAATTAAATACTCTTAATATTCTCCAGAAACTATATTAGAGTACTCACTAGTTTTAATGGTTTCAATAATCACTTAAAACTCAGAACAAGGAGAGCATCTACTCTATGTCTAAAACCAAAAAGAAGAAGTTAACTTGAGAATCAATATGGATAAAGGGAAAACAAAACAAACTCCAAAGCAAAGAGTGGGAGGGAATCTGTTTGAGCTGTGAGAACTCTGAACAAGATTTTATGATGTATAGATAGATGCCGAAGAGAAATATTCACATTTTATTTTTTTAAAGATTTTATTTATTTGAGAGAGAGAGAGAGCACGAGAGGGGGGAGTCAGAGGGAGGAGCAGACTCCCTGCTGAGCAGGGAGCCCAATGCGGAACCCGATCCCGGGACTCCAGGATCATGACCTGAGCCAAAGGCAGTCACTTAACGAACTGAGCCACCCAGGCTCCCGAAATATTCACATTTTAAATGACTGAATAATGCCATTTAATGAAATCAATAAAATACTTTCTTAAAAAATTTTAAAAAGGTAAAGAAGGGGGGAAAGGAAGAAGGAAGAAAGGAGGATTAGTTACTTAATACCTTCATGCTGGATCTGTTTCAACTCATGTTTATGACTTATATTTATAATGTAGATTTAGTAACAATCCCTTTGAACATTATTAAAGTGAAACATAATGTATCAAACATTTTAAATAACAAATAATTATCATGTGTTTGGCTAAAAAGTTAGCCCACAGATACATCTAACCTCTTTCTCTACTTTTTTATTAAGCAAACAGCTTTGCATTAAAAGTAATAAATGGATTCAGGAACCCAATCCCCTTCTTACTAACTCACACTTACTGGCCCCCTTCATGGCTCTCACCAGCTCTACTTCCAGCACATATATTCTCACCAAAATTCAAAAGATTTGGTAACCAAATCCTGCTACTTGGAAGTCTCTCCTGACTTAACAGGAGTATCTATGTGCAACAAAGCACTAGAGAGAAATTTCTCTCTTCTGAAGAGTCAGTGACTAACCTGGCATCCTGAAGATTCATGTCATTCTGATGATCCAGCAGCATGAAAACCATATGCCCAGCACACTGCTGTTGTGCAAGCTAGGGGGCGAGCCCTCAAATGAAACCCAGAGAACCTTGCTTTGAGTCCCATCTCCACCACTGAATGGACAAAATTCTCTCTAAATCTTAGTTTCTTTTGCTACTAAACTGAGAACCTTATGGATCAAATGAAATGCAATATATGGCAACTTTTAAAAACCCAACCACCATAGAAAAAAGTAGTACTATTACTAGTGCTGTAGCCACAGCATGTTTTCCCTGATATTGCAGTATTCTCTCATCTCAAAAAAACAAAAACAAAAAGCCTCTACACACAATAATTTAACATTCATGAACGGAATTTAAAGATGAGGAGCCACAGACCCCACCTGAACCCCTTGGTGTTGACCAGCCGCAATGGTTTGGAAAGCTCATTTCCTTATATCTGCCTCCAACAGGGAGTCAAGGCCCCGACACAAATAATCATGAATAATTCATTAGCCACTGTATGCAACCATCCATTTGAATTTTATTCTTTTCTATGCAATAGGTGGTTGGTTCTCCCATATGTACATCTTATGGGAAAACTACTTTGCTAAATTAATGCAGAAAAAAATGACTATCCCTTTAGTATTACTCTGGATAAACTACATATTTCTGTTTATGGTCATGCATCTAAAAATATAAAATTTGCATGCCATTTTTCTCCATTTTTTTCTCATTTGCATGAACCTTCAACGTAAAAAATAAGAAGAGTAATCTGAAGACTCAGCATCATCTAATTAACTCCATTCTATTGCCTGAGTGTCTTATTTATGTATTCATGGTTGGATTTTAAGGCAGGAGGAGTACTTCCCTCTCAATGCCACAGAGCAGCTACAACTCAAATGCTTTTCTTCTCTCTGGACCCACCTCAATAAAGCATTAATCTACACAGTCTTAACAGCTGGTCTTCAGGCAGTAAGTCAATGCTCTATCATGGTTTCCTGACTCCTGCCAAAAAGTAGAGAATAATTCCCACACTATGGTCCAAGAACCATCTTGATAATATTTCTTACTGGCTCTTCCAGAAACTTCGGTAACAAGAAATATTACTGGTCCACTAGGAAATGACTGACCTTTGGAAGCCTAAAAAAAAGGAAAGCATACTTGCTATATCAATGAAGCTAAAAGAAATTTTTCCCTTAGCAACAAATAAAGCAAATACAGAGATGTTTTTTAAGATAGATGTAAATGATCAGTAACCAGATGATCTGTTCAGTAAATAAATGTTTAACATCTGCCCTTGACTAAAGATAAGAGGCATAACTTATACTCTCCAAGAAGTTAATTCATATAAATGATTCATTCAAAAATAAGCTTAGTGTTAGAAGAGAATGGCATGCAAATGACAAGCGTGACTGGCATATGGTTAAGCTCCACACAAGGCGAAATATTGACATAGGTCAGGGAATAAACTTTCTGCTTGGGGAAACAGCCAGAAACTATTTCAGAGAGACATGAGGTAGAAGGTCCTCCAAAAGGGATCAGGGTATACAAAGACATGGAAGACCAAAGTAATACAGAATATGGAGGAACTGTAAATATTTAAGAAAGGTCAGAATGGGGTGGGAAAGAGTCTGAAGAAAAAGCCAGGACCAGACCTCAGAAGCCTTCACTTTTACTTTTTTTTCTTCCTATAAGAACAGAAAGGCACTAAAGAGTTTTAAGTGATAAGATCTGCATTTCAGAAAAAGCACTGGGGGACTGTATAGAGAATGTTGAAAAAAAGATAAAGACAAAAGACAGGGAGACTAGTCACTAGCCAGTCTGGGTCATTGAAGAAAAAGAAAATAAAGATTAAGTTCAGAATAGTAATGGCAGAGATGGAGAGAAGACATCAGAGAGTGGACAACTGATGGGACAAAATTATCATTCTGATGTGGAATGGAGTGATATGGAGAAGTCAGGATAAATCTCACAGTTCTGGATTGGTTTGCTGGCTGAATAGTGGTACCATTAACCAGAACAGGCAATACAGGAAGATCCAGTTATAGCTGTTATTTATATAGTGTTTATCGTGTGCCAGGTACCATTCTTATTTGATCCTCAGGTATGTGCTCTTGTTATTCTCACTTCACAGATGAGGAAGCTGAGATACAGAAAGATCATATAATTTTCTGAGTCACAAAGCTACTGACAGATCTAGGACTCAAACCTAGACAGCCTAACTCTAGTTTCTGTGCTAATGTGACTATTGGACTATGCTACATTGTAAAGGAAATGGGGAAGAAGATAAGGGAACCAATTGGATATACTGATAGATATCTGGAGAATATCCAAATGGAGACAAGTATACAGTTAGACTGAGCAACTGGAACTCAGGATAAAAGTTCTGTCTGGAGATAATAATCTGACAGACATTCATGGACCAGGTAGCTAAATCCAAAAGAATAGACGAGTAGAAATGGAGTGGAGAAGAGTAATGAATAAGGACTCCGGAAAATACCAATATTTAATGGACACTGAGAGAAATAGAACTAACTGAAAGACCGAGAAGAGGTCTCCAAAGACGTAAACCAAATACTCTAAGTCAGAGGTATTCCCAAAGTCACACTAGCCTCTTAGTCATCTGCACCTAAATGTCTCATACTCAAGCTCTATAGTTCAACTCATTATCATCTACCCACCATGTTTTTCCTCCTTTATTCCCAATCATAATACACATCATCAGCATCCATACATGTCAGCCAAACCAAGTACATGGGAATCATCCATCCTCCATTTTCCTCTGTCTTCATTCTCAAAATTGGTCACCAAGTTCTGCTGATTCCACCTTCTTAATATCTCTTAAATGCAAAAAGCTCTCTTCTCTATTTCAATCACCACCACAGGTACCACCAATGCTCATATGGATCATTATAATAATTTCCCAATTAATTTCCCTGCATCCAAATTGAGCATACTTTAATCCAACCTCAACAGTGATATAAGTCTCATCACATCATTTCCAGACTCTAAATCATTCAATGACTCCCCATTGTCTTTAGCATGAAATCCAAACCATAAACAAAGCAGATAAAAAGTCCTGTCCTTTGTGGAAGTCTCTGGGTGCACATGCGCTCTCAGGCTCAGTGCCTTGGCACATTCCATGTTCCCCTCTTGGGATGCCCTCCCCCCACTTCTTCCTCTAGCCAACTTCTACTTGATCTTCAACACTCACCTCCACATCATCTTCTCTGAAAAGCCCTCCTTGAAATCCCCCATGCATGCCTCTGTCTAAGCTTTCAACACATACTTGTTACACTGGTCTAATTACCTGTCGGCTCCCTCACCCCTGTGTTCCTCCCAGTGCCTCCTTTAGTGCCCAAGTATTAATATTTCTAATACTTTCTACCTACCTTGTCAGGAAGATTTCCAATAGCCCCATATATTCATATCACGGAGGGAAAACATTGTCCTATATTATTCCCCAACTGGCAGATAGCTAAGTGGGATTCTGCATGTACTGAAAGAACAGGTAAGATGACTTTCAACTTACCAATAATTCGTTGAGGTCATTTAAGTTAACATTTTATTGTGAATGTTTAAGATCCAACAGTATATACCAAAGTAAAAAATAGGAAATATCAGGTGGGCCAATATTACTGTCTATCTAAAGACAAAGAATAGAATTTGAAGGAAACAATTTTTTTAAAACTCCCAGAGCCAAAATATTTTTTAAAATTATTCCTTAAAAACAGAAAAGCCCCTTCTAAAAAATTATCTTCAAAGTATAATTTTACGTGCTCCGAAATAATCCCTGTAGGATTACTATCTCATGGTCCTTTAAAATGATAACCCAACTAAAGAAAGAGAGAGAGAGAGAGAGAAAGGAAGGAAGGAAGAAAGGTAAAGAAGGAAAGGCAAGCCAGAGAAACAGATCCCTGCCAAATACTGCCCACCTCCTACCCCAAGAAGCACTGAGGTCATGTATTCCACATGCTAAACACAATGGTGCTGTTAAAATGGCTTTGTGCTTCCGTGCCTAATCCCAGAGCTTTGCCAACCATTACAATGCCACTTTAACTGTTGAAAGAAATAATTATGCCAAAATCCACAGATTTAATTGGAAAATTTCCAAAGAAGTTTTCTTTTATTCCCTAAATTCACAGTAAGAATATCAGCATTTACAGATTTGTAAAAGATCACATTTTTTTTGCTATCAGTTACTCTATAATTTGAGGTATTCAATAAATAGCACCATCATTTTGTTTGAAAAACATAGTTACGAATCCATTTGCAGGAAACACTGTTTGTATTTTTTTACTAACATCTAAGAAATTTCAATTCAAACTTACCATTCATTCACAAAACTCAAAATTTCTAAGGAAAATGCTTTCATTAAATCTAATCAATCAATAATTAAGGGTTTCTACTGCAACATTCAAAATGCAAAATTTCTGAGTCCAAGATCTGAAGAAGCCAGCTTTAGTTTACAAATACAATGTGTTCTCCCCACCAGGAAATTCTCAAGAACTTAATGCCTTCATACTTAATCCATGTTATTTGCTTATTCACAAAGCCAGTTTGTTCAAAAATTTAAAGCACCAGATTAATGAGTTCCAGCAGAAAGGAGAGGTACATAGCTCTTGCTCTATTCCAAATCACAGATCGTACCTTGCCCCCGGTAGCTGCCACAGAAATGGATGATAAAAGGGACAACTAAAGACACTGCTAGTTGCCTGCCCAATATCCATTTCCCCTTATTTCTTATTAACAGAATCCCAATTTTGTTAAGAATGGCAATGGGTCCAATTTTAGTAGGTAAACAGACAAATAAATAAATCTATATTTTCTAGCTTCATTTGCAAATGGGATATCCACATAACTAAGTTTTAGTCAGTAAAATATAATTAAAGGTTGTTAAGTAACATCAACTTTAATGGGGTGCCTGGGTCACTCAGTCAGTTAAGCGTCTGACTCCTGGTTTCAGCTCAGGCCATGATTTCATGGGTCATGGGATCTGTCCCCACGACTGGCTCCACACTCAGTGGGGAGTCTGCTTGAAGAGTCTCTCCCTCTGCCCCTCCCCCCACCCAGGCACACTCCCTCTCTCCTTCTAAAATAAATAAATAGATCTTTAACAAAAAAAGAAAGACTTCCTTTAAAAAGGTCTCATTTAGCTGATGTATACCTTTTGCCCTTCCCTCTTCTTTTTTCTCCCTGTCAATTATACATGATAGCAGAGCTACAGAAACCATCTTAAGCCACAAGGCAAACTTGAAGATAAAAGCTATGGCCTAAGCAGAGCAGAGCAAAAAAAGGCAGTCTAGTATAGTGATGGCATTATGAGTCCCTCCCATCCTTGTATGCACTGCCTAACAGAGAAAGTAAGGAAGAGAGAGATACACACTACATTTTAGAACAGTGTTTCTCAACCTCGTTTTTTTTATTGCCCCCTAAGGGCCTTGTTATACATTTTTCTCCATTAAATTTTCCCCATTAAATTTAATAGCACAGATTTCCTGTAAATCAGTAAATGTACTGTATATACATCTGTGCTTTATACATGAGAGGAATATGCTTACTTTTGTCCCCCAAGAATTAATTTTTGCCCCCTTGGGAGGAATCTCACTCCCACTGAGAATATGTGCTACAGATCAAAGAAGAATAAGAGAACCCAGAATGCCAAATATTCATCCTGTCAGCCATCCCTGCCTACAGGGTTTCTAGAGAGATATGTGTAGAAAAAAAAAGGTCAGACAGCTTTTGCCTCAAACCCTTACAGATTCCTTTCCGTATCCTGACAAAATGAGGTTGGACCTTTGGAAGCCTGATCTGACCTAGTTATGAGGCGGGCTTAAGGCCTAGTACCAAAAAGGCTGAGAGGCCTCCAGTGCCCCTTTTCCATGAAGCCCATACATGAATCTCAGACCTTTGTACTTTGATACTACAATGGATAGGAAAGGCCCATGTGTGGAAGACCACACCCCATGAGAAGAAGCTAGCCCAAGAGAACAGTCATCCAATGACAAGGGGCAGGGCTGATGTAGGCAGCACTTCAACCGTTCCCTGAAGACCTGACTCGGAAAAGTATGACCCAATTACTGTCTTCGTCCTAACTTTATTGCCAGTTCTTGCAGGGGGCTAGAAGAAAAGAGTATGGATTAAGAGTAGAAGTAAGCTTCCACAGTCAATATTATGCTCACCTGTTTCCACTTTTCCTAAGATGTTGGAAGAAAAAATAGGTATTTAATTGGAAGCCAAAAAAGTATATAGGTCAGTTTCTCCACTAAAACAGAATGGAGAGCCATAGACACACAGTTTATTTAAAAAGAATGGGAATCTGATTTTCTAATTATCAAAGAGGGATTTAAGTGGATCCTTGGATCTAACTCCTCCCTAATACTCTAAAAGTCTCATCCATTATTCGCCCATGCAAACCTTTTATTCCCAGAACATCTGGGTCCCAAGTGACTTCACACTAATTTCATGCCTCTGTGTTGAGTATTTTACCATGGAAGCCCTTACCCAAGGCATCACCTTTCTTTACCCATTTCATTTTAAAGACAGAATGTTGGTACAGCCTCCTATGGAAAGCATTTCTTGAAATGCCAGTATATTTAAATGTTTCTCCTCTTTATTCCAAGGTACCATGAACCTCAGTCACATCTCCTCCCCTAGACAAGCTCTCTTAGGACAAGGACCTCATTTCTAAAAGGCCAGTATTTGGCATAGTACCTGGCACAAAGAAGGCGCTCAATACTGATTTGGTGAGCAAATAAAATCAGCAATAGAGGAATTAAAACTGTGACTGTATTGGAAATACAAATTTTAAGGGTTAATTAGAAAATAAATATGCAAACATTCATAATTAAAGATGTAGGTATCATGTATGTGGTCTATTACTGTCTTACCTGAAAAGGTTTGCTGTTTTGTTTTTGTTTTTTGTGGATTTTTTTGTCTATTTAATTGACTTTTTTTTCTGCGATCCTGTACAATTGACTGGAAATTTTAAAGAGCAAAAGGAAGAAAGAGAAGTACTCAGTATCTATAGATGATATATAGGTATATAGATATATAAATATATGTATATATATTTTTAACATACACATTATAAATACCTAGCTATTTCTTATCTTAAAAGTTACCCTTGGGGGCACCTGGGTGGCTCAGTCGGTTAAGCGTCTGCCTTCGGCTCAGGTCATGATCCCAGGGTCCTGGGATCGAGCCCCACATCAGGCTCTCTGCTCAGCAGGGAGCCTGCTTCTCCCTCTCCCACTCCCCCTGCTTGTGTTCCCTCTCTCGCTGTGTCTCTCTCTGTCAAATAAATAAATTTTTTTTTTAAAAAGTTACCCTTGACTCTATATTTCTAATGAAAGTTTAGGAAAAATATGTTTATTAGCTCCAAGCCCTAAAATGTATTAAAGGTAGCCAGTGGAAACACCTAACAGAGTTCAATAAATTTTGCTTATTACGTAATAGATTCAGCTGACCAAAGAAGGCATACTAATGAGTAAACTTAAGAATTACTTTCTCTATCTACACCTCTCTAACTACAGCAATTAGACTATGTTACCCAGCTGTATATGTCAAGAATAATACGTAAACTACACGTCCACCAACACCAGTAAACTGATAGTGTGTAACTAAGGTTACAATTTTATTTATAGTCCAAACTGTCTATTGTGCTAAAATGACTGGTGGCTCCCTTCTTTCATTTAGAGTAGATAGCATTTCAAAGCACATGTGCCTCAGCAGTAATGTTTACTCTTTTTCCTGAGACCTAATAGCATGTTTTATAAACAAGCACAGAAGCTTTTGAAAATTTAAGAAGTCCAAAGGAGAACAGACCATTAGGTTGAAAATAAAACAATCAAGACTGGGGGTGCTTGGGTGGCTCAGTCGGTTAAGTGGCCAATTCTTGATTTCACCTCAGGTCATGACTTCAGGGTCTTAAGACTGAGCCCCACATTGAGCCCCAAGTTGAGCCCGCCTCAAGGCCCACAACTGGCTCCGCACTCAGTGTGGAGTCTGCTTGAGAGTCTCTCTCTCCCTCTCTCTCTGCCCCTCCCCAACTCATGTGCAAGCTCTCTCTCTCTTTCTCTCAAATAAATGAATAAATAAATAAATAACAATCAAGAGTGGCAGGAACTACTAATAAATCATGGCCATGAGAGTTTAAGATAGTATTTAACATGGGAAACAGAACACAGAAATATTAATAGAGTAACTAACTTTATTCAAATCTGAATTTTTTCAACTTTACCAGAATTTTATTAGATAAATATACAATATTTATAGCTGTGAAGTGCTTTTAAAAACTTCTTTTTCGGTATAGCATGGTGGTTAAGAGGACAGATTCTAGCACTGAAATGCCTGGGTTTGAATTCAGGATCCACTACTTTTTGGCTCAGTTTCTCATCTGTAAATTGTGAGTGGGTTGGGGGTAGAATAATAGGAATAATATAATCCTTAATATTCTGGTAGCACTGTGATATGCAACTCAAATTTTCTTCAGATTTGAGAAAGGTAAAATGATGTCTGAAACTTGGGGCACCTGGGTGGCTCCGTCGGTTAAGTGTCTGCCTTTGGCTCAGGTCATGATCTCAGGGTGCTGGGATTGAGCCCGCATCAGTCTCCCTCCTCAGCGGGGAGTCTACTTCTCCCTCTGCCTCTCACTCATGCTCATTCTCTCTCTCTCTCTCTCTCAAATAAATAAGTAAATCTTTAAAAAAAAATGATGTCTTGGGGCACCTATGTGGCTCAGTTGGTTAAGCAACTGCCTTCAACTCAGGTCATGATCCTGGAGTCCCAGGATCGAGTCCTGCATCAGGCTCCCTGCTCAGAAGGGAGTCTGCTTCTCCCTCTGACCCTCTCCCCTCTCATGCTCTCTCTATCTCATTCTCTCTTTCAAATAAATAAATAAAATCTTTAAAAAAAATAAAAAAGTCTGAAACTTAAACTGTGTAATGGAATCTGAAGTAGCACGTGGAATCAAACATACTATTTCTGTAGCAAAACAAATGAATATTCACAGTAGCAGAGATAAAAACATACTATGAACAGCCTCACATCATTCAGGTCAAGTTTGACAGTAAATGAGTTTAGGTCAGTCAATATAAGTTTTGCAAAATGAGTTACAAAAATAATACTTAATTGCTTTTTCGCAATGGGTTTGCTGCCAGAACACAGGTGTCGTGAAAACCACTGCTCAACCTAAACCAAAATGGGAAAGGAAAAGATTCACATCAACATCGTCATCATTGGACACGTAGATTTGGGCAAGTCTACCACTACTGGTCATCTGATCTACAAATGTGGTGGGATCGACAAAAGAACTATCAAAAAATTTGAGAAGGAGGCTGCTGAGAGGGGAAAGGGCTCCTTCAAGTATGCCTGGGTCTTGGATAAACTGAAAGCTGAACGTAAACATGGTATCACCACTGATATCTCCCTGTGGAAATTCGAGACCAGCAAATATTACGTGACCATCATTGATGCCCCAGGACACAGGGACTTTATCAAAAACATGATTACAGGCACATCTCAGGCTGAGTATGCTGTCCTGATTGTTGCTGCTGGTGTTGGTGAATTTGAAGCCGGTATCTCCAAGAATGGGCAGACCCGTGAGCATGCCCTTCTGGCTTACACACTGGGTGTAAAACAACTAATTGTTGGTGTTAACAAGATGGATTCCACTGAGCCACCCTACAGCCAGAAGAGATACGAGGAAATCATTAAGGAAGTCAGCACCTACATTAAGAAAATTGGCTACAACCCCGACACAGTAGCATTTGTGCCAATTTCTGGTTGGAACGGTGACAACATGCTGGAGCCAAGTGCTAACGTGCCTTGGTTCAAGGGATGGAAAGTCACCCGTAAAGATGGTGGGAATGCCAGTGGAACCACACTGCTTGAAGGTCTGGATTGCATCCTGCCACCAATTCGTCCAACTGACAAGTCCTTGCATCTGCCACTCCAGGACGTCTACAAAATTGGTGGTATTGGTACTGTCCCTGTGGGCCAAGTCGAGACTGGTGTTCTTAAACCTGGGATGGTGGTCACCTTTGCTCCAATGTTACAACTGAAGTAAAGTCTGTTGAAATGCACCATGAAGTTTTGAGTGAGGCTCTTCCTGGGGACAATGTGGGCTTCAATGTCAAGAACGTATCTGTCAAAGATGATCGTCATGGCAATGTGGCTGGTGACAGCAAAAATGACCCACCAATGGAAGCATCTGGCTTCACGGCTCAGGTGATTATCCTGAACCATCCAGGCCAAATCAGTGCTGGATATGCACCTGTGCTGGATTGTCACACGGCTCACATTGCTTGCAAGTTTGCTGAGCTGAAGGAGAAGACAGATCGTCGATCTGGAAAAAAGCTGGAAGATGGTCCCAAGTTCTTGAAATCTGGTGATGCTGCCATTGTTGATATGGTTCCTGGCAAGCCTATGTGTGTTGAGAGCTTCTCTGACTATCCTCCTCTGGGCCGTTTTGCTGTTCATGACATGAGACAGATGGTTGCTGTGGGTGTCATCAAAGCAGTGGACAAGAAGGCAGCTGGAGCTGGCAAGGTCACCAAGTCTGCCCAGAAAGCTCAGAAGGCTAAATGAATATTATCCCCAATACCTGCCACCCCAGTCTTAATCCGTGGTGGAAGAACGGTCTCAGAACTGTTTGTGTCAATTGGCCATTTAAGTTTAATAGTAAAAGACTGGTTAATGATAACAATGCATCGTAAAACCTTCAGAAGGAAAGGAGAATGTTTTGCGGACCATGTTCTTTTTGTGTGTGTGTGGCAGTTTTAAGTTATTAGTTTTTAAAATCAGTACTTTTTAATGGAAACAACTTGACCAAAAATCTGTCACAGAATTTTGAGACCCATTAAAACAAAAGTTTAATGAGAAAAAAAATAAAAAATAATATTTAATTATCAGATCATTTTGCATTCTGAAATTGTAGACAAAATTGAAGTACATACTTAGCACATAGTAACAAGTCAAAAAATTTCAGCTGTCATCATCACCATCATCATCATCATTAACACAATTTTTAGAAGAAATAGTCATAAGTTATCCTGAAATTTACTTATAATTAATCACACAAATTTGTTCCAAAATGTAATATATCTCCATAGCAATAAGTAGTGATTATCTTTTGCTAGCCATAAGTATGTGACTTTAGGGTAAGCTAGATCTAGTTTTTCATACTGTATCTCAACTTTTGAGTGATGTGAAAAGGAAAATATATCAAAATAAACACCTATAATTTTAACTTTTTCATCTGCTTCCTAGAAAGTCATCAGCTACCTAAAGGCTTCATTCTCTACGAGCTCTCACTATTGTTCTGCTGCCTTCCATGAGAAAAGTTAATACAAAACATGGAATGAAAGCTTAAACCAACAAAAGAATCAACACACATTCCAAACACAGTGTGCTCAATTCAAATACAGAATGAAATGAACCCCCTGGCATCTAGAGTATTCCACAAGCGTGTGGCAAGTGTTATTTCTAGCCACTTAAAAGCACCAGTGAAAAGAGCGCAAATGCTTAGAAAAGAAAAGATCCCCATTCCCATGAGGAGAGGCATTTATTAGCACTTAATGGCCTTCTTTCATTGCCTTTCCACTGACACATCTCTAATTGTTCCAATTATAATTTCAAGTAAAAATACCAATAATGCAAAAGCCTATAGTTCAGTGTATGCATTGTGAAAAGAGAGTCTTTAACAGCACAAATCAGATATGACAACATGGGATCTGGGCAGGCAGTACACAATAAAAAGAAAGGAGGTGGTAGAGAATGAGCACTGGTCAAGAACCCAGCTTAGGCTCTAGCTGTGACCTCAACAGGCCATTTAATCTATAAGAGATTCAGTTTCTTTTTTTGTTTCTTTTTTCTTCTATGCTAATTTTTTATTATGTTATGTTAATCACCATACATTACATCATTGGTTTTTGATGTAGTGTTCCATGATTCATTGTTTGCGTATAACACCCACTGGTCCATGCAGAACGTGCCCTCTTTAATACCCATCACCAGGCTAACTCCTCCCCCGACTCCTCTCCCCTCTAGAACCCTCAGTTTGTTTCTCAGAGTCCATCATCTCTCATGGTTCATCTCCCTCTCTGATTTCCCCCCCTTCATTCTTCCCCTCCTGCTAGCTTCTTTTTTTTTAACATATAATGTATTATTTGTTTCAGGGGTACAGGTCTGTGATTCAACAGTCTTACACAATTCACAGCGCTCACCATAGCACTCAGTTTCTACATCATTAAGATGTGTGAACTAAACTAATGTCTTCCAATGCCTCTACCACTTCCAAAATTCTATTAATCTCTGAATCCTGGAAGTAAATCAAGATACACATTCTAAACAATCTAAGGCTTCTTGTTTTCACTTTCATAACTGGGAATGTTAGTATCCAGTTTAAGTCCAGTGAATGCAAGGACTATGTTTTATATAATCCCCACTACCATGCATGGCATATAGCAGGTGTTCAAAAATATTAGAGAGAATAAGAAAAACAAAGGCAGGCAGTAAAGCAAGAAGGCACAAAGGCACAAAGAAAGCTTGGATATGGGTTTCTTACTTTTAAGATCATATTAGGGGGCGCCTGGGTGGCACAGTCATTTAAGCGTCTGACTCTTGGTTTCGGCTCAGGTCATGATCTAAGGGTCGTGAGATCAAGCCCTGCATCAGGCTCCATGCTCAGCGTGGAGTCTACTTAAAACTCTCTCTCCCTCCACCTTTCCCCGACCTCGCACTCTCTCTCTCTCAAAAAAAAGATCAGACAGGGCGCCTGGGTGGCTCAGTCGTTAAGCGTCTGCCTTCGGCTCAGGTCATGATCCCAGGGTCCTGGGATCGAGTCCCACATCAGGCTCCCTGCTCAGCAGGAAGCCTGCTTCTCCCTCTCCCACTCCCCCTGCTTGTGTTCCTGCTCTCGCTGTCTCTCTCTGTCCAATAAATAAATAAAATCTTTAAAAAAAAAATAAATAAAATAAAAAAAAAAGATCAGACAGAAGAGAGACAAATCAAGGAGTCGATCCCATTCACAATTGCACCCAAAACCATAAGATACCTAGGAATAAATTTAACCAAAGAGGCAAAGGATCTGTACTCAGAAAACTATAAAATACTCAGGAAAGAAATTGAAGAAGACACAAAGAAATGGAAAAACGTTCCATGCTCATGGATTGGGAGAACCAACATTGTGAAGATGTCAATGCTACCTAGAGCAATCTACACATTCAATGCAATCCCCATCAAAATACCATCCACTTTTTTCAAAGAAATGGAACAAATAATCCTAAAATTTGTATGGAACCAGAAGAGACCCCGAATAGCCAGAGGAATATTGAAAAAGAAAAGCAAAGCCGGCGGCATCACAATTCCGGACTTCCAGCTCTATTACAAAGCTGTCATCATCAAGACAGTATGGGACTGGCACAAAAACAGACACATAGATCAATGGAACAGAATCGAGAGCCCAGAAATGGACCCTCAACTCTATGGTCAACTTATCTTTGACAAAGCAGGAAAGAATGTCCAATGGAAAAAAGACAGTCTCTTCAACAAATGGTGTTGGGAAAATTGGACAGCCACATGCAGAAGAATGAAACTGGACCATTTCCTTACACCACACAAAAATAGACTCCAAATGGTTGAAAGACCTAAACGTGAGACAGGAGTCCATCAAAATCCTAAAGGAGAACACAGGTAGCAACCTCTTCGACCTCAGCCGCAGCAACTTCTTCCTAGAAACATCACCAAAGGCACGGGAAGCAAGGGCAAAAATGAACTCCTGGGATTTCATCAAGATAAAAAGCTTTTGCACAGCAAAAGAAACAGTCCACAAAACCAAAAGACGACCGACAGAATGGGAGAAAATATTTGCAAATGACATATCAGATAAAGGGCTAGTATCCAAAATCTATAAAGAACTTATCAAACTCAACACCCAAAGAACAAATAATCCCATCAAGAAATGGGCAGAAGACATGAACAGACATTTTTCCAAAGAAGACATCCAAATGGCCAACAGGCACATGAAAAAGTGCTCAACATCGCTCGGCATCAGGGAAATCCAAATCAAAACCTCAATGAGATACCACCTCACACCCGTCAGAATGGCTAAAATTAACAAGTCAGGGAACGACAGATGTTGGTGGGGATGTGGAGAAAGGGGAACCCTCCTACACTGTTGGTGGGAATGCAAGCTGGTGCAACCCCTCTGGAAAACAGTATGGAGGTTCCTCAAACAGTTGAAATTAGAGCTACCATTCGATCCAGCAATTGCACTACTGGGTATTTACCCCCAAAGATACAAATGTAGGGACCCGAAGGGGCACGTGCACCCCAATGTTTATAGCAGCAATGTCCACAATAGCCAAACTGTGGAAAGAGCCAAGATGTCCATCGACAGATGAATGGATAAAGAAGATGTGGTATATATACACAATGGAATATTATGCAGCCATCAAAAGGAATGAGATCTTGCCATTTGCAACGACATGGATGGAACTGGAGGGTATTATGCTGAGTGAAATAAGTCAATCAGAGAAAGACATGTATCATATGACCTCACTGATATGAGGAATTCTTAATCTCAGGAACAAACTGAGGGTTGCTGGAGTGGTGGGGGGTGGGAAGGATGGGGTGGCTGGGTGATAGACATTGGGTAGGGTATGTGCTACGGTGAGCGCTGTGAATTGTGTAAGACTGTTGAATCACAGATCTGTACTTCTGAAACAAATAACGCAACATATTTTAAGAAAAAAGAAAAAGAAGAAGATAGCAGGAGAGGAAGAATGAAGGGGAGTAAGTCAGAGGGGGAGACGAACCAGGAGAGATGATGGACTCTGAAAAACAAACTGAGGTTTCTAGAGGGGAGGAGGGTAGGGGAATGGGTTAGCCTGGTGATGGGTATTAAAGAGGGCACATTCTCCATGGAGCACTGGGTGTTATGAACAAACAATGAATCATGGAACACTACACCAAAACAAATGATGTAATATATGGTGATTAACATAACAATAAAAATTTTTTAAAAAAGATCATATTAGGAAATTTCAAATTTAGAGAATATCTTAGAGAAGATTACAGAGATGATATCTATTAAATGTTTTCTGTCCTCAAAAATTAAGAAGCCAAAAAACAAATGTGTGATAGAATATGCAGGCCTATCTATTAATTATTGTGATACTTTACGCCTGGGTGTGCCGGTTGGTTTAAGCATCTGCCTTTGGCTTAGGTCATGATCTCACTGGGATCGAATCCGGCATCGGGCTCATTGCTCAGCAGGGAGCCTGCTTCTCCCTCTGCCTGCTGCGCCCCCTGCTATGCTTTCTCTCTCTCTCTCTCTTTCTCTGACAAATAAATAAATTTAAAAAAAAATTATTGTGACACTTTAGAATAATAGCACAAATTATGCTTTTTATTCTTGGATATTTTTCCTCATTCTTAGTATTTAATACTAATAAAGACAGAAAAATAAACGCTAATCAATTAAAAATAAAAATACTGAGGGGTACCTGGGTGGTGCAGTTGGTTAAGCATCTGACTCTTGGTTTCAGCTCACATCATGATCTTGGGATCTGAGATTAAGCCCCGTATCAGGATCCATGCTCAGCACGGAGTCTGCTTAAGATTCTCTCTCCCTCTCCCTCTACCCTTCCCCCCACTATAAAATAAATAAATCTTTTTAAAAAATGAAAATACTGAGATTTGGGAGTGAGAGAAGAAAAAAGATAGCAATCTCTTGATTCACTGGATGAAAAGCATTTCTAACATGAGTTCTAACATTAGCAAACAATATTAACAAAAGAGAAGCACTTTAAATTAATTACATATTTATAAAAATAAATCTGTATTACTTTTGTTAATCTGAATATTGTAAATATTCACTAATAGTCATATGTCAAAATTCAAAAGTAGAGTGAAACTTCATTTGTCATTGTCCACAGTTTATATTTTCATGAAGTTAACACACAAGACTCGTAACTTATCTCCTGAGTCAACGAGATCTGAGATACAACAAACCAATTTTAAACTATGGAATATGACCAATAAGTAGTTATGAAATCAATTTGTAGATAATGACTAACAAATTTTTTATAATGGAAAGGAATAGAATTGAACAGAAAATATGAGCATATCGGGGCACCTGGGTGGCTCAGTCGTTAAGCATCTGCCTTCAGCTCAGGTCATGATCCCGGGGTGCTGGGATCGAGTCCCTGCTCAGCAGGAAGCCTGCTTCTCCCTCTCCCACTCTCCCTGCTTGTGTTCCCTCTCTCGCTGTGTCTCTCTCTGTCAAATAAATAAATAAAAATCTTAAAAAAAAAAGAAAATATGAGCAGATCACATACAGAAATGCAAAATAGTTCATAAAACTTCTGTTTCAGTTTTATAAACATGCAGTGGGTCACAATGCAAACTGTATTTCTTACAGTGAGATACAGTCAATGTTTGAAAAACACTAGATGAGTCTTCTCTAGTCCACCTAAGACTGGGTTTGTTTGTGGTATTTTAGATATATTCCAATTCTATATTTCAACATGAAAAAAATTGTTGTCACTTAATATAGAAGCAGAGAATTTTAGAGTTTTAAAGAGTTTTATCAAGAGCTTGAAAATCCTAGATTACTGTATTTGAAGTCCCACTGGGATTGCAGTTTTAAATAGCGGATTAGTGTAGGCCTCAATGAGAAAATGAGATTTGAGCAATGACTTGAAGGGTTGAGTGAATTAGCGATCCCTTGAAGATATGTGCCTGGCATGCTAGAAAGAAATGAACAAAGGGAAGAAATCAAAGATTAGGTCAGAGGGAGAAAAAAGTTTCATTGTAAGGACTCTGGCTTTTTTCTCTGTGAAATGGTGAGCTACTATTCTGACTTTCAAGAAGAAAGAGATTTCATGATAATAAAGGCCATATATGACAAACCCATAGCTAATCTCATACTCAACAGTAAAAAGCTAAAAGCTTCTCCTCTAAGATCAGGAACAAGAAAAGAATCCCTCCCTCCCAACTTTTATTCAACATAGTATTGGAAATCCTAGCCACAGTGATTAGTCAAGAAAAGGAAAAAAAGACATCCAAATTGGAAAAGAAAAGATAAAACTGTCGCTATTAGCAAAGGACATGATACCATATATAGAAAACCCTAGATTCCACCAAAAAACTTTTAGAACAAATGAATTTGGTAAAATTGCAGGATACAAAATTAATATACAAAAATCTATTATGTTTCTATACACTAATAAAATATCACAGAGAAACCAAGAAAACAATCCCATTTACAATCTCATCAAAAAGCATAAAATACCTAGGAATATATTTAGGAGTAAAAAAACCTGTACACTGAACACTATAAGACATTGATAAAAGAAATTGGAGAAGACACAAATAAATTAAAAGGTATTATGTGCTCATGGATTAAAAGAATTAATACTGTTAAAATGCCCATACTACCCAAAGCAAATACAGAGTCAATGCAATCCCTATCAAAATTCCAATGGCATTTTTCACAGAACTAGAACACATTATTCTAAAATTTGTATGGAATCACAAAAGACCCTGAATAGCCAAAGCAATCTTGAGAAAAAACAAAGGAGGTATCACAATCCCAGATTTGAAACTGTACTACAAAACTGTAGTAATCAAAACTGTATGGTGTCAGCATAAAAACAGACACTTATATCAATGGAACAGAACAGAGAGGTCATAAATAAGCCTGCACATATATGGTCAATTTATATACACTGGTCAATGTAAATGGTTAATTTACAAACAGGAGGCAAGAATATGCAATACAGAAAGTACAGTCTCTTCAATAAATGGTGCTGGGAAAACTGGAGAGCTACCTGCAAAAGAATGAAACTGGACCACTTTCTTAGATCATACACAAAAATTTAACTCAAAATAGATTAAACACTTGAATGTAAGACCTGAAACCATAAAACTCCCAGAAGGAAACATAGGCAGTATGCTCTTTAACACCAGACTTGGCAATGTTTTTCTTGCACCTGACTCTAAAGATTAAATAACATGTAGAGAGTACACAGCAGGACTTCAATAAATGTGAGCTTCTTTTCTTCCTATTATTGTAATTATTTTGTTAGAGACATATTAGTGTTAGAGACATATTTTGTTAGAGACATACAGAAGGCCCAGAAAGTCATTATGTGTTGAACATTTCCTGGAAGTTAAAAATGTTTGATGAAAATGACTTCGATTCCAAAATAAATTGGGTATCTATAAAATACAAAAGATTTGTGCCTTCTTATAAAAAAAAAAATAGAAGATTCAGAATCATGCCAGACCCTTCACATTCGAGGACATCAGCAATGAGATTCTGTGCAAAAGTTTCTTGACAATCTGGCTCAGCATTTCATGATGGTGGAACATCAAGAACAGCTCTTGTGGGCAAGAGAGTCTGTTGGTCTTTGAAATGAAAAAAAAAATGTTATTTAAAAAGAAACCATCCTAAAGAAGGAATTAAAAGTATTTTTTTTACAGAGGGCAACTGAACTACAGCTAAAAAGCCTTAGTAATATTTGACAAGGTACTTCATTCATCTCTTCAGCAAATCTTTGAAAGCTATGTTGCAGGGACTGGGAAGAGATTGAACAATCTAGAACAGTCCTTTCCCTCAGTTCACAGTCTAGCGCATCCATCCCTCATTCAGCCATCACATACTGAAATCACACTCTACCTACAAACTAAGGAGGTGGGTCACCTCCTAAAATTAAAAACTCTACTTCCAAAACCACCCATTATATTTCTATCTTGAGACTCATGTTTTCCACCTGTACAATTTACTTGTATCCATGCTGATTTTCCTGTCTGAGCAGCCTCTTCACTCTTCAATAAAATTAATTTTGTGTATCACAAATTAAAATCAACTCAAAATACCTCCCTCACTTACTAAGAAACTGTTTCCTAACAACCACTTCATGTTTTAAAGTCCTCCTTCCTAGTCAAGATCCCCTCCTAAATCCAGTTCACAGTAAGTAAATATTGTATGGCTATTCTCATCCCTACCACATACACCAAAAAATAAAAAATAAATCCTCAGCTCCATCAAAACAGGTCTCCCTAGGGATCCTGCCTCGATGTATACCAGATTCCCCAGCTCAACGCTTTTGCTTACTGTGGCTCTCCCAACCTTAAATATCTTCTGTCTCTTTAATAGAAGTCATTTCATTCAACTCACACAACCAGTCTGTGATTTAAGCAAGGCCAGCATTATCTCTATATTCCAAATTAGGAAGCCAAGAATTATTTTTAGGCTTCCTCCTCTCTGCTTATTCAAAAAGGAGAAGTGATATTTGACATGAATTTTGAATGATGAGTAAGCATCTTCCAGGTGGTTAGACAAGGACGAGGGCATTTCAAGATGGATGCATAAAGGCAAGGGAGGTATGAAAGAGAAGTACATATACATGTATGCACACATTCGTGCACACATTCGTGTATGCACACAAGCTATGAACTGCTCCACTATATTCAAGATCAAGAAATGTCACATCTCTTTGTTTCTCAAATTCAAACCAGTTCAGACTTCAAGGCCAAGATCCATTCATGTCAGTAAGAAATCTAATATCAGACATGTTTAAGGACTCTTCTTTCAGCCCTTGATTTGTATCAGACCCCAAAGGTGATACAACAAAAATGTAGTCAAGGCCTTTGGTCAGTGGCCCATGGTGACCCCTACAGGAGATGCTCACTGTCTAAACCCTTGTGGCCCTGTTGACTTAGCCCCATTGGTAGCATCCAGTGCTTACCCTCCATGCCACCGTCTCCAGCCTCTGTACCAAGTTAGCCACAGGGACCTTCACAATGTTCATCAAAGTCATCCCAGTGTTCAGTCTTCCCTAGTACCCACATAACCACCTCCACTTCAGAAGCTCCAAGGCACCGCTTCAACTAGAGTACCAGCTTCAACTATCCATAAAAATGCACTATTTCTGTTTCCTACCCCTGGAAATTTCTTTTTTCTCTGGGAGAAGTCCCCCAATCTTCTAAAGACAACCAGCATTTCTTTCAATAATAATAGAGTTTAGTTATTCTCTCAAAGACTTTAGAAGTAGGATGGTCCTAAAAGCTTCTACCATGGATTCTAAGACCGTCAAGAATGTATTTACCTTCCTTGGGAATAAGGAGGATTCCATCTTTAGGAATGGAGTACAGAGTCTCCCATTCCCAAGAACACAATATATGCATCTTTTAATGATGCAGAACAAACAATAGTGTTGTATTTTCCTATCTTGCTACAGTAAATTCTTGATAAGTGACCCTGTTACATATCTAACCAATTTTAAGTCTTTTCTTCTCCAATTAGATCACAGGCACCTAGTATAATTGCCACAGTAGACACTCATACATATTCTGCATATATTATAGCTGATTATTATAGAAGCCATATTTTTGACATATCACAAACCAAACTGTCCCTTAAAGTATAACTAGGTGCAACAGATATAACAAAGCTTATAGAATAGATATAAGGATTATCTTTTTAGCCTAGCATTAAAAGGCATCACATTATCTCTAAGTAAAAATTAAGTCTATGTTGGGGCACCTGGGTGGCTCAGTCAGTTCAGTGTCTGACTTCGGCTCAGGTCCTGATCTCAGGGTCCTGGGATTGAGCCCCACATGGGGCTCCACACTCAGCAGGGAGTCTGCTTGTCTCTCTCACTTTCCTTCTGCTCTCCCTCCCCCCAGCTCATGCTCTCTCTCTCTTTCTCAAATAAATAAATAAAATCTTTTTTAAAAAAAATCAAGTCTGTGTCTCTGACAGATTCTAAACTTGGTCAATAAAATATTTTCTACCAAGCACCAATGTGTCACAATAAATGCAGGACCCAAGAACTCAAGTCTAGTGGAGAATGAATCTAGCTCTGAGCTTATTTTTCCCTTACTAGAACACTTTAAACATACAGAACACTTAAAAGAGTTTAAACAAAAGTAAAAACTTTAAAACATTTAAGGTCTATGTAGAACTTCCAGCTATTACCTCTTTTCAACTTAAGATTACTTAAACTCCCTTTTCTAACAGTAAGTTACAGGTCTACAAGTTAAATCTTCAAGTTCTAAGCTCAATTAAAACCTCCAACCAAAATGTCTTCTTCAATCGATTCCCACATCAACCGAGTGCTCCAATGAAAAGACAACAGGTTACAGGAGAAAAAAAGAGTCCAGTCCCGACACTAGCTCTAGGGCCTTAAACAAGTTACTGAACCCCCTTTTACCTGTTCTCTCATTTGTAAAATAGCAATAGTATGCTGGCCTTCCTCCAACATAGTTGTGTCATATTTTATTAAATACGACAGTGTCTTAGGAAAGCTCTCTACAAATTGTAGCATTAAAAAAAAAAAAAGCAAGGCGGTAGTATTGTCAACAACCATCTGGGAGCATAAATTTAACAAAAAAAAAGTTATCTCCAGAAAAATAAAATTCAGAAAGACAGCACCAAATACAAAGGAAAAATAAACAATAAAGTGATTTTTAAGTTACAGTATTTGCTACTCTCCATTCTGTGACATCAAACAATATATATAAGACATTTCTTAAAAATTAGCCACACTATACATCTTGTTTCCCTCAGTGAGAACTTCTCTTTATGGTATTACCCGATTTTCACCCCAGTTCAACCCTTTAAAAAAGTTTTCCTAACATACCTGTTGTAGAAAATTTTCACTCAGAACACACACACACACAAAAATACAAGTAGTTCTTTACCAGTAAGAGTACTTTTATATGCCCAGTCCCTGACAGACACCTGACAACCTGTCACTGAACCAATTGTTGATAAAATAATAAGAGATTTAACTCTTTGATCAATTTTTAAAAAACAGTTTCTCCTTTTAACAAAGATTATCACTCCTGAACACATTTCTACAGTCAACAACACTCCAGGTCATGACTTTGATTTTAAGCCATTGTCCAGATTTCAGACTCTTGCCTGTAAAAGACAAAAACATTTCTCACATCAGGAATTTTGGATCTTAGAAGGTTTCAAGGTTTGTCCTTCCTGAATGTCAACAGGGCTACCACAATTCAATAATGAGCATTTTTACTTTCAATTTACCATAGTCTGATTTTGTTCCCTGGCAATTCTGAAAGGATAATTAAAATATTCCTATCTTTTAAGTGGTAAAAGAAATATACTGGACCTTTCATATTTGATTTTTAATAATTTCTATTCTAGATTACCATTTCAATTAAAGGTATTAGATGGAAAAAATACTATACATCAGAATAAAAAAATGAATATTTGCTACTCCAAAGCTGATAAAAATTAATGTATTCTCCAGGGTCAGAGGACAGTCTGGGATAGGGTTGTTTTAATCGTTAAAAAATCCTGTCTATTAATTAACCTTTTTATGATCCCACAAGGCAATAAAGACTTAAAATGTTTAAAATGTGCTGTGGAAATACAAACTTGAACTGACAACAAGAAGCTTCCTTGACATTCCCTTCCTCTAGCACCAGGTTTTCTATCCCATCCACACATCACAGCTCTATCTCAGCAATTTCTGTAAGAAGCACTAACTCTGGGGCATCCTCCAAAGAGATAATAACAGAGTGAGAGACTCTGTGGGAAAGGCCCCAGCTAACACTTTAATTGCCAAAATTTTATTTTAATGGAAAACTATAAAATATAGTATTTTCTTGTTGGCATTCTTAACACAAAGTATACCAAGTATTTAAACATCTCTCGATAAATTTAAAATGCCAATTATTATATTAGGCTAAAATGTAGTGATGCCCACAGTGGATACTAAAGAGGCCTGAAAACCCTGCACAAATTGTGAGCTCTTTTTATGACTATTATTGTGTCCTTCGGAGGCATTTTACAACGTGCCTGTCTTTCCCTTTGCTACCAGAACACTGGGTGCCACTTTTCCCTACCACCAGTGCGCCCGGCGCCCGCTCTTAACCATGAATTCCCTGTAGTTCCTACTTGGTAGTGGGCGTCAAGGTCAGATAACCCCAAGTTAGGAGAGTTGCCTGAAAGCGATGTGTTCTGGGCAGCAGCCAGCATTGTTCACCTAAGGGCAACCCAGAGGGGCTTTGCTATGTTACCTGCGTTACTCACAGCCTATTTAATTCACCTCTTGTCTCCCAGAGCTGTCTTTTTTCAGCGTTATATGGAAAATCAAGGACGTGAAATGCTTTCTACCACATAATACACCATATCATTAAACTGTCAAAATTATAAAATTGAAGACAAAAGCATTTTTGCATTTCTGCATTCCAGCCAAGTGAGGTGAGACTACAATGATGCCATCTCTTATATACACTGAACTCTATACATTTCAAAGCAATGACAATATATGTATATATATATCCACATACTATGGACTTCAGTTCTCCTGACAGGAAAGAAGCTAAGTACAAGGGCTCTTAGTACCCACCTGCTACAAGGGAAGAAAGAGACAAGGAGGGGTTAAGGGACTCATGTGCTGTCACAGGAGCTCACTAGTGACCGAGTTGAGGCTATAGCTTGATATGCTGATATCCCATCCTAAGCTTCTTCTAAAGAAAGAACTGCCTCCCAAAGAAGTTAGTTGCCTTACACGTCAAGTCCTCTCTCCAGGGATCCCTACCACTTTCGAAATTCATGTCACAAACACATTAAGAGGAATATATCAAGAAATGTTATTTTCTACTTTTTATAGAGGTTCATCAGTTTACATTAGGAAAAAAAATATTTGTTGAGATCACAGTTTAAGCTAGAGTGAGGAAGTTGGAGTGAGAGGGAAAACCAAAAGGCTCAGATCTTAGACTTTTGAGGGCAAAATAGAAAAAGTAAAGAGTTAGAAACAGGATAACTCTATAAATGCACAGAGACAGAGTTAAAGCCCCATTTAGAATAGTCTGCATGCTAGTAGATATACATGTAACATCACTCCAACATCTTTGAAAGAAAGATCTTGGTACAGCTATGCATTTGTGCTGAGAACCCCCTTCCTTCTTGCTCTGAGACCTCCTTGCAACCAGACTCTCTACCACATTTTCAACCTCCCCTCTTAAGTGGTTCTTAGAAGAGTGTCCCAGGTCTTCATCTGTAGGGAGAAGAAACAAGCAAGCAAGAAACAAGCAAACAACCACCACCCTTTCCCTCTATCCTCATTTCACTCATCCCCTCCCACTCACTGTCACCCCTCACTGCTCCCTCTACAGCCAAGTTTCTCAGAAGAGGATTCTAAAATCATGCCTCCTTGACTTTTTTTTTTTAAGATTTTATTTATTTGACAGAGAGAGACACAGCGAGAGAAGGAACACAAGCAGGGGGAGTGGGAGAGGGAGAAGCAGGCTTCCTGCCGAGCAGGGAGCCCGATGCAGGGCTCGATCCCAGGACCCTGGGACCATGACCTGAGCCGAAGGCAGGCGCTTAACGCCTGAGCCACCCAGGCGCCCCTTGCCTCCTTGACTTCTAACACACACCTCCACCACTGAAATTTAGGCCAATCTCCTACTTTACCCTTGAGGCTGCCCTCACCAACAACCCTATTTCTAAAAGCAGTGGGGCTCCCAGAATTTATCTTCCTTTGTTCTTTCAGCAAACTTGATATGGCTGACCTCTCTTCCTCTCTCCTCTCCTCTCCTGATACTTTCTCAGCTAACCTCCCTCACTCCATCCCCTCCCACTCTTCCTCCCCCTCCTCCTCCTTAGTGTTCCCCATGGTGCACTCCTTGGATTCCTATCAGCCATCTTCTCACTCCACCTGTTCTCCCTCAGGGGTTTCATGGACTCCCTGCTAGTAGTTGCCACTCACAAATCTGCAGTCCTGATCTCTCTTCTGAGCTCCAAACTTCTACTTGCTATATCAATGTATCACAAGCACTCCAAACGCATCATGTCCCAAATGGAACACACTGCTTTCCCAATCTCTTCCTCCTTGATTTTGGTTGTTGTTCTTTTTTTTTTCCTATAATAGTGAATGGCACCATCACCCAAGCAAAAATTTGGAAGTTCTCCTTGATTTTCTCCCCATCCCTTATTGTCTTAACGCAAGCCCTTGTAAAGTATGTATTGCCAATCCTCCTCCACTTGGCAATCTCTTCTTTTGCCATACACTGAACTCTCAGCAGCACCCTGGAGATTCAGTCTTCTTTCTTACACCCTTGTTTTTGCACAGTCTCCTCTACCTGGATTCTCCTCTACCTGGAGAGCCCTCCCCACCAGCCCCCATGTCCTTCAAGACTCAGCTCAGCGATCAGCCCCTACAAGACTCTGTTACTCTGCCGAGGCTCAGCGATGATATCCCTACTCTGAATTATATATTATTTGTAGAAACCTGTATTATAGAGCCAACTATGTTATGTCTGTCTATTTTCCATCTTCCCAACCATCCTGTTAACTCCTAGAAAGCAGGAACCATGTCATCCTCATGTATCCAAATTTTAGTGTAATTCCTGGTACATCATAGTCCCTCAATTAATGTTTTACAAATGAATAAAAAATCAAACCCTGGGTAACTACCATTGTCCACATTTCTGTGCTTCCTTGTCATTTGTTACTATTGCAAAATCGAACCCACTCTTGATTGCCCCATTCAAATATCATCTCACTTATGAAACCGTCCCTGATTCCCACCCCCTCTCTTATTTCTCACTTCTCTTATGGTGATTAACTGCATTGCAAAGTAGACAAAGAAATCTGAGCACTCACTTTTCTATTATGCTACTGTTCTATTATAGGAGGCTTCAAGTAAAGGATAATTTAATTCATCTTTAAGACTAGTGCTTTCCTTACTTGGGACTCTTTAGAGGAAGGCACATTCACATTTGAAAGAACCCAAAAGCAACACACTAGCAAAAACCTCCCCTGCACTAAAACTCAGCAGCATCTCACAATAGAGCTTTCAAAAGGAGTTACAGATCCTGTGTGTAGTGCTGCTTACAAGCCATCACATGGCAGCAGCGGGCCCAACACACCAGCACCAAATCCGAGACAAAGAGCAGCGATGAAGCCAGCTCTGTTCCTGCTGACGCCACGGAGGCCGCCGCTCTCTCAGCGGGGCTACCAACCACCAGGCAGCCCAGCCAGGCCAGTGAGCAGAGGAGCGTCCCGGGGCAGGGGTTCACCGCACTCGCGGGCACTGCTGCCCTACTTCACTTTAGCTTCAAAGACACCACATCATCCCTTTCCCCTAAAAAGTAAATAGCATAACCTCCTCTTCAATTAACAAGATTAAAATGAAACTGTGATTGGAAATAATACAGGAGTCCCTCCCTTATCCACGGGAGATACATTCCAAGACTCCCAGTGAATGCCTGAAGCCACGGATAGTACGGGACCCCAAATATACTGTTTTTCCTACACATACATACCTACGATAAAGTTTAACTTATAAACTAGGTACAATAAGAGATTAACAACAAATAATAATAATAAAATAGAATTATAACAATATACTATAGTAAAAGTTGTGTGAATGTGGTCTCTCGTTTAAAATATCTTGTACTATACTCACCCTTCTTCCTGCGATGTGAGATGATAAAATGCCTACATGATGAGATGAAGAATGTGACTGATACAGGTATTGTGACATGGCATGAGGCTACTATTGACCTTCTGATGATCTGTCAGAAGGAGGATCATCTGCTTCCAGACCACGGCTGACTGCGGGTAACTGAAACCGCAGAAGCAAAACTATGGATAAGGAGGGACTACCGTATAAACATCCAAAAAGAGGGAATGTATCATACAATGGAATACTAGCAATCATTAAGAATGGTGTAACAGAATAATTAATATGAAAAAAATCACTCTCTACTATTAAGTGAAAAATCAAATTAGTAAGCCTAAATGTATAATGTATCTAATACATGTATGTATATACATATATTACCTTTTCAAATCATATAACAGTATAATATAACATAAGTCTATGCCTAAATATTAAAAGTGGTTAACTTCTAGGTGACTAGATTATGGGTAGTTTTTATCTCCTTATCATTTTATCTGTTTTCTAAATATACTTCAATGAACATGTATTTCTTTAATAAGGGAAAACAAGTTTCTGAAAATGAAATCATCTCTTGATTAAATTCTAGAAATCTCTAAACCTTCATAAGCATATTCCATTTTTTATTTATATCCTAAAGACTTAAAATAATTTTTTTTAATCTCAGTCTTACTGGGTCTTAGAGGTGATGGAGCTAGATTTATAGGATCACTAAATCCACAAAATGTCATGGTATGCTCTATAAAAAGCTTACTTGTGAAACATGGTTCAAAATGAAAACAATAATAAGAAATGTCCTGATTTTAAAATAATTTCTTATTCAGAAAAATGGTTGCAACAAAGTCAGAAAACCAAGGTTAAATTCTACCACTGGCCAATTAGAACAAAGATCATATTTTTATTATGTTCATCTATAAAATATAGAAAATGCCAGTTTGTTAGCAGTAAAGGAAGTTCCTGTCAGATGTTAGATCTATCTTCAAATTAATGAATGAGATGATTTGAAAAGATTCATTTTTTATTCATTTAGCAGATATTTATTAAGCAAGCATTCACTATGGAACAGCATGCGCTAATTTAGGTTTCTAACCAAAGAAGCAATTCTCCACAGCATTTCCCTTACTTAGAATCAAAAGATTGACAAAAGATAGACATGATTATTCTCTACTGTCAAATCTCTGACATCTGTTCTACTCATTAAAGGTCTACCCTTAAAAAAATAAATAAATAATAAATAATAATAAAGGTCTACCCTTGACATCTGTGGAGTAGGATATATCTTAAGTTGGTGAGGAAAAAAAAAAGTCTTCAAATAAAGGATTGGGGTAGGGGAAGCTTATATTAATTAGAGAAACGAACATAGTAAGAAATTTAAATTAGACATTTGGAAGGGGCAAAACAAATCCTACTTAATGAAAGTCTTGTTTGTTGTTTGTTGTTCATTTTTAATGTACACACTTGACAAAATAAAAAAAGATGGCAACTTAACATCCACTGCCAAAGTCGGGGGGGGGTTGTTTGTTTGCTTTTTAACTGACTTATGAAACTCAGCAGTCTGGGAGCTGTTGGTTCTGAAAGCATTTTAGCCACCCATTTTGGCTGATCTATAATCTGGACCCCTGCCCCTAACACAATGTCACACATATAGAAGATGCTCAAAAATTACTTGTTCAATGAAGAAATGTAGCCCTGTTTCATAAAGAAGTTATGGCTTGGGGACCAACTGAAGATGGTCAAAAAGAAGACTTGAAGAAGGTTTGAAAATGAATCAAGAAATAAAGCAATACACTAAGATATAAGTAAGGGAAGCTGACCCTAGAGAGCAAGATTTCCCAACACTGCATACTAGTTTGTAATTCATTGTTAACACTACCTAAAATCCTAACACCAGGGTAGACATATTTGGATGAATATCTACTCTTCTTTGAAAATGCAAATAATTTGGAGACTGTCTGACATGACTGTTGTACCAGAAAAATTATAGGAATTTTGTCATAATGCTTATTAAATATGTAAAATATAATTATATATTTAAGATTATGACATATCCTTATGATAACTTAAAACTTAGCTTACTTAGCTACTTTATGTACCTGCATATAAATAATACACTGGCTTACATTTCAAATTATATTAGATTGACTCTCCAAAAACCATTGGATTTTTTAATCAAAATTGGTCAAATATTAAACAATTAAAAATAATTTTGGGTATATGACACTGTAGTGATGAATACATGACACCACACATTGTTAAAACCTATAAAACTTTACAGCACAAAGAGTGAACCTGAAGGCATGCATTTTTTTTTAATCAATGACCCCAGAATGGAATGCAGAATGTGACAAAACACTCTAACTGTATTACAAATGTATGAAACAACCTCACTGAAAGGTGTAGAGGGGGAAAGTGCTGACCTAAATAAGTGGAAATGAGTGAAATCTGCAAGAGTAAAGGCAAAAAGTAACTGCATATAACCACTATATTCTGGCTGATAAAGCTGGAAACCTCCCCCACCACCCGCCCCCAGGGATACAAGTTAACAATTCTGTTACTGCTATACATGTGTACTGGAATGAACAATTAAGTAAATAAATGGATGGCAGGAGCCAAGTTTCTTACTGTTGGAATGAGAAATTACAGATCATCAGGAAGAGTAGGCTAGAATTATCCATGTGGTAATGGATTAGAGTTGGAGATATCAATATGAACTCATTTAATTTAACATAAAAGCAGATGGGCATATACAGAAATATTTATAAATATATGTATATACACAGATTTTATATATACAGATACATATACACATATATATCTCCCTGCTCTGTCAACTGAGAGGGCCTAGAAGCAATGAGCACCCTATCTGGATCTTGGTTTCTAATACCATTCTCCATAAAAGGAACCAGGGCTCCTTGGAGAAATAGCTGATTCTGGGACTAGGGCAGGAAATATAAAAGATGATCCTGGAGCATCTTACAGTGATAGAAAGCAAAGAAGTGCTCAAAACACACACATGCACACGCACAATGATGGAAGTTTGTCAAAGGGATGGAGGAGCCAACTGAAAGAACTTCCAACGGAACAGTTTGAGTGACAAAATAAATAAAGTACTGTTGGATTATAACCCAAAGTATAAAATAAATATCCATGAGTCCATTTTGATATAAATGACAAAATAAATGAATGAATGAAGAAGAAACAAATCTGCCATGCAGAAGAATTCCAAGTAATTTGCATAAAAAATCTACCCTCTGGGAAGAGGAGCAGAACACCCACTCTGTAAGTGTAGTTGACTTCTGCCCAAAGAATACAGTAGGGACAGGAAGAAACCCGGCAAACACTACCTCAGGGAGATGCTAATGGTCAACATCAATACTAACAAGTCATGCTGGGCACCTGGGTGGCTCAGTTGGTTAAGTGTGACTCCTGATTTCTGCTCAGGTCAAGATCTCAGGGTCATGAGATCAAGCCCCACATCGGGCTCTGCACTCAGTGGGGAGTCTGCTTGAGATTCTCTCTCTCCCTCTCCCTTTGCCCCTCCCCCCTGTGCACATGAGCGTGTGCGTGCTCTTGGCCCTCTTTCTCCAAAATAAATAAATCTTTTAAAAAAATACTAGTAAGTCGTGCCGATAGTATGTACCTTTGATATGTAATGAAAAGGGCAATTTCCCTCTGTGGTCTTTCACCCAAAAACATATAACCCCACGATAAAAACATCAGACAAATTCCAATTAAGAGACATTCCACCAAATGCCTGATCGGTACTCTTCCAAAACTATCAATATCATCAAAAATAAGAGAAGTCTGATAAACTGTCATAGTCAGGAAGACCCTAAACAGACATGATCACCAAGTGAAGTATGCTATCCTGGATGGGATCTGGGAATAGAAAAAGGCCAGGAGGTAAAAAAAAACAAAAACAAAAACAAAAACAAAAAAAAAACAAGAAAATATAAATAAAATATGGACTTTAATTAATAAAAAAATACATCCATATTGGTTTGATAATTGTAACAAACGTACCATATTCATGTAAGATTTTAATAATAGTGGAAATTGGGTGTGGGGTATATGGGAGCCTTCTGCACTATCTTTGTTGGCCATCCCAGCATTTTAGCTGCAAAACCATATAATAAAGTCAATTACATGGAAAGATTTTCAGTAACTAATGTATTTTTAAGAACCAGATTTTTTCCCACTAACAGTGTAAGAGGGTTCCCCTTTCTCCACAAGCTCTCCAACATTTGTTGTTTCTTGCCTTGTCAATTTCTGCCATTCAACTGGTGTAAGGTGGTATCTCAATGTGGTTTTGATTTGAATTTCCCTGATGGCTACTGATGATGAACATTTTTTCATGTGTCTGTTAGCCATTTGTATGTCTTCTTAAGAAGTGTCTATTCAGGTCTTCTGCCCATTTTTTGACTTGATTATTTGTTTTTGGGTGTTGAGTTTGAGAAGTTCTTTATAGATCTTGGACACCAGCCCTTTGTCTGTAGTGTCATTTGCAAAAATCTTCTCCCATTCTGTGGGTTGCCTCTTTGTTTTGTTGACTGTTTCCTTTGCTGTGCAGAAGCTTTTTATCTTGATGAAGTCCCAAAAGTTCATTTTCACTTTTGTTTCCCTTGCCTTTGGAGACGTGTCTTGAAAGAAGTTGCTGTGGCCAATGTTGAAGAGGATACTGCCTATGTTCTCCTCTAAGATTTTGATAGATTCCTGTCTCATGTTGAGGTCTTTCATCCATTTTGAGTTTATCTTTGTATATGGTGTAAGAGAATGGTCAAGTTTCATTCTTCTGTATATAGCTGTACAATTTTCCCAGCACCATTTATTAAAGTCTTCTTTCCATTGCATATGTTTTCCTGCTTTGTTGATTATTTGACCATAGAGTTGAGGGTCCATATCTGGGCTCTCTATTCTGTTCCATTGGTCTATGTATCTGTTTTTGTGCCAGTACCATGCTGTCTTGGTGATCACAGCTTTGTAATATAGCTTGAAATCAGGCAATGTGATGCCTCCAGCTTTGTTTTTCTTTTTCAGCATTTCCTTGGCGATTTGGGGTCTTTTCTGATTCCATACAAATTTTAGGACTGTTTGTTCCAGCACTTTGAAAAATGCCGTTGGTATTTTGAAAGATGGCGTTGAAGGTATAGATTGCTCTGGGCAGCATAGACATTTTAACAATGCTTATTCTTCCGATCCAAAAGCATGGAATGTTTTTCCATCTTTCTGTGTCTTCTTCAATTTCTTTCATGAGTGTTCTGTGGTTCCTAGAGTATAGATCCTTTACTTCTTTGGTTAGGTTTATTCCAAGGTATCTTATGGTTTTTGGTGCTATTGTAAATAGGATCAATTCTCTAATTTCTCTTTCTATGGTTACATTGTTAGTGTATAAGAAAGCAACTGATTTCTATGCATTGATTTTGTATCCTGCCACATTACTGAATTGCTGTATGAGTTCTAGTAATTTGGGGGTGGAGTCTTTTGGGTTTTCCACATAAAGTATCATACCATCTGTGAAGAGAAAGAGTTTGACTTCTTCTTTGCCAATCTGAATACCTTTTATTTCTTTTTGTTGTCTGATTGCTGTTGCTAGGACTTCTGTGCTATATTGAACAATAGTGGCGAGAGTAGGCATCCTTGTCATGTTCCTAATCTTAAGGGAAAGGCTCTCAGCTTCTTCCCATTGAGAATGATACTCACTGTGGGTTTTTCATAGATGGATTTTATGAAATTGAGAAACGTTCCCTCTATCCCTATACTCTGAAGAGTTTTAATCAGGAAAGGATGCTGTATTTTGGTGGGAATGCAAGTTGGTATAGCCACTTAGGAAAACAGAATGGAGGTTCCTTAAAAAATTAAAAATAGAGCTACCTATGACCCAGCAACTGCACTACTGGGTATTTACCCCAAAGACACAGATGTAGTGAAAAGAAGGGCCATATGCACCCCAATGTTCATAGCAGCAATGTCCATAATAGCCAAACTGTGGAAAGAGCCGAGATGCCCTTCAACAGATGAATGGATAAAGAAGATGTGGTCCATATATACAATGGAATATTACTCAGCCATCAGAAAGGATGAATACCCAACTTTTGCATCAACATGGATGGGACTGGAGGAGAATAAGTCTAAGTGAATAAGTCAAGCAGAGAAAGTCAATTATCATATATGGTTTCACTTATTATTATAAGGAATAGCACGGAGGACATTAGAGAAGGAAGGGAAAAATGAAGGGGGGGAAATCGGAGGGGGAGATGAACCATGAGAGACTATGGACTCCGAGATACAAACTGAGGGTTTTAGAGGGGAGGGGGTGTGGGGGGATGGGTTAGCCCGTTGATGGGTATTAAGGAGGGCACGTATTGTATGGAGCACTGGGTGTTATACGCAATGAATCATGGAACACTACATCAAAAACTAATGATGTACTGTATGGTGACTAACATAACTATACACACACACACACACACACACACACACACACAGATTTTTTTCAACAACCATGTAGAGTGACTTTTAGAAACTATGTCCATTGTTACTTGACCTTCAGTTCAGGATGCATCACTGCTTACATTTTACTTCTATAATTAATGTCTAATAATCAAGACTAAAAAGATATCCTCCTAGATAGATTTATACACACCCTTCCCCTCCATACACACACATACAGAATTAGGAGTTATTACTATTCTAGCGTGAACTAAGGCCACTCTATAAATCTCAAATTTATTTTGCAGAACCAGTGTCAAAAAAAAAAGTGCCAACTTAATGATTTCTTTCCCCATTGGAAGTTGCTTATAAGTTAATTCAACTGACATCTAAAACTTCATATGAATTCTTTTTAATCCAGAGTCAAGGAGTAGCTGGTAGCCATTATTCTAACTTTGAATATGTTATGTTAAATGCATGTCTTAAAGCCAGCTTTACTACAGGAAAGTCATCAAGTCAATTTTAAATAAATTTGATTTTGTTTTATCTCTAGGAAAGCATCTGTTAGTTTTCTAGGAAAATGAATCAACTAGTCATTTTTTTTTCTACTTGGCCAGAAATGCTACTTCTATATAAATTCATGGAATAAGTACTTCCATACAAGGCTAAAGATAGCTTTAAAAAGCCAAATCTTAAAATAAAACTGGAAAACAGATTCACTATGAACATTATTTTTAGCATCCCTCTTACAGTACAATATCAAACTAAGCTTTAAATATGGCCTTACAAAAGGGGTTGCTGCCAGGCTCTATTCTTCTCTTTTGATATAAGCTATAAAGAATTTGAACATAAAATGTAAATGAGAATGCACAGCCAAATAAATAGCTCATTTTAAGGTGCTACATATCATATCAGCTTTGGAAGAGAGGTTTAATAAGGGATCCCCAGGCATTATAAGTTGCTCTTAATGTTCTTTCTGGTCCGTTACCCCACACTCAGAACAGATATCTGAAGAATTGTATCCATGATCATCATTTGATTCATTGATCTTACTACAAATAATTAGGGATGATTTGTAGACTAGAGGCTGGAAAACATGTAGTTTTTCTCATCAATTTTTTCTTATACCCTCATTCTCAGCATTCAGTATCACTAAAAATCTATAAACTGTGACTGGTAAATCCTAATCAGAAGAACACAAAATGGGGCTTAAATTTAGATGAGGATGGACTACAACACACCCAGACATCCATGCATGCACAGTGGCTACACCAACCGAATACATTAAACAGTAACGCTAAAAAGAAAGACACTTAAACCCAAATGTTTCACTTCCTACAACTATCCCTAGTGACTATTCAGTCAGTCTCTGCAATGTATTTCCAGTAAAGAATAGTTTTTAAGAGGCTTTTCATCTTCCCTAATCAGCGACCTCATCCTCCACTATCTTCTGGAAAGAGCTTCAATTTTAAAAAACAAACAAGAGTCCTCTTCTCCTGTCTTTACTTGTTTTTATTGGTTTATTTGCCCTAACCTTTTCATAAACCTCAGCTAATTCCCAGTTTTAGCCTCCCTAACACTATCACACCTAAACTTTCATTTGAATTCTTTTCCAGTCATAACCAGGGAATAGCTAGTAGCCACTGTTCTAACTTTGAAATATGTTCTGTTAGATGCATATTTTAAAGCCAATTGTACTATATGGGAAAGTCACCAACTCCATTTTAAATAAACGCTACTCTTGTATTTTTCCTTAGTTACATGCTCCTTCCTTGATATTTTGTATATTTCCTGTGACCTTTGCGCTCAGAGAGTTGTCTATATCGCTGGGTTTGTTAGATAAAATACCTTGCCGGCAAACCTTTCTCTGCTGTTTAGATCATTCACAAGTAAATCATCAGAATTTCATTTTTTATTATCACCATCTTCATAGGTCACAGTTCCTTTAAAATATCTACTTTTTCTCTAAACTTCTTAAAATCTACTTTTTCTTTTTTTTTTTTTTAAAGAGAGCTCAGGCGAGGGGTGGGGCAGGGCAGAGGGAGAGGGAGAGGGAGAGGGAGAAAAAGAATCTTAAGCAGGCTCCAGGCCCAGCGCAGAGCCCCAGGTGGGGCTCCATCTCACGACCCTGAGTTCGTGACCTGAGTGGAAATCAATAGTTGGATGGTTAACTGAGTGAGTCACCCAGGCACCCCAAAATCTACTTTTTAAAAAATGATATGCAGTACCACCTTGCCTTGACATTATAAACTCTAATAAGGTCACCTTTCCCAGAATTCCTTTTAAGGCTATACCACCAATATATTCTTTGATAGTCATTAAAAGATACAGAATTGTAATTCTCTCCACTGGCTTTGTCCACCTTCAAAGAGATGACACCGTTGGCAAGATAAAAGGAGAATGCATCAGATGCTCTGGCTTAATGCTAACTCACATCTGTATAGCACTATATACAAAATATTTTCACGTGCATTATCACATTTAATCCTCACAATTGCCTTAGAAGTTTGGAAAGACAGGTGTTATTGCCTGAAGGCTAAAAACAATTAAATTATTTACTTAAGGCCACTTAAGGCCACTTAAGGCCAGGCAAATGGAAATTGACACCTATTTTGGGGTCCTTTCATTATAATGCCTTCCTCTTCTTTTAGCAGAATCAGACTTCCAGCCAACAATAAGATGCTAGAAATTCCCCGTACCTATTATTTCTTGCATCTCTGCCAGTATTATAATCTAAATTAAGAACTCTTAATTGGTTTTTTTTTAGGATTTTTAAGCAATCTCTCCACCCAACTTGGGGCTCAAACTCACAACCCCAAGATCAAGAGTCACATGTTCTACAGACTGAGGCAGCCAGGTGCCCCAGAACTCTTGTTTCTAATAGCTACAGAGTTCGTTCTCTGGGGAAGTGATGTTATTTCCCATCCACTAAGAAAAATGAATCTCATATGACCTTGGTTTTATTCCCAGCTCCACTATCTTTTTTCACTGTGTAGCCCTGGGAATTGGCTTCAAAACTCTATTGCAAATATAACATTACTATTTTTTCACACTTCACAAGCAAATGTTTTTCCTAATCATAAAGAAAAACAAAAATCCCCCTACATTCTTAACATATAATGATAATAACGAGCCGATTTCTAACTATGTTAATATAATAATAAAAAAAGAATACTAAGGGGAAAAAAAGTAGAAGATAACCAAGAATTTCTTGACCGCATGAGTGTTAAAATATAAGACAGATTACAGAAAGCATAATAGAGTCACACTCCTTTTTAAAATTAATTAGATTGTAAGGATTGGTTTATTTATATATTCTAAAGGTTCCATTTGTTTCGATTGGGAAAAAACTACATTAGCATGACACACCTTAAAATAACTCAATACTCTGGTTTAATATATTAACAGCAAATGAAATAAATCTCAAATCTTTTCAAATACTGACAAGATACATACATATTTATATATATGTAGGTTGCATAAATGTCTTTATAAATTATCAAAGAAATGTTAAAGTAGAAATTTTGTGAAAGAATCACCTATTTAAAAGTAAATAAAGGGGGCGCCTGGGTGGCTCAGTTGGTTGAGCGACTGCCTTCGGCTCAGGTCATGATCCCGGAGTCCCGGGATTGAGTCCCACATCGGGCTCCCTGCTCAGTAAGGGAGCCTGCTTCTCCCTCTGACCCTCCCCCCTCTCATGTACTCTCTCTCTCTCATTCTCTCTCTCTCAAATAAATAAATAAATCTTTAAAAAAAAAAAAGTAAATAAAGGGGCACCTGGGTGGCTCAGGTGATCCTGGAGTCCCAGGATCAAGTCCCACATCGGGCTCCCTGCTGAACAGGGAGTCTGCTTCTCCCTCTGACCCTCCCCCCTCTCAGGCTCTCTCTTTCTTTCATTCTCTCTCTCAAATAAATAAAATTTTAAAAAAATAAAATAAAATGAAAGTAAATAAAAGTAAATAAAGCACAGCAAAAATAAATACAAGATTTACCTTTTTTATGGGTCCCACAATTCACTGGGAAAAGATCCATAAAGAATGGAATGATTGGTAGAGCATAGGGACTAGAGTTGATGGTACTGTAATAGCATTGCATGGTGACAGACAGTAGCTGATGAGGAGAACAAAGGCAAAAGAAGTGTAGATAAAATTAAATTTCCTTACAACTTGCAAGTACTTGAGACAGGCAGAGTGACATTCCTCAAGGAACTCACAATTTCCTTAATGTTAATGCTTTGCTAGCAGCAAAAAGCAACCTTAGCTTGCCAAGGTTGATCCCTCAAGGATCCTGTAAGTCTTCTTTAACATATGAAAATCCTTTTGAAAACTTTCTTTATCTCTGCCCCTCCCAACTTAAAGGTATACAATCAATTGCTCCTCACAATCCCAGGGCAGCTCTTTCTGCTCATGGGTCCCGTCCCCAGACTTTCATAAAAAAACACCTTTTTACCCAGAAAACGTCTCAAGAATTCCTTCTGGACCACTCACTCCCAGTCCACTTCACATCAATAGCTACACTTGTGGTGAGGATAGTCTAACGTTGAGAGTTGTTGAATCACTATGCTTTATAACTAAATCTAAAGTAACATTGTGTGTCAATTATACTGAAAAAAGAAGAGGAAGAATGGAACGATTTTGCTACTCTGATACACCCTGACAATAATAAAGGTAAATCAAAGAACTTACTTTAAAAAAAGACTAAGACTTGGCTTTCTAGTTAATGCATCCATGAAAACTATAGAAAACCTTTTAAATATTAGATGTAAACAAAATTTTTTTTTTTTTGTAGATTTTATTTATTTAACAGAGAGAGACACAGCGAGAGAGGGAACACAAGCAGGGGGAGCAAGAGAGGGAGAAGCAGGCTTGGGAGCAGGGAGCCCGATGCGGGGCTCGATCCTAGGACCCTGGGATCATGACCAGAGTTGAAGGCAGACGCTTAACGAATGAGCCACCCAGGCGCCCCAATGTAAACAAAATTTTAAAAGATTCTGCCTCCAGTATGTATAAAGATTTTATTTATTTATTTGACAGGGAGAGAGGGAGAGGGAGAAGCAGACTCCCCGCTGAGCCGGGAGCCCAATCAGGACTCGATCCCAGGTTTTTTGTTGTGTTTGTTTTTAAGATTTTATTCATTTATTCAGAATGTATACCTTGTATAAACAGAGAAGAGACACTCTGTATTTAGAAGTAATGGTCAGGGCTATTATGGTCTTTGGGTTCTGACTCCAGTGTGACTTTGAGCAAGAGACCTTTCACACAAATAACCTTATTTTTAAATGAGGGTGTGTGATTAGATAACTTCTAAAGTCCTAATATCTCTAGAATCTTGTGATTCTAGGAATCACAGCATAAGTCGACTAGCCTGAATGTAATCAATTTTAGATCTCCAATAGGAAACGGGAAGTTCCTTGTCCACAACCCAGAGGTAATTGGGTTTTCCCTTACAGCAATAACATCTCCAGTAATTCAATTGCCTGATAAATCTACCTTCTCCTGCTTTTGATGATAATGTGTTACTAACCAATCATATCACATTAAAATATAATTCTACTATAACAAATGGGAAATAACTTTCTAGTAATAAGATATGTAATGAGTCTTTCAAATATTAAACCAGAAAAGATAACTGTGTGCCAACTTGCAAAAACAATTCAGCTTTAAGAGAGCTATGTGAATCTGAACAAATGTTTACAGTGTAGTCATTAATCAAATGGCTTGTAAATGAAATTACTAGACATATGTTCATTGCTAATGACTTCTTAACTTAATCCTCAGATCATAAGACTACAACTTTTATGTTTGCCCTTTCTTATTCCAAATTCAAGCCATAGCCAGAATGCAATAAGCTTTGATTCTAACTCTCCTGTCAAGGACTTCCATACCATTCCAAAACTCCTAAAAACATACTGTAAATAAAAAAGCAAAGGCAATTTTCCATGTAACAACTTATTGACCAATGGGATTCTTTAAAGAAGAGGGAGGTGGGCAGAAGAGGGGAGGAGACAAAAGAAAGTATCTCTGAAATTCATTTTAGCCACAGTAACACAAGTCCTCCCAGTTGTTTCTTATACAAGCATACCTCCTTTTAATGTACTTTACTTTGATGCACTTTGCAGATACTGCATTTTTTACGTATTGAAGGTCTGTGGCAACCCTGTGTCAAGGAAGTCTATCAGAGCCATTTTTCCAACAGCATTTGCTTATTTCATGTCTCTATGTCACATGTTGCTAATTCTCAAAATATTTCAGACTTTTTCATTGTTATTATAGTTGTTACAGTGATCTGTGATCAGTGATCTTTGTTGTTACTATTGCAATTGTTTTGGGGCACTAAGAACTGCACCCATATAAGAAGACAGCAAACTTAATCCACAAACATCGTATGCCTTTTGACTGCTCCACTGACTATTCCCTGTCATTCTCCCTCTCCTCTGGCCTCCTAATGCCTAAAACAAAACAATACTGAAATTAGGCCAACTAATAACCCAACAATGGTCTCTCAGTGTTCAAGTCAAAGAGCTGCACATTGTTCAGTTTAAATCAAAAGCTAGAAATGATTAAGCTCAGTGAGGAAGGCATGCCAAAAGCTGAGACAGGCCAAAAGCTAGGTCTCTTGCTCCAGACTGCCAAGTTGTGAACGCAAAGAAAAAATTCTTGAAGTAAATTTAAAGTGCATATATAAATACATAAATGATAAGAAAGTGAAACAGCTTGGGGTGCCTAAGTGGCTCAGCTGGTTAAGTGTCCAACCTTTGGTTTCAGCTCAGGTCATGATCTCAGGATCCTGGGAACAAGCCCCACGGTGGGCTCCACGCTCATCAGGGAGTCTGCTTGTCTCCCTCTACCCCGTCCTCACAGTGTGCACACATCCACACACAGTCTCCCTCTCTCTTTCTAAAATAAATAAATAAATCTTTAAAAAGAAAGAAAGAAAAGAAAGAAAGAAGGAAAAGAAAGAAAGAAAGAAAGAAAGAAAGAAAGAAAGAAAGAAAGAAAGAAAGAAAGAAGGAAGGAAGGAAGGAAGGAAGGAAGGAAGGAAGGAAGGAAGGAAGGAAGGAAGGAAAGAAAAAGAAAGAAAGAAAGAAAGGGAAAGAAAGAAAAATAAAGAAAGAAAAGAAGGTGAAACAGCTTTATTGCTGATATGAAGAAAGTTTTAGTGGTCTGGATAGAAGACCAAAATCTTCTTAAGCCAAAGCCTAATCCAGAGCAAGGCCCTAACTCTCTTCAATTCTGTGAAGGCTCAGAGAAGTGAGGAAATTGCACAAGAAAAGTCTGAAGCCAGCAGAGGTTGGTTCATGAGGTGTAAGGAAAGCAGCCGTCTCCATAACATACAAATGCAAGGTGAAGCAGCAAGTGCTGATGTAGAAGCTGCCGTCTCCATAACATACAAATGCAAGGTGAAGCAGCAAGTGCTGATGTAGAAGCTGCAGCAAGTCATCCAGCAGATTGAGCTAAGATAATTAATGAAGGTGGTAATGATAAGGGAGCAGAAGGCTAGCTGAAGAAAGCATAAACTGACACCGTGCAACCTTCCCCCTCCCCCTCTACTCCTGGGTGGGACATGTGTGACATTCTTCCAGGACGCTCCCTCCCAACTGTCTTAATGTTAATGCTTTACTAGGGTGAAAAACAACCTTAAATTGACTATGGCAAGGCCTCTAGAATCTTGTAGGTCCTCTTTAGCATATGAAAGTTCTTTTGAAAACCTCCCTTTTTCCTTACCTTCCCCAGCCCCATGGTATATAATCAATTGCTCCTCACAACCCTATGCAGCTCTTTCTGCCCAGAGGTCCTGTCCCTGGGCTTTAATAAAACTACCTTTTTGCACCAAAGACAACTCAAGATTTTTTCTTGGCCTTCGGCTCTGGATCCCACCCCACCAAACCTCACCTCTATTCCAAAACTACATCATTTACACTAAACAACAGATTTTCAGTGTAGATCAAACAGTCTTCTTCTGGAATATGCCATCTAGGACTTTCATAATTAGAGAAGTCATTATCCGGCTTCAAAGGACACGCTGACTCTCTTATTAGGGGCTAAGGCAGCTGGTGACTTTAAGTTGAACTAGAAATGGAACAACAAAGCCTATATAACAGTACATCATCTGTTTACAACAGGGTTTACTGAATATTTTAAGCCCACTGTTGAGACCTATTGCTCAGAAGAAAAGATTCCTTTCAAAATATTACTGCTCATTGACAGTATAGCTGATCACCCAAGAGCTCTGAAGGAGATGTAAGACATGATTAATGCATCCATTCTGCAGGCCATAAATCAGGCAGTCATTTTAACTTTCAAGTCTTCTTACTTAGGAAATATATTTCATAGGGTTAGAGCTGCCATAGATAGTGATTCCTGTGATGGATCTGGGCAAAGTCAATTGAAAACTTTCTGGAAAAGATTCATCATTCCAGATGCCATTAAGAACATTCGTGATTCATAGGAAAGGTCAAAATATCAACATGAATAGGAGTTTGGAAGAAGTCAATTCCAACGCTCATGGATGACTTTGAGGGGTCCAAGACTTCAGAGGCGGAAGTAATTGCAGATGGGGTGGAAACAGCAAGAGAACTGGAATGACAAGTGGAGCCTGAAGATGGAACTAAACCGCTGGGATGTCGTGATAAAACCTGAATGGATGAGAAGTTACTTCTTACAGCTGAGCAAAGAAAGTGGTTTCTTGAGATGGAATCTACTCCTTGTGAAGATGCCATGAAGATTGTTGAAATGACAACAAACGTAGTTGATAAAGCAGTGGCAGGGTTTGAGAGAATTGATTCCGATCATGAAAGAAGTTCTACTGTGGTGAAATGCTATGGAACAGCATCACATGCTACAAACTATGGTGAAATTAAGAGTCATTTGATGCAGGAAACTTCACTGTTGTCTTATTTTAAGTAATTGCCACAGCCACCTCCACCTTCAGCACCCTGAGCAGTCAGCAGCCATCAACATTGAAGCAAGACCCTTTACCCGCAAAAAGATAACTTGCTGAAAGCTCAGATGATACTTAGCATTTTTCAGCAATAAAATATTTTTAATTGAGGTGTGTACATTTTTTAGACATAATGCTATTTCACAGTTAATAGACTACAATATAGTGTAAACATAACTTTTATGCACCAGAAAACCAAAAAATTCATTTGACTCAAGTTACTGTGATATTCACTTTATTGCAATGGTCTGGACCTGAAACTGCAATAACTCAGGTATGCCTGTATCTGCTTTGCCCTTCAGCCTTCCATCTCTTAAAACTATTTTAAATGCCTCACTATGCTGAACTTCTACTACGATCCCCTCTAGTCCACATTAAATTTATAAACACTAAAGTCCTGTGTAAATTGGTACTCATTTTTTTTTCTTTTAAAGATTCTATTTTTAGGTAATCTCTACACCCAATGTGCAGCTCAAACTCACAACTCTGAGATTAAGTCGCACGTTCCACCAACTGAGCCAGCCAGTCGCCCCGGTACTGACTTTATTACTATCCAGGAGGCTCTGTAGACTAATCATTTAGACTACAAATAAAAGACTTCACCATTTATAGAGGAAAAATAGCTTAACAACTTGACACATTTCCTAAAAGAGAGATTATAATCTCACAAATTCGCCATATATTGACAGGAGCCAAAATTTCAGTTCATAATCTCACAAAAGAAGCACCACATTCATTTACTGCCACAAAATATAGTAAATTAAACAGCTATTTAGCAGTTTTTTAGCTCAGTATATTCCTGAAGTCATTTGATTTAATCAAAACTCCCAGAATTCAGGCTAAGACCAGTCCAGCCCCTAGAAGAGTCCCACTACTGTCAATAGCCTTTTAAGATCCCTGGTTAGGCTGCCTCCCAACCTCTGCAGTCCAAGGCAAAGGGGACCCTAGCCTGAAGCCTATACATGTCTCATCCTACCCCCAGTTCCATTCCACACCCTCTGGAACCTCCAAAGCAAGGTTACAGGTACCCCAACCCAAAGTCCAATGTCCACCCACTCTAATCTTCATTGTGCAAATGCTACCCCTTGGCCATCTCTTGGGCCTAGGAGGTACACATTGGTGCAGTCTTCCTTTAGTAGAAAAAAAAAAAGAGAGAGAGAGACCTACACAGGTCCTGAAAGCAACTTAAGGCCATTTAGGTAGAGAATTTAGGAGTCCATTTTACTTGGAACAGGATTTAGAGGAAGGTAGAGCATAATCTCTCGGTGGGACATCTCTGGCCTGCTGGCACATCCTTGACCTCTTCAGCTCCTAGTCAGCCAGCACCAGAGTCCCCTAAAGCTCAGCATCCCAGAGCACTGCCTTAATGCTCACTCTGTATCCCAAAGATTACTCAAATTTGGGGGCACACTAATGGAGTCAGATAACTGTACACATCAGTTCAGCATTTCCCATGCACCTACCTTAAACCAAACACACGTTACAAGCTAAGGATATAAAGATGGGTACGATGTAATCCTGACATTAAGGAAACTGTAGTGGACTGACTACAGGAATGGCTCCATTTGTTCACACATCCTCTATCCATGCCCTTTGATAGTGCTCTTCCACACTGACCCTGGGGTTGGCCATATGACTTGTTTTAGACAATGAGATAGTAGCAATTGTATCAGAAGCAGAAATTTGAAAAGTTCCTGCACATTAAGGTTTAGCCCTCTTGATGCTCTTGGGAACCCTGTAGCCATCATGTCAACAAGTTCAAGCAGCCTGCTGAAGAATTAGAAACCACAAGAGAATAACTGAGGTGTCCCAATCATCAATCAGCCAGACTCCTCTGACCCAGCAGCTGTCCATATAAGTGAGTCCCAGCAAAAATCAGCTGAGCCCTGCTGAGCACGGCCCAAACTGCTGATTCCACAAAATCATGAGCTACATAAATGGCTGCTACTCTAAGCCACTAAGTTTTGATGTGAATTGTTGCAGTGCAAAGTCTAACTGATAGAAAACTCAAAGCCTTGTAGGGAAGCCAGGCTTATATACAAGAGAACACAGTACAGCATGAGGGCCTCAATATGTACCTAAGGATAAGATTCATGGATAATTCAGAGGAGCAGGTGATTAACCAGGCTGGGTCCAGTGTGGAGGATTACAAGGCAGTGTTAGGAAAAGAATCACAGAGAAGGTAATGCATATTCTTTTCCTTTATTCTGAAGGAAAGAACCACTTCAGGAGGTGATAGATTTAACCAACCTCTGCCTCTTCCATCATTAATATGAATCCCCCAGAGGGAACACCAGAACCAAATCACAATCCATGGGCTACCGTTTCTACCAAGAAACCACAGAGAATTCTTCCAACCAGAAACTCTCTCTCTCAAACCTCAAGGAATTTCACTGAGACTGAAACCAGCTTCTTCTCTGAGAAAACACCAAATGGTGGATGATGCCAGTGGTATGGAAGGGCTCAGGGGCCCCGGCATGGAAGGCCACAGCAGCGGCATCTGGGGCCAGAGTTGCAGCTATGGTCGGGGGAGGGTGGAGGCCACAGAGCTTCTGGAGCTCTAGGAGGCAAGGCCGAGGACAAGGAGTGGATCTCCGCCATCAAGCTGGGCCGCCTGGCTAAGGACATAAAGATCAAGTCCCTGGAGATTTCTCTCTTCTCCCTGCCAATCAGGGAATCTGAGATCATTGACTCTTTCCTGAGGGCATCCCTCAAGGATGAGGTTTTGAAGATTATGCCTGTGCAAAAGCAGACCTGTGCTGCCCAGGAGACCAGGTTCAAGATGTTTGTTGCCATCGGAAATTACAGTGGACACGTCCATCTGGGTGTTAAGTGCTCCAGGAGGTAGCCGATGCCATCCATGGAGCCATCATCCTGGCTAAGCTCTCCATTGTCCCTGTGCTGTGAAACTACTAGGGGAACAAGATCAGCAAACCCCATACTGTTCCAGGCAAGGTGACTGGCTGCTATGGCTCTGTGCAGGTGCACCTCACTGCACCCCCAGAGGCCCCAGCCCCTGTGCCCAAGAAACTCCTGATGACTTGGGGCACCTGGGTGGCTCAGTTGGTTAAGCGTCTGCCTTCAGCTCGGGTCATGATCCCAGTGCCCTGGAATGGAGCCCAGAATCAGGCTCTGTGCGCAGCAGGAGCCTGCTTCTCCCTCTCCTTCTGCCTATCTGCCTACTTGGGATCTCTCTGTGTCTAAGAAATAAATAAAATCTTTAAAAAAAAAAAAAAGAAAGAAAGAAAGAAAGAAACTCCTGATGACTTGACGAATGCTACACCTCAGCCAGGGGCTACACTGCCACCCTGACAACTTGGCCAAGGCCACTTTGGATGCCATTTCCAAAATCTACAGCTGTCTCACCCCTGACCTTTGGAAAGAGACTGTGTTCACCAAGTCTCCCCATCAGGGATTCACTGACCGTCTTGTAAAGACCCACACCAGGCTCCTGCTATGGCCACCACATAGTTTTATACAAGAAAAATAAAGTGAATTAAAGCTTGTTTAAGGGACACCTGGGTGGCTTAGTCAGTTAAGCGTCTGCCTTCAGCTTGGGTCGTGATCCCAGGGTCCTGGGATGGAGCCCTGCATTGGGGTCCCTGCTCAGTGGGGAGCCTGCTTCTCCCTTTGCCGTGCTCTCTCACTCTCTCTGGCAAATAAATTAATAAAATCTTCCAAAAAAAAAAAACTGAAACCAAGCAAGACCTTGAAGATGCAGCCAAGTTGAACATCTGTTTAACTCAGCTGTATTCAGCTCCCTGTGATCTCCCAGAAGTCAGGCTGAGAAAATGACAATGCACTGTCACTGCAGATGGTATGACAAGCACTCTGAGCAGACAAATACATTGGCACATCGAGAGAAAGCAAATTCTTACCCAGGAAGAGGCCCCAAAACTCAAGACTGGAATGTCCTGAGCTTCTGAAACAATTTAAATGCCCAACAATAAGAGAGTATTTAAATATATGTTAGTGTAAGTGTAATAAGGAATATAAGGAAGCTACTAAATATATGCTTTCAAAGAGCCTTCAATGACATGGGAAATTCTCATAAAATCAGATACAAAAATTACATATACAGAAGGATCCCAATTATGTAGAAAAATAAATTCATAGGGGAAAAAAAGGAAGTCTGCCTAAATGTCAACAGTATCCTTGGGTACCAGGATCATGGGTGAATGTTTTCTTTCTTATATATTTCCATGTTTTTGAAACTAAAATATAAAGTCATATGCTTAAAAAATTGAATCATACAACCCAAAATTAAGAGTCTATAATACAACGGGCCTATATTTTTCAAAAACATCAATGTCGTGAAAGAAAAGGAAAGGCTAGTAAATTGATTGTTTTTTTAATTATTTTTTTAAATAGCTATTTATTCTGCCTGTGTATTTTGAATAGAACACCGAGTTAATAATTCATGGAAGAAATTTTTGGTAATCATTTTCTTATAATACAAGTGCTACATGCTCATTTGGATAAAAAAATTTTTAAATATAGTACATCATGAGTTTTTGATGTAGTGTTCAAAAAGAAAAGAAAAGCTATGGAAGAGCTTGCTTATGAGGTGATTAGGCTGGGAGGTCTCTGAGGGCAAGGCCCATGTCTGTCTGGTTTGCTGCTGCACCCTCCAATGTCTGTTACATTTCATGACACATAACACGTGTGCAATAAATATTTATCAAATTTTTTAAAAATGTTTTTAATATAAATAAATTAAAAAATCAACTCCAATTCCATCACCCAACAATGTCTTAATATTTTATCTTCGACTCTTCCATTTTTACCCATATATTTTTCATAACAACACTGTCACACTCTACATAGTTTTAAAACTTCTTTGTCCACTTAACAGCACAATATTATTCTTTAGTAATAAAAAACCTGCCCACAGTAGAAGCTAAATGCCCACTGGAGGCATCTCTTCCTACAGTCATTGAACAAGCACGTTCAATCAACTACACAATAGCTGGGTAGGCCACAAACAATGAGGACTTATTTTTTAGGATAAAAATTACAGCATATGGTATGGCAAAGCATTTTTTCTTCTGATTTGTGATTTTTGTAAATAAGAAATCTTGTAAAAGTATAAGACTAACTCACTATATAACTGCTATTTAATAAATTGTGCTTATAGAGAAAAATATTGTCTCATTCAAAACACGTGGTTACTATACATTAAGCATATGTTAATGTCAACATTCTTGAATAAAGGCAAATTTTATGTCCTCAATTAATTCATTTTATATATAAATAAAAATTATGGAATGCTTAACTTGCTCAACAGAACAGACCACAGAAAATTCTCCTGGGGATTCAAAACAAAAAATAAAAAACTAAAACACAACTAACCTAACCAAAGTATATATAGATCTAGGATCACAGAATGTTAAATCTAAAAGGGGACTTAAAAGGGCACCTGAGTGGTTCAGTTGGTTAAGCGTCTGACTCTTGATCTCAGCTCAGGTCAGGATCTCAGGGTGGTGAGATGAGCCTGGTGTTAGGGCCTCCACGCTGATCGTGGAGCCTGCTGAAGATTCTCTCTCTCCCTCCTCCCACTCTCTCTGCCCCTCCCCCTCTGGTAGGGCACACGTGTGCTCTCTCTCTCAAATAAATAAATAAATAAATAGGGACTTAAAGATTATCTGATCCCTCCCTTCATCTTGAAATAAGGAAACTAAACACAAAAAAGGTCTAATGGCCAGAGTCATGGTTAGTTAATTTACTCAACAAATATTTATTAAAAAATCTTCTAGGTGCCGAGTCCCATGCTCAGCTGTGTATATACAAGGTTTAGCAGGACAGATATTATCTCCAACTGCACAGAACATACAGGCATCATGCTGACAGGCAGTTAGTCTCCTGTTTTTATGGCTGGATCCTCTGATTGTTATTCCAATGCAGTTTCCCCTTTCATTCATTTGTCCCAATATCCAGTACCCACTACGTGCCAGGCTGTCGTAAGTTCTGAGGGCAGTGAACATGGCAAAGCACTTATCCTCATGCAGCTTACATTCTAATAAGGTACAGAGACAGACACATAAACAAAAATAAACCAGATCATGATAAGTGCTATGAGAATATTTAAGGATGATAAACAAAACAGACAGTCCCAGGGAAGAGGGGATGCACCTTTAGCTAAGGCAATCAGAGAAGTACCCTCTAATTCCAGAGATGAAAGTAATATAGTAGTTACATTTATAGCAATTAGGTCTACAAATCTTTCTCCTCATTTATAAAAAAGATATTCAACAGATAGCCTCAGAAGTCAGGACATTTAACAGTAAGGCCTATTCATTTCAAATGTTTCATTTTATCATAGTTTATTCTGCTTTCTGACTTTGGGGTAGGCCAGTTGTCCTGACAGTATGCACCATGGAAAGGAAAATTCACTTCATAGAATATTCAAGAGTATGCTATTTAACCATTACAGACTCTTTAATTTATTGTTTCCTCAACCAATGTTGCTTATGCTCCATTTGCTCTACTTAATGCTCTTTATGCCAAAAAAATAATAACTAAATGCACTAGCATAATTACCAGTGGGAGAAGTTTTAATTTCAAAAGATAGCCAAGTTCTAAAGAGAAGACATATGGAATTTAAACTATAAATACACATAGATACCTGAATTATTCCAGCTGGCACATCTGACAATGTAATTAATGATTACTAATGTTCTTCTGCAGACTTAGATAATAAAAACAAAAAATCTATTTTAAAAATCTACATGGAGACCTAAATGCAACATACATGGTCTATATCTGAAAATTGTTTCCTTCATTTAATCAGTCTAATTCTAAATTTATTTTCTAGCAATCACATGGAATAACAAAAGAGCATTTGTAGTTCAACCCAGCAATTGCACTACTGGGTATTTATCCCAAAGATTCAAATGTAGTGATCTGAAGAGGCACCTGCACCCCAGTGTTTATAGCAGCAATGTCCACAATAGCCAAACTATGGAAAGGGCCCAGATGTCCATCAACAGATGAATGGATAAAGAAGATGTGGTAATATATATATACAACGGAATATTACACAGCCATAAAAAAAATGAAATCTTGCTATTTGCAATGATGTGGATGGAACTAGAGGGTATTATGCTAAGTGAAATAAGTCAGTCAGAGAAAGACAATTAACATGTAATCTCACTGATATGTGGAATTTAAGAAACAAAACAGAGGATCATAGGGGAAGAGAGAAAAAACCAGAAGATGGAGACAGACCACAAGAGACTCTCAATCATAGGAAGCAAACTGAGGGTTGCTGGAGGGGAGGGATGGGGTAACTGGGTGATGGGCAATAAGGAGGGCACAGGATGTAATGAGCACTGGGTGTTATGTAAGACTGGTGAATCACAGACTTCTACCTCTGAAACCAATAATACATTATATGTTAATTGAATTTAAATTTTAAAGATGTTAAAAACTAATAATAATAATAAGAGCATTTCTAATAGATATAGCAACTGGCTAGCTCAACTTCTGTTCTGCATCTCTTTATTTGCCTTCCTATACTGCAGACACTAGAAAGCTAAAAAACAAACAAACAATAAAACTTCATTTCCCAGACTCCCTTAGTTACTAGCATTCTCCATGCATTTCAGTTTTCACTATTAGATGTACTTCTGTACAACCTGAATTCAGAGTCAAATTAAATGAGACAGAAGCAGTACTCAAGGTGTTTTGCTGGTGTAGATCTAGCAGGCAACAGAAAGCTTTGAAGCTAACAGTGCTGACAACAGTCTGATCATGAATCACAGCTATGGTAGAATATTCCAGAACACAACAGTTGCTTCAAGACTCCTGGAAGTGGTGAAAGCAGCCGCAGACATACACATTTCCTAAGATTTCAGTTTCCTAAACTAACTACAGTAGTAGTTTCCTTGATGGCCAGTAACGCAGTGTCATTCTGAAGCCATTCCTTGAAGGTCAGCCTGGAGTCTAATCCTCCAGCCGTTCCAGTGATTAGCAAGCACCTAATTCCTTACGTTAATTTTTTTCTTCTTAAATAGCTAGAGTGGTTTCCTTCATCTGCAACCACACCCTTGAGTGATACAGTAGTAAGACAATTACATGGAAACATAAACTGTCTGAACACTTTAATGTTTTCAAATATTCGAAGTAATCTAAAGTGGTCTGGACTCTCAATAGATACCACTGATTGAGGTACATCATATAATTCTTCATTTTTTTCTGAGCAGTAAGAAAGAGAAGCCTGGATTTTAAAAACACAGCTACTCTGTGACGTCTGGGTGGCTCAGTCAGTTGAGCATCCAACTCTTGATTTCTGCTCAGCTCATGATCTCAGGGTTGTGAGACAGAGCCCCACACTGGGCTCTGAGCTCAGTGGAGAGTCCGCTTGGGATTCTCTCCCTTTCCCTCTGCCCCTCCCCGGCTTGTGTACATGCCCTTTCTCTCTAAAATAAATAAATCTTTAAAAATAAATAAAATAAATAAAAACACAGTTATTCAACACATTAAGTCATTTTTCATTTGAACTCATTATGATTTGATATTTGAAAATTATACTAAACAAAAAACATTCTCTTTCCAACCCTTGCTACTTTGAACAACTAAATCAGTACCTTTCATATGGTGGATGGTGAATATATGTAAGCAACTGAGTATGGATGGAATGATATAGATGATTCAAATTAATGGATAAGCCAAAAGTATATTTGTTTTGACTTCGGGGCAACAGATTGAATTATGAAAATGTCATAGATAAAATTAAATGCATTATCATAAAATCCATTAACTTTATTGTAAAACTACACACTCTGACAGAAAATATAGGGGAGGCTCCATGTTAAAATTTTAGGAAATTTCTATAAAGGCTGGAATAGTATAATAATTTCCTAGAGTGACAGAGAAACCAATCAGATAGATAATTTCCTCAGCATACCTGTTTTTTCATATATTTATGGTTTTTCCATTTTAAAAAAAGAAAAATTGAACTAAAGGTCAGAAATCTATTCACTGAGGTAGATAGAATCTACTTGATAAAAGGTCCCTCTAGGACTCAAAAAAATACTCTTATTTCCTAAGGGTATTAATGACATACCTTTTCATGAAAAAATATGATGTAAAAGAAATAAAGCCATGGCCACCTGACTTTCCCCTGAATGATGAATAGTATGGCCTGGATTCCCATCTATGAAGAAAAGTAATGTAACAAATTGAGGCTTACTTTTATCTCTGTCACTTAATACTAGTCTGTTCTCCAGTTCATGGGAAAAATAGAAGTGGTTCAGCAGATCCTCCTACCAGGAGCATGTCTACTATAGGAAAGAAGTCAGCCTCAGCTGCAAGCCTTTTTCATGAATAAATTCCCACAGTCCTATCAATTTACAGATTCAAGTTCTTCCCAACTTCCCCCCAAAAAATTAAAAGGAATGTAAAAATAATATTTCCTGATGATTCAATTTGTGGAAAATGTGTTACTAGTTGTGGAAAGATACAACAGAATAGAAAACAAGGTCCCTATCCCCAAGGAAGTATGAGATTTTTTTTCAATCTATGTAAAAAACAAACCAAAACAAAAATTATTAAAGCCTCTGGAAACTGTTAATGATCCTTATTTGGGGGAGTTCTTGGACATCTTTTCTTTCATACCTGCCCCTTCAATCTTCTCAATAATTCCATGTGGCATATGGAAAATTTTACTTTTTTTAAGATTATATTTATTTATTTGAGAGAGAGAGAGCACAAGCCTGAGCAGGGGGAGGAGGATGGGCAGAAAGAGCAGGAGAAGTAGACTCCCCACTGAGCAGGGAGCCTGATGCGATGCCAATGCCGGGTGATGCTGACTTGGGGCTCGATCCTGGGACCCTGACATCACGACCTGAGCTGAAGTCAGAAGCTTACCCAACTGAGCCAACCAGGCACCCCGAAAATTTTCATTTATTTTTAAATTCTCTTAGAACCTCATTAGTCAGCTAAAGATGGCAATGATATGTCACAATGACTACATGGAGAATCAGTGTCCCCAGTGCTATGGAAAAGCTAAATGAGTGAATGAAATAATACAGCTTAGCAAGTGCAGATCCTCACTAAAGAACATCCACTCTCACGCCTGTTCATAATCACACACCCCGCCTAAAATTTAACCATGATTCGAACCTTGCAGATATGAATGAGGCAATTCACTTCTTGTGAATTTGAATTCTTCAGTGCAGTAGCTAAAGGTCAAGAAATTGGGTTAATGAGAACATGCCACTGGGGTGGCGATGGAGCAAGGGGAGTGGAGAAAATCAAAGGCAGAGACTATTTATTCTCCACTGCTAGTGGAAAAGTCATGGAATTATGTCTTTAGGCAATATAACCCTGTTGGTGATTTTTTTTTTTTAAGGAACTTGATTGTCTAGCTTATGGATTATCTGTGTCCTTTACTGCTTCTTTTTGCTTCTAATGTCATCTCTTAACTATTTCACTGGTGATTAGCACCCCTACAGAGGATGTAAATGGAAAGGAGATTGAAGTGAATGAAACTCAAAGGTAGCCCTTGAGTTTATATCTCACTACTAGGCAATAAGTTCAGGAAAAAAGATTTATTGTAAAGAAAAGACTAAAGTGAGTGGAATCTTCACCTCAGCTAAATTCAACTTATAACAAGCAGATTTACAAAACACTTAAAGGGTTAATTATAATTCTTTGCTTTATAACAGTCTCTCTTTTTTAAAAATTATCCCACTTGTTACTATGTTTAATAGACATAAAATTCTTGGGTTCAAAATAATGCTTTAGCTTACCAAAATGTGTTTTACATATGGTTTCAAGAATACACCTAAAGCAGGGGCACCTGGGTGGCTCAGTCGGTTAAGTGTCCGACTTGATCTCACCTCAGGAGTTGATCTCAAAGATCATGAGTTCAAGCCCAACAAGGAGCCCACTTAAAAAAAAAAAATACACCAAAAGAAAACTTACTTGCATTATGGGGGATGGCTGAGTGGCTAAAATTATGGTTGTTTTAATTTATTTCCATGGTTTCTGGGCCTATGCAGAAGTGAAACAAAGTTCTATGATTTAGGTTTTCAATATTGACTTTTTCCGATTTCATACTAGACTCTTCTTTGTATCATTAAAATCTATAAATGGAAAAAAATGTGGGTCCCCAGATGGAAAAAGAAAATCTTATTTTCCATAACCATAAAATAGAAAACAAGTGTTACACATGTTCAGATTCTTAATAAGCCAGAATTAGACAGATATTTCAACCTGGAACAACATTAATTTTCCAAATGAAGTCCTTGAAAAGATAAAAGGAAATGCCCCAAACAGCAAAAATACTTCAATATAAAGCCACAAGTATTCCTGTGTGGAATTACCACTACAAAATCTTAATAATACTCCTTCATCCAGAAACATGATACTTTAGTAACAACTGTGACACAAAGAAAGGTTTTGTGTTTTGTTTGTTTTGTTTTTGGCTCTTTCTAGATTATAGTCAACAAATTCCATTTATTCAACAAAGATTTGATGTGCAACGTGTTTGCTATGAGAGTTACAGAGATGATCTTGCTCCCAAGGAGCTTAATTAAGCCTGGGAGAAGAAAAAGCACTAACAGGAATAACGACAAAGCCACACAGTTTGCATACAAACCCAAGAAAGGGCCCAGGGGCTAAATCGGTGACTTCACACAAGGTGGCATTTGAACACCAAAAAAGACAGAAATGGTATGCCAGATTTAGATAAGGACTGATAAGGAGGAAAAGTAAGGAAGAATAAGAGGATAAGACAGGGTAAACAGTCTTTTTTAATTTTATTTTTAATTTGGAAAATTTCGAGCTTACATAAAAGTAGAGAGAAGGGTGTAATAAATCTACATGTACCTATATTCCACTGCCATAATTATCAACCCATAGGCAATCTTGTTTTTTTTTTTTTTTAAGATTTTATTTATTTGACAGAGAGAGACACAGCGAGAGAGGGTACACAAGCAGGGGGAGTGGGAGAGGGAGAAGCAGGCTTCCTGCGGAGCAGGGAGCCCGATGCGGGGCTCGATCCCAGGACCCTGAGATCATGACCTGAGCCGAAGGCAGACGCTTAACGACTGAGCCACCCAGGCACCCCGGCAATCTTGTTTTATCTCTCTTCTCACCCACTCCACATCTCTCTCTCCTACTAGATTATTTTGAAGCAAATTCCAGATAGTACACTATTTTTATCAGTAAAGATTTAAGTATGTCCCTTTTAAAGGTAAGGGGTCTTTTTTTAGACTTACTGTGGTATTTATTTTTATATTAACTTAACACACACTGTCCTAAGTGCTTTACAAATACCAACTCATTTTATCCTCAAAACAACCCTAGAAGGTAGTTTATTATATTATTCTTATCATTTCACAGATGTGGAAACTAAAGACCAGAAGGTTAAGTAACTTGCCCAAAACTGCCTAGCTAGTAGTAAGCAGCAAAACAGGATTTGAGGTGCTCAGGCTTAGCTCAATGGTCTTAAACACTATACTACATTATACTGCCAGTAAATATTTGGTTTACTCCTTCAGTGTCCAAACATAACTTACTCAAGTGTCAGTTTTCCATCCTATGTTTCAACTTGTCTTCAAAAAGAGACACTGTTAGTCCTTCAACCACAAAGGAAAGGTACAATTGCACACATTCCAATGGAATAACGTTGGCTTTTCTAGTAGCCTTCATACATGCAATTCAGACAAAGTAATCATGAACTCTAGAAGTTCTGAATAAATGCAAGTATTCTGGGCTCACAAATCACACATGTGCATTTGACAAATCATGAACTATTTGAATGTCATATTTTGATGATAAAAACAGAGTCCTCACATTATTTTCAAAAATACAATTTCAGGGCGCTTGGCTGGCTTGATCAGAAGAGCATGCAACTCTTGATCTCAGGGTCGTGAGTTTGAGCCCCTGAGTGGGTGTAGAGATTACTTAAATAAATAAACTTAAAAAAAAAAAAACCACTTCAATTTTATCAACTAGACACTGCATACCTTCTGACTGTAACATCTAAACATAAGAACTCTCATAGATACCACTGAAACACTGAATTATTTTGTCCTGCACAAACACCACAATTATTTAATTTTAAGTAATCTTTAATTATGAAAACTACTTGTTTCCCCAATTCTTTCAAATAATTATGAAATTAACCAAATTAACTTAATCACTAAAATATGCTTGTGTATATATAGATATCTATATGTGATATATACACATATTAATGGCATCCAATTTTAATACCTGAAAATCTAGATATCTGAAAAATACTCATGTTTGTATATATGTTTTTGGATTTGACATCCAACTTTAAAATATAGAAAAACTACCATCTCTGACTAGGAATTGAAAAAGCTGACTTTCGGGGCACCTGGGTGGCTCAGTCAGTTAAGTGTCTGACTTCAGCTAAGGTCATGATCCCAGGTCCTGGGATAGAGCCCCACCAACGCTGGGAGCCCGCTTCTTCCTCTCCTTCTCCCTCTGCCCCTCCCCCACCCCTGCTCGCTCGCTCACTCTCTCCCTCTCAAATAAATAAAATCCTAAAAAAAAAAAAAAGCTGGGTTTATATTACAGTAAGTTTTCAAATGAGTTCCAGGAAAAGAATTATCTATCATTTACTAAATAATGTACTTTAATAGACACTTTACCTGTAGCAAGAGGCCGTCTCACATTCCTATCCTACAGCCAAGTTACACTTGGAAAATAGAAACGTTCTTATTTTTGAAAACACTCACGGTTATAATATCACATAATGACAGACTCAACATAAATGTGTCTCTGGTTTGGATTAGAGTTATATCCATTAGGAAGTAAAGGAAATAGTGCCTAAGGAAAGATTTGATAATACCATTAGGAATGCTTATTTTATTGACATTGAAGGAAAAGATAAAAGAACATCATTTACTTACTTTCTGGAGAAAGGAAAGGAAAAAGCGTATAACCTTCCACATATTTTAAGCCTCACAATGAAGAATATCAGGCATTTTCACAGCTTCTAGAGCATAACAGCTGTTGTTTAGAACAAAGGGGGTACTGAATACTTCCTTAAGAGATATCTGTTTCTCACCCCCAAAAGCCACCTGTCCTTTGAGACAAATTTCTCCCAATTTAAGTAATTTATCTTGTCAGTTGAAATACCAACTCCTAACTAGGAAGGAGAGACACAATTAATGTGACAACATTAATCTCCCAGTCTGTGCCTCTTCTCCCTGAACAGTCCTGATCCTCCTTGACCTGCTTTCCCTTTCCTTTGGTCCAAAACCCTAATCATCCTGTACCCTGCCATATAATTTCCTTATTTATTATGTCCATTGTTTATCAAACTCCCCAGTTAGAATATGAGTTCCTGGAGGACAAGAATCTTTGATTTTATGGGCTTTATTCTCTTTTAAAATAATGCCTGACACATAGTAGGTGTTCAATAAATATCTATTGAATTTGGGGTTTTAAAGTAATACTTTGAGGCGCCTGGGTGGCTCAGTCATTAAGCGTCTGCCTTTGGCTCAGGTCATGATCTCAGGGTGCTGGGATTGAGCCCCACATCCGGCTCCTTGCTCAGCAGGGAGCCTGTTTCTCCCTTTCCCTCTGTTGCTCCCTCTGCTTGTGTTCCCTCTCTTGCTGTGTCTCTCTCTGTCAAATAAATAAATAAAATCTTTTAAAAAAATAAAATAAAGTAATACTTTATATACTTTATAGCAAACATTAATGAAGATGGAGCACCTACCACAGGCCAGACACCATGCTGTGTCCTTCATGTCCATTTAAAAAAATCACAACAACCCCAATAAATAAATAATATTTTACTTATGAGAAATGTGTCACCTACAGAGATTAGGTAACTTTGCAGCCAGTGAAGCTTATTCAAGATTTCTTCATCTTAATGTATGATTTGACTTCACTTTTTTTTTACTTGACTTTTTAAAGGACTGACACAATAGATCTTCAAATATTCAAACCTATCCAACAACTACAATAATAAAATGTGAGTTAACAAAGCTGATCAAGTATCTTCACAAATTATGTCAAACACAAAATTCAGACCCTAAGAGTAATTATGGAATGATTTTGCTCCTCCTTGCTATAATTATACTACTCCCTTGATCTACATAATGGCAAAAGAATAATGATTTCCATAATATTTTCCAGTTCATAATATGCTTTTACAAATATTATCAAAATTGACATAAACTTAAAAAAATCTATAATTTTGTTCTTCAACTGATTCTAGAGACAAAAACATCCTGTCCAAATTAGACCTGAATGAGACACAGATATTCAGAAAAAGACCTCCTGAATGGCGAGTTCTGTAATTTCCAGAGCAGATAATAGCTTTCCGAATTTTCTCTTCCCTATCAAAAGGGACTAGGAGAGAAGCAACATGGCTCTACACACTCAGAGCACTTGGCCGGGCCACGGTGCCAGGAGTGGGGGCAGCCGTCCTCTTCGTCCCCAGCACTCTCAACCTCACTTTTCCTAGAAAATGCTAATGGAGAATAAACAGAAACAATCTCCAACTAGGAATCATTCATTTGTAAAGTATTTTGACAATACTTAAGATCCAACATTCACTGAGTGGTCACTCCATGCTCAGCACTATGGGAGATCCAGTTAAGTATAAGACATAGTTCCTACCACGAGAGACGATGGACTCTGAGAAACCAGCTGAGGGTCCTAGAGGGGAGGGGGGGATGGGTGAGCCTGGTGATGGGTATTAAGGAGGGCACGTTCTGCACGGAGCACTGGGTGTTATACGCAAACAATGAATCATGGATCACTACATCAAAAACTACGGAGGGCGCCTGGGTGGCTCAGATGGTTGGGCGTCTGCCCTCGGCTCAGGTCATGATGCCAGGGTTCTGGGATCAAGTCCCACATCAGGCTCCCTGCTCCTTGGGAGCCTGCTTCTCCCTCTGCCTCTCTCTCTCTCTCTCTCTGTCTCTCATGAATAAATAAATAAAAAGTTTTAAAAAAAACTATTAATGTAATGTATGGTGATTAACATCACATAGTAAAAAAAAAAAAAAAAAATAGTTCCTATGCTCAAAAACTAGCTGGAAAAGCCAGATACGAAGATGTAAAGATAAACAATGGAAAAGTGAACTGCGAAAACAAAAAAATCTAGAAACTGGGAGATAGCAAAGAAGCGTTATCATATCAAATATGTGGCATTTGGTAATTCATTGCAAAGTCTGTATTAGTAATACTATTTCAAATTCAACTTTCTGTCACAAAGCAGTGCACTCTTTTCTTTTTAATTTTATTTTATTATGTTAGGTTAGTCACCGTTCATTACATCATTAGTTTTTGATGTAGTGTTCCATGATTCGTGCTTGCATATAACACCCAGTGCTCCATTTAGTACATGCCCTCCTTAATACCCATCACTGGGCTAACCCATCTCCCCACCCCCCCACCTCTAAAACCCTCAGTTTGTTTCTCAGAGTCCATAGTCTCTCATGGTTCGTCTCCCCCTCTGATTTCCCCCCCTTCATGTTTCCCTTCCTACTATCTTCTCTTTTTTTAACATATAATGTATTATTTGTTTCAGAGGTACGGGTCTGTGATTCAACAGTCTTACTCAATTCACAGCGCTCACCATAGCACATACCCTCCCCAATGTCTATCACCCAGCCACCCCATCCCTCCCACCCCCCCACCACTCCAGCAACCCTCCGTTTGTTTCCTGAGATTAAGAATTCCTCATATTAGTGAGGTCATATGATACATGTCTTTCTCTGATTGACTTATTTCACTCAGCGTAATACCCTCTAGTTCTATCCACGTCATTGCAAATGGCAAGATTTCGGGTTTTTTGATTGCTGCATAATATTCCATTGTATATATATATACCATATCTTCTTTATCCATTCATCTGTTGATGGACATCTAGGTTCTTTCCATAATTTGGCTATTGTGGACATAAAGCAGTGCACTCTTAAAATCCTGTTAAAATTATACTTACTCTTGGGGCACCTGGGTGGCTCAGTCGGTTGAGTGTCCAACTCTTGATTTCAGGCCAGGTCATGATCTCCAGGTCACGGGATCAAGCCCTACGGCCTCCACACACAGTAGGGAGTCTGCTTGAGATTCTCTCTCTTTCTCTTTCTCTCTCTCTCTCTCCCTTTCTCCCTCTCCCTCTGTCCCTCTCTCCGCTCATGCTTTCTCTTTCTCTCTCTCTCTCCCTCTAAAATAAATAGACAAATCTTAAAAAATATATACTATTTACTTATTCTTTAAGACCTAACTCAAAAGTGACAATCTCTGCCATTTTCTCTGCCCTTCCCTCAATGCTCCCAGGTTTTGTCATCTCTCAAATTTTCTACACACCCTCTATTAGGGAATTACACTTTAATGTTCTCTTTGGCAGGTAAAAACAATCAAAGGAACCAAACATCTAAACAAAAAAAGGAAATTAGGATATATAAATTACACAAGTCACTGAAACAGCAATAGAGCAGTGGTTATCAAGAGTTACTTAGAACTCCGTGTGTATGTTTCACAGTGATTGTAGAACTAGAAATGTTAAACATCCTGAATTCTTGGAAGAGTCTTCACTGAACAACTATCTTGCATCCTGCATGATTTTCCAATCTTTTGCTACACATTCACGTAGGTGAAATTATCTGAGCTGGAGCCTAATTCTGTTTTATATTTTAACAAGGATTTAGGCAATACATTGAATTTTCAGGGAATGAAACTACCATGTGAATTAAGAAAAGACTGTACTTCATTTTGCTTGGAACTTGAGGAAGAGTTGTTCAGCATTTTGGAAAACCAGGTCCCTGACAGCAATGTATCCATCTGTTCTTATAGCTCTAGACACTGACATATAGAGTGGTAAGTAAATACATGGTTATGTATTGTGTTGCTCCATTTCTCAACAATGTATACTGCTTCCTCCCTGATCTCCCTCCACTCCAAATGGCCCTCTCTGCCCCATCACTTCTGACAATGTCCAATGCAATTTTTTTACTTCTAGCATTTGAGGTCATTTAGAATCTTCCCTCCTTAGTGCATACTCGACACTGTGACTAAGCTATTCCCTATAAATGCCAGACTTTTTCATGTTTTCAAGTGTTTATTCATGCCATTTCTCCTCCAGATACACCTTCCACCTTTCTCTGTCTTCCCAAATCCCATCATCCTCCAGGGCTCACCCAAGGGATCCTTCTCTGATAAACTGCCTAGATATTATCTTTCAATATGGTCTATTTCTCCTTAAATTGCCCATTACAAGACAGGCTGTTTTGCTACCTGATTGTATTCAATTGAGCATTTTATTTTACAGCCTTATGCTGTTTTCTCATTGTTTCATGTCTTATCTTTCCCCAGGAGAATATAATTTTGAGTGCAGGAACTCTTCTATACCTCTTTTTGATACATAATCTATTTTGCAAAGTGATTGGGAATAGAGTACGTGTTCAACAGAAACCTATTTAACTGAAGATCAACTTCACTTTTTATCTCAGGGAATTGGCGTAAACTTTTTGCAGAACACTGAACAATGTATAAGAGACTTCAAAGGCTTACAAGTCCCAAATGAGTAAAAGATGCCCTGATCATCAGCTGGTTCACAATGAAAAAATAAACACATTAGTTTTCAATTGGTCCCACCTAAAATTTGTCTTCTTAATGAGGATATAGTAAGAATCCATAAAAATTAGGTATGTTACCAATTTTACTTTATATCAGTAAGGAATACAAGGGGCAATTTATATCAGATATCATTTCTTAATATTTTTACAATAATGGAAAACATAATAGTAGGACACGAGTATTTAAACAGGTCCTGAGACAAGCCAATTGAACCCTGATTGCAAGGTTTGTTCTTCAATGGGCATTTATATCCTGCTAGGCACTATATCAGCACTTCCAGTAGCTTCCACCTATGGTACCTAATTATGCCTTTACAACCCAAATTACTAGTGAAGAAAACTGAATGTGAGATATGAGCTACTATAATCAAGTTACAGAAAAAATCAGAACTTCCAGTATTTAAGAATTAACTTGAGGGGCACCTGGGTGGCTCATTCCGTTAAGCTTCCGACTCTTGATTTCAGCTCAGGTCATGATCTCAGTGTTGTGAGATCAAGCCCCTGTGCCCAGCTCCATGCTGGGTGTGCAGCCTGTTTAAGATTCTCTCTCCCTCTCCCCGAGCCCCTCCCCTCCTCCCCTCCTCCCGCCCTGCCCCCAGCACTCACAGGCACACGCACAATCTCTCTAAAAAAAAAAAAAATTTGTGAGTTCTATGTAAAAGTTATCCATCCCCACCTTTAATTAGTTGAAGGTTTAAACTGAAAGTAACTGGCAATAAGTTGATTTCTGTCTCGAGGTATTACAAAATATTTATTGCCTATGAGCATTGGTTTAATTTTTGAACAATAAAAATAAGGCAGAGCAGTAAAATATTTTAGTAATAACTCAGCATCATACCTCACTGAAAATTCATGATTATCAGTCATGACATGAATCCATATGCAATTAAGTAAATGGAAAAGGAAAAATGAATAGCCAGAAATTTCAGGTCAAAAGCTTAAGTTTTTACATGGATATGGATACAGGAAAAACATGATGAGGATCAACTAGAGAAGAGGAATTCTAGAGTAAACCAGCACAATTCAACAGTGAACTACAAATGACAGCTATAACTATACGCTTCCCTTATGAGGAAATGCCTCTGAAGAGACAAACTTGAGCAAGAATGAAAATCACACACAAAAGATCTCAGGAAACTTGAACTCTGCTAAGATCCTAGATGGCCAAGCTATGAGCAAGCAGATGACAGTTCCTCAGGCATGGGGAGGGCAGCACCAACGGGGAGGGCAACGGAAATAGCACTTGGATTATGTGCCAGGTGTCTTCACATACCTTAATTCAAAGAGAAAAGTAATAGTTTGTGCCCAAAAGCATTCACAAAATGGTTTTCTCCAAAGACCAAACATATGATGCTCAGATACACAGCCTTGAGAAAAAAGCACATGCAAGAACAATTAGCCTGCAAGTGTAATTTAAGAAACGGTATAAAGAACACCAAGAAGCTTCTTTTCTCCCTTCTCACATCGCAAATGTTCTACCAGTGAAAGAGAGAAAATAAAAAACAGTTTTTCAATATACTGAGGCTACTCCTTGCTTAATAAAGCAAGCCAGAGTTGCCAAGAAGCCCGGACTTAGAAGACAGGGAATTCTCCTTTCTGCCTGAAAAACTTTCTAAGTTGTGACATCACTAACTCAATTATGCATGTCTGTGAAGATGGCATTAAACAGGTGGATCTGAGCATTTCAAATAGATCTGGCATGAAGCTATTTCTTGCTCAAAAATTTCCACTCACTCACGCAACACACAAATTGCAACGCTGAGGTTGAAAACAGGAAAAATCACTTGGCTTAACACCAAGTACTTAGGGCGTTGCAGTTTCTGCTCCTGGCCTGTACAGACCACAGAGCAGACATGCCCGGAATGCCACAAGCACAGCTCGGGACACCACTCGACACCTTCACGAGGGAGAGTAAGTCCCAGGGCATGAACCAAAGAATTACAGAACTGGTTAGTTCTACGAGATCCTGTCTGTTAGAAAATAATGCTACAATCGCTTAAGCAAGAAGCACCTTAAGAAATGCTTTACCATCGACATTCTTTATAGCAGAAGGATGATATTGGGTGGAAAAACACAGATGTCAACCAATGCTTTGAAGAGTAGTTCATGAGGCCAACCCAATGTGGGCAAGTTTTAGGAATAATTAACCAATTTATTTCATTTACATCTTACAACTTATGCATGCATACGAGTGACATATGACAAAAATCTAATTCTAAAGTCTGAGAGTTTTTCCAGTGTACAAAACAAAAATTCTAAGTGATAAGAAAGCATTGTGTTTAATTAACAGTGGTTTTCTTTTTCTTTGTTAGGTATATATAAAATAATTGGTGCATCTTAAAACTATGATATCTTTGATGGATAAAATATGGTAGGCTACGGTAAATACAGATATATAAACATGTATTTATGATACATGACCACCGAAGTAAACTCCACAAATACCAAATACTAGAATGATAGGGATTCCCTTTGACACTCAAGTATGTAAACTTGGGTCTGTTAATAATTTGTAAAGTAGATTATAAACATGAAGTATACACCATTCCAGGAAGACATTAGGTTTAAATAAAATTAGAGTCAAAGGAAATGCAGAAAAATTTATGTGACAATACCATAAATATAAGAAAAATACTTTGGTTGCATCTAACCTTAGTTTAGGATTAACATCTGAAAGGAAAATCATATGCCCTGCATCTGTCTCCCCATGACACATTACTTGGGTACCTATTAGCAAAAGAATCATGGACTGGATAAACCCCAATGTTACCTATCAGAGCCTAGTATAGATGTGACTTCTACATTCCAAATATTTTAGATTCAGAGCATGAACAGCCACATTAAAATACAGGTTTTTTAGTGAAGTAAAGTAATCATAATAGAGACAGGGAAAGGCGTATTCAACCACTTAAGCAGTAACCATTTCCACAAGACTAGACAGAACTATACCAAATTTCTAAAGCCATCATCTCTCACATAGTTAGAAGTTTGCTTCAAATCTGTTCCAAGCCTGATCTTCAGCGCACTTATCCTTTGGGGAGGTCTGCACTCAAAGGTCTGACTCCTATCCCTGCCCAAACCATTCCAGGCTCTTCTCAACATGCTGTGCGGAGTCCTGCTGACTTCAGAGGCTGGGCTCCATGTGTGGTTACACACATGGCTGAAAAGTTTAAAAATGCTCGGCCTTTATTAGAAACTCACATGCACCTAAGCATTTTTTAAAAAGACCTTAGAAAGGCTTCGGAGAGGAAACAACATGTAAACTTCAACTTACTAATCAATTCCTCTGAATACTTGTGTGAGATTTTTGAGAGAAAGGATAATCATTCCCACCTCAGATTCCACATTAGCTAGTACAACCCTCTGTATACAGCAAACACTCAGTAAAGTTCTAATGAATTGAATTAAAATGGGAGGAACAGGAAGAGCAAAAGCATTCTAGATGGAAGAAGCAGGATGGGTAAAGACACAAGGGAGAGAAAGCACAAATGTTCCAGAAAATGGTACCTATGGTGTGTGAGTGGGAGGAAGAGAAGACTATGGTGAAAAGTAGTTGGTGGCCAGATCATGGAAAGCTTTCAATGTCATGCCAAGAAGTTAGGAGTTTATTATGTAAGAAAAGGGAATGGTGGTGATTAGGGGTGTGCAAGAGTATTTAAGATGATTTAGAAGGGGGTTAAATAAGCTGTTGTGATAGAGAAGAAGGATGTAAGTCCTGAACTGGGGCAACAGCAACAGAAATGGAAAAGCACCATCAGAGAGCAAAGGTACCACTCAAGTAGAACCCACAAAATTTAGTAGATATGGGGAGAGGAGAGTTGAAGAAAATATGAAAGTTTCAAGGTTTATTGAATGTGACAACATCAATACACATAGGAAATGAGCTATCTGGGGAAGATATGAATCTATTAGTACAAGTATGAGCATTTAAGTTGAAAGAAATCTCAGCATACATGGAGACTGATGTGAGAATGGGATCCAGGCTCAAAATCCCGAAGTCACCTGACCAGCTCAACCCTGATAATGGGTGAGATCAGAGGAAAGAAGCTACTATTGGTAGTTATAAAATACGAGAAATTGTTTTTGTTCTGTCCTAGAGGAAACTGTATGAATGTGAATGTTTCTTCCTCCTTCCTGATAACGAAACTGTCTAACTGATCTTTCTCTTTTCCCCCTGACTAGCAGGGTGCTTACACGTGTTCAATTCTACAATTATGTTAAACTTTATGTTTGGAAATTTTCTCTTGTCCATTTCTTGGTCTAATCTTAGTTACTTTACTTTTCTTGGCCCTGCCTCTTTACTTCTATTTTATTGTTTTATTTTATATGTCCAATACTTCCATAAATATTTATTACAAAAAAATGAATAAATGAATGAATGAATATGGTTGGTAGGAAGCCACCTCAAATCCTTTGTGGAAAAGCAGGATTTAAAATTTAAATTTAATTTAATTTAAATTAAATTAAAAAATGGTTTTATTTGCAGGGATGATAGCTAACTTCTTATGAATTACAGGAGTGTTTCTCTCCAATTAAGAAAACCTGATGGATATTAAATGTCTGTTTTTTAAAAGGCAAATTAAGGGATGATTAATTTCATTATAAAACAATTTAGGCACACAAAAATTCTTGCTCTTCTGAATTAGAACTTCCAGCGACATAATAAAAAATTTTTTCTTCAAGCAAGAATTAGAAACTTTTGGCAAGGGGAGCCTGGATGGCCCAGTCGGTTAAGTGTCAGACTCTTGATTTCAGCTCAGGTCATGATCTTAGGGTGGGGAGACCAAGTCCTGTTGTGGGGTTTGCACTCAGCGCAGAGTCTGCTAGAGATTCTTTCTCTCTCTCTCTCCCTCTGCTCCTCCCCCCACTCACGCATGTGCTCTAAATAAATAAATAAATAAATAAAATATTTTTTAAAACTTTTGGCAAGCAAAATCTGACAAAGCATCTCTAATAGAATAATGTAAAGCATTAAGAAAACACTATTAACTAATGTTCAATTTATATACCATTTTTTTAATAGAGAGGTAGGGGTGGTATGGGGACTGGTGGGTGGGAGAGGGAGAGAGAGAATCTTAAGCAGGCTCCACACCCAGCTCAGAGCCTAATGCAGGGCTCAATCTCATGACCCTGCGATCGTGACCTGAGCCAAAATCAAGAGTTGGACACTTAAACCGACTGAGCCACCCAGACACCCCTATATACCATTTTTTAAAGAGAGAAGCTACTGAAAAAAACAAGTCACACAACGACAATTCAACAATAAACGTTGTACCCCATTCCAAAGAGAGGTGTTTGGTGTGTGTGTGTGTGTGTGTGTGTGTGTGTATGTGTATGTGTGTGTGTGTGTGTGTGTGTGTGTGTGTGTGTATATATATATATATATATATATATATATAGTATCTAAATTATAATCTCTTTGTGCTTGTCTTGGTTCTAGCCTAATAGGAGAGGCCCCTTTCCAAGCTCAGAGGCCTCCACTTAATACACTATGCTTCCACAAGTCCTATCTGTTCTCTAGATAAATGAGTTTGTCCTCTACCCGGCAAGCCCTAAAGTAAGCTCTGTTAGCTCCTTTTAACCACAAGACCAGTTACCAGGTTCTTGTCCTCCTCACTGGCACAACTCCTTAATGTTCAGGCAGTTGATGGAAAATATACAGGGTAGATCTGAATTTTACATATTCTCCTTCTATATTTGGTGTAGAATTCACCCACCCATGGGTCTAAACGAAGAAACATACAAGTCATTCTGGAGAAATATTAACCTTTTAGAAAAAAAAAACCTTCAGTTATAGGTCTGCATAATTTGTCTTAAATGTAATGCCAAAAAATGCAGCATTTTAAATAGAGCAGGTGTCTCTGCAATCCTTGCAATGGAGATGATCTCTTAGGCATGTTTTACTATTTTTTAAACTATCATTTATTGAGGAGTCTATGTACTAGACATTTAAAACCCACTTTTTAGACTTTGTAAAAGGAATTGAGATAATGTATATTAGTTCCATTCTGCAGACAAGAAAACAAAGATAGAAAGCCATGTAAATACAAAGGCCCTTGGCTTTTTGTGCTTACAACACTGTCTCTCTGGATAATTCTGTGTTCAAAGAGATCATCAGTTCAACAGGGCTCTGAGCATCCCCAGTCTTTCAACATATATTCAGTGAACACCTTCTATCTGTGGGCTTAGTGAAGGCTTCTAAGAAAGAGGTGATAGCTGTGTCTTGAAAGGTAAATAGAGTCAGGCAGAGAGTTAGTTATTCTAATAGAGAGTTGAATATCAAGAGTATGGATTTGTGGGCGCCTGGGTGGCTCAGTTGGTTAGGCGACTGCCTTCGGCTCAGGTCATGATCCTGGAGTCCTGGGATCGAGTCCCACATCGGGCTCCCTGCTCGGCAGGGAGTCTGCTTCTCCCTCTGACCCTCTTCCCTCTCATGCTCTCTATCTCTCATTCTCTCTCTCTCTCAAATAAATAAATAAAATCTTTAAAAAAAAAAAGAGTATGGATTTGAGTATGTTGGAACCTCTGTGGCTACTAGAAAATTCAAAATTATTTATGTGGCTCACATTATATTCCCATTATTGGTAGATGTTGTGAGGAAAATGGACTGGAGGCAGGCAAAGGAGCATCAGGGAGATGGGTTAGTAAGCTTTTGCAATTGTCTAGGTGGGTGATAATGACAGCTTTGATTAGGATGTGGCAGTGGAAATGGAGAGAAGTGTAGATTCTACATGTATTTTGGAAGTAGAGTCATCATGACTTGCTGATGGATTAGATAAGGGAAGGGTGGGATAAAAAATGACTTACAGGTTTTTACTTTGTGACTAGATGGACGGAGTTGCCCTTTCCTCAAATGGGGGAGACTGAAGAAAATGCTGGGAGCAGAATATCAAGAGTATGGATTTGGGCATGTTAAGAGCCTGCAAGATATCCAGATGGCTGGATATGAGAGTCTGGAGCAAAGGGGAGAGTTTAGCTAAAGATATTAATTAGTAGTTGTATTTTGTTGATATTTAAAACTTTAAGATTGTACAGCAAAAACTATAAAACATCAATGAAAGAAATTTAAAAAGACCTAAATAAATGGAAAGACATCCTATATTCATGAATTAGAAGACTTCTAATTGTTGAAATGATAATATATCCCAAATCAACCTGCAGATTCCATACAATCTCTATAAAAACTCCCTAATTCCAAAACTTACTACACTACTCAAAACAGTGCAGTACTGGCATAAGGATAGACATATAGTTCAGTAGAAATAAACTATTACAGGGGCGGCAGGGTGGCTCAGTCATTAAACGTTCAACTCTTGATTTTGGCTTAGGTCATGATCCCAGGGTTGTGAAGTCAAGCCCAAGACAAACTCTGCACTGGGCATGGAGTCTGCTTGAGATTTTCTCTCTCTCCCTCTGCCTCCCACCTCTAAAAACAAAACAAAATAGGAAAAAACTATTACATTTATGGTCAGTTGATTTTTTTTTTTTTTTTTTTTTTTTTTAGAGAGAGAGTGTGAACATGACCTGGGGGTGGAGGGAGGGGAAAAGGCAGAGGGAGAGGGAGAGAGAGAATCTTAAGCAGGCTTAAGCCCAGCACAGAGCCCAATGCAGGGCTCAATCTCATGACCCTGGGATCATGACCTGAGCTAAAATCAAGAGTTGGACACTTAACCAACTGAGCCACCCAGGCACCCCTACGGTCAGCTGATTTTTGACAAGAGTGCCAAGACAATTCAATGGGGGAAAGAGTGACCTTTTCAACAAATGGTACTAAGACAACAGGATATCCACATGCAAAAGAATTTGGACCCCTACCTCAAACCATATACACAACTCACTCAAAATGGATCAAAGACCTAAATCTAAGAACTAAAACTATAAAACTCTTAGAAGAAAGCACAGTGTAAATTTTGGTGACTTTAGATTCAACAGTGGTTTCTTAGCTATGATACCAAAAGTACAAGCAACAAAAAGAAAGATAAATTGGGATTCATCAAAATTGAAAACTTTTGTGCATTTTCAATGGGCACTAGTAAGAACATGAAAAAATGATCCAGAGAATAGGAGAAATTTTTTGCAAAGCATATATCTGATAAAGGAATAGTGTCCAGAATATATATGGAACTCTTATAACTCAACAATAAAAACATAAATTACCCAATTTAAAAATGGGCAAAGGATTTGAATAGACATTTCTCTAACATTTCATGAACAGAGGATGCCTTTCCATCTACTTAGGTCTTCTTTAATTTCTTTCAATGATGTTTTGGAGTTTTTGCTATACAATCATAAAGTTTTAAATGTCAATGAAATACTGACAACTACTAATTAACATCTTTAGTTAAACTCTCTGTGTTCCACATTATAAAAAAAAAAGAAACAAGTAAATTTAACAATTCATTTTAATTTAACCCAGTCTCTCCAAAATATAAATATTTCAATATGTAATCAATACAAAAAATTAATGAGACAATTACATTCTTCTTTTCATACCAAGGCTTTGAAATTTGGTGTGTATTTTTCATTTATAGCACATCTCTACTTAGAAGCTTAATTTTCATCAGAAATACCTGATCCATATTTAATGTTATAAACATATAGCTGAAAAAGTATTAGAACATACTTAAAAGTTTTCCAATGACTGAATCAATTATGCTCTTAAATTTAAGTTCAAAATATCATAAAGTTGAAAATTCAGTTTCTCAGTAGCAGCCACATGGGGTTGTGACTACAATCTTAAACAGCACTTACCTAGAGTAATCTTTTTTAGATATAAAGAGTATGTCACTATCCTGATTAAAATCCTTCCTTCAGTTCCTTTGCAGTCCAGGCAAATTTAAACTATTTTTACACCAACAAAGTCTACCTAAACTCCCTTCTGCTGCTTTTCCTTGCCATAATTCCCCCTAGCTCAACTTACCTTAAATTCCTTCAACACACAGAGCTCTTTGACACCTCAGAGACTTAACACATACTATTCCTTCGGCATGGAATGCTTTTTCCTCGCTCTTCCCATACCTAATTCCTTTTCCTTCAGCTGAAATATCACATGACCAGACAGGCTTCCTTGATCAACCTATAAATAATGTCCCTCTCTGTCATGCACTAGCACTGTGTCATGGTCATTTCTGTCATGGCATCTATACTAAGTTATAATTATACACTTTTTATTTGCTTGTTGTTGATCTTTTCACTATACCACATGCTCTTCGATGACTGGGAGTATGCTTGTTCACTTATTAATGCCTTTCTGCTGCCTAACACAGTGCCTGGCACACACAGTGTTCAATAAACAACATCATATGCTGCAGATAAATCAGTATGACAGAGGTTGAAACCTCTCTATTGTATTTGTTGACTCATTCACCCAATATTTATTCAAAAGTTCCTATGTGCCAAAACTGAACCAGGCTCTGCCCTCAAGAAGCTCAGAATTTAATGACAGTAGATAAATAATTTAATACAATGTAATAAGTATAACATCAGAAAACTACTCACAGTTATGATGACTAGAAGAGGGACAAGTAACTTGGGAAAGATGAGAAAGCGGAAGGTAACTGAGGTACCCAAGAGAAGAGGCGACAGGAAACTTGAGTTAAAGATAACAGGAGTGGGGCGCCTGGGTGGCTCAGTTGGTTAAGCGACTGCCTTCAGCTCAGGTCATGATCCTGGAGTCCCGGGATCGAGTCCCACATCGGGCTCCCTGCTCAGCAGGGAGTCTGCTTCTCCTTCTGACCCTCTTCCCTCTCGTGCTCTCTATCTCTCATTCTCTCTCTCTCAAATAAATAAATAAATAAATAAATAAATAAATAAATAAATCTTAAAAAAAAAAGATAATAGGAGCTAGCCTGGTGAAGGATCACATTGTTCCTTAAAAAGGGACTCATGTGAAATAGGCAAAGAAATGTGAAACAGCATGGTGAATGTGTGCAGGGCATGAAAAGCAGCTGGATCCAAGCATAACAGATAACCTGGAGAGGCTGGGTCATTGCAGGGCCTTTTATGCCATGCCAAGAACCTTGGATTTTATGTGGTTGACATTAAGACCTGAAGAGTTTTCACCAAGATAGTGACATCATTTAATTTTAATTCCATATCAATCATGCTATGGCTGTGTGGAAGCTAGGTTGGAGGGTTACAGATGGCAAAAGCATAAAGTCCATTGCTATAGTCCAGAAGATGAACGATGCCAACCTGAACCCAGTGGTTGTAGGAATTAAGCATAGGTGATCAATTTCAGAAATACTTAGTAAAATAAGCTGTTTAAAAATCATCAGTGACCTTGGCAAGGGCAGTTTCAGTATGCTGATGGGAATGGAAGATACATTTCTATTTTTTTTAACTTTATTTTATTATGTTATGTTAATCACCATACATTACATCATTAGTTTTGGAAGATACATTTCATTCCTTATCCACAGCTGCAGAAATCACAGGAATTGTGGAAGTGGTAATTACAAGCTCCCAAATCTGGTTGCTTATTAGGAGCACCAGGAGAACTTCTGAAAAATACAGATTTTGCTGGCTTAACTCCAGACCCACTGAATCAGTCACCATGAGTCAAGCCCAGGAACCCTTATTCTGATAAGTCCCTTTAGTAAATCTTACACAGATATCCACATATTTGCCTTGGGAGATGCTGGGATGGACCAGTCTTTCAAGTATATTTAAACCTTGTAATTCAAATCTATTTGATTCCTGGGTTCAGAAAGTAAGAGTTCAGAAAGTAAAGGCTGTGAAGATAAGGAAGGAGCTAAGCCAACAGCAGAAAAGGGCAGAGGTTAAAATGGGAGAATCCTAAGTAGATTTATAGCATTAAGACAATGGATAGAGAAGTAAAGGTGAGAGAAGGGATAACTAAAAAACTAAGGCACATGGGCTAAGAACATTAGTTTATCAAGCTAAGAGCATTAGTCCATCAAACACAGTCAATTTTAACTCATAAGTATAAAATATAAATCTCTTGAGGTGCCTGGCTGGCTCAGTCAGTGGAGAATGCAACTCTTGATCTCAGGGTTGTGAGTTTAAGCCCCATGTAGGGTGTAGAGATTACTTAAAAATACAATCTTAAATATATATATCTTACTAAAAGTGAGTGTGATCTTTCATTCCCAGTCATAACCCATCTGAAGTCGGGTCAACAATTTAATTAGTGAAGACTCAATAAAAATTAAGTACCTAAGACAGAAATGTATAAGATACTGTGGGGAATACCAGTAAGGAATTTGCAGTGTGCCTCGGGGACCAAAAACTAATGTAAATCAGAACCTTGAAGTGCCCAACAGCATGCAACCAACCCTAAAGTCATCAAGAGGTCAGAGAAGGCTACAATCTGGCCTCTGACCTCTGCCTCTGGCCCTATCTCAACTTATCAAATTCTTCCTCTCTAATGCTCATTTCAAACCCTACCTCTTTCATGAAATCTTTCCTGGACTCTCCAAAGAGATGTGCCATTTTCTTTTAATCATCCAGAACACTCTGTAATTCTAAAGGCACCCAAATTCTGTCTAAACTTCCATCCCCAGTAATAAACACAGAACTGTTGCTATGTGATAGACACTGTCCTAAGTGTTTCACATGTATTAACTAATTTAATCCTCACAGCTACTCTATGAGATAGGTCCTACTATTACCCCATTGTACAGAGGAGGCAGCCAAGGCACCAAGAGGTTCAGTGATTTCCTAAGATAACAGAACTATGTAAGTGGCAAAGTTAGGATGTGAATGCAGGCAGTCTAGCCCCAGAGACTGCATGTTCTTCAGTGCAACCCTTCACGAGTTCTGAAGTACTCTCTATGTTAGTCTACATTAGATTCTGTTGAGGGCAAATACTTTTTAATTGCCTTTTCATCCCAAAGAAAGCAAATATGTGTTGATTGCTGGAACTCCTTCTGGTCACAAAAGATCATGCTCTGCCCAGCCATGCTCGTTCCTATGTAATCAGAAATGACCACTTTATAACAGAAAAGATGAGAAAAGTGAGAAGAAAACACACTGCAGAGGAGTGTAAAACACAAGTTACATAGGTAAAATGGTTTGAAAATCACATAGAGATTTGAAAAGGTGGGTGGTAACTGCAAGTTCCTGTGGACAGTGACATGAAAGTTGTGTGCTGGAAAATTAATCTGAGAGCAGCAATACTGGCATGGAACAGATGAATGAGAAACAGGAAATGGGAGAGCAAGATGCTGTCAAGAGTTCTCCAGGTGGAGGGGAGGACCTGGACTAGAATGTTCTGAATAAGGAAATTCCAATATGTATTAGATTTAGGAAGAGGATTTTAGAAATGAAAAAGACAGATTTTTTTCAAGAGTTTTTAGGCTAGTACAACACCACTGAAAAAAGGTGGATTGTTAAAGGAGATTTTAAAATCAAGCTGTTATTTCCACTTTTTTAAAGATTTTATTTGTTTATTAGACAGAGAGAGAGAGAGAGAACGCAAGCAGGGGGAGCGGCAGGCAGAGGGAGAAGCAGGCTCCCCGCTGAGCAGGGAGCCCGATGTGGGGCTCAATCCCAGGACCCTGGAATCATGACCTGAGCCAAAGGCAGATGCCCAACCGACTGAGCCACCCAGTCACCCCCACGCTGTTATTCCATTTTTTTCAAAGAATAATATAATTTATCACTAAAACAATTTTATTCATAGCTGCTTCATGGAACTAGCCACTCTGTGAGGGATTCCAGTTTTTTTTACATCCACAACTATTTTTTGAAGGCCTAGAAAGGTTGGACCCTGGGAGGTCTTAACCCTTTTATATGTCTGACACTTTTTATCTACTTAGAAATAGTCTATAGAAAACATACATTTTTTTGAAAGCCAGGTTGCTCTCTGACACCCAGCAAGCTAAATCATAGACTTTAAGTTATAAAGGAACTTCAAAGTCCTTTTGCTCAACCTACCTCCCATCTACACCTTGCCAAGGAGCCAGTCAGTCTTTAATCCCTGGCCTCTATCCTTCCGGGGATGGAATACTTACTGCTTTACAGGGACTCATTCCATTTCTTAACTCTTCTGTTGAGCAGTCTCCCTTAACATTAAGTTTAAATCTGTCTACCTGTAACTTTTACCCATTTGTTCTGTGTCTTCTAGGGACATACAGTCAATCTAATCCCTCTCCAATTAACAGCTCCTCAAATATTTGGAGACAACATCATGACACCACCAACTACTTTCTAACAAATGCCTCACATTAGAATCGTTAGCCTGGTTACCCTAATAATAACAGCACAGTGCATATCAACCCTTGTACCCTACTGGGTCACCAAGTTCTTTGAAGGAGCTGTTCTATACAAAGAGCCTCACATAGTTTCTGGCATATAGTAGACTCTCAAAACTATGACTGTAAACGACTCAGTGAATGAATAAATCCATCTGCAAATAGAATTTTCAAACATATTCTTTCTCAACTGGTTTTATCATCTACCTACAACCAAACAAGTTTATTAAATTCTCTCTGTCCTCAAAAATCAAATAAATGTCATATGAAGAAAATATAAACCCAGAAATAATCTGGCAGGTATTCAGGTAAATGAAACATCTTAACAAGTAAGAAACCATGATGGGGGAGACAATTTTTATCATCTTTTTGAAATGTCTGAGTTTTTAACATATTACCTATTCTTTTTTTCGATTAAAACATAGTTAATTTAACAAAATAAAAATAATAAAATTATCTCGATTTTAGGTCACCTAGTAAAATAGTATGGTATAGTGTGAATTGTGCCTTCTATAATAAAAAGATCTGTCCTACCACACAAATATAGAATCATCAAATAAATGACCAGAAATAATATTAGACTTAATCTAGTCCAGACGCATTCAACAATTTTGAGAACAACTATAGTAAGAAATAAATTTCATACTGCCACATGATATATATATACAAATACATGACTAATACAAAAGTTTCCCAATAATGTATGGTACTTATCATTACTACTTGGGATGTACTCTGATATTTTTTAAAAATTGTCACAACCCATTAAATTGATATCATGCCCTGCTAATAAGTCATACCCACAGTTTGAAAAACACTGATCTAGTCCAACACCAATTTATTGGTAAAGAAGGTACAATTCAGCTTGGATAAGTGGCATATACAGAATCACACTGCAAATTCATACAGCATTAAATGAAAATGAGAAATGAAATGCAGCTCCTGACTTCATGGAAGCTGCAAAGAGTTGGGCAGACAGACGAGGCAACCAATTATGCAGTAAGATCCCTGTGCAGGAAGGTATGAACAAGGACCCGAGGAGGGGCCTCTAAATCAGATAGGAAGAGCTGAGGAAGACCAGCAGGGTGATGGATATACTGGACTAACCCCAGCTCTCATTGCTTTCACCCATGGTGCCTCAGCTTACCTGAGGTAATCCTTTAACATCCATCTCAAACTAAATAACTCATCAATACTCCTAATTCCCTCAGCAATTAAGAGTTCATCTGTTTTTTCTTCCTATCTCCCTGCAATATAGTAGACACTCACACTCACACTAAGCAAGACTTCCTCCTTCCCATTCCTGCTCTTGTTCTTGAAGTAAGAGACTCATAATCCTTCTACCATTTCCCTTCTCCAACAACTTAGAAAAAAATCCCTGAGGAAAATATAATATTCATAGTAGATAAATCAAATCAAGTATTCCCCCCCCACAGTTTCACATGTTTTTTGTTAGGATTAAGTAAACAGACCATGTAAAGTTTCTTAAATTGAATCCACAAGGACTGCAATCAGTATTCATAAAGTTATATTGGTATTTCTAGATGAAAATGCAAAAATCTCACCACACAATGGTTGCTGTCCAGGAAGGAGCATTCAGAATCGTAATGCTAGGATCCATGAAAATAGACTGCGGTCCTTTTCCCCTCTTTTAAATATATGAAAAGGATGAATCTCAGTTTTATTAACCAGAAAACAGAAAAACACACACACACACAGATCTCTAAGGTTCCTCTGGATAAGACACCCAAAGCTATTCTTACACAGATGTTCTGAGGCATACCTAGTAACACAAAGATAATGTCATTCCAAATGGAACGAGTTAACTAGCTCGAAGCTGAAATTGGTTAGTAAGCTGTGAGAATGTCAATCAAGTAAGAATATGAGTTTTTCCACTGAAAATAGTCACTGGATATTACTTCAACTTCTACTATACAAATTGCAGTACTTCTCTAAGGTCTAATAACACTAGACACAACTATTTCTCTGCCTTACCTCCTGATCCCATGGCTATAGATCTTTTCTGTTCCTTGGGCTTAGCTCATACTCTTACTCAGTAGTCCTTCTTCTCCAGTTGGACTCCAATGTTTTTCCTACTCCTACCCCCATCTTTGCCTATAATTTCATCTAATATTTCCAAAAGCTACAGATATGCTATGAATGTTTTACTCCGTATCATCGAATCAAATACTTTCCTTAAAATTTATTCTCTGGGAAAACGAAGGAAAATTTCAGCAAAATTCATTTTAATTCTACTATTGCAATGTTATTAATTCTATTGCATTCATTATCTCTAATATCACCATTTAAACCCTAGCATGTCACTTAACTTTTTCTAGCTCTATCTTCCTCTTTTCTGAATTGAAGTTAATAAAACAAGCCTTTACTCTCCTTTCAGGGATATTGTAAGGACTAATAAAAGAATAAATGGAAAAGTGCTTTGGAACTCTTGGGAGAAAAGAACACACAAACTGGATATAGGTCATTTTACGCTGTTTAACGAAAAAAATACACTACGATAATGCTAAATGTGGGCAATACTTTCTCTAAAGAAGGCCCATAAATACTTTAAGTGATTAAGATCTAAAAGTTAGTATTTTGATGCAGCTGTAATTTTCCAACATGCACAAAACAGAGAATTTACAAATATGCATTAGTATCTATCATCTCTCCTAAATTTATTTTTGTTTTTAAAAATATTCAGAAAACCTCCAGTCTAGATAAAAGACTTAGACTAGTAGCCATTAAATGGGTTTTAGTACCAATTCCAATGTGAGGAGGGGTTTCCCAAACCAACAAGCAGTGCTCTGGACACTAGCTGGGTGTCATACAATTCAACTCAAACCTGACACCATACCCAGAGATAGCATCAGATTCCAAAGGCTGAGGACTCAGTCTCACAAGGCTGTACCCCAACACCTCAAATGCCAATCTAAACCTCCTTGGGTTCAATTAATTTGCTAGAGTGGCCCATAGGACTCAGAGAAACATTTAACTTACTAGATTACCAGTTTATCATAAAAGGATATAACTCAGGAACAACCAGATGGAAGAGATGCATAGGGCAAGGTATGGGAAAATGACAAGGTGCTTCCATGCCCTCTCCAGGTGATCCAGACTCCCTAAATGTCCATGTGTTCAACAACTCAGGAGCTCTCTGAACCCAGTCCTTTGGGTTTTTATGGAGGCTTCATTACATAGCTATGACTGATTAAATCATTGGCTATTTGCAACTGATTCAACCTCAAACCTGTCTCCTCTCCCAGGAAATTGGGGGATAGGACTGAAAATTCCAATCCCCTAATCATAGGGTAAGCTCCACTGACAAGCAGCCCCCATCCTGAGGTGTTTTCCAAGTCACCTCATTAACATAACAAAAAGACACCTTGCTCACTGGCAACACAGGCAATTCCAAGGGTTTTGTGAGCTGTAAGACAAGAACCATGGATGAAAACCAAATAAATACGAGAAATATACTTTGGTCATATGAAAAAAAAATTTAAAAAGGGGGGGTACCTGGGTGGCTCAGTCAGTTGAGCATCTGACTCTTGATTTTGGCTCAGGTCATGATCTCAAGGTTGAGAGATAAAAAACCCCACACTGGGCTCCACACTCAGCAGAGTCTGCTTGTCCCTCTCCTTCTGCTCCTCCCCCCCAAATAAATAAATAAATAAAATCTTAAAATTAAAAAAAGAAATATATTTTGATCATATGAATGATCAAAAATATATTTTTCTTATAAATCATCATATCACAGTCATCATTCACTGAGTGCATATTATGGGCCATACATTATACATTATCTTACTTAGAACTCACACGCACATAAAAAAATAAAGTCTGTATTACTATGTCTATACTGCGGATGAGGAAATTAAGTCCCAGGGAGGTTCAGTGCCTTGCTGAGGAGCATGTTACTAACAAGAGTCAGAAGTGGGACTGAAACACCAGTGAGCAAAGCCTGCACTCTCTTACCAGGATATGATGAGTCCTTTTCAAATATTGGCTTTTTGAGATTGAAGAAAAAAATACCATAAATAAGATTAGTTACCCACCAAGTTACTAATTTAAATGGATTTGTCTTTTCAATTCCAAGCCACTGAAACAATAGACAATGAGGTCCTTCAGAAGCCCTACCCACTTCTAATAAGTATGTATGTGTTATTCATGGGTATATCATGACCTTGAAGCAGTGGGATAGGAAAATGAGACCTGTCACAAAAGAGCACTGAGGCACACAGTTTAAACTTCTAGAAATAGAGGCCTTTCAGCAGGGATGTCAGAGAAAAACAAAATCTAAACCTGTCCTGTACCATTCACATAATTCATGGATCAAATATATCCTCCTTCTCCTCAACAACTATCTTGCCTTTCTAATCAATTAACATTAAGGATTTAACACAATATTAATGCTTGTTGAAATTAATTATTAAAATAATTTCTATGATATCAATGGGCTTCACTCTAAGAATACAAACAAAAAAGTAAAATATGAAACAGGCAAAATTGAAGGGGAGAATTCGCTACCCAATACTTATCTTTTATTTTACCAAAAAGTTCACTCGTTTCTTAAAATAGCAACCTTTCCAGATTTATATTATTTACTTATCCTCAACTTTTCAGAAGCTTTCCTTGGTTTTAAGCAAGGTCTATCAGTGACCATCCCAGGCACAACGTTCTAGATATGCCCATCTGATGGGAAAACATTAATAATGTGTGAAAACATCCACTATTTCATTTAATCTCTCCCTGGGCCTGTTTCCTAAAAGTCACAAATATACTAATGTATATTATCTCAGCCAAATTACCTGGTCTAAGTCTAAATCTGACAAAAATCCTGCTCCCTGTTTCCTTCTACTGTTGTGTACCGGGGCATGGGAGGGTGAATTATCACTGCGGGTCTGCTATCAAGTAAAGTAATGGAGGGAAAGATCAAGGAGGAGGAAAGACTGGTCCAGTGGAAAGGAATGGGAAGAGGAGGAGGCAGAGTGAGGGTAAGAGGGAGGCACTTTAAAACAGTAAGATGATGACCTGAACAGGGCTCCCAGTTCTGAACACCAAGTTCCAAACTCAACTCTGATTCTGTTTCCGACCTTGGGCAAATCTCTTGGTTTCTCTGTATCCTAATGTAGATCCAGGAAGTTAGCAAAGAAATGAAGACAGAAGAAAGTTTCTTACAGAACCCAGTGAGATGCCTGTCCTTGCTACTGATAAAAGCAAAGCTAAGCTACCTAAGACAAAACAAAAACAAAAACAAAACAAAACACCAACTTGGTATTAATAAACCCTCTAGGGGCACCTGGGTGGCTCAGTCGTTAAGCGTCTGCCTTCGGCTCAGGCGTGGTCCCAGGGTCCTGGGATGGAGCCCTGCATCGGGCTCTCTGCTCCGCGGGAAGCCTGCTTCTCCCTCTCCCACTCCCTCTGCTTGTGTTCCTGCTCTCGCTATCTCTCTCTCTGTCAAATAAATAAATAAAATCTTTTTAAAAAATAAATAAATAAACCCTCTAATTTGCCAGAACAATGTTTAACTCACGAAATGCAAATCGTTTAGTGTCAACTCTCTTCCTTTACCCTCCCCCACTTCTAAACAATATCAACACATTCCACTCTCAGGTTTGCCTTTATTTATTTATGTATTTTTTTTAAAGATTTTATTCATTTATTTGACAGAGAGACACACTGAGAGAGGGAACACAAGCAGGGGGAGTGGGAGAGGAAGAAGCTGGCTCCCCACGGAGCAGGGAGCCCGATGTGGGACTCGACCCCAGGGTCCTGGAATCATGACCTGAGCCAAAGGCAGCCGCTTAACAACTGAGCCACCCAGGCGCCCCTCAGGTTTGCGTTTAGAACATTTTCCCTGACATTTTGTCTTCGATTTACTTCATTACTTTAACTAAATGCCTTATTCTAAAAAATAAAAAAAATAACAATAAAAAGAATAGAATTCCACTCCCTTCAGCATTAGCGCCTTAGAGGTCCTTTTTTATAAAGCAGTTGGCCTAATCCAACCCACTCTCGCTTAGCCTTCACTGCATCCAGTTATATTTTTAATCTCTCCAACCTTTTTTCTTTCCTCCTACTCTTCTCTCAGGCCCTCTCCAGTACATAGTATCTCTTCATGATAAAGTGATAGTCTAAATTAAATGCTTTGTTGTGGAGTCAGACACTGAGACACAGATAACCACCTCCCCACTTTGACATCGATACTTCAGTACATGCAGCCTTGAGTTAAAATGATACCAGCTGCCAAATGACACTGGAAACTCATATACCGTCTACTTTCCTCTTATATCCCAATTCAATTTCAGAATTGTGGGTTTTCAAGGTTTTTTTCTCTTTTTTGTAAAAATAAATTGACATAGTATAAATTATTTTGTCCCAGTTTGCATTATACCCAACTGCATTTATTTTACAAAACCACTTGAAAGTTGAGATCTCATACCTTATGTTGTCAGTTCTCTTTTTATACATACATCAGCTTCTGGGCATTCATACTTCCTACTATATTCTTACCCAGCATACTCAGAACTCAATAAATACATGCTCATTGACTTGATTTGCTCATATTTCTCAAGAGTACCAACAGGAGTCATATCCAAGGCTAAACCTCAGCTTGGCCACTTACGAGCCATGTGACCCTCCACAAATTACTCCTCTCTAACCCTGAGTTTCTTCCCCTATTGACATGGGGATGTGAAAACAGGTAAAGTAAGGAAAGCATGGAAAGTATATTAACAGTGCCCATGCTAGCAACCCAGTAAGGCTACACAAACACTGACCTCCTTCTTCCTTCCACTTTATATAAATGTGTTTAGTATTATATAATCCATTGGGATTTTTAAATTAATGCTGAGGGGCACCTGGGTGGCTCAGCATTAAGCATCTGATTCCTGATTTCAGCTCAGGTCACGACCTCAGGGTTGTGGGATTCTTTCTCTCCCTTTGGCCCTACCCCCTCTCTAAAAAGAATGTTTTTAATTAATTAATTAATCAATTAATGCTGAGAGTGGGAGAAATTACAAAGCAGACTTAGAGGTAGGCAAAACTTTGGCCATACAGGAAAAAAAAAAATGGATTCTTCTATACAGTACATTAGTTCAGGGCTCTCTCCACTTGGCTCTGGTGGGAGAGAAAAAAAATCATCTATTTCCTTCAGCTGCTTATAGTACCCTCAATATCAAATAAATTATATTAATAAGTAAACCATCATAATTTAATTCCATTTACTAGCCCTAATAAAAGGTACTACTACCTAAGAAAAACACCTAATATACTAAATGTAGATAACCTAATAATCTCTAGCATAATAGCATAGCTAACTATTAACTTTCCATTCCTCAAAAGTTCTGGATGACTGCCTATCCAAATTGATTCTTAAAGAAGTTAATCAAGTGCATTTTTTGATATCTGTTAATCAAAAGTAAATTTCAAAACAGAGATATCCTATCCAGGACAGTTTACCTGGTTGTATTGCTTCGCAGATACTATTAATAAAAAAGAATTAAGTTGATTGTGGTACTTAAATCCTACCAACTGTAGATTTGTGAAAACCTGAAGTACATTATGTATGTTGATTCAGCAAAAATATCTTTGTAATTTCAGGTTTTAACAATTCATCGCTGGATGAAAAAAAGTTCATGTGTCTGATTCTTTATTTAAATGGACTCTTGGGAAACATAAAGCACAATTTTCAAAAATTATCACAACTTAATTGTTAGCATCCATTTACCTAATAATTTTAACACCTGGAAGGCATTTGTTGAAAAATATTCACTAATTCAGGTGCTTTGATGTTTAAAATATTTTCCCTCAATACAAACCTATTTCTGAATTAAGAAGTTTTACTAATATGAATGCTTCTATGCCTAATCTCATTTGCAGTTGGAGAACTCTTCCCTCCTCAATTTTTAACTACTCTCCTGAAATCAGTCAAAGGACTTAAGAATAGTGTCTATCTAAGCCATATAAATGCCTTACGGATTTTTTTTTTTTAATTATCTGGTTATGTCCATTGCAACAACAGCATCAAATGGCTATTAAGGTTCTCTCTCAAAAAAACTTTAATTAGATAATCAACATATCTGTCTTTCAAACATCATAATTAAATAAATATACATTTGACATTTCCACATTGAAATGCACTCCCTCAACATAGTCACTTTTAAAAAAGTCTTTTTTTTAAGTCTTTTTTTAATCATTAATCACAAAACCTACTCTACTTGTACAAAATTAAAAGTCTATTTACCACTCAGACTAGAATAAAATAATGTGGAATTCTCTGCCTATATAACTAGCATTGAAGAACTAATGTTTTTAACAAGTATATCATTACAAAACATTTGCACATTAGCAACTAGTACAGTTTTCATTTAACACCTCCATAAACAAGTTATATGTACTCTAAACACATACTTAAATAAACAACCCGATTACATGCTGGAGCTCCCTTCAAGAATGTCTAATATAGTAAAGTACCTATCTTTTAACTAATATTGTTTCTGCCTAAGGGGTTGCCTCAAATCTGTGAAATGAGGCGAGGTAGACAAAAATTAATATGAATAATACTATTAATATGGCAGCTTCTTGTTCATTTAGGTGGTGCTTTTAAGTGTTATCAAAGAAAGAAGTTAAAAGTATTTATCAGAGGATTTGGTAAATCTAAGTATGGAGGGAGCAATATGGCACAGAGGTTTTATAGTATAGGTATAGAGCCCAGACAGGTTGGATCCTAGCTCCACTGTTTTTATGTTAAATTAAATTAGCCATCAGCAAGTTACTCAAACTCTCTAAAACTCAATTCCTTCTTCCGTAAAATGAAACTCGTACGAGTACCTTCCTTTGTGAGGTTTTATGAGTATTAAATGAGATTACCCATGTAAAAGCCTTTAGAATACACCTGATGCATAGCAAGCTCTCAATAAATGTTAACCACTATCATCATCATCTCACTGCACTGTAAAAAAAAAAATGGATATGAAAGTAGTTGAGTAAATTCAGTTCTTCCATACACAAACCAGACAAATGGGCAGACCCCCACACCAGATAATGAACCCCTATATTCACACCATGGGTCTCAGCTTCTACTCATTAGACCTTACGCTGCCTCTCACTGCCAGTCTATATCTCATCTGAACAACCAAAAGAACAATCTGGTTACTCACACTATATTACATTAATATGTAAATTCATCACTTCAGAAAGAAAATCACAAACAAGTAGTTCATTCACGACTCATTTTATTCATAACAATCTCAAACTTGTCACTCCAAAATTGGATTTTACAGCTAGTTAAATGAAGTAAACACATTCACAACCAAATTCATTCAGTGGTATCAAAAAAAAGTCAATATATATCTGAGAGAAGAAAATAGTCCATTAAGTACGGATTGTTAAATATTGAGGAAAATGCATCATTATTTTGAAGAGAACAAGCTTAAATGAGAGCAAACACAATTCACACAAGCAATGACCCCTTGTTTTATGACTACATTCGATAACTGCACATACGCCAGAGTCTTAAAATGAAAACAACTACATGTAAAAGAAGAAAGTTTCATCCTTAAAGGAAAGGACCTTACCTTTATTGCAAAATTGCTGGATAACAAAAAGATAAAAGGTTATAGTGGAATATGAGTAGTTTTTTTCTGCCTAGGACCAATCTCCTTTCAAAATTGAGAACTCCTTTTTCCCTAAGGTTGGTTTATAATTAGAAATTAGATTCCTCAATAATTCAATGACAGAAACCTTTATTAAAGTCAAATGACCTTTTTAATTAATTTTTTTCCTAATATATAAGCTCTGCAAGGCAAGTGTCATCTCCACAGATAATAAAGCCTTTATATATTTATTAAATGAGTTTTGCCCTCTATGTTCATCCTTTGATTTGATATTTTAACAGTAATTAATTATTGGTAAAACTTTTTTAAAAAGTATAACAAAATACTAACGTATTTTGCTAAATGCTCTGATTTGTATAATGCTTATAATGTCCCTATTTTTCATTCTATCATAAAAACATTTAAGCTAAAATAATTTACTCTTCCATATCTCTTTTTTTGAAATTCTCATTTTAAACGACGATAGCTAGTGAGGGGAAATGTATACAATTTTATTATAGCATTAAGAAGTGTGTCGGGACAGAATTGAGATACGTGCCTAAAATTGACATTAGGTTCAAAAGCTCTTGACACAAACAATGCATTTATAATACGGCCCATCCAAGTAAATATATGAAAGATGCATAAAAACATGGTAATGGCATTTGAATTACTATTTTAATCTTTAAGTATTTGTTTAAAAAATAAAAGTAGTTAAATGACTATTAGGGTACCATGTTAAATGTCCTGGAGTTTGAAAATTCAAAAATACATTGTCCTCAAGCCTCACTTTCCCTATGGATCCCACTCTAAACTTAGTGAATTTCATTGACAATAAATCCAAAAAAGTAAAACCCTTATTAAGTTATATGACTGCCCCATGTATGTTTGAAATCACATTCATCCATCACTTCACCATTAGTCTAAGACGACATATGTAAAATGTTTTACCATCACTTTCTCATCACTCAAAATGGTAAAACAGAAGTGATTAAGAGACAGGCAAAGATACCAGCCAACTGTCAGCAATTTTACTTTTTTATTAGGATTCTAAGCTTTTCTAGTTCATACAAGGAAAAAAAGAAGACTATCAGAGCATCAACTGAGAAAGAAGAATATGCACTTTATAGACACTAACATTCCCAAAGGAGCTGTGGGAATATCGAAATTTTACACACGACCAAACACTAACAAAAAAAGAAAAAAAGGAACAGGAACCTTCTGAATCTAAAATCACTTAACCAGCCAAATAAAAAGAGTAAAGTACAATCTCTGGATTGTCCCCACTCCGGCCCACTGTCTTACTGCCGTACATTTCTACCTGGTTTACTATAGGAAACAGATTTCAGCTTTCGTAATGCTTTTAAACGGGCTTTTCTTGGCAAATGTCTGCACTCCTCAGGCGAGGCCGTTAAGGTAACTTAATCCCTCACGAATTGCTCAGGGGAAAGAAATGCTGATTCTCAATTCAAAAAAATTAATCCTTTCGCTTTTTCTGTGTTAAGAGTCACGATGAAACCCATAACTATAATTTAGATTCAGTATTTTATCTTGAAGACTCGCAGGACAGATGAGAACGTAGGGAACGGAAGATGATGCTGGGGGAGGGGGCGCAGAGAGAGTGCGAGAAAGATGCTGGTCAATTCCGAGATGATGCAGGAATGACATGGCATCTGGGCAACACAAGTCCACGTTCACCCCACTCAGAGTCTGTGCCTCCGTTTCTCTGACATAAGCCTGGAGCTGTGAATAGGTGCACACGCGAACACACCACCTTTTATTCTTCGACTCTTAGGGAGAATGGTGGGGAAGCGTGGCTGGATGAAGCTTCACCACAACAAACGGTTTCTTTCTCCTCGCACCCCGCCTCTCCTGCTAGGGGCAAGGGACGACTGTCTCGAACAGTAGACAGCTGAGCGGAGCCGAGAACCGGGGCGAGAAGGACAGCATCTCCGTGGGGGGCGGGGGGGATAAAACCCCAAAGCCTCACAGAGAGCCTTGGGGAGGCTGACAGGAAAAGGAGGGGGATGTAGAGCCGGGAAAACAGAGGAGACGGGGACGGGGAAGCTCCCGGGCGCGCTACGCATCCAGGCTCCCCGAGGCTGGCGCGCCGGGCGGGGGGGAAGTCGATCCCGGGCGGACCCCCTCCCCCGACTCCCCAACCGGAGGACGGAGAGGAAATGGCTTTGTATCGCAGGATGAAAGACAGCCAGGAGGGCCACCAGGCGCGGGGGGCGGGGGGGGGGGGAGACGGAGGATGCCCGGAGCCGGGACGACCCCGCCCGCCCCACGGACACCGCCGCTCTGCCCTCCATTCTGCCTCAGCCCCCTGTAGGTCCTCCGGCTCCCGCCGCCCGGGCGCGCTCCAACGGCCCCGAGCGGGGTCGCCAGCCCCGCCCCCCGCGCCCTGAGCTCTCACCTGCCCACGAAGTTCTCGAGCACCGAGCTCTTGCCCGCGCTCTGGCCGCCCACCACGGCGATCTGCGGCAGCTCCAGCAGGCAGCTCTGTCCCAGCGCCGAGAAGGCGTCCTGCAGACGGTTCACCAGCGGGATCAGCTCCTCCATCTCCCGGTTTCCCATCCTGCCAGCGTCGCCGGCCGCCCGCTGGTCCCTGCTCTCCTCTGTGACCTGGCTGGGGAGCCGAGGCCGCGCCGCCCTTGTCGCCCCTGCCGCGCTGGGTGCTGTCAGCCGGTTCCAGCGCAGACGTTGGAACCCGCCGCCAGCCAGCCGCTCGGCTCCTGACAGCTAACGGCTCGCAGCGCGCCTGCGCGGGCGGGAGGGGCGTGGCCTGGTTCCTAGGCCGCCCCATCCGCGCCCCGCCTGGCTGCAATTCCGCGCGAGGGTTCCCAACCCGACACCTCGGCCCGGCGCGCACGCAGTGCCTCCCAGCTGCAGCCAGATGCCACGACCTCTGTCTCCTGCTACCAAGGCTCAGACGCACAGTTACACCGCTTGGCCAGGGAATCAGCCTCAGCTACAAAGCCAAAGACCAGTGGCAAGCCCTGATAACCACTCAGCCCCGTCACCAGCAGTAGCAGTCGTACCTCCGTCGCCGCCAGTCACTTCCTAAAAGCAAATCTCATGTTCTCACGCCCTACTTCAGAACCCAGCTCTTCTCAAGGTGGCCGGCCTGTGGAGTCTAAATTCTTCCATCTGATATCCACTTCGGGACCTGCGTAGTTTGACCCTACCTAATTATTCAACTCTAATGATTCCATCTCCCAGCCCCGTCGAAGCAAAGGTGGAGCTTGTCGTGCTTACACCGCACCACTCCCTCTCTTCACTCTACCACACTCATTCGGGCCTTTGCGACTCCTCATGCCATTTCTCCTGCCCATCTATCTCCTCCTCTAGGGTCTCTCAAAGAGCGTATACTCTGCACACGTTCTGTTAAATGTAGCAAATTGAGACGTGCCTGGGCCTCGGGTCCTGTGCCTGCTGTTGGAGACACAAAGATAAGTGGTCGTGCTTGCTCAGCCTCCTTTGAGGGTTCCTCTTTTTTTTTAATTTTATTATGTTAATCACCATACATTACATCATTAGTTTTTGATGTAGTGTTCCATGATTCATTGTTGGAGTGTAACACCCAGTGCTCCATTCAATACCTGCCCTCTTTAATACCCATCACCAGACTAACCCATCCCCCATTCCCCCTCCCCTCTAGAACCCTCAGTTGGTTTCTCAGAGTCCATAGTTAGAGGGTTCCTCTTTACAAATAGATACACATGCTCTCCTGGATTTAATTCATGGGCCTTTCCCTATCTCACACTTTATACTCTACCCGAGGATTTTGCCCTGGGTTTAATTCCACATACTGACTAGCGACTACAGAAATCTAAATTGCTAGCCCACCTCTCTCCCCTTTACCATAGACTGAACTCCAACTGGTCCTGGACCTCACTATCTGAATGTCCCACAAGTACCTTTGACTTAACTTATTCAAAACTGAAATCATCTTTTCTAATCTCAGCATTTAATCCTATAAAGTTCCCTTTAACCCTAATAAGACTTATGTAAAAAATGTCCAAATGACCAAAACACTAAGAATAACCCAAATGTCCATCAAAAGATGAATGAATGAGCAAGTACGGTCTGGGCATACTTCTAAGCAACAAAAAGGAGTGAACGTTTGATACAGCAATAACATAGTTCAATCTCAGATACATTATGTTGAGCGAAAGACACCAAAGAGTACATATTGTATGCTTCCATTTATAAGAAGTTGTGGAATAGGCAAAATTATCTATGTTGATAGAAATCAGAGTACTGGTTGCTTTGAGGTGTAGGGACTGACTGCGAGAGGCGCCAGAGATCTTTGTAAAGTGATGGAAATGTTCTATATCTTGATTTAGATATGAGTATACATTCGTGGACTCATCGAACTAAACATTTAAGATCTGTGCATTTCACTGTAAATTGTATCTCAACTTTTTTAAAAAGCAAAAGAGCAAGACAGACCTGAATGCATCATCTCCTCCACTGAAGTGTATCCCTAGTAGGATATCTGCCTAACATACTTTTCCAGGAATCACCCCTCCATCCACCACACGGTTGTAGTCAGAGTAGTCATGAAGAGAGAAGGGCAGGAAGAGCAACTAACCGTGCCCTCCAGCATGCTTCCAACAAGAAGCCTGCCCAGTCCCAATCCAGGACCTGGAAGTCATTCTACTCCTTTTCTCTCTCTCTCCCTCATCCCCTACATCAAGTTGGAACACAAATTATGCCCATTCTACCTCCATAGAACCCACCTCATCCTCTTCATCTTTGCTGCCAGTGCCTCATTTATAACTATCATTTGTTAACTACCTTCTTGTACGCTTCCCATATATACATACCCTGAATAGATCTTCATTGTTGCGTTTGGCACATTGCATTGAATCTCCGATTTACATGTCTCTTTCTTCCACTAATGTGATAGGCAAAATAATGTCCCCCTACCAATGATGTCCACATTTAAACCTCCAGAAACTGTGAATATGTTACCTGACATGGCAAATGGAACTTTGCAGATGTGATTAAACTAAGGACCTTGTGATGGGGAGATTATGCTGGATTGTCCAGATGGGCCCAGACTAATCACATGGATCCTGAAGAACAGAAAGCCTTACCTGGCTCTTTCAGAGGGAGATGTGACTATGGAAGAATGGTCACAGAGACCCAACTTTGCTGGCTTTAAGATGGAGAAAGAGGGGGCCAGAAACCAAGAAATGCTGACTGCCTCTAGAAGCTGGAAAAGTCAAGGAAACAGATTCTCCCTAGAGCCTCTAAAAGGAACACAGCTCTGCTGACTCCTTGATTTTAGCTCAGTGAGATCTGTGTCAGACTTCTAACCTATAGAGCTGTCAGATAATAAATTTGTGTCGTTTTAAGCCACTAAGATTGTACTAATTCATTACAGCAGCCATAGAAAGCAAATACAACTAATGATAAGCTCCTTGAGGGCAAGATCCGTCTTTGTGATTTTCAATGCCTAGCACAGTGCTTAGCACCTAAGGACACCATAGTCAATGGGGGATAGACATAAACAAACTATCACAGCACAATGTAATAAGGGCTCTGATCCAACGGTGATATGGACTGACCTGTGTCTCCTCAAAATTCATATGTTGAAGCCCTCAATGTGGCTGTATTTAGAATAAGGTTAAATGAGGTCATAAGGATGGAGCACTGATCCAGTAGGACTAATGTCCTTAGAAAAGCTTGCTCTGTCTCTGCCATGTGGGGACAAAGGGAGAAGCCAGCCATCTGCAAGCCAAGGAAAGAGTCCTTACCAGGAACCGAATCAGTCAGCACCTTAATGTTGGACTTCCCAGCCTCCAGAATTTTGAGGAAATAAACTTCTGTTGTTTAAGCCAACCAGTCTATGATATCTTGTTATAGAGGCCTGAGCAGACTCAGACGCCACGTTTTTTTAAAGGAAAAAAGGGAAAACAAGATGGGACTCAGGGAGTAACAATTCCATCTGGGGAGGCCTTGATGATCTGTCTTGCACTCTGCTCTGTGCTGTGAGGAATACAAAAAACTCAGAAGCCCTTGCCCTGAGTATCCCACATTCTAATGTAAAAGACAATGTTACCATGCATTAGACAGAGAATGTACAATCATTATATAAATTTGCATTTCATGTGCACTGAAGCCATGCATGTCATATCTATTCTCCAGAACTTCTTCAAATCAGTCCCACCCACCTACTTCAAGAAACCAACCTGAACTACTTTTGCTAATTGATTTCCTTCTTTACTTCACATTTCCAGAGTCAGTTCTGCAATAACATGGAACCAGGAGGAATTTAATACACTCAACACGCTTTTCACATAAATTAATCTAAATAAAACAAATAGCAAAGAAAACGAAAACTCAAAGGGGAAAATCTAAGGGGAATTTTTGACACAAAGACTATCTATACCTTTGAGGGTGGGTGTAAAGCTGAAGAGGGGAGCCTGGTCAGCCACCCCTGCTTCCTGACTGCATCACATGGTCACCTCAGCCCTGCTCCAGCACCAAGTGATGAATACAAATTCCTGTTCTCTAACACACTTGTTTCCACGCCACAAGACAGAAGATTCCTAAAGGTTAAGGGCCGTTTTCAGGTGTGGCTCCCTATCTAAGAAGTTAACTTTTCTTTTGTTTTGTTTTGTTGTTTTTGTTTTCAAAGATTTTATTCATTTTTTTGTCAGAGAGAGAGAGAGAGCACAAGCAGGGGGAGCTGTAGGCAGAGGGAGAAGCAGGCTCCCCACCAAGCAAGGAGCCCGATGTGGGACTCCATCCTAGGACCCTGCGCGACCATGACCTGAGCAAAAGGCAGATGCTTAACCGACTGAGCCACCCAGGCATCCCAAGAAGTTAACTTTTTATGAACACATCAGAACTGTTATTGAAATGAGTATTTTCCTTCAGAGTCATTTTGAGAAGCAACAAGCCTATTGCAATAATGCTGCATTTCATACAGTATCAGTGGAACATCTCCTTTGAAATTAATAAACCTTATCCAAAAACTCAGACTCAGTATTCTACAGTCACACATCATTTCAGATGAACAGAATATTATCTATGTTGATTTCCTACCAGATTCATAGGACTTAGTACCAAATAAATTTTGGCTAATTCTAAGAATTAAATATATATGTTTAAATATATGTATCTTACATAGACATACATTTTTAAAATACGCTACAGGCTGTGATGGAACTGGAGGGTGTTATGCTGAGTGAAATAAGTCAATCAGAGAAAGACATGTATCATATGACCTCACTGATATGAGGAATTCTTAATCTCAGGAAACAAACTGAGGGTTGCTGGAGTGGTGGGGGGTGGGAGGGATGGGGTGGCTGGGTGATAGACATTGGGGAGGGTATGTGCTATGGTGAGTGCTGTGAATTGTGCAAGACTGTTGAATCACAGATCTGTACCTCTGAAACAAATAATACATTATATGTTAAAAAAAAAAAAAGAAGAAGATAACAGGAGGGGAAGAATGAAGAGGGGGGGAATCAGAGGGGGAGACGAACCATGAGAGATGATGGACTCTGAAAAACAAACTGAGGGTTCTAGAGGGGAGGGGGGTGGGGGGATGGGTTAGCCTGGTGATGGGTATTAAAGAGGGCACACTCTGTGTGGAGCACTGGGTGTTATGCACAAACAATGAATCATGGAACACTACATCAAAAACTAATGATGTAATGTATGGTGATTAATATAACAATAAAAAGTTTTAAAAAAAAAGGTTAGGGCGCCTGGGTGGCTCAGTTCATTAAGCGACTGCCTTCGGCTCAGGTCATGATCCTGGAGTCCCGGGATCGAGTCCCACATCGGGCTCCCTGCTCGGCAGGGAGTCTGCTTCTCCCTCTGACCCTCTTCCCTTTCATGCTCTCTATCTCTCATTCTCTCTCTCAAATAAATAAATAAAATCTTTAAAAAATAAAAAATAAAAAAATAAAAATAAAATTAAAAAAAAAAAGGTTAAACACAGACTTACCATATGGTCCACCAATCCCACTCCTAGGTATCAGTCGTAATTGCCCAAAACCGGGAACACTTTTAAATGTCTTGCAACTCCTGATGGCTACAAACCCAAGGCATACACATACAATGGCATTCTACTCTGCAAGAAAGAGAAACAAACTGTTTTGTTTTGTGAGAAAGAAACTATTGACACACTCAAGGACTTGTGTGAATCTCAAGACGTGATGCCAAGTGCAAGAAGCAGTGTTAAAAGTCCATGTACTGTGTGATTCCTTTCATAGGACCTTCTCAAAAAGGCAAAACGATCCGGTTGCCAGAGGTTAGGCCTCAGGGGAAGGTTTTCCTGCAAAGGAGAAGCAGGAGGAAATCTGGAGGGAACATAATATTGTTCTGTAACTTGGCTGGTGGTGGTTACTCGGATGTGTATGTGTTACAATTCCTAGAACTGTACACACACACTTTTATTCCACTCTGTACATTTAGGAAAATTTAAAATATAATTTATAAGGTATAAAAAAAGGAGATGCATTCCAAAAAATAAATAAATAAATAAAATAAAATACGCTACAGGCTGAAAGCAAACTCTAAGGAGTTAGAAAAGTTTTGAGTAATGACAACATCTCTGGAAAAATATTTAACCTCTCAAAAAAGAGCACATACTTGAATATATGATTTAGGAATTTGTGGTTTTTAAAAAATCAGTCACATTACTGCAGAGCCACATCTCGTATATCTCCCACGGTGCCTAGCTCAGTAATCAATAAATATTTATGAAACATCTGAACCAAAACTTTAAGCATTTGTCATGTCAATCTTTGTGAGTGCCACTAAGTAAATTACAGTAGTACTCTGTGTACAATTTAGGACCTATTCAAGCCCTACAGCTCTTTCTCCAAAGGTTATCACTTGGACAGATTTTAGATCTTTCTGCAAATCAGTTTGTCTGCAGGCATCTTTTGAGTTCTGTGAAAGCCAGTGAATGTCCAGTATAGACACACAGACCTTCAATACCATAGCCATCCTAGTTGGCACTTACATCTCTTGGGGCTTCTCTCCTTCAGCCAAAAGCAGGGGTCAGAAAGTAAAGACTCCCTATTGCCCATATTTTTCCTTAGCTGTCATCAGGGAGCAAAATAACTCTGGAAGAACCACTCCAGTCTCCTAGCCTTACCACTCCTGTCAATTTGAGATCTGACAGATGGAATCTCACCAGTAGTCCCATGGAAGCATGGCTAAGTCTACACACCTGCAGGGCAGAAAATACCAATTGGCAAGCTTAAGGGATTAAAACAGAAGGGTTAGGAAGCACTCTCTACTCACTTAAGTCTGATTTAGCAGCCAATTTGTGCCTCCTTCTATCAAGTAGGTATAGTTGTGTTCTGCTGTAAGCATAATCCACACATACCGAAGTAGACCAGAAATTACATAGGATTCCTTTTTTTTTTTTTTTTTTACTGCTCCAGTCAATGGAAGGGAAACTTTATTGAGGGCCCAGGCCCTTGGGGCTCGGGCAGGAGGCTGCCCTGCGGGCAAAGGAAGAGCCGGTGGAGGGGCCTTATTTGACCTTCTTTTTGGGGCGCAGGTTGTTGGTGTGGCCGCACTTCTTCTTGCGGCAGTTGACAGCACGTGCAGGCAAGCGTAACACTTGCGGCAGATCATCTTGTCGCAGTTGTATTTCTGGGCCAGTTGGCAGAGGGAAGGCTCGATGATGCCACCCCAGAGGCGAAGCACCAAGTGCAGGGTGGACTCTTTCTGGATATTATAGTCTGACAGAGTACGGCCATCTTCCAGCTGTTTGCCCGCAAAAATCAGATGCTGCTGGTCAGGCGGGATACCCTCCTTGTCTTGGATTTTGGCTTTGACATTCTCAATAGTGTCACTGGGCTCGACCTCGAGGGTGATGGTCTTGCCCGTCAGGGTCTTCACAAAGATCTGCATCTCTGCGTCTGGCACGAATCCGCAAGGCCGCCACCACCAAACCACTCGGCCACCTCATTGAAGAGAAAGAGCACATAGGATTCCTTTTAAAAGGAGGGACCCCTAGTGTTTTTTAATTCTCATTTGTTGAATTATGAATCTTATACAGATAGAGATATACAGGGATAATTATATATTAATTGTATATTATATATAATTTTATATCATCAATATAATAATATTTTATGTATATAGGTAAGCTATAATGGCCATTTAAAACATGCTTATAAAGATTTTTCATTGACACAGACCAATCCTATGAATAAAATATTAAATGAAAACTGCAGGATATAAAATTTTATATATAGTATTATCATATGTGCATGATGGACTCTCTAGGGGGGAAAAACTAGAAAGAAATGTGCCCAAAAATTTAATGTTAGTCTCCATGAGAAAGCATGGAAAATTTTTATTGTCCTCTTCCATTTTTTTCCTCAAATTTTCAATTTATAATTGAATAAAAATGCCATTTGCCTGAACCATAATTGGTTTGCATACACACCAGCTTGTCAACAACAAAAGTGTTGTGTAATAATATAAGGTGAAAATAACATGGCAAATAGATTAAGGAGACTCCCCGAGCTCCTTAATCCCCAAGACTTTGCCACTCACTGGTAGCTAATAACTGGCAAGTGATAACTAAGATTTTAAAATGGGAAACATTTCTTTCTGACTGTAACAGCAGAAATGTTACAAACTCAGGCCACTACAGTCACTGGAACTATCATTAGCCAAGTACACCAAACTGTAGACTAAGCAAAACTATAGCAAAGTAGGTACCGGAGTTGAATTTTGTTTGCTTAAAGCATATTCCATAATCTATGGCATCAGTAAGCCAGACATAAAAGACTGCTTCCCGTACGAATACATTTATATGACATTCTAGAGAAACCAGAACTAATCTGTGATGACAGAAAGCAGTCTGGGGCTGAGAGTGGGGACAGGGCATTGACTGCAAGGGTGCACGTGGAATCTCTATCTTGACTGTGCTCATGGTTATGTGATTGTATATGTTTGCCAAAACTCATTGAACTGTAAACTTAAAGTGGTGCATTTTGTTTTATGTAAATTATACTGCAATAAAAATAATCCATGGCATTTATGACACACACCTATATGACATGTAATGGTAATACAGAGTATGATAGTCTCAGTCTGGGGATAACCTTAGTAATGGGCAGCCATAATTATGCTGTGTTTTGAGAGGACAAAATTAAATATACCTACTCTCCAAGAAGCTTGTGATGACTCCAAAATTCTGCCAATATAGAGTTATTCTGTTGGGCTCTCTGAGTATTACATTGACAGGAAAACATCACTTACAGAAGGAAAAGACACACCTTACCATTAAAAACTATCTCTTCAGGGGCACCTGGATGGCTCAGTCAGATGGCATCTGCCTTCAGCTCGGGTCATGGTCTCGGGTCCTGGAATCGAGCCCCAGGTCGGGCTCTCTGCTCAGTGGGGGGCCTGCTTTTCCCTCTCCTACCCACTCATGCTCTCTGTCGCTATTTCTGTCTCTCTCTCTCACTCTCTCTCTCAAATAAATAAATGAAATCTTTAAAAAAAACAAACAAACAACTATCTCTTAGCGAAGATTATATTCCAGCAACGTCAGCTCAGGAAGGGGGGCTGGCACAAGAGTGGAAAGGGTCCCATAATCACACCAGAGTGAGAGTGTCCCAGGAAAACTTTCTCCATTTCACATGGTCTCCTCTCTTTCATTTTATAGGAGAAATGTAAACCTTGGAAAAGTTCATCCCCTATGCATCCCTGTGAGGCCCAATTGAACCCTAGTTCACTCCCTCCTGGATCTTTTGCCTTATATCTGATGTATGTATACTGTATAATGTATAATGAACAACATTGACAGCTTTTGATACTGCTATACACCCACAAACCATTTTCATGTCACAGCTCCTTCTGAAGTAACAACTAACAGAAAGCAATAGAATTCCCCTTTCACAATTAAGAAAATTGAGAGAAATCAAAGAGGTTAGCTGACCTGACCAATGTCACATAGGCAGAACTACTACAGATGCTCCCTGATCTGCTTCAGCATACCATACTTGGATTATCCCCATAAGAAAACCTTGAACCTTGTGATATATAGTGCCTACATTTGCCAAACCTATATTGAGACTGAAAAATGCATAGTAAGTTACTTTTTGTGAAGAAGAGCAGGTTTTATCTTTATGTAAATTATTTCAGTTGTCATGACCTAGAGTCAGCAGATTGGGATTCAAGTTCCTACTGGCTGTGTGATTCACTCTCCTAGCCCTTAATTTCATCTGTAAAATGGGAATATTAGTATCTGTTCTTCCTAATTCATGGATCTATTGTGAAATCAAAAAAATAATGAACACTAAAATATTCTATAAATTACATGGCATCAAATGACTATTAAATGTTTTATTTATAATTATCCAAACCTACCCAGGAACTGGAAATATATTTTATTAATTACCCAAAGGGTTTTCTTGATCAACTATAATTGTTACATGATTTGTGTGATAAATATGTGACAAAAATACCTTTAGGGCGCCTGGGTGGCTCAGTTGGTTGGGCGACTGCCTTCGGCTCAGGTCATGATCCTGGAGTCCCGGGATCGAGTCCCGCATCGGGCTTCCTGCTCGGCGGGGAGTCTGCTTCTCCCTCTGACCCTCTTCCCTCTCGTGCTTTCTATCTCTCGTTCTCTGTCTCTCAAATAAATAAATAAAATCTTTAAAAAAAAATACCTTTAAGCATCTTACTATTCATATATCTCATCAATTTTAGGATCCCTTCATCTGGTAAATTAGAATTGAGGAAAAGTTCACTCTTGAGCCCAGAAATAACCAAACAGAAAGTGTAGTTGAAAGTAACAGTTCCTAGGAATCAAGCATGACAAAGTCATAGAAAGCAAGACACGTTTTCACAAATAAGCACAAGCAAGAACATCCAGAAAGCAATGAGTTAAGAGGAAGCAAAAAATGGACTGAGATTGACTTTGATGGAGGAATTACAATTAAGCTTAATTCTTTTACAACTTGTGTTGTTCTCTGTGTACAGTTTGAAAAGAATTTAGAATAGAGTCAAGGTAGTCGATGACACAAGTATGATTTCGAGATTCTCTGGCAAAATTATGCAAAGGAAGGCAGTATCTCTGGAGCCAAGGGTCTCCAAAAATGCCCACTCCCTGCGGGGTCCTCTTTCGACTTTCCTCAGTGACTGTTCCAGCAGAACTCTCACTCCTACCCTGTTCCCCTCAGCCTGCTAACCCTCCCCCTGGCTAGCATCCTCATTTGCCTCGAAAACTATTTGTAGATCGAAGAGTGAGTCTTTATCAAGACTGCCAAAAAGCAATTCATTGTGAAAAGTCAATACCCCGAGGTCTCATAGACAAAAGGTCAAAACCGAAGACCCTTGATTCTTTTTTTTTAATTTTTTATTGTTATGTTAATCACCATATATTACATAATTTGTTTTGGTGTACTGTTCCATGATTCATTGTTTGTTCATAACACCCAGTGCTCCATGCAGAATGTGCCCTCCTCAATACCCATCACCAGGCTAACCCATCCCCCCACCCTCCTCCCCTCCAGAAACCTCAGTTTGTTTTTCAGAGTCCATCATCTCTCCTGGTTCGTCTCCCCCTCTGACTTACTCCCCTTCATTCTTCCTCTCCTGCTATCTTCTTCTTTTTCTTTTTTCTTAAAATATGTTGCATTATTTGTTTCAGAAGTACAGATCTGTGATTCAACAGTCTTACACAATTCACAGCGCTCACCGTAGCACATATCTTCCCCAATGTCCATCACCCAGCCACCCCATCCCTCCCACGCCCGACCACTCCAGCAACCCTCAGTTTGTTCCTGAGATTAAGAATTCCTCATATCAGTGAGGTCATATGATACATGTCTTTCTCTGATTGACTTATTTCACTCAGCATAACACCCTCCAGTTCCACCCACGTCGTTGCAAATGGCAAGATCTCATTCCTTTTGATGGCTGCATAATATTCCATTGTGTATATATACCACATCTTCTTTATCCATTCATCTGTCGATGGACATCTTGGCTCTTTCCACAGTTTGGCTATTGTGGACATTGCTGCTATAAACATTGGGGTGCACGTACCCCTTCGGATCCCTACATTTGTATCTTTGGGGTAAATACCCAGTAGTGCAATTGCTGGATCCAATGGTAGCTCTAATTTCAACTGTTTGAGGAACCTCCATACTGTTTTCCAGAGGGGTTGCACCAGCTTGCATTCCCACCAACAGTGTAGGAGGGTTCCCCTTTCTCCACATCCCCGCCAACATCTGTCGTTCCCTGACTTGTTAATTTTAGCCATTCTGACGGGTGTGAGGTGGTATCTCATTGAGGTTTTGATTTGGATTTCCCTGATGCTGAGCGATGTTGAGCACTTTTTCATGTGCCTGTTGGCCATTTGGATGTCGAAGACCCTTGATTCTACCACCACATCACTATTCCATCCACCTGTCACTCTGTTTGATGAAATGGTTTCCGTGCTTCCCAACATGACCTTCCAAACCTTCTCCTTTTACAGTAGCCTGAGGAAGTTATTTTCTTCCTGTTTTTCTTCCATCCACACATAAATTATTTTAGGAGTGTAAATGCTGAAAGATATGTGCTGAGAGAATAGAAAGAGAAAATTCACAGAAAAGGTAATAGGCAGGTTCAACCCCAACTCCCTTTTATGTAATTTATTTATTTTTTTCGTGGTGAAAATTGCTAAACACCTTATTGCTGAAGAACTATGTTCTGAAAAAATGGGGCACCTGGGTGGCTCAGTTGTTAAGCATCTGCCTTCAACTCAGGTCATGATCTCAGGGTCCTGGGATCGAGCCCTGCATCGGGCTCCCTGCTCCGCAGGAAGCCTGCTTCTCCCTCTCCCACTCCCTCTGCTTGTGTTCCCTCTCTCGCTGTGTCTCTCTCTATCAAATAAATAAATAAAATCTTTAAAAAAAAAAGAAAAAGAACTATGTTCTGAAAAAATAAAAATTCAGCTGCAAAAACTGAGCTGTAACTCCAGTGTATAATGCCTCTGAATCCATTAGGGCATGCTCTACTTATATCCTGCTGCAGAACAGGAATTTTACACACACACACACACACACACACACACACACACACACACACACACACACGGAGAGTCCCTTTCAGGCCATTGACATCTGCAAAACAACTCCACCAAGGAGGCCATGATAGCAGCAAGAAAACAATTATGTTTTCTATGAATGAGTGTGCACATGTTTCAGATGAGCCATTTATCATCTCTCCTAATAAAAATTCATTTTCTTTTTTTCTTCCTTTTTTCTATTTTTTTTTTAAGATTTTATTTATTTGACAGAGAAAGACACAACGAGAGAGGGAACACAAGCAGGGGGAGTGGGAGGGAGAGAAGCAGGCTTCTGGCTAAGGAGGGAGCCCGATGCGGGGCTCGATCCCAGGACGCTGAGATCATGACCCAAGCTGAAGGCAGACACTTAATGACTAAGCTACCCAGGCGTCCCTCGTTTTTCTTTTTAAAAGCCATTTTCAGCAGTGGCTGTTTTGAGAAGGATCCGGTTGAAATGTTGGCACAGCCCCCTCCTCCACTGACACAAATCCCTCATAATCTGAAGGGGTTACGATGCCACAATGAGGCAGAAATTTCCCACTTCCAGGTTGAGATGGACTCTTCACAATTTTTCTGTCCTATCCAGATGTCTCCATCCAAACAGAATGAGAAAATCAAGAGAAGTCTCTGTGAGGGTGATCAGTTAGAGGTGACCGACAGTTACGGCTAATCTTGCAGTGTTGGCTGAAGGCTCCATGGTTACCTGCTTCTCCTCTCTGTTCCAGGAGCTAGATCCATTTTAGACAGATGAGAACTAGGATACATGACCTGCTGCATGCAGAGCCCCAATTTGTGGGAAAGTCAGTCAGAGGCAGGCAGGAGAACAAACTACCCGACACCATTGTTAATAACGTGTACCTCACATATGGGGCCTTCACGATTTCCATAGGCTGCACATCTCTTCTGTCTCCATCCCCTCGCTCCTGCAACACCTCCACTGTGCCCTCTGCACCCCATGATCTTTTAGCAATAAATCCTCTTGTATCCTCACCTCTTCTCCAAAGTTACTAAACGGAAACCTCGTTCTCCCCTGAGGAGCCTGTTGCTACTGGAGTATTTAGTTACAAATGGTAGCTGTCATCTCTCTCATGCCTCCTGAATCCTAGGACTAAAAGTGGGGTAGGTTTACTCAGTGCTCCTCGCTGCTGCTTCTAAGCCATTCTCTCTCTAAAATTTTCCAGCTTTGAGTCTATGTCATTAGTCGTTTGTCACCTCTGCTTCTCCTTGTTGTCAACATCTGCCAACCTCTTGCTCATTCTCCTCGGGTTTCAAAGATTTTAGTTTGTGACTCACTCCAACAACATGCTTGTCTTAATTCTTAGTGATTTCAATTCCATGCTGATGATACCTCCAACACTGTCCTCTTTGCTCTTTCACCCTCTCCCCTCCCTTTCACCCTATCTCAGCCTATCTCCCCAGGGTCAATCCTTAGTGTGTCAGTACCACAGTCTACAACCACCCGTAATCTCAAAACCAAACATCCCCCACTCAGAGCTCCAACCATTCTCTTTCAAGATCACTCTCTATAGTGCCCACCCGCAATAACCCGTCAGCCCCATTAGGACCTACAATCAACTAATTCTACCATCTGTTTACTGTCTCTCACCCTTCATGTCCTCACTTCCCTCGTCTTGTTTAAATAGCATGATCTATCATTATAAGCACTCCCTTGAGTACACCCTACACTTCCCTCTTCTCTCTCAATTTATCATACTCAGCAAAACCCAGGCTTGGGAAAATCCAACTCTCCTACTCTGCGCCTGCACCCAAGAAGCTGAACATAGCTAGGAAGAAAAGAAACCCTATCATGTTGACAGGAACCATTTTAAGTTAATAATCCTGAACCTCAAATTGACCTGATAATACTATTGCTTTTCCATAGTCCATTCACTTTCGAATTCTCCTAGATGATAATTTCATACTTTGTCTTCTCTCCTCAGACCTCCATGTCTCTTCCCTCATCCTCATTCCCAAATGGTGAATTGTATCCTATTTCACTAAGAAAGTAGAAACAATCAGAAAAGAAATTCCACCAGCTCCCATCATCTCAAATACCAATCTACCAACTTCTAGATCATATACTCTGCCTTCTCTAGTGTTTCTGTAGATGGACCATCCAAACTTCTAGGACAGGATGTCCACATATGCAGTGAATTCTACTCTCTTCTTTATTTGATTATAGCAATTCTCTCTTCTTCACTGCATCATTAACTATTTTTTTCTTTAAATTTTTTTATTGTTATGTTAATCACCATACATTACATCATCATGCATCATTAACTTTTCCCCCTCTACTGGAGCATCCCATCAGCATATAAACATGCTATCTTCCATCTAGCACTTAATCTATTATTTTTTTGTTACCTACCTTAGTTAGTGGAAAATCCATACTTCCAGCTGCTCAAGCCAAAAAGCATGGTCATTCTTGACTTCTTTCTCTCACACCATACAATCAGTCCATCAAGAAATCCTACTGGCTCTATCTTCAAAATATATCTAGAATCTGACCACTTCTGACCACCTTTGCTGTTAAACTGTGGTCTAAGCCACCACCACCTAGTACCTAGATTATTACAATGGTTTCCCATCTGGTCCTCCTACTTCCATCCTTACCTTCCTACTAACTATTCCCAATACAGAAGCCAAAGTAATCCTTTTAAACATAAGTCCCACCATAACACCCCTTTATTCAAAAAGCTCTCCACTGGTTTCCAATCTTACTCAGACTAAAAGACTTAAAAGACCCTACATTCCTGGTCCTCCTCTCCACCTCCCCATCCTGTTTTTACTCTGCTTTTCTCTCCAGCAGACTCCTTTGTTGTTTCTTGAAAACAATCAACACATTCCTTTATGGGCGCTTTTTCACTTGCTCTTCCCTCTGCTTGAAACACTTACCCTTCAGATGGTCATGAGGCTCATCCTCTCACCTTCTTTATAAGTCTATGCTCAAATGTTACTTTCTCAGGAACACTTTACCTGATTATTCCACCCCCTCAGGGCACTTGGGGGGCTCAGTCAGTAGAGCATGTGACTCTTGATCACTGTGTCATGAGTTTAAGCCCCATGTTGGGCATAGAGCTTACTTGAAAACAAAATTGCATCCCCTCACACACAATTTCTATTCACCTCCCCTCTTTTATTTTTCTCCATAGCATTTGTCATCTTCTAATAGCCTATATAATAAATTTTTAATTTGTTTGCAATTTGTTACACACACACGCCTGAAAGTAAGCTCCATGAAGAAAAGGATTTGTCTGTTTTGTTCATAGTTATAAACCCAGTGCCTAGTAGAATACACTGTGCATAGTACATGCTTAGATACTTGTTGAATGATTTTAACAACATAACTAGGTTTTCTATATGATTTTGTCCCTATCCATGTGTGCAAGTCTAGTAGTATTGTAAGCTTCTTTTTTTTTTAAGATTTTATTTATTTATTTGACACAGAGAGAGACAGTAAGAGAGGGAACACAAGCAGGGGGAGTGGGAGAGGGAGAAGCAGGCTTCCTGCAGAGCAGGGAGCCCGATGCGGGGCTCGATCCCAGGACCCTGGGATCATGACCTGAGGCGAAGGCAGACACTTAACCGACTAAGCCACCCAGGCACCCCGTATTGTAAGCTTCTTGATGGTCAGAATCATGTCATCTACTTTCCTGCACAGCACAAATCACAGCTTCCACCAAATGGGTTTCCACATTAAATCCCCATTCAACTGAACTGCACTATAAATGTTATCCTGATCAGCCAAGTTCTTCCCAAATTCCTGACTTTGGGAACCTGAGAGATTAATAAAATGATTGTTATTTTAAGCTACTAAGTTTGAGTCACTTATACACAGCAAAATCCTACTGGGGCACTTATAGAGCATTGCTTTTGGGAACTTATAAATAATTCCCACCTTATGAAGTTACCTGTCTCATGCTAAGTTTTCTCCCTACCTAGTAATTTAGTTACCAATAAAAATGACTTAGCCCACTGACATATTTATTAAGTAAATTACTTACGTAACAAAAATAGTAGATCACAAAATGCAAAAGAGCTCAAACACAGTAAAAAAAATTTTGGCTTGTATAGTACAAAAAAGTAAACAAGTTAATGGGGTAGTCTTCCTCCATGCAATCAGTCCTGAACTGAAGCTCTGCCAACTTAAACATACAACTTTTAAAGTCACCCTAGAATTTGTCTCCATTCTAGCCAACCACAAAGGGAAAAGAACATACAGGAGCATACATGGGAGGTTCTTATGGGCCAGTCCTAGAAATAATACATCACTTCTACAAATATTCCACTGGTAGAACTCAGTCACAGAGTCACATCCAACTGCAAAGAACACTGGGAAATGTAACCTAGCTAAATGTCCAGGAAGAAGAGTTGCCAGATTTGGGGGAAAAAACAAAAACAAAAACACAGACCACCCTATATTTATCTGCAATCCTACCAGCAATAAGAAGAGAACATTTCTGTTGAACAGATAATATTCAAATAAGATGGAGGAATGAGAACTCATTATATATTCTTAATATATGTCCCAGTCCCATGATGGCATCTATCTCAGAATACTCAAGACCAGTTTCCAACTACTCAAAATCAGTGTGATTGCAGACTGCAGTTGAGGATCTTATAATTCATCCATCTAAAGCAGATTCATCCAGTGACTATTTACTGACAGGAGATAGAAGATGGCAGACAAGAGACAACAGATTTCAGCAACTTTCTCATGACCTTCCACCTGAAGACCATCAACTCTCCTTAGCCGTCTTCTTTCCCTACCAAAATAATCATTTTGATATACCCTTACCCCCAGGAAAAACAATTATCCTGACAATCTTCATCCAGGCAGGCACTGCTTATCTATCTACAAGGGGCCTCCAGCTAGGACCCTACCAACTAGGTAAGTCAGGGAATGCTGAGTATGGTTGACAGAATGAGAAGAATATCATTATTCTCAAGAGTGGGATGGAATTTTTTTATATAGATTCAGTCTCAGCTCTCAATTAAAAACACTCTAGAATTTTCCCAATAGTTGGAGGCATTTAGAGATGGGAAGTTAAGATTTAGCAGTAAGAAAAAAAATATTACCAGCAAGAAAAACCGAAGCAGAACCTGGTCACAGACAGGACCTCAATACCCAACTCAATAGCAGATCAGCTGAGGATGCTGGTGTTATATTATTTAGTTTATCTCTTCTAAACTTAAGAATTCTAGAGAGCTAACCTACTTATCAAAAAAGGTAGCACACAATATGGTTTCTATTTTCATATCATTTTCCACATTTCTCTATTTTTTTTAAAGATTTTATTTATTTGAGAGAGAGAAAATGAGAGCTAGAAAGCACGAGAGGGAAGAGGGTCAGAGGGAGAAGCAGACTCCCTGCTGAGCAGGAAGCCTGATGTGGGACTTGATCCCGGGACTCCAGGATCATGACCTGAGCCGAAGGCAGTCGCTTAACCAATTGAGCCACCCAGGCGCCCCCACATTTCTCTATTTTAATGTAGATCTATTTTTGCAGCTAACAAACTTTACTGTGATATGAGACTATTCTGGGGACGACACTCAGTCCTCTCTTTCTCTAATTGGAGAAACATTACCCTGCCCATTTGCCTCAAGAAGTTGGCATAAAAAGGGCCATTAATGGCCTTAAAGAAGGAGAAATCCAGCCCAAGCCAGGTATATCGAAATGGATGGCTTCCATGGGAAGAGCCTCACAACATCATCACAATGAGTTCAGTTGTGGGTTTCTTCTTGGAGTTTCCCAAGAGCCCTGCCAACACTGGTAGGAGCTCATCATCATCCTCCACAGTGGAACAAGTGGAAAATCAAGCACAGAAGGATGTCTTAAATAGTATATGAGTGAGAAGTCTTGTCAAAGGTCAGAGGTCACACAGCAATGAAGCAGTATGGAAACTCATGAGTTTGGGCTGCTCCATTTTAAGAGATACTCAAGCCCATTAAGTGGGAGATTTGTTATTTTTCTAGGACAGATATTTTTAGGGCAGATTTTAAAATAAAACTTCAGAGCAAAAAAAATCAATGCTCTATTAGTAGTATAGTTTTAATAAATATTGCTTCTGAAAAAGTTCTTCATTTGTTTCCATATCTATACTGTTGCCCAAGAGTGTTTTTTAGGCTCTATTTGCAAACAATAGCTATTCCACATGATGCAAAGACAGTTAAACAAATCTACCTATGAGAATTTGCCATCTAAATCATACTACAGGTCCACTCAAGGGCAGAAAAGTTTAGCTTTAAAATACTTTCCTTGAGTTAAAATTCAATAGGGAATAAAAAGATGCCCAGCATCATTTGTTACCAGGGAAATGCAAATCAAAACTACAGTGAGGTAATACTGCACACAAACTAGGATAGCTAACATTTTTTTTTTAATGGGAAATAAGTGTTGGCAAAGATGTGGAGAAACTGGAACCCTTGTACATTTGCTGGTGGGAATATAAAATTGTGCTGTCGTTGTGGAAAACAGTTTGGTGGTTCCTCAATGAGTTAAACATAGAATTGGCATATTACCCAGCAAGGAAATCCATTTGGTATACACCCCCTCCCAAAATTGAAAATAGGTATTCCAAAAAACCTGACATAATTTCATAGCAGCATTATTCACAATAGCCAGAAGGTGGAAACAACCCAAACTTCCATCACCTGATGAATGGATAAACAAAATGTGATATATACATACGCTGGGATATTATTCAGCCGTAAAGAGGAATGAAGTACTGATCCATGCTGTAACATAGCTGAGCCTTGAAAATATTGTGCTCAGGGAAAACAGCTAGAACATAAAAGGCCACATAGTGTATGATTCCATTTACATGAAATATGCAGAATAGAGAAATCCATAGAGACAAAACCCAGGTTGGCAGTTACCAGGAACTGAGCAGAGGGAGGAAATGGGGAATGCTTAACGGGTCTGGGGTGTCCCTTTGGGATGATGAAGTATCTTGGAACTAGAGAGAAGTGATGATCACCCAACATTGGGAATGTACTAAAATACCACTGAACTGTACACTTTAAAGTGGTTAATTCTATGTTATGTGAATTTTACCTTGATAAAAAAATGTGGGAAAAAAATCCAACAGGGAGGGTGCACCTAGGTATATATATACACCCCATCTTCCACAGCCCTTGGCCAGGTCTGGGCAGTCTGTGTTTTAGGTTGACATTCTTTGGTCATTGAAAGCCTGACTTCAGCTTTGCACACCCACAGCCCTGAACCCTAGGGGAGAACAGGGCTGAAACAAGCCTTCTCTTTGACCCTCAGGCTTCGGAGCAGGTGATGATGTTCTCTTCTGCAGGAAGGTGAAAGCAGGGGCAAGCTGTGCTTTTTATCCACAACCTTCAGCCTGTTTCAAGAGCTCCTACCAGTTCAAGACTGCTCTCAAAGCCCAAGAAGCTTTGACATTGTTCCAGGGCTCTCTTCTCCGGGCTATCCCCCACGGGCTTAGAGCCAGTGATTTCTGCATCCAGAGCAGTGTTTCTGAATAGTCCCACATCTGTATCATTTCCACTGATATTTGCCCAAAGAAGTGTGGACGATGTTACCGTAACATTCCCTTTCATTGTCACACTCCGAGTCCTTGACTATTAACATTTATGCAACAGTACTTGAGTGCTAAACACTGTTTTTTAAACTTTGCAATAACCTAACAACTATTTGGGGAGATTATCACCATCCTTACTCATCTCTTTCACTGTGCCCAGAAGCAAAGGATCGGAGAAACATGTCTGGCATGTCATAGGCTCTTAATAAATGAAACATCTTCCAGAGAGCAGTCATTTTCTGTCTGGAAATTTCTAAGACTGCACACACTAATCTTATGCAAATCACTTATCAAAAGCATATGCTAAACTCATTCACTGGGACTCATCTTTTGCATGCAGTGGTATTTCCAACACCCTCAGAATTCTCAGAGACCACCACTCAAGGGGGACACTGTTATCATAGGTATTCTCTTCTCTCACTTAATGCGGTAGCACAAATACCATATGCTATTTTACAGATTCATTTTAAAAACATTTCCTGAGGACCTTCAGAGTACCATATCCAGCATTAGAGATAAAAAGAAGAAACAAAGATAGAAGGTCAAAGAACTCAAATAGTTCAACTGCTATTCAAAAAGTTCTAAGAACTCAAATAGTTCAACTTCTATTAGAAAAGGTCTATTCCTAGATCTGGAAGAAAAATAACAAAAAAACCTCAACCAGTCAGCAGGCTGGTACCTCAAGACTCAGTTTCCAACTCAGACTCCTTCCTTCCGAACCTTTTCTGATTGTCCCTGTCCAACTCTAATCAACCCTTAGGTATTGCCTCATTTGTGTATGTGACTTCATTACCTTGTGAGAGTGTGTGTGTGTGTGTGTGTGTGTGTGTGTGTGTGTGTGTACTCACAGAGGTATCTTCACATCTTTCTATACATTTCATATATAGATATAAGAATATACACATACCGGGGTGCCTGGGTGGCTCAGTCATTAAGTGTTTGCCTTCGGCTCATGTCATGATCCCAGTGTCCTGGGATCGAGCCCCACATTGGGCTCCCTGCTCGGCGGGAAGCCTGCTTCTCCCTCTACCCCTGCTTGTGTTACCTCTCTCACTGTGTCTCTCTCTGTCAAATAAATAAAATCTTTAAAAAAAAAAAAAAGAATATATACATACCTTCTTATCTTTCTTTCCAACTCTATTACAAGCTTTTAAGGGAGTAGTGGCTACGGCCTGTATCACCTTTTTTATATAGCCCACCCACCTTTCTTCCCATGCTCACCCTCAGCATCAGGTATGAGCGATATACATAGTAGGGTCTCCAGAAGGGCTGGTGAACTAGCTGGGAAGGGATTTTTCCTGATGACGTGACACTGTAGTTCCCTCGTCCTTGAAAAGCAGACACTATTCAACAACTTCATACTCAACATTCACAAAGCCTTCACAACTTTTCAAAACTTTCTACCTATAGTATCTCGTTCCATTCTCACAACAATGTAGAGTGATTTCCCCATTTTATGATGAATGAAACTAAGAATCGGAGAAGAAATGAACTTGACTAGTTAGCAAGTTGTGTTACAAGTTTTCTGTTTGCCCCCAGATCCAATTTCTGCCCTTTCCACTCTGCCCTTTTCCCCAGGAGGCAACCTCTATGGCAGGCATCAACAGCTCCTTTGCTCTCTGCCTTCCAGTTGGATTTGGCCAGTAGAAGGATTACGGAGGGAGGGAGAAAAGAGAGTGAGGTCGGGTATTTACTCCTCTAGCTCCCTTCCCATTGGTTAACTTTAATTCGACTGTGATCCTTAAATAATTCAACAGCTCCTCTCAGGTGACCTCCACATACTTCTATTCTCTCCTGCCCCCTGCTTCTTCAGCCTAGTAATGGCTCCCCGTTCTGGCTTTCCTGGGGGCTCTGCACCATCCATTGTTGTTTCCCTGAACCCACCACTCCTTTGTAAATAGTCTTTCTATTAAGCATTCTTCAATTGCCCAGTGTAGATGTGCCACCTGCCTTGCTAAGATCCTGAGTCATATATATTAGTCCTATTCACACCTTCTAACTTTTGCTCAATCCTTTGGAGTCCCAATCTAAACACGTGCTCATTGCATTACCAAATTGGAGGAAAGAGCATTGTCACATCACACTGGGCAGCCCCTGCCTGTTACACTTCAAGACCTTCCAGGAAAGCAAATGCTCCCAAATCAAGCCTACTGGCTCTGCTGGTGAGATCTGGAGCACATCAGTCTGTACCTGCAGACAGCTGTAGCTTGCTCTCAGTAAACAAGTCAGACCCAGCTGCTGGGACGTTAGTGGAGACAAGACAATGACTCATCAGAGAAGCTGCAGTCACTTGACCCCCTGTGACTCAGACACATATTGTTGTCAACAGGGCGCTGAGCTGAATCAAAGCTGAATAAACCAATGCTCTGTCTCAGCCAGGTTCCTGGCAATCAATGAGTTAAAAGGCACTAGAATATTAGTCTGTTTGGTCCTATCCTCCAATATTCTCTCCTACAGTCCTCCAATGTCCCTCTGTCATCCCACCTCTTTCCACCTCACCCACACACACAAAAAAAAGCATATTGCTGAAAATGAAGGAGAAAAAAAGTGCACAAGGGCTGCACTTCTGAGATAACAAGTACACGGCCACCAGCCAACACTGCACTTTGCTTTAATCATTTTGTGCTGCACAGTATTTATGACTCCAAAGCCTCATTTCTCCTGTCTACCAATTCTGGCTTTAGCAAAGAACTCAATTTGAGAGGCAAGTATCCTCAGCTGACTGGCTTCTAATCCAGTCTCTTCCCCAGTCTCTCTCTTAGTTGAGATTCCTCCAGGTTTTTTTCAGTTTAAGAGTTGTACCATTGACCTGGCCTTGCAAAAATTTTGGTATAATAGCTGGATATCATATTGAGCAATAGCGTGTTCAATGAAACAGCACTGAGTAATTACTAGGTGTCAAGCATTGTGCCAAGGCCTTTGCTTTGGTTATCCCATTCAACTGTCTTAGTCATCATCTGAGATTTTGTGTGCATGTACACATGTGTGTGTTTTACAAGTGAAAACAGGCTCACATTTAAGTGATTTAGCCAAGGTCACACAGTTACTGGTGAAAAAGGAAATTCATCTAACATCTGCCTGTTCCTCGGTTCCATACTCTTAACCATGTTCCTGCTTCTGTGTATATTTAATCATTTAGTTTCCAAAATTCAGAGTTCTTCACCTCCAGACAAAAACTCTCAAGAGAAGGCAAGATATGCCCTGTTATTATTTTTTTCAATTAAGTTTAGCACTTGCTTATTAAACACCTACTCTGCACCAGCCACTTCGCAAGGTACCAGGGCACAAAGGTAGAAAATACAGACTCTGCTTTTCAAAAGCTCACAATCAAATTAGAGGAACTTCTGAATTTCTTTTAAGGCTCTTGATTTCCCTTTGGCCTTAGTATTATATAAGAGTGAATTTTTGCCTTTGCTTATGTTAATCTCATAGCTAAGGGATTTCTGCTTCTTACTCAACAACTGTAACTAAGAGACCAGGATAGGTGATAACCTGTCTGTATATTTATTCAAGGAAGAAAGAAATGAAGGAAAGAGAGGAGGAGGAAGAAAAAAAGGAGAAAGAAGAAGAAAAAGGAGAAAGGGAGGGAACAGAGGAGAAGGAGGAAAGGAAGAAAGGAAGGAAAAAGAGAGAGAAGAGAGGAAGGAAGGAAGGAAGGAAGGAAGGAAGGAAGGAAGGAAGGAGAAAAGAATCAGTACATTGGCCTGACTAATGCCTAAGGGAACAAATGGACAAATGTTTGAAATAGGAGCTATCTCCAAAAGTCCATGGCATGAGATCACTACACATACATTGCAAAATCATTCAATAAGCATTTCTTGAACACTTATGATAAGCTGTGAGTAGTGTCTGGTGCTGGTAATACAGTCACAGAAGACTCTCCTCACTCTCAGGACTCATGGTGTCATGGGCAGAAAGACAGCAAATTAAATTTACAGCCCAAGGGACACCTGGGTGGCTCAGTCTGTTAAGCATCTGACTCTTGATTTTGGCTCAGGTCTTGATCTCAGGGTCATGAGTTCAAGCCCCACATTAGCTCCATGCTGGGCATGGAGCCAACTTAAATAATAATAATATTAATAATAATTATAGCCCACTGGAAGAAAAGCCATAGTTACAGCTATCAGAATATCCCATGCAAAAAACAGGAGAGGAAAATCTAATAAATAAGGGGGGTAGCAAAGAAAAAGACATAACAGGAAGGAAGTGATGCTTGAGCTAAGACCTGACGTGAAGTGGGAGTTGGCACAGAAGGGAAGGGCAGGTTTGGAAGACAATTCTAGAAAAGGGGTAAGTTATACAAAGGCAGGGAGGTAAAAGAGCCTCAGGACTTTTGGTGGAACCCATTGAACATATGTCTGAAATTCACATCATTAGTCACCCCAGGACTTAATTTTTTTAATTTAGTATTTTAAAAAGGTAATACAGTCATGGTTCAAAATTAAAACAATATAAAATGGTAATATATGGTGATTAACATAACAATAAAAAATTTAAAAAAAATCTTGTTCCCATTCCTATGTCAAAATTAAAACAATATAAAATGGTACCTATTAAAAAATCTTGTTCCCATTCCCTTCCCAGTTCTCATACGCCCATCTCCATCTCTTAGGTACCTACAGATCTTCCTTGACTTCTAATGGGGTTACATCCCAATAAACCCATTTTAAATCAAAAATATTATAAATTGAAAATGCATTTAATACACCTAACCCACTGACCATCATAGCTTAGCCTAGCCTACCTGAATGTGCTGAGAACACTTATATTAGCCTACAGTTGGGCAAAATCATCTAACACAGAGCCTTTTATAGTAAAGTGTTGAATAGCTCATGTAATTTATTGAATACTATACTGAAAGTGAAAAACAAAATGGTTGTATGGGTACAGAAAGGCTGTAAGTGTATTGGTTGTTTAACCTCATGATTGTGTGGCTGACTGGGAGCTGTGGCTCATAACTCAAAATTCAAAAATATGCAAAGTACATAGTCAAAATTCAAAGTACAGTTTCTACTGAATGCATAAAGTCAAAAAATCATAAGTCGAACCATCATAAATCTGTACTCATATAATCTGTTGTATATCTTTCCACTGCTTCTTTATGAAATACAAGGTAATACAACTAAACATACACAAATAAATAAGGACTGTCTAAAGATGCATGTACTTTTTACTAAAGCATTGTATTACTTAGGAAAGGTAAAATATTATATACATTTTAACATCTGAAGGGATGCGTTTCTTGGATTATTATTATTAGCTTTCATGGATGGAGTGCCTCCTACATACCATCACATCTAATGGTCACAACAGTTTCATTTACAGATGAAGAGAAGTGAGATTTGGAAAAGTCAAATAACTTGTCAAGTTCAGATTATCAGTGAGGGGCAGAACCAGAAGAATGTCCCCTCCTCCAGCATCCTATTTTGGAAAAATGGCCCTACCACTCATCTAATTACTTGAGATAGAAACCGGAGTCTCCCTCGCTGCTCATATCCAGTTAATCCAAGTCTTATTGGTGTGAACCCTTCATTATCTTTCAAATCCATGCCCTCCTCTCCATGCCCACCACCAGTTCCCTTACGGTCTTCATCATCTCTTATCTGTCAATGACACTGGCTTTCTAACTGACCTTTTACTCTCTAGGCTGATATCCCCTCCAATCTGTCCTCCATTTCCATTTCACTGCTAGAGCAATCTTTCTAAAACACAAAAGTGTGCTAAAAAGTATGAAACCTAACTCTTGTGCATGGCATGGTTGGGTCCCAGCCACATTCTCCCTACAGTCCCCTCACGTATGTTGTGATACATAAAAACCAAACCACTCCAAGTTTCTAGAACTTTCCAGCTCTCTCTGGCTCTGGGCCTTGCCCTGCTGAGTCCTCTGCCCAGAACACTCATCTCTTTCTTGGAAAACTCCACATCCTTCAGCTCATGTGATGTCTTTTCTGGAAGACTTTCTTGCCTTCCCCAAGCAAACATGGACATTTTTTTCCTGTATTCTCAATGTTTTTTATTCATACCTACACAGAAGCAGTCACTTCATAGTGACAAGTGGTTTATTTTTGGTTTTCCACACTAATCTTTACATTCTTTAAAGTAAGAACAGCTTACCTTCTAATTTTAGATCCACAGTGCCTACCATAATGTCTATCATATAATAAGACTTCAATAGGTATTTTTGAGCATTTATTGTATGGATGATTCCAAAGCCCAAGCTCTTCTCATTCATTATTCCAGACTGTCTCCCTATGTAGCCCATCACTACCACAGGGAATTACTTGAATTATAGGAGCATGATACACTCTCAGCAGAGGGCAGTGGGGGGGGGGTGAAGGAGGGTCCTGTGTAACCCTGAGTTATTATGAGGGCATAGTAAGCCTTCAGGAGGAAGAGAACCTAGTGACCCTGAAACAAGGGAAACAAGATCAAAAAAGATAAATTTTACATAATTCCTAATCTTGCCTTTGGCAGTTCCAGAGTCAGGAAGATGTATTTGAAATTCAGGCTTAATAAACTTGAATACTAATCATGAGTTGACTAGACTTATACTACTATATGCAGTTTAAAAAGGAACTAAACGTTAAGAGCCCTGAATTCTAGAAAAGATTAGCACCACAAGTTTTGGTTATATAGGGAGAAATTCCTCTATTCTAAACTTAGTTTCCAAACTTAGGTAAAATTTTAAATTTTAGGTGAGTGTAAGAATCACCTAGGCAGTTTTTTAAAAGGTAATTTTCAGGGCCCCATCATGGAGTTCCTGATTCAGTGGGGCCCAGAAATTTCCTTCTCTAACAAGCAACCCAAGTGATGATGATGTAGGTTAATACTTGCTGTAGTCTCCAAACCTTTTTTATTATGTACCCCAAGCATTTAATTTTTTTTAAAGATTTTATTTATTTGAGAGAAAGAAAGTGTGCACATGAGCAGGGGGAGGGGCAGAAGGAGAGAGAGAACCGCAAGCATAATCCATACTGAGCCCTGATGCAGGGCTCAATCTCACAACCCTGAGATGACGACCTGAGCCAAAACCAAGAGTTGGATGCTTAACTGACTGTGCCACCTAGGCACCCCACATTTATTTATTTTTTTAAGATTTTATTTATTTATTTGACAGAGAGAGACACAGCAAGAGAGGGAACACAGCAGGGGGAGAGAGAGAGGGAGAAGCAGGCTTCCCGCAGAGCAGGGAGCCCGATGCGGGGCTCGATCCCAGGATCCTGGGATCATGACCTGAGCTGAAGGCAGACACTTAACGACTAAGCCTCCCAGGAGCCCCCACATTTAATTTTCTTATTTATAAATTATATCATGTATTTCTATACTTATGTATAAAATGTACTCAAAGTGGAAATGTTAAAAAGATGAAAATAAATCTAAATAGAATTTCTAATATTGTCTTTTCACACACCAATGAGTCATCTGTGCATCCCTACTATGGAGTCTGCCCATCAATAACATGAGCATCCTTTCTAATTGTCTCAAGGTCCTCATTTGGAAAGATATCCAACTACAAAAATCAAAGAAATATCTATTAATGTCCTTCTGTGTACCAGGCACTGTGCTGGACCCCTTCATCCGTATTATCTCTAATCCTCCCCCAAAATCCTGTAAGATTCATGCATTATTCATGTCAATTATAGATGAGATTGGCATTCTAAGAGATTCATGTAACTTTCCTAATATACCATAGATAATAAATGATGAAAAAGAAATCTGAATCCAAGTCATGTTTTTCACTATATTCTACATATCAATTAAGAGTGTAATTGGCTGCAAGTAACAGAAATTCAATTACAGTGATTTAATTAGGGGGTGATCTATTTTTTCCTATAAGAAAAAGTCCCCATGTATGGAATCAGGGCTGGTAAAGAGGATCTAGGATGGGGCCAGAGATACAGGTTCCTTCTCTTTTTCTGTCCCACTATCTTTAGCAAATGTTTCTTTCACCAAATGGCTATCCCACCTCCAGACAGAAAATAAAAATTGGAGAGGGGACAAAAGGCAAAATGTAAAAGCTGAAAAGACACTTACCAGATGACTCAGCTTGAACAAGCTTTCCCAGAAGCCCCACTTGGTGATTTGCTCCTGCATCTCACTGGTCAGATCTGTGTCACAAGGCCACCCTTGTGCAAGCTGCAAGCTGAGTATTTTAAGCTGAACATAATTGGGACAAAGTTGGATTTCTCTTAGTAAAGAAAGAAAGGATGGATTTGGGGGAGGAAGCCAGGAACATCTGCCACATTGCTTCTTTTGCCTTATCCCCACAACTACCACAACATTATAGGTGCTGCATTAAATAATGTAGTCTTAGCATCCCAGGAAGAGAATATTTTCAAGTCGTAGAGTCTATGTCAATACCCAATGCAATAATCCAGTCACAAACAAGTTGTTATTCAGAACCTGCTTGAAACTTCTAGAGACAGAAAAACTCATGACTTTACTTTGCAATCAATTCTAATCGAGGGAGGTTTTGGGGTTTTTTTTATTTGAGAGAGTGAGTGAGAGAAGAGTGAGAGAGAGAGAAGGAGCAGGGGGAGGGGCAGAGAGCGAGGGAGAAGCAGACTCCCCACTGAGCAGGGAGCCTGATGTGGGACTCAATCCCAGGACCCCAGGATCATGATCTGAGCTGAAGGCAGACGCTAACTGACTGACCCACCCAGGCGCCCTCAAGGGAGATTTTAATTGTCTGAACTTCTATTCTATTCATAATCATAATGTATCACATTTATATTTTTACATTAGCTCCTTAGGACTAGGGGTTTATTCACCTCTGTACCCCGTACAGTTGATTACCGTAAAGAGGTGACTTAAGAAAAAATTTGAGGGGGGTGCCTGGGTGGCTCAGTTGGTTAAGCGACTGCATTCGGCTCAGGTCATGATCTCAGGGTCCTGGGATTGAACCCCACATCGGGCTCCCTGCTCGGCAGGAAGCCTGCTTCTCCCTCTCCCACTCCCCCTGCTTGTGTTCCCTCTCTCGCTATCTCTCTCTCTGTCAAATAAATAAAATCTTTAAAAAAAAAAGAAAAAGAAAAAAAAGAAAAAATTTGAGGAATAAATTGAAAAATCTCTTCTTCATATTGAAATTAATGATCCTTCTATCCATTTAAAAAAAAACAAAAAAACAAAAAACTTTTCACTTGCAGGCCCATTATATTCAACTACACTGTCATGTTCAGTTAATAAGCGGTATGAAGAGTGAAATATTAGGGTCACATCCCAGGAGATGGTCAGGATGTTTAAGAAGCCCTGCAGAGCTCTGGAAATAAGCACTGATCCAGGAAGAGGTGAGTGTGCTTCAGGGAACAGCTTGTGATCTTGATCCACATGGCTGAGAAGAAATGGGGCTCCTGCAGGGCAGTCCCCAACACAAAATTCACCACCCTCCCCCTTCCCTCTGCTAATCTGAGCTTCCAACACTGCCTTTTGTAAATTTTTGCTGCCACAATGACCAGGGAATCAAAGAAAATGAGGTGTGTGTGTGTGAGTGTGTGTGTGTGTGTGTGTGTGTGTGTGTGTGTGTGTGTGTGTTTCTGTCCCCAGGGCAACACTTCTGTCCTCCCAGGCAACCTCCCAACCTGGACCACGATCACTGCACATCTTGGTGTGTTCACATACACAAGCAGTCTTTACTCCAAAGTGAAATATTTAGAGGGAAACAAACTAAGTGGAGATGTAAGTTCACAAGTTTCAAGAAAGTAGGACACAGGGGTTGACAGGAAGGATCTGCAGTAGGGCAGAACGAGAACGGGTCTTGTGATGACTTCACTTCCCTAAGCACATGTTTCTTCACCAACAAAGCAGGGACAGCAGCACCACCTACCTGAGAGCCGGTTGTGAACGTTAAATGAGATACAGCCTACCAGCTACTTACCACCACGCCTGGGATATAGTATATCTGGTAAGTATCAGTAATCACTGTCACCATCTCCCCACTGGGACCCTTGGGTTGGCACCAGGTCTACTCCTTCCATGGCTCTTTCTCTAGCTCTGACCCTCAAGATTGTACCTGTTTCTTGTTCTACCTCACATCCCCCAAGCCCATGCTTCACTGGCTCAGTACTCTAGGCCTCTGAAAAAGGAAGTTTTTTTGTTTTTTTGTTTTTTTTGACTGGGACCATGCACTTGGCTCATACACTTGCCAGTATCCTCAGGTGCCCTTCCCAGAAATCGTCTCACTCACTGTTTTTCCCTGACTCTGGATGAGCACAATCTGGGTACCTCCAAGTTGGCTCTCTTTTTGTTTCCTCTGTTTTACTCTTAACTTTTTCAAATAGTGAAAACAAGGATCCAAATCCTTCTTAATAAAAAGGATCTTTTAAAAAACCTTTTATTGGGGCGCCTGGGTGGCTCAGTCATTAAGCATCTGCCTTCAGCTCAGGTCATGATCCCAGGTCCTGGGATGGAGCCCCGCATTGGGCTTGCCGCTCCGCGGGAAGCCTGCTTCTCCCTTTCCCACTCCCCCTGCTTGTGTTTCCACTTCCCCTGCTTGTGTTCCCTCTCTCACTGTGTCTCTCTCTGTCAAATAAATGAATAAAATCTTAAATAATAATAATAATTAAAAAAATAAAAAGCCTTTTATAGGGGTGCCTGGGTGGCTCAGTCGGTTAAGTGTCTGCCTTCGGCTCGGGTCATGATCCCCGGGTCCTGGGATCAAGCCCCGTGTCGGACTCCCTGCTCAGCGGGGAGTCTGCTTCTCCCTCTGCCTGCCACTCACCCTCCCTCACTGCTTGTGCTCTCCCTCTCTCTCTCTTTCTCTGTCAAATAAATAAGTAAAATCTTTAAAAAGTTAAAAAAACCTTTTATAGCATGTTACCATTTATTAAACCCTTCCCCATAATAAATCTTATTTTATCTTTACAACAGCACTGCAAAGGACTATTATCCCCATTTTAAAGATAAATAAACAGATTCAGAGAGCTGATGAAACTTGGTCAAAGAGCCAAAGGCAGTCAGAATGGATGTGAGATTGAAACTCTGATGCCATGAAACTCATGGTTTAGTCTCTGTGCCACCTTGACTCAGTTTTTAGGTCACTCTGGGTGAGGTAAGCCAGGGAGGAGGTACATCACCAAAATCTCCACTCTTGCTATAAACAGGTGGGCTGGGACCTATAAATTCTGCCTTCCATCTTCTCACTATCTCTATAACAATATGAGCTAGACATGTCAGTACAGGCCAGTGGCACTGGAAAAGCCTGGCTTCTATTTTCTACCACGATTACAGGAATTACTCCCCACAGAACCTAAGCCATCACACTGCATAAAGTGTGTAAAAGTATGTATTGCATACTTAGAATGTATTCAACAATATACAGAGAACTCAGATCTACTCTAACAGCTCCCCAAAGCTTCTGATCTAGTCAGGGACTGAGACTAAGAACATAGAACAATATATAATTAATTGTTAAATAGGACAGTAGAGGTTTTAAGTGCTATAACTCAGAGAAGAGATGGATTTATGAAGCCTAAAATAATAAGGGAAGGATTTACGGAGGTGAAGCTTCAGCTGGAATGAGATGCTGCATCATGAAAAAAATGAGAACTGTATGGCTAGTAGTAGATAATTCAGTATTTAGTGCACCAGCCATTTAGATACATAATCTCTCAGAATATTTAAAACAACAACCCTGGAAGGCAGATACTTTTATCCTCACTTTATAGGTAAAGAAACTAAGAGTCAGAGAAGTTAAGTAGTTTGCCAAAGTCACAAAGCTTTTAAGTGACAGATCCAGGATTTAAAATGAGGTTTATCTAATGCCAAAGTTAGTGCTTTCTCTTCTACCTATGCAGTTTACTACTGACCGGTAAATACAACCATTGGCTCATAAGGAGGTCCTGTTGAGAGAAAGGGCCATGGTGAAAAGACCATGGAACTAGAATCAGCACAGCAAATTTTACTTAAACTTCAGTTTCTGACTTGTCTGGCAAATGCCTCAACCCTTTCCAGTTTCCACATCTGAGGGAAATGGAGAAAATGCTAGCATCTATCTCCAATAACTATTATAAGTATGAAATGAATAAACATGTGGATATGACTAACACATATCAAACACCCACTTTTAAGTGTGAACTTTAATAAGCAATTAAAATGCAAATTGAAGCACCTGTATCATATTACATATTTCCCTGGATTTACCTGAACTCAATTCCAAACACTGTAGCATCTCCAAGTCTTGCAGGGGGGTTGGGGGGAGGATTAGAAAGGGCAGAGAACCTTCTGGCATTCTTAAAACTATCAGAGGTCCATAAGCCTTCAGGGCTGTGAGTCTCTCTCCAAAGCTGAACCACCCAGGCCACAAAGTGTTACCTCTCAGTGTTCTCTCCTCAGACCTAGGAGTCAAGGAGTGAGACCTCCGCCAAACAGAAAGCCAAAGACCACCTCTGTAAGAGCACGCAGCTGGGCACAGAGCACATGTTCCATAAACAGCAGTTAAATTTAACTGAATTCCCAAGGCCCTAAAAGCCAACCTCTAAGACTAATCTCTCTGTGGAATCAAGCAATAAATGGGGATGTCCCCATGCCTGAAGACATAGACACATACGTGTGGGACTAGGGCAGAAATTCTATTCTGGCCCCTCCTCTTGGCTCCATGGCCCACTGCGCTGCACACGGCCTCGTAGGAGGAAAGCACTCCGGCATCCTGGTAATGGCAGAGTGTGCCAGAGGAGAGGTATCTTAGGAAGAAATGTGTCCTTTTATGAGATTCATGGCTTTCTTGCTAACAGGTGACATTTACAGTCCAAAACTAGTACAATCAGAATTTTGGTTTTTGACTTGAGGGAACAAAAGAATTATCACCTTCTATTTATATAATTATAGTTGGTGCCTTTTTCCCCACAACAGTTCAAAGTATTTGGTAGTTATTCTTTCATGAATTCTTAAAAATTCAGAAATACTGTTACAGAGTGGGGGAAAAGAGTTTCAAGAGACCTAGAGGTCAGGGTGCCTGGGTGGCTCAGTCGGTTAAGCATATGCCTTCGGCTCAGGTCAGGATCTCAGGGTCCCAGGATCGAGCCCCACATCCAGCTCCCTACTCAGCAGGAGCCAGCTTGTCCCTCTCTCTGCTGCTCCCCCTGCTCATGCTCTCTCTCTCTCTCTCTCAAATAAATAAACACAATCTTTAAGAAAAGAGAAAAAAAGAGACCTAGAGGTCTTGCTGGAGCTAGCAGAGCCAGACACTGGATCACTGATGCTAGTGTGATTTCACTGGTGTCCAGGGACTGCAGAGGCCTACGACCCTCCTGCTGTGGTTGTTGGGGAAGAAGCAAGGAAGGGACACCCTTCTCTTCAGCCAACCATGTATGCATTCATTTATTTATTCATTCACTAATCATTTATCAAGGAACTTTTTGTGTGCCAGGAACTGCACTAAGCACTTGGAGGAGAAGGGAGTTTTAAAGAAAAATAACTTTAAAGGATGGGGTTATTACTTTTAAAGGGGACAGGAAATCAGTCTGGGAAATGTGGTTAATAGGAAGAAAAGTCAGTCATGTCCTAAACAGAAGTCCTGGAACAGGGCAGTTGAAAAGTTCTCTTAAGCTCCCTGGCATAGTAAATTTGCATGACTTGATGAAGTCAATGATATATATATAGCATATATATGATATCATATATATCATATATATATCAATGATATATATATATCATTGAAGTCAGAGACTGGCCTAAAACCCAGCCCTGAATGCCTTTCAGAGAACTCCATGAGCCCAGCACAGAGAAAAGAACTCAGGCTTTGGAAGGAAACATACTTAGATTGAAACCCTGGGTTTACTTTTAATTAGTTTAGAATTAAACCTCTCTGAACCAAAATTTTCTCATGTGGAAAAATAGAGGTTAAAAAAAAATACTCACTGAAAAACGAGGCTATTAGGATCAAATGACATGCTGTATTTCCATTTCCAACAGAATGGAGTAATAGGAATCAGATTTTCCCTTCCACTTGAAACAACTGAAATACAAGACAAAATACAAGAAACAATAATTTTCAAGACACTGGACATCAGGCAATAAAAGGACAATGAACCCTTGAGAGATGGGAAACAAGTGAGGTAGGCCTACAATTGAGCCAGTTTAGTATCTTGAGAGAGTTTCTGGCCCATGAAACTGACATGCAGCCTGGTAGACTCTGAGTTAAAGATACACAGATTAGAGTCCAGACAGATCAAGTGACTAGAATTTGCAAGGCAGAGGGTGCCCTCAAGTATTCAGTAGAGGACTATAAAGATTAGTAAAATAATCCCAAGAGCTGACACAGGATCGGGAAGAGTCAATTTATCTGAGTGGAAAACAATAATCCGTGGGACATTAGGTAGACCACTCAGGAGGATTTTGCCTCAAAAGTGGTGCTCAAAATCAACCTTACACTAAACACTCCCCTGTGTTTCTGACTAACAAAGCTCCAAAGCAAGCCTCAAAAGGATCACACTGTTTCCAAGTAACTTAATTATGTCCTGGAATAAAGCTCAAGAATATTTATAGGTACACAAATGTATCCAGCACCCTAAAATTTTAAATTTACAATGTGAGGCACCCAATCAAATATTAACAAGCAGGCAAAGAAGCAGAAAAAAACAACCCATGACAAGGAGAAAAAAACCAATCAAAACCAACCACAAAAAAATACAGATGGACAATTAATAGACAAGGACATTAAAAAGTCATTATAACTGTATTTCACACATTAAGAAGCTAGAATGAGATTAAATATATTTGGGATTTATATGATATTCAAAGACCCAAAACAAACTCCTAGAAATGAAAATTAAAACTCCTGAGATGAGGGGCACCTCGCTGGTTTAATCGGTAGAGCATGGGACTCTTGATCTCAGAATCATGAGTTCAAGCCCCATGTGGGACATAGAGCTTACTTTAAAAAATTAATTAATTAAAAATAAATTAATACAATAAATCAATAAAACTCCTGAGATGAAAAATACAGTGGATGGGATTAATGTCAGATTAAACATTAAAGAAGAAAACATTTGTAAATTTGAAGATACAACAAAAGAAATTATCAAAAAATAAAACAGGAAAAGAGGATGAGAAAAAAATGAATAGAGCATCAGTGAACTGTGGAACAATCTCAAGAATTCCAAGTTATATTATCACTGGAGTCACCAAAGCAGAGGACAAAAATTCCTTTAAAGACAGAAACTACCAAAGTTCACTCAGGAGGAAAATTTACATCTACTAGAGAAATGAAATTGGTAGTTATAAAACCGTAACACAGGGGGTGCCTGGGTGGTTCAGTAGGTTAAGCGTCAGCCTTCAACTTGGGTCATGATCTTGGGGGTCCTGGGATGGAGCCCCACATAGGGCTCCCTGCTCAGTGGGGACTCTGCTTCTCCCTCTCCCTCTGCTTCCTTCTCCCCCCTGCTCATGCTCGTGCTCATGCTCCGTCTCTCTCTCTCTCAAATAAAGAAATAAAAATTAAAAAAAAAATGTAACACAGAAGAAGGGCACCTGGGTGATGCAGTCGGTTAAGCATCAGACTCTTGGTTTCAGCTTACATCATGATCTCAGGGTCGTGACATCGAGCTCCCGAGTGGGCTCTGCGCTTAGCGGGGATTCTGCTTCTCTCTCTCTCTCTCTCTCCCCCTCTACCCCTCCCCCACCACACTCTCTCTCTAATAAATAAATCTTAAAAAAAAAAAAAATGTAACACAGACGAAACTCTCGAGACTCAGATGAATTCACCAATGAGTTGTACAAAGATTTAAGGAAAGAACATTTCCAATCTGTACAAATATTTCCAGATAATTGAAGGGGCAAGAATATTCCCAACTCATTCTACCATTACACTGATACCAAAACCAGCAAAGACATTTCAGGAAAGAAAATTACTGATTCACGTTCCTCACAAACATCAATGCAAAAATTCTTTTTTTTTAAATAAAGATTTTATTTATTTATTTGAGAGAGAGAGCGAGAAAGAGAGAGAGCACAGAGGGAGAGGGAGAAGCAGACCCCCGCTGAACAAAGAGCTGGATAGCTGGATGCAGGGCTGGATCCCAGGACCCCAAGATCATGACCTGAGCTGTAGGCAGACGCTTAACTGACTGAGCCACCCAGGCACCCAGTCAATGCAAAAATTCTTAAGAAAATTTCAGCAAATCTAATCAAACAATATTTTAAAAGGCTAATACATGCTTATGTGAGTTTTTCCCCAGAAATGCATGATTGACTTTTTAGAAATCAACTAGTGTATTCACCATGTTAACAGAAAAAAAACAAAAAGGAAAAAATCTCAATACAGAAAACATATTTGACAAAATATTTCTGATTTTAAATATATATATATATACATACATATACACACATTCACACACACACACACACACACATATATATATACATATATATATATATATATATATATACACCTCTCAATAAACTTGGAATAGAAGGCAAATTCCTCAACCTGATAAAGAGTGGCTATGAAAAATTTACAGTTAATATCATTAATAGTGGTGAAAGACTGAATGCCTTCCCCTAGACAGGAACAAGTAAGGATGTGTGCTCTCACCATTTTTGTTCAACCTTGTACTAGAGGTTCTAGTCAGTCTAATAGGGCAAGAAAATCACATGAAAGGTATAAAACTGAAAAGGAAAAGTAAAACTCTTAATTCACAGGTGACATGATTGCTTATGAAGAAAATCCTGTGGAATCTGAAAAGAAAAATGCTCCTGGAATAAATGAGTTTAGTAAATTTTCAGTGTATAAGATTAATGCACAAAAATCAATGTATGTCCCTATACTAGCAAGAATCATAAACTGAAACTTTAAAATACTATTTACAATAGCATTAAAAATATGAAGTACTTAGAAATAAATCTGACAAAAGATGCATACTACTTATACATTAAAAACTATTAAAGATCAATGAGAGAATTAAAGAATACCTAAATAAATGAAAAAGATATACTGTGTTCATGGATCAGAAGATTCAATATTTTGGGGAGCCTGGGTGGCTCAGTTGGTTAAACATCGGACACTTGGCTTCAGCTCAAGTCATGATCTCAGGGTCATAAGATTAAGTCCCACGCTGGGCTCCCCATTCATCGGGAGTCTGCTTGGAATTCTTTCCCCCCCCCGCCCCTCCCCCTACTAATGCTCTCTCTCTCTTTTTTAAAAAGAAGATCTAATATTTTAATTATGTAAATTCTCCTCAAATTAATCTATAGATTTAATGCAATACCAATCAAAATTCCAGTAGAACTTTGTGTGTGTCGATATTGACAATCTGATTTTAAAATTCATATGGAAGCAAAAGACTTCTAGTGGAAAACAGAGAAGACAGTCTATGTGACCTTGGGTTAGCCAACGATTTCTTAGGTATGGGTCAAAAGCATGGCCCATAAAAAAATAAAGTGATAAATTGTACTTCATCAAAATAAAGAATGTTTGCTTTTCAAGAGACACTCTTAAGTGACATGCCACAGACTAAGCGAAAATTGCAAATCTTATATCTGATAAAAGACACAAGTCTAGGATATATAAAAAACTCTCAGCTGAATAATAAGAAACAACTCAATTTTTTTAAATAGGCAAAAGATTTGAACAGATATTTCACCAAAGAAAATATACAAATGGCAAATAAGCACATGAAAGGATGTTCAATATCATTAGCTATTACCACTACATACCTATTACAATGTCTAAAATTATAAAGGCTGACCAGAGTAAATACTGGCAAAGACATGGGCAATTGGAGCTCCCTATAGTGCTGGTGGGATGGAAGATGACACAACAACTTTGGAAGACAGTTTAGTAGCTCCTTAAGAAGTTAGACATACACTTACCATAGAACACAGTAATTCCACTCTTAGGTTATTTACCCAAGAAAAATGAAAGCATATACCCATTCAAAAACTTGCACACAGCAGCTTTCTTGTTTTATCAGTCAAAACTGTAAAAGACAAATATTCACCAACAGGCGGATGGATAAACAACTTGTGGGGTATACAAACAATGGAATACTCCTCAGCAATGAAAATGAGTGAAGTATGGATAAAAACAAGAGCATGGTGAATCTCAAAGTAATTATGCTGAGTGAAAATAGTCAAATAAAAAAAGAGTAGATACAGTGTGAGTCCATTAATGTAAAATCCTAGAAAATGTAAACTAATCGGGGTGCCTGGGTGGCTCAGTTGGTTAAACATCTGCCTTCAGCTCAGGTCATGATCCCAGGGTCCTGGGATCGAGTCCCCACATTGGGCTCCCTGCTCAGCAGGGAGCCTGCTTCTCCCTCTGCCCCTCCCCTCCACTTGTGTGCACTCTCTCTTTCTGAAATAAATAAATAAAATCATTTAAAAAAAAAAGTAAACTAATCTATAGTGACAGAAAACAGACCACTGATTGCCTGAGGACAAGTATTGGGATACAAAGAAATGTGACCAAGGGATTACAAAGAGACATAAAGAAATTTTTAGGGTGATGGCTGTGTTCATTATCTTGAGCATGGTGATGGTGTATAAAAATGTTAAAACTTACCAAACTGTATGATCTAAACACGTGCACTTAGTTGTATGTCAATTATACCTCAATAAAACTGCCTTTTAAAAATTATGTAACAATATGGCTTCACATATCAATTCTACCAAATATTTAAGGAAGAATTAACACCAATCATCAAATTCTTTCAAAAAATTGAAGAGGAGTGGCTCAGTCGTTAAGCATCTGCCTTCGGGTCATGGTCCCAGGGTCCTCGGATCGAGCCCCTGATCGGGCTCCCTGCTCAGCGGGAAGCCTGCTTCTCCCTCTCCCACTCCCCCTGCTTGTGTTCCCTCTCTCGCTGTGTCTCTCTCTGTCAAATAAATAAATAAAATATTTTTTAAAAGAATTGGAGGGAATAATTCCTAACTCATTCTATTAGGCCAGCATTATTCTGATACTAAAGTCAGATAAAGACACCAGGAAGAAGAAGGAGAAGAAGAAAAAAGAAGAGGGGGAGGAAGAGGAGGAAGAAAGAAAAAAAGACAATAAAGAGATGAAATGGAAATTAAAACTAATATCCCTTAAAAATATAGACACAAAAATCCTCAACAAAACTTCAGCAAATTAAAAATTATATAACATTTGTAAGGTACCTCTCACATAGTGGGTCCTAAATAAATGTAAATTTTTCCTTTTAATAAGTATGTTTTACAACCATAAACTAACAGGATCTTAACTCCTGGCTAGGGGAGCTCTTTCCTCACCAGAAAAAGTATAGGGACAAGTTTTGAAAGCTAAACTGCTTCATCATCTTTGCGTTCAGTTTTCCCAAAGCTCGTAGCTACCCGCTCTCAGCAATGCCCTCAGAGAGGCCGGCGAAGTGAGAGAGGCTGGGCTGGCTTCACTCCTCACTACCTTCATGTCTCAGAGCCATTATCTTTGGCAACCTAACCCAACTTAATGGCTTATCAAAAATGCAAGGTTCTTGACTTCTGTACCCCCCACTGCCCCAGAGTAGTATTTGGCATGTGGCCGGTGCTTGATAAATGCTGAAAGAAGGAAGAAATGAACAAAAGCAGCAAAGTTTCCACTCCTGTTCCTGTCTGTCTGCAGCTCCCTGGCTAGTGTAGGTCCTAGAAGCCCCATACAGAGGATTCTGTGGAGCCCAAGTATGTGTGATAAAGGCCAGCAGACGCCGCTTTGCCTGCGAGAGAGGAGTAGAAGACCCACGAGGGTGAAGCTGGGGCCTCCTGAGACCATTCCCGGCAGAAGCTGACAAGCCCCTGAGGCCAGGCCTGGCCCCCATCAGCACTGTTTGAGAAGAGCAGGAGAGAGACAGGCATCCTCCCCATTTCTACACAGGGTCCAGTGAGGTTCTGGGGCAGAGAAGGGGATGCATTTCCATTTTGACATCTTGAGCGCTTTGCAGCTTCCGGAGTGCAGAGAGACAGAACAGTGCTCTCAGGGAGAGAACAGGGAGGGTGGTGCAGGCAGCCTTCAGCTGACAAACCTGGGGGAGACCCGAGCAGAAGCCTGAGAACTGTTGCTCAAAGCCAAGACTGATGGGTGTGGGGGTGGGAGGAGGGGATGCAAGTGGGAGCAAGAGGTTTAGGACATCTGAAGGATCACGGTTAATGTGGCCTCATTCATACCCGCAGACTGGTGGGAAGGAGGAAATCTGGGATATGTCCGTTGGAAAAAGAGCTCTTCGTGACAAGCCCGCCGAAAACAATGATCTCTAAGCATTATCTATAAGACAGGAATCTAAGAGCATACATTAGGAAAATATAAGTTATCTTGTGATCCTGGCTCCCCACTAGCTTTAAATGCTGGCTTTTCAGAGGGTCGCCTTCACCACTCATCACTTTCAGATATGCTGAAAGTTAAGATTACCTACGTGTTCTTAGCATGTTCATAAAAGTCTCCCTCTAAAATGCCTCACAAAAGACCCCAGGGTTCTTTAGGCACAGTTCAAATAAGTTCATTTCAATGATCTGAATGGGGTCTTCAGGCAAATCCTAACTTTAATGATGAAGGAAGAAGAGCCTTGATATGCTTCCTGGATGTCTTAGCTCTGGGAGGGCTGAGCTCTGCTCTGAGAGCCACTGCAGCTCTGGGTCTTAGTATCACCCGTGATTTTTGCACCGATGCCTTTCCACAGCTGTTTCACCTCTTAGGCACTCTGCTAAGGCATCAGAACCATTCTCAGTTCCTCCATCGTGATTTGCTAGCAAAACAGAGATTATATTTTAAGATTGTCATGTTGCTAGGGTTCCAAACTCTTGTGCTCAAAGAGAAAAGATGGACAGCATGGAATGGTAGAAAGAACTGGATTGGGAGCCTGGAGATACAGATTCTAGTCCTGGCTCTGCCCTTTCTTATGAGTGAATGCCCTGGAATCAGTCTAATTAACTTGTAACTCATTGGTCAGCCTTCCCTACCACGACTGTGCTGTGCCAGGGGAGGCAGAATTGAAAAGGAATGTCATTGTATCATATGACCTCACTGATATGAGGAATTCTTAATCTCAGGAAACAAACTGAGTGTTACTGGAGTGGTTGGGGGTGGGAGGGATGGGGTGACTGGGTGATAGACATTGGGGAGGGTATGTGCTACGGTGAGCACTGTGAATTGTGCAAGACTGTTGAATCACAGATCTGTACTTCTGTAACAAATAATGCAACATATTTTAAGAAAAAAGAAAAAGAAGAAGATAACAGGAGAGGAAGAATGAAGGGGAGTAAGTCAGAGGGGGAGAGGAACCATGAGAGATGATGGACTCTGAAAAACAAACTGAGGGTTCTAGAGGGGAGGAGGGTAGGGGGATGGGTTAGCCTGGTGATGGGTATTAAAGAGGGCACATTCTGCATGGAGCACTGGGTGTTATGAACAAACAATGAATCATGGAACACTACATCAAAAACTAATAATGTAATATATGGTGAGTAACATAACAATAAAAAATTAAAAAAAAAAAGAAAAGGAATGTCATTAACCTTGGGTCAAGGGAAGACCTGGATCTTCCATTTGATATCCAGATGGGTTGAGCGGCCTAGCCCATTCCAAGATCTCTTTGTTTTGATTTGTTTTTAAAGATTTTATTTATTTGTCGGGGGGGGCAGGCAGAGGGAGAAGCAGCAGGCCCCCCTCTGAGCAAGGACCCCAATGTAGGACTCGATCCCAGGACCCTGGGATCATGACCTGAGCAGACTCTTAACCAACTAAGCCACTCAGGCGCCCCTTCAAGAGCTCTCTGTAGGAAATTTTTCTGTTATTCAGTTTCCAAATGGCCTGGGGCTCATCCATTCTCTCAGCAGAGACGTATATGCTGAGGTGGCCATAAGAAAAATATCCCTTGTAAGGCGAGAACTAGGTAAGCAAACATTCAGTTGGTGCTACCCCTGAAACTTAACTTGAAAAATTATACTTCCTGGCTTCTGTGAATTAATAGAACTCAGGGAGAGATCAACCTTGGTTTTCTGCAGGACATATTGGCATAAGTGCCTTAGCAATTAATAAGTTAATATAACCCACATAACATGCTTTCCATGAAAAGCACCCACCACATACTAACAAAGCTATCATTTCATTTTTCATCATCATATATAAGGTTTGCGAGAGCAGAGACTTATTTTTGCCTTTCTTCACTGTAATATTTCTAGTGCAATAGAACAGTGCCTGGCTCATGGCACTGAATGTTTATCCATAAATGTTTCTCAAATAAAGGAATCATTTAATAAGATACTTGTGAATTGAATCTGTATGCAATGCTTTGGAGAATCACCAAATGTATGTAACCTGCCTTGATCAAAATAATGGTAGTTTCATTTTGCCTAACAACTTTCTGTGAATACCCTCACATTTCCTTACTCATTCCTTCAGGTGGTCTACTAGCATCCTCGGGAGACTGGTAGAGACCCCAGCTTTCTTTTAAAGAAGAAAGCTGGAAGTTCATTATTTCACAGTTGTAGATTAAATCTCAACCTATCCAGTGCTATGCCTACAAGATGGTGCTCTTCAGACTCCATCAGCAGGTTAACAAGCCCTGTAGACCATCTTTGCAGCTTGCTCCCATCCACCATTAAAAGAGAGAGAATAAAGTTTTTATGAATAGATTGCCTAGATAAGTAAAATATATCACTATAATACTCATTTAGTGCTTTTATGATTTCATTAAAGGAACTACCTGGTTTCGATATTCTTGGTTGATAGATACCTAAATAGAAAGAATCTAATGAATTGAAACCTTGTATCCACAAAATAATGCAAATCATTCCAATTTTCTTGAGAAAAGATTTTTTAAATGTAAATTTATTTAAATTCAATGAATTAACATATAGTATATTATTAGTTTCAGAAGTAGAATTCAGTGATTCATCAGTTGCATATAACACCCAGTGCTCATTACATCAAATGCCCTCCTTAATGCTTATCATCCAGTTACCCCACCCTCCACCCACCTCCCCTCCAGCAACCCTCAGTTTGTTTCCTATGGTTAAGAGTCTCTTCTTCGGTGCCTGGGTGGCTCAGTAATTAAGCGTCTGCCTTCGGCTCAGGTCATGATCCCAGGGTCCTGGGATCGAGCCCCACATCGGGCACCCTACTCCACGGGAAGCCTGCTTCTTCCTCTCCCACTCCCACTCCCCCTGCTTGTGTTCCCTCTCTCGCTGTCTCTGTCAAATAAATAAATAAAATCTATAAAAAAAAAATGTCTCTTATGGTTTGTCCCCTGCTCTGATTTCATCTTATTTTCCCTTCATTCCCCTATGAGCCTCTGATTTGTTTCTTAAACTCCACATATGAGTGAAATCATATAATTGGCTTTCTCTGACTTATTTCACTCAGCATAATACCTTCTAGTTCCGCCCACATCGTTGTAAATGGTAAGAGTTCATTCTTTTTGATGGCTGAGTAATATTCCATTGCATACATGTACCACCTCTTCTTTATCGATTCATCTGTCGATGGACATCTATCTGGGCTCTCTCCACAGTTTGGCTATTGTGGACATTGCTGCTATAAACATTGGGGTGCAGGTACATCTTTGGATCACTACATTTTTATCTTTGGGGTATATACCTAGTAGTGCAATTGCTGGGCCAAAGGGTAATTCTATTTTTAACTTGAGAAAAGGCTTTTTAAAAACAATATACTTCAAAGATTTCCAGTGGGATAACAAATCCCCACTGCCTCCTGTTCTTAGTCCTAGAAGATAATGCCCTCTGGCAGCTGGTCTAAGGCCTGTTTATGATCAGAATTGCTTCAGAGCTTTTAAAAATGCAGATTCCAGGGCTCAACCCCTGGCCACTCCATCACCCCATACGATACCCAAGATTCTGCTATAGTAGGTCTGGGATATGGTTTCGAATCTGCATGTGGAAAATGGTCCTCAGGTGGTTTTGTTGAGCAACAAAATTTCAAAACCACCGTATATACTGTGCTGCCATATGCAAATCTCCCCAAATCACTGATTATAAAGTCAGGGGCTCCTTTCCTCTTATTCGAAAGGAAAGGACTGTGTTTCTTAACCTTCCAGTCCTGGTGCGAATACAGGAGCTCCAAACTCACACGCCTGCAGGCCAAGGTATATAACATAACTGCATGAAGGAGGCAGAAAGGGAACACTGGGGCCTGTAGCAAACATGACTGATCAAAAAGAGACAGATACTTACCAGTTCTAACCAAGTGTGAACATGAGCCCAGCATTGCCAGAGCTTCCAAGTTTTCAAAAGCAGCTAGAAACCCAGATTTTATGAAAAATGTCCTATGAAGGCTGAAGACCTCTGTAGGTAGCATGTGGCCCAGAGGTCATACAATCTCAGGCTCTGTACAACAGCGCAGACAAAACCCTTTTAGGCAGCGTATTCATCTCCTGAGGCTGCTGGAATAAACTATCACAAATCAGATGGCTTAAAACAACAGAAATTTATTCTCCTACAATTGTGGTCAGAAATGCTCAATCAAGATGTTGTCATGACTGATTGCTTCTGGCTCTGAGGGAGAATCATTCCAAGCTGCTTTCCTTGCTTCTGGTGGCTGTTAGTTATTCTGTTTGTGGATGCATCTCTCCCATCTGCCTCTGTGTTCAGTGGTCTTTTCCCCTGTGTGTCTCACCTGTCTCTGTCTTCCCTTTTATTCTAAGATCTTGTCTTTGGATTTAAAATCCAGGATGATTTCATTTCAAGATCCTTAATTACACTTGCAAGGACCCTTTTTTCCAAATGAAGGTCCCATTTACAGGATCCAGGGGTTAAGATTTGGACATTACTTTTTTGAAGCCACTAGTCAAACCACTACAGGTGGGTTGGCATTTAAAAAAATCCAAATCCATTATTTCAATCAAAGTATATTTTTTCCAACCTTTCCCACATGTACTATTTTACTACTATGATAGAAATTACTTACACCCTGGCAGAAAACTTGATTGCAAGCTCAGGTATATTTTTATTTCTTACATGCTTCCTAGATTTACGTTCCTTTATATTCTATTAGCATCATCCCATTGCCCTGTTTCCACCATTGCTTCTCAAGTCAGGGATGGGAGGCAAAGGGACCTCTGCCTCTCTGCAGTATTCCACCATGGCGGATCTCCTTGACTGGAGAGAATCATCTCTCCATATGTATGGGAAGGCAGAAAGGGTGATAGTGGAAGAGCAGAATGGATAAGGTATTGAGTGAAGAGAGAGAAAAATAGGCAAAGTAGGAGTCTGGGCCCAGGCATGAGAGAAAAAAAGCAGGAAATATGATTCATGTGAAACAGCTCCTTGAAAGAATTCTGTTCTTCCAAGGGGAATTTTGTAGACACCCCAAACTCCAGTGTGATCTTTAGTGCCATCTACTGTGAAGCATGGAAACCAGCTCAGACCTGAGCTAGGAAAACAAAACAGTGGGTCCCACCTTCAATCTAAACTTGAGGGGCATTTTTATTGAGACTAGACCCTTACCTGTCTAATAAGGATCCAAGACTCCCAGCAAACCCCTGACCATCTTCTGTGCATTCCTCACACTTTATGCACATGTGGTTCCAGAATTCATCCACGTGTTGCAACTTATCTCCCAAGCTAGTCAGTGAGCTCTGTAACATCGGGAACTCTATCTCTTTCCTTTCTATCCTCAGCACAAGCATGGAGTCTGGCACAGAACAGCATCTCCAAAACTAAACAAACAAATAAAAGCCTATTGAATATAAGGGAAACTCAACTTAAGAATTCTATTTCTTGGGGCCCCTGGGTGGCTCGGTCCGTTAAGCATCTGACTTTGGCTCAGGTCATGATCCCAGCTCAGCAGGTAGTCTGCTTGTCCCTCTCCCTCTGCCCCTCCCCACACCCTCTGTTGCTCTCTCTCTCAAATAAAATCTTAAAAAAAAAAAAAGAAAATTCTACTTTTTATCAACCATTACTTGACATATTTGTAGAAACCAAATGGCAAAACAAACCACAAGAGAAAAACTGCATTACCTATGGTTTAACGAAGCCTTTGGGCTTTCTTTAGCCCTCAGGAAGTACACTCAGGGCCCAGTCACAGTGGGGAGTGGGCTGCTGTGCTCCATGGACAAAATCACCCTATGCAGCATGCTGATCTTGCCCTAATGTCATCCAAAGGGCAAAGAGGTAAAGTGTGCACAGGTGTATAGATGTATGAAATAATACAAAATACCAATTGGTTTCCTTTTTTTTAAGATTTTTTATTTATTTGAGAGAGCAGAGGGAGAGGGAGAAGCAGGGTCCCTGCTGAGCAAGGAGTATGATGCAGGACTTGATCCCAGGACCCTGGGATCATGACCTGACCCAAAGGCAGAGACTTAACCGACTGAGCCACCCAGGAGTCCCCCAATTGGTTTTTGACCCCAGTTCCTGACACAGAGCTCTGGAAATTCCTTTAACTTCCTGGGTGATAGAAGCATCTTTTGTTCTGATGAGGTGACTCTTGGTAGGTTCTTGGATGGGAACTGGTCACCAGAAAGATGAAGCCATGGTTCAAGACGAAGCTTAGAATTTTCAGCTCCCTTCTCATTCTCTGGGGGAGGGAGAGGGGCTGGAAATTGAGTTAACAATCTGTCATACCTACATGATGAAGCCTCCATAAAAATCCCAACAGTACAGGTTCTGAGAGCTTTCACGTGGGTGAACACGCGGAGGTGCAAGGATGGTGGTGTGCCCAGAGGGCATGGAAGCTCCACACCCCTTCCCAGACACCTCGCCTTGTGCATCTCTTCCATCTGCTTGTTCCTGAATTATATCCTTTTATAATAAACTGGTAATCTAAGTTAACAGTTGTCCTGAGTTCTGTGAGCTGCTTTAGCAAATTATCAAAGCCGAGTAGGGGCCATGGGAACCTGTGACTTACAGCTAGTTGCTGAGAAGCACAAGAGACAACCTGGGCTCGCGATTTTGAGACGAATATGAAGCGGGGTGAGGAGTCTGTAGGTCTGCACTAACCTCAGGCAGAAGTGTCCGATTTGAATTGAACCGTATGACACCTTGTTGGTGTTAACGAGTTGGAGCATTGCTTGGTATGGAGGAAAAACCCTACACAACTGGTGTAAGAGTGTTGAGTCTGAGTAAAGGCAAACACAGTGTGTTTTTCCTAGACAAAGTGGGAGGAGAGCATATTCCAGCAAGTGACTGTTGCTGCTTGCATCTCAGAGCTAAGCCAGTAATGGAAATAGCATAACCTAATAACACAACCACGCACATAACCTTTACCTCAGTGGTCCTCAACTTTGGCTGCACATTATCACCTAGAAAGCTCTTGGTAAGTCTGATGCATAGGCTGCCTCCCAAACCAATTAAATGAAGAATCTCTAGGGGTGGTACCCAAACCTAAGTATTTTTTTAGTTTCCCAGGTGGTACACTGTTGGTGGGGATGTAAAATGATGCAGCCACCGTGGAAAACAGTATGGCGGTTCCTCAAAAAATTAAATACAGAGCTACCTTACGATCTAGCAATTCCACTTCTGGGTATTTATCTGAAGAAAATTAAAATAGGAACTCGAAAACATATGTGTGTCCCCCCATATTTACTGCAGCATTATTTATAATATCCAAGATATGAAAACAACCTAAGTGTCTATCATTGGATGAATGGATAAAGAAGATGTGGTACATATATACAATGGAGTATTATTCTGCCATAAAAAAAGAATGAAATCTTGCCATTTGAGACAACATGGAGGACTTTGAGGCCATTATACTAAGTGAAATAAGTCAGAGAGAGAAAGACAATTATCATATGCTCTTACTTCCACGTAGAATCTTAAAAAAACAACAAAGACCCCAAAACCAAGCTCACAGATAGAACAGATTGAGGGTTGCCAGAGGTGCAGGTGGGGTGGGGGGGGAAGGTGGGTACAATGAGTGAAGGGGTCAAAAGGTACAAAAAAGGTATAAAATAAGTCATGGGGACATAATGTACAACATGGTGACTATAGTTAATAATACTATATTGCAGGGGCGCCTGGGTGGCTCAGTCATTGGGTGTCTGCCCTCGGCTCCCGTCATGATCCTAGGGTTCTGGGATCGAGCCCCGCGTCGGACTCCCTGCTCAGTGGGAAGCCTGCTTCTCCCTCTTCCACTCCCTCTGCTGTGTTCCCTCTCTCGCTGTGTCTCTGTCAAAATAAATAAAAAATCTTTAAAAAAAAATACTATACTGCATATTTGAAAGTTATTAAGAGATCTTAAAAGTTCTTATCACACACAAAAAAATTCCCCAGGTATGTTAGTTTTCTATTACCGCTGTAAGGATTTGCCATGGACTTCATGGCTTAAAACAAAACACATTTATTATCTTTTATGTCTATAGCGCAGAAGTCCAAAAGAGGTCTCACTGGGCTAAAATCAAGATGTTGGCAGATTTGCATTCCTTATTGGAGGCTCTAGGGGAGAATCAGTTCTCTCACCTTTTCCAGGTTCTAGAGGCCGAAGAGTTCTTTATTTTTTTAACATTTTATTTATTTGAGAGAGAATGAGAGAGAGCACATGAGAGAGGGGAGGGTCAGAGGGAGAAGCAGAACCCCGCCAAGCAGGGAGCCTGATGCGGGACTCGATCCCAGGACTCCAGGATCATGACCTGAGCCGAAGTGAAGAGCTCTTTAAATCGTCAAAGCCAGCAACCATCAGTGGAATCTTGCTCATATTAGGTCACTCTGACATTGACTTTTCTGCCCCCTCCTCCCACATTTCAAGACCCTTGTGATTGTGTTGGGCCCACCCAGATTATCAAGAATAATCTCCTATCTTAAAGCCAGCTGATTTACAATATCAAATCCATCTGCTACATTAATTCCCCTTTGCCATGTAATGTAACATATTCACAGGTTACCAAGATTAGGGCATGTCAGGCCATTATTACCATATCAGATGACTCCAATGTGAAGCTGAGAACTACAGGTCTACCCATAAGATGGACTCAAGAAATGGCTCAGTTAGCAAGCTGAGCCATGATGGAAGATTGGAGGCACACTGAAAAACTGGAGTGTTGGGGGAGGGTGGAGAAAGGGGCAACAGCTAGCCTCACCAATTTTACATTGTTGCAGAACTTGTCTTGCAGTAGGAGGGGTTTGTCATATGATTTATCATCCCTCAGCCTCTGAGAGTCCTGGGAGGTTAAACCGTACACTATCCCAAGGATGGTGGGACTACCTCCACGCTGGAGTAGCCATTGAAGAAAACGTAGGTCATTTCACAAGATGGGGCTTTAGCAGACTTTGGGGACCGGTAGCTAACAGCTTCCTCCTTGTTTTATGTTCACTCAGAGCCTGGGTGTATGCCAGATTCTCAAGTGCTCTGGAGCTTTCCCCCCATGGTGGAAGATACAAATTACCTATCCACAGGTTGATTATGGCTTGAAGATACTTTTTTAAGATTTTATTTATTTGTCAGAGAGAGCACATAAGCAGGGGGAACTGCAGGCAGAGGGAGAAGCAGGCTCCCTGCTGAGCAAGCAGCTGGACATGGGACTCGATTCCAGGACCCTGGGATCATGACCTGAGCAGAAGGCAGACATTAACTGACTGAGCCACCCAGGCGTCCCTTGAAGATACTTTTTGACTGGCCAATATTTTTAGTCACACACAAACATTCAGGATTTCTGGCTTTTCTTCAAAGACCTAGCTTTGCTGGGACAGCACTTCTGCAGGACAGCTCTCAGCTGCTGCCTTTTGATGGAGTCCTTATTCTCTGGTTTGCTGCAGGCTTCATCCTAACCTCTTTGTTTCATGCCTGCTCACTTCACACATTTATGTTACTTGCCTAATCTGGAAGGTATTTGAGTTCACAAGATTCCCCCTCCTTCACAATTCCTATGCCTAAAGTTAGACAAAATTCTCATAAATACCCATTTGCAAGTCATCAATACAAAAGTGAACCGCTCTTAGATGTTAACTAGACTTATTGTGATCTTTTCATAATACATACAAATAACGAATCATTATGTTGTACTCCTGAAACTAAATGTTTTGTCAATTATATCTCAATAAAAAAGAAATAAAAAGAAAATGGAAACTCATCCCCACTCCCCACCCCCAAAAGAGGGAACAGTTCTCCACTGGGAAAGATGGGATACAGGCCAAGGGCATGGCCTGAACACAGAAAACCCTTTCCTCACAACTGAGGGAGCGCACCAAGGGGAGCGAAGACCAGCATCTGAGTAAATGGCCTGAGTCACCATGTATTCCAGTGAGCAAAGTTGGTACAAATCTCTTTGTAGGAAATGAAGCAGAAAGCTGCCCAACTGTAATTTCTGTCCACTGGCCTTCCTTCAGTCTTTGGAGACACACAATCAACTTCACTCTTCTTTCATACCCACAGACTTCCAAAATTTTGAACACAACTACCATTACCCCTGCCAGCCTCTTCCCACTTCCAAAGGCTTCTTTCCAATAAGCCTAATTCCCTGGACAACTCTAAGATATAGTTGGGACTTCATCTTCATTCTGACAAATCCCTAGCTTGGCTGTGCCACCCAAATGTGCTATTCCAAAGTCAGCAGCTTAAGAGAGTGAGAGGACAGAAGGGCAGTCAGAGTAGATCTTCTGACTCAGACCCTGGTCCTCTAACACCTGTCCTAACACTGCATGAGCTTACAGATTAGAAGACAATTGAGGATTCCCAAACTGAGGCCCTTTGAGGTACAGGGGCATGACAAGACATAGCCTTCCCTTTCCATGGCTCCAGGGGAAGATCCTCCCTTAAGGAACACACCAAGTCTTTGTAATGGATAAAATCCAAAAACCCTACTCTGTCCTTATATCCTTTCTCCTCAATGGGCTGACACAATTTTGTAAGGATGACACCCTACCTTTAAAATATGCTTCGCCTCAAGAGGTTAAGAGTCCATTTGAAAGGGCCTGTAAAGTAAGCTGGGGTGGTGGATGGTGACAACTTGTTTCTTTTCCATGGCATTGCTCATTAAGTCAGCTTTGGCATAATAAGGAGATGAAATTCAAGCCAATCTGTGAACTGCTGGTTTTACAGTTTTAATAGACAGGATTGATGCTGCTGGCTCAAATGAGATTTGAGGTTAGATGTAGTTTTGGTTTAACGTTCCTTTATTTCATTAAATGAGATAGCGTATGTAAATCACTTAAAGTTACTGGAACATGTTCATTTTTATTACTAATCCATGTTTTCTGGCCATTCTTAACCATCTTTACATCCACCACAGTCTTTACGATGGTTCCCACACGTAGCTGTCAGTCAATGAAGGAGAGTAAACTGATACTGGAGACGTTAGTTGGCTGTCTCCGACATGCAGTTATGGGGCCACTTACACCCATCCCTTCCACAGAGACCAGAACAAAGAGCTTAGGCTACAAGGTTTGGGTAGCTGAGGAAAGTTGTTAAAGTGGGTTAGCAGGTTCTTAAAACTTGGGATCATGTCAACAGCAGTTCCATCTGGAGGGAGACAGAGTGGATTAGATGTTCTCTCAAATCTGACTCACGTCTATGGATATCCTACTCTCTTTACAGTCTTTTGGCACAGAATGCTATGCTACCTCACTTGAGATCATTCCTACAGAACCAATAGGAAGATAAAGTGAAAGCAAACCAGTGATCAAATTTGATTGTCTTCCATCCTAAGGAGCTTGGTGTATAGTCTTTAAGGCATCAGCATCTGTCAGGGGCTCCAGCTGGGAATCCTATTCAAGGACACAGCATAAGAAGCACAGAGAATCAACCCAAGTGGTACTAAAGAAGACAGGATGGGAGGACATTTTTTATTTCCCCAGATCTTCAGGCAACCTCACTAAGCTGGAGGTCGCATGCAGCTGAGTATGAAACCAAGAAAAATATGAGGCTTAAAAAATATTGTGCATTATAATTCTTCAATCTCTGGAAGGCTAGGAGCCCAAGGTCAGTGTGGCAGGAAGCAGTGCAGATTCCCAGCCCAGCAGTCACACAATCTTCACGGTCTTGAGCATATCTGACAGTATATATGTGTCATCCCAACCCTTCCCAGGCTTCCTCAGGGTCTGCTCCAAGGCCTGGGCCATTTCCAAGAGCTCTGGCGTGGCAACTTTTTGCTCCGGGTGCAGCTGACAGAACAGGATCTCATTTACTTCACCCTCAATTCGCCGGACATACAGGAGAGGGAAGACTGCTTTGAGCCCAGTCAGCACTGAGTCCTTCAGCCCCAAGTCCCGGCACACAAGGTTGAGGATAAAGACACCTACAGGGTGGGAAGGAAAGAGTCATGTCTCGCAGATCAGGGGACATGTTGGAGACAAGGTTCAGCTCTGAGGAATACACCGATTCCTGCCACAGGGAAGCTGGTAGCCTAAGAAAACACAGCTGCGGTGAGTTTGCAGAGAGCACAATGCGTATGAAGGCAGGAATATGTGAACTATGAGAAAACTTAAAGCTAATTTCTTGCTCTTCTGTGCTAACAATTTACTTTACCATTCTCCATGCCTGTTTCCCAAAGAAATGCTTTGAGAAAGAAGTAATTAATACCCCAAGAAAAAAATGTACTAACTCCAGAGGGGTGTTACATTCTTGACATATACATTACGGAGTATTTATCTGCCAGGAAGAGGGCCAAGGTTACCCTGACCTATGACAATGAAGGGTCCCAAAAACTGTTCACCTAAGTACCTGACACCAAATCAAAACATCTGGAAGACTGTCAACATAAGGACTAAGAGCTCTAGCTTCCAAGTCACAAGGACATCAGTTGGAGCCCCAGCTTGTTACCTTGTGTCACCCTGGCAAAGTTTCCTTACTTCAGTTTCCTTATCTGAAAATGGGCTGCTATGAAGATGAAACAGCATTAACACCTAGGGCAGCCCACATGGAAAGAAATCAAATGGTAGCTAGCATGACCAAGTTGGGGGAAATGTAAATTACTACACATTGTAAAACTGGTAACATCTAGGAAACCCCAGCTTACAAGTAAACTATGATCCAGTAATTACAACCCTGTCTATATGCCCGACAGACCTGCAAATATATTTCACCAAAAGCCATCTACTAGAATGTTGATGTCATTACTGCTTCTAAAAGCCCAAGTAGGAAATGACCCAACACCAACAGCAGAATAGAGAAATGAACGCAGTATAGACACACAATGATACTACACAATAATATAAATAATAATGTAAACACAACACTATGGATAAACCTCACAAAGATCATGTTTGGTAAAAGAAAAATAACATGTAACATAAGGTTCCATTTATACGAAGAACAAAAATGGGCAAAACTAAGCTGTACTGACTGAGGTTAGGATACAGGTTATCCTTCAGAGGAGGAGGAGTTATTGGAAGGAGGTAAGAGGTGACTTTCTGGGGGGCTACAAGTGTTCTGTGTTTGAGGAAAGTAAACGGGTGTGTGTAATTCGGGGAAATTCATCGAGCTACACACTTATGACAGAACCATTTTTCATTAAAAAGAAAACAATTTTTAAAGGACCCATCCCTCCTCCCTCCCCAACCTTTTGTATCTCCTACCTTCAGGAGTCAAGATGCTTTTGACCTTCTGCAGGAAAGGCTGGTCCACAAAAGCTGGTGGTGGACAACTCATTCCCAGTGTTGGGTCCTTACTGTCGACATCAAACATGACGGCATTGTAGCGGGGCCGTGCTGGGAAAGAGAAGCAAACGAGTCTTTGTCTAACACCATCTACCTTCCTACACCATATGTCCCCTGTGACCTGTGGTGGCCGCAGGTGAGGTAGCTAAGTCAGAAGGATGACATGGAGGTTGTGGTTTGTCTGTAAGGGCACTGATGTCACTGTCCAGGGGAGTTGCTGTCCTTCGGGGTTCTGCTGTGAGCACCCCACATGACAGACAGGGCTTTTACCTGATCTTTTCCTCCACATTTAAAAGCACCTTCCATAAGCACACACATTCATGGGATCCGTGCTAGTACGATCACTTCTTGGTTAAGAGTCCATCTATAGGCCGGAAGTGAGTCTTGTTGGCTCCGCCCCCGTTATCGGTACCTCGCGAGACTTCGCAAAGTCCTCCCTTTACCGTCTGAGCTGCCGACATGCCGTCTAGACTTAGGCAGACCCAGAAACTTCGCGGGCCACGTGAGCCACGGCCACGGCCGCATCGGCAAGCACCGGAAGCACCCAGGAGGCCGGAGTAATGCTGGTGGCATGTATCACCACAGGATCAACTTCAACAAATATCACCCAGGTTACTTTGGAAAAGTTGGTATGAGACATTACCACTTAAAGAGGAACCAGAGCTTCTGCCCAACTGTCGACCTTGATAAACTGTGGACCTTGGTCAGTGAGCAGACACGGGTAAATGCCGCCAAAAACAAGACTGGAGCTGCTCCTATCACTGATGTGGTGCGATCGGGCTACTACAAAGTTTTGGGAAAGGGAAAACTCCCAAAACAGCCTGTCATCGTGAAGGCCAAATTCTTCAGTAGAAGTGCAGAGGAGAAGATTAAGGGTGTCGGGGGCGCCTGCCTTCTAGTAGCTTGAAGCCACGTTTGGACGTTTGGAGGGGTTCATTAAATGCTAACAAGTGCTAAAAAAAAAAAAAAAGTCCATCTATACCAGTAATTTTCAATCCCAGCTGAACATTAGGGTCACCTGGGAATATTCAAAATACTTTTGAGAACCTGAGCTCCATTCCTGACCACCTGAATCAAAAACCTTGATGTGGGAAGGAATAGGTAGGAGAGGAGATAGGAAGCCACGGATATTTTTCTTAAACTCCCAGGTAATTCGAAATACAGGCAGAATTGAGAACTGTTGATTTAGGCAAAGCAGCTGCCTAAGTCTTTAGGGGCTGACCCAGCAAATGGTTGCAGGAGAAAATGTTCTCAAAGTTAGTGTATCTTTTCTAGTACTTGAACAATAGCTGGCTCAAGAAGGATTCTGCTAAATGGGTGAGAAAGAACGGATGAAGCATCAGATGCACTCCTTGCTATAACGGAAATAGTTTTTACAAGGGCTAAGCAATGCTACTGACCTTCAGCAAACTCTGAGACTATGATAATGATTATCCAATAATTAACAAGGACTACTGCATGCCCATTACTGTGCATGGCACAGATCTCGTTTTGGTTTCTTAGAGAGCAGAACATGTTGGCTCATCAAAGTCCAAGGATAACCACTGCCCACATTTGTAGCAGTGAGCCCTCCAATCATCTGGAAGGTGGCTGTTAGAGACGATTGCCAGGCTGTTCAAAACTGACTGACAGGCAGTAACGATGGCAACACATCACAGACTGAGTGCCTGCCATGAGCCTAGTGCAGTTTTAAATATTTCCCATGTACTAGCTGTGTTGGGTCTGGGCCCCCACACTGGCCCCAGCCTCAGAGAGGTAACCTGTGAAACTCTTGATATACTTAAGTTCAGTTTGCAATTAAAATTCCTGCACCATCTGTCCATCCCAGCACCAAAGTACTCACCCCGGGCATCCTGCTTTGCTATACCCTAACTGGGAGATGCTCTGATCCAGTGAGAACGAGCATCAGTTATGGAATGGGCAGACCAGGAAGGGTGGGTGGCCCAAGTTCCCAGGCTCACTTAACTGAACCAACCTGACTGACTTCTCCCTGAGGGACTCCTGCTCCGGGAAGCACCAGTCCCCAGGAGCCTACATACAAAGAGGCAAAAGAAGCACAGGAGCTATTGCAGAACATTAATATGCCTTTTGTCCTAAGTCTGAGACAGGAAATATTAGAGCAAAATGGAGCCTTAACTCCAGCAGCAGCACGGCCACCAGAACTCCTGCTGAGTAGCATCTGCTTCAGGGTTTCTCAACCTCAGCACTACTGACATTGGGGACAGATAATTCTGTGTTAGGGGTGGCTGTCCTGTGCACGGTAGGATGTTTAGCAGGATCTTTGGTCTCTACTCACTCACTGTCAGAAGCACCCTCACCCCGCGGTTACAAGGACCAAAGATGTGTGTGTAGACACTGCCCGATGCCCCCAAGTGTACAGCCACTGATCTACACGAATGCTGTTTGGCTCTCTCTCTGCTTCACCCACAGCTCAAAGACTAAAAAAACAACTCCCAACACACACCCCAACTTTTCTTCCCCTTTTCCTCACCTGGCTACAGACCTTGGGTTCCTTGGGAGGATGAGGAAGTGGCAAGGACACAGAGCCAGAAGAGAACCAAGAGAAAAGCCCACTGAGCTGTCAGCACCCCAAGGGCAGAAACGGTCGGTTTTATGTGCTGCTGTACCCCAGCCCCTAGCACAGTGCTGGGCACATGGCTGGCACTCCAGATTTACTGAATCAATACATCAACCAATGAATGAACAAATCAACGGGTGAAAGACTGGGACAATGCTAATTGTTCAAGATGAATTCTAGAGGCCCTTGTAGGCCTGCTGACTCTGGATGACTCTTCTCTCAACAACCCTCCAAATTCCCTAATAGCAGTACCTTCTCTTCCCGCCAGGCTGGTAATATAGTCCAGTCCATCTGCAATATGGACCTTCATCCGGTCACTCTGGGAGAAGCCAAACCACTGGGTGGCCACTTCCAACATGGAGGGGTCGATCTCCACAGCATCAACGCAGGACTTCGGGAAATGATCGTGGACAAACAGGGGGAGGCTGCCCCCACCCAGGCCTACCACCAACAATGCCAGTGGGGTCTCTGCAATAAAGAAATAAAGCATCATTTGACAATCTGCTCACTGAAAGTTTTGTACCAGCCTTGGGGAAGGCAAAGGAGGGAGTTGGATTATTGGCTCTGCCCAGGGGATACAAGATTTAGAGGCCCAGCCTGTCTCATCCCAGAACTTTAGGGCCAGTCTGACATCTGAAAACTCAACCGTGGCCTCACAATCCTTCCTTTACTAGATCCAGAAACTGTGTGTTATTATTACAGACGCTTAAAGATCCCAAAGCACTCAGCTGACATCATACCAAGAGTCCCCACCATAAGCATTATTAGATTTCCCCTAGGAATTGGGAGGGACAATGGCCAACATCTCGCTCATGATCACAAGGCAATGTAGATGCAATGCCCTCTGCCCACCTTTCAACTCAAAGGCCACAGCTGCCCTCTCAGAAACATCAACCCACCGACGGCAATCCATCCAAGTTCCAGAAATCACGGGAAAACAAAGGCCCAAAACCTAGTCCTAAGTACAGAGAAACCTCAGCAATCGCAGGCAGACAGAAGAAGACAAGAAATAAGAAAGAATCACCGAAAGGAGACATTAAATGTAAGATTAATATCTGAGGATTAAACCTAAGAACTGAGACTCCAGGGACATACATCAACACCAAGATAGGCTGGGAGTACAGGATGTTTCAGTAAGACATACTCAGGACTTTGGGTGAACAGTTACAAGCCCAGACAGAAAAATGAACATTTTTGCTACTATGGTCAGATCCAAACCTGTTATTAGTAATAAGGCTATGATTGTTCTACCTATAATACAGATTTTTTAATTAAGTAGAAATTCAAGAAAGAATTGCATCTGGTGCTCAAATAATACATTACTGAAAGCCAGAAATTCTTCTCAAGTGCACAAGAATTTCTGGAGTCATGATTTTAAATGTTCCATCTGGTTACATGGGTAGACACATATACAAACACTCATCAAAATGAACAACTTAAAATCTGTACTTTATGTATCTCACTGAATACATTTTATACTTTAATATTTTAAATAAATGAATAATGAAAAAATTTAGACACCCACATGTGCAGCCATTTTGAGATTACAATCTGAGTTTGAGGGAAAAGCTACTGGATGTTTATTAACTTAGAAGAAGAATGGGAAGAAGAAAACTATGAATATATGTGCATTTGTTGGTCTGTAATCGCTGTGCTCAAACCACAAGACAGCTGTCGTCTTACACGCCCCCTCCTGTGGCAGGCAGCGGAGTCTCCCTCACCTAGGAGCAGCTCCGGGTTTCTGAGCAGGGCAAGGCCCGCAATCATTGCTTTGTGGTGTTCACAGCACAGGTAACTCTTGTCAATGGACTGCCCTGGGGCTGTGGGGAGGTCCTCTGGAGCATCAGCAGGCCGCTGCTTCTTCCTGTCCTTTTTCCGTTTCTTCTGGGCTAAATGAGAGAGAGAGATGATGAGGTCCTGTGCTTGGCACTCGAAAGCAAGCCATACCAACAGCACTGTGCTGTTGTGAGCTTGATCACACTCAAGAACCCACGCCACGAGGCACGGAGCCTACTTTAAGGAAAAAAAAAAAAAGGATCCTAGAGGACATGGCCTAGGTCTACACTGTCCAATACTGTAGCCACTAGCCACTTGTGGCTATTGAAATGTAAACATAAATTACAATTTAAAAACATTAAAGATTCAGCACCTTACCTGCACCAGCCACATTCTATGTGCTCAGAAGGCACATATGGTTAATGGTTACCATATTGGGCAGCTAAGTGGATATTAAACATTCCCTCCAATGCAGAAAGTTCTACTGAATAGCACCGTACCAGGTGACCTCTAAGGTACCCACCAACTCTAAAGCCCTTCTGAAACATATGCTAGTGGCTGGCAGTATGGAGGAGATGGGGTTCACCTGCACCTGTAACGTTTCTGGCTCACCTCACAGAAGTTTACTGAATTAACACAAAACAGATGCATATGGAGCAACGTACAAAACGGATGGCCTCTAAACTGAAGGCATTAAAGTGATAACCACATCTATTTGGTAAACCATCACCCCAGCCCCTTATCATTTGAGACCCAGGCTTCGCTCAAGAACAACATACACCTCCTTTCTGCTTATTGCCGTTTACACTTGAAGAGCCCAAATGGTAACAGGACAACTTGCAGAGCCATGTGCCTCTGATCACAGGTACCCAGGTCTGTCCTACATCTTGGCCAATCTCCCAGGTCAGTCTGGCCACCCCAAATGCAGAGTCCAGACCACGTCCACTTGGGTCCCACCAGTGTGCAGATGATACCTCACCTCTGTGAGACACATCCTTCAGCAACCTGGCTTCTGACTGCACCACATTCCTGTTGCTGAGGAAGATCAGCCGTCGGAAGTAGTGCTTGTCATCCCCCTGCACGTCCTCGACCACATAGCTGCCACTCAAGGGACTGCAGTCTTGGTGCTGAACGGTCCGGACCCCGATGTCCCCACCCACAGACAGAAAGGGCACCTGAAGATATAACAGAGATGTGGTCAAACACCAGCTCAATTAAGAAACAATGAGAAATGATTGTGTGTGTGTATGAGGAATCCCCATACCAAGGTTCAGGACAGCAAGAATTTCCAAGATTTGCCATTCTATTAAAGAACTTTCCTGGGGCCTTTCAACAGATCACAAAAGGTTTAATTCACTCTTTGGAAAACCAATTGAACACATAAAGATCTCCCAAACCCTTAGTGAAATGCAAGGGTTCTCCCTCAGAAAAACATGATGTTCTCCTTAGGAATCCTCAAAGGATTTTCCATAAAAGCTACAGGGAACCCTTCGGAGGGAACTACAACTTTGAGAGAAGGAATCTGAACAGGGATAAAGAGAACAAAAATCCAGAGAGAAAGCAACCATTCCAAGTTTGGAGAAATCTCCCCCTTCCCCCAATTACTCTCATCTTTTTCCCCATTTTTCTAAACGGGAGAAAAAATTAGGAGAAAAATACATTTTTCCCCTAGACTTTTCCATTTCCCTTCCCAATCTTTGCTTCTATTTCTTTTAAAGACCTCCAAGAGTATTTAATAATCACCAGGGACCCCTGACTTTGCAGAGACGCAGGCACTGGAGAGAAGGTCCCAAATGACCTCCCCACAGGATCTACATCTCTTTGATGGACACCAACCCCAAAGTCTGCCAGAAAGAATCAAACACACATTCATCTGCAAACACAAGACAGCGTAGTGGGCAGAACCACAGGCTAGAACCTGGAAGTCTAGGTTCATCTTTTCAGATCTGTTACTACAGCAACAACCCCCAGGGACCTTGGCTTTCCTATCTACCACGGATAAAGTACCTGTAATGCACTCACCTGTCAACTGCCATCAGCAGGATGGAATGAGACAATGTCAGCAAAAACCTTGTTTCCTTCCCAGGAAAATACCAGACCAGCAATGCTAATATCCTGAAAACTAACCTGAGCTGTTTTGCCTCTTTTCCATTCTACACTCAGATGATGGTTCTAAGAAGCAAAATGCTCAAGGAAGGTCTGCACAAAAGAGGGTAAGGAGAAACAGAGTCTGAACAATCCAAAGTATTGTTGGCTCCAAAGCCTGCAAGGTGGAGAGCATTTCATCTCTGTGGAGTCTCAGAGGCTCCACAAACACAGATGCTACTGGGGGTCTCAAAAGAGCAACCTCTCTCCTTCTTCTCACTGTCTGGGGCAAGAGAACGTAAGTACTGCCCACTTAGTTCTGAGCTGCTGACATGCCCTCCAGGAATAGACTAGAGGCAGAGACCCTCATCCTAGCTCCTTCTAAGACACTGTCTGCCTTCGTGGCTGCTAATATGACTTCTCTAGAGATCCATGAAAGCTGTTGCCAGAGCTCTGTTACCTGCTGTTGGGCGGGCATCCCGGCAGGAGCCAACTCCATGACTCTGGCTGACAGCTCAGCCTGAATGCTGTCCATGCCTTCGTACCGCTGGCCTCGGTGGAGGGCCACTGTGATCAGCCTCCTGAAGCCTGCACTGGCCGCCAGCTGCTTCCGACCCTCCTCCATGCCAAAGAGCCACTCAGTCTCACGACCCTGGGGGACTGGAAAGAGGCACTTGGTGACACGGAGTCCAGGGAAGAGTGTTCAAGCCCCAACCAATATGACCTACATGGCAGAGTCAGCCCCGGCGTAGGCCCAGCATCCCTTCCAACTGTGACCCACTGAGGGCTATCAATTCCCTAGTGCACAATGCCCTGAGCAAAGCAGCCATCAGACACATGGTAGGACCTACGTGACCATATAAGGGGGAGAGGCAGGTACCTAGTGCAAGAAAAATAGCAGTAATACTAACACTTATTACATGCCAAGCAAAATTCCAAGAAGTTTACAAACAGAAACTAATTGAATCCTCACAAGAGTCTAAGATGCAGGTGGTATTATTGTTCCCATTTTATAAACGAGGACATTCAGACACAGAATGGAATTATTTACCCAAGTTCATACAATTAGTAAATGGTGAAGCTGGGGCTCAAACCCAGGCAGCCAAGCCCCAGGCTCCGTGCTTGTATCGACTTTACTATTTGTTCCCCCAAGTAGACAGGTAGGCTTATGGAATACTTGGGAAAATAGCTCACTTGTCAGCAAATTACCAGCATGATGATTTCAACATCTTGCCTTTGTCTAGAATATCCTACTTTTGAAGATTTTATTTATTTGACAGAGAGAGACACAGTGAGAGAGAGAACACAAGCAGGGGGAGTGGGAGAGGGAGAAGCAGACTTCCCACTGAGCAGGGAGCCCAAAGTGGGGCTTGATCCCAGAACCCTGGGATCATGACCCGAGCCGAAAGCAGATGCCTAACGATTGAGCCACCCAGGCACCCTAGAATTTTCTACTTTTGAAAGCACTTCATCATCTTATTTCTTTTGATCATTACTGAGGTAAATCGGGTATCATCTATACCCTTCACTAATGTCATTTCTGTTTATTAAGCACTTATCATGTGCAAGCACCACTCTAAGAGATTTTATACTTCTCACACCTACACAACACAGTTAACAATCCCACTTTATAGATAAGGAAACTCAGGCACAGAAAGAAAAGGAACGTCCAAGGTCACACCACCAGGAAGGGACTGAGCTAGAACTGGAACCCAAAGTCACTTTTTTAGCTACTACTCTGTACTGTATCCCTAAATTCAGCAGAAAAGCACAGCCAACTTCCCCCAAGTCGTGCAGCTCACAGGCTACAGAGCTGAGACCCTGCTGCTTCCATGACTCCATGTTACAAAGTAACTCTCTACACTGTGAGACTTACCTAATTTATCCCTCTCTCTCCTCCCTACCAAACCCATTCTCACACCAAGCCTTTGCAATGGAAGATGTGAAGAAATAAGCCTCAAATCTTAAGCAGGTAGCTGGACAGCTCTATTCCCCCTTCCTCATGCCTGGGCTAGTCTAACCTCTGGAAGTGCCACCCCCTGCAAGATAAAACCAGCCACGGTGTACCCATCCACCAAAGCCCCAGCCCCTATGAGCCAGCCCCTCCAGGGAAGAGAGGGAGCAATCCCAACTCACTGATGAAAATGGCAAAATGATTGTCCCGCGATGGTTTCACAGTGGGGCTGTCCACCACGTGGAGTGTGTAGCGTGGCTCCCCCGTGTCCCCATCGCACAAGTCCAGAGAAACACTCCCCAGCCCGGCCTTGCGGTACAGCTGGCTGCACAGCCAGGCATACTGCTGCCGCTCCCGCACCGCCTCGGCCAGCCGCTCGGCACTCTCCAGCCGCACAGGCTTGCCCTGCTCCTGAGCACATAGCTCAAAGATCTGAAGGGCAGAGCCAGGGACTGGCCTGAACTTGGTCATGATGAAGGCAAAGACAGGTAGGGAGAACCGAGGCTCTGCTTCCAACACCTGGTCCTGGCTGTTGGCCACCTGGTGCACCCTCACCATCCACCCCTCCCGGGAGAAGTGACCCACTGCTTTCTTCAGGATGTGAGCCTGAGCCAGGGAGATGCAGAGGTAGCGACCGCCCACCTGCAGGACACGGCCAACCTCAGCCAGCATCCTGTCCACTTGGTGCAGGGTCTTCTCCTCCTCATCTGTCAGGACAGCGTCCAGGGTGCCCTTGTCCAACACCACCTGGAACGAAGCATCAGGAAACTCCATCTGTGTCATGTCCATCTTCAAGAAGCTCATCTGGGGCCGTCGGCTGGCATTGCGTTCCTTCATCTGCTTGATGACCACCTCACTGATGTCGATGTTCACTATATCCTGATAGCCCACATCATACAGCTGTTCACTTAGCTCTGAGTTACCGCACCCAATCACCAGCACCTGAGGGGAAAAAGCCAACAAGGTAAAGGTGATCAAGGCAAAGGAATGACCTGCAGACACTTCCAGGAAGTCTCACCTTGGCTGTTAACTTTTCAAAAGGTGTAAAGGTTATTATCAGCAGAGAGCACCATTACAGAGGTGATTCAAGGTTCCATCCTGAAACACTACTGCTTAGAGAAACTCACCAGTGAAAACCACATTCAGTCACACAATACAAGGTATGTAAAAATGGGTTTCCATACAGCAAAAACAAGCGAATCCTGGTTGTTCTTTCTCTGAAGCAAGCACTGATTACTCATGAAGTGATAGGAAGTCACAGAATCCAAATTGTTTTACTATGGAAAACCTACTTGTGGCATAAATCTATTCCACTCATACCTAAAGGCACACCTCATGGTATTCTGTTTTCTTTTTCTGTTTGTTTTGTTTAAGTTGGCTCCACCCCCAGCACGGAGCCCAAGGCAGAGCTTGAACTCACAACGCAGAGGACAAGACTTGCGCTGAGCTCAAGAGTCAGACACTTAGCTGACTAAGCCACCCAGGTGCCTTTATTCTACTATTTTGTAAAGCCAAACTTAAAACACAAGTTGTTGCCTCCCTCTCTGTGGAGCAATCGCCCATTGAACCTTCAAACTTCGGCCCCACTGTCACCATCTCTGGAAAAGCTGGTGGGAAATGCATAAGCCTTGGACTGAATGGGGCTGAGTTTAAATTCCCATGTGACCACTCACTACATGTATGATCTTGGACAAGAAACGCGCTCAGAGCCGCAGTTTCCAAATCAATACAATGAATGAACCGTACAGAGTTATTGAGATTTCAACCGTTGAAGGCACATACACACACACAGCACTCAGCATAAGTCTTGGCACTTAGAGCATCCTCCACGAATGTCACCTTTCTATCCTTCTTTCTTCCCCACCTCCAGTACACTCCATCTCCATCAAACCCCTAGCATTGTACTTAGCAGTTGTCACTCCTGGAACGTGCCTTGGGGTTCTTGTTGCTGAGGAGCTGAGCACAGTGCCTGAAACTCAGTGTGCCAGCAACAACCACTCCGTTAACAGACTCAGGTATCAGTAAAGCCACAGGTATTATCTGCTCTACAGAGACGGACAGTGACAGAAACGCACACCACTGCTCGAGGAGGCGATAGCTAGGTGGGACTACTAAAGTCTCTGTTCCAGTGGGATTACTAATTCAAGGATGAGCTGGGAGCAGGAGGTCTCTTACCTGAAAACCTTTAAAAGAACATTTTAAAACTGCCTTTTAGCCGAGTGACGCATAGAACCCGGAAAATACGGGCCCCGTTTGTTACTAAAATACGGGCCTGTCGCTCTCCACCGACGGCAGGATTAAAGCTCTCGTTCCCACATTCCCGAGCACACACTCGGGACCGCCAGGCCGCGCTCACCTTCTCTCTGGGTTTGATGTATTTGTGCAGCACCCCGCACAGCTCCAGGTAGCTTCCATACCACTCGAAAGCTCTCCTTCCTCGCTGCTGGAAGAACTTCTCCCAATAGTCAACGGAGCCGAACTCCTGGCAGCTTTTGGGTAAGAGGTTCATATTGTCACTGTCCGAGCGGCGCCTTCAAGACCCTCCTACTCGCCCTCTGAGGTACCATCGGTTAGGCTTCCACTCACGCTGGCGCCGGCCCCCTGCAGTGGAATTCTTCCCAAGACCAATAACCACACTGATTTATCCCCCGCTCAAAACCCAAAGAAAACACGTCAGCCCCACGCGCGAGACATTGAACCCAACACCGTCACCCGTCCTCCCGGCTCACTGCCCCCGCCCCACGTGCGGAGCCCCTCACACTCCCTCAGAGGGAGGTTTCAGAACTCGCAATCACATCCGGGTGCCAGGCGTCGCGATTGGTCGGCCACGCAGACCCTCCCAGCGTCTCATTGGTCACCGCTTTTCGCTCCTGGCACCTCATTGGCCGACACGCGCGCGCCACACGCCGGCGGAGTCGTCGCGGGCGCGGAGCGTTCCCCGGCGTGCGGCGAAGGGGGCGGGGCCACGAGCCGGAGTCCGGGCGGAAGAGGCCCCGCTGCCTCATCTGCAGATTGCGTCCGAACGCCGCGCGAGGGCAGCCTTCCCGGTTCTGAGCTTTTGCTCCGCAGCGGAGGCCGCCCTGACCTCTTGAGATCTGTGTTCGCTTTCGGGTCGAGCGGGCCGAGCGGGCCTCGTAGCCACTTCTGACCTTGAAGGGCCGAGCGCGGCCGGCGGGGCAAGCGGGGAGGACGAGGCCCGGGAAAAGAAAAACCAGTAGAAGGACGTGAGGCAAGGAATGAGTAGAGCCGGTCCTTAGCAAAAGAAAGCCATCCTAGCCAGGTTCTCTTCTGCATCTCCCGCCCCACCCTCCCGTAGTTCAACCGCTTGACTTGGATAATTGAGGTTTATTTTGGAGAAAACTGGCACTGGGCGGTATTTTTTCTGAACTAAAATGCAGGATTCCACTATTAATGTAGTGACGTGAAAAGTCACAAGAGGAAGAGCAACCACGCATACAGAGGTGCCTCCTCACTTTCTTCTCCCCCCAAAGCACAACATGCAAATTTCAAACTCATCTTGACAATCAGCCTCCTTGGGTTGTCATTGCGGTGTCATCTATCAGTAGTTGCTACTACTGTTGCTACTGCTTCCTTGATGTGTTTAATGAACAAACTACTTTCAGATGCCCATCTTATCCTAATACCCTAAGGAAGTTCCTGTGACCGGCACATGTGCCAAATATGAGCATCGCTGGGCTTTTCACAACACTATGAATTGCGGAGGGAATGTACACACCGAGCAGGACACATATGCGTGGAATGGGCATCTCTAGTCTGGGCTATTATAGACATCAGGAGCAGAGGTAGCCAAAAGGACTATTAATCGTTAGAGTGGACTTAAACTTTGGTTTAAGAGAGTAGTTCTCAAGTTTTGGCATGCATCAGAATCACTTGGAAGACTTATTAAAAGAGATTGCTGAGCCCCACTTCCAGAGTTTCTCCTTGATCAGGACTACCCTGAGGTCTAAGGATTTGCATTTCCAGCAATAGTGATACCAATGATTGGTCCAGGACCACATTTTCCGAACTACCGACTCAAAATATAAGAGAAGAGTCACATCGAATTTAGTTCCCACTCCCCAACTTTGACAGGTTACTCTAAGAGCCCTCTACAAGTGACATCAAAGAAAATCTATCTTCATGTACCACGTGTTGAGTTCGTATTGTTTCCTTTCAACAAAGAAACTGGAAGGAGCCTCTGAGGTGGCTTCAGCTAGTACATCATGTAGAGTTCCTAATGAGTGAGATATGGGTCCTTTCAGAAAACGCTGATTGAGAGCTGAGGACACTGTTTTTGCCTGAAGTGCTTCACAGTACCAAAAGTAAAAACATTTAAACAACAAACAAACAAACAAAAAGCACAGCCTCTGCCCTCTCTGCTGAGGTTTTATTAAATTCATCAAACATTTAAATTGCCTAGGATGAACCAATCTTTGTGATAAAGCTAAGGATACGGTGGTAAGCAAGGCAGTCACCTGGTAGGCACACATCAAACAATTACAAAAATAATGTGTATGAGGGTTGTGGTGAATGCTGTGAAGGAGAAGTATAAGGTTCTGTAAGAGCAGATACCTTCCAGACCTCTTCTGCTCTGGAGGTGACCAGAGAAGGCTTTCCTGGGAAGGGACAAAAAGTTTCTCTAATCTGTCAGTTTTGGTAAACACTGCACATCTGAACTTGTTCTAGTAGTATCAGCATGACATTGGTAAGAACCAAGTATTTCACCCCCTGAAGATCTCTTCAGGAGCCTTTGGCTCCTGCTTTTCCCTCTGTCTCTAGTGTCCTTTCTCTTAATGGCTTGATATTGGAAAGATAGTAAGAAGTGATTTCTGTCATAGCCCAGGCACCAGCCCCTTATTTAACGCCTTTATTTTTCGCACCGTGTTTCAGACTAAGAGGATAAGTAATTTACCTATCGTCGCCTCTGTCTGCTCCCTTCTTAGAGCCTAAGGAAGCAGTAACAACCACAGAACTTTAAGCTAAAAGTCGCTACGGGTCCTAAAATGTAGGAATGGCTCTTGCAGAAATGATTTACATATAGCATCAGACTCTGTCTTTTAAAATACTTACATTTGAAACATAGTGCTTTTGACTATAAAATATAATTAAGCAGTATCATTAGTATAGTTAGTTTAAGCTAATTAGATATTAAAATGGTTTGTGTTTTAGGGGCGCCTGGGTGGCTCAGTCGTTAAGCGTCTGCCTTCGGCTCGGGTCATGATCCCAGGGTCCTGGGATCGAGCCCCACATCGGGCTCCTTGCTCAAAGGGAAGCCTGCTTCTCCCTCTCCCACTCCCCCTGCTTGTGTTCTCTCTCTCTCTCTCTCTTTCACTGACTCTCTCTCTCTCTGTCAAACATACACAAAATCTTAAAAAAAAACATGGTTTGTGTTTTATTAGGATCTCCAGAGTGGGGACCAGTGTGCTTTATAAGGCAAAGTGAGCATACATATGGCCATTCAATGTCATGGTTTTTTTTCCCCAAAAATATAAATCCAGACCTCTAAATATGTAATTTGCAACTACTAGTCTTACTTAATTTAAAACATAAGGTTTTAGGAACAACATTCAATTAATTGATTTTGCCAAAATAATTGCAAAATGAGGCATAATAAAAGCATTTCCTGAGTATGGGGGAATAGAGAATAGGATAGAGCTTGTGACAGAATAACATTTCCCCATAGATGTGTATGTCCTAATTCCCAGAATTGGTGAATAAATCAGGCTACGTGGAAAGGGGAATTAAGTTTACTAAGCATCTGACATTAAACCGGGAGACTAATCTAGATTATCCAGGCAGGCCCAATGTAATCACAAGAATCCTTCAAAGTCCTTAAAAGTGGAAGAGGGAGGCAGAAGAGGGAGAACCAGAGAGGTAGCATGAGAAGGATCGGTGCAACATCACTGGCTTTGAAGATGGACGAGGGGGCTGGGAGCCAAGGAAAGGGCCTGCCAGCCTATGAAAGCTGGAAAAGCCAAGGAAAAGTATTGTCCCTTAGAGCCTCCAGAAGCAACTCAGCCCAGTACACACCTTGATTTTCGTCCAGTAGGACCCCATCAGGCCTCTGACCTCCAGACCTGGAAGACAATGAATTTGCATTAAGATATTAAGGTTCTGGTAACTGGCTACAGGAGCAGGAAATACTACAGAGCATATACAAGAGAGGGTATGGGTGGTTGGGCAGAAGGTTACACTGGGAAGAATGCAGCAGAAGATAAAACTGGGAACTGAGGTGAACAGCACATCAGTTTTCAGAAGTCTTCCGTTCTGAGCATTTAGATTAAAGCTGTCAGGCCTTAAGAAGCCAATGGACAACTAGGGTCATGACAGAAAGAACTGATATGAGAGAAGTTTTGAGGAAGAACAGAAGCATCTCATGTGTGATCCTGTCTAGGGAATAAAAGACCCGAGGACTCAAAATGGCATCCACATTAGCCTCTGGATGACGGGGGTAATTGCCTATACAAAGGAACAGGGAAGGAGAAAGGAGGTCATTTGTAGAACTGTTGCTTGAGAGGAATTTAGGAGCTATCATGCTAGCCACAGCTGGCGACAAGCCAGTCTCCCCGCCCTGCAGGCCTGTCCCAGGGCTCATACCCTTCCAAGTGGACTTAGCGGTCCAAGCCATGAAAATACTTCATGCGTGGGGTGTAAAGCTATTTAAAGGGAATCTCTCCTTGGTGTCCAGGGAGCGGCTCATCCAGGGCTGGAAGTAATTTAAGACTGGAAGTCTTTGCAAATGACTTTGTTTTCCACATTTGAGAAGTTAAGAATTGAATGTCTCCTGTGTCTTAGAAGACTGGAAGGCAGGCGTGGTATTCTAGGATAATGTACCATTTTATTAGCTGGCATCGGCACTTGCTTAAAGGTATTCTTGACCTGAGAAGTATTGCTCAAGCTGACACTGGATTCCTAAGATCGGGGTAATCCTAATAGTATTTTTTAGTTTGCGTAGCACTTGTACTTTACCATGAATTTCCTCGCACATTACCGTGAATTTGCAGGATGGACACACGTGGACACACACACATCATTGAGGCAAAACTCTAATTGATTAAAAATAAATTTAAGGGCACCTGGGTAGCTCAGTGGGTTAAGCGGCTGCCTTCGGCTCAGGTCATGATCCCAGGGTCCTGGGATCGAGTCCCACGTCAGGCTCCCTGCTCGGCAGGGTGTCTTCTTCTCCCTGCCCCTCTGCCTGCCGCTCCCCCTGCTTGTGCTCTCTCTCTCTGTCAAATAAATAAATGAAATCTTAAAAAATAAATAAATAAATAATTAAAATTTTTTAAATGTTACATATGATGGAGTGATTTTATCCAGGCTGCCTCTGGGTGTCATATTTGATTACCCAGGATTCTCTTTGTTCAATAGTTTCTTCTGTCCGTGTGGACGTCTCTGGGTGCACTGGTTTCCTGATAACGGGTGGGCTGCCTATCTACTTTTATGGGAGAAAGCAAAGGCCATAGCAGAACAGGCAGGTTGTTTGCCTTTGGGGCCAGTGGGCAATAACATTTTGGAAAACTAGAGGGAATGCTGCCAAGGGCGATGGCCTGTGCCTGGTGTGTCAGACCCCTACTGAGGAGGCTCCCAAGGCCTCTTTTTGCTTCTCATCTTTGTTTTTTTGCACCCTGGACATCGGGAAAGATTACAGGAGTACACCATCACAATGTCTTCTCCGTAATTCTATTCTAAACTTCAGTTCCTTTGCGGGAAAAGAAAGAACAAACCTTGGAAAACCCAGCTGTTTTTTTCTAAACTCTAGCACTCAGCACATCTACCATGAGCATCTCATGTATCCCATTTTTATTGAATATTCTCTGTCCTCTGCCCATAACAAAATATTTTTCTACCACCAAAGAGAAGGACTTTAAAATAGCACTTAATGAATAAAAATCCCTAAGTGCTCCACCCAAGATAGATTTTTTTCCTAACTTTCAGGTTGAGAGCCTTGAAAGAAACCTGGAGCCCAAAATTCCCGGTAGTCCAACAAAGGAGTCGTACATAATCCTTCTGTAAAAGTGAAACACTTCTCCTGCCCTGACAGTGCAAGAGAGGTCTTCTCCTAAGAAGAATCTCAAATTCTGGGGCCAGAACTCTTCAGGGCCCTTACTCCATCTTGTCTTTCAACGGTAGATCTTTATGCTGATTGTTCTGACACAGAGAAGGAATGAGTTTTCCCCAGGATGTGGCAACTGCATCCAAACCGCAGCTCTAGCGTTTGAAGACTCAACAGAGAAATGGCCTCAGGAAACGTGGCCTGAGTATTTCCGGAGCTAGATGGCAGGAAGGGGCACCTAAATGGCTAAACTTAAGCCCCTTTCTTTATGCCAAACTATACAGCATAGAGGTAAGAACATGGGATTTGGAATCAGAGATCTAACTGCTTCTCAGGGTGTGAATTTGGTCAGACTTACTGCTGCCGTTCTTGTCTAATGGCCTCTACTGTTCCTGCCCAGCACAATCCATTTACTACTCAGCAGCCACGATGGATTTTCAAGTATATATGTAATAGCATTTTTTCCTCTGAGACAGACCTCACAAAATTCACCGTTTAGAAATGTACAGTTCACTATGGACTCTGAGAAACAAACTGAGGGTTCTAGGGGGGGACTGGGGGGATGGGTTAGCCCGGTGATGGGTATTAAAGAGGGCACGTTCTGCGTGGAGCACTGGGTGATATATGCAAACAAGGAATCACGGAACACTAGTGATGTAATGTATGGTGATTGACACATCAAAAACTAATGATGTGGGCGCCTGGGTGGCTCAGTTGGTTAAGCGACTGCCTTCGGCTCAGGTCATGATCCTGGAGTCCCGGGATCGAGTCCCACATCGGGCTCCCTGCTCAGCAGGGAGTCTGCTTCTCCCTCTGACCCTCTTCCCTCTCGTGCTCTCTATCTCTCATTCTCTCTCTCAAATAAATAAATAAAATCTTTAAAAAAAAAAAAACTAATGATGTAATGTATGGTGATTAACATAATAAAATTAAATTAAAAAAATAAATGCTCTCCCATTGAAAAAAAAAAAGAAATGTACAGTTCAGTGGTTTCTAGTATATTCAGTGATGTGTGACCATCACCACCGCCTAATTCCAGAACCACTCCATCACCCCGGAAAGAAATACTCTACCCATTAGCAGTTAGTTGTATTTTTCCCTCCCTGTACCCTCTTGGTGGGGTCTTCGAATATAGGTGAGGTTCGATGGGGTAGGAGTCCGGAGCTGACAACCAAGAAAGAATTCTTGAGACGTCTTTGGTGCCAAATGGTGGTTTATTAAAGCATGTGAACAGGACCTGTGGGCAGAAAGAGCTGCTGCACCAGGGTTGTGAGAGGTGGCTGATTGTATGCTATGGGGTTGGGGGAGGTAAGGAAAAAAGGAAGGTTTCCCAAAGAACTCTCACATGCTAAAGAGGACCTACAAGATACAGGAGGCCTTGCCATTGTCAACTTAAAAGGCTGTTTACCCCTCTAGTGAGGCATTTACCTGAAGATAGTTGTTGGGAGCTCCCTGGAAGAACAACACTCGGCCTGCTTCAATTATCTGTCAATGGGCTGCAGGTTATAAGGGCACTTAATTTCCTTCTGGAAGCTAGGTTATAGATGATAGGAATGCTTTGTTCTTGTAGATTGCTAAAACATTTGTAAACTGAGGGAGACGAGACTATAAATTAACTATTTGTTTTTCCTTTAGGGCAGCCAGGAGTGCCTGAGGAATGTCACATTTATCCCATGGGCGGGGGGCGTTGTGTGGCGTCAGCTTCTGCTTTGTCCTCAGCTTGCCTTCTGTTCCCTCATCACTCTCTCCACCACTAATCTACTTTCAGACTCCATAGATTTGCCTATTCTGGAGGTCTCATGAAAAAGGAGTCCTATAGTATGTGGTCTCTTGTGGCCGGCTTCTTTCAGTTAACAGTGTTTCCAAAGTTCCTCCATGTTGGAACGTGTAACAGTGGCTCATTCCACTTCTTGGCTGAATAATAAATATTTCATTGGATGGATAAAAATGTGTGGTGTATCTATTCATCAAAAGATGCACATTTGGGTTGTTGACCCATTTGGCTACAAGAGTGTTGCTATGAACAATCACATACACAAGTTTTTGTACGAATGTGTGATTTCAGTTACCTAGAATACATACCCAGTGGAATTGCTCAGTCATATGATAATGTTGTGTTTGACTCTTTGAGGAAAACAATGATTATTTAAAAGTCTAAATCTTTTATGTCACTCTCCAGTGGCCTCCCAAAGCACTGAGAATGAAACTGAGACTCTTGGCATGTGCTATCAAGATCTTTTATGGTCCAGGCCCTGCCTGCATCTCCAATCTCCCCTTCCACCACTCACTCCAATTACCAAATCACAGACACACTGGCTTGCTCCCTCAGCCTCAGAAATGCCAAACTCCTTGGTGCTAGGAAAGATAGATATCTACACGCAAAAGAATGGGCCTGGACACTTCACATTTATAAAAATTAACTCTAAATGTATTAAACACCTCAGTGTAAGACCTGAAATTATCAAACTGGAAGAAAACATGGGGGAAATCTTCATGACATTGGATTTGGCAATGACTTCTTGGGTGTGACACCAAATTCACAGCAACAAAAGCAAATATACACAAGTGGGATTTATTCAAAGGAAACACTAAACAGGGCAAAAAGACGACCTGGGGGATGGGACAAAGTTTTGCACATTATGTGTCTGATAAGGGGTTAATATCCAGAATATGTAAAGAACTACAGCTTAACACCAACCACAAAAACCCAAGTTAACATGCGCAAAGGACTGGAATAGACATTTCTCCAAAGAAGATCCTCAAATGTCCAAGAAGCATAGGAGAAGATGCCCATTCATCACTGATCACTAGAGAAATGCAACTCAAAACCACAATGAGATATATTACCTTATACCCCTTAGGAAGGCTGCCTAAAAAAATGAAATAACAAGCAACAACCATTGACCACCAGCATAGCCTTGAGGGTGGAGTGAGCCTATCTCCTCCCTGAAAATCACCCTGAGGCGGTGCTTCAAATTGGCAATAGTCAGTCCCCAATTGGACTAACCGCTTTATGAGGCCTTGGGTGTCTACAGTACTCTGGGGCTCCCAAGGAGGCTTTCATTGAAAATTTCAGCTTGGGGAGCGCCTGGGTGGCTCAGATAGTTAAGTGTCTGCCTTCAGCTCAGGTCATGATCCCAGACTCCTGGGATCGGGTCCCGCATCGGGCTCCCTGCTCCTTGGGAGCCTGCTTCTCCCTCTGCCTCTCTTTCTGTCTCTGTCTCTCATTAATAAATAAATAAAATCTAAAAAAAAAGAAAAAAGAAAAGAAAATTTCAGCTTGGGTGCCTGGGTGACTCAGTTGGTTAAGCGACTGCCTTCGGCTCAGGTCATGATCCTGGAGTCCCGGGATCGAGTCCCACATCGGGCTCCCTGCTCAGCGGGGAGTCAGCTTCTCCCTCTGACTCTCTTCCCTCTCGTGCTCTCTATCTCTCATTCTCTCTCTCTCAAATAAATAAATAAAATCTTTAAAAAAAAAAAAATTTCAGCTTGCCCCTGCTCTGCCCCAGTAAAGCAGTCCAGTATCCTCGTTTTCTGTTTGTGGGAATACCCACATCTGCATAGTTTGTGATGAGACCTAGGCCTTGTCCCCCAAAGCCTGCTCCCATGCCAAGCTTGCGGACTCTTGCTCTGCTCTGGATCCCTGGCAACCCTGAACTACCACACTGCATGCACAGGCACAAAACACACCACTTCAGCAAGCCCTGGGCAGTCAGGCCCCTCCAAGGTGGAGGGAGCCCATTCCCGCTAAACGTCACTCTTTAGGTAGCACCTACTAATTGGCTCCAGTCAGTCACCACTTGGACTCCACCACTCGATGGAGTCTTAGGCATATCCCACCACCAGGACTCCCAAGTCTCTCTTATTGAGGACTCGCCAGCCAGCCAATTGGCTAGCAGTAGACTATCCTCCAGCCCTGCCTTCAAGGGGAACATGCACATCTGTGTACCCTACTGCTTGCAGTTGGGCATAGGCCTTGTCCCCTGAGAGTTGGCTTCTGTCACCTGCCCTCTGCACACCCGTGCCCTCTTCCAGATCCATGGCAGCCCCGGACTGCTCCACCGAGTGAGCGTACAGTAAGTAACATTCTTTTAGGAAGACTTGGGCAGCTGGGGCCCTCCAGATCTGTGGAGCTAGGCCCACGCAGCACCACCTGCAGAGGCTTAAGGGTAGAGGGAACCCATTCCTGAAATCATTCTACGGTAGCCAGTGAAATGGGTGCAAGTCAGTCCACGTGTAGCCTTACTGTCTGTTCAAGCCCCTGCCTTTGAGTGTAGACCAAGAAAAGAGGCAGAGCTAAAATAAAACAAACAAACAAACAAAAAACAAAAACAAAACAAACAACATTTATTTGGGGTCTCTGGATTGTAATTCAAGGAACACAGTTAGGGTAGCAACCCAAATTGTGTCCCCCACCAGGGAATGAACATTAGGGTTTTTTTAAGACAAAGGCAATGCTTTATGTGTTGCTTTAAAGAATTTTGATTGATGCTGGCAACAGGAAACTAATCTTGGCTGGATAATTGGCTGCTAAGGCTGTCACTAAGCAAAAGCTCTTACTTCAGCGAATTGCAGGTGTTGGGCCCGAGTCCTTGGAATATTTGCAGTCTGGCCTAGTTCAAGGTTTATGGTTTCATTCCATGAGGGCATGTAGAAGGTCTATCTCCTTAATGGTCTCCCATTTCCATTGTAAAACCCCTTGACATAACGGCTCCATTTTACTTCACCTTTCACATTTCCCCTTTTGTTCAAGTCCTTGCTCTGAAAGCACTGCTGACCAGCTTAGGCCCAAGTCACTGAGATGGACCAATCCCAGAAAGTCATGTCCCACGTCAGAGGGTATTTTAAGTCTCAGATAGGTATTTCAACGTCTCACTGTCATTAGGGTTAGGCCACATTCGAGCAACAAGGCAGAGGTTGGAAAATGGTCCTTAGGCAGTTTTCTCCTCTGCAGCTTTATTAAGCCATCTGGGGGTTCAGATGAATCAACCTGTTGAGTGGTCGTAATCTTGGTGGTTGTAGAGGATCTGGATTCCAAAACCACCAGCCTATTAAATGGACCTGTCTTACCAAGGTGATGAGCATAAGAAGAGCGATTAGCAGAAATAATGTTCTAAAAACCTCACAGACATTATGCATATTAATCTGCATAATGAGTAAATTTGTTAAGAATGTCGAATTAAGTATCTAAGGGGCTTAAGAAATTTAGCAGTGCAACAGAGCTGATCTAAGGCAGTAAAAAGTAAAACTTATATCAGTTTATCAAGAATTGAGATTGGAAAAACAAAGAACTGAGATTGGAGGGTAAGTTTATCTGTTGCAGTTCATTCGTTGATCAAGGACATTTCATTCACTACTAGGAAAAGCATCGTTTCTACAGTCCACAGAAAGTCTTTTTTAAGCAAATAACTTTTTTTTTTTTTGGAAATTCAGGAAGGTCAGTACAGTTCCATATTTTTAACAAGATGGAGTCCAAAGTACAAAATGGGAGTCATTGCTGACAACTCTTTTTACAAGGTATGTGGTGGAGCCTGTATGGTTGTGCCTGGGAAAGGTTGAAACAAAGTATGGGAACAGCTTGTCCTAACAAGTTCACGTGATAGGTAACATCTATAGGCTGTGGGGCTAATCAGCAGAGGCGCCGGGGACTAGAGAGAAATTTGTTACAGGGAAGACCAAGGGGTTTCCAATACCATGAACGAATTGGAGTTTCTGGTGAAGGATATCTAACACAGAGCTCTCCCCCTTTTGTAACCCACTGAGAAATGCAGATAAGAGTGTCATCTCTACCAAACAAAGAGGAAAAACAACAACAGCAAGGCAAGCAGCAGCAGCAGCAAGGAAAGGGTTCTACAAACCTGGTCCAGTCATCTTGGGAACATTCAGCTGTTGTCCGCTTCAATTCCGGAAGTCTACTCTCAGGTCAGCTGTTGGTGGGCATGTGCAGTCAGGGCTGGTGCTCTCTGTAGAGGGGACACGTGAATCCCACGGGCTATTCCTTGGAAGTTGGTAGCACAAGGATTGGTTAACAGCTTGATAGGGGTCTTTCCAACAGGGTTGAAGAGAGTCTTCTTGAAGATCCCTTTTCCAATAGGTGACGTCCCCAGGTTATAAGGTGTGGTTTTAAGGTCTTTATCTTCTGGAGGCACACCGTGGAAAGACTGCTCTACCAAAGCATGGTTATTTTGAATAGAAGCAATTAGAAGCAGTAGAAGCCTTCATAATGTCGAAATAGATCTCTTTTTATCTACTGTGGATGAAAGAAGCAGGGGTTAGGGGTATTGGGCAACCAATAGATACTTATTGGACTTATGCAAATACATGCATTGTTATGAAAAATAAGGAGACTTAATAAGAGTCTCAGAATTCTGGAGGGATCAGGCTGGGAGAAAAAGATAAATGTTTCAAACATCATTATAAAAAACCCCTTTAACCAAATTGATGTAGGTTATAGATAGCTTCATGAAGAGAATTGGGGTCCTCTCAGTCTGGAGAAGAAAACATTAAAGCAGGGGTGCCTGGGTGGCTCAGTTGGTTAAGTGACTGCCTTCAGCTCAGGTCATGATCTCAGGGTCCTGGGATCGAGCCCTGCATCGGGCTCCCTCCTTGGCAGGAAGCCTGCTTCTCCCTCTCCCACTCCCCCTGCTTGTGTTCCCTCTCTTGCTGTCTCTCTCTCTGTCAAATAAATAAATAAAAAATCTTAAAAAAAAAAAAGAAAACATTAAAGCAATCATTTTTCCATTAGTGTTTTAGAAATGTTGAATTATGTGTTCCTAACTAAACTCAGTGTTATGATTTTAAATGTATAATATCTGTGTTTTAGCATATTTATCTAAGTCTTTCTCATGAGTCACTTTGAAGATGAAGCACTTAAAACAGTAACTACCTGTAAAAGGCTCAAAATAGCAGTGGTTAGAGATCTCAAGAGAATTCATTATGATGTAATTGACAAAGAAATTTGGTTATTTCTGTGACACATAACATTCTAAGATACTAACGAAAATTGTGACTGAGAACATTCTATCAAGACATATCAGAATTTTAGGAATTTTACATAAATTTCTGGAACACTTATAATATATACTTACAGAAATTCATCATTAGGTGGGGCGCCTGGGTGGCTCAGTTGGTTAATCATCTGCCTTCAGCTCAGGTCATGATCTCAGGGTCCTGGGATCCAGCCCGACATCAGGCTCCCTGCTCAGTGGGGAGTCTGCTTCTCCCTCTCCCTTGGCCTGTCTCCCCCTGCTTGTGTACACTCTCCCTCTCTGAAATAAATAAATAAAATCTTTAAAGAAAAAAAAAAGAAAAGAAATCCATCATTAGGGCACCTGGGTGGCTCAGTGGGTTCAGCTCAGGTCATGAACCCAGGGTCCTGGAATCCAGTTCCGCATCAGGCTCCCTGCTCGGCGGGGAGCCGGAGTCTCCCTCTCTCTCTGCCTCTCCCCCTGCTCGTGTTCTCTCTCTCTGTAAAATAAATAAAATCTTAAAAAAAAAAAAAAAAGAAATACATCGTTAAGGCTTAGGATCGCTTTTTATTTTATCACTTAGCATCACTTTTTGTTTGACAATGCTTCCATGTAATTTGATATATCAAATAATCCCAATTAGTGTAAGATCTCCCTTTCTATACAGAGAGGGAACAACTCTTTTGAGAAGTTCCAGGAGGTCTCTGAAAATTCTTGTTTACTTTTAGGTAAAAAAGTCTTTATTTAGAAAAGGTCGGGGCGCCTGGGTGGCTCAGTCGTTAACCGTCTGCCTTCGGCTCAGGTCATGATCCCAGGGTCCTGGGATCGGGCCCCGCATTGGGCTCCCTGCTCCGCGGGAAGCCTGCTTCTCCCTCTCCCACTCCCCCTGCTCGTGTTCCCTCTCTCACTGTGTCTCTCTCTGTCAAATAAATAAATAAAATCTTAAAAAAAAAAAAAGAAAAGGTCAAAAAGTCTTTATTTAGAATTTGATTTGGGGAAGTCTGCTAAAAATCAAAAGGTTTTGGATACTTGATCAAACAGGATTATAGATGGCTATGAAACAGTTTTTAATTATCTAGTTGACCAAGTGACAAGATTTTGAAGGCAAGTACCTGGGGTCACATAGTTGTAAGTGAAACTTAGGTCTCTTAATATCCAGAAGACTCAGTGTGTTTGGGTATTCAAACGTGATGGAGACAAAACATAGAATCTTGTCTCACAGGTAGATTACCTAAAGGTAAATAAACATTATTCATTATTTCCAATTTCTTATTTAGAGCAGACCAGTATAATCCAAGAATACTTGTGCTTTTAACCGAAAGAAAACCAAACTTTAATTATGCACCAGTGTACTTTCGGGATTAAAACTCTCTCTTCAGCTTCAGTAAATCTATTCTAGTCTTGACTACATTGAAATTCCTTTCTCGATATTCTTTTAACCTTACACTTTTTGGAAATTACAGTGTGAGATTCATTTGTCTCTAGATTCATCCTGACACTGCTCTGTTAGCCTGAGAATAAAAGAACAGGCAGGGGCAACAGGATCCCCACAGTATTGTTGAAGAGGGCTGCTCTAAGTCGGGTAGACAGAATAAAGATATGACAAATGGGACATCTTCTGAATGGTGGGCAAAGCTCTAGATATCTGGGGAGCCATCGGCAGCATCCCCAGCCTTGCAGGTAGTTACAAGAAGTGGAAGAAGCTATTTTAAAACATGATTGCTGCTTGGCTGCAAACCGGAAGAGACAAGGCAACGAAGTCTGAGCCTGTCGCCTGGTGAGTACAGTGTGGTCTTGAGAAGTCATCCCCGTGTGTGTGCAGTCAGGAAGGGTGCTTGCGCTTAGATTGGACTTCCCAGCTGGCTGCGCAAAGTCCTGTTGATCAGTTTACTGTGGTGTCAGAGTAGTGACTTTCAAGCGTGTTGGATCATTCCACAGCAAGAATATTGCCTATTTCATGGCCGAGCACACACACACAGACACACACACACACACACACACACACACACACTTGTTTGTGTGCATGCCCTTATAAGTAACTGAAATAAAATTGCAAATTGTGTTTCTGGCAGATGGACTAAGTTAGTTGCTTGGTCAGATGGCCAAGTGTTTTACTAAAGACTGTTTTATTTGCATGCTGTAAAGCTCCTTTAACACTGTTTTTGAAGTCATTTTGTGTTTTACAAGCTTCTGCATATCAATCAAAGAATGGATTCCACTGTCTCCAAGAGCTCTGAAACAAGAGCTCTGAAATCCCCTTTTTTTGAAGGGTGCCCCTTAAGGTGGACTCATCTAAGTTAAAGCTTTCCCAGCATGGCCTTTACCTACAGGCACGTGAATAAGTTGGTAGAGGTCAGAATAACCTCTGTTATTTGTAAGTTTGGCTTTGTAAGTGTGGGCGATCAAGTTAAGTTCCTTAGCAAAGCCTAGAGGATCTTCAAGGGCATCGGGAAATTCCTTCATGATAGTTTGCAGTTCAGCCCAAGTGCAAGGGCTGCAAGAAACAGAGGAAGTTCCTAAACCTCCTTCATTAGGTTTCACCTTATAGGTGCTTGAATGATGAGGGGATTTGGGGGCAACTTCAAGGTTGTTGTTATAGTTTGAAAGTTCAGCTCAGCTGGGCTCGAGAGGTGGGAAACAAAAGAGGTGGGCAGAGGAGTAGTGACTGTTGTCACAAGGGTTAGTGCAGCATCTCAGGGAAGCTTTCTACCTTGGAAAGTCTCTGAGGAAGGTCAGAGTTGGCTTTAGAGAGCGTGTGGTTGTTTTCTTGTCAGGAAGCTGTCACCAAGCCCGCGCGAGCCCTCTCCTTGGTGAGTTACAGACCCTGCAGCAGGTGAGCTGTGCACAAAAAAAACTTCCTTTGCAGCAAATAAAGAGATGACAGGGAATGGTTTCCAAAGCCCTGACTCCCCCAGCAAGGGTGGATGGGTTCCTTTTATTTAGGGTGAAGATGAATATTCGGGTAGGGAAGCCTTGTCATTGGATTGAGAGGAGGGTATGAGGTCCCACATGTGTGTTAAGGAAACATGCCTATACACACATTGTATGTTATGTGAATGAGGCTGAGGCTCCCCTTTGGGCCAAGATTTTAGTATTCTAGTGAGGTAAAGGTCATTGTCAGTCATTCTAGAAGTCACTCCGTGGCCCATCTGTGCAGGTGTGAGTCAGGGGTTAAGCTCAAACTGGTCTGGGTGGTCTTGGCTGGCTGGAAGCCTTATCAGGGCAGTCCCTAATCTTTGAGGGGTTGGTTTCACTTTCCATTTACCTGAATTAAGAGAGAAGCTGGAAAGGAGAGCTTAAGGAAAAGTGTGGGACAAAGGTCTGGGTACTGTCAGCTGGGCTTTAAAAGTCAGGTCTTGCGGGGGGGCGGGGGCTGGGGTGATAGGTTAGCCCGGTGATGGGTATTAAGGAGGGCACATACTGCATGGAGCACTGGGTGTCATACGCGAACAATGAATCATGGAACACCACCTCAAAAACTAATGATGTATGGTGACTAACATAACATAATAAAATAAAATAAAATAAATAAAATCTTGTCTTGGAGTCTAGTTGGTGACAAAGGGAGTTTCAAGTCACTTGATTGCTTGGAGGCCTGAAAATACCAATGACAATACGCTTCCCATTCGTTTTGATTCGTTTTATATCCCTTTTCCTTTTATGCATGCAAATAAATAACTTTTAGAATTTCAAAGGATGCCCAAAGTGGCCGTTGTAGTTTTATTTTATTTATTTATTTTCTAAAATACAGAAGATTTTATTTGTTTATTTTTATTTTTTATTTTTTTAATTAAAGATTTTATTTATTTATTTGAGAGAGAGATAGAGAGAGAGAGAAACAGCATGAGAGGGGAAAGGGTCAGAGGGAGAAGGAGACTCCCCGCCTAGCCGGGAGCCCGACGTGGGACTCGATCCCAGGACTCGGGGATCATGACCCGAGCCGAAGGCAGTCGCCCAACCAACTGAGCCACCCAGGCACCCATTTATTTGTTTATTTTTAAAGATTATTTATTTATTTATTTATTTATTGACATTGAGAGAGGGAACACAAGCAGGGGGAGTGGGAGAGGGAGAAGCAGGCTTCCTGCCAAGAAGGGAGCCCGATGCGGGGCTCGATCCCAGGACCCTGGGATCATGACCAGAACCAAACGCAGACGCTTAACAACTGAGCCACCCAGTCTCCCCAATACAGAGAATTTTAAACTGGTGATTGCCAGAGGGGAGTTTGGCCATTGCAATTTTAAATCACTCTTAGTAATATAGATCCATGCTGACCGAAGCTTACCGGAAGAAGTACCATAATACGTACCTGTAAAACTACCCGGAGTCCCAGATGGGGGCTGCCCTTTAGGTAGTAATTTTTTTTTTTTAAGATTTCTTATTTATTTATTTGAGAGAGAGATAATGAGAGATAGAGAGCACAAGAGGGAAGAGGGTCAGAGGGAGAAGCAGGCTCCCTGCTGAGCAGGGAGCCCGATGTGGGACTAGATCCCGGGGACTCCAGGATCATGACCTGAGCGGAAGGCAGTCGCTTAACCAACTGAGCCACCCAGGCGCCCTAGGTAGTGATTTTTGACATTGAAAATTCCAGAGCGTCCTCACTGGATAACTCCAGACATGACAGTGTTAATCTCCTGTAGAAACTGTATAGTCAGAATAGTGTCAGTCTTCTGTGAGAAGCCCTACAGGTTAGAGTCTAGACAGGGAGGTGTTCCTCCCCCGTGAGGAATCGTATGGAACAGAATCCGGACAGAGAAGTGTTACTCCTCTATAAAAGCTGGCACTAAAAGACACCCAGGGAAAGGCTAGAATCTCAACCAAGGAGGAAGTTTCAGAGCCTACAGGATCCCGGAGCCATGGGGAAGGGCAGAGAGCACAAAGTGCTCAGGCAGGTACCAGGTGAGAATCTGGCGGCCGCACCGAAGTTGAAGCCACGTGTAGCTTGATACCACTTCTACTTTGATGAGAAACGTCCCCCGAGAACAGAAGCAGAGCTAGAGTAAAACAAAAACATTTTTGGGGAGAACAGATCTGGACAGCAACCCAAACTGTAGCCTCCCCTAGGGAACGGAAGTCAAGGGCTTTTAAAGCCAAACAAAATGTTTGTATGTGTTTTTTACCACGAATTTTGATGGGTGTTGGCAGCAGAAAACGATCCTTGGCTGAGTATAATGGGTTCCTCAGGCTGTCACTAAGCAAAGACCTTACTGTACCAAGTTGCAAGTGTTTGGGCTGAGTCCTTGGGACATTTGCAGCTTGGCACAGTTCAAAGTTCATTGTTTCCTCCAGTGAGGACCAGCATGAGGCGCATTATGTAATGTCCCCAAGTTTACATGTTAAAACCCACTTGACATACAAGCGACACTATTTTCCTTTACCTTTCTCAGCAGCAGTCAAGGGTCACAGGGTCTCTTATTGGAGATACCCAGCCATCCGGGCCAGTCCAGCTGTGGCAAGGCAGAGCAGATTGCCTTCAGGGGGAATATAAGCATGTAGGTAACTTGGGGCTTGGCATTAGGCAGGTGCCTTGTCACCCCATGGCCCCTTCCTGAGACCAAGCCTCTTGGGATGCAGGTCTGATCCAGGTCCCTGATGGCCCGGAACCTATAGACGCTGCCCATGTGTAGTCCAAATCCTGAAAGCCAGACATGGGCTGCCAGGGCCATCCAGGAATATGGAAACCAGGCTGCTCCCCCAATACCCTCCAGCCTCAAGGGTGGCTATCGGCCCTCCTAGAATAACTCATTGAGCTTCCAGCTTCAACTGGAACTTCTGGGAGGTGTGTTGCTAGAGAACACAGTGACCCAATCAGGTAACCAGTCCAAATGTGGGAGGCAAGTCAACAGTTGAGGCCAGAGCATCAGAGAGTGTTTTGGGGTTGACTCTTTCCATCATGAGGCCATTCAGGTCATTGGGATCCTCTCTGAAGCCCATGGGCCAAGAGACCCTCTGGCAGTCCAAGGCCGGCTGCAAAGAGCACAATGCTCATGCACAAGCACTGGAAATATGGCGAGCAAGACATCTGAAACCAGGTGGTGTAGGGAGAGGAGAGGTCACAGCGCAGGCTACTGGAAGAACCTGGCACCTGCCTTATTCCAAGTCCTAACCTCCACAAATGCCCACAGTCCCAGAGCGCCTGGTGGTTCAGTCAGTAGAGCATGTGACCTTGATCTCGGGTTCATGAATTTGGGTCCCACATTGGGTGTAGAGATCACTAAAAAAAAAAAAGAAAGAAAGAAAAGAAAAGACAATCTTCAAAAAAACATGCACATAATCCCTGAAGAGAGACCTGAGGACTCTGGAAGCTTTGTAGGGGTCGACAGAGGCGAGGGAGGCACAGGATGGACAAGGGATCTTCCAGTAAGAGACACCTGGGAGCCTGGATTGCTGGAGAAGCCCAGGGCCCCATGAGGCAGGCAGTCCAACTGGAGACTGATTGTCTCCAGTTTAAAGCTGTGGCCTCCAAACATTTCACCCGTGTGGATTCCCTCCAGCCTGAGGCCATTCAGGTGGTCAGGGTCCTCTCAGAACCAGAGGGGCCTGCAGCGCCCCCTGCAGGCCGAGGCTGGTTGAGCGGGTGTGCCATGCACCTGCCCAGGTCCCCAGATCTGGTGAGTCAGGGGCATGGAAGGGGGCAGCTGTGTGGAGAGTCTGGGTCACAGGAGCAGGCTATGTGGGGTCTCTGGCCTCTGCCTCATTCCAAGCCAGATACCACATTCCCCCGAAGGGCAGAGCTGGAGGAAACCGGTTTGCCTTGCCAGGGTCAGGTGGGGTGGTGCTGAACTCTGCAGGGACCTCCTGCCTGAGCCATCCTCCACCACGAGACACCTGGGAACCCTGCTGCTCGAGAAACCCAGGAACGGGTCAGGCAGTCAGACCCACAGTACGATGACTGCCCCTAGTTTAAAGATGCCACCTCAAAGGATTTTCAGGTGTGGGATAACTCTACCCGGCGGCCTGTGCCGGTGCTCTGGCGTCAGGAGGTCCTCTATAGGCATAAAGGGCCCAGACTGAGGTCTCTGGACCCAGAGGATGAGTGGTGGGTATGCATAAGCCGCGCAGTTCGGGGAGCCAGGGACCCAGACCAGGGCAAGCAAGGGTCTAGAGAAGCCCGGTTACTGTTTCATGTTGTCTGGGGCTGGGAGCATGTGCCTCACTGCAAGCACCAACATTCCCAAATGCACAGGTGTCTCCTGAGATGGGAGCTGCAGGAGTCTGGACTTCCTTTTGGGGAGGGGGAGGTTGTGTGGGATGTGGGCTAGTCTCTAATACAGGACACTTGGGAACATTGACCGATTTCTAGAGGAACTATGGACACCATACAACATGCTGGTCAAAATGGGGACTGTAGGTAGGTCCCTGGTAAAGAGTCTCTGAAAAATTTTTGATATGTGGGTTTTTCACACCATGAAGGCACTCTGTTGGCTCTCCCAGGATCTGCCAGAGTTTTGTGTGCCTCGGGTGCTCCATGCAGGTTGATGTCTGCTCAGGAGCTACAGACTGTGTGGAGGGGCAGTCTCAGCACTGGGGATCCAAACAAGAGTCCTGGATCAGGACTGTTTCATAGGTTGGGGCTTTGGTGGATATCTACCAGCTGCCTCACCCCAGGCTCCTACCTACAGAGTGCATATTCCCCCTGTTAGGAAGCCTGAGGGGTGGGGAGTCCTGGACTCCTTTGCCAGCGCAGCACAGCTAGGGATGATCTGTGTGTTCTTCAGTAAGAGACCCCCGAGAACCTTGTGTGGTGGAAATGTGTGTGACACGATTGGGCAGTCAGCCCAAGGAGGGACTTCATGTGGCAAATTTAAATCTGTCGCCTCAGAAGGATATTTTTGGTGTGGACTTTCCTTTCTCTGAAGCCATTCAGGTGGTTGGGGTTTTCCCTGAACCCCACAAGCCCCGAGCACCTCTTGGAGGCAGTCAGCTCAGCAGGTGGGGCCTGCTACGGCTCAGGCCCCCTGACACAGTGGGCCATGTATCTGGAAAAGGGCAGATGTAGGGAGAGCCTGGTCACTGGAGCAGGCCATTTGGTGTCCCTGGCATCTGCCTCATTCTAAGTTTTGTCCTGTATTTCCTCTGAAGGCAGAGCTGCAGGAAGTTGGACCGCCTGCCAGGTTGTGTTGTGGGGGTGCTGTGCTGGGCTGACGCAACTGGCCTGGGTTTCATTTAATAAGAGACATGTGGAGGGACACCTGGGTGGCCCAGTTGGTTAAGTGTCTGCCATCGGCTTAGGTCATGATCCTGGGATCGAGCCCTGCATTGGGCTCCCTGTTCAGGGAGGAGTCTGCTTCTCCTTCTCTCTCTGCCCCTACCTCTTGCTCATTCTCTCTCTCTCTCTCGCAAATAAATAAATAAAATCTTTAAAAAAAAAGCTTTTTGGATATGGGTTCCCTCTGGCCTGGAGTCTTGCAGGAGTTATGGGGCACACCCAAACTCCATAGGCTTTGAAGCACCCTCAGTAGGCTGAAAGGTTGCTTACTTCCCCCACCAGAGCTAGGTAACTCAGGGGAGCCAGGGATGTGGAACTGGGCAAGGGTCTGCATTGGCCACATCACCAGTATGTCCCTTTGGGGCTTTGATGCATCTGCTTAATTTTAAACATCGACCTGCAGAAATGGACATCTTGCCTTTACAGCCTGTTTTGTTTGGGGAAGCAAATGAATGTTCAGAGAGTTAGCTTCTCTTTGCCAGCCACTATTTTAACCCTATTTCACAAGCCATTTCCATGCAGGATATTATCTTTTAATGAAGCAATAAACAGATAACATACTCCAAACTAACGTTAGAGTTCAAGGCAAGTGGAGATGGAAGGAATAAAATCCATATTAAGTTAATGTGTATCATTATATGAGTTCATACTGGGGAGACTTAGTTTAGCCAACTGAGCACTCATGTCCAGCTTCCAGTACAAAAGTGAAAGTGCCATGTTGGTAAGGCACGTTGCTATTGGCCGTGGGAGGTGGTGTTGGTGGGCAGGTTGATCCTTTTCATGAGGTGGCTGCTTGGCATTCTCCACTGCCAGTAAAAGGGTCCCCTTTACCAGAGCTAAGGATGAGAGCTGATAGCCTCGAGGTCTTCGGACAGCTATTTTAGAAAAGCAAAATGGACCCCTGCCCAGACTGAACATGACTGAACACTCTTGGAGAATCCTCAGAAATTTGCCATATTTCTAGTCTACATGTTCCCTTGCAACGGTTGCTTCTACACGGTCTTGTTGGTAAGTTCCCAGCGAGGCTTCTCAGCACCTGTACTCCTGTGTTCTTAGGGGTTAGAGCAGATGAGATTATGTCATCCTGATACAACTTTCTTCTTATATCCGAACAACTTTACTTTTTTGTGAAGATAGATTTATTTATTTATTTATTTATTTATTTATTTATTTATTTGAGAGAGAGAGAGCACTATAGAGAGAGCGCAAGCATGAGTGGGGGTCAGAGGGAGAGAGAGAAGCAGGCTCCCCGCTGAGCAGGGAGCCCGATGCAGGGCTCTACCCCAGGACATCAGGACCTGAGCCAAAAGCAGACATTTAACCAGCTAAGCCACCCAGGCACCCTCAACAACTTTACTTTTATTTTTTTTTAAAGATTATTTACTTATTTATTTGACAGAGAGAGAGAATTAGCAAGAGCAGGAACACAAGCGGGGGGAGTGGGAGGGGGAGAAGCAGGCTTCCCACTGAGCAGGGAGCCCGATGCAGGACTCAATCCCAGGACCCTGGGATCATGACCTGAACCGAAGGCAGACACTTAACGACTGAGCCACCCAGGCGCCCAACAACCTTACTTTATCTAGAGTATATGAGATGAAATATCATAGTATTTTCTTTTATTTGATGGGCCCTACAGTGTCTATTGTTGCTGTATTTTTTTAATAACCAGTGGACAATCAATTATAAACTCTAAGCTTATAAACCCCAGATTTCATGTCCAGCGAGAATTAGATATAAAACTGCCCAGCTGATTTTCTGACTTGGTTGCCTAATAGACTTGACGGTAAAAAAATTCTAACCCTAAAATTTTGGTCCTCTTCTTCCTTGCCTTGGACGTGCGCCAGACTTCCCGTGTGAAGGGATTGTGCCTCTGTTCACCTAGTGATCATGTTCTGACCTCTAGAAGAGTTTCCTCGTTTTTGTCTCTCCCTTTCAGCCTTCTATCTCATCCCCCTTCTCCTCCTCCCAGGCCTCTGTCTGTCCTTTGTCATTTGGTCCTCTTCAGAGGGTGTTTTGCAGAGCCTAGGTTTTTAATTTTGATGATTTCCTGTTTCTTTTCATGGATCATGTGTCTGGTGTTAGCTCTTAAAACCTCTTTGCCTCACTCTAGATCCCCAACTTTTCCTCTTGGAAACCTCCCTCCATCCTGCTAAAGTGTATTCTAGTTTCATTTTCCACTGAAGCGTGTGATCCACTTCAAGTTCACTTTTGTATGAGGTGTGGGTATTTAGGTAAAGGATTTTTGTTTCTTTGTCTGTGTACCTGCCTGCCTCCCTGCATGCTTGTGTGTTTGGCCTGTGGATGTCTGATTACTGTCCTCCGATCTTGCCATGGAAGGAGCCAGAAGGCAGGAGAGGCTACAGTGGTTTTGTTTTTTTAAAAGCCCCTTTAGTTTCTTAGAATTTTTTTTTAAAGACTTATTTATTCATTTATTTATTTGAGAGAGAAAATGAGATAGAGAGAGAGCATGAGAGGGGAGAGGGTCAGAGGGAGAAGCAGACTCCCTGCTGAGCAGGGAGCCCGATGTGGGACTCGATCCCGGGACTCCAGGATCATGACCTGAGCCGAAGGCAGTCGCTTAACCAACTGAGCCACCCAGGCGCCCTAGTTTCTTAGAATTTTAAGAGTAAAAGGAGATCCAGTAATCCCTGTCCAGTGTCCTCTCTATTTGTGACCGACATTCCTCGTTCTCTGGGTGTATGAGTTTTCTCTTGTTGTTATAAGAAATGACCACAAACTTGGTGGCTCAAACCAGCAACAAATTGTTTTACAGTTCTGGAGGCCAGAAGCCTGATAAGTCTTAGGGGGCTAAAATCAAGGTGTTAGTAGGGCTGGTTCCTTCTGGAGGCTCTATGGAGCTCTGTTCCTTACCTCCTCCAGCTTCGGGAGGCTGGCTGCATTCCTTGGCTTGTGGCCACAGCACTCCAGCCTCTGCTTCCATTATTATGTGGCCTTCTCATTTTCTCTGGCAGGTCTCTCTCTCTCTCTCTGTCCCCTCCTTGTAAGGAGTCTTTGATTACACTGGGCTCATCTGGATAATTTGGAGGACAGTAATGGATGGAGATACAGGCCATCTTTCCTCCCCTGAATGGCCTTGGCACATTCACCAAAATTTAGTTGGACTTGGGCAATCTGTTTGATTGCACTGATCAACGTGTCTCTCTGTCTATCAACATCACAGGATCTCTATCACCTCTATAAATAAGGACAAAGCGACTTGATTCCCATTTTTTCTTTTTTTTTTTGAAATTGGTATAGCGAGTCTAGTTCCTTTTCCTATCCATATACCTGGTTAAAGAGAAATACATGTACTTGAAAAACAATTTTTAACACCAAAGGAAGTTCTATATCTTGCTTTTTATTTTTTAATTTAATAGAACAGTTCATCATTGACATTTACCTCTTCTCAAACACATACATGTGCATTTGCACCAATGTTCCCCATACCTGCTTGTTGTCTTTGGACTTCATTGCGGCATACGCAGAGACGGATTTTGTCTAAGCTTTTCTGTGGTCAAATGTATTGATTACCCCCTTTCTGTCTCCTGAGCTTTGTTTGCACGCCTCAGAAAGACCCCCTCCGCTTGAAATGATAGGATAAAAACGATTCCTCCACGGCTGTTCTATGAGTACTTCCATAATTTCGGTTTTACAGTTCCTGACTGCAAAAATGTTTCTAAGTCGTCCTGGGAGCCCAGGGCCTGCTGATGTCTTTCTTCTGGGAATTTTTTGCGCACGTCCGCAATGGCCAGCTTGGAATTGTGTAGTCTGCCCTCAGACAAGCAGCTGCCCAGATTTTCCAGGTCTCCCTTGGGCTGCTGGGGTCACGCTGTGCCAGCCAGGAGCTCCCAAGGCAGACGCCCCGAAGCCGCAGCAGATGCCTTCCACCTGCCCTAGGCTGAGAGAAGGCCTCCAAAGTGGGCCAGGGTAAGATCGGGAGTCGGGGCCGCAGACTGTGTGCCCTCACTGGCTGGTGATCTTGATCTGTCCCCCTGAAGTTCTTTTTTTTTTTTTTAAAGATTTTATTTATTCATGAGAGACAGAGAGAGAGAGAGAGAGAGAGGCAGAAGGAGAAGCAGGCTCCCAAGGAGCAGGGAGCCGGATGCGGGACTCGATTCCAGGACTCTGGGATCATGACCTGAGCCAAAGGCAGACGCTTAACCATCTGAGCCACCCAGGCGCCCCCTGAAGTTCTTGCTGGTTGTCAGGCGCCACCTGGCGACCGCTTTTATATATAGTTTCTCCCCTCCGGAGCGCCAAGGAAAGTCGGCGAGGGATGGGATTTGGACGCAGTGCACAAGGTGGGGTTACAGAAGGCCGGCGACACTAGGGTGATAGTTCTGCTCCTGCCAAGGTGTCGGCTCATCATCTGCTTGCCAGAGATTGGATGTCCAAGATTATGAGGGAACGGTGTCGCGACCACCCGCCACGCTCCCAAGGGTGGACCCCGCCCGCCGGTGCACCTTCTCCTGCAGGGACCGCGGGGACCGACAGGAGGCGCTGCGGAGGAATGGAAGAGGGTGTCGGGCGCCTAGGCGCCATCCCGCCGTGGCCTTGGTGGTCAGGCCTTCGGTGTAACCTATTTTTTCCCGGCGTCAGTGGTGGGGTCCGGCCTGAGGCTTTATGGGAGGCCCGTGGAGGGCGCAATAGGGCTGGCAGCCGGCACGCATGGGGTCCCGGTGGTGAGACTCTATTTCTCACCAATTTTTCTGAGTCCTGCTGCGGGGGTGGGGACCGGCCTGGGCGTGAACGGAGGCCCAGACAGGGCACCACCCAGCACAGCCAGGATCCGCCGTGAGGTCAAGTCCTCTGGAGGTGCCTCGGCGGAATTTTTTCCAAGTCTCAACCCTGAGTCGGGACAGGCATGGGCCATTCGGTGAGGGCCAGGGAGAAGAGTCCCCAGTCCCAGCCATGGTCCCTGGCGATTGGAAGAGCCTCCGCGGAATTGTTTCCAATTTCCAACTCAGAGATGATCAGCAAATGGGTGAACCGGGAAGGGCGGACCCCGCCCGCCCCACCTCCCGCGAGTCCCAGTCCCATTTGCCCGTACGGTCGATCAGAGGGCCCTGGGAACTCCAGGGCTGGCGGTGATGGGGTAAGGCTGGGGGCCAGTAGCTGGGCCACAGTCCCAGGAGGGTCTGGTGATCGGTGTCTAGGCCCTGTTACCCTACGGAGTAATTGTCTCCCCTGAAATTGGCGTTTTTGGCTGCCAGATAGCTCACCTTTAGTGATTGTCTCCAGAGAAAGGTGGACCTCTGGATACCTGGAGGGCTCTCAGCTTGACCACAATGCCAAGCCCCACTCTGCCCTTGCTTGAGCCACCTTCCCCGGGCCTGTGTGCTGGCTCATATGCATCCAGGCAGTCCAGGCCGAAGTGCCACCTGGGGTCTCCAGCACCCAGCATGGGGGAGGGGGGGTGGTGGTGGCATGGGTCCTCTACCCTGTGCGCCCCTGGCATGAGTTGCAGTCACGACAGCCCCACCCTGCAAGACTTCCTGCCGTGTAACAGGTGTCCTCCTCCCTGGGTTGTCCACTGCTGAAGCAGGCCCTTCGGGTTGCTGTCCTCGCTGATCTCACCTCGGGGCCTCTTGTGTATGCACCAATTGATGTGGTGACCTTGCTCTCTTGGGCTGGGCCGAAGTCCCATCAGGCACCGACAGACATTTATGGTGAGTGGGACCGTGGGACCGCTCTTCTCGCTCTGCCCTGGGCCCCTCACCCCTCCTCCCTGCCCATTGGCCCGACCTTGCCCTCCCACACTCTGCCCCATGGCGTCAGCAGGACCAGGTCCCCAGACACAGTGGACACTCTCGTGTGCCTTTTGTCTTGTGTTACATGTAGCCCTCCCTGTGGCGGGAGGGCTGTTCCACCACCACACTGCTCGTGGCCTGGGTATGTGAGCACGTTGTGCCTGGCCCTCTGTGGTACCCCTGGAGCGCTCCAGGTTGTCCCTCAAGTGCCTGAGGCTGAGTGATGGTGGTATCATTTCCCATTCCCGGTGACCCCTCTTGGGCCACTGCTGTCGGTGGCATATCCGAAGAGTGAAGGTGGAGTTGGTAAGGGATGCATGCCCACCCCCTCTCCGGGGGGTGTGTGTGCCTCATCCTCTCACTGCGTACCAGGGGGACTGACTTGGCGGGGAGCATGCTATGTGTTACCTCAGCTCCCTTGTGCGCGGGTGTGTGACCAAGTGCGGTGACATGGCACTTGGCCCCCTGAGGGCTCCTGTTTTGTGACTAGAGTGTGTGAGCCTTAGTCCCCCTGTGCTTGCTAGAAGCACGAGCCCTTCCGGGCAGCACGGGCATTTTGCTCTCATAAGATTTTGACACACGCAGTGAAATGAATGGGCAAGGCTGTGGCATCATGAGCCTTGTGGCCCCGAAACGTGAGTGCTCAGGATGACCCATGCTTGCCGTGCTGCAGAGCTCCCCAGGCCCTGGTATCTTTGAAGGCATTTTTACAGGCCCAATGGGCATACAAATGGTTGGGGATGATGTGCCCTCAGGGAGGGAGCCTTCTCTAGCAATCCCAGAGGGTGCCTTGGGGTACAGAGCCCCCAGCTGCTGCTCTGCCTCCCCGGGTAGCAGCCACTGATGTGAACACCCTTGTGGCCCACGCCACCCCACTCTGAGTCAGGGGAGGGTCCTGCCGGACCAGCAGGGCCTGGTTGGCCTCAGGTGTGGGGCCCCTGCATGGGAGTGCGCACCAGCGTTGCCCGCATCACGTGCCATGGGCAGCGGGGCCTGTCCCCAACGTGCCCTGTCCCACTGGCACCTGGAGCAGCTCTCTCCACCCGCTCCTGCCCCCGGCTGCAGCCGGCAGTGACACAGACGCAGGTCAGGCCGCCTCGAGTGCAAGCATTTCCCCTGGGTGTCCACTCCGGGACGGACCGGACAGATAGAGGTTCAGACAGCCTTCACCGAGGGTCACATGGCAGGTGGGGGGTGTTCTGTATGGCTGTTTCTATGATTTGTCCCCCTTAACCGACCACCTGCACCTGCACATACACAGGCAGCCTAAGGAACTTTGTTTGTGAGACTCCTGCTGTGTGAAAAACCTTCAGAGCCTGGTTGTTTGAAAATTTGTTATCTGGCCTCTAGGTCAGAACTGGCCCTTCTGTTCTGGATGCCAAGAGCTACAAATCTTGTCTCACATCCACTCTGCTCCAGGCTCTGCTGCCCACCCCCAGCCCCGAATGGAATCTGGGAGGGGAGGCAGACACACACAGCCCAGGCTCCTTGAAAATATAGAAATTTCTGTGATAACACAGAAATGTAGCTTGCTCCAAACTGCATGTAGGTGAACAAATGTTTAATTTCTTTTTTTTTAAAGATTGTATTTATTTGAGAGAGAGCGAAAGTGTGCACAACCAGGGGGAGAGGCAGAGGGAGGGGGAGAGGGAGAGGGAGAAGGAGACTCCCCGCCGAGCAGGGAGCCTGATGTGGGACTCAATCCTAGGACCCTGGGATCAGGACCTAAGCTGAAGGCAGGCACTTAACCAACTGAGCCTCCCAGGCGCCCCTTGCACAAATGTTTAATTTCAAACCCTGTCATGGTTTGACATGACATGACCATCCTTTGCGCATGGTCAGTTGGAAGTCTCACCTGAGGGGAGGACGCTCCACCCAGGCCTCTCAGTCGGGACTCCAGCCTGGCTGTTTCCACCGGGCTTCCCCAGCTGATGAGGTTGGATGTTGCAAGTACCCGATTTGATGTAATTTTGCCTTATTCTCGCTTATTGTTTACTATTACCTTCATCTATGTGTAGATTCCTCTTCTGTTTCTACTAGGTTTCTATAATAAATAATAAAGTTTTCTTTCCTTTTTGAAACTGAAACACGGCTGCTGTGAATCTTTGGTTCTGAACAGGGAGCCAGAGGTGGGGCTGGCTGGAGGGAGGCTCAGCAAGGGTGCCGAGGCTGGCTACCATCCCAGGGGCCGAGGGACTGCCTTGTGCTTGTGGTGGTGGGATCCTGTGTATGTTTACCCGCTGGTCCAGCTGCGTCTCCATTGCATAAATCAACCTGTGTGCTGGAGGCCCTCCCCCTGTGTGTGCCCCTTCCCATCACCACCGACCCCCCCTCCCCTGCCTGCTGTGACTGGTGATAGGCAATCCAGGTTTGATTCCAGAGAGGAAGGCTGAAAAACAGCGACCACATCCAAAGCAGGCAGCAGGTACACAAATTACCCCACCCGACCAGGAGATAGCGATGATAAATAATACAGGAATCTTCTGAGGCCCTGTAATTGGAATGAGGCCACTTTAAGTCCTTTAACTAGGGTCCATTGGAGGGCAAGACTGGTGCAAGCAGCCGAAGTAATTCCAGCTCCAGTGGATCTTGGGAGCAGGTGGGCGGTCTGCCACAAGGTGAGCCACGGCCTGTCCCTGCCCCTTGCCATCCACCAGGGATGGAGCCTGGGGCTTAATTTGACTCCACATGGGAAACCTCTCCTGGCTGGACATGGACAGGATTGACAGAGTGATAGCTTTTTCTCTATTCTGTGGGTGGTGGCGCATGGCCGTTCTTAGCTGGTGGAGAGATCTGTCTGGTTAATTCCAGTAAGGAATGAGACTCTGGTCTGCTAACTAGTTATGCAACCCCCAAGTCTGTGTTTTCTGACTTCTTCGAGGGACAAGTGGTGCTCAGCTACCCAAGATTTAGCAGTAACAGGTCAGTGATGCCCTTAGATGTCAGGGACTGCACATGCTCTACATTGGCCCAGCACCTCCCTACGCTATGCTGGCCGATGCGGGTAACCTGTTGAACCCTGCTAGGGGGTGGAGATCGGGGATGACCATGGGATCCCCATGAATGAGGAATTCCCAATAAGTGTGGATCAAAAGCTAGCATTAGGTCCCTGCCATTTGTACATACTGCCCGTGGCTACTACTGATGGGATGGTTTAGTAAGGCTCTCGGATCAGCCCTGCCAGGGTCAGGCCACGGCCTTGGCAAAATGCTGAGAAGACAGCAGAACTTGAGGAAATAAAAGTCATAACAAGGTTTCCACAGGTGAACCTGCAGGAGGATTATGAACGAGAGCCCCAGCGGCAGGCCCCCAGCCCTTGGTTTATCGCTTCCCAGTCACTCAGCCATGCCAGCCTGCTGGTCCTGAAGGAGAGAGCTCTCAGGAAGGGAGGCGGGGGGAGGGACCTGGGGGCATACGGGAGCCCGTGTCAGGGCCTCCACAGCTGATAGTGGTCATCTGGAGGAAGAAGGTGGCACCATGCCCCTCTCCTCTGCTAGTCTCCCCTGGGTCCCTTCAGGGTGCCTGTCTTGTCCGCCCCACCACCCCCTCATCTTCCCCAACTCAGGTCCTGCAAGACGGGCAAGGGCTTGGGAGGCACGTCCTTGCCTTGGCCTTTGGTGCGGGTCGAGGCTGAGGGGGAGGCAATCCAGAACACTGCTGGTCACTGCCTACACCTGCCAGTCAGCCTGGTGTCCCACAGCCACATGCCTGGGGCTGAACCACCCCCTCCCAGTCTTGCCCTGTTGTGGTGGTTGGCCATGCCCTGGGGATGTGTGCTCCAGTGGTGACCCGTGGGATGCCTGGACGTCATCCGCCGCTATGCACTTTCCCCTGGGTTGTGTCCCTGCCATGCTGCATGCCCTGAGCCTATGTGTATGGGGGTGGGGAGGGTTACAGGGCAGAAACACTGCATTCCTCCCTCACTGGGCTGTGGCGGAGTATGGAAGATGTGCAGGAAGGGGTCAGACAAGAAAGGCCAGCAGTGGGGGCTTCAACCCCACTCTCTTCTCCCTGTGTGCCTCAATGCCTCTAGGTATGGCAGCATGTTCTTTCCCTTATCATCCCCTCCAACCCCTGCAGAGCCCCTGACTGTGCTGCTGGTTCATGCTCTCCCCACCAGTGCCCCTATTGGGAGGGATTGGGGGAGTGGTCACACCATGGGAAGGGCACCACTAGGGCAGAAATGCCCCCTGGGGTGACAGGGTGGGGATGGGTATAATAGAATTTTCTTGACAGTTGTGCTCAATGACCCTAGGAACACCGTAGCATCTTTCCTAGGAGCCCATGACTCCTGCATGTGTTAGACTCTTTGATCCATGTTTCAAGATGGATCAGGTGGGTGGCCCACATCGCCACTGACCCCTTGCACTCACTTCGCTATGCTTGTCACATATGCTTGTCATGGCATGCCTCCTTGGAAGCCTCCCAGGTTGATGGCGGACAGTCTACCCCAGTTTTGCCTTTTAACTTTTCTGACACCTTCTGCTTAAACCCCAAAAGGTCAGAAGAATCCTGAGGCCCCACTGTCACGATATTTATTTCCACTGAAAATCAAGATCCATGCCAGGGAGCCGGGCTTCTTACCCATTTAAAGTTTGAGAATAAGTTGGTATCGTTTTGGCCTCAAAACCTCTAATCATTCACTTTACCAGATAAAACTGCATGGGTTTGCCTGTGAGAGAGCCCGTTCTCCTAAGGGAAACTTTGGAGGGAACCAGCTACTGGATGGTTCGATTAGGCTTTCACCCCTATACTCAGGTCAGACAACAGATTTGCATGTCAGAACTGCTATGGACCTCCACCAGAGTTTCCTCTGGCTTTACCTTACCCAGGCACAATTGGCCCTCTTTCAGGTCCTAATACCGATGCTCATGCTCCCCCTCCCCATTGGTGGCAGCCAAGAGGGGCTGAAGGTGGTTCCTCAGCAGACTGAGAGGCCTCAGGATCCCACCTCCCCTGGTGAACAGCACCAGCCTGCACTGCACAGCTAATGAGGGATAGAAGCAGAAAATTGTTCACCTTGAGCCCAGAAGGCTGAGCTATATAGCCTGCCTAGTTCCAATAAGGATCAAATGCGTGCTGATTGTCACATTCTTAAAGGATCTCCTGACTGCCTATATATCTCAAGGATAATTAATATCCAGCTGAATGATAAGCACCAGAGAAATCTTGCAAAAGTATTTTTACGAGTAGAAATTCAGAGAAGACGTTTATGATCTAATACTCCCTGTGTGTGTCTTCCCTCTTGAGCACTAAGCATAAAACCACCAGCTTCACACAGCAAAACTGCAGCCCTGTCTGCCCACAGGTCTTGTCCCTGTGCTATAATGAAAGCACCTTTTTGCACCCAAGACATCTCAAGAATTCTTTTTTGACCATTCACTCCCGGCCCCACATCAACGAACACAAATGTTTCTAAATTCATATGATTTGAGATCATCTTTTTTAAAAAAGATTTTATTTAGTTATTTGAGAGAGAGAGAGAGCATGAGCAGAGGGAGTGGCAGGCAGAGAGAGAAGCAGGCTCCCTGATAAGCAAGGAGCCCAATGCAGGACTCAATCCCAGGACCCTGGGATCATGACCTGAGACAAAGGCAGACTCTTACCTGATTGAGCCACCCAAGCGCCCCTTGAGACAATCTTTGATTTAAAAAATGCTATTTTAAGTTTGTTGGCTTAATAAAAACAGGCATGTCTTTAGAGTTATCAGCATTAAATATAATGCAGATAAGCAAAGCAACTTTTTCTACCTGGGTTTACTAATCAAAGAAGATCATGCTATTTTTTTTTTTTTTTTTGAGAGGGTGGAGGGGCAGAAGGAGAGGGAGAGAGAGAATCTCAAGCAGACTCCTCACTGAGTGCAGAGCCTGTCATGGGGATCAATTTCACAACCCCAAGATCATGACCTGAGCTGAAATCAAGAGTTGGACCCTTAACCGACTGCGCCACACAGGCGCCCCTATTAATAAACATGTTTTGTGCTACATTAAGAAAATATTATTACAAAAATATGTTTCTAAAAATTTTGACATAGGAGGACCTGGCTGGCTTAGTCAGAAGAGCATGTGACTCTTGATCTCAGGGTCGTAAATTCAAGCCCCAAGTTGGGTGTAGATATTACTACAAAAAAAAAAACTAAAAAAAAATTTTTTTTTACATATGAGTTTGCTCATCTAGTACAGGAGGATAATATATATGTAAGATAGTTCATATATGTCTGCTCCCTGGAAAACAGAGTTTATATAGTTTAAAATATTGGAAGAGAGCTGAGAATATAAAATGGGCCCCCCAAATGGTCAGAACACTGAGTGTTATAGGCGGAAATTGATTTTCCAAGAACTGTATGCATTAATGTTAAAAGAATGCAGACAAACTAGCAGACAGCCCTTTGAAGGATGAGAAACAATGGAACTCCATGAGATCTCTCTCCTACCACGGAAGGACTTAGTTATCAAACCTTTTGGTTTTCAAACCATGGTCATAGACCATTGATGAATTGAGATTAACATTTATTTAAATAGAAAATATGCATTTCATTGGGGCTCCTGGGTGGCGCAGTCGGTTGATCATCTGACTCTTGGTTTCAGCTCCTGTCCTGATCTCACTGTCGTGAGATCAAGCCCCGCATCAGGCTCCATGCTCAGCGGGGAGTTTGCTTAGGATTCTCTCCCTCTCCCTCTGCCCCTCCTGCCCGTGCTCTCTCTCTCTCTCTCTAAATAAATAAATCTTTTTTTTAAAGATTTTTATTATTTATTTGACAGAGAGAGAGACAGCGAGAGAGGGAACACAAGCAGGGGGAGTGGGAGAGGGAGAAGCAGGCTTCCTGCCGAGCAGGGAGCCCGATGAGGGGCTCGATCCCAAGACCCTGGGATCCTGACCTGAGCAGATGCTTAACGACTGAGCCACCCAGGTGCCCAATAAATAAATCTTTTAAAAGAAGAAAATAGGTATATTATCTATATTATCTCTCTATACAAATGAATAATACATAAGTTCAATTATATCTATATTATATAATTGGTTTATTATGAATGTATTATGTATATATAAATTTAAAAAGGAATAATTTCATAAAATGCAAAATAGATGCATCTCAGTATATTAAACTTTTATTTCAGTTACTTATGTGATTTTATATATGTAGGTATGTGCTGGGCCATAATACATGCTACATTCCTGAGGAATGATCCAACATGCTTGAAAGCCACTGTTATTATATCACAGTAAATTGAGCAATAAAGTGTCTGTGCAAAAAAAAAAAAAAAAATGTCTGTGCAGCCAACTGAAAAGGCAAATACCAGGACCAGCACTCTTTCTATTTTGTACATACATTATGATAAGTCCTCAAGGCCACACTGTAATCATTCTTTGATAGGCTCATACTTTGTTGCCTTGTCTTTTCAGATTTGTGGTCAGTCAGCAATTTTTCAAAGATCTTCTTCCATGTCTTATAACTATTTATAAGACTGGGAATTCTGTGGCAGCTTCCCAGATATTTATAGTTCTGCCATCAGTTAAAAAGTCCTATCTTTCAAATCTTTATTCTGTCAACTCAACTTAGAGCAACCCTCTTTGACAATAATGTGGGGATTCAGTTGCCCCTGCCTGTTCTGTCATTCCCAGCCTAACAGAGCAATATCAGAATGAGCCTATAGACATGAGTGAATCTCATTCTGTGCTTTCCAAAAAGCATATGGTTTATTATAACTATATTATATATAATATTATATATAAGGAGTTTACATTCTTTTATTTTAATGCATGAGGAATTATACTAACCTCTCAGAGTAATTTGTAATACTCTATAAGAACTGCTTTCCATCATTTCTTTTCTAGATAAGCTTTGTAAGGTTTAGAAATTGAGAAAATGGTATTTGAACTAATAAAGTTCAAATTGTTATTAAAAATGTTTGATTTTCAGAAAACTAGAAATTATAAGGGTGAAAGAAATTGACTGTATATGAAAAATATATAGAATTTTTCTAAAATTTTAGTTAAAAAAGTTAAGTTTAAGTTAAAAAAAGTTTTATTATCATACAATGGTGCATATCTAGAATTTGATTTTCTCTCTGTTAACAAAAAATTCTTAGATTATTGATCGGCTCTTAATAAGAAATTGTAGGGGTGCCTGCGTGGCTCAGTCGTTAAGGGAAGCCTGCTTCTCCCACTCCCCCTGCTTGTGTTCCCTCTTTCGCTGTGTCTCTCTCTGTCAAATAAATAAATAAGATCTTTAAAAAAAATTGTAAAAGATTTGTCTTTACCTTTAATATAATCTACCTAGAAAATAACAATTCTCTGTTTTGTCTTTGTCAGGTCTTTGATGACTCAAGTAAACTGAGTCTTCTGAACATTTAGAGAGCTAAGTTTTGCTTACAGCTATGTGACCCTTTGTATTTGCCTTTGAAATCTTTTCTTGTCACTTAGGTCAAATAGATAATTAAACAGAGCTCCATAATGATCTGTGATCCTATTTGGTCAAATGTACAAATCTTTTGATATTTTTGACAAACTGTCCATAATCAAATTCTAAATAAAGTCTTTTTGGGGTGCCTGGGTAGCTCAGTTGGTTAAGCATCTGACCCTTGATCTCAGCTCAGGTCTTTTTTCTTTTTTTAAGATTTTATTTATTTATTTGACAAAGAGAGACACAGCGAAAGAGGGAACACAAGCAGGGGGAGTGGGAGAGGGAGAAGTAGGCTTCCTGCAGAGCAGGGAGCCCGATGTGGGGCTCGATCTCAGGACCCCGGGATCATGACCTGAGCCCAATGCAGATGCTTAACCGACTGAGCCACCCAGGCACCCCAAGAAAGAGAATCTTAAGCAGGGTCCACACCCAGTGTGGAGCCTGACTCAGGGCTTGATCCCACAACCCTGAGATCATGACCTGAGCTGAAACCAAGTTGGACCTCTCACCAGCTGAGTGACCCAGGTGTCCCAACCCCTGCTTCTTTGACCTACAGCTGATAAAAGGAGATACACTTCAATATTTAAAGCCTAATGCTTCTCTTTAAAATAACAATGCTTTAGGGGCGCCTGGGTGGCTCAGTCGGTTAAGCATCTGCCTTGGGCTCAGGTCATGATCCCAGGGTTCTGGGATCTGGTCCTGGGATCAAGTCTGGCATCTGGCTCCCTGCTCAGCAGAGAGTCTGCTTCTCCCTCTCCCTCTGCCCCGCCTCACCACTCGTGCTTTCTCTCTCAAATAAATAAATAAAATCTTTAAAACAAAAAATAGTTTTTTTTTGTTTAAAAAAAAAAACAAAACTTCCTTGCCTGTGAAGAGGTGAGAAAATATTCCAGTGACCCACCTCTGCCATGCCATGCCTCAAATCCCTACTTGGACTAAATGCCATGCCTATTTGTAGCAGAGGAGTGCCCTGTCCACCCAGCCCACTGTCTTTAGAAATGGGGTTGCTATTAGGCCCTGCGGAATATATAGATCTTCCAGATGCCCTGCCTCCATTCCTGAAGCCTGTAAAAAGGGGACAAGGGAAATTCCCACTGATGCCTGGTATACAGATGGGTCTAGTCAAGGAAATCCATCCACCGGGACAGTAGTCACTACGCAGCCCAACACTGGCACCATCTGGATGGAACCAGGAACAAACCACAGCCCCAGGTGGGCTGACTTAGCTCCAAGTTGGTCTGGCTGCTGCTTACTCATGGATCTTGGCCATCAGCCCTTTGCACTGACAGCTGAGCTGTTTGGGAGGGATTAACACTATGGCTTTAACAATGGGAAGCTGAAGGGTGGATGATCATGAATAAACCCATATGGGGTCTGGATGTGTGGGAAAACATCTGGGGGCATCTGCAAGAGCCCGAGACAGTCCTTGCTGTTTTCCACAACCCAGCTCATGAGGCGCTGACACCCCGCGGCAGTCAGAAAGCTAATGTCTTAGCTCAGGTACAAGCCCCGTCGCTGACCATTCAGTAGATAGATACAGCATATTAGATGCACAGCAAAAATAGCCACTGCACTGCTCAAGTAGGATGCCATGTTGTCAAGGATGCCGGACTGCTTTTGAAGCACAATGACTTGGTTAAGGCAGTAGCAGCAAGTTCTAAACAATATCCAAGGCAACTGCCAACAGAGTCTGGTACCATCTACCAGAGTTCCCAGTTGGTGAGAGACTGACAAATTGATTATATCAGCCCCCTCTCTCTGAGTGAGCATTTTACATATGCTTTGGTTTGTGTGGAGACTGCACCTGGCCCCCGCCAAGCTTTGCCCTGTCACCATGCAAATGAGGTTGCCACCATTAGGGAATTATAGGAGCTGAGTCCCCAGGATGGATACCTTTGTCAAATAGACAGTGATAAGGGATCACATTTCAAGGGTCATGATACATAAGACCAGGCAGAAGACATTGAAGGGAGGTCCCGTCTTCCCTACAACTTGTGAGCAGCAGGGTTGGTGGTAAAAGAAAAAAAATTATAAAGCAGCATATTAAATTACGAACACCTTGTCCGGGTAGACTAAAGTACTGTCCCTACCTTTAATACACTTGAATGACCAACCATAGGGCCTGTTGCCCATATGCCAGACTGATGACTCCCATGGAGGCAGACAACACTGTATGGACATTGTGAGAAAGGGCCAGTACCCAGACTCTCACTATGGATCAATGCACGACGCTGCTGAGAACACCAAGCCCCATCACCGCTGGGAAAGGAGTTATCTTTTGGAGTTTGCAATAGGATATCTCACTGGGATGTGTGTTACTTCGCACCACAGGTGATGGGGAAGTACTCAATCTTCACTGGGATCCTGTTGTCCTCCTGCAAGCTGGGCCTGTTAAAATATACTATCCTTGGAATGAAATATGCACCATTCAAAGGGGAGAGGGTAAGGCCCTTGTCTAACATATCCCATCCCCAGTCCATCTACTCACGCACGGCAGGGCTGCCTCCCCTGGCCATCATGTATGGCATGAACAACTGTGTCAAATTTCTAAAGCTGCCACCCTCTCTCTCCTCAAGGCCAGGTGGGCACATTCTGTTTCCCATTGAGATGGTCATTTGGCCCCTGTCTTTATTTCTTCCATTTGCATGGAGGATGTTATAGCGCATCTAGAAGCCCTTACTAAATTCACTCAACAAGCCTTGAATAATGGAAACAAAGTCAATCTTTATGGATCATTAACATGTCTCTAATGAGAAAAACTGTCCTCCAAAATAGGATGGCCTTGGACATTATTATTGCTCCACAAGAAGACACTTGTGCCATTATCCAAATAATCTTGTGTAGGTGTGTGTGTTCATTCTTGATGAATCTGTTAATGCATGGTCTTTGTTAAATTACATGAGGACAAAAGTGAACACTCTGACCCAAACCCCAGCCTCGTGGACTTAATAAATTCGTGGTTTGGATCATGGTGCTCTTTGTGAAAAATCTGTCACTGATCTTATGAATTGTGGTCTTACGCTGGGATTTCTCTTGCATGTGCCGGTATTTTGCTGCACCATATGCCCCCCACCCATGGGGCCAAAGCAGCCACTTCCATGGTTGTGAGACCCCTTATTCAACACACAGAGCACAGTGCAGAAGAGAGGTTCGTGTGAGATTGGAAAAGTGAGTCATGAGGGGTGGAGTACAGGGATAGTTCATCAACAAGCTGTGACTGTCACATAACCCAGGAGCTGGACCTGGGTGATCGGAGGCTCCTCATGCCCCGCCCTATTTTTGGAATGTGGTTTTCACTTGTTTTCTCCACTTTCAGGGGCTGCTCCAAAGACACAGCCTTGAGACAGGGATGTGGTGTTGGGACCATCTGGGTGGTATATGTGACTGAACCGAGGGAAGGCTTCTACAGAAATGTTTAAGATTTGGCAGGTGGGCACCTGGGTGGCTCAGTTGGTTAAGCGACTGCCTTCGGCTCAGGTCATGATCCTGGAGTCCCTGGATCGAGTCCCGCATCGGGCTCCCTGCTCAGCGGGGAGTCTGCTTCTCCCTCTGACCCTCCCCCCTCTCATGTGCTCTCTCTCTCTCATTCTCTCTGTCTCAAGTAAATAAATAAAATCTTAAAAAAAAAAAAGATTTGGCAGGTGGGTAGAGAGATCTACTCCTCTTGCTGCTGCCCAAGAAAGGTCTTGTATGTAAGTTCCCTTTGCTTATGAAAACTGCCACTTACCAAGCTGTAGTGGCCTGCTTTTCTTTTTGGACTCTCTCTGCTCTCAGTTTCAGATGACACCTGGGACATTTCTGAGTAAAGATTTTCAGGAACGGAAGGAGACGATAGCTGAAGAAGACAGCTTTGCCAAGACCCTTGACCAGGTCTGTATACCCTCTACTCACTTCAGCTTCTTAGTTTGTTTCTTTCCCCTCTTAGAGAGAAAACACTGTTACCTGCATTTCTCAGCCTACTGCAAAAGAGGGAAACCCTTCTAACTATTGGACCTGTCACCAGAAACTCCAATCTGCTCATGATGTCAGAGACCTCTGGGTCTTCCCTGTAACTACTACTTTCAGTCCCAGATGCCACTGTTGGTTAGTCCTGCAAGCCTATGGATATTACCTGTCAGGTTAAGTTGTTACAACCAGCTCTTCCCATACCTAGTTTCAACCTTTCCCCAGTCATAACCCGTCCTAGCTCAACTGAACACTTCCACCCCTGTCAATCGTATAACCCCTGCTTCCCCACGATCTTTTCCTTTCCTAAATACAATCTGTTTCACGAAACCCAAGGTAAATACAATTAGGATTACACCTCTTTATGAGGATTTTAGAAAAGACCCCTTTAAGAAATAATAGCCTTTTACAGAATGTCATCCCATTTGCTCTGACCTATGGTTGGCAAGGGTTCAAGAAATTCCAGCTGATGAATCTAACGATAACTAGACTGTAGCTGGAGTCCTTCTATGCTCCATCTAGTTCATTTTTGTTTGGGGTGGACAGCATTTTCCAGGGGCATAAATGTTTAGATAGCTGTGAAATCAGAGGTCAACGCATATTGATATTTAATTGTCCCTGTTAAAACCCATAACAAATCAAAAGGCTCCCACTGGCCCATCCCATTGAGCCTCTACAGCTGCCTTAAATGGGAACTTCCATGAGGCCCACATGACTCTGGGTTTGCCTCCATAGGGAGAGCCTCTCTCCCACAGAGTGAAGCATGTGTCAGTGAATGTGTGATAAATAATGTCTTCCTCATGTTAGGAGAGCTAGCCATAACCCAAACAGTGACAGCCTAATAATGATCACTTGCGGGCTAAAGGAATTTCAGATAATCACATGGCCCTTGATTATCCACTGACTGAACAGGAAGGTGCTTGTGCAACAGCAAATACCACGTGTTGCACATGGATAAATTCCTCTAGGAAGAATAAACCCAACTGCATAAAATTGGAAAACAAGCATATTGGCTACATCAAATCCCATGTAACGATCCATGGTCTATTACTCTACTTAGCTGGTTCTTCAGGTCTGGGCTCCTAATTTAAAACATTAACTAGGGGCACCTGGGTGGCTCAGTTGGTTAAGCATCTGCCTTCGGCTCAGGTCATGATCCCAGGGTTCTAGGATCGAGTCCTGCTTCGGTGGAGGGAGAGTCCCCTGCTCAGTGGGGAGTCTGCTTCTCCCTCTGCCCCTCCCCCCTCGTTCTCTCTCTCTCAAAAATAAATAAAATCTTTTAAAAAAGGATTATTATCTAAACTGGGGTCATTATTCTGCAACTTATTTCATTTTGTATAATCAATTTTAAACTGCTGCCTGCCAGATCTCTGCAGAAGTGAGGCACCAAATAGGGTGATGCTGGCTCAGGGCTTTGAGATGATCTCCAGTGCTTACAACCTTGATAAGAAATAGACATCAGGTGGAAGATGCCTGAGAGTTCTCCCTGCTCCCCTCCCTTGTTATTCAAACGTGGCTCCACATTTTCCAGTCTGTACACATTCCCTCCACTGTGAAGCATGACATCCAGGAGAGGAGCTTCCTGGCACTGAGGCACAAAGCAACTGAATGTGGAAAAACTCTTGATCAGCAACGCTTTCAAGGAAAGATGTGGGTCAAAGGGGGAAATGTGAAAAAGATCAAAGAAAACCTCATGAAGAATGGAGTCGGGAAGCCCTGAAGGGGGCGCTCGCATGCTCTTACCACTCCTCGCAGCCTGTGTAACCAGTAGGGAAAAGGGGAATAATAATCTTATCTTGACAAGGGAGGACACATTTCACATAGGAATCTATCTCCTCTTTTTATGAAAAAAGGAAGATCTCTCCCTGCCCTGGCAACAACACACTAACCATCCATTAAAGCCAATGAGAAACCACCATAATCTCAAACTCTTGCTCTCCAATGAGTTATGTACAAAACAACCCTCTCCAGTTTCCTCCTAAAACCTTTTGGTTGTCTTTTTAGACATGCCTGTGGTTTGCCATGTTTTGCTGTCCTGAATTGCAATTCCTCTCCTATCCCTGAATAAACTGATTTTACTAAAAAAAAGTAGTTGGCTACTTGGGGCGTCTGGGTGGCTCAGTAGGTTAAGCATCTGACTCTTGGTTTTGGCTCAGGTCATGATCTGGGGGTCATGCTCAGGGCAGAGTCTGTTTGTCCCTCTCCTTCTGCTCCTCCCCCACTCTCTCCCTCTCTCTCTTACTTATTTATTTTTAAAGAATTTTATTTATTTATTTGACAGAGAGACAGCGAGAGAGGGAACACAAGCAGGGGGAGTGGGAGAGGGAGAAGCAGGCCTCCCGCCCAGCAGGGAGCCCGATGAGGGGCTCCATCCCAGCACCCTGGGATCATGACCTGAGCTGAAGGCAGACGCTCAATGACTGAGCCACCCAGGCACCCCTCTCTCTTATTTATATAATAAATAAATAAAATCTTTAAAAAAAGAGAAATAATTAGCTATTTTTAAGGTTAACAACCCTAGTAGCCCCCTCCTGTGACCCAGCCTGGCATGAAATTGCCCTGCCAGATCCCTGTCTCTCACGACCTGAGTGAGCAGCAAGTGCACACACATCCATACACCTTCAGCCACTCTTGGGCTGCAGGGGACATTCCAGACCCAACCACCTGCACGGCCTCAGGGACCTACACCCCCATGAACCTTTATGAGGCGGAAGTGTGTAACTGGTGACAGACTGTCCCCATTTCGACTGGCTGCCTGGGGGCGGTCCTAGGCTTCTCCAGCTATCAGGGCTCACAAGCCTCTATTATTGGAGTGTAACCTGGCCATCCCACCAGGCCCCACCCTGGAAAAACAATCCAGATTCCTCTAGCTCTGCTTTCAGGGGGAATATATGCATTTGTGTAGGTTATATCTTAGAATTAGGCAAATGCCAATTACCCCAAAACTCCTTCCTGTGACCTGGCCTTGCCCCAACATTGCCCTGTACCAGGTCCCCGGCTACACTCTCTGCACAGCCCACCCCATGGACAGTCTGCATCCTGTCAGTAGGCCCTTGGATGGGGGGCCCTCCAAGCCATTGGGCACAGGCAGGTCCCCGGCCACCTGGCAGTTTCCAGGATGGAGAGATCCCACCATTGAAAAACGTTTCTGAGTTTCCACCTTAAACAGGCTACTGTCACTACCCTTTTAGACTGGCTACCTGATGGTGGACCGGCTTCTGCCGCAATCAAAGCTCCCACGTGTCTCTTATTGGAGGGTACCTCGGCCACCCCACCCAGGTTTACCATGGCAAGGCAAATTCATATTCTTCCAGCTCTGCCTTCAGCGGGAATGTGCCCATTTGTGTAGAATCACCATTGGAATTAAGCAGATGTCAGGTCCTCCACCCTTAGCCCTCTCATGTGATGTGACCTGACCTTGCCTAACATTGCCCTTCCTGACCTGGAAGCCTTTCCAGATTCCAGACAAGGAATCTGGAATCCCTTTCCAGATTCCTCCTTACTTTGAGCTGTGTTGCTTGAGCATGCACAGTTCATCCCCTTCAGAATGCCTGAGACAGCCAGGTCCTGGAGGCTGGTGAAGCTGCTGCCGGGTCCCAAACACCTGCGTAGGCTCCAGTATAGGGTGGGTCCATCATTAAAATCACTCTGAAGGACCAGCTATGTACTGGGTACAGTGAGTCCCCATTTGGACTTGACTCCTGAGGGTTTGGGGGCTGCTCCAGCAACCCTTGCTCTTAGGAGTCCCTTGTAAGATGATACCATGGCCAGCCTGGGGGGGCCCCACCCTGCCAATGCGGTCCATTCATTTGAGCTCTTCATTCAGGTAGAACATAGGCCTTTGGGTGGTTTAGGGCTTATAAATACACACATCCCTTTTTCCCAAGAGCCGCTCTTCTAACTCAGCCTCTCAAGACCATTGTCATGTTTTAGGTCCATGGCTATCCTGAACTGTGGCACACATGCATGGAAATGATATATTTCTGAATGGGATGTATAGGTGGAGGGAAGACCCTTTGCATTAATGAAATTCCAGTAGTGGAATTGCTGGAATTTCCGAGGTGAGCCTATCCAAATCAAGCAGTTGGGCATTGCAACCACTCTGGTCCACAGCACTCAACAAGGCATGCTTTACAGTTGGATCAGCCTCCATGACACCATTTGGAGTACACAGGCAGGCTGCGACCTTGAAGTCTAATCATGGCCTAACAAAATCAGGTTCAGGAGAATCAGAACAATATGCTGAACAAATAGCCATAAAATTAGCAATTGAATAATCTACTAAAGAAAATCAGAATGAGGTATATCTTTTCTTGGGCTCATTGGCTAATGCAATAGCTCCTTGGTGGGAACATGGCAGGCTAATGACTAGAAAATAGGAGGTAAGAACATGTGGGGTAAGGATACATGGCAGAAAATAGAACTGGATGACATTTCCATATTCATCACACATGTCTCTGCACATCAAAAGGACTACTCTGAAATAATCAAATTTAATAACCAGGTACACAACCTCACTAGAAAAATGAATGAGGTAAAGATTCATAAAATTTAACTTAAAAAACACAGTGATTCATAGCTGTGGAGGAAACCAAAACAATCATACATAAACAAGAAGGACAAGGGAACCTAAAATCTGCACAGACAATTATGCCAATTGATAGAATCATCACGTGGGCACATCACCAAACAGGTCATTTTGGCATAGGACATGGTTAGAGAAAAGAAACATGTATATACCTACCAAATACATCCGATTTCAAATTTAAAAATGAGAATTGCTGAAGGTTTTAAGTCTTGGAAGTCATTAATGAATAATCCAGATTAAATCAAAGCTGATGGATCCTTCCAAATTATACAAATGATGATATAGAACCCCTGCCTACATCCAAGAATAAATTGTATGTATGCACTATTGTAGACACATGGCCAGGAATAGGATTATCTTATCCTCATAGAGAAAAAAAAATGATCAAAATCTACCATCAGAGTCAGGAAACGACAGATGTTAGCGGGGATGTGGAGAAAGGGGAACCCTCCTACACTGTTGGTGGGAATGCAAGCTGGTGCAGCCACTCTGGAAAACAGTATGGAGGTTCCTCAAACAGTTGAAAATAGAGCTACCATACGATCCAGCAATTGCACTACAGGGTATTTACCACAAAGATACAAATGTAGGGATCCGAAGGGGTACGTGCACCCCAATGTTTATAGCAGCAATGTCCACAATAGCCAAACTGTGGAAAGAGCCAGGATGTCCATCGACAGATGAATGGATAAAGAAGATGTGGTATATATACACAATGGAATATTATGCAGTCATCAAAAGGAATGAGATCTTGCCATTTGCAACGACGTGGATGGAACTGGAGGGTGTTATGCTGAGTGAAATAAGTCAATCAGAGAAAGACATGTATCATATGACCTCACTGATATGAGAAATTCTTAATCTCAGGAAACAAACTGAGGGTTGCTGGAGTGGTGGGGGGTGGGAGGGATTGGGTGGCTGGGTGATAGACATTGGGGAGGGTATGTGCTATGGTGAGCACTGTGAATTGTACAAGACTGATGAATCACGGATCTGTACTTCTGAAACAAATAATGCAATATATGTTAAAAAAAAAAAAAGAAGATAGCAGGAGGGGAAGAATGAAGGGGAGTAAGTCGGAGGGGGAGACGAACCATGAGAGACGATGGACTCTGAAAAACAAACTGAGGGTTCTAGAGGGGAGGGGGGTGGGGGGATGGGTTAGCCTGGTGATAGGTATTAAAGAGGGCACATTCTGCATGGAGCACTGGGTGTTATGCACAAACAATGAATCATGGAACACTACATCAAAAACTAATAATGTAATGTATGGTGATTAACATAACAATAAAAAATTATTTTAAAAAAATCTACCATCAGAGCCTTAAAGCTCAAGCAGGTCGGCTTGGAGGAGACCTCGCCCATCCCTCTTGGCCTAAGCAGTTCATACAGATTTCTTCAGCTTTGCCTTCAGGGGTAACGGGCACATTTGTGTATGTTAGGTCTCGGAAGTCGTCAGCCGACTGGCAACTCCGAGAGCTGACAGCAATGACCAGGTCCCCCAGACCTTGCCCTCTCTCAGCCCCCAGCACCCCTGGTGGACATAGTAGGCAGAAGGGCCTTAAGCACTTAATCAGCCCACCCATGGCAGCTGGGGCTCTCCAAGGCTGTGGAGATCAGGTCTGTCTAGAAACTCCTGCAAAGCCTCCAGCCTGGAGCTAGCCCACCCCTCAAGAAACTTTTGGAAGTGCTCTTTGATCTAGTAGCAGTCAGGCCCCATTTGGATTGGCTGCCTCCTGTTCTCAGGCTTCCCTGCAACCCCTGCTCACAGGCCCTTCTAGGTCACTGAAGCACCAGCCACCAGCCAGGCAGGTCAGATTTCCGCAGCGTTCCCTTCAGAGGGAAGAGGGGCATTCTTGTAGGTTAGGGCTTGGAATGAGTCATAAGCCTGGTCCCTCCTACAGCCCGCTTGCATGGCCCGGCCTCTGCAGACAATTGCCCTGTTCCAAATTTCTGGCATCCCTGCTCATACCCCTTGTGCATGTTCAGGACATGTCCCTCATCCAGTATAGACCAGTCGGGGCCCTGTAGGCCTACAGAGCTTCTCCTGACGCCAGAGCACTGGCACAGGCCGCCGGGTAGAGTTATCCCACACCTGAAAATCCTTTGAGGTGGCATCTTTAAACTAGGGGCAGTCATCGTACTGTGGGTCTGACTGCCTGACCCGTTCCTGGGTTTCTCGAGCAGCAGGGTTCCCAGGTGTCTCGTGGTGGAGGATGGCTCAGGCAGGAGGTCCCTGCAGAGTTCAGCGCCACCCCACCTGACCCTGGCAAGGCAAACCGGTTTCCTCCAGCTCTGCCCTTCGGGGGAATGTGGAATCTGGCTTGGAATGAGGCAGAGGCCAGGGACCCCACATAGCCTGCTCCTGTGACCCAGACTCTCCACACAGCTGCCCCCTTCCATGCCCCTGACTCACCAGATCTGGGGACCTGGGCAGGTGCATGGCACACCCGCTCAACCAGCCTCGGCCTGCAGGGGGCGCTGCAGGCCCCTCTGGTTCTGAGAGGACCCTGACCACCTGAATGGCCTCAGGCTGGAGGGAATCCACACTGGTGAAATGTTTGGAGGCCACAGCTTTAAACTGGAGACAATCAGTCTCCAGTTGGACTGCCTGCCTCATGGGGCCCTGGGCTTCTCCAGCAATCCAGGCTCCCAGGTGTCTCTTACTGGAAGATCCCTTGTCCATCCTGTGCCTCCCTCGCCTCTGTCGACCCCTACAAAGCTTCCAGAGTCCTCAGGTCTCTCTTCAGGGATTATGTGCATGTTTTTTTGAAGATTGTCTTTTCTTTTCTTTCTTTCTTTTTTTTTTTTAGTGATCTCTACACCCAATGTGGGACCCAAATTCATGAACCCGAGATCAAGGTCACATGCTCTACTGACTGAACCACCAGGCGCTCTGGGACTGTGGGCATTTGTGGAGGTTAGGACTTGGAATAAGGCAGGTGCCAGGTTCTTCCAGTAGCCTGCGCTGTGACCTCTCCTCTCCCTACACCACCTGGTTTCAGATGTCTTGCTCGCCATATTTCCAGTGCTTGTGCATGAGCATTGTGCTCTTTGCAGCCGGCCTTGGACTGCCAGAGGGTCTCTTGGCCCATGGGCTTCAGAGAGGATCCCAATGACCTGAATGGCCTCATGATGGAAAGAGTCAACCCCAAAACACTCTCTGATGCTCTGGCCTCAACTGTTGACTTGCCTCCCACATTTGGACTGGTTACCTGATTGGGTCACTGTGTTCTCTAGCAACAGACCTCCCAGAAGTTCCAGTTGAAGCTGGAAGCTCAATGAGTTATTCTAGGAGGGCCGATAGCCACCCTTGAGGCTGGAGGGTATTGGGGGAGCAGCCTGGTTTTCCATATTCCTGGATGGCCTGGCAGCCCATGTCTGGCTTTCAGGATTTGGACTACACATGGGCAGCGTCTATAGGTTCCGGGCCATCAGGGACCTGGATCAGACCTGCATCCCAAGAGGCTTGGTCTCAGGAAGGGGCCATGGGGTGACAAGGCACCTGCCTAATGCCAAGCCCCAAGTTACCTACATGCTTATATTCCCCCTGAAGGCAATCTGCTCTGCCTTGCCACAGCTGGACTGGCCCGGATGGCTGGGTATCTCCAATAAGAGACCCTGTGACCCTTGACTGCTGCTGAGAAAGGTAAAGGAAAATAGTGTCGCTTGTATGTCAAGTGGGTTTTAACATGTAAACTTGGGGACATTACATAATGCGCCTCATGCTGGTCCTCACTGGAGGAAACAATGAACTTTGAACTGTGCCAAGCTGCAAATGTCCCAAGGACTCAGCCCAAACACTTGCAACTTGGTACAGTAAGGTCTTTGCTTAGTGACAGCCTGAGGAACCCATTATACTCAGCCAAGGATCGTTTTCTGCTGCCAACACCCATCAAAATTCGTGGTAAAAAACACATACAAACATTTTGTTTGGCTTTAAAAGCCCTTGACTTCCGTTCTCTAGGGGAGGCTACAGTTTGGGTTGCTGTCCAGATCTATTCTCCCCAAAAATGTTTTTGTTTTACTCTAGCTCTGCTTCTGTTCTCGGGGGACGTTTCTCATCAAAGTAGAAGTGGTATCAAGCTACACGTGGCTTCAACTTCGGTGCGGCAGTCGAATTCTCGCCTGGTATCTGCCTGAGCACTTTGTGCTCTCTGCCCTTCCCCGTGGCTCCGGGATCCTGTGGAGAGACCTGTAGGCTCTGAACCTTCCTCCTTGGTTGAGATTCTAGCCTTTCCCCGGGTGTCTTTTAGTGCCAGCTTTTATAGAGGAGTAACACTTCTCTGTCCGGATTCTGTTCCATACGATTCCTCACGGGGGAGGAACACCTCCCTGTCTAGACTCTAACCTGCAGGGCTTCTCACAGAAGACTGACACTATTCTGACTCTACAGTTTCTAAAGGGGATTAACACTGTCAGGTCCGGAGTTATCCAGTGAGGACGCTCTGGAATTTTCAATGTCAAAAATCACTACCTAAAGCCCCCATCTGGGACTCCGGGTAGTTTTACAGGTACCTCTTATGGTTCTTCTTCCGGTAAGCTTCGGTCACCATGGATCTGTATTACTAAGAGTGATTTAAAATTGCAATGGCCAAACTCCCCTCTGGCAATCACCAGTTTAAAATTCTCTGTATTGGGGCGCCTGGGTGGCTCAGTTGTTAAGCGTCTGCCTTTGGCTCTGGTCATGATCCCAGGGTCCTGGGATCGAGCCCCTCATCGGGCTCCCTGCTCGGCGGGAAGCCTGCTTCTCCCTCTCCCACTCCCCCTGCTTGTGTTCCCTCTCTCAATGTCAATAAATAAATAAATAACCTTTAAAAATAAACAAATAAAATCTTCTGTATCTTAGAAAATAAATAAATAAATAAAATTGCAATGGCCGCTTTGGGCATCCTTTGAAATTCTAAAAGTTATTTATTTGCATGCATAAAAGGAAAAGGGATATAAAACCAATCAAAACGAATGGGAAGCGTATTGTCATTGGTATTTTCAGGCCTCCAAGCAATCAAGTGACTTGAAACTCCCTTTGTCACCAACTAGACTCCAAGACAAGATTTTATTTATTTTATTTTATTTTATTATGTTATGTTAGTCACCATACATCATTAGTTTTTGAGGTGGTGTTCCATGATTCATTGTTCGCGTATGACACCCAGTGCTCCATGCAGTATGTGCCCTCCTTAATACCCATCACCAGGCTAACCTAACACCCCAGCCCCCGCCCCCCCGCAAGACCTGACTTTTAAAGCCCAGCTGACAGTACCCAGACCTTTGTCCCACACTTTTCCTTAAGCTCTCCTTTCCAGCTTCTCTCTTAATTCAGGTAAATGGAAAGTGAAACCAACCCCTCAAAGATTAGGGACTGCCCTGATAAGGCTTCCAGCCAGCCAAGACCACCCAGACCAGTTTGAGCTTAACCCCTGACTCACACCTGCACAGATGGGCCACGGAGTGACTTCTAGAATGACTGACAATGACCTTTACCTCACTAGAATACTAAAATCTTGGCCCAAAGGGGAGCCTCAGCCTCATTCACATAACATACAATGTGTGTATAGGCATGTTTCCTTAACACACATGTGGGACCTCATACCCTCCTCTCAATCCAATGACAAGGCTTCCCTACCCGAATATTCATCTTCACCCTAAATAAAAGGAACCCATCCACCCTTGCTGGGGGAGTCAGGGCTTTGGAAACCATTCCCTGTCATCTCTTTATTTGCTGCAAAGGAAGTTTTTTTTGTGCACAGCTCACCTGCTGCAGGGTCTGTAACTCACCAAGGAGAGGGCTCGCGCGGGCTTGGTGACAGCTTCCTGACAAGAAAATAACCACACGCTCTCTAAAGCCAACTCTGACCTTCCTCAGAGACTTTCCAAGGTAGAAAGCTTCCCTGAGATGCTGCACTAACCCTTGTGACAACAGTCACTACTCCTCTGCCCACCTCTTCTCCCTGTTTCCCACCTCTCGAGCCCAGCTGAGCTGAACTTTCAAACTATAACAACAACCTTGAAGTTGCCCCCAAATCCCCCCATCATTCAAGCACCTATAAGGTGAAACCTAATGAAGGAGGTTTAGGAACTTCCTCTGTTTCTTGCAGCCCTTGCACTTGGGCTGAACTGCAAACTATTATGAAGGAATTTCCCGATGCCCTTGAAGACCCTCTAGGCTTTGCTAAGGACCTTAACTTGATCGCCCACACTTACAAAGCCAAACTTACAAATAACAGAGGTTATTCTGACCTCTACCAACTTATTCACGTGCCTGTAGGTAAAGGCCATGCTGGGAAAGCTTTAACTTAGATGAGTCCACCTTAAGGGGCACCCTTCAAAAAAAGGGGATTTCAGAGCTCTTGTTTCAGAGCTCTTGGAGACAGTGGAATCCATTGTTTGATTGATATGCAGAAGCTTGTAAAACACAAAATGACTTCAAAAACAGTGTTAAAGGAGCTTTACAGCATGCAAATAAAACAGTCTTTAGTAAAACACTTGGCCATCTGACCAAGCAACTAACTTAGTCCATCTGCCAGAAACACAATTTGCAATTTTATTTCAGTTACTTATAAGGGCATGCACACAAACAAGTGTGTGTGTGTGTGTGTGTGTGTGTGTGTCTGTGTGTGTGTGCTCGGCCATGAAATAGGCAATATTCTTGCTGTGGAATGATCCAACACGCTTGAAAGTCACTACTCTGACACCACAGTAAACTGATCAACAGGACTTTGCGCAGCCATCTGGGAAGTCCAATCTAAGCACAAGCACCCTTCCTGACTGCACACACACGGGGATGACTTCTCAAGACCACACTGTACTCACCAGGCGACAGGCTCAGACTTCGTTGCCTTGTCTCTTCCGGTTGCAGCCAAGCAGCAATCATGTTTTAAAATAGCTTCTTCCACTTCTTGTAACTACCTGCAAGGCTGGGGATGCTGCCGATGGCTCCCCAGATATCTAGAGCTTTGCCCACCATTCAGAAGATGTCCCATTTGTCATATCTTTATTCTGTCTACCCGACTTAGAGCAGCCCTCTTCAACAATACTGTGGGGATCCTGTTGCCCCTGCCTGTTCTTTTATTCTCAGGCTAACAGAGCAGTGTCAGGATGAATCTAGAGACAAATGAATCTCACACTGTAATTTCCAAAAAGTGTAAGGTTAAAAGAATATCGAGAAAGGAATTTCAATGTAGTCAAGACTAGAATAGATTTACTGAAGCTGAAGAGAGAGTTTTAATCCCGAAAGTACACTGGTGCATAATTAAAGTTTGGTTTTCTTTCGGTTAAAAGCACAAGTATTCTTGGATTATACTGGTCTGCTCTAAATAAGAAATTGGAAATAATGAATAATGTTTATTTACCTTTAGGTAATCTACCTGTGAGACAAGATTCTATGTTTTGTCTCCATCACGTTTGAATACCCAAACACACTGAGTCTTCTGGATATTAAGAGACCTAAGTTTCACTTACAACTATGTGACCCCAGGTACTTGCCTTCAAAATCTTGTCACTTGGTCAACTAGATAATTAAAAACTGTTTCATAGCCATCTATAATCCTGTTTGATCAAGTATCCAAAACCTTTTGATTTTTAGCAGACTTCCCCAAATCAAATTCTAAATAAAGACTTTTTGACCTTTTCTAAATAAAGACTTTTTTACCTAAAAGTAAACAAGAATTTTCAGAGACCTCCTGGAACTTCTCAAAAGAGTTGTTCCCTCTCTGTATAGAAAGGGAGATCTTACACTAATTGGGATTATTTGATATATCAAATTACATGGAAGCATTGTCAAACAAAAAGTGATGCTAAGTGATAAAATAAAAAGCGATCCTAAGCCTTAACGATGTATTTCTTTTTTTTTTTTAAGATTTTATTTATTTTACAGAGAGAGAGAACACGAGCAGGGGGAGAGGCAGAGAGAGAGGGAGACTCCGGCTCCCCGTCAAGCAGGGAGCCTGATGCGGAACTGGATTCCAGGACCCTGGGTTCATGACCTGAGCTGAACCCACTGAGCCACCCAGGTGCCCTAATGATGGATTTCTTTTCTTTTTTTTTTCTTTAAAGATTTTATTTATTTATTTCAGAGAGGGAGAGTGTACACAAGCAGGGGGAGACAGGCCAAGGGAGAGGGAGAAGCAGACTCCCCACTGAGCAGGGAGCCTGATGTCGGGCTGGATCCCAGGACCCTGAGATCATGACCTGAGCTGGAGGCAGATGATTAACCAACTGAGCCACCCAGGCGCCCCACCTAATGATGAATTTCTGTAAGTATATATTATAAGTGTTCCAGAAATTTATGTAAAATTCCTAAAATTCTGATATGTCTTGATAGAATGTTCTCAGTCACAATTTTCGTTATTATCTTAGAATGTTATGTGTCACAGATATAACCAAATTTCTTTCTCAATTACATCATAATGAATTCTCTTGAGATCTCTAACCACTGCTATTTTGAGTCTTTTACAGGTAGTTACTGTTTTAAGTGCTTCATCTTCAAAGTGACTCATGAGAAAGACTTAGATAAATATGCTAAAATACAGATATACATTTAAGATCATAACACTGAGTTTAGTTAAGAATACATAAGTCAACATTTCTAAAACACTAATGGAAAAATGATTGCTTTAATGTTTTCTTTTTTTTTTTAAGATTTTTTATTTATTTATTTGACAGAGAGAGAGACAGCAAGAGAGGGAACACAAGCAGGGGGAGTGGGAGAGGGAGAAGCAGGCTTCCTGCCAAGGAGGGAGCCCGATGCAGGGCTCGATCCCAGGACCCTGAGATCATGACCTGAGCTGAAGGCAGTCACTTAACCAACTGGCCCGGATGGCTGGGATGTGGTGTATGAGCCACCCAGGCACCCCTGCTTTAATGTTTTCTTCTCCAGACTGAGAGGACCCCTATTCTCTTCATGAAGCTATCTATAACCTACATCAATTTGGTTAAAGGGGTTTTTTACAATGATGTTTGAAACATTTATCTTTTTCTCCCAGCCTGATCCCTCCAGAATTCTGAGACTCTTATTAAGTCTCCTTATTTTTCATAACAATGCATGTATTTGCATAAGTCCAATAAGTATCTATTGGTTGCCCAATACCCCTAACCCCTGCTTCTTTCATCCACAGTAGATAAAAAGAGATCTATTTCGACATTATGAAGGCTTCTACTGCTTCTAATTGCTTCTATTCAAAATAACCATGCTTTGGTAGAGCAGTCTTTCCACGGTGTGCCTCCAGAAGATAAAGACCTTAAAACCACACCTTATAACCTGGGGACGTCACCTATTGGAAAAGGGATCTTCAAGAAGACTCTCTTCAACCCTGTTGGAAAGACCCCTATCAAGCTGTTAACCAATCCTTGTGCTACCAACCTCCGAGGAATAGCCCGTGGGATTCACGTGTCCCCTCTACAGAGAGCACCAGCCCTGACTGCACATGCCCACCAACAGCTGACCTGAGAGTAGACTTCCGGAAATGAAGCGGACAACAGCTGAATGTTCCCAAGATGACTGGACCAGGTTTGTAGAACCCTTTCCTTGCTGCTGCTGCTGCTTGCCTTGCTGTTGTTGTTTTTCCTCTTTGTTTGGTAGAGATGACACTCTTATCTGCATTTCTCAGTGGGTTACAAAAGGGGGAGAGCTCTGTGTTAGATATCCTTCACCAGAAACTCCAATTCGTTCATGGTATTGGAAACCCCTTGGTCTTCCCTGTAACAAATTTCTCTCTAGTCCCCGGCGCCTCTGCTGATTAGCCCCACAGCCTATAGATGTTACCTATCACGTGAACTTGTTAGGACAAGCTGTTCCCATACTTTGTTTCAACCTTTCCCAGGCACAACCATACAGGCTCCACCACATACCTTGTAAAAAGAGTTGTCAGCAATGACTCCCATTTTGTACTTTGGACTCCATCTTGTTAAAAATATGGAACTGTACTGACCTTCCTGAATTTCCAAAAAAAAAAAAAGTTATTTGCTTAAAAAAGACTTTCTGTGGACTGTAGAAACGATGCTTTTCCTAGTAGTGAATGAAATGTCCTTGATCAACGAATGAACTGCAACAGATAAACTTACCCTCCAATCTCAGTTCTTTGTTTTTCCAATCTCAATTCTTGATAAACTGATATAAGTTTTACTTTTTACTGCCTTAGATCAGCTCTGTTGCACTGCTAAATTTCTTAAGCCCCTTAGATACTTAATTCGACATTCTTAACAAATTTACTCATTATGCAGATTAATATGCATAATGTCTGTGAGGTTTTTAGAACATTATTTCTGCTAATCGCTCTTCTTATGCTCATCACCTTGGTAAGACAGGTCCATTTAATAGGCTGGTGGTTTTGGAATCCAGATCCTCTACAACCACCAAGATTACGACCACTCAACAGGTTGATTCATCTGAACCCCCAGATGGCTTAATAAAGCTGCAGAGGAGAAAACTGCCTAAGGACCATTTTCCAACCTCTGCCTTGTTGCTCGAATGTGGCCTAACCCTAATGACAGTGAGACGTTGAAATACCTATCTGAGACTTAAAATACCCTCTGACGTGGGACATGACTTTCTGGGATTGGTCCATCTCAGTGACTTGGGCCTAAGCTGGTCAGCAGTGCTTTCAGAGCAAGGACTTGAACAAAAGGGGAAATGTGAAAGGTGAAGTAAAATGGAGCCGTTATGTCAAGGGGTTTTACAATGGAAATGGGAGACCATTAAGGAGATAGACCTTCTACATGCCCTCATGGAATGAAACCATAAACCTTGAACTAGGCCAGACTGCAAATATTCCAAGGACTCGGGCCCAACACCTGCAATTCGCTGAAGTAAGAGCTTTTGCTTAGTGACAGCCTTAGCAGCCAATTATCCAGCCAAGATTAGTTTCCTGTTGCCAGCATCAATCAAAATTCTTTAAAGCAACACATAAAGCATTGCCTTTGTCTTAAAAAAACCCTAATGTTCATTCCCTGGTGGGGGACACAATTTGGGTTGCTACCCTAACTGTGTTCCTTGAATTACAATCCAGAGACCCCAAATAAATGTTGTTTGTTTTGTTTTTGTTTTTTGTTTGTTTGTTTGTTTTATTTTAGCTCTGCCTCTTTTCTTGGTCTACACTCAAAGGCAGGGGCTTGAACAGACAGTAAGGCTACACGTGGACTGACTTGCACCCATTTCACTGGCTACCGTAGAATGATTTCAGGAATGGGTTCCCTCTACCCTTAAGCCTCTGCAGGTGGTGCTGCGTGGGCCTAGCTCCACAGATCTGGAGGGCCCCAGCTGCCCAAGTCTTCCTAAAAGAATGTTACTTACTGTACGCTCACTCGGTGGAGCAGTCCGGGGCTGCCATGGATCTGGAAGAGGGCACGGGTGTGCAGAGGGCAGGTGACAGAAGCCAACTCTCAGGGGACAAGGCCTATGCCCAACTGCAAGCAGTAGGGTACACAGATGTGCATGTTCCCCTTGAAGGCAGGGCTGGAGGATAGTCTACTGCTAGCCAATTGGCTGGCTGGCGAGTCCTCAATAAGAGAGACTTGGGAGTCCTGGTGGTGGGATATGCCTAAGACTCCATCGAGTGGTGGAGTCCAAGTGGTGACTGACTGGAGCCAATTAGTAGGTGCTACCTAAAGAGTGACGTTTAGCGGGAATGGGCTCCCTCCACCTTGGAGGGGCCTGACTGCCCAGGGCTTGCTGAAGTGGTGTGTTTTGTGCCTGTGCATGCAGTGTGGTAGTTCAGGGTTGCCAGGGATCCAGAGCAGAGCAAGAGTCCGCAAGCTTGGCATGGGAGCAGGCTTTGGGGGACAAGGCCTAGGTCTCATCACAAACTATGCAGATGTGGGTATTCCCACAAACAGAAAACGAGGATACTGGACTGCTTTACTGGGGCAGAGCAGGGGCAAGCTGAAATTTTTTTTTTTTTAAAGATTTTATTTATTTATTTGAGAGAGAGAGAATGAGAGATAGAGAGCACGAGAGGGAAGAGAGTCAGAGGGAGAAGCTGACTCCCCGCTGAGCAGGGAGCCCGATGTGGGACTCGATCCCGGGACTCCAGGATCATGACCTGAGCCGAAGGCAGTCGCTTAACCAACTGAGTCACCCAGGCACCCAAGCTGAAATTTTCTTTTCTTTTTTCTTTTTTTTTAGATTTTATTTATTTATTAATGAGAGACAGAGACAGAAAGAGAGGCAGAGGGAGAAGCAGGCTCCCAAGGAGCAGGGAGCCCGATGCGGGACCCGATCCCAGGAGTCTGGGATCATGACCTGAGCTGAAGGCAGACACTTAACTATCTGAGCCACCCAGGCGCTCCCCAAGCTGAAATTTTCAATGAAAGCCTCCTTGGGAGCCCCAGAGTACTGTAGACACCCAAGGCCTCATAAAGCGGTTAGTCCAATTGGGGACTGACTATTGCCAATTTGAAGCACCGCCTCAGGGTGATTTTCAGGGAGGAGATAGGCTCACTCCACCCTCAAGGCTATGCTGGTGGTCAATGGTTGTTGCTTGTTATTTCATTTTTTTAGGCAGCCTTCCTAAGGGGTATAAGGTAATATATCTCATTGTGGTTTTGAGTTGCATTTCTCTAGTGATCAGTGATGAATGGGCATCTTCTCCTATGCTTCTTGGACATTTGAGGATCTTCTTTGGAGAAATGTCTATTCCAGTCCTTTGCGCATGTTAACTTGGGTTTTTGTGGTTGGTGTTAAGCTGTAGTTCTTTACATATTCTGGATATTAACCCCTTATCAGACACATAATGTGCAAAACTTTGTCCCATCCCCCAGGTCGTCTTTTTGCCCTGTTTAGTGTTTCCTTTGAATAAATCCCACTTGTGTATATTTGCTTTTGTTGCTGTGAATTTGGTGTCACACCCAAGAAGTCATTGCCAAATCCAATGTCATGAAGATTTCCCCCATGTTTTCTTCCAGTTTGATAATTTCAGGTCTTACACTGAGGTGTTTAATACATTTAGAGTTAATTTTTATAAATGTGAAGTGTCCAGGCCCATTCTTTTGCGTGTAGATATCTATCTTTCCTAGCACCAAGGAGTTTGGCATTTCTGAGGCTGAGGGAGCAAGCCAGTGTGTCTGTGATTTGGTAATTGGAGTGAGTGGTGGAAGGGGAGATTGGAGATGCAGGCAGGGCCTGGACCATAAAAGATCTTGATAGCACATGCCAAGAGTCTCAGTTTCATTCTCAGTGCTTTGGGAGGCCACTGGAGAGTGACATAAAAGATTTAGACTTTTAAATAATCATTGTTTTCCTCAAAGAGTCAAACACAACATTATCATATGACTGAGCAATTCCACTGGGTATGTATTCTAGGTAACTGAAATCACACATTCGTACAAAAACTTGTGTATGTGATTGTTCATAGCAACACTCTTGTAGCCAAATGGGTCAACAACCCAAATGTGCATCTTTTGATGAATAGATACACCACACATTTTTATCCATCCAATGAAATATTTATTATTCAGCCAAGAAGTGGAATGAGCCACTGTTACACGTTCCAACATGGAGGAACTTTGGAAACACTGTTAACTGAAAGAAGCCGGCCACAAGAGACCACATACTATAGGACTCCTTTTTCATGAGACCTCCAGAATAGGCAAATCTATGGAGTCTGAAAGTAGATTAGTGGTGGAGAGAGTGATGAGGGAACAGAAGGCAAGCTGAGGACAAAGCAGAAGCTGACGCCACACAACGCCCCCCGCCCATGGGATAAATGTGACATTCCTCAGGCACTCCTGGCTGCCCTAAAGGAAAAACAAATAGTTAATTTATAGTCTCGTCTCCCTCAGTTTACAAATGTTTTAGCAATCTACAAGAACAAAGCATTCCTATCATCTATAACCTAGCTTCCAGAAGGAAATTAAGTGCCCTTATAACCTGCAGCCCATTGACAGATAATTGAAGCAGGCCGAGTGTTGTTCTTCCAGGGAGCTCCCAACAACTATCTTCAGGTAAATGCCTCACTAGAGGGGTAAACAGCCTTTTAAGTTGACAATGGCAAGGCCTCCTGTATCTTGTAGGTCCTCTTTAGCATGTGAGAGTTCTTTGGGAAACCTTCCTTTTTTCCTTACCTCCCCCAACCCCATAGCATACAATCAGGCACCTCTCACAACCCCGGTGCAGCAGCTCTTTCTGCCCACAGGTCCTGTTCACATGCTTTAATAAACCACCATTTGGCACCAAAGACGTCTCAAGAATTCTTTCTTGGTTGTCAGCTCCGGACTCCTACCCCATCGAACCTCACCTATATTCGAAGACCCCACCAAGAGGGTACAGGGAGGGAAAAATACAACTAACTGCTAATGGGTAGAGTATTTCTTTCCGGGGTGATGGAGTGGTTCTGGAATTAGGCGGTGGTGATGGTCACACATCACTGAATATACTAGAAACCACTGAACTGTACGTTTCTTTTTTTTTTTCAATGGGAGAGCATTTATTTTTTTAATTTAATTTTATTATGTTAATCACCATACATTACATCATTAGTTTTTGATGTGTCAATCACCATACATTACATCATTAGTTTTTGATGTGTCAATCACCATACATTACATCACTAGTGTTCCGTGATTCCTTGTTTGCATATATCACCCAGTGCTCCACGCAGAACGTGCCCTCTTTAATACCCATCACCGGGCTAACCCATCCCCCCAGTCCCCCCCTAGAACCCTCAGTTTGTTTCTCAGAGTCCATAGTGAATTGTATATTTCTAAACGGTGAATTTTGTGAGGTCTGTCTCAGAGGAAAAAATGCTATTACATATATACTTGAAAATCCATCGTGGCTGCTGAGTAGTAAATGGATTGTGCTGGGCAGGAACAGTAGAGGCCATTAGACAAGAACGGCAGCAGTAAGTCTGACCAAACTCACACCCTGAGAAGCAGTTAGATCTCTGATTCCAAATCCCATGTTCTTACCTCTATGCTGTATAGTTTGGCATAAAGAAAGGGGCTTAAGTTTAGCCATTTAGGTGCCCCTTCCTGCCATCTAGCTCCGGAAATACTCAGGCCACGTTTCCTGAGGCCATTTCTCTGTTGAGTCTTCAAACGCTAGAGCTGCGGTTTGGATGCAGTTGCCACATCCTGGGGAAAACTCATTCCTTCTCTGTGTCAGAACAATCAGCATAAAGATCTACCGTTGAAAGACAAGATGGAGTAAGGGCCCTGAAGAGTTCTGGCCCCAGAATTTGAGATTCTTCTTAGGAGAAGACCTCTCTTGCACTGTCAGGGCAGGAGAAGTGTTTCACTTTTACAGAAGGATCATGTACGACTCCTTTGTTGGACTACCGGGAATTTTGGGCTCCAGGTTTCTTTCAAGGCTCTCAACCTGAAAGTTAGGAAAAAAAATCTATCTTGGGTGGAGCACTTAGGGATTTTTATTCATTAAGTGCTATTTTAAAGTCCTTCTCTTTGGTGGTAGAAAAATATTTTGTTATGGGCAGAGGACAGAGAATATTCAATAAAAATGGGATACATGAGATGCTCATGGTAGATGTGCTGAGTGCTAGAGTTTAGAAAAAAACAGCTGGGTTTTCCAAGGTTTGTTCTTTCTTTTCCCGCAAAGGAACTGAAGTTTAGAATAGAATTACGGAGAAGACATTGTGATGGTGTACTCCTGTAATCTTTCCCGATGTCCAGGGTGCAAAAAAACAAAGATGAGAAGCAAAAAGAGGCCTTGGGAGCCTCCTCAGTAGGGGTCTGACACACCAGGCACAGGCCATCGCCCTTGGCAGCATTCCCTCTAGTTTTCCAAAATGTTATTGCCCACTGGCCCCAAAGGCAAACAACCTGCCTGTTCTGCTATGGCCTTTGCTTTCTCCCATAAAAGTAGATAGGCAGCCCACCCGTTATCAGGAAACCAGTGCACCCAGAGACGTCCACACGGACAGAAGAAACTATTGAACAAAGAGAATCCTGGGTAATCAAATATGACACCCAGAGGCAGCCTGGCTAAAATCCCTCCGTCATATGTAACATTTAAGAAATTTTAATTATTTATTTATTTTTTTTTTTAGATTTCATTTATTTATTTGACAGAGAGAGAGAGCACAAGCAGGAGGAGAGGCAGGCAGAGGGGCAGGGAGAAGCAGACACCCTGCCGAGCAGGGAGCCTGACGTGGGACTCGATCCCAGGACCCTGGGATCATGACCTGAGCCGAAGGCAGCCGCTTAACCCACTGAGCCACCCAGGTGCCCTTAAATTTATTTTTAATCAATTAGAGTTTTGCCTCAGTGATGTGTGTCTGTCCACGTGTGTCCATCCTGCAAATTCACGGTAATGTGCGAGGAAATTCATGGTAAAGTACAAGTGCTACGCAAACTAAAAAATACTATTAGGATTACCCCGATCTTAGGAATCCAGTGTCAGCTTGAGCAATACTTCTCAGGTCAAGAATACCTTTAAGCAAGTGCCGATGCCAGCTAATAAAATGGTACATTATCCTAGAATATCATGCCTGCCTTCCAGTCTTCTAAGACACAGGAGACATTCAATTCTTAACTTCTCAAATGTGGAAAACAAAGTCATTTGCAAAGACTTCCAGTCTTAAATTACTTCCAGCCCTGGATGAGCCGCTCCCTGGACACCAAGGAGAGATTCCCTTTAAATAGCTTTACACCCCACGCATGAAGTATTTTCATGGCTTGGACCGCTAAGTCCACTTGGAAGGGTATGAGCCCTGGGACAGGCCTGCAGGGCGGGGAGACTGGCTTGTCGCCAGCTGTGGCTAGCATGATAGCTCCTAAATTCCTCTCAAGCAACAGTTCTACAAATGACCTCCTTTCTCCTTCCCTGTTCCTTTGTATAGGCAATTACCCCCGTCATCCAGAGGCTAATGTGGATGCCATTTTGAGTCCTCGGGTCTTTTATTCCCTAGACAGGATCACACATGAGATGCTTCTGTTCTTCCTCAAAACTTCTCTCATATCAGTTCTTTCTGTCATGACCCTAGTTGTCCATTGGCTTCTTAAGGCCTGACAGCTTTAATCTAAATGCTCAGAACGGAAGACTTCTGAAAACTGATGTGCTGTTCACCTCAGTTCCCAGTTTTATCTTCTGCTGCATTCTTCCCAGTGTAACCTTCTGCCCAACCACCCATACCCTCTCTTGTATATGCTCTGTAGTATTTCCTGCTCCTGTAGCCAGTTACCAGAACCTTAATATCTTAATGCAAATTCATTGTCTTCCAGGTCTGGAGGTCAGAGGCCTGATGGGGTCCTACTGGACGAAAATCAAGGTGTGTACTGGGCTGAGTTGCTTCTGGAGGCTCTAAGGGACAATACTTTTCCTTGGCTTTTCCAGCTTTCATAGGCTGGCAGGCCCTTTCCTTGGCTCCCAGCCCCCTCGTCCATCTTCAAAGCCAGTGATGTTGCACCGATCCTTCTCATGCTACCTCTCTGGTTCTCCCTCTTCTGCCTCCCTCTTCCACTTTTAAGGACTTTGAAGGATTCTTGTGATTACATTGGGCCTGCCTGGATAATCTAGATTAGTCTCCCGGTTTAATGTCAGATGCTTAGTAAACTTAATTCCCCTTTCCACGTAGCCTGATTTATTCACCAATTCTGGGAATTAGGACATACACATCTATGGGGAAATGTTATTCTGTCACAAGCTCTATCCTATTCTCTATTCCCCCATACTCAGGAAATGCTTTTATTATGCCTCATTTTGCAATTATTTTGGCAAAATCAATTAATTGAATGTTGTTCCTAAAACCTTATGTTTTAAATTAAGTAAGACTAGTAGTTGCAAATTACATATTTAGAGGTCTGGATTTATATTTTTGGGGAAAAAAAACCATGACATTGAATGGCCATATGTATGCTCACTTTGCCTTATAAAGCACACTGGTCCCCACTCTGGAGATCCTAATAAAACACAAACCATGTTTTTTTTTAAGATTTTGTGTATGTTTGACAGAGAGAGAGAGAGTCAGTGAAAGAGAGAGAGAGAGAGAGAACACAAGCAGGGGGAGTGGGAGAGGGAGAAGCAGGCTTCCCTTTGAGCAAGGAGCCCGATGTGGGGCTCGATCCCAGGACCCTGGGATCATGACCCGAGCCGAAGGCAGACGCTTAACGACTGAGCCACCCAGGCGCCCCTAAAACACAAACCATTTTAATATCTAATTAGCTTAAACTAACTATACTAATGATACTGCTTAATTATATTTTATAGTCAAAAGCACTATGTTTCAAATGTAAGTATTTTAAAAGACAGAGTCTGATGCTATATGTAAATCATTTCTGCAAGAGCCATTCCTACATTTTAGGACCCGTAGCGACTTTTAGCTTAAAGTTCTGTGGTTGTTACTGCTTCCTTAGGCTCTAAGAAGGGAGCAGACAGAGGCGACGATAGGTAAATTACTTATCCTCTTAGTCTGAAACACGGTGCGAAAAATAAAGGCGTTAAATAAGGGGCTGGTGCCTGGGCTATGACAGAAATCACTTCTTACTATCTTTCCAATATCAAGCCATTAAGAGAAAGGACACTAGAGACAGAGGGAAAAGCAGGAGCCAAAGGCTCCTGAAGAGATCTTCAGGGGGTGAAATACTTGGTTCTTACCAATGTCATGCTGATACTACTAGAACAAGTTCAGATGTGCAGTGTTTACCAAAACTGACAGATTAGAGAAACTTTTTGTCCCTTCCCAGGAAAGCCTTCTCTGGTCACCTCCAGAGCAGAAGAGGTCTGGAAGGTATCTGCTCTTACAGAACCTTATACTTCTCCTTCACAGCATTCACCACAACCCTCATACACATTATTTTTGTAATTGTTTGATGTGTGCCTACCAGGTGACTGCCTTGCTTACCACCGTATCCTTAGCTTTATCACAAAGATTGGTTCATCCTAGGCAATTTAAATGTTTGATGAATTTAATAAAACCTCAGCAGAGAGGGCAGAGGCTGTGCTTTTTGTTTGTTTGTTTGTTGTTTAAATGTTTTTACTTTTGGTACTGTGAAGCACTTCAGGCAAAAACAGTGTCCTCAGCTCTCAATCAGCGTTTTCTGAAAGGACCCATATCTCACTCATTAGGAACTCTACATGATGTACTAGCTGAAGCCACCTCAGAGGCTCCTTCCAGTTTCTTTGTTGAAAGGAAACAATACGAACTCAACACGTGGTACATGAAGATAGATTTTCTTTGATGTCACTTGTAGAGGGCTCTTAGAGTAACCTGTCAAAGTTGGGGAGTGGGAACTAAATTCGATGTGACTCTTCTCTTATATTTTGAGTCGGTAGTTCGGAAAATGTGGTCCTGGACCAATCATTGGTATCACTATTGCTGGAAATGCAAATCCTTAGACCTCAGGGTAGTCCTGATCAAGGAGAAACTCTGGAAGTGGGGCTCAGCAATCTCTTTTAATAAGTCTTCCAAGTGATTCTGATGCATGCCAAAACTTGAGAACTACTCTCTTAAACCAAAGTTTAAGTCCACTCTAACGATTAATAGTCCTTTTGGCTACCTCTGCTCCTGATGTCTATAATAGCCCAGACTAGAGATGCCCATTCCACGCATATGTGTCCTGCTCGGTGTGTACATTCCCTCCGCAATTCATAGTGTTGTGAAAAGCCCAGCGATGCTCATATTTGGCACATGTGCCGGTCACAGGAACTTCCTTAGGGTATTAGGATAAGATGGGCATCTGAAAGTAGTTTGTTCATTAAACACATCAAGGAAGCAGTAGCAACAGTAGTAGCAACTACTGATAGATGACACCGCAATGACAACCCAAGGAGGCTGATTGTCAAGATGAGTTTGAAATTTGCATGTTGTGCTTTGGGGGGAGAAGAAAGTGAGGAGGCACCTCTGTATGCGTGGTTGCTCTTCCTCTTGTGACTTTTCACGTCACTACATTAATAGTGGAATCCTGCATTTTAGTTCAGAAAAAATACCGCCCAGTGCCAGTTTTCTCCAAAATAAACCTCAATTATCCAAGTCAAGCGGTTGAACTACGGGAGGGTGGGGCGGGAGATGCAGAAGAGAACCTGGCTAGGATGGCTTTCTTTTGCTAAGGACCGGCTCTACTCATTCCTTGCCTCACGTCCTTCTACTGGTTTTTCTTTTCCCGGGCCTCGTCCTCCCCGCTTGCCCCGCCGGCCGCGCTCGGCCCTTCAAGGTCAGAAGTGGCTACGAGGCCCGCTCGGCCCGCTCGACCCGAAAGCGAACACAGATCTCAAGAGGTCAGGGCGGCCTCCGCTGCGGAGCAAAAGCTCAGAACCGGGAAGGCTGCCCTCGCGCGGCGTTCGGACGCAATCTGCAGATGAGGCAGCGGGGCCTCTTCCGCCCGGACTCCGGCTCGTGGCCCCGCCCCCTTCGCCGCACGCCGGGGAACGCTCCGCGCCCGCGACGACTCCGCCGGCGTGTGGCGCGCGCGTGTCGGCCAATGAGGTGCCAGGAGCGAAAAGCGGTGACCAATGAGACGCTGGGAGGGTCTGCGTGGCCGACCAATCGCGACGCCTGGCACCCGGATATGATTGCGAGTTCTGAAACCTCCCTCTGAGGGAGTGTGAGGGGCTCCGCACGTGGGGCGGGGGCTGTGAGCCGGGAGGACAGGTGAGGGTGTTGGGTTCAATGTCTCGCGCGTGGGGCTGATGTGTTCTCTTTGGGTTTTGAGCGGGGGATAAATCAGTGTGGTTATTGGTCTTGGGAAGAATTCCACTGCAGGGGGCCGGCGCCAGCGTGAGTGGAAGCCTAACCGATGGTACCTCAGAGGGCGAGTAGGAGGGTCTTGAAGGCGCCGCTCGGACAGTGACAATATGAACCTCTTACCCAAAAGCTGCCAGGAGTTCGGCTCCGTTGACTATTGGGAGAAGTTCTTCCAGCAGCGAGGAAGGAGAGCTTTCGAGTGGTATGGAAGCTACCTGGAGCTGTGCGGGGTGCTGCACAAATACATCAAACCCAGAGAGAAGGTGAGCGCGGCCTGGCGGTCCCGAGTGTGTGCTCGGGAATGTGGGAACGAGAGCTTTAATCCTGCCGTCGGTGGAGAGCGACAGGCCCGTATTTTCCGGGTTCTATGCGTCACTCGGCTAAAAGGCAGTTTTAAAATGTTCTTTTAAAGGTTTTCAGGTAAGAGACCTCCTGCTCCCAGCTCATCCTTGAATTAGTAATCCCACTGGAACAGAGACTTTAGTAGTCCCACCTAGCTATCGCCTCCTCGAGCAGTGGTGTGCGTTTCTGTCACTGTCCGTCTCTGTAGAGCAGATAATACCTGTGGCTTTACTGATACCTGAGTCTGTTAACGGAGTGGTTGTTGCTGGCACACTGAGTTTCAGGCACTGTGCTCAGCTCCTCAGCAACAAGAACCCCAAGGCACGTTCCAGGAGTGACAACTGCTAAGTACAATGCTAGGGGTTTGATGGAGATGGAGTGTACTGGAGGTGGGGAAGAAAGAAGGATAGAAAGGTGACATTCGTGGAGGATGCTCTAAGTGCCAAGACTTATGCTGAGTGCTGTGTGTGTGTATGTGCCTTCAACGGTTGAAATCTCAATAACTCTGTACGGTTCATTCATTGTATTGATTTGGAAACTGCGGCTCTGAGCGCGTTTCTTGTCCAAGATCATACATGTAGTGAGTGGTCACATGGGAATTTAAACTCAGCCCCATTCAGTCCAAGGCTTATGCATTTCCCACCAGCTTTTCCAGAGATGGTGACAGTGGGGCCGAAGTTTGAAGGTTCAATGGGCGATTGCTCCACAGAGAGGGAGGCAACAACTTGTGTTTTAAGTTTGGCTTTACAAAATAGCAGAATAAAGGCACCTGGGTGGCTCAGTCCACTGTTCAGTGTAATCAATTCAAAAATCCAAATATAGAGTAGAAAATGAATATCTGGTTACTATATATTGGAGGGAAAGTAGTGGGGCCTTAATAGGATTTCTCCCCTTTGGTGAGCACCTGTGATTCTCTCCTCCTGCAGGGCTGTGTGTCTTACTGTCTGTACCCTACAGTAAAAGGCAATAGGCATTGGAGATAAGCAGTCCCAGGTTCACATCCTGACTGCACCTTGTACTATTTCTGGGCCTAATCATTAACTCTTCAGATCCTCAGTTTTTCATCTGTCTAACATGGGTATTATAAGGTTGTTATAAGAGTTAAATAACTAGAAGTCCTAGTATAGTAATTGGCATGGAGGAGGTAATTAGTGACTTTAAGTCCTTCTCTGAAAGGATTTATGAATAAATTTTTCCTGTTAGTGGCCTTCTATTTCTCAGTGTCAAGGGGCTAGGACTCCCCAGTTCAGTTTTCCCAGGGTTTTGGGTGCGTTTTTGCCACTTTTCCTTTAATTTCCTTTTCTTTCTTTTTTTTAATAATTTTATTTGTTTACTTGAGAAAGAGTCAGAGAGATAGAGAGATCGAGAGCACAAGCAAGGGGGAGGGGTAGATGGAGAAGCCGACTCCTAAGGAGCAGGGAGTCGGTGTAGAACTTGATCCCAGGACCCTGGTATCATGACCTGAGCGGAAGGCAGACGCTTAACCGACTGAGCTACCAGGCACCCCACTTTTCCTTTTCTGAGTCTTTGGTCTGCAGTGGTATGTGTTAAATGTTTAACAACTGTGTTTTCGGCCGGGGGGGGGGGGGGAAGCTCTAATATGTACTGTTTGTTTATTTCTGGGGCATAAAAATGGCCACCATTGGCAGATTTCAAAGAACCAACATGTCAACCAAGTCACAAAATATGTGTATATTTAGCAGCTGGGTTCTTGAGTCGAATCAAGCTCGCTACAGCACAGTGCTGCTGGTATGGCTTGCTTTCCACGGACTAGAGTGCCAAGCATAGGACCTCATCATCTCTATCTCTCATTTAGCCCAGAAGAAATGGAAAAAGGACAGGAAGAAGCAGTGGCCTGCTGACACTCCAGAGGACCTCCCCACAGCCCCAGGGCAGTCCATTGACGAGTTACCTGTGCTGTGAACACCACAAAGCAATGGTTGCGGGCCTTGCCCTGCTCAGAAACCCGGAGCTGCTCCTAGGTGAGGGAGACTCCGCTGTGGCGAGCGCGTCTCAGCCAATGAGGTGCCAGGAGCGAAAAGCGGTGACCAATGAGACTCTGCCACAGGAGGGGGCGTGTAAGATGACAGCTGTCTTGTGGTTTGAGCACAGCGATTACAGACCAACAAATGCACATATATTCATAGTTTTCTTCTTCCCAATCTTCTGAGTTAATAAACATCCAGTAGCTTTTCCCTCAAACTCAGATTGTAATCTCAAAATGGCTGCACCTGTGGATGTCTAAATTTTTTCTTTTATTCATTTATTTAAAATATTAAAGTATAAAATGTACACCAAAACAAATGATGTAATATATGGTGATTAACATAACAAAAAAAGGTTGATAAACAAAAAAAAATAAAGTATAAAATGTATTCAGTGAGATACACAAAGTACACAGATTGTAAGTTGTTCAGTTTGATGAGTTTCTTTTTTTTTTAAGATTTTATTTATTTGACAGAGAGAACACAGTGAGAGAGGGAACACAAGCAGGGGGAGTGGGAAAGGGAGAAGCAGGCTTCCTGCTGAGCAGGGAGCCTGATGCGGGGCTTGATCCCAGGACCCTGGCATCATGACCTGAGCCGAAGGCAGATGCTTAACAACTGATCCACCCAGGCGCCCTTGATGAGTGTTTGCATGTGTGTCTACCCATGTAACCAGATGGAACATTTAAAAATCATGACTCCAGAAATTCTTGTGCACTTGAGAAGAATTTCTGGCTTTCAGTAATGTATTATTTGAGCACCAGTTGCAATTCTTTCTTGAATTTCTATTTGGGTGCCTGGGTGGCTCAGTTGGTTAAGCAACTGCCTTCGGCTCAGGTCATGATCCTGGAGTCCCAGGATCGAGTCCCGCATCGGACTCCCTGCTCAGCAGGGAGTCTGCTTCTCCCTCTGACCTTCTTCCCTCTCATGCTCTCTCTCTACCATTCTCTTTCTCTCTCAATAAATAAATAAAAATCTTTAAAAAAATAAATAAATAAAAAATCTATATTATAGGTAGAACAATCATAGCCTTATTACTAATAACAGGTTTGGATCTGACCACAGTAGCAAAAATGTTCATTTTTCTATCTGGGCTTGTAATTGTTCACCCAAAGTCCTGAGTATGTCTTACTGAAACATCCTGTACTCCCAGCCTATCTTGGTGTTGATGTATGTCCCTGGAGTCTCAGTTCTTAGGTTTAATCCTCAGATATTAATCTTACATTTAATGTCTCCTCTCGGTGATTCTTTCTTATTTCTTGTCTTCTTCTGTCTGCCTGTGATTGCTGAGGTTTCTCTGTACCTAGGACTAGGTTTTGGGCCTTTGTTTTCCCGTGATTTCTGGAACTTGGATGGATTGCCGTCAGTGGGTTGATGTTTCTGAGAGGGCAGCTGTGGCCTTTGAGTTGAAAGGTGGGCAGAGGGCATTGCATCTACATTGCCTTGTGATCATGAGCGAGATGTTGGCCATTGTCCCTCCCAATTCCTAGGGGAAATCTAATAATGCTTATGGTGGGGACTCTTGGTATGATGTCAGCTGAGTGCTTTGGGATCTTTAAGCGTCTGTAATAATAACACACAGCTTCTGGATCTAGTAAAGGAAGGATTGTGAGGCCACGGTTGAGTTTTCAGATGTCAGACTGGCCCTTAAAGTTCTGGGATGAGACAGAGGCTGGGCCTCTAAATCTTGTATCCCCTGGGCAGAGCCAATAATCCAACTCCCTCCTTTGCCTTCCCCAAGGCTGGTACAAAACTTTCAGTGAGCAGATTGTCAAATGATGCTTTATTTCTTTATTGCAGAGACCCCACTGGCATTGTTGGTGGTAGGCCTGGGTGGGGGCAGCCTCCCCCTGTTTGTCCACGATCATTTCCCGAAGTCCTGCGTTGATGCTGTGGAGATCGACCCCTCCATGTTGGAAGTGGCCACCCAGTGGTTTGGCTTCTCCCAGAGTGACCGGATGAAGGTCCATATTGCAGATGGACTGGACTATATTACCAGCCTGGCGGGAAGAGAAGGTACTGCTATTAGGGAATTTGGAGGGGTGTTGAGGGAAGAGTCGTCCAAAGTCGGCAGGCCTGCAAGGGCCTCTAGAATTCATCTTGAACAATTAGCATTGTCCCAGTCTTTCACCCGTTGATTTGTTCATTCATTGGTTGATGTATTGATTCAGTAAATCTGGAGTGCCAGCCATGTGCCCAGCACTGTGCTAGGGGCTGGGGTACAGCAGCACATAAAACCGACCGTTTCTGCCCTTGGGGTGCTGACAGCTCAGTGGGCTTTTCTCCTTGTTCTCTTCTGGCTCTGTGTCCTTGCCACTTCCTCATCCTCCCAAGGAACCTAAGGTCTGTAGCCAGGTGAGGAAAAGGGGAAGAAAAGTTGGGGTGTGTGTTGGGAGTTATTTTTTTAGTCTTTGAGTTGTGGGTGAAGCAGAGAGAGAGCCAAACAGCATTCGTGTAGATCAGTGGCTGTACACCTGGGGGCATCGGGCAGTGTCTACACACATGTCTTTGGTCCTTGTAACCACAGGGTGAGGGTGCTTCTGACAGTGAGTGAGTAGAGACCAAAGATCCTGGTAAACATCCTACTGTGCACAGGACACCCACCCCTGACAAAGAATTATCTGTCCCCAATGTCAGTAGTGCTGAGGTTGAGAAACCCTGAAGCAGATGCTACTCAGCGGGAGTTCTGGTGGCCGTGCTGCTGCTGGAGTTAAGGCTCCATTTTGCTCTAATATTTCCTATCTCAGACTTAGGACAAAAGGCATATTAATGTTCTGCAATAGCTCCTGTGCTTCTTTTGCCTCTTTGTATGTAGGCTCCTGGGGACTGGTGCTTCCCGGAGCAGGAGTCCCTCAGGGAGAAGTCAGTCAGGTTGGTTCAGTTAAGTGAGCCTGGGAACTTGGGCCACCCACCCTTCCTGGTCTGCCCATTCCATAACTGATCCTCATTCTCACTGGATCAGAGCATCTCCCAGTTAGGGTATAGCAAAGCAGGATGCCCGGGGTGAGTACTTTGGTGCTGGGATGGACAGATGGTGCAGGAATTTTAATTGCAAACTGAACTTAAGTATATCAAGAGTTTCACAGGTTACCTCTCTGAGGCTGGGGCCAGTGTGGGGGCCCAGACCCAACACAGCTAGTACATGGGAAATATTTAAAACTGCACTAGGCTCATGGCAGGCACTCAGTCTGTGATGTGTTGCCATCGTTACTGCCTGTCAGTCAGTTTTGAACAGCCTGGCAATCGTCTCTAACAGCCACCTTCCAGATTATTGGAGGGCTCACTGCTACAAATGTGGGCAGTGGTTATCCTTGGACTTTGATGAGCCAACATGTTCTGCTCTCTAAGAAACCAAAACGAGATCTGTGCCATGCACAGTAATGGGCATGACACAGTAGTCCTGTGTCAATATTTATTAATTGTTGGATAATCATTACCATAGTCTCAGTTTGCTCAAAGTCCGTAGCATTGCAAGCTAGCCCTTGAAAAACTATTTCCGTTATAGCAAGGAGTGCATCTGATGCTTCATCTGTTCTTTCTCACCCATTTAGCAAAATGTTTCTTGAGCCATCTATTGTTCAAGTACTAGAAAAGATACACTAACTTTAATTTGAGAACATTTTTCTCCTGCAACCATTTGCTGGGTCAGCCCCTAAAGACTTAGGCAGCTGCTTTGCCTAAATCAATAGTTCTCAATTCTGCCTGTATTTCGAATTACCTGGGAGTTTAAGAAAAATACCTGAGGCTTCCTATCTCCCCTTCCACCTGTTCTTTCCCACACCAGGGTTTTTGACCCTGAAATATTGAAGTATTTTGAATATTCCCAGGTGACCCTAATGTTCTGCTGGGATTGAATTATTACTGGTATAGATGGACTCTTAACCAAGTAGTAATCATGCTAGCACGGATCCCATGAATGTGTGTTCTTATGGAAGGTGCTTTTAAATGTGGAGGAAAAGATCAGGTAAAAGCCCTGTCTGTCATATGGGGTGCTCACAGCAGAACCCTGAAGGACAGCGACTCCCCTGGACAGTGACGTCAGTGCCCTTACAGGCAAACCACAACCTCTGTGTCATCCTTCTGACTTAGCCACCTGCGGCCACCACAGGTCACAGGGGACATATGGTGTAGGAAGGTAGATGGTGTTAGACAAAGATTCGTTTGCTTCTCTTTCCCAGCATGGCCCTACTACAGTGTTGTCGTGTTTGATGTCATCAGTAAGGACCCAACACTGGGAATGAGTTGTCCACCACCAGCATTTGTGGATCAGCCTTTCCTGCAGAAGGTCAAAAGCATCTTGACTCCTGAAGGTAGGAGATACAAAAGGTTGGGGAGGGAGGAGGGATGGGTCCTTTAAAAATTGTTTTCTTTTTAATGAAAAATGGTTCTGTCATAAGTGTGTAGCTCGATGAATTTCCCTGAATTGAACACACCCGTTTACTCTCCTCAAACACAGAACACTTGTAGCCCCCCAGAAAGTCCACCTCTTACCTCCTTCCAATAACTCCTCCTCTCAAGGATAACCCGTATCCTAACCTCAGTCAGTTCAGCTTAGTTTTGCCCATTTTTGTTCTTTGTGTAAATGGAATCTTAAAAAATGTATTCTTTGTGTTTTTTTCTTTCATTAACATGATCTTTGCTTCATCCATAGTGTGTATATTGTTCTTTTATAGTATGGTGTAGTATCCTTATGTGACTATTACCACATTCATTTCTCCATTCTGTCATTGGTATTTGGATTGTTTCCCGTTTGGGGCTTTTAAAAGTAGTCCCTGCTCTGGTGATGAAGTCCAGACTCCTCCATCTCTGCCCCCAAAAGGAATCTGCGTATTTGGAAAGGTTGGTGCTTGCCATGAGCATGAGACGTGCCTCCCAGCCCCTCAGAGCCTGCACTAGTGATCTGGCATCATCAGACACTGGCCTTGATCCAGGTCCCTTTTCCCCTGACTTCCTCAGGTGGCCCAGGTGCAGTATGCATCCAGGTAGCCTGCACCTGGGGCCCTCCAGGCTTGGGGAGTTGTGGTTGGTCCCCAAGTACCTGCCAAGCCTCCAGTCCTGTAGGAGCCCACTGCCCCCAGCAAACTTTTTTTAGGGTACTGCTTTCTTTGGACAGTAGTTGGTCCCCCTTTGGACCAGCTGCCAGAGACCCCCAGGCTTACCAGTAATGAGGCCTCCAGGTGTGTCTTGCTGAACACTGCCCCAGGTGGCCACCTGGCAGTCCAGACGCCCTCCAGCTTTCCCTTCAGGGCGATTGTGCACACTGGAGTAGGTTGCATCTGGGATTTATATATATGCCTTATAGCCGGGACAGCCCATTTCCTGGCTGCTTGTCCAGACATTTGCCTTCCTCCCGGCCTCTGACTGCCCTGACTTGGGCGGCTCGAGCATGTGCACTACAGGCCGTCCAGGTCTGTAGAGCTCCTGCTTGTGCAGTTACCTGCTGATCCTTGTGGGTGTAGGGATCCCGGCCCCAAGAGGCCTTCTGAGGTAGCAGCTGGAAACTGAAGGCAGCCAGTCCCAAGCTGGGTTGCTGGCTTCTCCTCTGTGTAGTGCTGGGTGTGTCTTACTGTCCTTCCCCACTGCTTGGTGGGGCCTGGGGTCCAGGCTTTAGCCCCAGCCCAGTGGGGTAGGCCATTTTTTCCAGCTCTACATTCTGGGGAACTATGAGCATCGATGTAGGATAAGGCTTAGAATGAGGCAGATGCCAGGCGCCCTAAATAGCCCCCTTTTCTGAGCCAAGCCTGTCTTGTCATTTTGCTCCTCTCAGCTGCCACCTCCTATGCATGGGCAGTCTGCAGCCTGTTAGCAAGCCTTGGTTTTCAGGGAACATCCCAGGTCCCTAAAGTTTTGAATGATCTCTGGCAACTGAAGGGACTCAGGGTGTGAAGAGCTTATACCCTGAAAAATATTTCTTAGGCTTCTTTTGATACTGGGAACTTTCAGTCCCCATTTGGACCAACTATTTGATTGTGTCCTGGGCTCCTCCAACAGTCAGGCTTTCAGGTGTCTCTGTTGGAGGTTATCCTGTGTGACTTACTCATACCTGCCCTTGCAAGGCAGTCCAGATTTTTCTAGCTCTGCCTTCATTGGGACCTTTCATATTTTTGAATGTTTGTGCTTGGAATTAGGCAGAGTTTTCACACATCTGAAAGCAGGCACCAGCTACCTGGCCTCTGTAGGCACTTCCCCTGTGCTGGGTGCCTGGTGAGGGCCCAGTATGCACTTTGTCATCCCAGGGACTGCAGCTGTAACTTTACAGGACTGTGGGCATCTTAGTGAAGAACGATGTGCTCAGCCTCCAAGATGATAGGATCTCACACCCCAGAAACCATTATGAAACATTCAGTTCACATTTGGACTGACTGCATGATCACGTTTCCTGCTTCTTTGGTAATCAGTGCTCCCTGATGTATCCTTTTGGGAGATAGCCAGGCCACCTTACCAGATGAAGCCCTGGCATAGAGTCTAGAGTTTTCCTGCTTTGTCTTCAAGGGCAATATTTACATTTTTTGAAATTATGGCTTGGGATAAAGCAAATGTCAATATCCCCAAATAGCCCTCTTCTCCAACCGTGCTTACCAGATATTGCCTTGTTTTAGGTCTTCTACTATCCTGAGTTTGTGCTGTCTGTGCCCTGATGGCTGGCCTTGGGCTGCCAGGGCTATTCCAGGCCTATGGAGCTTTGGCCAGATCTCAACCACCTGAATGTCCTCAGGGTGAAGCAATCTCTCACCCAAAATATTTCAGCAATGGAGCTTTAAACTGGTAATCGTCCCATTGATACTTGCTGTCTAATGGTATCCCAGGATTTTCCAGCAAACAACGCTCCTGGGTTTCTGTTATCGGAGGTTACCCAGGCCATCATGTCTTGGCAGGGAAGTCCATATTCCCCGAGCTTTACTTTTAGGGGTATAATAACCATTTGTGTAAGTTAAACTCTATAATGGGCAGATCCCACGTACCCCTGTTATCCCAGTCTGTGTCCTGTCCTTTCAAGACACTTACTCTGTACCACGTTTCTGGCTTCCCTGACTTAAGCAACCTGTGCATGCTAAGTACATCCCTGTTTGCTGCCCTAGGACAGCTGGAGCCCTCCAGGCCTATAGAGCTAGGGCCCATCTTCAACCACCTGCATTGGAATGAACCCACCCACTGAAAATTACTGGAGGCAGTTGCTGAAAAGGGTGGCTGTCTGTCCCTGTGTGGACTATCTGCGAGGGCCCCTGGCTTCTTTAGCAGTCAACGTTCTCACGTATCTCCTATTAGAGGATACCCCAACAAGCCATCAGATTCAGCCCTGGCAAGGCAGTCCAGGTTACTCTAGCTCTGCCTTCAGTGGTGGTATGCACATTTGTGTAGGTTAGGTTGGAATTAGTCAGATACCTTGTAATTCCAAGAGTCCGTTCCTACAACTCAGTCTTCTGGACACTTGCCCTGTTCTAGGTTCCTGGCTACCCTGACCTTTCGTTCTGACACATGGATAGTGTGTGCCCCATCAGCTGCCTTTAGGCAGCGGGAACTCTTAAAGTATATGGGGTCTAGGACCCATTCAGAACCATCTGCATTATCGCAAGAGGAGGGAACCCATCCACTGAAAATTGCCCTGAGGAAGCTGCTAAAATGAATGTAAATCAGGCTACATGTGGAGTTGCTATTTGAAGGGACCCCAGGCTTAGAATTCTAAGAACTAAGACTCCCGGGTATTTCTTAATGGAGGATACCTTGTTCTGCCTGTTCGTGCCTCTTCATCATGAGACAGTTGAAAAAAACTCCAGCTCTGCCATCGTGGGGGATATTCCACAATGTGTAGATAAACCCTTGTGATTAGGCTGACATTTTGTACCCATAGGAGCCTGCTCCTGTCACCTGGCCTCTTCAGCACTCAATCCTTTCCGGGTTTCTGGCTGCCCTGACCTGCTTGGCCCATGGACGTGCTGACCACACTGTCTTGTGGATCTCTGGCCAAGCTCAACCACGACACAGCTTCCTGCATGGAGGAAGCCAACCCCTACCAAATCCTTCTAAGGAAGCAGCTGCAAATGGATGACAGTCCCCATTTAGACTGGCTGCCTACTGGGATCCCAGCTCTCTCCAGTGACCAGGGCTCCCAGTTGTCTCTTATTGGAGGATATCCTGGCCAGACTGCTTGGTTGCTCCATGGCAGGCCAGTTGAATAACCTTTAGGTCTGCCTTCATGGGGAATTCCCTGTTTGGCTTGTAGGGCTTTCAATTAGGCATAAACCCTATCCCCTAAGAGTTTGCTCTTGTGCTCTAGCGTCTCCCAACTCCTGTCCTGTTCCAGATCCCTGGCTTCCCTGAATAGCACTGCATATGCATATGCCACATGCACACATTCAGCAGGCTTTGGACAGCAGGGTCCTAGAGTCACACAGAACTAGGACTGGACCCAACCAGCTGCAGAGCCTCCAGGAAGGAATGAGTCCACCCCTCAATAATCACACTGAGGCAACAGATTGCTGATCGTCCCCATTTGCACTTGCTACTTGATCAGGCTCTGGCTTCTTTAGCAAGTGGGACTCTCAGGTGTGTCCTACTGGAGGTACACCTGCTAGATACCCAGCCCACAATGACAGAAGCAATGCAGTCTGCTGCAGCTCTGTCTCCAGGGGCAGTACGTGTATTTGTATAGCCTAAGACTTAAAATTAAGCCCATTCCCTGTTCTTTACACGTCTACACTTGTGTTCCTGACCCTTGCTACATTACAGATACCTGGCAACCCTGACCCCCCCCCCCCCCGCACATGCATACACAGTACACACCCCTGTAGCAGGCTGTGGGTAGCCCAGGCTGACCTGGGAAACTGACCTCCCCCAACCACCTGCATGCCTCCAGCTTGGAGGGAGCCCACCCCCAGAAATCACTCAGAGGCAGCTGCAAATTGGCAACAGTCAGTCCCCATTTGGACTTCCTTCTTGATCCAGTTGTGGGCTGCTTTTGCATCCAGGGCTTCGAGGTATTTTTTTTTTTTTTGCTTCGAGGTATTTTTTATTGGAGGATACGTGAGCCAGCTGTCCAGCCCACCCTGGCAAGGTAGTCCAGTATCTTCTGCCTTCATGAGGAATATGGGTGTTTGTGTAGGCTAGGGTTTACAGTTATGCCCATACCTTGTTCCACAAGAGCTTGATCCTGTGATCTTGCCTTTCCAGACCCTTACCCTGGTCAAGATCCCTGGCACCCTTAAATGCACTGTGCCCATATGTGCAGTACATATCCCTTCAGCAGGCCTTGGGCAGCTAAAATTCTCCACACTGGGGAAGCTAGGTCCAAGCCCCAATCAACTGCATAGCTACCCAAATAAAGAGAGCCTACCTCCTGAAAAATCACTCTGAAGTAGCAGCTGCAAATAGGCAACATACAGTCCTCATTTGACTTGCTGCCTGATCGGGCTGGGCTTCTCTAGCAGTCAGGGCTCCCAGCTGTCTCTTCTTAATGGCCCCTCCCTAGCAAGTCAGTCGAGTGACCTTGAGCGCTACTATCAGAGGAAATTCCTCATTTCTTAGGTTAGGGCTTGTCATTAGGCATAAGCTTTGATTGTCAAGACCTTGCTCTAACCATAACCAGACTTCCCCCTGGGGTTTCTTATTGGAGGATTCACCAGAAAACAGCCTAGCCCAACCCGACAAGGTGGTCTAATATACTCCAGTTCTGCTTAAGGGGGAATATGGGCATCTGTGCAGGAAGGGCTAGCTTCTAGGCATAGGCCTGTCCCCCAAAAGTCTGTTCCTGTGGGCCAGCCTCTCCAGGTCCATGCCCAGTGGCTGCTTCAGAGTGATTTTAGGGGGCTGGGCTCTCCCCCCCACAAGGCTGGTTCACAGGAGCGGGTTTTTGGGGATACAAGGTTATCTGCCTAATTCTAAGAACTGATCTACACAAATGTCCATATTCCACAAGAAGGCAGAGCTGGAGGAGTCTTGATGGTGTTGCCACATCAAGGCTGGATAGAGGTCCAGGGTACTCCAATAAGAGACAGCTTGGGAGCCTTGAATCCTGGAAAAGCCTGGGACCCCACCAGGCAGCCTGTCCAAATGGGGACTTACTGTCAACACTTTAAAGCTGCCACCTCATAAAGATTATCACCAATTTAAATCAGTCCCCATTTGGACTTGTTGCTTGATCGAGTCTTGGGTTTCTCATATTGAAGGATACCCCTGCAAGTTTCCCCAGCCCTTCCATAAGGAGGCAGTTGAGTAATTTGGACCTCTGCCTTCAGGAGGGAGTATTACCATTGAGCAGGTTACTACTGAGGGTTAGGCATATGTTGACCCCCACCCCCGGCCCTGCTCCCATGACCTGGCCTCTACAGAGCCTTGCCCTCTTCCAGATGCCTGTCACCTCTGAACTGCACTTCATGTGCATGTGTAGCAAGCGCCCCTGTAGCAGGCCTTGGGAAGCTGGGTCCCTCATAAGGGTTTCGGAGGATGTTGATAATTCAGAACCCTTGCGCACTGTTGGGAACATAAAATGTGGCAGCCACTATGGAAAACAGTATGGGGGTTCCTCAAAAAATTAATGATAGAATTACCCTATGATCAAGATATCCCATTTCTGGGTATATATCCAAAAGAATTGAAAGCAGTATCTTGAAGAGGTACTTGCACCCCCATGTTCATAGCAGTACTATTCACAGTAGCTAAGAGGGGGAGCAACCCAAATATCCACTGGTGGGTGGATGCATAGACGCAGTAGGATGCTAATCAGCCTTGAAAAAGAAGGAAATCGTCACATACGCTACAAGATGGATCATCCTTGAGGATACTGGGCTAATCACAAAAAGAAATACCATATGGCTCCACTTGTATAGGGTATCTGAAGTAGTCACATTCATAGAAATAGAAAGTAGAACTTTTCATTGCCCAGGTTTTGGGAGAGGCTAAGATGGGGAGTTGTTCAATGGCTATAGTTTCCATTTTACATGAAAAAATACTAGAGATCTGTTGCACAATAATGTGGATATTGCTAACACTACTCAACTATATACTTTAAAATGGTTAAGAGGGAGGGCACCTGCCTGGCACGGTTGGTAGAGCATGTGACTCTTGATCTCAGGGTCATGAGTTTGAGCCCCACATTGGGTGCAAAGCTTACTTAAAAATATTTTAAAATTTTAGGGGCACCTGGGTGGCTCAGTCGTTAAGCGTCTGCCTTCAGCTGGGGTCGTGGTCCCAGGGTCCTGGGATCGAGCCCACATCGGGCTTCCTGCTCGGTGGGAAGCCTGCTTCTCCCTCTCCCACTCCCCCTGCTTGTGTTCCGTCTCTCGCTGTGGCTCTCTCTGTCAAATAAATAAAATCTTTAAAAAAAAATTAAAAATTAAAAAAAACAGGAAATTAAAACAATATATATGTTTTTAAAATGTTAAATTTTCCTGCCTAACAGCCTTTGTTCCTGCTGTTCTTTTGGTCTGGAACACTCTTTCCCTTGCTTTTTGCATGACTGGTTCCTTCTCTGGTTTCAGCCTAAATGTTACCTCCCCAGAGAGATCTCCCCTGACAACCCTATCTTGAAATAGGTTCCCCTTGAGTCCCATTCTCAGCCACTTGTTTGTTGTTTTCAAAACACTTATCACAATATAGAATTTATGCTTTTCTTTCCTGCTGTACTCTGTGCTTATATTTAAGGCACACACCTAGTTTAGTAAGAGTTATACAATAAATGTCCAATATACTTTTTTGTGAATGAACAAATGAGTCCATATAAACTCGGAATAATAACATATGCCTCATGGGGTTGCTTCGAGAATCAGGTGCAGTAACATATGTGGCAGAGGGCCTGGCACATAGTAACTCTAGTTTTAGGGACAGACATTTTTGTACCAGATAACCTTTCATGTCCAATCCAACTCCAAGATTCTCAGGAATGGTACAAGGGCCCTTTGCAAGGCAGAGCTGTGTGCATATTAGTAAGCAAAACACCTGTATTCTAGTTAGTAAGAGCAACCTTACCAACAAGTAGGATCTTTCATGCCTGGGACAAAAAGGTGCAGAAGTGTCCAAAGAACTGTTTGTTCTTTGCTCAGAACTTCCCAGTACCCTCAGGGCCATCCATGCCTGTAGAAGACGATGGAATACTTAAAGCAGGAGTTCCAAATCTGGGGACCCTTGAGAATCTGTGGATAGAATTCAGAGGGTGTATGAACTTGGATGGGAAAAAAATTACATCTTTATTTTCACTAACCTCAAACAGAAATTTAGCATTTCTTTCAACTCTAAATGGAGTAAGTGGAGGAGACCCATCTCCACAAAATAAGCATCAGTAGTAGTAGCTGTACCTGTGATTTTATTACCAATTGGAATCACTAAGATTTTTGTATCACATTACAATAATAGATATCTTAAAATATTGTTTATGCTCCTTACTAATTCAAAATCATGGTAGATGTTAGGTCTGACACTAGATTTTGTTGTTTAATAAATTAATAAAGCACATATCTTAGTGTATCACAAATCTTGCTTTTAAAATATAACATGATAAATTGCCTTCCTTTGCAATTCTGTATATTTTATTTTGATGCATTTAGAAACGTTATTCTAATAAGAGGTCCCTAGGCTTCACCAGATTGGCAAAGGTTCTTGGTACACAATGCCTGTCACTTAACAGGAGTGTTGTAAATGTTTCTTCATGGTTGTGACAATTTTCCTGTACTTTTGGTATTGTCTTGAGTCTATAATTATGTAAAGAATAAACCAGAAAGGCCAGCTAGGTCCTTAGGGAAAACCTGACTACATTCTTTAAAAAAAACATTGTTAGAGAATGATTTATTATTTCACTTTAACTTTTCTTTCTCTGAAGAAAGTTTGAAATATTATTGAAGATATTCTGACGACATCATTCCATTCCTTTTTTTTTTTAAAGATTTTATTTATTTGAGAGAGAGTGGGAAACAGTATGAGAGGGGAGAGGTTCAGAGGGAGAAGCAGGCCCCCCTGCTGAGCAGGGAACCCAATGCGGGACTCCATCCCAGGACTCCGGGATCATGACCTGAGCCGAAGGCAGTCGCTTAACCAACTGAGCCACCCAGGCACCCCATTCCATTCCTTTTAAATAACTGCTCTATACTTGTGACCATAGCATGTAAAGCAGGGAACTATGATTTGTGTGTCACTTTAACTCAGTGAAGTGTGACTGTGATTCTAAGACCCAACTTTTCATGGATTGTATCTTGAGCTTTGAAATGAGTATGAGCAGTGATGCAGAATCTTCTTTGCTTAAAAAAAAAAAAGACTAAAAATGAAAAACAAAAATATTCGCAACTCTAATAAAGTAAAAGAGGAATGATAAATGTGTACATATCATACATATAAAGGTTTAGATAGAGAATATGTACATATAGAAATATAAAAGTAGATTCTTCTTATCTTTCCACTAAATCTGTGATATATGGCAGAAGGGGAGCTGGTTCAAGTATCTCTGAATAGTGCCTTCATTGCCAGAAGAAACCAGGATCCTCTTCTCACGCTTGCTCACCCTCTGGTCAGAGCCTATGAAGAATAGTGAGTTCTGACTACCGAGGTGTATCTGAAAGGACCTACGAAACTCTCCCTTTTAGAAAACCCTCTATTTTCTTGCATAGTCACTGGCAAATGAGCTTATCTCTTTATAGTACTTTTAAGAGTGGCTTAGGTATAGTTCCACTTTCAGGTATGATGGAGTAAATTGAGGCAGACCATTGCTTCTAAAAATAAATAGAAAAACCAGATAAATACCAGAAACATCTTTATGAAGCAGAACTATTTCAGGAAAGCAATAAGACTGGAAGGGCCAAGATTCCAGGGAAAGAACTGCAAAAAGGTGAGCTGACCTCTTCCAGCTGCTTTTTCCCTGAAGGTGCTTATGAATTCTGGGTGCAAGGAAAGATACTGAACATCTGGGCTTTGCCTAGGCCAAGGACCATTGCTGGGGAACAAAACAAGCAAACCACTTACACTCTGGGGTCTCACAGGACTGGAAAGACAAAACTGCAGTCTTAGAGAGCCAGGATCTCAGGAATAAGGGATCTTACTGCTGCTTGGACTGCAACTCGTGTGTTATTTCCCTTTACCATTAAATTTCTTGAAAGTGGAATCTATAATCTGCAATTCCACTAAAAATTAACTCTTACAATATGGATTCCACATCCATAATGTTACTAAAATACTTCTTGAAAATCAATAATTGGGGTGCCTGAGTGGCTCAGTTGGTTAAGCGTCTGCCTTTGGCTCAGGTCATGATCCCAGGGTCCTGGGATCGAGCCCCGCATTGGGCTCCCTCCTCAGCGGGAAGCCTGCTTCTCCCTCTCCCACTCCTCCTCCTTGTGTTCCTTCTCTTGCTGTCAAATAAATAAATAAAATCTTAAAAAAAAAAAAGAAAATCAATAGTTGTGAGTCAGCAAATTTAAGGCTTTTTCTAGCCATCATTCCCACCTTCCCCCACCCCCACCAATTTCTTTGAAGTTTTTAAAAAATTTTTATTTTAGGGGCGCCTGGGTGGCTCAGTCGTTAAGGGTCTGCCTTCGGCTCAGGTCATGGTCCCAGGGTCCTGGGATCGAGCTCCACATTGGGCTCCCTGCTCCATGGGAAGCCTGCTTCTTCTCCCTCTCCCACTCCCCCTGCTTGTGTTCCCTCGCTCACTGTGTCTCTCTGTCAAAATAAAGAAATAAAATCTTTAAAAAAATTTTTTTATTTTTTATTTTAACAGGTTTTTTAAAGTTTTGTTTTGTTTTGTTTTTTTAGTAATCTCTATATGCAACGTGGGGCTCGAACTCACAACCCCAAGATCAAGAGTCATATGCTCTTCTGACAGAGCCAGCCAGGCAGCCCTGAAGTTTTTGATGTTAATAACCATTCCTCTTTGTTTTACATTGCCCTGTCTTCATTGTTATGTTTACTGCTGTCCACTTTTTTTAATTTTTATTATTAAGTAAACACTACCCCCAATGTGGGGCTTGAACTCATGACCTCAAGATCAAGAATCACATGCTCTACCCACTGAGGCAGCCAGGTGCCCTGCTCTAACCACTTCTCATTAGCTGCTCTCCTTATCCTCTATTCCTCTCATTCTCCTAAGTGCCCTTTTCTTTGTATACATTCTTCCTTGGATGGCTTCATAGAGATGGTAGTTGGAGCTGAGGATTCCCATGCTCTGGGAATGCTAAAATACTCTCTCCAAAGAGAAGTGTATCTAAACAAAAGGGCAGACTTGACCACCTTGCTTTTGTTTTTGCATGGGGTTCACTTAGTTGGCAAGAGAGGTAGGAGAAATAGGTCTGAGCTGTCTTAGCAATGGTAGCATTCCTCTATCTATGACCATCCTGTGAGACAGCCCCTCTCCTACAACTGTGGCTCTTGCCATGTTCTGTTGACCCTTCACCTGCCTCTTCATACCTAGAAATAGTAATGGCGGCTTCTCTTCCTGAGGTATATCAGCATCTCTGCTTGATTCCCCTTGTGGTTTTAATTTATTGTTAAACTCTAATAAAGTAATTCACCTTTGATATTACTAGATCACCTTAGGCAATTCTTCTATTTGCTAAAGTATTCGTGTGTATGTGTGTATATACACACACACACATATATATATATTCCATTGTTCACTTGAATCTATAACTTTACTCAAATTTTTTTTAAGATTTTATTTTTAAGTAATCACTACACCCAACGTGGGGCTCAAACTCAACCCCGAGATCAAGAATCACAGATTCTACCAACTGAGCCAGCCAGGCACCCCTATAATACACTCAGTTTTAATAGTTGCTTAGTCTATGTAAGTTTGTGAGGTCTTGAAAGACAGCTAGCACTGTTCACCATCTTTATATCCCCAGACTTTTACAGAATGCCTGTCACTTATCTGATGGGTGAATTTATTTACCTTGATATAGCACCCAAGGTTAGTATTAACCATCTTGAGCAAGAAATTAAAATTGTAGTTGACCAACAACAGACTAAAGCCTCCTGATTCAAATGAGATTATCGCAAGACATTAGACCTGACAGATTCCATCTATACAATGCTTTAAGAATAAACTGCCTAATTTCTATTATAAGGGAAAATCACGCAGCCCATTTTGATAAAATATTGATCTCACCTTAAACATGTAGCTCTGCAGTATTTACCAATGTGCCTAGCTTCACACTTCTCTTGCCTTTGACAAGTTACACAGTTCATCTCAAAACCTTAGTTTCCACATAGATAAAATGAGGAAAATGACACTTGTTATCAGAGGGTTGTTGTGCAGAAATAAAATAACATATGCTAATCATTAAGCATAGTGCTTTTAAAAGTAGGCATTTAGGGGCACTTGGGTGGCTCAATCAGTTAAGCATCTGACTCTTGGTTTCGGCTCAGGTTGTGATCTCAGGGTTGTGGGATTGAGCCCTCAGTCGGGCTCTGTGTTCAGCAGGGAGCCTGCTTGGGATTCTCTCTCCCTCTGCCTCTCCCCTCATGCACGCATACACTCTCTCAAATAAATAAATAAAGCTTTAAAATAAATAAAAGTAGGCATTCAATAAATGGTAGCCATTTTTTTTTTTAAGATTTTAGTTATTTATTTGCCAGAAGGGAGTGTGAAAGAGAGAGTGAGAGTACAAGCAGGGGGAGTGGCAGGCAGAGGGAGAAGCCAGCTCCCTGCTGAGCAAGGAGCCTGACAATGGGGCTCGATCTCAGGACCCTGGGATCATGACCTGAGCCAAAGGCAGACACTTGACTGAGCCACCCAGGCGTCCCTAAATGGTAGCCATTTTTAACTTTCAGAGGAGTCATAAATAAATTTTTAACACAATTAGAGCATATTCCTGCACAGGTTTCTCTGTTCTTCTCATCTTTGTAGGAGGCAATTTCTCAAAGATAAAATTCTTAACAACAGGTCATATCAAATAAGAGTTAGAAGAAAAAAAGCATTTCTATGAGCCCATCTTATAATGTCACATCTAAAATTCCATGAGAGAAGCACAGAGGACATTCTCATTTTATTGCATATTTTTAACAAAAACTATAGTAGAATCTGTCTTTAAAAAACAGACTCCACTTAGCCCTCTTGCTCTGTTACTCTTTACTCTTCATTCTCTCTGTGTAGAATCACTCACTGATGCCACATAGGACATAATTGGAACCACCGGCAAATTTAGAATATGGATGCTTTATTAGAAAATAATATTGTGTCAATGTTAAATTTTTTTAATTTAATTGAATTGCAGTTATGAAAAGAAATGTTCTGTTCTTAGGAAATACCCACTGAAGTATTGAGGGGTAAAGAGACATGATACTGTAACTAAAATAATTGGGTGGGGAAGTTACATATTTCGAGAGAATAAAACAAATGAAGTGAAATGTTAACAACTCCCTTAAGTCATGTAAACTCTCTGGCCCTGTTTCTTCATCTATATGAAGGAGAGACTGGCCTGAACTATTTCAGCGTCATTTATGCTGTGAGTCATGAAATTCAATTAGGAGTTGAGACTAGCATTAGAAAAAAATGTTAACCAGTGAGTCTGGATGAAGGATTTGCAAGACTTATTTGTGCATATTCTTAAGTTTGAGATTCTTTCAAAATTAAAAGTAAAATAAGCTAACTATATTTACACAATACGAGACTCTCTGAGCACAAGAAGCTAGTAGGTTAGCTAAATGATACACCTATGTACTTCCTCACCAAAACAGTTGAGCTATATGCTTATCAAAAGTCAATTTGGGGGTGCCTGGGTGGCTCAGTTGGTTAAGCGACTGCCTTCGGCTCAGGTCATGATCTCAGGGTCCTGGGATCAAGCCCCCCATCGGGCTCCCTGCTCGGCGGGAAGCCTGCTTCTCCCTCTCCCACTCCCCCTGCTTGTGTTCCCTCTCTCGCTGTCTCTCTCTCTGTCAAATAAATAAAATCTTAAAAAAAAAAAAGTCAATTTGTATTTTTTTTTTTAAAGTAAACTCTCTGCCCAATGTGGGGCTCGAACTAATAACTCCAAGATCAGAAATTGCATACTCTTCTAGCTGGGCCAGCCAGGCACCCCTAGAGTCAATTTGTAATTCTAATATAAATATTTACACCTCTTATTATACTTCTGGACTTTAAATATTCAAACTAAAGTACAAATAGAAAGTTGTTTTTATGAAAACTAAATTGAAGGTGAACAGAAGTTACTGTAGAATTAGATGTGGGTAAGAAAAATGCATAAAACTTTGGGGAAAAAATTGTACAAAATCTAGACTGACTTGGCATTCAAACTTTTTCAAAGGTGTCTTTTAAAAATTCTTGCTGTATTTTGAAAAAAAATGAAACTGAAAATTGTAAACTATTTATTTTTTAAGATTTTATTTATTTATTTGACAGAGAGAGACACAGCAAGAGAGGGAACACAAGCAGGGGGAATGGGAGAGGGAGAAGCAGGCTTCTTGCCAAGCAGGGAGCCCGATGTGGGGCTCTATCCCAGGACCCTGGGATCATGACCTGAGCCGAAGGCAGACGCTTAACGACTGAGCCACCTGGGCGCCCTGAAAATTGTAAACAATTTAAACAGTGCAATTCATAATAAAGACACTGGGGTGCTCCAACCAACAGATTTCTTTTCAGATAAAAGGTCTTGGCCCTATTTCAAAGATTAGTGAGTAAATGTATAATGATACATTTGAGTCAAAATAAAAAGGTTAAGGTATATCTGCCTTTTTAAATGATCTTTACCACTTTTTAAATTAACCAGCCAACAACTAGTCCCAATTTCAATGGGAAAGAGAATTTCTAGTGTATTTTTTTTTTTAACTAAAAAAGTGATACCCATGGTAAAATATTCTAATGGTACAAAATACCACACAATTAGGAAAGGTTTCCTTTCTCTATTAGTCTGCTAGGGTTGTTATAACAAAATGCCACAGACCAGATGGCTTAAACAACAGAAATTTTCTCACAGTTTTAGGGGCTAGCAGTCCCAGATCAAGGTGCCATCAGAGTTGGTTTCTCATGAAACTTCTCTTCCTGGCTTGTAGAAGGCCACTTTCTCAAAGTGTCCTCACATGGCCTCATCTCTGTGCCCATACATATGAACATCAGCCCTATCAGATTAGAACCTCACCCTTATGACCACCCGCATTTAAACTTAATCACCTACATACAGTCACACTCTGGATTAGGGCTTCAACATATGAATTGGGAGGGGGTGAGGAGGACACAATTCAGTCCATAACATCACCTTCCATACTAGATTCCCAGCCCTTCTGGGTTTTTGTTTTTGTTTTCTTGTTTGTTTGTTTTGTTTGTGATGCTCACGTAGAAGCAGAGTCTACATATTGTTCTGCACCTTGCTTCTCACCTTACAGTAACAGAGATATTCCAAGTCAGTGCAGGTAGAGCTACTTCATCTTGATGGCTGTATACTGTTCTACTGAATTGGATATACCAAACTTATTTCCTATTGTGGGACAATTAAAGTTTCTTTCTTTTTTTTTTTTTTCAGTCTTGTTCCAAAAATCTTTTAAAGAATATTCTTAGAAAATGCCTTTATACAATTTGTGTAAGTTTATTTATGGGATCAGTTTTAGAAGTGGAATTATTAGGTCAAAAGGAACTTCGTATAAATTTTTGACATGTATTGTCACCCTGAACTTTAAAAAAATTTGTACCAATTTATACTTCCACCAACAGTGTTTAAGAAAGCTTGTTCTTCCCACCTCCTTAGCCTCCTACCCATAATACCACATGTACATACCTCCAACACTGTATCGTCAAACTTTTTCATCTTTGCCACTGAGCTAACAAAAGGATCAAAGTTTCAAATTAGACTCACAACTCAGAAATCAGAGATCTTACCTAATTTCAAGCTTCACTGATTTCAAAGACACCAGTAACCAAGGGTCACAGACAAAACAGGAAGAGGTCCAGGACTCTTGGTGCTGCTCCTCAGGTCCTTTCTTCCTTTGGATGCACCTCCACCCAAGATAATTGATGTGGTTTCTAAATAAGGTATGCAGTCTCCTCACTTACACAGAAGGAACCAACTCAGTTATGAAACACATCTCCATTACATGCTAAGTTACATAACTTACATGATATTTTCCAGTCATGCACCTCAAATCCACAGATTTCTGCTGTGTTTACTAAACAGTCTCAGTCCAGGGCTATCCTGCTAAAGGAATTCTATAGATATGAACTCTCCTACTAGGGGATACTAGTTTGTTTACCAGGAAGTCTTTTATTACCATATTTCTAAGAATCAAATGCTTGCTTGCTTTCTAGGAGTATTCCTCTATAATGGGAGAGAATGGATTGCAGATCTGCTGCTTAACTCCTTCCTTCCTGGTCACTGATAGATGAAAAATGGTATTTATTTTGATTTACACTTTGATGTTGAACAGTTGTTCACATGCTTATAATTGACAATTACCTTAGCAGACTTAAGAAACAAGAATCCTAAGCAGGCCATGAAGCAACCTGATTGGCATAGCTAAACCCTGCATAAGGCTCAGGAATTGGAAGTGCTAGGTAACTCTGAGCCTGATGTGAGCTAAAAACGAGGAATAATAGACAATTTGTTTAAGAATCAAATGCTCAGAATCCCTTCTCCAATCCAGTAGAAGCCCAGAGATTTAGTATTAGAAGAGGGTAAAACAAAAGATCTCTGGCTCAGAGGATACCACGCCCAGTTAAGACAGAAGGTCTGATGTTGAAAGAGAAATGATAAATTAGAGAACCAACATCTGAATAATTGAAACTCAAGAAAGAGAAAATAGGGTAAAAATAACCAAATAATTCAAGTTGGTGAGACTGGAACCCTGTTCTGACCCTATATCCCGTGCTACTTATATTCTTTCAGTTTATTGGTATATCTAATTCATAATAACTGTAAAATGACATTTTCTGAGCTTTCAAAAATGTTGGGGGTAGTCAAGGGGACTTTGTTCAGGTGATTAAGGGGTGGGACTAGCATTACCCCTCCCCTAAGCAATCATACCAAGATGGTTGGCAGAACTAAAGAATTACGGTTAAAACAAAACCAAAAAGGACGCCTTGGTGGCTCAGTTTGTTAAGTGTCGGGCTCTTGATTTCCACTTAGGTCTTGATCTCAGCGTCCTGAGATCGAGCCCCACCTCTGCTGGGGTCCCAGCAGAGCCTGGAATCTGTTTGAGATTCTCTCCCTTTCCCTCTGACCCTCCCCCACTCGGGGGCACGCGCTGTCAAAAATCTTTAAAAAAAAAATATTTATTCATAGAAGCTATGCAGTGAGTTGCCCCTACAACTCGATAATCATGTCGTAAATTGTGGTGTAAGAAGGGCTAATCCTGTAATTGCCTCATGCTCGAATTTACTAAGGCACCAAAGCAGGGAAGCACCCCATAACAAGCAGATTTACAGATATAAAATCAATTGTGGAAGAAAAAATAACTTTCGGGTCTGGGGTAGTCTCACCATCATGCCTAGGCAGAGAAACTGTAAGAAGCTTCCCTTCTAGGTCCAAGTCAGCCTGGGTCTGAGAAGTAGACTCACAGGTAGTAGTGAACTAGTCCAACACCAGGCTTTCGGAAGCTTCAGTTGAGAACCCACGGTTCACTGTTTCTCGGCATCGCCGGCCAGTTGAATCAGAATCTCAAAGTAGTGCCTGGGCATCATAATTTTTAAAGCTTGTAAAGCTTCAACTTTAGGTAATTGAGTTGAGTCATTGTCCTAGCAAGGCATCTTTTAATTTGTTACAATGTTTTGACTTAAAAATGCACTGAAACACTATCAACAAGGGACCTATAGGTATTAAATGAGAAAGATGCGTGATACAAACGATAAGGGGGGGAGGGATTAGTAAAACAGTCCTGCTGGGGCCTGTGTGGGAGGAATGGATAAGTGAAACGAGAAAGTAAAAGCAAATCTGGAATTGGTGTTCTGAATTACTGTGCCCGGCGACTTCAGTATCATATGGTGAAAGAATTCAAGGGTGATTTCCCACCTGAAACTTGAAGGCTCCGGTGTCTAGACCTAGTTATTTTAGGTTAAGAAGTCAAGGATACAGGGGAAAGAACACCGAGCCCGCATCCTAAATCTTTCCAAAACAGCTGTGCAACCTCAAGTAAATCTCCTTTCCGGATGAGAGATTCCGAACGTCTAGAATGAGGAGACGGGATTAGCAACCCTCAGTTATCTCCCTTTTAGTCTAACTGCATCGATAAACAAGGGGTCACACATCTTCCGAAAAGGGCCCCAGACGATCCGAAGCTGTCCTGGAGCTGCGAACCACCCTCCTCGTTTTCTACTCGGCTTCTTTAGCCCAGGGGCATGAGCTGCGCACAGAGTATTACCTTCTAAACGCCTCCCTCAACCCCAACCCGGAGCTTGTACCCGGAACGCCACCCTGAGTGACTTCTCAGAGCTTCCTCCACCTCCTCTGAACACCCACAACTCCTGCCCTCCACGCTCCACTCGCTCCCCTCGACTCCCTCGACCATCTCCGCGGCCTGGGCCCGCCCCCTCCGCCTGGCGCCAGGCCGCGGAGCACCGATCGGCTCGATGAGCGGGGGCGCTGCTGCGGCGGAGCGGCAGACGCCGGGTCCGCGCCCACTCTCCCCCTCCCCGCTTTCTTCCTGCGCTTCCCACTCCTTCCCCCGCCCTCCCAGCGCTGCCCGCCCCGGAGAGCGGCCCGGAGCTCCCCCGGAGACTCAGGTACTGGCGCCGGCCGTCCCGACGGGAGGGGCTGATGTGAGGAGGAAGGAGACGGAGACGACGCCCCTGTTCCGCCGCCTCCCAACGTCCGCCTTGGGCTGCGGGACCGGCCTGGGGGGGGGGGGGGTCGGGGAGGGACCCCAGACTGGGGAAACCCTGGATGCGGGCCGGGAGTCGTGGAAGACGACCAGGACTGGGGTGTGCGGATGGGGGGCGGTTGAGGAGGAGAAGAAAGGCAATTGAAGGGTGCTCGCGGGAGATGGGAAGAGAACAGTGGAGGGCGTGAGGCGGGTTTAGGAAGAGTGGGAGGTAGCCTGGAATGTGAGTGGGTATCTTGGGGTAGGAAGGACCAGAGTTAGGAGCAGATGTCGGGGGACGTGGCCTGGTGCGACAGATGGGGGTGGGGAGGCGAGTTTAAAGTCACGGGAGAAAGAACGCCAACCCTGCTGCGTTTATAATGACCAGAAGGTGAGGTGAATCATTATAGTTTGACAGTTTTTGTGAGTAACATCTCTAGGCTGTGCCCATCCAAGTCACGTATTTCCGTGAAACTGCACCAACCAAGACTGGTGATGGAGATGAGGAACAAGAGTCAGGGAATGGAGGCCGGGAAAAGGGAAACCTCTGCCCAGATTAAAGCTTCTTGTGAAACGAAATACATGGGGGGTTTAGTTTTCTGTGTAAAGCAAAAAAGAAGCCAACATTATTAAACAACAGGTTAGAAGTGTATTACATGTAAAGACTTTGAATAGAGAACTTAAACTGCCTCTTCAAAAAATATACACGAGATTGTAAACATATGATGATGAAATAAGCATATGATGTGACTTTTTTAAATGAATTATATATTGCTGTTCAACTCTCAGTTGAAATACATCATGAAAGCTGTCTTACTTACATATGTACCCACACACAAATCCCCGAATTCATGTGTATTTTTTGCAGGAGAAATTTTAGGTAGAAATAGATGCCTCATTTCTGAGCATTCTTTTTTTTTTTACTAGTTGTTTGGCACAAATCATCAGTTGCTCTCTGGTTCATCAAGCACAGTTAATCTTGCTTGATGTTTTGCTGATGTCTTTTCTGTTTGTCAGACACTGGTTTCTTGCCTTCAAGAGGCTGATCCTTGGATTTTAGGACCTGATGATGGGGTTTGCTCATCATTAAACTTGTAGCTTGACTGTGTATTTCATAAAGATGTTAAGTCTGCCTGTTTTTTGCCTTAGGGTATTAAAGCAGCCCCTTTGTTGGGTTTAAAATAGAAATAATAACATGCAGGTATAATTGAAAAGCACAGATTTTTCAGTTGCTTCCTTTCTGATCTGTTTTTTTTTTTTTTTTCTGCATGCTATAACATTTCTGTGTGAATGAATTATTCTGAAATCAAAGTATGAGGAATAAAATGGGCCAGATGTACGTGACAGAAATATCATGGAATAAAGAACTCTAGAGCTGTTACTTAGGTAGCAAGAATTTGGTTTTTGTTACAAGTGGTTAAGTTTCTGGTTTGGAAGCATTTCTTATCAAAGAAAACTATCAATTTGTTTTGATAGGAGGCCAACTTAAAATATTACTTTTATTTGGTTTATGAAACTGGCCTCTGGGCTTATATATAATATTAGCCAGCAAACCGATGTCTTATTATACTTAAAGATCTTAGAGTTGTTTCTTTTTGTGAAAAGGGGAAGAGGGCTGTTGGGTTGTTACAGAGAAGTGGTCTTTCTAGAACAGAATAGGTTCTGTTAATTTAATACATATTAAAACTGATCACGGATAGCCATTGATTAACTTGAGCCTATGTTTCTGCTATTTTAATCAGTAGAGAGACTATTAGTTACTTATCTTTACTCAGCCTTAGTTCTTAGCTTCTTAGAGCCTACTTTAAAGGAGTATCATAAAGACTAAAAGAAAATGCATGTAAATCACTGAGCACAGTGCCTACCACATAGTAAAAGATCCAGTACCTTAGCTATTCTCATTTTTCATCTATCTTCTAATCTAAGATACTGAAAACTCAAATTTGCATGTCAGCTTTTTCTCAAGAAAATTTGAATAAACTCCATACTCAAGCATTTTCCTAGAAAATCACAATGCATATTAGCATATAAAAAGCTATGAGACTTTCCTGTAGCAATAAAATAAAAACAAAACCAAAAAACCTGGCTCTGTTTAACCCACTACTTACTAAACTTGTCCCTTTTCTTGGAGCCTAGTGCTGTGCTTTGGAATAGGATGTTATAACTTACAGAATATTTTTGCATGTATTACCTGATTTGACCATCTCAACTCCATGTAGAAGCCTAAAAATCACTATTTTATAGATGAAGAAACTGAATCATTGTTTAATCAACTAACTAAAAATACGAAAACTAGGAGTGTACTGCTGTCTTCTGATTCCAGGTTAAAATCTTAAAGCATTTAATGTCTCATTTTCTCCTAATTTCCCCCTCTCCTAAGCAATCTGCTCTTGAATTTTGTAAAAACTTTCACTAATTTCCCCTACATGTTCTCTCTTAAAAGTTACATCCATTTTCTTTTTTTTTTCTTTTTTAAAGATTTTATTTATTTATTTGACAGAGAGACATACAGCGAGAGCAGGAACACAAGCAGGGGGAGTGGGAGAGGGAGAAGCAGGCTTCCCGCGGAGCAGAGAGCCCGATGTAGGGCTCGATCCCAGGACTCTGGGATCATGACCTGAGCTGAAGGCAGACGCTTAACGACTGAGCCACCCAGGCGCCCCAAGTTACATCCATTTTCTCATAGTTTTAACTATTTTTTATGTATTGAGGCCTGGCATGGAGGACAGGATTACCCGGAATGAAGCAAGCGGGAAGGCAGTAAAGTCCGAGAAATGAAGGAGGCTCCTTCATACAAGGCCTTGAACACTATTGAAGTAATTTAGCTTCTACCCCAAAGTCTCAAATCTGATGAAATTTATTTTCTCTTCAAGGTGGTGAATACTTACTCTGCTGGGAAAGAGAAGAGTACTTTTTGAGTAAAAAGTATGCCTCCCAAGTTTAAGCGCCACCTAAATGATGATGATGTCACTGGTTCTGTGAAAAGTGAAAGGGTGAGTTTAGAATCTTAATTTTTCAAACAGATCAAAATATGTCTTCATTCCTTTTGTAAATAATTTGTTTTAGAAAAATCTAAAGTTTATGGCTTTATTCTAATTCTGTTTTTTCTTCATAGTAAATATTTTAAAGTATATGTTACTTAGATGGGTGACTCAGTTGAATTCTACTTCCACTATTGATCAAATTATACTCACAGACTTTTCTAGTCTTTCAAAGTGAATTTTATACAAATACACAGCATCTTATTCAGAATTCTGGAACCAAATATGGTTGGAATTCAGAGTTTTTCAGATTTTAAAAAGGTAGTTAAATGCATATTATATAATAGGCTTTTTTTTTCTTAAAGGATTTTATTTATTCATTTGAGACACAGAGATACAGAGAGAGAGAAGAGAAAGCATGAGCAGGGAGAGAGGCAGAGGGAAAGGGAGAAGCAGGCTCCTTGCTGAGCCAAGAGCCCGATGTGGGGCTCAAGCCCAGGACCCTGGGATCATGACCTGAGCTGAAGGCAGATGCTTAACCATCTGAGCCACCCAGGCGCCCATATATAATAGGCTTTTTGGCCTCTGGAGCAGCACCTCCAAGTATATTAGTATTTTTCAGAGAAATGTCTGATTATGGGGTGCCTGGGTGGCTCAGTCGGTTAAGCGTCCGACTCTTGATTTCGGCTGAAGTCATGATCTCAGAGTTGTGAGATAGAGCCCTGAGTTGGGTTCTGCTGCTGGGTGTGGAACCTGCTTAAGAGTCTCTCTTTCCCTCTCCCTCGCTAAAATAAAAAGAAGAAATATCTGATTACTCTAAGTATATAAGTAAAACGTATAAATAAATTAGCTAACATCAATTCAGGTCATGTTTTCCTCCAAATAAGTTTTGGCTCCAAACTTACAAAACCTCTTGGTTTTCAGAACTTTTTAGATTTTTGGAATTGCAGATAAAGAATGTTAGTTCTATAATTGTCTCAGAGTTCAGAGTAGTTTTTATATAACATTCAATTTCTAATTTATCCCAGAACATTCTTTTTTTTTTTTTTAAGATTTTATTTATTTATTTATTTAGAGAGAGCACAAGTTGGGGGAGAGGCAGATGGAGAAGCAGGCTCCACACTGAACAGGGATCCCGAAGTGGGGCTGGATCCCGAAGTGGGGCTCGATTCTAGGACCCTGGGATCATGACCTGAGCTGAAGGCAGACACTTAACTGACTGAGACACCCAGGCGTCCCTATCCCAGAACATTCTATGCAGATATGTATAAATCTAGAAGTTATGCAGAATTTTGGAAGACAACATTTGATAGGAATGTTGTAAATAGATTACTTTTATAGTAAGTACTCAAGAAATATTTATTGAGGAAAGGAATTAGTGTTTTTCTTTTTTATCCAGCAACCTGAAACCCTCGCTCACTTCCTATCTCATTACTGTTCCTTTATTTACTGATGCATTTATTGACCACCTGCTATTGTGCTAAAAACAATCTCTGCCTGTATAGAGCTTATAATCTACTTGACTTCATTTTACACATTCCTTTTTTGTACAAGTTCTGAACACATATTATTCACTCTTTCCAACAGCTTATGATTTAAAAGTATCTTTTAATACAATACAGGAAACATTTGTCTTTTCCTTATTCTAACTCTCTCTCGTTTGTTTTCTACTTGAAGGGGTAGAATCCACCAATAGACTTAATTGCTAGGAAGCTTTTTAAAATAAGCTTTATGTATATACTTAAAATTATAAAATATAGTCTTAATCAGTTCTTCTGCTGAGAGTGTAACTGTGGCTCTTTCTCTTTACATTGTTGGTTGATTACTACCACAATTTATTGTAAAAATAGGATATTGAACCAAAACTGAACAAAATTGGCTGCTTAGAGACCTCCTTTTGAATGTTTATCAGATGGTGAATTTTGATAACTGATTGGTTTAATTATCTATAAATTACTTTTAAAAATTTTTTTTAAGTTTTATTCTACTTTCCTATTCTACTTTTCTTAGTAACAGCTTTATTGAGATATAATTCATATGCCATACAATTCACTCTTTTAAAGTGTACAATTCAAATGGTTTTTAGTTTATTCGCAGAATTGTGCAACTATTACCACAGTTAGTTTTAGGACATTATCATCATTCCAAAAAGAAACTCTGTACCTTTTAGCATTCATCCCCCATTCTTCTCATCCCCTCAACCCTAGACAACCACCAATCTATGGATTTGTCTACTCTGGACATTTTATATAAATGGAATCATACAATATGTTGTCTCTGTAATTGGCTTTTTGGATTTAGATCCTGTTTTTGAAGTTCACAACATGTATCAGTACTTCATTCCTTTTTATTGCTGAATAATATCCCAGTATATGGATATAACACGTTTATCCATTCATCACTTGATGGACATTTGGGGTTTTTTGGAATATTAATGACTTTTTGCATACCACTTCTGGCTGTTGGCCTTTTGGCTATTTGACTATTAAGAATAGTAGTGTTGTTGGGGCTCCTGGGTGGTGGAGTCAGTTAAGTGACTAACCTTGGTTATGGCTCAGGTCATGATTTCATGGTCATGAGATCAAGCCCTCCTTTTGAGCTCCACACTCAGCATGCATGGAGTCCGCTTAAGACTCTTTCCCCCTCTCACTCTGCCCCTACCCCCACCCCGTCTTTATGGACACACACTCTCTCTCTCTCTAAAATAAATAAATAAAATCCTTAAAAAAAAAAAATTAGCCATGCTGGGGTGCCTGGGTGGCTCAGTCAGTTGAACGTCCAACTCTTGATTTCAGCTCAGGTCATGATATCAGGGTCGTGAGATCGAGCCCCACATTGGGCTCCGCTCTGAGCATGGAGCCTGCTTGAGAGTCTCTCTTCCTCTTCCTCTGCCCCCCCCCACCGCCCTCGCACTTTCTCTTTCAAATCTTTAAAAAAAAAAAAAAGAAGAATAGCAGTGCTATGAATATTCACATACAGATTTTTACGTGAACATGTTTTCATTTCTCTTGTGTGAATACTTAGGACTGGAATTGCCAACTTAGTTATTATGTTCAACCTTTGGAAGAATTGCCAAGTTGTTTTCCAAAGTGGTTGCACAATTTTTACATTCCCACCAGCAGGGTATGTGGATTCCACTTTCTCCACATTTCTCCTGCCAGCCAGTTTCTCCTCATCACCAATTTCTCCTCATTAATTTGGTTGTTTAATGCTTTTGTCCTAAAATTCATCTTTGTATTAATATTGCTAACCCTAACATTCTTTTCATTAGAATTTGCTGATGTGTTTTTTTCCACCTCTTTTTTTCATCCTTTGTTTGACGTTTGTTTTAGGTGAATTTTTTGTAAACAGATTTGGCTGGAATTGTTGGACTCTAATCATGTGTAATTTTTACTTTTAATAGGAGCATTCAAACCATTCACGTTTGTTATGATAACTAATATATTGGGGATTTTTCTGTCTTAGCCAGTCCCTCTGCTGGCCGTGAATGCCCTTCCCCCTGATCTTTGGTTGGCCCTTTGTTATCATTTGGATCTCAGCTTAAATTTCACTTCTTGAGAGTGATTTTCCATGACAACCTAATCTCATTTAGTCACCCTGTCACTTCCTATCCTGTCACTGTTTCAGTTCTCAGCATAGCATTTGTCACCATCAGATATTTTTCTATGAGAGTTCAGACCTTGTTTGTCTTGTTTAAAGCTGGTGCTTGCCTAGAACAGTGCCTAGCACATAGAGATGCACAAACATGTTTATTAAATGAATATTAAATATATCCTGTTTTCATTTTCTCACTCTCTGTGATAATGTTATATATTATACATATATATAGTTCATTAGATTTCATATGTTTTCCCTCTTTCCCTGACTGCTTTGGCAGATTGATTGTTTTTCCTCATCTTCTCCCCAACCCTAGTATCACTAGTTAAAAAAATGTCCTTCCTTTCTCTCTCTCCCTTTTTTTTTTATTAACTTCGTATTTTAACAGTTATGTTTAGGGATGCCTGGGTGGCTCAGTCAATTAAGCCTCTGCCTTCGGCTCAAGTCATATTCCAGGGTCCTGGAACCAGCCACACATTGGGCTCCCTGCTCATCAGGGAGCTTTCTTCTCCCTCTGCCCTTCCGCCCGCTCATGCTCACTCTCTCTCAAATAAATAAAATCTTAAAAAACAAACAAAAAACCCAAAAAAAGTTATGTTTAAATCTGTGTTCTCTGTCAACATACCCAAAACAATGCCCCCTCTGTTGTTTTACTTTCTCATTCTAGCCAGCTTCCCACCTCCGCCACTCCTATATCCGGTGAGGTGTGCCTCTCACTCTTACTTCTGCACTTCACCCTTCCTCTCCCGCTTCTAGGTTGTATTAGAACATTTGGGGCCCTTTTAAAGTTTTTCCTTATACCTTTAAAAACAAAAACAAAAACAAAAAAACCCCTAACACTGGATATTTTTTTATTTTTTAAAGATTTTATTTATTTCACAGAGAGAGACAGCAAGAGAGGGAACACAAGCAGGGGGAGTGGGAGAGGGAGAAGCAGGCTTCCCGCTGAGCAGGGAGCCCAATGTGGGGCTCAATCCCAGGACCCTGGGATCATGACCTGCGCTGAAGGCAGGCGCTTAACGACTGAGCCACCCAGGCGCCCCAACATTGGATATTTATTGTTGCTTTTATACGAAATATAAATGAATAACAACATTAAATAAAAGTACATGTGTAACAACATTAAAAGGGAGTGATAACCAACACTTTCCAGGTGGTGATTGCCTCTTGGGTAGAAGAGGAGGTGAGGATTAGGGAAGGGTCCATCGGAGTCTTCAACGTTAGTATTACATTTAATTTCTTAAGCCAGATGTTGGCCTTATACCTTTTCTTTTTCAATAGCTATAAGATATAGTTCACAGTCACATTATCGTTTATTCAGATTTGACTACACATTTTATTAGAGTCAATGATTGTATCAATCTCTTAGAATGTTTCTTCTGGGGGCGCCTGGGTGGCTCAGTTGGTTGAGCGACTGCCTTCGGCTCAGGTCATGATCCTGGAGTCCCGGGATCGAGTCCCACATCGGGCTCCCTGCTGAGCAGGGAGTCTGCTTCTCCCTCTGACCCTCTTCCCTCTCATGCTCTCTATCTCTCATTCTCTCTCTCAAATAAATAAAAATCTTTTAAAAAAAAAAAAGAATGTTTCTTCTGATAATAATTGGGTTTTTTTGGCTGGTGAAATTCCTTGAGTCATTTTCTCAGAAAAGGCACATAGGTGGTGTATTTGTTTCCTATTGCTGTTGTAACAAATTACTGCAAACTCAAAACAACATAGATTTACCATCTTCTAGTTCTGGTGACCAGAAGTCCAAAGTGGGTCTTCCTGGGCTAAAATCAAGGCTTTGGCAGGATGTGTTCCTTCTGGAGGCTCTAGGGGAGAATCTAGTTTCTTTGCCTTTCCCAGCTTCTAAAGGCTGCCTGTGGTCTTTGGCTCCCGCTCAGCAGTGTAAGATCTTCTAGCTCTTCCCCTCCCTACTCTTTCCCTCCCTGCCTTCTCTCTCTCCTTTCTCTCTCTTTCCTGTGCTCTCACTCTGGCATTCTGCCTTCCTCTTTTGAGAACTCTTGTGATTATGTTGGGCCCACATGAATAATCATTGATCTTACCATCTCACAATTTTTTTTTTTAAAGATTTATTTATTTATTTGAGAGAGAGAGAATGAGAGCGATAGAGAGCATGAGAGGGAAGAGGGTCAGAGGGAGAGGCAGACTCCCTGCCGAGCAGGGAGCCCGATGTGGGACTCGATCCCGGGACTCCAGGATCATGACCTGAGCCGAAGGCAGTCGCCTAACCAACTGAGCCACCCAGGTGCCCACCATCTCACAATTTTTAACTTAATCACACCTGCAGAGTCCCTTTTAGCATGCAAGGAGACATTTTCACAGGTTTCAAGGATTAGGATGGGGATATCTTAGGGAGTTATTATTCTGCCTACAAGTTATATACTAAGTTCTTGTATGCTGGAAAGGTCTGGTTGTTGCAAGAGGGTGCGATCATCTTCATATTAAGGAAAATAGTTCCATCTTATAAAAAAGAAGTGTAAAGTTGTTTTTGTTTGGAAGTTCTAATATGTGTAGAGGGTTATTTATGAACTGTGGAGGTAGTAGGTGGACTGTGCCAATTATTAAACCCTTGTCTCCCACCTCTGAACATGTCTTCTGTGCTCCTCTCTGATGCTGGAGTCGGCTCTGCAACTACATTTCTCCTTTGCCACCTGGCTCCCTGTTAGGTTCTGCCTGTAGAGAGAGATTGGAAGAGGAAGGAGAAGGGACTTAACTTCTTCCTGATTGCCTATAGTTCCTTATTCCCACCCTGGCTTCAGTGACCTTTCTACCTTGTAGTCAGTCATAGCATCCTGCTATTATAAGCATTTTCTTTGGAGGGTGGGCATATGTGGCTCTTTTAGCTTACGTGAAGCACAGGTAATCACTCTTCCCTCTGTCTGGAACCTTGGAGTAAAAAAATTTCACCAGGATAGAACTCCCTTCATTACTCCTCCCTGACAGTTTGTAAGCCTTCTGAATCTGAAAACTCAAGTTTTGTTTTTTTTTTTTTTGACAGAGAAATCTTTTGGAAGATGATTCAGACGAAGAAGAAGACTTTTTTCTGTAAGTTTTTTTTGTTTAACAGCCTTATTGGTGTTGTAGATGTAATTAACATCGAATAAAATGCTTATAGAGTAGATGTAATTAACATCTAATAAAATGCATATAAAGTATATGAGTTTTGATACATGTACTATACACCTATGAAATCATCACCAAAATCAAGTAAAGAGCATAACCATCACTTCAAAAGTTTCCTCATACCCCTTGGGAATCTCACTCCCCCAATCCCCAGGCAACCACTGATCTGCTATCACTATAGTTTGTATTTTCCAGAATTTTTTAAATAAATGGTATCATGCAGTATGCCTTTTTTTTCCTGGCTTCATTCACTTTGCATAATAATTTTGAGATTCACCTATGCTGTCACATGTACCAGGAGTTCCTTTTTATTTCTGAGAAGTATTCCATTATATGAATGTACTACAATTCATTCATCCATTCACTTATTGGTAGATATTTGGGGTGTTTATAGTTTTCGCTATCATGAATAAAGCTACTATAAACATTTATGTACAAGTTTTTGTGTGGACTTATGCTTTCAGTTCTCTTGGGAAAATACTTAGGAGTTAGTTGAGTGGCTTGTATATTTTTACGGCTGTTTTCCAAAGTGGTGTACCATTTTATATTCCCACCAGCATTGTATAAGAGTTCTAGTTGCTCTAAATCCTCATCAATACTATATATGGTCAGTGTTTTAATTTTAGCCATTCTTACAGGTATGTAGTGGTATCTCACTATATTTTAGTTTGCATTTCCCTAATGACAAATCATGTTAGACATCATTTTTTGTGTGTATTTGCCATCCTCATAGCTTCTGATAAAGTACATGTTAAAATCTTTTGCCCAATTCTAAATGTGTCGTCTTATTCAGTTGTTTATGTATTCACGATATAAGTTCTTTGTCAGGTATGTTTTACAGATATTTACTTTCAGTCTGTATCTTGATCTTTTCATTTTCATAACAATATCTTTTGAAGATCAAACTGTTGATTTTGATGAAATCAATTTATTACAAATTTTCAATTTATTACAAATTTTCTTTTATTGTTTTCACTTATTTAAGAAATATATGCCAAGCCCAAGTTCAGTAAGATCTTCTCCTGTGTTTTCTTCTAGGAGTTTTATAGTTTTGGCTTTTACATTTAGGTCTATAATCTATTTCAAGTAAATTTTAATATATGGTTGAAGTAAGGGTGAAGAATGAATTTTTTTTTCTTTTTGGCGTATGGCTATCCACCATCTGATGAAAAGATTATCCTTTTCCCATTGAATTGCCATGATACTTTGTCAGTTAATTGATCTGATCAGTCCTTCACAGTTATGATTAGAAAGGGCTGTGTTCGTACAGGCCTAGATTTGTATTTGCAAAGTCAGGAAGGCAGGCGTATATTATTGCAGGAGTTTTCTCTGGAGATTCATGTAGAGGGGTGTGCCTGAGGAGAAACATTTGCCTCCCTCTTTGTTAAATGTTGCAGAGTTTTTGTAGAGGCTTTTGCTCCCCCAAATAAAAACATTTTATTAAATGTAATTGACAGCTGTGAAGCAGTGAACAAAAAAGAGCCTGCCAGATAGGAAGCAGATCCATTAACAGGAAATAGTATCACTTTGGCCAAGGTCAGATGAAGTGGCAAGATAATTTCCTACATGTGACAAGATTTCCGAAGAGTCACAAAGCTAATTGCCTTGGTGCCAATTATGGTGGAAAGCCTTAAAACTGGAGCAATAGCTGCCTGTCAGAAAGGAACTTAGGGTTGAACAGGAGGCCAGAAGCTTAAATAAGTGATTCCGTCATTGGAAGCTGGGTACCCTTGTGAGAAACACTCAGTCTTCAGACCAGCAGTGTACTGCTGGAAGTCCACTCGCAAATGACGGACATCTTTCAGAAGGCCTGACAGCCAGCGTGCACACTTGCTCAAAATGCAGTTTCCACACACTGAGGTTCTATCTGGGTATTGAAAGGGAGACAAAACAAATACATTTTTTAAAAATTAATCAACACCCAAGTTTATAGCAGCATTATTCACAATAATCAAAAGATGGAGCAACCTAAATGTCCATGAGCAGGTGAATGGATAAACAAAGGGTATATCGATACAATTGATTATTAATCGGTCTTTATTACTCGGTCTCAAAAAAGAAGGAAATTCTCACACATGTTACAACATGGATGAACCTCAAAGACGTTATGCTAGGTGGAAGAAGCTGATCACAAAAGGATAAATTTTACATGATTCCATTTATGTGAAGTACCTAGAGTAGATGAATTCATGGAGACACAAAAGTAGAATGGAGGTTGCCAGGGGCAGGATGAGGAGGAATGGGGGAGTTAGTGTTTAATTGGTACAGATCCTATTTTTTTCTTTTCTAATTTTAAAACATTTTTTTATTTATTTTTTAAAGATTTTTATTTATTTGACAGAGAGAGACACAGCAAGAGAGGGAACACAAGCAGGGGGAGTGGGAGACAGGAGAAGCAGGCTTCCCACAGAGCAGGGAGCCCAATGCGGGGCTTGATCCCAGGACCGTGGGATCATGACTTGAGCCGAAGGCAGACGCTTAACTACTGAGCCACCCAGGTGCCCCTAATTTTTTTTTTTTTTTAAAGTAAGCTCTACACCCAACATGGGGCTCAAACTCACCACCCTGTGATCAGGAGTGGCATGCTCTACTGAGTGAGCCAGACACCCACCCTACTTTTTAAAATTTTTGTGGTTTATGCCTTATTCTCTGTCTCAAAGGAATGATAATTACTCAAAACATCCAGAAGTTTTTATTTCCAGAATATTGAAATGGTTGAAATGATATAACACTTAACTAATAAATAATTTGAGAAATGTTGGTATTTTTGTAGACTCTTGGATTTCCCTTTAGCTTTGTTGATAAGTTTAAGATGAGTAACGAAAAAAATACTAGTGTTTTGAATGGATTTTTCTCTATATCCATTCCTGATAATCAGCATTTTATGATAACCTAATTCGAAGGTGAATTTACTTTTAGTGTTCTATAATTTATCATAAAGCTATTCCTAGTCACTGGCACTTGAGTTGTTATGGTGTTTCAGAGGTTAGTGATTAGAACAACCTGTGTATAAACAAAGGGTTATATAAACCCTATTTTCTCTGAAAATTTTAACATTCAGAAGAATTAGATTAGTTGTGGCCAGCACCAAGTACCAGTAAAGTACAGATGTGATTAAATATTATTCAGTTTCAGCAATACCAGTAAAATGTGTTTTTTCATAATAAATGACTAATCCATGTTTAGAGTTGAGCTTGATTGTGTGTCTTTTCTATTTTTTTTTTAATGCTCTCATTATGAATATGTACTTGGTATTTTGTTTTCAGAAGGGGACCATCTGGACCAAGATTTGGACCTAGAAATGATAAAATTAAGCAGTAAGTTCCTGAGATCTCATTTGCTTAAGTGATTATCATAATTCTGTGTGGACCCAGGGTTGGCAGTCTGCAGCCTATGAGCCAAATCTGGTTGCTGCCTATTTTTCTGAATGAAGTTTTATTGGAACACAGCCATGCCTGTTTGTTTTCTTATCTATGGCTGCTTTCAGACTACAGTGGCAGATTTGAGTAGTTGTGACAGAGACCTTATGGCCCAAAAATCTGAAATATCTATTATCTATCTGGCCCTTTACAGAAAAAATTTGCTGAGCCCTGATGTAGACTAACTATAACTACTGGATTGTAAAAAAACGAATAATTCTTTCTATTTTCACAAAGCTACCTCTGAATAATGGCTAAGGAAATCCAATTCCTGTGTTGGTTTCTCTTAACTTAATTACTTTATGTCAAATCCATTTATTTAGCATAATCTCAAGGTCCATTTTGGTTTTAAGTCTATTGCTTGATTCCCATTTTCAGAATAAATAGAAGTAATATAGATTTAGTTTTTTGAAGTATAATTTTTTTATATTCCTCCAGAATTTTTTCATATCTATAACTTATCCTAATTCCTATATTGATCTAAGATTTATAGCTAAGTAATTTTTAGTTTAAAACTTTTTCTGTATATGTTGGTGGTGGTAGGTTGATGGGTAATGCTGTAGTAAATGTATCTAATGTTAGAAGGATCTGAGTCCTGAGAAGAAGGGAGAAGGAATGGGAGGAGCAGTGAAATAGCCCTGGAAACTGACCGAGTTTTGAAGACTAACTGTGGACAATAACTAAATGGCCTGGATTCAGGATCTAAGGAGGGATAGTCACTGCTCTAGTTCAGTTGGTACACAGTGGGAAGGGTGCTGTAATAGGGAATCAAGTTATTGGTCAGACACTTGGGCTTTAGTCAGGTAGCTGTTGGTGTGACAAAAAATGTCCACACTTAACTGAATCCTAGCTAATGGATTCTGCAATACAGAACCAAGGTTCCCACAAACTGATTTGAGTGCTAGACAGGATGTTTTCATTTTCTCTTGCTATGTAACAGATTGCCCTGAACCTAGCACCCTAAAACAACATACATTATCATCTCACATTTTCCATGGGTCCAGGAGTTTGGTCACTGCTTAGGTGGGCCCTCTGCAACAGGGTCTCACAAGCCAGCAATCAAGGTGTTGCCAGGGCTGGGATCTCACTTGAAGCTCCTGATGAAGCTCAGGTAGTTGTTGCCAGAATTACTTTCCTTGCACATGTAGAACTCATGGTACCTGCTCCTTCAAGGCCAGCAGAAGAGAGTCCCTGCTGCTCCAAGGCTCTGATTTGGCCAGTAAAGATACAATGAGCTACTTAGATTCAGGCAGTTCATTATGTACATAGACCATAAAAGGAAGAGTAGCCAAACTCTCTGGGTTCTTGTTCTACACACCAAAAATGTTGACTCCAAAACAAAAGGGGCTGCACTGCTATAATAGGAGGTGTAGGATACCCTGTTACAAAGGAGCCAATTCTGCACTGTAGCTCAGTGGTTTTATAGTCTGCAGATAAGGCCTGCAGAAAGCCTCCATACATCCTCAGAACCTGGGAAGTTGTAAGAAATTGTCTTGTGACAGTCTTCAGGGAGATGAGTGGGAGATGGCCTCACAAGCCATTCATCTTGTGTTCTGGGAGGATTAAAAAGCATGCAGGGTCATCAGGATGCCATGGCAGAGCTGTTTCTCTACACTGAGCCAGCGTGCCTTCTGTGTCCACCCACAGTTCTTACCTAAACCACCTGGGAAAGAGGACTTCACTGATGACACACTTGTTTTTTGTCCTGTCAGTATGCTTTGTTTCCTGTCTGATAATCCTTCTGCAGAGTGAGCCTAGTACTGAGTATGACTTATTGAGTCTTTTGAATATGATTTTCCAGATGAACCCAAGCCACTGCTGGTTGTACAGAATGGTCATTGCAAACAAAGTATCTATGATAGCAAGTGCCAAGCACATGCACACATGAATATATTTATGTACATATTAATGTAATCACAGAATTTTAGAACAGTAAGGGATTATTAAGTATAATGGTTCTTACTCTAGAGCTAAAGGCTTGCCAGACTTAGAAGGTGATCAGTCATCAAAACATATATATTCACCCTTGTGGGACAAACTCATAAATGCGTATTTAACCAGGGCATGATTCAGTGTGTGTGCCCAAAATGGCCCAAGATGGCAGAGCACAACCTACCACACAGCTTGCCCATTGACAAATACCTGGCATTAGTTGAGTAACCAAAATTGGTAGCACTGGTGAGTTTCTTTAAGCTGCCTATTACTACTTAGTTTGTAACGTTTTAATACAGGGTATTTCTTAACCTCACGGATCAGTAACATTGTTGCTTTGTTTGAATTTGATTGGCATGTTGACACCAGATTATTCCCACAAAAAATACTCAACATCACTTTTTATGGAAGATTTCTTTTGGTGAGAGATTTAAAATATTCACATGCCTATGTAAAATGTATGATTCTCTTTGGAATGTTTTCTTTGCTTTTAAGTTAAATAACAGCTTTATAGATGCAGCTCTAGTGAATTACAGGCATTCTCTGTTAGGGGTAGGTAATTTCCTAAGTATAGTCTTGGTCCAGTCAGTTTAACTTCATAAAAAGGACCCCAAGGAATGTTCTATGATGCAACAGATATATATATAGATATAGATATAGATATGTATGTATATATATGTATGTATGTATGTATATATGTAGTTGCAAAAATACAGCATAACTTTAAACCTTCTTTTGTCAACACTACCTTAAAAAGCCACAAGATGGGGGTGTTAACTATGAAAATAAATATTTTCTTTAGAGTATTTGTTGCAGAGCAGGATTTTTTTTTTTTCTTAAAAGAAGGGCACTGACATTAAGTGCATGCTAAGTGTTAAGCATTGTGCTAAGTGTTTAAAAAACACTGTTACATCTAATTCTCACAAGTGAGAGATGACCATTTTCATTATAAAGGTGAGAAAATATGAGGCTCAAGGAGGCTTGCAACAGACACTACTATACCATGCAGTTTCCCTGTTGATAATTGAAATAGAGTCATTTCAGGAATACAGGTGCTGTCAAGCCCTAAGCATGATTTAAATCAACATTGAAATACAGCTTTTCCTTTCTGTATATCTTTATCTTTTTCTGGGTACACGCTCTCTTGTGTCCTTTCTTCTACCCATATGACTCTCCTTTAACCGGAAATGATACAAATCTCCACACCCTCCTTTACAAACTTGTTTTTCCTTTGAGTTCTTAATTTTCTGTTTTAGTTAATAGCATTATCTCCTGACACTCAGTTGCTCAAATTACAAATCTCTCTACCCTTTTCCTGCTTCTACCCTTTTCTTGCCTCTACTTAGAGGCAAAAAAATAAATATATTCTTTAAAGAATAAAGAATTACTTGCAAGTAATCCAGTGCATTTTAAACATTTTTTTGAGTTGTAAGAACCATGAGTTCAGGGGCGCCTGGGTGGCTCAGATGGTTAAGTGTCTGCCTTCGGCTCAGGTCATGATCCCAGGGTCCTGGGATCGAGTCCTGCATCGGGCTCCCTGCTCCTTGGGAGCCTGCTTCTCCCTCTGCCTCTCTCTCTCTCTCTGTCTCTCATGAATAAATAAATAAAATCTTAAAAAAAAAAAAAGAACCATGAGTTCACTTTATTTCTCCTTTTAAATATTTCACTGGAATGACCATTTTATGAAGTAATTTAAGGTAATTTTTGTCTAACAGAACAGAGGAAAATAAACACTTTAAATTATTAAACATTTCTGTATTTGTGTACTCAAGGTAACTCCTGAGTGAGAGTAGGCAGCTAAGAACCAATTAGATGAATGAACCAATGAAGATTTAGTCTTTATTAAACAGTCTGAAATTTGATTAAAACAGGCCCTCATCACCTAACATAAAGGAGGAAATTATATTTTCATTTTGAAAAACAGCAAAAAATGTTTCTGTTCCCTCTTGGGTGCTTCAGAATCTTCCCAGCTGTGCCCATGTCTTAAACCTATTTGTTTAAGAGAAAACTGATGAGCAGTGAACAGTTAACACCCATGGAGCATCAGCGTACATTTCTGTTTTGGAAACTGAGTATTTTCATAAGCTAATCACACGCCCAGGCAGACTCCTTTGTTAGCCTTAGTTTATAAACTACAGCAGAAGTAAGTTATAGCTGTGTCGGCGGGACGCCTCTGTAGCCTATGGAAAAGAAAAGGAAACATTATTTAGAGTCAAGCTATTTGACTAAAATCTGCAGTTACTGAACATTCTGACAGAAATTTGCAGGAACAGGGCTAAGTAAACTATCTTTAATATGACTTTTACTTACAGTATCTTTAATTTCCTGAGTGCTCAAGCCCACAAATGGAAGAACCGTGCTGCACAGCCTTAACTTAAACATTTTATAGTTGAATACTTGTCTGAAAACTTGCTATTTTCTATCATGGAAGTTTTCTGATGAAAGTTTCAAAAATTATAAAATGTTCAAAAGAAAAAATAATTTTTAAATCTTTCTTTTAAACTAGTGTTCAGAATCAGGTGGATGAAGTTATTGATGTCATGCAAGAAAATATTACAAAGGTAATTGAAAGAGGGGAGAGACTAGATGAACTACAGGACAAATCAGGTACAGATACTTCATATATTTCTCGATACTATTAATTTGTGTTTTGATAGTTTATTTCTTTTCCCATTTCTCCAGCCAGAGTTTAGGAATCTTAGCTTAGGAAAATGATATTTGGTCCTTAATTTTGTGATTTTAGTATTTTAACTTTAGCTCCCTTTACTTGAATCATCTAATTGCATTAATTATCAGGTTGAAAATGGAAAAATTTTAAATTTATTGTTGAATAGTTAGAGTAAAATTTTTTTTGCCTTATTATGTTCATGTGCACTGTATTTCTTTTCTCATGATCTCAAGAAGGAAAAGTCTAATCACTTCTTTCAACACTTATGTCAAACTTCATCTGATATTTTTATCTTAGGCTTTCTCTGATAACAGTTTACATTTCTTTATTGACAGATGTTAGTCTCTGTACTTGTAACAGTTGCTGGCACATGTTAGCTTCTCAAATATTGTTTTAGTGATGAATGGCTAAATACCTCACTCATCCTTGAAAGACTTATCGAACCACAGAACTTACTTAACCACTTTTAAAATTCATTGTTTTATTTCAGACTGTTTCACAGTTTATTTATCCATTGTCCTGTTAATGTTTGAGTTGTTTCAGATTTTTTTCACTATTAAACAGGTTTATAGTGGGCATGCTTGTACATGTGTCCTTGTGCGCATGTGTGGAAGTTTTTTCTAGGGTATGTAACTAGGAATAAATTGTTTTTTAGTAGGGGACAGATATTTTCAGCTTTACTAGATACTGTCAAATTATTCTTCAAAGTGATTAAATCTCTGCCAATTTATATCCTTACTAGCTATGTATGAGAGTTCCTACTGTTCCACATCCTCAATAAAACTGATATTGTCCCAGCAAAAATAAATAAATAAATAAAATTCATTGTTTTACTTCAAAATCAGTCACTTTTTGTATCTTCTAAGAATCTACATTTTCCACGTGTAAATTTTTTTTCCATAGGTGTGTCAAGTATTTGAATTTTTGAAGAGTTTTTTCTTACCAGGATTCATAAGTTTATGTGAAAGCATTGAGGCCCTGGGAAAAATGACCTACAGCTGTTTTTTGCCCCCCCCCCCATACAGATTGCCAGAGTTTGTGGGTGGAAGAAAGGAAAGATGTTGTTTTCATGCTTAAAAGGGAGTACATTTGCAGAAGTAGAAATTAATATTTTCTTGTCTTTGTGTGACTAGATAAAAGAATCCTGTTATGTCGTTTAATCCTTCTCTCCATCCTCTATGTGATATAGAAAGCTTATCGGATAATGCAACTGCTTTTAGCAACAGATCCAAACAACTTCGAAGGCAAATGTGGTGGCGTGGATGCAAAGTAAGTCAGAAGACACTGGATAAGTTGCCCAGCATCTCAGGTGGTCTTCAAAGAATAAAGGGCTACTAGATCCGAAGCCCTGTGAGGACAGGGACTACCACTGCATTGTTTATTATAGCTTCTGAACTTGGGACATACTGGGACTCAACAAATATTTGTTGAATTAATTAATAGCTTTGGGGACAGGAATAATTAAAGGAATCAAGCAATTCCTAAAAGGATGTTTTCATGGATTTTGTCATAGAAAGTATCCCACATTTTATTAGTCATTTAGTTACTTGTACACTTACTATCTTGTAAGAAATATAAATTTTTCATGTAATTTATTATTAGTACCTTTTTGGAGCATCTTATTACATAGAGATATTAAAAAGATGGAGTGGAAGCTAGAGAAAAATATAATTTTCTGTTGGAAGGGAAAAAATAAAAGCAGTTTGTATGTCAGACTCCATTATGAAAAATGAGGCTTAAAAAAAATCTCGCCACTATCCTTTATTATTCCAGAGAAATGTTTAACAAGGAAAAACATGAGAATCAAAATATACACTAACATATTTTTGCAAAACATTTTATAAAAATGAATTTACCTCTTAAATATGGCTACTAAGCCTTAAACAGAAAATATTTAAGATTTTATAGTGAATTTCATATCACACAGCAGTTTCTTTTTCTTCCCAATTCCATGTATCATTTTTGACTTTGTTGAAAATCTTAGACATAAACTCATTGTTTTTAAGCTCTCATTTTCAAGTTTAGTGATAACTTTCTAAACTTGACATTGCCTTATGCTAAGGATTTCTTCCAAAGAGTTGCCGTGGTTTTACTTGTTTTTATCTGTTGACCTGTTGAATAATCTTACTTTCAGAAATAGAACTGAGGGAAGAAACACGTTTCATTGTTCCCCTTGTCTAGAATTTTAATTTTTGCTTAAGTTTTTATTCTTTAAAGAATAAATTTCCCATTTTCTTTAAGTTTTCCGTTTTTATAGAAATTCTCTATAGCCTGGTTTGGAAGAACAAAGGGTTATGAGCCACTCACTTCCTTTCCCCATACATACACATGACCCATTCATGTAGCCACAAAAAGATGACCATAATGTGCATTTTGCTTAGGTTTTTTTAGCCATCTCTAAAGATTGTTGTTTTGCATTTTCTGGATTTCAGATCAGAGGAACAGTATGCTTTATTTTTTTTAACAGTATGTTTTTAAGGAGAAAAATTGAATTATATTTTTAAATTTTATTTGAATTATATTTCTAAATAGTCCCTATATCACTGCCATTTTCTGGTTTGACTTTGATGAGTTAGGAAAGGCTAAGGAAAGAGATATAGGGACAGAAAACAGAGGTTGCCAATGGCTAAGGGTAGGGAGGTGGATACTGACTATAATAGGGCATGAGGGAACTTTTTGGAGTGTTGGAAATGCCTTATGTTTGACTGATGGTGGTGGTCGACAGCTATACATTTGTCAAAACGCACCAAGATGAACTTAAAAGGGTGATTTTTATTCTAGATAAAGTATATTTCAATAAACCTGACTTTAAAAATAAGTAAATGAACAAAATTATCCAGTAGGTGAGGAGGGAGAATTTCAACATTGTTTTGTTATCATAATTAAAAATTTTAATAGGCACCTGGTGTCCAAATTGCAAAGCTTCCTTGTATTCTCTTGGTCACTTTGTTCTTGTCATAAATGCCACTAAAAATGTTACCAGTAGCTTTAGTTTAGAAACATTAAAGCTACTTCTGGTTGCTATTTCTGATACTCAAGTGTTTATAGTAGGTAGGTATCTTTTTTTATTAATGAACCATCTTTAATCAATTATCTGTGAAAATGTTTGATGAAAACAGACTTGCAAAAAAAAAGAAAAAGAAAACAGACTTGCATTTGAATTCATCAGGAAAATCAAACCAATTTATAGTTTATGGCTTTTAGGATAAATGAGGAATGTGACAATTTTATAGAGAGAGATGTGAGCTGAAAATATTAAGCAGCTAAGGACTAATCTTAAGGTTTCTCTTCTCAACTGTGAAACTGGCCAAGAGTGCTCTTAGGCAAGTTATTTATTAAATGAGGTTATTCACAAAGAATCTAAATTATATTCATCAAAATGGAGACAGAAATGCCAAGAAGAGAGTAAGGAACAAAAACTAACAGAATTCTCATATACTTTGAGAGTAAGTGCTATAAAAAACGCTGCCTTATGTGGAGACAATGATTTGTGTTAGACACCTGTGTTACTCATCATATCCTTACACTTGTGAACAGAGTTGCTAAAATGTCATACTTTTCTTGGTCTCATATTAGAAATCAGCATGAGAAATCATAGACACAATGTTCAGGCCAATGAGGGCTTTGATTCTTACTGTTTGCTGTGCAGTGCAGCCTTGAACAATAAAATCCAGGCAAAAACCCCTAAAATTTGGGAACTCTGATTATTTATAAAAAGATGCAAATAGCCAGCAAATTCACATGATAAAAAATTGGACAAGCTTTCAAGGGATGAGCCTATTCATTGATGAGTTTGTATGATGTAATAAGTAGCACAACAGATAATCTTGGCTTTATTAACAAGTAAAACATTAATACCTATCTTATGCCTTTTTGTGTGTTGTAGATAAAAGCCATCATGGCTTTGGTTGCTGTTATCCTTTTGCTAGTGATTATCAGTAAGTATTTACTGGATTAGTAATTTTGGGGGGCTATCATTTGTTTTAGAGGTCATTCTAATTTCCCTTTTAACTTATTTTCAGTTGACCTAGTATGACTAATGTCAGGTTTGAGTAATGACTTCTGACCCAAGTCAGGACCTCTTAACCCACTAGGGTCTGTGGATCTCTGAAAATGTTCTTAAGTTGTATGAAAAATTGTATGTGAATATGCATATGCACATTTTTATTGGGAGAGAGTCTGTATCTTTTATCAGATTCTCAGAGAGTCCTGCCTACTCCCCATCCCCACCCACAAATACAGGGCTAAGCTATTTGTTCCAGGCCCGTCTTCTGTTAACTTCAGGTATGGAAGCTTGTATTTCATAATACTGTGTTAGGAGGACAAGTCCAGATAAATTTTCTCCAGATGGTGGTTTTTTGTTTTGTTGTTTTGGTTTGGGATTTGAACTTTATTTCAATCATTAAAGCTTAACTCTTGTCCTTTCTTTTTTTCCATAATGTTCTTATTAAAGTCAGATCAGTTTTACTACTTCCTCCTCTCCAAGACCTCTTTACTTGTGTTTACAGGGATTTTATGAAGATTTGTAAAGTGTCTCAAAATAACCATTTGAAAAACTCCATGGTGATACTCTCAGAAAAAGGTTGTTACAAAGAAATAGTGTTAATCCTCATTGTTCGTGGATTCTATGTTTATGACTTCACCTAAAACACTGATGTGTAAACCAGAAATCAGTCCTGGAGGTGCTTCACCGCTCATTGGCAGCTGTATCCAGAGTGGTGAAAAATCTGAGTCTCCCATTGTGCACGTTCCCAGCTGACATCTAACGAGGCCATGCTTGGCCTTTCTAGCTTCAGCTCTCATAAAGTAAACAGGTGTCTTTTTAAGTCTATTTAGTGCCACATTTCTCACATTTTTGTGCATTTTGTTCGTGATTTTACTGTTTAAAGTGGCCCCCAAGCATCATGCTGACGTGCTGGCTAGCGTTGCTAAGCTCAAGAAGGCAGTGATGGGCCTTCTGGAAAACACCTGTGTTAGATAAGCTTCATTTAGGCATAAGTTACAGTGCTGTTGGCCAGGAGTTCAGTGTTCGTGAATCAACAGCATATATGAAAAGGTTATCTTTGAACAGAAAGACAAGGTTCTGTATTGATTGGTTGACAAAAATGTAGCCAGAGGCTTGAAGGAATTTAGCCCTGTATTTTCCCTAGCAACAAGGGTTTATTATTCACTAATTCAGTGTTTGTAGTGACTTTATAGAACATAACTACTGTAGATACCAAGATTCAACCATGTATTTATGGCGGATAATTTGGAAAATATGGAATAAAGCACAAAGAAGAAAATAAAATTCAGCTGTAATCCTACTATACAGAGATAGCCACTGTTAATAACTATCATATATACTTCAAGTTTTTTCCTATTAAGATATTAAGCATGTTTTTCAAAAACTAACATAAATCCTTTCTAATAAATATGTTTAATAACCTGGGAAAATATGTGTAACACTTAAAAAATATTGTAGCAGCTGTATGCTATGGTAATATCATAATCTATTTGATCAGAATGCTAATTTAGTGGCGCCTCGCTGGCTCAGTCAGTAGAGCATGTGACTCTTGGTCTCGGGGTTGCAAGTTCGAGCCCCGTGTTGGATGTGGAAATCACTTAAAAATAAAATCTTTAAAGAAAAAATGCCAATGTTAGACATTGTTTTATGATATTTTTGCTTATCCACTCCCATTTGTTATCTTTCATCTCAGATAAAAGTTCTTTCCTGGGGCTCCTGGGTGGCTCTGCTGGTTAAGCATCTGACTCGATTTCAGCTCAGGTCATGATCTCTGTGAGATTGAGCCCTGCATTGGGCTTCGTGCTCAGTGCTCAGCGGGGAGTCTGCATGAGGTTCTCTCTCCCTCTTCCCTCCCCGCCCCGCGTGCACATGTTCTCTCTCTCTCTCTCTCTCTCTCTAAAATACATAAATCTTTAAAAAAATAAAAAGTTCGTTCCTCATTACCTATTTCCAAAAGTAGACAGCTACATTTAGGAATATTGTTTTTAACATACCATCTGAATCTGATTTTGATATGTTCCATTTTTCACTTTTCTCTTGCAGTTCTTACAGTCTTGAAATATCGTGCTTGATTTGGTGACAGAGATCTTCATTACACAAAATTTGGGACAACAATAATAAAAGATTGCTGCGTAATTTAAATGAAACTTATGTATATAACTTTCAAAACTTCTTTTTCAAGAAACTAAGAGGCAAGTATCACTTCAAATTGGAGCATTGAGTATGTCCAGTTATCTTCTTCCCTTCTAAAAAAATGTGTTTTTAAAAATTATGTTTAAGGCAGAGATAACCAGCCTCTATTTTGCCATATTCCAAGGATCTAATTTGAAACTAGATACTTGCCAGTTTATTGTTTGTACATGTAATTAAACAGTGATCACAATATTTCATACTGTTAATATAAGGACTTGTATTATTGCATCGACATGGGGGTCAAACTGGGAGTCCAGAAGCCTATGTAGAGTACCAAAACATTATGCTAAAAACATGCATAGCCATTCCATCAATATTTGCAAGATTCTTCTAACATTACAACTGCTTTGCAAGCAATTTCCACATGTTTATGGGTGTAACAAAAGCTAAATGTAAATTTTGCTGCCTTCAGCTTTAACTAAAACATTCCAGTAAACCTATTTTTGACTGTAAAAGGGAATGTGTAGTAATTTTTTGGCATATGGATTATTTAAATGGAAAATTTAAACAATACAAAAGGCGTAGTATGGCACCATAAAACTGGAGATAATAAAATTATTGGAGAACATCATTGGAGTGTTTGAAAATGAACAGCATGGTCCAGTCTGTTTCCAGTTAGCCTCCAATAAGGAGGGTCCAGGCCTAATGTGAGTAAATGAAATCCACAGGTAACTTATTCTCTGATCTTATTTTCATTGATAGCTTCCCTCTTTAACTTCAACTAGTCCCTCTACCAGATGTGCTCAAAGTAGCAAAATCATCTGCTTAGCATTTGCTACTTTTGCATTCCCTGATTATCCCCCGAGAGATGCATGTTGTACAATCAAGTGTCGCATTAGCCAACAGTGATGGGTATAGAAAGTCGAGATAGTCATGCATCATTCAGTAACCAAATAGCTAGAGTCACCATTAATCTAAGTCTGTTTTTACAGTAATAAAATGTATTGTTAACGTTAAAATGTGCCAACCTCCTTGTGTTGTCTAAACAAGACAAAGTGAAAAGACAAAGTCCTCAAATGTGTTCGAGGAGGAAGCTTTATAATAAAATTGGAGGTTCTGCAGAAACTTGTGCACATGGATATGTTGACTGTATATACATATAAAACTAAATTTGAAATATGGTTAATAGAAGAACCAGTATTTAGTTAGGAAAGAAAAATGATCCTGTATAGGTTTTATTTCTTTGGTCATTTTAATTCAGAATGTCTGAAACATAGAATCTGTTTTTTGTTTTTGTTTTTTTTAATTCTACAGGATTGCTATTAAAAGGCAAAAATGTTCTGTTTAAATGGAAAGAAATATGAAGGGAGAGAGCACATTAGGAGATAACTCAAGACACCTGCAAGTTAACGCTAAATTTTATAGTCTGATAACATTTCAAAAAAGATAAAGGTCTTACATACTATGGGGTATTGTCACTGGTCTCTCTACTCTTCGTAAATGTCAATGTAAATAACAATAAATACTCAATCCTTTGACAAAATAGGATGCCCAGGAAAATGAGCATTTTTAGAATCTGAGTAGCTAATACAGTTCAGGAATGGAAACGTTTTAACGGGATGGACAGAATCAATCCTAACATACATATGTATGTCTTTTATTTGGGATTGGCACTAGATTCATCAGTGGTTATTTTTCTATTGGTTGAGGGAGAAATCTCGTTTCTCCATGATTGCAGTGAAGATGAAGATTCTTTCTCAAAAAGAATTCACGTTTCCAGTGTTTCTTTTAATAAAGTATTCCACTCTTAAATATAAAAAATAAAATTATAAAATTGTTTTTTTAACTTTAACCATAAAAAAATGAAGTATTTATATGACAATGTCGTATATATGTCATTCTCTTTGTATTTAAATATATGTGGCTGTCGGAAATACTGGTGGCAGGCATGTCTGTGTTCTAGTGGTGGCTTGGTTCAGTTTATCCTTTTGTCTTTCTTGGTCTTCATTAATCCTGAGACCCTTAAAATGGCTGGCATGTTAATGACTTTACTCTGGTAATCTTAGAGATACGAGCCTTCTTACAGTCAAAAACAAAAGAAAAATACGTTGTTCAAATTGATGTCAGGCCTACCTTCCTTCCTTCCCTTAATCATTCTTTTTCTCATTCAGCTCAGATCATCCTGCACTTGAAAAATGAAGTTTTACCACTATCAAAACTATCATTATTTAACAGCAACGAAGATCAACAGAAAAATTCAAGTAGCTTTGTAAATACTAGTTGGTACCCAGTGAAATCAGGTCACTATTTTTATAATCCCTGAAACATACCCTTATGATTTATGTTTAATTACTGAAGCCTATTGCCCTGTAGCAATTTTGTGATTATAACACTGACTGATTAACTCCTTCTGACTATAACCCAGTATCACCAGTTGAGTGGTCTTTTGGCTTCTCCATCCTGACAAAGCTCACTGAAAATTGCACTCCGATTTTATGAACTTAGGGGTTTCTTGATTCAAAGAAAGCTCAATATTGAAAATGGAACATTATCTAAAATGGAGGAGGGATAATTAGTACACGTCAGATAGAGAAATACATGGTATTTGCGCTCCTGCAGATCACTTACCATACAATCGCTCTGCGCTAGAAGATAACTTCAGCATTTCTACAGCAAAATTTGACATTCAATTCTGTGTAGGAAGAATAAAAAATTGAAATTTCTCATTCTCAGTACAGTCTTCAACATGCTTGCTGCCCTCTCAGCTTTGTCACCCACACTTACTCTATCTACACCTGTATGTCTAGACACTGATTTCTAGAAAACATGCAAGAAATTGTTTTTTCATGTTGGGAAGGGATGCCATTAGAAGAGGTCCTTAATTGTATCGAGTCAGAGTATTACGAAGTCAAGGATAGCTAACTGTTCTCTTTCATTAGTCTAATTTTGTGTTTTCACAATGGAAATGTGATTGAAGTCAATTTTATTTTTCTGTGAGTGTGGAGTAAGGGCATGAATCAGTCCAAGAGCATTTACACATTTGTTTTAGAATGCATTGTAGTGCTTATATTTGTGCAGGCACTGAGTCCTAAGGAGCTGAAAGATGCCCTACTTCTCAATCTATCCACTGCTTTTAACATGTAGACAAACAGAACCATACATCAGACGGATGTGGGGCTCGGGCTGTCTTTGTAAGTTTGATTTGGTCTTCCTCTGACTTTTTCTGAAAATCGAATAGAGTAAGGGATGGGGACACAAACTCTTTGAATCTGTCTCCTGTTTTATTATAAGAAACTGCTTGGGGGGCAGGGGGAACAAAAGAAACTGCTTGGAACAGGTCAGTAGGAATTGAACACATGACCGACCCAATTAGAGTGGGTAAGTGTAAGCTTGTGAAAGCACAGGTAATACCATATTTGTGTGTCTCCACAGCACCCAGCACAATGCTGTGGACCTGGCAGTTTCTAGATCAGTGTGCCTAGGAAACCACAAAGACAAGAGTCCGCTTCCATAGTCCTCACCACAGAGAGGACATGATCACATAATATGGCCTTTGGACTTTACCAGGAGATGGTAGTGCTCTTTGAACAATAATTGGGTATAGAAAAATTCTGATTTTATAGTATTCCATCAGGTTCTTTTCATTTGAGGAAGTCTTAAATAATGATTTGATTTGCAAGGCTACAAAGTCAATTGCATATCTCGAGATTTTAGTAAAATGTTAAAAATCAAAGTATAAGAAAATTCGATCACTTGACTTATGCTTTGGATATGTGTCGTTTGAAATTCCACGCTCTTCTATTTAACCATTTTGAAAAGTGCCTTTGCTGTTTTAAGATGTATGGTGGAGATGAGCAAATGTAAAGGTTGTGTGCCCTGTTCTTTAGCTTCTCCGTTCCTTATAACCATAACGATTCTTACCGGTGTTGCAAAGTTTAGAACCTTGTGTTCCTGTCAGCTATGTATTTGTTAGCCCCTCCATAATAAAGAGTAAAATAAACTATTTCATAGAAAACAAAATTAAGTACTTTGGCTTATTCAATATCAGTTACTTGTTGCCTTCCCTTCAAAGCGTAGCTCACTTAAAGTAACACCTGGCTGATACCCTGATTTAACCTGTTGCAGCTTCCCAACAGAGTACACGGTGGGGGGAGGGGGCGAATAAGAGAAAGAAAAAGTACTCTATCACCAAAAGCCATGCCCAGTGCACAACCCATTGATGGAATCAAGGAGGAAATTCTCTAAAATCACTGAGTCTCACCTGTGGAAAAAACAGCGGTGGAATACTTGGGCTTTACCTGTCATATCTGCTTGAAAGAGAGGAAGAAGGACACATTCTCTTAGACTTAGACATCCCAGTGAGAAAACCTGATGTAGCCCTCAGCTGCCTGGCGCTACTTTTAGAGACAACCAGAGTGGTGGTCATAGTCTTCAACCTGCCTCCACCTACCTACACACTAAATTTCATCTTTCTAAAATCCTCCAAAAAGGTGTGGCAGGGGAATGATTTGGGGGGCAGACTGTACCCTGAGATGTAAAGTGCTGTAGTTAGGAATGGAGGTGGGAAGCACCGTGGCAACTGCATTCTGAAAACGATAGTGTTTAATCCAGTCATCGAATGTGTGAGAACCAGTCAGGAAGGTCAGATCCGTTCCCGAATCCCACAGATTCGTCACACTTCGCGGATGCCTATTAAATGCTAGAAACTACTGTAGGGCGGGTGAGCAGCAGCCTGCCTTTCAGCTGCAGGTATAGGAAGGGTGCTGACTAGTCGCCGCTTGTACAACTGAGCAGGGCCAAGGGCCGTGCACTTACTTACCCTATGTATTGAGTAATGGGACAGGCCCTCGTCTGAGTCGTCTTGGACGACGCACGTGGGATCTGTGTAGTAAGGGAAAGAGGATGTCCTCTTGGATCCTCCCCAGCCACACACAAATAGGCTATTTCTACCTTCTTAATAACCCCAACCAGCTCTTCCCCCAACTCACCCTGTTAGCTTCCACCTCATCTCTCTGCAACGGTCTTTGGAAGACTTTGCCAATATTTGTGGTGTGTGGTTCTTTTTCCCTCATTCCCTTAAATGGGTCAGCTGAGCCTTTGCTCCCACCCTCCACCAGACTTACTCTTGTCAGAGTCACCATGACCTCTGCATTGCAAGATCCAGGAGTCCACTCAGGCCTCCTTGTCCCACTGCGGCAGCCTTTGATGTGATTGATTGCTCTCTTCTAATCCTCGCTTCCTGGGCTTGATGCCTTCCTACCTCCCTAGTTGCTCTTCTTCTCCCCAACTCTTAACCTTGCAGTGCTCCAGGAGTCCGCTCTGGGTCCGCTCTCAACACACATCCCCCCTGGAAATCTTACCTCATCTTAGACTTTGAAATGGCATTTATGGGCTGACGCCCCAAACTTATGTCTCCCATTTGACTTCTGAATTTAGACTCCTCTAATATTCTACTTGACATCTTCATGATTACTCATTTCAGATTTAGCAGGTCCGAATCAAACTTCCAATCTGCTCCCCCAGACCTACTCTGCAAGCATTCCTTCCCATCTCAGTTGATGACAGCTGAATCCTTCCACTTGTTTATGCCAAAAGCCATAGAGTCATACTCCATTTCTCTCACAACCCACATCTAATTGGTCAGGAAATCCTTCTGGTTTGACCTTAAAATACAGCACAAGGGGCACCTGGGTCAGGCTCTGCGCTCAGCGGGGAGCCTGCTTGAGATTTTCTCTTTCCCTCTGCCCCTTCTCTTGCTCTTTCTCTTTCCCTAAAATAAATATAAATAAGTCTTTAAAAAAGATACAGCAAGACTCTGGCCAGTTCTCATGTGTCTGCTGTGACCACCTGGTCATTGGCTTATCATCCTCTCTCACCTACAATACTGCAACCGCTTTCCAACTGGTCTCCATACTTCTACCGTTCCCCCTCCCTGTAGCTTGTTCTCAACAGACCATGGACAGGATTCTTTCAAAGTGTAATCAGACCATGTCTTTGCTCAAAACCCTCCAATGACTTTCCATCTTCTTTAGAGTAAAACCCAAAACCCCTTTGGTGGCATGTAAGTTCTCTCATGATTTATCCCAAGTTCCTTTCTGACCTCTTTGTTCTCTGCACTGCAGCCTCACCAGCCTCCTCACTGTTCCTCAAACACACCAGGCATGGTCCTGCCTCAGGGTCTTGTGCCTGCTGTGTCCCTGCCTGAAACGTCCCTCCTCAGAGAGCTATGTGAACGATTCCCAGGTTCCAAGTCCTTGCTCGTTCCAACTTGCAAAGAAGTCTCCTTGAGTCACCATCCAACCCCCCTCTATTCTTCCAGAACAATTAACCTTTCTAACGCTTTGTAGTTTATGGTCTTTCTCCATCCATCCAAATGTAAGCTTCATGAGGAGAGAGGTTTTTGGTCTCATCTGTTCTCAGATGTATCTCATACTACTCACTAGGACAGCAAGCGTCACACTGAGTGCTCAAATAGTTGTTGAATGGATGAGTCGATTATCCTGAAGAAGCAGAGGAAGACCATGATTTTGAAAATGATGTATTACAGGAACTAAATGAATGTTTAGAGTACCTCGGCACCCATGAGAAGATGTAAGATATGATCTCCGTAATTCAGAAAGTGAGAAAGAGGGAAAAGGTGAGATGAAAGAAGAATTAAAGGAGTTGTGAAGGCAGATCAGCCAGAAGGGGAGCAAGTTACAATAAGCAAGAATTGACAAGAAACAAATTGCAACTCAAATACTAAGCGCTTTACTGAAGAAGGAAGTAGAACTAACTAAAGAAAATCAGAGCTATGGAGAAGAGACTCAAGAAGCCCTCACAGAACACAGATGAAAAAGACCAAAAATGTAAATGGAGACAATGGTCGCAGCTCTAGGAGACAGAAACAGCCACCACTAAGAATGGGACAGTGTTGCTATTCCAATCAATCCAGCAAACTTAAACTTTGAAAAAGTCCAATGGGACAAAGGTTTTGTCTTATATCTAAGAAAGGACCTATTAAGATACATTGTAGCAGAGTATATAAATCATAAGTTTCAAGAGGAAAATCCTGTAAGTATCGAGGCAGAAACAAAGGCCACTTACAAGGAACGAAAAAGTAGGCTTGCCTCAATATTCTCTAACACTAAATTCTAGAAATTCTAGAACACTAGAAAAACATCTATGGAGTCGAGAGGATTGAACTATGACTCAAGGATTTTATAGCCAGGGAGTTATCACTGATGCATGAAAACCACACACACACACACACACACACACACACACACACACACACACGCCATTAGAAACATGAGGGCCCAGAAAATAAAATATTCTTGTCTCTTTCTTGAAAAAAAAATTTTGGAAAACCTACATGGTGCAGATAGCTAAGACAAATCAAAATTGAGAGTTAAAAAAAAATCCGATCATTCCACTCTTCTACTTAAAACCCTTTGATGGACTCTTCGTGTCCTTACCATAAAAACTAGACTCTTGGTCCCATCAGTTGCTGCCAGGATGGCATACCCCATTTGAGTCTCCACGGGTCACAGCCCACTCAATCCCTTTATTAAAGACTCCTTGAATTATTTTAACAAAGGTGTGGACTGGACTTAGAGAAACTACAAAGGGCAGTGCAACACCTGGGTTTGAAGGGATGAGGGAAGGGAGAGGTTACCAAAACTTGGAAGGAGAAAGTCACATGAACAAGGCTATATTGGCTTTTGGTCAAGGGAGGCTCAGCCAGCCTAACGTGATCTTACAGGGAGGAAGCCTGTTGCATAAATACCCTGTTCTTTTTCCATGTGATCTGGTGCTAGGGCTCCCATTAATTTTAAATCCAATTAGAAAGCAGAGGGCAAGGAATCCCAGTGATATAGTCCATGAGAGTCACCATCTAGACACAGGGTGGGAAGTGCATCTGATGCCCAGATCCCATTCTTCAGCTACCATGGCTTTGGCTGTTAATGGCTCAGAGTTGCCCCCTTCTCTGGAGAACTGCCCTCAGCCACTGGGAGCCACCTTCCTGGAGGTTATATTCCACCCCTAAGGGTATCCTAGAGCCAGTGACTGACTGATACTGGGGTTCAAAAGGCTGACCCCAATGTGTCAAGGTGGAACAATTCTATATTGTAATACATGCTTCAGAGGCCACACAGACACAGACACAGACACACACACAGACACACACACACAGACACACACGCACACACACCCTTAGATCAGCCAAGACCAGACTTTCCCTGACACCCACATCCTTGCTTGGCCATCTCTCCCTTCCTTATCCTGCATCCCTTAGACCCTTGGAGGCTTTCTCCTAAAAAGCACTCCCTCAGCAAAACAAGTGGACCCCAATCCCTGGGTCCAGATGTTTCTAAACAACCCGACTAAGATGATTGGTACTAGGAGTGCTCCTAGAAAACAGATTCTAAGGATAGGAATGTGGAATTAGATCACCATTGATAGGAGGACAACACAGATCTCCTCGCTGGAGGTACCAATATTGACAGTCCCTGGCATGCAGTAGCAGGTACATTTGCTAAAATGTTTGCCTCTCGTGAAGGGGGAGGGACACTTGTGAAAGACAATGCGTATGTTTATGCAATATCTCTGGCATTTGAGAGCAACAGAGGACAGAGTAATTATGAGGACTTTGGAATGGAAAGCCGACTGCTGAACAGCATCCCTAGCCCTGAAAAAGGAGAATGACAGGTGCAGGGCAACCGAGCCTGAATTTAAAGCAAAATGTGAGAATTAGAGGGTCTCTTTGGATGTAAAGAGACTTTCATTTCCTGAAGCTCGGAAGCAGGAAGAGTTGAAGACCAGGCCCAGGACTTACCCAGAAGAGTGAGAGCACTTCACAGAAGGATGAATTAGCCGAAACAAGTCTCCTACACCAGAGTCAGGGTCCTGGTAGGTGAGGAATAGGACCTAGAGATTTGGGATGGGGATATCTGCATAGACGCACCTGAGACTCTGGAGTCCTCAGATGCCCCAGAACTTTCTGGGCCTGCAGAAGTGGCCTAAGGACCTGTGTTGAAAGATAAAGTTCCCCTTCCCCCTTCACTCCTGCTGGCTTGAAAGCTATACAGTAGCCTCAAATGAGGCAAGTGCCTTACAAGACAATGCTGGCCCATCCTGCGATCTGCCCCCACCTCCCTAACCGGGCGATCAACACTCAGAGGGAGATTCACTGGCACTGGTGATGTGAGACAGAGCAGAAGCTGAAATCCCAAGTGAAACCAATCACCAGATCTTTACCTCAAGCTACAGCACCTTGCACCAGGTGGTTATCCTTTATAAATAAGTCTCTAAAATGTCTACTAAGTCTATTTTCTCCATTTCCTCAGTCAAGAGAGGTGGGCAACAGGTGATCAATATCTCCTTGCAAAGAAATACCACAGGCCCAGATTATTTAAAGTCACTGTCTGGCTTCTTTCCCCATCAACGGAGCTGGTTACATGACTTCCAGAACCCAATACAAGATGAAAATGTGGGGCAACTTGTTCAAGAACAGGAAGAAAGTGACATTAAAGTATTGATACAGGGGCGCCTGGGTGGCTCAGTTGTTAAACATCTGCCTTCAGCTCAGGTCATGGTCCCAGGGTCCTGGGATTGAGCCCCACATCAGGCTCCCTGCTCAGTGGGGAGCCTGCTTCTCTCTTTCTCCCTCTGCCCCCCACCCTCCCACTCATGCTCTCTCTCCCTCTCTCTCAAATAATTAAATAAAATATTTAAAAAAAGTATTGATATCTAAAGCCTTCTCCTTTAAAAATATTTTTATTAGTTATAAAGCATAACTGGGTCAACATCAATAACCATGGGGAGATGCAATTCAAAGCCACGATGAGATCCCACCTTACACCCAGTAGGAAGGCGACCTGAAAAGACAGAAAACAGGTTTTGGCGAGGATGTGGAGAAGCCACAGCCCTTGCGCACTGTTGGTGATGCTGCAAAATGCCGCACCTGCTGCACCAAGCAGTGTGGAGATTCCTCAGAAAATCAAAACTAGAATTGTAATTTGATCCAGCAATTCCGCTCTGGATATATACCTAAAAGGATTGAACACAGGGACTCGAACCGATATTTGCACCCCTATGTCCACGGCAGCAGCATTATTCACAGCATTGTTACCAATGTATTGCTGCTCATGAATACGCAGAATGCGGTATATACATACAAAACGATGGCATATTCTTCAGCCTGAAAAAGGAAAGCAATCTGGTCATATGTTACAGCATGGCTGAACCTTGGGGACATTATGTTAAGTGAAATGAGCTGGTCACAGCAGCACAGCAATTGTGCAATTCTGTTTCGATGAGGTACCTAGAGGAGTAACATTCACAGAGACAGGAAGTAGAATGGGGGTTGCCAGGGACTGGAAGGAGGAGAGAAGTGGAGTGTTGTTTGATAGGTACAGAATTCCAGTTTTGCAAGACAAAAAGAGTTCTGCAGATGGAACGTGGTGATGGTTGCATAACACGGTGAATGCACTTAAAGCCCCTGAACTGTACTCTTAAAAATGGTTGATGGTAAATTTTATATTATGTGTATTTTATCACAATTAATAATAAGAATAACTTTTAAAAGCATAGTGTGGGTAATTATTCTAGGTAAAGAAAAATTTAGATTTCTAATCGTTAGAATAAATCTTACCTTTCATCTTATATTATGCAATGCCCGTTTTAAATGCAAATTATAAGAGTTTTATCTTGTGGGTAGAATCACCAGCACTGCACAATTTGTCTTTTTTAACTCATATATGCATATGTGTTTCATTCTTATCGGAACAATGAAAATGCTGCGCAAAACTTTTTGTTTCACTTCCTGAAATGTGTGCCTTCTACAAACACTGTCTACGTGCTGATGAATAGGAAGGACTGGAAGGAAAAGGAACTATGAGTTGCCGTATCTTCTCATCCCTTCTGGATCATCAGTTTCAGTACAAGTGTTTGACTCATACAGAGAAATAGGAGGAGAGAAGGATGGGCTCTGGTTTCAAGGTCGTTCTTGTTTCTTTGAATGCCGTTACCTTCTTCCTGAGTTAGAAGCAAGGTCTGGTTCTAAAGGAAAGGGTGGCCTGTTGGGGCTTCCCACCCATGTATCTGTTGGGCCCAGGATACATGGGAGTTTGGGGAAACAACACAAGTGCAAGGTAAGTGTGTCATAGAAGCCAGGTAGCAATCATGAATGCTGTATGCAGATGTGTGGCAAGGCACGTGGATAAGAGCACGCTCATGGTCCCATTGGACTTCACTTACAAAACACAAGTTCAAAGATAATTCTTAAGGATTTCAAGAGAGCAACAGAGCTTTTAACCAAGTGCAGTGCCCTTCTGAGAGCACCCTGTGTGATTGCACGTGTCACACGCCCATGAAGCTGTCCCTGCTCATCAGCCACTCTCTTCTGGAGCATTTAACATGTTCTCAACATCTATCTTAAAAGATGGGGGCCCATGAAGTTTAGTAAGATGGAGGGGAGTGGGAGGATTATTTCCTAGAGCCCAGCTGCACTACTTCCGCTAATACCGGAAGCATGTTACTTTTTTTTTAATTTAAATTCCAGTTAGTTGACATGCAGTTCAATATTGGTTTCAAGAGTAGAGTTCAGTGGTTCATCATTTACATATAACACCGGGTGCTCATCATAACAAGTGCCCTCCTTAATGCCCATCCCTCATCTAGCCCATCCCCCCACCCACCTCCCTCTATCAGCCCTTAGTCTGTTCTCTGTAGTTAAGAGTCTCTCATGATTTGTTTCCCTCTCTCTTTACTTTTCCACCTCCCGTACGTTCCCCCGTTTTGTTTCCTAAATTCTACATATGAGTAAAATCATATAGTATGTCTTTGATTGACATACTTCGCTTATCATGATATATTTTAGCTCCAACCACATCGTGCAAATGGCAAGATTTCATTCTTTTTGATGGCTGAGTAGTATTCTATTATGTATATATACCACATCTTCTTTATCCATTCATCACTTGGGCATTTGGGCTCTCTCAATAGTTTGGCTATTTTTGATAATGTGGCTACCTTTTTTTTTTTTTTAAATGCCTGTGCCCTATCACTGACTTCAGTCTCTGCTCATTATCTTTTATATCCTTTAAAAAAAAAAACCTTTTTAAAAGACCTTTCTCTGGCCCATGAATTCCAAGCTGCTGACAGTTTCTCATTTCTCAACCTTCTGTTTCCCTTCTAAATTGATTAATAGTCTTTGATTGGATTCAACCCTGTATCCTAGCCTAGACCTGACAAAGAGCAAGTGTTTCACATTTGTTGCATTGATGAATGATCTTATTTAATTCCTGTGTAAAGGAATTAAGGCTTAGAGATCACTGTAACAAGGAAAACCACTATTTTGATGAAAAACCCATCAAATCTTTTGGGTCCCACCTGACTGCCCCTCTCTCCAGCTACCTGCTTTCCTGTTCACAGGCTCTGACCCCGTGCGTGGTGAGAGCTGAGGGCAACCAATTCCACCCATTTGCAAGCCTGGAAAGCATAGCATGTGCTCTGCCTTCACCACCTCCTCTGTAAAGTGCTCTCTAAAGTAGGCCTGGAAGCTACTTTAAAAATAAATAAATAAAATAAACCAGTGCCTCACAACTGGGAGTGATTTGGGGTAACCCCCCTTCCAGACATTTGTCAATATCTGGACACATTTTGATTTGTCATAGGTTGGGGGTTGCAACAGGTGTCTAGCTGGGAAAGGTCAGGGATGCTGCTAAATGTTCTAAAATACACAAAACAGCCCCCCACTTCAAAGAATTATCTGCGTCAAAATGTCAAGAGTGCTGAGGTTGATAAGCCTTGAGATAAATTAATCTTTTTTTTTTTTTCTTTAAAGATTTTATTTATTTATTTCAGAGAGAGAGAGAGAATGAGAGATAGAAAGCACGAGAGGGAAGAGGGTCAGAGGGAGAAGCAGACTCCCTGCTGAGCAGGAAGCCCGATGTGGGACTCGATCCCGGGACTCCAGGATCATGACCTGAGCTGAAGGCAGTCGCTTAACCAACTGAGCCACCCAGGTGCCCCGAGATAAATTAATCTTTTATAGGGCTTGGAAACCATGCACCAGTAAGATAAACTTAGTTTACCATTGACTCTTTTATATCAAAATTATACAATTTTAAAAAATCATTAATTTCCATACCTTGCTGCAACACCAGAACTGTTTCAAAGCATTTTTAAAAATAAGTCAAAGTATATTTTCATAAAATGAAGAGCAAAATGTACATCTTTTAGCATTATATAAAATACATTTTTTTTTAGATTTTATTTATTTATTTGACAGAGAGAGACACAGCAAGAGAGGGAACACAAGTAGAGGGAGTGGGAGAGGGAGAAGCAGGCTTCCCGCCGAGCAGGGAGCCCGATGTGGGGCTCGATCCCAGGACCGTGGGATCATGACCTGAGCCGAAGGCAGACGCTCAACGACTGAGCCACCCAGGCGCCCCTACAATACAATTTTCTGAGCAAGAAAATGTTACTAGCTCAGCAGACAATGGTTTCTTTCTTTCTTTCTTTCTTTTTTTTTTTTAAGTAATCTCTACACCCAACATGGGGCTTGAACTCACGACCCCGAGATCAAGAGTCGAATGTTCTTCTGATTGAGCCAGCCCAGTGCCCTGAACAATGGCTTCTTTTATAAGAAAACTGGAGAACTCTCATAGTTTTGCAACTTTTTCCCTTTAACCGTCAATCTTGCTGGCAAGCACTAAACGGAACCTGTTTACTATCCATTGAGGTAAAACTCATCTCTCATCTGAACTTTCCTTCAGCGGAGGGGCTCCTTCTACATTGTAACCGTGGATTTGAGAGAACAGTTTTTAAACCCCCTCTTTCAAACCAGTGTCTGCCAACAATAGCAGGAAAGCCAGCCATGCTCTGCATTTTCTTTTATTTCTGGTGTTTAACTTCATATTCTTCTATCTAATTTAGTCAGTGGAACATTTTTCTTATTCTGTACCTTATGTAGTGTCAGTTTTTTTCCTGGCTTTCCTAAAAAGCTTATGTTTTCCCCCAAAGTTTATATTATCCTGCTTTCCCAAAAAGCTTGTGTTGTCTTCTACAACATGTCTCTATACGCACAGCTTAAGTCCCACGTGTTGATGGCTTTCACACTTGAACTTTCTCCAGGTCTCCAGGCAGCTCCAGGCTTCGCCAAGTTGGCTTCGTGCGTATTATACGTGCCTAACATGGCCGGGAGAAGTACGAGTGCCAGGAACAAAATCCAGGCATTTCGAACCTCATCATTTCTTTGTAACGTCCCTATTACTTTTATTCAACAACTCCTCCTCTTCCTTCACCCCGACTTCCACACTAAATCACCTTTCAAGACAGGGTTCCTTCTAGAGCCACAAAGTCTTGTTTATCCTAAAAACTTGGCCATCGGGTCTTTAAATTCTGAACAGTATGCCCTACTTAAGGGGGAAGGTGAGGGGGGAGAGAAAATAGCTTTCCCAGAAGTATGCAGCTAAAATATTTACCAATCTTCTTTTACAATCTGGAGTGATTTCTCCCTTCCTTATGTTATTATGAGGAAGACTGGCCCCGGGGCCATTGTTGCTTGATGACTTCCAAAAGCAGCCCGCTCCTGTTTTTGTAAACAGGTTGTCTCTTGCTAAAGGCTCTCTCTCATCCTCTACCTCACCCTCAGCTCCCTCCTATGTCCATTCACCGGCAGTTCATATTATTTCTGAGAGGGGATAATGATCAGATACTGGTACTGTGTTAATTGGAAAGTACAAGTCAGCTCTAAAGAGACTGGTGATTTCCTTTTTGGCATTCTGCTTGTGATTGTAGTTGATATTCCCAAGTAAATATTGGATCCTTGTATTTGGCAGTGGCCCCCCAACTGTAAACTTCCTCCAGATGTGACTGAAATAATCAGGATGATTTAAGAACAAAAAGAATAAATATGAACATAATTCTCCCACTTTCCCCAGAACTGTTTGGCTAAATAAAAAATAAATATTTGCAGTAAGACTAGAAATATATCTGCCAAGGTAGGAGTTAGGCTCTTTTCTTTCATGAAACTCAAGCATTAAAATATCACCATTTAACTATTGTTTTTCCCATTCTTCCATAAAGATTTTTTAAAACTTCTTCCACTTAGAGTTTGGATATCAAATACCTAATCAGAGCTTCTGTTGGTCTTAATTCCATCTGCCTTCACGGCAATTATATTCTTCATTTAATCATCTTGCTATTAATTCTATTCTCTAATAAAAGACCCTTTGGGGGGTTCCATCCTGACATTCCTCAAGGCCAGCTCCCTTCTGAAGACTTTTCCAAAATGAAGATATGAGAAGAGAGAACACTCAAGAACTTACTGCCATGTAATTGTCTCTTTTCTATCAAGAAAAAACTGCTAAGGAGCCACATTTTTGGCCACAACCGACTGGGCCACCCAGGCGCCCCTAAGAGGGATTAATTTCTAAATCGTTCTCACATTGGGGGTTTCTGGACCACTTAGGTAATATCAGTTCAACCCTCAAATCTGTAAGGCGCAAGACAGTTTCAATTTCTCAGGAGACTTCTCAGGAGACAAACTCAAGCTTCCTTTCCATTTCCTTGCACTGGTGAATGTTTCGGGTTTTTTCCCTCTTATTCTTTTGCTGTTAGATGATACATTTCTGTTGTTTCAGCCACCCAGTTTGTGGTACTTTGTTATAGCAGCCCTAGTAAACTAACACATTACTCTTCAACCAAAATTTAAAACAACCCAAGTGTCTGCCAACTGGTAAAAGGATAAACATATTATGGTACATCCATACTATAGAGTACTACTCAGTAATAAAGAGAAATGAACCACTGATTTATGCAACAACATGGTTGGTTTCAAAAGCATTTATGCTAATTGATAGAAGCCAGAAACAAAAGGCTGCATATTATATATTTTCATTTATATGACATTCCAGGATAGGCAAAACTATAGAGACAGAATAGAATCAGTGGATGCCAAGTGAGAGGGGGGATGGATTAACCACAAAAGGGCATAAGGGAACTTTTTGGGGCAAAGGATATACTCTGTATTTTTTTAAAGGTTTTATTTATTTATTTGACAGGGAGAGATAGCGAGAGAGGGAACACAGGCAGGGGGAGTGGGGGAGGGAGAAGCAGGCCTCCCGCGGAGCCAGGAGGCCGATGTGGGGCTCGGCGCGGGGCTCGATTCCAGGACCCTGGGATCATGACCTGAGCGGAAGGCTGATGCTTAAGGACTGAGCCACCCAGGCGCCCCAGAAATATTCTGGATTTTGATTAAAGTGGTGGATACATGACTGTATCATGCATATAAAAAGGGCGAATTTAACTGCATGTAAATGATACTTCAATAAACCCGACTTTTTTTTTTTTAAGATTTTATTTATTTATTTGACAGAGAGACACAGCGAGAGCAGGAACACAAGCAGGGGGAGTGGGAGAGGGAGAAGCAGTCTCTCTGGCTGAGCAGGCAGCCCGATGTGGGGCTTGATCCCAGGATCCTGGGATCATGACCTGAGCTGAAGGCAGACGCTTAACGACTGAGCCACCAGGCACTCCAATAGACCTGACTTTTAAAAATTAACTCATATTGCAAAAAATGCAAAGATAAAAACCAAACTTTTGTGTATTCTCATTACCTAAATATAATCACTATGAATATTTTGCTGTATTTACCCCTAGCATTTATATATAAAACATATTTACAAACTTAGGGTCATATTGTATATATATTAGTTTTACAATTTACTCATTTCTTTAATAAAATATTATAAATACCAATATTCTTCTGAAACTTTATTTCTGACTAATTCTATTCCATGGCATATGGTTTTTTTTCACCCAATCCCTTATTGTTGAAAAGTAAAGGTTTCCCCCACAGTGTCTTTCAATAATAAACAATGCTTCAATCAGTATCTTTAAAGCTTAGTTGTTGCATACATTTATAAAAATGGAACAATGATATCTTAAACAATGATAAAATGTCATATGATATTTTAGTATAAAATTACTAGTTTATTTTTTATTTTTTAAAGGTTTCATTTATTTATTTGACAGAGAGAGACACAGCGAGAGAGGGAACACAAGCAGGGGGAGTGGGAGAGGGAGAAGCAGGCTTCCCGCTGAGCTGGGAGCCCGCGGGGCTCCATCCCAGGACCCTGGGATCATGGCCTGAGCCTAAAGCAGACGCTTAACAACTGAGCCACCCAGATGCCCCAAAATTACTAGTTTAAAAGTAATCCCCATCACTATACATTTTTGAGAGTTGTCCTCTTCATGACATATACTTTTCTGTAGTAGAATTCAGGCCACCTCCACATGTCTCATTAAATGAGAAAAACAGCCTCCATCTTTTTAAGCTGGTTTCCTGCAATTAGTAGATGAAAGCATTCCTAACTGAAGGGCCAGCTGTAGTGAAGGGCAAATGAGCATATATGGGACTGTGTTTTGGAAAATGGGAACCAACATAAACATTTCAGGTGCTATTTTGTCAGTTAAAGACAAAATTAATAACATGCTGTCTTTCCTACTTGTGATCTTTTTCTCTCTCTCCAAGGTTCTCATTCATCAAGACTTTATTATGTTTCCTAGTCTCTTTCAACATTTTTTCAATTGCTTCCTACTGATTATCTTCAGAAAATTTTTATGATCAAACCAAAATATTGTGCACACTGCAATTTTTTTTGAAAAGAAATACAAAAGATCGGTTGCTTTATTCAGTCAGATGAATGTTGTCACCAGTACCATGCCTGTGTCATTAAAAGTGGGACTAAGAGTTCCACTGTCAAAAGTAAAGGTAGAATTGCCAGGATGGTCTCCATCACGGTGGTTGAGTCAAGCCCCTTTAGAAGGGCGGTGCCCCTGGCAGCTCTCAAGAGCATCATTTTCTGAGCTAGGAATTCTCATTTCAGTTCACTAGATGAGAAGTGTTGGAAACAAGTCCTGAGAATGATTTGAGGCTGCAGAGCCCCACATTCATCATAATTCATGACAGCATGTTTAAAGAGAAAAGACGAAGACTTTGAGCAAGTCAGTAGCCACGCAGGCTCTGGTTTCTCACTTTTTTCTAAAGAGGAGATCTATCTCCCTCCCCGAGGGATACATAAGCATCGGAGTTAATGTAAATAAAGAACCTGGCATTTACTAGGTGCTTGTTAAACGGAAGCTTGGCTTCCATCCCAGCAAAGACATCTACTCTTGCATTCCAGAGCTCAGCAGTGCAGAACTCCTTTATTTATATCACCCTCACTGGGTGATATTGGACAAAGCCTTGCTTTTCTCATCTGTAAAATATCATGCTAATAACAGTACCTACTTTAAAAGTGTGTTATGAAAGATTAGTAATATAATCCTGGTAAAGTGCTTAGCGTGGCTCCTGGCACATGGATATGCTTAATAAATGTCAGCTCCTATCATTGTTAATACTTACACTTCTGCTCTGTTGGCTCTTTCCCTCTAGCATATAAACACATTAGGTTTTTCCATCTTAAAAAAAGTAATAGACTTTAGATATTACCTTTTATTTATTTTGCCCGTTCCTTTTTTTTTTTTCTCTGTTCATATCCTCCACTTTGCCTTTAACTGCATACACATAGGCTGGGTCAATGCCTAAGGAGTCAATAATGCTCACCTGACCACAGCCCAGGGTTATCCTTGATGGGGGGGAGGGGAGGTGTTGGCAAAGGAGCCACTTCTAAGTTTGCTCACGTTCCTATCAGCAAGACGCCTAGTTCCTCACCGGGTAGACCTCTCCATGGGGCTGCTCAAAACATGGCTTCCCCCCAAGGGAGTGATCCAAGTGAGAGAGAAAAGCCTGAGAATCCCATGAAGAAAGCCACAGTCTTTTAAAACCTAATCTCAAACATCACATGTCATCGCTTCTGGCAATGTTACTGGTCATACAGACCAGCTCTGATACAATGTGGGAGGAGACATAGGGGTGTGAAGACTGGGAAGCAGGATCTTTAACAGCCATTTCTTTGAAAGTTTTTATTTATTTATGTGAGAGAGAGAGAGACAGGGAGTGTGAGAGAGACAGAGCACGAGCAGGGGGGAAGGGCAGAGGGAGACGGAGAAGCAGGCTCCCCGCTGAGCAGAGAGTCTGACTTGCGGCTGGATCCCAGGATTCCAGGATCATGACCCCTGAACCGAAGGCAGATGCTTAACCGACTGGGCCACCCAGGCGCCCCTAAACAGCCATTTTGAAGGCCAGCTACCACAGGTAAGCTCTCCGAGTGACTGTGTATATTGTGAGAAAGGTAGGGGTCAGTGGAAGGAGCAGTGCCCACAGGTATGGAGCGGAAGGAAGAAAAGAACCTGGCTAAGATGGAGGAACAATCAGAGGGACACAGGAGCCCCCTGAATGTCAGTGTTGCTGCAACAAGAGGGAAGCAAGATTCCAGAAAGAGTACAGGGTCAACACAAAACGCTGCAATGATATAAACTGTAAAAAAAAGGGGGGGGGGCACCTGGCTGGCTCAGTTGGTTAAGAATCTGCCTTCGACTCAGGTCACGATCCCGGGGTCCTGGGATAGAGCCCACCTTGGGCTCCCTGCTCGGCGGGGAGCCTGCTTCTCCCTCTCTCTCTGCAGGTCACTTCCCCTGCTCATGCTCTCTCTCTCTCATGCTCTCGCTTTCAAATAAATAAATAAATAAATGAAATCTTAAAAAAAACCCATAGAGCAGTTATGTTTAACTTGGGCTGCATCATATTCTTGGTTTTCATTTATTTGTTTTTGTTTTTAGGAGATTTACCTTTTTATTCAGTCTTGCTGGTGCTAATAGTAAAATCATGCGGACCTCCCTGACCACAGGCTAGCTAGATTTTGTGGAAAAGTTGCCTGGGAGATTGAGAGTCTCTTAGGGGACCTGCTGAACCTGAACTGTATCCATAGATAATCTTCCAGGCACACAATTTCCCAGCAGGATGCTCAGGGGCCACTGACATAAGGCCATCTCCTGATTTTCCATAGTTGATGTTTTCCTGCTTTTACATAGGGCAGAAAGCCACACAGAAGACAGCTCTCTCTTTTGAGACAATTTTCCGCTCTGAGCTTTGGTTATAACGTAACAGAACTGGGATTTTGGACAGGACACACTGTTCTCACTTAAAGCCAAATTGGTTCAGTGAGGTTCAGTGAATTCGTGTGCCTGCCTCCTTGGTGCTCTCTCACCACTTAATTTTGCTGGTGGGAGAGCGCAGTTCCATCTTTTAAAATAGAAAACATTGTAATGCTTTCTTAATTAAAAACTCTTTGAATCATGCTTATTACAATCTGTTACATGGATTTAACTGACCATCAGGAAAGTGATTTTCTGTTCTCTGTGGAATAAAAGAATTCAGAAAGGAAATGAATGGATGAAAATGTTCTAGTAATGAAATCCCTCTCTTTAACAATACATGTCACACTGAGGTATTATCCATGGGTACGTTTACTTAACTTCAGTAAAATAAAGAACTAACCAGTCCCTCAGGAAGCCCAGGCTCTGGGGAAGAAGTGGGTTCACATCCCAGCTCCCACACTCACCGACTGGTCTTTCTTTGAGGCTCAGAAACTGAATTTCCTCCTAAGTAATGTGGGGAAATACTAAGCACCTAGTAGGGCAGTGGAAAGGACTCTATATGTGAAACAGCTAGGGTACCATCGGGGCACCATAAATAGTGACTCTTTTTTTTTCTTTGGAAGATTTTATTTATTTATTTGACAGAGAGAGACACAGCAAGAGAGGGAACACAGCAGGGGGAGTGGGAGAGGGACAAGCAGGCTTCCCGCTGAGCAGGGAGCCCAATGCGGGGCTTGATCCCAGGACCCTGGGACCATGACCTGAGCCGAAGGCAGATGCTTAACGACAGCCACCCAGGCACCCCAATGGTGGCTCTTTTATCAGGAAATGATTCCTAACCTTGTGCCACCGGGCAATGTGAAGTAAATTCAGGAGGAACTTTCCTCCTGATGGGGCCCCTTCGCTCCAGTAGATAGATAGATGGAGGAGGAAAGAGCATTAAATCTTCTGATGTGACACCCTAAGGGCTCTCACGCTCATTTTGTAATGTTATCTTCAGGAGAAGTTTCAGGAGCATTTTATTTTATTTTTTAAAAAGATTTTATTTATTTATTTGACAGAGAGAAAGAGAGAGAGCATGCACAAGCAGGGGGAGTGGCAGAGGGAGAGGGAGACTCCCCGCTGAGCAAAGAGCCCGATGCAGGACTCGATCCCAGGACCCTGGGATCATGACCTGAGCCGAAGGCAGATGCTTAACCGACTGAGCCACCCAGGCGCCCCTCAGGAACATTTTAAATCTGAAGAGACTGGGGCATGGCTAGTGACCCACAGAGTGAACAGACCGTGTGGAGGTATCTAGGTCCCATCCTCTTTTTGCTAAAATACACTGACCCCTAACCTAAGAGAGCAGAAATATAAGGCATAAGCAAAGGGTACAATTGGAAGAAGCTGAGTAAAATTTTAAGATAAGTTATTTAATAATCACTCAAAACAAGTTCAGGCTGATTATTAATCTTCCACTCTTAGACCAAACACAATAAAATGGGAATATTTTAACAACCTTTCATCGTTTTCTATGGAAAATCTTCTGCTTTTCTGTGAATTCTTCATTGATATCATTCTGAAAGTAAAGTCTGCACTAAGTATCTGCCAGGAAATATCATTATGAACTTAATATAGATGAGGGCTAAATTTTTACAAATCTGGTGTCATCTAGATTAGCTGGGCGTGGGATGCCAGACGGGGATACCGCAGACAGCTCCGTAAGCACTTCATTTCCTCCCTTCGTAAAATGGGGTTAGCGGTACCAGTCTCTGAGGATGGTCATAAGTTTCAAAATAAAAATGAGTTGGTAAATGTAAAAACAGGTTTAGGTATGAGGGACTATCCAAAGAGATGAAGCAACACTGATCTATTTGGGAATTTCCTCAAAAGCCAAAAGTTTGGGTTTGTAGGTTTTTACACACGAAGCTCAGCCCACGCTGGGCTCTGGTTTAATCATATTGTCCAGTGCATCACTCTGGTGGCAGGAACCTCTCCGAGACCCTTACTGCCCCTCCACTGCATACCGACCTTTTTTAATTAGCAATAGATCGGAATAGTCTTGACTTCACACCAAAGATCACAAGTGAATTATACTCCATCAGTAATTATAACTTTTTAGCTTCTGAGAAGCTATTATAAACATCAAAACATTTCACAGATTCCCCATGTGAATAGCTGCTGGGTGTGTAATATGAACAGAAGGACAAAATTTTACCCACTGACGCGTGGATCTCTGGGCAATTCGGTCCCAGGTGCTAACTCCTAGCCACCCAGACTCCACGTCTCTATTCCTCCCATTGTCCTCCAGTATAGTCTTTGAGTGTGTTTTATTCATTTTTTATTGTTTTATTTTTTTAAGATTTTATTTATTTATTTGACAGAGAGACACAGCAAGAGAGGGAACACAAGCAGGGGCAGAGGGAGAGGGAGAAGCAGGCTCCCCAGCTGAGCAGGGAGCCCGATGCGGGGCTTGATCCCAGGACCCTGGGATCATGACCTGAGCCGAAGGCAGACGTTTAACGACTGAGCCACCCAGGCGTCCCTTTGAGTGCGTTTTAAAAAGAAGTATGTTTTTCTTCTTTGATGCAAGCCATGAGAAGCACTGTCCCATAGAAAATGTAAATAACATGTAGGGTACCCCCCAAAAAACCCATAAATGTCCATTTTGCCCATGCTGTTGCTGCATGGCTACTGTGCCTTTGATTTTTGTCCTACGTGCGCATAAGAAGGGAAGCCCAAGTCATCCGGAAGTTGTCTCCATCTTCCTCTTAGCCTTATGAACCCTACAAGCTTTACCAACAATCTTCGAAATATCTTCTCGTGCCTGGCACTGTGCTAGGCACACAGAACACTCTCAAATACTTATTGAATGAATTTCCCACAATTTTTCCCACCATGGTAAGAAACACTGCCTAAACATGGTGAGGAAGAGATTACTTTGGGTGCTGAACTAGAGTTGCTCATTATTTCTTTTTTTTTTTTTTAAGATTATTTATTTATTTATTTGACAGAGAGAGACAGCGAGAGCAGGAACACAAGCAGGGGGAGTGGGAGAGGGAGAAGCAGGCTTCCCGCTGAGCAGGGAGCCCGATGTGGGACTTGATCCCAGGACCCTGGGATCATGACCTGAGCCGAAGGCAGATGCTTAACGACTGAGCCACCCAGGCGCCCAAGTTGCTCATTATTTCTTGCCAGGCCACATCTTCTAAGGAATCTTGGTCCTGTAGACTTTTCTAAATAGCACCCTCACCCCTGCCCCCAAAACACATAACTGAATGGATTCAGGTTGAGTTTCTTCTTCTTCTTCTTTTTTTTTTTTTTTTTTTTGAGCTGAAGGCAGTCACTTAACCAACTGAGCCACCCAGGCGCCCTAAGGTTGAGTTTCTATCCCAAGAAGAGAACTGCAATTGGCTACTGACTGGTGTGGTTGGGGCTTGAAAGAAGGAGCTCAGCCACCAAAACTCTCTCAGGAATGTGGTCTGGGAAAGAGACAAGAGTCCAGAAGCAGGGCTGTCATGCTGGGGGGTAGGCGTGGGCCCGGGGCGACCATAAGGGTCCAGATGAAAGCTGAAGTCGGCGGGAAGACACTGGTAAAGTGGAGAATGGACATCAAGAAGGAGAGTTGCCATGAGTGAGATTTTGCAGCTTCTGAGAAGCAGGGAGGGCGGCGGCCTTGATCATTTTTTAAAAGGTCTGTTTCAGTCTCAGTTTAGGAGAATACTTACCATATTCAGCTTCCTCTCCCCAACGCCCACCCTTTTATTTAAGTTTTTTTTTCAAGATTTATGTATTTATTTGAGAGAGAGAGAGCGTGTGAGTGAGGCAGGAAAGACAGAGGGAGAGAATCCCAAGCAAACTCCTTGCTGAGCATGGAGCCCAATGAAGGGCTCCATTCCACAACCCTGAGATCGTGACCTGAGATGAAATCAGGAGTTGGATGTTTAACTGACTGAGCCACCCAGGCGCCCTTTTAAGATCTTATTTTTAAAAAATCTCCACACCCAACGTGGGGCTCAAACCTACAACCCCAGGATCTGCTCCACAGGTGTCATTGCTCCACAGACTGAGCCAGCCAGGCGCCTTCCCACCATTTTTTCCTTTTTCTTTTTTCCTTGAGGAAACACGAAAGAGAATCTGTACCTTGAAACTAAGGAGAATTTCTTTGCTCAACCTAAGGAAAATTTGTGTCAGCCGCCCTCACACCAGTCTCTGGATGCGTCTCGGCTTGCCTTCAGGGTTAGTCCGGGACTCTCCACAATATCCCAGTTACACTGTTCATCCTGTCTGCTCTGGTCCCACCCGGGGGAGGACACATAATCCCACTCCACCCGACATCCCCACATACGTTGGGACGAATCTAGCCTTCAAGCTGCTAGTCAATAGATTGTGTGGAAGAGAAACATCTGAGGAGCCTTTGTAAAGTTCGTTCTTGAGGCTTCCCTGCAACAGGAGTAAATGTAGAAATGGGATGAAATGGGGAGGCAGAGAGTGTTCAGGTCCTGATCTGTGTACCAACCTATGACCTGGCATGAGTCAGTTAATCCCTCTGATCCCCAGTCTCTCCATTTGTAAAGGAGGGATTACCAACTTTGCCCAGTTTATCTCGGGGTTATTTCGAGAGGGTTAAATGAGCTGAGGTTCATGAAAGTGCCCTGTGAGCTCTTTGGCCCTCATTCAGATATATGTCTTTGGCAGTGTGATAAAGAGTCGGAAAGAAGGTGTGTCAGCTCTAGGAAAATTTCCAGGTTGTGTCTGCTCTTATTAGAGTAACTAATGTTGTTCCTGACAGAAGTACAAGATACCATAAGGTAAGTCCATCAGGGAGGAGTTAAAAAAACAAAAAAACCCCACGACTGCCTCATGGCACTTGTCCAAGTGAAAAATCTAGGAGAGCAAATAATGATGGAAAATAAACTTTTCTCTTGCTTTTTTTTTGGTTTGTTTGTTTAAATGTAAGCTGTATGCCCAGTGTGGAGCCCAAAGCAGGGCTTGAACTCATGACACTGAGATCAAGACTTGAGCTGAGATCAAGAGTTGGACACTTAAACAACCGAGCCACCGACACACCCCACTTGCTCTTAATTTCAGGAAAAAATTATGAGTCAGGAAAACAGCTCAAAAAGACATTTTCAAATTAATAATTAAGTATCTGGTCCTGAGGGAGGGATTTTTATGTGAACTTGAAAGAAAAATGAGAAAAAGTGTGATCTGTTCAGGTCCCAAAGTGGATCATTATTTTCAAAAACACCAACAACAAGCAGCATCACTGTGTGGGGGCGAGTTCAGGAAGGTCAGGCTAGCAGAGGACGTAGAAATAACAGCAAAACCCAAATTCTTAAGAAACTCTCAAGAGACAATTAATTTTGATCATTTTAAGAATAAAATAAATATGGAATACATCAATTTAAAGATGGGTAACAGTTTTGTAAAGTCAGGCATACAAGGATACAGTGTCCCAGCTTCTGATAGGTTAGAAGTCACTGTCCCCCCAACCCTAGCTCTTCCAGCACAATCCTTGACAGCCCCCGTGACCCAGTCCTGATGCTCTTTCTCAAACGGAGCTTTTCTTTGGTCTTGTGAATGAATCTCACTTTTTCTCTCTGTGCTTCCTTTTATTTTATTTATTTATTTACTTATTGGAGGCATCATCATTTTTATTCAGATTTTTGAGAGCACTAGAAAGGTAGGTTAACACCTATCTTCTGGAGATAAGACACCTAAGATTTCCAAGAGCCTTCAAATACGATACTCCTCCTCCAAGTACGGGGATCTGTGCTTCCTTTTATAGCTCCAACCCCCTGCCCCATGATCACTAATACCCTGTGGAAATCCTACCTATCAATAGCTGGAAGAAAATCAGCTCAATACGCAGTATAATAAGGCTTCATGGAATGTCCATGGACTGGTGGTAGAATCTGTATGACAAAAATTGCCAACAATATCCTTGTGATGATTTAAGTGTGGTTTCACTTTAATTGAATGCTAGCATGCTGTTTGCAGCTCTCAGGACTCCGCGGAAAGGGCTGTCGCTACATCCATTCCTCCCCCTTAAAAGCCTTCCTCTTGGGGTTAACAACATGCTTCTGGGCTCCACGGGTCCTGCCCTTGGAAGTCTCTCTCCTCACAGGAAGAAGATGCCCCAGTGCTCAGGACCAGCTTCCACCTGGACAACCCCAGACAACCCCGGGGGCCAGCTCTGGATGAAGAGTGTGCAGGGCTCTCCGGCTCAAGACCCTCCCCACCCCTTCCCTTCTGCTTGCGGGAGTGGGGGGTTGGGGGGAGGAGCAACAAGGAAATAGGCGTGGCTAATCTGATGCATGCCTTGTCATTGGACGGAGCCTGAACATCAGAACCCAAGGCAGACCCGGAGCCACGTCTACAGCCCCAGTGCCTCAGCCATTGTCAACATGTCACCTCATTAGGTCCCATTACAAATGCCATCTGCCCTGGGAAGCCTTTCCTGTTCACGAGGATATCTCCCTCCCCTGGGCTTCTCCAGCACTGAGGTTCCCGGAATAGCCTTACCTGTAGCTACAGCTTGACCGCTTCTGCAGGGTGGGGTCTGTTTCTGACATACTTGTATAGGCTTTACAGCCCTTAACACATAGTAGGTGCTTAATAATGAATCCTCTGAATGATGGGCCAGCAAGGACACGGATGAAAGGGTCAGGGTGGAGAACGGTGCCATGAGCTCCCAGTTCAGACTGCTTCTTCTCTGCCGCCCCTTTCCTCATCCTCATCTCCATGCTCTTAAATTACCATCTTAATTCACCATGCTTTGCAGTAAGCCTCCCGATCTGTAGTGAAATAAAGATATACATGGGACGATCCCATCTGAGGCTATGTGTGTGCATTTGGGGGGAAGTGTGACCCCAGCAAAGTTTCCTCTCCAGCTGGGAGAGCCCTGCCCCGCCCACCCCCAGACACCAGGGAGGTGCCCAGAGTGTCCTGCGCAGTCTCCAGTATGGTGCCACTGGCTTAATTTTCCTTCCTTAGGGCCTTTTTGCTTTCTCCTTTGGCTTGAATTACGTATCTATCCAGGCATCTACTGAAAATTTATTGAGCACTTATATCACCAGTCACTGGGGACAAAATGATGAGCAAAGGGATCACAGCCCTACCTTCATGGGGGTTACATTTTCTCATGGAAGAATGACTTTGTCGTTACCAGTAGAAATCGCAGACATTTTATGTTACATTATGGTTGGCGCAGATACCATGCAATAAATAGCATTTCTGCTCAGACTACTTGGAAATTAGGCATCCCTCCCCATTTTTAAAGTATTTAAAGATCTTGTTTTTTAAAGTGTTAATGAAGATGCGGCACCTGGCTGGCTCAGTGGTAGAGCGCGTGACTGTTGACCTCAGGGTCATGAGTTCAAGCCCCATGTTGGGTGTGGAGCCTACTTTAATAAATTAGTTGATTTAAAGTGTTAATGAAGAAGGACATGTATAGTTCAAATTTTAAAAGTATTTTGATAATAGTGTTTCAATATCATGTGCTTCCTTTGCAGTCCTATTTATTTTCTACATTTAAAAACACCTTCCTGAGAAGGGTTCCACAGATTTCATTCATGATGATGAAGGTGCTTTTGCTCACACAGACACACACACACACACACACACACACACACACACTCACACATGGTAAGAACTAGCCTCGAGGCTATCCCTGACAAGGGTGCCTGATACGCCGGGACTGGAATTAGAAAGTCCTCCCAAATACACACCCACACTTGTTTTAAAGCTGGGGGCAAGGGAAGAATTCTGCTTCCAACTGCTTCTACAGGATTGCTGTTCCCTGAAGCCTGGTGGCATGCTGCCCCTGTATTCTGGCTGGCTGTTATTTGTCTGTCACTGCCACAGGGACAGAGGGACTGTGTCTTAGGAATGTCTGCATCCCCGGTTTCTAGCACAGTCCACGATACGGAAGCAGGTCTCAATAAAGTTTGCAGAGTAAATGGAAATATAAACTAGAAATGCATCCTTGTTGAAATAGACATGCATGTGATCATGTTGGGTGAAGTGGGCCCTGTGTGGACGTGTGTGCACAAAATAGGAGGGGATATAGGGACTATTGTAGGGATACGGGGTGCATAAAGTGAGACATTCTTTTTGAAAAGAAACTCCAAACAGACTTCTGGAATGTCATATTCTAAGACATTTTCTGGCTGTGTAAAAACAATTCCCCTGTGCATGGCCCCGCCCAGCCTCACATGACCACCTCTTGCTCCCCCCACACAGGGGTGGTTCCCCAGTGTATATAAAGCTCTGTGCAGCCAAGGCATGAGCCAGCCGGGCCACCCATCTGGACGCCTCACAGGGTGGGAGAGCTTTCCCGGGGAAGCCTTGCCCAGTCTCTGCCCTGAGGGCCTCTGTGCCCATCACTGCAGCAGCAGGCCCAAGATGCCAGTTGCCCAGCTGCTGCTTCTGACCTGTCTTGTATGGGGTTTGGAGGCCAGGACGGCCCAGCTCCGGAAGGCCAATGACCCGAGCGGCCGATGCCAGTATATCTTCAGTGTGGCCAGCCCCAGTGAGTCCAGCTGCCCCGAGGAGGGCCAGGCCACGCCAGCCATCCAGGACTTGCAGAGAGACAGCAGTGCCCAGCGGGCAGACCTGGAGTCCACCAAAGCCCGGCTTAGCTCCCTGGAAGGCATCCTCCACCAGCTGGCCTTGGGCCAGGCTGCTGGGCCCTCGCAGACCCACGAGGGGCTGCAGAGGGAGCTGGGCACCCTGAGAAGGGAGCGGGAACAGCTGGAGACCCAAAGCAGGGAGCTGGAGGTGGCCTACAGCAACCTCCTCCGCGACAAGTCAGCTCTGGAAGAAGAGAAGAGGCGACTGGGGGAAGAGAATGCAGATCTGGCCCAGAGGCTGGAAAGCAGAAGCCAGGAGGCAGCGAGGCTGAGAAAGGGCCAGTGTCCCCAGGACCACAGCTCCTCTCAGGATGTGCCACCAGGCTCCAGGGAAGGTAAGAATGTGGGGTGAGGGGCTCCCGAGTCCAGAAGGTGACATGGCTCATAGTGACCTGTTATGGGCGGCCCGGGCTTGCCTTTCCTTGCCCTCTCCTCTCGCCCTGAGACTGTCCATCTAGCACGAGGCAGACGAATGAAAAGCAACCACTCTCACATATTACTAGTCATTTAGCTCCTGAGAGTTCCGTTTGGGCTGGTGGTTCCGAGTTCTTGTGCCTCCCATGATGGCTCCCCCAGTCATAGCAAAGAGAGAAATATAAGGACCAGGTGAGACGTATGTGTATATGATCAGTAGAAAGTTGCCAACTATCCTGCCTAGAAAAGTACCCTTTTGTGAATCTTTGGAAATTGTGATTCCTACCTTTTGTTGTTAAAATGACCTCTATTTATGAGCTAGCAATACATTTATGAAACCATGATAGGTGGTAGGGTTTTTTTTTTTTTTTTTTTAATGTGCTGTCTTGGCAAAATAAAGAGGTGGCAACCCCTTTGTCGGGTTCCTCAGTATGTTGTTTGGGAAGTTTTCTTACTCTTTGCCCAATCCGAGAACCTCTGCTTTCAAGTCCCCAGGCCACTCCTTGAGGTGGCTCTTTCTAACTGAGACGCTCTTCAGTTCATCCTGGTCCCTGCTCGAAGGTGAGTCCATGCGAGCACACTGCAAGAGGGGGCACTCTGTCTCCATTATTCGGGAGGATGGTATTTGTGTCACTTTTTGTGAAATTGTGCTCCCAAATATTCCCTGTTTCATATTAGTTTTCCGATCAGGAGGAAACAAGTGAGCAAATCTGAATGGGGGACAGTTAGTCCAGACTCTTCAGAGATGTCAACATCATGAAAGAAAGGCGAGGGGGTGGGGCTTGTTCTAGGTTGTAGAAGGCTAAGGAGATGTGGTGGCCAAATGCGGTGCCCGGCTTTGGATTGGGTCTTACATCCAGGGGAGAAGAGCCACAGGGACAGGTTTGGAATCACTGAGGAAATTTGAAGATAGACTACTTTCTTAGGTCCTATTATTGATTAATGCTCAGTTTCTTGGCCGAGAGATGGTATCGTGGTTATGAAGCATATCCTTCTTCTAAGGAGGCACATACTCAAGTACTAGGGCATAAATTCTCAGAATGGCTGCAATTTACTTTCAAATGGTTCAACAAAAACTATAAATGTATCAAAAAGGGAAAACAAATGTGGCAAAATATTAACAAATGGTGAATCTCAGGGATGAGCACACGAGGGGGGGTGCTTTATTGTATGATTCTTTCAACTTTTCAAATGGTTTGGAAATCTTCAAAATAAAATGATTATTTTTTTAAAAGGGCTTTCTAGGGTCACCTGGGTGGCTCAAATGGTTAAGCATCCAGCTCTTGACCTCAGCTCAGGTCTTGATCTTAGGGTCATGAGTTCAAGCTCCACGTAGGGCTCTGTGCTGGGCATGGAGCCTACTTTAAAAAAAAAAAAAAAAAAAAGGCTTTCTACCTGAGAGGCAAAATCTGCATGTAAATGAGACCGAAAAAACCCAAGAGTCCATGCCAGGGTATGACCTTGGACAAGTCACTTAACCTCTGCACCTTGGTTTTTTATCTGTTACGTGGTAATGAAAATTCCTCCTGTGAATGATTTTTGTGGGGTTCAAACAAAATAACTCTCAAGTGTAAAGGATTTTTAAAAATCCTGTATTTTGGGGCACCTGGGTGGCTCAGTCGTTAAGCGTCTGCCTTCGGCTCAGGACATGGTCCCAGGGTCCTGGGATCGAGCCCCACATCGGGCTCCCCACTCTGCGGGAGGCCCTCTTCTCCCTCCCCCACTCACCCTGCTTGTGTTCCCTCTCTCGCTGTGTCTCTCTCTGTCAAATAAATAAAAATATCTTAAAAAAAAATCCTGTATTTCTATAGTTGGAAGAGACTTGATTCTAAATTTTACAACAAAGAAAAATAAGGTCTGAAGACACCAAGTGCCCCGGGTGGCACAATGATCGGTGGTGGCACGAAGACTTGTTGAACCTGAGTCTCTGAGTACAGATAAAAGAATCAGTGTTAATAGAAACATGATGAAGCATTACTTATTTCAGACTGTTAAGTGATGGAGTCATATTCTCAACCAAAACCCATGTGTGTGTGTGTGTGTGTGTGTGTGTGTGTGTGTGTGTGTGAAAACAGGCAATATTTTGGTTTTTTATTGCCCTGTGGTCATTTAACAAGACTTAGGGAATTTATTAGATGTGTTTTCTAATTTTACATTTCTTTTTCTTCTTTCCAGCTTGTCTACTTTTGAAATAAGGACAACAGCCCCTTAGACTGAACTCCAAGCTTGGAAAGTCTTTTTAGCAATTTTTTTTTCCATGAGCAGGAATTACATTAGTCCAGGAATGTACAGCTGCAGAAGCAGCCTGCAGAGCCTCTGAGCCACTGGCTTGTTTTGTGCAGATGTGGAAACTGAGGCCCAGAGCTGGTCCGTGGCCACCTAGTCAGCTAGTGGCAGAGCCAGAACCGAATTCTAATTCAGTCCCTCCCACCTGAGGTCCAGTGGCCCTTCAGGACCTTGAAGTGACCTCCAGTTTATAGAACCTAAAGATAAAAGACAGGACGTTTACCTTTATTTTACTATTATTATTATTATTAAAGATTTTATTTTAAATAATCTCTACACCCAACATGGGGCTCGAACTCACAACCCTGAGATCAAGAGTCACATGCTCCACCAACTGAGCCGGCTAGGCGCTCCAGGAAGGTTACGTTTAAACATCAGGGAAAGAAACGTTTTGAACAAAAGATGGGCTTCAAGGTCCTAGATCTGAGGGTAAAGGGCTTTCTGGGCGACTGGAATTCAAGTGTGGGTGTGCTTCGTGTAGGGGCAGCAAGAGCTGGGGGGGTTTGGGTGGAGGGAAGGGCTTAGTGAGGCTGCCTCCAGCAGAGGGAGGCCACAGAAGGTGGACTTTTTCTCACTCTGTCTGTCATTCACACCATCACCACAGCTGTCTTTATTGTGTAATTGTTACCTAGAGAAAGATCTCCTTAGAAACACAGAAATCACTTGTTGACGTGTGTGTTTGTGTGTGTGTATATGTGAGAGAATTGAGATAATATATGTATATATATATAATTTTGTAGTAATCGCTTTGTAGCAAAATGTCTGGAAACCTATTAAGCCCATGGGGCGCCTGGGTGTCTCAGTTGTTAAGTGTCTGCCTTCAGCTCAGGTCATGGTCCCAGGGTCCTGGGATCGAGCCCCACATCGGCTCCCTGCTCGGCAGGAAGCCTGCTCTCCCTCTCCCACTCCCCCTGCTTGTGTTCCCTCTCTTGCTGTCTCTCTGTCAAATAAATAAATAAAATCTTAAAAAAAAAAAACCTATTAAGCCCAAAGTAGAAAAATACAGATTACCAGATGATCTTATCAGAGTTGGTTATTAGTGTTGCAAGAGAAGCCTCCCTTTCCCTTTATCTGACCTCTACTTCAGATTGGTCCTCCCAGAGAACAGAGCCTGGGATGGGGGCTTGTGTGCAGTGGTATATGTGGGCAGGGAGCAGAAGCCAGGACAGAGGAGAGTGAGTCAGGGAAGGAAGGGGATCCAATAAGGAGTGGGGGGGCATTCTCCAGTGGAGCCCCACAGTGGGTGGTGGAAGCCTGAGCCCACCACGCCCTTCTGGGGAGCTGTGTAAAATGCAGCGGAGGAAGGAAGCATTCATTCATGCATCCGATACTCTGCTGGCCCAGGATCATCGCGCCAGAGGGTATATCCCACTTCCAGTTTGTGCAGATGTGGCACCAGGCTAGCTCTTGCAGAGAGTGAGAGAAGCTGGGTCAGCGCAGCTGAGGCAGGGTCCTGGCAGGGGACATTGGCACAAGGCAGGTGGCTACACAATGACTGGGTAAAGGTGGGCAGGATATGAAGGAAGAGCACCAGAGGTGTTCAGTGCAAGTGCTGCAGATAATAATCTCTTGTGGGGGTTGCTAGGCAGATTAGAAGTAACAGTGCCCGCACAGGGTGGGCATGCAGTAAGTGGATCATAACTCTGAAGGGTTTCTTTTGCTTGAGCTGCGCTACTGTTTTAAAATGTCATTTAATGATTAAAACATCAACACGTACATAGCATTTTTGTAACACACATTGATCCAAGAGACAGTACCTGGAGCAACACCCAAGACATTAGTCTGCTAGTCAATCTAGGTTAAGCTCTCTAGAATGTGTCTGCAAAGCAAAGGTAAGGGAGATAGGGCAGAGCATGCAGAAAATTTCCAAAATTTTGTAAGAGACATGAACTTTTCAACCACAGAAGGACTGAGTTTTAATAGAAACAAATAAAAGCTCTAAAAATATTTAGCTATTCGGTACAATACAGTCCTTAATATTTTCATAACCTTTTTGTTTTCACCCCCACAGAGTGAAATATGAGTGATTTTTAAACATTCCAGAGAAATTTTAATTTTGATACATTTTTATTGAGGACATTTCATTTATAGTTCGAGCCAAGAATACTGAGGCGCAGAGAGGTTGAGTAACTTGGCGGAAGTCACACACCTGGTACAGGGCAGGCCCGACCTGGAAAGCTATAAGTTGGGGCCCAGTCCAGGCTCGTTCACACAACTGCTTCCCAGCCTTTGGGCTGTGGGCATCCTCTCCCACAGGCTTCTGTCCTCATGCCAGACAGCTCTCCTCTGGGAGCCGACCATTGCCAGGTGCTCCTGGCTGAGACAACCAAGAAGCAGCCAGCGGACTTGTCATCCACCCATCCCGTCTGCCAGCTGAGAAGGGGCCGTGCAGTCATTCCGAAAGCCATTCCCTGACATTATGTTTCACTGTGGTTCTTGTTTACTCCAAAGACGGCACATGAGGTGAGGTTCCAGCAACCGCGAAGAAAGGCAGTGAGGGTGAGGCTGGGAGAGGGAGAGGCAGAGGGAGAGGGAGAGGCAGAGAGGAAGAGACCTGGAGAGGGAGGAAGAAAAGGACCCCCTGTGCAGAGCCGCGAGGGCCTCGGTGGCCCCAGGAAAGGAACTCTGCACGAGCCAGGCACCTGGCCCCTCTCCTTTGGCAGCTGGTCCCCGGGGGGCACGGCCTGGGAGCTGTGTGCGCACGCGCAGCAGTGCGCGGGAATCCGAGCTCGGCTCCAGGAGTGGGTCACCCCCCAAAGTTCTGAGCGGCAAGCTGGAGGCTTTTGGGAAGCCTCAGGTAGCCGTCTGCACCCAGTCAGGAGACAGAATCCACACGGCAAGTTAAGTCTTGCAAGTTATATATTAAAAATATAAAGAATGGAGTACGATGAAAGAGCAACTATGACATATAAATAAACTCCACACGGCACCCGGGCCGAGGGAAGGTCCCAGAGGAAGGACAAACTTGGAAGGGGGTCAGGCCTCACTGAGGAAGGGGAGGTGCAGCCCATCGGAAAGCGGAGAAGAGCTTCTCCAGGCTGGAGCTGGGACGACCACCTCCCGAGGGCGACCGGCAGCCTGCGGCGTGGGCACAGTGGAGGCAGGGACAGGCTGCGCGAGGGGGGCTTGCAGAGGAGGCCGGCTGAGCACGGGGTCCCTGTGCAGGGACTCTGGGTTCCGTGTTGACAGGGCTGTTGGAAAGGTTATGGCCAGGCTGAGGCTGCAAGGTCACAGAGGAACCACGTCTTGGACCCGTGGCTGGGGCAGGGCTCCACGCGATGTCCTCATGCTCACACTGCCAACCCAGTCCCCGGGGGCTGCTGCCGCGGACCTTCCTCCCACAATGTCCATCCAGCGCCCTCTACCGAGAAAGCTTGACATCGTGCCCACTTTACAGGAGAAATCCTTGTTTTTCGGAAAGCATCTAGGGAAGGATGCATTTGGCACCAAGGGGCAATTAATTTATAACTGACAAACTTCCCCCACCACAGGTTGGAAAGTTTTGCAACTGCCATGGCCTTGGCAGACTTGGCTCAAGTCCCAGTCCCACCACTAACTAACTGTGTGACCTTAGGCAAGTTACTTAACCTCTCTGAGCCTGCTTCCTCTTTGGCAAAATGAAGATAATATCGTCCACATCAGGACTGTTATGTGGAATAGAGGTGATAAGCACAGGACCTGAATCATAGGAGGCACTTAATAACTAATAATTAAATTAGTGGCAGACTGCAGTCCTAAAGCCTTTTTCTATTTCTTTAAAAGTTGTGAAGGTATCCAGATCACATAAATAATTTCTATGAAACTGCTTTGAAATGCGGAAAGAGCCATAAGTACCTGCTAATCGTGTCTTTTCACAAAGGATCTGTTTTCAGTACTTCAATATTTTAGTGATCTTCAGGGAAGTCACCCTGGAAAATGCTGGTCTGGGTTTGTTTTCCCCACTTGCTTTATCCCCTCTGTGGCTAAAGTGGGCATTTTTCTTAATTTTCTTCTCATTGATTTGCAGGTGTGTACCCTGACTTTTCTCAGTATATATCTATTTCTCAGTAAGTCACTAAGCTCCATGATCATCCTAGCCACATTCACAGAATAAAATAATGTGCATCAGGGGCGCAGAAGAAGGAGCTGGAACATGGGAGGCCCTTGTATGGCAACTGTGAGTCCCGGAGCTGAAGGGCAGGGAACTGGGCTGGGGCAAGGGAATCTTCTAGAAGCTTTGTAGAAATGCCACTGCAGTATTTCTCACCTCACATTGCCTAAAACTAGCTCCGGTATCCTGAGAATTAATAGAAACAACTAAAGCAGTTTGAATTATTTGGAGGAAAGGTACCAAGGAAAAGAAACAGCTCACCTCAGGAGTTTGCTCAATGACCTGCTTTTGAGAACTTGCCCTGCCAGGCGTTGCCACGTATTTGAGCCTCTGCCCAGTGTGGGAGGCTGGGCAGGCAAGGCAGGCGTGTGTTGCTCCTGATAGCCAGGGGTCGAGACTCTGTTATTATGTTTTAGGCCTAAGACAAGGCGTGGAGACGGGAGAGGCAGACCAAGAGGGTGAAGGCCTGTACTCCAGGAAGCAGGGATGGTTACAAACAGCTCTGCTCGCCCCTTGTAGGGGAGAGGGGTCCCTCACTCTTACCTTTTCCTGGCAGCATGGAAGAGCAGGGAATCTCGGGCACCCCGCCCCTGCCATGCCGACCACTGGTCAGCACCAATTCCCGGGAGAGGAGGACGGTGGCTCGTGAGGGTCCTCAGTTCGTCTAGGGAACCTCCATCTGACCTAGTGAATCAGCCTCTGCCCTGGGTACCTACCCCCTTAGGTCGAGGCAATCTTCAGAGTGAGGAGCAGAGGAGTCTTCTCGCCTCCACAGATTTTCAGGCAGACAGAAGGAGATTCAGGGAACGAAATGAATTTCCTAGGACCCTCCAGGAGCCATTTGGATTGTCCAAGGGGTCCTTATTCCCAGAGCAGCCTGGAATGAACCCATGTTACTCCTCAGTGAGAGGACTTTGCCAGACCATGAACTCCTCAAGGGGACCATGGACCAACTGTAATTATTCACCGTGTATCTCCACACCTTGCACAACTTTGCACCGGTAGGTGTCCCAGAGGGGCTGGCTATTTAGATGGGTGGACAACTCCCCAAGGCTGGGGAGACTGAAGACGTGCCATGTTCCTGGAGGTATTCCTGATCGCCCCTGGAGTTTGGGGCACACATCTAGAATGTCCTCAGTTGGTTACACATTTTGGCTTAAGGGTCTTAACTGCTCATGCAGCCCACTCGGGACTGAGGGACATCCCAGGGTGGGAGGACGCACCCCCTCCAGGGCTGTCACTCCTGGGGAGGCCAGTTAACGCCGGGCAGAGAGCACAGCAGCGGGCAGCCCCACGCAAGCCTGAGAGCTTCTTAGCTAGATAGGAAATGTTCTCTACCTCCTTCTAGTACTATGCGTTGAAGCTAAATACAGCAACTATAAGAGGCACCTGAGTCCAGACATGTGAAATTGTGAAAAAATGTGTGTGGCTTAAAACTGATGACATGTGTGTAGCCAGAGGGGTTAAGTGTTCCACTGTCAGCTTCTGTGCCTGCAAGGTTAAACTGAGTAAAGTGAAGCAAACACGTGATAGGAGACAGAAGGTCTTCCCGACCTTCTTGGCTGTGCGGGAGCCCAGCCCCAGGCACTGACTGCCCTCGGGGACCGTGACACAGGAATCCTGAGTGGGGAGCCAGGCCACTCAAGGGGCAGACAGCTGAGATGACCAGCAAGAGAAAAGGCCAATGTTTTAAGCATCTTTTTTATTCTGAGGGTTTGACGTCTGGGCCTCGCAGGGTTAGCTGATTCCTGGAGACCCTGTATGACTCACCTACCAGCACGCCTTTCACATGCACACCCACCGACCCATAGCCCGCACCCCGCCCCACCCCGCTCCACCCCCGCGTCCCGCCCCGCCTCCACGCCCCGCCTCCGTGGGCTCTGGCTCTCGCACTCAAGGCCACTGTCCACCTGCCCGACACCTCAGAGCGGGGGACCAGACAACTAGGGACAGCCCCATGCCCCTGAGCTTGCTGAAATTATTCACATTAGCCAATCCTAAGCCTGCTTACCCGGCCTCACCCGCTCCTTCCCACAGGAAAAACAATAAAGGTTCTTGCCCATGTTTCCCCTCCCTCCTGAGTGACCCTGGTGCTGACCCATGTGGCCCCTATGGCGTGGGTGTCCCTGCCCCTTGGGAGCAGTGAGTATAACAGACTATCTTCTCATTAGCTGTCAACTCCTGATCTGTTGGCCTCATCATACCTGAATCATAAACCTACATTTTAAAACAGCTAAGCCTGTTCCTCGTGACTTTTGCTTTTTCCTTGTATTCAAGGACTCCTGTATAAGCCTAATCCTAAACCGAAGTAGCGAAGTGTGACAAAGTGTGGTAACTTCATGTCTAACTGGTGTCCTCCACACCCCTTCCCTCAACGTGTGCAACCCCCACCCTCGCCTGCGAACTCTTGTAGGAAGCCCGCACACTCTGTCCTTGTCCAAAACTGGTCCCAGAAAGGGATCTGACAGACTATTTCATTTGAGCATGAAAAGCTGAATACGTTACCTCTCACAGGAACATTTGCATCATGACAGGGAAAAGAACCTTATGTCATGCAGGGAATCATTAATTGTTGAATTTCAGGCATCCCCGAAGATGGTGAAGACCTTCTTAATATCCCTGAATCACACCTCAACTGCTCATAAATTAGGGAATTATTTTAATTGTGTACAAGTTTACTTTATTTTATTTTGAATACCCTATTCTGTGCAAGACACATCGCTGTGCAATTTATTAGTTGTGAGCTTTTTGTTATGGGAATTTTTCAAACATTCACAAAAGTAGAGAGAACAACAAGAACCCCAGTGTACCCATCACCAAGTTCCAACAGTTGTCCACCAAATCCAATCTTGTTTTATCTCCACCCCAATGCTACATATTTATTATCTTTTTAAAAAATCTTTTTTTTAAGTTTTATTTAAGTTATCTCTACACCCATCTACACCCAACGTGGGGCTTGAACTCACAGCCCCAAGATCAAGAGTCACATGTTCTTCTGACTGAGCCAGCCAGACCCCTACATATTTATTGTCTTAAAACAAATCCCAAACCATCATATCTTTGGAAGTCTATTTAAATACCATCCTCAGCATAGTCATTGGGCCGTTTGTCCTCATACTACAAGTTTGTCTCTTTCTTTTAATATAGTTTCTAAATGGAATGTGGAGACTGTGAACTTCCAGGAACTGAAGTCAGAGTTAACTGAGGTTCCTGCTTCCCGAATCCTGAAGGAGAGTCCATCTGGCCATCCCGTGAATGAGGAGGGAGACGCTGGTATGAAGTTAAATTTCTTCCCTTTTGTACACACATGGTCTTTATCTGTGACTGTTCTGTGTTCAGAGTTGGTCAGCCCGTTTTGCGGGGAGGGCGGACCACTGGTCATCCCTGGCAGCGAGGCAGGGAAGGGGGAGAGGAAGAGTCCCTCTCTGCTTCCTTTCCAGAGCTCGCGGGCAGGATGTCGGCCTTTCCTAGCAAAGCCCTGTATCTCACTCACCACCCACTTGGGGATGGTGGGCTCAGCTGCGCTGCACTGGGGGAAGAGGAGAGAGAGGTTTATTTCACCCACTTGATTGCCACATAGAAATTTGTTACATTTTTTAGTAGATCCTTCATATCTTTCTTTATCTTAGGGCCAGATGGATGCACCATCTCAGCACATAGTCAGCACATACTCAGAAAGGTATCTTTTCTGAACTTGGGTACTGAGGAAAAAGTACAGGTGCCCCTCTCCAAAGTGTTCCCTGAAAGCCAGACTTAAGGCAGGCTGTGGTTTTCAGAAACTGTGACTATCCATGTTATTAACAATTATTCCCAGCTGAAGATCATACATGCAATGGGGATGTTTTGAAGTCTTCAAAATACAATTCCCTGAGACATGAGCAGCAAAGACTCCCCACCTTCTACAAAGAAAGTGAAAAAAAAAAAAAAAGCACAGAGATCTGTTGTGTTTATTTCAGCTAAATCTAAATTTTCAACCATCTCTTCATTACATTTTTAAAAATTATGTTCGGGTTTTATTGTATTAAAATGGTGCCTTTATATGGCCCATCAGTTTGGTCTTGAAGAACTTTGTTTTACAGAGTTTCTTATAATGACTAGATTTTTGTTTCATTTTTATTTTTTAAAAGATTTTATTTATCTATTTGAGAGAGGGAGAGCACGCACAAGTGGGGAGGAAGGGGCAGAAGGAGACGGAGAAGCAGACTCCCTGCTGAGGGAGCCCAACTCGGGGCTCGATCCCAGAGTCCTGAGATCATGACCTGAGCGCAAGGCAGACACCCAACCGACTGAGCCACCCAGGCGCCCCTGTTTCATTTTAAAAAATGAAGCAAATCAGACATGAAAGTCATAAAAAGTAGTATAATGGACACCTGTGAGTTCCTGCCTGCTTCAATCAAATATTAGAAATACAGTTTGAAGTCTTCTGTGCAGCCTTCCTCTTTACAACTGATACTGAAAAGGGGAAGTTCAATTCATATAACATGTTGATCACATAATACGTCCTGGGCATTTACTCTCTACCAAGTACATAACATGTATAATTCCAGTTAACATTTACAACATCCCTACTACCCCAAAACACTATCCCCCTTTACCAATGACCAAGCCAAGGTCGAAGGGGCTGAGGGACCTGAACGTCACCCAGCCAGCGGAGGGCAGAGCCTGACCTTAACCCCAGACGCTCTGTCTCCGGGGTTCTGGCTTTCGCCGGCTCTGCCACGTGGCCACAGGGCGGAAAGATGGTGGAAAGCGTTCTGGGGTTATGCGTGTCTTTAATTCCTCCAGGATGCGGAGAACTGGTTTGGGTAGGAGAGCCGCTCACCCTGAGGAGAGCTGAAACGATCGCGGGCAAGTACGGCGTGTGGATGAGAGACCCGAAGCCCGCCTACCCGCACACCCGGGAGACCACGTGGAGAATCGACACGGTGGGCACGGACATCCGGCAGGTGTTCGAGTACGACGGCGTCCCGCAGTTCCTGCAGGGCTACCCGTCCAAGGTGCACGTGCTGCCGCGGCCACTCGAGAGCACAGGCGCCGTGGTCTACCGGGGCAGCCTCTACTTCCAGGGCGCCGAGTCCAGAACGCTGGTGCGCTACGAGCTGACCACCGAGGCCGTGAAGGCTGAGAAGGAGCTGCCCGGGGCCGGCTACCACGGGCAGTTCCCCTATTCATGGGGCGGCTACACGGACATCGACCTGGCTGTGGACGAGACAGGGCTCTGGGTCATCTACAGCACACAGGGGGCCAAAGGCGCCATCGTCCTCTCCAGACTGAACCCAGAGAGCCTGGCCCTTGAACAGACCTGGGAGACTAACATCCGGAAGCAGTCAGTGGCCAACGCCTTCCTCATCTGCGGCCGCCTGTACACTGTCAGCAGCTACTCGGCGCGGGATGCCACGGTCAACTTCACCTACGACCCGGCCACGGGGCGCAGCAAGGCCCTGAGCGTCCCCTTCAAGAACCGCTACAAGTACAGCAGCATGGTGGACTACAACCCCCTGGAGAAGAAGCTCTTCGCCTGGGACAACTTCAACATGGTCACCTATGACATCAGGCTCTCCAGGGTGTGAAGAGCCTCTGGCATCAGGAAAGGCAGCAGGACACGATGGTTAGGGCTCCTGAGGGCAGAGCCCTCCCGCCAAAGCCCCTGCAGCTTTTCTCTGCTTTCTCAGCTTTCATTATTCACCCAGAAGAATGTGGGGTCCCCAGGTCTGCCTGTGTGGGACTAGCAGTCGGGAGAGTTAGACGGCGTCACGGCCGATGGGCTCCTGTCTGGTCAGCTCTTAAATTTAGGGCTCTGTAACCGAAATAGTGCAAGTTCTGCGGTGATCTGGGGCCAAAGTTATAAGGCATAGTAGTATCTTCATGGAAACCACAAGACTTTTTATAAAAGGCCCTCACTGGCTAAAAATGGTGTGTGTGGAGAAGAGCTCGGGTAAAACAGCTTGCCCCACGTGGCACCCAGGGTCGTCCCCTGCATGCTGGGGACATGGTCACCCCACGCCACAGTTAGAAGAAGAGGAGCAGCTCCTGTGGCCTCCGTCTGTATGGTGGGCTTCTAATGCTTCACGTAGCGTCCAGTGGGGCATAGCGTTTGCCCTGTGAAATAAAACCATCTTACATACTATCCTCCTTGAACTTTGTGGGCTACTTTGCTTACGAGAAGAGTACTGATTCTGGCCATCAGATAATTCCTTTGGGTTGGGAGCTGTGATTGCAGGACGCTAACAGTGTGGGTGTGTGTGTGTGTGTGTGTGTGTGTGTGTGTGTGTGTGTGTGTGTGTGTGTGTGTGTGTGTGGTGTGTGTGACTGAGAGGCCTGCACCCAGTTTTGCGGTGCTGCCCAGGATGACCCCAGGCCAACAGTGGAAGCCACCCCTCTGCACCCCCAACTCCTGGTGCTCTTGGTTCTTCCCAAACCATCTTATCTTTCCCCAACTCACCCTCTCTTCACCCTGGCTGCGTGTTGGTTCTTTCTGGTTGTCCTGGGCTTGAGTTCCATAAACTACAACTCCAGGTGAGTGGACCTGACCCCACTGGTTTTTAGTAACTGGACTTGCTATCTTGAGGTGCCCCCGTCCCTAGCAGAACACTTTGTCTTGCCAATTCAGCTTGGACTCTGTCCCATGAGCATGTTTTCAGTCTGTTCAGGTTTCTTGTCTTCCCGGGGCTCCTCCAGGTGACATCTGTGCTTGAGAGAAGCCAGGGCCCTCGGGCGAGGAGAGAGAGGTGTCCAGGCCTGAGATTCTTCCCACACCTGGTCTCAGTCACCAGTGCAGCCTCCAGCATTTGCTGCTGACACGCTCGTCTCCACATCCGGTTCCGGCTTGGGTGACCTCTGCGTCCTGGAGGCCAGCTCCAGCAGGCTGCTGCTTTTCCCTAGCCTGTTCTGTGTGCCCTCAGGAGCTCGTGTGCCCACAGGAAACTCGGGGTGCTCCGGCCCTCTCTCCTAGATCGGTCTTGGGTCCCTTCCACTCCTCTGCTGGTGTGGGGGCAACTTCCCTTAGAACCTCACCACCTACACAGGGTTCACCTGGAAGCAAGAACAAGTAGCTTCTACCTTCTCATGCCCCAAACCATTTGTGACACAAAGGCCTGATAAGAATTCTCTAGAATCTAAGCTCTCTTTTTCTCTCCTTTTCCCTGGTTTCCCCCAGACTTCATGCAGACTGCAGGGAGGCCACAGTCGAGCCCTTCTCCTGTTTTCTTCTCAAATCTTGTTCACGGGACCAGGGCTCAGTGTTTTGATTTCCAAGAGAACCAGCACTTCAACCTCAAAACCTTGACTTTAAAGACAAATCTCTGTATCATGAGTTCTGAAAAAGTGTACTTCAGAAAGCAAAACTCCAAACATAACGTTTCTTCCCCTCTGAGAGTTATCCTCATAGAGGCTACATGCGCCAAGCGTTAGCCTGAAGAGGCTGAGATGTCTCTCCACAGGTGTATTCATCTGCTCAGGCCACCATAACAAAGGGCATGGATGGGGTGGCTAAAACAACGGAAATTTATTCTCTCGCACTTCTGGAGGCTACAAGTCTGAGATCGAGGTGTCAGCAGGGTTGTGTCTTCTGAGGCCTCCCTTCTTGGCTTGTAGAGGACTGTCTCCTCCCTGAGTCTCCGCCCGGTCCTCCTTCTGTGTGCGTCTGTTCCCTAATTTCCTCTTTTTTAAGAACAGCAGTCAAATTGGATTAGGGCCCACCCCCAGTGACCCAATTTTACTGCAGTTACCTCTTTAAAGGTCCTATCTCCAAAGACGGTCACCTTCTGAGGTACTAGAGGTTAAAACTTCGACATACGAATCTGGGTGGCAGGGACGCCATTCAGTCCGTACCAGCTGGATATCACCTTTGCACCCCACTGAGAGTAGGCTCTGAAAGACTAGAAGCCCCAGAAGTGGGAATGCATGAGCTCATTCACCCTCCTGAGCACCTGTAGCTATCAGGCGTTCGAATGAGAAGTGCAAGGTGAGGAGACAGCTTTGGGTGAGTAGGCAGGCCGTCACAGCTCACAAGCGGGTGAGGCGAATCCTCACACAGACCAGCCCATGGCTCCTTTTCTTTTCCTCTGTCAGCTTCTGCCTCTGGCTTTGGGATGGAAGAGGGGAGTGAACGAAGGAGGGAAGAAGGAAATCTTTCTGCACTTGGCTTCCAGGATATTAAGACTCCCCCTACATCACTGATGGCTCCTTTTGGTTTCTCTAGCTGGTTCCTCTTTTCAGCCTGTGTTAGTCAGGGTTCTCCAGTAAGAGGTGTAGATATAGATATGAAAAGGGATTTAGTAGGAGGAACTGGCTCATGCCAATTGTAGAAGCTGAGAAGCCCCATGATCTGCTTTCTGGAAGCTGGAGACCCAGTAGTCTGGTGGCATAATTCAGTCCGAGTCCAAGGGCTTGAGAACTGGGGGGAGCTGTTGGCATAAACCCCAGTGTAGGGGCAGGGAACACAGATGTCCCTGCTCAAGCAGGCAAGCAGGAGGCAGAGGGGGTGAACTCCTCCTTCCTCCAGCTTTTTTCTCTATTTAGGCCCCATGTGGATTGAACGATGCCCACCCACACTGGGAAAGGCAGTCTACTTTACTGAGTCCTCAGATTGAAAGGCTAATTTCATCCGGAGACACCCTCACATCACACCCACAAAACGGTGTTTCATCCGGGCACCCCTGGGGCCAGTCAATTTGACACACAAAACTCATGATCACATCACCTCAACCTCTTTTGTTTTTAAGATTTTATTTATTTATTTGAGAGAGAGAAAAAAAGAGGGGATGAGCAGGAGGAAGGGCAGAGGGAGAAGCAGACAACCCGCTGAGCAGGGAGCCCGACGTGGGGCTTGATCCCAGGACCCTGAGATCACGACCTGAGCTGAAGGCAGACGCTTAACCAACTGAGCCACCCAGGCATCCCTAGCCTCAACCTCTTAAGGTTAAAGTGCTTCAGGGCTCAACGGTTTCCTCTTTACCGGCTCATTCTTCTGGTCTCACCTAGCATTGTGGCTCTGAATGCTGCATCTATGTTGATAACCCCCAAATTTATACCTCCAGCCCACATCTTACTCCTAAACTCCAGATTCATATATTTATTTGCACACTTGACCTTTCCACTTAAATGTCTCTTAGGCGGGGGCACCTGACTGGCTCTGTTAGTGGAATGTGCAACTCTTGATCTCATGGTTGTGAGTTTGAGCTCCACGTTGGGTGTAGAGATTACTTAAAAATAAAATCTTAAAAAAATGTCTATGAGGCATATCCAATCAGCAAAACTAGAATTTCTGAGTTTCTCTGCCTCATCCCGGTCATACCTGCCAAATCTGCTCTTCTTGGAGCTGGTAGAAACTCCATTCCTCTAGTTGCTCAGGCCAAAATTGGAGTCATCCTTCACTCCTTGCTCTCAAACCCCACATCCAATCCATCAGAAACTCTTGTTGGTTCCATCTTCAAGTACATCTGTGCAGAATCTGACCACATTTCTCACCTCGCCAACGGCTCTTTGCTCAGATTCCCGTTGTCTTTTTCCTGGATTGCTACACGGCCTCTGAAGTACTTCTGCTCCTTGCCCCCACAGCCTATTCACCATCGCGGCCAGAATGTCTCCCTTAAAATACAAGCCAGAACGTGCCTCTCTGCTCCAGAAAACCCCACATGGCCTCCCATCTCAAAGTCAGAGTACTTACAAAGTCCCCCACGATGTTTCCCCCACCCCTGTGACTTCGACTTTTACTCATGTCCCTGACTCCTTCTACTCCAGCCGGGCCACATGGGTCTGCTCACCCTCCTCTGAAGGCTCCAGGCACACTCTTGTCTTGAGCTCTTTGTGCTAACTCTTCCCTCTGCCCCAGATGTCCACACACCTAACTTCCTCTTGAGTCTTTACTCAATTGTCACCTTCCTAGGAGGCCGACCCAGACCACTGGGACTATTTAAATTTGCAGGTGACGCGCTGTTTCGTCAGCAACTTCCAACCTTCCTGACCCTGTCTGATTATTTCAGAATTTCCTTTCCATTACATTTATTGTCTCCTGACATACGGTATAATCCACTGATTTTAAATTGTCTATACTTTTCATCACACTTCCCTCTCTGGAATGTTGTGGAAGGTCATTGAGAAGACATGACCGCCAGTTGACATGTGAGCTGGATGCTGGCAACTGGAGGCTCCTCACCTCCTCCCCTGTCCTTGGATGTGGGTTCCCCTTGCCTTTCCTGCCCCCAGAGGCTGAGAGAGTGATGTGGTGTTAAGAACACCTGCACCATTCACATGACTGAACCCAGTTAAGGGCTCCTTATCAACTTTTAAGATGTGGTGGGTGGGTGTGGGGATTCACTCACCTTGCTGCAGCCCAAGACAAGGCTTGTGTGGAAGTTCCCTCGCTTATTAAGCCTGGGACCTACCAACGGGGAGTGGCTTGTTTCCTCCTTCAGTCTCTCCCTGCCTTTTGAGTGCAGGGGCCAGTTTCAGATCACACCCAGGAAGCTCCCAAGGGACTCATGAGGCAACACCTGGCGAGCCAGCCTGGAGACAGAGGACATGGGGCCCTGGGAATGAGGCATCTGCGGGGGAGATCCCGGGTTGCCACCGGCCTCTGTATGTGTGTGTGTAGTGGGGGTGGTTGCGGGTCCTGGTTTGTCAGATGCTTGTGGACTGCCATGTAAGTACGGGGACACCCCCCAAAACACGGCTGATATAAAGGGCTTATTTGAGAAAGTGAGCATCGCTCCCTGCAGCAAAGCCCAGAAACAAACGGGTGGCGCAGTGGGCTGGCCTCTCCTGTGGGCAGTTCGGAGGGTGACTGATGCCCAACTAGAGGCTGAGCTTGAGTTAGGAAGTTGGAAGAGCTGAGGTTAAAGAAGAGCATGGGAGCGTCTGCTGGCTCACAGATGGATGAGGGAGCAGGAGAATAAGCTAGAGAGGCCTTAGCAGATCGCTCTGCAAAGCTAACAGCTGGGCACTTGAGACAAAGCCTGGTTAGGACACGAGGAGGTGGGATCTCTGGGAAAGTGATGAGAATGAAGAGGAAACGGACAAAATGCCCCATGCTGTCTGACCCCTAAAACAAAGGAAAATTTTAAACAGCCATTTCCCCCAAGGTCCTAGGAGAAAACTTGCATTCTTTCTCTGCCCCTTGGGGTTGTAAATCTTGTCATGTCTTTGAAATGCACAGCCCCCAGGAAATAACCAAAACATGGCCCAGAGACTGGAGAAAAAAAAAAGGAGGGAGTAGAGGCTTAATAGAATGCAGACTCCCTTGCCCCAAATCTAGCCCACGAGCTCCATAGATCACAAGTGTCAGTGAAGAGCCATGTGAGTGGGTACCTGACTCCTGGTTGGAGTTTTGGAACAAAAGCTGAATGGATACAGAAAGTTATGGAAGGTTTGTGGGAAAGGAATATTCAGAAAGGAATTTTATGTGTCATCAAGTTAAGACGGGAATGGATTTATGCACTTTTTTTTAAAGAAAAGTTTTAATATCCAACAAACACTGGTGAAAAAATAGAATTTGTTTTTCTGTTAAGAGGAATAAGTTTTCTTATATTATTGGTTTTTTTGTAATAAGAAATGGTAAGGTTTTTCTTTACCTTTAATGTCATCTGCCTAGAAAACAGAGATTCTGTCTTGTCTTTTATCAGGTCTTTGATTACTTAAGAAACAGAGTCTTCTCTATTACAAGAGCTATGTTTTTTTTATAACTATGTAACTTTTTGTATACACAAAATTTCATGGGAAAAACTGTCAAATAAGAAGTGATGCTAAACTCTAAGCTATAGTTGTATGAAATTTCCAAAATCCAGTATGTCCTGGTATAATGATATCAGTATTATTTTAAAATGTACGTCACAGAAATGACCAAATTTCCTTGTCGACTACATGATACTGATTTTTTCCCTTGTCGACTACATGATACTGAACTCTCATCGGATCTTTAACCATGGCCATTTTTAAAGTCTTTTGTCATTTGCAGACAGTTACTATTTTACTCTGATGCTTTGGGGGGGTGGGTAGTATTCCTGTGAAAGTGCTTTATCCTCAAGGAAATTCAATAAAAAGTACTTTGATGGGTTTCTGATAACTAAGATCAATTGGCCTCATGTGGGAGGGAGAAAATAAGCCTTTCAAGGGCTCCCCCAAGACCACCTGCACAGCCTGAGACCGTCCCTGTTGTCCTTCCCCAGAGAAAACTAGGCCCATTACATTGATGATGTAATGCTGACCTGTGAAGGTTGGCCTCTGCCGGGGGACACTCTGCAGGCTTTGCTGGGACATCTGTTTTGTGTTGTTGTTGTTGTTGTTTTGGTAGTCTCCACACCTAACATGGGGCTCAAACTCATGACCCCAAGATCAAGAGTCACATGCTCTAACAACTGAAACTGCCGGCCGTCCCTGCTGGAGCATCTGTGGGGAAGGGGATGGGCAGTGAACCCACAGAAAATCCAAGGCCCAGGCACTGCCATAAGGTTTCGGGAGTTGTCTGGTCAGATAGACTCGGGTTGTCCCACACGCTGTGATCCATGTGGTACACGCTTATCCGATTGCTAAGAATGTGAAAGAGGTGCACATCTTTGTAGGGATTTTGGAGTCTGGAGGACTTTTATTCCCCACCTGGCACAGAGCCTCTGACCCTTACACTGTCTGGTCAAGAAAGGGCACACGTGGACAGGGGTCAGAGCAACAAGCCGCCTTTGAGAAAGCAAAACTATGAGTGAAGCGGATCAAAGCTCTGGGCGTCTCCCAAGCAGGGCTGCCAATGAGTTAGATGTGTCTGGGACTCCAGAAGGTATGGGCTGGGCACTGTGACAGAAAAAACACCCAAGGAGAGAGCACCCCTGGGATATGGTTCTCAGCTCCGAAAGGGGCCAGAAGCCCAACATACCCGAGTAGAGCACCAGCTTCTAGCAGGTGCACACAGCACTCCTCCGGGTAGAGCCTTTCACACAGCACCTGAGGGCTGAGCTCAGAGCCACGGTCTGGCTAGTGATCACTCATGAGCCCTGGCCGTTAACCTTTTGCACTGATGACCCCGACAGTGGGAAGCCAAGGGATGGATGATCATGAGTACGGCTTTGTGGGGTCAGGATATGCGGCAACACATCTGGGGGCATCTGCAAGAGCTTGAGGCAGTCCTCGCTGTCCTCCATGTCCAGGCTCATGAGGCGCTGACACCCCAGGCAGCTCGGAAGCTGATGTCCTAGCTGGGTAAGAGCCCTAACTACTGCCTCTTCAGTAGATATGGTGGGTTGGGCGCACAGAACAAGTGGCACCGCAGTGCCCAAGGTAGATGGCGGATTGGCAAGAATGCTGGCTTGCCCTTGAAGTACAGTGACACAGTCAATGCAGTAACCGCATGTCCGTGTGTTCTTGACGATGCCCAAGGTAACCACCAAAGAGTCTGGGGCCATCCACCAGAGTTCCCAGCCCATGAGAGACTGGCAAGTTGGTCCTGTTGGCCCATCCTTCTGAGTGAGGGCTTTTAATATGTCTGGGTTTGTGGACCTTGCGTGTGGCCTTGCACCAGCTTGCCCCTGTTGCCACGCAAACCAAGCTGCCAGCATTAGCAGGGAAGAAAAACGACTGTCGATAGATGCCCTCATCAGCGAGACAGCCATCGGGGGCCATGTTTCAAAAATCATGACATGCTAGACTGGGCAATAGAACATGATGTTGAACAGAGGTTCCATCTCCCCTATAACACACAAGCAGCAGGGCTGGTAGAAAGAAAACATGGAATATTAAAGGAGCAGATCAAGTTAGTAACAATGGTGGGGGGGACTAAAGTTCTGTCCCAGTCTTGCACACGCTTGAATGATCAACCATAGGGCCTGTTGCCCAGATGCTAGCCCGGGGAGGCACCCGCCGCTGTAAAGGTACGGAAGTCGTGGGAGACGGCCAGTACCCCAACTCTCACCAGGTGTGACTGCACTGTGTGCTGAGAACACCAAGCCCCATCACGTCCGGGAAAGGAGTTACCTACTGAAATGGGATATCCCGCTGGGATGGATGAGTTACTTGGCACTGCTGGGTGATGGGAAGTACCTGATCTCCACTGGGATCTGTGGTCAAGGCCTGTTGAAATGCACCACTGAGGGCGCCTGGGTGGCTCAGTCGTTAAGCATCTGCCTTCGGCTCAGGTCATGATTCCGGGGTCCTGGGATCGAGTCCCGCATGGGGCTCCTTGCTTAGTGGGGAGCCTGCTTCTCCCTCTGTCTGCCACTCCCCCTGCTTGTGCTCTCTCTCTCTCTCTGACGGATAAATAAATAAAATCTTAAAAAGAATAAATTGCTAGAAAAAATATGGACTAAAAAAAATTAAAAGTATTGATATCTACTGTGTGAGCCAAGCACTGCTCTAGGGACTTAACATTGAACAAAACCATCAATTCCTGACCCCATGGAATATATTTGTTGGTTTGAAACCACCTAGGGAGCTTCCCAGGTGAAATCTGAAGCCATCCCACGCATGCAGAAGGCAGGGGAAAAGAAGAGGAAGGCTGGGCACTCCAGGTTGGTAGGTGGCACATTTGCAAGCACAGGGGACTCACACACAGGCTTGTCTTGGGTGGCAGCAGGATGAGTGGATCCTTGTACTACTTGCCACATCTCAAAAGTTTATAGAGAGGCCTTCACCAGGCTCAGGCGTGTCTGCAGTGCAGGTGTTTTCCTTTTTTAAAAATTTTATTGTTATGTTAATCACCATACATTACACCATTAGTTTTTGATGTAGTGTTCCATGATTCATTGTTTGTGCATAACACCCAGTGCTCCACGCAGAACGTGCCCTCCTCAATACCCATCACCAGGCTAACCTAACCCCCCACCCCCTCCCCTCTAGAACCCTCAGTTTGTTTCTCAGAGTCCATCTCTCTCATGGTTCATCTCCCCCTCTGATTTACTCCCCCTCATTCTTCCCCTCCTGCTGTCGTCGTTTTTTTTTGTTTTTTTTTTAACATATAATGTATTATTTGTTTCAGAGGTACAGGTCTGTGATTCAACAGTCTTACCCAATTCACAGCGCTCACCATAGCACATACCCTCCCCAATGTCTATCACCCAACGTGCAGGTGTTTTCAATACCACCTCCCGCGTCAAGGCTACGGGGCGGGGGAGCAGCCTCTGGGAGGGGGAAAGGCAAGCACGAGCCACATTCCAAGCCCAAGGAGAGAGGGGAGGAGCCTCTGACTGCACTGGGTCCAGCTCCCAGGCAACCCGCGGTCACCTCTTGTGGATGAGCTTCCCCAGCCCCCACCCCTCGTGACCATTCTTACCGTCTCCCCAGCCCCCCACCCCCATTCCGTGAAGGGCCCTGAGCCGTCAGCAGGGGTTTCACCGCCGCGCGGCCTCCGGCCATTGGAGGCAGATTCCGCAGCCACAGCTCCCGCACACGCAAGAGAAATCACTGATTCAGACGATGATTCCCAAAAGCAGTGACACGTTTTTCTACAAGAGCCTCTGATCTGAATTGCTGATTTACAAGCTGGAGGTCGGATCATTCAGGGTGTTCCTTTGTGTCACGTGATTTAATAAAGCTGGCACATTAGCAGACTCATCAGATACACACACACAACTTTCTATTTGGATAACGTAGTCATTTCAGTGTTCAGTAAGGACAGGCTTAGTCCGCTAGTATTTAAGACTTGCTGGGTGAACTTATTTTTTTTCTTAAAGATTTTATTTATTTGAGAGAGAAAGAGCACGAACAGGGGGAGTGGCAGAGGGAGAAGTATACTCCCCGTTGAGCAAGGAGCCTGATGCCGGACTCGATCTCAGGACCCCAGGATCATGTGAGTTCAAGCCCCATATTGGGGGGGTGTAGAGATTACTTAAAATCTTAAAAAAAAAGAACTGGAAATAAAATACCACAAGGGTTAGTCTTTCTCACTTTTGCCCTCCTGGATTCTATTCTTAACCGGCTGTTTGACCTTAGGCAAGTCACTTAACTTCTATGTTCCAGCATTGTCTCATAGAACTTTCTATAATGTTAGTCATGTTCTATATCTGCAACATTCAATATGGTGGCCACTAGCCCAATGAGCTACTAGGTATTTGAAATGTGGCCACCGCAACCGAGGAACTGAATTTTAATTTTAATGAATTTCAATTTAAGTAGCCACATGTGGCTAGTGGCTATCTTACTGAACAGTGTAGGTTTGTTTCATCATCTGATGGAGGGGGAGGTCATGAGTATATGCAGCACCCAGCTAGCAAGGACGGGCACTCCATGTCTGCTCCCCTCACCCCTGCCCCGTGCTGCTGCAAGGAAGCCGACCTCATCAAAGGCAGTCAGGTAGGGGGACCAGAGTACATTTTTAAGGGCAGGTTTGGAGAAAGGACAGCCATAAGGACCTTATGAAGTGGATGAAATAAAAGCTAGCACTCAGGATATTTCCCATATGTGGATTTGAATGATCACATTTTTTTAAAGAATTTTATTTTTAAAGATTTTATTTGACAGAGCACGAGCAGGGAGAGCAGGAGAAGAAGACTCCCTGCTGAGCAGTGAGCCTGATGCAGGGCTCGATCCCAGGACCCTAAGATCATGACCTGAGCCGAATGATCACATTTTTGATGCTTTCTAACTGCTCAGAAGAGCCTCGGAAATCCTTAGAAGTGCTTTGGGATGGGTGCAGAGCCTTGCACATGGGATCTGAGCAATAGACTTCTCTCCCACTCTGCACTTGGCCGCTTTTCAGGTCGGGTTTCTTCTGCTACAGAGTTTGAAATTCACTTAGATCTCCTAGAAGCACACCTTGGAAATACTGTCCATGCATGTGAACCACAAACAGCCTGGCACCAGCAGATAGGATGCAGCTCAGTTAAACTAGTGCACAAGCCCATAAAACTGTAGTGTCCCAGGCTGAGTTCTGAAAATCCAAATATTTCATGGTTCTCTGGAGCTCAAATCTTTAAAGTCACAGATTCCTGCACTTTTCACTCATCCAGATTTAATAACATTGAAGCCTCATCTTTTTTTTATTCGAATACAATTGACTATGTTCTATAGAACGACACAAATTAAAGATCAAATGTGGACGTATTTCAGAGACTTGACTTGAAAAACCAAAGACTGCTCTAAGTGCATTAGTGAGGCATAAACACCACTCAGCAGTGATCGAGAGAAGAAAAATAGGAAAGAACAAAGACATTCCAAGGCAGTCTTCAAAGACACCCCCAACTTCTCTGGCGTGCTGTAAAAGCCTGCTTAGACTCTGTAGTCCTCCACGGGCGAAGGAGGAGGGGCGGGGGGTTCTGCAGGGCTGGCCACGCTAGCAGGGACTTGCTCCAAATCCAGAGTGGAGGGCATCTCCCTGGCTTCATCACTTTTCTTGGTAAATCTCTCTTCTCTGGGAGGAAAGGCACAGTGAATGTTTTTTAAATACACATAGGATTCTTTAAAAAAGAGAAAAGAAAAAAAGAAACCCTCAGATCCCAGCACCTAAAGAGAACCACTCAACATGTTGAAGGACATCCTTCCTGACTCCTCCTCCCAGGCTTACAGACCTATCAGCTGGCAAAAGGGAGATGGACTCTGCTCATGCTTCAATTGTCAGCTCTTCTCAGAGCTCAGCTGTCTCCGTGGGTCCAGCCCTACCAGTCCGCGCCCTGTAATTTCAGCTGAGCGCAGGCGCTCTCTCTCTCTCTCTCAAGATTTCATTTGCATTTCAGCTATTCTCTGGTCAGCCTTTTTTTTTTTAAATAAATATTTTATTTCCTTATTTGGGGTTTGGAGGGGCAGAGGGCGAAGAGAGGGAGAATCCGAAGCAGACTCCCCGCTGAGCACAGAGCCCAATGCCGGGCTTGATCTCATGACCCTGAGATCATGACCTGAGCCAAAACTAGGAGTCACATGCTCAACCGACTGAGCCATCCAGGCACCCCCTGGCCAGTTCAGCCTTAAGTTCACTTTGCCTCTCCTTTCTGCCTAACTTACCCCTGTGCCCCCCCAACCCTGCAGACTATCCTACCCTTCTCTGGGGTCTACCAGGGTGTTCCCATCCCCCTCAGGACTGGGCTAACCCCGTCTTCAAGAGGAGAGGACTGGCCTGTCAAGCGCTGAAAGAGTCAGGAACCTGGAGCTGGAAACTTCTGACCTGCAGATTCGCAGCCACACCTGACGTTAAGCTTCTCAGCTGAGGAGGCTGAGATAGAAGGGGATTTACCCGGGTCACGTGGCTAGTAAAAGGCAGAACTGGAATCCAGTCTCCGATCTCCTGACACAACTCCACCACTGCATCTCCCAGTCAGAGCTGACCCCTAACTTTGCTGAAGGGATAGGAGGTGCTGGGGAGGGGGGTTAGGGGAGGCTTCAGAGTTGTGGAATCTCTTCCTTCTTCAGCAGATGCTGCAGCAGAGTGACCACAGCCCCCCAGAGACAAGGCCCACTCTCACGAGATCAACCAGGGGAGTCAAATCTGCCATGTACCCGTGTCTGTGAAAGTTTGCAACATCCCATATCTATGACAAGACATTGTGCCTAAGGTGTTTTATCAATTCGCCAATGTCATACATCCCCCCAGACTCTAAGGTCAAGAAGCATTGTAATACTGGACGGAGGTCCATATTTCAAGTCAATTTTTATTTTTTGGCCAACTACATCAGTTTTCATAAAGTCATTATTCTTAAATTCATACTGTACCTGACAAAGAACTCAAATGAAAAGTGTCAGCTCTGCCAATTTTTGTTGCTTACTCACACTTGGCATTATTAGAATGATTTCAAGCCAGGTTTCTTGGCAGAAATTTCGTTAGGCTTCCTCTTTTGAGGGTTCCATTCATTGAGACTAGATAACATAACTTAACCAACACAAGAAGTAAATTGCAACATATTGGCATTTGCTGCAAGTGGAGTGAAGAAGCCCGACACCACCCCCCGCCACCCCCGGCTTCCTCGGGCTTGTAGCTCCCATCCCCCCACAGGAAAGCCTCGGACTTGACCCCTGAGCACCTAACACATAGCAAAGGAGCTGCAGCTAACTGGACATCAGTATCAGTAGAGTTCAGTTTTCATAGAAATCGGGAGTCCTAATCTTTCCTTTCTTCGCCTTACGCTCCATCCCCCCACCCCGCGCCCCCAAGTGAGCCAGAAAGCTCACAAGTACCTGGTGGCCATGGTGACTCTGCGCCTGGTCACCTCGGAAGCCAGGTCTCTGTAGGGCAGGTTATTGCCATTGACCGTGGGGCTCTTCTGAGCCATGGGCTTGCACTCAGAGGACTCAAGGAATTTGGGTTCACGGCAACTATGACTCTAAAATACAAGCACCAGTGAACAGACTGCAGGGGGCAGATGTGGGTCCGGCACAGCATGTCCGCTGCCCCGTTCTCAGTGGGGCCTCCCTAGAGCCCCGGTCCCACCCCACACTCCCCCAGCCCCCACCGGTCAAAAGGCAGATATTTCTTCAAAATCGAGGGCAGTTACCCTGGCCCCCCAGGGTAAAAGCTCAGGGCACGGAGGCCCAGAAAGGTGCCGGCTCGCTCCCTACGTCGCACAGCTGGGCCCTGTCCCGTACTGCTTCCCCCCTAACAGGTGCTCCTCCCATGGAGCCCTCCCCGGCCCAGGTCTGTTTGGCATCTCTGACACGTGCGGGGCTTCCTTCCCAGAGCGCTTACCTTCTGAAGAGCAGAAAACTATGTGCTAATGGAACGTAATAATAAAAAAAAAGAAAAAAAAAGAACCCCTGTGCCAAGCTGGGGCTGACAGATGTGCCCGTGGGAGACACTGGGGGCTTGATGCTGACAATAAAGGTTATAGCAGCCACCCAGTTAGGGCCGGCTACCTTGGGGTGTCCTTTTCCGTTATCTTATTGGAGAACCACAGTAACTGTGCAAAGGAGGTTCTGGGACCCCCACTGAAGGAAAGGGGAAACTGAGCTGTGGAGGAATGGGGTAGCTTCCCTGGGGGCCCAGAGCTGGAATCTGAACCTAGGCCTGACTGGCTTCAAAGACTCCACTGCAGAGCCAAGCGACCTTCAAGTTCTGCCCCCGTGACCAGCCATCTCTAAGGAAGAGGCGAGGTGTCTCCGACCCTGGACCCCCAGCACACTCTCGAGGTGACCCTGTGGCATGAATGGCGAGCGCCTGAGCTCCCCAGCCTGATCTTGTGGCTGGAAAAGTTTGTTCTTAGGAGGACGCCCGACGGGTTTACCTTTCGATCCCCGCTCAGCTCAGTTTGGGGCCCCTTCCACACTTGAGCTCATGGCCTCGGGAAGAAATGCCCCCGTTATAGACTCTGGACCCACATGTCAGCTATGCCACCTCCTCAGAGGAGGAAAAGACCAAAAATGCCACCACCGTCAGCTCCCGCTTCTTCTTTTATCCCCGTGGAGTCAGGCTTTCTCGGGAGCTGGCGTTAATGGGATTGATTTGCCCCTTGGAAGGTCGCAGCTGACACAAATTTTCCCCGCAGACGTGACCTCGATGAGGAATCCCCACAGATGTGGAGAGAAGATGGGTCTTGAGTGCAGAGCCGGGAAGGGCGACGAGGAAGACCCCACCTTAGACGCTGGTAAGTGTGACATCTAATGGCCACGGTTCCAAAGGTGAAGAATTCCCCAGGCACCCCCCTCCCAGCACCATCCTTGCTCCCGCCTTCCTGATGATTCACAGCACGTCTGCGGAGGGAGCAGGTGCTTCGGCTTTGGAACGGAAGGGACTGATTTCAAGACTCTCGCTTTTGAGCTGAGTGATCCTGGGTAAGTGATTTAACGTCTGTGAGCCTAGGTTTTCTTACCTGTAAAAGGGAAGTCACACTCTTTCCCCTAGGGCAGTAGTGACGGGTGAGAAAATATTTGCAAAAATCCCTCATTTTTACCTTTTTTTCCCCCCATTTTAAAATGTTTAAATATCTGCCCCAGGATATATATAGATGACTAAATATATTTAGCCCCAGGATGAATATGAATCTGTGCGTATACATAGATTGCCCCTCATATAATGCCAGGAATGTAAGCCTTTTCCTCACAAATACACTTTTTGAAAGCGGGAGCTCCACTTTTCCCCTCCGCTCCTATCCCAGGGCCTGGCAGAGCATTGAGATCCTAGTGGGAGCCCAGCAATGACTTACCCTGAGTCAGAATCTGCGACAGTATTGTGTTCCCATCTGTTTCCTTTGGCCACATGACTACCCACGTCTCTAAACTGTGTAGGGTTTTCAAAGTGTAAACAAATGTGTGCATGGTGTTTGAATATGGCAGAAGCAACTATTGCACACCGACTCCAGAAGGGATGCAGTGACCATACTGATTTCTTAACACGGTCTGTTTTGTGTTTGTTTGTTGCTGTTTTGACACAGTGGCTTTGGGGAACGACATTTCAGCTTTAGATAGGAACGTGCGGGAAGTTTGAGGTGGTTCAGATACATCTAAAGCAATTTACCACAAAGAAACCCCATCTCTGCCTCCTACACTCGGTATCCTTTATGATAACCCACACATATCTAAGACACGTTTCTGAATCCCGACACCCAAACTCGAAGTTTCCAGTCCAGATGGGTAAGAAGCAGTTTGGCAGGAGGAGGGTCTTTCTTCACACTGACCACGACAGAACCCTATTGGAAGGGGTTTGCTGCTTGCAAAGTCTGGCATCAATGTTTATAAGCTTAACAACCAGGTTGGTCCACTCACAAAACACATGGGTAGGTAAGATAAAATGAGAACATGTATTCTCTAGAAACAACAAATATACAACTACCAACATGATTATTAATTCGAAATTGGGGCAGCGAACCTTCTGCTAGGTAGCCCTCCACGTGGCAGAAGATGGACGCGAATCCACTCGGAGGAACAGGATGGGGGACCGTACTGGGCCTCATGGGAAGACGTGACCTGGAAAGTCTAGGGACTCCATTCCTTCGCCATCCCTATGACAACAGAAGCGTATGGCTCCGGCCCTCTACCGTGACTGTGACTCAGTCATGATCGCTGCGAACCTTACAAACCCGGGGTAGGACGTTTGTAGATCGTAGGAGCAGCAGCACTGACTAACATGACATCTGAGTCCCCGCTGGGTGCTCAGCTCCCTGGCCCACTCCTAAATCTTCGCACTTGCCTGGCTGGGTGTCGACCCAAGGCCCGCTCACCCCCTGCAGCTGTGGGTGGCTAGAGAGAAACAGCCTAGTGACTAGTCTCACTTTAGAGTCGTGACTGCAAACTTCAAGTGGGAGCTCATCCCAGGCCTAGGAACCTCTCATCTCAAACCTCAAACACTTCTTCCCAATCCTCATTCAGCGTGGAAAACTGAAGTGGTAAGAACCCGCAAAGCACATCTCCCCGTATTCTTTGCCTCCTCTCCTGTGCCTACAGGTGAGCCGTTGGCCCTCTGAACCTTTTTCCGAAGCTACCCTTGCACTCAGGCACCAGACCCCATCCTCCCTCACCCACTCAAGGTCTCTGCTCAGTAGTCCTCCCCTCCTGAACATCACCTTTCCCTCTCCGTTCCCACCAGTATACAGACATGTTATTTCTCCCATCTTAAAATCCCCTCTTGAACCCACTGTTTCCCACCACAAAACAAATAAGCAAAAATCTCTTGGAAAAAAGTTGTCTATATCCGCCGTCCCCAATTCCTTTCATGCTCCATCAAACCCACTCCAGTGGCATTGGAAACCATAGATCCCTCCCTCCTTCTTGAGACAGTTCCTATCCTTGACTTTCCAGGACACCACGCTTCCCCTGCTCCAAGCTCACTGGTTACACCCTCAGTTCCTGTTGCTTGTTTCTTCTCATCTTCCTAGACTCTTAACATTAGAGCATCCTAGGCTCAGTCCTTGAATCTCTTCTGTTCTCTATGCCCATTTCCCTGTTAATCTCATTTAGTCGCATCATTTAAGTATCATCCATAGGATGATGACATCCGTCTGTTTCTACGATCCATATCTGTCCCCTGGACTCCAGACTAATACATTAACTGCCTACTTGGCATCCCCATTTAACTAATAACCATTTATGCGTGACATGTCCAAGATTGAACTCTAATCAACTCCTTCAAACGTGTCCCATTTGTCTTCCCCATTTCTTTTAGTGGCAGCCCCATCCTGTCGGCTGTTTGAGCCTCAAACCTAGAAGTCATCTTTGTCTGCTCCCATGATGGCTCTGGGAAGCTGGGAGTAAGGGATCGCCCACATTAAATAAAGTAGAAATTCTAAAACAGATGGAAGAAGGGAACAAAAGGATCAGAGACATGGGCATTCTAGACTGGCTATCCTGTAGAAGGGCAGAAAACTCACCAGCGGCGTATGCTCTGTGGGTGATGCTCACTTTACCAAAGGCACAAAGTAAGTACTGTACAAAAGGGTTCCCGCATCACTGGGAAGCTCAGGGGTGGCTGTCCTCTGGAGGCCAGGGCTGACAGTGTGAGATGCAATGATTGGAATTGCCCTCACAGAGCACCGAGCAAAATAGGTAATCAAATAAGAGGTCAGCTAGTAGTGTGCCATGCTCAGAAACAGGTGGATAAAATTACCATAGTGAGCAGCAAAATCCGAGCGGCAGCTGGGTGGTTTGATCCCCACAGAACTATAGAGGTGGTTAATAGAACACAGCCTTCCCAGGAATGGTGAACAGTCAACAAATATCGCTCAGTTTCTACAAGCAAATCAATGGTGGATACTTCTGGGCGCCTGGCTGGCTCAGTTGGTTAAGCGACTGCCTTCGGCTCAGGTCATGATCCTGGAGTCCTGGGATCGAGTCCCACATCGGGCTCCCTGCTCAGCAGGGAGTCTGCTTCTCCCTCTGACCCTCTCCCCTCTCATGCGCTCTATCTCATTCTCTCTCTCAAATAAAGAAAATCTTTAAAAAAATGGTGGATACTTCTAAAAGCAATGATCAATGGCAGCCACCTCAATAAAAAGTCACCATCTCTTTGTTCAGTTTCTGGACCTGGAACCCCACCGACTAATAGAAATCAGGGGGAGGAGAGACCCTGTAAAACCAAGGTAATGACTGCCAAGAGGGACCCAGGGCCATGTACTCAAGGAGCCATACACTGGGGACACATACTCTGAAGAATTCTGGACACAGGATTCAGCCTGATGCTGATATTGGAAGTGTCAGCATGGTCCCTCTGTTAGAGCTGGGGGCAAGAGAGAGTCCCGGTCCAGGTCTGACTCAGGGAGTCCATGGGACCCACGACTTGCCCAGGTGTTCCATCCATGTTTTGAGTATGCAGTTGGAATGGACACACTTGCAGGCTGGCAGTATTCTAACATGGGGCCTGAGGGAAGAGCCGTCACCGTGGGAAATGCTAAGTCGCCTCCTCCCAGCCACCAGAGTAAATATCTTGTGGCAAGGTGGGAACAGCCCTGACTGATGCTTTCCTTAGAAACCTGAAGGGTTCAGGGGTAGTGGTTCCTCGAACGTCCCCATTTCATTTGACCCTCTGGCCTCTACAAAAACCCCCCTGAAGACCACGGCAGACTCAGCAGAGCTGTAGCCCCACATAATGGCGGCCGCCATGTCCAAAGGAATGTTTGTTAGAGCAGATGGATGTGGACCGACCCTATCAGTGAAGTTTTTAGGGATCCAGAGGTCTGGGGCATGCTGCTCCATTCCCTCCAAATTAAAGGATAGAATACTCCGCCTCCCACCTCTTGCCACTCTTCTTAGTGGAGCATAATGACCGGGAGGCCTCTTTGGATTCTGAAGCAGCATATTCCGGACTTAGGAACCTACCGACTGAGGGACGCGTTAGCGTGCCAGCTCTGAGCAGGTTCTGGAGCAGGTGCAACCAGCGGGGCAAGTGGGGTCACAGCCATGTGGGCAACCCTAACTAGAAGGCCTGATGGTATTAAAGGTATTGGTGGGGAAACGAGCTGCTTGCTGTGCGCCGAGCTCCAGCAGCAGAATAACAAAGCAAGACCATCTGCAGTGTTTTTTTTTTATTTAAGATTTTATTTATTTGAGAGAGAGAATGAGAGAGAGAGAGAGAGCATGAGAGGGGGGAGGGTCAGAGGGAGAAGCAGACTCTCCGCTGAGCAGGGAGCCCGATGTGGGACTCGATCCCGGGACTCCAGGATCATGACCTGAGTCGAAGGCAGTCGCCCAACCAACTGAGCCACCCAGGCGCCCTGCAGTGGAGTTTTATACAAGGTTCCTGGGAGAAGCCGAGCCCCTGGCCTTGGGATAGGAAGTGACAACACGGCCAGAGCTGCCTGGCTTGAGCGGTTCTGTCAGCCCTTTAAAGTCCTGAGCTGTGACACAGTCCAGAACTGTGCTGACGTAGGGCCTGAGGGAGAAGCAGGTGGCCCAGGGCCCCACAGCTTCCACGAACATCACACCGGAACCTCTCCCTAAGCTGCCCGTGTGCGTGAAGGGCCCCTGACGGTCAGCTTAGAAGGAAAAAAACTCGGGTCTGGTTCTGTCATTTCAGTAGGTGGGTTTGAGCCCCAATTGCCTAGCTGTTGCTCTGCAGCCAGGGTGGCCCCAGACGACAGCGATGAGGGGAAACGGTCTCAACGGGCGCTTTCAGGCAACGCATCTGGTCACTTACTGAGGGGGTTGGGGGGGAGAAGTGGCCCCAAGGGAGAATATAAATGGTAAGGGGCGTGGCTGGTTGGTCAGGAGCTTGGAAATAACATGACTGGAAAACCATCCCACACTTGGGTGACTGGAATTGGCACATTCTGAATATGGCTTTGCCTTTTCTGCCTGGACCTCAGCTGGTATCGGCGGAAAGCTTAGGGAGTGTGTTTCCACCCTGGTGGTATCCTGCATGTCTTGGGACCAAAGAAGCTACATGACATCAGAAGAGACATGCGGTAGGCATGTAAACAGGGAGTGTGCTGTGTCTGTCTCACCCGGAACCCCCTAGAAGCTGCCAGCCTGCGGAGGTGCCAGGTTGGAGAGAATACTCTGCGAAGAGGGTGTGGCAGGAAGCTCCTAGGACTCCCTGATGATCCGGCCTCCTGCCATTCACGACCGTGTGTCATCTCCGCCCCTGAGTGTGCAGGGTTGACTGGCTCCTAATAAAGAGAATATGGCAGAAATGATAGCTGTTTCTTCCAAGACAAAGTTACAGGAAGACTGTGATTTGTCTTGGGCGCTTCCTCACTGCCTGTTGGATTGATTGAAGCCAGTGGCCGTAACGTGAGGCTGCCCCGTGGGGAGGCCCAGTGATGAGGGGACGGAGGCCTACCAACAACTAAGAGTGATCTTGGAAGGGGATGGTCTCCCCATGAGCCCTAAAATGAGGCTGAGGGCTGTCAAGAGCTTTACGGCACTCATGAAAGACCTCGAGCCAGAGGTACCTAGCTGAACTGCACCTGCATTCCTGACCCACAGAAACAGAGACAGTATTTGTCATTTGAGCTACTAAGTTTTGGGATAATTTGTTACACAGCATTGGGTAACAGCATGGATGGATTGCCCTTTTAGAGACCAAGGGTGGAGTTGAGTTTACCATCACTCCCAAGGACCCATTTGGCGAATTTGGGTTTTTCATCCCTGCAGCTCTGGGCTCTGTGGGTTTAGAAATTCTTGCTCTAAGAAGAGGAATACATCCACTAGCGACACAGGAACATACCCATTAAAGTTTTTTTTGTTTTGTTTTAAGATTTATTTATTTATTTAGAGAGCAGGAGCAAGGGGGAGAGGGGGAGAGAGAGAGAGAACATCTCAGGCAGACTTCGTGCTGAGTGTGGAGCCTGACGCAAGGCTTGATCTCACGACCCTGAGACCATGACCTGAGCAGAAATCAAGAGTCAGACAACCGACTGAGTCCCCCAGGTGCCCCAGGAACATACCCATTATATAGCTTACAGTTATTTTGGGGTCACTTGGCAAGGAACAACAAGTAAGGAGGGAAGTTACCATTTGGCAGAGATACTGGACTCTAGTCATGAGGACATTGGACCAGGGAAGAATATGTCTGACTCTCAGACACATGTAGCTGGCCTGTTGTGGAAAGACCTGGTGGACACGGGCTCAGCCTCCCTCAGTGATTAGGACCTGGTCAAGCCATCCTGACTAGCAGAGGTGTGAGGTGACAGAGTAATCTAGAATGAGGAGAGAAGATGGCTCTTTTGGCCTAGAGACCAGCTGCAATGGCAGGGTCTATGTTTTGCACACTAATCTTCCTCCAGGAAGAAACCAGCCAGAGTCTGCAACTCTTCCCAGCACTGCTTGTCTAGAACGGTATGTGTGAGCGGTGAGAGGCTGGCTCACACTGGAGGCTGTGGTGCACAACATAGACCCTCTCTCTCCTGGACGGAGGTGCTCCGATCCCCAGCTACTGACAGTGTGGGCTCAAGCTAAGTCCCTTGTCCAGAATTGCCCTCAGCTGAAGAGAACGCCCCCTCCCTCCCAGGACTCGCTCCCTCCTCCCCAGCTCGGGGCAATAATCAGACAACGTGAAGGTGTAAGCCTGGCCCTCTTGTCTCAAGGACACAGAAAGAATGTCCTGTTTCCAGAGCATCTCACAGATCTCCACAGCCTTTGTTGCAACAGCATCTCCGTTCAATTCCTCCCGCTGCCCAATCCTCCTTTCCACTCCCTCGCAAATGGTGACCCCAGGGGCAGGCCCCAATAAACCCCTATGGCCCCTAAAACATGGTAGCAGCTGAACAAGCCAACAGTTACCCGTTTGGGTACTGTGCTGCCCCTAACCCATGTGCACAACCCGTAGGTACCAAGAACTGTGAGAGACGTGGCTTTGGGATGGCAGAGACCATCCAGGGCTGAGCTCGGGCCTGTGCAGGCGCCTTCGAATGGGAAGAGTTCAAACTGTCGAATTGGAAAAGATGTCAATGGTCTTTAACGGTTTCTTTTTGGTAGAGAACCACTTTTTGGGGGGTGAAATCCTGTGTGGGACCTCGGTACATCAGATGCAAGTGGAGAGGGAGTTTAAAGTTCTCTCCACCAGTGTGGCTTCTCTCCCTGGGGATACGTCCGAGGAACCAAGGATTCCCTCCGTATAATCTGAAGTGGGAAAGAGAAACCCTGACCTCACCCCATGTTTACAGAAGCTATTTGGCTCTAGGAAATTCTAGCTTTCTGAAGAGCACAGGCACTCGATTAAGCTACATAGGTTTAACAAGGCAGTAAAGTTCTTTTTTTTTTTTTTTTGCAACCTATCGAACACCCGGCATTCTATTTAAACATATCTTATTTCACTTACTTCACTTCCTATGAGGAAGACAGAATCATTTCCATTTTAGAGCTGGGCAAACCGAGACAGAGAGTTGTGACTTTTCTTAGTAAGTTCGAGTCCAGTGCTGCCCACAGCTCTGCCTCAAACTTTGACCATCAGATTGCCTGGACCAGACCCTGGCTCCTTTCCTGTGTGTCATTGTGCAAGTTATCCATGCCTCATTCTTCTTCTTAAGATTTTTATTCGAGAGCGCCTGGGTGGCTCAGTTGGTTAAGCGACTGCCTTCGGCTCAGGTCATGATCCTGGAGTCCCGGGATCGAGTCCCATATTGGGCTCCCTGCTCAGCGGGGTCTGCTTCTCCCTCTGACCCTCTTCCCTCTCGTGCTGTCTCTCACTCTCTCTCTCTCTCAAATAAATAAAATCTTTAAAAAAAAAGATTTTTATTCGAGTGAGAGAGAAAGCAAGCGAGGGGAGGATCAGAGGAAGAAGCAGACTCCCCGATGAGCCGGGGGCCTGATGTGGGGCTCGATCCCAGGACCCCAGGATCATGACCCGAGCCGAAGGCGGACTCTTAACTGACTGAGCCACCCAGGTGCCCCTCAACCTCATTCTTCTAATGCCCAAGTGAGACTGAAAATACCACCTATAAAGATGTTGGGAGGAGTCAGCTGCTCCATGTCGACTCGAACAGTGCTGGGCACACTGGCACCTTCTGAATTCAGTTTGCTATTTTTATGCAGACGTGGCAGGACTAAGAAGCTAGTTTTGGACATGTGGGACCAGAGATATTACCGTTACCACTGCTTTTTTCCTGTGACTTCTGGTCAAAGCATACTTGCGAAAAGCCTTTGTATTCGAGGAACGGATGGGAACCCAAGGAGCAGGGGCATGGTCTGGTGCTAATGGCCAGGCTGTCCCATTGACACCTAAACCACCAGGGAAGGAAGTACCACTCCCATCTTTTTCACTCTCTCTGGCTCTCTGACTAAACTGAGAGTTCCTCAGGATGGTGGAATCATGCTTTTTGGGGACCTAGTGAGGATGATGCCTACCACCCGTCAGGTGCTGCACCAATGCTTCTGGAATAAAAAGTACCATGTTCTTTCCCCATGGGTAAGAATGGGGCTGCCTCACGTGGGAGGCCTACCTGGCACTCTGTGCTTCCTGATTACATCCCAAAGTACCTTTGGGACCAAGGTTAAAAACTTCAAGTACCTGAACGGCCCTGATTCTGGGCTTTCCCTCTTGGCAAATCTAAATCCGGAGGGCCAGAATCCATCTGTCCCTCCTTTCTGCTCTACACGATCCCTGGACCTGAGACTGACTCATCTGGAAGCACAGGCCTGCTTAATGAAACTTCCCTGCTCTAATTCTCCACTGAACACTAATGCATTTGGGGGCTCCCTTTACATTTCAGATGAGGAAACCGTTGACTTTTTTTTTGCTCAGAAACCAAGATGATGAAACTTTACAATCCTACTTATCAGCTGGTGTGTCAAGAGACGGTTAGAAACAAGCCAGATAAGCACTGTCTATAGGCCTTTAGAAGATCTTAATCAGGGGCACCTGGGTGGCTCAGTCGTTAAGCATCTGCCTTCGGCTCAGGTCATGATCCCAGGGTCCTGGGATCAAGCCCCTGCATCTGGCTCCCTGCTCCGCGGGAAGCCTGCTTCTCCCTCTCCCACTCTCCCTGCTTGTGTTCCCTCTCTCACTGTGTCTCTGTCAAATAAATAAAATCTTAAAAAAAAAAAGACCTTAATCATATTTAGAAATGTCAGCAACGTAGACAGATGGAGGGGAAAGGGAAGAAGATGGCTCAAGGCATCCAGAAAACAGGTCGTTATTAGTGATGAAGTCTGACCGACCTCAGGCCACTGCCTGCATCTCTGCCTCCTCCACCAGACTATGTTGAGCTAAGAAACGGACTTCTGTATTCCTGGCAACTGATGCGTAACTGATGCTTGACCCCTTGCCTAATGTTACCAGACTCTCATCTCTTGCTCAAACTCTCCAGTTCAGGTAAAATTTTCTTCTATGGTATCTTATTCCTCTGTTGAGGGAAATGTGTTTTCAAAATAATTCTTACATTGGAATATGGAGTATTAACATACTCCAAGTCTTAAGCTTTAACCACTTGCTAGATTTCATACAGACTGATGCCCACAGCTAGTAGGCTGTTAAGTCTGTATTAATTGATTTCTACCAATTTCACTCTAAAAAATTGTCAAATTAGGTGTGGGGGGAAAACTGGAAAACTGAGGGAAAGTATCTGTAAAAATTCAAAGGAATTCTGTATTTACCCTACGAAGAAGACTCTAGCAGGCATCTCAAGGAAAATGGCATAGACGTCATCAAAAGATTGAATGGAAAATCAACATACACCAAAATCAAGGAATTAAGGCATTCATAATTTTCGATTTCCCAGTCCAGAAAGATGAGGGCTTCTTTTATTTTTTAGGGTTTTATTTTTAAGTAATTTCTACACCCAATGTGGGGCTTGAACTCACAACTCTTGAGATCAAGAGTCATATGCTCTATCAACTGAGCCAGCCAGGCGCCCCAGATCTGAGGGCTTCTACTTAAGAATCCAAGTGACACCAGGTCACAGAAGCTTCCATTTCTGTGGTAGGGTGAACATGACCTGCCAACCCATCGTACCCCAAGAAAGGCTGAAAATCAATAGCACTCTTGGCCTGAAATATGTTGCCACTGTCTTCTGGATTATTTCAGGAAAACCATATAGAGCACTACTTTGAGCACCGACAGCAGGCTCAGGCCTACACCTGAGGGTGTGAATGAAGACAGCACACGGGAGGAGGAAAAGGGCCGAGCAAATGATTCCTTTCAGCAACATGCAAATGCCAAGATAGCCAGTGTGACATTAAGACATCATTGTCCATTTCTTTTCTAGCTCATTTCATACACAGGTATCTTATGGCTGAAATTTCTTAATCACCTAAAAATACAATCAAATTGAGATGTTTTCCACAAACAGGTAGAAAAGAGATTGGAAAGGGCACGTGGAAATACTGAAGATGCCAACGAGCTGTGAGATCCGTTGGGCACCTGTGGGCAGGTGCAACGGAAACCTGATGGGCCTCTCAGGTTTTTTCTGCTAGGGCATATTCTGATTCTATCTTCTACATCTTGCCTCCAGCCAAGAAAGAGTATGTTGGAACTTTACTTTCTGTAATTTGTATTGTGAAAATAAGCAAATTAAATGCCTTTTCAAATTATCATTTCCCAGCCTGCTTCCCCCAATTATTCTTCCATCATAAAGCACAATTTATTAACTAAAGACAAAAGCATCGTCTTCTCTCTTACCAGAACAGTTCAAGGGGCAGAGAAACATTCAAAGGGTTAGTTGACTAGAGCTATTGCCACCGACTAAATGCAACATCTTTTGGGTTATCTAGTTGCATGCCAGAAAAGCCAGAGGTAAGAACTGTAGGACCAAACTGTGGAGAAGCATTGACATAAATACCTTACTTTCATTGGATACTTTTCTTTTTTTTTTTTAAGGGGTGGTGGTGGTGGGAGACCCACTGTATGATCCTACCTAGTAAAGGGCCTAAGGTGTTCATGGTTTCAAGTTAACACAACCCACTGAACAGCACATACGTGGTTGCTTGCAAATGCAGAGTGCAAACTATATATTGGTTGCCCTAAAGTCCTAACATTTAGGAGGACTGAACTTAAGGATTAGAATATGAAAAAGAGAGGCAACAGAAGTGACTTAGCAAGAAGGCAAATATGTGAAGTGGTGACTACAGCTCTTTTGGTACTGGTCTGTGATCCTAGCCTTATCCACCACACCAATGTAGAGCCTATTTTGAGAAAAAACCTTAAAACTGAAAAGCCTGGCCATCTAGGTATGGCTTAACAGTACCCGAGTGCTCTAAATGTTTAAGAATCCCAGCATCCGTGAGTAAAGAAGGTACACAAGTCATCAGTGACTGAATTACTAGTTTTCCTAAAGCTGGGTCTGGAAGCCTTGGGTTCTGGATATGGGATTTTAGGCAATGAAAATCCCTCAGCACTTTACTTTACAAAATGAGTAAATAAAGCAAATCCCTTATAGGCTGCTTATGTAAGTGATAATCTATGAATGTGCTAGGAAAAATACAAAAAATACAAAATTTAAGTACTGAGATCTCTTTTGGGCCCTTCAATTTCTGCCCTGAAGAACGATGAAACTATTTTCTACTTTCAGCATTTGGCATCATCCAGAAAGACTTCTCTCCTCCTCGACAGACTAGCTCTCAAGAGGAGTATGGCTACCCTGAGAACAGAGGCCCTATTATCCTCCATGACAACATTTACTTTGACTGAATAAACTTTATAGTTCTTAAAAGTCAGAATCAAGTCTTTGGGTGATAATCTTTTCCTTAGAGCATAATGTACTCTTGAACACTATTTTTGGTACATGACAGACCTTCTTGCTTCAGATTTTAGGAATGGATTAGAAGTTCCAAGATTCATTATTTAGAGAATACTTTATTAGTTTCTGTAATCAAACCCATGTAGATAAGACCTTACATATTTAATACAGTGCGTTACCCCTGTACAAATGGAAAAAATTATGTTTAACATTTCTAGACCAATATGGCTGTTAATTTCTGTACAATGCCAACCCAACACGGTACAACTGGGATACTTTTTCCAAAGTTGACAGCACAGCTAAAGTTTCCAAAAATTCAAATTATTTATATATATATGTATATGTATGTATATATATATATATATTTATTTATTTATATAAAAAGACCAATAGCAGTATGTTATGCATCAATAGCAGCAACAGCTTTTCCAGGTTCTGCAGTCATCTGAACAAAATTATAGAGACATCCAGCACACTCCATTAATAAAAAAGGGGGGGAAGGTAAAAAAAAAAAAACAAAACCCCAGAAAACAGCAAAGTTCTGTTACTGTTGTGGCACCTGGCACCATTTTTTTATTAGCTTCTCAATCATCATCTGGAAAGAAAACATTCTAGAATAACGTCATTAAAAACAGCTCTGATAAAGCACGGTCACTATTACGTATCATAAAGCAGGTACAAGATATTTTACATTCACAGAGGTATGATACAGTACTGTCCTACATCTATAATACTAGAGGATACAATTAAAAAGGCATTATTTGAGACTTGATTCTACTTTTCCAGCAGAGGGCCCAAAGGATGGTATGACACAGCTCTGGTAAAGAAATGCACCTTCTTCGATAGGATTTCCTCCATTAAGGGCATAGTTTTAGGTATTCACTGCTCTTGATGAACGTCAGTTAAAAACCGTTAAAAACAAACAAACAAAAGCCTATTGGATTCATACAAAGATGACGAGTGGAGGCAAGCCAGACTCAACCTAACTAGTATTTTACCCATTCTGTCATGTTTGAAGACATGACAACTCCGTGGAAGAAAGGAGATGCCAAGTAGCACTTCAAAGCTTCGGGCCACAACCAAAACACAGCATCATTTCAAACAGAAGTAGTAGTCAAACCCTGTCCATTTGGACATGTCCAAGGATGTGGACAGCATATTTCATCACCTGCTCACTCATCCAGGAAAAAGGGGGAATCAGTGACTGTACTTTGATTGTGTTCAACTCAATCACAATGTTACAAAAATAGCAAGCTGCCATAATAAAAAATAAGGCTCCTCTATCCAGCACCAGTTATCTTCAGTTCTTGACCACCAAGCCCACAAATGCTACAATCACATCCAAAGAACATAAGGGAGCAAAGAAACCACACCTGATCTATTAGCTGGAATCACCGTTTGGGCTCAGCTATTCCTCGGCAGGGTTATTTTCCTCATATTTCTGGTGTTTCATCTAACCATAAGGATTTCAGCTCTAAATGATATGCACTCAAGGAACGTGTGCACGTATTTGTATATAAATTCTGACTGAAGATGCACGGCCATCAACAGAGTGCGCATTATACAGTAGGTGCAAGCTGGCAAAGCCTCATTTTACTGCTGCAGCGGCTGTGTGTCAGTGTAAATTGCTCCTGTGTCCCCTGCGCACCTCCCAGCTCTGGACAGGATAATGTCACAGACCACTTTACCCCTTTGGCTGCCGGCATTATCCGACCTCATTCTCCCTCGTGCCCCTCTCCCCTCCCCCAACCCCCTGCAATAAACCACAGCCTTTAAGATTTTGTTTCTTCCGTTTTGATCGCCTGAGGTTTGATTGGTCCAGTTCTAACAGGTTTGGTGGCTATGGTGGGTGCAGGGGGTGGCTTTTCTTCTACTTTTTCCTGACAGACACCAGGAGGGTCGGTCAGTGTTTCAGGAGGTTTACTTGAATCACTGTCCACTTTCGGGGCTTTGCCTCCTATCTGTTTGCTCTGTTGTTGTTCAGAGAAGAACCGCTGCGTGGACTGAAGAACCTCTGCTCTCTGCTTTGCCTTAAAAAATGAGAAACAACGACTGAGAACGTTGCAGCATTAGCAAAGCCTGTCCGTCCATCTCCGTTTACTCTTCACCAACCACAAATCCGTTTGCCCCACATGTTTGGCCCAAACCAAAAGTACCTCAATGATCTTTCAGCTTTTAATGGACAGATTTCTTCCTATCTTGGCAAATATTCCATGTGATTTTTTTTTTAAACATTTGAAAACAACAGGACCACCTCCCACCACGTTTTCAAAGTTTGCCCTCTTATAAAATAATAAGACAGAAATTGCCGTTGGTCTGTAACTTTTCCGGAACAAGACTTACTGATATCAAATTCTATTTAGGGAGGCTGCTTGCAAATTTGAAGACATATATGTAACACTTAAAACTTCTAGTCATCAATATGTGGTCTACAATAAAACGAAAAGGAAGCACTTATATTGTGGCATTACCAACACCTAGGACCAAATGTCTTGTGGCTGAGTCCTCTTCCCACAGCTCTCTTCTGCAGGGGAAGAGCATCAGAAATTAGTAACTACAACTTCACTTGATCACTAAGTTCTGATAGCTCCTACCACATTCTGAGCTGGTAAAATAACTTCCTACTTTTATTGACTATGCGCCCCAAAGAATATACTTACGTCAATCTGTAAATTATACCACTGTAACGTACACAATTAAAACTTAAGTTTCTGTACCTCTCGCATACAACAAGGAGCCCTTCATGTTCACTATATAAAGATCTAAAGCAATTTCAAGAATTTTTACCCCCCCAACCCCATTATAAGCTCTAATGTCATTTCCAACATGGGAAGGTAGGAAAATAAGTTCCAAGGAGACAAAACAACTGGAAACCATGGCCAAATGATTTCCAAAGATTCCTACACATTTTTTAATAGTTATGAACAGATGGAAATCCTAGGCACACAGCCTTAATAAAAGCAGATCACACTTAACAAGAGTTTCACTGCAGAGTAGTCTTTAAATTTGATTACTCAAGATGAGAAATGAGGGATATCAATGTAGAAAGAAACTACCTAGTCAACCGAATTTTCTAATAGGATGATAGTAAGCATTGTTTCTGGAGTAAAGCATTACTATGGACATTGCCTTGTTTAAAGGCAGCAAGTTTTTCTTTGTTCTAGTGTGACCCGATATATATATATATGTGTGTGTGTGTGTATATACACATATACGTAGTGACAAAATAGGCAAAATTACTAAGACATCTAAAGGCAAGTTCAAGTAAATACAGAGTCAATGGATTCAGCTGGCTGTACAGGCAGACAGGTAAGCTTTATGCTATAAAAACTGTCCCCACACAGACTCCTAAAGGCACTCTTCTGCATCAGCAAACCTCACATTTATCAGTGCCTTTTATTATGAAGGATCCCAAAGTGCTTTTTTCAGTTCTTCACCTACAACTGCACGATCTGTTGTGGAATACAGCCAACTCAGGTGGCAGGCAAAAAAAAAAAAAAAAAAAAAAAAAAAAAGTATGGAAACAGTTTGAGAAAAAAACTGTACTTGCAGGACTCACGAAGGAAGGAAAATCAAGATAGGTAAAATCTCTTCTTACCCACTCCAAATTTTCACATAACCATGATTTATATCTTAAGTCTAGGGAGGGGGGAGGGATAAAAAAGAAAACAAAAGGAAAAAAAAAGGAAGAAAATGGGGAAGCTTATAATAATCCAAATTACTTTTTTGCTCTTCCAAAAAATGTAGCAGCTAAACTCAGATCTCCCTCAAATATTCATTTTATAAGCAATTCATTTTGCCAGAGTTTAAAATGTTAACTTGTTTGCTAACTACAGTTGCAAAAAAATGAAAACTAAAAAAACTTAAAAAAAAATTAAAAAATTAAAAAAAAAGAAAAAAGTGGGGGGGAATAGGGGAAACCAAAAAGAAATAATAATTAAAAAAAAAAGGAATGAATAAAAGTAGTTAGCTTGGTTAAATCAGCTAAGACAATGAATGCCTGGGTTTGTGGTTATGGGTCCAGAGGCATCTTAAGACATGGTTCAGAGACAGATTCTTGCTCTGTTGGCTGTTAACACTGTACTAACCTTCATGTCTTGTTCAGCCTTCAACGCAGCCTGGGCCTGATTACCTCTGACTCCAGATAGTGATCCACAAGGACCCCTGGCTACATGTGGCAAACGAGCATGGCTCATGAGGCCTGTGGTCAGCGGAGGAGGCATCTGACTGGCCAGTGCCATTGGCGGCCTCTGAACAGGCGCTGGGAAGGTGTTAGTATGTGGGGCTCTTACCAATGGAGGGACCAGGTTAGGCTGAGAGAGAATCTGAGTGAAAAAAACAAAACATACAACATTGAACTGTTAAAAAAAAAATTTTGCCAACTAGACCAGGTTGGCTTATCTCAGAGTAAATCTGTGCCCATTCTGCCAAGTGAAAGGAAGTGTAGGGATTTGTGCCATTCTATTACAGGGACCAAGAACAAACAGGCAATGCTTGGAGAATCTAACAGAAAAATTAGGCAAAGCATGCTATGGCACTGTAGTTGGTTCTAACAGCTACAAATTCTGAAGGGGAGGTAGAAAAGCTATTAATTAGGATAATCTTTTTAAAAAGATATAATTGCAGAAAAGGCACACACTTATACCACACAATCTGAAGATAAATAAAAATAACATCAATTCAACAAACAAGTGTTTTCTCAGGAACCAATTCTCATTTGTGAGAGTTATGATCAATTTTAGTTAGTCTTTCCACTTGATCAGCGAAAGGAAGAGAAGCCAATATTTTTACACACATATTAGAACATCTTTTGGAAATTGTAACTCAACTACACATAGTTCTCTTAAAAACAAAACAAAAAAAACCCAACAACGACGACGACGACGACGACGACACAACAAAAAAAACTTTAAACCTAGAAAACTTTAAGCACTGGGACCCTTCTCTGAAAAGTCCACTTCTTCAAAAAAGATAAAAGAAACAGGACTGAAATGACCAGAGCTGTGTGGGGAATCTCGAGTATTTCTCTTGTCTGCTTTAGAACTACACGGCCACTACCTTTACCTCACTAAAAGTTGCGGAGAATATATATGAATGTCATAAATGTACTGTTAAATAAGAAACTGTTTCTCATTAAGAACTATGTTTCTAAACTAGTTAGATGGCAAGATTATGAAATCAGATAATTAGCCAGATTAGCAATCATTTCCAAGTAAATAATACTCATTTCTCACTCGTATCTGCCCACCTGGGGTGCAAACTGTGTAGGAAATGGTTGTGTCATTCTCACAGTGGCAGGGGCTGACTGGAACTGCTTCTGATAGACAATGCTGTTCATTTTGCTGGACTGGCTGTTCGGACTTGTGGAAGTAGCCCTTGGAAAAAAGCCATCACTGGTCAGTACAGTAGTGCCAAATAAATAATGCTGTTAGATTTTTAGAGACATTGCTCTTGGAAGATTCTTCGTATGTGGTAGCTGATGAAAATTTACCAAGGTGAGTTACCAAACATTATGGTAGTGGAGAGACACTGGAGGGGCAGAGGTGAGAAAGATTACTAGCTAGATTTGCCCTGTATTTAAAAAAAAAAGTTCTTAAAAGTATGGTAAAACATACACATTCTTAATTTAATAGCTTAACATTTTAGATTAAACTATCAGAATATCTTGTGCTTACCACAGGCCTGGTGACATAGTAAATATCTAACAAACAAATTGTGTTTAGTTATTTGGAAATTCAAATGCCCATTTTACCGGAAGGGACTAGATGTTGGTGTGGTGCTTCTACCGCTGATTGGAGGTGTGCCTGGTTTTATATCAATGCCACTTCCAAAGGCTTTCAGTTCCATTTCAGACATCTGAGAAAAAACAGAAAAGACTTAACATTTCTGGAATTCCATAAGCTAAAGAGGCAAAGAATTTTATTCATTTATTTATTTATTTGACAGAGAGAGAGAGAGACACAGCGAGAGAGGGAACACAAGTGAGAGAGAGGGAGAAGCAGGCTTCCCGCTGAGCAGAGAGCCCGATGCGGGGCTCAATACCAGGACCCTGGGATCATGACCTGAGCCGAAGGCAGATGCCACCCAGGTGCCCCAAGGCAAAAAATCTTAGTACAAAAATCCTGTAATTAAGTTTCAAATAACATGGAATTATCAAGGCCATATTTGTGGGTGAAAAGTCTTAAGAGATAGTGTAAACCTAATTCTTTCACAAAATTTGTGAATTCTTCGTTATCAGGTAAAAACCAGAGGAAGTCAAACACATCAGTAGATTTAAAAAGTAAAAAAAAAAAAAGGTACACTGGGGCTTGGGGTGCCTGGCTGGCTCAGTAGGTGGAGTGTGCAACTCTTGATCTTGGGGTTGTAAGTTCAAGTGCCACACTGGATGTAAAATTACTTTAAAAATAAAAAAAAAAAATCTTAAAAAAAAAAGCATATCAGGGTTTGAGATTTACTAGAGGGTGGTAAAAACTGATGCATTTTTTTTTTATAGATACACAGATATACACATCTCAACATATAGCCTTAAATTCTCGAAGAAACTGTCAAATTTCTCTTCACTTACTTTTCCTGTGGTTGCAATCATGCTATGCTGTGTTCCAGCAGGGATTAATCCTCTGAAAGGCTGGCTTACTTGTGCAGGACGACTCAGGCTCTGGGCCTGGGCCTGTGGAGTGGTATGCTGTAATGGGGGCTGAAGAGTCTGAGGCAGAGCAATTAAAGGCTGCCCTGTAGATCCAAAATTAGGTAATGAAAGCTGGGATGCTGGTAAAGGTACTGTAACCTAGAAAATAAGCAAAAAGAAATTGCGGCAATTTACTTATACCTGTCATCTGTATGTCCCTATAACTATCTATACAACTCTTCAAAATCTTTTGAGTAACAGTTTAAACAGAATACTTCGATCTATTAATATATTTCACATGTTATCTTTTGCTTAACTACCTCCATTCTTTTATTAAAGGTGTAACAATAAAACAGATTAGTAGTGCAGACACTATATATCATTATGAAGATCTTTGAATCCATGGTATGTGTCTAATAAACACATAATACAATGAAGTCATGGGATACAATTTAAGAAACAGTGTTGTTGCAATTTCCCAAACAGACATTTCTATACTGTTTTCAGGTCTGACTAAAATGAGTTTTAGGAGAAGAAAAATAACCTTTCAGTTTTCATACAAACGGTATTTAATTTGAATGTCAGTAAGGTAATAAATACATTTATGAATTTTCACCCCTAAAATAGCCACCAAAATTAGTTATAAGAAAATGACTAATGGTTTGCCTCTCTCCTTCAGTCCTCCACGAACTTTTAGACAGCAGATTTATGACACTGCTAGGAGATCGTGCATGTCTGTCATTTACAGTCTGTCATACTCTGCCACACTGTTCTAAGTATTATATTAACCAGTGTGATGGTCTTTAGAGTCCTCCTTCCCCCCCTAGCATAGATGGGTAAAGCACTTCTCACGCTTACACGTAACTGTATGTCCTGGACAATGGTTTTCGAACTTTTATATTCATGGAATCCTTTGTTAAAATAAATGATTACATGGAAACCAATTTAAAACAAAGAGCCAAAAAGCAGAAATGACTGGAGTGGGGCTGAGGAGGTGCTGTGGCACTGAGCAGGTTCCACCACCAGTGGACCCCATGGAATTCCTAGGACACCTCAGAGCAAAGTCTGAAAACCACTGTCCCATCTCCCCATCTTGGTTCTATTTAAATTGCCAAACAACAACAAACGCAGTAAATGTAATAATAATAATAATAATAATAAAGAAAATTGAGGAAATTTACCATGCCATAGTTTACCTGCTGGAGAGCACTTGGTGACTGGGCAGTGTTATAAAAATTTGTCTGACCAGGCTGTTGTACTTGTCCAGAATAAAGATTTGAAGCCTGGGTAAGATTTGCTCTGGCCTAGAAAAAATTGTGTAAGAAAACAGCATTAAGATGGAAAAATTTCCAATTCAGACATCAAGGGTGTGGCTTCAAAACAATCTCTAAGAATTTTAGTATTAGATAAAAAGACCTTCATTTTTTTCACTACATCTTTTAACATTTTTTCTTTAAAAACTGTTTTCTTAAATAATCTGCTGCACAGGAAGATGATGATAGTGCATGACTCTAGCCCCTGTGCTCCTGTCTTACCTGGAGGAGATGTGTATCAATTAGTTGGGAACCTCCTAGTCCCGATGCCTGACCCAGCTGATGTTCATACAATATAGGAATAGGCTGCGTATTTGAAGTTTGTTGAAAGGCAAGACCTGACTGTGCCTTTGCAAGTTCCTGGTGTTGGACAGCTGGAAAGTTGTGGATGGCAGTACCAGAAAGAACCACAGATGGCTGGGACAGACTGCTTTGCATAAAGGCTGGCTGAGACCTACACAGGCATTAAAAATGAAAGACTTGTGTTAGTAGTCGATTCTATTTTGGAATCTGGAAATCCCTGGAATGAGTATCCCAAATGACCAAGTACTCTAATAAGCACAATTAAGAAAAGAAACAGAGAATGCAGACTGTGTCTAAGGTACTTGTTTCATGATTTAGAGCCCCATACACAACAAAGTTCTAGGGAAAGGCTTGCTCTTCCCGAGAAACTAACAAGCTTTTCTCCTCTTGAACAACGAGAATAATTCTCTTTTTGATGTGTTCACTAGCAAGCTCAGAACCAAATCTGTTCTTCCCTTTGGTATTAACATTTTATTCAAATTTACAGCACAAATAGCTGACTTTTATTATTTGTATTTCATTACTCCACTTATATATACACGTGTGTGTGTGTGTGTGTTTTTATAAAAGATTTTATTTGAGAGAGAGAGAAAGAGCTCAAGTGAGTGGGGAGAAGGGGAAAGGGAGAGGGAAAGAATCGCAAGCAGACTCTGCTGAGGGCGGAGTCTAATGCAGGGCTCCATCTCACCACCCTGAGATCATGACCTGAGCCGAAACCAAGGGTCAGACTCTTAACCAACTGAGCCACCCAGGCGCCCCATATATTTCTTATAAGAAATCTCAAGACCTCTACAGAATGAAGCAGAGTAGTAGTTCACCATCAGTTCACCATCAGAAACCACAAAGTTTCTGTTTGTTCTTACTGAGGTATAATGGAGATTTAACACTGTATTAGTTTCAGGTTCACAACATAATGATTCAATATTTGTATGTATTATGAAATGATCATCACAGTAAGTCTAGTTAACATCTGTCCCCATACACAGTTACAAAAAAACTTTTTTTTGGTGAGGAGAACTTTTTTCAAGATCTACTTTCTCAGCAAATTTCCCGTTTTTGTTTTTAAGAGAGGGAGAGAGAGAATCCCAAGCAGGCTCCACAGCCAGCATGGAGCCCAAACGCAGGGCTTGATCTCACCACCCTGTGACCATGACCAGAGCTGAGGTTAAGAGTCGGATGCTTAACTGACTGAACCACCCAGGTGTCCCCCAGCAACTTTCAAATCACAACACAGTATTATGGTCAAAGGATATAAATTGCTAGTTGTAAGATAAGTCATGGGGATGTAATGTACAGCATGGCTGACTATAGTTAATACTACTGTGGCATATTTAGATGGTTTTAAAAAAAACTACAATGCTGGAATCTAACTTCAGACTACCCTCCTACCTCTGGAATGGGGGCCTTCAAGCTATACTTTTAAAAATGCTAAGATAAAAACTAACTATATCAAAGTACTGGATTAAAGATAATATTATCAATAAATAACATCATTATGCTTTGTTAAAATTGACTTTTGTGGCAGAAACAAAAGCCATTAAGCAGGAGTGCTAGAATAGGGTCACAAGCAGTCTTTAAGCCTATGTGTCAAATATAAATTGGGAAGCATATTGTTATAAACTACCGAGTCCTGGGGTGCCTGGGTGGTGCAGTCGATTAAGCGTCCAACTCTTGGATTCAGCTCAAGTTGTGATCTTGGTGTTCTGAGATAACAAAGCCTTGCATCAATCAGGCTTTGTGCTCAGTGTGGACGCTTTCTCCTCTGCCCCTCCCCCAGTGTGCTCTCTCTCTAAAATAATGTTAAAAAAAAAAAAAGAAGGAAAGAAAGAAAAGAGAAGACAAACCCCACAACTACCCTGTCCTGGCAGAAGTTAAATTCAGGGATTCTGTATTAATAAACACTATGCTGATGAGGTTGCAAGAAAGAATAGCAGAATGATGTGGCAGGGATACAAACAACTGCTTTCAAAGTCTAAACCTGTGCCTTCCAATACACTTGTCATTAGTCACAACTACATATACAGCTTACATTATTTTTCTATGGAACAGGCCCGGTCTTAAGAAGTATATCTTCCAAGGCAATCATTAAAATGGGGATTACAAATACAAAATGTCAGTGCACTGCTACTCCATCTCCCATGGCTGTTGAAGATATTACTAATTAATCACCGAGCTCTTTTTTGCACAGCTAGAAAGTAGCCCCAAACTTTCCAACAATGTTGCAAGTAGCTAATACCAATTAAAAGGAGATTTCCTTAATCACAAAGCTAACTTACAGTGACTCTTTCAAAAACAACAGTTTCTTCTCTACTTGTCATCACTATCCCCACTGCCTTTGTTCCCTGCCTGGCACTCTCCACCCGGGCTCCTGCCTCCTATATGCTATTCTCTGCCAAGCCCCCACGCACATCCCAAGTGAGGGGCGGATTTACAGCTGCTGTGGCAAGGTGGCATGCAGCCTTTTAGGTCCCTTAGCAACTATTTCCTCTGATTTCCAATTGTTATGGGACTGTTGTTCTCCTCGTCTTCAAGAATATTTAAGGTCTCGGGGTGCCTGGGTGGCTCAGGCGTTAAGCATCTGCCTTCGGCTCAGGTCATGATCCTGGGGTCCTGGGATCGAGCCCCGCATCGGGCTCCCTGCTCGGCAGGAAACCTGCTTCTCCCTCTCCCACTCCCCCTGCTGGTGTTCCCTCTCTCGCTGTGTCTCTCTCTGTCAAATAAATAAATAAAATCTTAAAAAAAAAAAAAAAAGAATATTTAAGGTCTCACTTTGTTCAATAAAGTCTTGACTGAAACTACCAGAAGCTAAGTTTCAGGACCTACAATCAACATGCTTAATTATTGAAAGGCATTTTATAAAAGGGTCATCCTAGCTTCTGGGGGAAAAGAAGGAGCAGTAGGGATATGGCAAGAAGGCTCAGCAGTTACAAAAGCACGTACCTATATGGCTGAAGTGAAGAAGTGAATAACTCTTGAGCCTGGGACGCAGCAGGCCCAGCACCCAGACTCAGCTGGGCTTGGTGCTGTCCTTGTAGCGGCGCATAAATGGGGATCGGGATCTGCTGAACTGAAGTTGGCTGCAATGCAATAAAAAACACATGAACACCACACACACAAATCACAGTATTTGGGAAAATAAAAATCTGAGATATGAAAAGAATACATATATATATATAGATATATATCTATATAGATCTATATCAGCTTCCTTTTAAAACAAAACCAAATGTAAGCATCTAAATTTTCCTTTCAATTAATTATTTACTCTACAGTGTTAGCCATTAAGCTTTGGATAATTTGGGGAAGTTTGAAAATTTTGCCAATACATATCAAGGTAATCATGGATTGTCCCATGTTGTCGATAGAAGATTTTAACTTCTAAGAGCCTTTATTTGTAGCCTAAGATATCTATTACACCATTAGCATGCCAAGAAACAAATACATGATGGAAGAAGTCTGTGGTTTACCTGAGAGAGACCTGGTTGGAAGCCTTGTTGTTGAGCCAAGGATGGTGGAGCCAAGCGTGCATGTTGGGTACTGAATAAATGACTTGTGTCCATATAGAAAGCAGGGATTTGAGCTATATAGACCATCAGGAGAAACAAGCAGTTTTAAATGTCAAAGCTTCAGAATTTTCCAAATAGTAACTAAAAACCAAGTTTTGTAGCAGATTTCAAATTGAGTGAGCCCACTGAAACCTAATACAGCCAAGGAAAAACTAGAATGAAAAGACAGAAAACTTCTAGCAGACAGGTATATACAAATTAAAACAAAATTCTAGTACAGTTAACCCCTGAACATGGGTTTGAACTGCGTATTTTTCTTTTCAAATAATTCAGTGCAGTATTGTAAATGTCATTTTCTCCTTATGATTTTCTTAGCAACATTTCTTTTCTCTAGCTTACTTTATTGTAAGAATGCAAGGTATAATACATATAACATACAAAATATGTGTTAATGAACTGTTTATGTTATCAGTAAGGCTTCTGGTCAAAGGTAGGATATTTGTAGTTAAATCTGGAGGACTGAAAAGTTTTATGTGGATTTCTGACTGTGTAGGGTGTCGGCACCCCAACCCTTGCATTGTTCAAGGGTCAATTGTACTTGTGAGGGTATGGAAAAACAGACACTCATACACTGCCAATGGGGTATTAACTAGTGAAATCGGACATGACCTACTCAAAGTGAAAATGAACCTACCGGTTTACCAGCAAATCTATTCTAATTTTATATCTAGTTACTAGAATTTAATAAAATATTTCAAAGGAACTGGTATTTAATAACTGAAAGAATTTGGTTTATATTCTTAACATATTTCTATGTATTATATAAATTATTTTGTGATCTGCTCTTTTTACATAATAGTATGTTTTGGAGAACTTCCCGTATTATTTTTAATTTGTCACATTATAAACAATACTGCAATGAATGAACTCTCCTATATATGTCTCTGATTAATAGGTAAATTTATCTATATGAGATTCCTATGAAAATTGTTACTACAGTTAAGTATGTACATATAAAATATTCTGGTACTTTTCTAAAATTATGTCAATTTATATACTAACCAGCAATGCATTTTAAGACACTATTAATAAGACCTTTGACCCTTATAGAAACTGGGTATTATCAATCTTTCTAATATTTCCCACACAGAAAGGCAAGAAATAGCCTCATTGTTCTTTTATTTTGAATTTAAATCATTAGTGATTTTGAATATTTTTCAAATATTTACTTACTTTTTAACTAAGATTAACATTGTGGTATTTAGTAGGGTAAGTTACCCCAGTATCCAACATACAGTTTTTTTCTTCTTTGCTAATCTTAGGTTTATTCTTCCCTATGAATTTTATTATTGATTTGTCAAGTTTCGGGTAATAAAGTTTTATAACTTGACTAGAATAACATGAAATGTGTAAGTTATTTTGCAAATTATTAGACACGAATCTAATATATATGTAACATACGTGTAAGAAAGAACTGCCAAGAGCCTCCCCAGAATACTTATCAAAGACATTAAATTCTATGATGAAACAAATCTGCAAAGCAGATCAAAAAATAGTTAAACTTGAGCGAACAAAAGTATGCCCGCAAACAATTCTTCTGACTCCCTTATGTGCCTGCCACCCCCCCGCCCCCAGCTCTTACCTGCTGCCGACTGGGACACGTAGACCTGCGGGCTCTGCTGCTGCTGCTGGGCAATAAGGGAAGGCACACAGCTCAACTGTGAGAAATGACCCGCCGACGGCAGGCTGCTCGTCTGTAACTGCTGGGGCTTCACTTTACAAATGTTAGGAGGATCTGATGTGCTTGTAGATTTTGTACTCAAAGAAGAGGTAGTGTATGTACCAGCTCCTATATGTGGGAGAGGGGAAAAGGCAGCGTATCGTAAAGTGCCATAGTGGTTCACTGTAAAAACAACTCAAGCACCCGCTGGACACTGGAAAATTCACGTTTATGCCCTGCATGTGCTTAAGTAACAATCACCAAATGTAAACAAGACTATAATATCTGGAGAAATATAGTACAATAGAAAAACGCAAAGAGAAGGAAGTTAAAAGATTAAACAAAATAAGGTGGCCAAGAGCCTATAGGATTGTTAGTTTAGCCTCAAGCTAATAGTTTTTTAATCATCACAAAGAAAAGGATGGTCAAGAGCTTCATTCATTTATACAGAAGGACAAAATGCTGCCCCTTAGGAATAATTAAGAATGTAGGGGTGCCTGGCTGGCTCAGTTGGAACAGCACCAACTCTTGATCTCAGGGTCACAAGTTCAAGCGCCACATTGGGTGTAGATATTAATAAAATAAAAAAAAAAGTAAATGCACCTGGAAAGATCACAACTGCTCCTAAAAAGTCATGTAAACAAAAGGTCAGATCTTTCTTCTTTCCAGCAGAATACCTTACAGGCAAATATCTTAAGGGTAATCTTAAGACCTTCATTCATTTATGAATAAATGAATACATATTTATTTATTTAAAGATTTTATTTATTTATTTGACAGAGAGAGAGAGAGAGAGAGAGACAGCGAGAGAGGGAAAACAAGCAGGAGGAGTGGGGGAGGGAGGAGCAGGCTTCCCACTGAGCAGGGAGCCTGATGCGGGGCTCGATCCCAGTACTCTGGGATCATGACCGGAGCCAAAGGCAGATGCTCAATGGCTAAGCCACCCAGGCGCCCCTCATTTATGAATAAACATTTAAACATTTACTAAGGTCAGGCATAAACATAAGAACACGTAAGTGCTACACCTTAATAATCATTAAGGTGAAAGGGGCCTTTAGAGATCACAAATGCTCCTTAACAGCCATATAAACTTAAGGTTATACTTAGTCCTCACTCTGCCTGTATATATACCAGCAAAAAACAGGTATATAATAATACCTTAAAAAGAAAACAAACTATTAATAAATAAGTAGAATTATAAAACTTAAGATCTTGAAGGGTCAATTAGTTCTGTTGATCAGTGAGTGTTGATGACTCTAATACTGGAGTGAATGACAATATTGCTATCTGATTAAAAAGTGAGATGCAGTCACATCATTATTTTCAGATTTCAAATGATGTTTGATCTAAGAGAGGACCCAAGATCAAGGTACCTTTGTTCTTCCACTTGAGTCTCTACCAGTAGGATGACTGGGCAAGAAATATAAAAATTTATCCTAATTGAGGAGAGTGTGGGGAAACCAGACCTGGAAGAAAGAAGTACACTTGACCCTGTAACAATGCAGGTTTAAACCGTGTGTGGGTCCACTTATACGCAGACTTTTTTCGATTAAATACAGTACAGTACTGTAAATGTATCTTCTGATTTTAATAACATTCTCCTTTCTCTAGCATATTTTATTGTAAGAATACAGTTGTACGTTACAATACCTGTAACATACAAAATATGTGTTAATCGGCTATTTATGTTATCAGTAAGGCTTATAGTCAATAGTAGGCTCTTAGTAGTTAATTTGGGGGGAGTGATTTTTGGGTTTCTGACTGCATGTGTTGGTCGGCAAGTATCAGTGCCTCTAACCCCTGTGTTGTTTAAGGGTCAACTGTGACGGAAAGGGAACCTTCCCAGTCCCTTTATTTCCTAATCTCTTCACCATACTGTATTCCTGGTTGCTTTATAGCCCCAACCCCTACCCACCCAAATGACTGGGGCCCCAGCTAGTAAGCATAATGAAGATGTCTTACAAATGGATAGTAGGGAATGCATTAAATGGTCTTAAGGAGGGAAGAGAAATAGAACATGCTCTTTGATTTGAATCTGTTTGTCTTAATACATACTTTTGATTCCACATTAACATCAAAATAACTGTAGTACATCCCAAAGACCAATTCTTTTGGTACAGAATGCCAGAATAATGAATAAAAACAAAACAAAACAAAAAAGACCCCCCAAAAAACCAGTAGAACAATCACTAAATGAGAACCAAAGAAAGTAAATTCTGTGCTGGATATATCTTTTATCTTTTGGAAAGCAGCTTTTGCTGCTTTGGAAACATTACCAGGAAAGCCTGAAAGGAAATTTCTGTTTTCAATAGAAGAAACATGGTTATACATATGGTAAAAGGGTATACTTTCCTAGAGTCAAGCATTTCAGCATTTACATTCAACTGTAAAGCCCCCAAATGAAATATAGTTTAATGAAAGGATTACGTGCTAGTGAAAAATTAAAGGAAGAAAAGCACTTTCTAACTTGGGGTGTTGATGGACTCTCCTTAAAAACAAGCAAAACAACCCCCCCTCCCCCCGGGGCAAAAAACCCAATATATATCACCTACTCAAATAACAAACTGGAAATTCTCTACCCCTAACTCTTCACCAGAAAATATATGCCATCCGAAAAGATTTAGGCCAACAGCTCCTTCAAATTAGATACAGACCACAAAAATTTACCACCTGTGTGATTCTGTATTATTTCTGAGTTGGACTAATTAGCTGTATATGAGTTAAAAAATAAAAATCAAAAGATGAATTTTATAGAAAAATGTAGGAGAACAAGATAAACATCTTTTCACCAATTACTTATTAATGCCTATAATGGGGGCAGGGGGGCATGACACGGAGGGCATGGGGGTGGGCAGAAGGTCCAGCAAGCAAAGTGTTTTAGTAAGCCATCAATAACTGTCAAACTAAAATTGGAAGAGGGGCTAAGAGAGGGGAGGGTGTAAGAATGGCAAGAAGAGTTTACAAAATAGCTGATAATCAGATCTTGTGCAGTCTTACATATTTTATAAATAATAAATTTGGGGGGATAGTAAACAGGAAAAGATCATAAGAAATTTTAAATAATTACGACATTTAAAGGAAAGGTATAAAAATCTTCTACCTGATAGTGATGTTGTGGGAGTGACTGAAGCAACAGGAATCTGAGGCATGGATGCACTTGAGAATGAACTGTAATTGGCAGTGCTTGGTCCACCGGCACTACTGCTGACTCCACTTGCAATTGGAGGTGCTGTGGAAGTTACTGGAGATCCCTTCTCCCTCACATTTGGAGAATTCTCCCATGCCTTGCGTGCAGACTCCATCTACAATAAAATGGACATTTTTTTAAAAGCAAAAAAAACACAAAAACAAAAACAAAAACCCCAAAAAACACTATGCTAACACAGAATACGCAAACATATGTGTGTGTATATTTTTAAATCCCAAATATAATCTTTCAAAAAATGGCAAAAATAAAAGATTAAGACCCCTAAGGCTTTCAAACCTTTCACTTTCCCTTTATCTTTTGTTCCTTTACTCTAATTGGGAGGCAGTGGGCTGTAATTATGTCTCTAAAGAAAGCTTGTTGACAGCTTTGGCAAAGAAGTCAGCAAAATATAAAATCACGCTTCTGTACCATGTAAATACGAGTCCCTATCCCACTGGTGAATAAGGAAACAAATACCATGACCCTTTAGGACTGACCTAACGCTCTGATTCCAGTCAGAAAGGCACTAAAGGCCCTCCATAAATACCCACTCCTTCCATTCTTTCTCTGTAAGGCAGCAGGTTCTCAATGGCAGATGACAGGTACCTTTTGTTTGACTGTTTTATGTTCAGTGTCTTAAAAGGCCAAGTAACCAACCAGATAGGTTTTAGGCTTGGGTGCAGTAAAAATATGTCTTGTTTTAGATCCAGACCTCATCAAGCATTTCAGATACTGACTGCTGCCATTTGTATTTGTGGCTACAGGTTGTAGCTGTAGTCTCTTAGTTTCTTAAAATGTAGAAACGGATTGGGGTGCCTGGGTAGCTCAGTCAGTTAAGCATCCAACTCTAGTTTTTGGCTCAAGTCATGATCTCAGGGTTGTAGGACTGAGCCCTCAGTCAGGCTCTGCGTTGGAAATTCTCCCTCTCCCTCTGCTCCTCACCCTGCCTGTGTGCCCCCTCTCTCTTTCTAAAATTAATAGAATCTTTTTAAAAAATGTAGAAACACATCTTATTTTATCTATATAGACCAGTGCTATTCAACAGACATATAAATGCAAGTCATATGTATAATTTTAAATTTTAATAGCCACATTTAAAAAAATAAAAATAAAGAGGTAATACTAATTTTGATGACATGTTTTATTCAACCCAGTGTATCTACAATACAATTAAAACCTATAATCAACATAAAAATGGACATGTTTTAACTTTTTAAGTATTAACATTTCAGATTAGATAAGTATTAACATTTCAGATCCAGGGTATTTTATTTTACACTTACAGCACATACTACAACTTGGATCAGCCACATTCAAGTGCTTAATAACGACACGTGGCTAGTGGATCCTAAACTGAGGGCACAGATGCAGGTCCTCAACAGGAAGGAAACAGATACATAGATTGTGAAGTCTTTACTACTAGTCAAAATACTGAGCTGAGGAAAAAATAAACAAAAAACCCCACAAGGTAATCTACAAAATTCAGCTACCAAAAAATCAAGTAACAATTATTAATACCATAGTTAAGAAGCTGTCAGTCCTTGAAGTACCAACTTTAAAAATTTTAACCTTATTTTAACTGTAAGAATGATAAATCGTTATGTATCTTCCCTGCTTTCTTGTTAAAACACGTTACTTATAATTTAACTTTTTCTTAGATGACTAACATCATCACTATAATACCAAAACATGGGACACTTTGTTTGCTTCAGTCTTCTCACAATCACCTTGATAGTTTCAAATGTGTTTTATTTTAAAACAAAAATCTTGAGAAGTAAAAATAAATAAATAATTTTAAAAAATTTAGAAGTTAGACAAAATGTAATTTGTACTGAGATTTTATGGTTTAGAGCAGTTTTATAGAGCACATAATGCCTTTTATACTAGTTTTGTTGTGTTGAAACACATAAATTACAGCTAATCAAACTTGTATAATATGAGGGCCACACACATGTGGCTTCATTTCATTTCTTCAGCAACAAAGAAATTTAGATTCTATTTTTGGAAATTCAAGGAAACAAGTACAATTATTTAATTATACTAATTTTCCCCTTGACAAATATGCTGTCAATAAAATCCATGTAATAAAACTCTTCTATACTTTATACATTACCCAAATAGAAATGTCAGAAGAAGTAGAAAAAACCAGAGAAAGTGTTAAGCTAATGAAATTTAATTTAAATTATTTCTTCTTGGAATATTAAAAACTTTTAAGTGAAAGGCAAGGTTGAATGGGTTCTCTGAAGAATTAACAACTGGCCTAAAGAATAATTTATGATCTTATATTTGCTTATGTTAAACTGGACTAGCCTTGACTAGCATGTAGTCAAAACCACACAAAAGACGCAGTACGAAACAGACTGAGATAGTCATTCCAGTGGGAAAACTATAAAGGCTGAGCAGGAACTGGCAGTAAAGAGTAAGGACTGGGCAACGATGGGGGCTGACACAAAGCAGAAATGGTTGTCTCATAAAATTTTACTTTTAAACTTCTAGAAATGAACACTGGCCAGCAAGGTTCCCCCTCTTGTGAAGACCATCAAAGATTCCCTGTCAACCAATACAGCAGCATTAGGAAGTTCTGCTATAGAGGTTTGAGGTTAAATAGTTGCCCAGATTATAAAACCAAACAAACACCAAAAATGGGATAAATATATGTACTTTAAAAACATCTTCACTTAATTTCATGTCCCTTTTTTTAACCACTGACTAATCTGGAGATGAACAACTGACTTAAAATTCTCTCAAATAACTGTAAAAAAAGCATTAGTAACATAGCTCAGTATTATAAACACAATAGATTTAAAAAAAAAGGCTTATTTTTTGGTATTAAAAAATGTCTATAATCTCTTTTGCCCTCTTTTTAAAAAATTATCCAACAAAAATCAAATCAAAATCACTTGTATTAATAAATTACCTCTTCATAAAATATTCTAATTATTACAGTGCATTCATTCACTTCACACAGTTTACAGGAAAGACAGAAAATCAGCAGTCTTACCGTTACGGGAACATAGGATATAAAAAACCAAAACAAAACCAAAAAAAATGCAACACACCAAGCCAGTTGGTTTTATACACAACTAATATACTCAAAAATCAAAGTCTCTATATAAACATGAAATATAAATGCTTTCCTGTATTTTTAAGACAAAATTCACAAGCATAATAGGCCTCCCTTTAAAGTGGTATTAGAAGTTAATAAAATTTTAAGGTATAATTTGACATAACTCTATTTTCTCAGCTTAGTATTGCTGCTTACCATACAAAATGAATAAAAATACCAAAAGAGTATTTTTAACTTATGTACCCTAGCATGCATCAAGGACCTTTAGAGAAGGTTGTTGTACATACCTTGAAGGTGAGGCTGAAAGTAGTGGGAGGAGCTGAAGTTAGGCTGGAGCTCTGTTGTATAGTCTCCCTCTTAGGGAGGGGGAGGGTGTTGGGCAAGGGCACCTGAAAAGGAAGGCAACACATATCATAATCTAAGTCTGCTACAAAAGCCCCATTACAGATAATGCTAATGTACTCTTTCTTAGGGTGTTTATTTTTCTTCAGAGCCAAAAGGAATATCTGATTAGAGATACATTGTGTCTGCATTAATTGATAATTCTGGACATCTAAGAGAAATACTATCTGCTTTTTTAATGCATATAATTACAGAAAAAGAATCTGTCCCAAATATAAGGTACATACTTGAAGGCAGTACCTCATGTATTTTAATGTGTACAACAGTCACCTGGGGATGTTATTAAAGTGCAGAGTCTGGTCAGTTGGTCTGGGGTAAGGCCTGAAATTGTGCACTTCAAATGCAGTGATGTTGCTGGTCAGTGGACCATACACTGTGTAGCAAAGCTCTAAGGAATATAATTTCCACCTTTAAGGGATCCATAGATGCTATGAGAAGCATTTAAAATGATACTGTAAACATTAAGAAATTAACTTCTATCCTGCAGTATAGTCATTTTTTTTTTTAAAGATTTTATTTATTATTTAACAGGGAGAGACACTGTGAGAGAGGGAACACAAGCAGGGGGAGTGGGAGAGGGAGAAGAAGGCTTCCTGCGGAGCAGGGAGCCCAACGAGGGGCTCGATCCCAGGACCCTGGGATCATGACCCGAGCCGAAGGCAGACGCTTAACGATTGAGCCACCCAGGCGCCCCTATAGTCAACATTCTTATAACTAGACTCAAGAATAAAAGTAAAATCGGGAGGAAAGTACGGAATACCACCACCACCCTGTTACATTAAACAAATTGCTTCACTATAGTTTTAACATGATTATGGCAAATATTTTTAGAAATGTGAAGATATTAGAAACTCATTAGCCATATCTTTTTCCTTTAAGTCTCTGGATCTTGAAAATTTTATTATGTACTACTGTATGACTGATTTTAATGGTTCATTTATTCAGAGAAAATGACTGAGATACTTGGAGGTTTTAAGATAATCACTTTGTGGTACTATGGAGTATCTACCAGAGATTGATAATACTATGCACTACTTAATGGAGATGACTAAATATAAATCTTTAAAATAGCTGTGCCAGGAATAATCAAAAATACCACCTGCATTTAAATCTTTTAAGACACTCAAGATTCAAAATGATTGTCGTTATTAGGTAACACTAAGCAATAAATAACCAGCTAAAAAATCCTGAAAAAGTAGATTAAGCTTTGATAAAGGGAGTCTTACCAAGAATAATTTTTTCAAAAGATAAAAGTTCTATGCATAAAATGGAACCCTCAACCACACTAAGGAGAAAGGAGCATTTCAAAAGGTCCTAAAATTTTTCCCATGCAGGACAGTTGTTTTTAACACATTAGGCAAGTTCAGAATCACCACCATACTCGGCAGAAAACGCAATACTGTGAAATCATTCCAAACTGATGACCATTTGTAATGCTCCCTGACCCAAAATGGATGTTTGTTTTCAAACATGCTCTGGATACACAGCTAAAAATCAAATGTAGACTGTTTGCTTAGATACAAGACTGGGTCTCTCCCCTTCAGTTGTCCTGCATGCACGAGTCATATTACATTTTAATTAGATCACACAGAAAACCATTAAAACACTCAATATGGATATTTCCAGTGACATGTAAGTGTTCTGAGAATAATCTTTCCTTCCTTACTCGTATTTCAGAAATCACATTTTTAGAGGGTGATCTGGCATGCTTTCTCGAAAAAGTGACATCTAAGAAATATACTCTATATTTTTTAAATGAGAAAAGACACGATTTAAGTAAAATTAAACTTTATTGACACATTATTGATTCCATATTTGGTAACTGACATAGTGCCACTGACAGGGAGTCTTTCTTTCCTTCCCAAATTTCCCATTACTTCTTAAAGGAAGTTAAATAAATGTAAGACTTCCTCCAAAAGGCCAGGGGAAAAGGATCTGGCACATCAAGTGAAGTTCTACTACATCAGAAAGCTGGAGAAATCATAGTAATTGGCTCCTACAAAGCTCTCCTGCCACAAAGAGAAAATGTGTGACACAGTCGCTTCTTTCTCTTTTCCTCAAGCTCTACAGCCCGACTATCGAAGTTGGATTAAATGATCCCTAATGCATCTTGCCTCTCTACAATTCTATACTTGATGCTAGAAAGAAGAATAGACAGCATAGGAAAAATACTGTAAGGCATACAATTTTTATTCTTAAAATGCCAGAGTTAAAACCCTTTGTGAGAAACCTTTAAATATATCTGTGAAGGAGATTTTTGCTAAGAATGAGCCTTTGCTCATTATAGAGAGCTGTGTTTAAAAAAGAGAGCAGCTGACCAAATTTCTACCACACCTGCCCTCCGAAACAAAGGTCATACATGTGACTTCTAAAATGCTTTTCTACAGGGGGTTACCTAACTTGTCTGGGTTTACAATTTTTTCGCCTGTCAGTCAATGAACTAGGCAAAATGATGGACTGTACTGCCTTAACGTAATCCTGAATTATAACATAGCTGTTCTGGAAAACTACAGCCTAAAAATTTACATGACTTACTACCACTTTTTAACACAGCATTTAAGAGTTTCTGAAGTACTTACATATACATTACAGCTCAAACTTCACTACAGGATTGTTGCTAAGGTACAGCAAAAAAAAAAAAATTTTTTTTTTCAAGTTTAAAAAGAAACCCCTGAATTCTTGGTAACACCCTGATTGCCTTTTTGTTTTGAGCGAGCTTTCACTGCATTGTAAAAAGGTTTAAGAACAAAATCACCAACCAAATAAATTACTGAACTTGCAGAATGTAGAAGGAAGAACAAAAATTCTTACCAGATCCAGGTTAACAGGATTAGTACTTATGAAACTGAGCCTAAGTTTTGACTATTTTTGCTAATTATTAGTGCTCCAAAATGCAAATTCACTACAACCCTTTCCCAGACAAGAATTAAACACTGGTCACACACTATGTATTAGATAACAATAGCCAGGTTCCTAACCACACTTTCCACATTTGAGGTTGATTACTTACATTATTAACCAAAGTATCCTCCATCTTTGCATTATTAGTAGCCACAGTGTTAGGCAGAGAAGAAGAAGGTGTAGTATAGTCTGTTACAGACTCCTGTGGAGTAGTAATAGAAAAAAAAATACGTTGTAGACTAAATTAATAACTCATTTTCTAATGGCAGCCTAACAGTTGTAAAGTTGTTTTGGAGGAAAGCAGGAGAGGAGAGCAGATCTTAAGACTCAAGTCACTCAAATCTTAAAGACTAATACTGTGATAAAACAAATGTGGACTCACCACGGAAGTGGTAACATTTCAACTATTGCCAGGTCCTGTACATTTTTTAAAAATGCATTGCTGTATTACATGTCAACTATAATTCAACTAAAAAATTGTTAATAATTTAAATGCATGCACAGTACTAGGAAGTTGCCAACAGTGCTATTTATTTCTGTGGGTTACTAAGGGTTACTAAAAGAACTGTGTGGTTCTCATAATCTATAGCTTACTTTCAACTACTGATTATGTCAAGATTTTAGTTGTTGCAATTAGGTTTTAGGATAAACTTGTTTATCATCATGAACCTCTTCTTTAAATATGGTAGAGGTGGATCATAAGAGTTTTTATTTACATATACTGACTGTATAGCAATTAAGAGAGAAAAATATACAAATAACACGAAAGTTCCCACTTACCTTTCTTCCCAATATGTACCAGAGTGAACACAAAGTGGCAGATACAAATTTTGCTATTCCCACAAATATGAGTCCATATAAGTCACTCTGTTTCCTGGCATCTTGCCTTAATAATTGTATTTTTAAAGATGGTCCCTAAATTCAAGTTAGTTATTTCCTCTGGTGCTCAACCAATGAAACAATGATCTATTCCAACTCGGAAGAAAACTGCCTATACTGGAGTTACTGAAAATTTAATTTGATTTAGTTCCTGACTTCAAAATCTTACTAGTGGGCAAGATAAGGTGCCACTGTAACTCCATTAATAAAATAAAAATCTAGAGCAATCCTTTAAAAGCCTGTAAACCCAGCAAAAAGCATTCTAATCTTATGTACTCATTTTTCACCTGAAACTACTCAACAGTCTAGAACTGAGATTTCCACATAAAGAAATAACTTACTGTAAGGAATTTCTTTAGATCACAAATGCATACGATGAAATAAAATATTCCCTGTAGAAATAATAACCCAGATGGTTTACAGAATTATATGCCTCAAGCCAAAATAAAAGAAAAAGAAGAACAGAAAAAACAAGTATCATCACTGTTTTCCTCACTCATTTTCGACACGGTTTGCATCACCACCGCATATTGCCTACCTTCACGTTAGCGCCGTATTCCGTGGACGACACGGAAATCATCGCTCCTATTTCAGTAGACATTTCCGCAACTGCTTTGGTTTCCTTTGTTGTCACAGGATCTGAACTTCTGACTGTAGCGGGGCTTGGTTTCTCTTGACCTTCTGGCTCCACCTGTTGGGCATCTTTTACTTTTCTATTTTTTAATGAACGTTCTTTTCCAATAGGACCTGGTTTATGTTCTTTATTTTCTAGTGGACTCAAATCTGGAAGCTAAAAATTCAATGTTTATGACAAAAGGGTATCATGATCAAAGACATTCACTGAAAACTAAATTCAATTTCACAACCATTACTAGATTCTCCCATTAAAGTGTTAGTGGCTTTCATACAGTTCTATCTGGAATATGAATTATAATTTACCTTCTGGGCTTTGATAGGGCCTGCCCGTGGCTGCTTCTGCCGTTGTTCTTTAGGTTCGGGTATCTTGTCAGTAGTTTTTTCCGAAAGTACAGGCACAATTTCATTTTCATTCCCATTTGAAGCTGGAGCACCAAACTGAATTGTGTCAATTCCAATTTCAACTCCACTTTCTTGACCATTCTTTGTTCCCTAGGAAGAGAATATTTTCAAACTTGCTTATCCAAGCAGAGGTCAAATATGACCGAATGATGTATTAGTAGCACATATTTCAAAAGTACAATGGAAGGAAGTTTGAAGCGATCTATGTATTAACTGATATTGATCATGTTTTGAGAAACTTTCCTTTAGCCACTACTGATCTGTATTAAAAAGGAATAAAATGGAAACTAAGACTAAAGTTTTTATTTATTTTTGAAGATTTATTTATTTGAGAGACACAGACCACGTGTGCATGGAAACAGGAGTGGGGGGAGCGGCCAAGGGAGAGGGAGAAGGAGAGACGCTGACTCTGAGCTGAGCATGGAGCCCAGTGAGGAACTTGATCCCAGGACCCTGAGATCACCACCTGAGCCGAAATCAAGAATCAGATGCTCAAATGACTGAGCCACCAAGGCACCCAAGACTTAAGTTTTTAAAGTCCTGGCTTTAGGTGTCATGAGTTTTACTATGAGCAAATCATAGCCTCAAGTTATTTGCTCCTTTAAAACAAATGTAAAAGCAACAAACACACAAAGATAGCACCAGCAACAAATAAACAGATGAATGAGTGAGGGAAAGAAGAAAGACAGCAACACCAGTGTTACCCACTTTTAAAAAAGTATGCTTGGAAATAAAATGAAACAATGTCAAGTAAAATACTCTGTGATTGGTAATAAAGCGCACACACCTTAGGAATCCAATTAAACTGTTAATTTATGTGGAATCTTCTTTGTGCTAGGCACTGATCCAGAGAGACTCTAAGAATCTTAACTTGCAGAAGCTGCATTACAGTGAATGGAGAAAATGAACAACTAGAAAATCTGATGAGGGACATGCAAAAATAAAAATATGGTTAAGCCACTTTAGACTGGCAGACAGAAAAAGGTCCTGGGGAGGTCACACTGAAACTCAATGTAAAAGACAAAATCAGCGGGAAATGTTTCTGGCAGAGCAAACACCTAGTGTAAAGGTTAAGAATAAAAAAAAAAAAAAGGCTAGTGAGGCTGGAACATGGCAGGTATTAGGAGCAGTAGAAGATGAACAAACAGAAAGCTAGACAACACACGGTTTTATAAGCCAGAGATGTTTATAACAATTACTTAACATTTCCAGAAATAAATAGACAAAACTTGGGACAAAGTTCAACTTCAGGCTTTGATCTTATAATTAAATCATTACTTCACATCAGTTTCAGCATCCCTGAACTCTGTGTATCAATTACTGCGTAAGGTTACTGTTACATTTAACAGTGTTAACAATGTCAACATTATGAACAGGGCATGTCATTCAGATTTATTTATTTTTATTTTTTTAAGATTTTATTTATTCATTTGACAGAGAGGGACACAGTGAGAGAGGGAACACAAGCAGGGGGAGTGGGAGAGGGAGAAGCAGGCCTCCCGTGGAGCAGGGAGCCTGATGCGGGGCTCAATCCCAGGCCCCTGGGATCATGACCTGAGCCGAAGGCAGACACTTAACGACTGAGCCACCCAGGCGCCCCCAGATTTATTTTTAGTATCTGAACATTCTCTTTCAAATACAGGCAAACATTATTGATGTAACTTAGAATAAAAATCTCTGTTTGCTTTAGTCAATGCTGAAATTCTATAGTTAGTTCAGTATAAATGTAGTTAGTATTAGAAAAGTGAAACAGTAATCACTGAAATCTACTATGTACAGAAACAATGAAGAAGTTATAAATAATTCAATGAAATTCAAAAATAAATGGACAGTTAAGAGAACTATTAGAGAATGTTAGTTTTAGGAAAATATCATATCCTTTGAAACAAAAAATGTGCACAAAATATATATAATACAAGAAAGGATAATAAAGCTTAGATCATATTATCAATCTTTGTGAGACTACTCAGTGTATCTAACATTCATAGCATTGAACAAAATAATCATTAAGAACTGTACTTCACTAGAGTAATTCAGGAAGTCCCATTAAGGAATACTTTCCATCCTTTGAAATAAATTAAAAGTGAAATACAACTTTGCTAGCTCAAAAGTTCACCACGAGGCAATATTCCAAAATCATGTGCAATGAACGTCCACCAAAAAAATCACATTTTATCCAGAAAACATGAAGAACACAAAGAGGATGAAGAAAGATGTGTGTGAAAAAAATGAGATACTACCAAAGTATCTTCCTCTTTCAACTGGCTGAAGGCAGATGTAAGCGTTCTTTCAGTATTGCAAACCTGTAGTAGAACGTCCCCAAGAGAAATCTTGCAGCTTAGAGTGCTGAGAAATTATTCCTGTACTGAATGTCAATTTAAAAGACTGGGACCAGACGTTTTAATAAACTCATTAAATCCAGTGCACTCACCCAAAACAAAAGAAACAAACTTTCCACTTTGTCCTTCATATTAGCATGAAATATCTATGTAAGAAATGCTATGATTAATCCTAATGTCAATACCAACAGGCAGAAGAAAAATGATTAAATCGAGGATCCTAAATACTGAATGCAGTGATTCCATATTTCACTTGACATCTCTGTAGAACTTTTAAAACAGATGATGAAGTCTTCTCCAGACCTAAGTCAAAAAGCTACAGTGGGCGTTGGGGCAGCAGGAAGACTTCTTTAAAGAAGTCTTCAAATTTTTAAAAAATTGTACCTTTATTATCTACTGTCACATGTCTCTGCTCTCCCTTTAGAGCAAACCTACTTACTCTTAAGTTCTCTAAATGCACCTTTCCTCCCACTTTCTCTTAAATTCACTCTAACCAGGCTTCTGTACCTACTGCCCCACTGACACTGTTCTTGTCAAAATCACCAGTGACCACCATGTCATTAGCTCCAATTCTCAGGCCTAACTTATTTGACCACCCAGCAGCATCGGACACAATTTATCCCTCCTTTCAACTCACCTTTCACTGAGATTTGAGGACACTTTCCATCCCCCACATCCCCCTGAGAGGGAAAACCTTAGGACTTAGCTTCTGATTCTCTTCTCTTTTCTAACCACTCTCAGAACTCATTCTCCCTTGGTGGTCTCATTCAACTCATTCATTTTAAGCACCATCTAATTAATGGCTATGAAATTCAGGTCTCCAAACTAGATTATCTCCTGTGAACTCTAGACTCTCCCACCTCACAACCTACCCAACAGCTCCGCTTAGATGTGTAACAGACACCCTAAATCTAACATGCCCTAGACCAAATTCCCTTATATTTTCCCCCAATGTGGATCCCATGTTATAGCTTCCAATCACAACTGAGGCAACTCTATACTTCTTGTTGCTCAAGTCAAAAACTTTGGAGGTAAATCTCATTCTTTTTCACATACTATGTTTAATCCTTCAGTATCTGTCGGCTCCTTCAGTATCCTTCAGTATCTATCTTCAAATCTTCAAGTAGAAACGAACCATTCTTTATCATCATCAATGCCATTTCTCTGGTCTAAGTTACCATCATTTGATTATTATGACAGCATCCTAACTTCTACTCTTTGCCCTTCACAGACTCGTCTTAACTACTCAAAATCATCTTCTAAGAAAAAGTCAGGTCCTGTTATTCTTTTGCTCAACACTATCTATTGTCTTCCTACATCTCCCCAAGGCCCAGTAGGGTCTGTCCTCTGTTATCTTTCTAGCTTCATCTGTTGTCTCTCCATCCCTTAACTTCACTACAGCCATGCAGACCTCCCTGATCCTCCTCAAACACACCAGCCATGCCCCTCTCTGGGGGCTTTTGTATTTGCTATTCTCTGAACCAAGATTTCACTTTTCCTCAGAAATTTCAATAGCATGCTCTCTTACCACCTCTAAGTCTTTAACTCAAACGTCATCTAAGGGGCACATTTTGGCCAACCTATTTTAAATTGTCTCCAGATTCCTTGAGAAATTTCTTATGCACCTTCTGTACTTTGCTTTTCTCCTTAGCACTGATCACCATTTAACATACATCTGGTATATATTAGTGGTCCACTATCTATCTACCACATACTATCTGGTATACATTAGTGGTCCCCCCTCCCCATTTACAATGGAAGCCCCCTGACTGCAGGGCTTTTTGTCCATTTTTATCACACTGTCTCCCTGTTTTGTAAGCCCATGGGTTAGAAAACTGCCTGGTATATTACACTCAAGGAATTTTTGTTCAATGAGTAAGTGAAAAACTGCTGACTTAAGTTGTCATTTACCAATACTGCACATTTGAGAAATTATGTTGAACCTCCTGTAAACTCTGCTTCTAGGTAATTATATTGCCTTATTATTTCAGGCTAAAGACATGGTAGAAAGTTGAAAAACTAGTAACTGCACTTATATCCTCTGTATAAAAGGACTTTTATTGAGACTTAATTTAAAAAATGCTAACCTTATTATGTCTAAAGGTGAGAAGCAGCCTATGAATGTAGAGATCCAGCAGCAGTATCACTTGGGAACCCGTTAGAAACGTACTCTGCCCTCAATCAGACCTAATGAGACAGAAACTCTGGGCACGAGTCTCAGCAATCTATTTTATTTTAATAAGCCGCCCAAGGTGATTGTGATGCACATTCAAGTTTGGGAACTATGTTAAGGGAACTGCTACACTAACCCTGCTAAGGCCATTATTAAGTCTATTCCTACCTCTGATGAAGTAGCTGATCCAAACGATGTTAGTGGCTTATTCCACGCACTGACTGAAGGTGGCTGTGGTGGACTAATGGGACCTACTGAAAAAAAGAAGTCACGGGAAATGGAACCATTAAAATTCAGAGGATAATGATCCCTGATGTACTTTATCTTTTCTTTTAATGGCAGCTAGACAATAAAACAAAGATTTTCACAATACACGTAGAGATTTCAGCATACCAAAATAAATATAAGCTCCCCCCCATTGTGTATTTTTTTAATCAACACAAAACCATGCCCATAAAATATGCCATTAAAATCATAACACAAGAAACAAAGGTTTTAAGAAAGGAAGCTAAGAAAAAAATTACTATTACTGCTTCTTACTAAGAAAAAGGAGGTGGTTAGGAAAAAACATACTGAGTATACAAATAAAACTGAAAACAAACCCCAACATTCTCACGCCAGACCCCATCCTTCACTTCTCTGTTGAACTTACATTTCTTCGAAATGTCATTCAGCACAGCTGGTGGGGCCACCTTGTTATCCCATAATTCAGCTGTAAGTGTGCCATGTGACTGTGAGGTCTGGATGGACTTTCCTGTGGCTACATAATCTGTGCCATTAGGTGTCTGAGCTGAAGGCAGTCTAATTGAAGGTGGTGGCTGTTTTGAAGACTGTGTTGTAGTTTGTAGCGGACTCTGGACTGGTTTATGAGTCTGTCCCTGAGTCTGGGATGGTGCACTGGGGGCTGGAGTGGGGACTGGGACCAGTGCCGGGGCTGAAGCCGGGGCAGGGACTAGGGTAGGGGCTGGGGCTGGGGCAGCTGGGGCTGAGGTGGGGGCTACTGGGGCTGAGGTGGCTGGGGCTGGAGTTGAAGCTGAAGCTGGGGCTAGGGCTGAAGCAAGGATGGGAATTGAGGCTGAGGCAAGGATGGGGACAGAGGCTGGGGATGAAGCTGAGGCAAGGATGGGGGTTGGAGCTGGAGCTGAAGACGAAGAGACTGAAGCTGCAGCTGAGGTGGAGGGTGGAACTGGAGTTGAGGCTGAGGCTGGGAGTGGAGCTGAGGCTGAGGTTAGGACTGGAGCTGGGGCTGAGGCTGGAACTGGGACTGGGGTTGAGGCTGGACCTGGAACCGAGGCTGGAGCTGGAGCTGGAGCCTGTGCTTGCTGGGTCCCTGTAGCCTGTTTTTTGGCAAACCGTGGAGGAAGCTTAGAAGTCTGACTTCTTCCTTTCTCATTTGCATTCTTTTTGTTCCAGACCTAAAAAATTGGTAGGAACCATTTTTGTCAATAATGTAACTGAAAGTACAGTTCATGAACACAGTCTGACAAGATCTACTAATTTAGCTCCTTTACTTTTCAAAATAGGCACTCAACAGAGCAAAAACATCAAGGCTGCTAAGGAGATTTTAAATTATGAAAAGCAAAGATGCTAAAGGGGAAAAAAGACTTAAATGTATTATACATTCTTGATAAATGGTTCCACAATCCCTCTTCCCTAATTCTAAAATTCAAAAAATTAAGGAATTTTTCAATGAATTCATTTGGCAACAAAATCTGACCCAATCTGACAAAAAGCAATTTATCAACTTCACTCATGTTTACCACAGAAACATTAATCTGTGGGTGTTATGCTATATAGGATTTATGCACTATTTTTACCTTCCAAAATAAATGAGTAGACAAATCAATGAATGACTTCTAAAAATATCTAGTCCCATGCTCTATATTTGTTTGAACTTAGTATTACCGCTCATGTAAGATTTTTACAGTGTTTCTTTGTTTTTGAGGCTTCTCATCTGTTAGAGCTTGTTATCACTATGATCAATGTGTTTTACTTATTTTTATCCTGTGTCCGCATTTAGCATAATGGGTGTTTGGGTTGATTTAAATGGAATAACCAATCTTGATTCATTTTGTGTGTTTAAATGAATAATTTAGATTATAATCAAAACCTTTATAGGTGAAGAATCTGCAATTTATTAGATCATGGCAGTTGTATTCATTAGATTTCCAAGATAACTTAAAATTAACTCTACCTCTGCCATGAAGTAAGATGGGATAAATAAGATGACCAGTACTGAAACATGAAATCTTTTTGATTTAAAGTGAATATGGTCTACACTCAGGCACACGGTGAGCTACTACAGTGACTATGTTCTATTTAAAATTCACCTCAATTCTGGGTAAAAAGCTTAAAGTTGTGAAAATCATTCTGAACACTTGAATAAATGCAGCCTTGACATTATAGATAGAAACCTTAACCACTTGTTAATACATTCTGCACAACAAATAACTAGCAACAAACGTAACACTCACCTGTATGATTTGTTCTTCCTTCTTTCGACGTTCTTCATCCTGTAAACGTTTTTGTTGTTTTTTGGAAACCACCTCAGTAAAACCGTCATCATTCAAATTTGACTGGGGGTCTTCCACTACTGTTACTTCAGGATGGTCGTCAATTATAACAACACCTATGGGTATGGGAAGATTTAAAATGATATATATTTTTTCAATCTTGAAAAGGTAAATAGAAATGTTTAGTCCAGTAGTGATTAAATATAACCTAATTCCCATACCACACAATGGCCATTTATTAGTAAGATTTGAAAAGAATGCAGAGACATACAAAAAGATTTCATAAACAAGCTTAAAGAAAGTCTTTTGACTTTCTGAAGTGCTCTGAATGATATACACCTTTTTTTTCTTCATTAACATAGCAGTGATGTCTTGTAAAACAGTATCAAAAAACAAAACAAAACATCACTCAGTATCATCCTACTATCTTAGTCAAATTCCTTAACCTCTACTTTCCCAGCCTCAGATCTGTATTGTGCTATAAAGATCTAAACAGCACTTTACTTCATTTGCATGTAACCATTCTAAGAGGTGAATATTACTATTGTTCCCCCTTTTTAAGGATGAAATAAACTCTGAGAAGCCAATATGCTAAAGGTGAGCTGGTGAATAGTCAAGCCGGTCTTATGACTCTAAATGACTATTCCATGTAGACCATTTGTCTACAATATGTAGTTGTTAAAAAAAAAGAAAGAAAGAAAAATATGTGACAGTTCTATGTGAACCTAAAGTGGAAGAGATGTACATACGTCATAATAACCTAGCTGATGAATAACTCAAGATGTATCTTCAACTCACTGTCCAACTAACAATTATTCAGGCTATCTTCTTAAAATCATACATCCCAGTGAGTGAAAGAAATCTAGATCCCTTAAATTTAGTATTTAAAAGAACTAAAATAGTTTAGGCAATGTGACTTGTGGTTGCAGGTATAATGTTTCCAAAATAAATATAAGAAAAGGGTGAGGCAATTCAGATAAATTATTTTAATTTTGCAAATAATGTATGTTTTAATTGGGGGACACACAATAAAAATAGTTATTTGCTTGGGAATGATCCATATACATATAACTCAGGATGGTGATAACTTGTGAGGGATGGCAAAAGAGTATTATCAGGGAGTGGTTTACAGGGAATCCACCTGAAAACATTGCTCTTTGAATAGCTAAAAATGTGCATTTAGGAAAACAAATCATAAATATTAAAACTGGCTTCCACTCCTTTTTAAAAAAGATTTTATTTATTTATGAGAGAGCGAGTGTGCACACGTGTGTGCGAGCAGGGGGAGGGGGAGGGAGAGAGACACTGCGCTGAGTATGGAGCCCCACAAGAGGTTTAATCTCAGGACCCTGAGATCATGATCTGAGCCAAAATCAAGAGTCAGATGCTTAACTGAGCCAGCCAGGCGCCCCTGGCTTCCACTCTTCAAAAACCTATTACTGTTAGGGCGCCTGGGTGGCTCAGTTGGTTAAGCGACTGCCTTCGGCTCAGGTCATGATCCTGGAGTCCTGGGATCAAGTCCCACATCGGGCTTCCTGCTCAGCAGGGAGTCTGCTTCTCCCTGACCCTCTTCCCTCTCATGCTCTCTCTCTTTCTCTCTCTCAAATAAATAAAATCTTAAAAACAAAACAAAAAAACCAAAAAAACCTATTACTGTTATTCTGTTCTTTTCTTTTTAAAAAATACTTATTTAATTGACCTCTACACCCAATGTGAAGCTCAAACTGAAAACCCCAAGAGTTGCATGCTCCACCAACTGAGCTAGCCAGGTGCTCTGTGTTACTCTGTTTTTCTAACAAAAGCCTGATCGGTTCTGTTTCATCTATGATAGTTCTACATATGGCTTAAGGAGTAATGCTCATTTCAGTGAAAGGTCAAACATTTCAATGGATGCCATGTACTCCATTACTTCAGAGTGGTAATGAAACCTCTTCATATTTCTAAGTTCATCTCAGTCTTCCACTTTGACTAAAAAGTGTGTGTGTTTAAAGCTTTTCTTCATAGCCATGCCATCACCCACTATTCCAATCTTCTTCCAAAGAGCTTCTTTAGAATGTTTTGAAGTTAGTTTACCCAACTACACACAACATTTGTAGAAATTTGAATGATACTTTCTGTTCGTTTTCAACACCCTGTTCTTGCCTGGTCCTTAGTTAACATTTTGGGCTAAAAAGAAATTACTTAACGAGTATTAGGAAAACAACCTAAAGATGAGTTAACTCATTTAATGAGTTTTAAAAATGTATAGCTCAGTTTCCACTGTCAACTCAGAATTGTAAGGGAGTTCTTACCTTTTTTATGTCTTAATCCAATAATGTAATACTTTGGGAATTTCCTACCCCAAAAGTTCTTTTGAAGAAAGAACACTGGTAAACCGTTATTTGGAAAGACAAATCTGCCATGTTTTGTGGACTTTTTGTAATCTTCATTTGCCATTTTAGGAATGTGGGGTTTAGACTCTCCTTTCTTTATGGACCACCATTAAGACTGGCATCCAACCTTCCTATGGGTCTACTCTGTTCTCTAAATCAGGGCTTTCCAATTTCAGCACTATCAGCATTTTGAGGTGCTCATCCTGTGCACTCTAGGATGTTTAGCAGCATCCCTGGCCTATACCTACTAATATGTCAGTAGCACCCAGCCCCACGTTGTGACAATCAAAACTGTCTCCAGAGACTGCCCAATGTTGCCTGGGGTACAAAATCACTCCTGTTGAGAACCACTGCTCTACATAATCTAATTAAAAACTCTTAAACATGCAATTAAGCTAAGATTATTTCTTTCCCATGTGAATCCTAAAATGGTATTCTAGAACAACAGTTCTCAACTATTTGTGTGCATCAGAATCACCTGGACAATTCTGTTAAAACACAGACTGCTCCAAGGGTTTCTGATTCAGTAGGTCTGAGGTAGGGGCCAAGATTCTGAATTTCTTACATATTTCTAGGTGATACTGATGGTCTGGGGACAACATGTTGAGAATGAAACAATAATGCCAAGGTCCTGGGCCCAAATCAAGTTTTGTATAATAACCATTAACAAGATGAAAATTCTCATCTTTATTTTTTAATACTGGAATAGTAGTACCTAACCTAACTTTCCCATTAATATGATCTGGCCTTAGTAAATCTCAATTTTACACAGTATTTCCAGCTTAAGTCTATCTGAATGAATGGCAAACAGTGCATTTTTACATGTGTAAGTGCCTTCTCATAGATATTCCTTGTTAACTTCTTCAACAAATATTTTCTTATTGCATGTGTTACCCTTTGCATTTCATATCCTATTACTTCATGGCTTTCTGAAAGTATTTATCCAGAGCAACACTGTCTCCCACTCTATTATGCTCTATTTATCATATCTTAGATACCAATTTTGTCAGAGGTCTAAGTCTAAGGTTAACATTTCTTTCACAGAAGATAAAGCATACACTGAGATACACCTAAGCATCCTCTTAAGTCTTCTACGCTTCCCTACACCTGTCTGGCAAGGTGGAGCAGTTAATTTTCTCCTTTTTTATGAGGAATAATGAAACCCTACAGATTATCTTTAACAAGGACTTTATCAAGCATTCAGGGCTGGGCTAAAAGTTGGTGTTATTTTAGTTCATTATATCAATTAGTGATTCATAATCAGCCTCTATCTAGACCTTGCAGGTCCAATTCCTTCCCTCTTTAACAACTTCTTTATTATAATATCGACTCAAATGTAACATAATACATACATAAAAGGAATATAAGACATACTTGCATAATTGTTGAGATCAAACTGTGATAGTGCATCTACTTTTTCTTTGGGTTTTTTAGGGCCTGATTTGGGGTCCTCTCTTTTTTTCCCTGTGGAATCTTTGGTGTTCTTTTGTCCTGTACCATTAGGTGTTCCTTCCTGGTGGTGTGCAGAGCTGCCACTGACAGGATCAACAACAGCTGTGCCTGCAGACTGGTCATCAAATGGCCTACAAAACAATAATTCAAGTTACTATTACCTCCACATAATGGAACCGAAGAAAAATTACTGGCAATTTCTGAAGTCTGATCTAAGAAGAAATAGCAGTGGGACAGAAGACTCTAAAACCAATAAGCTTTAGGGACTTCTGCTGAGTACAACTTCACTAAGATTGAGTTTCCCAATAAAGGAGGTGGACTTTCTTTCCAGGAATTAAACTCCAAAATTCCAATTGTGCCCTGGAGGCTCTTATTGTGTCTGTTTGTCTGTCATGGTATAAATAAACTAATCAACACGGTTTGGAGCAGAAAATTCCTGTGATCCAAGCTAGTCCCAAGTATTTGTTTCTGGATCTTTTCCACAACAGGGCAGCATATGAAAAATTTAAAAAGCATTCTGTTTATACTATGTGTATCAATCAGATACATAAACGTAAGCATACAAAAAACCATTAATATGGAAATAATTCACTTCACAAACCAATGTATTTCCAGAGTTTTTGTTTCCTATCAAATTTTATTCTTGGATTTTTTTAATTTATGAAAATATACCTTGGAAAATGGGTTTACAAATTCATTTTCATCTTAGCCAACAGTATCACTTGAGATAAGAGCTTACCAAGTGCTTGACACAAAGCATGAGCTCGAACATTTAAAGAATAAAATGATTTCTTCTAAATGGGACTCTTTCAAGACTCATTTCAATTACAACCAGTAACTGCTATTTCTGCAGGTTCGAAGCTGTTATCTACATGGCACAGGAGTCTTGCTAAGTTGTTGAGATCTACATTACATAAAACCAGATCAACATTCCCTCGAGTGTTACTACTCAAAACCAGCATTTCATCACAGGCGGTAACTGCACTGTAACTACACATGCCATCCTAATTCTTTTGGCCTTCTGAAGAGAGGTTCAAATTCCGTGTTAAGACGGTACTCAGGAAACACAACTGGTCACATTATTTCCCTAAATTTTTTTCTAAGTTATCAGAAAGCCAAAATATTTTCGTTGATGGGTGTGGTAACCTGCAATGCTAAGTACACTGTAACTAACCAATGCAGATTAATATATTATCTGAATAAATTATCAGCTCAGGCTGCAAACCCAGGAATTTGATCAAAAACCAGGGCAAACCATAATAATAACTGTTTACTATACACCAGATATGTTATGTAGTCACAAATATATCCGTAATCTTCACCAAGTTTAAAAGTACCATTATTTCCTCCCTATTTTACTGGCGAGGAAGCAGAGTTTATGTAGGCAGTAAGTACCAGAACCTATTAAAAATTAGGCAAATAAATGAATGAAAGAATGAACAAAACTAGGCATACTGCTACTGTAATTTTTCCTAATATTAAAGAAATAAATAATTTACAATAAACAACATTGTAATATTTAAAAGAACAGACCAAGCTTAGCACAGTTTCGAAAAATTGTTTTAAAATAAATCCAACAGTATTTATGTTACTGGTGGCCTGGGTGGCAGTTCTGGGCCACTACCTAGCTGGATCATTCCCTGTAGTTTGCAACTCACGAGGAAGATATAATTTATTCTTAAGGTTCAACATTCACTTCCTAGCAACCAGTACAGAGTGATAAAGCATATGGTTAAAACGTATTAAATCTCAGAGCACACCTATGAGCACCAGAGTTTTGCAAAGAGGAACCAAAAGAAAGGAGGGCTGCTCATCATTAATAAGATGACTTTCAAAACAAAAAAAAGACTTACCAAAAGGAAGACACTGTACAGGTCCCTCCCTAGATGTACAGATATACATTTCTAGAAAAATGTTAACTTAGGAGGCAAAGACTCCTGAGACCCATTAACCTCTCTTGTTCAAGCACCCTTAACTTTGAGAACAGACAAAAAAATTTAGGGGAAAACAATGTCTGGGTCCTCTATCTAGACTGGCTCCTTTGCTCAGTTCAACTTTCAGGTACGAATGCAATTATTTCGAAAATAAAGTACTCACCCTCGCTTCCCACTTTTTGATGGTGGACCACTTCTCCTCTCATTTCTAGGACCTGAGAAATTCCTTCCGGATTTGGGTGGACCACTGTTGCCACGCCGATTCTGGCGATCTACGCCAGGCCTCTGGCTAGAAAAACTTCTCTTTGCTATTTCCCTTTTTGGAGGTAAAACATTCTCTCCGGCCTTTGTAACTGCTTGTGCATTCAAATCAGCATTTTTTTTTTCATCTCTCTCACGTCTCTCGTTGAAATCACTGCTTTCAGAAGCTGTTTCCCATTCTTCATTCGCCTGATCTGAAGAGTTCTGATTAGATAAGTCTGGCGTCTTATTCCCAGAAATATCCCCAGCAGGGTTAACCGGTTCTTGAACCACATTATTAACGGTGCCATTTGTGGGCACTGCCACCTCGTTGGTTTTGGAAGCGGCCTCCCTCTCTCTGAGACGTCTAAATCGAGGCGGCTTATCTTGCCTTGGTGGTCGGGTAGGACGTTGTCGTCGGGGCCTCTCTCTAGCTGGGTCAAATTTTCGCTCAAATTTTGGAGGTCGCTTATCTACTGGTATAGGAATAAATTGCTCATGTCTTCTTGGTGGCTCTCCATCGTCTGGCTTAGGAGCTTCTGCCTGCCTTGGGTTCCACTGATTGTCCCTGTAGGCAGGTCTTCGTAAGGTGGAAGGGCGCGATGGCCGGGCTCCAGGATCCCTTCCACCACGTCTGAATGTTCCCCCTCTGCCTCGCCGTGTAGGCTCTCCTTTAGGAAGGAAGCCTGGTTTAGATTTATCATCATCCCTCGCATAAGGTTTTTCTAGAGGTCTATTATCTATTCGGATGTGATTTTCAGGCTTGAAAGAAGACTGAGGCTTTATAGGTTTTTTGTTTTCAGACCGTTCCTCTCTTTTGGGAAGTTTACCTTTGCTTAAACTATCCTTATCACTTGCACTTTCATGAATTTCACTGTCTGTGTCAGTCTCTGAACCTCGCTGTCGTCTTCTTTTGGGAACAACTTCAAAATCAGAGCTCTCACTTCGTGTTTCACTTTCTTCTCGCTGTCGAAGAGGTCCTGAGGGCACATGCTCTGTCCGTGGCTTATTGTCTCTATACTGAGGATAGTCTCGAGTGTGCCCCCTCCCACCCCGGCCACGCCCTCCGTAAGAACCTCTATAGCTTCGGCCTCTGGAATAGTATTCACCCCGGCCTCGACCTCTGTATCCTTGATCTGGAAACCAATCTCTATCTCTAGCTTCTTTCCAATAGGTCCGAGGGGGTAAAGTGGATTCTTTTTTAACTGCTGGTCTTGAATCTGGTCGAGGCCTCTCTAAAACAAGATCTTTGCTACCCAGTTTCTCAGGTTGTTTTTCTTCTTTCACTGCTGGTGCTGTGACAGTTTGCTGGTTTACAGTTTTAGCCACAGGCTCTACCTCAACACTACTTAAAGGTTCCAAGGGCTTCTCAGCATCTTGAGGTGGCTTTTGAACCACAGCTGAAGTTTCTGTTGAAGGTAATTTCTCCAGTTCTGGTTGAGGTGGTGGTGGAACTGATTGCGGCTGAACCGGTGCTGCAGGTGGTGGGACTGGAGCAAGAGGATCTTTCTTTTCTGTCTTTTCAGGTTTTACAACTTTTTCAGTGACCTTTTCTCCCTTTTCCCCTTCCTTCTCCTTCCGCTGCTCTCGCTCCTCTTTCATATCCCTAAGTATAGGTTTTTTAATGGGACCTGATCTTCTCACAGGCCTATCATTACCTTCTTCTCTTCTGTTGGAGCTTGGCCTTGGGCCCCAACGAGTTTCCGATTTAGATTTATACAGTTTTTCAGGTTTGGGTCCCTCAGAAGATCGTATAAAGCCATCCTTCTTTGGCTTTTCCTCTGTCCTTTCTACTGGGTCCTTTGAATCAGTGCATCTGCTGGTTACTTTAGGAATGCCTGCAGATGGGTCATTTCTTTGCTCCTCTGATTTTTGAGTATGGTTAGATCCATGGGAAACACTTCTTTTCCGGGCAGGCTGACTTTCTCCAGCTGACATCCGCTCTTCTTGAGGAGTGGATACAGTTTTTTGATCAGGTACATCAAAACAAGCAGACTGATTGTTTGTGTCAGTATGGTGAGATCTAATGTCTTCCACAGATCTGCTTAAAAACTTTTGTACTTCTGTCTCACTTGATTCTCTGACAAAGTCTGCTTTTGGATGAACCTCTAATTGACCGTGTTCTACAGGATAAGCAGCAGTAATCTGTTCCTGATCCACTGGGGCTTCAGGCCTAAAAAAATGAGAATTCAGAAGCATAACTACCAAGACAAACTCTTTCTCACAAGTGTAAAGCAAAATAATCCCTTTAATTACAAACCACAAATGGATCCTAATCATAAAAACCATTTAAAAAGGATTCTAATCTTTATGTCTCCTTAAAAAGTTTAGTGCAGCAATATTCATAATAGCTGAGAGGTGGAAACAACCCTCAGTGTCCACTGACAGATGGATTAAATATGGTATATACATAAATACAATGTCCTGACATTAAAAAGAAAAAATACTGTTATATGCTACCAGATGGATGAGAATATTATACTATGTGAAATGAATAATCACAGGACAAATACTGTAGGATTCCACTTATATATATATATATATATAATGTAATCGAACTCATCCAAGCATAAAGTAGAATGGTGATTGCCAGGGACTAGTAGGAATGGGAAAATTATTTGCTACTCAGTGGGTATAAAGTTTCAGTTATACAAGATGAAAAATTTCTAGAAATGTACTGTAAAACACCATGCTTATAACACTCAAAATTTCATTGACGGTAGATGCCACGTTATTTTTTCCCTACAATTACAAACAAATGAAATTCATTCCTTAAGATAAAAGGAAGTTTAGGCCATGGTGATGTGAATTTTTAATCCATCAAGACTAGTAATTCCCATCCATAATCAAAGAGTACACTAGAGTAGATCTATCTTCCCTGATGAATCAGGATTACAAAATACACTCCTTAAAAGGGCAGAAGTTCTAAGTTTATGGTTATAAATTACTACAGATCACCAACTGTCTGCTACTTCGAATTATCTCTCTAAATTAGTATTTGCCTTTACCTTGGCATTAGAAGACTTCCACGAGGTACTGATAATCAAATGTCTACCATTTCTCATTAGTGGAAAAATTGTATCATTGCTTTAAGCTAGACTACATGTCAAATAGTAGAAACCTGCCAATTTTACATACAACACTGAATTTCAGTATTTAATTCAGTGTACAGAACTAGGTGACAAAATGCCCCCATCAATACAGGAATGAGAGAAAAAGAAAGCATGTCCAAAAATGAAATGACATAAACTAAATGGGAGGAAATAAGACTTGTCACTCAGTCCTAAATCAGAATGATCTTCAGGGACACTGTAGTTTTCATTTTACCACCATATTCAATTTGTATTCATAATTTTTATAATTACCTTGCATCCTCAGGTTCTTCTGTTGCCTTGGGAGTAGTGGCCCGCTGAGGCTCTGTATGGGGATAGGGATCTGACCCCCACATTACACGAGGTTCAGGGAGGGAAACTGCATGATCTCTTGTAGATCGTGCTATATGCTCAAATGACTCAGAACTGTTTGGTGATCCTTCCATCTGTTCTCTTCTCATTAATGGCTTAGGAGGAATCATTCCTATACAAAAGGTGAGAAAAAGATGGGAAAAACAATCATTATACACATAAAGAATCTGGGTTATTAATTACTATTTGGAATTCTACACTTGAGCTAAAGAAATACTTTTTGCCAAGTGAGGAACTCAAGAAATGATCAATGAAAATTACACAAGTTTTTCTGTGAATACAATTTTTACTGTTGCTATTAAGTAGATTTAAGAGGGGGCGCCTGGGTGGCTCAGTTAAGCGTCTGCCTTTGGCTCTAGTCATGATCCCAGATCAAGCCCCACATCAAACTCCCTGCTCAGCAGGGAGCCTGCTTCTCCCTCTTCCCCTCTCCCTGCTCGTGCTCTCTCTCTAAAATAAATAAATAAAATCTTAAAAAAAAAAATAGATTTAAGAATTAAGGAAGCAAAGCACACGAACAGCAGCCTATTTTTATTTTAAAAAAAATTTTTTTTAAAGATTTTATTCATTTATTTGATAGAGACACAGCGAGAGAAGGAATACAAGCTGGGGGAGTGAGAGAGGGAGAGGCAGGGAGCCCGATGTGGGGCTCGATCAAATGACCCTGGGATTATGACCTGAGCCGAAGGCAGACGCTTAACGACTGAGCCACCCAGGCGCCCTCAGCAGCCTATTTTCAAAGGAAAAAAAATGCAATGCCTATAAAAATCAATAACATGTATGATGCAATTATGCATGTTAAAAACATAATGAGGATTATACCAACAGTGATAGATTTCCAGAGAAAATATTTCCTACAGATAATTCCATTAATATAGTTTAATTAGTTGATCCATGCTATTAATTATGCCTCTTAAATTTTAAAACTGCAGTATAAATATTAAGACATGATTCTTGATATTTTTAACACCCCTAAATTTTCCTCTATACCATTTTGTTAATGAATTATCTGGATTTATTCTGATTCCATACAACACTGATAATGCGATTGTTTTCAGCTAACCTATGTGAAAACGTCAAGTATTTGGCAGAGAAAACTGAAAAGCTAGAATATAGAATGTATGGACAAAATTTAAATGCTTAAACACTTAAAAGAATGAAAACAATTTAGCAGATAACAAAGTATTTTCAGACTCAAAAAATTTTTAAATATTTACACAAAACAGAAAAAAACTAGTGTTTTGGTATTGTTACATGTATGATACAGTGTATGGCATTTAACTACTCTGTGCTGGAAGTTACAGAATTTTTTGGATTAAAAATCTAGGCACTCTGGGGGCACCTAGGTGGCTCAGTCAGTTAAGCGTCTGACCCTTAATTTAGGCTCAGGTCATGATTTCAGGATTGTGAGACTGAGCCCCGCATCAGGTCCCCTGCTCAGTGGGGAGTCTGCTTGAGATTCTCTCTCCCTCACCCTCTGTCCCTCCCCAAGCCTGCGTGTGCACGCTCTCTCTCTCAAATAGATAAATCTTTTAAATAAAAATCATCTACGCACCCTGGGGTGCCTGGGTGGTGCAGTTGGTTAAGTGTCTGACTCCTGGTCTTAATCTCAGGGTCGTGAGACTGAGCCCCATGTCAGACTCTGTGCTCACTGAGAAATCTGCTTGAGATGCTCTCTCCCTGTCCCTCTGCCCCTCCCATTCATGTGTGCTCACTTGCTGTCTAAAATAAATAAATAAAATCTTTAAAAATAAAAAATCTAAGGGCACCTGGGGGGCTCAGTCGTTAAGCGTCTGCCTTCGGCTCAGGTCATAATCCCAGGGTCATTTGATCGTTAAGCATCCAACTTCAGCTCAGGTCATGATCTCAGGGTCCTAGGATGGAGCCCTGCATTGGGGTGCCCGCTGAGTGGGGAGTCTGCTTGTCTTTCTCCCTCTCCCTCTACCCCTGCTCCCCACTTGTGCACACGCACTCTCTCTGTCAAATAAATAAATAAAATCTTAAAACAAATTATCTAGGCACCCTACTTGAGTTCTTACTAGATGATACATCTTAAAGGACTTAAGAGTGAAAATGGGAGGCAGGTGGTTGCACAACTGCAGTGAGCCATGAGACAACATCAGCTCCCACTCACCCGGATGAATGGGTGGAATATCCATAGCAGGTCTACCTGACATCATTCGGGGATCCATGTACGACTGCATCATGAGCCACCTTGGATCAAAACCCATAGAAGCCAAGTGCTGAGGGTGAGGCTGCATGGGCTGGTAGAGAGGTCTGTGTGGCGGAGGAGGGACGGCACCGCCGGACGGCTGCGACGGCACCGTCTGTGGAAGCACGCCTTGCTGCTGCTGCTGCTGCCACTGCTGCTGCTTCATCTGCTCCTGGAAAAGCAGGACCCCACACCCTGAGCTTTTTGTTCCACGTGATAAATCAGTATCACTCATATCAGAAAAGAACAGGCTTTTTTGAATCCTTCAGGGAAAAGAATTCAAAAGATACTGAACAGTGAGAGATGGTAAGTCAAAAGAACAAAAAATAAGTCATGACATTTCGCCTTAAGAAATTACTCACTAATTATACTGCAGAAATAATACCCTAGAAAGGAAGACGGTGTCTACAAACGAGGCAGAGGGGAAAAAATGACAGAGAAGTTTATGGTAAAACCCATTATCAACAACCTTTTATTAAAAAGGGAAAGAATTTCAGGGAAAATTTTTGTGCTTTGTGTATTTTAGGTTTCATGTCAAACTACTTCTCAGACTACTGAACAAGAAACCTCGTTGATCACACATACATGATAAAATGTTTTACTGTTACCTGCTGTCTCTGAAATCGAGGTGGTAAAGACTTCTGAAACTGTTTAAAATAACCAGATAATACAGCAGGCCGAGGCTGAGCCCCCGATTCTGGCTCTGTTTCATGTGCCACTTGCATGGTCTCTTTTTCACTGCGACTGCTGTCTTGTCTGGTGAAAACTGCATCATCCTCTGTCAAAGAAGGGGTGAAAAATAGTGATATTCATTGATGACACTTACCAAATACATGATGTGTGCACTGGCAGGAAATTATTAGATTAATATATAAAAAAGGTTAATGAGGAAGAAAGTATCCATAACACTCCCAAAAAACTGTTCTGTACTCTAATACTGGTAGGTAGCCATCAATGAGGTTAACATTAAAGGAACAAAACCTTAATTTCCTCAAAGCCAGGTTCTTAAGCTAGAGATCACAGGTCCAAATACTTTACCAAGCAAAAATTTGTATTTGATACTTTGTGATAATAAAACACTTCAAATACTACCTATTTGCTATCATTTCAATAACTATTAATCCTGTTAGTATTTACCTGTGTTTCACTAGGACTTATGTGAAAACACAAATGGCCTAAATGTAACATATAACGTTAAGAGTTTGCTTTTTGATCAACAGACTACTATATATAGAGAAAACTAATGAATCAAAGTCTGACAACAGTGATCATCAGCTATCGTCAAACATATAAATTATTCTATGTAAAGAGTATCAAGAATGATACCAAAAAGAACTATACACTTATTTACTAACTAAATAACAATTTTTCATCCTAAAGAAAACCACAGCCATAGTCGTTCTAGAGAATATCATTTGTCACAATTACCAAGCCAAGCTTGTTATAAATTCTTTTTATTTTAAAGATTTTATTTGACAGAGACACAGCTAGAGAGGGAACACAAGCAGAGGGAGTGGGAGAGGGAGAAGCAGGCCTCCTGTGGATGATGAACTGTGGTTAGTATCAGTCAATTAGAGCTCTTAGCACAGTACCAGCTATGCACCCCCCACCTCACATTTTTTTTAGATATTTATTTATTTATGATAGACAGCATGCACACACACACATGACTGGCAGGAGGGGCAGAGGGAGAGAATCCTCACGTAGATTCCCTGCTGAGCACAAAGCCATGAGATCATGACCTGAACTGAAATCAAGAGTTGGACACCTAACCAACTGAGCCACCCAGGCACACACCCCACCCCCCTCACATTTAAACCCACACTGGAGCAAGGAGAAGAAAGAATTCGCAAACTTGAAGATAGAACAATGGAAATTATTATGCCTGAGGAACAGAACAAAAAATAAACAGAGCTTAAGGCACCTATAGGACAAGATCAACAGACCAAACATATACACTGGGAGGAGTCTAGAAGCAGGAAAGAGACAAAGGGGCAGAGAGAATATTTGAAGAAAGAAATAATGGCCAAAAAGTCTCAAATTTGATGAAAGCATGAATGTAACTCCCTAGAAGCTCTCCCAATTCCAAGAGTCCCAAACTGAGATACATTATAATCAAACTTTAAAAAGACAAAGAGTGAATCTTCAAAGCAGCAGGATATCACTAAGGAGTTTCAAGAAGTCAGTCACATACATATGTGACTTCTGATATAAATAAACCATCTTTGGTTTAATTCTAAAATTAAGAAAGAATATACAGGGGATTCTTAATAAAACTATCAGATTTCTCATCAGAAACACTGGAGGCTAGAAGGCATCTCAAAGTATTAAAAGAAAAAAAAACTATCAACCAAGACTCCTGTATCTGGCAAAACTGTTCTTCAAGAATGAGGAAGAAATTGAAATATTCCCAGATAAAAGCTATGAAAGAGTTCTTTACCACTAGACCCGCCCTCTAACAAATGCTCAAGGGAGTCCTGTAGGGTAAAATGAAAGGTCAGCACACAGTAAATCAAAACTGCATGACAAAATAACGATCTCAATAAAGGTAAATACATGGGCAATTATAAAAGGTAGTAGTATGTGTAACTGTCCATGTGATTTATGAAATGAATACTTTTTTTTTTACATAAAGCAATTAGTCTAAAAGCTCACATTATATTTTGGCTTGTAACTCCACACTGTTTTCCACATGATTTAAGAAACTAATGCACTGGGGCACCTGGGTGGCTCAGGTCATGATCCTGGAGCCCCAGGATCAAATCTGAGCAGGGAGTCTGCTTCTCCCTCTGACCCTCCCCCTCTCGTGCTCTCTCTCTCTCTAATAGATAAAATCTAAAATAATAAAAAATTTAAAAAAGAAACTAATGCATTTAAAATAATTATTAGTTTGTTTCTGGGGATACAAAGTTAAAGATGTAATTCTGTGACAACAACCAAAAGGAATACAAATGGAACTGATAAAGGAAAAGGAATGAATCTTTGTATATTATTAAACTGATATAAATTCAGTGTTATAACTTTTGTATGTTTATGTAATCCCCATGGTAAAAACAAAGAAGGTAGCTACAAAATATAGCAAAAGGAAATGAGAAAGAATTTAAATGTTCCAATACAAAAAAATCAACTAAACACAAAAGACAGTAATGCAGGAAATGAGGGGCAAAAATGGATATAAAGCATATAAAAGCCAAATACCAAATTGTGAGAAATAAGTCCCTTCTAATCAATACTTATTTTAAATGGATTTAACTGGAAACACAAGATCCAACTATATGTTATCTCTAAGAAACTTAAGATCCAGAGACACAAACAGACTGAAAATGAAAAGATGAACATAGATAATCCATAGCAATAGTAACCGAGAGAGCAAGGTGGCTATGCTAATACCAGACAAGACTGGCTATGAATTGAAAGTTTTACAAGACAAAGGACATTATATACTAATAAAAGGTTCAATGCAGCAAGAGATAGCCATTATAAATACTTATACATATTTCATATATGTGTCTAATAACAGACCATGAAAATATATAAAGCAAAATACTGAGAGAGTTGAAGGGACAGAATATTGTACATTTACAGTTGGACACTTCAATACCTTACTCTGAATATTGGATAGAATAGCCAGACAGAAGGTAAGTGAGGAAACAAAGGACTAAATACAATAAACCAACTAGATCTAAAAGACCTACAAAACACTCTATCCAACAACAGCCATCACATTCTTCTCATATGCACAAAGGACACTTTCCAAGACAGACTGTATGTTAGGCCACAATATCAAAGGTCAATAGATTTAAAACGGTAAATCTCCTATCAAGTATTTTCTCTGACCACAGGGGGATGAAGTTAAAAATCAAAAAGAGAAGCAAAACAGGAAAATTCATAAATCCGTGGAAATTAAACAACAGTCTTAATCAACTAAGGTATCAAAGAATAAATGGCAAGGGAAATTAGAAAATAGTTGAGAACAATGAAAACAAAAACACAACATACCAAAATTTATAGGATGCAGCAAAAGTGGTGCAAAGGGGGCAAATTTATAACTATAAATTTTTTTTTTTTTTTAGTGTTACAACGTAAGGGAAAAGAATAAGAACAAAGTAAACCCAAGGTTACCAGAAGAAGGGCAATAAAGATCAACACAGAGATCCACAAAATAGAGAATAGCAAAATAGAAAAAAATTAATGCAGCCAAAAGGGGATTCTTTGAAGGTGCTTGGGTGGCTCAGTTGTTGGAGTCTGCCTTTGGCTCAGGTCATGATCCCAGGGTCCTGGGATCAAGCCCTGCATTGGGATCCCTGCTCGGTGGGAAGCCTGCTTCTCCCTCTCCCTCTGCCCTTGCTTGTGTTCCCTCTCTCGCTGTGTCTCTGTCAAATAAATAAATAAAATCTTTAAAAATAAATAAATAAATAAAAGGGGGATTCTTTGACAAGATCAACAAAATAGACAAACCTTTAACTAGGCAGGTCAACTAAGAAAAAAAGAGAGAAGACTCAAACTACTAAAATCAGAACAGAAACTGGGACATTACTACCAATTCTACAGAAATAAAAAGGATTATGAGAGTATTATGGATAACTATATACCAACAAATAAGACAAGATGAAATGAACAAATTCCTACAAATATAAACTTTGTAGTAAGTTTTTAAATACAGACGTGTGAGTCCTCCAGCTTTGTTATTTTATTTCAAGATGGTTTTAGCTATTCTGGGTCCCTTGAGATTTAGGGTTTTCTACACATAAGATCATATCATCTGCTCACATTACCTGCATCTCTAGTATACTAATAATGAATGATCTGAAAAGGAAATTACAAAAACAATTCCATTTACAATAGCATCAAAAAGAACAAAATACTTAAGAATTTTTTTTTAGGTTTTTATTTAAGTATTCTCTACACCCAACATGTGACCTGAACTCATGAAATCAAGAGCTGCGCACACCCCTGATTGAACCAGCCAGGTACCCCTAAAATGCTTAAGAATTAACCAAGGAGGTGAAAGCCTTCTACAATGAAAACTACAAAATATCGCTGAAATAAATTAAAGACATAAATAAATGGAAACACATCCCATGCTCACAGACTGCAAGACTTAATATTGATAACATTAATACTACCAAAAGCAAGCTACAGTTATGCAATCCCTAGCAAAATGTCAATGGTGTTCTTTACAGAAATAGAAATACTCATCCTAAAATTCACATGTACTCTCAGGGGGACCCAAATAGCCAAAACCATCATGAAAAAAAGTAACAAAGATGGAGGACTCACATATCCGGATTTAAAAGCATACAACAAAGCTGCAGTAATACAAACAGTAAGACACTAACATAAAGTCAGACAGGGCAATGGAATAGAATCAAGACCCCAAAATAAACCATCACATACATGGCTGAATGATTTCAGAAGAGGCTGCTAAGATCATTCAATGGGGGAAAGAAGTCTTTCCAACAATGGTTTTGGGAAAACTGAATATCCATGTGCAAAAGAATGAAGCTGGACCCTTACCTAACACAATGTACAAAACTTAACTCAAAATACGTCAAAGATGTAAATGTAAGGCATAAACCTACAAAACTCTTAAAAGAAAACAGAACAAAAGCTTCATTATATTAGATTTGGCCATGACACCAAAGGCAGAAGCAATAAAAAATAGATGCATTTCATGAAAATTTTAAAGTTTTGTGCATGAAAAGATTATCCAGAGTGAAAAGGCAACCTATCTAAAGAGAGGCAGATCATATTATCTGGTAGGGGATTAACATCTAGAATGTACAGCCAACTCCTAAAACTTAACAACAATCTGTTTAAAAAACGGACAAAGGACTTGAGCATTTCTCCAAAGATTCACAAATGGCCAATAAACACATGAAAAGATAATACTCAACACATCATTAATCATTGGCAAAGCGCACATCAAAAGTACAGTGAAATACCACCTCACACTTATTAGGAAGTCTACTATCAAAAAAACCCTCAGAAAATAACAGATGTTGGTGAGGATGTGGAGAAATTAGAACCCTTGTGCATTGTTCATGGGAATGCAAAATGGTACAGCTGCTGTGAAAAACAGTATGGTGGTTCCTCAAAAAAATCAAGAACAAAATTACCATATGATGGAGCAATTCCATTTCTGAGTATGTAATCAAAAGAAATGAATATTTGTACACTCACATTCACAGCAGCATTATTCAAAATAGGTAAAATATGGAATCAATCCAAGTGCCCATGAACAGATAAACAGACAAGCAAAAATGTGGTTTTAGATATAGATTATTAGCCTTAAAAAGGAAGAAAATTCTGCAATATGCTACAATATGGAAGAATCTTGGAAGATAATATACTAAGTGAAACAAGCCAGTCACAAAAAGACAAATATTGTATGAGGCACTGTGAACAGTCAAAATCAGAGACAGAAATTAGAACAGTGGTTGCCAGGGGCTGAGGAGATGGGAGAACACGGAACTATTGTTTAATAGGTAGAGTTTCAGTTTTATAAGACGGAAAGAGTTCTGGAGATGGATGGTGGTGGTAACTGCACAAATTATGAATGTATTTAATATCATTAAACTGTATACCTAAAAATAGTTAAGATGCTAAATTTTATGTTACATATATTTCACCATAATAAAAAAATTATGGAAAAAAGAGTATTAAAGTATCCAATAAAATTCAGCTTCTATTAAAAAAAAAAACTCAATTGGGATGCCTGGGTAGCTCAGCTGGTTAAGCGTCTGACTCCTGAGTTTGGCTCAGGTCACAACCTCAAGGTCCTGGGATCCAGCACCGAGTTGGGCTCTGCTTGAGATTCTCTCTCCCTCTGCCCCTCCCCCTGCTAACAAATGTGCGTACCCATGCTTGCTCTCTAAATAAATAAAATCAATCTTAAAAAAAAAAACAAACACCTCAATCATTTTTATCTGGATTATATACATACATATATTAAAAATACACAAACATCCACACCAGAAGTACTATGAAGCCTCTTTATAAGAACAAACAAGACTCTCATACCTTTATTACAGCTGGTTTCACTTTCTGGTTTCTCTACCATAGGCTCTAAAGTAGGTTCTTTGTGTTCAATTTTTTCCTCCACTTTTTCCCTTTCTTTCTTCTCCAACTCACATTCCTTTTCCTGTTCCTTGATCTTTTGCAGTTCTTTTTCCTTTTCCTGCTGTCGTTCTAGTTCTTTTTCTTTTTCTTGCTTTCTTTCCTTTTCCAGTTCTCTCTGTTTTTCCTGCTCTCTCTCCAGTTCTTTCTCCTTCTCCTGTTGCCTCTCCCTTTCTTTTTCCCTCTCCTTCTCTCGCTCCCGTTCTTGTTCTCTTTCAAGTTCTTTCTCACGCTCCCGTTCTTTTTCTCGCTCCCTTTCTCTAATCTCCTCTGGAGAGGGTTGTTTGTCCACAATGCCAAGTTTTTCATCCAATCGTTTCAGTTTCTCTGCACATGCTGCCTTCCTTTGTTCTTCCATTCTTCGCTCTTCCTCTTCACGCCGTTTCCGAGCGCGTTCCACTGCTGCAGAAAGTTCTGACTGCTGTCTTCTTCTTTGCTTCCATATTTCATCTTCATCTGGTACTTGCTGCTTCGGGGGGAAAGGGCCTGGTCTTCCAGGTACTGCCTGCCGGTCTGGAGGAGGATGCTGAAACATTATGATATATTACCAGATGAATATGACAAATCTATTTCCACACTTGATCTTAGCCAAATCATAGACATGAAGAGGGAAGAAAAAACTCCACAAAATGTCACAAATGTTTCTGATAAAACATACATGTTAAAATACAAACAAGTACCAACATGGGGAAAATATTAAATTTAGATAATTCCCCAAGACCAGAACAATTATTCTAGGCCATGTACCTATTTATTGTGGCAGACATTATCACACATACAGAATTTGTTGAATGAAATTAGAAGCTGTCACAACATGAATTTCAAAATCTAAATTTAGACATGAAGGAAATTTAGAATGTGAGTGCTTTCTGGAGCTGCAACTGTCAGAGATGGAATGCCTAAAGAGGGAGAGAAGTCCATAAAGATGCAGAACAGTGTCATGTGAGCCCTGAGAAGACAAAGGTGCAGTTACAGGGAAAAAACAGCCAGCCAGAGCTGCTAAGTGAAGAAGCTGGAGACACTACTATTGCCGACACTTCCGAGGAGGAGAAATTCCTAGAAATCAGCCTGTGTAGACAGAGTTCTCGAGCTGGGAACTGGAAGATCCAAAATGCATGCTTAGAACCCACCCACAGTGGAATGTGGGATATCACTTGAGAGACTGAGTTTTAATGACCTACTTTTTAATTGATATGTTCTAAAACAACTACAATCACTGCCAGCAACTACGCAAAACAAGCAGAATAACGAGAGCACCTGAAGGGCTGAGATGTTAAGGAACTAAAAAGAACTTTTAAAAATACTGATTTTAATAGCTAGTAGGGTGAAGAAATCTCAAAAGCCATATAACCAGTCGGAATCCTTACAAATGAGAAAATAATGGTATGATGAAAACACTGGACTAAATATAAAAAATATATATACATGATCCAGACTCTACCATTTACTAACAGTGCTTAGGCAAACCACTTTATCTGCCAGCACCCCTAACCCCAAACAACCACTGGTCTGCCTCTGGCAACAGAGAGTAGCTTTACCTTTCCTAGTTTCATATATATGGATACATCAAGTTATATTTTCTTTTGTATCTGGCTTCTCCTGCTCAGGATAACAGTTTGGAGGTGGCCATCCGTCATTTGTTCCATTCTATCGCTGGACAGTAGTATTCTATCATAGGCACATCGTTTCACTTGTGGATGGACACGTGGACTGCTTCTAATTTTTTTAATCATGAATAAATAGTTATGGGACATTCATGCCTAAGTCTTTGTGTAAATGCATGTGTTTTCATTTCTCTTGGATAAACACTTAGGAGTGGAACTGCCGAGTCATGTGTTAAGTGTATTTTTCACTTTACTAAGACACTGCCAAACTGTTTTCCAAAGTGGTTACAAGGTTTTACAGCCCCACCAGTAATTTATGAGGGTGCTAGCTGCTTTATATCCCCACCATATTTGGTGTCACCAGCCCTTTAAATTTTGGATGTGTAACAAAATCTCACTGTGGTTTTAACTTGCATTTCCATGGTGTTTAAGATACTGAACATCTTTTCTTGTGCTTACTGGCCATTTATATATCTCATTTTGTGAAGTGAATGTTCAAATCATTTTGGACTACTTGTCTTATTATTAGTTATAAGGGTCTTTTGTTTGTTCTTTTTTTTTCCCTAAGATTTTATTTATTCATTCATGAGAGACAAAGAGATAGGCAGAGCAGGGAGCCCAAGGCGAGACTCAATCCCAGGACTCTGGGGATCACAACCTGAGCCAAAGGCAGATGCTTAACTGACTGAGCCACCAGGCACCCTTGTTTGTACTTCTTTTAAAAAATATATTCCAGGGACGCCTGGGTGGGTCAGTTAAGTGTCTGCCTTCGGCTCAGGTGATGATACCAGGGTCCTGGGATTGAACCCTGCATGGGGCTCCTTGCTCAGCAGGGAGTCTTGCTTCTCCCTCTGCCTGCCGCTCCCCCTGCTTGTGCTCGCTCGCTCTCTGACAAATAAATAAAATCTTTAAAGAGAAATAAATACTTTCCTAAAAAATATATATATATTCTGGTACATGTTCTGGTCAGATTAGTAATATTTTTTATGTACATATTTTTTCATTGCCTCAGAGATGTTTTTAAAACTCCAACTGACAGATTTTTTTTTTCTAATTCACACCTTTTGTGAATTATCCAAGATCATCTTTGTTGACCCAAGTTTAAAGATTTTTTTCTCCACTTTCTTCCACATGTTTAGTTTTAGCCTGTATGTATATAAAAATACCATAAAGAGCATTCAGTTGTTAAAAGGAAAACGACTGGTGGAGATGGTGGTGATGGTTGTGGTGTGTATGCCCGTCACAGTAGGGCGATTAGGGAAGCCCTCTAAAGTGGTAACACCTGAGCAAAGAATTTGATTATAAGGATCTCTGGAAAACATTCCTCTAGTTAAGAGGAAACAGCAAATAAAATGTTTTATTTGCTGCAATAAAGCTTGTGTGGCAAGAACAAAGAGAAAACTAGATAAAATGAGGAGAGTAGACTGAGACCTTAAAGACCACTGGAAGGACCTGAATAGGACAAGACTGATCTACTATAGGAGAATTTAGGATGGAGGTGGCAGGTAAGCAGAGCAAGAGTGGGAAATAAGACCTATTAGGAACCTACTGTGATAGTTGAAGTGAAGTATAACGGGTGGTAGGCAATTACTCGGTATAGGAATATATCCCGAAGGTAGGGGTGACATAATTTGCTGATAGATTAGGGTGGATGTATGATAAAGAGGGAAGAGTTATGAGTGACTTCTAGGTTTTACCCTGAGCAAATGGGTAAATGATAATGCCATTACATAAGATGGGAAGACAAGGGAAGAAGCAGGGCCACGTGTGTCATGTGTACGGGGGGGAGGATATTGTTATGGTTTGGACATATCTTATCAGAAATCCAAGTGGAGATGCTTAATTGATCACTAAATACCTGACTCTTGAAGTTAGCATAGAACTTTAAGGGCTACAGATAACATATATTTAAGTACCATAAGCACATTTATGAGATCTTCCAAGGAAAGGATACAGTCAGAAAAAGGAATAAGAACACAACCCTTAACCCTCCAACACCCAGGGGCACCTGGGTGGCTTAGTTAAGAGTCTGACTCTTGATTTTGGCTCAGGTCATGATCTCAACGTTGTGGGATCAAGTCCCGAGTCGGGCTCCACATTCAGTGGGGAGTCTGCTCGGGATTCTCTTGTTTCCCCCCCTCTCTGCCCCTCCCCCTTCCTGTGTGCGTGCGTGCGCTCCCCCCCCATAAAGGCCCACAAAAAATACAAATTGAAGAAAGAGAACACAGTAAGTATGATGTCTTAAAAGTAAAAAAAATGGTCTTTTAGGAAGGATGGAAAGATTAGCTATGTCAACCGCTACGGAAATTAAGTAAAATGAAGACAACAGAACTGAATTTGGCAAGACGGAAACCATTACTGACCTTCATAATAATAGTTTCAAAGGCATAGTGGTAATATTCGTGTAACCGTAAAGGGTTATTGAGAGAGAAAGTGAAGACAGTAAGTGCAAATAGCTCACTAAAACAATTTTGCCATGAAGGAGAACAGAGAAATAGGGTGGAAACTATAGGGGGATGGAGGGTAGTGAGAGTTAAAGAAGGGTTGATTTTTTTAAAAAGTTTAAGATGGGAGATAATATTACCGATAAGTGATAGAAGATGGGAGCAAAGAACAGTAAGAAGGGTTGCCCTTAGCAGCAAAGATAGGAAGAAGTCAGAATAAGAAGGGCACTGAAATGGGAAAAACAGTTGCTTCTCATTTTCTTAGAGAAATTAGGAGCATGCCTATCAACTGAGAACGAAGAGGAGAAAAAAGAGGAAGATATGCAAAGAACTAACAAGGTAATATCCCTAGTTGTTTCATAAAAGTTGTAAGAAACATACAGAAATCTTTCCATTAAAGAAATAAAATCAAATAATACATACAGACCACAAAGAAGCATTTAACATTTACCTGCTGTGCAAGCAATTTTGGAGGTGGTGGCAGGTGTGAAGATGGTCCACGTTCCTATAATAAAGATAAGGAATATTACAAAATAACCAGATAAAAGATATCTACTGAAAATATTACTGAACGTAAATTTTTTTCAGTGGCACTACAAGATGGCAAACAGTAAACCATCTTCATCCTTTTCTCTTTTTTAATAAAAGTACACCACTCACTGCATGGTAACATTATATTCTATAAAATCACTCTGCCATTTTAATAAGATTAGAATCTCAAATGGACTTTGCAAAAAGTAGAATTTTAGTGTATAAATTCTGAAATTCTACCACAGGTAATTTGGCAGTGGAGAAGTACGCCTTTAATTTGGAATTTTATTTACGTAAGCCCTATTCTTTTTCTGCATTTTTTCCTAATGGCAAACTAAATGTATGAGATTTACCTAAAGAAATGAAACATCTAAAACATATTGGAATCAAATACAATACATACTCACTTGCTACACTTCACAACACTATTCACTTGCTAATACAATGTCACACACAAAACACACACACACGCATCAAGATATGGTATATGATATTCCTCTATTCTTTCATGGGAAAGGATTATCACTCCCCATGTCAAGCCAGTAAATTTAAGTCACATAAAACATGAATTTTATTAAAAAAAAAAAAACTTGAAAAATCCTTTTTCGAATTCACAAATTTATTCTCCAATGACTAATCAATGCCTTAAGAATAAAATTCAAACTTCCTTGTATAACATACATTTAACAACTGGTTATTATGCAGCTGTCTTAACTCCTCTCCTGTATCAAACTACTGGAGACTTCTAGAATGTGCCATGCTTTCTCGTGCTTCTCTACTCTGAACATGTTCCCACTGCTTGAAATTTCTCTCTTCCCTTTGTTTACTGGCTAATTCCCACTTCAAGTACCAAGTCTTTTGCAAAACCTTTTCCGGAGAATGCTCTAAGAACTCATTATGTGCACTCTGTCACACCATTTATCACACTGTCTCGCAAATGATATTTGATGTCTTTTCATTTTACAGAGACTGTTAGCTATCTACCTTTTATCTCCTTGAAGGGACCAGTTCCTCCATCTGTTTTGTATGAATTCAACAAATATATGCTGAGTACACTATGAGTCAAGTGGACTCTCTGATGACAGCCCTTTTTAATTCCCAGCTTGCAATGCAGTTTCTTGGAAGTAGGATCAAGTGTATCTGTTTACCTACATTATTTCCTTTAACGATGTTCTTCAAAATGACTCACACTTAATAGATTTCTCTACTCCTTATGTGTGATTCCCTACTCACCGTATTATTTCACATATGAATACTGACTAGAATTTACAAAGAACTCAGTAAACCATAAAGCACTTAGCAATGTTTGGAAAAAGTTTAAACCTCCACTTTAATAGGACCAAACAGTTACAAGGCAGAAAAAAGGTGAAACTTTAGTTTCTACTTGTTAATTTTAGCTACTGTATTGACAGTTCCTATTAATAATGCAATAAAATTATGGTTTAGATGTACAACTATTCAAGACAAAAGATACAGTTTCCTTTTCCTAATTCTTCTTTCAATTTTATGATTACAAGATTAATTCAACCAAGGTACAGGTAGTGAAAACGATCTTAAGTCCAACAAACCTGATTAAATGGAGGTCCCTTCCCATAGGGACCTTTTGATACTGATGGCTGGGCAGGTATCTGAGAAGATGACTTCGTGTTGCAAGCTTCATCTGCTTCTTTTCGGTTTTCAGTGTTTTCAGAAGCTTTTGAACCTTGATCCTCACTAAGCAATCAAAATCCAGGTGAAATTAGAAAGTAAAGTGGACAGACTACACCTAAGTAAAAGCATTTTGTCTATAAAGATTATTTCTCTATGGTTTTAGTGGGTGGAGTGGGAATATATCAAGAAATGAGATGGCCTTGTGACCAATGGTGCTATTCATTCATTCATTCATTCAGTAAATATATGCCATATGTCTATAATGTGTTAGGACCTAGGTTTGGCTAAGCTATCATCACAAGGTGTAAAGTGCAGTAGAGTAGCTGTCAAATATGGACACTCAATCTTGACATACAACTTCACAAAGGAATATATCCCAACCATTTGATTGACCTCCACCCAAAAAGTCTCATCTAAGTGCAACCAAGTAATATTATAATTAATACCTGTATTCTTATTCTGACTTAATGAAAAGACAGAAGTCAAACTATAGTATTTTTTAAAATCACAAGTGCCAGGCATCTCAGAACTGATCATGAAACAGCAGTATATTACAATGCCATGGCTAGAAACTACCAATTCTACCAAAACTTCTAACAACTAATTGCATGTGCATGCAAGCTCCTTGTATTTTAAGAGCCCAATTTTTATGGTATATAATCCATATATTTCTGACTCTGATGTCCCTATATTAGAGATGAAAAGCTCCCATTTTTCAAACTTTAATGTTGCTTGCTCAAGTTTAAAAAAGCAGCTATAGTAATTCAAGTAATTTTTCTCCAATTTTGTAAATATGAATCAGTTCAAGCAAGTAACAAGTCTGAAATAGTCTCTGATATTGTCTTTCAAAATATCACCAATCAGGGCGCCTTGGTGGCTCAGTTGGTTGAGCGACTGCCTTTGGCTCGGGTCATGATCCTGGAGTCCCGGAATCGAGTCCTGAATCGGGATCCCTGCTCAGCGGGGAGTCTGCTTCTCCCTCGGACCCTATCCCCTCTCATGTGCTCTCTCTCTCTCATTCTCTCTCTCAAATAAATAAAATCTTTAAAAAAAAAAAACATCACCAATTAGGGGCACCTGTGTGGCTCAGTCATTAAGCGTCTGCCTTCAGCTCAGGTCATGATCCCTGGGTCCTGGGAATGAGCCCCACATCGGGCTCCCTGCTCAGCGAGAAGCCTGCTTCTCCCTTTCCCACTCCCCCTGCTTGTGTTCCCTCTCTTGCTGTGTCTCTCTCTGATAAATAAATAAAATTAAAAAAAAAATCACCAATTAGATGACCAGAATCTAAACATCTTTTTTAAAATATGTATTTTCTTTAGAAGCATCAAACTTTAATTCCTTGACTAGCTGTACTTTAAAATTTGGCTTATTAGTCAACTTCCCACTCAGTAAGTTCCTGGAGTAGAATATAGAAATTCTATAAAAAAGGAACAAATGACTATTAATGAAACCTCTCTGCATAAATGGATAATGTTATATCAATGAATTCATAGTATTACTCGTGGAAGTTGTTCCAATAGCTTACCTGCTGTTTTCTTTAGGACTACTACTTCCTTGCTCATCATCATCACTGAAATTCAGCTGTTCTGTATAATCTACTTCCATCTGAGCACCTAGTAAATTAAGGAAAATTCAGACTGACTGTTTAAAAACATCCAAAAACTAAAAACAATTAATTTTGCCTCTTACCTGCCCAACCTTCATCAGCTTCAGCATCTAGGTTATCAAATTTATCAAGCTCCTTTAGTTCTGAAGCACTAAGGATGGAGGGGCGTTCAGGCTCAGAGGCCCATGAAGGAGGTGGACCCCTTCCTCGAAGGCTTCTAATGAACAAGAGGTTATGAAGGGAAAAGATACAAAGTTTTAATGATTCCAAATTATGTAAATATTAAAAGACTGGAATTTAGTTCATTTCAATTCAACATTAGTATTGTCTGATGTACAAAATATTCTCCACCTGACATGTGTATGAAGAAATTCTAATGAGGAGAATGTTCGAGTCTCACATTAAACAAAAAAAAAAAAAAAAGAAAAGAAAATGGGGAGTCATTAACATCATGGAAGGAAGAAAGGATAAACAACTGTCATGCCATGATTTTCAGTTTTCAGAATCTTAACGTCAATTTAAAGTTTTAGAAGAATAAAGTATTGTTCTATCTTATAAAAGTCAATTATTTGTTCATGGCAACTGTACTCTGAGGTCAAAATAATGAATCAATCATCACAATCCATTCAACCTCCAGAAAATCTTAATGAGCATATGTGCCCTCGTGCCTTGGCAACTTTTATCATTTAATAGTCTTACTTGTTTGTTTCAGATAAAGAAGGTGGAAACCTCATGGGACCATGAAGAGGAGGATACGCCATCCTCGGATACTGTTGAAACATCTGAATGAAGAAAACAAAATTGGTAAATTCTGCAACCAAGTTATGTATATATATAAAAAAGATCACCCTAACTAAACCTCAGATAATTTATAGAAAGAAAGATTATAATAAACCATTCTATAAATAATTAGTTGTATCAGCTGGTATAAATCATCATTCACCCTCAATAACAAGCCATCTCTTAAGACTACTGCATCTAGCAAGACTTTACAAATATGGATAATAACTAGGACACATCCTAGAAAGAACTTCTGCTATCGCATTAACAAAATCACATGATTATGTACCAACATGAAAAACCTAAAAAGACAACATGCATGCACCCCAGGGACCTGCAGAGCCCTAAGTTCAAATACCTGAAAGGAAATAATGTGACACTTCATCATAATGCAATAGATTAACTGAAGGCAGATTTGTTGGTAAAGAGAAATTCAGTTTATTTTAAAGATTTTAGTTTATTTATCTGACAGAGAGAGAGAAAGCAAGACAGGGAACGCAAACGGGGAGTGGGAGAACCAGGCTTCCCGCCAAGCAGGGAGCCAGATGCAGGGCTCAATCCCAGGACCCTGGGATCATGACTGGAGCCGAAGGCAGACGCCTAACGACTGAGCCTCTCAGGTGCCCCGAGAAACTCAGTTTAGATAAAAGTATGGTCCATAATCCAGGGGAGTGAGGAAGATAGTGGGTATGGGAGATTTCCCAAGGGTTGGAAATAGGTGGATTCTGATTCAAGCTAATATACAGATCATTATCATAAGCTGAGGTACAAGGATGTTGCTCTCTATGGGAACTTGGATTTGAGAAGTGAAGTTTAGGAGAAGTTAGAGTATGAAGACAACACCGCCAAGAGAAGGGAACAAATGTCAAAAGATGTGCTTCTAGCTATTTGCTTATAACCAGGTCAAAATACAAGAAGGAAAAGAAAAGAAAAGAAAAGAAAGAAAAGAAAGAAAAAGAAGGAAAGAGGGGGAAAAAAGAAAGGAGAGAGGGTGGGAGGGAGTGAGAAGGGAAGGAAGGCAGGCAAGAAAGAAAAGACTGTATTACCTTAAACACGTAATTTACATCCTGAAATAGATTAGCTTTTCTTTAAAAAAAAAACAAAACAAAACCTGTTAGGTAAAGAAATTACTCTGTACTTGAAGAAAGGCTGTTTATATGATCATTCCATCTAAAGATGCATTTCTAAGTAGGGTTAGAGCAAGTTAATTTTAAGTTAAGCAGCAGCTGAAGCTCAGATGGAGAAGCTTTTAGTCTGGCGAATGCTGAGAATTTTTGGTTACATCATCCTGTACTGAAAGTTAGCAAAAACACAGTTGGAGGCAAATGTGCACAGGTAAAGTTTCATTAGATCCCTCTTCTGCTGATTAGTCAGACATAGAGATTAATTTGATGTATTAAATGCTTAAAATTTAGGAATTTGCCACAAAAATAAGTGTAGAAACAATCTTTAAATTCTCAATATATAGTGATGGTTTTAAAAACATCCGCAAATCAATCAACGTGATACAACACATTAACAAAAGAAAGAACAAGAATCATATGATCCTCTCAATAGATGCAGAAAAAGCATTTGACAAAGTACAGCATCCTTTCTTGATCAAAACTCTTCAGAGTATAGGGATAGAGGGTACATACCTCAATATCATAAAAGCCATCTATGAAAAACCTACAGCAAATATCATTCTCAATGAGGTCAGGAACGCGGCAGGGATGTCCACTCTCACCACTGCTATTCAACATAGTATTAGAAGTCCTAGCCACAGCAATCAGACAACAAAAAGAAATCAAAGGCATCCAAATCGGCAAAGAGGAAGTCAAACTCTCACTCTTTGCAGATGATATGATACTTTATGTGGAAAACCCAAAAGACTCCACCCCAAAACTGCTAGAACTCATACAGGAATTCAGTCAAGTAGCAGGATATAAAATCAATGCACAGAAATCAGTGGCATTCCTATACACCAACAACAAGACAGAAGAGAGACAAATCGAGGAGTCGATCCCATTCACAATTGCACCCAAAACCATAAGATACCTAGGAATAAATTTAACCAAAGAGGCAAAGGATCTGTACTCAGAAAACTATAAAATACTCATGAAAGAAATTGCAGAAGACACAAAGAAATGGAAAAACGTTCCATGCTCATGGATTGGGAGAACCAATATTGTGAAGATGTCAATGCTACCTAGAGAAATCTACACATTCAATGCAATCCCCATCAAAATACCATCCACTTTTTTCAAAGAAATCGAACAAAGAATCCTAAAATTTGTATGGAACCAGAAGAGACCCTGAATAGCCAGAGGAATACTGAAAAAGAAAAGCAAAGCTGGCGGCATCACAATTCCGGACTTCCAACTCTATTACAAAGCTGTCATCATCAAGACAGTATGGGACTGGCACAAAAACAGACACATAGATCAATGGAACAGAATCGAGAGCCCAGAAATGGACCCTCAACTCTATGGTCAACTTATCTTTGACAAAGCAGGAAAGAATGTCCAATGGGAAAAAGACAGTCTCTTCAACAAATGGTGTTGGGAAAATTGGACAGCCACATGCAGAAGAATGAAACTGGACCATTTCCTTACACCACACACAAAAATAGACTCCAAATGGTTGAAAGACCTAAACTTGAGACAGCAGTCCATCAAAATCCTAAAGGAGAACACAGGTAGCAACCTCTTCGACCTCAGCCACAGCAACTTCTTCCTAGAAACATCGCCAAAGGCAAGGGAAGCAAGGGCAAAAATGAACTATTGGGATTTCATCAAGATAAAAAGCTTTTGCATAGCAAAAGAAACAGTCCACAAAACCAAAAGACAACCGACAGAATGGGAGAAAATATTTGCAAATGACATATCAGATAAAGGGCTAGTATCCAAAATCTATAAAGAACTTATTAAACTCAAAACCCAAAGAACAAATAATCCAATCAAGAAAAGGGCAGAAGACATGAACAGACATTTTTCCAAAGAAGACATCCAAATGGCCAAGAGACACATGAAAAAGTGCTCAACATCGCTCGGCATCAGGGAAATCCAAATCAAAACCTCAATGAGATACCACCTCACACCACTCAGAATGGCTAAAATTAACAAGTCTGAAACGACAGATGTCGGCGGGGATGTGGAGAAAGGGGAACCCTCCTACACCGTTGGTGGGAATGCAAGCTGGTACAACCCCTCTGGAAAACAGTATGGAGTTTCCTCAAACAGTTGAAAATAGAGTTACCACACGATCCAGCAATTGCACTGCTGGGTATTTACCACAAAGATACAAATGTAGGGATCCGAAGGGGTACGTGCAGCCCAATGTTTATAGCAGCAATGTCCACAATAGCCAAACTATGGAAAGAGCCAAGATGTCCATCGGCAGATGAATGGATAAAGAAGATGTGGTATATATACACAATGGAATATTATGCAGCCATCAAAAGGAATGAGATCTTGCCATTTGCAACGACATGGATGGAACTGGAGGGTGTTATGCTGAGTGAAATAAGTCAATCAGAGAAAGACATGTATCATATGACCTCACTGATACGAGGAATTCTTAATCTCAGGAAACAAACTGAGGGTTGCTGGAGTGGTGGGGGGTGGGAGGGATGGGGTGGCTGGGTGACAGACATTGGGGAGGGTATGTGCTATGGTGAGTGCTGTGAATTGTGCAAGACTGTTGAATCACAGATCTGTACTTCTGAAACAAATAATGCAACATATTTTAAGAAAAAAGAAAAAGAAGAAGATAGCAGGAAGGGAAGAATGAAGGGGAGTAAGTCGGAGGGGGAGACGAACCATGAGAGACGATGGACTTCGAAAAACAAACTGAGGGTTCTAGAGGGGAAGAGGGTAGGGCGATGGGTTAGCCTGGTGATGGGTATTAAAGAGGGCACATTCTGCATGGAGCACTGGGTGTTGTGCACAAGCAATGAATCACGGAACTCTACATCAAAAACTGATGATGTAATGTATGGTGATTAACATAACAAAAAATGTTTTTGTTAGTGGAACTATAAAATGATTGATGAAACTGGAAAAAAGCCTGCTTGGTCTCCCCTTTTAAAACTTTCCCTTCAACCATCCCAAACCCCAGGCCTGAAAATTCAGGGGTCTTTGGAAGAACAATTTGGAGACAAGTAGTTTGGTGTAAATAATTTTTCAATAATTTTTCTTATATGCTTATATGACTGATTTTTATCATGCTCCTAAATTAAAAAAATATATTTTTTTAATTATTTATTTCCCTCCTCTCCCCTAGAATAATTAAATACAAAGAAAATATGAAAAAATATGGAAATTTAGTGCCTGAATACTTAGGAATTAAGTCATAAATAAAAATAAGTATAAGAACCAGACCCTTACTCTCTTTTGAGATTAATGGTCTCCTGAAAAATGTTAATTTATTTACTTGGGCACATGTAGTTTACCCTATCATTTCACAGAAGGCTGACAGCAAACAAACGTTTGAGGGCACCAAATCTACCTATTAATTTACAGAAATATATGGGTCACAAATATATATTAAATAAAACTACAAAAATAGAATCAGCAAAATCCAGACTATGAAAAACTCCACAGGATAACAAATAAGTAACAAGCTCCCCTCCAAAAAAGAGAGAGTGAGGGAGATGGAGGGAAAGAAGTAACCAAAGGCAACAGGATTCCTAAGAAAAATATCAATCTCAAATAATAGATGTTATTTTGATCCTAATCATGAGAAAGCCAGAGAAATCGGGATACTGACTTGATGTTTTTAAAAACTTTTTTTAGGGGCGCCTGGGTGGCACAGTCCGTCGCATGTCTGACTCTTGGTTTCGGCTCAGGCTGTGATCTCAGGGTCATGAGATCGAGCCCATGCCAGGCTCTGCACTCAGGGCAGAGTCTGCGTAAGACTCCCCCTCCTCGGGCGCCTGGGTGGCTCAGTTGGTTAAGCGACTGCCTTCAGCTCAGGTCATGATCCTGGAGTCCCGCGATCGAGTCCCACATTGGGCTCCCTGCTCAGCAGGGAGTCTGCTTCTCCCTCTGACCCTCTTCCCTCTCGTGCTCTCTCTCTCTCATTCTCTCTCAAATAAACAAAATCTTAAAAAAAAAAAAAAGACTCCCCTTCCTCCTCTCTCTGTCCAACCCATAAATAAATCAATCTTTAAAAAAAATTTTTTTTTTTTTTTAGATAAAAAACCAAAACTTTCCTTTTAGGTGTGATAATGCCATGGTGGATTTTTCTCCTAGTTTTTATGTTTTAAAATACAACCTAAAACATATATGGATGAAACGATGTATCTAAAATGTTGCTTCAGTAACTGGAGGTGGTGGGAAATAGCTGAACCAAGACTAACCACAAGTTGATAACTACTGAAGATGGGTGGTAGATATAGAAGAAGGGGGGGGCTCACTGTACTATTATTTGTTTTTGCATATGTTCAAAATATTCCATAGTGAGAAATTAAAAAGAATGTAAAAGGTATGTTTACCAATAAAAACTTTAAAGCTAAAGCACATATTAACCTTTTTTGTGCCATGAACAACCCCCCTTGGCAGTCTGGTCAATCCTATGAAATCTCTTCTCATAGAAATGTTTTAAATACATAATCTAAAACACAGAGTACTACAAAAGAAAACAATTATGCTAAAATTTTGTTAACACAGTATTTAAAAAGCAAATTTATGATATGGTAATGTATGTGCTTTCATTAAATAACAAGTGGGGCTACCCATGGGTCTAATAACTACTTTGAAGTATTACTGAGTGTATTTTGCCATATTCACAATATGATAGGAAATGAAAATAAATATGATCCCTATTAATGATAAAAACTAGGGTACTCCTGATACTTCTGTGATTTATTTCCTGCATCCATAATCAAGGAAAATGCTAATTTTTAGTTAGATGTTAATGCAAATAAAGACCCAAACTTTTCCCCATTCTAATTCTCTCCATGGAACCCAGAGCAAAAACCTCTTATTTAACAACTTGCCTCTTTAACAATACTTACATAAGGAGGCATCATAGCTCTGTACTGGGAAGCAAGAGCAGGCTGCTGTCCATTCAGTTTAGCCTGTGGAGGACCACAAGCTATCCTCTTTTCCACCACTTTGAGGATATCATTTTGTTCTGATGTTCCAGCCGTGCTTTCATCCTGGCCAGAGAGCTTTTCATCTTGGTCAGATGTCAAAGGTGATCCAGCAGACTTACCACCATCTCTCCAACAAGCAACATCTGGTATGGAGAGAGGTAAGAAATTCAATTAAAACAAAGAAACAGGGTGCCTGTGGCTCAGTCGTTAAGCGTCTGCCTTCGGCTCAGGTCATGATCCCGGGGTCCTGGGATCGAGCCCCACATCGGGCTCCCTGCTCCGCGGGAAGCCTGCTTCTCCCTCTCCCACTCCCCCTGCTTGTGTTCCCTCTCTTGCTGTCTCTCTCTCTTGTCAAATAAATAGATATTAAAAAAATAAATAAATAAAACAAAGAAACAGCTCCACAGAATTTAGAATTGAAATTAAAAAGGGGGAGGGGCATAAGAAAAAAGCTGAAAATGGAATACAGTGAAATCAAACTAGGCACATTACACAATTCAACAGAGTAACAAAACACAGTGAAGGAGTAGTGAAAATCTAATCTATGTCCTACTGCTTTCAAAGTGTTTGGGATATCAAGAACAGTGGCTTCCAAAGCAGAGCAAATGTACCACAGAGGGTACCACCAAAAGCAAATACTGGGGTTGGGGAAGAAAATATTAGAACTTCTCTATTGAGGGGTGGCTCAATCGTTAAGCGCCTGCTTTTGGCTCAGGTCGTGATCCCAGGGTCCTGGGATCGAGCCCCGCCTTGGGCTCCCTGCTCCGTGGGAAGCCTGCTTCTCCCTCTCCCACTCCCCCTGCTTGTGTTCCCTCTCTTGTTGTCTCTCTCCGTGTCAAATAAATAAAAAATAAAATCTTAAAAAAAAAAAAACTTTTCTATTGAGCTTTACCGTTATTTGTTATAGAGATTAAAGTCACTGTTATACCTGGAGGTGTCCTGAGGGAAGAGGGTTGGGAGTCCTGTGGTGACAGTAATGCCCTTATCTGTTTTCAGGCTACTATGGCTAGTTACATGTGCCCAAGCGGGCAAATTTAGTGACTATAGTATCTGGTAAAACTACACTCAGTAAAATAGGTAAATGATTTTATAAGGATATCTCTTTGGTAGGTAGCCTCTAAGATGACCCAAAATGGGTTTCTACCTCCTGGTATTCACACCCTGTACCAGGATTGGTTTGTGTTACCTACAGAATAAAGCAGCAGTGATGACGTGTCTCTTATGGGGTTAAGTTATAAAAGACTGGGCTTCCATCCTGAGTGGGAGTAGTCCTGTCACTCTTTACTTTATCTGGGGAAGCAATGCTGTGAGCAGCCCACACACAAAAGAGCTACCACGAGTGAGCCTGGAATAGTAGCCCTGTCAAGTCAGCATTAGATGACATACTGCAAGGTTGTTGAGAGAGTTCCTGTGCCACAACTCCTAGCTAAGCAGCTCAAAGATTCTTTGACCCTTGGATACTGTGTGAAATCATTAAGTCTAGTTCAGTTGTTGTTTTAAGCTGCCAAATCTGCTCTGCAGGAACAGATAACTGGTGAAAATCAACTGAACAAGAAAATAATAGAGGGGTGCCTGGCTGGCTCAGTGGGTACAGCATGGAACTCCTGATCTCAGGGTTCTAAGTTCAAGCCCCATGTTGAGTGTAGAAGTTACTTAAAATTAAAAATAAAAAAATCTTAAAAAAATAAAGAAAATACAGCTGACAATCTATTTCTAATATAAATACATCAACTATGTAACAATTAAAAATAAAAATAAGAAAAGATGATTTACCCAGACAAGAAATGAGCCATAAGAAGTATGAAATGTATTAGGTTATCAGAAATACAGATTTGTAACCATCACCGAAAAGAGAAATCTCCCATGTATACAGGATCCTTTCAGATATTTGGTAAAGACAATAGAAAACTAATATAATTAATAAATAAGACACTTAATCTCAAGGATTTTATATTTCTATTTTTAGCTCTTCCTTTATGTCCATAATACAAGTATTTCTTACTATCCAAATTTATTTGGTTCTTTGGTGTGAGTTCAGAAAGCACAGGATCACCGAATGTTAACAGAGTAGCAGATAAATGGATATGATTTACAAATAAATATTTGCATATTAGAGGGGTTGGTTCCAAATTTTTACTACTGTAAAAATGACCAATATTAATGTGCAAAGAACTCACCCAGGAATCTTGTTAAAATGCAGATTTCTAATTTAGTGGGTTGGGTGTGAGGCCCAAGATGTACATTTCCAACATGTTCTTTTATTTTATTATTTTTTTTAAGATTTTATTTATTTATTTGAGAGAGAGATTAGAATGAGAGATAGAGAGCACGAGAGAGAAGAGGGTCAGAAGGAGAAGCAGACTCCCTGCCGAGCAGGGAGCCCGATGCGGGACTTGATCCCGGGACTCCAGGATCACGACCTGAGCCGAAGGCAGTCAACTGAGCCACTCAGGCGCCCCAACATGTTCTCTAAGTTATACCAATGCTGTGCATGTGAAAACCACACCGGAATGACAGCAGTTACTCTGTCTTTTCAAAGGAGGTAAGTCACACATACAATAATATTGGGTGGGTTATGTTACAAAATAAAATACAAATATGATCTCATTCACTATTTCTATGAAATAAAAAGTATTCTTACTTGGTGGGCGTAAACTGGGTCCAGGTCCATAATTGTCATCACTTGTTTCTTTTTCTTTTTTTTCCTGATCCCCAGCTGCCTGCAGGCTGGGAAATTCTTGCTGAAAATGACTATTCACCTGGATTCCTACAGATTTTTTTTAAAACATTAAATGTAATTTTTATACTGAAGATAATGAAAAAACCCTCCCACGATAGAGGACTCTGCTTTTCTGATAAATTATTCCATATATATATATAATTCTATATATATAATTATTCCACTGTTTGTATCCATAAAACTTTAACATTTATTTAGAATTAGAATCCCTTGGAAAGTTAATGAACAGCCATGAGGAGATAAAAATCTAAGAAAGGAATCTGCCAGACATTGTTCAGGACTCATTGAAGATAAGGAAAATGAGAATTTCACTCCTGTTTTTCTTTTACAATAACTCCTTACATTTTTCAAAAAGTCAAACTCTTTTGCTAATAACTCTAAGAACCAAACAGTATTACTGAAACAATATATGAATCAACACTGCAAGTATCACAATGAGGCTAAAATGCCTTCACTAAATTTATCACTGAGATACTGACTGCACCTCATTAGTCACCCATTCACCCATCTACCTACCTACTTGCCTATTTATTTATATACTTCTATTAAATTAAAAGATCTGATTTTATTAACTTGAGGGCATAGATAGGGCGTAGATTTTCTATACAATGTTTTATAGACCTTCCCTGTTTTGCAAGTGGAAAATTTAAATTCTGCTAGGGAGTCCATCATTCCTTAGGTGGGTAGTATTACAGCTACCATGCTTTATAGCTACTGTCTAGGTCTTCTCTACCATGGAAATCCTGAGTAGCACATGTTTGAAACAGAAGAGGTTAGGGAGCACAGATGGTGATAAATATAGCTTCTAGCCATTTATACAGTATCTGGGTACTTTTATGCCCCAAAGAGCAGAAGGTACAAAGTTTTTTCTGGTCATGTAGGGTGAAGATAAAAACAATGTGGGAGAGTATCTTAAAGACTCCTTTTTAAATCCCTATCATTGGCTCATACATGGATCTTGGCACTGAAACTTAACTACCCCAACAGTTGAAAGAAGGACCGTTTTTTAGGACCTGAGTATATCCTTGACAACGTTTTCTGCCCCTGTCAAAATCCACCCCTTATCTCCTGCATGGCTGTTCAGTAACTATCAAACCTAGCGAGTTTCCCCAGCTTATGTCCACTTACCATCTCCTTGCCCACCTTGCTTGTTACTGGCCCAAGATTTGGGAGCAGGTGCTACTTCTGGGGGAGCTGCAACCCCAGGTTTTGGCTGTGCTGGTGGAACTTCTGGTGTTCTTAAAAAAAATATGAATCCATTATTTCACATACTGTATGTTCAAATAAAATAAAAATGAATATCGTAGTTAAGGTAAATTTGTGTATAACTGTTTTGGCTACATATTTACTCATAGATGCATCTCTCAAACGCTTTTCCTCTGCAACATTCCTTTAAATAAAGTATAGCTCTTTTCATCCCCTTTCATTTCTTTCTTTTAATAACCCAAGGAGAAGATAGCTTTACTTGTTTTTCATTTTGTAAAAAAGAAAAAAAGAAACACTCATTACTGAGTATAGCTACCAAAATCTATTTTAAAGAAGTAAACATTTATATATAATTAGAAATAACATTATAGGTATACATACTGTCTGGACTGGTGGACTTAGCCAGGGCTAAAGCTAAGGAAACTCTCCATCTGACAGTCAACAGGTTCACCACTGTACTTATTACTGTTATTCAAAGAGGTAACAGCAACTTGCCTGATACCTCCCCAAGAGTAAAAGGTGTTTTGTTTTGTTTTGTTTTTGGAGGGGTGGGGTTGGGGGGGAGGGGCAGAGAGAGAATCTTAAGCAGGCTCCACGCCCAGTACAGAGCCTGATGCAGGGCTCGATCTCAGAACCCTGAGATCATGATTTGAGCCAAAGTCAAGAGTTGGACACTTAAATGACTGAGCCACCCAGGTGCCCGAGTAAAAGGTGTTTTAAAAGAATCTACAGTTTTAGTCAATCTTTGTAATGAGTTAATGCTTGAAAATGAAAAAGGTAGTAGTTAAGAGACTTAAGAGAGGCAATATATTTCTGGTACACTCAGACCTTGTAACTGGCTTGCTACTACAAAATAAATCTACAACAACTAAGAAACAGAGAACAATGTCTTTGACAAGTTTTATCCAAGTAAAGTCAAATTTACTATATAAAGCTCCCCAAATAGGAGTACAGAAATTTGATAACAGATACAGGCAAAAAGCATCAAGTACCCAATTACTTGTATTATTTTTCTAAATTACCACTACTTCACTTGGTCATTCAAGAAATTAAGAGCTTTGCATAATCCCTGACATACAGAATGCTAAATATATGCTGAATGATTAAAAGGGACATTATTAATTCTATCGTAGCCTGCTTGCTAATTCTTTATTCATTTAAATAGTATTACTTGAGCACTTAAAATGTGCATCAGGTATAGTTTCAGTGAACCAGGCAGACAGAAATTCTTAGCATCATGGAAATTATTTAATAGAATCAACTCTTAATTATATTAGAAAGTGAATGCCTGATATGGTGGGGGTTCGAGGGAGCCTGACACAGTACATAAGAAAAGCTGTGATTAGCAATTCCGTCATCTGTTCTACCTTGACACATGGAAATACTGCCACTAAACCTACTCACACACACAAAAAATTCATCAAAAGGTGACTATGTAAATGACTTCAAATGGCCTGAGATACCTAACATACATAGTTCAACGTCTAGCACAGAGAACAAACTCAAACAGAAGTTCCCGACAGGGTGCCTGGCTGGCTCAGTCACTGCAGCATGCAACTCTTGATCTCGAGGTTGTGGGTTTGAGCCCCACGCTGGGTGTGGAGATTACTTAAAAATAAAATCTTAAAAAAAAAAAAGTTCCCTACAAAGAAATAGTTTCATTTTTTAGTTGACTTTGACTCACTTTTCTTCTTCATGCTGCTCTTGTTTGGATGCCCATCCAGTGCCATCTTTAGGTACAATGTTCACATTAGGGTCATTGCCTTTGTTTTCTGCTTTGAGACTTGGGAGGTTAGCAGGTGGAGGCATACGCCGTGAAATACCAACTTTTCCAAGACTCTGTAATCCATGTCGAGCTGCAACTAAAGATCAATAACATCAACTTTCTTTGAACATCTATTTTATTGCTCAATTTATTCTTAAAACAATATAGAAAGACAACAGGTGTCAATGGAATCTTGAACTATTATTTCCTTTTATCTTAAAATAAGAATTTTAAAACTAAGCCACACACCTGCAACAATAATCCAATATAGAAATTATATTAACCTATCAAGCCACTGAAAAGATGACTTAAACATTCTAACAACCCTATATACTATGAAAAGGAAAACACAGGCAATTAAGTGGTTTTGTAATCTGAAATCTATTTTAAACTCAAAATTTAGTATATTAGAGAAGAAATACGTGAACTTTACATTCATAATGAACACTGCTAATATACCATACATGGTCCAGGTTTCACCTTTCACTATAAATAGTGGGCCCAAGGTATCAAAAAACAAAACAAAACATCCCAGGACTCTCTTCCATAACTAGAAGCAGGAGTAAGTACCCACTACTGTATATTCCTATGCCTACTAATCTCATTGACCAAGTCTCCGTTTGGAGCCACATAGTTCTACTTTCTGCTGACAACAAACAGGAAAAAAGAGACATATTTTAAAACATTTATCAATTTTTAGGGCCTCTGAAAATGGTGGCTCAGTTGGTTAAGCATCTGCCTCTATGCCTTCATCTCAGGTCACGATCCTGGAGTCTCCAGATGGAGCCCCACAGGCTCTGCGCTCAGCAGGGAGCCTGCTTCTCCCTCTCCTCTGCGCCCCTCCCTGCTCATGCGCTCCTGCTAGCTCTCTCTCTAATAAAATCCTTTTAAAAAAATTATAAACTTTCTACTGTAAGACATTTAATTCATCCCCTGAAAAATGAGTACACACATAAAAGGCTCAATGTACATAGGGTTGCATAAATATGGGTTTATCCTAGCTCCTAATAGCAATAGCTCCAGAGTACCAATCATAGCAATAAAACAAAACCATGAAAATCATAAAAATATGCCACTTGATTTTACTCACCTGTGGTTTTCTGAGTTTCTAAAGATTTACCCTTGTAAGTATTAAATAAACTGAGTGTTGCATACTTTTTCCCATCCTTTGCTTTTGTGCTCTGGCCTGACTTCTCCGACATTTCGGTGGAAACTCATCGAGTCCAAAACCTCCTGTCACACCCCTTCAAACCTTTAAGACACACATAAGAAAGAAAAATGAGGAAAATTTTAGCATAAAGAAACTCTCAGTAGGGGCGCCTGGGTGGCTCCATTGGTTGAGTGTCTGCCTTTGACTCAGGTCATGATACCAGGGTCCTGGGACTGAGTTCCATGTCAGGATCCCTTGCTCAGTAGAGAGTCTGCCTCTCTCTCTCCCTGTCCCCCCGGCTCATGCTCGCTCTCTCAAATAAATAAAATCTTAAAAAAAAAAAAAAAACTCTCAGTAAATTCAAATGTCCCCCAAAATTCTGAAAAATAAAAAGTGATGAAATCCATCTTCGGTAACTCGTATCAATAATAATGTCATACTTGTTTAATACTGTCAAATCTGAAGAACGAACACACAACAAAATCAATCAAACGAAATTACCCTGCGTTCAGTGAACATATTAGTTACTTATGGTTTGTAACTGCTTAACTGTTATCGTAGAGAATAAGAATTTTAATCCAGAGGCGCCTGGCTGGCTCAGTCAGTAGAGCATGCTACCCTTGATCTGCTCAAAATTGTGTGTTCAAGCCCCACACTGCCTGTGGAGTCTACTTAAAAAAAAAAAAAAAAAAAAGGGGAATTTTAACCCATACTGAAACGAATAGGTCAAATACAGTAAATCTATGGAGACTGTCTATTTAACAAATACTATTCAATTTAACAGGCTTGAGATAACAGGCATCAATCAGTTTCTGCATATGGAATGCAAATATGATAGGAGGATTAACATCATTCCTCCATTAATTATATGCTTGTTTTCAGGCAGTATATGCTTTCATATGCTTATAAGTCACTCTTGTTTTTATGTTTTAGAGTATTACTACACCAGGAAAAAATATAAATCAAGTACACATAACTGTAATATAAATGAGTCAAATGATAATTCCATCAAAAGACAAGGACAGGGGTGCCTGGGTGGCTCAGCTGGTTGAACGGCTACCTTCGGCTCGGGTCAGGATCCCAGGGTCCTGGGATCGAGCCCCACGGTGGGGCTCAATGCTCAGTGGAGAGCCTGCTTCTCCCTCTCCCTCTGCCTGCCTCTCTGCCTACTTGTGCTCTCTATCTCTTTGTCAAATAAATAAATAAAATCTTAAAAAAAAAAAGACAAGGACAAACTATCCCTTAATGTACCTAACCGAACTGCTATAAAAGAATATGCATTTTTAGGGCACCTGGGTGGCTCAGTCATTAAGCGTCTGCCTTCGGCTCAGGTCACGATCCCGGGATCCTGGGATCGAGTCCCACATCAGGCTCCCTGCTCTGCAGGAAGCCTGCTTCTCCCTCTCCCACTCCCTCTGCTTGTGTTTCTGCTCTTGCTATGTCTCTGTCAAATAAATAAATAAAATCTTTAAAAAAAAAAAATATGCATTTTTAAAAACAAAGAATTTGTGGGGCGCCTGGGTGGCTCAGTCCTTAAGCGTCTGCCTTCGGCTCAGGTCGTGATCTCAGGGTCCTGGGATGGAGCCCTGCATTGGGCTCCCTGCTCTGCAAGAAGCCTGCTTCTCCCTCTTCTACTCCCCCTGCCTGTGTTCCCTCTCTCGCTGTCAAATAAATAAATAAAATCTTAAAAAAAAAAAATTTGTAGCCATAAGCAATAAGACTACAGAAATCAGAAAGACCAATTCCACTATAATGGTTTTGCCAGTTAGTGTGAGCACTTTTAGTTTAAAGTACAACTTATACTAGCAATTAAAAATATGAAATCCTTAGGAATACATCCGACAAAAAATGTGCAAGATTAGTATATTAAAAACCATAGAACATTAAAGAAGACCTAGATACATGATGCTATGCCCTGTGCATGGGTCAAAAGACCCAATATGTAAGACTGTGATTCCTTGCCAAATTGATCTATAGATTCAAATCAATTCCAAACAAAATCACAGAAGGAATTTCTGGGGGAGAGGGTGGTAGAATTTTCAAGCTGGTTCTAAAATTTATTAAAAAATAGACAGGACCTAGAATAACCAAAAGAACTTTAAAAAGAATAAAGTTCGGGGTATCTGGGTGGCTCAGTTGGTTAACTGTCTGCCTTTGGCTCAGGTCATGATCCCAGGGTCTTGGGATCGGGGATCGAGCCCGGAGTTGGACTCCCTGCTCAGGGGGGAGCCTGCTTCTCTCTCTTCTCCCCGCCCCCTGCTCTCTCTATTTTTTCTTTAAAGATTTTATTTATTTATTTGAGAGAGAGAGAATGAGAGATAGAGAGCACGAGAGGGAAGAAGGTCAGAGGGAGAAGCAGACTCCCCGCTGAGCAGGGAGCCCGATGTGGGACTCGATCCCGGGACTCCAGGATTATGACCTGAGCCGAAGGCAGTCGCTTAACCAACTGAGCCACCCAGGCGCCCTGCTCTCTCTCACTATTTCTGTTGCTATCTCTGTCTTTCTCTGTCAAATAAACAAAATCTTAAAAAAATTAAATTAAAAAGAATAAAGCTGGAGGACCAATGTCACCTGATTTCATGATCTGTTAAGCAGCCATGAACACCGTGTGGTATTGGCCTAAAAAAAAGACTGATCAATGAAACAGAATAGAGTATAGAAATACAAATATATACAGGCATCTGATTTTTACAAATGCAAAGAAAATTCAGTGAATAAGGGACAGTTTTCTTAACAAATGGTGCTGAAACAATTAGGCATATATAACATAAAAAAATGAATTCTGATTCATAACTTCTACCATATACAAAACAACTCAAAATGGACTATAGCAAAGGGTACAAACTTGAAATTAGAAGACGTGTATGTTCTGGAGATCTAATGCACAGCATTATGATTATAGTCAAAATACTTTCTTGTATACATCAAAGATGATAAGAGACAAGATCTTAAATGTTCTCACTACACACAAAAAATAACTGATGTGATGGGAGTATCGGCTAATGTTACAGCAGTAATTATTCTGCAATATGTAAGTGCATGAAATCAACATGTATACCTCAAACTTACACAACGCTATATGTTAGTCACATCTCAATTTTGTTTTAAAAAGGAGCATAGACAAAATGTAAAAACTAGAGAAAAGGAGAAAATCTTTGCAACCTTGGGTTAAATAAAGAATTCTTTGACAGCACAGTAGAATCTGCTCTCAGGGGTCTTACTTTCTAATGTGGAGATTCAAAATATAGGTAAATAGGATTATTTCAGATGGTGACATATGCTATGAATGAAACTAAACAGGACAATATGAGGAAAAAAAGTGTAATTATTTTAGATTAGTTGATCACTAAAGGCCTCTCTGAGGGAAAGCCTTCTGATTTGGATCTAATGGGGGAAGGAGTCAGCTTCAAGGCTGACGAAAAAGCAAATGCAAAGGCCCTAAAGTCCTGACATGCTTATCATGGTCAAAAACATAAAAGCTAGTGAAGTCGAAGTTAGTAAGAAAGGGAGAGTTGAAAGGGAAAGAACAGGTTGGATGAGAAGGCCTATTAGAATTTTAAATTTTATCTTTAAAGCAATGCGATTCTGAGCATTCATTTTGAGCAGAGACATGACTTTGGTTTTTAAAAACAACCTGGCTACAATGTAGAGAAGGGACTGTAGGGGGCCCAAAGGTGGAACATGGAAACATCATAGACTACAGAAGCCTAGGCACAACATGATGTAGCTGTGGTTGAAAAATAGAGACTAGGTAGAGGAGGCCAGGAAAGAGGAAACAAGGACAATTTTGGTCTTGAGCTTGAAAAGCAAGACATGAAGTTAAGTGAGGAAGTCTAGATTTAGGGACGATGGGGCAGAAGGCGAGGCAAGAGTTCTGTCTTAAACATGTTTAGTTTGAGATCTTTATAAAAACAAGCAGAGATTTGTACAGAAAGATGCTCAAGACAATGTTAAAAAGTATGTATGATTTTTAAATAATATATGTTAAATACTGAAAAATACAATATATATGCCAAGTATGAAAGTCTACAAAACCATATTACAAATTAGCTGCAGCAGCTATACACCTGATTGTAAGCAACTTGACTCTCTCTGTTATACATACTGCAATATCTAAACAGTAAATGCAATTTGGTCTTGTAACAGAAAAGAAAAAAATTGCAAATGTTTTTAAAAGCAATGACTTGAAAAGGAAAAAATTTAGTTTCAAGACCAGAAGATGAAAAAATGCGTATGATTAAAATAATTTAAAAATCTATCCTCAATGGTGTAACACATTATCTAAAATATGCAAGAATAATAACAAAGACTATAGGTAAACAAAAAGTAGTTGATGGGTGTAGTAGTTGATGGGTGTGGGTTCATCTGACTTCTTACCTGCCTTGTGGTTTATGCAAATAAAAATGGGAGAAAATAACAAAAAGATGCATATAACTACTGTGTGTTAAGTGATATTCATCGAGCATAACACAACTGTCATTAATGCTCCTTACACCATCAAAGGTACTTGCAAGTATGGTAACATCTCTTCCTTTTGAGCACTGGCATAAGAACCTAACTCACATCCATAAGATTCCAAGGGATAACATACCTTCTGTGTGTTTGTCCTTAGATACTAAAACCTTAAATAATGAAACCAATGTCCTCTTAAAGCCTGCTGGAGGATTTAGTAAATTCTCTGAAATACAATTTCCCAAAGCAATCCTCTACAGGTTACACAGAAATAAACCTGGTATTGCCTCCTCACTGCTACAATGACAAATATTCATTCAACAAGATACAACAAACGTGTTGAGAATAAGCTGCCAAACCCTATCTTAGATGTTAAGATCTATAATGGAAAGATAGATGGGGCCCCTGCCTTCATGGAAGTTTTAACAATAAGTAAATAAAAATACAAGAATAAAAAAAACTCAGCTGGGTAAAGGGACAGTGAAGAGGGGAAAGAGATTGGATACAATGGCAAAGGTCTGAAAGATCTCTCTGAAAAGATGACACGAGGGAAGAAAAATCAATCAGTAGTTCTCAACAACAGGCTGCAGACTTATCCCGGAAGGTTTTTAAAGATACTATAGTCCCTGTGCCAGACCAATTAAATCAGAATTTCTCAGACTGGGTCTGGCTCCTCAGGTGTCTCTTAAGTACAGGCATTACCTCATTTTATTGTGCTTTGCAGATACAGTGTTTTTTACAAATGGAAGGTCTGGGGCAACCCTGCATCAAATGAGCGAGTCTGTCAGCACTATTTTTCCCACAGCATTTGCTTACTTCACGTCTGTATCACATTTTGGTAATTCCCGTATTTCGAACTTTTTCATTATTATTTTATTTGTTATTGGTGATCTGTGATCAGTGATCTCTGAGGTTACTTTTATCCTTGTTTTGGGGCACCACAAACTAAGACAGTGAACTTAACTGATAAATGTTGGGTGTGTTCTGACCGCCCACCAACCAGCTGTTCCCCGGAACACAATATTGAAATTAGGCCAATTAATAACCCTACAATGGTCTGTAAGTGTTAAAGTGAAAGGAAAATTCTCATGTCTCTCCACTTTAAATTAAAAGCTAGAAATGATTAAGTTCAGTGAGAAAGGGATAGGCCAAAAGCTAGGCCCCTGGCACCAGTTAGCCAAGTTGTAAATTCAAAAGAAAAGTTTTTTTTTTTTTTAAAGATTTTATTTATTTATTTGACAGAGAGAGACACAGAGAGAGGGAATACAAGCAGGGGGAGTGGGAGAGGGAGAAGCAGGCCTCCCGCTGAGCAGGGAGCCCCATACGGGGCCCGATCCCAGGCTAACCCTGGGATCATGACCTGAGCCGAAGGCAGATGCTAACAACTGAGCCACCCAGGTGCCCCGAAATAAAAGTTCTTAAATAAAATCAAAAGTGCTACTCCAGTGGACACAGGAATGAAAGTGCAACACCTTTACCACTGACATGGAGAAAAGTTTCAGTGATTCCGATCAAACAGCCACGTTCCCTTAGGCCAAAACCCAATCCTGAGTGAGGCCCTAACTCTCTATTCAATTCTATGAAGGCTGAGAGAGGTGAGGAAACTAAAGAGAAACTTGAAACTGGAAGAGGTTGGTTAATGAGGTTAAAGGAGAGAAGCCAACTTTATAACATACAAGTGCAAGCTGAAGCAAGTGCTGATGTAGAAGCTGCAACAAATAATCCGGTCAGTAACCATCAACATGGAGGCAAAATCTTACACTGCAAAAAGATTACAACTCTGAAAGCTAAGATGATGGCTAGCATTTTTAGCAATAAAGTAAATTTTAATTAAGGCATATACATTGCTGGGGCACCTGGGTGGCTCAGTCAGTTAAGCATCGGACTCTTGGTTTCAGCTCAGGTCATGATCTCAGGGTCCTAGGATCAAGCCCCATGCTGGGCTCCAAGCTCAGGGTGGACTCTGCTTGAGATTCTCTCTCTCCCTCCCTGTCTGCCACTCCTGCTCATGCTGTCTCTCTCTCTCTTTAAAATAATTAAGTAAAATCTTAAAAAAAAAACATACACAAAAGATATTAAAAAACATAATGCTATTGCACAATTAATACACTACAATATAGCACAAACATACTTTTCATATGCACTGGGAAACCAAAAAAATTTCATTCCATTCCCTTTATTGAAATATTTGCTTTATTACACTGGTTTGGAACTGAACCCTCAATATCTCCAATGTATGCCACTATAACCATAGTTGAGAACCACTGGGGGGGGGGAACCCAATTTTGATCTGGGATAAAAGGGTTCAGGTGTAAAGGTCATGGGGAGAGGCAGGAGAGGAAGTCAGAGTAGGCAGAAGTCTAGTAGGCTAGGCTAAGGAGTACTGCCCAGTTTATTCTAAATGCCATGAAGGGCCACTGAAGAAAATTAATTAAAAAAATCTCAGTTGCTGAATAAAGGTATGGCTGCAGGGGCGCCTGAGTGGCTCAGGTGGTTAGGCGACTGCCTTCGGCTCAGGTCATGATCCTGGAGTCCCGGGATCGAGTCCCGCATTGGGCTCCCTGCTCGGAGGGGAGTCTGCTTCTCCCTCTGACCCTCCCCCCCTCATGCTCTATCTCATTCTCTCTCTCAAATAAATAAATAAAATCTTTTAAAAAAAAAGGTATGGCTGCATTCTGCAGATCCACATCTTAAGTAATAAAATGGTACAATTTACACAATTAGTAATTTAAAAATCCTTGATAAGCTCAACAGGGGCATTTCTTTTCAACTTGTCAGATTCTGATTTCAAAAAATGTACCGGCACAGTCACAGAAGAACAAAGGATCTCTATCCTCTACTTGTATCACTTTTAATTTTAAAAAGCTTTTTGGGGGTGCATGGGTTGCTCAGTCAGTTAAGCATCTGCCTTCTGCTCAGGTCATGATCCCAGGGTGCTGGGATCCAGGGAGCGTGCTTCTCCCTCTCCCTCTGCCGTTCCCCCTGCTGTGCTCTCTGTCAAATAGGTATTAAAAAAAAAAAAAAAAAAGCTTGGGGCACCTGGGTGGCTCAGTCGGTTAAGCATCTGCCTTTGGCTCAGGTCATGATCCCAGGGTCCTGGGATCAAACCCCGCATTGGGCTCTCTGCTCAGCAGGGAGCCTGCTTCTCCCTCTGCCCGCTGGTGCTCTCTTTCTCTGTCAAATAAATAAATAAAATCTTTTTTTTTTAAAGCTTTTTGTTATTTGCATGCTATTAAGAATATATATTTTTTTACATTACTGTCCTGCTTACTATGTACCTAAAAATCTGAATCATTAGGGTCTGAAGGTCAGTCTACAAAAAGAGCCTACTGAATAATAAATACACCCCCTTTAAGGGAAGAGAAAGTAATCATATTTCTGTGACCCTGAGCAATGACAGGAAGAAACTAGCATTTTTCGTTGAAATTTGATATACCAAAACATGAGCATCTGCATTTTCCAGATTTGAGCAATGAATATATATTACCTTGTAACAATTTTTTTTTGGGCGGGGGAGTGTTAAGATGAAAGAAGAAATCAAGAAGGAAAAAAGGCAGTATTTTAAAAGCAAACAATTTCCAAAAGGTCTAGGGGAAATTTGGAAGACAGCGGTTTGTCATAATATAAATATCAACCTTTCAAAATGAAAGGATGACACTCAACAGTGGTTACAAAAGGATGGTTTTCATGAAGGACAGCTATCATAGATTAAAAATTTTTTTAAAATCTGTAAAGGGTTCCACATCAAGACAAAATAAACTATGATCTCTAAAATTCCTTCAGTCTCAAAAATTGTAAGATTCTATGGTTACTCACCATTACAAAAGTATTTAAAAATACTCAATATGAAAAACATTATTTTTAGTGATATTTAAAATCTAGCATCTCTGAAAAAAAAAAGAACACACTTTCACAAATTGCCAATCTGCTCAATTCAATAAATGACAATTATCTTTCTGGCCACCATGGGTTTCTAAGTATCCAAGCTCTGTTTACCTTTCTTTCCTCATTAATCTTATGTGAGAATTTAGTTCTTCTGGAAAATGAAATACAATGTCCCGGGGCGCCCGGGTGGCTCAGTCATTGAGCGTCTGCCTTCGGCTCAGGTCATGATCCCAGGGTCTTGGGATCCGGCCCCACGTCAGGTTCCCTGCTCTGCAGGAGGCCTGCTTCTCCTTCTCCCACTCCCCCTGCTTGTGTTCCCTCTCTCGCTGTGTCTCTGTCAGAAAATAAATAAAATCTTAAAAAAAAAAAGAAATACAATGTCCCACTGATTTAAATAGTAAACATTAAAAAGAACCTGCAACCAGATGAGCATACTATATGCACTCAACAAATGTTTTACTGAACAAATAAAGAATCTCTAGTAAGTAAGAAGTAATAGTCAAGTATCAATACGAATATAAAAAGCAAACAGATTCTGTGTAAACCATATTCTTTGGTTTCTGTGACTCTCTGACAGCTCTTTTTTTCTATCCCTCTACATAAACGTTAACGTGCTTTTTGCCATCTCTCTTTACCAGCTCCCTCTATGTGCTTTCTTCCTTGGCCATCTCATCTATTGTTCACTAAGGATAATTCCCAAAACTTTCCTTCAAACTACAATCTTTAGACATACATTTTTAATTGTCTATAGTACAAAATGTCTCCACTGAAATCTCTGGACAGAACTACAAACTCAAAATGTTTGATTCCCCTACTGGTTCATACAAATGTTTATCCAGCGCCTACTATATTATCAGGCACTCCTAGGAACAAATGAAAAAGACATGCTGTCCTCATCAACTGAGTGGAGATAACAGGAAATGTGAGAAGGCTGGAAAAGGTTCGCAAAGAACTGGGAGGAAAGAGACAACTAGGCAAACGAGGCATTGACAATCAGTGCTGACACCCCAGTAAAAGCTGGAGACCAGTGATATAAAGTATTCCCAAGGCTGTCCAGTTTGAAGACTCTCATTAATGCCCAGCAGCACAATCAGGAGTGGGGAGTGGTGGGAAGCACACAGCAGCTGGAATGATAAGGAATTAGGCTGTGCCATACATGTGTAAAGAAAAGCAAGGCAAAAGAAGATATTGCCAGGAAAATGGTTAGAATAACATTTCATGGAAGTCTAAGCCAGAGAGTAAAGCAGGAGAAGGTGGAAGAGAACAAGGAAGACAGCAGAAGGAACTGCCAATTTTAATATGATTGTATAAAAGCTCCACCAATAGTAATTATTAAATGCTTACTGAGTCAAGCTTACTATGTATTGCTTTGTTCATTTAATAAAAACAACAGAGGGGCGCCTGGGTGGCTCAGTCAGTTAAGTGTCTGCCTTAGGCTCAGGTCATGATCTCAGGGTCCTGGGATCGAGCCCCGCACTGCACTGAGCTCCCTGCTCAGCAGGGAGTCTGCTTCTCCCTCTCCTCCCCACTCGTGCTGTCGCTATCTCTTTTCTCTCCCTGCTTGTGTTCTCTCACTCTCGCTCTCTCTCAAATAAATAAATAAAAATCTTTAAAAAAATAAATAAAATAAATAGAAACAACAGGAGAAAATGTACTATCTGAGTGAGAAAAGTGGAGGCACAGGAGCTTGCGATTTGAAGTTAAGGTTTCAGGTGATGAGAGGGGTTTAGAACATCAGACGTTAAAAGTCAAGCACACATTGTATATGTGACTGAGTGTGCATAGGTACACATACCCACAAAGAGTGATAAATATGGTAAACTACTAACAATCAGGGAATAGGGATGAAGGAATATAAGAATTTTTCATACTATTCTTATAATTTTTCTGTGAGATTAAGATTATTCCAAAAGAAAAAGTTTAAAATGGGCGCCTAGCTGGCGCATGTGACTCTTGGTCTTGGGGTCATGAGTTTGAGCCCTGCGTTGGCCGTGGAGCCTACTTAAAATAAAAATTAAAAAAAAAAGTTAAAAACAAAAAGCTCACCTGCTTTCCCAAACACGTTCTTCTCCCCAACTTCACCATAACCACCTTTCCTGACCTCTAGATTTTTTAAAAATTTATTTAAGTAATCTCTACAGCCAACGTGGGGCTTGAATTCATTACCCCTAAGATCAAGAGTTGCATGCTCTTCCGACTGGAGCCAGCCAGGCACCCCTCTCTGACCTCTAGATTTAAAACCTTGAATGGTGCTCCATATTTATGTCTCCCACTTCTAACACGAAGAGGGATGTAAGTTCTATACGCTCTAATGTAGTGATGTCTCTTGAAAGCATTTTAAAAAAATCTGAACTCTATAATGTAAAAATATCAGCTTGGGAATAAGAGCTCAAAGCCCAAGTCACCAAAATTTACCAATGAAGAAACAACTTTAGACAAGTAAAAATAACTTGCCCCAAACTCATATAGCCATGAAGAGATACGGCCAAGATTAAATCCAGACTGATGGCAAAGCCAGTGCCCAGATAACCTCACCATAGGAAAATCAGAATTTAATTTTCATTATAAAAGAGATAAACATCAAATCTTTAAAATGTAATAATAAACGTGATTTTAGGCTAAGAGGTTCTAAGATTCAAGTTTTTATTTTCAAAACTTACTGTATTACAATACAGAATAAAATATCAAGAATAAAAAATTATAGTGACAAAATACAGTAAAAATGTATTCCATCTGTTGTAGAAATATGTAGAAATGGAAAAAATCTAAGACTCAATGCACTAAAGACTGTTAAAAAAAAAGGGGGGGGTAGCTATGTACAGAATTGTTTCCCCTCTCAAAATTTTTATGTTGAAGTCCTAACTCCCAACTTGACAGATGGTATTTGGAGATAGGTCCTTTGGGAGATAATTAGGTTTAGCTGAGGTAATAAGGGTGGGGCCTCATAATGGGGTTAGTGCTCTTTTAAGAGAAGACACCACAGCTCTCTCCCAACCACACGAAGACACACAGCTAGCAAGCCAGGAAGACCTCACCAGAACCTGATTATGTGGGCACCCTGATCTTGGTTTTCCAGCCTCCAGAGCTGTGATAAATTCATGTTAAGCCACCTAGTCTATGGTAGGTTTTTTTTTTTTTTAAGATTTTTATTGATTTATTTGAGAGAGAGAGAGAGAAGGAGCCAGGGTGAGGGGGAGAGGGAAAAGCAGACGCCCTGCTGAGGAGGGAGCCCACTCATGCATGACCTGAGCTGAAGTCACTCAACCAACTGAGCCACCCAGGCGCCCCTATGGTATTTTCTCATGGCAGCTGGAGTTGGTTAAGGACGAGGAGACTGATGAGTTAACTTCAGAAAACATTTAGTCTATCAAATTTTAAACTAAATTTTCCATTTAAAATGAAAAGGTCTTGCTTTGGGTAAGAGACTGAACTGGTCAACTTCTAAGTTCATTTCGATCTCCAACTGTTATAATCAGTATTTCTAAAGTTAGAGTGACATCAAATATTTTTTAAGATCACATTTGCTGCTGTAATAGAAAAACTAAGAATACCACCATATGTTGAGTGCCTCTACTACAAATAGCACTACAGCAAAAGCATTAAAAATTGTCATTTTTAAAAACAAAGTGTAATATAAATAAATCTGTTGGAATTCTAATCAGAATGGAAGAAGGGCTCAGGCTGTTCTTAGAAACTGAAACATGTGAATTAAGTTTCTGGGGCAGAATGCCTTAACAATCAGAACAAGAAACGTAGTTATCAAACCTTCTGTACCATAAATTACTGTTCTAGCAAAGTAACAAACCTGTGTATCTACCATTTACTAGATGAGGTGATTGCCACATTATTCTTTTTGACAACTTACAGTATTTTTAAACTGTTCGTATCACACCATTACTTTTCTTCAAACTGATTTAAATACCAGCTCTAACATTTTGTAGCTAGGTGTTTTTATAGCATAATTGTGGCATATGCATATTATGGCATAAGCACGTCCCTAGTCATTAAATATAATTCTGAATTTTTATTTCCTCATCTGTGGGCTCTATCTTCTAGTCTATTACGAGATTTAATTAACAAAGTGTATAAAACTCTTAAAATAGTGTCTGCATTTAATAAAAGCTTAACAAATGGTAATAATGTTTTCAAAACTTAAATATTACAAATAAAAACCAAAGCATAAAAGTTTCTTCATTAACTTTTTTGCAAGGCAAGTATGTTGGATGTTACAGGAGGAAAACAGAAGCATTCTCTTTCAAGACGCTCAATTGACATTATGAACTCTCCTAAAACTTTCACATAACTAATCTGCTGCCTTTAAGGGTTGTGATTTCAAGTTTAAATTTCTAAGTGTAGAGAACTGGTTAGCATCCCTCTCTGCCAAGCAACTGGCTCTGTTCCCCAACATTAAAATGTCTTAATATTTAAATAAAATATTTAAAATAAAATATTTAAAATATAAAATAAAATATTTAAAATAAAAATACTCCAATTATGAGTGCTTTAATGTGAATGGAATGGTCAACTGATTATAGGAAGCTCCTTTTTATTTATTTATTTTTTAAATATTTTATTTATTTATTTGAGAGAGAGAATGAGAGAGAGCACATGAGAGGAGGGAGAGTCAGAGGGAGAAGCAGACTCCCTGCTGAGCAGGAAGCCCGATGTGGGACTCGATCCCAGGACTCCAGGATCATGACCTGAGCCGAAGGCAGTCGCTTAACCAACTGAGCCACCCAGGCGCCCAGGAAGCTCCTTTTTAAAATGTACTATTTCTCAATGGTTCATCTTCAACATATGTGGCTTAATTTCCTTCACTTATATAAAAGTACTCATGCTGAACTGATTTAAAAAAAAAAAGTCTGTCTTGAGACATGTAAGCTACCCATCTCTCTTTTTGCTACTTTCTACTTTCATTCTCTCCATGTTTCCAGTTTGTCATATATAAAACAATATTTGTTATGTTGTTTATTATTACTTTTTTTTTTTTCTTTTAGTAATCTCTATACCCAACATGAGGCTCCAACTCACGACCCTGAGATCAAGAGTTGCATGCTCTTCTGACTGAACCAGCCAGGCACCCTATTCCTGACTTTTTAATCCTTATTCAACAGTTCTTTCTCTGCCTCCAAAATGTGAGATATTTCATCTTTCTACATTCTGTATCCTAATTTTGATGCGAGTTACATGAATCTACACATATTAAAACTCATAGAATTGTACACCAAAAGCTCCAATTTTTCTTTATCTAAATTTCAAAAACTATACAGAAATATAACCAATCTCTACTTCTTTCAAAAGCCTCATTCAATAACACCTATCTGTTCCATTTTCCTGACCTCCAGAAGTTAATTCTATACCTCTTATGTTGTGCTTCTTTAGTTAAGATCTACATATATGGTCTGTTTCCTAGTTACCAGAAATACTGAATAAGCTACAATATTCATCTTTAAAATGCATTGGATAGGGACGCCTGGGTGGCACAGTTGGTTAAGCCTCTGATTCTTGGTTTCAGCTCAGGTTGTAATCTCTAGGGTGGTTGAGATGGAGCCCTGTATTGGGCTCCGCACTCAGCCCAGAGTCTACTTGAGATTCTCTCTCGCTCTGCCCCTTCTGCTTGTGTGTGCCTGCTCCCTCACTCTCTCTCTCTGAAATAAACAAATCTTTAAAATAAAATACACTGGATAAAGTCAATGTGTACTTGCCCAACTACTTAACCCATTTTAGTAAAAAGTACTAAGCTTTGTTCCTTGGTGACCATTTCTCCAGTCTCCCAACTGTTTTTGGTTTTGTTCTAAATTATCCTTAATATATCTCTTTGGGAGTCTTTGAGAGGCGCTCCACAGGGCCTTTGTGCAAATAGAAAAACATACCCTTCTGGGAAGATACAGGTAATCCTCTGGGTGAGGTGCTGATGCACTGGGGAAAAGGGAGGAAATGAAGGCACAATTACCCCCTGGGAGGCCTAGCCAGAGAATAGGACTCTCTGCAAGCAGAGCATGGAGTAGGTTTCAGTCCTTGTTGCCTCCTTCACCCCCACACATTTGTGCAATATACAAACTGTACAGTCATACACAGCAGCCCTACACTTTCAGATTATTCATTAGTAAAGAGGAAAGGATGATCAAGTATTAACGTCTCTAGCTACCCATACTCCAATCACACGTGCATCCATCTCTTATCTTGTAAACTCAAGATTTATTTGGAGGGGATCTTCCAACATCATAGAGAACCACTCTCACTTTGTCTTTAACTTTCTCCTTTTCATAGTTCTCTTTTCTGTTTTAAATATGGTCAAGGCTCATGTAATATCAAAGAATATAAAATTCAAAACATACACAGAAACATATTTAATGTGATCTTTGCAACAATCCTGAGATAGGGGAAATGGGTATTTTCCTTATTTCACAGATGAATAAACAGATTTCCCCTGCTATCAGAAAGCAAAGTATTCCTCTGAAACCTTTTGTAAGCTGAAATGGTTACAGCAAAGAAACAATTACCATTAATTTATGTGGAAAACTTTTTGTGCTGTCCCCAGACCCAAGAAATAACCTTTCTTAGGCTTTTCTGACACCTTAGGACACGTCTTGCTAACAAAATCACAAAATAGATCATGATAAAGCACAGACAAACTAGATGCTGAGTGTAGTTCCAGGGGAAGGAGCTTGGTGGCACAACTCTTGCTGCTCAGGGTGCGCCCTGCCTCTATAATGGCTGACTGCTAAATTTCCGTTTTGCCTTTTTCCGTAAAAACAAAAATCGTCTTCAGAATTTTTAGTTAGAAAAAGCAAATAATAATGTATGTCCTTCATAAAAACAAAGTGGGGTAGTGCGAACCTTCAAAAAGCAGGGAATACCTGTATCTAAAATTTGAAGAAGCCATGTCATTTGCCCCCAAAGTTAACAGTAGGCACAAAAGACAAAACTTAGGTGACAAAAGGTTTAAACCTAGGTTTTTACACTCGTAGTCCAGAGCTCATACTGAGTATTCAAGTCACCTAAAAATCAAGAAGTCTCACTACTTATTCCTCCCTGCTTAACCTTCCACCCTTATTACTTGACCTAAATTCTTTTAGGGTCACCAAGGATCTCTCAGCCAAATCCAAAGGCCACTTCTCTTACATCTTTCTGAACTCTGCTACATTTGGCGTAATAATCCTATTTTTTAGATTATTCTCTTCCATCCTGATTTCTGTAGTTGACTTCCTTCTTCACTTATTCATTGTTGCTCTCCTTCTCTTGCCATAAATTGTCTAAGATATCCTGCTAAATTTCTGTCTAAACAAATACCTTCACTTTGCAGTTTATCAAGGAAATGGTTGCCCCGAGTATGTAGTTAAGGCTCTACATTACAGCTCATCTCCTGTAATGCTGCCACTGCCTGTGATGAATCTATTCCATTCCAGGCTTCCATCACTTCTGGCCTTCATCAATTCCAACTGTTGCCTGATCCTATCTAGCATTCATTTCTCATAGCATTTATGTCCTAAAGCGTGAAATACAAAAGACTACTGATGACATATTAGATGATTTTAAGTGGTCCATGGAAGCATATTTAAAATTATGTTTATTCTGAAACACACTGAAGGAAAAAAACCATAACAGCAAATAATTATGTATGTTTTCTTTGAAATTCACTTAATTAAAAGACGGTAAGTTGAATTAAAGAAAAATATTAAGACAAATGATTTGAACATTTAAAAAGTCATGACTTGTCCTAAGTTTGGGCAATACTGGCCACTGGGAAGTCCATGTAGGGTGGAACTTAAGCACTACAGTTAGGCTCTGGGTCAATGATTCGAATCCCATATACTAGCTAAGTAAATCTAGAAGAATTACCTAAACCTCTTTAAATCCCAGTTTTCTAGCTGTGTAACAGGGATAAAATAATCCACCACCTAGGTGTATTGTATAGACCGAAAAAGATAAGCCACAAAATTATCTTCGCTCAGTGCCTGGCACGGAAAGTGCTCAACAAATATTAATAATTGCAATTATTCATGCCCTCTCTTGGCCATCATGCCCTCACTTGTAATCAATTAGTCACGTGATCTAGACTATAGACAATTTTCATTTATGGATTTTCTGCCCCAAACTTCCCTTATCTGCTTTTATGTCTTTATTTTTATCTTCTGGTATAAATCCAAAGATCACATGATAACTTTTAACATTCATCTTTAAAACTGTAAGCATCTTGGCAACGGGAACCAAAAGCCATACATATTCCTGATTCACTAGGCCTTATGAAATTAAAAGAATCTTTAATATTTGTTGAATAAATCTAAAAATTAGAAAGGAAAATCTGCTGCAAATAAATCTCACAATGGATAGTACATAAACACAAACTGTCTGAAAGCATCTGATACTATTCTAATGTGTAAATAAGGGGGAGGGGGATGACAAGGTATTCCTTTGCTCCACTAAGATATCCGTCAGTTTAATCTTAGCTGTGGGTCTCTTCTGTTTCCCACTCTCATACATTCAATAATAAAATCTAGGTATATACCAACCACTGTATAAGGTGATGAAGATCTGGAAACAATTTAGTAAAGGAAAACAGACTAGTACTGGAACACAGGTAAAAAGAAAATTACTAGATAATATGCTACGTAAGTAATATCCAAGTGTTTTTTATACTGTATGTGCTCCACAAATCCTGACTATACCCCATCCTCCTCTAACGTAGAGCACCTAGCAGCACCACACAGGGCTGACAACATTACATCACATTAACAGTAATAACCTAACTGCTACCTTGTTTTAGGTATATGCTAACCATATATAAGTTTTTGTCTACCATCCAGACCACTGTTGAAATTCACTAATAGCCCTTGTTTCATCTGATTTGCCAGCAAACATGCACATACACAGGCCCTAAAACATGACTGGCATTCTGTTAATCTACAGCAAAATGACTACAAATATAACTGGCAAAAACATCAGGTTATATTTAGCCTTTCTGGGGATTGGGAAAAATATACAATAGGAAATGTACTGAAGTTACCCTCTCTAGAGAATTCTTTTACCACAAAGATGTCCTGACTGATGCATCAAAGGCTTTATTATTGAGGAATTTAAAATGTTGTGACTCAGGAAACTAACATTAATTCTCAAGCTTCTAAGCAACAGTTAACAATGATGAAGATAAGCTATCACTGTGTTACCTTTTCATAAGTTGATAAATCTCACTTTACTGAAAGTGTATTAGTCATAACTCAGTGAGACACAACTCTTGGATCTCCTTCACTGTAAGAATAGGGTTCTGTACCAATTTGTTTTTTATCAATTTTATCAATCTCATTTTGTCAGTAATCAATCCTTGTCTTACACAAATATGGCATAAACAGCATCTGAAACAGAAGTTACTCAACTGGCTTACAAGTTGAAGCAGTGTTTGGATGAAGGGCAAGAGGAAACCACTTGCAGGGAGGGGAAAATATATTAATCTTCAAAGACATTTTACCAATAAAGGTGGTGGGGTGGTGTAAGGGTAGTGGGGAGATGGGCTGGAATGAGTCAGAACTTCTGTATTTTCAGCTGTGCTCAACATACTGAGCCCAGGGTTACTGACTGTAGAGCAGGAAGAAATCTTTTTTTTGTTTTTTAAAGATTTTATTTATTTATTTGAGAGAGAGAGAGAGAGAGAGAGAATGAGAGGTAGAGAGCATGAGAGGGAAGAGGGTCAGAGGGAGAAGCACACTCCCTGCTGAGCAGGGAGCCCGATATGGGACTTGATCCCAGGACCCTGGGATCATGACCTGAGCCGAAGGCAGTCACTTAACCAACTGAGCCACCCAGGCACCCAGGAAGAAATCTTTAAGAAACAAAATCTAGTGTGTGGTGTAAAAAGAAAAAGAAAGAAAAACTATTTAAACTCCCAAAGAATATATACTCCTCTCTAAGAATAAACAGATTACTCACTGCTTGGAAGAGTACTTTCTTCTATCAATATTCTGCCAATTCACTATTAGTTGGCCTTTTACTATGTACTAAGCACAGTAATAAGCCCTTTACACACATTATCTTTATTAATACTACAGCAAACCTTGGAGGGAAGTACTATTATTATTATCACCTCCATTTTACAGATGAGGAAATATTTTATCAATAATAGAGGCCAGATCTCAAAATTTAAAAGCTGTATGCCGTACTATACATTTAAGAGTTTTAACCAACTGGCCTTTAAATAGAAAAAGATAGAAAAACTAGCTTCTATCCTATCCCCAAAGTAGTTATAACTATTTTTTACACCTTGCAACACTTTCACCACTGTATGCAACTATGTTTCTATACTGAAATCAAATGAAAGAAAAAACTAGGTTGAGAATGCTGCATCTTTAGTTACTACAGTTCCTAAAATTACAAGGACCAGGAAGGCAGTTTGATGGCCCAGAGCATCCTTTGGATTTAGACAGTTTGGGCTTGAATCTCCACAGCAGTGACCTTGGTGAAATTAATATCGTAGATTTCATTTCCTCATCTGTAAAATGGGATGATGATGATAACAACATCTCCCTCAAGGAAAGATCATATATGTAAAGGGCTTATTACTATGCTCAGTACAAGTAAAACATCAACTAATGGTGGAGGGAAAACAGCCACATATACATGCTCACCAAACCAAAATATAAAAGTAAAAAGCTTAGATTCTCACAAGTCGATTATGGAAGAAGAAAATTACTATTTGACTACATGCTCAAGATAAAATCCAAATTCAACCTATTCCTAATTTTTTAGGGGATCAATGCATTTGAGGTGGGCCAGAAACGATGCTGCAGTGCATCTGTGACACACACCTAAAAATGGCTCCACTCAGAGCAGCATCTTAATCACCAACAGAGGAGGTTAAATCTACTTTCAACAAATGCTGGAGTTAGACTTGGTGGGCGCTTAAGTATCATTCTATCGTTTTTATTTGCAGGAAGGAGTAAGTTATCAGGCACTTAATCAAGAATCGTGATGCTTCTGGTGCATTCCAAATGAAAATCTTACAGCACAGCTGCCTACCGTACAATTAATTCCAAGTACCCTAGCAAGGCATGAATCTATGAACCTAGGCTGAGGATCGGTCAATGCAGAAATTTGGGTAGCAAACATCAGGCATGTTGGAAACCTCAAAAAAACAAAAACAAAAAAACCACCAAACCTCAAACCAAGTCAAAACAAATATGCACCCCTTTAAAGGAACTAGACGCATTCCTCTCGGGCAAAAGAACAATTTATCAGTGTTCCCATTGGTCCCCATGCCCTTTTCTTCAAGTCCTAAAGCGGGGCCTTTACCGTAACACCAATAATATTAACGCTATCTCAAAGAGAGCGAGCTGCAGAGTGGGATTCACTACGTAAGGTTAAGGGATGGCGAGGCCTAGGGTATGAAATGACTAAACCCTCCTCTGGAGTTGGGGCAGCACGTCCCTAGCGGAAGTAGGGTTGGTCCAGATTCCCCCCAAGAGCCTCCCACGGAGCCAGGTCTTTAACCCGGTCTCTCTCAGACACTGCTCACTTCAAATTCCACCCTCACTACACACGGAAAAGTAGGCAGTCAAGGCCCTAGATGAGCCCTTGAGTTGTCTGGGGGACGCATCCCACACATTAGAAAAAAAGACCGCGCGCCCGCCTATCCCAAGGATGGAAACTCCCTTCTTTAGCCGGCAAGGCGAGTAATCCCCCCCGCAGGGCCTGAGCTTGGGACTGGGTGGGAGAAAGAGACCAACGGGTCCGGAACTCCCGCTGCAGACCACATGGGGCGGGTCTGACTCCGGTTTCCCGCTCCCCGACCAGGAGGCCGAGACTTCCCCCAGACACGGACATCATGGGAACCAAAAAAAAAGAGGGGGGTGGCTAGACCCAAGGCCGCCTCCAAGCGACTTCCCAGTATCTGCCAGCCAGGGTCGGGGTGCGCTTCCACGCCCCAGGCCGCCCCACGCCAGCCGTCCCCGATGGGGCCCGCTTTGATCACAGCCCCTACGCCCTCGCTTTCCTTACCGGCCAGGGCGAGTGTCAAGCGGAGTGGGTCTGCGCACTTCGAGAGTCTCCGCCGGGCTCTGATCGAGGAAAGGGGAAGGGGAGGTTGGGGGTAGGGGGTGGCTGGAAGGGCCACCGGACTGGGAAAGCCGAAGCTGCGGATGGACAAACCGCCAAAGCACTTTCGCCGCTTCCCGAGAGGGAGAGAGCAAGCGAGAAAAAGAAGCAAGATGGCGGCTAGCCAGCCCCTACGTACTACGTCATGCCGCGGCGTACGTATGGCAAATCTCCGCAAGACCGCCCTCCGGCGCAGAGACGGCCAGATCACGTGTAGCCTCCGTGGCGGCCCAACCCCGGCGGCAGGCGACGGTGCCTCCTGCTGGAAGGAGGGAGTTCCTGCAGTCGAAATTCCCGCAGCCGGGGTAAGATTTTGCCTGAGTTCTCTCCAGGAACTTTGAGGAGAGGGCGACTGTAGGTTGATTTGCCTCAGGAGAGTGAGCACTCCTGCATGTGGTGGATGCGTGTGTGAATTGGTTCAACCAACAGTTTGGCACTATGTATCAACATTACACTATACATAATCTTTAACCTTGTTATTTGACGGTATCTTGATATTTTCCAGAAATGTGAATATAATATTCATAATACCAAAACCAGTCCATTGGTAAAGGTAGATAAATGCATTATGATACATCCACCTAATGGACTATTCTGAACCCATTAAATTCAGATTAATACTTAATGATCAGGGAAATGCTTATGCCATAATGTGCTTATGCCATAACTATGCTATAAAAACACCCACGTATGTGCATATTCTTAGAAAAGACTAAAAAAAAGTACTCTGCATGTTAATAATGGTAATGTTAACAGTAGTTTTTCTTAGGGGCGCCTCAGTCGTTAAGCGTCTGCCTTGGGCTCAGGTCATGATCCCAGGGCCCTGGGATCCAGCCCTCGCATCAGGCTCCAGCCCCGCCTAGGGCGCATGGGGCTCCCTGCTCTGCGGGAGGCCTGCTTCTCCCTCTCCCACTCCCCCTGCTTGGGTTCCCTCTCTCGCTGTGTCTCTCTGTCAAATGAGTAAATAAAATCTTAAAAAACAAACAGTTTTCTTATGGCAATCGGATTTTAAAAATATTTTATGCATGCCTTTCTATAATTTCCTGATTTTTATAATCAGAAATCACTTTTAAGGTGTAATGAAGTTTGTGAGTCATAAAATTGTTATGACAAATGATAAATGTGTGCATACAGTGTATATACTGTGTGTGTAACTATATATGGTATTTGTTTAGGTTTCATAAAGAATTACATATTCTTTAGGTTTTATTTATTTTTAAAGATTTTATTTATTTATTTATTTACTTACTTGACAGAGAGAGGGAGAGAGAGAGCACAAGCAGGGGGAGTGGGAGAAGCAGGCAGAGGGAAAGGGAGAAGCAGGTTCTACTAGGGGCTCTACTCCCTACAGCTCCACTGGGGGGAGGCTCCGCTGGGGGCGGGTCTCCACTGGGGGCTCTATCCCAGGACCCTGGGATCATGACCTGAGCCAAAGGCAGATGCTTAACCGACTGAGCCACCCAGGTGCCCCTAAAATATTTTTAAAATTACAAAAATTATTCTTCCATAAAAAAATAACAACTACTTCTCAAATTTGTGTTATTTACTCGCCAAATATGTACCGAACGTCTCCTGTCTGTGCTAGGTAATGGGAATATAAAGGTGCTGAACAATTAAGACCTTGGTCTAGTGATACAGATCCAATAATAGGTTTGGATATGTGCAATGAAGGAAACAAACAGGATATCAAGATAAAAAATAACCAGGGAGAAGAACAGGAGGAATTTACTTTAGAAAAATGTGGTCACTGAGTACCTTTCTGAGAAGGGTCCATTTAAACTGGAACCTAAATAATAATAAGAGTACGTAATAATATGAAGAGTAGCTGGAAAGTGCTCTGGACCAAGTGAACTGCAGTTGCAAATGCCCTGATGTGGGAAAGAGATTGGAATGTTGTAGGAACTAGGGGAGGAGTATGCCTGGAACTTAGTTAAAAGAGAGAGTGACACAAGATTATGCTAGAAGCAAAGATGAGGGTTGGATTCAGAGGGGCCTTAGAAACCAGATTAGGGAGTTCAGAATGTCATCTAGGTGCGGTGAAAAGTTTTTGGAAGATTTTAAGATGAGGAACCACATGATCTGATGTTTTACATTTTAAGATTACTGGGAGTAGGGCGCCTGGGTGGCTCAGTCATTAGGCGTCAGCCTTCAGCTCAGGTCATGGTCCCAGCATCCTGGGATGGAGCCCCACATCGGGCTCCCTGCTCCACGGGAAGCCTGCTTCTCCCTCTCCCACTCCCCCTGCTTGTGTTCCTCCTTTTGCTGTCTCTCTGTGTGTCAAATAAATAATTGAAGAGGGGCTCCTGGATGGCTCAGTCTTTAAAAAAAGGGGGGGGGGCACCTGGGTGGCTCAGATGCTTAAGCGTCTGCCTTGGGCTCAGGTCATGTACTCTGGGATCAAGTCCTGCATCGGGCTCCCTGCTCCTTGGGAGCCTGCTTCTCCCTCTGCCTCTCTCTCTCTCTCTCTCATGAATAAATAAATAAAATCTTTAAAAAAAAAATAACTGGGAGTGAAGAGTGTGAAAAATAGATTGTGGGGAGGCAAGAAAGGAAACCAGCCGCCCTGCTAGGCAGTGATGAACTAATTACAATGGTGAAGAATGATAGTGGCCTGGACTAAAATGGAGGCATGGAGATGGAGAGGAGGAGACAGGTTTGGCATATATTTTGGAGCCAAAATACACTTGCTTGTGGGACATGATGGCTTCTAAATGTGGGAGAAGAAGAAAATCAATTACAACAGATTTATGGCTTGAGCAACAGGGTGAATGGCAGCAACGTTTATAGAGATTATGGTGTTGGAAGAGGGAAGGACAATCATTTGGTTGGTGGAGCAATATTAAAAAGAAAAATTGCGGAAAATTAAATTTTGGACATGTTAAATTTGAGATGTTCATGTAATGTCTAACTGTAGATCACGTATGCAGTTGACATACCTGTCTAGAGCTCAGAGGAGAAGTTAGAGCTGGAGAGAGAGATTTGAGTCTCATAGATTTGGGTTTCAGACTTCTACACACACATTCCATAGACATGTGTTTAAAGTGGTGGAAGCAGATGAGATCACTTAGGGAGAGAGTAGGAAAAGAAGAAAAAAATGGCTAGTCTTAACAGCAACAATATGTAAAGATTAGGTGGAAGTGGAGAACATAGCAAAGAACAAAGAAGCCAGAGAACTGGGAAGCCTGAAGACGATGATGTCACAGAAGGCAAGAGAGGAGAGAATTACAAGATGGCATGAGCACTCAGATATGTTAAATGCTGCTGAGTGGTCAAGTCATATGAAGAAGGAGCCAAAAGTGTCCATTGTGTTTGGCAACATGGAGGTTACTAGTATCTTTTACAAGAAGTTTTGGTGGAGTAACGAGGTCAGAAAGTCGTATGATGGTGAGTTGGAAAGGAAATAGATGTTGAGAAAGTGGAGATTATGGATAGTCAAGTTATTTCCAGAATTTGAATTTTGCCAAGACAGAAAAACAAAGTAGCTGGAAGGAATGTGGAGTAAAGAGAGACATTTTTAAATATTGGAGACAGTAGATGATGTTTGTATGATGATGGGAATAATCCAGAAGGAGGTGAGGAACAATTATGTAGAAGAGAGAGGGAACCCTAAGGAAGGGAGGTCCATGAGAAGGTGTGAAGGTGTGGATTCAGGGCACCGATGGAGGAATTGCCTTTGAAAGAGAAAGTAGGTGCAGCCGTAGGGAATATTGATGATTTGATGTTGGAAACAAAAGGGAAGTCCCATTGATGGCTTCTGTTTTCTCAGTGAAGTAGGGAGCAAGGAAATTTGCTGAGAGGGCTTGGCTTGTGGGAGTTTGAGGGGAAGATTCAAAAGTAAAAGAGTGAAAAATTAAGCCTAGTGTGAGGAACAGAGTAGGATTGGCATGCTCTGCTGAAAGCACTTTTGATGTTTGTGATGTTGGATGTAAAATATGTCATTCAGTTTATTTATACGATTTCTCCAGCAGTGTACAGCATTTTGATACAGCTATGGAGAATATAGATATATTCATCCATGCTGGGATTTACCAGGCAAGTACAATGTAGGGAAGTGAGGGTATCTATAAGTAAGTGACTGTAATGATGATAATATTGAGTTTGAGCATATGGTAGATGTGTGGTAGATGGAAACTTGTGTCCACTTTATGAATTACATATGGTATATTTTAAATTCAAGGATTCCCTGCCATCTCTCCTGGTCTGAGCTGTATTTCCCACCAATCTGGTCAAGGATTGTCACTGCAGCAATGTTAGAATAAATAAAATAATAAACAGAGGTAAGTTCACAAGCACACACCAACCCCCCCCCCATTGGTATCAGTGGTCTTTTGAAATGGAAAAGCTTGGCTGATATAGGGTCATTGCCAGGGGAAGGCCTACTGACTGTCCCCAAGAGGACAGGGAAGCCTTACCTTGGTGAATTTTTCCCAACCCTCTAGGATCTGGCCTAGAATGTTTTAGCCTCAGAAGTACCTTTCTTTGGCAACATAAAACACCTCCAGCAATCAGATGAATTTATATTAGCCAATATATATCATGAGAATGATATATATAACTGGAATATTAATTTATTAATTTTCCACTTATATACCTGAATATTAATTTATTAATTTTCAGTTTATATACCTGAAGACTCAAGACTGCAAAGCCAGTGTATTTACTACACAGACAAACCTACTGAAGGCTGCTTGCTGAGCACAGATTCAGAACGAGTAGGGTTATGTGTATAGATTGTTCTTGATTCACCTCTCTTCATGACAGGATGATGTTGTCCCAAAGATGGAAACACTCAATTTCCAATGGTTGCAACTTTCTACATTGATCTCCAGTACAGTAGGGACATCCTGCCATGCTATTGATTTGAGCTTCTTCTCTCCTTGACAGCACTCAGATGGGCACTGAAGTGCTCCTGTATGCTGCTTTCTCTGTTTCCATGGCTACCCAAACCTCTTAGCAAACTTGTTTCAATAAAAATCAAGTTACAGTCAGGTCAGGCCAGTTTGTGTTTTAAAGGTGACTTTGCTTACTTCTGGTCTTATCCATTGTGTGTAATCTTAAAGTTTAGCTCTCAGAGAGCAGTCTTATTTCCCTTATTTCCAATATCTTGGGGAAAATCTCTAGGTATGGGTCCAATGTCCAGAGCCAAATAATATTCTTTTAAAATTTACTTTGTTTTGTATTATTCGCACCTCTCCTAACACCCCTTCAGCATAGGCAAATTTGTCATAATGGAAATGTTCTCATAACAGAGTGAATGAAAGCTTGTCATTCAATTTCCAGTTCTGCTTTTTCTAAAAATTAATTTTAGGGTTACATTATCAAATTGCCAATTGGTGATATACAATCAGGCAAACTGTTTCTTACTGAAAACAAATTGATACTCCAAATAATATGATCTATTTTCTTTGTGATTGCCTAGTCTTATTTGCTAATGGTTTTTTGTTTTGTTTTGTTTTGAGAGAGTGTACATGCGCATGAGTTGGGGTGGGGCAAAGGGAGAGGGAGGGAGAGAATCTTAAGCTTGCTCTACACTGAGCGCAAAGCCTGACATGGAGCTCAATTTCACAACCCTGAGACCATGACCTGATCCAAAATCAAGAGTCGGATGCTTAACTGACTGAGCCACCCAGGCGCCCCTTATTTGGCTTTAAGTTTCTACCCTTCTCATTAGGACTGATTCTATAAACCTAGAGGCACTGAAGATTTATGAGATATTAGGTAAAAGATAAAAGAATCAATGGCCATATCATGCTTTATTAGTAGTAGTGTATCTTTTTTTAAATTTTTTTATTAACATGTACTGTATTATTTGTTTCAGAGGTACAGGTCTGTGATTCCTCAGTCTTACACAATTCACAGCGCTCACGATAGTACCTACCCTCCCCAATGTCCATCAAGTAGTAGTGTTTCTTTTTTTTTTTTAAGATTTTATTTATTTGACAGAGAGAGACACAGGGAGAGAGGGAACACAAGGCGGGGGGAGTGGGAGGGGGAGAAGCAGGCCTCCTGTGGAGCAGGGAGCCTGATGCGGGGACTCGATCCCAGGATCCCGGGATCATGACCTGAGCCGAAGGCAGACGCTTAACGACTGAGCCATCAAGCGCACCAGTAGTAAGTAGTGTTTCTTAAAGGTTTATGTGCACAGGACAATTTTGGTCTCTTTTCACCAATAGTCCAGCAAATCATATTTAGTAAAACTGTGAAACATTATAAGCCCGATGTAATGAAAATCATAATACCCAAATACTGTATGAAAATGTAATCTAATTTTTTTAACTTCAACAGATATTGAACTTTGCTAATAAAGAAAAATATTGCCAGGGCCTCAAAAAAATTACCTTTGTCAAGCTGTAAGAGGTTACATACTACATACATGTAAGAGGTTACATGCATACATTTATATGTCACATGTAAAATATTACATTATATAAAGTGGAATAAATATCTTGGTTCTTATCAGTCTATTATGAACTGGCTTAGCAAATCTTTCTTATATGGAATAAAAACTACAATCTGGTTAAAAGTGTTACTCGTTTGGGCGCCTGGGTGGCTCAGTTGGTTAAGCGACTGCCTTCGGCTCAGGTCATGATCCTGGAGTCCCGGGATCGAGTCCCACATCGGGCTCCCTGCTCAGCAGGGAGTCTGCTTCTCCCTCTGACCCTCTTCCCTCTTGTGCTCTCTATCTCTCATTCTCCCTCAAATAAATAAATAAAACCTTAAAAAAAAAAAGTGTTACTCGTTTATCACAAGTCCTATGTTAGTGAAATCTCAGTTAACTGGGATTTCCTGTCCACCCAAAATTTCTCCAGATTTTTCTTAGCTAAGCTAAGTAACTAAATTCTTGGAGCAGTGGACCCAAGTCAAGACGGTATAGTATTGTTGATGAACAGAGAACGATATTTGGGAGCATGGGGAAGCAGGGAGGGAAGAGATAGGAGATAGGAGAAAATGGTACAACACAGACTTGCCAGGTTCATGGCTTTGCCTTAAGCTGGAATTTCACCAGAGTCAGGAAGTGAGTAATGATAAAGGGCAAGAATCTAGAGACCAAAGGGAAAGAGGGTGGGTCTAGGGAATGCAGAGCGGAAAAGGTTAAAAAGGAAACTAGCCAGGGGGTAATTGAAGGTACTGAATAGGGGATATCTTAACTTGTTAGCCCAGAAAATAGAAATCTGACATATTCCTGATGGATATACAGTGCTCAATAATTACCTCTAAAATTGTAACACTGGCTGTTGCCTGTAGCATTTCTCAAAGTATAAGGCACTTTTTTTTTTTCCTCCCTGACCAATTGTATATACAATGTATAAATGGAACCACCCCAGTTTCATTTTTTATTTCATCTTTTATTGTTCCATAGTAATTAAGAGAAGGAAGGTTGATAGTACATTTCTTTGTTAGCACTGGGACTAAGTATTTGTTTTATTTTTAACTGAAGTGTAGTTCACATACAATATTATATTAGTTTCAGGTGTACAACAAAGTGATTCGGCATTTATATCCATTACAAAATGCTCACCTTGATAAGTGTAGTTACTCCTTGTCACCATATAAAGTTAATACAATATTATTTTCTATATTCCATATACTGTCCTTTTCCTCCCTGTGATTTACTTATTTTATAACAGGAAGTTTATACCTCTTAATCCCCTTCATGTATTTTACCCATCCCCCTACCATCAGTTTGTTCTATTTATGAGTCTGTTTCTGGTTGTCTGTTTTGTTGATTCCACATATAAGTGAAACATGTGGTATTTGTCTTTCTGTGTCTGCCTTATTTCATTTAGCATAGTGCCCCCTAGGTCCATCCATGTCATCGGGAATGGCAAGGTTTTGTTCTTTCTTATGGCCAAGTTGTATTCCATTATTTATATATGTATGTATACACATGCACACACATACACACACCCCCATCATCTTTATCCATTCATCTATCCGTGAACACTTAGATTGCTTCCATATCTTGGCTATTGTAAGTAATTCTGTAATTTCAGCCTTCCTATAGAAAAGAGAATTTCATGTGTTACAAAGTATCAGCAGCCCATGCCTAGTTCAGGTTTGTTTCTTTGCATTCTCCATTCTTTCTGCTGGGTTTACTTAAACAGTTATTTCAGAATTTCTTTGAGTTGCTGAGCGTCTCTGAGGATTGTTTCACATGGGAATTCATAGTACAATAGTCCAGGGATTGGGCCACTGTTAACCTTATAGGGCACAGTCTTAATAGGAAGAAAAGAGAAAAGGGATAGTGACTGAACAAATTGAGAAAAAGCTTCTCAAAGTATTTAACAGCCTGGGTAAATTGCAGTGAAATGAACCTCTCTTCATTTCAATATTCAATATTACCTATATGAAATTTTTAATTGGAAAGTCTTAATCATTGTAATGATTAATAAAATTGTGCTACCTTTTAGGCTACATGTAACCAGGCCACTTGTCCAACTTTGAGAAGATGCTGCTAGGGTAGGTGATCAGTCCCAGTTTGCATGAGACTGTCATGGTTTTAGTACTGAAGGTCCCATGGCGCCGGAAACCTCTCAGTCTGGGGCAAAATAGGACAGTTGGTCACCCTCTGCTGACTACAAGGAAGTGGAGGCATGGATCTTGGTTCCAAGCTACTTCCACATTCAACTTTCCTTTGGGTCCCTATTATCTCCCTGAGAAGATATCCTTGCTGGAAACCACTAACAGGAAAAGAGCCTTGTCTGATGCCACAGAAGATTCTTTTAATCCTGGGGGTTAGCCAAGCTGCAGACAACTAAGAAGTTAGTCCCCAAGAGCCCCCTGGCATCAACTGGACACATCATTGTCGTGGTGCTCACCCAGTTGTCGTTGCTGCATTAACTCCTTCTATCCTGTTCCAGCTGCCAATTATCAAATGCTTACTGGGAGCCAGCAGGGTGCTAAGTCCTTCACACACATCATTTTACATGGCAAACTGCGATACAGATTATAAAACTGAGGTTCCAAGACGTTAAATGGCTTGCTTCGAGAACTCACAATGCCAATCGGTGTAGAGCTTGTTGCTGTTTGGACTGAGGTATAACTTCAAACAAATTTGATGCCTTCATCCACTCTGCAATCTCCAGGTTGCCTGGAAAACTTACCTGTACACTCTCTCTGACCTTTGGTTCCAGGTCTGTATCTCTTCATCACTTGCTCTATGACCTGGAGGTATGGTAGTGACTGATGCTGTTGATGAGACCAGGTTCTTTCTCTGTCCACAGAGCATTGTACCCCATGACCTGCGCTGGTGGAATCTCCCTCTTTTCAGTGACAGAAGGTGCTTTCAAGTGATTCTTTAAGAACAACAACAACAAAAAAATAAGCATGAACAAATACTATCCATTGGTAAAAAAGCAATAACAAAAGCAAGAAATCCTGTTGCTTGAAATCATTAAGTAATAGATCATTAGTAATTTGGTCTATCTGATACAATTTAAAACACTACACTAGATTACTGATTTAGAAAGTGAGCTAATTCCTTAGTCACTGTTCTTAAAATTCCAGTTGAATTGACAATTCAGCAATGCATTAATTATTTATCCAATTTTAATGAGTGTTATGAAATGAGATAATGGGAAAGCATTTAAGCTTACATAGAACCGTGCAAATATAAATTCTAATTATTACTGTGGCATTTTGAGCTTTACCTAAGGCCAAAGGATAAGAGAAAATTTTGGTCTCAAGATTATTATTATTATTTATTCAGCACCCAAACTTGCAAAAGGTAAGCTTTTTCCAGGAACAGTGGAGAAAAATGTCTTTAATGAAGAGCAGCTGTTGCATCTTCTCTAGCAGTGTGACTTTTAAGCTGATCAGCCAGCACATGGTACTAGCTGAGGGTTTCATGGCTTCAGTAGGAAGAAGAGCACTGTTAATAAATCATAACTATTATCATCTTGTATTAGAAAAAAATTTTCTGGGGCACCTGAGTGGCTCAGTCAGTTAAACATCTGCCTTCAGCTCAGGTCATGATCCCAGGGTCCTGGGGTCGAGCCCCACATCGGGCTCCCTGCTCTGCAAGGAGCCTGCTTCTCCCTCTCCCTCTGCCTCCCGCTCCCCTTGCTTGTGCTTGCTCGCTCTCTCTCTGTCAAATAAATAAATAAAATACTAAAAAAAAGAAAAAGGAAAAAAATTTTCTCAAATCACCTAAGAAGCAATTTGGCTTTAAAGAATTGGCATAAATCTTAGAAGTAAGCATTGCAGAGAAATTTTAAGATTTTATTTTTAAGTAATCTCTACACCAACTCATGAGACTGTCATGGTTTTAGTACTGAAGGTCCCATGGCACCGGAAACCTCTCAGTCTGGGGCAAAATAGGACAGTTGGTCACCCTCTGCTGACTACAAGGAAGTGGAGGCATGGATCTTGGTTCCAAGATCAGTCACCACCATACCTCCAGGTCATAGAGCAAGTGATGAACTCATAACCCCGAGATCCAGACTCACATGCTCTACGTACTGAGCCAGCCAGGTGCCTCTGCATAGAAATTCATTAGGTCACAGAAGTGACCTAATGACAGGGAGGAGTTCACCTTTTTCAAGTGGATCACAGAAAATAAATGGAATGGGAATTCTTAATGTATTACTCAAATTGCATATTTGCTATTTGTAAGCATCATGTCATATATTATAAATCTGTATTATTTGCTTTTATTTTTAATATAGAACATTTAACTTAATGTATGCTATGCTTGATTTACTCTTTTCCTTCAACAAATACTCATTAAGAACTTATATCAGCTATTGTGCCAGTCACGGAGGGCATAAAAATGAGCAAGACATTCTAAACGCCTGTTCTCAGAGAACTTATAGTCAAGTGAGATGGGAGGAATAAGGTAAAAAAAAAAAATTATAAGCAATTATGACTAAAGGTGGTAAATACTCTGACAAGGCAATTAAAATGTACCATGGGAGTCCAAAGGAAAAGCAAGCAACCCAGATTTGCAGAGAAGAGTGATCAGGGAAGATGAACCCAAACATTTTACAGGAATTAGCTACATGCTTGTGTATGTGTGTGTTATGAGTGGGTTAGTGTGTGTCTGTGATGGGAAAAGTATGGCAGCATGTGGTAGGACAATTATTGGGACGAGAGGGGCAGTTGGCTTACATATAGGGAAGGGTGAAGAATGTTCCAGGCAGAGGGAATATCAAATGGAAAGACCCCCAAAGCCAAAGGGAACATGGCATGTTTGAGGATTTTGAAGTATCTCAGCAGCTCTGTTTAGAAAGTAAAAGAAGTAGGAGCAAAAAAGCAAACTTGCAGAGGTAAGCCGAAACCAGTATGCAAAGAGTAATGAGTTTGGATTTTACCCCAGGGGCAAGAGGAGCTTTTGAATGGGTTTAAACTGGGATGTTATGTAATGTAGGTAAAATCTGTGATCTTTATTGACATCACATATGAAATACAGCTTAATGTATATTATTCCTTAGTCATTTCCCCCCCAATAATTATTTTTGTTAAAGATTTTATTTATTTTAGAGAGAGAGAGAGAGAGACAGTGTGAGTGGGTTGGGGAGCAGAGGGAGAAGGAGAAAATCTCAAGCAGGCTCCTTGCTAAGTGCAGAGCCCGAAATGGGGCTGGATCCTATGACCCTCCATGACCCTGAGATCATGAACTGTGCTGAAATTAAGAGTTGGTTGTTTAACTGACTGAGCCACCCAGGCGCGCCCTACCCCCAACAATGATTAATTCAGCATGTAGGGTGTAGCAGGTACTGTGCTAGTTGCTGGGGATCCAAATGGCTAATGGTTGAAACATTTATTTAGCTAAAATGTAGAGAATGATTTACCTGGGCCCAGGAGCATCTGTTTTAGAAGGCTGTAATGGTAACCCAAGGACTACTCATAGAAGGGTTTGATTCCAGCAGTATGGAGGAAGGAAGGTAAGGCAGAGGCCATTTCCTCAGGTTGTTTTTATTTCCATAGAAACCTCATCATTATCATCTTAAGAAATTGGGGAATTATTCTCCCAATGGTGTGATTTTAGAAGGCAAGCCATCTAAAACCCCTTTGTATGCATCAAATTCAGAATTTTATTAACAATCTAGTATAGTATTTGCAGCTGGTGCCTTCATAATCTGTAAAGGTGTTAGCAATCTGAGAAATAAGTGTCCTGTGTCCCAGGGAGAGGGCTATCAGCTGTGGAGGACCCTGAACTATGCTGCCCAGACCTCCCTTCAGAAAAGAATGACTTATTTTACCTGCTCCTGGGAGTGCTGGCTGCCCTCAGATATGAGCCCTCTTTGGGGATTGCCTCTTCTAAAGAAAGCTGCCTTGCGCAAGGTTCCTCCTCCTTCCAGAGGCACCCACCTTCTGATGTCTGATTGGTGTGAGGGTGTAGCGGTCTGGCTCTCTCATTTTCATCTTATCTGAGGAACAATTCTGAAGGGACATCTCAGTTCCAGAACTCCACATAGGATATGTTGAGACTTCCTTGGGACTCTATGTAGATCAGCTTCTCAGTCTGTCTAATTCTACTTCCTTCTCTCTCTTCGATTGGTACTGATCCCCAAAGCAGTCTAGTTAAAATTCTGCCTACTAATTTCTGTCTATTCTCCAGGGAACGCAACCTGTTCTACCCAGCTTGTTCAAGCCAGAAATCTGGAAAATCCCCTAGATCCTTGTCTCTCCTTTATCCCCAAACACCCTCCATATCCAATCAATCACCAAATCTTTATATCTCTCCATTCCAGTTGCAACCATCATAATTCAATTCACCCTCATCTGTTATGCAAGTAAACTATTTCAGTAGTTGCTAATTTGTTTTCCTATCCTTACCTTTGTCTGGGTCAAAGTGACTTACTTTTAAAATAATACAATAGGGGCGTCTGGGTGGCTCAGTCATTAAGCGTCTGCCTGCGGCTCAAGTCATGGTCCCAGGGTCCTGTGTTTGAGCCCTGCATCGGGCTCCCGGCTCTGCGGGAAGCCTGCTTCTCCCTCTCCCACTCCCCCTGCCTCTGTTCCCTCTCTCACCGTCTCTCTCTCTCTGTCAAATAAATAAACAAAATCTTTAAAAAAAAATACAATATTCTGGATTGATTGATTGATTTATATTAAAGATTTTGGTTTTTTTGAGAGAGGGAGAAGCAGACTCCCGGCTGAGCAGGAACCCGCCCCCCCCCCCCCCCCCGCAAGGGGCTGATCTGAGGACCTCGGGATCATGACCTGAGCTGAAGACGATGCTTAATGGACTGAGCCACCCAGACCCCCCTCTGCTGTATATATTTAAAGTGTACAAGTTCAAGTGGCACCGGTGGCGGTCACTAGCTCAGGTTCCGGGGCTGCAGCCCACCCGCATGGTGGGCTCCTGTGCACCAGCCCCTCTGCGCCTCCGCCAGCATGCCAGTGCTGGTGATGAACACCAATGTTTCCAGCACCTCCGTGCCGGCCGGGCTCCTTTCCAAAGTGACTTCGCAGCTGGTGCAGGCCACAGACAAGCCGGCCCGGGACATCGTGGGTCCCTGGCCAGCTCATGGCCTTCAGGGCTGGAGGGAGAAGCGCGCTCTGCAGTCTGCTCCGCATGGGCAAGATCTGTGCGCAGAACGGCTCCTCAAGCTGCCGTGCGGCCTCCTGGGCGGTCGCGGGCACGGCAGCCTGGATAGGATCCTCACCAACTCCTGAGACACCAACGTGGTCAGCGTGGGCGGGCACGGCTCCACTTTGGCCTGAGGGCCCCGACCCGAACGCACCAGACCGTGCCGCACCGCACTATTGGGCCTGCTCTGCCCCACCGGAGACCTCCACCGGGGTTCGGGGCAAATAAAGGGTTTGGAGGCTGAGAAAAAACAATTGTGTACAGGTAAATAAATTTTGACCTATGTGTATACCTGTGAAACTATTACCGCAACCAAGATAATAAACATATCCACCGCTAATTTTATTATTTTTTAAATTACAAAAGCTGTGCAAGCTAGTTGGAAATGCCTAGAGAAGCAGTAAGAATGTGGAAACAAATTCTCTTTACCCTCCCTTGGGGTAATCTTTTAAAAATTTGAATCCTGGGCACCTGGGTGGCTCAGCCCGTTAAGCGTCTGCCTTCAGCTCAGGTCATGGTCCCAGGGTCCTGGGATCGAGCCCCGCATCAGGCTCCCCGCGCCGCGGGAAACCTGCTTCTCCCTCTCCCACTCCCCCTGCTTGTGTTCCCTCCCTCGCTGTGTCTCTCTGTCAAATAAATAAATCTTAAAAAAAAATTAAAAGAAAATTGAATCCTAACAAGTTTTTTCCTTGTCTTAAATGCCTTTAATTGCTTCAATTGCTTTTATTATTTATTTATTCATTCACTCATTTATTTATTTTTGGATCTAAAGTCTGTTTATTGCAATAGCCTTGCTTTTCTTCTTGTAGGCTGGTTGAGGACGGTGGAGCAGCCCCCAGGCCAAACTACCGTTGGTGCTTGGCTGAAGACTGTGGTGATTTTGTAGCAACCTGGCCAGTCATGTCCGAGAAGTAGGAGCTGGGGCTCTGTACCTGGCGCTTCCTCGTGTGCTTCCCCTTACGGGGCGGGTGGAGGAGGTCCTTTTTGTGGGGCATGTTCTCATGGGGAGGTGGAAACTGCTGGAAAGGCAATTGCTTTTGAATAAAGACAAAAATCTTTACCTGAAGGCTTGGTCTCATCCCCCACCCACCTTTCCAGCTTCCTCTGGCAGGCCTCACAGAAAAAACTCCTGAGGGATTGTTAAGATTACAGATTCTTGGGGTGCCTGGCTGGCTCAGTCAGTAGAACATGCAACTCTTGCTTTCAAAGTCATGAGTTCAAGCCCCATGTTGGGCATGGAGCGAACTTAGAAAAAACCAAACAGATTCTTGTGTCTCACTTATTGGAGTTTCTGATAAAGACCTGGGATTTGGGGGCACCTGGGTGGCTCAGTTGGTTAAGCGGCTGCCTTCGGCTGAGGTCATGATCCCGGGGTCCTGGGATGGAGCCCCACATCAGGCTCCCTGCTTGGCGGAGAGCCTGCTTCTCCCTCTCCTTCTGCCTGCCTCTCTGCCTACTTGTGCTCTCTCTCTCTCTGTCAAGTAAATACATAAAATCTTTAAAAAAAATCTGGGATTTTCCTGGGGACTTGTGTTTTAAAAAACTCATCATGTTATACTGATGCACTGTTCTGGGAAAGCAAACATACTGAAGGCACTGTTTCTATTCACAAAGAAGATTGGGTGAGGGGTGCTGCTGGGTGGCTCAGTTGGTTAGCATCTTCCTTCTGCTCAGGTCATGATCCTGGGGTTTTGGGATCGAGGCTCATATCAGGCTCCCTGCTCAGCAGGGAGTATGCTTGTTCCTCTCCCTCTGCCCCTCACCCCTGCTTGTGCTCTCTCTCTTGCTCTGCTCTCTCTCAAATAAATAAAATCTTAAAAGCAAGCAAACAAACAAAATCCCACAGAAGATTGGGTGAGGGACATAGTTAACAAGGAAAACTTAATCAAGTTGTATTGTTACCAATCTATCATAGCTGCTAACTCAAGAAATGAACAGGTGATGGGGCGCCTGGGTGGCTCAGTTGGTTAAGCGACTGCCTTCGGCTCAGGTCATGATCCTGGAGTCCCGGGATCGAGTCCCACAGGGGGCTCCCTGCTCAGCAGGGAGTCTGCTTCTCCCTCTGACCCTCTGACCCTCTTCCCTCTCGTGCTCTCTATCTCTCATTCTCTCTCAAATAAATAAATAAAATCTTAAAAAAAAAAAAGAAATGAACAGGTGAAAAAAAAAAGAAAAGAAATGAACAGGTGAGCCCTGGCATGCTTCGGGACCAACTGCTCCATCCCCCCAAATCCCGAGGGGACTGGACAAACCGAAAGCATAATTGCTGGCTGGGTTTACCAACACTGTTGCTGAACAAACTCGGATAAACTCATCATAAGGGAAGCCAGTAGCTCAAGAGATGAGGGTTTGGAAAAGAGAATGGGAGAAATTCATTTCAGCAGGGGGAAGTTGCAAGGCTCAAGCCTCAATAACTGCGGGCAAGATGGAATCTAGAGTTTGACAGAGAGAGGTTCCGGGGGGTACGTGTAAGAGAGCAGGGCAGAGAGCACGTGGTCATAGGTGGGGGTCACTGTCAGGGAAGGGGATGTGTGGGGTGTGGTCTACTAAACATTCCGTTGCTATCAGGGCTTTTCTAGTCTGGCGGTTGGAATGTTCTTTTCCTTGCAAAACATCTTCGTCAATGCCTCAAGAAAGTGCGATAAGAAATAAGCACAATGGGTTTTAGTTAGAGCATGAGTTAAGCAGTCTAGTCTATTTCTGGTTTTAACTGACAGCTCACTGACAATGTTTCAGGATTTCTTTTCCTTTAGTGCCCACGGTTCTTGGTTGTGCCGCTTCAAGAATGAAGAGGTAGACCAGAGTGGTGGGTAGCAAAACAAAGTAAATTGAGTGATAGTACAAAGCTCCCAAGGAGGGAGGGGACCTGAGAGGGTTGCCACTGGAGTTTCTAAGTCTAGGGGCTCTTTTGCGGAACTATCTTAAGCAACCAGGGTGTGCTAAGGCATGCCAATTAGGGCTTTGATCATGTATCTGTCTACCTATTAGGTTAATGTTTACATGCTGATGGTCTTCTTGGGCTGACATCTGGGGATTTATGTCTTAACTGCCTCAGCTTGTGATAGTGACATGGAACTATCTTAAGCAACTAGGATGTGCCAATCAGGGCTTTGATCACGTATCCATCTACCTATTAGGTTAATCTTTACATGTTGATGGTCTTGTCTAAGCTGCAAAACAGGATGTTAGTGCTGTTTTGTCTTAGCTGGTCCTGACTCCATGTTTTCTCATTGGGGACCCTGGCCTGACAACATAACTGTCCAACTAACTCCTAACAACAACATCAATTTTTTTTGTTGGTTTGATTTTGTCTCTGGGTAAGATGAATTGCCCATACCATCCCTCCTGCAATATAGCTGAAGTCTTCACGGAAAGGGTCAAGTGACATTGTTTTATTCATGTTACCATTGTTGGGAGTGAAGATGTGCTGGTAGAAGAATATGTGGGCTGATAGAATGTGAATGTGCCAATATACAAGCTGGTAGGTAACTAGAAGCATACATGATAAAATAAACTCTATTTAGGTCTAGTGAATTCCAGGCCTGGAAAAGATGAAATAGAATTGTCTGAAGAGGGACGACATCCTTACCAAGCAGGCTATCTATCCAGAAGAATCAGCACTTCACTGATGTGTAAGTATATTGATCAGTGCCCCTCTATTAATATCTAGAAAATGCCCCCATTACCAAAAATGCACCCATAGTCACCCATACTGTGGCCTGTCTTCTGGCTCCCCTCAAAGTTGGGAATGGGAGTGAAGTAGGGGTGCTGGATGTCTTCACCCACACAAACACAAATTCAGCATGAGCTGTGAGTAGGAGTGTATAGATTTGGGACAGCAGAAAATGTGCTGAGTGCAGAGCAAAGGCACCTGTCAGAAAAAGCATTTCTCCTACTCAGTTCCAGGATGTGGATGAATACTATCTATTTTTTTTTTTTTTTTAGATTTTATTTATTTGACAGAGAAAGACACAGTGAGAGAGGGAACACAAGCAGGGGGAGTGGGGGAGGGAGAAGCAGGCTTCCCATGGAACAGGGAGCCCGATGCGGGGCTCCATCCCAGGACCCTGCGATCATGACCTGAGCCGAAGGCAGATGCCACCCAGGTGTCCTGAATACATATCTATTGCATTTTACATATTGGGAATTTAATAGTTGCTATATTAGATAAGTTTGGTTCCAACATTAAAACCAATCAAATATTACTGAGTACCTGTTGTGTATGGAAGGGCTTTTCTAAACATTCCAACAGAAGAAAAACACTGGTGCTTTGACTCTCAGTTTACTCAGAGCCAAACATTTTACAAGCTATCTCAAAATGCCTGTTTTTAGTGTCTGCTTTGAGCATGGAGGTATTAAGAAGAGAACCATAGGCCCAAGGTGGAGTCACCTGCCCTCAGGACAGCAAACCAAGACTTAATTGCAGTTTCAAACTCTCCAGGGGTAGAATTTAAGACAATCAACCTGGAATTTTTATGGTCAACACCACCGAGGTAACCTCTCCATCCCTCACCCCCCAAATGAAGATGGGTGATCTGCATGATAAGACCCCTGCACTTCCCCTTAAGGGAAGATGAACTGGCCTGAACAGATATTTTTGTTTTGCTAATAATGTTTTGCCCCACCTTCCTTCCTATAAAAACCTTTCTGTACAACTCTTTGGAGCTCTCCACTAGTTGCTAGGTGAGATGATACCCATGCTTGAACTGCTTAGCAAAACCAATTTGGTCTTAGAATTTACTTGTTGAATTTTATTAACAGACTGTAATGTGGCCTGTCACCTAATTGCCATTTATTTATTTTTTTGTGTGTGAATTTTGCATTTCTAGCAGTGAGTCTTTCGAGGGTGTTTTGTACCTCCTCGGTGTGGCAGATGATTGAGTCATAAGATAGACTATTAACATAGGACTTTCTAAGTGACTAAGTAAGCACTGCATCCAAGGTCATGGACATAGGCTCTGACAATCACCCTACTTTAGCTTGGAATTTATCTTCTAAATTTAAAATTTTCCGTAATTGACCTAAAAATGATTTTCCCCCCTGAAAAAAAGTATGATTAAATAAACTAAATTGATGTTGAATTAAAATACCAGGAAGAAATGGATAACTAAAAATAACAGGATATGATTAATGGTTTTGATTCATAGCCTATTTTAATCCTCTTCTGGAATCTGAGAATCCAGATTTGTATTTGCAGAGCAATACAAGAAAAAATGAGATTGGAATCTTAAATTTTGAAATTCTCTTCTTTTGAATCAACTTTATTGAAAGACTGTCACTTGAGAATTTGATCTTAATAAGTTAATGCTCTCAGAGTTATTTCTCTTGGACTAGATGTTAGCCTCTATAAGAATTCATTGTTAATTTTACAGGGTGTGATAATGTTATTATGGTTATGTTGTTTAAAAATCCTCATCTCAGGACGCCTGGGTGGCTCAGTTGGTTAAGTGTCTGCCTTCGGCTTGGGTCATGATCCCAGGCCCCTGGGATGGAGTCCCAAGTTGGGCTCCTTGCTCAGTGGGGAGACTGCTTCTCCTTCTCCCTCTGCTGTTTGCCTGCTTTTGCTGTGTCTCTCAAATAAATAAAGTCTTCAGAAAAAAATCTTTATCCCTTAGAGATATATATAGAATATGTGTAGGTAAAATGATATAACGCCTTGGTTTCACTTTAAAAATATTCCAGCCAAGGTGTGCCTGGATGGCTCAGTTGCTAGAACAAACCCCATGTTGGGCGTGGAGCTTACTTAAAAAAAACCTTAAAAATATTCCAGCCAAACAAAACAAAGCAAGAAGATGGGGAAATACACAGGTAATAAGAATGGCAGAAACTGCACCCCAATGTTTAGAGCAGCAATGTCCACAATAGTCAAACTATGGAAAGAGCCCAGATGTCCATCAACAGACGAATGGAAAAAGAAGTTATTCCATACAATGGAACACTACTCAGCCATCGAAAAAAGTGAAATCTTGCCATTTGCAACTACGTGGATGGAACTAGAGGGTATTATGCTAATAGAAATAAGTCAGTCAGAGAAAGACAATTATGATCTCCCTCATATGTGGAATTTAAGAAACAAAAGAGGGGGGACACCTGGGTGGCTCGGTTGGTTGAGTGTCTGCCTTCCGCTCAGGTCATGATCCCAGGGTCCTGGGATCAGGTCCCACGTAGGGCTCCTTGCTCAGCAGAGAGCCTGCTTCTCCGTCTGCCTGCCCCTCCCCCTTGTGCTCTCTCTCTCTCTCTCTCTGACAAATAAATAAAATCTTAAAAAACAAAACAAAACAAAACAAGGGCACCTTGGTGGCTCAGTCAGTTGGGCATCTGCCTTCAGCTTGGGTCATGATCCCTGGGTCCTGGGATGGAGTCCCACACTAGGCTCCTTGCTCAGTGGGGAGCCTGCTTCTCCCTCTGCCTCTGCCTACTTGAGCTCTCTGTGTCAAGTCAATAAATAAAATCTTAAACAAAACAAAATAAAACAGGGGATCAAAGGGGAAGGGAGGGAAAAATAAAACAAGATGAAATCAGAGAGGCGACAAACCGTAAGAGACTCTTAACCATAGGGAACAAACTAAGGGTTGCTGGAGGGGAGAGGGGTGGGGGGATGGGGTAACTGGGTGATGGACATTAAGGAGGGAACATGATGTAATGAGCACTGGGTATTATATTAGACTGATGAATCGCTGAACTCTACCTCTGAAGCTGATGATACACTATATGTTAATTAACTGAATTTAAATAATAAAAAAATTCATAATAAAAATTAAAAATTAAAAATATAAAAGAAAGGAAAAAAATAGAATGGCAGAATGTTCCTCACACCTGTCAAAATCAACAACACAAGAAACAACAGGTGTTGACAACAATATGGAGAAAAAAGGAACTCTCATGCACTGTTGGTAGGAATTCAAACTGGTGCAGCCACACTGGAAAACAGTATGGAGTTTCCTCAAAAAGTTAAAAATAGAACTACCCTACAGTCTAGCAATTGCACTACTGGGTATTTACCCGAAGAATACAAAACCACATATTCAAAGAGATACAGGCACCCCTATGTTTATAGCAGCATTATTTACAATAGGCAAGATATGGAAGAAGCCAAAGCATCCACTGATAGATGAATGGATAAAGAAGAAGTTATATATATAAAACTTTATATATATATTTATATAAAATAGAATATATAATGGATTATTACTCAGCCATAAAAAATGAAATCTTGCCATTTGCAAGGACATGGATGGAACTAGAGAGGATAATGCTAAGTGAAATAAGTCAGTCAGAGAAAGACAAATACCATATGATTTCACTCATATGTGGAATTTAAGAAACAACAAATGAGCAAAGGGAAAAAAAGACAAACCAAGAAATAGACTCTTAATTATAGAGAATAAACTGATGGTTACCAAAGGGGAGGTGGGTGGAGGGATAAGTTAAATAGGTGATGGGGATTAAGGAGTGCACTTGCAGAAATGAGCACGAGGTGTTGTATGGAGTTGTTGAATCAGTGTACTGTACACCTGAAAATAATACTGTATGTTAACTAACTGGAATTAAAATTAAAAACTTAAAAAGAATGGCAGAATGCTGATAGTTGTGTCAAGTGGGTGATAGATATATGGGGGTTCATTATGTTCTTTCCATGCATTAAAAAAAATCCTCAATAAGTTCTTTTTTTTTAAGAGTTTATTTATTTATTTGAGAGAGAGAATGAGAAAGAGAGAGAGCATGAGAAGGGGGAGAGTCAGAGGGAGAAGCAGACTCCCCGCTGAGCAGGGAGCCCGATGCGGGACTTGATTACTGGACTCCAGGATCATGACCTGAGCCGAAGGTTGTCGCTTAACCAACTGAGCCACCCAGGCGCCCCTCAATAGTAAGTTCTTAAAAAGGTTTTTTTCAGTAACACACTCTACATTATATTTTTGTTTTGCTTTCTTTTAGCAATCTTTTTATTTTTCGCAAAACTACCACATCCAGAATGTAAACATAACAAGAATGGCCCTTCCCATTCTTTGTTCAGAAATACAGTTTAGCACCCATTTAATGAATAACCTATGCTTGGTGCAGTTGCTGCTTGAGGGATTTGAAAGGAACACATGATCTAGTCACCAGAAGAAAGTCACATTTCTGATCTTCAGTTTCCTTATTGGAAAATGAGCAAACAAAACTGGATGATTTTAGTAATCCCCTTCCGGTTCTATGTGTCTTTGAGTCTGGCTTCTTGAGAATAAGAACTGTAATGATCTTTTGATTGAGATGGGATAAAACAATTAGACTTTTAAATACATGTACATAGGTGACTTCAGACCAGATGTCTGTTCCTTCTTGTGATAATAGGACATTCGTCATGGCATTCCCTTCCCTGTCAACTATCTTTTACTTTCTCTCCTGGTGTTGGTTTCTTTCCAAGAATAATCTGGCATTTTTAGGCAAATAGTTGTATGGAAGAACATACCCTTCTAAAATTTATGATATTCTATGATAACATATTAATAAACATTTTTGGTAATTTAACTCAGCCTGGTTTTTTTTTTTAAATGAGAGTTAATGCATTTTCAAATTTAATGTGGTAATTTTCCTTACCTATAAGGAGTAAGTGAAATCAGAAATACACTTAACAGGACAAGCCAAGTGCGATTTGATACTCAGTTATTAGGACATTGGGAAGACTTAAAATTTCAGTTTTGACATACCATAAAAAGAGCAAATACCAGGTGGTTCTGAAGAAATGAATTTAAAGTAAATGTAGCTATTTAAAAAATGTGTTTAGCAGAAACATGAAAAAAATGTGTTTACAGAGTTGAATGTTGCTGTGGAGAATTCAGAAGTTAAATATACATGTATATATTTATAAATATATGTATATATTTATAACAGAAAAAGATAAACGACCTCCCACAAAACCATCTTTTCTTTGAAGCTTTTTGCACTAAATCAGAACTGTTACATCTTTGTATTCTTTGGTTGATTTTTGTTGGCATTGTTAATTACATATGACAAATACTTTTTTTAAAAGATTTCATTTATTTATTTAACAGAAAGAGAGAGAGAGAGGGAGAGAGAGAACACAAGCTGGGGGAGTGGGAGAGGGTGAAGCAGGCTTCCCGCTGAGCAGGAAGTCTGATGTGGGGCTCGATCCCAGGACCCTGGGATCATGACCTGAGCCGAAGGCAAACGCTTAACGACTGAGCCACCCAGGCGCCCCAAATACTTTTTTTTTTTTAAGTGGGCTTCACATCCAGCATGGAGCCCAACACAGTGCTTGAATTCTGAGATCAAAACCTGAGCTGAGATCAAGAGTCAGATGCTTAACAGACTGAGCCACCCAGGCACCCCTGTAACAAATCCTGTCCAAATAGTATTTTACTGAAGGAGGCTTAGAGATATATTTTGCAGCCAATGCAAATCTCTTTTTCGCAATCTCTTCTTGGGAACTGGGAGTATACACAGCAACTATATGCCTTAGTTAACTTTTTTATTGGCAAGGAGGTGGGGCTAGGTTTACAGGAACAAACATAGGTAAGTTGGAAACTTGCACTTTTCTTCTGTCTGACAAATGAAAGAAAATGCCTGTTTTTTTACCCCCAGCCTCTTCCGTCATTCTTCCTCCCTTTCTTCCACAAACATGTATTGAGCTCTTTCTATGTGTGAATTTTTAGGGATTTAGGGAAGTGGGGATGGGGATATGGAAGAGAGGAGAATGCCATCAAGAAAGTCATGAATTCTAGGACAGAACCATATACCACTGCCTTACCAAGCCATGACTCAGAGCTCTGATACTCTCCTAAGCTCTGGAATTGCATTTCCAATTTTTAGTTTGATTTTTTTCTAGCTATCATTTGCTAACAATTACTGTTGAGTCACGCATTCTTTCTTTAAACTGTCTTAAGAAACCCTTATAAGACAGATACTCTGCCCACTTTGCAATAAGGAGATACAGATTTATTTATTTAGTTAGTTAGTTATTTTTAAAGATTTTATTTATTTATTTGATAGAAAGAGAGATAGCAAGAGCAGGAACACAAGCAGGCGGAGTGGCAGGCAGGGACAGAGGGAGAAGCAGGCTCCCTGCCAAGCAAGGAGCCCAATGTGGGGCTCAATCCCAGGACCCTGGGATCACAACCCGAGCCAAAGGCAGATGCTTAACTGACTGAGCCACCCAGGCATCCCTTATTTATTTTTAAAGATTTTATTTATTCATTAGAGAGAGAGAGAGAGTGAGTGCATGAGGCGGGGGAGGGGCAGAGGGAGAAACAGACTCCCCACTGAACAGGGAGCCTGATGAAGGGCTAGATCCCAGGATCCTGGGATCACAACCTGAGCCAAGGGCAGATGCCCAACAGACTGAGCCACCCAGGCACCCCTAAATATAGATTTTTATTTTTGAATATAGATTTTTAAATGAAAGCTCCCAGTTATTAAATGATGTTTTTGAATTATGCACACATTTTTAAAAAATGTGAGGGCCAAACAAAGCATGTCTACAAGCACCTCAACCTTAACACCTCTGTAACTGTATTCATCTTTTCCCTTCAAACCTGTTCACATTCCTGCCCATATCGCAGTAGGGTCATCTCTAGCCACAGAATGTGTGGGGTTCAAAACTGAAGATGTTTCTCCTTTCTCCCCTTCATCCCAAATTCCCAACCCCAGAATTATCTCTCAAATCTGATACTCCTCTACCCACCCTCCCCCCAGCTACTGTCTTCGGTCAAGTTCTTATTTCTATTTGCACTATAGCACTACCTCTTACCTGGTATCCTTACTTCCCAGCTTTCTCCTCTGCAAAACTGCTGGTTAAATTAAAAAAAAAAATTGCCCCCAAATCAATGGAGAGAAAGGACATACTTTTAAAAAGATAAGTTGGGGAAAATTGGGTCGCTGTATGGAGAAAATTAAAACTGGATCTCCACCTAACACCACATGGGAGAGTGGATTCTGGATGGGTTAAGGATCTAAATGTAAAAGGTAAAATGACAAAATAATAGAAGAACACATAGGAGAATATCTTTGTGATTTTGGTTCAGGGAGGACTTCTTAAACAAAATAAAGCAAAAGACTTAAATGTAGGGGAAAAAATGGACAAATGTGATTGTATTAAAACTGAGTATTTCTGTAAATGTTAACAGATGAAATAATAAGAAAAGGTGTTTGTAATATGTAAACCAACCTAAGGGTTAATATATAGAATACTTGAAGGTACTTCTGCAAAAGACAGCAACCCCAATGGGGAAAAAAATGGACTAAAGATTAAAAATATGGTCCAAAGAAGTTTCTAGCGGAGGAAACCTGAAGAACTAATAAGCATATGAAGAGAAGCTCCTCACTGGTGATCAAAGAAATGCAGATAAAAACAGCAATGAAATCTCAGTTTATACCGATGAGACTAGCACATATTAGAAAGTGTAGGTGGGGGCGAGGAAATTCAGTTACCCTCCTGCATTACTGGTGAAAATATAAAGTAGTGCAGCTGTTTAGGATGGCAACCTAGCACAATTTAATCAAATTAAGTATATGCATGCCCTGTGAACAGTAATTCTGCTCCTGAGTATATATTCCAAAGGAATTGTTATACAGATGTGTAATGAGACACATAGAGATGTTTAGTGAAGTTTTTTTTTTTGTCATATGGTAGTGAGGAGCTGTGTCATCTGGGTGTTCATCAGTGGGAGAGTGGATAGTAAAATGTTATGGATGTATACCACGTGTACAATATAGCAATTACAATAAACATAGATTATATATACGCACTGCCATATGGATACATTTTAAAATCATAATGTTTAGTAAAAAAAGAAGTAAAAGAGAATGAGTTATGTGACACACTACCATTTATGTTAATTAAAAATGCAGACATACTTTTATATGATAAAGGGTTAGTATCCAAAATATATAAAGAACTTATGCAACTCAACACCAATAACCCCACAAATAATCTAATTAAAAATGGGCAGAAGAAGGGCGCCTGGGTGGCTCAGTCGTTAAGGGTCTGCCTTTGGCTCAGGTCATGTTCCTGGGGCCCTGGGATGGAGCCCCACATCGGGCTCCCTGCTCTGCAGGAAGCCTGCTTCTCCTTCTCCCACTCCCCCTGCTTGTGTTCCCTCTCTTGCTGTGTCTCTCTCTGTCAAATAAATAAAATCTTAAAAAAAAAAATGGGCAGAAGAGGGGTGCCTGGGTGGCTCAGTCAGTTAAGCGTCTGACTCTTGATTTCAGCTCAGGTCATGGTCTCAGGTTTGTGAGACCTGGATCAGGTTCTGCAGTGAGTGTGGAGTCTGCTGAAGATTCTCTCTCCCTCTCCCTCTGCTCCTCTCTCTCTCTCTCTCTAGTTAAAAAAATGTGGGTAGAAGACATGAACAGACATTTCTCTAAAGAAGACATACAGATGGCCAAAGTCAGGAAAATGCAAATCAAAACCACAATGAGATAGCACCTCACACCTGTCAGAAGAGCTAAAATAAAAAACACAAGAAATAACAAGTGTTGTCAAGGATGTAGAGAAAAGGGAACCCTCATACACCGTTGATGAGAATGTCAGTTGGTACAGACACTGTGGAAAAGAGTATGCAAGTTCCTCAAAAAATTAAAAATAGAAATACCATGTGATTCAGTAATTCTGCTATTGGGGTATTTACCCAAAGAAAACAAAAATGTTAACTTGAAAAGATGTATGCACCCCTATGTCCATTGCAGCATTATTTATGATAGTCAAATTATGGAAGGCAGCCCAAGTGTCCATTGATAGATGAATGGATAAAGAAGTTGTGGTATGTACATACAATGGAATATCACTCAGCCATAAAAAAAAATGAAATTTTGCCATTTGCAACATGGCTAGATCTAGAAAGTATAATGTTAAATGAAATAAGTCAGAGAAAGACAAATACTATATGATTTCACTCACGTGGAATTTAAGAAACAAAACAAATAAAGAAAAAAGAGACAAACCAAAACACAGATTCTTAACTATAGAGAACAGACCGATGGTTACCAGAGGGGAAATGGGTAGGCGGATGGGTGAAATAGGTGAAGGGGATTAAGAACATACTTATCACAATGAGCACTGAATAATGTATAGAATTGTTGACTCACTATATTTTACACCTGAAACTAAATAACACTGTATGTTAACTATACCATAATTAAAATAATAAAAAAAGACATGCACATTTTGTAAGAACACACACAAACAGGAACATAAATACAAAAATGAAAATATTGAATGTTATGGAACCTGGGTGGCTCAGTCGGTTAAGTGTCTTCCTTTGACTCAGGTCATGATCTCAGGGTCCTGGGATGGAGCCCAGCATCGGGCTCCCTGCTGAGCAGGGAGTCTGGTTCTCCCTCTTCCTCTGCTCCTCCCCCCTGCTCATGCCCTTTCTCTCTCTCAAATAAATAAAGTAAAATAAAAATCTTAAAAAAAAAGAAAAGAAAATATCATTAAATGTTAAATGATTGCATATAGTAGGAGTTAAGGGGATTGAGATAGAATATGAGGATAAAAAGAGAATAAGAAGAAAGTTTTGTCTAGGCAAAAAAATGATAATAGGCCATGCATGACCTGTCAAGTATGATTAACTCATCCTTATGCATTTGAGGTCCAATAAAAATCATACCCCCCCAGCACAGAACACACACAAACACAATTTCCTCTTGGTACGCCCAAAGTTAACTTTCCTCCACTGACTGTCACCTATAATTAAATGTCAAATTTCATAATAATCTATCCCTAAGGTAGTCCGTCTTCCACCTGCCCCTGAAATTCTTGTCATTCCTGAACGTACCTTTCCTATTGTTTCCGTCTTGAGTTTTGACTCTTATATTGTATTGTGATAATTTGTTTACATGTGTGTTTTCTCATTAGTTTGTGAGCTTCTGAAGTTCCCAAGGGCATATAAATTGTTTTTAAAGATTTTATTTATTTATTTGCCAGACAGAGAGAGAGGGAGAGTACAAGCAGGGGGAGTGGCAGACAGAGGGAGAAGCAGGCTCCCCGCTGAGTAAGGAGCCCGATGTGGGACTCGGGCATATATTTATATGCCCTTTTATAAATTAAATACCATATGGATTTTATTTTTGTTTCTTTGTTTTTAGGATTTTATTTTTAAGTAATCTCTATACCCAATGTGGGGCTTGAACTTACAACTCCAAGATCAAGAGTCACATGCTTTACCAACTGAGCCAGCCAGGGGCCCCAGTACTATGTGGTTTTAACCCTCAGGAAAATTATAGCTTGTCAGATGATACGTCTATTATCCACGTAGACAAGCATTTATTGAATGGTTTCTAAATGTTGAATTAAGTGATTACTCAGTGAATTTTATCAAATCCAGCTACAACCTGGATCCAGTCAAATCCCCAATGTCTTCTGGAATTGAGTCTTGCTATGGAGAAATCTGAGGCCATCCTGACTTTTTTCTCCCATATAAATGATTTAACCTTTTCAGTCCAATAACTTTATTAGGATATGCCTTTTTGGATGAGTTTTTTCTGGTACTTAGTAAGTCATTCTGATATGTACGCTCATGTCCTCATTTGTTTCAGGAAAGTTTTCTTGAATATCTTGCACTATTTATTATTGCATTATTTTGATTTTCTTCTTCAAGGATTTCAATTATGCAAATGTTGACACTCCTCGTTTTCTAGATAATGCTCTTTCCTTTAAAATCTTTATTTCAGTCTTCTTATTTTTATACTCTAGGACTCTTACGGTATTTTTTTTTTCTGGGTCCGTTCCCCCTGTGTTTTCCTTCTTTTTCATCCTCATCTCTCTTGGGTTTACTTTTTCCCTGTACTTCTTTCATTTTACATTTTATCTCCTAAGATTATCTCATCATCTCTTCCCAGAAGTCTTATATTTCTGCTTGGAGTGTGTCTTCCAGAGTTGCAATTACTTCATTGACATTTCTTAAATTCGTGGTGAAAATTTTAGTTATATGTGTTTCTTTTAATTTTAATTTTAAAGATTTCTTTGTTTATTTGAGAGAGAGAGAGTTGAAGGAGGGGCAGAGGGACAGAATCTTCAAGCAGACTCCTGCTGAGTGTGGGGCCTGACACGCGGCTGGATCCCATGACCCATAAGATCATGACCTGAGCCAAAGCCAAGAGTTGGACACTGAACTGACTGAGCCCCTTTAATTTTAGTTTTTAAATTTGAGTATGGTGGATGCACAATGTTACATTAGTTTCAGGTGAAGAACATAGTTATTTGACATCTCTATATGTTATGCTATGCCCACCACTTTCGCCTGTTTCTTTATAGCTTTTCTTTTTTTCTTGGTCAGTGTGATTTGTTCATTGTTAAGTTTGTAATTGTTTTCACATTTTAAAAAAGTACATTTGTATCAATGCTGTGCTAGATCCTTTTAAAAAATGTGTTATCTGTTTATTTTTATTAGATTCAGAGGTGATTCATCAGTTGCATATAGTACCCAGTGCTCATTACATCAAGTGCCCTCCTTAATGTCCATCATCCAATTATCCTTTCCCTGCACCAACCTCCCCTCCAGCAACCCTCACTTTCTCCGCTATGGTTAAGAGTCTCTTACAGTTTGCCTCCCTCACAATTTTCATCTTATTTTATTTTTCCTTCCCTTGGTCTATATTTATCTGTTTTGTTTCTTAAATTCCACATATGAACAAAATCGTATGGCATTTTCTTTCTCTGATTTATTTCACTTAGCAGAATACCTTCTAGTTCCATCCATGTCATTGCAAATGGCAAGATTTCATTCTTTTTGATGGCTGAATAATATTCCATTGTATGTACATAACTACATCTTCTTTATCTATTCATCTGTCGATGGATATCTGGGCTCTTTCCATAGTTTGGCTATTGTGGACATTGCTGCTATAAACATTTGGGTGCATGTGCACCTTCAAATCACTATGTTTGTATCCTTTGGATAAATACCTAGGTAGTGCAATTGCTAGGTTGTAGGGTAGCTCTATTTTTAACTTTTTTAGGAAACTCCATACTATTTTCCAGAGTGGCTGCCCCAGTTTGCATTCCCACCAACAGTGTAAGAGGGTTCCTCTTTCTACCTCATCCCTGCCAACATCTGTTGTTTCCTGAGTTGTTAATTTTAGCCATTCTGACCCCTGTGAAGTGGCATCTTACTGTGGTTTTGTTTTGTATTTCCCTGATGCCGAGTGATGTTGAGCATTTTTTTCATATGTTTCTTGGTCATTTGTATGTCTTCTTTGGAGAAATGTCTGTTTATGTCTTCTGCCTCTTTCTTTCTCTCTTTCTCTTTTTTTCTCTTTCTTTCTCTCTTTCTCTCTCTTTCTTTCTTTTTTAAAGATTTTATTTATTTATTTGAGAGAGAGAGAGAGCACAAGGGGGGGTGGGAGAGCAGAGGGAGAGGGAGAAGCAGACTCCCCACTAAGCAGGGGGCCTGACACTGGGCTTGATGCCAAGACCCTGAGATCATGACCTGAGCTGAAGGCAGACGCTTAATGGACTGAGCCACCCAGGCACCCCTTTCTGCCCATTTCTTGACTGGATTTTTTTGTTCTTTTGAGTGTTGAGTTTGATAAGGTCTTTATAGATTTTGGATACCTGCCCTTTATCTGATAAGACATTTGCAGATATCTTTTTCCATTCCATAGGTTGCCTTTTAGTTTTGTTGACTGTTTCCTTTGCTGTGCAGAAGCTTTTTATCTTTTTTTTTAAAGATTTTATTTATTTATTCATGAAAGACAGAGAGAGAGAGAGAGAGAGAGAGAGAGAGGCAGAGGGAGAAGCAGGCTCCCAAGGAGCAGGGAGCCCGATGCGGGACTCAATCCCAGGACCCTGGGATCATGACCTGAGCCAAAGGCAGACACTCAACCATCTGAGCCACCCAGCACCCCCAGAAGCTTTTTATCTTGATGAAGTCCCAATAGTTCATTTTTGCTTTTGTTTCCTTGCCTTTGGAGATGTGTCTAGCAAGAATTTGCTATGGCCAAGGTCAAAGAGGTCGCTGCCTGTGTTCTCTTCTAGGATTTTGATGTTCCTATCTCACATTTAGGTCTTTCATCCATTTTGAAGTTATTTTTGTGTATGGTGTAAGAAAGTGGTCCAGTTTCATTATTTTGCCTGTGACTGTCCAATTTTCTTAACACCATTTGTTGAAGAGACTGTCTTTTTTCCATTGGATATTCTTTCCTGCTTTGTCAAAGATTAGTTGACCATAGAGCTGAGGTTCCATTTCTGTGTTATCTATTCTGTTCCATTGATCTCTGGGTCTGTTTTTGTGCCAGCACCATACTGTCTTGATGATTGCAGCTTTGTAAGACATCTTGAAGTCCAGAATTGTGATGCCTCCTGCTTTGGTTTTCTTTTTCAACATTACTTTGGCTATTCAGGGTCTTTTCTGGTTCCATACAAATTTTAGGATTATTTGTTCCAGCTCTCTGAAAAATGTTACTGGTATTTTGATAGTGATTGCAATGAATGTGTAGTTTGCTCTGGGTAGCACAGACATTTTAACAGTATTTTTTCTTCCAATCCATGAGCATGGAATGTTTTTCCATTTCTTTGTGTCTTCCTCAATTTCTTTTATAAGTGTTCTATAGTTTTCTGAGTACAGATCCTTTACCTCTTTGGTTAGGTTTATTCCTAGGTATCTTATGGGTTTTGGTGCAATCGTAAATGGGATTGATTCCTTGATTTCTCTTTCTTCTGCCTCATTATTTGTGAATAGAAATGCAATTGACTTCTGTGCATTGATTTAATATCTTGCGACTTTGCCGAATTCCTGTATCAGTTCTAACAATTTTTTTGCTGGAATCTTTTGGGTTTTCTACATAGGGTATCATGTTGTCTGTGAAGAATGAAAATTTGACTTCTTTCTACCAGTTTGGATGTCTTTTATTTCTTTTTGTTGTCTGATTGCTGAGGCTAGGACTTCTAGTACTATCTTGAACAACAGTGGTGAGAACGGATATCCCTGTGGTGTTCCTGACCTTAGGGGAAAAGCTCTCAGTTTTTCGCTGTTGAGGATATTTGCTCTGGTTTTTTCATATATGGCTTTTATGATATTGAGGTATGTTCCTTCTATCCCTACACTGCAGAGTTTTTATCAAGAAAGGATGCTCTATTTTGTCAAATGCCTTTTCTACATCTATTGACGGGATCATAAGGTCCTTATCCTTTCTTTTATTAATGTGATGTATCACACTGATTGATTTGCAGGTATTGAACCACCCCTGCAGCCCAAGAATAAATCTCATTTGATCATGGTGAATAATACTTTTAATGTACATTCAGAGTACTCTCCCACTCCCCCTGCTTGTGTTCCCTCTCTTGCTGTGTCTCTCTCTGTCAAATAAATAAAATCTTAAAAAAAAGTACATTCAGAGTAATTATTGAAAGATATAAATTTAGTGCCATTGTATTACCTGTAAAGTCACTGTTTTTTTCTTAAAGTTTTTTAAAAATTATTTATTTATTTGACAGAGAGAGAGAGAGAGAGAGAATACAAGCAGGGGGAGCAGCAGGGAGAGGAGAGGCAGGCTCCCACCGAGCAGGGAGCCCAACTTGGGGCTCCATCCCAGGACCCTGGGATCATGACCCGAGCTGAAGGCAGATGCCTAACCAACTGAGCCACCCAGGCACCCCTGTAAAGTCACTGTTTCTGTAGATTGTCTCTGTTCCTTTCTGGTCTTTGTTACTTTGTTACTTTTGGGCTCTCTTTTTGCTTAAAGGATTCCCTTTAATATTTCTTGCAGGTCTGGTTCAGTGTTCAGAAATTGCTTTAGTTTTTATTTATCCTGGAAACTCTTTATCTCTCCTATTCTGAATGACAGCCTTGCTGGATAAAGTATTTTTGGCTGCATATTTTTCCCATTTAGCACACTGAATATATCATGTCAGTCCTTTTTGGCCTGCCAGGTCTCTGTGGTCAGATTTGCTGCCAGCCTTATGTTTCTGTCCTTGTAGGTTAAAGACCTCTTGTTCTGAGCTGCTTTCAGGATTTTCTCTTTATATCTGAAATTTGCAAGCTTCACTATTATATGTTGAGGTGCTGACCTATTTTTATTGATTTTGAGGGAGGTTCTCTGTGCCTCCTGGATTTGAATACCTGTTTCCTTCCCCAGATTAGGGAAGTTCTTAGCAATAATTTGTTCAAGTAAACCTTCTGCCCTGGCCCTGTCTTTATCTTCTGAGACCCCCTATTGTATGGATATTATTTTGCTTTATGGAATCACTGATTTCTTGAAATCTCCCTTGGTGATCCAGTAGTTGTCTTTCTTCTTTTCAGCTTCCTTATTTTCCATCATTTTGTCTTCTATATCACTGACTCTCTTCTGCCTTCTTTATCTTTGCTGTTAGAGCCTCCATTTTTTTTTAGAGCCTCCATTTTGACTGCATCTCAGTAATAGCATTTTAAATTTCAGCCTGATTAGATTTTAGTTCTTTTATTTCTCCAGAAAGGGATTCTCTAGTGTCTTCTATGCTTTTTTAGAGCCTAGTTAGTATCTTTATAATTGTTGTTTTAAATTCTAGTTCAGATATCTTACTTGTATCCATATTGATTAAATCCCTGGCAGTGAGTGCTGCCTCCTGTTCTTTCTTTTGTGGTGAATTTCTCCGTCTCGTCATTATGTCCAGAAAAGAAAAGAAGAAAGAGAGAGAAAAGACAATACCAACAACAACAACAGAAAAAAATAACAAAAACAAACCAGAAGAAAACAAAAACAAAAGAAGAAAAAAATCAAACCAGAAACAAAACAGAACAAAACAAAATATGAGGTCCTGAGTATATTTTGGTCTGCTTGTTAAAAGAAACTAGATCCCAAAATAGGAAAGAAAGAAAAACTTATATATATACAAAAATAAAGTAAAATAAAATAAAATACAATGAATGGAAACCAAAAATTAAAAAAGTTTAATTTCAAAAAAAATTTATATATATATTATAACATATATAAATAAAAATTAAAAAAGAATGAAAAAAATAAGAAAATAGCTGAAAAAAATAAAACAAAGATTAAAGAATTAAAAAATAGAAAAACAGTCCAACCACAAATGCTACATACTGTTTCCCCTAAGAGCTGAAGTTGCAATAAACTCGGTGCTAGCCAGTTATTCCTGCTGGTCTCGGGGAGAGGTGTGTTGTGCTGATGCTCAGGTACCTTTGAACTTGTAGAAATGTGCCTCCCTTGCCAGGGGGCTGAGCTCCAGATTGCGCTATGTGGCGCTGCTTTGCTTCCTGAAGGCTTTCAGCACCGATTCGGGGAGGGATGAATATGGCGGCTCCTTGCTCTCTAGCCCCAGAGCTGAAAGTTCGTGCCCCTCACTCTTCAGTGAGCCCTCACAGAATAGCTGTCAATTACTTTTATCTCCCCAGTTTCTGATGGAACTCTGTGTTTACCCACCCGACCAAGCATTTTTATCTCAGGCATGTGACTGAGTTTCAAGTCTCCAAATTTTATGGACTCCTGCAGCATGGACCCCCACTGTTCGTCCCAGGGTGGGAGGGGGGGTGTCTCACCAGGCTTCTGCCAGGAAAGCGGTTGCAAGACTGAGCAGCGGTTCACAGTTTATGGCAACACGGGGCAGATAGCTGGAGCCTAGACTGGCCATTTTCAGCTGGTTTCCTCGCGCCGATGCTTGGGAGTTCTGACGCATTCAGGCACCCCTGTTCTTCTTGTGATCCTGGTGATCCTGAGATGATGCTGTCCTACTTGGGATTCCACCCAGCTTCACCACCTTTAAGCCAGGGGCATCCCCTACTGTAGCCGACTTCTAAAAGTCCTGATTTTGCACTCTGCTGCTTATAATACTTTGCAGTAGCCTCCTTAGGTTGGTTCCCTCCCCTTGCCATATCCTTGGTTATATTGCCCCAGATTCAAGTCTCTGTACATCCTACCTTCTGAAAAGTGGTCGCTTTTCTATTTGTAGAATTGCAGCATTTCTTTTCTCAGATCTCTGATTGATTTTGCAGGTGTTCAGAATGATTTGATAACTATCTCAATGAATTCCAGGGACCAGACAAACTTAGGGTCCCCTACTCCTCTGCCATCTTAACTACCCCCTGCTAGATCCTTTTTTTTTTTTTTACTGCCTAACAATGAATGAGTTAGATTTTCATAAACCACCTTTTTGCAGATTATCGTACAGCAAGAGAGGCAGGTCGGATAGCGTTTGAGAACTTATAACCCAAAGGCTCTCTCATTCTCTGTTACTGTAGGAACATACTGCTCCCAAAGATTTGGATTATTTTTGTGATTCTTTGAATAGTCCCACCCTGCCCCTCGGCCCATGATAATCACTGCTCTACTTTCTGTCTTTATGAATTTGACTACTCTAGGTACATCATATAAGTAGAATCATACAATATTTGTCCTCCCATGTCTGGCTTACTTCACTTAGCACAGTGTCTTCAAACATCCATGTTGTAGCATGTATGAGAATTGCATTCCATTTTAAGGCTGAATAATATTCCATTCTACATATATGACACATTTTGTTCATTGATTCATCTTTCAGTGGGCATTTGGGTTGTTTCCACCTTTTGGCTATTGCAGATAATGCTGCTATGAACATTGGTGTATACTAATTCTGTATTTGTTTCTTTGTTTTGCTTTCCTAGCTGCTGTGTGCTTTCCAGGAGGTTTAGGATGCTGATCTACACAGCTATGATTATTCTGGTCAATCCCTGGAAGCTGCATTTTATTTTATTTTTAAATTTAAATTTAATTTTTATTTAAAAAATTTTTTTAAAGATTTTATTTATTTGAGAGAGAGCGAGAGCACAAGAGCAGAGTGAGAGGCAGAGGGAGAAGCAGATTCCCTGCTGAGCAGGGAGTTTGATGTGGGGTTCAATCCTGGGACTCTGGGATCATGACCTGAGCTGAAGGCAGATGCTTAACTGATTGAGCCATCCAGGTGCCCCAGAAGCTCCATTTTAAAATAAATATTGCAGATATTCTTTTGGTCAGCCAAGTTTGGAAAACACTTTTTTACCATTTCCATTTGAGTAAAATCAAGTCAAAATAGCATCCGATAGTCCTGAGAAGAGAAGCACCTAGAAATCTGGGTAAGGTTGGTACCAGGAGAAGCATTGATGGTAAGAGGGAGCATTGGCATGTATAAACCGGTTAGATACATAAGAACCAGCTATTCTACTAACCACCATCTGCCAGAGCTGGTCCTGCTTCTCTAAGTATCCATGCAGGCACAGAGATAGGGTGACATGGATGGGTTAAAATGGCCTAATTCAACTTCTGGGCTGATTGTACCTATGGAAAATCCCTGTTTGGCTCTGCTTTCAAGAATGCCAAGCTTAGCTCAGCACTTACCCTGTGCATCTGCTGATGCTCATATTTTGGACTGGGGGTAACCCAAACCATGTTAGAGTAATTGTTGGCTCCTGGTTTTAACATTATAATTAAGAAACTTGTAAAGGTTTCCAAGAGCTATTGGCTGGTCTAAATTCACCTCTTGTGCATGTCTTAGATTTGCATCAAGGGAATAATGTGAGTACCCCGAGGGATAACCTTGATGACATAAGCAAACTGTAGTCATGGGAATATCTTTGAGGCTGTTTGTTAGCGAACTGTTGTTCAGACTCCATAAAGCAATGATATAGTGACTCAGGTAAAAGAGTTTAGGATTTTATCGCCAGCAGAGAGACACTCAGGTAGCTTTCTAGAGGGAGAAAAACATTTTGTGGGGCACCCGGCTGGTTCAGTTGGAAGACTTTGCCACTCTTGATCTGGGGGTTGTGAGTTTGAGGCCCACATTAAATGTAGAGATTACTTAAATTAAGAAACTTTAAAAAAAGATTTTATTTATTTATCTGACAGAGAGAGAGCACAAGCAGGGGGAGTGGCAGGCAGAGGGAGAGAGAGAAGCAGACTCAGGTCCCTCCCAGGACCCTGGGATCATGACCTGAGCTGAAGGCAGATGCCCACCTGGCTGAGCCACCCAGGAGCCCTTTAAATAAATAAACTTAAAAAAAAAAATCCATTTTGTTGGCTGTAAGCACATTTTTATTTATTCAGCAAATATTTATTGAGCTCCTATTATGTTCTAGGTGCAGCAGATAAAGCAGAGGAAACGATTTAAAAAAAAAAAGTCCCTGAAGTTACTGAGCTTTCATTCTGTTGTGGGAAATAGATGATAAGTGAACAAATATCAAGATCTTTTCAGACAGCAGAGAACACAGTACTAAGTAGACCAATTAAATAATGGTCATTGATGAAATGTATTGCAAGAACCCTTTAGATGTTGAGGCCCAGTGGTGTATTTCAACTATGATTTGTCTATAAAAATATATTTTACAAACAAATCTTCCTGACATGGAATTATTTTGCAAAGATCTTCCTCTTTTTTAAAGACTGAGAAAATGTGAAGATTCCTGGGTAAAAAAACTAACAGTCTCAGTTAACAATATGGTTAAGTACAAACTGGCTAGTACAGATTCTAGGTACTGTGGCATTTCAAGTAAGAACCGAGGGTTTCCATGGTTTTGGGGTCTGACAGTGTGGAAGCTTTTGCATCTTCAAACAGATTTCAAACTTCACCCACAATTTCTTAAATTGGCTTATCCACTTGTTCACTTTCTTTGGTGTTCCATCCCTTAGCAGATGGAGTGGGAGGTGGGAGGAGGAGGTTACTATGTGCTGCTCCCTGGGGGCTGCTTGTGTATAAAAATGGCTCCCCGAGATGGTTAGGAGAGTGCTTGTTGTGTCTAATTGGGATGACAGTGGTCGAGGGTGTTGTTGTTGTAGTTGTAGTTGTTAAGGAAAATATAGAAAGATCCCAAGGGCATGTGGGTGGGTCAGTCAGTGAACCGGCCAACTCTTGATTTTGGCTCAGGTCATGATCTCAGGGTCCTGGGAGGGAACCCCACTTTGGGATTGAGCCCTGAGAGGACTCTGTGCTGAGCAGGGAGTCTGCTTGATATTCTCCCTCTCCCTCTGACCCTCCCCTGCTCTCTCTCTCTCTCTCAAATCTCTTTTTTTAAAAAAAGATTTTATTTATTTATTTGACAGAGAGACACAGCGAGAGAGGGAACACAAGCAGGGGGAGTGAGAGAGGGAGAAGCAGGCTTTCTGCTGAGCAGGGAGCCTGATGCGGGGGCTTGCAGGACCCCAGGATCACGACCTGAGCCGAAGGCAGACGCTAAACCCACTGAGCCACCCAGGTGCCCCTCAATAAATAAATCTTTAAAAAGGCTTCCAGATATTAGAATGCCTGCTTGGTTGTCCACACCATTCAGTGGAAAATGTTGCTGCTGCTTTGGGATGTGAAAAATCCCTGCAGGAATGAAACATCGGTCCCTCTGGTTCAGCCTGAGCAGGCTAAGAACCTGATTGATTGTGGTTCACTTTCCTTTGATAATACCACACAGATATCTTTCCTGAAATATTTAAGTTGAAAGAATTGGGGCACCTGGGTGGGTGGTTCAGTTGGTTAAGTGTCTGACTCTTGATTGCAGCTCAGGTCACGTTCTCAGGGTCGTGAGATCGAGCCCCATGTTGGGCTCTGTGCTGGGCATGGGGCCTGCTGAAGATTCTCTTTCTCCCTCTCCCTTCCCCCCACCCCCCAAAAAGGAGAAAGAATGACTAATTACAGAAAAAGAGAAAGGAATGTCTAAATGTCAGAAAAGAATGAAACTCTAAAGAGTTAGAAGCATAGGTTATTAAATTGAGGCTGATCAGAGAATTTGGTGGGGCTAAAAATCATTTCTTGAGGTGACCTGTCACCATTGAGTGTAAACTACTCTTATACAGATGATTTTTTTTCTCTAGATGACATGCAAATATGAATGGAATTCCTCCTTTAATCATGTCTGCACATAAATTTTTAAAATTTCATTTTTTGTGTGTGTATTTGTGTCACTTGTGAGCTTACTACCTTTCTTTTTTTAATTAAAAAATTTTTTTAAGATTTTATTTATTTATTTGACAGAGAGAGACACAGTGAGAGAGGGAACACATGCGGGGGTGATGGTGGGAGAGGGAGAAGCAGGCTTCCTGCGGAGCAGAGAGCCCGATGCGGGGCTCGATCCCAGGACCCCGGGATCATGACCTGAGCCGAAGGCAGACGCCCAATGACTGAGCCACCCAGGCACCCAAGCTTATTCCCTTTCTAATCACATTGGGGCAAATAAATTTGTCTGCCAAATATTAACTTGAAGGGGCATGAGGAAACATGTAGAAAATAGGAACCTACATCCAAATTTTACACAATTAGCAAACAGACTTGATGTTATGTCATTCCAGTTTATGTCAGACAAAAAGAATAGTATTTTCCTTATGAAAGAATTTACAAATAAAAAAAAAAAACATACCTAACATTAGTCAAGTACTATCTGGGGGAATGTGTCGTTATCTGCTTATATAATGAACTCCCAAATGGATATGGGAAACAACTACACACAAATTTTCTATCCCTGCTAGACTGAAGCAATGAGCCTGGAAACTTTTTAAAAGAAGGTTTGGCTTTTGAATAGTCAGTGCCTCACAGACTTGTTTATATGGGCTGCCCACCCCCCCCACCCCCACTGTAGGGAGATAGGAAAAAGCTGTTAACAGCAGAGATGATTTAAGTCTCAGTAAAATTTTTATTTTTAATTTTTTTTAAGATTTTTTTTAAAAGATTTTATTTATTTATTTGACAGAGAGACACAGCTAGAGCAGGAACACAAGCAGGGGGAGTGGGAGAGGGAGAAGCAGGCTTCCCCCTGAGCAGGGAGCCCGATGTGGGACTCGATCCCAGGACCCTGGGATCATGACCTGAGCCGAAGGCAGATGCTTAACGACTAAGCCACCCAGGCGCCCTAAGATTTTTTTTTTTTGAGAGTGAGTGTGCAGGTGTGCTAGCGATGGGGGAGAGGCAGAGGGGCAGGGAGAGAGAGAGAGCATCTTAAGCAGGCCCCACGTCTAGCACAGAGCCTGATGCGGGGCTCAATCTCACAACCCTGAGATCATGACCCGAGTGGAAATCAGGAGTCCGACACTTAACTGAAAATCAAGAGTCCCATGCTTGGGGAGCCACCCTGGCACCTCAAGATTTCATTTTTAAGTAACCTCTACACCCAATGTGGGGCTCAAATTTACAACTCCGAGATGAAGAATAGCATGCTGTACGGACTAAGCCAGCCAGGTGCCCTCAGTAAAATTCTTAAAAATCAAAAGAGAAAAAGTCTTCTTTACATTAAAATCTATTAATTATGTTGATACTTAAAAATCAAGCTTAAAATGTTCACTTTCAACATTGCTTTTAAAATATGATTTAAGGGGTGCTTGGGTGGCTCAATTGGTTAAGCATCTGACTCTTGATTTCGGCTCAGGTCATGATCTCAGGGTTGTGAGTTTGAGCCCCACGTCGGGCTCCATGCTGGGCTTGGAACCTGCTTAGGATTCTCTTGCTCCCTCTCCCTCTGCCCCTCCCCCAGCTTGTGCAATGCACACCTGCTCTCTCTCTCTAAAAAAAAAGAGTAAAATATGATTTAAAACAAAATGCTTCACATAGTTTTCCTTTTCACTTACATGTAAGCATTGATGGACACTGAACCAATCAAAATTGACTTTTGTTTGTTTAGTTGATAAGATTAAATTTCTTTAGAATAATATTTTCATGTCCTTCTTTTCTTCCCTTAGCACATTGCTTGAATATGTGACCATTTTTCTTTTTACATTGCGTATTTTTTTAATTGCAAGGTACTATTAACCAAATTAGAGATGTCTGGAGGTAAATAGTAAATTATATTTACCTAAGACATACATTGCCACTAAGGGTACTATAATAAAAGTTGATAGTCTATGAAACAGGCCTCTGAGGCTTCTCTCATATATTATTTAGAAGATTTTCTTCTGAAAGAGTTGAAAATGCTTTTAAGAATGAGGATCATCTTAAAATGAGTTATTATTGGGGTCAAGTCTATATCATTAGTACACTAGAAAATAAGTTTATGCTAGCAAGAGTATAATGATTCTGGAAATCTCATACTATTGATGGTATTATTAGTTAATAGAAATGTCCTGGAAATCTTCTGAATAATGTTTGTGAACGTAAAATGTACATAGTAATGATTTAATCCACAGGTTTACTACTTTTCCCTTACTCTTCCTTCCCCCCCTTCTCTTCGTTCTTCCTCTTCCTCTGTTTGTCTTTTCAATTCCACAGAGTTGAAAGTCATTTAGTCATTCTCCCAGCATATTCTTTTTCAGTGCCTATTTCAGGCACTATTCTAGGTTTTGGAAATATAGCAGTGAAAGAAATATACAAAATTCCCTTTTTGGAGAAATCTGATGTATGTAGGACATGCAAGATAACATCGCCCACATTGGGACAGACCATCATCTTATATCTCCTGATATCATGCTCTGAGGACATACCACTTCGGTAGGGTTCCTGCCAAAAATGCATAATCCGAATCTGATCATGGGGAAATAGACAAACACAAATGGAGAGACATCTGCAAAGTAACTGGGCTGAACTCTTAAAAAATGTCAAGGTAAAGAGTGACCACCACCACCACCAACGAAAGACTGAGGAGCTCTTCCAGATTACTAAATGCAATGCATAATCCTGGACTGGGCTCTGGATTAGGGAAAAAGAACTATAAAACACACTACTGGGAGGGCGCCTGGGTGGCTCAGTCGTTAAGCATCTGCCTTCGGCTCAGGTCATGATCCCAGGGTCCTGGGATCGAGCCCCACATCGGGCTCCCTGCTCAGAGGGAGCCTGCTTCTTCCTCTCCCACTCCCCCCGCTTGAGTTCCCTCTCTCGCTGTGTCTCTCTCTGTCAAATAAATAAATAAAATCTTAAAAAAAAAAACAAACAAAGCACTACTGGGACAATTGATGTTATTTGAATATAGACTATGAATTAGATAACAGTATTGTATAATTGTTTAATTTTGAGATTTGGGTAATTATACCTATTACAATTAGGTATGCTATATATAGAAAATATATATAGAACACATGATATATATCTAAATATATATGTATATATTCATCATGTTTTTTTCTACATATCATATATATATAAAAATATATCTTGTGTGGTTTTTTTTAAAGATTTTATTTATTTATTTGACAGAGAGACACAGCGAGAGAGGGAACACAAGCAGGGGGAGTGGGAGAGGGAGAAGCAGGCTTCCCGCTGAGCAGGGAGCCCGATGTGGGACTCCATCCCAGGACCCTGGGATCATGACCTGAGCCGAAGGCAGACGCTTAACGACTGAGTCACCCAGGCGCCCTGTGTTCTTTTTTTTTTTAAAGATTTTATTTATTTATTTGACAGAGAGAGACACAGCAAGAGAGGGAACACAAGCAGGGGGAGTGGGAGAGGGAGAAGCAGGCTTTCCGCCAAGCAGGGAGCCTGATGCGGGGCTCAATCCCAGGACCCCGGCATCATGACCAGAGCCGAAGGTAGGTGCTTAATGAGTGAGCCACCCAGGCGCCCCCATATATTCTTTATATACACAGAAGACCATTTATATAGACATACATGACAGAGATGGAGAGTGACGGCAAGAGAGACATAAAGCCACGGCAGGCAAAGGGGTAAAATGTAAACAACAACTGATGAATTTAGGTTAAAAATATATTGGAATTTCTTCATCTGTTCTTGCAACTTTTCTATAAATTTAGATTGCATCAAAATAAAGCATTAAACATTTTTTTTTCCTGGTGTAACTTACCTTTGCCTGTTAGTGGCTGGCTGAGGCGGGGGTGGTATTTCAGACATATAGTAACAAATCAGTAAAAAAATACATTATGTTAAGCGGTGATAAGTTCTCCAGGGAAAAGTAAAGCAGGGAAGAGGCATAGGGAGTGCCTGTGGGAAAGCTGCGATTTGTGTTTCATTTAAAAGGTTTCACTTTCTATTTATTTTATTTTATTTTATTTTTTTATTTTATTTTTTTAAAAGCTTTTATTTATTTATTTGAAAGAGAGAGAATGAGAGATAGAGAGCACAAGAGGGAAGACGGTCAGAGGGAGAAGCAGACTCCCTGCTGAGCAGGGAGCCCGATGCGGGACTCGATCCCGGGACTCCAGGATCATGACCTGAGCCGAAGGCAGTTGCTCAACCAACTGAGCCACCCAGGCGCCCTAAAAGGTTTCACTTTTTAGAGCATTTTGGGGTTTACTGAAAAACTGAGCAGGAAGTACAGAGTTCCCATATAAATCCTCTCCTCCCAACAGATTCCCCTGTTATTCACATCTTGGGTTAGTGTGATACATTTGTTACAATTGATGAGCCGATATTAACACATTATTATTAACTGAAGTCCATAGGGTCCATTAAGGTTTACTCTTTGTATTGTACAATTTTATGGGTTTTTCCAAATGCATAATGTCATATATCTACCGCTATGGTATTATATAGAATAGTTCTATTGCCTTAAGTTCCTGTTCTCTACCTACTCATCTCTTCTTATCCTTGAATCCCTGGCAATCATAGATCATTCTGTCTCTGCAGTTTTGCCTTTTCCAGAATGTCATATAGTTGGAATTATACCACATGTAGCCTTTTCAGATAGCTTCTTTCACTTAGAAATATGCATTTAAGTTTCCTCCGTGTCTTCTTGTGGCTTGACAGCTCCTTTCTTTTTATCACTGAGTACTATTCCATTGTACAGATGTACCCCAGTTTGTTTATCCATTCACTTATTGAAGAATAACTTGGCTGCTTCCAATTTTTGGCAATTGTGAATAAAGCTGCTAAAAATATACACGTGCAGGTTTTTGTGTGGACAAAAGTTTCCAACTCATTTGAGTAAATAACTGGGTGCAATTGCTGGTATTGTAAGTCTGTGTTTAGTTTTGCAGGAAACTGTCAAACTACCTTCCACAGCGGCAGTACCATTTTAATGAGCACAGGAGTTTTGACCTGCTGCGTTTCTGACCTGCGCCGGTTCACCCCTCCTTAGGCAACTCAACGGTCCCCTGACTCCTGGGAGGTCACTATGTTGATACCCAGCTTAGTGCAGACACCCAGCTGGCATAGGGCACTGCAGCCCAGAACTCCTGGGCTCAAGTGATCCTCCTGCCTCAGCCTCCAAAGTAGCTGGGGCTACAGGCGTGGGCCACTGCCCCCAGTGCTCCTGGCTGGACCATTTTGCATTCCTGCCAGCAGTAGATGGGAGTTCCTATTTCTTCACATCCTCACCAGCATTTGGTGTTGTCAGTTATTATTATTATTATTAGGTATGTAGTGGTATCTCATTGTTTTAATTTGCATTTTCTTAATGACATATGATGTTGAGCATCTTTTCTTGTGCTTATTTGCCACCTGTATATCTTCTTTGGAAAGTTGTCTTTTGAGATCTTTTGCCCACTTTGTTCAGATCTTTTGTCCGAGGGGTTGCCGTTTTAAATAGTGTGGTCAGAGGTCTCACTGAGACTTCTGAATGAAGATCTGAAAGAGTGAGGGAGCAAGCTGTTTGGAACTCTAGGGAAAGAGCATTCTCGGAAGAAGAATAAATACCTGCAAAGGCCTTGAATGAAGGGTGTATGTGGTATCTGCTAGGTTAGCAAGAGGTCTGTGTGGCATGAGGGAGTGGCCAACGGGAGAGATGAGCAGATAAGACCAGAGAAGCTAGGGGGTACAACTCAAGTGGCTTGTGGATCGTTAGGCCTTTGCTTTCATTCTGAGTGAGACAGGAACCAGAGGATCTTAAGCAGAACTTGATGTAATCTGACTTCTGTTTAATAGGCTCATTCTGGTTGCTGTGTTGAAAGCAGACCCAAGGCAGGAAGACATAAAAATAAAAGAGACTGGTGAGGAGAGTGGTGGCAAGATCAGGGAAGAGGTGAAGGTGACCAAGCACATGGTGGTAGTGATAGAAAGGATGAGAAATGATTCAATTCTGCATATATTGGGAAGATACAGAATTTACTAATGGATTGGATGTGGGGGTGTGAGAGAAAGAAACAAACGGAGCATAGTCTGTTCAAAGGTAAACAGTGTCTGCAGCCAATGAAGCCAACTGTGCTGTTTCCACATATGGGGGCCTGGTGTGCCACGACTGCAAACAGTAGCTTCTTTGGTAGTGTATGAAGCCTGTTGCTTATAGGGCTTGCCCTAGGGGACCTTGGAGACAGAGCTTTCCAGTGTACATTCATGTCTGACCTCATGCTATCCCCCGTCTAGGCTCCGGAGAGATATGTAAGGTGCCTTTGGAAAGCCCCAGGGCACAGTGGCCAGGGTCCACATTGGCCAAGTCCTCATGTCCATCTGTGCCAAGCTGCAGAAAAGGGAGCATGTAACTGAGGTCCTATATAGGGCCAAGTTTAAATTCCCTGGCTGCCAGAAGGTCCACATCTCCAAGAAGTGGGGCTTTACTAAGTTTAATGTGGACAAATTTGAAAACATGGTGGCTGAAAAGTGACTCATCCCAGAGGACTATGGGTTCAAATACACCCCTAATCATGGCCCCCTGGACAAATGGCAGACCCCATACTCATGAGAACCTTGGTGCTGTCCCCTCCTTATTCATGCCCACTGATGAAGCCTACTTCCTGTCAACAATAACAAAGATAAACTGAGTAATATTAAAATTTTAGGAATTTATTTGAGCAAACATTGATTTGAATCAGGCAGTGCCAAACCAGAAGCAGTTAGGAGCACTCTACTGGCAGGAACTAGGGGCAAGGTTTTCATAGAGAAGTAAAGCAAGGAAGTTATTTCATTGGCTGTCACTTAAGGGATGCAATATTTGGGAAAGCCTAGTTGGCTGTTTGTGATTGGTTGTTCTTCTTGACCTTGAGGCATTTGCAGGATTGACTCTGGCTTAGTTGTCAGTTTGCTTATGTAGGCTACCAAGGCATGAGAACCACCCTCAGTCTAGTGACCCTCTTGTTTGGTGACTCTAAGAGTTCTGCGTTTCTTTTGTTTGTTTTTCCCTAAGCAACTGAAGAATAGCATTGATTATGCTCTGTCATCCTAGGTGGGCACAAGGCCCTCTTTTTTCCTCTTTCTTCCTGATCCTCATTCTCATTTCTTCCGTATCCCTCCCAGGCATCCACCAGTATGCTTGAGACTTGTATATTATTTAGAGCGTTTTAAATTTACACTGGTTCTGTGCGATCGATTTTATTTTGTTTCTCACACTTTTTCCACTTGACACCATGTCTTAAGAGCTAACCACATAGCTGAATGTATGCCTGCTGCATTAATTTTGGCTGCTGCTTAGTTTCCCACCGAATGCATACATTACGCCTGATGGAGTTATACCCTTGACCACAAGCCCCCAGGTTGATTCCAACTCCCTGCCACTGCAAACAATTGTGGGATGCACACCCTCAAACAGATTCTAGTAAAGACCTGTGTGCAAGAGTCTCTGGAGTATATTCCCAGGAGTGTGATTGCTGGGACATATTTAGCTGCCTAACGACTGGTTGCCTTCGTTTACCATTGCGGACCAATAGCCTTTGAGGGAACCCTTCCTTCATATTCTTACCAATTCTTTTTTTTTTTTTTTAAGATTTATTTATTTATTTTAGAGAAAGAGAGAGAACAAGCGAGCACAGGGAGGGGCAGAGGGAGAGAAAGAGAGAGAAACTTTAGCAGACTGCACTGAACACAGAGCCTGACAGAGGGGCTTGATCATGACCTGAGCCAAAACCAAGAGTCAGATGCTTAACTGACTGCACCACCCAGGGGCCCCCATATTCTTACTAATTCTTGATATTAAACTTTAAAATTTTTATATTGTGGTATCTCATTGTTATTTTAACTGCATTATTTGATTACTAGAGAGAGTTTGAGCTTGTTTTCATGGATTTGTTAGGCATTCATATTCCTCCTTCTGTAATTTGCCTATTCTAATTTTTTTTTTTTAGATTTATTTATTTATTTGAGAGAGAGAGAGAGAGAGCACAAGCAGGGGGAGGGGCAGAGGGAGGGATAGAGGGAGAAGCAGACTCCCCACTGAGCAGGGAGCCCAACTTGGGGCTTGATCCCAGGACCCTGAGATCATGACCTGAGCTGAAGGGAGACGCCTAAACGAGTGAGCCACCCAGGCACCCCTATTCTAATTCTTCGTCCAGTTTTCTGTTGGATTTCCTGCCTCTTGTTGATATACAGAAGTTCTCTCTATATTCTATTTTTTAAATTCTTTCTTAAAAGATTTATTTATTTATTTATTTGAGAGAGAGAGTATCTGAAACAGACTCTACACTGAGCACAGAACCTGATGTGGAGCTTGATCCCACAACTGCGAGATCATGACCTGAGCCGAAGCCAAGAGTCAGACGCTTAACTGACTGAGCCACACAGGCGCCCCTCTGTCTCTATTCTACATATGAACTCCTTGAGTTTTGGAGGTGGCAAATGTATTCTTCTAGGCTGTCACTTGTCTGTTAACTTTTTCTATGGTGTCCTGCTTCGAAAAGAAACCCACTTTTTCTATACTGAAATCTATACATTTCTTCACTGATGGTTTGTGGTTTTGAGACTTTACTTACTAGCTCTCTCCAATTCAAGGTCACAGAGATATTCTTCTACACTTTCCTTATCTTTATTGGTTTCCATTTCAGATTAAAGTATCTAATCTATTACAGTTCACATTTCTACGTGGTATGAGGTTGGACTCCAATTGGCTTTTTCTCCACAGACTAAGACAGTTCTCCCAGCATCAATTCCTGAATAATCTATCTTTTCTTCATTGTTGGAGATGCACCTTTATTGTATATGAAGTTTCTATGTACATGTGGGTGTGTTTCTGGATCCCTATTTTGTTCCACTGATCTGTCTATTCCTGTGCTGGAATTAAGTTATTTTCATTGCTGTGGCTTTGTGATATGTCTTAATATCTGGTAAGAGAAGTTCTCCATCTTTGCTTTTCTTTTTCAAAATTGCCTTAGTTAGTTGTGTCTTAATTATTCTTTGTATTTTTTAGAATCAGTTTGTCACATTCCTCTCAAAATCATGCTGGAATTTTGACTGAAAATGTATGATAGGTATGTGTTATTTTTAGAAGAACCTACAGGGGTGCCTGGGTGGCTCAATCAACTAAGCGTCTGACTCTTGGTTTCAGATCAGGTCATGATCCAAGAGTCGTGAGATCAAGTGCCACATGCTTGAAGATTCTCTCCCTCTGTCCCTATCCCCACTCATGCACTGCACTCTCTCTCTCTAAAATAATAAGTAAATTCTAAAGGAAAAAAAAAGAAGAAGAACCTATAGATTTCTACTGGTGAGCTGTTCTATATGAACATAGTATTCTATGTTTTCTGGTTCTTTAATGCTTTATTAAGGTTTTTAAGATGATTTTTAGGACTCCTGAGTACGGAAATAATGACAGATATATGTGGAAAGAGCCGAGATGCCCTTCCACAGATGAATGGATAAAGAAGATGTGGTCCATACATACAATGGAATATTACTCAGCCATCAGAAAGGATGAATACCCAACTTTTACATCAACATGGATGGGACTGGAGGAGATTATGCTAAGTGAAATAAGTCAAGCAGAGAAAGTCAATTATCATATGGTTTCACGTATTTGTGGAACATAAGGAATAGCGTGGAGGACATTAGGAGAAGGAAGAGAAAAATGAGGGGGGCTGGAATTGGAGGGAGAGATGATCCATGAGAGACTACGGACTCTGAGAAACAAACAGGGTTTTAGGGGGAGGGGGAGGGGGGATGGGTTAGCCCGGTGGTGGGTATTAAGGAGGGCACATACTGCATGGAGCACTGGGTGTTATATGAAAACAACAGATCGTGGATCACCACATCAAAAACTAATGATGTATTGTATGGTGACTAACATAACATAATAAAATTAAAAAAAAAGAAAAAAGAAAGATACATTTACAAGAGTATCATGAATATTTAGAAACTACGTGTTCAGTAATAAAGGAATGGTTAAAAATTTGCAAATACTTTGACGTACGCGTTAACAGAACATTGCCTCAAAAAAACCATACTTTTGGGGCGCCTGGGTGGCTCAGTTGGTTAAACGTCTGACTTAGCTCAGGTCATGATCCCGGGGTTCTGGGATCCAGCCCTACATCAGGCTCCCTGTTCGGTGGGGAGCCTGCTTTTCCCTCTCCCTCTGCCCCTCCCCACTGCTTGTGCTCCCCCCCACCTCAAATAAATAAATAAAATCTTAAAAGAAAACCCAAAAAACAAAAAAAAATACTTTCAAAGAATTTTTAATGACCTGAGAAAATATTCTTGCTATAATATTACATCATTAGTTAATGAGATTACAGAGACTTCAATTCTCTTTATTATGTATTTTGGGGTATCTTCCAAGTTCTCTAAAATGAACATGCTTGATTTTTGTGATAACTGTGTTTTTCTTTTAAAAAGTTGGTGGAGACAAACAAGGTTTGCATTTACCATCTGACTATACAGGAAAATTGGGAAAATGGTTTCTGACTCATCTGATGAGCTCATCAGGCAAGAAACGATAATGCATACGAAAATTTCCTAGTTTGACTGCCTGCCTGCCCCAACTGCTGGCACTCTGCAGTTTTCTAGGCTACCTGACTCACTCAGCTAAGCATGAATCAATGTAATTTCACACATTGGCTTTTTCGTGTAACAAATATTTAATAATCTGCTGCTATGTGCAAAGCGCTCTATTAGAGCCGTTGAAGACAAAGGGTCAAGTTAAAAAACCTCAGTCCCAAAGGGGCTCAGCATGGCATATTCAGACCCCAAGGGCTGTCTGGCTGTCAGGCCCACCTCTGTGCCAACCCTCAAGTCTTCTCAGCTCCATGCGTTCCAGACTTATTTCACCTTCCTCATGCTGTTCCCTCATTTGGAATTGCTTTCCTTCCTTGTCCACCTAAAAAATGCGACCTCACACATCTGTGAGGACTTCTCTGACCCTCCCACTTTCTCTGATGTTCTGCCAGCACTTCTGATGTGGCTCACACTTGGCATATTTTTTGCACATTCTTGTCTTTTTAGTCATTTTTCTAAAAGCAAAGTTGGAGGAATGATTATTATCTGCATTAGATACTGCATTTTTTGGTTGTAGCAGATAGGAAAAATGGAAATTCAGCATGTATATTTTAGAACAACACACCCCACAACACTTTTCCCTTGTGATATTGTTAGCAGATAGGGGGATTAGGGAGACATGTCCTGGCTGGCAGCCTTGGGCGAGTATAGGACCCCATGGGTGACGGTTCACTAGTGATTGTTTATAAGTTTTTTTTTTTAAAGATTTTATTTATTTATTTGACAGAGAGATAGAGAGAACAAGTAGGCAGAGCAGCAGACAGAGGGAAAGCGAGAAGCAGACTCCCCGCTGAGCAGGGAGCCCGATGCAGGCCTCGATCCCAGGACCCTGGGATCATGACCTGAGCTGAAGGCAGACGCTTAACTGAATGAGCCACCCAGATGCCCCTGTTTATGTTTTAATCAGAGAGATTGTCTGACAGATTTCACTGAATCTGAGGGGATATTTATTAGGGAATTAACAGACTTTGGTAACTCAGAGACCAAAAAGAGTGGTCATCAGGAGCTGAAGAAACGGCTCAGCCATGTCCTTGTGGACACTGTCCTTGGCTCCATCCATTTATAGAAGGTATGTCTATTCAGATTCCCAAAGGGCACCTTCCAAGAACCGATCTTTGCTCTCTAGAGCTGTGTTTCTCTGTGGAAGTTTCTCCTTTGACTTTTAGGAAAGAGGTCTAGCTGGTCACTTGAGCAGGGCAGGCTCCGTTCCTTCTCCCAGACTCACCCATCAGCTCTTTCTCTTCTTCTACATGGAGGAGTGAGTGTGAGGACAAAGACAACGTTCCTTCCACATGTCTCCCTCGTGGGATGTGGAGTTGAAATCCTCCCCGCCTTCCCCACCGTGGCAATGTGGAATGCCCCCACACCAATCATCTTGTACAGTTCTTAGAACTCTTCAGTGGTGTTCTTACTCTCATTTTATAAACATGTGGTAAGAAAATGGAGACAGCATGGGGCTGACAGGTCACTTGGAAGTTTTGGAGGAAAGAGAAGGAAAGAATTTGAGGTGCAAAGTCAGTATGCTTTTGTTTTTTGAAAGGAGAACTTGTTTATAAAACAAGGAGGGCTTTGTTTGTAGGCCAGTAGTTCTCAAACTTGAGTATCGGAATCACCTGGAAGGCTTGTTAGAACACAGACTGTGGGTTACACGCCCAAAGTTTCTGAATTAGAAGGTCTGGGGTGGGGCAGGAAAACTTGTATTTTTAACAAGTTCCCATGTGGTGTTGATGCGGTCAGGCCCATACTCTGAGAAGCACTGGTGCAGGCTAAGGCAGGGGTTGGCAAAACATGGCCCCGGCCTGTGTTTTTTTTTTACTCACTCATGAGCTAAGAATGGTTTTCTACATTTTTAAATGGTTGAAAAAAAATCCAAAAAAGAATAATATTTTATTGCAGGGGAAATAAGAATTTCAAATTTAGTTGCCCATAAATACAGTTTTATTGGGAAACAGCCATGCTTATTTATTTTTATTGTCTAAGGCTGCTTTAATGCTACAACAGCAGAGTTGAGTAGTTGTGACAGAGACTGTGTGGCCTGCAAAGCCTACAATATTTACTACCTGGTCCTTTACAGAAGAAGTTTGCTGTGTACCCCTCTCCCCCCAGCAAGGAGTTAGTTGTGCTGGAGAGGTTAGTAATATGGGAGAAGGGTAGCTGATTGAAGTTCGGTCAAGGTGCTTCATGAGGCAGGACAGAACACAGGAGAGAAGGATCTCTTATCCTCTGAACTTGGAGGGAAGTTGGTGAGAATTAGGGTAAAGCCAGGTAAAATAGTAGATGTGCCAATTGGTTAGAATTTGATAAAGATCAATTACTAGAAGTGAGGGGGGAGGGGAATTGATAAAATTGGCTAAATTTAAAATATTTAAGGGGAAATACGAGAAATCATAAAAGACTAGCTGAGGCTGAAGACCAATAATTTTTAGTGGTTCCGTATATATAATGTGTATCATTCTACCCAATTTTGCTTATTGTCCCAATGTAGGAGACGAAAGGATAATCATAGTCTTGATCTTGAATGTGAAGATAGGTGTGCCTTGGAAATGGTGGTGTTCATGAAAGAAATGTGCATATGATCAACCACGTGAGTGTCCTGGGTTCAGAAGGGAAAAAAAGGTCAGGAAAAGGCTGACTGAGAGAAATGGAAGGTTCAAGAAGTAGTGGACTGTCCTCTGGGATCAGAAATAATGGTGCTTGTCAGATCTGTACCTCTGAAACAAATAATGCAATATATGTTAAGAAAAAAAAAGAAGATAGAAGGAGGGGAAGAATGAAGGGGGGGAAATCGGAGGGGGAGACGAACCATGAGAGACGATGGACTCTGAGAAACAAACTGAGGGTTCTAGAGGGGAGGGGGGTGGGGGGATAGGTTAGCCTGGTGATGGGTATTAAAGAGGGCACGTTCTGCATGGAGCACTGGGTGTTATACACAAACAACGAATCATGGAACACTACATCAAAAACTAATGACGTAATGTATGGTGATTAACATAACAATAAAAAATTTAAAGGGGAAAAAAAAGAAATAATGGTGCTTGAAAGATGGGCGTCCACAGTCAGGATGAGTTACTTTAGTTCATTGAATCAACGGAACAATTCCAGTTGGTAATTGCATCCAGGTATGATCTCAAGAATGGGTAGCTGAATGAAATGGAATTAGCCATCACTGAGTTATCAAGACACTAGGACACTCCAATGTTAGAAGGGTTATCCACTATGGATGTTGAAGACTTCCAAGATGATGCCCATTTACCAAGTAGTGTAAAAATGTAAGCGTGCAAAGTAAGCAGGTGTCAGAGATAGAATAACTCTCAAAAACGGAGCGATACTTCAAGGACAGGGAAGGCCTGGAAGTGCTCTTGGGAATGAAGAAGAGATTAACCTTGCCCACCCCCCTTTAGGTACATCAGCTGCAGAAATGGCTAACTCTCACAACTAGGCTGCAGTGGTCTTAGACCAGAACCAGGCCTTCATTATGACTAAGGGATTGAGATAATGTTCCATGAATTAGGGATGCAAAGAAGCTACAAGGTATGGGAGGGAAAGAAACAGTGGAGTAATATGGGGATGAGGGTGTTGGGGAGGAATCTATTTTGGTTACTGGCCAATTTAGTCAACACTGTGATGTCTTGCATGATTGAACAGCTATAGAGTTGTTCCCTGTAACTCTGTGTTGCGTGGTCCCTGAGTCTCAAGTGCAGAGATGAGGTCTGGATGCTGAGTCTGGGACATTTAAAGCTTGAGATGGTCAGCTGTGCACCTTAACTCTTAGAAATGTTAGGCTGATGCGGGCTGAAGCTTGGTAAATGAAGAATTTCATAGGGAAGAATTTCCTCCCTCATCCATTTGACAAACCGAATAAATATGTTCCAGGCAATGTGAGATACTTAGGGCACAGAGATGAATAAGAAAGGATCATTATCTTTGTGTCTGTGAAAAGTTTAGTGTACAAGTGTGATGAGTGGACACAATGGAGTATTGTGGAGGGTTGCATGGGAGCGCACGGAGGGGCACATGCCCTGTTGGAGAAGATCAAGGAAAGCTTCTTGATTAAGGTCTTCACTGAGACTCAAGAGATGATTTGGACTTAGGCCAAGCTGGCCAGAGTGGAGGTGCTGGGAGTGGAGGAAGGAGAAGAAATGGGGGACAGTAAGCAAAACAAAAGCACACAGACCAAGAGGCTTAGAAGAAGGGGCCTGTGTGTAAGGAGCTGAGAATTTGGGGGTGAAATGGCTGATGGCTGGAGGAAGCATTTGCAGATGAGTCGGGTGCCCTGTAAGCCAAGTCTTGTCTTTTCTGTGAGGGTTCTCGTGTCATCGAGGATTTTTAAGTCAGGGAATGACATGATGAAATCATCATTTTAAAAAAGTTCATTTGGTGGTGGTGTGGAGCATGAACTGGAACTTTCCTTTCTAATCACTCACAATAATTGGCACTGTAATCATAGCACTTCCTGTGGCCTGCTTTATATTAAGATATTTGCGTAACCTGTCTTCTCTACTATTTTATGAGCTCCCGGTGCCAGGGAGCCTATTTTATTCAAAGGCATAATATTCCCTCCCATCACTTAGCATGTTCTTGGATCTACAAGTTTCTCAGTGAGTGTTCATGTGAAGATTAATGTACTCTCTTGTAGACAATTGTCTTTCATATTTTATCCTTGTTTCCTGCTTCCCCTGTCATTAATGCCCCACACTCAGAAACCAACGTGGTCTGTTCTAGATAGGAGACCCAAAATCAAGTTAGATAATTTGGCAAAGATGTTTTTCTTTAATTTTGAATTTATGTATATAAAAAGTCTGCAAAAAGTAAGATATATTTGGTATATATTATTGCCTTCATCAAAAGGAAATTATATAAAATTGGGACTGCTTTGGAAAGCCCAAGACGGACAGTGTCTATGCTTTTATCCATCAGGCATTTGGAGAGAATGTAATGAAGTCATCCATTTTGCTTGCAGGACCACAGTGGCTTGACCTCAGGAAGAGGGAAGTAAGTGGGTTCTCTGGAGCTGATCTGCTAAGACTCCTGAGAATAATTCCGAGAAAGACTTAACCTCTGCCTGAAAAATGGAGGCAAGGTGAGCACCCTGACAGGTGGCAGCAGCAGTGATATGAGGAGGAGAGAAAGGAAGGAAAGGGAAGATCTACTTGGGTAGGGCTACTGGCTTGCAACCAGACTCCCATGAAGTGGTGATGTTGGGAGGGGCGCAGGGTATGCAAGGGAATCTAAAGATTGAGGCCATTTGGGGTGCCTGGTTTGCTCAGGTCATGATCGCAGGGTGCTGGGATCGAGCCCCGTGTCCGGCTCCCTGCTCAGTGGAGAACCTCCTTCTCCTTCTCCCTCTGCCTGCCACTCCCCCTACTTGTGAGCTCTCTCTCTGAAAAATGAATGAATAAAATCTTAAAAAAAAAAAAAAGGATTGAGGCCATTTGTAGCAGCAGGACAGCCTCAGAGGGTGGGGCACAGGATGGGAGATACCACCATCCTCTAAAGATTTCAGGAGAGAGCAAAGGGCTTGGACAAGGTAGGAAGTTCCCAGGGTGTGGGAGAAAAGATGCAGAGTGGGGTGGGGGGGGTTGGTGAGGCATAGGGCTGGTAGGAACAGCAGAAACCCCATCTTCACTTTATCCATGGGTTCTTGTGGCCCAGGGGCAATTACATTGTGACATAGTCAGAAACTAGAAGAACAGAAGGGAATTTTGGTTATTGTTATATTTGTATCTAATTTGTATCTAGAATTCCATCATGGCTGATAGCATAATAGGAAGCTTGTGCTCACTATGGGAGAGCTGAGGTTTACTTCTAGCTTCTAGAATGGAGGTTTTAATACTAACAATAGCCAACATTTACTGAGCTGTTACTGTGTGCCAGGTGTCACATGTAATTATCCCAACAACTTTCAAGTAGATACATCCTTTTACAGATGAGAAACTGAGGTCCAGAAAGATTTATTAACAGCTTGGAATGGTTGAGTCAAGACTTCAACCCTGACCTATGGGTATCTGAACATGGTTCCTAAAGGCTGGGTTCTGTTGTTCCCTTTGTGCTCACATAGTCAGGAGTGGTTTCTGTCCTGTCCTGCTCCACGTGGGCTTTGTTGTGTGCAAGTGCTCTGACTTGAGACACAGGTTTTCGCTGTCTTCTCGAGGTGGGAAAGGAGAAGGCCTGGGATGCACTCAGCAGAGGTTCTGACTCGCATTGTCCTGAGGGGATCCCTTACCTCTGGGGACGGGAAATGGGCAGGGAAAGAAAATGGGAGGGTTTTGAGAGGAAACAATGAGTAAATCCCAGGTTGTAACTGTTCTCCCTGCAGGTGGTGTTCCCATAAACCCATCTAACTCTAGGGAACCCCTATCTTCATCTTGTCAAACTCCCCCCTCAACACACACACACTCATTGCAAAATATTGATTGATAGCATTGTGTGAAATGGGAAGGCATGGAAGGGTTTTAAGCAGGAGAGTTTACATTTTTATGTTTCCTAAAAAAATCACTCTGGGGAAAAAAAATCACTCTCTCAGGCTGAGAGAAAAGCAGCTCAAGATTTCTTAGAACAAACTCGTTTCCCATTCTCTGTGATTCAGGGTAAGGTGAGAGAGGAAGAACAAGTTCAATACCTCCTTCCTTCTACTGTCCCTTTGTTCAAGTTCCGAGATTTCCCAGAATGCTTCTCTCCTTGCTCATTTCATCACCTTACCTGTCTCATTCTGGAATCTCAGCTGACTTTACCTTTACTGTGCACCTGCCCTATGGCCCTTAGGAACTTAACAGAAGGCTCAACGCACAGTAAGCCATTCACTTGTATGGATGTGTCATTAGGTAAATATCTTATATCAGCAGTTTTAATAAAGTTTTAATAATCAGTGGTTTTAATATCCTAATCAGTGGAAGCATCTTGGTGCATAGTGCTTCAGTGGAGACAAGAAGGGGGATTTTACCCATAGGTTTGTTGGGAGAAGTTTTTTTTTTTTTTTTTGAGATGTTTCTTTATCTTATTGATGACTCCTGAGGATAAACATAGCAAGAAAAGGGGCGCCTGGGTGGCTCAGTTGTTAAGCAGACGTGCCTTTGGCTCAGGTCATGATCCCAGGGTCCTGGGATTGAGCCCTGTATCAGGCTCCCTGCTCCTTAGGGAGCCTGCTTCTCCCTCTCCCACTCCCCCTGCTTGTGTTCCCTCTCTCGCTATGTCTCTCTCTGTCAAATAAATAAAATCTTAAAAAAAAAACATAGGAAGGATAGAAGCTAATCACATGTGTACTCTTTAGCTCATGCCTTTCACTATTTCAAGCACACGGATCAGTTATTCCTCATTGCATCCTTCTGAAGTAGGTGCTATTACTGCCCCATTTTACAGGTAAAGAAATGGAGACATAGCATCTAAATTAAATAACTTGTCCAAGATCCTTGGATAATAAATACTCTTGACCACTGTGTTATGCAAAGAATGTGCCAATGTCAAGCAAGTTTTAGATATATATAATATTATATTACTTAATATAATAGAAATACATTTTAATATATAAAATACTATATGTATTTAACTATCGTAGTAAAGCCACATAACATATGATCTCTTTCTTAACAGATTTTTGGTGTACAATACAGTATTGTTGGCTATAGGCATAACGTTGTACATCAGATTTTTAGAGTCTATTCATCCTGCATAATTGAAATTCTATACGGGTTGACTAGCAACTTCCCATTTCCCCCAGTCTCGCCCTGACAACCACAGTTTTATTATTTGTTTCTATGAGTTTGACTCTTTGAAATTCCCTCTTGCAAGTGAAATCCTGCAGTACTTGTCCTCCTGTGGCTGGCTTATTTCACTTAGCATAATGTCCTCAAAGTTCATTCATGTTGTTGCGTATTGTAGGATTCCCTTCCTTTTTAAGGCTGAATAGGATTTCATTGTATGTATGTACCACATTTTAAAATCCACTTATTGGGGTGCCTTGATGGCACAGTCAGTTGAGTGACTGATGCTTGGTTTCAGCTCAGGTCATGAACTCAGGCAAGGTTGAGAGACTGGCCCCGCCTTCAGCTTTGCACTCAGCACCTAGTCTGCTCAAGATTCTCTCTCCTCTACCCTGCTCCTCCCCCTCTCTCAAAATAAATAAAGATTTTCTTTATGATTTTGAGAGAGGGAGCATGAGTGGAGGGGAGGGGCAGAGGGAGAGGGTTCTGAGCAGGGAGCTGGACCTGGGCTCGATCCCAGGACCCCTAGATCACGATCTGAGCCAAAGGCAGACAACTAACTGAGCCACCGAGGCTCCCCAGTAAATAAATCTTAAAAAAGAAATCTAGGGGGCGCCTGGGTGGCTCAGTTGTTAAGCATCTGCCTTCAGCTCAGGTCATGATCCCAGGGTCCTGGGATTGAGCCCCGCATTGGGCTCTCTCTCCCACTCCCCCTGCTTGTGTTCCCTCTCTTGCTGTGTCTCTCTCTGTCAAATAAAAATCTTAAAAAAAAAAAAGAAATCTACTTATCCACTGATGGACATTTAAGTTGTTTTTAGTTTGGCAATAGTAAATAGTGCTGCAGTGGACACAAGGGTGCCAACAGCTCTTCGAGATTGAAGAAGTGTATGAAAAAGTGCTCAACATCACTGCTAATGCAAATCAAAACCACAATAAAAAAGAACGACAATGAAATATCATCTCACACCCATTAGGATGGCTATTATTGGAAAACCTCCAAAGACCAGTGATGGTAAGGCTGTGGAGACACTGGAACCCTGTACGTTACTGGAGGGAACACAAAATGTGCAGCCAATGTGGAAAAAAGCATGGAGAGTCTTTAAAAAATTAAAAATAGGACTACCATATGATCTAGCAATCCCACTTGTGCGTGTTTGTTCAAGCAAGGTATTTTCAGGTGAGTTTAATGTTGTCCAACTCTGTAGAACTTTAACCACCTGGGTAGAGTTATTTCAGCTTTGCTCACCCCACTTCCTTTTCATGGAAAACTGCATGAACACAGCAGAGGACTCAGAAATTCTTGAGTCGCATCATAAGTACGGACCACACTGAAGTAAAACATGGTGTTAAAATACCGGAGGAACCTGAAAGTTATGTAGATGTTTTAGGAGAAATTAATGTTCCGGTAAGACACTGGCTGGTGTCCAAACATAGTCTTATCACCTATGGGTGTGTCCCTGGCCCTTATTATCATAATTATTTCCTGTTTCACTTTGTTCTCACTCACCTGAGGTGAGTCACTCTGATAACTCAGAAATTTTCCATTACTGCCAGAAGGCTCGAGTCAGGGTTGGGAGGAACCGAACTCTGAAACAGACTTCAAAAGGAAACCTGCTGCTGAAACTTCAAACTTTGTTCCAAGGAGAAAGTCAGTAATGAAATCCTCTGAAAATAATCCAGTGCTACACTGTCTCAGGAATCCCCCCACCGGATCGGGATTCTCTCCCACCAAGCGCACACCAGAGTTTGTTAGGTGCGGTGACCATTACAGTGCTGATTATGGTGTGAGAGGTCTCAACACAGGCCACTCAAACTTCCTGCTCCCTGTTGCAGTGGTGTGACAGAGTTGGACTGATGCTACTCGTACAAATCAACAATTTGAACCTGTTGCTAGAACTTTAGAGCTGGGGTGGAAGGGGTCTCACAGGTCATCTAGGTACACTGATCGTTTCCGTCAGCTCAAGCTGCTATAACAAATTACCTTAGTCGGGGTGATGTAGGCAATAAACATTTATTTCTCACAGTTCTGGAGGCTGGTGAGTCCAAAGTGCTGGGCACTGATCTGGTAAGGACCCTCTTCCTGGTTTGCGGATGGCCCTTTTTTTGTGACCTAATGACCCAATTGCCTCTCAAAGCCTCCATCTCCAAATAGCATTACTTTGGAGATTAGAGTGTCAACACATGAATTTCGGGGGTGACAAAAACATTCGGTCCACGTCAGCGATGGTAGATTTATTATTTTTTTTAATTTTAGAAGTGGAGTCCTGTTTTTAACTAATACTTTAAAGCTTTTTTTAAAAAATTTAATTTATTTATTTGACAGAGAAAGAGACAGCGAGAGAGAGGGAACAAAAGCAGGGGGAGTGGGAGAAGGAGAAGCAGGCTTCCCGTTGAGCAGGGAGCCCGATGCGGAGCTTGATCCCAGGACCCTGGGATCATGACCTGAGCCAAAGTCAGACGCTTAACGACTGAGCCACCCAGGCGCCCCTAAATAAGACTTTAAATGGACTCCTAATATACAAAGCTCACAATTTAATTTGCCTGCCTTGCCTACTCTCTCCTGAGTAGCCTGCAGAAGCACACATATCAAACACAGTATGAGGACCTCTGATCTAGTTTGAAACTCTCATCGTACAAACGAGAGGACTAAGACTCAGGGAAGAGCCCCGGCATGTCTAAAGTCATTCATTGTGTTAGTGGCAAAGCTGTGGCCGTGCATGTGACTGCTTAGGAAATGGAAATTCCATTTTTCCAGTTATCTTGGTCAAACATATTGTCATCATCCTTTATTCTTCTCTTACATCATCAACTGCTTTCAAAATATATCCAGAATCAGACCATCTTTTGCCTCGACTGTGCTGACTTTGATCCTAGTTGTCATCATCTTTCTTCTGCAATAGCCTTGCAACTCACTACTCTGCTTCCATCTATTCTTGATCCCACCTGCCCCCTGCCTTTACCGGCTTCACTCAGCAGACCAATCGAATCAGTCCTTTTAAAAACACTGCACTTAATTGAATCTGAGATGCCACCAAGTTAAGATACATCATTATCTTACATGTCATTGAGAAAGAAACGTTTCCAGTCATATAATGATATAATGCTCTCCATCACTTACTTTTTCCTTTGTACTTCACTCTAGAAAAACTACTCTGCCCTCTGAAGGCTGGGTTAGGTGCTCCACCTATGGACTCTCACGACTTCTACTTCTCTTTCACTTAATACTGTATTCTAATGAACTGTTTACTTGTCTGTCTTCTTATAGTATGCTAAGGTACATGAGAGCAAGAATTGTGCCTCATTTATTATAGTATCTTTACAGTGCTAGTGTTACAGGATTTCTTCTTTAGTGCCTGTGGTTCTTGGTCATGCCACCTTAAGAATGAAGAGGTAGACCAGATGAAGAGTGGTGGGCAGGAACACAAGGTTTATTGAGCGTTGGTAAAGTTTACTGAGTGATAGTACAAAGCTCCTGAAGAGGTAGGGGACCCGAGAGGGTTGCCACCTGAGTTTCTGAGTCTAGGGGTCTTTATGGGCTTGTTGGTGGGAACTGTTTTAATCTGATTAACCCTCCATGTGCCTGTCACTCAATCAGGTGATCTATCTATCACGTGGAAAAGGGTGGAAGGCTCCTTCCAGCCAGTAAAATCATTCTGAGGGTGGTTTCCTCTTAGGGCAAGGGACCCTGTCCTTGCCTGCCTTTCTTCCAACTATCCTTCATTGCTAGCACATAGCAAGTGATCAATTAATATTTGTTAAATGAATGAATATTACATAGGCTGATTGTATTGTCAATGTCTAGCATTGTATGAATACCTGAGCCCCCCAAAACTTTATTTACTGCTTATATCAGCAGTTATTCTGTCAAAGTTAGGCTAACTAAAAAAGTTAGGGGCACTATCATGTAGGGTGACTGTCTTCCTGGACAAACCACTATGGTTGGTCATCCTATCATCATAATATAGCACATACCTTTCTAATTTTATCATCATCCTGTGGAGTTTCTGTATTTGTGCTTGCATATATTTAAGAGTTTGAAAACAAACTTTGTGCCCCTGAACATGCTTAAAACTTTTTCTCCTTAAAATTATGCTTTTTATTTTTAAGTACACATGATAAACTACCATCATCTTTGACTCCCAAGATGGTTCCTTCTACATAATTACTGTTTTCAGTTTGCATGTAGCTTTTGGATCTTCATTTATGCACATAGATGCATATTTACAAAAACAAACTTATGGAAATATACAGTATTATTCTAGGGGTACTTATTTCCAAATCTATTAGGCAGATTGCCTTTAAATTTTAAAATTCACTTTTAATGAGAATTCTATGGCCTTTATCATATATAATTAAATGCAACTAAATATAAAGGACAAACCAGCATGGCTAAGGACCCACTTAAATGTATTTAAATTCTGAACAGTCTGGACACTAAAAAAAAATATAGATTCTGAAAAAGAGATCAGGAAGTCCAAGTATTAATGTAAAAATAAGTTATATACTTGGAACCTGGGAGAAGAATGTCTTTTTTTTTTTTTTTTAAGTGATCTCTATACTTAGCATGGGGTTAACTCCCTACCCTGAATTCGAAAGTCAGATGCTTTACCCACTGAGCCAGCCAGGCACCCCAAGGAGAATGTCTTTCTCTCTTTCTTTCCTTCTTTCTTTCCTTCCTTCTTTTCTTTCTTTCTTTCTTTCTTTCTTTCTTTCTTTCTTTCTTCTTTCTTTCTTTCTTTCTTTCTTTCTTTCTTTCTTTCTTTCTTTCTTTCTTTCTTTCTTTCTTTCTTTCTTTCTTTCTTTTTCTTTCTTCTCTCTCCCTTTCTTTCTTTCTTTCATTCATTCTTTCTTTCCTTCTTTCTTTTAAGAAATCTCTATACCCGGTGTGGAGCTCGAACTCCCCACCTTGAGATCAAGAGTCAAATGCTCTGCTGACTGAGCCAGACAGGTGCCCCAAGGAGAATGTCTTTTTAAAAAATATTTATTTATTTATTTATTTATTTGAGAGAGAGAGCAAGAGCGAGAGAGCGAGCACAACAAAGGGTAAGGGGTAGAGGGAGAAGCAGGCTCCCCACTGAGCAGGGAGTCTGATGTAGGGCTTGATTCCAGGACCCTGGGATCATGACCTGAGCTGAAGGCAGATGCTTATCTGACTGAGTTACCTGGGAGCCCCAAGGAGAATGTCTTTTTAAACCATATCCTTCTATAGAGAAATTCAGGCAATTTTGTAACGCTGTTCTTTGGTTCTAAGCAACATAAATAAATTTGACTAACTTAAGGCATAAGGCAATTCCCTGAGGGGGAGGGATACTGTATAGTCTGTAGACATGATGGAAAGTTAGAAAACCAGGCTTAGGAACATCTGTTGTCTCAGTGTTGCTGCTGCAATAAATGTCCTCCAAACACATTTTCAATCCTTTCAGTCACAAATCTCCATGTACAAAGTCCTGGAGGAAAAAAAAAATCTCATTATTCTGACTTGTGTCATAAATCCACCTCTTAGCTTGGTGTGTATTTATGTGTGTGTGTGTGAGAGAGAGAGAGAGAGAGGTCAGGGGAGAGAGACAGAGGATAGTGTGGTAGGGTAGAGTGAGAAGGGAAACTTAATTTACAGTCCCATCAAGATTATACACAACGGGGAGCATCCTTTCCGTAAAAGAAATGAGTTGTTGTCAGGAAGAGGGAAAATATGCTGGGCGGCCAAAATTTTCAACAATTTTCTCTGTGGAAATAATATGCCCTTAAGCAAAATTTTTCCAGATATTCAAAATGCTCAGCATATGCTTGACTCATGCAGTTATGATAATTTTTCTAGAAGGGAAAGTAACTTTTGCCTAATAAAAAGGTGCCCACATATTCTCCGCCTGATAATGACCCATTTATCTATGTAACATATATTTATTGAACAGAAAAACTATGTATCAGGCATGGTTTTATGTGTGGTAACAGTGGTGGAGACTACATTCTAGTGGGTGACTAGACCCACTAGACCCACATGACCATTTCAGATAATAAATCAGGATAAGAGCAATGGGGATATTTTAGATCTAGGGATCAGAAATGACCTCAATGGAGGTGACATTTCAGGGGAGAATTAAATGATATAAAAGATGATGGCAAGCAAAACTTGGGGAATGCTCCAATGGGTGAGAACAGTAAGTACAATAGTGAGGAGCAGGAAAAGCTTGGCATGTGAAGGAAATCCGATTATGCCACCCTGAAATGGGCTACTTTGGCATAAGGATTATTTTGAGCTGAAGGCAACTGAGAAACAGCAGATGCATGAAAAGCTGTCTATCCTCCCCTTTGTGTCTAAGACAGGGTATACATTTCTCTTTGTGAAAGTGTACCCCTCCCCATTCCAAACCAGAAAGAAGAGGACTCTAATCACTAGGAACACTCTTATTGCCAGAGCTGTGTGAGATTGAGTCTGCATAACAAATCTTACTAAAATAACCCTTATCTTCTTCTATCATATATTTAACTTCCTGCAATTTACCAGCCCTTGAAGAATAAGCCATTTTCTTTGTCTTGTCACTTCTCCACAGTTCATTGCTTTTTGTTAAAATAGTATATAGCCCCTCATTCTACCTGTATCCCCCCCTACTATAAGGGCTTCTGTATGTATCCATAGTAAATATTTTCTCTTGTTAATCCATCCTTTGTCAGTTTGTGGGACCCCAGGCACTACACATAAGAGAGTAGAGGGAAAAGTGATTTTGCTCCCATACACATTTAGGTTACTGCAAGAGCAGGGAGGATGGAGCTAGGTCAGAGAACAGGAGAGGGGCAAGAGATGAGGTCAGTGTATTACACTAGTCACTAGAGCACGAAAAGCCTTATATGGAGTCTAGAATCTATTCTAAGTGGGTGCAGAAGCTATTGATGGTTTTCAAGTAGGGAAGTTTATGTTTTATGGCAGCCAAAGGGAGAATGGAATTCAGAGGGCGAGGGTGAAAGCAGGGAGACTATTGCTTTTGTCCAGATGAGAAATGAAGGGTGGGGGCTTGGGCTCCCATGGCAGCTGTGAAGGTATTGAAGAGTCAGTTTCTATTCCTAAGTTATGAATTACCCAGATCCTGTTGGCAGATTGGATGGAGGGAGTGAGTGAAAGAAAGGAACCAAGGATCACTCTTATGTTTTTGTCTTGAGCAACTCAGAAAATGAGATGGAAATAATTGGAGAGGCAGAGTTTTGGTGTGGGAAACAGAGATTTTGGCTATGGTAAATTTGAGGTGCCTTGTGGACATTCAAGGGAAGCTGTTGGTTGGATGTCCAAATCTGGGGTGTCGAGGAGAAATAAATCTTGGTGCTCACTGTACAGTTGGTAATTAAATCTGTGGCCTGGATAAGTTTTGGGCAGAGTGTAGGTACAGAGAGAAGAGAGCTTAGAACCAAACCACATTCAAGGGAAGAAAGACACAGCCAAAAGGGGCTGGGAAAATGGGCTTTGGAGAACTTTGAAGAGAAAGAAGTATGAAATAGACATTTGGACGAGAGGAAAAGTGAATTACTAGGGCACAAAGTGAGATTGCTCCACAATGCTAAGAACCCCATTGAGACCTGTGGCCATGATTTTAAAGTTAGAAACAGTCAGCACTGCTGGGTGTTAGTTAATTGAATCACTTTTGGCTGTCTGGGTGCAGGTGCTAGGTAGGTAGAGATTGGGTTTTCACCAGATCCAAGTTTTGCTTCCAACTAAGAAAAATAAAGAGGGGGGCGGGGCAGTTGATGGTGCGATCAAGGAGTGATCACGATGATGAACCGTAAGAGTACAAGCTAGAGAAATGGGTAAGGAGGGTAAACCTGGACAGTGAAAGTGCTGGAGTACTGACTCCAATGGATTTCTGGGGAGGCTGAAGGCTTCCTGAGGGGATCAGGAAATCTGGAGATTTGGAAGGGTGGTGATCTGAGAATAGGAGGGCTGGAGCAAGATTTCAGAGACAGGACGTAATCATCGGAGACGAAGAAGTCAAGGACCTGAGACACCAAGTTGTTGGTTGGCTCATATACTTTGTGGAGTCACCAAGATTGGTGACAGCAGTTGTGCTAATGAGGGACATAGAAAACCAGGAGCTTTAAAGCCTCAAAGAATAAGGGTGAGCAATGGGAGGTTGACGGATGGTTGTGAAACAAAGAGGTAGTGGAGTCTAGATTCCAATGGCATGTTCTTTAAAGAGTTGAATTTTTGTGGGAGCAGAGAGGGGAACCAAATCCAGGCATTGTGGTATATTGAATGTGGAAAAAAAATCTCACTCACTTGAGAAGGATCCAGGAGTAGCAGTATACCCGCAGGTGCTACTGGGGAGCACATGGAGTAGGGAACGCTCAGAGAAGCATTGGAAAAGAGGGGCTTTTTGCCATTGACATCTGTGAGTTCCACAGGATGTAGTAGAAAAGTTTGGGTGCTTCAGGAAGATTGGGCCAGTCAGGTAGTACAGCCTTGTATGGGGAGAAGAGTCTGGTGATGATGGATGATCTCTGGAAACTGGACTGTCATGAGTCACTAAGGTAAATAGAGAGGTGAGGCAGACTGACATTGGTCCTGGTGATCTTAGGAGAGGCTGGCCAATCAGTCCATGTATAGCTTCTTTCTCTGGTTTGGACTCCTAGGTACTTCAGGATGATAAGCCTATGGGAGGATCCTTCTCACCAGGAGCTCCAAATATTCCCTAACCCCCCAGCCTTCTGATGTTCTTTACCCACAAGTTGTCCTCATACCTCACCATCCTGATCACCCTCTCCTGATTACCTTCCACTTTATCAGTATCATTGTTAGGATGTGTTTCCTAGAACAGAATATGAGATTCTGAATGTAGATGGGGAAGTACAAAGTGCCCTTAACGTGCTACCTCTTCTGTTTTATGTGCTATTCTTATATTCATCTACTTATTCATGTTTCTCAGGTCATGGTGAACAATCATTCTGGGAAAGTTTCTCCTTATCCCCTCAGAAACTGCTATTGTGTCAATTCTTCCTACAATCCTACACTTCTAGAATCATATAAGTTCTTGAGCAAGATGGGTTCGAGATATCATTCAAGCTAACACATTTTTAAAAAAAAGATGTTATCTACTTATTTTTGAGAGAGAGGAGGGAGAGAGCAGGAGTGGGGGGAGGGGCAGAGGGAGAGGGAGAAGTAGACTCCCCACTGAGGAGGGAGCCTGATGGCGGGGCTAGATCCCAGGACCCAGGGATCATGAACTGAGTCAAAGGCAGACGCTTAACTGACTGAGCCACCCAGGTGCCCCACTAACACATTTTATAGATGGAAAACAGACTTCTACTTAGAGTAAATGATGAGTATGATTTGATATTCTGAATCAAATACTTAGCTGGTTTAGAAAAACAAAGGATTAATGAAATCACTTGCAACTGTCTCAGTTTAGGACTATAAATCTAAACCTCTTTCTCTTGGATGAATTTGAGCTATTCTTCAGGGCAAAGGGACATTTTCCTGATGGTAGAGGGATTTACCTTTGCACAGTGGGATTTCCTGGCAGCCTTGAGAACTCAGGTGCCTGACCAGGAATGGGGGCCGCTGGTCCCACCACTTTACAGAAGGTGACCTGCCTTGGCATTGTGCTTTATTTCCTCTACCCTCTTAGCATTTTTATCCACAAGTTAATAGTTAGACAGTCCTGGATTTCATTCTGTCTTTTAAAAATTGTCCCCTTCAGCAAAGTACTTCTTTTTCCACCTAATGCGACTTTTAGTTTTTTTTAATTTTAAAGATTTTTATTTATTTATTTGTCAGAGAGAGAGAGAGAGGGCGAACAAGCAGGGGGTGCAGAAGGCAGAGGGAGAAGCAGGCTCCCTGCTGAGCAAGGAGCCTGATGTGGGATTCCATCCCAAGGCCCTGGGATCATGACCTGAGCTGAAGGCAGCCACTTAACCAACTGAGCCACCCAGGCATCCTGCGACTTTTAGTTTTTGTCCGATACCCTGAGTATATGCCCTGGCCCCTACCCTGTCCCACATGGCCTAACCTGGTCTATTCCACACATTTGGTTAAAGCCTACTGCTCATAACTGCTGCTCATATGATCATAAAACCAAGTTACAGACCGTACTGTAGATGTCACCTAACTTTAATAACATTAAATAAGAAAACATGCTTAAAATGAATTTAATGTGTCTGTGCCAACTTTAAATAATAAACATTAATTTTGAGAAAATCATTGGCAACTTAGGCTGGTTTCGTGAGCCTGCCTTTTGTTGCATAAGAACAAGAAAGACAGCATTAAATTGAAAGTCGTCTAAATTGCTAAGTATCAACTTCTTAAATTAAGAACTATAGTTGTAGGATGATTTATATACCTGGGTTTATTGAAAACAAACATTGCTTCTTCTTCTCATTTCTCTGTAGAGGAATTTAGATAAAATCCATTTTTAAAAAAAGTTTTTATTTTTAAGTAATCTCTGCACCCAACGTGGGGGTTGAACACACAACCCCGAGATTAAGAGTTGTACACTCCATTGACCCAGCCAGCCAGGCACCACTAAAATCAGTGTTTTAATAGTTTCTAATAGTTTCTTTGCCACACGAGGATGACAACCTACTTAGTGAACATCCATTACCCTTCCATCCATTCCCTACTTTAGCTGGTGTGGAATCAGCTGAACCTAGATTTCAATCATGGTCATGCCATACACTGATTTTTTTTAAAAAGATTTTATTCATTTGACAAGAGAGAGACACAGCGAGAGAGGGAACACAAGCAGGGGGAGTGGGAGAGGGAGAAGCAGACTTCCTGCAGAGCAGGAAGCCCGATGCAGGGCTCGATCCCAGGACCCTGGGATCATGACCTGAGCCAAAGGCAGATGCTTAACGACTGAACCACCCAGGCACCCCACCATACAGTAATTTTATGTTATTTAACTTCTTTGAGCCTCAGTTTTCTTTTTCTTTCTTTCTTTCTTTCTTTCTTTCTTTCTTTCTTTCTTTCTTTCTTTCTTTCTTTCTTTCTTTTTCTTTCTTTCTTTCTTTCTTTTCTTCTTTCTTTTTCTTTCTTTCTTTCTTTTTCTTTTTCTTTTTCTTTTCTTTTCTTATGTGAGCTCTTTCTTTTTCTTTTCTCTTCTCTTCTTTTCTTTTCTTTCTTTTCTTTTTTCTTTTCTTTCTTATGTGAGCTCTACGCCCAATGTGGGGCTTGAACTCACAGCCGGGAGATCAAGAATCTCAGTCTCTTCTGACTGAGACAGCCAGGCACCCTGAGCCCCAGATTTCCTCATGAGTAGAAGGGAGACAATGATACTTATAGGAGCTATTTTGATATCATGGATTTTGAGAAGAAAGGATTTAGTCAATTGCTCTGCTTTTTGAATAAAAACATTGGAAAAACTGATTCAACTCAAAATCTTTATTCTTATTTTCTTAGGAATAGAATAATAGAAGAACACCAAATAAGGAAATCAACCCTAAACTTTTTTCTGACTGAGAACACCCTCATAGTGATGAGGGAGCAGGAGGCTAGCTGAAGACAAAGCATAAGCTGACTCTCTGCAACCTCCCCTCACCCCCCACTCCTGGATGGGACATGTGTGACGTTCTTCCAGGAATCTCCCAACTATCTTAATGTTAATGCCTTGCCAGAGGAAAAAACTATCTTAGCTTGATAATAGCCAGGCGTCCAGTATCCTGAGGGTCTTCTTTAACATATGAAAATCCTTTTGAAACCTGCTTTTCCTTACTTAACCCAATTCCTGAGTATTTATCAGCCATTTCTTAAGATCCCCGTGCAGCAGCTCTTTCTGCCCAGGCAGCCTGTTCTCTGCTTTAATAAAACCACCATTTTGCACCAAAGACGTCTCAAAATTCTTTCTTGGTCTTCGGCTCCGAACCTCACCCCACCGAACCTCACCTATATTCCAAAACCACAACAATAGAGCATGGCCCCAAATAAACAGAGTATCTGGTGGGAATCTCCTGCCTCTAGGATATTCAAGACTTGTGGAGTAGTGGCTTTAATTTGTAGCACTTGTGTGTATTTTAACACCATTAGAATGGTCCCATCTGGCTGGACTTAAAGTTTGGTCTATCCCATTTTTTAAAGGCCAATTCTCCATTCCCCACAGATTATAGACCTTGAACTCACTAAATCTAAAATGCTGGCCAGTAGGTCTTCTGGATAAATTCCAAGTTGGGGTCTCTCAGGTAAATAGTTTACAGGACAAAGCAGAGAGAATTAGGCACTGCTCTTCCATTATTGACCACCATCTTATTCATCACTTTATGCTGAAATCTCTCTTCTAAGCACACAGTTATTTGCAGTTTTTATTGATCTTTCCTTGGCCTTTGCCTCTGTGGTCAGGAATCTATTCTGAACTTTGCTGTTTAGCCTCATAGACTCCCCAGAGCTACTGAAGCTAATGTAGAACCTGTACTTTAATAGCATCGTGAAAATCTGGGTCAATAGATAAATTTAATTCAGTTGGAAGTAAAATGGGATGTGATGGCCTACACCTTCTTTTTAAAGCAGCTCTTCTGTAATGGCTTGACATCATCTCTTTCTGAGCCGGATGGATGACCCCTTGCTAAGGAGATAAGCACTCCTATATGCTGATACCTTGATTTTATTATCAGGAGTTATGGTAATCTCTTACTGTAAAATAGAATGTCTGGATCTTCTTTAGAGAATCCAGTCACAATTGTGTATTTATGGGAATTTATTATATTTAGGTGGCATTTCAAAACAAAGAGGAAGGATAGAATATTTAATAAATGCTATTGAGAAAATCAGGTATTATTTAGAAAAAAAGTTTATTCTTATCTCACAGCATGCCATAGAATAAATTCCAAACTGTTTGGAGGCTTATGCATAAAAAATATACTATAATGTGTTAAGATAAAACAAAGATTACTTTAGTAATTTTTGGGAGGGGAAGGCACAAACAAGGCACCCAACTTAGAAGCCACAAAGAAATAGATAAACAGAAGTACTCTTATAAAATTAAAAGTGTTTTCGGGGCGCCTGGGTGGCTCAGTTGGTTAAGCGTCTGCCTTCGGCTCAGGTCACCATCCTGGGAGTCCCGGGATCGAGTCCCGCATCAGGCTCCCTGCTCAGCGGGGAGTCTGCTTCTCCCTCGGACCCTCCCCCCTCTCATGCTCTCTCTCTATCTCATTCTCTCTCTCAAATAAATAAATAAAATCTTTAAAAAAATTAAAAGTGTTTTCATGATGAAACTTACCATAAACAATATAAAAGATAAGAGGCAGACTGGGAGATAATCTGTGCAACATACATCATAGACAGTGGGTTAATGTTTCTATAACAGAAAGAGCTCCTACAGTCATTAATTAAAAACAAACAAATAAACCATCAGTAGTAATTGTGGAATCACAAAGGAAGAAATACAAATGGCCCTTTGTTTAAAAAGTTGCTAAAAGTTCTGCAACTAATTCCAAAGTGTGGGACCAGTTCCAATGTGTGTGGAGAGGGGGTTTCCCATACCAGCACCACCAAGCAATTCTTAGACTCCAGCTGGGTGTCCTACAATTCAACTCAATGCTGACACCATCTACCCAGTGACAGCATCAGATCACACAGGTTAAGGGCTCAGTCCCACAAGACTGCTCTCACCTCAGATGCCAGTCACAAGCCCTAGGTTGTTACCTGTGCTTCTGACCCATTGGTTATAAATGAGAGGTTTCCATGACCCCCACCTTCGGTTTGATTAATTTGCCAGAGTGGCTCACAGAACTCAGAGAAACATTTTACTTACTAGATCATTCATTTATTATAAAAGGATATAAACTCAGGAATAGCCAAAGGGAAGAGATTCATAGGGCAAGGTATGTAGGAAGGGCATGGAGCTTCCATACCCTATTAGAGCATACCATTCTCCTCAACTCATGTGTTCACCAACCCAGAAGCTTTCCAAACCCCTTCCTTTTGAGTTTTTATGGAAGTTTCATTGCATAGGCATGACTGATTCAGCATCTACCCCTCCCCGCTCTCTGGAGGTCAAGGAATAGAACTGAAAATCCCAATTTTATCATTTAACATCATTAACACAAACCCAGTTGTGGAAAGAAACTTACAAATAACAAGACACCCATTTCACTTTTATGGCTCTGTAGCAATGAGTACAGGAGGCCAAATATTATGACAAAAGATGTTCCCACTGATCTTATTGCTTAGGAAATTCCAAGGGTTTTGGAATTTCTTTGTGTTCAAAGACCAAATATATAGAGGCACCTGGGTGGCTCAGTCATTAAGCCTCTGCCTTCGGCTCAGGATCGAGCCCTGCATTGGGCTCCCTGCTCCATGGGAAGCCTGCTTCTCCCTCTCCACTCCCCCTGCTTGTATTCCCTCTCTCGCTGTGTCTTTCTCTGTCAAATAAATAAAATCTTAAAAAAAAAGACCAAATATATATATGAGAAATATATTTTGGTAATTTGAATGGCCATATATATATTTTTTATAAATCACAATATCACAGTTGCTCAACCAAGAATCAGGTAGATGTGAAATCAAAATAAGATTTGTTTTTTTCACCTTTATTTATAAATTAAAATACAAGAGATAGAAATCATATAAAGGGCCATTTGAAAAAAAGATTGGTACTGGTAGAGGTGAGTGACATGCCTCAGTCTGGACAGACTTCTGAAGCTGGCAGGCTGGGTACCTTTTCTTACATAAGCAGAAAAATCTTGGGTACAGATACACTGGGAATGTGAACTAAGGGCTCCAATTGACCTCTTTCTGCAAATTCCTTTGCATCTCTCCAACTCTACTGTGAGTCCAGTTGGAGATATGGGAGATGGCCCAAGTGCCAGCTACTTCCTGGCCAGCTTCTACCGGGTATGATGCTGCTCACTTCCTCATAGTCACAGCCTTATTGCTCAGCATCCTACTGCCTACGTTGCCCCAATTCCAGGGGGTTCATCTTTGGCATCAACAAATACAGGGTTGGGGCTGGTCATGAAGCTGGAAGAAAAGGGCTGCAACATCCTTCCCTTCTCTATACTGACTTCTAGATCTTGGAAACCTGAGAATCATACAACCTGTCCCAAACTCCCAGGAAGAGAACAGATTGGAAAATGGCACTCCCTGGGCCCAGCCCTGTTAGGAGCAGGTTTCTTTGAATCAGGAAAGGCAGGTGGGATAAAGGACAGATCACTTTCCTCCACAGTAGGAAGCCATGTTTGGCCAGTGTGTTTGGTGACTTAAGTTTTTCCAGATCTTCCACTCCCACCACCTGCCAGCTCCATTTTGCTGTGTATTTTCCTTATAATTAAAAAAAGAGAGAGAGAGATTGATACTATCTAGATTTGCAAGGGTGTGAAGGAGAAAGGACACTGAACAGTGAACAGTGATAGTGTTAAAAACAAGACAACAGGGTGCCTGGGTGGCTCAGTCATTGGGCGTCTGCCTTTGGCTCAGGTCATGATCCCAGGGTCCTGGGATCGAGTCCCACATTGGGCTCCCTGCTCGGTGGGGAGCCTGCTTCTCCCTCTCCCACTCCCCCTGCTTTTGTTCCTGCTCTCGCTATTTCTCTCTCTGTCAAATAAATAAAATCTTTAAAACAAAAACAAAAACAAGAGAACAGGCCAAAATAGAGTCAGGAATGCTAAGCCCATGTCACTAAACCAAGACTTAACTTAATTACAGTTTTGGCTCTCCCAGAAATGGAATCTTAAACCGGTCAGTCAGGAATCACCTGATCGGCATGAGTTAGGTAATCTGTCTGATAGACTCCTGCCATTCTCTAAAGGAAAGTGATCTTGCAATAACTAACAAGCTTTTTTGTCTAGTATAACTTCCCTGTTCTGCTCCATTCTGCCTATAAAAGTCTTTCATTTGGTACAGCTCTTCAGAACTCCTTTCTGCTAGATTAGATGCTGCCTGATTCACGAATCATTGAATAAAGCCAATAAGATCTTTAACATTTTCACAGTTGAATTTTGTTCTTTTAATAGCAGTATCTATCATTTTATGTATTGGACCAACAATCTTATTTCTAAGAATCTATCCTATAAAATTATTATTCATATTATTCACTATTATTCATTGTCTCTGAGCTCTAGATCCCCATTTTCATTTCTAATCGGTCACTGGGGAGCTCCATTTGGATGTCTCGCGAACAGCTCAAAGCCACACGTCCCATCTTGTTACACTGAACTTATGATGCTCCCATTCTCAAATCGGACTTGCATTCCATCTCTCCCCATATCAGAAAATAGTGCCTCTATCCAATCTATTTTCATACAAAAAAATCACGAGTATCTTTGATATTGTTTCCTTCATACCATATGTCTAATCTATCTGGATTCTATCTTCCAAATATATCTGAAATCTGTCAGTTCTCCACTGCCTTGACTGTCCCCATTAAGACTAACATCTTTTGGGGGCGCCTGGGTGGCTCAGTAGTTAAGTGTCTGCCTTCGGCTCAGGTCATGATCCCAGGGTCCTGGGATCGAGCTCCGCCTCAGGCTCCCTGCTCAGTGGGAAGCCTGCTTCTCCCTCTCCCTCTCCCCCTGCTTGTGTTCCCTCTCTTGCTGTGTCTCTCTGTCAAATAAATAAATAAAATCTTAAAAAAAAAAGACTAACATCTTTTGCTTGTATTAGAGCAATAGCTTCAATACTTGTATACTGTTATCCCCATTTATTTGAATTCCTGTACAGTAAGAGAATGAAAAGATAAGCCACAGACTGGGAGGATATACTCACCATCATGTATCTGATAAACTTATATTCAGAATATATAAAGAGCTCTTACAACTTGATAGTAAGACAAACAACCCCATTTAAAAAATAGGCAAAAGATTTGAATAAATACTTCACTAAACAATGTATACATAGGGAAAATGAGCACAAAAAAGATGTTCAACACTGTTATTTGCCAGGGAAATGCAAATTAAAACCACAAAGAGATACTACTCCGCACCCATTAGAGTGACTAAGATACCTGTACCCCTGAAACAAATAATACATTATATGTTAATAATAATAAAAGAAGAATGATTAAGATGAAAAAGTCAGACAACAAATGTTGATAAGGATGTAGAGAAACTGGGAACCTCCTGCATTTTCAGTCGGAATGTAGAATCATACAGCCACTTGGGAAAACAGTTTGTCAGCCTCTTGAAAAGTTAAATAGGAACTTACCATAGAACCTAACAATTCCACTTCTAGGAATCTGCCCAAAAGAAATAAAACATATGTCCATAGGAAAACTTGTAGATGAATGTTCATAGTTCATAGACCTTATTCAGAACAGACACTCCCTGGTAAAAATCCAAATGTCCATCAACTGGTGAATGGATAAACATGTTTTATGCACATCTTGAAATACTGCTCAGCAATAAGAAAGAACAAACTACCAATACCCACCAAGACATTGATGAACCTCAAAAATGTGCTCAATGAAACAAACCAGACATAAAAGTATACATAGTGTATGATTCTTTTTATCTGAAATTTTTAGAAAAAATAAAACTATGGAGACCGACATCAGATTAGTGGTTGCCTCGGGCTGGCAAAATGGGCACAAAGAACTTTTCTGGGTGATTGTAATGATGGTTGCACAACTGTATAAATATTTTTTTAAATATTTTATTTATTTATTTGACAGAGGGAGAGACAGTGAGAGAGGGAACACAAGCAGGGGGAGTGGGAAAGGGAGAAGCAGGTCTCCCGCCCAGCAGGGAGCCCAATGCGGGCCTCGATCCCAGGACCCTGAGACCATGACCTGAGCCAAAGGCAGTTGCTTAACCAACTGAGCCACCCAGGCGCCCCACAACTGTATAAATTTATTAAAACTCATCAAACTGTAGGCTTACAGTGGATAAACTATAGGTCAGTTATACCTCAACAAAGCTGTTTAAAAAAATCCTTCTAGTACTTTTTGTTTACAATGCTTAGGTAAAAGCAGACATCTTTCCCATGACCTATAAGGTCCTAATTTATTTGGCTTAATTGTCTTTGATTCTTCCAAATCCTCTTCTACCAATCTTGCTCACTGATATCCAGCCAATAGGACTTACTCCCAGCCTTTTGCTGTATAGTATTTTGCCTCAGGGACTTCCTACCTGCTGTCCTCTGCCCAAAATATCCATAATCCCCCACTCTTTAGCTGGAGAAGTATTACTACTTTTTACATCTCAGTTTAAATATCACATCCTCGGAAAGAGCGTCCTTAACACATCCCTTTGCAGCTTAAATTAGGTCATTCTGTCATTCTCTCTACCTGGACTGTTCCTTCAAAGCATTTTTCATAATCTGTAATTATGTATTTATTTGATGATGATTTGTTGATTTCCATCTTTCCACTTGAATGTAAGCGCTAAGAGGGCAGGGGCCACACCTGTTTTATATACTCATTTTCAACAGTTATCCTCCAACATTTTATTAGTTCATATAAAATAAACAAGCAAGTCAATTCATATAATTACCCAGGATTACATATTGTGATTGGAATATCTCCAAGGGTCCACCACAAAGTCCACTGCTAAAATGAAAATAAAAACATTTCATTGAAGTCTTATTGTTACTATGATTCTTTCTCTTACCACCTGGGCAGTTGGCAACATGAGCTCATAATTTTTCAGGCTAAAGTTATTATAGGCAAGCTCTATGGGAGAGGAGTTTGGGTCCTCATAGTTGTCAACTGTTTCTATATACATTGGCAGAATTGTTTGTTGAAGTGCGGACACTCCCTTAATTGATCACATATCTGTAGGGAGCTGAACTTTTGCCAAAAGATCATTTGAGAGGAATCGCATTCAGGAAAGATTTCTACAGAGTATGTGTGGTCTTTGCAGAACATCAGTTACCTGCTTACTTGTACTGGGCTATTTTGGTCCCTCCTAGAATTGCTTTTAGCGACTTGTACGGTCAGTCAATACAAAAAACAACATTGTAAGAAATACTCCTGCTGACTTCATTGCAGAAGTGCAGTGTTCTTTATTGCCAATGCTCTCTTTATGAGACCCTACTGTCTTTCAGGAGCACTAGATGGAAATATCCAGCTACCCACTAGGCATCCCAGTTTGGATGCAGAACCAGGGATGAGAGTAAGCAAGATGACTGAGTTTGACATTTGTGCATAGAGTTCTTTTCCATTAGTTCTTTTCCAAAATTTTATCAGGGTGTCATTTTCCCTAATAAAATATTACTGGGTACTCCAATACAAAAAACATAAAAAAGCAGGAATGTGTGTGGGGTTGTGGCTAACTCATGCTTTAGTTTTTTACTCCAATTCAAGGTTCTTTGACCCTTGAAGTAGGCAACAGGGGAGTTAAAATCCACTGATCTAGTCCAATCCATCCATTTGGGATTGTGTCCACCACTGAAACACAGAGGCACACAATTCTTTAATAAAACGTAGACTCTGTAAATGGCTCCTCAGGAAGACGTAGGAGAAAATCTCCTCAGATACTTAGCAGATATTAGTACTTCCTACAATGACAAGAAGCTGCCCGAAATTAACATAGTAGGTAAGCTGGACCAGGCTGCATTGCATGAGGATTCGCTAAATGTCCATCAATCCTGCCTCCAGGTGACCCTAGAAAGCTTCTTTAAGAATGGGGTCAGCAGGGGGAGCTCTTTGTTAATGTTTCCGAGCTGCTGGTGGGGTTTCTCAAACTCTTCTGACACAACAGTTTGGGCATTAATATTACTAAAGGCCTGGTCACTCAGCAAAGTACTTCTTTTTTTTTTTAGTTTTTTTTATTTTTTATTGTTATGTTAATCACCATACACTACATCATTGGTTTTTTTTAAATTTTTTATTGTTATGTTAATCACCATATATTACATCATTTGTTTTGGTGTAGTGTTCCATGATTCATTGTTTGTTCATAACACCCAGTGCTCCATGCAGAATGTGCCCTCTTTAATACCCATCGCCAGGCTAACCCATCCCCCTACCCTCCTCCCCTCTAGAACCCTCAGTTTGTTTTTCAGAGTCCATCATCTCTCATGGTTCGTCTCCCCTTCTGACTTACTTCCCTTCATTCTTCCTCTCCTGCTATCTTCTTCTTTTTTTTTCTTAAAATATGTTGCGTTATTTGTTTCAGAGGTACAGATCTGTGATTCAACAGTCTTGCACAATTCACAGTGCTCACCGTAGCACATACCCTCCCCAATGTCTATCATCCAGCCACCCCATCCCTCCCACCCCTGACCACTCCAGCAACCCTCAGTTTGTTCCTGAGATTAAGAATTCCTCATATCAGTGAGGTCATATGATACATGTTTTTCTCTGATTGACTTATTTCACTAAGCATAACACCCTCCAGTTCCATCCACGTCGTTGCAAATGGCGAGATCTCATTCCTTTTGATGGCTGCATAATATTCCATTGTGTATATATACCACTTCTTTTTTTTTAAATTTTTTTATTGTTATGTTAATCACCATATATTACATCATTAGTTTTTGATGCAGTGTTCCATGATTCACTGTTTGTTCAGAACACCCAGTGCTCCATGCAGAACGTGCCCTCCTCAATACCCATCACCAGGCTAACCCATCCCCCTACCCCCCTCCCCTCTAGAACCCTCAGTTTGTTTTTCAGAGTCCATCATCTGTCATGGTTCGTCTCCCCCTCTGACATACTCCCCTTTTCTTCCTCTCCTGTTATCTTCTTTTTCTTTTTTCTTAAAATATGTTGCATTATTTGTTTCAGAAGTACAGATCTGTGATTCAACAGTCTTGCACAATTCACAGCGCTCACCGTAGCACATACCCTCCCCAATGTCTATCATCCAGCCACCCCATCCCTCCCACCCCCGACCACTCCAGCAACCCTCAGTTTGTTCCTGAGATTAAGAATTCCTCATATCAGTGAGGTCATATGATACATGTCTTTCTTTGATTGACTTATTTCACTAAGCATAACACCCTCCAGTTCCATCCACGTCGTTGCGAATGGCAAGATCTCATTCCTTTTGATGGCTGCATAATATTCCATTGTGTATATATACCACTTCTTCTTTATCCATTCATCTGTCGATGGACATCTTGGTTCTTTCCACAGTTTGGCTATTGTGAACATTGCTGCTATAAACATTGGGGTGCGCGTACCCCTTCGGGTCCCTACATTTGTATCTTTGGGGTAAATACCCAGTAGTGCAATTGCTGGATCGTATGGTAGCTCTAATTTTAACTGTTTGAGGAACCTCCATACTGTTTTCCAGAGGGGTTGCACCAGCTTGCATTCCCACCAACAGTGTAGGAGGGTTCCCCTTTCTCCACATCCCCGCCAACATCTGTCGTTCCCTGACTTGTTAATTTTAGCCATTCTGACTGGTGTGAGGTGGTATCTCATTGAGGTTTTGATTTGGATTTCCCTGATGCCGAGCGATGTTGAGCACTTTTTCATGTGCCTGTTGGCCATTTGGATGTCTTCTTTGGAAAAATGTCTGTTCATGTCTTCTGCCCATTTCTTGATTGGATTATTTGTTCTTTGGGTGTTGAGTTTGATAAGTTGTTTATAGATTTTGGATACTAGCCCTTTATCTGATATGTCATTTGCAAATATTTTCTCCCATTCTGTCGGTTGTCTTTTGGTTTTGTGGACTGTTTCTTTTGCTGTGCAAAAGCTTTTTATCTTGATGAAATCCCAATAGTTCATTTTTGCCCTTGCTTCCCGTGCCTTTGGTGATGTTTCTAGGAAGAAGTTGCTGCGGCTGAGGTCGAAGAGGTTGCTACCTGTGTTCTCCTTTAGGATTTTGATGGACTCCTTTCTCACATTTAGGTCTTTCAATCATCTGGAGTCTATTTTTGTGTGTGGTGTAAGGAAATGGTCCAGTTTCATTCTTCTGCATGTGGCTGTCCAATTTTCCCAACACCATTTGTTGAAGAGACTGTCTTTTTCCCATTGGACATTCTTTCCTGCTTTGTCAAAGATAAGTTGACCATAGAGTTGAGGGTCCATTTCTGGGCTCTCGATTCTGTTCCATTGATCTATGTGTCTGTTTTTGTGCCAGTCCCATACTGTCTTGATGATGACAGCTTTGTAATAGAGCTGGAAGTCCGGAATTGTGATGCCGCCAGCTTTGCTTTTCTTTTTCAAGATTCCTCTGGCTATTCGGGGTCTCTTCTGGTTCCATACAAATTTTAGGATTCTTTGTTCGATTTCTTTGAAAAAAGTGGATGGTATTTTGATGGGGATTGCATTGAATGTGTAGATTGCTCTAGGTAGCATTGACATCTTCACAATATTGGTTCTCCCAATCCATGAGCATGGAACGTTTTTCCATTTCTTTGTGTCTTCTTCAATTTCTTTCCTGAGTATTTTATAGTTTTCTGAGTACAGATCCTTTGCCTCTTTGGTTAAATTTATTCCTAGGTATCTTATGGTTTTGGGTGCAATTTTGAATGGGATCGACTCCTTGATTTGTCTCTCTTCTGTCTTGTTGTTGGTGTATAGGAATGCCACTGATTTCTGTGCATTGATTTTATATTCTGCTACTTGACTGAATTCCTGTATGAGTTCTAGCAGTTTTGGGGTGGAGTCTTTTGGGTTTTCCACATACAGTATCATATCATCTGCAAAGAGTGAGAGTTTGACTTCCTCTTTGCCGATTTGGATGCCTTTGATTTCTTTTTGTTGTCTGATTGCTGTGGCTAGGACTTCTAATACTATGTTGAATAGCAGTGGTGAGAGTGGACATCCCTGCCGCGTTCCTGACCTTAGGGGAAAAGCTCTCAGCTTTTCCCCATTGAGAATGATATTCGCTGTAGGTTTTTCGTAGATGGCTTTTATGATATTGAGGTATGTACCCTCTATCCCTATACTCTGAAGAGTTTTGATCAAGAAAGGATGCTGGACTTTGTCAAATGCTTTTTCTGCATCTATTGAGAGGATCCTATGATTCTTGTTCTTTCTTTTGTTAATGTATTGTATCACGTTGATTGATTTGCGGATGTTGAAGCAGCCTTGCAGCCCAGGGATAAATCCCACTTGGTCGTGGTGAATAATCCTTTTAATGTACTGTTGGATCCTATTGGCTAGTATTTTGGTGAGAATTTTTGCATCCATATTCATCAAGGATATTGGTCTGCAATCCTCCTTTTTGATGGGGTCTTTGTCTGGTTTTGGGATCAAGGTAATCGTGGCCTCATAAAATGAGTTTGGAAGTTTTCCTTCCATTTCTATTTTTTGGAACAGTTTCAGGAGAATAGGTATTAATTCTTCTTTAAATGTCTGATAGAATTCCCCTGGGAAGCCATCTGGCCCTGGGCTTTTGTTTCTTGGGAGATTTTTGATCACTGCTTCAATTTCCTTAGTGGTTATAGGTCTGTTCAGGTTTTCTATTTCTTCCTGGTTCAGTTTTGGTAGTTGATACATCTCTAGGAATGCACCCATTTCTTCCAGGTTATCTAATTTGCTGGCCTAGAGTTGCTCATAATATGTTCTTATAATTGTTTGTATTTCTTTGGTGTTGGTTGTGATCTCTCCTCTTTTTCATGATTTTGTTGATTTGGGTCATTTCTCTTTTCTTTTTGATCAGTCTGGCCAGGGGTTTATCAATCTTGTTAACTCTTTCAAAGAACCAGCTCCTAGTTTCGTTGATCTGTTCTACTGTTCTTTTGGTTTCTATTTCATTGATTTCTGCTCTGATCTTTATGATTTCTCTTCTCCTGCTGGGTTTAGGCTTTATTTGCTGTTCTTTCTCCAGCTCCTTTAGGTGTGGGGTTAGGTTGTGTATTTGAGACCTTTCTTGTTTCTTGAGAAAGGCTTGTATTGCTATATACTTTCCTCTCAGGACTGCCTTTGCTGTATCCCAAAGATTTTGGACAGTTGTGTTTTCATTTTCATTGGTTTCCATGAATTTTTTTAATTCTTCTTTAATTTCCTGGTTGACCCATTCATTCTTTAGTAGGATGCTCTTTAGCCTCCATGTATTTGAGTTCTTTCCGACTTTCCTCTTGTGATTGAGTTCTAGTTTCAAAGCATTGTGGTCTGAAAATATGCAGGGAATGATCCCAATCTTTTGGTACCAGTTGAGACCTGATTTGTGACCTAGGATGTGATCAATTCTGGAGAATGTTCCATGGGCATTAGAGAAGAATGTGTATTCCGTTGCTTTGGGATGGAATGTTCTGAATATGTCTGTGAAGTCCATTTGGTCCAGTGTGTCATTTAAAGTCTTTATTTCCTTGTTGATCTTTTGCTTAGATGATCTGTCCATTTCAGTCAGGGGGGTGTTAAAGTCTCCCACTATTATTGTATTGTTGTCAATGTGTTTCTTTGCTTTTGTTATTAATTGCCTTATATAATTGGCTGCTCCCATGTTCGGGGCATAGATATTTACAATTGTTAGATCTTCTTGTTGGATAGACCCTTTAAGTAGGATATAGTGTCCTTCCTCATCTCTTATTACAGTCTTTGTTTTAAAATCTAATTTGTCTGATATAAGGATTGCCACCCCAGCTTTCTTTTGGTGTCCATCAGCATGGTAAATGGTTTTCCACCCCCTCACTTTCAATCTGGGGGTGTCTTTGGGTCTAAAATGAGTCTCTTGCAGACAGCATATTGATGGGTCTTGTTTTTTAATCCAATCTGATAGCCTGTGTCTTTTGATTGGGGCATTGAGCCCATTTACATTCAGGGTAACTATTGAAAGGTATGAATTTAGTGCCATTGTATTGCCTGTAAGGTGACTGTGACTGTATATTGTCTGTGTTCCTTTCTGATCTTTGCTGCTTTTAGGCTCTCTCTTTGCTTAGAGGACCCCTTTCAATATTTCTTGGAGGGCTGGTTTCGTGTTTGCAAATTCCTTTAGTTTTTGTTTGTTCTGGAAGCTTTTTATCTCTCCTTCTATTTTCAATGACAGCCTAGCTGGATATAGTATTCTTGGCTGCATATTTTTCTCGTTTAGTGCTCTGAAGATATCTTGCCAGTCTTTTCTGGCCTGCCAGGTCTCTGTGGATAGGTCTGTTGCCAATCTAATATTTTTACCATTGTAGGTTACATATCTCTTCTCCCGAGCTGCTTCCAGGATTTTCTCTTTGTCTCTGAGACTCGTAAGTTTTACTATTAGGTGTCGGGGTGTTGACCTATTATTATTGATTTTGAGAGGGGTTCTCTGTGCCTCCTGGATTTTGATGCCTGTTTCCTTCCTCACATTAGGGAAGTTCTCTGCTATTATTTGCTCCAATATACCTTCTGCCCCTCTCTCTCTTTCTTCTTCTTCTGGGATCCCAATTATTCTAATGTTGTTTCGTCTTATCGTATCACTTATCTCTCGAATTCTGCCCTCGTGATCCTGTAGTTGTTTCTCCCTCTTTTTCTCAGCCTCTTTATTTTCCATCATTTGGTCTTCTATATCGCTGATTCTCTCTTCTGCCTCATTTATCCTAGCAGTTAGTGCCCCCATTTTTTATTGCACCTCATCAATATCCTTTTTGATTTCGACTTGGTTAGATTTTAGTTCTTTTATTTCTCCAGAAAGGATTTCTCTAATAACTTCCACGCTTTTTTCAAGCCCAGCTAGTATCTTTAAAGTCATGATTCTGAACTCTAGGTCTGACATCGTACTAATGTCCGTATTGAGTAGGTCCCTGGCTGACGGTACTACCTCTTGTTCTTTTTGCTGAGGTGATTTTTTTCGTCTTGTCATTTTGTCCAGAGGAGAATAGATGAATGACAGAACAAAATGCTAACAGGTTTACAATGTCCCCAGCAAATATACTGTATACAAATCAGAAAAGACCTGAAACCAGGGGAAGAGAAAGGGAAAGAAAGAAAAAAGAAAGAGAAAAGAAAGAGAAAAAAAAAAAAGAAAAAAAAAGATAAAAACAAAAACAGAACAATACAAAAAAAGCAGAATGTGATCAAATATGATCAGGCTAGTGCATAGATCAGTGCCACACACTAGATTTTGGGCATATTTTGGTCTGTTAGAAAAAAGTGCCTCCTAAAATTTTACAGGAAGAAAGACATATATGTACAAAATAAGGGTTGATACAATGAAGGGATAGAAGATGACTGTAAAGATGAAAATTATAAAAGATTTTATAAAAGGACTTGATAAGATAAGAAGTTGTTTGAAAAAAGAAAGAAGATTAAAAAAATAAAGAAAAAAAGGAGAGAATGTGATCAGGCAGGAGACTAGAACAGAGCCATACACTAGTGATTTAGGGTATATTTTGATCTGTTAGAAGAAACTGTATCTCAAAATTTTAAAGAGAGAACAACTTATATATATATGCCAAAAATAAGGGTAACTACTATGAAGGGATAAAATATGACTCTAAAAATGAAAAATAAAAAATGTTTCTTTTTTTTTAAAAAGAGATTGATAAGATGTTGGTTGAAAACGGGAAAAAGAAAAAAAAACAGTTAAGAAAAATTAACTTTGATGAACTAATGAATCATGGTAAAAAAAAGCCATGAATTCTATGTGCAGTATTCCCCTAGCGCTGGAGTTCTCCCATTCTCCTTGATCTGTAAACTTGGTCTTGGCTTGCTGGCTGTTCGTGCTGATCTTCTGGGGGAGGGGCCTGTTGCTGTGGTTTCCAAATGTCTTTGCCGGAGCCTGAACTGCCCCGCCCTTGTCGGTCCAGGCTAAGCAAGCTGCTCGGGTTTGATCTCAGGAGCTTTTGTTCCCTGCAAGCTCTCCGTACAGCCTTGGAGGACCAGGGCAAAAATGGTGGCCTCCCAATCTCCACCCGGAGGAGCTGAGAACTTGGGGCCCCGCTCCTCAGTGCGCCCACAGAGAAAAGCAGTCACTCCCTTGTCCCCGGTCTCCGGCCACTCTCCGTGCTCACCCGGCCTGTGACCGAGCGTTGCTATCTCTGGCACCCGACCCCGTGTGGAGTCTCCAAACCCAGCAGATCCCTGTGGTGAGTTCCCGCGCCGCTCCTCCCCGGGAAGGAAGGGGAGTCTCCCCAGATCTGCCGCCTGTTGGGTCCCTGCTGGAGGAGCAGTGGCCCGACTGGGCCGCGGATCACAGTTTATGGCAACCCCAAGCTGAGAGCCCGCGCCTCAGTTCCGTCTCTGCAGCCGGCTTCCCCGCTCTGATACCTGGGAGCTCTGGCGCACTCAGACACCCCTGGTCTTTCTGTGACCCCGAGGGTCCTGAGACCACACTGTCCCGCGAGGATTCCACCCCCCCTTAGCTACTGGAGCGACGTCCCTCAGCGGAGCCGACTTCTAACAGTTCCGATTTTGTGCTCCGCGGCTCTATCACTTGCCAGAAGCGGCTGGCGGAGGCCCCGCCCCCACTGTCTATCTTCCCAAATATCGCCTCCGATTCACTTCTCCGCATGTCCTACCTTCCAGAAAGTCGTCGTTTCTCTGTTCAGATAGTTGTTGCTACTCTCCTCTTTGATCTCCTCTTGAGTTCGTAGGTGTTCAGAATGGTTTGATCCCTATTCACCTGAATTCCTGAGACCAGACGAAATCTAGGTCTCCTACTCCTCCGCCATCTTGCTCGCCCTCTCAGCAAAGTACTTCTGAGGGTTGGGAGAGAAGCAGAGCCCCCGCATGGCCCAATTTCTTTGAAGGGTCCCGATTTATCTCAAAAATTGATGCAAATACTGTATTTTGTTCCATAAATTGTTCACATTTATTTTAGTGTTAAAACAATGTTTGGTATTATTTGGCACTTAAATGATTACCATCCTGTAACTCTCACATCCCGCCCTACCTCAACTCTAATCTTCTAAGCTTCTGCAAAATGTGTGGTTCTTACTAAGATTACCGGTGCTTTCCCACTCACTAAATCCAACACGGAATTTCCTCTGTACTCCTGTGTTTGTCTGTACTGGTAGCCTTTGACAGGTGCACCTCGTTCATTTTCTGAAGTGTTTTCTCCTCTGGTTGCCTGAGATGTCACATTTACCTCAATACCACCTACCTCCCCTGCAGCACTGTGCTCTTTGCCCTAGTCTCTTCTCTCTTGTTTCTCCTTCGCCCTCTCCCCTTTTCTATCAAACTCTCCATAGGCTTCAAATACTTTTGTAAGCTATGGATTCCAATTTATATCTCCAAGCTTGACTTCTCCCCTGAGCTCTGCACTCTTTTATCTAACCATGGATGTGAAATTTTCACTGGTGTGTGTAACAGCTCCTCAGACTTCATGTACCTAAACAGACATCTGTTGTGCCTTTTTTTTTTTTAATTTTTTTTTTGAGTTTTTTTTATTCATTGTTTTGGGTGCTTAGTGGGCCCTTGCATTCTGGGTCTTCAGTTTTGGGGAAAAAATTTTATTATTTCTTTGAAATAAGTCCTGAAAAGGATTGTTATTAAGATGTTCTGAAAGTCTACTAAGACGTTAGGTTTCCTAGATGGGTCCTCAAATTTTCTTAGTTTTTTTTTTTAAAGATTTTATTTATTTATTTTTGAGAGAGAGACAGAGAGAGAATGCATGAGTGGTGGGTAGGGAGGGGCAGAGGGAGAGAAGCAGACTCCCCACCGAGCAGGGAGCCTGCCCAATGCAGGGCTCCATTCCAGGACTCTGGGATCATGACCTGAGCCGAAGGCAGACTCTTAACCAACTGAGCCACCCAGGTGCCTGATTTTTCTTAGTTTTTTAATTATCCATAATTTTATTTTTTTGTTCCGCTTTCTATGGGAATTCCTGGACCTTATTTTTCATTCTTATTTTTTAATTTCTATAAGCCCATTCTTTTTCTATTTTTCCTTTTTTTAAGAAAAAAGATTTTATTTTTAAGTAATCTCCACACCCAATGTGGGGCTTGAACTCACAATCCTGAGATCACAAGTTGCACATTCTACTGCTCAAGCCAGCTAGGCACCCCTCTATTTTTCCTTTTACAATGATATTCTGTTATTGTTTCATGGACCCATTACTATCTTCTATTTCTCAGAGGACATGGATTATCATTCTTCTGATGTTAACTCATGCATTATTTTATTTCCTCCAACTACTTTTCTTCTGTGTTTGTGTTGGTCTCTGCCTTCTGTATTAGATGACTTTCTGAAACAAGTGTGGACCCTAGATTTCTGTTCATGTTTCAGAGCACAGCCCCAAACTGTTGATATGTGATTCTGTAGGCTTTTGCCCAACTTTTCAACTGGTGAGATGGGTCATGGAGTAATCAGGCTGGGATGTCTAAGCTCTCCACTTTTTTTTTGCTGGGGAGCCTCTAAGAATTAGAATCCAGAAGTTTTTCTCTGGAGCCAATCAGATTTTCTAGAGAGGAAAGTGCCACTTTTCTCCCTGGTTGCTGGTATTCTGGACATTTAAGGCAGGGGGAAGGGATCTCTGGGGCTCATTCTTCGGAATGGAGACTTTTTTTCCTTTTTATTAAAGTTTTTATTTTAATTCCAGTTAGCTAACCCACAGTGTGATATCAGTTTCAGGGGTACAGTTTATTTTTTTAAGATTTTATTTATTTATTTGAAAGAAAGAGAAAGAGAGCATGAGTGGGGGGAGGGGCAGAGGGAGAGGGACAAGCAGACTCCATGCTGAGCAGGGACCCCAATGCGGGGCTCAATTCCAGGACCCTGGGATCATGACCTGAGCCAAAGGCAGACGCTTAACCTACTGAGCCACCCAGGCGCCCTCAGGGTTACAATATAGTGATTCAACAATTCCTTACATCACCCGGTACTCATCACGACAAGTTGCACTCCTTAATCCCCATCACCTTCCCACCCCACCCCTGACCCTGGCCCATTTGGTAACCATCAGTTTGTTCTCTATAATTAAGAGTCTGTTTCTTGGTTTGTCTCTCTCTTTCTTTCTCCTGTTGTTCATTTGTTTCTTAAATTTCACATATGAGTAAAATCTTACAGTAGTTATCTTTCTCTGATTTATTTTGCTTAGGATTATTCTCTCTAGCTCCATCCATGTCATTGTAAATGGCGAGCTTTCATTCTTTATTGTGGCTGAATGATATTCCATTGTGTATATATATCATATCGTTATTCATTCATCAATTGATGGAAACTTGGGCTGCTTCCATACTTTGGCTATTGTAGATAATGCTGCTATAAACATAGGGGTGTATGTATGTAGTGTTTTTGTATCCGTTGTGTAAATAGTTAGTAGTGCAGTTGCTGGATAATAGGGTAGTTCTATTTTTAACTTTTTGAGGAAACTCCATACTGTTTTCCGGTGTGGCTGCACCAGTTTGCATTCCCACCAACAGTATAAGAGGGTACTCTTTTCTCCACATCCTTGTTAACACCTTGTTGATTTTAGCCATTCTGACAGGTGTACCTTATTGTAGTTTTGATTTGTACTTCCCTGATGATGAGTGATGTTGAACATCTTTTCATGTGTCTGTTGGCCATCTGGATGTCTTTTTTGGAAGTGTCAATTCATGTCTTCTGCTCATTTTTTAATTGAATTATTTGGTTTTGGATGTTGAGTTTTATAAGTTCTTTATATATTTTGGATCCTAACCTTTTATCAGATATGTTATTGCCAATATCTTCTCCCATTCCGTAGGTTGTCTTTATTTTTTTTTTAAAGATTTATTTATTTTAGAGAGACAGAGAGAAAGAGTGCACACAAGACAGCGAGTACGGGGAAGGGCAAAAGGAAAGAATCTTCAGGCAGACTCCCCACTGAGCACAGAGTCCGACCTGGGGCTCGATCCCACAACCCAGGAGATCATGACCTGAGTTGAAACCAAGAGTCGGATGCTTAAATGACTGAGCCACCCAGACACCCTGGTTGTCTTTTAGTTTTGTTGATTGTTTCCTTTGCTGTACAGAAGCTTTTTATTTTGATGAAGTCCCGATAGTTTATTTTCACTTTGTTTCCCTTGCCTCAGGAGACATATCTAGAAGGAAGTTGCTGTGGCTGATGTTAAAGAGGTTACTGCCTGTGTTCTCCTCTAGGATTTTTATGGTTTCAAGTCTCACATTTGGGTCTTTAATCCATTTTGCATTTATTTTTGTGTATGGAGTAAGAAAGTGGCCCAGTTTCATTCTTCTGCTTGTGGCTGTCTAGTTTTCCCAACACCATTTTCTGAAGAGACTGTCTTTTACCGATTGGACATTCTTTCCTGCTTTATCAAAGATTAATTGACCATATAATTGTGGGTTTATTTCTGGGTTCTCTAGTCTGTTCCATTGATCTATGTGTCTGTTTTTGTGCCAGTACCATATTGGTTTGATCACTACAGCTTTGTACTATAGCTTCAAGTCTGGAATTGTGATGCCTCCAGCTTTGCTTTTCTTTTTCAAGATTGCTTTGACTATTCAGGGTCCTTTGTGGTTCCATACAAATATTAGGATTCTTTGTCCTAGTTCTGTGAAAAATGCTGTTGGTATTTTGTTGGGGATTTCAATAAATCTGTAGATTGCTTTGGATAGTATAGACATTTTAACAATATTTGTTCTTCCAATCCATGTGCATGGAATGTCATTCCATTTCTTTATGTCATCTTCAGTTTCTTTCATTAGAGATTTTTAGTTTTCAGAGTATGGGTCTTTCCCCTCTTTGGTTAGGTATTCCTAGGTATCTTATATTTTTGATGTAACTGTAAACAGGATTGTTATCTTAATTTCTCTTTCTGTTGCTTTATTATTGGTGTATAGAAATGCAACAGATTTCTGCACATTGATTTTATATCCTGTGATTTTTACTGAATTCATTAATCAGTTCTCATAGTTTTTTGGTGAATCTTCAGGGTTTTCTATACAGAGTATCATGTCATCTGCAAATAGTAAAAGTTTTACTTCTTCCTTACCATTTTGGATGCTTTTGTTTCTTTTTCTTGTCTGATTGCTATGGCTAAGCCTTCCACTTCTATGTTGAATAAAAGGGTGAGAGTGGACATCCTTATCTTTTCCTGACCTTAGGGGAAAAATTCTCAATTTTTCCTCATTAAGGATGATATTAGCTATGGCTTTTCATATATGGCCTTTATTATGCTGAGGTATATTTTCTGTAAACCTACTTTGCTGAGGGTTTTTACCATGATTGGATGTTATATTTTGTCAAATGCTTTTCCTGTATCTATTGAGAGGATTATGTGGTTCTTATCCTTTCTTTCTTTCTTTTCTTTTTTTTTAGGGAAAGAAAGAGAGAATGTTGTGTGTGTATGGGGGGAGGAGCAGAGGGAGAGGGAGAGAAAGAATCTTAAAGCATGTTCCACGCCCAGCGTGGAGCCCAACGTGGGGCTCAATCTCATGACTCTGAGATCATGACTTGAACCAAAACCAAGAGTTGCATGCTTAACTGACTGAGCCACACAGGCGCCCCATTTTGTTGAGGATTTTTACATCTATGTTCATCAGAGATATTGGCTTGTAGTTCTCTTTTTTTGTAGTGTCTTTATCTGGTTTTAGTATGAGGGTAATGTTGGCCTCATAGAATAAATTGGGAAGTTTTCCTTTCTCTTCTATTTTTTGGAATAGTTTGAGAAGAATAGGTATAAACTCTTCTTTAAGTGTTTGGTAGAATTCACCTGTGAGGGTGAATTTCTTGGGAGTTTCTTGATTACTGCAGAATGGAGACTTTAACACACCGGATTTTATCTACTTTGCCTTTTGCTGCGCTGGGTGCCTCTAGATCCTGAGCTTTTCAAAGGTTCTGTGGCTTCTTATGATATTTGTTGTAAAAATAAAGAAAACCTCCTTTAAAGTGGAGTCAGATGCCCTGAAGGGGAGCTTGCATGTATGTACCACTTGTCGCAGCCTGCATAACCAGCAGGAAGAAAAAGATAAGAATTATTTTGACAGGGGAGGGCACTTTTCACATAGAAGTTTATCTCTTGCATTTAAGAAAAGGAAGCAAAATCCTTCCCTCCCTGTCTCAGAAACAGAGCACTAACCACCAGTGCAGCCAAGGAGGAACGGCCTCAACCTCAAACTCTTGTTCTCCAATAAACTTTTGTCCAAGACAACCCTCTCCAGTTTCCTCCTAAGACCTGATAAAAGCTGACCTTCTCTTTGTCTCTCCAGACTTGCCATGGTTCATCAATTGCAATTCCTCTGTTAGTCTTGAGTAAACTCATTTTTTTAACTTGAATAAAATTGCTCTTTGCTCTGTTTAAAGTTAACAGTGTAATAGTTTAGGTTGTAAACTTCCTCTGCTTGGTTAGTTATTACTCTTCCATCTGCTTTTCATTCTACCTAAAATATGATGACATTGCCCATCAGCCATTGTCTCCCATTATTTTTTGTTTTTCTTTACTGTTGTTTTGGTGGGGTTTTAAAGAAATGAAATAAATAATAACATGTGTTCTATCTGCCATGTTTAACTGGAAGTTTTAGTAAGACTGATTTTTATCCAATACCCTAAAAAATACTTCAAAACAAAGTACTGGGGGGGTAGTCTTCTTAGTTTAGCCAAGCCGCCCTTTCTCCATTTTTTGAACACCTTATTTGGAATCACAAAAGCAAAAATCAGGTTCATCATTTGTATTTTCTTATTTTTAAATTTTTCTTAGAGAGAGAGAGAGAGAGAGAGAGAGAGAGAGATTGCGAGTCAGGGGGGAGGGGTAGAAGGAGAAGGAGAGAGAGAATCCCAAGCATGCTCCATGCCCAGCGCAGAGCCTGATGCAGGGCTCAATCTCATGACCCTGAGATCATGACCTGAGCTGACATCAAGAGTCAGATACTTAACCTACTGAGCCACCCATTACATTTTATTTTTAATTGAAACGTAATTTCTGAGTTTGCTTTTATAGTTTTTATACCCACGGTGGGTTCTTAATGATTTTTAGCTGCTGTCAGAAACCAAATTTCCTCTCAGAGGAAGATGATTTAGTCCAACGAGTGTGTCTTAATTATAGATCTAGGCTGTCACTTAGCATTTCCCTCCAGGATCATTAGAGAGACTTGGTTGCCCCAGAAAGTTTATTATTGTGGTTGACTGGTTTTCTGCCTTTCAAATTAGTGGTGTTCTCCAAAGTTATGGAGAATGGTTTAATTCTCCCACATGATTCCTGAGCACTCTTCTGTTGGAGCTGGAGTTCCTGCCTCTCCCTGTCTTCCTTCTTGATTGCTTCTCTTCTCTGCTTTTGTCTTTTTTTTTTTTTTGCTTTTCTCTATTATTGTTTTGGCTGTTGCCAGTGGATCGTTACATCTGATTTGTTGACTGTGTTCACCTGCCACGTACCTGAAAATTAAATGAGGATAGTAGAGGGAGACCAGATTGCCTGGTGTGAGTAAAATGAGGTCAGATGAGCTCTATGCCTATGGGGGTGTGCATGTGTTTCTGTTTCTGTTCTGCAGAATGAATGGCAGGCACGCTGCTGACTGTGTCCACGGGGACTCAAGAGTCTGCTTTAAGAGCTATAGTGAGCTCAACTTGAAGAGGGTCAAGATGTTAGAACTTGTGTGCATAAGGGTAGTCCAAGAAAATAAATGCCTTACTTATTTCCTCTTAAAGTTATTACATGTACTGCTTTTAAGCTAGAAAGTGCAATTTCTGAAGTTTAGTCTTTTTTCCCCCTTTTTTTTTTTTAAGATTTTATTTATTTATTTGAGAGAGATAGAATGAGAGTTAGAGAGCACAAGAGGGAAGAGGGTCAGAGGGAGAAGCAGACTCCCTGCCGAGCAGGGAGCCCGATGCAGGACTCGATCCCGGGACTCCAGGATCATGACCTGAGCCGAAGGCAGTCGCTTAACCAACTGAGCCACCCAGGCGCCCCGTTTTTTCCCCCTTTTTAAATGATTTCCCCTTCATTTGAAAGATTTCCTTTTGGAGAGATAAATTTTCCAAAATTGCATGGCAGAAGTATCTAATTGTAATGCTGAGCTTTGAAACACATTTTATTATTCAGCAAGAGACTTTTATAGCAGGTTTATTTTTAATTTCCTTGATCGACCTTGCAAGATGTGGTTTGCCTCATAATGCTTCTTTTTTTAAAAATTTTATTAAGTTATGTTAGTCACCATACAATACATCATTAGTTTTTGATGTGATGATCCATGATCCATTGTTCTCATAATGCTTCTTAATTTTGCATTCTTTCATTTAAATTATACTTTTAAAAATATAAATTATATGATAAGTGATAGAAGATAAAGTGACTTTAGTCATACTTTAAAAATGTTGTGGAGGGGCGCCTGGGTGGCTCAGTTGGTTAAACGACTGCATTCGGCTCAGGTCATGATCCTGGAGTCCCGGGATCGAGTCCCTCATCGGGCTCCCTGCTCAGCAGGGAGTCTGCTTCTCCCTCTGAACCTCCCCGCCTCATGCTCTCTCTCTATCTTATTCTCTCTCTCTCAAATAAATAAATAAAATCTTTAAAAAAATAAATAAAAATGTTGTGAAATTATGAATTATCCCTGGAACCTTGTTTCATTCTCAGCTGAGGAAGTGAAAAACCTGCAGCTCTGAGGAAAACTGCTTCAGTGTCAGTTTGAATCATGATCCCTTAGAAAGGCTCAAGTCCAGGACCAGACTGCATTTTTCACTTGCCTCTCCCAGGGAACTGCACACACAGCAGTTTGGACACTTTATTGGTCCTTCCCCATTGGTGAGATCTGATCAGAAATACTTGATCAGCAAGGGTCAGACTAGGGCTGGGCTGAGTTTCTTTTTTCTTTTTTAAGTAGGCTTCTGCAGGGTGCCCAGTGGCTGGACTTGAACTCACGACCCTGAGATCAAGACCTGAGTTGAGATCAAGAGTCAGATGCTTAACCAACTAAGACACCCAGGTGCCCCTGGGCTGAGTTTCTTTAAATACATCTCAGTTTCTCCATTACTAGGATTCAAGGGTTCCTCAAATTAGATTCCAAGCTGCACCGTAAGCTTCAGAGGTCACACTTTGTACATAAGGGTGCTAAATGGTCAAAATTGCAAAAATCTGCCAGAAAGAATTTTGCAATGCCAGATGAAATATTTACAGTCTCATGAAGCTGTTTACTTAGGTGACTTGCATGTGTACTATAAAGGAAAAACACTCTTCTGAGTTTCCTTTGTTCTTTTTCTTTTTTTAAGATTTTATTTATTTATTTATTTGAGAGAGAGAGGGAGAAGCAGACTTCCCACTGAGCAGAGAGCCCTATGCGGGGCTCGATCCCAGGACCCTGAGATCATGACCTGAGCTGAAGGCAGACGCTTAACCGACTGAGCCACCCAGGCACCCTATGAATCTCCTTTGTTCTTAATGCTTCACTACAAACACTTCCTCACTTCTGACACCAGGTGTGTGGGTTCTCCACATATCAAGCAATTCTGGAACACAAGACTCCTCCCAACCCACCCCCCAACATAGGAGGCCAATCTCTAGTCTTGGTTGTCAACTGTGTTTCTGACCCACCAGCTATAGATCAAGGGTCTCACACCTCCTCCTCAGGTTCTCTTAATTTACTAGAATGGCTCACAGAACTCAAGAAAAATTTACTTGCTAGGTTACTGATTTATTAAAAAAGGATATAACTCAGGAACAACCAGATGTAAGAGACGCATAGGGCAAGGTGTGGGTTGTATTGGCCAATGAAAGGCCACCCCAGAATGTGGCACTTTACATATTTATTATTTTAAATAAAAGTTACTTAAGAAATAGCTAATACAAAAAGAACACTCTGACCTCCCCACTCCCCTTTGTAACCAGAAAGCAAGAAATAAATCTCCCATATGAAATGTACCCTCCCTCTACCAGGAGGTAAGGAGACATCCTTATCACCAGAGATAGGAAATTTAGAGCCAAAAAGGCTGGGTAAACAAACCTGGTTACTTTCTATTAATTTACCATCCTCACCCAAATTCTGTTTAGAATTCCTTACTAAATGGAGCTCCCAAAGTTAAATTTTTCTCTGTCCTGTCAATTCCTCACAGATTTCTCTTTGTCTAAGATGTATAAAAACTGCCTGTCTTGTTCATTTCTTTGGGTCTCAATTTCATTATTGGGCCTCTGTGCACATGTAATAAAACTTTGATTTTGTCTCTTGCTAATATGTCTCATGTCAATTTAATTTTTTTAAAGATTTTATTTATTTATTTGAAAGAGAGAGAGAGAGAGCACTCACATGAACAAGGGGGAGGGGCAGAGGGAGAAGCAGACTCCCCACTGAGCAGGGATCCTGACTCAGGTCTCTATCCCAGGACCCTGGAATCATGACTTGAGCCAAAGGCAGACACTTAACTGACAAAGTCACCCAGGTGCCCCCATGTCAATTTAATTTTTAAGCCACCTGGAAGACCTTGAGGGTAGAAGGAGAAATTTTTCCTATCCTAAAGGGAAAAGGGCACGAAGCTCTCATGCCAACTGTGGGAATGGCTCTCTCCCAGCATCTCCATGTATTCACCAACCCAGAAGGCCCTTGAACGTTGTCCTTTTTTTTTCTTTCTGTTTTTGAGGTTCCACTACATAGGCAAATTGGTTAGATCATTGGTCATTAGTGATTATTAACTCAACCTCCAGCTGAAAGTTCCAACCCACTAATTAATTGGTTGGTTCCCTGGCAAACAGTCCCCATTCTTTTTTTTTAAAAGATTTTATTTATTTATTTGATAGAGAGAATGAGAGAGCGAGAGAGTATGAGAAGCGGGAGGGTCAGAGGGAGAAGCAGACTCTCCCCTGAGCAGGGAGCCCGATGTGGGACTCGATCCCATGACTCCAGGATCATGACCTGAACCGAAGGCAGTCACTTAACTGACTGAGCCACCCAGGTACCTAAACAGTCCCCATTCTTAAGGGCTTTCCAAAGTCACTGCCCTAACATAAACTCAGGTGTGGTTGAACGGGGCTTGTTATGAATCCAAAAGACATCATTTTCACTCTATCACTTAGGAAATTCCAAGGGTTTTAGAAACTGTGCCAGGAATGAGCACAAGACCAAAAAGATGTTTCTTATATAAATTGTAATATAATATCACACATACCTAATTGACCCCTTGTACAAGTTATTTTTGTTTAAGCTTTGGTTTTTTTCTCCTAAATTTGTATATGTTAAAGCCTATATAAGAAGATCTGAATAGGTAGAGCTCTTAGGTTCTTAATTAATAGTAATAACTCCTTACATTCATTGAAATAAATTCATAGGCCACTCCTGCCTGGGGTGCCATGTTAGCAAACAGCAACTTAGAAAAATTTCATGTTTTTGTAAATGTTCCACTTGACTGGGAACACAATGTATCCAGTCAGCCAATTCCCAAATGCTAAGCCAGCTCTGCGCTCTATACTTATTTCCTGTTCCTTCTCATCCTAAAGAAGGTTGACTATGTGGCCCAGCCAATCAGATGTTTTCTGTTTTTCTCCTCTTATTCTTTATCCTATAAAAGCTTCCTGCCTTCTGCCTTGCTTTGCACTTTTCCTGATGGAGAATGTCTGCTTCATGTATTAAAGTTTATATCACCCAAATTATTTTCTTCATTTTTCATATATTTGCTCTGTGCTGGGCCAGAGCCTGCTTGAGTTTCTTTCTCTCCATCTCTCTCTGCCCGTCCCCCTTGCTCTCTCTCTCTCTCTAAAAAAAAAAAAAAAAAATCCATTTTCAGAAAAAAATATTTCTGTAGATAGTGGAGATGGTAATATCTGACTACAGGAAAATATTTCTGATTACAAATGAAAATTATTTCTCTGGAAAAGTCAAGCCAAGCAAATGTTGATCTTAATCTGTAAGTTGGATAGATGGCATTATGTATGAGTAGTGGTAAGAAACATACGCAGAAGGGAAGGAAATTGGATATGGACCCAAATTCCAAGGTGGACTCAATGACAGAGGCTGACTTTGGAGGCACAGTAGGTGGGTGGCAAGCTCACAGTCAACGGAAGCAGTGGTTGGCACTGGAATATCCATTTCACTGATGGAACTCAACCCTGAAGAAATCAAGTGACACTTAGTCTTTGGGTGTCAAGTAGTCAGATGAAGTATGTCCACTGTATTCAGGACATTTAGGACATTCAGGAAGTATGCCACTGTACTGTGGTTCTCCAGACATCAGAAAATGGTTTGCTTCATGATGATGAAGCAAAGTGATGATTTGAGCAACTTCGTGCAAAAGCATTCAGTTAGAAGGGCAGAAACTGTGTAAAATTTGGAAGAGGGACAAAACTCAGTTTCATCCATCCAGCCATCCTTCCATCCATTCATTTAACCATCCACCTACCTATTCATCTTTAATTGCTTATTTGTTTGATTAATTCAATACATATTTATTGAGCCCCTTCTTTGTACTAAACATTGACTTAGGTGCTTGGGATATAATGGAGAGCAAAACAGATATGGTCTCTGTCTTCCTGGCACTTACAGTCTAATGATGTGATAGCGGTAATTAATAATCATAAATGCATGATTACAAATTGTGAGAAGGGTCTGAAGAAAAGACACAGTACTGTGAAAAAAATAATAGGACACTTGACTTAGTCTGGGAATCAGGGCAGCTCCCCTGTTGAAGAGGTGTTTGAGCTGAGATCTGAAAGAGGAGAAGGTGTTAACCAGATGATGAATGGGAGGAGAGTGAGTCAGCTTGTGCAAGGACCAATTGTAGGTATTTCTTCCAAATTCTGCATTCAGGTTGGTGGGTGGGGTGAAATCAGCTATGGTGGGAATATTTGCCCCATGGAAATTTGCAAGCACCACAAACAGGGCTTTCTTTTGGAAATCCAGTTGTGAGACATTTGCTTGCATCCCCTTGGGAGAAGGGGAATGCAACTGATGTGTGTACTAATCACTCACTAGGACCCAGGTGCTATGTTAGATACTAGATATATTACTTCACTTATTGCTCACACTAACTCTGTGTAGTTAGTTATTTACCCTCGTTTCATGGACATAGAGGGGACTTTAAGAGAGTGAATTTCCTCAAATTGTTGAGCTAGAGAGTGGACAAGGTCATATTCGAACCCAAGTCTATTAGGCTTTAAATAACAAAAAAGACTTATTTAGAAGAGCCCTTATAAATGGTTAACCCACTTCTGGAGTGTGTAATTTTCAGAAGTTAAAAAACAATTTTTTTTTTTTTTGCAAACATAGAATGGATATCTGTCAGAGATTTAATCATCTCATTAATTAGTGAGGGAACCGGTACAACGATCAGGCCAGTTCAAAGAGCATTTATGGAACCGAGTATTCATAGGCAGTTGAAAAAAGAAATCTTCAAATAAATGATCTAGGTTAGAAACAAAACTGATTAATGTTTTACAGGGCAATAAACCATAACCTTTTGGATTATCTCTTCAACTAGAGAGAAATCATTTGCATCTTTATTGGACATAAATCTACAAGTTAACATAACTTCACAGAATATGAGCCCCTAATTAATAGTAAATAGAAAAGTCAGAAAATGGTATATTCTCCCAGAAAATGAAATAATCCTTGAGGGGATTGTTAAACAATACTTTCGTGTGAAATTGAAAGGGCATGCAGGTATTCTCTTGGCTTTATTTCTATGTTTTGTATAATTTTTCTTAAGTGTGAGCAGGTAACTCTTACTCTAACCTGTATTTCTAACTTTAGGGTGACACAGGACACACTATCCCAAAACATGGCACCCTGGCACATTGAATATCTTAAGCCGGAAGAATCTGAGAAAATGGCAGATGTAGGAAGGTCACTCTGATCTTCCCCCAACCCTTTTCCCCTTCCCTGAAACAGGTGATGAATCTCCCATGTGAAAGGGACCCTCTCTGCACCAGGAGGAAGGAAGACATTGTTATCACCAGAAACAGGGAATTTGAGGTTTGGTAGTCTGTACAAACAAACCTTGTTAAACTAGCCCTTATCTTCCTAGCTACTTCTTCACCATTTACTACCCTTAGTCCAAACCTCTCTGTCTTGTCAATTCTTTACATATGTATTGTTTCTTTGTCCAAAATGTACAAAATGTCCCTCTCTGGTGACTTCTTCAGGCCTTCATTCTCTTATAAAAGCTCCTGTGTACGTGTAAAAATGCAACAAAATTTGTACACTTTTCTCCTATTAATCTGCTTTGTCAGTTTAATTTTTAGGCTCAGCCAGGGACCTTGAGGGGGTCGAGGACAATTTTTCCTTTTCTTTAGGGATATGTCATTAAATGTGGGGACTCTAGAACAAAGATCTGCCCTGGTTCAGTCCCTTAGTTGCTGTGTGGCTTTGGGTGAATTAAGTAACCTCTCTTCCTCAATTCCCTCATCTGTACAATGAGGGTAATAATAATCATACTTACCTCCTAGGTTGCTGAGAGGATTAAGAGGCGATGGCAGCTTGGATTAAGGTGGACCCATCTAGGCTTCTCCTGTCAGCCTTTACCCACAGCAGTTTTCTGTTTCCAAGGTAGAGTCAACATGTGGGCTAAAGTATGTTGACAACCCTTTGAGGTGGGAAGCTGATAAAGCAGCAAGCCAAGAAATAAAAGGGGAGGAATGTGAGAGTAGAGGGGTTTTTATTGGGCATGTTGATGATGTACTAGCAAAGTATGTAACTCCCAAAGAAAAGCCGGAAGTGGGACATAGAGGTACAGTGAAATGGCAGTTTGCTAAGGTACAGTGTTGGGGTCCCGGAGTCCCTACCCTTAAATAGCAGCTAATTTCTTCACCAGGGTTCTGGACAATTTATAAAATAAAACAAAGAGTGAAGATTGAGTCCAAAATACTCATTTCATTATGGATAGAGGTTAAGCTAGGATACATGGGTCTGCTAACCAGACTTCAGAATTAGGAGACTTCCCCGCCCAGTGCCTGGAGCGGTGCAGAACATAGGCCTTCTTTGGGCAGCAGAGCTGGTGGGGGGAGTGGTTATTCTCTCCAAATTTGTCAAATAAATCATTGTACTTGCCCAGATCCATAAGCAGAATGAGTAAGGGGATGGAGAGAGGCCCAGGGCTATACTATTTGAAGTCCTTTCCCAGGAAGGAAGCATTAGGAATGGGGAAGAAGAGTATCTGGGAACATAAAGGATCCAGAAGAAGAATGATACATTTCATGGGGGCTGGGAGTGGGGGGACAGAGATGCCATGTGGACCACTGCAACTCTCTGTCTCCTTATAAGCAATATCGCAAGCAGAGTCAACTCCTGGACCCTATTTGGTCAAGTTAAAGTCTAGTCTTATCCTCCTGGATAAGTTTTGGAGTGACCTCTCTTTTCTCTTGCTGTCTTAGGAGAACTGATAATGTGTTTCTTGTACACAGAGGTACAGACATTGGAATTGCTTAGGGCCCAAAGACCTCAGTTCCACTGCTGTAGTCATTAGACTGTTCCCAGAGCCTACTGAAAATAAATCTATGAGACTTTAAGAAGCCTTGTCAGTCTGGGGAAACCCAATTTAATTCAGTGAACTGCTTTATTGGACTGCCTTTCAATCAGGCTTTCTTTCTTTCTTTAATATTTTATTTATTTATTTGAGAGAGAGAGAGGGAGAGTGAGTGGAAGGGGGGGCAGAGGGGGAGGGAGAACGACAAGCAGACTCCATGCTGAGTGTGGAGCCCAACGTGGGGCTCGATCTCATGACCCTGAGATCATAACCTGAGCTAAAGCCAAGAGTTGGACACTTAGCCGACTGAGCCACCCAGATGCCTCTCAGTTAGGCTACTTTCTGTTCCTGCCTTCAAAGAGTGCACAATTGGAAGGATGTAAAGAAATAATCACAAGGAGTCTTTCTTGTCTGGGGATTTGTTACCTGAATCTCTCATGTTACAAGACTGTAGGAAAGTGAAATTGTCATAGTACAAAAATATTCACAAATAAATGTTTTCTTATTGCTCTTCATTTCCTTCCACTCTCTTTCCCCATCCATTCCACTTTGTCACATTTTCTCCTTACAGATATGCTAAATACAAAACTTCCACCCAATATACTGGAGAAGTGGATTCCATTAGCCCCGTTTGGCCAGCTGAGATCAGGGGCAACTGGAGTGTGTGCACAGAGCCCTAAGACTGGAAGCAGCCTTTCTGACAGCAGGCTCTGCATCGTCCCCTCTAGCAGCATGCATGATGTGGGGGTGCTACATTTGATGCTTTCCCCAGCTGCTCTGAGGTTTGAGCTGGACCTGTAGCTCAAACCTGCAGAGTTTGCCATTGCTCACTATGGACAAGGGACTGTAGGCTTGCTGGTGGAGTTGGAATGGTGTATTACCAAGGTGGTGATGGTGGATGGGTTGTTGAGGGGGCAGGGAGTGGGTGGGGGTTTTCTGGTAGGTGTAACTCCCAACAGAGGCCTGAAATTCCTACCTTCACAGACAATAGCTAATTCTGTGCATTTGTGGCCAATGTGCTGTTTTAGTGCACATCCAAGGTGCCTGCAGAGTGAATGCTCTTATCGAGCACACTCCTACTAATTTGAGTTATGTCTTTATGTTTTCAAGATTTTATTTTTTTAAGTTATCTTTACACCCAACATGGGGCTTGAATTTACAACCCTGAGATCAAGAGTCAAATGCTCAACCCACTGAGCCAGCCAGGTGCCCAAAATTGAACTATGTCTTATTTTGAATTACTTGTTTTGCAAAAAGTTTGATTGGACTTGAATCTATTCTTATCATACAAAAACTTTCAATGTTACATTTATCAACAAAAGAAAAGAAAGAATTGTTATGTTCTTTACATAGTTCAACTGTTATGATTTTTTGAATGACTATAAAATGGTCTTACATTATTTTCACACCAGGTTGTGGCAACTTGAAGAGATTGCCCTTAAAAATATTAATTAGGGGGGCGCCTGGGTGGCTCAGTCGTTAAGCATCTGCCTTCGGCTCAGGTCATGATCCCAGGGTGCTGGGATTGAGCCCCGCATCGGGCTCCCTGCTCCGTAGGAAGCCTGCTTCTCCCTCTCACACTCCCTCTGCTTGTGTTCCCTCTCTCGCTGTGTCCATCTCTGTCAAATAAAATAAATAAAATCTTTAAAAAAATATTAGTTAGGAATTAAGCCCCTACCCCTTCTAGTTTATCCCAGTGTGGCATACAAATAGCATGTTTTTCTATGTGGAAAGTGTTACCATTTAAAATGATTTACTTGCAGTGACTTTTTCATGACACATTTGTTTTTCGAGAACTGGGGTCATGGAATGTGATAAGCACAGTACTTAGAAGTCTATTCAAGGTGTAGGGAGGAGGTGTCCAGCTTGGAGCTTCACCCATAAGCAAATCAAGGTGGTAAAAAGTGAATGGAGGAGTTCTCTCTCAAGGCAACTGGTGAGGCAGGCTGGGCATTAGGGTTGCATATGTTTGGCTTCAAATCTCTGTTCTGTCTCCTACTTGCTCTGTGACTCAGGGAAAATTACTTAACTTCTCTGAGTTTGATTTCTCATCTAAAAATTAATACATGGGAAAAATCACAACATTACATCATGTAATGAGTAATAAAGACATCTTGGCTCTGCTTTCTCCTTCAAGAACTTGGGTACAGTTGACTTAAACATGGCATTGCTGCAGTGGGTCAGTTTTAGTTGGATTTGAAGATTTGGAGTTAGGTGCCCCTTCTACTGGGTGATATTGTCAGTAAAAATCTAGATACATCAACAAGTTATGTCAAGAGGTCCACTCCTAATGGTTGAGAACAATTCCTCCTTGGCTGATGTTGACCTGTTGTATTCTGGAGAGTCCATCTGAGTAGCACATGGATAGTGTCATGGTGGTGACAGCCATGGTGGTGGCAATAGGTCTCAGGGATTTGGGGGGTGGTCACAAGGACAGAAGAGTGATCCTAGCTGGAAAGTGCTACCGGAGAATTCATGGAGACCCAAGGCCATGCTTTCTGACGAGGCAAGAGGGAAAAGAACTAGGCAACAGGTTTCAAATCCTTTAATTTAGAAAACTGAAAATGTCCTCAGACTCTTCAGCTATTAATAGTCAAATCACTGTGTGTCTAACACTCTATACTGTCTCACTGTGCACTTTCTCTTCATTTTCCGGATTAGGGTACTGAGGATCAGAGAGTCACTTGGCCAAGCCCTCACAGCTAGTGCAGAACTGGGATTATAATCCAGGTCAAATTCTAGAGTTAGTGTTTTCAACCAGTACACATGGCTCCTGGTTACTCTGTAGTTATATTTACTCCAATTGCCATATGGATTTCTTGCTGTTGGTGGACTATCCTTGTTCATTTGCATGGCTGAGGTAATCTGAGGAAATTTATCATGTTGGCAGGAGAAAGAATGTGGGTAGAAGAGCACAGACAAGAAATGTCAGCTGGCAAGGCCACTGTTAAATCAGCAATCATTTATTTAGCAGTACTTTGCATCAGGCAGTTTTAGCTGAACAAGATACAGTTCCTCTCGGTAACTCACCATTTGTTAGGAGACGGATTCAAAAAGAATATTCCAGTTGATCCTTAAACAATGCACCCCTGCACAGCCAAAAATCTGAATAACTTCTGACTTCCCCCAAACTCAACAGTACAGTTATATAATAACCTACTGCTCACTGGAAGCCTTACTGATAAACATAGTCAATTAACACATATTTTGTGTGTTATTTGCACGATAGACTGTATTCTTATAATCAAGTCAGCTAGAGAAAAGAAAATGTTATTATGGAAATCATAAGGAAGAGAAAATACATTTACGGGACTCTACTGTAATCATTGAGAGAAATATCCACGCATAAGTAGACCCATTCCATTCAAACCCGTGATGTTGGAGGATCAACTATACGCTACAGTGAGAAAGGGCAATGACAAAGCAGTGCATGAGGTGCAGTCATTACAAAGTGGGGCTTTGAGGATTCAGGGAAGGCTTCACAGAGGGAGATGCTTGAGTGTCTCTCGAAAGCAGTTGGAGTTGGAGCTCCCAGTGGAGGCAAGAGCTTGAGCCAAAGTGAGGAGGCATGGCACAGTTCAGAGGTTGGTAGTATTGGCTGGGAGGTTTGAAGTGGGGCTGGGAGATTCTGGAGATCGGGCAAATGGGCTCAGATCACAAAGGGTTTCCTTTGCCAGGCTAGGGAATTTGGCCCATTATCTCTGATCAAAGAGACATTTTCAGGGATTTTAAACTGGAAAGCAACATGTCTGCACTGGATCCTTTTCATATGCTCTCCATTGTCTGCTCAGTCTGTACTTTCGAAGGCTGACCTCCATGGATGACATCAGTCCATGTGTTAGTTTCCTAGGATTGCCATAACGAAGTGTCCCAAGTGGGTTATTCGTTCACAGTTTTGGAGGTTAAAAGTCTGGAATCCAGGTGTCAGCAGGGTTGCTTTCCTCTGGAGTTTCTGAGGGAGAATCTGTTCATGCCTCTTCCCTGGCTGCCAGTGTTTGCTTGCTGGGTGATTCTTGTAGGTCCATCACTCTAACCTCTGCCTGTCTTCACATGGTATTTTCTACCATGTCTCTGTCTTCTTCTCCTTTTATAAGGACACCTGTCATATGGGATCTAGCTTACCCTGCTCCAGCATGAGCTCATCTTAAATTGATTACATTTGCAAAGATCTTTCCAAATAAGGTACAGGTACCAGGGGTTAGAACTTGAATATATCTTTTTGAAGGGACATGATTCAATCTACAATAGTCGGCAACCTTGCCCTTTGAGTTTTGGTTGGGTTAGGCCATTGGGGAGCATGGGCAGGGGATGAGAGGGAGGGAAGAAAATAAAGTTAGAGAATTTATTCCCAAGCTCTGTACTTTTGGGGTTACCACAGACCCACAGACTGCCTTCCTCTGTCATCTGAAGGTCATAACTCTTGAGAGGTGGCCCTCTTCACAAAGAAGTCTCTCTCTCTCTCATTCGTAATTGTTTTCTCTTCTTGCCTCACTAGACCTAGGAATGGTAAAAATACCTCATTGTTACCAGTCTGGGAGTATTTTATTATCCCTATGATTTCCCTACACTCTGCCCAAACCTGTTGTAATCACCTCCATATTAAAATGTCCACAAATTACCTAATTTGAGTGTCATTTTATTCCTATCAAGATCTTGATGGAAACAGTGACAATATTTTTATTTTAGAACAGTTGCTTAGGTAGCAGAGTAGAATATGGATTGGAAAGGAGGCAAGAAAGGAGGCACTGGGACCAGAGGGAAGACAGTATAATAATTCAGATAAGAGACGACTGGACCTGAACTTGGATGATAGCAGTTAAGACGGGAAGGAGAGGAGGAATGCACAAAATATTTGGAGTTAGAATTAACGTGGCCAGGGACAGCTTTTATAATGAATCAGATTCATCCTCACCAAATACTTATTAGATAAGGGGATATTCTATCCTGTAGATTATCTTGCACCGATTTAAAAAAAAACCCCAAAGATTTACAGATCAGTAGAAGAGAGGCAAAGACGATAGGTGCCCCCCAAACTTTTAAATAACGTGACATGGAGGTAGGCTTGGTGGAATTGGGAACGATTCGAGTTTTTAAGGGTTTCAGTGTCCTGTCCCACTGGGTCAGGATGGCATTTCTGGCTCCATCCCATTTTCCAGGGCCCACGAGGCGGTACTGGTAAGGAGTACAGGGTCCAAAGAAAACTTCCCATGCTAGCCTGGGATCCTTGAGGAACAGAAGAGGGATACTGGGCTTTGCGCCTATGCATGCAGCAAGGTCATCTAGGTACAGAATGAACTCAAGTTTGTCTTCACTGGTGTCTTTCATCACACCCCTGAGAGGAAAAAAGATGGATCATTTTTCATTTTCAAGTTATAAGTCATCCCTTCTCCCACCATTTTGTTTCTTTTTATTGGAGTCAAACCACGTTTGGGGATGTCTTTCTATGTTGCAAAGAAAAAAAATGAGAGGAGTTTATCTACAAAGGGTATTTGTGAGGGTAATTAATTTGGTTAAAGGGAATGGTAAAAGGAGGCAATTGGAAGAGGAGCTCTAGATAATGGTTTAAGTTCTTGAATTTGATATGAGGGTAAAAATCTGGTCAGTCCAAATACAACAGTTGAATGAATGAACATGATCAGAAAGCATCACATATATGGCCACCTAAATTATTTTTTTATTTTTATTTTTTAAAGATTTTATTTATTTATTTGACAGAGAGAGACACAGTGAGAGAGGGAACACGAGCAGGGGGAGCAGGAGAGGGAGAAGCAGGCCTCCCGTGGAGCAGGGAGCCTGATGCGGGGCTCGATCCCAGGACCCTGAGATCACGACCTGAGCCGAAGGCAGACGCTTAATGACTGAGCCACCCAGGCGCCCCGCCACCTAAATTATTTTTATTGATGTTAATTGTGAGCCATCTGTGGTGTACCAGCTTTGAACATGACACAGATATGAGTGTAATGTATATGAAAGCTTTATTCCTACCTATTTCTGCTGTTAGTAAACTTTCGTAATGTCCCAATGTCATTCATTCACTCATTCATTCATTTATTCTTTCAATAAATAAATATTAAGTGTCCATCACGTGACAGGCATCATCCTAGGTGCTAGGGGTCCCTCAGTGAATAAAACAAAGGCCTTGTCATCAAAGCACTTACATTCTAGTGAGGAAATTAATAGGCTATAGAAACCCCCAGACAGGGCACCTGGGTGACTCAGTCTGTTAAACGTTTGCCTTTGGCTCAGGTCATTGATCTCAGGGTCTTGGGACTGAGCTCTGAGTCAGCCTCCCTGCTCAGCGGGGAGTCTGCTTGTCCCTCTCCCTCTGCTCCTCCCCCTGCTCGTGCTCTCTCTCTCTCTCACTCACTCTCTCTTTAATAAATAAATAAAATCTTAAAAAAATATTACCCCCCACCCCCAGCCAAATGGATACGTAATGAATCAGGTGGTAATAGGTATTATTAAGAAATATAAAAGCAGGTAGGGGGAAGATGCAATGAAGGGACTGGCTGGGCTGCCATATTTATACAGTGTTGTGAGAGACGTCTTCTCAGTTATGACGTGATATTTGACAGAGTGAGCCTGTAGCTATCTGGTGGGGAGAACATTCCAGGCAGAGGGAATATAAGTGCAAAGGGCTCTCCTTGACATGTCTGCGGACCAGGGAGGAGGCTGGAGTGACTGGAGCAGTATGGCGAGGTGGGAGGACAGGGAGCAGTGAGGGTGCAAAGCTAGCTGGTTGCTCCGGAGGGCTGCAGAGTTGCAGGGAAGTTTCTGGGAGTGAAATGGGGAGCAATCAGAGGGTTTTGAATAGAAGAACAGTGTGGTGTTGCTCACTCCTGCTGTGGTGTCAAGATCTGACTGTAGAACGGAGTGGAAGCAGGGAGACCAGAGCAGGGGTGACAGCAAATGTCCTGGTGAGAGACGACAGTGACCTGGTTGGGGGTGGCTGTGGGGATAGCTGGAAGGGTCTGGATTCTGGATTTGTTCGAAGGTAGGTGCTGACAGTATTTGCTAACACAGGATCTGAGAGAAAAAGAGGAGGAAAGGATCACTCTAGGGTTTTAGACGGACCAATTGGAATGAGTAGCGAGTGACGAAGAAGGGGAGAGAAGTCTCAGAGCAGCCCATGGGCAAGATGGGTGGGGCGGTGATGGGGGTCGAGAGTTCGTGTTTAGACATATTCAAATTGAGATACCCAAGTGGTATGGGAGCCATGACTATATGATGGCATTTAAAGCCCCAGGCCTGGAAGAGGCCTCTTAAGAGTGAGTGTTAATGGAAGTGAGAAGAGGTCTGAGGGTTAAGGTCCAGGTTCACCAGTCTTTAGGCATGAGGAGGAGGAGGAGGTACCAGTAAATGCAGGGAAAGAGCATCCTGAGAGGCAGGAGGACAAAGACACAGTGGAGTTCTGGGGGTCAAGGGAACCCACGATTGCCATCTGCTGGGGGCTAGGCTCTCTGTTCTGCTGAGGTGATGTGGTTGGTGCCTCCACTGACACATCTAAGGCCACAAATCCAGTTGGTGGAAGAGTTAAGATTAAAAACATATTCTTCTGACTCTAGTGCAGTGATATCCAACCTGCTGTAGTGCTTCTCTAGGAATGGCTCTTATATTGAGGATGTGTGTGTGTGTGTGTGTGTGTGTGTGTGTGTGTGTGTAAGGTAATATATGGGTAGGTTTTGCTGGAACAAGCTGCATGTCATGCATGTCATACCTTTCTATGAGTTGTTCCTTTTTAGTAGCCTCAGCCATCAGTTTTTGGGATGGAGGTATCTTACAGAGTCCTGTGAGAAAAATTGGAAACACATTAACATCACACGTATTTTCCTTTGAGTTCTCCTCCTCCTCCTCATTTCGGGCCGCCCACTGCTCTATCCTTAGGACATGTAACAGTCAAAGTTTAGTCTGGAATTAGAGGTAATCTCCAGAGGCAAAGTCCTCCTTCAAACCCACTTACCTAGAGTCCTCTACTGCCAGAATCATGAGGACGGACACCCACGGCCCAGCCCTCAGCCTGCATGGGCCCACTGGTCATCAGCACCTGCTCCAGCTCATTTATCTGCTCACACATCACATATAGTCATATATAATATTATTTGTATTATATGGTTTGTATATATATGCCTGTTTGTATTTATGTGTGTGTGTGTGTGAAAGCCATTCGTTGGTTAAATGGAAATACTAACATTGACCTCATTTTTATAACCCTGCTTTGACATGTCTTCACTTTCGTCATACCAGGACCCTCAAGCGTGGAAGCACCTGATGGTCTCTCGGCCTCACAGAGCTCTGACTGCTTGAGTGGTGGTGAGGATGTGCTCAGTTTCAGCCTCTCACCTGCACAGTCTCAGGGTGTGGGCTCTGCTCTTCTGGCTAGGAGCCAAGTGCTGACTCCAGAGGGTGGGGTTACTGTGTACTTGAGCTAGGTCTGACTTCACTCTGTAGTGTACTTGTCACCACCATCACTTTACCCTGTAAAAAGTGGGCAAGGCTTTACTTGGTGTTTCCCAGATCGTCCCCGGAGGCTCTCTGGAGAAGCATGTAATTACTCCTGGGGTGTGATCTAACCGAGTTTCATTTTGTCAGCTCTATCATTCTGATAGGCATTTTTGAGCTCATTGTAAAACACTTAAAAAAACCCCACCAGGTACTTAAGAATCTTTTGTGGTTTTAATATAATCAGATAATGCTGTGAAAGCACTTTAATTGGCCTTAAAGAAATAAAAATTTGTGATCGCTTAATGGAAATGTGTGGAATTTGATGTCTATTACATTTGAACAGTGTGATGGAAGTCGACACTCCTTAGTACTGCATTATATCCTATTTATAAATTATTGGTGATTGTTTTTATTCACTAAGGACACACATCTGCTAAAGGATGGCTGGTTGGCGAAATTGTGATTGCTGTTTATATTTAAAAAGTCATACAAGTGCAATTGTTTAAAATGCTCACTAATCTAAAACTTGCCCTGCTTTAACGAGGTATGATAATAACAGCTGTCAATTTATAGCCTTCACTGTGTGCCAAGAAGGGTGGTAAGTGCTTGGCGGATGTCCATCCTACAAAATCCTTGTGAAAGAGGTTTCATTATCCCCACTGTAGAGATGAAATGGCTGAGATTCAGAGAGGTCCTCACAAAGATAATGAGTTTTAGGGTTAGGATCGGACCCCGGTAGCCCTGACCCCATCATTTGTGCTCTTACAGTGAAAACGGACAATTTGGTGTCCAGTGTCTAAAAAAATTTTTACAGGCATTTCTCAAAGGTTACCATCTCCCCAGAACTCAACTTTATCACACAGTGTGCATTATTCCAATAACTTTCTTTGGAAGCGGCACAAAATTCTACTTCTAGAAATAAATGATAAGATTTAGAAGCAAATAAACTAGACTAGACTTAGAGTAGAACAGAATAGAGGATCCTGAAGTTTCAATAATTTCAGTTAATCTGAGAAATGTGATTATATCTTGTTGTCCAATTCTCATCCACAGAATCAAAACCTTTTTCCCACTCTTTTATCACGTTAGCGATATAAGCACACCCATGATAATATTACCCATATATGAAGTTAAGTATCCATTAAACTCTTTTGATATTTTGTGTTACTTTAGCTCATATCTGTTCCATTTGGGCTAAATCGCAAAGCACTAATTCGAAGACTCAGTTGATCACATAGGGCTTTAAAAGAGAGTCAAGTACCTTTGAATACTCTTGTGGCCCAGCGTGCTTGGAGCTCTGTGCCCGCTAAGATGGATCCTTTAAGGCTGATGAGGCCAATGATAGCTAGTGTTGTTCTCTCTAGGTTTGAAGGAAAAACCTGCTTGTACAGGAATATCTTCTTTGTACAAAGGCTTTTAAGAGGTTCTTCGAGAAAGGGAAAAGAAAATGTGTATCCTGTAGCGAAGATCACAATATCGATGTTTTCTTCCACTGTTCCATCTTCAAAGAGAGCAGAGGTTTCTGTAAATTCCTTCAAGCTGGTTTTCATGGTGACTGTCCCACAAAGGATACAGGTTGGCAGTTCATCATTCACAATGAATTTTGATTTTTTCCTTTGACACAGAAGAGAAAATTATTCATTGTAGTTATATCTGTGAGATAGTTGAGCAAATCATTTATTTGGTCAATTCAAGGACACTATCTGCCAAGCCAAGGGAGTGAATTGACCAATGTCTAGTTTAAAGTTTCCTATCCAACTTACTGTTGCAATAACACGTTTTGTGTTCCTACTTCCAGTAGAAGGCATGTGGACAATGTTTAAACCTATTCTTTCCTGCTTGGGGTTTAAAATTCTCTTGAAATTCATTTCTGGAGCAATGCTTTTCTTGAAGCATCAGGATCAAGTATACAACAAACCATTTAATAATCAGTTTTGGGTCTCACCTCACCCAGGCCTCAAAGGATTGACATTAGGCAAAGAGGAAGTTACCAAGAAACTTTTGAATAAAAATAAAAATCTGAATCGATTTATGCTGATAAATATTTTCATTATGAACATCATTCTATCTAATCACAACAGACATAATGTCTTTGTAAAATTGACATATCTGGGTACCCGGGTGGCTCAGTTGGTTAAGCGACCGACTCTTGATTTTGGTTCAGGTCATGATTCCCGGGTCATACGGTCAACCCCACATGGGGCTCTGTGCTGGGTGTCGAGGCTACTGGGAATTCTCTCCCTTGGTCCCTTTCTCCCTCCCCCGCTCACACATGTGCACACAGTCTCTCTTTCTCACTCTCGCTAAAAAAAAAAAAAAAAAAAAAGACAAATTATCCATTGCCATTAATTTTCTTTATAAGTTGAGAGCTGTCTTACCAAAGAAAAATATTTGGGTCAAGCATAAAATAAAAGTCACATTTAATGACCTTATATTCATTTCAAAGGTTTTCTTTCTCTTGCCATGTGCAACTTTATACAGATATATAGTAAAATATGTAATTCTAGGAATTCCTGTTGGAAATGCATCATCTAATCATTCAGCCAGAGAAGACATTTATTAAAAGTTAGCTGGCCATCTGTACTTATGATGCTGCAAATATTCCATTTGTAGATGGCAGCCATTCCAAGATTCCTCAAAGCCAATTTTAATTTCCTGATTTTCAAGCTCGAAATGTAAAGTTTTTATCCTTCGTTTTCTTCTAGCTTAATGAATTACTTACTACTTTTGTTACCAGAGAATATTCCCATTTCAAGGACTGTTGTGGTACCTGATGGACATTGTCTTAATTAAGGAGCTAAACTCAGAACAGAATAAACAAAGCAGCATAATAATTATTGAAGATTTTGAGTTCTGAATAAAGCAGAATGAAAAATAATTTTCCCATTAAATAAAAAAATTTAAGTACCCCTTTGTAATACTTAATCCATAATTCTCATGGTTAAGTCTTTTATTCAATTGCCTCTCTTGAATCCAGTTTAGTACACACGAGGGCAGAACTTGTGCAGTAAAATTAAGCCATCTTCTTGTAATCACCATAGTAAGTGGGTAGCCCCCAGCTGAAGAGCGGTGGAGAACCCAGGCACCAGTTCTGGTACTGAGAAGTACCTAAAAAGGAAGGAAGGATAAATATATGTACATCAGTTTGTAGTATTTTTCCTTGGTGTGTTTCAAATGTTGTTATAACATCTGTCCTTTTTTAAAAAGTTTTTTTAAATTTTAATTCCAGTTAGTTAACATACAGTGTTATAGTAGTTTCAGGTGTACAATATAGTGATTCAACAATTCCATACATCACCCGGTGCTCATCACCACAGGTGCGCTCCTTCATCCCAATCAGCTATTTCACCCATCCCCCCACCCACCTCCCCTCTGGGAACCATCAGTTTGTTCTTCATAGTTAAGAGTCTGTTTCTTGATTTGTCTCTCTTTCTCTCTCTTATTTTTTCCCCTTTGCTTGTTTGTTTTGTTTCTTAAATTCTACATATGAGTGAAATCATTTAGTATTTGTCTTTTCCTGACTGACTCATTTTGCTTATCAGCATAATACTCTCTTAGCTCCATCTATGTTGTTGTGAATGGCAAGATTTCATTCACAACATCTGTTCTTAACTGGTAAATTTGTACATAGATCTATAAATGACTGTCTCTATTGTTGCCATTGTTTTTGTAAATCACTTTTATCTGATCTATATATCTGTTAAGTATTTTTATCATATTCACTATGAAAAATTATAGGACTAGTAGCTATGCACTATTCATCAGGCAGGTTTTTTTTTAACATCTAAGTAATATAGAATTTAAAGCGATGTTTTGAGAAAGCTATTTTAACTGAGTTAAATAAAAATCTATTCTTTCCAGATCGAATCATTGTCCTATAATTTATGTTAAAGTGGAACAGATTTCTAATTTGTGAATCTATGCTTGGACACTCTAAAATCATTACAGACACTTCGTGGGCAGAGTAAAGGTTTCTTTTATTTTAAAAACAAGCATGGTCAGAAAACAACTTCCCTTTTCTATGTTTCTATGGGGGTTTCGCCAGAATTGCAAAGGGAGAGCGTGAAAGAAAGATAATTGGTCTGGGTGGAATCGTTTGTCCATTTGGTCTTCTTTCTGACACAGTGTCTCTGAAGGATGCCTAGTGGTCTGATATCCAGACAATTTCCTAGACCCCTCTTGGAGATGGTTCAATCCTGTCACTTGTGGATTTGTCGCACTCTTGCTGCGTCCACATGATTTAGCCGTTGGCCACTGTGTTTTATAATGATGGTGGGGTGAGGGTATGGATTCACGCAGGTGTACCTGAGCTGCCGTTCGACTCAGTTCCACTGCCACGTCCCCTGCAGTGTTCCCAAGACCGATCACTAACACGCGCTTGCCTTGAAAGCCTTCTGGGCTCTTGTACTCCTGACTGTGCAGGATCTGGCCTTTAAATTTATGAATACCTGAGGGGAAGGAGGGATCAGAAAATCAGAAGTATCTAAAGCTGTAATTCCCTAGGAGGCAGGCATGGGGTCTGTAGGAAGAGGGAAGTTCCGGACATATGTCAGCCTTTTGCTCCTGCTGCTAATTGCAGGAAGTAGAAGCAGCACACCATCTCCCTCTCCACTGGATTCTGTGAGCCCAGATATAGATTTAGTACAACCTGCAGGAGATTGACAAGTACGGGAGAATTTGTATTCCACATGAGTGCTCCCTTTGAAAGCAAATACTTGGGGAAATCAAGCTCACTGCAGACAATAACAAACCTCTCATGCATGACCCTGAACATCATAAGCAAGAAATAGACTGCATTTTACCCAACAGATATAGTCTATGAGAATATGGTTTGTGTACATAACACATTTACAGATTGAATTTTAGTTCAATTATAATTTTCCACAAAATAAATTTTGTGGCAAGTTCTCTTGTACATAAAGTAATAATTTTTGTGGTTTAGGCTTGCTACTTATTCTTAATGTAATTTTACTTTATTCTTTATTATATGCTTAATGCTTTATTATACCGTGCGCTTATTTATACTCTTTTCTTACATTATTTATATTTGTGTTACTGACCACCTTTCAAGTTCTTAACACTCTGTTAATAGAAGTATCACTATTATGGTATTTATGTATATGAGAAGGTTCTCAAATATTTCTTCTCTTGATTTATTTTTGGTAACTATCTCCTTGGCATCTATAAAGGACATAAACCATGGATTCATATAAATGAAGACTGGTAGTAACAGAAGAAGTAGAGGTGTTTCCAGTGGCAGCTGCAGCCACGGGGAATTATGAGGTGGCAGAAGGAACAAGAGCGATGGGGGCAGTGACTGTCAGACCCACAGATGGGTGAGACGAAGTTCTGACAATGAATCTGAAAGGGAAGCTCTGCAGTTCAGAGGGTTTGACAGCCTTTCACCCCAATACTTCAAGCATTTCTGAAATTTTAAAATAAAAAGAAGGGGTGCCTGGTTGGTGCAGTTGGTTAAGCGCCCAACTCTTGGTTTCAGCACAGGTGGTGGTCTCAGGGTTGTGATCTCAGGTTCATGAGATCAAGCCCGCAGCAGGTTCCGCACTCGGCGGGGAGTCTAAGACTCTCTCTCCCTGTCCCTCTGTCCCTTCCCCCAAATAGACATAGGGGGCGCCTGGGTGGCTCAGTCAGTTAAGCGTCTGCCTTCAGCTCAGGTCATGATCCCAGGGTCCTGGGATCGAGTCCCGCATTGGGCTCCCTGCTCGGCGGGGAGCCCACGTCTCCCTTTGCCTGCAGCTCCCCCTGCTTGTGCTCGTGCTCTCTCTCTGACAAATAAATAAATAAATAAATAAAATCTTAAAAAAATAAAATAAATAGAAATAAATCTAAAAAATAAAAAGATGAAACTGTCTCCCAGAATATATCATTCTCCTATCATACAGTGATTGATTGATTTACCTAATAACATTTGTTGCATAAGTAATATGTGTAACACAATATTTTAATTGGATTCTTTGCCTCCTACGGCCCCCCAAGCTGGAAACTGAATACAATGCTGGCCGTATTCCAAGGGATGTATTAAATCCACTGTGCAGAATTTGCAAAGAATGTGTCTGCAGACCTGTTTTGGGGATCCCTAGCCCCTCACTCACTTTTGGGGATTGGAGTTGAAGTGGCCAGGAGCTGGAAATTGGAGAATTTCAGGAAAGAACTTAAAGTGCTGTGACATTTTCTGTCCCCTGGACATGGGGGCGGGTTTGAGGGGCTGCAAGGAGACCGCTGTGAGACCTTGACCCTTGGAGTCTCTGAAGCCTGGGGCCTGGTGTTTGACCCAAGCTTGACAGGCTGTGGCTACAGCTGCTTGCAAGGGGAGCTGGCTACCCTGGTAGCAAGTTTTTCCTCCTCCAGCTCAACATCAGTCTTAAAACTACTTGTGAAAGATCCATGGTGATTAGTGAAAAGCAGCAAAGGCATCTTTGTTTTTTTTTTTGAGAATCTTTTGAAGATTTTATTTTTTTAAATTTTTATTTATTTGTCAGAGAGAGAGCACAAGCCGGGGGCGGGGAGAGGCAGAGGGAGAAGTAGGCTCCCCGCTGAGCAGGACTCAATCCCAGGACCTCAAGATCATGACCTGAGTTGAAGGCAGATGCTTAACCGACTGAGTCACCCAGATGCCCCAGCAAAAAAGGCATCTTAAAAAGAGTAAACCTTGGCCAGATGTCCGAGGGGTTTTGACAGCATTTGAAATCATTACCCAAACAGTTGTAGCTCTCTTGCCTTCTGGCCTAAGTAAAGATTGACAGAAATTCTGGTATTTATTCCCAAACTGTTCAGATTTTGGCCAGGGCTTTGTCTTCCAATGCCTTGTCATTTCCTTGAGGAAATTGTATGACGACTTGATGTTATTTTTTTTGGATTGCTGTCATGTTTGAAATATTTACTTTACCACTGAAGGAGTATAGGACACGCTACCCAAAATGTGCCGCTTTGATATACTGATTATTTCAAGTGAAGGATCTTGAAAAACAGCAAAGGCAGGGAGAGGCTTTCTCTGAACCCCCCTCATCTGCCTAAAGGCAGATCCTTGGAAAGGACTCCTATGGTCATAAATCTCTTTCCTGGCAGTTTCACCAACCAGGGAAGATCGGTTCTTATATCACAGAAGAGGACCGTAGAAGTCTATACCCAGACAAACGTTGTCACAAACAATCGTATCTCCCATCCATTCTTCTAAGAGCCTATTCATCTTTCTAGAAACATTTGCTCTCCCCTGGATGGCCTACACCCCATCCCCTTTCTCTATGAAGATGGTATATAAACACTCAAATCTCACAGCTTTTTTTTGGTATTCATTATTTTCTTATGGTGCCCCCACATTAGTATTAAAAATTAATAAATCTGTATACCTTTCTCCCTTCTAATCTGCCTATCAAACTGAGGAGGGTAGAGGGAAAGTCTTTTCTCCCTTACAAAACAGAGCTGTGCATTTCAGCATACATATATGCAGAGTGGGGGTCTTTTTTTTTTTTGACAATTCACCTGTAGTTTTTTTTTTTTAAGATTTTATTTATTTATTTGACAGAGAGATAGCGAGAGCAGGAACACAAGCAGGGGGAGTGGGAGAGGGAGAAGCAGGCTTCCCGTGGAGCGGGGAGCCCGATGCGGGGCTCCATCCCAGGACCCTGGGATCACGACCTGAGCCGAAGGCAGAAGCTTAACCGACTGAGTCACCCAGGCGTCCCATCCATATTTTTTTTTTTTAACAGAAAAAAGGCAACGTCAGCTAGGACACATGTATGTACATCCTCCTTTTTCTAAACCAGAGCAGTAAGAAACTTTAACATTGTTAATAACTTCTAAACTCAGGCAGATGGAACTTCAATTTAATGCTTCATCTGAATGGAGTTGGGGTTGTTTTAGAAAGAAAGAGATTATAATCTTTTCCCTCAGAATAAATCGAGGGCAGGGAATCCTTAATAGATCCAAAGGACATTTTGTATTGCAGTTCTAATAACATTTATAGAGTGATTGCATGGATTTTTCTCACAATAACCCTTTGAAGTCTATACTATTTTTACTCATCTTACATATGTGGAAACAGATTTGTAGGGATTATGTGATTTTTGTGACATCGCACTTGCCAATGAATAGAGAGCTGGGAACTTACTTTATTTAATTAATTAATTAATTTATAAGTAGGTTCCACATGCAACGTGGGGTTTGAACTTGTGACCCTGAGATCAAGAGTTGCACACTCCACTGACTGAGCCAGCCAGGTGCCCTGAGAGCTGCGAATTTATCTATCATCTATCTATCTATCTATCTATCTATCTATCTATCTATCTATCATCTATCTATCATCTATCTATCTAAGATTTTATTTATTTATTGGACAGAGAGAGAGACAGCAAGAGGGGGAACACAAGCAGGGGGAGTGGGGCAGGCTTCCCGCTGAGCAGGGAGCCCGATGCGGGGCTCCATCCCAGAACCCTGGGATCATGACCTGAGCCAAAGGCAGACGCTTAATGACTGAACCACCCAGGAGCCCTGAGCTGGGAATTTAAATGCAAGTACTCTGATGCAAGATCCTGGACTTTTAACATCCGTGTTATGCTCCAGTACCCTCCCGTCTCTTCCAGTATCATTCTGTCATGGCTTTGTGCACGGTAAATTGCATTGTTGTTACTCAAAGAATGAATCCACGTTACAGTTTAGCAGGAAGTTACCTTTTACAAAAAAATCTTAATGAATTGTGCTCAGCCAGGTGCTTCCATAGTTATTCTCTCAAGTCAGATTTGCAGTAATCCTCCTGGAGGGGTAGTTATTCATCCCTGTCTTACAGGTAAATCCATTAGTGCTTAGAAAGGTTAAGTGATTGGCTTAAGGCCGTATAATTAATAAGTACCAGAGACAGGATTTAAATTCCAGTTTTATGACTCCAATTTGTGTTACCTTTCAAGCTATTTTTTTCCCTCAAATGACTTAAGTGATTGAGTTTGCCCTGGAAATAGAAAATAATTATATTTAATTTGGCACCAGTAATTTTTTTCCATTTCTTTTTCTGCAAAAGAGTGGGCAGAATTCTTTCATACCAACACCCAGAAGTTCCACTGAGCTGTTCTAGGTCCTGTTCTAGGTCCTGTTCTAGGTCCTGTGCTAGGCACTCCATGGCTAGCAGCTGATTTCATCCTCAAGCAACCCTAGGAAGAAGGTGCTGTGAGTACTTCATTTTACAGGTGGAGAAATAGGGACATAGGACACAGGATTTGCCCAGGTGCCAATAAACGTCAGAGGCACAACTTGAACTTAACCCCAAGGTAACCACAGGGCGAGGCTGCCTCTACTCGGACTATGGAAATGATTCTTAAACCTTTAGTTTCCATGAGAATCACATTGCTGGGGAAACATTAGGATTCCAGGGTCCCACTTTTGGAGGTTCTTATTCTGCAAACAACACATTAACTTGCTTTTAAAATAAGCACCTCAGGTCTTGGCAGTTGTTGCGAAACACTGTGCTGAGATCAAAGCCTACATCTATCATTACACTAGTTCTTTTCTTTCAGGCTGTTTTCCTAAAAGACTGTTAGGTAACTGACTTCATTCAATAAGCACGTATTAAACATACTATTGTCACGGAAAATTACTTCAAGTTTCAGCTTTCATTTTTACCATATTTTCCTTTTTCTATCTCACATCCGTGTATGGGGATGGGGACAGGGAGAGAACTGGGGACTACTGAGCACTTCTGGAGTGCCATCCCCTCATTTTGGGGAAGTCTAATGCAATATAATAAATGCATCATTTGATGCCAAGGAAATGCAACATTCAGGGGAGAGAAATTTTCAGACAACTGGGCAATTTAACACAGAAACATCAAGATCTTAATTTTTTTTTTACAGAAATCTTTCTGAAGGATATTATATATTTTATGTCCTAAAACTAGAACATACTGATAATTCAAGGTCATCCTTATAACCTTCAATTATTACATTGTCCTCTTATACAGTGACACCCTCAGGGTCTGCTGAGGGGCATGGGACTTAGTTTGCCTTGTCACTAATTGTCTCTGGAACGCTTTGCTGCTGTGGTTTGTTCATCTTATACTTATCGCCCTAATGTTATGTGTTAGGAAATGCACTTGAATTCCATTTACCATGCTCACAAAGTTTCAAGAGATTTATTAATAATTGATCAAACATAATTAGGCATTCACATCACTCATCTATAACTAACGATCACAATTGATATATGGTTGGAGAGTCACTCTTACACAGCTTCTGTGTGTGGGAGACGGATGCGGAACTGATGTCTGCATTACCCGCCCAGGGGTTCCCACCTGGGATAGAGGAGGAGCGCGCACTCGGGTGGGATGGCTGCCGAGGCAGGAGTTATAACAGAGGGATGGATAGTTCTTAGTCTGGGGGAATCACATGGCTCTTAGGAAGCAGCTTCTTCTGAACAGTTCTCAAAATGTTCATACTAGTTCCCAGTAGGTCATGAGTCACAGTGCTAGTAGCTAGTGTTGATGGAGTGCTCCTATGTGCTCTGTCCTCCGCTGAGTATTTTACATGGATAATCTCATTGAATTCTCATGACCGCTCTATGAAATGAAGTCATTGGGTGAAGTTTACCCAAGATTCTGCAATTAGAACCGGGATGTGGTCCAGGCTGCTGACTTAAGGATTTTGTTCATAACTAGTATGCTAAAGGTCACTTATCATCAAGGGTCATTGCCCTGCAGCAGATCGGAACTCCTTAGAAACCTTCCATTGAGTCCACTCACCAAGATTCCTCATTCTGGGAACACAGAGGAAACTGGGGTATCTGTCCTGGTGTCCTGCTGTCCTGCTGTCACAAATCCTTCTAGAGTCTGGTCATAAACTTAGACCTCCTGAGGAGGATCACTGAAATCTGCATGTGTGGGTTTCTTCCTTTTCCATAATCTGGGCTTTGGGGCAAAAGAGAAGGGCACACCAATACTTCTAATGCAATCATTTATTCCCCAGAGGTCATTGGCATAGAGAAACATTTGCTCTCAAAATGATCCCAAACTACCTTGCAATTCTATTTTATGTTTGCCCAGTCTCTTTCCTTGGAACTAACTCTTACAGATTATACACTTTTAAACTGCCACAAGGATCCTCACCTCTCAGTACTTGGTTGATCTTTTGCAATAGCATCTTTTGGTCAGAGTCTAAGTGAACTGAGGGTAAGCTAACCCAAACCTGACAAGACACTACCTTCCAAAAACATCAATTATTTGACACTTGTAACACATTTCCCCATAGAAATTTCTTTATAAGAGGTGCTTCTATATCTCTTTAGTCCAGTGCCATTGTGTATTTAGCCCACAGGCTTGCTGCAAGTCTGAAGCCCAATCACCATTTATACAATTGCTTCTTCGCAAAATTATGCACTGAAGTCTCACTTGATCCCTAAAACATTTGTTTAAAGTGGGATATTTTGTTAATTTGAGATTACATTTATAAGATTTACAAACATTTTGTTTTTTTTAATTGGCCCAGGTTTGCAAGCTTTATTCTTCACACTCTTCCTTAAACGTTCTTTCAATTCTTTAATGAAGTTTCAAAACTTCTCTTACTCAATTGCCTTTAAAGCCACTTATAAGTGACAGAAGAGTAGCTGTACTACATTTTAATAATCCTCATTTGATCTCAAAAGATGGAGATCTGCCAATCATGAGTATAGCTGCCTCTTGAACAACAATGGGTTTGAACTATGTGGGGCCTCTTCTACATGGATTTTTCTCAATAAATACCATACAGTACTATAAATGGTATTTTCTCTTCCTTAGGGTCTTAGTAATGCTTTCTTTTCTATCGCTTACTTTGTTGTAAGAATATGGTATATAATATATAATATACAAAATATATGTTAATCGACTGTTTATATTATTAATAAGGCTTCCAGTCAACTGTAGGCCATTAGTAGTTAAGTTTTTTGGGGAGAGTCAAAAGTTATACGGGAATTTTTGACTATGCAGGGGGTCAGCGTCCCTAACCCCTGGGATGTTCAAAGGCCAACTGTAGATTTCAAAAAATGTGCTCTTGGAGTCAAAAGCGTTTCCAAAAGGAATTTCTAAAACTCCTTTGTGGTGATAGCCTTGGTATAAGAGATGTATGGATTATTATTGTGGTGACTGTTTTGAAGGATGAAAATATTTCTTTGGATGTATAATTGCTGCTCAGTTTCTTAAAAACAAATCTGTCAAGTTTCTTTATACTCTCACTTCCTTTAAGTTATTGAATTACAGATCACTCCTGATTCAAATGACCTGAAATTCAATGACAAAATTTAAAAGCTTGCATTTTTTTTATGACACATAAGCCTTATGTGATCATTGAACTTGAATCAGACAGGCATGATAAACTTCAGTAATGGCAGCATTTATATTAATAAGTAAATAAGAAGACACCTACATAGTGCTTTATACCTCTCAAAGATCTGTACATATTATTTCTTAAGGTGAACACAGAGTTGTCTCTAATCATGAGGAATTATTTCCAATTACAGATAAATGACTTTCTTCGAGGAGAACCCAGAAGAGTAGATATGGTTTCAGGTAGAAATGACTCACCAGGAAAGGACTCCAATGGTAAACAGGGATTCAGGTAATGTCCGGTGCAAACCATGACAGCATCAAAGACAGCTCGTTCCTGCTTCCCCTCTGTCTCTGTGACAACATCCCATTGACCGGTTTCAGAGAAGTCTGGATGCTTCGTTATACTGCACACCGTGGTCTGAAAGTGGCAGACAAACACTCACTTTCTGTCAATCACCTTGGGACCTCATGAAATGGCTGGTATGGTAACCATGTTTGTTATTTCACGTGGGCCAAGCCTATCTCAGGGTAAGAGGTCTGTCAATATTGGTTTTTCTTCCCGATAAAGAAATTAAGTAACCTGTACAAAGTCTCAAAAGCTGTCCTATAGTGTAGGACCCAAAACATCTGCATGCCTTCACTGGAAGGAAGAAACACTTAGTTCTTATACCCAGTGAGGGGATGAGTTACAATACTGAATGCATTGGGAAAATGTAGGAAGAGTTTTGGCTCATTGTAATTTCTGTGGTTCAGATTCCTAGTCATTTCTTCCTGGCAGTTTTCATGAACAAAATTCATTTTTCCTTTCGTCTCAAAAAAAAAATTTCTAAATTGCATCCCGAATAAGAATTTGGATTCAGCAGAGGAATCAGGAAAGTCAGTATCTTAATGATTTATTTGAGTAAAACATGAGAAATGGGAGAAGTGAGGAGTCTTTATTATTTACCTTATTCAGATAGAGATAAAATCAGGAATAAATTTACTTAGGATCCCTTTTCCATTAGATTGCTGAATGGGCAGCCCCCATTCATTAACCTTCCATAACCCAAGTTGTCTTACCCTAAACCGAATGTATTTCAGAAGGTCAAAGTGCTCAGCAAATTCTTTGAGATAATCCCAAAATTTTCCTTGGTGCATGAAATTGGGATAATCTTCTTGGAAGGGGAAGTCGCTATAACATGACATTTCTTTGCAGACATTTGTCACTAATGATCTGTAGACCCTGGTCATCCCATCTTTAGAAGTTTCCTGTGGTGAAACATAGTTAGCTTGATGGGGTGGGGGAGGCAGGAAGAAAAGAGATTCCATTTGTAATTCCAAAGAGTTCCAGGAAAACAGCATTGGATCTCCATGCTATAGTTGTCAGAAATCACTGGTGGGACTGGAATTATTAAACACAATATCTTTCTCAAACTACAAAGAAATTAACAAAATTTAGCAGCCCTCTCCAAGACCAACATTGCCATTCAGTGATTCCATGAACATGAGGCCTACGGTCTGACTTGTTTATTTTTTTCTTTTTTTTTGCCATCCTCAATCCCTCCACTCATGAGGACTTCTTCCTCTTGCCTTTGCTCACAGAACTCCTCACTGATTTTTGTATTTATTGTTTAGGTATATTTTCTTTTTCTTGTTTTTAGATTTATTTATTTATTTCAGAGAGAGAGAGCAAATGTGAAAGTGGGGGGGAGGAGCAGAGGGAGAGAGAGAGAATCTCAAGCAGACTCTGCACTGAGTGTGGAACCCAGTATGGGGCCTGATCCCATGACCCTAAGACCATGACCTGAGCCAAAACGAAGAGTTGGATGCTTAACTGACTGAGCCACCCAGGTCCCCCACCATGTATATTTTCAGTCACTTTCTCTTTATTGGCTCCTTCCCATCAGCACTTATACTGAAGACTTTAATTTAATTTAATTTAATTTTTTAAAGATTTTATTTATTTGACACAGAGAGAGAGAGAGAGAGCACAAGCAGAGGGAGTGGCAGAGGGAGAGGGAGAAGCAGGCTCCCTGAAGAGCAGGGAGCCCGATGAGGGGCTCGATCCCCGGACCCTGGGATCATGAGCTGAGCCAAAATCGAGAGTCAAACGCTTAACTAAGCCCACCCAGACACTCTTATTTTCTTTTTCTTTTTTTTAACTCAAAATTATTTTCTAAAATTTATCTCTATTACTTTAGAGTGGGGGAAGAAAACCAAACCAACCGTGGGGTCCAATAGCAGAAGGTACACAAACCAGACCTAGTGTTTTCTTTCCACATTGACATTTGGTGGCTCAATCAGGGTCACAGTACACCAGAAGAAGCTTTTCCCCCTAGCACACTATAATCCTAGGGTTGTGACCATACCTGCTTACATACATTTGCTATTTTTGTTTTCTTTGCTGTGTATCAAAGACTGGCCCATGCCACTTTCTCCATGAAGGCTTCCCTCATACCAGTTTGAAGTACCCTCCTCCACCATGAGCTCCCACTGAACGTTGCTTTTCAATTACTCCCGAAGCATCCAGTACTTAGACCGCCTATCTTCTGACACTTTATACTCCACCAATGGGACGGATCCCTAGGTCCCTGCTGAAGATCCTGCTACTCCTAGTTACCAGGACCAATCCTGGCCCGAGGCAGGTGGTATTTGGCCACTTCCAGCCCCTACTTTTGTTGCTCAAGTCACCTAACAGCTGGCCTAGCCCTAGGTATAACCCCCCCCAGGATGCACATTCCACTCCTTAGAAGGATTGATCAGTGCCTTGGCTCTTTTTATTGTGATAATGTGAAAGCTACTCAACCACCTACCCCAACCTTTCAGGGTCTGGATTCTTGCTTCACTTCTGCCAATTCTCTTCCCAAAGACCTGAATAATCCTGTGGGCTGGAGCTCTGCTCCCTGATGCCAACTTCCATCCTTCCAAACGCGTCATCTGCTCCATATTCACCAATGCCATTCAGCCTAACCTAGGCGACACTGTTACTTTGTCTCAGAATGTCCATGGTCTAGAAATCACTGTAACTTCCAATACTATGCTTGTGTTATCAGACTTAACTCTTCCTTCCTCCCTCTTCCAACTGCCCCTGCTCTGCCAAATCTCCAGGTTCATCACTATGCTGCACACACAAGCCTGTGGTGTTGCGGTGAGCTGCTTTTTTATGTGATCATCAAGGTAGGCTGAAGCCACCATGCATGAGCAGGGACAAAGCAGACCGCCAGATTATGACTGATGGAGGTGGGAGGGTACAAACTACGCACAGTAAACTTCCATAGTCCCCCGATGTCGTTACTTCTCTCAAAGCAGGTGGGCTCCAGGTCCTCATCCAAGCAGCACTTGATGGAGGACAGGCCACTCACACCAGCTCCAATCACTGCAACTCGCCTGGCCATGGTACTCTGTTGGGGGAAGGCTGGGCTGAGCTTCTTTATATGACAAGACTGGAAGGAACCTCCTGTCATAGAACTCAACTCTTCTAGTGGTATACACATCCTCTTTGAGCTGAGGCAGATTCACATTTTGGTTAAAAATGAAATCAGACTCTGGAAATCAGACTGTTTGGCTTAAATCTTAGTGTCACTTACTAATAGTATGACCTCGGACTAGCTGTTTATCTTCTCTGGGCCTCAGTTTTCTATTGAGTACAATGGGAATGGAAATAATAATAGTAATAATATCTTAAATATTTGTTATGAAATGAAATGATTGATATGTTGGAAGGATTGTAGAAGTGTGTCTCCTACATAGTAAGTGCTCATTTAAATTTAGTTCTTATTATTAATTAGTATAGTCAGGACCTTGATCCCCTTGAGACTTATTTATTTATTTATTTATGTTTAATTTTTAAACATGTCTTATTTTATTATTATTATTATTATTTAAGTAGGCTCCATGCCCAATGTGGGGCTGGAACTCATGACCCTAAGATTAAGAATCACATGTTCTACTGACTGAGCCAGCCAGGTGCCCCTTGGGACTTTAGATCCTCTCAGTATTAAAAGAGCCCTTTGCTACCACCTAGTCCCTCTGGACCCTAGGAACTGCAGCTAGCAAAAATGTTAGTTTTATTCAAAGCATCTAGAGTCCTGAAGAATAGCTGGCCATGGGTCATCTCCTGCCATACAACAAAGATATTCCATGAATTAAGGGCAGGCCTTAATCTTGCACAGAGGCAAGACAGACTGACCATAATTTAGAAGAAAGTCCTCAAGGAAAGTTATATGGGACATTCTAGATGAGGTCTTATGGAAATGCAGATGCCCATGTTTGTCAGTAGAGAATGGAGGAAGTACATGTCCCAGGGATTTATAACCAGTTTTTCTTGGTATTATAATTTGCAAACATCGATACAGCTTTTGTATTGACAGATGGGCTCACCACTCAGTTAATCCCAGCAAATTGGCTATGTTGAAGAATTGTCTGAGTTTTAAATGAAGTGATATTACTTATACAAAAGTGCCTACCACAAAATATTTATCAGTGTTCATTCCCTAGCTCCCTAATTGTCTCCCTCTTTCCCTCTCTTTCTCCTAGAAAAGACAGCTCACAAAGACAAAATTAATCAGCAAGTTTGGAAATAAGTATGCATACATACCTGTGGTTTCCTTTAGGTTGAGGAGTAGGATTTCTAGACAGCTTTTAATCAGAAATGAATGGCCTCCGCCAACAAGAACAGTGGAATTTCCAGGCCACTAAGTAGAAGCCTGAAGTTGGTAGATCTCAGCTGGCTCTGTCTTTGCAATAATAATACAAAAGAAGTCGTCGCTTAATTGAACTGGTAAAGTGCAAAATGGGCTACAGTGAATAGACTGGTAGCAAATTGATTCATTCAACAATGCACCCTGGGTATCTCTAAGTGCAGTTACTGAGTCAAGTGTGAGGGACCCAAAGATGAAGACCTGATGACTAAATAATAGTACTAAATAGACCCAGTGACTGTCCACAAGGAGATGCTACCATATGGAGAGATGTGGACACACATGATGTCACATGGTATGTTTCTGTAATAGCAGCGTGCTCTGGGTACACATGTTTGCAGCACTGTTGGGCTGTTTAACTCTGCCTGGAGGCCTAGTTAGAGACGCTGAGTGGGCTGTGGTTTTCTGGGGTGAAAACACCTTGTCCTTTACAGACCAACTTAAGAGACTGTACAGGCCACAATAACAAACTGGGAATTTATGTCTCTTAAAATTACACAACACTTGCAGATTAAAAATCTCCAAGTGAGGGCAGTGATTTAAAAAACAGGCTTTGAAAATAAGTCAATCAGAGAAAGACATGTATCATATGACCTCACTGATAGGAGCAATTCTTAATCTCAGGAAACAAACTGAAGGTTGCTGGAGTGGGGGTGGGGTGGGAGGGATGGGGTGGCTGGGTGATAGACATTGGGGAGGGTATGTGCTACGGTGAGTGCTGCGAACTGTGTAAGACTGTTGAATCACAGATCTGTACCTCTGAAACAAATAGTACATTATATGTTAAAAAAAAAGATAGTAAGAAGGGAAGAATGAAGGGGGGGAATCGGAGGGGGAGACGAAGCATGAGAAACTATGGACTCTGAGAAACAAACTGAGGGTTCTAGAGGGGAGGGGGGTGGGGGGATGGGTTAGCCTGGTGATAGGTATTAAAGAGGGCACGTTCTGCGTGGAGCACTGGGTGTTATACGCAAACAGTGAATCATGGAACACTTCGTCATAAACGGATGATGTAATGTATGGTGATTAACATAACATAATAATAAAAAAAAAGAAAAAAAACAGGCTTTGAATCACTGAGGGAAGTTGGTGAGTGAATTAGAAATGGCAGATGTGGGTTCTAGTTCTCCCTCTGCCTCTAACCAGCTGTATACATTTAAACAATATCTTTATTTCCCTGTGAGATTGTTCCCACATTTGTAAAACAGAGGTTTCTAGTAATTTTCCTGTTTTCCCTTCCAGCCCAAGAGAATTGTTTTTATGTCTGAATGACAAGTATTTGGTACCAAAATAGGTGTGAATTGAAAGGTAGGAGAGATACTGCAGGCTCGAAGGGTGGGGGGGGGGAGGGTGGGGGCTGAGGGCTGGGTGGGGTGAGGACATAAACTGTGTGTAAGCTCTTTGTAAACTAGAAAGGGTGCTATGAATGGAAGGTCCTCTGTAGCTCAAAGGTTGCTTATAATGAGTTCCTTGGTAGAGATGAGCCCTAAACTATTGAGCTGGACTTTTGAATGACATGAAAACCCCATCCCAAACCTGCCAGACCAGAAAATGTAGGAATCATTTTTGAGACATGGAGAGGTTTGGGTGATTTGCAAATCATGTGGTGGATTATGGATTATGATTTATTTGAATCTCATCTGTTTATATTTCTTATCATCACCCACCAATGCCCTTACATTGTTATAGAATTTCCTTTTACAAAACTGTGATTTTATGTTTCCCAATGCCTGGCACTACCAGCTCATCCATCAGATGAAATCAGAGGTGAGAAGAGAATTATAGAAAGTCCCATGATTCTATGATTCCAACCAACACCTTTCTTTCAGATGGTTTCTCCCTACAACCTAACTTTGTTTCCTTACAATGCTCCTTTGCTTTCTGACTTTCTCCTTAATTTAACCCTAATCAAGAGGCTACTGAAGAAGAGAATCACACACATTTTTAGGGAATGCACTTACCAAGAAGAATATTCATCCTCTGCAAAAGCAGTTTCTGGAAACATCTCCCCATTAAAAAAAAAAAAAAAGACAACAGCAAAGAAGAATAATCCAGGACACTTACCTTGTTGGCACAGAGCAGATACTCTCTGTGTATTATTTCTCAAAGCAAATAGACAAAGACAGTGTTTGCCTTAAATTATTTTTTTCAAAACTCCAAGTCTTTGTTCTAAAAGGAAAACAAAGGAAAGCTGACTTTGATCAAGTGGTCTCAGAGTGAAACAAAACCATTTGCCTTCCCAGTCATCCTGGTGACAGCAGAAAGCGTCCCACTCACTGAGGATAAAAAGTTGTGTAGGACAAGAGCTGGATACTTCGTGATCTCAGGGGAGGGCTAAACGACGAGTTAGAATACTGGCTTTGGATTCGAAGAACATAAACAACTTCTTCCCCTTTTCCCCGCCCTCCTAAACGTCACAGTTCCGGCAAAGCCATAAACTTCAAGGAAAGCTTGTTGAGCGGCTGCTCTTCTCATGGTAACCTTTAGAGGGCGCCAAAGTCACCTCCAACGTCACAGCGTTCCTGAAACAGGCCTGCGGCCTGCCAAACACTTTTGCGTCATTAGTCCCTTGAGCCATCATAGGGGCAGTCCAAAGAATAAAGTAATTTAGGTGACTGTCACTTCATCAAGTCCTTTCATGTCTAGAGCTCTCTAACCCCAGAAATCTGATTTTAAAATCCAGAACTTATAAGGGATTTAAGCAGTGTCATCTTTTTAGAAAGGGTCAGCAGAGGGAGCTGGTAAAACGAGTTGGAGAAAGCATAAAATTAGTTTTAAATATTAGCCTAGGAAACCATACAGAAGAATAATTACAGAAGCAACAATAGAATACTAAATAGGCACCATCTTTTTTTCTTCTCCATCAAGTTTTGGAAGCTGGCCATCTTAAGTTCGTTGGTTGAATGGTTTCTGGACCAGGAGCACAAATGCACAGGGGTCAGGAGGGTAACTCAAAGGAGGAGAGGGCCAGGTTAAGATCGACTGGAAAGCACATCTCCAGTCTGTTAGCTTCAGGTAAATGGTACTATTTGAGAACACGAGCCAAAAATTGCAATTTTAGACTCTTCAATAGAAAATGAAAATCCAGATTTTTATATGAAATCTTCAGTTGGTAACAAATTAACTTTTTCTTTTGAAAAATATTAAACCCTCAGAAAAGTTGAAAGAACAGTTTTGTTAACAAACAACAATGTATCCCTCACCCATATCTTCAGCCATCAATCTCTTGGTACATTTTCTTCTTCTCTTAATACACACACACACACACACACACACACGTGCACATACACACACCCATCTGAGTATAGTCTTTATTATGTTTTTTTGAAGATCTTATTTTTTTATTTGAGAGAGAGAGAGATTGAAAGAATGAATGGGAGGAGGGGCAGAGGGAGAAGCAGACTCCCTGCACAGCAGGGAGCCTGATGCAGTACTCGATCCCAGGACGCTGGGATCATGACCTGAGCTGAAGGCAGATGCTTAACACACTGAGCCACCCAGGTGCCCTGACTGTAGTCTTTAAACACCAGGGATGCCATCAGGATATTCCAGCATATATCTCACAAGAATAGAGGCGCTCGTCCACACATTCCCATTACTATTATGACATCTAAGAAAATCTATATAAATTTAATAATATCAGCCAACATACCCAGTCTACTTTCAAATTTCTTCAGTTGTCTCCAAAGCGTTCTTATCTAGTGGCATACCAGAACTGGCTTGTACAGTGAGAAGGTGTGCATCTCTTCCAACTCCAAGTTCAGTGATATCACAGTAGCTGGACATTCATTGGTCAGGGTGGGAATTTATACCATGGAAATTGGCAATTACGCTAAGTCTGGGGTCCTCTCTATCCCATGGCTACTTTATTGGCACACCATTCTTTTTTTAAGGTATAACTGATACACAGAAAAACCCTGCATATATTTAATGAATGTAATTTGATGAGTTTGGAGTTTGGACACATTCCATACACTTGTGAAACCATCACCACAATTAAGATAATAAACATACCCATCACCTTCAATAAGTTTCCTCATGCCTTTTCGTTTGTTTTTGGTAAGAATACTTGATGTGAGATCTACCCTTTTAACAAATTTTTATGTGCACAATATGTATTTTAACTATATGCACTGTGTTGGACAGCAGATTGCTAGAACTTATTCATCTTGCATAACTGAAAATTTATTTATTTATTTATTTTTAAAGATTATTTATTTACTTGAGAGAGAGAGAGAGAGAGAGAGCACAAGCTGGGGGAGCAGCAGTCAGAGGGAGAAGCAGGCTCCCTGCTGAGCAGAAAGCCCGATGCGGGACTCGATCCCAGGATCCTGAGATCATGACCTGAGCCGAAGGCAGACACTTAACCAACTGAACCTCCCAGGAGCCCCGAACTGAAATTTTATATACGTTGAACAACTCCCTATTTTCTTCTGCCCCCAGTCAGCAACCACCATTCTACGCTCTTCTTTTTTTTCTTTTTAAAGATTTTATTTATTTATTTGACAGAGAGAGACACAGTGAGAGAGGGAACACAAGCAGGGGAGTGGGAGAGGGAGAAGCAGGCTTCCCATGGAGCAGGGAGCCCGATGCGGGGCTCGATCCCAGGACCCTGGATTATGACCTCAGCCGAAGGCAGGTTCTTAACGACTGAGGCACCCAGGTGCCCTTATTGTGTTTTTGATAATAGCCATCCTAACAGGTGATATTTCATTGTGGTCTTCATTTGCATTTCCCTGATGATTAGTGATGTTGAGCACCTTTTTATATATCTATTGGCCATTTGTAAGTCTTTTTAGGAGAAATGTCCATTCAAGAACTTAGCCCATTTTTTAATCTATTTTTTTTTTTTTTGCTATTAAGTTGTAGAAGTCTCTTACATATTTTGGATATTAACCTCTTATTGTGTGTATGGTTTGCAAATATTTTTCCCATTCTGTAGGTTGTCTTTTCATTCTGTTAATTATTTTCTTTGCTGTGAAGAAGGTTTTTAGTTTGATGAAGTCCCACTTGTCTGTTTTTGTTTTTACGTCTGTATCTTTGGTGTTATATCCAAGAGATCATTGCCAAGACCACTGGCAAGAGGCTTTTTCCCTATTTTATCTTTTAGGAGTTTTATATTTTTGGTTTTATGTTTAAATCTTTAACCCATTTTAAGTTGATTTTCTGTGTGTGGTGTGAGATAAGGTTCTGATTTCACTCCTTTGCAAGTGGATATACAATTTTCCCAGCATCATTTCTTGAAGAGACTATCTTTTCCCCATCATGTGTTCTTGGAAGCCTTGTTGAAAATTAATTTCTGGGCTCACAATTCTGTTCTATTGGTCTATGTCTGTCTTGATGCCAGTACTATCTTGTTTTAATCATTGTAGTTTTGTTTATTAGTTCTAGCAGGGTTTTTGTTTTTGTGTTTTTGGAGTCTTTAAGGTTTTTTATATGTAAGATCATGTCATTTGCAAACAGGTAATTTTACTTCTTACTTTCCAGTTTGGATGCTTTTTATTTCTTCTTGTTGCCTAATTGCTCTGGCTAGGACTTCCAGTACAATGTTGAATGTAAGTGGCAAGAGTGGACATCCTTGCCTCGTTCCTGGTCTTAAAGGAAAAGTTTTCGGCTTTTCGCCATTGAGTGATGTCAGTTATGGGCTTGTCATATATAACCTTCATTATGTTAAGATAAATACCTTCTGTACCTAGTTTGTCGAGAGTTTAAATCATGAAAGTGTGTTGAATTTAGTCAAATGCTTTTTCTGCATCTATTGAGATGATTACATGACTTTTATCCTTCATTTTGTTTTAATGTGATGTGTCACATTAACTGATTTGCATATTTTGAACCACACTCCACTCTTTATAGTTATATTTTTCCTGATTAAACAGCCAATCCAAATTTACAAATTGCATTTAACTGTGAGGTCTCTTTAGTTTGCCCTATTCTGTCACAGTCTTCCAGCATCCAAGGGTCCAATTTAAGATCGGTCAGTATTATCTAGTTTGCTACTGCTGGAACTGTTCTCCTGAAATAGCCTTTTAATTAGTGTCCTTACTTTCATTTGCTCACCTATAATCTATTCTCCAGAATGATCTTTTAAACTCATGAATTAGATTGTGCTGCTCTGATATATAAAAGCATTTGCTGAAGGGAATGTGTGGTCGGGGAGGGTTTTCAAAAACAGGAATATTATGCCATATTTATATATTGTGGAGAATGGTCCAGGAGAAAGGGAAAGATCAACAACTTGGGAGGGTAACTGGACAAATTATAGGAGAGATGTTCTTGGGTAAGTGTGAAAGGATGGAATCCAGAACACTAGTAGGAATTGCCCTTCAGAGCATAGGTAGTCACCCTTAGTAACAGGAAAGAGTATATGGACACAGCCCCAGGTGGATTGGGAAATATGGTGGTGGGAAGCTGGTGACGCTCTCTGCTGATTGTCACTATTTTCTCATCTGAGAGTGAGCTGAGAAAGGAAGTGGTGGAGGATGTGGTGAGAGGCGATGATATAAAATAGTCATCTAGGAGATCAGACTGGGGAGGTAAGGAATTAGAGCAATCTAGCAGGATTTGGGGGCAGTAGTGTTGTCATGAATTGGAGAGTGATCAGTTAGGGGGCTGAATGTTTTTCCTTTGCTTAAGGTCAAGTGCTCAGGTGGAAGTTTGAAGTAGGTAGAGAGTTGGCTTTTTTTTTAATTTTATTTTATTATGTTATATTAGTCACCATACATTACATCATTAGTTTTTGATGTAGTGTTCCACGATTCATTGTTTGTGTATAACACCCAGTGCTCCATGCAGAATGTGCCCTCTTTAATACCCATCACCAGGCTAACCCATCCCCCTACCCATCGCCCCTCTAAACCCTCAGTTTGTTTCTCGGAGCCCATAGTCTCTCATGGTTCGTCTCCCCTTCTGATGTCCGCCCCCCTTCATTTTTCCCTTCCTTCTCCTAATGTCCTCCATGCTATTCCTTATGGTCCACAAATAAGTGAAACCACATGATAACTGACTTTCTCTGCTTGACTTATTTCACTTAGCATAATCTCCTCCAGTCCTATCCATGTTGATGTAAAAGTTGGGTATTCATCCTTTCTGATGGCTGAGTAATATTCCACTGTATATATGGACCACATCTTCTTTATCCATTCGTCTGTTGAAGGGCATCTCGGCTCTTTCCACAGTTTGACTATTGCGGACATTGCTGCTGTGAACATTGGGGTGCATACGGCCCTTCTTTTCACTACATCTGTGTCTTTGGGGTAAATACCCCGTAGTGCAATTGCTGGCTTCATAGGGTAGCTCTATTTTTAATTTTTTGAGGAAACTACACACTGTTTTCCAAAGTGGCTGTACCAACTTGCATTCCCACAAACAGTGTAAGAGGGTTCCCCTTTCTCCACAACCTCTCCAACATTTGTTGTTTCTTGCCCTGTCCATTTTTGCCATTCTAACTGGTGTAAGGTGGTATCTCAATGTGGTTTTGATTTGAATTTCCCTGATGGCTAATGAAGATGAACATTTTTTCATGTGTCTGTTAGCCATTTGTATGTCTTCTTCAGAGAAGTGTCTGTTCATATCTACTGCCCATTTTTTGACTTGATTATTTGTTTTTTGGGTGTTGAGTTTGAGAAGTTCTCTATAGATCTTGGATACCAGCCCTTTATCTGTAGTGTCATTTGCAAATATCTTCTCCCATTCTGTGGGTTGCCTCTTTGTTTTGTTGACTGTTTCCTTTGCTGTACAGAAGCTTTTTATCTTGATGAAGTCCCAAAAGTTCATTTTTGCTTTTGTTTCACTAGCTTTTGGAGATGTATCTTGAAAGAAGTTGCTGTGGCCGATGTCAAAGAGGTTACTGCCTATGTTCTCCTTTAGGATTTTGATGAATTCCTCTCTCACATTGAAGTCTTTCATCCATTTTGAGTTCTTTTTTAAAAAAATTTTTTATTGTTATGTTAATCACCATACATTACATCATTAGTTTTTGATGTAGTGTTCCATGATTCATTGTTTGTGCCCATTTTGAGTTTATCTTTGTGTATGGTGTTTAGAAAATGGTCGAGTTTCATTCTTCTGCATGTGGCTGTCCAATTTTCCCAGCACCATTTATTGAAGAGACTGTCTTTTTTCCATTGCATGTTTTTTCCTGCTTTGTCAAAGATTATTTGACCATAGAGTTGAGGGTCCATATCTGGGCTCTCTATTCTGTTCCATTGTCTATATGTCTGTTTTTGTTCCAGTACCATGCTGTCTTGGTGATCACTGCTTTGTAATATAGCTTGAAATCGGGCAATGTGATGCCCCCAGCTTTTTCTTTTTCAACATTTCCTTGGCGATTCGGGGTCTTTTCTGATTCCACACACATTTTAGGATTGTTTGTTCCAGTACTTTGAAAAATGTCATTGGAATTTTGATCGGGATGGCATTGAAGGTATAGATTGCTCTGGGTAGCATAGACATTTTTTTTTTCAAAAAGGCAAAAGTGAAACATTACTTTATTCCAGGACTTCTCAAAACCTTTAATAATGTACACTAGAAATTTCTGGGGGAAGTGATGTAGTTAGTAGTTTCTTCCTGAAGTTTTCTTTTCTTTTTTTTATACTTTTTAAAATTTTATTATGTTATGTTAGTTACCATACATTACATCATTAGTTTTTGATGTAGTGTTCCATGATTCATTGTTTGCATATAACACCCAGTGCTCCATTCATGTGCTTTCTTTAATACCCACCACTGGGGTAACCCATTCCCCACCCCCCTCCCCTCTAAAACACTCAGTTTGTTTCTCAGAGTCCATAGTCTCTCATGGTTCATCTCCCCCTCCGATTTCCCCCCCTTTCATTTTAACAATGTTTATTCTTCCGATCCATGAGCATGGAATGTTTTTCCATCTTTTTGTGTCTTCTTTAATTTCTTTCATGAATGTTCTGTAGTTCCTAGAGTATAGATCCTTTACCTCTTTGGTTAGGTTTATTCCGAGGTATCTTATGGTTTTTGGTGCTACTGTAAATGGAATAATTTCTCTAATTTCTCTTTCTACAGTTGTATTGTTAGTGTATAAGAAAGCAACTGATTTCTGTGCATTGATTTTGTATCCTGCCACATAACTGAATTGCTGTATGAGTTCTAGTAATTTTGGGGTGGAGTCTTTTGGGTTTTGTACATAAAGTATCAGGTCATCTGTGAGAAGAGAGAGTTTGACTTCTTTTTTGCCAATTTGAATACGTTTTATTTCTTTTTGTTGTCTGATTGCTGTTGCTAGGACCTCTGGTACTATGTTGAACAATAGTGGTGAAAGTGGGCATCCTTGACGTGTTCCTGATCTAAAGGGAAAGGCTCTCAGCTTTTCCCCATTGAGGATGATATTCGCTGTGGGTCTTTCATAGATGGATTTTATGAACTTGAGGAATGTTCGCTCTATCCCTATACTCTGAAGAGTTTTAATCAGGAAAGGATGCTGTATTTTGTCAAATGCTTTTTCTGCATCAATTGAGAGGACCATATGGTTCTTCTCTCTCCTCTTATTAATGTGTTCTAATACATTGATTGATTTGCGAATGTTGAACCACCCTTGCATCCCAGGGATAAATCCCACTTGGTCGTGGTGGATGATCCTTTTAATGTATTGTTGGATCCTATTAGCTAGGATTTTGGAATCCATATTCATCAGGGATATTGGTCTGAAATTCTCCTTTTTGATGGGGTCTTTGCCTGGTTTGGGGATTAAGGTAATGCTGGCCTCATAGAATGAGTCTGGAAGTTTTCCTTCTGTTTCTATTTTTTGAAACAGCTTCAGTAGAATAGGTATTATTTCTTCTTTGAATGTTTGGTAGAATTCTCCAGGGAATCCATCAGGCCCTGGACTCTTGTTTTTTGGGAGGTTTTTGATCACTGCTTAAATCTCGTTACTTGTTATTGGCCTATTCAGGTTGTCAATTTCTTCCTGTTTCAGTCTTGGCAGTTTATAGGTTTCCAGGAAGGCCTCCATTTCATCCAGATTGCTCAGTTTATTGGCATATAGTTGTTGATAATAATTTCTAATAATTGTTTCTATTTTTGGTGTTAGTCGTGATCTCTCCCCTTTCATTCATAATTTTATTAATTTGGGTCCTTTCTCTTTTCTTTTGGATAAGTCTGGCCGGTGGTTTAGCAATCTTTTTTTTTTTCTCATTAAAATTTTGTTGTAATGGGTCTCAAAATTCCATGACAGATTTTTGGTCAAATTATTTCCATTAAAAAGTACTGATTTTAAAAATTAATAACTTAAAACTGTCACATATGCACACACACAAACAAATGGTCCACAAAACATTCTCCTTTCCTTCTGAAGGTTTTACGATGCATTGTTATCATTAACCAGTCTTTTACTATTAAACTTAAATGGCCAATTGACACAAACAGTTCTGAGACTGTTCTTCCACCACGGATTAAGACTGGGGTGGCAGGTATTGGGGATAATATTCATTTAGCCTTCTGAGCTTTCTGGGCAGACTTGGTGACTTTGCCAGCTCCAGCTGCCTTCTTGTCCACTGCTTTGATGACACCCACAGCAACCATCTGTTTCATGTCACGAACAGCAAAACGGCCTAGAGGAGGATAGTCAGAAAGGCTCTCAACACACATAGGCTTGCCAGGGACCATATCAACAGTGGCAGCATCACCAGATTTCAAGAACTTGGGGCCATCTTCCAGCTTTTTTCCAGAAGGACGATCTATCTTCTCCTTCAGCTCAGCAAACTTGAAGCAATGTGAGCTGTGTGACAATTCCGCACAGGTGCATATCCAGCACTGATTTGGCCTGGATGGTTCAGGATAATCACCTGAGCCATGAAGCCAGCTGCTTCCATTGGTGGGTCATTTTTTTTTTTTTTTTTGCTGTCACCAGCCACACTGCCACGACGAACATCTTTGACAGATACGTTCTTGACATTGAAGCCCACATTGTCCCCACAAGAGCCTCACTCAAAACTTCATGGTGCATTTCAACAGACTTTACTTCAGTTGTAACATTGACTGGAGCAAAGGTGACCACCATGCCAGGTTTAAGAACACCAGTCTCCACTGAGCCCACAGGGACAGTACCAGTACCAACAATTTTGTAGACGTCCTGGAGCGGCAGATGCAAGGGTTTATCAGTTGGATGAGCTGGTGGCAGAATGCAGCCCAGAACTTCAAGCAGTGTGGTTCCACTGGCATTCCCATCTTTACGGGTGACTTTCCATCCCTTGAACCAAGGCACGTTAGCACTTGGCTCCAGCATGTTGTCACCATTCCAACCAGAAATTGGCACAGATGCTACTGTGTTGGGGTTGTAGCCAATTTTCTTAATGTAGGTGCTGACTTCCTTAACGACTTCCTCGTATCTCTTCTGGCTGTAGGGTGGCTCAGTGGAATCCATCTTGTTAACACCAACAATTAGTTGTTTTACACCCAGTGTGTAAGCCAGAAGGGCATGCTCACGGGTCTGCCCATTCTTGGAGATACCGGCTTCAAATTCACCGACACCAGCAGCAACAATCAGGATAGCACATTCAGCCCGAGATGTGCCTGTAATCATGTTTTTGATAAAGTCTCTGTGTCCTGGGGCATCAGTGATGGTCACGTAATACTTGCTGCTCTCGAATTTCCATGGGGAGATATCAATGGTGATACCACGTTCACGTTCAGCTTTCAGTTTATCCAAGACCCAGGCATACTTGAAGGAGCCTTTTCCCATCTCAGCAGCCTCCTTCTCAAATTTTTTAATAGTTCTTTTGTTGATCCCACCACATTTGTAGATCAGATGACCAGTAGTGGTAGACTTGCCCGACTCTATGTGTCCAATGACGATGATGTTGATGTGAGTTTTTTCTTTCCCATTTTGGTTTAGGTTGAGCAGAGGTTTTCATGACACCTGCATTCTGGTGGCAAACCCATTGCGAAAAAGACGTGGTTTATCAATCTTATTAATTCTTTCAAAGAACCAGCTTCTAGTTTCGTTGATCTGATCTACTGTGTTTCTGGTTTCTAATTCATTGATCTCTGCTCTAATTTTAATTATTTCTCTTCTAATGCATGGCTTAGGCATCATTTGTTGCTTTTTCCCTAGTTCTTTAAGGTGTAGAGTTAGTTGGTGAATTCGGGATTTTTCTATTTTTTTGAGTGAGGCTTGGATGGCTATGTATTTCCCCCTTAGGAACGCCTCTGCAGTATCCCATACGTTTTGGACCGATGTGTTTTCATTCTCATTGGTTTCCATGAATTGTTTAAGTTCTTCTTTGATTTCCTGGTTGGCCCAAACATTCTTGAGCAGAGTGGTCTTTAGCTTCCAAGTGTTTGAATTTCTGCCAAATTTTTTCTTGTGATTGAGTTCCAGTTTAAAGCATTGTGATCTGAGAACATTCAGGGAATAATCTCAATCTTTTCGTATCGGTTGAGACCTGATTTGTGACCCAGTATGTGGTCTATTCTGGAGAAAGTTCCATGTGTGCTTAAGAAGAATGACTATTCTGTTGTTTTAAGCTGGAATGTTCTGTATATATCTATGAGGTCCATCTGGTCCAGTGTATCATTCAAAGCTCTTGTTTCCTTGTTGATTTTCTGCTTAGATGATCTGTCCATTGCCGAGAGTGGAGTATTGAGGTCTCCTACAGTTAATGTATTGTTATCAATATGACTCTTTATTTAACAGTTGGCTTATGTAGATGGCTGCTCCCATGTTGGGGGTGTAGATATTTACAATTGTTAGATCTTGTTGGATAGACCATTTAAGAATGATATAGTGTCCTTCTGTGTCTCTAATTACAGACTTTAGTTTAAAATCTAATTTATCTGATGTAAGAATTGCTACCCCAGCAGTTTTTTGAGGTCCACTGGCATGGAAGATGGATCTCCATCCCTTCACTTCCAGTTTGGATGTATCTTTAAGTTCAAAATGAGTCTCTTGTAGACAGCATATGGATGGGTCCTGTCTTTTTATCCAATCTGCAACCCTGTACCATTTTATGGGAACATTTAGGCCATTCACGTTGAGAGTGATTATTGAAAGATATGAATTTATTGTCATCATGTCGCCTGTGAAGATCTTGTTTTTATAGATTGTCTCTGTAAATTTCTGTTGTATATCACTCTAGGGGTGTTTCTCCTTTTATAGAATCCCCCTTAATATTTTTTGCAGGGCCGGCTTAGTGGTCACATATTCTTTCAGTTTCTTCCGGTCGTGGAAGCTCTGCATCTCTCCATCCATTCTAAATGACAGCCTTGCCGGATAAAGTATTCTTGGCTGCTTGTTCTTCTCATTTAGTACCCTGGATATGTCTTGCCAGGCCTTTCTGGCTTGCCAGGTCTCTGTGGATAGGTCTGACATTATTCTGATGTTCCTCCCTCTGTACGTAAGGAATGTCTTCCCCCTAACTGCCCTTGGTTTCCTTGGTTCCAAGATTTGCAAGTTTTACTATTACATGCCGGGGTGTTGGCCTGTTTTCCTTGATCTTGGGAGGGGTCCTCTCTGCCTCTAGGACATGAATGTTTGTTTCATTCCCCAGATTAGAGAAGTTCTCAGCTACAATTTGCTCAAATACATCTTCTAGTCCTCTCTCTCGCTCCACCCCCTCCAGGATTCCAATTATTCTGACATTGGAATGCTTCATGGTGTCATTTATTTCTCTGATTCTATTTTCATGGATTCTGAGTTGTTTTTCCCTGGCCTCCTCTTTTCCCTTTTTATCTACTTAATGGTCTTCTGGGTCACTAATTTGTTCTTCTGCCTCACTTACCCTAGCTGTTAGATTATCTAGATTGGATTGGATCTCATTGATAGCATTTTTAAGTTCTGCCAATTCAGCTTTCATTTCTGCCCTTAGAGACTCTATGTTTCTATTAATTGATTTCTCCATTCTAGCTATTGTCTTCACAATTGCTAGCCTGAAATTCATCTCTGACATCTTGGTTATATCTCATCCATTTGTAAATCTGCAGCATAAATCATAATCTCTGAGTCTTTTCTATTTTGGGGGTTCCTCCTCCTAGTCATTCTGTTGATGGGTGGTTGAGGGGATGTATGGAGTCCAAATTATTGACCAGAACCCAAGAAAGATGCACCTGTTTTTTTGGGACCTTAGGGTTGCTGGCCTCTTGTTTTCCCAGCCTGTCTTCTGGGGGAGGGGCCTGCCACGCTGTTACTCATGCAACCGTGTTTGGGTGGAGTTGCCCTTCCCCCCTGTGGTGGGGGATGGGCTCAGTGGGAATCAGTTTTGGGGGTTTTTGTTCTCTGGCAGCTTTCCCTGGCAGCTTTCCGTGTCTCTTCCGTGAGTCAGAGCAGAAGAGACTGTTTCCAACCCTCTGCCTCAGAGCACAGAGACCATAGTCTGTTCTTCAGTGAGCTCTCCCCGCCACACTGTCTCCATTTCTGTCCATGCTGCTATAAACTGCAGCATCCTGGGTTGTGCGCCCCTCTGCAGCGCCCCCAGTCCTGCCTCCAGGTCAGAGCCCGTCTCTGCCCTTTGTGCTTCTAAAACCTCCAGCCGCCCCCAGATCGCACATGCGACCCCGCCACTCCAGGTTTCCACCCCAGGGGCTGCCCTAAAGTCCCCTTCCCACCACTACCAGTCTGCGAGTCTGTGCCCAGTCCCCAGCGAGGGAGGCTGTCATTCAATGGTGGTGTAGGATCTCCACGGCCAGGCACCCTCCTGCTGCTGTTTATCCTCCAATATCTGCCCATGGAATCACGGCTCCCCGCTTTGTACCTTGAAACCAACCGCCTGCGATATTCTGTTTGTAGAGATCCAGATCTTCTTACAACTCAGGCTGGTTTCATGGGTGCTCAGAGTGGTCTGGTAGCTATCCAGCTCAATTCCGGGGACTAGTTGAAATGGGGTCCCCTACTGCTCCACCATCTTTCCTCTCCCCTTCTCTGTACATTTTGGCAGGAGCAGGACCCAGCATAGCTTTCTCAGCTTCTGTGGTTTGGCAAAGCAATCAAAAGTGGCTTGTGCTTTCTCAGACCTGCCTCCTCTGCTTCTCTCTCCCACTTATTTTTTTTATTTTTTATTTTTTTACTTGAGTATAGTTGCCTTTTTTTTTTTTTTGGTAAGGGGAGTTATTAGAAGTTTTTAAACACAAGAGTGTCATAATGAGAGCTGGCTTTTCAAAGGATTTGTTTGTTGGTGTTAGGGTGTCTGTAAGGATTGCCGTGTTGGAGGAGGGACTGGGCGTGCAGGGATGTGGGTAGAATTAGGTACAGGTGCTTTGGGTCAGAGGGATTTAAACTTGAAGGCTGGCTCTACGATCTGCAAGTGGCACAACTTCAGACAGGCTCCTTAGCTTCTGTAAGCCTCAGTTTCCTCATCTACAGACAAGGGTGCTGGCAGGACCCACTCCAGTGGCTTCTTTTGATGACTGAGGCCATGCACTAAAGCATTTAGTGAAATGCTTGGCACAGAGGAAGCCCCAATAAATATGAATTATTTCTACAATTATTATTAGTAGGACAGTGGGGTAGCCTTTGAGTACAGACCTGCTGAGGGTAGTGGCGGTTAACAAGGAAAGGAAGGAGTGAATGGGAGATCTTCACAAGGAGAAAGGACAGGATTTTCTCACCGATGGGACTAGGTAAGACACAGATGTCTCCTGTAGCTCTTGTTGGATGACTGGGAAAATGACAAAAATAGTAAGTCAGAGAAGTTGGTCTTGGAGGAAAAATGACATTTGGGATTTGCAGTAAAATTTATAAACACGAAAAATACTTTAAAAATCTGTTATTTGGGGATGCCTGGGTAGCTCTGCCTTCAGACCAGGTCATGATCCCAGGGTCCTGGGCTTGAGTCCCGCATCTGGCTCCCTGCTCAGCAGGAAGCCTGCTTCTCCCTCTGCCTGCCACTCCCCCTGCTTGTGCTCTCTCTCTGACAAATAAATAAATAAAATCTTTAAAAAAAATAAAAATCTGTTTTTTGTATGTGTGTGTGCTTTAGGCATATTTATTTCTTTCATCATTTATCACTGTTTGCCTGAGGCATGCATCTTAAGATAAAGCTTTTCATTAAGTAATATGAAAAATGGTACCTTTTTTGCCAGGTGGCTGGCCTCCACAGCAATGTCTGTGCCCGAATTTCCCATTCCAATCACAAGGACTCTCTTGTCCTTAAATATATCTGAATGTTTATATTGCCGGCTATGAAAGTACTGGCCTTTAAAGGTATTTATACCTATAGAAAAAGAAAGTCAAATAAAGAATTTTATAGGATCAGTGAATGAAACATAAATATTGTTCCATTAATATCCTTTTGATGGATTATTTTGGTTATTTTTTAATAGCATACTCTAAGAAAAATCCAAAATATCAATACATGGCTTTATAAGACCCAGAAATTAGTGAGTGATTATTTAATGGAGGTACTTACTCTATTTCACTAGATAATCTAGGCCTCTAGGTTTATTTACTGCCAAGTTGAAATATTGTGGCATAAAGACTTGTTAAGCAAAAGTGTAAGGAGTCATTACCATTTAAAAGTTGATAGAAATCAATGGGACAGTAATATTCTACTTACTAATATTTGACTATATTAGTGCTTTTCACAAGCAAGGAACAAGAGCAGAGAAGTTAAAGGAAACTTGGAGTCAAGTGCCTCCACTGTACTCAGCCAACTTTTTTTGGCATCTATGTGCTTGGCACTGTGCTCGTTGATATTAGGGAAATAAGATAAATAAAATGTGGTTCTTATTCAAAAAGATCCATGTGGGTTGGGGAAGTTCAGTGATAGTTTTCCTTGGTGACTGACTATAACTCAGGTTGAGTTTGCTGAGTCAGCAAGGGTTGGCTCTGAGAAAAAGGGATTATGTTAGTTTTACTGGGTTTAGATCTACTGTTCTAACTAGAAAGGATAGCTCAGGCAGTTGATGCCAAATTTCTCACTGAAACATTAAATGTGAATGGAGAGTGTTGAAAAATACTCTCAAGGTTGCATTAACACTATCAATCAAAAGTAACACACACTATACAAAGAACCTATTTTTTCCAGAAAAAAGTGATAAGACATTTAGATTCTCAGGGGATAGATATGGATGCTTGTGGCAAGTAGCCTTGTCAAGATCTGGTAGCTCTTTAGTTCACCTTGAATCATTAGATATCTGATATGAATCTCTGTTAAAACCCACCATAATCCAGAGCCTTTAAAATTTAACAATGATGCAACCAAGTTCAAATATTAATTCAGCCAGGACCCAGTATGGATCAGAGAATGGCTGAGGAGGGAGAGCTAAACAAGCTTAAGGAGAATCATAGAATCATTATCCCTGGATGTTAAATTACCTTAGATTTGCTTAGAACAGGCTCTTTTGGATCACAAATGAGCAAAAATGAGACTGTGGCTGAGTCTTCTATCAGACTAATATTTTCTCCTCTTATGTCCCAAGAAGACAGAGTAAACACTTTTATTCGGTGAATGTGGTTGTGTTAGTAAACACACTAGAATGTGTATATCTGAATAAATAGAAGTAGTTATCTTGGGAAGTTATACAGTTATTTTATGATACCTGTTATTTTTACTAAGACTTTTTGGAACATCTTTGGAATTGCCTCCAGAGCAATGTGCCTCCAGATACATGTTTTTAAATGTTTTCAATGAATTTGAATTTTTGTAACGGTTAACAATGACCCCAGTGGGGGCGCCTGGGTGGCTCAGTTGTTAAGCGTCTGCCTTTGGCTCAGGTCATGACCTGGGGTCCTGGGATCAAGCCTCGCACTGGGCTCCCTGCTTAGTGGGAAGCCTGCTTCTCCCTCTCCCACTCCCCCTGACTGTGTTTCCTCTCTCACTGTCTCTCTCTCTCTGTCAAATAAATAAATAAAAATCTTTAAAAAACAAAACAAAACAAAATAATGACCCCAGGGTGTATGTACTATGTACTAAGCAAGTCTGTTGTGAGGCAGAGAGGGAGTTGGTGAGATTTGGAGGACTCCTTTTCGAATCTGAAGTCACAGAACTTTAGAGCTCAAAGGCTTCTTTTTTTTTTTTAAAGATTTTATTTATTTATTTATTTGAGAGAGAGAAACAGCATGAGAGGGGAGAGGGCCAGAGGGAGAAGCAGGGTCCCCGCTGAGCCGGGAGCCTGATGTGGGACTCGATCCCAGGACTCCGGGATCATGACTTGAGCCGAAGGCAGTCGCTTAACCAACTGAGCCACCCAAGTGCCCAGAGCTCAAAGGCTTCTTAATGATTAACTAGCCAGGGATTTCAAATAGCCAATTGGTAGTGGCTGGTAAGATTGGTATTGGGAGGGCGCCTGGGTCTCTCAGTTGGTTAACTGTCTGCCTTTGGCTCAGGTCATGATCCCAGGGTCCTGGGATCAAGCCCCCATGATCCCCGCATGAAACTCCCTGTTCAGTGGGGAGTCTGCTTCTCCCTCTCCCTCTGCCCCTCCCCCCACTCATGTGTGCTCTCTCTCAAATAAATAAATAAAAAAACAAATAAAATCTTAAAAAAAAAAAGACAAAAAAAAAAAGACTGCAAGTCCCATAGAGCTCCGTTTGCTTGATTTGTGATGTACACTGTTGGGTAAGGTGGTCCAAGCCCCTCATATTTGGCAAAAGACCAGAGGCTTAGAAAGGTTAAGTGGAAGACCCGAGATTGTATAGCTTATTGACCATGTGGCCTAGAATCTGTACCTCCTGCTCTCAAGCCCATCCTATTCAAACTGAGGACATTGGTTTAGTTGCTTTCCAGGTACACTTTATCCTAATTTGACCTGAATTGAATGACATGTGGAGGGCAGAGCCAGCACCATTGGATGTACATGAGTTCATCATAAAATGAGTATTGGTATCACTTGCAGGTTCTATGTAGACTGTGATTCTGCCACTGGACTCCTATAATCTCTTTTTGTTCCTTCCATACAGGCTACTGTTGTCTTATCCACCTCTGTATTTTTAGCACTTTGTGGGTGCCAAATAAATTCAGTGTACTCTCTATGTCAGGGAAACTTCGGGATTCTTGGAGTGATCCTGTACCAGGCACTCCTTCCTGGGAGTTTGGAGTAGTTTTCCTGCTCAGGGATTTTCTCTGTGGTTAAGAGCTGAGAAAGGATTGGGTTGTCTTGTGGGGTGGTGAAAGTTCACTGTTGAACTGTTCAAGCAGAGGCTCCAGAGCCTCTCTCAGGGATGTTGGAGAATAGTTCCTTGTATCAGGAAGAAGACTGGACTTGGTGCTTTTGATTCAATGACTTTAGTCAAGGGCAGTTTTCAGGATGTGCTTTATCCTGACTTGACCTGTCTTGAGTAAGCTCTGGGGGCATTGGAGGTATGTGAGTTTATTGTAAGATAAGCCTTGAGATCCCTCCAGGTCATATTTAGAAGATGAAGAGAAAAATTTCCTAAAGATTTAAATTTTTGAAAACTTACTGCACATAAAAATAAACAAAACCATTGCCTCTTCTAGTCCCTCTGCACTGTCATCCAATGGAAATTTGACATAGATTAACAGGAATCATGGTTGCAAAAACCAGATAAGGAAGCTGAGACTCAAGGATGACTTAACTTGGGTCCCAAGATTCTTCTCCCTGTTAACTACTGACCTAGTGACAAATACCTCTGATCTAGCTAAACCTCTACAGAACAAACAAACAAAAATCACATCATTTTTTCTTTATTCATTGATTGACCTTTGTGGCCTCTAAACTCAGCTTTGGTTGTGTGCTACTGCTGAGGCTAACTGCTTGAGTAAGTATCCCGTGACTTAGAAGACTTTCTGAGTGATACCCATCACTTACGGAGGGACATTGAACCTTAGTGAAGCATAAAATTGCTTGCTAGTTATTTATTCTACCTTTTGGCACTTATTAGTTGTTTGAAACAAATGAAAGCCGAAAGTTGGCCAGAGAGTGCTGGTTAGAAAAGAATCCCTGTTACCTCACAACTTTAACTATTTAATGGAGGAACCATAGAAATGCATTCCCAGATCAAGCCAGTAACAAGATGGCTCACTTGAGACAAATTAAGATCAGTTTCAGAAAATGCTGTACCTGGAAAAGAGTCCAGTGGCAAATATGGGTTAGTAAGGAAACCAGTGCAGACCATGACAGCATCAAAGATGGCAGACTCTTGCTTTCCTTCATGCTGAGTGACCACCTCCCATTGGCTGGTGACAGTAAAATCTGGGCATTTTGTTACTTTGCAGACTTTAGTCTGAAAAAAGAATTATAGTCACAATTAGGTGTTGTCAAGTTTCTAGTAAGGGCTTGCTGTCCAATGTATCAGTTGACATTTCAAATGCTTTAGTGCACGGACTAACCATAATTAATAAGCATAAATTTAGAAATTGAATCGAGTTATCAGATTAACTATAATTTTCTGGATGAAAATATTCTAAGCTTAGAGTTTAGAATGGTGGGGTATTTAAGAGAAGTGATGAGATCCAAAAAGTTTGAGTGATTTGCTCAAATTCTCACAGTAAGTGATGGAACCAAGAACCATGGTCTTCGGATGTCTTTTTCATTATTTCTGTTATGTATATCTCTCCTAGAGTTATGCTTTAGTAGAGACATGGGCAATATAAATTGAAAATATAAATTTGGATCTTATGAAAGGTCTTATAGAATATGTTGCTAAAACTTTCCCAGATCCCGAGAATGATTGGGAAATTCTAACTTTATGGCCTGAATGTTCTGGGAGGAGCCCAAATTTCAGTCTATTTTATGTTTTAATTGAGTGCATATAAGTTTATAGGTGTGAGGTTCTGATTCAGAAAATATGTAAAATAAATTTACAAGTCAAATTTAAAAGCATAAATGCTCCACTGGCCAAGAGATTTTGCTGCCTTTCTTTTTCAGTTCTCAGAGAAGACAGGCATTTCAAGTCTTTCCTAATGGGTTCACTATTTGTTTTATAATATTTGAAGCACTTGTTGGATTACAACATTTGTATTAGGAACTCTTCCTTTTTTAAATATAAGTTTTCAGGGCGCCTGGGTGGCTCAGTTGGTTAAGCAACTGCCTTCGGCTCAGGTCATGATCCTGGAGTCCCGGGATTGTGTCCCACATCGGGCTCCCTGCTCGGCAGGGAGTCTGCTTCTCCCTCTGACCCTCCTCCCTCTCATGCTCTCTGTCTCTCATTCTCTCTCTTGCAAATAAATAAAAAAATCTTAAAAAAATCTTAAAAAAATATGTTTTCAGTTAATTAAAAATTAATTGATTTCAAAATAGAGTTACTTTTATCTTTTTTTAAGATTTTATTTATTTATTCATGAGCGAGAGAGAGAGAGAGAGGCAGAGAGAGAAGTAGGCTCCCAAGGAGCAGGGAGCCCAATGTGGGACTCGATCCCAGGACCCTGGGATCATGACCTGAGCCGAAGGCAGACGCTTAACCATCTGAGCCACCCAGGCACCCAGAGTTTACTTTTATCTTAAAAATAACTGTTTGTAATTAAAAATTTGGAATGCACAGAGAAGAAAGAAATTTCTTATGTGTGTACCTTCTTAAAACTTTGGTGAACATCTAGCCTTAAACTTTTTTTTTTTCAATTATTTTAAAATAGACTTGGGGCAGCATGTAAGTAAAGGAAATGCTTCAGATTCAGGAACTCTGATGCATTAAAAAATATTTCTGTGGATCATATACCTCCACTATGGTAGTGTTTCATTTTTACTGTGTCCCTTGCAAAATAAGGAAGTGGAGTAAAATATTCTTTGGAAAACTGCAATACTTACAGTTTGATTGAAATATAATTGGCATACAACACTGTATAAGTTTAAAGTATATTATGTAATGATCTGATAAATATATATACTGCAAAATAATTCCAACAAACAATAAGTTTAGTTCACATCCATCACCTCACATAGTTATAATTCTTTTTCTTGTGATAAGAACTTTTAAGATTTACTCTCTTAGCAATTTTCAAATATACAATTCAATACAGTTAACTATATTCAGCATGCTGTACATTATATCCCCACAACTGATTTATCTTATAACTGGAAGTCTGTACCTTTTGACCATCTTAACCCATATACCCCAACTCCCACCCTTCACCTCTGGCAACCACCAATCTGTTCTCTTTCTATGAGTTTGGTGTTTTTAGATTTCATATACAAGTGAGATCATACAGTATTTGTCTGACTTATTTCACTTAGTATAATACTCTAAAGGTTGTTGCAGATGGCAGGATTTCCTTCTTTTTTATGGCTAAACAACATTCTAGTGTGTGTGTATGTGTATGCCACATTTTCCTTATTCATGTATCGATTGATGGACACTAGGGTTGTATCCATTTCTTGACTATTATAAATAATGCCACAATGAACACAGGGGTGCAGATATCTCTTCAAGGTAGTGGTTACATTTTGGTCAGTACTTTTAAGGTTGTGAATATGAATCTTATTTACTACTAGCTTTGGTCATTTATGTTGCTTTCAATTCCCTGGGAGTTCCTTACCATCCCCATCTGTATCAAGGAGAGGGGGAGATAAGAGAAGGAAAACACATGGATTTTCATGCTTCTTGGAGAGGAAAAGAAGGGGAAAAAAGAGAGTATATTCATTTGCCTCTGTCCTTCTACCTTCTTCCTATCTCTGTTCTTGGAAATGGGTAGGGAGGTGGGTAAGGCCTATGAAAAGAACAATATTTAAAGATTTTTCTATTCCCAAGGATATCTAGAAAAGATTTCCTTCAAATAGTGAGGTTCTTTTGTGTATGGGCCATTGCACATGTTTATTCCTATAAAGGGATACTCAAGAAGAGAGGATCTAGGTACTGGTGGAAGTCATCAATGTTCCAATGCAATTTGTCCCAAGCTGAGATTGTGGTTTGATATTTTCAGGTCCCTTTGGGTACTTGGATGAACTTATTACTAACTAAAAATGTATACATGTGAATCCTTACAGAAAGTATCCACCTCTACCTCCAGATTTACTTAGGGTGGGTGTGAGTACAAGGGGAAAAGGAATCCAGCCAGGTGTCACCAATCTTGCCAGTTCATGATCTCATGTACAGAGCCAAGGGCTAGGCTATTGAGAGAAATAGGAAACAGGTAGGCAATACTTTCTGACTACTGACTGATGTTTTGTGTCTTACCTTGAATTGAATGCATTCCAGAAGGTTGAACCAGTTTGCATACATTTTGAGATATTCCAGGAATTGAGAATTTGGCACATAGTTTGGATAATCTTCTGGGAATGGAAAGTCTGAGTAACAAGACATCTCCTTGCAGCTGTTGGAAACCACAGACTTATAGAGGCTGGCTCTGCCTTCTTCAACATGTTCCTGTACAAACAGTGTTCGCACATGAGTGTGTATGCATTTGTGCCTGTGTGCACACATACATGAAAATGGATGTTAATTTTTAGACATTTCAAACATTGACAGAGATTGAAGTTACCCTTTCTAATGGGATTTGTTATCCTGCACTTGAGGTAGGGTGAACACTGAACACTGAATTTTATGATCTGGATTGCAATTTCATTCATTACATGTGAACAAATAAACCCAGGATGAATTCACCTTTCCAGATTCACATGGCATTATGGCAAAATACAGGAAAATAGGGAAATAGACCAGAGCCAGGAAGTAGTGTCTGGATGATGGACAATTGCTAGGTAGTTTGGTTTCACAGGGTGTTGTTGAAAGGATTATGGAGAAGGGGGTTCAGATTATGAAGGATTTTGTGTCTAAGGTTAAGGAATTTGGATTTTATAGGAAGGTGATGGCAGTGTTCTGAATGTTTTAATGTGGAAGTGATTCCTGTTATATTTTGGAAAGCTAATTCCTGTTCTACAAAAGATGAATGACAGAAGTCTGGAAAAGAAGGAAGGAGGCTGGTGAAGAGCCTAAAACACAAATCCACTCTAGCCATCACTGAAGGCAGCCTGAGCAGAGGCATTGGCAGTTGAAAGAGAGAAGTGGAAATTGAGGCAGCAGAATGACAGAAGGCACAGGATGGTGGAGTGGTTTGGATTTAGGACTTGGGAAAAGAAGCAGGTCAAAGGTTTCTAGACTGGATAACTGTGCACACACATGATGAAAGACTCATTTCCCACCCCCAGTTTTCACCTGAATAAATGGCAAATATTAGCATCTCAGACAGCTCCCACTGGGTTGAATAATAATAAGTTTTGGTATATGTAGTCGTTAACATACACTGCCTCTGTCTTTTGGATGTATTATGAAGGATGCTCTGAGTTTAATGGGAAGGCAGGCTTTAGTATTTTAATATTTAATATTTAATATTATTAACCATTGATTATGTATAGTTCTTTTTTTTAACCTGTGAAACAATAATTATTTTATTTGTGTGAACAAGTGGAAAGATGAACATAAACTTCACATGTAGAGGAGGGCTCACTTTGTTCCTTCAAATGATGTGACTCTAGATCTGCATGAAATGTGTAGTGATTACAGGGAATAAAATTATAAACTTATCTTTGTGGTTTCAATTAATGCTGCCAATCTCATCAACTAAGGAGTTCACTGTATCTTGCTTGTCTGCGGCCCCACCTCTGACAGTCTCATTTGTCCAGAATAAATTTAGAAAACTGGAATCTAAAGGTTTCTGAGAAAGATGACTATTTAAATCCTGACATTTTATTCTGCCGGGAGATCTAAAGCAGTGTTACTCAAAGACGTAGTTGGCTAAGCAATATGGAGCTGAATAGATCATTAGCACTCTATGACAAGATAAGTACAGAAATTGAGAGTAAGCATCTGGAAACTTTACAGAGATAATTCAACATTGCTCAATATCCAAGCATGTGGACTCCTATATGTTGAATGAGACTCAGATCAGTCTCAGTTTTATCTGATCCCTGTGAGAAATGCTGTGGTCATTGGGTTGTATACAAGACGTGGGCAGTGGGACTACATTAGTGATGTTTTGTGTTTTGTTTTTTTTGTTTTTAATGTTTATAGCAGCTTTATTCATAACTGCTAAAAGTTGGGTGTGAATGAATAAACAAACTGAGTAACATAGAGGCAATGGGCTATTTAGCGCTAAGAAGAGGTGGGATATTAAGCCATGAAAAGGTGGAATCTTAAATGCATATTGTTGTGAAATTAGTCAATTTGAAAAGGCTACTGTATGATTCCAAATGTATGACATTCTCGAAAAGGCAAAGCTGCAGAGTGGTCAGGAGTTGGAGGGAAGAGAGTGTTGAATAGATGGAACATGAAAATTTTAGAGCAGGGAAGCTATTTTGAAGACACTATAATGGTGGAAGTGGGTGGCCATTATATACTTGTCAAGGCCCACAGACTATACAAGTGAACCCTGTTGTAAACTATGGGCTTTGGGTGGTAATGATAAGTCAATGTAGGTTCAACAACTGTACCACTCTGGTGCAGGCTGTTGACAGTAACGGAAGGGGCTGGAGCAGTATTTCAGAACTCAGTAGTACTTTCTGCTCAATTTTTCTTAAAAGTTAAAACTTAAAAAAATCTATTAATTAAAGCAGAACTAAATTATAATCTATAGAACCAAATACTTGAAGCAGGAGTAGTAGTCATTTCTTGGCAAATGTCCAGTACAAAATCCAGACATTCACATCTGTACTCAAGGTATCAAACAACAATGAAGCTGGTTAGGACAGAGCGCAGCAATCAATCGCTGGGATGCAAGTCAGTGGTAGCTGTGGGCTCTCCACACAGCTTATTAAGCTCTCCTTATAAAGATATGGCCCATCCAAAGGAAACGTTGGGCTGTTCAAATGAGGTCGCTTTTCCTTCCCCAGTGCAATTAATCTTTTCATTATCTTCTTATTTCTCTTAGCACATTCAGGACATAACATATTGTCTTCTAGGCCTGGGGATGGGAACGCACAGGCAGGTAACAGGAAGAGAGAGATCATCCTCTTGGGAGTGTCAGGCACCCAGGCCTGACCTGCATGAAACTGCAGGTGAACCCAGCCTTGTGTGTCTGCCAAGAGAGGTCTGCCATGGACAACACACCACCGGACACCAGAGACTTGCAGCAGAAAGGTCTCAACAGAAGCAGGAATGGAACGTGAATTCACAGACTTGGATTGACTGGCTTTTGCAGCAATTCTTGACCATGCTGCCAACGTGCCTTCCTGTGCTGAAGTTACCACCTCGACGGTATTAATCCCTTCCTCTCTCTCACTCTTCTTACAACTTTTCCAAAGCCTTGCTTTCTTGGCCAGCATCTTGCCTTTCCTCGAACATCACTGCAATTTAGCTTCTGGTGATGTTTCAGGAATATTCTGGTTTATTTCAGGGTAAGCATATTTCTGGAGCCTCAGATAAACCTCTATTTTCCGGCCATCGGTACTCAAATTCAATTGTTGGCACCAGTTCCGCAAAGTGTCCCAACGTACTTTATTAAATGGAGGCAAACTGGTTGGCAAGGGAAGGATTGGTGTATTACAACAACTATGTTTTGGGCAAAACTTGAATTGTTCATTTATTTGAGGATGACAAACTTTATCGCTTGACCCAGGCGTCTTCAGGCTGACTTCTGAAGTTGAAGAAACACTTGCTTCCATTTGATGTTCTTCATTAGGTTCCTCATTAAATGGAACCAATGTGAGAATCACACTCTCTTCCTCTAATGCCTCCCCTGAGAAATTCTGCTCATTGTTCTTGTAAGTCAAGTGCACCATTTCCAGGAACAGTCAGAGGAAGGCAAAGCTAGTAGCAATCTTAGGACATCTGCCCTTCACTCTTTTTCACCTCTACATTAGTGATGTTTTAAGGTTAGTTTGAAAACTGTTATCCGAAAATGCATACAATTTATCATTTTCTTTCATCGAAAGATAACTGATATTGGAGCATCTGGGTGGCTCAGTCAGTTAAGTGTCTGACTTGGGCTTAGATTATGACTTAGATCAGGGCTTATAACATGTAGATGCTGATCTCAGGGTCCTGGGATCGAGACCGAGGCTGGGCTCACTGCTCAGCAGTGAGTCTGCTTGTCTCTCTCCCTCTGCCCCTCCCCCATTCATGCAAGTGAATACCCGTGCTCTCTCTCTCTCTCAAATAAATAAAATCTTAAAGAAAGATAACTGATTTTTAGTTATAACCTTAAAGAATAAACTATCAACACTGGCCACTGATAAAAGGTTGAAGATAAGTTTTGAAAATACAACACAATTTGCTTCATTTTGGATAGCAGTTACAAGAATGTCCTGGGCACGCCCCCTGGGTGGCTCAGTCGGTTAAGCCCTCTGACTCTTGATTTCAGCTCAGGTCATGATCTCAGGGTTGTGGGATTGAGCCCCATGTCAGGCTCTGTGCTCAGCGTGGAGTCTGTTTGAGATTCTCTCTCCCTCTGTTTCTGCCCCTCATCCTGCTCTTCCTGTCTCTCTCTCAAAATAAATTAAAAAAAGAATGTCCTGAACTTTCTGAGATCACTTTAAAATTTCTTCTTCCATTCCAATCAACATACTTTTGTGAACAGTGTTTCTCTCTTTATGTGTGCTATTAGGCAAAACTTAGAAACAGTTTAGATATACACTATTCCTTGCGAAGAGCATGGTCTTCCCTCCAATCCAGATGAGATAAAATAAAAAACAAGAAGCCAGCTTAATGATCACATTAAAAACTTTAACTATTAATATGTCCAATGCATAGTAAAAGTGTGCCTACAGGTGTTTCAAATGGAGACAGTTTCACACACAATGTTTTATTTAGTTGAAAGTTGCAAGTGTAATAGTGATTTTCTATATTAATTGCATATATATACACTTTCAAAGAAAAATGGGTCCACTTTTTGGAATTATTTTATTTGTATGTTCACTTAATGACATTTGCTGAATTTTATTTTATGTCTTTTGACTCCATTGACTTTTGAATTTATATTTTGACATTTTTCTCCGTTTCATTTTCATTGTTTTCATAGTTCGTTTTTACTATATCTTATAAATGTAATTGTATATACTTGATTGGAAATTAAACAACAGAACAAAAACTGAATCCTCTCCACAGTTTGAGAAGCACAGCTCTCTAGTCAGTGCTCCTTAATCTTGTTAAGAATCACCTGGGGAATCTTATAACATGTAGATGCTGATTCATTAGGTCTGCTTGAGCCTGAGATTTTTTTTTTTAAGATTTATTTATTTATTTGAGAGAGAGAGAGAGAGACTCGTGAGAGCAGGAGGAGGGAGGGGCAGGGGGGGAGGAGGAGGGAGAAGCAGACTGTACTGAGCTCGGACCCCATGTGCAGGGCTGGATCTCACAACCCTGAGATCTTTACCTGAGCTGAAACTAAGAGTTGGATGCTCAACCAACTGAGCCACCCACGTGCCTCAAGCCTGAGATTCTGTATTTCTAACAAATTCCCCTGCAGATGCTGTTGGGCCACAGACCATATTTTGAGTAACAAGGTTTTAGAGCAGTCCTACCCAACAGGAATGTATTGGAACATGCACACTTTAAAGTTTTCTGGTAGTCATATTTAAAAAAGTAAAAAGAACCAGGTGAAATTAATTTTAACAGTATACTTTATTTTTTTAAATTTTTTATTGTTATGTTAATCACCATATATTACATCATTAGTTTTTGATGTAGTGTTCCATGATTCATTGTTTGTGCATAACACCCAGTGCTCCATGCAGAATGAGCCCTCTTTAATACCCATCACCAGGCTAACCCATCCCCCTACCCTCCTCCCCTCTAGAACCCTCAGTTTGTTTTTCAGAGTCCATCGTCTCTCATGGTTCGTCTCCCCCTCTGACTTACTCCCCTTCATTCTTCCCCTCCTGCTATCTTCTTTTTCTTTTTTCTTAACATATGTTGCATTATTTGTTTCAGAAGTACAGATCTGTGATTCAATAGTCTTGCACAATTCACAGCACTCACCATAGCACATACCCTCCCCAATGTCTATCACCCAGCCACCCCATCCCTCCCACCCCCCACCACTCCAGCAACACTCAGTTTGTTTCCTGAGATTAAGAATTGCTCCTATCAGCGAGGTCATATGATACATGTCTTTCTCTGATTGACTTATTTCACTCAGCATAACACCCTCCAGTTCCATCCACGTCATTGCAAATGGCAAGATCTCATTCCTTTGATGGCTGCATAATATTCCATTGTGTACATATACCACCTCTTCTTTATCCATTTATCTGTAGGTGGACATCTTGGCTCTTTCCACAGTTTGGCTATTGTGGACATTGCTGCTATAAACATCGGGGTGCACGTACCCCTTCGGATCCCTACATTTGTATCTTTGGGGTAAATACCCAGTAGTGCAATTGCTGGATCGTATGGTAACTCTATTTTCCACTGTTTGAGGAACCTCCATACTGTTTTCCAGAGTGGTTGCACCAGCTTGCATTCCCACCAACAGTGTAGGAGGGTTCCCCTTTCTCCACATCCCCGCCAACATCTGTCGTTTCCTGACTTGTTAATTTTAGCCATTCTGACTGGTGTGAGGTGGTATCTCATTGAGATTTTGATTTGGATTTCCCTGATGGTGAGCAATGTTGAGCACTTTTTCATGTGTCTCTTGGCCATTTGGATGTCTTCTTTGGAAAAATGTCTGTTCATGTCTTCTGCCCATTTCTTGATCGGATTATTTGTTCTTTGGGTGTTGAGTTTGATAAGTTCTTTATAGATTTTGGATACTAGGCCTTTATCTGATATATCATTTGCAAAGATCTTCTCCCATTCTGTCGGTTGTCTTTTGGTTTTGTGGACTGTTTCTTTTGCTGTGCAAAAGCTTTTTATCTTGATGAAATCCCAATAGTTCATTTTTGCCCTTGCTTCCCTTGCCTTTGGCGATGTTTCTAGGAAGAAGTTGCTGCGGCTGAGGTCGAAGAGGTTGCTACCTGTGTTCTCCTTTAGGATTTTGATGGACTCCTCTCTCACGTTTAGGTCTTTCAACCATTTGGAGTCTATTTTTGTGTGTGGTGTAAGGAAATGGTCCAGTTTCATTCTTCTGCATGTGGCTGTCCAATTTTCCCAACACCATTTGTTGAAGACACTGTCTTTTTTCCATTGGACATTCTTTCCTGCTTTGTCAAAGATAAGTTGACCATAAGTTGAGGGTCCATTTCTGGGCTCTCGATTCTGTTCCATTGATCTATGTGTTTGTTTTTGTGCCAGTCCCATACTGTCTTGATGATGACAGCTTTGTAATAGAGCTGGAAGTCCGGAATTGTGATGCCACCAGCTTTGCTTTTCTTTTTCAAGATTCCTCTGGCTATTCGGGGTCTCTTCTGGTTCCATACAAATTTTAGGATTCTTTGTTCGATTTCTTTGAAAAAAGTGGATGGTATTTTGATGGGGATTGCATTGAATGTGTAGATTGCTCTAGGTAGCATTGACATATTCACAATATTGGTTCTCCCAATCCATGAGCTTGGAAAGTTTTTCCATTTCTTTGTGTCTTCTTCAATTTCTTTCATGAGTATTTTATAGTTTTCAGAGTACAGATCCTTTGCCTCTTTGGTTAGATTTGTTCCTGGTATCTTATGGTTTTGAATGCAATTGTAAATGGGATTGACTCCTTGATTTGTCTCTCTTCTGTCTTGTTGTTGGTGTATAGGAATGCCACTGATTTCTGTGCATTGATTTTATATCCTGCTACTTTACTGAATTCCTGTATGAGTTCTAGCAGTTTTGGGGTGGAGTCTTTTGGGTTTTCCACATACAGTATCATATCATCTGCAAAGAGTGAGAGTTTGACTTCCTCTTTGCCGATTTGGATGCCTTTGATTTTTTTTTGTTGTCTGATTGCTGTGGCTAGGACTTCTAATACTATGTTGAATAGCATTGGTGATAGTGGACATCCCTGCCGCATTCCTGACCTTAGGGGAAAAGCTCTCAGCTTTTCCCCATTGAGAATGATATTCGCTGTAGGTTTTTCATAGATGGCTTTTATGATATTGAGGTATGTACCCTCTATCCCTATACTCTGAAGAGTTTTGATCAAGAAAGGATGCTGGACTTTGTCAAATGCTTTTTCTGCATCTATTGAGAGGATCCTATGATTCTTGTTCTTTCTTTTGTTAATGTATTGTATCACGTTGATTGATATGTGGATGTTGAACCATCCTTGCAGCCCAGGGATTAATCCCACTTGGTCGTGGTGAATAATCCTTTTAATGTACTGTTGGATCCTATTGGCTAGTTTTTTGGTGAGAATGTTTGCATCCATGTTCATCAAGGATATTGGTCTGTAATTCTCCTTTTTGATGGGGTCTTTGTCTGGTTTGGGGATCAAGGTAATGGTGGCCTAATAAAACGAGTTTGGAAGCTTTCCTTCCATTTCTATTTTTTGGAACAGTTTCAGGAGACTAGGTATTAATTCTTCTTTAAATGTCTGATAGAATTCCCCTGGGAAGCCATCTGGCCCTGGGCTTTTGTTTCTTGGGAGATTTTTGATGACCGCTTCAATTTCCTTAGTGGTTATAGGTCTGTTCAGGTTTTCTATTTCTTCCTGGTTCAATTTTGGTAGTTGATACATCTCTAGGAATGCACCCATTTCTTCCAGGTTATCTAAGTTGCTGGTATAGAGTTGCTCATAATATATTCTTATAATTGTTTGTATTTCTTTGGTGTTGGTTGTGATCTCTCTTCTTTCATTCATGATTTTGTTCAGTTGGGTCATTTCTCTTTTCTTTTTGATAAGTCTGGCCAGGGGTTTATCAATCTTGTTAATTCCAAAGAACCAGCTCCTAGTTTCGTTGATCTGTTCTACTGTTCCTTTGGTTTCTAGTTCATTGATTTCTGCTCTGATCTTTATTATTTCTCTTCTCCTGCTGGGTTTAGGCTTTATTTGCTCTTCTTTCTCCAGCTCCTTTAGGTGTAGGGTTAGGTTGTGTATTTGAGACCTTTCTTGTTTCTTGAGAAAGGCTTGTATTGCTATATACTTTCCTCTCAGGACTGCCTTTGCTGTATCCCAAAGATTTTGAACAGTTGTGTTTTCATTTTCATATGTTTCCATGAATTTTTTAATTCTTCTTCAATTTCCTGGTTGACCCATTCATTCTTTAGTAGGATGCTCTTTAGTCTCCATGTATTTGAGTTCTTTCTGACTTTCCTTTTGTGATTGAGTTCTAGTTTCAAAGCATTATGGTCTGAAAATATGCAGGGAATAATCCCAATCTTTTTGTACCGGTTGACACCTGATTTGTGACCTAGGATGTGATCAATTCTGGAGAATGTTCCATGGGCATTAGAGAAGAATGTGTATTCCGTTGCTTTGGGATGGAATGTTCTGAATATGTCTGTGAAGTCCATTTGGTCCAGTGTGTCATTTAAAGTCTTTATTTCCTTGTTGATCTTTTGCTTAGATGATCTGTCCATTTCAGTCAGGGGGGTGTTAAAGTCCCCCACAATTATTGTATTGTTGTCAATGTGTTTCTTCGCTTTTGTTATTAGTTGCCTTATATAATTGGCTGCTCCCATGTTAGGGGCATAGATATTTACAATTGTTAGATCTCCTTGTTGGATAGACCCTTTAAGTAGGATATAGTGTCCTTCCTCATCTCTTATTACAGTCTTTGTTTTAAAATCTAATTTGTCTGATATAAGGATTGCCACCCCAGCTTTCTTTTGGTGTCCATTAGCATGGTAAATTGTTTTCTACCCCCTCACTTTCAATCTGGGGATGTCTTTGGGTCTAAAATGAGTCTCTTGCAGACAGCATATCGATGGGTCTTGTTTTTTAATCCAATCTGATAGCCTGTGTGTTTTGATTGGGGCATTTAGCCCATTTACATTCAGGATAACTATTGAAAGGTATGAATTTAGTGCCATTGTATGGCCTGTAAGATTATTGTTACTGTATATTGTCTGTGTTCTTTTCTGATCTATGCTGCTTTTAGGCTCTGTCTTTGCTTAGAGGACCCCTTTCAATATTTCTTGGAGGACTGGTTTCGTGTTTACAAATTCCTTTAGTTTTTGTTTGTTCTGGAAGCTTTTTATGTCTCCTTCTCTTTTCAATGATAGCCTAGCTGGATATAGTATTCTTGGCTGCATATTTTTCTCGTTTAGTGCTCTGAAGATATCTTGCCAGTCCTTTCTGGCCTGCGAGGCCTCTGTGGATAGGTCTGTTGCCAATCTAATATTTCTACCATTGTAGATTACATATCTCTTCTCCCGAGCTGCTTTCAGGATTTTCTCTTTGTCTCTGAGACTCGTAAGTTTTCCTATTAGATGTCCGGGTGTTGACCTATTATTATTGATTTTGAGAGGGGTTCTCTGTGCCTCCTGGATTTTGATGCCTGTTTCCTTCCTCACATTAGGGAAGTTCTCTGCTATTATTTGCTCCAATATACCTTCTGCCCCTCTCTCTCTTTCTTCTTCTTCTGGGATCCCAATTATTCTAATGTTGTTTCGTCTTATCGTATCACTTATCTCTCGAATTCTGCCCTCGTGATCCTGTAGTTGTTTATCTCTCTTTTTCTCAGTCTCTTTATTTTCCATCATTTGGTCTTCTATATCACTGATTCTCTCTTCTGCCTCATTTATCCTAGCAGTTAGTGCCCCCATTTTTGATTGCACCTCATCAATATCCTTTTTGATTTCGACTTGGTTAGATTTTAGTTTTTATTTCTCCAGAAAGGGTTTCTCTAATAACTTCCATGCTTTTTTCAAGCCCAGCCAGTATCTTTAAAGTCATGATTTTGAACTCTAGTTCCGACATCGTACTAATGTCCGTATTGAGTAGGTCCCTGGCAGACGGTACTACCTCTTGTTTTTTTGTTGAGGTGATTTTTTTTGTCTTGTCTTTTTGTCCAGAGGAGAATAGATGGATGAGAGAACAAAATGCTAACAGGGTAACAATATCCCCAGAAAATGTACTCTAAACAAATCAGAAAAGTCCTGAAATCAGGGGAAAAGAAAGGAAAAGAAAGAAAAAAGAAAGAGAAAAAAAAAGGAAAAGGAAAAGATAAAAACAAACAATGGAACAAAACAAAAAAAACAGAATATGATCAAATATGATCAGGCTGGTGCATAGATCAGTGCCACACACTAGATTTTGGGTGTTGTTTGGTCTGTTAGAAGAAAGTGCCTCCCAAAATTTTAAAGAAAGACTTATATATGTACAAAATAAGGTTTGATATGATGAAGGGATTGAATATGACTGTAAAGATGAAAATTATTAAAAATTTATAAAAGGAATTGAGAAGAAGTTGTTTGAAAAAAGAAAGAAGAGGATTAAAAAAAAAAGAAAGAAAGAACAAAAAAGGGGAGAGAATGTGATCAAGCAGGAAACTAGAACAATGCCATACACCAGAGATTTATGGTATATTTTGATCTGTTAGAAGAAAGTGTATCTGAAAATTTTAAAGAGAGAACAACTTATATATATATATGCCAAAAATAAGGGTAACTACTATGAAGGGATAGAATATGACTCTAAAAATGAAAAATAAAAATGTTTTTTTAAAAAAAGGGATTGATAAGATGTTGGTTGAAAAAGGGAAAAAGAAAAATTAAAAAAAAAGACAAAAAAATTAACTTTGAAAGACTAAAGAATCATGGTAAACAAGCCATGAATTCTATGTGCACTATTCCCCTAGCGCTGGAGTTCTGCCCTTCTCATTGATCGGTAAACTTGGTCTTGGCTGGCTGTTCTTGCTGATATTCTGGGGGAGGGGTCTGTTGCTGTGTTTCCCAAATGTCTTTGCCAGAGGCGGAATTGCCCCGCTCTTGTGGGGTCCGGGCTAAGTAATCTGCTTGGGTTTGTTCTCAGGAGCTTTTGTTCCCTGAAAGCTTTCCGTACAGCTTTGGAGGACAAGAGTGAAAACGGCGGCCTCCCAATCTCTGCCCTGGAGAAGCCAAGAACTTGGGCCCCAACTCCTCAGTGCGCCCCCGGAGAAAAGCAGTCAATCACTCTTTTCTCCCTGGTCTCCGGCCGCACTCCGTGCTCACCCGGCCTGTGACCGAGCGTTTCTATCTCTGGCACCTGACCCCGTGTGGAGTGTCCAAACTCAGCAGATCCCTGCGGTGCGCTCCTGCCCCGCTCCTCCCAGGGGCGGAAGGGGAGTCTCCCCGGCTCTGCCACTTGTTGGGTCCCTGCTGGAGGACCAGTGGCCCGACTGTCACCGATCACAGTCTATGGCAACCCCGAGCTGAAAGCCCACGCCTTGGCTCCGTCTCTGCAGCCGGCTTCCCTGCTCTGATACCTGGGAGCTCTGCCGCACTCAGTCACCCCCGGTCTTTCTGTGACCCCGAGGGTCCTGAGACCACACTGTCCCGTGAGGGTTCCACCCCCCTCTTAGCCACTGGAGCGACGTCCCTCAGCAGAGCCGACTTCTAAAAGTTCCAATTTTGTGCTCCGCGGCTCTATCACTCGCCAGAAGTGGCCGACAGAGGCCCCCTCCCCCGCCGTCTATCCTCCCGAATATCTCCTCGGATTCACTTCTCCACACGTCCTACCTTCTAGAAAGTGGTCGCTTTTCTGTTCAGAGAGTTGTTGCTACTCTTTTCTTCGATCTCCTGTGGAGTTTGTAGGTGTTCAGAATGGTTTGATCCCTATCCAGCTGAATTCCTGAGACCAGACGAAATCCAGGTCTCCTACTCCTCCTCCATCTTGCTCCGCCCCCCATTTTTTTTTTTTTTTTTTTAGAGAAAGAGAGCATGAATGTGGGAGGGGAAGAGGGGGAGGGAGAGAGAATCTCAAGCTGGCCCCACGTGCAGCGCAGAGCCTGATGCGGAGCTCCATCTCAGAACACTGAGATCATGACCTGAGCTGAAACCAAGAGTCGGATGCTTAAGCAACTTAAACACCCAGGTGTCCCTTCCCTTCCTCATTTTAACAATAAATGTAAAATGATAATAAAAGTTACTCCTAAATAGAGACATTCTCTCTATACAGGATGATCATACCTCTTGTTCTCCAAGAGCAATTGTTTCCTTCTTTTCCTGCTCCTTTGTGCAGCCAGAATCTTGCTGGAGGACAGTGCCCAGTTCTCAGATCTACAACCCATACTAGCTGTGGATGCTCAGAAGTGATGTGAGGAACCCCCAAGAGGATGGGGGCCTCTCAGGTGTACCCCCTTGAGACATAATAGGAATTCAATAAATGTTTGTTGAATATGTGAATAAGAGGAAACCTACCAAGACTACTGTTTTAGAAATAGCCTTTTAAAGAAAGACTGGAAGAATTAGGTTTACTAAGCCTAAATAAGAATTAACTGAGAAATTTCTTCAGTGATTTAAGGAGTAAAGTGTTACACATCTTCATTGCCCTCATTGAATATAAAAATATGTGGTACATAAGGCACATAGTTGTGGCTCAATAAATGCTTGTTGAAGAAATGAAAGGATGCATGTGCAGAAGAAAAGACCTTGATGCACATAAGGAGGAACATCATTCCAGGGAGGGTTATTAGGTCCTGGACTATGTTTCAGGGTTGTGAAGAATGAAGCTGAATGTGTTCTTACCAGTAGAGTGTAATTCCCTCCAGACGACCTCAGTGTGGTTCTACAGGAAGATCATCTCCTAAGATCCCTTCCTATACTAAGATTCTCTAAGAGGAATATTAATTTTGAGTGATGGGCAATTCCTCACATTTTATTTCTTCAATATTACTTTATAATTGAGGTAATCAACCTGTGGTAACACTACAGGTTACTACTCAAGAGCCTAAGAAAGTTGACTGTAAAATAGACTTTCCATATATACCCTCAGCCCCCCACTTGAGTTAGTGGACAGAAGTCGGCTCTTTACCAATGTAACCCTTCTCTTTTTAAAGATTGCCACCACCTCTCCCACCCCAATGAATGATGGCTTTTCTTTTCCATTGCAACCTTTGTCTGTTTCCTCTTTGCTTAAGGCTGTGGTAGCTGGAAGAGAGAGAGTCAAATTGAGTGCAGTGGTTAATAATCTCTGTAATCTTTGGCACGTCTCCCTATTTGGAAACAGAAGCGGTCTTCATATGTGTTTTCTTAGGTTTCTACAGATCACTTGTCCAGTTTTGCATGTTGGCCCCTGCTACCCGGAATAGGCTCTATGGATCCCTCTGTGGGTTTCTGGTAAGTACAGCCCTTGCTAGGGAAGACAATTTAATGTGTAGGTTTTGAGTTGGCCACCTGCTTTGAGTGCAGAGATACCTCTAACCAAGCCTATGTGTGTGTGTGCACGTGCACATGCGTGTGTGTGTGTGTGTGTACATGCTGAGATAGCAGGAGGATGGGATGTCTCTAGAAAGACTTGGAGGTTCATAGCATGTTAGAGCTGGAAGGCCCCTTTAAGGTCACCTAGTTTAGGGATTTTCTCTCAGGTGTTGGAGGAATCTCAAGGTGGTCCAGTTGTCTCAGGAGGCCGCTGGGTCAAGAAAGGGCTGTTGCATGAAGGTGGGGTGGTTTTTCTTCCTTCCCAATCCCCTAGCTTTTATCTATTTTTCAAACTGGTTCCACATCCTCATTTAATAAATGAAGCAATGGGGCTGGAATGACTTGTTAATTGGGCTGCTGCTGGGTTACCCTCTTTGCCATCCTTTTGATGTCCTGTCATGGGCTTCACAATAAGTGTTCACCACCATCTCTATTTTTCTTACTTCTCCATACCACCTCCACTCCTTTTTCACCCTCCACAGATGCTGCATTTTCCCGAAAGCATCCTGGCCTCTGACATGTGCGCTCCTGCATCTTCCTATCCCTCTACCTCAACGTGTCTCTTCGTGTTCACTTTTCCTTCCCCTCCAGTGTCTGAGGAGGTTGCATCTTTCCCCCTTTTCCCAGGCAAACCAACTCCACTTCTTCGCTTTTCTGCCAGGATCTTGTCCCAATGTGGCCTCAGGTATTCAGTAGTTTTCCCACTGTCCAGATATTCTCTCCTTACCTGTAAACATGTTTGGGTCTTCCTATCATGCAAACAAAACCAAGAGAACAACAAGAAGGCATCTTCATTCTGTTCCTCATTATCGACTGCTTTCTAAATTGTGTAGGAATCCCTTGCCAGAATATTCAACCACCCTTGTCTCCTCACATTATTTACCTTACCTGCGCCACTTACACCAATAAGCTATTTTTATTTTCCAAGCATGCCTGGTACCTTTTCTTTACTGGTTCCCCCTCCATAATCTCCCACTCAATCTCATGTGCCTGTTGAAATCCTTCCAAGTCCATCACACACCATCTCTCCCACGAAAACTTCCCTGACTTCCTTCCAGTGCAGGATATAATACTGACCTCATTTAAATGCCCATAGAACTGTTTCTGGCTTGTAGGATCCTACGTTTTTTCCCTTTACCCTGGCAGCAACCTGAGGGTAGGATGCATCCTTCTCATTTTTGTGTCCCCCATGGTGCTTGTGCATAGGCATTTAACCTGCCCTAGTCACATAGTCAGGTAGGCGCAGCTGGATCTAGACACATTTCTTTTGATTTTTAAATCAGTGATTTTACGTATTAATAATTAAGTGTCTGTGACCTGTATAAGGTGCATTTTTGTCCAGTATCCCCAGGTCTCTGGACTCACTTTTGCTTTGACTGAAATTACTTTAACCAAATAAGTCTGCTAATTACCCTGCTAACTGGGAAGTTTCATCTTGCCAGCTAAATCCCAACTCTGATAGATTAGTCCCATTTGTCTTGAGTATGGGTTAAGAGGGATTCTGAGGCTCATCAGGGGAAGGGCATCATGCTGGATTAGCAACATCTTCCAGTGGGGCACAGGAGGGGAGGTTTTACCGCATGGGTGTTAGGTTTCTGCTATCCTAATGGAATGTATGCACTTTGAAACATGGGAACAGATGTGCTCTCTCACCTAGTGCCCTTGGGGAGGTTTCTATGTATTGATGGTCACATTTGGTGGTGAGACATATTTCAAAATACATAGTTCTTTCTGTGAGCCAAGCTGGCCTATGCTAGGAGAACTGCAGCTAACCAGTTAGTCACTTTCTGGAGCTTTGCTCACCGAGTTAGAAAATACTTTATTCCAGTTCCAAATTCCACCCTTCTACAGTTAGAGGAATGCCATGTCTTTCTACTAGCCCCTTATTGGCTCTGAGGTCCAGATATCTGACACATTGCTCCTTTTCACTATTCTTGAGAACTTTCTCGTCAGCATGTTTAAAGCTCATGGGAAATGTTCTTGCCCTCTTAAGAAGGAGGGGAAGTAAGGGGTTTGGGAGCTCTGATGCAAATGCTTCCCTGGCCAGCTATGGAAGTCAGGGTTTCAGTGGCCCCAGCAGCGCCCCCGTGACCTCCTTCGGCCCAGGCCAGTGAAGGCTGGGCTTTGTTGTCCCCTCTTCTCCTTCCTCACCCATTCTCCTCTCCAGGTTGGACTGTAACCCTACTGAGGTTTGAGGATATTACTTTCTGTTGCTCAGGGAACAAAAAAGGCTCTAAACACACATTCTTTACTTCTGATTGTATTTTTGGCCGAGATTGGGATTGTCTGGATTTAAGACCTTGCAGTTAGAACTCATCCTACACCGAGCCCTGTGTTGTTTCACCTCAGATGGAGCAGGACAGGGAAAAGAAGCAGGTACAAGAGGCTCAGTGGTGCTGGCAGAGGCCGACATTCCTGCACTGCTGGGTTCCTGCCTTTGCCCCAAACCCTGTGGTCTCTGGCCTTGCTTCAGACCCCTTGGATCCGTTCCTGCTCCCCTTGTTCTGGGCTTGCTTGGCTTGTCCCAGCCACTTCATTCTTGGCCACTCTTTGGGGGCATCTTTCTTCCTCTTGGCCCCAGATAAAGTTTGTAGGGTGGCTCATGCACTCCCCACCCCCAGCTCAGGCTGCCATTGCTCAGGGCAATGTCATTAGCCCTCCTGGCTCCCTGTTCAGCAGATGCTTCTAACCCCTTCTCCCCTGGGGCAATCAGCATTGTGGGAGAAATTCAACCTCTTTTCACATCCAGTGAGCCTTTTCCAATAGACACTTCGCACAGCTGCAGAGACCCCTATTTTCGGTGAATCTCCACAGGCCCCCGAGTTCGTTGCTCCTCTCGAAGCATGTGGGTTCCAGTCCTTCCTCCAGGCAGCACTTGATGGAGGCTAGGCCGCTGACCCCAGTTCCCACAATTGCAACTTGCTTAGCCATGTTCCCCTGTGTGGGGAAAGCAAAGCAGAGCTTTTTATTCGTAAGTGAAAGCCCCACCCCATCCTTGGCTGCTCTAGCCAACCAGGAAAAAGAACTGGGCAGATTAAGGAATTTGCTCCACTTGAATCCTCTGTAGCTGTCCTCTGGTGTTGCGAATGTGAGAAATGTTTAGGTTGCTGCTTTAACCCTGTGCTTGGTGAGCTCCCACCCCATTGGAGCTGCCGTCCAATGTTAGTACAGTTGCTGCTGAGACTGTAACCTTGGAGAGTTTTGCATTCTGGACTGCACGGCTGCCTCCAGCCTCGCTTCACGGACGGCAGAATGGCACAGAGTCATGCACCAGAAAGAATCACCTTGTCAAACACGTTTTTTAAATAAATACATGAAAGCAGAGCTCAGATTGGTATGGTGACACGGCACAGGGCCACACAGCAGTGGTGGAGTGGAGCTGGGACTAGGAGCCAAGGCACGGTGGCCACTGCAGGTGCTGCTACAGCAAATGCTTCCCCGGGGTGAGTCCCAGCCCCCTGGCATGGCCTGGGGCCCCAGTACATTCTTTACTTCTGATTGTATTCTGCTGTCATCTTCCTCCCACCTGCGGCCAGTGGACAGCCACCAGTGGAAGAGAGAGGCTGCCACCCGAGAGGTACTGTGTGGACAGTCCTCCCACCCCTTCCCATCAGATACTGATCCACTCCAGGGAGCATGTTCCTGTCCTTTACAGGCACAGATGGAGGATCATCTGCCCCCAGGCCATGTAAGAATCCCGAGAGGCAATATGGTATATTGGTTAAGCAACCAGGCTCTGGCAGATCGCCCAGGTTAAAGCTCAGCTCTGTCAGTTACTGCTGTGTCATTTCAGGCAAGTTAGTTAACCCCTCCATGTATCGTAAAAATGGAGAAAATGGTGGTAGTTTCCTTACAGTGTTTGGTGAGAATCAAGTGAGTCAACACATGTCAGTTGACTTAGAGCTATTCTTAGCACATAGCAAATGCTCAATAAATATAAGCTATTATATGATTACTATAAAAACATTCCCCCAAATTGGTATCCTCTCCAGCCTTTGCCATCAGTGAGCCTCTGCTTTTATAATTCCTATACATTTTGGTCAATACACACACGTTTAACACTAAATCATGCGATTTTAGATGTTGTTCCCTAATGCATTTTTGTGACAGTTTTATCTCCTCAAATTAGTGAGTTTTGAAAGTACACGAGTCACATAGTAGATGCTACTTTCTTGTTTCGCAGATGAGTTCTTGCCACAAAACTGGATGTACATCTTTTGCTTTTTAGGATTGGGAATCTGAGTGAGCTCAACTCTAGGGATGTCACCTGCTTGCTCTCTGCTATGGCCCCTCTGGCCAGGGAAGCCCTGGGAACATAATACAACAGGTGCTCAATAAATAGCTCTTTTTAAAAATTAACATGTAATGTATTATTTGTTTCAGGGGTACAGGTCTGTGATTTATCAGTCTTACATAATTCACAGTGCTCACCATAGCACATACCCTCCCCAGTGTCCATCACCCAGCCACCCCATCCCTCCCACCCCCCTCCACTCCAGCAACCCAGCAACCCTGTTTTGTTCCTGAGATTAAGAATCTCTTATGGTTAGTCTCCCTCTCTGGTTTCATCTTGTTTCATTTTTCCCTCCCTTCCCCTATGATCCTCTGTCTTGTTTCACAAATTCCTCATATCAGTGAGATCATATGATAATTGTCTTTCTCTGATTGACTTATTTTGCTTAGCATAATATATATACAATGGAATATTATGCAGTCATCTAAAAATTGAAATCTTGCCATTTGCAATGATGTGGATGGAACTAGAGGATATTATACTAAGCAATAAATAGCTCTTGAACGAAATGGTAAGGCCCATTTTTTTCAGGTGTTATATAAAAGTGTTGCAGGGCTGGTTGCTTCCCTGTAGCAATCGGCTCTGACTGGGGAAGAGCTGGTAGATTCCCTGTACGGGAAGTCATGCTCTAGATCCTGATGGACACACTAGAATCACAACCTTATACAATTTTCCCCTCCCGGGGTCCTAGAGAAGTAAAGTGACCCCACATTTAGAGACACAGTTGATGTAATGGAGTAAATGTGGGTGTTGGGACCAGATATATCTGTTTCAAATCCCTGCTTTATCAGTTTGTGCATAGGAAAATACCCCCTTTGGGTTTCACTGTCCTCATTTGTAAAATGGGACATAATGCTATTCATTTTTGTGGGACATAGTAGGCATTCAGTGAAGAATATCCACTTTTATGGGAAAAATGACTCTAGGAATGAAGGGGGAAATTGCACAGATCACTATGATACTTGCAGCTGTGTGCAGAAGCATGCTGGCCCTATAGAGATAGCAGGTCTGATTATAGCAAGATGCTTGTGCCCTCAGCAGGAGACCAGGAAACAAAGCAGTTTCCTTCCGTGTAAGGGGAGCATGTAGAGCCATTTGCAGTAGCTGGACTGAAAAAGAGGCTGGAGCAATTTCCTGAGCTTGGCTCCACTGAAACTAGAGGTCAGCAGGGGGAAATCTAACTTCCTTGGTGTCTATCTTGTATAATGTGTCCAGGGCAGGTCCCAGGCAGGAAGAATGGGCTCTTAGTAGAGCAAAAACCAGTGTGTATGTTTCGTTGACTAGGATGTTGTAGTTCAGGAACATACTGCTGAATGAAAGTACCAAGCTGATTCTATAAGAAGAAAGGCACCCATAACATTGTATGCCAATGACACTTCAGTAATAAATTTAAAAAGAAGGAGAAGAAGGAGAAGGAGAAATGCATCCATTCCAACAGTTAGCTTGGTCAGAGGGAAGACCAGCCAGAGACCTGGCTCCCTGTGAACTAACTGTGGAGGCCTTGGGCAAGAAAATCAGCTGTATTGGGCCCACTTTGCAAAAGAAGCTAATGTGTTAATTCTTACTCCAAGGGCCTGACTCAGTTCTGTAAACATTTGCCTATAAACATTTGAGGGATCATGCAAACAGAAGGATTAGATTTAAGGCCAGTGGTGGAACTGAAGACGTTAGATGAAGGTAAATTTTAGCTCAATATAAGCACTTCCTAGTATTTCAGGCTCTGATACTTGTTCAGACAGAGTCCGTATGATAATTTTTTTTGGGGGGGGAAATATTGTAAGTAGGAGATTAGGTAGAGGGTGGAATCAAATGCCCTATAGGGTTCTGTCAACTCAGATTCCGTGATTCATTCTCAGATTAGTTCAACCATCAAACACTCAATGAGGGGCTTCTATGATCCTAAGTCCTAGGCAAGGTATTGGAGGTGCAAAAGATGAATAAGGTGTGCTGCTTTCTTTAGAGTCACTATCACTCAGATGGAGAAGTCAGATTGATAAATAAATCATTACAACACTCTGTGTCTTGTGGTAAGACAGAGATGTGTATTCTGTACACATTGCAATAAAAGCATGAAGGACGAGGCTCATATTGTGACTTTGGGCTGAAGGGAAAGCAATACTGAAGAATAATAGTTGCTTTAGGGTTTAAAGAACCCTAGTGAATAAAACACCAGTGGGCAGAAGACGGGAAGAAATGAGCTCCAGAGACAGCAGCAAGACTAGGGGCTAGAGATGGTCCATAACATCATCTACCACTGCTCAGCTCCGTAACAAACTTGTCATCCTCTTGATACCTACAGGAAGTAGTATATTCCCCACAAGAGGAGACTACCACGGTGTTGATTCATTGGAACACGTCTGTTAATCTCTCTGCTTAAGGGTATATGTTTCCCCTAAATAGGACATTTTCTTTGAGTCATCTCTTATTTTCCCTTTTTCTTATTTTCTAGAGTGGCACACTTGGACTGTGCTCGTAGTTGCATAAATACTAGGCAATGCGTTGATTTCCTGTTGGGTAAATGAATGAATTCATCACCATATACCCTCTGCAATGAAAAAAAACCTAATTGAGCAGATATTTACTGGGAACTAATATCCTGGGTCAGAGTTCCCTTCCTCAAAAGGACCTTCTATCAAATGCACAATAAACAGAAATCCTCTCCCTAGCCGTCATGGTAACTCAGCGTGGACCAGATCCCACCAGCCTCCTCCGAGCGGTGTATCTCCTCACGGCACAGTCGGGAAGCTGGGAGTCAGACCTGGGTGTGAAGTTCAGTGCTGGCCAATTACCAGCATATGAGTTTAGGCCACTAATCTGTTTCAGTGTCTCGGTTTCCTTTTCTCTAAAGTGAAGCTAGAAGTAGAACCTGTTCTAAAAATGAATCAACTAATGTATAAACAGCATTTAGCCCAGCATGTGGGACATAGATATTACTATGTTATTTTTACAGCTTCAGGAGATTTTTCCTTTATCTGACATTTTTGTAGATATTTACCCTGGCAATTTAGGGTTTATTTACAGAGACAAAGTTACAGCATATTTGGAATCAGAGCCGTGAGGGTAAACTAGAAATGTGTATCTGAAGGTTGTCTTCCAGCAAGAAAAGGAAATGAGTAGGGAAAAAGAGAAGAGAAAAAGAAAATGAAGAGCACAAAATAGGCTTCAAGGTCACCTTCTCCTTTCCGGTGGTGTTTGTCTGATTCACATCTGCTTGCTATCTCCCCAGGGTGTCAGTAGGGTTGTTCCCATGTTTGCAAAGGCAAACTTGTAAGACCACATGAACACATCAGTGCACGAGGTAGTTAGGTGCTGCCTTCCCGTGCCAGGAACAAGGAGGGCTTCCCACCTCTTGGTCAAGTATGAGTGAATACATGAAACCAAAGTGTGATCAAAAAAATTTAAGTAGGGACGCCTGGGTGGCTCAGTCGGTTAAGTGTCTGCCTTTGGCTCAGGTCATGATCTCAGGGTCCTGCGATTGAGCCCTGCAACGGGCTCCCTGCTCAGCGGGGAGCCTGCTTCTCCCTCTCCTACTCCCCCTGCTTGTGTTCCCTCTCTCGCTGTGTCTCTCTGTCAAATAAATAAATAAAATCTTAAAATAAATAAAAAAATAAAAAAATTTGCCCTCTTTTATTTCAGACAGAGTGATCAATGACAGAGTAGGCAATTTCACTAGGGTGGAAAGGACCCTAAAGCCACTGATTATTGGGGAGCTATTTCACACGCTAATGCAAAAAGATGACATTTAAAATGTTGTTGCTCCTTATGTGAATATTCAGTAAAAACTGGGCCATTCCTTTGCTGGCAGTTTCTAAATTATTTTTATGAAGAAAGCCACCTCAAAGCTGACAATCCAAAAGAAATAAGCAATCAAAATTAAGAAAATATAACTGACCTGGCAAGGTAGGTCTAGTCACTGGTGGAAAGTGAATTTATTTTTTATGAAGTGGGTTTATAAAAAATAACAAGTGAAATAACCTAAGCAACATGAAATTCCTAAGTGAGTTGGGAATCCCTGTTAGTTGCATCAAAGTTCCCAATTTTTAAGCAGGGACTTAGAAACTGTTGTTTTCTTTTCCCCCTGGGCATTCTATACTGCTTCCTCTACTTCAAAGAAGTAAAAGGCAAATATGTAATGTACCGAAGTCAGATGGAGTGTCCAGTTAGGTTTCCTAGGATAATGTAGGGGGTCAGCAGATGAGGCTAGGCCTGCCAGTCCCAAAATGGTATGCAGAGGCTCTCTGAGTTATTTTATTATTTTTTTTAAAAGATTTTTAATGTACTTATTTGGCAGAGAGAGAGACACAAACGAGAGAGGGAACATAGCAGGGGGAGTGGGAGAGGGAGAGGGAGAGGGAGAAGCAGGCCTCCTGCTGAGCAGGGAGCCTGATGGGGGGCTCGATCCCAGGACCCTGGGATCATGACCCGAGCTGAAGGCAGATGCCCAACGACTGAGCCACCCAGGCACCCCTCTCTGAGTTATTTTAAAATAGCAAGGAAAGCACATGTTTATTGAGTGAGGAGCAAAAGCAGAGGTAGTTGATAGTTTGAATATCAGTTAGGGCTGTATTCCATCAGATGGAAGCATATCTTTGCAACGCTGGGTTGTTGGCAGTTGCAAGGGTAAGAAGCAAGTACCGCATGAACATTGGTTGAGGTGGAACGGGAAAGGAAGTGACGATGTCCCATCTGATTCTAAGGGTTGAGAAACTGTACTGTGCCTAGCAGGCACATACACATCATTATTAAGTAATTGTGGTTATTCAAGAAGGAAATAAAATGATTATTTGTCTTTCAATTCGTGTATTATTTTTCAAAAACTACAAAGACATAAGAACAGAAATAATTTGTTTGGACCTGACTACTCACACACTATAGGGCCTCTTGAATCTAGAAAGTTTGGGAACCTCTGGGTTAGAGTCTTACCTTCCAGCTATATTTTATTTTATTTATTTTTTAAGTAGGCTCCATGCCCAACTTGGGGCTCGAACTCATGACCCCGGGACCAAGAGTCACATGCCCTATTGACCGAGCCAGCCAGGCATGCTGGATATCTTTTTTTTATTGACCTGGGGACCTTCTCTATTGGTATCAGGAAAATGCAGGTGATCCCATATCTGAGTCTAGCACTATATCCATTAAGTAGTGTTTTTTAACTATCTCCATAACTTACCTATGTTTCCTAGCATGCCGTCTCTACTGGTGCTGTCAGACTTGCATCCAGACCTTTACTTATACATTCCCCATCCCTCTCTCCTTCTTCCCTTTCCTCTCTGTCTGTGTCTCTCTCTCTCTCTCACACACACACCCCCCATCTTGGCCCATGGGTACTGGCACTGACCGCACAATGATACAATATCTTTAAGGGCTGTGCATTTCAGGAGTAATCAGAGATAAGTACATTTAGCTGGATGGATGACAATGGGAAGTGCATGAGGGTGCCTACTTAGCCCCTGGGAACAAATGAGCACAAACTGGTAAGAAACCCAGGTCAGAGCAGAGCCATGCTCTGTGATTCCTATGTCCCAGCAGCCAAAGTTCCCTGCCTCCTCAAGCCCGTTCCTAACCACATAAGAAAAATTCTGCTAGGATTTACATTTATCTTGCCAGTAACAAGGCCACAGATATTCCCTAAGCTGAGGAGAAACTAAGAAATAATACAGGACTGAGACTTAGTTTCTCCGTCTGTAAATCAGACAACATTAAACTAGTTATTTACAAAAGATTTCCAAAACCTTTGAAACGTATAGTGAATTCAGCTGGGAGTGGGGTTAACAAAAGAGATCTGATAATAGAAACTCAAGAAACTTCGTCATAGTGCACAGAGTGGAGCACTTTTAACCACAGGAAGAAGGACAGCACACCAACATAAATTAGATTCTAAAGGGGGATTACCTCTCTCTCCCAACTTTGCCAAAGACAAACCCCCAAACCATGTCTGACACCATGTTAGAAGATATTATATTAATGGAAGCACTTATGAAAAATTACTGATTTCTCTTTGCATTAGGAATCCAAGTTTTCCCTTTTGATTCACTGCCTAATAATCTACCAGCAGCGTACTTACCAGTGTATGCAGAAGACTTAATATCTGACTTTATGGTCCCTTTGCAAATACTCAAGCTTTTAACAGTCTCTGAGGTGGGGACGTGATGGGGAGACATTCTGCCGAGGTGATTCCTTCCTGAAGCACAATAACAAAACAGGAAGAGTCTGCACCCCACCTCCCTGACTCAAAGAAACCAGAGATTGTATCTGGTCACATATATTATCTACTTACTTTATGTACTTGGAATTCTGACAGCTCCCAACACAATTTGGACTCTGGAGCTAGTAGAAATTCAAATGGATGAGGGGGGAGCCAGTGTTGGCCCGGGAGTCCCCAGCACACAGGACCGCTGGGTCTAAGGGATAAAGAATGTCATGTGGAATTTGGGACCTAAGGTTAGTCATTGTTTACATTTTAATTTGACTAACGGTAATCGTGAAATGCTAAGAGAAATATTGCGTGGTGGGTGATGCTGTGGAGAACAAAGCTAAAAGAAATGTAGGAAAATTAAATTTCCTTACAATTTACAGCCCATTGACAAGTGCTAGAGACAGGCAGAGTGACCTTCCTCCAGGAACTCAACTGCCTTATCTTAGTATTTGCTAGAGACAAAAGGCATCTCAGCTTGACATTAGGCTCATCTCCAGGATCCTGTAAGTCTTCTTTAATGTATAAAAAAATCCCTTTGGGGCACCTGGGTGGCTCAGTCTGTTAAGTGTCCCAGCTGTTGATCTCAGTTTAGGTCATGAGTTCAAGCCCCACGTTGGACTCTGCATTGGGTGTGAAGCCTACTTAAAAAAATCCCTTTGGAAACTTCCTTTATCTCTGCCCCCCAAGTTATATGTTAGCAATCATCCTCCCTCTGCCCACGGGTCCTGTCCCCATGCTTTAATAAAACCACCTTTTTTTGCACTGAAGATGTCTCAAGAATTCTCTCTTGACTGTTCACTCCCAGACCCCAACATTTCACATTGGGTGATATGCTCTTTAGACACACACTTCTCCCTGAAAAATAGAAATTAACTTAAGGAGTCACAGCAGCATCTTCATTGTTCATCAATTTCACTCTTCGAAGGGAGCAAATAAAATAAGACAATCATGTCAGCAGCTGCTACACCAAAGATTCACCTTTAAGGTTTTGGTCCATTTCACATTTAGAGAGAATCGTTATTTTTAAACCACATTGTCAAATTAATCTTTAAAAGCATTTTTTTTTTTAAGTGCAAATGATTGCCCAGACATTTGGGAAATGTAACAAATACATGGGCAGATCATGACCTTTGGAGTCACAAGTCCTGGGTTCGAGTATTGTCTTTACCAGTTGTTATCAGAGTAATCTTGGGAAAATTATATAACTTTTTGAAGTTTCAGTTTCCTCAATTAAAATAACTATGATAATACCCAACTCAGAAGTTGTGGTGGGGATTAAATGGGAGAAGCCATGCAGAGTCTTGTACGTAGTAAACACCGTGATCGTCTGTGAGGATGATGATGATGACATCATTGCCAGGCCAGATAAGGTGTCTTGATTATTGAATCATAATATTGAAATGACTTCCACAGGCACAGAGAGTAAACTCCAGGCTAGATTGGTCAGACTGAAGCAGGGGGAAGGTTCTGAAAGAATAAATCTCTTTTTCCTGATTTCATTATAGTATAACCCTTAAGCTCCGTATCCAGAGGGACTTGTGTATCATGAGTCTGTTGCTTGCTCATTAGGCGTACCCTTTACCTTATTTCTGGCTAATTAAAGACTTGGCATGGAGACAGCATTGTTCACTGCGTTGAGTTCAGCTGCCTTCCTGCAGGTGCGAAGATGATAATATTTGGATGATTTCAAAGCTTAGTTTTCACCCAGAAAGAAAACCTTCAAAACTATTATTAGTTCAAGCATGTTTCTAAAAACCAAAATATCTCTGACATCGAGTCAGGGACACCTTGAGAGCTGGGGCCACAATTAGTGTCTGGAACCCCAGTACGCAGGCACTTATGTTGATATGCACATGCATCTTTGGTACACACCTAGTAGGTCACCAGGCATATTGCTCATATCAGTAGAAACAAAGAACTTAAAATGCTGGTTGAGCACAAACATGATCATTTATCAGATCATCTTGTTTTCCGTAATTAGCAAGAGACTTGTAATTATAAATTGGAAGACTGGCTTTCAGTGGCACCGCTTTCTGCCATTTTTAGCGCTTATTGTAAATCAGCTGTCCTTGAAGCCATGGGATGGGGAAAGCTATCCAGGCCCCTTTTTGAAGTGGACCTATACCCTCAGAAGCCAGATTGGTAGACAATAATGCTCTTTAGAAAATATTTTGGACTTTTTTGCCTTCCTGGTGCGTGGTAGGATTGAACTTCTTGTCTGTTAGTGTTTGGCTGGGAACATGAGACTAGTGTTTGGCTGGGAACATGGGACTAGCTCTGGCCAGTGAACTGTGAGTGAAGGTAATATATGTCCTTTCTGGGCTCAGAGCAGTTAATTGCCAGTATGAGACCTTAGAGCATTTTATTTGTCTTCAGTGTGTCAACAGCTACTTTCAGCAGGGCTGTTCCATTAGCCTGGATGCCTGAGTGACTGTGATGAGCAGAGCGGATACATAACACGAAAAAGAAAGAATCTTTGTCTTATTTCAAGGTTTTGAGATTTGGGAATTGGTGGTTAGTGTACCACACCTAGCTTCTATTGATGGATGCACCAGAGGGATCTTTCTGGCTCTTTCATTGTATTTCTAAATCATCTTCTGAAGTCTCCCCTCCCTTCCTTCCCCCACCCTGCTCTGATGCATAGCTAGAGCTAGAGAATCTGAGAGCTGAAGGTGAAAATTTACTTAGTTTTAGTCCCAGTTGAAATTAGAACTACCCAGTGCAATTTTTTTCTTTCTCCCTCTAAAAAAAAAAGTTAAAACAACCACAAGTCCCTACCTATCATCCCCCACCCGCTAAAAAAAAGTATCAAGAGGCTGCCTACCTAGACAGGTCTTCTCCACAGGTGACTTTCTTGATGGTGATTGATTGATTGATTAATGTTCTTTTTTTTTTTTTTTTTGAGGGCAGAAACTCATGTTTATTTCAATTTAGGGGCCAGTCACCTACAAATTTTGACTAAAACCAATTTTTTTTTCTTATTTCAAAAGTATATTTTTAAGGAAGCAGTAGTAGATTTTTTAGTTATGGCTTTGTTTTGTGAAAAATTATAGTGATTTTATCAACAGTATATTGGTAGAATTTTTGTGGAATATTTAAAAACACAAAAAAGTTCAAACTATATAAAATATTTTTACTTTTATTAGTAAGATTAAAATAATGTATATTGATGGGAGATGGAATTACAGTTAGACTAAGAGCCTACAAAGTATTTTTTATTTTAAAATACTTATTTAAATTCAATTAACTAACATATAATGTATTATCAGTTTCAGAGGTAGAGGTCAGTGATTCATCAGTCTTATATAAAACCCAGTGCTCATTGCATCATGTGCCCTCCTTAATGTCCATCACCCAGTTATCCTACCCCCCACCCCACTCCCCTCTAGCAACCCTTAGTTTGTTTCCCATGATTAAGAGTCTCTTAAGGTTCATCTCCCTCTCTGATTTCATCTTGTTTTATTTTTTCTTCTCTTCCCCTATGATCCTCTGTTTTGTTTCTTAAATTCCACATATGAGTAAAATCATATGATAATTATCCTTCTCTGATTGACTTATTTCGCTTAGTATAATACCCTCTAGTTCCACCTACGTCCTTGCAAATGGCAAGATTTCATTTTTTTGTTGGCTGAGTAGTGTTCCATTGTATATATGTACCACATCTTCTTTATCCATTCATCCGTTGATGGACATCTGGGCTCTTTCCATAGTTTGGCTATTGTGGACATTGCTGCTATAAACATTGGGATGCAGGTGCCCCTTTGGATCACTACCTTTGTATCTTTGGGGTAAATCCCCAGTTGTGTAATTGCTGGGTCATAGGGTAGCTCTATTTTCAACTTTTTGAGGAACCTCCATAGTGTTTTCCAGAGTGACTGCACCAGCTTGCACTCCCACCAACAGTGTAAGAGGGTTCCCCTTTCTCTGAATCCTCGCCAACATCTGTCATTTCCCAAATTGTTAATTTTAGCCATTCTGACTGTGTGAGGTGGTATCTCATTGTGGTTTTGATTTGTATCTCCCTGATGCTGAGTGATGTTGACCATTTTTTCATGTGTCTGTTGGCCACTTGTATGTCTTCTTTGGAGAAATGTCTGTTCATGTCTTCTGCCCATTTTTTGATTGGATTATTTGGTCTTTGGGTGTTAAGTTTGATATGTTTATTACAGATTTTGGATACTAGCCCTTTATCTGACATGTCATTTGCAAATATCTTCTCCCATTCTGTCAGTTGTCTTTTGGTTTTGTCAACTGTTTCCTTTGCTGGGCAAAAGCTTTTTATATTGATGAAGTCCCAATAGTTCATTTTTGTCTTTGTTTCCCTTGCCTTTGGAGATGTGTCTAGCAAGAAGTTGCTGCAGCTGAGGTCACAGAGGTTGCTGCCTGTGTTCTTTTCTAGGATTTTGATGGATTCCTGTCTCACATTGAGGTCTTTCATCCATTTTGAGTCTATTTTTGAGTATGGTGTAAAGAAATGGTCCAGTTTCATTCTTTTGCATATGGCTGTCCAATTTTCCCAACACCATCTGTTGAAGAGACTGTCTTTTTTCCATTAGATGTTCTTTCTTGCTTTGTCGAAGATTAGTTGACCATAGAGTTGAGGGTCCATTTCTGTGTTCTCTATTCTGTTCCATTGATCCACATGTCTGTTTTTGTGCCAGTACCATACTGTCCTGATGAGTACAGATTTGTAATAGAGCTTGAAGTCCCAGGTTGTGATGCCATCAGCTTTGGTTTTCCTTTTCAACATTCCTTTGGCTATTTGGGATCTTTTTGGGTTCCATACAAATATTAGGATTATTTGTTTCAGTTCTGTGAAAAAAGTTGATGGTATTTTGATAGGGATTGCATTGAATGTATAGATTGCTCTAGGTAGCATAGATATTTTAACAATATTTATTCTTGGGACGTCTGGGTGCCTCAGTCAGTTAAGTGGCTGCCTTCAGCTCAGGTCATGATCCCGGGGTCCAGGGATTGAGTCCCACATCGGGCTCCTTGCTCAGCGGGGAGCCTGCTTCTCCCTTTGCCTCTGCCTCTCCCCCTGCTTGTGCTCTGTCTCTCTCTGACAAATAAATAAAATCTTAAAAAAAAAAACCCACAATATTTATTCTTCCAATCCATGAGCATGGAATGTTTTTCCATTTCTTTGTGCTTCTTCAATTTCTTTCATGAATGTTCTATAGTTTTATGAATACAGATCCTTTGCCTCTTTGATTAGGTTTATTCCTGGTATCTTATGGTTTTTGGTGCAATTGTAAATGGGATCGACTCCTTAATTTCTCTTTTTTCTGTCTCGTTGGTATATAGAAATGCAATTGATTTCTGTGCACTGATTTAATATCCTGCCACTTTGCTGAATTCCTGTATGAGTTCTAGCAATTTTGGGGTGGAGTCTTTTGGGTTATCATGTCTTTTGTGAAGAGTGAGAGTTTGACTTCTTCTTTGCCAATTTGGATGTATTTTATTTCTTTTTGTTGTCTGATTGCTAAGGCTAGGACTTCTAGTACTATGTTGAATAGCAGTGGTGATAGTGGACATCCCGGCCGTGTTCTTGACCTTAGGAGAAAAGCTCTCAGTTTTTCCCTGTTGAGGATGATATTCGCTGTGCACTTTTTGTAGATGGCTTTTATGATATTGAAGTATGTTCCCTCTATCCCTAACACTGTGAAGAGTTTTAATCAAGAAAGGATGCTTTCTTTTGTCAAACTTTTTCTGCACCTATTGAGAGGATCATATGGTTCTTGTCCTTTCTTTTATTAATGTATTGTATCACGGTGATTGATTGTGGATGTTGAACCACCCTTGCAGCCCAGAAATAAATCCCACTTGGTCGTGGTGAATAATCCTTTTAATGTACTGTTGGATCCTATTGGCTAGTATCTTGGTGAGAATTTTGGCATCTATGTTCATCAGAGATATTGGTCTGTAATTCTTTTTGGTGGGGTCTTTGGTTTTCGGATCAAAGTAATGCTGGCTTCATAGAATGAGTTTGAAAGTTTTCTTTCCATTTCTGTTTTTTTGAAACAGCTTCAGAAGAATAGGTATTAATTCTTCTTTAAATGTTTGGTAGAATTCTGCTGGGAAGCCATCCGGCCCTGGACTTTTGTTTGTTGGGAGATGTTTGATTACTGCTTCAATTTCTTTGCTGGTCATGGGTCTGTTCAAGTTTTCTATTTCTTCCTGTTTCAGTTTTGGTAGGTTTTTTTTTTTTTTGTCATCCTTTTTTTCCAGATTGCCTAATTTGTTGGCATGTAGTTGCTCATAATATGTTCTTATAATTGTTTGTATTTCTTTGGTGTTGGTTGTGATCCCTCCTGTTTCATTCATGATTTTATTTATTTGGGTCCTTTCTCTTTTCTGGTCAGGGGTTTATCAATCTTATTAATTCTTTCAGAGAATCAGCTCCTAGTTTCGTTGATCTGTTTTGTAGATCAACGAAAACTAAACTTCGTTTAGTTTCTATGTCATTGATTTCTGCTCTAATCTTTATTATTTCTCTTTAGGCTTTATTTGTTGTTCTTTCTCCAGCTCCTTTAGCTGTAGGGTTAGGTTGTGTATTTGAGACCTTTCTTGTTTCTTGAGGAAGGCTTGTAGTGCCATATCCTTCTATCTTAGGAGAGAGAGATTGGGACATGCCTTTGCTGCAACCTAAAGATTTTGAACAGTTGTGTTTTCATTTTCATTTGTTTCCAAAATTTAAAAAAAATTCTTCTTTAATTTCCTGGTTGACCTGTTCATTCTTTAGTAGGATGCTCTTTAGCCTTCATGTATTTGAGTTCCTTCCAAATTTCCTCTTGTGATTGAGTTCAAGTTTCAAACATTATGGTCTGAAAATATGCGGGAAATTATCCCAATCTTTTGGTACCAGTTGAGACCTGATTTGTGACTCAGTATGTGATCTATTCTGGAGAATGTTCCATGTGCACTTGAGGAGAATTTGTTTTCTGTTGCTTTAGGATGGAATGCTCTGAATATATCTGTGAAGTCCAGCTGGTCCAGTGTGTCATTCAAAGCCCTTGTTTCCTTGTTGATCTTCTGCTTAGATGATCTGTCCATTACAGGGAGGGGGGTGTTAATGTCCCCTACTATTATTGTATTGTCATCAATGTGTTTCCTTAATTTTGTTATTAATTGTTTTATATAATTGGCTGCTCCCAAGTTAGGGACATAAATATTTACAATTGTTAGATTTTCTTTTTGGATAGACCCTTTAAGTGTGATATAGTGTCCTTCCTCATCTTTTATTACAGTCTTTGGTTTAAAATCTAATTTTCTCTGCAAGCTTCGTGAAGGCCATGGGAATGTTCCGTTGCTCTGTGGCCAGCTGGAATCTGGGTCCATCTGTCCTTCCCAAGTGCATGCAGACCCAGCCAAGTTTGCCATGCTTGAGAATGTGGCACCTTGGAGAAGGGGTGCCCACTGGGACTGCCGGGGGTGGCAGCAAAAGCGCCTATCAGGACCATGACAAGCCGGCCCGGATCTGCTTCAGCAGCATCTCCATGGCCAAAGTTGTTGCTGATGCTATTAGAACAAGCCTTGGACCAAAAGGAATGGATAAAACGATTCAAGATGGAAAAGGCGATGTGACCATTACAAATGACGGGGTCACCATTCTGAAACAAACGCAGGTGTTACATCCAGCAGCCAGAATGCTGGTGGAGCTGTCTAAGGCACAAGATTTAGAAGCAGGAGATGGCACCACATCAGTGGTCATCATTGCTGGCTCTCTCTTAGATTCCTGTACCAAGCTTCTTCAGAAAGGGATTCATCCAACTATCATTTCTGAGTCATTCCAGAAGGCTTTGGAAAAGGGTATAGAAATCTTGACTGACATGTCTCGACCTGTGGAACTGAGTGACAGAGAAACTTTATTAAATAGTGCCACCACTTCACTGAACTCAAAGGTTGTTTCTCAGTACTCAAGTCTGCTTTCTCCAGTGAGTGTAAATGCAGTGATGAAAGTGATTGACCCAGCCACCGCTACTGGTGTAGATCTTAGAGACATTAAAATCGTTAGGAAACTTGGTGGGACAATTGATGACTGTGAGCTGGTCGAAGGGCTGGTACTTACTCAAAAGGTAGCAAATTCTGGCATAACCAGAGTTGAAAAGGCTAAGATTGGTCTTATCCAGTTTTGCTTATCTGCCCCCAAAACAGATATGGATAATCAAATAGTAGTTTCTATGTCCAGATGGACGAAGTGCTGCAGGAGGAGAGGCCTATATTCTGAATTTAGTGAAGCAAATTAAAAAAACAGGATGTAATGTCCTTCTCATACAGAAGTCTATTCTGAGAGATGCTCTTAGTGACCTTGCATTACATTTCCTAAACAAAATGAAGATTATGGTGGTTAAGGATATTGAAAGAGAAGACATCGAATTCATTTGTAAGACAATTGGAACCAAGCCAGTTGCTCATATTGACCATTTCACTGCTGACATGCTGGGATCAGCTGAGTTAGCTGAGGAGATCAATTTAAATGGTTCTGGCAAACTGCTCAAGATTACAGGCTGTACAAGCCCTGGAAAAACGGTTATGATTGTTGTTCATGGATCTAACAAATAGGTGATTGAAGAAGCTGAGCACTCCATTCATGATGCCCTATGTGTTATTCGCTGTTTAGTGAAGAAGAGAGCTCTTATTGCAGGAGGTGGTGCTCCAGAGATAGACTGGCTCTATGGTTAACTGAATATTCATGAACACTGAGTGGCATGGAATCCTACTGTGTTCGTGCTTTTGCAGATGCTATGGAAGTCATTCCATCTACACTAGCTGAAAATGCAGGCCTGAATCCCATTTCTGCAGTAACAGAACTAAGAAACCAGCATGCCCAAGGAGAAAAAACTACTGGCATTTATGTCCAAAAGGGCGGCATTTCCAAAATTTCGGAGGAACTGGTTGTCCAGGCTTTGTTGGTTTCAGTCAGTGCACTGACTCTAGCAACTGAAACTGTCCGGAGCATTCTGAAAATTGATGATGTGGTAAACACTCAGTAATCGGATAAACACTGGCCAACTGAAGCCACTAATAGTGTGTCTGTAGTGAAGATCACCTTGTGTTCCTTGCCATTTGGAAGATTGTTTCCTTTGTGAATTCCTGGGCCTGGTCTTCAGTTGGCACTTGCTTGAAATTGTATTGACAAAACTTAATTAAAATATTAAATGTTTGGTTTCACACACACAAAAAATAAAATCTAACTTTCTGATATAAGGATTGCTACCCCAGCTTTCTTTTGAGGTCCATTATCATGATAAATCTGGAGGTGTCTTTGGGTCCAAAATGAGTCTCTTGCAGGCAGCATATGAATGGGTCTTCCTTCTTTATCCAATCTGGTACCCTGGCTTTTGATTGGGGCCTTTAGCCCATTACATTCAGAGTAACTATTGAAAGATATAAATTTAGTGCCATTGTATTACCTGTAAAGCCACTGTTTCTGTATATTGTCTCTGTTCCTTTCTGGTCTGTGTTACTTTTGGGGTCTCTCTTTGCTTAGAGGATCCTTTTTAATATTTATTTTAGGGCTGGTTTGGTCATCACAAATTCTTTTAGTTTCTCTTTGTCCTGGAGGCTTTTTATCTCTCTTTCTATTCTGAATGACATCCTTTCTGGATAAAGTATTCTTGGCTGCATATTTTTCTCATTTAGCACGCTGAATATATCGTGCCAATCCTTTTTGGCATGCTAGGTCTCTGTGGATAGGTCTGCTGCCACTCTAATGTTTCTACCCTTGTAGATTATGGATCTCTTGTCCTGAGCTGCTTTCGGGATTTTCTCTTTGTCCCTGAGATTTCCAAGTTTCAGTATTCTATGTCGAGGTGTTGACCTTTTTTATTGATTTTGAGGGGGCTTTCTGTGGCTCCTGGACTTGAATGCCTGCTCCTTCCCCCTATTAGGGAAATTCTCCACTATAATTTGCTCCAATATACCTTCTGCCCCCCACCCCCCATCTCTTCTTCTGGGATCTCAATTATTCTAATCTTGCTTTGCTTTATGGTATCACTTGTCTCTGGAATTCTATCCTTGTGATCCAGTAGTTGTTTACCTCTCTTTTTCTCAGCTTCTTTATTTTCTATCATTTTGTCTTCTATATCACTAATTGTCTCTTCTGCCTCATTTATCCTAGGAGTTAGAGTCTCCAGTTTTGATTGCATCTCATTAATAGTCTTTTTGATTTTGACTTGTTTTCAGTTTTAGTTCTTTTATTTCTCCAGAAAGGGATTCTCTAGTGTCTTCTATGCTTTTTTCAAGCCCAGCTACTGTCTTTATAGTTGTTATTCTGAACTCTAGTTCTGACATCTTACTTAGTCTATACTGATTAGGTCCCTGGCAGTCAGTACTGCCTCTTGTTCTTTTTCTGGGGGTGAGTTTTTCTGTCTTGTCATTCTTGCAGAAAGTGGTTGCTTTTCTATTTTTAGAGTTGCAGCTATTCTTTTCTTAGATCTCTGGTTGAGTTCACAGGTGTTCAGGATGATTTGATTGCTATCTAGCTGAATTCCTGGGACCAGACGGAATTAAAATCTCCTACTCCTCTGCCATCTTGGACTCAAAACCTCTGATTGATGTTCTTAAGAGTGGGTAATTCCCTAAGTCCCTTTCACATTGAGGGTTTTTGTTTGTTTGTTTGTTTTGTTTTTGTGAGAACACACTGCCGAAGAGTAGTACTGAAAGGGGAGGTGGAGAAGGTACCATGCCTACTTAAGGCCAAGTATCTTCCTTGGAATGGGTCCTTTCTCTACCAACAGTGGTGAATCAAGGACTCACATCTCTGCCATGTGAGGACTGGAACAAATGGCAGCTACTTTCTTTTATAGAGTTCCTTTCAATGTCTTTGTAGCTTGATGAGAATTTTGGGGGGAAAGACTGCAGCAGTGAATTGGAAACCGTCATATCACTCCAGGATCTATATGGTCACTGCCCAAGGAGTTTGTAGTCAATGGGGAATGCTTCCATGGCTACATATTTAGAAGAGTATAGTGGGGCAAAGCAGGAAGGACAGTGGCAAGGAATCAGAGTTCCTTCATATTATTTAGTGTAGGGTAATCATCTTTGTTCACCTAACATGCAAGGCCGTGGTGATGATCAGGTGAGATAAGAATGTGAAAGTGCTTTGTAAGTGCTGCAGAAGTCGGTGATCTAAACCTTATATGGTTTTGCCCTATCCCAGCATAAGTACAGAGCTTAGGTCCTTCTGTATTCCATAAAAAGTGCATCTTCACCAGTGAGTACTGCCTCTTGTTCTCTTTTTTGGGGTGAGTTCTTCTGTCTTGTGTTTAGTAACTGTACTGAACATTTAGGGAGTCACAGGGAGAAGTTGCATTGCTCCTTCACCTCATTCTACTATCTCACTGGCTCTATTCTTCCCTTTTGTTCTTATTTTCTTTCTTTCTTTCTTTCTTTCTTTCTTTCTTTCTTTCTTTCTTTCTTTCTTTCTTTTTCTTTCTTTTTATTTGAGAGAGAGAAGGAGCACAAGCAGGGGGAGGGGCAGAGGCAGAAAGAGAAGCAGGACTTGATACCAGGACCCTGACATCATGACCTGAGCCAAAGGCAGATGCTTAACCAACTGAGTCACCCAGGTGCCCCTCTTTCTTTCTTTCTTTCTTTCTTTCTTTCTTTCTTTCTTTCTTTCTTTCTTTCTTTCTTTCTTTCTTTCTTTCTTCTCTCTCTCTTTCTTTCTCTCAATTGCATCTCACAATCTTTTTTATTTTTAAGATCTATTTATTTATTTATTTTTGAGAGAGTGAGAGAAAGAGAGAGAGAGTGACAGGAGGGGCAGAGGGAGAGGGGGAGAGAGAATCTCAAGTATACTCCCTGCTGAGCGTGGATCCTGGCATGAGGCTTGATCTCACGACCCTGAGATCATGACCTGAGCCAAAATCAAGAGTCCGATGCTTAACCAACTGAGCCACCCAGGCATCCCTTGTTCTTATTTTCTTTCCTTCATTTCTCTTTTAAGTAACTTTAACACTTCTCTTTTCTCCTGAAGAACCCATTCTTTTTAAAAAAATTTTTTTATTGTTATGTTAATCACCATACATTTCCTCATTAGTTTTTGATGTAGTGTTCCATGATTCATTGTTTGTGCATAACACCCAGTGCTCCACGCAGAATGTGCCCTCTTTAACACCCATCACCAGGCTAACCCATCCCCCCACCCTCCTCCCCTCTAGAACCTTCAGTTTGTTTTTCAGAGTCCATCGTCTCTCATGGTTTGTCTCCCCCTCCGACTTACTCCCCTGAAGAACCCATTCTGCCCTAACCTTAAGTCTCTCTTTTTTTCCCCAGGCACTTGTGAAGATATTTTTTTAACAAATTTTTAAACAAATGCAGTTCCCATTCTTACTTAGATACTTTAATACCTAAATTAATATAATATTTATTAATGTAGACATTAATATACTTTTATATCATTTTATTAGATGTATTACAAGCATTTGTGAATCTTATTTGACAACTTGTAGTTTTTAATATTTCTGGGAATTGGTTCTATTTTTGGTGTGTAGAGAGGGAACAAAATTGATTAAAATTAAAATTTTATCTTGAATATAAGACAGATACTGAAAAACAAATAATAAATGACTCCCCCCCCCCCCCGCCCCGATTCATTATCTGGTACACTGTCAGATAGCATAAACTGCAGAGGCAGTGGTGACAGGAAAACCCAGCTGGACCCACTTACAGACCACATAACTTGGGAAGATCATTTAACTACTGTGAGTCTCCATCTCCTGATGCATAAAATGAGTTTGAAGATTAAAGAAATAAAACTGATTTCATTATAGCACCTACGACATAATAAATGATGAGTAAGTGATGGCTTTTTATTATTTTATCCAGGTTACTTAGGTTGTTAGAAGTAGTTCAACACCAAGAGAAATTGACATCAATTACTTTCTACTGCCCAGCAGCACAAAGTACAGCAATGTCTAAGAATAAAACTGTTTTTAATAGTTGCAATTAAAATCCCTCTCCCAGAATATGTGACATGTATAGATGGACAGTTAGGTGTAAAAATACAAGTTTTAGATACCCATCCACAAGGGTGAAGCTACCAATCTTTACCGTGGTATGTTCGAGCTGTTAGTGGAAGAAACATCAGGGACATGACTTGCTATGTGGCTCTAAACAATGCCCAGTTTTCTTATCTGAGAGCATTCTGTTTATCCCCTCCATCCTCAAAATGACCTAGGGACTTGGAGTGACCCTTTGGTTCCAAAGTATAAATCCTATTATTGCATAACCCTGAAGAGTGATAAAGTGTCTTAAGCTCTCTATTTTCCAGAAGTTGGATTTGGTGGCTCCTAGGCATAAAATTGTCATTATTGCCATTAGTGCCAGAAAAGGGCAAGAGTGTAAACATTATTGCAGAATGAAAACAAAATTTTGGTAATAGAGAGGTGGAGGAGAGGTCTTTTGGCTGGAGGGACTGAAGAAAGCTTGAGGAGAATACCCTCTCACCTAGTGTTGCAGGAATCTCAACTACTGGGGGCTGGGAGGCCATAATGGATAGCATGAAGCAAGCCTAAATGCAGCACTTTTTAGAATGGTGAGGCAGTGGTTAGGTGGTGGGCAGGTATGGGGGCAAAATGGCGGGAGGTAGGGCTGGAAAAGTAGGTTACAGCTAGCGTAGAGAATCTTGAATGACAAAGGAGGTGATGAGTTGCTGCTGAAGGTTTCTGAGAAAAGGAGCCAGAAAGGAAGACCTTATAGCACCTCTTTGTTGGTGCCCTCACAAACACCTTCAGGTCTTGGCTTCTAGGGAACTGGAAGCTTTGGATTAAGGGGAAGGCACACTGATGTCTTAGAGTTAGCTGTGGAAACAACAAATGACTAAGTAGGCAAATTATTGTTATTTTTTAAAATTTATTTTTATTTTTTATTGTTATGTTAATCACCATACATCATTAGTTTTTGATGTAGTGTTCCATGATTCATTGTTTGTGCATAACACCCAGTGCTCCACGCAGAACGTGCCCTCTTTAATACCCATCACCAGGCTAACCCATCCCCCCAACCCTCTCCCCTCTAGAAACCTCAGTTTGTTTTTCGGAGTCCATTGTCTCTCATGGTTCGTCTCCCCCTCTGACTTACTCCCCTTCCTTCTTCCCCTCCTGCTATCTTCTTCTTCTTTTTTTTTCTTAACATATATTGCATTATTTGTTTCAGAAGTACCGATCTGTGATTCAACAGTCTTGCACAATTCACAGCGCTCACCATAGCACATACCCTCCCCAATGTCTGTCACCCCATCCCTCCCACCCCCGACCACTCCAGCAACACTTAGTTTGTTTCCTGAGGTTAAGAATTCCTCATATCAGCGAGGTCATATGATACATGTCTTTCTCTGATTGACTTATTTCACTCAGCATAACACCCTCCAGTTCCATCCATGTCGTTGCAAATGGCAAGATCTCATTCCTTTTTATGGCAGCATAATATTCCATTGTGTATATATATATATATATATATATATATATATATCACATCTTCTTTATCCATTCATCTGTTGATGGACATCTTGGCTCTTTCCACAGTTTGGCTATTGTGGACATTGCTGCTATAAACATTGGGGTGCACATACCCCTTAAGTAGGCAAATTAATTTAAAGCTTGTGATTCAATTAGTTAAAAAATACAAAAAATGACATTATGAGCCTGAGAATGCGCTTCATGGATCTCTAAGCACAGGTTGTGTAATTGACCAAGGGCTTTAGCTGTTGTGTGTGAGATACATTGTTGTGCTTGTGCCCAGGCCCCCTTCCCAGGAGTTGGGGCAAGCCAGGAGCCAGACACCTGGGAGAGTCAGGATTCTTTGATGGCTTGAGGACTCCCCAGTGGCTCTGCTGCATCTTCCTTGCTTGGACTGCACAGCAGTCAGGGATGTTTCTACCCAAACCTTCTTTTGTCTTTCCTTCATTCAGAGGCAGACTCTCTGATGACTCTTCCAGCCACTTCCTGCACTTTCCCTATTTTCCCCCTCATACAGGCATTTTCCTTAATAAAGCCTTGCATGTTCAATCTCATTTTGGCTTCTGACCTGGATTACAAGAATCTAATCCCAGGAGACTTTTTTTTTCTTTTTTTAAAAATTTTATGTATTTATTTGACAGAGAGAGAGACAGCGAGAGAGGGAACACAAGCAGGAGGAGTGGGAGAGGGAGAAGCAGGCTTCCCGCAGAGCAAGGAGCCCGATGTGGGGCTCGATCCCAGGACTCTGGGATCATGACCTGAGCTGAAGGCAGATGGTTAATGACTGAGCCATCCAGGCGCACCCCCCACTTTTTTAAGCTTCATTGATCCATAATCTGGTCATAAGGCAGACCAGACAAGAAAGTGAGTTATGTTCTGTGTAAACACATTCCGCCTCCAGAAAATGGCCAACAGCTCTGCATTGGGGGTTGTACTGGTGTAGCAGCATCTTCCAGGATGAAGGACTAGTTATAAGGAAGGATCTTCCTTTGCCATCCTTACTGTAATATGAACATTGGATTCTTTGTGGGTTAAGCTTTTGAAATCTTTATTATTAGAAATTTTGTTACATGTCACAGTCCAAGAGTTTTATTTTTAAAATATCTTAATTTTTCTGCAATGAGCAAATGGGACATATTTGCCTTTTGGTAAGAAAAACTGAGTAGCTATCACAGAGAGAAGGGTAGTTAAAATGAAAGTTTAGTAAAGGGAACATCACAGGGAGAGATTTGGGAAGAGGGTGATAACAAGTTAACATTCTTTACAGGAGAACATTGTAAATTGCAACTAGAAGCACCAAGGCTGAACCGAAGGGGGAATTTGGCCCTGAGGAGTGGAAAAAGTCATGGATTGATCCATGACATATGATCCAAAACATAACAAATGTGCCTGTTGGCTTTGCTTTCACCATGAGGCCCAAGGAGTCTGTCTGATCATCGCCATCGCTTTCTGAGTCTAGCCTCTCATATTTTCATCCAGGATTTTTGAGTGATTCCCTGATAAGCAAAAGCAAAAGCAGCTTTTTTGGCGATACCTCAAACCAATGGTTTTTAAATTTAATGTGAACAGGAATCTTTTAGGGAGCTTGTCAAGACTGGAGATTCCAGGGGAGACTCTCATTCAGCAGGTCTGAATTATTACTGCATTTGTATTTAAGAATCTGCACTTCTATAAGCTCCCTGAGATATTCTGATGCAGGTAGTCTGTGGGTCGTAGTTTGGAACAAACTATCCTAGTTGGTTTGTCTGGGATAGTTTCCTGTTTCCTGGTGTATAGAGGCAGAAGAATAAACTTGGATGAGTCTTTCTTAGTCATTCAGACTCTGGAAGTGAACTGTTTATGTTTTTAAAAAGATAACACAATATTTGGAAAGCTTTCAAGAGATTAAGCTCTTTCTAAAAATTTCAAGGTTATACATATAATAATAATTTTGTCCTAATGGAGCTATTTTTCCCCCCTGATTCGGTACCAACCCAACACTTGTTTCCCAATCTAGTCCACTGTAGGAGTAGGATAATGACCATAGTTACTTCCCTGGGTAGTGGTAATGATGAATGGAGCAAGTCCATTTCAATGGACTTTAAAGAAATAAAGCTTCCACTGACAGAGATTGCCATTACATTGCTCTGGGCTCTTTAGAGACAAATCCAGGCCAAAGTAAAGAACAATGTCTGCACAGACTTTGGAAGAGTAAGAGGAGAAATTTGCCTAAATTTTTAATTCCTGACCTTTTCCCTCTTCAAAAGTCCTTGGGCTGGGTTTAGGGCATAGCTTATCTCCCAAAGCACAGTTCATGGAAAGAATGGCTATAGTGGGTTGATAAACCAGATGTTTATTCTGTTGCTCAATGTCTATTGACATTGAATTGCTTGTATCTTTTTTAAATTTCAGTTCCAAGAAAATGTGTCTAACAAACTGGTATGCTTCCTTTTATCAAATGACAGAGATTATATATTGTTTCACTTTTTGCCTTGTTTACCTATAATGTTGGAGCTAAATACAAGGCTCAATCATTATAATGCTTTTCATCTACTTGGGACATATACTTCGTCCTCAATGCTTGTTTTTTCAAAATGTCAATGATCATCTTAAATGTTCTTCTATAGGTGTGTTTCATTGTAAATTCCTTCAAATGCTTTTTAGATCTGGTTGGACTATAAACCAAAATATTATGAATAAAATTAATTGATCATATTTGCAAGAAGTGTGCTGTTATCTGTGTTAAGTTCCTCCAAAAGCAACATATATATAATTATAAATAAAATAAACTGTTAATAATTAATTACTTTATCTGCAATAGCTGTTTTGTACATAAGTATATTCTGGGGAAAGGTTATGATCCACAGTTCCAGAATCAAGCAAAACTGGGTTCCAATCCTGGCTGCCTGGCAAGACCAGCTGTATGGTCTTGGACATGTTACCCAACTGCTCTGAGTCTCAGTTTCATCATCTATAAAATGGGTAGAATAGCCTCATCCATCTCACAGAATTATTGTGAGATTTAAATGAAGTTAATACATACAATGTGCACTGAGCATAATGTCTGGTCTATGGAAAGTACTGAATGTGTATATAGCTGTTACTGCAGGTTTATTTTTATTTTTACAGCAGTGTTTCTGTCAAAACATAACAAATGTGCCTATTGGCTTTGCTTTCACCATGAGGCCCAAGGAGTCTGTCTTATCATTGCCATTGCTTTCTAAGTCTAGCCTCTCATATTTTCATCCAGGATTTTTGAGTGATTCCCTGATAAGCAAATGGAGCATGACCTAACACCTGAGAACTTTGTTACCAAATACAGCCCGGGTAGGGAAGATTATCAAGAACATCATGCAAGAGTTTAAATATTTACCCACCATTGAAATTTTCTAATGTTTTAAACCATGGGGCTTGCTTTTCATTCTATGTATTTCTATTTTTTCCACACAACCCTCTTATATGGGGCCTGGGAGCACTATTTAGCCAGTGCTATTTAATTGTCCTTTTGGAGAGTCTGATGAACTTGAGGGAAGGGTGGAGGGGCAAAGAAATTTCATGACACCATTTTAGTGTTTTAACATGGACCTAATTCTGCTAATTCTCTACAACCACCTCTTTCTGTTCCTTTCAACTCTGAAATATAGAATCTAGATTTCATATTTTTCTTTGCCTTTTTTTTTAAAGAGGAACTGACTGACACTAAAATCAAAAGCTTTATGCTGACCAATTAGAACCACTGAAGCCGAAAAAAAAGGGCCACAACAATAGCAAGAAGCCCCACGATTTTCAACAGAAAGGAAACTGGGAAATCAGATGAAGCTTTTACTGCCCGTGTCTTTAAAGGCTTCAGTATCCGTTGTTTCTGGGTGAGGATGGCCCTCTTGGCTCCCTTCCACTGCCCGGGCCCAGTGAGGCGGTACTGGTAGGAGTTGCAGGGTCCGAAATAGAGCTTCACAGCCAGTTTGGGGTCTTTCAGCAAGAGAGACAGGATGTCTGGCTTCGCCCCTATCTCTAAGGCGAGCTCGTCCAAGTAGTCGATGTAATTGGTCTGCAGTGTCTGGCTCTGGCTCTTTCCAAACCTTAATGAAGAAAGTAAAAAAGGGCAGATTTGCAAAATAGGGATGAGTGAGTGAGTAAATGAGGTTTGAATGAATCTCTGGTGGAAGGTATGAGCTTATTCCATCAGAAGGCCCAGATCTTAGATTGAGATAGGCTGTAAAATAAATAGCCATGAATTCATGGAAGTTTTAGGAATGTGACAAGGTTTATAACCATGATTATTATTTGATATTTAGTAAGTAGCTTCAATTCTCTAGGCAAATACAAATTAGTCAGGATTGCTGCAAAGATCCATGAGCTAACACAGATGAAAGCCTAGCTCAGTGTCTTGCATAGAGGAGATGCTTCCTATTTGCTTGTTAAATTATTAAAGTAGTTGGCACTCTGGCTGGCATATAATAGGTATTCAATAAATGTTAGATTAATTAGAATTTGACCATGAGACAACCCCTACATGTGATGTCAGGCCCCCAAGTCTACTCTCCAAGGTGCTTGATCACTTTTGAACCCCATTTTACCATATCACAAGGCATACATCTACTTTCACTTCATACCAGCTCCTTCTAATTTCCTTTGATAGGACATCCCCCAACTAACTTTTCAGAGACACCCGGCCACTGTCACTACTACTGCTCCCAACCCATTTCCTCTCTCGCCACAGAGTGGGCAGCCTGAGAAGATATGGAATCTAACACGGACATCATACAAAACTGAAATAAAATTAAGTCCAGGAAAATTATGTCCTGATTTGGTAAAATTTCTATCTTTATGTAGTTGGTTCTTTTTTGTTTTAAAGACTTTATTTATTTGAGAGAGAAAGTGAGAGAAAGCAGGAGCAAGGGGAGGGGTACAGGAAGAAGGAGAAGCAGTCTCCCCGCTGAGCAGGGAGCCCGACATGGGGATCACGACCTGAGCTGAAGGCAGATGCTTAACCAACTGAGCCACCCAGGTGCCCCATGTAGTTGGTTCTTAAACTAGTATGTATAAGAATCACCTAGGGAGAACATAAAAATACAAATTTCCAGTTTCATCCTGGGGTTCCAATTCAGTTGGTCTGGGTTGTGACCCAGGAATTTGCATTTTTAAGAAACAGGCAGGTGGTTCTTGTGGGTAGTTAGGTCACTATACCCTGAGAAACATTGCTTTATGTAAAGAATTAAAAAAAATTCTTACAAATTTATTCTTTCTTCATTCCTCTTGATAATGTCCGCCATCATAGTCCTCTCTGAGGGCAAGGTACACAAGCCTAGAAATAAAAGGCTGGTTTGAGTAGTGGGTTTGATTCAATATCATTGCTTTATCTATTTCTACCATTAAACTTGGCCATTTACCCAAGTTATGCCAATCAGGGCTGCTGTTTTGTTGAATTCCAGGGTGGGATGAGTTCTATGTGATGCTGCCCTTAAGGTTACAGTGTGAACTCTGAAGTGGAGGGTGTTAAGAGAGAGGCTGGAGTAGGAAGGTGAGCCTGAAGAGCTGGAAATCATGTCAGGTGACTTGAGCTCTATTTTGAAGGTGATGGGAAGCCATGGGAGGGTTTTCTGCAAGTGGTGACAAGATCAGATTTGCCTTTTAGAAAGATCCTTCTAGTTGGCGAATTTTGGGACATGGGCTCTAGGAAAGTGAGTCTAAAGTTACCAAGACAAGTTGAGAGGCTGTTGAAGTAAACCTTGTGGGAGTAAAGTTAATCACTGGGGACAGAGAAGGTAGATTGATGCAGGATTTATCACTGTGTGCTTGTGATTCCATCCTTGTCTATGGGTATTCTCAGACATGGTGAAATGGTCAGTTTCTCCTGGATATAGCTAGTCATCAGACATACCAGAGTCAATGAGTCCAAAACAGAGCCCATCATGGAAGCTCTCCTGGTCAGACTTGCATCTTCTTCCATGTCCTCTCTCTATTCCTGGCCCTGCTGTCTACCCAGTTCCCATGGCCAGAGATCTGCAAGTCATCTGTGATTCCTCTCTCTCTCTGGTTTTCTACATTCAGCTGATCATCATGTCCTGTGGATTTTATCCCTAACTATTTCTCACATTTCTATTGTGTTCTCCACTTTGTCTCTCTGCCTGGCTCAGCTACATCATGTTTCAGCAGAGACTTGCTGTGGTCTTCTCACTGGTCTCAGAGACCCCATTCTTTTCTGTTTTCAAATCTATCTTCCACACTAATGCTGAAATAACCTATTGAAAATGTAAATCTGTAATGTCTATTTCTTTCTTATAACCTTTCATTGGGTCCTCTGCCTGAAGAGCTTTCTTTCTTTCTTTCTTTCTTTTTTTTGAAGATTTCATTTATTTATTTGACAGAGAGAGACACAGCAAGAGAGGGAACACAAGCAGGGGCAGCAGGAGAGGGAGAAGCAGGCCTCCCACCAAGCAGGGAGCCTGATGCGGGGCTCAAACCCAGGACTCTGGGATCATGACCTGAGCTGAAGGCATACACCCAATGACTGAGCCACCCAGGCACCCCTGAAGAGCTTTCTAAAATGGAGATTCTAGGTCCTCAGGTCAGACTTAATCAGGGTCCTAAGGGATCTAGTTGATTTTTATGTGTGGCCAGATTTGGAAAGAACTGATCTACGTTTTGTATTGTAAGCCTTTTAGCATGACTTACAAGGCTCCTGTGGCCTGGCCCTTCTACTGAGAGATTACTCTTTAATAATCTCTCACCCCTCTCTACCTCACATGTCATGTTCTGGGAATGTCAGATAGCTTGTAATTCTCCATATCCATCATGCCTCTGTGTTTGGCTCAAGTGATTACCTCTTCTGCACCTGAGAAACTTGGTCATCTAGCAAGTTTTCCTTGGCCGCATGCCCTCCTTTATCCCAACATGCTGCAAAGCACCCTTTTTCTTCTTCCCATGCACTCCATGCATCCCTCTACCAAAGCATTTATCTCAGTATGTGGAAATGATCTGTTTAAATTGCTCTCTATCCCACCAGGTTCCAGAACAAAGCTAGGTATTCAATGAATTCTGGTTGACCTGAACCATGGCGTCAGGGAGATAATAGCCTCCTGAGGAATGCAAAGTGCTATACAGGTACTTAGACAGAAACCTTTCAATAACTTTATAACTTTGTAAGGATCCATATGATTGAGCTTCTTAACATATTAAGAGTTAATTTGAAGTTAATGTAGAGGCCCTGGGTCTCTAGATTTGCACATATTCAGAGGAAATTATAAACATCATATAGGTAAAACCAGGAGTCAGAGGTCTTTCTCTTCTCAACTATTCTTTCATGATTCCAGGAAAAGATAAAATGTATTTAGCTTTATGAAAATTGAAATTCTCTGAACTTTCTAATATTTCAAAGGGATGATTACAGCTCTTTATTATTATTATTATTATCTTATCTCTGTATTTGTTATTTTTCAAATTCTCCACTAACTTTTTAGGATGTTAATCTTGTGAGAGCTGCCTAAGGTTGACCAACTTCTTCCTGGCAGCCTCCTTATCTAAACTTGTTCTTGAACAAACTCCATCAGGTATAAAACCCTCAGCCCCTCACTTTCCCACTCACATACCTTTGAAAACCCTGGTTGCCCAACGAGCTTGAAGTTCGGCAGTTGGGAAAATGGAACCTAGGGGCTGGATGAGACCAATGCACGCCAGAGTTGACTTCTCCAGGTGAGGAGGGAACATGTATTTATACAGTGAGACCATCTTATCCTCTACTTTAACAAGTGAATCTTCAAGGAATGGAAAAGAGAAAGTATATCCTGTTGCAAAGACAATAACATCAATATTCTCCTCCACTGTTCCATCTTCAAATATGGCAGAAGTTTCTATGAGCTCTTTCACTCTCGGTTTCACCTTGATGGCTCCGTAGAGTATACAACTTGGAAGATCATCATTTATCACAGGTTCTTTCATAAGATATCTAAAACACCAAAAAGAAAACACTTAGAAGGAATATTTAATGATGTTGAGTGAGTCTTGAAACTCTCTTGATATTTTATGGGGTTGGCTTTTCAAATAAAGAGGTTTCTCAAATATCCATAAAACTTTCTATCTTAACTAGTTGGCCTACCCCAAACCGCACTATCTGACTTCATTCTCATGTCACAAATCTCCCCCTCAACAAAGAAGAGAAAACTTGTAGGTGATGTGGGTAAAAGACATTTCAAAAAAGGAGGTTAAACAAATACCAGCACCTATGGTCAATCCCTGAATATTCCAGTCATTTATACCCCATCGATGTTTCCACTATTGTTTTAATTATCTTGCTGCTCCAATTAATCTCTATCTGATCATAAGTAAGAAAGCAAAATTTTGTTAAATCCCCAATAGTTTTGAAAGTTTTATTAAGGAATCAGCATAAAAACTAATGTATAAAATTAAGTTTGGGGATATTTGTTGATCCCAAATATCCATGGAGTCTCTGTATGTGATAGCATGGGTGATAGAGCAAAGTCTGGTTGTATTTATGGAATTCCCCTTTTTGTAGATTTGAGAACCTTTTTTTTTCTTCTAAATAATACATGCCACATGTATCAGATCTCAGAACTGAGTAGTCCCATGGCATTTTGTTGAAAGATTCCAAAGTTCTTCGTTTTTGTATTTTTTTAAAGGGAAGGAGCCTGTTATCAACTAAAGAAAAATAAACATTCATACTGTTTGCTTGTGTTTATAAGATCAGTGATATATAACAGTGAGTTCAGAAGAGATTTATTTTTTGGCAAGGAGATAGTGAGTGTGTTCTCAAAAGCTGCTCATGGGAAGAACCCTTATGGTGTACAGAATTAACAGAGCATGAGTTATTACACGGAGAACTTGGGACACATTTCCCAACACACCCCTCTGAAAGGAAGGCTGTAATCTCTTAAAGCAGCCTTTTCCAATGTTGGACAGCTTTGGGTATTAGGAAATTCTTCCCATGATCCTAGTTCTGCTTTCTAGAGCAGCTCATAATATTTTTTCTTTTTTGAATTTATTTATTTATTTATTTATTTTTTAAAAGATTTTATTTATTTATTTGAGAGAGAGAATGAGAGAGAGCGCAAGCACATGAGAGGGGGGAGGGTCAGAGGGAGAAGCAGACTCCCTGCTGAGCAGGGAGCCTGATGCAAGACTCGATCCTGGGACTCCAGGATCATGACCTGAGCCAAAGGCAGTTGCTTAACCAACTGAGCCACCCAGGTGCCCTAAATTTATTTTTTTATTCATGTATAATTAATATACAGTGTTATATGAGTTTCAGACATACAATATAATGTTTCAAGAATTCTATACATTTCTCAGTGCTCATCTAAGGTAAGTGTACTCTTAATTCCTTTTGTCTATTTCATCCATCCCTCCCCCCCCCCCAATCTCCTCTCTGGCAACTGTTCTCTGTATTCAAGAGTCTGGTTTTTTGTTTCTTTTGTGTCTTAAGTTCCACACATGAGTCAAATCATATGGCATTTGTCTTTTCCTGACTGACTTATTTCACCTAGCATTATACCCTCTAGGTCCATCCGTGTTGTTGCAAATGGCAGGATTTCATTCTTTTTATGGCTGAGTAATCCAATTAAAAATGGGCAGAAGACTGAATAGGTGTTTTTCCAAAGAAGACTTACAGATAGCCAATAGACACATGAAAATAAACTTAACATCACTAATCATCAGGGAACGACAAATTAAAACCACAATGAGATATCATTTTAAACCTGTCAGAATGGCTAAAACCAAAAACACAAGAAATAACAATCGTTGGTAAGAATGTGGAGAAAAAGGAACCCTAATGCTCTGTTGGTGGGAATGCAAATTGGTGCAGCCACTGTGGGAAACAGTGGGCAGGTTCCTCAAAAACTTAAAAATAGAATTTATATGACCCAGTAGTTCCACTACTGGGTATTTACCCAAAGAAAATGAAAACACTAATTTGAAAAGACATATGCACCCCCATGTTCGTTGTGGCATTATTTACCATAGCCAAAATATGGGAGCAACCTAATTGTCCATTGATAGATGAGTGGATACAAAAGATGTGGTGTATATACACAATGGAATTGTACTCAGCCATAAGAAAGTTCATAATATTTCTACTTCATCTTCTTAAGCATTTACTTTTTAAAAGGTATACAGAACAAATTTGGAATTCAAATTCCAGGATGTCTATGATACTCATACTGTTAGGTTGTAGTTTGAAATACCTCATTAGCAATTTGACTATAAAGAGGAGCCTCTGACAACCTTGTTTACCATACCATAAAAAAAGCAAAATAACTCTACTTGTTTTGAGGCTCAAGGCCATAATTTTCATGGTTGAAGCACCGATTCATCTGCCGTTCAATCATCCATTTTTGAACTGTTTGTGGCAGGACATTTCGGAGCATGGACCTAAACCGGGTTTGGAACACTATGTCCTGGGGATATCCATCTTCAGAGATACGGCCCATGACCCAGGAACCATGTCTGGTGCTGATAAATACCTGGTAAGCAAAAAGAATGCTGTTTAAATCAGGGCATTGTCCTTTTTGGGAAGAATCTACTGTGTAGATGATATATCACATGTATAGCTCAGAGAAGTAAAAGACTTGCTCTGGATTACATGTTGATCAGTGCAGAGCTGGGAGGTAAACCTTGGCTTCCTGATTTCCAGATTTTTTATGATACCTTGCTGTAGTAACCAACCAGTCAACCAACCAACCAACCAACCAACCAGCCAGCCAGCCAACCAACCAACCAACCAATTAATGAGTAATGGAGCCTTGGTTATGTGGCTGGGATTTTCCAATATGCCCTTCCTCCTTCCTCCATGGTACAAGAGAAGCAGAGAGCATCATACCTGAGCAGCCTTCTTACTCAGCTCAACGGCAATATCTGAGGCCGAGTTTCCTAGTCCAATCACCAGGATATGTTTCCCTTCAAGTCCCTCTGGGTGCTTGTATTGGCGGCTATGGAAATATTGGCCTTTGAACCTCTCAATACCTTCAGGGGGAAGAAGAGAGAAGTCCATGAATTATGTCAATTTCAGTAAGAGTACACTGTCAGATTTTCTTTTCTGGAGTCAATTATTTGTTTTGCCGCCTCACCTCTTAGGGGAGTTACAATGGTAAGGTCAATTGGCAAACTCAAAGCATAAAGTATATGAGAAATGTTAGCTTATGCATATGGAACAGGACCAAAAGAATTGATTTCAGAGGTTGCAGCTCATGTATTTATTAGAGATTAAACAAATAGTTTTGATGAATAAAGCAGTCAGATGCTGGCTTCCAACTACCCATTATCTTATTTTGGACTGTACAGTAATACTTCAATATCATATAGCACATGTATTCTTTTAAATGTTTCTGAACATATTATGAAGTGCTATTATTGTACTTGTACAACTGTACTAATATAATTCTAATTATATTAGAATAATATTTATTCTCATTTTCTAGAAGCAAACAAAAACTAAAATAAACTGAAAACCAGGCACATAGAAATTGAAGGATGTCTTCCACATTGCAGTATAAGTCAGTAACTTACTGGATAAGCCATTTTGAAGACAAGCTTCTCTGTATCTTTCCCAGGAAAATATGACTTTATTAAATAATTGTCTTTGATGGTGGGTTTCTTGAAAGAACCTTTAGATCATTAATTTTCAAAGTGTGGTCCTTTGACCAGCATTTTTAGCTGGAACCTGGGAACTTGTTGGAAAGGCAAAATCTCAGCTTCATGATACCATATCTCCTGAGTTGGAAATGCCAGAGGTGGAGGCTTGCAAGTTGTTTTTAAAAGCCCTTCAGGTAATTCTTTTTGAGAATCAATGCTTTAGGGTAGAAGATCTCACACCTGGCTGCATATTTTTTTTTAAATTTATTTATTTGAGAGAGAGCATGAGTGGGGGTTGGGGTTTGAGGGAGGCACAGAAGGAGAGAGAGTGAGATTTTCAGGCAGGCTCTTCACTGAGCATAGAGCCCCAGTCGGGATTTGGGGGGAGGGGGCTTGACCTCACAACCCTGAGATCATGACCTGAGCTGAAACCAAGATTCAGAGGCTTAACCAACTGCGTCATCCAGGTGTCCCTTACCTGGCTGCATATTAAAATCACTTGAGTAACCCTTAAATGATCTAAGCCTACCATATACTAATTGAACTTTGGAGGTCATAAGGATGTTAGAAGCTCAACAGATGGTTTGAATGTGAGGCCTGGACTGTGAACCACTGTATTAGATGTTTCCCTGAGAGCCTTCAGAAGGAAGTACGCTCTCTGAGAGAAGGGTCTGGGAGGTACCAGGACAGATGGTTGTGGGGTTCCCTTGTTTGCACTCCTCTCCTTCTCTCTGTCCAGTAGGAGCACTTATTTCAAGGGAATCTCCTCAATAACCCATCTGTAAGCATGGCTCTGAGGAAAAGTCTCCAAGGACATAAAAAAGTCACAGTGTTTGGCAGGATAGATAAAGGCCAAGGTAGGCACATGGCTATAAGGACCTCTCCAACAGAGAACCAATTTGGGTGAAAATTCTCTGAAGTTCTGGGGAAGATGTAGTGACTTTGGAGGAACTTGCTGAAGTCCTTGTGTCATGAAGACCCAAAGAGGTCAACAGAAACAAAGATGGTATGTGGAGACTTTCATCCTTCTAGCTCTATTCAGGTCTTAATATTATGCCCAGTTGCAGTAGCTAATTCTGCTTGTCAATCCAACCTCCATAAAAAATACCTGGACACAGGTAGGGGAGCAAAATTTGTCACCTCAAAATGTGTCTCTTTGGCATGTGGATTATTTTAGGTTAATAATTTTTAAGAAACAGAAGGCTTAGAAAAACTTTGACTTTCCCCCCAACTGCCTAAAAGAATTTAGAGGATCTGCTCCAGGAAGGGAGCTGTCACCATAGACAACTACAGTATAGTAGAATTAGGTGAGGTAGACAGGGAGGAATGTAGCAGTCCGTTAAAATTCGTTTCTGTGTCCCACTGTTTCTGAGTGGTCCAGGGAACATTAGTTTACCAAACATTTATCCTTTTTCATCTTCCTGTGAATTGTCATCCTTCCCTTTGTAGTCCCCAGCCCCTGCACCCTTCTTTTCAGCTCAGAATGGCACATAAGCCGCAATTACCTGACTGCCTGTAGGCTTCATATTCTTATGGAATCTCTCCATAAGAATGCATGATTGCATTTTATTTTTTTCTTATTAATTTGTCTCATGTCAATTTAATTCTTAGACTAAGCCCAAAGAATGTTGAAAGGTAAGGGAAAATTTTTCCTTCCCCAAAACACCCTCTCTGTAAAGCTGGGAATCTCCACAGGCCTCACCTGGAAATGACTCCAGTGGGATGTGAGGGAGGATGTGATGGCCGCTGCAAACCATAACTGCGTCAAAGACAGCACTTTGCTTCTTGCTGTTGCTCTCGGTAACAACCTCCCATTGGCCAGAAGATGAGAAATCCGTGTGTTTTTTCACACTGAGGACAGTTGTCTTGAACAAACAGAGAAGGCATAACTGAACATTACTCTGGCATAACAGGGGCTTCACACAGTACCCTGGGAGTGGGAATGGGTAGAATGCAAGGTGTGACTCCATTTAGGTTCATATGAATCCAGTTCAAACCGCTTAGAGCAAAGACCGCTAAGTGTCCCCTCTCCTTCTTCTTTGGTGGGGAGCTACCAAGGATATGGTACTTTGTGCAAGACTCAACCATGGGAACCAGTCTGTTACAGACTGAATAAGGACTCAAGAGAGAGACATAAAAGAAACACAAAATCTGGGCAAGATATAGAACACATGTCCATCATTCAAATGATCACACAGTCAGTATTTATTAAGAATCTTTTCTGTGTCCACTTCTGTGCAGACTCTGTATTAGAGAAGATATTTCATGTGAAGCACTTTGCATCATGTCTGGCACATTGTCAGCATCCTATGAATGGTAGGTGTTCATATTATTATTTTTCAGAGTACATCATGTTAGCAATATAGTTCATGATCTCATTTGGATGAAATAATTTATGTTCATTAATTTTTTTTTATGTAGCTCACTGTCTGGAGGGCTATGAATTTTTAAAAGTATCCATAAATGTTTTACATCTTTGATGTTTAAGAAACAATGTCAAGTGGAAGCAAAGTTTTTCTCACTTCTAGAGTAATGGCATGTTTCTCTTGCTTATAAGTATTTGAGTCCCATATATATGCTTTTCAAATTTTCAGATATTTAAAAAAATGCTGGTTTGGCAATTTTTGAAGTTGTTTCAATTAAAAAAATAAATACAGACCATTAACATAAAGCTTGCAAAGGACTATAAAATGTCTGGGCAATTTTGGCTGAGATTAAAGATTTCGGATTTGCAGTTTAGGGTAGTAGATTAGCTAACGTACTGTGGATTACTGCTATTCAAAATATGGTTTGAGAACCAACACCTTCAGTATTCACTCAGGAGTTTATTAGAAATGCAACAGAGCCTTTTACAGCCTAACGTCTTATGGCTTATACCAACTCAGAGACCAATAATGGAAATGAGTGTCCCTAACCCCTCTCTAACCTCCAGGAAACTGAACAGCAGTAATACAATAAATAAGAGAAATAGCTCTCTTACAACTTTAACCTGATCTTTCAAAGAACAGATAATAAAAAGTACATACCATAAGAGGGCAGTATATCTGTTAAATAAATTGATAATCGAATAGACAAAGACCTATAAAAGCTTCTGGTATAAAAAGATCTGTTATTCATAAGATGGATCCACCAGGAGATGGGTAATAGTTTTCTAATGTAGTACATTAGATACATTTTAATGGCATTTAAAAATATAGATTTCCACCACAATCAGCTATTATAAATTAATATAATACAAACCTGGAACAAAGCTGAAATTACTGAGAAAATGAAAAGTGTTACAAAACAATTAGTTCACTGAAAGACCTAAATGTGAAATAGGAATCCATCAAAATCCTAGAAGAGAACACAGACAGCAACCTCATTGATCTTGGCCACAGCAACTTCTTGCTAGACACATCTCCAGAGGCAAGGGAAACAAAAGCAAAAATGAACTATTAGGACTTCATCAGGATAAAAAGCTTTTATACAGCAAAGGAAATAATCAACAAAACTAAAAGGCAACCCATAGAATGGGAGAAGATATTCGCAAATGACACATCAGATAAAGGGCTAGTATCCAAAATCAGTAAAGAGCTTATCAAACTCAACACCCCGAACCCAAAAACTCCAGTCAAGAAATGGTCAGAAGACATGAACAGACATTTCTCTAAGAAGACACACAAATGGCTAACAGACGCATGAAAAAAATGCTCAACATCACTCGGTATTGGGGAAATAAAAATCAAAACCACAGTGAGATACCACCTCACAGGGGTCAGAACGGATAAAATTAACAACTCAAGAAACAACAAATGTTAGTGAGGAGGTGGAGAAAGGGAAACCCTCTTACACTGTTGGTGGAAATGCAAGCTGGTGCAGCCACTCTGGAAAACAGTATGGAGGTTCCTCAAAAAGTTAAAGATAGAACTACCCTATGACCCAGGAATTGCACTACTAGGTATTTACCCAAAGGATACAAACATAGTGATTTGAAGTGGCACATTCACCCCAATGTTTATAGCAGCAATGTCCACAATAGCCAAACTGTGGAAAGAGCCCAGATGTCCATTGACAGATGAAAGGATAAAGAAGATGTAGTTATGTACATACAATGGAATATTACTCAGCCATCAAAAAAGAATGAAATCTTGCCATTTGCAGTGATGTGGATGGAACGAGAGCATATTATGCTAAGTGAAATAAATCAGTCAGAGAAAGACAAATACCGTATGATTTCATTCATATGTGGAATTTAAGAAACCAAACTGATGAACATCGAGGAAGGGAAGGAAAAATAAAATAAGATAAAAACAGACAGGGAGACAAACCATAAGATACTCTTAACCATAGCGAACAAACAGAGTTGCTGGAGGGGAGGTAGGTGGGGACATGGGGTAATTGGGTGATGGGAATTAAGGAGGGCACTTGATGTAATGAGCACTGGATGTTATACGCAACAGATGAATCACTAAATTCTACCCCTGAACTAAATTGAATTTAAATTAAAAAAAATAAAAAAATTTAGCTTGCTAACATTTATTCAGAGATATAATTTAATTTTATTTACTAAGCACAGTTACTAGTTTTCAGAGTGTAGGTTATTGATAAAAATTCAGCATATTTAGTGAGCATATTGTTTTCTTGATTATTTGTTTTTGAGGTAACACAGGAAAGGTAGTTATAATTGTATTTCAAAATGATCCTGCCATCCTTATGTTGCTAGAGAATGCACCATGCCCACTCCCCACCCCCAAATACCAAAAATAGTTTCTATAGGCTTATGAAATGAATGGAGAACTGTGAGCTTATTTAGTACATTTTTTTCTTAGAAATTCTATTTCTACAGAGAAGATCAGAAAATGAAATAGTAGTTTGATTTTTTTCTTCTGTCCTTTCAAGGGAAATGAGGCTAGGAGTCTGCAGTGGTTATAGATACTAGCTTAATTGTGGTTTCATCAATATCATCATTATTCAAACTCTTAGTTTTAACATTTTTCTCTTCGCTAATGTGTACATAATCTTTAATATCACTACCTTTTAGGTCTTCTATCATGCTCTTATCTTCCAGGAAAGAATTGGATTGGAACACTTGGTTTTATTCACAAATTCTTTCATTACCAGAGTAACTTCTCTATTTAAATGTGAGCTGAACCCATGTAGAGAAAACCATTCTCCCCAAAATACAATACCTGGAACTGAATATATTTTAGAAGATCAAACTTTCTGGCAAAAATTCTGAAATATTCCAGGAGCTTAGAATTGTGCAGGAAGTTTGGAAAGTCTTCAGGCATTGGAAAGTCACTGAAACAAGACATTTCTTTGCTGGTGTTGGTGATGACAGATTGATAGATACTTGCTTGGCCATCTTCAACATTTTCCTGAAGAATCAAATAAAAAAGAATGATAATCATGTTGCATTTATAACAATCCCTTAGTGTTTTACACTTCTTCCAAATCTAACCCTTGGGAGATGTGATTCTCTTTCATTATTGTAGAATGGTGGCAGTGTCTGGGTGATGGGGTATAACATCATCATCCCATGAGATAGGGCCCAGTTAGGGCCCTCCAGTGTTGCTCCCTGGAGGGGTTATTACCATTGGTGGGAATGGGAGTGGGTACAATCCTCCTTTTGGCACATTGCAGGATATTTAGCATCCCAGATCTCTACCTATTTAATGCCAGCCATTGTAACAATTAGACCCATTCCAAAAATCCGCCTGGGGAGACTATACCCACCTTCCTTTAGGAACCAATAAATTCTGGGGCACTGGTCAGAAAACATAATGGAGAATTTCAATTAGAATGAATACTTCTGGGGCATCTGTGTGGCTCAGTCAGTTTAGCCTCTACATTTGGCTTAGGTCATGATCTCAGGATCCTGGGATTGAGCCCTGTCGGGTTCCCTGCTCAGTGGGGAGTCTGCTTCTCCTTCTGCCTCCTCCCCCCGCCGCTCATGCTCATGCTCATGCTCATGCTCTGTCTCTCTCTCTCTAATAAATAAATAAAATCTTTTAAAAAAATGAATACTTCTGGGGGCAGGTAGTTTTCACATCTTAATTTGAATGCCCTACCTTCATTTTATGCTTTATGCAAGTCAACCTTCCTCAAGTGATAAAAGTGAACAGCATTAGTACCAATCAGATTTTAAACTTGAATATAAATGTTGGTGAGTTATGCTTTGGTAAAACTGGAGGTAGCTCATAATATGGTTGAGTTTATAATTTCCTCTAAGCACACTGAAATCAGCAGGTTATCAAAGAGGCTTGCATAAGAAAATTAAAATAATGTCACCCAAGAAGTCCTCAATAAATGCTTCTAAGCAATTTGAGGCTAGTGTTTGAAAATTAAAATACCATGATTTATTCATCCAGAGTTCAGGGTCATTGTATCCTTGTGTATGAGAGGGAAACCCCTTCATATTCTAACGCAAACTCCCTTAGCATTCAAACACTTACACACAGTTAACATCACACTGAATTCTAATCGCCTAGAAAGTTGGCTGACCCTGATCTCAAAGACTTAAAAAAGAGTAAACCATGGGATCTCACCTCTTTTATCAGCAAAGCTTTTTATATGCATGGGCCTCACTATGTCCTAAGTTCAAGATTATTAGTACCAATATGAGGTACCAAAGCTAAAACAATGTTTGTACTCAGATTGTGTCATTTAAGAACAGTATGTAGCATACTTGCTAAATAAGTTTTTGTTTATAAGGATTCTTCTGAAACTGTAACAACAGTATCATCGGAGCCTTGATTCTGGACTAGGAAAGTTAAAGGCATTGCTCCTGTTCATGTTCAAAAGGCCTCATCTTAGCCTATGGTAGGCGTGGATGAATGAATGGATGAGTGAATGAATGAGAAAGAGATAGAAGGAAAGTGGAAGGCAGGAGCTTCAAATTGCATAATACTAGAGTCATACTGATATGTAAACTATTTCTGGATGTTTCAACATGGTCGAATACAATGTCCTTGGTAAGACTAAGTGCTTGACTTTCCTATCCAACCAAATTCTCAAACTTGGAAATACAGTTGACCCTCAAACAACATGGGTTTGAACTGCGTGGGTCCACTTATACTTGGGTGTTTTACAGTATTTAGGATTTTCTAATAACATTTCTTTTCTCTAGCTTGCTTTAGTGTAAGAATACAGTATATAATACACATAACATACAAGGTGTGTGTTAATCGACTGTTTATGTTATCGGTAGGGCTTCTGGTCAACAGTAGGCTATTGTAGTTATGTTCTGGGGGAGCCAAAAGTTATACATAGATTTTCAACTGTGTGGGGTTCAGCGCCCCAACCCCTGTGATGTTCAAGGGTCAACTGTATTTCATGAGGCAAAGAAATACCAATTTTTTTCCTCAAGACCAGGTAATTTTATAAGTAGTACAGAGTAGAGTTAAACGTGAGAGCCCTGGTGTCAGATGGGGTTTATATCCTGATTCTACCACCCTTAATGGCTTTATAGCCATGGGCAAGTCACTTAAGTCAACTTCCTCAGTTTCTCCTGTAAAATGGGATTTATTAATAATTACAACATTGAGCAATTGTTATCAGGCTGAGATTAGACAAAGTGCTTAGCACAAAGCCTGACTTTAAATAAGTGCTCAACACATGTTTGCCTCTGTTGCTAGGATTATAGGTCATGAGGGTTAATCTTACTAAAGCAGTCATAGATTTGGAATAGCTAAACTAAGATTGTTGTACTATAGCCAACATGTTAGTTTTTTCAAGCACCAATAAAGTGGCTTTGAAATGTGGTTGGCTTCTCTGTCAGGTCACTTTTAAGGGCACTTGGAGTGATGAGAAGAAGATGGTTCTGATGTCTGAGCTCCTATAGTAATTTCAGAGTCTGGGCAAGACTCTCCTATGGGAGTTGTACTGGTGTAGTTTGTCAATAATTGATGGTGACATCACAAATTTCTTTCCTGAAGATCATGTAATAATCTTAATTATGGTTGATTGGTATACAGCTGTTGAAAAAAAGCTTTATTTCTATATGTATTTCTTCCTATGTTGGCTGAAGCAGATGTCCATGTGTTTAAATCTGGGTAAAACTGGGGTTTGCTGAGGGTAATAAAGGGAGAATGAAACTTATTAATAAACAAATACATATCAATCATCTCTCCTGTCCAGGCCCTGAGCTTGGAGTTAGGGACAAGAATGCAAACAGGACACACAGTTTCTATCTCTAGGGAGCTTATTACTACATTGAATAAAAATGCACTTGGACTTTTAGGATGTAAAGGTGGAGACAGAATAAGATGACAAGCCAAAAAGAGGAAGACACAGCTTTCAAAATAGATAAATGTAACTCACATACATAATTTAAAATATAAGCAGTGCCAGGGGTGTCTGGGTGGCTCAGTGTCTGACTCTTTTTTTTTAAGTGTCTGACTCTCGGTTTCAGCTCAGGTCTTGATCTCAGGGTCTTGAGTTCAAGCCCCACATTGGGCTCCACACCCAGTGTGGAGCCAACTTTAAAAATATACATTTAAGGGCTCCTGGGTGGCTCAGTCGTTAAGTGTCTGCTTTCAGCTCAGGTCATGAACCTAGAGTCCTGGGATCGAGCCCTGCATCGGGTCTCCCTGCTCAGCGGGAAGCCTGCTTCTCCCTCTCCCACTCCCCCTGCTTGTGTTCCCTCTCTCGCTGTGTCTCTCTCTGTCAGATAAATAGATAAAATCTTTAAAAAAAATACATTTAAGCACAAATACTGATAGTCTGAATTTCCTAGCAGACAGAATATGCTACAATTTATCTGTTTAAACTAAATGATCATATGATAAAGTGTTTTCCTAATACAGAATTTTCTGAATATCAGAGGACTATGTAGCAAAATCAAGTTAGTTCAGACAGCACTGATTTAGAATTTACGATCTTTTGATCAAAGGTTGGACTGAAGTTTATCTTTGACTCTATAAAAATAAAAAGGTTGTAAAGACTGAACTAAGTTTAAGAAAGATTATAAGGGTGGGGCGCCTGAGTGGCTCAGTTGTTAGGCGTCTGCCTTTCTCTCAGGTCATGATCCCAGGGTCATGGGATCGAACCCTGCATTGGGCTCCCTGCTTGGCAGGAAGCCTGCTTCTCCATCTCCCACTCCCCCTGCTTGTGTTCTCTCTCTCGCTGTGTCTCTCTCTGTCAAATAAGTGAATAAAATCTTAAAAAAAAGAGAAAGATTATATGGGTAATATTTAATCTACTAGAGGGAGCAAGGTTATATAGCAAAAATAGATTACCTTACTACAAATGTGAATTACAAAAATTTACTAATTAGTCATTTTCATTGTGAAGCATTATTATATTGACCTCTACCAATCAATATTTTGTTCACATGGCTAGTTAATCTAAGCAGTTGGAAGTAATAAAATTGTATTTCTTTAAAAATATTTTATCATTCCAAATTTTTACTCTTTCAGGTGGACCTTATATCTATCTGCTCCATTGTTTGAAGTGAGTAAGACAAACTATTTTTATGTTCTTGTCCTACAGTTTGGGATAAACTTGTGGTTCCCAAATGCCATTCAGGGGACGAGTTGCATTATAAGAATTCAGGGGAGCTTTGAAAAAAATATAAAGTCCAAGTAGGTCTGGTTTGGGTCCAGACATCTGTATTTTAGAAGTGCTCCCCTGCTGATTCTTATGCATATGAACATGGGGAACCACCACATTTATTAGACCATCACTGCACTCTGCTCTCTCTCCATTAGGCTGGTATCTCTAGATCTCTGGCTTTGATTGTCAATAGTGACCCCCAGTTAAACTCCCTGACCCCAATATTGCCCACTTTCTTTACTGCCTTCAGGGTAAAGAGTATACTCCTTGGCATGGGACACACATTTCTCATGATGAGACCCTGGCTATCTTCTCTAGCCCCATCAGTTACCACCCACCCGTCTGCATCCTTCATTCTAGCTGTATCACGTGACTTTATCTTCTCTAAGTGTGTCAGGCTTCTCGAGCTTCTGTATTTTTGCACATGCCACTCGCTCTGCCTAGAACACTTTATCTCCATATTCACAGGCCTGATCTCTGCTTATTGTCAAGACAAATGAAAGCATTACACCTTCTAGGAAGCTTGCCCTGTTCTGTACTGCATGAAATTCTGTGCTTACCATAACACTTAGTATAAGAGCCCTTATAAAATTGACTCTGATGTGGATTTTCTTTAATATTTCCTCTCCTGAACTATAAGCCCTGAGACTGTGGGACTGTTGTGCATTTTTAGTACTGTGAAAATTAGCAACAGAAAACCTCACTAAAATGGAGTTGGGAGGTTTTGGCCCCAACACTTCTTGTCAGTTGCAGACCCAGCAGGAAGAGATGGGCTTGACCTTGCACATGGATAATACTCTACTCTTCCATCTGGAGGAAGAGATGCTTTCCTCATCCTCCTGGGAAACAGCTCAGCCAATGAGAAGCTACCATACCCCAAATTCCCAGTTTACTCCAATGGACTTTTAGTTTATAACAGTCTTCCCAACTTACCCCTTTTCTCCTTAAAAAAAACCCTTTACTTTTTTCCCTGGACTTGCCTATGGTTTTGCCACAGCTTGTTTGTCCCAGATTGCAATTCTCTTTTATTCCTGAGCAAACCCATTGTTTGCTGGTAAAATCTTATTTTATTTTTAAGGTCAACAGTACCTAGCATATGCCTGGGAAATTGTACAAAATTATTTAATATGTTGAAAGAATGAAAGAATATGTGATGTTAACTAGAAGCATTTTTCATCACCGCAAATAGGGCTTAATGATACTAAAAGGGACATTCAGTAGCATAGTGGGAATAAGTAAATGTTTTGCTAGTCGTATGCTATAAACTTTTTTCTGTTCTATTACATGCAAACATGATTTCTTTAAAAGTATTATGGCAAGTTAATCAATGTATATCTTAAACTACTGGTGAATAAGCTTAATTAAGGACCATGCATAGTATTTTGTATTTCATTGCCTGGAAAGTTACAAATATCTAATATGTTAAACTTGGTTCCATTAAATGGCAGCAAGGTACAAACACCTAAATTATATTGAATTATGCTGTGATAGATTTTTGGCTTAAATTTACCTAAGGGAATGCCCAAAAGTAAAACAAGGGAAAGGCGGTTATCTCTTCTGGAGAGCAAATGGCTGTTCTAAACCAATGAAAAGGAGCAGAGTTTGCCACCCTAGAATATGTCCGTTTAGCATGGGGATTATTTTAAACTGGTTTATTTATTTTTATTTAAATTCAATTAGCCAGCATCTAGTGCATCATTAGTTTTTGATATAATGTTCAATGACTCATTGGTTGCGTATAACACCCAGTGCTCATTACATCACATGCCCTCCTTAATGCCCATCACCCAGTTACCCCATCCCCCCACCCACCTCCCTTTCTGCAACCCTCAGTTTGTTTCTTGGAGTGAAGAGTCTCTCATGGTTTGTCTCCCTCTCTGATTTCTTCACATTCAGTTTTCCCTCCCATCCCATATTGTCCCTTGCACTGTTCCTTATGTTCCACATATGAGTGAAACCATATAATAATTGTATTTCTCTGATTGGCTTATTTCACTCAGCATAATACCCTCCAGTTCCATCCATATTGATATAAATAGTGGGTATTCACCCTTTCTGATGTCTGAGTAATATTCCATTGTATATATGAACCACATCATCTTTATCCATTCATCTGTTGAAGGACATCTCAGGTCCTTCCACATTTTAGCTATTGCAGACATTGCCGCTATGAACATTGGGGTGCATGTGCCCCTTCTTTCACTACATTTGTATCTTTGGGGTAAATACCCAGTAGTGTAATTGCTGAGTCATAGGGTAGCTCCATTATCAACTTTTTGAGGAACCTTCATACTGTTTTCCAAAGTGGCTGCACCAGCTTGCATTCCCACCAACAGGGTAAGAGGGTTCCCCTTTCTCCGCATCCTTGCCAGCATTTTTTGTTTCCTGTTTTGTAAATTTTAGCCATTCTAATTGGTGTAAGGTGGTATCTCATTGTGGTTTTGATTTGTATTTCCCTGATGGCAAGTGATGTGGAGCATTTTTTCGTGTGTCTGTTATTTTTAAGAAACAGCAGACACAGGGGAAGCTCTGAAGACTGAGTAGAAGTTACCCTTTTGTAAGAGATATTTACATGTAGAAGGGAAATCTCCACTTGTAAGGGTGTCCCCTCGAAGTACCAGGATGAAGGCGGTGAGTCAATCTCTAGAAACTCTTATCAAAGAAGGCAATGACTTAAATCTGCACAACAACCTTACCCTTACTTACTGCTTTTCCTGGTCACCTTCTGTAACTGACTCCCCACCCTCAACATCTTCTTTTGTCTTTAGCTGAAGATGGTATTTAAGGTGATGGCCACTTCAGGTAGTTGCTCAGTTTTCCTGGGTCTCTCCCATGTACAGAGGAGATAGACATGTTATTAAATGTTTGTTCCTTTTCCTCCTGTTACTCTGTCTTATATCAGTTTGATTATTAGACCAGACAAAGAACCTAGAAGGGAAGAAGGGGAAACTTTTCTGTGCCTACACTGGTCCTGTATAATGTTAAACTTTAAGTGAACAGAATATGCTCTTAAAAAGAACAAGCTGTTTGCAAGTGTCCTCAGTTGGTTAAGCATCTGCCTTCAGCTCAGGTCATGATCCCAGCGTCCTGGGATCGAGCCCCACGTCAGGCTCCCTGCTCAGCAGAGAGCCTGCTTCTCTCTCTGCCTGCCGCTCCTTCTGCTTGTGCGTGTGCTCTCTCTCTCTATTGGACAAATAAATAAAATCTTAAAAAAAGAAAAAAGAACAAGTTGTTTGAAACAAAAGAGAGACTGTGAGCCACAGGAAAGATAAACAGGAGTGCATGTTCAGGTCAGTGCAGAGATGGTATCATGTGGGAAGTTCCATTTGGTGCTACCCCAGGTGTCTGTTTCACATTTTTATCTTCCTATTTTCAATATTTAAGTCAATAGTTTTGATGGACACAAATACAGGTGATCAAATTGTGTGTGCCCAAAGCATAGAATTGAAAGAATTGAAATAGAATGGACAGAATTGAAATTTCAAATAAACATTTCTTGACCAAGAATAAAACCAACAAAATACTGTTTAACATTCACAAATGTGATTTCCTATAAAATGGATTAAAAAATTCAGTTTCATAAGGACAGAATAATAGTGACCTGGGTCATCAATGGTTCAAATAAAAAAGATCCAGAACTTTTTTTTTTGCCTTTTCTTCCACTTTATTTCATATTCCCACCACAATAATGACTCCTTTAATTTAAACTAAAAACCATAGAGGGTTCCTGAAAGGGGCAGCAGAGGATCGGAGGTGCCAAAGACTGAGGGACAAGTGGGATGGCGAATCAGCGAATCGTCTCGACTGGGCTTTTGAAGTTGCTGGTGGCTTGGAGCTGCAGCTGGTAGGCCATTGGATGGATCTTGAAACCCTAGAGCCCGGGCACAAACTGGTTGGCGGGCTGCTTGGGCCGGTACGCGGGGTGCACCATGAAGAGCATGTGAGGGAAACCGGTGCCGAAGTAGGCGCCGTCTGTGTGTTGGTGCCTTGATGACTTGGTTGTGTACACGTCCATGCACTTGGGGCAGTAGAGCTTCACCATGGCCTCACCTGGAATGTCCAAAAGGCCGACGGGAAGCATTGGCTGGTTCTCACAGTACACACGGGGACAGTAGCCTCCCTGCTGGTACTTTTCCAACATCTGGGCGATGCCACGGTTGGTGAGGATATAGCAGGCATGGATCAATCCATAAAGCATCTCGGCAGCCTGCTCAATCAGGTCGCTCTGGTTGGGGTTGTCTTCCAGCTCTTCATCAGGCTCCAGGTCCAAGATCATGTCTAGAGCTTGTCGATAGTGAGGAACCTGCTCATTGAGTCCAGTGAGATTGAATTTGTCCTGGATGTAGTCTTCAGCCACTTCACAGAAGAATTCATTGCCACGGAGCCCACAGAACCAGGAAATCCAGGACACCTCCTCTGAGTTGCTCATCTTCACGTCAGCTGCTGGACGGGGACCGGAAACAGGGTCGGGGAGGGGAGTGGCTGCTTCCAAGGAACCGCGACCGCTACAGCGCAGGCCGCGGACCCGACCGCGGCAGCCAGAACTTTTTTTTTTTTTAAAGATTTTATTTATTTGTCAGAGAGAGAGAGAGAGGGAAAGCACAAGCAGGGGAAGCAGCAGGAGGCGTTTTGTTGAGCAAGGAGCCCGATGTGGGACGCGATCCTGGGACCATGGGATCATGACTCAAGCCGAAAGCAGATGCTTAACCAACTGAGCCATCCAGGCATCCCAAGATCTAGAACTTTTAATTGATCTCAAACTCAATATAAGTGATTGGAGTTATGTGAGACAAAGCATGATGGAGAACTTATGTATGTTTAATCTCACTATTGTGGCTACTTCTAAGACCTATCAACTACCATTTATTAGTCACTACGGGTAAGCCATTTACCCTTGGTTTTCTTATATTTAAGTTGAAATTAATAATAAATAATGTAAAAGAGTATTGTGAGTATAAAATGATATAATTCATGTGAAAATAATATGAATGATAGCTTTAATTTTGCAAATGCAGGAAAAGCTAATGCAACATTAAATTTGTTTTAGTAGAGGCAGACCATCCAGGCCAAGTGAAGCATAAGTCATAGAGGGCAATTGTTAGAGCAGTTGATTATAAATTCTTTGAGGGCGGTGATTGTGTCCAATTCATTCCCCATTGTCTAAAGCAATGCCAAGCACCTCTTTAGTTCTGAAAAATATATATGTTATAAAAATAAATTGGTTTGGAATATTGGATCTTGTGGGAGTCACATTTTAAGAGAGAAAGTAAAATTTCAGATTGAATCTAGAGGAAGGAAACCAAGATGGAAAGATATTTAGAGACTATTATATGAAGATTAATTAAAATAATTGAGTATCCGTAGCTAGGAAAAGATATATTTATATCCAAATGTAAAAAACAAACAAGCCTAAAACCAATGTATATTGGTAACTTTCCTGTGAACGCAGGTGTCAGGAACAATGAAAGAGGCAGAGAAGATTAGTGGCTAAAGGAAGATCATGCTTTCCTCTCTTAACACCTCAGTAAGATGATCAACTATGGGGGTTCAGGTATCTTACAGACCTTCATTTTTGTGCTTTTTCCACCACCTATGTTCCCCTGGACAAGTTGTTCATTCCAAATCTCAGCTTCCTCTTCACATGTCCTTGAGGATAATCATAATACCTACTGAAGGGGTTCAGGACAGCCCTCTGCCCCAAACATGCCACTTTGGCATGCGGATTATTTTGAGCTGGAAGCACTTGAGACCTGATGGGCTCAAGAGAACTTTTGTACCCCCTTAACCACACAGAAGAATCTAAATTGCGGGTATTTCCCAGAGTAAGGGTTATTAACAGAGATAAATTTTATCTGAGTGACCCATCTGAATGGTAGGGCAAGTATCTAATTACCAAGCATCTATTCTTCTTATGGCCCTGTGAAATGTATTCCTTTCCTCTGAAGTCCCAGAACCACACCCCCTTCTCCTTAGTTCAGAATGACATACATACCTCATTTTGCCTGTCTTTGGAATTCACGTCTATGTGGATTCCCTGTGCTACACCTATTAAATTTGATTTTCTCCTGTTAATCTCTCTTACGTCAATTTGACTCAGTCCAGCTGGAAGGACTTTTGAGGGGGCAGGAGTTCTTGCTCCCCAACACTACTTTTTAGGAGTATTGTGAAGAAAAAATAAGAGAATGCACAGCAAGTACTTTTCCATTGCTGGAAAAATGCTAAAAATATGTTAATTACCCACCCTGCCCATGTTCCAAAGCTACCACTAGGGGCCGCTGGAGAACCTTTTGGAAGACTTCAGCTCGCACTCTGAGCTGGGCATGGGGCAAGGATTCTTAAATTTTGTTTTAACTTGTCAGCACTAAATATATTAAGTGACCTTAGAAGGATTGTGTGTAAATATAGAAATTAAAGAATAACCCATTTTCAAAATTGATTCTGGATGGTAGAGTACCGAAGAGGCAAAGCTTCCCCGGGGGAGTGGGCATGGTGGCTCCAGCATCCTTTTCAGTACCTCCTCCCTTGGGCAACCCAGTCTGTTGGTAATCAAGACCTTCACATGAGTCCACTGGCCACCTGTGAAATTTTGCATCCTGTATGTTTCACATTGCAGGGAGATTATTTGTCTTGTTTGAGTTGAGAAAATTGTTTATGTTTCTTTATTGGATATAGTTTTGAGAGGTTTGAAATGTGATATTGTTACAGGTTTCAGGAAATTATATACTTAAGCATTTTATATCTAATAAGATTTAATTAATTCAAATTGTAATCTAACTTTTCCAACCCATAGGGAGATATCTCTAATTCTGAAATATTAGACACTGGGAACTGTGTAGGAAAAATATTTTGGGGCAGAAAGAAATCCTCCTGGAATTCATCAAATCATATTTTTGCCAGATCATTCAAAATAACTCTCACCTCTTCTGTTGCGAAATGGATGATAATCAAGTAAGGGACATTAGGCTTTTTTGATATTAAGTCCCAAATCAGGTAATAAAAGACTGACAAATTTATTATTAAATATTAATTTGTTATAACTTCACATTTCTTCCTTAGGTTAAAAAATCTACCTGGGGGGTGGGGAACATCAGTGGAGTCTGTTTGTGAACCTAGAGTGAACAACAACAACAACAAAAAATCTTTGGTTAAGACAAAAATGACCACCTTATTATATCACCCTCTCAGGCAAAGCTATAATAATGTTTATAATGACCAGCTGTTAGTAAGCAATGAATGTGATTCAAGCTGTTTTTCCAGTTTCCTCTCTGCAAGTTACCTGTCCTATATAAGTATCAACAACTCCATCATTAGCTCTGATTGTGTTTGTATAGTTGAATGAATAGATTTTTATTCAGTATTTGTGCAATTTGTTTGCCAAACTTGTCTCATCATACGATTCATTTGGGACTCATGTTAAAAACAGATTCCTCTCCTCAGAAGATTTTGATCTTACTGAAGATCACTTACTTACTTACTGAAGTTTGGTCTGGTGTTAAGTATCTTTATTTAATTAAATAATTTATTTGGTGTTAAGTATCTTTAAAAAACACTCTGGGTGTGTCTTATAGTCATATACATTTAAGAAACCTAAGGTTTCTCAAAAATCTTAAACCAAAAAAATCTGTTTTGGCGTAAAATTCAGTTCAAACTTGCAAAGCACATGTGCTAGATGTCATGCCTTCCCCATAATTGGTCGGCTTATAGGCAGAGCCCTTTGGATGGTCTCTGCTGATGTCAGAATCTGCTTGTAGCATATTCAAACCTTTTGCTTTTGTCTAGAGTGTTCTCACCTGTTCTATCCCTCACTTAGATGTACCTGATACACAGTCCTAAAGTTATTGCTTTGGAGTTCTCAGCTGGAACTTCTGTTTAAACTTTTTGAGCAAAAATGCAAGTTGGGCATGGTTATAAGTAGGGGGTTAGCTGTTTAGAAGTCATAGAGACCTGGGTTTGAATGCCAATTCCTCTAGCTGTGTGACCATGATCAAGTTATTTAACTTCCCTCAGTTTCTGTTTGCTTATCTATAAAATATAAATATAATTATTGTAACTAACATTTATTGCACTCTAAGTTTTTTACATGAATTATGTCCCTTAATCTTCAAAACAGCACTGTGAAATAATTACACTATTCTATTATTATCCTGGTTACACTTAGAAAACTAAGACATAGGGATGTAAATAAGTTTGCCCAAGATCTTGCACTGAGGAGGTGGCAAGCTAGTACTTAAATTCAAAAGACTGTGGGAAAGAATAATTATGAATCTATACAGCTGTCTATCTAGATATCTTTCTAATTTTTATGTAAAAACTGTTGAATGGATAGCATTATCAATATTTAGGTTTGGCTAATAGAATGAACTGAATGAATATATTTAATAACATCTTTTTATTTTATTTTATTTTTCTTAATGATTTATTTATTTATCTGAGAGAAAGAGAGAGCACAAGCAGGAGGGGCAGAGGGAGAGAGAATCTCAAACAGACCCCACGCTGAGCATGGAGCCAGATATTGGGCTCGATCTTAGGACCCTGAGATCACAACCTGAGCAGAAACAGAGTTGGACGCTTAACCTACTGCACCACCCTGGCATCCCAATAATATCTTTAAAGAGTTTCCCAGCAGTTACCCTAGAGTGTCATCAATAAAGCTAAGCAAACAAATGTGGTTTATTTGTCAGAGAAAAATAGTCAGTAGTCGTAAGAGCACAGTCTCTGAAAAAGCAGCTGCTCAGTGATTGGAATGTAAGTGGCATCTTGAAAAGAATTCCTGTCACTTCTGTTTTGTAATATGCTCTCGAATATTAGTGTGTGGCTTTGAGAATCACAAGAATGTGGGCTGGAAATTGCATGATCCATAAGAAAAGGTCCTTTGCATGCCTGGGTCGGCCAGCTGGGGTAGGGTAGTAATGATCTGGGAGAGATGACAGCCTATTTCTTTAGTTCCTGTGTAGCTGCATGAAATAAGTCTGATCAAAGTTGCTTAGGAAATCCCCCAATAAGGCCCATCTGTAGGCACAATCTGTTCAAGAAACATGGAGGTCTTACTTACCTTGAACCTCCACAGCCCTCCAATATCTTCAGTTTGCTCAAAGCAAGTGGGCTCCAATCCCTCATCCACACAGCACTTCAGAGAGACCAGGCCACTGACCCCAGCTCCAATCACTGCCACCTTCTTTGCCATGGTCTTCTGTCAAGGAGTTGATCAATCAATACTGCTTCACTGGGACAAGAGGTAAGAAAGCTCTCACCGTGCGGCCAGTAATCAGCTTGAAACACTGTAGCAGTGGCAATATAATAAGTAGCACTAAATAAAATACCTCACTAGTCAAGTCAGAGACTCCTCATCCCTTTCCGTGGAAGAGGCCAAGTTGTTTCACAGACTTGGCTGCAGACTTTGTTTATGATGTCTTGGTTTAGCATTTAAAACCAACTCATTTAACAAGGCCAAACCATTTAATAACCTAGTGCTATATGATCCAAATCTCTTTACATTCTTTGGAGTGCTGAGCATTTCCTTTTTAGCTACTATCCCCAGCGATTATCCTCACCTTCCTTTTGCCTTTTGGTGCTGTCCCTTTGACACAATAGTTTTCTCTGTTGGGTGTGGGCTGGGAAGCAGTCAGAAGTGCTTTAAATGTTGGAGGAGGCTGTGAGAAATAGGAGGAGCTTCTCACTCCTTCAGCATTTCACAAACTGAAACTCTGGGCCTTCCTTAGGAGTTCTGAAATTAAGCAAGAGGCTTATATTCTGAGGTCCAGGATAATGATCTTTACAGTAACACCATTATACACTTACACATATCATACACATAGTATAAAAAAAAACTTTTTATAATGGATGTGACCAATCTTCATCAACAAAGCTGCAAATATGAATAAATAAATAAAGAAGTTAAAATTATCCCTAACCCCACTGTACAGAGATAATTATAACCAACATGGACATTTTGGTATATCTTTCCAGATATTTGTATATCTACACATATACACACCTGAACAAAAATGGAATGACACTCCAAGTGTCATTCCCAATTTGACCTTTCACTTTCTGGTATATCAATACCTTTATATCTACAGCAACACTTTAATGGCTGCATGAATTCTGTTTAGTTGATGGATTAGTTATCTATCTAACAAATCTTCATTTCTACGAGTTAGGCACAATTTCTGGCATATGACTGTATACAGATGAATGAAACAGATTATGTCCCTGGACTCCTGGAATTTACATTCCTGCTCTGGCCTGGCTTTCTTAGACTTGACAACATCTAGATCCTTGCATACTATGCTCACATGGTCCTAGATTGCTTACCCTGCCCAGACCTATGTCTGATCTTCTGCTTGTGTGTGTGCTGGTTTAGACAAACCTACTGAGACGGCCAAGATCTTCCTGTCCATTGACCTCTTTTTGGCTTGATAGAGAAATGACTAACTTATTTTTCATAAATAAAACTTCTTTTTATTTTGGATAACTTCCTTTTGTTTACAATCTCAGTTATTAGCACTAATAATTAAGAAGTCTAAATCAAGGACTTGGAAAATCTTTGTGTATCTTGGATATTGTCTAAATGATGAAGATGAAGGACTCTGTTCTTCAACAAGACCAGTGGATCTAAAGACCCTGAGATTTTTTAATTTTTATTTATTTTATTTTTATTTTTGTTTTATTATGTTATGTTAATCGCCATACATTACATCATTAGTTTTTTTTTTGAGCCTGTTTTATTTATTTATTTTTAAATTTTTTTATTGTTATGTTAATCACCATATATTACATCATTAGTTTTTGATGTAGTGTTCCATGATTCACTGTTTGTGCATAACACCCAGTGCTCCATGCAGAATGTGCCCTCTTTAATACCCATCACCAGGCTAACCCATCCCCCACCCCCCTCCCCTCTAGAACGCTCAGTTTGTTTCTGAGTCCATAGTCTCTCATGGTTCATCTCCCCCTCCAATTTCCCCCTCTTCATTTTTCCCTTCCTATAATCTTTTTTTTAACATATAATGTATTATTTGTTTCAGAGGTACAGCTCTGTGATTCAACAGTCTTACACAATTCACAGCACTCACCATAGCACATACCCTCCCCAACGTCTATCATCCAGCCACCCCATGCCTCCCCCCAACCACCACTCCAACAACCCTCACTTTGTTTCCTATGATTAAGAATTCCTCCTATCAGTGAGTTCATATGATACCTGTCTTTCTCTGATTGACTTATTTCGCTCAGCATAATACCCTCCAGTTCCATCCACATCATTGCAAATGGCAAGACTTTATTCCTTTTGATGGTTGCATAATATTCCATTGTATATATATATACCACATCTTCTTTATCCATTCATCTGTCAATGGATATCTTGGCTCTTTCCATAGTCTGGCTATTGTGGACATTGTTGCTATAAACATCGGGGTGCACATACCCCTTCAGATCCCTACATTTGTATCTTTGGAGTAAATACCCAGTAGTGCAATTGCTGGGTTGTAGGGTAGCTCTATTTTCAACTTCTTGAGGAAGATCCATACTGTTTTCCAGAGTGGCTGCACCAGCTTGCATTCCCACCAACAGTGTAGGAGGGTTCCCCTTTCTCCACATCCCCGCTAATGTCTGTCCTTTCCCGACTTGTTAATTTTAGCCTTTCTGAGGGGTGTGAGGTGGTATCTCACTGAGGTTTTGATTTGGATTTCCCTGATGGTGAGCGATGTTGAGCACTTTTTCATGTGTCTGTTGGCCATTTGGATGTCTTCTTTGGAAAAATATCTGTTCATGTCTTCTGCCCATTTCTTGATCAGATTATTTGTTCTTTGGGTGTTGAGTTTGATAAGTTCTTTATAGATTTTGGATACTAGCCTTTTATCTGATATGTCATTTGCAAATATCTTCTCCCATTCTGTCAGTTGTCTTTTGGTTTTGTGGACTGTTTCTTTTGCTGTGCAAAAGCTTTTTATCTCGACGAAGTCCCAATAGTTCATTTTTGCCCTTGCTTCCCTTGTCTTTGGCGATGTTTCTAGGAAGAAGTTGCTGCGGCTGAGGTCGAAGAGGTTGCTGCCTGTGTTCTCCTTTAGGATTTCGATGGACTCCTGTCTCACATTGAGGTCTTTCAACCATTTGGAGTCTATTTTTGTGTGTGGTGTAAGGAAATGGTCCCGTTTCATTCTTCTGCATGTGGCTGTCCAATTTTCCCAACATCATTTGTTGAAGAGACTGTCTTTTTTCCATTGGATATTCTTTCCTGCTTTGTCAAAGATTAGTTGACCATAGAGCTGAGGGTCCACTTCTGAGCTCTCTCTTTTTTCCATTGATCTATGTGTCTGTTTCTGTGCCAGTCCCATACTGTCTTGATGATGACAGCATTGTAATAGAGCCAGAAGTCTGGAATTGTGATGCCACCAGCTTTGCTCTTCTTTTTCAACATTCCTCTGGCTGTTTGGGGTCTTTTCTGGTTCCATACAAATTTTAGGATTCTTTGTTCCATTTCTTTGAAAAAAGTGGGTGGTATTTTGATGGGGATTGCATTGAATGTGTAGATTGCTCTAGGTAGCATTGACATCTTCACAATGTTGGTTCTCCCAATCCATGAGCATGGAACGTTTTTCCATTTCTTTGTGTCTTCCTCAATTTCTTTCATGAGTATTCTATAGTTTTCTGCATACAGATTCTTTACCTCTTTGGTTAGCTTTATTCCTAGGTATCTTACGGTTTTGGGTGCAGTTGTAAATGGGATTGACTCCTTAATTTCTCTTTCTTCTGTCTTGTTGTTGGTGTATAGGAATGCCACTGATTTTTGTGCACTGATTTTATATCCCTGCCACTTTACTGAATTCCTGTATGACTTCTAGCAGTTTTGGGGTGGAGTCTTTTGGGCTTTCCACATAAAGTATCATATCATCTGCAAACAGTGAGAGTTTGACTTCTTCTTTGCCCATTTGGATGCCTTTTATTTCTTTCTGTTGTCTGATTGCTGAGGCTAGGATTTCTAGTACTATGTTGAGCAGCAGTGGTGACAGTGGACATTCCTGCCACGTTGCTGACCTTAGGGGAAAAGCTCTCAGTTTTTCCCCATTGAGAATGATATTCACTGTAGGTTTTTCATAGATGGCTTTTATGATACTGAGGTATGTACCCTCTATTCCTATACTCTGAAGAGTTTTGATCAAGAAAGGATGCTGGACTTTGTCAAATGCTTTTTCTGCATCTATTGAGAGGATCATATGGTTCTTGTTCTTTCTTTTATTAATGTATTGTATCACGTTGATTGATTTGCAGATGTTGAACCAACCTTGCAGCCCAGGAATAAATCCCACTTGGTCGTGGTGAATAATCCTTTTAATGTACTATTGGATCCTAGTGGCTAGTATTTTGGTGAGAATTTTTTCATCCATGTTCATCAGGGATATTGGTCTGTAATTCTCCTTTTTGATGGGGTCTTTGTCTGGTTTGGGGATCAAGGTAATGGTGCCCTCATAAAACGAGTTTAGAAGTTTTCCTTCCATTTCTATTTTTGGGAACAGTTTCGGAAGAATAGGTATTAATTATTCCTTAAATGTTTGGTAGAATTCCTCTGGGAAGCCATCTGGCCCTGGGCTTTTGTTTGTTGGGAGATTTTTGATAACTGCTTCAATTTCCTTTGTGGTTTTAGGTCTATTCAGGTTTTCTATTTCTTCCTGGTTCAGTTTTGGTAGTTGATACATCTCTAGGAATGCATCTGTTTCTTCCAGAGTATCTAAATTGCTGGCATAGAGTTGCTCATAATATGTTCTTATAATTGTTTGTGTTTCTTTGGTGTTGGTTGTGATCTCTCCTCTTTCATGCATGATTTTATTTATTTGGGTCCTTTCTCTTTTCTGGTCAGGGGTTTATCAAACTTATTAATTCTTTCAGAGTACCACCTCCTAATTTCATTGATCTGTTCTCTGTTCTTTTGGTTTTTTCTTTTGGAACTGGAGGTTATTATGCTGAATGAAATAAGTCAATCAGCGAAAGGTATCATATGACCTCACTGATATGAGGAATTCTTAATCTCAGGAAACAAACTGAGGGTTGCTGGAGTGGTGGGGGGTGGGAGGGATGGGGGGTGGCTGGGTGACAGACATTGGGGAGGGTATGTGCTATGGTGAGCGCTGTGAAGTGTGCAAGACTGTTGAATCAGAGATCTGTACCTCTGGAGCAAATAATACATTATATGTTTAAAAAAAAAGGAGAAGAAGATAGCAGAAGGGGAAGAATGAAGGGGGTGTAAATCAGAGGGGGAGACGAACCATGAGAAACTATGGACTCTGAAATACAAACAGAGTTCTGGAGGGGAGGGTGTTGGGAGGATGGGTTAGCCTGGTGATGGGTATTAAAGAGGGCACATTCTGCATGGAGCATGGGTGTTATATGCAAACAATGATCTTGGAACACTACACCAAAAACTAATGATGTAATGTATGGTGATTAACATAACATAATAAAAAAATAGAAAAAAAAGAATTATTGAACAATAAAAAAAATAAAAGATAGGAGTGAAACTAAACTATCTCCACATGTCAAAAGCCATATATGAAAAAACTATAGCAAATGTAATACTCAACTGTGGAAGACAGAAAGTTTTTCCTCTAAGATCAGGAACAAGGTGAGGATGCCTGTTTTCACCACTTCTATTTCACATAGTACTGGAAGTTCTAACCAGGGCAATTAATCAAGAAAAGGAAATAAAAGGCATCAGAATAGGAAAGATGTAGAATTATTTCTATTTGTAAATGATATGATCTTACATATAAAAAACCTAAGGAGTCCACAAAGAAGCTGTTAGAATTGATAAATGAATTCAGCAAGTAGAAGGATACAAAGTCAACACACAAAAATCAGTTGCATTTCTATATACAAACGGTGAGCCAAGGAAATGACAAAAACAACTTCATTTATAATAGCATCAAAAAGAATAAAATACTTATGATTTAACCAAGGAAATGAAAAACTTGTACAATGAAAACTATAAAACATTGCTAAAAGAAATTAAAGAGGACAGAAAAAAATGGAAACACATCCAATGTTCATGGATTGGGAGGACTTATATTGTTAAATTCCAACATTACCAAAGCAATATGCAGATTCACTGCAATTCCTATCAAAATCCCAATAAATATTTTTTGGAGAAGTAGAAAAACCCATACTAAAATTCTTATGGAATCTTCAAGGGCCCCTGAATAGCCAAAACAATCTTGAAAAAGAATAAAACTGGAGGACTTATGTGTCCTGATTTAAAAACCTACTACAAAGCTACAGTAATCAAAACAGCATGGTATTGGAATAAAGGCAGACATATAGACCAGTGGAATAGAAGAGAGAGTCCAGAAATATACTATTGAATATATGATCAAATGAATTTTGACAAGGATGTGACGTCCATTCAGTGGGGAAAGGAGAGTCTTTTCAACAAATGGTGTTGGGAAAATTGGATATTCACATGCAAAAGAACAAAGGTAGATCTTTACCTAACACCATATATAAAAATTACCTCAAAATGGATCAAGGACTTATATGTAAGATCTAAAACAATGAAACTCTCAGATGGGAACATAGGACAAAACTTCACGACATTGGCTTTGGCAATGATTTCTTGGATATGACACCAAAGGCCCACAGGCAATGGAAGAAAAAATAAGAAAATTGGACTTCATAAAAATTAAAAAAAATTGCATATCAAGAAACACTGTCCACAGAGTAAAAAGGCAACCCACAGACTGTGAGAAAATATTTGCAAATCCTGTATCTGATAAAAGATTAGTATCCAGAATATATAGAGAACTCCTAACACTCAACAACAAAAAACATGCAACCTAATTAAAAAATGGGAAGGATTTCAACAGACTTTCCTCCAAACAAAATACCTGGATGACCAATAAGCACATGCAAAAATGCCCATCATCACGAAGCATTAGGGAAATGCAAATCAAAACTATGATGAGATACCATCTCACAGCCAGTAGGATGGCTACTATCAAAAAGCCCAGAAAACAGCAAGTGTTGGTGAGGATGTGGAGAAATTGGAACTCTTGTGAACTGTTGGTGGAAAGGTAAAATGGTATAGTCACTGTGGAAAACAGTATGGAACCTCCTCAAAAAATTAAAAATAGAATTACCATATGACCCAGCAACTCTACTTCTAGGTATATAACCCAAAGAATTTAAAGCTGGGTCTCAAAGAGATGTTTGTATACCCATGTTCACAGCAGTATTATTTACAATAGTTAAAACATGGAAGCAACTCAAGTGTCCATCAACTGATGAATGGATAAACAAAATGTTTATTTATTTTGTGTATACACACACACACACACACAAACATATATATGGAATATCATTCAAGCTTAATAGGAATGAAGTTTTGCAGCATGCTACAATATGGATGAACCTTGAGGACGTTATACTAAGTACAATAGACATGTATTAAATGACTCCACTTACATGAGGTACTTAGAGTAGTCAAATCATAAAGACAGAAATTAAATGGTGGCTGCTAAGGGCTTGAAGGAGGGGAGAATGGAGAGTTATTGTCTAATAGAGAATTTCAGATTTACAAAGTGAAAAGTATTATGGGGATGGATGGTAGTGATGGCTGCACAACAATGTGAATGTATTTAATACCCCTGAACTCTACACTTAAAAATGGCTAAGATGGTAAGTTTTATGTTACATTTTATTTTAACTCATTAAGCAAAACAAAACAAAAACTAAAACTAAAAAAAACTAAACCATGTCTCACTCCCTGAGGACAGGAATTACTGAGCTGGGAGGACAAGTTCTCTCATTAAGTTGCTTTGGACCCTAGGCAGATGACAAACTGAACAAGTTTTATTGTCCCTTCACCATGACTCAGTTTTTTCTGTTTGAATGAATTCATCTGTATCTCCTGTGTGATGTATACAGTCCCATCACTTCTATATGCTCTATATTTCCTGGGGCAGCTCAGATAAGGAAATGTTCTTTAGACCAGATTTAAAAAAAATAGCTTTATTGAAATATAATTCATATACTATATAATTCACCCATTTAAAATATGCAATTTGGTCGTTTTTAGTGTATTCACAGAGTTGTGTAACCATTACCACAACCAATTTTAGAACATTTTTATCACCCCCAAAAGAACTCTTGTACCCATTAGCAATTACCCAAATACCCTTGGTCATAGACAACCACCAATTTCTGTTTTCACTTTCTGTTGCTATAGATTTGCCAACTCTGAACATTCCATAAAAATGGAATCATATATGTTTTTTTGTGTGTGTGACTGGCTCTTCTTTTGCTTAGCATAACGTTTTTAAGGCTTATCCATTTATAGCATGTGTCAGTATTTCCTTTTATTGATGAACAATATTTCATTGTATAGATACTGCAGCTTATTTATCCATTCACCAGTTGATGGACATTCAGGTTGTTTTTACTTTTTGGCTATCATGAATAATGCTGCTATATGTATTCATGTGCAAGACTTTGCCTATCTCTGGACCAGAGTACTAGAATGAGAATATAATAGAATAATGGTATACCATTAGAATGACAGTAGGGTTATCCCAAAGTTGGAGTTACGGAGCTTCAACACCATGTGGGCAACCCCAACAGCTGGATAGTTTTCTATTTTACTTTTTCCTCTCAGGGAAGGACTGTCTAAATGTTCCTTTTTGCTATATTCTCATTTCTACTTTTGTATGCTGGAAGCTAAATCATAAATAAAAAGAAGCTCACATATCACGCAACAACTGGTTTTAAGCCTAAGTTGGTCTAGCTCCAGATTTATGAAAAATCAAAACAAAGGAAAAAAACCAATGCCAAACATTTCACTAGTTCCGAAGGATCATAGCTTTGCTAAAACACCCAATTTATATTTCTAAACAAAACATTTAATCCTACAAATAGAGTTGAATAGTATGAGAAATGATCTGTGTACAAGATTATTCATTGAAGAAAAGTGTCAGAACGTTGGAAACAAACAAAATGTCCATAGGAGACTACTTCAATAAATTACAGTGCCTGCATGCAGCTGGATAATATGCATCTTTTAAAAGAATGAGAACGTTCTCTGTACACTTATTGCCAAGGTTTATTATTAAATAAAAAAGCAAGGTATAGAACAGTGTATATATTTTGCTGTACTTTGTGTAAGACAAGGGGAAATAAGAAATTGCATTTTAATTTTCTCATATTTGCATAAATAAACTCTGAAAAATTATTCAGGCCATTAATAAAAGTGACTACCTGAGGGACCAGAGAGAAGGTGGGGACTAAAAAGAAGGAGATCAGGACATGGGCAGATAGAGGTCAGGAGTGAAAGCAGGATTTTTCACCTTTATTTTAAAGTTTTTGAATCATGAAAATATATAATTATTATAACAAAACAAACACACACATAAGCTCAATGCTTATTATTAGTCCATGATCCAAACAACATCTTCATTTAGGTTACTTCCTCCAGGCTTGCCTAAGCAAGGTGTGAACACTTGTCCTGCATTATCATTGCTGAAACATGGGACAATAGGTGTGCCTTGTTGGCTCAGCTGGTTTAGCAGGCAACTCTTGATTTCGCTTAGGTCATGATCTCAGGGTTGTGAGATAGAGCCGGTGTGGGGCTCTGTGCTGAGCATGGAGCCTGCTTAAGATTCTCTCTCTCCCTCTGCCCCTCTCCCCACTTGTGCGCTCCCCCACATGTTCTCTCTCTCTCTCAGGAAATAAATAAATGAAAGGATAGTGCAATGAACTAAAGGACAAAGGGAACAGTGGGAAGGTCTGCTTTAAGAGGCAAATGATATAGTCCCGGTTCAGCAAGATAGAAAATGATTGTATCTGTCAAAATAGCAGTTTTCTCAGTTTCAAAATATTCTAAGGTCTAGTCTTTGCAGAACACTTGTTAAAAGTAAATGGTAATGATTAATCACCTTGTTTAGAATGTCCTGCCTCCACTTCCACCTATCAAACTCCTACCCGTCTTTGAGGGTCTTTGCTGATCACCCCAGCAAGAAATTAGAATTTACGGTTGCTACTGTTGAATTGAACCTGCACAACCTAATTACAGTACCTATTAGATTGCTCCTTTACAACCAATCACTAACTCCAGCTCTTTCTATCAATTTAGTTTCTCTCAAACTTGTTCTCTTCCTTATTCCTGCTACCATCGGAGGTCAGATCGTCATCACTTTGAACCGGAAGTCTCTCTCATCTCCCTACTCTCTGTGTTAACCCATCACTGCCAACCACCTTACCCCCCCCCACCCCCGCCATTCATTCTTCACACTACAGGCGTAATTGAGAAGACTCTAGGTTAGATATAGTGGACTGAACATATATTTCTCTCTGCTTCCTTTTGAATTCCCACTAAAACGAGAATTAAAAAAAAAAAAAAACCTAAAGGATACCAAAAACGAGAGAGGAGATTATAGTAGAGAAGAAATGTCAGCACATTTTCTGAAGATGGGAAGTGAGCTGATGAGTCATCAGAAATGAGAGAGTTAACTCTGAGTGCCTGCAAGGAGGGTGCTAACACCTAAAAGTGAATTTATACCACATAAAGTCTGGAGGCTTAGGGGTTGGAGGCATCGGGAGCTGCAAAGGTGTTAGTAGAAAGACACAATATGAGTGGTTGAAAGTTTGTTTACGGAACAGATATTTCTCACCTCCATCCTGTACAACTGTGGGAGGGACATTCCTCCATCCTGGATGGATACTGGAGATTTGATCTTTGTAGAAATTGAATTGATGAATTTCCAGATCTAGAGATTTGAAAAGCCTCCAAACCAGGGCACTTCACCATGGAATTTACTGCAGGGATAAAAATAAAGTCCCATGACCTTCCAGAAAAAGAGATACAAGTCATGTATAAAAGACAGAGAAGACAAACAACTTGAATTTTTGGTGGTTATCTTCTCTGCAGACACATACATAACTTCTAATCCTACTATATTTTGTGTAATTTAAAATTATATAGTTTATAAGTCAAGATAATTTTTGGTCTACTCTTAAATATTCTAAAGTACATGCTTGGATTATAGATCATACTTTATTCTATGAGAATATTTCATGGATAGAAGACTTAATTTGTAGAAATTAAGGTGGGGGGATAAAGTCAGTCAACTGGTATAACATCTGAATGAAGGGCTATTTTAGTTTAATTTTTATTTTTTATAAAGATTTATTTATTTATTTGAGAGAGAGGGGAGGGGAAGGGAGAGGGAGAGAGCATCTCAGGCGACTCCCCCTCAAGTGTGGAGCCCAATGCAGGCTCTATCTCACGACCCTGAGGTCATGACCTGAGCCAAAATCAAGTTGGTTGCTTAACCAACTAAGCTACCCAGGTGTCCATGAATGAGGTTATTTAAAAAAAAACTGATGAATATGTCTGTTTACTTAGTAAATATTTATTGAGTATATAGCATGTGCCAGGTATTGCACATACTTGTACTCCCGGACAAATTGTTGTGCAAAGTCTTTCAAGAATGTTCTTTAAAAAATAAGTAATTGTAACTAGCACCTTGTCATGGGAACATGCTTGCTTCCAAAGCATTTAAACGATTTTGTATTTTATAATAGTTAAAGCTGTCTCTTACAATTTTGTTGATAGTATCAAAGTTCATGGAACTCCACTTTTATAGATAAAATAAAGGGACACTTCAGCCAAAACTTTTTTGAAATTATCACAACTTCAGAACAGTTGAAAATAAGGCCTAGATTATTGCAGAGACCTTCTGACTGATCTTGTTTCTACTCTCGCCCACTTAGAATAAATTCTCCACCCTGAAGCCAGATTATTTTCTTATACTGTTAACAATTTAATTTATACCACTTCCCTGCTTAAAAGCCCCCATTGGTTTCCCATTAAGATTTTTTGTCTTTTAATATTTGTTAAAAATTTTTTTAGACCAGTTGCATTTTGTCAGGTGCAACATATTTACAGAACAAAAGAATGTTACAATATATGTAAATGAAACAGTGAAATCTAATCAACAATAAGCTCTGTCACAACTAGATATTTAAAAGGAATGCAAACACCTGCATAAGTTAAGAGTTTTAAGATCAGTAGAGGCCCAGAATTATAACACATCCAGAAAAGAAGTGTGGAGAAAATCTTTAAATTTCAGAACAAAATTCAAGCTTTTAACCACATCCTTCTTGGCAGTAAGTTCTAGAGAAAGTGAAGTGCTACGCTTTTCCTCTTCGCTGCACTATTTCTTAGTTGCAAAATGCTTCTTTGGGGCTCCTTTAACTTTTCGAGGCTGCCTTTGACTTCCCTGACAGGGCACAGTTATGACACACGGAAAACATGCAAAGGTAGTTGTTATGGATAATCGTCAAATGTTTTCAGTAGAGGATCCTTTATTTGTTGACTGAGATGATAGGTATGAGGATGCTGGTTGGAGAAGCCAGAGAAAACAGAATTGTTTCAATAATCAAAGAGTGGAAAGGTGGTGGGGCGAAGACAGGGGAGGCAGTTGGTTGGAACCAGGGGATGGAGCAGCTGTGGGAAGAGCTGAGAAGCGGGTGGGGGTGACGTCATCAAAGGGGAACTTTGAGAGAAAAAAGAGATGTCTAAGGAAGATTTTTAATTAAATTTTGCCTTATAGGGTCAGGTATATTCCCTGAATATCCCACAGAAACATCTGAATTATTTGCTAACACTTCAGAGAATTAGATTTATTTTTAAGGAACAGTAGGAACAAGAACAGAGGTTGCCAACAGAATTAATTTATTTAGGAATGCCTGGGTGGCTCAGCTGGTTAAGTGTCTGCCTTTGGCTGGGGTCATGATCTCAGGGTCCTGGGACTGAGTCCCACATCAGGCTTCTTGCTCAGCAGGGAGCCTGCTTCTCCCTCTGCCTGCCACTCCCCCTGCTTGTGCTCTCTCTCTTTCTGACAAAAAAATAAGTAAAATAAATCTTAAAAAAAAGAATTAATTTATTTACTTTAAGGCAGTACAATGTACTCCACACTCAGATTTGCATATGTGCATGGAGGGAGGAGTGCAGGATGAATATGGATATCTTGTGGCTTGGTCTTCTTTCTCCTATTCCTCAGGATGTCTCTGTTTTCAGAACTTCGTGACTTAATAGCTGCAAATAGCTAAGGAGACAGAGATAACACAGATTATTTGTAAGATTTTAAGCCTTATGGACCAACCTATACTAGGAACAAGAGCCTTCTTGGTGTAGCCTATTTGAAATCCAGTCTTAGAAGTGGTGCTAGGATACCCGAGGCAGCAGAATATGAAGGTTGGATCTAAACATTAGCGAGAGTGAGAACCAAAAACTAGATGTGGGGCCATAAGAACAGAGCTGAGATTTATGGCAGAGAGAAGATGGCTTACAGCAGAATGAATGTTTGAACAGATGGAGGTCAGATGTAGGATAAGACCCTTCTTGAAGGATATGATTCAGGAGTGGTGGGAGGCTCTGGCCAGACAAATGCTTCTCCATCTGTTGGCTGGTACATGAAATCCCACTTTTGGGTCTTTATCCATTTCGTTTAGGTGATGCTTTGATACTTCTGTCCCTCCTGTGGCGTAAGCACAGGGCCTCACATGCTAGTTGCTAAATCCTGATAAAATCCAGATGACCAGGGGATAGGGATGCCAGATAAAATACAAATTCTGCACAGGTTGCACCTACTCTAAAACATTATTTATTGTTCATCTGAATTTTAAAATTAACTGGTTGTCCGTATTTATATTTGCTATAGGGTTATTAATCATTTAGAACTGAGTGTGGGGGCACCTGGGTGGCTCAGTCGGTTAAGCATCTGCCTTCAGCTCAGGCCATGATCCCAGGGTCCTGGGATGGAGCCCTGCATCAGGCTTCAAGCTCAGCAGGGAGCATGCTTCTCCTTCTCCCTCTACCCCTCCCTACCTCTTGTGCTCTCTCTCTCTCACTTAATAAATAAATAAATATCTTAAAAAATTGAGTGTAAATTAATTTGTCAGATTTGTTTTCTTGAAAACAGGTTTTTTTTTTTTATAGGGAGGGGTGTCTATGGGAGTCTATGGAAAAAGGAGTCAGGATGATGGCCTTCAGAGAAAGTCACTATGGAGAAAGAATAAATAACAAAAAAGCAGGAGTTTTCCAAGGGGGTGGTAGTGGACATGTGTGTGGGATGAAGGGTATCTGTGACAAAGGGAGCAGCATGGGCCAAAGCAGAGACGTGAGAATCATAATGGTATGAGTTTAGGAACTAGGACCCGATATCGTGAGTATAAAGAGGGAAGCAGGGAGAAATAAGCATAAGAGAGATGAAAGCCAGTTCATGGAGGCCCTTGTATGCCCTTGAGCTTGGGCATTGTCCAAAGGGTGATGGAAAGCTTTTGAAGGGTTTTGAGGATGGACTTGCCAAGCCACACTTGCAGCAGTGGGGACAGTAGATGGGGGTGACAGGGTATTAACTTCCCTATGTTTACTTTGCCAGTAGAATGATTGATATGCAATCTGCCTGCTTCACTCATGTATTTATGAGTCTAGTCCCCAAAGGCATCCAGGTTGGGATGTTTAAGGATTTCTGTAATGCATTAAGGCAGATTTGTCATATGAGTCAATCCCTTAATAGGTGCAAAACTCATCAGATGCTTAGCAGTGTGGGTTAGTGAAGGCCCTGTGATCAAGTAATTCTTCAAATCCCTGAAGATGACTTTTTTTTTTTCCCCTGCAGGGAGGAGTGACTAACAAACATAGACATTAAGGCTCTAGTTATACTTCTTTTATATAAGGTAAGAAAAGGTAGTCAGTGAAGCTAAACCTTATTAAATCTAAGCAGAGGACCATTGAATGAGCTCGTAATGTACATGTAAACTTTAAATTGCACAGGAATTTCAGTTATCACTTCCTTGTGGCTTTAAAAAACTTTCCCCTAGTATTCATTTTGCCTCCAACTATTTTTTTTTTACTAAAAGCCATATTAGAATACTGCATCCAGATACATCTTTGTTGATTATAGAAGTATTATATTACCAGGTCGTGGTCTTAACTCTTTAAAGAAATCAGTAGACACAGCCCAGGGTGTTGTGTCCAAGGGGCTGCCGTTGGTCCTGATAGCAGCCTGGTAACTTGGTCTCTTCGTTCCAGATCTTCTACTCGAAGCCCGGATACTTGCTAAGTCTTCAGAAAGAGAATCTCCCTTCCACTGCCGGGTCCTGCTTTCTTCCCCAGACTCATCCCTTGTCTTTCCCCCTCCAACTCTCCCTGAAGTCATGAAGAATTTCCACCATTTCTTCGAATCTGCCCTGCTTCTTTGTATCTCCTGAACTTTGCAGATGGGGGTCTCTCAGTAGAGATGGTTCCTTTTATTCCCTCCTATGACATGAAGAATATAGTCCACATCAAATGACACTTCCTCAGAGAAACCTTTCTAACAATGCCCTGGGAAAATCTTTCTTTCCTATGCACTACTTCCTTCACATCTCTTTCCTTTATAGTCTTGATCATATCTTGCTGTGTATTATATATGCACACATATATGAACACCCCTCTCTCTATATACACACGTCATATATAAAGTAGGTAGTACTCTTCAGAAATTTGACTAAATGCACTGTGCCTACCATACACACATATGTATGCATATGCATATCGTATATATGCATGTATACGTATGTATTTATGTATACTTACATGCATTACACACATACAAAGTGAACAATGCATGTAATCATATTTCTGAGGAGTATTCCCATATACGAAGACTATTTCATGGGTGGTGATATAAATATGTCCTTTTTGTTCTTGATGCCCTCATGTGTTGTTTATTTTAATTTTTTTTAAAGATTTTATTTATTTATTTGACACAGAGAGATAGCGAGAGCAGGAACACACAAGCAGGGGGAGCAGGAGAAGTTGTGGTCTTATCTCTTTAAAGAAAGAGAAAGCAGGAGAGGGAGAAGCAGGCTTCTGCAGAGCAGGGAGCCTGATGGGGACTCCATCCCAGGACCCTGGGATCATGACCTGAGCCAAAGGCAGACGCTTAACAACTGAGCCACCCAGGCGCCCCTCATGTGCTCTTTAGAAGAGATGGTAGGAACTGGTCACATAGCTCTGGGAGAGAACTCTGGATTGGAGAGGAAGAGACTTAGTTTTGCCCTTAATCCCCATGTTACCTCAAAGTTTCTATTTCCTTATTGTAAAATAGGGCAAGCTGATGTTAATAATTAGAGGAAATGTCATAAGTATTAATAAAGTTTCTAAAAGATTCAGATATGACATAATATACAAACACGAGAGAAGAGAATCAATGTTAATGAACTCTTGTAATCACAGTGCTAAATATATTACTTCATTTAGATTATTACCCTATGCTAGAATTTTAGAGGCTAAGTAGAATGTTAAATACATAGTTTCTTTTGTGTCTGATGACATGAAACAGAGCTGTCTCTTAACCTTTCTACCAATCTGGTTTAAAATCAGTGATGAACATTGATAATGAACTGGTAAAAAAAAAGTTTTATTTATTCAGTTTGTTAATAAGTTTGTCTGTCTTGTTTTTACACTAGATTCAATCACAAACACACCCACATATACACATTAAGACACACACACACAGATTTTAAGGATGATCTGGCTAAGTACCCATTCAAAAAAATCAAGTGCCCTTTGAGTCAACATGCTCCCTAGTTTTTTACCCATTTTGAAAAAAAAAGATTTATTTATTTATTCTAGAGAGAGCGAACAAGAGAGAGAGAGAATGAGGGAGAGAGAGGTGGGAGGGGCAAAGAGAGGGAGGGGCAAAGGGAGAGAGAGAGAGAATCTTCAAGCAGACTCCCCACTCGGCATGGAGTCCAATGTGGGGCTCAATCCCAAAACCTGGAGATCATGACCTGAGTCAAAATCAAGAGGCAGATAATTAATGGACTCAGCCAACCAGGTGGGCTGCCTATTTTATTTTGCATAATTAGTAAAAATGATGGGAAGGGACAAATGTATGTCTATTTATTACCTAGGACCAAGTACACAGAGGTTTTAAGCAACATTCCATCAAATTTAGTTAATGAAAAGTAATGTGGCTGTCCATTTAATTTGCCAAAGATCTAATTGGTTTTATTTAATGATTCATGAATTGGGCAGTATCCTATCTAGCAAATCAAAAAGAGCTCTGAAGAGCTGTACACAATGAAAGGGCAGCCAAGAGATATAAGTAGTAGTATATAATTCTCTATGTTTATGTCTCCCAAAGCAAGTATCCATTATATTTTTAAAATAGTTTTATTGAGGTACAGTTGACATGTAGTAAGCTACGTAAATTTAAATGTGCATTTAGACAAGTTTTGGCATATGCATACATCTGTGAAACCATCACCACAATCAACATAACATGTGTATCCATCACCCCTCAGAATTTCCTCTACCCCTTGGTAATCCCTCCTGCCTACATTTCCCTAGCTCCCAACTTCCCACCGTCCCTAGGAAAGCATTGATTTGACTTCTTTCACTCTAGATTGATTTGAACCTTCTAGAATCTTATATAATTGGAATACAGTATGTATTTATTTTTGTCTGGCTTTTTTCACTCAGTATGATGATTTTGAGATTCATTTACATTGCTGTGGGTAAAAATTGTTCATTCATTTTTGTTGCTGAGTAGTATTACATTGTGTGAATGTTCCACACTTTATCTATTAACATTTTTTAAAGATTTATTTGTTTATTCTAGAGAGAGAGAGAGTGTGTGTGTGTGCACATGCAAGCCAGGGGAGGGGCAGAGGAAGAGGGAGACAAGCAGACTCCCCACTGAGTGGGAAGCCCAATGCAGGGACTCGATCCCAGGACCCTGAGATCATGACCTGAGCCAAAATCGATTTATTTGCTCAACCAACTGAGCCACCTAGATGCCCCATCCATTAACATTTTGATTACGTTAGCTTGTGCATAGCTTTTGGATATTATAAATAAACCTGCTATGAATATTTATATATCAGTTTTTGTATAGACATGTATTTTTATTTTTTCTAGGTTAATAAATATCTGAGTTGAATTATTAGATCATACGGCAGATATATGTTTAACTTTTAAGAGACTGGTACACTGTTTTCTAAAGTGGTTATACCATTTCACATTTCTATCAGCAGCATATGAGCTCTAGTTACTTTCTTCTTTGGTAATGCTTGTTATGGTCAAGGCAGCTATGTATTAACATTTTATTTTGCATTTTCTTAATGACTTGATGTTTAATATCTTTTCATATGATTATTTGCCATCTGTATATCTTCCTTGGTTAAGCATCTGTTTAAATTCTACCCATTTTTAAATTGGGTTGTATCTTATTGAATTTTGAGCTTCCTTTATATATTCTGAATACACATCTTCTATGAGCTTTAGTATTTGCAAATGTTTTCTCCCCATCTGTAGTCTGTCTTTTCAGTCTCTGAACAGTGTCTTCTCAAGAGTGGAAGTTCTTAATTTTGATAAAGCCTAATTTATAAAATTTCTTTTTCATGGATTGTGCATTTGACATTATATCTAAGACATCTTTGCCTAATTGAAAGACTTTCTTTTATGTTTTCTTCTGGAAGTTTTATACGTTTAGTTTTTTAAAATTGTGTTATGTTAGTCACCATATAGTATATCATTAGTTTTTGATGTAGTGTTCCATGATTCATTGTTTGTGTATAACACCCAGTGCTCCATGCTATACTTTTAGGTTTTACATTTAATTCTATGATCCATTTTGAGTTAATTTTTGTATATGGTGCAAAGTATTAATTGAATCTTCTTCAGGTCATATAAATATCCAATAGCTCTGGTATTATTTGTTGATAAGACTGTCATATCTCCACTGAATTCCCTTAGATAAATGAATGAATGCTTAAAAAACACATAGTGCCGAAACTGTCTCAAGAAGAGACACATAACCTGAGTAGTCCTATATTGTTAAAGAACTTGAGTTTGTAGTTTAAAAACTTTTCCACAAAGACCTAGAGACCAAAATGATTTCACTGGTGAATTCTACCAAACATTTAAGGAAACAATAATGCCAATTATAAACAAACTCTTCCGGAAAATTAAAGAGGACAGAATGATCTCTAACTCATTCTGTGGGACCAATGTTATATTGACACCAAAACCAAGCCAAAATATTACAAAAAATAAAATACGGATCAACATCCATCATAAACATACATGCAAAAATCTTTAACAAATGTTAACAAATATAATGCTACAATGTATAAAATGGGTAATATATCATGACCAGGTGGGGTTTATTTCAGCAATGCAAGATTGGGTTAATAGTCAATGTAATTCACCATATTTTAACCAAAACCATAGGATCATCAGATGCAAAAAAAAAAAAAAAAAAAAGCGTCTGACAAAAGCCAACTTCCATTCCTGAACAAAACTGTCAGCTAACTAGGAATAGAAGAAAACGTCCTCAATTTAATAAAGGGTATTTATGAAGTATCTATAGCTAACATCATTCTTACTGGTAAAAGACTCAATGCTTTATTCCTAAGATTAGGAACAAGGCAAGGATGTCTGATCTCACCACTTCTATTCAACATTATACTAGAATTTCAATGCAGTAAGGCAAGAAAAAAGAGATAAAAGACATCTAAATAGAAATTGGAGAAGTAAAGCTATCTTTATTTTTAGACAACATGATTATTTATGTAGAAAGTATTATGGAACCTACAAAAGAGTTACTAGAACAAATGACTGAATTTTTATATATTAACAGTAAACAATAGGAAATTAAAAAATGTTTAACTACCATTTGTAATAACATCCAAAAATATGACATAGGATAAATCTGACAGAAGATGGGTAAGAACTATACACGAAAAACTGCAAAACACTGCTGAGAGCAATTAAAGAAGATCTAAGTAAATGAAGAGATATACTGTGTCACGGCTTAGAGGATTCAACATTGTTGTGTTGTCATTTCTCCCCATGGTAAAACACCCTTAAGAAATTTACTAAACTTTGTTCATCCTTCAAATCTGTGCTCACTCCTCTTCACTCTCCTTCTTCCTTATCTCAAGCACCTCCAAACTTGCCAATGCAGCATGCAAAAAGCCTTTTCAGAGTACAGATTTTCATCAGAAAGGGAGAGGCTGAGTATTTTCCATTTTATTTAGACTTTGAGTTAAATGGGCCAGAATTCATTTTTACATCTGCAGGAAGGGAAAGAGTAGCTCTGAGATTTTATGTATGCATATGTGTATATATCTAGTGTTAAACTACATACATATCTGTGATTAAACTCCTAGGCTAAACTTTGAGACGTAAAGGACTTCCTCATTAATAAAATGTAAGCCAAACAGCCAGCAAAAGCCCTGGGAATGAAAGCATTTTGAGCAAATTGTGAAAGTGTTGGGGTCTCTGAGCTTCACTGACAGCTCTCGTCCTGGTGGGCTTTACTGTCCTATTCCACTGGGTCAGGATGGCATTTCTGGCCCCAGCCCGCTTCCCTGGTCCCATCAGTCGAAACTGGTATGGGCTGCAAGGACCAAAGAACACCTCCGGGGCCAGCTGGGGATCAGTCAGGAAAAGCCATGGTATGTTAGACTTGGCCCCTATGAAGGACCCCAGCTCATCCTCGTACGTGATGTAATCTGTCTGCAGAGTCTGGCTCTGGCCAAACCTGAGGAAAGAACGCATACTGGAATGAGTGTCACAGTTGTAAACCAAGAACTGGTTTCTTACGTTCTACCTCAGAAAAGTAGCATTTTAGTCAGCATCTCCCAAACTATCCCACTCTTCTTTCTCCACAGCATTGAATTTATCATTTGTTCTTTGGCTATAAATGGGTTGATTTTTTTCTACTTCCTAATCTCTATCTAAGTTTGATGTTATTTTGGTCTTCTGCTTCTGGCCTGGAGTGAACTGACCTTCATGTGTCCAGATGACTGATTAACTTAATTTACTCTTTAACACATGGTTATTCTTTATAAAACATTGCTTAGGATCTGCCCCGGCGTTAGATTTTGGGGCATGGCCTCATTTACTTTTATGAGCCCTGAAAAAGAGTCTACCATTTAAGAAATGAGGTTGACTTTGGGGCTTCTCTTCTTCCTCCTCCTTATTCCTACTGGCCTGTAATAGAAAGGGTGGTAAGTAGAGTGAGCTGTGTGAATTGCTAGCACACAAGGGTGCCCACTTCGCAGAGCTGTCCTGTGAACTGGATGAGATGCAGGGGAGGTTTTGTTGAGTCTGAAAGTTCCAAGTCTTCCCTTCTCTAGATCCTTCGCCAGCAACTACCTTCGCCAGCAACTACCTGGCAGTGAATGATGTGTTAGAGCTCAAAAGAGGAAAGAAACTTCTTATACAGTCACCTATTCATCTGAATGGGATTCATTATCTAATTATTCTTTCAACAGATTTTAATATATAATTTGAAAAAGATTTACTTATATAGAAGTAATTAACATAAAAATTACATTTAAATATCTGATGTCTAGCCACTTAAATGACTTTCTTCCAGTCCCATTTATGCTGTACTTGAGAACCCGTGTTTGGATGAATCAGAAATGAATATTCTTTTAGAAGAAAATACCAGGGCAGGTGAACTCAGTTTAGTTCTTCATTTGGTTTTCTTATTACAGTGCTCGGTTCCCAGCTAGTTAACTTGCTGGTGGACATGCGGCTGTTGGAAAGGACTTCTTGGAGACATTTGAGCTGGATAATTCTTTGTTTAGGAGGCCTGTCCTCTGCAATGTAGGATGTTTAGCAGTATCCTAATTTCTACACATTAGATGCCAATAGTACGCCCTCTATACTTGGAACAATCAAAAATATCTCTGGACTTTGCCAAATGTCCCCTGGGGATCAAAATCACCTCCATTTGAGAAACTGTACTCTAGAGTGTAGTGTGGTCTACAGTACAGGTGATGTGTAATGACTATTATTTTCCTGTAGAATACTGCTTGATCATAACAAATGTTCCAAAAACATGAACTTTGACTAGCAAAAATATTATAAAATATATAAATGTTTTCCTACATGTAAAGGAAAAACAGGATTTGTTTCATTAGCAAGTACAATCTCTTACCACTTGAGTTTTTTTCCCATTTTCTCATCAATATCATCCATCATTTCACTTGTAGTTGGCAAGGTACATGATTCTAGAAAAGAAATGAAGAAAGAAATATTTAAAAAGATGAAAAAATCAGAAATATATAATGACACATGAAGAATTTTTCTTAGTATTTATGAACTATGTCCCTAAAAGATTTTGTATCAAGAGGAGCTGCCTTTGGTATCTTTAGTAGAATAACAATTTACAGAAATAAAGACTTGAGAAGGCAATGAACCCCTCTGTGAATGGCAAAGCTGGCCTGCAGTGAGATAGTGACCACAGAGAAGTTTGTGATTTCAAATCACCCAACCTCATATTTCTGTGATGTCATGCAAGGCCTAATCCTCAACATGCCTGAGATGCACCTCATGCACATAATAGCTTAATAGTTTCTTTGTATTTCTTATTTTCATCCTCTTATTAATAATTCTTTCAAGAAATAATCTGGTAAAATAGTTCACTCTAAGGGACATGGCGATTAAAATGGAACAATGGAAAGAAGCATGAGTTTTCCAGCATCAGCCTGCAGCCAGAGGGGATCTTAAAGGGGCATCAGAAAATTGTTAGTGTTTTGCAGTGGAGGGGTCATCTGATTACTGAGGGGTCATCTGATTACTGAGTGTAGCTCTTTGCCTTTGTAACAGTGGTAGAAAGCTATTATGACATTCATGATGCAGAACACTTCCTAGTCATTGGTAGCATCTTACCTAGCCTGGAAGTATCTTGTGGTCAGATGTTTGCTAAAATTTTTGTCTGCTTTGTTTGATGTTGTGTCCTAAGTGCCAAGATAGAGTGTGGCACATAGTAGTGCTCAGTAAGTATTTGATGAATGGATAAATGATACCTTTTGTTTCATGTAAATTTCTTGGGTTTATGAACTGTAACCAACTTTTTTCTAAAACCCCAGGTGCTTGGCACTGTTGTGCCTTTAAGAGAAAAACACAATAGAAGTATTTTACAGAAAGCACCCTTATAAAAGATTGCATGACAGGGTTTATTTAAATAATGATCCTTTGTGGTACACTTGAAATAGCTTATTTATCCACAACATTTTTAGAAAACATACAGTCTATGATTGTAACATTTTCTTCATTACCTATAGTCTAAGTTTTTACTGACAATATGTTAGGTGAAGTATACCTATATTGCCAAGGTTTTTGAACCCTTGAATAAAAAGGCACTTTAAGTAATAAGGATGATCAGTATGATTAACCAACTGAGCCACCCAGGCGCCCAGGATGATCAGTATGATTGATGTAAATTAAATCAATATACTTAAGACATTGCCTTTCTTCATGTAATCCTCATATTCTTGATTTCCTCACAAAAGCACACTTGTAGTCACTGGAGACCATGGGGTCTAGAGTGGAGGGAGGAGGGGAAGATTGTCAATAGAGTGGGTGTGGCCTGACCTTGCTATTCTGACAGTTTGACACCAGTAAGATCTCTAGCATTGCCTGCAACATCCTCCAGGGCCCTTCTAACCTTCACGGTGTATCTTGACATTGCCTCTACCTATTGCTGTCTTTCTCTTGCTTAAAGCCTTGCAAAGTCCCTCCAATTTCCCTATGAGAAGTCTAAGCTCTGTAACATAGCTCTTAAGCTCTAGTCCCTTTCTCTATTTCTTGCCACTCCCTGCCTCTGTTTTACAGAACACCCTAAGACTTCCTAACATTCCCCTGGCTCTATTTTAGACTGTGTAAGGTCAAGGAATATTTCTTGTTCCCTTTGTATTCCTAGCACCTAGCACAGTACTTGGCATATAGTAGGTGCTCAATAAATGCTCATTGACTAAATGGATAAAAGACAGAATGGTCCACCTACTTGCAAACACTTTAGCAGCCCAGCGAGCCTGCAGGTCAGCTGTGGGGATGGCAGCCCCAAGGGACTGGACAAGGCCAATCACAGCCAAGGTTGGCTTCTCCATTTTTTGGGGGAAGATGTCTTTAAACAAGGTGACCTCACTGTTTCTGCTTTTGATGGTGGAGTCATCAAGGAAGGGGTAGGCGTAACCATAGCCTGTTGCAAAAATGATGGAGTCGATGGCCTCAAACATGGTCCCATCCTCAAACATGGTCCCATCCTCAAACACGGCTGCTGAGGTCTCTGTAAACTCCTTCACACTGGGCTTGATGGACACAGTGCCACATAGGATGCAGGATGGGAGCTCATCATTGAACACAGGCTCTTTCCTCAGGGGACTGTTCAGAAACAAGATACAAAGGCTCTTGCTGTAACATACCTCAATTCCAAGAAATATCTGCAATAGTTTATAGCACTGGAACCAAATTTGAGGAGTTAAACATTAGCATGAGGACTACCGAGCTCTCCTTTTGTGGCAGTTTTTTTCCTATTGTCCGCAACAATCCTTAAGGAATTCTGGGTGGCTCAGTCAATTAAGCATCTGCCTTCAGCTTAGGTCATGATCCCAGGGTTCCTGGGATAGAACCCCGCATCAGGCTCCCTGCTCAGTGGGGAGTCTGCTTCTCCCTCTGCCCCTACTCCCCGCTCTTGCTCTCTCTCTCAAATAAATAAATAAAATCTTTAAAAAAAAAGAATTTCTGTCTGAGCTGCCTCTTTTGGCCTTTTGAAGCTTGAAGATTTCCCTATGAGTACTTATACGATTTCGTGATTCACCAAATAGATGAGAATAAAACTAATTCCTAGACATAATCAGTGGTTCAGAGTGCAGAATCTGGAACCAGATGGCCCAGATTTATAGTCTACCTCTGTCTCTCACGAGCGGCTACTTCTCTGTATTTGTTTCCTTATGTATAAAATGGGGATAGTGATAGAATCTACTTCATACTGTTGTTGTGAGAATTAAATAACATTACCTGGAAAGCACTTAAAGAGTGTCTGCCACTTGCAAGCATCATTGTTGTAAGTGAACTATTATTATAAATGAGGTCTTCTATGAGAAAATCAAATTTACTTGGTGAGCTGCTTTATTGCCATGTTTGGTTTCCTTTACTTTGATTGCCAAAATTCTAGGATTCAGAGATTTTGGAATTTATTCCAAGTATCTGAAGCACTCAGAAAGTTTATAAATCTTAGAATCTGTCTATATACTTCCACACCATTCTCTATGTCTATAATTCTGCCACCTCTTCTTTTGCTTTATAAGGTGACAAAAAGTAGGTCACAATAAAACCTGTTTTTCTCCCCCTGCCCCCTACCCAAGGGAGGAGTGAAAAGGTGTCATCAATACCTTACAGTAATTGGAACCTTTTCTAAGAGGGAGCTTCATTCTTGGAATGAATGGATTTCCAAATCTATGTTTCAATTGTCTAAAGGGCAAAGCCAGAATATGATTTACAGTTACTCTTACAAGACAAAAAGTCTTAATCAGCTCAGGTTTTGGAGCCTCTGTTACATTAAACACAATTTTAAATCCATGAAATCAACATTTTTTTTTTTCTTTAGGGATGTAGCAGTCTGCCAGACTAGATAGGATAAATGCTGTGGAGTGAGGGTCTGGCTCCTAAACCTGGTATTTGCTATTCCAATTTACAGTTTCCTCTTGTTTTTCCTTATCTGATTCTCTAAACACAATGAAACATTTTTTTAAGGATTTTATTTTTAAGTAACCTCTACACTCAACATGGGGCTTGAACTCACAATCCTGAGATTGCATGCTCTATTGACTGAGCCAACCAGGTGCCCCCAGAATGAAACATTTTTGTTAGCATGGGCCAAGATGAAATTTCTTAGTGAGTCCTTTCTTGTCTTACCCACTTTAATAGTTTTCTATGGATATACTGATTCTTTTGCCAAGAATGTTTTTCTTTTTTTCTCTCTTTCTTCCTTTCTTTCCTTTTTTTTTTTTTAGAGAGGGAGCATGTGAGCAGAGTGGGAGGGGCAGAGGGGCAGAAGGAGAGAGAAAGAGAGAGAATCTTAAGCATGCTCCATGCCCACATGGAGCCGGACACGGGGCTTGACCTCATGACCCCGAGACCATGACCTGAGTTGAAATCAAGAGTCGATGCTTCACTGACTGAGCCACCCAGGTGCCCCTAGTATGCCTTTCTAGTTAATAGGTGTTGGGCTCTGTCTCTATACAGAAGTATATAAACAAATCTTAATTTTAAAGGCTACATCAGTTTTGTGAATCTTCATTGTTTTACATGTTCCATGCATCCTGACTGTCCTGCTAAAATCCCAGACTCTGTGATTAAGGAGGTGTGCACTTTCATTTTGAGATTTTCTGCTTTCTGAGACATGTTGATTAGTACTACTTTGTTCATTGCTCTTTAGAAGCATATTGGAAAATTTAAGATTAATACGAACCAATATTTGTAAAGCTTTATAGTTTACAAAATGCCTTAATTTTTTTTATCTTACTTCATACCACGATAGTTTTGAGGGGTAGATATTATTATTGCTATCCCCATTTACCCATAACATGGGTAAGATATTCTGCAAAAGGACAATTCATGAATTGGCTCAGCCCTCAAAATTCCATGCTATAGCTTGTAGCTACCATAAATGAATCTTGCATGTCAGGGGTATCTAGCTGTCTGCTCCTTTGCCATTTTGTATTTTCCCATGCACCTTTCCCCACTAGAGTCATTTCAGTAAGATTTTCACCGCATGCGTGATCTCCGAGTATACTGTGTCAGTCATGCAGTCCTCAGTTCAATCCCAATAACCTCAGTGAGCTGATTAAAGTTAGACCTAGAGAGAAAATTTCCACTGAAACTAGTGCCCCACTTTTTTGGATGATAAAATAGGAGTTATTTGTAGTACCCATTTAAAGGAATCAGGCCGTAGTTCTCATGCTTAAACCACATGTTCATCTTCTTGACATATAACCAGTCAGAGACAAATGAAGGAAGGGCATTCCTGAGGAAGGTTGCAAAACGGGTCACATACACCATGTCCCAAGGATAGCCATCATTCCAAACCTGGCTCATGACCCAGGAACCACTTCTGCTGCTGATAATGACCTGGTGGGGAAGGCAACATGGATTTCAATATCACTCTGTAAGAAAGAAGCAGATATGACACAATGGACATGTTCTGTGGACATCTCCATACATTTCCCTCAATATCCAGGCAGAAGCATTTTTAAAGAGTTGGGTCAAGATGAATAGTCCATGATTGAAACTAGGTAGAGACAGAACTACTCTGCCTCTACACCCGAGAGGGGTAGTGCAGAGTTGTGGAAATAATGAGAACCTGTCATCTTGGAACAAGAGGGCTGTGTATTCTGTTGTGATGGGCCTAATCTTCACAGAGTCAGAGACATTGATGTAGGACTGGTGGATACCAGCCAGTCCAGAGCCTCAGTGGTAGTAGATGGTGGTAGTTGCTGGATTGGGTGGAAGAAATGTAGCTAAATCTTTACCTGAAATTAGGCTGAAGAGATGCCAAAGAGTTAATTCAGTTCTCTGTCTGAAGTCTCTTCCAGTCCTTACACACCCACTCCACGACCTCTGCTAAGCACCCAAACCATGGCAGCTGTCTCAGCTCTGAGACAAGCCCAGCTGCTTGTTTATTATGCCACTTTTGTGACAACCCAAGGGAACTGAACTTCAAAGAATTCCTTAAATTTTATTTACATACCCTTAAGAATTTGTTTATTGAGCATATGTTTCCTTAAAAATAGGTTAAGTTCTTCAGGGTCTATTGGTCATGGATGATTTAGCTTAGAGTCCTTTGGGAAGCCTCCTTTGACTTCATCCAGGCTAAGCTAGGTTCTCTTTTTATGGTGCTGCCATTGCCACACCTAATGTGTGGCATTTTTATTACCTCCTTTCGTGCCTGTCATCTCACCTCCACCCACTGACTGCTCCTGCAAATCAAGAAGTATTCTGACTTATTTCTGTGTTTAATTCTAGTCGGACATAGTTCTGGCATATAACATGTGCCCAGTGTTTGTTGAGCACTGGCCTTTGAGTGGATAAATGACAGTAAGAACCAAATCGTACATGTCTTCCAGACCTTCGGAAAGATAAGCACAATGCCTTTTGTATGGTAGGTGATAAGAAATACTGTTATATAAATAAAGGTGGATCCTGACTAGCAACAGTTTGCTTAGAAGTGATCAGAACACAAAATTAAAACAAAAAATGCACTCTTATATATACATATATACACATGTACACTTACCTCTGGGTCCGGCAGAATGTACTTCCTTGCCAGCCTGGGCCACATTACCTTGATTCACAGGGAGAATGTCTTAAGTCCTCCTTGATTCAATGGGCATATGCAATAGGTGGATCCCTTGTCTTATGATGTGGCAAACACGAGCCTCAGAGCCTAAGCTTTGATCTAAGAGCAGAGCTGTACCCCAGCTTTCTTTCTCACAGTGTACCTGTGCAGCCAGACGGCTAAGCTCCACAGCAATGTCAGATCGTGAGCTCCCCAGACCGATCACAAGGACCCTCTTCCCCTTGAAGGCTTCTGGGTCCTTATAGTCACTGCTGTGGAGGTAGTGGCCTTGAAACTGATGTCAGCCTCAGTGGAACATGAGGAGTGGTTTGAGTTGATTTTCAGAAGAAATGATGGAGACTCACTGTTTCCATTTTTTAAAAAAATTCCTATTATCAGTCTTAATTTTTAAAAAAAGTTTCCTAGTTGAAATGCGTTTATCCTTTTAGTGGTTTTTGACAATAAACCCCCAACTAAGTACTTACAGTGCCTTAAAAAACCTACAGTATGGGAACTTATATTTTGATAGTCATCATAGCTAATATTTATTGAGTACTTACTGTGGGCTAGGCCCTCTGCTAAAGGATTTACAGTTTAACGTTTAATCTTGATAACATCTCTGAATGGCAGATACTAGTATCCCTATTTTAAAAGACAAGGAAATCAAGACAGAGAAATTAAGTGACTCGTCTATGGTCACATGGTAAGGAACTAGCGGCATAAGAGGTTGAGCCCGAGTGTTCTAAGGCTACATTCAGAACCCCTAAATACACTGCCTCTTAAAACCTTCATGCTTTCAATCCTCTATTCTTCCTGAATCTTAATGATCTTGGCCTATGAACAGCATGCCTGCAGATTGGAAGTCTAGTATTTTATAGTGGACATGTGTTCCTGTTGCAAAGAAAGAAGGAAGGAAGGAGAAAGGATGGTTGCTTGTGTATTGTATTTATTTGATGTTTGGCATTTTGTTTAGTAATGGAGTATGCAACTATACACACACACACACACACACACACTGAAATTTCTTTTCTTTTTTTTTCTTGTGTTACTGTTTATTTTTTTTAAATTTTTATTGTTATGTTAATCACCATATATTACATCATTAGTTTTTGATGTAGTGTTCCATGATTCATTGTTTGTGCATAACACCCAGTGCTCCATGCAGTATGTGCCCTCTTTAATACCCATCACCAGGCTAACCCATCCCCCCACCCCACACTGAAATTTCTAAAGTGAATTTGCAAAATGTGCCTATAGATGACTTTTTAAAAACCCTTCCTCTACACAAACACTTCCTTTACAGGTCTTCATCTGATCTCTGACTTGCAGGTCCTTGATTCTTTTAGCATAAGAGTTCAGGAGGCCAATTATTTCTATATTTCACATATCATCAGACTTCAAAATTTTGTTTTGAAATCTTTGGAAACTTAAGAATAATTATTACATACAATCTATGGAAAGATCTAGCTCAACCCTTGATATTTGTGTATGTCCCCAGACTATTGTATATTTTCCAAACTTACCAGGAAAGGAATCACTTGGTAGATTGGGGTATACATGATGTCCTGAACAAATCATTACAGCATCAAAAATAGCAGATTCCTGTTTCCCATCCTTTTCTGAAACAACTTCCCACTGTCTGGTGACTAAGAAGTTGGGACATTTCTTTATATTAGAAACCAGGGTCTTAAAGAAAACCAGAAAGAAATTCCTTCTATTTACAATTCTATGGGTTTTAATTTTCTCACAGTGTTTCTGTAGAGGAAATAATTGTCATGAGTTCCCTGATCATTGAGAAATATATGGGAAAACAAAATAAGGAGTCATAGTGATTCTTCAAATCTCTCAAGAGAAATTACCCAGTGGGGCATATTTACTTTTTTGACATCTAGTTAATAGATTCGGGGTAAATTACACTGAATATTCTTGTGAACGATGCCATCTCATTTGCTTACTACCACCCTCAACTGACATTCCCGGCTTCTTTCTCTCTTGACCTCATTTTCTATCAATTCCATAAATATGGGAATATCTTAAGGTTATCAATCTTTATTTCCCCTTTGCAATGTACAGATACTCTCCCTTGGAAATATTAGCCACTTCCATAGTATGACTATTATGTAAATATATGCAAAATTATATTAAATATAATAAATAAAATAATAATAAATAAAGGAAATTATATTAAATATAATCCCAATTCATAATTTTGTTGATTATTTTTCTCACTACATATATATGCTTTGTATTTAACAGTAATGAGTTGAGATTAAGAATTCTAAACAAATGTGAAGTATTATTGTTATTTATGGAGCCAAGTCATCTCTGCAATAACTGCTAAGTCTCCTAAAGGACTGACAGGCTTGTGTGTGGGGTGGGGCTTCCTGAGGCCTCAGTTTGAAAATAAAACTTCCTCTAGTCATGGTTGCTATGTTTCTCATAATAACCAGGCTCAGAGATTTTAACTTTCTTTAAGTCTCACTTTGAAATTTCTGCTAAGGTCAGAAAAAGGGTGATGGCTCATGCCTGGCCGATTTTCAAGCTTCAGTCTTTCCCATTCACCCACAGCCATAACTTTCGTTGGTGGTTGTGAGAAGGAGAAGTGGGAGGGAGGTTTCTCAGCTGTGCATTGAAGGGAGGGAGGCTTGAACTTCAGGCAGGGGACTGGTTAAAAAAATCTAAGACTGCTCGGGGAAACAGAGGATAAGACCTTGGATTATTTCCATCATGAATGAATCTCTGCTCTTTTGCCTCTTGACCCCAGCCAATCATAACAGGAAGAGGAAGAATATGTACCCTCCTTGGAATTTTCCCTAAAGGGCTGTTCTACACACAAAGGAAAACAGATGTATTATATAACAACAGACAATTGCTTCAGAGAGCTCATATTTTCAATTTCAGCATGTGGTGTGTTTTGAATGGGTAAGGGGGAAGGTAAGCGCAGACTCTGACGCTGGCTGAGAGAGCTTGCCCTAGACCCAGAGATCCAAGCAGCTCTGGTCACAGTATCACGGCCTGTCTTGGGTTATAACTGTGTCCATGTCTCATCTTCCCCACTAGAACGTCAGCAACTGGAGGGCGAGGTCAGAGGCTAATTCGAGAATGTTGTGCATGCATGTCAGCAGTCTGCCTTGATCTTCTTTCAGATTCCATCTCTGCTTGTCAATCCCATTTCTACTTGTCCAAATATACTCTCAAGGGCCAACTCAAAAGTCGCCCCCTCCATCATGCCTTTCCTTGCCTCTCTCTTATCAACCAGAAGTCGTCCTGACCCCACCTCTACCAACCTCTGATCATTTTTACTGCCCTAATCACATATTCACGTATATTATAGTTAATCTGAGACTTGTTTTCTCTGATTTAAAAATGCTGGCTGCCTGCCGTACGTACATCTTATCTGAGCCATAACCTAACATCGTATCCTATACATAGTGTACTCCCAGTGTATTTGTTGAGTGAATAAATGAATGGGGACTTCATTCATTTGATCCACCAAAAGTCCAGATAGTTCTGGTTCCATTGTTTTCCCCTTTTGTATAGCAGCAGCATGAAAGTCTTTTGAGGACACGAGGTCTTAATATTGGAGTATAAGAAACTTAAAACATATTCACTTTCAGCCTGCTAGTGTTTAAACCTCATTTGGTTTCCATTTTGCAGAAAAAGCACATGGTGAAAAGTTTAGAATTACCACATTTCTTTCTTTCGGAATACCTTCTGCCTAACAGGACTTGCAAGATAAAAGCTTATGTAACACATTTTTCAAAAATCCCTTTCTGAGAATGGATTGTATGTACCAAGCACCTTTTCTTCAAAAAGAAGAAAGGGGTGCAGTGTATGGAGGGGACTAAACTTTAGAGTATTTTTATGTGTTTAAAAGCCCATGGGGCCATGGAGTATAATTCTGCTTATAACCAGTCACCTGATGGGAAAGAAATATCCGTCTTTTGGATAACTCAGAGTCTTGACTTTGCATTTTACTGATCTGTCATCTATTGCTTCCTTAAATAAAATTTGTGATCTGGCTGCATTGGTCCTGAGATCAAGCCCCATGTAGGGCTCTCTGCTCAGCGGGGAGCCTGCTTCTCCCTCTCCCTCTGCCTGCTGCTCTCCCTGTTTGTGCTCTCTCTCTCTCTGTGTGTGTGTGTGTCAAATAAATAAATAAATATTTTTAAAAAAACAAAAAAGTAATAAAAAGTTAAAAACTGATTTAAAAACAAAAACAAAATATACAACCAAAAGAATAAATCACTGAGGATTTACTGTATTACTATTAGAGAAGACTAGAGTTTGACCCAAGCCAAAGGCAGACGCTTAACCAACTGAGCCACCCAGGCACCCCTTGGTTGTATATTTTGTGATAGTTCTTATTGGCCTTCAGATCTCTCCTCTGTAAAATGAACAAGTTGAACTAGATATTTACTAAAGTCCTTTCAACATTCCACAAATCTCTTACTTTATTGACTAAGCCTCAGTAAACCTTCTCAAAAATAGAAAATATAAGCCAAAGATGACACAAATGCATTTAATTTGCTTAAGAGGATCTTTCTTGTTCGACCTATCCAACTGTCAAAAACTTGATTTAATTTGCTCCTGAGAGCCCCTTGTTGGGGCTCTAGAAGCTGAAACTAAGGACGTTTCAGCTACTAGAACTGAGAATATAAGAGTCCAAAACATGGAGCATGAGAGAGAATCTTTGGAGTAGATCTCTTTGGAAAGAGTTGTTGGTGTGCTGTGTGTTGTTTTCCCATCATAGAAATGGAATCAAAAGACCTGCTTCTTGAGGCAAACATGAGGCAAGGGGCTCAATCCTACCACCTGGAGAGCAGTTTGGGAGCTCCATGGAATTTTTGTCTACCTGATCTTGCCTGGGAAATCTAGAGGATGGGATTTGGGCTGGCTAACTGTGACAGGGAGTTGTGTTTATATTGTGTTTGGCCAGCATTCCCAGAGTTTATTGAGACAAAGCATGTATAAGGGTTTCCTGAGGGCCAGATGTGATTCACTAAGAGAGAGTAAATATGGGGCCATATTAGGTCCTGTCTAATAGGGCTACAGAAGTGTTTGCCAGGATAGGGTTCATTCTTCTGGGTCAAGAGAATTACTGGGGAGAGGTCATCATTGTTTGGGGTGCCTGAAGTATAAGCCAAGACATCCATACAAGTAAGACCTAGTTTTAAACATCTACCTGCCCAGAGACCTGGAAGCTGCAATATGATAATACCAATGAAACTAGATCTCCACCAGCCCTCCACCCCATCCCCTACTTGGCCTTTTTTAAACCTCTCTTTCCCTTTCCTCTTTCTACTCCCTTCCTGGCCTTTCTGGAAGCTTCAGAAACCTCCCCATCAGCATCATGGGGAGGAAGAGTGGAAGCATTAAGTGGTAAAGAAAAGCTTTATGCCCCCTTCCAGGACCTTAGTTTCCCCCAGCAGCAGGTCCAGGTGGAGGTACTAGAGAAAAGATTAGAACTTTAAATGAAATCCAAGTTTTTGATTATTGCCTGAGAGACCGGATCTTCCATTTTCTGAATTAAGAGTGTGGTTGTGACTTAACAAGACTGTGGAAATGTCTATTACCCAAAAGTAATCAGTAAAGTCATGAGCTTGGGGGTCTTTTCCTCTAAGTTCCCGCCCCTTGACAGCATCTTTAGGGACATAATTGGTGGTATTCCAGGTACTTAAACAGATGAGTGATAATGTCCTCAGAGTTATGTGATAGATTAAAGTGAGCACAACTGAGAAACAATGAGAGAACATTTTTTGAAGTGCCCTGGAGCTGCCTCTTCAGCTCTGACCCTGAGCATGATGAAGGACCAGGAGGCAGAAATGTGTCAGACCAGGGAGAAGGTATTACTAGGGCTCCTTCATCTCCCCATGAGCGGGGAGTCTATCTCCTGGTTTGCCCCAGCTCTCCATGTCCTCAAAATACCATGCTTTTTTTTTTGTAGCTTAAACCACTGAGGCTGACAGCACCCTGAAGTTCACACTAGACTTTATAAGAACTGGATGAAGATCAGATTGAGATTAAGGAACATTTGTAGAATACTAACTATTTAGAAAGTGTTTCCTTTCCATTTGTTATCTCCTAACACCCTTGTCAGATAATTATTACTGTGATTCGCAATTTACTAATGAAGAAATTGAGCTGTTCAAATTAATCAAACCAACAAAAGTTTGACTTTACAGTGTGTCTTTTCCAATATCTTATAAAATGAGTGTAATGAGAATATCTACTTTAGAAAGCATGGAGAAGATAATACTTCAGAGGGTTGTCCAACAAATATTAATGGAGCACTTACAATGTGCCAGGCACTGTTTGAGGCATTGGGATGCAACAACAACAGAAAGAGGAGAGGGTACCAGCCCCTAAGAATGCATTGTTCTAGTGCAGACTCCAGGATACAGCACGTAAAATGCTTCCCACCGTGCCTGGTGCTCAGGAAATGATGGGGTAGTATTGGCATTTACCACTAATAATAACCACTATCGTTTGTGTTGACTGTTCACTCACTGCATACCAGGCAGTGAGCTAAGCATTTTATTTTTTTAAATTTTATTTTATTTTATTGTTATGTTAGTCACCATACATTACATCATTAGTTTTTGATGTAGTGTTCCATGATTCATTGTTTGTGCATAACACCCAGTGTCCCACGCAGAACGTGCCCTCCTTAATACCCATCACTGGGCTAACCTGTCCCCCCACCCCCCTCCCCTCTAAAACCCTCAGTTTGTTTCTGAGAGTCCATAGTCTCTCATGGTTCGTCTCCCTCTCTGATTGCCCCCCCTTCATTTTTCCCTTCCTTCTCCTAATGTCCTCCATGCTATTACACATTATTTCATTTATTTTTGTAAGGACCTGGGGAGTCAGGTGTATTACTGTCTCCATTTTATAGAGGAAAAATTGAGACTTAGAGAGGTTAAGCTGCACAGGGTCACACAGCTAACACGCGATGGGACTGTGACCCTTTGCCAGCTCCTCTCAAGGGGAACAAAGGTAGGGGGAAAGGAATGAATGTGCACAGAGTATTTATTAGGTGCCTGGCACTGCGGTAGAACATAAAGATGGGAGTATGCCACACACACTGCTGCTGCTGATACATTTTTGATGATGATCAGCACAATAACAGAGGCTTATAAAAGGGTCTTTCAAACTCAGAAGGGTAAGGAGTTTACCCTGCGGGAAGGGACTGGAGAAAGATTTGCAGTTGCATCAGTGTTTGATTTGGTCTTGAACCATGAGGACAAAAAATGTAGTGAGAGAGAGAGGAAAAGCCTGTCAGCCCTGGGGATGACAAGAGCAACGCACATACCTGTCAGAGTGCACAGGGAGGGTGGGCATGCACCTGGGAGAGTGCACAGGAATGCGTGAGTCAGAGGGAGGTGTATCTCCCACCTGAACCTTTCAAAGCCTTCTCTCCAGGTAATGATGTCTCTTTGCAAGGGATCTGAGTAACAGTCACACTAAGTGGTGAATGACTAAGAAAGGGTTGATATAGCAACTCATGAAAGGGGAATTTGGCTTTTAAGAGACAGCAATGTCTTAAACAAAAGGAATGTATTTCTAACAGTGGAACTTTGACCATTAGAGAAAGGTCACGTTGGTAGAGAGGGTAGTTTTTCATAAGCAGGGTGGCCATGCATCCTGGTTTATTCCACACATCTTGGGACTGCTGTGCTGGCATCTTTATTAATAGTGCCCTCTCTGACTTGCAAAAGTAGTCTGGTTTAATTGAAAAATGATATGGTCACCTTACTTATTATAAGAGATGCTCTTACCCTAGTTCAGATTTCATCCCAGAGGCCCATTCAACCTCTACAAACACTGCTGGCTCTCTTTCTGGTAACTACGGTCTTAGATTAGAGTCTGTTTCCTGGAAACTTCTTATAGTATAAGTGCAAAATAGTCTTCTGTAAGACTTAATTTTACTTATTGAACGGTTCTACTTTATAAGAAGACAAGTCTACCAAGGAGAACCATTTTCTTAAATGATGCAAACATACCTTGTTTCCCCAAGGCTCTGACTCAGAGCAAATGTTTCCAACTGGGCTTGTTGCCCAGCGTGTTTAGGGTTTTGCACGCATGTGGGTGGTGATGCACTGTGAGTAGCTTTTCCCAAAATTCTAGTTTCCACCAGACTCTCTCTTTTCTGACCTCCCAATCCTTTTCTAGTCAGTTTTACAGTATTCTAAAACTATTGTTGTTGTTATTTTTACTATAAGAAGTATACTTTATTGTTTTTTTTAAATTGATGCCTAATTGAAATATAACATTATATTGGTTTCAGGTATATGATATTATTTAATATTTTTATATATTGCAAAATGATCACCACAATAAGTCTAGTTAACATTTGTCACCACACATAGTTTCAAAATTTTTTCTTATAATGAGAACTTTTATGATACAATATTGTTAGCCAAAGTCACCATGCTGTGTATTACATACTTATAGCTTATTTATTTTATAACTGGAAATTTGTGCCTTTTGACCCCTTCACCTGTTTTCCCTGCTCCTTATTCCTCACCTCCGGCAACCGCCAATATATTCTCTGTGTCTATGAACTTGGGTTTTTTTGTTTTTGTTTTTGTTCTTTGAGGTTCCACATATAAATGAGATCATGGTATTGGTCTTTCTCTATATGACTTATTTCACTCAGCATAATGCACTCATGTTTGATTCATGTTGTCACAAAAGGCAAAATTTCATTCTTTTTTATGACTGAATAATATTCCATTGCATATCTATACCACATTTTCTTTATCCATTCATTCATCAGTGGGCCTAGGTTGTTTCCATATCTTGGCTATTATAAATAATGCTGCAATGAACATGGGGGTGCATATCTTTTCGAATTACTGTTTTTATTTTCCTTGGGTAAATACCCAGAAGTGCAATTGCTAGATCATATGGTAGTTCTATTTTTAATTTTTTGAGGAATCTCCATAGTGTTTTCCAGAGTGGCCACACCAACTTAAATGCCCACCAACAATGCCCAGGGGCTCCCTTTTCTCTACATCCTTGCCAATTCTTATTTGTCTTTTTCATAAACCATTCTGACAGGTGTGAGGTAAGTCTTACTGTGGTTTTGATTTGCATTTCCTTGATGATTGGTGATGTTGAGCATCTTTCCAGTAACTGTTGGTCATTTGTATGTTTTTTTTCTAAGCTATTGTTTAACTGTGCACTGTTTCAACCATTAAGTAGTGAGCTTCTTTACTTCAAAAACCATGCCTTACTCATCTTCCTATCTCTCTACCTAGGGCACTGCTAAGCATATAGCAGGTGTTTAGTAAGTATGTTTTTATTAAATGACTGATTAGCTACTTGGGGATTATAGTGTGTTTTGGAAATACAGAGTTCCATCCCTTGAAAGGGCTGCAAGGAATTTAAGAAGGTTGAAAAATCTGTCCCTCCCTTCAAAGTGACTAAGTACGTTACAAGATGATGGGACAGCAGCAACTACCTGGTCAGGCTCATGGATTTTTTATAGACTTTCCAGTTTTCAAATTCCATGAGTAGTGTGTAGTTTGAATACCAAACTGAGCGGGAGTGGTTTACACACGGTGCCTATAATTTGGCTTCCCTGGGCAACAGACTAGGATTTTGGAGGGGATGAGAGAATTTACTCTGGGCTTTGTGGTAAAGTGTGGGAAGTGTGGTGCTCACCAGACAAGCTGATTATTGCAGAATGCATGAGAATCTGGGGAGATTTTCCAGATCATGTTATATCTTGTAATTCTCATTATTGTATTTTGCTAGATTTAAGGGAGTTTTCGGGGATCTACAACTGTATGCAGAGGTCTTGATTTCTTATGATTTCCGGATCCCTGGCTTCATTCTATCACATCTCCAGGCCAGTTCTTACCACAGACATACTCCTGCACCTCCTTGTCTGGACCCATGCCTCACTGGTTCTCTCTTATCCCAGGGATAGAAGGAGGGACACAGGGGAAAAGATTTAGCCTTCCCTTTCCTGAAGTTTCCTTCCATAACCAGATATGTTGGTACATCACCTTGCAGTGACCCCTCATGTTGGCCAGGAGGATGCCCTGGGCCAAGGGAAAAGGGCCCAAACGGCAGGATCACTTTTCCTTTGTCCAGTGACTACTTCCTCTTCTTGACACCACTCTGCTCATCCAGTGAACTTAAGCTCAACTTAATTCTTGTCATAGAGATCTTTCACTTGTAGCAGTAAGTTTCTTTCTCTTTCTCAGGGATCATTCTAAGTTCTTCTAAAGTTGGGACTTCAACTAGTATCGGGGAAGTTAATCTTCCTAATCCACCCATTATGTCGAGCCCCTCTTTAGGGGTTGACAGCCTCACCCCACTGGCATTCACACTGTTCTCATTATTTCTCTGCACGTACCCTGCCTATCAGGATGTCTAACACCTGAATGCCCATCACATATACCACATTCCTTCTCGTCTTTCTGACGCTGGGGTGGGGGCCCTTGCACTTTCATTTTATCCGTACAAGTCTTATCCGTGGGCCAAGACCATGAACAAACTTCAGTGTCCCCAAGAAGTCTTCTGAGCACCTGCACTTTTTGCTGCTGAGCTCCCAGAGATCAAACACTGTGTCCCACACTATTCAACATTGCAGACTTCCAGGGATTGTCTGCTAATTGTCTCATGAATGTTAATGACCTCTGTAAAGAGATTTCATATTTCCTATCATGTATACTTTTTTATTTTATTTTTTTCTTTAAATTTTTTATTGTGATGTTAATCACCATACATGACATCATTAGTTTTTGATTCATTGTTTGTGCATAACACCCAGTGCTCCATGCAGAAGGTGCCCTCTTTAATACCCATCACCAGGCTAACCCATCCCCCCACCCTCTCCCCTCTAGAACCCTCAGTTTGTTTTTCATAGTCCATCGTCTCTCATGGCTTGTCTCCCCCTCCGATTTACCCCCCTTCATTCTCCCCCTCCTGCTATCTTTTTTTTTCTTAACATATATTGCATTATTTGTTTCAGAGGTACAGATCTGTGATTCAACAGTCTTGCACAATTCACAGCGCTCACCATAGCACATACCCTCCCCAGTGTCTATCACCCAGCCACCCCATCCCTCCCACACCCCCACCACTCCAGCAACCCTCACTTTGTTTCCTGAGATTACGAATTCCTCGTATCAGTGAGGTCATATGATACCTGTCTTTCTCTGATTGACTTATTTCACTCAGCATAACACCCTCCAGTTCCATCCACATTATTGCAAATGGCAAGATCTCATTCCTCTTGATGGCCACATAATATTCCATTGTATATATATACCACTTCTTCTTTATCCATTCATCTGTCGATGGATATCTTGGCTCTTTCCACAGTTTGGCTATCGTGGACATTGCTGCTATAAACATCGGGGTGCACGTACCCCTTTGGATCCCTACATTTGTATCTTTGGGGTAAATACCCAGTAGTGCAATTGCTGCATCATATGGTAGCTCTATTTTCAACGTTTTGAGGAACCTCCATACTGTTTTCCAGAGTGGCTGCACCAGCTTGCATTCCCACCAACAGTGTAGGAGGGTTCCCCTTTCTCCACATCCCCGCCAACGTCTGTCCTTTCCTGACTTGTTAATTTTAGCCTTTCTGAGGGGTGTGAGGTGGTATCTCACTGAGGTTTTGATTTGGATTTCCCTGATGCTGAGCGATGTTGAGCACTTTTTCATGTGTCTGTTGGCCATTTGGATGTCCTCTTTGGAAAAATGTCTGTTCGTGTCTTCTGCCCATTTCTTGATCAGATTATTTGTTCTTTGGGTGTTGAGTTTGATAAGTTCTTTATAGATTTTGGAAACTAGCCCTTTATCTGATATGTCATTTGCAAAGATCTTCTCCCATTCTGTCGGTTGTCTTTTGGTTTTGTGGACTGTTTCTTTTGCTGTGCAAAAGCTTTTTATCTCGACGAAGTCCCAATAGTTCATTTTTGCCCTTGCTTCCCTTGTCTTTGGCGATGTTTCTAGGAAGAAGTTGCTGCGGCTGAGGTCGAAGAGGTTGCTGCCTGTGTTCTCCTTTAGGATTTTGATGGACTCCTGTCTCACATTGAGGTCTTTCAACCATTTGGAGTCTATTTTTGTGTGTGGTGTAAGGAAATGGTCCCGTTTCATTCTTCTGCATGTGGCTGTCCAATTTTCCCAGCACCATTTGTTGAAGAGACTGTCTTTTTTCCATTGGATATTCTTTCCTGCTTTGTCAAAGATGAGTTGACCATAGAGTTGAGGGTCCATTTCTGGGCTCTCGATTCTGTTCCATTGCTCTATGTGTCCGTTTCTGTGCCAGTACCATACTGCCTTGATGATGACAGCTTTGTAATAGAGCCAGAAGTCTGGAGTTGTGATGCCGCCAGCTTTGCTTTTCTTTTTCAACATTCCTCTGGCTATTCGGGGTCTTTTCTGGTTCCATACAAATTTTAAGATTATTTGTTCCATTTCTTTGAAAAAAGTGGGTGGTATTTTGATGGGGATTGCATTGAATGTGTAGATTGCTCTAGGTAGCATTGACATCTTCACAATGTTGGTTCTCCCAATCCATGAGCATGGAACGTTTTTCCATTTCTTTGTGTCTTCCTCAATTTCTTTCATGAGTATTTTATAGTTTTCTAAGTACAGATCTTTTGCCTCTTTGGTTAGATTTATTCCTAGGTATCTTCTGGTTTTGGGTGCAATTGTAAATGGGATCTACTCCTTAATTTGTCTCTCTTCTGTCTTGTTGTTGGTGTATAGGAATGCCACTGATTTCTGTGCATTGATTTTATATCCTGCTACTTTACTGAATTCCTGTATGAGTTCTAGCAGTTTGGGGGTGGAGTCTTTTGGGTTTTCCACATAAAGTATCATATCATCTGCAAACAGTGAGAGTTTGACTTCTTCTTTGCCCATTTGGATGCCTTTTATTTCTTTCTGTTGTCTGATTGCTGTGGCTAGGACTTCTAATACTATGTTGAATAGCAGTGGTGATAGTGGACATCCCCGCCGCGTTCCTCACCTTAGGGGGAAAACGCTCAGCTTTTCCCCATTGAGAATGATATTCGCTGTAGGTTTTTCATAGATGGCTTTTATGATATTGAGGTATGTACCCTCTATCCCTATACTCTGAAGAGTTTTGATCAAGAAAGGATGCTGGACTTTGTCAAATGCTTTTTCTGCATCTATTGAGAGGATCATATGATTCTTGTTCTTTCTTTTGTTAATGTATTGTATCACGTCGATTGATTTGTGGATGTTGAACCATCCTTGCAGCCCAGGGATAAATCCCACTTGGTCATGGTGAATAATCCTTTTAATGTACTGTTGGATCCTATTGGCTAGTTTTTTGGTGAGAATTTTTGCATCCATGTTCATCAAGGATATTGGTCTATAATTCTCCTTTTTGATGGGGTCTTTGTCTGGTTTGGGGATCAAGGTAATGGTGGCCTAATAAAACGAGTTTGGAAGTTTTCCTTCCATTTCTATTTTTTGGAACAGTTTCAGGAGAATAGGTATTAATTCTTCTTTAAATGTCTGATAGAATTCCCCTGGGAAGCCATCTGGCCCTGGGCTTTTGTTTCTTGGGAGATTTTTGATGACCGCTTCAATTTCCTTAGTGGCTATAGGTCTGTTCAGGTTTTCTATTTCTTCCTGGTTCAATTTTGGTAGTTGATACATCTCTAGGAATGCATCCCTTTCTTCCAGGTTATCTAATTTGCTGGCATAGAGTTGCTCATAATATGTTCTTATAATTGTTTGTATTTCTTTGGTGTTGGTCTCTCCTCTTTCATTCATGATTTTGTTAATTTGGGTCATTTCTCTTTTCTTTTTGATAAGTCTGGCCAGGGGTTCATCAATCTTGTTAATTCTTTCAAAGAACCAGCTCCTAGTTTCGTTGATCTGTTCTGCTGTTCTTTTGGTTTCTAGTTCATTGATTTCTGCTCTGATCTTTATGATTTCTCTTCTCCTGCTGGGTTTAGGCTTTAGTTGCTGTTTTTTTCTCTAGCTCCTCTAGGTGTAGGGTTAGGTTGTGTATTTGAGACCTTTCTTGTTTCTTGAGGAAGGCTTGTATTGCTCTATATTTTCCTCTCAGGACTGCCTTTGCTGCATCACAAAGATTTTGAACAGTTGTGTTTTCATTTTCATTGGTTTCCATGAACTTTTTTAATTCTTTAATTTCCTGGTTGACCCATTCATTCTTTAGTAGGATGCTCTTTAGCCTCCATGTAGTTGAGTTCTTTCTGACTTTCCTTTTGTATTGAGTTCTATTTTCAAAGCATATGGTCTGAAAATATGCAGGGAATAATCCCAATCTTTTGGTACCGGTTGAGACCTGATTTGGGACCAAGGATGCAATCTATTCTGGAGAATGTTCCATGGGCACTAGAGAAGAATGTGTATTCTGTTGCTTTGGGATAGAATATTCTGAATATGTGAAGTCCATTTGGTCCAGTGTGTCCTTTAAAGTCTTTATTTCCTTGTTGATCTTTTGCTTAGATGATCTGTCCATTTTAGTCAGGGGGGTGTTAAAGTCCCCCACTATTATTGTATTGCTGTTGATGTGTTTCTTTGCTTTTGTTATTAATTGCCTTATATAATTGGCTGCTCCCATGTTAGGGGCATCGGTATTTACAATTGTTAGATCTTCTTGTTGGATAGACCCTTTAAGTAGGATATAGTGTCCTTCCTCTCTCTTATTACAGTCTTTGTTCTAAAATCTAATTTGTCTGATATAAGGATTGCCACCCTAGCTTTCTTTTGGTGTCCATTAGCATGGTAAATTGTTTTCGACCCCCTCCCTTTCAATGTGGTGGTGTCTTTGGGTTTAAAATGAGTCTCTTGCAGACAGCATATCGATGGGTCTTGTTTTCTAATCAATCTGATAGCCCGTGTCTTTTGATTGGGGCATTTAGCCCATTTACATTCAGGGTAACTATTGAAAGAAATGAATTTAGTGCCACTGTATTGCCTGTAAGGTGACTGTTGCTATATATTGTCTGTGTTCCTTTCTGGTCTATGCTGCTTTTAGGCTCTCTCTTTGCTTAGAGGACCCCTTTCAAAATTTCTTGTAGGGCTGGTTTCGTGTTTGCAAATTCCTTTAGTTTTTTTTTGTCCTGGAAGCTTTTTATCTCTCCTTCTATTTTCAGTGACAGCCTAGCTGGATATAGTATTCTTGGCTGCATATTTTTCTCGTTCAGTGCTCTAAATATATCATGCCAGTCCTTTCTGGCCTGCCAGGTCTCTGTGGATAGGTCTGTTGCCAATCTAATGTTTCTACCATTATAGGTTACATATCTCTTCTCCTGAGCTCCTTTCAGGATTTTCTCTTTGTCTTTGAGACTCGTAAGTTTTACTATTAGATGTTGGGGTGTTGACCTATTTTTATTGATTTTGAGAGGGGTTCTCTGTGCCTCCTGGATTTTGATGCTTGTTTCCTTCCCCACCTTAGGGAACTTCTCTTCTATAATTTGCTCCAATATACCTTCTGCCCCTCTCTCTCTTTCTTCTTCTTCTGGGATCCCAATTATTCTAATGTTGTTTCGTCTTATGGTATCACTTATCTCTTGAATTCTGCCATCATGATCCAGTAGTTGTTTATCTCTCTTTTTCTCAGCTTCTTTATTTGGTCTTCTAATTCATTTGGTCTTCTAATTCACTGATTCTCTCTTCTTCCTCATTTATCCTAGCAGTTAGCACCCCCATTTTTGATTGCACCTCATTATTAGCCTTTTTGATTTCGACTTAGTTACATTTAGTTCTTTTATTTCTCCAGAAAGTGTTTGTCTAATAACTTCCATGCTTTTTTCAAGCCCAGCTAGTGTCCTTAAAATCATGATTCTGAACTCTAGGTCCAACATCGTACTAATGTCCGTATTGAGTATGTCCCTGGCAGACGGTACTACCTCTTTTTCTTTTTGTTGAGGTGATTTTTTCTGTCTTGTCATTTTGTCCAGAGGAGAATAGATGGATGAGAGACCAAAATGCTAAAAGGGTAACAACGTCCCCAGAAAATATACTCTAAACAAATCAGAAAAGCCCTGAAACCAGGTGAAAAGAAAGGGAGAGAAAGAAGAAAGAAAGAAAAAAAAAAAAGAAAAAGAAAAAGATAAAAACAAAGAAAAACAGAACAAAACAAAACAAAAAAACAGACTATGATGAAATATGATCAGAGTTGTTCATAGATCAGTGCCACACACTAGATTTTGGGTGTATTTTGGTCTGTTAGAAGAAAGTGCCTCCCAAAATTTTAAAGAAAGAAAGACTTATATATGTACAAAATAAGGGTTGATACGATGAAGGGATGGAATATGACTGGAAAGATGAAAATTATAAAAATTTTTGAAAAGGAATTGATAAGATAAGAAGTTGCTTTGTTTGAAAAAAGAAAGAAGAGGATTTAAAAAAAAAAGAAAGAAAGAAAAAAAAAGGGGGAGAGAATGTGATCAGGCCAGAGACTAGAACAAAGCCATATATTAGAAGTTTAGGGTAAATTTTGATCTGTTAGAAGAAATTTTTATCTCAAAATTTTAAAGAGAGAACCACATATATACACATGTTAAAAATAAAGGTAACTACTCTGAAGGGATAGAATATGACTCTAAAAATGAAAAATAAAAATGTTTTTTTAAAAAATGGATTGATAAGATGTTGGTTGAAAAAGGGAAGAAGAAAAATTCAAAAAAAAGAGACAATTAAAAAAATTAACTTTGAAAAACTAAAGAATCATGTTAAAAAAACCATGAATTCTATGTGCAGTATTCCTCTAGCGCTGGAGTTCTGTTGTTCTCATTGATCGGTAAACTTGGTCTTGGCTGGTTGTTCTTGCTGATCTTCTGGGGGAGGGGCCTGTTTCTGTGGTTCCCAGATGTCTTTGCTGGAGGCGGAATTGCCCCGCGCTTGTCGGTCCGGGCTAAGTAATCTGCTCGGGTTTGCTCTTGGGAACTTTTGTTCCCTGAAAGCTTTCTGTACAGCTTTGGAGGACGAGAGTGAAAATGGCGGCCTCCCAATCTCCACCCCAGAGGAGCCGAGAACTTGGGTCCCCACTCCTCAGTGCACCCCCCAGAGAAAAGCAGTCAGTCACTCCCATCACCCCAGTCTCCGGCCGCACTCTGTGCTCACCCGGCCTGTGACCGAGCATTTCTATCTCTGGCACCCAACTCGGTGTGGAGTCTCCAAACCTAGCAGATCCCTGTGGTGCACTCCCATGCCGCTCCTCCTGGGGGAGGAAGGGGAGTGTCCCTGGATCTGCTGCTTGTTGGGTCTCTCCTGGAGGAGCAGGGGCCTGACTGTGTCGCCGATCATGGTTTATGGCAACCCTGAGCTGAGATCCCACTCCTCGGCTCCGTCTCTGCAGCCGGCTTCCCCCCTCCGATACCTGGGAGCTCTGCCGCACTCAGGCACCCCCCGGTCTTTCTGTGACCCCGAGGGTCCTGAGACCACACTGTCCCGCGAGGGTTCCACCCCCACTTAGCCACTGGAGTGATGTCCCTTAGTGGAGCTGACTTCTAAAAGTCCCGATTTTGTGCTCCGTGGCTCTATCACTTGCCAGAAGTGGCCGACGGAGGCCCCCTCCCCTGCCGTCTATCCTCCCAAATATCACCTCGGATTCACTTCTCTGCCCATCCTACCTTCCAGAAAGTGATCGCTTTTCTGTTCAGAGTTGCTGCTATTCTTTTCTTCGATCTCCTGCTGAGTTCATAGGTTTTCAGAATGGTTTGATCCCTATGTAGCTGAATTCCTGGGACCAGACGAAATCTAGGTCTCCTTCTCCTCCACCATCTTGTTCCACCCCCCCATCATGTATACTTTTAATTTTATCTTCTTCAGCACCTAGTGGAGAGCTGGGTATTCAACAGGAGCTCCATAAGTAAATGTGGATATAACCTGATGACCCCTTTCTAGGTGTTTCCTTATTAGTGACACAGAATAGTGATTAACTTTATCTTCCAGGGTACTATCTGTACCACAGGATTTGGAACAGACTTCCTGTCTGTCCCAAGGAATGCTTGGGGCCATTCTTCCTTTGTTTTGAATATAATACGCTGTGTTTATCTTTTCAAGCAAGTCCATGCCAAATAAATATTTTTTTTTGTCATTAGAATTGGTTGCAAAACACATTCTCTACATTTGCTGTGTTATGTGAAACTAGTTTCAGGTTATGGATCCACTTAAATCCATGGGATTTTGGCATACGTATTCCTTCTTACATGGTTGAGGGAGCAGTGGGGAAGGCAGTGAGTTAGATCCTGAGAAGTTTCCTGAGTTTGAGATTAGGTCAGTCACTTCACAAAGATGAGTTACTGCTTAAGCAAGCCATTCCCATATATGAAAACCCCTGGTGTCAGCCAAGCCCAGACTGCAATTCAATTCAGTTAAATTCATTCACTAAATCATTTAGTCATTCATTAAAATATATATGCCTACTATGTGCTAGGTCCAGTTGTGGGCACTGGGGATTCAGTGTGAATAAATTGATAATGAGCTACTGAGGAGTCACAGGAGATGTGGGGACAAAGGAGTCACTACTGTTCCAGCGTTCATAGGTCATCTTTCATGGACATGTCTGTGCAGAGGAGAATGGCAGTGGAGGGGAGAGATTGAGACAAATACATGCATTACTCTAGCGGGGTTGTTGGGGTTGGTTACCATCCACATTGCATATTTCCTGGGTCACTTTGGTCTAAAGCTAGAGGACTGGACCAGATCACTTTTTGGCCCTTTATTCTTTCTTTCCAGTGTTTCCTTTATTCTTTAAAAGAATATTAAATATAATACATAATGATAACTACTAGAAGTGTAATAACATGAAATCTAATAAGATAAAATATTTTATTATATTCTTTATTTTCTATTATTCTATGATATTTAAAAAATTAATTTGTATATTTGTTTATTGATTGTTTTTCCCCAGTAGAATGTAACCTTTTTAATAGTAGGGACAATTTCTGATTCACTGGTAGATCCCAAGGCCTTGGATAAACTCTAGCATGTAATAAACATTTAATAACTGTTAACAAAAAATATGAATTGTATCCTAAGTAGTATCATTTTTACTGAGCCTTTTGGACTGGAAAACATGGTAATGGTTTGGGGGCTGGAAGCATTATCATTAAAATGCTATTTGCAGCAGAGCAGCAGTCTGAGAAAGAAGCAGATGATGTTGCCTCCAGTACCATCTGTTTATTGTTCTGCAGGATGAAGACTTGAGAAGAGGTCAGAGGAATAACATCAAACACTGGATGGGAATAGTGTTTTCTGAGGATGCAAGTGACACATGGACATTTAGATAGGAGTTTGCCATTATCTTGTTGGAAAATTTTCAAGAAGTTATTATGTCCTTATTTGAAAGCTCTGGGTCTTAAGTTGATAGTTTAGAGCCTCTCCTGAATTTATATACATTTGGAAAAGGAGGATTAATAATTTCCAGTTATGTCTTCACAAAGAGGCACCTGTTCACCTATACACAGAGAATTTTCAATCTGTTGATTTTGCTGCCAGTCTTTGAGCCAATCCTTGAGCCAATCCATGCCCCTGGGTGGAAAGTTCACACTGGCCGGCTGCAGGGTCTGGGATGAGTCTTGCTTTAGTAATATTAGTATCCAGTAGAAGCTTTTCACTTGTTCCCTCACCAAGCCTTTTAAGAAATCCTACTGCACTAGCCCTCTGGCAGCCACGAGAATGCACAGATTTCCAACTACAGGAAGCATAACTGACCAAGGACCCAAGCTGGTCACTGCACACTGCCTTTAAACTGAGGCCATCCTTGCTCATTTGAGCTGCTCCCAGCTGATGATTGAGGGTGGCAGGGACACTGAGCAGGTCTGTTCCTTATAGACACAGGACTCGTCTGATGCCCAACTTTGGATCTGCAATTCTCCTAAGGCCTGGCCTTGACACACCTTTCTTAGACTGCTCAGTGGTCTAGGACTCTTCACCCAGCCCTCCTAACCTCTTTGCTTTGTTCAGACCTACCTCCCTATCTGACAGCTGTTCCTGTCTCCCTGCTCCCACCCTGTTACCTCTCACAGCTTTCTCCTAACAAAATCCTGGCTTGGTTACTCCTGTCTTGGCATATCCTTCTCGAAGAACCCTGGACTAACACACTCGTTCTCTATGACTGGGCTTTTACCCTCTTTGTGTTTTAAATCAGAACTGAACTTCCGTTCTGATCCCTAGGTCACTTGATCAGGACTCTGATATTGTCTGGTTCTTAGCAATATTCTCTCCTCTTTAATTAGATGCTGAATCTTTCCTACATGCTATTTGCTTCTGGTGAGACTCTTATTTAAATGCGTGGGCCATCTAGAATTACAGTGTTCTTCCAGAACTCTGCAAGAATTTGACTATTGCTACTACCTAGAAACTCATTATCTTGTCATCATTATTGCTAAGACCAAAAAATGAACTTGTCCTCCTCTTGGATATCAACTATGAGTTGATCTAAGTTGGAAACTGGAATTTTTACCACTGGCCGCCTTTCTGTGGTGTTAATACTGGAATAGGCAGGTTAGTTACATAAGCCTGTAGCCTGCATGATTTGGGGCTTTGTTACCTTCACACCAGCCTATAACTGATGTCCTACCTTCCTGTGTATCAAGAGGTAGAGTACCAATAACCTAAAAGAGATATTGAAATATACTCCCTTTAGGAGAGGTTACATTTTCAGCAATCCTTATTAAGAGTAAATTACAGATATTTATTGGGATTAATGTGAAAGCAGAAGAAATATGAAAGCAGTGGGTATTTGAGCGACACAGAAAATATTCTTTTTTTTTTAAAGATTTTATTTATTTGACAGAGAGACACACAGCAAAAGAGGGAACACAGCAGGGGGAGTGAGAGAGGGAGAAGTAGGCTTCCCGCCGAGCAGAGAGCCCAATGCGGGGCTCGATCCCAGGACCCTGGGATCATGACCTGAGCTGAAGGCAGACGCTTAACAACTGAGCCACCCAGGCGCCCTGACACAGAAAATATTCTAAGCAGCACAAAAGCCAAAGGGCAAGCCAGTAACTTCAAAGTAAAACCTCATTACCACCATAGTTTGTTCCAATGTCAGGGAGTGCTGTGGGCTTTCTACATACCTGTGTCATGGACTCAACCAGAATTGAAATCTCTATTTGTCAGACACCCACCCAGTTACACAACATGCAGGAAGCTATAGGTTTGCACATAGGTTATAGCATTACAGCTTAATCCTTTTGGCAATCAGAAATGGGCAATTATCCTGACCGGTTTATGTTTCCAACTTAGCAAGCTCTTTATCTTCAGGGCTTCAACCATATTTAAACTGATAACTGAGTCTGTGAGAAGTTGTGAATACAGTAGAAACAAAAGTCTCTAGGAGAAGGTTTGAGCAGTGTAGGCGCCATCTAAGGATTAGAAATTGTAGTCAGAATTTCCTTTATTAAAGAGTGTTACTTTTTTTTAAAGATTTTTAAAATTTATTTGAGAGAGAGAGAGAGAGAGAGCACAAGTGGGGGAGGGGCAGAGGGAGGAGCAGACTCCCTGCTGAGCAGGGAGCCTAATGCAGGGCTCAATCTCAGGACCCTGAGATCATGACTTGAGCTAAAGGCAGACGCTTAACCAACTGAGCCACCTAGGGACCCTTAGACAGTGTTATCTTAACCTGAAGAAACTGTCAACAGATAGATGGTTTTCTAGATTATAGGTGCTTCCCTCCTATGCTTTTTCATAAGGATTAGCTTGCAGCCTGCCGGGGAAGGAAGATCCATGGATATATCACTATTTCTTTGCGTATGTATTTCCTCATCAGTGATATGAGCAAGGAGCATGTCCAGGCCAGGTTACATGCTCTTTTTGAAAAAAGGACAAGGTCAATATAAAGTAACTTGGAGAATGGTAATGTTATCTGCTAGAGATGGTGAGAATAGTGAACCAGGTTAACCATGTAGTTCTGGACTTCACGCAGTAAGCTGATTTGCCACAAGACATAGTAACATGGGTTTCTTTTCATTAGTTGACTTCTAGCCCTCAAATAGTTTCAAAATGAGGAAAGTCTTCAGTTGGAATAATTGTAAAAAAAAGGGATTTTTTTATTATGTTATGTTAATCACCATACTTTACATCATTAGTTTTTGATGTAGTGTTCCATGATTCATTGTTTATGTATAACACCCAGTGCTCCATTCAGTACCTGTCCTCTTTAATACCCATCACCAGGCTAACCCATCCCCCCACCCCCCTCTCCTCTAGAACCCTCAGTTTGTTTCTAAGAGTCCATAGTCTCATGGCTTGTCTCCCCTCTGATTTCCCCCCCTTCATTTTTCCCTTCCTGCTATCTTTTTCTTTTTTTTATTATTATGTTATGTTAATCACCATACATTGCCTCATTAGTTTTTGATGTAGTGTTCCATGATTCATTGTTTGCATATAACACCCAGTGCTCCATTCAGTACATGCCCTCTTTAATACCCATCACCAGGCTAACCCATCCCCTCACCCCCCTCCCCTCTAGAACCCTCAGTTTGTTTTTCAGAGTCCATAGTCTCTCATGGTTTGTCTCCCCTCCGATTTCCCCCACCTTCATTCTTCCCCTCCTGCTATTTTCTTTTTTTTTTTTAACATATAATGTATTATTTGTTTCAGAGGTACAGGTCTGTGATTCAACAGTCTTACACAGTTCACAGCACTATCATAGCACATACCCTCCCCAATGTCTATCACCCAGCCACCCCATCCCTCCCACCCCCCACCACTCCAGCAACCCTCAGTTTGTTTCCTGAGATTAAGAATTCCTCATATCAGTGAGGTCATATGATACATGTCTTTCTCTGATAAAAAGGGATTGTTTTTAAGAATATAACTTCTTGTGTCTTTTAAGTATTCCCAATTACTTTTATAAATATGAAAAATCAAATAGAGTGCAAATTTGACTTTAACCTGGTCTATCACTTTACATATTTTAAACCTCTTTTCAAGAACAGTAGATTGGATATTAGAAGAAGGTACTTAAGAAAACATGTAAGATTTATTGATTTAATATTATTGACATAATTTGTTATGATAGGTTGATTTTGATACTAGTCTCCTTGATGAAAGGCAACCATAATACTTAGGAGCAATAAAAGTGAATTTATATTGTATTACCCAAATGCCAATGGATGTATCATTTTATATAATGAACATATGACATTTGGAAGGTAAGTAATGAACAATATTATTTATTTTACTGAGTAAAAATGACTTTAGAAGGAACATATTAGTTTTATTTAAGTTATTATGTATTAAGAATGTGTATTAAATGTGTGTAGTCAATATACATGCAGATTTATTGATTATTTTAATAAATATTCACTAAGTGTCTACTACGTGCAAGGCATTTTGAAAGCATTGAAGATATTGTGAAGAGTAAAACAAGCAATATTTATGTTTAGATCCTAGTTGCAGGTGAGAAAAGGGATGATAGATTATTATGCTAAGCAAAATAAGTCAATCAGAGAAAGACAGTTATCATATGATCTCACTCATATGGGGAATTTAAGAAACAAAACAGAGGATCATAGGGGAAGGGAGGGAAAATAAAACAAGACGAAATCAGAGAGGGAGACAAACCATAAAAGAGTCTTAACTATAGGAAACAAACTGAGGGTTGCTGGAGGGGTGGGGGGTGGGGGATGGGGTAACTGGGTGATGGGCCTTGAGGAGGGCATGGGATGTAATGAGCACTGGGTGTTATTTACAACTGATGAATTACTGAACTCTACCTCTGAAACTAATAATACACTATATGTTAATTAATTGAATATAAATCTAAAAAAATAGAAAGAGAAAAGTAAACAAGTAAAAAAAATGAGTAAGATGATTTCAGAAATGAAAGTGCCAAGAAGGACGCAAAATAGGATGATTTGAAAGAAGGTTGTGCTGATGTAAACTGGGTGGCCAGGGAAGGCATCTCATTTTTGGGACTGTCCTATGTAAATTGAAATCTGAATATAAGAAAGTGTTAGCTATGCAGAGATCTTGGGATAAAGCATTTCAGGCAGAGAGAGAGAACAAATGCTGTCAATTGGGAATGAATGTAGTGGGAAGGAAGGCCAATGTCCTGGGAATATAGAAAAGGAGGAGAAAGGTATCAAATGGGGTTGAAGGTAGAATGGGATCTTGTAGGTCATGATGGCACTTGGGTTTCATATTTATTGCAATGGTTAACCATTGTAAAGGTTGAAGCATGGCAGTGACAAGATCCCATTCATGCTTGAGAAAGATCACTTCTGCTGCTGCACAGTTAGTGGAACTGCTGCACAGTTCCATTCCGCAGGAACGGAAGCAGAGACACAACTTAGGAAGCTCTTAGAACGACAGGGGAGACTTAATGGTGCCTGGACCAGGGTAGAGGTTGTGGAGGTAGAGGGAAGTGAAAATATTCGCTGACGCTGTGGATAGGCAGGTGGTGAGGTGTCAGGGGCTGAACTGTGTCCTCCCCAAATTCCTATGTGGAAGTTCTAACCCTTAGTACCTCAGAATGTGACTGTATTTGGAAATCGGGTCTTTAAAGAGGTGATTAAGTTAAAATGAAGTCTTAGGGTGGGCCTAATTAAGACTGGTGTCCTTATAAAGAGAGGGAATTTGAACACAGCCACACACAGAGGAAGGACCATGTGAAGACACAGGGAGGAAAAAGTCATCATCGACAAGAAGAAAACAGCCCTGCTGACACCTACATATTGGGCTTGTGGCCTCCAGAATTGTGAGAAAATACATTTCTGTTAAGCCGCTCAGGTTGTTGTATTCTGTTATGGCAGTGCTAGCAAACTACTATGTGAGGCAAAGAAAGAAATCAAGGATTATGCCTGGGTGTCCGGCTTGAGAAGCTGTATATTTAGATGTCTCATTTGGAGTAGAAACCTTTGTTGTCAGTGGCCCTCAACACAACCATTGAAGGTTCCCAAACTCATGTCATATAACTGCTCCAAGCCTCTGGTGGCCTCTGCCACCAATGTAGGCTCTAGTGAGTTGGCTTTGCTACCTCACTTCAATCCCTGTCATTTGGTTTTAGAAATCCCTCCCTTCTCTAGGGTCTGACTCCTGCTTTTCCCTCCAGCACCAACCCAGGGCAGATTTGACCTTGTATTAATCATGTCTTTTTAGTCAGTATTTTTGATGCTTTGACATCTTGAAGCCTTGCTGGATGCAGCAGGACTGCCCTTCCCAGGGCTAGCTAATCCGTACAGATAGCAAAAAACTTACCTAGCCCAAGGAGTGAGGCTTTCATAAGCACAGCAACCCATCCAGAGCTCACACCCCCAGTCCCTCCTCTGCTGGCTTTCACACACCAGGTATCAGACAAATAAGGACAACCCCTACACCCCAGAGCCTGCTGAAATTGTTCAAACCAGCCAGTCCTAAACCTGCTTACGCAGTCTCCCTGTTCCTTCTCATAGAAAAAAACCCAAATTCCCCCCAAAAACCAGTAAAGGCTCTTGCCCAGGTTTTCTCTTCTTTCTGCCTCCTGTCTGACCCTGGTGACTGTGGTGTGGGCATGCCTCCTACTCTTGGGATCTGTGAGTATTAAAAACCCATCTTTTCAATGGCAATCATCTGGTCTGTTGGCCTCACCATACCCGAATAATAATAAAACCTACATTTTAAAGGAGCCACCCATAGCAAAACAGTTTCTTATCACCTTACACTTAATGCTTTGTGTCTGGAACATTTGACTGAGGCTGAATAATGCCTGTTTTCAACAAGAATAGCTAATATTTATTGGCTGCATACGAGGTGCCAGGTACTGTTCCAAGCACTGTGGGAACAGCTGTGGACAAAATGTTTCTGCTCTCACAGAGCTTACTTCTAGTGAGGGGAGAGATCACTCACAAACACATGGCGACTATGTCAGATGCCATGGGAAAAACGCAGGACAAGAGGTAGAGAGTGACAAAGGATTGTATTTTTATATAGAATTAACAGTTGAGCGGTGACTGGAATGAACAGTGAGGTTGGATCTCATGTAACGTTGAGTTTGGCTGGGTAATTGCATGTAGGGGAATATGCTCACTTTTTTTTAAAAGATTTTATTTATTTATTTGTCAGAGAGAGAGAGTGCACAAGTAGGGGGAATGGCAGGCAGAAGGAGAAGCAGCCTCCCTGCTGAGCAAGGAGCCCCATGTGGGACTTGATCCCAGGACCCTGGGATCATGACCTGAGCCAAAGGCAGACATTTAACCGACTGAGCCACCCAGGCATCCTAATATACTCACTTCTTGAAAGCCCATTTGGGGTAGCATCTGGGACACTATCCCAGAAGATCCAAGACTCCTTCAAAGTGAATATTCCTACCTCCGATCATTCCTACTAAAGGAGAAGGTAAAAGAAAGAACAAAGGGAAAGAAGGAAGACAAAGAAGTTAGAGAAAGAAAAAGGGAGAAAGAAGTAAGAATAATAATAAGAAAGAAGAGGAAGATAAAGTGGAAGGAGAAAGGAACAGAGGAATGAGAAGAAGATAGGTAGATATATACATTGAAGTTTGGTTTAGTATTTGGCTGAGAATGACTGCTTGGTGTCAGAAGCTTGAAACCTCTAGAAGGGCTGAAGAGCCAAAAGCCTGCTTCAAATTCTTGCTTCCCATCCTGGAAACTGGGTGTAGTCGACAACCCTGTGATCATGCAGTTCAGCTTTGGATCTAATCAGCAAAGCTGTGTCTGCTGCAAAGACAATTTTTATTTGGTTGTATTCATAATATCTGACTATGTACTTTTAAGTCCTGGTAAGAATTTTGAGATGAAATTGGGAGTGAAAAGATCTTTTGTTCTTCATATATTCAAATTGTATGTCCGTTAAGGTATAAACATATATTTAATTTTATCAGTAAAATATGCAAAAATGAATGATTGAAAGTAATTACTGTTGTGTGTAGAAGTAATTAAAACATTGGCAATAGTTCAATTTAGCATGGAAATAGATTGATGTTAATAGGACAATTAAGAGAATGTGTTTGCTACATTAGTTTAGGAAGAATATTATATCCTTTATGAGTCAATTAATGTTTACAAAAACTTAAATAATCATATGAGGAAAAACAATTATATCAATTTTTTTAAAGATTTTATTTATTTATTTGACAGAGAGAGAGACAGCAAGAGAGGGAATACAAGCAGGGGGAGTGGGAGAGGGAGAAGCAGGCCTTCCACTGAGTAGGGAGCCTGATGCGGGGCTCGATCCCAGGACCCTGGGATCATGACCTGAGCCTAAGGCAGTTGCTTAATGACTGAGCCACCCAGGTGCCCCTGGATTACATCAATTTTATATGCAATTTATTTTATGGACTAGCATTGATAACATCAAACAAAATAAACTCTATGGGCTGTCATTAATTTTTCATTATTTGATTCCATAGAGGACACGGAGTTTCAAGAAAAGTTCTGTTTCACTTGGGAACACTTGGGAATATTTCACATCTTGTGAGAAGACCTAAAAAGCAGAATGTTACTTTGCTACCTTAAACAATTAGGGAAAGGGAAATATTTAAAATTGTGTAGAACAACATTCTTGATAGATCTTAGCTCCAAAGACAAAAAAATAAAGAGAATTAAAAAAGAAGAAGAAGAGAGTATTACAGAAAAATGTGGTCTTCTGTCCCTTTCTCATATATGTATCTTGCTGCTTCAGAAGTGAAAGTGTAATAAGAAATAGGTGATGTAACTACCTATAGAGCCCTCTGGTGACTAATGACATGGACAGATCTGCTCTATAATGTCAAGCTTTAAAAATGTTAACTATCAAAATTTTAACTATACAATGTGATAATACTTTTAAAAATAGAACTTTAGATTTATGCTGTTACCCCAAAAGTTCATGTAATAAAGGTAGCATTTGATTTTGGTCATGGCTTTGGTTAAATGTTTATTTTTTTTAAGACATTTCATTCAGCAGAAAGGTATATTTAGTGTTCTACTCATTGTTGTTGATATTATTTTGCTGCTACATGTTGGAAAATTTGTGTCCTCATTAAGAATATAGATATGTTAAGTTACTTCTTGTTAGGATTCATTATAGACCAGGTCTCCATGCTATAATTTTTGGCCAGGGATCAGGATGCATTGCCTGGGGAATTTGGTATAAACAAAAATAGAATTAATAGCCAAATTCTCTACTTGATCCTCCTGCAAATGGTTTGCAGGGGTGGCTGGAGAATATCATAACTATTCTGCTGAATTTGCTCTTTGTTTAGATTGAAGTATGTAATTCAAACCTTGATTGAAGGAGAAAAGGAATCACGTCAAAATGTTTTGGGAGATGGTTGAGGTTAGAGGTGAAGAGCATAATTCTGATGATGAAATGTTGTTAGTGGAAACCTAAAGAGAAATGATTAGTGCTCCCTTTAGATTATCACATGACTCTTATAGAGGCTTATTTAAAAGCCTGGAAATAGTACAGTTTTACTGACTAGTGCCTGCTAAATAAGAAAGTAGGAGGTGTGAAATTCTTAATTTCTAACTAGAAAAGTTCCTTCTTGTCAGTAACTTTCAGAAGCCTGGGGGGAATGATAATTAGATCAATGCAAAGAAAACAGCAATGAACATAACAGGGAGAACGAAGAGCCTGACCCAACGGCAAAGCAAGCAAGGCTTCTGAGGTTTCCCGACACCTCTTGTCTTCATGGGTTTCAGGGTCCGGTCCCACTGGGTCAGGATGGCATTTCTGGCTCCTGGCCACTTCCCTGGGCCTACCAGCCTAAACTGGTATGGGCTGCAAGGGCCAAAGAAAACCTCCACAGCCAATTTGGGATCTGTGAGAAACAGCCATGGGATGTGGGGCTTTGCCCCAATGAAGGAGGCAAGTTCATCCATATAAGTAATATAATCCGTCTGTACAGTCTCGCTGGTGCCAAACCTAGAGGTGGGAAGAGGAAACAGCGCTGTGGATACCGAAGCTCTGGTACATGTCTTATAGGAACAAGAACAGGGAAAATGCCCCATAGCTTTTTTATCAGAAGGAATCAACGTCAATCCTTTGTGTTGTAAGGGGACCTTGCTTATTTATTCTGCACTTTGTAGCTTTTTCCAAGAGACCTGAATACTGATCTCATCTGGACATTCCCCAGTACTGCTCAGCAGCTGAGAAAGGCGTTTCCATCCCCATTCACATGTGGAAATTGTCTCTTACTCATGAAGTTTGTTCATGGCCACTGAGCTAATTAGTGACAAATGTAGGACTAGAGCTCTGATCTCCTGACTATTCTCATCTACTGAGTCATGTTTCTTAGAGCCATCTGTTTGGAGGCATCATTTGTACCTTAGAGGATTCATAGGCTGGAAAATAGAAGTCCACATTCATGCACTCCCAAACTCCTCTGATTTCCAATCCTTTCTGGGTCTTCTCTCTGTCATATATTGCAAGAGCCATGGAGGGATGAAACAGGACTGAGTCCTGTGTCAGGTGCAAAGTAAATCCTCCATAAATCCTTGTTGAATGGATGAACTTAGCTCATAGCTGTCACCCTAATGACTTCACTCTGGACCATTTAAGACTAAAATAGTTACAAGTATTCACAGATTCTGATTTTTCTATGGAAACCCTAGACTCTCTTTACAATAGGTGCTCTTACCATTTGAGCTTTTTCCCCCTTTTTTTATCAATATCATCCATCATGTCTGTTACAGAAGGCAAAGTGCAAGTTCCTAAAAAAAAAAAAATGGGAAAGATATAATAGTAAAATAAGTCTGGCATAAGGTCAGCCTGCAATTTTTCCTTCTTAATAATGATTTATGTATCACATTAGTATTTCCATTTTTGGGGGGTCATTGCCTAGCAAAATAAAATCTTGAGCAAATCAACAGGTGGTCATTTTGAGGCAAACATACAAATCATTTCCAGTTTTCTCAGAAATGAAATGCGACATAATTAAAATCCAGGAACCAAATAGCTCTTTATCTTTGTATGTTTGCTCTTAAACCAGTTAGCAGATGTTTAAAATTAGTTTTAAGGATTATAGTCTAGTCCCTCAGCTGTATTTTTAAAATGTTATCTAATAGTTTACAGCCAAAGGTATATCCGCATTTCTTTTTTAGATTTAAGGAAAAAAACTTCATAGGAAATTATCCTGCTTTGTCAGAAAAAGAAATTTCCAACACATAAGATGTAGAATCTAGTCAAGTCCCAACTGTTCCTCTGGAGAGCCAACACTTTCTGGATGAGACTGAAGATATGAACTGTGCACAGGTCACTGAGGATTTGGGGGAGTCCCAAGAGACCAGATCCAGATTGGGCCTGTTCAGGATTGCAGGCTCATTCTGGAATAGGTCTACAGACTTCTCTGAAACCCATGCCAAAACATGCTTTTGTGCCCAGAGATACTTGAAATTTAGGGTGGTTTCTCTGGCAAATTTGGGACCGCCTAGAACAAGACTAGAAATCCCAGATCTGATTACTCAAGACATACAATGATTGCCTAACTCCCTGTTCCTGCAATTCTTGCAGGCTGGGTCACCCGAACAGCCTTTGTAGGCATGGCCTTGTTCCAATCCTTGGAACTTGTCCTGTCCCTGGGCAGAAAGACAGATCAAGAAGAAACTGATTATGCTCACTAGCCCACCAGCTACTACCATTGGGTTGCCTGTAGCTGGCCCCTCTGGCCTGGTATTTGGATTCCCCAAATTGAGTTATTTGCCTTATCACTCATTTCCCCTAAGGCTGAGTCTTTACCTTGTATATTAATTCTCTATTGATTGGGTCTCTGCACTGTTTCCTTTCTTCAGAGCCCAGGTTACAACTTACCCTAACAGAGTAGGTGTCCGACCCTCTAATGCCAGCCCCCTGGAGCCTGAACCCTAAGCTCACTTCTTTCTGAGTGGGGTTTCATGCCACCACCTTCTGGGCTGTTGCTCCATGGTGCAACACATCTCTGCCTTGGAGGAAAGAGTGAAGGAGATATAAAGGGATCACTGATATATGCGACTTTTATCTTGTTGATGACAGCCTGGTGATGAAAGGTGTCTCGGTATACATAGTGGCAGTTTCCATTCTCCTGTATAAAAGAATATTTAAATCCCAGCAAATCAGGTAGGACCAGTTACATATGGCTTCAAAGGAAGTAGACCTGCTAATCAACCTTTTCCAGAAGTTTTATACCTCTAGGACCAAACAAACTTTGTATATTAAACTTTGACATCTTTTCTGTTCTATAACCATTGACTTTTGGTCTTATGATCTGAATCTTTGCACAACTGCATTCGAATCTTAATATGAATCTGAACCTCGTAACTTCTGTTGGAGGATGCTGCCCTTTCTCCTTGCCTGACCCCAATCGAATTTATTGTTGTTGTCATTTTTTTAATACAAGAACTTAGTATTCCTCTACCTTAGAGACTGATCATCTACTACACCTAGTACTTTCTGCTTCTAATGATCCACTGCCTGTTCTTATCTGGCACATGACAGGGGAAAATATAGAGCAGAAAAGACACTGTCTTTCCAGCAATCATAATTTTTTCCATGACTGTGAATATTTGAAGTTGGCTGGATATTGGTTTGGAAACATCTTCTCTTATTAACCTTTCAAACAAGGTCATTCTATTGAGTTTTGAAATCACAGTTTTATAAAATTGTAATGCATTTAAGACCAGAAGCTCCAGTGTTCTCAAGTTTAATAAAAGTTAACAGCTCTAAGGAGTTATAAATCACAAAATACTTCTTGAATAATATCTTGTACTATTGCATATGATAATCCAACATGATATATTTTTAAATGCTTATAAAAGATAGTACCAAAAATACAGAATTATAGATTCCAAACTGGATGGGACCTAGGATTCTCCCCTTGTTATTAAGATTACTGTTTTCACAAAGACTCAAAGGCATTCTATTGGCATCCCTCTTCCCCATTAATGACCTTCTTAGTCTACTCACCTTTTATTACTCGTACTGCCCAGCGGGCTTGCAGGTCAACTGTGGGAATGGTAGCCCCAAGGGACTGGACAAAACCAATCACTGCCATGGTTGGTTTCTCCAGTTTAGGAGGGAAAATGCCTTTAAACAAGGTGACCTCATTGTTTTTGTTCTTAATGATGGACTCATCAATGAAGGGGTAGTCATAACTATAGCCTGTTGCAAAAATGACACAATCGATGCCCTCAAACACCGTCCCATCCTCAAAAATGGCTGAAGTCTCAGTGAATTCTCTCACATTAGGCTTAACGGACACAATGCCGCACAGAATGCAAGCTGGGAGCTCATCATTAAACACAGGTTCTTTCCTCAGGGTTCTGTATGGAAAATAAAGACAACAAATAGAACAGTAATATTTTATCTTTGTTTTATTGCTCCATAATAATTAATTAATAATAAATTCATAAGGAAGGAGAAAACTACCTAAGCTTTTTTCCTTGTGCCATGGAGTATCACCAATATGGTTGAAGAACAAAACTGAAGTAAGGCAATATTGTGAAGTAAGACAAGTTGCCTTTTGCTGATCCTTTCTCTATTTCCTGTGATCGTTCTCTTCTCTTCCACAGAGCTCCAAATCCCAGAATCAGCACCCAGGCCCTAACCCCTGTTACAGCTGTATCAGGAAAGATCTTAAATCAGAGTACCTGGGTATTTGGATTTTTTTTCTTCAGTTCTTATTAACTGTGAACCTTGATCAAATTAAAGCTTCTTAATTTCTCTTGCTTCATCTTTCTCATCTGGAGTGACAATAACTGTTATGTCCATCTCGGGTCACTGGGAGACCAAAATAATACAAAGATCTAGGCTGAGCTCTCTGATAGGGGTGGGGTATTAAGCCCCTTGCAGACAAAGGCACAAGTGAGGTGAGGAAGGGAGTTCCAGGAATTTATACAGGCCAGAAGGAGGAGGGGGCTAGTTTGAATCTTTGGTCAATGGAAGTCTGAAAAGGAGAGCTTTTGATTATTTTTTGTTCAGCACTATCTTTAGTGAGTGCAGATAAATCTGAACTTTGGGGTGAATGTGAATAACACTGAAGGAAAAGGCTTTGCTCTTATATTACTATGGGAGCTGTGAGAGAAAGCCACAGGGAGAGTCTACTGGGGACAAAACTGAGTCAGACAATGAGATGGGTTGGAATCTGGTTAGAAAAAGGCTGGATTCAACTGTGAGAATTACCTGCCATTTATTTTACACCTACTGCTATCAGGCTGATGACCCACTGTCACCTTGAAACTGCTTTTGTTAAGGCCACCAGGATCCTCAAACTGTGGATCCAATGATCCACTGTCACTTCTCATTTTACTCAACTTACCAGCAGTGTTTAACACAGTTGATGGTTTCCTCCTTATTGAAACACTGTCTTCATTTTGCTTTCAGGTCATCACCTCTCTCTCTCTCTCTCTCTCTCTCTCTCTCTCTCTCTCTCTCGATTCCTTTCCTACCCACCTGCTATTCTTTCTTTGTCTCCTGCTGTATTCTTTCTTTGTCTCCTGCTGAATTCTCCTCCTCTTCCTGACCTCTGAACAATGACATGCCCCAGGACGTCAGCCCTCAGACCTTTTGTCTTCTGCATCTACATTCATTCTTTAAGGGATGTCATCTGGTTTCATTTCTTAAAGTACTATCTATATTCTGTTGAATCCACATTTTTAACTTATGGTTTCAATCTCCCTACTGTCTTGTGTATCCCTAGGCTGCTTAACATTCTTCTATAATGATGACTAATTGGCATTTCAACTTTGATATATTTAAAACTAAACTTCACTCCTCTTGTGGTCTTCCACATCCCAGTAACTGTCAACTCCATCCTTGCATCTTTGCTCAGATCAAAAGTCTGGAAGGCATCCCTGACTCCTTTCTTGTTCTCATATCTGTTATCCAATCTAACAGAAAATCCTATTTGGGGGTTTACCTTTAGAATATATCCCAAATCTGACCACTTCTGAGCACTTGCTGCTAACAATCATAGTCCAAGTCACCAACTTCTGTCATCTGGGTTTTTGACAATAGCCTCTTACCTAGTCTTTTCACTTCCTTCCTTGACCTATCCTTATACACTGAATGATGACCACAGCGTCGACTAATTTCTTCAGATTACCTTGGATCTAGTCCCTGGCTTGCTCAGATGCCTGCTCTGGCTTCCCATTGCATTCAAAGTAGAAGCCAGAGTCCTTATGAAGGCTTACAAGGCTATTTTGATGTCTTTTTGTCCCTTTGTCCCTTTTCCCACAGGGAGAGCAGGCCATTGAACATTCCAGTCATGGCCCTGAAGAGGCCCTGAAGAGTCAGTGTCCTAACCATTTCTTCCGGGATACTTTCTCCCAGACATCTGCCTGGCTCATTTCCTCAACTCCTTCAGGAATTTGTTTAAAAGTCTCCTTCTCAGTAAGGCCTCCTCTGGGGATGCTAGTAGCGCTCCCCATTACCTCTGCCTGCTTTGTTCTTTTCTCCATAGTACATATCAGCATATGATCTTCTGCTGTTTGTCTCCTGTCTGTTTCCCCTACTAGAAAGTAAGCTCATGAAGACAGGCATTTTGTGTGTTTTGTTCATAGCTGTATTCACAGGGCTTAACAAATAAGACCTAACACATAATAAATGCTTAGTAAATATTTGTTGAGTAAGTTAACTTTGATGTAAACAGTTTATAATTTGGATTATTCACCACACATCAAAGTAATTTCTTATGTGTCTGAAGGATATGTCTAGGGGGATATTTTAGGAGAGAGTGAGGAGGATACTGAAGATGCAGGTGTTGTGGCCACATTTCACTTAAGGGCAGGTGATGAGAGCGTAGCACAGGGAAAGTCCTGCTTTGCTTAACTGAACTTTGCCATGAAGTGAGAGGCAGTAGAACAAGGTGGTTAAGAGTGAAGGGCTCTGGAGTCAGCAGATCTGGGCTCATTTTGAATATTTCTTCTCCCTCTGGCTATGGGATTTTGGTAAAGTTATTCACTACATTGAACCTCAGTTTTCTCATCTTTAAAATGGGGATTATAATAGAGACCTCCTCATAGTTGTTATGAGGATAAAATGAGATGATGCATGTCAGAGCCTTGCTGAGTCACATTAAGTGCTTAAAACATGTTAACTATTATTATCCTTGCTCGAGGGACTAATTCCTGATTCATTATATAACTTTCCAGCTGTACAAATCTGGCAAGGAGGATTGTGAAACAGGAAATCACTCTGAATGTTTGCGGTTCTTCATCCTCTGAAATGTGAGATGTGGTTATTTCACTAATATTATTTTGATTGGTTTGGGAGTTACAACACACATTGTGAGTTGTTGACACTGAACTAAAAGTTAACAGGCATAATATAATTAACTCTGCATTACCTGTTTAAAGGCATCAAGCCATAGTTCTCATGCTTGAATCTTGCATTCATTTGCTTCATGTACCACCAGTCAGAGATGGCTGTCGGCAAGTTGTTCTTGAGGAAGGTTTCAAATCGAGTGATAAACAACATGTCCCATGGATAGCCTTCATCCCAGACCCGGCTCATCACCCAGGAGCCACTTCTGGAACTAATCATGACCTTAAAAAAAACAGCAATTTAATCATTAAAGTAGTGACTATTTGTAGTGGGTACTGTGGTATGTCCCTCCGATCTGACTTTTGGAATGGAGTTATTACACTAGCTACTGGTGGTGTTACCAGAGGCAGCCCTCAGCTGTCAGTTCTCTTTGAAAGTTGCTTTCGTTGAAAAGCGGGGAGGGGGTCTTACCCAAAGTCTTATTCTCTTTCTGGATTCCCTGCCTTCAGTGTCTGTTTAATGCAGGGATATAAAGGTCCAATCTCTCACCCCAACTTGGGACAATTCAGAAGGATAGCTTTGGAATAGGGTGGAGGGAAACTTCCTTCCCTTTCCTCAGAGGTATTCATCCAGAGAGCTCTCCCAAATAAACTTCGTACACTCCAGCCTACATCTTAGGACCAACAACCCTGCCATCTTCTCTGGGGGAGGTCACCAATAACTGAATTCTCATCACATTTTCTCTAGCACTTATCTGATGATCATTATTTACAATCAAGCAATTATGACCCCAAAATAGGCATTTTGACTTAACTGCTTTTCCCCATCCCCAAAGAAGGCAAGAAATTTGGCATCAGAGAACCATAGGCTCAAATCATGGCTCTGCTTACTTACTGATTATGTGATTTGGAGAAAATTCCTTTAATTTCTCTAATACTCAGTTCCCTTATTCATAAAATGGAGATAATAAGTACCTGCCACATCAAATCTGTGTGCGAGTTCATGCAGTGTGCTTACCATGAAATAGGACCACCATTGCCTGACATGGAGAATGTGTTCCTTAACTCCCCTTCTATCATGATAATCCCTAACTGTGTAGGTTTTCAGGCATTTTTAAAAAGAATTTTTAAATATAATGCCATTTCAAAGTATTTTTTATAAGGGAAGCCAAGCAAAGAAGGAGAGACTGGAGGATCAATCTGTTGAGAGCTTCTGAAATTGGTCTTTCTTTCCTCTAATTTATCATATATGCAACTAATGGATAAATCTTATTTTAAAACTATGTCTTTATCATATCTTTCCTTAGCTCAAGATGCTGAAGTGATTTACCATTATTTATAAAGAAATTTAAATTCTTTAGCCTGTCATTCAATTTCTTAAAGAATATGACATAACCTGACTCCAATCTTTCTTTCCTCTCTCAATTCCTATAGCTACTCTGTTCCTTGGAATCAGATCTGGTATTCAGTCCTTTAACACTTAATTAATTTCCTCTATGACTTTCAAGAAGACAATTGACATTTCTAGTCCTCAGTTATCTTTTCTGTAAAATGGGCATAATAAAACCTGGTCTGCTTTCTTTCTACAATCAAAGGAGCACATTTATATGCAGGCACTGGAGTACCATAATGCATTACACAAATTTTTATTGTTATTTATCTCCATTCCAACAAGATGAACCACAATAGTGAAATATGCTGTACTCACTCCTGTCTCCATCCCTTCGCATATGTTATTCTCCCTTCCAACAACACCCTTTGACACCTCTTCAACCATATGATTCATAAATATCCTTCAAGGACTGGTTCAGGTCTACCTTCTTTGTGAGGCCTGCAGTTCCATAATCAGAGCATTTAGTTCCTGAATCACCTGTGCATCTTTTTTTCCAGTGGCAGCTCTTGTACTCTTAAGACTTTCTACTTAATTCTTGAGGTTATGTTTAATTTATATTATATCAATGTATTATTTTCCCAAGTAGATTTTAAATTACTTGGACTTCTTTGTGTCTCTATACTTTCAGTATAGTGCTTTGAACAGGTAAACAGGAATATATTTTTATACCATTTGTCCTGTCATGATCTCCTTCCTTCACTGGTTGTAAAACCATCATTTAAAATGGACCTATGTTGGGGATGCCCAGTGTGACATTAGTAAGGAACAGCCTCTAGAGATAAAATTCCTGTCTGTGGGCTCCTGGGCAGTCAGTCCCTAAAGAATCTTCCAAAGCTAGTAGGTGGCATTTGTTCAAACTCCTTCTCATCCCCTTATGGTTCCTATTTGATCTCTTCTCTGTTTCCTCTCCAACCTCTCCTCATACCATTCTTTTCCAAACCCAATGCACTGCAGTGAAGGGGTCTTTTCTCAGTTTCTTGAGACTCTAAGCTTCTTCCTGCTTCAAGACCTACTTCCTGGAGTCCTCTTCTGACACTGAACCCTTTTCTCAACTTTTAGCTCTCAGCTTAAATGTCATCAGCTGGAAAGGGCCTTCCTCACTTCTTTGTCTAAGACAGGTTACCCTTATTATCTACTCTTACAGCATGCTTTTTCTTTTTTTTACTAGCACTTTTCACAATTTTTACATTATTTGTGCATTTACTTGTTTAATACCCATTTGTTACACTAGACTCTGAGTTCAGGGTGGGCATCATGTCTGTTTTGCTCTCTACTTTTTCTCCAGAACCCAAGCCAGTGCTTGGCACATAGTGGGCTCTCAACAAATAACTATGGGATGACCGTATGCATGAATGAATGAATATAAACTCTATGTTGATGAAATCGTATTTAAATGATTTAACTCCTTACCAAGCTCAAAAAGTAGGTTCTATTTTTATCTGTTTTATTTATCTTTATGAGAAAACTGACACTCAGAGGGATTGATGGACTTAAGAGTGTCAGAGTCATAATCTTAACCCTAAATCCATACTAGTTTTGGAGGAATTGATCAGACATGTTAGACACCAAATGTCCTGAAGAAGATTATTGAATAACATCACTCCTTGCTGATATTCTGCTTTTGTCATACCAAACTATTTAAAACTTCACCTGTTGGGGTGCCTGGGTGGCTCAGTCAGCTGGACTCTTGGTTTCGGTTCAGGCCATGATCTCAGGGTGGTGGGATCCAGACCTGCATGGGGCTCCCTGCTCAGCAGGGAGTCTGCTTGAGATTCTCTACCTTTCCCTTTGCCCCTCCCCCCGCTTGCACACTCTCTCTCAAATAAATAAATAAATCCAAACAAACAAACAAACAAAAACAAAACAACCCTCCCCTGTTATGGAGGGAACCTGAGATGTATGAAACACTACTTAGTCTTTCTGTCAAGAACCCTGCACACTACTACCCCTTCCCTAGTTTCTTAGCACACCTTTCAAATGGTAACTGTCTCTGTTCCTTTAAAGATAGTTTCTGAGTATCTGAGAAACGGTACCTGTTCAGCTGTGTGGCTGAGTTCTGTGGCAATATCACAGCCTGAATTCCCCAGGCCCAACACCAGGACTCGCTTCCCCTTGAATATTCCTGGTTCCTTATATTCTCGGCTGTGAAAGCATTTGCCTTTAAAAAGTTTTAGTCCTGAGTGAAAAGTGGGAAACATAAGAATCATTTGGTTTCCATTTAAAAAACTGAAAACTGCTGTAAAAGACTTATGGGTGAATGTAGTCACAATAATATGGAACTTTAACACTCCAGGTATATTACATATGATAGAAGCATCTTTTAATTCAATCTGTACTTTTATATATATTAAAAAAGATATTATCAAGATATTCATTCATGCCAGATGTGTAGAGGTAGATGAAATTTCAGCCTTACCTGGAAAGGACTCTTTTGGTAGGTGGGGGTACACATGGTGTCCAGAACAAATCAATACAGCATCAAAGATAGCTGATTCTTTTTTACCATTCCTTTCAGTGGTAACATCCCATTGGCTGGTGATTGAGAAATCGGGACGTTTATTTATACCAGATACAAGTGTCTAAAAGAAATATAGAAAGATAGCCTTTTCTATACTAACAGGTAGATTTGGCACCAACTTGATCAAATAGTATTGAAAAAAATGCTTAACAGTGGCTTAGGAAAAATACTTAATCCATTATTAAGATACATATTATGGGCGCACCTGGGTGACTCAGTCAATTAAGTGTCTGCCTTCAGCTCAGGTCATGATCCTGGAATCCCGGGATTGAGGCTCACCTTGGGCTCCCTGCTCAGCTGGGAGTCTGCTTCTCCCTCTGCCCCTTACCCGGCTCATGCTCTCTTTCTCTCTCTCGCTGTCTCTCTCTCAAATAAATAATAAATAAAATCTTTAAAAAAAACTTTAAAAAGATACATATTTGAATTCAAAACTCAAAAATCAAAACATTAAATGGTAAATATATGTATTTTATGATTTTATTTGATTATTTTAGAGAGATAGAGAAAGAGAGAGCACTAGCCGGCTGTGGGGCTCAATCCCAGGACCGTGAGATCATGACCTGAGCTGAAGGCATATGCTTAACCGACTGAGCCCCCCAGGTGCCCAGGTAAATATATATTTTTATCCTTACATGGCTTCTTGGGCATAGCCAGTATGTTCTGGACTGAGTGACTCCCCTCTCGGAGATATGACTGTGAATTCAATCATAGTTTACAAATAGCATGTACCACAGGCACCAAGTAATCTGGTGGCCAGTCATTTTTGTAGTAACAACTACTTTACTTTTTTTATAATCTTTAAATTTTTTATTGTTATGTTAATCACCATACATTACATCATTAGTTTTTGATGTAGTGTTCCATGATTTATTGTTTGTGCATAACACCCAGTGCTCCATGCTGAATGTGCCCTCTTTAATACCCATCACCAGGCTAACCCATCCTCCCGCCACCCCTCCCCTCTAGAACCCTCAGTTTGTTTTTCAGAGTCCATCATCTCTCATGGTTCGTCTCCCCCCTCCGATTTCCCCCCTCCATTCTTCCCTTCCTGCTATCTTCTTCTTCTTTTTTTTTTCTTAACATATGTTACATTATTTGTTTCAGAGGTACAGATCTGTGATTCAACAATATTGCACAATTCACAGTATATTATGGTTATCAGTAGTCTCACGTTTAGGTCTTTCAACCATTTTGAGTCTATTTTTGTGTGTGGTGTAAGGAAATGGTCCAGTTTCATTCTTCTGCATGTGGCTGTCCAATTTTCCCAACACCATTTGTTGAAGAGACTGTCTTTTTTCCATTGGACATTCTTTCCTGCTTTGTCGAAGATTAGTTGACCATAGAGTTGAGGGTCCATTTCTGGGCTCTCGATTCTGTTCCATTGATCTACGTGTCTGTTTTTGTGCCAGTCCCACACTGTCTCGATGATGACAGCTTTGTAATAGAGTCAGAAGTCTGGAATTGTGATGCTGCCAGCTTTGCTTTTCTTTTTCAACATTCCTCTGGCTATTCGGGGTCTCTTCTGGTTCCATACAAATTTTAGGATTATTTGTTCCATTTCTTTGAAAAAAGTGGATGGTATTTTGATGGGGATTGCCTTGAATGTGTAGATTGCTCTAGGTAGCATTGACATCTTCACAATGTTTGTTCTTCCAATCCATGAGCATGGAACGTTTTTCCATTTCTTTGTGTCTTCTTCAATTTCTTTCATGAGTATTTTATAGTTTTCTGAGTACAGATCCTTTGCCTCTTTGGTTAAATTTATTCCTAGGTATCCTATGGTTTTGGGTGCAATTGTAAATGGGATCAACTCCTTGATTTGTCTCTCTTCTGTCTTGTTGGTGTATAGAAATGCCACTGATTTCTGTGCATTGATTTTATATCCTGCTACTTTACTGAATTCCTGTATGAGTTCTAGCAGTTTTGGGGTGGAGTTTTTGGGTTTGCCACATAAAGTATCATATCATCTGCCAAGAGTGAGAGTTTGACTTCCTCCTTGCCGACTTGGATGCCTTTGATTTCTTTTTGTTGTCTGATTGCTGTGGCTAGGACTTCTAATACTATGTTGAATAACAGTGGTGATAGTGGACATCCCTGCTGCATTCCTGACCTTAGGGAAAAAGCTCTCAGCTTTTCCCCATTGAGAATGATATTCGCTGTAGGTTTTTCATAGATGGCTTTTATGATATTGAGGTATGTACCCTCTATCCCTATACTCTGAAGAGTTTTGATCAAGAAAGGATGCTGGACTTTGTCAAATGCTTTTTCTGCATCTATTGAGAGGATCATATGACTCTTGTTCTTTCTTTTGTTAATGTATTGTATCACATTGATTGATTTGCGGATGTTGAACCAACCTTGCAACCCAGGGATAAATCCCACTTGGTCGTGGTGAATAATCCTTTTAATGTACTGTTGGATCCTATTGGCTAGTATTTTGGTGAGAATGTTTGCATCCATGTTCATCAACGATATTGGTCTATAATTCTCCTTTTTGATGGGGTCTTTGGTTTGGGGATCAAGGTAATGGTGGCCTAATAAAACGAGTTTGGAAGTTTTCCTTCCATTTCTATTTTTTGGAACAGTTTCAGGAGAATAGGTATTAATTCTTCTTTAAATGTCTGATAGAATTCCCCTGGGAAGCCATCTGGCCCTGGGCTTTCGTTTTTTGGGAGATTTTTGATGACTGCTTCAATTTCCTTAATGGTTATAGGTCTGTTCAGGTTTTCTATTTCTTCCTGGTTCAATTTTGGTAGTTGATACATCTCTAGGAATGCACCCATTTCTTCCAGGTTATCTAAATTGCTGGCATAGAGTTGCTCATAGTATGTTCTTATAATTGTTTGTATTTCTTTGGTGTTGGTTGTGATCTCTCCCCTTCATTCATGATTTTGTTAATTTGGGTCATTTCTCTTTTCTTTTTGATAAGACTGGCCAGGGGTTTATCAATCTTGTTAATTCTTTCAAAGAACCAGCTCCTAGTTTCGTTGATCTGTTCTACTGTTCTTTTGGTTTCTAGTTCATTGATTTCTGCTCTGATCTTTATTATTTCTTTTCTCCTACTGGGTTTAGGCTTTCTTTGCTGTTCTTTCTCCAGCTCCTTTAGGTGTAGGGTTAGGTTGTGTATTTGAGACCTTTCTTGTTTCTTGAGAAAGGCTTGTATTGCTATATACTTTCCTCTCAGGACTGCCTTTGCTGTATCCCAAAGATTTTGAACAGTTGTGTTTTCATTTTCATTGGTTTCCATGACTTTTTTTAAATTCTTCTTTAATTTCCTGGTTGACCCATTCATTCTTTAGTAGGATGCTCTTTAGCCTCCATGTATTTGAGTTCTTTCCGACTTTCCTTTTGTGATTGAGTTCTAGTTTCAAAGCATTGTGGTCTGAAAATATGCAGGGAATGATCCCAATCTTTTGGTCCCGGTTGAGACCTGATTTGGGACCTAGGATGTGATCAATTCTGGAGAATGTTCCATGGGCACTAGAGAAGAATGTGTATTCCGTTGCTTTGGGATGGAATGTTCTGAATAAGTCTGTGAAGTTCTTTTGGTCCAGTGTGTCCTTTAAAGTCTTTATTTCCTTGTTGATCTTTTGCTTAGATGATCTGTCCATTTCAGTCAGGGGGGTGTTAAAGTTCCCCACAATTATTGTATTGTTGTCAATGTGTTTCTTCGCTTTTGTTATTAATTGCCTTATATAATTGGCTGCTCCCATGTTAGGGGCATTGATATTTATAATTGTTAGATCTTCTTGTTGGATAGACCCTTTAAGTAGGATATAGTGTCCTTCTTCATCTCTTATTACAGTCTTTGTTTTAAAATCTAATTTGTCTGATATAAGGATTGCCACCCCAGCTTTCTTTTGGTGTCCATTAGCATGGTAAATGGTTTTCCACCCCCTCCCTTTCAATGTGGGGGTGTCTTTGGGTCTAAAATGAGTCTCTTGCAGACAGCATATCGATGGGTCTTATTTTTTAATCCAATCTAATAGCCCGTGTCTTTTGATTGGGGCATTGAGCCCATTTACATTCAGGGTAACTATTGAAAGGTATGAATTTAGTGCCATTGTATTGCCTGTAAGGTGACTGTGACTGTATATTGTCTGTGTTCCTTTCTGATCTATGCTGCTTTTAGGCTCTGTCTTTGCTGAGAGGACCCCTTTCAACATTTCTTGGAGGGCTGGTTTCGTGTTTGCAAATTCCTTTAGTTTTTGCTTGTCCTGGAAGCTTTTTATCTCTCCTTTAATTTTCAATGACAGCCTAGCTGGATATAGTATTCTTGGCTGCATATTTTTCTCGTTTAGTGCTCTGAAGATATCATGCCAGTCCTTTCTGGCCTGCCAGGTCTCTGTGAATAGGTCTGTTGACAATCTAATATTTCTACCATTGTAGGTTACAGATCTCTTCTCCCGAGCTGCTTTCAGGATTTTCTCTTTGTCTCTGAGACTCGTAAGTTTTACTATTAGATGTCGGGATGTTGACCTATTATTATTGATTTTGAGAGGGGTTCTCTGTGCCTCCTGGATTTTGATGCCTGTTTCCTTCCTCACATTAGGGAAGTTCTCTGCTATAATTTGCTCCAATATACCTTCTGCCCCTCTCTCTTTCTTCTTCTTCTGGGATCCCAATTATTCTAATGTTGTTTCATCTTATGGTATCACTTATCTCTCGAATTCTGCCCTCGTGATCGAGTAGTTGTTTGTCTCTGTTTTTCTCAGCTTCTTTATTTTCCATCATTTGGTCTTCTATATCGCTGATTCTCTCTTCTTCCTCATTTATCCTAGCAGTTAGTGCCCCCATTTTTTTAGTATATGTGCTGCTGAAGCGAGCACTAGTGCCCCCATTTTTGATTGCACCTCATTAATAGCCTTTTTGATTTCAACTTGGTTAGATTTTAGTTCTTTTATTTCTCCAGAATGTGTTTCTCTAATAACTTCCATGCTTTTTTCAAGCCCAGCTAGTATCTTTAAAGTCATGATTCTGAACTCTTGGTCTGACATCGCACTAATGTCCATATTGAGTAGGTCCCTGGCAGACGGTACTACCTCTTGTTCTTTTTGTTGAGGTGATTTTATTCGTCTTGTCATTTTGTCCAGAGGAGAATAGATGAATGAGAGAACAAAATGCTAACAGGTTAACAACGTCCCTGGCAAATATACTGTATAAAAATCAGAAAAGACCTGAAACCAGGCGAAAAGAAAGGGAGAAAAAGAAAAAAGAAAGAGAAAAAAAGAAAAAAAAGATAAAAACAAACAAAAACAGAACAAAACAAAAAAAACCAGAATATGATCAAATATGATCAAGCTGGTGCATAGATCAGTGCCACACACTAGATTTTGGGTGTATTTTGGTCTGTTAGAAGAAAGTGCCTCCTAAAATTTTAAAGAAAGAAAGACTTATATATGTACAAAATAAGGGTTGATACCATGAAGGGATGGAATATGAATGTAAAGATGAAAATTATAAAAAATTTTAAAAAATGAATTGATAAGAAGATGTTTGAATAAAGAAAGAAGAGGATTAAAAAAAAGGAAAGTAAGAAAGAAAAAAAGGGGGAGAGAATGTGATCAGGCAGGAGACTAGAACAAAGCCATACACTAGAGATTTAGGGCATATTTTGATATGTTAGAAGAAACTTTATCTCAAAATTTTAAAGAGAGAACAACTTATATATATATGCCAAAAATAAGGGTAAGTACTATGAAGGGATAGAATATGACTCTAAAAATGAAAAATAAAATGTTTTTTTAAAAAAAGGAATGGGGCGCCTGAGTGGCTCAGTTGTTGGGTGTCTGTCTTCAGCTCAGGTCACGATCCCAGGATCCTGGGATTGAGCCCCACATTGGGCTCCCTGCTCAGCGGGAGCCCTGCTTCTCCCTCTCCCACTCCCCCTGCTTCTGGTCCCTCTCTCGCTGTATCTCTCTGTGTCAAATAAATAAAATAAAAAAAAAAGTACTTTAAAAAATAAAAAAAGGGATTGATAAGATGTTGGTTGAAAAAGGGAAAAAGAAAAATTCGAATAAAAAAAGCAGTTAAAAAAATTACCTTTGAAAGACTAATGAATCATGGTAAAAAAGCCATGAATTCTATGTGCATTTTTCCCCTCGCGCTGGAGTTCTGCCGTTCTCATTGATCGGTATACTTGGTCTTGGCTGGCTCTTCTTGGTGATGTTTTGGGGGAGGGGCCTGTTGCCATGGTTCCCAAATGTCTTTGCTGGAGGTGGAATTGCCCCACCCTTGCCCGGTCTGGGCTAAGTAATCTGCTCGGTTTGCTCTTGGGAGCTTTTGTTCCCTGAAAGCTTTCCCTACAGCTTTGGAGGACGAGAGTGAAATTGTGGCCTCCCAATCTCCACCTGGAGAAGCCGAGAACTCGGGGCTCTGCTCCTCAGTGAGCCCCCAGAGAAAAGCAGTCAATCACTCACATCTCCCCGGTCTCTGGCTGCACTCCATGCTCACCCGACCTGTGACCAAGCGTTTCTATCTCTGGCACCTGAGCCCGTGTGGAGTCTCCAAACCCAGCAGATAGATGCCTGCAGTGCGCTCCTGCCCCGCTCCTCCCAGAGGAGGAGGCTCCCCAGCTTTGCCACTTGTTGGGTCCCTCCTGGAGGAGCAGTGGCCCGACTGTCACCGATCACAGTTTATGTCAATCCTGAGCTGAGAGACTGCGCCTCAGCTCCGTCTCTGCAGCCGGCTTCCCCGCTCTGATACCTGGGAGCTCTGCTGCACTCAGGCACCCCTGGTCTTTCTGTGACCCCGAGGGTCCTGAGACCACACTGTCCCGTGAGGGTTCCACCCCCCGCTTAGCCACTGGAGCGACGTCCCTCAGCAGAGCCAACTTCTAAAAGTTCCGATTTTGTGCTCCGTGGCTCTATCACTTGCCAGAAGCGGCCGACGGACGCCCCCTCCCCCGCCATCTATCCTCCGGAATATCGCCTCCGATTCACTTCTCCGCACGTCCTACCTTCCAGAAAGTGGTCGTTTTTCTGTTCAGTGTTGTTGCTATCCTTTTCTTCGATCTCCTTTTGAGTTCGTAGGTGTTCAGAATGGTTTGATCCCTATCCAGCTGAATTCCTGAGACCAGATGAAATCCAGGTCTCCTACTCCTCCGCCATCTTGCTCCACCCCCCAACAACTACTTCTTAACATACCTCTTTAGCTATTTTATTGTTCAATATATTGTCTTAACATGAAAGATATTGTCTATATTCAGAGAATGAGTTCTCAAATTTAGTGTGCATAAGGATTACCTGGAAAGCTTGTTAAAGTACGGATTCCAAGGCCACAGTTCCAGATATTCTGAGTCAGTAGGTCTGGCATAGGACATGAAAACTTGAATTTCTAATGAGCTCCCAGGAGATGTGATGATATTTGGCCCATATACTGAGTAGCACTGGATTAGACTATCAATAAATATTTATTCACAGCTGAACAGCTGCCTGTTGGTTGGTGTGCTCCCTCGTCAAAAATATTTTTTCAGTTCTTCTGATTATATTTGGAAGAGAACCTCTATTTGGTATGAATTGTTCTTATAAACTTTATTATGTATAGTATTTCATACATATTAAACAATACATGTACACATATCTGTATAATGCTTGTTACTTATGAAATATAATAAAACAAGCAGTATGAATCCATAAAATCTTGCATATCATTTATTTAGAATAACTCTGGGATTATGCATTTATTTATGCTATGGTAAATGGTTCCTTTTTGGATTATAGTTTGTTTTTTGCTGCTGGCATACAGGAATGCAATTGATTTTTATATCTTGATCTTATATACTACCATCTTGTTATTAAATCTAGTAATTTGTCTCTAGATTCTTTGGGGTTTTCCATGCAGAAAGTCATATCATCTGTGATGGATGTTACTTTTTTCCTAGTTGTCATTCCTTTTTTTATTTATTTTTCTTTACTTAAACTGTCCCTTAAATTTCTTGAGACTATTGAAAAGAAGCAGTAATAATAGGAATCCTTGTCATGTTCTGGATTTTTAAGGGAATGATTCTAACTCTGCACTCTTTAGAACAGCACTGTCCAGTAGCAATATAATATGAGCAACATATGTAACTTAAAATTTTCTAGTAGTCACATTAAAAATAGAAAAAATGTGTAATTTAACCCAATCCATCTGATATATCATTGGATTAACAAGTCACCAAAATAAACATCATTAATAGGTATATTATATTCTTTTTCAAAATAAGACTTTGAGATAAAGTCTGTACTTTATGCTTACAGCACACCTCAGTTTTTGGCTAGTGACTACCATATTGAGCAGTGCAGATTTAAGATAATATTTATATGTTTCTATGGATCAAAAAAATTCCTTTCTAATTTTAGCCTAGTGAGTTTTTTTTCTTTTTTTTCTTTGCTTTTCTTTGTCTTTCTTTTAGGTAGAAATGGATGTTAAATTTTATTTAATGCCTTTTCAGATTTGGTAAATGTATTGTTTTCTTCCTGTGACAGGATTTTGCACTGAATTACATATTTATATTTCATGACATTAAAATATTCTGTATCCTTAGCTCAAACTCAACTCAATGAAGACAGTTAATTTTTAAAAAATATTTTGTTAGATTCATTTTTGAAGTTTTTCTACTAGATTTCATGAAGGAAATATCTCTGTAATTTTCTTATTTCTTATTATTTTTGTTTGCTTTTGATGTCAAGGTTCTAATGTCATAGAATAAGTTTGGAAGTCATACTTTATTTTTTAGTCTCTGGAGTTTATAAAATATTGAAATTTTTTTTTGTTGCAAATTTGGAATTACCTATGGAATCTTTTCTTAATGGGAAAAATTTTAGTTTCTGAGTCAAAAGAACTCGAAGTTATCAAAGGACTATTCAGGCTTTCTACTTCTTTTTGTGTGCATTTTGGCAAGTTCAAAAAAAAGATTTTAAATTTAACCAATTTAAACATTATTTGGCAAACACTTTTATAGTATTCTTGTTACATTTTTTATTTCATCCACATCAGTTTTATCCATTTTTTAATTTCTAATATTATTTATTTGTATCTTTGTTTCTTTTCCTCAAACTGTCAGCTATTCATCTATTTTTTTTCAAAGGATGAACTTTCTATCTTCTTAATATGCTTTTGTATTTCATTAATTTCTTTTTATTATCTTGTTCATTCTATGTTCTTTTGGGTTTATTCTGCTTTTCTTTTCTTAATTTCTTTATCTTGTTAGTTTTGGAAAATTTCTTATTTTCTAAATAAGTATTTAAGTTTATAATTTTCAGGAAAGTTTTGGTCTTTATGCTTCCCACAAGTATTGATATGTAGAATTTATCATTCAGATCTAAATATCAAAATTTCCATCACAATTTCTTCTTTGAGCCATAAATTGTTCAGAAAAAAAGAGTTTTGAATTTTGAAATTCATGGCTATTTTACTTATTTTTTATTGATTTCTAAGTTAATGGCATTTTGGTCTAAGAACTATATGTGATATTTTGTAAATTTCCAATGTATTCTTTAAATCTAGGGTCAAGGAGTCCACACTGTTAAAAATGTTCACAAATAAGGAAGAAATACTGAAAGGAACAAATAAGAATCTGCTAATAAATATAGAATTCCTCACAATTATGCCTCAAACTAATCTTTTGACAGCATCTTACCTTAAATTGTATGTATTTCAGGAGGTTTTTTTCTTTGCAAAATGCAGTGATATATTCCTGGAGCTTCCTGTTGTGCATAAAGTTGGGGAAGTCATCAGGATATGGGAAGTCTGGGAAACACATCATCTCTTTGGAAGAGTTGGTAAAGACAGACTGGTAAATGCTAGCTCTGCCTTCCTCTGTGTGGTCCTGTAAATGTATAGTTTCAAACAGAAGAGAGTTTGTAAATGCGTGCACTTACCATGGTCAGTGCCAGTTCCAAATAATTATCACTCACCTTTACCCATAATGAAATTCAGTAAGATGAAGAATAAATTAACTTTACTTAAACAATTTGATGCTAATCAAAGGACCTTAGAATATGGAAGAATATATCCTTCTTAACATCTTTTCTAAGGGAAATAAATTTTGAATTTCATTATGTTATTTTAGGAATATATAACTAGAATTAAAGAAAATTCTGATATATGTTATGACATGGATTAACTTTGAGGACGTTATGCTAACTGAAACGTGCCAATCACAAAAGGATAAATTCTATAAATTCCACTTATGTGAGATACCCAGAATTATCAAATTCATAGAGACAGAAAGAATGGTGGTTGCCTGGGGCTAGGAAGCTAGGATGAATGGAGAGTTATTGTTTAATTGGCAGAGTTTTAGTTTGGGAAGATTAAAAAACAGTCTGAACATGGATTATGGTATGATTGTACAACAATGTGCATAAGCTTAATGCCATAGAACTGTACACTTTAAAATGATTAAATGGTAAATATTTATTGTGCTATGTTTGCCACAATAAAAAAAATCTCCTTTAACATATCATGAGGTAGTTCTGGTGAATTAGACTATATTTTCTTATGTACCTAAGGCAGAGAAAACTTAGGTTATGTTTATAATAGTGTTTTGCAAATGTTTTTGACCACAACCTATAGTTAGAAATATATTTTACATTGCAACACACACACAACAAGTTTTATGAATAAATCATATCTAACTATTTGAGTTGCATTCTGATATTTTCTATCCATTCCATTTAAAATGCAGATTGATTCATTAATTTATTTCATAGCACACTAATAGGTCATAATTTCTAGTTTGAAAATCAGTGGTTTAAAGGAAATGGAAGGGTGAAGTTTGGAGGATTGGGTGGGAGAAAGGGGAATAGAGGCAGGAAAGAGGGTGATGGTAAATCACCTAGGTCTTAAAGTCTATTCTTTGGGCTGAAATTTCAAGATCAACATACCTCATATAAAATTTAGTGGAACACTGAGGGCAGAGGGGCTTTTGTTTTTACATTTGAGATTTTGGTAAGACATCACTTATCTTAAAGACTCCCCCTGGACCAACCTAAGTAGGGGGAGGTTGACACAGAAGAGTCAAGTAGCAGTGATTAGGAAGAGGTAGGATCTTAGTTTAGCTCTCTTGAACCCATTCAGTTTGAGTAAAACAAGGAGTTCCCACTTGCTCCCAGCAGGGATGAAGAAATTATTTGAGACTCATAGCAGATAGTCTACCAGAGAGTTGTTATGGAGGGGGCTAAGTGGTATTTTAGGAGACAGCAGTAGAGTGGGCTACTTAGTTCAGGAGCTCAATGGGAAAACTGGATCTTGGGGAGGTTAATCTGATATGCTCATAGGGGCAAGTGAGATCTAATCAGCAAGGTCCATTGGCCTAAAACTAAGCTAAGAGAGGACAGTCTCCAAGTTCATCATCTGCTGTCTTCAATTTAAGACTTCTAAAGGATGAGCATGAATGATAAGCAAACAAAAAGGGACACCAAGAGACTAGAGGGGCCAGACAACAGTCCCAGGATCTGTGTTTGAATTTGAGGAACTTTGGCTTTCCTCCACCCCAAGGTCACATAAGGCCTTTTTCTCCATAAGTCCAGATACAATCTTGGAAAAATTTAGGGGTTGGGGGGATCTGAAAGACTGAGCATTGATCCAAAAGAGACTTGGAGATTAAGCTATGCCAACTGGGGGTACTTGTCTTGGAATGCTTTTATGCTTCTCCCAGTGTAATTTTGGATATTTGTCTGTTGTCTTATTTGTGCTAGACATAAAAGAGTGACCTGAGCATTAGTAGTCTAGTATGTACTTATGGATAAAGCATTGCAAAATATCAAGAAGTTACAAGGAGATGAGAGATGAGAGAGGAATCCCCAGTTTGTAGCCAGCAAGGAAACAAAAGACCTTAGCCTAACATCAGCAAGAAACTGAATTTAGCCACCACCCTGTATGAACTTGGAAGCAGATTCTTCTCCAGTGCCTCTAGGTAAGAGCCCAGCCCAGCCACACCTTGTTTTTGGCCTTGTAAGGCCGTAAGCAGAGAACTCAGCTGTGAACTATGCTGTGCTTCTGACCTACTACATAACTGAGAGTAATAAATGGGTGTTGTTATGAGTTGATAAGTTTGTGGTAATTTGTTATGCAGCAATAGAAAACTAATACAAGGGCAAAGGTAAGGTACTGGAGCAAGCCAAGGTTGGGGAAAATTATGTAATACTACACCAAGGGAGGAGTTTCATAAAATAAAAATGATGCAAACCTTTGAGACAGGTTTGAGATAGCTTTGCAACTTTGGCTGCTCCAGGATAATCAATCTCCCTAGAAATGTTGAGCTGATTGGTCTTCAGTTTTCCTTAGGCCACCAAAAGGTCCTGATTACTGAGAAAGGAGTTGCAGCATAATTAAATACATCATTTGTGAGTTGCTCTTTTTTTTCCCTTAATCATGGACGTCTTACTGTTTCTACTCAGTGTTATTATAGTGCATCTCAGAACCCATGTTTATAGACTGATTCTTCTAAGTTGATCAGGTAGAAAGTTTATAAGAGAATGGCTATAGAGTCAATAATTGCATTTTTAAATATAAATTTTTTTGGAGGGAGTGGTCAACAAAGAGCCAAACCCTGCTAAATAGAAAGAAGACCTAAGAAAGCCGAAAGCTAAGCCTAAGTCTAATCAAATGGGAATCCAGATCCAATAGTGGTATCATAAGACATTCTAGGTCTATAGTCTTTTATTTCACATGTATAACTTCTCAGAGAACTACTGGGAGGATGTACTCTAATGTACTCTACTAAAAGGAGAGAATAAACTAAATAGTAGGACAATAAGGGCTTCAGAAAACAGGGTTACCTAGGCCACAGCAATGCAGCTTTGACTAGAGAAGGAAGACAAGCAGAAGAACTATCTTTAAGAGACAGTTAAAAGAAAAATTAAGCTGATGGACTAGCCATGTGTTTAAACATATTGAGAAGAGAATTATAATTCTGTGGGAGAGCTTGGGGAATGAATTAGAGATAGTATTTGTAAGGTTAAACAAAGGATACTAGGCAATTATTAACTCCAGTGAAAACAAAAGTTGTTCAAGGAAGAAAATGTAATTAGAATCCACTAAGTGGCTCAGCAATGACCAGTATTTACATGTTTATAGTATTATAAACATGATGGTTTCTTTAAACAAAAAAGATCATAAAAATATATGAAGAAGGAGATTAAAAATTTTGTAAATGGGTGTGACTTTTGTTCCATATAATTTAAGGGATTGCTGTTTGTACATAGCATCAGTCAAAACAAGTTTTATAGGTGCAGAGGAGGTTACAAGAAATGAGTGAAATGAGCCAAAAATGAATATAGTGAAACAGAGAATTTAAATTTAGTTTAGAAGAGGCCAGTTATTACTATGAGTAAAGGGAGTCCAGTGTTGCCTGATTTTCTGATTTTTCAAAAGAAGACAGATCTCTAGATTTTTATGTAAAATATCATGATTTTAAAATATTAGATTAAAATCTTAAAAACTGTATAGATAAAATAGATTAGCTGCAGTATAAAAAGAGCCAGTTTGCTAACTCTAAAATATATAAAAACAATTGATTTTTGTCTAGTAGTTTTGTGATTTGTAGCTTTTGATGAGGTTAGAAAGCTTGGTAGAGATGTAATCAACACAGGAGAGACTACACATTAAAAAACAAATTGATCCCAAGAGTAGACTAAAATCAGGGGAAGTGAACAAAGGGTTGTGTGCCCAGAGAAAAGAGCCTTTATTCATGAAACTTCAGGCCCAAATCCAGACAATTTACTGATGTATTTTTGGGGGATCTCCTGAGAAAGAAAGACATTTCCCTTCAACTTGTGGTCTAGTCCTAAAGTACTTTATTTTCTCAGTGATCAAAGCAGGTGAGGGAAATACATCACTCTGGCTTTAGATCAGTGTTACAAATGACAACTAGAAGGGCATAGGGAGGTGCTACAGGAAACAGCTACAAAAGTTTGAACGATCTGCACCTTATTTTTTCACACTTAAGAAATGTTTGGATACCTCTCAAAGGGGGAAAATGCTGAGAGATTGTAAAATGCTGATTTTAGAAACCAAAGGTAATGAAAATACAAAATTAACAGGATTTTATAATTTAATCCCATAATGTGAATTCTAGGCATACAGCTGTAGGCTCCTAGTGGTATTTGAGAAACACAGGAAGTGATGCCACCACCTGCAGTGTGGACCCTCTCACAGAGGTAAAGTAATTAGGAAACTCTGAATAACCAGTGTATTAGTTTCCTGTGTACTGTAATGTTACCACATGCTTGATGGCTTAAAACAGCAGGAATCTATTCTCTAACAATTCCAGAGGTCAGTAGTCAGAAATCAGTATCACTGGTCTGAAATCCAGGTGTTCGCAGGGCTGTGTTCATTCCAGAGGGTCTAGGGGAAAATTCATTTCTTGTCCCTTCCAGCTTCTAGTGGATGCCAGCATTCCTTAGCCTTTTCAGTGGCCAGGTCACCTGCATTCCTTGGCTAATGGCCTCTTTCTTCATCTTGAAGATGGAGGTCAGAGCATAGCATCTTCAAAACTCTCTTTCTGCTGAAGTGATCACGTTATCTTTCCCCTTCTATCTCTGGGTGTCAGGTTTCCCTCTGCTTCCCTCTTATAAGCATATATGCTATGGCATTTTTAGCCCACCCAGATAATCCAGAATGATTTCACCATCTCAAGATTCTTAGTTTTCCAAATTAAGAAATTAATTTTCCAAATTAAGAACATTTGCAAGTTCCAGGGATTAGGACCTGGTACCTTTGAGAGGAACCATTGTTCACTTGTTCAGCCTACCACAGTCCACTGGCCCATCAAGATTCACATTTATTCCACATGCAAAATACATTTACCCCATCTCATCACCCCAAAGTTTCAATCCATTGCAGCATCAGATCAAGTCCTGAATCTCATCTACACATCATCAGCTCAAAAGTCCCAAATTGTATCACCTAAAATTACTTAAATCAGGTATGGATGAGACTCCAGGTTTGATCTATCTGGGCCAAAATGCTTCTCCATCTGTGGACTTGTGAACTAGAAAACAAATTCTCTTCTACTAAAGTACAGCAATGAGACAGGCATTGGGTACCAGTTACAGATGTTCCCATTCCAAAAGGGAGAGAATGGAAGGAAGAAAAGAGTTAACAGTCCCAATTTTGAAATCTAGTAGGGTACACATTATTAGGTCTCAAGGCCTAGGAATAATCTTCTGTGTCTCAAGGTGCCAGCCTCTGGGCCTGCAGTTTCATCCTCTGGGGTATTCCATATTTTTCTTGAAGAGAAGCATATGTTTGCAGCTGAAGACATCATCAATCTGTGATGCCAGGTTCAAATGTCAGAGTCTTCATTGAGCAGTAGGAGATGTAGCTGTATTGGCAGCAATGTTTTGCAAAGTTTGAATACAAGGACTGGTTAAGATTCCTGTAGAAATCCTACTAGTTCAACAGGCCACTTATTGCAATGGCACCCAGCAGTTTACCAAGGATTAAGCATTCAGGCTGGAGAGACAGGTCAGCTTGAATCAGGATCTTGTCTTTGCCATTTACTGGCCATTTATCATTTTTTTCTTTTCCTTTTAAGTTTCAGATTCATTTATAAAAGGGAAAAACTCATACCTACCTTATAGGATCATTGTAAAGATTTAATTAAATGGAAAAAAGGGTTAGGCATATAGAAAGAGCTCACTAAAATAGCCCTAAGAATCAACAGTGTGCTAATCTGAAGCCCTGTCAGCACATTTCAGCAACATATTCTAGGCTCTACAACGTCATACAAGATGTTGAGCAGTTTCAAGAATTCTTTACAGCCTAGAAAAATAGTTATATTAATAAGAATAATTCTCATATCTTTATAATATTTAAAGAGTTGTCTGTCACAGACACAGTCTCCTTAAATGCAATCTTTTTAATTGAGGTATAAAACATATTAATTTTGCACTTGAGGAGGAAATAGCTTAAAAAGGGTTATTGCTCCTCCTAAATTTGCATATATGTATGGTCTATCAGAAGAAGAAGACAAATGGGGTAGGCTTAATCATGCAGTGTTCTTAAGGTTGTAAACAATGAGGGAGTTGGGGCACAGGCAAGCCCTCACACCTGCTGATGTGGTTGTCAGGCAACAGAGGAAGTGATTTAATGGTTGCATAGAGGCATGTCTGCTAACAGAGTCCTTATTATGAATGCCCGGACAAAAGGGCATTGAAGAACTTCAAATCAGTGTATCTTGTTATTGGTTCCTCCCATAGCAGTCTCATTAATTATTTGTTTTTTGCAAGGCCAAATAGCACCTGAAACCTTAAAATCTGTGGTCTTTATTTTTAATTATAGAGGGGGGAAAGTAACAAGCTTGTTTATAATGTTAACGCCGACAGTGTAAAAAAATTTCCAAATCACTGACTGGGGAGGTGGCAGATGAAAACCTTGTTTTATGTACATCTTGCCTAGGGAAAATCAGTAGTAACCACTTCATGTAGTAGTTCATTCTAAGTAAATTTGACATTGAGATAAGTATTACAGATAAAATTGGAGAGGAAATGGTGAAAAAACAAAAACAGCAAGGAAACATTAAAATTAGCATAAAATAGATTAACAGAGATAACAGGTGAATTATCACACTCATAAACAGGTTAAATATCCCTGTTAAAGAGATTCAAATGGGGTCAAAATCAGTCTCTGAACCTGGATGTTCACATTTGTATAAAACAAAGGATAAAGGAGTTTAAAGATAATGAAAACTGTTAAGGCATAGAAATTGAAATAGGGAGCAACATTTTTATCAGAATTTAAGCTATAACAAAGTATAAAACAGTGTAGGATGTAGCACTTAAGAAGCTTTATGTGGTAAATAACATGGCATTCATCTGTAAAATGTTCAATATCTTGATGTGAGTGGTAGTTTTACTGATGTATACATAGTTTTTAAGTGCATTCTAAGTACTTAATAAAGTAATTCTTAATTCAAATACAAAAAAAAAATCTGTGGTCTGAATCATTAAGTGGACCTTTGGTAACCTCAACAAAAGAATGGGAACAACCTTGTTTTTTAAATGAGTAACTCATGTAGTTACATTACATAAACCTAACCAATATTTGCCCTTGGACTCTATTCCCAATTATTGGGAATAAAGTTGCTCAATTATTAATGGTTTACCAGGGGTGAATTCTGTACGCAGAGACCTTCAAAGCTAGCCCACTATCTCATTTACTTTTGAAGTGAGCAAGGAACTTATTTTCCAACTTTCTCCCAATGCTGTGTTTTGTAGGTTCCAACCTAAGAGGGATAACTGCATGGAAGCTGATTTGGAGGTCTGTGCTCCACCTATGTGTTCTCACATACTTCACACCTCACTTCCTGGTCTGCTGCATTGATGTCCCACTCACCGAGAATTTCCACAGGCCCCCAATGTCTTCACTCCTCTCAAAGCAGGTGGGCTCCAGCCCCTCTTCCAGACAGCTTCTGATGGAGGCCAATCCACTAACGCCAGCTCCAATGATGGCTACTCTCTTCCCCATGGTTGCCTGTGCAAAGACCCATGAAAAGAACATTTCTAGCAATAGTATTGCTGAAAAATTTTTTTTTTTTTGGTATCATTCTTTGGCTTAATTAGAAAATTTAGGGGCACCTGGGTGGCTCAGTCGGTTACGTGTCTAACTTATGATTTTGGCTCAGGTCATGATCTCATAGGTTGTGGGATTGAGCTCTGTGCTCAGCGGGGAGTCTGCTTGAAGTTCTCTCTTTCCTTCCTCTGCCCCTCCCCCCACAGGAGCTCACCCTCTCTCTCTCTCAAATAAATAAATAAATCTTTAAAAAACTTTATTTTTGCACCAAGAAATCAATATTAAAAAATAGATCAGAACTCTTTTTACTAATCTAACTACATTTTGCATTTCTCTGATTTCTAAAGAGAATGTTTTGTTCCAAAAAAAGAAGCACTTTGTTTTTAGTCAACTCCCCCAAATTAAGAGACTGATGGTCTAGCATATATGTTTATCTTTTTTGCTTTTGGCCTTTTGTCATTAATTTTCCACCAGACAGAGTGAACATGAGAAAGATAAGGAGATTCACAACTAAAACACATATGCACACACCAATACCCATAAACATGTATGTATATATGACTGAAGAAACAAATATGCATGAGTGTGTGTGCACCCACACATTTATTTCTTCTTTCTCTTTGACATAAGATTCAATGAGGAACAAGGTCAGGGCATGTCTACATTTCAGTATATCAGGCAATCACCCCATCTCTCCCCTACAATGTTCTCCACCTTCTCAATTAAAAAGAAAAGTCAGGTCTCTTGTCTAAAAAAACTTCTTTCCACTAGCTGCCACCCCCACCTCCATTCTCTTTTTTAAAAATTAGATTTCCTAATCTTTTCCTGTTTCTGACACTATCTTTAGGACTTGCTGTTACTTCTCTCTATTTTTTTTTTCTTTTTAGACAAAATCACGCAGATACATAGTGAAATAGACTTGAATGATAAGAATCTTGACCCTTACTTCTCAGGGAAAAAAGATCTAGCTGAATTATATGTCATTCTCATTCTGACCACATTTGGTATGAAATATAGATTCCCTTTTCCATTTACCCATCCCTCTCCTCCCTCTCAACCCATTATAATATCACCCTTTTCCCCTTTTCTACCTTTTTCTTTATCTTCCCTTCTGTATGTTTAAGTCCTGTCCAAGTCGTTTGGGCAGTTGGGAAGGAAAAATATTTTCCCTGAACCAGCACTTCATGGAAACTATTGGAAAATGGGAGGAACTGCTTTTATTTATTTTTATTTTTTTTTTTATTTTTGGGGAGGACCTGCTTTTAAAGGGGAACCTCACTTCCTGGTCTTCTCACAAGAGCCCACACCACCAACTGCCCAGATAGGCTGGGCTCTCCCAGTCTTCTGGCTACCTGGTGACTGGTTTCCCTTTAGTCAAGGTAAACATGATCCACTGCTTACACTTTTGGATACTTGGCCTGGGAGTCAGGCAGTTTCTCCCAGATGACTTCGGTTTTCTGCTCTATTTTATTGTGTGTTATTTTGAAGTTTACCTTATTTTACTCAGTCCTAATTTTTTGGGGGGTATCTCCTAGTAGCCCCCTTAATACTGTAGAAATCTAGCTGCTTAGTTGAGATATCCCAGCAGTGAAAATGGGTTTTCGACATTCCTTCCTCCTGTTCTCTCCTTTGACTCTTGTGGTCAAAGGCCTGGAATTTGCAAATTGGTATTTCTTTGATTCTGGGGACAATGTTTCATCATGGAAAAGATCAAATTTAATAAATTGATCCATTAGTACCAGGTAAAATTATGTTGGTGATAAGACTAAATGAGGTGCACCTAACTCCCACTCCTGAAATACAGTGTAATTTCTAAAAATCAATTCCCTATCAAGTATATTCTTTATCACTTAAAATCATGACACCTCAATTATTCTACCCAGTCAATCCCTTCACTAAGCAGGCTATACTTAGCATAAACTGGCATATATTTAATTTTTGAGGAACTGCTTTTTTATATCTTTTGGAGATGGTAGTGCTCATCTGTAAAGTAAATGTAGTTAAGTGAACAGTTAGACTTCAGATTTTCATTCTGTCACTTAGAGCAGTTTGGCCTTGAGAAAGTCATTTAAAATCTCCAGTTCTTGGTTCCTTCATTAATGAAATAGGGATACTACACTACTATCATCTGTCTTGCTCAGTTGTTGCAAGGATTATAGGATATTTATGTGTATAAGTATACTTATATTTATACATATACACACACATGGCATGTAGGTGGCAATTACCCAATGGTGAATGTGGGGTGTAGGTAAGATTTTTTTTTTAATCACAGGGTTCACTAAATTTTCTAGGGCTGCAATTCAGACCACATGATTTTATCTCCTCTTATTTTTCATAAAGCTCTTTTTAGGTTTAATGCTAATCCTGAGGATCTCTTCCTCAGGAACATTCCTGTAGCCTTGTTCATCTAAGGAGGGGAAGGACACACCTAATTCCATCTTGGCCTCTGATGTTTTCTCTCTCCAGCAGGTGAAAAAGGCCACTCTTCCCCTCTGCCTTTTCCAGGAGTATATTCCATCCGTGGCAGACACATTTACTGACCCTGATCCCTCTCCTGGGCCTCTCAGCCTAGTTTTGCTTGCTGTAGCTTTCTGCAAAGCTCTTTTTCATCTTCAGAATCTCAACTGCCCAGGCTTGGTTGGGGCAGTGGCCACTCCCTGCTTCATTGCCCCCTCTTTTCCAAACCTTTAATGCAGTTTCCTTCCTGTTCTCTGGATTGGGGCCAGTTAGAACATTTGGTAGAGCAATTTAGCTCAGAGGAGTCTGGCACTCCTCAGAAGCAGATCAGGTGTGTCCCAAGCTTACTCTTAATTCCTGGCCACATTCCTCACTCACTATTTTTGACTGCTCTTCTAGACCCTTCAGTTTCAGGTTTCCAGGCAGAAGTTTGAATGTGAGTGCTTCAGTGAAGAGGACTGACAACTGAGACTTCCTGAAGGAATGTTTGAGTTAAGCACCAAGACTGTACCAGCTCACTCTCTTTTCTCTCTTCCTTGATTTGTTCAGTTCCCATAACTGCATAGAAGAGGTGCTTATAGAAGCTTGTAAAGAGATCATCATTTTGTATGTATCCAGGGAGATTCAGTGCCTGGTACCTCCTTTCCTCTTGCATAAGCCTAGAATTGGGGTTGACAAACTTTTTCTGCAAAGGGTCAGATAACAGATACTTCAGCTTTGTGGACTATATAGTCTCTGTTGCAACTACTTCACTCTGCCGCTGTAGCTGAAAACAGCTGTAGACAATATGTAAATCAATGGGCGAGGATGTGTTCTAATGAAACTTATTTATAGACCCTGAAATTTGAATTTCATATAATTTTCACATGTTATGAAATATTAGTCTTCTTTTGATTTTTTCCCCCAAATCATTTGAAACTGTAAAAACCATTCTTGGCTTGCAACTCATACAAAAAAAAACGGGACCAGATTTGACCACAGGTTTACCCCTACTTTGGAGAAATTACGTTATTCTAGTGAACCATTGTTCAGAGTATTGCAGGACTTCTGTGAGGTGATCTTAAAAAGCTTATCAGTTATTAGTTCCATCTGTTTACTCACCTGCTCACATACAAAGATCCAAAGCCCCAATGAGATGCAATAATGACGAAGAATGATGTAAAATGAAAGTTTAAAAGTCCAACAGAATAAAGACAAATCCAAGTCAAACAAGTCCTTAACTAACAAGTCCCACTGCTATATAGATTTCCTTCAAGAAAACTGAATCCTACTTCATAAGAGATCATTGATTTCTAACACTGGGAATTCTTATTTAAACATATGATTTAGGGGTACCTGGGTGTCTCAGTTGGTGAAGCACCTGCCTTTGGCTCAGGTCATGATCTTGGGGTCCTGGAATGGAGCCCCGCGTCAGGCTTCCTGCTCAGTGGGGAGTCTGTTTCTCCCTCTCCCTTTACCACTTCCCCCACTCATGCTAGCTCTCTCACTCTCAAATAAATATAAAAAATCTTTAAAAAAGTGTGAATTTATCATATGATTTCACTTATTTGTGGAACATAAGGAATAGCATGGAGGACATTAGGAGAAGGAAGGGAAAAATGAAGGGGGGAGGAATCGGAGGGAGAGATGAACCATGAGAGACTATGGACTCTGAGAAACAGACTCAGGGTTTTAGAGGGGAGGGGGATGGGGGGATGGGTTAGCCTGGTGATGGGTATTAAGGAGGGCATGTATTGAATGGAGCACTGGGTGTTATACGAAAACAACGAATTGTGGATCGCTACATCAAAAACTAATGATGTATTGTATGGTGACTAACATAACATAATAAAAAAAGAATTAAAATATTAGTATCAAAAAATGTGTGAATTAATAGACGAGCAAAGGAAACTTTATGTTTCTAGATATGCTTAGATCTGAATCAGAGTGTTGTTGAACAAATGTAAAATTTTTTTCCTAAATAGATAAATGTTTGACACTTTACCTACGCAGAAAAGCACATCTTACAGATGGTTAAGTTATCTGAATTACCTTGAGGAGGAAACCAAGGTGACATACGCCTACTATCTGGCCTAAATGGGTTTGCAGTCACAAGGGGTCAGAACTAAGGAAGAATATCCTACCTGATGTGTCAAGAAGTGAAGAGAATTAAGTCAAACTCTTTTAAAATCTGTAAAGATGAATATAACAAAGCCAAGATGAGCCATCAATCCAAAATGCAGGAAGGGGTCCCAACAGGAGAAAAATCAAGGATTTGGAACTAGATGTAAAGGAAAAAGAACAGGAAGGGCTCATGAACAAAGGGAGAAGTTCTTGGGAATTAATACTACTGAATAAAATGTCTATATGTTGCTTTTATTGGTTAATTTGTGTGTGCTACTTGAGTGCACTGTTCTGGTTAAAATATACCAGGTGTAATACCAGTGTTGCAAGTATAGTTAACCTTTGAACGATGTGGGGGTCAGAAGCGCTGATCCCTTGTGTAGTTGAAAATCTGTGAGTAACTTTTAACTCCCCAATATAATATGATTCATATTATTCCTATATATCCAAAAGCTTCTTTTCCTGAATAACATACAACAATATGTGAAATTATTCCAAACCCATAAATAAGAATATATTCTGTGTGGCTGAAGAATCAGAATAGATGTTGATATAAAATTGGGTCACCTCCTTCCTCAGGATCAAAGGGAGTGGTACTTATGACCTGTTAATAATATAGTAATACTAGCTGCTAGTACTGGAAATGTAAGTAATAATATTATATTTGTAATTAGAACACATCAAACAAATAGTGGTGTTTGGTATTGAGACATAGTTGGTGGTTATATATTGATAATTGTAGTAATAAAATTGATTGCACCTAAAATCGATGAGACACTTGCTAAATGTCATGAAAAGATAGTCAAATATACAGAAGCTCTTGTGTGGGCTAAATTACTGGTTAAGGGCAGACATACTGTTCATTCCATTCCAGCACCTCTTCAATTATTGATGAGGCAAGTAGACATAAGAGTGATGGTAGAAGAAGTAAAAGTTTATATTGTTTATTTGAAGAAATGCTGTATCAGACACTATGGTTATTAATGGTACTAATCAATTGCCAAAGCCCCCAATTCTAGCAGATACGACTATTGGAAAGATTATTATGAACGTGAACAGTAACAATTATGTTATAAATTTTATCATTTCTTTTTTTAAAAAAGATTTTATTTATTTATTTGAGTAAATTAAATCATTTCTTAATAAAGCTCCAGGTTGACCTAATTTAGCATGAATAAGAAGACTTAAGGAGGTTCCTACAATTCCGGTTCAAACACCAAACTGTAAACATGATGTGCCATATCTTTATGGTTTGTTAATAGTAGGTGGTTTATAAAAATAGGTAAAGTGGCTGAGTAAGCATTAGACTAAATCTAAAGACAGAGGTTGAATCCTGTTTTTACCAAGCCCTGTGATGAATAACAGATTGAACTTCAAATTAAAAAAAGGAGCTTCAATTCTGTCAGGCTTGTCCCATCTTTCTCCCCTAAACCCTGGAGAAGACTGAATCCAGTTGACTGGCATATTTAGTGAGGATTTAGCTTAATTCAAGTGTTTGATTTGCATTTAGTTGATGTAAGGTAGCCCGCAATCTGTATTTCAGGAACAAAGATAATACATGCATAGAGCTTTAAGGGTGTTTTGTCTATGTTAACTTAAATTCCTAGTCCAGCACTGATAATTTTGGTGTTAAGGGAAAAACTAATGTTGATACAATAATGAATGGATGTAAAAAAATTACTTGGCTTATATTTGCAAATTGTTATTTTATTTCTGTTATTTATTGATGGAAATGGTAGTGATGTAGAATAATTTAGTTATGTCTAGAACTATAGATTAAGTAGGCTGGAATAGCTTTTAATATTGGTATAATAATGCTGCTAGTTTTAGAAAATTATTCATTTGGGTAAAAAAAAAACCCAAAACCTGTGAGTGGTGGGAGGATTCCTAGGGATAATATATAATCAGAAAAATCATAGTGGTTATTAAAGGTATTCTATTTCATGTGTATGGAAGTCTTGTGGTAGATGACTGTAAATAAATAGTACAAATGTAGTAATGTTAATATAATGTAAATGAATAGATTTAGAGCTATGTTACTTGGTTTATAAATCATGATAGCTCTAGTCAGTCTAAATGGCCAACTGAATAGGCTAGATTTTTATAGTTGTGTTTGGTTAAGCCCTCCTCATTCTCCTAACTACAATTGGTACTATACCAATAATTAATATATTTAGATTAATTGATGGTGAAACTTGATATAAAACTGATGGTGAAATTTGATATAAAACTGATATGTAAGTTTTTGTCACGTCAATAAAACTGTTTGATCATTAATGGAATATCTTGTATAACTTCTGGTACTCAAAGGTAGAATGGGGAAAATTGAAGTTTTAGAATAAAGGCTACTGTAATAATAAAGGGTGCTGTTGGATTAAAAATTTTTGTAATTGTTCATTGACCAGAATATATTAATTTAATAATGATAGTTATTGTGAAAAGTACAGAGGTGGTGGAGAAATATTTAATGGATACTTCTATGGGTCATGGATTACAATTTTTAATTAGAATTAGAATATGGTTTATTACCTTTATCTTGAACATTTTATAATTTTTGAAACTTTCGTTGACATTTATCTTGAAACCAATTCAGATTATTAATTAGTGTGAACTTAACATAATGATTATGGTGCTTGTAATAATGGTAAGTGACATAATAATAAAGATAAGAGGACTTATTAGTATGGAAAGAATATAAACCATTTTGGGGGTATTGGCCCAATAGTTTATTTAGCTGACCTTACCATAGTGTGATATGGTAACATGGAGATTTTTAAATTTTTAGGATTAGGTTTAATCCCTATAATTCTAGAAATAAGAGGGTTTAAGGCTCTGTTATTTATTTTACCAAAGTAATTCTTTTATCAGATATATTTTTAATGTTTGTGGCAGGATACTTATTTTAGTAATGTGAATTAATACATATCATATGCATAATGCTAGCGTTAGTGATAAATTTTTTTTGTAAGAGATGTGTAAAAAGGTCACATCAGCATTGTGGATATGATGCTTGGATTCATAAAAAGAAAATAGAAGAAGGGTTTTAATAGTGAAGTTAATTGTATACATTTCTGGTATGTAAGTATTGTGAAATTCTAGGAAAAGAATTGTTAAAGTATTTATTATGATAGTGTTGGCATGTTTCTGCTAGTAAAACATAGAGCAAATGGGCCTGCTGCCTATATGACACTAAAACCAAAGACAGATTCTGATTCTCCCTCTTAAGTCAAAAGGGGCTCAATCAGTTTCTGCTGGGGTTGGAATGAATCATATTATGGCTAGCGGTCATGATAAAAAAATTGATCATAAATACTCTTGAGTAATAATTAGGGTTGATGATGTAAATGATCCATTTACTAGTAGTACTGATAACAGAATAATTGCTAGTGTTACTTCGTATGAAATTGTGCTACTGCTCGGCATACACCAACTAAGGCATATTTTGAATTTGAAGCTCATCCTGATCAGGGAATAGAATAAACAGCTAAACTTGCTACAGCTAATATGAATAATACACCTAGATATATGTTGATTAGTAGATATGGTATGGGTAATAAAATACATATTAAGATTACTGTAAGGGCTAGGATAGAGGCTATGATATAGATATCAATAATGTTAATGATTGTAAAGATTCTTTGATAAAGAATTTGAGGGCATTGGTGATAGTTAAGGTGGATGATGAAGACCGACAATATTTGGTCCTTTATGAAGTTCTATATAACCTAATACTTTTCATTCAAATAATATAAGAAGTGCTACAACAAGTAAAATAAGAATAATTAACAGAAGATTAATTATGAATATAGTGTTAAGAAGAGGATTTGAACCCCTACTTAAAAGTTTTGAGTTTTATGCAGTTACTGGACTTCCACTTTAACAAGCCCTGGTCTTGGTCTGGGCTGATAGAAATTAATTAGATTAAGATTATATCATGTTTTGGGTTGAAGGCAATTTTCTCAAGTTGGCCTTATTTCTCTCAGTTTTTGTTCCTATGGGGAAAAATATTAAATAGAAACTGATCTGGATCACTCTAGTCTGAACTCAGATCATGTAAAACTTTAATCATTGAACAAAAGGACCACTAATAGTGGTTACAACATTGGGCTGTCCTGATCCAACACTGAGGTTTTATAAACTCTAGAATGGGATAGGTTTGCACTGTTATCCCTAGGGTAATTTGTTCTGTTGATCAATTTTGGATCAATAAGTGATAACACATATTTTGAGTAGTTTGGTCTAAATTTCAATCAGAAGTTATTTTATACTCTGAGATCACCCCCATCAAAATTATTAATCCACTTAAATTTCTATCATTTCTCAGTGTGGTTAAAATGTTTATATTTAGACTAATTAAAGTTCCATTCTGATCTTGTAATTCCTGCCTCTTTATAGAAAGGTTAATTTCACTGACTGAAAGGAAGAGACAGTAAAACCCTCATGTGACCATTCATGTAAATCCTTACTTGGAGAACAAATAATTATGTTACCTTTGCATGGTTAGGATACTGTGTTTGTTAAACACACATCACTGGGTAGGCAGTGCATCTAATACTAGAAATGCTAACAGTGATGTTTTTGGTAAACAGGTGGGATTTATGTTTGCTGAGTTCCCTTTACTTTTAAAAATCTTTCTTTTGGTGCATGCTTGTGTTGGATTAACAATTGATTTAATAAATAGTTAATTATTAGGTTAAATTTATTTAATTACTATCAGTGGTTATCTGATCTGATAGAAGTTTGTAACAAGGAATAATTCTTATTACTAGTATTATACTAGTATTAAAAGTACTTATAACAGTATTCCTTTTGTTAATTGATTAGTCCAATCTTATATTAGGAGTTAATTTTTCTTATTGGAATTAAAATAAAATTGTTGAGCTTGAATACTGTCTTAACTGATGGCTGCTTTTAAGCCAACTGTGGATTTGTAAATACTTACCTGCTAAGGAAGGTTATTTCCTATGTCTAAAGAGCCACACTTTTTAGATTAACATCTAAATTTATGTAGGACTTATTACCTTTTTAGTTAATTTTAAAGTTGAAATGAAAGTCTCTCCTGGAGAGTCAGCTATCCCCCAGCTCATCAAGTTTTCACCTGTATTTATAGACCTTCTCACTATTTTGAACAAATGAATTTGTTCCTTAATGTCTGAAAGTAACTCATCTGGCTTAGGGATATTTGACTTAAGTTCTCTTCGTGAAATTGTTCTAGTTAATTCATTACACAAAAGGTAAAAGGGTAAACTTTGTTCTCTAATATTTTAAGTACTTATTTCATCATTCTCTTACAGTATTTTTTCCATAGCACCCACTAAGATTTCTACCCCCCATACTTATCTTTGTAAATAAATATCTTATTTCATTTAAATATAATTGTTAGGTGTAGTTAAACTTTGGTTGGCTTTAGTTCAAAGTGGTCATTTTAGGGGCACCTGGGTGGCTCAGTGGGTTGGGTGTCTGACTCTTGGTTTTGGTTCAGGTCATGGTCTCAGGATTGTGAGATCGAGCCCCACATCAGACTCTGCGCTCAGTGCAGAGTCTGCTTGAGATTTCTCTCTCTCCCTCCCCCTCCACCCCTCCCCTTGCTTGTGTGCTCTCTCTCTCAAATAAATAAATAAATAAAATCTTTAAAAAATGTGGTCATTTTAAGTTGAAATCTCCAGAGCGTAAACGAGGTGCTTTATTTACCCCTTGGTTTGTCCAAGAACACTTGTCGCCTCTCACATGTTAGATAATTATAAATAGTCTTAAATATGAAATTAATATTTGAGGAGGGTGACGGACAGTGTGTGTGTGCTTCATGGCCTAATGAAATGAAGTTCTCTGTTCCTAAATGACTACTAACTCCTCCTTAGTCTTTTGTTTCATAAAGGCTTTTGCATGATATTTAATGTTCTCAAAGTAGAATGAGTGGCCCATTTCTTTCCACCTCATAAGCTATACCTTGACCTAATATTTTTATGCTGATATTTATGCCTATTATAATTCCTTTTAGGGTGGATTGCTGAAGATGGTGGTAGATAGTCTGGATTAGCAAGAGACGGTGAGGTTTATCTGGATTTATCAATCCTAGAACACGCTGCCAAGTACTTTGAGTTTTAAGCTATTGCTAATAGTACTCTGGCGAATAATTTGTTATATTAATTATTTGGGCATAGTGTTGAACATAGTGGGTATCTAATCCCAGGTTGGATCTTAGCTATTGTGTAACCAGAAATATTAAAGTCACTTTTGTAGGTTGTTTTGGTTTTAGTTGCAGCTTCTTATAGTTTAATTAAAATTTAACTTTATTATTAAATTATCTTAAGCATGCTTTACACCAAAATTTTATTAATTTGGGTTAACTGCATGATTGTGGTGGCTGCTACAAAAAATTTACCAACTCTAATAACAAGTTAATATAACTTAGTCAAACTTTCATTTAGAACAATTTTTATCACTGCTTTCCTGTGGGGGTGTGGTTAAGCAAGGTATAATGAAATACTTCTTATTGAGCTTGAGACCTGCTCCTTTTATCTTTGCTGATCTAGAAGGCATTCTCATTGGGATGCATATACCTGCATGTGTAATTTGATACAAAATTAATAGAAAGAGTGGGACCAAGCCTATGAGTTTAAGGAGTTTTATAAACTCATCTAGGCATGTTCAGTGCCTTGTTTTAGTTGGTAAGCTACATTAACTAAATCAGATCTATAGAAATTCCTTTCCATTTAAATCTCAAAATATTAAGTGCTATGTCAGTTTTGAAAGCAGTGAAATTAAACTTAATAAAGAATAAAATTTTGGGTGTTGAGTTTGAGAAGTTCTTTATAGATCTTGGATACCAGCCCTTTACCTGTAGAGTATTTTGCAAATATCTTTTCCCATTCTGTGGGTTGCCTCTTTGTTTTGTTGACTGTTTCCTTTGCTGTGCAGAAGCTTTTTATCTTGATGAAGTCCCAAAAGTTCATTTCTGCTTTTGTTTCACTAGCTTTTGGAGATGTATCTTGAAAGAAGTTGCTGTGGGCAATGTCAAAGAGGTTACTGCCTATGTTCTCCTCTAGGATTTTGATGGATTCCTGTCTCACATTAAGGTCTTTCATCCACTTTGAGTTTATCTTTGTGAATGGTGTTAGAGAATGGTCAAATTTCATTCTTCTGCATGTGGCTGTCCAATTTTCCCAGCACCATTTATTGAAGAGACTGTCTTTTTTCCATTGCATGCTTTTTCCTGCTTTGTCAAAGATTATTTGACCATAGAGTTGAGGGTCCATATCTGGGTTCTCTATTCTGTCGAAAAGTGGGCAGAAGATATGAAATGACACTTCTCTGAAGAAAACATACAAATGGCTAACAGACACATGGAAAAATGTTCATCATCATTAGCCATCAGGGAAATTCAAATCAAAACCACATTGAGATACCACCTTACACCAGTTAGAATGGCAAAAATGGACAGGAAAGAAACAACAAATGTTGGAGAGGTTGTGGGGAAAGGGGAACCCTCTTACACTGTTGGTGGGAATGCAAGTTGGTACAGCCACTTTGGAAAACAGTGTGGAGGTTCCTCAAAAAATTAAAAATAGAGCTACCCTATGACTCAGCAATTGCACTACTGGGTATTTACCCCAAAGACACAGATGTAGTGAAAAGAAGGGCCATATGCACCCCAATGTTCATAGCAGCAATATCCGCAATAGCCAAACTGTGGAAAGAGCTGAGATGCCCTTCAACAGATGAATGGATAAAGAAGATGTGGTCCATATATACAATGGAATATTACTCAGCCATCAGAAAGCATGAATACCAACTTTTACATCAACATGGATGGGGCTGGAGGAGATTATGCTAAGTGAAATAAGTCAAACAGAGAAAGTCAATTATCATATGGTTTCACTTATTTGTGGAACAAGGAATATCATGGAGGACACTAGGAGAAGGAAAGGAAAAATGAGGGCGGGGGAATTGGAGGGAAAGATGAACCATGAGAGACTATGGACTCTGAGAAACAAACAGGGTTTTAGTGGGGGGGATTGGTTAGCCTGGTGATGGGTATTAAGGAGGGCACGTACTGCATGGAGCACTGGGTGTTATACAAAAACAATGGATCGTGGATCACCACATCAAAAACTAATGATGTATGGTGACTAATATAACATAATAAAATTTAAAAAAATAGAATAAAAATTTTCTAGCCCACTAAGCTAATATTTGGAAAAAAAATTTAGTGCTTTTATATTTTATTTAATTAAGAGTTGGGCTAGAATATGTTTTGGTTGAAACTATAATGGGAGAAAATATATAAATTGTGGAATAATTAGGATTATTTAGGTCTTAGATGTGTTTTTATAGAATCTTATTTTGGGGGTTTGGCAGGATAAACATATATTATACAGAACTAAAAGTTTATTGGGAGGTGAGGAGGTTTGCCAAGCTAATTTTGTTTGATGATAATATGTGTACAGATTTATAATTAAGTTTTTATGTGTCCTATGAGCATTGACCAATTAATACCTTATGGTTATAATGTTGGTAAATAATATTCAGTTTAAGCTCAGCTACAAGTTGCTTGACTATGTTAAGGCCTTTGATGGCCATCGCTGAGTAACAGCATCCCCCCCAAATTAAAAAATACCACATGTGTGGCACCGCAGTTATGTGTGAGCGTGAGCTGATTAGTCATTAGTCCATTGGGATGTCTTATTTAAGGGAATGGATGGACAATTTTAGGTGAGATGGTCCTGAAGTAAGAATCAGATGCCAGGTATAGTTTCCCATTAAACCTCCTCACATATTATGGGGCCGGAGAGGAAAGAAGTGTATAACCTGAGTAGATTGCTGGTTTCTCAAAGCTTGGTGATTAAGGAGAGAAAATGGCTATGATAAACATAGTGACAAAGATTAATTTGACTAACTTGTGCTATGGATAATCAATAATGTGTTGTCTTATGTGATATTAATGGTGATATGTGGTATATACTATTCATGTGGTCTGGGGTTTTATGTATGATACACCATCAAATGTATTAAGTAAGATGAGTAGTTTAATGTACATCCTTATGTGAATGGGGCAAATAGTTTAATGTACAATTGTATACAATATTATGTGTAATTAAACAGTATATACTAATAAAATAAAATAAAAAAAGTATGTGGTGGATCACATAATGCATGATGTACATAGTGGGTTAATTTTTATTTTTTTCCTCAATATTGAGTTAGCATATGACAATAATGATTCTTGTTTACATATAACAATACAGGGGATAGTTTAAGTAGAATTTCAGCCCTGGGTACTGATGGTGGAGCTGAGGGCTCCTTCCTTGATGGTCCTAGGGAGAAATTTGTCCAATTTCTGGTTTGGAAGAGTAATAAATATACTACAGGGACTCATAATTTAAGAAGATTACATTCAGTTAAGCTTGTAAGTGGTATAATCACCAGGCTAAGAAGAAACTGTAGATCAATTCTAGTTGGCCAATAATAATAAACGCATGCTCAACTGGTTGATCTCTAATACATGTTAGTTTTAAAAGGCCTGCTTTTAGAATCCAGAGTAAGCATTGGCTTGGGGGTCATAATATTATGCCTTGTTGTTTTGATGTATGAAGTCTTGGAGTTGTAGCTAAGAGTAGAAGGAAAAGGTTTGAGCTAAAACATCCTGTTTGCTGAGAGCAGGTAGTAGGATTGTGTAAGCATGTCAGACTGTGTTAAATTATTCTACACATTTTTCCTACTGAGTGAGGTTGCACGTTGCTACTTGGATGACGACCCTAGAATGCACTGCTGAAAAATACAGTGGTTTATGTATGTGTTAAATCTCCTGAAATGGTGCTGTGGAGAGAGTGCAGACTGGCATGGCTGGCTTGCCCGTAGCTGTAACTTGCTGCAGGTCAGCAATGGTAGTGAGAGCAGTGACTACTCCGCTATACTTGAAGATCAAATCTACATCTGCCATTTGGTACAAATAATGCATATCTGGCCCCATCAATCTCCTTAACCTTTCCTAGGAGAGAAGCATGATCTGCTCTGTATTTTGAAGACATTTTGGTTTTGGTTTTATCTTCTAATTGACTTATAAGAGATGGGATGGATAACTCTTGTGGTGCTATGTTGTCCTGTCTGGCAACTCTTAATGACTGGAGAGTTTGTATGAAATGACAATGGCCTTTAAAAATTTAAACCAGATCCCCAGTGTTCCTGTGGAACACTCCAAATATGCAGCCTCTTCAGTGTGCACATTCTGAAGCTAACATCTCAAGAGGGACATCTTGTACAGGCACTGCTAAGTTAGGCTGAGACAGTCCATTGCACTTTCTGCTACAAACTTAAGAAGAATTCTATATTTTAAGTTTTATATTAACAGGAGTGTTGTGTTCATTTCCAAAGACGTATTTTTTGTGTGTCTTCTATCTGTTATGTATCTGTGGGTCCTGGATCAGTGATGTAAAATTATATAAAACATTTCCTTTTGTGGATTTATCATTAGTTAACTTCAATTGTGATGATAGTGATGATGATAAAGTGCTTCCAGGTTTTCTCATTAAAGAAAAAAGATATATACTGTTTGATGTAGCAATTTTATTCTTGGGTATCTATCTTACAGAAATAAAAATACAAGCATGTTTCTATATATTGCATAAAGAAGTTTATTTCTATGTTGTTCAAAGTGTGAAAAAACTGAGGATAGAATGGATGCTCTTTGTTAGAGAACTGGATAAATTATTCCATCCCTTCCATCAGATGTTTGCAGGTACCAAAAAGTGTGAATTAGAGCTGTAACAGATGGCTTAGAAAAATACCCCATAAAGTACTAGAAAGAAAGAAAAAAAAGCATGGCATAGAAAGTGCCCATGATATGATCCTAACTTCAAAGATAAACAATGATTTTTTAAAATTCTGCATACGGATGGACAAACACATGCACCATCACTCATGCAATCTGTAATAGACTCTGATTAGGGAGAAAAATATGAATGGACATATACCAAGTTGGTAATATGCTTTATCTTGTGAAGTAATCATGTGAATGGATGAAAAAGCTAGGACCAAATCAATCACTTGACCAAAAAAATTTAAAAAATAAAGAAAACTGAAGTGAAAATATCCTGATCAGGAAAAAAAATAAAAATAAATATTCTAGAACTAGGAAAAAGACTGTCCATTTCATCCTGGAGCTAGCAAGCAGGTGAAAATTGCAACAGGAGGGTGAAACAAAGTTTGGCTGTGAATCACTGTGATTTTTGACCCTTGGATGAACTGATATGAAACAGTGACTAGTGACTTAAAAGTCAGAGCTACTGTGTGTTAATACGCAAACAATGAATCATGGAACACTACATCAAGAACTAATGATGTAATGTATGGTGATTAACACAACATAATAAGAAAAAAAATAAATAAATAAAAACAAAAAAACTTTGAAATTGCTTTAGAAAGCTTAAAGTTTATGAAAATGTTACATGTAATGATAAAAATGTTTTAGTGATGAATACTGTACAGATCAATCTATAGTGATGATTATCTGCAGATCAGTCAAGTGGGTTTGAAGATCAGAATGCATTTATTTATACGAAACCTAGTATGTTTGTGAACTAGTTTTGCTGGCTTGACTTCTGAAGGTGTTAGAAGAGATTCAAACGTTCTTTGATCTTTTCGTCAGAGACCAAGAAGTACCCTGTTTAAGCACACAAGTTAATATTTTCTGATGAGATAAAAGTCTGTGGGAATACAATCATGGGTTGATAAGTTATAGCAGAAAACTGCTTTCTGTCTTGTTGGAAACAGGACATGCTTCGCTTATCTAGTACAGGCTCTACCAAATTTGTGGGATTCTTGCCTGCTTCTGCCTTACCTATAGAAAACTCATATCCAGAAATAATAAAGCCTACCCTTTGAATTGCTTAAGATTAATTACCTTGTTCACTTCAAGAAACTTGTAGCCCCCTGCTCTGCACTTAGGCCTCTGCTCTGCACTTTATTACCTAAAGTTTTTGCATTAATAAACAGGAGAGTCTAGGAGTGGCTTGGGGAGTCTATCCTCAGGCTTCTTCTCACCTCTCTTGACTGAAAAATAGTCTCAAGTCATTACTTCTGCCGCCATGGGTTTTACTGGTCAAAGCCCACAAGATAGTGGTCAGAACCCACAAAAGTCAAAGTTATTATTTGATGGCTATTTAATTAATTAATTTTATTATTATTACTATTATTATGTTCAGTTAGCCAACATATAGTACATCATTAGTTTTTGATGTAGTGGTCAACGATTCATTAGTTGCATAAAACACCCTGTGCTCATCACAACACGTGCTCTCCTTAATACCATATGATGGCTATTTTATAGTAAAATGATCTTTTTCTTTTCATTCCAAGGACTTCCTTAGGCTCAAAGAAGCACCCACTTATTTTGACATCTCAACTTTCACTGTACTGAATATCTACTGTCAAAAGAAAATTCAGAGAGATTTACCTGATATGAATATTTTCTTGAGTGAGAAACAAAATAGTCTTGAACAGGGAGAGTTCAAACCCAAAAGTGTTATGAAGCTCAGAGGCATTATGTTACAGGGTGGCTTATAAAGTGAAAACGAGGAAGTTGTTTAAACTTTACAATGATGATGATGATAATCACTATCAGATTATTACAATAGAAGTTTCCAGATGGCAGGGGATTGTTTAAAAGTGATTATCTTATCCCATTTTAGGAAGATGACACATTTCATTTATGATTTTTAGAGTTAAATTGCATTTACATTTATGAACTAAGCTAGATTAAGTTTTGCTTAAGTGGCTTAGCTGGTTTTGTCTGCTCAGAGGATCTTTAAGGCTGATCTCCACCTTATTTTATTTTGACACTATCATGCCTTAGCTACCATTATCATTGTAATTGCACAATGATATTTCATTTCCAAAAATAGATGATAGATTTTTCAGAGTGTAGGAGTCATGTTTTTCTTCCTTCCTTGGATTTTTCTTGGCACAATTCCTAGCACGATGCCCAAGGCACACATATATTCTTATCAGATTATTTACTGAATGGTCTGAAGTTTTAGAAATAGGGCCCAGTTTTAGAAGCAGAAGTCTAGTACAGGAGAAGGGGCTATGATTTTTAGCTGTCTTCCTTGCAGTCAAGCCCATATAAAGTTATGAAACTGACAAATATTGTTGTACTGCTTTTCACTGTCCTTCACCTTGATAATATCAACCATTGTGACATCATTGTTAAGGATTTTGATCAGACCTGGAAAAAAAAAGGTCCAGTAACAAAAATATTTTCTTTCCAATTGGAGACCTTGTATTCCTGGGAAATAAATCAATCTTTACAATAAAAAGCAAGCATTTATAATTTTTGATTTATAATAAGAAATATATATTTGGTCTTCATCCTCATTCCTGGCAGAGAGTTCCTAAAACCCTTGGAATTGCTAAGTGATGAGAGTGACAAAGGAATCTTTTGTCATATTAAGGAAGTGACTTTGGTTCCCCCAGGTCACCTAAGAATGGCAGGGAGATGCAAGAGGAGCCAACCATGGTGCTTAAGAGGGTTGGAACTTTCAGTCTTATCCTCTTGCCTCTTGGGAGGGGAGAGGGTCTGGAGGTCCCCATCAAAGGCCAATGACTTAATGAATTCATTACTCCATAAAAAACCAAAAGGACTGGGCTGGGGAGTTTCTGGCTTGGTGAACAAGTGGATATTTGTGAAGAGTGGCATGGAAGCTCCACACCCTATCCCCATACCTTGCCCTATGCATCTCTTCCATCTGGTTGTTCCTGAGTTATAGCCTTTTATAATAAACTGGTAATTTAGGATGTAAAACATTTCTTTCAGTTCTGTGAGCTGCTCTAGTAAATAAATTGAATCCAAGGAGGAAGTCATAGGAACCTCCAAGCTGTAGTGAGTCAGTCAGACAGTCACAGATGCTTATGACTGGCATCTGAAGTGGGTGAGGCAGCAGTCTTGTGGGACTGAACTCTTAACCTATGGAATCTGATGCACTCTCTGGGTAGATAGTGTCAGAATTGAGTTGAATTGTAGGACACCCAGCTGGTGTCCAGAGAACTGCTTGGTGGTATAGGGGGATTCCCTCTTCCCCCTGCCAAATGTGAGAATTGCTCTCAGTGCCATAATATTAGATAAGAATGAGATTAATGAATAAACAATAGGCAACATTTATGCATAGTCTCCACAATGAAAGTCAAAATTACCAAACAGCAAACTTGTTAGTCTTTTTAGTGGTGTGTCAAACCAACGAATTATCCAAAGACTCATATATGAGCTGAAAGTCTAGGTAGAAATCTACCTAGCACCAAGGTTCAACTTTTTCAGTCTTCAGAGCCAGGAGTAAGACTAAGAGATGCCTGTGGGTAATATGATGGCACTCAAGACATGGCAGGAAAGAAAAGACAAAGAGGAAAAAATTGAAGAAGAGTGATTTAGAATCAGACAGATCTGGTTTGGAACTCAGCTCCAGTGTGTACTAGCTGCATGAACTTAAGAAAATTATTTCATTTCTAAATCTTTTTTAAAGCAGTAAAACAGGGATGTAGACTACTGCAGAAGGTGGTCACAGGAATAAATTAGCTGATGTATATGAAACTTGGCAGAGAGTATTTTTGCACACATACTCATTTAGCAGCAAAGCATGATCATTCTGGAAGAAAGCACAGCTGGTAAGGAAAATAGAGGCACAAAAATATATTCTGTTTAAGAGAAGCTTTCTTAGGTTAAGACAGTGCATGTTGTAGCTCTTAGTAGAAGTAAGCAAGTAGCTTGAGAATTCAAGTGGTGAATCACTGAAAGTGGCCTTTATTTAATCACTTATACCGAAGCCAAACTTAATCTGTTTTGCCCTGATACATGCGTTTGAGGATTAAAGATTCATAAACATTAGTGAACACCAAAATGAACTTGAATGGATTATGAATGAACATAAAACAGATTCCATGACCAGGCTTCATCCCAAGCCTACTGGATCAGAAATGAAGGGCAAAGTCCAAGAATTAATCACTTCCCTTGTAAAACCTCACCTCACTCACTAGCTCTGAAAGGAAGAAAGCAAAAACCTTCCCCAGGCATGAGAACTGCTGAGTTGAAGGATCAGAAAAGTCCAACATATAAACTTGACCAGACCACACTAGATTTGGTACCTTTGTACACAACCTACACGTTCTGGCTACTTTGGCTAGGTCCTTAGTAGGGAGCAACTGCACATTCATATAAACACCCTGCTTCATGTCTTTTAGGGTAGTGCTACTTATGTTTATGCTTAATTTAGCTACAGGGAAGGCCATCTGGCTCTTATTCCATAGTGTGGGTTTGAGATACTCTGAAATTCTTGTGTAACTTGCATAAAGTCTAGAATAAAAAAATTGCTTCTTCTATCTATTGGATATTTGACCTTGGGTAAATTACTTAATGTTTATGAGCTGTAAGTTTTTCTTTCATAGAATGGGGAGATTAATAGTAGCAACTTGATAGAATTATGTTATAGTAGTAAATTACTACATTACATGACTATTTTCTATTCTAATCAAGATTCTGAAGGCTCAAATAGACAAAACTCATGGAAACAGCATTAATTCTATAATGTTGCCATCTAGAAAGCTTAAATTATAAAACTACCCAGTATAGAGCCTGGCATAAAACAGGTTCTTAGAAGTACCAGTGCTGTCTCTAACTATTTCCTTAACTCATGGCAACTTTTCATGTTCTGCCTTGCTTGTTATTTTGCACTGTTATTATTATCTCTTGCATTATTATTTAATTTCCTGTTTGTCTTGTCTTTCCAATTACACTTTAAACTCTTCAAAGAAAGAGAATATATGTTACACTGTGGTGATATCCCCATGCCTAGCATAGGACCTTGAAACAAAAAGTAGTCAATAAAAGTGTCATTTGATATAGGACACCAAAAAGAGTAATAGAGAGGAGCGACAGGAGTTTGTGGTGAGCAGAAGTGTGTCAGATGTAGAGTAGTGCTCATGTTATGGATGCTTAATCTCTTCCAACAGTTGGGCTGTGGCTTCTGCAAAGTCCTATCTTCATCTTTCAAACTTCATTTATCTAATCATTTAATTTGAATACATATTTGAAAAACATTTAAATAATGGAAATAATCTTAAAAGATACAGTCCTTCAGGCTGGCTTCCCAGGGAGAGGTTGGGAGAGCTTTAAAGAGGACTTGGTAGGAAAAGGGTGGTGGTTAAGCATGTAGAGGCAGAGATTTATTGGCACCTGTGCACTTAAAGGTCATGCTTCCTCATGGGTTGCATGTCTAGTTAGCATGTTAAATCTCCATCCTTGGGCATGATTTTTAATATTATAATGAGGGAGAAAGGGTGAAAGTTCAGTGCTGGGGTTGGTCTGGTTTTTGCCAGTCTTTGTAGTCAAGTCCTTTTTTGGGTAAACATTTCTGCCTCTGCATTCCTGCAAGATATGCTACTCAATGGGCATAGAGTTTTAGCTATCAAGGAATGCTGGATTTGGTGGTTAAGGCCAAGGGAACCTGAGTCCAGTCCCTGTTCTGTTTCAGCTGGATTTCAAACACAGGAACTGGACCTCTAGTTCTATAGAAGAGTTCAGACAGATGAAATTTGGAATGTCTTAGTGAGAATGAGAAGCCCAAACTGAGGGCATAGGTGTGTAGAAATGGGATTATGAGTTGTAAAATAACTGTATATAACTCCAAATGTATGACTGAACATGAGACGTTTTGGACTAGATGAGGTTTTACCTATATTGGCTGGATCTGGCACTTAAGGTATAGAGTATGAATTAAAAATTGAGTGATACTTGATGAACTGTAAAAATTGCTCAAGCCTGTTTGGAAGCCTCAGTCAACTGAACTTACACATGTTAAGTGTGCTTTGCTTAGTAAAGGATTGTTGTGGATCCACCTGAGTTATGTTTTAAATGGTTTAGGTTAACTTTGGAAGAAGGGGCACCAGGAAGCAAAGCAGTGAGGTCATTTGAGTTTTGGAGGCTCAAACCAAGAGATTAGGCAGCACTGATAAACCCAGGCACACCTGTGGCCAGGAGGCTGTGCTCTTGAGTTCTCCAACCCATCACACTTCTCTTCACCCTTGGAAACCCTGGTAGCCCTGTGTACTTGCAACTCCGTAATTGGCATGATGTCTCCCAGAGATTGAAGGAGGCCAATAATGACAGTGTTGGCTTTTCCACTGTGGAGGGGAGACCAACATATTTGTAGAGGGAGATCTGACTGTTGCTGTGGATTTTGAGGATGGGTTCCTCAAGGAAGGGTAAACAGAAGGACTAACTAGTGGCAAAAATGACAGCATCAGTGTTTTCCTCCTTGGTGCCATCTTCAAAGGACACTACTGTTTCTGTAAATGCCTTCATATTTGACCTTGTAATAATGTGGCCTGAGAGAATGACATTGGGAAAATCACTATTACTATGGAAAATTGCTGAGCAAACTGTTGAAATTAAAGAGGTGACTAGGATTCTAGGATATGTTGGTTCTTCATTCAGGTTTAAATTGTGCCTTATTCATCTGGCCCACAGGTACAAATATTTCACCATATTGTTTAGAAAATGTGTTCTCCTTCCTAAAAAGATGAAGCCATGACTCCAAAAAAGGGCAGGCAATTGTTTTTGATAGTAGTATGTGTGAGTTATAGATAAAACTGCCTGTACTCTTGTGTCAGATTACAGGCATTGGTGGTAGTCATTGGCATTGTGGTGATGGTGGGGCAGCCACCAGGAATGAAAGTATGAGGAGGTGGGGAGTCTGAGCCTTTAGCAAAGCCCAGAAAGTGAGTGAGAGATGAAGTCCCAGTAGCATTTGGGATAAGGAGCTGAACCTGCTGGGGTTTAGTTCCCTAAACTCTCTCTTTCAGAGTCAGCCTGGCTGCAAGAAGGTCATCCTCTTTGCTCTTCCATGCAGAAGAATGAGCTAAATGCCAAATCTATGGTACTTCTATTGCTATAAATGAAACTGACATAATTTCACTGTAAAAAGAAGAGTCCCTGGTCAAGTATATTATAATTTATTATCTTATTATTAATAAATTCTTTGTCTTCTCTTAAATTGAATATATGTTAGTAGGCCAAAGTGCTTTGTATATGTGGGGAAATCTCTCATGACTTTAACTATCAGGCATATAATTAGGATAATCTTTTGTAATGGGGAAATTACTAGAGGTCATCATCTCCTTAGATAACCTTAATACAGATTTATAATCTGTGGCCCTCTGACTCTGTCCTTGGTATCATTCTTCTGTGGGAAGTAAAAAAATACCAGATAGTTTGTGTTGATTTCTGGGAAACAAATGCTGGGGAAAGTGAAAACATCAGATAAGTATACAATAAATCTTGGTTGGTACTATCTTTATTTTCTGACCTTCCTTGGTCCTCAGATCTTTGGTTCTAATGCATGTCTGGCTGTATTACATAGACTAAAGGCGAGTGGCTGCAGGTACTTAATACACTTCTGTTCCGCATTAGAGTTGCACTAAAAGGCTAAGGATATCAAAGTAAAACTTCTCTCTAACTCAAAATTGATGACTGTCTAGATTACAAAAAAAGATGATAGACCTTTTCTAGATATTCTATTGGGAGTTTAGAGTCTAGGACAGTGCCTCTTTATCAGTTGATAGCCTCATAAGCAAGACACTAACACAATGAAAAATAAAAATACAATAAAGTTCAAATTGGAGATATATTCCTTTAATAGACTTAACTCTCTCCACTAACTATGTACTTGATCATGCACAAGTCATTTAGATTCTCTAGACAAAAGAGTTCTCATTTATTTCAGTGTATCTCACACTGTTGTCCTAAAATGAGATATTGCACATAAGGCCTCTGGACATGGAGAGGCACTAGGGATGGTGCAATGGTATTAACCTGAGGATTCTGTGCATGGAGTTCTGGGATCTTTCCATGACCAGGTGTGAAGAACCTTCTGAGCCATTACTTCTGTTTTTTTTTTTTTTTTTTTAACACTCTCTTTATAGGAATGTGGTCTTGAACATGGCCTTGAACATAAAACAGATTGTGTACATATTGAAGGGAAATGAATAGATGGAAAGAACTTTGGGAATAAAAAAAAGTCAGTAAAAATGTGAACATGTGAGAGATACTGAAGTTGACCTTAGAAAACACTACCAGATTTTTCATGTTAGCGATACATAGATCTGCAATAACCCATGGTGAATGTTTAGAAATGAATCCCTTTTCTTGGTTGAGAAGATAAATTTTGTACTGTAAAAAATATGAGTGAGTCATAAAATATCACACATGCGATCTAAAAACTCTTCCAAGATTGCAGCTAAGCTTCTTTTCTGATTTTTTTCCCCCTACTTTGAACATAGTGATTGAGTTAAATTATCTTATGTCTACAGCTTGAAGCTGATGGCGGTACAAGAGATAAAAAGTGATTCATTTGTGATCACCTCAGAAAACTGCATACAAGGAGCTATTAAACATAAGCATGAAAGATTTTTTTATGAGTTTAAGAGAAAGCAAAGAGTTGGAAAAAAGCTGAAATGGAAGGCAAAGCCTGATGGGATGTGCCAGGGACACCTGGAATCCTCATCCAAATGCTACAGTTGATACCTGGTGTAATAGGCTTCCACCTAAAAATAGCTTGAGGGCAGTTGCCCAGCTGATATCTGCTTCATGTGCACACATACAACCACTGCTCAACTCCCTAGGGTAAGTTTTAGTTTTCAAGTTTGACCTGTAACTTTCCTAAGATCTTATGATATCCTCTCAAGAAAGAAGAAATGATTTTATCTTTTAAAAAATTTTATTATTAAGGTATTTTTTTAATCCTGGTGTAGCTAACATTCAGTGCTATATTAGTATCAGGTATAAAATATAGTGTAGAAACCTACATATTTTAATAGAGCTTGATAGGATATGATTTTATATTAAAGCTTCTAAAACAAAATAAATAAATGTAAAACTTTGCATTAAATATGAACACAAATTTTGTTTTATTTTTGTGCTTGGCTACAGATTAGAAATAACCATCTTGCTAACACCTTTTTCTTCTCTTCTGCCACCTCTGCTACCCCCTCCCTCCTATAGAAACAGAACACAGGAGTTTTGGAATCAAATAGATTCCAAACCAAATAGACTGGGGGTAAGAAAGGCAATAGAAGCAAATGTTTATGGGTCTGGAGCATGGAGCTGAGCAGTTTCTTGGATGATGGCATCTATTTTTTCTATGATATAGGGAGAAAAGTCATCTGTTGAGAACAAGTGGGCAAGTGGTATAGGAAGAAACTTTGGGAAAGTGTTAAAGGTAGGAACTAGCCACATGGCTTGCCTGGGGCCCCAGGGACTAGTTGGGTTTGAGGAGCATGAATTTCTAATAGAACATAATTTGTTCATATGCAGTAGCACCTTCTGGGTGCTTGTGTGATTTTCCGCCAGGAGTAATGTCAATCTAGGATCTAGGATCTAGAAAGGGGATACAACTGAAACTGTGCCCCACAGGGTTAACGAGCTTAAAATTATCACCAGGAAGAACCCCACTGACCCCCACCCCCCTCTTCTTCACAGGAATGTTAATCTTATCTTTTAGAGGCGAACAACAGGGAGAGCTCCAGTGGCTAGACCAATTCAAGCTCAACCACAGACTCACACCTGCACAGATGGATTATGGAGTGTCTGACAGTTAAATCTACCCCATTATAATGTTAAAATCTCTGCCTAAAGAGGAGCACAAACCTCCTTGTTAATGAATAACATATGATACATGTATAGACATGTTTCCTAAGTATGCATGTATGACCTTATACCCACATTTACATGTGTTGACAAAACTCCCCTTTCTGAGTATTTATCCTAACCCTAAATAAAAGAAGGCCACTCAACTGCACTCAGGGAGTCACAGCTTTGGAAGTTATTACCTATGGTTCCTCATTGCATCTAATAAATTTTGCTTTGGCTGACAATTCCACCTGGTTTAGTCTCTATCTGTGTCTCACTGAGGAGCGAATTCACATTCATTCAGTTACATAACAGGTGAATTGATCCAAGATTTATGTTTTCTTAGATGGGTCCAACAGAAGAAGGGTGGTGGAATTGTGTTTTTTGTTAGGAAGGTTGCTGAAGTGAAAGACAAGAGTCCTAAGCTGTACAAAGAAAGAAATGAAGATGTGAGAGGATGGGCTCAAGAGTCTGAGTGTCCCAATAAAGTAGAGACCTGGTGTGGTAGGAAGGAAAGTTATGGGATGAATTGTGTCCCCCCAAATTCCTTTGTTAAAATCCCACCCCTAGTACCTCAGAATGTGACTGTATTTGGAGATAGGGTTTTTAAGGAAGTATTTAAGGTTAAATGAGGTCATGGGATGGGCTCTAATCCAGTATGACTGGTGTCCTTATAAGAAGAGGAGCTATGGCACAGACACATGGAAGAAGGACCACGTGAAGACAGAGAAAAAGCAGCTGTGAAAGTTAACTTTAGGTCTCAACTTGCCCGGGATAAGTGATGCCCACATAGCTGGTAAAACATGACTTCTGGGTGTGTCTGTGAGTTTCTGGTTAGTATTGAATCAGTAAAGTGAGTAAAGATCCCCCTCAAGGAGGGCACGTATTGCAAGGAGCACAAGGTGTTATACATAAACAATGAATCATGGAACACTACATCAAAAACTAATGAAGTACTGTATGGTGACTAACATAACATAATTAAAAAAAAAAAGATTCCCCCTCACCAAAGAGGCTGGCCATCATCCAATCCATTGAGGGCCTGAATAGAACAAAAATATGGAGGAAGGGTAAATCTGCTCTCTCTCTTTTTCAGCTGGGACGTCCAACTCCTGCCCTCAAACATTGGAGCTTCTGGCTCTCAGTCCTCGTTCTCCAGCTGGCAATAGTGGGCTTCTTGGCCTCCATGATGATTAAATTATAAGTTCTGGGTATAAACAAAAGATTTGAAAGAATACCATTTTATCTCACCCCCCTAGCCAGGTGGGCTTGTCTCCTCATTGGGGAGACAGAACTGGAAAGTGTGGTTCTGGCCACCCTTCCCTTAAATTCTCTTGATGGGAGAGAGGGATGAATGCACTCCAGGGACCCACAGATCTGGGGAAGAAAGGACCTGAGCCTCCTGCCCATCCTTATAGATGCAGGGAAGCACCAGGAAGCTGATAAGACCCCAGAGCTTCCCAGGTCCGGCATGAAGTGAATGTAAAAGGCAAAGTGCCTTAGGCAGCCCCATCTAATGTCCCACCGTAGAATATAAAAGGCAAAGTGCCTTAGGCAGCCCCATCTAATGTCCCACAGTTGGTGTTTAGAAAAAGGAACAGGTTTTGTCAGGTGTCAGGGAGGCCTGAGTGGCTGAGAGAGCTGAGCTTCATGAGGTCTTGAGGTGAGAATGAACAGGGCACAGGGATGACCTAATGGTTGAATGACAGAATTCCTGACAGACATGAGGTAGCGTCAGCAATGTGGGGATGCTGAGCAAGGACCAGCTACATCCACTTTCTTGTCACCAGAGCACCCGCTGGCTTGGAGCTACCTGAGCCCTTAAACATCCTGTCTGGAGGATGGTTGGGGGGACAACAACTGAACTGACTGAGAAGGTTTCTGTCATTGGGCAGAAAAGGGGCTTGTGACAAAAATTAAGTTGTTGTGGAAAAATACAGTTAATATAGAAAAGCTAAATGTCTTGCATATTAGAATTTGTGCTTGTGAATAATCTTCTGTACAGTAGGTAATATTTATTGCTTAATATATGCCAAGAACCATGCCAAGTACTTCACATCAGTTCCTCAGGCTTCATCTCCTTGGAGTTGAAATAAAATAAAGGCCCTTTGGGACTAATCCTTATCATCTTGTTCCTCTTATCTTTTATATCCAATTTTCAAGACCTATGGCATCTACATCCAAAATATACATTGACTCCATCCACTTTTTTTTTTTTTTTTTGCCTGGTACCACCATAGTCTAAGTGACTCTCAAAGCTGCCAGGTACAGAGACCAGAAGGCAACAGGCAGAACATAGAAAGCTAAGAGAGAACTGCCCTGGCAAACTTTGATAGTGTCTTAAAAGGGGTTACTGGGAGAGGTACTTACACATTCTGGGGACTGGGGTTATCAAAGGGAGGTTTTAAGGCAAAAGAAAGCAGGCAAGGTCTTGGTCAGAATTTGTGAACTTGGCAAGAGATGCCGGTCTTGGAATCTGTTAAAGAACAAAATTCAACTGAGTAAATTTGAAGATCTAATTGGCTTTATTCAGCAGTTCATGGACATCATTGCTTCTAGTAAATGGAGGGGCACTGGGACGAGCTGTACAAAATGGAAGGATTTTGTAGGCAGAAATGGGGTGGGACACAGGTCATTACCAAATGAAAAGAAAGGATTGTTTCAGGCAAGGTTACCTTCCCTTACAGGAAGATAGGGGGTCTTACCATGCAGATTACCTAACTAGTGCTGGCCAGAAAAATTCCACAGATTCGTTTAAAATTCCACTCCTGGGAGAGGCTGAAATTGCAGTTAGGATAGGTATTAAATTTTGGTGGCGCTTACTATGAGTGACTCCATTTTGGGCCTTTTTTTTTTTTTTTTTTTAAATAGAACACATGGGTCTGTTCAGAGTTACTGTTATATCAGTTAATCCCTGGTCTTCTCTTGGAACATTTGGGTCTGATGAAGGGATGGTTTGTGCTGCACATCATGGTGTGGTATAGTCTATCTTGGTACAGTTCACTACCACTTCTTTCTTGGGCTTGTGCAACAACCCAACCGGTCTCCCTGCTTCTAAACTTTCCCACCTCTAATCCTTTCTTAACAAAGCAGCCCAAATGATCTTTTTTAAAACTTCAAATTGGACATTATTTTCCTGCCTAAAACTCTTCATTGATTTCCCATGGGACTTGAAATAAAACCCAAAATTCTTGGTACAGCCTGCACTCCTGTCAACAATTCCAGTATCATCCTGAGCAACACACCCTGCCCAGACCCCACCCCCTTCCCCACCATGTTCCATCCATCCCACCTGTTTTTAAGGACTCCTTACTGCCTCTGTGCCTTCAAACACGGTGTCTCCTCTACCTGAATGGTCTCCAACTCTTCCGCTGCTACATTCCTACATAAACCCACATCTCAGCGGAAAGAAGCCTCCTAAATCTCTACTTTATATTAGGTCTTTTTATGACATGATCTCAGAGCCTATTATATTTCCTTTCATAGCATGCATAACAATTTATAACTGGACACTAATTTGTACATTTATATGTTTAAGATTGCCTTGCCAGTAAATAGTAAACTCCATGAGCTTACTACTGTACCCCTAGCACTGCTTGGCAGACAGCACTTGATAAGTATTAATGATGAAGGATAGTTGGTAGAAAGGCAGGCAGGGACAAGGGCCCCCACCCTAAGAGGAAACCACCCTTAAAATGATTTTATACCACCCTGGAAGAAGCCCTCCAACCTTTCTCACATGATAGATAGATGACAAAAACCTGATCAGATGACAGGCTCATGGAGGGTTAATCAGATTAAAACAGCTCACCAACAAGCCCACAGAACCCCCTAGACTTAAAAACTCTGGGGGCAACACTCTTGGGTTCCCTCCCTCTTTGGGAGCTTTGGACTATCACTCAATAAACTTTACTATCGCTCAATAAACTTTGCTGCCCACCACTCTCCATCTGTTCTATCTCTATTCTTTGAAGCGGTGTGACCAAGAACCACAGGCACTAAAAGAAAAGAAATCCTGCAACATTAACTTAATGACAAATGAAAGAATTGCAGGGACTGTATTTGGGCTTGGTTTTGGAAAAGAATCTGGGTGTCCTTCTGATGCCCCAGGCTCACACTTCTCCATATACCTAAAGCTAGCTCGGTCTGTTTGGTCTTGATTAAGAAAGGTACTCAACCTAATTTTTAAAAATTTTAAATAGGGATATATCCTTCCTACAACAGATAAAGTTGTTGTGAAGGTACCATATGTATAAGGGTTTGTAATAATCAGGATGTTTGCATGAATGTAAGATCCTGTAACCAAAGTGTGATGCCCTCATGTTACGAGCCTAAAAAGATTAGAAGTCGCAGAGCTTAACAATCAACAGTTGGGTAGGTTAGAGTTAGAAAATTTGGGTTTGAATCCTTGAACTTCACTTACTAGTTCTGTGTCCTTGGGCAAATGACTGTCCTTGTGCCTTGGTTTCTTTATCTATGAAAAAGGAATAAAAACCCTTACCTTCAGAGCGCTATTATATAGATGAAATAATGTAACACATACAAAGTGCTTGGCTCTTAGGAAGTGTTAAAAAAATTCAAGTAGTAAATTTGAAGATCTAAGTGGCTTTCTTAAGCAATTCGTGAATTAGGCAGCTCGCCAACCAGCAAGTAGAGAGATGCTCCGAGGAACTGTACAAAATGAGTTTTTTATAGGAAAGAAGGTGGAGAAAGGAAGTTATTAGCAAAGGAAAAGAAAGGATTATTGGATTGTTACATCTTTTTGTTTTTGTTTTTATTTATTTATTTGAGAGAGAGAGTGAGAAACATCTTGAGAAGGGAGAGGGTCAGAGGGAGAAGCAGGCTCCCAGCCAAGCCGGGAGCCCTATGTGGGACTCGATCCCAGGACTCCGGGACCATGACCTGAGCCGAAGGCAGTCGCCCAACCAACTGAGCCACCCAGGTGCCCTGGATTGTTACATCTTTTTGTAGGGAAGGGAAAGGCTGGCTTTTCTTTCTTTCTTTCTTTTTTTTTTAATTGGAGTACAGTTGACACAGAATGTTACATTAGTTTCAGGTGTACAACATCGTGTTTCAACAAGTCTATGGGTGAGGCTACGCTCACTACAAATGTAGCTACCTGTCACCATACAAAGCTGGTAGAATAGCATAGACTATACTCCCTGTGCTGTAACTTTAATCCCTGTGATTTATTTATTCCATAACTGGAAGAATGTGCCTCCCACTCCCCTTTGCCCATTTTGCCCATCCTCCCACCCACTCCCATCTGGTAGCCATCAGTTTTCTGTATTTATGTGTCTATTTCTGCTTTGTTTGTTCATTATTTGTTTTTTGGATTCCACATATAAATGAAATCATATGATATTTGTCTTTTTCTGTCACTTGTTTCACATAGCATCATACTCTCTAGGTTCATCCATGTTGTAGCAAATGGCAATATATCATTCTTTTTATGACTAATATTCCATTATATATATATATATATATATATTCCCCACATCTTATATCAATTCATCTATCAATGGACACAGGGGATTGCTTCCATAGCTTGACCATTGTAAATAATGCTGTAAACATATGGGAGCATATATCTTTTTGAATTAGTGTTTTTTTTTTTTTCTTTTGTTTTCTTCAGGTAAATATTCAGAAGTGGAATTACTGGATCATATGGTGTTTCTATGTTTAACTTTCTGAGGAAACCTCCATACCATTTTCCACAGTGGCTGCACCAGTTTGCATACTCACCAGCAGTACATGAGGATTCCTTTTTCTCTACATTTCTCCAACACTTGTTATTTCTTGTCTTTTTGATGTGAGCCATTCTGACAGGTGTGAGGTGATATTTCATTGTGGTTTTGACAGAGTTTTTATTTTTTTTATCATGCAGATTACTTCACTAGCACTGATCAGGAAATTTCAGATTGACTGTTAAAAGATCACATTCCTAAAATAGGTTGAAACTGTAATTTTTGGTTTGCCATCCTTGGGGGCAAATGATTCCATTTAGGGCTTGTTGTTTTTCTTTTTCTTTCTTTCTTTCTTTCTTTTCTTTCTTTCTTTCTTTCTTTCTTTCTTTCTTTCTTTCTTTCTTTCTCTCTTTCTTTCTTTCTTCTCTTTTTCTTTCTTTTTCTTTCTTTCTTTCTCTCTCTCTCTTTCTTTCTTTCTTCTCTTTTTCTTTTTCTTTCTTTCTTTCTTTCTTTCTTTCTTTCTTTCTTTCTTTCTTCTTCTTCTTTCTTTCTTTCTTTCTTTCTTTCTTTCTTTCTTTCTCTCTTTCTTTCTTTCTTTCTTTCTTCTCTTTTTCTTTTTCTTTCTTTCTTTCTCTCTCTCTCTTTCTTTCTTTCTTCTCTTTTTCTTTTTCTTTCTTTCTTTCTTTCTTTCTTTCTTTCTTTCTTTCTTTCTTTTCTTTCTTTCTTTCTTTCTTTCTTTCTTTCTTTCTTTCTTTCTTTCTTTCTTTCTTTCTTTCTTTCTTTCTTTCTTTCTTTCTTTCTTTCTTTCTTTCCTTCTTTCCTTCTTTCCTTCTTTCCTTCTTTCCTTCTTTCCTTCTTTCCTTCCTTCCTTCCTTCCTTCCTTCCTTCCTTCTTTCCTTCTTTCCTTCTTTCCTTCTTTCCTTCTTTCTTTCTTTCTTTCTTTCTTTCTTTCTTTCTTTCTTTCTTTCTTTCTTTCTTTCTTTCTTTCTTCTTTCTTTCTTTCACAGAAAAGCCCCATAAAAGTTTACTGTGATCAGTTTAGACACAGAAGCACACTCTGGGGAGGAGCTATGGGAAACCTATGGAAACTGCAGAGCCAAGCAGGTGTCTGTTATTTTGTAATTGTGGCTTAACAAAATAAAAAGTTGTAAAGAACTTTTATTTTTAAATTTTTTAATTTTATTATGTTATGTTAATCACCATACATTATTAGTTTTTTTAATTTAATTTTTTATTGTTATGTTAAGCACCATACATTACATCATTAGTTTTTGATGTAGTGTTCCATGATTCATTGTTTGCGTGTAACACCCAGTGCTCCATTCAATACCTGCCCTCCTTAATACCCATCACTAGGCTAACCCATTTCCCCACCCCCTGCCCCTCTAGAGCCCTCAGTTTGTTTCCCAGTGTCCATAGTGTCTCATGGTTCGTCTCCCCCTCCAGTTTCTCCCCCTTCATTTTTCCCTTCCTACTATCTTCTTCTTTTTTTTTTATTTAACATATAATGTATTATTTGTTTCAGAGGTACACGTCTTACACAATTCACAGCACTCACCATAGCACATACCCTCCCCAATGTCTATCACCCAGCCACCCCATGCCTCCCACCCCCCACCACTCCAGCAACCCTCAATTTGTTTCCTGAGATTAAGAATTCCTCATATCAGTGAGATCATATGATACATGTCTTTCTCTGATTGACTGAGATAATAGTGTTTTTTAAAACTATTTAATTTGGTAAAGACTTAAGTGTTTGAAATACCTGTAATATCCTCTGAATGCATGACTGTGCTTATTTTAAACTTTTCTGAAGAAGAGAATATTTCATTTTTGGAGTTAGTTTATGAATTTTTTTTCTAAACACATCTGTAAAGTGATGGACATTTTATGAGCAAGGAAGGACCTAAAATACTCCCAAATTTCAATATGTTATACAACAACTTAGGCAATTAATATTACATGTATGTTAGACCTTATTGACTTATAGTCTCTGTGTCTTCTTAAATAACAATGTGAAGCAGTCTTTTCTAGCTTATTTATTGCAAAACACATCATGTTCATTAGCCACTGTTGGTCCAGATAACTCTTATTACTTGGGGCTTTTCCTCCATTTGCCCACTCTCTTTATTTTTTGCTTTTCTTGGCTACAGTTATAACCCCTTAATGGAACACCTTCCTCTGTAGCTGACAGTTGGTGAAGGAATCTATTCTGGAACATATTCCATATCTGTAGATGGTGAAAGGGAGAATAAAAGGGAGAAAGGCATTAACTGAAATCAAGCTGTAAAGAAATAGGACCCCAGGATATCAGGAATTAAATTCCCTGACGTAGGAGAGCTTAGTGCTTCTGTCCTCAAAAACGTATTTCTAAGCGGTGGTCCAATTCCAATCAATATACGATTATAGAATTTTGGTTCCCATGTTCTTTGATGAAGGATCTCCAGAAAGAGTATTTCTTACCATTCTCTTTCCAAGCTGTAGATTTGTAGTTCTCAGTTTTTTTCTCTGTGTCATGGTGAAGTGGTGAGGGAAGAGGGACAGAGAGAAGGTTTTCTTGAAGAGGAATCAGCAGAGTCTAGGGAAACCAGAGCATTAGAAACAAAACTGCTGAATCCTACTCCAGCTCTGCAAATGAGTATCGGGAGCCTCAAGGAGGCTGGCTGAATTTTTTGAGGCTGCACTTTGTGCATCTTACCTTATTCTCACTGGGTTGGGAGAATAAAGAGGGATATTGCCTTTTGTGATAAGTGTAATATTGTATTTTGAAATATTAAAAGCGTAAGGAAAATGCAAATTTCCACCTCTCGTTCCCAGTGTCAGTCTGGACAGAAGCCCTCACATGACTTCACCTGTGGTAGCTCCGTGTCAGTGCGGCTTACTTTCCTGACTGTACTTCTCCTCTCTCCCATCTCCCGCAGATGGCCATCAAACAGATTTTTTTCTGATAGCTTGATGAAATCATGCCCCTGCTCTATATCATTACTGAATCCTCAACGTAACGAGCTTAAATGCCTCTGCCTAACATTTTTTAATTCCTAAAATATTTATCTAGTCCCTAATATGGACCTAATATTTACCCAGTTTCTAAAATATTCATCTAGTTCCTAATATGGCATTGTGCAAAGTGCTGGGTGTTCGATGACTAATAGGACACGGCCCTCATCAAGCTTGTAGACTAACGAGAAAACAGATGATTTCTGTCTCTGTTCAGGATACTATAACAAAGTACCACAGACTGGGTGGCTTATAAGCAAAAGACTTTTATTTCTCACAGTTCTGGAGGTTGGAAGTCTGGTGTCAGGGAGCCAGCATGGTCTTGAGTTCCCTCTTCCAGGTAGCAGACTTCTGTTGGATCTTCTTCACATGGTGGCAGGGGCTGGGGAGTTCTGTGGGGTCTCTTCTGAAAGGGCTCAGCTCTCAAGGCCTCCTAACCTCCAAAGGCTCTACCTCCTAACACCCTCACACTGGGGGTTAGGATTGAACATATGAATTTTGGGGAAACACTAACATTCATGTCATAGCAATTTCTTTATTTCCTTTTCAATGACACTGACTTATTTAAAAAATCATTTATCTGGTTTTGACATCAACATGTATTTGAGTGCCTGTTAAATGACAGGCACTGTTCTAGCATTTGGGGCAACAGTAGTGGATAAAGTTAAACGTTCACCCTCACAGTGCTCTCCTTCTGGCTGAGACTACTCATAAAAATAATACATACTTAGAATTACAGAAAGCAAAATGCAAAAATTGACTTTCCTACTCTATACCCCTCATTTCTTCTCCCCGGAGGTCATCACCATTAATGGCTTTTTGTATCTTTCCCAAATGTTCTATGTTTATGTCAATATGTGTGACTATTTTATTTTTAAGCAAATGGATCAAACTCTAACTCTACATAATGTATTTAATCAGGTCACACTTAACATCATTGCAATGGGTATGTGTCTTACAATTAATGCCATCTTACAGCTCTATTTGGCAGAATACTTTTTTCTTTTGTTTTTGGTACATAAAATAAGGGCAAGTCTTATGATTGCACCAATAAAATATGGTACAGGACTTGATTACAAGAATAGAATACAATACTGTACCCGTCAGGATTGCAGTGGACCAGTCTAATTATAGTAGACTGCAAGTAACACAGATTAAAAATGGTAGCTAAAAAAAGGAATGTAAATTTTCCTTATCTAACAAGAAGTTGAGGAGTTGAGAATGCAGAGTTAATGCATTGGCTTTAATGACCCACTAGGTCTCAGGCTCCTTTTTGTCTTTTTGCTTCTCATGGTGGTTACACATGGTGGCTCTTTTCTTCACAATAGAGTGACCACATTCCAGGCAGACAGAAGGGATGTCGTCTGCCTCTAACCCTTCAATATACAACAGTGGAGAAGGAACAGGTAAATGTAGTAGGAAATACCATTCAGAAAAAGGAAGGATGGGAAATGTGGCAGTCATCTGTCCATAGATTCTTGTCCATCAGCCATCTTGTCCATCAAATTCTGCCTGGTTGACATGGTGAGGACTCTGGGTCCTAGCTCAGGAGTAAGCTCATTGGTTAGGCAATCTGGAAACCCCTGCTTTGATTCTGCTTCCTGGAGACTCTCCCTTGTCCGTTGTCCTCTGTGGACCTGGATCTTTCCTCTCCAAGGGGAGGATTATGATGGATGCACTTCTGGGAATTTGCCCAGCTTTTGAAGTCCACTTATTTGGATGGGAGTTTGAGTGCACTGAGATTTGAGATTACTCTAGCACTTAAAAGCTTTTACAGGGCAGGCTTGGGGCTCCTTTGACCAATTTATTCTATTCAAATTTGCAGGTCTGCTGTCTGTTTGCTTCCAGTCATTTCCACACATAAGAAACAACCGCTAAAGATCTTGTGAAGACATGCTTTTTACATGTGAAAATTCTGATCTTTTTCCTACAAACTTCTGTGCTATCTTTTTAGATGGCTCCTGCTGTGAGGAAATTTGAGAAAATGGCAAATTCCATCTGCAACAGAAGCTTTCTGCTTTTATATGATAGTAGCACTGATTTTATCTCGGAAGCCTCTGCGTGTAATGCTTTCCGTTTGGTAGCAGTTGGCTTTCTTAACTCTGCAAGGCTACAAACTGGGACTGTGGCAGATGGCATTCTCCCAAAATGGGTGCAACGTTATCCCCAATCCTCCATGCTCTTCTTACAGACTTACTATGACACCTCTCCTACTGAATGATGGGTTCTAAGTTCCTTCCCCAAGCATCTGGGTTGCTTATGGCTACAGCAGAAGCGGCATTTTGTGACCTCCAAGGATAGGTCATAAAAAAGTGCTACAGCTTCCTTCTGTTTTCATAGGAGTCTCACTCCCGGAGCTGTGAAAAAGCCCAGGTCACATAGAGAATCTATGGGTAGCTGTTCTGGACAACAGACCCAGCTGAGGTTCTAGTAATTGCTCCCATCAACCTCCATTCATATGACTATTCAATCAAATGAAATAAAAATAATAATGGTCACTTTCACATAACACAGTAAGTAAACATCGAGATGTGGCATGTTGGATGATAAACACTAGTCTAGAAGATAATTAAATAAAATTGTTTTAATTATGGATTCATGAATTAAAGATATAAATCACTGTGATCAGCTAGAATCACTGAAGAATTAACCTTGCTGGACTATTATTTACTCTGAAAAACACTGAAGTTTTTTCTTTGCCCATATAAGCCAGAGTTTTATTAAGATAACAAGTAATTTTTCAAATGTTTGAGAAATCTCACTTTGCATACTTTTTGAAAGACAGTTGCTGATTTATTAAAGGGAATATAATATTCAAAACGGTAAATGGATATTTGGAAACACATAAGATTTCTTCTTGATCCCAGATGGCAATTGCAGGCCTTAGGTCCTAGCCCAGGGGGATCAGGCCAAAGGCAGTAGCTGCTGTCAAGTGAGCTAAAGCTTCCTTTTCATTTCAGGGTAGCTTTAGCTTTAGCTACTCACAAATTCCTACTCCTTTGGCAGAACCCTCTCCTCAGATGGGTTTTCAGGAATAACCTACAAACTCAGGAATCCAAATTAGGGGACATAATTGGACTAGAGATGTGGCCTTTACTGACCCAGTGATTTATGTTTATACACAGTATTTTATAAGGTGTTCATATATAATTATACTGTTAAATCTTCATAATAATCCTGAGCTGGCTTGGAGAATATTAACCCATTTCACAGAAAGAGAACCTGAAATGAAGTGAATTCCTTAAGGCTTTGAGCTAGTAAGCAGAGAAGACAGGATTCAACCCCATGTCTCCTCAATTCAAGCCTAGGTTCTTCTACTGTTTTTCCAAGAGGGACACATTGTAGTAGTGGTTCACACTGATTGCTGAAAGGTTTTAGGACCACTGTGACACTTCCTTGCTAGGACCACTGTGACACAGTCTTTACCAAATGTGCCTTCCTGTCTACCCACGTGATTATTGTAAGGTGTTGCTGCCTCAATACCATGGACATGATTCACTATTTATTAACTTGGCATCAATGTCTATTTAGATATTGCAAAGAAAGCAAAATATATTGGAAAGCAAACAAATTAATGTAAGTATATTAAACTTCCAATTTTTACTTTGTCAGATGTTTAGAATCCAAACCATGCTGGTTTAAACAGTAAATCTATTTAGAATTTAGGTACTTTTTTCTTTTTATAGGGAAATAGACTCTCTTCCCCTGCTGCTCATCCTATTATGGAAGGACTGACTGGCAATATCTTATTACAATCATGTATCTGGAAATGCTTAATTTATATCCTTATTCCCCAGTACAGTGCCTTGCGTGCACTAGACGCTTAATATATGTTTGTTTACAAATGATTAGTTCCTGTCTTCCATATGTGTTAATAAATAATAGATAAATTTTTTGAAGTTTTTCTCCACATTTCAGACACAGTGCTAGATGCTGAGATACAGAAATGTCTAAAATCCAATCTCTAGGACAAAATTGATTTACAGTACTGTCTTCCCTCTAGATCCACCTGGGTTCTTAAAAAACACTGATGCCCAGGCCTCAGGCACAAAGATTCTGATGTAAATTGTCTAGATTGAAGTCTGCTATTTGTCATTTAAAACAAAACAAAACAGTCCAAGTAATTCCAGTGTATAACTAGAGTTCATACTCAGTGGGAAAAATAGATCCATAAAAGGCAAACACAATGGTGTAGTGACTAAGGGCCCTGGGTCTGGAGTCCCTGAGGTCAAATATACTACCTACTTCTCCTTAAGTTGGTGATGATTTACCCAAACTTTCTGAGACTCAAATTCCTTATGGGTAAAATGGAAACAGTAATAATAGCCAACTATTAAGATATCTGGGAGAATAAATTTGGATTGTGCAAGCAAAGCACTTCATAGTGTCTGGCATATAGTAGCCACTCAATTTTATCAATTATTATTACTTTGTTTGAGGAAAGTAGGGAGAGTGTGCTACGGGAACACATTGAGAGTTAAAGAAGGTATCTCAGTAGGAGGATATTTTCTTTCCTGACCAGGTGCCACCATCATTTTAGAGGCCAGTTGTCATTTCTGGAATAGTGACCTTACCGGGGACTACTTGCATCCCCTCCAGCTACATGGATATCAAAACTAATAGAGTGTATGGTAGTGCCTCATCTGCACAATGGGGCAAAAATATCTCTTTCCCAGAGTTATTGTGAAGATGAAATAAAATAATCATAACAAAGTGCACATCACATAGCAGGTGTGCAAAAAATGGTAGGCCATTTCCATATACCGTGGGCCACAGCAATGTGCCTAATCAAGCTCAGGCTGACTCTTCCCTTAAACATTATCACCAACATATCTAGCCACCTAGTATCGAAAAACCTGGTTATGTGTTTATTCATTCATTTATTCATTCATTCATCCATGTGATAAATATATATTAGATATTATTATGTGCAAGGCACTGTACCAGGCCTCTGTGGATACAGGGCCGACCAAGCAGACATGATTCATGGCCTTATAGAGCTGACATTTTAACAGTGGGATCAGAATATAGGCAACTAATTGTAAAATAAATTACTTTTTCTATTAATTTGTTCCAAAATTATCCTGTTATTATCCTAGCTAATTAACCAAGTTATTGTGGTTAGTGCTACAAAAGCATATAGGGGATTCTGTGGAACCCCTTCAAACTGATTTTGAGTTGGAGCTTGACCAAGAGGTGATGAAGCTGGGTAGGAACTGACTGGGTGATGGGGAAGGCACTGTGTTTCAGGCATAGGAAGAGCATGAATGAAGGCCCTAATGCATGGCTCACAAAGAGCTGAGAAAGCCAGTGGCTACAGAGAGCAGGGAATGAGGGGTGAGTGTTATAGGAAGATGGCCAATGATGCAAAGGTACATTCTGCACAGCATCAAAAGTCATATTAACTATTCCCATGGAGAAGTCAAAAGATAATGGGAATAACATAGACATATGCCAATGGAAATGTGCTATTTATAACCACAACTAATCCTCAAGAAAGTAGGATCTTTTTAAGGGATACTTTTATGTCTTCAGAACATATGGAAGATAAGGGAATCCAGGTTGGCGTTGGGAACTGTGGAGAGCTGACTCTACAGAACAAAGTGAAAAGAGCTCATAGTTCCTGGGGAATCAGGGAACTCTAGAGGGAAGAGAAAAGATGGGAGGGAGAGAGCAGAGAGAGAACCAGGAGGTGATGAAGGAGGTTGCAATGTAGATTGAGTGAAGGTGAGGGTAGCCTCACAGACTTTGAAGAAAATGTCTAATATATAAACATCACAGAATATCAGATCTTTTACAGAAATCTCAAGCCTCAAATTTTGTATAAGGTTCATTATACTCATTGCTATATCTGTTTGTTTGTTTTTTGGCGTGGGGAGGGCTATAGTTTGGTTTGGTTTGCTTTGTTTTATAGAAATCCAGGTATGTTAGTTTCCTATTTCTACTCTAGCACATTTAGCACAAATTTAGTGGCTTAAAACAACATCAACTTCTTATCTTATAGTTTTGGAGTTCAGATGTCTAAAATGAGTTTCACTGGGACAAAATCAAGGTGTTGGTCGGATTATGCTCCCTCTTGAGGCCCTGGAAAAGAATCCATTTCCTTGCCTTTTTTGGCTTCTAGAGTTGCATTCCTTGGCTCCTGCTACCTACCTCCATTTCAAAGCAGGCGTGTTGCCTCTCCAAAAATCTTTCTCTCTGATCTCCTACCTTCCCTTATAAAGGCCTCATAATTATATTTGGCCCCCTGCATAATCCAGGATAATCTCCCATCTCAAGATCCTTTAGTTAATTATGTATATAAAGTTCCTTTTGCCATGTAAGGTAACACACTCACAGATTCCGGGGATCAGGAATTGGATATCTTTGGGAAGGTTACTAGTTAGCCTAGCATAGTAGGCATCCTGCTAGTTTAGAAGGTGAGCAAAGAAATTTGCCCTGATTTTGAAAAGTGAGGTCTGGAACATCTGAGTACTATGAAGCAATATGGATTAAAGAATAAATTAAAATTATCCATTCTTTCATTATTTTTAATATCAAGTAACACTCATTAACATCTGAAAATTTTTACTGAAGTGTGAGGGAGATATGTCCTGTTAGCATCTCATTCATTTGGCATGTATTCATTGAGCATACATTAGGTGCCAGGCACTGAAGTTCCAGAATACTTAACCGAGTGTAAAATACATTTGCCTTCAAGAAACTTCAATTTTGTGGGGCAGAAAGAGAAAAAATTAGTAATTTCACTATAGGCTGGTAAATGCAATGAAAGCTACGTGGAACACTAAGGCAAAACATAGGAGCAACACGAACCTACTCGATCAAAGGGGTCTGGAAGATGCATCTCAGATATATCAGTCAGGGTTCAAGTAGAGAAGCAGCATCAGGGATTTGACTGCAAACAATTGCAGGTTAAGTAGTCTCTTCAAGGCTGTTGTCTTCGTATTGACGCTGGAGCTTGAAGTCTGCAGGGCATGCAGTTGGGAAGGGAAGGGGCGTGTAAAGTGGGAGTGGGAGACGACAGGGTAGGAACACACAATCTTGGGTATGGCCTCTACCATTGATGGTGTTGATGATGTGCATGTTTCACAGGAGAAGCTGGTGTCATTTGTCAACAGAATTCAACCCACTGGCTCAGAAGCCAGAGAAGCTGAAGGAGGACTCAGGGCAGAAGCAGTGGCTGCTTCCCCACACCAGAGAAATGAAAACATGCATGCACTGCAAGGGGACACATTACAAAGACACAACACCCGAATAATCTGGGCTTTCAACTAACTACAAGTAGTTTCCTGTGACTGGAAGGGCTGATGTTAGGGTGGTAGGACAGGGTGGGAGGAAGATACAGTGAGGGAAGTGAAAAATGAGCCCAAGCCACAGGTCAAGCAAGATCACTGAGGACTTTCTGAGGACAATGTTAGACTGGATACAGAGGGCAATGGGCCACCAGTAACTATGATGCGTTATCCAATTTTCATTTCAGGAAGTTTAAAGTGATTAGCACAACATCATCTTCCCCTCAGCTGTAGCTCTCCCCATTCTTTTCTTGCCCACCTGTGTCCATAACAAAGTCTCCAGCACTCTTCTTGCCTCAGTGTCTCCACCTGGAATACATTTCCCTACTTCCCTTCCTCCTTCCATGCAAGTCCCATTTCTTCCTTTGTCAGTACTGCTCTAGGCAGCATTAGTCCCAGCAGGATGGAAATAGCCACACTGTGTGTCACTAGACTGTGACCTTCCTGAGAACAGAACCCTTGTTTATATTATCCAAATGTTCCCACTGCTTAGCATAGTGGCTGGTACTTAGAAAGTTTTCAATAGACACTTACTGATTAAATCAAAATCCAAGACCTCTGATCAAACACTTTGCTTATATGATTTTTCAATTTTATTAGTGGCCCTCTGATCATGTCGAATATAGAAAGGCAATGGATTTCTATATTTGAATAGAGAATTAAGTGACAGGAAAGGCTTCTAGCATCCTTCAGAAAAGCATGTATGTATAGATTCAAGTTATCAAGAGGAAAAGGAAAATCATTTCTCTTCTGAGATGTGCTCCAAGCCACAGACCAACATCTCATTCTTTACCGAATTGGATTCATAATTCTCATCTGTATGGACTTCCTTGTCGTTCTTGGTTTCCTTAATCCTCATAGGACTGCCTGCCAGGTTGTTGGGCCAGTTATAATTATAAAGAGGCTTCAATTTTTTTGTGTAGATAGAATTAAATACTCTTCGGAAGATTTGCTTAAGATTTGAGGCAGTCAATCTATGGGCTATTTCCTTAAAAATTTTGTAGGTTATTTCTGCCAACTTCCTGATCACAGGGTCTTCATCCCGAAGCACTCGGTCAATAGCTGTAAGAGCAGAAGGGCCTTTTAGTTTAAGACATCTCTCTCATGGTTGAGAAGCTCTAACCCTGAACAGCACCACCACCTTTCACAGAGTCTCTCCTTTTCTTCTCCAACCCCCTAATTTTCATTATTTCGACTAGAAGCATCCAGGAAGTTTTATCTGCTTATCCCCACCAGATCTCAATAAAGAAAAATAGGAACACTCACTAAATATTTACGGAGTGCTTATTATGTGCTGAGCATTCTACTAAGTAGCATATGCATATATTCATGAAGAGGTTCAATAGTGCTCATAATAATGAAAAAAGTTGGAATCAGTCTCAATGTTCATCAACAGAGAACCATGTAAAAATTAGGCGTATCATAAAATGAAATAGCACACACATGATACCATGATGATTAAACCCGTGTTTCTTGGCATGAATATATGAAGAAGTGAAAGAGTTATACAACAGTTATGATCGTTTAAAAAATAAACATGTAATAGCTTATACTCTTTAAAAATATCTGAGATAATACATATACCAAAATGCTAATACCATTATACCCAGATACCGGGCTTGTAGGATTTATTTTCTTCTTAACAAAAAGAAATCAAGAGGGGAAAATAAGGACAGATGTGGAAAAGAGAGAGGAGAAGGAGAAGGAAGTGAACGAGGACAGAAAGAAGATTCTGTGGGACATGGAGGCAGAATTATCATGCTTAACATTTGCAGGCCTTCAATAAATATGTATTGAGTACTTGAGTGAATGGGTGAATGATTGAGTGGAAAAGGAAGGAAGATAATGATGCGTCAGTGTAGGTTCATCAGTTGTAAGAACGTGCCATGGGGGGAGGGATGTCAATATGGGGGAGGTGTGTGTTGGGGGGGCAGAAAGCATATAGGAAATCTCTGTACCTCCCTTTCCATTTTGCTGTAAATCTAAAACTGCTCTGAAAAATAAAGTCAGTGATACACACAAAAAAGGGAAGGAAGAAAGGCTGCCACCCTATTTTCTACCTCACCTGTTTGTAATTCTCATCCTGGGGAGGAACTAGAGGCTAAGAGAGAGATGCCAAAGATTCAGACATTTTGAGAGCAAACATTCTCCTTCTTTAATTCCCTCTGATCCAAGTGCGCATTGCTATCCTCTAAAATGTAAATTCTCTGAGGGAAGGGACTTTACTTTGTTTGCTGCTATATGCTCCACAGCTGGACTAGTGCTATCACAGGGTAGATGCTGGAAAAATATTTGTTGGGTAGATGAATGAGTGAATAAATCTCAACTCTGTTGTTCCTAAGGGCTCTAGGATGATAAGTCTCAAATAATGAGAGGGATAGATAGATTTAAGCACACACACACACACACACACACACACACACACACACACACACTCAGAAGGGAAGGGAAGCAGGGAAGGGAAAGGAAGAAAAGATGTGCTGTAACCTAGTCCTTCCATTGATTCCTCCTTACCACTCTCCTCCCATCCCTGGCACCATTACAGAACACATATGTTAACTGAATCACAAATAGTGAATTCACTTAGACATATACATACAGATTTCATTATAACTTCAACACTTACCCTCAAGCATGACTTCAATTTCATCTCTGAGCAGTAAATGGCCACCTAATTTTGCCAAGTACCCTGTGAACGAAGTAAAATTAAAGTTACCCCAAAATACATTATGCAAATGCATCCTCTGATCTGGCTGCCTTCATAGCTTTCTTCAAAGAAAAGGATCTCTAGATTATCTTTGAAACATCCTTTAGTGCTTTCAAATAATTATTTAATGAAACTCTTTATTGAGATATATTTATGTGTATAAATGTGCACAAATCATAATTACACAGCTTGGTCAATGAATACAAATTGAACACTTCTAGCTACCACTTAGACCATTAAATAGAACAATTACTAGCATTCTGGAAGCCTCCCTCATGCCCTTTCCAATCTCCTCCTCTACCCTTTAAAATATTCTTTTGCTCAACTTGTTGAGCATTATTGTAAGATTCATCCAGGTTCCTTATTGTAGCAATGGTTCATTCATTTCTCATTTATTTATGTAATATCTATCCTGGTTGCTTTTACCCTACAACAGCAGAGCTGAGTAGTTTTGACAGAGACCAGACATTTGAGACATAGCTTTAAATATTTACTATTTGGTCTTTTACAGAAAGAGTTTGCTAAACCCTGTTATAGGATATTCCATCTAATGAATGCAGCATTTTTTTTTAAATCCATTCTGCTAATGATGGACAGTGTGTTGTTTTCAACTCATGGCTATTATGAATGATGATGTTATTGTGGGCATTCATTGGCTAATGGATATGCTTATTTTCACCCTTAATCATTACCGCCAAACAATTTCCAAAGTGGTTGTACCAATTTTCACTCCCACCAGTAACTATGAACATTTCTATTGCTTTACATCCTCTCTGCCACTTGACATTGTTAGTCTTTTTCCTTTCAGTTATTCTCATGGATTTGGTGGTAGTATCACACTATGATTTTCTTTGCTTTTTTTGGTGATGATTAATAAGAGTTTTATATAGTATTTATTGGCCACTTGGATATTTCTTTTTTTTTTAAGATTTATTTATTTATTTATTTGACAGAGAGAGAGACACAGTGAGAGAGGGAACACAAACAGGGGGAGTGGGAGAGGGAGAAGCAGGCTTCCCGCAGAGCAGGGAGCCCTATGTGGGGCTCAATGCCAGGACCCCAGGACCATGACAAGAGCCGAAGGCAGACGCTTAATGACTGAACCACCCAGGTGCCCTGACGTGGCTATTTCTTTTGTAAAATATCTGTAAGTATCTTGCCTGTTTTTATATTGAGTTGTCTTTTACTTATATGTTTGTAGGCATGTTTTATTTGGGATACTAATCTTTTTTAATGTCACATGACTTACAAATATCTCCTCCTACTTTGGGACTAAACTTTTCTATTTGTATTTTTTTTATAAACAGAAGTCTCTAATTTTAATACAGTCCAATTCACCATCTTTTTATTTATGGTTAGTGAGTTTTGGAGTTCTGATAGAAAATCTTTGCTGTCTCAAAGTCATACTGATATTCTACTATATTTACTTCTAGAAGCTTTATTGTTTTACCTTTTACTCTTTGAGATTGTAGACTGAACTATAATTATATGGCATAAAGTAGGAGTCAATATATTTTTTATATACCTGTGTAATTAACCCAGCATCATTAAAAGAAAAAAAAGTCCTTTCCCTACTGCTGTTAATGCATGACATGTCCTGATATCGTTCCAGTAGTGGAAGTTCTTCAACTTTGTGGTTCTTTAAATTATCTTGGCTAACTCTCTAACCATTAAATTTTCATGTAAAATTAGGAATCAGCTTTTCTCATTACACACACACACACACACACATACACATACACACGGTGAAATTTTGTTTGGGATTGCATTGAATCTACAGATGAATTTGGGAGAGTTGACATTGCCATAATATCTAATCCTTTAATCCACGAACATAGTATGTCACTCTAAAGTTTCTAAAAATTTTCTTGATGTTTTCTAGTTTTCTGTGTATCAGTCTTGTACATCTTTCCTTAGTTTTGTTTTGAGGCATTTGATGATTTTTTTGGTGCTGTTGTATTAGGCATTTTCAAAATTTTGGTTTCCTGGAGCACCTGGGTGACTCAGTTGGTTAAGCGTCTGTCTTTGGCTCAGGTCATGATCTCAGGGTCCTGGGATTGAGTCCCACATTGGGATCCCTGCTCAGCAGGGAGTCTGCTTCCCCCTTCCACTCTCCCTCTGTGCTCTCCCTCTCTCAGGCTCTCAAATAAATAAATGAAATCTTTAAAAAAATGTGGTTGCCTGGTTGTTTATTGGTGGGATATAGAAATCCAATTGATCTTTGTATTTTGATGCTGTATGTAGAAAACTTGCTAAATTTACAAATTATTCAAATAGTTTTTTTCTGAATTCTTTCCAGTGTTCTAAATATTTTTAAATATAATTTTTTATCTACAAATTTTAAAAATTTTATTTTCTTTTGTCCAAATGTATACATTTTATTTCTTGTTACTACCTTATTTTAGTTCTGGAAAAGCCTGGGAGTATTTACTAGAGTTCCTCCTCATGGTCGGTCTATTGCAAGTTTTGTTCCTTCAGTTCAGTGAAACCTAAAATTTATGCACTGTTTTTCAGCTTCCCAACTACCACTTTTGCATTTAGAATTGGCAAAACCTAAAAAAGGAAATAATCCCCAGATATCAGGTCTACTTCTTTTGGTGTTTCTATTCTTCTGTTCTGGATCACTGTCTTTATAAAAGCTCTTAAATTTCAGATAGGGTTTTAAAGCCTTTTTGAAACTGTTCTTGTTATCCTCATTTTACAAATTATACAACAAAGCCTACAGAGATTGAGTAACTTGGTAAAGGTCACATGGCTAATGGGCATTCATTCTGAGATGTGAATGCAAGGTAATCTAACCTCCACCAATATTTCTTATTGTCTCTGCTTTAGTCAAAACTATGATCACAAAAATCACAATTGATCATTTTCAAAACCCATCTACAGATCATAAAGCTCAAGCGACTATTCTTGGCAGGGGGGAACATCGTCTTAAACCTTTAAGAACAATGCTTGAAACAACAATGTGTGTTGTGAGGTATCCTTAAATGTCAAGTTTTTAGATCTGCTTAATTTTGTAATCCAGTGCAATTCCTTTTAGAATTAGATGGAGAATACAAATAAATGAATAAAAGTTTCCTATGCTAGAAAGTACTAATTCCCCCCAATGTCAAATTGCTTCTTTCCTTTAGTTCCCTTACTAAAGTCACTGCATTTTAGCTGGACATATGACCACCCAGCAGATATCGAAATTTTCAAGACTTCTTTGCACTTTGGCAACGTGTCTGTGTTCTGGGCTAATGATCATTTAGCAGAAGCAATATTTACTCTTTAAGGAGTTGGGTGTGACCTCTTGATATTTTTTCCTTTGTAGTTGACTGGCATGTAGAAGTGGTCGCACGTGCTGGAGCAAACATCTTCGACTTGATGTAGGAAACTGTGACGAGGATGCTAGAGCAACAGAACCCTTGGCCTGTAGTAGGCATTCGGCCTGCTACATGAGAGAGAAATAAACTACTACCTCGTTTCAGCCACAGCTGTATTTGGGTCTTTCTTACACAGCAGGGACATATTTCATAAATGCGGTATTACCACCAAAGGAATAAAACAGGTGGCAAAGTTAGGCAACAACGCCTGAAAATTGAATGGCTCTCGTCACAGGGTGGTTGTGAAAGTCACAAAGGAAAGGTTGAGCAGAATTTGATGATTTGACAAACATGGTGGATTAACCAAAATGCCAAGGAGGCCCACATGAGTATAACCTCAGCTGTGTGGAAGATTGCAGTTGGTGGCAGTGGGGAGAGTGGTGGACAGGAATTACAAGCTCCAGCCATGAGTGTGGTGACTGTTAACTCCACTCAGTTTGCTACCATGGTGGTTCAGGGGCACTTTATCTTTCCTTTCCCCATGCTCAAAATAATTGGACATCCAGAGAGACTCATGTGAAAAGTCTCAAATTTTACATGTCGGCAGCTATGACATACTGCTAGCTGCCAATCAATATCATTGTCCTCTTCTTGCCCATTAAAAACAAAACAAAACAAAACAACAAAACAAAACAAAACAAAACAAAATTCCAAGCATTTCTTTCAACTAATGATTTGAAAAACACAATGACCATTACAGTCTCTGGGGGTGTAAGATAAACTACTAGTTGAGACTGTGAAGAAAGCTTTGTAAGATCAGGCCAACCCAGAAACAAAAAGGTAATTTTTGCCCTTTACTTTTTTGTTTCTTCCTTGGTGTAACACTGTTGACATGCTGAAGGTAATCACAAAACACAGATGGGGAGAGATGCCACATGCTAAGGACGGGTGGCATAATAAAGCCAACAATGCAATGAATATCTAGGTACACACATCATTTCTCACATGCAAGTATAACAGAGAATAAATCCTCCTGAGAGAAGGTTAAGTCAAAAGAGTACACATCTCACATTTTGATGGATACTATCAAACTGTTCTTCTTAGAGACGGTAGCTATTTACACTCTCACCAGTAATGTGAAGAGATTACCTACTTCCTGCAACCTCACGGTGACGGTCGAGTATAAAACTTTTTGATCTTTGTCAATGTGATGGATAGAAATATTTCATCATTTCAATTTGCATCACTTCTTGGATGAAGTTATGAAAATTTCATGTTTATGAGCCAAATAATTTTTTTTCATGTTCAGTGTCCATTTTTCTAATGGGTTGTTGTTTCTTATGGATTTGTATAGAATCTTTTGGACAGGAAGAACTAACCTTTCATTTGTAGTGTCATAAGTATTTCATCTCAATTTGGTTTTTCACTCTGTTTATGGTGGTTTTGTCCTGCAGAAATATTTACTTTTTTCATAGATTATCAATCTTTTCTTTATGGTTCCTAGATTTTGACTTTTACCTTAGAAAGATCTTACCCACCCCCGATTATAAAGCAAATTCTGCCATACTATTCTAACTAACTTTGCTTATCATTATTATGGTTTCATTCTCAGCATTTGAGCCTTTGACTATCTGGAATTTATTTAAAGTAAGAAGTAAGATAGGAATAAAATAATTTTTTAAAATTCCAGATGGCTCACCAGGTGTCCCCAAGCTATTTAAGAAATATTCTATATTTTCATCACTGTTAAAGCCAATGATTCACTTTAAAATATTGCATGTTTTGATGGTTATTTCTGGATGGTATTTTGTTCTATTTATTTCTCTATTTATTCCATGTGATTTTAAGTACTGTAGCTATATTAATATCTGATAGAGATAGTCCTCTCTGTCTTTGTCTCTGTCTCTCTCTTTTTTTTGGTCGGAATTTCCTGGATATTTTTGTGTGATAAATTCTACATTAATTTATAATCATCATGTCACTTTTGAGAAAAGAAAGCCCTACTGATATTTTTTTATTTTTAGTTTTCTTTATTTTTAAGATTTTATTTATTTATTTGAAAGAGAGAAAGAGAGCACATGCGCGTGTGCGTGTGTGGGAGTGCACACGAGCAAGGGGAGGTGTGGAGGGAGAGGGAAAAGCAGACTCCTTGCTCAGCAGGGAGCCGGATTAGGGGCTCAATCCTAGGACCCTGAGATCATTACCTGAGCCTAAGGCAGACACTTAACAGACTGAGCCACCCAGGCAACCCCCTACTGATATTTTAATTGGCATTTCATTCCATGCATATATTCCACGCACATTTTTTTTGAAGATTTTATTTATTTATTTGCCAGAGAGAGAGAGAGAGCTAGAGAGCAGGGGGAGCGGCAGGCAGAGGGAAAAGCAGGCTCCCTGCAGAGCAAGGAGATCCATGTGGGACTTGATCCCAGGACTCTGGGATCATGACCTGAGCTGAAGGCAGATGCCTAACTGACTGAACCACCCAGGCATCCCTTCCATGCACATTTTAAATTTTGATTCTTTTGCCAAAATATGGTTTATACCTTTCTATTTATTCAAATCTTCTTTGTGTCTTTCAGTAATATTTGCAAGTTTTTAAAATAGAAATATTGCATGTGTTGTAGAGTTTTCTGGGTCTCCCTTCCTTCAATCTGTCCATACTTCTTCCTTTCCTTCCTCCCTTGCTCATCTCCCTCCCCCGGGATGCTTTCTTTCTTGCCTTCTTTCCTTTCCCCCCTCTTGCTTTCCCCTCCCCTCTTCCTTCCTTCCTTCTTTATTCCTCCCTCCCCTTTTCTTTCTACTTAGGATTTTGTAGGCACTATTCTTCTGTATTTTAGGGTTGAATACTGAAGGGAGAAATCTAATGACAGATTTACTTATTTTGTAATTTGTAGATGACTTTTCCCCCCTAAATGCTCAAGAATTCTTTAACTGTGTAGTTCCATAACTTTATTAGGAATTGTCTCAATGTTGTATTCTGTTTAAAATGTTTCTTGAAAAATTATTTACCACCTCAATTTATTTAATCAAGTCTTTTTTTATTTCTTAAATTATATCTTTGAAACCCTTTATCTGCTCTAATAATTTTTCTTCTCCAGGGATATCCTTTATGCATAGTTCCATTTCTTTTTTTAAATTTAAATTCAATTTAGTTAACATATAGTGTAGTATTGCTTTCAGGACCAGAATTTATTGATTCATCACTTACATATAACACCCTGTGCTCAATACAAGTGCCCTCCTTAATGCCCATCACCCATTTAGCCCATCCCCCACACAGCAACCCTCAGCTTGTTTCCTATATTTAAGAGTCTCTCTTTTTTTTCCACGCAGAATGTGCCCTCTTTAATACCCATCACCAGGCTAACCCATCCCCCCAACCCCCTCCCCTCTAGAACCCCCAGGCCATTTCTCAGAGTCCATTGTCTCTCAGGTTCGTCTCCTCCTCTGATTTACTCCCCTTCATTCTTCCCCTCTTGCTATCTTCTTCTTTTTTTTCTTAACATATATTGCATTATTTGTTTCAGAAGTACAGATCTGTGATTCAACAGTCTTGCACAATTCACAGCGCTCACCAAAGAACATATTTTCCCCAATATCTATCACCCAGCCACGCTGTCCCTTCCAGCCGCCCACCACTCCAGCAACACTCAGTCTGTTTCCTGAGATTAAGAATTCCTCATATCAGTGAGGTCATATGATACATGTCTTTCTCTGATTGACTTATTTCACTCAGCATAATGCCCCCCAGTTCCATCCACGTCGTTGCAAATGGGAAGATCTCATTCATCTTGATGGCTGCATAATATTCCATTGTGTATATATACCACTTCTTCTTTATCCATTGATCTGTTGATGAACATCTTGGCTCTTTCCACAGTTTGGCTATTGTGGACATTGCTGCTATAAACATTGGGGAGCACGTACCCCTTTGGATCCCTACATTTGTATCTTTGGGGTAAATACCCAGTAGTGCAATTGCTGGATTGTATGGTAGCTCTATTTTCAACTTTTTGAGGAACCTCCATACTGTTTTCCAGAATGGTTGCACCAGCTTGCATTCCCACCAACAGTGTAGGAGTGTTCCCCTTTCTCGGCATCCCAGCCAACATCTATCATTTCCTGACTTGTTAATTTTAGCCATTCTGACTGGTGTGAGGTGGTAACTCATTGAGGTTTTGATTTGGATTTCCCTGATGCTGAGCGATGTTGAGCATTTTTCATGTGTCTGTTGGCCATTTGGATGTCTTCTTTGGAAAAATGTCTGTTCATGTCTTCTGCCCATTTCTTGATCAGATTATTTGTTCTTTGGGTGTTGAGTTTCATAAGTTCTTTATAGATTTTGGATACTAGCCCTTTATCTGATATGTCATTGGAAAATATTTTCTCCCATTCTGTCGGTTGTCTTTTGGTTTTGTTGACTGTTTCTTTTGCTGTGCAAAAGCTTTTTATCTTGATGAAATCCCAATAGTTCATTTTTGCCCTAGCTTCCCTTGCCTTTGGTGATGTTTCTAGGAAGAAGTTGCTGCGGCTGAGGTCGAAGAGGTTGCTGCCTGTGTTCTCCTTTAGGATTTCGATGGACTCCTGTCTCACGTTTAGGTCTTTTAAATATTTTGAGTCTATTTTTGTGTGTGGTGTAAGGAAATGGTCCAGTTTCATTCTTCTTCATTCTTCATGTGGCTGTCCAATTTTCCCAGCACCATTTGTTGAAGAGACTGTCTTTTTTCCATTGGACATTCTTTCCTGCTTTGTCAAAGATGAGTTGACCATAGAGTTGAGGGTCCATCTCTGGGCTCTCTCTTCTGTTCCATTGATCTATGTGTCTGTTTCTGTGCCAGTACCATACTGTCTTGATGATGACAGCTTTGTAATAGAGCCGGAAGTCAGGAATTGTGATGCCGCCAGCTTTGCTTTTCTTTTTAACATTCCTCTGGCTATTCGGGGTCTTTTCTGGTTCCATACAAATTTTAGGATTATTTGTTCCACTTCCTTGAAAAAAGTGGATGGTATTTTGATGGGGATTGCATTGAATATGTAGATTGCTCTAGGTAGCATTGACATCTTCACAATGTTTTTCTTCCAATCCAATGGAACGTTTTTCCATTTCTTTGTGTCTTCCTCAATTTCTTTCATGAGTATTTTATAGTTTTCTGAGTACAGATCCTTTGCCTCTTTGGTTAGATTTATCCCTGGGTATCTTCTGGTTTTGCGTGCAATTGTAAATGGGATTGACTCCTTGGTTTCTCTCTCTTCTGTCGGTTGTGGGTGTATAGGAATGCCACTGATTTCTGTGCATTGATTTTATATCTTGCCACTTGACTGAATTCCTGTATAAGTTCTAGCAGGTTTGGGGTGGAGTCTTTTGGGTTTTCCACATAAAGTATCATATCATCTGCCAAGAGTGAGAGTTTGACTCCCTCCTTGCCAGTTTGGATGCCTTTGATTTCTTTTTATTGTCTGATTGCTGTGGCTAGGACTTCTAATACTATGTTGAATAGCAGTGGTGATAGTGGACATCCCTGCCGCGTTCCTGACCTTAGAGGGAAAGCTCTCAGCTTTTCCCCATTGAGAATGATATTCGCTGTAGGTTTTTCATAGATGGCTTTTATGATATTGAGGTATGTACCCTCTATCCCTATGCTCTGAAGAGTTTTGATCAAGAAAGGATGCTGGACTTTGTCAAATGCTTTTTCTGCATCTATTGAGAGGATCATATGATTCTTGTTCTTTCTTTTGTTAATAGATTGTATCACGTTGATTGTTTGTGGATGTTGAACCGGCCTTGCAGCCCAGGGATAAATCCCACTTGGTCATGGTGAATAATCCTTTTAATGTACTGTTGGATCCTATTGGCTAGTATTTTGGTGAGAATTTTTGCATCCATGTTCATCAAGGATATTGGTCTGTAATTCTCCTTTTTGATGGGGTCTTTGTCTGGCTTTGGGATCAAGGTAATGGTGGCCTCATAAAACGAGTTTGGAAGTTTTCCTTCCATTTCTATTTTTTGGAACAGTTTCAGGAGAACAGGTGTTAATTCTTCTTTAAATGTTTGGTAGAATTCCCCTGGGAAGCCCTCTGGCCCTGGGCTTTTGTTTGTTGGGAGATTTTTGATGACTGCTTCCATTTCCTTAGTGGTTGTAGGTCTGTTTAGGTTTTCTATTTCTTCCTGGTTCAATTTTGGTAGTTGATACATCTCTAGGAATGCATCCCTTTCTTCCAGGTTATCTAAATTGCTGGCATAGAGTTGCTCATAATATGTTCTTATAATTGTTTGTATTTCTTTGGTGTTGGTTGTGATCTCTCCTCTTTCATCATGATTTTGTTGATTTGGGCCATTTCTCTTTTCTTTTCGATAAGTCTGGCCAGGGGTTTATCAATCTTGTTAATTCTTTCAAAGAACCAGCTCCTAGTTTCGTTGATCTGTTCTACTGTTCCTTTGGTTTCTAGTTCATTGATTTCTGCTCTGATCTTTATTATTTCTCTTCTCCTGCTGGGTTTAGGCTTTAGTTGCTGTTTTTTCTCTAGCTCCTTTAGGTGTAGGGTTAGGTTGTGTATTTGAGACCTTTCTTGTTTCTTGAGAAAGGCTTGGATTGCTATATAGTTTCCTCTTAGGAGTGCCTTTACTGCATCCCAAAGACTTTGAACAGTTGTGTTTTCATTTTCATTGGTTTCCATGAATTTTTTAAATTCTTCTTTAATTTCCTGGTTGACCCATTCATACTTTAGTAGGATGCTCTTTAGCCTCCATGTATTTGAGTTCTTTCCGACTTTCCTCTTGTGATTGAGTTCTAGTTTGAAAGCATTGTGGTCTGAAAATATGCAGGGAATAATCCCAATCTTTTGGTACCAGTTGAGACCTGATTTGTGACCTAGGATGTGATCTATTCTGGAGAATGTTCCATGGGCACTAGAGAAGAACGTTTATTCTGTTGCTTTGGGATGGAATGTTCTGAATATGTCTTTGAAGTCCATTTGGTCCAGTGTGTCCTTTAAAGTCTTTATTTCCTTGTTGATCTTTTGCTTAGATGATCTGTCCATTTCAGTCAGGGGGGTGTTAAAGTCCCCCACTATTATTGTATTGCTGTTGATGTGTTTCTTTGCTTTTGTTATTAATTGCCTTATAAAAGTGGCTGCTCCCATGTTAGGGGCATCGATATTTACAATTGTTAGATCTTCTTGTTGGAGAGACCCTTTAAGTAGGATATAGTGTCCTTCCTCATCTCTTATTACAGTCTTTGTTTTAAAATCTAATTTGTCTGATATAAGGATTGCCACCCCAGCTTTCGTTTGGTGTCCATTAGCATGGTAAATTGTTTTCCACCCCCTCCCTTTCAATGTGGGGGTGTCTTTGGGTCTAAAATGAGTCTCTTGCAGACAGCATATTGATGGGTCTTGTTTTTTAATCCAATCTGATAGCCCATGTCTTTTGATTGGGGCATTGAGCCCATTTACATTCAGGGTAACTATTGAAAGGTATGAATTTAGTGCCATTGTATTGCCTGTAAGGTGACTGTGACTGTATATTGTCTGTGTTCCTTTCTGGTCTATGCTGCATTTAGGCTCTCTCTTTGCTTAGAGGACCCCTTTCAATATTTCTTGGAGGGCTGGTTTCATGTTTGCAAATTCCTTTAGTTTTTGTTTGTCCTGGAAGCTTTTTATCTCTCCTTCAATTTTCAATGACAGCCTAGCTGGATATAGTATTCTTGGCTGCATATTTTTCTCGTTTAGTGCTCTGAAGATATCATGCCAGTCCTTTCTGGCCTGCCAGGTCTCTGTGGATAGGTCTGTTGCCAATCTAATGTTTCTACCATTATAGGTTACAGATCTCTTCTCCCGAGCTGCTTTCAAGATTTTCTCTTTGTCTCTGAGACTCGTAAGTTTTACTATTAGATGTCGGGGTGTTGACCTATTTTTATTGATTTTGAGAGGGGTTCTCTGTGCCTCCTGGATTTTGATGCCTGTTTCCTTCCCCACCTTAGGGAAGTTCTCTGCTATAATTTGCTCCAATATACCTTCTGCCCCTCTCTATCTTTCTTCTTCTTCTGGGATCCCAATTATTCTAATGTTGTTTTGTCTTATGGTATCGCTTATCTCTCGAATTCTGCCCTCGTGATCCAGTAGCTGTTGCTCTCTGTTTTTCTCAGCTTCTTTATTTTCCATCATTTGGTCTTCTATATCACTATTTCTCTCTTCTGCCTCATTTATTCTAGCAGTTAGCGCCCCCATTTTTGAGTGCACCTCATTAATAGCCTTTTTGATTTTGACTTGGTTAGATTTTAGTTTTTTTATTTCTCCATGAAGGGTTTCTCTAATAACTTCCATGCTTTTTTCAAGCCCAGCTAGTATCTTTAAAATCATGATTGTGAACTCTAGGTCCAACATTGTACTAATGTCCTTATTGAGTAGGTAAAGTCCCTGGCAGATGGTACTACCTCTTGTTCTTTTTGTTGAGGTGACTTTTTTCTACTTGTCATTTTGTCCAGAGGAGAATAGATGAATGAGAGAACAAAATGCTAACAGGTTAACAATGTCCCCAGAAAATATACTCTAAAAAAATCAGAAAAGACCTGAAACCAGGGGAGAAGAAAGGGAAAGAAAGAAAAAAGAAAGAGAGAGAAAAAAGAAAAAGATAAAAAGAAACAAAAATGAAACAAAACAAAAAAAACCCAGAATATGATCAAATATGATCAGGCTAGTGCATAGATCAGTGGCATGCACTAGATTTTGGGTGTATTTTGGTCTGTTAGAAGAAAGTGCCTCCTAAAATTTTAAAGATAGAAAGACTTATGTATGTACAAAATAAGGGTTGATATAATGAAGGGATGGAATATGACTGTAAAGATGAAAATTATAAAAGATTTTATAAAAGGAATTGATAAGGTAAGAAGTTGTTTGAAAAAAGAAAGAAGATTTAAAAGAAAAAAAAGGGAGAGAATGTGATCAGGCAGAAGACTAGAACAAAGCCATACACTAGTGATTTAGGGTATATTTTGATCTGTTAGAAGAAACTGTATCACAAAATTTTAAAGAGAAAACAACTTATGTATATATTCCAAAAATAAGGGTAACTACTATGAAGGGATAGAATATGACTCTAAAAATGCAAAATAAAAATGTTTTTTTTATAAAGGGATTGATAAGATGTTGGTTGAAAAAGGGAAAAAGAAAAATTAAAAAAAAAACAGTTAAAAAAATTAACTTTGAAAGACTAATGAATCATGGTAAAAAAGCCATGAATTCTATGTGCAGTATTCCCCTAGAGCTGGAGTTCTCCCATTCTCCTTGATGGGTAAACTTGGCCTTGGCTGGCTATTCGTGCTGATCTTCTGGGGGAGGGGCCTGTTGCCGTGGTTCCCAAATGTCTTTGCTGGAGGCGGAATTGCCCCCGTCCTTGTGAGTCTGGGCTAAGCAATGTGCTCAGGTTTGCTCTCGGGAGCTTTTGTTTCCTGCAAGCTCTCCGCATGGCTTTGGAGGATGAGAGTGAAAATGGCGGCCTCAAATCTCTGCCCTGGAGGAGCCGAGAACTCGGGGCCCCGCTCCTCAGTGCGCCCCCAGAGAAAAGCAGTCAGTCACTCCCGTCTCCCCGGTCTCCGGCCGCACTCCATGCTCACCCAGCCTGTGACGGAGCGTTTCTATCTCTGGCACCTGACTTGGTGTGGAGTCTCCAAACCCAGCAGATCCCTGCGGTGCGCTCTCCTGCCGCTCCTCCCGGAGGAGGAAGGGAAGTCTCTCTGGATCTGCTGCTTGTTGGGTCCCTGCTGGAGGAGCAGTGGCCCGACTGTGCCGCGGATCATGGTTTATGGCAACCCCAAGCTGAGAGCCTGTGCCTCGGCTCCATCTCTGCAGCCGGCCTCTCTGCTCCGATACCTGGGAGCTCTGCTGCTCTCTGGCCCCCTCGGTCTTTCTGTGACTCTAAGGGTCCTGAGACCACATTGTCCCGCGACGGTTCCACCCTCTGCTTAGCCACTGGAGTGACGTCCCTCAGCGGAGCCGACTTCTAAAAGTTCCGATTTTGTGTTCTGCGGCTCTATCATTTGCCAGAAGCGGCAGATGGAGGCCCCCTACCCCGCCGTCTATCCTCCCGAATATCGCCTTGGATTCACTTCTCCGCACGTCCTACCTTCCAGTAAGTGGTCGCTTTTCTGTTCAGGGTTGTTGCTATTCTTTTCTTCGATCTCCTGTTGAGTTCATAGGTGTACAGAATGGTTTGATTCTTATTCAGCTGAATTCCTGAGACCAGAGGAAATCCAGGTCTCCTACTCCTCTGCCATCTTGCTCCACCCCTATTTAAGAGTCTCTTATGATTTGCCTCCCTCTCTGTTTTTATTTACTTTATTTTTCCTTCTCTTCCCCTATGTTCATCTGTTTTGTTTCTTAAATTCCACATGAGTGGAATTTTATTTTAATACAAAAATCATAATCATATGATATTTGTTTTTCTCTGAGTGACTTATTTTGCTTAGCATAATACACTCCAGTTCTGTCCACAATGTTGCAAATGGCAAGATTTCATTCTTTTTGATCACTAATATTTCATTGTATAAATATATATATATACATCAGTCGGTGGACATTTGGGCTCTTTCCATAATTTGGCTATTATTTATAGGGATGCTATAAACATTGGGGTGCATGTGCCCCTTCGAATCAGCATTTTTGTATCCTTTGGATAAATACCTAGTAGTGCAATTGCCGTGCCATAGGGTAGTTCTGTTTTTAACTTTTTGAGGAATCTCCATATTGTTTTTCAGAGTAGTTGCACCAGTTTGCATTCCCACCAACTGTACAAAAGGGTTCCTCTTTCTCCACATCCTATTGTTTCCTTGAATTGTTAATTTTAGCCATTCTGACAGGTGTGAGGTGGTATCTCATTGTGGTTTTGATTTGTAGTTCCCTCAGGATGAGTGATGTCTTTCATTTATCTTCCATATCTCTTATTGTCCCTTAGTTTTTCAAACTGTTTCTTGATGGTTTTCATTCCTTTTACTAGCATTTCTCAGCCTTGTACCCCTTGTCTTTTACTGGATTATCAACAATATATATTTTCTCTTTTGATGGTTGTAGTGTACCTTTTAAAAATGTTTATGCATTTTTTCTTATGCTTCCTCCCATACTTTCAAGGCTTATTTTTCCTGAGCTCCCATTTTCCCATCCTATATTTCCTGTGTTTGTATCTATACCTTATCTTTATATAAAAAAGTTTTGGATTCACGGAAACATATATCCTGATTTTAACCTGGTCTGTAGAAACATTTTATAAACTTTGTTTTCTTTTTTCCTCTGTTTTCCCCCTGAGAATACCTCTGTAGAAAGATAATGCTTTTTTAAATTACTTATTTTTGGATCTTGCAATATTATATACAGAGGAATGTTTGTAGAAAGTTCCAGGGTAGAATTCAAGATAGCAGGAATTCTTTCTGGTTTGAAATAAAGCTCTATGACACAGGGTTTTCTGTATGTGTTCCCTTACTCCTCTAAGATCAACATAGATCAGGAGCTCTAGTGATGATCATAGTTGTTTGCCTTCTACCCTAACTAACTGACAAGACTCCTCTCTACAAGTACAACATGACTGTGTTTCCTCAGTCCTTGGTGGCCCTGCTACTCCATGATGCCAAATAGGGCCAAGGAAAGATCCCGCTGTCAAATTGGGAACTCACTTCCTGTCATTCCAAATAAAGGTTTATTAATTTTGATCTTTATGGTGAGAATTTAATGGGAAATTTTTTTTAAGATTTTATTTATTTGAGAGAGAGAATGAGATAGAGAGAGACGGCTTGAGAAGAGGGGAGGGTCAGAGGGAGAATCAGACTCCCCGCTGAGCAGGCAGCCCGATGAGGGACTCGATCCTGGGACTCCAGGATCATGACCTGAGCTGAAAGCAGTCGTTTAACCAACTGAACCACCCAGGCGCCTGGGAAAAATTTTTTTTGGTTAGGTTTGTCCAAGATCAAAAACCTTAGGTGTCTTCTGTTGGAATCTTCCTGCATCTCTCCTCCCCCAAAATATTTTTTTAAAAATTTTGCTGGATTTGGTAGCATTTCCTCATTTGTTGTAGTTTGTGGTTAGAGATGTCCATCCTAAATTTGAAATTCATCTTGTTGGATACACTTTGTATAATAATTTAATCACACAGCAATATTCACTGTGTTATAAAATAGAACTCTATTCTCATCACATGCATTAACTTCTATTCATAGATATCACCATGGCAGGCGCTGTCCATCATAAACAAAGAAAATTTATATTTTTAAAGAAACATTTCCAGCTGCTACCCCATTTTGTACCTTTTAAGGAAAATTAGATAATGAGAGTTGAATTTTCTTTACCTATTAAAATAACTGATGCTCTCCTTAGATATACTTGGGAACTTCTCAGGAATCCTAAGGCATCAGATATCAAATCTGTAATGTAGTTCTCATGAGAAGTAAGCTGAGAATAAAATGAAGAAAAAATACTCAATCATTAAAAAAGCACATTTGCTCCCTCTGGAGAGGCTTCCAGAAAAAAGAGCTTGGTTGCTTATACCAAATCAGGGCCAATTTAAAAATAGGGGATAGTAATCTCTTTACTCTTTTGTTTGTTGGTGTATTCAGTCTATTATGTGATTCCCAATTTTGTGTTTCCAACCTTTGGAAAGCATTCTTCCATCCCCACTTGTTTATCACTGCAGTTCATACTGGTTTTCAGAGCACCAGCTCATTAGATGGTGGCAAAATAATTCCAGTTTTGCTTTTGGTGATCTGAAATGCTCTTCCTATCTTTATAACCATCCATAGCTAAAAGTGGGTGAGTTGGAGAAAGAAAATCAGAGAGAATCAATGTCAGGGAAGAGGTAATGGAAAATTGAATTTTTTTCTGGTCTTAAGCCCTAGCTGTAATTACTCATGTGTTATCTTTTCTTCACATTCCTTCTCCAGGATCCACTCTTGTCCCTGCCACACCTTTCATCACTTGGGATCTCCTTTAAAATTATTTCTATAACTCTTACGGTAGTAAATACTGAGGGGTTACTTACAAGATTGTTACAGATGTTGAGCACCACCACCTCAAAACTGTAAAATTCGTCTTTGAGCAAATACGATGTTGGCCAATTTAATTCTGAGACACAAATTGCTAATGTATACTTACATGCCTGTGAAGTAGAAAAAGGTCACTGAGGATCTGTTCATCTGATGTTACATAAAACACTGAGATTCTCTGCAAAATTAAGAAAAAAAAGATTGTAGGACTTACTTGAACCACTCTTATTTCTGTGTCCTCCAAAAACAGGATCAGAGGCACCAAGCCTCCAAGAACCACATCATTCAGCATCCATGTGTACTGACTCATGTCCCTGAGTAATTCACCAAAGTGTTGAATGGCCATACTCCGAATGCCTCCATTACTCTAGAATATGCACACAGAAAAAGGCCTCATTTGAGGATATCACTGGGTTCTTTTCTTTAAGCAGTGGGAGATATATATATCTCACACTTTAATATATATATGTTTAATATATTTACATGTATATATACTATATGTGTATATATACCGTGTAGATATGTGTTCATACATACATATATAATTATTATCAATTATTTTTATTTTGTTTAAAAAATTTTTTAAGGTTATTTATTTATTTGTCAGAGAGAGAGAGAGAGCGCACAAGTGGAGGAGGGGTAAAGGGCGAAGCAGGCTCCCTGCTAAGCGAGGAGCCCAACGTGGGACTCGATCCTAGGACCCCAGCTCATGACCTGAGCGTAACACAGATGCTTAATCTACTGAGCCACCCAGGCATCCTTATCATTTGTTTTTAGAAAAGATTCACCTGGGTCTAAGTAGTCAGCTCTTTTTTTGATTGTAAAATAAAGATTTGCTTACCAAAATTCAAAATGCATTAGAAAAATTCCCTGTGAAAAGTGTTTTCTTAGGGGGCGCCTGGGTAGCCCAGTCTTTGGGTGTCTGCCTTTGGCTCGGGCATGATCCCAGGGTCCCGGAATCGAGCCCCTCATAGGGCTCCGTGCTCCGCGGGAAGCCTGCTTCTCCCTCACCCACTCCGCCTGCTTGTGTTCCTTCTCTCACTGTCTCTCTCTCTGTCAAATAAATAAATCTTAAAAAAAAAAAAGAAAAGTGTTTCTTAAATTTAGGAAGACAGTATTTAATAATGTCCTAAAAAGATAAACTGGAATAATCTGTATAACCCGGAAGTAATTTCTGTAAAGGTACTTAAAGTAAAGCAACATGGTGTATTCAAATGCTGTAGACCTTTGCAGATTGCCAGTGAATACCAATGGGAGCTCTTTGCATACTGGTGTAGAACCAGCTTTCTAAGGCCTTGCTTATGCCAGATAGGAAGGTTATGGGATTATAAAGAGGTAGAAGAGAAAAATTGCAAGTTAGAGAAGAGGTTAATTTTTTAAAAAATATAATATCACTTTCCAGTTTTTAGGAAATGTTTATGATTTCATTAATTTTTTTTTTTTTTTTTTTACTTTCTGTTCTCAGGAACATATCAGATATATTCCCAAGAAAATACAAATGGCTAATATACCTTCTTATGTTGTATATGTGGATCAAAGTGAAAACATAAAGCAATGGTCATCAAATCATGTCCTAGGGGCTGGAAAGCTGATGTAAATGAGCAAAGCAGGTGGCATTCAAGGAAAGCAGGGAGACCAGGGAGGCTGAGACAAAGGAAAGCTCTGGCCCTCTCTCAGAGAGGGCATCCAGCTCCTGCAGAGTGTTGCCAGGTAGTTTTGTGGGCTCTAGTATTCTCAAATCTTCTGAAACTTCATTTACAATTCAGATTTCTGTGAGAAATCTCCCAGTTTAAAAATATTGGACTTACACTGTTTGAGACTCAAACTTAACACACCTGCAAGTTGTATTCATCTGTGGGTTACCTGTTTGTATCCTTGGTCTACAGGAAGATATACGCTAACCATTGAAAGCCTATCTGGACTAGTGGAAAGAGCTTTGAAATGCCCCACGCCCGCTGAAATCCCGGTTTTGTCGCCCAAAGATTGGGCAAGCTTGAGCAAGTTATTTTTTCTTTTCTTTTTAATTTTTTTCTCATTTGTATTTTTAATCAGAACATTGCTATTCATTTTTTTCTTAACTCTTTCTTATAAGCACCAAATTTTAATATCTAGGTAAATCTTTTGGGAAACAGCATCAAGTACAAAACAATGATGTTCATTCCTCCAACCAAATTTGAAGTCTACCAAAGCAAAAACAAAAAGCACCCCCAACACACACAAAAAAGTAACAAAAATCACATTCTAGGGGTTCAGTGCATTTAGCAGCCTTCCCTGTGCTGTCTAATCATTCTTCAGCTGACTTTCAAAAAAAAAACAAAACAACAAAAAACCACCATCAACAACCCACCCTAGCTCATCAACATATACATTTTCCATTTGCTTTTCTAAAAATTAAAAATAATAATTAAAAAAAGAAAACCTGAAAGAATTCATAATCAATTGCCTGACTCATTCCAATCTCCTGTATGGCATATGAAGGTCAGGAAGGCTATTTGCAGCACACACGATTAGGGGATATAGGTCTTCAAGGTTTAGCTTTCTTCCAAACTGTAAAATACAAGTCCAAGTTTGAAGTAACACAGAGGAACTCCTTCAAGAATTCCATAAGACAATACAGGTGCCAATGCTGTTTTTCATAGAGTGATAGGGCTTCCCTCAAATTGACACATTTACCCTGTGTGAAATATTTCCCATCCTGTTTCAGTACTTTCACTGAGAGGTCAAGAATCAATCTGAGAAACTCCCATGTGGAATCTTCTTCTGGAGATGTGGCGATTGGAACAGCTGTCAAATCATTAATCATATAGTCAAACTCTCTCCCTTCTTTGGTTTCCCTCTTCGGCACTGGAATACAGTCTTCTAGTAGGACCTGAGGGCAGTCTCCTTTAAGACTGTGTAAGACGTGGCCACATGTTTTTCGCATGTGTTTCTTACATCCATCCATTTGGCCAATTTCTTGCCATAGTGACCATCTTTGGTTTCAGTTTGACTATTTCACATAAAATGCCCCATCTCCACCCCCCAGAATCAGTGCGTCTTTGCCTCTTTATTTTTAGTCCTTCCCACTGCGCATGATGGCCTGGGGATACCCAAATCACTCTCCGCCAGAGTAACAGCCCCACTAAGGATTAGAGTATTTCCAAACTGCTTCGATTGTAGAATTTTAGTGTTCTGATAAAGTGAATCTCCATCATACACCACTACATCTACGTCTTACTCAACCAGGCGACCATTACTGGTGGGTCGGTATCTGTCTATGGCCCTTCCTCGAACTATGGGTGGTCATTGCTTCACCCGGCCAGTACTGTCCTGACTCAAGTCTTTCATTCTTGCTTCTCTTTTGTTCAAAAGACTGGCGGTAACTCTGAAGGTCTGACAACACCAATCCATGTGGGTAAATTCTCAAATTAGCAAAGCTGACATTTTTGTTCATGTTGGTCGCTAAATAACTGTGGTCTTGACAGGTGTGCACTGACTCCATCATCCCTTCCTCCTGGAACATGGAGCTGATGTTCTCACCATCAGCTTTGGCACGGAGCTTGGAGTCCAGGTGCTGTGCGGTGCTGTTGCCCTAGGGAGCCGAGGCCTTGTGTCATGCCTGGGGGAGGTGGCCAGGGAGACTGTGGGCCGCAGGCCTGTCATTGTTTTTCTTTAAATATGGAGAAACACAGTATCATAGTTTCATTGATATCCTAATATTTTTCAAACACTCTATCTCCAAGGAATGACTTAGGGTAAATTGATATTTGGTCATTTTCTCTTCTCTCTGATTTTGCTTCTTTTCACTTGGTGTGGTTTGATTATTTATTTAGTTTAGTTTCATTTTTTTTCCCCCAAGTGATTTCATTTTGAAAATATTTTTTTTTACATGGACATTCCAACTACTTACTAGCTGTGTGAACTTGCCAAATATTCACTTCTCTTTGCTTCATTTTCCTTGTATGTAAACTGGATAATAGTAATAGTTGTTTAGAGAATTATATAAGATAGTACATGTAGATCCCTTAGAATAGTGACTGGTACTTAGTAAATGCTCAATAAATCCAGCCACTATTATTATTACTATTATTATCCTTATGTCTTTTTGAAAATAATTCTTGCCATTAAATTACTTCTTTCTATAATTTAATAATATTATTCCCTTCTTCAATGAAATCTGGATAATTAAGAACTTATAAATTTTTGGAAAATAATTTTCTATGAAATAATTATCTGATTCACAAACAACTCATTATATAAATCTTTAAATATAAATATTCCATATGGCATACCAAAGTGTCTTTGCTTATTAAAGTATGTTACTGTCATCCAACTTTTCTGGAATACATTTACCATACAAAACAAGAATTTTCAAAGTGCACAACTTTTTGATTAAAGATCTTTTATTTTTTTTAAATGATTTTATTTATCAGAGAGAGAGAGAGAGAGCACAAGCAGGGGGAGGGGCAGGCAGAAGGAGAAGTAGGCCCCCTCTGAGCAAGGAGCCCAATTCTGGACTCGATAACAAAACCCTGAGATCATGACCTGAGCTGAAGACAGATGCTTAGCCAACTGAGCCACTCAAGCATCCCGATGAAAGACCTTTTGAGTTTTATATGATAATAACAAACACACTGGGAACATTAACATGTCATCTCTAATGTCCATAATACACCTTCTACTCTTTCTATTTTATTGGGGGGATTACCGAAGCAGTAAGAAACTGAATCACCTGCTTAGGTGGAGCCAGAATAATGATTTGAACCCAGGCAGCCCTGATCTAGGGTCAGCCAATATATAGCCCTAAGCTACATACAATTTCTCTTTCCTCCAAAGACAGAGGCTGTTCTTTGATTCTCCTCTCTTAGGGACAAACTTTTCCAGGTTCTCACAGTGTAGTTATGTATATGTATATATATATATATCTCCACACACACACAAATATATAAAATGTAGTTGTATATGTATATAACTATATATATATATAGATAGATAGTACTTCTTTGACTAATATTGTTATCTCTGGAGAAGAAATGGTAGCTCAGCACAAAATGACTATCTTCTGTTGATTTATTCTGAAATGTAATATCACTGCCTCAGCTGGGGCTTCAGCTTAATTATAAAACTTAATGATTTCACATATCTAACTGTGTAACTCACATGATCCATCAGAGGACAGTAGCTGGAAGCAATTCTAGTACACAAAGAGGAGTAGGTCACCTTGTCCAGTTTGACTAAAAGTCTTCGAAGGGTGATTAAGGCCCGAATTATAACAGTCTTGTCTTTTGAAAGGAAGGCATCCAAGATGGATATTAATAAGCTGCAGACATTTTCTATCTATATATAAAAGAGGAAAATGGTTGGATTTTGGAACTAGGAGGAGACTTGAGGTAGCATTTGGCACACACACGTCTGAGTTTGGGCAGCATGCAGTCATGTGCTGGGAATGCTTCACAAGATTCAATTGTCAAATTGTCAAAAACTTTGTAAGCTGATTGTTAAAACAGACTCTTAACTATAGAGAACAAACCGATGGTTGCCAGAGGGGAGGGAGGTGAGGGATGGCTGAAACAGGTGAAGGGGATTAAGAGTCCACTTAGCACGATGAGCACTGAGTAATGTATAAAATTGTTGAATTGCCACATAGTACACCTGAAACTAATATAACACTGTATGTTTACTACACTGGAGTTAAAATTAAAAAGTCATTATTAAAAAAGTAAGTTTTAGAAAACTAGGAAGAAATAAAGGTAATAAATACTCAAAACTTATCACTTGCTATTTCTTTTGCTCCATTTTACTCTTATATACCTTTGAGGTTATTTACATGTATTATATCTGTATGATGGAAATATTAAATAATGATGCACTACCAGGCATTTCTCCCCAATTCTATGTTTAATGATGTCCCTTTGATAGCTTGAAATTAGCCATGGTAAGAGTACACCAGAGCAATTGGTATTATTTCCAGAGAGCTGGTTGTTAAGCATTCACCAGCACACCATGAGCAGGATGACCTCTAAACCGGGTGCCGGTGACTCATGTGGACATGGGAGCTGCTGAGCTGCTGAGCCAGATCATGAGAGTCAATTGTGGATCAGAGATAACAGAATAGAAAGCAAGGAAAAAGGCAAAAAGGAGACACCAAAGAAGAGAAACAAAGTCTGGAAAGAGACGAAGCAAAAGAAATAAACAAATACTATTTGCCAAAATAATAGAGGCCTTGTGTCTCTGAAAAGTTGTCTTTACCAATAAATAGTACGTGACCTCAACCCAGCTCACTCTCCACAGTTTCTCTCTTACTCTCCTAGATAACCTTGACATAGAATCTTCCTTTCAGTTGTTAATAACAGTGGGAAGAGCTCTAGACAAGGCAATAAATAACTCTGATTACTAAAAGAATGTACACTGACTTCTGTGATTTATTTCAAGCAAACAGATCATGGCTCATTTCATTCTAAATGCAAAATGGGTGCCCACGGACAGTCTTTGAGCCTTTAGAGACAATGCTTAATAGATAAACAAGGATTTATTATTATACTTATTAAATCAACAATGATTTATGGAATCAGCATAATTCCATTATGCAAGGTACTTTGGGATGGGTGAAATAGGTGATGGGGATTAAAGAGGGCACTTGTGATGAGCACTGGGTGTGGTATGGAAGTGTTGGATCACTCAATTGTACACCTGAAACTAATATTACACTGTATGCTAACTAACTGGAATTTAAATAAAAACTTAAAAAAAAAGAATTTATAAGAGAATTACAAAACATGCTTAGATTCGGTCTTCCTGGAAGGCAAGAAGTATTCACATGACTCAGTAGTAAAGAATGTAAGACAGTGGTTCTCAGGTTTAAACTATTAGAATCACCTGGAGGATTTTCAAAAACACAGGTTGGTGGGCCCCACCTCCATGATTTCTGATTCCACAGACCTGGGGTAGGGCCCAACAATTTATATTTATAACAAGTTTCTGGGAGATGCTGATACTGCTGGTTCAAGCATCATATATGGAGAACTATTGTTATAAAGTATTGTATAAGCAAGTGCTCATAGTGGGTGTGGCTCTGAGAAGGATGTGACTGCCAGGTCAGAATATTCAGCAGAGTCTGACCTGAGCTGAGAAAGGAGACCAATGTGAATATGTATGGGTAAAGGAGGAATGTGCTGAATGGAAGACAAAACTTGAGCGAGTGCTCTGGGATAGGAATTAATGTGTCAGCAGGTGTGTATGTTGGAGGGGAAATTAACTTATGTGTGTCTGGTTTAGACTCTATGAGTTTGTGTAGGGCAATGCTGATCCATTCTAAGGGCAATGAATGATTTTCTAGGAAAAATATAAACAGGGTGCTTAAGCGTCTGGGTTTACTTACCACACTGCTTCCATTCAACCCAGGCTTTGAAATTGTTTTAGCTATACAGAAACTGAGAAATATCAGTGTTTTATCGGTAAGGATCTTGAGCAATATCAAATCTTAGATTGACTATGATGGTGACGGCATCCATAAATCATACACTCACGTGCCTCATTGATAACTGGTGCCATGCTGGCGATTTTCTGAAGGCTCAGCTTGCTAACTGCAGGATTGGAGTCATTGACCCAGTTTCTGAAGAGAACCAAAAACTCTTCTGGGAATGGGTCCTTGAAGAAGTTATTCAGAAGCTGAAAGAAAACAGTTGATAAGTTCATAAGCAAAATTAAAGGCTAATGCACTATTTCTGCGCCACTCATAAAAATTGAGACATTTTCAGTAAAACTGAAGCACAAGTCTCACTAAAACTCCAGATACTTACACGTATCCCCACACATATTTCTGTGTTCATAGTTTTTGTGTTCTCTGGAAGGAGAAGTAGCAGTCATAATAGGAAGCACATGCATATATATTTCTGTATATATCTACAGTTGACCCTTGAATTGTGTGGGTCCACTTATATACAGATTTTTTTATAGCACAATATTGTAAATGTATTCCTCTTCTTCATGATTTTTTAAAATAACATTTTCTCTTCTCTAGATTACTTTATTGTAAGAATATGGTATACAATACCACATACAGAATATGTGTTGTTTATGTTATTAGTAGTTAGGTTTTTGGAGAGTCAAAAGTTATATGTGGATTTTGGATGGTATGGGGGTCAGCATCCAACTCCCATGTTGTTAGGAGTTAAATATATGCATTAAATTTTTTTCCTCCCCATTGCTGGAAACTTAGTGACTCAATTTAAATTACCTCCCTCTCCCAGATTATAGTTAGGTGGGTGAGTTCCTTGACAGTGAATGTTTATATGTACTAGGAGGCTGTGCTTACTATGGGCCAGGTATTATGCTAGTAAGTGGGAATACAGTAGTGAGCAAAACAGTCTCAATCCATGACCTTGTGGGGCTTATAGACTAGCAAGAGAGACTGATATTGTACAATGATGCTATACTACACTATTCTAATGAAAACAGAGTTGCTAATTTTGATCAGTACTAGGAAGAAAAGTTCCAAGGTGCCACAAAAACATCTAAAGGAGAACTGAATTTAGACTGTGCAGTTGTAAACTGAATTTAGAATAAAAAGTGATATTTAGATTTGGACTTGAAAGCAGAGTTGGCATTAGCTAGATAAATTGTTTGGAGAAGATCTCCTCAAGGAGGGTAACCCATGTGGTAAATAAGCAGGGTGTGTTTGAACACCGGAAGGAAGGCCAGAGTGATAGGATGGCAAGGGTAGTGAGGTTGGTGGACAGGCAAGGCAGGTGGCTCAGGATGTGGAGGCTAGGTTATAGAGTTTTAGTCTTTAACAGCTAATACCCAAAATGAAGATGTGATTACCATGAGCTTTTATGCATCTAGTAACTAGCAGCCAAAATATACATATTTTTAAAATGCCTTAGAAACACAAGTGACAGTTTTAGAAAAAAAATTTCAAGAATTTAAAATATCACTAAGACAGGTCAAGTACACAGAAGAATAGAGAACAAGAGAGCAACAGTGAGAAGGGAGGGTAGATCATATATTCTTTTCAACATTCCAAACAACTTTCACAAAAATTAATTATCAGATCCAAAAAATCAATAACTTCCCTAAAGCAAATCATTTAAAAACCACCTTTAAAAAAATCATGGTATCTATAATAAAAGAAGAAACCAAGAAGAAAGTTTAAGTGGAAATACAAAAGCCTATAAGCACTTGGAAATTTAAGAGAAATCTCTATTTTGTGGATCAAAATTATAAACCACAGAGGAAATCAAACACACAACAAAGATTACTGCAAAAACAATAAAAACAACAAAAATAAAATAGATGTTTACCCTGTGGTTGGAAGGAAATGCATAACTTGACTTTGCTTAAAAAGAAATGTTAAAAATGAATAAATTATTTATTTCCTGAAATTACAAGACATGAAATATCACAAGCAATAAGATTGAACTAAAGAAAATTGGCATAAGAAAATAATAAAGGTAGAAGCAGAGGTTATGGAATTGGGAAACAGAAAAACAGTGGAATTAATCAATCTAATGCCTGTGCTAGAAAAAAAAGCATTCAAATAGGCCAATTTTGACCAATATAATATAAAAAGTAGACATAAAATGAGCAGTGAGAAAAAGGGTGTGAAATAGATTAAAAACTTCACAAGAATATTGGATACTCTCTGTGTCAATGGTTCTTAACCAAGGATGGGGACCAGGATCTTCTGGGGCAGCTTTTCTATATTACATATGCTGGGCTTTGTCCCAGTTATGAGGCAAAGAAAATTAGATAATTGAAATTGATTAGGAACAATGGAAGACTGATGGTTATTGATGTGTTATTTCCAAATATTATCAAGGTAAGCTCTTTTTGAGTGATCACCACACATCAAAACATAAAGAGGCATATTTTCCATTTATTTGGTACTATGTGAATATTCTTCTCCAACAACATTTCATTTAATGATTTTAAAATTCATTGATAATTTTTTCTTTATTTAGTTATCACACTGGAACTTGCAAAGGGGTAATTTTCCATGTCTAGCATTCCTTCTATATTTACTGGCTGGCATTCGTCGCTCTGTCTCTCTCTTCCAGCTCTCCGGGTTTGAGTCCCACCATGGACTCAAGCATTTAAAAATTTTTTTTCCCAATATATTATAATTATTTGCAGTTACTCTTTCTTTTGATGCTAAATTTGGCCTTTCAAGTTGACTTTTGTATCCTTTTGACGTGACCCATCTATCTTTGAACTTCTTTGCTTGTGGAAAAACTAGATGTCCCAGGCTTATATTTTTCTTGCCCCTGAAATCAGCCATTTCTTCAAGGAGACAAGGTTCCTTTTAGTGAGCAATGATATTTGGCAACCATTAGAAATGAGTACTAGAATGTATTCATTGTTATTGGAATATTATGTCCTCTTGGCCTTTACTTGAAACTAAGAATTATTCTTTTTTATTTCTTAAGTCATGAGTTCATTTTGACAATGTTGATATATTCAATTCAAATATAACATAACAGAGTTTATGTTAACTTTTAACAGTTTTATGTTTGCTTCATCTTTTTCTTACCTGGAAAAACTTTTTGCCAATAGTGTTAATATATTTGTTTATTTGCTTTCTGCTATATGAATGCATACCAGAGTCTTAAAATTATATCATCAACATACAATATTCATAAAACTCCTCAGTAAAAGTGAATATTTCTTTACAGATTTTTTTTGTCCTTAGAATATATTTCACTAAGGATGTATATAGTCAAAGCACTATGTTCATAAGCTACTTGATATCCTTCACAAACGTGTGTGTGTGTGTGTGTGTTTTTGAGGGAGAGAGAGACAGAGAATCATATAATTCACCGAGAAAAACACTCAGATCATAATAGGTAAATGGGCAAAGGAGAGGTCAGATTATTCACAAAATGGAACTTTAAAGGCCAAGGCAAAAACATACAATTTAGGAAAATAATTTGATCAGAGGTAACAATATGTTATCTTTATTTTTTATACGTAAGGATCATATACCTAGAGAACCCAAGAGAATTGACAAAAATATTATTATATACAACAGAGTAGCTGAATTTAAGATAATACAGTTTTTTTCTATTCACTTTGTCATTTTTAAAAAAATTTTTTATTGTTATGTTAATCACCATACATTACATCATTAGTTTTTGATGTAGTGTTCCATGATTCATTGTGCATAACACCCAGTGCTCCACGCAGAATGTGCCCTCCTTAATACCCATCACCAGGCTAACCCATCCCCCCACCCCCCTCCCCTCTAGAACCCCCAGTCCATTTCTCAGAGTCCATCGGCTCTCCTGGTTCGTCTACCCCTCCGATTTACCCCCCTTCATTCTTCCCCTCCTGCTATCTTTTTTTTTTCTTAACATATATTGCATTATTTGGTTCAGAGGTACAGATTTGTGATTCAAAAGTCCTGCACAATTCACAGCGCTCACCATAGCACATACCCTCCCCAATGTCTATCACCCAGCCACCCCATCTCTCCCACTTCCCCCACCACTCCAGCAACACTCAGTTTGTTTCCTGAGATTAAGAATTCCTCATATCAGTGAGGTCATATGATACATGTCTTTCTCTGATTGACTTATTTCACTCAGCATAACACCCTCCAGTTCCATCCACATCGTTGCAAATGGCAAGATTTCATTCCTTTTGATGGCTGCATAATATTCCATTATATATATATATATATATATATACCACATCTTCTTTATCCATTCATCTGTCAATGGACATCTTGGCTCTTTCCACAGTTTGGCTATTGTGGTCATTGCTGCATTAAACATTGGGTACACGTACCCCTTTGGATCTCTACATTTGTATCTTTGGGGTAAATACCCAGTAGTGCAATTGCTGGATCGTATGGTAGCTCTATTTTCAACTTTTTGAGGCACCTCCATACTGTTTCCCAGAGTGGCTGCACCAGCTTGCATTCCCATCAACAGTGTAGGAGGGTTCCCTTTTTTCCGCATCCCCACCAACATCTGTCGGTTCCTGACTTGTTAATTTTAGCCATTCTGACTGGTGTGAGGTGGTATCTCATTGAGATTTTGATTTGGATTTCCCTGATGCTGAGCGATGTTGAACACTTTTTCATGTGTCTCTTGGCCATTTGGATGTCTTCTTTGGAAAAATGTCTGTTCATGTCTTCTGCCCATGTCTTGATTGGATTATTTGTTCTTTGGGTGTTGAGTTTGATAAGCTCTTTATAGATTTTGGATACTAGCCCTTTATCTGATATGTCATTTGCAAATATTTTCTCCCATTCTGTCGGTTGTCTTTTGGTTTTGTGGACTGTTTCTTTTGCTGTGCAAAAGCTTTTTATCTTGATGAAATCCCAATAGTTCATTTTTGCCCTAGCTTCCCTTGCCTTTGGTGATGTTTCTAGGAAGAAGTTGCTGCGGCTGAGGTCGAAGAGGTTGCTGCCTGTGTTCTACTTTAAGATTTTGATGGACTCTTGTCTCACGTTTAGGTCTTTTAAATATTTTGAGTCTATTTTTGTGTGTGGTGTAAGGAAATGGTCCAGTTTCATTCTTCTGCATGTGGCTGTCCAATTTTCCCAACACCATTTGTTGAAGAGACTTTTTTCCACTGGACATTCTTTCCTGCTTTGTCAAAGATGAGTTGACCACAGAGTTGAGGGTCAATTTCTGGGCTCTCGATTCTGTTCCATTGATCTATGTGTCTGTTTCTGTGCCAGTACCATACTGTCTTGATGATGACAGCTTTGTAATAGAGCCAGAAGTCTGGAAATGTGATGCCGCCAGCTTTGCTTTTCTTTTTCAACATTCCTCTGGCTATTCGGGATCTTTTCTGGTTCCATACAAATTTTAGGATTATTTGTTCCATTTCTTTGAAAAAAGAGGATGGTATTTTGATGGGGATTGCATTGAATGTGTAGATTGCTCTAGGTAGCATTGACATCTTCACAATGTTTTTCTTCCAGTCCATGAGCATGGAACGTTTTTCCATTTCTTTGTGTCTTCCTCAATTTCTTTCATGAGTATTTTATAGTTTTCTGAGTATAGATCCTTTGCCTCTTTGGTTAGATTTTTCCTGGGTATCTTCTGGTTTTGGGTGCAATTGTAAATGGGATCGACTCCTTAATTTCTCTCTCTTCTGTCTTGTTGGTGTATAGGAATGCCACTGATTTCTGTGCATTGATTTTATATCCTGCCACTTGACTGAAATCCTGTATGAGTTGTGGCAGTTTTGGGGTGAAATCTTTTGGGTTTTCCACATAAAGTACCATATCATCTGCCAAGAGTGAGAGTTTGACTCCCTCCTTGCTGATTTGGATGCCTTGATTTCTTTTTGTTGTCTGATTGCTGTGGCTAGGACTTCTAATACTATGTTGAATAGCAGTGGTGATAGTGGACATCCCTGCCGCGTTCCTGACCTTAGGGGGAAAGCTCTCAGCTTTTCCCCATTGAGAATGATATTCGCTGTAGGTTTTTCATAGATGGCTTTTATGATATTGAGGTATGTACCCTCTATCCCTATGCTCTGAAGAGTTTTGATCAAGAAAGGATGCTGTACTTTGTCAAATGCTTTTTCTGCATCTATTGAGAGGATCATATGATTCTTGTTCTTTCTTTTGTTAATAGATTGTATCACGTTGATTGTTTGTGGATGTTGAACCGGCCTTGCAGCCCAGGGATAAATCCCACTTGGTTGTGGTGAATAATCCTTTTAATGTACTGTTGGATCCTATTGGCTAGTATTTTGGTGAGAATTTTTGCATCCATGTTCATCAAGGATATTGGTCTGTAATTCTCCTTTTTGATGGGGTCTTTGTCTGGCTTTGGGATCAAGGTAATGGTGGCCTCATAAAACGAGTTTGGAAGTTTTCCTTCCATTTCTATTTTTTGGAACAGTTTCAGGAGAACAGGTGTTAATTCTTCTTTAAATGTTTGGTAGAATTCCCCTGGGAAGCCCTCTGGCCCTGGGCTTTTGTTTGTTGGGAGATTTTTGATGACTGCTTCCATTTCCTTAGTGGTTGTAGGTCTGTTTAGGTTTTCTATTTCTTCCTGGTTCAATTTTGGTAGTTGATACATCTCTAGGAATGCATCCCTTTCTTCCAGGTTATCTAAATTGCTGGCATAGAGTTGCTCATAATATGTTCTTATAATTGTTTGTATTTCTTTGGTGTTGGTTGTGATCTCTCCTCTTTCATCATGATTTTGTTGATTTGGGCCATTTCTCTTTTCTTTTCGATAAGTCTGGCCAGGGGTTTATCAATCTTGTTAATTCTTTCAAAGAACCAGCTCCTAGTTTCGTTGATCTGTTCTACTGTTCCTTTGGTTTCTAGTTCATTGATTTCTGCTCTGATCTTTATTATTTCTCTTCTCCTGCTGGGTTTAGGCTTTAGTTGCTGTTTTTTCTCTAGCTCCTTTAGGTGTAGGGTTAGGTTGTGTATTTGAGACCTTTCTTGTTTCTTGAGAAAGGCTTGGATTGCTATATAGTTTCCTCTTAGGAGTGCCTTTACTGCATCCCAAAGACTTTGAACAGTTGTGTTTTCATTTTCATTGGTTTCCATGAATTTTTTAAATTCTTCTTTAATTTCCTGGTTGACCCATTCATACTTTAGTAGGATGCTCTTTAGCCTCCATGTATTTGAGTTCTTTCCGACTTTCCTCTTGTGATTGAGTTCTAGTTTGAAAGCATTGTGGTCTGAAAATATGCAGGGAATAATCCCAATCTTTTGGTACCAGTTGAGACCTGATTTGTGACCTAGGATGTGATCTATTCTGGAGAATGTTCCATGGGCACTAGAGAAGAACGTTTATTCTGTTGCTTTGGGATGGAATGTTCTGAATATGTCTTTGAAGTCCATTTGGTCCAGTGTGTCCTTTAAAGTCTTTATTTCCTTGTTGATCTTTTGCTTAGATGATCTGTCCATTTCAGTCAGGGGGGTGTTAAAGTCCCCCACTATTATTGTATTGCTGTTGATGTGTTTCTTTGCTTTTGTTATTAATTGCCTTATAAAAGTGGCTGCTCCCATGTTAGGGGCATCGATATTTACAATTGTTAGATCTTCTTGTTGGAGAGACCCTTTAAGTAGGATATAGTGTCCTTCCTCATCTCTTATTACAGTCTTTGTTTTAAAATCTAATTTGTCTGATATAAGGATTGCCACCCCAGCTTTCGTTTGGTGTCCATTAGCATGGTAAATTGTTTTCCACCCCCTCCCTTTCAATGTGGGGGTGTCTTTGGGTCTAAAATGAGTCTCTTGCAGACAGCATATTGATGGGTCTTGTTTTTTAATCCAATCTGATAGCCCATGTCTTTTGATTGGGGCATTGAGCCCATTTACATTCAGGGTAACTATTGAAAGGTATGAATTTAGTGCCATTGTATTGCCTGTAAGGTGACTGTGACTGTATATTGTCTGTGTTCCTTTCTGGTCTATGCTGCATTTAGGCTCTCTCTTTGCTTAGAGGACCCCTTTCAATATTTCTTGGAGGGCTGGTTTCATGTTTGCAAATTCCTTTAGTTTTTGTTTGTCCTGGAAGCTTTTTATCTCTCCTTCAATTTTCAATGACAGCCTAGCTGGATATAGTATTCTTGGCTGCATATTTTTCTCGTTTAGTGCTCTGAAGATATCATGCCAGTCCTTTCTGGCCTGCCAGGTCTCTGTGGATAGGTCTGTTGCCAATCTAATGTTTCTACCATTATAGGTTACAGATCTCTTCTCCCGAGCTGCTTTCAAGATTTTCTCTTTGTCTCTGAGACTCGTAAGTTTTACTATTAGATGTCAGGGTGTTGACCTATTTTTATTGATTTTGAGAGGGGTTCTCTGTGCCTCCTGGATTTTGATGCCTGTTTCCTTCCCCACCTTAGGGAAGTTCTCTGCTATAATTTGCTCCAATATACCTTCTGCTCCTCTCTTTCTTTTTCTGGGATCCCAATTATTCTAATGTTTTCATCTTATAGTATTGCTTATCTCTCGAATTCTGCCCTCGTGATCCAGTAGTTGTTTCTCTCTGTTTTTCTCAGCTTCTTTATTTTCCATCATTTGGTCTTCTATATCGCTAATTCTCTCTTCTGCCTCATTTATTCTAGCAGTTAGTGTCCCCCTTTTTGATTGCACCTCATTAATAGCCTTTTTGATTTCAACTTGGTTAGATTTTAGTTCTTTTATTTCTCCAGGAAGGGTGTCTCTAAAACTCCATGCTTTTTTCAAGCCCAGCTAGTATCTTTAAAATCATGATTCTGAACTCTAGGTCCGACATTGTACTAATGTCCGTATTGAGTAGGTCCCTGGCAGATGGTACTACTTCTTTTTCTTTTTGCTGAGGTGATTTTTTTCACCTTGTCATTTTGTCCAAAGGAGAATAGATGAATGAGAGAACAAAATGCTAACAGGTTAACAATGTCCCCAGCAAATATACTCTAAAAAAATCAGAAAAGACCTGAAACCAGGGGAGAAGAAAGGGAAAGAAAGAAAAAAGAAAGAGAAAAATAAAAAGAAAAAGAAATAAAAACCGAACAAAACAAAACAAAAAGAATATGATCAAATATGATCAGGGTAGTGCATAGATCAGAGCCACGCACTAGATTTTGGGTGTATTTTAGTCTTTTTTTTTTTTTTTTGAAACTTTATATTTTGGTCTTAAATGATCATTTTTTATTTTTCTGTAAGAGTGTGAAGCACAAAAATTTGCTAAATATCAGAACCACAGAAATCCTCCTGAAGGTTTTCTGTGTAGTCTTCATTAATGCAAATCTCTGAATGTTTCATTCTTACTGTAGATCTTGAATCTGTTTTACAATAATGAAGCCATAAAGTTTTAATGCAACACATTATGAACTATAACATTTCTATTAAAAGGAAAGCTGGGAAAACAAGAAGCAGGCAATCTGTTGAGGCTCAGTGGCTCTTACTTGCTTTGTGGTTTTTGCTGTTGCTTTCAAAGAGCACACAGCACATGCATGAGGCACAGTAGGCATTCTCCCTTATCACCTGCCTTACTCTAAACATCTGCTGTTCCTAAAACTGGACCAATTATTACAAACTATCATTTGCATAATTAGCCAACTATTACAAAGCATTTCGTTAGTGGTATCAACAAATATGGAAGGATGGAAATTTATGAAAACTGGGTTCTGTTAAGCTTGCCAACTCCTCAGATACCATGGGTTGTGCTGCCACTTCAACTGTTAATGAGCTGTTTAATGCCTCACAGAATGATCAAAGGGAGGAGGCAAAACTCTAAAATATTCTCTAGGTACTGTAATAATTTCATTTGATAAAGTAACAAAAGGATAGGACAAAATTGAAGCAAGATTTATATGCGTTCCAACTTTTCACTAAGGAATTCTTCTACACTGTCTGTGTTCCATTTGAGGATGCTTAATTCTTCAGCAATGTTCCCGTTGTCATCCAAAAGCTTTAATACAGGATCTGAACCACGAACATACTTGATTTGTAGTCCTCTGAATAGTTTGGGTTTATCACTCCTGACAAAAGCTTGGACTTGAGGGAACCTCCCCAATTTTCATCCACAAACTTCAAGAATAGCACCTGCATAAAGCTTTTTTGTTTCAAATTGTGCTTCTTCCTGACAGCATGCTCTACAGTCAGGATCAAGCTGAAGCAGGTTAAACTGTCCAAGAAGATCACAAGAGCTGCAGAGCAAGTTGCTGGAGAAGCCTATCTCTCTGCAAGCCTCTGATGAAAACTCTGCACCAAATGCAGACACCGTTTGAAGTACAGCAGCCAAGAGCAATCGCAGCCCAAACGCCGACAGGAACAAGCCACTCGACCCAGCCGCCATCGCTACCCGTACTTTAGTCTGTTAGAAGAAAGTGCCTCCTAAAATTTTAAAGAAAGAAAGATTTATATATGTACAAAATAAGGGTTCATACAATGAAGGGATGGTAGATGACTGTAAATATGAAAATTATAAAAGATTTTATAAAAGGAATTGATAAGATAAGAAGCTGTTTGAAAAAAGAAAGAAGAAGATTAAAAAAAAAAAGGGAGAGAATGTGATCAGGCAGGAGACTAGAACAAAGCCATACACTAGTGATTTAGGGTATATTTTGATCTGTTAGAAGAAACTGTATCTCAAAATTTTAAAGAGAGAACAACTTATATATATATGCCAAAAATAAGGGTAACTACTATGAAGGGATAGAATATGACTCTAAAAATGAAAAATGAAAAATTTTTTTTTCAAAAAGGGATTCATAAGATGTTGGTTGAAAAAGGGAAAAAGAAAAATTAAAAAAAAACAGTTAAAAAATTAACTTTGAAAAACTAATGAATCATGGTAAAAAAAAAAGCCATGAATTCTATGTGCAGTATTCCCCTAGCGCTAGAGTTCTCCCATTGTCCTTGATCGGTAAACTTGGTCTTGGCTGGCGGTTCGTGCTGATCTTCTGGGGGAGGGGCCTGTTGCCATGGTTCCCAAATGTCTTTGCGGAGGCAGAATTGCCCCGCCCTTGCCGGTCCAGGCTAAGTAATTTGCTCAGGTTTGCTTTCAGGAGCTTTTGTTCCCTGCAAGCTCTCGGTACAGCTTTGGAGGATGAGAGTGAAAACGGTGCCTCCCAATCTGCACCTAGAGGAGCCAAGAATTTGGGGCCCTGCTCCTCATTGCGCCCCCAGAGAAAAGCAGTAAGTCACTCCCGTGTCCCTGGTCTCCGGCTGCACTCCGTGCTCACCCGGCCTGTGACCGAGTGTTTCTGTCTCTGGTTCCCGACTTGGTGTGGAGTCTCCAAACCCAGCAGATCCCTGTGGTGCGCTCCTGCGTCGCTCCTCCCAGGGGAGGAAGGGGAGTCTCCCCAGATCTGACGCTTGTTGGGTCCCTGCTGGAGGAGCAGTGGCCTGACTGTGTCGCCGATCACAGTTTATGGCAACCCTGAGTTGAGAGCCCGCACCTCAGCTCCGTCTCTGCAGCCGGCTTCCCGGCTCCAATACTTGGGAGCTCTGCCGCACTCAGGCACCCCCAGTCTTTCTGTGACCCCGAGGGTCCTGAGACCACACTGTCCCGCAAGGTTTCCACCTCCCACTTAGCCACTGGAGTGATGTCCCTCAGCGGAGCTGACTTCTAAAAGTTCCGATTTTGTGCTCCGTGGCTTTATCACTTGCCAGAAGCAGCCGTCGGAGGCCCCTTCCCCCACTGTCTATCCTCCTGAATATCGCCTCGGATTCACTTTTCCACACGTCCTACCTTCCAGTAGGTGGCCGCTTTTCTGTTCAGGGAGTTGTTGCTATTCTTCTCTTCGATCTCCTGTTGAGTTTGTAGTGTTCAGAATGGTTTGATCCCTATCTAGCTGAATTCCTGAGATTAGAGGAAATCCAGGTCTCCTACTCCTCCGCCATCTTGCTCCGCCCCCTCCAAGATAATACAGTTTAACTAATTTTCCTGAACATCCAGCTTTAATGAGCTTGAAAACTGAATGAAAAAGGACACATTTTGGAAAACAGTATGGAGGTTCCTCAAAAAATTAAAAAGAGAAATACCATATGATGCAATAATCCCACTACTGGGCATTTACCCAAAGAAAACAAAAACACTAATTTATTTTTTAAATTTGAACTCAATTAATTAACATATAATATATTATTAGTTTCAGAGTTAGAGATCAGTGATTCCTCAGTCTTATATAATACCCACATCTTCTTTATCCATTCTTCTGTTGATAGACATCTGGGCTCTTTCCATAGTTTGGCTACTGTGGACATTGCTGCTATGAACATTTGGTGCAGGTGCCCCTTCAGATCACTACATTTGTATCTTTGGGGTAAATCCCTAGAAGTGCAATTGCTGGGTTGTAGGGTAGCTCTATTGTCAACTTTTTGAGGAACCTCCATACTCTTTTCTAGAGTGGCTGCACCAGCTTGCATTCCCACCAACAATGCATGCACTCCTGTTTATAGCAGCACTATTTACAATAGCAGATAAGGAAGCAACCCAAGTGTCCATCCATAGATGAAAAGGTAAATAAGATGTGGTATGTATATATGGTGGACTATTACTCAGCCATAAAAAGATGAGATCTTGCCATTTGCAACAACATGGACGAACCTAAAGGGTATAATGCTGAGGGAAATAAGTAAGAGAAAGACAAATACCTTATTTTCACTCATATGTGAAATCTAAAAAACAAAAGAAATGAATAAACAAAAAGCAGAATCAGATTCATAAATGCAGAAAACAAAATGATGGTTGTCAGAAAGAAGAGGGGTAGAGGGATGGGCAAAATGGGTAAAGGAGAGTGAGAGAGACAGGCTTCCAGTTATGGAATGAGTAAGTCATAGGAATAAAAGGTACAGCACTGGGAATACAGTCAAGGGTATTGTAATAGTGTTGCGTGGTGACAGATGGTAACTACGCTTGTGGTGAGCACAGCTTAAAGTATAGAGTTGTGAAGTCACTATGCTATACACCTGAAACTATTGTAATATTGTGTGGCACCTATCTCAAGAAACAAAACAAACATGAAAACCTATACTCAAAATCATATTTAATAGAGATAAATTCGAGAACCAAAAAAAGGCCACATTTGCACTAACAATTTAAAATAATATAAACTACTTAATAATTCCAAAACTGAATATGACAAAATATTGAATTAAAAAAAAGAAGCAAAAATATAAAAATACCAAATATTCCCAAGAAGCTCATAGCTTTAATTTAACTGCAATCATAGTTTCAGTGAAAGTTTTTTTTTCTTTTAAACCTGGCAAAATTATTTTAAAATGCAACTAGAAGGATAAATACATAGGAAAGACTAAAGACATTTTGAAGAGAGTTGAGGGAAAGTTGCTTTGCAAGACATTAAAATTTATTTGCAAACTGCCCTAATTCCAGTGTGATACTTCCACAGCAATGAAATGAATGGAGCCTAAGAGTGTCATCCAGGGCAGACCCTAATGTGGGTGTGTGCGTGAATGTATATGAAATTAATAATAGAATTCATAAAGATTGTGTCACCAGTGAGTAGCAGATTTAAGGCTTATTAATTACATGATGCTGGGATAGGAAGTTAATTATTTAATGAAAACTTAGTTTTAGTTAGTTTTAGTGAAAAACTATAGTGTACCTCCTGGTACACCATAAAAACTTCATGGGAAACAACATTGCATGTAAAAATATATATAAAAATGTATAAATGTGAATAAATTATACATGAATATTTATCAACTCTTTGACCACAGTAGATTTTTTAATGCTTAATTTTATGAAAAAAAGCAAATTCCATAAACAAAATCAAAAGGCAAACAACAAACTGGGTACTGATTCTCAATAGGCATTATAATCAAATGCATAACACACTTAATATCCTTCACAAATTTCTGTGGGTGTGTGAGAAAGAGAGAGACAGAGAATCATAGAATTCATTGAGAAAAACACCAAGACTGTAATAAGCAAATGGGCACAGAAGAGATCAGATTGTTCAGATTATGGAATTTAATTTATGAATAATTATTTTTTAAAAATGTTCAACCTCTCTAATAATTTAAAAATTAAGGACAGATCAAATCCCCCACAAGACATTGCATCTACCCCTCAAATTGGAAAGCTCATCAATAGTGGCAAGAGTGCAGTGGGGTGAGTGCACCCACAAACTGCATGGGGAACACTGGTTGACTCCGCTTTCCAGAAATCAGTCTGGCAATAAAAATCCTTAGCCTTGAGAATGTTTATACTCTTTAGTTCTTATTTCAGATTCTTGGAATCTACTAGAAGGAAGTAATCTAAAATACTACAAGAAAGAAGACAGGCACAAAAATGTAAACTCTATCATTACTTATATTGGTAGAAAATTAGAAATAACATATATATGTATATATATACATGGCATAAGCGTCGATAGTACTCTGTTAAATATTGCTGGCTAAGACTAAACTAAGGTAAAATACATAGATTGTGTGCTCAGAACAACTAAAGGCCAAGTGACCTCATGATGAACTGAGCAGTTGAGGATTGCCCAGAGCTCCAGTTAGAGAAAGTGGGGGAACAATAGGATCATTATTCAGTTCTTAGAAGGACAGGTTTATCACTCTCCAAAAGGAGTAAGCACTATATTCATGGTGAGAGAGGCAATTAGGGTTCATTAAACATCATCTGTCACAATAATGCTTATATAAATCATACATCATTTGTAAATTTCTTTTGAATGTATCATTTTATGGGAGCAATCATGTATGTCATATTTAGGTCTACTTAATGTTTGTGCATACTTAAAAGGATGATACAATAAAAATAACAAGTCATGTAATAAAAATAATGAAAGATTCAAATAGATTAAGCAAGTTTGGAAACATTAGTGATTTGTTAGTGCAATGTGCAGTTAAACTGACTTATGTAAAACTTTAGAAGTAGGTAGTGTAGTGTATGGGTATGTCTTTCGTAGTTTATTGACTGTTTTGTTGACTATGATGCTTGAAATTATGTCAAACTTTTGAGAATATTTGGCATGACACCTTAGATTAATACTTTATTATATATTAATTCTATGGAACAATTAGTATTTGACTCAGAGAATTTCAACTTATAGAACTTTCTACATGCCTTTTGGAAGCAAAAGGACTTCTTCAATTTGTTCAACTAATATAGGATTACAATATATGATGTAATATTCATATAAATATTAATGTAGTTCTATATTTTCATTTTATTTAGTCATTTGGACCATTCTTTTTTTTTTTTCCATAGATAGTCTGAAGTATCATTCAGATCCCAGATGTTACCTACTATCTTTAAGTAAACTTTGAGTACACTTTAAGTATTCCTTGACATTATTTTTTATTTATTTTCTTTTTATTTTTTTATTATGTTCAATTAGCCAGCATATAGTACATTATTAGTTGTTGGTGTAGTTTGACAAGCATGCAGAGATATATGAACTGGTACTTCAGAAATAATTAATGTTTGTGCAAATCCACATCTCCTAGGACATGACAAAAGTTATCTGTCATTGTCTTAACTCTTGGTAAGAATTAATATTCAGAGAGGGAGATAAAAGATTGGAAAGTAGACTTAAGTTTGGATAAGGAATGAGAACCCTGTTGTTCCCAGTCTTCTAATGAAACTCACTTCCGTGAGGAATATTACTGTGATGATACTGTCTTCTGACCGTCTAGGACCTTCCACCGAGAGCTTGTAGAGATAATGCAAGGTCTCTGGAAACTGTGGAAAGTTATATTCACTGAGAGTTCTGTAATGGAGAATAAGGCACTGAATTAGCAAAGAAGATGAAAACTCTTCCTGCATCAGCAACTGCTAATGGTAGTAAAGAGAGAATCATCATCCTCATATTTTGTACCACCCAGATAAAAAAGAAAGATATTTTCTAATATTCCCTAATCTAAGGTAAACTGCAGCCCCATTCTGAATTCTACACAGACTCTAGGCAATTATATATATCTGGATCACTGACGATCTCTCTTTACTTAACATCACTCCTCTTTCCCATCTTTCCCCTCCTGAGCCCCACAACAGAATGCCCTGTAATACCACAAGCTCCTGCATGACCAAAAGGAGAGAAAATAAATAGTGCAAAATAAATATCTTGGCAAACCAGGATGGCTGAATATGTCGTCATCATGGTTTTAGACCAAGTCTTTCCTTTGAATGATAAAAAGAAATGAGAGTTTGGGACTATCCTGTTTTACTCAGGAGAAGAAGTGGGGAGTCCTGATTCACTAAAGCCATTCTGGGCAGTGGCCAGTCTCACAGATGTCCTGACATGCTGGCCTGGATCAGATGGCTAGTGGCAAGACTGGGAAAGTTGATGTGACAGGTTTCATTTTAAGATTCCACATTGGGACAAAACCAAAATACAGCTGACGGAATGGTAGAAGATATTTGCAAATGACGTATCAGATAAAGGGCTAGTATCCAAAATCTATAAAGAATTTATCAAACTCAACACCCAAAGGACAAATAATCCAGTCAAGAAATGGGCAGAAGACATGAACAAACATTTCTGCAAAGAAGACATCCAAATGGCCAAAAGGCACATGAAAAAGTGCTCAACATCACTCAGCATCAGGGAAATCCAAATCAAAACCACAATGAGATACCACCTCACATCAGTCAGAATGGCTAAAATTAACAAGTCAAGAAATGACAGATGTTGGCAAGGATGCACAGAAAGGGGAAACTTCCTACCCTGTTGGTGGGAATGCAAGCTGGTGCAGCCACTCTGGAAAACAGTATGGAGGTTCCTCAAAAAGTTGAAAATAGAGCTACCTTATGAAACAGCAATTGCGCTACTGGGTATTTACCACAAAGATACAAATGTAGGGATCCAAAGGGGTACGTGTACCCAATGTTTAATGCAACAATGTCCACAATAGCCAAACTATGGAAAGAGTCAAGATGTCCATCCACAGATGAATGGATAAAGAAGATGTGGTGTATATATATATATATATATATATATATATACACACACACACAATGGAATATTATGCAGCCATCAAAAGGAATGAAATCTTGCCATTTGCAACGACGTGGATGGAACTGGAGTGTATTATGCTGAGCGAAATAAGTCAATCAGAGAAAGACATGTATCATATGATCTCACTGATAGGAGGAATTTGAGAAACAAGACAGAGGAGCATAGGGGAAGGAAGGAAAAAATGAAACAAGTTGAAACCAGAGAGGGAGAAAAACTGTAAGAGACTCTTAATCTCAGGAAACAAACTGAGGGTTGCTGGAGTGGTGGGGGGTGGGAAGGATGGTGGGGCTGTGGGATGGACATTGGGGAGGGTATGTGCTATGGTGAGTGCTGTGAATTGTGTAAGACTGATGAATCACAGATCTGTACCTCTGAACCAAATAATGCAATATATGTTAAGGAAAAAAAAAAGAAGATAGCAGGAGAGGAAGAATGAAGGGGGTAAATCGGAGGGGGAGACGAACCATGAGAGATGATGGACTCTGAAAAGCAAACTGAGCGTTCTGAGGGGGGTGGGGGGATGGGTTAGCCTGGTGATGGGTATTAAAGAGGGCACATTCTGCATGGAGCACTGGGTATTATGCACAAACAATGAATCATGGAACACTACATTAAAAACTAAAAAAAAAAAAAAAAAAGCAGGAAGGGAAAAATGAAGGGGGAGAAGTCGGAGGGGGAGACGAACCATGAGAGTCTATGGACTCAGAAACAAACTGAGGGTTTTAGAGGGGTGGGGGGTGGGGAAATGGGTTAGCCTGGTGATGGGTATTAAGGAGGGCAGGTATTGAATGGAGCACTGGGTGTTATACGCAAACAATGAATCATGGAACACTACATCAAAAACTGATGATGTAATGTGTGGTGACTAACATAACATAATAAAATAAAAAAAAATACTCCAGGTTGGTATTTTAAACCAGTGCTTCTTGATCTTTAATATGTATACAAATTAACCAGGAATCTTGCTAAAATGCAGATTCTGATTCAGTGGGACTGGAGTGGGCCATGGGATTGTATTCTGCCTTCTATTTTTAACTTCTAGGTGACGCTGTTGCTGCTGGTCTGAGGACCACACTTTAAGAAAGAAGATCCAAAGATACTAAGGATATTGTGACTCTTAACTAATGGCTGCTTGTGGGGTACAGATATATCATACTTTTATAAAATAAAACATGTTCCTGAAATCTGTGTGTAAATAAGATGCCATTTGAAATGCATGAAGGGCCCAGAGACCATATAGACTATATTTTCTGGGTTGGTCACAACTTTAAATGGTCTATTATGTTGTTGAGTCTGTGTATCTTGATTCTTGATCAGAAAATCTGATCTCTATAATCAGAAACTTGCTATTCAGTAAGGAGTTAACTAGGGAAAAAAAACCTTTCTACTACAATAAAAATAAAAGTTCTCTTTCATTATACTTTCCAAATTTATTTGTCTCATTGAGAACAGATTTTTATTGAACCTCTTTAAAGTGGGAGCACCTCTGTAACTGTCTGATGCCTACATAGCAGGGATCCGCTAACAGCAGAGGAAAGAAAAAGCAAATTTACCTCTAGTTCTCCATAACTGAAAGAGAAATCTGTTCTTTGGAGGGAGGACAATTGGGTATCTGTATCATCAAGTAGGAGGACAAGGAAAGAGAGAACTACACCAATAAGTAATAAAGCCCTAAAATAAGGGAAGAAGTAGAAATCAAATGGCAGTTCAGATCATTAGGTGAGAGAGGGAAGTTGGAGTGAATATTGACTGTGTTCACACATGGCTTAACTGAAGAAAGTTGGAGAAGATGGGATAGAGACATAGAACCCTGTGCAGAGCCCCCGTTCTTACTTGGCAACAAGGTAGACCCCGTGATGGTGAAACAGCGCTTGGTTAAACTGGTTCCAGCAATTCTTTTTGTTTAGAGCAATATCCACCTGTTGCAGTCCAGAACAATTCAGCAGAACTCTCAGGGCGTCCCTGGCATAGCTAAGGCCCCAAAGAAGAACAGAGTCACCACTTGACAGTGGCCTTCATGTAACTAAGTACATGTGACCAGCCTTTTCATTCCATCCTGGGCAGGATGCTGGTTTTGGGAAAGGGGATGTTTCAAAGGAAAACCACTTTCAATGCTCTTTATCTTCCCTGATCAACAGTACATGGGATTTAGGGTTCAAATGAAATGGTAGCATGTAAAATCTAGGATTAATCATGGAGCAGCTTATTAGTTTACTAGCTTAACAGCTTATTAACAAAAGATGTTAAATGATGTGATAATTTGCTAAAAGTGCCTGCTGCTTTTCTTTTTCAGATGCTTTAAATAAATAGATATATTCTCATCTGTGTGGGATGATTTGGTGTATGTCTGCTTGAAAGACAGAGAATGGGTTAAATATCTTAATGGAATGGATTGTCCCTTGGAGTTCTGCCTGGTTTAGAAGTCCACCCCTGATTAGGGCAAAGAGCAGGCAGTGGATCCAGATTTCCCCAGAAGGCAGCAAAGCTAGCTGAATCTCACCTTATGTGGACAGAATGACTGTGTGCCATCTTAAGGCCACACATCACATCACCAAACACAAAACAACTTCAGTTCACAGAGCACATTTACACACATTATTTTAAACTTTCATGTACAATTACCCTGAGAAATCACTATCAAAGAGTAAATGGCAGAGCTAGCATGTATCTGGCTTTGGATCTAATGCTCCTGCCTGCTCTCTCTCCCCTTGGTAGCCTCTCACTCTGGCAAGAATAAACCATGTTCTGTGGGAGTGGTTCTCCGTACACTGCACACACTCAGGGAAGGTCCTAGCTAACTTCTAGGTACTTAGGGATTCTAAAGACATTCTACCCTTCAGAGGAAAGAAAACTGTAATAAATGAATGCATTGCTTATGACTATAAAGAGGGACTAGAAATAGTTGACAGCTGGAAGCTTATTTCTTATTGAATCTACAATAACCAATACGATCTCACAACATCCTGTTCTCTGTCATCAGTCTCAGGTCACTGCTGTAGAAGAGTTGAAGCATGAGGGCCATCAAGAGCTGGGGGAAAAACTGGGCCACTGCTTTCTTGTAAGACCCGATAGGCAGCAATGTGCACAGGGCCTGGGATGCCTAAAGGCAAGGAAAACGAAGTCAAGAATGGAGCATTCTGCCTCTAAACCCAGTCAGCCTTAGTGAGGGAAAAAGGGGGAACCACAATCCCTCCCCCACAACCCCCTTAAAGAAAGCCTAAAGTGTGCATATGTATTCATTCATTCTGTAACAGCTGTTAAGTCCATTTTGAACCAGGAACTGTGCCTGGTATTCTATGGCAATGAGCTCCCAAAGCACTATCAATAATCACTTGGCTGCCAAACCAGTGGGAAACAAGGTGGTTCCCAAGGACAGAATACATCCCAATGTCCCCTTCATATGTGGCCATGAAGAATAGTCCTACCAATAACCCAGGTCCTCCCTGTGCTTGAGCAATCCAGGCCAGTGAGATATTTAAGAGGAGGCAGGCCAGGTCACTAACAATCATTTGGCCCACTAACCACAGCAACACCCACCCACCGCATCAGAGAAACACATTCCACCACCTCACATTTGTGGAGCACTACCCATTTTATTCCTGCTATATCTCTGTAAGACTAGAATCTACTCCCAGGAGTGGTGATTTTACTCCCCAGGAGACATAAAATGGTGGGCACAAATTATATTAGGGCTTCATATGCCTATAAAAGTCTATATGGTCTAGCTAGTGGCTACTCTCTGACACCATCTCTGAACTTCCACCTTTGCTCCATTCTCCCCTTTTGGTTTCCTTGCAGTCACTGATGTACCAGGAAAGCTCTCATCACTATATAGCTTTTGTCCTTCTCTCTGTCTAGAACTCTCTTGCCCAGATATTTGCAAGGATCACTCCTTCATTCTTGACTGATGTCACCTCAGCAGAGAGGCCTCCCCTGACCAACTTTCCTAAACCCTCCCTATCAGTTTCTTTTCCCCACATCAGTTTATGTCTCTTCTCAGCTTTATATCCTCTGACACATGACACATTTTTTTGTTCATTGTCTGTGTCTTTTACTGGAATGTAAGCTTCCCGATCAGGGTGTGGCATATAGTAGGTACTCAGTAAGTATGTGTTGGATGAATGAATGAATGAAAGCAGGACAGTGTCAAGAAGTATGACTGAGTCTGTGGACAGACAGGGATTTTCACGATCAGAAAAATACCAGGACAAAGAAGCACTCATGGTATTACTTACCGCTACAGGCATCATATTAGTAGTATCGAGAGAGAAACGTCTTTTTTCCATGAAGCTATCCTGCATTTCTCCAGGCTTTCCTTTCAGTATCAACAAGATTGTCTTCAGCACGTGAGGGGCCACACTTGACTCAGAACCTGCCGCGTGCCACATCAGTATCAAAGTGCTGCAAACACAGTCCCACCCCGACCACCATAGTGAGAATCCGGTTGTTCATTTCCTACTTAATTCCCATTGTGAATTGGGAAAAGTCTTGGGTTTACATGTTTTACGGCAAAGAAATTGCAGACAAGTCTAAACCAAACTGATATGCTCATTTCCCCAAATGATCCCATTAATCTCTTGTCCTTGAAAACACAGGAAGAATTTCAGTGAGATATTACAGAAAATACAATCTGCAAGTCTGCAAGTTCATTTCCTAGCACATTTAAATATCTGTCCAGGTCAATGTCAAGAACTGATAAGCTTTCTCCATTCCATGCTCTGGTCCTCCCACCTTGTGATCTTGTTTGTCCAGGAATAATAGAATATTAAAAACGTATAAAAATACAAATTAACATAAATAAATATATCAACTTAAAAAAACAAATAGGTAGGAATACTAGGCAAAAAACTACATAAATTTGAAAATTAGAAAAGTAAGTTTAAATTGAGCTAGAAGGAGTGGGCCCTTTTGTGAAATGTCACACATCTAATTGGTGACACTGACGTCACTCACTAGAATCCTGGTTTCTCAACCTCCAGTCCCCTAGCTCCTTTCTACATACCTGGCCACTCTTCAAGATATTTTTTATTATTGCTTATCTTAAAAACTGCTATATACCTGTGTGTGGGTATATTCCTGATACCTTATCAATCCATGCTGGGTTTTGAACCCTATTTTATTGTCTCTCTGCATTTAGGTTCCTAATAGGGAGGTCTGGTCCTCCAGAACACAGATATACCAGCTCTTTAGAACCCATTACTCCACTGCTCCTGCCTTCTGGGCTCAGCTTTAGAACTGTGCTTAGAACCACATGAACATCAAGTCTGTGGGCAGACAGGGATGCTGTCTCATCCCCTTACCTCTTGATCATACCTTCTAGCTGATTAGACATTCTCTCTGTTTCTCTGATTTAGCTCAAACTCCAAATCCTAGTCTTTTCTACCTCAATTCTCACCTACTATTGCACAAGATCTGCTGGTGACTATTTTAATTAAGTTTACCTAACTCTAATTATGCTTGCTTTCTGTACTTCCTCATTTCATACTGTTCGTACTGGATTCACTGGCAACTTTTATCAATGTCGGGCTATTCCCTCTCAACAAAATGTTTGAAGGCTGGTAATATATTACATACAATGGGTGCTTAATTCCTGAATGAGAAAACACTGAGTCTTATGAAAATTTTTAATTTCCAGAAATTTTCTAAGTAGTAAAATACTTTGAATATTTGTGAGCCTCCCAAATAAATATAAGCTTTCAGTTGGGGGAAAAAAAGTCATATAATTGGTTTAGCATTTTGTGGATTTTGATGCCCTTTCATAGACATTAACTCATTTAACCCATATAACTGCTGTATAGATAAAGAATTTTTCTCATCTCACAGACAAATTGAGGATCAAGGAGCTTAGAAACTTGTGTGGCTGGGAAGGAATTCAGATCCATTTGTTTCCAAAGCCTGAATCCTTTCCATAATGTAACTTCCTGCCTTTTATATGGTTAATGGTAAAGAAGTATTACCTTCTTTCTCAAGGTACAAATGATAGAAATGGAGTGATGTCATTTACTACTCTCTTCTAATGTGAGTTAGGCTCACACTGTCCCATAGGCTCACACTGGTATTCTTTTCTCTTTAATATTTTCTGTGATCCTCGATAATGAATTTCAGATAAATAGATAAGGAACAGCTATTTTTAGTGTTTCATTATTTTTTGGGGGGTGGAAATACCTTACATCTGTTCTTCATAAATGAGGGAAAAAAAGCACTATAAATTTTATCACTTATGGGAGAAAAAACCCATCATCACTTTGAGGAGAGGTTTGTACATCTGGGATATGCAGCAGAACACAAAGACTCAAATAAATAATAGTGACAATGATCATTTATCGATGGTGTTTACCATGTGTAGGTATTGTATGAAAATATGAATAAAGTGCATGATCTTATTTAAATTTTATGATCATCCAATGTGAGGCAAAAATAGATATCTTTTTTCAGAAAAAAAGAAGCCAGGCCTAATTTGCTCACCTCTGTCAGATTCTAGAGCCTGTGAACAAACCCTTATGGAAGGGGTGAGGGGGCCTTACTTGTCTGCTGGGACTGGGTAATCCATAAGTTGAAAGATAACCTTCTTCGGTGAAGTGCGTGTTAACAAGGTGATGACCCGCAACATAGCATGCCTCATAACATGAGAAGAATCTTCACACAATTTCTTATAAATAGCATCCACAATCTTAGACACCTGGAAAAGTAATTTAATAGGTCAACAAGAGTCTCTTGTTCCATGGGCATCTCTAAAGCAAGGCATTTCTTGGATGTAAGAATTTAGTCCTTCTCAGAATGTCCAAGGCAGCAATTAACATACAAATAAGCACTAGAGGAAAGCATATTTATGTGTGTGACTACACAATGTAAAATATCTATTGGGATGAGAAATAAGCCTATGCATTTATTGATAGTGGGAAAATACCCAACTTTTTAAAAAAAAGTTTATTTGGGCAAGGTAGACTTCCTTATTTAAGACATATAAGCCTGGTATAGGGAAAAAAAAACATGTATAATTCAAGTCCTTTAAGAAGGAAGTCAAAATAATGGAACAGAATAACAATGGAACTGTATGCTTCAAAAAACCTTTCTGACAATTAAAGAAGACTTGAATCTGCATACAGAATGGATAAACTATGTGTTGGAAGAATGGCCCAGAATGGTAAACACTGAGTCACATAATCTTGCAAATTCTATTCATAGGCCCTATGTCAGTTTTATTTTTTCCCCTTTTTATTAATTCTTGAACAAGGTGATTACTAGCTAGACCTGAAATTTGTCTCAAATTAATGGCTGTATATTCAACATCAAATTTCACCCAACAAGATAACTTCACTTTTTATTTTGGGAAACTATTCCTCAGAGATCATAAGCTGAAGTGTTGATTGACATAATTTACATTCCACTGCAACTGTCTTATATATAGTCAGTTATCTGTGCACATCCCCCTACTCCAAGCAATAAATAAATAAATAAAGAAGCAAATAAATAAAGAAGTGAAGCGTTAAGAGTGCAGGACATTCCTCATACTGCATATGCTCGAAGGTGAACATGGGGGACATGAATGGGGGACATTAAACATTGCTCTTCTCAATAGGCCTTTTAACTATGGATTTAGAACTCTTCTCAACCCCTTTTCCTTTCCACGCAGCATGACCCAAAACAAGCCAGCTATGTTACTGTACACTCAAGTATACCAATAATGATCTGCTTTAATTCTTAAGAAAAGACCTGCCATGTTAGATTTATTTAGAGATTGTAAACCCAAATACTATATGTGCAACTCAGGGATTTTTCAGGGATAATTTTAACCATGAATAATTCTCCATTATAACTGATTTATTTTATTTTTAAAATATTTTATTTAGTTAGTTTTAGAGAGAGAGAGAGTGCATGTGAGCAGGAAGAGGAGCACCGGGGGAGAGGGAGGGGAAAAGAATCTCAAGCTGTCTTCACACTGAGCGAGGAGCTCTGTGTGGCTGGATCTCATGACCCTCAGATCATGACCTGAGCCAAAACATATTCTTGTATGAGCTATGAAATGTGAATTGCATTATTTTGTTGAATTAAACGCTGTTATATTTACATATATCACTGGCATTGCACAATACAAAGATGGTAAAATTTGTGCTATTTAAATATTTAGTTTTTTTTTTAACTTAGAAAGACTTTAAATAGAAAATAAAAATGCCATGACAAATTGAGAGAGAAAGACTGGAGGAAAGGAAAAAAACCTTCATATGTTTGTATATTTAATGACACCTTTTCCCTATGTTTTGAACAGGAAGCCCCACATTCATTAGCACTTGGCCCCACAAATTATGTAGTCAGCCCTACAGCAAACTGAGGGTCCTTGAAAACTTCCCCTGGTGGTTACACAGAAGATTTCAATTATATCTGTACTATTTTACTCTTCTGAATGTATTCTTTAAGAAAACTGATGAAAATGTGTCAAGATACTATGATTTGGTATGACTCATAGGTAAAGGTTCATGACATTATTTTCTAAACTTTTCTGTGTGCTTGAAATATTTCATCAAAAAAAGCCTCATCTGATTAAAGTAACATAATGAACAATGGCAAGAAATACATAGGAAAAGAAGTAGGCATATAACAAAGGCAACAGAGCCCTTTAGAGAATAAAATCTGTGTTCCTCTACTCACTGTCAAGTATCTTACCATGGTGACCTTATGCGCATGACATTCCAGAGTCAATTTCAGCATGGTTGATGCCTTGAATGCGATTATATAATTAGGTGAAGAGAGTCTCATCAGGAGACTCCACACAAAGTCAGTCAGCAAGGATGGCAGTAGGGTGTGTCCTACACTCTGAAACCAAAAAGGAGAGCCATGACCTCACACCTTACCTACAGGAAACGTAAGAAAGACTACTGAATTCAGTCATCCTGAAGGAAGCTCCAGGACCAGGTAGGGCCAAGAGATTTTTGTAGGCCTTAGGCATTTTTGCTACTGTGGCTCTCTTTCTCCATTCAAAAATGTTAAAAGTCATATTTTACAACTGTATTGATATTGAGATGACTATAATTCAAGTGGAATTACATTTATTTTTTTCTTCTGATTTTTAAAGCAGTTAAAACACTTTTATCTGGGTAAGTCAGCTCTGGGGCCAGGCCAGGAAAAAATGAAAAACCATGGCATTACAATTAGGAGGAACTGTAAAATATTGATTTTACACCAATTCAGCTGTTCGGATGTTAGAAATTACTGTGAGATTCTTTAGCTTCGGAAATGAGTTTGCTGAGATCAGAAACAAGCATGATCAGTAGATGCAGGCGGGGATGAAGTAAGACAGGCAGGGTGATTCAAGGGTGTGGACTTTTTCCCAGAGAAGGGTCAAGAAGCAGGAAGAGAAAAAAAAAGGATCATATGTCGATGATTGAGGTACAAGAACTACAATTCAAACAATCCTTTTTTTTAAAGTCAGAGGAATATCCATGGACCATAAAATAAGAACAGAATTACATTATCTCTCAGTTAAGAAAGCTGAATGAGTCACATTTTCTCCTTTCATATACATAAATATATGTGTATATATATTGCATATTATATTATAAACATACACACACACATATGTCATTTTCCCAAGTACAGAAGGTACCTAATCTTGCCAATAAAAGCTTATCTGCATCCCTCTTAAAAGGATGGCGCACAGCTCTTTTTGGTCAATAGGGCAAACCTGAGGTTTGAGCAAGAATGGGTGGCCACCAGGCTCCCTCCTACTGGGCACAGGGGCGAGGGGTGGTATTCTTGGAATGCTATGGAAGAAAGCTAAAGGAGGGTCACTAAGCCTTGGTGAGGTGGACTGAGTATCACAAATAGTTTGCCCTTCTTTAAGAAAGCCAGATTTCATTATATGATTTGTTGAATTAAAGAAAAAACATTGAAATGGGGGAATATTCTCTTTTAACTATTTATTTGTTTATTCAATGAAATTATTTTAGTGTCTATTTAAAATTTGTAGAAGAAGCAACTTCTAGTGAAAATTAGAGCTACTGTTAGAAATTTCTGTCACATGAAGATCCAAGTATGACAGTAGACTACATCAGAGGACAGGGACTGCCTATAAAATGGGATTTACATGTAACTCTTCAGAAATATACCAGTCCCATAGGACCATGGTGCTGAATTCTTTAAAAATCACCTCTATCTCCCCTTATTTCTTACTCTTATACCATGTTATTACATATTCTTGATGCTGTTCATTGTAATGGCTGCATGATATACTATTAACTTGATATTCCACAATTTATAATCTATTTCTCTGTGTTTGACACAGTCTGTTAAAAAATAAACCACACGTCTGTGAAGAACCTCTTCTCATAAATAGATATATTGAGTTTTTTCATTTCTATACATTCCCATGAGTGAGATTATTAGTTTATTTGGTATAAACATTTTTTTTTTTGGTTTAGTCTGTGACACTTTTATGACACTTTGTGCCTCCATTAGAAGACAGTGTCCTCTCTTATAACTGGTCACTGTATAAAAGAACAGTCTCTTAATCTGTAAACTGCTCTTTTTTTTTTCTTTTTTAAATTTGATCCTCCCATTTCATGGTATTTTGTTTCTAGCTCTCTTGGCTAAAAGCCTTAATGCTTATCCTTCTATTTTCATCCTTTGGACTTTGTCTCTGGCTATAGTCTTCTTGATCCCCTTGTTACAAACTTAGATTCTCTCAACCCGCCTGTTCCAGTATACCTCTGACAGTCCCACCTCAGAGTTTCCCAGCTACCGCCCTTGCACAGGGGGCCACGACTGGCCTGCTTTGGTCTCACAAATGGGAACCAAACAAGAGGTCATGAACATAAGGACCCAGGCCACCCTCCCCTCAAACCCCAGGATTTCCAAATCTGAAGGACATTAAACTCAGAAAAGACAGAATGCAACCTGAAATTGGTGGTAGCTAGCCTCATGAACTGCTTGGAAGGGGCTCTGAGGAGGCTGCCAGTCCTCCACTCACTAGCTCAATCACGGTGCTCAGGATTCCAATTCCAGGGCACTGGAGTAGAGGATGCAAGAATGTAGAAGAATTTTCTAGTAAACCTATACAGATGCTTGGTTTCTTCATGTAAATGGACAATTTCATAGTCAACCAGTCTCATGATTTTTGAGGGGACGTGGATAAGAATAATGCTTGATTTTGGAAAAATGCACCATCGTGCAAACGCGTATTTAAGATATCTAAGCAGTATTTTTGACCATGTTATGTAAAACGTATCACTTCCACAGCTCCTCAGCCTCCCACAATTCTATCTATCTCAGCCATGGGAGGAGAAGACACTGCTTTATGTATGTGGTTTTAGGAGGAACCATAAGACTCTCCCATCCCAAGAGATGAACTCACCTAAAGGGCTTCCCCAGCAGCTTTGCTGAGCTGTTGGCTCAATATGTGTGGTTAGAAGGCCATCTGTTGGGACAGCCCAACCTAAGCTGCAGAGCTGGGTGATCTCTCAACCATATGGATAAGCCCATGTACTTTTTTTTTTTTTTAAAGATTTTATTTATTTGACAGAGAGAGACACAGCAAGAGAGGGAACACAAGCAGGGGGAGTGGGAGAGCAGGGAGCCCGATGCGGGGCTCGATCCCAGGACCCTGGGATCATGACCTGAGCTGAAGGCAGATGCTTAATGACTGAGCCATCCAGGTGCCTCAGGCCCATGTACTTTGAAGAAAGTGAGGGAGTACATGGAGCCTCATGGTTTTCCCCAGGGTTGGGTCAATGTAAAAACGATTTGCTTGGTACTGAGGTTTATCACTTCAACTTAAATTTTTTTTAATTTAATAGGCTTTTTAAAACAAAATCTAAAGCAGGTTATTTTGATGTTTGTTGAATGAAATGTAATACTATTGAAAAGCCTGTTAACTGGTGACTCCATTAAGTTTGCTAAATAACCAGAAGTTCCCCATCTTTAGTTCATATTTATTAATCAAACAAAAAGAAGTATAAAACTCCTATGTGTATTCTGTAAGGATTACATAAAATAATATAAATTGCTATATTCAGGAATAATAGGCATCACTTATTCATAGAGATGAAAATTGGAGAGCCAAATACTCTACACATTATTTACTCTGCTTCACTGAACTTTAAAAACATGGAAAACATTTATTAAAAATATAAACTGTTGAAATAAGTTGCCACTAAAAGTAATAATACACATGAGATAAAAGCCATAGAATAAAGTGAGGAGGGGGGCAAGTTACCTGGGTAATTTTAGTTTTGTCCCATTGTAAGACCTTAGGTAGGAATTCCATTTCAGAGGGAGTAGGCAGGAGGCACTGATTTCCAGACTTATCATATATTGTGGATTTATTTTTTTCAATATCCGCTATATTAAGGAAAAAAGTTTAAGGTTTTTATTTGATCATTAGTTCCTTCTATGACATTGCTATTTCCAATTTCTCCTTCCTACCCAATTCTGGAGATCTAAAGTATTCTGAACATTTAATTCTCTGCTGATAGTTTAATCACATCAAATATTATGGCAGCACTGATCCAGAGTCCATAAAGTGTTTAAGTGAGGCCTCTGTGAAATATGAATGAAAGACATAGATAATTTTCGTAAGTTGAGCAGATATTGAATACATTTAGGCCATCGCCATCAAATGCATCACTCAATGCACTGGAAAAGCTGTTGCTAAGTTGGAGTGTTTATTGGTAGAAGAGCAGACTTGGAGGCGTTTTGCAAGGAGCTGGGGAAGTTGTATAGCAGGAAAGCCAAAAGCTCTCAATGAAAATTTCAGATGCAGATGTCTTTAGTTCCAGAGAAGGTGAGTTTCAGTGATTTCATTTGTTTGTTAACAGCTCTATAGGGATTTAATTTAAATACAGCTTATTTAAAATGTACAATTTGGTAAGTTTTTATATATGTATATACCAATGAAAACATTACTGCAGCAAAAAAAAAAAAAAACCAACAACCGCCATATTCATTCCCTCCACCACACCTGCTCCCTGTGCCCACGCATGATCCGAAGGCAGCCACAGATCTGCTTTCAGTTATCAGCTTTCCATCAAGTTGTATTTTCTATTTTCTAATTTTATATAAGTGGACTCATATAGCATGTACTCTTCCATTGTTTGGCATTTTTCATTCAGCAAAAGTATTTTGTGATTGATCCGAGTTGTATGTATCAATAGTTCATTCCTGTTTCACTGATGAATACTATTCCATTGTATGTATATACCATCATCTGCTAATCCATTTACCTATTGATAGACATTTGGGTTGTTTCTAATTTTTGGCTTTTCCAAATAAAGGTGCTATCAACATTTGTGTACAGGTCTTGGTGTGGATATTGGCTTTCATTTTTCTTAGGTAAATCCTAAGTTATGGAATGACTGGATCATTTGGTAGATGTGTGTTTATCTTTTCAGGATACTGCCAAATTGTTTTCCAAAATTGTATCATTTCACACTCTCTCTAGCAATGTGTGAGAGTTCCAGTTGCTTCACATCTTTAATAACATATGGTATGGTCAGCATTTCAATTTTAGACATTCTACTGGTATCTCATTGCAGTTTTTAAGTTACATGCCTTTTATGACCAAATATTGAACATCTTTTGGTGTGCGTCCTTGCCATCTGTTCTTCTTTGGTGAAATGATTCAAATAACTCAAATTCAAATTTACTATTTTTTAATTTGTCATCTGTTTTCTTACTGAGTTTGAGCATGCATTTTTAAATTCTGGATATAGGCCTTTTCTCAGATATGGAACTTGTACATAATCTTCTCCCAGTGTATGGTTTATCTATTCTCTTAACAGTGTCTTTCAAAGAGCAGAAGTACTTAATTTTTCATTTTTAAAATTTATAGGTCATGCTTTTGGTGTTGTATTTAAGAAATCCTTGGTGCGCTTGGATGGCTCAGTCGGTTGAGCATCCAACTCTCGATTTTGGCTCAGGTCATGACCTCAGAGTCCTGAGATCTAGCCTTGAGACGAATTAGGGGATTAAGATTCTCTCTCTCCCTCTCCTTCTGCCCCTCCCCACTGCCATCTCCCCAATCCCCTCTCTTAAAAAAAAAAAAGAAAAAGAAAACTTTGCCTAACTCAAGATACAAAGACTTCTTTTAGTTTCATAGTTTTAGATTTTACATTTAGTCTTATGGGTCCATTTTGAATTAGCTTTTGCATTATGTATAAGATACAGTTCAAAGTTATTTTCTTTTGCATATATATAACCAATTTTTCCAACATCATTTACTGATATTTTCTCTTTTTTCACTGAACTTGCTTTGAACTTTTATCAAAAAGCATTTGACCAGGTGGGAGGGATGGGGTGGCTGGGTGATGGACATTGGGGAGGTTATGTGCTATGGTGACCACTGTGAATTTTGTAAGACTGATGAATCACAGACCTGTACCCCTGAAACAAATAATACATTATATGTTAATAAAAACATTTTTTTAAAAAGCATTTGACCATACATATATGGATCTATTTATAAATTTCTGCACCTGTGTTCTTGAGGAACTCTGCTTTGTAGTCTTTTTGTTTTTGTTTTTCTTGTAAAGTCTTTATGTGCTTTTGGTCTCAGAATGTTGCTGGCCTCACTGAAGGAGTTGGCAAGCATTCCCTCATTCTCACATTTCTGTAAGAATTTGATTAGGATTGGTATAGTTTCTTCCTTTAACTGCTAGATCATTTCAAGGAGTTTTTTTTATGGGTATTATATTTTCATTTTACTCAAAATACTTTCAATTTCCATTTTTATTTATTTTTTTGACTCATGGGTTATTGAGAAGTGGACTACCTTGTTTCCAAACATTTTGAATTTTCCAGATATCTTTCTGGTTTTTATTTCTAATTTAATTCCATTTTGGTCAGAGAATATATTTTGTATGAATTAAAGACATTTTTCTATGGCTTGATATGGTTTATTCTGGTAAATTTCATTTTTCTTTGAGAATGTTCATTTTTCCATTATTGGTGGAGTGTTCTATAAATGTCAATTAGGTCAAGTTCGTTCAAGTCTATATCCTTAATAATTTTCTGTGTAATTATGAATTATTGAGAGAGGGATACTGAATTCTCTGGCTATAATTCTATATCTACTCCAGTTCTATTCATTTTTGTTTAATGTATTGATTTTTATTTTTATATATTTTTGTTTTTAGGGACATATATTTAGAATTATTATGTCTTATTAATTAATTGACACCTTTATCATTATGAAATGATCCTCTTTTTCCCTGGAAGCATTCTTTGCTCTGAAATATATATATATATATATATATATATATATATATACATATATATATATTTTGATATTGACTTAGCCACTCTAATTTCCTTTTGACTAATATTACCATGTTATACATCATTTTCCAACTTTTAACTTTTACTCTATTTGTGGCTTTGCATTTAAAGTGGATTTCTTATAGGCAGCATATAGCTGAGTCTTGCTTTTTGTCCAATCTGATAATCTCTGCCTTTTAATTGGAGGTATTCAGAATATTTACAATTACTCTACATGGCTTTCAGTCTTCACTATTTGTTTTCTATTTTCCCCACCTGTTCTTTCTATTTTTCCTCTTTTTTGTTTTTTCTTTTCTTTTTCTTCTTTTTTTTTTGAGAGAAAGCTGGGGTGGGGAGGGGCAGAGGGAGAGGGAGAGAATCTTAAGCAGACTTGGTGCTCAGGGGCTCCATTTCATGACCCTGATATCATGACCTGAGCTGAAATCAAGAGTTGGTCGCTCAACCAACTGAGCCACCCAGGCACCCCTTTTTTGTCTTCTTTAAAAGTACTTAAAACATTACATCTCCATTTTGGTTTATTATATGTAACTCTTTGCTATGTCATCTAAGAGGCTGCTTTAAGGCTTATAGTATACATCTTTAACTTTTCACAGTTTACTTTTAAGGGATATTTCATGGCTCTGTGTAAGAACCTTAAACTGTAGTCATACTTCCTCTTTCAAGCCTCTGAACTATTGTCATATATTTAGCTTTTACATTGATATTATTTTTTGCCTTTAACAGGTGATTATCATTTTAAAAGATTTAAATAATGAGAAGAGAATTTTAGTATTTACCTACATAGTTGCACCCCATTACTCTTAATTCCTTTATGTAGATCTAGATTTTCACCTGGATTTTTTTTTTCTTGAAGGATTTCCTTTAATATTTCTTATAGTGCAGATCGGCTGGTGATGAATTCTGGCAGCTCTTGTATATCTAAACATGTCTTTATTTCACTTTTGTTTTTAAAAGAATTATTGCTGACTAAAGAATTCTAGATTGACTTTTTTTTCCCTTTCAGTACATTGGGAGGCTGCACGATTGCCTATGGTTTTTATTATTTCTGATGAGAAATTTGCTGTCATCTTTACGTTTGTTCCTCTGAATGAAATGTCTTTTTTCCTCTGGCTTGCTTGCTTGCTTTCTTTTTCTTTCTTTCTTTCTTTCTTTCTTTCTTTCTTTCTTTCTTTCTTTCTTTCTTTCTTTCTTTCTTTCTTTCTTTCTTCCTTTCTTTCTTTCTTTCTTTCTTTCTTTCTTTCTTTCTTTCTTTCTTTCTCTTTCTTTCTTCTTTCTTTCTTTCTTTCTTTTTCTTTCTTTCTTTCTTTCTTTCTTTCTTTCTTTCTTTCTTTCTTTCTTTCTTTCTTTCTTTCTTTCTTTCTCTCTTTTCTTTCTTTCTTTCTTTCTTTCTTTCTTTCTTTCTTTCTTTCTTCCTTCCTTCCTTCCTTTCTTTCTTTCTTTTTCTTTTTCTTTCTTTCTTTTTTTAAGATTTTACTTATTTATATGACAGAGAGATACATAGCAAGAGAGGGAACACAAGCAGGGAGAGTGGGAGAGGGAGAAGCAGGCTTCCCGCTGAGCAGGAAGCCCTCCTGACCTGAGCCGAAGGCAGACGCTTAACCACTGAGCTACCCAGGCGCCCTCCTCTGGCTCTCTTTAAAATTACACTGTTGATCTCTCCCGGAGTGTCCTTCATCTCAGATATTGTAGTTTTCATCTCCAGAGGTTCAACTGAAGTCTTTTAGAAATTTTTCTATATCTCTACTTAACATGCTCATCTTTTTCTCTGACTCCTTAAATAAATGGAATATATTACAATAATTGTTTTAATGTCCTTGTCTACTAATTCTATCATCTGGGTCAGTTTTGATTAATTTTTCTCCTCATTATGGGTTGTAGTCTGCTTCTTTGCATACCTAGTAATTTTTACTGGATGTCAGACACTATAAGTTTTAACTTGTTGAGTGTTGGAATTTTGGTATTCCTAGGAGTAGTCTTGAGCTCCATTCTGATGAGCATTTAAAGTATTTGGAGATTACTTGATATTTTTAGATCTTGTTTTTAAGCTTTGTTACATGACACTAAAACAATTTAGTCTAGAGATAATTTTTTTCCTTCTAATAAAACAAAACACTTTGAGTACTTCATTACTTACAAATTATGAAGGTTTAAATTCTGGCTTATGGTCATAGGCACAATTCCCAGCCTTTGTGAGTTCATTGGATTTTTCTCTCTAACCATTCTCCCTGTCCTCAGGTAGTTTCCTCACATGCATGTTCGGATCACTCCATACCTGAAGGGTTAAAGGGGACCCTCTTCAGGTCTCTGGAGTTCTGCCTTTGTGCACTCCTCTCTGGTACTCAGACCTGTAAACCCTAGGTATCTTGATCTCTCTAGATTCCTAATTCTGTCTCTTCAACTTGGTGAGACTACTGGGTTAGAGCCTAAAAACTTACTTTAGGTGGTAAGCTCAGGCAATTGTAATCTTCACCTCATTTGTTCATTTGTTCCCATCTCTCAGGAATCATTGTCCTTTGTTATCTGATGTTCAATGCCTTAAGAACAATTATATATATTTATTATATGTGCTGCCGAAGCGAGCACCGATTATATATATTTATATTTGTATATTTAATAGTCATGTATTATGGGAGGATAAATCTTTTCTCTGTTTAATAGTTTGGTTGGAAATGGTTTGATACTTTCAGGACTTGCTTTTATGCTTTGTTAGGCTGTCCAGAGCAGCATCTACTTTAGTCTTGGGCTAATTTTTCCCAACCACTGAAGAATCTGAGTGTTCTATTTGATGCCCCATTAGAGGAGAAAAATATGCCTCCTTTTTAAAAGTCTCATTGGCAATCTTTCTTCTTCTTCTTCCCTTCCTCCCCACAGCATTCCTGTCCCCACCATTAACACCCAACACTAAGTACAATACTTTATACATCTTGAAGAACCAAACATTACTAGCATATTTTGATAATTCTAAAAAGATTACAAAATATATTTTAGAAAGTGGGGCTATAGATCTTGGGGTAGGATTTAGAAATCTGCAGACATAGCGCCTTCTTGGGATCCACAGTAGAAAAATTAGGGGCAAATTCTTAGTATCCATTAGAAGAGATGGTAAATCATTCTTACCATTCTGACACTTTGCAATGCAGAGGAGGTGATACAGTCCTGAGGATGCTTGTTGTGTGATTAAGGGATCATTGTGGCAACACAGAAGAGACAGTTCTGCTGCCAGGACACCCAAACATGGAGCATCAACACTTGCCTGTTGGAAAAACAAAGGAGTAAAAAATGTATTTGCTATTCATAGTTAACATTGAATGTCTGCATTTGATCCATATACATATATATATATATGCCTAGGATTAGAGGATGAGCTCCAGAATTTACAAAACCTATATTCAAATCTATTCCTGAGCCTCAATTTCCTCATCTATAAAATGTGGATAATAAATGCTACCTTGTAATAGTTATTGGGGGGACTATTTATGACAAAAAAGAAAGTTCTTAGCAAAGTGCTTGGAAAGAATAGCAACTCAACTAATGCTAGTTTCTATACCATGAGTCAGGTAGCAATTTTCAGGTAGCAAATTCCCAGGATATTGGGGCAGGGGATGGATACCCTAAAATTTTCATGCTTTCTTCTCTATGTATGGCACACTTCAGATGACACTCTTCAGTTACACTGGAGAAATGTAACTTTTCCTCCTAGAATTGTTCTGATTCTTCCCAGGGAAATTCATTTTTTAAAACTCGGGGCATTTACTTCTGATGTCAAAGCTACTATTACAATATTTATGTATTTCCTCCTACAACTTCCTTGACAGAAATCTTGATTTATTTGTCAAGAAGAAAAGAGAGGTGGAAGACACATTCTGCTTTTGTGAAGGTTTGAGTACCATTATCATTTTTTTAAACAAATAATTCTATTTATATGTAGGTTTGGTAAACTAGTGAGTCTTCTTGTTTCTAAGACAGGTGATTACTTTTACTAAATAGATTCTTTGAGGATTAGAGCAAATGTTGGTGGTAAAAGAGTCCAAGTCAACCCTCTGGGAGGATTCCAAGGCCTGTTTCTCCTTCTTTCTCATCTCTTATGTCCCCTTATCCCTGTCTCTTATGTTGCTTGACCCACCTCTCTCTCTCTCTCAATCTTACACACATACACAGACACACACAGACACACACACACACATGCACATGCACACAGAGTTATTCTTAAAGAAGAGTGGGAAGCAACCTGGGTCATGGGCCAAAGGCATAAGTGAACACGGATGCTGGGAGTGATAGTCTCAGTAGAAGAGGGGGAGATAATCTTTTGCTTCTGTGGATGTTCTCTGATTCTTTCTGCCCATACTTTTTTGTAAGCCTGGGCTTGGAATCCCTCTATGTTAGGAGTCCTATGACTTAGGAGAATCTAGAAGAAGACAGTACGGGATGCCTCTACTCTAGGTTCTAGGAAGACATGTTTTCTTTCCTTGGATGTTCTTTTCTTTGGAGTTACATTCCAACTTTCTTTTTCCATGTAAGGGCAAGATTTTAGAATCACCAGAGTGAAGAGTTGTGTTTTTGTATTGGGCATGATGGAGGAGTACTTCTCTCAGTTTAGTTCACGGACACTGGGAACAATTTATAGTGGTTTGCCCCTAAAGTCTTCTGGTATTAAAACTTTTGCCTCAAATGGCCTTTCTTGATTATCCCTTCTCAAGAACTTGTGGATGTGCAATTCTTACCAGGTGTTTTTGTAAATGAAGCTATTAGTGGTCTGTCTATTCTGTTTGCTAGATCAGGTCTGTCTAGGTGTTGTCTCCATTGTAGGTGTGGCCATGTCTAGATTGTATGGCATGTTTGAAGAGGATGGGGAACATGACCTTGGATAAGACAAGATAAGAAGAAGGCCATATGGACCATGGAGCACACAGATTTGCACTGCACAGCCCCTTCAGAAGTGTGCCAACCACAGCTACACCCTCTCCAACATAAGACTTTGGGAACTTCTAATACAATATGGTCCTGTTTTTTTAGAAAATCTATTCAAGTGCTGGAAAGAAAAAAAAAAAAAAAACTCAAAATCTGGGAAAAGAAGCTTCTCAGTATTAATCCCTTAGCCTAAGTATTTCTGCTTGGTTTTCTGACCCTTTCTTACTGGAATCCTTCTTTGTAGATCTTGGCCCCTCCCGTTCCTTATCTCAACAATAATGATAGTTTTAGATGCTAAATTCCAGAGGCAACCACTCCTAAGTTTTTTAGCTGCTTCTTCTGGAGGTCACTTCTTTATCTCTAAGATGGACTTCCATTTCTGTTCTAATATCAATTTAGGACATTGCTTATCTCTTCCTGCTGTGATAAATTAGGGTTCAGCTCAATTACATCCTTCCACTTTGCCACAATCCTCTCAATATAGCATATTACCCATTATGTGTATTACTATTTTTAGTCATTCCCTTTTCTATTTTCATAACATAGTAATACTTTAAAAAAATTTTTTTAAAGATTTTATTTATTTATTTGACAGAGAGAGACAGTGAAAGCAGGAACACAAGCAGGGGGAGTGGGAGAGGGAGAAGCAGGCTTCCCACTGAGCAGGGAGCCTGATGTGGAACTCGATCCCAGGACCCTGGGATCATGACCTGAGCTGAAGGCAGACGCCTAACGAATGAGCCACCCAGGCGCCCAACATAGTAATACTTTCATTTCTTGTTCATAATATATCTTGTTGATCCCCCACTTTATGTAGTAGATGTTTTGGAGCACTCTTATTTCCCTTCAACTTTCTTCTATCACTTCTACTTCCCTACTTCTTTTGCCTATACTTTATTTTGCATTTTTTTATTGTGGCAAAAAATATACATAACCTACAATTTATCATTTTCATCATTTTAAAGTACATAATTTGGTGGGCATTAAGTTCATTCACAATGTTGAAAAACAATCACCTCTCTCTAGCTCTAAATCCTTTTTTTTTTCCTGAGAGAGAGAGAGAGAGAGAGAATGAGCAGAGTGGGGAGGTGCAGAAGGAGAGGGAAAGAGAGAATCTTAAGCAGGCTCTGCGTTGAGCTTGGAACCCAACATGGGGCTCAATCTCATGACCCTGAGATCTTGACCTGAGTTGAAACCAAGAGAGGACGCTTAACTGACTGAGCCACCTAGGCGCCCCTCTAGTTCTAAATTTTTTTCATCACCTCAAGTGAAAGCCATGTACCATTAACCAGTCATTCCTCATTCTTCTGTCCTCCCAGTTCCTGGCAACCACAAAGCTGCTGTCTGTCTCTGTGGATTTGCCTATTCTACTATTTCATATAAATGGAATCATACAACATGTAACTTTTATGGCTAGTTTCTTACACTTAGTGTAATGTTTTTAAGTTTCATTAGTGTTGTATTATATATCTGAATTCATTTATCTTTATGGCCAAGTAATATTCCATTGTATGAATATACCACATTTTATTTGTCCATTCACTTTGCTGATGGACAATTAGGTTGTTCCCACTTCTTGGCTATTGTGAATTGTGCCACCATGAACATTTGTGTAGAAATTTCTGTTTGAACATCTGTTTTAAATTCTTTTGGGTGTATACCTAGGATTGCTGGGTCATATGTTAATTCTATATTTAACTTGTTGAGGAACCACTAAACTATTCTCTGCACTTTTGTTTTTGCATTAAGTTGATAGCATTTACATTGTATTCAGTAACTTATTTGAGTTTTTTGTGATCGATGTATAGATTGACTCTAAAAGTTGAAAATCAATAATGTGGTCTTATTATTGTGACTAAGTAAAATTGTTCAATGCATAGGTCATGCTCACTTTAATTATATCTTCTTTTGGCATATAAATATGTCTTCTCTACCTTTTTTGAGGCTAAAGTCTCACCTGTGCCCTGAGTTGTCTTTTTATTTTTGATAATCACGTTTTTCTCTTTATTTATCTTGGGCTGACTCTTGTATTGGGAGAGTTTAATCAAATGTCTGGCAAATCTTGGTTATCTAGTCATACTTAAAAATGTAATGCTTCTTGGCGGGGTTTATATATGTGAGCAAGGCTTGTCAAAATGTGGGCTTAGCTTTTGGGTTGTTAGGTGGGGAAGCTGGGGTCATGCTGAATTATATGGAAACAACATAATCAAGACGATTTTTTCAGGGATTTTCTAAACATTTTGAGAAAAAGTCCTCAAATTTTACCTGCCAGTGGACCATGTCCCTGTGGAATATAGTGTGTGTATCAAGGGGGATAGAAGGCAGTATGGATTCTTCTATATAAACTTTCGGTGAATCCTTTCAGTTAGTTAATGCATATATTTTTGGCCTTCCTTTGCCTCTCATTCTTTATCATTACTGGGCTTCCATAGCTCCCGCTTCTCCAGGACTGCACAGGGCAAACTTCTTCATGAAAAGCTGTACCTCCTCCTAATGATCATGTGCACCTGCCTTTCAGCTTCCTGTGCTAGTCTTTGTCAGTTAACATTTTCTGTCTTATCTATCATCCAGAAGTTTATTGACATCACTATCCCATTGAAAATTTTTACTAATTTCACAAATGTCATTGCTACCATTTTGTGAGGACTTTAAAGGGAGAGGAGAGAAAGGCATGTGGACAATCTGTCAGCTTTGATTGGAAATCCTTCACCCATCTTTTACTTTTTATTTTTTATTTTTAATTATAGTTAGTAGAATACAGTATTATATTAGTTTCAGGTGTACAATACAGTGACTATTGCCTGGTGCTCATCATGACAAGTGTGCTTCTTAATCCCCATCACCTATTTAAGCCATGCCCCCACCTGTCTCCCCTCTGGTAACCATCAGTTTAATTCTCCATAGTTAAGAATCTGTTTCTTGGTTTGTCTCTCTCTCTCTCTCTTTTCTCCTTTGCTCATCTGCTTTGTTTCTTAAATTCCACATATGAGTGAAGTCCTATGGTATTTGTCCTTCTCTGTCTTATTCTGCTTAGCATTATACTCTCTATCTCCATCCTTGTTGAAAATGACAAGATTCATTCCTTTTTATGGCTGAGTAATATTCCATATATATTCCATATATATAATATGTATATATATTCCATATATATGTGTGTGTGTGTGTGTGTGTCTGTATATCACATCTTCTTTATCCATTTATCTGTTGATGAACACTTGGGCTGTTTCCATATCTTGTCTATTGTAAATAATACTGCTATAAACATAGGGGTGCATGTATCCCTTTGAATTAGTGTTTTTGTATTCTTTGGATAAATACCCAGTAGTGCAATTCCTAGATCATAGGGCAGTTCTATTTTTAACTTTTTGAGGAATCTTCATACTGTTCTCCAGAGTGGCTGCACCAGTTTGCATTTCCACCAACAGTGCCAGAAGGTTCTTTTTTCTCCACATCCTTGCCAAAACCTGTTGTTCCTTGTGTTTTTGATTTTAGCCATTCTGACAGGTGGGAGGTGATATCTCATTGTAGTTTTGATTTACAGTTCCTTGATGGTAAATGATGATGAGCATCTTTTCTTGTGTCTGTTGGCCATCTGGATGTCTTCTTTGAAGAAATGTATATTCATGTCTTCTGCCCATATTTTAATTGGATTATTTGTTTTTTGGGGTGTTGAGTTTTATAAGTTCTTTATAGATTTTGGATACCAACTCTTTATTAGATATGTCATTTCCAAATATCTTCTCCCATTCAGTAGGTTGTCTTTTAGTTTTGTTGGTTGTTTTCTTCTCTGTGCAGAACATTTTTATTTTGATGTAGTCCCAATAGTTTATTTTTGCTTTTATTTCCCTTGCTTCAGGGGACCTATCTAGAAAAATGTTGCTAAGGCCAATGTCAAAGAAGTTACTGCCTGTGTTCTCTTCTAGGATTTTTATGGTTTCAGGTTTCACATTTAGAACCTTAATCTATTTTGAGTTTATTATTGTGTATGGTGTAAGAAAGTGGTCATTTTCATTATTTTGCATGTTTCTGTCCAGTTTTCCCAACACCATTTGTTGAAGACACTGTCTTTTCCCATTGGGTATTCTTTCCTGCTTTGTTGAAGATTTATTGACCATATTATTGTGGATTTAGTTCTGGGTTTTCTATTCTGTTCTATTGATCTATGTGTCTGTTTTTGTGCCAGTACCATCATGTTTTGATTACTACAGCTTTGTAATATAAATGAAGTCCAGAATTGTGATGTCTCCAGCTTTGCTTTTCTTTTTCAAGATTGTTTGGCCATTTGGGGTCCTTTGTGTTTCCATACAGACTTTAGGGTTATTTGTTCTAATTCTATGAAAAATGCTGGAGGTATTTTCATGGGGATTGCATGAAATCTATAGACTGCTTTGGGTAATAGACAATATTTTTTCTTCCAATCCATGAGCATGGAATATCTTTCTGTTTCTTTGTGTCATCTTCAACTTCTTTCATCAGTGTTTCTATAGTTTTCAGAGTATAGATCTTTAACCTCCTTGATTTGGTTTATTTCTAGGTATCTTATAATTTTTGGTGCAATTGTAAATGGGATTGTTTTCTTAATTTCTTTTTCTGATGCTTCATTTTTATTGTATAGAAATGCAACAGATTTTTGTAGATTGATTTTGTATCCTGTGACTTTACTGAATTTATCAATTCTAACAGCTTTTTGATTTTTTGGGGGGTGGTTTCTGTATAGAGTATCATGTCATCTGCAAATAGTGAATGTTTCAGTTGTTCCTCATCAATTTGGATGTCTTTTATTTCTTTTTGCTGTCTGATTGCTGTGGCTACGACTTCCAGTGCTATGTTGAATAAAAGTGGTGAGAATGGGCATCCTTGTCTTCTTCCTGACCTTAAGAGAAAAGCTCTCATTTTTTCCCCAGTAAGGCTGGTGTTAGCTGTGGGTTTTTCATAGATGGCTTTTATTATGTTGAGATATGTTCCCTCTGGACCTATTTTGTTGGTTTTTTTTTTTTATCATGAATGGATATTGCACCTTGTTAAATGTTTTTTCTGCATCTATTGAAATGGTTATATGGTTCTATTGATGTGATGTATCATGTTGATTGATTTGTGAATATTGAACCACGCTTACATCCTAGGAATAAATTCCACTTGATCATGGTGAATGATTTTTTTAATGTATTGGTGGATTCCGTTCGCTAATATTTTGTTGAGGATTTTTGGATCTGTGATCATCAGAGATGTTGGTCTGTAGTTCTCTCTTTTTTTTTGGTGGTGTCTTTATCTGGTTTTGGTATTGGGGTAATACTGACCTCATAGGATGAATTTGGAAGTTTTCTTTCCTCTTTTACTTTTTAGAATAGTTTGAAAGTTTAGGTATTAACTCTTCTTTAAATGTTTTGTAGAATTCACCTGTGAAGCCATCTAGTCCTGGACTTTTGTTTGTTGTGAGTTTTTTGATTACTGATTCAATTTAATTGCTGGTAATCAGTCTGCTCAAATTTTCTGTTTCTTCCTGTTTCAGTTTTGATAGTGATATGTTTGTAGGAATTTATTCATTTCTTCTAGGTTGTTTGTCCAATTTGTTGGCATATTGTTTTTCATAATATTCTCTTATAATTGTTTATTTTTCTGTGTTGATGGTTGTTAGTTCTCTTTCATTTGTAATTTTATTTATTTGAGTCTTTTCTCTTTTTTCATATTAAGTCTGGCTAGAGGTTTATCAATTTTATTGATTTTTTTCAGAGAACAAGCTCCTGGTTTTATTGCTCTCTTTTTTTTTTTAAGTTTCTATATTATTTATTTTTGCTCTAACCTTTATTATTTTCTTTCTTCTGCTGGTTTTAGGTTTTGTTTGCTGTTCTTTTTCTAGCTCCTTTAGGTGTAAGGTTAGGTTGTTTATTTGAGATTTCTCTTACTTCTGGAAGTAGACCTGTATTGCTATAAACTTCCCTCTTAGAACTGCTTTTGCTGCATCCCAAAGGTTTTGAACCATGTGTTTTAATTTTCATTTGTTTCCGTGTAATTTTTAAATTTTCTTTTATTTCCTGATTGATCTGTTCATTGTTCAGTTGCATGTTATTTAACTTCCATTTATTTGTGGTCTTTCCAAATTTTTTCTTGTGGTTGATTTCTAGTTTCATAATGTTGTGGTCAGAAAAGATACGTGGTATGACTTCGATCTTTTTGCATTTGTTGAGGCTTTTTTTCATGCTCTGGTATGTGATCTATTCTGGAGAATATTCTGTGCACTTGAAAAGAAAGTGTACTCTGCTGTTTCAGGATGGAGTGTTCTGAATATATGTTATATCCTTCTGGTCTAGTGACATTCAAAACCACTGTTTCTGTACTGATTTTCTGTTTGAATGATCTGTCCATTAATGTAAGTGATATGGGAAAGTCCCTTATTATTATTGTATTATTGTCAATGAATTCTTTTATGTTTGTAATTAATTGTTTTATGTATTTGGGTGTCCCATGTTGGTTGTATAAATATTTACAATTGTTATATCTTCCTGTTGGATAGTCCATTTTATTATTATATAATGCCCTTTGTCTCTTGTTACAATCTCTTTAAATTTTTTTTTAATTTACTTTGCAAGAGAGAAAGAGAGAGAGAGTGAGAAAGCACAAGCGGGGGGAGGGGCAGAGGGAGTAGCAGACTCCCCGCTGAGCAGGGAGCCCAATGCAGGACTTGATCCCAGGAACCTGGGATCATGACTTGAGCCGAAGGCAGATGCTTAACCAACTGAGCCACCCAGGCACCCTATAATCTGTTTTAAAATCTAGTTTTCCAATATAAGTTTTGCTACTCTGACTTTCTTTTGATGCCCATTAGCATGATAAATGTTTTTCCATTCCCTTGCTTCCAATCTGCAGGTGGCTTCAGGTCTGGCACGAGTCTCTTGTAGGAAGCATATAGATAGGTCTCGTTTTATTTTATCCATTCTGTTAGCCTATGTCTTTTGATTGGAGCATTTAGTCTATTTACATTCGAAGTAATTATTGATAAATATGTATTTATTGCCATTTCTTAACCTGTTTTGTGACTGATTCTGAAGATTTTCTCTGATCCTTTCTTGTCTTTCTCTCTATTGTAGTTTGCTGGTTTTCTTTAGTGATATATTTGGATTTTTTCTCTTTATTCTTTGCATGTTTGTTAGTGGTTTTTGATATATGGTTACAATTAGGTTTGTATATAACCTCTTCTGTATATAGCAGTCTATATTAAGTTTATGGTTACTTAAATTTGAATGCATTCTCTTCTCTCCTCCCCACATTTTAGTTATACGTTGTCATATTTTACATTTTTTTATTTTGTGAGTTCCTTGACTGATTTTTTTTTTTACAGAAATATTAATTTTTACTGCTGTTGTGTTTCCTATCTTTATACTGTCAGTTTTGGTCTCTGCTTTCCACTCACAGAGTCCCCTTTAGTATTTCTTGCAGGGCTGGTTTAGTGGTCATGAACTCCTTTAGTTTTTGTTTGTTGGGAAATTCTTTATCTCTTGTTTTCTGAATAACAGTCTTGCTGGATAGAATATTCTTGGTTGCACATATATCCCATTCAGCACTTTGAATATATCATGCCACTTTCTTCTGGCCTGCCAAGTTCATGTTGATAAATCTCCTGCCAGCATCATGGGTTTTCCCTTGTAACTGACTGATGTTTTTTGTCTTGCTGCTTTAAATTCTTTTCTTTATCAGTATATTTTACCATTTTAATTATAATATGTCTTGGTGCAGGTCTGCTTTTGTTGATTTTGTTGGGGGAATCTCTGTGCCTCCTGGATCTGGATGTCTGTTTCTTTCCCCAAAACTTTTCAGCTATTATTTTTTCAAATAAAATTTCTCCTTGCTTTTTTCTTTTTTCTTCCACTTCTGGGACTCCTACAATATGAATGTTATGTTTGATGGAATCACTGAATTCCCTGTCTATTCTTGTTTTGCATAATTCTTTTTTCTCTGTTCAGCTTACTTTCTATTACTCTGTCTTCTAGGTCATCGATTTGTTCCTCTGCTTCTCCCAGCCTGCTGTTCATTCCATCAGTCCTGTTTCTGATTTCATTTATTGAGCCCTTTATCTATGACATGTAATTCTTTATCTCTGTGTTAACGGTCTTACTGATGACTTCCACTCTCTTCTCAGGTCCAGCAAGTATCTTTATGATCATTACTTAAAATTCTCTATCCAGCATGTTATTTATGTTTTTCACTTAGATCTGGCTGTGGGCTTGTCCTGTTCTTTTATTTGGAACTAATTCCTCTGTCTTCTTATTTTGTTTAAGTCTCTGTACCTACTTCTTTGTGTTAGAATAGTCAGCTACATCTCTTGTTCTTGAAGATATTGGCCTTATGAAGAAGAAGTCCTATAGTGTCCTGTAGTATAGTGTCCCTTCCTCCCCAGGGCTTGTTGCTTCGGGGAGTATCTCCAGTGTGTGCTGTGTGCACTCTGCTCTTGTGCCCTGGCCACTTTATCCTTCAGGCCAGTTATCTGCAGAGGCTCTCTTTGCCTATTGTGGTCGGTGCTTGGTTCCAGGCCTGAATGTGGCAAGTTTTAACTAGATGTGCTCTGGTCTGCTTGTGAGATGAGGCTTGTCGCCACCACTACCAGAACTGAAACCCTGCAAAACTCCCAGGTCAGGAGACTCAGTGTGGGCAGGGGTTTGGGCCATTCTTCTGGGAAAGGGGGCTTGCTGGGCTGGGACTGAGACAAGTGTGATTAGGAAGGGTGGTTCTACTGGAGCATGGGGTGTCAGGGCTTGGTGTAAGAAAGTTAGGAAGCTAGTATTGGTGCTGTGCTGGTTCCTGCACATGGCTCTGGATTAATTCTGAGGGGCAGGGGAGTTCCTTTGTTCTTGGAGGAGTCTCCATGAATGCTGCCTCTCTGGGACACACTCAGAGAAGAACAAATAAGTTCCCCACTGTGTGCCCTGAGTGTTCTTCATATCATTGTTTCCACACTGTATGTCCACAGGCTGTTTGTTCTGCCTTCTCTCTACTAGCAGCACCATGTGGCTCTCTCAGAGCCAAGTCTATTGACCTTTAAAACTCTAGGCTTTAAGCTCCAGTGGTTGCAAGAACTTACGAAATTTGGCCTCTCTTGCTTTCTAAGCCAATTGCCATGGGGAAATCATCTTCCCTGTGTGCTTCCCTCTGTGCTAGTCTATCTCTTGCCCTTCTCCTCGACTGTGGCTCCCTCCCCACCACAGCATTCATGATTCGTTTCTCTCCCAAACTGTGTGTCCACACTTCCTACCATCTTTGATTTAGACTCTTCTTTACCTTTAGTTGTTCTGTCAGTCTTCAGGTTGATTTCTGGCGTATTTAGGATAATTTGTTAATTATCTACTTGTATTCATGAGACAAAGTGAGCCTAGGGTCCTCCTACTCCACTGCCATTGTCCTCCTTAAATTCCACCCATCTTTCAAATGCTGATATGCCAAAGGAACAAACCCAGGGAAAATCTTTCTGTTAATGATATAAGATGACATGTTTAGCTCACATTTCCTTGCCTGTTTGAAAATTGAATAGTTTAATTGAAGGGACAAATATTCTTTGACTGTAGAAGTTTTTTTCACCATGATAGCACATAGTTCATATAAGGAGAATTACTATGTTAAAAAGAATTTTTGATAGAATACAAATGGTAGTCAGGATTGTTCAATAGGACAAGGGCCTCTGAGACCCTGGAAGACAAGGCTAGGGTAATTTATGAAAAAAAGAAAAGTCTTTCCAGTGAATGGACAGCACCTGAGAACAGAATGGATAGTTACATATAATTAGAGAAGGGCAAAACAAATCTTCACTGATTAACTTCAATATGTCAGACATAGAGATACACAGACGAGGTCTGTGGGGAGCTTAGTTTTTAATTTAATAATACATTCAGCTATTTTATTTCATATATTTGTCCTCTCTTCTCCATTAATTTCATGGACTTAACCATCTTTAGAGGACATTATCATAAAGAGAAAGTTAAGTTTTATGCTTCCTTGACTTTGATGAACTGGTTGATGCTAGCTTAGCTTCCATGTTCTGGAAAATGCTAGTGTGCTTCCACCTGGTGGCACTCAGTGAACATTGCAGAACAAAATAGTAGGTTATCCTACTTGGCTTCTCAAACGAATCTCAGTTATAGGTAGGAACCCTCAATTTATGAGAGCCTTCTGCCACAGAAGTGGAATTGCACATTTATTTTTTCACAGTTGAGGGGTGGGCTATGTGTAGGGGAGAATGAACTGAGAAGAGGTGATAGAAGATGACAAAACTCCAAAATGTCTTACCTATTACCTGAGTGGAACTCACTAGAATGAATGAATGGATATATGTATACTGAATGAAAATGCAAAAGCAGATAAAAGCATGTGAATAGATCTTGGTCAGACAGTCACCATCAAATACTTGCTGAGTGCATGAAACATTTATGAACTGTGCAGAAAATAGGCTGGATTTGTGAACTACACTTAATCTCAAGCCTTGCTAGAAATTTTGTAATGATTAGCCTTTCAAACATTTGAATGGATAGCCACCCAGTTTAGAGAACCAGAGAACCAGAAGATTAAAACAAACCACTCCATCTCTCTTTTGAAATAGAATCAACATGATGCCAAGAACATTATGAACTACCTTTCCTCATGTAAGTAGATTATATTACATCCCAAAGCTGATTTTAAGATTTTATTTATTTGAGAGACAGATAGTGAGAGAGCACAAGCATGAGCAGGGAGGAGAGGGAGAAGCAGGCTCCCAGGACCCTGAGATCATGACCTGAGCCGAAGGCAGATGCTTAACTGACTGAGCCACCACGCAGGCACTCCACCAAAGCTGATTTTAAACAAAATTGTAAGAATTCAGATGTGTTCTAAGGTTTATCTAGGCTTTTTGTCTCAATATGTCTGGAAGCTATTTGATTAAGTAGTAGAAAATGGGTACGTGAAGATGATATCATGAATGTGTGTTTCTGATCCCCTTTATTCTGAACTCCTGAAATGATTCAAACAATCAAATAAGCAATTAGAAGTGTATGTTTAAAAATCACAGTTAAGGATGAATTACAAAACAGAGGCTAGATACACAGTATCCATAAGAGAGAGAAATGTTCATAAATAGTAAGGTTTCTTAGAAGGAAGACAATAATCTTATTAAAAATATAGAAAACCTCAGCAAATATTGGCAATTATGAGATGCCAATTTGTTCTCCATCTGAAAGGCAAAAATTAGAAAGTCTAATAACTTCCCAGTGTTGGTGAAGGTGTAAGGAAACAAGCACTCTAATATCTACAGGAATACAAACTGGAGATAATTTTGTAGTGTTAAAAGTATAAACTATTCCTACTCTTTGATCTATTATCTTTCTAAGTGTTTCTAAGTACATATGTACTTGAACAAAGATGACTATTTGTATATTGTTGAACTAGAAAAAAACCTAAGTATACCTGAATGTCCATCTATAAGTAGATTATAATACATTAAAACTATGGGATATATGCTTTGGCTAAAAGAATGAGATAACTCTACATATATTGCTATGAAAATATCTGAGGAACATATTGTTCAGTGAAAAAATCAAATTGCAGAATAATGTGTAAATATAATGTGATTTTAATAAAGAACCACTAAGTAAAAAAACTACGTATCTCAGTGTGTGCATGTCTATGTGGGTGTGTACACAGAAGGCTGTCTGGCAGGATCCATATCACAGCAGCATGCTAGGGAGGAGATTAGGGTGGAGAAGATAGTAAAGAAGACTTCTCTATCTCTAGCATGTTTTACAATGAAAAGACTCAGGAATTACTTGTCTAAATTTCAAATACATATACAATGGTTTTAAAAATATTTTAAGAAAGGGAGAAATAAGAAGGAAAGAAGGAAAGTAGGGATGGAAGGATTAAGGTTGCAAATAACATTAATTGTGATCCAGAGAGTCAGCAAAAATTTTGACACATTCATTCTGTTTGTGTAAGCATAAAGGGTCTTAATCAATTGGTTGAGAGACTGTGCTCCGATTGACATAAAATCATGTAGTATATTGACTCTTTTCTTAATATCCCAACCTGCCAGCATGCTCGTACCAAGCAGGCACTTTAGAGTTTTCAAGACCCAAGACTTGGAAAGCAGCACTATAGAAATGCAGTCTTCAGAAACAGGTGGCATGATTGCATTCTGTGACTTACATATCCCCTGACTTTCCTGGATGCAAAGCTTAGCACCCTGCTGATGATCACTATAATTCTCTCCTGCAGGTATGAACTATCTTCATTCATCCACACAGCCATGTCCTGTGGAAAACATAAGAATCATCCTAGAGCATGGTGTTTCCATTTCTACAAGTCCCCTCCAACTTCAAGTCAAGAGTCCCCATGGACTCCTGATTATTTCACCTCTAACCTACATTTATCTCAAAAAGATGACAACAAAGCTAGTTGTATACTACAAGCTATCTAGTATACTACTTCATCTACTGTAGTAACTACACTTAGGTTGTATGTTATTTAATTTTATACAACGAATATGTACTAATGGTGCATTATAAGTCACTTCGTCAGTCATCACACAAAGTTTAAAAGGAGGCTATCATGGGATTGTTAGTTGCTTCTCCTTTTTTTCTTTCAAAGTACATATCCTCTCTCTCTCTAATTACAGGATCTGATTTTCAGTTTTAAAAAAGAATTGAAATGTCATCTGATCCTGAAGTGTCATCTTACTCCAGAATTTCCTCCGCAGATTCAACACTCAGATATTTTCTGGCTCATAGTTGCAGGGAATATTCCTGGAGGCAGCTCAGTTAGAAAATTCTTGTTAATTTTGATTCAACTCCATCTTGCTGTAACTTCTATTTGTTCTAAATCTTCAGATGTAAGGACAAGCTTACAAGCTTGGGAAGGGAAGAAGACTGCATATGCCTCACATACCAACCACCACCAACAGATTTCTTAAGGCACTCTGTTGGAGTTCACAGTATTTATGCTAAATCTCCTCCCTTTCACTGGCTCCCATTGTATAAAACTGTTCTGAAATCCATTTCCTAGGGCAGAAGAGTCTCTAAATCCCGGGGCGGGGAGTTCAGCCTGTGCCTTTTCCAGGAGTGGGCTTTTAGCTCTTTTTGAGAATCAAGTGAGTTTCTAGACATGGAAGGTTTAAGAACAACATGGTTAAGTAACAGGTTTCCAAGTTAGAGTAGCTCCCCCATTCGTTAGCATTACACATATTATTGCTCCTCTCTTTGCTTCCATTTTCTTATCAGCAAAATGGGGGAAAATAACCATCGGGTTATTTTAAGGATTAAATGAGATAACCTATATTTGAAGCATTCAGTTTAGTGCCTGATGTAGAGTAAATGCTCAAAAAAAAAACCAAAACAAAACAGTGGTTTATTGGTTGAAAGAGCATGCATGGGGAGATGGTTGTAATAGTGGGATAATAATAACTACTTTAAAGCGTTGTGAGGTTAAGTTTTTAAAATGCACAGAAAATATTTGACTCAAATTAGGCACAAATTAACTCCGTATATTTTATTTTCCCTCACATTCCTTCTTGTCTTCAGAGATACCAATTCTGCTTCTTTACTTGAATGTATTTTATGATTTGCACAAACTCATAATGTTGCTGGTAGAGTAAGTCATTCTGGTTTCCCAGTATTTCCAGGCAAGTGCCCCCCGTGATCATAAGACATCTTGAGCAGTCTCCTGTCTCTGCCTGGGATGTTAAAAACACAGTGAGGTCTGGATGTAAGTCGGGATTTGGACAGTTGTTAGGCTTTCCTCTGATACCATGGTACCCATGAAGATAGGACACTTTAGCTCCAGAGCTGTTGAGGAGGAGGCAAGCATATAGACACCATCAAAGTATTGTTGCATGGATCTGCAGGTAGTTCAAGCCAATCACCCTCTCTTTTCTGCTAACCTATATTGTATTCACTCTTACATTGCCACATAACATTTGGCTTCTTAAGTGTTTTGTTGATGCCATCTTCCCAAAATTGAATTCTTAAAATTATGTCTCTGTAATTCAAAGAAAGGGAAATGATTTCATTTTGGGGATAATTATATGCCTTGGGAGGAAAAGAAAAAAATCAGCCACCAAATACTTGAAGAAGACATAATATGGGAAAGGGGAAATAATAACTGAAATATAGTGAGCTCTTTAGATTTAAGACAAGAAAACAAAATTGCTTATTTTCCCTTTACTTTACCTTTAAGATTTGCAGTTTATAGAGGTCTTTAGACACTAAGATCAGAAGAGTGTCCTCAAATGTGTTTAAAATGTTTTGATATAAATTCTGAAAAACAAAAAAATTTACACAACCAGCCAGCCAGATAAAATTAGATATAATTTTACTCAATGTCTATGGTTTTGTGTCCTGGGGTCCTGTGTTCTCCTCATAAACCGAAGGTAAGAAAAGAGAGAGGCAGCTATACAGATGAGACCTCTCTCAGTACCCTGTGCCATGAATTGCACCTCCACCTTCTAGGGCAGGTGCACTGGGTAGCTGTGCTGAGGAAATAGCGGAGATGTTGCTCACCTTACTGTAGGGATATTCCTCTCTCCTCCTTTGTCTGCTCTTATTTCCTTTCTTACAGCATTTGCCCATAAACTCTTGTCCTTGCTAAAACAATTAACCAAAAATCTCTTCACTCATTTGTTCCTATAACTCCTATACAATCCATTAAATCCCATGATTTGTAGAATTCACAAGGAGTCCAGGGGGTATAGATTAATGCTGGAATATACTGTTGTTAATCTATTGTATCTAAAAAGGGTGAATGAGATAACAACAAAGATTATGACCCGTGGAGAGGCATTCTGCAGGACTGCTGTGGTGCATAACAATATCTCATAATAAATAAAGAAAACAAAGGCTCACCTTCAGGTCCTCTTGGTCATCTTCATTGTTTCCCATTTCCTTCACTTTCTCAAGAGTTGGTATAGCAAATACTATTTTAAAGGAGGACTCTATTATCTTCAGTTGGGTTTCAAACTGCAGTAAGGGATCTACAAAGCTGGTGAGAAAAATGTGTAATTATTAAATAGAGGAGAGAACAAATGTAACTTAGGTTTAGTGGCTTTTTCTTGTGCAAGAGAGAATGTACTATAAAATGAGGCCCAGCTCTCGGCTTTGTATAACATGTGGGTTTTAAATATTCTCATAAAAATGACAATGGTGCTTTAAATATACAGGAATGAGTTTCTTTTTAAAAATCATCTGCAATCAGTTATTTAGAAACCAGAATATATTTCTCCATAGACATAATAATGTAAAAAGTGGTTACATTTCCAGGCAAGCCCACAAAGCCATGCTGAGCTTTAGTTGAACTATATTACTGCCACATTTTCTCTAAACTGTGATACTATGCTTCTTACATTTTAATATTTCTGAAATTATTGGGATGCATCCTCCAATTCTTGGCAAAAGAAACCTGCCCATCAGCAGTTGAAAAGATAAGTTATGACATAGTTATTATTCCTTAGATATGTGTGATGTGGATAACAGTCCTTCCTGATTTTTTTTTGAGGTGAAAATATTTTCTTATTTTCTGAAAAAATGGTGATATAGATGGTAAGGTAGGAAATTTTATGCTAGACTCAGAATATCTTTTCTCTACTGGACAGGAAAATCAAAGTGTCTAATACCCACTGTTTGAAATGGAATCTCTTAGAATACATTAGATAATTTTCAAATCTAGGGAAGATTAATTTGGCTTATTCATGGCTTTAATGAATTATCAGACTCTGAACAGCTATCTGTCAAGAGTTTCCAGTAGAATTTTCAGGGGGAAGGTATTTATCTTTTAGGGATAAATAACTTGGCTTAGGAAAATGCAAAATTAAGATTTTGATGAAACAGAAAATAGTTTCTTTCAACGTACTTTGAAATCATACTGCTAGTCCTAAAAACGCTAAAATGCTCCAAGTCATGAATAAAGATTAGAAAAATAGCATGATCCTCTAAGGCCATGCATAACTGCTAATGGGCAACAGATCTTCAAATTTTAAATGTGAGGAAGGTTGAGTGTAAGACACTGGTGATACTAAAGAAAGACACATGCAAATCTCTGGGTCAACGTGGACAATTGCCGTTAAGGATACTTTTTTGGATCCACATATAATTTGCTTTCAAAAGAGTAGTTATTAAATTACAATGTGTTTTACAATATGTGACATCTTAAATTAAGAATTTCAGTGTAAATGCTTTTTTTATATTCCAGGGTGCACAACCAGGTGATATAGAAAGGAACTTGAGAAGGAAGACTAAGCATTCCTCACTAAATGATCCCAGTAAGCAAAAGGCAATACATATTTTTGCAAGTATAATTTGAAGAATCACAATTGAATAAAACAAAGTAGATGCCTCCTAATAAAAACATAGGGAAATTATATTAAACATGATCACAAATAAATCAAGAGGGACATTTTAATATGATAAAATGTTTAGTTCAAATGAAAGAATATTAAGAGAAATGTATACTACCATTTGAAATAATAGAAGGAATAGTTAATAACACATAGAAAAAAGTTAAATTATTAAAAATAATTATTAAAAGGTACAAGGTATTGAATTATTAAAAATACAAGGAGAAATAGAAATTATTAAAGATACAAGGAAAAACAAACATAGTCATAGAAGATTAAGCATTCAATTATCAGCATATGGTAGGTAAAAATTAAAAATTCTGCAAAAGAGGAGATCTTTATTAAAATTAATAAGGAGGTATAAATAAATTATATTAAATGAGGTATCAAGGATTATCTTTTTCAATAATCATGGAGTGCTGACAAATATTTATCATATTTGCAAAAGGCTTTTTACAAGCTGTAAAAAGTTTCAAAATATAAAAGGATATATGTTTGATTCTCAAATCACAGTGAGAAATCTATTTTAAAAATGAGAAAATTCAAAGTACTTAAAAATACTAGAATACTATTAGAATTTTTCTCATTTAACATAAGGGGCATCTGGGTGGCTCAGTTGGTTGAACGTCCCACTCTTAGTTTTGGCTCAGGTCAGGATCTCGAGGTTTGTGGGATGGAAGCCTGCATTGGGTTTGGTGCTCAATGCAGAGTCTGCTTCAGATTCTTTCTCCCTCCTTCTCATTCACTCTCTCTCAAATAAATAAATAAAATCTTTTTAAAATATAAAAAAATAAAATGAGAGAAAAATGACAAACTAAGCATGTAACAAAATTGTAAAGCTACTAAAAATGTAATCAAAGAAATAAAGGGCAAAGGCAAAGTGAACAAGTATAAAATGAGAAAGGGAGGAATAATAAGTATAATGATTCTTGCTGGCAAATTTAATAAAGATTTAAAAAAGAAAAAAAGAGGAAGCAGAAACTAAATATTAAGAAAGCCTACAGTCGGGGGGCACCTGGGTGGCTCAGTCGTTAAGCGTCTGCCTTTGGCTTAGGTCATGATACCAGGGTCCTGAGATCGAGCCCCACATCGGGCTCCCTGCTCTTCGGGAAGCCTGCTTCTCCCTCTCCCACTCCCTCTGCTTTGTGTTCCCTCCCTTGCTGTGTCTCTCTCTGTCAAATAAATAAATAAAATCTTAAAAAAAAAAAGAAAGCCTACAGTAGTCAAAAAAAGAAGTAAGCTATTGTATGTGTTTAACAGAAACAAAACTGATTTATATACTTAAATTATACAAGTATATATGAAGATATAGCTTGTTTAAAACTTTATGTACCAAATAATACTTGGCCAAAGTACAAAAAGCTATAACAATTTTTTTTTTTAATTAAAGGAAAATTATTATCTGGGGTATTTTTAACACACTTAGTTTCCAAAAAAAAAAAAAAGCTAAAAATATGAAACAGGATTCTAATCTAGGGCCTGCTTTTTCATGAACCCTATAAAATAATATACCAACTTTTGTTTCTATGTGTCTGTATTTTGTGGGGAGGGGTAGTCCAAAAGTTTCATCAGATTCCCAAAGGAGAATTAAAATAGGTTAAGAAGCACTGATATTGAGGACTTTAACACCAGGCACTAGGTATTTTACTTGCCCTGCACGCATTATCTCAATACATCTTCATTGCAATACTAAGAGTTAAGTACTATCATTACTTTCAATTTTTAGACAAGGAATCTGAGGCATTGAGAAGTTAAGTAACTTCAAAGTCACAAAATCTGGGAACGGTGGAGCTGATATCAGAAACTTGGTCTGTTTGACATATAGTTTTCCTTTTATTTTATAAAATTTCTTACAGATTTTGTTTGTCATACTTTGGCCAAGTATTATCTGGCACATAAAGTATTATTTTAGTACATAAGGTCTTCATGTGTACCTACTATCTGTCTTTGTATAGCACTATTTTGTAAATTCTAGTTAATTCACCTAGGCAAGGTGAATTACACATCTCAACACAAAATAGTAAATGAGTTTAAGCTCAGAGGAAGTACCAATGAATGCTAATCGGGGATCTGTTTATAACTGGTTATTCTATTCTAAAAGACAATCTCAAAAATATTAACTAATTCCAGAGAGGCTGGGAAGTTGACAGGATAGGAGGGCCGAAGCTCACCTTGTCCCACAGATACAACTAGATAATACCCACATCAGTGTAAATAATCCAGAAAAGGACTTGAACACTGGCAAAACAAACTCTACAACTAAAGGTAAAGAGGCCGTATCTAAGAGGAGAGAAAGGGCGGAGATATGGTGGGGAGCTAACAGACCAGGGGCCATCTGTGGGAGGGTCGGAGCTTGCAGGCAGAGAGAGAGGACGGAAAAGGACCCTAACACTGGGGAGTCCCCACAGGGAAGACATTTGGCTTGAAAACTAGAAGCACCAAATTTCATGAGTTCTTACAACCAGTGGGACTTAAAGCCTGGAATTTAAAAAATCAGCAGGCTTGGTTCTGGGACAAGCCTAGAAGGCGATAGGAAGCAGAGTCTCTGCCCTTAAAGGGATAGCGGAAGAACAGCCCTTGGAGATGCAGCATAAAAGCAGCAGTTTTGAAAAATGCCTGGGGCTTATGGGATGGAATGTTATTTACCGATCTCAGAGCATGTCCTGGAGGGACAGAAAGCACTGGGGAACTCCTTCAGGAACAAAGGAACTGGCAGGATCCCTGAGGGACTTCTGCCATTTCCCTCCCCTGCCCTTCAGCATAAACACACGGCCACTTGCAGGAACCAGCACTGAGCAGGCATTCACTACCTAACTTGCTTACACAGGGTTCCGTGCCGCAGCCCCCCCTCCCAACCTTGCCCCCAGCTTCAGTGGATGTGCCCTTTCCAGTCAAGCTTGCCTCAGTTCTGGTGCTGTTTGTCTCTTCCCTGAGAAGATGGGCACAAACCTTACCAACGCTGCATCTCCTGGCCCACTTTGTGGGACTTCAGTCCCCCTGGTGGCAGCAGCCCCATGAAAGACTAATGCACACTTTGCTAAAACTGTGAGCCCCACCCCCATCAGCTCATTCCACTGGTGGTGACACATCCACTCCAAAATGTTCTTGGCCTATTCAAACAGGGCCTGCAAGCCTGGCAATGTGCAAGCAGTGCCAACAATGGCCAGCACCATTCCAAAGGGATTCTGCCCCACGGCAAGGGGAAGATAGGCACACATGACAGTCAGAGGGTAGCCCTAGCAGCACGTGGGACAGACAGTTGTTCTGATTGAAGGCCCCACCCACTAACAAAAATTTCTCAGGGGGCAACACAGGGAAAGTGCCCTGCAGTTTGGTGCTACTTCATCTCTGGCGAATGCCTGGTTTGACTCAACTTAAGCCTGAGGTGGCCCCAGACTTGTCCACTAACACTACAGGCACAAGCCATTGCCCATAGGCAAACAGAGCCACTGCAGATGACTGCACTGAAGGGAGAAGTGATAAAACACAGCAGCAGGGGCACGTGTAACAAACACAGGAGACACCCCGGAAGTGTCAGGTTCTGGTGAATCAGAGACACTGCCCTGCAGGGCACTACTGTTCCTTTTCTTCAAAAGGCCATTACTTTCAAGAGCAGGAGACAGAGCTGACTTTCCTAACACAGAAACAGACAGAGAGAGACAAAGTGAGGAGACAGTAATATGTTCTAAATCAAAGAACAGGACATAACCACAGCAAGAGACCTAAGCAAAATGGATATAAGTAATATGTCAGATAGAGGATTTAAAGTAATGATCATAAAGATACTCACTGAACTTGAGAAAAGAGTGGAGGACATGAGTGAGACCCTATGACAAACACATATAAAAGAACCAATCAAAGATGAAGAACACAATAAATGAAATTAAAAATATACTAGATGGAATAAATAACAGGCTAGAGGAAGCAGAGGAATGAATTAACAACCTGGAGGACAGAGTAATGGAAAGTAATCAAGTTGAGCAGGTGAGAGAAAAAAAATTTATGCGGAATGAGAATAGTCTTAGGGAACTCAGCAACTCCATCAAGCAGAGTAACAGTCTCATTATAGGGATCCCAGAAGAAGAGGAGAGAGAAAAGGGGGCAGAAAATTTATTTGAAGAAATAATAGCTGAAAAGTTTCCTAATTCAGGGAAGAAAACAAATATCCAGATCCAAGGAGGCACAGAGATTCCCCAACAAAATCAACCCAAGGAGGTCCACACCAAGACACATAATAATTAAAATGGCAACAAGTAGTGATAAAGAGAGAATTTTAAAAGCAAGAGAAAAGAAGACAGTTATATACGAATGAAACCCCATAAGGCTATCAGCAGATTTTTCAGCAGAAACTTTGAAGGCCAGAAAGGAGTAGCATGATATATTCAAAGCGCTGAAAGGAAAAAAAATCTGCAGCCAAGAATACTCTCTCCAGCATGGCTATAATTCAGAAGAGAAAGAGAGATAAAGAGATTCCCAGACAAACAAAAACTAAAGAAGTTCATGACCACTAAACCAGCCTTACAGGAAATGTTAAAGGAGACTGTATGATTATAAAGGAAAGACCATAAGTAAAAGTAAGAAAATAGGAAGGACAAAAGCAATAAAAATAAGTATATCCACAAAAATCAGTCAAGGGACTCACAAAATAAAAGGATGTGAAGAATTACATCATATCCCAAACATGTGGTAGGGAGAGGAGTAAAGAATGGGCTCAAACTTAAGTGACCATCATCTTAATATAGACTGGTATATGCAGAAAATGTAATATATAAATCTAATGGTAACCACAAATCAAAAACCAATAATATATATGCAAAAAATAAGAGTAAGAATCCAAGTATATCACTAAAGAAAGCCAGCAAACTGAGAGAAGAGAGCAAGAGAAGAAAGGATCAGAGAAGAGCTATAAACAACCACAAAACGAGTAACAAAATGGCAATAAATGCATACCTATTACTTGGAATGTAAATGGACTAAATGCCCCAAACAAAAGATATAGGGTGACAGACTGGATTTATAAACAAGACCCATCTATATGCTGCCTACAAAAGACTTATTTCACACCTAAAGACACCTGCAGATTGAAAGCAGGGATATGGAGAAACATTTATTATGCAGATAGAAGACAAAAGAAAGCCAGGGTAGCCATACTTATGGCTTTTCTCTTTGGAGAAAATAGAATTTATGACAAAACTGTAACAAGAGACAAGGAAAGGCACTATATAATAATAACATGGACAATCGAACAAGAAGATATAACAATATTTATGCACCCAACATGGGAACACCTAAATACATAAAACAGTTAATAACAAACATAAAGGAACTAATAGTAATACAATAATAGCAGGGGACTTTAACACCCCACTTATATCAATGGATAGACAATTCAGACAGAAAATCAACAAGAAAACATTGGTTTGGAATGGCACACTGGACCAGATAAAATTAACAGATATATTCAGAACACTCCATCCTAAAATAGCAGAATACACATTATTTTAATATTTTTTTTAGAGAGACAGAGTGTGCACAGGTGGGGGGGGAGGGAGAGGGAGAGAGACAATCCCAAGCAGGCTCCATGCTCAGTGCAGAGCCTGATATGGGGCTCAATCCCATGACCCTGAGATCATGACCTGAAATGAAATCAGGAGTTGGATGCTTAACCAACTGAGGCACCCAGGTGCCCCAGAATACACATTCTTTTTAAGTGCACATGGAACATTCTTCAGAATATATCACATAACAGGCCATGAAGCAAATCTCAACAAATTAAAAAAGATCAAAGTCATACCATGCATTTTCTCTGACCATCATTCATGACACTAGAAATCAACCACAAGAAAATATCTGGAAAGAGCACCAAAACATGGAGGTTAAAAATAACATGCTACTAAACAATGAATGGGTCAGCCAGGAAATCAAAGAAGAGATAAAAAATTACATGGAGAGAAATGAAAATGAAAACACAATGGTTCAAATCATTGGATGCAGCAAGTCGTTGGATGCAGCAAAAGGGAAGTATATAGCAATACAAGCCTACCTCAAGATGCAAGAAAAATCTCAAACAATCTAACCTCACCTAAAGGAGCTAGGAAAAAAACAACAAACAAAACCTAAAACCAGCAGAAGGAAGGAAATAATAAAAATTAGAGCAGAAATAAATGAAAAAGAAACTAAATACACAATAGAACAGATCAATTGAAACCAAGTTCTTGGAAAAAATTGATAAAATTGATAAACCTCTAGCTAGACTTATAAAGAAAAAAGAGAAAGGACTCAAATAAAATAAAAAATGAGAGAGGAGAAATAACAACACCACAGAAATATAAATGATTATAATAGAATATTATGAAAAATTATATTCTAACAAATTGGATAACCTGAAAGAAGTAGATAAATTCCTAGAAACACATAAACTACCAAAACAGAAACAGAAAGAAATAGAGAACTTGAACAGACTGATAACCAGCAATGAAATGAATCAGCAATCAAAAATCTCCCAACAAACAAAAGTTGAGGACCAGATGGCTTCGCAGGTGAATTTTACCAAACATTTAAAGAAGAGTTAATGCCTATTCTCAAACTTTTAAAAAAGTAGAAGAGGAAGGAAAATTTCCAAATTCATTCTGTGAGGCTAACATTATCCTGATACAAAACCAAATAAAGATACCACAAAAAAGAGAACTACAGGCCAACAACTCTGATGAACATAGATGCAAAACCAGCATTTTTCACAGAAGTGGAACAAATGATACTAACATTTGTATAAAATCACAAAAGACCCAAATAGCCAAATCATCTTGAAAAAGAAAAACAAAACTGGAGATATCACAATTCTGGACTTCAATTTATATTATAAATCTTTAGTAATCAAAACTTTATGGTACTGGCACAAAAATAGACACAGAGATCAATAGAATAGAATAGAAAACTGAGAAATAAACCTAGAGTTATATGCCAATTAATCTTTAACAAAGGAGGCAAGAATATGCAATGGGAAAAAGACAATTCTTCAACAAATGGTATTGGGAAACCTGGATAGCTACATACAAAAGAATGAAACTGGACCACTTTCTTATACCATACACAATAATAAACTCAAGATGGACTAAGTATCTAAATGTGAGACCTGAAACCACAAAAATCCTAGAAGAGAAAACAGGCAATAATTTCTGACTTTGGCCATAACAACTTGTTTCTAGATATGTCACCCGAGGCAAGGGAAACAAAAGCAAAAATAAACTACTGGGACTTCATTAAAATAAAATACTGCACAGCAAAGGAAACAACCAAAAAAGTTAAAAGACAACTTATGGAATGGGAGAAGATATTTGCAAATGACATGTCTGATAAAAGTTAGTATCCAAAATATATAAAGAATTTATGAAACTCAACACCCAAAAAACAAATAAATTAAAAAATGGGCAGAAGACATGAATAGACATTTCTCCAAAGAAGACATCCAGATGGCCAAGAGACACATGAGAAGATGCTCAACATCACTCATCATCAGGGAAATGCAAATCAAAGCCACAATGAGACATCACCTCCCACCTGTCAGAATGGCTAAAATAAAGAAACAACAGATTTTGGCAAGGATGTGGAGAAAAAGGAACCCTTTCCACTCTTGGTGGGAAAGCAAACTGGTGCAGCTACTGTGGAAAACAATACAGAGGTCCTTCAGAAAATTAACAATAGAACTACCCTAGAATCCAGTAATCTGGCTAGTGGGCATTTGTCCAAAGAATATGAAAACACCAATTCAAAGGGATATATACACCCCTGTGTTTATAGCAGCATTATTTACAATAGCCAAATTATGGAAGCAGCCCAAGCATCCATTGATAAATGAATGCATAAAGAAGAAATGGCGTATATATATATATAATGGAATATTACTCAGCCATAGAAAGAGTGAAATCTTGACATTTGCAACACCGTAAATTGATCTAGGGAGTATAATGCTAAGCAAAATAAGCCAGTCAGAAAAAGACAAATGTTGTATGATTTCACTCATGTGGAATTTAAGAAACAAAACAAACATACAAAGGGGGAAAAAAAAGGAGACAAATCAAAAAACAGACTCTTAACTACAGAGTCTGGTTAAAGACAGTTACCAGAGAGGAGGTGGGTGGACGGATGGATGAAATAGATGACAGGGATTAAGAGTACACTTATCTTGATGAGCACTGAGTAATATGTGGAACTGCTGAATCACTCACCAGATTGTATACCTGAAACTAATATAACACTATATGTTAACTGCACTGGAATTAAAATAATAAAAAATTAACTAATTTCATTTAAGAGTATAAAGTTTAAATTTTTAATGTTTTTGAAAAAAAATAATATTATAACACCAATTATGATTTAACATCAAATACAAGGATAGACCAAAATCCTAAAAACTATTAATTAACACATACCTATAATAGATTAAATTAAAAATTGTGCTTTAATCAATCTTGAAAAAGTATTTAATAAATATCAACATCAGTTTTTAAGGAAAAGTGAATAGTTTGAATAATTTTCTTGAACGGTTTTATTTAAACCAACATTTTGTTAATTGAGAAGCAGTGTAAGAGTTTTTATTAAAAACAGGAACAACATAAGGGTTCAATTTCCTATTTTATTAAAATATTGTGTTGAAGTTTGTTGTTTTTCAAATAAGACATGGTCTAATAAAAATATTTCAGTGAGCTGAAACACAGGATAAATATATCCCCCCCCAAAAGAATCCCATATGCATCCCAACGTATCAGAAATTGCTGTCCAAACAATAAAATGGGGGGGGACCAAAATACAATATAAATAAGAAATCAGTCTAGTAATGTGCAGAATCTATGTTAAAAATACCACAAGCTTTTAAGGGAGAACATAAAACAGAACTTGAATAATTAGAAATATAGATTTATAAATAGGAAGATTATAAATGTCAATTATTCTCAAATTATTTTACAAACTCTGAAAGTGCAATTAAAATTTCAGGACATTTTCTTTTTCTTTAATGCTTTTTTTATTACGTTATGTTAATCACCATACATTACATCATTAGCTTCTGATGTAGTGTTCCATGATTCATTGTTTGTGCATAACATCCAGTGCCCCATACAGTATGTGCCCTCTTTAATATCTATCACCAGGCTAACCCATCCCCCCACCCCCTCCCCTCTAGAACCCTCAGTTTGTTTCTCAGAGTCCATAGTCTCTCATGGTTCATCTCCACCTCCGATTTCCCCCTTCATTTTCCCCTTCCTGCTATCTTCTTCTTCTTCTTTTTTTTTTTTTACATATAATGTATTATTTGTTTCAGAGGTACAGGTCTGTGATTTTTCATCAGAAGTTGATAAAATACGTTTACCTTCCACTCAAAAAAATAAATTGGAGGGATTTTGATAAGTTACTGTGCTGGAAATAATCAAGAAAATAAGGAAGATCCAGTTCAATCAGATAATAAAATCTTTTTTTCTTTAAATTTTTTATTGTGTTAATCACCATACATTACATCATTAGTTTTTGATGTAGTGTTCCATGATTCATTGTTTGTGCATAACACCCAGTACTCCATGCAGAGCGTGCCCCCTTTAATACCCATCACCAGGCTAACCCATCTCCCCACCCCCTCCCCTCTAGAACCCTCAGTTTGTTTTTCAGAGTCCATCGTCTCTCATGGTTCATCTCCACCTCCAATTCCCCCCCTTCATTCTTCCCCTCCTGCTATCTTTTTTTTTTTGATTAACATATATTGCATTATTTGTTTCAGAGGTACAGATCTGTGATTCAACAGTCTTGCACAATTCACAGCGCTCACCATAGCACATACCCTCCCCAATGTCTATCACCCAGCCACCCCACAGATAATAAAATCTATTACAAAACAGCACTAAGTCAAAATAGTTTAGTGGTGGCACCACAAAAAAATTCTAAACAATGGAGGGGAATGTAAATTCTAGAGAATACCTAATATGGGAATAGAAAATACCTGGATAAATACTCTATCTCCCCTACCTCGCCAAATGTGGCACTAATTTATTGACAATATTTCATGTTGGGTCAGAATGTGTTCTTAGAACTCTTTTTTTAATTAAAAATTTTATTGAGATATTTGTAGCTTTACATACTGTTGTAAGAAATAATACAGAGAGGGGCGCCTGGGTGGCTCAGTCTGTTAAGTGTCTGCCTTCGGCTCAGGTCATGGTCCCAGGGTCCTGGGATCGAGCCCCGCATCGGGCTCCCTGCTCGGCGGGAAGCCTGCTTCTCCCTCTCCCACTCCCCCTGCTTGTGTTCCCTCTCTCGCTGTGTCTCTCTGTCAAATAAGTAAATAAAATCTTTAAAAGAAAAGAAAAAAAATAATACATAGAAACATCTAATATACTTCCCACAGTTTTCCCCAATGGTAACATTCTCCAAAGTCTGTAGTATAATATCAGCGCCAGAACATTGATACTGATTCTTTCCAACCATCTTGTTCAGATTTCCCCAGTTTTAATTATGCTCGTGTGTGTGTGTGTATTTAGTTCTACACAATTTTATCACACGTAAAGCCTCCTATATCTACCACTGCCATCAAGATACTCAAGAATAGCTTGGAACCCTTAAACGTATAACTATGCCCTTAAGCAGATGAATATAAAAAAGCATTCAGAGTTTAAACAAGCCTTTGGAAATGAAGCATTTTAAATAAGTGCTATCTGTATTGTGATCAGCAAACATTTTCTGTCCAAATGACAAGTATACTAGGCTTTGCTGTGGCCAAATGGTCTCTGCTCAGGTCTGCCATCATAATGCAAAAGCAGCTGTAGACAAGGCATGAATAAATACATAAATGTGGCAGTGTTCCAACAAAACTTTGTCTATTGACCTTGGAATTTGAATTTCATATAGCATTTGCATGTTGTGAAATATCCTTCTTCTTATAATTCCCCCAACTATTTAAAAATATGAAAAAAGGGGGTGCCTGGGTGGCCAAGTTGGTTAAGGCTGCAAAACAGCAGGATTTAGCCCATAGGCCCATAGGCCAAGTTTGTTGACTTCTGGTTTGCATAATGGAATTGTGAAGATAATTTAAATTAGTTCATAACATAAAAAATATCTGTTATAGCCTAGAGAGTAACAAAATTCAAGTAACAGAAAACTAGGAGAAAGTGTACATAATAGTAAAGTATGATGTAGAATTAATTTTATACCAGATGTCATACAAAAAAGTGAAAGAAAAAATAAACAGCAATGACACTAAAATCAATTTTGATAAGATAAAAAAGAATAAAGAATTTTAAGACCATAAAAATGCCATGATAAGCTTACTAAGTATATGCCATCATTAAAATCCTCATGAAGCTGCAAAGGCCATGAAAAAATTCCTACATGAGAAAATTCATAAATATAATAAACATACAGAAAATATTGAGTCTTGCTTTTTTTTTGAAAGGAATACAAATTAAAATAATAATGAAGTACAATTTTGAACCTATTAAATCAGTAAAGTAGAAAAATGTATGTATGTATCTATATCTTCTCATGACTAGGCTTTGAAGAAACATTTATTATTAGTGAGGCTTTTCTGGACAGCAAACTGACTCCTTATTAAAAGCTCTAAGAAACGGGGCGCCTGGGTGGCTCAGTGTGTTAAGCGTCTGCCTTCAGCTCAGGTCATGATCCCAGGGTCCTGGGATCGAGCCCCGCATCGGGCTCCCCGCTCAGCAGGAAGCCTGCTTCTCCCTCTCCCACTCCCCCTGCTTGTGTTCCCTCTCTTGCTATTGTTCTCTCTTGTCAAATAAATCGAAAATCTTAAAAAAAAAAAAAAAAAGCTCTAAGAAGCTTTTCATCCCATCCATAATAGTTTGGGTTCATGGGAAGCAGATGCCAAAACAGTATTAAAGGTGCATGAGATTTCTAAGAGGAGAGAAGGCAGGAAGGAGGCTTAGGGTAGAAAGTGTCTTAGACTACAGTAAGTTCTACAGAGGGTTCCGCCAAGTTGATGAGTTTCCTAGATTCAAAGTCACCCATTGGAGTTGACTGTCCCACCATGCTTCCTGGACAGTCATACTGGTGGATCTACACAGGGAGCAGCTAGGGCTGTCTACCAATTTGGATTCCCAGCAGCAGGGCATTTTTGTGGTTGCCTATCATCTAAATCAGTAACCTCACCCTCAGAATGCTATTTCAAAAAAATATTTCAGAGAAGATACAATCTTTATGTACAAAGATGATTATCATAATATTGGCAAAATAAAATATAATTTAAAAATTTCAAAATTGGGGAATCTTATACTGCCATTAAAACGAAAATATGAGTATGTAGAAAAATAAAAACTTACGATATAAAGCCAAAAGGAAAAATATTACAGAAAATCTGCTTATTATTCTACAATAATTAGATTACTTGCTGATCTGTACAATACTTAAGAATTGAGGAAGAACATGAGAAAGAAAGATATAGTAGCTGCTGAATCAGGATGGTGGGATTTGGAGCCATTTTCTGTTTTTCACAACTATGATTTTTCTCTATTGCATTTTAAAGATATTCAGTCAGTGAAATGGGAGAGCGTTAGAGCTTATTGTACCTGGAGTTGATAGCGAGGATCATGGCTTGGTCACTTAACAGGCCTGAGTACGCATTCCATAGGCAAGCAGCTATGTTCTCCTGGAAGTATCAGGAAAAAGAAAAGAATCAATATCGGCTGCTATGAGACATCACATGTAGTTCTCTTCTTCCCAGAGACTGGACTGGAATATAAATCCAAGAGTTCATAGTGTTGAGAACACTCTAATTTAAATCCATGATAGAATCTCGGCCCGAATGGTGGCCTTTTACAGCCAACCACTGTGCTTCTATAATGAGCATTTCCAGACAAAATTTTGTTAGTCGTGTTCATTACCAGGAGCTCCTCTGCACACCACTGTCACTTTTAAGTGCAATCTACTCAGTGTAGAGGTCTCTTAAAAAAAATACCAGCAGGATGATTTAAGTCAGGCCTTACTGAAGAACGTCTCACACCATAGAATGAGAACCATGTGCAGGTCAATGTACAGCTATTTGAACTTATCAATGATAATCAATGAGATTCCATTAAGACTTTCTAGTTCTTTATTGAAGAAACTGGAGAAAGCCTAGAGGAAGAGCATCTCTTTCCTTGTGTGCATCCTTGTCTTGTTGATGCAAGCCTCCCTTGCAGGGTCACCTTCTTGCCTCAGACCCAATAATACTGTTTATGGAAATTCTCTGTCTGTATTTCTGAAGTAACTCAAAGTTCTTTTTAAAGTCCTGCTGTGTACTAATGCTGTTTCTAAGGGCATTTATGCCCTCTAATGCATATGCAAATGCCCACCACTGATTACTTATCACCCTAACAAAAGCCCTTTCCTGTCTGTTCAGTGCTCCTCTTCTGACTCCAGCATTGAATGCCCTGTGGGATATGTCCTGCGTTTGTGGGATATGTCCTGCGTTCGTGGGATGTGAGAGCTATTACAATGCACAGGGCTATATGCCAGTCTATAAAGTCCATATTGTGGACTGCATGTTTGTGTCCCCCCAAAACCGTATCTTGAAACCCTAATCCCCATTGTGATGGTATTTGGAGATGGGCCTGTGAGAGATAATGAGGTTTAGATGAGGTCATGAGAGTAGAACCCCAAGATGGGGCTCATGCCCTTATAAGAGAGGCAAGGGAGCTTGCTTTCTTTCTCTTCCTGCCACATGAGGATGCAAGGAGAAGGTGACCATCTGAAAACCAGGAAGAGCAACCTCACCCAAACACTGAATCTGTTGTACTCTGATCTTGGCCTTCTCAGGTTCTAGAAGTTTGAGAAATCTCCACTGTTTAAGCCACCCAGTCCATGGTATCTTGTTAAACCAGCCTGAACTGACTAGGACAGTAAGAGAAACTTCCTGTTTGGGATCTGAACTAAAAACTGGCATTTCCCCAGTAGACACAAGTACGCTGTGTACTATAATGTCCTTCCTGGGGAAAAGCACGCTGAATGTTTCCTAACACCCCCCTCTCTGGGCTGGGCTCAGACTGAGTGGTGCAAGAGTTATTCTTCTTTCTCTAAAATATTTTTTTTAAGAAGATTTTTTAAAATTTTTTTTAAAAGAAGATTTTTTTAAAGAAGATTTATTTATCTATTTGAGAGAGAGAGAGAGTGCATGAGCAGGGGGAGGGGCAGAGGGAGAAGGAGAGAGATAGAATCTCAAGCAGACTCCTTACTGAGCGCAGAGTCCCATACAGGAATCAATCTTACGACCCTGAGATCACGACCTGAGCCAAACATTCAACTGACTGAGCCATCCAGGTGCCCCTTTCTCTAAAATATTTATATCCATATCCATCATTGATTCCTAACAACAGCAAACATGATCCTACTCAATCTTAAGAGAATAATTCTTTGCTATGTTGCTTATTACCATATTGCATGTTATCATTACTCAGAGAACATAAAACCTTCTATATGGCAGACAACTCTCACTGGGACTTAGAACTATAAATGGTGATTTGTCTAGTTTGATATTCGACATTTTTTTTCCTTGTCACCATTTTCTTGCAATTTGGCCAGAAATCCACTAGTACCCATTTCTCTGGGCAGTGACTAACTGAACATTCTGTCTCTATATAAGTAATGATCTTTTGGGACTATTGCCTCAATGGGAACTTTCCTCATAGACAAAATTCTTTTTTTTTTTTTTTAAGATTTTATTTATTTATTTGAGAAGGAGAGAATGAGAGACAGAGAGCACAAGAGGGAAGAGGGTCAGAGGGAGAAGCAGACTCTCTGCCGAGCAGGGAGCCCGATGCGGGACTCGATCCCGGGACTCCAGGATCATGACCTGAGCCGAAGGCAGTCGCTTAACCAACTGAGCCACCCAGGCGCCCCTCATAGACAAAATTCTAACTGGGCTTTAGTCCTTGGAAATCAATTTGTAACACTTCAAGTCTAATCTAAATCACTGGTTCTCAATACTGGTTATACACTGAGGGGCTGAAAAATATTGATTTTGATTCCTTGGCCATGCCTCCAGAGAATTAATAGTTCTGTATTCAAGAACAGACATTAAGAACAAAACAAAACAAAACAAAACCAAGGCTTCAATGATAGTGGTGTACAGCCAGGATTGAGAAGCACTTTTTAAGTGAACTATTTCCTCTCAATCTTGGAGCTTGCTTCACAGTAATAAATTGCCAATTAGTTGATCTATAATAACAGGGACCTCTGCTTCTCATCTATTAGCTAGCTTCTCTTTTTCTCATGGAGCCAAATTTGTTACTACAACTCCATCATCGAGTTATTGTTCTGCTCCTATTACTTTGGCATTATGTTTTTGTTGAATAATGGATTTACAGCACATCCCCTTGTTGCTGTGGACATGCTTTGGCCTGCACCATAGGTACCGCTAAAGTTAACGTAATGCCAGAAGCCAGTGCACACATCAGCAAGTGATAAGGATCGTCTAACATCTATAAACTGGTTCTGTAGTGATGTCAATCTAGGAAGTTAAAGGAATTGGCCAGGAATTTCACCTGCTTTCCCCAGTTAGGGTTTTTGTTATTGCTCAGACTCTATAACATGCTCACCAGTGTTCCCAGAAATTTTTCAGTGCCTCCTCTGGAGAATTATGATTATCACTCTGGCTTTAACTTCTGTTATATGGATAAATTCTCATTCTTCTCATTTTCAATTACTCCTTAATCACTGTGGCTCTTCATTGGAAACCCAGAGTAAATGATGAAATGGTCACAATCCTGGAAATCTGTACTTTGTAATATATTTCATAATACTAGGTTCTAGGACCAGCCTGGTAGGCCTTAAGCTTCCATATTTATTATTTTGGCTTTCTTCTTTAAGCTGGCCATCTGCTTTTTATATATATCTTATATCATTGACATTTTTGTTCAATATCTGTTGTCATTCTTGGCCAGAGGAATTGGAGTCATGCCAACTTGACTAGTTCCTTAAACCTCAGATGTTTCAAATCACATACATTATGTGTTTCTGATGCCACCTTAGCCTGGGGGGAAATGGTATTACCATAATAATCATTATTCTGAGGGAATTTGAACTCCCCTCTAGTAACTCCCAAACAATCCTGGGAATGCTCATGGACATGGTCTTCTCAAATATTGTGAGTTGGCACCTTTTCCTTCATCTCTAGCTCACTAGAATCATCCTTTCTTTGACAATAACAAAATACCAAAGTGCAGAGAGATGAAGAATCTGAAATGAGGGCATGAAAATCCAATGCCTTTAACTCTTCGGCTTCCGGTCTGTGCTGGTGCCTTACTGAAGGTAGTGATGTTTTTGCTGATGTTCTCACATCCCTCCAACCGTGGCCAGGCCAGATACTGAGAGAGCTGAAGACTACACCCAGGATTAGTTCGTCCCTGACTCCCAAAGCCAGTTAAATTATTTTCCATTACTGCAGAAGCCAACAGAACCAGTGTAACCACACTGTGCACTCTCAGGATTGTGGTTCTTTTAATTTTTACTTGTTTATGACTTATACTCCTAGGAAGATTGGTGAGAGAAATCTTTGAAAGAGAATTTACTGGGCTCTATATAGAATTGCCCCAATCTTTCTACATGGATCATTCTCTTTAAACTAGTTTTGTGCCTCAGCTGTCTTTCCTTAGAAAGTTTTCTTCCAGGAAGATGTGGGGCGCACACCACCAATTCTCCAGACACTTTAAGATCTTATGGATAAGCATGGTCTAGTCTCATGATGGGACCCCAAATACACACTTCCCTCATCAAAAAGTCTTTGCCATCCTTATAAATCTTCCTTCAGCCTAGATTCTTGTTATGGAAAGTGGGGGACTAAATAGTTCTTTAATACCTGTCCAAGGCTGAATTCCCAGGACACAGACATTTTCAATTAACCATCAGATATTTTTTAGTGTTTATTACACGTTAGGCAGTGGGGATAGAGCAGAAGCAAGACAGACAGTTTTTGGCTTTAATCTTATGGGAAGGCAAACTTGAAACAAATAACAGAAATTGTGGTGTCTTAAAAGAGGAATTATAGGGATTATTAAGGGAAGCTACCCAGTAAAGGATATCCAGGAAATTTTACCTTTAAAAGAAGTTTTAATTTCAACCTAGAGATTATGGGGGTGAAGCAAGTGGAGGAAGAGTTTTTCAAACAGAGGAACAGTGTGTACTAAGGACTTGAGTTGAAAAAGGGTTTGATGCATTAGAGAAGTGGTTCTCAACCCTGGCTGAGAAAGTCCAGATGCCTAGAACTCACCCCACACCAGTGAATCAAAATCTCTGGAGGTATGGCCCTAGCAATAGTAATTTTTTTTGAAGATTTTATTTATTTATTTGCCAGAGAGAGAGTGAGAGCACAAGCAGGGGGAGCGGCAGGCAGAGGGAGAAGCAGGCCTCCTGCTGAGCAGGGAGCCTTATGCAGGGCTCCATCCCAGGACCCTGGGATCATGACCTGAGCCGAAGGCAGACGCTTAACCGACTGAGCCACCCAGGCGTCCCAATAGTAATTTTTTTTAAGATCTACACATAGTTCTCGTATGAAGCCAGAATTGAGAACCCCACTGCATTAGGACAGGTAAGAAGGCCATGTGGCTAGAGCAAAAAGAGTAAGGAGAGTTGTAAGTCATGGCGCCAGAGAGGCCAAATCAGGACAAGTCCTTTTGTGAATGCTGAAGATTTACCACTCACCTCTAAAAACAATGGGGAATCATTTAATCAAAGGAGAACAAGATCACAGTGCTGCTTTGTAGACTTCATTTAACAAGGTAAAGTGGTTGCAGGGAGAAAAATTAAGGCTAATGTTACCCAGTAGGAGAGAGGTTGTAATAGAATAGGGTTGGTTAGGGTATTGGCAGTGGAAATAGGAGAGATTTAAGAGATACATAGTGACTGCTAACAGTGTCCAGTGCTGCTTAAATGTCATACAAGAAAAAGACAGAAAAATATCTTTCAGATTTGGAGCATGAAAGCCATCAGAGACTTGGATGGGAAGAGTTCAGGACAGGGTTGCTGCAGATCCCCAGATTGGTGGGTTCACAATGCTGATGCAAGCAGTTCAGGTCTCACATTTGGATCTGGGGTCCTCAGCTATCTTCAGACACAAATGAATCTATACACAAATGAACAAAGAAAAAGGCTCTACTAGCTAAAGATTACTTTTCCTTCCTATAAGACCAAAGTCAATACATGAAACTCTCAAAAAAGCAAGATTGTATTATTGTGGCAAAACCACTTAATTTCCATTCAAAACCATATGTACTTGGTACAGTCCCTGCCTTTTGACTGATTCTGGTATAAAATATTAATACTCATTGAAGAGACCTTGACATTGTATGCCTAGAGACCTCATGCCTTTCTTTTTATCATTTTTTCTCAGGTGGAATTTTGCCTCCTGTGCTTTCTTTGATTCCTCTACCCCAAACAGAGCAGTGAGCATTTCTGGTGAATTGCCTTGTTGATGGCCACTAGAGTATACTCTTTTGAGGTAACTCAAAAGTTACAGCAACTGTAAAAGCATAGGACCTCTACAGACACAGAAACCCAAATTTCCATGACTTCTAAAATGGGGAGGATTTCCAACTTTCTTGGACTAGGGCCAGCAAAAAGAGGAACTTTATTTTAAGCTCAAGTATACATGGATATCATAACCAGTTAGTGTGTCCAGTGTCAATGCCTAGTAGTATCTACTTGGTACTGGTTAGTGAAAGTGTTTCAGGTCCAAGTCTCAACGTGGTTTCATTCATGCATTCCCAAACTTGCCGGTAACGACCTATTGTGGAGCCCTATGTTCACGCATATCTGTCTCAATATCTGATAGAATTCTGCTGATAAAATTTACTGCTTTCTTTCCCTCTCACCTCTTTAATATAATCTTTTAAACCCCCAGAACTTGTAATAGATAGTGTTCTTAGTATGTAATATAAAAAAAGAAATTAAGTAAACAGATCATGAAAACCATCATGTTCACATCAACTCCAACAGTTCAAGAGGATGAAGATCTCTAATTATTCTCATTTTCTGAAGGCTTCTTAATGATTCCTGTCTGTAACACACTCCTAGTTTATATCTGGGTTAGACTCCTGGGTTGGGTCATTAAGGGTTACCATAATAATATAAAAATGATTCACAAGTTTCCTATGATATTCATTGAAGCAGAAAATTTTAACTCCAAATAATTGATAAAATTTAGCCAGCTGGTACTTGCAGATACTTTCTTTATGTCCACATTTTAGAAAGGGCTATGGAACTGGCACTTATTTTGGAACAATTTCAAGTCAGCTTTCCCCAGTCCATCAATGGCTTTAATTTGCCATCTCTTATGCCTTTTATTATCCACTTTGATTATACTAATGGTATCTATGAACATTAACACTTCTAGGTAGGTCATATTACCAGACTACTTCTGTATTCAGTATGGAAAGTTTCCTCTTTAAACTAATAAATCTTCAATGGCCAGAAAAATTATTATCCTCATCAGTCAACATTATCTGGTCAAGTTGGAAGTGGTAAAACCTAACCCATGGAGAGCCACAAATATTCCAACAAGTAGTCCAGGGACACCTGAAAAAATAGCGTGTGTTGGTTCAGTGATTATATTAATATTTACATTAATTAATATTAACATTTTTAAAACTTCCAGATTTCTTTTTACTCTTACTAGGGACAGGCATTTATTTATTTTTTATTTTTCAAGTTTTTTTTATTATGTTATGTTAATCCCCATACATTACATCATTAGTTTTTGATGTAGTGTTCCATGATTCATTGTTTGCATATAACACCCAGTGCTCCACTTGGAACGTGCCCTCTTTAATACCCATCACCACGCAAACCCATCCTCCCACCCCCCTCCCCTCTAGAACCCTCAGTTTGTTTTTCAGAGTCCATAGTCTCTCATGGTTCGAGGGACAGACATTTAAAAATAGCAGTTGGAATGAAGCACAAAACTACATTTTAATTATATGAATACCCAAGGCCTTAATTTCTTCTCAAACAGTCCTACAGCATTATTGAAATTGTCTTGTCAATTAACATTTTGATGTGTCAATTCACTAATACACACACCTCAATCCTTTCATATGGAGAAACACTTTGTTCTGTCCTGAGTTGATTCTTCAGTATGTTTTCATGTGTAACAGATAGTGGGTAGTTCAAAAATTTAAAGCCATGAGATCTTGGGATGTCTTAAAATGTTACAATCCAGTATCTCACTAATAGAAGTCCCAGAGAGAAAGGATGCAGAAAACATAAGAAAGAACATTGTTCAGTCAATAATGCAAGATAATTTCTTAGAGATAAATGGCTGGAGTTTTTAGATTGAAACATGACTGAATGTCTAGTATATTTGAACAAAAATACAACTAGACAGGTATTTATCACATATCCATGTCACAAAGGAAATCTCTTTAAGTTCCCAGAGATAGAAATTGTGCAGGTCACATTGTTTTGCAACAATGTGATGAAATTATATGTCAAAAATAAAAGTGGGACAATGGATATTCATATTTAAAAACACAAATTTGTATATTTACCTTATGCCTACCCAAAAATAAATCAAAATAGATGATAGATCTAAATTTAAGAGGCAAAACTATAAAACCTTTAGAAGAAAAGATAGGATGACATTTTTGTCATATTTAGTTTAGGCAGTTTTCTTAGCTATGTCTGCAGAGCACAGTGAGAAAATTTGCAAATCATATATTCTACACTCAGTAACCATACAGTTTATAAAATACCCCTAAATAAATGACCAAGAAATGTACAAGGTCTACATGAAGAAAAAAACTTCACTGAAGATTCAAGTAAGTGGAAAAAAAATATATGTTCCAGATGACAAGACAATAATTTAAAGAAGTAAATTCTCTATAAATTAATCTATAAATTTAGTGCAATTCTAATTAAAATGCCAAAGAAATTCTGGGAGAAATTTGAAACGTATATTCCAAAGTCTAAGTATATACTTTGGAAGTATAAACGAGTAAAAATAGCTGATATATTTTTGAGAAAGAGAAATAACTGGATAGATTTGTCTAATTAGATACAGAAAGATTTTGTTTTATATATTTGAGCTATCTATAGTCCTTTGAAAGTGTGATAACTCCTTTATTGCTGATGTGCTGTGAGGACATTGCCCATCCCTGTGGAAGCCACAGGATTCTGCTGAGGTGGTGGCTGCCATCTGTCAGAAGCATTGGTGCTGTGGCTAGTGCATACTGAGAGCGTCCCATGGCTGCTGATGGCCATTATCCAGACAACTGGGGTTGCACAAAAGTTGTAGCAAGAGCCACAGGCAACCTCATTTACTCTTGCCATTTTCAGCTGCTTGTTGCTTTTCTCTCTCACAGTAGCCCCATCACACTAGGACTCAGCAGCTGCCTTCGTGAGAGTCTCTCACAACCCCTTCCACCAGCCCCTTGTTCTTGAATTGCCACCTTGATAATCTTCACTTGAGATATGCTCTTTTCTTGCAGGCTCTTTCATTCTGTTAGTTCTGCCTCAATGGGAGTGGTCCAGACATGCTTGGATCCTAACAGAAACTCAATTTAGGCTTACACCCTGACAGCTACATCAAACAAGTTTATGTTTTATATCCCAAGAGCCATCTGACCATCTTTTTCTTTCTTTTTTTCTACATTCAACTACTTCCAACCCAAGTCTATGTCATTCTCTTGAATATAATTTGGTTTCTGGACTTGATCTTTCCCAGAGCTAAGAGAAATATAGACCCTGCTTCTGAAAACAAATTAAAACCTGAAATTGTAGTGTGGTTTTAACCTTCATAGGACCATGTTCTTAACTGTGCAGGCTCAGCAGCTGCCTCACTAATTCCTATTGTGATTCCAGAGACAAATTTGTGGATCTAATATACTAATTTAAATACCACAAATTAACTCTTCAGGCTTTCTAAATTTTCTGTACACTTCATATTTTCAATAAAACTCATCATCCTCTTGTTGGCAATGATCGTGTTTGGACTATTCTATTTCTCTAATAGTGTGTATATCCTAGTGGATCAAAATTTTGCATGGTCATCCCTCACTAATGGAAAACCTCCACTTTGTAATCTCTACTAGCAAAAAAAGAAAAAAAAAAGCTTCAAATTTACATAGGAAGATATCTTGCTCTCCACTAATTTATTAATTAAGATCCCCTCTCCCCACAAGGAAATAAAGGGCGATTGTAGGTGGCTTAGAGATAAAGAAAAAAAATCCAATGATATAAAAATAAATAAAAGCTAAGAGAAAGTAAAGGTAAAAATGAAGATAAAATTGAGACTTTGAGAGTGAGGGACATTTGCAGACATGTATAGTAAAGAGCCCCTTTACAAGAGCAAGAGATAGATTGTACATTTAAGGACAAATACATGGTTTGACCCAGTAATGAAACTTAGATTATCTATACAAGTGTGAGCAAGAGATAGATTGTACATTTGTCCTTAAGGACAAAGACATGGTTTGACCTAGTAATGAAACTTAGATTATCTATACAAGTGTCTCTGTGAATAAATTTTAAAGCATGATATCCCATTTATTTAAGGGTTTTAAAAAGTAATATATGCATATGTACACTATAGAAGGGTAAACAATGGGCAAAGTCTCCAAGTTTTGCCCCAGCTCCCATACCCTATTTCCCACCCCCAGAATTATTGCTGGTTTCCTGGGCATCATTTTAGTAATGGAATATGCAGACACTTTACCTCTGTGATATTTTCCCCCAAAACCACTATTTCCAGTGTAATCATGTGAAAAACACCAGATAAATGCAAACTGGAGGATATTTTACAAAATATCTGACCAACACTCTTCAAAACTGTCAAGGTCATGATCAAGGGAAGATGGTGAAATAGTTAGAGATCAGGGGAAACTAGGAGACCTGATGGCTGAATGCAGTGTGGGATCCTGGATTGGATCCTGGAACAGGAGAAATGGGCAAAATCCAAATAAAGTCTATAGTTTAGTGAATACAATTGTACTAATATTAATTTCTGAGTTTTGACAAATGTGCCGTGGTTCTATTTTTCCTGTAACTGTTGCCACTGTGCTCTATCCCTCTCTTCTCTGCCAATCCTCTACCCTTGATTCTCTCCTGGAAAGTCGTCTCCATTATTGGCATCTAAATCTGATTCCATGAATTTTCCATCTTTTTTGGTTATTTGAACAGCATTACCATATTATTAATACTGAATCCTGTTTATTTAAAATCTTCAACTTGATAATTTACTCAAAGGTTCTCCTTGATCGCCAGGACAGGAAAGATTCTTGGTTGTAGGGGAGACACAGTATAGCTTGGTACTTTGACTGGCCACCTGAGAACCCAACTCCACGAGTTTGTAACCTGGCTTTGCCACTTGGTAGCTAGATGACCATGGACAGTTCACTTCCTGCCCTCAGTTTCTTGAATTGCCAAGTGGTGATAACAGTGGTATTTACCATAGAGGGCTGTTGCAAGGATTAAATGAGTTATTTATTTAAAGCACTCAGAGCATGCCTAACATGTTATAAATGCTGTGTCAGTGTTAGTCTCACTATAATTGGAGTGGAAAAAGGGTTCCCTCTCTCAAAGCTCCCTACATCTTCTGACCCAGTTTGGTAAGAAGGCTTTCCACAGTGATGATGGAAGGAAGGATATGAGGCTGTTGTAGCAAATCAGTTAGGAGATTGGGTGGGGGGCGGGGCAGTGGGATGGTCGGTCAAAACTTTCATCATTTTTGAATTAGTGTTGAAGGTCATTTCTAAGGGTACATGAGGGTGAGCAAGAACATGATTCTGCAGGGAAGAAAAAACTAAAAACAGTTTTCAAACTGCCTTTTTTCCTTCCATTAAACACGGGTATTTTAAACACTAATTATGATATCCCTGTAATAGAGACAGTGAACAAGTTATTTTTTTTAACCCAAGAGATTTCAGTTACAGTCATGTCTTACAGGATATCACTTACCATGTGATGCCATTTCATACTGGACTGTAAAGTCTGGAGACCGGTTGCTAGTCAGAGAGAAGAAGGAGACTAGTTAAAAGGGAATCAACTTAATCTCTTGTCACCTTAATGGGGCAAATCCCCAAATCTGAAGTTAGTATGACCTTGATGGCAAAGCCCAAGAAGGACAGTATGTGTACACGTACCCACATACCCTCATACACATGCACACTAAAACTTCAGATAAATTCATGATGAATGTTACTGAATGACACTTAACAAAAAGATTAGCAAACAGAATACAGAACCATGTTAAAAGAATAATGAGCTATAACCAAGTGGTATTTATTCCAAACCTACAAGGATGGTTCGGTAAAAGAGAACCCATAACACAATTATTAGCATTAATCGCTTTAAAAAGAAAAAAAATTGCATGATAATTTTTGTGGAGGCAAAACAATCTGATAAAATTTTAAGTCTATTCTTTTTTTTTTTTTTTTTGAGAGCAAGGGAGAGAATCTTAAGTGGGCTCCATGCCCAGTGCTGAGCCCAAAGTAGGACTTGATCTCACAACCTTGAAATCATGACCTGAGGTGAAACCAAGAGTTGGATGCTTAATCAACTGAGCCAACCCAGGCACCCCAAGTCTATTCTTGATAACAATTCTTAGTAAAGTAGATATGTGGTTAATTTCTTAATGTGATATATAAACACAAAAGCTAGAACCAGATGTAATAAGGAAATAATTAGAAGCATTCTCATTGAAGTCAAGAATGAAACAAAGATTTCTACCACTATTTGCCATTTCTGGATATAGCATCCAATATTTTTAGAAAATAGAAATAATATACTAAAATTGTAAGGGAAAATTACATTATTTTTGAATTATTTACTTCATGGGAAAGAATGTGAGTGCTTTTTAAATTTCTCTATGTTATCAGAATGAGTAGGTTGGAGTTATTAGTTACTAAAATGTTTGGTAAAATCCTTTTATAGAGACTTTAGGACCTGGGATGCTTTTGTTTCTTTGTTTGAGGAGATAGCCCTTTGATAGTCACTTGTATTTCTTCCAATTTAATTGCTCTGTCTAAATTTTCTAGGTCTTCTGAAGTTCTTAATTTTTTTTTTTTTGGAATTGTTTGATTTACAGAAAATTTGCAAAGCTAGTGCAGAGATCTCATACACCCTTCACACAATTTCCCCTAATGTTAACATCTTACATAACCTGGCACATTTGTCAAAACTAAGAAATTAATATCAGTACAATTGTATTCACTGAACTATAGACTTTATTTTGATTTCGCCCATTTTTCCCGTTCCAGGATCCAGTTCAGGATCCCACACTGCATTCAGCCATCAGGTCTCCTAATTTCCCCTAATCTGTAACTGTTTCACCATCTTCCCTTGTTCATGACCTTGACAGTTTTGGAGAGTACTAGTCAGGCATTTTGTAGACTGTCCCTTGATTTGCATTTATCTGGTGTTTTCATCATGATGAGACTGGGAATATAGGTTTTTGGAAAGAATGTCATAGAAGTGAAGTGTCCTTCTCATCATGAGAAAGTATCAAAATTTGAACTTATTAATCTCATTATTTCCTCTTATCAAATTCAGAAATTCATCTTCATCTCTAGGGGTGCCTTCTTTCCGACTGCCTTCCTTGGATTTATTTTTGTGTTTATTTTTTTCTAATGTCCTGTTTTGGATATTTGATCCAAATATTTTCTTCCTTTCTGGCAGTCTAAATATTTAAGGTTATGGATCTTGTTCTGTGCACTGTTTTGGTTGCATGCTCTAGGTCCTGTGATGTTATATTATCAATATTCTGTTATTTCTGTATTAATTTCCTCTCTGACCCAAGAATTGTTTAAAATAGAGTAGTTTAGATGGCAAGTGGTAGGTTGCTTTTTTTGGTTTGTCTCATAAGCTCATTATTACTTTCCAATGTTTTGCTTTGTGATCAGAGAGTATTTTTGCTATTTCTACATTTTGGGATTTCTACAGAAATTTCTGACCTAACACAGCTATCTTTTGTGAATAGACATTTTTGTGGGCATTAGAAGAAAGATATAGTCTCTGTTTTTATGGCTAGAGATTGATATACGGATCTTTCTCACACAGCATACACACACATACGCACACTTACCTTTGTCTTTACTATGTCTTAAATTCTTACTTGTTTTCCGAATCTTTGATGTCATGCTGACAAAGGTGAATTAAAGTCTTCTACTACTAGTATTGCAAAAGAGTATTTTGTATTAGTACATAAACAAGTAACTTTCTTTCTTTTTTTTTTTTAAAGATTTTATTTATTTGACACAGAGAGACACAGCAAGAGAGGGAACACAAGCAGGGGGAGTGGGAGAGGGAGAAGCAGGCTTCCCATGGAGCAGGGAGATCCCAGGACCCTGGGACCATGACCTGAGCTGAAGGCAGATGCTTAACACTGAGCCACCCAGGCACCCCAAACCAGTAACTTTCTTATAGATTGTTTTGCTTTACCGTTTTGATGCTACTATGTTACATGGAATATACATTGTATTAATTTTCTGTTGCTGTGTAACAAATTATTATAAACTTAATGGCTTAAAAAACCACCCATTTATTGTCTGATAGTTTCTGTAGGTCAGAGGATTAGGCTCTGGGTAAGTTCTCAGATGGCTGGAATCGAGGTGTTGGCAGGGACTGGTATCTCATTTGAGACTCAGGATCCTCGCCAAGGTCATTTGGGTTGGCAGAAATCAGTTCCTTGAGACTGTAAGACAGAGCCACTTTCTTGCTGGCTGTGTCTGAGTGCACCTTTCAGCTCATAGAAGCCATCCCCTGCCACGTGGGCAACACCTTCTTACACTCCAACATTTGACTTCCATCTCCCACCTTTAGACCTAGACTTGCGCCATTCCCACTTGGGTAATACACATTTTGATGAACTCAAAATTAATTGCTTAACAACCTTCACTAAATCTGTAAAATCCCTTTTGCTGTGTTATGGAACATAGTCACATCCCATCACAGCCAGAGCCGCAGCCCACATCCTCCCTTACCTTTCCAGCTTCAAGGGGAGGGATTTATTCAAGGCACAGATACTGATAGACAGGAATATTGGGGGGACATCTTAAAATTCTTCTTACATAGATTTTTAAAATTATTTTATTTTCATTATGGATTGTAAATTTTTTCATTATGCACTGCTTTAAAAATCATATTTAATGCTTTAAGGTTTATTTTGAAGTGTGGAGTTCAAGGCTGTCTGGATTAAGAGCTCAACTCCTAAATTGTCATGATTGTTTGTTTACACTTTCCTTGAACGCTTTTGTCCCATCTTTTTATTTACAAGCTTTTTGAGAAATTCGTTTTATAAATGTCCCCAGTACGTAGCATATTTCTGGGTATTATTTGTAATTCATCCAGATTCTTTTTTTCTTATAGGTGAGTTTTGATTTATTTACATAACAGATTTGGATTTTACCTTGTCCTATATTTTGTTATGCTTTTGTTGTTTTGTTTAAGAAGACTAACTTTTTGTAATGTATTTATTCTTCAAAACTTTAGAGTGAATCTGTTGATTCCCAACTGTGAGCCAAGATGAAATTTTTGAAATCAAAGATGAATTTTTATTTCCTCTCCTCCCTCATTCTCCATATAATTTTAATTGATTACTTAATGAAACTTTATGCCTTTCTTTTTGTATTACAGTTGGCCCTTGAACAACATGGGTTTGAACTGTGTGGGCCCCCTTATACACAAATTTTTTTCAGTGAATACCATAGAGTACTATAAGTGTATTTTCTCTTCCTTACAATGTTCTTAATAACATTTTCTTTTCTCTAGCTTACTTTATTGTAAGAATATAGAATATAATACAAATAACACACAAAATATGTGTCAATTGACTGTTTATGCTATCAGTAAGGCTTCCAGTCAACATTAATTAGGCTATTAGGAGTTAGGTTTTGAGGGAATCAACAGTTATACGTGGGTTTTGACTGCACAGAGGTTGGTGCCCCTAAACCCTGTGTTGCTCAAGGGTTGACTACTTGATTACTTATTAACCCCTAAGTTTTAATAATGATGAAATCAATGCCCTGACATTACTTTCCTTTTTATTTTCTAATTTTTACATGTTAATTATATCATTTCTATATTTTCAAACTTTATAATATTTATATTCAGTTCTGAAATAATAATCTTCACTTTCCTTTATGTCTTAGCCCTGTATTGAGCTAGATTCACTGCATACTGCCATGACTTGTCCAGTCATCTCTAGTTGGGTTAAAGTTCATTTTCTGTTAGTCTATTGAAGAAGGGAATCACATTCCTTAAGTTCTTTCATGTTAAAAAATGTTTGTAACATTCACTCTGAATTAAAGTCTGGCTGGGCATAACATTCTCAGGCCACAATGTTTTCCTCGAGGATTTTAGAGGCACGGCTCCACTGTCATCTAGCATTGCTGTGGAAAGACAAAAGTGACCTGAATTTTTTCTTCTCTTAAATAGGTTAATTGAACATTTTTCCTTTTCCTGGATTTCCAATTCTTTGTCTTTGAAAATCAGTAGCTTTACTGGGATATAATTCACCATTGATTATCTTGAATTAATTTTTCTGGGGACATAGCCTGCTTTTCAATCTGTATAATCATAGAAATTTTTATTCAAATATTTTCTTCTCTTCTATCATTTTGATTCTCTTCCTTGGTGATACCAATTATGCTTATATTTGATCTCTTTTAAAAAATCTTTCTTGTTGACCTCGATCTTGTCCTTCATGCTCCTTATCATGTTTTCAGCAATGTTCATTTTCTTTGTACTATTTCTGACACGCCCTTTATTTTTGTAGAATATTTTTTCCCATCCACTTCTTTTCTGAGCTGCACTATTTTCCCCTAAATTCTTATATGTCTATTTTGAGGTCATATTGTATAGATAAAGTTATTTCATTAAATTGTAAAGTCTTTTTCACCTGCTCTATGAAAAAATTTTTCTAAAATTATTTGTCATTCATTTTTATATTACTTTTCTGCTTTTTTTCTTGTAAAATCTTTGTTTACATCCTCTACTGATTCCGGTTTAATTATTATTCAGTATTGAATGAAATGAGCTATCCTCAGATCAAATGTTTGCTGGACTTTCATGTGGAGGAATTCTCTTCCTGACCTAGAATTGTGTGTGTAAATTTGTTCTTTTAGAAGCCTTATTCTTCCCATTTGATCCTGGTGACTTCAAAGCTACCACAGAATTTATCTTATCCATCCTGACCCATCTGCAGCAATGGCTTATCTTTGTGGCTCATCCAGCCACACCAGCTTATCCTTGGGTCAAAACTAGAACCAAAGATTATTCATTCCCAGGATCCAAATATGTGAACAAAAGCCTCATTCCAGAGATGATGTATGGGCTCGCAATTTAGCTCTTTTCTCATTAATGGAGTATTTCATTGTTATTTTCAAACATTTTGTATTTTCCTAAATGGATATTGCTAGTCTACCTTACCAAAGGCTTTTCTTTAGCAAAAATTTGCTCTTTAAAATTCTAACGGGATTAAATACATACATGAATAAATTTTAGGACAGATCTAGAATTGTTTCCTTGATACAAATTTTGTTATTCTTTGTTTCTATGTGTGTATAGTTTATTTTAATAAATAAATTGTGATTTGCATTTTTTATTGACGTTGAAACTACCTAGTCTCATGGGTTTTATACTACCTGATGGATTTGTATCCTGACCCCTTGAAATCCAGCTTCATTGAAGAAAATGAAATGTTTTCTGGAGGAGAGTTCAATTTTAGACTTTGAATTATTGGGGTGAGACCAAACTTTGATGGGTGTCACTTGACAAGTGGTATAGATGGCCATCAGGTAACATAGGTGCTCAAATGTCTGCAAAGCAGGAGAGATGTGGGCAGGTGGTGGAAAAGATGATAGACATGAAGTAGGGAGGTCAATTAACAAAGATGAACTCCTCCAATTGGCAAATTTGGTAAGAACTTTAGAAGAAGGCATATGGTGAGGTAAAGCCTAATATACCCACAATTCTTTCTTTTAACAACAAAAACTTAGAAAAGTAATCATGTTAGAAAGAAGACAGGCTTTTGACTGCCTGGAGGATTAGTAGGAGAAAAAGTACTTACTTGTGTATACCTTCTCTGTAATTGTCAATGAGGCAGAGTAGTGAAAAGAAACTCAAGTATTTTATCTCTTAGTCAAAGGTAAAATACTCTGTCAACTGAAGGAATCCTATGAGATGTTGTCATTTGTCATGGTGACCATATATTTCAGAGGTTCCATTCTGGAATGGATGTGGTTCCTGCCTAGAAAGTACCAACATGCCCAAGTAGCTGGCAATGCTTACCTGTCACTGTTGAAGAGAGAAGCTTCTGGTTCATTCATTACTGGCATGGAAGGGTAGTTTTGCAAACCACCAGCTCAATAGAAGGTGGGCAATGAATATGAATAAAAATTCCCAGAAGGGGAAAACTGATCAATAAATATTAAGAGATGCTTAAGTTGCCTTGAAGTCATCAAAATGCAAACCAATAAAATACAATTTCACAACAAATAAGTAAAAATAAAATTTAAGATATAATTCACATTCCATAAAATTCATTTTTTAAAAGTGTGTAATTCGGTAGTTTTAAAATATATTTTTAAATATATTACAGAGTTAAGCAACCATCCATACTATCTAATTTTAGAATATTTTCATCAATCCCAAGTGAAACCCTGTACCCATTAGCAATTACTCATGGTCTCCTTCCCCCAGCATCTGCCAATCACCAATCTATTTTTTGTCTCCATGGATTTGCCTATTCTGGACATTTCATGTAAATGGAATCAAACAACATATACCCTTTTGTGACTGCCTTCATTCACTTAGCATAATGTTTTCAAAATGTATCTATGCTGTAGCATGTATCAGTACAAGCATTCCCTTTTATGGCTGACTAATATTCCATTGTATGGGTCTGCCACATTTTGTTTATCCATTTGTCAGTTAATTTAGATTTGGGTTCTTTTGCACTTTTTGGCTATTATGACTAACACTGTTATGAATATTTATGTACAAGATTTTGGGTGAACATGTTTTTATTTCTTTTGGGTATATTCCTGAGAAGGAGAGTTGCTGGTTCATGCGGGAACTTTATTTTTAATGTTTTGAAGAACTACCAAATTGCTTTCCAAAATGGCTTCACCATTTCAGAATCTCATCAGTAACATCTGAGCATTCCAATTTCCCCATGTGCTTGTGAACATTTGATATTGTCATTTTTATTATTATTATAGCCTTCCCAATGTGTGTGAAGTGGTATTTCATTGTAATTTTGATTTGTCTCTTCCTAACAACAAATGATAGTGGGCATTTTTTTCCTACTAATTAGCCATTTGTGTGTCTTCTTTGGAGATAAGTCTACTTAAGACCTTTGCTTATTTTTAAATTGAGTTATTTATCTTTTTATTGTTGAGTTGTAAGTGATTTTTCATATATTCTGGATACTAGACACTTGCCAGATATATGATTTGCAAATATTTTCTCCCATTCTGTGAATTCTTGGTAGTATCCACTGAAGCGTGACAGTTTCTAATTTTAATACATTCCAATTTATCTATTTTTTCTTTTGTTGATTGTGTTTTTGATGTCACATCTAAGAAAAACTTGCTTAAACCAACCTCACTAATATTTAAACCTGTGTTTTCTTCTAAGAGTTTTATGTTTTTAGGTCTTACATTTAGGTCCTTGATGCATTTTGAGTTAATTTTAGTATATGATGTAAAAATAGGAGTTTAACTTTATTCTTTTGTTTATGTATATCTATTTATCTGTACCATTTCTTAAAAAAAACATTTTTTCCCTTTTGAATTGTCTTGGCATTCTTATTGAAAATAAATTGACTAAAATGGTAAGGATTTATTTCTGATACAGTTCTATCCCATTGATCTATATGTCTATCCTATGTCAGTATCACACTATCTTGATTACTGTAGCTTTTTAGTAAGCTTTAAAATCACTTACTGTGAGTTCTCCAACTTTCATCTCTTTTTTCAAGATTGTCTTGATCATTCTGGGTCCCTTCCATTTCTGCATGCATTTTTAGGATCAACTTGTCAATTCCTACAATGAATACAGTGGGGATTTTGGTAGGGATTATCTCAAGTTGGTGAATGTTGCCGTCTTAATGATATTACGTTCTGATACATGAACAGAGGATGTCTTTCCATTTATTTATCTCCCATTGTTTTGTGGTTTTCAGTCTACAAGCCTTGTATTTCTCCCATTAAATTTACACCTAAATGTTTATCCTTTTTAATGTGATTCTGAAATTGATTTTTCTTAATTTTATTTTTGGATTGTTCACTGCTAATGTGTAAAAATATAAGTGATTTTTATATACAAGATCTTTTTTATCTGCAAGTGAGAATAGTTTTGTTTCTTTCTTTCCACTCTGGATGCTTTTCTTTTCTTGCCGAATTACCTTGGTTAGAACCTCCAATACAATGTTGACCTTGTAGATGTAGATGGAAGTAGTGAAAGAATTCAAGCTTTTACCACTAAGTGTGGTATCAGCTGTGGGTTTTCACAGATTCTTTTTCTTAGGTCAAGGAAGCTCCCTTCTATTCTTAGTTTGTTAAGTGTTTTTAACATGAAAGGGTGTTAAGTTTTGTCAAATGTTTTTCTCCATTGATTGAGGTGCTCATAAGGTTTTTGTCTTTTATTATATTAACACAGTGTTTTGCATTAATTGATTTTTGGGTGACAAATCAATATTGTTGTTACAAAATAAGCTCCACTTGATCATGGCATATAATCTTTTTTATATATTGCTAGATTCTGTTTGCTACTATTTTGTTGAGGAATTTTTACATCTATATTCATAAGAGTTATTGATCTATAGTTTTCTTTTCTGGAGATGTATTTGTCTGGCTTTGGTATCAAAGTAATGCTGGGCTCATAGAATGAATTGGACAGTGTTCAATCCTTTTTTTTTTTTAGAAGAGTTTATAAAGAACTGATGCTGATTTGTCTTTAAATACTTGGTAGAGTTCACCAGTAAAGCCATCTGAGGTTTTTCTTTGTAAGATGGTTTTGATTATTAATTTAGCCTCTTGTTATAATTCTATTCAATTATTTTCTACCTCTTGAGAAGTTTTGATAATTTGTGTCTCTCTAGAAATCTGTTCCTTTCATCTATGTTATTTAATTTGTTGTCATACAGCTATTCAGAATATTCCCTTATAATCCTTTCAATTTCTGTAAGGTTAATAGTACTGTCCTCTCACCATTTATTTTAGTCATCTGAGTTTCTTCCTTTTTTCTTGGGCAATATAGCGAAAGGTTTGTCAATTTGCTATCTTTTCAAATAACAAAGTTTTGTTTTCAATTAGTTTCCCTCCCCCCCCACTCTATTTCATTTATGTTCAGCCTAAGCTTTATTGTTTTTTTCTTTCTGCTACTTTTGAATTAGTTTGCTTTTTTCTTACTCTAGTTTTTAAAGTAGAAAGTTAAGTTGTTGATTTGAGATCCTTTTGCTTTCTTATTATGGATATTTACTGCTATAAATATAGCTACTCACACTGAAGGAGCTTGAGTCAGGTAAAGACAAGCCCTGTGAATGGTATTTTTCAGGCGGATAAACAAACAAGGCAAACAGTGATGGCTCCTTGGAGGATTTGGGGGAAGCTACAAACCTATTATGCCCTTTCTAGCGGTGTCTAGGTTGCTGATTTTCACAGCTACTGTGGTTTTGAAGTTGGTTTTCAGCTTTTTTTTTCTTTAAATAAACACTCCTTAGATGCTTGCAAGCCTTTGACTGGTTCCCCAAATTCTGAAAAAAAGTTGGTTTTGACAATTTGTGTTCTTGTTGCTTTTATGGAGGAACAGAGTTTTAGAAGTCCTTACTCCACCATTACAAATGTACTTGCACAGCATTATTTTCCATAGGAAAAAAAGTTGGAAAAAAATTTCTTACAGTAAAGAGAATAGACAAATTGTGATCGCTTCATACCATGGAATTCAGCAGTTAAAATAATGGACTAAGATTATGTATCCATACATGAATAGCTGTAAAAAACAAAGTGAAGAATGATACCTATAGTACAATAATATTTATATAATTAAAACACACGCTGAATAATATTTTTGATGGGTGCATATATGGAGAGCAAATTGTTTCTACAAAACATTGGCCAGGAGGATAAATACCATATGCATGATAGTGATGGGGAACGGGATTGGAATGAAGGAAGAAAACAAGACCAACTTTTCCCATAATATTTTCTTTATTTTTTAAAAGAAAATGGGGACACATGAGTGTACACTATATCATTTTTTGTGCTTTTTTTCTATGTAAAAGTTAGGAAGAAGGAAAAGAGTCATAATGGATTGGAATCTGTTCTCTGGGAATTCATTTAAACTCTAATTTTTTGTAATCTATGGGTTGAAAGAAAACAAAAGACAAAAGTAAGATAAATAACTGTCGAACCACAATTGGGTCTGTTATAAAATGATTTTGAAATGGCTTTCAAATCTGGAATGCCAAATTCTGGTTTTCATTTTGCTTTTAAATAATTACAAGTTCAAGCCAGACAGAAAAATGTGAATCACTGGATTTCTTTCTTTCTAAAAATCTCCTTAGCCTGTCTCTGCTCCATCCAGGGAAAAGAAACTTTTGGCATTGCTTCTCTTTTCCCCATAGTGTTAATTTGTAACACCTTCATAGCTTCCAAAGGTAGGAAGTTTCCTGCTTTACAATTACAACCACTTGAAAAAACATTGTACCTCTCTTCCAGAGATTTTTGATATTCTATCAATAATGCGGGAGCACAAATATTCTGTTTTACAAGTAGGAAGTGGAAGAATCTGAATTTCCTGATACAAAGACATTTTTCTCACATGATTCTTTGATGAGGTTAAAGGTGAAAAACCAACCACAAGCCTAGCTCCTTTTGGCCTGTGAATTCAGCTAAAGGATCAAAGCCGAAGTGACCTCATTACAATATGGAACCACTAGGTGTCACTAAAGATAAAATTTGTAGGCACTAGCGATTATAACTAGGAAAGCAGAAAAAGCAAGTGAAATTATACTTTTAGGTGAGAAAATGGAAAGAGACCTCTCTTCAGCCCCGTACACCCAGGAAATGGTTTTAGACCCTCTTTTTTATATCTATGAGTGGACTCATTTGGGTTGGTGTTACCTTTTAACAGAAAAATAACTGCATGGGCTCACAACTCAACAAATATGTTATATGATGACTGGTAATAAAATGAGGTTAAAATTCCAAGCTTCAAGTGCTGGAGTTCCTCCTGGGAATTGTCTAAAATTTCAACAGCTGCCCCTAAGTGGTATGAGGCAGATACATCAAATTCTCTTTAGACAAGGAGAAGTGATTGACTTCTCTTTAGACAAGAGACGTGAGATAAAGATTTTTCTTTTTCAAATCCTCTTCTACTGTTTTTTTTTTTTTTTTTTTTTTTCCCCTCCTATGTCTTTATTCTGAAAACCATAACTGGCAAGCAGTATGAATTCAATGCATATTTGTGGAAGGAATAGTAGGAATAGAGGGAAGAAAACCAACACTTATTTAGTGCCTCTCTAAGCCTTGTTCTCTGCAACTTTCTTATATTCCTTTTTTCCATAATCTTCCCTAAAAAATCCTGTGAGGTTGTTATTGTAGCTACTGCTTTGTACAAGCAATACTCATGGCATATAGTCACAAATGATCTTTGCTTTTATTTCTCATTGTTCTTCTCAACTTAATTCAGAAGAAAAGCTCTTTCTCTACTCCTGGATAAAATCCCCAAGTGCATCTTTGATATTTCTGATCTCTTGTATAATCACTTTACTATCACCGCTTAGTAGTTAAAACTGTCCAGTTTCATGAAATAACTTATTTCAATCATAATCACAGCTTTCTTCTTCCCTAAACTAGGGCTGGTGTTGGTCTGGCCACCTCCAAGTGGGGGTAAGGTATGCTTCTTCTCTTTCTCATTGAACTTCTCCTTGACCCCTCCTTGTGGGTTGGGCAGGGTAGGGAAACAAGGAGAGATGAAGAGGGCAGTCAAGTTTCTTTCTCTGAGTAGTGCTTTGGAGCTATTCAGAAGCTCCTACTAGAAACAGTTAATTGCACTTCACAAGATGCAAGCTAAGCATTTTCTTCTGGCTGGCCGTTCTCCCTCAGTTTTTTGAAGACTTGATATTCTTTAACATATTTTAAAAATTTTATTTGTATACTTTTCTTTCCTTTAATGTATTAAATGCTGTGGCATTTTCTCCTATAATAATAGAACTCCCAAATTTTAGCTAAGCTGCTAAAATTGGAATGGCTGCTTGGAATAAGGACTGCATTTCCCGGCCTCCTTTATCATGGTCCATATACAAATTCTTGGAGCCATCTGTAAATTAAGAGACTCTCTTTGTCTTTTTTTCCTGTTTCCTACTGTCTGCATGATAATTGCAGACTGGACAATGAGGTGGAAGCCCTGTGCTGAGGGCTTTGATGGTCATGGTACTAACTTGGCAGCCTTGCACAGTGTACCTCTGGGCTATATTCATAAACACATATATTCTAATCTTCTGTTCTAAGTTTTTGTCACATGCACACAAACAAAATCCTAACTGAGAGAAATATACAACAAGGTGAGATTTAGTTTTAGGAAAGCTTTTGCTAATAAATAAAGTCACCAGTTGAACAATGAAAGTCTTTTCCTAATTTGCAGATGAAAGGTGAAGAAAATTTCTCTAATTTAAAAATTATTCTTTCATAAATCTCACTTAAATCTTTGGTGTCATTATTGATTATCTGTTTAATGAAATAAATGAATAAATAACAAGCATTATTACTGGAAGATGTTTTAAACAACCAATCAGACTTAGACTTATGGGTTATTTTTCCAAAGTAACACTTTCATGATTATAATTTTATATTACACATTTATGGTAACATGGATCTGTTAGAAAGTTGTTCATAGATCTTACGGTAAAATACATTTTGACACTATTTCATGGTGAGTCTCAAGAGTACAGCTGAGGAACAAGAGAACCACCACTTTTTGGGCTGAATGGTGAACATTTGAAAGAGCAGGAAGGCAGTGGGGGAAGGGAGGGGAAGGAGATGGGGAAGAGGTATTGGTTTCTTATTAATGAAAACTTTAAAAAGTCCTACCCTTCCCATGTTTATAAACTGTCCAAAGAAACTTCCTTGTTTTCTACCCCCATGTTCCACTCTTTTTTCTCTTCCTTTTCTTTTTATTTTTTGTCATGTTTCAAAATAGAAAGGACATGTTTAAGATGAGCAGGGACTATTCTGATTCTTTAATTCCCCAGCATTTAATTATAGGAATGGTAAATATATGAAGCTAAAAATAATGTTAATGGAAAACCATACCTAATGGAAAAATCAACTGGAGAGCAGCACGCTGGCACCATCCGCAGCATGTACATTATAATTTAGTTCCATTGTTTTTGTTATTTCATTTAGTTATTTTAGACTTTTCTTTTAATTAATAAGAACATTTCTTTAAGACTACAACAGATAACTGTGCAAGTTTTGGTAAAACAAAACAAAACAAAACAAACAAGCAAATGAAGAAAAACCTTCCCACCTTCACACTGAAGAAAATCCCCCAAACAATAGGCCTTAATTTAGAAGGAAAGGGTAGTTATATAGCACTTTCATTTAGACATGGTAATTCTAAGGACAGATTATTGAATTTAGAATGAAATTCTTGTACTGGAAAATGGGGAAAAAGGAGGAAAGTCCTTAACAATTATAACACACAATTAATTTATTACATCCTATTATATAACAAAATTTGAGAAGTGTTGTGAAGGGACTCAGGATTCCATGGAAGTCTTTTAATATGAAAAATCTGTGATATTCTTGGGACCAAATGTTTATTTAAAAAAAAACTCTTTGTAAAATGTAGGGCACAGGACATATAATACTTTTTCTGGCCTTTTATACTACCAAATTTCAAAAGTAGATAAAAAACATAGAAACTCATCTACATTCAATAAAAACAAACAAAAAATGGCTCGCAAAAATATGATCTACTTAAACACCTGGAGTTGTTGTTGTTTTTCCTGAGCATTAATAGAATGAAAACATCAAAGAATACTCTGATGGGATTATAAATACAAAAACTTAGAGACTGAAGATTCATCAGTGAAAAAAAAGAAACATTATTGCTCTCATACTCCCCTTTTAGTATGGGGAGATAGACAATAAACAAGTAAATGAATACAAAATGTAGTATGCCATATAGTTATAAGTGTTACAAAGTAAAACAAGGTAAAAGGAGGGGCAGAGATTTGGGGCATAAGAGGAGTGAGTATAATTTGCAATGTTAAATAGTATGCACAGCAAGTGTTTCAGTGAGAAAGTGATGTTTAGGCAAAGACCACAGGGAGTGACAAGAGCCATGCGTCTACCTGGCCAAGGGGCATTCCAGTAGAGGAAACAGCAAGTGTTAATGCTTTAAGGCCAGATCATGCTTGCACTTCTCAAAGACCATCAAGGAGACCACTGTAGCAGGACATAAGTGAGGCAGGGGTGAAGCATTAGGAGAGGTAATAGGGGGGATGTCATTAGGCTAGTAGAGAGATCTCACCACTGCTATGCATGAGAAGGGAAGCCACTGGGAGCTTTGGGTAGAGGAAGGACATGATTTGACATACCATTCTGATTTTGTTTTGAGAACAGTCTGAAGTTAGCCTAATGCAAAAGCACATAGGTTGTCGTAATAATTTAGGTAAGAGGTGATGGTACTGGACGAAAATAGCAGTCAGATTCAGACTGTTTTAACATAGGGCTTCTGTATTAGCTGATGGATTACAGGAGGAGGTGTGAGAGAAAGTCATGAGCAAATAGAAGGACGTCTGTGACATTCTGTAAAACAGGGAAGTCTGGGGTGGAGGGGAGCAAGGATGGTGTGGAAGAAAAGGAGATCAGTTTTTATACATTAATTAGACAGATGTTCTAGTAGAGATGCTGAAAAGACAATTGGATTTGACAAATTAGTTTTATGAGATAGGATGCATCACAAGCCTCTGGAGACCGTATGGATTAGACCACAAAGAGTACAGGCAAAACTGGTTATTCAGGGGAGAACTAGGTTAGAACTTAAACTTACACAGGACAGCAAAAGAAATTTAAGTTGGATTAAAGAGATAAAGGTCTAAAAAAAAATAAGAGCAGAAAATATGAGCAAATTTCTGACCTCTGAAGAGAAAAAGATCTGAGTGTAAAAATAATGGGAAAAAATCAAAAGGGAAAATATCGATAGATTTTACACCTACAGATTTGTAATATCAAAAAACATAAAATGTGAATAACAAACCAGGAGGAAATGTATCATAGACATGACAAGCATGGGTCAATAGTCTTATCTAAAGAGGCTTGACAGATCAGTGTTCAAAGGACTAAGATCCAGTATAAAAAAAGTCAAAGGGGGTGCCTGGGTGGCTCAGTTGGTTAAGTGACCGCCTTCGGCTCAGGTCATGATCCTGGAATCCTGGGATCGAGTCCCACGTCGGGCTCCCTGCTCAGCGGGGAGTCTGCTTCTCCCTCTGACCTTCTTCCCTCTCGTGCTCTCTGTCTCTCATTCTCTCTCTCTCTCAAATAAATAAATAAATAAAATCTTTAAAAAAAACCCTCAAAGGTCATGAAGATAAAATTTATTGAAAAAGAAAAGACTAAGAAAGATATTCTAAGTGCTCAAACTGACCAGTAATCAAAACGATGAAAATTACTACCAAGTGCTCCACCTCCTTTTTTTTTTTTTTTTTTTTTTTGCTTTTCAGGATGTGTGTTCCCAGCAACACTGCAGGGGAGAAGAGGGTGAGACTACACTCAGAAGTTGTCACCCAGTGTTGTGGGAACACGTTTGGACCTTCCTGTCACTAAATTAGGAGGCATAAATCCAGACCCTTGGAAGAGTTCTTGCTTTGTGACATCACAATCACACTTCAAAAGATCTAAAAGAGATAGAGACTCATTCAAAATCTTGTTTACAAAGGTCTTTCATCACAGTAGTATTTATATGGTGAAACATAGGAATAATGTAAGTATCAACAGAAGAAAAATGGTTACCTTGATTGTGAGGCATACCTAAAATCAAAGAATACTGTGCAGCTATTAAAATTTTGTTTTGGAGAATTTTTAAAGATGAGGAAACTCTAAAAATGTAATTTTTTAGTAAATAAAATCAGAATACAAAACTATGTACATCATGAATCTAATTACATAAACATTAGAGAAAAAATATGTAAGACAAAAATAGTTACCCATATAAATATTAATGGGTACTAGTATACATAATTTGGAACATATAAAAATGGAAGACTACACAATAGAAATTATCCACAACCCAGAAATGGAAGGGAGGCCATCCTAGACCCTTAAGCACCAGCAAAGCCAGCTCAGACCTGGAGAACCTCCCAAGCAACCCATAGGATTGACAAATAATCAATATTGAGAAATAATAAATCTTTGCTCTTTTAAGCTACTACATTTGATGTGATTTGTCACATCACAAAAGCTAATCGATACGCTTAGTTACTCAAGCTCAGAGAACAACTGTTCTTTTTTTCCATTATTATGGTATCTGGGAAAGGAAGGATCTCATTCCCAATAAGAAGATGGTGGAAGTGAACCAGCAGGCAAAGGGCACATCTTGTGCCTCCTTACCTCAAGAAAAGCAAGCTTTATCAGGGATGGAAGCTTCTTCTGGTTAACTTTGGGTGGTAACATAATATCCTCCTCCCCTTTGAGAAGCCCGTGAGCAAAGGCTCCTCAGAGCTTCAGTACTTCCCGAGAGAGAGCTGCCTGCCTCCCATTCTTTCATCAGCTGCTCTTGTGACTCTAGGTGCCCCTTTAGTTTATGTAATGGGAAGAAGGACTGGATCCTGGTTAATTGAATTAATAAGGTCATACTTCAGGGTGGAGGAAAACAACTGACAAGCAAACGCTTTTTGTCAGGTGCCTGAAAAGGAAAGGCAGAGAATTCAAATGGCATTTGAGTGTTGGAAAAACAGGTTGTCATTTCTTGGCAACACATTCCAAGGCTTTCTTAAGGACCTTGGGTGGAAATTTTTCCCTCCCTTCATTTTTCAGCCCATTTATATTTCCAGGGAAATCTAATCCTTATATTTCTGATTCATTTACACTTAACTCATCATAGTGTTTTCCAAGACTCTTTCCAATGGGCCTTTAAAACATGGTTCCATTTACCAAGAGAATGAGTTGCCAATCCTGCCTATCCCACAGAGCACACACACAATGAGGGAGTAACATCGCCTAGGAAAATTATTGGAATGTAGCTTCATGGGGGAAATAGGTCTCAGCCAGATAATTTGCTTTGTTGGTCCCCATGCTCAATAGAACTCAACAAAGGAAACCAGAACGTCCTGGTGGCCCTAAGCAACTAGGAATTATTTTGGGGGGTACAGACAACTAGAACCATCTTGGAAATGATGACGGACTCTAGGCCTGGGAGTAGGCTGTCAGTAACAACTAAAATTGTAGCGGGGGCACAGGAGTGCAAGAGTACTTGGCTCCTGAGGTCCCAAACAGACCAGGATTGGCAGCTCACCGCTGACAGAATCCAAAGAGAGACGAGTGGTGGTGAAACAAGAAAGGAATTTATTTCAATGAGGTCAACAGTGGGAAGACAGTGGAGTAGTGGCTCAAAGACTCTCCAATGTGCTGAAAATACAACCAGGTTTATATAAGGAAACTGTGGGGCAAAAGTGGGTACATGCAGGTAGGCAATGAAAAGTCAAATCTCTCACTGTCTTGGAGTCAATCACAGGTAGCGTCTTGCTGGCTCACGGGTAGTTTTGGTTCCCATCCTATCTGGGGATGCTTTGCCCTCAGGATCTTCCCACCTGAGCCAAGAGCAAGCTGGAAAGAAGAAAGTAGAAAGGATGAGTTCAAATTAGAGGTAACGAAGGCCTTTCTCACAATAACTCACCAGGAGCAGCCCTTGTGGCCCGGAATTGAATCTTGCTCTCCTGGACTGGATTAAGTAATCCGTTGAATGGCAGTGAATGAACTCAATCTGATGAACACTAATAGAGAAAGGCACTCAACTATCTCAGAGAAGTGTTCTCCTACCTCCTTTCCTAAGTCAATTCAACTACCTGGACCCTATCCCAACATCTGTTTTAGAGAAGTTGATTCATCAAGTATACTCTCTCTTTTGTATTCTTTCTCAATTATTGCCTTCCAGTCAGTATATAAACATGCATGACTCTCCATTCAAAGCCCCTTCCTTAACTCTGTCTTTCCACTTATTCTACCTTCTCCCCTGCAACTAAGATTCTAGGAAAACTAACTTATACTCATTACTATCCATACTTTGATTCTCAACTGCTTCTCAACCTGTCTTTTACCTCTACTCACTTAAAATTTTTCTTGCTAAGCTTGGCCAGAGATTTTCATAATTGGTATATCTAATGGAATGGGCATGTTGTGTAGCCAAACCAACAGGAGTTCGCTCCTTGGTAGGTCAGAAACTACACCGGGTTCAGTTTATTTGCAGCAAATAAGGAGATCACAAGGAATGGCTTCCAAAGCTGCGACGCCCTGTGAGAGGGTGAATGGGTTCCTTTTGTCTAGGGTTAGGATGAATATTTAGATAGGGAAGCCTTATCATCCTGTGTAAAGGCAGGCATAAGGTCACACATGTGCCTTAGGGAAACATGCCTATACATACATTGCATGTTATGTAAATGAGGCTGAGGCTCCTCCTCCAGTGGAGATTTAGTATTGTCATGAGGTAAAGGTAATTGTAGGTCATGCCAGAGGTCACTCCATGGTCCATCTGCACAGGCATGAATCAGGTTTAGCTTAATCAGTCTGGGTGGTCTGTGCTCGTGGGTGGTCTTTTCAGGGCAGTTGCCATCACCTGGGGGGTGGTTTCAGGTTTTATTTGTCTGAGTTAAAGAGAAAGCCAGAAAGAAGAATTTAGGAGACAATGTAAGACAAGGGTTAATGAGTCCAAGCAGGTGGGCAGTAAAGCCCAGGTCTTGGGGTCTAGCTGGTGACCATTGCACTGCACATCACTCTTGATGTCTCTGTTGCATTGAACACTATAGAAGTGTCTCCCTACACTGATGTGTATCACCAATAAGGAAGCTCAGTTGAGCTTCTGTGTCCAGAGTTTTATTGGGGTTTCATTACATAGGCATGCTAATTGAATCATTGATCATGTGATCGAACTAGATCTCCAGCCCCTCTTCCCTTCCTGCAACCCTCTAGTGACATAGTTGGTCTTCCAGGCATGGCCAGAAAATATCTAAGGGCCCACCATGAGTCATGTTGTTAGCATAAACTCAGAGTAGTTCCCAGGGGTCCATCATGAATAACAAAGACACTCCTATCACTAAGGAAATTCCAAATGTTTGGAGGATCCCTCCCAGGAACCAGGGGCAAATACCAGCCAAATTCTTTTTTACACTCAGTTAAAACCTTTGCAGCCATGCTGTAATTCTCTGGGGGAGGGGTAATTTACAGAAGGGCACTATGGGGTTTCAACACACATTAAGTGTGCCTGTTTAAAAAAAAAATCTGATGTATGGGAGTCAGATTTATAAAAACAAATTGAATACAACAACAATGGAAAGATATAGAATAATCATATGACAGTTTAATATGTAGGCATTAAAATTATGCTCAAAGAATTTTTAATGACATAAGAAAAATACTTAGATAATATTAACCTTTTCATAGGGATAAAAGAGTAAGCAAGAAGGACAAAAACACAGTGAAAGAAATTAGCAATGACTGCAGTTGGGAAGGAGTGAAAAAATTGTGAAGGGGGTGTGACTGTCCAGTAGACTCCAGGCCCAGGGGCCGGACCTTGGGGGCAGGAGGCTCTCAAATCCACACCATTGTGAGATTAAAATGGTAAAGCTTTGTGTCATCTGCAATATATCAGCATGAGATAGGAAAGACAGCTGCAACTAGCCTTGTGGAAGGAAATAATGAGGAAAGAATATAAAACTGTTCCATGCTTTTATTTCTACTGAGTTCAGACTATTTAACTGGTTTAATGAGAGGGCAGTTTACAGAGGTTACTATTTTGTAATGATTCTTATTTCCTTATGCCAACTCTTATTAGAAAATTTCACAGAATTTTTTTTTACAGTGAATGTATATTTTTTTCTAAAAAAAATCCCATAAATTACAAAATGGTAACATTAAGGATGATTTATTATTGTCTTTTCCCCCCTTTTGCTTTCCTTTTTTTCCTCCTAGAAAATATGTAAAACATTTTCTACATGTTCTACAAGGAAAAGCTTTAGTTTTATGCTTAGGAAAGACAACCAGTAAACAGTTTCAAAAAATAGGAAGTGATTACCTGCCTGACAAAGGTTCTCTGAGAATTCTTTTCAAAATCAAGTTTTCTTGATGAATATTTAATGCATCAATGTGCAAAAATGTACTTTCCAGGTGACCCACATACCTATGGTATCAAACTAGTTGCATTTGCACATAAATTGGCTTTGTCCATTATATTACTTTGGGGGAAATATTCTCCCAGTTATGAGGTTAGTAATAAAGTTGCTATCCAAAATCTGGAGGCACAGATTTTACATTTCTTTGAAATGCTAAGGTGCAACTCTTAAAAAGAAAAAAAAAGGGAATTATCATTCTTCTATACAATATGAGAACTTAGAGTCTTTCCTAAATTTGTCCAGTAAAGTATTGTCAAATAAAGATTATTCCCATGGTAGAAAAGAAGTAATAATAAGGATATTCCAAAAGTATTTTTCACATTTCAGATGCGAAATGCTTTTATTGTATTTAATGTAATTACCTATTTTGTATTAGATTTTTATTCCTTTCATTTCTTCATTTACCACTGAACTGTAGGATCAGGTTTAGCCTGCCCTGGAGATACTCTCCACTATCTTCCATGACAGGTTACTTTTGACCCAACCCAAATAGGAATTAAGCTCTTTTTTTTTTAGAGGCTTTTCCTTCTTGCCTCTCCTGTAGTCTTTCTTTATTACATTTTTATTTCAGGTTATAGACTGTCAGAATTAATATCCACAGGGCAGCGGTTTTCAAAGTGTCATCATCAGGTGATCTGTAGGTCTCTGAGACCCTGTCAGAGAGTCTATGAGGTCAAAACTACTTTCATAATAATGTACTTATAGTGCAAAAGCACTGGTGGGTAAAACTGCTAGTCCTTTAGCATAATCAATACGGTGACACCACATTGTTCCAGCAGTCATTGTATTCACCACCACACTCACTGTAACAAACAAACAGGCAAAACTAGTACATGTTCTTTTAATATTCTGTGTAATGAAATACAAAGCACATAAAAGCACTTCTGCTAGATAATGAAATAAGATGAATTCTTATTTTTAAGGAAAAGCACACATGATTATTTGAGTTGTGAGCTGAACTCTCCACTTTATTCCTGAAACTTTTTGTTGTTGTTTTACTTGAAGGAAGGAATGACACATGACTGTTAAACAATAAAATTTAACTGAGTAAATTTAAAGATCAAATTGGCTTTATTCAAGGATTCATGATTCAGGCAGCATCCCATCTAGCAAACAGAAAGGAACTCCAAAGAGCTACAGAAAAGGGAAAGTTTTTAAAGGCAAAGGAGGGGTGGGACAAGGAAGTCATAAATGAAAAAAAAAAGGATTATTCTGGGTCAGCTCACCTTTTCGGGGGAGACAAAAGGGTCTATAAGATGGATTATTTAACCAGTGTTGATCAGGGAATTCCAGAGTGACTAGTTAAATTTATATTCCTGGGGTGGAGGGAAGGGGGACTGAAACTGCAATTAAGTTTGGCATTAAGTTTTGGTTTGGTGACATTGGCTAAGCACAAGTGACTCCATTTTGGGTCTGCTGTTTCTTTTTTAACACTGGTTATTCAGACTTGGGTATTTGGCAGACATTTTCTCAAGAAGAATTGAAGTAAGTTCGTCACTTCAGGGAAAACAAATATCTGTTGCCAATGATAAAATTAAAGGTTTAAAGAGAAAATTAGAATCTTGGAAAATTTTGTCTACCACCATGACTTTGACAGCTTCCCAATACATAAAGGCTTTTCTGATGAAATTGGTGGTGATATTAATAAATATGATTTTGTGTCGACATTTGGAAGATCTGAATAACTCAGCAAACCAGATGTTTCAAATTACCAATGTATGATGTTACAAAATCAGGCATGAGTGAAAGATCTCCTCACAGAATAAGAAGACAAATGGATTTTAATGTAATAGAGTATGAAAAGTTTGTTGGTATGGTTTCAGATTCCACATTGTAAGTAACCTTTAAGAAATCACAGCTTATTAAATTTTAGTACACAGTTTATTAAATTAAACAAACAATAGCTACAAATGTGTGAAAAGGCACTTGGAAAGACATGGTGTCAAGGGGACCACAGGTAAGTTCAATAATTACTAGAACAGTGGTTCTTTTGCAAGCATATTTGCTATGGAGAAATGTTTTGAAGACACTACACTACTTTGTTGAAAATACTGCTTAGTTTATGAAGTGTTTCCCTGTGTGCAAATGGTCTCTAAGAGCAGTAACTGGTTCATAGTTTTCTTTCCCATCAACAATTTACATGGTGAGGACACATAAAAAGGGTTGATTGGCCTTTCTAAAGGCCCATTTTGATTAACAGTACATTTTAAAGACAATATTTTGAATAATGACTTCAATTTTTAATTTCCTTGTGAACATTTCTTCAATTCAGCCACTGAAATTTCCCAAGAAGAACTGACCTATTAACAGATAAGTTTAAAATGTCTTTGAAATACACTTTAGCTCTCAAGTGCCTCACAGATTAAAGCTTTATTCTTGGCAATGCAAGAAATATACACCTTTCTTGAAAACCATTTTTGGGAAAGAATATGCTTACTTTGGATGGTCCCTATGAACAGCTAGGACCCTCTCAAATAAAACAATGTTTCCTTTATTTCAAGGCAATTGAATGATATTTTCAGATGCCTACAAACAGACCTCAAAAATGATCCATGCCACTGTCATTATTGAGTTCTTGGAGTGACCATTCTGAGGAGTTTCATTGGCCATGAAGGAAACCAGAGATCTAAATGATTATAGACACTAGTGTGTAGGGCTTGACCTACAAAATCCTTTGGAAACTTGACCCTGCAAAACAAATAGATGAGTGGTGGGGAATGATTCAATTTCTTACTAACCAGGGATTCATGCTCTGGTGTCTGCTTTAGCTCTCCTCAGCCCCACCACACTGATTCCTTTCTCTGTTTCTCAATATTTAGGGAAATCCCAGAATAAAAGAGCTTGCAGCTCTAATTGGATTCATGGGTGAATGGACTTTCCTTACAGATGCAGTGTTGGATTATAAGAAGCACATAACTTGTCTTACTGGGATCCTGAGCTCTGGGTTCTATGGGCTGTTTAAACGCCAGCTGTGTGATTTTTAACACATTATTTGACCTCTCTGCTCTCTAGTTTTTGCCTCAGTAAAAGAAAGGATAAAGTAGATGCCAGTTACACAGTTCTGTAATTTTATGAAAACTGTCCTATCTTTGGTTCTTGGGGTCCACAGAAAAGCGTTTGCAAGTATCTCCACACACACACCTACTTTGCCCACATTTGCAGACATAAGCCCAATTTGCTCACATTTGGTCTCAAAATCATACTCATTTCAAGACTTTAGGAAGCTACTACCAAATAATTAGAGTGGGCAAGTTTTCCAGCTGAACTTCAAAATTAATTCCTGGTTAGAATGACTTCTCTTTAAATAGTTAACATGTATTAGCATACTGGGTATCTGTCACGTTCTACCTGCTTTACAGGTATTAATTCATTGAATCTTGGCAACTTTGTTAGGCAAGTGCCATTATTGTCCCCATTGAATGGAGGAGGAAACTGAAGAACAAGAAGTTTTTTTTTTAGTATTCACTGTGGTCACTCAGCGGATAAGTAGTAGAGAGCTGCAGCCTCAACCACAATCCTGCATTGTTTTCAAAATTCATTTCTGCCTGTCTTCTCCCTAATTTTACAGTTTATTATGAAAATAGCAAGAACATTATTAGTCTCTCTGTATGTATCACCCAACTTCAATAAGTATCAAACATGACCAGACATATTTTATCTGTACATCCCTTACCTTCTCCAGCTAGATTATTTTGAAACAAATCCCATGTATCATATCCTTCCTCCATGAATTCTTGAATGGGTATCTGTAAAAGGTTCCCACCAATAACATTTCATACTTAAATTAACTAACAAATAATTCCTTAATATGATCAAATATTTAGTTAGTGTTCAAACTTTCCTGATTGTCTGATAACTGTTTAAAATTTGTTGTTTTACAGTTTATTCAAATCAGAACCCAAAAGTGTTTACACTTGCATTTGATTGATACATCTCTCTTTCTTTTTTTAAAGATTTTATTTATTTATTTGAGAGAGCAAGACAGAGTAGAGAGAGAGAGCACAAATGGTGGGGAGGGAAAGAGGGAGAAAGGACTCCCCACTGTGCAGGGAGCTTGATGGGGGGCTCAATCCCAGGACCTTGAGATCATGACCTGAGCTGAAGGCAGACATTTAACCAACTGAGCCACCCAGGCATCACGATTGATACATCTTTTAAATCTCTTTCAAACCATAGATTTCTCCTCCCTCTTTTTCTCCCCCTTGTCATATACTTGTGGAGGAAACTGGTCTGTTTATCCTATAGAATTTCTTATAGTCTGGATTTGCTTATTGCTTATTTGCTTATGCATTCTATGGTGTCACTAACATGTTCCTCTGTCCCTCACAGTTCCTGTGAACTCGAAATTTGATCTAGAGGTTTGATATGACGTAGATTTGATTTTTGGTAAGAATACTTCATAGACGTGTTATGAATGTTTTATGCATCACACCAGTAGCTACAACATGCCTGGCTGGCTATTTTTCTTTTTGTGATATTAAGATCGGTAGATTCTGGTGTTGTCAGCCAGAGTCATCCTGTTAAAATGTCCCCTTTAGCTTGTCATCTAATGATTTTAGTATCCACTGATGACTGTTGATTGCATCCACTATTTCAGTAAGGTTTGCAAAATGGTGATTTCTAATTCTGTCATTACTTCTGCATTTTTTAGCTGGAATTCTGATACAAGAAAGAATCTCCCTTTATGAACTATTAGTTCAAGGTAGAGTTCACACATTTTTCCGCCTATCTTTATGTGGTTGACAAGTGTGTCGCGCCTTTGGTTTCTAAAGCAATGTGCAACTTAAATTACTTACAGTAAGATGCATATGTTGGAATTTTGGAAAAGACAAACTGTAAAATAAAAAGAATGCTATCATTGGTATGCCAGTCTTTTGACAACTCATTAACTATTGTAACACATGAAAGATGGTTAGCTTAGTTTTCATATTAAATTTTTATCTTAACTTTTTATTCCAATTTGGACTGGCTTATTAATTTAATCATTTATATGTTCAAGAAATATGAATTGAGACCTCACTATGTGCACAGTACTCTGCCCATCACTGGCTACACAACACAAACAAAATAAGTCTCTGTTCTCTCTGGGCTCCCAGTCTAGTGGGAAAGAGAAAAATTAAATAATGACCCAAATGTGATATGGTGTATGAATGCCATGAGAGCACACAGGAGAGAAGTCTCATAGGTGGAGTGGCTTAATCAAGGAGTCTGTCATAGTCTTTGTTTCTTTAGAATCTCCATTTCTAAATCCTGAACCATTGAGGCAGCCAACACTAACACTTTAGGTGTTCATGGAAGTAAAAAAATGACCGATCAGATACACTACAATAACTTCACTGAAACTTCCTAAAGAATGCTGTTTCTCCTTATCTTTATGATTATTATATTTCCCCAGAGGGCTAATGGTTAGTGAAATGTTCCACGATCTTGACGGAAGCAGTGATGAGAGTACTGAAGTGTGGAAGGAGATGTGATTCAGCCACAGTGACTGGCACGTGTCCTTGTGGCATTCTGTGCAGGGAGGTGAGTGCACTTACACGGCCCTGATCCTCCACACTGGAGTTCATTGGCTTCCAAGTTAAAGTTCTCAACTTAGAAGTTCTGAAATGAGGAATGATATTAAAACTTTCTTATTGACACTGGAAATTCCATTATGCCAATTTTGTAATTGCCAAATACTTGCTCAGGTGAGTATATTTCCACAACATACTCAGCATTTACATGGCCAGAACCTGTTAGTGTGGGGCCAGTATTATCAGCATTTTCATTTTTGAGGATGAGATATTAGGATTTTTGAAAGAAGACTAAGCTGACCCTGTGGTCAATCACAGAGATCTTGATCATTCCACATTTGGGGATTTCCTTCTTCTTTGGAGAAAGAAATCGATGATTTGTTAAGAACTGAGAAAAACAAAACAAAGCAAAACAAACAAACAAAAAACCCATCCAAGAGGGAACGAAGAAATGCTTTCTACAGCCATATGGAAACAAAAAATCATATTAGGAAACTATTTGCCTTAATCTCAGAGGTAGAAACATTTTTTTCTTCCCTACTTCAAATGAAGCTGGCTGACATGGCAACTGACACAGCATGGATTTCAGTGAGAAATCTTCTCAGTATCCCTGAGTTCAGGGTTGAATATGAATATCCAGAACTATCTGAGAGAGTCAATAAACGCTTTCATTCCTAACAACCTGTGAGGTTTTTTTTTCTAATTTAGTAGACTAACATAACAAAGGAAGAAAAGAAGCATGTTGTAAAATGATACTTCCTGCTAATGGAGTATATGCTATGGACCCTGCACTCTTCTTGGAGCATTGCATGCATTATCTCACTTAATCTTCACATTACTTTCATGAGATTGATTCTATATTTTACAAATGAAAAAAATGAAGCACATCTCTAACTTATTTATGGTCGGAAAGTCAGTAAGCAGTAGAATCAGGTTTTGAAACCAAACATTCTAATCCTGGGGACCCTGTTTTTATCTACTGCATTACATTACATTCAGGAGGAATTAACTGACCTATGGGTCAAGCTATCTTTATTGATCAAGGGGTCAAGCTATCTTTATTGATCAAGCTATCTTTATTGATCAAGGGGAACATATGGGTTGACAAAATTTGTAAATAATATCCCTGAAAAAAATCATTATAACTATGATTTTTAATACTAGAAGATTTGATTATTTAAAATCCTGATGAATTTCGAATTGATAACATGCTAATGGTTTTGTGAACTGAATCCTCAATAAAAAGCCTGCAGAAACATTGCTCTCTAGTTTATACTACTGCTAAGAAAAGTAAAATCCATGAAGACTAGCCCTAATATATGGATACCAAGAAAAAGAAAAGGGTAGGAATAAAGACATAGAAGGGGAAGAATACGGTTTCTCCTTGAGATTCAGAGTAGAATTGCTTGATCTCGTTTTGCCTGATGCTGTCAGGGCAAAAGTCCTCAGAGGCAGGAAGTAAATTCCTTGAAGGTGGGCGCTATACTTATTTTGATCACCAGTAGCTTTCCCTGTATTTTAGGCACACACAGAAATTGCTGAAGGAACAAATAAGTGTTATAAGAATGTTTGACTCCTCAGCAATGAGGCCCAGTGGCTTCACAGGGAATGAGGAGAGAAAAGCCATGAACTTCCCTGAGACTGAGATCCAGAGGTTAAAAATGTATACTATCCAAAAAAGTCAAGTATATTTGTACGGAAAAAGAAAAAAAAAGCATGCCAATTCACTTTCTAGAGTCAAGGCAAACTTTTACAGAGAACTTCAATGCTTTTGGGGTCTACTGGGGGCTGTATAGCTATATCAGTCAATACATGTGTACCTTTGAGGGTAACTTGCCTAATATGGTAACCATTAGCCACATGTGACTACTTAAATTTAAATTAATAAAACTAAATAAAATAAAAAATCTGGTTTCTGGGTTGCTCTAGCTGCATTTTTCAAGTTCTCAACAGCCACATGTTTTTAGTGGCTACCAAACTGGATAGCTTGGCTCTAGAATATTTTCATTATTACAGAGAGTTTTATTGAACAGTACTGCTGTGAGGAATGAACAGAAAATAATAATTATGTTAAAAGAGTAGATCTTGATAGAATGCATAATAAACAAGCAAGTCAACTGCCACCACCATCAATGAGGACACCGCACAACAGTCTTTATTTTTTATCCATACTACTAGATAAAATTGTCTTTCTGGGGTTTGCTGCTTCCCACCTCTCAGGTGAAATCTAGAGCAGTTCCCATGACTTTTGTGGTCACTCTCAAATGTGATCTTTTATTCATGAAACTTTTTAGTAATTATTTTGTCTAATTTTATTTAATAATCAGTTCCCTTAATGAGTTCCCTAAAGAGTTCCTCGGCTGGCATGCACCTCTCTCTCTTCTTCCCCTGGTTTTCAGCCCCTGTCAGATTGCCTTCTTTGGAGATGATTCTAGGCTGACCCTTGGGAAAAAATTCATTGCTGTATTTCCAGGACACATAACAATGCCTGGCACTGGTACTCAATATATCCTTGTAGTTAAATAAATATGGTCACTAGTTTTGTCAGTAAATGAAGTTTAATTTTACACTCAAGTACTCATCAGGAGTGGAAAAATAAGGGGTAGGCATTTAGGAAGAAATGGCATCAATGAACAAAATTATAGTATGAATTTTTTTCATTATAAATCTTTTTTAAAGAGAAAGTATAATTTATATCAAGTAAAATGCACAGATTTTAAGAGCTGAAGAGTTTGCTCAAATGCATACACCCACGTAGCCCATATTTTTTCCAGGATATAGAACATTTTAATCAGGCCAGAGATATCTTTCCTGCCTCTTCCTAGGTAATCCCTGTTAACCACCCATTTTCCTACCCCTGAGAACCACAGATTTGTTTTAACTATTATAGAACAGTTTAATAAAAATCAAATACTATTAAATGAAATTAAATACTACAGATTCTTTTGTGTCTGGCTTCTTTAATTCAGCGTAATGCTTTTGAGGCTTAGCCATGTTGTGTGTAGTATTACACTATATGGATGTATCACATTTTGTTCATTCATCTGTTAATGGACATTTGGGACATTTTCAGTTTTTTAGCTATTATGAGTAAAGTTGCTTTGAACATTCACTTTTTAAAATATATGTTTCCATTTCTGTTGGGTAAGTACCAAAAAGTGGGACTGCTGGATCATAGATAAGTGTATGTTTAACCTTATGAAATACTGTCAGAATGTTTCCAAGGTGGTTTTACCATATAATATTCCCACCAGTAGTGTATTAGAGGTTTGATTATTCCACATCTTCATCAACAATTGGTGTTACCAGTCTTTAAATTTTAAACATTCTAGTGAGTGTCTATTGGTATCTCATTTTGATTTTAATTTGCTTTTGCCCCCATGACTAATAGAGAATACTTTATACTTTTTCATATGCAAGTTGGCCATTTGTATATTTTCTTTGTAAAATGTTTGCTCAAGTACTATGTCCTTTTAAAAAATGTATATATACAAATTAATAATTATATTAAAATAATATATTAAAAATTAATATATTAAAAGTAGACTATATAGATAATATATTTTCTCCCAGTCTGTGGCTTGTCTTCAGATTGTCTTAACAGAATATTTCAAAATGTTTAATTTTGATGAACTTGATTTAACATTTTTTTTTATGATTAGTGTTTACTAGGTCATGTCTAGGAAATTATTCCTTACATTAACATCATAAAGATATTTTAGTTTTTTTCCCCTGAAACTATATGTGCTTGACTTTTATATATATATAAAAGTTTATATATATATTAATAATAAATATATATATTTATATATATATAAATTTTTAAAAATATTTTATTTATTTATTACAGGAGAGAGAGAGCATGAACAGGGGGAGGGGCAGAGGCAGAGGGAGAAGCAGACTCCTTGCTGAGTGTGGAGGGTGGACATGGGGCTCCATCCCAGAACCCTGATATCATGACCTGAGCTGAAGTCACATGCTTAACTGACTGAGCCACCCAGAAGCCCCTTGACTTTCATATTTGAAAGGTCTATGATCCATCTCAAAATAATTGTTTATGTAACATGTGAAGGGTGGATTGAGTCTCATTTATTTTCATATAGGTAGCCAATTGGTCCGACACCAGGTGTTGAAAAGACTTTCTTTCCCCCATTGAATTGCTTTGGATTCTTTGTTAAAAAAAATCAATTGACTAAAAATATGGGTTTCTTTCTTTTTTTAAAAGATGGATTTATTTATTTTTAGAGAGAGAGAGCATGGAGGGGTGGAGGGAGCAGGGAGGAAAGAGAGAAGCAGAGTCCCTGGTAAGCATAGAGTCCACTGACTTGGGGACACAGCGGGGCTTGATCTCATGACCCTGAGATCATGACCTGAGCTGAAATCAAGAGTTGGTCACTCAACTGACTGAGCCACCCAGGTACCCCATGGGTTTATTTCTGAACTCTGTTTTGTTTCATTAACCTATTTGCCTATCTTTATGCAACTATCACACTCTCTTGATTACTGTAGCTTTAATTAAGTCTTGAAATCAATAGAGTGTGTCCTTCAAGTTTATTCTTTTTCAAGATTATTTTAACTATTCTTGATCCTTTACATTTTCCTGTAGATTTTATAAAGAGCGTGCCAATTTCATTTAAAAAAAAGGCCTGGTGATTTTGGCTGTTACCACTTTGAATTTATAGGTTAATTTCAAGAAGATTGGTATCATAACAATATCAAGTTTTTTAATCTAGAACATGGTATATCTCAACATTTATTTAGCTCTTTAATTTCAGCAGTATTTATAGTTTTGCATGCATAGGTCTGCATATATATCACTAAATTTGGCTCTAAGTATATTATATTGTTGGAAGCTACTGTAAATGTTGTTTTCTTATTTTTTTTCCAAATTTCATTGTTAGTATATAGAATGAAAATTAAATATTTGTATATTGGCCTTATATCCAGTGACCTTGCTAAATTTATATATTAATAATAGATTGTTTGAGGGTTTCTTAGGATTTTCCATGTCACCTGTGAATAAAGACTATTTTGTATCTTCCTTTCCATTATGTACATCATTTATTTATTTTTCTTATCTTAGTCAGTTGGATGGGATCTCCAGTAAGATGGTGAATAGAAGTGGTAATGTAGATCTCATTCTTTGTCAGATCCAGAAATCTATATTGAAACTTTGGCCAAATAATAAGCTACACGTGCTGAGGGCAAAAGTCTACAAAGTTGGGCAAAGTACAACTATTGGAAAAGAATGACTCCTGAGGCATTGTGAGCTAAACAACTACTAGAGCTCACATAGAGGGAGAAAACATTCAAGGTTCAACGGAAAGAGTAAAAAGACCTTATAGAACAGCCTTAGAATCCAATAAAGACCCAATAAATGCTAACTCTACTTAGTTAATGTGCTGTTCTCCCCACCATGATAAAGAGTTGGAACTCTCTTAATTCACTCATCCACCAAGCTATCTTTAAAGTTTTATTTTCCTTTCAAGGTACCATCCAATGATTACCTTAAACAGATATCACCTCTTGGGGGTTGAGAAGTCCTCACTCAGATTCTGTAACATCCTGCCCTGGTATACATACTTATTCCCACTCTCAGTACATTAACTAAGGGAAATGCTTCTTAATATGAAGGTCATAACCAGTGTTAGGATTAGGGCATAATATAGACAAATGTAGTTCAGAGAAGTATGAATAGAAGGAAATTAAGGAAGAAAAACCAGAATCGAAAGAAATACTTAATAATAAGAATCACTAGATTGGGAGACATGTCCCAGAGAGAGTAGTGAGAGCATTACCATAATTTAAGTTTAACCTAGTTCATAGAAGTCTTAGAATACAATCATAAGGGACAATTCTTTGGCCAGAGCAATAGAGAAGATAACTTAATGCTTTTTCTCAGTTTTGGATAATACTGCATTACCACAGTTAAAAAAATAATAAAGTAAAGAAAAAAACACCACAGGCAAATTTTGAGTTTTTTGCTTTGCCAAGAATAACAGGAAGACACTTATGCCGTCACTCAAAGCATAAAAATACAGTGAACAGCGGTTTAAATCCCTCATCTGTCTTTGATGCCAAATTTTTACCAGCCATATAGTCTGTCTGCCTTCTTTATCTCTTTGAAGTATTTGGAAAGTAATTTATTTTGAACCACTTTGGACTGAGGCTGGTCTTCAGTTACGTGCCTGCCTCTCCCAATGTGCTGTTTAGGAATTGCATCAGCACACATAAAAGGAGTTGCAGGTTGGGCTAGACTTTCTGGCTTTACCCAGTTAGGGAAGCTATGGGTGTAAACAGTGAGGGAGAAAGTACAGTGGTGAACAGGTTGAGGCATCATTGCCTTTTTAGTCTATAGTATATATAGTCTTTCTTTACTATTTTATGTCTCACTGTGACATAGTGCATTATACACTGGTAGGGAGGTCAAAGTACAGTTTCATAGCCTAGGGAATTTTTTAGAACTAGTCTTTAGTTGAAGTGTCTCTTGTTTTGAGTTGCAGAGTCATAAAAATTGAATGGATCATAACATAATAAAATTAAAAAAATTGAGTGGATCATAAGAAGAGATTAATGAAATAGACTGAAATTGGTAGGGTACAGAAACTGGTTCAAATTGGTTGTCAAAACAAAGAGGGATCTAAAGCAAGTAATAGGAGCTGGGCCACAAAGCCAAAAGATCAAAGGTCCACAAGATGAGAGATAGAAAAACCTGGTCAAGTGACTAAGTGGGAAAGTGGAAAGGTGCTTCGAGCAAACACTGGCAACAGAGAGGCATTATTTAGGGCTGGAGTTTTACTTTCTCATGCTAGTATGAAAGTGGAGCAAGATTAGAACAAGCAGTTGTATTCAGTTAAATTGAGCTGATTGACCTGGACTGAATTAATATAAACTGATATAATGGAAGGAAATTAATAGAAATTGTATTGCATTCCTCAATTTCCCTTTAGAAACAGATAATATATATATATAACAAAATATAATATAAAAATTTTAATATCTGTTCCAAGCCTAAGTGCTTCAGAATAATTTTAGACAAAGCATTGTTATCTGAATTTAATTGTTGTCTGTTTATATAAAATACTATATATATATTATGTTATATAATACATAGTTATATATGTTGTCTGTGCCCTTGCTCCTCTGTACCATCTTAACCTGGTATAATACTATATATGCTTTATGACAGAAAATAACTTTGTAAAAGTATGAGCCCAAAGATGGGATGAGGCAAAAGAATGAGATGAAAAAAGAAGTTGCAGAATGAGTTAAATAGATTATGGACTAATAACATTGCAGAAGTCATGAATGAATTAGAAAGGACAAGGAAATGAACAAGTATGATTAAAAACTGGATTAATGGCATGGGGCAGATGTTGAAATAATCACAGACAAAAGATTTGAGCAATTAGGGGAAGATGATAGTCATGAAAGACAATATAATCTAGCATTGAGGGCGGTTGGCACCCCGGAGATAAAGACCTCCACTCAAGATACAGCATAAAAAAAAAATCTCCTGACATGAAGAATGAATTGAATTTGCAGCTTGAGAGGGCACTTTGCATATTAACAAATAATGATAGAAAATTAGCGCTATCTAGAATCCTGTTTAAATTACTTTCAAATTATTGAACTAAAAAAAAACTTTTTAAAAAAGAATTGTTTTAGATAGTTGGGCAGAAAAAATGAGGCATCAAAGGAGGAAAAAATTTCTTGAATATGATGACACATGTCTACAAGTTTCTGTAGGAACAAATGTTGGACGCTAGAATATTAACCCAGCAAATTGCCATTCAGGAAATAGGAGAAAAGGCAGACACCTCATATATGAAAAAAGCAAAGGACTATAGAGCTCAGGGAAGAATTCTTGACTAAAACATTCAATAATAAAACTCAGACAATTAAATGATTTTTAAAGAAATTAAGAACACCAGATTGGAAAACTGGTCAAACTAAAGAAAAACAAATACTGGTGGGTATTGAATCCATTTAAAAATAGGAAAAAAATAGTAGGAATTATGGTCGCAAAACACAATATAGGTGTTATAACCCTTAAACTAATTAAGTAACAAAACTAGGGGGAATGTGGCATGTGGCAATACTAGAGGGAATGTGGCAATACTAATTGCTTCATTGTTGGTGGCAGAGAGGAAAATCAGTCTGATATTGGGAATGTGGCTTTTAGAAAATGTGACACCAATTTGATTTTCTTCATATATTCCTATTAAAGTTAGAGGGATTTGTAAAAATCAATGTGATATAGAAGAAATGTTATGTCTCATGTTTAGCAACTTATTTTTTTTTGTAAAATTAAATGTTGCATATTTTATTCTGAATGCCATAGAGTACGATCCTATTCTTATAAAATTAATTCCATCTATCTATCCTCCTAGCCGTTACTCTCTATTGTTCTATTAAAGTTTTGTTAATTTCTATTCTTTTTCTAGAGTTAATTTTTCTATTACTTGCTTTCATGTAAGCATAACATTAGCTATCTCCTAACAAATTACAAAATTCAGTATTTTCATCATTATTTAGTTGTAAATATATTTCTATTTTCTTTATGATTTCTCTTTTAAACCATGAGGGTTTTTTTTGTTTTTAAAAAATTTCACAGAGAGAGGATTCTTTAGTTATCTTTTTTGTTATTAATTTTTCATTTAATTCTATACTATGTGGCTAATTGTTTATACATTTTATGTTCTTGAAAACAATGTATATTTTCTAACTAAAGGGAAAAATAATTTCTATGGATATGAAAATAGAAATACAGATATTAGATCGTTTGATAATATTTGATTCAAATCTTCTCTAACCTTATTTTTGTTTTGCTCTGATGGTGGATATACTTATTTCAGATTTTTCCTTCTATATTAGAAACTCCACTTCTCGGTGCACATACATTTGTGATTATAATTTCTTCTTGCTTGACTTCTCCTTATATTGTTATGTTGTATTACACTTTATTTATATTAACTATCTTGCTCTAAATTCTATGTTACCTGGTATTAACATTATAAAATAAATTTTTTTTTTGCTTAGAGTCTTTTTTTCATAACTGCATTTATAGCCTGCATGGTTTTATTTCAGTTGTATATCATATAAGTAGCTGACAGCCAGATTTTATTCTTTATTTTATCTATTTTATCCAAACTGTTCATCCCTATCTTTTAATAAGTGCTCTCATTGCAGTTGCATTTATTTTAATTATTAAAATGTGGATTTATTCTTTCTGTCTTATTTTGTGTTTTTCTGTTTACCACTATTTCTTTGTCCCATTTTTTTCTTCTTTCTATAAGATTAATAAAGTTCAATGCATTTCCCTTTTATTTTCTTCTCTCAGTTCCAAAACTAAATATTTGTATTCCTTTCGTGCTTACCCTAAATTTGCATTATCTTACTATGCATAATTAGCTTTAAATGTTTTAATGGCATATAAAGTTATTCATTATTTGCATCCTTCTCTTGAATACTAAGATATAGACCTCATTGAACCTTATATTCTACTCCTTTTCATAAGCTCCCTTTTCTTCTAGGCTTCCCCTAATATTTGCAGGGCCTTGAGCAAGAATATAAATGAAGGTCCACAGATCCTATGCCTAAATATTTAAGAGTTGTAAGTAAAGCCCACCAATTATTAAGTGAAAGATATTCTGAACTCCTTCTTGACAAATATGCCTTCATAACAACCTCAAAGTCTAGGTTCAAATCAGATATCTTGGATTTCTTGGACTTCCAAGCCAGAAAATCATGGCTTCGGAGAGTGGGCCCCCTGGCCTGTGTTTTGCAGCTTGCATATGTTCTGCTCCCACTCTGGCTCCATCCCACACAATTAAAAGCCTTACATACCTGTTAGTTCTCCCTTTTATACATCCAAAAGTTCCATCTACACCCTTGCAAACAGCCAACTTTGGGCCATCTTTGTGACCAGTGGTGGAAACTCCCACTCTTGGAACAACAACTAGGAAAAAAGACACATACAGGATCTATGAGTAGGCTCAGGGATGATTTGGTAAGAAATTCAGGGGTTCTAAGTATTGAAACCAGTGTCTAGAAGGTGGGCACATCCCCTTAGCCCTATAGATTCTATGTTGTGGTAGAGGCACAGATAAAGTAGGAGAAGAGGAAAGAGCTAGAGATAGCATGGGGTTCGGGAGAGCTACCTGGTTCTTAAAGTGAAAATGTCATGAAGCACATCCTTTGATAATTTTTTCAGTGAGAAACTGCATAGTAAACTGTGTTTTCCCTTTCCCTCTTAAATAATAGTTTAGCTAAGTAAAAAAATTTAGATTTATAATTATTTTCCCTTAGCACTTTGAATGTATTATGCCATTGTCTTCTGATATCTATTGCTTGAGTTAAAAATCTGCTTTTAATCTCATTGCCATTTCTTTGTAGGTAATCTGCAATTTCACTGCATGTCTCAGTTTGAATGGCAGGCATGAAATGTTAGTCTTGCTTGTTTATGGACAGCAGCTTCGTTGATCCATAGACTCATAATACCAGGAAAAATCTTAGAAGTTGTTTGTAGAGGAGAGAAATTGCATTTCTCTTCTGCTTCTTCTCCATCCTCTGCTTTTGCCTTGGCTTATTTGGAAAGTTCACCCACATTTTTGACCCTAAGTTCCTTTATATGTGGGTGACTGAGGCAGGCTGACTGTTCTTATTCATGAGGCTAGTTCTTTAGGTAAATTTAGAGTATGCTATACCACACATGCTAGTTGAGAGTAGGGGGAGAAGGGCCCAGGCTTGCCTCAAAGCCCAAGATGCTCTAGTATGAATTGGCCAAGGAACCCTCCACCTGAAATGCTGGTATGTCATTCCCTATTTGACTATTTTGTCTTGTTCCAGTATCTCCTTCAACAGAGAGCCCTGAGGTAGTGTAGGGTGGGATTTGGACACCAAAACTTCCCACTGAAATGTTTAACAGCACCAAATTCATCTCATTAATTCGATAGAATAGATGATACAACTAAAGCCCAGAAAGGAGGAAGGACTTACTCAAGTCATAAAGTTCTTTACTAAAGTAGCAGAAAACAGAACTTAGATCTAATGTCTAGCTCAGGAGTATTTCCAGGATCCTATACTAGTCTTTAACTTCTCCATTTTTTCAATCTGCTTCTTCATGGGATGGAGTTTTCTGTGCCACATTCTCTATTAATATAATCCTTAAGACACCTGCATGAATATGGAGAGAGCAGAGGTTTTGGAGTCAGGAAGAGCTGGGTTTGAATTCTGATTCTGTCATTTACTAGCTCTGGAATCTAAAAATGTTAACTTGTTTGAGCCCCAATTTTTTCATCTGTAAAATAGGTATAAGAACATTCATTTCAAAGGGTCCTTATAAAGGTCCCTATGAAGGTCCTAGCATTGTGCTCAGCACATAGTGAGAAACTAAATAAATGATGGTTACTTTTTTAAAGATTTTATTTATTTGAGGCGGGGGGAGAAGCGGAGGAAGAGGGACAAGCCGACTCCACACTGAGTGTGGAGCCTGATGTGGGGCTCGATCTCAGGACACTGAGATCATGACCTGAGCTGAAATCAAGAGCCAAAGGCTTAACTGACTGAGGCCCCAGGTGCCTCAAATGATTGTTATTTTTATTGTTGTTTTGTTATTAGTTTTTTCATTTGAATACATTAACTTTTACACCACCCTGTCATTCCTATTTTCTTTATGAGAGCTCTTACCTTCATCCCATTTTTGTGTATGTGTGTGTTTGATGAATTCATGGAATGTTCTCTGGGTAGAGATACATCTCATTTGCTTCTAGGGTAGAATTTCATACACTGTGCAGGAAGACTGAGAAGTGGTTATTGATATTATTAAATGATAAATGAACAGTTGACAAATAGATCATAGCCATTTGATGTAAAATTAGTGCTTGGAGTTTGTTCATAACTCCTTAGCTCCCAACCCAGCTTATGAATCATAGCCCCTGAATGCCAGCCTCAAGGACATGGAGACGAGCTTCTCCTTGACCGCATGTCAGAAGGCACTTATTAGTATGAGTGCGTTGACATTCAGCTACTGTGTAATTAGTGTGTCTCGGTTCTCTTTCCCGATGTTCCACCATTTCCCCCTGTGTTGTGTCACCCTGTACTGCCTCTCACTTTAGATTCCCACAGGAATTACTGACTTATTTCTGGAAAGTTGGGGATGGGACTAAATTATGAAATTTTAAGGGATTTTTTTACCCTTCCATGTAAATCATCAGAGAAAGAGAGTGTGGGATAGATGGGTGGCTTTCTTTAACTCAAGCCTGTCAAATCCATCCAACCTGACAGTGTAACATTTCAGCTTCAACAAGGGAAAATATATTACTTACCTACATGATTCTTGGGAAACAAGGAGAATATCCACTTTTTGAATGAAGCTCATGAGATCCAAAAGCTACGCATACTCTAGCTTCAACAAACCAACACTGAAGGATATCGTTGTGAGGAGACCCAGTCAATGTACAACTCCAGAAACTTCAAGGGAGAAATGGGAATGGGGACCATTGTTTCCCAAATGATGATAATGTGGTTTCAGATTTTAAATACATGACCGTGAAGTCCCTGAGCTTTGGTGTGTTAGAAGCAAACCTTCCTGAGGGACAGTTTGAGCAGTGTGTAAGAGACAATAGAGAACATACATGAATATTGACTTTCAGTTAAGACAGATTCCTGATCTCATGTTGACATTTACTATTAACCGATCAACATCAGTAAGTTATTTTCCATATATAAGTTTCAGTGCCCCATCTGAACATTGGGGGTATTTAATATCTATTTCATGGGCTATTTGTTTGTTTTGAGGATTAGAGGAGCTCATGTGTAAAACATTCATCACAGTGAATGGAACTTATTAAAGGCTCGATAAATGTCAACTTTCTTTCCTTTTTTTTTTAGATTATTTATTTATTTATTTATTTGACAGAGAGAGACACAGTGAGAGGGGGAACACAAGCAGGGGGAATGAGAGAGAGAGAAGCAGGCTTCCTGCTGAGCAGGGAGCCTGATGAGGGGCTCGATCCCAGCACCCTGGGATCATGACCTAAGCCAAAGGCACACACTTAATGACTGAGTCACCCAGGCGCCCCTAAATGTCAGCTTTCTTAAGTGGTGGCCAAGTCATGTATGCTTGCTGAACTAAATTCATCAAATATTTATTAAACACCAACTCTGCCCCCAGATACTGAGTATCAGACCCTATCTAAGCACAGAAATGATCTGGTTATGCAATCCTCAAGATGTGTATGCTGATGTGTCATGTCTTTTGACCACTTTGTTTTTATCTCCAAGACACCATAAGAGAGACTTTGTATGTCTTCTATTAATGTATCCCCATAATATAGGAGAATAAATAAATTGAACAAATATTCACTGAGGGTTTGTTTGTACCAGGTTTTTTTGACCTATGTCTAGAAAATTTTCCTGAAAAACAGAGGCAATTCAGAAATAACTCTCCACTAGGTAGCGTGTTGCCACTTATAAGCTACCACCACAAATGCTATGTTTTGCAAGGTCACCAAACCTTCTTACAACTTCTCTGAGAGTGACATGTGAATGTGTGGTCTAAGAGAATTTCGGGCTTATCTGAGGAGATGGGTTTCATACTGATGTAGCTTAGGATTCTGGTCTCCAGCCCATCAAAGCACTTTATTTGTCCCCACCCTAGAAGGCAGTTCAGGGTCAAGCTTGGGGCCTGGGTGGTTAAGAGAACTTGCTCTGACCAGTAGGTGTGTGCCTGCTGTGTTTCTAGATCTGTTCTCCTTGGGGACTGAGTGCCTCCTTCAGCAAGAAAGCTGCCAGCATTCACAATTGGAACATATACAGACCAGCAGGTTCTGATTAATCCAAATTGGAACTATTCAAACAGTCACAAAAAGAGATCTTTTCCCCTGAAGGAATTTACATGTGAAGAGAGACTAAGATGGGAAATAAACATTTCTATAATGATTAAAGTTAATTGGCTTGAAAGGATGCCTCTGAAAGAAATGTTTTCTGGTTTTAGTTCCAATCTATTTCGGGACAAGCCTGTTTTTCATAAGATTGGTAACTGCAAACAGATACTGCCCTTTCATTGGAAACAGATGGTACAGGACATAATTAAAGAAGTATGCACTGGCATCTCAAATAACTGCTTTCAATTACAGCATTTCAAGAGTATTAAGGGGAAATATTTTAAACAAGACCACTGCAAAAATAGATTTTGTCATTAACTTTGAAATAATATTTGACTTAAGGCTGAAATTTCCATGTGCCAGGTCTGGATCTCACAAGCTGATGCTGATTGGTGCAAGAGAAATTGAATCATTATGGTCCTATCGTTCAGGGAGAAAAAAATCTTTCTCTCTCTCTCTTTTTTTTTAACACAGAGAAAAACTGTATTTTTCCTTTGGTAAGATTTGCATTTTATTTTGCATTTGAATCTCAGTTATATTTCACAATCTTGAGGGACTTTTGTAGTGAAACCATTTCAATGTGAAGTCCAAGATTGCATGTTACTAATGTGGTTGTCTCTGTGTGTCTGTAGGCAGTGGGTATAGACCTGCCCCCCACCATGAAGCATGTTTATATGCCCTGTAGCCCACATTGTTAAGTATACACTATACATGTTCATGCTGAGATCTATACATAAAACCCCCAAATTAGATAATGTGCAAAGTCGACAGATTGCCTGGGCTGGTACATTTGTAATCTGATGTTTGCTTATTGTAATTTTTCTCATTAGGTAATTTTAATGGAGATTATAATAATTATAAGATAGTTGTATAACACTGAGAAGTTACAAAATGCTTCCCTTGTATTGTGCTGTGTATTTCTCTCAATAATGCTGTTTATTTCTCTCAATAAATATTTATTGAGCATCTAATGCATGGCAGGCACTGTACCAAGAGATAAATGATAAACGAAGACAACTACTTGCTTGCCCTCCTGGTGCTTATGATCAAACGGTGGAGACAGATACGTGAACAAATACAATATAGGATGGTAAATTCTATGGTGCAAGGTAGTCAGGGTGGCACAGAAAAAGTGATTAGGGATACTTCACCCCAAAAGCAGCTTTTCCTCTACTACTTTAAACTTAGTTTTAGAAATAGTAGGGTAAGGCAACTGTACAACACAAGTATCCCCCACTTTCCAGAAGATTGCAGTATGCCACTTTGCTTTGACAGAAGCACACAGTTAGAGCTTAAAGCCCAATTAATGCCCATCAGTGATCAAATATAAGTATTTGTACCTGTTTTCGTTAATCAAAAGAAATTGGAAGAGGATTTTCACTTTCACCAAAAAAAAAAAAAAAAGAAAAGTGAAAATAGCGTGCAGTTTTTATTTTGCAGCATGCACCGTAGTGACAACGATGCTGCCAAGTTCTTTCCCTGGAACAACACTCAGCATCTCAGCATCCAGCTTTGAACTGTGTCTTGTAGCATCTATGCTTTATCTCAATTTATTTTGTGTATCCATTAGCAAGATGTGCCCTAAGCTGTCAGAAAAGCCTAAGAGAGGTTATTTTTTGGGTCTGGGAAAGCTCAGAGATTTTTCCACGTAAATTAATGGTAATTGTTGGTCATTAAGCGACTGCCTTCAGCTCAGGTCATGATCCTGGAGTCCCAGAATCGAGTCCACATTGGGCTCCCCGCTCAGTGGGGAGTCTGCTTCTCCCTCTGACCCTCTCCCCTTTCATGCTCTCTCTCACTCTCAAATAAATAAATAAAATCTTAAAAAAAATTAACAGCAATTGTTTCTTCATTTTACCTCATTTTGGTTTATGAAAGATTTCGTAGGAACACTCCACTCTCAAATAGTGGGGGAAACCCGTATATATCACCTTAGTGGCGCAAACACATATCTTTTTATTTTATTTATTTAAGATTTTATTTATTTATTTGACAGAGAGAGAGATTGCGAGAGCAGGAGCACAAGCATGGGGTGTGGGAGAGGGAGGAGCAGGCTTCCCCCTGAGCCAGGAGCCCGATGTGGGGCTCAATCCCAGGACCCTGGGATCGTGACCTGAGCCTAAGGCAGATGCTTAATGACTGAGCCACCCAGGTGCCCCCAAACACATATATTTTTAATGGACTAATGGCTCCTAATGACAATGACTGCAACTGGGCAGATATAGTACAATTTATTGATCACTGATGGGCATTAATTGATCAATAAACACAGCAAACATTCTTTTGATTATGTGTACAGAGAGACAAAGACATACGCATAGGCGCATGCATGAGCCACCCTACTCCTGACCCACCAAAGTTGGGCTTTAAGCTCTAACTGTGGTGATGGGTTAGGTCTAAGCTATCCCTGCTGTTACTCACTTGCCTTGCACTAATGGTCTGTATTCTTAATATGGTTGGACGAAGGCTTGTGGTGAGTAACAAGTAAAAGAGCAAAATATTAACCAGTACACACAGCTTTTTCCTCACAATACGCGTAATAGGTGGAATGTTACAACTGGATTTTTGGACTATTTAAACACTTTTGCAGTAATTAAGCCTTTAGAGAGCTTAGTCATTTCCTTCCTGGTTATACTTGATATTCAGATTCTCCATGAAGACATTCAGATTAATCCTACCCAATAATTAGCTTTTCCTTATTTTGGATACTCTTCATAGTTTGTGTGTGTGTGTGTGTGTGAGAGAGAGAGAGAGAGAGAGAGAGAGAGAGAAAGAGAGAGAGTGATTGTGTACCCTATTTCCTTTATTATTATTTACAGGGAGTGAACTTAGGCAATACCATGAATGTTAATGCTGCTTGTTCATGAAAACAAGAATTCTGGACTCTGGCTAAGGGAGGGGTGAAGGGGATGTAGAACCTTGAATGATGATGAAAAGTGAAGGAAGAAAAATCCTTTTAATAAGGAAACTTCAAATTCTTCAGGTGAAAGGACTGGAGGGTTGGAGATGATTCAGATTGGTAGACTGAATGACCCCTATTCTCTAGCTTCTCTGCATCCACACCCTTGCCACAGCCTCATCATGGAGGGTGTGTATTACCTGCTTCTTAGACTTTGGGGTTGATCATATGACTTGCTTTGACAACATGGATGGGAGTGACAGGACCAGTTCCATGCCCAGGTTTTAAGAGGCCTCACAGGCTTCCTCTTGCTCCCTTTTGCCTCTCCTCCCTCTGAGGGAAACATGCCTTGGCCAGTTCTCAATGCCAGGACAATACAGACATGTGGAGCAGAGCCACCCCAGCCATCCCAGAGAAACACAGTCACCCAGGGATCCACACAGCTGAGCCCTGCCTCACCCCAGCTCAGCCAACCCATAGACTGTGAAAATAAATCATTGTTTCATTAAACCAGTGAGTTTGGCGGGCATTTATTATTCAGAAATATTGTGTCAAAGCCAATCCAATTCATACACTGGGGAAGAAATGTTGGTGTCCAGAGAGAGGAAGAGAGTGGAGCTGGAGATTGGCTTCTTTCTGGCTCTTTCCTTGGTCCTCCACAATCTCTGGGGAGGCAGCTATCCAGGCAAATGGTTGGCCTGCCTGGTGGTTGGCTGACTTCCTTCACTTGGTAAAATTCATTTCCTGCTTGCTTGACCAGATACTCTGCTTCAAAATTTAAAGCAAGTTCACACAGTTTGAGGGGTGGGAGGCTACTATTTCCAGTTCATAAATCTTCAAAATCCAATAATAACCAAACTAAATGTAGTCTGGGATCAGTAGATTAATTTAGGATTGTCTATGCTTCTTGTATAAAATATCATGTAAGCCCCTTGACTATAGAGGATAATTCCAATCATTTTTTTTTTTTTGCCTGGTTCCATGCTGCATAAATACAAGGATTCATTCGTTTTCATTCATTCATTCATTCTTTTATATATAAGCTCTTTTGCTAAGGGCAATTCTTCAGTGATGTGGTCCTTATTTCAGCAAGGCAGGAGGTCATGCCATCCAAAATCCCACTTTTGTATGTGCTTTTAGGATAATTTCTGCTAAAGACTGCCTTAGGTAAGTTTCCCCAGTGAAACAGTCTCTTTGCAACAGAGGTCACTAGCAATTTCAGAAGCAGCTCTGGAGTAAGGATGTCCCTTAAGGATAGTAATAAAGGAATTTATATTCTACTAAAGGACCAAATGTTAAAGGTTCCTGGGAACCAAGGCCTATGTTGAAGAATCTAGATAATCAGCTGAATGTTCAATTTGTCCCTCTCTTCTCCAAGTCACTCCCAGTGTCACCTAGTAGCTTGTGAATTCCTTCTTGCCCAACTTTCTCCCTCTCAAAACACTGGATTTATATCATGTGATTTCTGATGACATATGCTGAGACTTGGAGTGATGTAATCTTTCTTAATCAGTACTTTATTAGGAAATCCAGTCACCTATACTTATAGAAACTGAAGGCTAATTGCCTCAATAAGCACACATTGGAAATGCATGACTGATTAGTGTCAATGAGCAACTTAAATCTATCTCCTAGGTCAATGTCATTGGTTCCATCCATCCTTTCACATTGATCTCAGAAAAATCTGTTTCTGCTGTACAGGATTATAAGCTTGAGGTGATGGCCAGATACCCAAGTGGCAATATCCTGTCATACCACTTGGACTTCACTGAAGATATATATACATCTAGAAAAAATAGTCATAATCATTATCATAACAGCTAGGATATTTACCAAATTTAGGATCAATTGGCAGGTTGTGCTTTACTAAGTGCTTTACTTTTATGATGTCATTTAAACCTCATAACAATCCTATGAAGTGGTAACTATTATCAACCCCAGAGATGTTAAACCACTTGCAGTTAAAAACTAGTTGATGTGGGATTTGCACTCTGGTCTATCAGACTTCTCAGTTATTTCTTTTCACTACTTTGCTGAAGCTTTGTTCATTTTCACTACTTTGCTAAAAGCATGATTTTGCTTGTTCTCTCAAAAGACTAGGACATTTTTTCCACTTGTCCTTTCTACAAGGAAAGTGTTGTCTTAATCTTACTTTATACCAAGTAAAGTGTTCTATCAAGAACTTACCAACTTCTGAAGGTAGCAGTGAGTGACCCTAGCTCTTTTCTCATTTCCACTCTCTCTTTCAGTTCAATTCAGGGCCACCACACTGAATTTTCAAGCAAGATGGGTTTATACAAGAAATACAGAAAAGTCTAATTTGTTGCTGAGAACTTCACAAGGCAATAGACATAAAAACTGTTGTGGACTTACCCCAGCGAGGTCCTATTGAGTTTTACCATAAACATTAATTTAAAAAATAAATCTCACATTTTTCACTTGCTATTTTGTTCCTTTCTGAAAATCATAAAGCATTCCCAAGAGATTACCTAGGGCTAAGGAGAGTAAATCACTGTTTTAGTCATACTGAAGGCTTAAAGAAAGTCTACTTGAAGAGTTTTCATGTGGCAAGCTGTCTAGGTCCTACTAACAGCATAAGTCATACAAGTTAAAAAAAGAAAAGAAAAAGAAACTTTTTCAAGACTATGAGAAAAGCCTTACTTTATGCTATTTAGAGAAGCTTGGGAGATTTTTTTCCCCTTTGGTAAATGCCACAAAAGAGGCATTTCTCATGAAAAGTTAACTGAGAGACAGGCTGTAACATGGTGAGAGCTGGCCTCTGGGAATAGTTATGGGAGAGAGCATGGAGCCAGGACCAGTAATTATGAGACACCAAGGGAAAAAAGCAGAGGTTGCACAGACGTAAAATATTCCGAAAGCAATCATGGAAGTGGAATGAGAGGAAGAAAGAGAGTAAATGCTTTAAATAAAAGTAGTTCTCACCATACAAAAACCAACAGTGTTCACATCTGGTGTAACAGAAAATGTATTAGACTTGGACATATCCTGGAAAATATATTGAAAACCTGGATATATATTAAAAACTATGCTGGATTGAGAGAACTGGAATTTGAATCTTGGACTTACACTTACCACATGAGTGACCTTGAGAAATTTACTACAGCTCCAAATCCATTATTTGCAAAATGGAAGTCATGACACAACATATATGGAAGGACCTAGCATACCTAGTAAGTGTTCAAAATGTATTTGTTGAATTTAAGTCATATAACCAATTCAACACTAGAAGTAAGAAGACCTGTTATGGCCAACAGAACTTGAAACATAATGCTCAGACCTCAGATTTCTCAAAATCAATCACTTGGTAAACATTAGGACAAGATAATAGAGTTCTGCTACAGAGCTGAAAACACATGCTATGTAGTCCTTGAGTGCTTAAGCAAACTGCACTTGGGGGGCGCCTGGGTGGCTCAGATGGTTAAGCGTCTGCCTTCGGCTCAGGTCATGATCCCAGGGTCCTGGGATCGAGTCCCGCATCGGGCTCCCTGCTCCTTGGGAGTCTGCTTCTCTCTCTCTCCACCCACCCCGTCTCTCATGAATAAATAAATAAAATCTTAAAAAAAAAAAAACAGCACTTGAGGAGGCACTCAGTGTGGAAGAGAATGGGAGCCAAGTGGTAGGAGGGGAGGATAAAAAAGGAAAGCCTATTGGACACTACTTCAGTCAATGAAGTTTAGGTGGCAAATGTATGTGGGGAAGTCTCCCTATAAAAAGAACACAAGCTTTGGGGTCAGACTTGCTTTCAAATCTTGACTTTGTTTGTGTGACTTGAGTATAGACTTTTCTAAGCCTCAGCTTCTTCATCCATAAAATGGGAACAAAAAGATTTACATTGCACTGCCATTTAAAGGTTATGGATGATTTATGAAAAATGCCTTGCAGTTAAGTAGACATATAATGCATGGCAGTTATTGTTAACTTAAAAGGCCACAGCTCCTTTGGAGGAGAAACTGAACCTCATGAATCTTTGTATTCTTCATTGTGTTTAGCACAATGCCTATCATATATTAGGTATAATAAATCTTCATTAAATGCATAAATAACAAAAAACAAGCTTGTTCGATGCTCTTGCCTTTTGCACTAATTGCCATCAGATGGAGCTTTTGCCTCATTTGAGAGTTTTTCCCTAAAAAAGACCAACTGAGCACCACCTTTGACTTCAGAGCATATCTTCAAGACAGAAGAACTACAATAGACATAAATTGGCTGTCTGAAGGTGCTTGCCTAAACATTGGTCATACCTTTGGTTTTGGACTCAGTCCTATATTCATTTCCCAGCGCCATCATGTCTGACAAGTCACTTTGGGAAAGTTAGTTACCTCTTTGAACTTAATTTCCTCATTCATAAATAATGACCTTAACGGTTGATGTGAAGATTGAATGAGACAGCATATGTATAGTGCCAGACATATAATAGGCAGGGCAAGATTTGAAACTCAGTGTGTGACACCAAAGCTCAAACTCCTTATACTACATTTGATTTCCAAAGGATTTTAAGCTCCTTGAAGAAAGGAGCCATATCTTATTCAGAACCACTTTGCATATACCTTGGTGCCTAGCATAATGCAGGGCAAAGAGTAGACATGTGATCAATACTTGTGGAGCTGAATTGTTTCCAACTGTTATCCATTCTCTTAGTGGATCAAGAACACTTCTCCTGGAAAATGTGCCTTTGGGCACAAGGAACCATAATTGATTCACAAAAACAAGAATACCAAAGAGACTTTCTTTCCCTTCTTAATATTATTAGACTGATTGTTTGAAAAAAAAATATAGACATTCTAATTTTTCATTTAAATAAGGCTTTAGGCAAGTTAAACACTTAAGATGCTTTTAGATGCAAGTAACAGAAAACCCAAATCAAACTGGCTACAAGAGTAACTACGTTTTTTTGGCTTACATGCTTGGAAGTATGTGTCAGAACTGGTTCATCCAGTTCAATAATATGATCAAGGATCCAATTTCTTTTGGTCTCTTTTCTGATAACAGTGTTGGCTTCATCATGGATGTAAGTTGCTCACTAGTAGAAAATAGGCTACATGTTACCTCATTCATTTCTGGAAAGAAAAAAATGAAAGAAAGTATGCCACTCCCAACCACAGAACATAATTTTTCCCTTCATAAAGTTCCCACTCCTTCAACAGTAATTGTCTTCAATGAAATGCTATGCACTGATAGGCTTAGATTAGTGCTCCTGGCAAAGTATATGCCATTATGGGGTCAATTCCTGAAATGTTACTGTTTTTACATAGGGGTGGGAGAAGAGTGGGGAAAGAAATGATAGGGATTCAGTCACTCTGCCCCAACAAAGATTATTATGTTCATGGAAAAGATGTGGAAGTTTTCTCTAGATGATATAGTTGGGTTGACTAGTAGCTGATTAAATAGTTCCATGGTTAACAAGCTAGAAAGAGAAGTGACATATCACATACATCAGAAATCTTCCATTCCTTCACCCTGCCAGCCTAAATTGGGTTAGGTGCTCCTCTACCCTGCTTTTCTACAAAACTATTAATCATTTCACATAAATAAAGCATATTTATTATATGTTTATATAATTAACTTCTAACCCACCCATGAGGCTGCATTTGTTTATTCACATTCACACAGGAGCTGTGCCTTACCCATCTTTCTAGCCTCAACACATAACACAGAATCTGACATTTAAAAAGGTCAATTTTCAAATATTAATTAATGAGCAAACAATGGGTAGAAGTTTCAGTAAGGGAGATTTCAAATGCTTATATGGATGAAAAGAAAACTTCCTAACAATGTATTGCATAAATTACTAACAGTCATCAATAACTTAACTATAAAAAAGATGGATGTTGGATTAAGATACCTTTAAGGTCCCTTTTGATCCTGGAATTCAGTGATTTTCCAAGTTTACTGACGGTGATCATAATGTACACCCCATGATGGTGGCCCAGATGGTTCCCATATAAAAGTCAGGACATTCTGGGTGGCAGGAAGGTGCTATAATCAATTGTTTGGCTCATGAAAATTCGAGCCTTCTCTCCAGGGCCATGATCTCTATAAAGGGAGCACATTCCCTTATCCATGTCAGCTGATGACCAGTCCTTGCTGATTGTGATCTGGTGTGCACTTGGCATTCTCTGCCTGCTTATAGGCTAGAGTCCAAGACAACAAGAAACATAACTGAAAGGAGCTCATGAGCCAATATAGTACCAGGGATGGGGAAGGAATTTCTTAAACAGATCGAGCCATCTTTAGTTTAGTCTTTAAGGAAGAGAATAAACAAATGCAGAAGTCGACATGGCAGGCATTCAGTGTTTACCTACCCATGCTAGGTACTGTGCAGGCCCTCCAGTTAGGGGGATAATGAATACATGGAGACAAAGTTCTGGCCTACAATAAAGTTTAGAGTTTAGTTGGATATTTGCAAAATGCACACATGCGCGTGCACACACACACACACACACAGTACTTGAGAAATGTACAAAACAACAATCAGGACAGCAAAGGGGTCATCAGACAATGTAGCATCCAGGAATGTTCTACACACAGCATAACCTTCTATTTACCCTCCTAGCCTGTCCTAACCATTCACTCTGCTTCTAACACAGACACTACATTTTACTAGAACTGACTTTCTTATACTCTTTGACTTCCCTAAATATTTAATGCAACCTTAACGTGCTCTCTGTTGAAGTCATATTTTTAATACCATTTATTAAAATGGTGTATGAAAGTTACACATCACTCTTACTCCTACCACTCAGATAGAACCACTGTTAGCATAGTGGTATATGTTCTCTCATTATGCATGTGTGTGTGTGTGTGTGTGTGTGTGTGTGTGCATTCTCTCACAAATTTACAGGGTTTTCCCATGCTATTCCTAGAACACTACTTATTTACGTATGTGAATAGAAAAAGATCTAGATGGATATATGCAAAATTGTTAACTGCGGGTTTTCTCTAGGGGAGGAAGAGTGTTGGGAGTTTTATTCTATCAGCTTTTCTGTGTTGTTGTTTTAAGCAACAAAGAAGTATTTAAATAAATTAGTCAAATTTCTAAAGGAGAAAATACAATTTCTACACCTTGTGCCATGACCAACAAAAAGTACCTATTCTTTTCATCTGACTCCTGGCAGTGGTCCTCATCCTTGGGGACATGGCAAGAAATGAAAGTATTCAGTCTCGATCTTAAATTTTTCTTTTTTCCAGAGGGAATAAAGACAGAAAAATGAGAAAGAGGAGTCTTGATTTTCTACTAGAACCCCAAAGTGCTTAATAATTAAAAGAACAAGAGTGTCAGGGGATAAAGAACATTCCCAGTTGGAGAAAGAATCTTTCTCAAAGGGCTTCCCAGAGGAAAGGAATCTTGTGTAGAGAAAGCAGAACCAGCCGGAAATGAGGGAGCATGTGCTTAGCCTCAGCTCTGCTAAAACCTAGATCTTAGAACCTACAGGAGGCATGGCATCTCTCCTGGCTTCAGTTTCTCACCTTTTAGGATAGATAGATAATTCTAGAATATTTGAAAACTGAAAATTACTGGAGACTCTGAACTCTTTAACCTTGCCAAGTAAAGCCAGTGAAAAGGAATACGCAAACAAACAATCATCCAAACAGAAAGCTGTCATGGAATTCCATCATCATTTCATACATGAAAGGACACATTAGTGCTAAAAGTGTAAGGACACAACTTAAATTTTAAAAATTAACTGTACATAAAGACTCTCAAAATCTGCCCTTGTTTGTATCTCTGCCTCATGGGCAAGAAGAATTTTTTTCATGGACTGCATTTGGGAACCTCAGCAGTAAGCCCTCTTAATTTCTTCCTGGGGCTATCGTGCTGGCAGGCTCTGACCCTGAGCCTGACCCCAGACAGACACTGAGCGGCCAATTCAGGGACTGAAAAGGCAGAATAGAAGCTGCACCACAGAGAACAGAAGTTCGGCGCTGAGAAAAGAATCATTATCAAACAACTTCTCCATACCAGGTACTCATCTGGGTGATGGAATGGAATTCCATGGAGAACAAAACAAACAGAGGAGCTGTCTTCATGGAACTTACTATGTTCCATTAGGGGAACCAGATTATTAACAAAGACACAGGAAATACAGAGTATATCATAGGGTCTTAGATATTATAGGAAAAAATAAAGCATAGCAAATTTGCTAGGTAGTCATTCAAGTGTGCAAAGTGATCAGAAAATGTCTGAGTAGAATCTAGAAGGAAAGGAGAGAGTGAGCTATGTAGACATCTAAGGAAGAATACTTTGGCATGAGGATTAGGAATTATAAATACTCTTAGGTAAAACGTGCGCTTGATAAAGTTGAACAGCTATTTACAGAGGTAAGGACAGGGAGGAAGCAGAAGTCGGAGGTAGTAAACACACAGGACCTTAGGAGCTCCGGGAAGGACTGCCTTGATCTGAGTGTGTTGTGATCTATTGGAAGGCATCGTGCAGAGAAGTGACACAGTCGGACTTATGTTTTAATAAAATTGCTCTGCTGCCCGCATAAACTCTGTGCAGACAAAGGTAGAAGCAGGGAATCCAGCTGATGTTGTAATTTCCAGTCTGGGGAATGAAAAAGAATTTAACAGGAAGAAGGAGCTACCTGAAACATACCCCTGTGTTGTGACTATTGCTGTTTTCAGGGTTGGGGAAATAGGGAGACAATGGGTTATTCAGTGGGAGGAAGGCTAAGCTTTGGAAATACATACCTGTATCTATTTATGTATATATATTTACTATATCTCTCCATATGTTTACTATATATATCTACAGATATTTGCTTACTTTGTATACAATACATGAAACATTTCTTTATAGCTACCAAATAAATAACTTTTCCTCTGGTTCTACCCTAATTTTAGGTTCCTTAAGACTTTCCTTCTTATTTTTACTTTTATTAACTGATTATTTTATATATTCCTTGACTGTGTATTAGTCAAGATGGACCAGGTTATGTTGCAGTAACAAACCTCGTAATCTTGATGACTTACATCATGAAAGTGTATGTCTATCATGAATTAACAGTGGACTCTGATAGTCTTGGTTACCAAGAGACCAGATCGAAAGAAGATTCATCTCAACATTTGGATCCACAGTTGCTGAGGCAGGAAAAGCATACATGGAAAATTCTGCACTGCCTTTTAAAGCCCAGAAATAACATACACTATTTTCCCTCACATTTCCCTGGAGCAAGTCATACAGCCATCCCTAACTTCAATGGGGCAGGAAAGTGCAGTTGTACAATGTACCTGGAAGAATAAGAAGTGGAAAAAAATCGAACAGTCCTAATGACCCCCACAGTCTGTTTCTCTTTCTGATTGCATCCCAGATTTTCCTTGCTTTTACCTTTCCAATTTGAGTTTCTTTGTGTAAGTCTTCCCGTTTTATCTTAATTGAAATTTTTATGACCTATAAATTTCCAAATCACTCATGCCACTCAGATGACATTGCACATTGCCTTATATTATACTTATTTTTGTACAGACACAAAGTGGCATCTGTCATTCTGAGTGCACACCTATCTTTTTCTTTACCTAAGGTGGTTTTCGTGGCCAGAAAATCAGTCTAAAGAGGTCCTAAGGAAAATACCTTGCCCAAAGATAAAAAACAGAGATACCTGTTTCTTTTAGACAGCTTCTGTTCTTTGATAATGCAACTTTTACTTCCCATCTGTCATGCCCTCTTGGGTTTTCAATACATGTGGCAATGGCAGCAAGCAATTCCAGATTTTTTCTGCTGCCCAAAGCCCAGCCAAAGTTAACTTTGGTATGTGCTTTCTATCAAGGGAAAAGCAATAGCACCAAGTGGTTTCATCGTTAGACTAATGCATTGGTGAGTGGCAAGGTGCCATCTTGAGCAGTAGTGATAGGCCTCCCACTCTGAAGACACTCTAAAACTGTCCCAAACAAAGACATTGTTTTGATTTTCCAGGTTGAGGACTGAGATCCACATGTCATTTCACTATCAGAATATCAAACTGATTTTTCGTTCTTTTTTTTTTTTTGATTTTTTGATTTTTGATTTTTCTTTCTTGACCTTTCAGAGATTTCTGACTGCATAGCAATGGCAAGGAGAGGACAGTGAAAAGCTGGTTCCCCCAGATAGAACCATCTTTTCTGACTTGTTAAACAATTATCTGATTTATTAAAAGTAATATCTCCTCTTAATTAAGTGACAGGTGTTAGAGATTGCTTTTTTTTTTCCCCAGCAGTCCCTTACAGAGAGAGTGAACACACTGGGTGTGAAGGAGCAATACAGCAAATGACAGATAGACAAAAATCCTTGGGAGGATTTCAGTGGGGGTTGTCAGGTTTTAAAACAGAGACTCTTATGTTAGCTGTGAGTAGAAACAATCTTTCATTTGCTAGACTAAATAGGATGATTCTTGCAAGTGGGGATTGTTTTTCATTTTTCTTTCTTTGTCATAGCACCCCAACAGTCCGCATCGCCTGGAGGAGACATAAATAAACACTTGCCCTATGAGCAAACAAAAATTGTATCAGGCTTGCTTTTTCTATCCAACAGGTGGCATTGTTGTTTTATAAATGGCTTCAGAACCAGCAAAGCCGCTAAGCAACCACCATCTGTTTTTGTTGTTGCTGCTGCTGTTTGAAAATCCCACCTATTGTTCATTGAGTAGGGCAGAAATGAGAAGCGCACAAATACTTTCCAAAAGTACCTTATTTTTGAGAAGACAAATATGGCTGATGAATCATTTCTATTACAGAGCATTAGTAAATGATAAGAAATATTTAACTTTCCCCCTTTGGATTCCTCTGGATGGAGTGAGAGGAATCCTGTGTTTTCTTTTCATTTCTGTCAGTGACCAATTAAACCATAACTCACACTACTTGAATTTACACATTAATTCCCTAAATCACTTATGTATTGAAACAGTGGATTTACAGAATGTGGGTTTCAAGCTTATTATATACTAAGCTGGAAGAGAAGGCAGCTACAGAAGAAAAACGAGACCCTATCTCTGTTGTTCAAGATTTTTTGCAATCTAATTAGTAACATAAGATATATAGAAATTTCATTAGTAATAATTTAGGCAAGAAGGTTTTATGCTGGGTACTAATAGTTAAAAGTAAAAACTAACATTTGGTGTGAATTTACTGTATGCTAGACATTGTTCTAAGCATTTATTTGATCTTCATAGCAATCCTATGGAATAGGTACTATTATTATCCTCATTTGATCAATAAGCAAACAGATGGGGTGGTGCCAGGTTATGGCAGGCAGAGTGACCGCTTCTGAGAACAGCTGATACTGAGTACTTGCCAGCATTTTTGCCCTTTGCATGCATTATGTTAATTTTTCATGCTAACAATTTGAACTAAGTATTAAACATTATCGTTTTTTAAAAGATTTTATTTATTTATCTGAGAGAGAGAGAATGAGCAGTGGGGAGGGGCAGAGGGAGAGAGAGAGACAGGGAGAAGCAAGCTCCTTGCTGATTAAGAAGCTGGATGCAGGGCTTCATCCCAGGACCCTGAGATCATGACCTGAGCCGAAGGCAGACGCTTAACTGACTGAGCCACCTAGGTGCCCCTAAACATTACCTTTATGTTACTTTTATTTCCTATGGGAGTTTAATTATCTCTCTTAACAAAATATAAGTGCACTTATCTCTAGACTCCTTGAAAATAAGCATAAAGATTTATGCAAACATGAATTTATTAATTTAGCTTCAAACATGACTAAGCTCCAGACTGTCAATAATTTACTAAATATCATGGAGTATGCCTCTTTTCCTATAAGGTACATCAGTTACATTTTATTCATCATCTTAGTAGAAATTAAAAATATATATTTATAACTCTTCATTGCTTCCTTCTCATAAAAAAGTTATTTTCAGCTGTGGGAAGAGTGGCCAACTAATTAGGATTACTGAAATTTCATCCATTTTGATTCACTAATATACCACAAAGCCTTTAAAATAGGGAAATTGTATACACACGCCCAATTTGATACATATATCAAAAATAGTTCTTTTTCTATCCTTCAAGAAACAAACAAAAAAAACCCTGCATAAACTCCAATAATCTATAACCTTTCTTTCAGTCCAAAAATAAAATATTTCCAGGAAATGAAGAGTGAGGGTTGAGGGAAAACAGCAAAAAGTAAGGGAGATAAATTAGGCACGGTTTGATTTCTAATCATGGTATAGGTCAGCAAGAACATGTAAATATAATAATCTTATTTAGAAATTTACCAAACCACTTTGACAGCTCATTTTATGAACTTACAAGTATTTTTTTTTATTGTTGAAGAATGGAATATTTTGGTTAATCTAATAATCTGGTTTATGCTTGCCACGGATACTTATTAACTCAATACAGCTGAGTTTCAGGATTCCTGATTAGGCATCTGGCCACTTTACATTCAGGCTGAAAAGATTTTATTTTTAAAGGGAAGTGACTAAGTGTTATAAATATACATTTTAAATTTTTATTAAAATATAAGCAGGAATATTACTGGTATCCCTTATTGCAAATTAGAACTGTAATAAATTGCTAGAATTCTGTAGTTTATTTGTCTGAAATTATATTAATACTTAAATGTTTGCTTAATCACAGTTCAAAGAATGAAACTTTTTCTTGCGATTCCCATGCTTATTTTCAAGGATTGAGAGATAATGCCTTTATATTTATTCTTTAAAATGAAAAAAACTAAAGGAGATTAAAACTTTGACATAACTTCTGACTCAGGGGGAAAATCCATGGCTCCCTACATTGCTTAAGATCTATTTTTGCATGTTTGCTAAGCATCTCCATGGTTTAGTTACTTTATTTTCCCATCAGAGAGAACTAGTTGTCAGGGTGTAAATCATATAAAATGCTGTCTTGATGGTTTTCAACTTCCTCCACTAGGAATATCCTCCAGAAGTTTCTAGATACTTCCTAAGACAAATTATGTATTCATAAGGCAATGTGTAATGAGAAAGGGGAGGTTCTGAGTGTGCATCTCAATAAGGGCTTTCTGAAATATTAGAAAGAAGGCTGGTACCCCAACATGGCAAGGTGTGGTGGATGCAGATATTCTCAACTCTGTTGGTTGGGAAGAGATGTTGTTTATGGACCTTCTGGAATCACTTGAGTGATTTGCAATTCTTAAGGAAACAAATGAACATTTGTACAAGGATGTATATAGAAGGATTCTCAACACAATGTTTTTTATAACAATTAAAAATTCAAAATAACCCAGTGCCCATCAATAGGGGATTGGTTAAATAAGTTATACCAATTTCTACAACAGAATACTGTAGAATGATTCAAGAGGAAGAAATTTATTAACATGGAGAATGTTCATGGAATATATCGTTGAATGACAAAAAGTAGAGTACAAATATTAATGCCTTTATAGAAAGAAATATGAATTTACATACATGTGCATATATGAATAGAAATAATCAAGAATACTAAGATTCTAACCATAATTTTGTTTAGATAGGATTACAGATTATTTTATTTTCTTATTTACTGTGCTTTCTGAATATATATATATATTTATGTAATATACACACACATATATGTACAGAAATAACCCAGGAAGTAAAATAAAGCTATTTTCATTTTACACACACACACACACACACACACACACACACACACTACAATGAAATGAGCTCCTGAAGGTAATAAGCATGCCCCCGTTACCTAGCTCTCCAACTAATAGCTTTAACTCCCAATTTAATAAATATATTTGAGTAACTGTATGTGCAAAGCTCTGTACTCTGGATCCTTCATCTCCTCACCATTAGACCTCCCTTTTTCCCATTCCTTCCCCTCCCCCTCTCCTCTCATTCCCTTCTGTCTCTCTCTTCCTTTTCCTCTCTCGTTGCCTTTGACTTCTTCCCTTTGCTTGTTTCATACCCACTGACCCTGGCTCTCTTCAAACAAAAACATGCAACTTTCTCCCCTGCACCACCACCCTCCAAGAGATTAGTCTACACTCAAGCTTCCCTCTCCCTTCTACTCTCCCTTTCAACGCCAGTCGCTCTCCAATCTTCTTTCACCTGGATTTTGCCCTTACCTCCCAAAGAACATTTATCTGGCAAAACCATTAATAAACTCCTAATTCTAGTTGTTCCTAAGAAACCAAAAATTCCAATAGTGTCGTATAAAGTTTCAGTTAACATTTTCTTCTGGTCTTTCCCCATGTGTCCATAATTTCACATAGCTATAACTACAGCATACAAACAAGTTTTGCATTTTCTTTCCTTTTTAACATAATACTGTGACTCTCTATACCTTCACTCCATATCCATCATAATCACCTTCAACATTTGCATGGTAGTGGATGGTTTCACTTATGGTTAAGAACCTGCTTATATTCAAATCTCATCTTCACTACTTACTGGTTGCATGATGTAAGTTAGTTAAGTAAGAATGAGTCCTTCACTTTTCTCATCAGTGAAATGGGGATAATACTGTACCCATGTCATAGGGCTATTATGAAGATAAAATGAGATGATGTGTATTAAGCCTTAGAACAGTGGCAGGTATGTAGTAAATATTCAATAATAGCTATTTTTATTATATTCTATCTAAAAACACCTTACTTAACTTCTATACTCTCTTTTCTAGACATTTAAGTTCTACCTATATGTTACCATTATAAAGAAAGTTGCAGTGAGCAGTTGGTGCAAATAAAAGGTTTTCTTTTAAATTTGGTTCAATTTTAGAATACAATTCCCTAAAAAACGTCCCAGAATTGGAATGAGAGTGTTCAAGAGGTATGGACATCTCATGTCTCTGGAACACTTTTCTTCAGATGACAGTTTTTATCTGAATCATCATCTGCAGTTGGTGCTTACACAGGTTCTCCCAATACAACTGATGCTGCATAGCATCATCTCTTTCAATGACTGAGAAGTTCATACATGTAAAATTGTACTACACTGTCATTTCCATAAGAATCTCTTTGACTTTTTATGACCAGTCTTGTAAATGCTTATCCACTTATTTCATTTTGTCTTGCATAAATCAGCTTCTCCTTAATGTTCAAAACTAAACTACTGACTTTCCCCACAAAACCACTCTGCCTCTTGTCACATCCATCTACCTCTCATAGAGGGGCACCTCTGTGTACCCACTTTCTCAGGACAAAAGCTTGACATCACCCTGGACATTCCACACCCAGTCCATCAGCAAGTCTGTCCCTTTATCTTCAGTAGAATCTGGTATATGATTCAATCAAAGAAAACCCATACTACAAAGGTGCTTGAGTGAATTTTTTGCGTTGACGTAACTGTTCTATGTCTTGATTATGGTGTCACTTGACTGTATATATTTGTCAAAGCTTAATGAAATGTACACTTATAATGGAGGAATGCTCCATATGTAACATACTCCTACAAAACTGATTTAAAATTTTTCTCTTGCAAGAAAATTTTGCATTCAATTTACAGTGTGTGCTTTGCCTTTTGTGCTTTAAGAGAAATCCAGTTTCCCAACACATTTTAGTCTTTGTCCTTGATTTTCCATTTAGATCTAGATTGCACCTTTCCCCAAAGCTGCAAATTCATAAAGATCTCTCCCTACTTGGTCTTGTCTGAAGAGTACGCTTTTCCAAGAGGACTTGGGCCACATAGTCCATTTATCTTGCAGCTATTCCATCTGCAAGATTGCCTACTGTGGGAGGTATCATCGGTTCTTGAAGCACCCAGTGCCTTCCTTGAGCAAACTGTGCGTAATGCCTCCTCACACTATACCACCAGGGTCTGTATGGAGGTGGCCATATACAGTGCTTGAAATTACTGCCCTCATCAGTTTTTATTCTGAAGCTGAATGAAGGCTGGGGAATGCAAAGAGGAGCAACACTGTAAAGAGTTTTTGCCTTAACATGATTTAGTTATTCAGATGTTGACGGTTCACTTCCCAAGGGAATGAGATTTCAGTTAGGGGAAAGGGATAAATCCAGAGAAAGAGGAGCTTTCAAGAAGGCCTGGCATAAAGAATTCTGGGAAATTAGAACAAACACTGGGTACCTAGAAAAGGTGGGGGGAAGCTTAATGAGAAGCAGCATCCTCTGGAAGCAAATACAGGAGACCCCGTTTTATAATTGTACCTGGCTTCTTGGGTTGGAGCTCTACAGACACCTGGAGCTTCTACAAATAGAGCTGAGTTCCTAGTGCCCCTTGAACATTGAAATACAGGACACTCCTTTGGGAACTCACCCTAAAAATATCTCATCCTTTCATAAGACTATGTTCCTTTCTTCCAGAGCACTTAGCAGTTTGTAACACTGCATTAATTAATGCAACTTTTTTATTACTGTCTCTTCTTGTCTAAATTGAAAGCTACATGAAAATAGTACCTCCTCCTGTTTTGATCACTATTTTATCCTTAGTACCTTTCATATAATATTTATTTGATATATATTTAAGTAAACAGTCCTAAGAGATAAGTACTGTTATTACCCCTATTTTCCACATTGCAAATGAAGACAGGTAATGTTAAAAGTATAAACTGCAAATTTTAATTGTGTTATGGAATATGCTGTTTGGGTGAGTAATATGAGTTAGGTTTATTTGGTTCCCTGAGGTACAGTTTGATGAAGTACCATGAGGTAAGGAAGGTTCAAGCACACTTTCTGCTAGAGTCCACAGGAGATAAAATGCTCTGAAGACAAAATGTCTCTTCTGCATAACCTGGTGTAATGGAGTACATGGTCTTGAGGCTCAGAGAGGCCTGGGGTTGCATCCCAGCATTTACCTCTTAGAAGGTGAACAATCTTGAGAAATTGACCTAACTCTTCTGACCTTCCTCATTATAAATAGAAACAATTGATATTTCATGAGCTTCCTGCAAAAATTAAATTATATGACAGCATAAATCCAGCAATTCCACTCCAAGGTATTTATACAAGAGAAATGAAAATATATGTCAAAAAAACCCCTTGTATATAAAGCTTATAGCAGCTTTTATGAATAATAGCTAAAAACTGGAAGCAGCCTACTTGTCTATCAATAAAAAAGTGAAAAACCACACTGGGGTATATTCATCCAATGGACTACTTTTCAATAATAGAAAGGAAGAAAGTACACAATGTGGATAATGTCATCAAAATGTTGTGAACTTGAAATGCCAGACACAAAAAGAACAAATGCTATATGATTCTATTTATATAAAGTTCTATATTATGCAAAACCATTTTTATGTGAAGTAAAGGTCAATATATAAATTATGGAAAATAATAATAATTAGAATAAGTGGTTGCCTCTGTAGAGGGAGGGAAGCAAGGGTTGACTGGGAAGGAGTATGAGGGAACTTTGTAGAGTAATAATATTTTATATCTTAAAAGGTATTTATATTTATATATATATGTGTATCTCAAAACTCAGCATATGTTCACTTAAGATTTGTTCATTTCATTGGTATATAAATTCTCCCACAGAAGAAAACAAAACTGTAAGCACATACTGAACTACTGATGTGCATGCTGGTATATTTAGGGGTACAGTGTACCTAGAACCAGTAACTTTAGAGCTACCTAGAACTAGGTACAGCTTGCTTAGTTGATTGCATTTTTTTAAAAAAAAGGTGGATTGATGGAAGTATGAATGGATAGATAGATATGTAATAAAACAAGTCTGGTGAAAAACTCGTGGTAGAATTCCAATGGTGGGTGGGTGGTCGCAGTAAAATACTTTGAACTTCTCTATACATATGAACATTTTCATAATAGAATATTGAAAAAAGAAGGAAATGAGAGCAGCTGGATACAGTAATCCTTCACTGACTAAAGTGAAGTCTTCTCTGGTGTGTAGTCTAAAGAAAATTCTCCCATAAAAGCCACACAAAATGTTCCGGTTGTTAGAACCAATCTTCAACCCTTTGAACCAGTCTGTGCTGCTGTTTACTCCTCTCTCTCTGGGGCTCCTGGCTTTTGTGTTCCCCTTTTTACCTCTATATTGCTCTCCTCCTCCTCCCTAAATAGAGGTGCTGCTCTTTTCCCTCTCTGTGATCTCTCCCTTGAAAATTCCATACAGCCTCTGGGCTTCAATAGAACATCGACTCCAACAACTATCAGATCTATTTCCAGCACTATCTTCATTCAAGAACATCAGTTATACATTCTGAACTGTCTTTGGTCGTTTCATTCTGGGTTTCCCTGGATTCTCATGCTTGGACTTCTAAATCTCTGTAATCATTTTCCACTTGAGTTACATCACGGTCACCTTCCCAGGCATCGCAGCCCCCTCATGCCACTGAGGCTGCCCAGCTGGTGAGCAAGCAAATCTCTTAAGTCTCTCAGGTGCCCATCCCCCAGTTCCAAGCACTCTGTTTCTACATTAGTTTGTTATTGTTACTTTCCCATAACAAGTCTGTTGAAACAGCCTTCTAACTGGCCTCGGCTTCCTACTGCTCCTGGTTTTCTCTTTCCTGACATTTCTCTTTCTAAGAAAGCCTAAGTATAGTAATGTAACCCTTCAACTCAAACATTTCTTTTTTTGTTTTCTTTTGTTTTTATTGTGTTATGTTATTCACCATACATTACATCATTAGTTTTTGATGTAGTGTTCCATGATTCATTGTTTGCATATAACACCCAGTGCTCCATTCAGTACGTGCCCTCTTTAATACCCATCACCAGGCTAACCCATCCCCCCACCCCCCCCTCTCTAACCCTCAGTTTGTTTCTCAGAGTCCATAGTCTCTCATGGTTCATCTCCCCCTCCGATTTCCCCCCTTCATCTTTCTGTTCCTACTATCTTCTTCTTCTTCTTCTTTTTTTTTTTAAACATATAATGTATTATTTGTTTCAGAGGTACAGGTCTGTGATTCAACAGTCTTACACAATTCACAGCGCTCACCATAGTACCTACCCTCCCCAATGTCTATCACCCAGCCACCCCATCCCTCCCACCCCCCACCACTCCAGCAACCCTCAGTTTGTTTCCTAAGATTAAGAATTCCTCATATCAGTGAGATCATATGATATTTGTCTTTCTCTGATTGACTTATTTCACTCAGCATAATACCCTCCAGTTCATCCACGTCATTGCAAATGGCAAGATTTCATTCCTTTTGATGGCTGCATAATATTCCATTGTGTGTGTGTGTGTGTGTATACACCACATCTTCTTTATCCATTCATCTGTCAATGTACATCTTGGCTCTTTCCACAGTTTGCCTATTGTGGACATTGCTGCTATAAACATCACGGTGCATGTACCCCTTCAGATCACTACATTTGTATCTTTGGGGTAAATACCCAGTAGTGCAATTGCTGGGTCGTTAGGTAGCTCTATTTTCAAATTTTGAGGAACCTCCATACTGTTTTCCAGAGTGGCTGCACCAGCTTGCATTCCCACCAGCAGTGTAGGAGGGTTCCCTTTTCTCTGCATCCCCACTGACATCTGTCATTTCCTAACTTGTTAATTTTAGCCATTCTGACGGGTGTGAGGTGGTATCTCATTGAGGTTTTGATTTGGATTTCCCTGATGCTGAGCTATGTTGAGCACTTTTTCATGTGTCTGTTGGCCATTTGGATGTCTTCTTTGGAAAAATGTCTGTTCATGTCTTCTGCCCATTTCTTGATCGGATTATTTGTTCTTTGGGTGTTGAGTTTGATAAGTTCTTTATAGATTTTGGATACTAGCCCTTTATCTGATATGTCATTTGCAAATATTTTCTCCCATTCTCTCGGTTGTCTTTTGGTTTTGTGGACTGTTTCTTTTGCTGTGCAAAAGCTTTTTATCTTGATGAAATCCTAATAGTTCATTTTTGCCCTTGCTTTCCTTGTCTTTGGTGATGTTTCTAGGAAGAAGTTGCTGTGGCTGAGTTCGAAGAGGTTGCTGTCTGTGTTCTCCTTTAGGATGTTGATGGACTCCTGTCTCACATTGAGGCCTTTTAACCATTTTGAGTCTATTTTTGTGTGTGGTGTAAGGAAATGGTCCAGTTTCATTCTTCTGCATGTGGCTGTCCAATTTTCCCAACACCATTTGTTGAAGAGACTGTCTTTTTTCCATTGGACATTCTTTCCTGCTTTGTTGAAGATTAGTTGATCATAGAGTTGAGGGTCCATTTCTGGGGTTTCTATTCTGTTCCATTGATCTATGTGTCTGTTTGTGTGCCAGTACCATACTGTCTTGATGATGACAGCTTTGTAATAGAGCTGGAAGTCTGGAATTGTGATGCCGCCAGCTTTGCTTTTCTTTTTCAACATTCCTCTGGCTATTCGGGGTCTTTTCTGGTTCCATACAAATTTTAGGATTATAAAGGGCTAGCATCTCTCCTTTCCTTCAAGCTAGGAAACTGACCCATCTCAGCCTGCCATGTGAGCAGAAAAGTTTGGAAGTGAGTTTGACCTTCAAAAGGGAGGGGGATATTCTTGGGGGTAAATGGAGTTTCCACTTACCAGGTAACTGTGTGAGCTGAAGGTTTAGTAGATAAAATGCACAGCTTATTGGCAAAGAAGTATGTTGTTACCTGGTCAGAATAGATGTCAGTACCATGTGGTGCAATTAACATTTGGGAAACCCAATCTAAGGTACCTGATCTTGATTTCCAAGGTAAGCTTGGCCTTAGTCGAGCTCCTTCTTTGTAAGAGGAGCAATGTGGTTGGGTCCCTACATATTCCTTTCCATGGCTTACCAGGAGTTCAAGTATAAGCTAATACAGCTAATACTTGGATCCATTTTACAGTAATCAACAATCACTGTTTTGATGGCACTTTCATATCCCAAGAGCAGCCAAATGACAGTGCATTTGCATTTTTACCTTCCAAGACCTGTTCTCTCTTCTTCTATAGGAAGAAAGACAACATGGGGCAGGCTTACAATAGCACATCGATGAAGCTTAGACAGAATAAATGGGAAGAAAACTACCCCAGGTCTATAAGACCCTCAGATTTCTTGACTAGCTGTGTGTTTGAAAGTAGGTGGGAGGGTGGAGATGGAAAGAGGAAGACAACTCACTGCCCATCCTGCCACCCATCACTGTGTCCACAAAGATCCCTAAACCTACATTTTACCCATCCTGCTAGGAATGAACACTGATGCATTGATTAATGTATTCAAGGAGTATCAATTGATTATGGTTTATGTACAAAACACTTGGGATATGGCAATGAACAAAACAGACCAAATCTCCACCTGAGAAAAGTGGTAGATAAGATCAGAGAATTAATGTGGGTGTGGGATGTGTGGTGTGGTGAGCAGGAAGACTGGACATGTAGGTCATTGCATGGACCTTGGACTTTACTTTGGATGATATGGGAAAGCACTGGAAGGTTTTGAACACAGGATTGACATCATGTGATTTACATTTAACAGGATCATTCTGACTACTGTGAGAATTTAGCCTAAAGAGACACAAGGACAGAAGCCATGATGAAACCTGGGGCCAAGGTTGGCAGTTGGGGGGTAATATTTTGGGTGTCGTCATTATATAAATGACATTTGAAACCTGGAGAAAGGATGAGCTCACTTGGGGAGCTAGCTCAGCCAACAACTGAAGGTTGGGCACTCCAACATTTAGAGGAGAGGGAGGTGAGGATGACACAGTGAAAGGACCCAGAGAAGGAATAGCTGTGAAGGTAGATGCAAGTGCAGATGCCAATTAAAGAAGCATGTCAAACACTGCTGCTAAATCAAATCAGATGAGAATTGAGACATAATCCTTGGTTTCAGCAACTTGGAGGCCATTTGAGACCTTGATGAAGTGGTTCTAGTGAAGTGGTAGGAGGAGAAAAAGGAGAGTGCAGGACAATTATTTGGGAGGCCAGGAGGGAGAGTGGAGTAGGGAAATAAAATATGCCTACTGGGCAGCATTAAGGATCCACTTGAGTTGGTGGCAGTGACTTTAAAGATGACAAGTCAGTGGTTTGTCTTTCTCCAGTCATAGTTAGCTGCATGGATGCTGGTGAAAAGGAGGCAGAGGGCTGGATATAATTATGGTTGTGGTTTTATCAAGCAAGTACAACGAAGTAAGAGGCAAGGCATGAGATTGGAGAGTGTCTGGAAACAACTCCTTATAACAGTTGATCATAGAATTTAAGCTACCTATGAAAAGTGGAGAGGAGTGAGAATAGAGAGAAGTTCCATAGGATCAATAAATTGGACAGTGACATTAAAGGATGGTTGACTTGGGTACTACTGTAAAAGAATGGGAATTTAATGTGGGTCAAATCATGGGATGTTTGAGATGGATATTAGAGAGGATTGCAGTTATTGATGATAAAGAGGTCTACAGTGTGATGTGACTGGCTGGCATGGCTGTAAAAGGTCAGCATTTGTGCTAAAAATGAAAATTTCTATTAAAAGTTTATGAGCCAAGAATAGTCCCCTCAAAATTGTCATTGGCCCTCTTAATACTCAGGTTTAATTGTCTTATTTCCATTTGTCCCCATTCCAGCTGAATGATCTATACTAGCCTAAGAGTATAATTATCAGACTTTCCGAAATCCATTTTTTTTTAAAGATTTATTTATTTATTTGAGAGAGAGAGAATGAGAGCGATAGAGAGCACGAGAGGGAAGAGGGTCAGAGGGAGAGGCAGACTCCCTGCCGAGCAGGGAGCCCGATGTGGGACTCGATCCCGGGACTCCAGGATCATGACCTGAGCCGAAGGCAGTCGCTTAACCAACTGAGCCACCCAGGCGCCCTCCGAAATCCATTTTTAAGCTATAGAGCACATAGGAAAATTTTGGGGGTACTATACCTGGCAGCCACTTTAATATGGCTTCATTCAAACCATGCAGTGTATATAATATGCACTCAATAAATAGTAGCTATGGGTATTGTTGCTGTTCTTAATAGTATTACTCATTGACATACACAGCCCTCCCTGAACTAACATGAAACCATTAAAGTCAGAATTTTGGCTCTTCTCTCCTTGTGAATTTCCATAATTTTACATTCTAGAATCAGATAAAAATCCCAGTGGTTTTTTTTCTTAAGTAATGAATGGCAGAATTAAGAGTTATGCAGAATGTCAGAATGTGAGTGAAGTGGTATGGTTTAAAAAATTAGCTCCTAGGTCAACCTGTTGGAAGTAAGCCAGGTCAGACAATTTGGGCAATTGCTGCATTTAAGTGCACTTGAGGCACATAGGAATGGGTAACTAAAAACTAAAACCAGTGTGCACAGGTTTCCCAGACAGAGAGCAAGATGCCTGGGTAGAGAGAACAGACCTGGCTCCCATGGCAGCTCCTGGACCCATCTGCAGAAATCAAACCCTGGCCACCTGCCTATTCACCGGGACCGCTGCCCTGGGAAGGTCTGACAAGGATCTGGAAGGGATTATTGACTTTTATAACTGCAAGGAAATTGGACTCTGCAGGGCAATTATAGTGTGTCAGATTGTAGAACCATTAATAATTTCAGACATTGGGATTTGGTTCAAAGGGGAACAGTGTAGTTGACATCAGGTGAAATATAGATAAGGACTTAGAGATAGTAAGGAAGGCACTTCTGGAAACCTGAGCCTAACCTATGAATATCTCCTGGGGGGAAGTGGGGCTCAGCAATTCTTTTCTCTTGTCCTGTGTTTTTGGGGTTTGAGCACTGTGCCAGGAAAAGTCAAGGCTGGGAGGATGGCAGCCTATTGATTTGGGGAGAAGGAAAGTGAAACAGGAAACTCTCCTGCCTACCATGTGCTCAGCACCTCATGTCCATTGTTCCATGCAGTCATCACAACAATCCCATGCAATTGGTATTAATATTATGCCCATTTCATAGCTAAAGAGACTGAGGTTCAAAAATATAAGTAACTTGCCCAAGATTACCCAGCCATTTCAGCGGCAGAGCACAGTTTTGACCTCAAGTCTGCCTGACTTCAAAGTTTGTATCTGTCACAATATTACTTTGACTCCTCACCGTGACCACCTGCTAAGAGCTTATAATGGGCCAGGCAGTGTATTAGGCTCTGTGTCTATCTAATACAGTCTTCTCCTTGATTCACAGAGAAGGAATAGAGGTTCAAAGAGGTGACAGACCTAAGCTCACACAACTGGTACACTTGGGGTCAGCACTAGAACACCCTGTTTGTCTTGAGTCCTCGCCTTCCTGGGTGACAATGAAGGAGGAAGAAAGAGTAGTCGGTCCCCTTGCCCTCTTTATAGTTAACACATCATTTCCACATACAGCTATTCCATTTTCCCCTCAAATGGAATTTGAGGCAGGCATTTATAATACTATTTCCATTTTTTTCATATAAAAAAACAAGTTCAGAAAGGCTAAGTGGCTTTCCCTATAATACTTAACTAGTAAGTCATGAGGAAGGGCCACGTCTTTGGTCTTTTGACTATAAATTGAATTCACCCATTCATTCAACATCGGTTGAACTCTTCTCGTGTGTCAAACTTTGTATTAAGAACTGGGACCAAGAAGCACAGAGCTGGCTCTCAAGGAGCTCACAGTCTAATAGGGGATGCAGCCAGAAAAACCCCAGACAATGTCAGTGGGAAGTAACCAACACTTACTCTTGGTTAACAGGTCCCAGCATTCTGATGGGGATGTAGGACTGAGGTCTCACTTGGCAGAACGATTAAGGTACCAATAGAGGGAACTCCTTGTTACTCTCCAGCCTTTGCTGACAGCTAGTCGACATGTGTATGTGTGAAAAGTTAAGTGTAGCCAAGTTCCCACTGAGGCAAAGAGGGAATTAATTACTGGATGGATGGATAATTCTTTTCAGGGGTTCATTACTTCAAATGTCTTTACATGTTCATGATCAAGGCACCGTGCTTCTCTACTTCTAACCTCTCAGAAAAGGCTTTTAGGCCAGAGAAGGAAGCTTGCATTCTTGATGGGGTAAGAAAAGAAAGAATTTGGGATTGTGAAAGAATGGTAAAGAGGGGAAGAACACAGCTTTGCACGGGCTCTAATAACAAAAGAAAAGGCTCTGATGAGAAAAAAACAAAGTAATATTTTCATAAAAATTCCTTTTGGAAGACAGCCAGACAGGCCAGGTCAACTCTAGCCTTGGAGGCCATCCTCTGTGACTATTTTGGGATTTCCAAGAGGGAAAGCCACAGGGATGAAGCACAGCTGAAGAAGATGAAGCCAAGAGTTTCATCAGCAAAGACTTCATCTTGACTTGTTTTGCAGGGGAAACAAAGGTGGGGAGGCCCTGTGCTTTCCCTCAGGGATGTGTCAAATATTCAAAAATATTAATTTTGGAACAACAGTGCCTATGATTTTGAAAACAAGAAACTAAGCCAGAGATATAGTTGATTGGATTGGCAAAAAAGTCTCTCTGAGTCCCCTGAGGATGCCCATTCCAAGTCCCCACAGGCCTTCAGTAGAAAATCAAAATGACACGATATACAGCCAGATGGCCTGCAGCCTCGGGGTACCTCCAAATAACTAACACAAACCATTTAGCATATTGGGGGAGCCCAGAATTTTTAATAATTACAAAGGAAATCAAAGCTTTATCTGACTATCCACAAACTTTTTGCTACAAGTCTAGGTATTATGTTCTCATTCTTGCACCTGGCCCTTCCAGAATACAGGGATGGCTCCATACTATAGTGTCCCCAGCATGTGTATGCACTTGGATGCCCTGTTTCCCTTTCACAAATGCCAGGTTTACTCCTACTGTGCAGTAGCCTCTCAGAGTCACCAGCGCTAGGCTTCGCCTTCATTCCTGTGTCTGCTCAGTTCAAAGTTTGCCTGCACAACTCAGGAACTTCTGCCTTAATAGTGGCTCATCTGAATGTATACATGTGTAAAAAACAATTGTGGCTTGATGTGTTCATTCAAGAATTAGTCATATTTTTAAACTCTGGATTCAATGCATTAACTCAAAAGAATGACTACATGCTGATGGAACTTTGAAGAACAGGGCAGATGAGAGAGGGTGTCTGAAAGCAAAAGGTGTCTTCCTTATCTCTTTACATTATAACACAGAGATAGCTACTTGATCCGCTTCTGGGTAAATTCAACTCTACTTCCATGAATACACTTAGGAAAATATTTTGGTCACTCATAATAAGATTTATAAACTTGTGGAATCCCATTACACAGGAAGAAAAAAAATCTGTTAGTGTCTTGATATATTTTCTTCGAGTCCTGGATGCTAGGACTCAATATTGTAAAAAAAAATGTCAAATTTCCACAAATTAATTTGTAAATTCAAAGGGTAGTGAGATAGATACATGATAAAGCAAAAAGGTAAAATGTTAATGGTGAATCAAAATGATGGGTATGAATGTATTCACTGTAAAAATTTTTTCAACTTTTTCATATGTTTAACATTTTTATAATAAAATGTTGGGGGAAAATATGATATTGTTGTGACCACAATTACAGAAAAATATTTGTCCCCCAACTCTTGCTTTAGGATGAACTTTTAAAATTGGAATTACTGAGTCAAAAGTGTGAGTATTTAAAGGTTCTTTTACTCACATGAAAATACTTCTCCAAACGTTGGTTCCGAGTTATACTCTCACTGGTAGACTATCTGAGACCATTGAGATAGCATTTTTTAAAATTATGAACAACTTTAATGAGTTATAATTTATATACAGTGAAATTCACAGATCTTACATGTATAGCTGAATGAGTTTGTATAAATGTGTACACCTGTGTAGCCAACACCCTTAACAAGATATAGAACATTTCTATCACCCCAGAGAATTCCTTCTTGCCACCTATGCCCTGCATGCCCAACCCCAGGCAACTGCAGGATTAGACTTATCTTTTTAGAGTTTCTTATAAACTGAGTGATAGGGTACATATTTTTCTGAGTCTGTCTTCTTTGCTCTGCATGTTTTAAAGTAGTTTGTTCCTTTTTATTGTTGAGTAGCATTTCATTGTGCAGATAAGTATGATCTTTATTAATTGTCTTCTTAATGGACATGAGGATAGCATTTTAAATTAAAAAGATACAATTCAGTATATATATATTTTTATTATGTTATGTTAATCACCATACATTACATAATTAGTTTTTGATGTAGTGTTCCATGATTCACTGTTTGTGTATAACACCCAATGCTCCATTCAGTATGTGCCCTCTTTAATACCCATTACCAGGCTAACTCATCCCCCAAGCCCCCTCCCCTCTAGAACCCTCAGTTTGTTTCTCAGAGTCCATAGTCTCTCATGGTTCGTCTCCTCCTCTGATTTCCCCCCTTTATTTTTTCTTTCCTGGTATCTTCTTAATTTCTTTTCTTTCTTTTTTTTTAACAAATAATGTATTATTTGTTTCAGAGTTACAGGTCTGTGATTCAACAGTCTTACACAATTCACAGCACTCACCATAGCACATACCCTCCCCAATGTCCATCACCCAGACCCCCAATCCCTCCCACACCCCACCACTCCAGCAACCTCAATTTGTTTCCTGAGATTAAGAATTCCTCAGATGAGAGAGCCTGCTCAACAGTGATGAATGTGAAGGAAATTTTGACTGCTAAATAAAATTCCCACAGGAAAAAAAAAAAGAATTCCTCATATCAGTGAGGTCATATGATACATGTCTTTCTCTGACTGACTTATTTCACTCAGCATAACACCCTCCAGTTCCATCCACGTCGTTGCAAATGGCAAGATCTCATTCCTTTTGATGGCTGCATAATATTCCATTGTATATATATACCACCTCTTCTTCCATTCATCTGTCGATGGACATCTTGGCTCTTTCCACAGTTTGGCTATTGTGGACATTGCTGCTATAAACATCGGGGTGCATGTACCGCTTCGGATCCCTACATTTGTATCTTTGGGGTAAATACCCAGTAGTGCAATTGCTGGGTCGTAGGGTAGCTCTATTTTCAACTTTTTGAGGAACCTCCATACTGTTTTCCAGACTGGTTGCACCAGCTTGCATTCCCACCAACAATGTAGGAGGGTTCCCCTTTCTCCGCATCCCCGCCAATATCTGTCATTTCCTGACTTGTTAATTTTAGCCATTCTGACTGGTGTGAGGTGGTATCTCATTGAGGTTTTGATTTGGATTTCCCTGATGCTGAGCGATGTTGAGCACGTTTTCATGTGTCTGTTGGCCATTTGGATGTCTTCTTTGGAAAAATGTCTGTTCATGTCTTCTGCCCATTTCTTGATCGGATTATTTGTTCTTTGGGTGTTGAGTTTGATAAGTTCTTTATAGATTTTGGATACTAGCCCTTTATCTGATATGTCATTTGCAAATATCTTCTCCCATTCTGTCGGTTGTCTTTTAGTTTTGTGGACTGTTTCTTTTGCTGTGCAAAAGCTTTTTATTTTGATGAAATCCTAATAGTTCATTTTTGCCCTTGCTTCCCTTGCCTTTGGTGATGTTTCTAGGAAGAAGTTGCTGTGGCTGAGTTCGAAGAGGTTGCTGTCTGTGTTCTCCTTTAGGATTTTGATGGACTCCTATCTCACACTGAGGCCTTTCAACCATTTTGAGTCTATTTTTGTGTGTGGTGTAAGGAAATGGTCCAGTTTCATTCTTCTGCATGTGGCTGTCCGATTTTCCCAACACCATTTGTTGATGAGACTGTCTTTTTTCCATTGGACATTCTCTCCTGCTTTGTCAAAGATGAGTTGACCATAGAGTTGAGTGTCCATTTCTGGGGTCTCTATTCTGTTCCATTGATCTATGTGTCTCTTTTTGTGCTGGTACCATACTGTCTTGATGATGACGGCTTTGTAATAGAGCTGGAAGTCCGGAATTGTGATGCTGCCAGCTTTGCTTTTCTTTTTCAACATTCCTCTGGCTATTCGGGGTCTTTTCTGGTTCCATACAAATTTTAGGATTATTTGTTCCATTTCTTTGAAAAAAGTGGATGGTATTTTGATGGGGATTGCATTGAATGTGTAGATTGCTCTAGGTAGCATAGACATTTTCACAACATTTGTTCTTCCATTTCTTTGTGTCTTCCTCAATTTCTTTCATGAGTATTTTATAGTTTTCTGAGTACAGATCCTTTGCCTCTTTGGTTAGATTTATTCCTAGGTATTTTATAGTTTTAGGTGCAACTGTAAATGAGATCGACTCCTTAATTTCTCTCTCTTCTGTCTTGTTGTTGGTGTATAGGAATGCCACTGATTTCTGTGCATTGATTTTATATCCTGCCACTTGTTCTAGCAGTTTTGGGGTGCAGTCTCTTGGGTTTTCCACATAAAGTATCATATCATCTGCAAAGAGTGAGAGTTTGACTTCCTCCTTGCCGATTTGGATGCCTTTGATTTCTTTTTGTTGTCTGATTGCTGTGGCTAGGACTTCTAATACTATGTTGAATAGCAGTGGTGATAGTGGACTTCCCTGTCACATTCCTGACCTTAGGGGGAAAGCTCTCAGCTTTTCCCCATTGAGAATGATATTCGCTGTAGGTTTTTCATAGATGGCTTTTATGATATTGAGGTATGTACCCTCTATCCTTATACTCTGAAGAGTTTTGATCAAGAAAGGATGCTGTACTTTGTCAAATGCTTTTTCTGCATCTATTGAGAGGATCATATGGTTCTTGTTCTTTCTTTTGTTAATATATTGTATCACATTGATTGACTTGCAGATGTTGAACCAACCTTGCGGCCCAGGGATAAATCCTACTTGGTTGTGGTGAATAATCCTTTTAATGTACTGTGGGATCCTATTGGCTAGTATTTTGGTGAGAATGTTTGCGTCCATGTTCATCAAGGATATTGGTCTGTAATTCTCCTTTTGAATGGGGTCTTTGTCTGGTTTGGGGATCAAGGTAATGGTGGCCTCATAAAACGAGTTTGGAAGTTTTCCTTCCATTTCTATTTTTTGGAACAGTTTCAGGACAATAGGTATTAATTCTTCTTTAAATGTTTGGTAGAATTCCCCTGGGAAGCCATCTGGCCCTGGGCTTATTTTGTTGGGAGATTTTTGATGACTGCTTCAGTTTCCTTACTGGTTATAGGTCTGTTCAGGTTTTCTATTTCTTCCTGGTTCAGTTTTGGTAGTTGATATATCTCTAGGAATGCATCCATTTCTTCCAGGTTCTCTAATTTGCTGGCATAGGGTTGCTCATAATATGTTCTTATAATTGTTTGTATTTCTTTGGTGTTGGTTGTGATCTCTCCTCTTTCATTCATGATTTTGTTTAGTTGGGTCATTTCTCTTTTCTTTTTGATAAGTCTGGCCAGGGGTTTATCAATCTTGTTAATTCTTTCAAAGAACCAGCTCCTAGTTTCGTTGATCTGTTATACTGTTCTTTTGGTTTCTAGTTCATTGATTTCTGCTCTGATCTTTATTATTTCTCTTCTCCTGCTGGGTTTAGGCTTTATTTGCTGTTCTCTCTCCAGCTCCTTTAGATGTAGGGTTAGGTTGTGTATTTGAGACCTTTCTTGTTTCTTGAGAAAGGCTTGGATTGCTATATACTTTCCTCTCAGGACTGCCTTTGCTGTATCCCAAAGATTTTGAACAGTTGTGTTTTCATTTTCATTGGTTTCCATGATTTTTTTAAATTTTTCTTTAATTTCCTGGTTGACCCATTCATTCTTTAGTAGGATGCTCTTGAGCTTCCACGTATATGAGTTCTTATTGACATTCCTCTTGTGATTGAGTTCTAGTTTCAAAGCATTGTGGTCTGAAAATATGCAGGGAATGATCCCAATCTTTTGGTACCAGTTGAGACCTGATATGTGACCTAGGATGTGATCTATTCTGTAGAATGTTCCATGGGCACTAGAGAAGAATGTGTATTCTGTTGCTTTGGGATGGAATGTTCTGAAGATATCTGTGAAGTCCATTTGGTTCAGTGTGTCATTTACAGTCTTTATTTCCTTGTTGATCTTTTGCTTAGATGATCTGTCCATTTCAGTCAGGGGGGTGTTAAAGTCCCCCACTATTATTGTATTGTTGTTGATGTGTTTCTTTGCTTTTATTATTAATTGCTTTATATAATTGGCTGCTCCCATGTTAGGGGCATAGATATTTACAATTATTAGTCATCTTGTCAGTTAGATCCTTTAAGTAGGATATAGTGTCCTTCCTCATCTCTTATTACAGTCTTTGTTTTAAAATCTAATTTGTCTGATATAAGGATTGCCATCCCAGCTTTCTTTTGGTGTCCATTAGCATGGTAAATGGTTTTCCACCCCCTCACTTTCAATCTGGGGGTGTCTTTGGGTCTGAAATGAGTCTCTTGCAGACAGCATATTGATAGGTCTTGTTTTTTTATCCAATCTGTTAGCCCGTGTCTTTTGATTGGGGCATTTAGCCCATTTACATTCAGGGTAACTATTGAAAGATATGAATTTAGTGCCATGTATTGCCATTGTATCAGGTGACTGTTACTGTATATTTTCTGTGTTCCTTTCTGGTCTATGTTGCTCTTAGGCTCTCCCCTTGCCTAGAGGACTCCTTTCAATATTTCTTGGAGGGCTGGTTTCGTGTTTGTAAATTCCTTTAGTTTTTGTTTGTCCTGGAAGCTTTTTATCTCTCCTTCTATTTTCAATGACAGCCTCGCTGGATATAGTATTCTTGGCTGCATATTTTTCTCGTTCAGTGCTCTGAATATATCATGCCAGTCCTTTCTGGCCTGCCAGGTCTCTGTGGATAGGTCTGTTGCCAATCTAATGTTTCTACCATTGTAGATTACAGATCTCTTCTCCCGAGCTGCTTTCAAGATTTTCTCTTTTTCTCTGAGACTCGTGAGTTTTACTATTAGATGTCGGGGTGTTGACTTATTTTTATTGATTTTGAGAGGGGTTCTCTGTGCCTCCTGGATTTTGATGCCTGTTTCCTTCATCAAATCTGCTATAATTTGGTCCCAGTATATTTCTGCCCCCCTCTCGCTTCTTCTTCTGGGATCCCAATTATTCTAATGTTGTTTCATCTTATGGTATCGCTTATCTCTTGAATTCTGCCCTCGTGATCCAGTAGTTGTTTATCTCTCTTTTTCTCAGCTTCTTTATTTTCCATCATTTGGTCTTCTATATCACTGAATCTCTCTTCTGCCTCATTTATCCTAGCAGTTTGCACCCCCATTTTTGATTGCACCTCATTAATAGCCAATAGCCTTTGTGATTTCGACTTGGTTAGATTTTAGTTCTTTTATTTCTCCAGAAAGGGTTTCTCTAATATCTTCCATGCTTTTTTCAAGCCCAGCTAGTATCTTTAAAGTCATGATTCTTAACTCTAGTTCTGACATTGTACTAATGTTAATATTGATTAGGTCCCTGGCAGTTGGTACTGCTTCTTGTTCTTTTTTTCAGGTGATTTTTTTCTGTCTTGTCATTTTGTCCAGAGGAGACTAGATGAATGAGAGAACAAAATGCTAACAGGGTAACAATGTCCCCAGAAAAATATACACTAAACAAATCAGAAGAAACCTGAAACTGGGGGAAAAGAAAGGGAAAGAAAGAAAAAAAAAGAAATAGATAAAGATAAAACCAACCAAACAAACAAACAACAACAAAAATCACCAGAATATGATCAAAATGATCAGGCTGGTGTATAGATCAGTGCCACACACTAGATTTTGGGCGTATTCTGGTCTGTTAGAAGAAAGTGCCTCCCAAAATTTTAAAGAAAGAAAAACTTATATATGTACAAAAATAAGGGTTAATACAATGAAGGGATGGAATATGACTGTAAAGATGAAAATTATAAAAGATTTTATAAAAGGAATTGATAAGATAAGTTGTTTGAAAAAAGAAAGAAGAGGGTTAAAAAAAAGGGAGAGAATGTGATCAGGCAGGACACTAGAACAAAGCCATGCACTAGAGATTAGGGTATATTTTGGTCTGTTAGAAGAAACTGTATCCCAAAATTTTAAAGTGAGAACAACTTACATATATATACCAAAAATAGGGTTAACTACTATGAAGGGATAGAATATGACTTAAAAATGAAAAATAAGAAAGATTTTAGGGATTGATAAGATGTTGGTTGTAAAAGGGAAAAAGAAAAATTCAAAAAAAAAAGAAAGTTAAAAAAATTACCTTTGAAAGACTAAAGAATCATGGGGAAAAAGCCATGGATTCTATGTGCAGTATTCCCCTAGCGCTGGAGTTGTGCCATTCTCATTGATCGGTAAACTTGGTCTTGGCTGGCTGTTCTTGCTGATCTTCTGGGGGAGGGGCCTGTTGCCATGGTTCCCAAATGTCTTTGCTGGAGGTGGAATTGCCCCGCCCTTGTTGGTCTGGGCTAAGTAATCTCCTAGGGTTTGCTCTCGGGAGCTTTTTATTCCCTGCATGCTTTCCGTACAGCTTTGGAGGTCGAGAGTGAAATGGTGGCCTCCTAATCTCTGCCCAGAGGAGCTGAGAACTCGGGCCCCAACTCCTCAGTGTGCCCCCAGAGAAAAGCAGTCAGTCACTCCTGTCTCCCCGATCTCTGGCCACACTCGGTGCTCACCTGACCTGTGATCCAGCATTTCTATCTCTGGCTCCCGACCCCGTGTGGAGTCTTCAAACCCAGCAGATCCCTGCGATGCACTCCCACGCCACTCCTCCCTGGGGGAGGAAGGGGAGTCTCCCCAGATCTGCTGTTTATTGGGTCCCTGCTGGAAGAGCAGTGCCCTGACTGTGCCTTGGATCACGGTTTATGGCAACCTCGAGCTGAGAGCCCATGCCTCGGCTCTGTCTCTGCAGCCGGCTTCCCTGCTCCAATACCTGGGAGCTCTGCTGCACTCAGGCACTCCTGGTCTTTCTGTGACCCCGAGGGTCCTGAGACCACACTGTCTCAGTGAGGGTTCCAACCCCCGCTTAGCCACTGGAGCAAAGTCCCTCAGCGGAGCTGACTTCCAAAAGTCCCGATTTTGTGCTCCATTGCTCTGTCACTTGCTGGTAACAGCCAATGGAGGCCCCCTCCCCTGCCATCTATCTTCCCGAATATTGCCTCGGATTCACTTCTCCGCATGTCCTACCTTCCAGAAAGTGGTCACTTTCCTGTTCAGAGAGTTGCTGCTATTCTTTTCTCCAATCTCCTGTTGAGTTCATAGGTTTTCAGAATGGTTTTATCCCTACCTAGCTGTAATCCTGGGACCAGACGAAATTTAGGTCTCCTACTCCTCTGCCATCTTGCTTCTCCCCCCAATTCAGTATATTTTTATACCATTCATATGAGAGAGTAAATTGTGTGCATTTGACCAAGGTCTTTTGAAGTCAATGCCTGTGCACAACTAATAATAATAATAATAATAATAATAATAATAATAATAATAATGTGTAGTGGGTGTTTGGGCACTGAGGGCAAAACTGCAGGCCATTGGAGGCTAGACTTGTTCCTGACACAAAAACTATCTTCATCCATACTGTATTTCTCTTAAAAGCATATAAGTGATTGCTAATTCTGTGGCCAATTTCTACTTTCCTTCTGTGGTATATATTTCAAACAGCATATGAAAATTTCCTATGAGGAAAAGTTCATTTTATCTTTTCTCTAAACATGTCACTACAACTTAATTAATTGTCGATGAATTCTACTTTTAATTCTCATGGAATTAGGTTTATATAAGAAATGAAAGGCATCCAGTCAAAAATCACAAGGTAGTATTTCAGAATTTTAGGACTGGAGGGGACCCTTGCAGTCACCTAGTTCAAATTCCTTATTGTTCAAGTAAAGAAAGTGAAGTCCAGAGAGATTGGGTGCTTTGTCAAAGGTCTCACACCTGGTTGTACCAGGTGCCTTTCTGTAGGCTTAGGCCACCAGGCCTTAACATAACTCAGGTTCTCTGAACCATGAATGGTTTTCTGGGGCCCAGGGAAGTCATCAAGACCAAATTGGGAATGTGTTCCCCTCTTCCCTGATAGTGCACTTACCTTTCAGTACAAAGACCCAAGCCTCCCTGTTCTTTGCTGTATGTGTATGTCTCAGAATTGGGCCATTCCATGAGTCTAGCCTCATCCTTAAGTAGCAAACCAAGAATGTGTCAAGTTCAACACCCATTAAGCTTAAGAATTTTTTATTTTTTTGGAAAATTTTATGTTTTTATAGCAGCTGCAATTATTCAGAATCGCACACATTCAGAACTAGAAATGCCCTCGAATTCAGCAAAGGCAATAACAAAAAGAGATTTTTATTAAATACCCAGCTCATAGCAATAAATTCAATCTTAGAGACATTGTTAGAAATAAATAATTTCCCCAATGAAAAAAGGAGTGATAGAGCTGACGCAGGCAAAGGCTGGTCTCTATATTAGATACCCATAAAACAGGATGGTGAATGACAGTGTTCACATGAAGCTTTGGTGCAGTCTCAAGCTATTAGATGACACAAACTTACTGTTAATGGAAAAATCCTGGGTGCAAGTTTGCATTAGCATAATGAGGCACCAAGTTGTCCCTGGCTTTGTGTTTTGCATTATTCTTGGGTAAGGGCTTAGCAACACTTCTTTGATGGTAGAAGAGGGGAATGTGCTTCCAACTCACAGCCAGCTATTTGTTAGATTCTTAAGTAGGTTAGCGATCCCCAACTTGTTCAGGGAAATACCTAGAAGCCATGATGCTCTATGTAAAGAAAGTATCACAGAACACTGATCTATTTCATTCTATCAAATATATATGAACATTTTCCACTAGCAGAAAAGATGTCACTGTCATATATAAAGCAATGTGAAGTTATAGCCACAGTACACTATGCACAGAAAAGCAAGGTATTATGCTAAGCACTTCTGGTTGTTTACACATTCTTTCTGTTTTTTTCCAAGTGAGCAAATCTCAAGGCAAATTAAAAAAGAAGATTCTATTCACTCTTTTATTTTCCAGTGAAATATGAGAACAGAGCCACTATTTAAGGAGCTGAACACTTGTGCCCAATACTCCGTTGAGATTCGGCTTGACGACTACTATTTTAGAAGAAAATATTCTCCTTGAAGGGCCCTGATTCTCCTTTCTCCTTCTCCTTCATTATCCATCCTTCACTTAAGGCACAAAACACCCTAAGTCTCTTTCTACTACCCCCTTTAAAAAATGATTATTATTCAATAAATTCCTTTGTGATGAGATATAAATTATCATTAGGGCACAATGTTTTGTTTTGTTTTTAGCAGATCCAAGGAGATTTATTTTTGTTTAAATAAGAATAAATAGTCTTAAATCCAAGGAATGAAGCTGTAATTGTAGGCATCAGTGAAAAAGGTAAGGAGCTAAATGGCAGCCCATGAGGACATGGAAAGGTGAGAGCACTGTCACAAGAGGTGAAGTCAACATTGCACATGCCAAGAAGAAATGGCTGAGCACTGAAGGATGTAAAGCTACGTAAGGAAAAGAAGCTGTAGGAAAAGCTATTTCATCTTAGGGTGGCTTGCCTAAAGCTTATACTCCCGCATTCGGATGTAGTACTGCTTAATGAAGGATTGTTTGAAATTTAGATATTGGTGGAGTTTCACTTTTTTCCATCTGAAACTGGAGTCTCACTGCCCATTTCTCTGTATTCAGAGACTTCTGCTTGGATTGATTATTCTTTTAATTAGTATTATTTTTTTAACTTGTCATTTTGAACTAATTTTAGATTCATGAAAATTTGTAAAATAGTACAAGAATTTTGTTCTACCCTTGACATAGTTTTCTCAAATGTTACATTTTATATAACCACAGTACAATTATCAAAACAAGGACAAACAGAACAAAACAAAACGCCAATCCTGATACAATGCTACTAATGAATCTACAGAGAAAGCTTATTCAAATTTCACCCACTAATATCCTTTTTTTGGTCCAGGATCCATTTAGTTGTCACATCTCTGTAGCCTCATCCAGTCTGGGACAGTTCCTCAGTCTTTCTTTGTTTCTCATGACCTTGAAATTTTCAGTGAGTTCTTCCATTTGGATTGTGTGATGCTTTCCTATGATTAAGTGAGGATGCTCATTTTTGGCAAGGATGCCACAAAAGGATTTCACCTCCTTCTCAGTGTGTTATATCAGGAGATATATTATGCTGAAATGTCTCACTGCTGCTGATGCCAACTTTGATGCCATGATTAAGGTGGTGACTTCCAAGTTTCTATACTAACTCACCGTTTTTCGCTTTGAAATTAATAAATCTTTTGTAGGGAGCTTTGAGAAAATGCAAATATCCTGTGTCTCATTGTACTTTTGTCTACAGACTTTAATACTCAGGATCATTTTGACAGCAACAATTATTACTGCAGTGCTTGACAAATGGTGATCTTCTGTAGCTTGCTTTCTCTCTTTCCCTCTTTCTTTCCCCTTCCCTTCCCTTGCTTCTCTCCTTCCATTCCTCCCTCCCTTCCTCCTTCCCTTCCACCTTCCCTCCCTCTCTATTTTTCTTTCTTTCTGTTTAAATTGTCTCTATTTAGCCTTGGAGTTCTTTCAAGTTGGCTCCTATATCTTTTCAACATACCTCTATCATGTTTGAGTAGTTCCTTAATTTCTTGCACCGCAGAATATTCCAGGCTATTTCTATATTTTCCTTGCCCCAGCTCTGGAATTATTCATGTCTCCAAAGAGTCCTGGTTCCTTTTATTGGACAGTAGTATTTAGAAACCAAAACCTGGTGCTAGTTATACTCATTCTTCTGCCATTGCCTCTAGAGAGAGCAGAGAACTAGGAAATACATGTATGAACATATGTATACATGTTCATGTCTGTTACCTATCTCCATCTATCTATCAATAATCTATGACCTGTGAAAGGCTCTGAGTTCATACTGATACCTCTGATTCTAATTCAACACCACAGGCTTCTTTGTCTAGACTTCTCTCTTTATTCTCTCTTCTTCTCTTTTTTTGATGGATAAATCTGGCTCTCATTATCTGTAGTATATTTTTCTATTTGCTCAGTCCTAGAAAACACAAAAGATAGTTTCAAAACTCCTAACCCACACTCCTGTGCAAAACAAGTTTATTAGCTAGAGTACGTGTGTGCTACATTTTTGGGGGAGATTTAACTCTTAGAGTACACAGTCAAATACTGTCTTCCAAAGTTACTTAGGCTTGTTGTTTTCTTCAGTGTGCTTTGATTATTTGGTTATTCATTTTCATATAATTATGTTCATTGGTTACTATTTCTTTATGTTTTGAGTTTACTTCCCACACCTTAGTTCATTTAATTACTTATTTATTTGGGAGGTATATGAAACATTCCCATGGTTCTAAAATCCGAATTAAACAAAAGGATATACCCAGAGAAGTTTGGCTGATGGTTTACAATTAATATTATATACCAATTATTTATTTATATATGGATATTATTCCAGCCCCAGATGAATGCTCAATATTTGACTTCTCTGTCGTCATCTCAGGTAGTTTGTGGAGGGTAACTCTATATATATCCAAGGATTTATAAAAGTCTATATTTATATATTAATGGAAATCATTTTCTGCTTCAAAATGTTTTTACTCAATAGTCTACACTCAAAACCAATACCTCTACAGCACTCCAGACTGAGGTGAAGTCATTAGGAAGCTCTGTTAGCACCAGGATAAAAATATCCCACTTACAATTGCACCAAAAATAATAAGATACCTAGGAATAAACTTAACCAAAGAGGTGAAACACCTATACTCTGAAAACTATAAAACACTGATGAAAGAAATTGAAGATGACACAAAGAAATGGAAAGACATTCCATGCTCATGGATTGGAAGAACAAATGTTGCTAAAATACCTATACCACCCAAAGCAATCTACACATTCAATGTAATCCTTATCAAAATACCAACAGCATTTTTCACAGAGCTAGAATAAATAATACTAAAATTTGTATGGAACCACAAAGTCCCTGAATTTCCTAATGTTTCAAACTCTTGTTATCCATCTGAGAGTATCTGATCCACCTTGGCTGCCACAAATTCTGAGAAAAACGTAAACACAGGATCAAAACTCCAAACATGGGCTGTCTTCTTGATAAATGGCTATTCGTGTTCTTTCCTTTCCCTCAAACTACTGCTGACAATTTTCCCCAAATAACCAGAACAATTGGTTCAAAGCAAACATGAACCATTTAGTGAATAACAAATCCTCCCCAAATCCCTCCTGATCACAGACAGCATGGGTCAGTAGGAAAGTAGGATCCTTACTGGAGGAGATAGTATGGGGGAAGGGGGCTAATGACAGGCTCTGCCCAGAGAGTTAAACAGTGCCAAACTAGCTAGGTCATAGTCTCACAAATGCACGCACAATCTTGGTCTTTGTGTGTGTGTGTGTGTGTGTGTGTGTGTGTGTGTGTGTGTGTGCACCCCAGACTCTAGTATTATATGTACTATTATATGAATATATAATTCATTTATTTTTATATGAATATAACAGAAGATAAAGAAATCATGGTAAAACTGAAAGAATGATGAACTTCAGATAATTGTTTTTCCACAAAAGTTATTATTAATGATTCAACATACCCCTAATATTGAGGTGCCGTGTTCTGAGAAGCATTAGTCAGTTGGAATACTACACTGGAAAAATGTACTATTTAATGCCAGACAGTATGTAATAAGAGAATACCATTCTCTAGTATGGTATGTGAGGAAAATAATTCACCCGAGGTGTTTGCTAATTATGTTATTTTTACAATGTCACAATTTAAGCCATTTGAATCCTATTATTTGACTTCAATGTCATAGTTGCTCACTTCTAGTTCTGTGTTTAAATCACGTCTCTAATTTCTACCAGTCCTTGTATCATAGCCTCTCCTTTGCTGAGGTCTTGGTTAGCCAGATTTTTGTCCCCAAATATGTTTCTCTCAGTTCTGTAAGCATGAAAGCTTGTATCTCTCGCATTTGTACCTGGATGATCTTCGTCTAGCAGTGAAATTCTTCAGTTTCATTTTTGCTATCTGCGGGTTTTATAGACATTGCTCCACTGTCTCCTAGTATGGATTGCTGAAATGTCAGGTATGACACCAGTGTAATTTCTTCCCCCTTTTAAGTGGTTTTAATGTCTGTTTTGCTCCTGGCCTGGATGTTTTGACCTTTTTTCCTTCTCCTTCAAGTTCAGTAACTTTACTAAGATGTTTTTCCAAGTTCATGCCATTGTCTCTTTCTCCTAAGACACAGGTTTGACCTCCATGTCCAACACAGCTTTCTCCCCATCCTACATCCTTTCTGACCATTGGTCTTTTCCAGTCTTTTCTGCAGTAACTAAATTGGTAAGATGTGACCGGGCAGAATCTTGCCTCAGATAGCACCCAAATCCATCCTTTTTTGCCTCTGATGTAGGTAGGGGTTTGGGATTCTCATGGGGACTCTCTAGGCACCTGTACACGTTCAGTGCATGGGGTTAACAGTCCATGGAGGTAACCTGGACTAAGTAAGTATGGTGCATAAATGCTGCCCCCTTCCACCTTGAGTGCACACCCCATTCAGTGGCTCTGAGAGTCCCACAGCAGTGCCCGATTTGAGAAAACCCACACTGGCTTGCCTTCCTTTTCTCTTTAATTCCTCCAAAGTCCTCTCCTATTGGCTGGGACTATTTCCCCAAATAGCTGCCTGCATACAGACCTAGTCTCAGCTTCTGCTTTCTGAGAGAAAATTTATTCCTAAAAATATATCATAGATCTGCAACATTTTGTTCATTCTTCTTTTTTTCTGGTTTTCTCCTCTATAAATGTGTTCCTATCTTCACTTTTTTCCTCCCACTGCATTTATTGACATCTCCTCAAGCCTGCCCTGAGTTTTGAAACAAATTTTTGCAGTCCAAAATGTCTTAAATCTTTGAAATGTTATTCTTTTTCTCTTTTATTTCTTTCCAGAGTTCTGCCTGTCTACTTTTTACTCCTTTTGATAGGTTATCCTCTCTTCTTTGAATTCTTGTTTCTCCCATTTGTGTCTTTTTGTTTTAACTTTCAAAGGATCATGATACATGTAAAGGGAATTAATTTCATGACATATGTACTTCATGTGCTTTTCCTTATGTTCCTTTCTTTTTTAAAAAAATAAAATCATTGCTTTCTATATGCTTAGTTCCCTTGTTGGTTTCTTTCTGCATAAATGTCATTTTTAATGAGTCCACAATCTGCTAGAGAAGTGTGGGAAGGAGGGGAGTGTGAACAAGGGATGCCATCCGTATTTTGGGGTCTATGTTACTTCCCTCTCCTTGAATGACCATCTCAGTTCAGTTTCAACATGCAGATGGATTATGTAGTTTCCAGCAATGCCATTTATACCGTTCCCTGCATTGCATTCTCATGGGCTCTATTTTTCTTCCTCTATTCACCTTGTTTATACCTCTAGCAGCCTCTCTCAGTTAGGAGCCTGGATTGAGATGGTAGCTATGCTCCTTGTGTTATTTTGTGGTATTTAACTGGGCATCTAAAGAGACAATCCTTGATTTTCCAAGGGCCAGTACCAACCCCTAGAGTTCATTGCCCTAATTAAAAAATTACAGAGGATTTTCAGGTTCCCAAATTGTGGTCCCTAGCCAATAACATCAGCATTACCTATGAACCTGTAAGAAATGCAGATTCTCAAGTGTCATCTGTTGAGTAAGAAACGCTGGGGGTGGGACTCAATTTTCTGTACCTTAAGAAACTCCTTAATTGGTTCTGATGCATACTAAAATTTGAGAACCACTCTTTAGAAGAATCTCTTCCTCAAAACAAAGGTGGGGAGCATTTGTCTTTTTTTTCTCTTTAAATTTTTTATTGTTATGTTAATCACCATACATTACATCATTAGTTTTTGATGTAGTGTTCCATGATTCATTGTGCATAACACCCAGTGCTCCATGCAGAACGTGCCCTCTTTAATACCCATCACCAGGCTAACCCATCTCCCCACCCCCTCCCCTCTAGACCCCTCAGTTTGTTTTTCAGAGTCCATCTTCTCTTATGGTTTGTCTCCCCCTCCAGTTTCCTCCCCTTCATTCTTCCCCTCCTGCTATCTTCTTCTTTTTTTTTCTTAACATATATTGCATTATTTGTTTCACAGGTACAGATCTGTGATTCAACAGTCTTGCACAATTCACAGTGCTCACCATAGCACATACCCTCCCCAATATCTATCACCCAGCCACCCTATTCCGCCCACCCCACCCCCACTCCAGCAACCCTCAGTTTGTTTCCTGAGATTAAGAATTCCTCATATCAGTGAGGTCATATGATACATGTCTTTCTCTGATTGAGTTATTTCACTCAGTATAACATCCTCCAGTTCTATCCACGTCAATGCAGATGGCAAGATCTCATTCCTTTTGATGGCTGCATAATATTCCATTGTGTATATATACCACATCTTCTTTATCCATTCATCTGTCGATTGACATCTTGGCTCTTTCCACAGTTTGGCTATTGTGGACATTGCTGCTATAAACATTGGGGTGCACGTACCCCTTCGGATCCCTACATTTGTATCTTTGTGGTAAATACCCGGAGTGCAATTGCTGGGTCGTAGGGTAGCTCTATTTTCAACTTTTTGAGGAACCTCCATACTCTTTTCCAGAGTGGCTGCACCAGCTTGCATTCCCACCAACAGTGTAGGAGGGGGGGACCATTTGTCTTAATTCTCAGCATCTTTCCTCATTTTGGTCCAAATTACACAGCATTTGGGGCTTAGAATTGTAACTTAGGTTTCTGTTTTTTTTTTTTTTTTTTTTAGTTGCTTTTAGTCTGACTCAAGGGAGAAGGCAGGAATAAAAAAAATATACTTAAACCCACACTTTTTAACTGGAATTCTAAGTCACTGATCTGAAAGGCAAGTTTCATGGAAAAGTATGGGACCTGGACCTAGAGGCTAGAGACCCAGCTCTGGTCCCACTTCTGCATCTGATTAGTTTGTAACCTCTGACAAGCCACTTGACCTCCTCAGGCTCCTTTGGGCATGTAAACTCCATGGCTTTGAGCAACAAAAGTGCTCCTTGTGTTTTTTCCTTAGCTCAAGTTTAAGTGCCTCCAGTGATAAGGTTTCTGTTTCCTCTCCTATGACATGTCATCACTGGAGAGAGCTCACTGCCACAGCTTTGAAGCCTGAACTAGTTCTAGTCTTAATTCAGACTTGTTCATGTTCAGAGATAGTGATCCTTTCCTCCAAGTCAGGGCAATGTATTCAAATTTCAAGTCTTCATCAAAGCTGTGGGCCTGCTTTCCATTTGTCCATAGCTCTACTATTTTAGGGGTAGAAAGTTCAGGAGGAGAACAAGCTGACTCCTGCTAGCAAATTGTGAGACTGGTCCAAGGCCCTGTGAAATCTGTGTGCTATTTCTGACTTTTCCTGTGCCTTATCGCATTTTAAATTGAGATCATCACATGCCTTTTTCTTGGCTGGATGATTTGTTAGAAATTTACCATAGCTCTTGGCTAGGCTGTGGCAAACAGCAGGACACCCACAAACAAAAATGACCCACCCAGTCATTTCAAGCACTCCTGCTCCTAACATCCAAATGGATTCATTTATTCCATTTTGTTGGTCACAATTAAGTTTCTAGGAAAACACTACTTGAAGTGTGTCTTGTCTATTGGCCAATCCACAACTCGTTGTTACCAATTTGCTAGAAGAGTGGTCCAAGGAGAGTAAGTGTTTAGAAACTTGTATAGCAGTTAGTACCATGACATCTGAGCAGGTCGTCAGTTGAGTAGTCTCACTGAGCAGGGTATATGCCAATGTGAGTGGGATTAAACTCAGGAAGTGAGCTGCATATGTCTTGAGTTATCAGGTCAGCCAGGACTGGTTACATAATTTTCAGGGCCCTATGCAAAATTAAAATGTGGGTCCCTTGTTAAAAAATTAAGACTTTCAAGATGGCAGCAGCAGAGCATTGAAGCAAGTGAGGGGTCCTTCTAAGTACTGGGCTTTGTGCGAATGTGCAGGTCACACACTCATGAAGCCAGCCTGCCCACTTTGTAGGCTTTTGTTATAACTTGTGATATTTTAAGGTTAAATTGTCATCTATAAACCAAAAGTGTATAAATATCTGAGAAAATGTAAGCATATTTTCTTATAACTTACTGTTTTTGTTTTCAATTTTAATTTTAATTTAACTCAATTTAATTTGAACTCAAGCCTCTTTTTCAATTTATGGTTTAGCATTATTAGACAAATTAAGATTGTAAGAAATGTGTCTTATTAATTTTTAACTCTTATTTTCAGATTGTAAAAGTTTCCCTTTTTTTGTCAAGAAAAGACACACCTCTTCTGAAGGTGTCAGTGGTAGTAAAGCAAATAATGACAAAGGAAGTAATTTAAAAATTGAAAATCCAAGGAGTTTGTATTAGTTTGATTCAGAAATCTTATACTCCTTACATATTGGCTTCTATTTTGTAGTCATAATGGAGAGTAAAGTGTGTTATTGCAGAGATGTATTGGTTGATAAAGCAATGAAACCATCAAAGCATAAGTACCATTTATATATAAAACACAAAGAAGTAAGTTAAAAATCAAACAAGTATTTTTACAAAACAAAATGTATGAAATTAGCTCCTCCTAGTCATGATTCTTTGGAATGTTCTGTTACATTTAAATGCTGAAAGAGCATTGACTGCCTCAATATTTTATTTCATTCTGGTATGATTATAAATCCACCTTATCAAAAACTGGAGCTCTATCAAAAAATTCTCAGCATAAACTGAGATTTCCGAAGTATGATTACAGAATTTCAAAATTAAATCTTAGAAACCTTTTGAACTGTAGTCACTGAATTTTTTTGGTTACACCCTTACTTTTGGAGGGATATCTTCTAGCTTGTAAGAATTGTTTCCAATAACAATTGTGATTGTTAACATCACTTTTTAGTTGCAAGAGATTATATGCAGAGCCTTCATTATTTTTTTCTGTGAATAAAATCATGTGATTTGCAAAATAACAGTTTTATTTTTTTCTCTCTCCAATCTTTTTATGTTTTATTTCATCTTCTTTACTTACTCCGTTGGGAATGGGACTGCTAGTAAAATGTTAATAGGAGGGGTGGTAGTGAACATGCTGGTCTTGTTCTTGATCTGAAGGGGAAAGCTTTCAATATTTCACTACTTAGTATGATATTCACTTTAGATTTCTTTCTAGAAAATGACTTTATTTTTTAAAGAAAAAGGAAATTTCTTTCTGTTCTTAGTTTGTGCTTAATCCTGTTTAACCCACTGGATTTCAAATAAATACTTGTAGTGTTTGAAAAACTCCTTCTCCTTGGTAGGCTCTTGAATGCAGCTTTTGTCTCCTGAGTCCCTGAAATGACCACCACCTTCCAAAAACCCAGCAATCCCACTCCAACATGTGTACCCAAGAGAAACCAAAACTTACAATTTCACAAAAACTTCTATTCACAAGTTTTAAAAACTGGAAATAAATATCCTCAAATCATGAATGGGTCAACAAGACTGTAACATTTATACAATGAATTATACCTCAATAATAAAAAAGAACAAACTACCGATACAACAATATGGATAAATGTCAAATGCATTATCCTAAGTGAACAAAGCCATTCTCAAATGGCTACATACCAAGGATTTTATTGATAAGATATTCTGGAAAATCTAAGACTATAAGACAGAATCAGTATTTGCCAGGGTGACTCTGCCTCTATCCACCCAAAAGAAATTTGCAGCTGCAAATTGTCAACAATCAGTCGCCACTTGAATGTACTGTCTCATGGGAACCTGGGGCTTCTAGGGTAATCAGGGCATAAAGCTGTCTCATACTGGAGGATACCCCAGCCAACCTGCCCTGCCCCACCCTGGCAAGGCAATCAAGTTCCCTCTAGATATGCCTACAGAGGGAATAGGCACCATTGGGTAGGTAAGGGTTTGAAATGAGTCACCTGCCATGTTTCCACAAGAACTCTCTCAGGTGACCCTGCCTCTCCAGATTCATGTCCTGTGACAGACCCCTGGTTGCCATGAACCATGCCAAATGTACATGCTAGTATGACCCTCTCCTCAGGCCTTGGGCAGCTACATACCTTCAGGCCTATGGAGCCAGGGCATGGCCCCAACCACCTGCACATCCTCCTATATAGAGGGAGGCCCAGCCGCTCACCGATCTCTTTGAGGCAGCATCTGAAAATTGGCGACAGTTTGTTCCCATTTGGACTTGTGGCCTCCTGGGGACCCAGAGGCCTCTCCAGCAACCGGGGCATCCAGGTTTATCTTATTCAGAAGATACCCTGACCAGCCCTGGTGGGCCTGCCTTCGCAAGGCAGTGGAGTTCAGGCCAGATCTACCTCCGGGGGAAACAGGGCCCCTGAATAGATAAGGACTTTGGAAAACACAGATGTTTTGTGCTTAATGTTACTGAACTGTGCACTGAGAAATGCCTAAATGGTAAATTTTCTGTTGTATATATTACCAGAATTTTAAAAAATATTAAAAATGAAACATGTAGAACTGAATAATGATAGTAGTAAAACATAAAATGTATGGGACACAGGTAAAGAAATACTTGAGAAGACATTTTTACTTTGAAGACATTTTTTAGGGGCCAAGAACATTTTTTTAAATAAAAGTTATGCATTTGATTTAAGAAGTTTGTAATAGATCAAGAACAAGCCCCCAAAATAAGAAAGAAGCACGTAATTAAAAATAAATATAAGAACAGAAAAACCAATAAAAGAATAGTAACTTACACCTGAATCCAAGAAATCAGTAAAAAAACCTCAATAAGATAGATGAATCTCATAAAATTAATCAGGAGAAAAGATAAAAAATAAACATGTATGGAATTAAAAATGGAAAGATATATAGAAATAACAGAGATTTTATATACATATGTAAACTATTTTGAATACCTAATGCTTGTAAGTTTAAAAGGCTAAATAAAATGAATACATTCCAATGTATTTATAAAATGTCATATTGGCACAAGAAGAATAGAGGACCTGAGTAGATTTTTTTCTAAAAAAATACATTTTAAAGGTGATCAGAGACTTCTCTTTTTTAAAAAGTAAGCTTATATGGTTTTACAGGTAAATTCTACCATATTTTCAAGAAATTAGATCCTATCTTATTCAAGTTATCCCCCAAAAAGAACAAAAAATATGACACTGCCTATGCCATTTTTTGAGGCTATTTGAATCTTGATTCCCAAACTAGAAAAAGACAATACAAGAAAAGATTATGGCCCATTTAGCTTAAGAACATGGATGCAAAAATCCCAAGAACAATGCTAACTAATCAAATCCAACAGTGTATTTTAAAAATAAAAAATATGATCAAGAAAGGATTTCTCCTGTAATAGAAGGGCAATTTTTCATCAAAAAATCTATCATTGAAATCATAAGAAATCTTTGATTATCTCAAAGCAGAAAATTGTTATAGAAGGTTGAATATACACATATGTGTTTTAAAAATTAGCAAATTGGAACTATAAGAAAGCTTTCTCAACTAGTTATTATATGAATATAGAAATTTACAACAGTCTAATTCCTTTAAGCCTTGGAATAAGGCAAAGCTATTCATTTGGAATTATTATTTAATGTAGAAGTGAAGATGGGGATGAAATAAGAGGGAAATGGCATATGGATTGGAAAAAAAATAAAAAATCATTATTTGCAGATGATATGATTGTCAGCAGAACAATCAAAACTCTGACTACCAGCAAGAGAATTCAACAAGGTTATCAGGTGAAAGGTAAATTTACAAAAATCAGTAGCATTTATTTATAGTAACAATAACTAACTAGGAAAAACTATGTAGAATAAGATGACATTCACAATAGCAAGAAAAATAGATATAATGCCTAGGAAATAACCAAAAATAAAACTTTGTGGAGAAAGTTTTATCACCTTAATAAAGAGTAAGAGAGATAATCTGAGTAAGTGGAGAGACATTCCATGCATTTGGATGGAAGGCTTTTATGTTATAAAGATGTCAATTCTCCCCCAAATTAATTTATCAATTAAATGTAATCTCAATCAAAATTTCAAATTTATTTTTATATACTTTATATTTAAATGTTTATGGAGGACTAAGGGTCTGTAAATGGCTATGTCAGCATGAAAATTTAAGAATAAAATGGTAGGATTGATCTATCACATGTATGGCACACTACAAAGCTTGAGTAATTTAAAATTATAATACTGGTGTAAAACAAAACAAATAGACTGATAGAACAGGTTAGAGAGCCCAGAGACAAAGCCATTTGTACTGGGCAAATTAATATACAATAAATGTGGCTTTACAACTGAATGGAGAGAGGGAAGGTAAATTCTTTGACAGATATTAGGAAGTTGGCTCAAAATATGGAGAAAAATAAAACTCATTCCTAAATAAAGCTCTTATCACATGCAAAAGTGAACTACACTTTAAATTTAAAATTTTAAACATAAATAAATATTAAATCTATGTGGTTATGAAAAAAATGTGGGTGAATATTCTGGGATAGAATATTCTTTTTTAAAAATTTTTTTATTGTTGTGTTAATCACCATACATTACATCATTAGTTTTTGATGTAGTGTGCCATGATTCATTGTTTGTGCATAACACCCAGTGCTCCACGCAGAATGTGCCCTCTTTAATACCCATCACCAGGCTAACATATCCCCCCACCCCCCTCCCGTCTAGAACCCTCATTTTGTTTTTCAGAGTCCATCGTCTCTCATGGTTCGTCTCCCCCTCCGACTTACTCCCCTTCATTCTTCCCCTCCTGCTATCTTCTTCTTCTTCTTTTTTTTCTTAACATATAATGCATTATTTGTTTCAGAAGTACAGATCTGTGATTCAACCGTCTTGCACAATTCACAGCGCTCACCTTAGCACATACCCTCCCTGGGATAGTATATTCTTAAGCCAAACTTCAGAAGTGTGTAAGGCAAAATGATTTTATACAATGCACACACATATTATATATATCTGATATATTAAAATCAAGGTTTTCCATTTCATGAAAGACCCCTAGATAAAGTTGATAGATGAATGACACCATATTTCTGATGTCAAAAACTACCATGAAATTATTATTTGGAATTTATTAAAAATTCTTAATAATTAACTAGAAGAAATAAAAAAACACCAAATATATGAAAACATATTTGACAGAAGAGGAAGTCCCAAGGGCTAATAAGCACATGAAGGAACTCGTTACTCATAATCATGAGTGATCAGAGAAATACAGGCTAAAATAATGAGCTATTATTTAATATGTATTAGGCTGGTCCAGAAAAAGGGAGGGGGAGAGGGCTGAAAGGCCAAGTTCAATATCTTAACACTTATCCTGAACATCACACAGAGTCAGCCATTCAAGGGTTCAAGCAACAAATCACATTCATTCTTCCCCTCTGGGAGGATGACTCTGGCTATGGAACAGACTACTGGTTGTCCCACAAGATTGTCTCCCATGTCTTTGTTAATAATAGAAAGCCTAATTTGTAGCTAAATCTGTGGCCCCTTGAAATAAACCCCACACTTACCAGCTTCTCAAAACTAAGTGTGGCAATATGACTAAATAGTGTCCAACAAGCTGTAAGTAAAATGGACAGTTTTAACTTCTCGAAGGTGGGATCCCTTCTTTGTCCTTTTTTCTATGCTGCTAGCTGAAATACTGTTGTGATTGCCAGAGCTCAAGCAAAGGTTTGGGACCACACAGAAAAAGTCATATGCTGAAAAAATGGGGACATAGCAAGACAGAGGGGACCTGGGTCCTTGCCAACCATCCCCAGTTCTGACCCTTGTCCCATCAAGTCCAGACTTCTTATGCCTGAGAGGCCAATACATTTCTATCTTATTTATTTTGATTTTCCTTCCACCTGTACCCAAACCCTAACTGATACAGGCTGCACTGGGCCGAGGGGCAGCAAATTCACATACCCTTGTTAGACAAACGGGACCAGTAAACAACACAAAAAATTATACAGAAAATAAAAAGTGAGAGTGACCTGAATGAGGACAGTGGCAGTGTGAGAGCAGAAGTGGATGAATTCCAGAGACTTCTGGGAGTTGGCATTGACAGAGGCTGTGATTGATGGGATGTGAGGATAACTAAGGGTGATGATACTATTGCCCTTTGCTGTGGGGGCTGTCCTGTGCATGGCGGGCTGGTTAGCAGCATCTCATCTCTACCTGCGAGAAGCCATTAGCACCTCGGTCACAGTCACAGCAATGAAAGCTAACTCCAGACGTTGCCAAATGTCCCTTTGGGGGCAAAATTGTCCCCTGTTGAGAACGACTGACATAGGAGCAATTATGCTGCTAATAAGTAAGGCACTTGCCTGGCATTCCCCTGGCCTCCAGGCTTGTTTCAGGAATGAATACATAATGTTCACATTAAGAAAATGCTAAAAGAAGCTTTCTCGGAGTTTCTAGGAAAAGTTTATGTGCTCCCAAAAGAGAGCCACAAGAAGGGATGGTTTTTCCTCTTCTGAATATCGTTGTGTGTCGATGTGAAGGCTGGATCTACCACAGCCGTTTTGTACTCTGCTGACTCACATGGGAGTGCAGACCTGGCGTCGTTGTGTTGGCCGGTGTCTTATCTTTGTTCTACTCCTGGTTTTCTAAGTACATGAGCCCCAAATCTCCTTTATAATTTAACCCAGTTTCTGTTACTTGCAGGCAAAATCATCTAACCTACACAGTGACTTTGGCAGGATCAGTTCCAGAGGTGTTTTTAGGGGCAGGTGCCAGACTGAGGCGGTTTGAGGATTGAGTGGGAAGTAAAAAGTAGAATTTGTGAGTGAGAAAGACTCTTTCAAAAAGCTTAACCATGAAAGGACCCAGACAAGGCAGTAGACAGGGGATGGAGATTGCAGTAGTATATTCGTTTAGTTATTTAATTCTTAATGAGAAGGGGACAGTAAAAAAGAAGAGGTTGTAGAACAGGCAGGAAAGTTTTCAGCGAGAGGGGGCATAGGTAAAGTGGCTCATTTTGGGTAGAAGGAAGAACATCTCCGGTATTCTAACGCCAACGATGGAAAGGGAGATGCAGATAAATTTGTAGTGTGGAGGCATGATGCTATGGAGGTCCTTTTTTTGATCATTCAGGGAGAGAGTAGCAGAGAACATGGATCACATACACAAGGAAATTCTCAGAAACTCTATGGAACTATCCAAATATAATGTGCTATGCTTTATTTATTTATTAAGATTTTATTTATTTATTAAGATTTTATTTATTTGAGAGATAGAGCGAGCGAGAGAGAGAGAGAGCACAAGCAAGGGGAGTGGCAGAGGGAGGGGGAGAAGCAAGCCCCCCGCTGAGCAGGTAGCCTGATATGGGGCTCGATCCCAGAACCTTGGGATCATGACCTGAACTGAAGGCAGACGCTTAACCGCTGAGTCACCCAGGTGCCCCTATGCTTCATTTACATAAATTGGGGCTATAATTAGCTCACTGAGGTCACATCTATGGCCAAAATGAATTGTTTTCCCTCTCCACATTGTATAAGATGCCTAGAGACAGGTTGGAAGAAAAGTGTGAAAGGGTGGCATCAAGCTGGGCTTCACAGAATGAAAAGTTGCAAAGGTCAAAGGAGCCCCCTCTTTGCCCCCAGTTCTGGGCTGCTTCTCCTTGTGTACCTGTGTTGTCCATTCTAGGCCTTTCTGAGATGAAGTTTGGAGCAGGGAGAGTCTTTATGGCTACTGTTTACCAAACATATGTGAGAAATGGCTGTTTAAAGTCCATTTTAACACGGTTTTCCACTGGAACACTGTCTGACCTTTAATAATCGAGTGTTTGGAAATCGTTAAGTAGCTGCCTTGACTTGTTTAACCCGATGGCCGCAGACATTTCGTCAAGCTGACATAGGATTTATGTCTCAATAACACAATAACAGTTAGTGAGCACCATGGTTCCAGAACGATTTATGTCTGATCTGCAATTAGAGAATGATTTACACCCGAGTGAGGGGGAGAGTAATGAGAGACTCCGCTAAGACGCCCTGCATCCTGCTGCTGGACTGCTTTCCGCCGGAGGCGGAGATGAGATGGCCATGCTCACTCCCTGATGTTTTTCCTTGATAGTTATATTCTTAGGAAAAAATCAGAAGTTTGTTCTTGCAAAATGTTTCCAATCACTCTGGTTCCCATTAAACTCCAAATCAGTCTTGGACAAGACAGGGATGAACGCCATCACAGGAACTCAATGCCAGACAAGATCCCTCCATTTTCCCATCACTAATTTGGCCTTACCAAAGGGACAGTCCAGTGGCCACATTGCGCGGCCAGGAGCCGATGGTCTCAGTGTGAAAGTCACAAGACACTTGTTTCATGTCTGTACTGATACCTGCAACCAATCAGCCGCTGAATCCCCAGGATGCCACAGGGGTCGCAATCAACACGTAGGTGGCTCCCTAGCGGTGCCGACGCCGAGGGGGAAGTCCCCAGAAACTCAGAGCCTGGGCTCAGGAGTCAGCAAGCTTGGACCTGCCCCCTGGCTGCACCGTTATCTGGTTCTGAAACCTGGGGCCTCAGTTGCCTCACCTATAAATTGAGACAATAATACCTAACTCAGGGGATTGTTCTGAGAAAATGTGACCCTAAGAATATCCCAAATGTCAGTAGTGGAATAATCAAAAGAGAAAAAAAAGCAGAGGCAGAAGTGAACAAGTTTCACCTGGAATAGCACCAAAGCACCAAAGCACCTTAGAATAGCAAACAGAGAATTGGACTTACAGTAACAGGTCCTGGTTTAAATTCCAGTGTCTCCTGTGGGAACAATAATACGTAGGTATGCCCTTGGCTGTTATGAGAAATACATAAGAAATCATTTATGAAAGCACCTAATACTTGTCAGGTACTAAATAAATGTGCATTTTCTTCCTTCTTTCCAAGCAAGCAGAAAGAATTAGATGAGTTCAAATCTTGATTGCTGGTGTGTTAGCTCATGAGGGTGGTGTCCATCTTGCAGGAGAAGGCAAGCCTTGCACAGATTTGTGAAGTGGGTATAAGTTTCCTTTGACATCCTCTCACTTTCCTCTTAACATTCTTTCTCCGCCGGGCACATCCACTTCCGGCATCCACACAGACTTGCCTTTCCGAATTGTTGTCACAGGTATAAAGCAGTATTTAGTTGTGAACTAATAGTGGCTGAAAAGTTCATGAAAATAAGTGTTCCAGAATGTTAATTCAAAACCCCAATGAGAAAAGGAAAGCCTTAAAGATTTAGAGGCACTGTAATGATAAGGATGACATTTTAGAAAGACTTTTTGTGCAGGTCCCTGTAGCTTTTCCATCTTTCCCATGGTATAACCTAGCCAGGTAGCCTGAGGATTCTGTCTTCCAGATCCTCCATTTTTTGCTCAAGCCAGCTACCACCATCCTGCTCTCCTCTCATGTGGCCCCCAGCCCTGTCCCTTTGCTCACAGATTCTGTCCCTCACTATACTTGTCACTCAGCCATTCCAGGACTCATGAACCAGACTGCAAGGATGATAAGTCCATGTTGTCTTGGCTCTTTGTTATCCTTCTCCCTCTGGCACACACTCGTTACCGTGAAAATACATACCCAAACTACTCCATGTTCCTCATAATGCAAATCTCCCATTGGGCTTTCTTTCTTTCTTTTTTTTTTTAACATTTTATTCATTTATTTGACAGAGACAGAGCGAGAGAGAGAGAACACAAGCAGGGGGAGTGGGAGAGGGAGAAGCAGGCTTCCTGCTGAGCAGGGAGCCCGATGCGGGGCTCGATCCCAGGAGCCTGGGATCATGACCTGAGCTGAAGGCAGATGCTTAATGACTGAGCCACCCAGGTGCCCCTGGGATTTCTATTTCTAATTTAAGGGAAACCTGCACACACTGAATTTAAATTTGATGCAAGTATTTGTTTCCTAAGCAATAAGGAAATCAGAAGCAAAAACACACATGGTTTGCAAAAATGCCTGAGTTACCCAATCATTTTTTACCAAAATATTTCATTTCCTTTGGATCTGAGGGAAAGTAAATAAAATTATAATTTATTTATTTCAAGCGAAATTTTTAAAGGTGAGAGAAATGGATTAGCATGTAGACCCAGAGTTGCAATATTTTTTTCATTCAGTTCTGCAAGTAGTTACTGACCACACACTGGGAACAGTGCTAGGGGATGTTCAGGACACAGTGTAGACCTGGCTTCTGCCCTCTGAGAAAGCATACTGTCTGCATATGGACTGCATGAGTTTTACCAGGTTGATTTAAATTACTGTTCAGTGTGTCCATTTCCTTCTACTGGACAGTGAGCAAGAAAGTGGTTTAATTAACTTTGTGATTCAGAGGTCTTCTGTCCTCAGTTGACACTTAAAAAATCCATTTTGATACAGATTTCAATACTACTTAGTATCCCAGAGAAAAAAGAATCTTCAGGACTAACGGCATTACTGAAAAATGGAGACTTTCTTAAGGTTTTTGTGGGAGAGACTGAGATGGGGTTTAGAAAATCTTAAAGCCCATAGCAAACCTCTTAAAAGCTCTTCACCACAGTCGTGGGTTTTTCTCCAAATTCCTTCCATCTCTCCAGACAATCAGTTCTCATCTGAGAAGCTGTGCTTGTTCTGAAGGAGGGGTCAGGGAGCCTGAAACCCAGCCACGCTGCCCTCTCCAGGCTGAAAGCCCATGTGTGGGCTCTCGACACCAAAGGAATGGACTTCTTTTCTTTGCACACAGGCATTCTCCACTTCTCAAACTGTGCCTCCAACCACAACTCACTTGAATAGGGACCTTTTCCTACTTCCCACAGAAGCTCTGATGAGTTAGAGACCCTGGTGCTTCTCTGCCCTCTTTGTTCTTGTCTGTCAAACTGAATCTCATGTAGAATAAAACTTTTACAAGTAAGAAACAAGTACCAGTTGATACTAAAAGAATATCTGAGACAGCAAATGCAAAGTAGTCTTTTTTTAAAAATTTTTTTAAATTTATTTTTGACAGAGAGAGAGCACAAGCAAAGGAAGCAGCAGGCAGAGGCAGAGGGAGAAGCAGGCTCCCCGCTGAGCAGGGAGCCCGATGTGGGGCTCGATCCCAGGACTCTGAGATCATGACCTGAGCCGAAGGCAGACGCTTAACTGTCTGAGCCACCCAGGCGCCCCAGCAAATGCAAAGTAGTCTGATAAATAGAAAGTAGTATGATTTTTAAGTGCCCTTGTCTTAAGCCTGTAGGAATTATGTGTCTTGGCAAAATGTGCTGCAACATCAACATAATTCTTACTAAATTTCCACTTTATCATGTGTACGTTTTTTTCACAGCAAAATCTGTAGGAATATTTATTATACATCTCCTTTTAACCATCAATAAAATGTAATTCAGAGCAGTAGGAAAATGGGGAGTTTGCTCTCCATTAGTGAAAGTCTGAATTGTAAAATATCTTTAGAGAAATACATTTTGCCACTTCCAAGTACTCAATAACTTCCAATGAAGAAAACAAAGCATTGCCAAGTGGAGGAACTTTAGCAATTTATTTTAGTGACTGCATAAAAGTTTTAAAAGATTGTAGTTAACATATAAATTTTTGTATTGCAAATAGATCCTTCCAGGACTTGGAAATTTCCTCTCTCTTAAGTAAATTAAGCATCTCTCTTTGTATTTTTCTTGAGAGTTACATTCATTTAGTAAACTACTTGTTAACAGTTTAAAAGGAAATTTCATCTTCACTTCTGCGAAAGTGATCATTTTCTTAAATCCTGACGTCTCAAATAATCAGGGGTCACTCTACTTTTTTTCCCCAATGCAGTTGTATATGTAGTATTACCATCCCTCTTGCTACACCCTCCTGCTCGTCACGCCACTCCCAAACCCACAAACACAACCAGACACTATTTTTCCTTCTAAGAAGTCCCCAGGGAAGAAGAATATTGCAGTACCACCATCCGATGTGGTCAGGGTTCATAAATAAAAGAGGTAAACTTCAGTTACCTGGAAATACCTACATCCTGCTAAGGTTGCAAACATTTTCTCACTTATAAATTCTAAGTTTAAATTAAACTATATCCCAATCTTTCTTGGCTCCAACTCATACCTTTCGGTGAAGTTTGCATTCTTGGTTTAAAGAAAAGAAAGGTTTACTTTTTTTTTTAAGGGGCTCAAAGCTTCTTGGACATTGAATGGTTTTTACAAAGTACCATTTTGTTGAGTACAAAAGAATAAGAAACAGCTGGGTTACATTTCCTTTGAAATGCACATTTAGTTAAAAATTAAAGACAAAAAAATAAAAAGCACTAGAGAAAAACACTTTCTGGTTTTGCCAAGACCCAAACTATTTAAGAAAAAGAAGGGATAAGAGAGAAGAGAAAAGAATAGTTTGAAATGTTTTGCCAAACCAGTTCCCCTTTCTGTGGTCCTAAAGTTCATTAAGCCTGAAATAAAATCGTGCAAGACGCAAAATTAGTTTGAACTGGTTCTGGAAAGAGTTATGACTCTGTTAAGCATGAACGGATTCAATAAATATTTCTCCTTTCTTTTCTTTTCTAGCCCAAGAATAGTTGCAGTCATTTTTTTTCTTACTAGTTTCTGAATTTTGCCAAACTCTCCCTGATAGAGAGAAGGTTCCTAAACAGAGGGATTGAATTTAAGTAAAAAACTACATTCTAGTGGCTCAAGTTCCTGGAAACATGTTTGTACTACAAATAGTAAATAAATAATAAAAGTGATTCCAGGGAATGAAAAGTTGCTAGCTCCCTGCCAACTTGCTTTCATCACACAATAGAAAAACAAAAAGTCAATCTTGCCCTAGAATTGTAGATAAAATGGGCCCATATGTGGTCATGTTGACTTCAATTCAATTTAACAAACACCATTCAGCACCTACCATGTTCAACTCAAGGACTAGGTGCTATACAAGGATTTAAATAAATAAGCAATGACCTCAGAAATGGATAGAAGGAGAGAAGGGAAAAACTAAAATACAAAGTATAGAATAGAACTGGAAAACAATTCCCATATTGCAACATCAAAATTGATTTATTCAGTTCCAGAGTTCTCAAGATGCAAAACTTCATGAGATTATCTTTTTTTTTTCTAAAGTAGTTTATAATTTCAGGTACAAAAATGTATATTAAAAACTTAACATTAAAGGCATCATATGATTATTCCATTATTTCAGAAACACTTGTTTAAAAAGTGTTTCAGAATGGCTAAATGTGGAGTGATTCACTGTGCTTATTTGAAAGTCTCCCTTCAGAATTTCCAGAATAAGTTAACTGACAAGAAAAATATTTTATAGTTTATTACATTTATTAGGTAGAAATTTAACTGCCTCATGCCAGTGTTGACAAAATTGAGAAAAGTTAATCTGTACTCGCAAGTTTTTGTCTTGTTAGATTTCCTTCTACCCCCAACACAAACTCAATAGACCCAAGTTTCTCACTACACTTCAATGCTGCCTGTACTTTTCTATGAAAAGTAATATGATATATCAATTAAGACTAAAGTTATGTCTTCCTGAAAGTCTTTGTACTTCTTAAAAAGATAGCTGAGAGAGAGGATTTTAATAACCCATAAGGGCTGTTTCCCATCAGATTTGTAAGTAACCAAGTAAGATAGGAGCTGTAAGGAGAAGGTTCGGGGATGGCAGTAGACATGATGCTATGCCAGTGTCAGGGACTAAGAGAGGTGGCTGATCATGACTCAGGCAGAGGAGGTAAGCATTACTGTGGTCTTCAGTGAAGCTTCAGGTACATGGTTGGCACCAGGGACCCACTATGACAGTGCAGCACTCTGTCGGAAAATAGGACCCAGCAGCTGGGCATCCTGGCAATAGGTGATGCTCAGATGTTGTAGTCCAGACTGACTCACAGGTAATAAAAGGTGCTTGGATACCCAGGCACCAGCCCCTGACCCAGGTGCCATGGGAACCCCATTGTCTGAAGAAGCAAAAGGCAAGAGCTGAAGGGAGGACTTAGTTTCTAGGAAGAGGGCCCAGAACAGAAGCTTTGGTGTGAACCGGGACAGCTGACAAGTTTCCTGGAGAGGCTGCAAGGGTGTGTGTGATGGGTCAGGTGCCAGCACAGTCTCAGGCTCAGAAACCAGAACCTCAGGTTCTCAAGGCCCCATTGTCAGTACGAGGTCACTGCTGAAAGGAGCTGGGCATCCTGAACAAACGTGGAAATTCCTTCGGTCAGCCCTAGAGCTGGCAGTCCAGTTAGTTCAAGAATGGAGCATGCCAGTGGGGATAGGCAGAGGAGAAGGCAAATGGAGGGAAGATGAGTCCAGAGATGGCAAGAATGGATTTCCTTACTGTGGGAAATAGACCCAGAACAAGGAAAGGGGACTTTCTCTGGTATTCAGAGGATGTGCAGTCTGTGCAGTCTATTTTTCTTACTAGTTAGACATTAGGAATATACTGACTTTGAAGTATGATATGCCTTTTCTTCCCTCAGCAAGTCTGCTCACCAGCTCTCAAAAGGGCAATGGAAAACCCCAGCTTATGTTTTAAGTGTTTAATAGAGTGGGATTTACAGATTTTCTAATGAGAGCATTGCAAGTACTTTAAAATAGCAGGAGACCTCCAAAAAATTCCAGTAGGATAATTTCGTTTGTGCAAAAGTTGATGAAACTTGATGATAAAGTCATAGGAAATAAATTCTGGGTAAACTGAGCATGGTAAAATCTTGAGGTCAGGGATCATGTCTCTCAGTATATTAGTACCTTCTTAAAACCCCAGAAAGATGGAGCCTGGACCAGGTAATCCTGTATAGCAAGAAATTACTAACTGGTACCACTAGGTAACTGTCCACATGACCTTGCCTTGCCTTGCCCAGCTCCAGCTTTGTCTTGAAAAGAACTCCATCCTACTCTGACCCAGTCTCTTATGTTCATGGTCTGCCCATCCAGCCCACACATCTGTCTTTCCTTCCTGCCCTCCTGGTAGTGCCCTGCCTCCCGGCCTCTAGCCACAGCCTGGTAGCATCCCAGCCAGCACGCCGACTGCATCTGGAGTTTTCTAAATTTGGCATCTTTCTCTGTTCTTGACTGAATCTAAATAACTTCAACAGCACCTAACAGAGCTTGGTGCTTAAAAAGTTGCTTAAAAACACTTAAGGAATGTATTTTAGCTCTTATCTTTATTAATAGTGAATACAATTAGGATTTCCCAAATTATCTTATATGTAATATATTGAAAAAAAGCCTCTGGTATGTACCTGGATTCAGAATACCTGGAGCCGCGGGGGCAAGGCAAGATAAACACCACTTATACTACGTGTATCCTGGGGCCCGGCAGGCTACTGTGGGGTCAGTAGAGCCTCCCATGCCCTGTTGTATGGGTTGTTGTAAGGATCCACTTCTGCAAACTTTATTCAATCATAGCACAAATCTAAATATCATCTGAAAAGTGCATTTCTGTGGAACAGCCTATTCCCCATGGGGCTGGATAAGTGAGATATCTCTGTACTTGATTCTATTTTACAAAGAACACAAACAATCTGGGACTTTTAAGAAAGCCCTCTGGGGTTCTCTAGCAATGTTGAGACTGGCCATAAGCCACTCCCGCTGCAGACTAGCATATGAAAATCTGAAAGGCAAATCCTCTGTTTTATAACATCAACCTACACCAGCCCCCTGCATGACAGTGCATCATTTTCACTGCTGTGCGTGGTTAACATAAAAGTTTCCAAAAAGGAACTGTTTGGAAACTCTTCTGCTTCTCTTCCCTTCTGATTCTTTACCCTCTCCTTCCTGCCACATGCCATCAACTGCTGCCATCAACACGGGTGTGTCACTCTGAGCACCCAATACAGAATGCCACATGTGCCCTGAAAGAACAGGTTTACCAACATGACACAGAAAAATCAGACCAGAAAAGCCTCCTCTTCAGATATTACCCAAATGTTTGGCTATTTTTCAAATAACCAGAGGGAGCCATGGTTCTTCCAGGACTGATTTCCCTCGAATACTTTGTGATTTGACAGGTTGGTTCTAGTCTCCAGTGGACACTACTAATCTTCATAGACCTCCTTCCACCCTCCTATGTACCCCTAAGTAACAGATTGTCAAAATAAAACTATTTCAGTCTTGGCTTTACCCATGACCCCCCCCCCCAAAACAGACTCCAACTTCTCCCATATCCTAAAGCAAGGTTATCCATGCAGGGTCTGCCAAGAGGATGCCTGATTGCAGGATTTGATACCTTGGCCTGTTACCGACTTGAAAGCATAAAATATTTGCAGTTAAAGTGCCCAGGGAGTATACAATCAAAAGAGTTTTGGAAAGAGCTATTAGGGTACTATGGATTGCATTCTCACCTTGTTCCCAACTAGAGAATCCTAGGGAAAGGGGATTTGGGAGAGTTTGATATGCATCCCCTGGTGCTCAGGACCTATAATGGCATCTGGCTTACATCTAAGAAATCAAAAAGGCAAGAGATTGAAGCTGACTAGCTGGTCTGCCACACTGCCAGTGACCTGCACTCCTGGGGGAAACAGTGGGATAGTGCATCATTCCCATGAGTCACGAGAGAGAGAAGGAGAGATAGATAGATAGAGAGATGCCACTTCACAGCCATACTAGTCAAGTAAACTTCTTGGCCCCTTTTCAGGGTACTAGATGATGGATGGAATACAAATGGATCACCCACTCTGCTGCAGGTGCTGAAAGAAGATGTACCCACAGAGTGGGAACCAGGCTGAATGGCATAGTTGGCTACAAACCAGTGCTGCTATGATGGATTCCAGGGGATCCCAGAGTCCCCTTTCATTGGATTCCTGCACTTAAGACATTTTAGGGTGGCACACTATTTTGAGAATTTAATCAAAGCTTCACATCTTCATCTTGCAGAAAATTTTAAATGAGATTTCAGGATGTTTCCAGACCTCTTGAAGGCTGCTCATGGACCACTGTTTACTTTCCTCTTCCATGTGTCCTACCAGGTGAAGGACCCATGATTTAACCCAGCCCACCCATGTAGCCAGCACCATTTATCACCTGGTTCCTGGCATTCTGTGTCATTCACAGCCTCCCTCAGAACCACTCTTTCTGGAATGCTAGTCTCATGCTCCCACTTCACAGGCTGGATCCCTTCTTCCTGATATCTGACTTGGAATCTTATTTAATTCTATAGCTCCCCTGGTTCAAACTTAAAAACCCCCTACCCAACACAGTCTAGTCCAGATTCTGGATATGCCCTGCTTCCTATCCAACATCCAAGCATCTTCTTGGAGAACATTGCTTTGAAAATCGTTCTAAATCTTGCTTAGCTTAAGGATTGGATCTAGGTGAAAGTAAAAAAAAAATGCCTGTGGGCGAAGTTACACTTAAACTCTTGTCTTTTATTTGCATTTCTGCATTAATAAATTTCAGATCTTTTCTTCAGAGAAGATTTTGTTGAAGAGAGTTTGAGAATAACATCAAGAGAAGAAACTCTCCTAAGAGAGGAAGGAGTTTGGAGGGTGGAGTGTAAAATTATTAATTTTTCCTGTTCCTCATTTTGCTTAGGACCCACACTAAGCTGGATGCCTAAAACTTAGTACAGAAAAATCTTTTCTGACAGAAAACACTTGGGTTATTGCTGAGAGTGTTTTGGATGGTGTGGCATTCTGCCATGCCTTTGGCATCAACTACTGTTAACTAAAAATTGTGTGTGTATAGTGTTGATGTGTGCCTGATGAGCGAGAGACTAAACCACTACCTCTACCTCTGAGCATGGCCCCACTTAAGACATAGAATGGATGAAACACACTCCCAAGACTGCAGTTCTCAGTGGATCGGTAATAGACTTGGGTCAGCAAGCCAAGCAAACCAGACAGCCTGACTTTTTCTTACCCAATAGAAACTTGAATTTTTAGAATGTATTCACATCTCATCATTTAAGGATTTATGCCTGCAAGTCCACTATCATTAAAGAGTTATATGCATACATTCCCCTTTCCATTGCAGGGATTACAAACCCCTAATGATAGTAAATTATTCTCTCCTGCACCATATACTACAATTTCTCTGTGGAATTTTCTAGACTGTTTTGTAAGGCTCTACAGCCCTAATGAAGTGTTATTTATACTACACACTGATTTTCTGCTTTGTTTTTAAAGTTTCTCCTTGTTCCATCTTTTTAGATTTATCATACATTTAGCAGACCTAAGTATGAAAGCCATTTTTCTGTCACTCTTCAAACTTTAAATGAACAAGACTTTTTATGAAGTGTAATTTTCAATAACAATGAAATATTAGAAGCCCCTCTTGGAATTCCTTTTTCCATTCTTGCCTGTGTGTTTTTTTTTTTTTCCTGTTTTTCTTTCCTTTTCTCCCTGGTTTCCCACCAGGGCTGTCTAACATTGCCATAGTCTCTGATATATGGGACTAGGGAATCCAGTGGGGTGTCAGAAGAATTTCCTTTTACTTGATTATCAAACACCATAGACGTGTGCACAACAAGCTGTGCATACAATTAACAAACTAATGATTTAGCTTAATTTGGAGTTTTGAGAGGCTTGAAGGTGCACAAAAAGACATAGGGTTAGTTTTCTAGAAGATGGCAGTTTTCTTTTGATGTTGGTCTCCTTTACACTTGCATCTAAAGCAAATAACTTCTAATCATTCTCCCCTAAAAGCCTAAGATTCTAATCAATCAATCTGGATTAAAATAATCACTGCACCATTTTTTTGCTATGTGATTTGAAGGCCTTTATAGAGCTTCTAGAAAATGTGTATCATCAAAGTAAGTACCATATGAAGAACATGTGGTGGAATATGTGAAAGAGGTTAATATGATTTACATAATATAGTCTCAATAAATGTTCCCTCCCCTCCCCTCTCCTGTTTTTCTTTCCTCTCTTCTCCTCCAGCCATTGTATTCTAACTAAATTCATTCCTAAAACAACAAGTTTGTTGTAATATCTGTGGCAGACAAATTTGCTTGTCATCCCAACTGCCATCTCCACCACCCCTCTCCCTATGCACACCCTTGTTTTGCTTGCAAAGGGAAGTTAATTCCTGTAACAGCCTTGGGTAGGGGATCATGGTTGAAATAAGCCAGTGGTAGTAATTCCATAATCTTGGAAGGTGACTGGATTTAGTCATAGACAGATGGCTTAAAACTAATCAATAGTACACACAGGAAAAGCTACTGTGGACATTGGGGAAAAGATTTTCTCACTAATGTAAAGATTTTGGGGAGACTTCTGGGAAGATGGCATAGTAGGAGGAACCTAAACTCACCGTTTCACACAGACATACCTAGATAACAGCCACATCAGTGCAACCAACCCAGAAAATGACCTGAAGTTTGGTAGAACAGACTTTCCACAGTTACTCTTACAGAGGCCACATCAAAAGGGTAGGAGGGGCAGCAACACAATCAGGAACCAAACTCACAGTGAGGTTAACCATTAAAGGGAGGGATACCACAGTCACAAAGAAGGGAGAGTTGGGGCACCTGGGTGGCTCAGTTGGTTGTGACTGCCCTCGGCTCAGGTCATGATCCCAGAGTCCTGGAATCGAGTCCTGCATTGGGCTCCCTGCTTGGCAGGGAGTCTGCTTCTCCCTCTGACCCTACCCCCTCTTGTGCTCTCTCTCTCTCTCAAATAAATAAATAAAATCTTAAAAAAAAAAAAGAAGGGAGAGAAGCAGATCCCAAACCAGGTAATCCAGGCACATGGGACATGCACTGGGAAGATGAATCCCCATAACATTTGTCTTTGAAAAGCAGTGGGGCTTAACTTTGTGAGTTTTTTACAATCAGAGGGGCTTAAGTCTGAGTACATTAAAAATTAGTGGGTTTGCCCCTGGAAGAACCAGTGGGTGATAGGAAACTGAGTTCTGACCCTTAAAGAGACAGCATAACAAATAACTCCACAGAAATAGAACATAGAAACCGCAGTTTGAAAAGTGCCTGGGTTATATGTGAAGGAAATTTATTTGCTAATCTTAGAACATATGCTGGCAGGGCAGGGATCTTTAGGAGACTTCTCCAAGAACCAAAGAACTAGCAGGTGTCATTTATCTCATCCCCACACACCAAGCCTAGATAGCTAGACACTTGTGGGAATCAGCTAGAACATCCTCCACCTACATGCCCTGCAGTTCTCTGATCTGCCCCATCTAACCCACCCCACTCCACAGGAGTCCCATCAAAGCAGCTCTTGCTGCATCTCACCCTGTAAGCAGCCCCAGCAGGGACCATCACCTTAAAGTGACTCCTTCCCTGATGAGAGAGGTAGATAACCACACATATCAGTTTGGCCATAACCCCAACAGTGGGGCTTATAACCAGCAGTGTGGAGAGAGTGCATTACTGATCAGTGCATCTGTAGCCCCAGCACACCAACAGGGGGCAGGCATCTGATCTGACTGCCAGCTCTGCCTATGAACAAAAGCTTCTCAGGGGACAAGATAGGGAGAGTTTCCTGTGGGTTAGTGCTACAGCAGCCCCCACAGATGGTCTGGGGGAAGGCATCTGATTTTACTGCCAGCCTCCCCACCAACAAAAGACTCTCAGAGAACAACACAGAGAGTGCCTTGCAGTGTAGTGCCACTGCAGTTTTGGCAATGGGCTGAGGGCAGGCATCTGGTCTGACTGCTGACATCACCCAACTACAAGCCCATGGCAGCCCCAAACTGATACCTTAACAGCATTGGGACCAAACCTGGCCCACAACAGGCAAAGAGAAACATTGTAGCCAACTGGACTGAAAGCAAACAAAGCTCAGCCACAGTAGTAGGGCACACACAACCCACATAAGAGATACCCCTGAAATGCCTGGTTCTGGTGAACAGGAGTCAGGATCTCTTCTTCATAAGATTAGGAGACACAGCAAACTTTCCTAACACAGAGAAACAAATGCAGAGAGTTAGACAAAATGAGGAGAGAGAGGAATATGTCCCAAATGAAAGATCAGGACAAAACCACAGCAAAAAGAACAAAATGAAATGGAGATAAGCAATATGCCTGATAAAATTTCAAACTAATGATTATAAGATACTGGACTTGAGAAGAGTGGAGGATATCAGTGAAAGCTTCAACAAAGAGATAGACAATATAAAATAGAACCAATCAGAAATGAAGAACTCAATAGCTGAAATTAAAAATGCACTAGAAAGAATCAATAGTAGATTAGAGCAAGAAGAAGAATGGATCAGTGAGCTGGAAGATAGAGTATTGGAAAGCAACCAAGCAGAAGAGCAAAAAGAAAAAAAGAATAATTAAAAAATGGGAATAGATTAAGGGAACTCAGCAACATCATCAAGCATAATGACATTCACATTATAGGGATTCCAGGAGGAGAAAAGAGAGAAAGGGGAGCAGAAAATTTATTTGAAGAAATAATAGCTAAAAACTTCCATAATCTAGGGAAAGGAAACAGACATCCAGATCCAGGAGGCACAGAGAGCTCCCCATAAAATAAACCCAAGGAGGTCCACACCAAGACACATAATAATTAAAATGGCAAAAAGTAGTGATAAAGACAGAATTTTAAAAGCTAGAGAAAAGGGGCACTTGGGTGGCTCAGTCAGTTAACCATCTACCTTTGGCTCAGGTCATGATCCTAAGGTCCTGGGATGGAGCATCATATTGGGCTCCTGGCTCAGTGGGGAGCCTGCTTCTCCCTCTCCCTCTGCTGCTTACCCTGCTCATGCTTGCTCTCTCTCTGTGTCAAATAAATAAATAAATAAATAAATAAATAAATAAATAAATAAAACCTTAAAAAAAAAAGGCAAGAGAAAAGAAAACAGTTACATACAAGGGAAACCCCATAAGGCTATTGGCTGATTTTTCAGCAGAAATTTTGCAGGCCAGAAGTGAGTGGCATGATATATTGAAAGTGCTATAAGTAAAAACCTACAACTAAGTATAATCTAGCCAGCAAGGCTATCATTCAGAATAGTGGGAGAAATAAAGAGTTTTCCAGACAAATAAAAGTTAAAGGAGTTCACCACTAAACCAGACTAACACGAAACATTAAAGGGAATTCTTTGGGTGAAAGAAAAGGCCATAATCAGGAGTAAGAAAGTTATGAAAATCATGTTTGTATTCACAGGTAAATAAAAACATAATAAAAGTAATAGATTAATCACTTACAAAACCAGGATGGAGGTTACAGGATAAAAGCATTAGAATCAATTGCATCTGTAAAAATCAGTCAGGGGGCGCCTGGGTGGCTCAGTCAGTTGAGCAGCTGACTTGATTTTGGCTCAGGTCATGATCTCAAGGTGCTGGGATTGAGCCCCACATCAGGCTCTGCACTCAGTGGGGAGTCTGCTTGAGGATTCTCTCTCCCTCTCCTGCTTCCCCTCCCTCCACTTGTGCATGTGTGTGCTCTCTCTCTCTCAAATAAATTAAAAAAATAAATCTTTAAAAAAAATAAAAATCAGTCAAGGGATTCACAGAATAAAAGGATGTAAATATGATATCATACACATAAATTGGGGGGAAGGGAGAAAAAATTTAGTGCTTCTAGAATGGGTTCAAACTGTGACTATCATATTAATATAGATAGCTATATGCACAAGGTGTTGTGTATGAACTTAATGGTAACCACAACTCAGAGACCTGTTATAGATATGAAAAAATAAAGAGAAAGGAAGCCAAACTTATACTAAAGAAAGTCATCACACCAGAAGGAAAGAGAGCAAGAGAAGAAAATAAGGAACTACAAAAACAACTGTAAAACAAGGAACAATATGGCAATAAATGCATACCTATCAAAAATTACTTTTAATGTAAATGGATTAAATGCTCCAATCAAAAGACATAGGGTCACTGAATGGATAAAAAACCAAGACCCATCTATATTATGCCTGCAAGAGACTCATTTGAGAACTAAAGATACATGCAGATTGAAAGTAAAGGTATAGAAAAACATTTATTATGCAAATAGAAGTGAAAAGAAAGCTGGGGTAGCAATACTTATATTGGACAAAATAGACTTTAACATAATGTCTGTAACAAGAGGCAAAGAAGGATACTACAAAATGAAAAAGGGAACACCTCAACAAGAAGATATAACAATTGTAAATGTTTATACATTCAACATGGGAGCACATAAATACATTAAGCAACTATTAACAGACATAGAGGAAGAAATTTACAGTAATACAATAATAGTAGGGAACTTTAACACCCCACTTACAACAATGGATACATCCTTCAAATAGAAAATCAACAAGGAAATAGTCACTTTAAATGACACAATGGACCACATAGATCTAACAGATATATTTAGAACATCCCATCCCAAAACAGCACAATACACCTTCTTTTCAAGTGCATGTGGAACATTCTCCAGGATAGATCACATGTTAGGCCACAAAACAAGTCTTAACAAATTAAAAAATTTGAAATAATATACAGGCATCTTTTCCAACAACAAGAGTATGAAACTAGAAATCAATCACACACACACACACAAAATGTGGAAAGAACACAAATACATGGAGGCTGAATAACATCCTACTATAAACAATGAATAGGTCAATCAAGAAGTCAAAAAGGAAACAAAAAAATATATGGAGACAAATGAAAATAAAAACACAAAGGTCCAAAAATCTTTGGGGTCCAGCAAAAGCTGTTCTAAGAGGGAAGATTATAGCAATATAGGCCTACCTCAGAAGCAAGAAAAATCTCAAATAAACAACTCAACCTTACACCTAAGTGAGCTAGAAAAAGAAAAACAAACAAACCCCAAAGCAAGTAGAAGGAAGAAAATAATAAAGATCAGAACAGAGGGGTGCCTGGGTGGCTCAGTTGGTTAAGCGACTGCCTTCGGCTCAGGTCATGATCTCAGGGTCCTGGGATCTAGCCCCGCATCGGGCTCCCTGCTCGGCAGGAGGCCTACTTCTCCCTCTCCCACTCCCCCTGCTTGTGTTCCCTCTCTCGCTGTCTCTCTCTCTCTCTGTCAAATAAATAAAATCTTAAAAAAAAAAGATCAGAGCAGAAATAAATGAAATAGAGACTAAAAAATACAATGTAACAGATCAATGAAACCAGGAGGTGGTTTTTTAAAAAAGATCAACAAAACTGATAAACCTTCAGCCAGACTGATAAAAAAAAACAGAGAGAGAGTGAGAGAGGCGAAGACTCAAATAACCAAAATTATAAATGAAAGAGGAGAAATAATGGACACCACAGAAATACAAAGGATTATAAGAGAATATTATGAAAAACTGTATGAGAAAAAATTGGACAACCTACAAGAATGGTTAAATTCTTAGAAACATATAACCTCCCAAAAGTGAATCAGAAAATTTGAACAGACCAATTACTGGCAAAGAAACTGAATCAGTAATCAAAAAACTCCCAACAAACAAAAGTCAAGGACTAGATGTCTTCACAGATGAATTCTACCAAATATTTAAAGAAGAGTTAATACCTATTCTTTGCAAACTATTTCAAATAAAGAAGAGGAAGGAAAACTTCCAAATTTATTTTACAAGGCCAGCATTACATACCAAAACCAGATAAAGACACTACAAAAAAAGAAAACTATAGGCCAATATCTCTGATGAACAGAGATGCAAAAATCCTCAACAAAATATTAGCAAACCAAATCCAACAGTACATTAAAAGAAATCATTCACCACAATCAAGTGGGATTGATTCCAGAGATGCAAGGTGGTTCACTACTTGCAAATCAATCAACCTGATACATCACATAACAAGAGAAAGGATAAAAACCATATGATCATCTCAACAGACACAGAAAAAGCATTTGGCAAAGTACAACATCTTATGATATGATTATGATAAGAACTCTCAACAAAGTAGGTCTAGAGGGAACACACATACCTCAAAGGCCATATATGAAAAATGCACAACTAACATCATACTCAATGATTAAAAACTGAGAGCTTCCTCTAAAAACAGGAAAAAGACAAGGATGTTCACTCTCATCACTTCTATTCAACATAGTACTGGAAGTATTTGCCACAGCAACCAGACAAGAAAAAGGAATAAAAGGTATCCAGATTGGTAAGAAAAAAATAAAACTTTCAATACTTCTAGATGACATGATACTATATATAAAAAATCCTAAAGAATCAACCAAAAAGTTACTAAAACTGATAAAGAAATTCAGTAGATTTGCAAGACACAAAATGAACTTACAGAAATCTGTTGTAATGGGAAAAAGACATCTCTTCTGCAAATGATGTTGGGAAAACTGGGCAGCTACATGCAAAAGAATAAAACTGGATCACTTTCTTACACCATACATAAAAATAAACTCAAAATGGATTAAAGATCTAAATGTGAGACCTGAAAACATAAAATTCTGGAAGAAAACATAGGCAGTAATTCTTTGACATCAGCTGTAGAAACATGTTTCTGGATTTGTCTTCTCTGGTAAAAGAAACAAAAGCAAAATTAAACTATTGAAACTACAACCAAAATAAAGTTTCTGCACAAAGAAGGAAATCATCATCAACAATAAAAAGCAATCTACCGAATGGGAGCTATATTTGCAAATGATATATTCAATGAGGAGTTAATATGCAAAATATATAAAGAACTTATACAACTCAACACTAATAATAATAATACTAATATGAATCCAATTAAAAAAATGGGCAGAGACCTGAAAAGACATTTCTCCAAAGAAGGCATACATATGGCCAACAAACACATGAAAAGATGCTCAACATCACTAGTCATCAGGGAAATGCAAATTAAAACCACAATAAATGCCTGTCAGAATGGCTAAAATCAAAAACAGAAGAAACAACAATTGTTGGTGAGGATGTGGAGAAAAAGGAACCCCTGGGTACTGTTGGTGGGAATGCAAATTGGTATAGCTACTGGGGAAAACAGTATGGAGTTTCCTCAAAAAATTAAAAATAGAATTGCCATGTGATCTAGTAATTCCCCTCCTGGGTATTTACCCTCCCCCCCCTAATGAAAACACTAATTTGAGAAGATCTACACACTGGTCTGTTTATTGCAGCATAATTTATAATAGGCAAGATATGGAAACAACCCAAGTGTCCATGGAAAGATGAATGGATAAAGAAGATGTGGTATGTATATACAATGAAGTATTACTCTGCCATAAAAAGGAATGAAATCTTGCCATTTGCAACAACATGGATGGATCTAGAGGGTAAAATGGTAAGTGCAAGAAGTTAGAGAAAGACAAATATTATGATTTTAGTCATATGTGGACTTTAAGAAACAAAACAAATGAACAAACCAATTAAAAAAGAGACAAACAAATAAAAGACTTTTAACTATAGAGAACAAATTGGTGGTTGCCAGAGGGGAAGTGGGTTGGGGAATGGGTGAAATAGATAAAGGAGATTAAGTGTACACTTAACTTAATGCACACTGAGAAAAGTATAGAATTGTTGAATCATTGTATCGTGCACCTGAAGCTAGTATGACACTGTATGTTAATTATACTTGAAGAATAATAGTGGTAATAACAGATTTATGGTGCACATCCCCACTCCTCTTTTTAAACAAAAGTGGTCATGTCTTCATGGGATGCTTGAAACTGCTACAGTCATGCTCTTGAACATGAGATACCACCAACACGTACGGCAGAGTAGAAAGATGGAAACCCCAGTCCTTGATGACATCACTGTACTACTGAACAGCCCCCTCCAGATTCCCTGCTGCATTAGACAACATATGCCATAGGATTTAAGGGTCTTTGGGTCAGTATTCTGTTCTTTGCAGCAGAAAATCAGCTCACTGCCAGTATTTCAGAGACTTACATAAAAGTCCCTGTTTTCTTTGTGCATGAGCTTGGGCATGTTATCTAAACTCACAAGCCTCAGTTACCTTCTATATAATGGAGACAGTAATTTTACCCACCCAACAGACTGATAGGAGGAGTCAATAAATGCACATAGAATAATGTTTGATAGGATACACTGAGTAAATGATAGTTAAAATGATTTTAACAATCCCCCTAATTCACACACAGAAAACTCGGATTATACCTCTCAACTGATACAGACAGCTCACCGTTGGAGGATTTGAATAAAAACCTCACTGATCTGTGATTTTTAAATTCCACTACTCTGGGCAGCTAGCTGGTTGTTCTCTTGCCTCTCCATTCTCTGTGTTTCTGTCCCTGAAGCTGGGGGCCTGCAGAGAGGCTGGACACCCCATTACATACACTCACACATCAAAGGAAATACAAAGGGGCCAAGTATTCATGTGACCCAGGGAGGAATCTGTAGTCTTGCTGGAAAATGTGAGGCCTGAAGAGCTTTTATATTCTGGCGGCCGAGGGGGCAGAGGAACTAGATTTCTTAATTTCCTTCTGGAACAACTCTTTTTGACATAGTCCCCTGAAGTCTCTTCCTTTCCCCCTCCAAGTTCTTCCTGTAAATGGCCCTATTTCTTCTATTATGATCTGTAAATTAGGATCTTCTACATTATTAGAACCATTATTATGGTTCTCTGCTTTTTCCTATTCCTAGATATTATATAAAATTTTCTTGTTTTCTTAATCTTCATTAGGATCCTTTCCTAGATTTTAGTACTTGTGTTTATGTTTCATTTTTTCCCTTGCTTTGCCTTACACTTGAAATTTTCCTTGATTCTTTCATTGTCCCCGGAATTCCCAGCCCCCTTTTCCTTTCTGTGCTTATTCTATATCATCTCAGTTTCCCAGAAATCTGCACAGAAATCCCCAAAACTGGAAACCTGAATCTTTCCTTTCTGCACTTATGCTGGCAAGTTGGCTCAGAATCCAGGTGCAGCCAGGCACAACAGATAAAGCCAGCATCAACATTTCCTAGATTTAAAGTGTATTTATTGCTTCAGATCACAAAGAATGTCAACATGGTTTCCAAAAGAAACCCCATAGGGTGATTAGTGGAACTCGGTTATTTATTTATATTTATTTATTTATTTATTTATTTATTTATTTATTTAGATTGCCCAGCCACAGAACTTCCTCTCCATGCTGGAGAATCTGGCACTGTAAATTTGGAGTGGCAATGCCCCCGAAGGCCAGATACCTGGTTTCTCTGATCTCCAGCCACTTGGGGACAGTCATGCCTACAGCACAAAAATACGGCTTTATGAAGATGCAAGAATTGTTTAGAACCTGCTTTGGTGGCCATGATGGCAGAGTTCAGTATCCCTGACTGGGGGCCATGGCAGCACACTAACGGGACCAGACTGAGGGTCATGGTAGTCTCCTTCTGGACTCTCAACTTTGCTTCTCAGACCTTGCTCTCTAGCCAACCAATCAATTTGAGAACTATAAGGGACTCCTCCAATTATTTCCTTTTGCTTAAGTTAGCCAATCTCTGTTTCTGTTGTTTGCAACTAAAAAAAAGCCAGCATGGCACACTTTACTTCTTTTATTTCATTATACCATGGAAATAGCAGGGTCTTTAGATGAGAAGGATATGGGAACAAATTCTCCCATTTATTTGCTGACAACCTTGGGCAATTAACATGTCCAAGACTCAGTCTTTTTAACTGAAACAAAGGGAAAATAATATCAAACTCAGAGATTTATTGAAAGAATCAAATGAAACTTTATATGGAAAACTCTTGGCCATTTTTTAAAATTTAAACTTGGTTCTGCCTTCCAGCAGCATACAGTTTATTTGGGAAACTATGGCATGCATACATATTAGGAATAGGTAACATTCATATTGATGCATAGTAATATCTCACGCATCATTCTAAATAAATGCACTGTTGCATTTATTAGCTCATTTAACCTATGTAACAACCCTGTGAAGTAGGTATTATTACTCATATTTTATAGATGAGGAAACAGAAGTTTCTAGAGAGAATAATAAGTAGACAAATATAACACAGTTGGAATTCAAATCCAAAGCAAACACAGGGACTCCTACCCCAAAGCCTGTGATCCCAACTGGCTCACCCATATGAAGTTATTCTGCTTTCTGAGGGTATCATACAACTGCCAAAAGATAGATGCAGGCAACACATTCTGCTGAGTTCACAGACAGGAGAGCACTGTGTTTCAGAGAAGCAAGGGAAGGCTCTTTAAGAGAAAGAGACCACATTTCTAAGCTATCAGATTACAACAGTACCAGAATCCCAGACTGTTTGGACATAATGTTGTCACAGGAATTTTATTCTGTCAATTCCTTCCCATCTTTCTTAGCCTGTCTAACTGCTATTTATTCTGAAAACTCAACCAAGCATTAGTCCCTCCAGGAAACCTTCTCTGACTTTCATTGACTGGGTCAGGCACCTCTTCTATGTTCACTAATAATTTACACATTCCTATGCATGTCCTATAAATCTTAGCTCATTTGTCTGCCTACAGTCACTAGTCTGTGGATCCTGTGAATGCAGGAGCCATGTCTGTCTTATTAATCACTCTATTCACAACATCTAACACAGTACCCGGCACACAGTAAGTTGTCAATCAATGTTTATTGAATGAATGTGGAATGAACATTCTCAGCAGAGAAAACCACAGAAAGACAAATCTGGTTAAAGACAGAATGTTTGGGGTAAAATTATTTTGCAACTTCACCAATGTCAAAGTATCCTGGCTCCACCCAGAACTTGATTGCAAAAATATAGATAATCAAGATAATTAAATTAGAAGAGAGGCCAAAGCAAACTGTTGGTGTTGTATAAAAGAGATATAAAAATGAAATTTTATGAGTATGCTTAATCTATTTAATCTAAAAGAAAAAAGAAAACTACCACCCCACTTCACTATGATCACAACCAGTCATTTCGAATGCATAGTGGTAATTATAAACTCAGCTCAAGGGTATGAATGAGTGCATGTACATGTATGATTATGTATATATATATATTCTTTAATGAAATTTTGTGATTAATCATTTTATAGACAATCAGAATTTCATGTGCACTGGGATTTTTTCCTAAGCTATCCTTCTGAAAGTCTCATACTCATAGAAATAATATTGGCTCTTTTTTTGACATAACGTTTTGATTACTCTGGCTCCAGCAAGTCTGGGGTTTGTCCTCTATCTGCATGCTTTTTGAGGAAAAAGCCTTTTGGTCATGACAGAACAATATATGCACCTGAAACATTTTTTGAATAATCTAAGTGTTAGAATATGTGCCAAGAAGAAGGATACAGGAAGAGTTATAGGAGTCAAGACATGGCAAGGCAGAATGAGCCAGAATTATTTAGCGAATTCCTTGTGGGAGGAGAATGAGGATTGTAAGTGCCTTCGGGGGGCAGTTTCAGGGAGACAGAGAACAATATACCAAATATTATGGAGTAGGTACAAGAAATGGGTGTGGATCACTTTTTGAAATGATGGCAATGTGGCAATAAAATGCAAGAACAAAGAGAGTACTTGGTGACAGAGAGAGCCTGGGAGGGTACTGGCCCTAACAATTTTTTTTAATATTAACATACAGTAAAACTGACTTTTTTCATGTACAGTTCTATGAATTTTAACATCTGTAGAAATTCATGTAACCACCTGACCATAGTCAGGACACAGAACTGTTCCCTCATCCTAAATAATTCTTAGTGATGCCCTTCTGCAGGCACTCTCTCTCCCCATCCCTAGCCCTGGCAATCACTGATCTGTTGGTCATCATGGGTTTGTCTTTTCATAAATATTATAGTAATAGAATCATGCAATATGCCACATTTTGTGACTAGGTTCTTTCAGTTAGCATGATGTCTTTGAGATTCATCCAGCTAATATCTCAATAGTTCATTCCTTTTCATTGCTCGGTAGTATACAATTGTATGGATGTACTTCTGTTTATCCATTAAGCTGTTAATGGACAATTAGCTCTTTCTAGCTTTTTGGTGATTATGAATACAGCTGTTATAAACATTCATGTATAGGTTTTTGTGTGAACACAGGTTTTCATTTCTCTAAAGTAAATACCTAGAAGTGAAATTGTTAGGTCGTATGTTAAGTGTATGTTTAACTTTAGAATAACTGCTACCCTGTGTTTTAGAGTGGCTGTACCATTTTGCATTACGAGCAGCAAGGTATCAGAGTTTTGATTGTTCTGCATCTTTGCCAGCTATATAGGGTTATCTCATCATAGTTCTAATTCACATTAATTCAATGGCTAAGGACCTGGAACATTCTTTTGTGAGCTTATTTGACATCAACATATCCTCTTTGATGTAATGTCCAAGTTATTTACCCATTTTTAAATTGGATTGTTTGTGTTTTGACTGCTGAGTTTTGAGAGTTCTTTATATATTCTGGATAAAGGACTTTTGTCAAATGTGTCATTTGCAAATATTTTCTTCCAGCCTATGGTTTGTCTTTTCATTCTCTGAACATTTTTTTTGCAGGGCAAATACTTTAAATGTTTTTGAAGCCCATTTTATCCATTTGTTTTCTTTAATGCATCAGGCATTTGGTGTAATGTCTAAGAATTCTTTGCCTAATCCCAGGTCACAAAGGTTTTCTTCTACATTGTCTTCTGAATGTTTTTAAATTTTACTTTTTACATTTAGATTTATGAACCAATTTGAATTCATTTTTGCAAAAGTTGTGAGACTGAAATTCAAGTTCATTATTTTTTGCATATGGATGTTCAATTGCACCATTTATTGAAAAGACTATCTCTTCCTCCACTGAATTGCCATTGTGCCTGAGTCCATTTTATCCATCAGGAAGGAGTGCCAGGGTGTGAGGACAGGAGAAAATAGATGGCTCAGCTCAAAAAGAGAGAGAACAAATTCACCCTTCTTCTGCCTTCTTGTTATACTTGGGCCCTGAAGGGATTGGATGATGCCCACCCCATTCACACTGAGGAGGGCCATCCGCTCTACTCAGTTCACCAATTCAAATGCTAATCTCTTCTGGAAACAGAGACACACCTACAAATATTTTCACCAGCTATCTGGGCCTACCTTAGTCCAGTCAAGTTGGCACAGAAAATTAACCAATATACTGTGTTTTTTTCTGCTGCCACCAGTGCTTCCTAGGCTTTTGACACAATTTCTTAAAAACCCCAAGTTTCCAAACTTCTAAGATGGTCTGTGGCAAAGCAAGGGAGATGCTTTTCTTGTGTTTCCCTTTGTCAGAGGAATCCCAAGCAGATTTTTCTTCTTCCACAAAGTTCTATAATAGCTTCTCTGTTTTTATGCTCCACTTATTTTTGGTTTAAAGTTCAGCAGAGACTAGGATGGGAGACATTTCTACTGATGAACACCAAACTTTATTTAGAATCTTTCTTCCTTTATCATAATTAAGTTTTTATTGTTATTTTTATTTATTACCCCTGGATCCTTCTTCCCTGAAGACATTTTTTTTTCCTGAAGTTTCCTCATTTCCCTGCAAAAGGACATATGTTGGTCCCATCCCACCATATTCCCAGACATGCCAGAAGATTCCAAAGTACTCATGCAGGTGGGTTTCTGGTAAATTCTTCTGGTAAATCCCTCCCATCAGTTTGCCAATCATTTTGGACTTCCACTTAGACTCAAGCTGAGATAGCCCTACCCCCAGTACAACTTCATATAACATAATGACTGAAGCATCTCTGGGAGGAAATTATTAATGCTATCAACTCTATAGGCAAGAAGGCTAAGCCTTCAACTCAAGTAATTTGCCAAAGGGATTCCTAGATTTAGAATTGAAATGCAGATTTTGTGACTCCAAATACTATTATTCTTTCCATCAGACTACCGACAGAGGCTTAGAAATCATCCCTGGTGATCATCTGCCAACTTGTCTGCCAATGCCAGGGTATGCCACCGATCATTCAAGTCCCCCTTGCATGCTGATATACAGTAAAGGCAGAGCAGGTTGGGAATGCTTGTCTAGACTACCAGTGAATTTTTACCTAGCAAAGAAATTAAAGCTAGAGACATTGTAGCCATGAAGAATCCTATTTGAATTCTCCCTCTTCTACTTAATTAGGTTAGGGTACATATCTTAAACTTGTTAAGCCTCATTTTCCCTCATAAAGAATAGGGATAATAAGAACTGCCCCACAGAATTGTTAAAGAGGAGAAAGGAGTCAGCATGTCAAGTCGTCAGTCTTGTCCTCAAAATGTAATGCTTCCTTCAAGAAATGGCAACTGTTATTAATTCAATATTATTATTATTATATTTTAAACACATTAGGTAATATTAAGTACATATTTGAACATATAAGATAAATTATTTTCAATATATCATCTTTTTAATGAACAAGAAGACATTATCTTGGGTAATAGGTTTTCACAGTTCAAGTGGTCTCCTACTTTTGCAATTAAACCAATTTTGAAAATGGCACTCAGGATAGCACAAAATTGGACCACATTGTAGGGTTCAGGAAATGAGACATAAGGAAGAAGGTTTCCTCAAAGAAATGAATTAAAATCTGGTTAGGATTTATGTTATTCAGAGTGTACTGGGAATGGCAGAGGATTAAATTTCAGCCATCTTTATTTCAAAGAAATATATAAAGCAAAAGTTAATTTAAGATACATTTTCATTTCAAGGGATTATTTTTAAAGTTTTCTTACTAGCATTCTCACTCTGTTTGCTGCTGGGAGGTAAAAAAAAAAAAAAAATTAAACACACCAGCTTTGTTTCTTATATTAAGTTGCTTATTCTCTTTTAGTAAATGCTACAAATTAAGGTTTTACCCAAGGCGCATTTTCTTTTTTTTTCTATTTTCTGGAAATAAAACAACAGATTAAGAAACAAAATATCACTTTTCCCAATAGTCACATTTGGAGACTATAATCATTATAAGAAGATAATGCTGAAAAATCAACCTGAAAAGAATTTATCAGGTGCACTTATTATATATTGAGTAATATGGTAAAATTAGATAAATATAAAAAGAGAATTAATGGTCTAGTTAAAACAAAACTGAAACACATAAAACAACAATAAGAAAAGCAGTTTCATAATTAAGCATTGAAGGTGATACATAAAAGTAACACAGAACAACATTGTCAGATCTCCATGAAGCTAACTTGAAGAGACAGAACAATTCTCTGACCAAGTATAACAAAACACATTCCATCATGTTATGTTTCTAAAGGGAGAAGATATAAATCCAAAGGGACAGTCTGTCAGATCAGAGAAGTCTGAGAGGGAGCAATTGGCTGCATCACTTACAGATCAGGCAACAGTACCAAATGGAGAATACATACATTTGCAATTATGACATTTTATCATGTTCATTTTTGTATCCCCAATGCAAAGTTCTATGCTTGACTGTGTGTAGATGTTTTTATTCCAGATACCTTAGAAGGCTCTAACGATAGAGTGCTGGACATGAGAGGAAAGTCCCAAACTCTCATGGAACTTATATAAAAAAAGACTATACCAGATAATGAGGAAAGCTATGAAGGGCCATGTTATAAAGAAAAACTCAGGGGAGGAGGATGAACAGGGTGCATCTCTCAACAGGTGACAGACATTTCAGCAGAGACTTGAATGACAGAAGCCAGCCAACTAAGGATCTGGACAGGTGCTGTAGGCAGAGGGAATGGTTAATGCAAAAGCCCTAACTGGGAAAGAGTTTGGTGTGGTGCTGGAACAGAAAGAAAGTCAGTGTGGATTTAATATAGAAAGCAAGGAGCAATACAATGGAGTTGGAAACACAGCAGGAATAATATTATTTAGACACTTTTAAGTTGAAATAAATTATCCTAAGTATGATAAGGCATTGGGCATTGGGCAAGGCCCTAATATTATTCATATTTTTAAAAGATCACTCTGGCTGATGAGAGGTAATTGCAGTGGTCAAAGGGAAGGTTCATAGTAACCTGGACAAGGATGAAGGGTTGTTGGATAAATGAATAATTGACATGTATTGTTACCCAGATACATAAAAGGAAGAAGGAAAAGACAATCAGATGTGTGAGCTTGAAAACTTCTGTGCAGGCTAGAGTCACAAAAATTGGAAGAGTGGGTATCATCAGAGAAGGGAAATCCTTCTGTATTAAGACAGAAGTTGTGATAAAATATGTTCCCAGGAGTCTATGGATGATATGAGACTGAAGCTAATAAAAACTAGGAAAAAATGGAAATGGTTGCTTGTAAATTATTCTAATGATATTAAAATCAGAAGCATGAAATAGTTTATAAAGGGACATGAGCTATCCTTAAGAATATTTTTAGACCATTTAATAAAAATGTTATTTTTCACTTAAAGCCACAGTTTCACCGATGGACTCTGAAAAACAAACTGAGGGTTCTAGGGGGGAGGGGGCTGGGGGGATGGGTTAGCCTGGTGATGGGTATTAAAGAGGGCATGTTATGCGTGGAGCACTGGGTATTATGCACAAACAATGACTCATGGAACATTACATCAAAAACTAATGATGTAATGTATGGTGATTAACATAATAAAAAAATTTAAAGTTAAAAAAAAAAGCCATAGTCTCACTCTCTAGCAGGTGAGGTCAGAGGTGTGTAAGCCGGGGTGCCAAGGTGATCTTGAAAACATGACCTATCATTCATTGCCTTGTCACAATTTACCCTAGACTGAGAGACCATAGAATCACATCAAAGATGTCACGTGTTGTGTCCAATCCCCCTCCATGAGATGTTAAGTTCTATAATATCTAGTTTTATATTTCATTCATTTTTTTACATACTCTGAATTTTCTCTCCCAGGGCTGTGTACATTAGTAAATAAGAAATATTTGTTGACTTACACTGACACAATCTAATTAAAACTTGTTTACTCATCTTTACATTGCGAGCATATCTCTTTCTCCATATCACAGTATAAGAAAACTACATGCCCTCTATTTCCCTACTTCTTCAAAACACTTGCCCTCATTTAAAAAAAATTTTTTAAGAGTATAGTTGATACATAGTGTTATATTACTTTTGGATGTACGTCATAGTGATTCACCATCTCTGAACATGCTATGCTCACAAGTGTAGCCACCATCTGTCACCATACAATGTTATTAAAATACTATTGACTATATTCCCTATGCTGTGCCTTTATTCCCATGACTTATTCATCCCGTAACTGGAAGCCTCTCTTCCCATTCCTCTTTCACCCATTGTGTTCATCCCTCCACCCCTTTCCCTCTGGCACTTGCCCTCTTTGTATGGATAGTCTTCACTCTGGGTATTGTTGCAAACCTAGGCCATTTTCCACCTGAATGCATGGCTAAAGAGAACCGTATTAGAAAATGTGAGATTTGTAAAGATCCTGAAAAGTTGGGCCTGAACAACACAGAAAAGGAATTAAAGTTCTGTCCATCTAGAGAGGAGGTAAGAAAAATATCATGCCAAACCAGGCAATACTGGTAACTCAAGGTTTTTACACACAAAGAATCAAGAAAAAAGTCAAAGATGCTACGAATAAACAGTGAATGCAAAATCTGAATGACTCTAAAGACTTGAGTTTGAACTTGGGACCAAGGTTTGTTTTGTGATTACTCCAGGAAAAAGTAAATTCAAGAGATGTTCAGAAATGTGTCCACTGCTACTTAAAGTACAACCTGATAAGCAGATCTAAAAATAAGATACTAAGAGACACCCAATAACCCATGAAATTCAGAGATCCAGGTGCCAAATGGAAGTGACCACCAAAATGTCACCCCAAAGCACAAGCAAAAGCATTAGACCTCCAAATAAGCCATTTTTGCTTTATGGATGCTTCCTACATTCACCCCATTCATTCTTGGCTCATGCTTCCCTAGAGAACCTTCCCATGTGAGACAAATAAAAACCTACTTCTCCCTCTTTACAGATGTGACCTCAGTCAGAGAGGATGCTATGCTTACTTCCTCCTGAACTCAGTGCCCAAGGGTTCATGTGAAAATCAGCCCCACAATAAACCTTGATTTCATGGTCATATGCCTGCTATTAGATGGTGTGTTAGACACCACACTCCTATCCTGTTATAAGATGTGTTTCCCTCAGCTGGGATTTGGCCCACCCTTTTCCATTCCTCCACTCTAGGAGCAGTTTATCTCTTAAATAAAACAAATAACACTGTCAGAAAGTTTATCCTAATAATTAGCTTGAATTTATTGCTCTAAAAGCATTAAATCTTTCTCCTTCATAGACATTGGGAATTTTAAAACATTCATGCATCATTACCCACATCCCTTCTGAATTATGGCTTAACCAGGCAGAGTCAAATCTCTCATTGTTTCTTCAATCTTGTTTGCAGTCCTTCAAATCCCTCCCACTTTCCTATACATTCTCCATCAGTCACCAGCATCTCTGTTGCATCGAGGTACCTGATGTTTAAACCTCTCAAGATGCAGTGCTTCATTGGAAGGTCTCTATTTCTTTTCTAAAACTCAGCAATATCTTAACTGATGTATCAAATGTTGACTTATTTTCTGTCAGATGGAATCCATAGATGGTTTCCATAACCCAAATTTCTTGATGGACAAACAGGATAAAGAGAAGTCAGCTATACTGTAAAGCTTGAGAGAATGAACTTCTGATAGCCTTCTACCTCTTTTTCAATTTTTATTTGCTCATTTATTCAGTGAGATTCCTATCTATTTATATCTGTAGCTTTTTAAATATTCCTAACACTCTTCCTTGAGCAATGAACTTGATGCACTTTGGTTCTTTGATCTAACTTTAGGCAGTGTTAGTTGACCTCGTCAAGTTGAGCTTCATCTTCAAGGCTAAGACATACTGATTGGGACAGACACTTGATAGCTTATCAATTCACCAGTATCGAGATTCTACCAACTGTGGCTTTTGCCACTTAAAACATATCCCTTATTGCTCAGAGCTCATCCATCTGATTGGCAGCACTCCCCACTATGACATTATCCTTTAGTTTTGCTTTGCTTGGCAGAAGCTCTCACGTTATTTATACCATATAATCACAAATTTAAAAATTACGGTCAGAGATGACACACAAGAATTTGAATGCTGTAGCAGTGACTATAGTCATTAACTTAGATTTTTAGTTTATTTCTCTTGGAACTCATTTAGTTCTAAATATTCTGACCAAAAACTTAAAAACAAAGAAAAAATATACTCTGTGGTCGTCTTGCTTACCAACAGATAAATGTTCATTTTAAAAGTGTAACTTGAATAATAGCTACTAAGCCAACAGTGGAATGCAATCTAAACATTCAAGGAAAATAAAATCTGAGTACAACACAGCTTGTTATTTGAGACTGTGAGAACCTAGACTGTGCCAAATGTGAGATTCTTACTAACCCTTACCACATACCTGACATCAGAACAAGTCACTCAGAAAGAGTCTAGCCAACACCATGACTTTCTCTAAACATTTCCTCCAAGCGTCCTTTAGTGGAAGTTTAAATTTCACATCTTCAGGCTAAAATGAAATTCCTTAAGTCTTTCCTTGCATGACTTGTTTTGAAACACAATAAGCTTTCTCCTGATTGACCAAAATTATTATGCCTGTATGCAGTCTCCAAGATTTAAATTGGGAATAAATCTTAGCAGGATAAAATGTCTGGCACTGTTTCTTTGCTGGGTATAAAGAATTGTGGGTGGGGAAAGCTCTTAGAAAAGTGTAAAGGGAATTCAACGTTTTGGACACTGACTGCCCCACCACCTTCTGAATACCTCCATCATCACTAACTTCAGATCGCTAAAACTTGAGGAATTCCTGAGCATTCCTGCCCCCAGCTAGCAGGGACACTTCATTGCTTTCATACTTCAAGAGGTTTTTTTATTTTTTTCATTCCCAGATATTTCCTATATTTTCTTCTAAGTTATTTTTTCTAATGTTTTCTTTTAAAAAACATTAACTTTTCAATGCATCTAGCATTTGTTTTGCTGTATGATGTAAGGTGAGAATCTAATTTGTTTTTTCTCTAAATAGTCCATTTCAACACCATGCTACCTCTAATTGAATAGTATTTTTATTTTATAGGTATAGAGGTTAAAAAAATGAATAACTGGGTAATCAGATTTCCAAGTGATCTGCTCAGTTATGTCAATCAAAGCCTTTACTAATTAAATAATCCAAACAACTACCTATTGATGCAAAAATGGTTGAGGAAACAGCTATGTAAGCCCCTTACAAAGTATAGAGTGTTAACATTACTGTGAAATAGTTTTAAAAACAGGAAAGTCCTGTTTATCCTACTCTCCATTAAATAAATATGCTTCTCATCCCCTACTCATATATCTACAACCTTAAACTTTCCACCCTCTGCTTCCCATAAGCTAAAACTCTCCTCAGACCTCTGTTTTCATGTACCCGAGCTTTGTTTCCCCATTAAAATTCTCTGAGAACACTTACCTCATGTTGTTCTAATCCTTCTGTGATGGCAGGGAAAGAGATGGCTTTGGAGTTGGACAAACCCGGATTCAGTTGTTGGCTTAATTACTTAGACCTTGGTGGTTTTGGACAAATTACATGGCCACCTTGGACCTCGCTTTCCATATCTGTCCAGTGGGGACTTCTGAGACATAAGAATATGAGCACTAATGTAAATGTACTGCTTTATAATAGAAAACCACGATTGTTTTTTTGTTGTGTGATTTTGCTTTATCTACAGGTTGCAGACTCTTGAGATAGATTGACAACAGAGTTAGAGAATAAACACATATTACTCAGAGATCCTGGACTTGGAGGTGGGTGCAGTTTGGAGTTATTCATCTTTGGAGAGAAGATGAATGTATTTTCACTGTGGAATATTTACAGTATGTTGGCTAAAGCATTATTGAAAGTTAATGTATAGAAATGAAGATGTAGGTATCTGGATAGCCAAAGGCATGGAGTATATGTAAATTTGTTTTTATTTTTGTTTTCATATAGTAACTCCATCCTTTTTCTAATAGTATTTTTTCCACAGTCTGATGAAACCATGTGAAAAATGCTCTGGGCTCCTCTAGCTGGAAGATAAGCAATGAATCTAAATCAGGCTATTTTATTTTATTTATTCCAGTGTAGTCAACATACAGTGTTGTATTAATAAATTAGGCTATTTGGGATCTACATTTTCTAGAGTTTAATCTTAAGCACACTGACAAAGGCTAAAAACTAAATATTAAGCATTGAGGGGCCAGGATGCTAGGAGAAACAACCATCCTTCCCTGCTACATGGATGATGTCTGGAGCTACCCTGGTTTCTGATCTTCCTAAGCCTGGTTCTGCAGCTTTCCCTTTGATTCACAGGCTGCCCTATAGTCTCCCAATGAGTTCAAGTTAGCCAGAGTATGTTTCTATAACTTGCAACAAAGAACCTGAACTAATAGAATCCTTACTTGATAAAAGGGGACGCCAAAGCTTCAGAAGCTAAGGAACTTGCAGGAGGTTTTCATAGCTAGTATATGTTGGTTCCAGGATATGATCCTAGACAGTTTAATTTTAGAATTAACTTCCTTCTGCCACTGGCTCTTGCCACACATGCATGTCATTTTTGATCTCTTGACATCCCCACTTTAGGAAGCTCCCCTTATGCTTCAAGGAAATGCACTGGTGCCAGGTTTAGAAAAACAACAATAACAAACAAGGAAGCAAAAGACATCACTTAGAAAACTCTCTCTGCCTGGTTGTAGCACATATTTTCATATCTACACACTGTTTCCCGTGCCTTTGAGTTTAAGAAGTTATGTTTGATTTTCAGTTACAGCGGGTCCTTTCCTCCTGCTGCTGAAGCCTGTAGTGGGAAGTCATAAAGCCAAGAACACTTAGTAGTAGCTGCATCTGTTAACTCCCCTCTCACACCTGTCAGTGAAAAAAAAGCCTACTCTTATCTGAACCAATTTCTGCACTTCCCAGGTAAGCTAATCCATTCTCTTGTCTTAGTTAATCTATTCATTCAATAATTATGGGACACCTGCTCTATGTGAGCTACCTTGCTGTTTACCCAATTGCCATCTTCTTTCATAGGAATACTCCCCTTTTCTGTATCTCCCTCTCTGCTGGATGTTTTTCTAAAATTCAAGGTTCTCCTATCTTAAAAACAAAAACAAATCTCTCAACCTAATGTTCTCCTCCGGCTAAGAGACCCTCCTCTTTCTTCCCCTTCACAATATTTTTCAAGTTTGGGTTCTCACTGTGTTTGAAACTGATTCTAGATTTGGTTTGAGATAGGGCTACAGTTTCACTTTTCTCTTATATGAATTATAGACATCCCAGCTCCATTTATTAGATAATTTCTCCTTTCTTGTGTACCTTATCATGCCACCTCTATCATGTATCAAAATTAGTTTGTGAGCTAATTTGTGCTATCAGTCAATGAGTCCATCCCTACATTATATCTTTTTAACTTTAAAATAGCTTTCTAATCTTTATATTTAGAGCCACAAATCTCTTCTCCTGTTTTCCCTTTTCAGAAATGAATTAGATATTCTTTGCCTTTTGCTGCTCTACATATATTTAAAACTCAACCTGACAAAAAATCCTGCTGGGATTAATTTTGTTCTTTGAGAATACAGAGCATATTTACCCATAATTGTTATACACTTATTTTATTGGGACTATTCTATCACTCTTGATCATGAATTTATCACTAATTCCTTAGGACAATTTTCTAAGTAGCAAATTGTGCAGTAGATTATGTTCTCTTCCCTACCAAACACTGTGTTATAAAAAAAGTTTTTTAATGTACAGGATAGGTTGAAAGAATAATAAAATATATTCCATGTATCAAACATCTAGATGGAACAGCTATTAACATTTTTCCATTTCAAAGATGCACACATTGCGATACTCTTAAAAATTTATATCGTGAAGCTCGGGGGGCAGAGCAAGGTGGTGGAAGAGTAGGAGACCTGGATTTCGTCTGGTCCAAGGAATTCAGCTGGATAGGGATCAAACCATTCTGAACACCTACAAACTCAACAGGAGATCGAAGAAAAGAATAGCAACAACTCTCTGAACAGAAAAGTGACCACTTTCTGGAAGGTAGGACGTGCGGAGAATTGAATCCGAGGTGATATTTGGGAGGATAGATGGTGGGGGAGGGGGCCTCTGTGGGGCTCTTCTGGCAAATGTTAGAGCCCTGGAGCACAAAATGAAGACTTTTACAAGTCTGCTCCACTGAGGGACACCGCTCCAGTGGATAAGTGGGGGGGTAGGACCCTCGGGGTCACAGAAAGACCAGGGTTGCCTGGGTGTGGCAGAGCTCCTGGATATCGGAGTGGGGAAGCCGGCTATAGAGATGGAGCCAAGGCGGGGGTTCTCAGCTCAGGGTTGCCATAAACCCTGATCCGCGGGACAGTCGGCCCACTGCTCCTCTAGCAGGGACCCAACAAGCGGCAGATCTGGGGGGATTCCCATTCCTCCCCTGGGAGGAGTGGCGTGGAAGCACACCACAGGGATGTGCTGGGTTTGGAGACTCCACAAGGGGTCGTGTGCCAGAGATAGAAATGCTCAGTCACAGGCCGGGTGAGCACAGAGTGCGGCCGAAGACCAGGGAGACGGGAGTGACTGACTGCTTTTCTCTGGGGGCGCACTGAGGAGCGGGGCCTCGAGTTCTTGGCTCCTCCAGGGCGGAGATTGGGAGGCTGCCATTTTCACGCTCATCCTCCAAAGCTGTACGGAAAACCTGCAGGGAACAAAAGCTCCCAAGAGCAAACCCGAGCAGATGACTTAGCCCAGAGCGGCAAGGGCGGGGCAATGCCTCCTCCAGCAAAGACATCTGGGAACCACGGCAACAGGCCCTTCCCCCAGAAGATCAGCAGGAACAGCCAGCCAAGACCAAGTTTACCAATCAATGAGAACAGCAGAAATCCAGAGCTAGGGGAATACTGCACATAAAATCCATGGCTTTTTGATCAACAAGGAAATGAAGACTTTAAATGACACACTGGACCAAATGGACTTCACAGATATATTCAGAACATTCCATCCCAAAACAACAGATTACACATTCTTCTCTAGTGCCCATGGAACATTCTACAGAATAGATCACATCCTAGGTCACAAATCAGGTCTCAACAAGTACCAAAATATTGGGATCATTCCCTGCATATTTTCAGACTACAGTGCTTTGAAACTAGAACTCAATCACAAGAGGAAAGTCAGAAAGAAGTCAAATACATGGAGGCTAAAGAGCATCCTACTAAAGAATGAATGGGTCAACGAGGAAATTAAAGAAGAATTTAAAAAATTCATGGAAACCAATGAAAATGAAAACACAACTGTTCAAAATCTTTGGGATGCAGCAAAGGCAGTCCTAAGAGGAAAGTATATAGCAATCCAAGCCTTTCTCAAGAAACAAGAAAGGTCTCAAATACACAACCTAACCCTACACTAAAGGAGCTAGAGAAAAAACAGCGACTAAAGCCTAAACCCAGCAGGAGAAGAGAAATAATAAAGATCAGGGCAGAAATCAATGAAATAGAAACCAAAAGAACAGTAGAACAGATCAACGAAACTAGGAGCTGGTTCTTTGAAAGAATTAACAAGATTGATAAACACCTGGCCAGACTTATCAAAAAGAAAAGAGAAATGACCCAACTCAACAAAATCATGAATTAAGAGGAGAGATCACAACCAACACCAAAGAAATACAAACAATTATAAGAACATATTATGAGCAACCCTATGCCAGCAAATTAGAGACCCTGGAAGAAATGGATGCATTGCTAGAGATGTATGAACTACCAAAACTGAACCAGGAAGAAATAGAAAACCTGAACAGACCTATAACCAGTAAGGAAACTGAAGCAGTCATCAAAAATCTCCCAACAAAATAAGCCCAGGGCCAGATGGCTTCCCAGGGGAATTCTACCAAACATTTAAAGAAGAATTAATACCTATTGTCCTGAAACTGTTCCAAAAAATAGAAATGGAAGGAAAACTTCCAAACTCGTTTTATGAGGCCACCATTACCTTGATCCCCAAACCAGACAAAGACCCCATTCAAAAGGAGAATTACAGACCAATATCCTTGATGAACATGGATGCAAACATTCTCACCAAAATACTAGCCAATAGGATCCCACAGTACATTAAAAGGATTATTCACCACAACCAAGTAGGATTTATCCCTGGGCCACAAGGTTGGTTCCACATCCACAAGTCAATCAATGTGATACAATATATTAACAAAAGAAAGAACAAGAATCATATGATCCTCTCAATAGATGCAGAAAAAGCATTTGACAAAGTCCAGCATCCTTTCTTGATCAAAACTCTTCAGAGTATAGGGATAGAGCGTACATACCTCAATATCATAAAAGCCATCTATGAAAAACCCACAGTGAATATCATACTCAATGGGGAAAAACTGAGAGCTTTCCCCCTAAGGTCAGGAACGCGGCAGGGATGTCCACTATCACCACTGCTATTCAACATAGTATTAGAAGTCCTAGCCACAGCAATCAGACAACAAAAAGAAATGAAAGGCATCCAAATCAGCAAAGAAGAAGTCAAACTCTCATTCTTTGCAGTTGATATGATACTTTATGTGGAAAACCCAAAAAACTCCACCCCAAAACTGCTAGAACTCATACAGAAATTCAGCCAAATGGTAGGATATAAAATCAATGCACAGAAATCAGTGGCATTCCTATACACCAACAACAAGACAGAAGAGAGAGAAATTCAGGAGTCGATCCCATTTACAATTGCACCCAAAACCATAAGATACCTAGGAATAAATCTAACCAAAGAGGCAAAGGATCTGTACTCAGAAAATTGTAAAATACTCATGAAAGAAATTGAGGAAGACACAAAGAAATGGAAAAACGTTCCATGCTCATGGATTAGAAGAACAAATATTGTGAAGATGTCAATGCTACCTAGAGCAATCTACACAGTCAATGCAATCCCCATCAAAATACCTTCCACTTTTTTCAAAGAAATGGAACAAATAATCCTAAAATTTGTATGGAACCAGAAAAGACCCCGAATAGACAGGGGAATGTTGAAAAAGAAAAGCAAAGCTGGCGGCATCACAATTCCGGACTTCCAGCTCTATTACAAAGCTGTCATCATCCAGACAGCATGGTACTGGCACAGAAACAGACACAGAGATCAATGGAACAGAAGAGAGAGCCCAGAAATGGACCCTCAACTCTATGGTCAACTAATCTTCGACAAAGCAGGAAAGAATGTCCAATGGAAAAAAGACAGTCTCTTCAACAAATGGTGTTGGGACAATAGGACAGCCCCATGCAGAAGAATGAAACTGGACCATTTCCTTACACCACACACAAAAAGAGACTCCAAATGGTTGAAAGACCTCAATGTGAGACAGGAGTCCATCAACATCCTAAAGGAGAACACAGACAGCAACCTCTGTGACCTCAGCCGCAGCAACTTCTTCCTAGAAACATCGCCAAAGGCTAGGGAAGCAAGGGCAAAAATGAACTATTGGGACTTCGTCAAGATAAAAAGCTTTTGCACAGCAAAAGAAACAGTCAACAAAACCAAAAGACAACGGACAGAATGGGAGAAGATATTTGCAAATGACATATCAGATAAAGGGCTAGTATCCAAAATCTATAAAGAACTTATCAAACTCAACACCCAAAGAACAAATGATCCAATCAAGAAATGGGCAGAAGATATGAACAGACATTTTTCCAAAGAAGACATCCAAATGGCCAACAGACAAATGAAAAAGTGCTCAACATCGCTCGGCATCAGGGAAATCCAAATCAAAACCTCAATGAGATACCACCTCACACCAGTCAGAATGGCTGAAATTAACATGTCAGGAAATGACAGATGTTAGCGGGGATGCGGAGTAGGGAACCCTCTTACACTGTTGGGAATGGAAGCTGGTGCAGCCACTCTGGAAAAGAGTATGGATGTTCCTCAAAAAGTTGAAAATAGAGCTACCCTACGACCCAGCAATTGCACTACTGGGTATTTACCCCAAAGATACAAATGTAGGGATCCGAAGGGGTATGTGAACCCCGATGTTTATAGCAGCAATGTCCACAATAGCCAAACTGTGGAAAGAGCCAAGATGTTCATCGACAGATGAATGGATAAAGAAGAAGTGGTATATATATATACAATGGAATATTATGCAGCCATCAAAAGGAATGAGATCTTGCCATTTGCAATGACGTGGATGGAACTGGAGGGTGTTATGCTGAGTGAAATAAGTCAATCAGAGAAAGACATGTATCATATGACCTCACTGATATGAGGAATTCTTAATCTCAGGAAACAAACTGAAGGTTGCTGGAGTAGGGATGGGGTGGGAGGGATGGGGTGGCTGGGTGATAGACATTGGGGAGGGTATATGCTATGGTGAGCGCTGTGAATTGTGCAAGACTGTTGAATCACAGATCTGTACCTCTGAAACAAATAATGCAATATATGTTAAGAAAAAAAAAGAAGAAGATAGCAGGAGGGGAAGAATGAAGGGGGGGAAACAGGAGGGGGCGATGAAACACGAGAGACAATGGACTCTGAAAAACAAACTGAGGGTTCTAGAGCGGAGGGGGGTGGGAGGATGGGTTAGCCTGGTGATGGGTATTAAAGAGGGCACGTTCTGCATGGAGCACTGGGTGATATGCACAAACAATGAATCATGGAACAGTACATCAAAAACTAATGATGTAATGTATGGTGATTAACATAACAATAAAAATTTTTTAACAATATGCTCAAACTCACTTAAAAAATTAAGATATCACTACATCTCTTAAAAATAAAGAAATTTTTCTTTATAACCATAATACTATTATTACCTGAGATAAAATTAACCATCAACCTCTAATATAACATAGTATCAGTCCATATTTAAATATCCTTCAGTTGTTCACAAAGTATCTTAATTAGGTGATTTTTTATGAAAAAAAATTCAATTAAAGTTTTCCCATCATATTTGGTTGTGTCTCTTTTTAGTCTCAGGAACAGTCTCAATACCTTCTTTTTTTTTTAACAACATCAAATTTTTAAAAGACTGGGCCAGTTGTCTTGTAGAACTTCTACAATCTGAATTTGCCTGACTGATTGCTTCCATCTGGATGTCAATTAACTTGCTTCTTTTATCTCCTATATTGCTGTAAACTGAAAGTCTGGTTTAAAAGAATAATTAGCTTCAGGTCAAACATACTCAGTAAGAGTACTTTATAGGGAATGCTATTCACTTCATATTATGTTACATCAGGTGGCATATAAAATCAAATTGTCTTACTATTGGTGATGTCAAATTTGAGCACTTGATTAAAAGGGTAAGAGTCAGATTTTTCCATTGTAAAATCATGTATGTTTTCATCCTTGCAGTTAGAAAGTTACATGTGAGGAGATAGTTTAGCTTCATGTGAATATACCCTTTTTTTCAGCTTTATTGAGGTATAATTAACAAATAAAATTGTAAGGTACTAAAAGTGTACAACATGATGATTTGGGTTACATATACATTGTGAAAGGATTTCCACCATCAAGTCACTTAACACATCTATTGCTTCACATATTTACGTGTGTGTGTGTGTGTGTGTGTGTGTGTGTGTGTGTGTGTGTGTGAAAGCACAAGTTCTACCCTTAGCAAGTTTCAATTAAACAACACAGTGTTATCAACTCTAATCACCATATTATACATTATTAGATCCTCAAACTTGATTCATCTTAAAATTCAAAGTTTGTACCCTTTAACAAGGCTCTTTCTATATCTCCCACCCCTGGCCCCTAGCAACAACCCTTCTACTCTCTGTTTTTATGAGTTCAACTTTGTTTTTTTAGATTCCACATATAAGTGATACCAAACAGTATTTGTCATTATCTGTCTGGCTCATTTCACTTAGCATAATACCATCCAGTTTCATCCATGCTGCTGTGAATGGCAGGATTTCCTTTTTTAAAGGCTGAATATCATTCCATTGTATATATATACACACCACATTTTCTTTATTCATTCACCTGTTGACAGATACTTAGGTTGTTTCTATACCTTGGCTATTACGAATAATGCTACAATAAATATGAGAATACAGTTATCTCTTCCAGATAGTGATTTCATTTCCTTTGGATGTGTACCCTCAAGTGGGATTGCTGGATCATATGGTAGTTCTATCTTTACTTTCCTGAGAAACCTCCATACTGCTTTCCACAGTGGCTGCACCAATTCATATTCCCACCAGAGTGCACAAGGGTACCTCTTATCTAGGTCCTCACCAGCATTTGTTATCTCTTATCTTTTGATAATAGACATCCTAACAGGTATGAGGTGATATCTCACCATAATTTTGATTTTCATTTTCCTGGTCATTAGTGATGTTCAGTGCCTTTTCATGTACTTGTTGGATATTTGTATGTCTTCTGTAGGAAAATATATATTCAGGTCTTTGGTCCATTTTTAATTTGGGCTATTTTGGGGGTTTTGTTTTGTTTTGTTTTGCTATTAAGTTGTAAGAGTTCCATGGATATTAACCTCTTATTGGATATGTGGTTTGCAAATATTTTCTTCCATTCTATAGGTTGCCTTTGCATTTTGTTGATAATTTCTTTTTCTGTGCAGAAATTTTTAAATTTGATGTAGTATAGTTTGCTTATTTTGCTTTTGGTGCCTTAACTTTTGGTGTCAACTCCAAAAACTCATTTCCAAGATGAATTTTAAGGAAATTATTTCCGCTGTTTATTTCTAGGAGTTTTATGCTTTCAGGTCTTAATATTCAAGTCTTTAATCCATTTTGATTTTTGTGTATGGTGTAAGATAGGGATCCAGTTTTATAGCATGTGGCTATTCAGTTTTCCCAACATCATTTATCGAAGATGCTATCCTTTCTTTCTTGTATATTCTTGGCTGCTTTGTCAAAAATTAGTTGAAAAAAATATATCGGTATACATATATGATATGTTGATCATATATTAGTTGACCATGGATTTATTTCTGTTCCATTGATCTATGTGTCTGTTTTTATGCCAATACCAAATTATATTATCTTTCATTCTATTAATGGAATGTATATTATTTATTTATTTGTGAATGTTAAACCATCTTTGCATCCCTAGAATAAATCCCACTGGATCATGGTGTATGATCCTTTCAATGTACTATTGAATTCAGTTCACTAATATTTTTTTTTCGTTTTTCTTTGATTTTTTAAAATTTTTTATTGTTATGTTAATCACCATATATTACATCATTTGTTTTGGTGTAGTGTTCCATGATTCATTGTTTGTGCATAACACCCAGTGCTCCATGCAGAATGTGCCCTCTTTAATACCTATCACCAGGCTAACCCATCCCCCTACCCTCCTCCCCTCTAGAACCCTCAGTTTGTTTTTCAGAGTCCATCATCTTTCCTGGTTCGTCTCCCCCTCTGACTTACTCCCCTTCATTCTTCCTCTCCTGCTATCTTCTTCTTTTTCTTTTTTCTTAAAATATGTTGCGTTATTTGTTTCAGAAGTACAGATCTGTGATTCAACAGTCTTGCACAATTCACAGCGCTCACCATAGCACATACCCTCCCCAATGTCTATCACCCAGCCACCCCATCCCTCCCACCCCCAACCACTCCAGTAACACTCAGTTTGTTCCTGAGATTAAGAATTCCTCATATCAGTGAGGTCATATGATACATGTCTTTCTCTGATTGACTTATTTCACTAAGCATAACACCCTCCAGTTCCATCCACGTCATTGCAAATGGCAAGATCTCATTCCTTTTGATGGCTGCATACATCTATGTTCATGAGGGATATTGGCTTATAATTTTCTTATCTTGAAAATGTCCTTGTCTGGTTTTGTTATCAGGGTCATGGTGGCTTCATAAAATGAGTTTGGAAGTGTTGCTTCTATTTGTGTTTTTTTTTTTTTTTTTGGAAGAATTTGAGAAAGACTGATACTGATTCTTCTTTCTTTTTTTAAGATTTTATTTATTTGTTTGACAGACAGCTAGAAAGAGGGCACAAGTAGGCAGAGTGGCAGGCAGAGGGAGAAGGAGAAGCAGGCTCTCTGCTGAACAGGGAGCCAGACATGGGGCTCTATCCCAGGACCCTGGGATCATGACCTGAGCCGAAGGCAGACGCCTAACCAACTGAGCCACCCAGGTGCCCCCTGATTCTTTTTTAAATGTTTGGTAGAATTCACCAGGAAGCCATCTAGTCCTGGACTTTTCTTTGCTAGGCGGTTTTTCATTCCTGATTCAATTTCCATAAAAGTAGTTGGTCTATTCAGGTTTTCTGTTTCTTTATGACTCAGTCTTTGTAGGCTGTATGTTTCCAGGAATTTATCCATTTCTTCTAGGTTATCTATTTGCTGGTGTATAATTGTTCATAGTAGTCTCTCGTGACCTTTGTATTTGTGTGGTGTCACTCATAATATCATTTGTTTCCTCTTTCATTTCTTTTTTTTTACTCTCTTTTTTTAAATTTTATTATGTTATGTTAATCACCATACATTATATCATTAGTTTTTGATTAGTGTTCCATGATTCATTGTTTGTGTATAACACCCAGTGCTCCATTCAATATGTGCCCTCTTTAATACCCATCACCAGGCTAACCCCTCCCCCAACCCCTCCACTCTAGAACCCTCAGTTTATTTCTCAGAGTCCATAGTCTCTCATGGTTCGTCTCCCCCTCTGATTCCCACCCCTTCATTTTACCCTTCCTACTATCTTCTTCTTTTTTAAAAAATATAATGTATTATTTGTTTCAGAGGTACAGGTCTGTGATTCAACAGTCTTACACAATTCGCAGTGCTCACCATAGCACATACCCTCCCCAATGTCCATCAGGAATCCTCTTTCATTTCTAATTTTATTGATTTGCATCTTCTCTCCTTTCTTAGTCTAGCTAACAATTGGTCAATTCTGTTTAGCTTTCTAAAAACTAACGCTTAGTGTCATTGATCTCTTCTATTGTCTTTTTAGTTTCTATTTCATTTGTTTCTATTCTGACCTTTGTTATTTTCTTTCTATTAAATTTGACCTTATTTGTCTCTTGCTACAATTTTTCGCTTAAAGTCTATTTTGTCTGCTATAAGTATATCTGATGTAAGTATAGCTACACCTGCTTTCTTTTTATTTTCATTTACATGGAATATCTTTTTCTATCCCTTTATTTTCAGTCTATATATTTTCTTAAAGTCGAAGTGAGCCTTTTGTGGGCAGCATCGAGTTGGGCCGTTTTTGGTTTTTTTTTTTTCTTTAAATCCATTCAGGCACTCTAGGTCTTTGGATTGGAGAATTTGGTCCATTCACAATTAAATTAACTATTGATAGATATGGATTTACTCTCGCCATTTTATTATTTTCTCACTGTTTTGTAATTCCTTGTTCCTTTGTTTCTCTCTTGCTTTCTTCTTCTGTATTTGATGATTTTCTGTAGTGTATGCTTTGACTCCTCTCTCTTGATCTTTTGTATGTCTACTATATGTTTTCTGCTTTGTGGTTACAATAAGTCTTACATAAAACATATTTATTACAGCCTATCTTAAGTTGATAATAACTTCAAATGTATATAGTTTTACACCACTCCCAACATTTTATTTAAGCTTTTATTTATTTATTTGTCAGAGAGAGAGAGAGAGAGAGAGAGGGAACACAAGCAGAGGGAGAAGCAGGCTCCCCACTGAGCAAGGAGCCTGATGCGGAACTCGATCCCAGGACCCTGAGATCATGACCTGAGCCAAAGGCAGACACCCAACTGACTGAGCCACCCAGGCGCCTCAACATTTTATGTTTTGATGTCAGTTTACATTTTTACATTGTGTATCCATTATTGTAGCTGTAATTATTTTAATAATTAATACTGGAGTTTAATAATACTAGTGTTTAATAATACTAGAGTTATAAATTATTTACCAACCTACAATATTAGAGTGTTTTGAATTTAACTATATATTTATTTTTACCAGTGAGTTTTATGCTTTTGATGTTTATATATTGCTAATTAGTGTCCTTTTGTTTCAGCTTGAAAAACTTTCCTTAACATTTCTTGTAAGGCCAGTCTAGTAGTGATGTTTTTCTTCAGGTTATCTACAGAACTCTTTATCTTTCCTTCAATTCTGAACAACTTTGCCTAGAAGTTGACAGTTTTTTCTTTCAACATTTTGAAAATATCATCCCACTCTTCTGGCTTGCAAAGCTTCTGCTGAAAAATCTGCTGAATATATTAGGGGTTCCCTTGTATGTAACAAGTTGCTTTTCTCTTGCTATATTAAAGATTCTCTCCTTGTCTTTAACTTTTGACAATAATTACAATGTGTCTTACTGTGAGTCTCTTTGAATTAATCTTATATAGTATTCTTTGGGCTTCCTAGATCTAGGTGTATATTTTTTTCCCTCAAGTTAGGGAAGTTTTCAGATACTCTCCAGTTCTTGAAACTCTTTCTTTATATTCTTTGACACAGCATCTCCTGGTTTTGCTTTTATCTTGTTGACTGCATCCTGGTGTTGTGAACTCTTTCTTCCATCTACTCTAGAGAGTTCTTTTCCAAATCAGAGTTCTTTCTTACTCTAAACATAGTCTCTTCCTTTAATAGCTTCACTTTTCATCTCTAAGCTAATGATTCTCAAATAATTTCCTAAACCAAAATCTTTTACCCAAATCTCAAATTATGTACCTAACTGCCTATTTAAACATTTCTATTTTATGTTCCAAAGACACCTCAAACTCATGAATCTCAAATTAAATTCATTAATTCATTACTTTCTAAGCTTTCATCCTTTGCAACCCTACTCATCCTTTGAAGCACTGCTATCAGTGATTTGTTACCAACCATATAATTATCCAAGCCCAAAACTTGGTGATTATTCCTGCTTCTTTCCCCTCTCTATTCCTCAGTGTCTGATGATTCCACCTCTTTGGTATCTGCTGACTCAGTCCACTTATTACAATTACAATTGCCATTACCTTAGTTCAAGTCTTTATCATCTCTCACCTGAATTATATCACAACCTTCTATCTGCCTACAATAATTTTCTCCTTCCAATCTATTACTCATACTGTAGTCCAAGTAAATTTTCTAAAATATAACTAAATCACATTCCTCACTGCTTAAAATTTTAATGACTCAATATGTTCTCAGGATAAGGGCTACCCTCCTTAACATGGCTTACAATGTCAATAATTTAGCCCCTCTCTAATTCAGTATTTTATCTCACTACTCTTTCATGTTATAATCTACATTCTAGTAATACTGAAATTTGTGCAGTTTTTATAAACAATTCTGGGATTTGGCTCTTGGTTCCCGCCATCTTCTCTCATAGGTCACTCCCATGACCTATTAGGACTCATCTTAGATCTCCCCTCATCTCTGAAGGACTTTCTGATCCCCTACTGCCTCAGGAATGAATTAGGGGCTCTTCGCTGTGATTCCATTCCACCTGGTTCTTATCCCTCTCACAGAGCTTTTCATTCTGTAATTATAATATGATTACTGGTTTGTATCCTCTATTAGATGATGAGTTGGTTTTTTTTTGAGAGAGAGAGAAAACATCTTCACCGACTTATCATAACTCTTGCACAGAACCTGGCATATGAAAAACACTCAATGAATAACTGCTGAACAAATAGGTAATTACATGCAGACATATACAAATGAAAGACTTACATTTAAATGTTTATTCCCAAGTTGTTAAGCCACCTACTGATACTTCCCTTCATTTGTTGAAAAATATGTGAACATCCTTCTCAGGTGGGTATGACCTGTAAAACACAATATTAATAAAATTCAAAGTTAATTTTATTATTTTAAGCCCCAAAGATTTTCGAGTCCCTTGAAGTAGCAGGGACATATTCTTTCCAAATGAAAGTGGAACTTTGTTAAGTTCTACTTTGTAGATGATAATAATAGGTAATACTTACTGAACACTCACCCTGTGTCAGTGTTCGTACTAATTTACATGTAATAAATTATTGAATCCTCACAACAACCCAATAAAATTGCTACTATCCCATTTTATAGATGATAGTCTGAGGCATAGTTAGATTTAATAACTTCCCCAAAGTTACACAGTTAATAAGCAGAGCTGGGATTTGAAAACTTGTATATGAATTCTTTTGCCACCCTTTGATTTATCTTCTAATCATTACTATGCTAACATATATAAAAGTGGATCTATTCCATCTAGACTCTTCACAACCAACTCAGAATTAATTTCATCCTTTGAAACCAAAGCATGAATGCTAATACCTATTACTGTTATAAGGTAGAGTAATGCCTCCGCGTGTGCACATTCTTTTCCATAAATTTGAGCATGCATGTATATAGCACTGAATTTCCTTCCTAAGTCTCAGGACTGATCATGTAATTTGCAGGGACCAGTGCAAAATGAAAATGCAGGACTCCTTGTTTAAAAATTACTAAGAATTTTAAGGTGTTGACAGCAGAGCATTAAACCAAGCATGGAGATTTTCTAAGTACAAGGCCCTTTGCAACTGCTCAGGAAACTCACCCATGAAGCCAGCCCTACTAACTCTCTTTTCTAAGAGGTGATGGAAACCAATCTCTTACCTACACCTGACAATCACTTGACAACAATACTGCTTACTGTATATAAGACTAAAAATTCTATGCTCAACTTTAAAACAACACCTTTAAGTTGTTTAAAATATCAGGGGTGCCTGGCTGGCTGAGTTGGTAGAGCATGTGACTCGATCTCGGGGTCCAGCCCCTTGTTGGGTGTAGAGGTTACTAAAAAAATAAATAAACTTTAAAATTGTAATCCTCACTACCAATATCACATTGCAGAACTTTTATAATCAAATTGGGAATCTAGTACATATAAAGTATCACTGCATTTTACCCAGCAAAACCCCTTCACAACTCTGTATAATAGAAATAAGGGCTCCTATTTTGCAGATGAATAAAGAGATGGAGAGAAATTAAGTAACTTCTATAAAATCACTTATGAAGACATTTTAGGAGCTACTAGTTAAGCCCAGGGCCACCTGCCTCCAAAGCCTACAGTTTTTCCATTATACCATGCTACCTTTTTTGTGGCAATGGAAAAAAACACAATGTCATGGACTAAAGAGTTGGATTGTGAGACATTTATTTTTTGCCCTAAGCAAATAAAACCTTACTCTTGTTTTTTCTGTATGTCTCCCCTGTTTATCCCAGATCCTTCAATCATAGACATGTGTGAACAAGACAATATATGATTTTTAAAAAGAACAAGGCTATCTTCTGAGGTTTGCTGAGATCCCTACTGAGAGTGCCGTCATGGTCACTCTCAAATATCAGGGGCAGATGCAGTCTATTAGGAATTACAAGGCCAGCTGTTGTTTTATATCATTAGACTTTTGAAACCAACTGGGAAAAATCTCCTTCTGCCAAGAAGCAAGTCTCCAGGCTCTGCAACAAATATCAATTCCAATTTGGTTGAAGTTGTGCAGGGTTGGGTTTTTTTTTTTTTTTTTTTCAGTTTCTCATGGTTCCAGAAGTGATTCTCGGCCCATTGGTTGGAGTTTAACCTGAAGTATGTCATACTTTCCATCTAGATTGAAGAAGATGTGCATTTATTCATGCCTTCTAAAACAGAGCTGGGGCACACATTTTCCATCTAGATTGGAGATGTACATTTATTTATGCCCTTTAAACCAGAGCTGAGGCATAACACTTGTTGGGACTTTGAGCTCAGAACAGTGTGTAATTTGCAGGACCAATCATCTTGCCTTAGACAATGGAAAAAAGGATTATAATTTGTTTTTCTCTCCTGTTAACAGTTACATTGTCCAGTCAAGGTTATTAGCCATCCAGAAATTCGCAAGTGGTTCTCCTTGGCAAAATTTGATTTGGGGTTTGACAGCAATTCTGATGATTTCATAGCACTTTAGAATCATGAAGTGTTAACATTGGAAAGGACTTTGGAGATCACATAATCCAAATACCTCATTTTACAGATGAGGACATTGATGTTCAGAGATGTTTCAAAGTGGCTAAAGTCATAAAGCTAGCATATGAGCTAGTCCTAGAAATCGAGCTTCTGATCCCAGTTTAGTTCTCTTTCCATTACTCTATGGCTGCTTCCTTTTACTTAGTTGACATGTCAAACTTCATTTGTTCTTATTCTGCCAGCAGTTTCCAATTCAGGAAGGAAGCACTTTGAAATAGGAATATTGAAACAAATCAAGTTTTATTGAGCATATACTTATTGGGTTTTTAAAAAATATTTAACACAGCATTCAGCATGGTGCCTTGTACATACAGAACCTTTAATCATTCTTCTATCCATTTATTCAGTTAACAAATATATATTGAGCACAAACAAATAATGGATGCTTATAAAGATGGAATTCATTGTTCATTTCTACTAAGATAAATAAGAGATGATTCCTGCCCTAAAGGAGCTTACAGTCCAGTGGGACATATATATACAAACAATTAATAATAGTGTAATTAATAATTACAAGCAAAAATATATTCAAGGACAATGCCATAATAAAAGCACTATAGAAAGATGAACTTTTACAAAAAGCCTTATTGAGTAGGTAGCATATGGAATCAAATAATGTTATCAATAGAATCGAATGTGAGATATAGAACTATGGGTTGAGAAAAGAGTATGGACAAAGGCACAGAAGCATGGAAGGTCATGTGATATTCTGAAATCATAGAAGGGAATAGGTTGCACAGCTTATGAGCAGGATAGGGAGGTAGAAAGGCAAAATTATATCAGCTTTTGGTGGCTATTGGACAATAGGCATAGGAATGTAGATGTTATCATGTAAACAATGGGAATACTAGCATGAGGGAATTAAGATGATCTAATCTATATGTTTGGGGATAATGTATATGCTGTACTGGAAAACCAAGAGAAAAAGAAAATTAGTGAATAATTACAAATTTATCTTCACTCAGTGTAAATTAGATAATCTCTCAACTAATTGTGTTTGATTATGTCACTTTCTCATTTAGGATCCTAAAATAGCTCCTATTATTAATCCTTTAAAATCCAAAATCTTCAGCTTTTCACCAGATTCCTTTCCCACACTCTGAACAAAAACAAATGTAATAAAATCTTTATGTTTGTCCATTGGTGCATTATTTACAAGATGCCTTCTAATATATTGTCCCATTTGATCTTCACAATTGTAGGCAGGAAGAGGGTAATATCTTCATTTTATAGATGATAAAATAAAGGCTCAGAAAGACTAAGACCAACTTATTGAGGGCCTATTATGCATGTTATTCCAATCCTCCTCTTCTCTAAGCTCACACATCTGACCTTTCAGGTCCTTGACTTCAATTCTCCAATGGCATTGTCCTCCCTGACCTCAGCCAGATTCTCCCCTGGTCATTCCCTGGACTTTGTCATGACCAATAACTGCAACATCTCCATCTTTTTATCATTCTTATCCTATTTTTTTCCACTTACTCTCATTGTCAATCCAACCTCAGTAATTTTTCAACCTCACTACAATTAAGAACCCTACACTTTTCTCACTCGATCTCATTCCTTTGATATCTCTTCCCTTGCTTTACATAGAATAAATTTATAGCTAATCATTAGAATCTCTCCATTATATACATTCTTAATAACCTTGCCTTCTCACTGTGTCAAAGCCACAGCCCATAACTAAATTATTCCATCTACTCCATGCCTGTATTTATTCCATACCTGCACTCATGCAGCTGAACATGACTGGAAAAAAACACAAGCCACTCTGTCTGCTTTGACCTTAAGTCCATAACCACAAACCTCACGTAGGCCTTAATGCTGCCAGAAAAATCAAGGTATCCACACCTAGTCCATTTACTGTACTACTATCATAGATGACTCTTTTACACACCTTCTCTTCTCTCCTCAGATGTCTAACACCTCCATCCTAATCCCCATTCTCAGCTGATGACCTTGTGTCCTGATTTACTGAGAAAACTGAAGCAAATAGAAGAGAAATTTTAGACTCCCATCATCACATCAACTTACCCATCAGCATCTGAGGGCACATACTCTGCCTTCCACCTGTTACTAAACATAAACTCTCTCTTTGCTCCTACATAAGCCAAGCTATCCATGCACACAGAGCAGATTCCATTCCCTCTTACCTGCCTAAGGACATTACTCTGAGGAGTTCTCCCCTCTCACTCCCACAACATCAATTTTCCCCTTTGTACAGGACAATTACAATCAGCATACAAATACCTCGTTGTTTCTCCCATCATAAGACCAAAAACGAAAATATTGCTTCATCTTTCAACACTCGTACCATTCCTTTGCTTCCCTCTGCAGCAGTGTTGTTTATACTTGGTGCTTCTGATTTCTCTCAGGTCTGAAACTCATTTTAATCAAGCTATTACGTTCTCCCTATTAAAAACAAGATCACAAATGGCTTCCCCAATGCTAAGCTCAGTGGTCAATTTTCAGGCTTCCTCTTCCTTGCACCATCAACAATATTTGACACTATTGATTCCTTCTCCTTGACATATTTTCTTTATCCATCTTTCACAACATTAACTTTTCTGTATTTTCTCCTGTTATTGCTTCTTTCATCTTCTTTTGTTGGTTTCTCATGGTCTCCCTTACTCTCAATGTTTCAGAGCTCTAGAGTTCAGTCCTTTGTCTTTTTTCTTTAACTACACTCGTTTTTTTTGGTGATCTCACCCAGTCGCATGACTTCAAATATAATTTGTAGGCCAATGACTCCCACATTTATACCTTCAACCCAGAATTTCCCCCCAGATTGCAGGTTTGTGTGTCTACTCACTAAACCTGACATCCTTACTTTCATGTCTACTAAGCCATCCTGTCACAAACTAAACTCTTGATTTTCTTTGCTGCTCTCCCCAAATCTGTTTCCTCCATAGCATTATATGTCTTTGTTAATGGCAATTCCATCCTGCCATTTGTGCAGGCCAGACTTTTGAATCATTCTTGACTTGTCTCTTTTTCCCATATCCTATATCTAATCCATCAGTAATTCTGTATGTCTCTACTTTCAAAATCTATCCAGAATCAAACTACTACTCATTATGTCTCCTGCTACCATTCTAGTCTGAGCCATCATGATCTCTAGGTTGGATTATTGCAGTAGTCTTTTGAAAGATGTCCCTATTTCTGTTCTTGCCCCTCAATTAACTATCCAAGTGACTCTCAACTGGGTGGCAATTTTGCACCCCTTAGGGACATTTGGTCATATTTGCAGACCATTTCTGATTGTCACAATGGGGGAAGGTGATGCTACTAGTATCTAATGGGTAGAGATAACAGTTTCTCTGAACACTATAAATGCATAGGACAGCCTCCACAACAGTCATCTGACTGGAAATGTCAGTGCTGAAGTTGAGAAACCCTTGTTTATCTTCATCACAACTGTTAGAGTGATCTTTTTTTTAAAAATAAAATTAAATGTGGGCATTCTTCTGTTAAAAACTTCAAAATTTCTCCATATCACTAAAGTAAAACTACAGTTTCTACAATAACCGATGACACCCTATATGATCTGGCCCCTAATGTGATTTTCTAGCACCCTCTATCATGTTTATTCTGTTCTGGAGGCACTGTGTCCTAGCTGCTCCTCAAACATGCTGGTTACGCTGCCCCTGTAGGCCTCTGGTTTAATCATTCACTCTGGTCAGGATGCACTTCCCTCAGGTATTTCACTAAGTCCCTCATCTCCTCCAAATCTCACCTACTCTTACTAGTTAGCATTACAACCTTCTTCCTCCCCAGCCATTTCTGACTCTCCTTACCCTATTTTCTATTTTCCATAGCAATTATTACTTTTTAATGTACTATAACATTTACTTTGTTATGTATATTTTTTACCCTGTCTCTGGAACATAAACTCCATCCATGTACCCAACAATCTAGAAGCATGCTTGCATATAGGTAGCACTCAATATTTTTGATTGAAGGAAAGTTGTTTGAAGGCAAAAAGCCCAACAAGAGAAAGCTGGATTATGTCGGCATAAGTTGATAAATCAAGTCATTTTTAGGACAAATCTAAAAGGAAGACATTCTCAACCCTCTTCTTCGGGTAAACAAGAAGTTTGTGACTTGTCCAAAGTCATGCAGCTAGTAAATAGGGAGCAGGCTCCAAACCCTGGTCTACTTAACTCCAAACCCTCTGCTCTTTAAATGGTGTTAAATTGTACCTCAATAACATGGGCAGAGGGGGGAAATCTGATATGGCTTTTACTCCTCAAAAAGCTGAGCATCATAAATGTTCAGAAAAAAATAAGTCAGTAAACACGGTTGGCAAAATTTTTATCTGAAAGAATCAAGGCAATGAAAGTAGAAGAAAGAGAGGGAAAGTAAAGTGTTCTCAGAGAATCACAGAGCTGGCAGGAACCTAGAGGTTGAGCAGTCCTCATTCAAAAGATGAGAATGCTAAAGTCCAGGGGGCAGGACAGTTTAATCCAGTTCAAAAATAGCCCTGACATGGCAAGCATCAGGATGGAAACTTGGACATCTTGCTCTATCCAGTGCCCTTTTGATTATATCTCCTTCATTTTTCTGTAGAAAGTAGAGTTGCTCTTCAAAATAAAATTGGCCACTGTGGAAGACATGATAAAAATTTGAATAATTTAACTCAAGAGCAAAGGAGATGATTACTCAGAATAATAAACTATTTTTAACAGATTATTTTCAAAATCAGATGATAACAAAAACTAAGTTTAAAATTGTTAAATATTCATGCTTCAGTGGTCCATTTTTTAGCATACTGTATTGCTAATATATAAACAGTCTATAAATACATAAATAACATATTTTTAATATGTAATTATGCTTTTTATTGTAACCAAAATTTGTTTTCTCTCTTACATTCCAAAACATTTCCACAAGCTATGATCCACCTTTCTAATCTAGCAGATAGACATTTATTTATGTGTGTACATGTATTAGGTATGTAGAAGTACTTATGTATCCCTTGTCTCTGAGGATGCCAGGAATATGTACTCATTTCCCAGATTATGATGCAGCCCCACCCATGTATATTTATAGCCATCAGAGCTGTGTGGAGGATGGGTGGATCCCCCAAGCCTCAGCATTAAGCAGCTTTCCAGAGCACCAGATACTCCTCTCTTCTCAGTGGCCAGCATAGCTCTGACATTAGGGATTCCATTCTGGCGGGGTGACAAACAGCCATGACAGCTACAAAATAGAATTAGAAGAGGGTAAAAACTCTCTTCCAGAGGGCCTTACCCTGGGGTCAAGTCTCTTAGTTAAACTATAACAAACTACTAAAGTTTCTCTTCATTTAATTTTCTATTTAGTAAATCAAAAAATGCTTTCTTTTTCTTAAATAGGTTAACGTGCTATAAAAAGTCACAGTTATGCTACATCCCAGGTTTTCCAAAAAATTAAAAAAAATTTTTTTAAGTTTTTATTTAAATTCCAGTTAGTTAGCATACAGTGTAATATCAGTTTCAGGTGTACAATTCAGTGATCCAACACTTTCATATAGCCCCCAGTGCTCATCACAGCAAGTGCACTCCTTAATCCTCATCACCTATTTCACCTCTCCCCCCCACCTACCTCCCCTCTAGTAACCATCAGTTTGTTCTCTATAGTTTAGAGTGTGTTTCTTGGTTTGTCTCTCTCTTTCTCTTTTTTTCCCTATGCTCATTTGTTTTGTTTCTTAAATTTCACAGATGAGTGAAATCATATGGTATTTCTCTTTTCTGACTGACTTATTTTGCCTCGCATTATATTCTCTAGCTCCAACCATGTTGTTGCAAATGGTAAAATTTCATTCCTTTTTTTTTTTTTTTTTTTAGAGGTGGGTCGATGGGCAAAGAAAGAGATGGAGAGAGAGACTCTTAAGTAGGATCCATACCAGCATGGAGCCTGAAGGAGTCCAGAAAACTTTTATACTGGCTCTTTGGGCACCCATCTGCCTGCTTCTAAATTATCTTGCATAGATCTTTCTTCACCAGGAGACAATAGGATATTCTATAGCAGGATCTCTTTCTAATTAATCTTGTGTCCCTGATAATAGTAATAGGAGCAATAATTCTTTTTAAATTTTTATTTTTTAAAAAGATTTTATTTATTTATTTGACAGAGACAGTGAGAGAGGGAGAACAAGCAGGGGGAGTGGCAGAGGGAGAGGGAGAAGCAGGCTTCCCGTGGAGCAGGGAGCCCAATGCAGGCCCGATCCCAGGACCCTGGGATCATGACCCGACCTGAAGGCAGACGCTTAACGACTGAGTCACCAAGGTGTCCCCCAATTTTTATTTTAATTCCAGTATAGTTAACAGTATTATATTAGTTTCAGGTCTATAAAATAGTGACTCAACAGTTCCATACAACACTTGGTGCTCCTCATGATAAATGTGCTCTAAATCCCCTTCACCTATTTCACCCATCCTCCCCCCACCTCCCCTCTGGTAACCATCAGTTTGTTCCCTATAGTTAAGAGTCTGTTTTTTGGTTTGTCTCTTTTTTTCTTTGTTCATTTGTTTTGCTTCTTAAATTCCACATATGAGTGAGATCATATGATATTTGTCTTTCTCTGATGGAATTATTTCCCTTAGCCTTATACCCTCTACATCCATCCTGTTGTTGCAAATGGCAAGATTTTATTCTTTTTTTACGGCTGAGTAATATTCCACTGTGTGTGTGTGTGTGTGTGTGTGTGTGTGTGTGTGTACACCATATCTTCTTTATTCATTTATCTATTGATGGGCACTTCTTCCATTTATTAGGTTGCCTTTTAGTTTTGTTGATTGTTTCCTTGGTTGTGCAGAAGCTTTTAATTTGATGTAGTCCCAAAAGTTTATTTTTCCTTTTATTTCCCTTGCCTCAGGAGACATATCCAGAAAAATGTTGCTATGGTTGATGTCAGAGAAATTACGGCCTGTGCTTTATTCTAGGATTTTTATGGTTTCAGGTCTCACATTTAGATCTTTAATCCATTTTGAGTTTACTTTTGTGTATGGCATAAGAAAGTGGTCCAGTTTCATTCTTTTTTTTTCTTTAAATTTTTATTGTTATGTTAATCACCATACATTACATCATTAGTTTTTGATGTAGTGTTCCATGATTCATTGTTTGTGCATAACACCCAGTGCTCCACGCAGAACGTGCCCTCCTTAATACCCATCACCAGGCTAACCCGTCCCCCCACCCCCTCCGCTCTAGAACCCTCACAGTTTCATTCTTTTATATGTAGCTGTCCATTTTTCCCAACACCATTTATTAAAGAAGCTGTCTTTTTCTCATTGCATATTCTTGCCCCCTTTGCTAAAGATTAATTGACCATGTAATTATGGATTTATTTCTGGGCTCTCTATTCTGTTCTTTTGATCTATGTATCTATTTGTGCCAGTACCATACCGTTTTGATTATTACAGCTTTGAAGTACATCCTGATATCTAGGAGTGTGATACCTCCAGCTTTGTTCTTCTTCTTTTTGTTTAAAGATTCATTTATTTTAGAGAGAGAACATGCATGAACTGAGGGGAGGGGCACGGGAAGAGGGAGAGAGATGGAGTGAAGTATGGAACCCAAGGTGGGCTCCTGAGATCATGACCTGAGCCAAAATCAAGAGTTGGATGTTCAACTGACTGAGCAACCCAGGTGCCCCTCCAGCTTTGTTCTTCTTTCAAGATTGCTTTGGCTTCTGAGGGTCTTTTGTGGTTCTATATACATTAACATTTTTCTTCTAGTTCTGTAAAGAATGTTGTTGTGATATGATAGGAATTGCATTAACTCTGTAGATTCTTTGGGTAGTATGGACATTTTAACAATATTGCTTCTTCCAATCCATGAGCATGGTATATCTTTCCATTTGTTTGTGTTGTTTTCAATTTCTTTCATTAATGTTTTATACTTTTCAGAGTACAGGTCTTTCACCTCCTTGGTTAAGTTTATTCCTAGGTATTTTATTTTTGGTGCAATTGTAAGTGGGATTGTTTTCTTAATTTCTCTTTCTGCTGCTTCATTATTATTGTATAGAAATGCAATGGGTTTTTGTGTTTTGATTTTGTATCTTGCAACCTTAATGAATTCATTTATCAGTCTTAGTAGTCTTTTGGTAGAGTCTTTAGGGTTTTCTATATATATAGTATCATGTCATCTACAAATAGTGAAAGTTTTACTTCTTCCTTACCAATTTCGATGCAATTTATTTCTTTTTGTTGCCTGACTGCTGTGGCTAGGACTTTTGGTACTATGTTGAGTAAAAGTGGTCAGAGCAGACATCCTGGTCTTGTTCCTGACCTCAGGGAAAAAGCTCTCAGTTTTTCCCAATGGAGTATGATGTTCACTGTGGGTTTTTCATAAATGGCCTTTATTATGTTGAGGTATGTTCCCTTTAAACCTATTTTGGTGAGGGCTTTTATCATGAATGGATGTTTCACTTTGCCAAATGCTTTTTCTGCATCTTTTGAGATGATCATATGGTTTTTATTGTTTCTCTTATTGATGTGATGTATCATGTTGATTGATTTGCAAATATTTAACCACCTTTTATCCATTGGAATGAATCCCACTTGATCACAGTGAATGATTTTTTAATGTATTGTTAGATTTTTTTTTTTTTGCTAATATTTTGTTGAGGATTTTTGCATCTCTGTTCATCAGAGATAGTGGCCTATAGTTCTCTCTCTCTCTCTCTCTCTCTCTCTTTTTTGATAATGTCTTTATCTGGCTTTGTTCAGGGTAATGCTGGCTTCATAGAATGAATTTGGAAGCTTTCCTTCCTCCTCTATTTTTTTGGAATAGATTGAGTAGAATAGGTATTAACTCTTCTTTAAAAGTTTGATAGAATTCACCTGTAAAGCTGTCTGGTCCTGGACTTTTGTTTGTTGGGACTTTTCTGATTACTCATTCATTTTCATTGCTGGTAATCGGTGTGTTCAAATTTTCTATTTCTTCCTGATTCGGTTTTGAAGGTTATGTTTCTAGGAATTTATCCATTTACAGTAGGTTGTCTAATTTGTTGACATATACTTTTTCATAATATTCTCTTACAATCCTTTGCATTTCTGTGGTGTCAATTATTTCCCCTCTTTCATTTCTGATTTTGTTTATTTGAGTACTCTCAGTCTGGCTCTGGCTCTTTTAAGTATAAGGTTAGGTTGTTTATTTGAGATTTTTCTTGCTTCCTGAGGTAGGCATATATTGCTCTAAACTCCCCCTCTTAGAACCAGATTTTGCTGCAGCCCAAAGATTTTGGACATTGTGTCTTCATTTTCATTTGTCTCCATGTAAGTTTTGATTTCCTCTTTGATTTCTTGGTTGATTCATTAATTGTCTTGTAGCATGTTATTTAACCTCCATGTATTTTTGTTCTTTCCAGATTTTCTTCTTGTGAATAATTCTTTTTTTTTTTTTTTAGATTTTTTTTTATTTATTTATTTGAGAGAGAGAGAATGAGAGAGAGCACGAGAGGGAAGAGGGTCAGAGGGAGAAGCAGACTCCCCGCCAAGCAGGGAGCCCGATGCGGGACTCGATCCCGGGACTCCAGGATCATGACCTGAGCCGAAGGCAGTCGCTTAACCAACTGAGCCACCCAGGGGCCCCGTGAATAATTCTTAATATGCATATATTACTTCACAATTTTCAAAGAATGTTCATATACCCTTATCTCACTTTATTTTCACAAGTTGGTAAGTATATATGTCTTAGAAATTTAGGTCTAAAGACCTTTAGTGGACTCACTTGGTATCATAAATCTAATAAGCTGTGACTCTGGATCTAGAACATAGAATTTTTACTCCTACCAATGTTAAAAAATAATATAATAATATTTTGAAAGTCCATGAAATCTGGTGATTACAAAGTCATTGGAGATATTCAGGAGTAGTTTCTGTAGTATAGTGAGTAATAAAGCAGTTTTGAAGTTTGTAGTATGTCTTCACAGTAAAGAGATGGGAGAAGAAAGTTAATTTGAGAATTTTGATGGTAAAATGGAGAAAAGTAAAAGATCAGGTTGATGGAGTTGCAGGTCCAAAGAATGTTTTTAAGTCATAAATCTATGAGCATATTGATATATGTAGTAAGAAGAAAGAGCAAAAACACAGGTTAGGAAAATTATTTAAGCACAGTATAAGGAGATTTTTCCTGAAGAGGTGTTATGAAAGAAGAACAAAAGAAAGGACAAAAAGGGTATAAAAAGGATTTTATCCTCATACCTCTCTCAGGAGAGGTATGAGGATAAAATTTAATTTAATTTAATTTTTTTCATTCTTTTTCAACCAACTTCTTATCTTAACAATTCCTTGTTTAATTTTTTAATTCTCATCTTTACAGTCATATTCCATCCCTTCATCGTACTTGTCCTTATTTTTGTATATATATAAGTTTTTCTTTCTTTAACATTTTGGGAGGCAATTTCTTCTAACAGACCAAAATACAACAAAAATCTAGTGTGTGGTTCTGTTCTATTCACCAGTCTGATCATATTCTTTTTTTTTTCCCCCTTTCTTTCCCCCCCAGTTTCGGGTCTTTTCTGATTTGTTTCGTGTATATTTTTCTGGGGTTGTTTTTATCCTTTTAGCCTTTTGTTCTCTCATTTATCTATTCTCCTCTAGACAAATGACAAGACAGAAAAACTCACCTCGAAAAAAAAAAAAGAACACGAGGCAGTACCGACTGCCAGGGACCTAATCAATACAGACATTAGTAAGATGTTGGAACTGGAGTTCAGAATAACAATTATAAAGATACTAGCTGGGCTTGAAAAAAGCATGGAAGATACTAGAGAATCCCTTTCTGGAGAAATACAAGAATGAAAATCTAACCAAGTCGAAATCAAAAAGGCTATTAATGAAGTGCGATAAAAAAATGGAGGCTTTAACTGCTAAGATAAATGAGGCAGAAGAGAGAATTAGTGATAAGGAAGACCAAATGATGGACAATAAAGAAGCTGAGAAAAAGAGAGATAAACAACTATTGAATCATGGGGGAAAATTCAAGAGATAAGTGATACCATAAAGCAAAACAACATTAGAATAATTGGGACCCCAGAAGAAGAGAGAGGGGCAGAAGGTATATTGGAGCAAATTATAGAAGAGAACTTCCTTAATTTGGGGATGGAAACAGGCATCAAAATCCAGGAGGTACAGAGAAACCCCCTCAAAATCAATAAAAATAGGTCAACACCCCGACATCCAATAGTAAAACTCACAAGTCTCAAAGACAAAGAGAAAATCCTGAAAGCAGCTTGGGACAAGAGGTCTGTAATCTACAATGGTAGAAACATTAGATTCATTAGATTGGCAACAGACCTATCCACAGAGACCTGGCAGGCCAGAAAGGACTGGCATGATATATTCAGAGCACTAAACGAGAAAAATATGCAGCCAAGAATACTATATCCAGCGAGGCTGTCATTGAAAATAGAAGGAGAGATAAAAACTTCCAGGACAAACAAACAAACAAACAAAAAACTAAAGGAATTTACAAACACAAAACCAGCCCTCCAAGAAATATTGAAAGGGGTCCTCTAAGCAAAGAGAGAGCCTAAGAGCAACATAGACCAGAAAGGAACACAGACAATATACAGTAACAGTCACCTTACACGCAATACAATGGCACTAAATTCATATCTTTCAATAGTTACCCTGAATGTAAATGGGCTAAATGCCCCAATGAAAAGACACAGGGTATCAGTTCGGATAAAAAAACAAGACCCATCGATATACTGTCTGCAAGAGACTCATTTTAGACCCAAAGACACCCCCACATTGAAAGTGAGGGGGTGTAAAACCATTTACCATGCTAATGGACATCAAAAGAAAGCTAGGGTGGCAATCCTTATATCAGACAAATTAGATTTTAAATCAAAGACTGTAATAAGAGATGAGGAAGGACACTATATCCTACTTAAAGGGTCTATCCAACAAGATGATCTAACAATTTTAACTATCTATGCCCCTAACATGGGAGCAGCCAATTATATAAGCCAATTAATAACTAAATCAAAGAAACACATCGACAATAATGCAATAATAGTAGGGGACGTTAACAGTCCTCCTCAATGAAATGGACAGATCATCGGAGCAAAAGATCAACAAGGAACTAAAAGCTTTAAATGACACACTGGACCAAATGGACTTCACAGATATATTCAGAACATTCCAACCCAAAGCAACAGAATATACATTCTTCTCTAGTGCCCATGGAACATTCTCCAGAATAGACCACATCCTAAGTCACACATCTTACCAAAAGATCACACATCTTACCAAGTCACACATCTGGTACCAAAAGATTGGGATCATTCCCTGCATATTTTCAGACCACGATACTTTGAAACTAGAACTCAATCACAAGAGGAAAGTCGGAAAGAACTCAAATACATGGAGGCTAAAGAGCATCCTACTAAAGAATGAATGGGTCAACCAGGAAATTAAAGAAGAATTTAAAAATTCATGGAAACCAATGAAAATGAAAACACAACTGTTCAAAATCTTTGGGATGCAGCAAAGGCAGTCCTAAGAGGAAAGTATATAGCAATCCAAGCCTTTCTCAAGAAACAAGAAAGGTCTCAAATACACAACCTAACCCTACACCTAAAGGAGCTGGAGAAAGGATAGCAAATAAGCCTAAAACCAGCAGGAGAAGAGAAATAATAATCAGAGCAGAAATCAATGAATTAGAAACAAAAAGAATAGTAGTAGAACAGATCAACAAAACTAGGAGCTGGTTCTTTGAAAGAATTAACAAGATTGATAAACCCCTGGCCAGACTTATCAAAAAGAAAAGAAAAAGGACCCAAATAAATGAAATCATGAATGAAAGAGGAGAGATCACAACCAACACCAAAGAAATACAAACAGTTATAAGAACATATTAGGAGCAACTCTATGCCAGCAAATTAGACAATCTGGAAGAAATGGATGCATTCCTAGAGACGTATAAACTACCACAACTGAACCAGGAAGAAATAGAAAACCTGAACAGACATACAACCACTAAGGAAATTGAAGCAGTAATGAAAAGTCTTCCAAGAAACAAGCCCAGGGCCAGATGGCTTCCCAGGGGAATTCTACCAAACATTTAAAGAAGAATTAATACCTATTCTTCTGAAACTGTTCCAAAAAATAGAAATGGAAGGAAAACTTCCAAACTCATTTTATGAGGCCAGCATTACTTTGATCCCAAAGCCAAACAAAGACCCCATGAAAAAGGAGAACTACAGGTCAATATCCCTGATGAACATGGATGCAAAAATTCTCACCAAAATACTAGCCAATAGGATCCAACAGTACATTAAAAGGATTATACACCACGACCAAGTGGGATTTATTCCTGGGTTGCAAGGTTGGCTCAATCAGTGTGATACAATACATTAATAAAAGAAAGAACAAGAACCATATCATCCTCTCAATAGATGCAGAAAAAGCATTTGACAAAGTACTGCAAACTTTTTTGATTAAAACTCTTCACAGTGTAGGGATAGAGGGTACATACCATACCAATATCATAAAAGCCATCTATGAAAAACCCACAGCGAATATCATACTCAATGGGGAAAAACAGAGCTTTCCCCTAAGGTCAAGAATATGGCAGGGATGTCCACTATCACCACTACTATTCAACATAGTACTAGAAGTCTTAGCCTCAGCAATCAGACAACAAAAAGAAATAAAAGGCATCCAAATCAGCAAAGAAGAAGTGAAACTGTCACTTTTTGCAGATGATATGATACTTGATGTGGAAAACCCAAAAGACTCCACCCCAAAACTGCTAGAACTCATACAGGAATTCAATAAAGTGGCAGGATATAAAATCAGTGCACAGAAATCTGTTGTATTTCTATACACCAACAACAAGGCAGAAGAAAGAGACATTAAGGAGTTGATCCCATTTACAATTGCACCCAAAACCATAAGATACCTAGGAATAAATCTAACCAAAGAGACAAAGGATTTGTCCTCAGAAAACTATAGAATACTCATGAAAGAAATTGAGGAAGACACAAAGAAATGGAAAAATTTTCCATGCTCATGGATTGGAAGAACAAATATTGTGAAAATGTCTATGCTACCTAGAGCAATCTATACATTTAATGCAATCCCTATCAAAATACCATCAACTTTTTTCAAAGAAATGGAGCAAATAATCCTAAAATTTGTATGGAACCAGAAAAGACCCCGAATAGCCAGAGGAATGTTGAAAAAGAAAAGCAAAGCTGGTGGCATCACAATTCCGGACTTTCAGCTCTATTACAAAGCTGTCATCATCCAGACAGCATGGTACTGGCACAGAAACAGACACAGAGATCAATGGAACAGAAGAGAGAGCCCAGAAATGGACCCTCAACTCTGGTCAACTAATCTTCGACAAAGCAGGAAAGAATGTCCAATGGAAAAAAGACAGTCTCTTCAAAAAATGGTGTTGGGAAAATTGGACAGCCACATGCAGAAGAATGAAACTGGACCATTTCCTTACACCACACACAAAAAGAGACTCCAAATGGTTGAAAGACCTCAATGTGAGACAGGAATCCATCAAAATCCTAAGGGAGGACACAGGCAGCAACCTCTGTGACCTCAGCCGCAGCAACTTCTTACTAAACACATCTCCAAAGGCAAGGGAAACACAGGCAAAAATGAACTATTGGGACTTCATCAAGATAAAAAGCTTTTGCACAGCAAAGGAAACAGTCAACAAAACCAAAAGACAACCAACAGAATGGGAGAAGATATTTGCAAATGACATATCAGATAAAGGGCTAGTATCCAAAATCTATAAAGAACTTATTGAACTCAACACCCAAAGAACAAATAATCCAATCAAGTAAATGGCAGAAGACATGAACAGACATTTCTGCAAAGAAGACATCCAAATGGCCAACAGACACATCAAAAAGTGCTCAGCATCACTCAGTATCAGGGAAATCGAAATCAAAACCTCAATGAGATACCACTTCACACCAGTCAGATTGGCTAAAATTAACAAGTCAGGAAATGACAGATGTTGGTGGGGATGCGGAGAAAGGGGAACCCTCCTACACTGTTGGTGGGAATGCAAGCTGGTGCAGCCACTCTGGAAAAGAGTATGGACATTCCTCAAAAAGTTGAAAATAGAGCTATCATACCATCCAGCAATTGTGCTACTGGGTATTTACCCCAAAGATACAAATGTAGTGATCTGAAGGGGCACATGCACCCCAATGTTTATAGCAGCAATGTCCACAATAGCCAAACTATGGAAAGAGATGTCCATCAACAGATGAATGGATAAAGAAGAAGTGGTATATATATACAATGGAATATTATGCAGCCTTCAAAAACACAAAATCTTGCCATTTGCAAGGACGTGGATAGAACTAGAGGGTATTATGCTAAGCAAAATAAGTCAATCAGAGAAAGATAAGTATTATATGATCTCACTGATATGAAGAATTTGAGAAACAAGACAGAGGATCATAGGGGAAGGGAGGGAAAAATGCAACAAGACAAAACCAGAGAGGGAGACAAACCATGAGAGACTTAATCTTGAAACAAACTGAGGGTTGCTGGAATGGAGGAGGGTGGGAGGGATGGGGTGGCTGGTGATGGACATTGGGAAGGGTATGTGCTATGGTGAGAGCTGTGAATTGTGTAAGACTGATGAATCACAGACATGTACCCCTGAAACAAATAACACATTATATGTTAATAAAAAAATTAAAAAAAAGAAAAATACATGCAGATGTTCTGCAGACATATCTTATCTTCTATTCATTCAACAAGTGTTGATTAAGTATCTGCTCTATACTAGGCAATGTTTACCCTTGAACTTAACTTCCTGGCAATGACTCTCTGAAGTGGTTATTTTGATCCCCACTTTTCTGACTGGGAAACTGAGTCTAATAAGTATATGATTTTCCTAAGGTCATCCCTCTAAACCTGGGACAAGGCAGGTGGCTCACAGGAGCTCTTTCCAGCACATTTGCTTGTGCTCCAGCGCTACTGGGCCAGCAAGACAGGTAAAGTGGGCAATTACCAGACACACTGGGGCTGTGAGTTTCCTATCCACCTGGGGACTATCGGAGAAGGCTTCCTAAAATATAACAGTTTAAAATATTTCTTTGAAATATTTAAGAAGCTGTTTTGAATATTCAGCACATTTTGTATCTTTAACTGTACTTGTTTTTGTGAAATTCTCACTAAGCCTCGGAGAAAGGCGCTGCAGGAAGGAAACTGTTTTTAGACACTTTGTCCTCTTAAGCAGTTCTTTCTGGAGCCACCATGTGGTATTGTTGTGCAATTAAAATAGCTGTGCCTTTCAGCAACCTGGCCCTCCACTGACCGGTTCTAATCTAAAAAGTATCTTTCCTGAATCTTACCTGTCAATTCTGTTATAGGTGATTATATCCTTCCCCTGATGTAGGGCTTTATAAATGTCTGTCTTCTCAAATTTCTCTGGAAGCTGAGGAAAATGACTGGCCAAATATGCTTGTTCAGAAAAAGTCACTAGGGTGCATGTACCCATGTCACTGCTTCAAGGAAGAACAATTCTATATTTGCTGGCAGGCCACCTTTTATCACAGCACCATATGGGATACAGTGCTTGACCTACACTTCATTGGAGAGACCCCATGGCCAGTGCGTGGGATAGCACCACTCAGATGCACTGCCTTGAGCTGGTTCTTTGAAGCTCTGCAGCTCTTCCATCATGAAAGCCACATAAAAGCACATGAAAAATTAGGTCTCATGTTATAAACCCCCTAAGGGAAAGCTATTGCTGGGGGAGGGCAGTGCACACTGCTGGAATTTGTGGAAGGAGCACACTACACTGAGCTTTGGAATTTGCATCAGAAGTCCTGGAATCTCCTTGGAAACCTATGGAAAAGTTTGGGTCTCAAACTTCCCATCTGTGCTTGAAAGATTATTCTGTTTTTTACCCTCACAATCACCATCATTGCTGTTTATTAAGCTCTTATTGACTTTACATTTTGTTGTCACATCTGGACACCCTAAAGCACAATTGCTCAGACACCATGTAAGATTGTTTTGGAAGAGAAACACCACCTCAAATCAAATGGAAAGATGCACTTAAGGCAAATAACAGTACAACCCTACTACTTATGTATTCCAGAAGAGTTTTCAAAGTGTTTTTCTCATGCATTATCTCATTCATTCTCACAGCAACTTTGTAAGTCAGGTATTGAAATTTAATGATTTTCTTCAAATTACCAAATGATAGAGGCAAGGTGGAACTCGGGCTGCTGATTCTCAGTACCTTGTGTTTCCACTCTATCTCAGCTATCCATGCTAAGTGGCAGAATATAACAAACAAAAGCATGATCAGTAAATGGAGTTTGGGATAAAAGACAAGGAAAAGACATAACAAGGGGCAGGAAATTGGTGAAACAAAGGACTTCCATGCAGTGAGTGAGATTTCAATAACCAAAATGTAGTATATGCTTTGAACTCCTTTTTGGCAGAATTCTCATAAAATAGCTTAGTAGGCGGCAGGAAAGTTGATTCCATGGCTTAAAAAAAATCTCATCAGCTAATATTTGTCATGATGTCTTTCATTTGAAAATGTGCTTTGCACATGTGAGTGCCTAATAAATGCTACTTACTAATGACAATGAGGACTGATGGACTGGAATCACCTTTGGCACTGAACTTGTCAGCTTTCACAAGAGCAGCATGTGATGAGGAATGCTGCATCCCATTACCAGCCTGCTGAGCATTTGAGTCTATAATAGTAACTTAGAACATACTGTGGTGGGGGTACAAGAACTGATAACACAAGGCCATATATACACAATGCCAATCATTCCAATGAAAACTGAAAAATTCAGTCAATCATCTGAGGATTTATCCACATGGCACCAAACATTTGGATGACTGAGTGTTTCCAGTTTTCACCAGGTTGGTGCCATGTAGAGCTGACACTGATTCGTAGAGACTGGTAATGCTCCAAGATAAATAAACTCTTAGGTAACATGGCACATTTGGGGCCACAAGAGTATCTTTCATTCATTCATTCCCTCAGTAAATACAGAGGGAGAACTACATGTCATCAATCACTGTTTTGGTACAAGATACCAAACATATACAAAGCACTTACAGTCTAACAGGGGAAGACAGTAATTAAAATACAAGGTAATAAAATCTATCATAGAGACATAAACAAAATGCCAAAGGAATGCAAAGCAGAAAGGACCTATCTCTGCCTAAAAGAGCTTGCAAAGCTTCAAAAATGAGATGGCATTTGAACAAGGTCTTATACTTCAGCAGAATAGGCATAGGTGCTCCAGGTGAAAAAGAAAGGCAGAGAGTGGCATATATAAAGACAAAGAGATACTTAAAAACGCTTTTTAGGGAAAATGACAAATTAGGAGGAGGTTAGAACATAAGGTATATTGCCTGTACCTTTTTGAGGTCCTGTGCTTTAGAGGACCAAGCTTCAGTTTGCCTCCAACTACACACCTTCCATGAACCAAGAAATCCATGGGCAAGAGGACATGCTCACCCAGAGCCCATGCCCACCCACTCCCTATCATCCTACCATTATCCTTTGCAGATTACAGTCTGCTTTCCCAGAGTCCAAAATCCCCTGTCCAAATGGCCCCCAAACCTACTGGAGAGCTTGCAAATTCCTTTCCCCCAAATCTATCCTTCCAAAGGCAAAACACGCTATTAATGTGAGCTCCCCTACACTGAGATGAGGGGAAAGAGAGGCTATTGGTGAGCATGTGGACAAGCTTGGATGCATGCACTAGAGTCCACATGGTGCGTATGAAGTTCTTCACACTGTGGCTGGAGCTAGTAACAGATGTAGTAACAGAAGGGGAGCAGGCTGCAACCTGGGGCTGGGAGCCAGCTCTCCCCACCTCACCGCGCTTAAGAGTGGGACTCACAAGAGTCCAGGAAATGTAATTTAGAAGCTAGCCTGCCAGATTGTTATAAAGGTAGGATACTCAATGTAGGATAGTACAACATGTATTATTTAACACAGTTACCTTGCTTTATAACTTTAAAATATCTAAATGCATGCTATGTGAGCCTCCACTGATACTCTTGACCTGGGTTTTATAAATTTTAGAGACTCGGCATAGACATTTCTAAAAATAGATTTGTGAGATGTCGAAGGTTCAAACCTTTCCCTTTCACATCTTCTCCAACTGCTCCTGCCCTCAGAGATGTCTTTCTTTTCCAAAATACTATTGTTACTATTATCCACAACATAGAGTTTAGTTCTTAATCTTAGATTGTAAAATTGATTAATGAATATCATCTTAACTCCCCTACCTGACTATAAGCCCTAATGCAAGATAATAAACATCTAACATTTCTTTTTTTATCTTCCATGGATGTCTTGCATAGTTTTAGGGCGGTGGTTTTTCTAGTAACTACTTAATGATTCATTGCAGAAAATGGTTGATGAAAAGCAAATTTTAAGGTCACAACTGAGCCATGTTCTGATGCCAACCCTTTCATATTCCTCTATTCCTTTGGGACTGGCTATATGATTTGCAACACCTGGCGCAAAACAAAAATGTGGGGCTTCTTGTTTAAAAACCAAGAATTCCAAGAAGGTGATAGCAGAGCATTAAGCCAAGGGTGGGGCCCTTCTGAGCATGGGGTCCTGCGTGCCAGCACAGATTGTTTCCCTTTACTCATTTAAGATAAGATGCTTTCCTCCAGGCTTTGTTAGTAAACTTGGTGAAAATAGTCTTATAACTCTTTCCCAAAGTGTGGTTCAGTGGTAGACAAGCTGATTTTAGATGGTGCACAGATGGACATTTGTTTAGTGTAATGGTTATGTACCAATGTGTTATGATATATGTAATAGTTATGCAAATATGCTTTAGGGAAATACAATTTGCACATCAATCAATAACTTCATGTTTATTATTGTTTGGGACAAGGCTAAGTTAAAAAATGGATCGAATTAAAGAAAAATATTAAGGAAATAAGAGTACGGATGGTATGCAGATGTTGTAGAAAGCATAAAATGGTGTTTACGTGACGGAATTTTGGAAGCAGTGGAAAAACTGGATGGTTAAGGTGTCCTAATGCCCTTAACTATTTGGGTAGAATTCTTGGGTCACATCTGACCTTTGATTTTCTGTTCTGGCTGATCCCTTTTTTGTGCTTTCTCATTCATCTGGTACAAGATTTTCCAGTACTGAAAAAGAAAGTCAGCTTAATCTGGAGCCTGGTTAGAGGCAGTCCCCAGAAATCACCAGGATCTCAGAGTCCATCAGCCATTCACCACATCCTTTCCTGACCCTACTTTATACTTGGAGAAGACTCTTTACTACGGGCAGAAAACCTGGAACTAGCCACAAAGCTTTTTCTACCAATTTCCAATCATCTTTCTACCCATTTTTGCTCTTCCCAGCTTTATACATGTGCATGTAAAATTTTAGCAAAGATCATTGGAGACAATTGCCTCAATTTACACCCTTTATTTATCTAAAGTTCTTTTAAAAGTACAAAGTGAAAGTCCTAATTTTACTTGATCTTATCTACATTCCAGTAAAGTATTAGTATATCTGTTTTTCCGAGGGGCTTGCCCTGGACGGCCTGGAGGGCGAGTCTCTGCAGGAAGGCTTATAGCCAGCTTTTCCAGTTCCCAAATTCATAACATTTTCACCATTCTTTGCTAGGGCATTGAACACCAGAGCCCCAGGATTCCATTCTAGAATGAGATTTCTTCCTAAATTTATCCAAGGCTAGTGGTCTAAATTCCCAACAGGTATTAATCTTAGTGATCTGGGAACAAGAAATCAGAATTTCTGGGAATTCTGATAGTCATCAATTATTCTTAAAATACTTCCAACATTCTTTACACTCTTTACTCATCGTGGATATCTAAAAAGTGTTTAAGAAATATATTTATTATTGATATTAATTTATCAATTTTTATTGTTAACAAATAAGAGATATTAAGTTTGGTAGTACCAGAAAGAACTATAGTCTATAACAAACAGTCAAAGAGTAGGAAACACCAGAAAACATTATTGGGTACTATTTAAATAGTATAACATTTAGCTCTTCTAACAATGACAATAGCAGTACATAGAATCATATGTCAGTATTATCAATTGAAGGACTTATTTCACCCCCAAGCTTGTTATTTCTAGAAACACTATTCATAGAATTTGTATAAAATATTCCACGTGATTAAACTTACTGATATTTGTTTTACTTACAGGAATGAGTCTCTACTAGCAGCACATGGGGCCATAAGCACACTGATAAGGTGGTAGCAGCCACAAGGAAGTCTGATCAGACTGTGATCTCTCCTGTGTGCTCCCATCCTGGTACTGAGGATGCTGCCCTTACACTTCCGCTCCACAGGACCCCATTTCCTGGGATTCCTTTGACTCAGCAACTTCTCTGCGTTGCTTATTAAGTTTAATTCTCTTGGGAGATAATACTTTTCTTTTCATTTTCCCGACTTCTCAGCCGATTTTCCTTGGGACGCATTTAGAAAAGATTATAAAGGTAAACAATACACTGGAAGAAATTTCCATGTGGAACACTACCTGTGACAGGCAGGGATCTAGGATCACAAGCATCTGGGTGGAGCACTTAGTCAAATTATTTGTGTTCCAAGAAAGAGAAGGGCAATAATTAAGTAAGGTTTTTAAAAGCACTTCCTGTTTTTAAATAATGAACCCTTTAAGCCTCATATTAGATAATGAGAGTTCTACATGGACTTAAAATCCACTGTCTTCCCAGGAAGAGCTATTATTTAGAAGTTAATTGCTAGTTGCTTGTTCAGTCTTTCTGTGGCCGTCAGATTATTGCTGAGTGGGGGCCTCATAAACAAGAAGCTTCCTAGCCTGTCCTCTCCAGACCAAATGGACATGTGTTTCCCATTTCAACATTTCATTGCCCCAACTGAAAACAAATCAGCTGTGTCTTTGGGATCTGAAGGGGAGAAGGTTGGGATTTATTCCTGGACAAGCCTGAGGAAAACATTACCCTAATGGATGAAATATGTTTGTACTAAAGACTTCTTAGAAGTGTTGAACTGATCTTTCCCAACTTGATCTCCTTTTCCTTGAAAAGAGAGAAAATGCAAGAAAGTCTATCAGTATTATCCTAGAGCTTTGTCCTTAAAGGAGGAGTAATGGATAAAACTTGCCTTGGTTTAGGTAAGAATGAGAAATAGTCACTGTCTTTAGAGATTATTCACACACCTTTGACAATGAGGTCTAGAAGTCCTATTCTCTCTTGGCTATGCACAGCAATAGAAACCCACTTCCTGTTTTCTAAAGCCAAATTCCTCCTTCGGTTCAGTCTTTCCCAAGAAGGCTCTCCCTGATTTCTCAATACTCAATGTGGTCAGCAAGAAAAGTGGTTCTGGAAAAAATATTTGACTTTCTGTGTAGAAAATAATGGTCTTCTTAAGACTGCAAGCCCACTGTGGAGGAATTTTGGCTTATTTTATGTTTTGTACCCTGATGGAGCACAGGAAATCGGAAAATAGATTATTTTCCTTGGAAAACCTGGAGCATGTTTGGTTTAGCAATGATAATTTTTAGAGTTCAAACTGACCAGCACAATGTGGAGCCACTCTCAAAATGGTGTGTCAGGGTCTGAAGCATAATTAGGGAAATTCATCAACACTAATGGCTTTATCCTGAAATCTGTGTGATAGGACTGCCCAGCCAGCAAAATATGTTGGTTTCTTTTTCTTTTCTGAGTTTCATTTTGCCATAAAAGACTTGGAAACTCAAAGAAACTTGAGAGCTGGCATGTCCTCCTGGTGTACCCAAAGAACAGCTAGCTACCAGAAGCCGGCACCTTGCTTATTTTGGGGCCATGCCACTCAAGCAGTGAAAATACAACAAAGTAGTGTAAAAACTATATTTAAAAATTATCCTCATGTAGCTATCTGACTCAAACTTAGAATGAAATGTAGAAATCACTTACAACAATAAACATCACTCAGATTGATGAGCCTCCATCTGGAGATAGTATAAGAGAACACTTCTCGTTTGGGGCTTGCTCCTAGAACCAACCTGTCTCTCTCTCTTTTTTTTTTTAAGATTTTATTTATTTGACAGAGAGAGACACAGCGAGAGAGGGAACACAGTAGGGGGAGTAGGAGAGGGAGAAGCAGGCTTCCCTCTGAGCAGGGAGCCCTATGTGGGATTCGATCCCAGGAGCCCAGGACCATGACCTGAGCCGAAGGCAGATGCTTAATGACTGAGCCACGCAGGTGCCCAACCTGACTGTCTCTTAGTAGAGAAAATTTTAGCAGAATCAGTAGGGATCAGTCGGTGATTTTACCTAAAGTGTCTCCTGGCTTTCATATTCCATTGTATGACGTCTTTCATCTTTTTGAATTCTAATTTTTTTGAGTAAGATAGTAGATTTTCCTTATAATTATCATTTTGTGATACAAAATGAGACCTTATTTGAAAGGATGATTCATATTCATGTGAAATATAAGCTTCTTATCTCATACTGAAAATCATATTCAGCTTATATTTGGTACCAACATTACTGCCTTCCAATAAGAGATTGTGCTTAAGTTTCAGGAAATTTCAATATGAACAAAAGATATATTATTCATCAAGAGAAGTGTAAATATAATAATAAATAATAAAGATTGTTATAATTGTCATCATTGCTTATTTGCAGTTACTAATTCTTTAGGTCTTGAGGGCAATTCTCAACATAAAATGTTCTCTGATATAATAGTGGGAAGTTTGTTTTGGGTATGGATGTTCAATCAATTAATCAACACACACCAAAAGTTTGTTCATTACTTTGTAGCTCAGGCCATTGTTCAACAACTGTTCCTAGGTCCCACTTCCTACAACTCAAACTCTTCATCATGGTTATTCAAGGAACTTCTGTTTCTGCTACTACATACTTTACTGGTGTCTCCAACTTTTTCTTAGAGTTTTACAATCATACTGTTTTTAAATCAACTTTTTTGAAGCATAGTTTACATACAAGAAAATATACAATATACAATATTCAACAAATGTGTGCAGTCATGTAGCTATCATCCCAGTTAAGATAGAGAGAACAGTTCCATCACCTATTGAATCAACAGTCTGTCCTTCTCCCTGCCGAGTAGTATTTGATTGTATGAATATACCACACATGTATTTATTCATTCACCTGTTGTGGGCATTTAAGTTGTTTCCATTTGGGGCTATTATGAATCAAATGGCCATACACACTCGTATATAGGTTTTTACATACACAAATGTTTCCTTTTCTCTTGGATAAATATCTAAGAGTGGAATTTCTTGGTCACACAATCCTGTATTTTCGGCTTGATAAGAAACTAACACACTGTTCTACAAAATAATTATATCATTTTTCATGTCCACCAGCAAAGTATAAGATTTCCAGTTGCTCCACATCCTCACCAACAGTTGGTATTGACAATCTCTTTAATTTTAGCCATTCTGGGGGGTGTGTAGTGAAAACTAGACTGGTGAAAGATGTTCCTTTACATAGATTTTGTGCTATTGGAATTAGGAGCCCACTGACCTATTATCTAAAATATATATAAAATGGACCATTTAGAAATTAATTCTGTGATTCAAGTACATTAGCTATTCCCTCAAGGTTTGGGTCATTTGAGTTTTTGAAAAGCATAAAATTTTTTACCTTTGTACAAGTAACTGACTAAAACATTAAGCTGGGGCACCTGGGAGGCTCAGTCTGTTAAGCATCTGCCTTCGGCTCAGGTCATGATCCCAGGGTCCTGGGATTGAGCCACATATCAGGCTCTCTGCTCAGTGGGGAGCCTACTTCTCCCTCTCTCTTTGCCTGCTGCTCCACCTGCTTGTGCTCTCTCTCTCTCTCTCTCTTTCTTTGTCAAATAAATAAATAAAATCTTAAAAAATATATTAAGCAAAGGTGGACCTACTACCAAGTTCTGAGATAAGCTAATAAAGAAAGATAATCTTTATATATGGTTATTCAGCCAGTCAAAAATCATATCCAACTGTACTATATCATTATCTATCTCAGATTTCTCTGTTTTGTTGTTGTTGTTGTTGAGAAATGAAAAACTTACTTAAAAATCCTTTTGGACATCTTCAACTTTGTAACTATCAGTCTGAGGATAAAGCAATCAATTAGAAGAGTACAGAAGCCCTGCCATAATAAGTTTCTCAATTTTTAAAAGGTCTTCAAAAAGGAAAGTGAGCAAGTACTTAGAATATCCGAATCTACCAGTTTACTAATACTACAAATTTAAAGGAGCATAATCAACACATCCTATCCTCTTGTGGCCATATTCACTTTATTCTTTTTCTCAAAAAGCATTGCTGGAGTGGTGGGGGGTGGGAGGGATGGGGAGGCTGGGTGATAGACACTGGGGAGGGTATGTGCTATGGTGAGCGCTGTGAATTGTGCAAGACTGTTGAATCACAGATCTGTACCTCTGAAACAAATAATACAATATATGTTAAAAGAAGAAGAAGAAGAAGGAGGAGGAGGAGGAGGAGGAGGAGGAGGAGGAGGAGAAGGAGAAGGAGAAGGAGAAGAAGGAGAAGGAGAAGGAGAAGAAGGAGAAAGAGAAGAAGATAGCAGGAGGGGAAGAATGAAGGGGAGTAAATCGGAGGGGGAGACGAACCATGAGACACGATGGACTCTGAAAAACAAACTGAGGGTTTAGAGGGGAGGGGCGTGGGGGGATGGGTTAGCCTGGTGATGGGTATTAAAGAGGGCACGTTCTGCATGGAGCACTGGGTGTTATGCACACACAATGAATCATGGAACACTACATCAAGAACTAATGATGGAATGTATGGTGATTAACATAACATAAAAAAAAAGCATCCATTCAGTAGTTTTCTGGGAAGCAAAGTAGAGCAAAACAATAAATTTTACCAGGGGTTTGGATTGGCTGAAAGACCAAACACAGACATTGCTTTAGTAAATCAAACTGGATTCACTTTTTGAAAAGGATCCTTCCGGAAGTTAGTGTTGTCAGGATATGTAGCACAGGACAGATGGAAAGGCAATTTTCCACATCTTAAGATCCTGTACAATTATGGATGAGAACATCTTAGTAAATGAGGGTCACATCAGCCTTCATGAAGCCCAGATGCTCTGCTCCCTTAATCTCTATAGGCCAGAGAAGGCTTGAGCATAGGTTAGTCTGAATATATGCCTGAGATCATCAAACTTATTATTATATTATATAATATGCTATATTACTACTAGTTACAGTTCCACATAGTACAGGCAGACATCTCCCTCAGCCTCCAGAGGTCAACATGAATTCAGCCCATGAAACTCATACAGTGAAGCAAAGACAAGGGTCATTTGCTCTGATGTCTCCAAGAGCCAGACCAACAAGGTCTTAGAGTGCCTGTAGGGTGTTATCCCCTATACACATATAGGTATAATATCTGTTATCTCCCTTCCTTAAAACTCTGAAATATTTTCCTGAACCTGCACTTCTGGAATACCTTCTGCTGTCTATGACTTTCATACATGGTCCATGATGTTTCCCCATCATATTTCTTTGGTTAATGATACTGTTTAATCAATTTGACCAATTTCTTATAAAAAGGTAGTCTATATAATGAGTTCTTTGATATTTAAAAATTACTTTATATTATCAATATTCATAAAGATCAAGCTTGTTAGCTGTCTTGTTCAACTCTACTATGAGCTTTCTGGTTTTTAATCTTTATCATTTACTGAGAGAAGTATGTTAAAATTTCCAATTGTGATTGTGGATTTTTAAATTTCTTTTTGTAGTTCTGTCATTTTATAGTCTATAAGTTTTAAAGCTATGTCATTAAATGTTTTTAAATGTTATTTAAAATTGCTATGGCTTCATGTTGAGTTGTTCTTTTTATCATTATGTAATGATCCTCCTTATCCCTAATGGTGCTTTTTGCCCTAACATCTATGTTATTTCTTCTTAATATGGAAAAACCAAGTTTCTTTGGTTTAATATTCATCGGATTTATATTCTTTTTAAAATTGCCTTGTGTTTTATGCATCTCCTGTCAACAGCAGGACAGATGCATAACAACAACAATATATTTGTAGGATATTCAATCCAATCTGACCACTAGCAATTTATTTGGTGTTGTGGTGAGATGGGGAAAGAGGCACATTCTCTCCCTGTGAGGGCAGGTCCTGAGTTAGGTACCCAGTGACAGAGACAGCAGGTCATATGGGAACCAGCCCAGACTTCAGTTTTTTGATGCTTGGAGAGGTACATTCCACAATCATTCTTAGGCCTCCATGGTGACTGCTTTTTCCCTCACTGACCCAAAGCAGTAAATTCCAAAAAGACTCTTTGAAACTCACTTGGAGCCAGGAAGGGAGAGGTTGGGAATCAGGAGAAATAGAGAGTGCCATTCAGGCCGAGGGAAGTTCTCTAGCAGACTGGCATCAAACACCTCATCCCTGATGAGGAGGGGCATTCCACAGTCAAAAAGCAGTAGGAAGAAGGAACTGAAGTAAAACACAAGGCTTTGTCTTTGCTCAAAAATTAGCTCTGTGCCCTACTGCTTTGTGTCTGGGTTCTTTTGTGTAACCAAAGAAAAAAGAGGAATTCATTGAAATCCCTCATTGTTCTGTGCCACCCATTGGAATGGGGGAAAGGGCTTCTAAACTTCTGAGTGCGATTTTTGTATTCAAGGCAAAAACAAAAACAAAAACAAAAACCACACACAAAAAGGCCCCTCAATTTTTAAAAAGTTTTTATTTAAATTTCAGTTAGTTAACATACAATGTAATATTAATTTCATGTGTACGATAAATGATTCAACACTTCCTTATATCCCCCTGTGCTCATCACAACAAATGCACCCCTTAATCCCTACCATCTATCTAAGCCATCCCCCACTCACCTCCCTGCTGGTAACCATCAGTGTGTTCGCTATAATTAAGAGTCTGTCTCTTGGTTTGCCTCTCTCTCTCCTTTTTTCCCCTTTGTGCATTTGTTTTGTTTCTTAAATTGCAATATTAGTGAAATCATATAGTATTTGTCTTTCTCTGACAGACTTATTTCACTTAGCATAATACTCTCTAGCTCTATTCATGTCACTGTAAATGGCAAGATTTCACTCTTTTTATGGCTGAGTAATATTCCTATATATATATATATATATATATATATATATATATATAGGTGTATGTATATTCCATTATATATAGAATGGAATATTATATATATGATTATAATATATAAAAATCTTATATATATTATATATTTAAAGGAACATAATCAACACATCCTATCCTCTATATACACCACATCTTCTATATCCATTCAATTGATGGGCACCGGGAGCTGTTTCCATAATTTGGTTGTTGTAGATAATGTTGCTGTAAACCTCAGGTACATGTATCCCTTTGAATTAGTATTTTTGTATTCCTTGAGTAAATACCTAGTGGTACAATTGCTGGATTGTAGGGTGGTTCTATTTTTTTTTAATTTTCTTATTGTTATGTTAATCACCATACATTACATCATCAGTTTTTGATGTAGTGTTCCATGATTCATTGTTTGTGCATAACACCAGTGCTCCATGCAGAACATGCCCTCTTTAATACCCATCACCAGGCTAACCCATCCCCCCACCCCCCTCCCCTCTAGAAACCTCAGTTTGTTTTACAGAGTCCATCGTCTCTCATGGTTCGTCTCCCCCTCCGATTTACTCCCCTTCATTCTTCCCCTCCTGCTATCTTCTTCTTCTTTATTTTTTTCTTAACGTATCTTGCATTATTTGTTTCAGAGGTACAGATCTGTGATTCAACAGTCTTGCACAATTCACAGCATTCACCATAGCACATACCCTCCCCAAGGTCTATCACCCAGCCACTCCATCCCTCCCACCCCACCCCCACTCCAGCAACCCTCAGTTTGTTTCCTGAGATTAAGAATTCCTCATATCAGTGAGGTCATATGATACATGTCTTTCTCTGATTGACTTATTTCACTCAGCATAACACCCTCCAGTTCCATCCACGTCGTTGCAAATGCCAAGATCTAATTCCTTTTGATGGCTGCATAATATTCCATTGTATATATATATATATATATATATATATATATATATATATATATACCACATCTTCTTTATCCATTCATCTGTCAATGGACATCTTGGGTCTTTCCACAGTTTGGCTATTGTGGATATTGCTGCTATAAACATCGGGGTTCACATACCCCTTCCGATCCCTACATTTGTATCTTTGGGGTAAATACCCAGTAGTGCAATTGCTGGGTTGTAGAGTAGCTCTATTTTCAACTTTTTGAGGAACATCCATACTCTTTTCCAGAGGGGTTGCACCAGCTTGCATTCCCACCAACAGTGTAGGAGGGTTCCCCTTTCTCCGCATCCCCGCCAACATCTGTCATTTCCTGACGTGTTAATTTTAGCCATTCTGACTGGTATGAGGTGGTATCTCATTGAGGTTTTGATTTGTATTTCCCTGATGCCGAGCGATGTTGAGCACTTTTTCATGTGTCTGGTGGCCATTTGGATGTCTTCTTTGGAAAATGTCTGTTCATGTCTTCTGCCCATTTCTTGATTGGATCATTTGTTCTTTGGGTGTTGAGTTTGATAAGTTCTTTATAGATTTTGGATACTAGCCCTTTATCTGATATGTCATTTGCAAATATTTTCTCCCATTCTCTCGGTTGTCTTTTGGTTTTGTGGACTGTTTCTTTTGCTGTGCAAAAGCTTTTTATCTTGATGAAGTCCCAAGAGTTCATTTTTGCCCTTGCTTCCCTTGCCTTTGGCGATGTTTCTAGGAAGAAGTTGCTGCGGCTGAGGTCACAGAGGTTGCTGCCTGTGTTCTCCTTTAGGATGTTGATGGACTCCTGTCTCACACTGAGGTCTTTCAATCATTTTGAGTCTCTTTTTGTGTGTGGTGTAAGGAAATGGTTCAGTTTCATTCTTCTGCATGTGGCTGTCCAATTTTCCCAACACCATTTGTTGAAGAGACTGTCTTTTTTCCATTGGACATTCTTTCCTACTTTGTCAAAGATGAGTTGACCATAGAGTTGAGGGTCCATTTCTGGGCTCTCTATTCTGTTCCATTGACCTATGTGTCTGTTTTTGTGTCGGTACCATACTGTCTTGATGATGACAGCTTTGTAATAGAGCTGAAAGTCTGGAATTGTGATGCCGCCAGCTTTGCTTTTCTTTTTCAACATTCCTCTGGCTATTCGGGGTCTCTTCTGGTTCCAGTTTAGGATTCTTTGTTCCATTTCTTTGAAAAAAGTGGATGGTATTTTGATGGGGATTGCATTGAATGTGTAGATTGCTCCAGGTAGCATTGACATCTTCACAATGTTTGTTCTTCCAGTCCATGTGCATGGGACGTTTTTCCATTTCTTTGTGTCTTCCTCAATTTCTTTCATGAGTATTTTATAGTTTTCTGAGTACAGATCCTTTGCCTCTTTGGTTAGATTTATCCCTGGGTATCTTCTGGTTTTGGGTGCAGTTGTAAATGGGATCGACTCCTTAATTTTTCTCTTTTCTGTCTTGTTGTTGGTGTATAGGAATGCCACTGATTTCTGTGCATTGATTTTATATCCTGCCACTTGACTGAATTCCTGTATGAGTTCTAGCAGTTTTGGGGTGGAGTCTTTTGGGTTTCCACATAAAGTATCATATCATCTGCAAAGAGTGAGGGTTTGACTTCCTCTTTGCCAATTTGGATGCCTTTGATTTCTTTTTGTTGTCTGGTTGCTGTGGCTAGAACTTCTAATACTATGTTGAATAGCAGTGGTGATAGTGGACTTCCCTGCCACGTTCCTGACCTTAGGGGGAAAGCTCTCAGCTTTTCCCCATTGAGAATGATATTCGCTGTAGGTTTTTCATAGATGGCTTTTATGATATTGAGGTATGTACCCTCTATCCCTATACTCTGAAGAGTTTTGATCAAGAAAGGATGCTGGACTTTGTCAAATGCTTTTTCTGCATCTATTGAGAGGATCATATGATTCTTGTTCTTTCTTTTGTTAATGTATTGTATCACATTGACTGATTTGCGGATGTTGAACCAACCTTGCAGCCCAGGGATAAATTCCACTTGGTTGTGGTGAATAATCCTTTTAATGTACTGTTGGATCCTATTGGCTAGTATTTTGGTGAGAATTTTTTTTTAATATTTTATTTATTTGAGAGAGAGAGAATGAGAGATAGAGAGCACAAGAGGGAAGAGGGTCAGAGGGAGAAGCAGACTCCCTGCCGAGCAGGGAGCCCGATGTGGGACTCGATCCTGGGACTCCAGGATCATGACCTGAGCTGAAGGCAGTCGCTTAACCAACTGAGCCACCTAGGCGCCCTTGGTGAGAATTTTTGCATCCATGTTCATCAAGGATATTGGTCTGTAATTCTCCTTTTGGATGGGGTCTTTGTCTGGTTTGGGGATCAAGGTAATTGTGGCCTCATAAAATGAGTTTGGAAGTTTTTCTTCCATTTCTATTTTTTGGAACAGGTTCAGGAGAATAGGTATTAATTCTTCTTTAAATGTTTGGTAGAATTCCCCTGGGAAGCCATCTGGCCCTGGGCTTATTTTGTTGGGAGATTTTTGATGACTGCTTCAATTTCCTTAGTGGTTATAGGTCTGTTCAGGTTTTCTATTTCTTCCTGGTTCAATTTCGGTAGTTGATACATCTCTAGTAATGCATCCATTTCTTCCAGGTTATCTAATTTGATGGCATATAGTTGCTCATAATATGTTCTTATAATTGTTTGTATTTCTTTGGTGTTGGTTGTGATAGGGTGGTTCTATTTTTAACTTACATAATCTCCATAGTGTTTTCCAGAGTGGCTGTACCACTTTGCATTCCCATCAACAATGCAAGAGGGTTCCCCTTTCTCCATATCCCCACCAACACCTGTTGTTCTTTGTGTTGCTGATTTTAGCCCTTCTGACAGGTGTGAGATGATTAGTGATGTTGAATATCTTTTCACATGTCTGTTGGACATCTGTATGTCTTTGGAGAAATGTCTACTCATGTCATCCCTCCATTTTTTTAATTGGGTTATTTGTTTCTTGGGTGTTGAGTTGTGTAAGTTCTTTTTATATTGTGGATACTAACCCTTTATCAGATATGTCATTTGCAAACATCTTCTCCCATTCCCTAGGGTGACTTTTAGGTTTTTTTATTGATAGTTTCTTTTGTTGTGCAGAAGATTTTTATTTTGATATAGTCCCAATAGTTTATTTTTTATTTTCTTTCTCTTGCCTCAGGAGACATATCTAGAAAGAAGTTGCTACAGCCAATGTCTAAGAAGTTACTGCCTGTAAAGAACATCAATTTTTTTTAAAGATTTTATTTATTTGACAGAGAGAGAGCACACAAACGGGGGGAGCAGCAGGCAGAGGGAGAGGGAGAAGCAGTCTCCCTACTGAGGAGGGACCCCAATGTAGGGCCCAATCCCAGGATCCTGGGATCATGACCTGAGCCGAAGGTAGACACTTAACTGACTGAGCCACCCAGGTACCCCAAGACATCTCAATTTTAAGAATATCTAGGCAAAGGGGAAAACATCTTGTGTATACTTCTGGGAAGAGCAGGGCAGTCACAAACATTCTATACTACATGTTCCCTCTTTTCCTTTCTGCATTTTTCCTCCTCCGTCTCCTGCTGCCACACTTCCCTCATCTTTGAATTCCTTCTGCTTTGATGCCACACAGAGAACCTGGGCCTCCTGACATACATCCCAGGACTCTTCACTGTATCTGAATTGTCCCTTGATAGTATAGAATGACAAGGAAATCCACACCATGACTCAAGTAAGATGTTAATGTTTTATGTTTCTTGTCTTATTTAATCCCCCCACCAATCTATGAGATAGGTTATCATTTTACAAAAGAAGAAAAAATACACATAGGGCATAAGCAACTTCCCAAGATTACATTGTAAATAAGTAACTAAGCAGGGACTGGAAACAAGGTCCATGCTCATCTCATTACATCATGTTATCCCCTTAAATTCCCCTCTGTAAAGTTCTTGTCAGTTTGCTATACTGCAACAGAACTCTCATACCTCACACACATACTTCTCTTTTCCCCCCATTCCATGTCTCAAAACTATGTCCTATTCTTTCAAGATCATGCAGAAATGATTAAAAAAATAGCTAATAATAACTTCAAGGTATGGGTCACCTCATACAGCCCAGATCATAGGCGACTCCTGGAAACCAATACTCTAGAGATACAAAATTAGGTACAATAGTAAACTGAGGGAGATATTTTTGGTAGAAAGCTTTCAGAGACATTGATGATTCTATGGCTAGAAGCTTGATTGGGTGGGTTAAGTTAGATGCAGGATTTTTTTTTAGTCTTCTAAAAAATGTATTATAACAGCTTTCCTCTCCACTTGGCTACAGCAAATTCTAGGATTACACATGCACACCCACCTCAATCTCCCATCTCCCCCTGTGGAGGTGATAAGATACACATACACATTCTTTTCTTCCCACATTTAACAAATTTTGAAACATAATATGTACAGAAAAGTAGAGAGATCAATATCATGAACATGCTGTACTTACCACACAGCTTTTGTCAAACTTTAATACTTGTCATACTTGTTTCTCATATTTTTTTTAAGAAATAGATATTTCAGATATGTTTGAAGCACCCAGGGTGCCCTTTCCAATTCTATTCCCTACTTCCTTACTCAGAAGTTGCTATTTCTGAAATTATTATTCTGAAATTGTTTTTCATTCCTATGCATTTTTTATATTTTTACCACATACATTCATGTTTACAAACAATATATATTTTAGAGTGCATTTTTAAGCTTCATATAAATAATGTCATGCAGGCTTCTGTAACTTATTTTTTCCCCTCAAAGTTATGTTTCTGAGAGATATCCAAATAAATATGTGTAGCCATGGTTTTTTCATTCATTTTTTATTTCTGAATAGTATTCCTTTATATGAATATATCACAGTTTATTTATTCTCCCATTGATGGACATTTTGTTTGTTTCCAATATTTTATTACAAATCATTCTGTAATGAAAATTTTTGTTCATGTCTTCCTGTGCACATGTGTGAGTTTCTCTAGATGTCCAGTTTTGCTAGCCTTAATTTACCTCTTCTTAACTGAGTGACATTAAGCAAATAAATACATGACTCTAAGAAATGGTTTTCAGATGCCTTCAATTTGTAGATGACCTGGCTATCTCCCTTTCAGGAATGCTGCTTTTTTTAATAACTAGAATCATATTTTGAGAGACATTTTCCAGGAAGTCCAGAGTGTTAGGCATTAATTGACTGAAGTGTTATTTAGTGTTTTAATTTACTATTACATTTAATTACTTTAGTAGGGGTAATCCAAAAGGCACAAGATCCATTATATGGATAACCATATAATGTCCAATGTGGGAGAATTAGAATATGTGATCATTGAGAGTTATAAGTCTATGAGAAACAATAAGCATCTTGAAATGCAGGTAGTATAGAAGAAAGGAAGAAAAGGAAGAAGGAAGGAAGGAAGCAAGAAAGGCTGGAGGGAGCTGGGAGAGAGGGAGGGAACAAAGAGGGAAAGAGAGAAGAAAGAGGAAGGAGGGTATTAGGTTGGGCTAGGTTGCGGTAACAAATAGACCTAGTTGTATAATGGCTAAACATAATAGAACTTTATTTCTCTATCATATAACACTCCAAGATGGTTCCTGGTCAGCAAGAGTTGTAGCTTTGATTTCTGTAGTCACTTTTCAAGGTCCAAGTTTGACTGCTGCTTTACCATTTTTAAAATATGGCCCCCAAAATTGAAATATGCTGGAGACTGAGTGCTGAAGTAGTGCCTAGAACTAGAGATGGGGACAAGAGGAATTTTGTTGGTGCCCAAGTGGTGCCTGATATAAGCCAGCATCCTGCTCTGGATGCTCAGTAACCCTCTACCCGCAGGACACAGTGTCTAGGTCATGGGTGTCCACAAAACAAATCAGGACAATAGAGTCTTCCCCCAGGATTTTTGTAACAAGAGCTTGTTTCTCTGATCTTTTTTCCAAAGTGAAATGGATGGAGGACTGCCTCTGTCAGTAGGCATTTTCCCTGCTACATGGAGAAAACTTACCTGCAGAGATGAGAGGCAGACAGAGAGTTCCAGTGATGTCAAGTCTCAGTTCTGTGCCTGAGGTTTTCAGAGCTACCCTAATTCCTATAGCTCCTCCTTTCATTCTTTGACCTACCCCCCATCCACCTAAGAAATCCCCTAATTAAACCATCTCAGCCTAATTTGCATTGGGTTTCTGCCACTTGCAACTGAAATTAATCTGACAATATAGAAATTGATAGGTAAAAGTGGAGCATTGTTTATTATAGGCTTTGAAATCTAGAACCAGATGACTAAGGTGCTTGGTAGAACAGGGAGGATCTCTACCCAATGCCAGACCTCCAAGACTCCCAAGGGTCAGACAATAGCAAACTCTGCAAAATGTAAGATTTCCCTATTTTCAAGCAGAGTCAGAAGGTGTGAGACACAGTGGAAAGTATAGGGCCTTAAAAGGAGCTAGAGAAATGACTGGAAGTCTTTCTCAGCCCCTTCCCAAGCCTCTCTGTTGTCCCTTCTCCCCACAAGCCTGATGCAAAGTGTCAAGCTCCCATCCACTGTAAAGCACCATATACTGAGATACTGCTGAGGAGAGGGGGCAGGTTAACTCTTCAAAACTCTTCTGTCAGCCTGTCCCAAGCGAGAAGACTAAATGAAGCCTTTAAACTGAGGCTTAGGGGTGAGCAGAGCTCTGAGTCCTGTTTCTGAGAGAAAAAAAATTGGGGCCAGGATGGATTCACATTCAAGAATTACATCTCAAGAAGATTTCTGGTATTGGTTTCTGTTTAATGGAATCTCCAGAAAGTGAACCAAAAGGTAACCAAGCCAGATCTTAAAAGAGGCGTATGGCACTCATCCACTGGGCATTGTCTGGGGAAGAGTACAAATGAAAGTCCACATGTTTACATCCATACATTTTTGTTATCAAACTAACAAACTATTCAACAAATTATGTCCTGCACTCTTATTGTAATGAATATACTTTCATAATGGCCTGGAAATTCAGGTTGACCTGTAGAATTCTCAAACTCGTTGAAGTTCCTTTCCAGAATATGGCAGTGTAGGGATGGTCAGACCCTAGAACCCCAACCTGTGACCTGCCCACTTCCATTTTCACATCAGCCCATCCTACGCCAAAAGTAGACCTCCCCATACGAAGGTGGCAACTGCATTGGGTACATCCGAGATCCATCTATACACCGTGACCCCCACAAACAGTGGTCCCAGGAAGAGAGGCCCATGTGGGCCCTGAAAGTGGGCTCCAGATTATTGGGACAGGGAATTCTAAATCCCAAGTGCTTGACGGATGGTCTACAATGAGGAGTGCAGGTTCCAGGTGAGCACATCCAGTTGGCCCTGTAAACTTGTTGCCCAGAGGAGGGACACAGTCGGAAGAGTGCTGGTGGGCTCCAAGGCAGGGTGTATGGACCTTGTCTGGTCTAAGGGTACAGGCCTTATTTCAGCATCTGGGATCCTGGGAGTTGCTCTGGCTCCAGCAGTACTTCTTTGGGTTCAGTGGGCAACCTTAGTGGGTTTTAAATAACATCCCTCTGGTTTGAACCAGTTGGTAGGTCTCTGCCACTTGTAGCTAAAATAATCCTTATTAATAAACTTTCAATGCTGAAGTGTCTCAAGCAAGTGCTCTATAAGCCAATGCTTCCATTTCTTTTTTTTTTTTAACACTCATTCTTACCATGACTTGTCAAAATGTGCCTTCTTCCTCGAGCACTGTAGTAAACTGTACTCGAGGAAATCATGCATCCAATGGCCTTTCCTACATCCCCAATTAAGTTGGTCTGCTCTACAGTATTTGAGTATACTAAACATTCCCTTCTTTTTGAAGACTCCTCTTTTCTTAACTCTGGGATAACAAACAAACTGATCCTCCTATTTCTCAAACAGTTCCTTGTAAATTGCCTTCTGTAGCTCTCACCTCTAAGTGTAGATGTTCTACAAAGTCCAATCTTCCTCCCTGGGCTGAAAACTACAGTTGACCCTCTGAACAACATGGGGTGTTGACTGCCCCCAGTGCAGTCAAAAATCCATGTAAAACTTTCAACTCTCCTGAAACTTAACTACTAATACCTACTCTTGACCAGAAGCCATAAGTCAACCTGCATGGTTAAAAAATTTGTTGTTCAAGGGTCCACTACACTTCCAATGGAAGCACAATGATGCTCTCTCCTCTCAAAGAACTCATTCATTCTTGTACCTCAAGGTACCACCTCCTTAAAGATGAACCCCTTAAAAATAAAGAAAAAGGTTCTTGTTTTTTTAAGATTTTGTTTATTTATTTGACAGAGAGAGAGAGACAGCAAGAGAGGGAACACAAGCATGGGGAGTGGGAGAGGGAGAAGCAGGCTTCCCGCTGAGCAGGGAGCCTGATGCAGGGCTCTATCCCAGGACCCTGGGATCATGACCTGAGTCGAAGGCAGATGCTTAACGACTGAGCCACCCAGGCACCCCGAATCCCAAAGTTCTATCTCCATTTTTGACCTTGGTTTCAAGCCAAGCTTTCAGATCTTATATTTGTTTTCAAATTCAGTTAACACACCTAAAACTGCCTTTACTGCCTTTTGTCACTGGGTCTCCTCTGTTTCTGTTGATTTTTGTCAGTTTTGTCTGTGATTCATTTTCCTAGTTCTCAGGTTTCAAACCAGTATTATCTTAGACTCTATTCTCTTTTTCCTGCCACAAAGTCTTGTTAATTCTTTCCTTGCAAGATGTTTCTTATTCAACCTTTGCTTTTTGTCCCCTTTCGAACTGCTCTTCTGCTTCTAGTTCCAGTTCTCCTCTGGCTTATCTTCATTCTTTTACCATAATAATCCTGCTAAAGTAGTACTTTTTGCATGACCTCTTTTTTTTTTTCCTGCTTAATAACTTTCAGTGGATTTCTATGGCCTGAGCAAAATTCCAAACTCTTTTGTCCTGACACACCATACTCTGCAAGATGAAGGCTCAATCTCCAGTGTTTTCTCCCACGAGGCTTCAAAATAAACCCTCCATTCCATCTGGGCCCATATTTCCATGGTCCCTGAACACAAATTCCTCCTTCCTGTGTCCCCATCTTCATCCCTTTTCCATTCTCTGATTTGAAGGCAGCACCCCCTCTCCTCCCAGTCCCAGTTCTTCTGTGAAACCCTCTCCCACTTCAGCTCAGTGTTTCTTTCTTCCTCTTCTGGACGCCTGTCCACTCAATTTGTTTGACACATTCATTTATTGTCTTGAATTGTTGCATACATTGGTTCATCAGAGAGTTCCCTTTTAAATCAGATCTTAATCTGTATGAAAACAGAACCCATGTCTCCCAGTTTGGTTTTCTATCCACTCCCCCACCCCGCCACTGTTACCACACACCCAGTGCTAAACACAATAGGTATTTAAGTTTTACTCTACTTCTTTATTCTAAAATAGAAGCCTGTGCTTTATATTTTGTATAGCTGATGTTGTGGATTCTAAAGAAGTGGGTAAAAAATAACTAAGTTCTTATAAAAGTTTCACTTTACCCATTTTACCAATAAATGCTCCCTCTCTGTCACACCATTGTCTTTGCTTTTGAGGAATAGATTATTTTCATTTTTAGGCAATACTATCACATTCCAATAAAAGTTCTATTCACAAATCCCTCTTACCTTCACTCTTTCCTGCATGTACCCTTAGGTCCTAGCAGATCTATTTTTGAAGTTCAAAGAGAAAAGAATCAGCAGACTCAAATGTATATAACAAAAGACTGCATAGTAATATCCTTCTTCTTTTTATTGAAAAGGAATCATTTCTATTCTAGCGCAAACAATGTATATTTTACATCATAAAGCAAGATATAATTTACATATTACATTTCTTATGAGATCTTTATACCCTAAGTGTCATTCCCTTTTTTATTCAATCACCTCTTCTGGTTTGACTTAACCTGCCAAGTATCCTACAAATCAGCATCTTGTTTGGGGAGGGATTGGGGACACAGACAGATAGTTTGCATGTATTCATCTGCATCTGGGTATAATGATGGTGAGGAACAGGGGGTATGCCTTGGAACTTTGTTGGCCTGAGGTCCTCTGTTGAGACCTGGCTTGGAAGCCAAAAGGCTACTCCTCTAAATCATATATCAAACTTCTACTTTAAAAAAAAAATCAACAATAAATGAACAATACTGAGTGCTTGTCTCATGTGTATACTTTTTGATCAGGTGCTCAGATAATAAATGTTTGTGGTGTTGATTCACTAACAATGAAAATTCCTATGGCTGACCAGCGCTGGCTACTCTCTTGCTTCCCAGGCATTGGTGGTAAAACTGCCCGGTTTCACATAGTGTTTGGGTTTTGGGTTCAGGCTTTTCTGTTCACCCCTGAAAACGGATGTCAGGATGAAAGCTTCAAATGACTGTTTCACATGACCTTCTATTCCTTTCTTCCCTCTTCAAAAATTCCCCTTTCCTAGCAGCATCTCGTCATGTATGATTTCTGTTCCTTGCACTATAACCCAAACTCACTTTTAACTATTCTCCCCAAAGTCTAAACTCCAAAAGTTCGCCAATTTCTTGGATCACACTCATTTCACAAAGAATGTTTTCCTCTGTTAGACTACACTGTTCCTTTGAATCTTGAGAGTCCACAGCAGCTAGTGGGACAAAAGAATTAGTCGAGGGACTCCTTAGGAAGCAAGTAATATGTGGTGTTCAGCCAGCCTACATGAAACATCAGTAAGAAATATTTTAATAGTATGCTAAAAGAAGAGGGAAAGAGTGGATGAAAGCAAAATGCATAAGATGGGCTTTCTTCTTGTTATTCAAAGAAATACAGATTCAACATTTAAAATACATTTTCAGATTGGTGGCTGTTTGGCTGAAAAAATACCACCGTTAGTTCAACTTGATAGGCCAACGGGGGAACAAACGTGTGCTGAAAGTGCATCTTAAACTCAATAGTCCATGCCTGTCACTCAGAGTTGGCATATTTGGCCAAAACCAATCTAAAGCTTTTTAATTACTGATAACTAAACTTATTAGAACCAACCTGGTCAGGCTAAAAATATGTCAAAAATATGTCTGTTCTGTGTATCTTAAATTATTCTTTGGTCAAGTGATGTGATTTTTGAGAGGTCTGTAAATATAAACTTATTTCTCATTTCCAAATACAAGGCTATAAGTATTTACAGCAAGGTAGCATTTCCTTGCTAGAAAACAAGGCTTCCAGGTACCATATCCTTCCATTAACATTGTCTACTTTTATAGTCCCTTTCCTCCCATGGCTACAAAGTGCTGCACAAACAGAGAATACAGGAAAGAATGAAGAAGCAAATGAATAGAGCCTCACAACACCCCTGTGAGGTAGGTAAGTATTGTTAAACCCATTTTACAAAAAGGTAAACTGAGGCACAGCATGGTGGTGTGGTTTGGTCTAGTCCACCTGACAAGTTATAAAAGCATAGCTGAAGATGAAAAGGAAGAAACAAAGACAGGTCAGTCCCGGCTCACAGCCCTAGGCACTAAATTTTATTTCAAAATATTAGTAAAAGACTAGCCCACAGTTGCCTTTTAAATTTTTGGAATTTAGACAAGACTTTAAGGATTCCATTTAAACACGTCTTTCAGATTCCTGTTGAGTGGAGAAGGGCCAGATGATGACATAGCTTTCACTCCTCTAAATGTAATTCCCATGATGTATTAGGATATATTCCCATTCCACCAGAGCTCAGTCTCCAAACTCAAGAACATTTTTATAGCCTCAAATAGGTTCTAATTTATTTAAAGCCCAAATGTGAAAATGAGACCTGTTCTTAAACAGATGCTCTATCAATCGCTCTGTGGCCTTAATGAGAATTTTATGTCGAGAAAGAAAAGAAAAAGATCCTTAAAAACATCTCATCACTGTAGAGATTAAGGACAGTGGTGATGGTGTGAAATTGTTTTTTTGTAGTGTTTGAGAAACTGCAAACTCAAGCTTGCAAGAATATTTTATATATATATATATAAAATATATAAATATATACAGTATATATATAAGTGTGCATCTGACTATTCTTAAGGCACTAAAGAGATATTGGCCATGCCTTTCACAACTCAGTCTTTGTTTTCCTAAAGAAATGTCTCTCCCTCTCTCAAGTGTCAAGCCCGTGACAGCAAATCATTCAAAAACAACAAATATCTTTAACTTAAGATGGCTGATTGCTTGGATGAGGGTGAGGGATGGTGGTGATGGTGATATTATCATCTACAGCTTAGAGCTTAAATCTATAGCTTATATGGAGAGCTTAGATCTACAGCTTAGAGCTTAGAATTAGCCAGACACGGCCAATCACATTGGATCAGACAAGCCAGTGACCAGATGTTGTACGTAATTGCTTTCTTAACAGTAGCTGATGGAAAAACCTTACCATGACTGACAGACATGGAGACAATGAGACAGGAAATCATATCTGGCACAGATTCTTCAGAAAGACTTCGGCTTTTCAGAAGTTCCTAGAGTTTTTATACAGAGAACTGGGAAGAAGGATAGGGCAAGGCACTGAGGTTCAAACAGGTCACTGAAGAGACGCTAGACAATGATTCTGACTATATATATGGTTTCTTTGGCTGCTGTAGGGTTATTTTTTTTTTTTGTAAACCCATATGATCATGGGAGTGGGTGGGCTGAACCTAACTGAAGAAGCTTGGAGTATATTAAAGCAAAGCGCATGAGTAGAAGGAAAAACAAAATTAACACACGCAGAAACAAGTGGTGGTGGTATCTCAGAGGGAGGAGAAACATTGGTTAACTAATTTTCATTTTGCTCCTCTCCTGCTTTTCTCTGCCATGGTCCCAATATTTTAGTTCAGGTTTTTTGTTTGTTTGTTTGTTTGTTTGTTTTTATTTATTTTTTCCAGCAGATGAAGAAATGACAGAGCAGGATAGGTGTCTTATGGTTTTTGATTTCTTCTTAGGCCTGTTTAATTATTTTTTTTTTCCTCAGTTGACTGTTGGCACCTGGTTCCTCTGTAAACTATATTCCTTGGCCTTCAGTCTCAGGTTGGCAATGCTGTTGGCCATGTTGATGCCCTGTGCAGGGCTATTGTTGGCACATGTGGCAGAGTAAGTAGCCATGGCGCTGTAGGGACAAAGGAGAGAGTGGGGAGAATAACAGACATTAGTTTCACAAAGCTGCAAGTCTGTGCCCCAGATGGATGCACCTCTCAGCACGGGAAAGGCGGGGCCAGGTGGGTTGGATGGATGACCTCTGAGGTCCCTTTCAGCCCCAGGTTTCCACTGGTCTAAGTCACTTGGAAAAGGATGGCAGTGTTCAGAAGGGCAGGGGAAAAGCAGGGGAGAGTGGAATAAGGCAGGGAGAGGTATTTGCCGTGTTGGACACGATGAGTGATAATTTATCTCTGGGGTGAGAGGAGAAAGCTGCTTATGTTGAATAGAAGGATATTTCATCGGCCGACCTACTGAAACAGTATTTAATCCCTCTTCCTGCCTCCATCACCAGCCTGTGGGAGCAGCGAGCAAGAGAAGCAGGCATTTGAAAAGGAAAGGGCATTTTGCCCTCTTCACTTTAAGTAGCTGAATTTAAGTCTAACACATTTTAGGTCATCAGTGGATACCATGCTAAATAGTGTACTTGAGAACTGGGTGAGCAACCCATTCTTGATTCAATGGTTGGTAGCACTAAGTATTGCCAAATCTGGAGCTTCCTATCCCGACTGGCCTTGATTTTATAGCTTCTTCTCAAAAGGACTTGAGTAGCTCAGGATGCCTTTTGGGTCAGTTATTTGGGAAATGTTTAAATCCCCTAGATAAGCAAAGACTCCAGCCAGTTTCAGGATTCCTGACCTCAGAGGTAACTGTTTCTCTTTGTCCTTATTCCTGAGAAAAACCTGAAGTTGATTCTTATTGTCAGAGAGCGTAATTAAGACCTAGAAATGCAGCTGGACAGAAATGTGCATTTGGTGGTTTTCTGTTAATCAAATCCATGAATATATTTTAAGGGAAAAAGTAGTGGTCTCTTAGACTTGGAGGCAAGTTATTCATTACTGTCTACTAAACAGTTAAAAGGGAACTCATTTTAATTAAATGAAAATGTTTCTAGTTGTTTCTAAGATTAGCAAAATCCCTTTCAACTGAGGCCTGAAATGAGATAGACTTATAAATGGAATGACATATGCTCTGCTCTTGCCCTGCATTCCAGTGCAATTTTACCAGCCACACAGGAGTTTGTGGTTCTGGGGATCAAGTGACAGACTAGAAAGACAAAAAACTAAAGCTACTCTACAGATAGAGAGACTGGGTCATGAATCCTTATTTGGGAGACCATATAGTCGAGACTTACAGTCAAGACTCACAATGGCCTATTTCAGCTCACTTACTAGCAATTAACCCAGGAAAATTAGGTTAATGAAATATAATTAGTCCCAGATCACTAGGTCTCTCCAGAAATACACATCCTTAATTTAAAATCCTTATAGCACTGGTGTGTGTGTGTGTGTGTGTGTGTGTGTGTGTGTGTGTGTCTTAAGGCAGAGGGAGGAAGACTCAGTAGGGTTCCAAAAGAATCCTACATTCTTCCATTTCATTTTTGCCTGCTTCACTCTTACCCATTTCCGAGTAGATGCTCTTAACCATCTACGCAAAGTTAGGTTCTTCTGGAGCACCCTGTAATTTCCCTTTTTGCACTTATTTCAATTCTTCAACTATAAGCTCATAGATCAGATACCACATCTGACCTCATTCACCACTATATCCCCAGGTAGAGCTAACATCATATCTGGCACATATCTGACACTCAAGAAAGCTTTTAATGAATAGATAACTGAGAAATATCTAGTATGATTAAATGAATTCCTGCTCAGTGTCAATGATCTCTGTCATCCTGTTGTGAGTAATGATTTTTAAAAATATTTTACCAGGGGCACCTGGGTGGCTCATCAGTTAAGTGTCTGCCTTCAGCTCAGGTCATGACCTCAGAGTCCTGACTCAGGTCATGATCCCAGGATCTTGGGATCGAGCCCCATGTCGGGTTCCCTGCTCAGCAGGGAGTCTGCTTCTCCCTCTGCCCCTCCCCCCACTTGAGCTCTCTCTCTCTCATCACTCTTTCTCTCAAATAAGTAAATAAAATCTCTAAAAAATGTTTTACCAATATGTTTTTATCTTTAGGAATCAGTCCTTCCTATTAATTTTGCTCTCTTAATAGAATGAGCAAAATTGAAGGGACAGGACAAAAGCAGGGGCTGATGACTACATATTCTTGATCCATCAAAAATATCTTTTAATAGTAAAAAATGAACAAATATTAGTACAGGTTAGATTTATACAACAGACTATCACTTTTACCACTGTCTACCAAAAGGGCAGAAAGAGTCCCCAGTTAAGATAGGTTTCAATTAGGAGTGAGATAAATGATCAGAACAACCCAGGGACAAGTTTTTTTGTTTGTTTGTTTTGTTTTTAGTTATATATGAAAAATTTTCATTTATTTTCAAAACCCACATACATATCCTCATTTAATTTCTGTATGAATTACTTGTTTCCATTCAAGACACTACCAGAAATATATGCAAACCTGTAAATCCTACACTTAAGAAATTGCTAGGATATACTGAGACCTAAGGATTCAATGAAATCAAAGATGTAAGTAGTTAAGAAAAGAGACAATTGGGTTTGGGAAATGTTCCTAAGTTATAGATCATGAAATGAATCAAATCAGCCTTTCTCAACCAGGTTTCCGTGAAAGAATTAAATCCTGAAGATGGTACATAGTACCATTTAAAGTGCATAAGAGAGAAGCTGAAATGGTGAGTTATCTGTATTATTTGTTAAACACTGAGAATAAAATTGGATGGCTTCTGGAAACAGAAGGCTAAAACTTTATGAGAGAGCATAAAGAAAAAATTCTCTGATGGTAAATTGTAGATTGTCATGGAGTATTGTTCTTTCAGGTACTTGATCTAATTTTCTAAGGGATCCATTTTCCAGCCTTTGAGGGTCTAGGCAAGCAAAGTCCTAGTTAAAAGAGATTCTCTCCTTTTTTGATGATCAAAGGTGTAGTCCGTTTTCCATAGTAGACAAAGGGGACTTGAACCTTTTGGGATTATTTTTGTTTACTGAAGACGTTATCACTGTTTTCTAGAAATGTCTAGTATAGCTGTGACTTCAATATTATCTATTTTACAGCCACTCGTGCTATAGTTGCTTCATAGTTTACAAACTTCATCTGATATTCTAATCTTAAGACTTCATATGGTAGCACATCTCTTGGAAATACTGAGATATTCTCTCTAATGCAGGCCAGAAAATAATCTGTTTTCCATCTTCAAAACCAAATCATGCAAATTAGAGTTATACATTGCACAGGAAATTGGGTTTTCACTAGGACACTTTCCCTTAAATGGAAGCCTCAGTTTCTAGAGTCAAGAAAGTACCCTTGTCCAATTGTACTGTGGTGTCGTTATAAGGACACCACTGCATTAGTGACACTGAGACAATGCCTCGTAGGTAGCCCTCAAGTTAGTGGGGCATGAAGATTAAAAAAGCAGCTGATATTAATGAATGAATTTTGCAATTCCCTAGGAGCTTAATTTGCCCTTGATAAATGTTTAGGAAAGTTATGAACTTTCAAAAATGGATCCAACTTACTCCAGCGCATTGTGTAGCTCTAAGAAGTAGGATAAAAGAACAGAGCCAGTCTTACTTCATAGCCTCTTAACCAATGTTTAGAATATATAACCCTGCAAGTAGAGACCATAGTGATATTTTGTGTACATACTAAAGAATTGCAAGTCTAGTTTCTCAACTTGCACTAAAAGAGCCATAGAGGAATGCAGTGGGCAGTCTGTTGACATACCAGGGACAAGCAAGACTTGTGACAGGTCAGAGAAGACAGAATTAATGAGTGGGTACTCTAGAGCAGCTTAGACATGCTTTAAAAACAGCATGAAAAGTAAGTTGGAGAGGACTCACTTCCCAAAGTGACAACAGATGCAAGAGAGCCTTGACTGGCTGCCAATGTGAAAGATTTTTTGTGACCACCTGTTTTCCATGCCACCAAAACTTATAAAGGTCTATGTTAGGAAAAGAGAGAGAACCTTGAAACGTTTTCTCACAAGACAAAACCAAGGAGGGTTAATTAGCTGTTTTCAACCAATTTTATAGGACCATTCAAAATGTAAAATGACCACTCATTCTTACACAGGATCAAGCTTCCCCAGATCAGAAAGTGAGACAGAAACTAAGTGATTTGTATTGATTAAGCGCATGATAACGCCAAAAGCCTACTTACCAACACTAAGAGATCCTGCCCATTGGTCCTGCCTTCTAAGAACCACCTGCTCCTCTAATAGGACACAGACACGAGCTGAGTACAGGGACCGGATTTATAGGATTTGGTGAAAGCATCATTTCTCTCGAGTTTTTAAGCATGTTAGTTCTTTGTGTCTGTGACTGAGAAACTGCATTGCCAAATAAAGTGCATTGAGGAACTGGAGATGAAAAAGAAATGCTTGTATTCCCATCTGTTGATTCAGCAGCTCTGCACCGGGACTTGTACAGAGCTGACAAATTTAAGTAAGCTTGAAATTTTTCCATCTCCTTATTTGGAGATTCCTAACAGATGGAGCTCAGCCACAGACAGCAGAATGCTAACCACGGCAGGGTTCGAGTTCCATTTGCACTGGGGACAAATCATTTTTGATCATTTCAACCTTCCCCGAAAGGTTGTCGGGAGGAGGAACGTGTTCAGATGACTGCCAAACACCAAGGAAGCATGAAAAATTCTATATACGGTATGATTCTAAAGCCAGGAAACTTATGGGCATCTGCCCCTCTGCTTTTGAATCTCCCGTGGTGTACGCCCCACAAATCACCAAACAATTGAGGAGCGCTGGGGGAAAAATAATGCCTGCCTCAGTTTTCAGCTCTAACTTTGTTTTCTCTTTGGCCCTCTTGGACAAATGATGACAAGCTGTTGAAAATTTCCCCCCAAAGACAAATCTGTCAGCCCGAGAAGTCTGTGTGTCAACCTGAGATCCTAAGGTTTCACCAGCTCGGGATTTTTCCAAAAGCTGTAGAGCATGAGGCTTTTGTGACTCTGTCTGTGATGTGTGGAGGTTGGAGACCATCTTTCTGCTTGTGCGTTTGTCAGTGCGGGAAGAGAGGTATACCTGCTTCATCTAAGACAACTCCATACCAGCTTTCCTATGGAAATTTACTTCTAAAGAGAGACCCCATAAATCCTTTTGGAAGTGATCTTTTGTGATTTAAGTAAGCATTTCTAACTTGTTTCTGAAATTCAGAAGTTGATTTTTTAAACACGTATTTAGCTCTTAAAGCAGATCCAACTTGGACCATATTTCCCGCGTGAGCCTTCAGTTTGCACTGCTCTTTCAGTGATCCTCTGCCATATTCAAATTTTCTTTCTACAAATGTTTTTATACATGGAGCCTTGTATCTTTCTCTTGTCTCAAGGACTTTTGTGTCTCTTTTTTGAAATGCACACGGACTACCTGGAATCAAGTGCCCCTGTGAACTATGTAGTAGGGAAACATTGCTAGCTGACCTTAGATGCAAGGCTACATAAGAGCGTGGTGATCCAACTGGCCTGGGGAGCCGCAGGTGCCAGGACAAGCACACAGTTCTCCCGACCCTTGCCCCATATCCTACGGTCACCGAATACTAAGTGTCAGTAGCATCAGCATCACAGGCAAGCAAGTTAGAGATGCAGACCCTGAGTCCTGCTCCAGACTTACAGAATGAGTCTGCATTGCAGCCTGATCCCAGGTGATTCACATGCTCAGTAGTCTTCGAGGAGCCCTGCTCTAGGCTATCCTACTAACCCTTAACTTTATGGACACATATGCCTGTAGCTCTGGTTTCCCACAGTATTCCCCACTTGAGGACTTCACTAGCGGCATTGCTAAAACTGCAAGACCCACTTTCTTGAACACACTTCATTCCCACTTAAACCCTACCCCCAGCAGCCACCCTCTTCCCCCTCTGACAAGTTACCTTTTCAGTGTCTTCCGTTAGAATCCGTTATGAAGCCCCTCGTGTAAACAACATCTTGGGAGGGACGAGGATCTATTTTTGAAAGTGTGAAAGGGAGAAATGAGCCAAATGCGTTCAGCGGATGTCAGGCAGCACCGTGACCACGATCAAATGGGGGAGGAGGAGAAGGATGGGGGGGTAGCCGTGGACAGGGACGGCTGGCCACTCTCTTGCCTGTCACTAGTTTTCTTTGAAGCCCAGTCCTCCCTCTGGAATTGGCACTGCAGACCCAGGTCATTCTCTAGCTCCCATAGGAAAGGATGTCTCTGAGGAGAGGTTTCTTGACTACTTAAAATCTAGAATAACAGTTAAAAGTCTGGGATTTGTTTGATCACTGCTCCCCAAGAGGCAAAGCACCACAATATTTGTTAGTCTTAATACCTCTGGTGCTGTGCGCACCCTCCTTTGCCTACGGAAAACAGTTCTGAGCTAAGCAGTGGGCAAATGTGCCAAAACAAGCTTCCCTCCACTGGCTATGGGTAGATAAAGACGACACCTGCCACGACAGTATTGTCTATGTTAGAGAACTCTTTGCGCCTCCTGGTGACTCAGTTGCCTGCCTGACATCATCATCTATAACATGCTCAAGGGAACGGACGGGGCCATGTCGTGCTATAAATAGGGTGAACCATATGTCTCCTGTGACGCCTGTTGTTCTGGTGTCATTATTAATAGCACTCCCCTTTCACTCTCAAAAGTGTCCCAGCTTGGACGATAAATTATACAGCCACCACTCCGGATATAAAAGACACCCAGAAAAAAATGTGTTGGCTATATTCCATCCCATAATTCTGACCACATGCAAACAGTTGCTTTGAGTCTTGGTTTCCTCCTCTCCTCTTTCAGGGGAGAGTTGTGGAAGTCAACAAAGTATCCTCTCTGGCAAAACTGTCTGCTCACTGTCCCTGGGTTGCATGACCAAGCCACATCAGTCATCCCAAGGGGATGTTCACACACCCCAGAAGGTGGATCTCGGCCGCAGGCGTGCTTCACTGATCTGAGATAGACACTGAATCAAAAGGGCATGTTTACACAGTTTCCCGGTCTTACCCTTTTACTATGTTCAATGTAATGTAAGGCTTAATTTGAATGAAAATATGGTGATGTGGCCTAAGATGCTGAAAAGACACAGGGATCACAAGCACTCGGTCTTATTCTGCTTGCTGAAGGCTTAAACTTGAGCAAGTGTTCAGTTTCTTCTTTGGAACCAAAGCAAGGACAGAGCTAGCACACAGGAGAGTTCCAAGGATTAACCAAAAGAAATGCCTTTTAATGAATGTCACATGTGAGATAACTAACTTGACATAAATGAACCAACAGAAATAGCCAGTTAATTTTTTATAACACAAAAGGTCTATCGTTTCCTTTGCTTTTCATCACTTATTTCTCTTTTATGTTTCCTAAACAAGACATGTTTCCTACCAAGCTTCAAAATGTGAAACCATAATGTATTTTGGTTCTAAACATAGCAGAAAAATCTCTGAGTAACAGAATAGCTTTGCCACTTTTAGAAATTAACCAAAATATAAACACTGCAGTCAACATTGGGTCAAAAACATTGATACTGATTAAATTACTATTTTAAACCATCATTCTTCTACTTCTATCTGGAGATTAATTTATTCTTCATACAGAATATGAACAATCAGATTCTATGCGATTTTTAATTTTTTTTTACAAACTCTGTATCTAAGAGAAAAAATTATATAAAAGTATACTGTGAAATGAGTAAAAAGCACTAGTTTATATGATTTTTAAATGAAAACAGCAGAATACAAAATATGTACACTAAGGCTACACTATATAAAATACTGAACTCTAATTGCAAAAATAACCAAACTAGTTATGTTAAGATGATGGAATTATGAATGTTTTTTAAAAATGTATCTAGTATTTCTACATAATCTTTCCAAAATAAAAGGCACACATAAATTGCATGTTAATAATTTCAGTTAGATGCCCATATGCAAAATATGTATGATGCAGGCATTAGGGCTTGACCTCTCGTTGAGGTGCAAGCAATCTGATCCAATATTAATTTAGGGAGGATTTGAGCCCAACCCATGTAGGGTAGGTAGGTACTGCCCTCAGACTCTCACTGGTAAGGACTACATGGCAGCCATCTGGATGGTTTAGAGCTGGTGTGAAAAGTTCCTAACTGGGACCCAGGCAGGAAAAGGAATAATACTTCCTGGTCGTGACCAAATTCAAACCAGAGACCTTGAAACATCAAGCTTTGAACCACATCCATTTCCCAAGCCATTTAATGAGTCTGTGAGCTACCATTATTTATCAGAGAAACAAAGCAGTCTTTTACTTATTTAAAATATTAAAGAATATATGATTTCACAATGGTCTTCAAAATGTGTTTTAGTAAGTCCTATGGGAAAAGAGTCTAAATTTTAAGTCAGACATACAGATAGGGCTAATCTTTTGAAATCAGCAAGGCTTACTATATCTGAGAGATGAAGAAATTCCCAATTTCCCAGGTATGAGGTCTCTAAGTGCTAAGACCAACATAATTCAGACTAATTTCACAATGGGGGATTAAAAAAAATTCCAAATACATTTATGGCATTTCTTTCAAGGAATTGATTTGGAACAGAAAGAACATTTAGGTGAGGCCTTATGCTTTGATTAAAACCATCAACTTTTGAAAAGTATTTGCATTTCACAAATGTGGCATTTCATATCAGGAGTTCAGCGTTAGCTGGGAAATAATCTCCTATAACTAGTTTAAGACCTCTCCTTAAAGCGTTAATTAACCTTAACAATAAAAAGGCAAATAAAAGCATAATAAGTGAATGTGTGAATACTTCCTCCACTGCAATTGGCCAGAGAGAGCACACAGTCTTGACCTAGTTTCTAAGAGTACTCAGGTTTAGGTTGGTTCAAAGAAAGGCACTTTGGAACAATGATGATGCTTTTTAGGCACTTGGGTCTCAACTTCCCTTGGGCATTAACCTGTATTATCTGAACAGATAATAAATGGAGATTTAAAAAGCTTCTCCAAGAAATTGAAATAGTACTCTGTTATTTGCTTCTTGAAAATTTTTCACCTTTTTACTATAAAAGTTTAGAGTAAATTATACATTGTTTTTATATTTTAAAAACCTCACCCAGACAAACGGACCCCCAAAGAACTTCAGATAAGTAGATAAGAATTTGCAATAGAACAGGAGGTATTTTGGATCATAAGACATCCCTACTTGCTAACAAGGGACTGTGGCCATGAGCGTGATCAGAATGGTCGTGGATTTCCCTTCCTTCCCTCTCTGTCTCTCTCTCTCTCCTTCCTTCCTCTCTTCCTTTTCCTTTCCTTCCTTCTCTTCTTTTAATTCAAAATCAGTTTTACCATAAAGTTTGTCTTTGAGCCTACACCTGGAGCCTTACAAGTTAAATTTCTACTTGAGCGTAATGAAACACATCTTAAATTTGAAATTGGAGTCAAGTTTTGTTCCTGAATGTTTGCAAGAGGGACTCTGGGCATAGCTTAATGATCTTTTCTTTTAGATTCTTCCCCATCTTTGAAAACTTTGCAAGAGTTCCTGAGTCCAAGAGAAGATTGCTGATGGCCTGTCCCTCTCTCTTCTGCCCCAAACCCTGCTCCTGGGGCAACTAGTAATCTCCCGTGAAAATCTGGGGGTGTCAGCAAGTTGAATGTCTCTGAAGAGGTTAACCCAGTAAGAAATGTCAGCCAGCCACACCAGCAGCTCTGAAACGTGACCGACCGCTGAGAAACGTGTGGAAGTGGAGCAAGGGGGGGTGGGCCAGTCATTCACCTGTACGGAGAGGCTGTCCCCCAGGAGAGATAATCGGTGGGTCGTGGAGCAGGACGAGGTACGATGGGCTGCTCCACAGCAGTCACGTCCCCTGAGTAGGATTTGAGGAGGGAAGCGTTTTTATTGGCCAGCATGGCTCTCTCATTCCTGCGGAATTTGGCTCTTCGGTTCTGAAACCACACCTGGAAGAGCGGCGGGAGGAGAGCGGGGCACAGGGAGGGAGAGGGAAACAAAGAAGAAGAGGTTACACAAATAACGAATAACGTCCTGGTCAATGTTACCACATAACGCCTCCCCGAGGAAGAAACAGGATGGGTACAGATTTCTTCCCAGAACAATACAAAGATGCCACAGTCCTTCCCTGTTGGGCCAGGTTAGCGAGCTACCCTGTTATCAGAGAAGACTATTACAACAGGACCCTGAGGGACTTCCATCAGGCCCCCCCAGAGATGAGATCCACGACCAGCCCACAAGGCAGCAAAATGTGGGTCACAATCCCTGTTGTTTTGTAATCAAGGAGAAGAGAAAAACCTCATTTGACATCTGCCATGGATACAGTGACATTTTTAAAAGTCTTTTTCAAAATTCTCCCAAATGTGAAAATATCATCTGCTTTCGAAATAGTTATTGGACATTTAAAGAACAGTCTCCATCTCATCACCAATGCCTGTGGCAAGAATTTACGAAGCAAGTGGTTTATTTGGAAGGTGCGAGGAGCACCAGGGGAAGAGGGAGGAAGTTACAGCAAGAAGCAGCTAGCGACAGCATCCGCTACAGCTCATAACATGTTTATCAAGTGCTGCTAGGGCTAGAAACTTCCATAACCACACTGCATACATTACTTCTACTTGTTGTGCCCATTCCGTACATTAGGTTTTACTTCTATTGCAGAGTTGAAGAAACAGATTCGATGAGATTAAGTCATCTGTTGAAATTCACTCAGATAATCAATGGCTAAGTTTCTGTGCTCGAGGACATCTGGCTCATGACCATACAAGTCCTCCAGAGTGCCACGGAATTGCATTCAATCGTTTACTTGTTCAAGAAATCTTTATGGGGTCCCTGCCAAGTTCCAGAGTCTGCGCTAATTGCTGGGAGTAGGGACATGAGACTAATTCTCTGCTCATAAGCAGCTCATAGTCTATTAAGAGAAGACAGGCATGTAAATTTGAAAAGCTCCAAAACAAGTCTTTTAGGTACAATTATGGAAAACACAGAGCAAGGCATAGGAGAAAGACATCATGTGGTGTGGAGTGGGACAGTGGCATAGCTCCTGGGAGCAACATGGGTGTAAAATGCCACGTGGCTGGTGCTCTGTGCGTCGTGCTGGTGGAAGGGACAGGCAGACATCGGGGAAGGAGAATCCAGTCCTCACTTTCTGGCTTCGCACACGCCCAGCTCTTTTGTTTCTCACGTGTCCTTGGCATTACTATTACTTTGATCATTTTAAATGCAAATGGAATCTATCAGTGCCCTGCTTTATATTATCCACTGGTTCTCCATCGCTCACAGAATAAAATCAAAACTTCTTACCATAGAACAAAGGCTGTTCAGGAACTAGCTCTTGGTCCACCAACCCGGCCACATCCTGCATCACTTGGACCCCATGCACTGGCCCTCCATCATTCCAGTTCCTACCCTGGGCTCGAGACTCCCAGATGCATCCAGTTATTTCCCACACCAAAGGCTCCCTCTGTCTGTGATAGTCTCCCCCTCTTTGTCCAGGTGTCCAAAGACTTGCTTTTTCAAGATTTGATTTTAGTATCATCTCTTTTGTAAACAGTTGTAGTGGAAAGAACGTGACTTTAAAGTCTAATGGAGTGGATCAAAATACTGGTTCCACTACTTTAAAATTTTGTCATTGAATAGTTATTTAGTGCCTCTGATGCTTTGTCTCCGAACCACACAGAGACAATAGTACTCACAGGGCTGTCATGAGAGCTGGTGCAGAATGGGTGCTTAATATGTGTGTATTTCCCCCCCTTTTTCCCAGGCAGATTTGATCATTTCTTCCTCTGGTCTATCATGAATTCTCATATATTCCTTAAGTATAGGAATCATCTTATATGTCATAACAGTATGGCATGCACATCTATCTTCTCTGTCTCCAGTCTACAACACCCTTAAGGAGAGGGCCAGTGTCTTACTCATCCCCAGCAAACGGAAACGGTTCCAAGAGTATAATAGGTGCTTGATAGATGTTTGAGGGGGAGAAAAATAAGAGGAAAGAGACAGAGGGAAAAAAATGAATTTTGCAAAAATAAGATATGGCCTCCATCCAAGAGGATTCACAAACTAGTTGGGGAAGTTGGCCCACATACAACTCAATATAATAGGCGTCATGTTGTGATAAATGCCATAAAGAAAGCCAGGGTCAGAAGGGAGTGGTGCAGACTGGGGAAGGGTAAACTTCATGGAGGAAAAATAACGTGGTGGAGGGAGAATTCTGTCCACACACATATGAAATGTCCACAGCTCCGAGAGGGATTAGAACATAGTAGGGTGAGAAAGGAGGAAGAGAAAATAGTTTCAATGTGTAAGAAAGCATTTGTTTATTGTTGTAAGGGGGGAAAGACCAGCTCACAAACTGCTCTTTCACATTAAAAAAAAAAAAAATGTCTAGCGTTGTCCCATCCAGGTGTCCTCATTTACAATTCAGATCACCATGCCAAAGTGGTGCTTCAAGGTACTGTGGGTTGTTGGTCTAAAATTACTCATCACACTGCAGCAGGCCAAGCCTGGGGCATAGAAGATATGGGGGGTTTGAAGGGAGAGGAAGGGATTTGAGAGTGGAAATACAGAGGCTGTTTGGAGAGCTGTGGTTAGCAGCATGGGGGAAGAGGATGTGGGAAGGCAAACCTCAGGGTTGCGCTTTGGAAGGCGGAATCGAGACAGCACAACTGAGCTTTGTCCCGGCAGATCCTGCAGGTCACTCTTACCTGAGCCGTGAGGGGCTGCCAAGCAGTGCCGAGGGCCTCGCCTAACCCACGTGGGGTAGCGGTCTAGGCAACTTTCCCTTTTGTTGCTGACCTCCTGTTCTCTCCTGGGGAGAGCCCTTCTAGGTGAGGTCACTGCTTCCCTATGGGGAGAACTCTGGAAAACTTTCCATCAGGCTGAAGGGACCCCCAGGACCCCCTCCATCAACTCAGCAAGTGTCCCTCACAGTATACTGCACCTCAAGGCATGGACACAGTTCTCACCTCAATGCCCTTTGGGTCTAGCTAAAGTCCCTGTCAGTCAAGAGATCTGTCACTTGCAGAAAGAAATCCCTCAAGTCCAGACTGAGCACAAATATACAAACAATAATTTCCTCAAGAAGACAAGACAGATTGGCCTAATCCACACCCACCCTTATCAAAACGGCAGCCCACCACCAGCTCTAGGGAAGACAATGAGATCTTTACTTCCAGCAGAGAGAGCAAGGAACCCCGTGAGGAAGCACTTAGCCAGGAGACTCTTATTCAAAGTCTACTCTAGGGCTTACAAGCATGAACTTTGCATATCTGCATTCAAATCCCAGCTGAGCCACTTGCTGGCTCTGGGACGCTGGGCAAAATACTGGAAACTCTCTGTGCCTCAGTTTCCACATCTGCAAGGTGAAGAATGCTATCCACCTCACTGAACTGGTATGACGATGAAACAGATTAGTTCATGTAAAGGACTTAGAACAGCACTTGGCATATAAGGGTTCAAGTAGTGCTAGTTATTAGGTGATTATCATCATTATTACTAATCCCAGGTTGTATTATTTCAAGATGTCTGGATTGCAGTTGATGTGCCATGCCATTAATGTTAGAAAGAAGTGCTGTTCTTCTCTCTCTACACTGTCCTGCATGCCCTTGCCCTTCATTGCTTCACAGAACACAAAATCATTCACTTGAACATGCTCTTAACTCCATTCTTAAATGCAAGGTCTTTGATGTGCTCCTTTCCACTCCCACCAGTGTCCACAACCATGTGTCTTCATAATAAATCGCTTGCAGGTTTGGAGCTCCCAAAATCGGGGAAGGAAATCTGAGGTAGGGAGCAGAGAATTCATCTCCTTGGCCACCCTGAAGCTCAAATAGAAAGCTGGGGTGGGAGGTGTAGAGTCAAATGCTCAGAATTACAATGTCTGTAACGGGAATCTGCAAGGGCAGGCAGCAATGAGGAGTGAGCCTCCCAGCAGGGCATATTCTGCCCCCCTAAGGGCTTAAAGTTGATTTGTAAAAATACCATGCTGGGCCACCTGGGTGGCTCAGTCAGTTAAGCATCTGTGTTCTGCTCAGGTCATGATCCCAGGGTCCTGGGATGGAGCCCCACGTCGGGCTCCCTGCTCAGCAGGGAGCCTGCTTCTCCCTCTGGGTCCTTTTCCCTCTGCCTGCCGCTCCCCCTGCTTGTGCTCGCTCTCTCTCTCACAAATAAATACATAAAATCTTTAAAAATAAAAACACAAATACTATGCTGCCCAAAGAAACACACTTAGGATCTGATTCTGTCCTCATGCTGCCCCTTTGTAATCTTTCTTAGTAGCAGCTCCTGTGTGAAACCAACGACTGGCATTTTTGAGCAGTCTGCGATGCGTGCCCCTGAGGCAATACTTCGGTTACCTGCACTCTGGCCTCGGTGAGGTTCACCCGGCGGGCAAGGTCCTCTCGCACGAAGGCGTCTGGGTAGTGTGTCCGCTCAAAGACGCGCTCCAGAGCCTGCAGCTGGCTGCTGTTGAACGTCGTCCTGTTCCTCCGCTGCTTTCTCTTTTTCTTTTCCTCGGAGTTCAGCTGATCATCTGGAGCAGAAGAAATGGATGCTAAGGAGCTAAAGTCTCGTCCGGGTTCCCGTTTACACTCTGCTGAATATCTACAGTAAGAGATCGTTTCCTTTGCTCACATTCTTACATCTCTAGTGTTAGAGCCAAATGTCACATTCAATGTGCAGATGAGGACAGGCATCGGTGCTCTTGAGTCCACCGGCCAAGGACCCCCGGCAGTTCTGAGGTCTGGCTGCTACTTCTAAATCTGGGACCAGACCTGAACTGACAGGGAGACATTTCTTGCATGCTTCTTGAAGTCTGCCTTGTCAAAGATGGCTAAAGGAAAATCTTAACTTCTACCCATGTTCTCTGGACTAATGTAGGATGGGGGAAGAAGAGTAGATTGCCTTGGACCTCCTTTGTCTTATGTTATATTCTGTTCATTTGTACAGTTTCATAACCAGAGAAACCAACTATTCCCTGGTTCCTTCTCCTCTACATACCCATGCAAACACAAATGCAGAGTTAGTCAAACTGATGAGAGGGAGTCCTATTTTACCACGTGTTCTCCTGGAAACACCGAGTCATTCCTAACTGCATTTGCTCAAGGCTCTGTGCTCTTGCTAAGGCCAGCTTCCAAAGCCTCAGCCTAGATCAGGGATGGTGCTCCCACACCATCACCCAAGCCAGCATTGGCCTGGGACTCACCCAATGAGAACACAAGTACAGGGAACCAAACTGAAAGATCTCTGAAACAGTTTCACCCAGAACATTTGGGGAATCGTGACCCCCCCAAGGTTTCACCTGTCAAGATCTGCCCCCTTGTTCTCCTCTCAGTTCCCCCAAACACGTCTTGGCAAGCTGCTCATCCAGCCTGCCCAAGGAAATAAGAGAGGAGCGCGTTCCAGTCCTGCCACCCACATCAGTGCAGGCAGGAATGATGGATGTGTGAAGCTGAGCAGAACACCAGCTGGGTCACCATCACCAGCAAGACGTCCCTGTGAGGCCTGGTCACTGCAGAGGCCATGTGGTGCCCAGAGATTTATAGCACAGAGGTGCAGAGGCCCCAGACACATGCTTGGCCTGGTGAACTGGACTTATACTTCCAATGGCCCTCCCCTCAGACTCTCGGCCCAAAGAAAAACAGGAGCAATGAGAGTGAGGATAGAGGGAAATCGGGGTTTGGTCCCTAGCTCCACACGCAATAAAGAGTAGCTCTCAGCCATTTTTTCCAAGATAGGAGGTCTCCTATTCCTCTCTGAGTATAAACACACAACACACTCAAGAAAGCAACCAGGGGCGCCTGGTGGCTCAGTCCGTGAAGCCTCTGACTCCTGATTTCGGCTCAGGTCTTGATCTCAGGGTCCTGAGATCAAGCCCCATGTTGGGCTCCAGGCAGGATATGGAGTCTACTTGAAAAAAAAAAAAAAAAAAAAGCAACTAGCTTGAATCATGATGTCCTAAAGAAAAGTGATACCTACCTGAGCTGTAATATTATTATTATCACAAACTGAGGGCATGTTCTAAATTTGGGTGTGGATTCAAAATGTAGCTTATATCCAGGAGCTCCTGGCCCAGATCTCTCAGTGCCTGACAATGGAGTCTTCCAAGTGATTTTGATCAGAGATCCCTTTGTCATGAGTGCTGCCTTCCCAGAACAGAAGCTTAGAACAGAGACTGTGCATTTCCTCTGGATATTTAAAGCACCCAGATATAGTAAGCACTTGTTGAATGTGGAACTTTTCTTGTCTTTAGAAAATTGTTCTTGTTGAAAAAAATCCATACAATCTCAATCCCATTCCTCCAGCTAAGAAGGTGCTGACACTTACTCTTTCAGTTTTAGGGTCATGTTCACAGTTGACCACCTCCCTGTTTTTTTTTCCATTTGTGGTATCTCCACCAGGAGCCTTGTGTTGAAGAAGTTGCTGTCACACTTTCAGTAAGAATGTCAGGTCTGCAGCATCCTGAGAATGGAGCCAATTTAATTATCGTGATTTCTGGGATTTATCAAGGCCTGGAATATCCCAGCCAACATCTTGATTATACCACTATTCACCTATCAGCAAAATTCTTTTACAATTACATCCACACCGGAATCCAAACACCTGGGGTCAAACAGCGCTCAGCAGTGGCCTCACATCTGTGTTCTCCTTTGTATTTAAATATTTGGAGGCTTTCCTGTTGTTTTCATTCTCTTTCCCAAATCTTTTTTTCTACAGTTTTATCTGTCTTGTACTTCAGGTCTCTCTAGGTCATCTAGGCCTTTCTGACAGCACCACAACATGTATTTCATGCTCCTATTAAGCAGAGTTCTGGAAAAAATCTGTAGCTTCCATACCTGCCCAAGACTGAGACCAATTAGACAGATCCTAGGCTATTATGTTTATTCACATAAAGGAAATCTCTTATTAAGCCAATCCTATCATTCATTTGCTTCCCTCAGAGAAAAGTCTTTCTCAGGTATAGCCACAAATTCTAAATCCTTTATGCTGTTTTATGAGTCTTTTTTTTTTTTTTTTGTACTGCCAAACTGTGATCAAGAACAAGAGTATTTTATGTTTTGTTCTTAGTCCTATAACCTGCTACATAATCTCTTGGTAGTTCTTTGAAATCTTCCACCTTTCACTCAAATTCCACTGACTGTCCATCGTAAACCACCAGCTCCCCTGACATGGGAGTAAGGGAAATGGAGAATTATAGTTTATGACACAGAATAAATAGCTATGATGAGCCGAAATGAGGCCAGCAAAAGTTTCCCAGTGAATGTTCTTGTTTTTAACAAAGGAAAACACCAGTCCAGATCATGTTGAAGGTGAGAAAAGACACACAAATAACAGGGGTCCAAGGAGTCTGGATCTGGCAAATGTCCTCCCATGTGCAAGTATAATGGAACGAGACAATGAGTGGGCAACAGAGACAGCTTGAGCGGCAGCCCCTGGGCTCGGCTGTCTTTGCTCACTAACCACAAACTGCGTGCTCCCTGTTTTCCTCCAAGAACACAGAAGATGGGACCCAACCTGTGTTGGGCCACGTGAGAAGAGATGTCAACATTGCAGAGATTTACAAATGTGGGGCATTGGAAGGACCCGTGATAAGCACTTTTTAGCAGATTCTGGATGCTGGTTGAAGAGAGGGGAGAGAAGGCAGTGTGTTTTTATCATTGGAGGAGGGTCATCTTTCCTGTAAAACCAGTTACAGAAAAGGTTGGTTTTAACACATGCTGCCCAAGGATACTGATGTCCAGTTGGACATCGGGGAGCATCTCATGCTTTGGAATTCTGAAGTGGGTAGAAGTCACCAAGCTGCAAAATAACCACAGAGGATGGGATGGATTTTTACCAAAATCGTAATATTTCTAATCCAAGGTGTTTATGGATTTTATGAATGATTATGTATTTTTATGTATGTTGTGGATGATTAAGTAAATTGCAAGTATACAGTTACGGCCACGATTTCTAATAAAAACCAGCAAAATGGCCTTGTGAGCTGGTGTATTTTCACTTGGAATCATGAGTCATACAACACTGGCACCAAATGAAGCCAGAGAAATTGTCTAATTCCACCCTCTTATTTTTTAGATGAGGTAAATGAAGCCTCGAAGAATGAAGTGACTGCCCCCAAATCACAATACCCCAGCTGTGCCTGAGCCAGAGCGAGAAGCCAACACTCTTAATTCCACTCCAGTCTCAAGTGCAAATGACAATAGTCATGTGTATGAAGCATCTGAGATACAAATAAAAAACCATGACCCTGGGGAAATCTTATGAGAAATGAAGGTCTTTCCATATGAATTATATAAAGAGGGTCTAAGATAGAGGGTCCATGTGTATCACATGTTGTCACTCCTACCAGAAGAGTCATTAAAAAATGTAAACATTCTCATCTGGAATAGCTACTTTGATCCAGATGTTCTTAAAGTTTCTTTTTCAAAGGCCTCCATAAGTCTCTGCTTCATCAATTAAATATGTGCAGGGTGATTTTTGCACAGTAGCAAACCCCATTTTCCATCTTCTCTCCACATCCATATTTAGTCCTTCACTTTCTTAAGACACAGTTCAAAATCTCTGTTTTCTATGACACATCCTAAATGTGACCTCCTATAAGACTTTGCCGATAACTTCCATCCATACTGATCTCTCCATTCTCCTAATCCCTACATATATTTTAGTATGTAATCAAATACTTTAAAAACCTTATGGATCAGTTCTATCTATGTCAATGTTTTGTCACCTCGATGCACTCCTATATTCCTATAGAAACGATTTAGGTTCTCTTGATAAGTTACATGACAATAAAATCTTGAAACAATCATGGTAGTATTGTGGCATAGAAGCAGTCCCAGAAAATTAGAACTTTGGTGATTCATTTGAAGTTTTAAAGGGCTGAATAATTTCTGAATTCCAATTATTCTTTTTAACAGTCCATAGCAAATAATTAGGTTAACAGTATCGTTTGTTTCTGGATAACTTTACCTGAGGAGGAAAGAACTTTCACCATTTCTTTTTCAAATAGGTTAGTCATCAGATGTAGAGATGGGAAAAGCTGTGTGGTTCTGATTCCTTTGTAAATGCAGAAATTCCTTCATTTTTATTCCTTAGTAGAAAAGCAGTTCCAAGATAAAGGAGGGGTTTAAACAAGCAGAAACACCCATGAGAAAGATGCTAAAGAGAATGGCATTTGTAATGGATCGGGATGAGAACACATATGAACATTGCTCCAGGTAAGAAAGCCCAAGTCCTAGGTGTGATGCCCCGTGTGCGTTCAAATACAAGTTAAAGGGAACAATAGCTCTGTCCTTGGCTCCGGGCTGGAATTCACTCTGGACTCCACATCTGGCTGCCAAAGCTGCGCTGAAGGGTGGGTGGAGAAGACAATGTGAGGAGGGCCATTCTTAAACAGGAAGACCAGGTAGCACGCAGTGACCCAAGCTCACTATGGCCTCGCACTCGCCAGGCAGGCTTCAGTTAACTCCCAAAGACCCCGACCCTCTTCTGCTCTGCATCTGGTGGGAGAAGCCTTGGAGAGTCCAAATAGGTCAGCCAAATATAATTTAAAGGTACAGCAAAAACATATTTTAGGAATAAAATCTGAAGAAAAATGTGTTTCGTATGCCTGAGTCACATCAATTTGGAAAGAAATCTGATGCAAGAAGATAAAACGCCAGCTTCAGTAGCAGAGACCAACCACCACATCAAAGCTTGCCTTCTTCCTTTTGGTTGAAAACATGGCAGGCGAGCGGATCTAAAGAGCAGCCCGCTGATCATTTTATGGGCATTGAAGAATGTTTTCAAAGGAACTTACATTGCACAACAACTACTTACTTTAATGGGATTTGTGTGGTTCAGGCCCTACAACCTTTGGAAAATTGAAGGGAAGTATAATTGCAAAAGCCACTAAAAACTGTTTAGCTTTTATTGCAAGGTCTATGAAAAGCAGCAAGATACAGCTGTGGGCATTCATTTGAGTTTCTTTGGTTACACTAAGCTCCAATTGCAATTAAGACAGCATCCTTTTAATATGTGCCCTGATAAATGGCACATGGGTCATTTAACTGGGATAACTTGCAGTGTAGACTGAGCTTAGCGCATCACAATGACCAAAGCCAAGTTTAGCAGCACCTTCTCAACAGCATACCTGGAATCCTCCACCACTGAATCCCAGCAACTCTCAAGACTGACCAGGTCTCTGCCAACTCTGATGCCTAACTGTGGGGGTGCATTCTCACATTGCAGCTGCTAGACCTTGAACTTCACATGATGGCCCTTGACGTGCATATTTCTTTCTTTACTGTCAACTTGGCAAATAACACTATTTATGTTTAGTCGAGTATCAGTCTTAAGCCTTAGAAAATAGCGTGAGAATACCTCAGATGTAATTGGCAAAATACGTCCTTTGGAGAATAAAATGCTCTTAAAAGCATGAAATATTATTTGTAATAGTTTTGACCCCCAAGTTGAGTCAGTAGCTCCATGTAAATCTACAGTGGTTTGATGTGGAGATAGCTAAATGTTGAGCTCTCTCAGTATAGCTGACTCTCCTTGGAAAGACAGAACGCTGAAGAGTTCGAGGTATCCTCATGGGACCTGTACTGCTTTTGACTCTTTGTCTCACGTATTTCCTTGTACCTCTCCAGGACAGATACTATTCCAGAGAGTCAAAACTCCAAATCACCTTATCTACTTTAACTCTCTTAAGACGTTTATCTGAAAGCATTCCTGATTGGAACCCCCGAGGAGACCCAATATAAAGTGAGCCTCCCCATGCAGTCCCATGCTGGAACCCGTGGTCTCTATTTGCATAATTTCCCCCATGCTGGCATCTTCCATGTGACTCTGAGTCTATTTTCTACTGTAACCTTGGAGTACAAAGTGTATATTTGCATTCAATGTTCAATAAATACAAATTAGGGATCAGATGTAGAGTATTTATATATTGGAATTATTATTATAGGAGTTCAATTGCTGAACAAATACCTTCTCTTGGATGAAAAATAAAATAAAATTCTGGCTTCAGATATGTAACCTACCCCCAATTTCTCAATGGATGAATCCCTTGTTTACCTAGTTTCATTTTCAGGTATCAAAAAAAAAAAAAAAAACCCAACCCGGAAAATGAGAATGTTCCCATCAGACCCAACCAAACTGCCATTGGGAAGTGGGCACTGTGGAAGGGGGAGTGGAAGGTGAACTGGCTTGGGAACCGAACGGGATGACCTGCACTCTCCCACAGGCCCTGCTACTTACTGGCTGTGTGACCTTGGCTAAGGCACCTTCCTTCTCTGAGCCTCAGTTTGCAAAACAGTAAAATGGAAGTAAGACGACCTACTTCCTATGGTCATTTGACAATGTGATGAACACACGGCGGGCATACAGCCTGGCACACAGTAGGCATTTGGCAAGTGGTGGGTTTCACAACCACCACTGCTGTTACGGTTTCTCCCCAGAGACAGACTGCTCAAAACCACTGCTGTTGTTTCATTTTTTCCTTCTGTTCACTGTTTGTTGGTATTTAATCAGTAAGATTTCTATCACAGCATAACTGCAGAGAAAGTGAGAAAACCACTCACATATGTGATATGGCTTCGTTGGTTTGATGGATTGCAGGACTGAGATCTAAGAAGCTTGACAAATGAACAAAAGCTTTAAAAGTCGAGATCTGAGATATGGTGGTTGATCCAAAATTGTACCATAGAAGTCATGCACAGACATTTGTCTGAAAAGCCCCATTTGGGACATTTTTTGCTGCTAGTCAACTCCTGGCTTTCTAACAAGACAATTTTCCTTTTTCAATTCAGATTTTGGGGTAACATTAAGAAAGCAGACAGATTCTACACTCAAAGACAGGTAAGCCATTGGCACCTTTAACAAGTAATCTCACTAGAAATGAATTAAAAGAAAAAAAACATGAAAAAGGAAGAAGGCCAAGGGCTAAAGCCAGGCTATGAAAATTCAGTGATTTCCCAGCCTGTGTGCCTTGGGTTGACTAATTTAGTTGCCACATGTCTGAAAACACAAATCTTGGGTCACATTACTCAATATTTATTCAGTGACTTTTTTTTTTTCTAAATGTCTGAGCACTTTGGTAAATGCCAAAGGGATAAAAAGAAAACCAAGAAAGGCAAAGTTCTGGGAAAAGAGTGAGTTCTGACTGAGATTTTAAAAGCTTTCTAAACTTGCCATATTCCAGGTGTGTGCTCCTATGAAAGTACTGGTATTCAAGTAGGATTACAAACAGAGCTCTAGATGAGCCGTAAGCTCCTGCCTTCTGCTGGTGGTGTTTCTCCTTTGTAGTGAGACTGTTGTCATTTTGTAAGAGACACAACATCAATCTTGACATTAGCCACAGAAATTGGTGTCTTCATGGGAGGTAACCACCCTAAGTCGTATTTTTTAATGATTCTTTTTTTTTTTTGGTAATAAACTTTAATGTTCTAAAGAAAAATCTTGGGAGAAAACAGGTTTAAAAAAGCAAAACTGAAAGCAGAGAGCAGTGAAAGAGATGTACATGGTTAATGAGGAAGCTCAGCTCTTGGAAGGACAGCAGTGATGGAACAAGACTCTTTGTTGGATAAAAGACAATTGAGAGGCTATTATGAGGCACTTAAATACCTGAGAAGAGAGGCATGACTTTCACTTGCTCAACTTTTTCATCTCAAGTTGTTTTTTCTCTCTTTTTTTATTTCCATCTCAAGTTTTAACTACAGGGCAAGAAGCCTACAGCACAGAAAGCCACAGGGAACAGAGAATTCAGTTTTCATTGCAGTAAGAGATGGAGCCAAGGTAATTCTGTAATGAGACCATATAGAGTAAAAAGGGGCCTGAAGAGAAAAATAAAGCTCCTTGCAACTGTTGCAACTGATGTCTTTGACATCAGACCTATATGAAGACCGAAATATGCTAACATGGTCAACATAAGAAGTTTGGTTTTTAAATGATGTTTAAGTGAAAGGAAATTAAAATTCTCTCTCTCTTTTTCAAGATTTATTTATTTATTTCAGAGAGAGAGTGAGAGCATGCACCCGAATGGGGGCAGAGGGAGAGACAGAATCTCAAGCAGACTCCCCACTGAGCGTGGAGCCGGACATAGGGTTCAGTCCCAGGACACTGAGATCAAGACCTGAGCCGAAAACCAGGAGTCGGACGCTTAACTGACTGAGCCACCCAGAAACCCCTAAAATTCTCTTTTAGGAATAAGAAAAGCCAAAATGTAAACAGTGATTTAAAGCTTAATATTTTTTGGAGGAATACGCCACACTGTAACATCTCTGCATTTCAATCTTGTCTGTAAAATGGGTTGTAAAATGTAAGATATAAACAATACATGTTTTTAAAGGCATACACATTTCCTTCTATTTTGTTTTAAATTCTATTACGGAACAATTGTAGACAGGGCTTCGGATGGGCAATCAGGAAGCTCAGATTCTAACCCAGCAGGATTACTGGTCAAATCAGTGATGTTAGGTCTTAGTGTCCTTACTGGCAAAATCACAAGCTGGACTAGGTGACTAAGATCTCTTCCAAATCCAGCATTGTGGGTTTTTAGGATTGTTTTATATTTTCTGTATCTAGCCCAATGGAAAACTTTCAATAATTAATTGTTTAAGGCAATGTCTGAATCTTGTCCATTTGTTGTTGTTGTTGTGTTTTTGGTTTTGCGTTGTTTTGTTTTGTCTTTGTTGTAGAATACCTTTGGCTAGATGATATATTGGATGAGGACTATACTATCATTACCCATGCCTGGAGGAAGGCCAGGTGATTGACCTGTTCCTCCATAACCAGAGCACTCTACAGAGATCAGTCTCCAAGCTGGAATCGATGTGACTCTTTATTTTAAAAGAATTTGTTCACCTATAAGCATAGTCGAAAGAAAGAGGAAACCTAAAGGTTTCTATGAGACTTTAAATTTAGCAAACAGAAATGAGAATAACTGCTGTTTCTTTTCCTTGACTTCCTAACCATGGGTTAGCTGACAGTAGCCTTGCTGAAAACAGTGTCTGTATCAGGCAGCTTAGGCTAATCCCCAAACTGGCATGACTAACAACGGTAACACTCAATCCTAACCTATCACCTTATTCATTCATTTGAACAAATATTTATCAAGCATGTGCAGTATGCTGGGCAAGTAGGCACTCTGAGAAATACAAAGAAACATTGCATGTAGTCTGCCTTCAAGAACTTCATAACTGGTGTGGGGAAAGAAGTCACAAATACTTGAAAAGTAAAGTGACAGTAAAAAAAGATACTCCAGTAGGGGTGGCAGCAATCAGAGCCAATAATGGGCCAGGGAGGAGGGCGGGGACAGCAGCATGGGGGGGAGGTCAGAAGACAGTCTGCAGAGGCTTTCTCTGTCCTATTGAAGTCCAGCATCCCTCTCTCAGCCACAATGTGGCACACCCTACTCTAGTTGTGCTACGGACAGTGCTGACATTTTCCTTGTCTTTCATTTCTATTCTTCTTTAGTCTTAGTTCTGCCTAACAACACATCCTAGCCTTACCTGTATCCATTGACTCTTTATATCGATGGCTCCTTGTCCTCCTCCAAGCCTCAGTTTACCTGTCAGCGATTTCCAAGGACCTTCTCTGATCACCAACCAGAAGCAGCCTTCCCCTCATGATCCTCTGTCCAGCATCTGAACCATCTGCCTTCTAACAACACTTCTGACCAAATGTGATTATTACTTCTGACCATCGCACTAGAATACAAGCTCCATGAGGAACATTTTCTGACTTGTTAACTGTATGTCCCAGCATCCAGCATTAGTGCTTGGCACATTTGAGGCACTTTTCTTGGAACACAGAATGAATATGTTAATGGTGCTTGGTGAAAATGCCTATTTTGGGGGGGGTGCCTGGGTGGCTCAGTCAACCTTCAGTTCCAGTCATGATCTCGGGCTCCCTGTTTGGTGGGGAGTCTGCTTCTCCCTCTTCCTCTGCCTCTCCCCCTGCTCATGCTCTCTCTCTCTCTCTCTCTCAAATAAATAAATAAAATCTAAGAAAAAAAAAGAAAGAAAAAATAAAATGCCTATTTGGCACACCCTGGTCAATCACATTCAGCCACCAAACCTGACAGCCCCTTCCGGGATGAGTTTCAGAAAAGAAATTTCCTGAAATGAAGGTTTACTGCATTGCTTATAAGACATGTAAGTTCCAGGAGCATGTGTTATCCAGGCTTTTCATGTACTTTCTCTGTGCAAGACTTTGCATCAGTAATTATCTCCCCAAATTAGAAGGCAAGCCTCGAAGGCAGGTGAGCAAAGCCTGTAGAATGGAGCCCCATACTTCTTAGCAGCACACAATAAATGTTTGCTTTGATAATGATGACACATATGGAATCATTGACCATTTTAGACATGTCCTGGTGCAGTCATCTCTATGTGCCAAAATTATGTTTAGCTTCAGGTTGTATTTTCTCCTAATTAGTCATTTCTAGTCACTATGTTTTCTGTTCCTTTTCACTGGCAAAGGAGCTTGGGCAAAAGCCGGCTACTTCCTTCTCCAGCATACAGCAACATGACTGCCTGCCAACCACACCTAAACCTTAATTATATAGTGATTTCCTCTCCAAGGATGTGTGACTGTTTTAACTACTAAGGAAGCTGATGCACTAAGGTCACATGACGGAGAAAAAAAGACGTTTTGGGCAAAACACTCAAAAATCCATGTGGAATAATCTTATTCCACTGAATCATGTCCCCTGTGTTGAACAGTCCTAAAGAACTCCTTGTCAATAAGTGATTCTGTCCACCTGGAGTGGAAACCTATGAGTAATCTATGTGTCACTGTGACTCATGTCATGGCCACCACTACCAACTCCCCATCATCTGAAAGTTGGCAGGAAGAATTCGTACTGCTCAACTCATAACAGGCAGAAGCCAGGATAGAGGAAAGACCTAATAACAAATTTTATTGACTGAAAGTAAAGATAATCAGGGGCGCTTGGGTGTTTCAGTCAGTTGAGCTTCTGACTTTTGAGCTCAAGCTCAGGTCTGATCTCAGGGTTCTGAGTTCAAGCCCCATGTTGGGTTCCACGCTACGCTTGGAGTCTACTTAAAAAAAACAAAACAAAACAAAACAGAAAAGAAAAGAAAGAAAGAAAAAGAAAACCAGAGGAGGATAACCAAGGGTAAGAACAATGGCTTCTAAGTTTCCACCTAAATGGTTCTCTTCCTCGGCATCTGTTTCCAATGTGCCTTCAGGGCCAATGCAAGCATTTTTCCTTCCAGTTCCATGAGTCTTTTTATTTATTTATTTTTTTCAGATGTCTCCTAGTTTTAGATTTTTTTTCAAATTTGCAAATTACTTCCCTTAAAGGACTTTGAGAGCAATATGTTGAAGCAAGAGGAAGGACAAACGGGGGTAGGCGGGTCTGTCATTCCACCATAGAGCCATTCCTCAATCACCGATAGAACTTTCTTTTGCCAACTTTCTTCTTCTTCTCTATTCTTTTGGGATTCCAATTCAAATGGCACAGAGTTTAATGACCTGCTTAACTTACTTTGAAGCCAGCACCTTTAAAATAAAGTATCTTAGGGATAAACAGGAAGATTTTATGAACTCAGGGGACCCCTATAAAAACATATACTGATTAGGAGGGTAGGTGGGAGAAGAGATTTTGGAAAATCAGATTTTATAAACAAAATGTTTGCCATAAGTTGATTAAAAGAAAGAATATATATATGATAGTGGATTTAGGCAAAAGTGGGGACATCCTAAATTACATATTTACAACTTTTTATCTAGCCAAAGGAGTTATTTTTTTAATTAACATATAATGTATTATTTGTTTCAGGGATACAGGTCTGTGATTCATCAGTTTTACACGATTCACAGTGCTCACCATAGCATGTACCCTCCCCAATGTCCATCACCCATTCCTCCATCCCCTCACCCCTTTCCTCTCCAACAACCCTCAGTTTATTTCCTGAGATTAAGAGTCTCTTATGGTTTGTCCAAAGAGGGAGTTATTTACAAGGAAATCTGCTCCTTTTTTGCTATTCAGACATGTTTTGCAGACCTTTACTGGGCTCCTTTGCTTTATTCATTTGGTTATTTCTATACTAAGGTTTTCTAGGGATAGTGATCATACCTCCTTTGACAGCATCAGTAAAATTCTTCCTTTAGTACAAACCTGTTAATCCGGGGCTGCCTTATTATGATTATGATTTTCCTTCCCTGAGACTTCAGTTTCAGAACCAGTCCCAGCTCTTCCCAAGCCAAAGGGGCTTTAGCTTTTCTGGCCACTGTGGGTGCCTGGTTACCAAATAATATTAGATAATTTCTTGACTGGAGAGAACCCGTTTTTTTAATATCAAAGATTTTCTCTAATTTGTCATAGCCCCAGACCAGATTTATACAATAGTGATTTTATACCCTTTCCCACATTTTCCACAATTCAATATTTTAAAAAGTTTTTTCATAGAATTTTGTCATTAAGACAACTGTATATAATGGTTGGGGGAGGGCTCCAGCAGATTAGAAGTCAGACAATGTGGGTTTTCATCTTTTCTGTCCCTAAAAAGTCACGTAATTTTTTTTTACCCCAGTCATGTAATCTTAAGAATGTAACTTTGGGGGCGCCTGGGTGGCTCAGTCGTTAAGCGTCTGCCTTCGGCTCAGGTCATGATCCCGGGGTCCTGGGATGGAGCCCCACATCGGGCTCCCTGCTCGGCGGGAAGCCTGCTTCTCCCTCTGCCACTCCCCCTGCTTGTGTTCCCTCTCTCGCTGTGTCTCTATCTGTTAAGTGAATAAATAAAATCTTTAAAAAAACTGTAACTTTGCCGGGGGCGCCTGAGTGGTGCATTCGGTTAAACATGCAACTCTTGGTTTCAGCTCAGGTCATGATCTCAGGATCTTGAGATCAAGCCCCACGTCAAGCCCCAAGTCAGCTCTGCACTCAGCATGCAGTCTGTTTGAGATTCTCTCTTCCTCTCCCTCTACCCATGCTGCTCATGCTCTCGCTATCTAAAATAAACAAATAAATCTTTAAAAAAAAAACAGGTAACTTTGCCAAATGGGTTTCCATTTCTATTGTTGTCAAATGGGGCACTGCATTAGACTGTTTCAAATATCTCTTCCTGATTTTAACTTACAAATTCCTCTTCAAATACTTGACCAATGGATAAATCTATACTCCTGCAGAGTAAATAACAATATATTTATTTATTAATTATCTCCACTTTTATAATCTATTAATTTAACAATGGAATAACTACGGTTTATATAATTCCATGGTTACAGATTTCTATAGTCAAATGAGTAATGTTCATGATGTTTTAAATAACATTACTGATGATTTCTGTGGCTATCAGAGTTATTTCAATGGTATGGATGCTTATTTTCTTTTAAGTAATTTTTAAAGAAAATGATCAGATATGGCAGTTATGCAAACAATTGAGAAGGCAGCAAACATGAAAAACAGTTTTGCAAAGTTCTGGAATTTTAAAATAATTTGACCCTGAAAGATGGAGGACATATTTCTCATAAAATGTCAGTGTGCATGTGTGTGTATGTGGTATGTGTGGGTGTCTGTATGGGAGGATGTGTGACTCAGCTCAGAGAATCCTGGGTTGAACTGTAACAGGGCTATAAACATGAGAACTAGAAGCAGATCCAATTGCCCACAGGGAAAAGGACAGACCTGTGGCATTGTGAAAGATCTTACTTGTTTGGGCTTTCTGTAGAGCCCATTAAAACTGCTGAGGCCTATCATCTTTACCTAGTCTCATGCCAACTCTATCTGGTAACTCACTTTGACTATCAGTTTCTAGGTAGAAGCTCCCAGACAATGGCTCATGTGATCAGTGCCAGCTAGAGTCATCTGCAAGCAAAAAAAAAAAAAACAAAAAAAAAAAACCACTCCACAGTATTTTAAATAGATATTTCAGATGTTTAAAATTTAAATAAAGCAAGGCAGAGTGTGTACCATTCCAAGTGAAGTCAATTGCCAAGTTGTGCTTGTTGGTACTACCAAGTACTGCATCAGTGGAGTCATAAATTTCTGCATAATGCAGACATGGAGGAGGAAAAGTGGCAAAAAAAAAAAAAAAAGAGTTGAGAGTACATTAAAGGTGAATCCCTAAGGATACTCTTCCATTAAACTCTGAGAACTTACAAAGTGACACCATCCCACTTGGACCCAAGTAACATGTGAACCTTTGGAACGATTTGCAATATATGTTCCAAAGTCCAGACCAAAGCTACTAGGTAAGTTTTATTGGTCCCTCTAGAAAGCAGTTTTTTGACAGGCTGGAAAAATAATGTTACAAAGGATCCAGTAACAACAGAATCTAGGCCTGTTAGTTAGATTCCAAGTTGATGCCTCTTCCAAAGTAGAGCATCCAGAAAAACAATATATTCCCCAGGCTAAGTGAGAAAGTCCAACATTCAGGCTTAAGAAAAGTTTGGTGTATAGTCTGTTATACACAGGTGAAGATCTGTTGATGCAAATCTGTTTACTATTTTATTTGTTTCAACAAAGACTATCATAAAGGTGAGTTTCTCCAAGATCATCCCTTGTGGGAGCTTAAAACAAAAGACAGGAAGATGTATGTCACTGGCTTTCTGAAGTCTTTCCTGCCGCTCAAGTTTCCTTTAAGAATACAGTACAGCTGAGAAGGCGTGTTTGCATACATACAGTCCTGTACAAAGACCGCAGTGACCAATGACCAACGACCAATGAATCAATTACATCTCGTGCACCCTACATAACCTTTGGAGATGATGAATATTTGGAGTGTGTTTTTGTGGTCTCAAGCCAAAAGTTAACCGTAGCCTAGAGATTGTTGAACTCAGGAAAATAACTAGAAATCTATGTTCTGCACTCTATTTTCAGTGCAATTGGAGAGAACAGAGTTCCATTAGAGAGAGACAATCTAATTGTGTTCATAACTTTTGAGCTGAAAGGTTGCAATTATATGGTATCTTTCTTCCAAAGATCATAAAACACCTCACATATGCTATTTCACCTATATTTCAAATCTCTTTATGGCAAAAGAAAAGAGCACAATACAGTTTTAACAAAAAACGTATTAATGATTTAATAGTGGTTAGCAAAACTAAGCAAAGTAACATTTATTTAATTTCATATATAGGGGAAATTAACATCTGGTAACATTCAGAATAAAAAATAATCAGTAGGTGTGTACCTTATTTTTAACCTTTAATTAAAATTTTAATTTTGGGGTGCCTGGGTGGTGTAGTCGGTTGGGCGTCCGGCTTTTGGTTTTGGCTCAGGTTGTGATCTCAGGGTTGTAGGATCGAGCCCCATGTTGGGCTCTGCATTTAGTGCAGAGTCTGCTTGAGATTCTCTCTCCCTCTGCCCCTCACACTAGTGTTCTCTCTCTCTCACCCTCTTTCTTTCAAATAAATAAATAAATCCTTAAAGTTTTTTTTTAAAAATTTTTCCTTTTTTCAGCTTCTCCAGATCATATTAATTATTTTCTTTTCTTCACCCTAATTGCACTCAGTGTTTGATTCATACAGTTTAGTACATTTCTGTGCACTGTCATATTGTCTTCTTTGTTTTCTATGTGTTTGAGTCTCAAGAGCTACTAAACAGAGACCCTGGTGTATACTGGAAATGGTACCAAGAAGGCAGAGCTCCAAGTGCCAGTCCTGTCTCTTCGCTCATTATCTTTCAGCAAACTCCTTCATCCTTCCTAAGCTCCAGTTTTTTTTTTTTTTTTTTACTTGAAGGTGAAAGGAAATAAAAGTCCAAAATGTCTGAAAGGGTTGTAAGTGAGGTTCAAATAAGATGACTTGTCTAACAATATGAGGCATATAAGTAAGGCATTATCATTGTAAAGTCTGTGAAGACAGAGACAATATTTTATACCTCTTTTACATACTTTCTAGGATCTAATGTTGGATGAATATGGTTTCCCAAGTAAGTACTTAATAAACATTCCTTGATAACAATTACTGAGTACTTGCTGTTTGCCAGGAACCATTGTTAAGTGCATTACGTGGAATATTTCATATTTGATTCCCCTAAGAGTTCATGTTATTATTATCCCCATGCTGCAGATGAAGAGGCTGAGGCCAAGAGAGGATGAGCAGCCTGACCGAGGGCACAGAGCCGAGGTTCCTTGACTCCTGGCAGTTTGGCTATGGAGCGCAATTCTGAAATGCTTCACTTCGCTTGCCTTTCATAGAACCAGAGGTCCTGAAAGGATCCAGAGGTTATGAAATCTGCTTCCTAAACTATTAAAAAGTGGAAGAGCTTTTAAGAAGTGGATAGGAATTTGAGAGAATGTGTTGGGTATCATTTTAACTCAGAAATTGAAATAGATAAAGAGACCAACTTCTTGATATGGTTGGGTTACAATCATATGATTTTTAGAAGAGGTGTTTACTTCAGAGAAATACTTCTAAGCATTTGATTTGGCAACACATTGAGAATTGAAGTTACAGCCTGCAAACTATTTCTATTCTTCTCCTGATCATCTAGTTACAGATCCCTCCCAGAATCGTGGGAGCATAAATCCGATTATGCACGAGGCCAATGGGAACAAGATAATTGCATAGATCTAGTACCCATCCATTACACACAACATCATAAATCACTGAACTGCCACAACCTCAGCTTTCTGGAATCCCCAAGTTGTTTGAAACACTCTACGATTGCCATTTATGGAAGAACTATATTATACTGTCTTTGCCTTAAGTGCTATCAAAATAAAATTTAAAATTTGAGTGTTTACCCTTCAGAGGGTGCTCCTGTGATAGAACACTGGAAACATGAGAAAACAAATCAAAATCTGGTATCTTCTGATGTGAACCTGGGCAAGCACCTCAATCTAAGGAACTGGTTAAGAAATTAGGAAATTAAGTTGAGTAATTCTCTTTTTAGTCCTTTTGTGATGAACATTACATTTGTTAGCAGAAATGTGGGTCTGCTTTTCCCTCAAACACACCTCACACACATGCTAACTTCATAGGAGGGGGGTGGGGGGGTTGGGGGGGTGGGGAGGGCTGTCTGACAAATGTGTAATTCTTGAACAAAGCAAGCAAAGCTTTGGCCTGAGTAGAGTTGGAGCGATCAGATGGTCACAAACTAAAATGAGTTCATGCCCAAGGCTTATTTGAGCTTTTAAACCCTGGAACTGAAATGAAGTTGCAATGATGAATCAATTCAGATTTCCTACCTGGTGTTTTCTTTCTGTTCAACGTAACGTATGTTTACTGTACCCCTACTGGCTGGTGGGGATGAAAGGTCAGTGGTCTCCACCCCCACAAGGAACTCACAGTTTAGTGAGAAAAACAGATATATAAACAAGTAAGTTTTTTAAATGAACTAACTATAATGGAGGCATAGACTGGAAAGTTGCGGCACAAAGGAGGAATCCACTGTATCTTCATACGTGAGAAAAGAGTCACAGAAAAAGAGGAAGTAATTTTGAAGGAAAAATACACATTTTGATCAGGGGAGAGAGTCTGGAATGGATGGAGCAGAGTGATGAAAGCAGTATTACTCATTCCAAATAGTGGATTTTCACCTCATTCATTCCTTGTTACAGTGCCATGTAGGAGCATGTCATTGTCCTAATTTTAGAGGTTCACAGAAGTAGACGTCTCAAGAATGTAGGGCTGGTAAGTGATATGATCTTGACCCTCCCATGTTGCCACAGCTGAGCATTTAGGAGCTCTGAGGAGAGAAGAAAGATGAAGCTGTAGGGGAAGCAGGGCCAGGTGGTGGTGGGGCTCTTACAACATGCCTTTGGACTTCATTTTTTAGTGCAAGGGAGTCAGTAGTGGATTTTTCAGCAGGGTAGTGGGTGACAGGGATATTACCTTTCAGACAGCATCCTGCTAACTGTATGGAGCTCGGTTTTGGCTGGGCACGAGACAAACATCAGTGCTTTATAGATTTGGAAGGTCAGCACAAATAATGTGGCTCATCCTGCTACTTTTTGTGGTCAAGATGCCTGAGGCTTCTCTGATTCTTAAACTTCCACCATAATACCTCTGTCCATCATCTCCCACTCTCTTCCCAACCTGGGCCTGTTTTTAACTCTCCTGCCCATCTTTCTTTCAATCTGTGAAGTGTCTACCTATCTAATTACTAAAGATGCAAAGTACAAATTCAAGACATGGAGAAGTATAAATTTTTAGCGCATGGGAGCGCTCTGAAGGACTTTCCAAATAGTCTAAATATCTATCTGAAAATCCTTGCACCCTCTTTGTTAGAAACCTGCAGAACACAAGGCACCAAAGACTCTGTCTCTGCTGGAAGCACATCCTGCCCTCCAACTTTCCACCCGAGACCTGCTGCACTTCCCAGGATCCTGAGGAGCCTCACTTGAAGCCACTTGATTCATAAAAAAGGAATATTTCCAAAAACACAGTATCAGATATGACAAAAATTGGCCTTAGGATATTTTTAAATTGCTAACTCCACTGGTACATTTAAAATATAATTACATATGTGTGAAAGCCCCAGAAACGCATCCATTTGTACTTGGAGGCACACTGGTATTTGTCATTGTGTTTTTGTGTCACTTTGCTTCATTTTTAAAGGCAGTAATCCCAATTCAAAAGCAAGCCTGTCTCCTTTTGAGCCCACAAGAACCCTTATTTCTCTCTTCTCTGCCACTCTCCAGCCTGTTTTACTATAGTTTTCCCTCAGTCTTGCAATGGACAGACTCCCTGAGATTCTCTTCCCCAGTACCACTGCTCCTAATACAGTTGTCTGCAAACTGACAGAGTCTCCTCCTTGCCATTTCTCTGGAGGAGCTGTGTGCAAACCAGAGCTCCAGAATGGAACAGAGAAAGTGGGACACACTGAAAAACTTGAAGAATCCTTCTCATTTCAAGGGACCAAACATTTACCTCTCTGAAAGAGTTTTGTGAAAGAATAAAAATTAAAAGTGAAAAAAAAGACAAAACCTTATTAATGTTTGCCAGGGAAACAGAAAAGCTTTTCCACAAGAAAAGTCCTTTCTATACTGAAATTGGCAGCCAGACGGCCTGAACATTTATCTCCTGCACAGAAAGTGCTCTGTCAGGCAAGCTGTGTCTAACAATACGCTGGAAAACACGCCACAGACTTCCACTGTATTTTATTTGGCAGAGAGGAATTATTCCTCGGCACAAAGTATTTGCAACTGGCATTGGTTAAACAAGAAATTACAACCTTTAAAAGCCCTATTTATCATTAGCTGCAAAAGTGCAGACTTCACCGTCAATTACTCTGACAAAAGATTACAGACCATCAGCACTGCACACAGGGAAACAACAGTCTTGGGGGCCAGCGGGCCTCTCTGAAGGGAGGATTAGAAAATTAACGGCCAGGAGCCCCTTCTTCACGGACCCCCGCCCCCCACTCTTCCTTGCCCACCCTGCTCCCCTGTGCAGGCTAATTCTCCCACCTCTGGCACTCTCTCTCCCTTCACCTTGGCAGAGGCTGGTAGACCAGCCAGCTTTCCCCAGAAAACTGTGATAGCTGTGGAAGTCAGTGGTTAAGAATCGTTGGCCAAGTCAAGTCAGCATCGACTCTGCTCCAATTCTGTTCTGAATGTGTTCTGTTGATAAAAATGGAAATTACAAGATTGAGTTTTGAAAACTAAAGAAATAATATGGTGTTATTCCTCTCAGCTGCTTCGTTTAGAGGCTCAATGGTCAGAAAAATAGTGGATTTTAATAAGCAAAAGGCCTCTACTGTGATGCTAAAACACCCTCCCAAACACTGAATGGTGCCTATGTATCCTTGGAAGAAGGCTTTTTGCATTTCACTAAGGCATCAACCCATCTTTAAATGATTTCATCCCCTAGGAACAGAAAAACAAAAAGATGCTCTGTTCTCCAGACTTTAAAATTAAAAGAAAAAATTATTCTCAAGTGCTTATATAAGTGGCAAGAGATCTTTCTCTTTTTTTTTTTTTAAATATTTTATTTATTTGTTTGAGAGAGAGAGTGTGGGAGTGGGGTAGGGGCAGAGGGAGAAAGAGAGAGAGAATCTCAGGCAGCCTCTGCACTGAGCTTTGAGCCCGAGAGGGGACTCAATCCCAGGACCCCGAGATCGTGACTTGAGCCAAAATTAAGAGTTGGCCACTTGACCGGTTGAGCCACCCAGGAGCCCCTAACTGGCAAGAAACACATGTACACATCCCTCTTTGGCTTTAACTTTCCAAAGTACGAGGGCATTACAAGTGTTATTGTCACCTTGCTTCCAGTTAAATTCGTTTAAATGGTCCTGGAGTTTCTCTCAGAGGCTTACAGATTAATATTATTATTCTCTTCGATATTTCGTCTTTATTGGCTACATTTGTCTCCATATACAAACATCAGTATTTCATGAGAATGAAATAATATATAATATATGTAATATATGTAAACTACTTATATACAGTTTGGTACAGTGTTCAATAAATGATGATGTTGGCGATGTTTATAGAGATGAGGAGGGGGGATATGCGATATGAAAAGTTATGTTTATAAAGGCTTTTTAAAGATATGAAAGACCTCCTGTGAATATGCATATATGTATACATGTGTCCATATATATGAATACAAGTTACACATATGTTATATTCTTAACCATATAAAACAATATTCGGCAAAAAAAAAAGACTGGAAGGAAATAAATCAAAATGTTAAGAGTGTTCACCTCTGAGCAATGCAATAATGGATATTTTCCCCTTATTGTCTTTTCTATAATCTACTCTCATTATGCATGATGAGCTTGTCTTACATTTACCATAAGAGACAAATAGGAAAAAATAGATACAAAAATAGAAAAGTTACAGGCAAGGAAAAAATCAAAATTAAATATTATCCTTGTAAGGTAAATGTGAATGTATAAACTTGTTTATATCCAATATGATAACCCTTCATGGGAGACAACTGTTCCCATTTTACAATAAAGTAACCGAGGGTCTAAGAGATTAAGTGATTTGCCCAGTGGATTTGCCCAGTGTGTGTGTACACGCACGTGCCCGTGAGCACTCATGCACACTGGCGTGTTCACATTCTGTATCTTTTCCAGTTAATGTGTGTTTAAGAAGTGGGTCTATTCATATACGAAGCTCCTAATCTCTCCAGATTAGAGCATGTTCCTCCACATTTGGTCTGCTATGTGCATAAAAACTATCACAGGGCTATCATTTGTGGGTGAGCTCCTTTAAAAATCACTCTCACGCATGTCCACATTCCCAGCATGAAAAAGTGACCTTTCCACTCAAGGACACTCACTCCTTCCACCAACTGCATATGGACAGACAGATGACACTGGCATCAAATACATTAAAGGTTTTGCTAAAAGAAGAGAGAGGATGGGGGCAAGTGATTGGATGCATAGGTGTGTAATACTGATATAGCATCTCATTCTGAGTGGTTACAAGCATAATGCAGCTATGGGAAGCCATCGGTGGAACATAGTGGGTGTTGAACAGGGGCTCACGTTCCAGTCCCAGTTCTGCAACTAGCTAGCTGATCTTGTGCAAATCACCTCAGTTTCTTCATTCTGCAAAGAACAGGTTTGGAAGGACACTCTCTCTGGCCTCTTCTCAGCTCTGCCAGTCCACCGGGTGCAGTTAATGCATTTAGCCAGTCTCATAGCTTTATTTAGCTCTATTAGGCTCAAAGAATGTGCCAGGCAGATTCTCAGCCCCAAAATAATCCCCTTTTATTGGTGCTCTAAATTAACTCGTGGAGGAGTGGGCTGAGCTAAATTAAAGCTTTCATACGGGGGAAGCCCAGGGATTTTTACTGAGTGGTAAACGTTTTCTCTCTCTGTGAGAACTTTACTGTTTCCTTCCTCTAAGAGAGGCTGTGCTTAGATGCAAAGAAAGTAGCTCAAAGTCCATCTTGGAGAATTCATTTTATTTGACAAAGACTCTTAGTTTAAGCCCCCTGGTGTGGGACATTTAAAATTTTATAGGTTTTCCTAGCTTTTAAAGTAATTTGCATGTAAATAAAGATAGTAATCTCTAGCACAAATGGCAAAATGTATTCTTTGCCCCTTTTAAACCGGAAAATTGGATTCATAAGAGTCATTGGGGGAGATATTTCTACTTATAAAGAACTTCGAATGGCTTGGCAAATCTTAACCACCTCCCTTCCGGACTGCCAGCTGCACCTGGTATTATCTTTTCATAGCTAGCAATACTGAGGTTCATTCCTCTGTGAGAACGGCACACTAGGGGACAAGCAACCAAAGGCTTAAGATACGATATTGAGATTCAAGGTCGCCTCTTTTTCTCTAATACGGACATGTCACTGCAGCTCATGGCGAATGATGCATTTACCACCACGCCTGCACTGTGGGACTAACACCCCTGAGTCTCTAAATAGCCACAGACAGGCATGCCAGGCTTGTCTCACTGCCATATGGCCCTGGGACTTGTCATGTGTCACTCTCCCCTCTGCTTCTGCCTACCTTGGACTGTGAATGAGTGACCGGTCCAGGTGTGAGGTGTTGATCTTCTCTGTTTTTCTTTCGCACTGGATTTTTGGCCGTGTACACCATTGCCAAAGGAGCAAACTAAAGTGCCAACACCTTTTATGCTGAAGTCTAGAGGACAGCATGTCTACGTTTTATTTCTCCACACTGCACATCTAAAAGGTCCCAGAAAAATCATCCTAAATCAGTCTAAGCCTGTGCTGGATTCAACTGAGGTTTCAGCGACAGTTCCAGAGAATAGAGCAAAAAAAAAGAAAAAAAGAAAAAAGTATACCCAGAAAAAGAAGTGAAAAGAGAAGATAGATCAGGACAGTTGGGGGGAAAGATGCAAGTTCATACCTCTGATGGATTTCTTGTTTTATTTGTTTGTTTGTTTGTTTGTTTGTTTGTTTGTTTGTTTTATGGACTTCTTGTTGACCAGAGAAATGAGTTTAAGGTGATGTGAACTAACAGCAACTATCATTGGTTGGGAGCTGATATGTCCAAGTGAAAAGAACTCAGGCACAACTGGCAGCTGCTGGTCCTGACTCAGAAAAAGAAAACACTCTCCGCTAACCAACTGTGGCTGAGACTCTCATGCGTGTCCACATTCCCAGCATGAAAAAGTGACCTTTCCACCCAAGGACGCTTACTCCCTCCACCAACTGCATATGGACAGACAGATGATACTGGCATCAAATACATTCCATAAAGGAAGGGAGAGGATGGGGGCAAGTGATTGGATGCATAGGTGTGTAATACTGATATAGCATCTCATTCTGAGTGGTTACAAGCATAATGCAGCTATGGGAAGCCATCGGTGGAACATAGTGGGTGTTGAACAGGGGCTCACGTTCCAGTCCCAGTTCTGCAACTAGCTAGCTGATCTTGTGCAAATCACCTCAGTTTCTTCGTTCTGCAAAGAACAAGTTTGGAAGGACACTCTCTCTGGCCTCTTAGCTCTGCCAGTCCACCGGGTGCAGTTAATGCATTTAGCCAGTCTCATATCAGATATCTTGTAAAATCCAGGTCTCCAGAGACATCCCTGTGGGTGAACTAGACCCTTCTATTGCAGGTTTTTGCAACTGCATGCCAGGTCAGAGCGTCTCAGCCTCTCTGCTAATGCAATGGATTCTCAGGCTCTGCCAGTTTCCTAATTTATTGCATGAAGAGCCTGAAGGATAAAGTAGAAGAGCTGATGCCTTTATCTACCTATTCCTATACCCATTGTTACTCCAACAACAACCACAAAAGTCCTTAGATGTTACCCTACTTTAATTTTTATCTATAGAAACACTTGAAGCACAACTGTTATTCATTAGACCTCAGTGGCTGAAGCATTTGGTTACTACAGAAAAAAGAAAAAAAGAAAATCAGTTAAGTTTTATTTATAATCTGCTTTCATTGTGAAATAGTAGAAGTCCCTGAATCAATAAAAAGATGTGCTTGCTTCTAAAAGCATAAATATGCTTTCTTAAAACACTGGTAAATACTATGGGTACATTTCCCAGAATTTAAGTACTATTCCAATTCTCTTATTTTCCCCATAAGTATGTTCACACTTCTTAGCCCATGTGACTAGCTTTTGAAAGAGAAAATGCAGTTACATAAAAAATCTACCTCTTACAGGGCATATGTATTATACATGCACACAAGCATATACATACACAAAATTTTCATATAAACTTTATAAAAATAATTTGCACCCTACAAAGAGAAGAGCTGCTCTATGAAATGATGTACTCCTTATCTGTGAAGATCTTCAAGCAAGCTTGGATTCTGTCTGCCAGGAATACCAGAGAAGGAATTCCAGATCCCAGAGATTTGATTCGACAACTTATAAACTTTCAGTTTTGAATTCAAAGATTCTCAAGTCACTATTTTTTGCTAAGTTCATTTTAAAACTGATCCAACCTTTCTCCTGCGTTTCATGCATTGACCTGTTCTATAACAAACCCAAGTGAGAAATCGAACTTTGTGGTACTGAAATTTGGATTTTGGACCCATCTGCACATGGAAACCAAAGTTTATGGAATAAAGTCCTTCATGGTAGTACCCTTCCTTCAAGAAAACTGAAAAGTGCTTTAGAAAACTAAAACTGTATTTTGGGGACGCCTGGGTGACTCAGTTAGGAAAGGGTCTGCCTTTGGCTCAGGTCATGATCCCAGGGTCCTGGAATCAAGTCCCACATCAGGCTCCTTGCTTAGCCGGGAGCCTGCTTCTCCCTCTGTCCACTCTCCTCCTGCTTGCCCTCTCTCTCTCTCTGTCTCTGACAAATAAATAAATAAATTCTTTAAAAAAACCTGTATTTGCCTTATGGAACCTCAGTGTGGTAAACAATACTATTGCCACTCCTCACAAGCAGAAAACATGAAAATTAGGAATCAAATATTTGTAAATAAGATGGAATTATTGCTCCCAACTATTTTACTTTGTGGGCAAAAGCACACCTGGGTTTAATACTATGTAGAAGCATGGCTTCGCCACTACATCTAGCCTTCAGGAAGATCAGATTTCTGAGAGAATACATTTTCCTTGATCTGTTGTCTCATCTTGAAATTTAGTACAGTTCAAGAGCTGAGTTTCTCAACTTCTTAATTCAGTTTGTAAGAAATTTCAAGTAATAAATTGAGTCATCAACCCTATTACCCATCCTCCATCATAATATCCATCCTATCGAACTTCTTATTCCTAAATGTGTTCCTTTAAGAGTCTGGCTGAGCAAGTTTTACCCAGCAACACAAACTTTCAAATTATTTATGATGGTAATTGTTGAGTTTAGTGGTTGTGGGGGATGGAGGATGTAGGGGATCGCAGCCCAGCAAGAAAGTCAACTGTTATTCTTTCCTGGTCCCTTCATAAGTAAGGCAGAACTGCCGTATCAAATATCCTGTTTCCTGAAAGCCTGCCTCTGAGATTGGTATGTGCAGGAAATTACATCATTGCAGAATTCGGTCACACTGACCCTAAGTGCACCCATATTCCAGCATTTGCCCTCTGACCCCACCTCCTTAATCACATTTGCATGCTGTCTCCACTCTTCATAGTAATATTTAGAACCTTTCTACAGCATATTCTATTTTGCAAGTCATTTATCAATGCTAATTCATCTCTTCTCACCTTCATTCCTCTGAGGCAGGGCCCTGTGATTAGTAATAATAACAAAACCATGGTATTTGGGTTTTCTGTAGCTTCTGTCTCCTGAGAACTCCACATATATTAACAACACACACATCGGTCTCCTGGAATGGATCAGGTCACAGAAGAAGCGGGGAAGAATGCTGTGACTAGCCAAAGTGGAATAAATTGAAGGTTGTTGGGTTGGAACTGAATCAAGATGCTGGTGTTAATATGCCCGACTATTTAGGAAAAGTTCCAGAATTACTTAATGATGAAAAGCAATAAGGCTGTCAAAATTTGCCTGGAATATATATAGGATTAGGCCAGCTCCTAAAATTTCCCAAGGTACCTCAGGGTCAAGGACTTTCTGCAGAAGGTAAGCCTTCTTGATGATATAAAAATTTCAAAATCCCCAGATGCAGAAAAATGTAAGAGAGGTAGGGGTGTGTGTGTGTGTGTGTGTGTGTGTGTGTGTGTGTGTGTGTGTGAGAGAGAGAGAGAGAGTGCCGAAGGAGGCAGGGAGGGAGGGAGTGGGAGTTAAGGGTTTCTTTCACTTATTTCCACAAAGATTCTCTGTTAGACCCATTTCAATCCTCATTACTTGTTGTGGACTATCATTTCTTATCTTGAAAAGAATGATTCTTCATCTAGGCCAATCTGACTATTAAATAATAAGAGAATATTAGTGGTCTGAAATAAAAAGTTTTAGTTTTTTTTTATCAAATACATGTAATCCAGCAACTTAACAATGATGTAAGGTTATAATGCTTATTATAATACAAGGTTATACTCAATAATAATGCAAGGTTATCCTTTAATTACATTCTAAAGAGTTAGCCACATTCTAATATACAGTTCAGTAGTGAATCAAGGAAGGATATTCCAGCACATTTACTAACCCTCACTTATTGAGATTGTTAAGGTTCTTTTCTTGAGTTAAACCTTTCAAAACAATAATTTAATCAAAAGTGTTAAAACTATGGGAAAATAAGAAATTAGTTCTTAACCCATAAGGATTAATGTCAGTTATTGGAAAGACTTCCTGATCATGGACAATTGTTAATATAAATACATACTCTTTCCTGGAAATGTATAGAAATGTATTTCCTGGAGCTGTGTTTCCTGAATAGATCTCACTCCAATTCTGAACTGCCAAGATAAAGATAACTACCATATCCTATAATCTGTTCCTCTCATATTCTCCCTTTCCACTTGATACTGTATATATTTGTTTATATCTAATATAGAGTCCAGATTCTAGACCCATCAACCAACTCTTAAGTGTTTCCTAAAGAACAAATAACTTTATACCCCTCAGAGTGCTTAACATAGTACCATGCACACAGAGTTGTACATTAAATATTTCTTGAATAAATGTTGTGATAAGGCAGGCTTAAGTGTTATAATAAGGCACTGTGCCCCCCACCCCAACGGAGGGTCCCATAGTCCCCTGAAACCTGCTGCTGGAACTCTGTGAACCACCCAGGGCACAAGGGTTTAAGTTTTCCCACTTTACATTAAACTCTTGGCACTATGCTCCTTTACTTTATTTATTTTCAATACTATACTTGTCACTCACACAAAAACAGGGGAGGGACAAGAGGGGGAGGGAGGGGGAGGGAGAAGTGGAGGGGTGAGGGAGGAATATAAGAAAGGAAAGGGAAGGGAAAAAGAAAGGGAGAGAAGGAGGAAAGAAGGAAGCTAAGGGAAATATAATTCAATGTACCTGAAATAAAAACAAAAACATGAAAAAGAAAAAAAGAAAAGAGAGAGGGAAGATGAGAGGGAGGAAGGAAGGAAGGAAGGAAGGAAGGAAGGAAATTTCTTCTCAGTGATGTCAGAATCCATTTGAGGGGCAACTCGATAAAAACAAGTTGGTTTTCACTATTCATATGTTTTTTTTTATTATGTTATGTTAATCACCATACATTACATCATTAGTTTTTGATGTAGTGTTCCATGGTTCATTGTTTGTGCATAACACCCAGTGCTCCACACAGAACGTGCCCTCTTTAACACCCATCACCAGGCTAACCCATCCCCCCACCCCCTCCCCTCTAGAACCCTCAGTTTGTTTTTCAGAGTCCATCGTCTCTCATGGTTCGTCTCCCCCTCAAATTTCCCCCCTTCATTCTTCCCCTCCTGCTATTTTCTTTTTTTTTTAACATATAATGTATTATTTGTTTCAGAGGTACAGGTCTGTGATTCAACAGTCTTATGCAATTCACAGCGCTCCCCACAGCACATGCCCTCCCCATAGCACATGCCCTCCCCAGTGTGTGATAGACATTGGGGAGGGTATATACTATTCTTATGTTTGACCTGATTAAATCCATCAGCAGTCACTAAAAGATAGCACTTTATATTTCACTCCTAGGTTGGCTGATAAACATTTTGACCCAAACTTTGCTTGCTGGCTGGCGCCCAACCCATCTGCTTTATTTCACTATTCATTCAACAAACACTTTTTGAACAATTTTACAGGTGTGGATTGGCACTGAAGAAAGAGTGGTGACTAAAACTCATCTCTCACTTGAAAGCTCACCCTACTTTCTCCATAGGTACCCAAAACCCAGATTTGTGCTATTATCCATCCCCAAATTTTGTCAAGCAAACACCTTTTTATCACATTATCTTCACTAGACTAATTTTGTCTGCCTAGACAAAACCTTCTCCCAGCAATCAAGCCTTTTCTAGTGGACTGCCTCGGATCAGTTCATGCAGTCCTTTGTTCTGATGCCAACAGCATTACCCGCATCAAGCCAACTTGTTATTCTCTCTCTAGGCTCTTACATTTTATGAAATTTCCATCTGTTTTCTAAGTTTATTTTATCTGTACTCTTCCTGGAATCATACTTCTAAGACCTCTCTGGCACCTAATCTAGGTAGTCCATGTATATCCATCCTGACCCATAAAAACATTTGAATATTTAAAGCTCAGTTTATATTATAATTACTCTCATCACACAAATTCTCATATATGAGGGATGGTGGGGAAGTCAAGTTTTGCCAAACAGGTATTCTCTCCCATTTTCAAATTCAACAACTTGTCTACTAATAGTAACTACCGATTGTGCTTTTGAGTATGATTATTTTTTTAATGATTTTATTTATTTAAGAAAAAGAGAGAGAGATACCATGCCAGAGAGAGACAGAGCACAAGCAGGGGCAGGGGCAGAGGGAGAGGGAGAAGCAGGCTCTCCCCTGAGCAGGGAGCCTGACTTAGGGCTTGATTTCAGGCTGCTGGGATCATGACCTTAGCCGAAGGCAGACACTTAACCGACTGAGCCACCCAGGCGCCCCCCCCACCAAGTATGATTATGAATAAATGCTAAGACCCAATCAACTTTTCTCATACACACACTCACTTGAACTGTTCATGGTGGCAAAACTGACTACTACAATAATCTCCCTCTCCTGATCTATTCTAAGTGATGGACATCTCTTCATCTTTCACTATCTAGCTCAAAGTTCATATCTTCCATGAAGTTTTTCCTTGGCCACTGGATGACAACTCCATCCTTTGCAACCCTTCTTTATCCTGCCCTGATCCTGACTCCATTCTAGAACGCAAAACATACTGCTGATTTAGGATTTACATGTTTACTTCTTTTAAACTATGAGCTCGTAGGGGTCTGGGACCGGACCTTATATGACAAAATATTTCTAGTGTTGTGCATGGAACATTGTATGTGCTCTGCCACTGAACAAATGGAAGGGAAGAGAGGAAGGAGCATCTTATATACAACGAAACACTAAGGGGAAAAAATTGGCTAGCAGGAGCTAGAGACGTTCTGGTAGCTCCTGAATTTTCCAAGTGGAATATTGTCTGGAATCTCATGAGAAAAGTGTTTCATACAGATGATGAATGTCAACCTCATCTTTCTCAGCCAAAAAGTAACCAAATCTTTAAAAAGTTTTCCCTTTTTTGATCTATTTGTCTCTCTCTCAAACACACACTGATCAATCTGCTCCCCAGATCTCTATCCACATGCTTCCCCTTTCATGTGACATGATCCAATCTCAGTGCCCCAAGCTTCCCGCACTTCACCCCATATCGCCACCTGGTGTCCTAAAGCAAGAAAAATACCTAAGAAATGAAAATGGTTTTTTAAGCTGATAAATATCAGGACCCTGGAACTATATACTAAAAGTTAAAACAACAAAACAACAACAACAAACCCATATCCCTCTCGGCATAGACTTCTGGTCACAAACATAAAGAGTTAGTGCACAAACCTCCCTCAAAGTACAGTCTTATTTCCACTCATAGCTTACAAAAAAATATAAATGCTTTCAATCTTTTCAGCTCCATGGACTGTCTCCTCCCCATAGATTCCATGTTTTACAACTTCTTCTACCAAGTAAACTATATTTGGTATTTGCATTAAGTAAATTTAAAATTGTCCAAGGTACAATTTAGCCTGTGACAGCCAAGAATATCATCATTCATTCTCGCATTCATTTAGCTCTTTGATGAGTCCCTACTACGTTCTAAGAACTGTACAGATCCACAGAGTCATTATAAATTCAAATTGATACAATCAAAAAATCTTAAAGCTTTTTTTGTTGTTGTTATTTGTAGAGAGTATAAACATATTTTATTATTAGGTGCCTTGAAATACTGAAAATTAGTAAAGGTTTCCTTTACTGCCCCTAAGAAATTGGGGAATATGAGATTGGGTATCAGTGGATTAGGAAAAAATATATCCTGATGGATTCAGTACAACTTCAAAACAATAATTCATGTCTCACATGTCTAATTTTAGCTCAGATTATTTTTTATCTGGTTTTAACTGTGCAGTTGGTTGTTAATGTACATTGATGATAACTTGATTGTCATGGAACTAGGAACCAAAAGATGTATAGCTAAAGAACAATATATATTTTACTTGAACTTGGGTCACCACAAAATCTTCAAATGAGTTTCATCAGTGAAATCAGCAATTATTAGTGAAGTATAGGAAGCAAAAAATACCTCAGTCAGAGATTTCCAGTCAACAATTCTCAGAACAAAGACAAAATTTTCAAGACTCCAAAATAAAATGCCCAGGGTGGGGGTGGGGGGTAAGAACGACATAGTGGTTTCTTCTTAAGTTAAATGCACACATTTGTTTTATTTTGAGATTACAGTCATTTTGTTATGTTAGTGATATAATGCCCTTTCTTTTCTAAAATAATATACACAGAAAATGGTAGGAAGTTTATTTAATATCCTTACTTGGCTAAATAAATAAAGGTACCCAGATTTTTTTAAAATAAAACTTAACTGGGTAAATAAATTTATAAAGACTAGATAACCCTAAGCATAAATCTGAAATGAATTTTGAAGGGCTAAAAGTTGGAAACCTTGTAACACACTTGGTTATTATTAAGATCAAATTTAAAATCTAATTGCTTTTTCAAAGGGATTGGTTAAATAAAAGCAATTTTTCAGAAAAAGAGAAAAAAACCGGACACCTTAATTTTGCCAAAAGTATAGGCCATTTCCAGAGATGTTTATTAACACCAATGTAACATTACATTTTCCTGACCCACATTGTACCTTAGTGTTACTGCTTTCTCAAGTTGTCTGATACTGCTTTCTGCGTTCAAAGTTAGTAGGGGGTTCTAGGTTTTACTTCCCAAGATCTCTTGGTTAATAGGTAAAATAATAATAACAACACAAATTTTTAGAGAACTGTGTCAACAGACTTAGAAGTTACTCAACGAATACATGGAGGTATACCCTAGATGCTTTGACTTTGATATGATATAGTAAACACCATGTTGCTTCTCACTCGAAATATTCTTGATGCTTAGCTTTAAGCAAAATCTATTTCTCTCCCACCTCTTCTCTTTCCCCCTCTTTCTTTCCCCCTTTCTTTCACCACAAAACTTTCTGGGTTGAGTAAAAGTATTTGGTCACTTGCTCTTTGACCCCAGAGTCTCCTGAGACTATATATTCATTTTAAGAATGAGTCCCTTTAGTTACCTAAAGTGTCCTCAGACTAAATTGTTTCCAGATGTTTACGAATATTTCAAGGAAATATCCACACAGTTTTTATGGCTGAGTGATAAAGGACTCCACAGTGTCTGCTCAGTTGTAAAATAAGAACCAAATACTTATTATAAAATAACTTCCATTCGGTAAGTATTTGCTACATGCCAGGCACAGGGCTAGCCACGTTCAATATATTATGCTCATGACAACCTGTAGTGTGATCCTCTTTTCAGAGAAAAGAAAGTGAAGCTCCAGAGAAACTGCACAGAACAAGCAAGTGAGGGAAATGGAGCCCCACGGAGCCCATGTTCTTGGATGGGGGGGTCTCACTGCTCCCTCAGAAAAGGACAGAAAGAATTCACCAAAGTCATGGGGTGCTGCTGAGCATCCCAAGAAATTTCCCATAAGATGCTGCAGAGGGAAGTTTGTAGACCAAGAGCCCCCATGTAGTGTCAATACGTCCAACGTATTTGTTCACCAAATACAACTTCAGTGGACGGGAAATGCTTGATGCCAAAAGTTTCTCATTATTTAAGAACCAGCTTCCACATATGGGGTTTGAAATTTTCCTGTTTGGTGTTGATACTGTTCTTCACTCAATATCCTGAGTTGTAAAAACAAAAACAGAAACACAACCCCCAATGGTCAAGATGGACTTTTTTTTTTTAAAGTCCTTAATATCATAGGAATCATGCTTTCTGTTTAATTTTGCGCTACTCTTAAAACAGTCTGTCTTTAGCAGGAGAACTTAAATGACTTGGATTTGGGGTGGAGAGGGGGAAATGGCCAATCAGTTCTTGATTATTCTAACTAATGGAAAGAAGCAAGGCATAACCATTTACAAGATACTTGATGAATGCTAGTTGATTCCCCAAAACAAAAGGTGGTGCAAAAGCCTATGTTTATGCTTAGAAAATTATATGGTCTTGCTTTCATTTACCTAGGAGGTATACACTTCCAATAAGTCTCAGCTAGGTTGAGTTTCCAGATGACTGTGGATTCTCAAAGTGTAGTCTCTCTGAGAATGAAGTAACTCCAGAGTGTGCGCCTTAGAAATGTCAATGGCAGATTTTAAAAAGTATCCACCAAGTGGGAAATCCATATGCAGGCAATTAAGAGGTGACTCTGTTTGTTCTGGAAAGGCCTCCCATGGAATTGAGTGCGCAAGCTGCCACAGCCGCCTGTCTCCTACCGATGTTAAATGTCATCTATTCATGCTGCCTCTTCCTCGGCTCTCATCAAACAGCTACCCCCCTAAGGCTAGAATTTGAATGAGTGTCAAAAATTGCTGACCTTGGCAAATCACATTTTCCTTAGTCCTGCTCCCCAAGGCACCACCGAACTCTCAGACTTTTGACCTTGCTGAAAACCATGGGACTATTTGAATGAGAAATTCTTTTCTCCACTTCTCTTCCTTCCCCTTCTGCTTCCCTCCTCTCCAAAGCCAACATAGGTCCTCTTAAAAAGAAAAGCTGAGATATGAAATGCCGAGCTGCCTGCTTTCACCCTCTTAGGCTTTTTTGGTCCTCTGAGCCAGCATGTTTTCCAAGCTGCCATTCTCCCGTCAGCAGACGATGTTTTTAAAAAATCTCTGGGACACAAACAGCAACTTGTTTTTTGTACCCTTAACTAAAAATCTACCAGGTTTTTTTTTTTAATGTAATGTTGTTTCAAATCATTTTTAAATGAGTTTATGCTGGTGAAAGGTGCCAGATTGACAGCCTGGAGGCGGAGAGTCGATATTTTTAACTATAACGGAGTGAAGCAATGTCAGCTACTGGCAAGGAAACTTAGAGGCCTCGCCCTTCTGCTTGGAGCGGTTCTTGTGGGATTGAACAGGTACACATCCATTTCAAATGTGTTTGCTTAGTTTTTACATTGTTCTTAACACACAATGCTCTGACTTGTAAAAAAAAAAAATTCTAGTACACTGAAGTCCTGTTCAAACGCCGCATCTTCCATGAAATCTTTCTGCATGTGTCCCTGGTAGGTGTGAAAAATCCACCTTCTGAATCCCTGACAATGTATTACTCACTTGTTATACTAGAGGTTTACAGTAGTATTGATCAGATCTGGAACTATGCATCCTTCCTTCCATGCTGTATCCCCAAGACTCCACAATAATCACAAATAAGCAGACATTATCGTTCCATTTCATAGACACGTCATGGAGGCCAAGAGCGGTGCACAAGGGCAGAAATAAAGGCAGACCTGAAATCTAGATTTTCTGATTCCAAATTCTTTATTCTTCATCTATTGAAACAAATATCTTTTAAACTTCCTAGACTGAGTGAAAGTACTGTAATTCCCAAATCATCTTCCCTCTGAATGCGTCTTGCAGATTACCTTGATAAAACCCTGGCTAGGAGTCAGGCTTCTGAGGGCTGCTGAGTTGTTCCCTACTCAGCAGCTCGTGCAGTCCTGTGTGCCCTCTGGTACAGGAGGGGTGCGAGGCTGGTGGTTTCAGCCACATCCGGTGTGTAAACTGGTCTATCCTGAGTCAATTTTCTCTGCTCTTTTTTTTTTTTCCCCAGAACATTATGAAGACATTAGTGGAAGCTCAGAAGAGATAAGCCTAATAAAACCTCAAATAAACCCTGTTGTAAAGCCAATATTTCAGCCTCAGGAAAAATATTGATTCAATTCCCTGTGGGAAGAAATTAAGAAACCGATTGCCTCTCAGTTCTAGTGTGGAAGTCGGGGGCCTATCGTCTTGTTCCAAGGTTCAGTTTATATGAAGACCAGTTTTTCCGTTCAAATACTGAACTTTTCTTCATGGTCTGCTTAATCAATTGCATAATTATTAGTTTATGCTGACTATAACTTGTCATTTGCCAAATTACTTGAAATCGCATGAGAAGCATTGGCAGACAGAATGCTCAGGAAGATGAGCCAGAAGGCATTTCTCAACTCTCAGGGTGAGACAAGCTGCAAAATGCTTAAACTATTTGGGGTTCAAAATCTTCTTTAACAGCAAGATGGATCTGCTCAAAATTTCTCCTGACAGTTTTCCAACTAGTGGTTTCTTACAGGTTTGAAATTCCTCCTTTGGGTCAGAGAAAGTTCCATCTATAAGGAACAATGAGGAAAGATCTCATCGCCCCCGTGAAACAAAATGTCTGCCCTGAGAAACAGGAGCATAGACCAAGAGACAGGAAGGGGGTGGCGTTGCTGTTGAGACTTTGAGCTGATTCTGCACCCCCCCTTCCCCCACCGCAAGGCTTGAGGTACCCTTGAATAATAGGGAAAAGAGGAGGAGCAGTTTGCAGGATTGATGATTTCAGGATTGGACATGTTAAAATAACACTGAGGTGAGCCATGTGCAAGTCAGTGTTAGATTCACCTCACCAATTAGATGATTGGCTCTTTTGGCAAGAGCACATGCCCTAGGCTTCTTTAGCATCCTCCAGAGTGCTTGGCACCATGCTGAATACAATAAATATTTGTTAGCTGAATGACTGGTGGTAGGTAACATGTTCTGATTGCAGCTCATCGGAACTGTGATTACTAGTCTGTTGTTTGGAGAAAAGACCTGACTGATTTCTGACCTTTGGTGGCATTAATGCAGATGCGCTAAAGGGGAGGAACTCTGACCCAGGAAATACAAATCACTTCTTGAGGCACTTCGGCTACACAAGTCTTCACATCTCTGAATTGTAGTTGTTAGCAATGCTGCCTTCTGATGTTTTGCTAAATTACAAAGAGGCTGCTTTTGCAGAACTTAAAACAGAACCCTTCCTTTCTGAGAAAATTATAGGCAGTACCTGAATTAGAAGCTCTAACTTTTCAAATAACAAACTCAAGAAAAAATTCCTCCCATTTCACACACCGCTGCACCCAACCACTCCCTCCCCTTTGTCAACTGCTTCCAGGGAGCCCACCATGGAAAGGCTTACAAGTTTGAGAGAAAACCTGGGTACAGAAATGTAGAAAAGACGAGGCTAAGAAAAGTAAGTGCCCTGGGTGAGTCCACTGGGCAAGGCCCGTTGCATGTACAAAGCTAACTGGCTCATCAGCCTCCTGGGCCCCTCTAGTGAGCCCAGATGGGCACCCACCACCACTGCTCAGCGCCTCACCCATAAAGCCATTCAAAACACCATACCCCTCACCTGGCCCATTGCAAGAACCTTTTAACCACATCTCCTTTCTCTTCCAATCTACATACATTCTCAATATAGTAGATTGTTCTTTTCACTACATAAGTCAGATCACAAAACTCCCTGGTTTAAATCCCTTCCAAGGCTTCCCACTGCCATCATTCTTAGGCTGTAAGCCCAACTCCTCACTATGATCTACAAGGTCCCTATCACCTGACCTCTCCATAGTTCTCTGACCTCGCCAACCAGCTCCCATCACTTTCTATCCTCCAGCCACACTGTCCTTCATTCTGTTCCCAGGTTTGTTCATGCCTACTGGCCTTTGCACGTGTCCACTTCTGCTGCGTGATTTTACCTGGTAGGTAAAATGCTCCAACAGTCTTTACTCTGATCTCCACATAGTTAGAGCCTTCGTTTCATTGCTATCCCTGCTCAGATAAGCCTGGTTTATTTCCTTTATAGGATTTATCATTATTTATAATTACATTATTTATCTAGTTGTTTGTTTATTTACTTGTTATTGCCTTTCTTTCTCAGGAGAAAGTAAGGTTGATGAGAAAAAGCAAGTGCTGTTTTTCACTGTCGAATCCCCAGCACTTGGATTAATGACTGGTGCACAGCAAGTACTCGAGGCGAATTTGCTGAATGTATGAGAAAGTGAGTGAGAGAAAGAAAGAGGGAGTGGGAGTTTGTTCTGCAATCATTACAGATTTAAACCTAAGTCTCCAACTTTATCAGCAAATCCCAGAAGATGGGGCCTTGGAGTGCCCAGGGCTTATCGCCTGTTTGCCCAGATGATGACAATTCAGCACCTTATTTCCCACTCATCTATTGCTCTATGTGTTTATCCTCCTTTTTTACTGGGAACCCTAGAGAAGAGGGGTGAGTAGTCTGATGGGCACCCAGACCTTAGTGGCATTCTTAAAGAAGCTGTACAGTGTAACATGAGAGCACACAAGATCAACACCAAATTCAGACACTGGTGGCCAGGGGTGGGTTGTTGCAGAAGGCTGCATGCAGAGATTAAATTCATCTAGTTCTCAGTTTTGCCCAGCACTGGTCCTACACCAATAAAGACGCCAAGACATCCCCTTCCTCCTTACCATTGAGCCACTAAGTCGCTTCCTTCCAGAAGCAACACTCTGGCTGCCTCCATCATCACTACAGTTCATCTGTCTCGTACATTTACCAGCCTTTTGGAGGCTCTCAGGGAACCCAATAACCCCTTATGACATTGCATCTGGAAAATGAATTTCCAGCCCCAAACAACCAAATCAGACTGAATCTCTCAAATAAAATCCTATTCTTAACTTAAAAAACAAACATACACACACACACACACACACACACACACACACACAACACACACATGAATTCTTCCCATAGAGGGAGGGAATTTAAGCAGGAATTTTGGATCTTTTTTTTTTTTTTCAATATTCTTATCCGGTATCAGAACTGATGCAATTGAGAAGATTTGTACCACTTGTGAGGTAAGGTAAGGAAATCCACATATACCTGATTTAATCTTCAACAGACTTGTCCAAAAAACATTGCTGTTCTTCCAGTCTCATAAGGTTATAGTTTAGAGGGTCTTGTTGGCATGTTCAAGGTCAGAACCATGATCAAAATCAATTCTTCACCATCAGAAAAGCTCTCTGGCTTACCTAGTTTCTTCTCTAACACTATCCTCCAATTCACTCTTTCATTCAAGTTCACTGAGCCCCATAACTAACCTCCATTTTGCCGCTCAACTGTCACTTAAGTATCCAGTGCCATCAGGGTGTTTTCTTTACAAAGATATCATTTCCTGGTGGATTATTTGCATTTTTTTGTTTGCAATCCCAATACACAGTCCAGGACTACATTCACTAGAGTTCTGTGTCCCACTGAATAAATGCAGCAGAAAAGCCATTCAGCTCAACCTTCTCCTTCCAATTTTCTAGTCAGTGGAAGGTAAATGAGAGGATCATGGAATACGCAGTACCCGAGGCATCAAGACAAGTGCTGGTTTAATCAAGACCAATTTTGAGGCTTCAGGCAAGTTGCTAAGCCTCCTCGGAGTCTCAAAGCCCTATTTGTGAATTGGAGGGTGACAATATTTACCACTCAACATTACTGTGAGAATTTAAACAACATAAGTAGTATAAATCACCCAGCACATGACCTGGTCATGTTGGGTGCTCAATAAGTCTTCATTTCTTTCCTTTAGGAAAGATTGAGGAAATTTTAATTTCCTTCCCTTCCTTCTCCCCCTGAAAGACCCAAAGGCACTAGATAAGTGGGGTCATTTCTGAGCAGCCAAGGGCCAAACACCAAGAAATACAGGGACTAATCCCCATTCCCTAGGCTAGCCCAGAAGGCTTCTTTGTTATTTGATTGATTCATTTTATATCCTTATGGGATAATAGAAATAAAACCGCATTTTACAGTTACATTATAGAAGTCAATATCACATTCGGGATTGTCTTTCTATGGAAGCATTGTGCTTGCTACTCAGAAAACTGCATTTAAACCCGGAAGCCCAGCTGTCTTTGGTAACTTTTCCTCCAAAAGGAAAACTCATTGAGAAGGTGAGTCAGATGGGATAACTTTCAGGACAATCACAACAAAGGCCAGCATCTGCAAGTCTGAAATACGGGATGTTATGACACTTGGTGAATTACTTCTGACGTACTTAATTATGCAACAACAAGATTTGCAGGAGCATAACCACACAGTTCCCCTGGGTATGCTGCCAGTGTGCTCCACAAATGATTAAATATAAAATAAACAACAGCTAACTGTGAATTATGAAGTTGTAATTCCACCAATGGGGTTCCAGTGATGTCATAAACCACTAGAGCAAAGTTCATGTCACCAAAGTATCCCAGATGGGCTTCGAGGCCTGTTACTCAGCAGTGGTCTCTGCTGCAGAGACTGCTCCAGAGAAGCCTTTCCCCTTGGTCTTTGGCCCTTCTCATCTCTGCAAGGGCCCTCCATTCTTGTTCTCTTCCTCTGAGCTTTCTAAAGTCCACTAACCCTGCTTTTCCAAATGATGTTTAATGAGTTAAATGGCCTGTCATTTAAGAGGCTATTTCTATCCTTCCTCCCTTCCCCCTGCACACACTCTTTGGACAACAATCTATGAATTACATATACTTCATTAGGAAAAAAAGCTTAATATTTAACAGAAAATCCATTTAGGACAAAAGCATTGGAGCATACCTTAAAAGGAGATATTTCAGATGTAACTTGAGTATGTGTCAAGCCTAGTACCCTACTAATGGGATAAATTTGTCTTCAAACACGGCAAAGTTAGAAAAGTAACGCTGAAATTTCAAATAAAACTTTCTCACAGCCAGTATCTAAAAAAGACGGTAAATGAAAACTTGGTGGCCCCACCCAAAGGCTCCTGAATTAAAATTCTAGGAGTGGAGTCCAGCAATCTGTGTTTTTGCAACCCTCCAGGTGATTCTGATGTGTGCTAATGTTTGAGAACCACTGGTCTATAACTAATGCAACCCAAGGTGGAGTCTGGCCTTGGCTTCCACTTGGTAATTCAGGACCTTATCCATCTGAAAATTCCACCCAAGAGTTTCTGCAGGCCCTCAGGGGGTGCCTCCTGCATGTTGATGAATAGTCTATTCAGTTACCATGTGACATCCAACATTTTTCCTCTGTAGTATGAGTTGATGAAGTTACGCAGAACCTCATAAACTCATGCTTCAGGGTTTTGTTTAGAAGACACCGAGATCCATCCTACTCATTGAATGGTTTTTAATAAAATTCTATATGCTGGCAAAAAAAAAATGGCCTTTTTTTCAAACTGTGTATAAAATAAGTAAGCAAAATTGCATAAATAGAAAAACTGTACTTTATCAACCATAGACAGGAAGGAAGGACTTTGTAAAAAAGAAAAGAGATACAAAATACTGAACTATACCTTCCTAAACGTGGCATACTTTTCATCTAAAAACATACTTAAAACTGAAGTTAAATTGCAAATAATAGTATCTGTGTGATAGACTGCCCTCTGTTTGGCACATGTTTTTTCTTCCAGAATAAGAGCTAAGAAAACAATCACCTAAAATTAGTCATAGTTAGGATTTTTACAACCTTCAGTAATCACCTTAAATGTCTTTTCCTTTTTTTTTTTTCATGTGAAGCACTTAAAACAGTGCCAGGCACCTAGAATGCTTCATGCATTCTTTACTCAATAACTGCTTATTGAGTAATTTACAATATGAAAAGCACCATCAGTGCTCTGAAGTATAAAATATCTGCCTGTCTGCCCTTGTCTTCAAAACTTCATACACCTGGCTGAAGAGATAAAACCAACGCTTATAAGGGGAGAGTTTAATAACAATGGACCACACAGGACACAGGGGACGAAACACAAAAATATATCATTCAATGCCAATTACTATGAAAGAACTCAGTCTACATCTACATTTGCGAACTTGATGGTATATGAAAATCATCTGAGATAAAAATGCACGTGTTTGGGGGATTCCGTTTCCCTGGGTATGGATGGGGTCCTGGAATCTGCATTTCAAGACATTTCAGTTCATTCTGATGAAGACAAACCAGCATCACACTTTTAAGATCTACAGGATTCAAATATAAGCACAGTAGAGAAAGAATCAGATGATCTGTTATTTCTCTTTATCTCTTGCCTCTAAGTTGTTAGAAATGAACTGCACATAGGAGACACATAGAAGGAGGAAATGAAGTAAACAAGGACCAAAGACAAGTTTTCCTACACGAGGAAGGATTCCATGCTCTCTGAAGGAGAACATTAATCCAGCTCTCCACACCCCAGTTAGAGACTACATAATCCTGTAAAGCACACACAGCATTTTTAGCAAACACATACATACTTTTCCATATGTCAGAACTGGTACTGCTGACAGGTCTGTGTTCCTAATATCCAACTAATACCCACGGAGCATGCTTAGATGTTTTGCTTCTCTTTGCATAAAGCATGGGGTAAACTGCTTCTCTAGACCCGCACAGAAGTCATGCAACAAACTCGTCCAATCGCCTCACCCACAGTGACCCATTTTCTCCACATGTACCACAGGTGATGCTCATCTGTTACCAAAGAATGCCAAGGAGACTTAATCGTCAATCGCTTGGCAACAAAATAAAGAGTCTTGGATGCTGTATGATATAGAAATGCAGTCTGTATGTCTTCTAGGTTTATCAAATTTCAAAGCAATACATATGAAAGCAGGTCACATACCAAACTGGGGAACAGAATGTTTATCTTCTTCAACTGGTTAGGAAACCCAAGTTGGCACAAGAATGGCAACTTTATGTATGATCACAATTAGCAGGGCAAGTATTATTCATGTCTAAAAAATTAAATAAACCCCAAAGAAGTCTCAGAGGAGCGGTAAGCCGGTGCAATGTCAGAGACATACTACAGAGAAAATTCAACATGGTGGTCTCCAGGAAACTTAGTGGCTGGGTGAGGTCTGGGATAAGAAGTCTTGACATCTGATGTCCTAAGCTTATGTCATATACTCTCCATTAAATTCAGTGTCAAAATTGGAGAAGGGCATTTGTCTTCTTCAGTCACAGCACAGTTGGGTTGATGCATTGAAGCAAGTGGAAATATGAAAGGTTGGTGCCATCTCAGAGTTGAAGGAGATTCAGATTACTGGTTCATGCTAACGAGGAGAAGGGTGGCCTGAAGGAGGGGACCACAGTCAGGAACTTCTGAGCCAAACTCCCAGCTCTGCCAGGCACTCCTGGTGTGACTTATGCACGTCACTAGAAATCATAAGGCAGCAGTTCCTGACTGCAGATCAAAAACATCTGTCTACTTAGTCACTTGGTAAGTGACATGCTGTAAGAGCATGACTTTTGGAGTATGGGAATATTCCTAGTTTTAGTGACATTAAAATGGCCTCCAACATCGACTGGGAAACCACATTGAATATATGTCTGAGCCTGGAGTAAGTGACATTTGTTAGAGATGTTATGGAAGTGGGAGAGGAAAAGAGCAAACATTTACTTGCATGCCTTCAATGGGCCGGGAAGTAGAGTGTTGGAGTCTTTGTTCATGTTATCTCATTATTCCAAGCAACAAACCCGTGTAATAGCTATTAACTTGTCAGGTTTTTAAGTGAGGAAATCGAGACCCAGAGATTTATCTAAAGTCAACCAGTAAGCAAATTGTAGAATCATAACTTAGAACAGAATTCTCTAAATACAAAGTAAAATGCTTTGAAACCCCTGATGCCCTTAAATCTAAATTAAAGATTCTTGCTTTTTGACAGCTGGGGATAAATTTATGGAAACACATTCTTAGCTTTAAATTTTTGCTTGATAACATAATTTAGAAAAGTCTCCACTTGATTCCTATGGTATAATAATAAATTTGGCCCTTTATTCCTCAAGTATGTTTGCAAATACAATACCTTTTTGGTCTGCTGCGTTCCCACGAGGAAGACAGGTACAGCAGTTACATGCCCACTTTATAACAAAGACTGTGAGCCAAAGGAAATAAAAGAGATTTGTGCAGCATGGTAATGTCCTGTGAAGTGGCATGCTGGTCTCCCTATTTCTAACTCAGCATTGTTTCACTAGACTATAATGCATCCACAAGAATTTGGTTGACATCAAAGATGATGGGATAGAATGAAAAAATAAATAAACAAAAAGGGATCAGGGAGGAAATATTCAAGTCACTTAACAGTAACTCCCTAAAACTCTCCAAACCAGTTTTCTTCTCTGTAAAATGAAAATGATTATGCTACCCACACCTACTTCTTAGAACTGGTTTTATAAAACATAATAGCATTGGTATATGTTCTTGGAGTTTGTGAAGCAGTTTCATATTTTATGTCACTTTATTACTCATATTATTAATGTTATTAATTCTTTAAGACAAAGTAAGACATTAATTTATACAAGTAATCAGGGAAAAGAATTAAATCCTCCAGCAGTCTGAGTATATATAGTAATTCAGTTAAAATGATTGACTTTAAGGCTTATCCAGATACAGCTGGAATTTCCTGGCTGTTCAAGGTAGCCCTGATTCTCCAAACCAAAAAAATCCAAAACAGAGCCGAAAAAAAGATATTCTTACCACCCTGAGGAAGGAGAATGTTGGGGTAAAGGGGGATAAGAAAGGCATAAATTTAAATAGTGCTCCATATATTCTGAGTAAAAATGATCACGCCCAGAAAAATCTCTTCTTCCCTGAGGGAAACTAAGAACAGACTCGTAACAGTCAAGTGTGCAGTGATATTTTGTTCTGTTTCTCTTGTCAGAAGGGATTCAGCCTTTGAAATATGTGTAGCAAAACTGCAGATTTCAGTTTCATGATTAATGAACTAAATTACATTTTATTTCTTAAATGTGTTGAGGATTCATCCTGTGGTCTTCCCTCAAACTTGAGTAGAGCTGCTGAACAGCACATCTGGTTATAGGCAAGGAGCTCTCTGGGTGGTTCTCCTTCTTTCTTCCCTCAGAATCCTCAGAAATAGGCAATGCGGGGAACTGCAGAAACTTTTATTGGGCAAGTGTGGTTTTTTAATCCTTGAAAATCATGATTACTCTCTCTGTTCCCCCTTTCCCATGAGAGGGAGATCAATTACTACGATATATCGAATTCATAATTTAAAAATTTTGTTCCACACGATTTTACATCACTTGATAATACTTTCCCTAAAGAAAATATTTGCATTCATCAGGCAAATATTTTAACACCAACTTGCCTGGGAACGATTTTTAAATACACTTCATAAGAACAATTTATATTTTCTCTGCAATTATCACTTTAAATAAGGGCTGTGGCACTGTACCCTTTCATATATGGATAAATGCATTATTTTTTTTATTTTTGTAAGTGCTTCTCCTATCAAAATACACTACTGTGTGCTGTCACTAGTCTACCTGATCATCATTCTACAAGGTACAGAGAAATAAATGTTTTCCTCCTCCTTTTTTACAAAAGCATTTGTATGAGTTTTAAAACAGTGAAAAAAAAAAAAACCTTAAAAAGTCAAGATCCAGAGATCTACAATAACAGAAAATGTACAGTCCCTTAAGACATTTTCTCCCCAACAGTTTTATGGAGCTCTTCCTTACTAAAACTAATTTTTGGAGCAGTAGCTCTCCAACTGTGGTCCCGGACTGTCCTTTAAGTATTATGCAGGCTTTTCCAATTTCAAAAGGAGACATGTGCTCACGTCTAGGGAAGGTTCCCAGCTAGGACAAGCAGGAAAGAAAAAGAAACTGTTTACTCTGAAGGTCTTTACTGCTGGGAGTGGACCCACCGGAACCCGAGAACTCTGGGAAACGGCGGTGACGTCACAGCTCCCACAATCCTTGGGGAGGTGTTGTTTGTTGTTTGTGTGTTTGTTTAATTTTTCTGATAAGAGCAAGTGGGCTACATGTTTGTGTATTTTCTTAATTTGGGCTGAAACTCAATCTTTGAAAATGGGATGAAAAATTCCTCCGTTGATTTAAGAAAAATTGGTAATGGAGAATGTTAATATAAAAATTGTGTAAAAAATAAAAAGGAAATATTTTAACACCAAACTACAAACTGCGTCTGTTTCAGGGTAGTGAAATATGGGTGACTTTACTTTCCCATTTAAACTTTTTAATGTAAAATAATACATTTTCTAAAATGAGCATGTATTGCACTTTGGCATTATGCTTATATTAAAAAAAAAAATTACTCGCAGCTAGAAATTGCAAAAACAGCAGAACCACACTATACAAAAAAAGAAAAAGAAAAGAAAAAGAAGAAGAAGATCTATTTAATTTGCTTACTGCAGCTTTACTATATACACTGTGGAATATGCCTCTCCCCTACTCCCTCCCCCCAAAATCTCTAATCTTAAGAAAATCCTCAAGGTTATATTAACAACCATAATATATTTAGAAAATAATTAAGCAATACTTGTAAAAGTGCTGATTATTTCTATAGTAAAAGCATCGAGGGAAGGGGTTTGCTTGGTCTAAAATGAAGCGGAACAAGTAGCAGAACCTTGAAAGGTAGCATGGGTGGGTTTGCAAAAAAGAGGTACAGAGCACGACATTTCCTATGAGAAGTCAGAGAAGCAGAAAGGGGACCAGAGGACATGGGGAAATGTCCTAGCCTAACTAGCATACTAGGGAAAAGTAGGGGAACAGTTCTGTTCTCTCTGTGAATGGCAGGTTGCTGGGACATGAATGGAAATATAGACTATAAAAGGTGATTAAGGAAAAAAAAAACAGAACAAATAATTTGGTCCTGAGAGGGAGGCAAATCATGACAGACTTTTAACTCTAGGGAACAAACGGAGGGCTGCTGGAGGGGAGGCTGCATAAGGGGATAGGGTAACTGGGTAATGGGCGTTAATAAGGGCTTTTGATGAAATGAGCATCGGGTGCTGTGCAACTGATGAATCATTAAATTCTACCTCCGAAACTAATAATATAGTATATGTTAATTAAGTTGAATTTTTAAAAAGAATAAAAAGCAATTGTGAGTCCTAAAGAAGAGAGCCATGATTTTTAAAAAATGTGTTTGTAAAAGAATGCACTAGCATGTCACTAGTATTCATTCAGCAAATTTTCCTTGACTATCTATTACATCTGCGCTGTGCACCACCTACAGATAGGAGGACAAACATGGATTCTGGGAGACCCAGTTAGTTAGGAGGCTGGTACAGCAGTGCAGGTAAAATATCACAGATTTTTAAGAGGAGATGGGTTCAGGCGATTTTAGAAGGTAAACTTGTTGAGATTTGGACATGGACTGGACAGAGGTAGAAAGGAAGGAGTCAGGATGAGTCCGAAATTTCTGAGTTTTGCATCCCCCCGTGTTGTGATACAGAAAAACACGAAAAGCTGTAAGCGGATCAGATTGGGGAAAGGGAGCTCATTGGTGCCATGTTTTGTTGTTTCTGAGTCTGAAGCACTTCTGTCATGTTCACATGGAAATGTTGAATCGGTAGCTGCGCATATGGACCTGAAGTTCCAAGGGGGGCTGAGAAGCCATAACCTGGGAATCTTCAGTATGCAGATGGTTGCTGAGACGGTGAGCCCGGAGGAGATCTCCTAGGCAAATGGTGTAAAGTGGGAAGGGAAGCGGAGGGGACCCAGTGCTTTGGCAGATTCAAAAGGGGATCCACTAAAGATGGGGAGGTGATTCTATCACTTAAGCATTCACTGAGCTGAGGCAACAGTTTAACAGCTATCCCAGTGGTATAGGACTACTGTGATCCACACCGGTATTTAGGGAAGTAGACCTGGCAGAAAATGGAAAGAAAGTCACAATGTACATAATTCCTGAGTGTCACCTCCCACTTCTGGATTAATGACAGTAAGTTAATGCCCAGGTATAAAGGATTAGATTCAATACCTATTTCCATCGGAACTTTCAACTTATATGTATTCATGAGTTACCTGAAAAAGAAACAGAACAGTAACCAGCTCCCCAAACCTCTACTCCCAAGAAGTTTCTAAGTGGGCTATTATAAAACGAATTATCAGAGAGGAAAAATACATGAAAATGCTTCGTTGTGTTATATATATCATTGAGCTCAACGGCTCTCTCCTTTTCTGAGGATTCTAGAAAACAGCATTTAGGAGGCTTCCACGGCCTCTGGGCACCAGTTTTCTCGGCAGCACACATCTCTGGGACAGCCAGTCGGGGCACAGGGCATGCAAAGAAGACAAGGATGGTTGACAAAGGCAGGAGGCTGAACACTGATTCCTCCACCACCCACCAGGCCCAGGCCAAATCCTCCAAGCCCTTTGCACACTAGCATGAATTTGTGTGGGTAAATACAATGGAAACTTGAGCAAATGGGGTTGTCTATATATATCCAAAGTGCTGGCTAGGCCTTTCACTTTGCCCCATAGTCAAGCTGATTAAACTTAGCATATCCTGGCTCAAATTCTGATTGAGTCAGGCCCCTTGGCCTTTAAGTTGTATATCTGAATCTTCTTTGAAAAGATTTGGCCTCCTCATATATATTTAGAGTACTGGGAGAGCGCCCATCTGTTTTTATGCTTATTTATAACTACACCACCTTCCAGCACTGTGAGGTCCTTTAAAATATAATGACATGACTGATGATGAGAAATTAAGTGAATGGGGTGAATGTTCTTGCTCTCAGACAAACGTTTGTGGGAATGCAATTTCCCTTGCAGCTCTGGCCTGGCACTTCTGTTTCTAGTGAACACCCAAGCTCAGATGATCTTGGAAGGTATGTATTAACCACCAGCTCTACTAAGAAGACAAAGTATTCATTCTGCGAGTTTGTTGCTCCCACTGTTGCCTTGCCTTGTTGACCTCCAAATTCAGGGTGTGGTAGGGAGAGAAGTAGAAAATCCCAAGATTTACAGAAGAGGGTTAAGAATTTTCCTCATATGTCCTGTAAACCACTTGAAATTCTTGCCCAAAAAGGGAGGATGAGTGGAAGCCACTGTATTAGCTACTCCCCACACAAGACTTGGGGTAGCTATTGTCCTTCCTTTGAAGGAAAGAGGGTATCCCTAAGCCCAGGGCCTAACTCTAGGATGGCCAGGGTCTGCCCTATGTGAAGACTGGGGTCCTATGAGGGTGGATGTCTGCAGCCGCTCCTAACATGCCACGCTCTAGCTCTCCAATCTACCCCTCTTTCTTCAAGCACCCGGAGTTTATATGCAGAAATGTCTCGCCCACCTCCACAGAGACAAACGCTCTCCTTCCCAGGCACCATCCCTAGCACCCACTGACCCAGGGTCATCTAGTCCCACTGGGGAGTACAAGCAGAGCGCCCCTCCCCGTTCCTGCTCACCCTGGAATTCTGAGCACCCTCATTTCAAAGGCAAGCCTGCGAGCTATCTCCATGTTTCTGTTAAAATGCGTGTCTAGCATATATTTATGCAGTCCCTGGGGTGTCTTCATGACATTGATATTTCCTATCTTTTGCTACTTGCATAGAAGGGTCTTCCAGCGTGTCGCTCTCCTGCCAGAGTCCCAAGTTTTCTGAAGGCAGGGTAGGTCCCGCCCAGGCCTAGGAGGAATGCGCCCCCTTTCGGCAGGAGAAGGCAAGCAGAGGCGCGTCTGGCAAAGCTTGCGGGTACATTCCACCCTGCCGAGAGTTGCGCCTCAGTGTCCTTGATCTGGGAGGACGAGGGCTGAGGTGGGGAAGGGGTGTTTGCATCTTTGTTCCAGTCGGGATGGAGGACATTAAAATCTAAGATACTGTCGAGTTCTGCTTTGAAAGTTAAATTTTTCTTCTTCACTGAATTTCTGTATTAACTCTTCCCTACTCCCTCCCTCCTCCTACCCCGCAAAATGGTGAGATTCCATGAGAGCCTGCTATTCAGACCGAGTGCGATCTCTATTTCTGCACAGAAGTTTCGGTATAGTCTCTCCTTGCCCGCCCCTGAAGACCATTTCCAATCACTTGAAAATAGCTCCAGGCAGACAAAATAGGAACCAGAGGACCTGTCCATGTTCTTTCTAATAACTCGAATCTTGGGTATTCAAATTAATACACATTTTTCAAATTCATTCCTCATTTGAAGCTGAGTCTGGGGAAATCACCAGCGGCAAAAATAAGCTTCAAAGTTCTTGGGAATTAGGGCTCTCTCATTCCGTGGTGCAGCAAAGGGGCTGGGACATCCATTACCGGAGGACTGAATTCTGGTCATGACTTTATTCCTATATCTGAGAACTTGCAGGAGCAGGAGAATCCTTAAGATTCTGATTGTCCTTGGACTCTCCTGAGAGGTTGTGTGTGCGATTGATTTGTTCTGACAAGTTTTCTTTATTTTCTCTCATAAAATTTCCTCAACCAACCACTGTTTGTGTTTTGTTCCCCACCTTGCTCTTAAAGTGACTACTGCCCTTGTACTCGTCTTCCCAGATATTTTTTTTTTCAAGAAAAGTGGCTCCAGGACAAATGAAATGTAGTGATTTTTTAAAAGTCTAAATCTAAAATCGATAATTCACAATTTTCTGTACAACTACTTCTGTAAGGCTGCCTCACTAAATTAGACAAATGACCACGACAAGAATCTTCTAATATTCGGACCAGGGTGGAGACATCTTACTCAAAAAGTTCTACAGGTGGAAAACAAACCCGCTAACCCCCAAACACCAAAGACTGTCTCTCCTCAGATATCTTGGCAATGTATCTCCGCATTTATTGACTTAATAAGAAACAGCATTTAGAGAAAGGAGGTTGTGGCAGTTTGTCGATACTGTTTTTCTATTTGAGATCGTTTTTAATTGAGTGTTGTTAGCCTGCTCATCAAGCTATTTGAATTTACAAGAATCCAAAGTCTTGTGAATAAATATTAATGCTGTCGACATAGACATCCTCTTTGTATTGTTGAAAGGGAAGTTAAAGGACACCAAACCTGTGGGGGTGGTACTGGGTCCTGCATCAAATTAAAACAGAATTTGAAGCAGAGCACCTAATCAGATTACAATGGCATGGACTCACAGGTAGTTCTGTAGATGTTTGGACACCAAGTGGACACGGGAAGTTAGTCCCTTATCCAAATATTTCCTGTAAATATCTAATCTCTAGCTCAGAGGAACACTCCAAGAATCCTCTTGATCCACCTTACGAATTGGCTTGAATAAAGGATGCTGAGCACCCAAGTTTTACTTTTTCGTCGGGGTGGAGTTCTTCCCCAAGAAACTCTTCTACCCCTTGCAAAAAAAAAGAAAAAGAAAAGAAAGAAAGAAAGAAAGAAAGAAAAACGCAAGTCTTATCTCCTTCTCTATAAATACTACTCCCCCGATTAAAAAAAAAAGTACTTCCTATGGCTTCTTCTAACTCCATCTCTCAAAGAACAAAAAATAAATAGATTTTCTCAGAACCATTGAAAGCTGACCCCACCAGGAACAGGAGACACGCAGGGATCGCCGTGCACACGCGGCGAGCACAGGCTTGCAACACCCCTGTCCCCGAGCCCCCTGGCGCCCCTGTGAAGGAGCAGAGTTCTCCTGGAGCTAGTGGCCTGCTTCTTTGGCGTGCCCTGCTGAAGGAGGGAGCAGGTAAACAGGGTATGATAGGAGAGGAATTGTAAAAGAAACATCTTTTAAAATAAAAATCAAATAGACCTCTAGTTGAAAATCTACAGATAATCATTTAAAAGTGAAAAAGGGCCTCGAAGGTGGCTGCTGGCCGGGAGGGCCGTTCAAAACATCAGAGTGGATCGGAGCCAGTGGAGTAGGAAGGTATCCTTGGTTCTGAAGCTGCTGGAGTTTTATCGCAGGGGAGGGGTGTGTGTGACATCTTGTTGGTTTGGAGATGATTTATTCACTCCTGCTGTAAAATCTAAAATGAGGCCCCTGGGAAGAGGAAGGAACTGCCGGGCTCCGTGTGATCCACGGCTGCCCGCCTGACGCTCCTATGTTCTGACCTAAGCATGTGGGGGACCGTTAAAGCCGCTATGCCAAAATGCACGGCTGCGTGACACCTAAGGTGTGGCAGGGCACTCCGGAGTCTTGGAAAGGGCTCCATCAGGGAAATGAAGGGGAGGCAGGGGCTCACATCCTCTAGAGTTGGGTGATCTGGAGCCCCAGAGAGTATTGGCTGCCTGGGGCCTCCTACTAATGCAGACCCAAATCCCTGACCTTCACACTCCAAGCTGCCCTTCTACACCAGGAGGGTGGGAGTCACCAGACTGTCCATTTTTTCCAAAATATGAAGAGGAGGCCATCCAGTGCCCTGCTCCTGCCTGTAAGATAAACAAGATTTACCACCTCTTCTCTGAACTTGACATGCAACCGTGGGGACTCAGTGACCTACCTTGATCCTGGATTTCACTGCCTCCTATAAAGAGAAAAAACTTCCAGGCTACCCTTAAAATGATATATTTCGTTGGCTCCCCTTGAATCAAGATAATTGAGGCCCAAATTCAGAGTCCCAGCACCGGCTCCGGGGCCCCAGGGTTGTGCTGCAGAAATTCCTGGCGCCCTAGGTGTTACAAAAGATGAAACTCCGGGGAAATTGATATTCTGAGGTGTATTCCAACTAGGGAGCACCCTAGAGAATGTTCCCGCTCCCCCGGGCTTACCTCTGGGGTGGTGGTGGGGGGGAGTTGGCGGAACTGGGCCAGAGGAGTGTGGAGGGAGGATTGGGCGGGCAATTCCATCGCGCCGCGTTTACACCTCTCCCTTTGTGACAAATCGATTTCCCGCGCCACTGTTCTGCATTTGCAACCCGCCGAGGCCCGGGGCCCAGCTGCACCCCGGTGCACACTTAGTACCGGCTTGGGAGTGTGTGCGTGTGTGCACGCGTGTCTAATTGACTTTCCGTCTACCTTTTTATGACTACATGTGTTTCCAACAAAAGGTCTTATTAGGACAATCTGGTTTCACTAATTTAGAGGTTGGGAACGTGGAAGGCAGGCGCCTTTTTTTTTTTTTTTTTAAGAGTTTGCTGAAGTTCAGATTAAGAAATGACAGCGGGATGCACCGTCCTCCTAGGAGTAGGTCTGCCTATTTTTATGACCTGTTCCTCTTTCCTCTCCTTGGCTTACCCTGTTCTACCCCCCTTCACACTCCACACTCCCCCATTAGCCACCGGATTCCTAACTGTTAAAGAACCATTTCTTTTAAACACTCAAGGCATCTGAATCCAGAAGTCTGAGACATTTACTGGGCTGGGAAAATGAGTAAAAGGGAAAAGGGATCATTCTACAGAGAGCAAAGTGGAACGAACATCAGCCAAGGGGGAAACAGAATTGTGGTGAGGGAGATCAGCAAGAAGCTCTCGCTTTTGACCATGCTAAGGTCAGCCCAGGTGGTAATTGGAAAATTTGCAGGATTAGTGTAGATGGAACCTGTTTTATTAATTTCAGCTGAAAAGAAAATTTAGGAAGGACACGTTTCCATATAGCTGGAAGAGTAAACTATGTCTTTTATGTGTTTCCCATCTCTTCCAAAGGAGATTATGGTTTCCCCCTCTGGGATAGACTCCCAGCAGGCTGCAAGGGGCACCTGATTCTTGGTGTGGTTCTCTGCCCCTTTCAGGCTCGGAGCCCCGCATTAGCCCCGCATTAGTCCTGATGCCTGAAAACTCCTCTCCTGTCTGATTCACAGTCAGAGCCTCACGGTCCACTGCAGACTGGAAGCCTAGCAGGGCCCACCGGTCCTCACTCAAGTAGCTCAAAACAGCTCCCTCCACAACCCCTGATGGGGGACCCGAGGACTAAGGACAAGGATCCTCCTGGACACTATCACCCCACTTACCAGACCTTCCTATTCTCATCTCAGAGATGATTGAGGAGGTTGAGGAAACATTGCTTCTAAAAGCAACAACTATCTGTTAGAATAGGCCCCAGCCATCTCAAGAAAGCAAGGCCTATCGTGTTTCTCTGCCACTTTCAGAAACCCAAGTGTCGGTCACTCTGTCCCCATCAACTCGGTCTGCATTTTCTGCTACCTCCTTCCGAACTGTCTGTCGACCATCCTTCCTTAAGCACCCTCTTCCGGGCTGGCATCCTAACTTCAATTTCCTTTCTGGGCCCACTCCCCACTAGGCCTCCTTACTCCTTGCAACTCAGAGATGTGTGTGCTCCAGAATGCAGCGGGCAGGTACCTGGAGGTTTCACCCCCTTCCCTTGGGACATACGGTCCCCAACTTCACCCACTGCCCTTTTTGTGTCCTCGAGCACCAGGGCATACACCACGTGCACTGTGCAACCTCAGCCACACCAGGCCTGAGTCTCACAGGAGTCAACCCTGGATCGCCTCCCCGCCACCGCGGGCCACCTCTGCCTCAGCTTCAGGGGTGCTTCTCAGCCGGCCTCCATAGCCCAGTGTCCTTCCATTCACACTAGAAGGCCACCATGAACTCCGAGCTCCCTTCTGGTGGCGTCCCCTTGGAGCCAAAGGGCAGGAATGGTCGGCGTCCCTCCAGCCCTGTAGTATCTCACGCCCACGGGGCGGCGCCGGCTGCGGGCTAGCTGTGGCCACCAGCCTTGGGCCTACTTTTCACATCCCTCTGCTTGTTTTAGGGGTAAAGAAACACTGGCTGTTCTCTCCCGCCCCACCCTGGTCCTTTACGCAGCAGTTTCTTCATGACCCTGTTTTCTGTTGTGGGTGCAGACTCCAGTTTTCTGAACAGTGATAAATGTTGCAATTAATAATTAACCATGGCGAAACAAAACCAGCAGAAGGTGCAGAAATCAGTGAAGCTGGGTGTTAGGCACTTGGAGATTCCGAACACTATTCTCCCTATGCTTTGCATATTTAAATTTTCCCTAGTAAAATGTTTACAAGCAATCACATTATTTCGCTGTGCACTTTCCTGGAGTTCAAAGTGTCTACGCAAACAATTAACCCATGCTGCAGTATGAACAACGCCCCCCACCCCGCGCCCGGAGCACCAATATCTTCAACAAGGAAGCCTCTGCGTCTGTGCCCAGCCATTACCTGGGGCTTGGGGACAACAGGTCTTCATTCCTCCGAACTGGCCGCCTTTCTTTAGTGACAGACCAGGCCAGATTACTCTCAGTCTAAATTCCCCATCGCCTTCTGCCTCTGGGAAGGCAGAAGTCCACTAGGGTGGACTGACCCCAGTTCGATTTTGGTTAAAAACAAAAACAAAAACAAAAACACCCTGAGGGGATTCTAGGTCTGTACCAAGGAAACTGGGCAAGGGGCAGGCGGACTGCCAGAGAGAGGGGCTCTCCTTGCCGCCTGTTTCATTGAGGCATGCTGGGTTCCCACTGCTTTGCCAGGGCCTTGCATCCAGCTGTTTCTGGGTCCTGTTTGCTTTGTCTATCTATTTCCTGAGAGTCTGATATTGGCAATTTTTTTTCAAATGATGGCGTGCCGGCGGGGTCTCGTTTCCAGAGGTTCCAAATTTGAACAAAATAACAATCTACAAATAATGAAATGGAAAAGAATTTGCCTCGTTTAAAAGACTTCCAGCCAAGTTCAGACTCTTGAAATCTCAAGGAGAAAATACCAAGCCCCATGTCACCTGGGATGATTCAGGTGACAGGTCTGTTAGAGACTCCAGAACGTATGGATACACTTGGAGTCACCTTTTAAGGCACGGTTAATAACGCCAGGCGAGATTTCCATGGGGGCGCGATATCAGCCGGGAAGGATGGGAAAGGGAGAATGCATGGATTTTTCCGGAGGTCTTAGGGCCAATAGGGAGAGCTCGTCGAATGTGACACCAGGGTCCGCACTGGAGCCCGCACTTCCCCCGCGCATCTCTCTTGTGCGGGACGGAGCGGGGCGGGAGCTCGGGTTTCACCCCAAAGGACACTCCCTTTGCTTCGCCCGAGTCTTCCCGAGGCACAGGCCTTTGATTCTGCCGGGGGTCTCAAACCCATCTGCAGGTGGAGGGCGGAAACAGCAGAGGACAGAGAGCAGCTTGGCTGCTGGGGCTGGGCGCTCCAGCGCGGCCCCTCCCGCACACCCCGGCCTTCGGAGCCCTCGCTCGGTGTGCCGCGGGAGTCGCGCGGGTCTCGCTACTGTGCGCGGTGCCCTCCGCCTCTCCTCCTGCCTGCGCCCGAACCCACACTCGCGACGCGGGAGAAGCCCTCCCGACCCAACTAGGCATTTTTAATCCGCTGCATTCCCAAACAGGACAGGCTCCCCGACTTTACACCCCTCTGCGACATTTTCCCTGCCAGCCCGGTTGTCCCGCATGCAGGAAGACCTGGCAGCCGTGCTCGCCGGGGACTGAGGGGCAGCCCAGTCGGCTTCGGCGAGAGTCCGCGGAGGACAGAGTCCCCAACCCCGATTTCAGGGCCTCAGGGCCTCCCTACAGCGCCCGCCCGGGCTGCACTCGCCCGGGCAAATCCCTCCTTTCATCATCCTTTCCTCCCTGTCTGTGACTGACTGGCCCTTCCTCCGGCCACTGCCACCACCTCTCCTGGCCCCCGACTTTCTCCCCCTGGTCCGGGCGGGCTCCAGGCGCCCAGCGGGTACCCTGGCACCCGGTCCCGGACAGACACTCCCGCGGGCATTCGTCCCTCACTCACTGTCCTGCTGTGGGGTGTCGCTGCCGCTGGTGAGTCCCGGCGACTCCAGTAGGCTTCGGCCGGCCTCGCCCACGCTCTCGTCCGCCTGCGCCGCCACCATGTCCCCGGCTTCCTCCAGGTCTAGCAGGTGACTGACGGAGAAGTTCTTTTTCGCCTGCAGGGTGTCGAGGTTGCCCGGGCTGTCCAAGCGGCCGCCCAGCGCCGGTTGCCGCTCCAGAACGTGCCCGTAGCTGGAGGTCATGGTCTCCCCCTCCGATCCCACCCACCCCCCTCTTCCCGCTCGAATCAACACCAAACGCTGTGGGCGCGAGGGGGGAGAGGAGCCGAGTGGGGAAAAGAGAGGGGGGAGTGGAGAGAGAGAGAGAGAGAGAGAGAGAGAGGGAGACAGAGAGAGAGAGAGAGAGAAGGAGGGGAAGGACAAAAAAAAATTGGAAAGAGGGCGGGGGACCCCCTTCTGCAGAGCAGAGCGTTCTGCACCAACAGCCTTCGAAAGCCTCAGTTGCTTTCCTGAGGCCAAGTCCGGCGCGGTCCAAGGAGATAATCCACACCAAAAAATAAAATTAAAAAGTCACCCTATGTTCAAGTCAGGAGCAAAAAAAAAAAAAAAAAATTCCTTCCAGCTCTCCAAAAGCGTCCACACGCACACACTAAAAATAATAATAAGGGGGAGAAAGGAAAGGGGAGGCCAGCAGGGCGGGGGAGTTAGGCAAACAGAAGAAGAGAGAAGAAGGGGTGGGAGAGAAGAATCAAAGTGGTTTTTTTTTTCAAGGTTAAAAAAGTTATTCCCAGGCAAGAGTTCAAGCACCAACAGAAGAAGGCTTGTTCCAGCTTTAAAACATCTTCAAGAAAACGTGTTCCCCCTCTCTGCACTCCTGTGGATTCTCAGGAGTGACTAAAGTTTCAGGAGGAGAGGGTGATGTCTTGCAGATGTATTGGAGAGCAGGATTCTCACTTTACTTTTCGTAAGAAGGAAAAAAAAAGGGCTTCAAGAGTCCGAAGGAGGGTGGTGGTGGGTTTCCCCCCTTTCCCTTCTCGCTCTCCCCCTCTTCTTGCTGAGCTCCTTTTTCCTTCTCAGTTGGATCAAGAAGCTCTCTGGCACTTCAAAAGGCACAAACTGGCATGCAGAGGAGGCTTTGTAGGGAATACAAGAAAATTGGAGACCCCTGGGAGGGCAGATCTCGACTTAATAGGAGCCTGTAATTACGTGGCAAAGCCTTTGTGCGGTGCCTGACGTTTTACAGACCCCCTTTCTCCATCACAATCTCCTTCTTCCTCCTTTCCCTCGGACCAAAAAACAGTCTGATTAAGAAAACCCCCTTTGCCAACATCTGAGCCAGAGAGAAAGAGAGAGGGAGGGAGCAAGAGAGGGAGGAGGGAGCGAAAAGGGAGGGAAGAGAAAGCGAGAGAGCCCCTTTGGATTTTTAAAGTAAAGGTCTAATTATCATTCCCCTGCAATAGTATCACGGGGAGAAAAGACAAACTGAAACCCACAGTCACTTCAAACGGGCTGATTATTTTGCTTGGGCATTAACTCCTCCAGATTTGTTTAAGATCCTGTTGGAAAATCTCATTTGCATGTTTTGATAACAGCTGCGGGGAAACTTGTTGGAAAAAATCCACAACTATCTCAATCAAATTTTCTTCTCTCTGCTCTTTTTTTTTTTTTTTTTTTTTTTTAGCGTTTCCTGCAGTTCTAACTGTTTTGGGGTGGGGGTGGGGGAGTGTCTGAGAGAGAACGAAGGAGAGAGTAAGCAAATTAAGGCTATGTTTGGCTCCGTAGAGACAGCCTATTAAATAATGTAATAAAATAACAGGAACGATAATAATGGGAGGCTCTCCCACGCTCTTCCGCGAACCAAAGGCAGGTTAAGGGAGATCTAGAAGGCGCCGAATCGATTTGAGTCTCTCGCGCCGCTCGGAATCCCGGGGCCAAGGCAGTAGGAAATTTACATATTTATTTAGCTGGAGGAAAAGACTCAAGGACCGTAGCATAATTGCTCCCTCCTCCCCCCACTCTGGCCAATTTCGTAACCTCTTCCTTGCGGCCAAGGTCGCTTCCCTAGGCGACAACGCTAAGCCGGGAGGGTCGCGTTGCCCAGATGAGAAGGAGGCAGGGGCATTCCTGGAGCGAGGGCCCGGGCTAGGGTCCTGCGCAGTTCAGGGTCCTACCCGGGTGCCTGGGCAGGCGGGGGAGGGGGCGTAGGAGGAAGGACAGGGAGGGATAGAGGAACCCCCAAGTCTATGGATAATGCTCTGCCGTCTGTCTGCTGAGCCCTAACTTGACAAGGAACAGAGAGGTGCTGAGGGATTTTTTCATGACCTGTTGGAATTTGGTAACAGCTTTAATAGTCTCATTAGAAATGAGTTACTATATGACGAGTAAGTAAAATATTAAGTGCTTATTTGTGGCATTTTATGTCCTTCAAATATATATACACACACATACATACTTTCCCATTGGCTTGATTACTAGACTTTTACCCCTTTTTTTCCCTTCTATAGCCAAGAGGCTCGACTGGAGAGAAAGAAGGGTCCGAGTGTGTGTAAATGGTTTCTGGGCTCCAAACGGCCATAGTTAGCCCAGAACTCCCAGCCCTGATCTGGGAAAAGAACATTTGATGCCATCAAAGGACTGCAGATTGAAACCAGATGTGCTCGCCTCGGTTCTTTCCATGCATTTAATTAAGGAGCCGGGATGGAGGAGACTTTTTCATCATTAGTCCACCCACTCCCCCCCCCCATTTCCATCCCCTCGCCCTCCCCTCCTGCCCGCTCGCACCCCCGACCGGGAGCCCAAAGCCCCGCCAGCGCCAAGCGGTGCGCCGCGCCCGTCGCTCCGTCTCCCCAGCGGTCGGGGCTCTAAGCAGTAAACATCTGTCCGCGTCTGGGCCGGTGCGAGCCGCACGGCAAGGCTAGCGGGATGCTGGTGGGAGGCGGACGCGCACCCGGGTGGGCCCGCACCGAGTGCTAGCGCTGAGGCAGATGCCTTCCGCCGGGATTTCCAACACCGCAGCCTCCGCGAGCCTCAGCTGAGCGCCACACGTGGCAGTGCCACCCGCTCGCTCCAATGGACGCTACTTAATCGCACAGAGAGGTCTTCCCCAGGCGTCCTGCTGGATGAGCTGGGGTGAGAGGGCCAAGGGGACCTCCCTTCCCTGCACACCCAGCGAGGCACCGCTGGGTTTGTCCCCGCAGCCCGGTCAGCCTCCTCCAATCTCCCGGAGCCTGCTCAGACCTGGACCAGGCCCTAGCCTCTCCCTGCTTCTCTACCCTCATTTACAGTTGAATTTTACGTTTCTTTTTGTCCCGACACTGACCGAACTGCCCTTTGTGACAAAGGTCTGGGTAAGAGGTCAGGGGCTTCGGACATCCCCTGGACATACTGCTTCCCCTGGACACCCAGCGATCTCAGTCAGTCGAAGAAGATCGTCCTTGGGAGAAAGCTGCCTTGTCCCTGGCGTGCCGTCAGTCAGTCTGGTTAGGGACCAGGAGGTAGCGACAGGGAAGAGAGATCAGAGATGGGCCCTCCTTGGAAACACAGTCGGACGTCTCCACTTGTATTCCGCCGTGTTCTCCGGAGGGATCAGGCACTCCCTTAACATTATCCACTCGTCATTCCTGTAATAATATCAACCAGTCCTACCAATATTAACTAGGATGCTAACGGCTTCAACAAAAACATCAGACACATTTGCTTAACATTTGTCGACCAAATATGTATATGTGTGTATATAGATTATATTATATAAAATTTTCTATGCACACTTCCCCAAAATGTCTCCGGGACTTTAAGTACAAATACCTCCGACTGTGTGGGGCTAGTTCAGCCCCAGCAGCGCACCTCCTGCCGTCGCTCTAGAGGCCCGAGGCTGGGAGTCCCGCTCCAGCGGTTGGGGTGGCCTTTGAGGACCTTGGGGAGGGAGGGGCCCGCAGAATGTCTTCCAAGCCCAGAAACTGGAACTCAGGGTCAGACTAAGAGGGTGTCTGGGAAAAGGGAGACGCCAGTGTTGGGACAGGGTCTGGAGGCACGCGGCAGGGCCCCCTTTCCCCGATCCGGAGCGCTTTTTCTGGAATCCTGCGGAGGCCGCGGGACAGCGGAAGGCAGGCTCGCAGGGCTCTTCAGGACTCCGGCAGGCAGGCACCCCATAGACCTCCGCTGCAGCGGCCAAGTCCCAGAGTCCCCCAGCCTCAGCCAGAATCACCGCGGGGAGTCGCGGCGGCAGGGTGGGCTGGAGGACGCGCTGGGAGGGTCCCCAAGAAAGCAAATCCCCAAGGCATAGGCCCTGCAGAATTGATTTTTTTTTTTGCTTTTTTAGGCTTTTTAAGGTTATTTTTTTCTTTTCCTTTTCATTTCTATTAAGAATTACTAGTGGGTTGGATCCACACCCTGATTGTGTTTACACAACATTTGTAATTTGCTGAGATTCTGGATTTGCTGGATTGTAATTAAAAGCCATCGGGATAACCCCACAGGGAGATTCAAGACCGAATGGAGAGCCCCGTTCACCCAGTAAACGGTGAAAAGAATGGGTTTGTGCTGGCTAGCTGGCCAGGCGGGAGAAGGCTCTCTGGGACCCTCAGAATCAGTGCCCGTGCTCTACTTCGGGCACACAGAGGCGGGCAGAAAAGGCCTTCTCAGAGTGCCCAAGGTCGTGGCCTGGCTTCTCCTTGCTGTCCAGGCGCCAGGCCTTGCTCCCTAGCGGGGCTGGGGGCGGGGGGGGGGGGGGGGGGGGGGGGATTGGTGGATCAAAGTTCTCTCGGCTCAGGTTGCAGGAACCAGGAGGGCCAAGCACCTCTAGAATTCAAGAACGACCATCTGGCAGAAAGATGTCAGGAGAAGTGAAGCTTGTGGCTGGGAGCATATGCTCATCTCAGCAAGCAGGCAGCAGGTCTGGCCTGGGAACTTAGAAGGCCCCAGAGAACGCTGTGGCCTGTTTAGTTCCTTAATCACTACTTTGCTTCACCCATGTGATTTCCTTTTGGGAAAGGGTTGGAAAGAGAGCATTTCTAACTCAAAAATCTCTGAACATGTGTAGATCTTTCCTTGGCTTTCACTTTGACTTCCATCCATCAGTCAGTATTTATTAAAAATCTGAAGCTCTGGGTGATGTAACTAACCAGAACCCTCTTCCTCATGATCCTTCCAGCGTCTGAGAGTGCCTTTCCAACACTTCTTTCTGCCCTACCCTTTTTAAAAATAACTCCTGTTTTTGGATTCCTCCACAAGTAAGTGGGAGCAAAGCTGCGACCAGCAAGGAAACTTGCCAAGAGATCAGACCAAGGTAGGAAGGAGGTTTGGTTTCCAGCCATGTGCCCTTGGGTGGTCCTATTCATAGTTAGGTTTGGTATTGATTACTGTCCAGGGTTTCCCTGGCACTGGAAGCTGGCAGAACTCTGCCTCATCTGGCTAGCAGAATGTCCCCCACCCTAAGGAGCTTCCCCTCTGAGGTGGAAACCAGGAGTTGCACTCCCTGACATGTTAATAAGCTGACATGATAATCACATGTGACAGGTCACAGGTTCCATGACACATAAACAAGACAACACCACCCTCATGCAAATAATATGCTTTGGGGGTAGAAATGCTTTCCTGCCCATGGTTGACAATCTAATATATATTCATTAATGATGAAACAGGGGAAAAGAGGGAAATACAAGATAGATTCTGCAGGGTTGTCATATTGTAGTGTTTCTGAGAAGGAAACTCAATGCCAGACTTGAAAGGAACTCTCCTTTCTCTTCCAATTCTGGTTCTTGTAATCATAAGTGGCATTTTAGGAACATTCCTCCCATGCATGGGTGAATGCTCCCCACTGACCCTCACTGCCACCCAATAGCCCTATTGAATTATATTGAAATTTTGCAAGAATGAAATAAAGTCGGACTAAAAACACATTTCCAAGTAGTACGCTGGTAATGTGTCCATCCTATTACAGGCTGGGAGGCCCAACATATTCAGTTGAGACCCAGTGCAGTTTCATAGGGGCCATCTGCTCCTCAAACCATTAGACACTAACTTTGCATAAACCACAGGGCCAGTTTAAGCTAAAGACATCTGTAATCTGCACATTGGCAAATGCAATGAATACTCGTAGACCTTGTTTTGCTAAATGCTTCAGCTGTTATTGACAGTACTGAACATTCTCTTTTTGAAATTTCTTCTCCTGGTCCTCTATTGCTCTGAGCACTTCCTCTTGGTCTTCATAGAATATTCCTTTTCTTCGGCTCACTTCTTATATATTGCTATTCTCCAGGGTTATGTCTTTCATCCTCCCCATCCTTTCCATTAAACTGGTTGTTACTATAAGATCTCATAACTTTTCATGAGTTAACTATTACTTGTTTGTCAATAAGTTTAGTGTCTAAAGCTTAAATTTTGTCACCTACTGACTATCACATTGGGCAAAGCGAGCAAGGTAGTTACCTCTCTAAGCCTCAGTTTACTCATCTTTCCAATAGGGCTAATCATGGCCCCTACCGACATATATTTGTGAAAATTAAATGAGAATGTATGCAGGCCCTTTAACACAGGGCTTAGCATATAGTAAGCACTGAAAGAAAAAAAAATAGCTCTCTTCTTGCTGACATTCATTTATTCATCAAGGAACCTTGAACTCAACATGTCCAAAACCAAACTCACCTATCTCTCCATGCTCCTCCTCTTTCCCCAGTAGGAAACCTAGGAGTTACCCCTAATTCCTCTCTCTCTGATGCCCACTTCAGCTTATCCAGGTTATCACTAAGGTCTGCCTACGTTACATAGCTGGCATCAAATCTGTCACTAAATAATCAATAAGTGATGGTTGAATTGGGACTGAAGATTAAATAATACTGGAGCAAATGAATAGACAACATGACATGTGAATGCATAGTTATGATATTACGGTGTGTTCACATTATATAAAACATAGCAATTAGTCAAGATGTCTTGCCAAATGCCCTCAGAGGAAATATGAATGTGCAGGTACTACACCTTCTTTCTCCTGAGGAACTCCAGCCTTTCTCAACTAGGAAAATTCAGATGTACTACAAATGGCTGTTGGGAGGATTAAGAAGACAAAAGAAAGATGCTTTACCATAGTCTTTACAAATGTTAATTTCTTTCCTCTGCTCTTTTCCTTAGGATCCAATAGCCCAGGCTCAGGTTCCTCCCAGCACCATAGAGAAACAGAAGGCTAAATTCTTGCTATCTTCCTATTTTAGAAAAGTCCTTTAAGGGTAGGCAAATGCCTGTGGCGAAGAAGCTTAAAACTGGGGATGGTTCTGGGCGAGCAGCAGCACACAGAGCTGCCAGGGAACCCATTGCTGACCCTTCACTCCTGTGCCAGAACAGCTAAAGCCTGGTGTTTTTTTGTATCACACTCTGAAAATTAGAGAACCTGCACACTCACTAGATTCTTGGCCCTGAACAAGATATCTGAGTTGAGGTCCCAGGCTGGCTTTCTGCCTCTGCAGGCTCCCCAGCTTTTGGGCTCTGGAGCTCTGTTTCTAAGCCAAGCAAAAGTGGGTGGAATCTTACAGGATAGGTACAAAATGCTTTGAGCCTGGGTAAGTCTGGCTGATTTGAAACCCATAAGGACCTTCAACCGACTTTAGTGCTTATTTATAGCCTACCCAGTGGGTGTGCCACTTTGGATAACCTTCTTTGGCTTGTTGCTTTCATAAATCTGGAGCCAAGCGCTGCCCGGTCTCCACCTGCTTTCTTCTCCCGAGTCCTTGCATAAATCTCTAATTCCAAACAGGGCTCGCTCTTCTTTTCTTCCAGTTCTCCCCCTTTTCCTCTAAGACCAGCTCATAGGTAAGCAAACAGGCTGGCTGCATCTTCTATGGGCCAGTTATACTTGCTAGGTATACATAGGTATTATTCTCCTTTTTTCCTATTTTTGATTATTTTAAACCCACCCAGATTTGCCTTATTTTAAGTTCTGCTCCACAGCAAACAATGGTAAGGAATTTCAGGGCCATTTTTTTTTCTTGCTCACCTCAAAGGGATGCTATGAGATAACATGTATGTGAGGAACTTAGTATAAAAGGCATGACTGCAAATAAAACCAGTTCTTTTCTCACTTTTTTATCACTACAGAAGAAGAAGGAAGAATTGATATAGAGGGATTTATGCATTTTTGAATTTTAAAGTCTGAAATAATGTATTATTTTAATACTTTGCAGCTCATGAACTATTAACTTCAACACTTTAAGTCAACATTCACCTCTTTTATACAATATATACCTTTGTTTTTCATGAACTTGACGTCCAGCTTCACATTTAAAATACCAGAACCATCTCTCCCAACATGCATTTTTTTTTTAAAACTTCCTTTTGCCACTCACCTTTTAATCCTTTCCTCTTTCTGGAATTTTTCTTTTGAGTATCTTCTGCTCCTTTAAACCAGAAGTCTGAATTATTTCCTTCAAAATTTGAAAGGTGTGATTTATTGATTTCTCTAATTTGTCAGGTGTCTTAGCTTCTCCATTAAAAATTATTTTACAGGATTCAGATATCTGATTTAATGTTATTTTGGACCAAATAACGATTAATCTTTAACCATTACCAGACAGGCTATTATGTCCCACTTTGAGCCTAAGCATGACAGAGAGAGTAGAGCTTTAAAGGCTATAGAGATGGATTCCTTGGTTCTACCTCTTAAAAATTTCGAGTTACTTAGTCCCTCTGAGCTTCAGCATTTCAAAGTACTACTGAAAAAATGTAAGATAACATAGGTAAGGATATATCAGAATGCCTGGCAAATAGTAAATACTCAATGAGAGTTCAGAATTTCCACTTTTGGGCTATGATGCTGTAGCTTGTAGCAGACCAACAATGTTCCCACCGAGAGCAACTGGAAAAATCTGAAATATTTATATCCTCCTCACCCCAAATATCAGAGGGCTTCTAAGGCAACTGGGACTCAAATAATCATGTTCCAGAGAAGAATGCTTTTTGAGGCAAACCAAACTTTGTCCATTTCCCCTTTATCCTTGGGTTACCTCCACATTCCTGTTGTTCCTCCCCCTTCATTTTTCTCTTTTTCTCCATTTGGGAGATAGACATTAAAGATTAAGGGGGCCTGGGTGGCTCAGTCAGTTAAGTGTCTGACTCTTGATTTGGGCTCAGGTCATGATCTCAGGGTCCTGGGATTGAGCCCCACATCAGGCTCTATGCTGGCATGAAGCCTGCTTAAGATTCTCTCTCTCCCTTTCCCCTGTCTTCCTCCCTACCACCTCCCATTCCCCACTCATGCTCTCTCTCTCTCAACAACAACAATAAAATAAATAAAGATTAGGACATTCACAAGCAATTGTGTATGTGGGGAAAATTAGAAAGTGACTGTGCATACCCAAGGAAAGGTGCAGGCTCAGGAAAGACCTGAGAAGATCTTAAGTTTGCACCTCAGGCTGATCTTTGGAACAGAGACAGTCTGCAACAATAAAAAATAAACAAAAACAATAATTGAAACCTTAGGAAAGGGGAAAAATCTGATTTCCAGGTTACTACATTATTAGATTCAAGTTTGGCTTTCAACAAAAATCACAAGCCATACAAAGAAATAAGAAAGTAAGGCCTATTCAAAGTAAAAAATAAATAAACATAAAATGTTCCTGAAAAAGATCTGATAGAAGATCTACTAGAAAAGGCATTAAAACCATCATTGTCATAAAGACATTCAAAGAACAACATGAAGATGTGGAGAAAGTAAAAAAATGATGTATGAACACAATGGACATTATCAACAAAGAGATAGAAAACATAAAAAGGAATCAAAAAGAAATTATGGAGCTGAAAAGTACAGTAACTAAAATGATAAATTCACTAGAAGAATTCAAAGGCATATTTGAGCAGGCAGAGGAAAGAATCCGCAAACTTGAAGATGGATGGTGGAAATTATCAAATGTGAAGAACATCAAGAAAAAAGATTGAAGAAAAGTGAACACAGCCTAAGTGACCCATGGACCACTATCAAGCAGACCATTTACATGTTGTGAGAGTTCTAGGAGAGGAGAAAGAGAGGGGCAGAGAGAATATCTGAAGCAAGAATGACTGAAAACTTCCCAAATTTGAGGAAAGTCATGAACATAAATACCAAGAATAAGATGAACTCAAAGAGACTCATACTAGGACACATTATAATTAAACTTTCAAAAGCCAAAGATTAAGCAATAATCTTGAAGCAACACAAGAGAAGCAGCTAATCACATAACAAGGGATCCTCAATACAAGGATCATCAGATTTTTCATCAGAGATTTTGGAGGTCAGAAGGCAATGGTTCAATATATTCAAAGTGCTCAAAGGTGGGGGGGAACACCATCAACCACAGATCCTATATCCAGCAAAACTATCCTTCTAAAGTGAGGGAGAAATTAAGACATTTCCAAATAAGTAAAAGCTGAGGGAGTTCATTACACTAGAACTGCCTTACAAGAAATACTTACAGGAATCCTGCAAGGTGAAATGAAAGGAAACTAGAGAGTAAATTGAAGCCACTGGCAGAAATAAAGATCTTTATAAAGTTAAATACAAAGGCAGTTATAAAAGCTACTATTATTGTAATGGTGGTTTGTAATTTCACTTTTCCTGTTCCACATTATTTAAGAGACTAATGTATTTTTTTTTAAGTTATTATCTAAAAGCTAGTATCACTGTAACTTTGGTTTGTAACTCTACATGTGGTTTTACATATAATTTATAAGACTAATGCATTCAAAAGAATTATTAGTTTAGCTTTTGGGGCACACAATGTGAATGGTGTAATTTTGTGACATCCACCACCAGAAGAGGAGTTTACTTCAGTAAAATACAGAAGTTAAGCTGGTATAAATTCAAATTACAGTGTTATAACTTAAGGATATCAAATGTGATCCCCATGGTCACCACAAAGAAAATAGTTACAGAATATATACAAAAGGAAATGAGAAGTAAGTTTAAATGTTTCACTACAAAAAAAATTAAACACAAAAGAAGATAGTAATGCAAGAAATGAAGGACAAAAAAGCTGTAGGGCCTATAGAAAAAAAAAATGCAAAATGACAGAAGTCCCTCCTTATCAGTGAATGGATTAAACTCTCCAATCAAAAGACAGAGATTGGCAAAAAGGATATGACACATGATCAAACAATATGCTGTCTGCAAGAGACTCAGTTTAAATCCAAAGACACAGACTAAAAGAGAAAGGATGGAAGAAGATATTTCATTAAATAGTAATGAGAGCAAAAGTGACGATAGGAATATTAGACAAAATAGGCTTTATATCAACATAGGTTAAAAGAGATGAAGAAGAACGCTGTATATTAATAAGAGTTTCAACACAGCAAGAATATATAACAATTATAAACATTTATGTACCTAATGATAGACCAGCAAAATACAGGAAGCAATAACTGACAGAATTAAGGGGAGGGTAAACAGCTTTACAACAGCAGGAGACTTCAATACTTAACTCTCAAGAGCAGATAGAACAAGTGGATAGAAGATAAGGAAACAGAGGTCTTAAACAACATCATAGAGCAACTAGATCTAACAGACATCACAGAACACTCTACTTGACGACAACAGCGCTCACATTCTTCTCAAGTGCACACAGGGCGTTTTCCAGGTTAGACCATATGTTAGCCACAAATTAAGTCTCAGTAGATTGAAAAGACAGATATCATACAAATCATTTTCTCCGACCACAACAGGATGAAATTAGCAATCAACAACAGAAGTAAAACTGGAAAATTCACAAATTAAACAACAGACTTTTAAATAAGCAATACTATTTGTAACAGACTTGAACAGCAAATAACCTAAATATTCAACAATATTGTGAATAAATAGCATTACGTTGATATAATTGAATTGAATATTACCTGCTGATATGTGCAATAATATGATCAAAACTCAAAGAGATAATGTTGACAGAAAAATGCCAGACACAAAGAACACATTTTGTTTGTTTCTTTTATTTTTAAAAAAGCCATTTCCCTTCATATTCCACTTCCCAAGCTGAAGACATCCCACATTATATTTTTTACAGAAACTATAACTCAAGCAAAAAATTGGAGGCTTAGTTCTTGCCATTTATCTACCATTTGTCTTCCACAGAGAATTTCTGTAAGGATGAGTAGAAGCATGTAAAACAAAACAAAACAAAACAAAACAAAAAAACAAACTTAGAATATACTTGGCCTAACAAGCATAGAATATCCTTACAAATTGCCTTCTGATATGTGGCAAGATCTTAACTACACTTTTGTGTGTTCAATTAAATGATATACTAAGTATATAGCACTGAAAACAGATGTCGAAAATATACAGGCCATGAAATTTTCTCCTAGGTATACAGCCGTTCACGTTAACCTCAATGTCTAACTTTGGAACTGCAGTAATAGCAATAATTGCTATCATTTGATGAGTATTTACTATGTACTAAATACCGTGTTAAGTGTTTTATATCTATTACCTCATTTAATCTTCACAATAATCCCAAAAAGTAGGTTTTACTATCCCCTTTTGCCAATAAGGAAACCAAGGTTAAGTAATTTTCCCAAGATAGGAGAGGGCACTCAGCCATGATTAGAATCTGGTTCTCTCTGACCACAACTAGGCATGTGCTGCCAACGACCTTGACAGGTGGTATATCATGCTGGTGTGCATCAGTGATTTACAGAAATGCCAATGCAATAGTCTGAAACTGTAAATGTAAGTTTTAGTACAAATCTAGCCCAAGAGTCCCTGTTTACCTTCCCTTGGTCTCTACTTTACTCACTTGACCCTCTTGAGTATACTATAGCAGCAATTAAAAAACTAGAAATATCATGGGGAAGAAGAAAACGTCACTCCCTTTGCTTACCTCACCAAAGGGTCCGTATCCCAAAATAGGGTTACCATTGAATATTTTGGAGCCTGTCTTTGCTTTCTTCCCCTGGGAATGGAGTAAAGAGAAAAGTTGTACAGTATTCAGACTTACCATTTTTCTTGGTGGAACAATGGAAAAGAATTATAAAATGTAGGGTTAAAGATCCTATAAATCAAAGCATACTTGTACTTAGATTATTTTTTTATCTTTTTACCCAGCTCTTGTTTGAAAGGTTCCATTTTTTTTTTTTGTTTGTAATGAAGATTCCTTTGCCATATCACACTGGCATAAGTATTATCATAAGCATGTTCCTCAGTTGCTAGGAGTCAGATTCTTGTTCTTAGACTATAGGAAAGACTTGTTATCACGACCTTGGACTGTGTTGGTGAAATATGTTCTTTCTGAAGATAACAGTCTCATTGAAAAATGAATATATACTTCCACAGGTTGAAGAAGAATTTCAGCTACTGCACCCTGCTGTAGCAAGAGCACTAATAAAAACCCTGAACCCATTACTCATGTATGAGAACAAAAGGAGCTTTATTGAAGATCAAATAAAAAGTATAAATAGTGAGTCAGGCAGCACATTAAATGAAGATTCCAACATTCTTTTTTGCTCATATTGCTTTTAAAGGTACTTGAGATGAAAGGTTTAATAGAATTCAACACAGTGACCTTGCAAAGCTTGATTTTCTATACTTGTGGATTCTAACTATTCACCTCAAAACTTCACTTCTCAACAAGATGTCTTTCTTCATTGTATTTTTCATGCCTGTCTATCTCAGTCTTAACCAGCAAAATATGTACTTTTATCTCTCAGGCCTTTCTGCATTGGATATTCATTCATTTACTTACTCACTCAATATGTGTTGAGTGCCTACTGATCCTGAGGATTAAAACAAGCAAGCAAGCAAGCAAACAAACAAAAACCTAGGTCTGCTCACAGTGTGCTCATTGTCTCAGAGGGGAGATAAACAAACAGAAATTTAGAAAATGATTTGGCAGAGTCAATGATTGAACATTATATTTTTCAAATAAAAAAGTAATTTCTTTAATTTCTAAAATTGATCTATTCCCCAGCTCTTCATCCAGCAGGGCCAAGAAAAACTCAGATCCAATATTTAATTGTATCTCAGACTCCTGGGGACCAAATAGTCTCTCCAAGATAATTCAGTCTCTTTGGGGATTCTGGTGCTCCTCTTTCCACTTGCTTTCCATCCCTCTGGCTTTCCTCTAAGAGCATCTAAGCACCTCAGGGAGGGGTTTCAAGTCTCAGAGAGACTGGGAAGAGAGATTCTAAGATCCACAATCCATAAATAAGTCCTGTTTTGATTTCTAGGTTTTCTGGTTGGGCCAATTTCTGGCCTTCCTTTTGCAGGTATTATTGATGAAGGTATGCTTTCTTTCTCTTGATGGTTAGGTCAGTGTTCACCCTGGTTCCCTAAGCCCCACTTTGACTCTATCCAGTATACCTCTCTCCATTTCAGCCCCCTGGGTTCAGCACCCCAGCACTAGGATCCTGTTTATAAGTCTCCTCATCCCTTGCCACAGCAATACCATACAAGTTCAATGGTTCAACTCAATTACTTTCCTCACTTCCTACCCCTCACACTGTGGGGCTTGTGAATTTCTGCATCTCTTCTATATACTAAAGGAGAGGAGGGAGTCTTCAGAGGGCTAACTCAGGCCTCACAAGCAAACTAAGCCTTTCCATCTTTTGTTTTTTTTTAATTTATTTTTTTAGATTTATTTATTTATTTGAGAGGAAGAGAGAGAGGAGAGTGGGGGGAGAGGCAGAGGGAGAGGGAGAGAGAATCTCAAACAGATTCCCTGCTGATTGTGATGCCCATCGTGGGGCTCAATCCCATGACCCTAAGATCATGACCTGAACCTAAATCAAGAGTCAGACACCAAATGACTGAGACACCCAGGCACCCCTGTTTTTTTCTTGATATAGCATAAAACTCTGTGAGGTTATCTCTTTCTGGAGTTCTAAATAGGAAATACAGGGAAAAGTTCTTGGAGCTGGGGGATATGGGGTGGGGTGCACTCTATGGGAAAATGCCTGAGAAACTGATTCTGACCATTTAACTCTTCTAATCTCTTTTTTTTTTTCATTTTCTTTCCACAATCTCTTACTCCAGAAGGTGGGATTTTTCACTTTCCTATATGGAAAGGACATATGTCTTCTGAATTCTCTCTACCCATGGGAATTTGATGCTCAGGTCAGCCTGTCCTGGCTCTTGATATTTTTAAAAGAGTAGAAAAAGTTAGAGATTTATTTTGCTCTCTCCACAATGCTTGGCTTCTAAGAATAATGTCATAAAAATTACTCAAAAATCCCATTTTTGGTAGCCAGTGGTTGAATATCATCTACTTTCTTTTCTGTTCCTATTTGCCATCTCTGGCAGATGGATATTTCTAAATAACTAGAAAGTTACATTCATGTAAATATAAAAGAAGGTTTACATTTTAATATTTATTATGTATTATATATATTTATTATATATTCTGACATTTGAAATAGATTATATATTTGTAGTTTTATATTATATGCTATTATATAACATTTTAAAATATATTATCTCCATTTTAAATGCATAAGCTACAATGGAAATACTAAGAAGGAACACATAACTGTACAGATGATTAGGGTAAAAGAAGCAAAAAAAATTAATTAAATTGCTAGAATTGGCTTTCTTTTGGGAAGCTAGAACAAGAGATACAATTAAGTTTCTTGCTATTATTATCTCTCGGGATTTTCACTGATAGAACACAAGTTTTCCATGGACAATGTTTAAAGTGTAGAGTCAAAAAAAAAAGTGTAGAGTCTATTCTAATAAGCCATTCAAACTGAAGGAAAACCAGATGGGGAAGTAAATGCAATTTAATTTAATTAATGAAGACCCTTTAGTGGCTATAGGACAACAAAAATCCATAAAGTCAACAAAAATCAAATAATATTATTAACATTGGATATTTTGGAATATATTTGGAAGCATGTCTGTGTGTGCAAGCACACGCACTCATAAAAGGCCTAGGGAAGAAGGATTACTGGTATTCCAGGTAGGGTCTAGTGATCCATTCAGTCATTGATACCCTGTACATCTCATTCTATGCCCAGCTGACACTGTTCTCCCTTTTCCGGTGTGAGCAGCAATTCAACCATGCTGCCCTCTAAGAAGTTTGACTAGTGAAGTTAGATGGTTAAACATTGTTGCATGAATAGAGTCAGGTTAAAATTCCCAATTCTCTTTGACGTTAATGATAAAACCTTGAGTATCCAAAACATAGACAACATTTCTGAAACTTATAGACACTCTTTAAGCAGACACAATGTTGCATGATTTCATATATTTTTTTGTTTAGTTGCCTCTGTATTTCAGGCAGGAGTAAACTAGTTAATAAATCTGTAGCATTCTAATAACAGAAGACAGACAAGTCTTAGATGGTCAAAGAATATTCCATTGACTTCTGTCATTGGTTGAATAAACAAGAGTTGGACTAGTTTTGGTTATCACAATCAGGCATCATTTATTACTATAGTTTATGCCGAAAAGAAAGTCACAGAAAAGCAGAAAAAAAAAAAACCCAGATCTTTTCTGACAATAAGGCAACATGTTTAAAATTTACCTTTCTTAAAAGGTATGAAAATAAACTACAACTAATGGAAAATTAACATTTTAAATTTATAAGAATACATGAACCTAAGCATAATTAAAACTAGAATTACAAAATGTTTAGAAAGTTATATTGACTTCTAGCAAACATGACAGGCTGAGCAGGCAAACCCCAAACCAAGGAAAAGGAATGCCTGAGCCAGAAAGGTGGTCCTGAAGAAGTCCCATGAAAAATAATTTGCACTGAGTTTTCCTCTGGAGATTTGATCCTCTCTTTGCTGTAAATTTTCTTAATTTTACTACGATTTGAAAAAATGTGGGCATGTTTTTATGCACCCACTTAGGATTTGATATGTTCCTTTTCATGTCTTTTTTCAGTTCTGGAAAATTTTTAGTTACTATCTCTACCATTGTCTTTCTCCCATTCTCTATGTTCCCTCTGTCTGGAATTTTTTTAAAAACATATATTGGAATTGGTGATTACATCCTTCATGTTCCTAACTTCTCTATCCTATATTGTATCTATCCCTCTGTATTGTGTTTTAATCCCTCAGCTGTTTTCCACTTTATGAGTTCTTTCTTCAGCAGGATCTGGTCTGTTGTTCAACCTATCTACTGAGTTACTTTACTTTGACAACTACCTATGTTAACTAGTTCTTTCTCACTCTCTCCTGTTTTTGCCTAATGATTTCTATCACCTCTTCTATTTTTTTTAAATACTCTGAACATATTTATTTAATCTCCCTTAGATTGCTTTATTATCTTTCTTTATGGTAAAAAATTTTCCCATTTATGCACCCAGTGCCTTCTGTAAAGTTGGTTTGCTCATTTTTAATGTTTGTGATATTATTATGAGTAAATACAAAAATAATCACTAAATCATTGTAATTAAAAATCAAGCTTGGCCAAAAATCTAGACAAAAATTACCTGGGAAAATCAGAGTGTGTAGTTAAATCATTCGAAGGCTTTTGCACTGTTTGGTAGGAAGATATAGATAATGATTAATTTTAAACTGCTAAATTAAGTTAAATTGAGTTTATATGTTACAAATCTGAGGTTAACCACTAAAAGAATATAAATACATGTATAATTCTGAAACCACAAAAGGAAAATGAAGAATTAAGAAAATTCAATAAAATCAATAGAATGCAAAAAAATCCCCAAGAAAATATAGAGAAGCATGGTAAATAAAAAACACAAAACCAAGTATATAGTACTCAAAATATTACAAACAGATTTAAATTAATTATTAAAAGTCAGAATTGGTCAGACAATATTTAAAGGAAATCTCCAGAAATATGATACCAACAAATGATACACTTAAAGTAAATTATACCAAGAAGATAAATGAGTCCTGAGGATGTAATGTAGCATGGTGACTATAGTTAACAATATTATATTTTATACTTGAAAGTTCCTGAAAGAGTAAATTTTAAAAGTTCTCATCAGGAGAAAAAAATTGTAACTAAGTGTGATGATGGATGTTAATTAAATTTAGTTTAATCATTTCACAGAATATACCTGTATCAAATCATGTTTTATTTCTAAAACTAATACATAATTTTTTAAAATTATATCTCAGTTTAACAAAGAGTAAATTATAACTGAAGACTAAAAAATAAAAGGATAGAAATATTAATAAAGGAAGGAATTAAATAAAATCTGGTTTAGTCACATGACAAAATACCATACAGCGGCTAAAAACAAATGATCTCTCCATATCAAGATGTATAAATATGTCAATCTTTCTATAGGTCCATTAGCATAGTTTTTAAAAATTGAGTATAAAAGGCAAAAGATGCAGAAGTACACATCAGTAAGGGAGTATTATAACGACTTCAATAAGTGCTTTAAAAACATAAAATAATACTGTATATTGTTCATGAGTTTGTAGATTTGTAGATTTAAAAGTGTAGAGTTGACAGAGTTCACATCAAGTTCATGGTAATGGTTGCCTCTATGAAAGGAAGGAGAAAAAGTATCATGGAACAAGAAACAGAGATAACTTCAACTTCGTGTTTCATTTTTTTTGCCAAAAAATAAGAAAAAGTAAAAAAAAAATAAATACACTATTTAATAAAGTAGTAATAATAGATATATTATTATTAAAAAACACATTTTATGGGCCAGAAGTATATAATATCAATTATATAATTTATTTAAGAAAAAAGAGAATAGAAGGAACTTATAATAATTGATAAAAAACATAAAAAATTATAAGAGAATTTATCCTATAATTCTATGTAAATAACTACAAAGTAAATAAGCAATGTTTTAGGAAAATAAAAATAAATCAACCCTAGAAGATGTAGAAATATTTACTAGGTCAAAATTCATGGAATAAATAAAGAAATTTATTGAATAGTTGTCCTTTCAAAAGATACTGGAGCCAAGTAATTTTATGGGTGCATGCATCCAAACATGCAGGGAACAAATAATTCTGGGCTATTTAAATTATTCTAGAACATAGAGAAAGAGGGAATGTTTCCAATTTCTTTGTTTATATTGAGAGATAATAAAACTCTGATACCAAAATTTTACAGAGAGAGCACAAAAACCAAAGGACTCATCAATTTCCTAAATAAAATATTAACTAAACAACCTAAAATATTTCTTAAAAGACTAAGCTATAATGACTAAGCAGGATTTGTCCTAAGAATGGAGAGGGTTTTTTTTTTTTTACTATTATTATGTTATGTTAATCACCATACATTACATCATTAGCCTTCGATGCAGTGTTCCACGATTCATTTGCGCACAACACCCAGTACTCCACGCAGCACATGCCCTGAATGGAGTCGTTTGATATTAGATATGTATTACCATTCTTCTTCAAAAGAAAAGCATCAGAAGAGATACTGAAGAGGCATTTAATACAATTCAGCGTCTATTCTCAATAAAGCTTTAAAAATAAGATTAGAGAGTAACTTTTTTAAAACAGATTTTATTTATTTATTTGACAGAAAAAGAAATAGCGAGAGCAGGAACACAAGCAGGGGGAGTGGGAGAGGGAGAAGCAGGCTTCCCGTGAAGCAGGGAACCGGATCCCAGGACTCCCGGATCCTGACCTGAGCCGAAGGCAGACACTTAACGACTGAGCCACCCCGGCACCCCTAGAGAGTACATTTTTAACATGGTAAGATGCACAGCTTAAAATAATTGAACAATATCATGCCTCCTGATGTAACTCTACAGAAATTCCCATCAAAGTCAGGAATAATGAAAAGTGCCTATGGTCATGAAGATTGTGTAAGACTGTCCAGGAAATGCCAGCTAACACAATTAAATAAGAAAACTATGTAATGGTTTAATAATATTGGAAAGAGGAAGCAAATTTATCAAATGTTATAAAATGATATGATTGTCCACTTGAATACCCTGAGAAAATCAACAGAAAAAAACCCTTAAAATCAATGCATTCAATAACGTAGCCAGTTAGAAATTAAATATTAGAATTTCCATAGTTTTCCTACATTCCAAATATAGTCAGGGGCACCTGCATGGTGCAGTCTGTTGACCATCCAGCTTTTGATTTCAGTTCAGGTCATGATCTCAAGGGTTGTGAGATTGAGCCGCACGTTCGGATTTGTGCTCAGTGGGGAGTCTGCTTGAGATTTTCTCTCCCTCTCCCTCTGCCCCCCCCACTCATGCTCTCTCTTTCTTTCTAAAACAAACAAACAAACAAACAAATAAATAAATATTAAAACAAACAAGTATAGTCAGATATAATATACAACGTTAAATAAAATACCCTAATCATAATGGTAATAAAATGTCAAATCCCTAAGGATAAAATGAAAAAGAAATGTATAGGGCTTACAAAAGGCAAACTCTAAACCACTCTTGAAGGACATCAAAGGAGACTTGCTTTGAAGAGAGCCATAACACATCCCCAGATGAGGCCAACTCAATGTGGTAAAAATGTCGACTAGTCCTAAATTAATCAGTAAATTTTATGTAGTCAACAAAAATTACTTTTTTTTCAATTTGCCAAAATTGCTTTAGAGTTAAGCCAAAACAAAGGTACAAGAAAGTCCAATTTTCTATAGGGTATTCTGGCAAATTGTATTAAAAAATTGTCTGCTTTGACATAATAATTCAGCTTTTAGAAATAAATCCCTAAAACATAAGCAGGAGCATAACAATCTATACACAAGAATATCCATAATAGCACTTTTTATAATGCAAAAATGTGGAAAGAACCAAATAATCAGATAATGACTAAATATATTATAAATTTAATTAACTACTATGCAACTATTAAAATAATGAAGTCATTGGAGTATACTGGTTTAGGATGATGTTCACAATGTAGGAGTTTTTTGTTGTTATTTTTAAATTTTAATTCCAGTATAGTTAACATACAGTGTAATATTAGTTTCAGGTGTAAAATATAGTGGTTCAATAATTCCATACATCACTCCGTGCTCATCACAAATGCACTCCGTGATCCCTATCACCTATTTTACTCATTCCCCCACCCACCTCCCCTCTGGTAACCATCAGTTTGTTCTCTATAGTTAAGAGTCTGTTTCTTGGTTTGCTTCTCTTTTTTCCCCCTTTGTTCATTTGTTTTGTTTCTTAAATTCCACATATAAGTGAATTCATATGGTATTTGTCTTGTTCTGACGGAAATTTCACTTAGCATAATACTCTAGCTCTATCCATGTCCTTGCAAACACACACACACACACACACACACACACACACACATCTTCTTTATCTGTTCGTCTATCAATGGACACTTGGACAGCTCCCATACTTTGGCTATTACAAATAATGCTGCTATAAACATAGGGATGCATGAATACCTTCAAATTAGTGTTTTTGTACTTTTTGAGTAAAGACCCAATAGTGCAATTACTGGATTGTAGGGTAGTTCTTTTTTTAACTTTTTGAAGAACTTCCATATTGTTTTCCATAGTAGCTGCACCATTTCATATTCTCACCAACAGTGCAAGTGGGTTCCTTTTTCTTCACATGCTTGCCAACTCTTGTTCCTTGAGTCCACTCTGACACATGTGAGGTGATATCTCATTGTAATTTTGATTTACATTTTCCTGATGATGATTGATATTGAGCATCTCACGTGTCTGTTGGCCATTTGGGTATCTTCTTTGGAGAAATGTTCATGTCTTCTGCACATTTTTAAATTAGATTTATTGGGGGGGGTGTTGAGTTGTATAAGTTCTTCATATATTTTGGATACTAGTCCTTTATTGGATATGTCATTTGCAATTAATCTTCTCCCATTCTGTAGGTTACCTTTTAGTTTTGTTGACTGTTTCCTTTGCTGTGCAGAAGCTTTTTATTTTGATGTAATCCTTATAGTTTATTTTTGTTTTTATTTCCCTTGCCTTGGGAGACTTTTCTAGAAAAAATATTGCTATGGGCAATGTCAGAAATTACTGTCTGTTCTCTTCTAGGATTTTTATGGTTTCAGGTCTCACATTTAGGTCTTTAATCTATTCTGAATTTATTTTTGTGTATGCTGTGAGAAAGTGGTCTAGTATCCTTCTTTTGCATGTAGCTGTCCAGTTTTCCCAATGCCATTTTGTTGAAGAGACTGTCTTTTTTCTATTACATATTCTTTCCTCTTTTGTTGAAGATTAATTGACCATATAACTGTGGGTTTCTTTCTGGGTTTTCTATTCTTTTCCATTGATCTATGTGTCTATTGTGCCAGTACCATACTGTTTTGATGACTATAGCCTTGTCGTATAACTTGGAGTCTGGAATTGTGGTACCTCCAGCTTTGCTTTTCTTCTTCAAAATTGCTTTGCTTACATGGGGTCTTTTGTGGTTCCATATAGATTTCAGGATTTTTTGTTCTAGTTCTGTGAAAAATGCTGTTGTATATTGATAGGGATTGCATTAAATGTGTAGATTGCTTTGGGTACTATAGACATTTTAATAATACTTGTTCTTCTAATCCAGGAGTATGGAATGTCTCCATTTCTTTGCGTCATCTTCAATTTCTTTCATCAATGTTTTATTATTTCACAGTGCAAGTCTTTCACTTCTTTGGCTAGGTTTATTCCTAGGTATCTTATTATTTTTGGTGCAATTGCAAATGGGATTGTTTTCTTAATTCCTTTCTGCTGCTTCATTATTAGTGTACAGAAATGCAACAGATTTCTGCACATTGATTTTGTATCTTGTGACTTTACTGAATTCATTTATCAATTCTAGGAGTTTTTTTGATGGAGTCCTTAGGGTTTTCTGTATATAGTATCATGTCTTCTGCAAATAGTGAAAGTTTTGCTTCTTCCTTACCAATTTGGATGCATTTTATTTCTTTTTGTTGTCTGATTGCTGTGGTAGCACTTCCAGTACTATGTTGAGCAAAAGTGGACATCCTTGTCTTATTTCTGACCTTAGGGGAGATCTCTCAGTTTTTCCCCATTGAGTATGATGTTGAGTGTTGTTTTTTCATATGAGGCCTTTATTATTTTGAGCTATGTTCCCTCTAAACCTACTTTGAGGGCTTTTATCATGAATGATGTTGTATTTTGTCAAATGCTTTTCCTGCTGATGTTAAGATGATCGTGTAGTTTTTATCTTTCCTCTAATTGATGTGCTGTATTGTGTTGATTGATATGCAAATATTGAATAACCTTGTATCCTGGTGAATGATTTTTTTAACATATTGTTGGATTCTATTTGCTAGTATTTTGTTGAGGATTTTCACATTTATGTTCATCAGAGATATTGATTGGTAGTTCTCTTTTTTTGTGTGTGGTACTTTTATCTGGTTTTGGTGTCAGGGTGATACTTGAGTCATAAAATAAATATGTTAAGTTTCCTTCTTCTATTTTTTGGAATAGTTTGAGTAGAATAGGTATTAACTCTTCTTTACATGTTTGGTAGAATTCACCTGTGAAACCATCTGGTCTTGGATTTTTGGGGTTTTTTGGGGAGCTTTTTGATTACTGATTCAATTTCATTGCTGGTAATCGGTCTGCTCAAATTTTCTATTTCTTCCTGCTTCAGTTTTGGTAGATTATAGGTTTCTAGGAATTTATATCCATTTCTTCTAGGTTGTCCAATTTGTTGGTGTATAATTTTTCATAATATTCTCTTACAATACTTTGTATTTCTGTGGTGTTGGTTGCTATTTCTCCTCTTTCACTGGTGATTTTATTTATTTGCATTCTCTCTCTCTCTCTCTGTATGAGTCTCACTAGAGGTTTATCAATTTTGTGATCTTTTCAAAGAACCTGCTCCTGGTTTCATTAATCTGCTCTATTGTTTTTTGTTTTTTTAGTTTCTATATTATTTATTTCTCCTCTAATCTTTATTTCCTTCCTTCTGCTGATTTGGGGTTTTGTTTGTTGTTCTTTTTTTATCTCTTGTATGTGTAAGGTTAGGTTGTTTATTTGAGATTTTTCTTGCTTCCTGAGTTAAGCCTGTATTACTATAAACTTCCCTCTTAGAACTGCTTTTGCTGTTCTGAAAAGTTTTGGACCATTGTGTTTTCATTTTTGTTTGTTTCCATGTACTTTTTTATTTCTTCTTTGATTTCCTGGTTCACCCATTCATTATTTAGTAGCATGTTATTTAACCTCCATATATTTGTGGCCTTTCCAGATTTTTTTCTTTTGGGTGATTTCTAATTTCATAGTGTTGTAGTCAGAAAGGATGTATGGTAACTTTGATCTTTTTGAATCTGTTAAGACTTGTTTTGTGGCCTAGTATGTGATCTATTCTAGAGAATGTTCCATGTGCACCTGAAAATAATGTGTATTCTTCTGTTTTAGGATGGGATATTCTGACTATATCTGTTAAATCCATATGGCCCAGCATGTCATTCAAAGCCACTGTATCCTTGTTAATTTTCTCTGTGGATGATCTGCCCATTGATGTAAGTGGAGTGTTAATGTCCTCTACTATTATTGAATTATTATCGATTAGTTCCTTTATGTTTGTTAGTAACTGTTTTATGTATTTGGGTGTTCCCATGTTGGGTGCATATATATTTACAATTATTATATCTTCTTATTGTCCCCTTTATTATTATTTAGTGTCCTTCTTTGTCTTTTTTTTAATGGCCTTTGTTTTAAAGTCTGTTTTGTTCAATGTTAAGTATTGCTACTCCAGCTTTCTTTTAACATTTGCATAATAAATGTTTCTTCATCCCCTTATTTTCAATCTGCAGGTGTCTTTAGGTCTGAAATGAATCTTGTAGGCATCAAATAGATGAGTCTTGTTTTTTAATCCACTGTCACTCTATGTCTTCTGATTGGAGTATTTAGTCCATTTACATCAAAAGTAATTATTGATAGATATTTATTATTGCCATTTTGTTACTTGTTTTGTGCTTGTTTTGGATCAGTTTTTCTCTGATCCTTTCATGGTGTGCTGGTTTTATTTAGTGATATACTTGGATTCCTCACTCTTTATTTTGTGCATATATATTACCTTTTTTTGATCTTTGGCTACCATTCAGTTTATATATAACATTATAATGCATATGATGCATATAACTGCATGTAGCAGTCTATAGTAAGCTGATGGCTGCTTAATTTTGAACTCATTCTTTACTCCTCTATGCTCCACATTTCAAATATTTGGTATCATATTTTAATCCTTTCATTTCGTGCTTCTCTTGACTTATTTTACAGACATATTTATTTTGTTGTTATTTTTCCAAAGTTTTTATTTTTCATTTATTTGAGAGATTGAGAGAGTGAGAGAGAGAGAGAGAGCACAAGTGGGAGGAGGACCAGAGGGAGAGGGAAAAGCAGACCCCCGCTGAGCAGGGAGCCTGATGTGGGGCTCTATCCCAGGACCCTGGGATCATGACCTGAGCCAAAGGCAGACGTTTAACCAACTGAGTCACTCAGGTGCCCCTGTTTTTACTTTTGTGCTTCCTATTTTTCTTACTCTTACTTATGCTTTTTGTTTTCCACTCATAGAATCCTCCTTAACATTTCTTGTAGTGTTGGTATAGTGGTCAGGAATTTTTTTTTAATTTAATTAATTAAATTTAATTATGTTATGTTAGTCACCATACAGTACATCATTAGTTTTTGATGTAGTGTTCCATGATGCATTGTTTTCATATAACACCCAGTGCTCCATGCAGTACATGCCCTCCTTAATACCCATCACTGGGCTAACCCATCCCTCCCTCCACCCCAAAACCCTCAGTTTGTTTCTCAGAGTCCATAGTCTCTCTGGTTCATCTCCCCCTCTGGTTTCACCCCCTTTCATTTTTCCCTTCCTTCTCCTAATGTCCTCCATGCTATTCTTTATGTTCCACAAATAAATGAAACCATATGATAATTGACTTTCTCTGCTTGACTTATTTCACTTAGCATAATCTCCTCCAGTCCCATCCATGTTGATGCAAAAGTTGGGTATTCATCCTTTCTGATGGCTGAGTAATATTCCACTGTATATATGGACCACATATTCTTTATCCATTCATCTGTTGAAGGGCATCTCAGCTCTTTCCACAGTTTGGCTATTGTGGACATTGCTGCTATGAACATTGGGCTACATATGGCCCTTCTTTTCACTACATCTGTGTCTTTGGGGTAAATATCCAGTCGTGTAATTGTTGGGTCATAGGGTAGCTCAATTTTTAATTTTTTGAGGAACCTCCACACTGTTTTCCAAAGTGGCTACAACAACTTGCATTCCCACCAACAGTGTAAGAGGGTTTCCCTTTCTCCACAACCTCTCCAACATTTGTTATTTCTTGCCTTGTCAATTTTTGCCATTCTAACCGGTGTTAGGTGGTATCTCAATGTGGTTTTGATTTGAATTTCCCTAATGGCTAAAGATGATGAACATTTTTTCATGTGTCTGTTAGCCATTTGTATGTCTTCTTTTGAGAAGTGTCTGTTCATGTCTTCTGCCCATTTTTTGACCTGATTATTTGTTTTTTGGTGTTGAGTTTGAGAAGTTCTTTATAGATCTTGGATATCAGCCCTCTGTCTGTAATGTCATTTGCAAATATCTTCTTCCATTCTGTGGGTTGCCTCTTTATTTTGTTGACTGTTTCCTTTGCTGTGCAGAAGGTTTTTATCTTGATGAAGTCCCAAAAGTTCATTTTTGCTTTTGTTTCCCTTGTCTTTGGAGATGTATCTTGAAAGAAGTTGCTGTGGACGATGTCAAAAAGGTTACTGCCTATGTTCTCCTCTAGGATTTTGATGGATTCCTGTCTCACATTGAGGTCTTTCATCCATTTTGAGTTTAACTTTGTGTATGGTATTAGAGAATGGTCGAGTTTCATTCTACTGTATATAGCTGTCCAATTTTCCCAGCACCATTTATTGAAGAGACTGTCTTTTCATTGCATATTTTTTCCTGCTATGCTCTGGGTAGCATAGACATTTTAACAATGTTTATTCCATGTTTATTCCATTCCATGAGCATGGAATGTTTTTCCATCTTTTTGTATCTTCTTCAATTTCTTTCATGAGTGTTCTGTAGTTCCTAGAGTATAGATCCTTTACCTCTTTGGTTAGGTTTATTCCAAGATATCTTATGGTTTTTGGTGCTATTGTAAACAGAATTGTTTCTCTAATTTCTCTTTCTACATTTGCATTGTTAGTGTATAAGAAAACAATTGATTTCAGTGCATTGATTTTTTTATCCTGTCACATTACTGAATTGCTGTATGAGTTCTAGTAATTTGGGGGTGGAGTCTTTTGGATTTTCCACATAAAATATCATGTCGTCTGCGAAAAGAGAGAGTTTGACTTCTTCTTTGCCAATTTGAATACCTTTTATTTCTTTTTGTTGTCTGATTGCTGTTGCTAAGACTTCTAGTACTATTTGAACAGTAGTTGTGAGAGTGGGCATCCTTGACGTGTTCCTGATCTTAAGGGAAAGACTCTCAGCTTTTCCCCACTGCGGATGATATTCACCGTGGGTTTTTCATAGATGGATTTTATGAACTTGCGAAATGTTCCCTCTATCCCTATACTCTGAAGAGTTCTAATCAGGAAAGAATGCTGTATTTTGTCAAACGCTTTTTCTGCATCAATTGAGAACACGATATCATTCTTCTCTCCCCTCTTATTAATGTGTTCTATCACATTGATTGATTTGCAAATGTTGAACCACACTTACATCACGGGGATAAATCCCACTTAGTCATGGTGGATGATCCTTTTAAATATATAGTTGGATCCTATTAGCTAGGATTTTGTTGAGAATTTTGGAATCCGTATTCATCAGGGATATGGGTCTGAAATTCTCCTTTTTCATGGGGTCTTTGCCTGGTTTGAGGATTAAGGTAATGCTGGCCTCCTAGAATGAGTCTGGAAGCTTTCCTTCTGCTTCTATTTTTTGAAACAGCTTCTGGAGAATAGGTATTATTTCTTTTTTGAATGTTTGGTAGAATTCCCCAGGGAATTCATCAGGCCCTGGACTCTTGTTTTTTTGGGAGGTTTTAGATCACTGCTTCAATCTCGTTACTGGTTATTGGCCTATTCAGGTTGTCAATTTCTTCCTGTTTGAGTTTTTGGAGTTTATAGGTTTCCAGGAAGGCATCCATTTCTTCCAGATTGCTCAATTTATTGGCATTTGGTTGTTGATAATAATTTCTTTTTAAAAATATTTTATTTATTTATTTGACAGAGAGAGACACAGAGAGAGAGGGAACACAAGCAGGGGGAGGGAGAGAGGGAGAAGCAGGCTTCCCTCTGAGCAGGGAGCCTGATATGGGGCTCAATCCCAGAACCCTGGGATCATGACCTGAGCCGAAGGCAGCCGTTTAACTGACTGAGCCACCCCGGCGCCCCTTGATAATAATTTCTAATAATTGTTTCTATTTCCTTAGTGTTAGTTGTGATTTCTCCCCTTTCATTCATAATTTTATTCATTTGGATCCTTTCTCTTTTCTTTTGGATAAGTTTGGTCAGTGGTTTATCGATCTTATTAATTCTTTCAAAGAACCAGCTTCTAGTTTCTTTGATCTGCTCTATTGTGTTTCTGGTTTCTAATTCATTGATCTCTGCTCTAATCTTAATTATTTCTCTCCTAATGTGTGGCTTAGGCATTGTTTGTTGCTTTTTCTCTAGTTTTTAAGGTGTAAAGTTAGTTGGTGAATTCAGGATTTCTCTATTTTTTCAAGTGAGGTTTGGATGGCTATGTATTTTCCCCTTAGGACTAGTCACCTTTGCAGTATGCCATAGGTTTTAGATTGATGTGTTTTCGTTCTCATTGGTTTCCATGAATTGTTTACGTTCTTCTGTGATTTCCTGGTTGACCCAAACATTTTTGAGCAGAGTGGTCTTTACCTTCCAAGTGTTTGAATTTCTTCCAAATTTTTTCTTGTAATTGAGTTCCAGTTTTAAAGCATTATGGTCTGAGAATATGCAGGGAATAATCTCAATCATTTGGTATTGGTTAAGACCTGATTTGTGACTCAGTATGTGGTCTATTCTGGAGAAAGCTCTGTGTGTGCTCAAGAAGAATGAGTGTTTTGTTGTTTAAGTGTGGATTGTTCTGTATATATCTATGAGGTCCATCTGGTCCAGTGTGTCATTCAAAGCTCTTGTTTCTTTGTTGATTTTCTGCTTAGATGATCTGTCTATTGCTGAGAGTGGAGTATTGAGGTCTCCTACAATTAACGTATTATTATCAATATGATTCTTTATTTTGGTTAACAGTTGGCTTATGTAGTTGGCTGCTCCCATGTTGGGGGCATAGATATTTACAATTGTTACAATTCTTGTTGGATAGATCCTTTAAGAATGATATAGTGTCCTTCTGTGTCTCTAACTACAGTCTTTAGCTTAAAATCTAACTTGTCTAAGAATTGTTACCCCAGCTTTCTTTTGAGGTCCGTTGGCATGGAAGATGGATCTCCATCCCTTCACTTTCAGTCTGGATGTATCTTTAGGTTCAAAATGAGTCTCTTGTAGACAGCATATGGATGGGTCCTGTCTTTTTATCCAATCTGCAACCCTGGGCCATTTTACAGGAGCATTTAGGCCATTCACGTTGAGAATGGTTATTGAAAGATATGAATTTATTGTCATCATGTTGCCTGTGAAGTCCTTGTTTCGATAGATTGTCTCTGTAAATTTGTTCTATATCATTCTTGGGTCTTTCTCCTTTTATAGAACCCCCCCTTAATATTTCTTGCAGGGCCGGCTTAGTGGTCACATATTCTTTCAGTTTCTGATGTTCTTGGAAGCTCTGTATCTCTCCATCTATTCTAAATGACAGCCTTGCTGGATAAAGTATTCTTGGCTGTATGTTCTTCTCATTTAGTACCCTGAATATGTCTTCCCAGCCCTTACTGGCCTGCCAGATCTCTGTGGATAGGTCTGACATTATTCTGATGTTCCTCCCTCTGTACATAAGGGATCTCTTCCCCCTAACTGCCCTTAAGATGGTTTCCTTGGTTCTAAGATTTGCGAGTTTTACTATTACATGCTGGGGCGTTGGCCTGTTTTCCTTGATCTTGGGAGGGGTCCTCTCTGCCTCTAGAACATTCCCCAGATGGAGGACATTCCTCATTCCCCAGATTAGGGAAGTTCTCAGCTACAATTTGCTCAAATATATCTTTTAGTCCCCTCTGGGATCCCAATAATTCTGACATTGGACCATTTCATGGTGTCACTTATTTCTCTGTTTTCATGGATTTGGAGTTGTTTCTCCCTGGCCTCCTCTTTAACCTTCTTCTCTATCAGTTGTTCTTCTAGATCACTAATTCATTCTTCTGCTTTGCTTACCCTAACTGTTAGATTATCTGGATTAGATTGGATCTCAGTGATAGCATTTTTAAATTCTGCCAGTTCAGCTTTCATTTCTGCCCTTAGAGTCTCTATGTTGCCATTAATCGATTTCTCCATTCTAGCTATTGTCTTCATAACTGTTACCCTGAAGTCCATTTCCGACATCTTGTTTATATCTGTATCCATTTGTAAATCTGTGGCAGAAGTCACAGTCTCTGAGTTTTTCTTATTTTGGGGGTTCTTCCTCCTAGTCATTCTGTTGAGGGGTGGTTGAATGAATGTACAGAGTCTAAATTATTGACCACAGTCCAAGCAAGATGCACCTGTTTTATAGGGACCTTAGGATTGTCGGCCTCTTGTTCTCCCAGCCTGTCTTCTGGGGGAGGGGCCTGCAGCACTGTTACTTGGGCAACCCTGTTTGGGCAGAGTTGCCCTGCCCCCTGTGGCAGGGGATGGGCTTAGTGAAAACCGGTTTTTGGGGGGCTTTTGTCCTCTGGTGGCTTTCCCTGGTGACTTTCCACGTCTCTTCTGAGAGTTAGAGCAGAAAAGACCATTTCCAACCCTCTGCCTCAGAGCAGAGAGATCACAGTCTGTTCTTCAGTGAGCTCTCCAGGCCACACTATCTCCATTTCTGTCTGTGCTGCTAAAAACTGCAGTGTCCTGGGTTTTACGCCCCTCAGTAGGGCTCCCAGTCCTCGCCTCCAGGTCGGGGCATGGGGCACATCTCTGCCCTTTGTGCTTCTAAAACCGCCAGCCACCCCCAGTTTGCATGTGCAGCCCCGCCACTCCAGGTTTCAGTCTGGGGGGCTGCCCTAAAGTCCTTTCCCCACTGCTGCCGGTCTGTGAGTCTGCCCTGTCCCCAGCGCAGGAGGCTTTCACTCACCAGCAGGGCAGGATCCCCATGGCTCCCTCCCCCTTCCGTTTATCTCCTGATATCTGCCTGCGGAATCATGGCTCCTGGCTTCATGTTGCCTGTGAAGTCCTTGTTTCTATAAATTGTCTCTGTAAATTTGTTCCATATGAGGTATGGCTTCATACCTCAAAACCAACCGCCTGTGATATTCTGTTTGTAGAGATCCAGATCTATATTCTTACATCTCCAGCTGATTTCGTGGGTTTTCAGAGTGGTCTAGTAGATATCCAGCTCAATTGAGGGGACTGGTTGGAATAGGGTCCCCTACTCCTCTGCCATCTTTTCCTCCTCCAGCCATGAATTCTTTTAAGTTTTGTTTTTCTGGGAAAGTTTATCTTTCCTTCTATTCTGAATGATAGCCTTGCTGGATAAAGTAAACTTGGTTGCTGATATTTTCCTTTCTGCACTTTGAATACATCATGCCACTCTCTTCTGGCCTGAAAACTTTCTTCTGAAAAATCAGCTGATAGCTTTATGGGGTTTCCCTTTTATGTAACCATCTTCTTTTCTCTTGCAACCTTTAAAATTCTTTATCACTAATTTTTGACCATTTTAATTACTATGTGTCTTGGTGTGGACCTCCTTGGGTTGTATCTCTGTGCCTCCTGAATCTGGATCTCTGTTTGTCTCCCCAGATCTTGGAAGTTTTCAGCTATTATTCCTTCAAATACATTTTCTTCCCACCTTTCTCTCTCCTCTCCTTTTGGGAACCATACAATTCAAATGTTATTACCCTTCATGGAGACACTGAGTTCTCTATGTCTATTCTCATTATGCAATATTCATTCATCTCTCATCTGTTCAGCTTGTTTGCTTTCCATTACTCCATCATCCAGGTCACTGATATGTTCCCCTGCTTCTTGTAGCTCACAATTTATTTCATATATTGTATCTTTAATTTCATTTATTGAGTTTTTCATCTCTTATACGATATTTTTTTATCACTTTGTCAGGGATCTCACTGATGTTATCCCCCTTTTCTAAAGTCCAGTGAGTATCTTTATGATCATTACTTTAAATTCCAAATAAGGCATATTTTGTCTACCTCTCTGCGTTTGTTTCTCTGCATTAGGAAAGTCAACTACATCTGCTCTTGAAAGTAGTGGCTTTATAAAGAAGGGGTCCTGTAGTGCCCTGCAGTCTAGGTTCACCAGAACCTGGCACTTCAGGGGAGTCTCATATGTGTGTTACTTGTGTCCACTATTGTGTTTGAGTCACTTTTCCTTTCAGTCCAGACATCTGTCTGCTGTGGACTGTGCTTGCTTTCTTTGTTGTCAGTGAGACCCAGACAGGCCATCTCTGAGGGGGTGTGACAGCAGAAGGGCCCAGGGGCAGGATGGAAGTGTAGCAAAATTTGCACTGAACTGCTAGTCCTAGGTCAGATCCCCCACAGCCTGGTGGCTGCCACGGGTGCAGTGTGCAGTGGCAATGTTGGCAGTCAGGGCCACTGGTGGTGGGGATGTGTACAGTGTCTGTACACCCAGTGGCTGAGCCAGGTGCATGCAGCACACTATCAAAATTAGTGCTAAGCCATTAGTCCTATGCCATATTCCCTAAAGCAAGGTGGCCACTAGGGGTGTGACATGGAGGCAGCAGCTTGACGGGGCATATACAGTGTTAGCAAATTTGTGTTGAGTCCAAAGCCAAGGCCAGCAGGCTTGGAGTGGGCAAGTCCTCAGGAGAACTCATGGGTGGGGTGCACTGCTTGCAGGTTACTAGCTAGTGTCTGTGCAGTGCTATCTCCCACAGATGGCTCTGTGTTTATGCTGAGGGGTAGGGGAGGAAAATGGCACCTGCCAGCTCCTTTTTTCCTGGAGAAGTTCCCCAACTCACTCCAAAATCGGTATAAACAGATGTCTCTCATGTTGTACAAACTGTGGCTTCCATGTTGCTTCTCCTTAGGCTGTTGTCTCTTTATGGGCAAGACCTGGTTATCACCTTCCTGTCTCGTCCAGGCCTATGTCATCTGACTTATGAAACTCCAGGCTCCAAGTCCTGCTGGATATACAAACTCACAAAATTTAGCCCCTTTGGTTTTTCAAGGCCAGATGTTATGGGGATTCGTTTTCTGCATGTGGGCTCCCTGGTGCTTTCCCGTCTCCACACCTGCAGGTCTTTCCCTCCTGTGGGCAGCCCTCAACCACTATTTCTGCCCTTCCTAAACTCTCTGATGCAGCTTCTTCTCTACATTTAGTTGTGGCAATTGTTCTGCCAGTCTTCAGATCATTCTCTGGTTTATTTACTCAGATGTGAATGGTATCTAATTGGCACCATGGGAGGAAATGAGCTTAGGGTCCTCCTACTCTTCCATTTTCTCAAGCTTCTCTCCACAATGTAGGAATTTTTTGAAAAATTGGGCAAAAATATTTATAAACGATATATTTGTTTGCATAAAAATGAGATAAGAAGAAAGCACACAAAATATTGAGTAGTCATATTTAAGTGTTGGGATCTTTTAGTGATTTTAATTGTCTTATTTTTTGTTTGGTTGTTGTTTATTTATGCAAAATTACATACATTTCTTGTATTATAAACTATAAATAAAAGTCAAATAAAGCAAATAAAAAGAAACCATTCTATAGCTATAGGAAACTAAGCAATATCATAATGTCAGTTTTCCTCTCTTTCCTTGATATCACTTGCCTCCATTCTTTCTCCACTTCCTGGACTACTGCAGCAATTTTCTAACTGTTTATTTTGTGGCCAATACCTCTCTAATCTGCCAAGAAAGTGGATTTCCTAAATTGCAAATATAATCATATCTGCCTCTTTTAACATTATCCAGTGGTTCTTCATTGCCTACATTACCTTTATGCCTTTATTACCTTCTGCTTCACATATCAGAACCTATGCCATTTACTTGTCTATAATGGTCGTACCACCTACTTTGCTTAAGATTAGCTTTTACTCATTCTTCAGGTGTCAGTTTCAAAGTCATTTCTCACAAGAGTTCTTCCTGGACTTAAAGAAAATTTCTATTCCTCATGTCCTTTTCTCTATTCTCCATCTTAGCCCTCACATTTTTTCTTTATAAGCACTTATAATTAGTAATTGTTTTATACATTTATTTACATAGTACTTTGAAAATCTGTCTCCATCACTATAAAGTAGTCTTTGGGCAGGCATAAACTGAACGTACCCTGTTCACTATTCTGAGTTTGTTTAATAAATGAATATATGAATGAACCTTATTGCAAATGGTGCTAGCTTCAGCTTTCCAAAGGTATCAAGCTATTTCAGCCTCTACCTTCAAATGTTCGGTTTCCTCTCTCTGAAGCATTCATATCCTTCTCTGGAAACTCTGGTGAGTTTCCATATTTCATGACTCAGTTCAAGCTTTATTTCTTTTAAGAAAGCCTGGTAGAGTTGACTACACATATCTTTGTGCCCTGCTGAATCATAGTTCACCCTCTTAGAATCTGTCATTCTGATTGCTTTTAGTAGCTTACATGTCAATTGCCCCTACTAGAATGTACATTTCTATTGGGCAGGGATTGGCTCTTACTCATTTCTATTTTCTCAGTGTTTAGCTCAACATATAGTTGGCACTTAGAGATTGACTGGAGCTGATTAGATGAATGCATAAATGAGGTTCCCTGAAATGCTTCATAAAACTTGTAATTCACCCTTTCATTTTATGTCAAATGATTCTTATTAAAATCTACTGCAAGATTATTTAGTTTATAGTAGGGCAAAAAAAGCAAGAGCTTTCCAAATGAATCTTTGAAGGACATTTCATCTCTCCATAATCAATGGGATTTGTTAAAATAACATCCATGGTCTTTAACCAATACCACCAAAACAACAACAAGAAATGACAGTTGAAATAAAGCTTAATTCACTGACATCACCAACCTCAGCCAAGTACCATACTATGTTGCAGCTGTATGGCCCTTTGAAAGGATTTAAATTGGGCATAGTTTGGAATTCCCAAATCTTTGGCTTATATTTAATTTTTTTAAAAGCTGCATTGATTTAATCTTTGCTTACCTCTGAACTGTAGACACTGTTGGGACACTTTCCTCTTTTGGTTTTGGGATCATTGTGCTATTTCCACGCCCACAGTAGTGATGTTACTTCCTTAGCTTCAAACCCACACAGTTATGCACAGACAGCTTCTGCTGCACAAATGAACATGAAAAAGCCATCACTGCAGGTGCAGAGATGCTTTTATAATGAATTACTGCCTCCTTACTGAGAACTAGGAGAGACCTGCTGTGTTTGTCACTTTTTAGTTATTAGGCAATGTCTGCAGACACTCAATATTTCTATTCCATACTTACCCTTTTCTGGAGCAGAAAGCAAGTGCTATAACAGCTGCGTGTGTATTTGTTTTCTTTGGGGCAGACAGAGGCCAAAGAAACCACAAAACAGTCTAAATCACAGCTCTTCCTTCACTTACATAAGGATTATAGAAGCAGGTGCATACTATTTGTTTCTTCTGGGTGTTTAATAAGGCTTCTGAGTTTTCATATTAATAATTCATAAGAAGCCTATCATTACTGTCATATGTATGGGTTGAGTGCTGTCTTAGCTACACTGTAAAATTACTTTAAAACACACACCTGATGGGTGTCTGGGCCCTATACATTTGATTCCTATCAGCAACATCATCCTTCCTCTCATATTTGAAGATCCACAACGTGAAGGGTCGCAGCTACATTGTATGGGTGAGGTCTATATTGAATTGAAAGTTTCATCCTAAATGTTCTAAATTCCAAGGAGCTAAAAGGGTCAAACAGAAAATATTTGATGTTTTAGGGATATTTCTCACTCCACTCCATTCTGCTCTTGATTATTCACTAAGGGGAAGAACAGACTGTTTCAGAAAGATCCATATTGACACACCTAAGACTAAGACTGGCTTTTTTCCCTGATCTTCAAACACTCCAAACTTGTATTTACCTTAAGGGTCATGTGGAATTCCTTGCTTATAGACTCATTACATTTTTAATTTTTATAGATATTGCCCAATTGTGAAACACTGAATTTCAGAAGTTTCTCACATGGGATTTTATATAGACAATGTGGGTGACAAGTGAACAATATCTTTAACAACAGTTGTTAATAGATACAATAGTGCATTATGTGTTTTGAAAGAGACTACTACTAGTAAGTAGGCATAAAGCAAAATGCTTTTGAAGCCCAAGATGTGGCTATTCAGTTTACCCTCCTGATAAGTGGGAGTGTAAGGAATGTTGCTTTGCTGCTGTGTCTCATGGGGTGGGGAGACATCCTGCATTTGTTTTCCATGCCTAGGGCCTCCCCAAAAAATGTTGTCAGAAGCAGCATCCTAAGGTGATGTCTGATAAGGACCAGTGTATTAGTTTGCTAGTGCTGCCACAATAAAATGCTACAAACTAGGTGACTTCAACAGCAGAAATTTGTCATCTCACGGTTCTGGAAGCTAAAGTCTGAAATGAAGGTGTCAGCAGAACTGATTCCTTCTGAGGGCTGTGAAGGAGGGATCTGTTCCAGGCTTTTCCTTGGCTTTTAGGTGGTCATCTTCTCCCTGTGTCTCTTAGCATCTTCCTGCTGTATGCTTCTGTCTCTGTGTCCCAATTTCCCCTTTTTATAGGAAAACTAGTCATATTCAACACCAGTCATTTTGACTTGATTACCTCTCTAAAGACTCTCTCTCCACCTAAGGTCCTAGTCTGAAATACTGGGAAATAGGACTCCAGCATATCTTTGGGAGGGGGCAACAGAGAGACACAATTCAACCCATAATAGTCAGGATGGTTTGAGTCTGGGTCACCAACAGATGAGAAATCCAAGATCCAAAGGCAAGGGGAGATTTGAGATTTAAGATAACCAATTTATGGGGTGTTCTAGGGGTTCAGAATGATCAAAAATTTGGAATAATTCCTAAGCTGAAATTGTCAAAGATTACGACAACTTTTTATGTGATACTCATAGTAGCTGTAATGTTTAGGTCAACAGCATTTGAAGGGGCAGAGAGAGACACTGGGCGGGAGGAGGAAATGCAATAGTAATGATATAAACAAGGCCAAGTTGTGGTGCTATTCATAATAGCATAATACGGCTGTTCAGTATTAGCATGTTCGATCCTTCTAAGTTCCTTATTTGTTATAATTTGGTTGTTTTGTTCTTTTGTTCCTTTCAAGTTCCTATAGTTTCATACTGAGTTCATTTAGATTGGGTTTAATCCAAAGGAGATTTTGCAATAATAAGGTCTATTTGACTGAAGGTTTCTGTGTTCCATATTTATTACTTCTCTGAAAATGGTGAATCCTATTAAAAGAAAGTTAGAGAAACAACTTTCTGAAATCATTTGCTACATGCTAGATGTGTACATTTTTTTAAAGATTTTATTTATTTATTTGTCAGAGAGAGATAGAGCACAAGCAGGGGGAACAGCAGGCAGAGGGAGAAGCAGGCTCCCCACTAAGCAAGAAGCCCAATGTGAGACTCAATCCCAGGACCATGGGATCATGACCTGAGCTGAAGGCAGATGCTTAATTGACTGGGCCACCCAGGCATCCCTGTACCTTTTATTTTAAAGAAGAGCATAAGGACCTAATAAAAGTATGAATATGTCTACAAATTCAGGTCAGAAAGAAATGTTACAACTTTCTTCTCCCCCATCATAAATCAGTTTAAGTCATGTTTTAAACTTCTAATCCATGAGGCAGAAAACACAAGCATAAGTCCTTCCTGGACTTCTCCATCCTGGGTTATATTAGTTCTTAAATTTTAGAGAATGAAGATTTTGGGTGGAGGGGCATCTGGTCTTCAGTCTTTCTGCCTCACTGATAGCCATTGAAAATGTCTGCATGATCTTTTCAGAAAGTATCAATAGATTCCCAATGCTTCCATACATATTTGGGGCATACCTTTTCTTGGTGAGACTGGTTGTGCTTTCATTTTCCATGGCCTGTTCTTCCACTCAGCCATTTCCTCTTGGAGATATCAGCACATTCCCTGTGCTGCTACTGAGAAGCAGGATGTAGGTCCCTTCTTCTCTGTGGGCTCATAAATCTCTATCTTCTCTTTCCATCCTCTAGCTTGCAGGGGGTGGAGTGGGTGGGAGAGAATGATTTTCAATTTGGTGGAACTCATATTCTATTGTTCCATGATGTTCCATGCCATTGAATTTCCTTCTTTCTACCTCCTTAGCAAACTCCACAACCAATCAATTCCCCTAAAGTGTAGAGTTTTAGAAAACAACAGGCAAAATGTTTTTGGGTCTATTTTTCGTTCCTTCTCTGCCCTGTGTCATCTCCCCTGAAGTAATGAGAATGGGGCTAGCAACACTGAATGTGGAGAAGGAATTGTGGAAAATGGAAAGAGAAAAAAAATTAGTTAATGGCACAAAATATTATTCCAGGTACACAATTAAGGCACAGGCTTTTTGATCCAGTTACATTGTCATACACATTGAGTGACACCCAAGACTAATACAAAAGCTAACATCATGCAAGGAGACCACACCCAGAGTTAGCCAACAAGTTCTTTATTGTCTTGCTGGGGTAAGAACCAATGAAATCTGACCTAATTAAAACCTACCAATAGCTATTTTCATCTTCTATGAATAGCATGACCTAAGCCCCTTCAGTTTAGAATCTGGTGCCTCCAAAATTCCCCAATGCTTCACTCAGACCCTGCTTTCTAGAATCCATGTGTAACTTGTCTATCACTGACATCCTGGTCATAGCATCAGCAAAGGATGGACCAATGGAATACTTTCCATTCTATCAAACCATCAGGTTTTCCAGTAAAAAGAGAAGTAAACTGGAAATTACAGTTGTTTTACAGAGACTTGCATGTCTCAGTCTGCTTTGTAGTCACCCTGTAGTCACCCTGTGCCTATTCAAAAAAAAATTTTTAAGCAAAGAATGCCAGCCTTATAAGGACCACTCATTTCTTCCATACTTTTTCCCATAAAAGCCACACATTCCTTAGCTGCTTCATTATCTACCAGAAAAAGTCATCCCATGGCATTTGACTCACCAGAATGAAAACCATTTTCAGATTATTAAGAAACTACTGACTTTATAATCTCTGTTATGACATCAGAGGGAATATAAGCACTGATGCTAAAAGACAATGCTCGGGGAGCCTGGGTGGCTGGGTTTGCTTTTCCCTCTCCTGCTCCCCCTGCTTGTGCTCTCTCTCTCTCTCTGTGAAATAAATAAATAAATAAAATCTTTAAAAAAATAAAAATAAAAGACAACGCTCATCTGACATGGTAGAATTGAAATGAAGCACGAAATTACAGATAACATTGGACTATTATTTATTCACCTCTCAGAAATAATGTCATCTAGCCACAGATGGACAAATAAGTACTCACTTTTATCTTAGGGGACAAATAATTAGCCAACTGTAGCAAGCTTTTATTTATAGTTTTATGTATCACAAATAAGACTTCCAGTTTCTGGTCCAACATGTGAGGAGCTTAGAAATCATGATTCCCATCCTCATAACAAGAAGAAAGCTGAACAAACAAACAAACAAACAAAACACAACAACTCTTTTTAGTTCCATCAGAAATCTGACATCACAGGGCAAACCACTGTCCATCAAATTGGAAACAGGTATATACAGAGAACCACAGCTTACCAGAGCAGAAGCCCAGGAGCATAAAACCTCTGTGAGAACAAGTAGCAGAGTAAGAAAATTTAAGTTGTAATTGATAAATTGCTGAAGGCTCAATGTTTGAGGACAAGTTTGAGCATTAAAAACTCCAGGGGGTCTGATCTTAGGGAATCACCCATACTTCTGTGACTTTTACCTCCAGGAGCCCCATAAGGGTCTCACAGTGAAGATTCAGTAAAAATTTCCTTGTGTTTTCAGGAGGGGGAGAGGAAAATTGACCATTCTGAAATTCACTCAGAGTATTCTGTACTTCTTAACAAGGCTTGCCCTCAAAATAAACCATTTTACCAGAACCTAACTGACTAGGGTTTTATCAGAGCCTAAATGATCTGGGAGAAGGGAAATACCTAATCCCAGTCCACTCATATTTACTGACTCACCTAAGTGGAAGGAGGGTTTGACTGAGAAACATGTATGAAGGTTACAGCCCAAGGGCACTGGCTCACTAAAAGACTGAGACCTAATCACAGGACTACAAGACCCTTCTCTTTTCCCCACAACTTACTACCACACCAGTAGGTTCATGTATAATAACTGGAGAATACAAGTGAAAGAAAGCATTCCTCAGACCTTATTTAAGAGAAATCTTTAAGGAAAACCCAAAGTCAGCAGGGGAGACGAACACAAGGACACCAGAGGAAATTTTAGCTTCTGACAACTACAGATATAGCAAACATTAAACACAACCTAACTCCTAATGAGGTAAATGTAAAACCTCACACAAAAGTCCTATTTACCTCAGTTCCTTTTACCCAGTACATCATGTCTAGCTTTCAATAAAAAAAAAAAAAAAAACTGAGGCATACTGAAAGACAAAAAACACAGAAGAAACAGAGCATCACAGTCAGAGTCAGATATGGCAAGGATGTTGGAATTATTAGACTGAAAATTCAAAACAAGTATGGTTACTATGCAAAGAGCTCTAATGGAAAAGGTGGACAGTATGCAAGAAGAGGCAGGTGATATAGGCAGGGAAATGGAAATTCTAAGAAAGAATCAAAAGAAAATACTAGAAGGAAAAAACACTGTACCAGGAATGAAGAATGTCTCTGATGGGCTCTTCAATAGACTGGACACAACCAAGGAAAGAATCATTGAGATTGAAGAAATGTCAATAGAAACTTCTAAAACTGAAATGCAAAGAGAAAGAATGAAAAATACAACAGAACCATGGGGCAACTGCAAAAGGTACAATACCATGAACCATGGGGCAACTGCAAAAGGTACAATATATGATAATGGGAATACCAGAAGGAAAATAAAGACAGGAAGGAACAGAGAAACATTTGAAGTGAATATGATTGAGAATTTCCTAAAATTAAAGATAGACAACAGACTTAGATACTGAAAGCTCAGAGGACACCAAGCAAGATAAAAACCAAAAATTTATACAAGGACACATAACACAAACTTAGAAAATCATAGACAAAGAGAAAATTTTGAAAGAAACCAGAAGGGGAAAAAATCCCACCTTACAGAGGAGCAAGGGTAGGAATTACATTAAACTTCAGAAGTCATACAAGCAAGAAGAAAGCGGAGTGAAAGTGGATATTTAATGCATTGAAAGAAATGATCTATGAATCTAGAATTATTTACGCAGTGAGATTATCCTTCAAAAGTGAAAGAGAAATAAAGATTTTCTGAGATAAACAAAAATTGAGGGAATTTGTTGCCAGGAGACCTGCTGTTCGAGAAGTATTAAAATAAATTCGTCAGAAAAAAAGGAAAATGATGTAGGTCAGAAACTTGGATCTACATAAGGAAAGGAAGAGTGTTAGAGAAGGAATATATGGAGGTAAAATACATCACAAACTATGGGATTCCTCAAAGGATGTACATATATACTTACTTAACTTACTAAATGTGCAGAACTGGAGTTTGTTCAGCAAATAGTCATGAATAATAATAGCAGGTTTTTTCCTTTGTTCAAAATATTATTCCATATTAGTACTATAGGTCATTCCTGGCAATTTATTTATTTGTTCAACAAATAATTATTGAACATATACTAAATGCCAGACCCTGGTACTAGGGAAAAGGAAAAAAGATCAAAAGAACTGTTTCTGCCTGAAAGAAGTATACAATTTAATCAAGATAGAGAAATACTACTTAAAATTTACTAATATAGTAAGATAATAACTATAAGTGTCATATGCACAAAGTTAAGTGGTACTTTCTGGGAAGCACTTGACTTTATCTAGAGTTGTCCAGCAAGGTTCATGAGAGGACACAGCATTAAAGCTGAGACTTTAAGATAAGAGGAGTTTGCAAAGGGATGACAACAGTGTGTGCAGTTATAAAGATTGCATTAAGGTATAGAGAAAGCAAAGTGATTTGGTATTACCAGAATTCAGAATGAGGAGAAGAATGGGAAATGAGGCTAGACCAGTGGGCAGTGTCAGGAAAAGTTTTGCATGCCTGCCAAAGGGGTTGTTTTATGCTGTTTTGTTTTTGTTTTTCTACAGGCAATGCAAGTTCATTGAAGAATACTGAGTTATAATAACAAAAATACTAGGTAACATTTATTAACCGTTACCATATCCCAGGCTCAGTTCTAAATGGTTTACACCTATTAATTTATTTAAGCCTCACAACATCCCACCATAAGGCACAACATGGTTAAAGTACTTGCCCACGGTCATGTAGCTCAATGGCAGAGTTGGGTAGGAGTGTGACAAAGTAGCACTTATGTTTAGAATTACCCCTCTGATAGCCATGCAGAAGATGAAGGGGGTAGCAGTGGTCATGGAGATGGAAAGGGCAGATATTCAGAAAATGGAATTGATGGAATTGATCATCAATTGGGTTTGATAGGACAAGGAGAAGAGGATGATTTAGAATACTCTGAGGTTCTTGGCTTGGGAAAATTGAAGGAGATGAAAACTCCATTCTGAAAACAGGGAAAATTGGGAAGGAAACTGTTTTGAGAATACTTCATTCAGTCAATGAATGAAGTTGTTCAGTCAATATTAACAATCTACCCTGGATCAGGCATTCTGTCAAGTGTCAGATATACAATGCTGAGCAAATTAGACAAAGTTCTCATACACCTTACAGTCTAAAAGCAAATTCAATTTTTGGAAATGTTAAGGTACCTATAGATCATCAATACAAACATGTCCAGGAAGCTTTGTACATAATTTTTTTCCTGCTGATTCTCTAAAATTTATTGGAGAATTACCCTCTTTCTAGATCCCCAGTCAAGTCCAGAATTAAGTCCTTAAATAAGCCTCAGACTCCATTCACCTTCCCTATGGTCTAGGCAAGTCCACACACAGAGCCAGATGTTGGCTAGACCCTGGGCTCTAGTCTCTGACGAGTAACAATGCAGGAAGCCACCCTTGGGGAAAGGGAGATTCTATCCCTCAGAGAATAGACCCAGAATTGAATTATGTATCTGACTTAAAGAGAAATCTGAATTGGATGTGTAGAAAAGTGAAGACCATCAGCATATAAGAGGTAGATTAAGCCACTCATGTGAATGGCATTGAGAAAAACAGAAGGCTGATAATAGTCCTTGGAGTAGGCATTGGAGGCTTGGAATAGGAAGGAGTGTCCCATAGAAGACTTAGAAGAAAAAGCCAGATAAGTAGCAGGAAAACCTGAATATTGGTTCCCTTATACTGACCCTTTATCCATTTATATAATAAGAAACTTTACTGGGAATTTTTGGTGTCAATAAACAGTGAGTTTCTATCATTATAATGAGGTCTTATGCCTAAATTATACAAGCTTTAGTGTGCTTTTGGCCTGGAGAGCATTGTCACATTGGCCAACTTGATGAGGTGTTTTTCCAGGATGATTTGTTTAAATCAGAAATCTTAGAAGCAGACCTAGCTCTTCTGGAGTCTTCTGTTTTTTAATTTTTCTTTTATACTTCCTGCAGTAGGATAATAGACAAAAAGTATTGAAAGCAATATTTCTTCTTTGGACTGTTGATCTATTTTGGTGGAGTTTTTATTTGTGGTAAATCCACATGATCATCAACTTGGTTAGAAATCTTAATTTAAGATGCTGTTTATCTAGTCTGCCCACTTTAAATACCAGAACATTGACCTCAAGAATTAATTTGGCACTCCTCTTATCTAGGTATCTTTTGACATTGAAGCAGAGCACAGTGGATATGGCTTGTCTCTGCTCCATGGCATATGTGGCTTCAGCTGAAGACACTCAAAATAACTGGGAATTACTTAAATGCCAGGGGACAGAATCACGGAGAGATTTCTCACATGTCTGGCTGGCAACTTATCTGGGATAACACAAAGGCTGGACTCAGTTGGGGCTGTAAACTGAAACTCCTCCATGTTACCATATGGCCTGTAGGCCTGGGTTTCCTCACAGCATGGGTAGGAGAAGACTTCTTGATGATTCAGGATTCCATGAGCAAGTGTTCCAGCAAGCAAGGTGGGAATTTCATGCTCTTTTATCACATAGCCTGAGAAGTCATGTGCATCACCAGTTCACCCCAATCAAGGGAAGGGGACATAGACTTTACAGCCATGTATTTAAAACTGCCACACTTATTAAAGGTGTAGTGAGAATAAAATAATAACAAAAATGATTAACTAACATCACCTAGCTATATATTATGGTGTAAGGATGATATAGAGTTTTATTTAGAAAGACTGGTACTAGAATTAGCTTCCCCAAATTCAGAAGTACTGCAAAGAACATCTGGACTTATTTATTCATTCCACAAATATTGAGAATATGGTTGTGAAAAGTCCTTGATCTCATGTTTATATGGTGGTAGAAGGATAGAGAGTAATGGAACATAAAAAAGAAGCAAAAGAATACATGGACAAGATGATTTAGGATAGTGATATATCTCTGAAGAAAACAAATCAGGCTGATAAACATTTAGCATTTGCTAAGAAGTTCAGTGCTAGACCAAAGGATTTGGCTTACCATATTCATGAGGACATAGTACACAAGATACAGAGGATTTCCTCATCTCTAAAGAGGAAAAAAGCTGAGATGACAAAATTTAAGTGGTGGACAACATTTTTAGGGGGCATAGAATATCAAAACATCCAAGTTCAAATGTCAAACAAAAGATCAGATTTAGGCCCACAGAAAGTAAATGGAGCCAAGAGTCAAAAGCAAGTTGTAACTGGAATTGAACAAGAATGGAGTAGACAGAAAAGCAAAGTGAAAGTGCTACATTTCTTTTTGGTGGATGGGGATGTCTTTTTTTTTTTTTATGTTACATTAATCACTATACATTACATCACTAGTTTTTGATGTAGTGTTCCATGACTCATTGTTTGTGTATAACACCCAGTGCTCCATGCAGTACATGCCCTCTTTCATACTCATCACCGGGCTAACCCATTCCCCCACACCCCTCCACTGTAGAACCCTCAGTTTGTTTCTCAGAGTCCATAGTCTCTCATGATTCATCTCCCCCTCCGATTCCCCCCCCCTTCATTTTTCCCTTCCTACTATCTTCTTCTTTTTTTTTTAACATATAATGTATTATTTGTTTCAGAGGTACAAGTCTGTGATTCAATAGTCTTAGACAATTCACAGCACTCACCATAGCACATACCCTCCCCAAGGTCTATCACCTAGCCACCCCAAACCTCCCACCCCCCACCACACCAGCAACCCTCAGTTTGTTTCCTGAGATTAAGAATTACTCATATCAGTGAGAACATATGATACATATCTTTCTCTGATTGACTTATTTCACCCAGCATAAAACCCTCCAGTTCCATCCACATCATTGCAAATGGAAAGATTTCATTCCTTTTGATGGCTGCATAATATTTCACTGTATATATATATATATATATATATATATATATGTGTGTGTGTGTGTGTGTGTGTATATATATATGTATATATATATATATATATACACCACATCGTCTTTATCCATTCATCTGTCGATGGACACCTTGGCTCTTTCCATAGTTTGGCTATTGTGGACATTGCTACTATAAACATCAGGGTGCACATACGTATCCCTTTGGATCCCTACCTTTGTATCTTTGGGGTAAATACCCAGTAGTGCAATTGCTGTGTTGTACGGTAGCTCTATTTTCAACTTTGTGAGGAACCTCCATACTGTTTTCCAGATGGCTGGCTGCACCAGCTTGCATTCCCACCAACAGTGTAGGAGGGTTCCCCTTTCTCTGCATCCTCGCCAACATCTGCCATTTCCTGACTTGTTAATTTTAGCCATTCTGACTGGTGTGAGGTGATATCTCATTGAGGTTTTGATTTGGATTTCCCTGATGACAAGCAATGTTGAACACTTTTTCATGTGTCTGTTGGCCATTTGGATGTCTTCTTTGGAAAAATGCCTGTTCATGTCTTCTGCCCATTTCTTGATTGGATTATTTGTTCTTCGGGTGTTGAGTTTAATAAGTTCTTTATAGATTTTGGATACTAGCCCTTTATATGATATGTCATTTGCAAATATCTTCTCCCATTCTGTCGGTTGTCTTTTGGTTTTGTGGACTGTTTCTTTTGCTGTGCAAAAGCTTTTATCTTGATGAAATGCCAAGAGTTCATTTTTGCCCTTGCTTCCCTTGCCTTTGGCGATGTTTCTAGGAAGAAGTTGCTGTGGCTGAGGTCAAAGAGGTTGCTGCCTGTGTTCTCCCTTAGGATTTTGATGGACTCCTGTCTCACACTGAGGTCTTTCAAACATTTTGAGTCCATTTTTGTGTGTGGTGTAAGGAAATGGTCCAGTTTCATTCTTCTGCATGTGGCTGTCCAATTTTCCCAACACCATTTTTTGAAAAGACTGTCTTTTTTTATTGGACATTCTTTCCTGCTTTGTCAAAGATTAGTTGACCATAGAGTTGAGGGTCCATTTCTGGGCTCTCGATTCTGTTCCATTGAACTATGTGTCTGTTTCTGTGCCAGTATCATACTGTCTTGATGATGACAGCTTTGTAATAGAGCTTGAAGTCCGGAATTGTGATGCCACCAGCTTTGCTTTTCTTTTTCAACATTCCTCTGGCTATTCGGGGTCTTTTCTGGTTCCATACAAATTTTAGGATTATTTGTTCCATTTCTTTGAAAAAAGTGGAAGGTATTTTGATGGGGATTGCATTGAATGTGTACATTGCTCTAGGTAGCATAGACATTTTCACAATATTTGCTCTTCCAATCCATGAGCATGGAACATTTTTCCATTTCTTTCTGTCTTCCTCAATTTCTTTCATGAGTATTTTATAGTTTTCTGAGTACAGATTATTTGACTCTGGTTAGATTTATTTCTACGTATCTCATGGTTTTGGGTGCAATTGTAAATGGGACTGACCCCTTAACTTCTCTTTCTTCTGTTTTGTTGGTGTATAGGAATGCCACTGATTTCTGTGCATTGATTTTATATCCTGCCACTTGACTGAATTCCTGTACGAGTTCTAGCAGTTTTGGGGTAGAGTCTTTCGGGTTTCCACATAAAGTATCATATCATCTGCAAAGAGTGAGAGTTTGACTTCTTCTTTGCCAATTTGGATGCTTTTTATTTCTTTTTGTTGTCTGATTGCTGTGGCTAGGACTTCTAGTACTATGTTGAATAGCAGTGGTGATAGTGGACATCTCTGCCACGTTCCTGACCTTAGGGGGAAAGCTCTCAGTTTTACCCCATTGGGAATGATATTCGCTGTGGGTTTTTCATAGATAGCTTTTATGATATTGAGGTATGTACCATCTATCCCTATTCTCTGAAGAGTTTTGATCAAGAAAAGATGCTGTACTTTGTTAAATGCTTTTTCTGCATCTATTGAGAGGATCATATGCTTCTTTTTCTTTCTTTTATTAATGTATTGTATCACATTGATTGATTTGCAGATGTTGAACCAACCTTGCAGACTGGGAATAAATCCCACTTGGTGGTGGTGAATAATCCTTTTAATGTACTGTTGGATCCTATTGGATAGTATTTTGGTGAAAATTTTTGCATCCATATTCATCAGGGATATTGGTCTGTATTCTGCTTTTTGATGGGGTCTTTGGTTTTGGGATCAAGGTAATGGTGCCCTCATAAAATGAGTTTGGAAGTTTTCCTTCCATTCTATTTTTTGGATCAGTTTCAGAAGAATAGGTATTAATTCTTCTTTAAATGTTTGGTAGAATTCCCCTGGGAAGCCATCTGGCCCTGGGCTCTTTTCTTGGGAGATTTTTCATTACTGCTTCAATTTCCTTAGTGGTTGTATGTCTGTTCCTGGTTCAGTTGTGGTAGTTTATTCATCTCTAGGAATGCACCCATTTCTTCCAGATTATCTAATTTGCTGCCATATAGTTGCTCAAAATATGTTCTTATAACTGTTTGTATTTCTTTGGTGTTGGTTGTGATCTCTCCTCTTTCATTCATGATTTTATTTATTTGGGTCCTTTCTCTTTTCTTTTTGATAAGTCTGGCCAGGGGTTTATCAATCTTACTAATTCTTTCAAAGAACCAGCTCCTAGTTTCATTGATCTGTTCTACTCTTCTTTTTGGTTCCATTTCATTGATTTCTGCTCTGATCTTTATTATTTCTCTTCTCCTGCTGAGTTTAGGCTTTTTTGCTGTTCTCTCTCCAGCTCCTTTAGGTGTAGGGTTAGGTTGGGTATTTGAGACCTTTCTTGTTTCTTGAGAAAGGCTTGGATTGCTATATCGTTTCCTCTTAGGACTGCCTTTGCTGCATCCCAAAGATTTTGAACAGTTGTGTTTTCATTTTCATTGGTTTCCAGGAATTTTTTTAATTCTTCAATTTCCTGGTTGACCCATTCATTCTTTAGTAGGATGCTCTTTAGCCTCCATGTATTTGAGTTCTTTCCGACTTTCCTCTTGTGATTGAGTTCTAGTTTCAAAGCATCGTGGTCTGAAAATATGCAGGGAATGATCCCAATCTTTTGGTACCAGTTGAGACCTGATTTGTGACCTAGGATGTGATCTATTCTGGAGAATGTTCCATGGGCATTAGGGAAGAATGTGTATTCTGTTGCTTTGGGATGGAATGTTCTGAATATATCTGTGAAGTCCATTTGGTCCAGTGTGTCATTTAAAGTCATTATTTCCTTGTTGATCTTTGGCTTAGATGATCTGTCCATTTCAGTCAGGGGGATGTTAAAGTCCCCCACTATTACTGTATTGTTGTCAATGTGTTTCTTTGCTTTTGTTATTAATTGGCTTATAGAATTGGCTGTTCCCATGTTAGGGGCATAGATAGTTACAATTGTTAGATCTTCTTGTTGGCGAGACCCTTTAAGTAGGATATAGTGTCCTTCCTCATCTCTTATTACAGTCTTTGGTTTAAAATCTAATTTGTCTGATATAAGGATTGCCACCCCAGCTTTCTTTTGGTGTCCATTAGCATGGTAAATGGTTTTCCACCCCCTCACTTTCAATCTGGGGGTGTCTTTGGGTCTAAAATGAGTCTCTTGCAGACAGCATATCAATGGGTCTTGTTTTTTTTATCCAATCTGATACCTTGTGTCTTTTGATTGGGGCATTGAGCCCATTTACATTCAGGGTAACTATTGAAAGATATGAATTTAGTGCCATTGTATTGCCTGTAAGGTGACTGTTACTGTATATTGCCTGTGTTCCTTTCTGATCTATGTTACTTTTAGGCTCTCTCTTTGCTTAGAGGGCCCCTTTCAATATTTCTTGTAGGGCTGGTTTGGTGTTCACAAATTCTTTTAGTTTTTGTTTGTCCTGGAAGCTTTTTACCTCTCCTTCTATTTTCAATGAAAGCCTAGCTGGATATAGTATTCTTGACTGCATATTTTTCTCATTTAGTGCCCTGAATATATCATGCCACTCCTTTCTGGCCTGGCCAGGTCTCTGTGGATAGTTCTGTTGCCAATCTAATGTTTCTACCATTTTAGGTTACAGATCTCTTGTCCCGAGCTGCTTTCAGGATTTTCTCTTTGTCTCTGAGACTTGTAAGTCTTACTATTAGATGTCAAAGTGTTGACCTATTTTTATTGATTTTGAGGGGGTTTCTCTGTGCCTCCTGGATTTTGATGCCTGTTTCCTTCCCCAAATTAGGGAAGTTCCCTGTTATAATTTGCTCCAATATACCTTCTGCCCCCCTCTCTCTTTCTTCTTCTTCCGGATCCTAATTATTCTAATATTGTTTTGTCTTATGGGATCACTTATCTCTCAAATTCTGCCCTCGTGATCCAGTAGTTGTTTATCTCTCTTTTTCTTAGCTTCCTTATTTTCCATCATTTGGTCTTCTATATCAGTAATTTTCTCTTCTGCTTCATTTATCCTAGCAGTTAGAGCCTCCATTTTTTTATTGCACTTCATTAATAGCCTTTTTGATTTCGACTTGGTTAGATTTTAGTTCTCTTATTTCTCCAGAAATTGTTTCTCTAATATCTTCCATGCTTTCTTCAAGCCCAGGTAGTATCTTTAAAAATTATCTTTCTGAACTCTAGTTCTGACATCTTACTAATGTCCATATTGATTAGGTCCCTGGCAGTCAGTACTGCCTCTTGTTCTTTTTGTTGCAGTGATTTTTTCCATCTTGTCATTTTGTTCAGACGAGAATAGATGAATAAGAGAACAAAATGCTAACAGGGTAACAACGTCCCCAGAAAATATACTCTAAAGAAATCAGAAGAGACCTGAAACCAGGGAAAAAGAAAGGGAAGGAAAGAAAAAAGAAAAAAAGAAAAAAAAGAAAAAGATAAAAAAAGAATATGATCAAATATGATTAGGCTGGTGAATAAGATCAGTGGCACACACTAGATTATGGGCATATTTTAGTCTGTTAGAAGAAATTGCCTCTGGAAATTTTAAAGAAAGAAAAGCTTATATATATAAAAAAATAAGGGTAAATATGATGAAGGGAGGGAATATGACTGTAAAATGAAAATTATAAAAGATTTCATAAAACGAATTGATAAGGTAAGAAGTTGGTTGAAAAAAGAAAATTGAAGTTAAAAAAAGGGAGAGAATGTGATCAGGCAGGAGACTAGAACAAAGCCATACAGTATAGATTTAGGGTATATTTTGGTCTGTTAGAAGAAACTGTATCCCTAAATTTTAAAGAGATAACAACTTATATATATACCAAAAATAAGGTTAACCTCTATGAAGGGATAGAATATGACTCTAAAAATGAAAAATAAAGATTTTTAAAAAAAAAGAATTGATAAGATGTTGGTTGAAAAAGGGAAAAAGAAAAACTCAAAAAAAAAGAAGAAAAAGAAAATTAAAAAAATTAACTTTGAAAGACTAAAGACTCAGAGGTAAAAAAGCCACGAATTCTATGTGCTGTATTCCCCTAGCACTGGAGTTCTGCCGTTCTCGTTTATCGTTAACTTGGTCTTGGCTGGCTGTTCTTGCTGATCTTCTGGGGGAGGGGCCTGTTGCCGTGGTTCCCAGGTGTCTTTGCCAGAGGCAGAATTGCCCCGCCCTTGCCAGGCCGGGCTAAGTAATCTGCTCTGGTTTGCTCTTGGGAGCTTTCGTTCCCTTCAAGCTGTCCCAACAGCTTCAGAGGACAAGAGTGAAAATGGCGGCCTCCCAGTCTCCGCCCCAGAGGAGCTGAGAACTCAGGGCCCCACTCTTCAGTGAGCCCCCAGAGAAAAGCAGTCAATCACTCCTGTCTCTCTGGTCTCTGGCCGCACTCCATGCTCAACTGGCCTGTGACTGAGCGTTTCTATCTCTGGCACACGACCCCGTGTGGAGTCTCCAAACGCAGCAGATTCCTGTGGTGTGCTCCCACGCTGCTCCTCCCGGGGGAGGAAGGGGAGTCTCCTCCCCAGATTTGCCGCTTGTTGGGTCCCTGCTGGAGGAGCAGTGGCCCGACTGTGCTGTGGATCAGTTTATGGCAACCCCTAGCTGAAAGCCCACTCCTCGGCTCTGTCTCTGCAACCGGCTTTCCTGCTCCAATACCTGGGTGCTCTGCCTCACTCAGGCACCCCCGGTCTTTCTGTGACCTTGGGAGGCCTGAGACCACACTGTCCCAGCGAGGGTTCCACCCCCTGCTTAGCCACTGGAGCGACATCCCTCAGCAGAGCCGACTTCTAAAAGTTCCAATTTTGTGCTCTGGGGCTCTATCAAGTGCAGGTAGCCAGCTGATGGAGGCTCCCTCCCCCCTCCATCTTCCCGAATATTGCCTTGGATTCACTTCTCCACACATCCTACCTTCCAGAAAGTGGTTGCTTTTCTGTTCTTTTCTTTGACCTCCTGTTGAGTTCGTAGGTGTTCAGAATTGTTTGATCCTTATCTAGCTGAATTCCTGGGACCAGATGAAATTTAGGTCTCCTAATCCTCCTCCATCTTGCTGGGAATCTAACCTGGATGGGGCTGTCTTAAAGAATAGAGATGGGGCATTCCAATATGTAAATGTTACGTACAGAAAGAGGCATAGTAAAGGAAAGTTATTTGCAAGGCACATAACTGTCAAAGAATTGAATTGAGAATATATTAAGAACTCCTAGAAATTCAAATAGTCAAACAATCCAGTGGAAAAATGGGCAAAGGATGTGAACAGAAAAATCACAGAAAGCAGCATTATTATGATCAAGGAAACATGAAATAAAAGAGAAAAATAAAATGTGCAATACAAATGAAAAATAATAATAATGAACTATCATTAAATGGTATCTCCCTGCTTCCACCCCTACACACACATAAGTAGACCAGTTTTATTTTTTTAAGATTTTATTTATTTATTTATTTATTTGAGAGAGAGAGAATGAGAGATAGAGAGCACGAGAGGGAAGAGAGTCAGAGGGAGAAGCAGACTTCCTGCTGAGCAGGGAGCCCGATGTGGGACTCGATCCCGGGACTCCAGGATCATGACCTGAGCCGAAGGCAGTCACTTAACCAACTGAGCCACCCAAGAGCCCCTTAAGTAGACCAGTTGTAATGGCTGTAATGATTAAACTGAATATATAGCCCACCTTGGATAAATGTTAAAAACAATGTGGAAAGGTTAAAAAAAAAAGTAGAAAAGAACATAAACATACTGTTTGGGTACAGTTAAAAATGTGCAAATGTTGCTATATAATAGTTTTTGACGCATCCAAATAAAGTATGAAAACAACAACAAAAATACACACCAGTTTCAGGTGACTGCTGAGGAGAGAGAAGAAGAAATTGAGTTGTAGGGTGGTGTGAGGAGGGTGGTATTCCACTGTGGGGTTCAAATGTATTTGCTATGTTCTCTTCCTTATAAAAAATAAACTCTAAAGCTAATGTGGCAAGATGCTAATATTTGTAAAATGTAGCTGGTGACTGTATACCATTTTCTATATACTGTTTGAAATATTTGACAATTTGTGAAAATATTAGAAACACAAACTATATGGACTATTAACATTTGATTCCTCTTCACAAGACAACTGGAGAAGGCCACTTGTTCTGATGTAGTCAAGGATGATGAGTTTGTCATCCAATTTGAGACATATTTTCCTGAGTAGACTTTTTCTGCAGCCAATGAAGTTTTTGTCCTGTACCTTATAATTTAAATGTTTACTTCCATACATCAGAATTTTAATATTAATATACAGAAAATTTTTGTTTTTCTACTTTAAACATTTGGTTCATACAGAAAGTGCAGTTTTTTATATCAACTATATTTATAAGATTTACTTACCTGACAACAGGCCCTTTTAGGTATTTCCTGAACAATACTGATTATTAAGGCTCTTTATTTTTCTCTCATTTGGATTTTCAATCTCACTCTATTCTATGTTGTGTGGGAGATTTGGGGGGGTGTTTGTTTTTGTTGTTGTTTTTCTAGGGATTTTTTGTTTAAATTTTTTTTTCCATTTAAGTTTTTGCTGGGAAAAGAGCTTTCAATTTGAGTAAGATTTGAAAAAAGGCTCACTCACCATGTGGAAATTGTGAACTTCACATTTCATTTCTAAAATTATTTAAACATCTAGTTCCTACTGCTAAGCAGCATTTTAGGAGTGAAGTATTGGTTTATCCTATAGCCATGTGGACTACACAAGAACACAGGGAAGTAGTTCATTGGAGAGTCTCATGAAAGAAATATCACCCTTATAAGAGTTAATGTAAAGATTTTGCAGAGGGTAGTTAGCTAAGGGTAGATTTTATAGCAATTTAAATGCAAGATCAAATGCCCCAGTATTAAAGGGCAGTTCACCCTTTCCCTGTTTTATTGCTAATGCTTCACAATAGTAACATGAATTTTGAAAATTGTTTCCAATGAGATTTTTGTTCAAGTTACTACTACTAAAATCTGATTGCTTCTTGGTGATATCACATCCATATCAAGCACTCATGTTTCTGAGTAAGCTCAAAGCTTTGGCTGGGGCAACCTGAGCATTGCTTTCTGCCAGGCACCTTGGAATATACAATTCACAATGGTTTCCAGATCTATCAGTTCCTTTCCTGTCTAGGACATTCCTAGACAGGCATTGGCATTGCCACATGACCTTTGCCAAGTCACCTCTTTCTGCCCTCCCATAACATAAGGTTGTAATTATGATGATCTCCCTCACAGAAATGTGATGAGAAGCTACTCATAACAAAGACTGTAAAAATTGTGAACATGATGAGAGACGCAGATATTAAATGTATGAAAAAGTTCTTAACTGAATATTCATTTCCTCCCTGGCTCAATGTGTCCTTAAAATTTATTTGTAAGGATAATAGTAGCAAGAGTGTCTCATTAGGCTCTTCTGATAATGCTATCCATTAAATATGTATTTTTAACCCCAGATATGGCCTTGATTTTTCAGATAAATGATCTTTGTGTGGGTTTAAAATATCTTTTCATTGTTCTCTCATCAGCCACATGGTCTTTTTTCTTTCCCAAGATAACTGAGGTCATTCAGTTGGTTTTAAATTGGCAATGTGATCTTGTTCAGTGCCAGACACATGACATGTTCTAGTAGCTGTCTGGACTTCAGTCTGGGATCATATTCCCTTCCATTCCCAATATATGTTCCAAACACTTGTGAGCACGCTGGAGGGCAGAGGGCTTAAAGAGGTGAGATCAGGCCAGGCTGGCATCCACTCTCTAGGATTCAGGGACAGAATCATACTTCAAAGTGGTGCGAGGGAATGATTGACAAAGCACCAGGGCTGCTCATGGTAGGTGGAAGGACAACAGGAGAAAAATACGCTGTTTTAGTACATTTTTTCAAGTTTCTGTTTATCTTCCATCTGTAGACTCTTTAAGCTGCCTTCATATTTGGATGTGGACATTGAAGTATTGCTGACCAATGCCAGAGTCACAGGAATATCCTGCTGTGCTTTTGATCTTCCCATATGACTGGATTTCCTGAATCATCATGTTACTGTGTGTGCACATATGTGCACACGTGAATCTTCTGGCACATCTCCCAGAAGTGTTAGTCCTGGGACAAAGGGTCCATTGGTGCTTTCAGAATGTAATATTGATCACTTTGGCTTTCCTTGGCTCAGAGCCAGACACTTTGTCTTTCACTGCACAAGATGGCTGCCAACCCCATTGACTTGTCTCATTGTGACAGGGCTTGGCAGTGCTTCATGAAGAGCAGGGTAAGTTTTTAGAAGCCTTGAAAAACGTTGTTTAAAAATGGAACTTTGTGTTTTGCCAACTATGGCCAGTGCTTGGAATTTGATTCTTGTCTTTTAACCCTTATGGCCTGTGATACATTCTATATTTAGTTACGTTATACTCAAAGTTCATTTGAGTTAGGAAAGTCAGTGAGACAAAATAAGTCACTGTGGTTTTACATAATTTGCTGTGTAGTACCTGTCTTAGTCAAATCCATAATTTGTGCTTCAAACTTAATGACAGTTCAAAGGTCAAATTCACAAGGCTGAGGAGAAGAAATCACCACTTAAGTTTTCACAATGTACTGCTTATGTACAGGAATTTAAAAATTATAAAGGCAAATAATCCAGAAAAAAAAAAACTGATGCCAGTGCTTGACCTTTAAAATGATGCAAATCATCAGTGAATACTAGAATAGAATAAAAAATGATGATTATCTTCAGGCAGTCTTCCTTCACATTAAGGACATGGTTACACATTTCAGACCCATTGCAAGTTTTTAGATTACCCAAAGAAAAATACACCAGAATCTTATTTTCTCCTTTTTTTCCAAATACTGTGTCTAAGATTTGACCTATGCAGGAGATAAAATGATGTTCTCTCATTTCCGAATTCCATTCTTCTTTTCTGCCCCTCTGCCTTCTACATACCAAATGTGTTGACTGCCTTTTCTTCTCCTCTCATAGAAGGCATACTTGACTCCTGAGAGCATACCAAACACCCAGTGTGAATTTATTTCATGTATAAGTCTTTCCTGTTCTCCAGAGAAATAGTTTTGTTTTGTTTCGTTTTGTTTTGTTTTTTAAAAGAGGGCATAAGGAAGGAACACTCACAGTGGACTTTTAGATATCATGGCCTGTATAAGAGGGATAGCTGAGAGAGTTTTCACTCCTACCATATTTTATGTCAATGGTGAGACCCTGTCTCTTGCTACTGTGGTGTGTTATGCTTTGTTAGAAGGTGAATCAGTTATTTTCACTTGCTTCTATTTTATTTGATTCCTGAGAGATGCCACAGAGCAGATCTTTAATTCAGACCCAAAAATAATTTAATCTGAATTCCAAACATTCCAATTGTAATGGAAAGAGTACATGCTTCAGAAATCAGGTAGACATGGGTAAGCTTCCTCTTTCTGTCACTTACCAGTTGTGTGATCTTGGGGAATGTATTTAACCTCTTCATACCTCCAGTTGCTCATGTATAGAATAAGGATAAAAATGTACTTAGTTAATGGGGTTATTATGAGGCTAAATGAGATCATGGATATGAAAGGGCTAACACAGAATTCGACACAGCAGATAATTTAATAAAGTAAATTCCCTTCATTGTCAGTAGTCTCTACACAGAGCACATTCCTTAATGATAAGTTATGTAACCCAAAAATTTCAGCTGTGATATTTTAAAAAAATTATTTTCTGTGCTTATGATATCACCCGTGTCAAATTTAAACTTGTGAAGACAGCACAGTTGTGAACTCTTTGGGTGTCATAGCCTTTGGAAGTAGGGCAATGTGAGAGTCCTGGAGAAAATTGCCATGTTTGGCATTCTTTGGGTACACTCGGATACTCAAATTCCCAGACAGAAAGGGCTGACTGAATTTCTTTCATTCACTCTGAATAGCACACCTCAAATCCTTTCTTTGAAAGTAGACAGATTATAAACAAATGTGTAGTATTATTATACACTCTACATTCTTTATCATGTATAAGTGGACCCAATACTCTCTGATGTTAATAATAGTCTGTTTTGAAATTCATGTTTCAAACTCTGAGAGAGAAAATTAACAAACAAAGAAATTTAAAATTAGAGAGTAAATGAGATGGATTCAATGATAAGCCCAGGACAAATCTATTAACTCAATAGAATGACACTTTTTGTTTTCAGAATAGTAACAGCAGTCTTGAAAATCTAGACATTAATATTTTGACCTCTCTCCATGCTCTTAGGGGAAAATGGTGTTTTGTCACAAATGTTACTCAGCATGTGTGGTACTCTCTATTAATCCCATACATCTTGATGTTGTCTAGGAACACAAAAGGCAGGTTGTAATTAGGAATAGGACTCAGGTTATTACAGACAGCACTGTGGTGAATAGACCATCAGAGCCCAATCAGGGGTTAAGTAGGACTGCAATTCAAAACCTGATTTTGGCCTTTCTCCCTCAAATTTTGAAATCATGTTTGAGTTGTCATCTCAGACAATCATTTTTTTCAGCATTATAATAGATTCTTCACAATGATTTCATTGTTTTTCTTTCCCTAGGGAAGTTTCTTAGAGAAGTGTGGCAAATAGACAAAAATAAAAATCTACTGTTCTGAGTTCATCCTCAGACTCTACCTTACTAGATAAGACTTCACATTTAGGTGGTTGTTAGACTATGAAATCTTCAAATCCACATGGTTGGGACAAAACTTCCTGTCTTTCTCATTAAGCAGTATTCACTGTCCAGCTAACTCTTTGCCACAGAAAAGGTGAATAGTTGAGATTTTGAAAACATTAGGTCTTCTAGAAAATTCATAAGTGTGTGTTCTACTTACTTCCACTAAAAGCAATTTCAGGGGATTTTTTTCATAACACATGCCTCATCTTTCTTTCATTTTCAAATGCCACCATTAGTAGCTTCCTTTACTGTAGCACTGTTTGTATTCACAAAAGCCAGACCAATGATCCATTAGTTCCTGACCGTGGCACCACAATTGTCTTTCTTCATTCCATAAATATATTTTAAGTGTCCCATGTATATCTTATGCTATAGTTGGAACCTTGGGGAATACAATACAAAACTAAACAGAGGACATGGCTCTGCCTGCAAGGAGTTGTCTAAAAAGAAGGCATAATAGTTATCCTTCATGAGTAGAACTTCAAAGTTAGAGATGGCCATCTATCATCCAGAGATCTACCGTCTGCTCCAGAAATCCTAACCTAGGAGCCTACAGGCTAAATTCAACCTAAAGACATAGTTGGTTTGCCTCACAAAGTATTTACAAAAAAAAATTTAACAAATAATCAATATTTTGAAATGGGAAGATGATGCATAAAATTCTGGATTTATGATTTCTCTTTTAAAAATGAGATGTCACCACACAGGGCCTCCCTTCTTACTTGGCAATAATTGGATGGAGTGCCCAGTTTTTCACAGTCCCCATCACTCTGTTACTGGGTTCTTCCAGTTGCAACAATTTCTGCAGAAAATAGTAGGAAGTTTCTAGGAAGGTGGTAACCTGAATGCATTCTGTTTTCCCTTTTATTTCAACTTCAGCCTATTCTGCTTTCAGTCTCCAGACCCCTGAAGCTGATGGATATACACTCATGTGCTAATGAAACCCAAGTTTTGTGGGACACCTAGAGGAGAAATCTCACATAGGCCTTTTTTTCTGTGTCTGGGAGAGCCTGGAGATCCTAGAGGTAAAGATTGAGAAACTATGGATCTTGAAAAGTAACTAGTACTAACTAAGACCACATAAATCTTTGGAAGAAATTTGACGTTACTTCCTTTGAAGGTGTCTGGTCTGCTGGCCTCTAAGAGCCAAGGAAGAGCAAAGCAGACTTGAACTCTCATTATTTCCGGGGTTAGAAGAGAGGGAGGAGAGCTAGGAGCAGGAGGGTTTCACATAGTCTCTCAACAGGAGGCTCTTGTTTGTAAAGGATGCTTCACCTTCTATAATTCAAGAGCCTATAGTCACTTGACATGTTCCAATAACTAGACAATGAGTTCATAATGAAAAATAATCAGTTGAGAAGAACCCAACTGTTCACAAGAACATGGTAGGTGATAATACATAGTATACTCCACACAGGTGTTGAAGGACAGATGACAACTCATAAAGATTCAGGTAGCCCTCAAACACCTCCTGTGTGTAAAATCATAATTTCCAAACTAGGCAATTCAGTAAATGAGTTGATGGAATGGTTGGTTACCACTCAGAATCAAATTAGGCCTGGAATGCCAAGTAAAGAAAATATCTCAAAGCACAAAATAGTATCACCCATCCAAGTACTAACCAAGCCCAACCCTGCTTATCTTCCGAGATCAGATGAGATTGGGTGCGTTCAGGGTGGGATGCACCCATCCAAGTTAGTTAGTTACTACTAACTAACCAACAAGTTAGTTGGTTAGTACTTGGATGCACCCATCCAAGTACTAACCAAGCCCAACCCTGCTTAGCTTCCGAGATCAGGTGAGATTGGGTGCGTTCAGGGTGGGACGCACAAAATAGTATCTCAAAATACGGAAAGTGCACACACACACACGAGACTTGAAGGATAGAGCAGGAGTCCCATGTGTGAATGATAGAAGTTCTGGGAGAAGAAGGCACAAAAGGAGGAGATGCAATAAAAAGAAAATAATAGAGGTTCAAACAAAGGTCTAATCTTCAAATTAAAAAGACTGATGAGAAAAGGCATAAACCCGATAGATTTTTTAAGAAGAAAAATAATAGTAATATGATTAAATTTTTTCACAAAACTGCTAAAGCTTTAAGAGATAAAGTATAAGTAAATAATGATCAGGAATTTAAAAAGAGAGATCATATATTCATAAAAGATAAAAAGAATTATAAATGAGTTTTTCATACAACTTTTAACAACAAATTTGGAGAAGCCAAAGAAAGAATAATTTCCTAGCAAAATAAAATTATTGAACATGACCCAGGAAAACTGCAGTGAATCAATTACCACAGAAGAGACTGTCAAATGATTAAAGATTTTCCATTAGAACAGTACCAGGAATAGCTGAATTAATACCTGAGTTTTATCCAACCATTTTAAAATAGATAACCCCAATGTTGGTTTTACTATTTCATTCTCCAACTTATTTTTCAAAGCCTACATGACTTTCATATTAAAATCTAATAATTAATAGTACAAAAGAGGAATAATAAAGGCCAATCTCACCTATAGATAATGATGTAAAAAATCCATACCAAATATAAGCAAACAGAATCTGTAATATATGAAAAGAATAAACAATCATTTTAACAGGGACAGTTCATTGCAAGGATGAAGGGATATTTCATTAATTATCAAGATAAGCCATCATTAGAAATCTGAAGGTAAAAACCCACATAATTGGGGCACCTGGGTGGCTCAGTCAGTTAAGTGTCTGCCTTCAGCTCAGGTCATGATCCCAGGGTCCTGGGATGGAGCCCCACCTGCTGAGTCTGCATATCCTTCTGTCCCCTATCTGCTCACGCTCTCTTGCTTTCTCTCTCTCTCTCAAATAAATAAATAAAATCTTAAAAAAAACTCACATAATTATATCACGAGATGTTCAAAAGCCATTTAATAAATTCGGCAGTATTTCCTAATTTGCAAAAGTGTATTTATCCAAAACCAGCAGCTGAGGTTATCCTAAATGACAAAACACCAGAGCAATTTCAATAAAATCAAGAACAAGACAAGGGTGGGTACAAACCCTGTTACAATGGAACATTATTGTAGAGGTAGGCTCTACCGAGTAAATCAGAAGAAACTATTAAATATGTGTAGATAATTTTTTTAAAGGAACAGAACCTATATGAAGAAAACATAAAATCAATTGAAAGAAAATAAAATTTTCACAAATGAAGTCTTTCCACATTTTTCTATTGAAAGATCTGATATAATAAGAATGTCAATTGGCCAAAAATTATTGCTTAAAATTAATGTAATATCAGTATTAACGTTACAGAAGTTTTGGGGAAGTGGATAGGAAAACTTCAAAGTTTGCAAGGAAGCAAATATTTCTGGAGAATAGCCAAACAAGTTTTGACAAAGATGAATAGTGAATAGGGACTTGCCTTACTATCAGAACATACTATTAAAACAGTTGAAATTGAATTAATATGGTTATAGGCATGGTAAGAAACAAATAAACCAGTAGAACAGAGTAGAGAATCCCAGAAAATACATGACTTGATATATGAAAAGAGGGAAAATAATGGATTATTTCATAAATAGTGCTGGCACAAAAAGCTACCCATCTGAAAAAAATGAAACAACTTTATACAAAAATTAAGTCCATATGGATTAAAATCCTTAAATATTAAGGATTTTAATCCTTAATTAAAGGATTTAAATCCTTTAATTAAAGGATTAATTAAATCCTTAATTAAAGGATTTAAAAAAAATAATAAAATAGAGCAAGAAAATCTAGTGTACAACGAGTATAATCCAGGGGCAGGAGAGACTCAGCAGCATAAAAACCATTTTGACAATACAAATTTAAACTTTCTGAATGACAAAATATTATCTATCATCTATTATAATATTAAATATTTACACATAAATATATCCAATACATTTATAGAATTTATTTGGGAAAAAGTTCGCAATTTAGAAGATCACCATAAGTTTACTAACTACAATAATAAAAAGTTCTTACTTATTGACAAAAATGAGACATGAATCCCAATAGCAAAGGATATGAAGAATCAATCAAATGTCCAGCCAACATATGAAGATATTCTTACTTTAATTTATATTTCCCAGTTCTCTTTATCCCTCATTAAACTGACAAAATTAACAAGTGTCAAAACATGTACTGTTGGGGCGCCTGGGTGGCTCAGTTGGTTAAGCGACTGCCTTCGGCTCAGGGCATGATCCTGGAGTCCCGGGATCGAGTCCCACATTGGGCTCCCTGCTCAGCAGGGAGTCTGCTTCTCCCTCTGACCCTCTTCCCTCTCGTGCTCTCTACTCTCATTCTCTCTCTCTCAAATAAATAAATAAAATCTTTTAAAAAAAAATGTACTGTTGTCAGTTTCATGGAGACAGGCTCTCCTATATTGCTGGTGAAAATGTGAATACTTTCAGCTTTTATGGATATTAATCTGGCAAAATATTAAAATATACAAGAACATGTACACTTAAACCCAGTAAATCCCACTCCTGGATATCTATCACATGGAGGGGAAAAAAAATCAATTTTTAAAAATGGATTTTATATGATTGGATATATACTGAAGCACAGTTGATACAAACAAAAATAAAATAACATAGTAAATATACCTGAGCAAATAAACAGTAAATTATGGTATAACTACACCATGGGATATAATGGAGGGAATCATTAAAAAGAATGAATTAGGGTTCCTGGGTGGCTCAGTCAGCTAAGTGTCTGACTCTTGGCTCAGGTCATGATCTCAGGGTTGTGGGATCTAGTCACGCATAGAGCTCTGCATTCAGTGTGGAGTCTGCTTGAGATTTTCTCTCTCCCTTCCTTTCCTTTTGTCCCTGCCCCTGCTCATGAGCTCTCTCTCTTTCTCTCTCTCAATAAATAAATACAATCTTTTTTTTTAAAGAACTAATTAGAAGTCTAGAAGTTAATTTGGAGAGATGTCCAGTAGATGTTTTTGAATATTTTTTAATGTTTTGAAATATTTTTGAATAGAAGGAAAGATAAAGTATATGATTTCATTTATAAAACAATGATAACATGCTATATATACGGGCATCTATGAATATGTAATAGAAGGATGTGACCATAGGAGAAATGGGAATGATACCATACTAAGTTATTAGCATGGAATGGCAGAGTTAGTTAATAATCGTGTCTCTGTTGTTTCTCCCAATTTCTTTCTTGTGTCTCCCACATTTCCCAACTATCTTTGCAGTTAGGTTGGGGCCATGTGATAAGTTCTGGCCAATGGGTTGTGAGTAAAAATGAGGCAGTTAAGAAATGATGTGTCTCCTGCCTTTTTCTCTTTCCTTGCCTTGGAGAACTTGGAGGCCACATGTTCCAGATGGCATAGCTACAAGTTTGAAGACTGCCTATCTACATTAAACTTTGTATGAGAAAATTAAACTCATTTCACTAAGCCCTTGAGATTTTGGCATTTCTCCCTTATGGCAGCTATATTAATTATTCTAATCCAGAGATTAATATTTTGAAATGAGGTACTGCTGAAATAAAAAATCTAAAATATGCACCTTGCATTAGTATGAAGCAGGCAGTGAGAAAAATGATATCAGGGGAAAGAAAGAGAAATGGATATTATTCAGTGGGAAAGAAGAAGAAAGAAAGAAAGAAAAAAAGAAAGAAAGAAAGAAAGAAAGAAAGAAAGAAAGAAAGAAAGAAAGAAAGAAAGAAGAAAGAAGAAAGGAAAGAAAGAAAGAAAGAAAGAAAGAAAGAAAGAAAGAAAGAGAAAGAGAAAGAGAAAGAAAGAGAAAGGAAGGAAGGAAGGAAGGAAGGAAGGAAGGAAGGAAGGAAGGAAGGAAGGAAAAGAGAAGAAAACAAAAGATTAAACTGTCACTTTTAGGCCAGACCACATACATAACTGAAGAGATTAGAAAATATAACAATTAGAAATGAATATTGGCTATTGCTAATTGCTTTTGTCAAAAAGCAAGAAAGTGATAAACTGAGAAAAAGAATTGGCCAATTTGTAAGCAGAAATTAAAAGAATACAGAGAGAAAAGAAATTTTAGATCATGCAAAGTTGGAAAACTGATTTTTTATCAACCTCAAAGAGTATAAGATAGTAATGATAAAAAATTTAAGGGTAAATGCCCCATACAACCTCTCTGTTGGCAAAACTGATCACATTCCAATTTCTCACCTTCAAGCCTGAAAGGCTCCAGGTGGCTACTGTTAAGCTGAAAAAGACAAGTGTAGAGATAAGAAAGCAAAGACATAAAGCAGATCTGAAAACTATGCCTAAAAAGATTTAGAATACGGTTATTGGCACATAGAACTGTGTAAGTAGATGAGAAATCTACTACATTTTTAACATGTTAAGCCCAAGATTTTAAGGAACTACATTGCCAAAGAAACTAGTAGCTTTAGACCATGGTAATATTTTGCTCAAGATAAGAAAATTTCTACTTCCCATCAAATGGATTACCATCTCACATAAAACAACTAAGTAACCAAAGAAAATATGTGAAAATTGCTTTTCAAGACATCAGGCATGAGGCAATGAAGGAAAATTATTTTGAAAGATGGGAGACAAATAAGGTGAGTCCTACAATTGTCCCACCTTACAGTTCAGACAAAGTTTCCAACCAGAGCACAAATGGGGCAATTCAGATGGACAGTGTCAGTCTCCCTAAATTGAGGAGGCAGAGCTGGGAGCCTGGGGGGTACAGTATGGCTAGATTTTGCAGGCAGAGTACCAGAGAAGTGAGAGCTGCACACAGAAAATTCTAGACATCTAGGGGTGCCTGGGTGGCTCAGTTGGTTGAGCATCTGACTCTTGGTTTCAGCTCAGGTCATGATCTCAGGGTCATGAGATGGAGCCCTGCATCAGGCTCTGTGCTCAGCATAGAGTCTGCTTGAGATTCCCTCTCTCTCCCTCTGCCTCTCCCCCTGCTCTCTCTCTCTTTCTCTCTCTCTCTAATAAATAAATAAGTAAAATCTTTAAAAAAAAAATCTGCAGAGGGTTCTTCTCAAGTATGCAGCTAAATACCGATAAGCACATGCATTTAATGAAATACCCAAGACTGAGGAAAAAAATACCTGAAAAGATCAGTGAAAACAATACCTCCAATCAGAATGGGAAGCCTCATAAGGCATGGAGCTTTACTTATTCAGAAGGATTTTGTCTCAAGGTAAGGAAAAATCCGTCCCTGACTCAATGTTGCCATGTTCTAGTCTAACAAAACTTAAAAGCAAGATCCAAAAGATCAAACCATTTCCAAATAACCTAACAATGTTCCAGAATAAAGTTCAAGAATATTTATAGAAATAAACATGATCAAAGGAAACAAACAAAAAACTCCCAAGCCACCAACAATGTAAAATTCACAATGTCCATCATACAATAAAAAATTATCAAGCATGCAATTACTATGATTGATAATATGGAAAAAATTAATAAAACCAAATCACAAATGACACACATGATAGAATTAATAGGCAAGGACATTAAAACAATTATAACTGCATTATATATGTTCAAGAAGTTAAGGAAAGATTGAATATGTTAAGTAGAGACATGGAAGAAGTGAAAGAGAACCAAACTGAACTTATAAAAATGAAAACTACAATGTCAAAAATGAAAAATACACTGGACAGGATTAAGTGCAGATTATATATCACACAGGAAAAGAGTAGTGAGCTTGAAGACCGAGCAATAGAAACTGTCCACAATTAATCACAGAGAGGAAAAAAGGGTATGAGGAAAGAACAAACAGAGCTTCAGAAAGTTGTGGTGTAACTTTAACCAGCTAATCTACACATACTCGTAGTGTAGGAGGATTATGTGTAGGAGAGGAGGGTAGGGACAGAAAAACATTTTGAAGAAATAATGCTGAAATGATGGTCAAAATAATTTCAAATTTGATGAATAGTACAAATCCATAGATCCAAGAGATCAAAGAATCCAAAACAAGAATAAAACTATGACAATCATGACACCAAGGAACATCATAATAAAATTTTCTTAAAATTAATTAAGAGAAAATTCTTACACGCAGTCAAAACACATTACAAACAGAGGGACAAAGATAAGAATGATAGTATATTTTTAATCAGAAATAATAAAAGAAGGCTGACCACTGTTTTTGACCTATCCACCACCTGTTTCCTTACTTCAACTTGAACCTCAAAACCTATCTAGTATTTGGCACTTCTGGAACGCACTTTTCTATCTTAAAGCCTCTGAAGGCATGGAACAAACTTTGTTTTTAACTACCAAAGTCTCCACTGTTTAAAGAAAAACATATCATTTCCTTTACGAAGACATACTATAAGGGTTCCTGGGTGGCTCAGTCGTTAAGCATCTGCCTTCGGCTCAGGTCATGATCCCAGGGTCTTGGGATTGAGCTCCATATAGGGCTCCCTGCTTGGTGAGCTTGCTTCTCCCTCTTCCTCTGCCTGCCACTCCCCCTGCTTGTGCTCTCTCTCTCTCTGTCAAATAAATAAATAAACTTTTTTTTTTTAAAAAGAAGACATACTATATGCCATCAACTAAAATATATAGAATTTAAAAGAAATTTACATCCCACCAAGAAAAGAAGGGGTAAGAAATAGATTTATCAAGTGGAGAATAAGCTAGTTTACTGAGGAAGTCCTCAGGAAGGACATAATCTTGAGTTGTGGCTTAATATACATCCTGGACCTAACACATTGAGAAAAATAGTATAAGCAATCAGATGCACTTGAGATCTTTTCTTTCTGTGTACACTGTTTGGCACTTGGCAAGGTTAAGAGATGCTGGTTAATGAATGAATTGAAACAGAAGAGCAGGGCAGGGGGTCAGATTGTCTGGGTTTACATTCCTGACTCTGTCACTTACAAGCTTGGGAACTTGGGCCATTTATGTAACTTCTCTGAGCCCTAATTTCCTCATCTACAAACCAGGAATAACTAAATGTACTTCATATGGTCATAGTAAGAAGTAAAGAATTTACATCTGTAAATCACCATACTCAGTAGATGCATAGTCAACAGCAAGGACAGCAACATATCAAAGTCCTGCTCTTAGTGGAATGCAGGAATGGGGGAAAATAATGCTTGTTGAATGTCAGTAGTTTATCAGATTTATCATCCATTATGAAGAATCTCTGAATGAATTAAATTATGTCAAAACTGAAATAAATGGAGCATAACTCACCAGTTTGTTAAAGATATTGACAAAGTCACCAGCTTCCACTAAGTTTTTGAGGGAATGTTTGACTTTTGCTTAGTGGCTAAGTGAAAAGAATACACAGGTACCATTTGTGGTAGGGACCATTTGTGATCCATAGTGGAGTTGAATTCCTGGTTATTTTGTGTTTCTTTGTTTTAACAAAAGGGAGAAAAACGCAGCAAATTTTCTAAGGGGTTAAAAAACACAGGCACAAAAGAAATGATTTCAAGAGTAACTATCGAAAATCACTTTATATCCACCTGATACCAACTGAATAGTCATTAATGATTCGCTTTGGGCCCTTGGATTTTACATTTTTAAGGGTTGTGGCTGGTATGAAAATGATCAAGGCTGTGGACCACTGCAGTACTGAAAAAATCACTCAGCAGTTTGGAGGCCTGTCCTTTGGACGTTAGGAATGTCAAGGGCTCTGAGCAGACTCTGAACCTGATCCAGCTTGAGTATCACTGAAATGGCAACCTGACCAGCAGGAAAACTGTGTCCTTCTCCTGTGTCTGTAGATTTCTACAGTGGTTAGTTGGAGAGCTGCCAGGGGCTAACCGTGTACCCAATCTTCATCCTGTTGCCCATGAGGCAACGAGTAGTGCCTTACTTTCCTCATCTACAAATTGAAGATGAACTTCTCTCAGCAAACTTCCAGACTGTATTCTTCTCTGGCTCAAGGATCAGAACCAACCCTGCCGATTTATTTTCAGACTTTGCAAATGGGAATGGAATTTAAAACATTTTTTATTTCCAAATGCTAAATTGGATTTCCCACACACATACGCATGTACATTTGGTTTAGCCTCAGGGAAAGCCCAGGGCTTCGTGGCTTTGGATTTCCATAAGCCACCATTCTCCTTTCACATGCTGACATCCTTGGCCTCTCCTACCAGCATTGCCATGCCTTATCTCTGACACAGAAATGCCAACTGTGCAGGACTGTGAATAATATAGATTTTGTCTTTCTTCACCTCCTGGCAGCCCAGAAAAACAAACAGCTAAACTGAGCCTAACTGTAAGTTAGTTCTTCCTAAGCCACGTAAATATAATATACAAATTTTTACCCAGATATAGTAGGTATGTAAATATAAAAAGCTTTCTAGCCACTTCATGTTGCTTTCCAAAAGCTGAATAAATGTTTTCCTGGGATTCATTTTAGGAGGACGAGGTTTTCAGACATGCCTTATGCTAATCTGTGAGACTTATGCCTTGCTCTCACCGTGGAAGCTCTTGCAGTGTTGTACATCATTTTAGGAAAAGAACAAAACACCAAAGGGTTTTCATTTTCCCCTCTTATGTTTCTACTACTCCCTGTCCCATCCATACTAGTATTAAGTGGATTTCTTCCAGAAGCCTTGCAAGTATCTCTCTTCTTTCTAAGTTGTTCCTTCCCCTCTGCCGGGTGGCTCCCTGGTATTGACAGTCTGTGTTCAAGCCTTCTCTGCCCTTCCTCGGTGCTCAGTGTATGCTTGTTTGTATTTTCCCTGAGGTTGGCCTGACTGTGGGGCTTTCCACAGAAGAGGCAGGAGTTTGGATAAGCCAGCAGTTTAAGCAGGTTTTATGACTAGCCAGTGTAATAAAATGCATTCAGGGGTCACCCAAGAAACTTTAATCAGCACCAGGGGTCACTGGATAGCACTTTTAGACAGGAGAGACAGAAATGAGGAACAGAGATTCAAAAGAGAGGAAGAAGAGTTGGGGGAGGGGGTTAGGGATCGAATGTTCTCAAGTTATCAGAAATAACTTAAAAAAAAAAATCAATGTGTCTTGCAATCAGAAATGGCAAAAAGCGCCATAATTGCCCAGAGGAAATGAGAGATCTGCTGCAAATTTAGATGAGAATTTTACCCAAAGACTTAATTTTTTCCCCTTGTGCAGTTTTGCATGAAAGTTTAGCCTTATGATTGGTCTCGGGATGGATATCAGATATCTCACCCTGAAGGGAAAAACATTCCCACCAAATCCTTCTCCCCTGAAAGAAAAAAAAAAAAATTCTGCATCCAATAATCAGAGCCTGGGCAGACAAATTGGCACCACTTTTTTGGTTTCCAGCCTCCTTTTTATTTTCTGCTAGAAATAAGACTGCAGACTTGAGTCACAATTCACAAATATTTGGTAGTATTATGTTGCAAGGAACTGGCGGGGGTGGGGGGGAAACCCAGAAGAAGGTAATTCTTAAAAGCTTTGCCTTCACTCATGCAAACAAACTTTATGCTTCTCAATAAATCTCCTGTTTTGTAAGTGGCCATTAAAATAACAGATCATTTGATTAAAATTCTGTTTTCTTTTCACAACGGTCATTTGGAGTTTTGGGGAACCTCCAAATGTGGTCTTGGCCATGATGTCATTAGCATTTTATTAATGCATTCAAAAGGTTAAAAGCTCTTACTTTTTATAGGGCTTTTAAAAGCAAACATTTGATTGTCTCTTGCATAAACTGACTCTGAACCCATTAAAATGTGACAACAACTTCAGAACTGACCCTGTTTAAGGGTAAGAAAATTGATCAAGGATTTGCCACATTTTTAATTGCTTTGAATGAAATGGAAACTGAACTGAGGCCAATATTTGGGAATGGAAAGAATTAAATCCAGTCCAACACCTTTCAATATAATAATGATATTTTTTAAATTAGGGTTTTTCCTTTTTAGAGTTCAATGATTCTTTATGGCACAAAAAATAGTTTATAGTTTGAAAGGTTTATTTTTTTCCTCTAGTCCAGTCACAATACAGTTTGTCATTAAAAATAAGATGGAAATATTTTTTTAAAAAATATGTTTCAGGTGTCCTAGCCTAAAAAAATATGCTCAGAGTGGCAACTGTAAATGTGCCTTTGTTGTTTATTTGGATAGAAAAGCATGTGTGGCTGCATAGATTTGATATGATGTTAACAAACTTTTAGGCTCTTATTTTTAAAATAGACATTTTTGGGAATTATGTAATAAATCCACAGTAAAATAATAAATCCAGTGGTGCTGGGGTCTAGGCAGCCATTTATTGTTACTTTCCATTTTGTCTCATTCTCATCACATATATTTTTAGTTTGGAAGGCCCTATTTCATTGAATATTTTGTATACAAAGAGAAAACTCCTGTCTTCTCCCCACACCAGCTTCTATTCTAAATGAAAATATACACGCCCATTTCTAATTTTTTTCCTGTTCTTACATCACTGATCATGAAGAGTTTTCAATCACCTTTATTGTTTTATTTCTTTAGTTTTTAGTGACCGATCACATTTCTAACTCTAGCACATTTTGTTTTTTCCAGAGCACATTAGGCCTTTATTTTTTTTTTATCCCTCACAAATGAACTACTGAAAAACCATCTCCCTGGACCTTTCTTTTTTAATTGCTTCTGTGTTGTGAGGCACTGGGAGAGCTACATAACTAGCAGGAGCTGATCAGCAGATAAGCTTGCATAACACACACTTAATTATACAAACAAGTCTTTCTGGAGAAAGTCTTCTGACAATTACCTCTCGAAATAAATATACCTTGGTGACTGTCAATAGTAATAAAACCTGCACAATCATTTCTTAAAGCTTTTATTGTTTGCCTGTAATTAGCATGTTGATGTGATTAAAGCTACATTTGACTTTTGATAAACCCCAGACTCCTATAGATAACATTTCCAGCAGTTCAAAGCTGCTTTCATTAGAGGCGATATTTATCTGATTTGTAACCAATCAATTGGAAATAAAACTTTCCTGTGGCATGCCGTTAAAACAGCCAGCAGCAGCCCTGGTTTCCTCAAACCTCTCTTCTCGTCGATGTCCTTGGATGAGATGGATTCCATATGGTCAGGCACAGGAGACTGGGCAGGGAATTGGAAAGGTAGAGAACGCAGCTCTATGGAGGCCCCTCCACACTGACTGCCTTACTTCTACTCGCTGCTATTAGAAGGCATGGTCACTGCTGTAACCAATTTTCCTGAAAAATACACTTTTGTGTGGCAGTAGAAAAGCCTGCACAACTGGGGCTTGCTAAGGGCATATTTGCGATGTTTAATGTGCTTCCATATTTTTAAGTTTATGTTTGATTCTTTTACCAGACTTTTTCAGTTCTGTTTTTAACTTTATCCTCTTTGCCCTTCCCCAAAGTTCTTTCTCCCTTTATTTCCATACAATTATTCTCACTTTATATCTCCTCTTTTCTTCCTTTCTGATTTGTTTTTTTTAATGTGTCTGTTTTCTGTGACAGTATTTGTTTTGCAACTAGTTTAAATTTCCTTGTTCAAAAAATCGCAAAGCTCCAACTTTTGAAATTTTGACAAATAGACAAATAATGATTTTCAAAAGTTTATCTGACCCAGCAAATATGCTGAGGACATCCTAAATGTAAGCACTCGAGGAGCACGGAGCTAATAGCATCTCTTCATTATCACTGCAGTGACACTGCGTCCTACACCTCAATTTCTGTATAATTTCACCTCTGCACAAATTTATTTATTCTTGTTCTCAAGAAGAAGAAGGAAAGAAGGAAAGATGGAAGGAAAGAAAGAAAGAAAGAAAGCCCACTTTTAGAACCATGCTTTTATTCAGAGCATTTCTCCCCTCTTATCCTCCACACTCTCCAAACATTTCATATTTTTAGAAATGAAATAGAGAAAGGAAAGTATTTTCTACAATGGAACCAGTGTTGACATGCAAACCTTTATGGATTTCCAGCCATCGTTCATTAAAATCTGTCTTCAAATATATGGTAAACGTGCATAAATGCCATATATTCCATGCTTTTAAAAGTAGAGTTTTAAAGTGAATGTACATAAACAAAATATTTTATGGCTATTAAAATGAAAACATGAAATCTGTGTCTGTGAAGCCATTTATACTAATCTGGACATGTTCAAAGGTTTTCAATTTTTATTTAATTATATGGTTTCTCAGTGTCCAGGTCAAGTGTTTCCTCGAACACTGTAATTTATAACTTTATAGGTAATCCAACGCTTTTCCAAACTTATTTAAGCACACTTATGTCTTTGCACAGATTCAAGTGCATTATCTGGAAAATACTGATTCTTTCTAATCTTAAAAAGACCTCAGTTATGATATTTAATATCTTGGAAATGAATGTCATTGCATGTATTTATCACCTAGAGGCAGTTGCATTTAAAAATTGAGGAAATAGGAGGAGGAATTATTTCTGTAAAGTGAACAACTAGGAAGATAGCAAGATTGGGTTTGACAAGTATGTCTTTACTGGTCTGGTGTTTATGAATATGCCTATAGCCAGGAGAATTTCTGGAGAACTCCAAGCTCAGGGAAAAGGTCAGTATTATACTATGTGCCTCTTGAAAGCAGCTTTTATCAAATAGTTTAAACATTTTCTTTCCATTTTTTTAAGAAAATATTTTAGAAATCATTAAAAATCCATTTTAAGTAAGTCAACTGTAAAGTAGGTTACTTTAAATGCATTCCCTCATTTCTCCATCTCCTAATTAATATACATTAAGGTAAACTTGTTGGCAAATATTTTATGCTACTAAAACACAAAATATTTATTCTCATCATCTTGATTTTGGGTCCCTTAATTTAAGATTATAAATTGTGTTCTTTGGATAAAACTTTCATTTCTGCTGAAAACATGTTAAGTATATTTTAGAAACTAAAGCTGGAAATTTTTTTTAGGACATAAATTATCTTATATTTCAGCAACCATACGATCACTAAAATAACAGACAAGTTCAGAGCATTCTGGACTTGAGCAGTGCTTTTAAAATATACTCTGCACATGACTGAAACCACAGTGACAATATTTCAAGTAATAGAAGGAAAAATGGTTTGCAGATTTACAAAGAGAAATCATATACTTCTGCAAAGTTTTACACGTGTAGAAGTTGTCAGACTTATGCACAAGTAAGATTAGGATAATATCACATCAAATAACTAAAGATAGGAAAATCTGGCTTAACTAGATTTTTTTTTCTAAATTGGTGCTTGAGTGTGCGTTTACATGTGTGTGTTTATGTATTTGTGTGTAATACAGGCACACAGGTGACCATGGCACCATGATTGAGCTGTTTATTTTGTGTCTCTAAGATTTACTTCTCTTGAATTATCTATTTTATATAATTTTTAAAGCTTTTTTTTTTGGTGGAGAAAACATATACTAATCTAGCCACTGATTATACCTCACAATGACAAATATCAGAATGAAAATGGAAAAATCTGAATTGTTTCCCTTTACAATGCCGAAGAGCTGAGTGTCTGAAAATCATCAAGGCATTGAACTAATGGTTTCAGTTTTTACCCAAGTGTTTGGCATCATGTAGACATGGCCACAGGCTCTGTTCCCTCTTGGCTGTGGGTTCTTATCATCTGTAGATACAGGATATTTCCCAAAAGTATTCAGCAGAGCAATTGCAGAAGTGATTGAAATGACAATCCCCAGGCTACATACTTAAAGAGGGGAAGGTCTGACCACTTTTTCTTGCAATTAGCCAAGCCAAATCATTCCAATTCACGAGTCTCATCTTATACGTCAGGTGATTTTCTCCCACATTAGTCTTTGCACTAGTGTGTGTTAATGCCTTTATTTTTGTTTCCTGAAATTAACATGACTATTTTTAAAAATCCTATACACAATGGAGATTTAAATTTTGTTCATAAATCCTATGCACATTATCAACAAATGGCTCTGTGTTTCTATGTCTTTTTGAGAAAAGCTCCTGATAGAGTAAAAGGAAAAGAATCTTATTTCAAATTTTACCTGAAGACAGAGTGAGCTTCATTCTTCACAGGTAAGTGTTTCAAAAAATACAGAATGTCCATGAACTTGGGCAAGGTCTAAACAGGAAAAAATACTCTGATTCTACTGTCCCATTAAACTACAGAGTTAATTCAAATTAAGTAATTAAATTTGTTAAAGGGATTAATTTGCCCTTTTATTTATTTATTTATTTTTTAGCATTCCTGATCTGAAGCACACTTAGAATGTGTTTTGATGTTAAATGTCCTTTCCAGTCTGATCACACATGATGGAAACAGTAACACAAACTAAATCCACTCCAGCTCCCCAAACAATCTGTAAATAAATTAAGATAATAACCTCTACTCTTTGGGTCTCAAAAAACTAATTCTTAAAAGCAGCTTGGAAAAGTCTTCTGAAGGAAGTCTTCCACACAAAATGGCGGTGTTGGGCAAGTCTGCTCACAAGGGAAGGTTTTGGGGGAGCTACAAACCTTCGCAGAGAAGTGGGTCACAGGACACATGCATTTGCATTTGTGAACACGTCACGGTACCACTCCTCAAGCCTGCTCTTTACATGTTGTAGGAAAGCCTGACGGAGGTGGACCGAGTGGGCTCCAGAGCCGTATCTTGCCTTTGCTCTGGTCTTGGCAGAGTCACTGCAGAGCCCAGAAGAAAGAACACTAAAAAAGAACACCGAAAACACTAAAAAACTTTTTAAAGTCAAGAAAAGAAAAAGAAAGGGTGAGGGAGGGGAAAGAACAGGCCCTCTCAGCTCCAACGGAAGCTATGCCAAGAAGCAACTAACTAAAAACAGACTGAACAGAGAGGAGAAATGAGGAAAGAATAAAATGGTTTGGAGTCAGGCTGACAAATGCACGAGAGAAAAATTCACATGGTTTTAGAGCAGTACTTGGCATCCATCTCAGAATTTCGTGTGTGTGTGTGTGTGTGTGTGTGTGTGTGTGTGTGTGTGTAGTTTTTCATTTTTATTTCTGGAAGAATAGTTTGCAATTTCTTTTTACTGAAAAAGATGAGTTATTTTCCTTCTTTAGGAATAGTGCAGAGGCCACGCCCACCTTCCTCAAAAAGTCTACCTCCTCCGACTTAATACAATTTTTGAAAATGTTTTCTTGTGCTGAATCACTAGATTGCTTCCTACTGTCTCTAACCAAATAGAGTACTAAAACCCAAATGCCTGGGTCTACTGTCTTTCAACTAGCTTGCTAACACCCCCTTATGAAGATATAGAGGACCACTGGCTTGTTTCAAAAGAAGGCAGGGTGCAGCATGGGCCAATTTTGATTCTGCATTACTTTGAATAGTCGAAGCAGCCCCAGGACTGCGGTCTGCAAGTATTTGGCTTATTAGATCTAATCCACTGATGGCTTGTGTGGTAATGAATGTCTGAAATGCTTGTCTATGATTAGAAATTTTTAATGCTGTCCTCATGGGCTCTGCTGCGCTCTCCTGCTTGTAAATGGAGGCTTAACACACTCAAATCATCCGTGGAACTGTGTGAGCTGGCAACACCCAGAGAGAAAATTTGCCATTGTGATGCTAATTTCCCTCTAACTTTTGACCAGAAGGGGTAATTATATATAATTTGCAGAAACAGTTCTTCTGGAATGAGAAAACCTAAGGGAAACGCAGAAGTTTGTTTAAACTAAATTGAATACTTTTCAGATACAAATGCAGTTTGAACTGGATTATTCCTCTCTGTCCTGTGATCAAAGTACTGGGGGATTTTGACAGCTCTGAAAGCCAAGAAACAGTGTGGACATTCTTATGTGGACCTCTCTCTGCAAGGCTATAAAGACTAGATTTGATCAAGCAAAGACCCTCCAAACAGCTGCCAGGGGTTTTTGTTTTCTTCTATGACTAACGTGTCCTAAAGGCACTGATAATGATTAATCATAAATGACTGTCCAAAGCAGTAGCATTCAAGCAACTTTTTTTTGTGCTTCTCCCTTGCCACTTCCCTTCCCCTCTCCTCCCTACCAACCTTAACCAAGTTGTGTCAGGACAGACACACCTGGAAAGTCAATCTGGAGAGGTGTGTAGATGACTCCCACTTCAGGTGGCCACCATTGTTGCTGTGAGACCCTTTGTATAAGATGCATGTTCCCTGTGCCTCTAAGAGGAGTCTCTTGAAATATTTACTCTGTCTTGTTTCCCAATTTCTAGCATTTTTTACATCAGATGTGAGCTCTTCTAAGCGGTAAACCTTTCAGTAGTGCAGAAGAAGATGAAGTCCTAGCCGACTGATGTGAATAACAGGATTCCCAGGTATAGCACTAACCCCCTTTCTGTGATAGATGGTGGTAGCTGAGGCACATGTATTTTAACCACAGTCAAGCAAGGAGCCAGAATGTTGGTATTTAGTATTAACTGAAATATTATTTCTATTGATTTCTACTATTGATTGAAAGTTTCAAATAAGTGAAAGTCAAATCTGGCCACTCCCATGTGTTGAAAATAGCAGGAGTTTTCAAGTCAGACAGGCCTGGATTCACATATTAACTACACTGTATATTAACTGTATGACCCTTCACTTCTCTGATCCTCAATATCCTCACCCCTAAAATGACCACCACCTCATGGGATACTTAAGATAAGATACAGAAAGTGTTTGGTATGTTAAAACAAACAAACAAAAAAGAGGGGGGAGAAAAGCCTCAACACTCAATGAAAGTTAGTTATCTCTTCCCCCCTAAAAATAAGACAACAATTTTGAAGGGAAACATTTTGTTGCAAATCATTCTAAAGTCTAATAATCATCTCTCCTTAATAATTGATGTCCTTGCTATACCATGATAGATTAGCATGGTTGTAGAAATTAAGGAAGACATGATGGCCAATATCCTAAATGCTGAATCTGCTCTGTAATCTGTCTTTGTACCAAATGTCTGTAGACAGTTTTCTTATGCTGTAATAATCACCGTCATATCTTTTTGAACATTGTGGTGAGAGCTATGTATTTTTTCATTTATTTCACAAAACAAGTTTTCCAAGTAGTTATTCCTGTTTTACAAATGAGAGAACTGAAGCTCAAAATGGTAAAAATGTTTGCCACCACACAAATAGTGGAGATGAGATTCAAACCCAGTTCTATTTGGCTCTAAATCTAAGCTCTTAACTGCTATGTATACTGCCTTATGCTATTGGATGGCACAGTACAGAACTTCACCATGGCATCAGGGCAGATAATCATTTAGACTCTACTCAAATACTCTGATGACATGAAATTCACTTTGCCATCTAGGCAACTCATTCCACTTTTGGATAGTTCTGTTTTCCTATGGTTCTTTACTTTGAATCTAATGACCACTGCTGTGAAGCTGGTAGGGACACTTGAACAACTGTCTGAAAAGAAATGCTCTGTAATAGGGAGGAAACAAGAGAAGAAGTTGTTGAATTTTCTGCAGGTCCCCTGGCTGTTTTCCAGTTTCTAGAAATATTCCCCAAAGTCACTAGGTGTTCTTTTTTATTTGTTGGAACATTTTCATGGCCAATATTTTAGAACTGTACTTGCTACATTTGGCTATAAAGAACTTGAAATGTGGCTAGTCCAAACTGAGATGAAAATGTAACATATATACTAGATTTCAAAGACTCCACACAAAAACACAGCAATAATAAGTTTTAAAAATAACATAAAGTTCTTTATTGATTGATCACATATTGAAATGATAATATCTTGGATATGAATAAATATGTTATTAAAATTTTCACCTGTTTTTTACTTTTTAAAATGTGCCTACCAGAAAATGTTCAATTACAGTATGTATAGATTTACATTTGCAGCTGACATTATATTTCTACTGCACAATGTTGTTCTGTACCCTCAGGTGTGGAATGTACCAGATGTTTGAAACGTATCATAATCCACACCTTGCACCATATAGTCTGAGAGAACAATAAAAGCAAAACCTTATTTTCCTTCCAATCTATGCTGCTTTAGTGCGTTGAGTATAAGTTACTTTGTATGCACAGAGACTGTTTATATTTTGGCATGTGGCTATTGCTAAAGTGACTCCTTTATTCACCCTCGCTTATGGTTGACAGAATTTTTCTTTACACCAGAAATATGACTCTCTGTGTTACAGGGGAATGCCTGCCCTTCACCCTTGAAATCCTTGGAGTTAGCAATGGAAAAATTCAGGCACTCACCCCAGTTGTGCGGGGTGCAAGTGGATGAGTACTGAGGGGTGACAAATGTGGAGCTGTACTAAACAGACTCCAGGTATAAGGATGCTCACCTGAGCATCTGTAATGAACACCAAGGTCTTTTCACATCCTGAGGTCTTCATCTAAACACAGCAGAACATTATCCAGGGTAACCAGCCATGTTAAGGACCTGAGCCACCTCTAACTGTTCCCTGAGAAATCAAATGCTGTTTCCAGCCACCCCGCCTAGAAATAGTCTGTTCAGGTCACAGAGAGGAGGCTACAGCTGATTTCCATCTTGGAGGAAGGAATTGTTCCCGTCGGCCTGCCTGCCTGCCTGCCTGCCACCTGCCTGCCTTCCTGGGATTGCAGCTGAGCCATATTTAGCCTCTAAAGCTAGATGTTTTAGTGCCTGGCTCTTTTTAACTGGCATATGTTAAGAGCTTTGAATTAACAGGTGCATAAAAACTGTCAAAAAACACTTAAATCTCAAGACAGACTGTCAGTTGTATTAAAAAATATGGTGTTACATAACCACGCACTCTCAGCACGTCCAGCGTGTAACAGCTTGGAAAGTCCTTTCTCCCTCTGCTAGCAGCCCAGCAATGCTAATCCATCCCATGAAACAAAAGGCCATGGTCCCTTAACCTCCTGATGGAGGATGCGGGTTGTGTGTGTGCATGTGCTTGCACGCGCGTGTGGATAGGAGAGTGGATCAGAGCATGGAAGGGAAACTTTTCCCCTGTGCGACAGATGTTCTTTCAGCTTCCAAGACCCCCATTTGTAAACTAAGCTGATTGAAGGAAAAAAGAACTCCTAGAGTCCTGGAAGGCACACTTGAAGTTGTTCTTTTAAGGAAAATAAACAATTTATCATGTAATATGGTGAAATTTAAATTAAAATTAGCACAGGATGGCAGAGAGAGAGAGAGAGGAGAAATGTATTGCTTAAAGCTGGGTGAATGACAACAGTTTCAAGTGAATGTATAAAAGTCACTGTGTGGTTCAAATAACTAGAATCAAGTATGATCCAGTTAAAGCAGAGCACAAATAATCTTTGCTTCCATGATATTAAGAGTTGCTTTATTGTATTTTTAAAGACAATGGTTATATATCATTTACTCTAAAATTGGGATGAGAGACAAAGCATTTCTGAATTAAGTACTTTCTTGCACATACTATGTACTATAAAAGCATTTTAACTTAATCAAATTAAAAGTTAAGTATGACCTTGGCTGTGTTTTATAGAGTGATGTCTTGGATTCAGCACTGGTTCCTAATCTACCAAATAGCTGGGTGACCATGGCCACGTCTGTTACTTTAGCCTCATTAATTTTTTAAAATTGTGATATGAAGGTGGAGCGTGGTGGGATGGGAGAGAAAGAATCCTTAACATCCATTTTGATTCTAAAAAAGAGTTAATTCCTATGATTTATGAAACTCTACCTGGAATAAGAGTGTCACTTCTGGGTATCCCTATGTAGAATACTAGAACCACTATGTTGAAATGATGGGGCGGGTTTTTTTTGTTTATCCTTTTGTTTCTTCTGTGTCCTAGCATTACACTTGTTGTTTTGTTTTGTTTGTTTTCAAAAGCATTCCAGAAGGTCATCATAGGTCAGACTTCCCAGAAAACAGACTCTGGGATGGAGATGTGTATGCAAAAGTTGACTGGAGCGTATGTTTGAGGACAACGATGTACTAAGGGGGTCAGGGAAGCAGCACTGGGCAGAGAAAGCATCACAGCACAGACCTCAGCTGGTTGAGGAGTTCTGGACCCCCGGTTTTCCCAACTGAGAGAAGGGGGCCGGTACTTAGTGTCCCCTCAACTATTAGTCTTTGATTGCAGGCTGCCTCCCAGGAAGGGGGCACAACCTTTGGCAAGGCCACTCTCATTAGCCTAGGCCAACTCCTGGAGAGAGCATCACCAGTGAGTCATCAGCGGCCAACACTGGGGGACTCAATGTCTCGGTCCTGAAGGGGTCATCGGGCAGTGTGCCACAGTACCCACTACAAAGACAAATGTAGGATCTCTTCCCATGGTTATTATTGGAGTTTTCTCTTGCTAAATGTATGATCTTAGACAAGATACTTAATTTTTGTCTTCTTAACCCACACTTTGCCCATTCCCAAATTGGGGATAATAACAGAAGCAGGTAAAGTTGTAATAAAGACTAAAGGAAATAATATTTGTAAAGCAGGTAGCGGAGTGCCTGACACAAAATGGCCTCTCTCTAAAAGTGCGTTTTGCCTTCTGCTCTTATTAAGTGATAATCCTTTTTCATGTCTAGGGATAGTTTTAAGAAAGGAAGATCTAACAAACATTAGATTGTCCTTGAGGTTAGTCCACAGATGAAAATATTTTCCTGTTGTAACCTGCCTTCTTTTTTGAGGAGTGCTGACGTTTTGGATCTAGGTTGTACTTTCTGCCTTCTGAAGGATGTCACTCTTGTCAGAAAAAAACATATTGAAATGATGTAATTTCCACCCCCCGACCCAACTACCTCATCTCAACATCATCCCAGGTGCTAGCATCCCTGAGCAGTAACTGCTAATACATTAGGGCCTGAGGTAGGATGTGTCCTCCAGAAAGGCCTTTTCTGCCCTATGTATACATTAATTTGAGAGGCCATCACGAAGCACTCTGCCAGATTCCTCTGACATCAGTTCATTAAGATGCACAGGGTTTGGAAGGGATAGAGGGGAGGTAGACAGAAGTCCTTAGTTACTTTGCCAAATCCCATTTTAAATATGAAACCAAGCCAAAAACAGATAGTACACAGTTCCCAACACTGTTTTCCCATTGGAAGGTGTTAACATTATTGTTATTGTGTTATCCTCATTGATTGGCAGCGACAAGTTAGGTTCTGTAATGGGTATGGAGGAGAAAGAGTTTTTGCCAAAAGGAATTACATTCGAAGAAAGATCAAAGTGTGGGTGTTTCATCTGATACACATTTCCTCTCTACTTGGATACCGGGCCTTATTGAAATTCCGATGTGCATGTCAAATAGGGTTTGTTCCTCACTCCTGCTTCTTCCCTCCTTCCCTCCCTCTTTGTCCATAGACGGTGGCTTCCTCACAGCTTCTCCCTTGCTCAGCGTCAGCTAGTCTGATGTAACTATTACAGCAGGCCAAAGAAGGACATGTGATGTCATAAAAGCAAACCTTGCTGGTAAATATTTTGATTTCAGAAAAGCTGAAAAACAATTGTTATTTCGGAAGTTGAAGGGCCAAGTCCCAGAAGAAATTCCTGAAAAGGGACCTGGCCCTGGCATTGACAATCTCTTGAGCTGGGAGATACTTTTATCTTTGAATATGGAACAGGAAGATCATTTTCCCCAAACATCAGAATGAAACTGAATCTTTACCAGCCTGCCAGCAATTTATAATAGAATAGAAGAAAATTACTTGAGCCCTAACCACGGAGAAGTTAAAACCATATCAATAAAACAAACTAAAAAGACCCAAACAAACAAAAACCACTTTTCATTCCACTGTGTGAGCTAAACAATGCCATCCCTGAGGGTGTATTGGTTTTTATTTTAGTTTATTTACATTTAAGCATCCATTTTGCCTCTCTTTAAAGGAGTCTGAGGTGTCTTAGGGATGGAAACTTAGTTTTTCTAGGTTATTTATATTAGCAGTTTTCATCATGCCATCTTGATGATTATCTAACACATCAAATACAATTTTTTTCAATCTTAAAAATAAATACATAAAGAGTCCCTGAGAAATATTATTCAATTAAGACTCTATTCATTTTAAGCCTTTAGTTTTGCTATAAAGAGACACTCAATGGCCTTATAACTGGTTTATACCTGACACTTGGTCAAAATTTAATGGACTGTGTTTCTGTAGCACAAACATCAAAGTAAACCAAATCTTGAACTGAATTACAGAGTTTCCGGGGGGTTCTGAATGCTCACAAGACTATGGGGAAAGAACAGAGTAGAGGTGTGAGGGAGGAACTTGGAGGTGAACTGACACCTTCTAAGCATCTCTCAGGATTACCTGGGAGCCTCTCATTTTCCAGACCCTCACCTCTTTCTTGCCTTGTGTTGCCACAGCACACCGACCCAGCTGGACCTGCTGGGGTAAGCAGTCTGCTGCCTAGTGAATGCCAAGTCCTCCCTGCTCAGCTGCCTCTCATGTGTCCAGAGTTTCTGTCTCTGCCCACGACCTCCAGACTTGGATAAAACAGTATGCCACAGGCACACTCCACACACCATACATATTACATATCTGACATACCAGCCACCACCAAGATGGTTTCAACCAGAAGCAGGGGAGCCCTGCCCCACGAGGCAAACTTCAACCAGTGAGAAAGGGAAATGGGTAGGGGCCATCTAGATGAATTCCCTCTTCTTCTTCATACCCATGAAGTGCTCTGAGCCTCATTTCTTAACATAGCCTATCTGCAGAAGTTCCTACTGGATATGCCTGCTGTGCGACCAGGTAAGTCTCTTTACCTTTGTGGATTGAGTATCCAAAGCAATGGCCAGTGTGATATTGCTTCCTCATCTTTCCTATCCTCCCTTCCTTCTTCCTTTCTCTCTCTGACTTCCCAAGCAAAGGCTCACCAGTTACTTAACACTTGCCTCAGGATCTATCTGCTAGGGAGTGGGAGCTAAGACAGGAGCACAGCATGAAGTTTTCTGAGAAACTAATCTTTTCAACAACGCTTGTGGACTATTGTCTGAATCTTAGAAAAAGGGCTTGCAAGTAAGAAATCTCTGTGAGGATCTGGGAATGCTAGACAGTCCCCCTTGAAGATCCTGGTAACAGAGGGTGGCACGATACATGGCCCTGAGGGCAAGGGCAAGAGAGGTCTCTCTACTTCCTCAGAGCAGTAATTCTGCGGGACAGTGTGGGCGCCATTGGGAACTAAGGGACCACTGGGTGATAACACCAGTAGTAGGAAATAGCCCATCCCTAGTGGCATAATGAAGAATCTTCATAGGAAAATCACTAAAGAGAAATAGAGGAGAGAGTATGGTGGGTGGTACACAGTGGTTTGAGAGAACTTGTTCAGAAGGACTTGTGAAGCACCTCTTAGATGTTTTAGAACTCTTTGGAAATTTGGGAAAGGGGATGATTGAGGGAAGGGTTAAAGGTTCTGCCATAAAGTTGGACCAAATTCAACTTTTACGCTGAAGAGTATATTCCAGTTGGGTTAAAATGACGAATGGCGTTCTACATGAGCTAGCCACACTGTGACACATATGTGCTGTATACCCTTGCCATATTTGTGTAGGGCACAGTGTGACAACCGTGAGGACTATTTACTAATGGGATGTATCACGATTGGCTCGACTTTATTATCTGTTTTCCTACATCCTAAGCCCAGTAATCAACCCACGAGATGTTTCATTTCTGTTAGAAATGATCATGCAACACCAACATCAAACTTTCTTGAATAGGACTTTCCAGTTATATACTCAAAGCTAAATGCCTCTCAGATGATAGCTCTGGGGAAGGTGAGATAGAAAACTGGACACTTGAAAAAATAATGTGTTCTAGGGGTAGGGCTCCTTAGTATAACCTCGCTACTTATAATGGAAGGCAACTTCCAGATACTCTCAAACTATGCTTGAGAAATTATTAGTAATTACTAAGCTCGAGGAAAAAAGTGACTTTAGGAGGAGCAAACAATATGACAGCTAAGTAAGAATGAGAGCAGAACAAATGACTTCTTTCCTTAAATCTTAAATTATCTGTGTCATAATTTCTAAATCCAGGAACAGATGAGGGGCTCGCCCAGTTGCACAGCACTAAGTGTCTGTCCAGCAAGTGGGTCAGTATGATACAATTGCAGTCATATCCATATGCCCCACAACCTAACCAAGATAGCACAAGAGTCCACACCAGCTATACGCATCTAATTTCTATTTTGGAATCTTATGACTTTCTTTTCCTCTTAACCCTTTCTTTGAGTAGTTAGAGGGATCACTATTGTTTTAATTTTTAAAAAATAAAAATAATGAATCAAAACAATTAAATGTCAGAAGTATTACACATGACAAGATTTAAGGTTCAAAATCAATCTTATTGTCAGTAGCTCTATTACTACTGCTTTATTCTAGTATATATTCAACTGTGATAGGTTTGTATGTATGTTATTATGTATACACAAAGTACGAAATGGATATTGTTCACTGCTGTTCATTACAGCCTCTCCTCTCATACATCCCCTCCCCACCTGTCACTATTCCTTCTTTTATTCAACCCAGGAATCAAATTTTGGTTGATTTTCATTGATGTATTTCTAGTATCATAACACCTGACATATGGTAGATATTCAAGAAAGTTATGTTCAAAGAATGAAATTTATGAAAGGAGATCAGTATAGTATATTAAATTGCTTGAAACCATCTCCTATTCTGAAAATCTAGACAGGTTTTACTCTTAGGCTGTGCATTAAACTATATGAAGCACATAACTTTGAGACCTAACATTTATCCCTTTTTGCTCTTTTACCCTGAAGAGTATATTCCAGTTAATCAGGCAAGTAAGAGACCACATGTATAACCATATGAATGGAAGCAATTATATAAGTTTTCAAAGAAAAAATATACATCGCTTTTGTGTGTGTGTAATAGGGTATTTTCTTCCTCCTCATCAATATGATTATCCCCATCTTCATCATCCACTGTGAGCTAACAAACACCACAGAGGAGGCAAAGGTAGTGCCAAGAAGAAAGTCTCTGGAGACAGGAGGATGTACTTGAAAAAAGCACTGTATTAGGAATCAGGAGATGGAGTCTTTGATAAATTACCTAACCTCTTGATCCTCTACTTCTTCAGCTATAAAATAGAAGTAATAGTAATTGCTTTGTCAACCTTAACTGGCTGTGAGGAATATTCAGTGAAATCGTTACTTGAGAACACTGACGTTCTATATAGCTATAAAAAATTTTATTCACGTAACAATCTACTGAGGAGGTAATGGGGCATTAGAATAAGACAGACATGAGTTTAAATCCTGAGTCCCCTAACCAAAACTGTATGACCTTGGCTGGGTTATTTTTCTGAACTTCTCTTCTTCATCTTAAAATGTGGCTAATCATCCTTATTAGAGTAGACATAATGATAAAAGACCATCACGTTGCTAGATGCAGCACTTGAATACCTTGTTTATGTAAGTTGGATTTAAAATGTGATCATTTTAAACAAACAGACATTTGTGGAATATTTCAACTCAAGAGTTTGACAAATTGAAGCCTGCCATTTATTTACTAAAGTAGGTGGCAAAACTTTGATGCAATATATAAAATACCTAATGTAAACTAAATTAACTCCCTGAAGATGAATCTTTCTCCTGACTGGTGGTGAGACCCAGGAGAACCCAAGAAATATCAAGCAATTAGCAGTACCTTGGTCACTTGATGCTTACAAATAGAATAACTGTTTTCCATCAGATCTTAGTAACTAACCAAAGCAATAGCGGTATGGAATATTAAAAGAGCATATGTCAACTGAAACAATGAATCACCCGTGATGAGTGACAAATGTTTAAAAATGGCAGAAGGTATCATAAGAGCCAACAATTTAAATCAAGTTTTAAAAATAGATAAAAGACTGGAAAGAGAGGCATATACAGTTTAGTTTTTTTTCCAAGACCGCTGGATTCGGTGGACAAAAAATCTCAAGTCTACTTGACTGATTTACAAAATTTGCAAAAGGGAGAAATTACCCTGGTGTCTTTTTCCGTGTCATTTTTCTGTCTCTGATGGGACTTGAAGAAAGGCATTTGCTAATGGAAATTCAGCAGGGACTCAAAGGTAAGAACATTCCTCATGAGATAGCAACAAAGAATAACACAATCATGAAGAAATGTACTATAGGGCAAAACCCAAAGTGTAACAAGAAAACAACCATAAAGGTTTTCCACGGATAAACAAGAGTCATCTGAAAAGATGGGTGACCAGACTCTCCTGAACTGGAAGGTTTATAGGTCAAAGAATAAGAGAAGGAGAAAGATGAGGCACACGCATGTGGTCACAGAGACCTCCCACTCCTGGTCAGGAGAGTGACAGCTGAAACCAGCTCTGAGACACTGTGCTGAAATCTAGGACTTTATTCCCTACTGCCTGATGAAAACCTCTCTAGTATCCACCATCAGATTCTGTCTGATCCCAGCTTCCTTGCTAAGACCCATGTAGTTACCTGTGTCTGGTGCTCTGGATTTGTGTCATTCTGGACTCTTCTATTCTCTTTGGGGGCTGATTGCAACATGTTTTTAAAAAAAATCCTCATTGCTTCCTACTTTTCTGGTTAGGAAAACATGTGAATAGAAGAGAAATAAGAATGGGTGGAGAGTGGTGAAGGGTTTTAGACCTGCTTGTAATCACAGGTGCCTTGAGGACTGATTTATGTTTGGCCAACTTAGAAAATGTTTTTACCAAAGCAATCCAGTCCTAATTCATCGAGCTATACAGTCTTTCACTCTCAATCTGATGTAAAATATTAACATGATATAAGCTCCAAAGTGCACACACTGCCCAAGGCAAGGATTTAAAGCGAAGAGTCAAGTTCGTCATCTTTTACAAAGTATACTTTCTCACCCCGTCACTTCTCCGGTTACCAAATCATTTCCAACCTGTCTGGACCTTCTGGGGCTCAGGCATAAATCAGGAGAAGTGTGGTTGGAAATGGCTTCCTTTTCTTCAAAGCAACATGTACCCAACTCAATGGAGCATTAGAAATCCATAATGATGCATGTGGTTTCCATTATGCCAAGGGAAAGCCTGTCCGAATGCTCCAAACTGTCTCTCCCATGTACAACATCACAGCCCAAGTTGATTAAAAAAATTATGGAGAAGTCCCTGGGTTACAATCAAGAAGGGATCTAGGATCTCAGACCTAGTTTCTCATTCTCACAGAAGAGGCCGATGTATGGTGGTTTGGCATGATCTCTGAAGAAGAGACTCTGTTATGAGATTTCTGGACTTTAAATACCACTATCCTTTTGGGATTTTAGAACTCCTCTGAGGTTGTTCCCAGCCTGAGCCAGAATGATCACGAGAGGCCTGGGAACAAACATAAAACACGCAGCCTTGGGGCAACAGCAATATGTTCACAGCTTTTTTTTCCTTCTTCTATTTTTCTTTTTTTCTCTCCCTCTATCTTCTTTCTTTCCTCCATTCCTCCCTGCCCCCCTCCTTCCCTTACATCCTCCTTTCCTTCTTCAATACTTTTATTATTGGCAGTTTGGCTTTTATTTTTAGTTTTATGGTATGAATCTCAGCATGCTGGGCTGGTGGAAAAGGTTAATAAATGTACATATTTGTCAGATGCCTTCTTCTAGCTCCCTTGTTTTTTTCTAAGCTGATTATTTATTTATATTTATTTTTACTCTGCTACTACATCTATCCATGGGGAGTAGCACTGAAGTTCAGAGACAAATGGGTTAATTACCTTGATAAATGGATCTTCATGTGCCATTGAGAGTAATCTAGCATACAGGGAGGCCAACGACTTATGAGAAAACACTCATCAAAGCTCCTCACAGTGAGTATACCAAAAGATAGATGCATAAGCCCCATCCTCCAGAAATTACAGGCTAGTAGAGAAAACGAAACAGAAGAAAGTCAATGTTTACTATACGTTGAATGTTCATTAATTCAGTTAATAAGCATTAATTGAGCATCTACTCTGTGCTAGGAAATCTTCTAGGTGCCAAAGATAAAGCAGGGAAAAAAAGAGACAAAGCTCTGACTTACTTTGTAGAGTAAGGGACTAAGTGTTTTGTATATATGACTTTATTTGATGCTACCAAGAACACTGCAAGCTAGGTGTTATGATTTCCAGATTATACATGAAAAAATGAAACTTCAGAGAGGTTAAATTACTACAGTTTGTTAGGGATAGAGCCTCAATCTCCAACCAAGTCTATCTGATTCCAAAGCTTCTCTATTTTCTATTATCCTCCATGGCCTTCAGAGACTAATGAAATCATGAGAGATCTCACAGGACAAGGTACCAACTGAGAGGAATCCAGATGAGAGGGATCTGGCAAAGGCTGGAGCAGCCCATGGGTCTCATGGAGGTACCCAGTCTGAAGGACAGAAAGACAGAGCTTAGACAAGGAAGAAAGGGAAACAGCACATGAAGGCTCAGAGACACATGGGTGCATGGCCAATTAGGGACAGAGTCAAAGTGGCTTAAATGAAAAGCAAGATTCTTATAGGACAGAACTGGGAGCCACAGCCAGAGAGAGGGCTGGGACACACTGTGGCATGCCGGAGTTGGTACTGCGTCTTAGGACAGTGGAGAATGTGGAGGTTGGACTTAGATACAATGAGTATACTTCCTCCCGCTCTGTGATTGATGAAAATTGTTTTACCTTTACAAAGTTATTCCCTTGTCAGTAAGAGAGAGGATAAGCATGGACATGTTTTTAGGTGACTTCAAGAGTGACCCACTAATAGAAACATTGATAAATTGCTGGATAAAAAGGGTAGCCTATGATTACATTTCCACCCTGGATGTATTTTTAAATAAATCCACTCAGATTCTTCTTTGGGCTGGCTTGGTATGCATACAACTGGATACATGAGTATTTAGCTAATAAAACTGGTTGAAGAATGTGAAAAATTTATCTACTACATGAAGTCATTGTTTCATATTGGTCTGAAGCTCCCAGTGGACTCTGAACACCAGATTTTTGTTCCCTCTGCTTTCCACATTGCTCTTTCCCATGAGGAGATTCTTTTGATATCAGCATGGGGTATATGGAATTCTTTGGGGGTGAAAGGTGTTCTTTCTATTATAGTAGCTTTTTATTTAACCAGTTCATTTCCATGTAAAAGCTGCTATTAATGCAATAAAATTAGAAGGGGTGTCCCAGATTTGTTTTTTAATTTTCCTCTGGTGGGGCAGTGTTGCTGAGCATGTTTGCTGAGCAGCTGCAACTGCCAAGGTCACACTAACACTGAAAAAAGGAGGTCCTGACATCAACATACCCAAAGGTCTGAATAATTCTGGGCTGCCTCCAATTCTGAAATCCATTTCTCCGGGCTGTTCATTTCTTCTTTCTTTATCCCACCCTGGTTTCTGGCTTTTTCCCTTTTCCTAATGAACCCAGTATTACGTGACTGTTTTAATTTTGCCTGCTATAATGCAAACGGTTCCTATGGTATAACCTTTAGGTCAATTCTATCAAGTATTATTTGCTCGGTCTGTTCAGGGGGGGAAAAATCACTTTCTTCTGCCTAGACCTTGTGTAATTGCATGAATTCTCTGATTTAGTTGGCTCTGCAAATCTATTCCAAGGTGCAGGGATGGAAGGGAACTCATTATACATTCCCTGCTGAAATGGTGACCTGGAAATAATGATGGGGAAATCAAGCTTGATCGCTGTGCTTTCTCTTTAGTCTAATTTCTGCTGAACTTTGGACTGTAACTTGTTTTTTGGCTGGAGAGCCCCAGGACATACTGGAGTCTGACCAAGGCGGTGCGGAGACCTGGGTTTTCACACCATGAAGCTGGTAACAGTTTTGACTTCAATGCCTTGAAAAGTAGGTGATTTCAATTGCCCTGTTTCCTTTCAGGGGAAAATGCTTTCTTTGCACCTAAACAATCTTCCGGTGCTTTTGACTGACAAGCATATTGTTATGATTATGACTGGACTTCTTGACTCCTGCAGGGATAGCATTTAAAACTGCCTGAGACTGGCACAAATCAAAATATTCATCAACTTAAACTATGTCAGCTAAAATGGAAAAGCCAAAATTGTAGTGTTTTATATCATGTCAGAAGTCCATGAACACGGTGCAAAACTGCTTAACTCTTTCCCTGCCTAAAGAAAATTGCAGCCCATAATAGAAGTTATCTGGATATATTTTCAAAATTATACCTACCATATAAATGCCCTATTATTCTCCCTTTATAGTATTCATTGATTTGGGGGGCTTATTGATTTAATTAACTTTCCTTCATTCCCATTCATTGATTCATTTGATCCTTCAATGGATACATTTGAGTGCCTATGATGTGCAGGGCACCACGTTTGCCTTTGTTGGGAAGGGAAATTAAATTCTTACCCATAGGTTGCTGGTGGTCCATTAGAAGAGAGAGACATATCCATAAATAGCTATAAAATAAGCAGTACGGTAAGTGCTACATGATAGGTACAGGTAAGCTGTCAACATAGGTTAATGAGGGTGAAGTTACCTCCATGCAGGAAACAGACTAGAGATCTAAGGAACTGCTGCTCAGCCTCCACTTTTTCCAGAATTTTCCTCACCCCCATTGGTGGTGCATGGGTCCACAGCCCTTTTGTAAAATGGGATTCTGCCCTTCCCTACCAGTACTCCCTCAGGTACAGTTGCTGGATCATTGACCACACTGACCTGACCAGTGGCCCTTCCACTGGAATTCAGGTAGCAGAGTGAGAGATTTCTGCCTCACCAGAGCAGCGGGAGTTGAAATTTAGACCCTATCTACAGAAGGGCCAGTAAGTGCAGAGTGAAAAAAACCAACATGCAAAGAAGAGCAGAAATCAGAGAAAGCATGGTTCTGGTGGGAATTCAGGGCTTTGGTGCCTTGGTAAAAGACGTTGAGTACATTTCTGTCTCTGCCTCCAGTCCTCCCTACCCCCTCTCCCAACACCTGCATTTCATTTTCAGAGAGACAGTGGGCAAGAATGAGTTGATTTCTATTACTCACATCCCAAAGAAGCCTATCCAATGCAGAAGGCTTTGTAAGAAAGGAGAAGGATGGGTTTGTCTCCACTTAACAGAGAATAAGAAAGAGAATAGAAATCCTAGTGTTGCAGGATCATATTTTGATGTATTAACAAATGTGTTTTTCCCTGTGATTTCCTGTTACCCTTGACCCTCCCCCATCCGGGCAGCTAGACCATGAGTCATTCCTTGCCTCAAGGGAGGGTTGTCTCAGCAGAACCCGAGAACAAAAGAGACAAATTCTTGGCTTTTGAGTTTAAAAGGCTGAGCTTCAGGCTTCAGACAAAAAAGATTTGGAAGAATATTTGATCAATGTGAGCCAATTTTTTCCTGCCCACGTAAAATAAAAATTCCCCTGGCTGGAAGACAAGAGGCTCTTCTAAGGCAGAGCAAGAGGGTTGGATGCTGGTGAGTCCCTGAAAGCAGTTCTTGCATTCTCCTCTTGCCCTCCTCCACAGGCGGACCCCTAGCATGAATGTGGGGTTTTCAGGTTCTAAGAACAAGGGGACCTGTGCCTTCTTTCCAGGTTAGAATCCAAAAGATGGCAAACGTCAGAGAGATTCCCTCTACCCAGCACTGTGCCAGAGAAGCTGTAGGGCACATCTAGAGCAAAATGGGATGGGTTTTTCTGAGTTTTCCATGGTCCCAGAGTGGTAAAGGAGGTGAGCCTAATATCTCTGTGGCCCCCGGAGAAAGCCAGCCCTGGAGGTCTCCCACAGTTCAGTTCAAGGGATGTTGAAGATGTAATCTATAATGGTTGAGTATGAGGGACCAGTGGTACCATACAGACCTTAGAGGATGACAATATGGACAGATAACAGTGAGGAATCAGATCCTGAGGGGCACCTGGGTGGGTCTTAAGCACCTGACTCTTGGTTTCAGCTCAGGTCCTGATCTCTGATCTCTGGGGTCATGATATCGAGCCCACAGTTGGGCTCCACACTCAGCATTGAATCTGCTTGAGATTCCCTCTCCTTCTCCCTCTGCCTCTCCCACTCATGCTCTCTCTCAAATAAATCTTAAAAAAAAAAAAAAAGAACCAGATGCTGAGACATGTCAGGGCAATTTGGAGAAAGTGGCTCAGCCTCCCTTCAGGTAGCAATTTGAGCTTGACCCACAATTCTCTGTGCTCTGCACTAATACTTCCCCCAGTGGATGTTCTGATCGGATGGTGCAAGCTTCATTTAAATATGGCATACACCTCCCTACATGGGACAGAGTTTCTGCTGATCACCCTAAGAGTGGCTAGCCTCCTTTATGGCCAGCTTGTATTTTGTTGCCTCATACAAATACAAGAGGTCCTGATTCAATCTCCTGAGCCATATCAATTATCTATTGCTGCATAAAAAACTACCCCCCAAATTAGTCTCCTAAAACAACAACCATTTTGTTTCTGATTCTGTGGATAGCACAGCAAAAGAACTAACTGCCCATCTGATTCAGTCCAAATTGCTAACATAGAATGGTAAGAAAATAAAATAGTTGTTTTAAGTCTCAATTTTTCCTCAAAGTCTTATTTTTGAGGCATAATTTATATAGGGTGAAATTTCCCCTTTTGAGATGCATAGTTCTATGTAAGCCATACCTGAGTGAGATGATATTTAGATGAGACTTTGGACTTTAGACCTCAGATGCTGGAATGGGTTAAGATTTTTGGAGCTGTGGGATGAAATTTGTTACAGCAGCATCCCACTTCTTGCTACCAAAATTGGTATTAGCTTGAGCTGCCATAACAAAATGCCATAGGCTAGACGGCCTAAACACCAGAAATATATTTCTCATCATTCCAGAGGCTGGAAAATCAAGATTGAATTTCCATCAGATTTGGTTTCTGGTGAGAGTTCTCTTCCTGGCTTGCAGACGGTCACCTTCTTACTGTGTCCTCATATGAAAGACAGAATGAGAGAGAGACAGACAGAGGGAGGCTGTACAAGCTCTCTGTTGCCTCTTATGGGGACACTAATCCTATGGGATCAGGGTCTCACCCTTATGACCTCATTTAACCTTACTTATAAGTAAGCCCTATAGCCAAATACAGTCACAATGGAGGTTAAGGTTTCAACATACATATTTTGGGATACAATTCAGGCCACAGTAGAGACACTGGGTCACATCTCCCTGACATATACAAAATCAATAGAGGTTTTCATTAAAAAAATAACTAAATGTGGCTTTGGAATTATGAGTGAACTCCACTAAGAGTCAAAGAGAACCAACAAAGTTTTAAAAGAGTTAAAATGACAAAATCACCACCAGTTTGAACTAAAAGAGACCAAGACTTTCCAAAATGAAAAGAGGCCTCTGGACCCTCTAGTTTCTATGGACAGGAAGCAGGCTGATAAAGCTTCTCAGTCACAAACATGGGTCATTTCTTTCTTTTTTTTTTTTTAAGATTTTATTTATTTATTTGACAGAGAGAGAGACACAGCAAGAGCAAGAACACAAGCAAGGGAGTGGGAGTGGGAGAAGCAGGCTTCCCGCGGAGCAGGGAGCCCGATGTGGGGCTCGGGGATCATGACCTGAGCCAAAGGCAGACGCTTACCCGCTGAGTCGTTAACATGGGTCATTTCTTATGGAAAAGCAAAAATATCTCCAAGTACAGAGCCGAGAATTGTGGAAAATGCTGAACTGGGAAGCCATTCCCTGAGATGAGAACTAGGTCCTTAATTACACTCCCCAGGAGAGGGAGACGTGACAACATACCCCAGGCTAGATTTTCAGAATGCCTTCTCTCTGCAGTGAGCCCCTCTTCTTTTTAAAAGTAAATGTCCACTGAATTTATCCTGTCCTGTCTCACACGACATGTTGAAGTGTGGGAAGAACAGATGACTTTTCATTTTAGCTCACAGGTCTTTAGATTAAGAGGAGCCACACTGAAGGGGCTATACCTGAGGAGGCTCGTTCACATCTGGGCTTGATCAGATGATGAGATCGTGGACTGCATGCCTGAAACCATAATGGGATGAGGTTTTGGGGGGAGGAGGTAGTACATTTTCTGTGTGGGACAAATGTGAATTATTGTAGCAGGCAAGGGGCAGACTGTGGTAAACTGTTTGCCAAGATGACAACCACAATTCCTCCCATTCCTAGATGGCTGTTCCTTTGCAACGTGAGTGGCCTATTCCTCCCATCAAGATGTGAAGTCCACTTCCCCGCCACTGGAATCTGGGCTGGTCTTGTTACTTCCTTTGATCAGCAGAATGCAGCAGAAGTGATACATGTGACTGTAGAACTTCGTCTACAGCTCGTCCTGCCATCTTGAAACCCTGAGACCTCCATGAATAGAAGTTCAAGTTAGCCCTCTTGAGGATAAGAGACTAACTGGAGAAAAAGGTCCAGGTGACAGGCATCACCAACTGCCAGAATGTGAGTGGAGCTCTCTTAGATCATGTAGCCCCAGGGAAGCCACCAAATTACTGCAACATAAGAGATCCCCAGCAGTATCAATGAACTGCCCAGCCTAGACCAAATTATTAACCCATAGAATCATGAGCAAAAAAGTGGTTGCTGTTTGAAGACACTCAGTTATGGCATGGTTTACTATGCGGACATATACGTGGCTAGAATGTCAGACTTGGTTTCACTTCTTCAACTACATGTTGTGTTAGCAATAGGAAGTCAGTGGAGGACAGCTTGGGGTAATTTTCCTCAAATAGAGATTATAATGCCATGGGCAATAAAGGCAAATAAAGACTCATTTCTCAGTTCATGCAGTGAGTATGATTGCAGGATCTCCTCAAGCCCTCTCCAGGCAGTTCACTACATCCCCATTCTCACATCTGCTCTCTGATGCTTGAAATTTTTTTTAGCTGGGGGTTAAGATTTCCACTACACAAGCTAAAATACACTGCTTTAATATATTTCATTGTATTAAAAGCGGACACTGGAGAAAAGTAACCTACTTAGTTTCCCCAAGACATAACTGTTGTCTTAGTCTGTTTGGGCTGCTGTAACAGAACAGTACAGACTGGGCAAATTAAAAACAACAGATGCTTATTTCTCACCACCTGGAGGCTGGGAAGTCCAAGATGAAGGCACCGGCAGATTTGATATCTGGTGAGACCTTGTTTCCTGGTTCACAGACGACTGCCTTCTTGCTGTGTCCTCACACAGTGGAAGGAGCAAGGGAACATTCTGGGGTCTCTTTTATAAGGGCACTAATCCCATTCATGAGGGCTCTACCCTCCTGACCTAATCACCTCCCCAAAGTCCTACCTGTTGATATTATCACATGGCATTTAGGTTTCAGCAAATGAATTTTGGAGGGATGCAAACATTCAGTCTATAACACTGTCTTCAGTACTTTTCTTAAGAGCGATTTTGGGGGAGGTGAGAACACTGGTTGCCTGGGCTATCTAAGTTAAACCACTCTTTGGCCAGAATTCTGTCCAGGGTACAACCCTAGCCTGTGCTATGGGATACATGAAGAATCACAAAAAATCTTGTTCTCTGAGGTTGGTTCAGAAGATTTTTAATGATCTTCTGAAGTGATGAATAAGAATCACAGAAACATGGAGAGGAATCTCGCAAACAACTGCCTCTACTGGCATTTCAAGACATCTGTCAGTCTGGAAAATTTCATCCCACTGTGCTTGGTGGGTATCTTGCTTCTCATCCAGGTGAAAGGCCTCCCTCTACCATAGCATGGGGTTCAGTTGGCCACTGGCTCTGGAGTTCTCCCTGTCTTCCACCAGCAGTGCAGCTGTAAGGAAAGCTCAGACTAGAACACCAGAGATGTTTCTGGACCTGTGTGACACTGGGGCCTTGTCTTTTGGCAGTTTCGGAGGGAAATGCACAGGAGGTAAATAAGACAAAATATTGAAAATGACTCCGTGTGGTTGCTTCAGCTATTTTTCAGTTATAAAAGCCAGGTCTAAGTTCCTGCAATTAAAATTCTACCAGACTGTAGTGCCATATATATGGCTATGCACTTCCAAGTCTGTATCTTAATGGCCTGGCTTTTGTTTGGCTGAGAAAATGAGAAGATGGACAATTCTGCAGGGTTTTAATATAAGTGAAGGCTCTGGTGTAAATTCCAAGCTTCCGGGCGCTGGGTAGAACTAATGGCCACATGTACTGTACACATGGATGTATTGCCCCAAAACTGGAATAGCTCATGAAATGCTCTTCGACCTCCGATTATTCATTTCCTTCTCCTTCTCCCTCTAACAGTGTGATGCTATACATTACAGGGTTATTATTTCACTCATCACATGAACCTTTGGCCTAATGACTTATCCCTTGAGGCATGCTATAATCACTGAGAAATGTGTTCCCTGTCACGTCTTATTGCTTAATTATGGCTCTATTTTAGGCTCCTAGAGTCATTTGGCTTGGAAAGACCTCTCTTCTATGTGATCTTGAACACCCATCCATGTTGAGTTATCCTTGAGTTCACACGAGTCTGTTCCATTTCCACCTTGTTCTGGCTTGGGCAATAATTATTGCTCCTTGAGTCAGCAAGACCTTGAGTTGTTGCAATGAGCTCTTATATTTATGCTAGTCTCCACACAAGACACTATCAACCCTCTGTCAGAAAGGCATGTACTTACTTTTTCTAATACTTGGGGTTTTTTTGCACCAAAAAATCCCAGTGCCCTGCCCCTCTTTTAAATCATGCAAAACCTTCCTCTTTTCTCAATACTCTGGTGGTGACTATAATTTTTTTTTAACTCAGAACGTGTACATGTTGTATACCAGAGGCTTTTTGTTCTTTTAGTTGTGCATGTGTTGCTCCTTACTACTAAAGGCAAACTGAAAGATACAGCAGGCCCTAGATACATTCATAGATTGCAAAAAAAAAAAAAGTGGACAGAATATTTAAAATTAGAAGTGTTCTAAAAATTTGGGACTTCTGGAGGATGCATCCATGTTGTGTTCCAATCGCTCATTTTGCCTCCCATCAAGAAGACATTATGTTCTGTATCAACCTTTGAGTATAAATCTCGGTCCTTCAGGTAGATGATAAGCTTAAGGACAAAAGGGGCAGATCATACACATCTCACATGGCTCTGTCCATATATGTAGCTACACACAGTGGTTTGATCAATTTCATAAAGAGATAATGTTGCATTTTCAAGACAGCTGTTTGGGATTAGGAGCTTGCAAAAGTAGTTGACATTAAGGAAAAGGCAGATGGAGAATAGTGTCCTGCTTCATCCCTCCAGAGAGTAGTTCAAGTCAGGCCTGGGGTAGATCTATGTTGAGAGGGGGTATAATTACCCTGGTCCAGAGTGGCCCCAGGTCTTGTCTGGCAGACTGAGTTATATCTATCAGGGCCTTTTAAAATGCTGACTTGGCTCCTTAGAAATACAAAACCCAAAACATCATTTATAAAGGTCACTGGGAATGGCCTGGGTCAGAATAACTTGAGTCCGTTTTGTGCCAATGTTTCGGAAGAGGAAGTTGCTGAATACTTAAAGCTTCTTGAGAGTACTATGTTGCTAAATCCAAACAAAGAATGAAAGAGGTTTATAGCTTTTTTACTCTATAATTCAAATGCCAATCTAGCAATAAAATATGTTCTAGAAATTCCAATCAGAGACTTCTATCATCTGACTTGGAAACCAACTGTGCTCTCAGTGAGCACAAAGATTTACCACCTACAAGTGCTGTAATTCAGTAGAATTATGCAGAGGTGAAGAGCGTGAAAAACTCTCACTGTATTTTAAATGCAATGAGAACTATGCTTTAAGAAATTCTCTGAAACCTATAAAAATGGTTCTATTTAAAGAAAGTAGTGGGAATCAATGTATAAGAATTCTTAAATTCAGGAATTCGAGTTTACCTTTCAGAGTATGATTTTTTTTTAAGGCAAGTGAAAATGACTACCAATGGTTATCTTTCAAAGAGAACAAGTGAGAGAACACGAAGTAGTTAACTCCTAAATTACACATTAAGAGCACTGACAACTTTTTGCTCCAACTATTTGAGAAGTAGAAGCAAGAGAAGAGGAGTTCAACTCCAGAGAGGGACAGCTCTACAAAGTGCTCCAATAAACTCAGGGCAGTAATTTTGAACCTAAGTTCCTTCACAGAAAGTAACAATTATTTGTGGATTTGTGAATCCATATATCAAAGTCTTTTGAATGTGTTTTATGATTTTAAAAGATATCAGGGCTATCCTGGCAAAGCCAGTGCATATGGTCCTCATACCAACGAGCCCCCACTTCTTCATTTGCTCTTATTCCTCCCACACATGGAATACAGCTGCCTTGTACAAAACTGATGCAATATAACTTTGTCACTTATATCATCACCTGAGCACTCGGATACCACCCTGGGAAAGCCAAGCAAAGCAAGTTTTTCAAAATAATGGTATCAGTGGACCTTTTATAGACATATTTGAAAGCATTTCACAAGCACAAACACAATCCTTGAATGGGTTATAAAACAAAATTTTCAAGTGGAGGGATGCGATGAACTTTATGGTCTGATACATGTAAGAGATACACCAAGTTTTAGAACTGCAACGTTACTAGCACTTTAAGTTTAAAATAAGCTAGTTGGCCAACATGCCATAAGTGAAATCTCTGGCTCTCAAATTCCTCTTCTCTAGAGATGATAAAATCAGATGATCTCTGAGGTCCCTTCCAATTCATTTATTTCATGGTTCTCCTTTCTCCGTATACCTTATAAATATTTTGACTGAGAATCAGATTGTAGCTCCCTGTATGTAGCGGATGTTACAGAACCTCATTCACTGATGAATTCCCCTTAACAGAAGCTCATACAAAAGCAGATGACTGCATCTACCACATGAAGATACAGGCACATGACTACCACGTAGCACGTAAGAACACGTACTAAAGTGAGACTTTTTTAACAGTAAACAAAAGACCACATTATAGATGTATCTCGTTTATTCCTTAGAAAAATAAGAGTGTATTGGACAATGATGTTTTCAGTTTTTACGAATATCATTCATAAATAAAAACACAACTATCTATATAAATGCCTCTTTAGGTAAGTCAGTAATGGAAAGCTATAATTTTAACTCAAATTACATAATATAAAAATACATAGCTCATCCACACTGCTAGAATACCCTCAAACAAACTCATTTAAAAATAGGATGGCCCTAACTTTTTCAGCATTATTATAAATACAATACTACATTTGTCCTTATTCTCTTTTATGATAGTTCTTTTTTAAGACTTAAAATGTAGTGTTTGTACTTTTTGGAATTTCTGATAAATAGATCACAATTTAATGTGAAATTCACAGATTCTGTGACAAACCAACAGTATTTACACATTCACATATAGCACAACGTGGTGGTCAAGTAACAAACTATTAAAATACTAAGAAAATCACCATTTTAGCAATTTAAATCCTTTATGACAGGATAATTTATATACAGCAATACATATTTACAAATAACTTTAGAAAAAAAGTGTATCAATTTTTTTGATAATCAAAAGTACTGATAGGTTTTCTGTATTAGTTTTAGCCTCACTGTAGAAATGTTTTGTCTCAATTTAATCAATGTGCTGATTAAAGACAATACATTAATAGTAAAATTATATGTATTAGTGGTACATTTGTGTGTGTGTATAAACCAATCAAAACTCAGGTTGTGAATTAAAGCCATTTAAAAGGCAAATTGAAGACAAAAATAATGTTACTGAAGCTGTCTTTCTTTATGTATTTTGCAGCTCTAGTAAGATCCAATAGATAATTCAACACGCTACTTTTGTTAGTATTTTTCTCCTGCTCTTTTTCATGTTAATTTTGGTGTCTCTCTACTAACTACATAAAACAGGACTCTCATCAACACCTCTCCTAGAAGTCAAATGAGTTTGATGAGGTGCTGAGTATTTTCCATTTTACTTTTCTATATTTACCTGGTCCAACAACACTCTTAACCATATAGTTTTTCTTCCATCTTATTTGGGTCATTTGTTTTCACCCAGTCATCAGGGTACACCGAGGGAACTGGCCCTGGATCAAGGTAAACTGTGTGCCTACGTATAAAATAATCATAATTTGAGGGTTTAGAATGTCAAACATGTTATACTAAAACTAACCAGGGATTCAAAAATTAACACCGTTCTAAAGGCACACTTATTCGAGCTCATGGCATAATCTGAAGCGTACTCTACTGAATCCTGCATAGCTGAGTGAACAAACACTGGCACTTCATGTGGTCAGAGCAGCTGAAATGGCCTTTACAGGAGTTCTAACTTCTTGATTTTGGTCTGGATTTTGAAGGGGCATGCTGCTGGGATTTTCACACTGTTCATCTACCTTTAGGGAAGCGGCGTGTTCTTGATGATTTTTGTTCTCTTCGGCAAATCCTAATGTCACACTCTCCCCAGAAGGCTGAAATGGCCTCCCCAAATGAACCACCTGTTTCTCTGCTTGGGCTTCTTGTTCATGCAGCAATCTCTCCACCTCCACCTCAAGCTCCAGAGTCTCCTCGTCAGCTTGTACATCCAGTTGTTGCATCAACTCTTCCAACTTCTTGGCCTTGCGGAGCTCATTTTGCTGTATGATTGTACAGAGGTGTTCAGTGAGTTGCTCTTTAATTTCAGTCTTGCGCTGGAGATCTAGCTTTGCTGTAACATACTCTGCTTCAGCCTTGTCAAACCGCTTCCTGTAGGGACAGGTACAAAGATTGGTCCATTGGTTTTCCACTTAAGAAGATATTCAAAGGAGGGCCTAAAAACAATAATTAAACTCCAGAATTGGGGGGGAAGGAAGTATAATGAAGACATGGATACTAATATTTTATGCACACTTGTCCTACATGTCAGACAAACCAGGCTGTTCCTGCTCAAACTTTTGCAACATCCACATTTGGGCCCTTCTAATGTAATGACATTCTTCTGCATTCATTTCCTCTTCCCGAAGCGGGGCTTGAATGAAAGCAGGCTGAGAGGTTAATTCAGTGGTGAGCTAGCTCTGGTCAGGGAGAGCCCTGATTTGCAGTGTTTGTCAATTTCTGTATTATAAATACTACCACCACTATGGCCAATTTCAGGCAGTTAATGTGCCATCACTGATTGCAGAATTGGAAAGAGATACACAAAATCTGTTCTTGTGAACCAGTGCAACCTAGCTCCAGCACACAATTGGTCAAAATGTATGAGAGGTAAAACAACAGGAGAAGGAAAAAGTAGAAAATCTGCATCTCTTGATTAGTGGATTAGAAAAGGAAGAATTTTGGTGGAGAAGGATATGGACAGTGGTTGCAAGGTGAATGTAAATGGTATTAGGTGAGGCAAAAAGCAAGCATCAAGTAGAACAGAAACATTTCAGGGTGGGTTTAGGAAGGGTTTCTCAATCTTGGCACTATTGACAACTTGGACCATATCATTCTCTGTTGTGGGGAGCTGTCCTGTACATTGTAGGATGTGCAGCAGCATCACTGACTTTCTCCCACTCCTGCTGGTAGCACCCAATACTTGTAATAACCAAAAAGGTCTCCAGATGTTATCAAATGTCTCCTCAGGGGCAAAACTGCCCCCAGTTGAGAATCCCTGGGTTAAGTTGTTCTCTCTCCATTCTGCAACAACAGATTACTGTTAGACTTTGATTAAGGCTTTTTATCTATTTACATTTATGTAAACTGCAAAGACAGGCAACGCCAATCTTAGAAATAAGGTAATTCTACTGGGGAAGTCACCCTGTGATCTCTCTTTTTTTCTTTTGTATTAGGTTGACACAAAAAGAAAAATTATCATATGTCGGTTCACTGTCTTTTGCCTTTTCCATATAATTTGTTCCCTTTTTTCTTTTTGGCCAGGAAGAGACTGGCCCACATTTATCAACTAATTGTTCAGTTTAATAACCACTACCAGTTGTGAAAGCCATGGTGCCTTACCTGTTATGACTGCCTACATCAACGCAATGTAGTAAGTAATTTCTGGTACTACAGTTACAGCAAAACAGAAAGTTGTATCTCCTAACACAAGATTCTCTGTCTTGAAAAAGAATATAGTGAAAAAAATGAAAGGCTTTGATTTTAGAAAACCCATGGTTCAAAACCTGCCTTTGCCTTTTACTGTGTATGTACCTGTTTTGGTCAAGGCCTTTTCTGGATGTAAAGAACAGACACCCAGTCAAACTAGCTCAGGTGAAAAGTGGGTTTTATTGTAGGATACAAGAGGCAATTTCACAGGCATGTCATCAGAATCAAAAGCTATTCTCTTTAATGCTTAGAAACCAGTTTCTCTCATTTTCGCTTTCCAATCATACTCATAGCCCAATATGGCCACCAGCTGTGGCTCTACATCAAATTCACTCCACTCAATTTCTCAGTGTTCGAATTCCAGGGGAAGGACCCCAGGGTCAGCACCATGAGTATAAAACACAGCTAGGTTCCTAAGGAAGAGGCTGGAGAATATACATGCAGTGTCTGAAAACTCCAGTATAGTGACCCTTGGTAGTATCTTCATCTGAGTTTTGGTTTATTTGTAAAATGGTGATGATACTATTACTTCATAGGAGTGTTAAGGATTAAACAGTATAAACAGGGCAAGTGTCTAGCCCAGTGCCTGGTAGGCACTCAAGAAACAGAACTTCTCCTTCAGAGCACCAGAATCAAAAAGCATTGCTAGTTTATCACTAAATGAGTACTCTAACTAAAACTAAAATTATGCAAAGTTTAAGGACTCAGTATTTATACTTGAAAACTGTTATTTACATAATGTTCATTTACCGCACTTAATTTTTTTTTTTTACTGTCATCTAGTAACTGTAAGAATGAGAAAGTTAGCTGTTTTTCAATTACCCTCTATGTTAAAAGAATTGTTCCAAAGGAGCTTTGTTGGACATATGAATCCCTTATTTCCATACTTTGTAACATATCCTGTTTATGAATGTTCTTGCATCAAGCTTAAGAGCTCTGACAATATTCTCTACAGGTATATGAAAACCTTGCCCCTTCCCCCCAAGTCAAACCTCCTTTCTGTGGTCTGAGGTCCCCTCAGCCAGCCAAAGTCAGTAAAGATTTACTGATGGAGCTCATGAATGCTGAATTGAAATTAAATTTGCAAATAGGTCCCTAGGTTTCCATTGATCTTTCACCCTGGATAAATCACTGAAGATTTTGCATTTTGTTTATTTATTTAAAGTTCTTCTGGCCAGAAACATGCATATATATTCTTGCACAGAGTGATTTATGTTTGAAATATTGATTAATTTCACAAACTGCACTATGAGCTGGAGGGTCAGGTGGATAATACCAAATCAGAATATGATGACATGTTTTGGAACAGAATAATACGAGCATTATATATAACACAGTAAGCTAAATTGAACTGGAAATGTAATTACAGAATTGTTTTGTTATTTTAAAGGGACATCGAGTGATTTAATGAATGTTATTTAAAGGGTTCTAGAATCTGTCTCTTGATGGTATCCTGAAATTTTTTAAGAACTCAATAGTTAACCCTTGGCATGCTGCTAGGTTCCATGGGTCCACTTTCAGTTTTTTGGTTCCTTTTCTGAGCAGTTCTAACTATCTGTAAGGATCAACATATCAAGGTTTTTATCCTAAGAAAGGATAGAATAAAACTACATTTTGCAATTACTACATGGGTCCACTGGATCCTTTTATACATCTGAGATGCATTACAGGATTGTTGAGACAGGATATACTGTTGCTATATCTTGAAACATTTTGCCATTTTGTAACCCTGGGAATTATTTCCTTATTACTCATCAATTATTCCCATTTTGCAGGAAAAAAATAAGAAAACAGAGAATGATAGAATGACCTAAAGGACGATGCCACAGTGAAATAAATCATCATTGTTTAGTTTCCTTATTGTGTTGTTCAAAGTATCACATCATCTTTCAAAAAGATTAAAAAAAAAGACTAGAAACATCATATCTGTAATCTGTTCTCAGCTTTCACTGAACACAGTTCAGAATTAGTATTTTTCATTTTCTGCCCACAGTGACAAAGTAGAGAAAGTTGACAGATGAAGACATTTTGCAGCTATTAGACAAATCCTAAGATTTGTGGTAGGCTAAAAACATGACCACCCACAGATATTCACTTCTTAATCCCCAGAATCTGCGAATATTACCTTATACGGTAAAAGATGTGATTAAGTTTACAATTTTGAAAGGAGTTTATTCTGAATTATTCAGTTGGACCCTAAATATAATCACATGTATCCTTTTAAGAAAGAGGCAGAGGAAGTTTTGAGAGAGAAGAGGAGGAAGCAATGTGACTACACAGGCACAGAACTTATTAGTGGTGCAGCCACAAGCCAAGGAGTGCCTACAGCCACCAGAAACTGAAGAGGCAAGGGATGGATTCTTCCCTAGAGTCTGTGAAGGAAGACTGACCCTACCAACACCTTGATTTCAAACTTCTGGCATCCAGAAAGGTAAGAGAATAAATTTCTGTTGTTTTAAACCACCCAGTTCGTGGTAACTTGTTATGGCAGCCCTAGGAACCTAATACAAAGGCCAAAACAGACAGTCTAGGTTCTAGATGGTGACACCAATGACATACATGAAATCTCGAGTATGAGACTTCAGAAAAACACATCCTAGATGAACTTGTTCTCAAAATCAGAGTCAATGACTGAAAAATATATTTCTGAGGATAAAAAGGAAATGTTATTCTCAGAGAATTAATAATTCCAACAGAAAGAACTCGATCACACAGTATTTTACAAGTACTTGGACCGTCTTGTGTTGTGAAAGTGTTGTGAAAGGATGTAACTGCATTCTTTCAGCTTTTTATAATGTTGGGAGTCAAGTTACTTGACATAAAGAGGTCTGCTATGCTTACATTCTTATTAAAATTTTTAATAAAGTTTTTTTCCACAATCCCTATTTTTACTTCTGCAAATTATACATAAAACATTTACGTATATATGTGCGTACATGTATGCACATGAATGTGTACATGTTAATGGGAATGTCTATTAAACATAAATAGCTAACAGTGATTATAGTTTTTCCTGGTCCATGAAGGGTCAAAGAAATGTTCTACACACAGCCACTCTATTTCACAAGCTGGTCTATGCAGCATACGGCAGCCTGGGAGTCACAGATGCAAACAGCAATAACTCTCAATTTGGTTCACTCCAAGTGCTGGTCTCCTTAAAGGGGTCTACTCTAACAATGCTCTATAGAAGCCAATTTTAAAGCAAATTCTGGACTATTCATTATCTAAGAACCTTTTGTGGACATTGCATTGTACTATAAAACTACAATATTATTTTTATTTAAAAAAAAAAATCAAGGAAATCTCCAATAGAAACTGGTTGCCCTGGGGATTAGCTACCAGTATAAATCTAAACCACAATATTCTATCACCAATCTCTAATTTCTCAATAACCACAGATGTAAATTTAGAAAATGTTGTCTTAATCTTATGCATGAACCAGATACAATGCTGGTCCTAGTCACAATCGTCTATGGCTTCTCTTTGACTTATCTCAAGAGCTTAGATTTTTAAAAACAGCCTCACACATACAATATGGATATTCACATACAACTATGTCAATGCCAGTACCATGAGAAATTGCCATCTTTAGTTTGTTAAAAGATGTAAAATTTTATGTAAATATAAAAATTTGCTAAAATTTCATTAAACATGTTTGTATATTACGGGATGTTTTCTTCTTTAACCAGTAATCCCACTTTCTTTGTGGTTCTCTGAAGGCTATAACTATGACATTTCTTATATTATGTTCAACATACAAATGCATCCTACTCCAGCCTCCTCTAGGACAGAATTAAAACATAATGAGATGATTTTCTGTTGAGGTACCCATAATAATCTGAATTATTCACATAAAGGGCTATAAAGGCAAAAGAATGTTCCTCTGGTAAACAAGTTACAGAGAATAAAATATGCTAAAAATCTAGGATTAGTTTTATCTTAATAAAATCTTGGTTACCTCCTTAATGACCTTATAAATAGAAATCTGGAACCTCCAGTTATCAGCTACTGATGGCATTAATTTAAGCAGTTAATTAATAAAAGCAACAATTACAAAAATCACAGGGACACCACAAACCTCTTTCTTAATAAACAGTGAATTAAAAGCCATCATCAAGCATTTCCGCCTTATTAAATTGTTATATAAACATTCTGATGCTGTGGTTTATCCTGGACTAATGAGGCATTCTGATTGATTTCTAGTGTTACAGAGAGAGATGCAAAACTGAGTCATTAACACGGCATTCCCTTGTGAAAAAAGACAAACTAGGATGATTAAAGCAACGCTGAAAGGACTGAAAACCCTGAAATTGGACCTAATTTTTTGCCCTTTTATCTGCTTGCAAAGTTCATGTAATTCTTTACATGTGTTAGTTCATTTTAAAAATACTCCACGATGAATTTTTCACTAAAAAAATTCCAGTGGTTGAAACCAAGAAAACACATGATAGCAAACTATTATATACAGAATACAATCGAAAAGAAAAAAAAAAAAAAGAGGAAAAACTTCAAGCTTTCGAGACAGAGTGGTATTTTCTTTAAATACTCATATAAAGCACTGGGTATTATATGAAAAAAATAAATCATGGAACACTACATCAAAAACTAACGATGTATTGTATGGTGACTAATATAACATAATAAAATAAAATTTAAAAAAATACTCATAAGGCTTTTAAAAAAAATAAAATAGGTCTTCTTTCTTTGATGAAAACTGAAATGAGAACTAGGATAATCTCTAAGAACCATCTCAGATAATCAAAATTTCTTAATAGAAAAATTGCAGACTTGGTGTTAGAATAATAGAATTTGGGGACAAGTCATACAGACACTTAAGAGTCCCAAACATTACACAGCTGATGGTTTAGCAAGAAAGACTAAAATGCAAATAATGCAAGAAACGCTCTAACAGGAATATGAACAAAGATGGGGGAAAGTTAAGGAAGACTTCAAAAAGAAGAGACACTTGATTGAGTACAAAATAGGGATAAATAGAGCAACTAACGGTATTGTTATGAGGCTTCAATGACAACACACCTGAAAGCTCCTGGCCCAGGTAGCAATAAACATTAATTTACTCTGATTCCTGGTTCAGAGTTTCCTCAACTCACCGAGCATATGAATACTCGAGGCTGGCCTGATCGATCCGGTTTCTGAGGATTCCAATATCAGCGGACACCATGTCATCTAGAGCCTGTAACTCCTTTTGAATCCGCTTTAGTTTCAAGGTCTCTGCTTGAGTTCTTTTAGATCTAGAAAAATGAGTAGAAAAATAAAGACATTTTAAAATCACGTATCTATATACAATATAAGTGAAAAAAGCAGCCTACTGTATATACAATATGATATTAATGTATAATTTTTAAAAAAATTAGAAAAAAACAGCACAAATTGAAATAAAATGCTGGCAACATTTTGATATATCTCTAAGACTGCATTTGTGCTATTTCCCTTATTATTCCAGTACACAAAGGAAAAAGTAAGATTTAAAAAAAAAACTAATAGTTCACTTATAGGTCTCTCTTCATTCCATGAGGATGTGAACAGGCACTGAAAGAATATATCTGTATTCTCTTTACATGGAACACCTAACAAACCTTTCTAAATTTCTAGCCTTCAATTCTTGCTAAGCCCATTTTCATTTGTCTGATACTTAGTGGACAAAAGAACTGATGCCTGCATTTCTTTTTGTTTTGTTAAACACCATTTCTTTGTATTTTTGGTTTTAACCTTTTTAGGACCCATTTCCCCCAAACTTTCATTACTTTGATTCTTGTTTTTTAGGCACTACAGTTCCTCAAAATTCTTTCTGGGGCTCAAAACCAATACTCTTTTTTTTTTTCTTTGTTTAAAAGCACATTCAACCTCAGTCCCCTCACCACCTCCAAATACATGACACACTGAAGAAACAGAATAAACAAATACAAAAGCCAACCTTCAATCTGATTTCACTTACTTCAAAATTTCATACCCATTCTCACAGAATAAACCCCCCCAGAAAACCACTATATTGCAACTTATATTCTCCTGATTTCTACTCCATTATGCATTTTCCCTTGTTTTCTGCCTACAAAAGTTACCAGTATGATTCTTTTACTTCAAGTACTTTGCTGGTGCATTTATTAATAATCTAATCAGGTTATATTTCCCTACTTTCCGCCTGTACCAATACTGTCTTCAACCAAATGCACGTAAAGAACAAGTGCTGAGCCTATAAATCTTTTTGTAAAATCCCCAGTGAACAGCCTCCCCAACGATTTCCAAAATGAAGACTACTGAAGTGATTTCCAAAATCACTATTCACTTTCAATAATCACATTTTTTTTCTTGAAATGTAAGTTCAGTAAGTTGCATGTTTCCTATGTTTCATGAAAGATCAAGGGGGACCAGCTGGAGAAAAAAAAATCATCATTTCAAACACATATATCCCTGACAGATAAAATTCTGAATGACTCTCATATACCTACCTGCCTTTCTCTCTAGCCCCGTCCCTTCCCCTCCCCCGACACATACGTCAGCTTCAATAACCAATAGTTTTGCCAGGCTTTTCTGGAGATCTGAAAAGAAAATGCCAAGAATACTCGCTTGCATTTCATTCTCCCTATTCTCAATCATTGCTTCACTGACTAAGCTTGGTTTCCTAAAGCCACAGCACACCGGAAATTACAAACTAAAAGGGCAGGAAGAGTGGGTGAGGGGTGGAAAGTGGCTCAAATGGGAGTGTTGCTGTTGGAGGCCAACACAGTGCAGTAAAGGAAAAGCGAATGCCGACAAACTGACACTGGGAGGTGACAGAAATATCAAAATGCACACAACAGGGCAGAGTGCTCACAATGGTGACCTTGAGTCACTGATGAAAGGTTGTATCATGTATCAGTGGGGGAGGTAAATTATTCAAGGAAAACGTCCACAGAAAAACACAATTAAGATTTCTGGGAGTGGAAGTCACTTATGTGGAATAAATAATCTTACTTTTCTACATATCACATGATTAAAACATCCCCACGTCAAAATTAAAACCTGCACTTGTTGCTAATGCACTTATACTGACGGCTATTCTCCACTTCCTTCAGATGTGTAGATGGCTAAAACTGAAAACACTGATGCTGATTCTGAAGCTTTAATTGCACCTGTATTCACAATTTCGGCTTACAAAGTCCTACTTAATAAATAAACATCGGAATTTCAGTATCATTTATAAAGCATAATTTGTTTAGTTAGCTTTAAAAGTAACACTGTAGAGGGGCACCTGGCTGGTCGGTAGAGTATGTGAATCTTGATCTCGGGGTTGTGAGTTTAAGACCCACATTGCGCGTGGAACCTACTTTACAAAAACAAATTAAAAATGAATGTTGTAGAGAAAAACGTCAATTTATCAAAAGAGACAAGGGAAAACAAATATAAAACATGACAGAACTGATCGCAGATTACAAACAACTCTCCTAGTTCAGGTGCCTCACCTTTCTGCAATAGCTTTAGCCAAAAGAGCTTTCTTACGTTTATTTTTCTCTTCCATTAGCCGCTGTTCTTGCTGGAGGACTTCCCAACGAGATTTTTCTTGCCTAGGGAAAAAAAAAGTATAAAAAGTAGTTTCTGAAACCCCATCCTATACCTTACCAGGCTCAGTCCCCTATGTATAAAACTTAATCAAGCAGATTATGTCTATTTTCTTTCAAAAACCCTCTTAAAAGGAACCCATCTGCAGCTCATTATTTTGTTCTAATAGGAACAAAGATTATGATTTGAAGAAGGCTTACATAAACTGGCCCTTTGAAATCCATTATATGTATATAATCTAGGAAGCCACAAACTGGAAGCTAGAGTACTATGGCATTTCTTAGGAGAACAAAGTTGTATAAGTTAATTACGTATTAGATGCAAAATGGAGAGCAAAATAAATTGGTATGTAACTAATGTCATGTTCTATCTTTTAGAGCTTTCTATAATGAAAGTCTCTACCACCTAACACCTTCAGCAAAATAACCAATGTTTATTTTATTCATTTTTTTTCAATATGCTTTCTTCTTTCCAGATCTCAATTTTAAACAGAGCAAAACACCATGAGCTAAGATTTGAATGTTGGACTACCGAGAAACTTCAAAGATCTGAAAACAGTTTTCCCTCTGTTCAATTCTGAAAGACGTAGATTAAAATTTCCCATAAATTCAACAACTGGATGTCAACTCAAACAAGGTCATGACAAAGCTATTTATTACTTTTATTGACATTTCTTATGGCCATTGTATCAAAATTCTCTAGTCCGAGACCTAGTAACCACTTCCAAATTTATCATTTTCTTCCCATTCTCACAGCCTCCACCCTGGTGCTGGCACTGGTCCACTCTCAGCTTCACTATCGCGGGCATCTTGTCACCCGGTGGTAGAGGTCCAGCTCAGGTGGTGCCCTCCCCTGAATGCGCCGCAACGCCGACACCTGCATTTTCTCTAACCATTGTTTTGACCAGGGTATCTCTCTCTCAGAGGCCTTGGTGATACACGACTGCATCGGGGAGCTCAACAGACAGGAACCCTCAGCTTCCACATCCTTCTTCACCTCCCTCATTCTCTACTTTCTCTGGCCTCGCTTTTGCCTCTTCCAGAGACATGCGATGCCATCTCTGAGCATCCTGTAGGATAGAGCTTTCCTTTCCCCTTCTTATAGGCTCAGAATTCCTCTTTTTCAATGACAGTTCTTAAGACTGCATGTCTTCTATGAAAATTTTCCCAAGTACCTAAAAAAAAAAATTATTTTCCTAACAACATTCAATCTAAATTGTCCAGCTCAATTTAAACCCACCCTCCCCTGCTTGTCTCAGGTCTATGCTGGTAAACTACATTTAAAGACATTTAAATATATGCACTTGTTCAATGTTGTTCTCATAAGTCATGTGGTTTTATATCTCTTGTAAAAAAGAAAAAAAGATAGCAGGAGGGGAAGAATGAAGGGGGGGAAATCAGAGGGGGATACGAACCATGAGAGACAATGGACTCTGAAAAACAAACTGAGGGCTCTAGAGGGGAGGGGGGTGGGAGGATGGGTTAGCCTGGTGATGGGTATTAAAGAGGGCACGCTCTGCATGGAGCACTGGGTGTTATGCACAAACAATGAATCATGGAACACTACATCACAAACTAATGATGTAATGTATGGTGATTAACAGAACAATAAAAAATTTTAAAAAATGATTTCTTGGTTGTGAACTCATAGCATGGAATCTGGATCAGAGGAATCCTAAGATACTGTGAAAGACTCAGAAAATGGAAAACAGAAACAAATGACATCCTGATAAATCAGGAGGAAACAAAACATGAGTGGATATTAAAACATAAGCTCTAGGATAAATATTTTGAGAATTCACAAGTGATAGAATGGCAATTTCCATAAGAATGTTTCTAAACTAAATTCTGGAGGTTGTTTCTAATACAAGCACATTAAATAAAGAATAAAAAGAAATCTAATGATGGAGCTGAATCGTTTTATTAGTTCTCTCAATTTCCTAAATTTCAACTTTTCTTTGACCATCCCTTTGTATCTCTTCACAAACACCCTTTTCTGGGCCAATGGAGATGCAGTCTGGAAGGTGAAGAATAGGTTCGATATGGGGGTGGAGTGAGTACTACGCATAAGAACTGCTTCTGGTGACGGTAAAGGGCAGAGACTTTGGATCCAGAAAGACCTGTATGTGAACCCCAACTCTGTTATTATTAGCTATGTATTTGCTTTAGGAATAAAGTTATCTTTTCTGAGTCCAAGATATCTCATCTACAGAGTGAAAATCATGAACTGGTACTGTAAGCTGCTGCAAAGACTAAGTGACATAACATGTATAACATACCCAACACTGACTGGTTTACAACACATTTAGGGGGTAGCTAATCTTTAACAGGTTATCCATTACACTTCTAGGTTAGAATACGAAAGAGAAAATGTTAAAACTATTATTTCTTCAAAGCCTAAAGGAGAAAAAAAAAATGGAAAATGGAGAAAGTCTCATGGGTATATAGACTTACTAACAATTCCACTTTCTTTTTTTCCATTTTGTAATCTGGCTTCGGGGGTAGAATCTCGGCGTTTTTGTGACTATCATGGGAATTCTCAAGTCCCAGTTCCCTTGGTTGACTTTCAACACCCTGTGGTTTTCCATCACCAACAGGAGAGGTAAGTGTAAGAGGACTAGAAGGAACAGGGAAAGAAGAATGTGGTTTTGAACTATTAAAGCTTGGTTTTGGTGCAGAAAGCAGCTGCTCTGGAGGTACTGAGGTTGATCCATCTTGAAGTCCAAGTTTTTGGCTTTGCTCTTGAAGGGCTTTTTCTCGTTGAAGTTGTTGTCGACTTTTCTTCACAGGAAGACGCCGCTGTGGTTCAAATGGATCTGTGTGAAAAAGAGAATAGAGAAAAATTCCCTTGTGTGAGCAGCAAATAATTAGAATTTCTCTAAGAAAATAAAGCATTAACATTAAGCTTTGATAATAATTCTACAGGGTTTCTCCCCTCTACCACAAAAGCCCAGGGAAAAACAGCCATTTTCCTGTAGCGTTTTAACAGTTCTCCAATCATACTGTCCCAACTCAAAATTTACCTTAAGAAGTCCATTTGTCTGTTGAGTTAGGCCTCAGAATAAAAAGCAAGGTTTCTTTTTCAACTTGAATTGAGAACTGCCTCAAGAATCAACTAATTTGACCAAACAAGGTAGACAAATGAATTCTTGATAGGTCTTAAATTTGATTTATGATTCTATCTGCTCTCCTGAAATAAAATGGTGGTTGCGTTTACAGATGGGCTGCACCTTTCTTAAATAATAGCAGATCTTAGGCCAATCTGATACACAGGTAGATGTAATGCATAAAGTATAACTGAATGAAATCTCTTACTTCTAAGAATGCTAGTTAACCCTCAATTGTTAAAACCCTTTCATTTTCCAGAGCAGTGCAAGGTTGTGTTCCCCAAAGTCAGTTAGCCATTAATTAATATACGCAAGCTAATTTTAATAGCAGTCTAAGCAAACCAATAGAGGAAGATAAAACAATTGGGAGAAATTTTTTTAAAAAGCACTATAAAATAAATAATACCCCTATTATACTTTTTGGGTTGTCCATGCCAGTGTTAACCTTTCAAGACAGAGTACTGGAGAATTTACTCACATTCACACAATATTTAATAAGATCTGTAAATGGTATTATTTACAAAATACCTGGGAAATGAAATTGTGATTAAGTCCTTGTAAATGAACTTAAATAGGGCTTTTAAAATTCTGCACGTTGACTTCTGAAGCAACACAAGCCTGGTATTTAAATCTCCCAAAGGAGAATTAAACGCTCTGGAGTCACAGCTCTAGTACTGCTTTTGTCCAGCTCAATAACCTTAGGCAAGTCAATTAATTATTCCATACTTCAGTTTCTTCCTATGCCAAAGGGGTTGGAAATTTACCTGGTCTACTTAACTCATGGAATTGGTGTAAGGATTAAATGAGATAGGTAAAGAAAATATTTTTAAAAGATAGATGTACCATCTTTTGATGTTATTATTGTTGTTTGTTAAAATGTTATTATTGTTGACTTTTGCCAGAAACACAAAGTAGCCTCCTCTATTTTAGGACAGGAACTTATTCTTAACCACTGATCTTTATTCACACCATCAGAAAATGTCTGTTTACTTCCCAGTTACACTCACTTAGCTGAATTAATAGTCCCTATGAAATCCAGTACTGCAGTTGCCAATCTATTTTGCATTTTCACAGAACCTGTGTATGAGATTAAAATTGCTACAATAAACAAGTAACGAATAATAAACCAAACAATAAACAAATTCAGTCCACTTAAAAACAGAACATATGATATAAAAACTCCTGGAACTAATCAACCATTATAGTAAGGTTGCAGAATGCAAGATTAATATACAAAAGTCAAATGCTTTCCTATGTACCAACAACGAACAAGTAGAATTTGAAGTTAAAAACATGATACTATTTGCATTAGCACTAAAAAAAAAAATGTAATACTTAGGAATAAATCTAAGAAAGTAAGTACAAGATCTGTAAGAAAACTACAAACTCTGATAATGAAATCAAAGAACTAAATGGAAAGATATTCCATATTCATGAATAGAAGATTCAATACTGTCAAGATGTCAGTTCACCCCAACTGGATCTAGATTCACTGCAATCCCAATCAAAATCCCAGCCACGATATTGTGTGCATACTGACACAATGCTTCTCGAGTTTATATGGAGAGGCAAAAGACTCAGAAATAGCTAACATAATATTGTGAAGAACAAAACTGGAGACTGGCAGTACTTGACTTCAAGACCCACTTTAAAGTCACAGTAATAAAGACAGTGGGTATTATGAAAGAATAGACAGACCAATGGAATAGAACAGAGAGCAAAGAAATAGACAAAATGACCAATGAAATAGAACAAAGAACCCAGAAACAGGTTCATACAGGTATAAAGCACTGGTATATGACTGAGATAGCATGGCCTATCAAGAGCAAAAGGTGGAATCATTCAATAAATGGACTTGAGGAAAAAACTACTATATGGAAAAGATAAAATCAGATCCATACCTCACACCATATAAAAACAAACAAAACATTCTCCAAATGGGTTAAGAACTTAATGGCAAATCAACACTTTAAAATTCTTATTAGAAACACATTTCTTTATGCAGTGTTTGAATCTGTTGTAGCTTATAATAAAAATGATTGTTAAAAACTCTTAAAGATAGGAGGAAGGGTAAAATGAAGCAGGGGGAAATCGGAGGGGGAGACAAACCATGAGAGACTATGGACTCTGAGAAACAAACAGAGGGTTGTAGAGGGGAGGGGGTGGGAAGATGGGTTAGCCTGGTGATGGGTATTAAAGAGGGCACGTTCTGCATGGAGCATTGGGTGTTATATGCAAACAATGAATCATGGAACACTACATCAAAAACTAATGATGTAATGTATGGTGATTAACATAACATAATAAAATTAAAAAAGAAGAAACTTCAAAAAACCTCTTAACTGAATATAAGGATTAACATCTTATGGTAGGGTACTACCACCTAATGGTAGGGTAGTAAATTCTTAAGACACAAAAATGTTGACGAATTTGACCACCTTAAAATTAAATACTTTGTTCATCAAAAAGTAAAAGTTAAAAGACAAGTTACAAACTAGGAGAAGATATTCAGAGAAGATACTCATAATATACCTGGCAAAGAACTAGTATCAAGAATAAATAACTCATGAATATTTTCTTTAGACACTGATGGCACTGTAGTGGCACTGTTTTTTTTATTTCCAGTTTTTTAGTATGAAGTAAGTCATACATCAAATACATGTATGTGTTATAGACATATCCAACCTGTATGGATTATTAAAAATAGTAACATTTTAACAAATAAAACATGACTATAATAGACATAACTGCTATTTAATGATAGACATGTTATCCTCTCTTTTGGAACACATAAGATAATTGTATTTATTGCCCTCCAAATCATACTACTTGCTTTTGTTAAATGAAATGTAAGTATGAGTGACACCTATAATTTATTGATGGAAGCATTTAGTTACCAATGCTCAATTCTCATGCCATGGTGAATTCCTAAATGATAGCACCAAAACACAATATGAAGTAATTATGTGGAAAAGAGTGACCTGACAGTCCATATTAGACATGCAGCTAGAGTGAAAAATAAATCTTTTATTATTTTAAACAATTGATATATTAGGGCTATTTGCTACTGTAGCATAATTTGTCTCAACTTGATTTCATTACCAATACTTTTGAAATTCCCTATGTATTTGCCCCTTCCTGGTAATATTCCCTTGCCTTTCTAGTATCCTGTATTTTGATGTCCTATTTTCCCAAAACAATATACCTGCTTTGTATGACTTTGATCTTCTACAAATGTATCAGGTTGTTCTTCTGCAACTTGCTCTTTTCATGCATTATATTTATGAAATTTACACGTTAATGCATGTGGGTATACTTCATATATTCCCATAGCTGTATAGCAATCCAGTGGATGGTTATATTACAATTTATTTATCCACTTTTTTAAATGAACAATTGGTTTGTTTCCACCTTTTTAATATTATAAATAAGAATGCTAAGAACAGGGCACCTGGGTGGCTCACTGGGTTAAGCATCTGCCTTCAGCTCAGGTTGTGACCCCAGGGTCCTGGGATTGAGCTCTGTGTCAATCCTGCTCTGTGGGGAGTCTGTTTCTCCCTCTCCTTCTCCCTTTGCCTGCCACTCCCCCTGCTTGTGTGCACGCTCTATCTCAAATAAATAAAATCTTTAAAAAAAAAAGAATGCTAAGAACATTCTTGATCTTTCCTAATGTGCATATGGTTTTCTCTAGAGTACCGTCATGCTTACTTTTGCTGGCAACCAACTCCATCTTCAAGGATTACTTAATTATATTTTTAAGGTTGGAGAATTTTTAAGGAAGGAGCCTTAAAAATTAAAAATCCAGATTTTCTAGTTTTACAAATGAGAAATTCAAGGCAAAAGATTTAGAGGCAGAGCTAGGAGATCTACATGCCAATCGCGGTGTTTGGCTATGAGTGTACAAAGATGCTCCGTAGGGTGGACATAGACTAGTGGTTGGTGTCTACGCTCTAACATCTCACTATGGAATGACAGGCCTCGAAGCTAACGTCCTTCCAGCCCCACTCTATCCCAAATTGCAGAGATATTTAGAAATGTACTTCTACATAATGAATCTATTGTTATAATTTAGTTGGCAAACTCACCTCTGCTAACACATCATCTCTGTGAAATCTTCCCAAACTCCACCCAACCCCCAGCACAGTCAGGTTCCTGCTAGCTCTGTAGTAAGCTCTTGTAAATTTTCTACTATCCATTATATTATAGTTTGTCTCATTAGACTATCAGCTCTTTGAAGGCAAGGATGATGCCTTGTTCATCTTAGTATGTGTAATACAGAAGATGACACCTCTAACTTTGGGTCAGACCAAAAGCAGGAATACTTGTATTCTGTACGTTCAAATATGTGAACAGATGTTCAAAACACAACAAAAGATTTTGAGAACATCAAGCTAAAGTCAATTAATTACACACTGTAGTATAACTTTCATGATACAATTTTTTAAAGGCCTCTGGACCAGTCAAAAATTCCTAAATCTATATAATCTACACTGGCCTTATGTTACTACTTTATTTCCTTTTCCACTTGTCAGTCTTAGATTATTTTTAAATCTATGCTAATAATGCACAGACTTACCTGAGCAACATCCAATTTGATCACAAACTCTAACAAAAAGCATGCCAGGGCTCATTTAATTTTCTCCCACAGTAAAGTATATAAATTATGGTACTCAGGGTGATGCAGTGTCCACTACCAGGATCACCAAACAGAATTTCACGAAATTTCAACCACAAACAAAGCATAGTTTATACGAAGAGTTTCTCACCAAATAACAGCAAAAGTAATTCCTTTATTAAAAGAAAACAAAATAGTACGACTTCCAGCGAGGGAAGCACAAACTTTTAGCTTACAACAAAGTCAACAGGTATAATTTCACATGTAGCCTCTCAAAAACTCTTGGTTTTCTCACTCTCAAGAGTTAGAATTACATAAGTCGTCTGGCAACCAGAAGTGAATGCAAGACTCCAGATGTATCAGGAAAAGCATCGTCTCTTTGCGTTTATTCAGATCCCGGTGCTTCCTTCTTCCCAACCATTGTCAACTTTGATAAATTCATCACAATTCTAATATGGTTTGTGCCCCTCCTCCTTCTTTTACCCGACCCCAACTCTCCAGCCATTGATTTATGCAGCAGTCTTCCCACAGGAGACAGCTAGGCTGTAGGCTCACTTCCTCTCCCAAGTCCCATTCCTTTCACAGGAAAAAGTCAAATCCAAATCCCTGAAATGGATTCCTGAACTTTCTTTTGTAAAAGAAAATCCCACTCCCCTGGACTCGCCCCTCCCTCCCTGGCTCCCAGTACATTCACCTCTGGAGCCCCTCAATCCCCTCTTCCCATTAGAGCTCCTTCCCCAAACACCAACACATTACCCTCTTTCCCGCCCCCTTCCCCTTCAAAAGCTGCAGCTCCGCCCCTTCCCTCAACAGACCCAAAGATTAAATCTCTGCCGGCACGTCCCGTTACCTTTAGCCTGCTTTAGTCGCCTCAGCTCCTCCTCAGAGAAGCCGGCCCAGCCCCGCGCCATCCGCCTCGGCTGCCAGCACCCCCAGAACGCCCAAACCTCAGAGCCTCGACTGCCAACACGACTACCAAGCACATCCGGGTTCTTTCCCGGCCGCGGCCGACCAACCAATGAACGCTTCGAGTTCTGGCTACAAGGTCCCCTTCCCGCTTGCAGCAGGGCCCAGCTCCCTTCGAGTTGCCTCCGGCGGTGCCGGACCAACTGCCTGTGGAAATCTCGGCCGCGGGGACTTTTATGTCTTTGACCTGAGTCTGATCTCTTTCCCTATCTCTTATTCTCGTCGGTTTAATAGCTTAACGAGATAAGGGGAGAAGTGGCTCTGGGGACGAGGGTGGAGATAAACAGGCAGTTAGGAAGTGGCTACAAGTCTGTGGCGGAAAAGAGCTGTCGCAACTGTCTCTTGGGGCCTTTGGGAAGTTACTGGGGCGGAGCCCTCTACTTCCTGGGTCTGGAAAGGTGGCTTTCGGCATCTGTGGAGATCTTTTCCAAAACTGTCCCGGGATTATCCTGCAAATTGACGCAAGAGAATGTTCAGTTAGGCCTTTAGTTGTGAAGAAACATTTCAGAGGGCCGGGGTATAATAATGGGAAGGGAACAGACATGTGTAACAGGGTTTCTCTGCAGAGCTAGGTCTCCCAAATATTCTGATTGTGGGTTGTTTCCATGTTTTGTGAATGATTCTCGCATATCTGTAACTTTCCTAAGGGATACCTGAATCTCTCTACTTTAAAATGATCTCTCATCAGTTTTTCATTCAGAGAAGACAGTGTAAAACAATGTCGGCACTGAGGAGTGGGGCAACACTAGGCTTTTCTGGAGTCCTAATTTCTTATAATTATTTGTATTTCTTCAGTATTGGTTGTGATCTCTCCTCTTTCATTCATGATTTTATTAATTTGGTTCTTTTATCTTTTCTTTTTGATAAGACTGGCTAGGGGTTTATCGATCTTATTCTTTTGAAGAATCAGCTCCTAGTTTCATTGATCTGTTCTATTTTTTTAATTTCTATTTCATAGATTTCTCCTCTAATTTTTATTATTTCTCTTCTCTTGCTGGGTTTAGGCTTTATTTACTGTTCTTTCTCCAGCTTCCTTAGGTGTATGGAGTCCTAATTTCATTGTTTGGTTCGACTTTGAACACAAGTCTGTGCTTCCATTTTCTCATTTCAAGAAAGATATCAGAGATTAAGATGCAGAATACTTATAGAGCAAGACGCTTTAAAAGAGACCAGTTACTCTTTCATGTTTCTTATTATATTGCATTAAAAAATTATTTTGGCTTATATTTCAAAATCCCAAGTGTGACTTTTGGCTTTAGCGTGCCAATATTTTAAACAAATTAAAATGAAGTAGAATGAAAAAGTGCCACACCAAGAAAAGAGTTGAAATGAATATTTCAGGTTTGGATAGGAGACCAGAAGGTGAAGGATGTTTGGAATTCCTCTTTAACCTTTGAACTTTTAAACTTAAAAGTGATTTCTGAAATTTAAGCGTTCACAAACGCTTCATTTTAAGCGTGGACTCATTTTCCCTAACATTTGAAAATTAAAGTGCAATTCAAAAGGATTGGTGAGAGAACCTTCAGGTTGGGGACATGGACTAAATATTTTAAAGATACGGATTATCTACCAGGTGGGGATCAGTATCAATGGTAATTAATTCGGTTTCCCATTTACAAGCATAGCCATGTAGTAAAAATGAAGCACCCTGTATGCCCCATGTTAAATTTTATACATAAACTTTCTTTTTAGCTCTGGGTGAATTTCAAGAATTATCAATAATCTTAATAGAGATGGAAATTATGGTATTTTAAAAGGTTTTGCATCAGCCTTGAATGAGAACCAAAACGAGATTATAGTGAAAAAACAACATCTGTATAAAATTACAATTTCCAGTTTGCAAGGTTCTAACTCTTATTGTTTCTGTTGGCTTTCCCTCATGGTGACTGGTTTCTTCAAATGAGGTAAGATTTTATTGGGAGCTTAGCTTCAAAGAAGTTTTTTGCTTTGTGAAAGTTCTCTGTATCTTGGGTTGAGAGACTGTCTTTGCAGATTGGTTTTGCTGGGTGCTAGAACTTTCAGTTGCTTTAAATCAAATTTAAAGTAATTTTTTCAACTTGTGATATAAATTTGGATCTCTCCCCCACATATGATCAGGGCTCAGGTTATCAGTAGGCTGAGTGTTTTCTAATCCTCTGTTATCACATGGACCATCCTTTCCAGGCTGTGAACTTTATTTCAGGGATCTTGTCTTCAAATGTGTACAGGAATCCCAACCTCCAGCACTTATATTCAGGTAGAGTCCCCCTTGGGTTTGCTTTCTACATCTCTTTTTGCTTTCTTTTATGTTCTAGGACATATTTTTTTTCCTAAAGATTTTTATTTATTTGGGGGAGAGAGAGTGGGAGAGCATGAGTGGGGGGAGGGGCAGAGGGAGAGAAGCAGACTCCCTGCTGAATGTGGAAACTGACAACAGGGCTCAGTCTCAAACCCTGACTGAGATCATGACCTGAGCCGAAATCAAGAGTTGGAGGTTCAACTGACTGAGCCACCTAGATGCCCCTATATTTTTTCTTTTAAATAAAAACGTGTTATATGTTATTCAGTTTTATGTGTTTATAGCAAAAGGGAATCATCTGTGATAACTTAGATCATTGTATTCCCTCCGACTGATTCTCTACCAGAACAACTAGAGATGATCTTTTAAAAAAATGAAAATCTAATGTGTATAGTCTGGTTAAAACTGTAAAATGACTTCCTGTTGCATTTTGAATTTAAATACCAGTTCCTGTGTGAGCCTGTGTGATCTCACCCCTTTGTACCTATCTTAAGTGATCATTAGGCTTATCTTTCCCTTTACTCAATAGTCCCTACACTCTAGTCAAAAGGACTTTCTTTGGAGGTTTGGAACATGTCAGGCTCTCCCCCTACCTCCTACTGCCCTACACAGGGCTTTCCCAAATGCTGTCTATTTGGCCATAATAATCTTTCCCTTATCAGTCTGGTTTTTTCTCCTTCAGGTTTTGACTTGAATGTCCACTTAGACTTTCAATAACCCCCTTATCCAAGTAGCACCCCTCCCACCCACCCTCATTTCTGTGTTATTACTTTAATAGCACTAATTACAACTCTTAAGTAATTTGCATTTGTTTGCTTGCTTATTTTCTATTTCCCTCTATTAGGTAACAGCTTCATAAGATCAGGGGATGTATCTTTTATTCAGCCAGAGCATAACAAAATGTTTGATGCCTACTGAGCCTTCAAATAAATGTTGAAAGACTAAACCTTTCCAAGTTAAGTATTGAGATGAAACATTTCCACATTTCATGTATTCTGGAGATTCCTTTTTAGTATGAATTTCTGTGATGGTGAATAACATTAACCCCATTTATTACTTATTGCTAGTTGCAGCCATGGACTCATTGGTTAGTAAATAAAAAACTAAAAATAGGTTGAGAAGAGAAGAATCCCAAGATACCATTTTATTTTTTATAAAGCCTTAAAATAGTATTTCAGCAATATTCTGCAGTTTTCATTATATGTATTTTGCACATCTTCTGTCAGATTTATCCAAATAGTTAATAGCATGACCCATTGTAAATAGCACTTTTAATTCAATATTCAATTTTTTGTGTGTGTATCTACTATATAGAAATAAAATTGATTTATGTTTGTTGATCAACCATGATAAATACACTTATTAGTTATAGCAGCATTTTTAAGGTAAATTTCATTGGATTTTCTACATGGATGATCATGTCTGCAAATCACAATTTTATTTCTTCCTTTCGAATCTGCATGCCATTTATTTATTTTTTTTGCCTTATTGCACTAGCCAAGACCCACCGGTATAATGTTGAATAGAAGTGAGATTGAATACCCTGTCTTGTTTCTGATCTTAGGGGAAAAGCATAAAAGTCTTTTACCATTAAATATGGTGTTAGTTTTAGTTTTTTTGGTAGATTCCTTTTATCATGCTGTTGAAATTCCCAGTTTGCTGAGAGCTTTTATCAGAAATGGATAATGGATTTTCTTGCATCCTTTTTCTGGGTCTATTGAGGTGATAATAGGATTTTTCTTTTTTTTTTTTAAGATTTTATTTATTTATCTGACACAGAGACAGTGAGAGAGAGAATACAAGCAAGACGAGTGTGAGAGGGAGAAGCAGGCTTCCCCGCTGAGCAGGAAGCCCGATGTGGAGGCTAGATCCCAGGATCCTGGGATCACGACCTGAGCCAAAGGCAGACGCTTAATGACTGAGCCACCCAGGTGCCACAGATTGTTAATATGGTGAGTTGAATTGATTGGCCAATGTTACACAAATCTTGCACCCTGGGATCAACTTTACTTAGACATAATATATTATGCTTTTTTTTTTATATATTCTTGGACTTGATTGGCTAAAATTTTGTTTAGAATTTTTGCATATGTTCATGAGGGTTGCTAATGTGTGTAATTGTTTTGTGTGGTGTCTGCCTTGTTTTGGGATCAGGTTAATACTCATCTCACCAAATGAGAAACATTTTTTTTTCTTTTCAATTTTCTGGAAGACTCATGTAGCTTTAGTATTAATTCTTCCTTATATACTTGGTAGAATTTACCAGTGAATCCATCTGGAGTTTTCTTTGTGGGAAATTTTTTAACCACAAATTGAGTTTCTTTGATATAGGGCTGTTTAGATTATTTATTTTTGAGTGACTTTTCATAGTTTTAAGATATTTGTTTCATCTAAGTTGTTGACTGATTTGGCATAAAGTTGTTCAGAATATTTTCTTATTGTACAGTAAAGGGTTCACTTAGAGGGTTTGTGATGGTTAAACCCGGCACATCCCAAAGAAAGAACTAGCCATTGACTTGCTCCTGGGAGAAAACCTCTAAACCCTTGGAATATCCTGCGTAATAAAATTGTCTTTATAAACCTAGGGCCTTTGTGTTCATCAGGTGGCTTATACTAACAAAGTGATTTATGGTGAATGACTGTTTTTGTTTACCTGGATTCCTAGGCCATGCTTTATCAGTTTGGTCTCTGGAGTGGCTGGAGACTGGGTAGCTAAAGTCAGTCATGGGTGTTCCATGCCTGCATGACTGTCAATAAGAACCCTAGACAACAAGGTTTAGATGAGCTTCCCTAGTTGGTGATACTTCATATGTGTTGTCACACACTGTTGCTGGGAGAATTAAGTGCAGTCCATACAAGTTACACTGGGAAAGGACGACTAGAAATTTATATATGATTTTTTCTAGGTTCCTCTCTAGGTGAATTTTGCCTTTGCTGATTTTTTAAGAAGTATTTTATTTGTTAGAGAGAGAGAGCACATGAGCCAGGCGGAGGGGCAGAGGGAGAGGGAGAAACAGGCTCTCTGCCAAGCAAGGAGCCTGACACAGGTGGGGCTCAATCCCAGGACCCCGAGATCATGACCTGAGCCAAAGGCAGAAGCTTAACCGACTGAGCCACCCAGGTACCCCATTGCCTTTACTGATTTTAATCTGTATCTGTTCAGTGTAATAAACTGTAAGGTAACTGTGAGTATAACAGCTTTTCTGAGTTCTTTGAGTCTTTCTAGTGCTAATTATCAAAACTAAGGGTGGCATGGGGACCCCCCAACGTCTATTATCCTTTAATGACTAGGTTTTGTATTGGTATCACTTCTGTAATACCTGATATTGGTAATTTGTATCTTGTTTCTTTTTCTGATCACTCTCCTTAGAGGTTTATCAATTCTATTTTTCTTAAACAACCAGCTTTTGGTTTTACTGATTTTTCTATTAGTTTTCTACATTTTTTATTTCTTCTCTAATCTTTACTATTTTATGCTTACTTTGCATTTCATTTGCTCTTCTTTTCTAAAGTAGAAATTGAGGTCCTTGACTTAAAACCTTTCTTCTTTTCTAAATAAATGTTCAGTGCTATAAATTTTCTCCTATATACTGCTTTAGCAGATTCCCATGAATTTTGATATATTGTTTTTATGATTTTCCTTCAATTCAAATTGTTTTTTAGGTTTTTTTATTTCATCTTTTAGTTACTCATTATTTAAAATTGTGTTGTTTAGTTTTAAATATTTGGAGATTTCTAGAGACCTCTCATTTATTTTTAATTTAATTCTGTTGTGATCAAAGAAGTAGTTTGTATAATTTGAATGCTTTTATATTTAATGAGACTTGTTTTATGCCTCAGAAAGTAGCCTCTCTTGGGAAATGTTTTGTGTGCAAATAAAATGAATGTATATTTTACTATTGTTAGATGGAGTGTTCTGTTAATACCAATCAAGTCAATTTTGGTTGATTGTGATTTTTAAGTCCCCCATCTCATTACTGGTTTTCTATTTATTCAGTTAAGAGAAGAGAATTGAAATTTGCTACTATAATTGTGTATTTGTTCATTTTTTTTGCACTTCTGTTGGTTTTGCTTTATGTCTTTTTTTTTTTAAGATTTTATTTATTCATTTGAGAGAGAGAGAGAGACAATGAGAGAGCACGAGCAGTGGGGAGAGGCAGAGGGAGAAGCAGAGGGAGAGGCAGAGGGTGAGAGAGAAGCAGATTCCCCCCTGAGCTGGAAGCCCGACGTGGGGCACCATCCCAGGACCTAGAGATAATGACCTGAGCCAAAGGCAGACACTTAATCATCTGAACCACTCAGGTGCCCCACTTTATGTGTCTTGAAACTCTGCTATTAGGTGTATAAACATTTAGGATTATATGCCCTTTTGATTATTTGAGCCACTTATTATTATAAAATCTTCCCTTCTTTTGCCTGGTAATATTAGTCTGAACTTAGTCTGATGTTAATATACTACTCTAGCATTCTTTGATTAATGTTAACTTGGTATATCTTTTTCCTTTTCTTGTTTTTTTTTTACACTTTTAACCTACTTGTACCTTTGTTTTAGGCAGCACATAGTTGGTCTTGCTTTTCTATCTAATCTAACAATTTCTGCCTTTTAATTGGTGTGTTGATACCATTTACATTTAATGTGATTGTTATGTTTAGGTCTTAAACCTCTAAGCTAAACCTAAAATCAAAACAAAACATTCCAGTCTTTGCTTTCTTTTTGTCTCATATGTTGTTCCCTTTCCCTCTCTTCTTTCGTATTCTTTTTTTTTTTTTAAATTTTGTCCATTTCCGTTGGTAACTTATTAGCTATAACTCCTTGTTTTCTTATTTTAGTGGTCAATTTGGCATCATAGTATACATCTTTAACTTACTACAATTCGCATTCAGGTATTATAACACTTAACATATAGTATAAGAAACTTACAAATATACATTTTTACTTCTTCCCTCCTGGCCTGTATGTTATTGTTTTTATACATCATATATGTGTTACAAACCTCACAATGTACTGTTATTTTTGTTGAAACAGTTATCTTTTTCAAAAATATAAATAAATAAGAAAGTCTTATATATTTACTCAAATAGGTAAAATTTCTTGTACTCTTTAGTCCTTTGTGCAGATCCATATTTCCATCAGGTATAATTTTCCTTATGCCTGAATGAAAAAGTCTTTATTTTGCCTTGTTTTTGAGGATATTTTACTGAGTATAAAATTCTAGTTTGACTTTTTTTCTTCTAATGCTTTACAGATGCTACTCCATGTCTTCTAGCTGGTATTTTTTATGATGAGAAATCTATTATCATTATCTTTGTTTCTTCATATATAATTTATCTTTTTATTCTGTCTGCCTATAAGATTTGTACTTTATCATGTTTTTGAGCATTTTGAGTATGATGTCATGGTGTACTTTTCTTCATATTTCTTATGTTAAGGTTATATGAGATTCCTGGAGGTGTAGATTTTTAGTTTTCATCAAATTTGTTAATTTTTTCACCATTATTTCTTCAAATATTTTCCATCTTCCCCACTCTTTTCTTTGGGGGCTACCATTACATGTTTGTTGACCACTTGACATTTTCCTATAGTTCACTGAAGCTCTTTTTGTATTTTAATTTTTTTTTTTGCTTCATTTTTTATAGTTTCTGTTGTTATGTCTTCATGGTCACTAATATTTTCTCGTCTAATTCCATCTGGTGTATCTTTTTCATCACAGACATTGTAGCTTTCATCTATAGTTCAACGTGGGTCTTTTTTTTTATATCTTTAGTGTCTGTCCATACTTTTTGAACATGTGGAATATAATAATGATGTCATTATTAATTATAATTAATGTCATTGATGATTCTAAAATCTGTTAGTTCTAGGGCAATTTCAGTTGATTAATTTTCCCCATTTTGATTCATATTTTTCTCCTTTGCATACCTGGTAATCTTTGATTTGATTCACGTTGTGAATTTTACCTTGTGAATTTGGCTTGTTATTTTTGTTTTTCTTTAAATATTTTTGAACTTTGTTCTGAGATGCAGTTGCTACTTGGAAATAGTTTTTGAGAATTATTTTTTTAAAAGATCTATTTATTTATTTATTTGAGAGAGAGACAGAGCGAAAGAGAGCATACAAGTGGGGGAAGGGGCAGAGGGAGAGAGAGAGAATCTCAAGCAGACTCCATGCTGAGCACAGAGCCCGACACAAGGCTCAATCCCATTACCCTAAGATCATGACCTGAGCCTAATTCAAGAGTTGGACACTTAACCCCCTGAGCTACTCAGGCATCCCTTTGAAAATGATTTTAAAATGTGTTAGAAATGAGCAGAGAAATGATCAGTCAAGACTAATTATTTCCTATTACTGGGATAAGAATCTTCTGAGTACTCTACCAAATGTTCTGTGTATTTTGAGGTTTTTCTGTCTGACTGGTGACAATAGCCACTATTCCTGGTCCTATGTGAGTATTGTGTACTATACTCTGGTGCTTTTGGATAGTTCTTCCCCTGGTCTTACATAGTTTCCTCACATGGCATGTGCCTATCACTACCCTGGTGAATACTTGAGGGGATACTCTGCTGATCCCCATTGTTTGTTTTTTGGTGTTTTTTTGTTTGTTTGTTTTTGTTTTTGCCTTTTTATTTTTTTTCAACTCTCTCCTTTCTGGTACTTTGTCTTGCACTTTCTGGCCCCGTTGTTCTTCTGCTCACACTCTGAACCGTATCTCCTCAACTTAGGGAGCCCTGCAAGCTTTGCCTGGATCCCCCCTCAACTCTCTTCTATACTGTGGCCTGGGAACTCTCTCAAGACAGTAAATTAGGGCAATCATTCAGGCTTGCTTCATTTGTTTCCCATATCTCAGGGATCACTGTCCTTCGTTGCCTGATGTACTGTGTCTTGATAATCATTATTTCATATTCTATTTCATATCCTATTTGTTTGTTTTTGGTAGCTTTAGGAGGGAGCATAAAACCAGTCCCTGTTACTCTGTTGGTCAAAAGGGCAAGTCCCAGCACTGTTTTAAGTGCTTTACATATATTAACTAATTAAACCTTTCAACAACCTTGTGGAATAGTTTCAACTATTATTGCCATTTTGTAGATGAAGAAACTGAGGCATCAAGAGATTAAATTAGTTGCCTAAACTTTCACAGCTTGTATTTGTAGAGCTAGGTTTCAAATTCAGGCAGTTTGGCTCCAGAATCTACGATCTTAACTACCCTGCCATTCTGATTTTGTAGTATTCCTCAGTTTACAAAGAACTGTGCCAAACATTTCATTAAATTCTTATGTAGCTCATATAAGCAGAATGTGAATGACTGACAGTCCTTAACCCCACACCCCCATGTTATTTGTATTTTCAAAGGAGTATGATTATTCATCCAGAAGAATATTTAGTAAGTTAATATTGACAGAGAAATGAGAAGTATTTCTGAAGTGTAGCAGAAGTGCTTTTTAGTCACTAACTCATCCAGTTTCAGTCTACCTTGGAATTTTCTGGCTTGGTTTCCCTAAGTTGGTCTTGATTTTTGCCAACTTCTCTTACTCCATTCTTTAGATTGTTATAAATGACCTAAAAGTTTCCCTTTTTTTAGGCTTTGTATCTATGCCATCAGGTACTAGAAAAGATGGTGTTTATTTGTATGTTAGAGTCTTTTAAAAATTAAGTGCTATACTTTGGCATTGGCTCTAGCAACATTTTTCTAGATATGTCTCCTGAGGCAAGGGAAATAAAAACAAAAATAAACTATTGAAACTACATCAAAATAAAAAGCTTCTGTACGGCAAAGGAAATAATGAACAAAACTAAAAGGCAACCTACTGAATGGGAGAAGATATTGGCAAATGGCATATTTGATAAAGAGTTAGTATCCAAAATATATAAAGAACTGATACAAGTCAGTAACCCCCAAAACAAATAATCCTATTAAAAAATAGGCAGAAGATATGAACAGATATTTCTCCAAAGAAAACATCCAGATGGCCAATAGACACATGAAAGGATGCTCCACATCACTCATCATCAGGGAAATGCAAATCGAAACTGCAATGAGATCACCTCACACCTGCCTGTCAGAATGGCTAAAATCAAAAACATAAGAAACAAGTGTTGGCAAGGATGTGGAGAAAAAGGAACCCTCATGCACTGCTGGTGGGAATGCAGGCTGGTATCGCCACTGCGGAAAACAGTATGAAATTCCTCACAAAGTTAAAAATAGAACCACCCTACAATACAGTAATCATGCTAGTGAGTGTTTACCCCAAAAATACAAAAACATTAATTCAGAGGGATATATGCACCCCTATGTTTTTGCCAGCATTATTTACAATAGCCAAGTTATGGAAGGGCCCAAGTGTCCATCAGTAGATGAATGGATAAAGGAAAGGTGGTGTATATATATACAATGGAATATTATTCAGCCATAAAAGAATGAAATCTTGCCATTTTCAGCAACATGGATGGAGCTAGACAGTATAATGCTAACTGAAATAAGTCAGTCAGAAAAAGACAAATACCATATGATTTCACTCCTATGTGGAATTTAAGAAACAAATGAGCAAAGGATTAAAAAAGAGAGACAAACCAAAAAATAGACTCTTAACTATAGAGAACTAGAACTATAACTCTATAGAGAACAAACTGATGGTTATCAGAGGAGTGAAAGAGGTTATGGGAATTAAGAGTATACTTATCATGATGAGCACTGAGTAATGTATAGAATAATTGAATCACTATATTGTATACCTGAAACTAATATAACACTGTATACTTACTATACTGGAATTAAAATTAAAAAATAAAAAAATGAAGTGACAAGTAATTTAACAACTTGCATTTTCCTTTGGGAAGCATTCAGAGCTCTTTCCATCAGCTTATGGGTTCCAATTTATTACTTTGTATTAGAATTTTTGTCTATCTCCAAGTACATAACTGTTAGGCAGTTAGGAGAGGTATGTGGAAAAGTATTTTTGTTTACAGCTACATAACAAGTAACTAGCAGAGTGCCTGAGGTGGTGGCTCAATATTGTTGAATAAATGAATGATTGGATGGATGAATCAAGGTAAGCTGGCGTCCAGCTGGAGGAATCAAAGGGAAACTGGACGGAGCAAAAACATGCAGCAGACAGCATATTCACTATGAAGTGAATACCTAGCACACAGGCAATTGAATCTTGAGTACATGATGTTCTGGCTTTGGGGTGTCTTTTCTACTTACATTTGAATACAGTTGTGTTTTGATTTCACAATTCATCATACTTAAAATAAATCATACTGATTCTAAGATGATACTGGAAAACTGAGTTTCTTCTTTTCCATATGCCACCTTCCCTGGAATTTTAAATATGTTTCTCAATGAAGAGGCAGTTCCTTTTAACTGCCCTAGTATTTCAAGCATTTTTTAAAAATGAAAATACATTAAAAGCATTAATGTGAATTGCTGTGCAAAATAGCTCTCCTGTTTAACAGTTTCCATCAGTCCTCAGTTTAATTACTATGTTATTCTGCCAGCTTTCTCCAGAAATAATTGACAGAATGAAGTCATTTCACTGGATATTTACAAACATTAGACTTGTAAAGGGGGTGTCTGTCAATTCCCCTTTGGCTTGGAAATGACTGAGGCCAAGCTGACTGCTATTTTGGGCTTAGCATATTTTCATAGTCACCAACTCAGGAAGTGATGGGAAGGAAACACAGGAAGGTAAAATGTTTGGCTTTTACAGTCAGTCCTGGTTTTATAATCTGGACTATAAGTTTACTTGAAAAATGAGAGGGTAAAGGCTTTATTTGGTCTAAGACACAGAGTGGTTGGATAGTGGTGTGTGTGTGTGTGTGTGTGTGTGTGTGTTTGTGTGTGTGTGTGGTTGTTAGCATATCTTGTTAAATTACGAACAGTCTGGAAGAAATTTGCAAAGTTTTGAGTATCAGTAGTCAAAGTTTAAACATTGGCTTCTCAATCATGGTAAAAATGAATTACCAAGGCCAGTCTGTGAATATTACTGATTTAATATTCATAATAAAGTTTTTGTTTTGGATTAAATGATAAGATTTGATTTTGAAGGCATAATGTCAAACTAGAGATTAGACAAGACGAAGATTAGGCTGGAAATTATTTTATCTGAGGCAGCCTACAGGAAATTCCAAAAGACAAGATCAATATAAATGAAGCTTTTAAAGAACTGAAGTAGAATGCCAAATTGCAGTACTGTAGATTCAAGTTTAACTATGGCAGCCCCCACTCATGGAAAAAAAATGATACAGAAACTTCAGATGGTTGTCAGAAGGAATTCCATCTGTGGTAATATTTACAATGTGATGATTTCAGATTGGCTATTCATAGTCTGAAAATATCGAGAGGTGCGAGGGTGGAAGTAAGACTATTGGGTAAGGTGCTTATTAACCAAATAGTAGATGTAATAAATGTCTTAAGAGGAATGCTAAGAAGTGAGATGGTTAAAGTTCATGTAATTATGAAGAGTATGGAAATAATGAATATAGAGTTAGTTTTTATTTAGATATACATTTTAGCCACACAGGAGGATGAATATCTCTCTCTCAAAGGTGACCCCAGAGTAATCTAAAGCGCATTTTACTCTGTCATATCATTAGTAATATAAGGTCAACTGTCTCAAGCACAACTTATAAATTTGGTGAAAACTCATTGGGCTATTTTCATCTTATATGGTAGCAGCAAGTTTTGCAGGACATAAAGGCTATACAGTTTTGTGGGGCTTCCTTAAGAAAAAAATATAAATACACACTTACCTGGATGCTTCAAGAAAGCAGAAGACCCTCGAGCTTGATCTTTTCTACCTTCCAAGTCAATGCTTCCAGGTAACAAATTTCATTTCATTTATATAGGATGAAAAGCTTCTTGTAAGTAAAGAGTAGCTAGAATATCAATGTGGTAGAAAGAGGAGTGGAGTAGATTTAAAACCTGTGTTCTAGCTTAGGCTGGTCCATACATTTCATTTTTCATTTACTGAGTGCATCATTATAAAAGGCATTCTGGAAGTAGCTGTGAATGCCAAGAATCTGTACTTCAGGAATAAAGCATTCCAAGCCCAATTTGAATTTGGAGTGTGTATGTCTTTGGTATTTCATTTTTTGGTGTAAAAGAAAGTTATCCCAAAAAAGTGAACTAATGACTACAAGATAAAAACCTATGGACACAAATGATACAGTAACTACATTTAAAGGGCAACAGACTTGTCAGTATGTATTAACATCTTACTTCCTGCACCAGTGTTAGAAAAAGGATAGGGGGGTGAGAGTGTTTTTGTTTGGCTTGTTTGTTTGCATCTGAGAGATACTACTGTTAAAACACACACATCACACACACAAAGTTTGACTTCATTTATTCCAGTTTTTCGCTCTTTTCTTTTTAAAAGTTTGTAACACAGGGACGCCTGGGTGGCTCAGTCGGTTAGGCGTCTGCCTTCGGCTCAGGTCATGATCCCAGGGTCCTGGGATCGAGTCCCGCATCGCTTCTCCCTCTGCCTCTGCCTCTCTCTCTCTCTGTCTCTCATGAATAAATAAATAAAATCTTAAAAAAAAAAGTTTGTAACACAGAGTAATATCACCTGGAGAACATTTTGGGCAATGCTGCTATAGAGGAATTATCTCTTTCAGCCTCCTTGACTGTTACAGGTGTTCTCAGGTTTTCCTCTATGGCCAAGTGGGAACTGTCATTCTTAAATTCCAAGTGGTATATTTTAGACTTGCACACTTGGACTCAGTCAGCAGCTCTTATTAAATGGTACCACCCGTCAAGCAGAGATTGGCAATGGGGTGTGGATAAATGCGTTACAGGGGTAGAGGAACTAGCCCTTCATGACCCAGGCTTGTTCTTCATGATTGCTGAGAAGACTTTCTTGTAAGCATCTCTGGGCCATCTTAAATGCACCCTCTGCTTCGTAGCGTGGCCTTCTGTGCCTGTGTGTAGAGATCATGGTGCTGGACTATGAATACCACCCAGGCAGCCTCAGCAGTGGTTGGAGGGCCAAGCAAGAGGGAGATTCTGCCCCTTCTTCGGAGTATTTCTGAATGGGGAGGTCTGAAAAGAGCCCTTTTTGCCAAGTAGGGCTTTAAATTTGAACTTAATGTCAGAGCCACCACACCTTTTTAAGGTAATTACCATTTAACCAAACATTTCTGAATTCCTTATAAATTGGTCTCCTCAATCACTTAATCCTTTTAGTAACTCTTCTCTGAACTTGGTCCAAATATTCTACAATTTTGGGAACAAGGGGCTCTGCAGGGAATGCAGTGTCCAGGTGCAGCAACCTTACCAGGGCATTTGGTGTGGCAGGAAGGACCAAGAGAAAGATGACGATCACCCAATATCCCTTAGGCGCTCATAAACGTTTGGTGGCTTTCCAACAAATGGAGTTAAAGCTCACAGCAAATGTGTAGGCGAGTAGACTGGAAATTGCCCCTGCCTTGATTCAGGTGGAAGAGAAGCCAGTGGCCTGCAAAGCAAGTACTGAGTGTTTGTGGGAAGTTGAAGAAATCCTTCACTTTCCATACTTGGCATAAGAAATGACATATAGCCAGCCATATTTGACAATAAAAAATCATTCCTAAGGCAAAGGCTGAGAGGTTCTTTTTTTTTGTTTTTTAAAGATTTTATTTATTCATTTGAGACACAGAGATAGAGAGAGAGAGAGCATGAGCAAGGAGAGAGGCAGAGAGAGAAGGAGAAGCAGCCTCCTCGCTGAGCCAGGAGCCCGATGTGGGGCTCGATCCTAGGACCCTGGGATCCTGACCTGAGCCAAAGGCAGATGGTTAACCATCTGAGCCACCCAGGTGCCCTGGCTGAGAGGTTTGTAACAGGGATATTTTGAGGAAAAGTTAAGGCCTAATCTGAAAGTTACTGTTGTTCTAGTTTTTCTCAGTATTAACACCATATTTGTATAAATTAGATCATTAAAAGAGTGTTCATTATTTTTGTTTTCTCGTTTTTGGGTGGATCTGAAAGGAAATCTGATGAAATCTAAAAGTCACTTGAAGTCGAGTAACTTTCTCAGGGTCAAACAAATGAGTAAATGGAAGAGTCAGAATTATACCCCAAGTATGGATGGTTTCAAGCCCTATACTTTTCACTTAACACTAAACAAACAAGCCAAACAAAAACACTCTCACCCCCATATCCTTTTTCTAACACTGGTACAGGAAGTAAGATGTTAACACATACTGACAAGTCTGTTGGCCTTTAAATGTAGTTACTGTATCATTTGTGTCCATAGTTTTTTATCTTGTAGTCGTTAGTTCACTTTTTTGGGATAACTTTCTTTTACACCAAAAAATGAAATTCCAAAGACATAAACATCTGGTACTATGGTAAAAGTAAGTTATGTCAAATTTTGCTGGGGTTCTGGGAGACCTAACAAGGATACTGGTGAAAGATTGTTAAGGTTTAAGTGCAAAAGTCAATAATAAATTCCTGAAAAATATGAGGTACTCTTATTTCTTGATATTCGGGACATTTAAACAAGTATTTAACAATCTGATTCTAAGGCTAATTAAATGTATGTATAAAGGACCACCCTAAGAATGCATAAATTACTCATGCAGGAAACTACATATCTCTGTGGCAAACTAATGTTTGAACCATATTTAAAATGCATAAATATTGCTATAAAACAAAACTGGGCAAGGAGAACCATACCAGAAGGAGTATAATATTTAACAGCAAATGTGCATATTATTGTAGCATTTTAAAGATACTTTTTATAATTATGAAAGCTTAAGATTTCAACTGAACTGCCATTATTTCTCACAACCCTGGAAGATTGCTTGCTATTAAGATTCTCCATTCACCATTTCTGATGGAGAGGGGGGCGATCACACGCTTTCAATATTGGATTGGGCTTTTGTTCTAAGCATGCTCTAGTGTAGATTTCTCCCTGACCACTGCAAGGTGATTGTTTCATTAAGGAACCTCTAATCAAGTGAGGATTTTTAGGAGCTTGAATACTACATCGAATACTACCAGAACTATCCTTTCCTTCTCAGGTCTAACAACCCTTTGTACCAACCCTATCCAACTTTGGAGGCCGGATTCTGCAGATCTTTGAACACAGCTGGACTCTCAGGTAGTTTGGTCTTTGGGGGCTGATATACCTAAAATAACTTCAAATAGTTAAATCTGACCACGTGTGAAATGGCAGTTGCCTTTTAATTTTAATGGAATATTTTAGAGCATTTTTATGGAAAAGCTCTTAAAGTTCGTTTTTTCACTACCTTAATGAAAGGGGAAAATGTGTTGCTGTTGCTGTTATTTTTTATAATAAATTTAAAGCAGTTCCTGCAAATCTTAACAAGTAGAATCAAATATTTAATGCTTTTGGCAAAACCCCTTTATAAAATTCCCAGAACAAAATAAAATATTCTGAATTTAAACTTCTTTGAATAAAACGGACTGAATTTTGATGAGTACTTACATCATGTACCAGTATTTCCAAGTTAATTTAGTATGTGGAATCAAACCACATCATTACTGCGATAGTTACTGTTGCATCTGAAAAGATTTGTGCTCAGATTTTAACCCAGAATAGAAAGTTATATTCATGAATATGATATTCCAGATATAAGTATATTTGTTCTTTGTTTTTACACCATATTTCTTTTATATATGCAAATCAAGGTATCTTATACCGGCTTTTTACATTGTAAAAGCTTTATCTTAAAAGATAATGTGGGTACTCTTAACTTTGGGACTTTACAAAGGCTGGTTCTTTTGGACAAGAGGTTGTGAGGAGTTGGTAATTTTTAACAAAAGGCTCTCCGGAAAAAAAAAAAAAAAGCCAAAACCACCTTGATTTGATGATTCCTAATAGTGTAAATATGAAATGTGGAGGTAAGAGATGTGTAAATCACCTCCTGCCAATCGATGCTAGCCTGCTGCAGCAAACCACTGACGATGGATTCCTTCATATTTGCTAAACATGCAGTACGGAAGCCGTCAGTTACAAAAGCCTATGTTAATGGGAAAAATTGCCTTAATTGGGTCAGATGGACTAGTATGGTTGCTGTGGGCATACACCACCTGGGAAGGCTTCAACAGGACTTAGTCATTTTTCAGATGGAGCATTTTGAGAAAATGCCTACTTATAAACTTATCAGATATATGGTCTGACAAAAGGAATGGAAATAGAAAAAGTCAAAGAAGTAGTTTTTTAAATTTATGTTGTTATTCATAAAGAATCTCACTGTTCTGTTCTGAATGAACTTTCAGCTGGATTGTTCAAAACAATCATCATTTGTATGACAGAATGCTAATATAGTTCTGGGAAATATGTCATTCAGGGAAATATTTTATTAAAATAGTCATAGCTAATATTTATTGTGATAGCCTCTATTCTAAGATATTCTCATGCATTATCTTACTGAATCCTCACAACAACCTTCTTATTCCCCCCATCCCCATTTTACAGATGAGAAAACTAAACACAAAGAGTTGCTGTCAGTTGTTCAAGTTGCCATACTTGCTAAGTGGGATTAACCCAGGCAGTCTGCCTCACAGGTTTGTGCTCTTAATGCACTCTTACAACTCAGGTATTGGTTTTGCCTTGTTTTACTTGAAAGAAGCCTACTCATTATTGTAGTTAGCTGGTCACTTTGAATGTTTCAAGTTCTTCATTTAGGTAATTTAATTTACACACGGTTCTTTCCATGTATGTGGTTAAGGGATATAGTGAAGCTATCATTGATTTTCAGAAGAGTAGACGGTTTGAACACCATCTTAAGGTTAGGACAGTTCTGGGCTAGGTAATCTTTGGATTACATTAATAAGATGGAGATTAAATAGTAATGTGTTAAACCGTACCCTTGCCTTTAGTTAATTGAGATCATCTATTGAACTATAAATGTATATTCTTTCTATCCCTGCCTAGGCCATATATATATAATATATATTAGGTATATTACATATATATATATGTATCACCTAAAATTCGACATATATACACACATATATATGTGAATATGGACATATACACACATGTGCAAATATATATATGATTTTTTTAAAGAAGTAAATCCAAATTGAGGGAACATAAGAATATGAAAAATAAAATGGAGCCAAGAATGAGGATAGGACATGAAAACCATGTCTCAAGGTCTTATACTTCCCAGAGCTGCATCACAATTTTGGGTCTGAAACTTTAGGGCCAAAGCAGAGGGGAGAAATAATAAGGGGTGTTCATGTTATGCCAATTTATTTTTTTATCTTTATTTTTTTTAAAGATTTTATTTATTTACTTGAGAGAGAGAGAATGAGAGAGAGAGAGCATGAGAGGGAAGAGGGTCAGAGGGAGAAGCAGACTCCCCGTTGAGCAAGGAGCCCGATATGGGACTCAATCCCGGACTCCAGGATCATGACCTGAGCCGAAGGCAGTCGCTTAACCAACTGAGCCACCCAGGCACCTATGTTATGCCAATTTAAAAATATTTGTATACATTTATAGTCACATAGTGATAACAACTTTACTATTAACATCCAGAATTAATCAGAATCTCAGAATCTCCTCCATCTCCCAGAGCACGCACATCCCTTAGCATACTTTTTAAATATCACACCATCAACTTACATTTTAAGATCTTTTGGAATCCTTTTGATTGATTGGGTATATTTACGTACTCTCTTATTGTTGTGTTTCTGATTCCTGATTCCTTAGGAATAATTCCTTAGCAATTGAGTTAATTTTAGGGTCAATCATCAATTGCTATTTGAACTTAACTGCAGGCTTTATCTTTGCTTATAATTTTTTTTCTTATATTCTTTCTTGAATTCAGTTTTTAGTTTGTTACAGTACATTATTTTGTATTTTTTCAGAAAGGCTATATGTGTTCAACTCAGATTTTGCCTATGATTATTTGCCCTGGTTTTTAAAAGATGGTTTAATTTTGTATGTAAATTCTAATTGTCCGTGGTTAAAGTATTGTTCTATTGTCTTCCAGCATCTATTGTTGAAGGTGAGAGGTCTGATGCTGTTTTAATTTTTCTTTCCACTTGGTTATACTCTCTTTCATAGTCTATTACAACTTCCTACTTAATGTTGGAGTTCATGTATTTTAATATAACGTGTCTAGATGTTATTCCTTGCACTACTGAAGAGACTTTGTTCATCTGGCAGAAACTTTGCCTTGCTGTTATTATTTGATTTTTTCCTTCTATTTGTTACTTTATCTTTCTTGAATGCCTACTAGATGGATGGCAGAACTTTTAGATATACATATCTCATCTTTTCTCTCATCCTTTTAATCTCTTTGTTCTTGTCACTGAATTCTGATATGATCTTTTGGCTTACCCCTCCAGCTCACTATTTTAATCTGAAATCTCATTCATTCTGCAGTTCAGTCACATTTTAATAATCTTGATAATTTCCAAAAACTCTGCTTCTTTTTCATCGCATCGTTTTGAGGTATTTTTTTTTAATTTGACATCTTTTCCTTTTAAAACTGTAGTTATAAATTGTGTTTTTTTAAATTTTATTTTATTATGTTATGTTAATCACCATACATTACATCATTAGTTTTTGATGTAGTATTCCATGATTCATTGTTTGCGTATAACACCCAGTGCTCCACGCAGAACGTGCCCTCTTTAATACCCATCACCAGGCTAAACCATCCCCCCACCCCTCTCCCCTCTAGAACCCTCAGTTTGTTTCTCAGAGTCCACAGTCTCTCATGGTTTGTCGCCCCCTCCCATTTCCCCATCTTCATTTTTCCCTTCCTACTATCTTCTCTTTTTTCTTTCTTTCTTTCTTTTTAAACATGTATTATTTGTTTCAGAGGTACAGGTCCGTGATTCATCAGTCTTACACAATTCACAGAGCTCACAAAAAGATACAAATTGTGTTTTTTTGATGATTCTTTCCTATTCCCTATATTTTTCTTCCTCAGGAATTAGCTCTTTTGTGGAATATTCCACTTTTTAAAACATGTGGTTGACCTTCTCATGCAGTTGATATTTGCATGAGAACAGGTTGCCTGTTCATATTTGTTAATGAGTCTACCATCAGAGATTTTTAACTTGAGGACCACAGACCAATACAGATAGAATTCAGGATGTTCATGAATTTAGATGGGAAAAATGATATTATTTTACTGGCTTCAAAATGAAATTTAGCAATTCCTTCAATTATGAACATAGGCAACAATTATAGGAGTATTAGCACAATCTGTGACTTTGTCACTGATAGACGTCAGACATTTCCATATCACATTAGTTTGTAAGTATGGATTATAATCATCACTGTTTTGAAACTTTGGCAGTGTTTGGCCTACTGCTAGATCTTGTCATTTTGTGTGTTAATAAAGAAGAAAAAATATTTTTATATTATAATTTAAAAATATTTTGATACTTTCATTTCATTGTAATTGGTTTCCTTTATAATCATATAAATTTTTTAAATATTATATATTTCAAAACATTATTCTGAGAAGGGCTCCATAGGCTTCATCAGACAAAGAAGTCCACATGGCATAAAAGAGGCTAAAACCCTCAGGCTAGGCTGATCACTGTTGCTTGCTGGAACACATTTCATCAGCCTGGGGAATGATACTTGTCCCTTGCTGGTCAGTACATGAGCCCTGACTCTTGTTGGTTGTGCAAAGGAGAGGTATGACATAGGCAGGCTTGGGGGTAGGAGATACTTGTTTTCTTCTATGAGATTTCCTAACCCTTATGATAGCTAGGGGCACATAGTTCTCCCATAGCCCCTTCTATCCATCCTGGATCAGAACTCCCATTTTTATGGAACACCAGTATTTGTGCTTTCTGCTTTGGGCAACACGAAAGTGGCTCTGCATGTGGAGGTGGGTTCAGCTGTTCTGCTGCTCTTAATTACTTGTCCACTCAGGATCCATTCTTCCTAGCCCCTGCTGTCTCTGATTCACAGGTTTAATCTAGGATTCTATTAGGTAAACTCAGATTTTCAGGAGATTCTCTCCTTCATTTGTATGGGATTAAGGGGTGTGTGTGTGTGTGTGTGTGTGTGTGTGTGTGTGTGTCTTCTGGAATTTGCAGTCAATCTGATTTCATCTGCCAGAAAATTCTTTCTGTTCATGGACACTGATGATATCCTTCCTGGCATTTCAGGTTTACTGTGGATTTATTTTGACTTTTATGCTTTCTCTGATTTGGGGGAGGTAGAACAGATGAACAATTATATTTAGCTGCTTTCTTGAACCAAAAGTCCTGTCTTCTTTATATTGGCTTAAGCAAGGATTTAGAGCGTATAGCAGTGGTCCTCAAACTCAAACTTGCAGACCTCTTTTAAAGAAAAGCCCAAGTTTTTGCAGGATCTTAACTAGAATTTACTGACTTAGCTTTAGAAACACTGATGTACCTCAAATCTCCACTGGGTTTGTACTTCCTTTTTTTTTTTTTTTTTAAACAAAGGTATTTGTAAATAGGGCAGTGATTATCCTATAGTTCTTTCCTTTGACCCAGCACACCTCTCGTCCAGAAGTTCTAGTGGTCTCTGTAGTTAAAATCATATTCTTTGGTGAGACACCTATATCAGGCATTTATAACTGTGCTTTGTTTGGTTACTGACTGGAAACAAATTTAGTAAAGTTTTATGTGTGCTTTTATCCTGGTTACACTCTTTTGCCTGTTATCCAGGTATCTCTTATGTTGGAACCTTATCAGCATAGATCCAGGGCAAGTCACACTTGCAGGGACTGCCAACAATAAAATTCTGTATGCTAGGTTTTCCCACATCAGAAAAATCCAAGTGATTTGACACTGACATAAACATTTAGAGATATTTCAGTTTGCACCAAATTAATTAATTTGTTATCACTCACTTAAATTTGGAGATTGAAGACATGGTCCCTGCCTATATTTTTAGCTTATAAAGTAAAGTTTTGCTTCTTAAAATTACTTAACTTTCATTTTAGAATTAACTCATAATGGAAATTCTTCTTTCAGTTTTTAAATTTTCTCAGGACTTTTTAAATAAGGAGAAGAATCATTTTGAAAATATAAAGAATTAAAAAAATCATCACATCTCCCCCAGTTTTAAGTATAAAACTCCAAAATCTCAAAATATTAGTTCCATCTCAGGTTATAGTTAAACAAAAGAGTGTTTAAGAGTTGGCTCCCTAAATATGCAATGCAGTCATTGGTAAGAAAGGGCTGAGTTTACTGCTTGGTATGGTGGGGAAATAAGCACCACCTCACAGAGCTTCAGCCATGTCTAGAAGAGGTTGGGGGAAAGGTAAGGTCAGAATTTATTGAGGATTGGGAGTTTTGCTTAAATCTGATCTTTCAATGTGGGGAATTGATTAGGATGGGGTAAGAAGGTCAGGATTGGTAGAAAGATCAAGGGGAAGATTTTGAAGCAAGGGATTCAAAGACTCCAAGGGCACACCTGTCAGTCAATGCTTTCCATTGAAGAATTGGTGGGTCTTAGGGCAAATTCCTGTAATGAACATTCACACCATTTCTTGGTTGGGTAGGACAGTCCTCGAAAAGTAAAAAAAAAAAAAAAAAAAGCGAATGAAGACAGTGGAATAGAAAAATCACATGAATGTTGGCAGTAAGGTGTGGTTTCCTTTCTCAGTGCCCAGGCTGATGTGTGGGTAGATGGTTTTACTTCTCAAGATTCTCAAGATTTATCTAGATTGTGTAACCCTGCATTTGCTCTGCAGTCAGATCTCATCGAGGTCCTCCTAATTCTCTACTCCTCCTCAGTGGAAGGTGGGAGAATAAAATTTCACCTCCAGCAGGAATACTGATGGTGTAACTGGAACATTCTGAAGTCTTTGGATCATGGCATGATACGGCGTGATTCTCTAAAGCTCGCATCCAGGAGACAGAAGACCCGAGGGTTAGTTCCTCCGCTCCCCAGCGTGGGCAGGGGCAGGAAATGTGGGCTACCAGCCTCACACAGTGTGACTTGGTAAGCAACAAGAGAGCTTTAGCTACATAGAAATAAAGGTCCAGAGGTGGATAACATATAAGCAGTTTGTTTCCAGAGTGACCAGTGAGATTATCAGGACGGATTAAAAACAGACTCTTTAAGGGTGGCTTTCAGTTATCTTTTCAGTTTAGAGAGCTTTTTAGAGACCTCCAGCTGCACCCTAAAACAGCTGTCACAATGTAAGTAAGATGAGTAAGTCGCTCCAGTGACAAATATATTCTATCTCTTCTTCTTGCCCCTCCAAATACATATCACCTCCTACCTGTATACGAAAGATCCAAATTTCCATGTTATTAAATTTTGCACTGAGACTTCCGCTAATGTACCATTTTCTATCATTAAGGTACTTCCAAAGGTACATGATACCCAAAGTACCAGAGCACACATCAAATTGTTTTGTGCCTATGTATTGAACTGGGAAAAAAAAAGAGGATGAGTAAGAGGAAAAAATAAACATTTCAAAATCTTATTTCAGTGACGCTCAAAAGATCTCTCTTGCTTTCAGAAGTTTCAGAGCGAGATAGGGTCCTTTCTTTTTTGTAGGTTGGAGTAACTTTCCTGCCAAGCGCCCATCTAACCCCTGTCACGAGAAAGCTATGTGTTGGCAAACTGGCCTCAACAGTTCAAGGTTGGAGAACCCCAGCCAACGCCCGAGGGTGGGACAGAACCCAGGCGCCAAGCAGTATCCTCGGGCTGCTAATTTGCTGGACACACAGAGCCCTGTTCTGTAACCTCCCCCTAGGTTGTGGGTGAGTGGAACCCATTAACATTTAAAAATATTTGCAGAAATCAGAGGGGGAATAAGGTATTTCTGGAGGGCCAGTACTCAGTGCACTTTCATGCGTGCCAAAGTTTGCTGGCACGGCTCAGGCTGTGATAGAGAACATCTGGGTGACTGCTGCTGTAGCATATAGTGGGGTGGAGGGCAGGGAACAAAGGGGGCTTGTGAGAGCATGTTGGACGGGGGAAATGCTCTTCGCAAAGGCGGCCTTACTTAATGCCTATCCCAGGCTCAGCTGGGGGAGGAGATTGAGGACAGGAATGGAAGGTTTTGCCCTTCTCTTCCCTCGGTAATGAATGCTGGAGACAGAAGCAGCATAGCACTGGCTAGTAAGGCTGCAGAGACCTTTGTTTCCACTGCTAGACAGACATGTGCCTAAGTACGAAGATGCAGCCAACAGCAATCACCCCCGTTAGCCTCTTGGTGCTGCTCCTTCTCTTGGAGCCACGTGGTTGGGGGGCAAGGGAGCAGGAAGTAGACTGGAGAGGAGGGAGGATTGGTTAGAACATTTCCAGTCCAGACAAATTTGTCATTGTTTCCCCCATTGCCAGTCCCATCCATATGGAAACAAGATAAAATGAGTTGCATATCATGAATAGGTATATTTCGAACACAAAAGTGCTTTTATTGACTGAAAGTTAAGGTCAGACTGTTGAAAATCTGTCATTTGCGAGTAGAATTTTGTATTGAATTCTGATTTATACATGCCGCACCTTACCAAGCATGCATATCTATGTAAGAAAAAAATCCATGTTTAGGCATTTATTAAATCATGGAAGGCTTGACTTGCTGATATATGATAGGAACCACTACAGTTCTTTATAAGAATGAATAAACTACTACCTTCTTTACCAGTCAGATACTGGTTAAGATATGAGCTGGTCTGTGTTCCAATAAATGTGATGTATATGCTTCGTTTTCAAAGTCCTCCCTCTCTGTACCCTTTGCTCTCCAGGTCATTGTTAACCTTAGTGCTCAGCTCTGAAAAATGGGTCCCACATTTTTAATATTGCTAAGAGCTTTTGTCCTGTGGATTCATCTCAGAACCCAGACATAACACTTAAAAGTGCTACAGGTTTTGGGATGGCAGGGATGCCAATACTAGTCGGCCTAAGGGTGCCAAGTTTCTGGAATCTTCACACTCCATTCATTTAACAAATATTTATCAACTGTCTATTGTCATGGGCTCTAGGGTTATGATATTTAACAAGATAGTCCCTCCTTTCCAATGCTGGGAGCCCCAAATGATATACTTGATACCTCACATAGTGAATTCTGGCTTGCTTGAAAACAGGTAGGCAAACTTTATTCAATTCCCCTAATTGCTGTGATGATTTTTGCTGTATATTGACTTCTGCTATTTCAGATCGTTCACAACATTTTTAAACTTATACTACTAAAAATGCCTATTCTGCTGTCCAAAACTGGCTACTAAATTAAGGCTAGTCCATGGCTTTGAATTTTAGGTGACCTGATATCCATGATCTGTCTGTCTGTCTGCCTATATTAAGCCTAAAATAGACCACCTAGTGTCTTTGGCTTTAGCAAAAAGTAGTTTAAAAACTAATGTTAGTCCTAAGTTTGTTTAAAATTTGAGTTTACTTCAATTATTTGTGTTAAGAATTATACTCTGCTACTCATGGTTTCACATTTCTAATTGCTTTTTAGTATTTTAAGATTTTCTTTTACCTCTAAGTTTTTCTAAGACTTTGCCCTTTCCCTCTCTTGCATTTTCCAAGCAATAGATCAGATCCATCGAATGGCAGATTTATGGCCAGTTACTCCAAGAGAAACCATTTTTCAAACTAAAAATCACTTCAAATCCTTTCAGGTATTCTGAAATATAATTATCATAAACTATAAGCTCCCTTATCTCAGAAGTGATAGGCATCTGGTGTTATGTAGAAATAGAATCTATAACTCAAACTACAAAACAATGATCTTGACCAACTTTTAGTCTGATGAAAGCACCAGGAAAAAAATGCATATTGACACCAAATATTACCTCCATCCTTGCATAACTCTGTATCTGTTAGTAAGAAACTGTACCCCAGGTGAGTAGCTCTACCTCCTTTTGAGGTTAACTGACATTTGTATGCGATTATTGCCTCTTGTATATAATGGATATTCAAATGTTAAATAGAACTTACATTCTTGAAATCAATACGTCTTAAGGTTTGAGGATATGGAATATCAGTCTTAATCATATCAGGGATACAGAAGTTGACACCAAAATCCTGAAAATACTGTAAAATGTATCCTGCCCATATTAATTGAGAGTGAACCCATATATAGAATGTTTGCTTCTCTGATCTCCAAATTGTTATGTCCCTTTTATATTATGTGGAGACTCAAATGCCCGAAATGATTCACTAGGTTCCAGAGAAAATATAGACATTATCATTAAACCCAAGAGTGATTCTCTGAATTCACTATTCTGAAGCAAATAATTCAGTCTTTACTAAAGCCTTGGGAGACTCTACTGTGATTTTGTTTCCTTCACCAAGCTAAATATAGTGAATCCTTTTAAATTAATCCTCCATTTAAAAGTAGTGCTAATGGTATAGGTCCATATCATAATTTCTTCCTTCATCTGTATCCAATAACCAGTGGCATCTAACATTTGATGTCTATTCCCTTTGTTTATCCAATTGGCTCATATCAACCTGTTTTAGCTTGCAAGGCACTGAAGTGATGAAAACATCCAGTCATCAGTCTTACAAATGCAATGGCTTATTCAGATTGCCCATAGTGAGACAGCAGGTTGTCAAAGAGGTCTTCTGAGTTTGATGTCAGGGACCCATTGCCCATGAAACATCTTAGGAGTTAAAGCCACCTTATGCAGTTGTTGGTTAGTCCAAACCTGTCCAGTGGGAGAACACATCTGCATATAGTGGGAGAGTCTGGAGTTGCCCATCTGGACATGAGGGGGAGGATCAACCAGCTGCTACAGATGGTCCAAAAAGCTCTGTGTTTTTCATGACTGATTTTATAAGCTTATTTCAGCCCATCTCTGGATGAGCTCAACTGTCTTGTCAGCACTTTATCTGCATAACGGCCCTGCTCTGCAGCTTCAGCCAGTAAACACGGTCTTTAAGTATCTTTCATGCAGGGAAATGTAACACGTTTATTTAGAGGCTTAGGCATTTCTCTTATACAATTCCACAAACAACCTCCACTCCTGACTGAGACTGCGCTCTTTATTTACTATCCCCTTGACCTTGATCCCATCTTTATTCTACTGCATTATCACCTGGTCCCTGAGCATGACTCAAAGTGTCATAACCCACATAACAATCACCCACAGCCTAGTACTGGCACAATTCAGTCATCTCTAGCAGGCCTATTCCCTCTTTAATGTGAACACTGCAGTTCTGTTAACGTAAGCTCAGGTATCAGCTGATAATTTTGACAAGATAAATATGTACTCATAACCACGAACTGTCATTAATAACAAACTTCCCTGAAACATTCAGAAATTCAACAGGAGATACGATATCAGAACCTGCCATAACTATGGTTGTTCAGTGCTATGCAAATCATCTTGAACTGCTCACTATTGCCCAAAGAGAGGTGATTTTTCTTTTGTATAAAATATTACTCAACTCAAAAAATCTAACCTTAATGAGGAGCCACATCAAAGAAATAGGGTTGAAAACATGATAAGCAGAAATCTCAGTGATGCAAAGAATGGAAGGCACTGAAGTCAAATACTTCACAGCAGAGGGCAATCAGACTCTTAGTGTAAGCAAAAACGACTCTTTTCTTACAGAAAAATTGTGCGTATCAGTGTCTCACTTAAGTGAAAGGTCATTTTCAAAAGCAATATATTAAATTCATATAAAATTGACAATTATAAAAGTAATATTTGTTTTTCCATTTTCCTCTTTAAATGAGTATAGGATTGGCAGTATATAAAGAAGTGAATCCTCATTCAGGGATTTTGTTCCTCTGACTTAAATTTATTCCTAAGAGAACAGATAGCAACAAAGGTCGGACACAGTCACTGCAATAAAATCTTTGGTGGAACCACTTGAGCTACTATCCCAATGTTTATAATCTGATTTTTTGGTCTTCATTTACCACAGAGGAGATTAAAGGCTTCAATTCATCTCTTTCCTGTAGCATGCCTCATGGGGAGAATTTTTTGTCCCTGGTGATGTTTAAATAGTTCTCCAGCTGCTGGATTTCTAAAGGTGTTTCTCAACCTTTTTATAACCTCTGCCCCTCTTTGATAAAGAAAAATCTCATGTTTCTCTGGAAATTATTTTATGCCCTGCCTGCTAACGGGGAAGACGCTGATGGGTGAGGAGAGGGGGAGGGATGGTTGTTCCATTTGTTTTCTGTTTTCTGAGTTTCTTCACTGGCCACAAAGATTATATCAAACTTTTTCTGTAGCTTTTGAAAAATCTTTTTGTTTACTTGTTTTTAGATACTTAAAAATACAATATTGAACACGTTTTATCCAATCTATGTCTGTTCCACACTTCGATTCTATTACTTCTCTCTAGATATGCAAGACTATATAGCAGCTTGCTCTGATAAATGGAAATAGTATTGTTTCTCAAAATGTTAAACTAAACTAAAACTAAAATTTTGAAGCACAGGATATAAATTTTTAGCATCTCTGAGGATAAAAATATGAATTTGGTTTACCTATACCTCAAAATTATAATCTAATTTTTTAGTTCTTTAACAAATGGTTTTAGTACAAGATGGGCAACAACCAATTTCAGAGGACAATGAAAACACTATTGTGTCATTTTCCACTTATCCAGCCAAGTGAAGGAATTCTTAGGGGACATCTTCAAACTATTAGTAATCATCAACAAGTAGTATTCTGATGACTATTGTGCTTTCAGCTCTTTTTGCCTTCTTTAGTTGATAAATTTTTCAATTGTCTGATGAAAATACATCTAAAAAATACATTTACCCATATCAAATCATCTCCTATTATTAGTGAAATGTACTTTTTATTCTAGTACTGAATTTGGCTTATGTAGTTACTAGTAATCAGCTATTTTACTTAGAAAAATAGAAGATTTAAATGGAGCTCCTGCATTTGTACATGCCATCTCACTTCCAATGATAGGACATTGATCCTTTCTGTTTAGTCCACATAATCTTTTGTAAAATCTTTTGGTTAGATCTGTAATCCCCTCAAGTAGCCACTTTTTTTTTTCAATTTTTTTGCTGTAAGCTTGAAACTGTGTTAAGCATTCATACTCATGTGCCCCCCTAATCCCGTAGCAGCCTACTAGGGTAGTCAGTGTTATCCCCACTTTCCAGATGAAGAAACTGAGGTTCAAAAAGATTAAGTAACTTTCACAAGGTCAATCAGTTAGTAAGTGGTAGAGCCAGAATTCAAACCCTGATCTGTCTGAGTCCCAAGCCTATGGTCTTCAGTGTGGCTGCATATAGCCTTCAGAAGTGACACTTGACCCTTCTTACAGCATTCTTTGGATAGTCACTGAATTACTTCTGGAGCCAATTAATTTACTTGATCTATCTTGTCTGAACTTTTGATAAATATCTCATACCACCTTGGACAATATGCAGGTCACTTGTTGATGTTCCCATTCTTCTGGTTTCCTTTTAGGACCCTGATCTAGAGACTATTGCTAAGCAAGTCCCTGTTGTTATAGTTTACTCAGGCCAAACTCTATGAATGTCTTCTTTTATCTTGTAGAGTCATTTTTTTCTTGTGGAACTTCTCCTGTAAATAAGGAGAATAGGAATAAGTTAAAGTTTTTTTTTCTAAACTTAAAAATTCAGGGAGTTGTCAATGGATATTAAAATATTGCTCTCTGTCCTGGCTTAGCAAAGTCTACCCAAGACTACATTTTGACAAACTAGATTTCATGTGTGAGAGGCATTGGTGTCACAAGATGTGAGGATGGTGACCACATCTCTGGGAGTACTTTCCATCTCTGCAAATTGAAAAATGTTGACAGGAATTTAAGAACCCAAGAAAGCATTCATGGCAGTAAAAATTCTTATATTAGGACTATTTGGAATTTCTTCAGTGAGAGCAACCAAATTTGAGGACCAACTTCATTTTTCTTAAGTATTTCCCTAGCAACAGTATCATTTAACTTGGTAGAATTTGGTCCTGGAACTTTTTGATGATGAAGATAACTATCATTCTTACCCTCTAGAGCTGAAAGGTAAAATCACAATTTGGCAATTTGGACCTTTTTTTTCTCACAGTACTGGCAGAAAGTTAGTTGAATTTCACAAAATATACCCATTAAAATTCAGCCATTTTTGAGATGAGAGAAGGTGTCATTTTTATGTGCTGAATGATGAATGTCCTCCTGAAAAGATGAGAAAGAATAAATAAATGTTAACATAAAGAATTTGATATCCTATTTAACAGCAAAGTTTAAGAAAATTTCCCAAAGAAGACATACAGATGGCCAACAGACATATGAAAAGATGCTCAACATCACTGATTATCAGGGAAATACAAATCAAACCTCACACCTGTCAGAATGGCTAAAGTCAACAACACAAGAAACAACAGGTGTTGGTGAGGATGTGGAGAAAGGGGAACCCTCTTGCACTGTTGGTGGGAATGCAAAGTGGTACAGCCATTTTGGAAAACAGTATGGAGCTTCCTCAAAAAGTTAAAAATAGAACTATCCTATAATCCAGCAATTGCACTACTAGGTATTTATCAGGATACAAAAATACTAATTCAAAGGGATGCATGCATCCTGATGTTTAAAGCAGAGTTATCTATAATAGCCAAATTATGGAAACAACTTAAGTGTCCATTAACTGATGAATGGATAAAGATGTTATATATATAATATTATTCAGCCATAAAAAAGAATGAAATCTTGCCATTTGCAATGACATGGATGGAGCTAGAGAATATTATGCTAAGCGAAATAAGTCAGAGAAAGACAAATGCCAGGTCATTTCACTTATATGTGGAATTTAAGAAACAAAACAAGGAAAGAGAAAGAAAGAGAGAGATTGAGAGACAGAAGCAAATCAAGAAACAGACTCTTAATTATCGAGAATAAACTGATGGTTACCAGAGGGGAGGTTGGTCGGGGAATGAGTGAAATAAGTGATGGGGATTAAGGAGTGCACTTCCTGTGATGAGCCCCAGGTGTTGTATGGAAGTGTTGAATCACCATATTGTACACCTGAAACTAATACTACACTGTATATTAACTAACTGGAATTTAAATAAAATTTTAAAAAAAAGATTTAATAAAATATGGGGCAAATAGAAACAATAAATTTTTAAAGGCCAACGTTTTATGAATTCAAATATCTGATATATGTTCTTCCACTTTAGGTAGTAAATGGAATGTCATGTTGTATCAATGGAGTAATTCTATTTTTAGGAAGTTCAAATGCTAAGCTTAAACTGGATTATAAATTTAAACTGAAATATTTAATGTAAATTGGTTCATAAATGATAATATTTTTAAGTAGATGTCAATTGCATGGAATTATTAAGCAACTGTCTGAGTGGTCCTGTATAAATTTTTAAATTAAATTTATTTTGTTTGTTAATATAAGAAAGGTTAGTTTCAGGAGGTTAGTTTCCTACTGAAATTGGGAACTAAGGAATAAGGAAAATAAATTTAATACTAATTAGAAATTATTTGTTCAGTTCTGACATTTGGAAATGTAATCAAAATTATTTTTTCCAACCAGCTCTATATTTCTAAATTCTTACTAGATCTAAGACTACGTGGCAGAGGGGCATTGCTTTTCCAAAGGGTATATTTATTATTTTGAAAATATAGCCTCTTGGAAGTAGCGCTACTAGATGGCTTCCCTCTTATACATAATCTTAAGTTATTTTGACTTTATTATAATGGAAGTATTTCAGTTCATTTCATTGTTATTTATGTATGTTAGGACCTGGGAAAGATACAAAGTTAATTCCCGTCCCTAACCTCCCAGGAGATACCATCTGGTTGGAATTCTTTATTTTTGAATAGTGCTATTTACAATGAACACTACATGACACATCTTCATTTTATTCTAATAATTCAATGAAACAGGGCAGATGAGAAAACTGAGCATAGAGAACTTGTAGAATGATTTTATTATATAATAGTTAGTTGTTAAGGAAATAAACACTAGATCCAGAGTCTTCTGATCCAAACCAGAGGACAGAAATCTAAACCAGAAGTCTGAAAGAGGGAGTGTAGTCCTGGTTGTCCAGTAACTAGCTGTGCAGCCTTGGGTCAGTCACTACCTCTGGGCCCTCAGTTTCCTCAGCTGTATAATAACTGGGTTGAGGTAGATGATGTCTAATACTCCTTCTGGTTCTACAGCTCCCAGGTGGTTTTCCCTAACGAAAGTAATGTGACAAGCTGGAACAAAGGCCATGCTGTTTAGAGACATCTTTTCCTCAACTTTCTTTTCCTGGGTTAATATTCTTTTTTCTTTCTGTGATTCCAGAGAGAACTGAGTTTTTCTAAAGATGTACCATTTCTCCGTGCTTCCTAATTCGCTTAATTATATAGGTCAGTGCTTTCGGCATCTTCTTTAATGACTCCCTGCTGTGCTTCCCATTTCTAGGACCTCTTTCTCAGAAGTATATCTGGCTTCTCTGAACACATTTAAAGCTCTCTTTGCATTGGAAAACTCTGAATTCTCTTCAGCAGTAGCACTTGCTCTCTTAGGACTCATTGTAAGGATTTAATAGCACTTCCACCTCATCTTCCATGACCTCATTAAGACTTGCCAGTTGTACAAGCCATGGAGTGTTGGGAATTTGAGGCATATCAAGTTTAAGACTAAGGAAATCAGGTCCGCTCTCAAATTAGACTCCTTTCCACATACTCTTCATATCATTGCCCACCATCATTTTTCAATATTTTTCTTAGCCTGGTAGTAGAATGTGCCAAAATCTCTGACGTGTGCCACCCTCAGCCTCAGTATCATTGCTGAACTATAAAGTGGGTGTTCCCTCCAGGCCATCTTGGATACACAATCACTTCCTGCACATTGGTTGCTGGATGGATTTGTGTCGGGTGGAAGAAACTTAAAATTTAATGTTTGCTGCCAAAGACTCCAAGTTTATGGAGTGACCAAGGGCATTGCTCAGGAGCAGGGGTGTTTTCTTTGAAAGGTTATCACTCTTGCATTCCGTAATGAATTCTTAACAGCCAAGCAGTAACCAGAAAGCAACCATTCACTGAATATCTCAAATAACTCCTGTCATTCTGCTTGAATAGCATAATACCAGCAAGTTTGATTTGCTCTTAGCCCATTAGAATTAGATAGTATTTTGTGTGATGAACAAGCTGGAGTTTTAAATTCCCTGTTGAGTCTCCTCTAAGCAAGAGAGTGAGGTGGTCTGTGTAGCTGCCTTAAATCCAGGCACAGTCTTTTTCTTTTTTTTTAATGTGCACTAAACGTACAGGAAGGTATCTGTTTCCATGGGAGACTGGTTTCATCTGCATTAAAAGCAAATTGCAGGGACACCTGGGTGGCTCAGTTGGTTAAGCAGCTGCCTTTGGCTCAGGTCATGATCCCAGGGTCCTGGGATCGAGCCCCACATCCTCCGGGTCCCTGCTCCACGGGGAGCCTGCTTCTCCCTCTGCCTGCCTGCCTACTTGTGCTCTCTCTCTCTCTGTCAAATAAGTAAATGAAAAAAAAAAAAAGAGCAAATTGCCGAGGACAGTCACCAATTTCTGTTACTAACTTAAAAAGTTAAGGAAATTCTTCTACTGCTGCCTAATCTGTATTTACTCCCTATCTCAAATTTTGGTGTCTCAAATTTTGGTGCTAGACAAGTGTCTGTAACGATGAAGTCAGTTCACCATGTCTCCTCTTTAAAATTCCTTTGGTGGTACTCTTACATCACATACATTGAGCGCGTTGTTTATTAACGCTCAGAAGCAGTGCGTTTAGTAGAAAGCTCACTGACAATCTGTCCAGGCACAACTACGGAATGTATGGGCAGGGGGTGGGGTGGGCTTGCGCCTACGGAGTTTGCATAGGTGGACAGATTTAAGGTGGTACTTATGTACCAAGTAAAAAAACCTTTTAAAAATTTCACTGAAGATGTTACATGTTGACTTGGGTGTGTCTTCAGCCTGGCTGGAACATATTATGCCCCATGAGAAAGTCTTCTGGCTGCACTGTGTTCTCTGACTCCTTTTGGGAGACTTTTTCTGACGAGTCAGTTTTACTCCACCTGATGATCATTTTCACAGTTCCAGTCAGAAGCCATCTCTTTGGAGAAAACTTCCCTGACATTTCCAAACTCCAAGCCAAACTAATAGCTTTCTTGTGGGTGCTTAGTGCATTTTACCCACTAGTGAGAAAAATTACAGTTGAGTGTTTACAAATCTGTCTCTCCAGCTATATTGTGACTTTTTTGAGGGTAGCAATTTTGTTTTATACAATAGAAGCAGTGTAGCAATTTAGAAAGAATCTGAACTTCCAAGCCAGACCTGGTTTCAAATCAATTTCACTGCTATGTTGTCTTTAATTAAGTACTCAAAGGTTAGCCTCAGTTATTTTATGTGGAAAATGGGGATAGGAATGTCCAATTCCATTAGGCTTTCTGAGAAGTGCTAAAAGGTCCCCATGTATTATATTTCCTTGTATCTTGCCTAAAGCCTAGTGCCTGCCAGAAACATAAGAAGCGTTCAATATTCTCATGTACTTTGACGTACAATATCCTGATAATCTAAAGTCTGACCCCTTCATTTCAAAAGAAATTGGTTCCTTCTCAATGATGGCAGCTTGATAAGGGCATGGGATACCTTGGTGATGGCCAGGCTTCATCGCCAAGGGTATTCATAGAGACCACAGTTAGGAAGTCAACCATTCAGAAAGCTATAAAAAAGATATCATTTCTTTTTTTTTAATAATTTTTTATTGTTATGTTAATCACCATACATTACATCATTAGTTTTTGATGTAGTGTTCCATGATTCATTGTTTGTGCATAACACCCAGTGCTCCACACAGAACGTGCCCTCTTTAATACCCATCACCAAGCTAACGCATCCCCCCACCCCCCTCCCCTCTAGAACCCTCAGTTTGTTTTTCAGAGTCCATCATCTGTCATGGTTCGTCTCCCCCTCCGACTTACTCCCCTTCATTCTTCCCCTCCTGCTATCTTCTTCTTCTTTTTCTTAACATATATTGCATTATTTGTTTCAGAAGTACAGATCCATGATTCATCAGTCTTGCACAATTCACAGTGCTCACCATAGCACATCCCCTCCCCAATGTCTATCACCCAGCCACCCAATCCCTCCCACCCCCCACCACTCCAGCAACCCTCAGTTTGTTTCCTGAGATTAAGAATTCCTCATATCAGTGAGGTCATATGATACATGTCTTTCTCTGATTGACTTATTTCACTCAGCATAACACCCTCCAGTTCCATCCACGTCGTTGCAAATGGCAAGATCTCATTCCAAAAAGATATCATTTCTATGTAGATTTGTTGAATGAATGATCTCATTCATTCAACAAATAATTCTGGAGTACTTACTATATGCCTAACTGTGCCAGATGCTATAAAGATTATAATCTAGTGGATGGCAAAGATTTTTAAATTAAATTTTAAAAATATTACTAAATAAAGTGTAGTGAAGAAAAGAAATAAGAGCTGAGATCTTGAGTTCCTTTCCAAATCTAAACTATATGATTCAATGTCTAAATTTACAGAAAAGCGGTAAATTGATCCCCAAATTGGAAGTTTGGAAATGGAAATTTCAAGATCCTTTGTAAATGTGTTCAACCCTACTTATTTAATCTTACATTCTGTTCCTCCCTGATTGGCCCATCTAATCAGAGTGTCTTGGTGGCCCAGTCAGCATCCCTGTGTCCATGTAGATGTAATTCCCTTTACCTGCAACCTTTTTTATACCAGTACTTAAAATGCTCTTAATCATCCTGCCTAGGTTCCACAATTACACAATGAGACTAAATGAACTTTAAGATTTCTCTCCTTTAAAACATTTTAATTTCTTTAACCCTGCTAATGAAGGAAGAGAGTAGATTGTGCTCCCTACCTTTTTACTTCTGAATTGTATTTTCTGTGGTTGGTTATCATGATGAACTGTTTTTAGCTTTTCTGGTACCAGAGCTCCAAACAGAAGAAGCTGGAATGTAGGGCATGCATTACATGAAAAGTGAAATGTTTTGAAAGGGCTTTGAAGTGTTGAATAGGAATATTGTATTAAGAACATTCCACCAAATGGAAGAAGCCTGGAAACTGGACAAGCTGTGGATGTGCAGATGGTATTACTAACCATCAGTCAAGTAGAGAACACAGCCTATATGTACAGATCGATACGTCATGTCTTTATACATTGGGATGTACCAAGAAGTTGTCAGCAGTTGTTATCTTTGTATGTATTGCTTCCAAGGAGAAGAGTCAAATTGCCCGTGTTACATAGCCGAGAAGTTTCAGTTTTGTCTGTACCAATATGAATGAATTTACTTACAATGTCTCCTATGAGAGAGGATGCTTCCACAAGTGCAAATTGCCATAAAATGGTAGGTTTGTTTGTGGATGAGCTGGGGGGCAGCAGAGGGGCAGAAAGGAAGATCCTCTAGCTTTACCATTCTTTTAAAAATCTCGTTTATCCTAAAATCAATCTACAAACTGTAATAATCCAGTCTATGCTCCATATCGCCCCACAACAATTACAGTTAGAATGTGGGCAAATAGCTCTCCCTCAGTCAACGCTAATGTTAAAGAATAGCAGAGAGTCTTTTAGGTAGGTATGACCATGAGTCAGCCAGCCATTTGGAATATTACAGAGAGGTGTTATTTCTCAGAGATAAGGAACAAAGAGGTCTTAATATCCGGCTCAGCTAGGGCAGGAAATTGCCTACTTCCTGAGCCAGAGTGGTAGAGGCTGCGGGATGGGAGCCAGATATTGGAGGGAGGAGGCAAGTAAGCACTGGAGACCTCAGGATTTTATTGTTGGGCACATGGACTTTGTATCAGAATGTCAAGAACTCATTTTGCACAGAAAGATGCTTGGCAAAAAATTAATTACACTAAAGCATTTTTATATATGTCATAGATGGACATTAATTTTCACAGATGGATATTCATTCTCAGATGTTTATGCTTTTGTTCCTGAACCTCCACGGTCAGTGGTATGTGACAACATTTTAATTTTAAAGTCTATCAATTATCCTGTTAATTCTAAATTCTACTATAAAAGTGTAAAGTACCAGGTTGACCTTACATCCCTAGTCCTAATTACATACATGTGTTTTTATAAACCTTCTATCCAACCCCAATGACACTAACAAACTAGTTTGCAAAGCACTTAACCCCTCCAGCTTTCTTTTCCTCGTTTGTAAATCAAGAGTGTTGAACTAGATGATCTTAAGGTTTGGGTTCTCCAGAAAAGTGGCAAAAATCCCTTAAGTATAAGGCTGTATGGTGGAAAAGGGAAATCCCTGGGATCCTAGATACCTGAGTTCGAACCTCTGCATTTCCAATTACTAATGTGTGACATTGGGAACATTCTTTAATCTCCTCAAGCTAGTTTCAACATTTGTAACTGGAATAAAACCTGAGTTTTATGGTTGTTATAAAATTAAATGACATAGGGCATTAAAGTGTCTGGCAGGCATGTATTTAGTAGCTGTTCTTTTTCCCTCCCTTCTCTTCTTCCAGCATTATGTAGACTTAATAGATTTTACTACCATTTATTAGGAAAAAGCCCAGGTTCAGATGGAAATGTTGAAAGAAAAGAAGCAAAAGGTTAATTTTACAGGAGCATCTAAAGACGGGTTGAATTTTGACAAGCAAAAATAAAGATGGAGGACAGTCTACACAGGGAAGAATATAATCCAAAGTATGTTGACTCTAACAAATCGGTGTACATGGAGACTGGTAAGAGTCTGATACTACTGGAATGTGGCCCACAGTGGCCAGGGTTAAGATATATATTTTATGTGCTCCTCTCAATCTATCAGTTAATTTTATTAAATGTTTATATATTACACACAATATCCTGTATCCTTTTTTTTTTCTTTTAAAAACATGTCTTGTGCTGGCTAATTGAACATAATAATAAAAAAATAATTTAAAAAACATATCTTGAAGATAATCCCATATCTGTACATAAAACTCTTTAGTTATCATATATGATTATATGTATAATGCTACAATTATATAAGGAGTACTGTATTGGAAAGTGTTTAGGTGGTTAGCATATTTTGCTTTTCCATACAAACTTGCAGTGAGTAATCTTGTGTGTATATATATACATATTGTATATATTATATAATATTATATATTGTGTATATATATATATATCCTTTTCTACATGTGTGAGTAAATCTGTAGGATAGAATCCTAAATGTGGAACTGCCAGTTAAATTGCCAGTATGTGTATTTGTAATTTTGTTTATTATGGTCAAAATACCCTACAAACAGGTATTATTGATTTCAGTGCACATAGTTTATTTATGAGTGTTTCCCTGAACTTAGCCAAAACAGAAGTATCATACTTTCTGAAGTTTGCCAACCTTTTAGATTAAAAAAATGCTATTATAATGTGCTTTAAAGTAGCAATCCTTGATCATTTTGTCATGTATTTGAGAGTTGTCTATATTTCCTTTTCTGTGATCTGTCTGTTCACAGTCTATGCTCATTAGGTTAATGGGTTTTGGTTTTTTCCCTTATTGATTAGTAGGAATTCTTTATATATTAGAGAAATTAATGTTTTGTTTCTTATGCAAACAATTTCTCTCAGTCTTTTGTTTGATGCTGACTTTGATTATTGTGATTCTTGCTGTACAAAACATTAAGTAAATTTTATATAGTCAAATTTTTCATTTTTGTATGGCTTCTGGATTTTGTTTGTACTTACAAACTCTTTTCTCACTCAAGGGAGTAAAATTTTTTTCATGGTTTATTTTACTACTTTTATGATTTTATTTCTTATACTCAAATTTTTTTATCAATTTTAAATTTATTCTGGTGAGAGTTATGAATCCAAATTTATATTTTTCAAGTGGCTATCCAGCTTTCCCATCACAAATTGTTATATAATTCCTATTTTCAATGCCATTTTGAAATGTTTCTTGGATCTTGTATGTATTTGGATCTACTTCTGGATTTTTTTTTTCTTTTATAGGCTTGTCTGCCTATTCATGTGCAAATAGAGAATTTTAAATTTTTATTAGATTTATAAGACCTGGTAGAAATAGTTTCCTTCTCTTGCTTTAATTTTTCAGAAAATTTCTGGCTATTTATTTATTTTTCTAGGTGATTTTTAGAGCCAATTAGCCTAGTCCCACACCTACTCTCTAGAATAAATGTATCAAATTTATGAATTAACTTAGGTGACTTTGACTTTTTAAATGTTTTTAGAAATTCCTTTCCAGCACATTCTATACCATTATGTGTAAGTGTGTATATGTGGATGTGTGTGTATGTATATGTATGTGAATGTGTGTCTGAGTGTGTCTTGTGATTCTCAAGAGAAGTTTTAAACTGTCTTTACATTGTATTTATTTCTGGTTAAGTATATTACTAGGTTTTGTGGCTGTTACTTGGTTAAGTGGGGTCTTTTCTCCTGTAGGTAATCTAAATGGAAATTGTTTGTATGTGTAAGGGCTGCCCTTGTATGTTAATTTCTTTACCCAGCCACCTTACAGAGTTATACTTTTTAAAATTAATTATCTTGTTTTTTCCAATTATACAATCATATCATCTGCAAATGATGATAATTTTACTTTCTTTCCTTTTTATACCATAGTTTATTTTTCTTATTGAATTGTGTTGGCTAATACCTCTAGGACAATGTGAAATGGAAGTAGTGGTAATAAACATTTATATCTTACCTGTGACTTTAGTAAAGTTTCCCTGGAACAGCTAAAATGTCATTGGAATTTTCAATTTTTTAAAGATTTGGTAGACATATCCCATTAAGTCAGATAATGTTTGAGATATATACTTCTTTGCATTATAAAATATAACTGTCATTCCCATTTTATTAAGAGCTTTTAAAATCAAGAACACATAAACAGAGAACAACAGGAAGAAAATAGGTCTGTAGTATAATATGTTTTAGTAGAAGCAATAAAAACAGAAAGCATGACATAAATGATGGAATAAAGACCAAAAGAGATTGGCCTCCATAAATATAAATGGATAAATTACCTACTAAAAAAAGCCATGTTTGGTCATAACAAAAAGCCCAAATCTATGTTTTGTATGAATTATGCTTAAAATAGGTGTCTTGAAAGAGCTCAAATGAATAGTTAATTAAAAAAAAAAAAACCCTCAGATCTCTTTTAAAAAGATGCTTCATCTGACCCATACAAGAGAAACATACAAATTACAATACTAAGATATCCCTTTTTAGACACCAGATTGGCAAAAATCGTGAAGTTTAATAGCATGATATGTTGGTAAGGGCGAGTGAAACAGGCACTCTTATACAAAATTAGTGAGTGTGTATGTTGTTAAACCTCCCTGGAGGCCAATATGGTGATAGCTATCAAAATTATAAGTGCAGGGGCGCCTGGGTGGCTCAGTCATTAAGCGTCTGCCTTTGGCTCAGGTAATGATCCCAGGGTCCTGGAATCGAGCCTCGCATCGGGCTCCCTGCTCAGTGGGGAGCCTGCTTCTCCCTCTCCCACTCCCCCTGCTTGTGTTCCTGCTGTCGCTCTCTCTCTGTCAAATAAATAAATAAAATCTTTGAAAAAAAATTATAAGTGCATACAGGATTTTGTTTTCATGTTTCTATTTATAGAAATTTATGAGCACACTAAATGTGTGTATTTCTGAGAATATTTGTTTCAGAATTGTTTATAATAGAAGAGTTTTTAAAGTCTAAATGTTTAATAATATGGCCCCAATTAAATAAGTTATGCACATAAATACAATGTAATAATATGAATCCCTCAAAAGGGAGTAAGAGATAGATACATCATTATCTTTGAAGTACATTTTTGAGTTTAAAGAGCATTATAATTTAGTGTTAAAAGGTATGTACATATGCACATACCCAGACTCACATGTGCACATGTGTGCATACACATGCCTGCAGTTACATAGGTTATTTCTGTAGAGACAGCTAAGGACTGTTCAGAGTGATTGCTTCTGGGGAGGAGAACTGGTTGTCTGGGTAGGGAAACAGAGGTAGAACGCATATTCACTGTTCACAGTATATCCTTCTGTGTGTGTTGAATTTTGTGTCATTTGCATTACTCATTCAAAAAACATTTTTAAGAGTGAGGACAAAATAGAGTCATTTCAAACAGATAAAAAGTCTCATAAATTTTGTTTTCATCATACCTTTGCTGAAAGAAATATTAAGAATATATTCCCTCAAGAAAGAGCACTAATGCCGGTTACCAATAGTCAATGTTAATAATGCCTAATACACTATTTTTAGGGCTTTCAATATCTCATCGAATTTAACCTTCACAAAAGTTTGATGAAGTAGGTGCCATTAATATCTCTAGATTACAGGTGAGAATTGGAAATATTGAGAGATGAAATCGTTTGCTCAAGTTCACACAAATAGAAAAGGACTGTAGGTTTGCATGTAGGCAGGCTAATGGCAGAGCCCCTGTTCCCAGTAGGCTCCTGTTCTATTGTGTCTTCTTGTAAAGAGGGGAATGCAAGAAGCCACTGTCAGAATCAATAAAACAGTGATCATTCTAAGTAAATATTTTGTTACAGTCTTTTAAAACATACATCTAAATCTAGATAACACTCACTTCTTACTCTGCTGAATGGAGAACTAATCTCATTTGGGCACAAATACAAATACTAATTCTTCCTCCCCTTTTTAAAGCAAAATGTATGTATGTAAGGAAAAATAAAAAAGAGAATGGGTAAAATAATAAAGTATATAGTGAAAATAAAGAGAATTGTGATGTAGCCCATGGAAGTCAGGAAAGGAGGCAGCAGAGAAAAAGCCCATGATTAATAAAACAAAATAAATTAGCATAAAACTGACCATATCTATAATATACAAATGCAAAAAGTAAATGAGTTCAAAAAGAAAAGGTTTTTAATGATATGCTATTTACAAAATAGAACCAAATGATGTAAATCTGAAAATAAGAGACAGAAGTACACCCGGCCAAGATTAACCAGCTCAGGGAACACACCTTTAGTGTATTTGCATCAAACCAAAGAAAATGTAAAGTAGCACCTATTCCACATTTTCCAGGCTTTAATAAATGATTGAATCCATCACCTATAAATTTATCTAAAGGCTCCTTTTTTACTGTTTAACCAGGGATGTGCAATTAGAGAGGAATTTTTCTGTCTTTTTGACCTTTTATTAAAAAAAAAACTTTAAAATATTGACATACAAGCTAATTTGCTCAAGTTAGGAGGGAATCCTACATACCTTTAGTTATTTATTTTTGGTAGGCTTAGGCCATTTTTTTTTGTTGTTTTTTGTCTTCCCCTTTTTGGGTTAAAGAGAACCTTTGTCATTTTTTAAAAGCCCATATTCAGACGGAAGTCTCCCCTCCCACTCAGCCTCCCTGGTGCCTCTTTCCACTTTATTTTTACTGAAGAACGTTCACCCAGGATATGCGGGTATAATAGCATGGAGGTTTTTCCTTTCAGGGTTAAGACAATGTTTTCTGCTTAATTTCTGTGTGGTGTTTTGGTGATTTCCAGAATTAAATGGCCCTTTATCTTAAGGAAATATTCTTCAGTGACACTGAGGTTCTTCCTTTTGGGTGGTGACAACTTAAATCCCTGGAACCCCAGCTAAGAAGCAGTTAGGGAATCCCAATTTATTTGAATAAGTATTCAATTCCAAGTTTAAGCGCCTATATTGAATTACTAGGGTATGACCCTTGTCTCTGCAGTTCCTAAGCAAATCAAGGTTTGCTTATCACTCAAGGGATTTAATTTGTAGAGGAAGCAAAAAGGAAAGTGAGTGTTGCCTATGTTCAAATGAATCCTGGCATTATGTCCAGAAACAGAGATGACCCCCCACATTGTTATGAAAGTAACAATTCATATCTTTTGTTTTTTGGCTCTTGAGGTTTATGCCCAAAGGATTAAACCACATCGCTAGTTCTCCTTTCCTGTCCTGTCCTTGTTTAATGAAAAGAAACCTACCATTGAATTGAGGACCAAACGCTTTAAGCTGTTATTTTGTTAATGTTTACCAAATTACTTCTCACTCACGCTGAAGTTAGCTATTGAGTTTCTTGTCTAAGGGAAAACATTAAATGAATGACCGCAGGAACAGACTGTAGGGTAAGCTGAAATGAAAGGTCTGTGTAGGGGCTGTTGGTTTTTTCCTTCATTACAAAAAAAGGCAACCTGCATAAAAATGAGAATATGGACTTTCGCCATTATCTTCTCTTACCTGATTTAATGCAAGAATGATTAGATATTGCATAGGATTACAGCTGTTTGTGTTCACATTTAAGAACGATAATGTGCTGTTTGGAGAAAGACTTTTTAGGACAGGTACAGGATGCAAGCTTAGTAAGACCAGAGCAGCTGTAGATCACTGGGAATATGAACACAAAATTCCATTTAGAAAATACATGTACCCATGGGTGCAGGGTAAGATGTTCTTGATATTCTGAGTTAATATAGAGAATACCATCATTCCTGACAATTAACAATGATTAAGCCATTTTATTATGTAAATTAGGTGAGAAACTTTTTAAAGATGTTATCTCATTTGAGTTTCCCCAAAGCTGCCACCGCAGGATATGGGTCTGCTATGAGATACTGACCCGCTGGACCCCTGAGGATTCCAGGAGAGACATGGACTGGGCCCTTCCACCGGAGGGAGGGCTCTGGCTGATGAAATTATTTTGGTTTGTTTGGGACTTTCCTGGTTTTAGAACTAAATGTCCTGTGTCTTGGGAAATCCCTCAGTCCGAAACAAACCAGAATACTGTCACCCTACATCAGGGCAGTCTGGGTGCAGCAGGGTCTGTGCAGGTCCCAGTGTCCCTATAGGCAGGAAGAACGTAAGCTGCATGTAGCTCTTTCAGCTCTGTTGTGAGGTACTGAGCATAGCATGACCAAAAACATTCTCTTCCGCCTAATCATAAGCTTTACTAATGCCATGTTTTTAAAGACATTTCTCTATTTAACCTAATTTGTTAAATTATTGATGCAAAGTTGTTTCTAATATTTCTCATTCTTTTAAAGCTTGTAATGATGTATCCCATTTTATCTTAATGTTGGGCACTTCTCTCTCACTCTCTCCCTTCCTCTCCCTTTTTGCTTTTTAAGTCAAACTTGATAGAGATTATTCAGGTTTCTGTGTTCTTATGATGAATTGGCCCTTTTAATATTATGAAATATACCTCTTTATCTCTCTTAATTCTTCTCACCTTAAAGTCTACTTTGATATCAGTGTAGTCATATCAACTGCTTTTTGGTTAATGTTTACTTGGTGTGTCTTTTTTCTATACTTTGAAACATTGCCTATTTTTATATTTGTGGTGTTATTTCTTATGCAGCTGTAATTGTATTTTTTTTAAATCCAATCTGAAAATCTTAACTGAAATGTTTCATATGTGTATATATATATATATGATGCAATTATATTTGCATCAATATATATTTGATGCAATTACTGATATAGCTGGGTTTTAGTCTACCATTTTGCTATCGGTTTTCTATTTTTCCCCTTTTTCTGTTTTTTTAAATTATTCCTTTCCTGCCTTCTTTTGTAAAAATCAATGAAAAAATATTCCTTTTTATCTCCTCTGTTAGACTTTTGTTATAGTTTTTAATGTCCTTGTTTTGGTGGTTACCCTAAAAATTACAAGACACAACTTTGTCTATCTTAATACATTTACTGCTTTTAGAAGAAATAGAACATTTGAACAGACTGATTACCAGCAATGAACTTGAATCAGCAATCAAAAAACTCCCAATAAACAAAAGTCCTGGACCGGATGGCTTCACAGGCAAATCCTACCAAATGTTTAAAGAAGAGTTAATAAATACTCTTCTCAAACTATGCCAAAAAAAATAGAAGAGGAAAGAAAACTTCCAATTTCATTCTATGAGGCCAGTATTACCCTGATACCAAAGCTAGACAGACAAAAAAAACACGAGAACTACAGGCCAATAACTCTGATGAACATAGATGCAGAAATCCTCAACAAAATACTAAAAAACTAAATTCAGTAATACATTAAAAAAATCATCTACCAGGATCAAGTGAGATTTATTCCCAGGATGCAAGGGTGCTTCAATATTTGCTTATCAATCAACGTGATATATCACATCAATTAGAGAAAGGATAAAAACCATATGATCATTTCAGTAGATGCAGAGGAAGCATTTGACAAAGTATGACATCCATTCATGGTAAAAACCCTCAACAAAGTAGGTCTAGAGGGAACATACCTCAACATAATAAAGGCCTTATATGAAAAACCCACAGTGAACATCATAAGCCATTGGGGAAAACTGAGAGCTTTTCCTCTAAGGTCAGGAACAAGACAAAGATGTCCACTCTCACCTCTTTTATTCAACACAGTACTGGTAGTCCTAGCCACAGCAGACAACAAAAAGAGATAAAAGACATCCACATTGGTAAGGAAGAAGCAAAACTTTCACAATTTGCAGATGACGTGATACTATATATAGAAAACCCTAAAGATGCCATCAAATAACAACTAGAACTGATAAATGAATTCAGTAAATTTGCAAGATATAAAATCAATGTACACAAATCTGTCACATTTCTATACACTAATGATGAAGCAGCAGAAAGAGAAAGAAAACAAGCCCATTTACAATTGCACCAAAAATAAAATACCTAGGAATAAATTTAACCAAGAGGTGAAAGACATGTACTCTGAAAAGTGTAAAATATTGATGAAAGAAATTGAAGATGACACAAAGAAGTGGAAAAACATTCCGTGCTCATGGATTGGAAAATCAAATATTGTTAAAATGTTTATGCTACCCAAAGAATCTACAGATTTAATGCAATCCCTATCAAAATACCACCAGCATTTTTTTACGGAAGTAGACCAAACAATTTAAAATTTGTATAGAACCACAAAAGACCCTGAATATCCTAAGCAATCTTGAACAAGAAAAACAAAACTGGAGGTATCATAATTCCAAACTTAAAGTTATATTACAAAGTTCTAGTAATCAAAACAGTATGGTACTGGCACAAAATAGACACACAGATCAATGGAACATAATAGAAAATCTAGAAATAAACCCACAGTTGTACAGTCAACTAACCTTTAATAAACCAGGAAAGAATATCCAACAGGAAAAGGACAGCCTCTTCAAAAATGGTATTGGGAAAACTGGACAGGTACATGCAAGAGAATGAAACTAGACCACTCACTTACACCACACACAAAAATAAACTCAAACTGGATTAAAGACCTAAATGTGAGTCCTGAAACCATAAAAATCCTAGAAGAAAGCACAGGCAGTAATTTCTCTGACATCGGCCATAGCAACATTTTTCTAGATGTGTCCCCTGAAGCAAGGGAAATAAAAGGAATAAAAACACAAGAAACTATTGGAACTATATCAAAATTAAAAGCTTCTGCACAGCAAAGGAAACAACAAAACTAAAAGGCAACCTATGGAATGGGACAAGATATTTGCAAATGGCATATCCAATAAGGGGTTGATATTAGGAAACTTTTCTGTTGAACAACTGATGAATTTTCTATCTGGCTTTTTTTTTTTTAGATGGATATAATAATTTTTTGGTTTTCCTTCTTCCCTAGGCTTGATCTTTTTTTTTTTTTTTTAAGATTTTGTTTACTTATTTGACAGAGAGAGAGATAACAAGAGCAGGAACACAAGGAGGGGGAGTGGGAGAGGAAGAAGCAGGCTTCCCGCCAAGCAGGGAGCCCGATATGGGACTCAATCCCAGGACCCTGGGATCATGACCTGAACCGAAGGCAGATACTTAATGACTGAGCCACCCAGGCGATCTTGGGCATTACTTCACAGGTAGACAGAGAATACAAATGAATGAATGAATGAATGAATGAATGAATGAATGACACATAGGAAAGTACTGGGGAAAGCATACATGCTATCCAAAAGCAAAGGAAAGTTACCAGGATCTTAGCACTCCTAGAGATCTATCTCTTTAAGACACTAATACTCTTGTCAATCTTACTTTTTTAGTTCACATTTTTTTTCTTGTAATGAGATTATAAACGTGTATCAGTGTTCATGTCTTATCTCTTTTATTCTATATGATTCATTTTGTGGTGTGGCAGTTTTCAAGTTTAAATTGGAAAGTAGCTTCTTCTGGCATTCTACTTATAGTTACAAATACCAAATTCAAAACATATGATAGGTGGTCACGTCATATGCACATTTAACTCATAAAATTCAACCATACATGCTGCGCCAACTTAAAATAAGGAACATTTAGAATAGGGTGGAAGGTTTCACCCACAATTTCCCTTAATGAGCGCAAGAGCCAGGCAGAGTGTGAATGGGGAAATGTGAATCTGATCTTCCTTTAGATGCTTTTGTGGAGTGAGCATCCTACTTCCCTGACCTCAGAGCCTGACCCCCAACAGAGCACAATGCCATCATACAAACACATTCATAGTTTACTAGATGTCCTTTTAAATCCTAACTTAAACCCTCCAATTACCCAGTAGCATTTGCATGCCTGATCATTTGACTATCACAAATACTTCTCTCATGGAAGTGTGACGTAAATCAGAGGCCACCTGCAACAACATGAAATGTATCCTGCAGAGTTTATTAAATGCTTCCAATAGATACCACCTATACCCATAGGTATAGCATGGACAAAGACCCCAAAGCACGAAAGTGTGCAATAGGTTTTGAAAAAACAAGGTATCTGTGGTAATTTAAATCTTAAGTGTATATTGAGGATAAAGGAGGTTGGAAAGGAAGGCTATACCACAAAGTTAATTAAAAGGCTGTTCTAAGAATTTAGGACTTGAGCTTTTTGTTACAAAAAGCCATCATCTTATTTGGCTCTCAAATATCCTTGTGAAAAACTGACCCAGATAATTTTGGACTTTTGCACACATACCTGAAGTGGGACTTAAGCTCAGATGTCCCAATTTAAATCTGATGCTCTTTCAACTCTGCCAGACTGCCTTTCTCAACAGAATCCAAGCCACTACTTATACTTACATTTAGGCCAGTCTTGTTATTTGCTCATTACTGCTCTGGTCATGATCTACCCTCCTGCATCTTTTGGGATAGCCCAACCCTGACAGTGGTTCTGGACCTTCCCTTTATTTGGAGTTTCAAGATGGTGGCAAATCTAAAGAGTTGTCAAAAGCAGACAGTTGGAATGTAGAACTACTCGGCTGTGAAATTTCTGTGGAAAATTCAAAACACCCTGCACTTAACACAATGCCAGAGCTGATTAGTGCAGTTTATTGCTAAGCCCCAAGGGACACCTGCAGGCTTTTACCTTCAGTCTAGAACCCCTGGCCCGAGGGAAGGTGTAATGCCACGTTAGTTCCGCACTCTATTAGAGTTTACTCAAAGCTGCCGACACCAGATGTGTTATAAATGAACGTTAATTCTCCTCTAGCATCTGGATCACATGTACAATGAGGGGCAAGATTTATGCCCTGCTGAAGCATTCCCCAGTTTTTAGCACAGAAGTGATTGAACTCCAGATGTTAACAAGATGCAGAGACCTTTTAGTATGATTAAAAACATGATTTCTTGTTTTGCTCATGACAAAAACCATTGGATTAACTTATTAGAAGTGGAGCTGCCGTCCTGCTCATTGGAAGCTGTGTCTGCTTTAGCTATTGGAGCTTGTCGTCGAAGATTTTATGTAGAAAGAACAACTTACCAACTCCTAAAATCAACAACTTCAGGGGCCCTCTTAAAATCAGGGGTTATAATGTTAGAAATTTTCTAAGAACTGTGATCAAGATTTGGGTGAGAATAAAAAACACAAGTATTTGCATGAATTAATCAAATTAGGATCTTCTTCTTTTCAATAATTGTATTATTAAGAAACATGGAACCACAACCTTAGAACCCAAGGGCTAGAAAACTCCTTCAGAGATCATCTGGTCTGCTCTTTCTTCTTCAGCCCCTCCCTTCCTCTGCCTCACAAATAAAAAGAGAATGGTCTTCTAGAGTTGGACAACTGAGCCAAAAAAACTTTTCAAAATACAGGTTTCAAACCTAGTAAACAATGAACTTGCTGAATTCAAATCTTCTATTTTCAAAGTACAGTATTTCCTCAATGATAAGATGCACTTTGGCCATGTTTGACTTTTTTTTCATGGTTAGAATGCATCTCATATTCAGTGTGACTACTTATTTTTGTGTCCACAGTTGCTATTAAATTAATGGTGCCTATGACAGTCAAGGCATCTTAGAATCCAGAAAATATGGTAGCTATTGATTTCATTAGACATAAACCCTGAACTAATAAGCAATCAACTAGAATTTTTACTACTACCATAGTCTAGGAATCTGAAAAATGTGTTATCATGAGAAAATGATGAGAAAATGACTTCCTGTAAAGATACTCATTTTATGGTGTTCCCAGCCTTACCTAGTCAGGATAAAGAGGGAACTAAATTGATTTTAATATAAAATTTTAAAATAGAAAATATGATCATGTCGAATTGTCTTCATTAATCACGGGCTTAGCCTAGCATTTCCAATATGGTTTTCAAGTTACTACTTGAATGGTTTATGAATTTTAAGACTTTAAGTTATCATTCAGTTACTGTCAGTGCCTTTGGTTATTTATCCTGTTCTAATGTCTGCCATGATAAAAATTCATTTTCTTCTTACATCTCTTGTGTGACTCTGAAAAGTATAGCAACTATACCTGTAATGTGTGTAAGTGAAAAATCATGTACTCATAATCACAAGTGATGAATCATTCTTTACAACTTCATCTATGGTTAAGAACTAAGGAATCAGGAAGTGCTTTCAAAAAATTTGCTGTTTGACTCTATTTCCTTTGTCAGACTTGTGGTAGACCTCAGACCATTTCACATTTGCCCCCAAGATCCACTCTTTGTACATTTAACTAAAGATTTTGTAGAGAATGTGAGGTAGCTGTTGAGTTTCCATCATAAATTTATGATAAAAAATTTAAATACAACTCTTAGCTAACAAATATCCCCTATAGACATTTTAATTCTTCTCCAATAATTGTTTGCTTTGTTTTGTTTTGGTTTCCTCTTCTCAAACACAATAACATTCTTGTATTATTTTTCTTTTCCTCTGGGATTTTCTGTCAGCAACTTACTCCTCAAGCTTGCACTCAACAAATAGTTGAGGACATACTGTGAGGCAGTCATTTGCCTACTGTGAACAGATACATTCCAGGTAATAAGGATATGATGGTGAACAAAACAAAATCCCTGCTTTCCCTGCCCCTGTGGGGCTTACTTTCTCCCAAGGGGTGGGGGTGGTGTGTATGGTAGATGTCAGTGATGGTAAGTGCATGAAGAAAAAATGTATCAGGCTAAGGGCTAAGAAGACAGAAAGTGTGTGTGTGTGTGTGTGTGTGTGTGTGTGTGTGTGTGTATAGGAGCTGGGAAGGTTGTTAAATTACATAGGGAGGCTTACCTCTCTGGTAAGGAGACATCTGAGAGATACCTGAAGGAATAAGGAGAGGGAACCATGAGGACTCAGTGGAACAATTCATGTCCACTCTAGCTCCTGCCACCAATGTTTGTAGATGAATTCTTATGGGACTCAGTGAAGCAAAGGGTCTACCAGCAACAGAACGGACCTTCCACGGGCATTTTGCAACTATCTTTGGTTAACTGTTCCTTGAGATCTTGCCCTAATTCCTAAGAGACCAATTAACCATAATGTGTCTCCCAAACAAATCACTACCTTGATGTAAGAATCACAGGCCAGATTTTTCAATGTGGCTAAGCTGCTGCTGCTGCTTCTTCTTTTCTTCTTTTCTTCTCTCTTCCTTCTTCTTCTTCTTCTTCCCTCTTCCTCCTCCTCCTCCTTCTTCTTCTTCTTCTTCTTCTTCTTCTTCTTCTTCTTCTTCTTCTTCTTCTTTTCTCTCTTCTTGTTCTTCTTCTCTCTTCCTTCTTCTCTCTTTCTTCTTCTTCTTCTTCTTTCTTCCTTCTTCTTTCTTTCTTCTTCTTCTTCTTTCTTCCTTCTTCTTTCTTTCTTTCTTCTTCTTCTTCTTCTTCTTCTTCTTCTTCTTCTTCTTCTTCTTCTTCTTCTTCTTCTTCCTTCTTCTTCTTCCTTCTTCTTCTTCCTTCTTCTTCTTCTTCCTCCTCCTCCTCCTCCTCCTTCTTCTTTTTTAAGATTTTATTTATTTATTTGAGAGAGAGTGAATGAGTTGGGGGAGGGACAGAGGGAGAAGCAGACTCCCCACTGAACAGCAAGCCGTATGTGGGGTTTGATCCAGGGACTCCAGGATTATGACCAGAACCAAAGGCAGACAGTTAACTGACTAAGCCATCCTGGTGCCCCTGTGGCTAAGTTTCTAAGTAGAATACTTACAAGTCAAATTCCAGAAAATTAGGAGCCACACTTTAAAATATCTTCTTCCTTTATCCTTTAACCTAACTGCTATTTCTTTCCTAGAAATCTTTCCCAAAGAATGATGCAAATGTGGACAAAATTTATGTGCAGAGACAATCACTGAAATATTATTTAAAAAATGAAAACATGAAAATCTAAACCATAAGATAATTTTTTATTAAAATAACAAAGCAGGAACCAATAAGTTATTTAATGTCTACAAATAATTATTGATGACATGGTAAATTGACTATAAATGGTAGATAGAATTAGAGAAAATGGTATCATATAGTGCATAGAATCTCATCTCAACTGTGAAAAAAAGTTTGGGAAAATTAGAAGTAATCATAACAAAATTGAGTGCTAGGTTTATAGATAACTTTTATATATTTTTTTCTTTTAAAATTAATGTTATTGAAATATAAACTACATAGAATAAGATGCACATAACTTCAGTGAACAATTAGTAAGTATTGGCAAATATATAAACCCATGTAACCATCATCTGAATTAAGATATAGAATATTCCTATGAGCCAAAAAGTTCCCTCTGCCCATTTGTTGTCAACCTCCCACCCCCTTATTCATGTTCAAGCACCTACTGACCTGATTTCTGTCCCTGTAGATTACTTTTGCCTATTCTAGGTTTCATATAACAGAATGTACAGCAGTATAATGGAATGTACATACAATATAAGAGGATTATTCTTTTGTTTCTGGCTTTTTTCAGATAGCATAATGTCATTGAAACTTTGTGTGGCTGCAAATGTCAGTAGTTCATTCCCCTTTTATTTTTTTAGTTGAGCAGTATTCATAATTTACTTATCCACTTACCTCTTAAAGGACCTTTAGGTTGTTTCTAGTTTGGGATCATTATAAATAAAGCTGCTGTGAGCAGTTACATATAAGATTTTTTTGTGGATGTATGTTTTCAGTTTTTATTGATAAATATCTAAAACTGAAATCACTGGGTCAAATGGTATGTGTACTATAATACAAATTGCCAAACTGTTTTCCAAAGTGGTGTACCACTTTACACTCCCACCATCAGTGTGTGAGAGTATCTGTTGTCCATAATAACAGTGAATATTGACAGGTTTTTGTTTGTTTGTTTGTTTGTTTGTTTTGTTTTTTGCCATTCTAAATGCATGTGTAGTAATGCTTCATTGTGGGCTTGGTTTCTGTTTCCTTGATTACTGTTGATGTGGAAAATCTTTTCTCCTACTCTTCTCCTACTTTTCTCCTACTTGGCCATTTATATATTTCTTTTCCAAAAGGTATGTTCAATTTTTTTTACCCTATTTGAAAACTGGGTTGTTTGTTTTCTTATTATATAATTGTAAGAGTGACATATAAATATTTATGTATACATATATAAAATCAGGTATAAGCCAGATATATGTATTCCATATTATCTATAGTATTACCAGATATATGTATTACAGACACCTCCCCCCAATCTGTGGTTTGCATTCTAATTTCCTAGTAATGTCATTTGAAGAGCAGAAGTTGATTTTTAAGAAAATTTTGATTAAGTTTATCTTTTTTTTTCCTGACAGAAGAAAATCTGTTTTCTTGATCAAACTAGCTAAATGTTTACAATTTTCATTGGTGTTTTAAAGAAACACGAGCTCTTAAGAGTTTTTATTTTTTTCTGTTGATTTTCTCTTCTCTATTTCACTGATTTTTGCTCTTGTCTTTATTGTTTCCTTTTACGTATTTCTTTTATGCGTAAGAGTATCATCTTTTTCTAGCTTCTTAAAATGAAAGCTTAGATCACTGATGGCAGACTTCTTTTTTACCAATATAAGCATTATAACTGTAATTTATCTCTAGGCACTGTTTTCATTGCATCCCACAAATTTTGACATAGTGTGTTCCCGTTTTCATACAGTTGAAATATTGTCTTAATTGCTTTGTAATTTTCTTTTTTAATTCACTAGTTATTGAAAGGTATGTTGTTTAATTTTCAAATATATGGTGAATTTTCATATATCTTGTGTTATTAATTTATTTTTAAATTTTCTTGAGGTCAGAGAATATACTCTGTATGACTTTAATCCGTTTAATTTTTCTAGACTTGCCTTATAGCCTCGTATATGGTCAATCTTGGTAAGAGTTCCATTTATACTTGAAAAAAGTGTTTATCCCGTCATTGTTGGTATATGTCAAAGAGTTTTCAAGTTGTTTGTTAGTGTTCAAACCTTCCAGACTGATTTTCTGTCAAACTGTTTTATTGCTGGGAGAAATGTGTTTTTGCATCCAATTATAATTTTGGATCTTTCAATTTCTACATTCGTGTTCATGAGTTTTTGTTTTTGAAGCTCTGTTATTGACCATATACACATTTAGGAATACGTCTTTTTGATGAACTTATCGCTTTATTATTATGAAATGATCTTTAAATTTCTGCTAATATTTCTTATTCTGAAGTATACTTTGATATTAATATAGCCACATCACCTTTCCTATGGTTAGTGTTTGCCTGGTATATATTTTTCCATTCTTTACTTTTAGCCTATTTCTGTCTTTATATTTAAAATGCATTTTTGGGGGGAAGGAGTTAAGATGGTGGAGGAGTAGAGGACCCTAAGTTCATCTGGTCCCTGGGATTCAGCCAGATATTTATCAAATCATTCTGAACACCTGTGAAATCGATCAGAGATCTGAAGAAAAGAAATGCTGCAATTCTAAAAATAGAAAAGTGACCACTTTTTGGAAAACAAGAGGTGTGGAGATGTGAATCCGGGGTGATATATCAAAGGATACTGCATGGGGAGGGAGCCTGCTTAAGGAGGCTACAACAAAGTATTATAAGCAGCAGAATGAAAAAATCAGAACTTTTAGAAGTCTGTTACAGTGGGGGACATCCCTGGCTTAAAGGTGCTTAGGTGGCAGAGTGGGGTGGAATCCCAGGTGGGACAGAGTGGTCTCAGGAGGCTTGGGGGTCACAAGAAGAATGGGGTGCCTGAGTGTCAGAGTTCCCAGTCATCAGAACAGGGAAGCTGGCTGCAAACAGTGAGTCTAGGGTTTAATCAATATAGATATGTCAGATATTGGAACTAGAATTCAAAACAATGATTATAAAGATACTAGCTGGGCTTGAAAAAAAGCATAGAAGACACTAGAGAATCCCTTACTGTAGAAATAAGAGAACTAAAATCTAATCAGGCCAAAATTAAAAATGCTATTACTGAGATGCAGTAAAAAAATGGAGGCTCTAACAGCTAGGATAAATGAGGCAGAATAGAGAGTCAGTGATATAGAAGAAAAAATGATGGAAAATAAGGAAGCTGATAAAAAGATAAACAACTAGTGGATCATGAAGGGAGACTTAAAGAATTCAGCAATACCATAAAGCAAAATAATATTTGAATAATAGGGGTCCCAGAAAGTGAAAAGAGAGAGGGGCAGAAGGTTAGTTGAACAAATTACAGCTGAGAGTTTCCCTAATCTGGGGAAGGAAACAGGCTTTCAGGTCCAGAAGGCACAGAGATCCCCCCTCAAAATCAATAAAAACAGGTCAACACTCCAACATAAAATAGTGAAGTTTGCAAATTTCAGAGATAAAGAGAAAATCCTGAAAGCAGGTTGGCATAAAAGGTCCTTAACCTACAGGGGTAGAAACAAGGCTGGCAGCAGACTGTCCACAGAAACCTGGCAGGCCAGAAAGGACTGGTATGATATATTCAATGTGACAAATGGGAAAAATATGCAGCCAAGAATACTTTATCCAGCAAGGCTGTCATTCAGAATAGGAGAGAGAAAGAATTTCCAGTACAAACAGAAACTAAAAGAATTTGTGGTCCCTAAACCAGCCCTGCAATAAATATTAAAGGGGATCTTTTGAGTGAAGAGAGAGCCCAAAATTAACAAAGACCAGAAAGGAACAGAGACAATCTACAGAAACAGCAACTTTACGGGTAATACAATGGCACTAAATTCATATCTTTCAATAATTACTCTAATGTAAATGGATAAATGCTCCAATCAAAAGACACAGGGTATCAGATTGTATAAAAAACAAGACCTATCAATATGCTGTCTTCAAGAGACTCATTTTAGACCCAAAGACACCCCTAGATTGAAAGTGAGGGTGTGGGGAACCATTTATCATGCTAATGGACATCAAAAGAAAGCTGGGATAACAATCTTTATATCAGACAAACTAGATTTTAAACCAAAGATGGTAATAAAAGATGAAGAAGGACTCTATATCATAGTAAAATTGTCTATCGAACAAGAAGGTCTAACAATTATGAATATTTATGTCCCTACATTGGGAGCAGCCAGTTATATAAACCAATTAATAGCAAAATTAAAGAAATGCATTGATAATAATACAATAGTAGTAGGGGACTTTAACACCCTACTCACAGCAATGGACAGATCATCTAAGCAGAAGATCAACAAGGAAAAAAGGGCTTTGAATTACACACTGGACCAGATGGGCTTCACAGATATATTCAGAGCATTTCATCCTAAAGCAACAAAATACACATTCTTCTCGAGTGCTCATGGAACATTCTCCAGAATAGATCACATACTGGGTCACAAATCAGGTCTCAACTGATACCATTCATATTCTCAGACCACAATGCTTTAAAACTTGAACTCAAACACAAGAGAAAATTTGGAAGGAACACAAATACATGGAGGTTAAAGAGCATCCTACTAAAGAATGAATGGGTCAACCAGGAAATTAAAGAAGAATTAAAAAAATTCATGGAAACAAATTAAAATGAAAACACAATAGTTCAGAACCTTTGGGATGCAGCAAAAGAGGTCCTAAGTGAGTAGTATGGAGATTGCTCCATACTTTTTCAAGGCTTTTTCAAGAAAAAAGAAAAGTCTCAAATATACAACCCAACCTTACACCTAAAGGAGCTGGAGAGAGAACAGCAAATAAAATCTAAACCCAGCAGGAGAAAAGAAACAATAAAGACTAGAGCAGAAATCGATGAAATAGAAATCAAAAGAACAGTAGAATAGATCAATGAAACCAGGAGCTGGTTCTTTGAAAGAATTAATAAGCTCGATAATTTCTAGTTAGACTTATCAAAAAGAAAAGAGAAAGGACTCAAATAAATAAGATCATAAATGAAAGAGAGGAGATCACAACCAACACTGAAGAAATACAAACAATTATAAGAGCATATTATGAGCAACTATATGCCAACAAATTAGGCAATCTGGAAAAAATGGATGCATTCTTAGAAACATAAACTACCAAAACTAAAACAGGAAATCCTGAACAGACCCATAAGAAGCAGTTCTCCAAAAAAAAAAAAAAAAAAAGTTAAATGGCCAACAGGCACATGAAAAAATGCTCAACATCACTTGGCATCAGGGAAATACAAATCAAAACCACAATGAGATACCACCTCACACCAGTTTGAATGACTAAAATGAACAACTCAAGAAACAACAGATGTTGGTGTGGAAGCAGAGAAAGGGGAACTCTCTTACACTGTTGGTTGGAATGCAAACTGGTGCAACCATTCTGGAAAATAGTTTGGAAGTTCCTCAAAAAGTTAAAAATAGAGCTACCCTATGATCCAGCAATTGCATTACTAGGTATTTATCCAAAGGATACAAACCTAGTGATTCAAAGGGGCGCATGCACCTCGATGTTTATAGTAGCAATGTTCACAATATCCAAAATATGGAAAAAGCCCAGATGTCCATTGACAGATGAATAGATAAAAAGATGTGATTATATATATATGTACATATTATATGTATATTAAATGTAAGTATAATGGATTATTATCCAGCCATCAAAAAGAATGAAATCTTTCCATTTGCAATGACATGGGTGGAACTAGAGGGTATTATGCTAAGCAAAATAAGTCAGTCAGAGAAAGATAGTTGTCATATGATCTCACTCATATGTGGAATTTAAGAAACAAAACAGATGAACATAGGGGAAGAGAAGGAAAAATAAAATAAGACAAAAACAGAGAGGAAGACAAATCATAATCGATTCTCCACCATAGGAAACAAACTGAGGGTTGCTGGAAGGGAGGTGGGTGGGAGGTGGGGTAACTGGGTGATGAGATTTAAGGAGGGCACTTGATGAAATGAGCACTAGGTGTTATATGCTACTGATGAATCACTAAATTCTACCTCTGAAACTAATAACACACTATATGTTAATTAAATTTAATTTAAATAAAAAATTAAAAAATGCATTTCTGGGGCATTTGGGTGGCTCAGTCAGTTAAGCATCTGACTCTTGATTTTGGCTTGGATCATGTTCTTAGGATCCTGACATTGAGCCCCATGTGGCACTCCATGCTGAATGTGGAGTCTGCTTAAGGATTCTCTCTCTCCTCCTCCCTCTGCCACTCCCTGCTCATACGCTCTCTCAAAAATAAGTAAGTAAATAAATAAAGCATTTCTTTTAGCTAGTATATAATTTTGTCTTGCTTTTTTATCCAGTGTAACTCCTGCCTTTTAATCAAAATGGCCAGCTATATCTCCTTATTTTCTCAAAGGTTTGAGGGTACATCTTTAACTTCTTAAGGTTTGCCTTTAAATAATATTATACTGCTTCATGTGTAATACAACATCTTTACCACAGTACATATACTTCCATTTGCTGTACCCCATTTGTTGTGCTAATATTGTTAGCATTATTATGTTAATGCTAATATTGTCATAGGTGCATTTCTACATATAAAGCCCCAAATATGTTGTTACTTTTTTAAACAGTTGATTTTTTAAAAAACAAAGTAAATGGCAAGTAAATGGTACCTTGTATATTTATATGCCATTTCCAGTTTTTTAATTTTTTTTGTATAGATCCAAGTTTCTTTCTGGTATTCCTTGAGTCTGAAGTATAGCCTTTAATATTTCTCTTAGTAGACATTTCCTAGTGATAACTTCTCTCAGCTTTTGTTTAAATTTAAATGTTTTCATTTACCCCCGTGCTTGAAGTTATTTTTCCATAATATCAAATTCTAAGTGAACATATTTTACATTCAGCACTGTTCAGGTACTGTTCCATTGTCTTCTTGCTTTTTTATTTCTAGTGAGAAGTCATTAGTCATTCTTATATTTATTCCCCCTGTATGTAATGTGGCTTTTTCTCTGGCTGCTTGATAATGATGTACCTTCCTCTGGTTTTCTTTTGCTTCTTGACTATATGGCCTTCTTCAATATATGGATTATAGTTTTTATCGCTTTTGGGAAATTTTCTGCCTTTATGTCTTCAAATTGTTTTTCCACTGGGAATTCATTTATATTATGTATGTTAACCACATGATGTCCCACAAGTCACTAAGTCTTGTCTTTTCTTAAGCCATTTTTCTCTGTGTTCTAGAGTCCAGACAGTTTCTCTTAAGTTCATTGATCTTTTCTTATGGAATGTATAATCTGAGGTTATTCCTATCTAGTGAAGTTCTAGAGGTGAACTTCATCTCTAGAGTTCAATTTGATTCATCAGTTTCTACTTCTATTGTTCTTATGTTTAGTTTTTACTTTAAATTTATGATTATGTTTATAATAGATGTTTTAATATCCTTGTCTGCTAATTCTACCATCTCTATTATTTCTACCTGTTTCTATTGATTCATTTTTCTTTTGTTTATGGGTTATATTTCTAAGCTTCTTTAGTGGAAGTCTAGAGTTGCCTTTCTTCTTGAGCTGGTCTAGTCCTACAACTAAGGTGTAGTTCTTCTTGAGCCTCTACTCCATGCTATGGGTGTTCAAAAAGGTCTCTTTCCTTTCTGGATGATTGAAATTCAAATGTGGTCTCAAAAATGTTTTCAGGAAGAGAGATGAGGGATTGTGGAGCTCACTTTATTTTCCTCACTTCATATAGAGAGTATAGCTCTGTGTTTGAAAAGTGTTGCTTTTTATATTTTTTATACTTTGTCCAGTTTCCTAGTTGTTTATAACAGGAAGGTAAGTCAGGTACTAGCTATTCTGTCATGGACAGGAAAGTTTGATATTTATATCATTAAAAAAATCTTTTTATAGTTTCTAATTTCTGCAATGAGCATGTACTACTCAGAAAATATATGTAATGTTATTGTATACATTTCTTATTGCTTCTGTAACAAGTTGCCACTAACTTAGTGGCTTTAAAAATGCAAATTTATTTTTTTAAAGATTTTATTTATTTATTTGATAGAGAGGGTACAAGCAGGGGGAGAGGCATAGGGAGAAGTGGATGCCCCACTGAATAGGGAGCCTGATGCAGGACTTGATCCCAGGACACGGGGATCATGACCTGAGCCAAAGGCAGACTCTTAACAAACTGAGCCACCCAGGCACCCCAAAAATGCAAATTTATTATTTTGCAGTTCTGTAGGTCAGAAGTTCAAAAAGAGTCTCACTGGACTAATATCAAGATGTTGACAGGGCTGCATTCCTTCTAGAGGCTCTGGGAGAGAATCTGTTTCTTTGCCTTTCCAGCTTTTAGAGGTTCCTGCATTCCTTGACTTATGGCCACTTTCTCCATCTTCAAAGTCAGAAGCATAATATATTCAAATCTGTTTCTGACTCTGACTGTCCTGCACCTCTTTTACTAAAAAAGGACTGTGTGATTACCTGGGGACCACCTGGTATAATCCAGGATAATCTCCCCAGGTCAAGATTCTTAACTTTATCACCTCTGCAAAGTCCCTTTTGCAATGTAAGGCCATATATTATAGGTTCCAAGGATTAGGACATAGACATCTTTGGGGTACCATTATTTTGTCTACCATAATTATTAAAGTACTTGTCATTAGTTATTAGGATAATAAAACATCATTCTTAGTATGTACTACAACAAAAGTTAGTCTGTTGACATGTTCCACATACACCCTGAATGACATTAGGGCACCTGGGTTTTGGTAACATCTTAGCAAATTGTGCTATTCATTTTTCTAAGACCATGTGAAATTGATATGCTGCTTATGTCATAGCAGATGATGCCTTGTCTACAAGGTAAGCGTATTTACAGACAATTGGGATTTGTCAAATATGGCCTTAAATTCTTTGGTTCCTAGTCTCCTGTTTTCTCTAGCCTACCCCTGATTTCTTATGACATCTCTGAGCATAGCTGCCAGTATTAATTTCTAGAGCTATTACCACTCCCTGAGCACTGTACTGAAAATTTTATTCTCGAAAGTTGCCATAACATTCTCCTTTGATGTCCTAGGTCTATAAATGGTACCATGTTTTTCTAAATTTTCTTAAAATCTGTGTCACTCTTGCCTACTTTTTATCCTGATCTTTACTTTCTCCACCTCGTCAATTGTCAGATTTTGTAGATTTTTTTTCAAAAAATCTCTCAGAAGATCTCTCACATACTTTGCTTCATTTTAATTCCCACAACCATCACAGTATTACATTTATAATATTTGAACTATCACAAATGTTTTCTAATGAGTCTCCTTGTTATTTTCCCTCTCCAAACCCCTTTTGCTAGATGACTCTTCCCAAAGATTCATTACTATATGAATTTTTTTAGATACTCCCCAGTGTCTATGAGGTAAATTTCTAATCCTTCAGTATAATATAAAAACCCCCAGACTTCCATTTTAACAATTTAAATCCTTCATGTCTGAGCTCAAATCCAACTTCCTTTTATTTTGCTTCCCTTGATTACTTCAGCTTTCAGCAGACTCTCATCAACATGAATGGATTTCTACAGCAGTCTTCTATGGAAATCTTTTAGTAATTTATCAAATTATGTCTTGATTTATCTTTATATAATTATATCCTTTTATGATATAAAAGGATAAAACCCTCTGAGTTTTCCAACTGTAGAATCGATGTTATATAGGTCTTTGAATACTTTATAATATCTAATACCTAGCAGTTAATAAACACTTATTTGTGGGTAAAAGAGAATGGGGTTTAGGGCTACATTTTTTCCAGGTTTTTTTTGGGGGGGTAGAGCATATGGGAGGTTTTTAAAATACTTTAAAAAACACTTTTATTGTGTCCTTTTAACCATCTGTAGGGTTAAGTTAGGTATCTCCTTTGGAACAACTATGTGGCTTCCATAAAGCAGTTAAATTACTGATGAACAGAGCCAGATCTCTTTCCTACTTCTCTGTTCTTTCTATTCTATTCTCCAGCCTCTCAGAATTTGACTCAATATTTCTTATTTTATTTAAAAAATTTTTGGGTCTCCATGCAACCACCTTAGTAACCACACAGACAATGTTAATCATTTTTCTCTAAAACTGACCTCACTTTTTTTTGGTTCTCTGTTGGCAGAATAATCTTCCTATAGCTCATGAATCAAATCTACTTTGTTTTTACAGCAGCACCTAAAAGACTCCTTACTTCCTTTACTACACTGTCTTATATTCCCTGTTTTTCTGTTTCAGTTCACTCTTTTGTACAACATAGAAAATATAAAGTATATTTGGATTGTTTTAAAATTGTCCCAGATATCTCTTGGGTTGACTCACTGTTAAACCTCATGGAAACCCTAGTTTGTTTGGCTGAACCCAGGACTGGGATTTGGGGAATTATGATAATTATGGCTCATCTTATGATCACAGGCCAAGTATTTCATTTTTCTTTGCTTTTTTTGCTCCATCAGCAAAAGGTAAAATCTATTGCATGTAACCAGAAGGTAGATTGCAAAGGATAGTAAAAGTTGCATGCAGTTTGTGAGTATAAGGTTATATATAAAAGCTAAATATAGCCATCCCAACTGCTGCAAGGGAATAAAGCTTTTAGGTCTTTCTCCCAGGGGGCCCAGCAATGAGTATACTTCTCAGGTCCCTTTTCCATACCAAATCATGTAACACATTGTTAAGTGATACATCTGAGATATTTGAATATCTCAATAATATTAATGATGGTGATAATGAAAGTGATGGCTACCATTTATTGAGCCTTAGAATGTACCAGATTCTGGATCAAACTACAAAATTCCGGTGAGGTCTGTATTCTTATCTCTCTTTTGCTGAAAAACAAAAATAACAAAGGCTTAGTCAGGACAAATGACTTGCTTAAAGTCACAGAACTAGTGAGGGACAAATCCTCATCTCTCTGACCCCAAGCCTGTGCTCATAACCACATGCCATATCATTTCCATAGACAAAGGCATTGGGCGTACTCAGAGAGCTGTGAAGTGGGAGTTCCTTTTGTTCTTTGGGGCAGTTTGACTAATTTTATAGTCACTAACTTGTTACGCAAAGGAGATTTTAAGAGAAAGTAAGTTAGAAAATAACTGTATATTTCAACTTGCTTACAATTTGGTTAAGTATTTGATTCTATGCTCTCTGTTACTTTTATTTTTTTTTCTTCCTTCCTTCCTTCCTTTACTCCTTTACTCTCCTGTTATCCCTCTATCCTCTCCTCTCCTCCTCCCTCCTTTTCTTTCCTTCCTTCTTCCTTTTCTTTCTTTCTTTCTTCTCCTCCTCCTCCCTCCTCCTCCTCCTCCTCCTTCTTCTTCTTCTCCTTTTTTTCTCCTCCTTCTTCTTCTTTTCTCCTTCCTCTTCTTCTTTCTTCTTTCTTCATCTCCCTTCCTCCTTTCCTTCCTTCCTTGATGTAATGGCTTTGGGCTTCAACTCTAATACAAGAAGGATTTATTTATTTATTTACTTTTAAAAGATTTTATTTGTTTATTTGAGAGAGAGAGAGAGAGTGCGTGCGCTCGAGCAGGGGGAGGGGCGGGGGGGGGGAGAAGCAGGCTCTCCCCTGAGCAGGGAGGCTGATGCAGGCCTCGGCTGGATCTCAGGACTCTGGGATGCTCTGGCTAGGTGCTTAACTGGCTGAACCACCCAAGTGCCCCACAAGAAGGATTTATTAAATTGCTGTCTATTTCCAACACTTATCCTCCAAGTCTCCATTACATTGTGGTGACATTTTGGAAGTGTTCAGGGCAAATTTTAGCTTTCTTAACATGTCATCTAATTTGAGATAATAACAGTAATACTTTATATTAATTGAGCAGTTTGTTACTAATACCAGAACTTTGCTCCAGGCAATTGTTCCCTAGCTTCGCTGGTATCAATACAGAGTTTAAGGCGTTTTAGAAACACAACAGGGCAACTTTCTTTATCCCTTGGTTGTCATGACTGACAGAATTGGCACAGCTGCACACAGCACAGACCATCATCCAGAAATACCTATCTCTGTAAGTATTTAAAAATTCATCAGCCTCCTCCATTGTTGAGGAGTCAGGGCTTTTGGCCCCTATTAGATCCTACAAATCCATTCGTTCATTCCACAGCTAAACGCTGGGCACAGGAATGAACAAAACAGTTAAAAATCCTTAATTTCATGGAGGTTACCCAATGCATATATTCTAGCCACGTTCAATGATCTTTACACACTCCTAGGGTTGGGTAGAGTTTTTCTCTGGGCACAGAACTTGGGATTTGGTAAAATCAGTCAGCTTGAGACTTTAGGTTAATTATCATACAAGTATTTTTTAGTTTGTTACTCTTTTGGACTTACTGGTCTAGATGTATTTCTCCTTGGATAATTTTGGTTCACCTGCATTTTTCACTTTGTCTTTTATTTTTTTCAATAACTTCAGCATCCCATCACTAATTCCTCCCACTTCCCATGCTTTAATATTCTTAAGAGTCCTGTTAAGCTTCATTTTATGGATGACAAAATTAAGACTCAAAGAAAATTTCCTCAAGCCCACACAGCTAATCAGTGGTAGATCTGGGATTTTGATTTGGATATACCTGATTCCAAAGTTGTATTACCACAGTTTTATTCTTCCACTCTAAAAAATTTCTTCCATGCATCTGCCATTAAGTATTTAATTGCATGGAACTCTGACTTCTTTGAGATAGTCCCCGACTCTTGCATAGTCCAAACTCTGTTGTGTAACATGTGAATGATAGAAACCTATATTATTCCTGGTGCTATTTTCAGCTTAAGATGGTTCTGATCCATTGCAAAATTTAGTGTTTCAGATACCATTTAGTTACAAAAGGGGTATCATCCATTTCCATTGGGAAATTCTTTGGTCTTCTTTTCAACCCTTCTTACTCTGCACCACTCCTCCAAATCAGGCAGCAGAAAGCTTGTTCTATAGATATCCCCAAAACTTTTGAATGAAATTTTTGAATTTTTGAGCAAAAACACTACTTTTTTTTATTATTATGTTATGTTAATCCCATACATTACATCATTAGTTTTTGATGTAGTGTTCCATGATTCATTGTTTGCATATAATACTCAGTGCTCCATGCAGAATGTGCCCTCCTTAATACCCATCACCAGGCTAACCCATCCCCCCACCCCCCTCTCCTCTAGAACCCTCAGTTTGTTTTTCAGAGTCCATAGTCTCTCATGATTCTTCTCCCCCTTCTGCTATCTTCTTTTTTTAAAAAAACATATAATGTATTATTTGTTTCAGAGGTACAGGTCTGTGATTCAACAGTCTTACACAATTCACAGCGCTCACCATAGCACATACCCTCCCCAAGGTCTATCACCCAGGCACTCCATCCCTCCCACCCCCCATCACTCCAGCAACCCTCAGTTTGTTTCCAGAGATTAAGAATTCCTCATGTCAGTGAGGTCATATGATACATGTCTTTCTCTGATTGACTTATTTCATTCAACATAATACCCTCCAGTTCCAGCCACGTCGTTGCAAATGACAAGATCTCATTCCTTTTGATGGCTGCATAATATTCCATTGTATATATATATATATCACATCTTCTTTATCCATTCATCTGTCGATGGACATCTTGGCTCTTTCCACAGCTTGGCTATTGTGGACATTGCTGCTATAAACATCGGGGTGCATGTACCCCTTCGGATCCCTACATTTAACACTACTTCTTTTGATAGCTGTTTAGAACTTACATATTTTTCCAGCACTACCTGAGTTGAGGGTAGTGGGATTTGTAAGGGGCCCTATGGAAGCAGAATGGGTCCTCTTTGGAGAGATATATGGGGTCAAAGCACATGGGAACAGTCCATGGTTAGGAGCATGACACTCAAGCCCAATTACAGAACCACAAAAAGAGAGTGGGTAAAAGTGTGGTACAGTAGAAAGAGCACTACATGAGATTCAGGTTACCTGTTTTGCTTTAGCAAAGTGACCCAGTTTTTCTGGTTTCTGAGTTTCCTAATTTATGGGATTAGGTATATTACACTAGCAATGAATAAACTTCAGAATTACAAGGACATTTTTAAAAAAACACAGATTACCAGTCCCCACTCAGAGATTCTGGTTTAGAAGGTCTAAGATTAGATTGGAAATCTCTGTATTTGAAATAGTTGACCAAGTGATTCTACTGCAGACACTCTTTGAAAAGAGATTATATGGGAACCATACATAATATTCTATGCTTCACTGCTTCAATGGACTTTTTCTGTGACTCCATTAAACCTATTTTTTCCCCTTGCAACTTTCTCATCACAAGAAGGGCAATGCTAGTATCCCAGCTGCAAGCCTCTCATTCAGGATTCTTGCTGCAGCTAGCAGTGTCCTTGGAGTCTAGTTCAAAGCTGGAGAGAATGCACTATGGAGCCGGGAGCCATTGGTGGAGGGGCTGGCCTGAAGGAAGTGAAGTGTTTCAGCCAGAATGTACTGACGCACGACCAGGAAACCACAAGACTGGTGAAAACCTTTCCAAGCCTGAGCCCTATGATCAAAAGAGGTACAGGAAGCAGCTCTGCCAAGAGTCCTTTCTGCTGCTGGCTGGAACCCTGAGCTTCTGAGGCCCTCTGAGCCAACTCCCTGAGCAGATGCTGTCACCCAAGGAGCCATTACTAAAGCTTTTTTTTTTTGCTTTGCTCTGAGGTGGCCCCATTGGTGGGTGGGAGCGAGTTGCAGTCTCTTTTTTGCTTTCTTGCTTCTTTCTTTTGGCAGAGGTGACCATATGATTGTTCACTCTGATTTTGAAGAAGCCATAGATTACTGGCTTTTTAACCTTTGCCAACTGACTGGTGTTTGGTGCTGAGAGCCTGTATACAAAAACTAAAACTCAAACTGTTACAATACCTAGATCACCTGATCAGCAAATATCAATAGCTTGGACTTCAACGGGAGTGAACTTCCTTTATTTATTGCATCATAACCATTCCCCCTTCTCCTAGGTTAGTTCTGTTTGTGTGTGTGTATGTGTGTGTGTGAGAGAGAGAGAGAGCGAGAGAGAGAGAGAGAGAGAGAGAGAGAGAGAGAGAATTCCTTATAAGAATACACTTAACCGGGAATTGCATTCAGATCCTTGTCACAGATATAGATCATGTCTAGATTCAAGGTTAAAATAATTCTGTTCCTGTGAATTCTTTTTCTTCCCGTGGCCAGAGTAACTGCCAGCTGCCATGTAATAAATCACATCATCATATAGCAGATCCAATTAATAGCTGAGACCTGCAAAATAACTGAACCATGTCCTGGGAGCTAAATGGCAGAGAAATTGGACTGACCATGAACACTTCAAACTGATTGCTTAGTAGTGGGGTATTTTTCCTGGAAACACAACAGAATAAATCTGAACTATTGATTCTGTCATGGGTACAGGCTCCCATGTAGAGGAAAATAAAGCAAGTGTGATGAATTTTTCATTTGGCCTTCTGCCGGCTTTCTTGCTTTTTACTTTGCGTTGCATGCCTACATTTTATTCTGTAAACCCGTACTAAATGGTCAATGATATTGATATTGCACGTGGTGTAAAATCTACAGTCTTTTAATCTATTTGTTACCAAAATGTCAGCAGGTATGAGGTGGCCAACAGCTTTTTTGAGATAATGCCCTGGATCTTAGCTTAGGTTTCAGTCATCTTAGGAAACGAAAAATTCAGTAAGAAGAGGCCATACACTGTCTGCAAAGACATCAGGGGTCAACATTCAGGCAACAATACACACAAACTGAGCAGTGACAATCAAGTGTTTTCTTAGTATTCCTCCCCTGGTGCTATTATGTAGAATAGAAACTGCAAACACACTATGCTGCAGTGTCTTCTGAGACATGCCTCATTTGGGGGAAGCACTAACTTCGTGTACTGCTGACACCAAAAATTTGAAAACAAAACTTTTTTTTCCTCTCTCTCTCTCTCTCTCTCTCTCTCTCTCCCTCCTTCACTTTTGGCTCAGCTTATCCTACCAAAACACACTTCATAAGACTTCTTTATAGAAAGAATGTTTCAAAAATATAATATTTCCATCTGTTATTTCAATAATACATGCTCTGGGACTCTCTTTATGAACCATTTTCCTTTCTTTGCTCTCATTTAGATGTATAAATATTTGATTCAAAAGCCCTGAGGAGTAGTCAGCCAATCAGGTCACAGAACTGTGAACATTCCTAACCCTATAATTTTGTCTGTAGCAGGCGCCTCCCGCTGTGGAACTAACTGCTAAGGGATTATAGCAATGTAATCCTCAGACTGTTCCATCTCAAGGTTACTCTCAAGTGGAGAGAAGGAAACAGTTTTAATTTTGATAAAATAAACTTTATTTTGTAACTTTATTATTTGTTTTTCTTTCTCTTTTCAACACTTTATAATAGACATGTCTGGTAATTTGAAGTGAGCCTCCCTGGTTGAGGCGCCCTAGGCCACCCCATATTCCTGTAGCTTTTTAAAGAGGTAGCCACACAACATTTGGTCCTGTCACTCCAAAGTGCAGAACTTGAGTTTTTTCTCCCTCATATGAACTGTATACTGACTTTTATTAAACATACTCAAATGGTGTCTTACCAAATGGGTGGCAACAAAAGTTGCATAAGCGCTGTCAATGCCACCCAGATATGTTGGAAATGTCACAACTTCTGCAAAATTTTAAGTTACTTTTCTATTTGTTAGACTTTTCCCACCAGAGCTCTACTTTAGCAATTACTGATTCATTTAAGGTTACAGCATGAATTTCATGGGAACTCCCTCTTTGATATAAACTCAAACATGTTGCTAGGAATAAAAGATGTTTATGGATGAAATTTAATATATTTTGAATCAAGCTCAAAGAGATTTTTTGCTGTGTGTGAAGAATAAAATAAAAATTCCTTTTATGAATTTTATGACTCGATGATGGGTGGGAAAAAGTATTTTCCAGGATACAAATATTTTCCTGTTTCTTTTTGTTTTGTTTTTTTTTAATTTAAATTCAATTAGCCAACATATATAGTATGTCATTAGTTTTTGATGTAGTGTTCAATGAGTTTCTGTTTCTTCTTAAATTAAAAAACCCCACAAAGTTGTAGATACACACATAAAATTAAGCCTAATTATTAGCATGTAAATAGTCAAATTTTTCTGGAGACAAGAGGGCAAAAATGTGGCAATGCTTTAAAATGTCTACAACTTTGACCAAGAAATTATGCCTTCAGAAGATGACTCAGGAAATACTCAAGAAATCATGACACAAAAGTATACATCCAAAGATGTTTATCATTGCATTGTTTGAAAGAATGGACTATGTGAAGAGTTTACATTTAAAAGTTCATTAACAGTCTAAATAAGAAATCACATATATTTAATGTTCCTTTAAAAAGATCTTTTCCTAAGTATTAATTTGAAGGTTGTCATTGTAAGTGTTAATGAGTTAAACACTATCAAAAAGTGTTTGGTTCAATCTAGATATGATAGATGTTAGGATGATAATCTTTAGAGGAAGAGTTAACTTTCACTTCCAGCCATGACAAATAGTTTGTTATTGATCAACATGCTAACAATAATTTGAATGGCGGATAAATTTTAAAAATTTTGGTGGCACTGGAGAACCATAAGGCAGCTAGAAATTGAGGGTTGAAGATCTTAAAAATAATAGAAGAAAGAGATGAGCCTAACATTTGGTGCTGTTTCCGCATTAAGGTGTTTCCCAATTTAGAAGCAGCCAAGAAATTAAGAAACTGAGGGCAGCTTTTGCAGTTTTATGGGACTGAAGTGACAAAAATTAGATATTGGAGTCTATGAAGGTGTGAAGGATCTGATAAATAACCAAGCTTTCAGTTGGGACCCCTAAAGGCCTACAAACCAGGAGGAAAAATGAACTTAATCAGCCCTTGCAGAGACTAAAACTCTAAAAAGTCAGCTTAATCTCAGATTAGAATAAAGTTATCTGCTTAGGCTAATGGTGCACCAAAAGCAAAGTTAATGCTCTATGCAGGGAGATTACATCATTAAAAGCTTTCTAGAGGGGAGGAGGCTGGGGGGAGGGGTTAGCCTGGTGATGGGTATTAAAGAGGGCACATATTGAATGGAGCCCTGGGTGTTATATGTAAACAATGAATCATGGAACATTACATCAAAAACTAATGATGTAATGTATGGTGATTAATATAACATAATAAAAAAAAGCTTTCAACTCTCTTTAAAATATTCTATACACAATGATAGTATTTCATTAAATAAATCAGACATTCCAGTAAGCAAGACCAAATAAGCAAAAGTGCAGAGAAAAAAGACACTCAGGGAAAAAAGACCTATAGAAAAAATATTTATTAGTGTTATCAGACTTGGACTTTTAAATTGCTATGATTAATATTTCTGAGAAAATAGAGGATAGGGTAGAAAAATTTCAGCAGAGAACTGGCATCTATAAATAAAATTGAATCAAAATTTTAAAATAAAAATACAATAACAGTTTTAAAAAATAAGTAGATAAATTTAAGAGCAGATTATACATAGCTAAAATAGAATGAGTAAATTGGAAGATAAGTGAGTAAAACAATCTGGGATAAAATATAAAAGGAGAAAGGAAAATACAGAAGAAAAGAGTCATATAGCACTGTAAGAATGCACTGTCATATAGCACGGTAAGAATGCACTAACTGCACTGTAAGAACTGCACTAGCAAATGTGTCATTGTAGTCTTAGATAAGGAGAAAGACAAAAAGAGTGGAGTAGAAGAAATATTTGAAGAGATAATGGTTGTTAATTTTCCCAAGCTGCTGAAAAACATCAAGCCATAGATTAAAGATGTACTATGAATGCCAGGTAGGAAAATATGAAGAAAGTCACACCAGGGAAAATCATCATAAAGCTACTGAAAGCCAAAAAGAAGAAAAATCTGAAAAGCAGCCATATAAAAGATTTTGATTTCAAAGAAGAAACAATAACAACTTCTCAGTAGAGATGATGGAAGGCAGTAGTGAAAATCATATTCAAATAGCTGAGAGAAAAGAATTTCCTACCTCAAATTCTGTACCTGGTAAAATTATCTTTTAAAATTAAGGTAAAATAAAGGCATTTCCAAGCAACGAAATACTGAGAGTCTTCATTATCAGCAGCAGTTCACTAAAAGTAATTCTAATGGGAATTCTTCAGACAGAAGAAAAATGATCTCATATGGAAGCATGGGAATGCAGGAAGACATAAAGAGAAGTTAAAATAAAAAAGAGAAATGGAAGGGTGGAGCAAAATGGCAGAGGAGTAGGAGACCTGGATTTTGTCTGGTCCCAGGAATTCAGATGGATAGGGATCAAACCATTCTGAACACCCACAAACTCAACAGGAGATCGAAGAAAAGAATAGCAACAACTCTCTGAACAGAAAAGCGACCACTTTCTGGAAGCAGGGACCCAACCAGCGGCAGATCCGGGGAGACTCACCTTCCTCCCCAGGGAGGAGGGACATGGGAGTGCACGCAGGGATCTGCTGGGTTTGGAGACTCCACATGGAGTGGGGTGCCAGAGATAGAAATGCTCAGTCACAGGCCAGGTGAGCACGGAATGCGGCCGGAGACCAGGGAGACGGGAGTGACTGACTGCCTTTCTCTGGGGGATCACTGAGGAGTGGGGCCCCGAGTTCTCGGCTCCTCAGGGGCAGAGATTGGGAAGCTGCCATTCTCACTCTCGTCCTCCAAAGCTGTATGGAAAGCTTACAGGGAACAAAAGCTCCTGAGAGCAAACCAGAGCAGATTACTTAGCCTGGACCTGGCAAGGGCAGGGCAATTCCGCCTCCGGCAAAGACATTTGGGAACCATGGCAACAGGCCCCTCCCCCAGAAGATCAGCAAGAACAGCCAGCCAAGACCAAATTTACCGATCAATGAGAACGGCGGAACTCCAGCGCTAGGGGAACACTGCACATAGAATTCATGGCTTTTTTACAATGATTCTTTAGTCTTTCAAAGTTAATTTTTTTAACTTTTTTTTTAAATTTTTCTTTTTCCCTTTTTCAACCAACATCTTATCAATCCCTTTTTTAAAAAAACATTTTTGTTTTCCATTTTTAGAGTCATATTCTATCCCTTCATAGTAGTTACCCTTTTTTTTGGCATATATAGTAGTTACATATATATATATATAGTAGTTACCCTTTTTTTTGGCTCAATGCCCCAATCAAAGACAGAGGCTATCAAATTGGATTAAAAAACAAGACCCATTGATATGCTGTCTGCAGGAGACTCATTTTAGACCGAAAGACACCCCCAGATTGAAAGTGAGGGGGTGGAAAACCATTTACCATGCTAATGGATACCAAAAGAAAGCTGGGGTGGCAATCCTTATATCAGACAAATTAGATTTTAAACCAAAGACTGTAATAAGAGATGAGGAAGGACACTATATCCTACTTAAAGGGTCTCGCCAACAAGAAGATCTAACAATTGTAACTATCTATACCCCTAACATGGGAGCAGCCAATTATATAAGGCAATTAATAACAAAAGGAAAGAAACACATCAACAAAAATACAATAATCGTGGGGGACTTTAACACCCCTCTGACTGAAATGGACAGATCATCTAAGCCAAAGTTCAACAAGGAAATAAAGACTTTAAATGACACACTGGACCAAATGGACTTCACAGATATATTCAGAACATTCCATCCCAAAGCAACAGAATACACATTCTTCTCTAGTGCCCATGAATTTTCTCCAAAATAGATCATGTCCTAGGTCACAAATCAGGTCTCGACTGGTACCAAAAGATTGGGATCATTCCCTGCATATTTTCAGACCACAGTGCTTTGAAACTAGAACTCAATCACAAGAGGAAAGTCGGAAAGAACTCAAATACATGGAGGCTAAAGAGCATCCTACTGAAGAATGAATGGGTCAACCAGGAAATTAAAGAAGAATTTAAAAAATTCATGGAAACCAATGAAAATGAAAACACAACTTTTCAAAATCTTTGGGATACAGCAAAAGCAGTCCTAAGAGGAAAGTATATAGCAATCCAAGCCTTTCTCAAGAAACAAGAAAGGTCTCAAATACACAACCTAACCCTACATCTAAAGGAGCTGGAGAGAGAACAGCAAATAAAGCCTAAACCCAGCAGGAGAAGAGAAATAATAAAGATCAGAGCAGAAATCCGTGAAATAGAAACCAAAAGAATAGTAGAACAGATCAACGGAAGTAGGAGCTGGTTCTTTGAAAGAATTAACAAGATTGATAAACCCCTGGCCAGACTTATCAAAAAGAAAAGAGAAAGGACCCAAATAAATAAAATCATGAAAGAGGAGAGATCACAACCAACACCAAAGAAGTACAAACAATTATAAGAACATATTATGAGCAACTAATATGCCAGCAAATTAGATAACCTGGAAGAAATGGGTGCATTCCTAGAGATGTATCAACTACCTAAACTGAACCAGGAAGAAATAGAAAACCTGAACAGACCTATAACCAGTAAGGAAATTGAAGCAGTCATCAAAAATCTTCAAACAAACAAAAGCCCAGGGCCAGATGGCTTCCCAGGGGAATTCTACCAAACATTTCAAGAAGAATTAATACCTATTCTCGTGAAACTGTTCCAAAAATTAGAAATGGAAGGAAAACTTCTAAACTCGTTTTATGAGGCCACCGTTACCTTGATCCCCAAACCAGACAAAGACCCCATCCAGAAGGAGAATTACAGACCAATATCCTTGATGAACATGGATGCAAAAATTCTCACCAAAATACTAGCCAATAGGATCCAACAGTACATTAAAAAGATTATTCACCACAACCAAGTGGAATTTATCCCTTGGCTGCAAGGTTGGTTCAACATCCACAAATCAATGTGATACAATACATTAACAAAAGAAAGAACAAGAGGGCGCCTGGGTGGCTCAGTTGGTTAAGCAACTGCCTTCGGCTCAGGTCATGATCCTGGAGTCCCGGGATCGAGTCCCACATCGGGCTCCCTGCTCAGCGGGGAGTCTGCTTCTCCCTCTGACCCTCCCTCCTCTCATGCTCTCTCTCTCTCTCTCATTCTCTCTCTCAAATAAATAAATAAAATCTTTAAAAAAAAAATAAAAAAAAAAAAAGAAAGAACAAGAATCATATAATCCTCTCAATAGATGCAGAAAAAGCACTTGACAAATTACAACATCCTTTCTTGATCAAAACTCTTCAGAGTTAGGGATAGAGGGTACATACCTCAATATCATAAAAGCCATCTATGAAAAACCTACAGCGAATATCATTCTCAATGGGGAAAAACTGAGAGCTTTCCCCCTAAGGTCAGGAACGCAGCAGGGATGTCCACTATCACCACTGCTATTCAACATAGTACTAGAAGTCCTAGCCACAGCAATCAGACAACAGAAAGAAATCAAAGGCATCGAAATGGGCAAAGAAAAAGTCAAACTCTCACTATTTGCAAATGATATGATACTTTATGTGGAAAACCAAAAAGACTCCACCCCAAAACTGCTAGAACTCATACAGGAATTCAGTCAAGTGGCAGGATATAAAATCAATGCACAGAAATCAGTGGCATTCCTATACACCAACAACAAGACAGAAGAGAGAGAAATTAAGGAGTCGATCCCATTTACAACTACACCCAAAACCATAAGATATCTAGGAATAAATCTAACCAAAGAGACAAAGGAACTGTACTCAGAAAACTATAAAATACTCATGAAAGAAATTGAGGAAGACACAAAGAAATGGAAAAACATTGTATGCTCATGGATTGGAAGAACAAATATTGTGACGATGTCAATGCTACCTAGAACAATCTACACATTCAATGCAATCCCCATCAAAATACCGTCACTTTTTTCAAAGAAATGGAACAAAGAATCGTAAAATTTGTATGGAACCAGAAAAGACCCCAAATAGCCAGGGGAATGTTGAAAAAGAAAAGCAAAGCTGGTGGCATCACAATTCCGGACTTTCAGCTCTATTACAAAGCTGTCATCATCCAGACAGTATGGTACTGGCACAAAAACAGACGCATAGATCAATGGAACAGAATAGAGACCCCAGAAATGGACCCTCAACTCTATGGCCAACTGATCTTTGACAAAGCAGGAAAGAATGTCCAATGGAATAAAGACAATCTCTTCAACAAATGGTGTTGGGACAATAGGACAGCCCCATGCAGAAGAATGAAACTGGACCATTTTCTTACACCACACACAAAAATAGACTCCAAATGGTTGAAAGACCTAAACGTGAGACAGGAGTCCATCAAAATCCTAAAGGCGAACACAGGTAGCAACCTCTACGACCTCAGCCGCAGCAACTTCTTCCTAGAAACATTGCCAAAGGCAAGGGAAGCAAGGGCAAAAATGAACTATTGGGATTTCCTCAAGATAAAAAGCTTTTGCACAGCAAAAGTAACAGCCCACAAAAGCAAAAGACAACCGACAGAATGGGAGAAAATATTTGCAAATGACATATCAGGTAAAGGGCTAGTATCCAAAATCTATAAAGAATTTATCAAACTCAACACCCAAAGAACAAATGATCCAATCAAGAAATGGGCAGAAGACATGAACAGACATTTTTCCAAAGAAGACATCCAAATGGCCAACAGACACATGAAAAAGTGCTCAACGTCGCTCAGCATCAGGGAAATCCAAATCAAAACCTCAATGAGATACCACCTCACACCAGTCAGAATGGCTAGAATTAACAAGTCAGGAAAGGACAGATGTTGGTGGGGATGTGGAGAAAGGGGAACCCTCCTACACTGTTGGTGGGAATGCAAGTTGGTGCAACCACTCTGGGAAACAGTATGGAGGTTCCTCAAACAGTTGAAAATAGAGCTACCATACGATCCAGCAATTGCACTACTGGGTATTTATCCCAAAGATACAAATGTAGGGATCCGAAGGGATACGTGCACCCCAATGTTTATAGCAGCAATGTCCACAATAGGCAAACTGTGGAAAGAGCCCAGATGTCCATCGACAGATGAATGGATAAAGAAGAAGTGGTATATATACACAATGGAATATTATGCAGCCATCAAAAGAATGAGATCTTGCCAGTTGCAACGATGTGGATGGAACTGGAGGGTGTTATTTTGAGTGAAATAAGCCAATCAGAGAAAGACATGTATCATATGAGCTCACTGATATGAGAAATTCTTAATCTCAGGAAACAAACTGAGTGTTGCTGGAGTGGTGGGGGGTGGGAGGGATGGGGTGGCTGTGTGATAGACATTGGGGAGGGTATGTGCTATGGTGAGTGCTGTGAATTGTGCAAGACTGTTGAATCAAAGATCTGTACTTCTGAAACAAATAATACAACTTATGTTAAGAAAAAAGAAAAAGAAGAAGATAGCAGGAGGGGAAGAATGAAGGGGAGTAAGTCGGAGGGGAGACGAACCATGAGAGACAATGGACTCTGAAAAACAAACTGAGGTTTCTAGAGGGGAGGGGGGTGAGGGGATGGGTTAGCCTGGTGATGGGTATTAAAGAGGGCACGTTCTGCCTGGAGCACTGGGTGTTATGCACAAACAATGAATCATGGAACACTACATCAAGAACTAATGATGTAATGTATGGTGATTAAGATAACAATAAAAAATTAAAAAATAATAAAAAATATATAAATGCATAAATTAGTCTAAATGTGAACCAATATTTAATGTTTGAATAAATTTGGTTTATTAAACCCATAAGTTTTTTACAGTAGTTGTGTAAGTAGTATGGAAATAGAGGAATGTTGGTTTAATGCTTAAATGTTAATTGTTTAATAAATTCATAAGGATAACAAACTTTAAAAAAAAACTAATGATTTAATGTATGGTGATTAATATAACAATAAAAAATAAAAAAATAAATAAATCTTAAAAATTAGAAAAAGAAGAAAGAGAATTGGAAAGATTTAAATAAATCTTAATAATGTCTTAATGTCTTGTGGGATTAAGGGATACATATAAATCAAAACATGTGACTTCGAAAGCCCAAAAAGTGGATAGAGGTAAAGAAGTTAAAGTCCTAAAGAACTTGCATTTGTAGGAAATAGCAAAACTATCCATTTGTATCAGCCTTAACACAGCCTAATATCAGAGTAACTACTGAAAATATAACTAACAACAAAAAGAAAATAATAAGTGGTAGGTTTAAACTCAAATGTACCAGTAATTACATTAAATATAAATGGACTACTCTATTTAGAAGACTAAAACAATCAAATTTGTATTAAAAACACCACAACTGCATGCTGATTATAAGAGACACACTTTAAGTACACAAAAGGTTGAAAGTAAAAAGGTCCAAAGATATATATCATGTAAGTTATTTTAATGTGTCTTTTAAGTTCTCTGTCTACTTGAAAGAGACCATAAGTAAAAATCATAGACAATTCTTTATGTGGTTTGTGGTGTAGTTAATACAAGAGAGAAAAATTTAAATTCCAGTTAGTGGATACTAATTCAAAATAAAGGCATTGGCCTTCCAACAAAAGATTACAAAACAAATGAAATGTTTTTTTTTTTTTTTTACTTTAAATCAATGTACTTGTTACAGCTGCCATAACAAAGGTAGTTTGTGATCTCTGCAAATACATTTGCATGTATTAATATGCATAAGGAGACAGAGAGAGGAGATGTAAGAGCAAAAATTAAGGTTAGCAAAAGTGACAAGGAAAACAGCATATCTGCCTTCCTATCTGGCTTCATGAACTGGTTTTTAGTTTTCTTGTAGAGAGACCAAAGCTATAGGATCTGTTTTCCAGAAAGATTTGAAGGGATTCTGGGCACAAGAAAATTATTATGGGGCATTGTAATAAATTGTAACCCAGAATAGGAAAGAATTCTCTCTGTCCCTCACCTTACAATGTAGGCCCAGCACTCTGAGGCTCAAAAGTCCATCAGTTTAGAGTACTTTGCCCAATAAGGCAGGGCACTGGCAAGACAGGAAACTACAGATTGCCTTGACAAGAAGGCTGTCAAGATGTATGGGCCTAATTGTTCCTCACACATGTAAAAGCTCCTTGGGGGGCTGCAAAGATAACTGGGAAAGATTGTGAAGCTTAAGATACTCCAGAGAAGAAAGGGATGAGTTCTTAAAAAATTGAGTTTTAAAATACTGGTTACTTTGTTTATAACTGTGGTCATTGTGTTACAGTAAGAAAATTGTAAGGTTCCTAGTTGCCTCCTCCTTGACAATTTTTTTCACCATTGTATGATGGAGAAATGTGGCCTCATAATTTTGGACATTAACTTAAGAATATCCTTGGAAAACTTTTTGTATGTATGTGAAAAGGATTTGTAGTTGATGCTGTGGCCTAGCTTCCACCTTCCCATATCCTCTTTTAGGTGGGAAGGACTCATTTTCCTAGCTGCTGAGAATGCTGCTATCTGAAAACCTTTATCTGTCCGCTCTTTCTTGGAATTCCCTCACCCATGGTCACACCCTTTTTCCAGGTCAGCTGTTGTCCAATGAATGAAAGTTATAAAGGTCCTGCTCTAGCCTCAATTTGGACAACACTGAAAGAACATCCCAGTTTCAGAGCACTGCTGAGTTCAGATGAGCCCTTTGTTGTGATAGCACTGCAGTCTAACATCTCCATCTGCTGTTATGCTTCCTGTCCTTCTGTCACAAGTACTGATTCCAAAAGCATTCCCTAATGAACTTCCTACACATCAATGTCTACCTCACTCTGCTTTTTTGGGCAAATTGTAACAGGTTTGTTCACTGACTTCCATCACTCTTTATAGTTTTGCAGGATATCAAAAGGGATTTAGCTTTATTGAGGGAGGGCACTGTGGCTCATTGTCATAGACCTATCTTCCAGACTGAGTGGCAAGATATCCTAGGGTTTCCCAGGGGGCATTTTAGAATGTTCATGAAACAGAGGAAAACATTTATTACCCATGGTTTTATCTCATTCTTGCACTAATAAACTGCCTTTGTTTTTGTGTTTTTATCTCTAGCATTTGTTCAAATTTATATTAGCTACACGTTTAGATAAAGGAAGAGAAAATTATTTAACTTAGATTGAAAATGGGGATTATTGTAGAATGTAAGACTGACTCAGAAAATCCAAGGAAAACAAAACAACTAAAATCCAGGAATGTGGAATGGGAGCAGTTCTGGGAATACTGATCTTGAGAGAAAAAAGAGGTTTTCCTTGATTTAGAATTTCAGATGCTTTTGCCTCTAAGTATGTATGGTTGGATATAATTCCATTCTCTTCTTCCTTTTCTACCCAAGAAACTTGATTGTGGTAAAATTGGAGCCTTCCTATGTGTTTTTTGAATTCTTGATGAAGATTTGCATTGGCTGGACCTGAGGTAACATTGTGACTCTAATAACTTAAGCTGTAGAATCTTTGACCCTCAGCTTGCTTTGTCCTTTTTGAGAGCCTGAGCTGCTTTCAGGTCAGGGAGAGACTCATAGCATGAAGATTTGTGTCACCTTTGGAAAGCCCAGGAAGCCCTTGGATTTACAGGCTCAGATGCAGTTTTGAATATATACCATACATCTGGAGAATTCATTTATTATTAATTTAATTATCATAAGTAGGAACAAGAGCTTAGAACAGAATCAAGAACCACTGATGATGGTTAAAATGAAAAAATACTGTCCATCAAGAGTTACCATTAAGAAAGTGAAAAGACAGGGTCGCCTGGGTGGCTCAGTTGGTTAAGTGTCTGCCTTCAGCTCAGGTCATAATCTCAGGGTCCTGGGATTGAGCCCTGTGTCAGGCTCCTTGCTCAGAGGAGAGCCTGCTTCTCCTCTCCCTCTGCCCCTCCCCCTCCCTGATACCCCCCCCTTGAGCTCATGCTCTCTCTCTCAAATAAATAAATAAAATCTTTAAAAAAAAAGTGAAAAGACAAATCACAAAGAGTAAACAATATTTTCAATACATGTATCTGTCAAAAGATTCATACCCAGAATATATAATGAATACCTACAAATTAATAAGACAGAAAACCTAATTAAATATGGGCAAAAGGTTTGAACAGACATGTCGAAAAGAGATTCAAATGGTCAATAAACATATCGAAAGGTGCTCAAAATTAATAGTCCTTCAGGGAAATCCAAATTAAAACCTCAAGATGAGCATACTACACAGCCACCTGAATGTATTGGCAAAGAATATGAAACTCATATGATGCTGGTAGGTGTGTAAATTGGTATAACAAAGTTAGAAAACTGTTTGATACCATATATTAAATATGGACATATGTATATCCTATGACCTTGCAATTCTACCCTTAGGTTTATACCACTAGAAGTTCATATATGTGGTGACCAAAAGACGTGTACAAAGCGTTTTAGTAGAACTATTCAAGCCAAAATTAAAAATAAGCCAAATATGCATCAGCAACAGAATGGAAAGTAAGATGTGTTCTATATATGTAATGAAGTACTAAATTGAAATGACAATAATCAAACTACAGTTACATGCATCAACACAGGTGAATCTCATTCAACATTATGCTGAGTGAAAGAAGCAAGACACAGAAGAGTATATATTGAAGAAGGATATAAATTTCAAAAACATGCCAAAAATACATATGATGGTGGGAAGATATAGTAACTGGAAAGAAACACAAGGGGGCTTCTTGGGGTTGTGATGGTTTCTTGTTTCTGATCTGGCTCCCCATTACATAGGTGTGTTTATTTTAAGAATATTAATTAAGTAATGATGATTCATTTATACTTCAATAAGGGGAGGGGGAAAACACTCCAGAGGGAGTTTTGTTCATGTTATGGGAAAAATACATTTTTTTTCCAATAAAGGAATGAGAAAGGAATACAGAAATAGCTCATTTGAGTTTGACTTCCTTAAAAAGGACTTTTTAATATGAAGGATACTCCATGGAATTTTGGGATTTTAAAAAAATCAAAGCCTAAGGATTATAACTCTTTTCAATCTTTCTATAATTAGTATTCAATCATGACTTCCGATTCTTGAGGCTGTTAGGCATGAATACTTTTCTTAAGCGAGATATTCATCTTGATTAATGAAGAAAAATTCAGCCATTTACATATGGCCCATTGTAGACTGTGATTTAGAGCAAGGGAGAGTCTCAAGGATGGATCATTGTTTGATAAATGAGGTAGTTATTTAACACTACATCTGCCTCATGATGCACAGACCCAGAGGGAAACGATGCAGGTGGTAGGTAGACATTAAACTTTCTCAGAAACTCACAAAGTTGAAAACTCTGAATAGAAACCTTGAGAAACTCTGGTTTACTATGAGAATGAAGGGGGCCAGTGAGATAAGCTTCTAGAAGGAGACCCCAGAGGGGGGAAGCTGAACTCAAAGTAATCCATTCTTAGGAGACCTATTCAGAGAAGACTAAGTCTACAGCAGACCATTTCCCCCACCTCCTTTTTTTGCTTTGAACATGTATGTAAAAGCTAGGAAACTGTTTCAGTTGACAAACATTAAAAACAAAATGGTTTTGTTTGAGCTACAGATTTCTATCTAAAGCCAAGAAGCAAGGTAATCAGCATTGGAGGGGCTCTACACTGTAGCTATGGCACTTCTCCAAAGCAGAGTGAGTCTCCAATGGAATGCAAGATAGAATTTCATAATTGTTTTTTCAGTGACTTTTGTATAGTCCTAGAAGCTAACATAGTCAAATGCTTATTTTTCAGATACAAATTACAATGATGCACCATAAATGTTTTCATCTCAACAATGGTCTTTAATAAATCTAGTGTGGTTTTCATCTTTGCAAAAAGAAATTTTACAAATAGAAATATCTTAATATTTTTGAAGCAATTTGTACTTTCTTTTGAATTTTTGCCATCTTTTAATATGACAGTGGCAAAAAAAATTCCTTCAGAGAATGAGAACAAAGAAAAATAAGATTGCTTTAGAGTTACCTTTACACTTTGGCCAGTAGACATGAAATCAGTGTGACAACTCAAAGGGAATGATGCCTCTCTGATACTTGTTTCCTTGGTGCTCTTCATGTGATGTCTGGGTCATTTTCATAGGACTTTCAGCATCTTCAGAGTAATTAATATATTTCTGGAGCCATCCTGATAACCAACAGTTGTCAGGTGTCACTAACAGTATTACTCCATCTTCTTTCTTACATTTTTTTTTAAAGATTTTATTTATTTATTTGAGAGAGAGAGAGCATGAGTAGGAGCAGAGGGAGAAGCAGACTCCCCACTGAGCAGGGAGCCGGACATGGGACTCGATCCCAGGACCCTGAGATCATGACCTGAGCTGAAAGGAGAAGCTTAATCGACTAAGCCACCCAGGCGCCCTCCATCTTCTTTCTTAATAAACATGAATTCCCGGGGTTCAAGAAAGCTTGAAACCCATTTAGCTCCCAGAATTGTGGGAAATTTGATAGCCTTCAAAATGAAAGTGGCATCTTGGAAGCGAGCGATGCACTATTCCTTGCCTGGTTCAAAGGAAGACATTTTGATAAAGGCTTATATAAGTAAAAATTCTTCCTTCATTTCAACAATTTTATAATTCCCTTAAAATTTGGACTCTCTTACCCATCATTCAACAACACAGGCCCCATTCTTACTAGACTGTGAAGTTATTTTGTTGGTGTTGTTGTTTGGAAAAAGCTTTCTCTTCTTCCTTTACTGTTAAAAACTTTGTTCCTCTGAAACCAATAATACATTATATGTTAATTGAGTTTAAATAAAAAATGTTAAAAAAAAATAAAACCTGATCCTGACACTTAGTGAAGCACAGTTTATTTAACTGCCCTGAGCCTCAGTTTCCCCTCCATAGAAAGAGGATAATGATATCTATGTGGCAGAGTAATATGAGGAGTAAACAACATGATATATTTAAAATTGTCAGTCCAGTGGCTGTCACATAATAAATGCTCAGTAAATAGGAGTTGCCTATTTTAATTAGATAGATTCTTTTGTACATGATTCTTTGATGATTGTTTAGTTTAAGTTTGTCCAATAAGGTAGCCACTAGTCACATACGGCTGTTGAGCACTTAAAATGTAGCTAGTCAGAATTGGGATGTGCTGTGTTAAATACATAGCAGCTTTCAAGGACTTCAAATGAGCTAAAAAACATAAAATATTCCATTAATACATGTGTATATTAAATACATATTTGAATTATAATATTTTGCATATGTTAGGATAAATAAAATATATTTTTAGGGGGAAAAAAAACTTTGTTCCTGGACTACAGGGTTGAAAGTGGGTATCTCAGGTCTACATCCAATCATCTCAGTAATTGGAGCAAGGGTGGACACATGATCCAAGAAAGGTCAATCACAATCTTTCTTAGGATTAATATATTTTCTGAGGTTTCCAAGACATGAGGATATGAAACTAGGGCTGCTAGCAGATATGTGGAAAAGCCAAGTAGAGGCAATCTTCATACAGAGACAGAAGGAATCTTGTGTTTTTGAGTCTCTGGCTAAAGACCCCAGGCTCTGATTCTTGTATTTGTCTTTCAGGTCTATGAATTGCTCAAATATGCTCCAGAGTTTTGTGAATGAAGGGATTCTCTTTTTGCACAAGCCATTTAGAGTTGGTTTCTCTCACTAGGAACCAAAAAAGTCCTAATGAATAAAAGGACATTATCAAGAGTAATAGGAGGGCCAAGAACTGCCAATTGCTCTCTTGGAGCTATTTATTTTCATCATGTTATCCAAATATACTCTCTTCTTTGTATGGGACCTTGGTGACTGGGCAGTGCTTCTCAAATTTCGGGGTGCTTTCAGAAGTTAAAGATTTGCTTCCCCACCCCCACTCCCCCACCAAGTACCTTTCTGCTGTCTAATAGTTTAATACCATAATGTTTTTTTAATAGATTTAGGGGTTTCTCTGGATTAAATTTTTATTTACCAGTTTCACAGGTGTTTCTATGATTACAAAAGTAATATATTTTCTTTGTAAAAGGTGCATAGTTTACTGAGAAGCATAAAATAAATCCTTGTAATTCTATCATTCAGAAATAACATCTGGTAATATTTCAGTGTGTAGCCTTTCATACTTTTTCTATGCATACACACATATGCATATCACAAAAAACTGAATCATGGTGTAATCATGCAATTTTCACTTGATCATCTTTCTAAATCAAAACTATCATCTTCATGAATAGTTTCATTGAAATCTATTTTATGGATATTGCCCAATATAATAAACTTGTACCCATTTTTTTGCCTTTTGACCCCCTTCCCTCATTTCTCCCACCCCTCACCCCCTATCTCTGGCAACCACCAATCCGTTCTCTGTATCTTGAGCTTGTTTTTTATTTGTTTTTTAGATTCCACATATAAAGGAGATCATATGGTATTTGTCTTCCTCTATTTCATTTAGCATATTGCTCTTGAGGTCCTTCCATGTTGTTACAAATGACAAGATTTCTTTTTTTATGGCTGAATAATATCCCATTGTATAAAATTCCACATCTTCTTTATCCATTCATCCATCAATGGACACTTAGGTGTTTCCATATCTTAACTTGTAAACAATGTTGCAATGAGCATGGGGGTACATGTATCTTTTCAAATCAGTGGTTTCCTTTTCTTTGCATAAATACTCCAAAGTGGAATTGTCGGGTCATATGATAGTTCTATTTTTAAATTTTTGAGGGACCTTCATACTGTTTCATAGTGGTTGTACAAATTTACATTCCCGCCAACAGTGAATAAGAGTTCCTTTTTATCCACATCCTCACCAACACTTGTCTTTTTCATAATAACCATTCTAAAAGATGTGATGTGATATCTTGTTGTGGTTTTGATATACATTTCCCTGGTGATTGATGATGTTGAGCATCTTTTTATGTACCTGTTGACCATTTGTATGTCTTCTTTGGGAAAATGTCTATTTAGATCTGTTCATTTTTTAATTGGATTTTTTTCTTTCACGATTGATTTGTATGAATTCTGTATATATTTTGGATATTAGCCCCTTACTAGATATATGATTTCCAAATATCCCCCCCATTTGGTAGGTTGCTTTTTCATTTTGTTGATGGTTCCCCTGCTGTACAGTGCTTTTTAAATATCAAATGTGACAAGATATGTGCATTATGATCTTGATTGGCACAAAGAAAATAGTCACAACATCTGCTATATTCTAGATGCTGTGTTAGGCAGGAGTCTGATGAATTTTAAAAATGATTTCAGATCTCAAGTTACTTTCACTCAGAGGTTTCTTTTATAAAAAGAATATCATATATTGAATTTATTATTAATTAAAGTAAGAATGGCTGATACAAACTGAGTAATTTGGAAATTAAAGAAGGGACAATAATTATGGGCTGGGAAAACTAAAGAGATGTGGATTTTGAGCAGTGTCCTGAAAACCAGAAAGACTCGGTTTGTGCAAAAGGAGCAGGGGTTCCAGAAAAAAGAAACAGCGACAAAGACTCTGAAAAGAAAGAATGTAGGTCTGTGTGCCTAGAGTGGAAGCTTGATGAAGAAAACATTAATCCTATACCATTAACCATTTGATCCTGTTTTGTCTCTTTACTGATCATCCTTTCCAATTGTGATTTCTTAATGGATTTGGATGTGAGAGTGAGAAGAGAGAGCTAACCATTCCATCTGGAGTTCTCCTTGACACATGGTCCCTAAAAGCATTTTGTATGCTCCTTTTCTCTGTGGCATCCATGGGCTTCACTTCTGATCATTCATCAAAGTAAGGGGCCATCTGCTCAGTGCTCCATCTGCTCCATGAATGAAATGAAGGCATGTGTTATGTGGCTCTATTCCAGCTTCCCGTTCTTTACATCTGCTGTGCACCTTTGAACAGCCCATGGGGCATAGCTGATGTCTCACCTTACTACAAGGTGCATGACCCTTTTTGCTTCCAGTCCTACTTTACTTTGAAAAATACCTGCACCTCATGCTGTTCAGGTGTTATTGTAGAAACCCTTACCATACACCAAGCCACTAGTGGTTTACATTTCTTTGGCAGTAACCCATTTTACCAATGAAAGGTACTAAAACCTTTCATTAAAGGAAATTCAACATTTCAACCAATTCTTTTATTACAGGAAGAAAAACAACTTTCAATTTATGTATCCCAATCCTTTTGAAGTACATTATTGACATTTGCTAACCAATCTCCTGTATATCCTTGGGCTCCTCACCTCACAAGAGAAGGTTTAAAGCTAGAACAACCTTGAAACTAGAGTCTAGAATGAATGAAAATAGGCCTAGGAATGAAGTCACAGAACTAGAAAGAATATTGCAAAGACCTTCCAAAAACTGTGAGTGCATGTGTGTGTATGTGTGTGTATATTTGAAAATGTAATTGACAAATGCTCTTTTCTTCCAAACTAGAGAACCAGAGAAAGACCTGTAGTTGACTAAGAGGAAGAAATTTTTAATTTTATATTTGTATAGAAAAAAATCATTTTTCCAAGATTTTTTGTGTTCTAGATAAGTAAAAGTGGGCAAGTACTTAGCTTCTCTGATCCTCACATTGCTAATCTGTAAATTGGTGATAATAAACACCTGCATGAAAGATTGTTTATAAAGAACTAAATATTGAGCTTCATGCCTATGATGTAGTAAGTCCTCAAATAGTTATCACAGTGCCTGGAATGTAGTAGGAACTCAGTAATTATCCCTTGTTTGAAAGAATAAATGAGTGAATGAAAATGATATGTAGAAATCTTCTTATCTTCCAGGCACAGAGTTGGTATAATTTGGTGACTCTTAGGCTCCAAGAAAGATATACTTTCACCATCATTTCTGTAGTGATTATAGCTCTTTGCTTAGCCTGATATGAAAACTTTATGAAACATAAAAGCTAGACCACAGAAACAGTCTTAACATCTAAGTGACACTGGTAACATTCCTAAGACCTTTAGGGGCTGGAATCATTCCTTTTCAGAATTTCAAACAAAAAGTAAGTCTCTGAGAGAAATTAGTGAACAGAAAACAAAGGCTTAATTAAGGGTTTACCTGGGGCAGTGAAAAAGGCAGGTAAACAGAATTGAAATAGATGATATTTTTAATACCTTTATTGAGATATTACTGATGTATAATAAACTGCATAATTTGACTGGTTTTGACATATGTATATATGCATGAAATCATCAACATAATCAAGAGAGTTGGATCAAGCATATCAATCACTCACAATAGTGTCCTGTTGCTCCTCTACAGCCCTTCTCTCTCCTCTCCCTCTTTCTCTGGCAATCCAGTGGGAATTTTTTCTATTACTACATGTTATTTAGATTTTCTAGAGTTTTATACAAATAGAGTTATACTGTGCACATTCTTCTTATTGTCTGGCTTCTTTCATTCAGCATAGTTATTTTTAGATTCATTCTATTGTTGCATTTATCAGGTTCATTCCTTTTTATTTGAGTAGTATTCCATTCATTGTATGACTATAACATATATTGTTTGTCCATTTACCTAATGGACATTTGGGTTGTTTCCTAATTTTGACTATTATAAAAAACTGCTATGAATATTTGTATACAAGTCTCTATGATATATGCTCTCATTTCTACTTAGGAGTAAAATGGCTGGATAATGGTAGATATATGTTTAACTTCTTAAGTTTCCAAACTGTCTTCTGAAATGGTTCCACATTTTGCATATCCACCAGTGGTTCCCAGTTCCTCCATATCCTCACTAATCCTTCTATAGTCATTCTTTTTAGTTTTAGCTGTTCTAATAGGTGCCTCGTGATATGAAGTTAATTTGAATTTTCCTAATGACTAATGATGTTGAACATCATTCATGCACTTATAAGCCATATGTATATTTTGGTAGTGTTTTGTTCAGATCTTCTGCTCATTTTTTATTGGGTTGTTTGTTTTCATAGTGTTGAATTTTAAGCGTACTTTACAGGTTTTGGATACAATTTCTTTATGAGATTTATGATTTGCAAATATTTTCTCCTGGTTGGTGGCTTGTCTTTTGCATGTTTTTAACAGTGTCTTTCAAAGAGTAGAAGTATTTAATTCTAATGGACTACAGTTTGTCAACTTTTTGTGTGTTTGTTTGATGAATTATTCTTTGGTGTCCTAAGAAATTTTTTTCTTCAGAGATTTCTATGGTTTTAGAATTTACATTTAGGTCTAGGATTCTTTTTAAATTTGTGTAGGTGGTAAAACGTGTGGATCACAGTCATGCTTGGCATTTGGGTATCCAGTTGCTCTAATAGCACTTGTTGAATAGTATCCTCTCTCCACAGAATTGTGTTGTCATCTTCATAGAAAATCACTTGTCTATAAATATGTGGATGTACTTCTGGATTCTATTCTTTTCCATTGACCTGTTTTTCTGTCATTATGCCAATACCATACTGTCGTGATTAATCTAGCTGTAAAGTAAGTCTTTGGTTTAAAGACTTTATTCTTCTCTTCTGAAGATGTATTATATGGGTATTTTATATTCTTTGTAATTCCATTTGAATTACACAGCCAATTTGACACTTTAAAAATATATAGGATTCTGAATCTGTTGACTCTATAGACCAATTTGAGAAGAACTAACATCTTGACTATTTTGAATATCTGTACCTACAAACACAATATATTTCTTCCATTTATTTGAGTCTTCTTTTATTTCTTTCATCAAAGTTTTGCAGTTCTTAGCATACAGGCTTCATAAATCTTTTGTCAGCTTTATTCCTAAGTATTTCATATTTTCTTATGCTATTATGAATTATATATCTTTTAAACTTGAATTTCTGAGTTTTATTTCTAGTACATCGGAATAAAATTAATTTTTTTGAGAGAGAGAGAGAATGTGAGCAGCAGGGGAGGGCCAGAGGGAGAGGGAGAGAGAGAATCTTAAGCAGGTTCCATGCCCAGCACAGAGCCTGACGTGGGGCTCAGTCTCACAATTCTGAGATCATGACCTGAGCCAAAATCAAGAGTTGGGTGCTCAACCAACTGAGCCACCCAGGCACCCCACTTTTTGATATTGGTTTGTATACTTTAATCTTGGTATGCTCACTTATTAATTCTAGTAGCTTTTCATATATTTCATTGGACTCTCCACATAGAGACTATGTTATCTGTGAATATAGTTTTATTTCTTCCTTTCCTATCTGGATGCCTTTTACCTATTTTTCTTACCATATTTTACCGACTAGAAGCTCCAGTATAATGATGAATAGAAGTGATAGAGCAGGCATTTGTGCCTTATTCTTGAACTTAGGGGAAGATATTTAGTTTTTCATCATTAAGGATGATGTTAGCTATAGGGCTTTCATAGATGCCCTTCATCAAATTGAGAAATTTCTCTTTTGTTACTAGTTTACCGAGAGTTTTGTTGAGGAGTGAAATGGATTTTGTCAAGTGCTTTTCCTGCAGCTGAGATGATTGATTTTTCTGTAATTTAATATGAATTACATTGATTAATTTTATATGTAAAACCAACCTTGCATTCATGAAATAAACTCTACTTGTTAATAATATATTATCTTTTTTTTTTTGGTATGGTTTCATTTACTTGGATAAAGTATTATTTAGAATTTTTGCATCTTTGTTCATAAATGATATTAGCCTATCATTTCCTTTGCTTATGTCTTTTTCTGATTTGGTATTCAAGGAATACTGGAATTGGGAGTAGAGCTCAGGGTAGAGCATTTGACTGCAAGAAATATTGGAATCAAATAATTTGGAAAGTATTCTCTCCTCTTCAATTTTCTGTAAGAGTTTGTGCAGAGTTGGTATTATTTCTTTCTTTAATGTTTGGTAGAATTCACCAGATCAACAACTTAAATGAAATGGACGAATTCCTTGAAAGACATAAACTACCAAAGCTCATTCAAGGAGAAATAGATAATCTGATTAGCCCTAAATCTAATGAAGACATTGAATTTGTAGTTAAAAATCTTTCTGTAAAGATTATGACTGGACTCCATGAGTATAGTTTTCTTCATTTTTCTTGTACTTGGAATTAACTGAGCTTCTCAGATCTTTGGATTTACAGTTTTCATCAGATTTTTTTAAATGGCAATTATTTCTTCAAGTACTTTTTCTTCGTCTCCCCACCCCTCTTTCAGAAACACCCATATTAGGCTGAAGTTGTCCTACAGCTCACTGATGCTACTTTATTTATGTTTTTTTTCTCTATGTGCTTTATCTTGGATGGTTTCTATTACTTTACTTTCAAGTTTACTTATCTTTCCTTCTGCAAGATCCTATCTGCTGTTAATCGCATCCAGTGTACTTTTCATCTTAGACTCCTTTTGTTTTCATCACTAGAAGCTTGATTTGATTTTTTAAAATTTCTTTTATGTTTCTACATAACTTTTTGAACATATGGAATGCAGTTACAATAACCATTTTTATATCCTCTTCAGCTAATTCAAATATCTGTATCAGTTCTGTGTCAATTTCAATAGATTGTCTTCTCTCCTTATTGTGGATTGTATTTTCCTGTTTCTTTGCATGCCTGGTAATTTTTTTTTTTTTTACCAGGGGCCAGACATTTTGAATTTTATATTTTGGGGTACTGGATATTTTTGTATTTCCATAATATTCTTGAGCTGTCTTTTGGGATGCAGTTAATTTACTTATAAATAGTTTGATGTTTTTGGATACTTTTAAGATTTGTTAAAAGGGAACAGGGTGTTAGGATGCATTGATCAGTATTCCAATGAGTACTCAGAGAGGACAATTTAAAATTCTTTGGAGTTCTCTCTCTGTGCAGTTCTATGTTCTCTGGTTCACTGTTTTGTGACCATGAGCTGCTTTGATCTCCCTGGATTCTCAGCTCTATCTCCTCAACTCAGTGAGTCTCCTGGACTCTACCTGAATTCTCTGTCTGGCAACTTCCACAAAGTGGAAATCTGAGATAATTGTAGGGCTCACCTTGTTCACTTTCTGCTTCTCAGGGATCATTGTCCTCTGTTGCCAGTGTATTGAGAATCATTGTTTCATATTTTACCTGGCTGTTTTGGTTGTTCCACAGGGGAGGGTAAATATTTTTCCTATTGTTCTACCTAGGTAGGAAGTGCAGATTTTGAGACATGATATTTAAAAGCAGTATAGCATGTGCTGAGGGGGTTTAACAGTCCATATTGACTCTAAACCCTTTTCTATTCCAGTGTATATCCCAGATTTGACATCATCTTTTACACACAGAGGCTCACTACAGGAATGACTGTCAAAAAGAACAAGTGATTCTCATTCACCACCCTCATCCCCTGCAATAGATACTTTAGAAAAGGGAAACTCATTAGAGAGGTAGGGGGAAGAATTGTGGAGCCCCCACCAGCCCCCCACCAAAAATCAGGCCACCATTCCTTTGGTTCTTATAGTTTCTACAGAATTACAGAATATCCATAACCTGATATTGTGGAGTTGACTTGTGTCCCAATTCTTATAACAGGAGTTCCTGTCACCTCTGGTTCTTATCTTATGGAGCCACAGGCACAGGCCACAGGCATCTGATTCCCTTCATGGAGATTTTTCTCTTTTCTTTCTCTTCAAGTTTCTGCCTACCACTTTAGGACTGCAGTATTTTAAAAAAGCTAAACAAAAACACCTTTTTTAAAAGCTATTTTTTTCCATATAGAACTTGATAACCCATCAGATGGAGCTCAGACCTCAGAAACACAGGTGTCTCTGTATTTAATCAGCCCCTGAGGGGCGATTCCGGTGCGTGTTAAGCTTTGAAAACCATGGCTGTGGTCAATCACAGGCATCACAGAGCAGAGCCCTAGTTACCCCTGCTGACACTGGCTAAAGGGGTGAATTTGTTCAGCATCCAGGCATAAGACTATTTCTATGGATGATTCTTAACACTGCACTTTTACTTGAAGTTTTCCCATGTATTGTTCAGAACTTTTTTAGGTTTTGAAACATGGGCCCCATTCTTTAAGTGATTGTGCTGATAAGTGGGTATATAGACTGATAAGGATGGTCTACAGCATTACAAAATAAGACCCGTGAGGAAAGATGAGACACAATGCAACTCTCTCACCTAGAAAACTGCTCAGAGGAGATTTAAGAGCATATAGCTCCATATTGTGAGACCAAACACCCAAGCTGTTCTCCCTCTTCCTGCAGAGCAGTACAGAAGGGAAAAAACTGTGATAGAAAAGAATCTGATAAATGCAAAAGATATAATGGAAACTGTGTGCTTAATATCTAAACCATCTCAGAGAAAAGACGGATTCTTTTTAATCTGGCCTGAAATCAAGAGAATTGTTCCTATGAATCTTGGGAGAAGTTGGCTTAATCAGTAAATGGAAGATGTGACTGAGCTTATATTTCTGCTGGTAACAAGATAGAGATATAAGTAAACTCATACCTCCCAAATATTTTTTCCTGCAAAAGGGATTTCTTTTAACCCCCTATATATATATATATATATATATATATATATACTTTCCCTGCATTATGAGTATATTTGGATGCAACCCTAATTCCTCTGATTTATGTTAGGTGACATTATAGTCCTATTATGTTTATGTTTATATTCAGAATAAATAACATGTTATTGGCAATTTAATGCATACATTTAAGTTATTCAGATCCATAGAAACAAAGCACAATCATTTTTGTACTAAGGTAACAGCATCCCAGTGCCTCTCCCTGCTTCCATCTCTACTACTGTCCCCAACTCATTCTCCACATGGCAGACCATATGATGTCTTTATGCTTATTTTTGGATAGCAGTATACACATTTTTTTTAAACTCATAAATACAGAGATAAATTTTAGAAAGAAAAATAGTTAAAATGGTTGAAAGTATTTCTTTGGAGTAGAAATCGGTGTGGAGATGATTTTTTTTCTTATTATTATAATATAATTTCTGCAAAACCATTTGGCATTTTATGCATATGTAAGGGTTTTATTTGATAAAGTAGCCTTTTTCTCAAGACACACAGCTAGAAATGGTTCATCCCTGAGGAAGTTGTTCACTACCATCCTTCCACATTTATCTCGGGGTTGCCCTAGAATTATCCTTCTCAAAGGCTGTTTTTTCAGCTTTTCCTTCAATTCCATAAGTCTCTAAAGTTTTGCCACAAACTTCTTTGTAGTTGGGGTCAATTTCAGTTTTGCTTGCAACCAAAGAACCCTGACTGATACATCTACTGAGATGAGCATCTTATCTCTCATTTGCATCTTCCCAGTGGATCCCTATTGCCTATACAACAGTAGAAGGGCCTTGGCTGTCATACAAGGGCCTCCATGACCAGGTTTCTCTTTGCCTTCACATTTCTGTCACCACTCTTATTTCTAGGGTTGCCCATCTGCTCACGGTTAGCTGGAAACCATATGGATTTGCTGGACTCTTCCTCTCTCCTGGAGCATATCCCCTTTCTTTTGTCATTTGGCCGGTTGTTTTTTACTTTCTACGCTTGGATCAAGCATAATCTCCTCCAGAAAACATCACTGAATTCTTCAGTGTGCTCCGTTAGAGCTTTCTATATACCTTTCATTATTACTCACTGTCAAAGATTGATTCTTCTTTCACATATCTGTCTTCTCCAGACTATAAATTCATCAAGAGCATAGTCGCATTTATTTTTATATGTTAATTCCTCACGCATCAACTAACATTCAAACCAATAAATATTTTACGAACCGAAATGGATATTGCTAATCATAAAAGGGTCAAATTTTACGCCACATAATAGCTTCCTTCAGTATTTGAAAATCTGCAGATTATGATTTTTTTATTTTATATTGTTATGTTAATCACCATACATACATCATTAGCTTTTGATGTAGTGTTCCATGATTCATTGTTTGTGCATAACACCCAGTGCTCCACACAGAACGTGCCCTCTTTAATACTCATCACCAGGCTAACCCATCCCCCCACCCCCCTCCCCTCTAGAAACCTCAGTTTTGTTTTTCAGAGTCCATCATCTCTCATGGTTCGTCTCCCCCTCCGACTTACTCCCCTTCATTCTTCCCTTCCTGCTATCTTCTTCTTTTTTCTTTTCTTAATATATGTTGCATTATTTGTCTCAGAAGTAGAGATCTGTGATTCAACAGTCTTCCACAATTCACAGTGCTCACCATAGCACATACCCTCCCCAATGTCTAGCACCCAGCCACCCCATCCCTCCCACCCCCCACCACTCCAGCAACCCTCAGTTTGTTTCCAGAGGTTAAAAATTCCTCATATCAGCAGGGTCATATGATACATGTCTTTCTCTGATTGACTTATTTCACTCAGCATAACACCCTCCAGGTCCATCCATGTCATTGCAAATGGCAAGATTTCATTCCTTTTTATGGCTGCATAATATTCCATTGTGTATATATACCACTTCTTTATCCATTCATCTGTCGGTGGACATCTTGGCTCTTTCCACAGTTTGGCTATTGTGGACATTGCTGCTATAAACATTGGGGTGCACGTACCCCTTCAGATCCCTACATTTGTATCTTTGGGATAAATACCCAGTAGTGCAATTGCTGGATCGTATGGTAGCTCTATTTTCAACTGTTTGAGGAACCTCCATACTGTTTCCCAGAGTGGTTGCACCAACTTGCATTCCCACCAACAGTGTAGGAGGGTTCCCCTTTCTCCGCATCCCCACCAACATCTGTTGTTTCCTGACTTGTTAATTCTAGCCATTCTGACTGGTGTGAGGTGGTATCTCATTGAGGTTTTGATTTGGATTTCCCTGATGCCGAACGATGTTGAGCACTTTTTCATGTGTCTGTTGGCCATTTGGATGTCTTCTTTGGAAAAATGTCTGTTCATGTCTTCTGCCCATTTCTTGATTGGATCATTTGTTCTTTGGGTGTTGAGTTTGATAAATTCTTTATAGATTTTGGTTACTAGCCCTTTATCTGATATGTCATTTGCAAATATTTTCTCCCATTCTGTCGGTTGTCTTTTGGTTTTGTGGACTGTTTCTTTTGCTGTGCAAAAGCTTTTTATCTTGATGAAATCCCAACAGTTCATTTTTGCCCTTGCTTCCCTTGCCTTTGGCGATGTTTCTAGGAAGAAGTTGCTGCAGCTGAGGTCGAAGAGGTTGCTACCTGTGTTCGCCTTTAGGATTTTGATGGACTCCTGTCTCACGTTTAGGTCTTTCAACCATTTGGAGTCTATTTTTGTGTGTGGTGTAAGGAAATGGTCCAGTTTCATTCTTCTGCATGGGGCTGTCCTATTGTCCCAACACCATTTGTTGAAGAGACTGTCTTTATTCCATTGGACATTCTTTCCTGCTTTGTCAAAGATCAGTTGACCATAGAGTTGAGGGTCCATTTCTGGGGTCTCTATTCTGTTCCATTGATCTATGTGTCTGTTTTTGTGCCAGTACCATACTCTCTGGATGATGACAGCTTTGTAATAGAGCTGGAAGTCCGGAATTGTGATGCCACCAGCTTTGCTTTTCTTTTTCAATATTCCTCTGGCTATTCGGGGTCTCTTCTGGTTCCATACAAATTTTAGGATTCTTTGTTCCATTTCTTTGAAAAAAGTGGATGGTATTTTGATGGGAATTGCATTGAATGTGTAGATTGTTCTAGGTAGCATTGACATCTTCACAATGTTTGTTCTTCCAATCCATGAGCATGGAACGTTTTTCCATTTCTTTGTGTCTTCTTCAATTTCTTTCATGAGTATTTTATAGTTTTCTGAGTACAGATCCTTTGCCCCTTTGGTTAAATTTATTCCTGGGTATCTTATGGTTTTGGGTGCAATTGTAAATGGGATCGACTCCTTGATTTGTCTCTTTTCTGTCTTGTTGTTGGTGTATAGGAATGCCACTGATTTCTGTGCATTGATTTTATATCCTGCTACTTGACTGAATTCCAGTATGAGTTCTAGCAGTTTTGGGGTGGAGTCTTTTGGGTTTTCCACGTACAGTATCATATCATCTACGAAGAGTGAGAGTTTGACTTCTTCTTTGCCGATTTGGATGCCTTTGATTTCTTTTTGTTGTCTGATTGCTGTGACTAGGACTTCTAATACTATGCTGAATAGCAGTGGTGATAGTGGACATCCCTGACGTGTTCCTGACCTTAGGGGAAAAGGTCTCAGCTTTTCTCCATTGAGAATGATACTCGCTGTAGGTTTTTCATAGATGGCTTTTATGATATTGAGGTATGTACCCTCTATCCCTATTCTCTGAAGAGTTTTGATCAAGAACGGATGCTGTACTTTGTCAAATGCTTTTTCTGCATCTATTGAGAGGATCATATGACTCTTGTTCTTTCTGTTGTTAATGTATTGTATCACGTTGATTGATTTGCGGATGTTGAACCAAACTTGCAGCCCAGGGATAAATCCCACTTGGTCATGATGAATAATCCTTTTAATGTACTGTTGGATACTATTGGCTAGTATTTTGGTGAGAATTTTTGCATCCATGTTCATCAAGGATATTGGTCTGTAATTCTCCTTTTGGATGGGGTCTTTGCCTGGTTTGGGGATCAAGGTAATGGTGGCCTCATAAAATGAGTTTGGAAGTTTTCCTTCCATTTCTATTTTTTGGAACAGTTTCAGGAGAATAGGTATTAATTCTTCTTTAAATGTCTGATAGAATTCCCCTGGGAAGCCATCTGGCCCTGGGCTTTTGTTTGTTGGGAGATTTTTGATGACTGCTTCAATTTCCTTAGTGGTTATAGGTCTGTTCAGGTTTTCTATTTCTTCCTGGTTCAATTTTGGTAGTTGATAAATCTCTAGGAATGCACCCCTTTCTTCCAGGTCATCTAATTTGCTGGCATAGAGTTGCTCATAATATGTTCTTATAATTGTTTGTATTTCTTTGGTGTTGGTTGTGATCTCTCCTCTTTCATTCATGATTTTGTTGAGTTGGGTCATTTCTCTTTTCTTTTTGATAAGTCTGGCCAGGGGTTTATCAATCTTGTTTATTCTTTCAAAGAACCAGCTCCTACTTCCGTTGATCTGTTCTACTATTCTTTTGGTTTCTATTTCATGGATTTCTGCTCTGATCTTTATTATTTTCCTTCTCCTGCTGGGTTTAGGCTTTATTTGCTGTTCTCTCTCCAGCTCCTTTAGATGTAGGGTTAGGTTGTGTATTTGAGACCTTTCTTGTTTCTTGAGAAAGGCTTGGATTGCAATATACTTTCCTCTCAGGACTGCCTTTGCTGTATCCCAAAGATTTTGAACAGTTGTGTTTTCATTTTCATTGGTTTCCATGAATTTTTTAAATTCTTCTTTAATTTCCTGGTTGACCCATTCATTCTTTAGTAGGATGCTCTTTAGTCTCCATGTATTTGAGTTCTTTCTGACTTTCCTCTTGTGATTGAGTTCTAGTTTCAAAGCACTGTGGTCTGAAAATATGCAGGGAATGATCCCAATCTTTTGGTATCGGTTGAGACCTGATTTGTGACCTAGGATGTGATCAATTCTGGAGAATGTTCCATGGGCACTAGAGAAGAATGTGTATTCTGTTCTTTTGGGATGGAATGTTCTGAATATGTCTGTGAAGTCCATTTGGTCAAGTGTTTCATTTGAAGTCTTTATTTCCTTGTTGATCTTTGCTTAGATGATCTGTCCATTTCAGTCAGGGGGGTGTTAAAGTCCCCCACTATTATTGTATTATTGTCAATGTGTTTCTTTGCTTTTGTTATTAATTGCCTTATATAATTGGCTGCTCCCATGTTAGGGGCATAGATATTTATAATTGTTAGATCTTCTTGTTGCATAGACCCTTTAAGTAAGATACAGTGTCCTTCTTCATCTCTTATTACAGTCTTTGGTTTAAAATCTAATTTGTCTGATATAAGAATTGCCACCCCAGCTTTCTTTTGGTGTCCATTAGCATAGTAAATGGTTTTCCACCCCCTTACTTTCAATCTGCTGGTGTCTTTGGCTCTAAAATGAGTCTCTTGCAGACAGCATATCGATGGGTCTTGTTTTTTAATCCAATCTGATAGCCTGTGTCTTTTGATTGGGGCATTGAGCCCATTTACATTCAGGGTAACTTTTGAAAGGTATGAATTTAGTGCCATTGTATTGCCTGTAAGGTGACTGTGACTGTATATTGTCTGTGTTCCTTTCTGATCTATGCTGCTTTTAGGCTCTCTCTTTGCTTAGAGGATCCCTTTCAATATTTCTTTTAGGGCTGGTTTTGTGTTTGCAAATTCCTTTAGTTTTTGTTTGTCCTGGAAGCTTTTACCTCTCCTTCTATATTCAATGACAGCCTAGCTGGATATAGTATTCTTGGCTGCATATTTTTCTCGTTTAGTGCTCTGAAGATATCATGCCAGTCCTTTCTGGCCTGCCAGGTCTCTGTGGATAGGTCTGTTGCCAATCTAATGTTTCTACCATTGTAGGTTACATATCTCTTCTCCTGAGCTGCTTTCAGGATTTTCTCTTTGTTCTGAGACTCGTATGTTTTACTATTAGATGTTGGGGTGTTGACCTATTTTTATTGATTTTGAGAGGGGTTCTCTGTGCCTCCTGGATTTTGATGTCTGTTTCCTTCCCCACATTAGGGAAGTTCTCTGCTACAATTTGCTCCAATATACCTTCAGCCCCTCTCTCTCTTTCTTCTTCTTCTGGGATCCCAATTATTCTAATGTTGTTTCATCTTATCATATCGCTTATCTCTCGAATTCTGCCCTCGTGATCCTGTAGTTGTTTATCTCTCTTTTTCTCAGCCTCTTTATTTTCCATCATTTGGTCTTCTATATTGCTGATTCTCTCTTCTGCCTCATTTATCCTAGCAGTTAGTGCCCCCATTTTTGATTGCACCTCATTAATAGCCTTTTTGATTTTGACTTGGTTAGATTTTAGTTCTTTTATTTCTCCAGAAAGAGTTTCTCTAATAACTTCCACGCTTTTTTCAAGCCCAGCTAGTATCTTTAAAGTCATGATTCTGAACTCTAGGTCCAACATTGTACTAATGTCTGTATTGAGTAGGTCCCTGGCAGACGGTACTACCTCTTGTTCTTTTTGCTGAGGTGCTTTATTTTCATCTTGTCATTTTGTCCAGAGGAGAATAGATGAATGAGAGACCAAAATGCTAACAGGTTAACAATGTCCCCAGCAAATATACTCTATCCAACTCAGAAAAGACCTGAAACCAGGGGAAAAGAAAGGGAAAGAAAGAAAAAAGAAAGAGAAAAAGAAGAAAAAGATAAAAAACAAACAAAAAGAGAACAAAACAAAACAAAACAAAACAAAACAGAATATGATCAAATATGACCAGGGTAGTGCATAGATCAGTGCCACACACTAGATTTTGGGTGTATTTTGGTCTGTTGGAAGAAAGTGCCTCCTAGAATTTTAAAGGAAGAAAGACTTATATATGTACAAAATAAGGGTTGATACAATGAAGGGATGGAAGATGACTGTAAAGATGAAAAATATAAAAGGTTTTATAAATGGAATTGATAAGATAAGAAGTTGTTTGAAAGAAGAAAGAAGATTTAAAAAAATAAAAAAGAAAAGAAAAAAAATGGGAGAGACTGTGATCAGGCAGGAGACTAGAATAAAGCCATACACTAGTGATTTAAGGTATATTTTGATCTGTTAGAAGAAACTGTATCTCAAAATTTTAAAGAGAGAAGAACTTATATATATATGTATATATATATATGCCAAAAATAAGGGTAACTACTATGAAGGGATAAAATATGACTCTAACAATGAAAAATAAAAAATGTTTTTTTTTAAAAAAGGGATTGATAAGATGGTTGAAAAAGGGAAAAAGAAAAATTAAAAAAAAACAGTTAAAAAATTAACTTTGAAAAACTAATGAATCATGGTAAAAAAAGCCACGAATTCTATGTGCAGTATTCCCCTAGCGCTTGAGTTCTCCCGTTCTCCTTGATTGGTAAACTTGGTCTTGGCTTGGTGGCTGTTCGTGCTGATCTTCTGGGGGAGGGGCCTGTTGCCGTGGTTCCCAAATGTCTTTGCCGGAGGCAGAATTGCCCTGCCCTTGTCCTCTGGGCTAAGCAAGCTGCTCGGGTTTGCTCTCAGGAGCTTTTGTTCCCTGCAAGCTCTGGTACAGCTTTGGAGGACCAGGGTGAAAATGGTGGCCTCCCACTCTCTGCCTGGAGGAGCTGAGAACTCGGGGCCCCGCTCCTCAGTGCGCCCCCAGAGAAAAGCAGTGAATCACTCCCATCTCCCCAGTCTCCGGCCTCACTCCGTGCTCACCCGGCCTGTGACCGAGCGTTTCTATCTCTGGCACCCAACCCCGTGTGGAGTCTCCAAACCCAGCAGATCCCTGCGGTGCACTCCCGCGCTGCTCCTCCTGGGGGAGGAAGGGGAGTCTCCCCAGCTCTGCTGCTTGTTGTGTCCCTGCTGGAGGCGCAGTGGCCCAACTGGGCCATGGATCACAGTTTATGGCCACCTCGAGCTGAGAGCCCACGCCTCAGTTCCGTCTCTGCAGCCGGCTTCCCCGCTCCAATACCTGGGAGCTCTACTGCACTCAGGCACCCCCGGTCTTTCTGTGACCCCGAGGGTCCTGAGTCCACACTGTCCTGCAAGGTTTCCACCTCCCACTTAGCCACTGGAGCGATGTCCCTCAGCGGAGCAGACGTCTCAAAGTTCCGATTTTGTGCTCCGCAGCTCTATCACTTGCCAGAAGCGGCCGACGGAGGCCCCCTCCCCCGCTGTCTATCCTCCCAAATATCGCCTCGGATTCACTTCTCCGCACGTCCTACCTTCCAGAAAGTGGTCGCTTCTCTGTTCAGAGTGTTGTTACTCTTCTTATCTTCGATCTCCTGTTGAGTTCGTAGGTGTTCAGAATGGTTTGATCCCTATTCAGCTGAATTCCTGAGACCAGACAAAATCCAGGTCTCCTACTCCTCTGCCATCTTGCCCCGCCCCTGCAGATTATGATTTTAAAACTTGTATCCAAGAAGTTGTTTTTAAAGATTAAGAATGTAAATGTCAGTGCTGAAAATTTGGGAAAACTATCCTATATATGATGGTTGCTCTCTAAGGCTGTGTAAAGTTTGATTGTGCTTCTTTTGCGGAGATCATCAAGCTCTCTTTGGTTGTACTGCCATGACCAGATGGCAGCATCAATATGATCTTTTTAAAGATGTTCATTAGATCATGCTCAAAGCCTTTCATTATCTTCTCATTGCACTTAAACTAAAATCTAAATGTCTAGGACATCTGTCTCTGCCTGTATTTATTTCCTAAGGCAGCTGTAACAAAGCCCCATAAACTGGGTGGGTTAAACAACAGAAATTTATTGCTTTACAGTTCTGGAGACTAGAAGTCCAAAATTAAAATGTCAGCAGGGTTGGTTCTTTCTGGCAGCTGTAAGGGAGAATATGTTCCATGCCTCTCTCCTAATTTCGTGGTTTGCTGGCAATCATTGGTGTTCCTTGCCTTGCAGATGCCTTACCCCAACCTCTGCATTCTTCTTCACACGATGTTCTCTGTTTTTGTCTGTTTCCATGTCCAAATTTCCCCTTTTTGTAAGGACATGGTCAGATTGGATTAGGGCCCACCATGATGACCTCATGTTAACTAATCATCTGCAAAAACCCTATTTCCAAATAAGTCACATTCCCAGGCACAGGGTGGGTTAGGACTTCAACATCATCTTGGGGAACACAATTCAACTCATAACTGTCTGCTCTTCTCATATCTCTTGCCACTCTCCTTCTTATTCTAGCCATACTGGCATACTCTTCCTAGAACAAGTCAGTGGCACCCTCTGCTCAGAGATTTTGTATTTCTTGTTTATGCTGAGAATGCCCTTCACATGGACACAATCTTCTCATTTAGAGCTCAGATCAAAGTCATAGACTCTGGTCCTGACCACCCTATCTCTGTACCCATATGCTATTGGCCTATTTATTTCTGTATAACCCTTACCACTATCTGAAATCATCTTGGTCTTTTATGTGTTTGTTTGACTCTCCTATGGAGAATGGAGACTCCAAGAGCACAGAGATCCTGCCTTCCTTCTTAATGATGTATCTCCAGTGGTTAAAACAGTGCCTATTACATAGCAGGGCTTCAGTGAAAATTATTATATTACAATGAATTAAATGTAGTGTGAAATAAGGTATAAAGATAAACATCTAAAGTCATATCACCAAAGAGCATAAGTAATTTACCAAAGAAACAGTCAAAACAGGTCATTACCCAGAAAATTTTTTTCAAAATGGAAACATCATGAGCACCCCTTCTCGCAAAATTCAAAATGACCTCTGATCACATGTCCGTTTTGTAACATAGCCTCACTGACCACCCTGTTTAAAATCACAACTCTCCAGCCCAGCCAGAATTCCCATGTATCTCCTACTGTTCCACAATACTTATAACCTTCTAAAAAACTGTATAATACACTTATTGATACTGCTTTTTTTTTTTTTTTACTGGAGATACTGCTTTATAAAAATTCCTTTCTCCCTTTCAGTAAATAAATTTTTCTGTTTTGTTCATTGGGGGAGTCCAGGAATCTAGAACTGTGCTTCATCCATAATATGTGCTCAATGAATTATTTGCAAACGGTGGAAAAATAAAAAGTGCTTCCCTGCTCTCAGTTTCTAGTTTATTTACATGAGCATCATGAAATAGAGCTTTATTTGTAAAATCAAATACAAAAGGAAACTCCAGATTAGAGAAGAGAGAATAAGAATCAATAGGGTGTGCACAGTGCATGGTGTTTTTATACAGGCTCTACCTATCCTAGCTTAACATTTTGGTGTTTAATGGTACTCACATATTAAAACCGTGGGGTTGAGTGAATCTTGCAACAGCTGTGTTAGTCCTGGCCTCCAGGCTTCACTTTTTCTTTGACTAGAATTGGGATCTTTAGGCTGAGTGATTGGTAGTCAGAGCATGGTCAGTAGCTAGGCCCAATGCATTTCTGTTTCCTTACAGAAACTTTTTTTTAAAACCATACCAACATGAAAGGCCTCCCAACAATCCAGACCAACCTTTGTCTTAATGGAGTCTGAAGTTCACTCTTCTGTTTATGATGTGTAACATTTGAAGTGGGAGATATAAAGTTTGCAGCTATTATGTAATCAAAACCATTTGTGTTTTCCCAAAGAGGAAGGAGGAGGCAAGAAGGGGATGGGGAGGCAGGAAGGAAGAAGAAAAGGAAAAATCTCAGAATTAGAAGCTTAGAGCTTGTGCAGAGAGCAGGAAGTTGAAACTCATCCAACTGTCATATAACAACAGAAGAAAAATGCTTTAGGTATTCAATCATTATTAAGTGTTCTGCATGTTTATTTCCCATGTTATTTGCCAGTATATATTGGTTTTCAAATGTTAGCATTTTAAGAGCAGGAGAAATACTTGCTTTTAAGATAAAAATTGGTTTTGAAGGCCATAAAGAAAAAAATTCCATGTGGTAAAGGAAAAAAAAGTGATACTCTCACTTTAAAGCATTCTATACTGAAACCAAAAAGGCCTCTATTGTCTTTAACTTTGAAAGTCACTTTCTAAATGAAGGGCTGCTCCAGGCTGAGCCACTAGTGTTCCCATTCCACAACTATGTTTTAGGAATAAAGTGTTTAATGTCCAATGATGGTATTGAGGTAGACAGAACTTCAAAGGAAAGAGGTGATTGCCCAGCAAGCTGCCAGCACATGGCTCTCCCATAGAGAGCAGGTACCTCCAAGCCAAATTTGAAAATGGAAACCTGGGGGAAGTAAAAGCCTCTGTGGACACTTTCCTCTTTTAGCCTCTAGAAAATAGTCTGAACAGAGAAATTGCAGTTAGAATTGGAACATTGAGTTTATGAATCTTAGCATCGTGCATGTTAGAACTAGAAAATATTGAAGAAAGTGGAGGTCTAACTATTTTACAGATGGGAAAGTTGGAGCACAGAGAAATGGTGTGGCATCCCAAGGTCATATATCTATTCATTGAAAATAAACTCTAAATGCAGGCATCCTGATTGTGATTTTGTCATTTTTCCCTCTTTGGTCATCTAACAGGTGCACTACTGCTATCCTGGAAAACCTTATAAAGGATTGTCTTCCTACTTCCAAAGGAAGAAGCTCACATAACATGCCTTAGTCCATCCACTTCATCCCTATAAAGGCCATTGTGAGAACATGTTTTATGCACACCAGGTCTGCATAAACATAAAATTTGATCCTTTATGAATAGAAATGTTTGTGGTGGATTCTTAAAGAGCAGCAGAGTTCTTATGCAGCTTTACCACTGGAAGAGCTCTCAAATTCCCTTGAATGATGCCCATTTCTCCTGGAATTAAGGCTTGGTTTACTTCACCCTTACTCGTTCACTCAACCTCTTGTCTAAAGCCAGATGTCCTCTTTAGCTCTCTCTAGATATTTCTGTCTTGGCTCCACATCCAGCACTTTTTTGGCTTCAGATCAAAATTTCTCTCCAAGAAGTAGAAAATATTATACTCTCTAGATCCATTTATATTGCCACAAATGTCGAGATTTCATTCATTTTTGTGGCTGAGTAATATTCCATCATGTATCCATTGATGTTATGATCTTCTTTATCCATTCATCTGTTGATGGACACTAGGGTTGCTTCCATATCTTGGCTATTGTTAATAACGCTGCAATAAACATAGGGGTGCACACTTTGGAATTAAAGTTTTCATTTTCTTTGGATAAATACCTAGTAGTGGAATTACAGATCATATGCTAATTCTATTCTTAATTTTTTGAGGAACCTCAACAGTTTTCCACAGTGGCCGCACTAATTTGCATTCCCACCAACAGTGTACAAGGATTCCTTTTTCTTCACATCCTCACCAACACTTGTTATTTCTTGTGTTTTTTATTTTGATAGGTGTCAGGTGATATCTCATTGTGGTTGTTGTTTCTTAAATTATAATTATTTTTTATTATTTAATTTTTAAAGTTTTAATTCCAGTATAGTTAACATACAGTGTTATATTAGTTTCAGGTGTACAATATAGTGATTCAACAATTCTATACATTGCTCAGTGCTCAAGTGTACTCCTTAATCCCCATCATCTATTTCACCCACCCCCCAACCCCCTCCCCTCTAATAGCCATCAGTTTGTTCTCTATAGTTAAGAGTCTGTTTCTTGGTTTGTGTCTCTCTCTCTCTTTTTCCTTTTTTCATTTTTTTTTTGTTTCTTAAATTCCACATATGAGTGAAATCATAAGGTATTTGTCTTTCTCTGACTGGCTTATTTCACTTAGCATTATACCCTCTAGCTCAATCCATATTGTTGCAAATGGAAAATTTTCATTCTTTTTTATGACTGAATAATATTCCATCAGAGATAGACAGATGATAGGTAGATGATAGATAGATAGATGATAGATAAATGATAGATAGATAGATAGATGATAGATAAATGATAGATAGTGATAGAGATATAGAGACAGAGATATATAGATGATATAGATATAGATTTACCACTTCTTCTTCTTTCTTTTTGTCATCTTTTTTATTTTTATTTTATTTTTTTTTGTCTTTGTATTTTTTTATTGTTATGTTAATCACCATATATTACATAATTTGTTTTGGTGTACTGTTCCATGATTCATTCCTTGTTCATAACACCCAGTGCTCCACGCAGAATGTGCCCTCCTCAATACCCATCACCAGGCTGACCCATCCCCCCACCCTCCTCCCCTCCAGAAACCTCAGTTTGTTTTTCAGAGTCCATCATCTCTCCTGGTTCGTCTCCCCCTCTGACTTACTCCCCTTCATTCTTCCTCTCCTGCTATCTTCTTCTTTTTCTTTTTTCTTAAAATATGTTGCATTATTTGTTTCAGAAGTACAGATCTGTGATTTAACAGTCTTACACAATTCACAGTGCTCACCGTAGCACATACCCTCCCCAATGTCCATCACCCAGCCACCCCATCCCTCCCACCCCCGACCACTCCAGCAACCCTCAGTTTGTTCCTGAGATTAAGAATTCCTCATATCAGTGAGGTCATGTGATACAAGTCTTTCTCTGATTGACTTATTTCACTCAGCATAACACCGTCCAGTTCCATCCACGTCGTTGCAAATGGCAAGATCTCATTCCTTTTGATGGCTGCATAATATTCCATTGTGTATATATACCACGTCTTCTTTATCCATTCATCTGTCGATGGACATCTTGGCTCTTTCCACAGTTTGGCTATTGTTTACCACTTCTTCTTTAACCATTCATCTCTTGATGGACACTTGGGCTGCTTCCATAATTTGGCTATTGTAAATAATGTTGCTATAAACATACGGGTGCATGTATCCCTTTGAATTAGTGTTTTTGTATTTTAGGGGTAAATAACCAGCAGTGTGATTCCTGGATCATAGGGTGGCTCTATTTTTAACTTTCAGGATCCTCCATAATGTTTTCCACAGTGGTTGCCCCAGCTTGAATTCCCACCAACAGTGCAAGAGGGTTCCTTTTTCTCCACAACCTTGCCAAAACCTGTTGTTGCTTGTGTTTTTTATTTTAGCCATCTGACAGGTGGGAGATAATATCTTATTGTGGTTTTAATTTGCATTCCCCTTGATAAAGAGTAATGTTGAGCATATTTTCATGTGTCTGTTGGCCATCCATATGTCTTCTTTGGAAAAATGTCTATTTATGTCCTCTGCCCATTTTTAAATTGGGTTATTTGATTTTTTTTTGTGTTGAATTGTGTAAGTTCTTTATATATTTTGGATATTAACCTCTCACCAGAGATATCACTTACAAACATCTTCTTCTATTCAGTAGGTTGTCTTTTTGTTTTGTTTATTGTCTCCTTCACTTTGCAAAAGCTTTTCATTTTGGTGTAGTCCCAATAGTTTAATTTTACTTTTGTGTCCCTTGCTAAGAAGTAGAAAAATGTTTCTGCAGCCAATGTCAAAAAAATTACTGCTCATGTTTTCTTCTAGGAATTTTATGGTTTCAGGTCTCACATTTAGGTGGTTAGTCCATTTTGAGTTTGTGGTGTAAGAAAGTGGTCCACTTTCGTTCTTTTACATATAGCTGTCATTTTTCCAACAACATTTGTAAAAGAGACCGCTCTTTTCCCATTGTATATTTTTGCCTTCTTTGTTGTAGATTAATTGACTAACTGTGGTTTTATTTCTCATCTCTCTGTTCTGCTCCATTGATCTATGTGTCTATTTTTGTGCCAGTACCATTCTCTTCTGATTACTACAGCTGTTTTGATTATTACAGATTTGTAGTATATCTTGAAATATGGAATTGTGATACCTCCAGTTTTGTTATTTTTCAAGATTGCTTTGGCTATTCAAGGTCTTTTGTAGTTCCATACAAATTTTAGGATTATTTGTTCTAGTTCTGTGAAAACGTTGTTGGTATTTTGTTAGGGACTGCATTAAATCTGTAGATCTGTTAGGGACTGCATTAAATCTGTAGATCACTTTGGGTAGTATGTACATTTAAATTATATTGATTCTCTGAGTCCATGAGCATGGAGTATCTTTCCATTTGTTTGTGTCATCTTCAATTTCTTTCATTAATGTTTTATAGTTTTCTGAATACAAGTCTTTCACCTTGTTGATTAAGTTTAGTCCTTGGTATTTTATTCTTTTTGGTACATTGTAAATGGAGTTGTTTTCTTAATTTCTCTTTCTGTTAGTTCAATATATAGAAATGCAACATATTTCTGTGTATTAATTTTGTGTCCTGCAACTTTTCTGAATTCATTTATCAGATCTAGTATTTTCGTGGTAGACTTTAGGGTTCTCTCTATATAGTATCATGGCATGTGCAAATAATGAAAGTTTTACTGCTTCCTTACCAATATGGATGCTTTTATTTCTTTTTGTGGTCTGATTGCTGTGTCTAGGACTCTAGTACTATGTTAAATAATAGTGGTGAGAATGGACAAACTTGTCTTATTCCTGTTCTCAGAGGAAAAGCTCTTAGTTTTTCACCATTGAGCATGATGTTTACTGTGGGTTTTTCATACATGGCATTTATTATGTTGAAATATGTTCCCTATAAACATACTTTGTTGAGAGTTTTTGTCATGAATGAATGTTGTACTTTGTCAAATGCTTTTTTTTTGCATTTATTGAAATGATCATATAATTTTATCATGTTTTTGTTAATGTGATATATTATGTTGATTGTTTTATGAATATTGAACCACCCTTGTATCCCTGGAATAAATTCCACTTGATCATGGTGAATGATTTTTTTAAAGGTATTCTATTTGCTAACATTTTGTTGAGGATTTTTGCATCTATGAAATCACAGGCATTTTAAAATAGGCATATGGGCCATTTCTGTGTCCTCCTCTGATATATGTATCATGTATTTTGACTACTTTTTAAAAATTGGACTACCTGTCTTTTTAAAATTTATTTATAGGAGTTCTATACATATTCTAGATTCCAACATTTTTTCCATAATTTATTATATATATCCTCTGCCAGTTTGTGACTTGACTTTTTACTTTTCTAATGACATTTTGATTACCTTAATTTTTTTTTTTTTTAGATTTTATTTGTTTGAGAGAGAGAGTGAGCAAAAGAGAATGCACAAGAGCAGGCAGGCACAGAGGGAGAGGAAGAGGGAGAGGGAGAAACAAACTTCTCTGCTGAGCAGGGAGCCCGAGGCAAGGCTAGATCCCAGGACCCTGGGGTCATGACGTGAGCTGAAGGCAGATGCCACCTGAGCCACCCAGGTGCTCCTGATGACCTTAATTTTTAAGTGATCCCTAATTTTAATGTAGCCAAGTCTATGTTTTTCTATGATTTGCATTTTTTGTTTTTTAAAAAATGCTTCCATAATCCAAGTTCATAAATATATTTATCATAAAATTGTAAAAATTTCACTCTTAATCTACATGGATTTTAAGTGTGCAGTATAAAATGGAATCTTATTTTAATCTTTTGTATGAATAACTAAATACCAGTTTCCATTTACTGATAACCATTTACTGGAAGACCATTTCCTGAAAAGTCTAATCTTTTTTCAAAGTAATCTGTAATAACAACTCTGTTATATATTGTTTCCATATTTGGATAATTTTATTTTGGTCTCTCTACTTCATTTCACTGTGTTATGTGTTTATCCCTGCACCAATATCATACTCAATTATTAGAGCTTTTATATTAAGAATAAGATATTTGATAGGATGAGTCCTTTCTATGTAGGTTTTCAAGAATATCTTGGCTATGACTTGCTTCAAAAGGTGAGCTGGGAATTTTTCCCCCTGCATGAAAAAGATTTGTGTAATACTGAAATTATCTGTTTCTTGAATATTTGATAGTCTTATTTGTAAAATGTCTTTACCTGGTGCTTTATTTTTAGGCAGATTTTAACCATGGATTCGATTTCTTTAATAGTAAAAGATTGGTTAGGATTTTTATTTCTTCTAAGTTACTTTGTAAAGTTATATTTTTCTAATAATTCATACATATTACCTAACTCCTCAAATTTATCATCATTTAGCTTTCAATGATATTTTCTTGTTGTCTTTTTTCAACTGAGATGCTTCTCTACTTACGTCTCCTTTTCTGTTCTTAATATTATTTACTTGTGCCATCTATTTTCTTTTTTCCTGACTCATTTTGCCAAAAGTGGATTGATTTTATTGACTTTTAGAAAACAAATTTTTGGCTTTTTAAATTCTGTTTGCATCTCTGCTATTTTCTTTAATGAATCACTGTCCATTCAATGGTACATTTATTTCAGATATTGACCCAAACCTTTAGCAAAGGACTTCATATATGAGGACACCATTTTCTGGTTTATTTTATAGGGCTAAAGGGGAAGAGTGGCAAGGTTGGGAACTTTCACCCACTCCCTCCTTGTTTAGCAGGAATTGGCTATTAGCAATTGAGTGGAAAGGCTTTGGATTTCAGAGGCATTATCCTTAACCTCAGAGGAAGAGTCTGAGGAGGACACAGGTACATGTCTGACAGCCCCAATCACATTTACCATGCACTTGATATTAGGATTTTCCTACTTCCTTCTTCAAACTGCATGTGGTGAATTTCCAAACATGCCATTCCTCACCTGTGTGAAAGAGATCACCTTCCCACTGATTAATTATTTTGAGAGGATGGGAATTGGTGAGGGAAGGCAAGGAGACAGAGTTGCTGAGGATGAAATGGACTCTTGAAAAAATGGACCTTTGACTATGAAATAAAATGAGAGAATAGCAAGAAGAAGAAATATTGGCAACCATTTACCTTTTATATAATAGCTTACCGTTTTCCTTCTGGGATGTCTTCATAAACAAATCCTCATTTGATCTTTGAGCAGCCCCAATCTCAGTAAAGTGGGCAGTGCAGGCGTTCTGGACAATGTAGAATGAGAAGCAAGTGTTTGGAGGTGTTTCCTTGGGAAAGGAAGTCATTGGCTTGACTGAAGACAGCCTTTATAATGAAACAACTGATAAGATTTTTAAAACTTTTCGTTGAATTCCTGTGATGCATACAGTGTCTTGAATAGATTTTGAAATGAACCTGTTTAAGAGGCACATTGTCTCCATTTGCATGGCCTTCCCAAGAGTCGTTGCTATTCTTTACATGGATTTCCTTTTCTGGACCCAAGATAGAATATACATCTTTAATTTATCTCATCACTCTGATTGGGAACTTTCCGGCATATGCTATTGAATTTGTTAAGTGAAGGCATATCTCTATTTTGTAATCCATGAAAGCTGGTATTAAAGACAAAATAAATACACTTCAGGAAAGATAACATTTTTCACAACAGATGTGAGAGCAAAGAAACTGCTGACATGTTTATTAGCAATGGATAAACTGAATGTTTCAGTTTGGCCCAGCACCCAGAAAATGCAGATGTGTATCCAGATGCAAACCTCTAGAGTCTGCAAGAGAAAATTTGTATTAGACATTCTACAAGATTTCTGGCACTTCTTGCTTGACAAGAAGTACCCCTGAGAGCCACCTATCTCATGATATTTTGGCAGGTTTTTTCTACCTTGCTCTGGTAAAAGCCAAAAAGCGCAGCAGGGCACAGTATTTAAAAAAAATAGAAATGGGAAGTTTACTAAACCATTTTTGACCTTCAAGTTAGAATTTTAAAAGTGGGTCTGGCTTAGAATATAGGATGCCTGGGTCATCTTTCTTCACTTGAGGTTATTTTTACTAGTTGTCAATAAACTGAACATTCTTTAGCTCATGCAAACATTTAAATGAATAAGGTTTCAGTTTAATTCCTTGACTGTCTTTTCCTTGGTAGGAAAGTACTTTGACTAGAGTCTTAGCGAATTTCAGCATTTAATGACATTTTTTACATATGGACAAATCTCAATCAGAAAGTCAGGCACAATATAGGAATCCATGCTTTTAATAATATTTAGTTAGGATTTAGTTAGAATAAAAATAATTAGGCAGTGTCCAAAAACTAAGAATTTGGAATTGTTTCTACTCTGAGGATATATGGTCATTGAGTCAAAAAAAATTTTTTTAAGTAGGCTCCACACCCAGCATAGAGCCCAATGCAGGGCTTGAACTCACGACCCTGAGATCAAAACCTGACCTGAGATCAAGAGTAGGATGCTCAACCAACTGAACCACTCAGGTGCCCCAAAGTTTTGATTAATGTATCTTCCTATTTCATTAGCAAAGTTTTTCTTAAAAAGTAACAATATTAATAGCTACTGTTTATTCAACCACATATGCCAAGTACTGTGCCAGTTGCTTTGTATAATAATAGTGACAATAGCTAACACTTTTAAGCATCTAGTGTATTACACATTATGCTAAGCTTGAATTATTTAATTCTTCCAAGAACTCTTTGAACTCAATCTCATTATTACATATATTTTACAGATGACAAAACTAAGGCTTAGAAAATTTAAGTGACTCTTAGTAAGATTTTTTTTTAATTAATTTATTTATTATTTTAGAGGCAGTGGGGAGGAGCAGAGGGAGAGGGTGAGAGAGAATCTCAAGCAGACTCCCTGCTAAGCATGGAGTGGGGCTTTATCTCACAACCTTGAGATCATGACCTGAGGCAAAATCAAGAGTCAGACACTCAACCAACCGAGCCACCCAAGTGCCCCTTAGTGAGATTTTTTAAAGTAAATTTAGCTGGGGGAAAACTGTTTTGAGATTTTTAAAATTGTTTTTGTAGTGTTGTGATTGTTTTATAAACTTGGTTAGAATGCGAACTGCCTTGAAAGTTGCAACAATATTTAATCTATAAATTGAACAAATCATATACTGGTTTGCTCATCACTGGCCATTGCTATTTTCTCCTTGGTGCCAGGAAAATGTGATCGTATGGTGAGTTGCTCAAATGCCTAACCTTATTAGAGGTAGCAGGACTCAAAAACCAAGCACCTAGGGCAGAACAGAAGTCTGGGGTCAAAACAGAAATCAGGACAAAAAAGTAGATGTTTAAAATGATGGATTTACATCTGATCAAGCAATAGCCAAGTAAAAACATTATTCAGAATCTGAGAATGCAACCCCCATGGTTCCCTTCCAGTCTGGCTTTTGGCTCTCTTAATTTCATCCTCTTAAAACTTGTTCTGAAAACATCTGTGCTAAAAAGTCATCAGTGTGGTGAAATTTGAGGCATCATGTTGAATTACTGTCCATGTGTACATGTTTCTGGTATAATAGCAATGCATAAATGTATTTTCAGGAATGTTTAGAAATAGAACATTTTGAGTGTTTGCTTTTACAAGCCAAATGTAATATTTTAACAATTTTCATTGCAAATAAATATAGTTATTGTGAAAATATGCATAGTTTTTTGATATTTATTCATCTTTGTAATTTATTAGAGCCACCCAAGAAAACTAGTTTAATTTTCTCATAATCACACCCTCTTTAAGACCCCAACCATATTATCTTGCTTGGCCATTTACCTCATTCACATGCTTCTAAATGGTTGTAACTTTTGCTAACATTCAAATCCACTCTTTAAAAGTACAGATTTACAGCAGTGAGTAGATACCAAAGAATGTTTTAGAGGCCGTTATGGCAACACAAAAGGCGTAGTCACAAAAAATGTTTGGACTGAGAAACAGCAACGTCATTGGAATAAATATGTTGTTTCCTAAGGCAACTCCTTTCTTGAAATGTAAAGTGAGAAGTATTTCCTCTGAACATGCCAAATCTTATACATTTAGAGCAGTTGTTCTCAAACTTCAGTGTGCATAGAATAATTTAGGGATTGTATTAAAACAAATCTGCAGATACCCTGGGATCCAATTCCCAAGTAATTCAATGGATCTGCAGTAGGACTCAAGGATCCAGACTTTAACAAGCTCTCCTGAGAGATTCCCATGCACATGATCAACAGCATACTCATCTGGACACATTACTACATAGCCACATGCTATACACACAGGAATGCAACTTGGCTATGCCATGTTTTCTTTCCTTAAACCATCTTGACATAGCTTAATACCACGTTCGGGCTCTCATAGTTATTTTCAGTTTCAACTCAAATATGATACTTAAACTTTTCACTATGACCTTAAGCTGGTAATTCTTACTGGATTATAAATGAAATCCCTCAGATTCAGAATTATAATATCTTCATAGTGTTCAGGACTACAGGCTGATAGCTTTGTCTGTATCTGGATTTTTTTTTAGTAGCCCTTGGGAAAGAAGCATGGTTTCATAGGAACATCAAAGTATATAGGCCAAAGTCCCAGCTTTGTGGGCATTGCTATTCTAGAGGGGAAGAAAAGGTATGTATGTGAGCAACTAAAATTGGATACAGCATGAGTCAAATAGTTGAATATCATTTCTTAAATCATGTTCGACATACCATTCATGTCCTCTGAATTGTTAACAAGTACTACAAGTAAAAAGGATTTCATGCCAAAAACATCCAAGAAATGATGGAGTAAACTTAGCTTTCCTTACTGTGGGACTTTTCAGAACCTGTAACATGTATTATCACTCTGCATGAGGAGTTATAATATAGAGTTTTATGATCTTAGTTAGTGCTGACGATTTTCACAGACTTGACTTAAAGCATTTGTGTGGATATTAGTGTAATATGTATCACAGCCTAGAAAATTATGGCTCAGGCAAATACATAGGCATTTTAAGGAAGGTGAGATCATTCCCAGTTAAGGTGTCCAGGGAAGGTCCCATGTAGATGTTGGCATTTAAGCTATGCTCAGTGATTATTAACAATCCTTCCTTAGCAGAGACAAAATATTCATGAGAAAATGGGGGTTGATAAGTAGTTATCTTTCTTGATAAAGGATTCTATCATTAAGGAAAAAGCTTTGAATTTGACAACTTGGAGATCTTTAACCATTGAGACAGCAGTGGCTGGAGAAATGGAAGGGGTGGAAGCCAAATTTCACAAGACCAAGAATAAAGAGTTAGTGAGGAAATAGATTCTTAGGTGAATTTTGTAAAAGAAGATGGCAACTTCATGTGGGTGGAAAAGTAGAGTAAGGGAAGTCATTTTTTTAATGGGAAGAGGCCTGTATGTCTTATCTTAATGGGTAAATTTTTTAGGAGTATATGTAGAGGTTCTGTCTAAGTTGTTAGGGTCTGACTCAGGAAAATGAAAAGTTCATTCATTCATACAATCATTACTGGGTACCTACTGTGGACCAGCTCTGTAGGTTCTGTGTACAAATAAAGGATCTAACCACAGACTGAGAAAAACGAAAGTCATGCTTGTCTTTTCCTTTGCTCAGACTTTATTAGTGTATCAGATTCAGCTCAATAATTCAAGTAAGACTAACAAGAAGGAATTTCTGAACTTAATTCATTTTCATTATTAATGAAGTAACATTTATTTTTAAGAGAAGTCATTGACATGTGGTGCCTGGGTGGCTCAGTCAGTGACGTGTCTGCCTTTGGCACAGGTCATGATCCCAAGGTCCTGGGATGGAGCCCCGCATCTTGATCCTTGCTCAGCAGGAGGTCTGCTTCTCCATCTGCCTCCCTCTCTCTCTGCCTGCTGCTCCCCCTGCTTGTGCTTGTGCTCTCTCTCTCTGTCAAATAAATAAAAAAATCTTAAAAAAAAGAGAGAGGTCTTTGACATATTTCTCCATTTATTAGACTAAAAGCAATGGAAACTCTCATATGCTGCTGGTGGGGAGAAAAAACATACATCTTTAGAACAGGTTGGCATTACATTTCTATTGTATTTTTATTTTATTACATTTTAAGATATTTTTCTATTCTATTACATTTAAAATTTTTTTTATTATGTTATGTTAATCACCATACATTACATCATTAGTTTTTGTTGTAGTGTTCCATGATTCACTGTTTGCATATAACACCCAGTGCTCCATTCTATTACATTTTAAGATATTTATAACTTATGACCCAGAGCAGTGGTGTCCAACTTTTTGGTCTCAGGACTCCTTTATACTCTTAAAAACTATTAAGAGTTTTGTTTACATGAGTTTTATCCATAGATATATAGTGTATTTGAAATTAAAACTAAGAAAAATGTAAAGTATATATTAATTCATTTGAAAATAGCAGTGTAAATGCTAACTGAAAAACAGTTTTAGTCAAAATAATTATTATTTCCAACAAAAATTTAGGGGGAAGAGTGACATTGTTTTACATCTTAGCAAATCTCTTTAGTGTCTGATTTACTAGAAGACAGCTGGATTCTCATATCTGCTTCTGCTTTTGATTTGGCACTGTATCACATATGATATAGTCTCTGGAAAATTCCACCCTACATTCACAAGAGACTTGAGACTAGAAAGGACAAATAAAGTCTCAGTATTATCATGAAAATCATTTGGTACTCATGGATCACTGGTAAGCATCTTGAGGACTCTAGGGGGTCCCTGAATCACCCTTAGAGTCTTCTGCCATAGAGAAACTCCTGCACCAGGATGCAGATAGAAAGATGTTTAGAGCAGCATGTCCATACAGCAGGGGCTCATAGAAACAGCTCAAATGTTCGCTTAGAGTGGAATGGATAAACAGACCGTGTTATGTTCACACAGTGGACTGCTATGCAGCAGTAACAATGAATTAACTAGAGCTACGTGTACCAACATGGATAGAAATCACACATACAAATTCAGCAAGTGAAGCAAGTCATAAAAGAGTGCATACAAAGTGACTCCATTTGTAGAAAGTTCAACGCAGGCAAAATGAACCATAATGTTTAAGAATGTATGAATTAGTGGCAAAACTATAAAGAAAAGCTAAACAAGTGACGTCACAAATAGCAAGACCATGGTGCCTGTGGGGATCAGTTATGATGAGGGAAGAATAGACGGGCTGGGTTGGGGTTCTAGCAGTGTTCTGTTTCTTGACCTGGTAGTGGTCACATAGGTGTTTGCTTTACAATTATTTGTTAATTATGTTAATATGTACAAGCAAGGTTTATTTACTTTGTCTTACTTATTAAATATTCTATAATTAAAAAATAAAAACACAAATAGAAGAGCAAACTTGGGTCATTTCTCTAGAAGTCATACACAGACACACATGGTTGTTTCAGTTAATTATTACTGTTTAACATACCACTTACCCAAATTTAGGAGCTTCGAACAACAATATTTATTGTTCTTCTAATCCTGTGGGTTTACCAGGTTTGGCTGGACAAGGGCTGAACTGTTTAAGGGTGCTGCTTCACTCACATGTGGAGTCCTTCAACATGATGACTGGAAGAGTGAGGGCTGACTAGGCATCTTTCTCTCCCCAGGAGTCTCCCTGGCAGACTGAGTTGCTAGATACTGTGGCTCAGGGCTCCAACAGTCAACATTCCCAGATAATAAGCCCTGATGTGCCAGTGGTTATCAAGCCTCTGACTGCATCATGCTTGACTATGTCTCAGTGAGCCCAGAATCCACATGGGTGTGGCCAATCTGAGGGCAAGAATACAAGCAGGGGAGGCATGCTTCACTGGGATCCACCAGTGTAACTATCCCACAACTGTATAAATATGCAGTGTGCACACACTCATGAAATTGTCCACCACAATTGTATATATATGCACTACACACACACAGATATATACATGTATAAAATATATAAAGATACGTGCATATATATATATATAAGTATAGCAAAGAGAGAAGTCTCAATGGTCTGGGGTGACCCCAATCGAAGGGAAGTGTATGGTTAGAATAATTATAACGTCCCACCCAAATGTAAGATTCTGGCACTTGTGATGTGAGTCACAAGTTTCCCTTTTGCATAATCACTGCCATCTCTATTCTCCTTAGTCCATGTTAACTTGACTAAAGTAACCAGTAAACAAATTGGGTGTTAAAAAACAAGCAACAGAAAAAAATTTGTGCCGAAAATCTGCCATTCCATCTGCACACTGACATGGCTATGGTCATCTGCAAATAATTAGAAAGCGCGATCAACCATCCATGCTGTATTGGTTTCCAGACTCAGAGGTTAATAGCAACTTCGTTTGACTTCTAATGGCAACGCAGTAATGACTTCTACCAGCCAGGAAGATACCGTAAATACCCAGTAAAGAACACACCAACTTTTGTCCCTGCCCTGACAGTGCACGGGTATGTCCTGTGGGCGGCGTCCTGGAGCACATGACTCCTGAGTGTCCCTTGTGAGATTTGGTGGAAGACACAGAGCAGGCAGGGAGGGATCCTTGAAAGGAAAGGCTCTGCCAACAAGCATGCTGATCAAATAGCTTTGGAAATGTTTTTTAGCAATTTGGCTGAAAACCTGCTCTAGTTTAGCATTTCTTGTAAGCAATTATGTGGTAGTCCTTTTTTTTTTTATTGGGCCATAAGCTCTCAAAGGACAAGGACCGGATATTTGCTTTCTTTCTAATTCTTCCTAGAACCCTGAACTCATTAGTAAACTGTACTCAGTAGGTACTTAATCACTGTTGTTGACGGCCTGGCCGAACTGATCTCAAAATACAGAGACTTTAAGAGCATGTTTAACCCAATATTTTTGTAGTTTGAAAGAGATCTTGTTTTGAGTTTGAGGTAGAGGCCCAGTTATTCCTCCTTTATCCCAAACAGCCCTGTGTCTACAACAGAAATTCTGCAGAGTAAATGTATATTTACAAAGGATCCTACTCAGCTCTTAGCATATCACAGACCCTCCTGTTTATACTCCTTCTCCAAGTCCTGGAGAACTATTCACACCAAAGAGGAACTATTCAGTCTATTGATGTGATTTGCAGGAAGCCTGGATAAGAGGAAACTCCTGTGTGGCTCCTGACAAGGTCTAGAATGCAAACAACAAAATTCTAGAGCAGATTTTTCTTCTTTTTTTTTTCCTTTTTTTTTTTTCTGAAATGCATTGACTAAAATCTGTATCCATATGCTTAAGGTCATTGAATGGGACTTCCAATTTCTCTGTTTGTTGTTGTTGTTGTTTTTTGTCATCATTCCTTTCCCTAAAGGGAGCCTCAATTAATGACTTATGTCCAGACTTTTCATTTGAAAATCCTGTTTGAAATGTAACTAATGATCCACGAATAGGCAATATTGAAGCATCTACTTGTTGAGTGAAAGTTGGATGATTACTTCAGATAGATGGGCAGTCATTTGTGTGCTGGCCATGGGTCAGATACTGTTGTTCTCAATATCTGAGAAGGATGCCTAGAATAGAATGATCTATCACCATAAAGCTGCTCATTTCCTGGCACATGAGTGCCTTAAAGAGTATTACATTTTCCTATGCCTTTCTCTCTCTCTTTTAATTTTGTAAATGGCATGGAGTGATGAGACTAAAAGCTTTCACTCTTGGTTTTATCTGCATATAGAATCATTTTCAGGAGAGGTTTAACTCCTCTATGCCATATGTTCCCGGCTACATCTTCCTTCTGAAGACTGAATTTTGTATCAAGTATGGATCTCATCCTAATGAGATTCATCTCTTATCAGCTATTTCCCTTCTTAAATCTAACACCTTACACCTCTTTTAAAAAGTTTTAAAGGAGCCTCTATAAGGAAACATGAAAATAACTCCTGAGAGTAAAAGCAACCCAGAGTCCAGCACTGTTTAACAATAGTGATAGGATTTCTATTGTTCTGCCAGGAGGATTATCATGGCAACCATGCCAGATTCACATTGCCTTAATGCAGGGCTTGGTGATAGCTCTCTTCGGTAGTTATTGCTTTCCATAATATGACCACAGTTGAATGATACATTAAGCACCCTTGCCTACCAACATGGCAGCTGTGGCCAGCTAGGACAGGGAATGTTCTCCGGTCACATATTCTCAGAGGTGGGCTGCACGTTATTCACCTGGCGAGAAATTTGCCAAAAGATGTTTCCCAACCCTGTGTTCTCACTCCAGGGCACCTGACTGGCCTGAGATCCATGTACGGACTCTTCTCTCTTCTCTGCACTGAGGCTCCTACTGGGCAGAGTGAAACTGGATTCTACTTTCCCCAACATCAGAGCTACCTGTCCTCAAAGTTCCTCTGCTATTCAAGTTCTTAAAAGTTGCTTCTTACTTTTCTTCCAAGTATTTAACTGTTTGAGAAGAGTTTGTTTCCAAAAGTCTTATGTTCAAGGCACATACTAGTTTTAGGAAAGTACTTACTTCTTGGCCTAAGAAGTATGCCATGTATGAATGGAAAGGTAGGTGACTTGGGCATGATAACTGAATGGTCAGCAATAGTAAGCCTTTATGTCTCAAAATTAATATGTTTGTTAACTTTCTTTTTAATTTTGAGAAATGGCAAACTTCCAGGTTCTCTAGTTTTAATGTAAAAAAAAAAAACTGCAGTGTTTAGAGATGCTTTAAAAATTTAACCAGTAACAGAAAAAAAATCAGTCTACCTTAACCAATATGAAATCTTAATTAAATTGATTTCATTTGCCCAAGATGCTCACTTCTCTCTAGACACATCAATATTAACCAGTATTTTCCTAGACCAGAATGTGTTCCTGTTTTAAGTAAAAATAGACCCCCAAGTATCCTGTATAAGACACTTACAAACATGTGCATTTGCCATTCCTCAGACAAGGTCAAGCATCACTTAACCCATCCCACAGTAGCTATGAGGGTGAATTTCTTCTAGGAAGTTGACCCTCTTAAACAGTGATCTTATCAGGAGACTTTGAGCAACAGACAGACAGATCCTGTTTTTATCTTCTTTAAATTTTAGAGGCTTTTGAAAATATTCACTGCTGTAAAAAAGTTTCCTGACAGAGTTAGGAAAGGACATTGAGATTTTGTGCTTTAAAAAATTAAATGGTATTTGTTTTTCTTTAATTCAAAGGCAGGTGAGAAAAAGAAAAAAAAAAAAAGCCATTTTGTGATAATACAGACCAAGGAACAGAGAAGAAGGAAATTGAACACTTTTCCATTGTTTGTAAGTCAATATTTCATGCATGTTGATTTTTGAACAGAGGAGATTTTGACATGAGAATTAGTGGAGTAAAACAAAATCCTGTGCATATAAGAGAGCAGAGAAATGTTTATTAATCTTTAAGATCAGAGAAGTGCCAACGGGGATGAGCTATCATTTAGTTGGAAAGAGCACGAGGCTAGGAATTGGACAGATCAGCCTGCAAACCTAGCCTTCACCACTGGTTACCTGTGAAACTTTGGACAAATTATTTAACCCCTCTGCTTTCACTTCCTCATCTGTAACATGTGCAGAGTAATATGAAATCTACATCACTTTTAGAATTGAATGAGATCACGCATAAAGCACTTAACACAGTGCCTGGCACAGCTTAAGGCTGCTGTTAGACTTTTTATTTTTCTCTTCTGGCAACAGATTTTTGTGGCTGTTTCAACAGTTTAACCCATCTCTACCAAGTTGCCAAAAGAGAATTTTCCATCCTTGCCCCTCTTAACCACACCCTGCTTTAATCATGAACCAGATTTCAGTACTACCCCTGAAAGGTCACCACCCACTACAGATTTTCTCTGTGTAGTCTTAAATTTCACTGTACCCATAAATGCTAAAAGTAACCTATCAGTCAAAGTGATACTTAGCACCTCTTATTAAGAGGTTGTACTGTTACAGTATGCCACTATAATCTAGAAAGGAAAAACATGTGATTTAGACATCATGAGAATGAAGGCATTCACAACACGTTCAAGACAATACTCCATGTTCTGTCAAGGAAGGGAGAGTTTATACCATATAAAACCATCTCTCCAAGGACTAAGATATCACAGCAACACCAGGATCACCTAACACCTCCAGGTAAGCTCAGTCTATCTACCTATCTATCCATCCATCTGTCCTACAAAATAGTTCCAATAGTCGAACACTGTAAATCCTTAAAAATGTATCCTCAAACTTAATTGAGGTTTTATATTATTTTTATTTCAGATTTCAGTTTTGCTTATGAAACATACCACACCCAGTTTATAATGTAATTATCCTCAGAACATTGGGAACTTTAATTTTGGAATAGATCTTGACAATTCAGTTATTCTCCATCTGTATCAGCTCCTTCTTGTGCAATGATGGAAAACCTAACTAAATTTGGCTTAAGCCAAAAAAAAAAAAAAAAAAGGTGGGGGGAGGGAGTGGTGGGAATTTTTTAGTTCTCCTAACCAAAAAGTGTAGGGGTAGAACCAGTTTTAGCTACAGCTGTACTCAAGGACTCAACAGATGCAATAGACCTTCATTGCTCTACATCTTTCAGTTTTACCTTTTTTTTTAAAGATCTTATTTATTTGTCAGAGGGAGTGCAAGCAGGGGGAGTGGTAGGCAGAGAAAGAAGCAGGCTCCCCACTGAGCAAGGAGCCAGATGTGGGCCTCATTCCCAGGACCCTGGAATCATGACCTGAACCAAAGGCAGACGCTTAACTGACTGAGCCACCCAGGCGCCCCTCAGTTTTACCTTTTAAGGAGTGACTTCACTGTTAGGTTCCATGAGATGGCAAGAGGGCACATAACTCCAAGTCCAGTTGGCTCCAGATTTATATCCAACAACAAAGAGAGTTTCTTTTTCTCTCCTCTTCCTCTTTTTCTTAAGTCCTAGTGAAAGACTCGTTCCATGTGAAAATTCTGTGAACAAAGATGATTGAATGGATGCTAGGTACAAAAACAAGATATCTGGTAGAATGATTACTCCTCAAGTGATTCCAGGAAAGAGTAAAATCGTTATTTATACTGGTCTACCTTGCAACTATCACACTTTTATATGTGCTAGAATATTTAGAGACAACTCAGTCATATATGACCATCTCAGAGTATCTCATCACATACTATAAACTTCTCACTATGTGGTAAGCAAGTGCTAGGGCTTGAAGAAACAGACATCTGTCCCACCAACTTCTCTAATACCCACTTCTTTACGGAAGGCATCAATTTCAGCCTTGTGTTAAGGGGAAATGGACAAGGAGATAATGAAAGCTCTTTTGGGTTTCCTATGTGAGGTTAAAAAACAAAACAAAAACAAATTGAAACTCACATCATTGAGATATATTAGATCCATGAAGATTATTCTCTCTTAAGTCCAAACTTATTCAGACCCAGGGCACACAAAATAATTTGGAACATTACTGCTCCCTTTTATTGAGAAAGTTCAGAGCGTATGAAACTGGCATTGAGTGACCACTCAGCAGGTTCCTGGGAATGCTTCCTGTGACTTTAAGGAATCTCACAGAAGACAGAGATTTGCCTAAGATAGTCCATTTTGGACTCTGTATTATCTTCAGCCACAATTAATTCTTCCATTATTTTAATTAAAGTGAAGAGCTGTTGTCATTTTTTCTACTCTGATATACACTTGTAAAAGCCCTGTATTATTGGTTCAAATCTTTGGCCCTCACAGGGTTTCCTTTTGTTTGGTATAGGGCAGGGATTTAATAGCATTATTTAATCAGTTTCACAGTTTAAGCAAGCATTAGAAGAAATTTTAACTCTTACAAAGCATGAACTTCAAATACTTTCCTCTCTGTTCTTTTTTTGGGTGACCCATAGCCGAGAAGCTTCCCAAAGTCTCCACATCAAGAAAAGACAGAATTGGTGTCATTCCAAATATCTATGGAGAAGATCTGGCTCAGTGAAATCTAGTCTGGAATTAGAAATGGTGTCATGTTGCTATTTTTTAGCAATTAAATGGTTGCTTTCTGGTTACTAGGAAAATTCCCTTCAAAAAGTTTTTATGAAACTCGGTCATACTGCTTAATACTTGCAAAAAGCATACAGAATCCATGCCTTTGATTTTTATAGGCTGGACAAAGTTCCTTGCCATAGGCTGGGACCTATTATCATGGCTAGCAGAACAGGATCCATCAGCAAGCATAGGTTAATTTTGAGGCTGCTTGTATCACCTTTGTTTTTCCAAGACAATTCAGATTAGAGGAAGGTGGTCTGCCTGTTGTCTTTCTGGTTTCTTCTTCTTTTTTTAATAAATTTTTATTTAAATTCAATTAATTAACATATAATGTATTATTGGTTTCAGAGGTAGAGGTCAGTGATTCATCAGTCTTATATAACACCCAGTGCTCATTACATCACATGCCCTCCTTAATGCCTGTCACCCAGTTAACCCATCCCCCCACACCCCTCCCCTCCAGCAACCCCCAGTTTGTTTCCTATGATTAAGAGTCTCTTATGGTTTGTCTCCCTCTGTGATTTCATCTTATTTTATTTTTCCCTCCCTTTCTGGCTTCTTCTTATGAACTTGAAGCAGTGTGATAGCTTTTTAGTTTAATGAAATTTTATCATATTGGAAACCAAAAAGGGCGGGGGAGGCTTACCATTTTAAGAAAAGTAATGAAAACTTTTCTTTTTTTTATTTTATTTAAAAAATTTTAAAGGCTTATTTATTTATTTTGAGAGAGAGAGAGCACAAGCAGGAGGGGCAGAGGGAGAAGGAGCGAGATTCTCTCTTTTTTTTTTAAGATTTTATTTATTTATTTGACAGAAAGAGACAGCGAGAGAGGGAACACAAGCAGGGGGAGTGGGAGAGGGAGAAGCAGGCTTCCCGCTGAGCAGGGAGCCCAATGTGGGACTCGATCCCAGGACCCTGGGATCATGACCTGAGCCGAAGGCAGACGCTTAACGACTGAGCCACCCAGGCGCCCAGGAGCGCGAATCTCAAGCAGACTCCGTGCTAACCACAGAGCCCGTGGGGGGTTCAGTCTCACCACCCTGAGGTCATGACCTGAGCCAAAACGAAGAGTTGGATGCTTAACCAACTGAGCCACCCAGGTGCCCCCAAAAAACTTTTTTTAAAAAATGAAAATTTCAGATTTGCAGAGAGAAAGCTATCTGCTATTTTTATTTGTTAAAAGTGTCAAAGAATTTATCACAAAAACCTTTGGATCTTGTGCATGTGTGTGTGTGCTGTGTGTGCGCTCATGCATGCTTGCTCACATTAACTGGAGAAGGTAATTGCATAACAGGGGATTGGTATGGAGAAGAAACAATCAAGTTGATTAAACTATGGGATAAGATTAAGGGCAGGATGACTGAATTTAGGCTTATAGCAGGGCAGTTGATTGAGTAAAATTTGGAAAACTGCATAACCCTGACTATCTCCCAACTATTAATTTGTACCTGCTTCGACATGGAATGTTGTCATAGTCTTCCTTCGAAGATTTAACTCATATTAAGGTTAACGTGGAAATATTCCTCAACATTCTCCACCTTCAGGTGTAATCAGCCACTTTTTCCTCTTCTGTAATGGTCATTATTTTTTGTTTACTCACACAGTAAATATCCTCACAGTTAATATCTTCAGTGAGGGAAAAGACTTGGCTTGTTTACAGCAGAATTCTCTCTTGTCATTCAGTAGAACATGACAGGTGGTAAACCTGATATGTGTTTAATAAATAAATGTCTGTGTTCTATATGAAAAGATGCAAAACTCAGACACATCACGTTTATTCACTTGTTCAATTCTCTTTTTTTTAAGATTTTATTTATTTATTTGACAGGGAGAGAGAGCACAAGCAGGGAGAGTGGGAGAGGGAGATCGAGCTTTTGTTAGAAATCAGAAGGAGGGAGATCAGGCTTTTGTTAGAAATCGGGCTCCCTGCTCAGCAGGGATGTGGGGTCGGTCCCAGAACCCTGGGATCATGACCTGAGCTGAAAGCAGACGCTTAACTGACTGAGCCACCCAGGCGCCCCTCTCTTGTCCAATTCGTTAAAGAGCAAATATGTTCCTGGCACTATTCCAGGTGACCGGGATACAGCAGTGAACAAGCAAGGAATCCTATCTTCGTGGAGTTTATAGTCCAGAGTGGGAGACAAACAATAAAGAAACAAGAAAAATAAACTCTATGATATGTTAGATAATGATAAATCTTAAAGAGAAAAGTAGCAGTGGGAAAGGGGGGTAGGAGTGTTGAGATAGGCAGGCTTTAACATTTTACATGAAGTGACCATGAAAGAGGATAGTTAATGTAAGTTTCAGCTTTGTACAGTCAAGGTACAAGACTTATTTAAAGGTCATAGAGCATAATCCTTTAGTTGCTATTTAAGGAAAATTTAGAATACCTTAATGTATAATTAATGACTCTTTAGCTAGGCACTTGCAGTGTTTTAAGTTTCATGGGGTGAGGAGCAAGAGCTTATTAAATAAATCCTTGGCTTTTATAAAGATTGCAAATAGAATTTTTAAGCAATTTAAGTGAAAATAACTTTTCCAAACAATTTGCAGCTGCGATCTAAATATAAATATTTGGTATGTATAATTAAAATCATTTTCTGCATCCACTAAATAGGTCCCCTGAGTGCCACTTTAGCAAGCAACATATTGTGAGCCTAACTCCAAATAGTTTGAGTATAGAAAAGTTATAAAACCTCACTTCTAAAATAAATTTAATTCAGATATTTCATTAATTCAAAGCTTTCTTACCAAGATCAATTAGTGTTATTTCCCTGAGCGGATTTAATTGGAACAAAACACACATTTTAGAAGGTATATTTTTCGTGTGCTCCAGTCTACCTAGCCGGAGTTTTGTGGCTATAAGGAGGTAAGGGAAAATTCACAAATTAGGCTTTTGTTAGAAATCAAAATATTCAGTGTCCTGCCCCCTGATGATGAGATTTGGAACATATTTGTTGAAACAGGAAGAGTAAGTTAGTTTTCACCTTTGCCTCAACATGACCGCATTTCAGTTTATTCCTGCTTCTGAGTAAGCACACACCCTGCAGTCGATCATTGCCTATCAGACCTTAGTAGCATTCACATCTCCCTGGTAGGTAAGTGTAATGCACAGTGGACCCTCCAACGATGAGGAGGTTAAGTCAAAGACCCATATATAACTTTTGACTACCCCAAAGCTTGACTGTACTGATAAGCTAATAAAGAGTCAATTGACACATACTCGGTGTGTTGTATGTATTATATACTGTATTCTAACAATCAGATAAGCTAGAGGAATTACCAAGAATATCATAAGGAAGGGAAAATGCATTTATAGTGCTGTATCGTATTTACTGAAAACAAATCTGCGTGTGAGTGGACCTGCACAGCTCAAACCCAAGTTGTTCAAGGGTCTACCAGATATGTAACTTGAGAACCCTTTCCTCTTTATTTCATTTTAATTAGTTGCTTCTCACCAGGTAATTGAAAACCAAATTGCTCCTTCAACCTAGTGTATATTTTGCCTTATTTCCTTGGCGCTGTGTGACATACTCAGCCTCAGGCTGTCTCTTATGACAATCCATAATGCCTGATTTCCTGAATATCTTCTCATCTCTGAAGTACACTTAATGACTGACCGATCTGCTGGATCGATTCCTGCTGATCTGCAGGCTGCTAGGATACCACCTATCCTTAGACCTTCTAGCCCACAGTGGATTTTTTGATGTTTTTGCTTTACTTTCATAGGAATGGATCCAATTCTTAGTTGTTCAAAAGTAAATATTCAAGTGTGTGTCAGTTTTCCCAGAAATTTATTTTTTTTTCTTTCTCCCTTCTGTTGGACACTTTTTAACTTCAGGAGGAAACATTTACAACATTTTCTAAGAGACGACATGGAAAATGGTAGGAATTTATGGATAAAATGAAAATTTGGGATTATTGAAGGATTTGAATTATCAATGCTTTTATTAGTTTTAATTAATACAACTTATTAAGTTAATACTCTCTATCACTTTTTCAGGTGTTTCTAGTTTTTGTCTTCTTGTAGCCCAAATACACCTACTTCTGAAAAAAGGAGTTCTGGATATCCCAAGAATTCACTGTGACATGAGCGGCCCAACCTAGAGTCCAATCTCGGACATATGTAAAGACTGAAATCTGAAATAAAATTTGAAGGCATATTTACAGGCATCAACTTCCCCAATTTAACTTTAGCCCTCCCCACTTTTTACTGGCCTTCTTCTGGAAAGCTGGATGGCTCTCTGAGGATCAGGATAACTCCTCAAGTTACACTCTGTATGGAAGCTCTGGCAGTTACTCGCTGGTTTTATACGAAAGTTTTATTAAGTCTGTGCCAAATAGCTTCTCGTCATTGGATCAGCTAAAAATGTAAGTTTCTTGCTCAAGTGACAACTTTGTATTAAAAGTAGTATGTGTGTGTGTGTGTTCAAAGATTGAGAAAATTGCCCACACCAGATACTGGGTTTTCATACTAACACACTTCAAAGGAAAAGCTGCCTCCCAACTGGTTCTCATGTTTTCTTCTAATTGGTTTCTCATCAAAATGATTCAGAAAGCACTGCTACTGCACGAACAAGGACATGGGGTACTGATGACTCAAACCGGGTCATATAAGCAGGGGTTTCTCTGCAGGGCCCAGGGAATGAGCGTCCGCTTGGAAAGGTTCCCTCCTATCAAGATATGTAGAAAGAAACACAGCGAAGACTGGTTATAAAAAAGAGAAACAGATTCATAAATACAGAGAAAAAACTAGTGGTTGCCAAAGGAGAAGGGGGTCAGGCAAAATGGTGAAGGGGATTCAGAGGTACAATCTTCCAGCTATAAAAGAAATAAGTCACGGGGATGAAAAGTACAGCAGAAGGAATATAGTCAGTAATACTATAATGTGCTATCATGGTGAGCATTCCAGTATAATTGTTGAATGCTGATGTTGTTCACCTGAAACTAATTTAATATTATATGTCAACTACAGTTCAGTTAAAAATAAAAATAAACTAAATGGAGATTGCATTTGTTTGGAGGCCCTTCTTAAAGTTGCTTTTAGCATTATGCCATTTGTATGACAATTACTAAGAATGAAATCCACAGAGCCTCATTCTTCTTCCCTTTATAGGTGTGGTACTAATGGACCCTAGAGGAGTGTCTTCTAAATTTTAGTAAAAATCAAAACTTTTTAATTGACAATTAAGACATCTGGCTATGACTATAAAAGTTGAGAAAAACATGTGATTCTAAACTTTCCAATCAGGACTGAACATGTTTGTTCATTTTTCAGAATTAGGTCTGATTAAAAATATTTCTAGTTGATGGAAATTTGAGTTGTTTCCAGTTTGGGACTATTATAAATAAATCTGCTATAAACATTTGAGTACAAGTTTTGGAGTAGACTTATGTTTTTACTTCTCTTGAGTAAAAACAAAGAGTAGAATTGGTGGGCTATCTGGCAATGTGCATGAGCACCAGTTGCTCCATATACGTGTGCTTGCCAACATTTGTTATGGTCAGTTTTTTAAATTTTTGCCATACTAATCCATATGTATTGGTGTATTACTGTGGTTTTATTTGCATTACCCTAAAGACAAATGATCTTGAGCACCTTTTCCTGTGCTTACTTATCGTCTACATTTCTACTTTGGTGACATGAGTATTAAAATTTTGCTTATATTTCTATATTGTTCATCTTTTCAACACTGAGATGTAAATGTGCCTTTGTATTTTGCATTTTGTACAGATTCTTTGTCGGATATATTTTTCGAAAATATTTTCTCCTAGTCTGTGGTTTGCCATTTCATGTTTTAAGTACTGTTTTTAATGAGCAAAATTAATTTCGTTGGACTCCAATATATCAATTATTTTTTATCATTTGCAGATTTTTGGGGTCCAATCTAGGATATCTTTGTTTAGCTGAAGGTCACAAAGATTTGCTCCTGTGTTCTTCCAAAAGGATTTAGTTTTAGTACTTTAAGGTCTATGATCAATTTTGAATAAATTTTTCTGTATGGTGAAAGTAAGGGTCAAGTTTCATCTTTCTAATGGTAAATGTCTAATTGTTCTAGCACTATTTGTTGATAAAAAATATACTTTACCCACTGAAATACTTGGCACCATTATAGTCTACTTCTGGATTCTCAATTCTCTCCCATTGATCTATCTGTCTATCCTTTTATCAACACCATTTTATCTTGAATAATGTAACTTTATAGGCTTAAAAACAGGGAGTGTAAGTCCTCCAACTTGAGTTTTCTATTTGAGGTCCTCTGAATTTCCATATACATTTTAGAATTAACTTTTCAATTTCTACCAAGAAAAAGTATTTTGACTGGTTTGCAATTGATTTTTTAGAACAATTTGGGAAAAACTGACATCTTAATTTCAAGTCTTCTGATCCATAAAAATGGTTTATCTCCCATTTATTTAGGTCTTTTTAACTTTAGTTCTTAACATTTAACTTTTGGTGCTATAGTTTCTGATGTATATGTCATGCACATGTTTTGCTAAATTTATCCTTAAGTATTTCAGGTATTTAATGTTATTGTAATGGTAATTTTAAATATCACTTTTTAATTATATATTTATAGTATATAGAAATAAAATTGATTTTTGTATATTGATTTGTATTCTACAACTTTGCTAAGCACACTTACTATTATCTCGTACCTCTTTTTTGGCAATTTTTGAGGATTTTCTTCATAGACAATCATGTGTTAGCTGCTAATAAATACAAATTTACTTCTTTCTTTCCAATCTGTTTTTTTCTTTTATCCTTCCTTCCATCTTTCCATCTTTCCTTCTTTCCCTCCTTCCACTTTCATTTCCACTGTCTAGAACAATGATTCTCAGATTGGGAGGAATGTTGTTCCCACCTCAGAGGACATTTGGCAATGTCTGGGGACATTTTTGGTTGACAAAACCGGAGAACAGGCCAGTGGTGTCTATTGAGTAAGAGACAAGGTGCTGCTAAACATCCTAGATAGCCAACAAAGAGTTATTAGGCCCAAAACATCAGTAGTGCTGACATTAAGAAACCCCTATGGGTTTAGAATCTATAGTACAATGTTGAGTGCAAGTGATGACAATAGACATCCTTGTTTTGTTCCTGATCTATGGAAACAGCATTCAGGCTTTTTTATAATTAAGTCTGATGTTAGCTGAAGGTTCTCTATAGAGACCCTTTATTTTTTTTTTTTTTGAGACCCTTTATTATTTTAAGGACATTTTCTTCCATTCCCAGTTTGCTGAGAATTTTTATCAATAAAGATATTGAATGCTGACAAAAGTTTTCTTCATCAAAGGATATAATTATATGTTATTTTTCTTTTTAGTCTGTTGATATGGTGAATTACATTGATTAGTTTTTGAATGTTGAACAAACCTTGAATTCCTGAGAAGAAACTACTTTGATCATGAAGTATTATTAATTTTATTTATTACCGGATTCCACTTGTTACAATTTTGTCAAAGACGTTCACGTCAATGCTCACAAGGGATATTGATCTGTAGTTTCCTTTTTCTTTCTTTTTCTTTCTTTCTTTTTTTTTGATATGTCTTTTGTCTGGTTTTAGGATCTGGGTAATGTTGACCCATAAAATGAGTTAGGAAATGTACCTTCCTATTCTTTTTTTTTTTCCTTTGGAGAATTTTTCTAGAATTTATATTATTTCTTTCATAAATACTTGATAGAATTCAATTGTAAAGATATCTGGGCTGGAGGTTTTGGGGGAAGTCTTCTAATGTTTAGTTCAATTACCTTAATAATTAGACATTTGGTCATTTTTTTCCTTGATCAGTCTAGCTAGAAGTTTACTGATTTTATGGGTCTTTGGTTTTATTAACTTTTTTGTTTTTATTTTTTCAATTTCATTAATTTTGTTCCTAGTTATATTTTTTCTTCTGCTAGCTTTGGGCTTTATTTGTTCTACTTGTTTTTAGTTTCTTATGGTGGAAGCATTGATTATTGAGCTGAGACATTTCTTCATTTTTTTTAAGATTTACTTATTTATTATTTTATAGAGAAAGAGAGAGAGCAAGCACATGGAGGGGAGGGGCAGAGGGAGAGGGAGAGAAAGAATCTCAAGCAGACTCCCCACTGGGTGAGGAGTCTGAGGCAGGGATCCATCTCATGACCCTAAGATCATGACCTGAGCCAAAATCAAGACTCTGATGCTTTACTGACTGAGCCTTCCAGGCATCCCAGAGACCTTTCTTCATTTCTAATGTAAGCCTTTATTACTATAATTTTTTTCTTAAGCATTGCTTTAGTTGACTTCCACAAAATAACGGTTTTATTTTGGTTTAGTTGGCCTACATTAAAATGTATATATTTAAAGTGTATGATTTGAAATGTTTTTAACCATGAAGAACCATGAAACCATCACTGCAGTCAAGACAATGAACATGTCAATCACTGCCAAATATTTTCTTATGCTCCATTATGCTCTCTCCCTTCTACTCTTCTTCAGCCTACCCCCACTCCTCCAGGCAACCATCTATCTGTTTTCTGTCACTATAGATTAGTTTGCTTTCTATACCTTTAAATAAGTAGAATCATACAATAGGTACTTTTTTTTCTTTTTGACTTCCTTCACTGGATATAATTATTTTGAGATTTATTTATGCTGTAGTATGTATCAACAGTTTATTCCTTTTTATTGCTTAGTAGTATTCCATTGTGTGGATATACCTCAATTTGTTTATCCATCCACTGTTAACATTTCGGTTGTTGCCAGTTTTACACTATTACATATATGATTTCTATGAATATTGGTATACATAAATTCTGTGAATATATGCTTCGTTTTCCTTGAATAAATACTTAGGAGTGAAAAAGTTAGATTTTTATGATAGATATATGTTTAACTTTTTAAGAAACTACAAATCTATTATCCAAAGTGGTTGTGCCACTTTACATTCCCACCTGAGGCCCATGAGGTTTTCATTTGCCTTATTACTATGTTATTCCTGACATTCATATTTTATTTGTACACGTTAACTGAAAAAAATCTTTCATGTATTTTACAATACTCAGGATTTCTGTGTTGACATTTCATCTATGGACTAAAGTTTTTCAAGATGCAATCACTCTTAGGGAGAAATTGAGCATGGTGTGTTTTTACTACAAATACAGAAATTGCTATTTGATTCAATTCTGTTCTGATGTCGAAGCTGAGATATGAGCCTGGAAGCTGTAGAAGCCATGTTTAGAGGTGACCCAAGAGCATAGGACTGGCATGCAGAGAAAGAAGCAAAAAGAGAAAAGAAGAGAACAGAAGGTGGAGGGAAAACAGATTGATAGAATTCAAACCCCTGGCTTCAGGATTTGGTTACATGAGATAATATATCTCTCTTTTTGCCTTAAAGAGGTATTATATGTCATCCCTGCCCACATATTCTAGTGGATGAGACCACAATAACACAGAAAAAACAATATGCCATACAATAAGAGAATAAGACAAGACATAACATATTGCTAAGTGACACTTTTATACTTCTACTATATTACTTCTAAAGCTGGGGCTCCTGCTCAATGTGACCACCAGTATCAGGCAGCTGTGGAAGAGACTCCACTGTAAGCGCTGGGGATATAGGGAAGCTGTATAGATTTTTGCTGTTCTGAAAGTTTCTGTTTAAAGAAAGTTCTGAGGCTCACCTATCTTTTAGACCTCCACCTGGTATCCTCTACCATCAGTACCTCCTTTGTCTTTTGTGTGTTTCTACAGCAGAAAACTTGTCTTATTCCTCTCCAAGAGCCTGCAGGAGATCTGTGAGGAATGGTATTTGGTATTGGATGGTATTTGGGCAATGGTATGTCTGCTTGTAAAATATTTGTACAGTTTTATAATTTTATGTATTATTTACTTATTTTAAAACCCTCACTTGGGCTTTGTCATCATTAATAAGTTCTCACATGTTTTTTGAGTTTTTAAGTTGAAAAGGTATCATGTTAGACATGTTCATAGACCATTTGGAGCGTTTGAAAGTTTTTCACAGATAAAAGATATTAAAACATTAAGCCTTTCTCTTTTAATGAATAAACAAACTGATTCAAATCAATCTCTGTCTACCTGGGGCAGTCCTCTTATCCATGAAGAAACTTCCACAAATAAGTGGTATGGTCAAGAATCTCTTACTTAAAAAGAATTGTCGGGGGATGTGGGTGGTTCAGTCCGTTAAATAACTGCCTTCAACTTGGGTCATGATCTCAGGGCCCTGGGATCAAGCCCGCATCAGGCTCCATGCTCAGTGGGGAGTTTGCTTCTCCCTCTCCCTCTGGCCCTCTTCCTTGCTTGTGCTCTCGCTCTCTCTCTCTCTGTCTCAAATGAATAAATAAATAATCTTTAAAAAATAATAAAAAAGCATTGTCATGGTATAAACAAATGCAGACTGAAAAAATCTATATGCTTTGGGGCAGCTGGGTGGCTCAGTCCGTTAAGCATCTGCCTTTGGCTCAGGTCATGATCCCGGGGTCCTGGGATGGAGCACTGTGTCAGGATCCCTGCTCAGCGGGAATCTGCTTCTCCCTCTCCTGCTGCTCCCCACCCCCCCACTCATGCTCTCTCTCTCTTTCTCAAATAAATAAATAAATAAAATTTTTAAAAAATCCTATATGCTTTGAAATCTGATTAACTCTAAAATTACCTCTGTTTATGTTTAGTCCTGAAAAAAAAAAAACACAACCTTCCCTCCACCCCCCAAAAAAAGGCACTTAACTTTTTGGTTACCAAGGACTAACACTTTTCTCTAAGGCTCTTTCTCCCATTCAAGGCTAGACAGAGCCCTGTTAAATGGATATCACAGAATGCTGACAAGATCTGCATTTTCACAATCTGGAAACTCCTAGAGGATAGACTTTTTGATATATTTTTTCTCTCAGAAAAGAATTTAGTCATATAATTAACTATAAATGTATTTATAGTTCATGGATCTTGTGGCCCATTGGTGTGATTTAATTTGATAAATATTCCACACAAAATCCAAGTAGCTAAGAAACTGACTAAGGTAATGTGAGCGATGGAAAACTAAGGGTAATTTTCAAGGTGATTGAACTTACAGAGTGGATAAACTTCAAGGCAATAACAGAGAAGCCATGCCTAGAAGAGCAATGTCTGGGTCTACTTCTATCCAACCTGACCAAGGCAATCAAACCAGAGCTTTACCAGATGCCTACAGATTCTGAATAAATTGGCAGCTACCCAGTGCTTCAGGGAATGAGATGGAGACTAGGGCATTTTTTGATAAAAACCCATCAGAGAATTCTACCCCAGCTGCATTATATCTCATGCAAGGGAGACATCTTGTGTTCCATTAAGCCCAGAGATTTTATTTTTAGTAAGGATAGATGGAAGCTTTTCCTCCATTATCCCAGGTGATCTTTTAGAAGGCAAATTTATCTTGAAGAGCCAAACGTTAATCTATACTCAGGCACACACTTTCACCTTGGAATTAAAACGCTTCAACCACTTTGGCTATGGATGGAATTCTTCAGCCTCCTATTTTTAGAAGTTTCAGATGTGAACAATACAAAGAGTACCCTAAAATAGAAACTTTAAAGAGAAGAGCTATCAATTAGACCAAGTTAGATCTAATGAGTTTATGTAGCTGGTTTTAAATTCAACAGACACTAATTGAGAGTCCACTTAAATGCAAGAGTTAAGGTGCTGAATGAAAACTGTGGTCACTATTGCTTTAAGAGGGTTTTCCTCTAGAGGAAAACAAAGGTGGGTTTTTAATAGGATACGTAGCATGATAGAAATTAGAAGAGAGTGCAACAAATACTGGAGGAATGTTTTACAGAACAGATTTCTGAATTTCCCATGCTTTGTCTATCAGCTTCAGCAGAGTGTGGAAAGCCAATGACTACTCCTCCGAGGGCAGTTCTGTGTGAGAGTATGGAGGGTGTTCTGGCAGCGCCCAAGTCACTCTCTCTTTCACTAGTTCCATGGAATGTAAAATGAAAAAGCAACTTGGATTCCTATTTACAATTTTATCTAAACGTGTTCTGGAAGAGAAAGCTAGTATACGAGTCAGTATAAACACACTGAAGGCTGAGAAGTGAAAAGAGCAGAAATGCAACTGGAAAATAATGGGCCCAAGGTTCCAAAAGGAACCCTCGGGGACTATCCAACCCTAAATGGCAATGGGGGAAATATATGGCAATAGAATTTGACACGAAGCCTTTGGAGCTTAAGTTTTAAGCAAAATGTAAATCTTGAAGACGAAGTTCTGCTTACAGAAATCTTATCTTGTGGTGAAGTGTTGTGCTGGACCCAGAAAGCTTTAACCACTCACTGACATGCTAGGGAGACTTTCTGGCAGGGTGTGACAGTTTAGAGGTGGCACAGAAAGCCCTGGTATGTTTATATAGTCATGTCCAGTTTACCTGTGTCAGACAAGACTTTGACAGGCTGAAGAGAAGAAACTACACGGGGTCACCAGTTAGCCATGCTGCTGGAAACACCACTAGCCTGGCCAGCCAAAGGAAAACACATGTGCCTGCCAGAAGTAACAAAGTAATGGACTTTCCATGAAAGCTATCAGTTCTGGATGATTTGGTATTTTTAGAGAAAAGGCTTATGTATAGTAAGTACCATGAACATTAAGACCTGAACTGCTGTGGGGGTTGCTGGTGAAGAAATGAAGTTGTGTTCTCAAAGGGGCACTAAGGCACAAACATTGGGGGAAATATACAATCACCTACACTTTAAAGCATGCAATGTCCAAGTTTAGGGATTCCTTATGGCACTGACAGGCTCTGAATGCCCATAGTTTGGAATAAGAAACGCGTGCTAAAGAAATATAAATATACTTTACCTACAATCTATGCCTGTACTTGCTGTACCTTAGAAATGGAAAGACACAATGTATAAAAGATTTTCACACACATTAATAATCCCCAAGGGTCCTTGGCCAAACAGTCTTGAGCCGGGATCTATAGTTCACTATGGTCCCATACATTTCCAAAAATTTCCTTAGGGCCAATTTAACACTTAGATCCTAGAGTTTCAGATTTTTATTAAAGTAGGTTTATTGTAGCTTATCAAATAAGGTCATAAAATTTCTCAGAGACACAAGTAGACTCAATATTTTGAATAGTACCTAGGGCTTAAAAACAAAACTTCTTTAAAAAACTGGCAAATATCAAGTATAAGATTGTGAATATGGAACTTCATATTTCTCCAAACCTTAACACAAAATCTTGTACAAGGTTATTACCTAGAAAAACTCAATGGACTGATACTTTTTTTGAAAAAAATTTGAAAATACTGAATGTATTTTTTCATTAATTAGTGAATGCTATATAAAAACCAGTATTCTTAGTAGTAACCTATTTTATTTCTCCTAGGACTAGAAGCATCACTTAATCCAGGAGTGCCAGATGTCACCATTCAATAAAGTATTCAGCACTCTACCTGTCTGAATATTCATGAACTCGGATGCCTGGGAAATGGCAGATTATAGATACTCCTGTGAAATCATATGGCGATAACTATTCAATGTACAGTTTTGGGAAAACTAGTTCCAGGCTTGAGTCTGATTTTACTCAGTATTTCACTGCAGGTGCATTGCCTCACTTAACACACAGTTTCTTATTAACGCTGGAAAGTTTGAATTGTAATCTCAATTTTTTTCTCTCACATAAATCAGTTTACTTGAATCTAACAGAGGTATCACCTGCCCCTTCTCAAACAAAACAAAACAAAACAAAACATCCTGTATAGTTTCCCCATCATCGATAGCTGACAAAAGTAAAATCTATCTCCAGAAGCCATTCTCTTAAATTAATGTCTATTTTCTGTCAAAGTAGAATGGTAAATTATGAGACGCTATTAGATGGGATATTCCAAATGAAAGAAGAACAGATCCTTGCCATAAAAACTTAATGTAAAGAGCCATTAGTGAATGATTTGAAATACTATATACTTACAGTTCAATCTTATATACTTATATTTCAATTCAGTATTGGCCCTAGATTAGTATTTGATATCCCAATGTAGCTATCAAACCGTCATTGCAAACCTAGGAGAATGGACTATTGAGTTGAAGTGAAGAAAGCAAAAAGTGGTTTTTGTGGCCACACTGTTCAAAAGATTCTTATTGCTTTTGGAATAAAATCTTAACTCTTTACCATGGTCTACAGCCCTTCATGATGTAGCTTTTGTTGGCTTCCCCAGTGTCCTCTGGTCTGCTCTCTTCCCTCTTCAGGATGCTTCAGCCACATGGCTTCCTTTAGGACACGCAGATCCTAAGGTTCTGTTTTAAGACTGTCTCATGTAGTTCTCCGTCTCCCTCCAAATTCTTTCTGTGAGCCCCCATCCTCCGATCTTCCTGTCACTAGCTCTGTTTCATCTCACATTTTCCTCCACCTCCTACAATGGAAGCCTCTCTTGAACACCTAATTCAAAGGAGCTTTCTAGTATCCCAGTCACTCTTTAGCGTCTCTCCCTGTTTAATTCCTTTATTTTTCCTCACAAAACACATATTATGAAGTAATATGTCAAAGTAACCTTGTTTACTGGTCTGTTTTCTGTTTCCACCAATGAGATGTTAACCAAGCTGAAGGCAGAGACCTTATCTGTCTTGTTCATTGCTTAATACTGGCATTTAGTACCTGGCATATAGAAGGTGCTCAACAAATAACTGTAGTCAAATAGAAACCAAAATAGATCAAATAAAGCTCTGTTATGAGTAAGTGGATCCTAATGTTGAGCCTATGAAGATAAGACTTCGGGAATCCAAGCAAGGATAGCCTATATTCAAGCCATTAGGGCACAATGCCCAGCTTTAGTGTCCACAAGTAACCTTCTCAGAAGTTCATCTGACCCAACTAGTCTTCACTTTTCTCACCCCTATTTATCACTCATACCAAGCCTTTCATCTGGCCTCTCCTATAATTCCTCTTGGATAGTCTGGAAATAACACATGGAAACATGGATTCTGTCCATGGGAACCAACACACAATTAACCACTCTTCCACCAAAGCTCCATTTAGTCTCCAGTGTGTTTGGACTGGCTGTTTGTCAGGGCACAAGATGTTGGTCACTCTCAGGACAGGAGCTTTGCATCCAATTGTTATAGTTGTGTCTTAATCAGTAGCTCTCTTTTAAGTGGTTAGAGCTGCACAGTATTTGGCTTAAACCACAGGCTGTAGGAAAATGGGAGGATGGGAGGTCAGTAAATCTGTGGTTAGATTCAAAATACCTAGGCCCAGTAGGGACTGATTGAAATGAAGCTGTGACAGGGGCTGGAAAACGCAGAGCAATTTAGGAGCTTTGGGGTGGGAGGAAGTTGGGGGGGCTTGTTTCTGACCCTGTGGCAACAACCAAGGGAAAAAGAAGAAGAGTATGCTGAATGGATAGGAGGAACTGACTGCAAATTACATGACTTGATGCATGTATTACTTAATTTTATTGGAAAATATTTTAAGGTAGATAAGGCTTGAAGGGAGAACTGTTAATTTTTTATTCTCAATCAAAATAGTTTGATAATACACACACAAAGGCTGTGGAATCCATGACCCCAGCTGCTGGGCATCACCAACTGCCAGAATCATAAAGGTTACCCTTCTTACTTCTACACATCTTTCAGAGTTAATACATACAAGCATATAACTTGATGATTCAGCTATGGTGTGACAACAGGATTGGAACCAAGAGTGAAATCATGTTGGTCTTTGTTCTAAAGCTTTTTTTTTCTTGTTTTCTTCTCTCTCTTTCTCTCTCTGTAGTCTCTTTAAGAGAATTTGATGATCGAACCTCAAGTGTGCTTGTTCAATTATTGTGATGTGTTTATGTGTTTCCCCTAAGCAAGAGAGGAGAGTGGTTAAGTACTAGACATGCAAGAAAATTTTGGTTTTCTAACACCCAAGTGGACTCTATTCTTCTCATTATGTACTGTGGTAAGGAAAGATGAAAGCCATCTGTTCCCCATTCAATACTCATGTTCTTCTTGATCTGCCTCTTAAAATTACAGTTATTAGGAGGTTCTGTCATCTATTTCCTGTTTGCCAAGACACCTGTCATAGGAGCTTTGCATTCAGAATCAATAACTTAGTCTATCAGAAGACACGCAGCTTTTCTGGACCATTCTTACATATAGAAGGTTGATTATTGGATTATTGTCTTTGTCACTCATCTTCCATGATCTATAAAATGGTAATATTATCACCTACCTTGTGGGCTTGTTGTGTGACTCAGGTTAATTTATATGTATAAAGCACTTGGGAAATAGTACACAATACGATGAATATAAGCAGGATTTAAAGAAGTTTCTGAGTGAAACATGGGAGTGTTTTCTACCAGAGCTTACCAAAAGGCTCCATACAGTCACACTTACTAATTTAGGAGCTTCTTCTTGTGTTGGTAAAGCACTTACACACATTTTATATGGACTATATAGCCTATTTCTCCGTCAAAAGTTATATATTGCTTTTCTAACAATTATGAAATTTAATTCATAATGCCAGGGTGATAAGTGGTATATATGTTTATTTCTTTAAATCTAATTTAATATGTTCCAGTCAGGATGGTGGAAAATTAAAATCCAGCCATTTGCAATGTTGATAGGGGATAATGAGAGAGGAAATCTCCCACCCTCTCTGGTATCATTCAAGAACCATTCTTTCTGTAACTTTCAGAGTATCTGGTTGTCATTGGTCAACACTGGTCATCATTGATATGTTTGTTGTTCAAGCACATCTGTGCTCTTGAAGGTAAGCAGCCCTGCTACTTCCATGTCAGTCTTGGGTTTTAGGGTTTTTTCTGAAGCTGGGCACCTTCATATATCTCAAATCTGACTTATCTCAAACCCTCTCCTTAGGTATACTACACAAATTACTTTCACCTCCCTGGGCCACTGGAAAGGAAGAGACCACTGATTGTGGCAACAATTGTCTAAACTGAACCAGAAAAATGGATATCTTGTAGTTGAATATGAAGTTATACTAGCTCAGCCATTTCACGAATTTACTGAACACTTTCCCAGGTGTTTTGGGGTTTACAAAGATGAAAGACTGTCTCTGACCTTAAAGATCTAGCAGATTTCAAAATCTTTCATGAAGTTCATCAAATTTAACCCTTGAGTTAAGACCATTCTCTGAGGTGAAAGCACGGGTGATGTTCCATATTCCTGTTTGAAAGTTGAACAAACTGAAACTCAGAAAGGCAACCTGATTCACATAGTATCATATCCAGTTAGGGGAAATGCTGGAAGTACACCCAAAGATTCAATTTCAGCAATCTTTTACACTACTCCACTCTGATTCTGAGTCCAAGGGATTCCTTCAGAAAGGAACTTAGAAAGGATTTGGTCTATCAGCCAACAGGAGGGAAAAATTTGAGTTTTTGGGATCCTTCTCTATAATGATACAATAATGGATGATGCCCAGCTTCACACCTTGTAAACATGGCACTGCCTAATCATTGTCTGAAAAGATGTAATCAGTGACAGTCCCCATCATGATGGTATGGAAGGAGCTCATTCTTTGGAGTGGGCAGTTCTCAATTCAAATACCAACCCCCAACAGCTCAAATTTGACATTAATCTCCACATGCCTCCACTTTCTGAGAAGTTCTGATGACCTATCTTGTAGTACTGGTAGAAGAGGTGAGTGAGATAGCTCATTGAAAATATATGACCCTGTGTCTGGCACTCTGATCCAGGGGAGATTCTCCATAAACCTTAACCACCTCCATATGCACACTAAACAAACGTTTACCAAGTACTTATTGCCAGGAGGTAGAGCTACAGGTATAAATAACATCTAATCCCTTACTCTTAAGAATTTGCTTCTATGCCACTTGGTAGTGGAGGAGACTGCTCCCCTAAAGTCTTCCATTTGGAGGGAGAAAAGGAAGGCTGGGAGATGGGAATGTGGAGCAATCCTTCTCCACTGTCACCTCTCGAGGTCAGAGGAAGTGAGGCCAAATTCCCTTTTGGATTTCATTCCACTGGGCTGAACGGTGGGCTTGTGGCTGGGAATGGGACACTGCCTTACTCTTCTCAGATGCAGCTGAGAGAAGGGAACTCTTATTTCCTATGTCTTTTGTTCCCTGACATTTTCAATTTCCATCACAGGAGCGTTTGCCAGTCATCTGCTTTGCCTTTATCCCAAAATTAATTTCCTGGGAAGGTGCAAGATGCTGTGAACATCTGGCCCAAACGCTCAGGGCTGTCCTTCCCAATTGGGCGTTCCTTGTGTGACGCAGTTGAGTGGCAGTGCTATCTTTGCCCTGAGACAGTAAGACACAGGACCCAGATCTGTCCAGGTCCCCTTTTCCTTCTCCAAATACCTAGAGTATGTTTCATACTTCACCTGTCATTTTGACCTCAAATAAATCTAACCTGGTTATGACAGAAGAAATGTGCTGAGATTCACTGGGGCACTTCTCTTCCTTTCCCCCGGAGAGTTCAGACAGAGAGCTTCAAATAGACCTCAAAAGGACTCTTTCCAATTCATTGTGTGTACCCAAAAGTAGTGACAGTAGTAAAGCATCAAATAATAAATACTGATGTGTGTGTGTGAGAGAGAGAGAGAGAGAGAAACAGAGACAGAGAATTAAAAGCTGTCATGATTGCCCTGTTTCAGAGTACAGGCATTTTTACTTAAGAAATTTCAAAAAGTACTCCAAAATAAATGTGAACACGTACACTCAGAGTGACCAAAACATTTTCTCAGACTACATGTCTCCTGAGGAAAATGTGGAGATTTTGCTTCTGGCCAGACTGGAACCTTTCCCCATGCCCACCTCACTCTGCCAAAGCTTTGATCCTAAATAAACACTTCAGGATTCCAAACTCAAACCCACAATAGCAGACCTTGTGGTAGATGTATTTCACATTCATGATATTCCTAATTCACACCAATTCTCTCAAACCACACTCAGTACGACGTACATACCACACGTCCATTCGCATTTTCCTCTTCACCAGCCCTAGCCCCCACCATGCCCTTCATAAACTCCTTTGTTTTGTTTTTAATCAAACTTGCTCCACATTAACCAGGCTTCAAGAGCTCCTAACATTTTAAATCTCCTCCAAACTATTTCCCACTTAGACTGGAAGTGAGATGGAATTTTCCCCAGCGTCAGAATTCCAAGATGAATCTCACACCTTCAACCATGCTGCACACGACAACGACAACAATGCTTGGAGTCTGTTACCTTCCCTAAAGCTCAGAGAACTTTTAAAAATCACATACTGTGTTTCCATAGCATTATGCTGAGTAAAGAGAGGGGAAAAAAAGTTTTCTCATTGGGCAAACAGCAAAACCAGGGTAAGCATCAAGTAGCATACCCGAGACCCCTCAGCACGGTCCAGGAGGAGGCAGGACAGGGAGAAAACCTGCTGATTCTCAAAGAGGATGGTCTGTGTGTTCCAGGCGCAATTCCTTGGACTCCTTAGCATCTCAGTTTTTACTGCTCTTTACGACCATGCATTTTGTTGTTGTTGCTGTTCTGATTCTCAGATGGATGTTTAAATTATCTTAAAATATTCCCTCCTCCAAATCATTTACACACTTCCCACCCTCCAAACACATAAAAGTTTCCCCCACCAGACTGCTAGGGCTGTTCCTGAAATTCTTAATATGAGGGTTGGAGATGAGGGAAATTTCCTGCTTTTTCCTCCACTGTTCTCTTTTCCTGGGAAGAAAACCGATATTTATTAATTGTCTCATGCACAATATATTTAATTTTACTTTGGTATGATCTCCCCTTAGAAGGATTAAGTGGATTCTTTATTCTCACAGTTTCCAAGATGCAGGGCTGAGCTGTGAACCACTGAGGTCTCACCAATTCCAAAATCTATATGTTATTTCTCTTTTTTTCCTTCTAACTTTGTTCCTACATTTATTTTAAACATATTTAAGTCATACTAATCTATTTTGGATAGATGCTCAAAAAATGGGACCAAATGAGTATCTTTATCCTTGTTACGGACATTGAGACTTTAAAGGTTTTTTTTATTTTCTTTTTTGGTTTTCCTAAACATTTTATTTTCTTTTTCTTCTATTTCTTCTTGTTCTTTCTTCTTGTTCTTGTTCTTGTTCTTGTTCTTGTTCTTGTTCTTCTTCTTCTTCTTCTTCTTCTTCTTCTTCTTCTTCTTTTCTTGTTTTGTTTTGTTTTCCTAAGCATTAAGTTGGCTGAGTTAACATTCTTATTCCAGAGGCTGGGGATAAGGTGAAAGCCAAGAGTCTGACTTATTTCTTCAGGGATTCATTCAAATACAAAACTATTCACTGACTTGGCCTTTCCCTCCCAAAGACCCTAATTTAGAGTGATTTGATTTCATTACTGATGATAGGAAGAGTTTACTGTGTAGAAACAATCTATACATTCCCTTGGAGAAATATGAAAGTCATCACCAGCTGAGATGACCCATGAATAAAATGGGTGAAAAGAATTCTAAAGAGGAAGAATCTGTAAGAGAGATTATTTTTAGAGAGAAAAGACGATTGTTGGAGATAATAACATGTCTTAGGCTAGATATGTCATTTGGTCTCCTTACATAGCTTCTACAGGATGCAAAATACATTTTGTTTTTCCGCTCAATCTGACATACATAATCATTATAGAAAAAAATATGTGTAGACTAAAAAACAAATAGAATAAATACACATAATTCCATTCCACCCACCCAGATATAATGACAGATAGACACCATGATGTATGAACTTCTAGTCACTTTCTTTGCACATATAATTTAACAGAAATAGAATCATAGCATAATATATCTTTGAAATTTGCATTTTCTCATTAAAATTATGAATTTCTGCTAATATTAGTAAGGAAATATTTGTAACAGCATAATTAAAGACCTTATATTATGATATTGTGTGCTATACCATCACTTACTTACCCTGTCCTTTAGCATTAGACAATGGTATTTTTTCCATTTTTTCAATTTTAAATAATGAACAAAGAATGCCATACAAAAACCTTTACATTATGGGGAAAAATGAGAGATGGTAACACATGTTTGGAAGTGAAATATGCATATTGCTGTATTTCTTATTTTGTAAATTGCTTATCATTTTCTTTTGACCACTGTTTTCTACACTACCGAGTACTAGTTGGTCACTTACTGAACTGTACAAACTCGTATTATTTTTAATTCAGTAATACATTATATGTTGCAAATATTTTTTTCTAGTTTCTCCTTTTTGCCTTTTAATTTTTCTTATGGTGTTTTATGTAACAAACTAAAATGACTACATTTCATGGTAGTCAAATTTATCAGCATTTCTTTATTTGCTTTTTCCCTTTGACTTCAGATTTAGACTGTCCTGAGGATTTTAAATCAACTTTGAAGAAGTCCAACTTATGATACATAAGCTCTCTAGAAACTCATTCAGAATTTCCATGCATGTCTATTTATGATACTGGTTCTCAAACGATGCTTCCACGTGATCCCACTTTTTTCATAGTTTCAGCCAAGGTGTTGTGCCATTAAATATGAATAATAGCCGTCTCTCCAGTTTTCCAGAAAAATTAATTCAGTGGAGTATCTTTCAATTCTAAGTTTTTCCACCACATTTTTATAAAAAAGTGTTTGGTTATAGCTACTTGTTGTCTTTATTGCTATCTAATAAAACCTGGTGTCATATTATATATTCTGTTATTTTAAATTTAATACATCAATATTAAATGGTGTTGTGTAAAGATCACTATTACTTCCAGATGTTTTACTAACTGACAAGTTCAAGGATCTCTAGTGTATGGTGTGTGTTTGCTTCGGTTGAAAAGTAAAGGAGAGATAAGGTTCATTGCACAAATTAGAAAATTGAAGACAAAGAATTTTGTTATAACTGCTGATCATTCTTACTTCTTTAAAAACCCTATGCTTTGATTACAAATACCACAGACACACACATTCAATGAATTTGATTGCCACACTCTTGTAAAATTATAATTTTCTGATGGGCTCAAATAACTTTCCTAAAGGAAAGACACTTTTTTTCTTTAACCACAAAAATTATTATTCTTGACATTAAAAGTATAAATGGGACAAGGAAATTTATTCCTTGTTTTTTAATGCTTCCAGAGGCAGTCTTTATTGCTGTACTGAGTCTGTGAAGAACATATACAAAGGCACCCCTCAACTGGCACTCACAAATAGAAGCTTTGAAAATACGCACCTATAAAATGTATGCATTTCCTGAACTGGTAGCTGCTTTATTCAACAGACCATTAAAAGCCCATTTAGAGGGGCTCTCACAAGCTCATGTGCACTACAGGTACTTAAAGCTGATGAAACCAACATAACAAGAAACAAAATAAAACAAAAAGTTGGACCAACATCTACTAAAATTTACAGAGAAAAAAAAGCTCTTTCCCCAGACCTAAATTTCCTCCAACACTAACACTCTTATAAAGAACAGGTAATGTGACAAAATTGCCCCACTTCCAATATCCCAGCCAAAAATCCAACACCCCTCCTCCCCTCCAAGTATCAATCATCAGCCCAGGCAAAGCAAATGAATTTTTAATCAATAACAGCTACTGTTTCTTGTACAAGGACTGTTTATGATTTAAAAGGGGGAAAAATTAAATCAATCCTGATGTGAATGTTTTCCCTCTTGAAGAGAAAAAGCAACACCCTGTGTCAAAGACGGGGGTGTAGTTTCACATGTTTTAAGAATATATTAAAATAAAATAAATTTGAAATTGCTTTTGCCCTCATTAGCTATAGACAGAAGAGTGACTACATAGGATTGACGAGTCATTTTAGGCAAACAGCTTCAACCTCTGTCTTCACACGATTGTATTTCCTGTTTACATTCATACATTAGTACGGATTAATAGAGCTAGAAGGGAATTTGGGGAACATCTGTCCAAAGATGGCTGCTTTGGGAGCCCTGTCACTGGAGCTGTTTAGGCAAGAGGACCAATCAGCTGAGAAGTCATAGAGAGAATTCAAACAACAGGAAGTGTTTTTAGATTATATTGGTGTGTGAAACTGATCATATATGGAAGCCTAAAATGTGGAACCTACAAAAGTAGATCCGCTCTGGATGAAGATTCTTGCCCCTCTCCCTGTCTGTATCCAAAAGGCAACCCTTGCCTGGAATCTCCAGGATTTTGCTAAAAAGGTTTTAAAACCCCAGTACCAGACACCTTTAAGGACCGCCCCCCCCAGGTGTTCTGATTTTTCCCTCAATGTTCCTTCCATTCCTCTAGGCTACATCCACGTAGGTCCGACTAAATGCCATAAATCCTCATAATACTAGTAGTCAGGTTTTCCTGCATCTTGAGTTTCCCTGTAGGCAGAGAGAAATCAAACTGGACTCTTTATGAAGCCTGCTGCATTATTTTGGCATGTTTGCACAAACCAGAAATAACTTCCCTACAGATCACTGAAATGAAATCATCTTTCACCTAATTGGGAAGGGCTACACAGGCTTTTGTCCAGTTTTAAAGAGTAACGCGCCGGGGGGCAGGGGTGGGGGGGATGATGATGGGAGTGATTTCTTGAGTGTTTTCTTTTATAGTTTGCTGAAATGGAACAAATCAATCCTGTCTTGCTTATTTATAAAACCTTAACACCAATGGGGTGGGGAGAATTAATGAGACCAGGCACAAGGAATGTGGAAATTTTCATTTCTAAACTGTTGGCACACAGACATGCATTAGTGTCTTGTAGCTTTTCAAGGGCACTGAAGAAATGAGTTTTCTGCCTCTCACAACTTTTGGTGGAGAACATGCATTTGCACATAATTACTCACCACTGTAACTGGCAACCAGGGGAAGGATCCAGCAAAGAAGCCCACATTTTCAAAAAACCAGGACACTGTACCCTCACGTGTGCTCAGAGACCACAGTGAAAGCTGTCGAGCCTCAGAAAAGAATGAGTGTGACCATTCACACAAAGAACGTGGCAGACTTACAAGGCGTGCTTAGTCCTCACACTGCCTCTGTGATAAGGAAGATGAGTCTCCAGAAGATTAAATGCTCTGTTCAAAAAGGCATAACAAGTTCTTTTCATTTTTCTAAGACATATTTTTCTGGGAAGTGGAGGGAGACTTTTGATCTGTATTAAACACTGTATTAACCTGTGCATAACTAAAGGCTGATGTCTGTCCGCTGCAGTAACGATGCTGCACTGCTGGGTTCTTCTGCTCTGGAACCCATTTATGAGTAGCTGATGTCTTCAAAACTTCTTGAAGATTCCTTGAAACTGTCGTCCCTGCCGGTGTTCACTATGGGGACACTGATACCTGTGCTGAAGCTACCATGTCCCGGTGCCTCCAAAGCAGCTAAGTCATGAGATGGAACTGCAGCTTATGGATCCTCTCTGTGAAAAGCCCCACTGGACTCCCCATCAAATGAGAACAGTCCTTAAACAGAATGCATCTTGCATTTCATCTCCTATGCTCTAGAGCTACACTGCTTGAGTTGCCCCATGTCACTTTTCAGCATTTGTTGGTGGCTCCTCTTTGCGCCCGGGACAGGGATGCACTAGACTCCACACTTTTTCCCATGTCCCACTTTTGTCCTCTGGAACTCCAGCTTCCCAAACAGCTTTACCTCCTGCCTAGGGTCTTTACTACTTGGCTTTTACTACTCAGTGGTCCTAATTTGGTTGAAGGCTCTTCATTTAGAAGAAGAAAGCCATCTAGCTCATCAGGTTCCTGACCCACTCAAGACAAATGATTAAGCACTAGAGAAAAATATTAAAGTAACCTGATTTGAATATAGGAGCAAGAGCTCATATTTCTTTCCCTTAATCTGTTTGGAGCCTTGGAAGGTAAATATAAGTATGTATGTGCTTAGACTTCTGTCATTAATGGCAAGCTGTTTGGAAATTCAATGATGGCATGTCAGACTCTAGGTAGGAGGTGGAATTTTCCATTACCAAAGTCATTACTTATTATGTTTAGTGCCTTGGACACCGTGGACATTTATGACAAAGCGAGTGACAGTGAGTCCTGAGGAAGGACATTTGAAAAAAGAGAAATGCCTACTTTTAGAACCACCATTAGTCCTGGCAGGCAAGGATTCCTGCCTCAAGCCCCATGTCTTATGGAGCCCTGTGCTTTGAAGTGCCTCCTCCAACATTTTCCAGTCCCTTCTGGTGCCTATGAACAGGTGGAACTCACAATGCCACCCAGGCAAGGCTTTTCATGCCCAGACAGAAACCCACATGCATCTCAGGCAACCTGCTATCCCATGTGTAGGGTCAACTAGATGCTGTGAGAAGCTCTGAGACTGCCACCTATGGGGTCACCCCAGAACCTCAAGAAGCTGACCTGGCAGGCTGGCCAATCTTACTGGCTGGTGTGGAATTTCTTTGGCAGGAGCACATGAAATTGGGCCTCCAGAATGGGGCTGAAACACTAATTTGGGGTCACTCAAATTGTTTACATAGGTAGAGCCCCCCAAAATATTTTTTTCCAAAGCTTCATGTATTTTAGAGTGATCCAGCCTGCCTTCAGGGAGTGAGCCATTCATAAAGATAGATTTCTCTTAGGGGGGATCTTACTTGCAGTCCAACATAACATTATTTTAAGCTTCCTGAGGATGGAAACCATGATTCTTACCCTCGTGGCTTCTCAGAGACTGGCCCAGTGCTAAGCATATACTTCACATAAAAAAACATACTTGATTCATATTGAGGTCTCTTCCATCTGTCCATCCATCTATCCATCTGCTCAATAATGATTTCTTCTAATATAGTATTCCCCACTTGCAGGACAGTTGGATTCTCAGATTTTCCAAAGCATAACAGACAGAAGATCAATAACATGACTAAAAGCCTATTTTCAGAAATGTATGTTGACAAATAAGGACCAATAAATAAGGAAAACTGCACTGAAGGTGAAATTCTGAGTGAACTTCTCTAAGATGAAGACTTATATGTAGGAAGAAAATCTTATCCTAGCTTCAAGTAAAACAACATCATTTGCTCAGAATTATAAAAATAGGGAGGCATACATAGCAAACAACTTTAACCTCTCTGAGAAAAGTACACTTTGTTCAACAGAATGTCAAAAATATAAAGTGTGTCTGGTTATCTTTTTATAGTTGGCAAAGCATAAAAATTTATTATCCTGATTTAGCTTTATTTCAAAATAGAATTTAACATTTTTTCTTAATTATAATAGATTAGCTTTTCTGGTATTGTTGCAGTTGTTTGCAAGACACACGTCAGCCATCTTTAGAAAGAGAGGTTGATTGTGAGGCGTGTATTTTCTTCGACTGGCATTAGGAAACATTAAAAATGAGAACGTAGGCAGCTTTAGGGACCAACTCTCTCTCTCTCTCTCTCTCTCCCTCCCTCCCCTTTCATCACTCTTGAAATGTGGAGCCATCTTAAGGTTCACCAGACAACTTAAGGATGAGATAAGTTTGGGTCAGGTAACTACCCCTGGACCAGTCAGAGGGTCACCTGTGCCCAAAGAGCAGATGTTTGCTCTTAAGGGAAGGTTGGATACTGTATCAGACATATCAACTATAAATACAAATATTTATAAAATAGAAGTATAAAGGTAAACAATTTAAAACACTTGTAATTCTACCATCCAGAGTCAATTGCCATAAATACTTAAATATATTTCATTCAAATTTCAATATAGGCATGAATATATTCAGTATTTTTCACCAATTTTGGATCAGGTGATTTTATCTTCTAGTTACCTTTTATTCATATAAATATAAATATTTTATTTATAAATATTTAGTGACATACATAAATTCTGTTATTTAATGGCTGCAGAAAATGGCAGTCAAATGAATACACCATAATTTACTTACTCAATCCCCTTTTGTTGAACTTCATGATATTTCTTACTTTTTTTTCCTTTTTAAACAAAGCTACTGTGAACAACTCTGGAGGTAAGACTTTTACTTTGTGTGCATGTATGGTTTCCTTAGAATATATTGCTAAACTGGAATGTCTGTCAAAGAGAATGAACTTTTTAAATTAAAGCTGTTGCAAATACTGCCACTTTTACAGCAATAATTATGCCAATTTAAGATCTTACATGCTGTGTATGAAGTATCTCTTTCATCATATCTTAAGAATACTGGGTATTATGTGTGTGTCTGTATTTTTCATTTTTACAATTTATCATATTTCATTAATTATACACCTGAAATTTAAAAGGGAAGATTGCTGCCATAAGTTCGGTTGATCCCTTTGAGATAAATATCTCCCTACAAGTTGGCCTTTTTTCAAATTTCACGGACAATACAGAGAGATAATATTCACAGGGTTCCAATGTTCTGTGGAAGAAATCTATGCTAGTTCTGATGTCTCAATGTTTGTGTAGGCCTGCGCATTGGTTATTTCTGGTCTACTCAAAGATTAGGATTTTATTAAGTGAATGAATCCTCTTTGCCATGGACAACTGTTCTACTTAATAACATGCATTTAAATTACATTTTACTCTAAAATAAATTGTATAGAGGGTAGTTTCGTTGGTTGGTTGGTCGGTTAGAGAAGAAAATCCATAATTTCCCTAGAGCCTTCTTTTAATGAAACTGTTAGAGTGCCAACAACTGACTAATGCATAATCAAGTCAGGACTCTAGGTTGCAAGTCTTCCAGAGACACAAAAAGGCTCTCGGTAAGAGAGAGACTGTTTCCTCTCTTTTCCTTAAAATATTTGTTGTTGTAATTCATTATTTTTCTTGGATCAGATCTCTCAGGAAAGATGTGTCTGTTTAAGTAATTGCTTACTTCTGCACACTCCTCCAGGTTCAAGGGCAGAGCAATTCAATTGCACACTAACGCTTTACTTCCAAATAAGCTCTGTTCCTATTGGTGTGTTCCTTTTTTCTGGTCTTTGCCACAAGGAGTTTTCCACACCAGAACGAGGCTCCAGATTCCTCTCTATCTGATCTCATTTGCTTCTTATTAAACCCAGAGCTCTTTTGAAAATACTTTAATAAGTACTTTTGATCCCTTCATGTTTTTCAAGGATTTCTCAGTTTCTTCCAAACACTCAGCTGACAGATTTCTGGGAGCAGCCAGTTCCACTTGGAGACACTTTAGGCTGATGATATCATCTGAACACCCAGGGAAAGGGCCTTTGAGGGGACCCTTCTTAGCAAGGGTGGCTGGAAGCCACATTGGTCCTGTTCTTCATTTCTCTGGAAGTGAGTCAGGGAAGACAGGATTTTCAGACCTACATTCCTTTTCCTGCAAATGACAATGTTCTCTCAGAAAAAATGGACTTTAATAAAAATATAAGCAATTTCAAGGTGTCTATTATCTCTCAGTCCATGCTCTCCCAAGAGTGTTTCTTTCTTACTAGAGCAGCCCTACAGTTTTCTGGGTGAACCCACCCTGAGACCGTAGGACCTTTCTACATCTACAGAAGCACTGTTGGATTATCTGTGGCTGCAAGTGAAGATTCAGACTCATGCTAACATTCCTGTGGAGACTGAAAGTTCCTGCTGAGGTAGGGAAATGCGCTAGGGGAGAGAACTAAGCCTGTGACTTTTGGACCCACCTCTGCCTTCAGCTTGCATTGTAACTTTGAGGATGTCATTAAGCATTTTGGGGTTCAGATTCCTCATTTGTAAACTGAAAGAGTTAAAATTTTTCTTGTCTTCCCAAGAGTGAATTGTGATTTTAAACGGGCTGCGGAGCGGCGGGGGGGAGGGTGGTGGGGCGGGAATAAAACATTTCATTAAAAATAAATAAATAAATAAAGTTTAATGTGACAATATATTTTTGGATTTGGCAAATAACACTGGGGAACATCCAGGTAATTTTGATAGTATAAACAATGAAAACCAGGGTTTGATAACAGTTACAGTGGTGAAGCATTAAGTTTTAAAAGGTTGAGCAATTACTAGCTGGCCATGCTACACTGGAGGGTAATGGCTACAAGCAGAGATCCGGAGTCTGAAGGAGGTGTCTTAGCTCCTTGGCTCCACCTCCTGCTACATGATCTTGGAAAAATTCACCTCTCTCTCTCTTCTTTTCAGCTCAGATTCTTAATCTAAAAACGAAAACAAACAAACAAAACCAAAACCAAAACCAAGCAAAACCCCAGGATAATAATAGTATTATTACTATTCCTTTTTACTATTACTGTTCCTTCATACTTGGGAATATTAAAGACAAAGCATATGACACTTTGCTCAGTAGCTGGCATAAAGCTAATCCTTACTGATTACCATTAATATTATTAGTGCCTGCAGGTCTAAAAGTTATTATGTAAATTATCTGAATTCTCACCACCTAATTCGATCAGTTTCTTGTTTGCTTTTGTAAGGATACAGGTCAATGTCTTTCTCTTTGCCAGTTTGTTTTCAATATATTCAACATAAATAATCTCCAAAATACCTCAGTAAAGATAATATATACAAAGCTTCAAATGCTAAAGTACTTTTTTGTTCCATTCATCAAATACATGACTTAAAGATTTCCAACTGATTTCGACAAAGATTCAATCCCAGTTTATAGAAATCTTTTATAATTTTTTTTTTATTGCAGGACATTTGAGTTACTTTACAAAGTAGTTCTTCAAAAGCTCATTTTTTAAGGCTGATTTCAAAGAGCAAAGAAAGAAAATACATATTGCCATGGCAAAGTATGTCCTTAAAATTTTAAATCAGCTTTGTCACAAAATTATGGAATTCAGTTACTCTGTGTATTTAAAAACGCAATTGTACAGTTTGACCATTACACTATCTATATCATTTAGTAGAATATCACTACTCATTTGGATGTAATTATGAAGTATGTGTGCATCATATCCAACTCTGCTTCATGAGCTGCTTCATTTATTAGGAACACTGTCATTTACCAAAATTTGCCTTTGTATAATCATTGTCAAAATATAATTTTATCTTCAATGCCAAACGTTTTAACTAACGTTATGACATTCACAATAATGTCAAATGTTACACTGTCAAAAAATGAATTTCTAAAAGGTTGGCTTTGATTACATTGAACTGAGGGAAAAAGAAGCATAATTAGATGAGCTAATTTTTTTATTTGTAGATCCTGATGACACTGACACAAAACTTAGTATTTAAATGTGAATTTCTTCTGCTGTTTATGAAGTCACACACTAACAGGTGTGGCTTTATTTTGAATTCCTGCATGAAAAAACTTGGAATAAAACATGAGTGAAAATGACATGGAATAGCCATTTGATCCAAATGAAAAGTCGTATCTCACAGAATGATATGAAGAGTATTTCCATGGTTGTAAATAGAGCACAGTCTTCATAAACTAGTTACTAACTTTTGCAGGGCTGTTGCTGATGGCTCTCCAGCAGATCTGTGTCTTCTGGTTTCCAAGCAGTCAGTTATACCACTCTGACCCCATGGTGGGTAGTAAATGTGAAGAGACATATTTTGTGCACATTGCATATTCATCATTAACTTTCTTGAGCAATCAAAATTCACTTCTTATTTTTCAACGATATACATCCTTTTTAACTTATCCCTGCTAAAAGTGTTTATTGCAAAATAAAAAAAAAAGCATTGTCAAACAAGAAAAGAAACAGTTGTAGATTTTACACTGTACAATAAATGATAAAACAACAATACCGGGGCACCTGGGTGGCTCAGTCGTTAGGCGTCTGTCTTCGGCTCAGGTCATGATCCCGGGGTCCTGGGATTGAGCCCCACATCGGGCTCCCTGCTCAGCAGGAAGCCTGCTTCTCCCTCTCCCACTCCTGCTTGTGTTCCTTCTCTCACTTTGTCTCTCTCTGTCAAATAAATAAATAAAATCTTTAAAAAAAACAAAACAAAACAAAAAACAACAACAACAATACCTAAGTGTTTGAACCACTCTCTTCATGCTACATGGACAGGACTGTTCTGCTTTTATTCCCTTCACTTATTCCACATGTACCTAAACTATACATTTATAGTTTAGAAACCATGTTTCTCATGCATGGTCACCCTGCTGACTGTGACCTGGTGGCTTCATGAATTTTGCAGCTACCAGGCACCATACAACTGAGTTTTACACCAAGTGGTCAACAACAGCAGAGTGTTGAATACTCCCAGAACGATCTGAGACTGGAAGGAAACAGCTGTACCGAACAACTCATGTCTGAGCACACTTCTTTTTACCAGCAAGCTGTTTCTGACAGGGAGGTGGTAAAGACCAGAAAAAGAGAAGAGTTATCACTGGTCATCTTTCAGACTTAGCTATATATGAGAATAAGAGCCCTGTGAATTGCAAGTACATCTTACACACTACTACAGGAGACTGTGGTAGAGATGGAAGAACAAAGGGAGGCCTGCCCAACTATTCACAACTTATTCTAGAGCAACTATTGTAGTAAAATTTCATCATAAAGTGAAAAGTCTGGGACACATATTAAACCAGATTGGAAACTCATAAACTAGTATTGTCCTGGGCTTATGATTATTCCACATAGTCATTTCAAAGCCATCTGCACCTATTCTTCCTGGTTCAGTAAGAAAGAGTTATGACTTATCGGGAAAGACCTTGGGAAGATGGATTTTAAATAAATGCCAGGAAGAGTTTCTTTAAATGGCACAGGCGGTGGAGAAATCCTCCTCATGAGAAGCATTAAATCTAAGCGTGGGTGTTACAAAGAGGACTGCAGTTGGACAAGATGAGCTCCAAGTCCCCTTCCAAGGGTTTTATAATGTTTGATCAGTATACTGTTATAAGTAGAAAAAGTAGAAATTGAATTCTACTCCACAGTGAACATTTGCCCAACATTTTCTACTCTTCCCTTTAAGAATTCAAGTTCTTAAAGGGAAGAATCTTAGCCCCAAGGCTGCTGGAATAGTTTTAGCAGATGTCAAAAGAAAGAAAAAAGTCTCTTTCATGGGTTTATAATTTCTTCCAAAGACCTTAGATGGGTTCATAAATATTGGGAGAATCTGATCATCTTTAGAGTAGCCACAGAAAAGAATAGACTATTGATTGAGAGGGATCTTAAGAGGTCACCAAATCCAGGGTTGGCTGCTAGTTGCAATGCTTGGGCCATAATTGATGCACAAGAATTTTTTGGAACAATCAAGCTTTCTGAACTTCATCTATATAACAGGGGTTGTATTATCTGCTCAATTCCAGACAGACCCACAATGTCCAGCACCTACCAATGGAGAGAAGAGGATGCAAGTTATTTGTCTTATTGTGAGATCATAGAGAAGCTGTGTAATCAGTTGAAAGATGAGTGAATATAAAATAAAAACCATTTTGTAGATTATGTTTCGAGTTTTCTGATACGGTTGTTTGTATTCAACCTGTGATATATTATTTTTATTATCATCCATTTTCTTAAAAGATAAACATCATAAAATGATTCTTCCAGTGAATGACTACATTCTTGCTTCTTGGCAGAGAAGCTTTTATGTAAATCTCCCAGAGCAACTGGTAAATGGCAGTTATTTTTAACCTGAATATTGCCCAATCCCTACTCTCTTCCACAGTTCTTGTGGAAGGCCCAGGCGATAAGCAGTAGAATTCTTTTTTTTTTTTTGACTGAAATTACCTATTTAGTTGAAACTGCAGCTGGTGAGATACAAGGCATTACTGACACAAATAAACTAACCATAGCTCATAGGAAAAAACAGGCTCTAAATTTCAATCATTGTTAATCTGCACTTACTAGCTTTGTGACTTTAGACAAGTTATGTAAATTCATTTGGACCTGTTTCTCTATTTATAGCATGGTATATATAATAATTATGCAGGGTCATTGAGGGTTAAGAGAGATGATGTAACATAAAGTGCTTAGCAGGTCTGAGTGCACTCCACAAGGTTGTTTCCCTCCATCTACAAGTCCTGAAAATGTTGGGCAAATGTTCACTGTGGAGTAGAATTCAATTTCATCGACATGTTTACAGTGTGTTCCATGCTCCAGTCACTGCTACACACACACCTGTGAGGAAGAGAGTGGAATTTAAAAAACAAATAGAAAGTGATTCTTGCCCTTCAGAAAAGGAACGGTATGGTTCTTAGATGAGGCCAGAATGTCGTCAGTCTGAGGCTATGGAGTTGAGACGGACTACAGTGGGCAGCGGTAAAATGTCAGCGATGCCATCTTTGAAACAAAAAATTCTGGTAAAAGAACAGCCAGTTAATCCTCAGGCAATAACACTTTTACAGGACAAAATTACAAGTAGTTAGAGTCACTTGCTAGAATTCCAGGAGGTATGTCCCAGAACACTTTGCAGACTTCCACTACAGACCTCAGTCCAGGACTTAGCTAGCCAGTAGTGAAGGGGGAGCATCGTTTCTGTCCATCACTGAGCAGGAACAGGACAGCCCCAGGGCGCCAAACACAGGATTAGTTTCACACTCCTGCATTATCCTGGCTTGGTTGTCACATTGCTCGGGACATTGGGGAAGTGGTTTCGTGTCCACATTTCACCATTTGTGAGATGAAGTTGTAATTTTACCCAACACAGAGGGGATTACTACACTGCTTTAAGTTCAGGTTTTAAAGAAAGTCTGATGTTTTTACAAGCAAGAGACTATAAAATAACAAAATAATTTGTTTTTTATTTTTAATGTACAGTTGATTCTCATTATGCATGGATTCCGTGTTTATAAATTTGGATACTCACTAAAATTTATTTGTAACTTCCAAATATATACTTGTGGTGCTTTCACAGTCGTCCCCAGACATGTGCAGAGCAGCAAAAAATTTGAGTAGCCCTATGCACATAGTCCCAGCTGAAGTCAGACAGGGAGGTGCTCTGCCTTCCTGTTTCAACTCTCATACTATAAATAAGTGTCCTTTCCACGGTCTATTCAATGCCATGTTTTTAGCACTTTGTACTTTTTGTTGGTGATTTCATCTCTTTAAAATGGCCCCCAGGTGTAGTGCTGAGATGCTGTGTCTGTTCCTAAGTGCAAGAAGGCTGTGAGGCACCTTATGGAGAAAACATGCAAGTTAGCCAACTTTCATTCAGCCACCAGCTACAGTGCTGCCGGCTCTGAGTTCAATGTCAATAAATCAACAATATATAGGTGTCTTCAAATAGAAATACACATACAACAAGGTTACACACCGATCATTTGATGAAAATGTGGCCAGAGGCTCACAGGAAGCTAACCCTGTATTTCCCCACGGGCAGTGGGTTGCCATTTACTAATTCAGGGTCCCCAGCTTAGAGGACATACCTACTGCAAATAATGAGAATCAGATATACTTATTATTGGTTTTCCTGATTGTTTTCCTTAGAAAAATCACCTCCGGGGAGGAGAAGAGTTTAGCGATCATTTAATCCAACTCCTTCCTATTACCTCAGAGAAAATGATTGTGTAGAGATGTGGCTTGATTTTGGCCCCTTAGTAAGAGTCAGGCAGATCTGGACTAGAACCAGGTGCCTCAGCCTTGGGGCCCATCCTTCTACCAACAGACCACTCTAGTTTTCCTGGGAAAGTGTGGGGTGAGTGACTGCTGTGAGAAGTGCAGTGTAGTAGGGTGAGGCTTCCTATACAGCTTGTGTTGCAAGCTCTATGCCCAGCGGTGCTCATTCCTTTGGTCATGTTAAGATGGTAGACTGCATAGCTCATGTTTCTGAGCTTGAAGAAACAGGTGTTCTTGCACCTGTTTCTTCAAGCAAAAGTATGCAAAGTGTATTGCTTTGTGCTCCAATATTCATCTCTTGAGGGTTATATTGTGGTAATACCATAAGAGTCCCAAATTCATCTTGATTGCCACTCAGTCTGGGCATGATGACATAAGAACAATAAATAAGTATAATCTATTCAAAATCATAGTCTATTTTGTCTCTAACCTTTCTCTTGGCACCTTCCCTTTTTTCTTATACTTGAAAATATATTTTCTAGAAGCACAAAGAGCTGATCTGCCAAATAGTTTATCAGTATAGAAAGTCAGTGTCTAAGGATGAGAGTCTCAAGTACAGGTCCTTGGTTCAGATCTGGGGAAAGATCAACCTGATCTATTCCTTGGCATCTGGACACTTCCATTTCTAATCCCAGGGTAAACTTTATGCCATGTAGCGATACATGGAAGGCAACAAGTAACCCAACTGTAGGTGCACTGAGAAAATGGGTAAATTTAGAGCCAATCTTGCATTACTTTATCATCACATTTTCTTCTAGTCAGTATAATTTGTCGAACAATGGTATTAAATGCCATTGGCATCACTTTGTCAACAGATTTCAATCCTCCGGGTAACAAAAAAGAGAGAATTAACACTGAGCATTTAACATAAGTCACATACTGCTCTGGACTCTTCTATATGTTAGCTTATTTAACTAGCATAGGAAATAGTCCAAGTAGGTATTTTTCTCTCCATCCTATAGGTAAAAAGAAACAAAGAGATTATGTAATTTTTCTAAGATCACTAAGTAATGGGACCAGCATTTATATCCAAGGATATCTTGATCCAAATACCATCCTCTTTTCACTGTCTCACATGGCCTCACCTTTGCTCATCTGTTTTCCATGCAGTACATGGAGATTTCGGGCATTGTTTCTCACTGTGTGATCAGACTATGTGTGTCAGAATCACGTGGGATACTTATTAATGATGTAAATTCCTGGACTCCATCCCTGAACTATGGGTCAGAATTCAATGGGTGAAGTCCCAGAATCTGCTTGGTTAACAAGCTTCCCAAGTGCTTTTTATGCACTCTGACATTTGAGAGACATTGGTCTACATAGTCACATACATCAAAAGGGGTGGAGTAATAGAGAATACCACAAACCCTACACCAAAGATCCTGATATTTATAGCGGATGCTGTCAGTGCCCTGTCCATATCGCTTGCACCTTACCCTTGTCCCTCAAGATGACCAGCTTCATGTGTCTGCCTGACTTTCCCTTGGGGCTTCCCCCCAAGTCTCAGGTAGGACCCTGCTTATGCACATGGTAGACAAGAAGTACCAGGGAATTAACTACCCCTACTCTACCACCCCTCTCCTGCAGCCCTTAGCCAGTGACTGGCTGAAGCTGGTGTCTAAATCCTCCTGACTCCTTGGGTAGATGCTTCTGAGGTTTGTATTGTACACTGTTTTCCAGAGATCCCCTGAGATTAAGTTCCAGTCATCCATGGTAGTATCTGGCTTCATATGCTGCACTTTATTTGCTGCATTCTGTTCCTTGCCTTATTCTCCCACTTTTCCATCAATATTTCTTGTTTGGCCTTATATACTTTTTCTCTGGGTCTGCTTCTGGGGAATGTAAAACCATACAATGTTTTGTTAAAAACACAATCACAGCATTACCTCTGTGTGTTAGACTACCATGTTTCTCTCCCTACCACTTCACTAAGAGAGCTGTTAACTTCAGAACTAACTTCAACTCTCTATGCAGGTACATATTTAGACAATACATGCCAAACTGTGTGGCTTCTTCTTAGCCTTTCAAATCAAGCCATTCTTCAAAATGAAGTGAAGAGTATAAGCTTATGAACTCAATTGGATGTGTGTTCAAAATCTGACTCTTTTGTTTACTAGCTTTGTGATCTTGGCAAATTTTTAAGCATCTTTAGGCTTTTATAGATGAAAACATGGAAATGTTTTCATCTATAAAAGTAAGAACAAAATCTACCTCGCATAGTTGGTGAGAGGATTAAATGAGAGGATAAATACAAGGAGCCTGACAGATAATAGGTTATCAATGAATGTGTGTTCGTTTGCTCCCCTCCTTCCTCAGGTCTCATTTCCTGAGAGTACAGTGACCACTCTAGTCCCTGGTAATTTATTGCTCCTTTATCTAAACTTGGTGGTTTTTGTTGATCCTGACATTTATGTTCATCTCCATGAAAAATTAACAATACCCACCAAGACCTAATGTTTACTGTCAGCTCTACGTATAGATTATAACTTCCCCAATTGCAAATGTATCTTAAATTCATTTATGTACCTCTGGTGTTATGCCTTGCACATAGAGGGTGCTTGGTAAATATTTTTTTTGTTGAGTTATTAGTGTATCAGTGATAATTAGCAACCTCCAACTTAATGATCTATATTTGATCTTCACATGCTATATCAAAATTGTATAGTTGGCACCAGCCATCAGCAGTGCTAAACTTTCTATCTGGCCCTGGCAGCAGGGAATGAAAATAAGCAGAAGGGCTGAGGTTCTCAGAAAGTTCAGGAGGCGAGGGGTGTAAGCTTTGACAGGAGGTGTTTTTCAGAACTTCTCACCTGATGTAAAGGTCATAGAAGGACCAAATCCTGGTTGAAATCTATCCCCAAATGGATATGGCTTTTTGGAGGAGGCAAGGAGTTTTGAGAACATGGTGGTCTCTCTGCAAACACTATCAGTTGGCTCCTCCCTACTCACCCCTACAATAGAATCTGGCCCATTGAATAACTGTTTATTTTCCTGCTTCCATCTATCATGCCCAATCCCTGCATTATATTCCTGATACTTATTCCTATATCCTGTTATATATCCTTATTACTATATTATTAAATGTTTTGCAAAAACATATATGGTACCTTATTCTTTTTCAGTTAGATTTCTTTCTGCTTCCCCTAATAAATTATTTTTGCAAAATAATTTCCATGACTGCTATTTAAATTTCAAATGTTGTTGCTTCCTTTCACAGAGTCAGGTCCATTTGCACTTTCCAACTTTGTTTTCTATCTATAATTTCTGGAGACACAACCAAACCGCAGCCTTCTTTTAATATAGTGGGGCAATCAAACATTTGAATTATCACCAATAACAATTACTACCAGTGTTATAGAAAGATCTCTTTGATCCTTTTTCCCTTGTGCCTCCACTTAAAACTGAAGAGACTTTTAAAATATTACCTCTTTTTCCCACTATTCACTTTTCTAGGACTAAAAATGCTTTTGTTCTTAGAAGTATTCCTACTGCCTATCATTCAAGTTAACCTTGGAGGAAAGATCACTATTAGTGATTCTTTTTCCTAGGAGGGAAAAAGCTAATGATCCATGTATACTCAGCCACATTCATTTTAGCACTTGTACTGAGAGTAAAGCATCCTTCAGTTGTCAGGACAACGTACATTGCTAGTCCCACCCAGCATTAGGATACTCCTGTCACACAGCCACTGCATGTGTCAATTCTGAAGTAGGCAGAATGAAGCAAGGTGAGAGGATGTATTGAGGGTTCCCCTAAAACGATCATGAACCACTCGGAGGTAACACAGGATATCAACATGCTTAAGAATCCAGGGAGTTTGGGTGATGGTGGAAGGACCTGTGCATAGACCTAGCCCCCAGCACAACCATGGAGTTTGAATATGAATGGTAGAGCTCTGAAAGAGACTGGCCTGGTTTCAATATCAAGCTCTGGTCTTACAGTCTGCAATGTGCAGTAAGTTGAGGCTCAGGAAAATGAACTACAATCTGGGGAACATATGAAGAATGATCAGGGAGTGATTTATAATTCTCTTCTTGGCAATGATAAAAGTGTTGGGTGAAGAGCAATATACAGAGAGTATCTATCTTGTCCTGTTGTGGTCTGTAATTGTGTTCTTTTCTTGCAGCGTTTAGATACCAAATTCAGGTGTCAATTATAATGATGGCCTCCATGGTCACTTATGTGCAGTTCCAGACCTTCCCTGGGTCCCTTAATTCTGGAAGTTGTCAAGGCCAAAGAGTTTTGCCTAAATGAAGCTTGCATTACTTTTCCACCATATAATTGTAAAGACTTTGTTACTCCCATACAGCTGGAGTTAAGATATTATTCAGCCACGCTGTCTTGAAAGCATTCTCCATAAACTGACTAATGATGAATTCCTAATAAATAAAACTCCAGAGAAGACAAGGTACACATTCTCTAAATGTTAGACTCCACTTCTACGGTCACTAGAAGAAAGATATCTTATGAAAGCTTACTTTTTACCTCAATTGCTAGGAAGAATCCAGGTTTTTTAATTGATGGAGGAAGGAATTTACAAGAAATGAGTCTTCCTTTTCTTACTTAAAAAAAAAAAAAAGCTTTAAAAGGAGCAAAGGATTTTAAAAGCCAAAACTAAACCATCAAGTCTGTTCAAAAAGATTAAATCTGATAAAGGGTTAGTATCCAAAATATATAAAAAAAACTTATAAAACTCAACACCCAAAAAATGAATAGTTCAATTAAAAAATGGGCAGAAGATACAAATAAACATTTTTCCAAAGAAGACAACCAGATGGCTAACAGACATATGAAAAGATGCTCAACATCACTTGGCATCTGGGAAATGCAAATCAAAACTACAATGAGATTTCACTTCACACCTGTCAGAATGGCTAAAATCAACAACACAAGAAACAATGGGTGTTGGTGAGGATGTGGAGAAAGGGGAACGCTCTTGCACTGTTGGTGGGAATGCAAACTGGTGCAGCCACTCTGGAAAACAGTATGGAGGCTCCTCAAAAAGTTAAAAATAGAACTGCCCCATGATCCAACAATCACACTACTAGGTATTTGCCCAAAGAATACAAAAATACTAATTCGAAGGGATACTTATACCCTTTGTTTATAGCAACATTATCTACAATAGCCAAATCATGGAAACAGCAGAAGTGCCCACTGACTGAAGATTGGATAAGGAAAATGTGCCATATATATAGTGGAACTCAGCCTTAAGGAAGAATGAAATCTTGCCATTTGCAACAAACATGGTTGGAGCTAGAGAGTATTACACTAAGTGAAATAAGTCGGTCAGAGAAAGACAAATATGATATGATTTCACTCTTATGTGGAATTTAAGAAACAAAACAAATGAACAAAGGGACAAACAAACAGAGAGGCAAACCAAGAAACAGACTCTTAACTATAGAGAACAAACTGATGACTCCTAGAGGGGAGGTGGGGGCGAGGATGGACGAAAAGGTGATGGGGATTAAAGAGTGCATTTGTCTTGATGAGCACCGGGTGATGTATGAAAGTGTTGAATCACTATTTGTACACCTGAAACTAATATTACACTGTATGTTAACTGTACAGAAATTTAAATAAAAACTTAAATAAAAAGAACCAGAAAAAAATAAATAAGTAAATTTCCTAATCTCAGGGAAAATGGAATTAATGCCCATTTCTCCCATGACACAAACATTCTGGTCATTTAACCCATTAGAGAAACATTTATGTTTGTTTAGTAATTTGGTGCACTTTCTCAAGTCATTTGGTGCAATGATTAGATCCAAAAGGAAGGAGAAGGGATGCAATTCCCCTAAGAGAGCTTCTGTCCCTTTGTAGAAATGTCTGTTTACAACTTGCTGGGACTAGGTTGGGTGACAGTTATGGATATGGATTCTTGGTGCCCTGAACTAGTTCCTTCCCAGAAGTCTTTGTGTTCCTTTCGGGGGTTGTCGGGGGGGGGGGGGCTACTTGATTGACATGCCTCCAAAGAGTCACATCCCAACCATCACAGAACGGTTTCCAGTCCCAACCTCAGCAATCAGTTGATCATCGTTTTGAGGAATACAGAGTGGTTTCAATCACTTTGTATGAGAACCTTGTGAGAAAATGTTCTGGATGAATTATATTCCAGTATAAAGGGATTGAAGTACCAAGAGGGATAAAAGAGAGATGGTCATCAATCTCTGATGGTTCGTTTGAGAATTAGATAAAATAAGCTTGGGAAAATGTCTGGCAGATAGTAAATTCTCAACAAATGTTGGTTTCCTTACCTTTTCTCTGAGCTTTGGAGTTTGACCCAAAAAATGCCAATGACACATGATTTTGAATGTTGTTATTTAAACCAAATTTCAGGTGAGAACAATAGTATTTAAATGGGAAGAAATTTTAGAATAGCTTCTTTTTGTCTGATTATAAAAGAAATACTATGTTCAGTGTATAACATTTGGAAAATAAGGAAAGTGTAAAATGGCACATAAATGTCACCAGAGACACTATGTTTGACAAGTTGTTGTATGGGCTTTTTCTCTTTTTTTTCTTTCTTTTCTTTTCTTTTCTTTCTTTCTACAAAACTGGGGTCACAATATTCTATACTCTGGTTTCTGTACTTATGAATACACCACAAATATTTTCAACTCATTAAACATTCTTATTTTTAACAATCGCATGATCTACCATTTTGTGACTCTGTTATTCATTTAACTAATCTCCAATTTTTAAATTTTTGGGTTATTTCCGGTTTTTCCTCAATTATAAATAATAATCTGATAAAAACTATTATTCATGAATCATTGCTGATCATTTAGTTAGAATAAAGTCCTAGAAGTTTTGAAGTCAAAGAGTATGCATACTTTCAAGAGTCTTAATACATGCAGGTAAAGCTATATGTACCTATGTGTATATGTGTTTATGATTAAGAGTGTATGTGTGTTTGTTTATGATCCCCAGAATTGTACCAATTCTTATTCCTGCCTGCGATGTATGCAAATGCTCATTTTCCAAGAGGAGAGCATTTCAAAACCAAATAAACAACAACTAGAGAGAATTCAACCCAGAGAATAAAAAAGTGGTAATGCAAACCAATTTTCTTCTCCCTCCACATATGCGAATGGCAGGGGAGAATGCTGAGGGGGCAGAGCTGAAGACACAGCTTCTACACGCATCAGATTTGGGACAAATTCTTGAGAGAAAGAAAGAAGCAATGTGTTGAAGGGTTTGGGCCTTCAGAAAGCTGGTAAAATGTAATGGCACAGGAGATGATATGTGATTCTCTGCATGCCATCACGTAGCTCCTTCCCTTCCTTTTACCCACAGAAAATGTCAGGATTTGGACTGCTTACAACTCTGGATATATGGGAATGATGTTCCCCACATGGCTGAAGGGAAATGGCTCAGACATGCGCATTCCTGCGGCCAGCCGAGTGGTGTGGGCTTGGGGAATGCCTGTAGGTTTGAATCAAGGTGGCCATGGGGGTGGTGCCGCCTGAGGCTAGTTTGGAATTGTTCTCCAGGTGTAGTATGTATAAGCAGTTTTGAGGAGGAAAATTGGTTTCCAGGCACATTGGCTATCTTTCTAAAGGGGTCTGTCACATCTCTCTTCAAATACTATTTCCTCAGGTTATTGAAAATATACATGTTAGTTGTATTTTCAAGTATTTTTTAAATATTTAAACAAAGAAGAATAAAATCTTTCATAAGCTTATCACTTAGAGGTAGGGTATCTTTGTTTCCTTTATGGTATATTTACTTTCAATCTTTTTTCTTTATGTCCTTGTGTTTCTTTTACATAATGAAAGCCAATGGTATACACAGTTTTATGTTTTACTTTTTCACTTACATACAATACTGTAAGACATTGTGACATTTTTATGCCATAAAACATTCTTTAAAAACTTGTTATTTAATAGCCAGCTAACATTTCATTTTATCAATATGTTAAATTATTTAAAATTCTCCCATTGTTGAAAACATTTAATTTACTTCTGTTATTTTAGTAATATGCATAACACAATGATGAACATCTAACAGAAATCTTTGCTGCATTTCTGATCAAGTCCCCAATGTACATTTTTCTAGAAACATATATTCGTTATTCAGAGAGAAGGAAACTTGATGACTAAAGCCAGAGCAAAAAAGCTTATTTTTCTCTTTTTTCATTTACTTTCTGCCCATGTGTTATAGAGCCATCATTTCTTTATGGGCTCTCTTTTTTGTTTGTTTGAAAATAATGGGCATTCTGTCAATGACCTCTCAGCTTTTAGAAGATTCTTCCAGCTCAGCTCTCTCAACCGGACTGGTCATTATGTCAAACCCCCACACTCACTCACCATACATAAAACTTTCCCCATGGACTGGGCTCCTTTCAGAGCAGACAACTCTCTGATCCTCAAGCTTCCCCAATCACCCCTGACGCATCCTTCTTGGACGCTGGGGCTGCTTCCTGGAATGCAGGCTCTTCTCAGATGTCGGATTTGCTCCTGGCTTGGTTCACCTGCCTATAATGGGACACCATAGGTGTGGTTCCCCAGAGCCTTCACGGCTGCCCTGCTCGCTAATCTTGCCCAGCAGGAGACTCACACCTGCATCACATTTACATCCAAGTCAAAAAGAAAAACACCCTGAACCATATCCAGAGAGTCGGTGACAGCAAAAACCATGGAATTGGTTGAAATTTATGAATGATTACTCTTGAAAATGAAACCAAGGGGAAGTGGGGCTACTGTGCCCTCGAACCCCATGTGAAGCACTTGAGCTCTACTGAACGGAGTTTGAGGTTTTGTGTGAAGAGACAGAGGTTCTGGGTTTCAATTATGTGACTTTAAGAAAACAGTTTCATCTTCTTGGGGGTCCTTCTACCACACAGAAAACAGAGATTAATATTCCTCACTCCCTCACTCTTGCAATGTAATCTGTACAAACATAAAAACTCAGACTCAGTGTTTTGTATTCCTCAGAGGAAAAGCAGTTAACAGATGGCCATTATTCCTAAAACTAGCACTCAGATAAATCTGGTGTTGCATTTGGCACTATTGACTAAATACATGACAATAATTTATTATTGGTATAGAAACTCCTTGATGACACAAGGCATGTCTAGAAGTACTATCTCCTTTAAGATCTATCCCACTAGTGTACATCAACCCCCCCCGCCCCACCCCCCCAGCTGCTCAGCTCCCTGGCTTCACTTCCACGTTCTTGGCTTTAGCTCCCCTGCCAGCACGACACCACCACGTAACATCTCATTATCATCGAAATTACGGGCATCAGTTATTCATTCCAATAAAGGTAGAAATCTTTGTTTCCGAGCTGAAGCTTGTATCATTAGAATAACTAGCATTTATGAAGATGTTTCAGTGTGTGGTGAACCGTGCTAAGCCCTTTACAGACAATGTAACATATAATCCTCATGATGACTCCTTTGAAAGAGGCAGGATTCTGTTTCTAGTTTTACAGATGAAGAAATTGAGGCCTGGAGGGAGAAAAAAACATGCCCCAGCTGAGAGTACAAAAAACCTATAGAACTGGAGACTGCACTTTTTAGCAAATTCCAGTTACTACCTCATGGAAGAAGCCATTTTAGTGTGTAGTTTATTACTACCCAATTCACCTGAAAATGAAAAATAGGTAGTAACTTTAACGAAAAAAGTATTCAGTTCTAGGTTGTTATAATCTTCCCTTTCTGTGGGGGAAATTAAACTAGTTTAGGCTTTTTTGGGCTTCACAGCTTTTGTTTTGGCTTGTAAAAAGTTTGCACATTTGGTGTGGAAATTACCCAGGGAGTCTGACTCTTAACCCGGACATGCTGATTATGCTGCAGTCAGGGTTTTGGAACTGCAACCTTTCTTTTCATGTTTCAGAACTGGTCTCTCTTTCTGTAGATTTTTTTTTTTCCTTCATTCACTAGAAATGTGTTCTTTTACATTACTCAGACCTGAAGAACCAACTCTGCCAGGTAAATTTAATTTATTACTCCGCTGACCACACCACTATTATGTCTTTCCTCCCTTTTATTTTTAAAGGGGTAGCATTTCTACTGAAATGTTGGTGTAACAAGGCTTTACAGAAAAATAAACTTTTGTTTAATGGTGCTTTAAGAAATGCTCTTTAAAAAGAAACTAGTGGGCCATGAGAGACTATGGACTCTGAGAAACAAACTGAGGGTTCTAGAGGGGAGGGGAGTGGGGGGATGTGTTAGCCTGGTAATGGATATTATAGAGGGCACGTTGTGCGTGGAGCACTGGGTGTTATACGCAAACAATGAATCATGGAACACTACATCAAAAACTAATGATGTAATGTATGGTGTATGGTGATGTAATGTATGGTGATTAACATAACATAACAATAATAAAAAAAAAAGGAACTAGTGGGTATGAAAATACATCCAAAATATCTCTATATATGATTCATGTGGCTCAACATTTTTTTTTCTTTGCTAAAATGTTGAGGCCAAAAAATCTTATATCCCAATTAAAAACTATTAAAGCATTTTTCTAAGTTTGGAGGTAACTCATCTCTGTAGAGCTTTGGGACAATACTATGGGCAGACACCCAGAGTGTGTTTAAGTCTACGTTGCTGATGAGTCAGCTGCAGACTAAGTTCTCAGGAAATTTTCAGAGACTAAGGAGGACCTGTGCCTCCATGGATGACTGCCCCCACCTACAAAGAAATGGACAGAGGGAGGATGTGGGGCAAAGATAAGCCAAATGAGCAAGTGAAGTCCAAAATTCTATGCCAAAGAGCAAGACCAGAGTCTTTTGAACCTAAAATTATTAGCACTATTGGTATCTTTTTTTCCATTACTTTTTAAAAATGCATACTTTAACAAACTTGTTTGACCGCCCACCCGTTTGTTTATCACATTCATAGATATTTGGTGCCCCTAGCAGAGTGGTCCTCAAACATCAGTGTCCATGGGACTCACCAGAGCAGGTTGTTAAAAAACAAATCCTGGGCCATGCCAGAGATCCAGATCTCTTTAGTTTGGGGAGGTGCCCAGGCATCTTCCTTTTAACAAGATTTCAGGGCATTCTAATGCAGGTGGCTCTTTGGATGCAATTTGAGAAGCAACTTTGTAATGCACAAGGCAAAGGATGAGGGGGGCCACAAACAGAAGTAGAAAGATAGAAGAGACTTGTTTATTCCTCAGGAAACTTCACACTAAAAAGAAATATAGATTTTAACATTACTGATAAATAATAATAGGAACAGTTGTTATATGGTTATATATATATGTTATATAACAAGGATTATTTTAGACTGTATTTGTATATTGGTTCAATTAATCCTCACTGATATTATTACTCCCATTTTACAGTTGAGAAGACCAAGGTTCGTAAAGATTAACTAACGTGTCCAAGGGCAGGGACCTAGGCCCAGCCCATTCCATAAGCTAGCCCTTATTTCCTGCCCTGGACAATCTCACTACTTCTACGTAAACCAAAATATAAGGCAACCCATTGTAAGTGTTGTGGGAATGACACACCCAAGATGTTTTAATGGGTCTGATGGAGAAGGAGCTTATATTTAGTAAGTGCTCACTGAATGCCATGATCCGTATATTTTTTAAATTTAATCTTCATTGCCCAGTGAGGTATAAAATATCATCCCATTTGACCTTCAGTTTCCTCATCCAGAAAGAAGGCACACTAAAATGCCTTGTCCCACAGGGCTCTTAAGAGGATTGAATAAGCTAGGTCATGTAAAGTATCTAACATGGCGCCCGGCAGCAAGCACTTGGTAAATATTACCTACTACTCTTTTCACTCTCACCATTGATAGTTGAGAACTCTGAGGCTGAGGGAAGTTAGAGAACTTGGTCAAGGTAACCCACGAGCAAGGCGTGGTATTCAAACCTTTATCTGTCTGACTTCCCCGTACACGCTCTGCCAGCACACAGCTTCAGGGGGAAGAGAACACCCTCTTGGGGTGATGACGTGGGAAAGCTTCATGGACAAGATGGTGTTAGAGTAGGGCCTTGCAGGATGCGTAGAGCTTCAAGGGCAGAGTTGATGGGAGGACACTCCAATTTTTGCCTGAGTTGTTTGACCTTCCTGAAATTATAATTTAACAAAACCCCCATCTCTCAAGACTTCAGCCTTCAGAACTTCTGCCAAAACAAATTTCAGGCAGGTTAAAGAAAAATGTCCCTGGATTCCTTCAAGATACTCATGTGAAATGTTCAGAGAAGGCTTGTATATTAAGAGTAGGAATGAAGATTGTAGCACCAGGTTGCTGGGCAAATGGGACATGGTATCCCACAGAGGTGGGCACAGACACCCTCCTGAGCTGGGGGTGTTAATGTGAGCTTGCAAATTACGTGCTCCATGGGGCAGAGCTGCCACAAGCCCTTCTGGAGGAAATCCCTAGCCCTTGGAATTACACCCACAGAGTTTAAACGTCTCGTCAATAAATTGTCCCTTCAGGGCCAATCCATCACGGAAGAAAGCCAGGGCCCAGAAGCCTAGGTGGAGACACTTAGGGTAAAATCAAGGGGCCAGATGAGTGGAAAGGGTTTCTCCAAAGTCACAGAGGCAGGGGCAGGGCTGGATCCTGCTGCCAGGGATCCCAGGCCCATCTGTGTTCCTTCCCGGCCACAACCCTGCCAGCACCTCAACTGCCCTGCCCCCCAGGGGAACTCCAGAAAGAAAGAAAGGTGCTTTATAAAGTTCTCTTTTTTGTTTCCTTAGAAATCCTGTTACATTCTATCCCTCCGTGGGAAAGCTCCTTTTTTTTTCATCCATCTGATACCTCCTTCATTTGATCAATGGATAAGTGAATACACTTATCCATTTGTTTGACAAAGGTTTCTGAAGCACCCCTCATGTGTTGGGCACTGCTCTGGTTTCTGTGGAGACAGAACTGAAGAAAGAAGCTGACCACCTCTACCTATATGGAGCTGACATTTTAGGGGGTCGGGGGACAGTCTATACATACGGCAGGTTTGTTGAAACTATGGTGCCTTGGAAACAAGTGCTAAGGAGAAAATGAAGAGGAGTAGCCATAGGAAGTCTACGGGAGGGTAATTGCAATGTGTGATTCAGAGTCGAGTAGCTAGTAAAGGCCTCCCTTAGAAGATGACATCTGGGGAGAGGCCATACTGCTCCCAGAGGGCACAGTATTCCAGGCAAAGAGCAGCAGAGTAGAGCCCGAGGTGGAGTGTCCCTGGGCCATTGGAGGAGCAACGGGACAGAGTGACCGAGAGGGGTTGTGGCTTTGCTCTTGAGTGTCATCAGGGATGTTTTTGCGGAATTTTGAGCAAAAGAGCCCCTTGATGTGCCTTAAGGGTTTTGGGTTCAATGGAATGTTTAATTTATTAAAGGAAATTGTATGGAGACTGAGAAAGGGCGACTGAAACGTCAGATTAATTTTTTGTGATTGATGTGACTTAAGTTTTAACAGGGTCACTTTGGCCATTGTGTAGAGGGAGGCTGAAGGGGACTGGGTGGCAGCAGGAGGCCCATCAGGAGGCTGTTAGGATTACCCAGAGCTACTGAATCAACTACCACTAGCTGGTATTTGCTGTTATTTTTGCATGCTGATGGTTGTTCTGTAACCTCTCTTTCCTATGCTCTCTAGATTTTTCTTCCTCAGCATCACATGCATGCAACATACCCCATTACGCAGTCCCACCACTCCATGTCCCTGCTAATTGTGAACAGTGACAGCTCTGACACAAAGAACCACAGGTGAAACGGAGTTGACAGAATGGTAACTACTTCATCCTGGTTCTCTCAACACCCACTCCAGTCCCCTGTACTTCAGAGGCTGGGAAAAGTGGAAAATAGAACGATATTTTCCAGACCTCCTTAGAGCTCTGGTTTCCAAGGTGATTTGAGTTCCAGCAAGGAGACATGCCACTGCAAGGCTTGGAGGCAGAAATGAGCAAGGGGAGGCAATTGGAGAAAGATGGGGTCTTCTAGGAAGCATGGTTGGGGAGGCCATGGGTTTTTGGGGTGAGCTCCATTGTGCTGTCACAGGTGTCAGGTGCTGAGCAATAAGGTAGTGGTAGAGAGGCCCCCAAAATATCATTTCTCCTGGATGCATGTCCTTGACTAGTATCCCCACGCTTGCTTCCTTGGCTCTCTTAGAGATTGCATAGGCTCCCAATACTCTGTATGAAGACTTTGTGATTGAATGAGTCCATGACGGCTGCAAGAGAGGCCGCCATCTCATCAGACTTTCAGGCTTTGTGAATGAGAGGGAAACAAGAACAATCTCCTCCAGTTCTAAGGCTTCCTGGAAATTCTTCATGAAAAATTTCACTTATATCTCATTAGTCATAAAAAGTTAGTCACATGGCCACACTTAGTTTCAAAGAGGGCTTGGAAATGTAAAGGTTTACTTGGACCCATTTCCGTCTCAGTAATAAAGGATTTCTGTTAGTAAAGATGCAGAAAAATAATGGGTAGTGGGCAGTCAGCTTGCAGCCACCGCCACAGAGTATTAATTCTTTTTGAGCTCTTTATACATACTGTTAGATGGCTTTTCAGAAATGTTTACACCCTCATTACCGTAGAAAATGAAAAGTGTAACATGGGAAAAATGTGCAAGTCCAAATGTTTGATTGTATCCACTAAATAGTCTCTTTGTACCAATAAAATTTTTCAACAACTATTTGAGTGCCTAAAATATGCCAGGCTCTGTTCTAGAAACTGAGAAAAAAAGAAGGGACACAACATTGAAAGATCCTGGCTCTCAAGAGAATCTGGTTGAAAAATATCACCACAGGAACTGCATTTTCTTTTATACAGAGTTCTTGGGGTGGGTCAATTCAATACTGATCATTGTCAACAAAAATTGTGATTTGGGTTTTAGAATGGTTGATCTAAAGCATTTCTTTTGACATCTATTGTTTGACTATAGTCCATAGTCTGGGGAAGGTGCTGAGGAATTGTGATGCTAAAGTTCTGTTGCCAGGAGAATACTTACTGTTCTCCAAGGTGTATATGTTTAGGGATGAGGAAGGGAAGAGCCACAGAGAAACTATCTCATCTGACAAAGTGATCCAGTTCATGAGGTACAAGAAACTAACTGTGGGGGGGGGGGGTACCTGTAGAGGAAGGGGCAGCATGACCGGAAGTGAGAAGATAGGAGAGCATGGGTGAACTGTAAGGGGTGCACCAGCAGGCTCAAGAAAAAGGATAACAGTGGCAACAAGTAAGTCACATGGGGAATGGGCCCAGTCATGCTGCTGGATGAAAGAGTTACAATTTTATCCTGTTGGTGATGGAAATTATCAAACACCTTGGAGCAGGGACATAATGTTATCAGAGCAAATACAAGGATGAAGCGAAGTGCCTGGCACCTAGTAAACACATATTAAGATGTTAGCTGTGACGATACTTATTTTTTTTTTAAATTCTATTTTTGTGGGTTTTTTAAAAAAGATTTTAAGTAATCTCTACACCTAATGTGGGGTTTGAACTTACAACCCTGAGATCAGGAGTCACCAATTGAGCCAGCCAGGTGCCCTGATGATAATTATTCTTATTCCTTGATTGCAAGCATCATTGCTGGGGCAGCAGCGTGGAGGGTGGGCAGGAAGGGACAAGATGAACAAAGAAGATTTGGACGGTCGACAATAGTTGTGAAAAGAAAAAGGTAGAGGAAAGAGAAGATCAGGAGGACAACACAGGTCTTACTAGGGGAGGAGGCAGAAGGAGAATCGGGGATTCCAACATGGGTGCCTGGATATGTGGCGAGACCACTCACTGAAAAAGGACATACAGGCAGGGAACACGTTTGCAGGGGAAGAGGAGATGGCTTGAGGGCATCCAGATAATTATGCCCTGGCATGTCCCAGTCTTCTATTCCAATCTAAAACACCAGCGGCACGCCACTTCAAGGGACCTGCTGGATTCAGCATCTCTGTTGGAACAATATGAGGAATAAGATCCCCTGTCACATTTTTTCTTGCAGACTGGGCATTATTTCCCACTGGCTGTGAAACTTTTTAGCAAATGTACTAGAGGAAGCAGGACATTTGCTTGGGATCCTCTCAAGGCTGGTTGTCACGTGAAGATGCTCATCAAAACCAAGTGTAAGACTCATTTTTCCTCTGCTCTCGTCAGGAACGGCAGGTGGGAAAATGGAAGAGCAGTGAAGGCTCTCCCCTAGCCTCAGTGGTGGAGAGCAGGCTGGGCCTTATGGAGCTCCATATGCCCACCTGGACCATGAGAAATAAGAAAGGTGCCACATGCTAAAGCACAGCTTACCTGTGTGACTAACTCACAGAGAAGTGGCTTGACAGGAGCAACTTCTTTGAGGAATAAAATCTTGGTGATACACCTCCCTTGGGAAAACACAGAATATATATATATATATATATGTGTGTGTGTGTGTGTGTGTGTGTGTGTGTGTGTATAATATATGTACACACACACACACACACACGAGCTAGCTATTTTGTAAAAGCAAGGGGGATTTAGAAATTAAATACACATCATTAAATTCTGTTTTACTTGCAACCCATGTATTTTTAGGTCCAGCATGATTGCTTTCAGACCTTGAGCTTGCTGAATTAGTTTTGGTGTTTGGCTCCGCAGCATGACCTGTTCGTTGAGACTCACCTCTGGGTCCAGGGAAAACAGTGTCCTACTTCCTCTGGTACCCAAGGGGTCAAAAGCGAAGCCCATACCATACCAAAGAGAAGGGAGTTGATGTTTTGGTACTCTCTGATGCTGTCCCTCACTCACCCAGGCCACCTGATTACTGCCCCCATACTCTAGTAACAGCTTTTAGCATCCCTTAGCAATATCGGTGTGCTGTGTAGCATAGGGAGTCAGATCTGGATTGAAATCTCATTTCCACTCTTTGGGAGCTCCAAGTTAACTTGATCCCCTGGAGCCTTCAGTTTCCTCACATGTAAAACAAGGCTAATAGTAGGACTTATCTCACAGAATTGCTGTAAGATGGAATAAAGTAACACGAGGCATGAAAAAGCATACTCCCTGGTATTCGGTAAGTACCTGACAGAGCTGTCCATAAGTGGTACAGCTGGTGAGACAGATGGACAGAGCAAAAGTGTGTGTTCAGTATGGCCAGGGCATCCAGGCCAGGCAGGGCTATACAAGTTCCCAGTAATAAATAAATGAGTCTTAACTAAACACTGTTAATCAGAGCTAATATTCCAAACAAAGCAATGACTTTGGCCATCCACGGTCTTTCTGTGAGGGGAGAAACAAGACATAACTATTTTTACAGCAGTTCCCACCAATTATTTTTAAAATATATAAAATCTGATGTTTTCATCAGGCAAATCAATTCATTCCGGGTTCTTGTCTCCAGCAGTGACAATTAAAACTTTGCAAAAAACCACTGCCCACTACCTCTCTCTCTTTCCAGAACATGTGCTAAATCCTCCTCATTCGCTGAAGACTATACCTGTAAAAACTTCAGGACTTAACACAGATTCAATTACCTTTTCTATTGTTCTCTTATCTTATGTTGCCATGTTATTATACTAGAAGAATTTTAACCACCCAAACACCATCTAAACCCACGTAAATGTAATTTGCAAGAAAACTCCTGACAAGTCCCTTTGGGCCTGTTTGATACAAGCTTAGTAACAAGAATATATTTTTGAGTGAGTCTATTTTTCTGGCTAAAATTTCACATTTGCTCCGTGTTTATATAAGAATGTATTTGCTCCCTCCAGGGGACAGGATTTCATCCTCCATGTTTCCTCTGGGGTGTAGTGCTATAATGGACCAGTGGTTTTTGATGACTTCCCGAAGTTCTTGCTCCTGGAACACATGATCTGGAAAGACTAATGCAGGGGCAAAAGCCAGGAGAGGAATGCCTTGAGGGTACTGGCGTTTTCAATGCTAAGCCTCTAAGGAGTTGGGAGCAGCAGTACCAAGAGAGTTTAGCAGATCTGGGAAGAAATAGAAATTAAATATCTCTTCTGATGAGCAACTGATGTTCTTAAGACAGAGCATGTCACAGACAGGTAAGTCTCCAGGCTTCCTCATTTCCAGTTCATCTCTTATTCCACAATTTGATCTGCCCTTTCACAATACAGCTGTGATCGAGTCAGAGCCCTACAGAAAATCCTTCAGGCTTGTAAGGAAGGCTTTATCCTGGCCCACGCGCCCTGAACATTGTATCTACTGCTGCTGTTCCTTATACCCTGTATCCACCCACACTGAACTTTTCCTTCCCAGAATTTACCAGGATTTGCTCTCTCCCAGGGTTTTGGACTGGCCCCTTCTTTTGCCTGGTGAAATCCCACCCGTTTGTCAAATCCCAGCTTAAATACAGCCTCTTCCGGGAAGGCTTCTTGAATGCCTAAAGCTGACATAGTATCTTCCTGCCCTGTGTTCTTTGATACTTTGTAACAGGTCTCTATTATAGCACCCTGCAGTCATTTGTAATTCCTTTTTATGTGTCCATTTCCACTACTGCACAGTGATATCTTCAAAGGTAGGAAGCATGTTTTACAAATTTTATGTACTCCAGTGTTTCAAAAATAGTGAATGAATTAAAGAATGAATGGATGAGCCATCCCAGCACAAGCATCCCATGGTACATCTGAGAGGAGACGGAATATTAAGGAGGTACCCAGCTTTTTCCTCCACATTGTTTGGACTATTCTGCTGAGTTATTTTGCAGAGGGTTTCCTGGGAACAGATAACAACAGATCCCGAGGGAAAGATCCTCTGTTCACAGAAATGCAGGTGCCCCTAAAAGAGAACTTTCAGGTTGCTGACCTTTCCCATCATGAAAATTTACTAAAGAGAGGACAGCATCACAAAGTATCCTCAATGAGAATGGAGGGGAAATACGTGGAAGAAAACAAGGCGCAAAGATTCCTTTGCAGAAAAATCACAGCTCTGTGGGCCGGGGAGTTCTTCCACTTAAGAGTCATATGCTCTGGAATGTGCAAGGGGAAATAGTCTCAGTAGGGTCTTGACTCAGCAAGGCCTGGAATTGATGTTTGGGGCTGTTCTGCAAGGTCCTAGGGCATTTAGATTCGCAGTGGTCTGAGCCCAAGTGCACACGCCAGCATGCATCAGTACAAGCCTTAAATCAGAACCACCCGTTACACCCCCTCCCCTCTCCCTGGCTCTGAGTCCTCCCTCCCAACCTCCCCCCTTCACTGCAGGCTCATTAAGGCCTTTCTCAGTGCAGAGACACTGCATTTTGGGGACTGGTGGAGTGTTTGATATTTTCCACTCTGCGTGTCAAGGGCATTTACAGTCGGCGTCAGAATGTTATGTCGGTCTGAGGAGGCACTTTGAAGTGTTTGTGGTGGAGGCCACATGTGCAGGCAAGATGTGTCTCCTCCCCATCCCTGAGGTTCCTGCTCAGCTCTTTCCCAGCATCATGTGACAATGAACAACACTGCTTAACCCTTTACTTTTTGGAGTAGCTGGTTATATTACTATTATTATTATTGTTTGAAAAAGCACTTCATCCTTGCATATCTCAGCTTTGGAGATGGTTTGGAGGCCTCTCTCCTTGATTTCTGATCACCCCGTGTTGGTCTTCTGTGGCTGTGTTTGCTACAACTCCATGAACTTATGTGTAGAAATGCATTTCCAAAGACTACACACAAAGCAATTGCATACGTCTTAATACTGCCCAGATGGTAAATGTAGTGGTGTTCTTGACACATCCATAGAAACCCAGAACCAATTCAGAGATGCTCAGCCACCTCCAATAGCAGGGAGCCCCCAAATGAAGCCACTGGTTTTTCACTTTACTAAATGATATTCACAGGTGGCCCTTCACATGTCACTTGGCCCATTCCGTGAAAGTCTGGGGACCTGAAACTCTGAAAAAAAAAAAAAACAGAACAAAACAAAACAAAAAACAAACATGAGACTTTGGGAGGAAATAGTATCAGCTGACCTAAGTGTCTTACTCAGCTACGTGGTTTGACTCATGCAGCGGGGCAGGGCTGAGATTGATGACCTCCAAAGCTCCTTTCAACTCTGAGGTATGGCAATGCTCAGCCCTCCATGAGCCTGGAAAAGTCTTGGATTTGGCAGGATGGGCTGGGTGGAGATAGAGGGCTCCTCTCAGAGATAATGGATGTCAGTGTCTCTTGGGATCAGTTTGTATTCACAAAGCACTTGGCAATCCAGTGGGAACAAAAGAGTTTTTAATGAACATAAGTCACTTTTAAGTACTCAAAGACTGAGACCTTTTGGCAAAGGAGCCTTGGGCTCTACTCCATCACCTAGAAGGGTCTCTGAAGATGTTTGTTATATATGGAATTATCCCCTATAATAATAGCTGTGCTTCTTTATTTTAATTTAGGGATCTGAAGAAAGGAAGCGACATGCCTTAATATTAGACTATTAAAATACTAATGACAGTTACAATGTGCAAGGCAGTCATATGCTAGGTGAAATTCTAACTTATTTAACCTTAGGAGATAAGTACCATTACCAGCTTCCAAAACTCAGAGAAGTTAATAAGGTGCCAGAAGTCATATTAGAAAATGAAAGATATGGGACACAGACCCAAAATGTCAAGTCTAATTAATATCTCTGTTACCAAGCTCAATAGCACAATTCTGCCTATTCAAGGTCAGAGTCAGTGACCTTTTCATCTCCTAGGACAACTCCTGGGACGCTACCTGCCCTTAACCCACATTTTCCCTACCTCTGCATCACAAGTGTTTCATAAATCCCTACTGAATGAAGGAATGAGTGAATGGCATTTAACAAGCCTGGGAAAAGCACTGAAGCCTAAGGCAACATCTCTCAATTTCTGTAATGAAACCCTGCCCTGGGACATCCCCAACACAAACAGGACACTTTTCCAAAGCAGCCCGGGGATTCAAATCCTTTGGAGCCAGGAATCCATGTTTCCCTGTCCAGAAATCCCGCCCAGATCGCATAAACTCACAGGCTTCCTAAACCTCTTTCTTCCTATGCCACAGGCTCTAAGCTTTCCTGGCCTGCCAATAATTAGGCACCAAGAATGTGGATTAAAGAAAATACTGACTCACATAGTTTGTTAAAATAACTTTGCCTTTTGTATTTTTGCTCTGCATGGGGTCCAAGTCTTTCCTAATAAGGCATTTGCTCTCCTGTGAAGAGCCTTACTGGAGTGAGGGGAATGAAGTGACCAAAAGGAAAGAGCTGATAGTGTTTTGTTGCAAAGATGTCTTATCTTGCAAGTTGTTCCCAGGAGGGCTGCTGGCCTGGGAGCAGGGGAGCAGTTTGCCATTTTTTTTTTAACACTGATTGGAATGAGAAACCTTTCCGGTCACTGTGTCCTGAAAATAAAATGTTTGATGTGGAATAGTGTCAAAGACTTGTGACCCCTAACAAGCCTACTTGACTCAATGCTTGAGCCATGTTTTCAATCAAGAATTGCTACCTTGAGTTCCATCTGTGCCTCTGACAGTGAGAGCCCCATGTAGCCATCCCTTATAAAAGAGGCTTCTCCCTTCCTATGGCTCTTTCTCCTTAACAGAAACTCATTTTTTTTTTTTTTTACTTCCAATGTACCAGAAAGAAAGAGATATATTTTTCATTTGCTGAATAGATTAATCCAAGTATTTTTATTTGTTTTAGAGCTGAGTTGGCAGTTGATTCTCACAGGAGAAGCGACTGGCAGTTAAATCAATTTTAAATTAGACATTTGTCATGATTCAGCCTACTCATAAAATTAAAAGAAAAAGAAGCCAACAAAACTTAAAGGTTAAAACTAATAGTACTAAGATCTACTTGCCTTTAAAATTAATAGAGACGGTTGGTGGTCCTTTGCCTGCTAGCCTGAATTGCTACCAAGATATTTAACTTTGTTTTGATTCTTCTATTGTCCATCATTTCCCTCTACACTTTCCTACTTATGTCTTTTCTTTCTCCCTCTTGCTTCCTATTTTCCCTTGCTCACTGACTCATATCTTTTACTTTTTACATCCTCTGACTTTTTCTCACTCAGTATTGTATGCTTCAGCCTTGAAGTAGGGTGGGAAGCAGGTGGGAGATAATGCACTTTCAAAAGAGCATTCATCTGAGAGACAAACTGAGGGTTCTAGAGGGGAGGGGGGTGGGGGGATGGGTGAGCCCGGTGATGGGTATGAAGGAGGGCACATATTGAATGGAGCACTGGGTGTTATACGCAAACAATGAATCATGGAACACTACACCAAAAACTAATGATGTAATGTATGGTGATTAACATAACATAATAAAATAAAATTTAAAAAAATAAATAAAAGAGGGTTCATGTCAAATCTCTATCTTGTTCACCTTCAAGTCAACTCCCTCATAGCTTCCAGCTGAGTACCCAGCTTTCCTGTGCTCTTGATTTCCTTTTTTGTCTTTGTTGCTTTTCTCCTTGTTCCTGCTTGTCTAGCTCTCCAATTTCCTCTGCTTCCTTTCCAGAGGGAACAAAAATAGCTCTTGAGTATCGAATAAATGCTAAATATAATATTGAGCCCTTTAGAGTATATCATGTAATCATAACTGCAATCCTAAATGATAAATGAGTCTCTTACCATTGGACAAGTGAGGAATCAGGTGTCTCTCCCAAGCGAGGGAGTAGGTAGAATCGGGAGTCCACTCCACAATGCCCCATTCCATGCTGTCTTTACAGATGGGTTCTCCATCCTCCATACTTCTGCTGAACCAGCCTGAGGGTCTGAGCACCCTGGGAGCATGGTTTTCAATTTAAGGTCTGACTCCCTGGGGCTCAAGACCTTAATACTTGGGCTCAAGCTTCTTCTGAGTATGAATTTGGCAAGGGTGTGCTAAGAGGAATGGTAGGAATGTAAAATGGTGCAGCCACTTTGGAAAATTGTTTTCAGTTCCTGAAAATGTTAAACAAAGAGTTATCATTTGACCCAGCATTTCATTCCTAGGTATATACCCAAGAAAAATGAAAATGTATGTACATATAAAAACTTGAGCATGAATGTTTATAGCAGTGTGACTTGTAATAGCTAAAGAGTGGAAATACCATAAATGTCCATCACCAGATGAGTAGATAAACAAAATGTGGTATATCCATACGATGGAACATTATTTGGCAATAAAAACAAATGAAGTAGTGACACATGGTACAACATTGATGAACCTTAAAAACATTATGCTAAGTGAAAGAAGTCAATTAGCAGAGACACATATTGTTTGGATACATTTATGAGAAATGCTCAGAATAGACAAATCCATAGAGACAGTAGATTAGTGGTTGCCTGGGGCTGGGGTGGGAGAGGGGTAGGCGGTTGGGAAATAACTGGTAGTGCATATGGAGTTTCTTCTTGGGGTGTTAAAAGTTTTCTAAAATTAAATTGTGGTGATGATTATACAACTTTGTGAATATACTAAAAACCAGTGAGCTGAACAAAAAATGTATTGAGTGCAGGAAACCTCCTCTAAGTAAATTACAGTGTTAAGGGTGCAAAATAAATAAGTATGACATAATCTCTACACCAGAAGGAAAAAAGAAAAATAATAATCCATACATATTGATACAAAAAAATGCTAAAGCACCAATTTAGTTAACTGGACAAAAGTCATGAACAAGTAAGTCAGAAAACAGGGAACATATATATGGGGACTATTCACCCATTCTATTGATAGAAGAGATACAATTTAAAGCAGCAATAAAAAAATACTTTTCTTTTTTAATAATCAACCAGAAAATTTGAATTCTAATACCCTGTGCTGGCCAGGTTATGGTGAAACTGGCACTTTCATGCGCAGCTGGTGTGAGTTATATCAGTACCCTTTTGAAAAGCAATTTCAAAAAACATATCAAAGACTATGAAAATGTTCATACCAGTTGACCCAATACTTGTTGGTACTCTATTGCAAAGAAATTATTTGAAGTATGGAAAAGCTATTCGAGAAAGCAGGGAAAAGAAATATTTATTGGATCCCTACCAGGTGCCAGATTTTTTACCTATCTTATCTCTTTTAATTCTCTCAATAACCTCAGTAGGTATTTTTTGCTTCATTTACAGACAAGGAAACTAAGGCTCTACACAGCTGGGGCCTCTGTCCAAGGTCACACAGCTTGTAAGACACAGAGTCAGTCTTTGATGGCAGATGATCCCGTTTCAAAGCCACTCAGCAGCAATGGTTGCTTTCCTGGGGCAAGAGGTTGATTCCTCCTCATGGAAGCAGAGGAACTCACTGAGTTTACCTTTCCTTTAGAAAGTTTATCCATCTGTCAGATGGAGGGGAGGAATGCACTAAAAAGTCTCTAGGATTTGTCTAAGTTCTGGGCTTTTATTTATTTATTGTTCTGAGTAAACCTCAGAAAAGACAAGTGCAGAAATGAGTAAGAATCATGCAGAAAATATGAGACTTCCTTCATTTTTCCCTTCATCTTTTGGACTTTTGCTGACGATGATTAATCTTTGTTTAGGATTTTTACTTTGAATATATTGGTGTTTTCTTAACCAAGATTAGCTGCTTAGTATGTTTTGAGCACCTACATGTTGAATGAATATACTGTGGTTATCAAAAGTGCAGGTTATATGTATGGGAATTCCTTGTACTACTCTCGAAGTTTTCATTCTTGTTTGAAATTATGTCAAAATAAAAAGTTATTTAAAAGTTAATTTCGAAAAGCAATTGGAAAAATGCTTCAAAAGTTATCTTAATGAGGATAGCAGAATAACAGAGAAAAATGGTTGTTAGACTGTCAGGTGAAAAAAAGTCTATAAACTTTAATGTACAATATTACTATAATTGTACACAAAATACAAAAACCAGTGATTGATGTAAAAACTGAAAGGAAATATAATAAAATGTGAATGTCTTGAGATGCTCAAACTAATAGATACTTATTTTATTCTACCTTTTTCTATTTTCCAAGTTTTCTAGAGTAAGCGTTATTCATTTTCACTGACATATTTCAGTGATGCCGCTTCTCATTGCTTTTTCTTGAGTTTTTCTTTTTCCCTTTTAGATTTACTTTTTTTTAAACTGACATTGACCCTTTAAAGTTCTTTCAATAAGCATCTATTGAGAGGCCAAATGGGTTTTATTTTTATATATCCAAACATATCTTTATTTTCCTCCTCATTGAAGAAAAATCATTTCGATAAGTGCATGGTTGGAAAGGGATGGCCATTTTAATGCAGTACCTTGGCCTTCTGTATCCAGTGTTGCAAATGAGAAACTTACTGTTTGATTTTCTCTCATATCTCTGTAGATAAATTGTCTTTCCTCTCTGTTAGAAATTTTTTTCTTTATTTTTTGATGGTCTGAAGCTTTACTACAATATGCCAAGCATGAATTTATTTATATGTCTCTTATGTGGCATTTGGTGTTTACTTCAAATCTGGGGACTCCTCTGTTTTTATTAAGGCTGAAAAGTTCCCAATAAATATCACTTTAAACATAGCTTCTCTATATTTTCTTTATTCTCTACTTCCGGAAGTCCTATTATTGAATCATCAAAATCTACCCTTTATTTCTCCTAACTTCTCTTTCAAATTTTGTTCCATGACATTCCTGCACCATATTCAAATGATCTCCTGAGTATTATCTTCCATTTTATTTATTTTCTTTCATACCCTCATGTCAGAGATTCACTCATTGTTTTGACATTTGTTCTATTATATTTTCGATTCCAAAAATTCAATTTCCTTCTTTTTTATATCCATCTGTCCTTGAGTCATATCTGTTGGTCTTTATCTCATGGCTAATTGTTCTGACAAGATTATTACTTCTCTTCATATCTGAGAATCTTAAATATATTATTTCAAAGTCATTTTTAAATTCTTTATTATATTCATTTAGTTGAGAGTGAATTCATCACGATTACTGAATACGCTGACTGATGCTGACTGTTGAATATTAGTTGTTGTTGTTTTTTTTATGTGCTTTAGAATTTTAGTTTGTAAGCTCATCTTAGATGGAAGTCAGTCTCTAATTTCTCACAGTGAGCCTAGCTCTCATCCCTTGTCATGGATGGGACACTTTATGTTCTTCATTACCTCATAGGAGTCAAATTCCCTTCTGGCTGTTTCTAGTCCCAGAGTCTGCAGGCCTGTGCTTTCTTCCCCTGATTGTTGTGTTGCTTCTTATTACCCATCAGCAAATATATTTAAAATTTGTTAAATATATTTATATAAGTGTAACATATATAATATATAAATAATATAAATAAATACTATAAAATATATATTTATATTTTTAACATTATTGTTTTGAGAGCAGCTGTGCCTTTTAAATGTATACACACAAATCTGTTGTTGCTAAGTTTTTGGAGCAGAAGAGTGTGACTTTAAAGCTCCACCTTGATTGGAAATGCATTTATTATTTCTTCTTTTCTTTTGGTTTCTAATTATGAGACACTTAAAAAATAGATGAAAGTTTAGAAAATATTGTATTCACTTATATACCACTGGTAAGATAAAACATGTTAATTTTTTGCTTATTTGCCTCAGTTCTTTTACTTTTAAAAATGTAAACTATTTCAGATGATGTTGAAATCCCTCCGTCCTTCCCCCTCCTCTTTCTTGCAAAGCAACAATTATTTTACACATGACGTGTATCATTCCTGTATATTTAAGATACATGCACGTAACAGATGTTCCTATATGTAAATATATATGTCCCTGTGTGTTTAACAAAGATATCTTAGTGTGTTCCCATGTTTAAAATTTTGCATGAAATTTAAAAATTTGCATTCCATATAAATGCAAAACTCTATTTTATTGTGACTTAAGTTTCTAGATTCACTATTTTATGTGAGTTTCATAGTGCATATTTCCTTAATGCAGAACTGGTAAGTTGTTTTCACTTTGCTGTTGTTACAAATGGAGCTAAGACAATCAGCCCTGAGCATGTCTCCTTGCACTTATGTGTGTGGGATGTGTAGGATGGACTTCAAGAAGTAGACTTGCTGAGTATGGACATGTTTAACTTAAATGTTCCAATGACTCCACAAAGTAGTTGTACTCTAGTAGAATCCTACAGCTGTGTGCTGGGGTTCCCAGTTCTCCACATCTTTGCCATCTTTTGGTGTTATCAGATATTACATTTTGTCATTCTGGTGGGCATTAAATATTATCTACTTATTTGTAATTGGAATTTTCCTGATTCCCAGTCAGGTTGGGCATTTTTTCATCTGTTTAAAGGCCAGTTGTGTTTCTTCCTCTGGTGAATTGTTTCTTCATGCCCTTCACTCATTTTTCTATTAAATTTTTATCTTTCCTTTTAACTTTATATTCGCTATTTATATATTCTGCATAAAAATTCTTTGTCAGTGTTATAGTCAATAGTGCTGCATAGTGATATACAGTTCTCCTTTCTTTCTGGGCACATGGAAAATTGAATTTCCTGGCCTCCTTGGAATTGGGTAGAACCATCCAACTAGGTCTGCTAAATGAATTCTGAATGGAAGTGGTGTGGGTCACTTCTAGGTTAGAGCATTTATTTAACTGCCATATAAACTTCCAGAATTTTCTTTCTCTCCTGTATGGTTCTTGGCAACAGTCAAGATGTGGGTGCTCCTACAGCTTGGATCTCTGTGTAACTACAGTTAGTAGCATTCCCTGCTGACTGACAGTGTCCATGTAACATGGCCAAGATATAAACCTACATTGCTTTAAGCCACTGAAATTTTGGGGCCATTGTTATATCATAACCTAGTCTATCCTAATGTACAGAATTCATTATATGTGTTACAAATAATTTCTCTCCATCTGTATCACACTTAATGTTTTAATTTTAATGTAATCAAATTTATCAATCTTTTCCTTTATGATTTTTGCCATTTAAAATCATGTCTTGTAAATTCTTTTCTCTTCAAAGACATAGTTTCATCTGAAATTTTTAAAGATTTCATGTTTTGGAATTTATTCTTGTGTATGACATAAGGTAAGATATTAACTTAATTTTAATTTTATACATAGGTGACCAATTTTATAATTTCCATTGATGGAATAGCTTAACTTTTCCCCCACTGCTTTGTAAGGCCACCTTGATCCATATCAAGTTTCCTTAAATTCTTGGACATGTCTCTGAGCCACTCCACTCTCCATTTGTCTACTTTGCACCATTACCACACTGTCTTAGACATTTTTTAGTGAAAGTCTCTGATTGATAAATCCTCTCTGCTTTTGACTGAAAATGTTTTATTTTGCTTTTAGTTGTGTATAATTTAGCTATTATATAAGATTTTAGTTTGGCAGTTATTTTTCATCAGTGCTTTAAAAATATTATTGCATTTTCTTTCAACCTCTATTGTTGTTATGGAATAGCCTTTTCTCACTTTAATTGCTATTGCTTTGTAGTTAATCTGTCTTTTCTATCTGGTTGCTTCAAAGATTTGGTCTTTGTGGTGTTCTGCAAATTCACAACAGTATGTGCAGGTATTACTTATTTTTATTTATTTGTTGAAAGTTATTGTGAAGGATTCAATATGTTCATTGATTCTAGAAAATTTTGAAACACTTCTTGTTCTTCTAGCACTGCAGTCAAATAAATGCTAGGCCTTCTCATTCTATCTTCCATGTCTCTCAATTTCTTTTATGTACATGTATTATTTTTTGTGTGTCATTAATTATCAATCTGTGCTACATTTCAGAAATATTCTTTTTTTATAGAAATATTCTTATTTCTCATGTTACTAATTTCTCTTCAGATACTTCTTGTCTGTTGTTTAAACTGTCCATTGAGTTTTAAATTTCAATAACAAAATTTTTTCTTGAATTTTTTCAAATGTCAGTTTCTTTTCATGCTTTATTTATTTGACTTTTACTTATTTTTGTATGCTTTTAGCATAGTCATTTTATAAGTCATATGATTGTCCAGTTATCTCAAGTTCTTAGGTATTCCAAGCTTGTTGTTTATCATATTTGCTAACCTTTATTCACACCAGACTGTTTCTTTCAGTGTTTTGTAATTTTTAATAGGAGTGTATCCTTAAATGGGATAGTTTCTTTTTTTTCTCCTGAGAATCCTTTGTACCTGTGGATGGAATTCCAGAGTAATTTTATGTTTGCATCTGCCAAGTGACCCAGGAGTATCATTAGCTGTGGACTCATTTTACTATTATTTTCTAGGCATAGGGTTTTCTAGATCAAGTAGGTCATATAATTTCAAATCTCAAACACCTGCCAGAAAAAGTAACATATTTACAAATTATCAGGAGAGAATCTATTCTCTGGCAAGCTTCCTTGCCATGTCTGTATAACTATGGTAATTTTTTTTCCATCCCATCCTTTAATTATAGATGCAAGCCTTTTTAGACTCTGGATCTGTTCAGATGGTCTTTGTTTTAATTCCCTGTTTTATATGGTTCCAAGGCATCAGCATCCATCTCTGGAAGGACAATAGAAATTATGTTCCTAGTATAATTAGAGGCACACACCATACACATTCTACCATTTTGCCTTTCCCCAATGGTTTTCAGTCTTCCTTCTGAGTCTGGCATCTGTGGATTGTCCATTCTCAGCTATGACTTCAAAAGAACATTTGAACATTTGAAATATGCCATATTTTATCTAGTCTTTCTATATTTTTGTATTAGATAGGTTTACAGATTATACTTTCCATCCTTTCCTAGAACTGTAAGTATTCAGTATTTTAAAACCCTAAGTCTTAAAATGAGAAAAGAAGAGAAATACTATTTTGTGTTTATTATAAAACAAAGCAAAAGAATCAAAGTTCCCTGGACTACTTGTATCTGACCATATTTATCTTTCATAAAAGTCAACCAGACATAGCTAGGCTACTTAATTTCCTACTGTTAAAAGATTTTCCAAAGCTTTGATTTCACCAGTATGCAGATACTTTCTAGAATATCAAATAGTCACTGAATCTCACTCTATGTTATACCCCAAGATTGCCTAGATTGAATTTTAAGACCTCCCACTTAGAAGTTACATAATCTTGGACAAATAACTTAGTATATAGGAAGAAAAATCATATATACCCCAAAACATTGTTGAAAGAGATAAATGAAATAAGAAAGTAATACACTTACGTCCAGTGCCTGGTCATAGAAAGCACTGAGTAAAAGTAAGTGATACTACTGCTACTACTCGTAATAATATAGAAGTAGTATTTGGTCATCAAATTCCAGATGATCCTGAGGAACCAACCACATTTGGTTCAAAAACAGTTCTTTTATGACACCAAATTTTCTACACATTTTTATAGAAATCCTGGCTGTCATAGTGAGGAATAAGATTAAAGTGCTTGCTTTAGCATCCTTTTTAAAGCTAAGCTAAAACCCTAAATCATTACATATGTGACTCTAGGATTTTCTTTTTATTGTTTAAATTAATTCACGTTAGGGGTAAACACTGAGAATGGCACCTGGCACTGGGCATGTGTCAGTTTCCTTCTCTTTGTTATTACTTGTATTGTTGGCACAAATCTAGGTCTGTATTTTCAATTAGGTATAAAGAAGGAAGTTAGTAAATACATTTGAGCTACTCAAAACTAATCACTGTTTGATTATTTGATCATAAAGAAGGCCTTTCATGAAGAAATTAGGTCAATCCTCCAGAGAGTGGTCACCACATTTTCTTGGCCATACTATATACAGCACACTTGGGAACTGTTCACATGAAAGCCTTGGCAAGTAGCTTTGTCTTAGTGGTCTGGAGCTGATTCTGGGATTGGAAGGATTAAAACCAGTATTGTACATGCCAGGCTACTCAGCATAACTCAGCAAATATACCTACTCTTCTAGAAGGCGAGATCAAAAATCTTGGCCAATAATCTGTATTGATTTTTACATTTTATCTCATGGATGAAATTGATTTCAGTAGACTTCATCTCAAAATACTTTGCAAAGTCCCCATTTTTATCTCACATATTCTGGTGCAACTAGAATATCTCCTTGCCAATTTTTTGCAATACTGAATTCTAGATACCTTTGTGAAGGGAATAATGACAACTTGAATGAGTGTCATGTCCAAAATTAAATCTCATCATTTTTGAAAAAAAATGCAGCTAAAAGAATGTTGAGTACAATATGCAACTCAGATCCACTATAAATTTTGGAAATCCTTCCTGCATGGAGTCTGGAAAAACCTATTATCTGAAAATTTTAAGTATTTTTCTGCCTCCTGGAAAGGGGCTTGACTTAAAGTTTGAGGCAATGTATCCCTTTGACCTGGGATAACTTTCCCAAAAAAGATTTACTTAAGCAAATGAAGAGCAAATACCTTTCCTGGAATTGACATGTTTGAATCAATATGACTTTAAGGAGTCAAACTGAATTTCACAACAATGAAAAAAGTTAAAATTAATGGAAACAACACAATTCTGGAAATTGTTTCCTTTAGAGAAATATTTCTTTCCTAGGTATGATTATATTGCCTGGCCTTTAGACTCACAACTATATGTTTCTGTTGTTGAATTACCCTTCCTACATTGCTGGCCATGAGTGATCAAGCCTAAAACAAACTACTAAAGAAATGACTTACACTTTATTACCAGTAAGCTGTCTTGCTTTCTGGAGGAACTTAGCATGAGCAGCTACTTAAACTATGTCAACTAATGCAGAATAAGATCCAATATATATCACCCTGTAGTATAATCTTTACACCATTTATTCCACCCTTCTGTTTCTTAACACTTTCCTCAATTCTACCTTTTTTTTTGTTAAGATAACATCAGTTTCTGTAACCCCAGAACTGATAGCAATTTACCATATAACGTCTCAAAGAGGTGTGATTCCAGGACTCAGAATCCTTTTATCTTATGGTTCTGCTATCTTTAACATGTGGCTCCCAAGTTACCATGTTAATCTACATCAAGCTGTGCAGAAAAAAAAAAAAAAAGATCATGAAGGTTGAAGCACAGGAAATTTTTATTGCCAGACACTGAAATAGTATAGATTACTACCACTCGGAATCCACTGGTTATAAGCCAGTCATAAGACATAGATTTAGTGGAGGCTAGAAAATATACTCTAATTGCCTGCCCAGGAAGAAAAGTAAATGGGTTTGGCAAACAGCTGGCCAGTGTTAAATAACACTATCTTTACTTCTTTATCAATCAATTTTTTAAATTGGAAGTTTACAGTTGTTTGTGGGAGGCTACGGTTCTCATTTCTAGCTTATTGCAAGCTGACAGAAGTGGAGCATTTCCATATTCTTGAAGTCAGAGGAGTTAATTTGCATGCAGAAATGCCTTACAGCTACATGTGTGTTCTGGTCTTTACAGTCACCCACTGTAGATCAGGAGCAAAGACCAAAAAATCAGAGAAAGAAGTGGAAGCATGATCCTCACCTCATGTTAATGGAGGAGTAAAGAAGGAAGCCAGAGTGGGATTGCTGAAGCCCAACCTGGATTTAGCTGTCAATCTCTAACACATGGGATGTGATAGATTCAAAAATAGGGCCAATGGAATCATTACAAACAAACCTCAGTTATCTCCAGATAGACTGAGATGATCACTTTTAATACTTATAAATTCATCAGAACTTTATTCTGGATCTCTGTCTATATCTACTCTTGGATATACATATTTCTTTCCTGTCAGTTTTCCTAATGATGTGAAGCTGGATCAAAGTGGTTTCCCTTCAATCGAATTGAATTCACTAAGGCTGGGTCATATAAATTTCAGAGCACAGATAGGCTGGTAAGTCATCACAGTGTGAGGATCTGGAAGGCCATTCTAATTGAGGTCTCATTGACTGCGGAGCCTGAAGCACATCCCATCGGTGCTATCTAACATTTGCTTTTCAGCTACACCTTCTGACAAGTCTTTACAAAATGAAAGATGCAATATGCACTCTTTTTCCTGCAAAGGAGGCACCTGGAATTTTTATACACATTAATAATGTCTACAGACAGATATTAAATATTTTAAGTGACTGAGAGAGGCTAATTTATATATTTGGGCAACAGCTTAATTCTTCTTAAATTTAACAAAACACTTTGATAGACTTCGTGGAAAGATGGGGAAGAAAGAGTAATGAATAAATAGCCTAGGTAACTTTGGTGATGTGGGAGGAGATAAGAAATCATACATCTATTCATCGAAGGGTTCAAAGGTTCAGTTATGCAAGATGAATGAGTTCTGGAAATCTAATGTACAGCAGGTGACTGTAGTTAATACTGTATCCTATGCTTGAAATTTGCTAAGAGGTGATCTTAAGTGTTCCTGCTGTAAAAAAAAAAAAAAAACACAACTCTGTGAGGTGATGGTTATGTTAATTAGCTTGATTATGTTATCATTGTACAATGTATGTATACATATATCAAAATATCACACTGTACACCTTAAATATATATAGTTTCTATGTGTCAATTATACCTCAATAAAGCTAGAAAAAAGGAAATATATATATTTAACTAAAACATATGGCATAATAGTAGTGTTGAAACAGAAATATAGACAAGGTATAATGGCAGTACAGAAGATAAATGGGTTAATTCTCATTAGGTGGTATCTAAGAGGGCTCATAGAAGAAGTGCTATGTGAGTTGGGTCTCGAAGGAAGATTGGCTTATAGATGGTGGAGATGATGCAAGAAAGCTTATGTGAGCAAAGGCACAGAGATAAGCAAGGTTGTATGTTTGGGGAGTAGAGAGTAATCTGATTTCATGGAAGCAGTTCAGCTGTTATTCAATAAATATTTGAGGGCCTATTATGTGTCAGATAATTTTTATGGGCACTTGAGATACATCAATGAACAAGAGATTAAATCAAAACAAAAACAATGGGATCCCTTCATGGATGGGAGGAGCATAAACAGTGTGCGAGAAAGCAAGGAAATGAATCAAAATGTTGCAGCCAGTACAGAGAAGGCCTAGAATCCTTTGCTAATAAGCCGAAGGGGCTGAGTTTAGAATACAGATTTGGAAGTCCTTGCATGCATACACGTGAGAACAAAAGCCCTGGGGTCAATCTTGTTCCATAGAGAGAGGAGACCCCAGGAGAAGATTTTGAGGAATGCCAATATTAAATGATGGGGAGAAGGGATGAGTGGGTGGAGCAGACTGAAAAGGAATGGTCACAACATAAGATTCCTGAAAGGAAGGGACAGCACCTGCCTTTTCACCAGCAGAGCTTCAGTATCTAGCACGGCGCTCTCAACATAGTAGGCGCACATTATTCTTTTAAATGAATGCATCATTGAAAAGAACCAGGAGACAGCATTATAGATCTCAGAAGGGTGGAAAAACTTTGAAGAAGTGAGCAGAAAAATCTTCCCAAATATAACTATGCTGGTTATTCCTTTTGCTTCCCCCCACCCCCAAATCCATTATGTACCCTTCTCTGCCCTGCTCTCTATCCCCTAGAAAACTGACCTCTACAAATTGTATTACTTGAGCTTCTCTTGCCCTCTGTTAAGTTTGGGTTAACGAATGGGAGACATGAAAGGGACATCAAAGGGTAAGAAAAGAAAGAAGTAAGGAATTGCTTCTCCTCTCCCTCCCTGCTGGCCAGTGGCTTTGGCAGAGGCTGATTTTCCCCTACTGAGGCTAGGGTTCCTATCAGATTGCTACAGCGTCTGTTTGTGATAACGCTCCTCTCCCTTACTGCTTCAGGCCTTGCTTTCCTGCTCTGGCTAGTCCCTGGCTGCCTCACCACCCCAGGCTGGCTCCCTTAACCTCCCCACAGGGTTACTTTGCTTCACTAAAATTCACTTCATTAAAATTAAACCCCTCAATGTGCTGTTTCCTACTGTGACCATGACTGAAGGAATAGTTAAACACTCTAAAGAGGCCATTCTTGATACTGTAGGTGGTTAGAGCGGGGAATCTGGATCCAGGTAGGAGAAGTCGGTCAGCCGAGAGTTAAGTAGAAATGTCAAAACTGTGAGTGGAGACCTTTTCTTTTGATTAGTTGGAGGGTGAATGGCAGGGAAAAAATAGCGTGCTGTAAAGAAGAAAGGGAAAGGGAAGGTTTTTAAATTTGTTTTAGGATGAAAAATAATTTAGCCTATTTCTGGCTACTGGCTCTACTGAAATGAGTCAGTAGCAGAGGAAAGAATAGAAACCTAAATCTCAAAGATGATAATTAGTGGAGCATTCTTCCAGAGAAATCAGACCCAAGACCACTGGTTAAAAGCTGTGAGAGAAATAGGGGTTTATTCTGGGACAGGGAAGAAAACTGTGAAGTCAGGGGCAGAAAGAGTTGGAGTTGGTCACAATAAAGATGAGAGTTGAGAAGTGTTGTACTGTGGGGCCCCTCTCTTCTGTGCATCATATTATGCAGTGATATTTGCAAAGATGCTCTTAGGAGACTGTTCAAAGTTTGAGAGAAATGGGAAAAGAGAATGAGTTAGAATGTTGTGGAGCTTAATTTTATTCCATACAATGGTGTTGGGTAAGAGACGATGAAAACTCTGCTTTTCTATCCTCGATCTGGCAACAGCAAGTAGGATGGATTAGAGAAAAAGGAAACCACTGTATTGGTGGAAATGGCAGGAGTCTAGAGCAAGCATTAATGAGGGTCTGGCCTGGGCAGAGAAGGGTGAGGCTGAATGAGGATATTGCAAGAAGGTCGACTCATGCATTTATTGACTGCTCTGTGCTTGACTCTGTAAGAGGCACAATAGAGATTTCACAGACAGTAGGAAATATACTATATATATTTTGTATACAGCACAAGTTCACTGGGAAATGCACAGATAATATGACACAGATCCAAGTAAAGGAAAGACTATTGAACCAGGAGTCAGACCCAGATTCGAATCCCTGCATGCCACTAAGTCGGTGACAGATTCTGGGTAATTTATTCCTCCATTAGCATCTCAGCTTCCTTATTTGACCAATGAAGGAGTTAAAACTGATGGTCTCCTTGATTTCTAAATACCATTTTTGAATGAGAAAAACCAGGGCTTCTTGGAGAAATGACCAATGCTAGAGCTGGGGCAGGTAAAACAGAAGATGAACTTGGAGCGTCTTGCAGTACCAAAAAGGAAGTCCTCAACAAAGAAATAAATGGGGACATGTCAAAAGGCTCCAGAAGCCAACCTAAAGGAGCTCCCAATGGTTGAAGTTGGAGCAATTTGATCAACAAAATAAATAACAATCTTGGATTATAACCCCAACTATAAAATAAGTATACATGAGTACATTTTGATAAGATAAATGGTTGAATAAAAAATATGGGGGAGAAGAGTCAAATCTTTCTTACAGAAAAATTTCAAATATACGTAGATGTTCTCCCCTCCAAAACATGAAGATCAAAACCCCTCCCCACCCAGACACACCCTGAGAAGGGTCTAGGCTTAGTGATTCACCTCCAAAGAATAGAATTGAATAGGGAAAAGGAAAATAGTAAGGTTACACAGGAGAAGCCTGGCAAATCCGATGTTAACCAAGGGTTGGAAATTAATATCACCATAATGTCATGTGGTTATCATGTACTCATAATATAATATGATAAGCAGAGCACTTTGCATTTGTTATCTTCCCCAAAACACCTAACCCTAATCTACTGGTGAGAAAGACATCAGACAAACTCAGTGGAGGACATGTTACAGGGTCCCTTGCCAGTACTGCTAAGGACTGTCCAGGGCATTGAGTAAATAATCAAACAAAACAAAAGACTGACTGAAACTAATGTAACATTGTGGGTCAACTGTACTTCATTTTAAAAAAGGGCAGGGGGGGGGTGCCTGGGTGGCTCAGTCATTAAGCATCTGCCTTTGGCTCAGGTCATGGTCCCAGGGTCCTGGGATCGAGCCCCGCATCAGGGTCCCTGCTCGGCGGGAAGCCTGCTTCTCCCTCTCCCACTCCCCCTGCTTGTGTTCCCTCTCTCGCTGTGTCTCTCTCTGTCAAATAAATAAATAAATCTTAAAAAAAAAAAAGGTAGGGGGAGGAGCCTGGGGGGCTCAGTTTGTTAAGCGTCTGCCTTCGGCTCAGGTCACCATCTCAGGGTCCTGGGATAGAGCCTCATGTCAGGCTCCCTGCTTATCATGGAGTCTGTTTCTCCCTCTCTCTCCCTCTGCTCCTCCCCCTGCTTATGCACGCTCCCCCTCTCTCACTTTCGAATAAATAAACAAACTCTTTTAAAAAAAGAGAGAGAAAGAGACATTAAGAAACTATCACAAATCCAAGGAGACTGGAGAGACATGACAACTAAATGCAATGTGCTATTCTGGATTGAGTCCCAGAACAGAAAGAAGACCTTAATGGGAAAACGGATGAAATTCAAATAAAGTCTGGAGTTTAGTTAATTAAAAAAAAAAAAACTGATGGTCTCTAAAGTCTCTTCCAGCTGGTAGCTATAAGAATAGCATTTATTATCTAATTGCTTCATAACTGCACTCATATTGCTTACCAAGTACCAAGAACACACGAGGTAAGGGAACCATTAAGGCAGGCTGGAAGGCTTTAATCAACTGGGGTTTTTTTTTTTCTCTCCTAACTTCCTGTAGTTGTATGTTTCAGTGATGTAGTGTGTGGTTAGCTCAAAACAATTTTCGAGGCAAAAAAGCAGTATTTTGGTGAAAGTCTCTTGTCCGTTACTGTCCCAAACCAGCGCTCATCCTGTGCCCTAGCAAGGACAACCTCAAGTGACCCAGCAGGTTTCCATTCACTTCAACCCTGAGTGTTTGATTCCCCAAGCCTGTAGCACCCGCCACCCCAGGCAGCCCTCTGGGAAACCGTTGCTACAGAGATGGTCGTGGTGACAAGGCTACCTTTGGCTCATTTGATTTTCCTGGACAGTTTCTTTGCTTAAAAAAAGTTTATGGAGGGCGTCTGGGTGGCTCAGATGGTTAAGCGTCTGCCTTCGGCTCAGGTCATGATGCCAGGGTCCTGGGATCAGGTCCCACATCGGGCTCCCTGCTCCTTGGGAGCCTGCTTCTCCCTCTGCCTCTCTCTCTCTGTCTCTCATGAATAAATAAAATCTTAAAAAAAAAAGAAAAAAAAGTTTATGGAGCCCCAATGTGAAATCATGCTGGCTCTGATTCATGACATTTTCCTGAGACTTTATAATGTTTCTTTTTTCTAAATAAGCAATTTCAGGTCAGGTAAAAATGTGAGTAAATCATGCTTGGCTCTTATTCCAGATGTATCCATTTCTGTCCATTCCTGTTTTTTTTTCCTTTTCATGGCTTTGGGGCAATAAAAATAAGCAAGACTTCCACTCCAGAGTCTTTCTGAGTACGCAATATATAAACGGTGCACCGTGCAGGGAGCAATATTTCCCTATCTTGGTCATTACCGACCTTAGCGTGTTCTCTGGCAATTATCTGAAACAGAGCAAGAACGTGGAGTAATGATTTTGGCACACTTAAGACCCTGGGAAGATCAAAGAGGCTGATGTGACAGTTCATGAAATGGGGAGGAAGCAAAGTGTCCCCCATTGCCAACACTAACACAGCCCTGCGCTTGAGAGTCTGGGAGAGCCCGGTTGCCAAGTGTCTGCCTGCATTTTCTTTGAGGAGGCCAAGCTCGGAGCAGGTCAGGAAAATTATGGCTTTTATCAAGTAGAGACACTGTGGCTCTCTTTGAGGATGGCCAACGTCTCACTCACCACTGGTAACTGCAGCACATGTGGTCTTTTCAAGAGAGGACATGAATATTTTCATGAACTAGGAAAGAAGGTGCCCACACGAGACTTCATGAATTTGGGATAGTAGGGCAAGGCTGAGAGAGGTGAGATGTTTGCAAAGAAATTAAGAGTGAGAGCTTTGGAGCCACATTGCATGGGTTTTAATCCCGGTCCTTTCACGTAGTGTTCGTTCTGTACGACTTAAGCAAATTCCCTAACCTCTTTGCCTCAGCTCCCTCGTCAGTAAAATGAAAATGGTAATCAAATCCAAGTCACAGGATTGTCCAGGCAATGAATAGATGTGGAGTACTTATATAACACTATCTGGCACGTGGCAAACCCTCAATAAAAGTCAGCTGTTATTATTTTAATTTTAATCATCATTATTCAGGAAAGAAAGTAATCAGGTTTTGTGATGTCCCATGAGTGGCTTTTTCAGACTTATTGAGTCTTCAAATAGTCACTGAGGGCTTAAAATGTACTAAGCATTGTGTTAAGCACTGTAGATAATTTAAGAGCAAACAAGTTCAGTTCTTTGCCTTTATATTCCAGTGGTAGAGATAAGAAAAGAGTGCCTGGGGTGCCTGGGTTTTTCAGTCAGTTAAGCATCTGCCTTTGGCTCGGGTCATGATCTCAGGTTCCCGGGATTGAGCCCTAAGTCGGGCTCCCTGCTCAGTGGGGAGTCTGCTTCTCCCTCTCCTTCTGCCCCTTTCCTCTGCTTGTGCTCCCTCTAAAATCTTTAAAAAAAGAAAGAGGAAAGAAAGAAAGAAAGAAGAAAGAAAGAAAGAAAGAAAGAAAGAAAGAAAGAAAGAAAGAAAGGAAGGAAGGAAGGAAGGAAGGAAGGAAGGAAGGAAGGAAGGAAGGAAGGAAGGAAGGAAGGAAGGAAGAAAGGAGAGAAAGAAGAAAGAAAGAAAGAAAGAAAGAAAGAAAGAAAGAAAGAAAGAAAGAAAGAAAGAAAGAAAGAAAGAAAGAAAGAAAGAAAGAAAAAGAAAAAGAAAGAAAGAAAGGAAGGAAGGAAGGAGAGAAAGAAGAAAGAAAAAGAAAGAAAGAAAGAAAGAAAAAGAAAGAAAGAAAGAAAAAGAAAGAAAGAAAGAAAGAAAGAGAAAGAAAGAAAGAAAGAAAGAAATAAAGAAAGAGAAAGAAGAAAGAAAAGGAGGATACATGATAGAGCCTTCTCCCCACTGGTGTGGCACTAATTATAAAGCACTTTGGGACTTCAGGAAAGAAGTGAATTGCCTAGTAAGTGGGATGGGGCACTCTTTATAAAGGAGGTAGCATTTGGCCAGAATTTGAACTACAAACGAGATTTTTTTGGTTTTACTGATGAAGATTGGCACAGTGTGGGTGGCAGGCAAGTGGGGCGGGGCGGAGAGGACTCAAGGCAGACGAAATGACAAAGGAGGTACTTGAGAGACAGGCATTAAACCAGGGTTTCTTGGTGGAAAGTTTCCAAAGGTAGAAAGGGCAGTCAGTGGAGGGCCTTGAATAGACTTGGCCAAAGGAGTTTGCATTTTTATTTCATTATGAAACTGGGCCTCTTTAGAAACAAATTGGTAGTGCTAGAATTTGGATTAGAGGTGTGCTCTAGAAACTCACTCTGAGGGGCGCCTGGGTGGCTAGATGGTTAAGCATCTGCCTTCAGCTCCGGTGATGATCTCCAGGTCCTGGGATCTAGCCTCACGTTGGGCTCCCAGCTCAGTAGGGAGTCTGCTTCTCCCTCTTCCTCTGCCTCTCCCCCTACCTCTCTGTCTCTCTCTTTCTCTCTGCCAAATAAATAAATAAAATCTATTAAAAAAAAAGAAAAGAAACCTTCTCTGAGAGAATATCCTGCCACAACGCTGACCCTTTCTCACTCAACACAGAAAGATATTTCTATCATCTATCATTGTCTCTAACACGTTTTTTTTAAACTTTAAAAATTAACAAAATATCTTAACATAACCCTAGTTCCTCAAAGATTATGTGTTATGAGTTTTACAATTACAGAGTACTTTTACCAAAGGTTTATAGAGCACGTTATCATTAAGCTCAATAATTTTTATAATGAAAGGGATTTGCCAACTGAGATATCTGTTTTGAGATGAGTCTCTTTTCCACAGCTCCATGTACTTTATTAATATAGTGCTTGCACTCAGCTCTGTGTAACTACATACAAAATATTTCTTATGCAACAGTTTTGGTCAAAAGGCCAAGTTATTTCAGTTATGCAAATATATGACAAGAGACCCCAACAAAAATAGGCTTTTCAAATATTCCTTGAAATTTAACTCAAAACTTCACTCCAAGTGTTAGTCACAAATTCTGCAAATAGAATATTTTAAAGAGGCCCAAATACTGCATCTACATTCTCTTTGGGATACTAAGCTACTTGAATTTTGGGTCTGTTCTTTTCTGTTTCAAAAGCTGTTTCAAAAGCCCTTCCCTCTTCCCACCCTCCCTCCTTCCCTTTCCTTCTTTCCATCAATAAACATTTAATGAGTACCCCCTCTCTGCCAGTTACTGTACCAGATGCTTCCATATTAGTTTCCATCAGCCCAGGTGTTTTTATTTGTTCGTTTTTTTCTCTTAAAGCTTCACTGTCAGTTATGATGGAGAAAAGCACCGCAACAAGCACCCCATCAGTTGTTTCATGAAGTTCTCTTGTAAAAAAGCTCAATCTTAATTAGGGAGGGATGATTGCAAAGCTTTTCAGGGATTCTCTGGACACTCTTTGAGGCCCTTACAGTCTGCCTTTTCATTGCACACAGACCCTCCAAGCAGAAGCTCTGGGTAACATTGACCTTTGAGGTTAATTAGGATTCTTCAGAACTCGATTCTGGTTGTGATTCCTATATGACCCAAAGGTAAGCCAGTAACTCAATCTATCTGACCTTTGGTTTCTTAAACTAATATTGTATTATTGTATTGTATTATAATACTTGCTACATGCTGCAGAATGATTAAGGCATATATGTGGGCAAAGTATTTGGAGCTCCTTGGATGAAAAGAATTGTATGAAGTATTAAATAAAAATAACAGAAATGGCAATAAAGCCAAGATGGAAGAATACTGTGCTGAGTTTACTTCTTCCTCCATGGAGTTCTTCCACATCCTTAAAGGAGCTACGAATTAATCATTTTTTAAATGGACAACTGACTGGCAAGTAGCCCATTAAACAAGAGTGATACAATTCTGTGCACCCTATTAATTATTAAAGAGAGCACTTCATAGCAGAAAAGTAGCACCTAAAAATTATCAGGAGATAATATGGTGTCATAGAGAGAACGCAGACCTCCATGCACAGCTGTGAGATATAGAACTTCTCTGAATTCAGGTTCCACATCTATAAAGCAAGGAAGTTAGACTACAGGATTTGTAAGATCCTTTCCAACACAAAAAAAGTCTAGCATTCTTGGAACCTCTTAATGCTAACCCCTAGCATAAATTTCCAACCACTAACCTGAAAGTTTTTAAAATTTAAAATAGCCATAATTTCTGCTGTTTTGGTCTAGCCCACTCCAAAACTCACACCTTTTGATGGGTTAGCCAGAGAACATAGTGTTTTCCCAGGGTTCTTTGTTCTCAGTAGAATTATGCTCCAGTTCAACTTCCTCTAGTTTACTTATTCCACATTTTACTGAAATTTGGCATCCAACTGCTTAATGAAACATCGCACCACAATTGAAAGCTCGAGATCATTTATTATCTAGGGTCCTCTCAAATTTATTCCCTAAGAATGAGAATCTGAGAGCAGCTGAAAGAACACTCCTAAACCTGAACTCTTCTTTCCAGAGGCAGCTGAATTCAAATGCAGGAGCCTCGTCATCTTGTCTGTCATCAGGGGAGTATATGGTCAGGTATGCTGCAATTCTCAGATAACATCACCATTTGTATTTAGGTGAAATCAGGTTGAAATGAACAAAGAAGTCTGAAGAACACTCTTTCCCATAGTCTTGTTTTAAGGTTTTAGGATAATGTATGTAAAGCTCCTGATCCATGAGAGGTACTAGTATTGGTGGTCATCACTAAGGGATACCTTGATTTATTGGGTCAAATCTCATCATACCCATCCCCCACTCTAAGTCCTTGCCAAACAGAAACCTCAGTTCCCAATAGTTATTATGCTTTCGATTCCCACTGGGCCATTGCGTATGCTGTTCCCTTTGCCTGTCCCAAACACTCACTCCATTCCCTTCAACTGACTAACTCCTATTCAACATTTTTAACATCAAAATTCAGTCATAAATTCAACAAATATTTACTGAGCACCTACTATGTCCAAGGCACTGCTTTTCGATGCTGTGAACACATCAGGGAACAAATCAGACCAAAACCCAGTCATGTGTTCTCCCTAACATGTCCTATAATTACCAGATGCTCCTCTGGTTAAGTTCCTTTTTATCCCTATGTGACTGCTTGCTCCCTGGGAGGGGGGACCATGCCTTTCATAGAAACGCAGTACCACGCGAACGTCTGGCACTCAAAATTGAACAAATAAATCATTGAGCAAATAAAATTAAGAAGAATGAAGAATAAGTGGAAACAGGAAAAGGACAACACTTGAGCCATGTTATTAGGCCATTAATTATAACAGCAGCATGAGGAGAAGAGAATACTCAGGCCCTGACCAATTGAACCCTAGAAGCTTTCTGCTGGTCATTATGAACTTTATTCTCAAAAATCACAATTCTCTTAAAGGTAAATTATACATCTGTTTGATTCCAGACGCATCTTTAAATTTCCCCCGAATTTGCATTTTTTTCCAAAGGGAAAAAAATCATCCTTTAAGATGTTTACAAGGAAGCATTTTGAAGAGATCCATGAAAAGTATGGCATGTGCAGAAGAGGAGCATGGAAAGAATTATGGAAAGAGAAGGAAACTTAAAAAGCAGGAAGAAAAAATGTTGTTAAGAAAGATGTACTATGGAGGAAAGAGACTGACAGTTTAAGAACATGAAAACAGCAGAAACCATACAAGTAGTAAATACGAAATGTCCTAAGTTACTCATGAAATTGCTTTATTTGATTCACTCAGCAGCTCTGTAAGCTCTTTAAGGGGGGTGTTGTCCTTCCCATGTCATAAATAAGGAAACTAGGACTCGGCACTTGCCTGACAATTACATGGCCAGTAATCAATGGTCTCTGATTTATGGTCTAAGAATTTTCCCACGGAAAGGGGAAAGATAAGATCTCAAATCAAAGATAAGAATAAAGAGCAAGTAGTGCTCAATAAATGTTTGCTGACGGAATGGGAAACAGACATAGAATAGGAAACAGAGATTGAAGATACAAATTTCAATTTCAATGCAGACGATTTCTCATGAATCACTGAGCATGTTCAAGACATTGGCTCCTGACACCCATAGTTATCAGTGTGATGTAATTAAGTGGAAGAAATTAGTATTCTTAGTTTTTAATTAAAGGATTGGTGAGCAGTAAGTCAATTAATTCGAGCACAGTATCAGCCACAGTGCAGGCGAGAAACAGCACACTCAAAAGGGCAAGAGCATTTAATGAAGGAATGGATTTACAGAGATGAAGCCTGGAAGAATAACTCATGCACTGGCCATAGTGGGAAATGATTTCTTCCCCAGGCCCAAAGGACCATGAACCCCAGTGAGAGCTGCAGCCAAGAGAGAGGGTTGTTGGCAGTCACTGAGGTCTTTGGATCTCTGATAAAAGAATGCAGCCATGGCTGTAATGGTGGGGAGAGAGAGGCTGTGCTAAATACCCTCTTCTCCAAAAAGATAAAGTGGAGAAATAAGGATAAGAAGAAGGGGACAAGAAGAAGGACTGCAGAGGAAGCATTTTTAAAGGTATGTGAATTTAGGAAATGGAATATTTATATATATATATACACACATATGTATACATATATGGTTTATTTATCTTTTAAATTTCCCTCCATTCATTCTGCAACAGTGTAATGAGCCCATGATGGCAGGCATTTAGAACCCCTGGGGTGGATGTGACAATGGTACAAAACTCCTGCTCCAAAGGAAATCACAGACTCCTGGGGAAGAAGATATGCAAGTGAACGATGCGAGCAACAATAACAACAATGAAATAATATCGCATGTTATAAAAGAAGTACATACACAATTCCAAGGTGTGAAGATGGCAGGTGCGACTCTGCCAGTGGGAAGGGAGGGCTGGAGAGGGCTTGCGAATGGGGGCGATATTCAACGTGCATTTTGAAGTAGCAAGTTGGAAGCAGACCTGTGGAAGAAGGCATTCCAAGTCAGGAGAGTGGCCTGTGCATAGAGATAGGACTTTAAAGGGCCTAATGATCTGGGGAGCTGGGATAATTCAGCGGGGCTTGAGTTCAGGTGTGTGGCATCATGCTAAAGACCATGAACTACATTCCACAGATGGTGGCAAGCCATTGGAGACTTGAAAGCAAGAAAGTGATGTCGTCAGATATGTAAACCAGAAAGCCTGTTACTAAAGTTTGCTTCTAATTTAGAGACTGGAAAGGAAGCAATGAAAGAAGGAAAAAAGAACAATAGAGCATAAGTTTATTTTCACTAAATTTCTATTTTTTATTGGTCATGTTTTCATATGTTTATTGTATCTTTTTGATAAAGAAAGGTTATTTTGATCTGAGATCAGGAGAAGGGGAAGTCAGCGTGAAAGATGGAATTTATTGTTACATTGGCATCTTTGGCTTATAGACATCTTGGAGCAGTACTACAGGTGAAGGGGATCTGCTCATGCACTGACCTGGAAAGGACCTTAACATTGAGGCAATTTCCCTTCTATTTTCCTTCTCCATGTGGCCAGCCCACCAAGGAAGGGAAATGGAAAGGAAGCCTCATCCTCTACCCAGTGCACCATTGGCAGTGCTGAGAACTGGAGCTGGGAACTTGAGAGGCAAACCAGAGCCCTGTGCTTCTTTCTGTTATTCCTGACAACGGATTGGAAAAAAGGCAAACCCTCACCTCCTGTGGTCACTGCTGATACTCAACTGGGAACCTCCTTCCCAGTAGCTACAGATTTTCCTAATCATTCATCTTAACTAAACTTGACACTGGGTTCTGTTGCCTCTCATGAGAAAGGTCTTGGGAGGCTGTAAACCTATGTGGTCGGGAAAAGAATGTACTGCTCTCGATGGGGAAGGAGGAGCTACAGATTTCCAACTTTCACAGCTTCTCTGCCTGTGGAGACTGTGCTGCAATGTGCTCTTGAAATCATTTGGGTGGGCCTTGTTTCTGAGGAAATAAAGAGGCCCCAGAACCTCCCAAGTGAGTGAAAGAATGATTTCCAGATAGTCAAGTGGAGCAGCCTCTGGCTACAATGAGCTGGATGTGCTTGGCAGTCGCTCCATGTGGCTGGCCAGTATCCTGAGATTAGCAAAGCAGAAGGCAAATCTTCGGGGAGCTAAAAGACATATGCATGTGCCAGTATTTTTGACAAATGCTGAGTTAATTGTTGTCTATGATTCTTCTCCTGAGACACAAACTGTGTACACCAGGTACCAAGAACTACTTCCTCCCACCTTCCTAGGACCTAGGGGGAATCCTCACAGTTACAGACATTTGGGCTAAGTGTCTACCCCACAGGAAATGGACAGATCAGCCCCTGGGGATTAAAGAATGATGCAGGGTATGGGAAAGTAGAGAAAGCTCCTGGGTGACAAGGAAGACAAACTCACACAAGTAAACCCAAAGAGTTTAGCTACCAATTTGAGAAACTCAGAATTTCTTATAAGAATACCAAGAAAATGATGGTCAGAAGAGACTTGGGTAAATTGCTGAGAAATCTGGATCATCATTCCAGAACTGGTAAATAATTTAGTATTTGGAAACCTCAACATTCCAGGATAGAATTCAATTTGGGATGAGTTACCGGAAATCATGGTGTATACAGTGAGTTCAAAAACAAATTATGCATATGCAGAGGTGAAACAGAAATCTAAACTGTCAAATCCAGGACCTTCATGACTATTTTCTTCAAGATCTAGGTCTTTTACAATTTTGCCCCCCCCCCTTTTTTTTGCCTACAGCTTTCTCCTGTTATGTTAAAGTCCTGCCATTCGTTCATAAAATATTTATAGCTGTGTATTGTGTAGGATGCCTACATACTCCACTCTTGTTAAGTTGGAAAGATTTGGAAGATGTATCCCCTCTGAATAAATGCTAATTGAATCAGAATCTTACCAGTAACACAGCAGTGTTCCTTATTCAAGCAACAGATTTGAATGGTAGAAAGTCCCAGGTTTACTGCTAACACTGCTCTAGAGATTGGCTGCAATGGAAGATAGCTCAATTTTGATTGATTTTTGTCAAAGAGTTTGAATCAAGAGATTTATGCATTAGATGTAAGATTTAACCTCTCTCTATAATAGTGTTGAGGTACTTCTTTGTTACTTCCACCAAGGGTCAGTTTTATGAATAATGACAATAACATGTCAAATCAATTTCACGGCAAGATCTTCAATCTAAATAAGTCCCAATAGGAACACTAAGGTGTTGAATAATTGATTTAAGGATGAGTTATCCTTCCTTTTTGAATCCCAAACGCTCAAAGAAAATGGAAACTTTCTTGGAAAAAAGTTGAATTTAAAAGGCTTTAAATCATAAAGATGAGAATGATATGTAGTTGGGTAAGGGATTGTAAATATCTAGGGAAATCTGTAAATAACCTTCCACAGAATGTTAACTTAGTAAACAAGAATACAAGAGAAGAATGTACCAACAATAAAAAAGCTAAACAACGAAACTGTCATCAGAAAATAAGCAAATCAGACAGAATCAGTATTGGCAAATTTAGATTTTAAAATCTGACCAAGACTCTCAGTGTAAGGGGTAAAATAAAATTAAATAAAAGCAAGGAAGTGTCTAAGCGGAAAGGGAGAAAAGAAGAGAAAGTGGACTGATTTTTTCCTTTACCAAAAAATAAAAGAAATAACTTATCTTGAACAACCATATTGACTTCCTCTAGAAAAAAAAAAAGTGTTTTATTTTGTTTCAGTTTGTTTTTTTAAAACCAAGAAACAGCTGGATCTGTCTGAAATAAAAATAGTGACCAGAAAACTTGGTTGGATAAAAGATCCCACCAAAGCTCTGAAATTAGTACAAGGCCATTTGCACATAGAGTGTACTTTAAGAAACAGTAGTAAACATTCTGGTATGCTTTGTTTGAAAAAAAAAAAGTTAAAAAGCCCTCAATGAAACCTCTTTCAGACATGTGTCATGGGCTTTTTGTTGCTGAACTATTCCATATTAACAAACTAAGTTGCTCTTCCTTTCATTCCTTTGGCCACAGGACAGACAAAACTCACCAATGTCTCTACCACAGACATTCTCAGATGGTGCTAATAAAAAGAAGAAACCCAAACCAGAATTGGTGGTCCACATTGTGAGAGTTGCTAAATATCATCACAAAGCAATAATTATCCTACAGCGTGCTTGGTGGCTCAACATTCTGAAATGCAAATGTCAAGAGCACATAATCTGGATGATGTTGCTAATGGGAACTCATGTTTTGTGTTGGGTGGTCTTCTGTTCTGCCTGGTGGTCTTATTTCTGCCTGCTATGACAGCACTAATGGTTTCATGTAGTCCCCAGTCCCACACAGGATTCACTTGTCTCTCTTTAGTAATGCACAACAAGTCATAAAAGACAGACTACCCAGAAATGACACTGCAAGTATTCCAGACATTTTCTCTCTTGGTGGTGACAGTTCCAAATCAAGTTGGCTCAGTGTTTAAGTCAAAGCATTTTTTTAAGTGGTGGCTCAAAACACAGCCTTAGATCTGGAAAATCAAACTGGGCTCTTCTTGCCTCTTCCATCATTGCTTGTAATAAATATTCAACTGCTGGACTGCAGCTAGAAGCTTATGATAGATGAAGCTGAATAGAATCCAACTCTCTCTTTCCCAGATGTAAAGAACTCATCTTTTGGTTAGAAAGACTTCACTACCTTTTAATAAACATAGGCAGATCATTTTACAGACTTTCTTGTCACACTCATTTAGGATTTATTTCCTAAGGTCCCACAAAGAGTAGCAAGGGAAAGTTCATAGCTCTTCAGGATGTCAATATCACCTCTGTTCAGAGGGTCAAAATGTCACATACCCCAAAATTAATCCAAGCAACTATTCCAGCTTTAACTCTAAAGTGGGTACCAGAATGTTCTTCAGCATAAGCTGACCTATGACTCTGTTCTTATAGGACATCAGACCAAGAATTTTATCTTAATAAAATCTGGAGGATCATCAGTTGGACTGGGTTTGGGCATTCAGTCCCAGCCCCCATAAACCACCCATCCCAAATTAATCTCCCTGCAAACTCCTTCAGCCCTCACTGCTTTCCATTAACTGGTCATTTTACTACATTTGGCCTTGTATTGTGGTTAAATTTTCATAGTAATTCCTTTGTTGAACAAACACAAATTGAGATCCTACTAACTCTTTTTAAAACCTAGGAAAAGCTTCCAAAGTACAGTGATACTGGAGCTAAGTATTCTAGGTGCTTCTATCACATCCTGAAGAAATGCCTGGCACAGAACCTGTCATGCTATATTGTAACAGGTTCTTTTTCTTTGTCTATTTCCCCTTCTTTATTGTAATTACTTGAAATCAGATACCAGACATATTTGTCATCATTTACTCAGTGTCTAGCACTCTGCCTACATAGCAAAGGGTTCATACATTTCTTAATGAGTAAGTTAAACGTGGCCACGTTGGACTGCAGAAAGTGATCACAAAGATGAATCAGTCTCTGTCCCTTCCCTCAAGGTCTCTCTAATCTAGCTCATACATACAGAGGAGGTGCTCAATAAATGCTAGTCAGTTAGTCAATTCTCAGTTACTTTTCTTCAAATGGAAAGACCATGCTACCAAAATGAACATATGTCAGTAAAGCCATAACTGTTCTGTTTCACTCTTTCTTGTGATATAAAACCTCTCCTCCTCTCACTCAGGATACCAAGTACCTAAGAACAAGAAAGGATCAAAGCATAAGAAATGTCTAATATACCAACGATAATATCTGAAGCCAAACTTGGACAAGTGTTCTTACACCAGGAGAGGATATTTGAAAATAGAACCATCTAAATCATCCACAACGTTTGGTGTTTAGTACTTCTGATCATCAAAAAAAAAAAAAAAAAAGTCAAAACACATTTTATTCTTTTTTTTTTCTTTTTTTTAAATTTTTTGTTGTTATGTTAATCACCATATATTACATCATTAGTTTTTGGTGCAGTGTTCCATGATTCATTGTTTGTTCATAACACCCAGTGCTCCATGCAGAACGTGCCCTCCTCAATACCCATCACCAGGCTAACCCATCCCCCTACCCCCCTCCCCTCTAGAACCCTCAGTTTGTTTTTCAGAGTCCATCATCTCTCATGGTTCGTCTCCCCCTCTGACATACTCCCCTTTTCTTCCTCTCCTGTTATCTTCTTCTTTTTCTTTTTTCTTAAAATATGTTGCGTTATTTGTTTCAGAAGTACAGAACTGTGATTCAACAGTCTTGCACAATTCACAGCGCTCACCGTAGCACATACCCTCCCCAATGTCTATCACCCCAGCCACCCCATCCCTCCCACCCCCAACCACTCCAGTAACACTCAGTTTCTTTCCTGAGATTAAGAATTCCTCATATCAGTGAGGTCATGTGATACATGTCTTTCTCTGATTGACTTATTTCACTCAGCATAACACCCTCCAGTTCCATCCACGTCGTTGCAAATGGCAAGATCTCATTCCTTTTGATGGCTGCATAATATTCCATTGTGTATATATACCACATCTTCTTTATCCATTCATCTGTCGATGGGCATCTTGGCTCTTTCCACAGTTTGGCTATGGTGGACATTGCCGCTATAAACATTGGGGTACACGTACCCCTTCGGGTCCCTACATTTGTGTCTTTGTGGTAAATACTCAGTAGTGCAATTGCTGGATCGAACGGTAGCTCTAATTTCAACTGTTTGAGGAACTTCCATACTGTTTTCCAGAGGGGTTGCACCAGCTTGCATTCCCACCAACAGTGTAGGAGGGTTCCCCTTTCTCCACATCCCCGCCAACATCTGTCGTTCCCTGACTTGTTAATTTTAGCCATTCTAACGGGTGTGAGGTGGTATCTCATTGAGGTTTTGATTTGGATTTCCCTGATGCCGAGCGATGTTGAGCACTTTTTCATGTGCCTGTTGGCCATTTGGATGTCTTCTTTGGAGAAATGTCTGTTCATGTCTTCTGCCCATTTCTTGATTGGATTATTTGTTCTTTGGGTGTTGAGTTTGATAAGTTCTTTATAGATTTTGGATACTAGCCCTTTATCTGATATGTCATTTGCAAATATTTTCTCCCATTCTGTTGGTTGTCTTTTGGTTTTGTGGACTGTTTCTTTTGCTGTGCAAAAGCTTTTTATCTTGATGAAATCCCAATAGTTCATTTTTGCCCTGGCTTCCCGTGCTTTTGGCGATGTTTCTAGGAAGAAGTTGCTGCGGCTAAGGTCGAAAAGGTTGCTACCTGTGTTCTCCTTTAGGATTTTGATGGACTCCTGTCTCACGTTTAGGTCTTTCAACCATTTGGAGTCTATTTTTGTGTGTGGTGTAAGGAAATGGTCCAGTTTCATTCTTCTGCATGTGGCTGTCCAATTTTCCCAACACCATTTGTTGAAGAGACTGTCTTTTTGCCATTGGACATTCTTTCCTGCTTTGTCAAAGATAAGTTGACCATAGAGTTGAGGGTCCATTTCTGGGCTCTCGATTCTGTTCCATTGATCTATGTGTCTGTTTTTGTGCCAGTACCATACTGTCTTGATGATGACAGCTTTGTAATAGAGCTGGAAGTCCGGAATTGTGATGCCGCCAGCTTTGCTTTTCTTTTTCAGTATTCCTCTGGCTATTCTGGGTCTCTTCTGGTTCCATACAAATTTTAGGATTATTTGTTCCATTTCTTTGAAAAAAGTGGATGGTATTTTGATGGGGATTGCATTGAATGTGTAGATTGCTCTAGGTAGCATTGACATCTTCACAATGTTGATTCTCCCAATCCATGAGCATGGAACGTTTTTCCATTTCTTTGTGTCTTCTTCGATTTCTTTCATGAGTATTTTATAGTTTTCTGAGTACAGATCCTTTGCCTCTTTGGTTAGATTTATTCCTAGGTATCTAATGGTTTTGGGTGCAATTGTAAATGGGATCGACTCCTTGATTTGTCTCTCTTCTGTCTTGTTGGTGTATAGGAATGCCACTGATTTCTGTGCATTGATTTTATATCCTGCTACTTTACTGAATTCCTGTATGAGTTCTAGCAGTTTTGGGGTGGAGTCTTTTGGGTTTTCCACATACAGTATCATATCATCTGCAAAGAGTGAGAGTTTGACTTCCTCTTTGCCGATTTGGATGCCTTTGATTTCTTTTTGTTGTCTGATTGCTGTGGCTAGGACTTCTAATACTATGTTGAATAGCAGTGGTGATAGTGGACATCCCTGCCGCGTTCCTGACCTTAGGGGAAAAGCTCTCAGCCTTTCCCCATTGAGAATGATATTCGCTGTAGGTTTTTCATAGATGGCTTTTATGATATTGAGGTATGTACCCTCTATCCCTATACTCTGAAGAGTTTTGATCAAGAAAGGATGTTGTACTTTGTCAAATGCTTTTTCTGCATCTATTGAGAGGATCATATGATTCTTGCCCTTTCTTTTGTTAATGTATTGTATCACATTGATTGATTTGCGGATGTTGAACCAGCCTTGCGGCCCAGGAATAAATCCCACTTGGTCCTGGTGAATAATCCTTTTAATGTACTGTTGGATCCTATTGGCTAGTATTTTGGTGAGAATTTTTGCATCCATGTTCATCAAGGATATTGGTCTGTAATTCTCTTTTTTGATGGGGTCTTTGTCTGGTTTTGGGATCAAGGTAATGCTGGCCTCATAAAATGAGTTTGGAAGTTTCCCTTCCATTTCTATTTTTTGGAACAGTTTCAGGAGAATAGGTATTAATTCTTCTTGAAATGTCTGATAGAATTCCCCTGGGAAGCCATCTGGCCCTGGGCTTTTGTTTCTTGGGAGATTTTTGATGACTGTTTCAATTTCCTTAGTGGTTATAGGTCTGTTCAGGTTTTCTATTTCTTCCTGGTTCAATTTTGGTAGTTGATACATCTCTAGGAATGCACCCATTTCTTCCAGGTTATCTAATTTGTTGGCGTAGAGTTGCTCATAATATGTTCTTATAATTGTTTGTATTTCTTTGGTGTTGGTTGTGATCTCTCCTCTTTCATTCATGATTTTGTTGATTTGGGTCATTTCTCTTTTCTTTTTGATCAGTCTGGCTAGGGGTTTATCAATCTTGTTAATTCTTTCAAAGACCCAGCTCCTAGTTTCGTTGATCTGTTCTACTGTTCTTTTGGTTTCTAGTTCATTGATTTCTGCTCTGATCTTTATGATTTCTCTTCTCCTGCTGGGTTTAGGCTTTATTTGCTGTTCTTTCTCCAGCTCCTTTAGGTGTAGGGTTAGGTTGTGTATTTGAGACCTCTCTTGTTTCTTGAGAAAGGCTTGTATTGCTATATACTTTCCTCTCAGGACTGCCTTTGCTGTATCCCAAAGATTTTGAACAGTTGTGTTTTCATTTTCATTGGTTTCCAGGAATTTTTTTAATTCTTCTTTGATTTCTTGGTTGACCCATTCATTCTTTAGTAGGATGCTCTTTAGCCTCCATGTATTTGAGTTCTTTCCGACTTTCCTCTTGTGGTTGAGTTCTAGTTTCAAAGCATTGTGGTCTGAAAATATGCAGGGAATGATCCCAATCTTTTGGTACCGATTGAGACCTGATTTGTGACCTAGGATGTGATCAATTCTGGAGAATGTTCCATGGGCACTAGAGAAGAATGTGTATTCCTTTGCTTTGGGATGGAATGTTCTGAATATGTCTGTGAAGTCCATTTGGTCCAGTGTGTCATTTAAAGTCTTTATTTCCTTGTTGATCTTTTGCTTAGATGATCTGTCCATTTCAGTCAGGGGGGTGTTAAAGTCCCCCACTATTATTGTATTGTTATCAATGTGTTTCTTTGCTTTTGTTATTAATTGCCTTATATAATTGGCTGCTCCCATGTTCGGGGCATAGATATTTACAATTGTTAGATCTTCTTGTTGGATAGACCCTTTAAGTAGGATATAGTGTCCTTCCTCATCTCTTATTACAGTCTTTGTTTTAAAATCTAGTTTGTCTGATATAAGGATTGCCACCCCAGCTTTCTTTTGGTGTCCATTAGCATGGTAAATGGTTTTCCACCCCCTCACTTTCAATCTGGGGGTGTCTTTGGGTCTAAAATGAGTCTCTTGCAGACAGCATATTGATGGGTCTTGTTTTTTAATCCAATCTGATAGCCTGTGTCTTTTGATTGGGGCATTTAGCCCATTTACATTCAGGGTAACTATTGAAAGGTATGAATTTAGTGTCATTGTATTACCTGTAAGGTGACTGTTAACTGTCTGTTGTCTGTGTTCGTTTCTGCTCTTTGCTGCTTTTAGGTTCTTTCTTTGCTTAGAGGACCCCTCTCAATATTTCTTGGAGGGCTGGTTTCGTGTTTGCAAATTCCTTTAGTTTTTGTTTGTTCTGGAAGCTTTTTATCTCTCCTTCTATTTTCAATGATAGCCTAGCTGGATATAGTATTCTTGGCTGCATATTTTTCTCGTTTAGTGCTCTGAAGATATCTTGCCAGTCCTTTCTGGCCTGCCAGGTCTCTGTGGATAGGTCTGTTGCCAATCTAATGTTTCTACCATTGTAGGTTACATATCTCTTCTCCCGAGCTGCTTTCAGGATCTTCTCTTTGTCTCTGAGACTCGTAAGTTTTACTATTAGATGTCGGGGTGTTGACCTATTATTATTGATTTTGAGAGGGGTTCTTTGTGCCTCCTGGATTTTAATGCCTGTTTCCTTCCTCACATTAGGGAAGTTCTCTGCTATAATTTGCTCCAATATACCTTCTGCCCCTCTCTCTCTCTCTTCTTCTTCTGGGATCCCAATTATTCTAATGTTGTTTCATCTTATCATATCACTTATCTCTCGAATTCTGCCCTCGTGATCCTGTAGTTGTTTCTCTCTCTTTTTCTCAGCCTCTTTATTTTCCATCATTTGGTCTTCTATATCGCTGATTCTCTCTTCTGCCTCATTTATCCTAGCATTTAGTGCCCCCATTTTTGATTGCACCTCATCAATAGCCTTTTTGATTTCGATTTGGTTAGATTTTAGTTCTTTTATTTCTCCAGAAAGGGTTTCTCTAATAACTTCCACGCTTTTTTCAAGCCCAGCTAGTATCTTTAAAATCATGATTCTGAACTCTAGGTCCGACATCGTACTAATATCGGTATTGAGTAGGTCCCTGGCTGACGGTACTACCTCTTGTTCTTTTTGCTGAGGTGATTTCTTTCGTCTTGTCATTTTGTCCAGAGGAGAACAGATGAATGTGAGAACAAAATGCTAACTGGTTAACAACGTCCCCAGCAAATATACTGTATACAAATCAGAAAAGACCTGACACCAGGGGAAAAGAAAGGGAAAGAAAGAAAAAAGAAAGAGAAAAAGAAAAAAAAAAGAAAAAAGATAAAAACTAAAACAAAACAATACAAAAAAGGCAGAATATGATCAAATATGATCAGGCTAGTGCATAGATCAGTGCCACACACTAGATTTTGGGCGTATTTTGGTCTGTTAGAAAAAAGTGCCTCCTAAAATTTTAAAGGAAGAAAGACATATATGTACAAAATAAGGGTTGATACAATGAAGGGATGGAAGATGACTGTAAAGATGAAAATTATAAAAGATTTTATAAAAGGACTTGGTAAGATAAGTTGTTTGAAAAAAGAAAGAAGATATAAGAAAAAAAAAAAAGGAAAAAGGGAGAGAATGTGATCAGGCAGGAGACTAGAACAAAGCCATACACTAGTGATTTAGGGTATATTTTGATCTGTTAGAAGAAACTGTACCTCAAAATTTTAAAGAAAGAACAACTTATATATATATGCCAAAAATAAGGGTAACTACTATGAAGGGATAAAATATGACTCTAAAAATGAAAAATAAAAAAAAATTTTTTTTTTTAAAAAGGGATTTATAAGATGTTGGTTGAAAAAGGGAAAAAGACAAATAAAAAAAAACAGTCAACAAAAATTAACTTTGATGAAATAATGAATCATGGTAAAAAAAAAAAAAAAAAGCCATGAATCTATGTGCAGTATTCCCCTAGCGCTGGAGTTCTCCTATTCTCCTTGATCGATCAACTTGGTCTTGGCTTGCTGGCTGTTTGTGCTGATCTTCTGGGGGAGGGGCCTGTTGCCGTGGTTCCCAAATGTCTTTGCCGGGGGCGGAATTGCCCCGCCCTTGTCGGTCCGGGCTAAGGAAGCTGCTCCGGTTTGCTCTCAGGAGCTTTTGTTCCCTGCAAGCTCTCGGTACAGCTTTGGAGGCCCAGGGCAGAAATGGTGGCCTCCCAATCTCCACTTGAAGGAGCTGAGAACTCGGGGCCCCGCTCCTCAGTGTGCCCCCAGAGAAAAGCAGTCACTTCCGTGTCCCCGGTCTCCGGCCGCACTCCGTGCTCACCCGGCCTGTGACCGAGCGTTGCTCTCTCTGGCACCCGACCCCGCGCGGAGTCTCCAAACCCAGCAGATCCCTGCAGTGCGTTCCCGCACCGCTCCTCCCCGGGAAGGAAGGGGAGTCTCCCCGGATCTGCTGCTTGTTGGGTCCCTGCTGGGGGAGCCGTGCCCCGACTGGGCTGCAGATCACAGTTTATGGCAACCCCGAGCTGAGAACCCGCGACTCTGCTCCGTATCTGCAGCCGGTTTCCCTGCTCTGATACCTGGGAGCTCTGCTGCACTCAGGCACCCCGGTATCTCTGTGACCCCAAGGGTCCTGAGACCACACTGTCCCGGGAGGATTCCACCCCCCGCTTAGCCACTGCAGCGACTTCCCTCCGCCGAGCCGACTTCTAAAAGGTCCGATTTTGTGCTCCGCGGCTCTATCACTTGCCAGAAGCGGCCGGCGGAGGCCCCTCCCCCGCCGTCTATCCTCCCGAATATCGCCTCGGATTCACTTCTCCGCAAGCCCTACCTTCCAGTAAGTGGTCGCTTCTCTGTTCAGAGAGTTGTTGCTACTCTCCTGTTCGATCTCCTGTTGAGTTCGTAGGTGTTCAGAATGGTTTGATCCCTATTCAGCTGAATTCCTGAGACCAGACGAAATCTAGGTCTCCTACTCCTCCGCCATCTTGCTCCGCCAAAACACATTTTATTCTTTAAGAGTTTCTATTTGGACCTTCACAGTTGCATGAGAAAATAAATATGAATGTACTTTGAAACTGTATAACACACATTGCAAAGAGATAAGGGCTATAGACAGAATATGTATTTCTGCGTTTAAAAAAATACATGAACTGATTTGGTGAGTGTACACATGAAGAAATAATAATTTGAAACTTTCACTAATTTACATACATTCTTTATTGAATAGCTTAAAGTATGAGATCTAATGTTAAGTCAAAGCCAAAATGTACCAGAGAAGAAAATAAAGCAGATGGCAGAAGAGTAAGTGTTATAAGAGTGAAGGGATGCAAGGAGTCAGTATGGAGTTACACTGCCCAAGAGAGAAAATTAGAAACTTATTCAACATCTATTCAACAGATTCATAAATGTGCACCTCTGAGGCACCAGGCATGGATCTAAGAACTGTGGAGGACACCAAGATGAATAAAATCCAGCCTGGTGAGTGAGAACTCACAGCCTAGAGGCAGGGGGACACATAGAAAACAAGAGCAGCTACATGTATAAATATAACAGTGGAAGTGGTCATTGCTGAAGGAGAGATTCAGATAAAGTGTTTTGGGAGTTTAGTGAAAGGAAATATCTCTTCATTGATGGGTGCTTCAGAGTAATTTTATAATCTTATAAAGGGTATGATATTTAAACTCAGCCTGAAATAGAAGGAATTCAAGAGGTAGAAAAGGAATAAAGAACACTCCAAGTGGAATTAACAGGATGAGAAATGCATGGAAGCAAGAGAGCTACTAGATGTGTTTAATGAGCATTAAGTGGTCCATTTTGCCTAAAGTTTAAGGTATACATAGGGATTTAGTGAGAAATGAGGCTAATGAGCTGAACTGTGGATAGATTATAGATAGCCTTGAATACTAAGTGAAGGGATTTGGAATTTATTCAACAGTTTTGGGGAGCTTTTCAAAGTCTCATGAGATCAGAGCTATATTTTCAGAAGTCGAATCTAAAAACAATGCAAAGAGTAAGGTAAAGAAGACTGGGATTGGGAGGTAAATTTGGATGTTGTTATAAACCAGTATAGAACTAAATAAATATCTACAAGGAGGAGGTGACTGCTAGAATGTAATACTATTAAATGTGACAAATACCACTGCCTGTTTTAATCAGTGTGGCAAAATGAGTCAACAAAGACTTGGATGCGAAGCTAGTATGAATTGGAACTGAGGTGGGGAATGACACCTGCAGGACTGTAGCATCAGGTATGAACAAACAGGCAAGATCAAGATGACAAAGTCTTTCATGGTTAAGTCACATATAGGGTCTCATGATAGATGGAGGAAGATGTGAGTAAAGGAAGGTGTCAGAGAATGTGAGGCAGACTTCAGGACTGGGGTCCCTTCCACTGAGAGTTACTCTGATAAGAGACTTCAGACAAATGTGGCCTTGTTGCTCAGGTGATTCCAACCTTTCCTAGAAAGGTCTGTCTTCATGGTGGTCTTTCCAGGTCTTAAAGAACCCATGAGGGTCTTTCTTGAGCCACAAAGTTATTTACACAGAACATAGCAATAGAATGAACTCAGCTGAAAGAATCTCCTCTTCTAAGATCCTTTTCCTCAGATCACTCATTTATTCATTTAGCATGTGTTTATCACATAAATACTATTTTCCAGGACCTAGTCTAAGTGCTTGGGATATCTCTGTGAAGAGACAAAAAAATTTTTACCCTTCTGGAGTTGACATTATAGTAGATGAAAACATTAAACATAATAATTGAGCAAACTATATAGTACATTAGAAGGTGATAAATTCTATGAATAGATTAAGTAGATTAAAATAGAAGAGAGTCAGAAGGATCACAAGGGTGGAGATGAGCTTGAGGAAATTTACAATTTTAAAAAGGTGGTCGGGCAGGCCCTACTGAAAAGGTGTAATTTGAGCAAAGGGTTGAGTGAGAAGAGTGAGTTATCTATGTGGGTATCTGGGAGAAGAATGCTCCAGATGAAACCACTAGCTTAGAGGCCTTGAGGCAGGAATATTCTTGCTATGTGCTAGAAAAAGTGAAACCAATGTGACTGGAATAGCAAGTGAGGGAGGAATACTAAAAGATGAAATCAAAGACAGAAGAGAGGGCAGATCATGAAGGCCCTTTGGGCCGTTGCAAAAGCTGGTTTTTCCAATGAATGACGTGTGGAGCCACTGGAGGATTCTAGATCTAGGATTGACAAGATCAGACTTGCATTTTCAAAACATCACTCTGGCTGCTTTACCAAGAATAGACATTAGGGAGTCAAGTGTGGACTCAGGGAGACCATTCTGGTGACAATTATAGTAATCCAAGTAAAGAAAGATCATGTCTTGGCACAGATTAGTGGTAATAGAAGTAGTGAGAAGTGATTTGATTCTAAATACATTTTGATAGTAGAGCCAACAGGATTTCATGGTGAGTAAAACATGGAATGAGAGATGAGTCAAGAATTTCTCAATATTGTTGATCTGAGCAACCAGAAAGAACAGCCAAAAATTGAGGTGAAAAGATAACAGATGGGGCAGGTTTGGGGAGGGCAATCAGGAATTCAATTTTTTATGTATTATGTAGATATGGAAATGATACATAGACATCTGAAATTCAGTAGTGAAGGCTAGAGATATAAATTTAGGAGTCTAGTATATTGATGGTGTTTTAAAATTACAAAACTGGATAAGTTCACCAAGAGAATGAATGTCAGTAGAGAGGAGAGTCTGGCTTGTGACAACACTAACAGTTCTGGAAGAAGAAGAGGAACTGGGAAAAGAGACCAAGACAGAATAACCAGGAAGACAGGAGGAAAACCGAGAGAGTGTGGTGTTCTGGAAGCCAAGTGAGTAGAGGGTATCGAGGAAGAGAGTCAATCAACTATGTCAGAGGCTGCTGTTCTATCAGGTAAAATGAGCACTGAGAGTGACCATTGGATTTTCACCAAGGTTGTTAGGGGTGCCTTTGGTGGGCTGGTGAAGACAAAAAGCTGAATGGAGCGGGATTGAGAGAGAATGGGAGGAGAAAGTGGGACACAGCAAGCATATGTAACTTTTTCAAGAGGGTTTTCTGTAAAGGGGAATGGGAAATGAGGTGGTAATAAGAGAGAGAAGTTGGGTAAAAAAGAGGGTCTTAGTGTTTCTTGTTGTTGTTAGTTTGAGTTATAGCTTGAATTTTGTCTTACCCCAAAGTTGTATATTGAAGCCCTAATCCCCAGTATCTCAGAAAATGACGATACTTGGAGATAGGGCCCTTAAAGATGTAATTAAGTTAAAATGAGGCTGTTAGGATGGGCCTTAATCCAACATGACTAGTGTCCTTATAAGAAAAAGAGATTAGGACACACAGAGACACTAGAGATGTGCACACATGGAAGGACCCACAGTGAGAAGGAAGCCATCTGCAAGCCAAGAAGACAGACCTCAAGAGAAACCAAACCTGTTAACTCCTTGATCTTAGGCTTCCAGACTCCAGAATTGTGAGAAAATAAAGTTCTGTTATTTAAACCACCAAATCTGTGGCATTTTGTTATGGCAGCCCTAGGAAACTAATACAGTTATTTTTGTTTGGGGTGGTTTTGTTTCTGTTTTTGTTTCTGTTTGAGGGAGTAGTTTTTAAGATGGAAGAAAGAATAGCATGTTCATGTATTTTTAGGAAATAGCCCACAGGGGAGAAATTATTATCTAGGAGTCAGAGGAGAACACTGATGGAGAGATATTTGTTGAAAAGGTGAAAGTCTTTGTTTGGGCCTCTTTTATTAATCCCAGAGCTCCTCTCAGCTTTAGGCCTCAATCAAGAACCTAAAAATAAATTTCTGATTTCTTGATGGTTATTGTACCAGAATCAGTAAACTTAACAAGGGAAAGGAGGAGGCTCTACTAAACCTGATTTCTAGAAAAACTGTGGATCTGCCAACAGAAATGGATCCAAAAAAGAGAAATTGGTTTTAAGTGGAAGGAAAGAAACAGGGAGACAGAACTGAGGAGAGCCAAGAAAAAAGAAACAAGGTGAATTTAACTTTGTCAACGAGCAGTTTGAGTTCGATAAGACATGTAGGTGGAGACGTTCCTGTGGATGTTGAAACTGTTGAGAAAAATTTAGCAAAATCCAATGAAAGAGATAGAGTGAGTCTTACAAGTGAATCTCCCCTAAAAAGTTGTATTTTCAATAAACAGTTTTCTTACTATGAAAAGTTCCTGCCACCACACCACCCCTCCCTTTCTTTAAAAAGGCATGTAATAGTTATCAAAATAAAGTCATTAAGATGAAAAAAGTGGTTTGGTAAAGGGAAGTCGGTCCCGAACAAGTCCCTGTTGGGGAGAAGAGAAATGACTATTCAGTCTTGGCATCTTTGAGATGTTTAACCACAGGCCTAGGATAGCACAGGAGATAAGGGAAAGAACACTAGGATATTAGAGCTGGTGTGAAGAAAAGTGGATCATCTTACTATCCGGTCTCACAGCATCCCTGGAATTAGAAAATCTACAAAGACTAACCCCATTTTGCAGTGGTGGGGAAATCTTACCAAAGTGAGGCTAAGAGATTGGATCCATAATAAATATATTTTGAATGGGTCCCATATGTTTCAGTGAGTCAGTACCAAAATAAGGACTGGAACCTGGGACTCCTGGTTCCTAGCCAGGACTCTACCCGCAAAACGATATTTCTTGTGTTTTTATTTTTGATCTTGAATTAATTCTTTATCTCTTGCAAACGCTCTTACTCTTGCTCTGGGTCTTTCTCCCTCCCTTTCTCGCACACCACAGATGACCCTTATACACGTCCTCCATAAATCACTCTATGATGGAGCCCCTTTGTTGTTCTCTTCTCTAGGTATCCAAAGGAAGATTATGGCAGAAAACCAGGGCTCACCATGAAGGGAGATAATTGAAGGTCATTCAGCTGAAAATAATTCATATTTATCCACGGCTTCCTTTACCAGAGCATCTGGTTTCTGTTAGCCAGCATGGTGTCCTCTGGTTCTGACAGTGGTGGCCTACAGTAACCACATTTTTTGCTCAAAAGGAAAGAGTGCTTTCTTACATCTGTTCCCGAGATGTTTTTTTCAACTCTTGCTTGTACAAAGCAATGCTCTGCATTTAGATGAACAAAGACTAAAACTTGATGGTATTAGGTACTAGTGACTAAGCCTGCTCCTGGGCACCTTCTCTGCTGCTTTCTCTTTCTGTCAAGACCAATCATAGAATTAAAGATGAGGAAAGTGAAGGTCAACCAGTTCATCCTGTTAACTCCTGCCAGAACTTCCCCCTTCTAAACAGGTTTGGATTTCTTCTATTTGTAAAGAGATTTTCTGATCTTATCTCCATGTATGGAGAAGCCATTAACTCACTCACTAAGCTATAAGCTGAAACCTGTAGGCAGGCTTCAGAGTACCTGCCCTCAGTATGCACTCATTTTTTATTTTTGCTTTTTTGCCCATGACTGTTGCATTAGCAATAGGAACTCTTATCTGTATTTATAGCCATAATATCTTTCAGCCTGTTTATTTAATAAATGATCCTTTATCATTACCTACTCGTTATCTTTTAAAAAACTTATTAGATAAAGGGACAAAACATGAGAGACAAGAGAAAAGAAAACGAGAAAGAAACATTTCTTACCATAGGATAATGTAGGAAAAAACCAATATGCATAAAATTAAAAAAAAAAACAGAACGTGGAAGTGTAATCAACAGTAGGTGAATTTTAACCTTATTTTAAAATGAATGATATTGCTATAACTAATAGTAATAGCTAAAGTTTATCAAGTGCCTTCTGCATATGACACATAATACCTTAGGTCTAATATCTCATTTGATCCTCACAGCAAGTCTGTGGGGCAAATAATATTCTTATACTGATTTTACATAAAAATAAACTGAGTCGCAGATGTATTTGTGGGTCCCAGCAGGAAACAGACAGAGCACTCAAAAATAGGTTAGTTGGAGGATGTTTTAATAAAAGCACTGTCTGCCAAAGTATAGGCAGGGTGTAAGGAATTCATAAGAGATAATACAGCACCCTGACATGGGTAATGTTGGGGCCATTGCTATCCCTAAGCCTGGGGCAGGAGGGAATGATTACCAGAAGCTGGAAAGAGAGCTAAGTGGGGAGGACCAACTGACAGGATCCCCTTTTGCAGAGGGATGCACCCAGCTTAAGGGAAATCCAAGAAAGTGGGCAATAGATACGCCAGCCTCATTCTCTTCCCATGCTTCAGTGTACCTAAAACCAGCCAGAAGCCCCATATCAAGGGACCCTGTGGATAAATTTACAGAGGTCAGACTACTAGGGAAGAGAACAGGTGGGGAGGGTGGAGAGTGGATCTAGATGGGCACAGTCACCTTTCTAAGGTCACAGTGACTGAGTAAGTCAGTAAGTGAATCGAGGTCACTAAGTGATGGAGCAGGGATTCAAATCCATAGTTGCCTGACTTTGGGGCTCAGACTCTTCACCACCATGCTCTAATGCTAATGTTTTGAAATGGCAAAGAGAAGGGAGGTTAATTCGGGCAGCGTAGAGTATATGAAGAGGTAGAGAGTCAGGAACACACAAAACTATGATGTTCACTAGCTGTGTAAACTCTGGCTAGACTTCCCTGAATCCATTTCACATCTATAAAATATGTCTCAAGCACAAAGTGCGGCCCTTTTCTCTCAATGCAGCTAATATCATCAATTTCATTATAATTGCTTTGATCCAGCCTGGAATAAAAATAAGCCACCCAACCTTGTGCTCAGAGACAGTATCCTGCTCTGGCAGAGTTCAGTGGATTGTGAGCAATTCCCTGCTCTGTAAGCCACACATTGTTAACTGGGGTCAGGAAGAAAGTGACCATGAAATTTTCTGATACTTTTTCTTACTGTTTGTACCTCACATAATAGAGGTCCCCAATCATTTCACCAAACCTGATTCAAGAAATTTTGTACTGATGGCAAAAGAAAAGTTAGGAGAGGTTATTTGATTACAAGAGGGTTCTTCACTTATAAAAGGAGTTCCTTTAACACAAAAATTGGTAGCAGTGATAATACAGGGGATTCTTCCATGCTGTGATCAGCCCACAGCAAAGGGCCTGATAGTGGCTTATGGAAGTCCACACGGTGCCAAGCCCCTACGAGGTCTAAAGAGATGTCTCATAGCAGCTTACAAAATATTGTTCAGGAATTTCCTGTGCCAAAAGCAAAGGTGAAAAACAGGACTGTAAATTGGAGAGAAAGCCAAGAGAGCCAGAGGGAGCCAAGTAGAAAATGCACAGCAGGAGTGGTTTGGAAAGGAGTCCAGGGTTGTAACAGGGCCTTTAGTTTCATTGACATATGATGTAAGAGAGTATCAAGTTGAGTTAGAAATCAAATTTCCAGAATAAAACTTCAATAGAAGGATAGAAAGATATAGTCTAGTTTGCTCCCTGGAACTTCCTTTACTCCTAAGATAAGAGACTTAAGAGATGAATCCAGAAGATCAAACATCCAACTATTAAGATTTTTGAGAAGAGAGAATAGAGAGAGAAGAGAAATAATCAGAAAAAAAAAACAAGATTAATTTTCCAAACTGAAAGGCAAATTCAAAATGGATGGTTCCACCAAATGCCTAGTAATATAAATGAGAAAAGAAGCATATTTAGGAAAATTGCTGAAAACATGAAAAAAATGAAAAGAACAGACCATAAAAACACCCAGGGAATTTGTACCCTGGAGGTTTTGTTAGGTAACGCTGTGGTGCCAATCATTTTGCAACGTACGTATGTATCAAATCAACGCTATGTACACCTTTAATTTACACAATGTGGTACGTCAATTATATCTCAATAAAGCTGGGGGGAAAAGCCTCCAGGGAGAAAAGCAGACTTCTTGTCAGTAAAACCACATGCTACAGAACAATATCTTCAAGTTCAAGAATCAATTTTTTTCAGCCTAGAATTTTATTTATTTTTTTATTTTTTTTATGATTTGATACAGAGATATTGCAAAATGATTACCACAGTAAGGTTAGTTAACACCTCCATCCCCTCACACCTTTGTGTGTGTGTGTGTGTGTGTGTGTGTGTGTGTGTGATGATAACATTTAAGATCTACTCTCTTAAAAACTTTCAAGTATATAATACATTATTATTAGTAATAGTCACCATGCTGTACTTTAGACCCCCAGAACTTATTCATCTTATAGTTGGGAGTTTGTACCTTTTGATAAACATCTCCCTATTTCTCCCACCCCTTAGCCCCTGGTAAACCCTATTCTGTCTATTTCTACGAGTTCAGCTTTTTTTTAAGATTTATTTTATTTATTTTTGAGAGAGAGAGAAAAAAAAAGTTGGAAGAGGGATAGAGGGAGAGAATCTTCAAGCCGACTCCACACTGAGGGCAGAGCCCAACTTTGGGCTCAGTCTCATGACCCATGAAATGATGACCTGAGCCAAAACCAAGAGTCAGATGCTTGACCAACTGAGCCATCCAGGCGCCCCTGAGTTCAGTTTTTTAAGGTTCCACATGTAAAGAAGGACATGAAGTATTTGTCTTTTTCTGTCTGACTTATTTCATTTCGGAAAATACCCTCAGGCTCACCCACGTTGTCACAAAAGGCAGAATTTCCTTCTTTCTCAATGCTGAGTAATATTCCATTTTGTGTATATAACCACATTTTCTTTATCCATTCATCCTTTGATAAACACTTAGTTGTCTCCAAGTCTTGGCTATTGTGAATAATTCAGCCTAGAATTTTATAGTTTAGTTTTACAGAATAAATATATTTTAAGACAGGAAAAGACAACAAAATTGTATCTCACATTTACCTTTTCTTAAGCTGTCATTTGCAGGAATAAACCAAAAAAAAAAGAAAAAGGAAGACATGGGATCCAGGAAATTGTGTATCCAATGTGGGAAGATATGAAAGAAGCCCCAGGTGATAGGTCTAACCAGTCCTGACAGCTATACAAAAATCCCCTGAAAGAGGTCTCTGCAGGGGAAAAAAGAGAGTGAATGGTGTTTTCTGCTTAAAAAAAAAAAAAAAGTGGTGAAAATTACATAGGCTAGGCATTAAGATGCAGTACTTGGAAAAACTTAAGATTTTGATCAGTATAAAACACATACACACAAAGCAAAGAAAAAACCTCAAGATTAATATTTAAAGAGAACTATATGGGAAAGGCAGTGTCCAAACAGGAACACAACTGAATAGGGGCATGATTTTCATCTGGAGGTGTGGGTCAAGGAAGGGCTGGAGACAGGAAAACCAGTTGGGAAAATATTTCAGTCGTCCGGTGAGAGATAATGGTGGTCTGACCCAAAGTCATGGCAGTGGGATGGAGATGAGTGGGCAAAGTTTATAAATAGTTAGTAATTAAAATAGACAAATTGGGAGGTTGATATCAGAGACGGAAGAGTCAAGATAGACTCCGTGGGTTTGGTTTAGAAATGTGGGCTCAAAATAATAAAAGAAACACACCAGGAGAAGCAAGCTTGGAAAAGATGAGCTTATTTGGGTGGGAGATGCTGAAGGGAAATCCAAACAAAAATGACCAATCAGTAGCTGGACATATGGCTTGGAGTGTCAGAGCACAGTCTGGTCTAACATGTGGCATCTTAAACAAGAGCAAAGGGTGTGTTCCCTGGGCTTGCAAGTCAAAATATCAAGGATCAAACTTCTAGGGAAAATAATTTAGAATAATAAGCAACAGAATTTATGTTGAATCTTCCTAAAGCTATATCTCAGTTGTTTTGATCCATACAGGTGTTAAGTTTAAGAAAATGTATTCCCGGGTGCCTGAGTGGCTCAGTCGTTAAGCGTCTGCCTTTGGCTCGGATCATGGTCCCAGGGTCCTGGGATCGAGTCCCGCATGGGGCTCCCTGCTTGGCAGGAGGCCTGCTTCTCCCTCTGCCACTCCCCCTGCTTGTGTTCCCTCTCTCGCTGTGTCTCTCTCTGTCAAATAAATAAAATCTTTAAAAAAGAGAGAGAGAGAATGTATTCCATTCCACCCAACAAAAATAATTTTGGAATAACAAGTATTTTACCTTTGTTTCCTCAAACTTCAGGAAGTTGATACATAGTCCTTCAAGACAACTTATTTCCCTCCCCAATCCATTTCTCATACATACCACAGAGAATCTCCTTTACATACTTGTCTTCTTACCCCTCCATGCCCACCTTTTCCTCTTAGTCCTGCATCACAAAATTTAAAAAAAGATTCAAGCAAATCAGGACTATGGCTGCAGAGTGGGGAAAAGAAACAGCCTGAAGTAAGCCAAGCTTGTCCTTTTCAGCATCAGGGAAGAAGAAAAATTGGAAGTATGCATTTATCGATAACCTTTATCCCATTCTATATGAATTGTTTCTAAATAATAACCTAGCAGTATTAAGTATTCAATCTAGTTAACAGCAAAGTGATTTCTAGAGGAGAGCCAGTGTCCTATCCACTGACAATCCTCACAGGTGACCCAGTGCTGGATGTGGCTTGTCAGTATCTTTGCAGTGCCATCAGTCCGGGAAGCCTGTCTCAAACTACTCAAATTCATGGTAGATTGAAGATTATCAATCCAATTGACTGCCTCTTCCTCCACTTATCATAGGAGTTCCTCCTTCCAGGGTTTAGAATAATGCTATTTCCCTTTCCACAGTACCACCTTCTCATTAACAGAATAGTTCATAATAAAAATGTAACTCAGTGAGCAGAGAATAAAAGCAACTGGAAATATGTATGTTTCATCTGTGTGCTAGAAGCAGGGCTATGGGTGAAGAATCACTGCTCCACGGCACCCTGCACTGATTGAGCATCTGGGTCTCCCAGTTCCCCATCTCCAGGCTGCGCAGCTGTAGTGCCCTTTTCCATTTGTCCAGGCTCAACTCTCTTCTGTGCACTCAATTCTTTCACCATAGGAAAGTACAATGCAATTGGGTTCCAATTACTAAATTAAAATCACATTCTAGAACTGCCTGCTTGAAATTACACCCAGGTGACCTTAACTGGGGTTTTGTATGTTCCCAAACACTTCAAGAACATATTTACAGTCTCCAGACTTACTCCCACAGATGGCAAACCTTATTTCCCCTATTCCCAATTTAGGAGGAAGCATCTCATTGCTGTCTTGATTGTATTGCTGTCATTCAACAGAAAAATAAAAATCTATCGATATTTCCCAGGCATGTAGAATCCCTCCCTCTCTTCTGCCTTTTGTCTTCTGTCTTCTCTCTCTCTCTCTCTCTCAAATGTACCTCTTCTAGCTATCCAAAAGTCAGGGAAGTATAAAATTAAGAAATTTTCATTTTTAGGTTTAAGAGACCAGCCAAAGCAGAGATTATTTAAAATATTTTTGGAGGTGGGTGAAGTCTGATTCGAGTATTAGTAGGAACTTTGCATTAGATGGTTTTCATAGATTTTTTTTCTCTTTATTTTTTTCATAAATTTTTCATCTTAGCCAAAAATTTTGCAAATTTTACTTTGATACAGCACAAATAGAACTTATATTCTACAATTCACATAGTTGCTTCCATTGATTGATTGGTTTCATGTTCTATCATAATTCCAACTGTTATTTTAGCTTATATCTCCTCTTGGGTGTCAGTCTGCTGCTTGGGGACATTGAGGAAGGGGTGTGACTGTGTTATAACACAGTGCCTGGCATGCAGTTCATGTGATGTTTCAACATGGCAGGGTAGACATTGGCTTCCTGTGCCCTCTGTCTAGACATTCCTCCCTCCAGTCTTCTCCAGACCTCACTGTCCTCCCCTCCTTTATAAAAAGAAACACAGAACAATCATTCAATTTGATGATGCCCAGGCAGAATGAACAATAATTCACCAGGACAGAGAAGGGATGAGGTGGAGATGAGGAGGAGACTCTCTTAAGACTGGAAAGAGAGGAAGAAAGGGGATATAATACATTGTTGATTCCATTTTCTGGCCCTTCTATGCCTCCTAGTTAAGGTATCAATAGCAAATTTCTTTTATGCTTCTGATATCATTGCCATTTTGAGTCTTGGGCCCTGGGTGGAAATCTGGAAAAGCTATTTAGAAGTTAGCTCTTCTTTTCGCACTCCCACATACACACAGAGAAACCCATACACAGACACAGCTGACACACCCACTGAGAAGCCGCATGTGCACCTAAGAACACATGGACAGGCAGACAATGAAAACGCCCAGTGGTAGCCAGAACCATTGCAGCCACAGATGCCTTCCACAGCATACAGCACATGTGCTGGCGTCCTCACCCCCATGCAGACACAAAGACCCACACACAGATGCCACTGCCACACCCACAGCCCTTACTTACTCAGCTGTGGCTTTCCTCCCGCATGCCCTATTTGAATGCAAGACTGTCTCAAATTAGAATTTCTTTTTTTTTAAAGATTTTATTTATTTATTTGAGAGAGAGAATGAGAGAGAGAGAGCACGTGAGAGGGGGGAGGGTCAGAGGGAGAAGCAGACTCCCTGCTGAGCAGGGAGCCCGACGTGGGACTCGATCCCGGGACTCCAGGATCATGACCTGAGCCGAAGGCAGTCGCTTAACCAACTGAGCCACCCAGGCGCCCTCAAATTAGAATTTCTTAAGTCCAATTTTGCTTGACTCATCAAACTTCTCTCTGTGCAGCCTCATGAAAACTCACCTTCTGAATTGTTCAAAATAACTGATAATGGAAGAGAAATAAAGCACAGCTCACTAGACAGTGGTTGGGGGGGCGGGGGGACTGGAAATTTGGAAAGCCAAGTGGGAAGGTTATCAGGGCTGGTACGGTCCCACCCCCACTGGCTCTTTCAGTGGATGGGTACCTGGGTGGTCTGGAGATGGTAACAATGCAGTAATTACTAAGGAGATGACCACTGATGGTAAATGAAGAAGAAAATATGACCTACTATGGAAAGAACTTTAGAACCAAACAGACCTAGATCCAAATCTCACAATGTCATTTACTAACTGTGATCTTGGGAAAGTTATTTAATATCTGAGTATCAGTTTACTCAGCAATAAAATCTACATTGCAATATTCTTGTGAGAGTTAAGTGTAATGATATATGTAAAGTGGCTATTAAAGTGTTTGGCTTCATAAACATGTATTTTATTTTTGTTACTGAAATGTTCCCAAAGTATCCTATGAGCTCCCCAGGCAAAAGACAATAGCTTTGGCTTTCAGACTCGCTAAGCCAAATTAGAAAGGTTACATGCTTACTCTTTCCTCAAAAATAGAGGACCATTGTATTAAAGAGGGCACATATTGAATGGAGCATAGGGTGTTATACGCAAACAATGGATCATGGAACACTACATAAAAAACTAATGATGTAATGTATGGTGATTAACATAACACAGTAAAATTTTAAAAAATGGAAAAAAAAGAATAGAGCACCATTGGTAAGCAATATTTGATAAAGGAATAAACAAATGAGTGAACAGGCAGATGATCAAATGAACAGGCGGATGATCAAATGAAAGGCATGACTGCATTATACCTGTTGTTCTTGGAATCATGAGTACCTAATACTGAACCTAGTATATCTAGGTTCTAGGGCTAGTCCTAGGGCTAGATATCTAGTCCTAGGGCTAGATATTTCTCAGTTTAATGGCAGAGACAGCTAGAAAAAAAAAAACCATTCTAATGAAAAGGGGTATTGCAAGGTTTTATTAGAGCAGAGGAAAAGAGTAACTCTACTAAGAGACAAGGGGATGCTTCAAGAAAGTTCTTCAAAGCAGTGATACATCATCTCAGTCTTGAAGGATAAATGAGAGTTTATTGGACAGCAAAAACTAATAAAGTCACTCCAGGAAGAAGAGAGATCATGGGCAATTTTTATGACCTGGCCATAGAAGTTACATAATGTCTCCTCTGCCACCAGTCTCTTAACTGGTCAAGGTAGTCAGTCACAAAGGTCCACCCTGGTTCAGGGACGGAACAGAGACCCTCAACTCTGGATGGGAGGACTTACAATGTCACATAACAAGGTCACAATGAGATATATTGTGTCAGTCATCCTTGGAAAATACAGTCTGCCACAAAAACATAGAAAGAAGAGCAAGTTTGAGTCCTGTTTTAAATGTGTTGAGTTTCAAATGTCTGCAGGACACCCAGATGAAGAAGATAAATGGGAAATAATAAACTTGGTTTGGGAGTTCAGGATTTGTCAGGATATATGTGGTAATGGAAGTCATGCGAGCAGCTGTCACGGTTATCCAGGGAAAGGGAAGAAAACAGAAAAGGGGAGGGGCAGGAAGGAAGGGAAGGTCTGTTAGTGTCAAGGGGCTGCAGGAACAAAGTACCCACACACTGGGCTAAAAACAGCAAAGTGTATTGACTCACAGTTCTGGAGGCTAGAAATCTGAAATCAGTGTTGGCAGGGCCATGACACCTCTGAAACCTCTTACAGCGGAGCCTTGCTTGCCTTTTCCAGTTTCTGGTGGCTCCAGGTGTTCCTTGGCTTGGGGCGGCGTCACTCTGATCCCTGCCTCTGTCTTCCTGTGGCCGCCTTCCCTCTGAATATGCTGTGTCTAAATTTCCTTTTCTTGGGGTGCCTGGGTGACTCAGTCGGTTAAGTGTCTGCCTTTGGCTCAGGTCATGATCCCCAGATCCTGGGATTGAGCCCTGCATCTGGCACCCTGCTTGGCAGGGAGTCTGCTTCTCCCTCTACCCTGCCCCCCTGCTTGTGATCTCTCTCTCTCTCTCTCTCAAACAAATAAAAAAAAAAATCTTTAAATAAATAAATAAATTTCCTTTTCTTATGCGAACCCCAGGCATAGTGGACTCAGAGCAACCCTACCTCACTACAACCTTATGTTAACTTAGCTAATTATATCTGCAATGACCCTATTTCCAAATAAGGTCACATTCTGTGACACTGGAGGTCAAGATTTTAACATATCTTTTTGGACGGGACCCAGTTCAACCCATATAGGGAAGAAGGTGAGGGAAAAGTGGAAGATGGCAGAACCAGAAGCCCAGGGATGTCACAATGTAAGGATGAAGCAGAGGAAGAGGAACCAGCGGGGGGAAAATGAGAAGGAACAATCAGAGAGGAATACATGGGACAAAGATTTGGGGATGAAAGAAAGAAAGGTGTGATCCAAAAGTATTCAATTAACAAAAGGCCTGAATGCTCTGCATCTGAGTCATGAACTGGGAGGACTAGAAACTTTGGTGGAACCAGACTTAAGAGGAGTGGTGGGCAGGAACTCGTCGGTGGGATGCCAATGACTGATAGATGAGGAGTGGTAGCTGTCAGGCTGCATCATGGGGCTGCAGCAATTCCTCTTGCAGAAACTCCTCTAGAACTTTGCCCCAAAGCTAGCTCTAGGAATCTCTTCTTCCTCTTAGCTAAGTTCCACACACAGAACTAAAAGGAAAACTTGAAAGTGAGAGGGAGAGAAAAAGAACATAATCGTGGGGAGCAAGTTGGCACTGTCATTTTAGGAACTTTCTTGTCGTTTCCCCATAAGCGGAAAAGCAGCTTTGAGCAGCATGGGCTGGTCCAGGGCGGCTGCTGAATGGGGAGCACACAGCAGCCCTTCATGGGGCTGAGAGCGGCAGATGCAGGGACGGGACTCCGCAAAGAGAAAATGAGTGATTAACTTAAGGAGTAATATCAAAGGTTTGGAGAATGGAGAGAGGATGCAAATGTCAGGAGAAAAAGGATGTGGCCAGGGTTAGGCTTAATTGTTTATTTCCTTGATGCCTAAAGAGCATCCAAGCAGAGAGGTGGTTCTGGGCAGCTTCCTTTAAAACTGTAGCTTCTACAAGTGAGAGGCTGGGAGAACAGAGAGAACTTTTTCTTCCCTAACACTTTAAAGACTCATTCCATCACCCAGACCCAGACCCCCTGACTTTCTTGCTCTTCTCGAGTCTCCTGTTCCTCTTGCACATTTTATTCTTGTAAACTCTGCCCTCTTCCATTAAATACTTCTGGTTCTTCTTTTTCTCTTACCCCTTTCTCCACCCGTAGTTGGCCGAAATCACACACAGACAACTGAAGCGGCAAATATTCCTCCTTCTTTTCTGGAACTTCTGTTCCATCCCTAAAACCCAGGTCAGTAGTCCTCATGATTGTCCACATTTCCTCAGTCTCAATGACAGACAGAAAAAGAGAAAGACTTGTGTGATGCCTCCCCCCCAGAAGATGGAGTAAGATCTGTACAACCCTGAAATCCAGGCCATGAAATGGATAGAAATGGCAAAATTCGAGCTAGAGTTTTACAAGCTGAATATGGTTAGGGCAACGCTTTCTAATTTATCCCCAAATAGCAACTGATCCTTTCTTCTTATGGTGGCTGAGAATTTTGGCTTTGGCTTCTCTTCAGAGGGAGTTTTGTTCTAATTGGTTGAGTGCACAATGACAGTAGTGATCCACCTCCTAATTTGTTAGCTTACTGGGAGAATAGAGTAAGGGAGCATGGTAAATCCATTTATCCCAAAGTGTGTAGGATAATAAATGGGACAATATCTTTATATACTCAGATAAAGGACTGAAGAGGAAATGTGTTAAGAAATGTGGCTCAGCACAAGTTAACAAGTAATATAACTATTCTCATATGAGATATACTGACTAATATTACTTGGAAGGCAGGAGGGTGTAGTGGGCAAGAGTGCATAATCTAGAGCCAGATTATGATTCAAATTTGCTTTGCTGGAGCAAATTAGTCAACATCTGAGGATGACCATGGTAACAAATCCACAGAGTTAATAAAACTAAATGAGTTAATATAAAGATCATTGACAGTACCTGGCACATAGTAACACTATATAAATGTCACTCATTATTATACAAATTAACAGTTAACAAAGTACCTAAAACTATAATAGTGTTATTTTAAAATTCTAGTCCCCAGCAATATAACATGGTCTATTTTATACAGCACATAGTATAATGGAACATTTTTAATTTCTGTCAGTTTTATTCTAAGCCATTTTTCTTACAAACATTTTAAATGTTTAAAATCTGAAATAGCATTTTGTAAAATGCAGCTTTTTGTGAATGCTGTTTATTCTTTACTCAAATATCCAAAAATATAAACAGAATATATTTTGTTTTTATAAAAGGAAATAAAAGGAGGTTAACATTGAAAATGAAAAGCAGATTTCTTTTTAAACTTGGCTTTTGATAAATATACAAGCTATTGTTTTCCACAATAAAATATAGCCAGAGTCTTGGAAGGACTGCTTTCCTGAGCATCACATTTAATTAATGAAATTTAAAATCCAGATTCTTAACCTCTTCCACGTTTAAAGTGTAACATTAAAGATATTGACAACCTGTCCCTACTTTCACTTTGTAAATATCCAGATGACACTGAACCAGCTAACTTTGGGTACAAGTAACATGTATCTTCTTACCATCACCTTTAAGTGCTCCACTCACACACATACACACCTGCATGAGTTAGGAGTGCTTTCAACAGCAGGTAACCTAACAGTGGCTCAAGTAAATTTGTGATTGTTGTTTTCGTTTAACAAAATGTAGGCAAATGACTTCTGGCATTGGTTCCATGGCTCAAAAATGGCAAGGCTTTCTCTCAAGGCTGTAGGATGGCTACCTCATCCCAAACCACCACTTCAACATTCATGGCAGAAAGAAAGGGCTTATACACAGCACCACCCATGTCTGTCCTTGTATCAAAAGGGCAGAAAACATCCTCAGAAGCTCTCCTCTACCCTTCACACACACACACACACACACACACACACACACACACACACACACATCCCCTTAGTTTCATCATCCGCAATTGGGTCACACGACCCCCTGTAATTGCAAAGGCGTCTGGAAAAATGAGAGGAACAAGGTACTTAGGATCATTTTAGATCAAACATGATTCAGCACCTGGGCCTAGGCATTACCACCCTGAATAAAATTAGGACTATGTCCAGAGAAAATTTAAATTTTGGAAAAATTGATCAGAAAAATAAGGATAAGATTACTGGTTTTGATTTGAGAGAATCTGCATTTGTTTTTCAAAATGCAATGGGAATTTTGACAAGTTTTAAATAAGCCGAAGTAACACGAACTCATTTTTTTTAATCACCATGGTAGCTATGAGAAAGCAGCTTGAAGAGGTGCCTCAGAGGAAGTGAAGATTTCAGTGAGGTGGCTTGGCCAGAGCAGTGCTGCTGGAGATGGGGTAAAGGTGGATAGTTCAAGACAGATAAACAGGGGCGCCTGGGTGGCTCAGTCATTAAGCAGCTGCCTTCGGCTCAGGTCATCGAGCCCCCATCGAGCCCGCTTCTCCCTCTCCCACTCTCCCTACCTGGGTTCCCTTTCTCACTGTGTGTCTCTCTCTGTCAAATAAATAAAATCTTAAAAAAAAATCAAGACAGATAAACACTGGACAGAACTTACATGTGAGGAAATTTGTTTGCTCATTCATTCAATTTTACATGGCTTTGCAATACCACTGCGTTTTAGCACCTTCTTAAGTATGACCTCCGCTGAATTGTGGCTACGTTTTCTTCTTAAATGCTTTTAAAATAAATGCCTTCACACGCTGAAAAAATTCAACCTGATATTTAGCATTTTCTCCTACTTGAATTGACTGTATCTACAAGGCAGTCCTGAAGCAGTCAGTTCATTCAGCCTCTGAATTCAGAGCTCCTTCACCCTTCCAGAAAAAAATAAATGAATAATGGTCAGTCTCATATCTTTTTATAGATACAGCCTGTCAGCGATTTAGCTTTGCATAATTTGCCATAATAAATTATAAGCTTCTCCCTTTTTCTCTGAGTTCATGAAATTAGGACAATAGAAGTAAGATTCCCGCAGAAACTGTTCTGGGGTTAATCAGTGTGTTCCTAATTGAAATTATGAGTGGAGTAAATGAGGAGAAACACATTTCACTTTTGGAAGTCTCCATTGTAAATTTACTGTGGCTGAATGCTAACTCCTTCTGGAAAAACCATCTTAATTTAGTTGCAGCGGGAACTGATATTAGCGCTAGTGTTCCTTCGAGAGAAATTTAGATGACTATGACCCGGCCTATCCCATTCTGCTCTTTTGGTATCTAAGCCCTTCAGTAGTGACTGGCCAGTCATCGTCAGGATGTTCTTTGTGCATCAAGTTTGAGCTTCTTAAATTATGATGGAAGGGAGATATATATCACCAGAATGAGTTCTTTGTAAATAATTTAAATTTTTCACTTCCATTAATTTGGGTAGAGATGACTTTATCCACAAGTCCCAAGAGGAAACTGGGGTCTGGCTGTTATATGGAGAATTGAACAACGGGTAAAAGTAAACTGGGTGCCTGGGGCCAGAAGCAGGAAATCCTGGGCTCATAGATCTTTACAGGCTGAAAGATCCTGCTTGAAGACTTGGAAGGGGAAGGCCTACCTTTGGGAATCTTCAGAGAGTTGAAAACAGATCTCCAGGTGATCAGTGCAGAGAGTGAACATTTGCAGTCACAATATCCAGTTCAAGTTTTCTCGTACAACTGAAGGAAAGAAAAGAAATCAAAAGACATTTAATGCCTTTTAAATCCAGGTAGGTTTAAACATAATAAAAACACATGCCAATTCCTTCACTTCCTGGCCTGATACGCCCCAGGTATGGTTGTGAAGCCTGATCCAAACTACAGGAACAATGAACCAGAAAGCCTTGGTATAATTGCAAAGTTTCTATAGGTCCCCTATTCTGAGTTAGTCTCAGCAGCCAAAACTGATTTCTAAGATGTTGGGGGAAATGGGTTTTTCATCCCACTCTTTAGCTTCCAAATAAATAGTAGACATCTCCTGGTTATTAGGGATTGCTGACCAGTACTTGGTTTATCTACATCACCTCCTATTAATTCAACAAACAAAAGGCTCTGAGAGCTGCTATTAGTTATCGTACACATTTTCAAGAGCAACAGACTATATTAGCTTCTGTTTATCACAGACTTCCCTAATCTTGTTATATGGCTTTTAGATCTTACTGGTCTGATAAATATATTTGCAGTGCTCAGAATCTCACATAACTGTTAGGAATTCATTCCCCACCTGACTGACTATCGCTCATCTCACTCTTAATCATGCAGCATCCCCTTCCTCCCACCCCCGGCCCCCGCCCCCAGCAGCGCTGCTTATGTACTTTGTCAGTCTGAAGGCAATAATACTTGTAACCCAACCATGTGACTTTCCGTTTCTGGCGAGACAAACAAATCACTGCATATTTCTGTACTTCCCTCTCCTTTTATCAGTGGTTGGGGGGTAATCATCCTGGCCGCCTACTTTGTTTTCACGGGTTCGGAGAGGACTGACATTCATGGAATATTGTGAACAAAGAAATTACAAATGCCTCGAATTAGTATTTTCACATGTCTTAACTGTCATAACAAGAAGGAAAATCTTCACAATTGGAAAGGCTTTCTGAAAATTAGCCCCACTGCACCAAACCTTTGATCCTTTGGTCAAACTGTCGATCTCTTGAGAACTCAGCTTTCCTGTGAAATTTCCAGGCTGTTCCCAAAACAATTGGTTGCATACGATCTGAGAGCCAGACCCACAAAGCTTCTCTGTGTTTTGGAAAGTTCTCTACATATGCCTGGGTAACGATGGTACTAGCGCAGAGAGACAGAGACCCCAGGGAGTGGCACCACCCTGTTCTTAGGCTGGGCTCGCTTGTTTCTTTCTCTCACCATCTTTTTTCCCTCCCACTACCCTTTTTTCTGTACTCCCCTCTCCTCTCCTCTGTTTCCTTCCCGCACAACACTTCTGGGCCTTGGGCCGGACTCGGACATCACCTGCTTTCCTTAGGTGGGTTTGCTGCTTGACCTAAGGATGGAGGATGTTTCCCAGGTCAGCGAAAACCCAGGTGGGACCCCACATACCACACCTGCCCTGAAATTCTGGTGGCCAAGCGCTCCAAGGACAATTTTTTTTCCCCAATGTTTCTGAACTTTTGCTACAGTGCTTCAAGGAGGAGCTAACACTTGGGTTAAAAATATGTAACATGTCATGCCAAATAACTGAAAACAAATAGTTTACGGTAAGATCTCGCTAGTTTTCACTTTTCTCAAGTGTAGAGTAAAAAGTCTGATGCCTTTGTTTTGAGAGCAGGGTTGATTTGTTAAATTGGAGTAAATAAAAATTGAAAATAATTTGAATAAATAATGTATAATAAATTATCAATTTAACTTTGTTATACGTTTATAATTTACTTTGCGTCGACTTCCTCTTGATTTAATATTAAAAGACTTAAAATTATGCATGCTATTCTGTGTGCTTTTTATATCAGTTACTAAGCTTATGCTTGCCAGGTTTATATACAATGATAAGGTATATAAAACTGACATTTCACAGTATTTTTTTGCACCATTTCCTATCTATTTTACAAAGTCTTATTTAGATATTGGTCCTAATTGCATGTTCTTTATATTCTCACTGCCCTTGTCATTGCTGTAAAATGTTTCACATGTGACTTTACAAATGTGAGCTCATTCTAGCCCTTTTTGTAGAAGATTGTCTATTGATTTCCACATGTAAAATGCCATTTTTAAAGAAAAAATCATAAATAATAATTATAAATATGTTAATGTTAATAATTATAATAGATAACAAATGCTAAAATAATATGCATTTTTATTTATTAAATATAAAATCAATAAGAAATATAAATAAATAATTATAAATTTAGGAAATGAAAAATAGATTGAGATACAAATTGAGATAAATGGGATTACTGAGAGTTTTCATCTACTAAAGGCTTTTGGAGTAAGTCATAAACTGATTTCAAGGAACATTCTTAAGCGAGTAACATTTGTCAATATAAATTAACCTAGTACATTTTGTTTGAGAGGTTCCTGTATACTTTCTTCTCTCACTTGTGAGTGATAGCCTGTGATATTTCATAATTAGCAGGACTTTCTTCATGAGCATAAATGAGGAACAGCTACTGGGACTTAGATTAAGAACTTCAGTTATCTCATCAAATTTAAATATATCAATTTAAAAGGCATTTACTTTTCAAAAAGCAGAAAACATTTGGCAACAGAAATCAAATGAAGTTTTTATTGTAATCAAAATATAATTGGATCAGAATTCCTAAAGATTAAAACTTATCTAAAAACAAGCTCTCCCACTGTGTTCCTCCCCAATCCAGTGGTCTCAAAGAGGGGTCTATAATTGTTCTGTGGCTTCCTACTGCATCGTCTCTTACCATTCTGGGGGGAGGAGGTCCATGGACTGCTTTAAGAACTATATAAATCAGCTTGTTCAAATAGGTATACTCACTCTTTGCAAGCACAGTTTTAAGGAAGCCAATTTCCAGATACTCAACTTCCATATCCACTCTTCCCTAAAAGCAATCTGCCTACATAGGCGTCTTCAGTGCGATCTTCGTACACCTTCTCTTTCCCACTCTCTTTTGTCCATAGCCCGTCTCCCACTTGGCAAAAGAAAGGTACAGCTGTCCCCCATCCCTGTTGGTGCCATGCATTGTTCTCAGGTATAATGATCTCTGGGGTATCAAACAAAGAAATAGCTTTAAATATTTGTGTCACCTTATTAGATCAAAACACCATAAACCTCCACCACCTATCACACTAAGAAATACAATTTTCATTTTTTCCAATACAATTTTTAATACACACTAATTATAAAAGTGATAATGTATGTATGTTGGTTTTGATTATTTGCATATGAAAAATAACTAGTGATAATACAGAAGAAAATTTTGGCTCTTAGAACTGTAGGGTTACAGAAATTTTATCTTCTCTTTTACTGAGCTAAGATTGTGGCAAAAGGAATTTAAATTTAGACATGAAATTCTTGACTATGGAGATTATGAAAAAAAAGGAACGGAAATTTTTAAGTTTTTTGTTGCATAGGCATATGAAAGCGTAATCAAGGGATGCCTGGGTGGCTCAGTCATTTAAGCCTCTGCCTTTGGCCTAGGTCATGATCTCAGGGTGCTGGGAGAGAGCCCCTGCATCAGGCTCCCTGTTTGGCAGGGACCCTGCTTCTCCCTCTCCCTCTGCCCCTCCCCCAACTCGTGCACACAGTGCGCTCACGTGCTCTCTCTCCCAAATAAAAAATCTTAAGAAAAAGAAAGAGTAATCAACAAAAGATATTTAGATATAAAAATATGTTACATTGGTATAAAATTCTGAGGAGGAAGTAGCATGGAAATGCAATTTTAAGGAGAAAAGAGAATGATAAAAAAATGTCTAATTATTAAAGAGATTTGTATGCTTTTAAAAATAGATGATGGTGTGCATAATATTGCTATAGATATATTTAAAAAGTAGAGTAACAGTTTTACCTTAAAATTCAATTTATATATTTTAAAACTGTATAAATTTATGATTCAACATTTTAGTTTTAAACCTTAAAATGTGTTAAAGAGAATCATAGTCAAAATTATCTTAAGCATAAAAGAAACAAAGAAGGTCCCTGATAAGGAGAATATGCTCTGTCTTGTGAAACTTATATTCCTAACTGAAAGAAGTCAGACAAGGAGGGTTAAGCACTAGGTGGCATTTTTTGTTCTTACAGGAAATATGCCCTGTCCTTTCTCCTCCCACCTGGAGGCTCTTACCAAGAAAAAAAGAAAGAAAGAAATCAAGGTAGACAATTTCCCTTCTTGTCTAAGTGGAGCTTACTTTATAAAATGGCAAGAAAATACAAATGGATTCCACAAGCTGGCTACTCTATGCCAAGACCTTCCATATTTCCAAGTGACTGGATTAACCTTGTGTTTCCTGTATGTTCAACCAAATGCCCACAGCCAACAAAATACTACACCTAGAAGCAGGCTACTAACATCTTATCTAAATGAAATCAGGTTAAAATACGCATCACAGAGAGACTTGGATGAGAAAGGAAAACGTACAGAAAGCATGTGAAAGGGAACTCATGGAAAGAAGAGACTAAGACCCTACTATGACAGTACAAAGATTTGGGAGCTGTAAGATGTGTATGTTACCCAGAGATGTGTGGATGTGTGTGTGTGTGTGTGTGTGTGTGTGTGTGTGTGTGTGTGTACCTGTGTTGGGGGTACTTTTTCCCCTGCACTGCTACCTGTTTGCTATGGAATGAATGGTTGAGTCCCCCAAAATTCATATGTTGAAGCCCTAATCCCCAGTGTGCTGTTATTTGGAGGTGGGGTCTTCGGAAAGTATCTAGGTCAGGAGGGTGGAGACCTCACCATGGGATTAGTGCCCTTATAAGAAGAGAGACCAGAGAGATGATCTCTCGTTCTCTTTCTACCTCTCTCCTCCCCATGTGAGGATACAGCAAGAAGGCAACCAACCATTCACAACCAGGAAGAGAGCTCTCACCTGAACCAAACCATGTGGGCACCCTCATCTTGGACTTCCAGCCTCCAGATCTGTGAGAAATAAATATTTGTTGTTTAAGCCACCCAGTCTATGGTATTTTCTTATAGCAGCCTGGACTGACTAAAACTTCCATCTCTGCAATGAAGTATGCCCCAAGTCTCAGTACCCTAGTCTGCCTGGGTTGTTCTTCCCTGCCACACACTTTTCTCCCTCTCAGTAACATAAAACCAAGAACTAATGTTTCTGAACCAAAACCTTTGCTAAGAACACCTAATTCCTGAGAAGAGAACAGGGAGAAATGAATATGAAAGAAAAAAACATAAAGAGGAAGGGATGCAAAGAAAAAAAAATGATGAAACCTGAAGAAAAGTGGGAAAAATCAAAACTAAAACCATGAGAGAATATTAACCAGTTTCAATGGAAACGAATTTCTATCCCTAGTTGGATAGATATAAAACAAATTAATTTTACCCTTCTTGTCATCATTTTAACTCAGTCATTCAATACACTCTAAAAATCACATTGGAAATGCCACCTATTGAGTTTTCTGAATAAACCACCGGAACAGAGCTATGGATAATGTCTGATTGTATTAGCTAATTGGAAGGGTTACCGACTAAATTTCCGTGAAGAACTAGTTTTGAGCAGACTTAGCTCTTCCTAGTGCTCTTGTAAAGATAAGGGGAGAGAGTAAAACCCTATTCTTAAATTTCATCCCAGAGGAAGATTTACAGTGAAGTTAATGACACTTAAGCTTCTGGGTGGCTCTTCAGCTACATGGACTCTATCAAAGGCCCTGAGAGGCCCCACATGTTTTTGTAAATTTTCAAAAGTAAGATATTTTAGCCTCAATCAGTTAAGACCACTGTCTCTTTACATTCTCACTTTCCTGTCCATACATTGCCATACATCCCATAATTGCGGGTTTGCTGTCATTTCCATGTGTACAAATGCTAGCTACGCTGGTGTAGAAACGACATCCAGACCAACTCTTATGGCCACCTGTGCTTTCTGCCCACTGTCACTACACAGAGCTGGGGGGGCAGGGGACATATTGAAATGGGAACATGTCATAAGGTCCCAGTGTTGGGAGTACATAATAAGTGGCAGAGAAGGAAGTGTGAAACCTATGAAGCCAGAAGCCAATCTGAAGAATATTCTTCTAGTCATCGGTGGTGTAAACTTTCAGTTTCTCATCAATGATTTGCTCTTCATAGATGCCTCCTCAAGACAGACCTTCTTCCCTGACAGGAATATGAGGCAGCCTGTACAGTTATGACACATTGCACATTAGCATTTCCATTTTGATGGGAATTGTGAGAAACACAATGCTCAAATGATCACAATTCTTATGTTTGTAGAGCATAAACTGGAAGCAGTAGTGAAAACACTGAGCATGTCTGCATATGAAGCCGCCGTTGTATGCATCTAACCCAGAAGTCATAAAAAACAAATGTCAATCAACCGTGCTAAAGGACAGACTGAGAAATCTTTCTATTCTCTCTAGATAATATGACAAAATTGTTTTAATGTGAAAAGGAATCAAAGAATATGCAGTCAAAAATATAGGAAGAGAACAAAGTGATATGTCAGACTGTCAATTAATAAAAATACTATGATATTTTTCTGAATTCTGTGATGTTTGTAGTATCAGTCAAATTTTTTAGTTATTTTGGGGAGTCTCTTTTCTCTTTCTAAATTCTTCAGTTTCTGCTTATGTCCCTAAATTGTAGAATCTTCATGCTTCACTAAACCCCATTTGCTTTGCTCCTGAATCCATGCCTCATCAGTATACATAAATGATTCTGCCGCCTCTTGCCTCTGTTCCAAATGACATCATGAACTTTGCCTCCTATGTATGAGGAGCAATTGCTCTAAGAATAGGTAAGAGTTATTAACATGCATTTCTTTTCCTTCAACAGAGTTAAACAAGGGCTCACTCTCTGGATTTCCAGATGCACTTAAAATGAAATAATAATGCTGGGCCAGTCTTGCCCTGCTTTAAATTAATCATTCCAGGAAGAAACATTAAAACTTTCAGACCACCAGTGTGCATAAATGCTTTAGTGCCCCAGACCATATACCCTTTCTTGATTATTCAGGACACAAGGAAAGGTAAGCTCAGTAAATGAGGGTGTTTTATGATCCATTTAAATAATCTGAAAAGGAAATTAATACTTTTATTACTTTTTATAAGTCAAAAACTTCCTTAAAAATCTGTAAGAGTTCTTTATGTTACAGTGGTTGGGACTGCCCAAACCAAAACATGGATCCAGAGAAATAATGGAAGCTTAGGGAAAGGATGCATGGCCACACAAATCAAAATGAAATAAACAAGAGAGGCTGGAAAGTAATTTGGGGCTAAAAAAAAAAAAAAACTTGTCTAACAGAGCCAAGAAAATTCCCTAGAAACCAGGTTGTAGTTTAAAAATAAAATATTTCCTAGTCTTTTTGAATAATATGAATTTTTGGTAGCACTATTGTACTTTGGAAGGGGAGTCTGAAGAAAACGTGGAAACAGTTTGTGGCTCTTGGCCCACATTGGTACCTTCAGTACTTCTTATGTGAAAAATACCCTATTAGTCACTTTGCAAACACTCATCTCAAACTTTAAGTGCTCACAACAATCCAGTAGAGAAAGTAAAAATGTCCTAATTGGGTAGAAAAGAAAACTAAGATTACTTTTCTGATGTCATCTTTTACCTGTTTCTGCCTCAATCAGTTCCAGCCACGCTGGCTTTTGCTCTGTTTTTGAACTACACCTCAAACACTCCATTCTCAAAGCCTTTGAATCAACTGTTCCCTCCGTCTGGGACACTTTCTGCTAGATTCCACATGGCTCCCGCCTTTACTGTATTTAGATATCTGTTCCAATGTCACCCTCTCTGAGAGCTCCTACTCCATTGTTCTTTGTCTCCTTACCCTGTTTTATTTTTCTTCTGAGCATGTCACAGATTTTTCCATTCCCACTAAGTTGCCCTCAAGAGCTTATAAACATTTGGAGATGGAACCTAATTATTGCATAGCTGAAAAGGAACACAGAAATTATCTTTGCTTTACAACTGTGTCACACAAATGCTGGCTTCTAATCTGGTGTCTTGCGCTATCTTACATGAAAAATTTTCAAACAAAGCTCACAATTCAATTTTAACTGGCTATACCTTGTCAAATTCTTCTGTTAGCTGGACATCATCTCAACAACTTATTCCTTTTACCGTGGCATTTAGACCGGTCAGGTTCCCAATAGGTACCAGTTGACATACCCAAGCTAAAAAACTCTAGGAATGTTAAGTAAGGGACTATTTACATGGCATATTAATTTCCTAGGGCTGCTGTACTACAGATTAGGTGGCTTAAACAGAAGAAATTTATTGCCTCACAGTTTGGGAGGCCAAAAGTCTAAGATCAAGATGTCAGCAGGGTTGTTCCTTATGAGGTTTGTGAAGGAGAATCTGTTCCTGCCTTCTCTCTTAGCTTCTGATGATTTCTGGCAATCTTTGACATCCCTTGACTTGTTGATGCATCACCCCCAATCTCCACCTTCACTTTAAATGGCATTCTCCTTTTGTGTATGTCTCTGTGTCCAAGTTCCTCCTTTTTTTTTTTTTTTTTCTAAAAACACAGATTGGATTAGGGCCCACCCTAAGAACGTTTATGGTAACTTGATCATCTACACAGATCATGTTTTCAAATAAGGTCATGGTTATAGGCACTGAAAATTAAGACTGCATCATCTTTTATTTATTTATTTTTAAAGATTTTATTTATTTATTTGAGAGAGCGAGAATGAGAGAGAGAGAGCACATGAGAGGGGGGAGGGTCAGAGGGAGAAGCAGTCTCCCTGCTGAGCAGGGAGCCTGATGCGGGACTCGATCCTGGGACTCCAGGATCATGACCTGAGCCAAAAGCAGTCGCTTAACCAACTGAGCCACCCAGGCGCCCAAGACTGCATCATCTTTTAGGAGGATATGATTCAACCCATAACACATAGTATAGATGGGGTGTGGAAGAATTGCAGCATGCAATGTAGTTAGGACAGAACTGTTTCTACCTCTGGGACTCAAAAGATAAAGGAAGGGCCCAAATACTAGAACAGAAGAAGAAAGTTGTGTATAGAAGCTGCTTCAAGAAAATCAGTGACCTTTTGTTGAGCAACAGAGCCAGGTACAGAGACCTGAGAGAGGGACCTTCTTTCCAATCTCTTACCAGGTTTTCTGTTGGCCCAACCCAACCAGGAGTCAGAGAACAAGGAATCCTTTTGCAATAATCAACATAAATCAATGTTTTAGAAACACTTCTAACTTTTAGTATAATCTTATTGTTTTTAATTTTGGTCTTTTGCAATTTTAAGAGAAATCTACTTGGAGGATTAGTTTACATTAGCTTGGAAGATTCTTATTTTTCTTTTAGTAGTGGGGAGAAAGTGCAGGGCTTAAGAGGAATAACTTGATGGATGAAGTTTCTTTCCTCACTTGCACCGGCTTGTTCAGAATCTTGCCTGGACGCTTGGCTCCACCATTTACTAAATGGTTGGAAATGGCATGCTTGCCAAGCATGTTTACTATTGTGTAAAATAAGGAGGGCTGGAAGGTGAAGCCAGGAAGTTAGTGACGTTGTATGTGATGTGATTTCTCCCATAACCTCTCAGATCTTCAGTAAAACCACCAAAATATGACATATTTGGGGGAAAGCAGGTTTTGTATTTGGATGACACAGGATGAATGCAAAGCAAGGCAGAGAAAACCAAGACGAAGGAAGCCATTAGGAATTCACAGAAACTGCAGAGATCGTTCTGAACCTGACTAGGCATCAAATTGGAATCTTAAACCAAGTTGATCTAAGTCTGCAAGGGATAGTAGGACCTCAGCTGACAGGCTGATTACCCCTAAAATTCTCCAAGGACTTTTATGCTTTAAAACTTTTCATTTCATTTTTTTAATAACCCCTCTAGTCAAGAACTTCAAGTCTAAATTTAAATTCTTATTTCTGTAATTTCAGCTGAACCTAGTAGTTGTAGGAATAACCATAATAGCTGCCAGATATGAGCAATGGAGTCGGACTGTCTGGGTTTGAGTCTCAGCTACACTACTTATAATCTCAGGTAAATTACTCACACTCTTGAAACTATAGTCTTTTCATCCATAAAATGGGATTATGATGTCAACATCCACCATAAGGCAGTTGTGACTATCAAATACAGTAATGTATACAAAAAACAGAGTACCTAGCACAGAGCAAGTCCTTGATGATATTTGTTATTAATATCATTACCATATGTTGAGTGTTGTGCTGTTTAAATAAATCATCATATTTCATGCTCACAATAACCCTCAGAATTAGCTGTTTTAATCTTCAGTTTACATATAAGGAAATTAAAAGTCAGATAACTTAAATAATAAAAAATAGCTATTTTATCCACGTCCTGCTACATTTATTGTGGGGTCAATGTGATCATGGAGAAATAAATGTTTGAATGAGCAAATTTCCTCCTCTGACCTTTCGTGGACCCAGAGAAGGGAAAGAAATAATTCGTCTCTTAATTCTGCCATTTTTTTACTGCCTACTAATACTTTCAAACTAAGAATTTGAGTGCCAATTTCATTAATGTTCTATTTTCCTTTTCTTCCAGAGAAGCAATAAAAATATTTATATGAAAGAGATGTAAACCATATTGCTTCCCAAGCTCCAACACCTTGATTTTTCTTTCTTGATTCTTCTACAAGCTGCCTTTGGAACATAATGTATGCCAATTGAAACTAGCTATCAAAATAAATTAAAAATACAATTTTGCAATTTCCTAACCAAACATTCTATAAAAACTCTAATAAATAACATCCGCTTTTCCTTCTCTCATTAATATGAATTTATTCTCCCAAAAAGTAATCTAATCTTCTTGGTAAAATTTTTCCTACAGAAATCCATACTCTTTCTGGCTCATAATTTCCTTACTCATTTCCATTTTTTCTTCTCAGAATGCGTCTTGTGATTCTTTAAAACTGACATTAGATAATCTAAATGGTCCTGACTACAAGCACTTTCTCTGTTTTGGAGCTGAGTCTGTAACTGAAGTTAGTATTAAGTCCCAATGGACAGAGCCAGTCCTTCTGGTAGCTACAGAATTGCTCTGCTGAGATAGTCATTGGAACATAATGACCATCAAACGTCCATACTTTCCATTTCTCACCTACTGCTGCTTCTAATCTTCTGCTGGTTTTGCAAGTAATTATTTACTATTTAGTCATTCAAATTCTTCCTTTCATTTGATAATGAGAAGGAAGCCTATGGAGGCATGTCCATCAATCCTCAAAGTACACTCTACCAGCTCCTAGACCATTCTGCCCCTTTTCACTAACTAGTCTGCCCTGTATTAGTAAGAGCAACATGTACAGGGGCTCCTGGGTAACTCAATCAGTTAAACGTCTGCCTTCGGCTCAGGTCATGGTCCCAGGGCCCTGGGATCGAGCCCCGCATGGGGCTCCCTGCTCTGCGGGAGGAAACCTGCTTCTCCCTCTCCCACTCCCCCTGCTTGTGTTCTCTCTCTCACTGTGTCTCTCTCTGTCAAATAAATAAATAAAATCTTAAAAAAAAAGAGTAACATGTGCAGTATAGACTAGAACGCATGGAACTAAAAAAGTGAGATACAAATATCTATTACTGTGTAGCATTTCGTAAAAGATGACCTTTTTCAAAATTCGGCTTATTCAGCCTTCAATAATAGCACAGTGCCCTCTTTTGTAGACATCATAGACAAGTGAAGAGTTTTAACTTCTTTACGTGAAAGTGTCTGACCATCGATATCTCCCAGTTGAAGGGCCTTTTGTTGGGCCTCTGTCCCTCTTTGCCATATTTAGCACTGGTGGTGCCTTGCTCTTCCTCGGATGTTCTCCCGCCTTCATTTTGCCGCCAGCATGCTCTCAGTTTTCTACCTATCTTTCGGATTTCTCCTCCTCCTCCACTTTCCTCATCATGCGTGTTCCCTAACTTTTGCGTCTTTATTCCTATAGTCAACAAGCAGGCACAGAGGGGAGGATACAGAGATGAATGGCACCATCCTTGTCCTGGGGTGACTTTTAGGCTTGTAGACAGAGATTAACATGACATTAGATAAGTGGACTTGTATGTTATCGGTGACTCTGAGTTCCCTGAAGTAAGGAATTATCTATCTTTCTCTCACTACTAACGTTTTCAGAAAAAAAAAAAAAAGGCTCTTGAATATCTGTGGCTACAACATCTCGTAGCAATAATTATCTCTCCCCCTGCCCCCTGTCGGGTTGTTTTCACAGGATCAGAGAATTTCAGAACTCTCCTTTCGCAGGTAAGTCATCTGAACCTAGAGAGAGGAAGTCACTTGCCCGTGGCCACAAGGTATGTTAAGTGGCAAAGCTGGACCAGAACCAGACCTCCGGGTTCCCACTGCTCCTGCTGTCAAACCTTGTAGCAGCTCTTTGTGGGCTGAATTTTCCATGTTAATCTATAAGTAACTTTATACTCAGTGACAAAATAGTTTGGTGTTTCCCTCCTGTTCCACAGAGGGGACAGCATGGCCTGCAGATCTGAATAGGAACAAAAATTCACACCTCTCTTGACAGAGCAAACAAATTCTTCAGGTTCCATGTCAGTTTGTGGAAGATTTGCTCTGAAAGCCAGTGACCTCTGGCCCCCAGGCTGGAGAAGTGGTTCTAAGTCCATTAAAATCCATGCTTGGAGCCTGATGGATCATAAGGGAGCTGCTGTAACAGAAATCATTCCTGAGGTCACACAGTGCATTAACCCCCTTGCTCCTCATCACAGTGATGACGGCTCAGATAAACAAACGTGGATTTAATGAATCCTCAGATAGAGAAGTCTATCTGGGAAAAGGGTGAATGCTCTCCCCCAAGGCTGCCTGAAGTAGGACATAGTATGGAAGAGCAAACATTGACAGAAACCTGATAATATTTGCTTTTCCAGTGGTAAAGATGACACGCAGGTATCTGTGACCAAGTAAAGAACTAGGAGAGAAAAAAGCGAGGGAAGGGAAGGAAGTGGTGGGAGGGGGAGGAGATGGGAGGGGAAGGAGGGAAGGGGAGGGCAAGAGAGGGGAGGGGAGGGAAAGATACTTGGAGGGGAGGGAGGGAAGGAGAGAGAGAGAGAGAGAAAGAAAAAAAGGAAGGAAGGAAGGAAGGAAAGGAGAAAATGGCAAGAAGCAAAACTGTTTCACCAGACTGACGCCTGTCAGATAAAAGAGACTGGATCCATAAATTTCTCCCAGTGTTTCTAACAGGATTTTAATACAGCATTTGGCCATCATCTTTTTTTCATTCCTTTAATGACATACATGCCTGAAGTGTAGCCACGGAGCCTCTGAACTCTGTATATTTCTGTAATACACAAAGAAAACAGCCGTCACATCCATTTTAAGGAACTTTTAAATACATTACAGTGAGGTCTATAGGCCCCAGATCCGAAGGGAACTGCACAAAGCCTGTCTGTACATCATCTGTGACGGGCCTGAATTCCAGCCAAGGCAGGTTTTTTTTGTTTTGTTTTGTTTTTTAAATAATAAAATAAAATATTGTGTTTTTTTAAAAGGAACATTATATTTTTAAACTGGAAATCATTGTATTTTGTATCTTATGTGGCATCTGAAAGTGATTTAGTTGAACAATGTGGTTTCTGATTGGTATTTGAATTGGTTCCAGAACATTTTTCATAATAACCATCTTAAAGATCCCAATTATCTGATCCTCTTTCCCCCCTTCACATGGTTTCATAGGATATTTCCAGAGAAAAAGAGAAACCTGCAGGGGCAGGGAAGCCAACTCACATCTAGTTGAGCCATGTTTGCCTGCCATGCTCAAAGGAAAAGGCTTGCTAGTTATTCTAAGTTGTCCAGGATGCATTTATGGCTCCATAAAGGAGGCCTTGGCATTACCAGAATAATTACTTACTCAAACAAGCCCATAAAACCAAAGGGTTGCCCCAACTAAAAGGCAAGCAGGGAACTTTTTCCTTTTAGTGTTAACATGTAAATCTAGTAAACTGTATTTAGATTTCTATAAAATCAGCTCTGGATGCAAAAATGGATACTTGATTTACCAGGTGGGCAGCTGAATCAATTCCCCAGGGTTACAGAGGGGCTAAGGGAAAGCAGTCCTGTTAAATATGAAAGAGCACTCGTTCATAAATGGACCCAGCCTTGTTTGTAACATGCAGAAATTATGTGGAGGGTGAGAGAGCAGGTCCTGGGGTCAGCTGGGTCCAATGCCATCTCCATCACTATCTAACGGTGATCCATATTCTTTGTGTCTCATCTGTAAAGTAGAGATTGGAAGAAATGAATAGAATAATACATGTGATCAGCTTAGAGCAATACCTTGTATATAGTGGCACACACAATAAGTAGTAGCTCTTATTATTGGAAGTAATAGATCTTATTGCAATAAACAGTAACTTTTATTATTACATATATTAATAATGCAAATAAATATTTTTTGAGCACTAAGGGTCAGTGCAGAGTACCCAATGCTATACTGAGCATTTCAAATATGATCTTTCATATAATCCTCTCAAGGTAAAATCCTATCTCAGGTGAAGATGCTGGTAACTGGAAGAACTAGACAGAGAGCTACCAGATTTACCAAATAAAACCATGGGATACCCAGCTAAATTTGAATATAAACAAGTAGTAATTTTTTAGGATAAACATGTTCCAAATATTGCATGAGACATGCATATGTAGCCAGCAACCTAACTAGAAATCAAGCCCCCAGATCTATCTTATCAGGCCCCTGCTCTTTTTTTCTTCATACACAAAGAAAGTTGTATCCAGAATATGACTTATTCCTTGTATGTTTTATTCTCTAGTATTTTTTCCCAACCAGAAGGTTCTTAGATAAGAAACAATCCAGGATGTATGTGGTTACCAACTCTCAGGAAAAGTGAAATGCCAAAGACGATCAAGCTAACCCAGGGGGGCCAAGTGTAGAAGCTGTACGTCAAGCCCCCTGTCCTGGAGATTATGATCTGAAAGCACAGCAGCAATTATTGAAAGCACTTAAAAACAAAGTGGCAAAATAACATTTTAGATTGAGAAAAAATATTTTTGCATCATAATGAGCAGCCATAAATTGTGCTTAACATGTTTAATTTTTTTCTTAACGGTATGGATTAATAATCTGATTCACTCTTTCAACAAAAATTGATTGTCTTTATATCAAGTTACCATGTAGAGGCTGAAGGAACAAAACAGATGGGGTGGCTGGATGGCTCATTCAAGTTAAGCGTCTGCCTTCGGCTCAGGTCATGATCCCGGAGTCCTGGGATCAAGCCCCACATCATCGGGCTCCCTGCTCATTGGGGAGCCTGCTTCTCCCTCTCCCTCTGTAGCTCTCCCTGCTTGTGCGCTGTCTCTCTCTCTGTGTCAAATAAATAAATAAAATCTTTAAAAAAAAACAAACAAAACACAGATGCTGTCACTGTTCTCACAGAATTTACACGTTAGTGAAGGGAACTTAAGTGATTAAGCACAAAACCAAACATAAAGTTGGAATCATCACAAGATTTATGGAAGAAGAGTACACGGTGAGATGAGCCCATAGAGGGGCCCTGGAGTTCAGAGAAGCTTTCCATGAAATAGGAAGATTTCTTGATGACCTGAGCTAAGATCTAAAGAATGAACACAATTTGACCAGAAGGTGTTCGTGGAACAATTAATAACGTGTGCATAGTGCCATAGAAGAAGGGACCATGGCAAATATGAAGAACTGACAGAATATCTCTTCAGCCGATGTGGAGAGGTGAGGTCTGAGCAGTATTGGGAGTAGATGGGGCAGGAAATGTAACATATTAGTTACAGTAGACCAGTCCTCGGCAACACATGGGCCCAACCACATCACGGCTCGAGATGATAAATGCTTATTTCTCTTTCATATAACATCTCAAGGCAATTCCAGGTTAGAGGTGGTGAAGGGGGATCCTGGGGAACCCACTGTCAGAGATTCATGCTAGCACTTCTCTGTTGTCTTCAACATGTGGCCTCAAAGTTAACATAAGTCTTGCCGTCCCAGTCATCTGGGAGGGTCATGAACATGTCTATCAGAGCTTCTTATGGCCTGGGCCTGAAAGTAGCACAATATCACTTTTGCTCACATTCCATTAGCTAAACTCAGTCACATGGTTACCCCTAAGATCTGCAAAATGTCTGTGTCACAGGAGGAAGAGGAATGGGTATTATTAACAGCTTGCACTGTCTGCCATAGGAGGTAGAACCAGATGATATGGAATTTTAGTTTTACCTCAAGACCAGCAAAAATCTCCTGAAGGAATTTGAGCAAAAAGGAGTGAGGTGATCTGATATGTATTTGGAAAAGATGACTCTGGCAACAAATTGGAGAAGGGTACCAGAGTGGTTGTAGGGAGATCATGTATTTGAGGAGGACATTCTAGCACTCTAGGCCAGATTTGTGGTAGCATGGAATAGAGTAGTTGGTGGTGCTAGAAATAGGGAGAAGTAGATGGATGCATTAGCACCAGGCAACCAAGCAGTGGCTAGAGAATAACAGGCAAATATCTAATAAGCCTATTTTCTTTGTTAAACTGTTTTCTACTTCCTCTTATCCCCCAGCTCTCCTTTTGTACCCCTAGGCTCCTCAATCAGCATCGGTAACAATGAAGATGTAAGAATCATCATAAAGAATTCCTTGAATTTGGAAAAAGTTATCAAAAGAACTTTAAAGAACCTCTGGACTGAGTCCCTAGGGTATGAATTGGTTCAGCACAGCCTGGCCTTTTTTTTTTTTTTTTTTTTTTAATACCAAGCAAGTAAAATAAAGTTTAAAAAAATTTTTTTTAAGATTTTATTTATTTGAGAGAAAGAGTGAGCACGAATGGGGGTGCAGAGGGAAAGGGAGAAGCAGACTTCCCACTGAGCAGGGACCCTGATGCGGGGCTCAATCCCAGGATCTTGGGACCATGACCCGAGCTGAAGGTAGACACTTAACAGACTGAGCCACCCAGGTGCCCTAAAAATGTTTTTAAAAACACAACACTGGAATAAGCACAAGGCAGGAATCAGAAAACACAGGGCTCTTGTGTCACTGTTTGATTATTATCTTATACATAAAATGAGGACAATAATGCCTACACATCCTACCCCCTCGTGCTTTGGATGTTGTGAGAATGAAATGCCATTAAAATGGCTTACACTGAGGCGCACAGTGGGTTCATATTAACAGGGCTCCCTGGTGTTTGAAGTTCTGTAATGGCTTGCTCAAACTATTTAAGGAGACATTCATCAAAGTATTTTCACATAAAATAAAGAATTGCATGTTCAAAGCCTGTTCATTCTTTCCTTGTTTTTACTGCTACCTAATATAAAAGTAAGCAAAAGTTATTTGCCTAGTATAAAAGGCTAAACAAACACAAGACATATAAGCATATTATTCAGTGTGCTGTTTAATTGAAGAGTTGAGAGCTCATTGGTTGATTTTACTGGTGTGAAAGAGGGAGCTGCTCAACCTGATCTTCCTCATGGCTACTAAACCTAAACTATTCCCTTAGTCATCTAGTAAGCCGAAAATAGTAGTAGGAAGGGGCACTGGGTGGCTCAGTGGGTCCAACTCTTGATTTTGGCTTCGGTTGTGATCTCAGGGTTGAGAGATCAAGCCCCCCATCGGCCTCCTCGCTGGGCATGGAGCCTGCTTAAGATTCTCTCTCTCCCTCTCCCACCCAAGCCCTCTGTCTCTAAAAAAGGGGGAAAAATAGTAGGTAACACTTATTAAATACCAAGCACTGTTCTAAGCAATGTGTGTATATAAATGCTCACACTACACACACACACACACACATATATATATATATCAATATGACTATGCCCCTCCCCACAATCCTACCTAGAGGATACCATGATCACCATATCCAGTTTATAGGTGAAGAAACTGAGGCACTTACAGGCTAAGAAACGCCCAGAGTCACAAAGCTAATGAAGAGCTGAGTCAGAATTCGAATTTTGGCACCCCAACTCCAGAGTACATGCTCCTTAATCCCATAGAGCTGCATTTCTGTAATGTTCTAAATGCTGAATAAAGTGCTATATTCTGCCCCTATTAAGATTATCCTCATCCTAGGGGCACCTGGGTGGCTCAGTTGGTTAAACGTCTGCCTTCAGCTCAGGTCATGATCTCAGGGTCCTGGGATCCAGCCCCACATCAGGCTCCCTGCTCAACAGGGAGCGTGCTTCTCCCTCTCCCTCTGCCCCTCCCTCTTCCCCCGACTCATGCTCTCTCTCCCTCTCTCTCTTATAAATAAATAAAATCTTTTAAAAAAGATTATCCTCATTCTAGTTATTGCATTGTTTTCTCTAGAAGAATTTTCACTGACAGTCATCTGACTAAATTACTCCACTTGTCCCCATAGCTATTTAAGTGAGGCTAGTAAGATAATCCCAGATGGGTGGGGGAACTGGAAAATTCCACAAGGAACTGCAGCCAGTTAAAGTCTTGCCCGGCAAGGAGCAGGTTGCTGTCACAAAGTTGCTATGTCCACGTGACAAGTTCCAGGGCCCACCAAAGTGCAGGGACAAGGAAGTAAGGATTCAAGCCTTCCTTTTCTGGTGTCCACTGTCTTATTTGATGGTTATAGAGAAGGCAGTACTTGAACTGAATCTTGGAAGTTTAATAGATGCTCATTGAATTGACAAAGGGGGAGTGATTCCACCTAAAGCAAAGAAAGAAATAGCACAGAAGGGAGAGGGCAAGGACTAGCAAGACGGGGGTGGTGGGGAGGGGAAGTGGGGGAGAGGAGAGGCCAACTATGAGAAGAGGATGCCAGGAGCCAGGTCATGCGATGCTTCGTTGAATGTGGTAACCTTATTCTGTGTAGCTTCAGGAGCCACTGAAGGGTTTTGAGCAGATGGATGTTAAGTTTCAAATATCAGAGAAAGTATTAGGGTTAAGGGAAAGATTATGGTTTCAGCCTTGGACTTTCTGAGTTTGAGAAAGTCAAACTCAGGGAAATCTGGTGGAAGTGTTCTGTGGGCAAAGGGACATGAAGTTTACAGTTTAGAAGAGAGCTATGAGCAAGAAACAGATTTGGGAGGCGACCGCAGTTAACTGGCCACTGAAGCTATGACCGTAAAATGAGATTTTACAGGCGAAAATAGACGAAAAGAAGGTAGAGATTGGGACCCTGAGGTCCACATTTGAGGGTGGTGGACAGATGAAGAATGAGCCTGGGAAGAGGCAACAAGTCAGGGGAATTACATGAGCAGGGCATACGCCAAGGGAGGAGGGAGCATTATTGAAATGGGTGTGGGCAAAAATGTCAGATGTCTCAGAGCGGTCAAATGAGGTAAGGGCTGAAAAACCCTTCCTATTTCAATGGAGTAACAGGGCCAGCTCTTAGTGGCAGGAGGTGAAAAGTGACCCCGAGGTTAGGAAATGAAATGAGAGAACAGGTGGAGAGGTTTCTGAGGAAGGAGAGGCAGAGGCAGCAACTTGGCAGCCATTCCATGGTCTGCTTCTCAGGGACCCGGTTTCCTCAAGAGGCTGGGAAGAGGCACAAGGCTCCATAGCCTTGTCTCTGTCAGCCTCTTAGAACAGATGAGGGTTCCAGACGCCTCCCCAGTTGGAGTTTCATGTGGGATTTCAGCAATCAATTTTTAGGATGGTTTTCCAAATCCTGAAACATTGGACCCTACTTTGAGACTCCGTTACCTAATATCTAGGGAGCACATATGACAGCCTCAGAAGGCAGGGTCTTTCGTGTGTCAGGAGGAGCCCGCTGACTGAACTCAGTCTTCCTGTTGTTATAAAACCCAGGTAATTTCACAGGCTGCAAGGAATTCTCACTGATTACTCTTACTTTCCTCTGTTAGTAAGTTTAGTTCATAATGATCATGCAACCTCAGGGGTATGACTTAAGACAAAAATATTCAAAGGAAACCCAGCTCTGTAGAGATTTCTCAGCTCGCCTTTCCCTGTGTTTAAACTTTCATGGTTTGTTATCTCCACCGCGCCCCTCCCTTGTGTCATCTTGGACATGTCAGTTAACTTTGCAGGATCTCCCTGGCCTCATCTGTCTAAAAAGGGGACTGGACAAGATGCTGAATAAAACCGTATTATTCTACACCAGGGGTCAGCAAACTTTTGCTATAAAAAGCCAGATAATAAACACGTTTGGCTTTGCAGGCCATGTGGGCTCTGTTGCAACCACTCAGCTCTGCTGTCATAACACTAAAGCAGCCACAGACAATATATAAACAAATGAACATGGCTGTGTTCTGATAAAACTTCATTTACAAAAACAAACAGTGGGCCAGATTTGGTTTTCGGGCTGCAGTTTGCCAATTCCTGTTCTAAGCTTTAAAATTAAGTCCTTTAATTTACTAAGCTGGATCTCTTAGACTCACCTATTAAAATATTCGCATCCCAGAAAAGGCAAATTATTCAGCTACTGTCAGCCATTATGTGGCGGGAATCACAAAATTTAACTCACACACTGAAAATGAGAAAAAGCAGAGAAATGGAAGGTTTAGTATTTCATTGGTTAACAGTCTGGTCTTCCTCAAAAGGTAGGTGAGAAAAATATACTAACAATCAAGTCAAGTTGAAAATTCAGTTTGATCCAATAATTTAAACAGTCTATTTGAGAAGTATTGAACATCTTTTTTGTTAAAAATTCCCAATCTCTGCAAAAGCCTTCCTTCCCTCTGCATAAAGATGGTGAGGAGTGAGGAGGTCGAAGAGGAGGAAGATGATTTGTGGGTCCCCAAGGGCCATAGGGAAGAGTAGTGTCTCCAGGAGCAATGCCCCCTCCTTCCTGTTCTGGGATACCATCTTCATCTACAAGGTGCTGCATACTTTTCTGGCATTCAGTGGTTAAGTTCTGTGGTCAGTATAACTTGCCATCTAGTTGGTCTTGGCTTGGGCTTGGCAGGGCTCTATAGTGACCCTTGGCTGATTCTGCCTCACCTCCACTTCTGTTGGTGTTAGAGACCCCTCAAGGTCTGGCCATGGCTATCATTCATTAGGCCCAGGTTTGACAAGTGCACCTTGCAATCCTCACCATGGAAACATTGCAACCCCTTCCCCCAAAACAGTGACACCCCTTCAGCCAAGTTCCATAGCCACATTCTCAGGTCTTTCTGAAGTCTGCCTGTGTAGCCATGCCTCAGTAAAAGGTAGACCTCAGACCCTTTCTCTGCCTGAGTTTGCTGCATGATCAGGTTGATGTGACTGTGACCCAGTTTGGTTTAAGGCAGCCACTAAGCTGGCCTCTGCCCCAGTCCCAACCTGCTTTGAGTTCTCTTCAACTTACCTAAGGGTAGACGAAGCAAGAGATAACTGACCACTTCACTACCTTACTCTCTACTCTACTCTCCTACCCACAATCTCTGCTCATCTATTTTACCCCCCTGCTGCCATGGAGGTGACTCCACCTCATGGCTGATGAGCTGCAGGAGACATCTCAGAGCACAAGCCCTTCAAGCTGAGTTGTTCATATGCTAAAGGCAGCAATGAAGGGATCTGGAGAACACTTTCCTATTAATGCCTGCTTGGCTCTCCAGACTATTGTCCAAAATCTATTTTTTATCTTAGAAGCTATTTCCTATCTTTCTTCCTTGAATTCCTTACAGAACAAATCATAATCTTTCCTCAGGTTAATGGATGGATGAATGCATTTGGAGCACTAGGATGAAGATCTTATGTCATAAGAGGTCAAATAGGGAATGCATCTTTCCAAAGTAGTATGTCATTGTAATCATTTTCTTAATTTATTCAATAGTATTTTGTTTTTCATGAAGATAGCTGAATAAGGGGAAGTTCCTGAGAGAAATAATCTCAGGACAGGTTGGTATTAATGCAGAAGAACACGGAGAGGCAGCTAGCAATATGTCAAGAGAGGCATGCTGGGTGTCCAGGCTTCAACATGTGGCCACGAGGCAGAGAGAAGAGGAAGAAGGTTGTAGAAATGCATTTCATGGATGTGTACAGGATTAACATGTCTCAGTATTACAATGGGAAAAAAAAAAGACCTGAAGCATAAATCAGTCTGCAATCCAGTAAGAAGGTTTGGAGAGAAGAATGAATTAACAAGCTAGAGCAATGATTTTGCATTATCTGAGCATTAGAACTTCAAGAGTTAGTTCTGTTGGTAAAATGGCACCAGGGAGGTAGAACCCTGTTCAGAAACAGAGCGAATTTATTTAGTTCATTGTCTCTGTGTGGTTTCCTTGACTATGGGGCCAGACTCAAAATTCAGGAGGTACTAATAGTGCAGGGTCCAATAGAATGCTCCAGGGAGAACTAAAGAGAACAGCTCAAGAGAAACATATGCAAAAATATTTAGTAACTGAATAGAACGTTTATATTTATTAAAAAATGGATAACTGCATATGGTCAGAAACTTACACCTACAGTTTAAATGCCATCTTGCTACCTACAAAGCCATGGTAAACTCATAGGTAATTTGTTCTTGACCTTGAAGTGTATTGTATAATTTTAGAATTATATTTTTTTCATAATTGTGTCATCCTACGGCTGACATCAACATTTCTTGAAGGTGCACTGACTAGTAAAGAGATGGAAGAAGAAGTTAGTAAAACAAGCCAACCGAGCATTAAAATGCTCTTCAGAGAGTGGAATGTGTGCTTCATTTATTGACTACACATAGGATTCACAAAACAATACCAGGCACTTGTGTACATAGAATAAAGACTGCGCTGATTCCTCTTCTCAAGGAGATTAAGGTCTAATGGGAGGGAAATAAAATACATAAAATCAACATAAATACATACAGATGTGCACAGCAATTACAAGAGTGAGGTGGTCATATGGAATCAAGAATTAGGCTGATTATTTGGGGAATGATTAGGTAAATCTCAAAATATATATATAAAGAAAATAGGGATGCAATATTCAAGGTTGTTATCAAGGGGGTAGTTTCCCCCCAAAATTTAGTTTCATAATATTCCTTAAGTTTATACCTGTAGCATGTGATCCCCGGCATCTTAGAAACTTTATTTCTAAGACTTATTTCCTACCTAATACCCAAAATAACTGCAGGGTTTAAGCATCTGTTACCAACCCTCACGGATTGCTATTTCTCTATCAAAAACACTGAAATTAAATATGAGAGCTTGCTATTGTGTGATGGCAGATGTATCTATGAGGATATGTATCAACAACTCAAACTTGTCAGGTTCCCACAGTAGTGGTGTGGATGGGGTAGGATATTCTCTCAGCGGGTTATCTGCAGCCACAGTTGCCAAAAATACTCCCTTGGGCCCTGCCTCCCTTCACCAACACGATGTACATTCCAATGAGCATATATCTGTGCACTGGAACAGCTGCAGAGAATAATATCCTATGACTTATTCTGCAGCCTGATATAAGCAGGTTTCCTGGGATCTTCCATCCTTCTCCAGGCCAGAGCAATCAGGAAGAAGATCTATCTGTCTGTTTGTGAGGAATGCTGAAAACAATTTCTAAGAAAGGAAGGAATGAAAGGCAGAAGCAAGTGAGAAAGCATATTCTTGTACAAAGGTGGAACCAGAAAAGACATCCCATTAGAGAAGAAAAGAACCAGAAATTTAAAAACAAACAAACAAACAACAACAAACATCAGTATAGCAGAGTCTAGAAGGAGCTTAGAAGGGCTCTGGAATCCTACAGGCTGTTGCAGTCATTTGCCAAAAACCCACCCAGCAGTTCTCTGGGAAAAAGAAAAAAAAAAAGCCCATAGGGACTGAAAACATTGACTAATAATTCTTGAATCCATCTCCACAATATTATTCATCTCTGCCAAGGTCAAGTTTGGTCACTGCATGGCTGGAGGTCTGGGCATGCTGTTCCCAGTTTTATTTTTACAGTAGTTTGGAGCCCTTTATATTTTCAAGGGCCCTCCTGTCACTTATTACCCACCCGTCCAGACCACCCACCCACGCTCCCACACACAATATGTCCAGACACACCCACAAATACCCAGATTCTTTAAACCTTATGGTGATTCAGGCTACAGGAATATTGTTTGCTCCAAATGACTCTGTTCTACATTCTTGGAGTTTCCCAAAATAAATCTGTTTCCCTCTCTGGGGACCAATCTGTGGATCTTTCCACTCCGCAAACATTTATAGAGCACCTACTGTGTGTAGGGCACAGATGGATATAGGAGCTAAAGGCGGCTCACTGGGAGGCGGGGAAGTGGATGTGAGCCCCATCCTGCTGAGCAGGTGGCCGGCTTCCTGTCACCACACTAGGGTTGGGGGAGGGGAGGCCCTATCTGAATGGAGACCATTTCTCTCACCCACAATTCCTCCTCCCTCCTTTTGTTTCCTTCCCCTTTAATTCAATTCTTCATCTTTTGTGTCTCTCTCCCAGCGCCCTCTCCTTCCTTCCCTGTTCTCCTTTTTCTAAGAGAAATAGGAGCTATCACTGTGCTTTCCCTTACTAAGGAAGGCCCCTCTTCCTTAGTAAACAACTCATGGGCCCTGCGGCCATACAAACTCTAAAAACATGAAAGGAGGGGAAAACAATTGTCCTAACTAAGAAAAGCTGACTTTGAGAAAACTACTTTCCTCCATATCCTAACACTGGTGCCCGCATATCAGAAAGGCCAGAAGGGCGGCCCAGCCACCCTGTGCTCAGGGCTGACAGCAATGTGGACCTGCAGCCTTCCCAAAGCCCCCCCAGGCCCTGAGCCCTTAGGATAATTTATGAGGTGTCAGGATATTCTGGCCACAAGGTCAGAAGAGAATGGTTTTTACACTTCAGCTGCCATGAAAGAGAAACAATTCTGTTTTACTCTGGCACTGTCTGTTTTCACAACGAACAGGGGATTTGGGTCTCCTCAAGATTATTTGTCTAAGCAGAGACCAAGCCTCTGCTGAGTCTTGAGAGGTCTGATTTGACACTGGCTTCCTTCTTCTTCCTTCCCAACTAGGGAAGGAGGCACTTGCCTTTCCTATTCAAAATGAGATTGGAAAAAAAAAAAAATGAGATTGGAATCCATTTTGCCCAGGCAATTGTTTTGTGCCAGTGAATACACCCGATGTCTGCAGTCATTCCATCCTCCTCTCAGTTTTAATAGGAAAGAGTGGTTTGAGCATGTAAAGGTATGAGAGAGCCCTCTCCTAAATTCAGCGGGCCCCAGAGTCTCTGCCAAGTCGTGGTCTTGAGTCTGAAGCAGTGTTTCCCTTGGCCTGGAAGCACAGCCTCCTGGCTCCTCCTGAAGCTACAGAACCAAAGACATTCCGCTGAGTAGCCTGAAGGTCTGCCTGCCAGCAAAACCCAAAGTCTCCTCCGAGAGATCTCAGAGCAGGAGTGCGTCCTCCCTCACTGACGGAGCAGCCAAGAAGACAAATGCAAGGCAAGCCGGCTTCTCAAGCCCTCACCAGCCCCCTTCTCTGAGCCAGACTGGAAAGGTCATCTGAGAATCAGAAGGGGACAGACAAATCACATTATGGATAGTCACCTAGGATGCTTATGTGGCGGAAAGGGGTGCCTGGACTCTGGGGCCTAGAAGCAACAGGCCTTGCTGGACCAATCCACACAATCTGCTGTGTTAAACTCATCAACTAGGGTTTGGCCACATGGCAAGCTCTAGAAAGACAGGAACAGTAACAGGATAAAATAGAATAGATTTCATCAAAGTTTAAGTGTAACTAAAAGGAATGAGAGAAATCTCTACATGCTGCGAGGTAATAATCTTTAAGAAGCATTAAGTGAGAAAAGCAAAGGTACAATAAAGTGAGACTGGTAGGCTACCAAGTGTATAAAAAGAGGCCATTATATATTAATATACACTTATGGGAAAACAGAAGAAGCTTGTTTTAGGATTTGTCCCCAGAAAAGAGAACTAGAAGCCTCACAATCCAATTTCAGGTGGAGAGTTTCTTCTCACTACACATTCTTTTGTATTTACAACAACGTTTTAACCCAGAACTCATACTACTTTTACAGAACAATTTTTCATTAAAAAAAAATAATAAAGCAAAACCCCAGAGAATGGCAAAGAGAAAGGAGATGTAAGAAGAAAAGCAAATGATTGAACTTTAAATTGCCGCTTTATGTTGGGCCAGCCAATTCTCCAAAAAACCACTCCCCTAAATTAGAGCACTGAATTCTTGGTGGGAAGAGTAAAGGAGCTATTTGGTAAATGACCTCTTCGAGTTCCCTGAATAGTAGTATTTAAATGTGTATGGCGGAGTTCTTTACTTTCATGTGGGCGAGAAGATTAATCCCCAAAAAAGGGCTTCAGTCAATGCATGGAGCCTCCTGCAATTTCGCATCCAGTAAGCCTCCATTTCAAGCCAAGTGCTGAGTCAAACTGATTTGCTCTCCCCTCTGCTCTTGTCACAGTTTCTGAAGTCCCTTCTCTATGCCGCTTGTCACAGTAATAATTATCTTTTGCATTTCCAGAATGTCATTGATCCAAGGCAGGTGTGTGTATGTGAAAGAACATTGGATCCTAGGTCAAACGCCATGTGTTAACAGCACCAGCTGTCTCTCTGGGCTTCAGTTTTCTTCTCTGTGCAGAGAAGGATTTGAATCAGAGGCAGTACTATAAAATGCCTCAAATGCTACAGGTCTCTGATTCTTTGAAAATATAGTTATCAGGCTGTGTGCAGATGGAGCCCAGGACATACTGCAGGCCTGTTACAGATGTCTGTGGTTCCTTCTGACCTTCAGGTGAATGCATATATAAAAGTACTCTCTGACTTGCTTCTTCCTTAATTAGAGATAATTGAATTATTTTCCCAAAGATGCTGTCTACTACCAGACCATGAAAACAAGGTACTGGAAGTACATTCTGCCCTGCAATATGACAGACAGAAGAAACTTCTACATTATGAAGTAAGTCTCAAAGGTGTCCTAGTATCGGCCGCAAGACCTTGGATGGCTGGCTCACTGCTGTCCACATCAATCATCTGATAAGCAGAGCTTGTCACCAAAGGCTACATCCCTGGGTAGACAATACATGCCCCCAGATGAAGTCCCATCTTCCCATTCTCTGTCCCACTGCAGATGGTCTGGGATATCAGAAAGTACTTTCTCCATGTCAGGACAAAGTACTCTGGTAGAGCAGCCAAGTACCATTGTCATGGTTCACACAAACCAGAGAGGCCCAAGACATGGTAAGACAGAAAGAATGAAATAATTGCTAGGATGGCAGCCCCCATCCATCCACTGTACTCTAACCTCAGATAGGAAACTTTTTTCTTTTTTTTAATTTTTTATTTTTATGTTAATCACCATACATTACATCATTAGTTTTTGATGTAGTGTTCCATGATTCATTGTTTGTGCATAACACCCAGTGCTCCATGCAGAAGGTGCCCTCTTTAATACCCATCACCAGGCTAACCCATCCTCCCACCCCCCTCCCCTCTAGAACCCTCAGTTTGTTTTTCAGAGTCCATCATCTCTCATGGTTCATCTGCCCCTCCAATTTCCCCCCCTTCATTCTTCCCCTCCTGCTATCTTCTTCTTCTTCTTTTTTTTTTCTTAACATATATTGCATTATTTGTTTCAGAGGTACAGATCTGTGATTCAACAGTCTTGCACAATTCACAGCACTCACCATAGCACATACACTCCCCAATGTCTATCACCCAGCCACCCAATCCCTCCCACCCCCCCCACTCCAGCAACCCTCAGTTTGTTTCCTGAGATTAAGAATTCCTCATATCAGTGAGGTCATATGATACATGTCTTTCTCTGATTGACTTATTTCACTCAGCATAACACCCTCCAGTTCCATCCACGTCATTGCAAATGGCAAGATCGCATTCCTTTTGATGGCTGCATAATATTCCATTATATATATATATATATATATATATATATATATATATATATATATACACACCACATCTTCTTTATCCATTCATCTGTCGATGGACATCTTGGCTCTTTCCACAGTTTGGCTATTGTGGACATTGCTGCTATAAACATCGGGGTGCACGTACCCCTTCGGATCCCTACATTTGTATCTTTGGGGTAAATACCCAGTAGTGCAATTGCTGGATCGTATGGTAGCTCTATTTTCAACTTTTTGAGGAATCTCCACCCTGTTTTCCAGAGTGGCTGCACCAGCTTCATTCCCACCAACAGTGTAGGAGGGTTCCCCTTTCTCCGCATCCCTGCCAACATCAGATGGGAAACTTAAAGAACTCAGTTAGTTACTAGCCAATCTGAAATGTGTCTGATTCATTCTCTGCAAATTTCTCCCCCAACATGTTCCCATTCAAAATATAACTGCTTCTCATTCCTTTCCCCAAATATTGCAATCATCCGGGCCATATGCGACCTATTCTCCTCAAGCCTGTAACACAGTCTTAATGGGTCCTTCCCTTTAGTTGTGCTTTGGAGTTTATAACCTTGCCACAACTTCAGTATGTTAACATAGTGTGAAAAACAGATTCTAAAGGGATGACAGAGGACAAGGCTTAAGAACATGAACTCTGGAGCTAGAACACCTGGTTTAAATTCTAGCTCTGGCCTTGACAAGACGGCAGCAGCAAGATGAACCGTCAGTGGCTTTGGACCTGGTGCTCATGGAGGACTGGGCCCTGCTTCATTGCAAGAGGGCTACTGGTCCTTTAGAGAATTGTAACAATGAACAGTCCCTGGCAAGACATCTGAAAATGTCTGAACTAGACTGGTGAGTGCTATAGCAGGTAGTAATGTAATGAAATCATAAATGCCAGTAGAGGAAAAGGGAAAACTTATGGCTGCCAGTTTTAAGATATTTGGCTGTGGTTCTGAAATTGACCCAAGCTTACTAGCCATTGAACAAGTTAAAGGAAAACGGATGAAGAAGCCATGACTATCAAAAGCACAGACATTGCCAAGGAACTGTGCCTTCCTCCTAAGAGAGTTTCACTGCTCCAGGTTAACTGAAGACACAACCACGGGGGCCCTGGTCAAATGGAAACTGGAAAAGAATGTCAAGAAATTAGAGATAGAGAAGAAACAAGCCCATGGACCAACCTCCATTGGATCTAGTCATGTGTTTTCCCACTCTCAGTTTAGTTGCCTTTTATGTCAAAAAGCCCGTTATACTGTAATTAAGGAGGCATGGGATATGTACAACATTCTGCCACTTCTAAATTATTGCTGTAATACAGGTGACAATTAAATGAGTTTTAACATAGGTACAGTGCTAAGAACAGTGCCTGACACACAGAGCACTATATTATTAGTAGTAGTAGTAGTATTAGCCACTGGGGATATTAGATACCCTCGAGGACTTTGGCTTACCAAAAAAAGTAAAAATGCTGTTTCTGAATCTTTCAGGCCCTTCCAGAGCCCCTACTTCACCCTTTTGTCATGACTATAGTTAGCTCTATTTCTACATGTGCCATGCCCATGTAAAGTTTCATCCATCTTTACTGACACATGTTTACTTACTTACATACCTATCCCTCACTTGTCCATATCCTCTCAAAAAATAAAGCTTGACTTGTTCTTTAATTTTGAACCATTCTCCTCCACTTTCCTGTTCCAAGTTCTAGTATTTAGATTTGGATACTAACAGAATATCAAAAAGTTTGAAAGGAATAATCAAACTATCTATAATCTTTCATGGGATTCTGGTTTCCTCACCATCTTTTTTTCTTTAAAGCAAAATATTCCATGTGGGTCTGCTTTCAGTTGAGGAAGATTGAGGAGGACATTTTTCCTGGTGAAATGAATGAGCTGTTCATTATCTGCCCAACAGCCATCTCCTCCTCTTACTTACTAATTAATCTCCAGGAATATTTAGGGAGCAAGCAGAGGTTTCACACTTTGGAAGTTTAGCCCCTTCTCAGCCCCCTTTGTCATTCCCTTTGCCAATAGCCAGAGATTGGTCTATGACCCAGACCTGGCTCATAAAACATAGGAGAAAATCTGCTGGGGGGGGGGCAGGGTCGGAGAAGCTTCTAGTAACTATTTTCTCTATTTTTTTTAATATTATGTATTTATTTTAGAGAGAGAGCATGAGCCAAGGGAGGAGCAGAGGGAGAGGGACAAGCAGACTCCATGCTGGGCTCAGAGCCCAATGCCAGGCTCAATCTCACGACCCCAAGATCATGACCTGACCTGAAATCAAGAGTCAGATGCTCAACTGACTGAGCTACCCAGCCCCCCTATTTTCTTTCTTTAAAAAAGAAAAAAAATCCTACAAGGAAAAAGTTTGTTTTCTCTATCCCTAAATGTAATGAGGTGAAAATGTGATACTGTAGCAGCTATCTTAGCATAATGAAGCACAAGTTGAAGGAGCAAAAACCAACATGCTTACAATGGAAGAGTAAAAAAAGAGAAGGAATTGAGCCACTGAGATCTCCAGACTTCTTTTAATAAAATGTAAAGCAACTGTAATTTGGTCTTCTGTTACTCGATAGCTGATCCTAACTAATACAAATACACATTTCACAAGGAATGTTGAGTCCCTTGCAATAGCACATTCATTCATCCTCAAGAATTTTCTGTGATATCTAATAAATATTTATACATATGAAGACCTTTCTGTATTTCAAATTATTGTCATGCCTCTATGATTTTTCTTTATAAATTTTTCTGTTAAAAATGATTTACTTGTCATATAATGTTATAATTATCTCACCCCAATCAAGCCCAAATCTTTACAAGTACAAAAATCATCATTTTCTTCTCTAAAATTTCACATTTAAATAATTATAATCTTATTTGATTCTTTCTGCCCTCTATACTTACTATCTCTTCCTATAGAGGCTTTTGTTAAAAACATGGATCTGGAATCAGAGACCCAAAGTGACAAGTAGTAGCCATGTGAATGGATGAATTACTTATTTTTTCTGAAAATTAACATCCTTGTCTAAAAATAATATCTAGGGCTGTCACCAAGGTGAAACGAGATGACATAAGTAAAACACTTCCCTAAATCTTGGCACAGACTGAAAACTCAAAAACATTGTGGAGGAGGAAAAAAAGGAGGGAGTGGAGATGGGGAAGAAAAAAAGTGAAGGAGGAAACATCAAAAGAAAAAGAAGAGGAAAAGGAAGACATGGAGAGAAGAAAAAGAAAGGAGGAGGAAGGAGGAGGAGCAGAAGACACGGGAAAAGAGTAAGGGGGAAAGGACAAGAAAAAGGGAAAGAGCTAGAAGACAGAAAGGAGGGAGAAGAGGGGAATAGGAGGAAAAGACAAGGACGAGGAGCAAGAAGATGAGAGGTAAGGTGAAGATGGTGATGTGGGTTTTAACCCAGAAAGGAACTCGGAGAAACAGGTTAAGGTTAAATTTTTGAACCCAGACAAAGCCCTGATAATCTACACCTTCCTACAGCGTGATTCTTTTCCCCTTGAGCTTTGGTATTTTGTATGGCTGACTCTCACGCAGTTTGAATCTAGTTACTCCAAATATCACTACAAAGAAAATTACAAAGGATTATAAACCTTGGGCAATAGTCCTCGTATTTCAAAGAAGCGGTTGATTCATCAAGATTCCAGTGCAATCAAAGAACTTGGAGAAGTCCCTGGAGTTTGTTTCCATCAAATGTGAGGTACGCCTCAGTTAAACAAGCAAAAACTTAAATGAGTGATTCATTGGGTTTCTTCTGTAATGACCAGGTGTCCTCCTTCTTCAATGATGACAGGACAAGAAGAAAGAGACTTTTTTTTTCTCCCGATACAAGAGGGAGATCTTTTTAACAGTGAGGGCTGGTAAAAGCCCTATTGGTTACAAGTTATTTCCTACAAAGAGTCTAAAAATACTGGACTGATTTCATGCAGTCAGGGTAAAGTGCAGCACAAAAGAAGGTAGGTAAAGGACTAGAAAAATCTCTGTGAGGACCTTCTAGACCCATGCTTTTGTTCTGCAGCCAGTGCTTATCTGTTTTCCATAATGGGGACTTCGGGAAGGGTCTCCCTATTGCTTCTTTAGGTTTGTTTGTATCAGCTCTCTCCTTGTCTTCCAGTCTCCCTCAAATGCTGACATAGGTCCTGCATCTACAGCGCTGTTCTTCCTGCTATGAGAAACACGTGCAAGTTCCCATTTTGTCTATGCTTCCCACTCCACACCATTTATGATTCCAGCTTTCATTGGTATGCATTCTGAGCCAGACTTTCTGACTTTCCCAAGTGCCATATGCCCACAAGATCCCTCTCTATTTCAGTCTGTATTATCATCAGCAACCATTTCTCAGACCATCCATGGCTAGTATTGCCAGCTCTCTTCTCCCCTCTACAAGGTTCAAGCTTAGCTTAATGCTATCCTTCATCACCCATCATCCTAACCCCGCTGTGGCCCTGATGCCTTCCCTTCCCCATTTAAGCTTTCACTTGAGAACCTTGTTGCCTTGCATCACAATTCCAGGAGAGTGACTTCACCCAAGAAAGGCAAAGGAAGGAAACTTTCATGTTGGCCTGAATGAATAACAGAGAAAGGGGAGAAGTCTAATCTTTCCAGTGCAGAAGATGTGGTGCATTGTTTGTTGTGAGTAGCCCTCAGGGAGGCAGAGATTTCCAGTTCAGCATTTACGTGGCACATTTTTCAATTAGACAATATACTGTATGGCATTTCCCTTCCTCCCCCAGTCCCGTCTCTTTTATTACCACATGACTTCATCTCCCTGTGTGACTGACAGAGCCCATTGGGCTCTACTCTGATAAAAAACATCTGGGGAAGAAAAATTGCAATTTAGAAAACAATTAAGTACATCAATTTCAATTCATTTAGTTGGCCAGAGAAAGAAAAGTTCTTTCAAAGAGGTAACTCGATCTCCAGAGGTCATGGATTAAAGGGCAAGCAGACTCATTTTCTCTAGGTTGTAGTGCGGAGGAGTGCATCTTAGTTCAGAGGTCTAAACGCAAACATAAACTCTTATTTTGCAATTTTTAACAAAGAGTAAACCACAGAGTTTCCCTGATTTTCTCATTCCTTCTCATTTTTAAGAGATTCTTTCTCTATTCTTCCTAAATTCCCAAGAACTTAAGAGCTTCCTTGAAGGATGTGTTTTCTCTCTCAAATGCTCACCATATGCTCATTTGTTATGGAAGCTCTGTAAGTGAACCTCAGTTTACTGTTAAAGACCCCATCTGAAGGACTGATGGGTGTGTGTCTGTGTGTTACTGACTTTTCCTTCCACTTTGCCTCACTAGCTGTGTGAGCACCCATGGCTCCATTGCTTTAAAGGGCTCAGAACCTTTATGAATCATGGTATAACTTTTCATTTGCAAAACCTTAAATAATGAATTTCATTATTTTTTCCAGCTTCATTGAGAAATAATTGACATACACCACTGCATAAATTTAAGGCATACAGCATGACTTGGTTGACATATATTGTGAAATAATCACCACAACAGGTCCAGCTAACATCCATCTTCTCATACAGATATAATACAAAAAGAACAAAGAAGAGAGTAAAGGAAAAGATCTCTCCTTGCGATGAGATCTTTTAGGATCCCACCTTAACAACTTTCCCATATAGCGTACAGCAGTGTTAGCTGTGGTCATCATATTGTACCTTACACCCCGTATTTCTTTGTCTCATAACTGGAAATTTGTACCTTCTGATCTCCTTCATTCAACTCCCCCTTGTCCTACCCTCCACCTCTGGTAACCACAAATCTGATCTCTTTATCTATGACTTTGTTTTTAAATTCCATATATAGGTGACATCATACAGTATTTCTCTTCCTCTGTCTGACTTATTTCACTTAGCACAATGCCCTCAAGTTCCATCCATGTTGTTGCAAATGCTAGGATTTCCTCATTTTTTATGGCTGAATAATAGTCCATTGTAGATATATGGTACAACCTCTTTATCCATTTATTCATTGATGGGTATTTAGGTTATTTCCATATCTTGGCTATTGTGAATAATGCTGCAATGGACATGAGGTTTCCAAGTCAGTGTTTTGTTTCCTTTGGATATATTCCCAGAAGTGGAATTGCTGGATCATATAGTAGCTCTATTTTTAATTTGAGGTTCCTCCATACTGTTTTCCACAGTGGCTGCACCAATTTACATTCCCACCAACAGTGCACAAGGGTTCCTTTTTCTCCACATCCATGCCGGCATTTGTTATCTTTTGTCTTTTCGATGACTATCATGTAACAGGCATGAGGTGGTATCTCATTGTGGTTTTAATTTGCATTTTCTAATGACCAGTGATGTTGAGCATCTTTTCCTGTACCTGTTGGCCCTTCATATATCTTCTTTGGAGAAATGTCTACTTGTGTCCTTTGCTTTTTTTTTGTAATTGGGTTAGTTTTTGCCATGGACTGGTGCTATACTGGTCTGGGGGAGGGGCAGGGCAGTCAATGTGTAACCACTTCTCTTACCTTCTAATGCAGTGTGTCTTGGTCTCTGTGGTGCAAAGAGGGTGCTTCAGCCTCACCCTTATGTTCCAGGATGCTCTCAGTGGTGTCTTGTTCTTGAATAATTTTTAGCTGTTTTTCTTGTGAGGAGTGAAATCGGGAACAATATATGTCATCCTCTTGGTTATATACCTCCCAAATAAGGGCCAGAAACACATATCTAGGTAAAATTATAACCACTGCTCTCATCTCTTGAGCACCTACTATAGAATAGTCACTATAATCACACCTGAATCATAATATCTGATTTACTTGTGTTAGAAGGTGAGGGAGGGACAATAAAGTATCCCCCAAACTGAGAAGGCACTTTGAGATTGGAAAACAAAGCAGGTGACTCCATACAATTTGCACCGAGTTTTATTCAGGGTAACTTATTGACGGGGTGGGGAGCAGGCAGAGGATGATCCAGAGCAGCTGCATCGTTACTCTCCACAAGTCCGGACCTTAGTCCACAGATTTTATAGAGCAAAGGGGCATGCAAAAAGAGCACTGTAGTGAGATCAAACAGTTTGCATGCACGTAAATGACAGCTAACTTTAATTAGATCTTGTGGCACCACCTATATATCAGGAAGGGGAAAGACTAAGTTATCTCTAACAGATTCATGGGAGGCCAAAGCAAGCCTTGCCCCCCAGCTTTGGCAGGCATTTCTAAGGTATGTATATTAATCTTCAAGGAGCCCAGAGCATGTAGCTCCAAAAGAGGCCATTGAAAGACATGGAAAAGATGGAGGAACAAAGATGGAGTCAGGATTGTCAGCACTCCTATGACTTGTCACATCAATCCTATTAAGTGGGTATTATCATTCCTATATTTTACAGTTGAGAAATTGATTATTTTATTCTAAGGCATTAAGATTTGTACTCATATAAAAAGAGGAAAGACTTGAAGCCAGATTTATCAGCTTCTTAGGTTCATGCCCTAAATATCACATGCAAAACAACAACAGCCTAGGAAATGAACTCTGGAAGATAGGATCTAGTGATAGCTCTGAATTGAAAGTCTCTAGCTACATTTAATTAAGATAACATATATAGAGTACTTAGTTAGTGCTTGGTCCAAAGTAGTCTCTCAATAAATGATAGCTCTAATTATTACATAAAACCATCTCCACCTATTCCATACTGTTATCCTCAATTTCCCTCAAATTTCATAGTACACTTGGGATTGTCAAGTATACTCCTGAGGTTTTCTTACAGTCCCCACTTAAAATTACCACCTCTGCAACCTAAAGATCTAAAAGCAAGATCCAGAAGCAGGTATCTGATTGAGAAATATTAACTACCAGGAAATCCCATTCCAGGAAGCAGCCAATAGGTGAAAATGTCCTAAAGGAGACCTCGCTCACTTTTTATTAAAGTCTGCCTTGGGAAGCAGCTTAAAACATAGCCACTTTCACAGCATGTGTTTCATTTTGCCTACTGTAGACAGAGAATACAATTACAATAATACTGTGAGGCCATATGGAAGTGTGAGGTTAGGGCATACACATTTTGTAATGAGCCAGAGTTGACTGACAGGATCACTCAACAAGTGGACCACATTGGCACTGGGAGGGCTTGAGGCTAGGAAACATGAGCAAAGAGTGGATTTGATGTCAGTGAATGGATGGTAAAGGAAAGAGAAAAAGGACATGTGGGTTAGGAGACATCAAAAGGCAGAAGGAGCTGGGGGAGGAGCCACTGGGGGCTGCTCCTTGGTTGAGCCAAGGAGCCCATAAACTCCTGAAATTCAAGAACTTGGACCCAATCCAGAGGTGATCTTGCAGCTCAGGAGAGTTAGAAGGTTGCTGGGAAGAGTTTATTCGACTTAATTGTAGAGGTAAAGAGATGGGGGGAAAAATAATTCTAACAGTAGAGTATTTGGGAGCCTGGAAAATTTTTATAGTTGAGAGATGGATCATGACCTGAGCTGAAGGCAGATGCTTAACCAACTGAGCCACCCAAATGCCCTCTCAGTAATGTTTAGACACATTTTCCCTCTTTTTCTTGCTATTACCCTGCCCACTTTTGTCTTCCTGATATCATTCAGTTGCTCACCTCTAAGCAGGTCATCCAGATTTCTTCTCATCTCCCCAGATCCTACCAAGAGATTTTCCCTAGCAGGTGTGCCTTAAAACATTCCAATTTACAATGATCTCTCCATCTCTCTCTCTCTCTGCCAAATAAATAAATAAAAATCTTAAAAAAAAAAAAAGACTACTGAGCCCCTCACCATCCTCCACCCCACCAAGTCTTGTGTTTGGTTTCTTGATGATAATAGGAACAGGAGAGCTACCCTCTCTGGGGACAGATGTGCTTGCAGAGAACAGAAAAAGTTGTTCATGATATGTTGGTTTGGGTTTTTGCTTCTATTTTTTGTTTGGTTTGGTTTTTAACCTCTCCAGGTCAGCTCAGGACAAAAGTCAATTCAAATTCAAAGGTACTGCTGAACTTATCAGAACCATTTGTCTCCTTTGACTTTAAAAACCAGGCAGAACATGTTGCAAAATAAGATTTCCAGTCCTTCTGGCCCTTGCTCTTGCCAAGAATGCCCCATGACTGCCCTCTGAGAGGCAACAGCCCTTCAGATCATCAGGAAACACTGGAGCTTGCTAATAAAAAGAAAGTGATTTTCCATACAAAGTAAACAGATCCCTCCTGCACAACTAAAAAGACTTGGCTTCAGATGCGGGTGAAGGTTTGGGGTGGAGTTTTAATTTTCATATTACAGAAGCTCATTCTGAGCTTGAATTTTCACATTATTCTTCAAAGCACAACAGAACCCCCTGTCAGGATATATCCAGCAACTGCATTCTTGAAACAGCTATAAATTAGCTTGCCTTTCCTTTTCCCTCTTGAACTAGAGGCTCCTTTCAGGGACCCTGCAGAAACCCTTTAGGAAGCAACAAGTGAAGCTTAGGAGATCCGTTCTGTTATCTAGAAGGATCGTTCCTATAGAATCTGGTCTTCTTTAGTTGCCCACCCCCTCTAAACTGAAGCCTGCTCTTCAGGATCAACATATCATAATAGATTCTGAAACAAAAGAATCATCTCTCTGGGGCTGAATTGCTTTGTCATTGTGTAGCCGAGCAGGAGATTTCTACAGTAAAATTCTCCATGTGAATTAGAAGAAAAAAAGAGAGAATTCTTTTCCCCAACATCATCTTTTTATTTATGAAACACTTCTGAGCTTATTGGCAGAAAGGCACAATCTAATGCAAAATACAGGGTGGTCCATTTAAAACAGTCCCCTTGAACAGAGGATCGCTTTAAGTGTAACCCATTGTAAGTGGGTCACCAGATGTATTGTTATGTCAGTCCTTCCTGGCATTGTAAAAACAGGGAAGGCTTTCAGTGGTTGGGATTATATGTGGAAATACAAGGAGTCTGATTGGGCTTTAGAATTGTGAGAATAAAGGAATCTACCAGGATGCCTGATCATCAGGAAATAAAATACAAGTAAACAAATGGGAAACGTGTTCAATCTCAGTGCTAATATCTTTGTTGTCACAGGTAAGGTTTCTGGTTTTTATTTTGTTTTGTTTTGTTTTCTTAACCACCCTGATGGTTGGTTGTATTTGTATTGTATTACTCATTCAATAAATATTTATTGAGCATCTACCATGTAACAACACTTGACTGAATCCTGGGAATACGACAATAAAAAGACAAGGGCAATGCCTTCCAGAACCTATATTTTAGAGATGAGAGATAAACAGATATATACATGATGTGTTGCTGACATGATGTCAGATACTGATAATGTTTTGAAGAAAAGTTCAGAAAGCGAGGAGGGAAGGGAGGAGGGAGGAGAATTGGGGAAGTCCTCTTTAATAGAGTCACATTATAGCAGAGACCTGAAGGAAGTTAAAAGTTAAGCCACGCATGCATGTACTAAGCAGAGGAAATGGCAAATGCAAAGGTCCAGGGGTAAAGGTGTGCTTGGTGATTCCAGGAACAGCAAAGACAGAAGAGCCTATAAGGCAGGTCCCTGAGAGAGATGAGCTTCATTCAAGTCTTCCTAAGGTTAAAGGACAAAAGTGGAATAAGATAGAGCTTGGGTTGCTGTTATTTAACTGAAAGTAGAAGTTGAGGTAGAGAGACAACAATTAACCTACCTCCCATGTCCCTGAGCAAGCAGTTGCACAGGGAGGTATATGGGTAGTAGGGATGCAGAGGGTGAGCGAAGAGAGGGGAGACTTTTGCCTGCTAAAGCAAAGGGGCAGCCACTTTTCAATTGAAGACAAGGCAAGTGTCATGGCACCCTGTCCCAGGAGGTGGCCATTCCAGAGCCTGTACAATTACTCGATTGGCTTTAGTATGAAACTTGGCACTAGCTATGAGGTAATCAAAGTTAAACTGAAATAAACTATTTGTATCTTAGAAGCTTGCTATTGAGGTTTGAAAAAGGAAAAGGCATTTTATTCAGTCTTCCTTCTTCTTTCTCTCCCTCCACTTCCCCTAACCTGACTCATTGTCTTTCCAGAGCTGGGGAGTTCTCACTTCATTTTCAAAGTCAGTGCTGAAGGGTGCTGGAGAATGCTGGAGGGCAGAGAGGTGGGTCTCAGCCCCTTGGTGTGGCCCCCTAGACCAATGTTACTAAGGGTGAAATAAAAGGCCAGACTGGCAGGGACCTACTGCTTCATCCCAAACTTTAGGCCTCAAATGAGATGATTCTCTTTCCTTCCTGCTGGCCTTTGACTTCTGCCTTCGGGACCTTTTTCTGGTATTGTCTACAAGTTGTTCGTATATTCTATAAGGCATAAAGTCCCATTGTGGGATTTATGAGCTGAATTCAACTCCCAAAATTCGATCTGCCTCTTAACTTCCAGCTTTGCCCTGATCCACTCCATAGAAACAGAGAAGCAGAGAAACGTTAGCTTTTAAATTATTCATTTATTCAACAAACATTTGTTGAATACTTACAGCATGCTAGCCATTGCACCAGGTGCTGGGAACGAAATTGTGAACACAGATCTGACTTATGGACAGTGTGGGAGAAGGTACAGAAAAGATGGAAATTTCTTCCCCTTCCAAATCCACCTTTATCCCCTGATATTTATGAGGACCCCATTCAGAGCATCTCATCACAGCTCTCATTTCATAAATCACCCCTGAATGAAACCCCAAAGAATCCAGGATTTATTAACCAGGAAAACCTTTCTAGATCTTCAAATATAAATTAGACATCCCACACCCACGATTCTCTTTCTTGTGTGTTTGCTTCATGGCATTTATCACAATAAAGATTACAGTTTATTCGAGTACACGCTCATTTCACATCTGTCCTTGACCAAATTGAAAGTTATTTAAATCTGTTTTACTCCCCATAGTATCCCCAGGGCCTAGTACAGTGTTTGGCATGTATTAGGTGCCAAATAAATACTTGCTAGTTTAGTGAATGAGTGAACAGTTGAACAAATAAGTTGAGCCCTTCTTTTTTTTATCCCAATTTGCAGATACAGAATTTTTTTAAATTTTTTATTGTTCTGTTAATCACCATACATTACATCATTAGTTTTTGATGTAGTGTTCCATGATTCATTGTTTGTGCATAACACCCAGTGCTCCACGCAGAACGTGCCCTCTTTAATACCCATCACCAGGCTAACCCATCCCCCCACCCCCCTCCCTTCTAGAACCCTCAGTTTGTTTCAGAGTCCATCGTCTCTCATGGTTCATCTCCCCCTCCGATTTCCTCCCCTTCATTCTTCCCCTCCTGCTATCTTCTTCTTCTTTTTTTTTTCTTAACATATATTGCATTATTTGTTTCTCATTGGAAGAATTTGGAGTTAACAATAAAGATTAGAATGTATCTTTTATATATTTCTCTAAAGGAGGAATCACAGTCATCACATTTCCAGAGTACAAGCAATCCATCAGGGGCACCTGGCTGGCTCAGTCGGTTAAGCATCTGCCTTTGGCTCAGGTCATGATCTCAGGGTCCTGGGAATAAGCCCCATGTCCAGGATCCCTGCTCAGCGGAGAGTCTGCTTCTTCCTCTCCCTCTGCCGCTAGTCCCCACTCACCCCCTCTCGTGTGCGCGTGCTCTCTCTCTCTCTCATAAATAAATAAAAATCTTTAAAAAAAAAAAAAGCAATCCATCATAATTTCCTTCAGAAATAAAAATTTAAATATGCCTATTTGTAAACCGAGTTGCCAGGCCTCACCCTTCTTCCTATCAAAATGGGTTAAACCTGACTTGAATATCACACACCAGACCCCAGACCAGGGCCCATGTGAAGAGCACTCATCCGTCCTTAGCCAAAACTCTAATGTTCCACTCTAAACAATCTGGGCTCCTGTCTCCTTAAACAGCCTCTTCTGCAGCCAGGCCCTGAGGCCCCAGGATGTGCCCACGTTCCAGAGAGGGTTAGGATTTCTCATCAATCTCTGTCTAAACCCTGTTCTCAGATTAGCAACCACTGAAATGCAATCCCTGTGATGAGAAATGAATGGCGTGACCCATATGAAGTGTAGCCAATGAACTATCACTTCCCTGAGACCCATTGTCCCCAACTTCTCACCTCTCCCAGGCACAGCACATTGACTGAGAAAAGCCATTACTGTGTTCTCACTGCCAAGCATCCAGAAGGTGTGCAAAGGAGTCTTTCCTTCATAGCTTGCCATCTCTGCCCACATTTGGAATCCACAGAGGGCACAAAGGACAGTCTCCTGGAATAGAGAAAGTGTATGCACTTGGTTCTAGATAGCAGAGTTGAGACTCTTTTTCCCAGAGTGAAAATAAAAGAACAGGGTCTAGAAAAGATCAATTCTGTAACAATTTGTTATTTTATACTTTGTGCTCATTTATTTCTAGAATGTCATACTGTGGCATTTGAGGGTAGAGGAGAAAAGGGTTATCCGGTGTAGAATATGGGAATACAGAAGGGATCCAGAGATCACACAAGGCCTTGGGGTTGGTAAGGGCAGAGGTAACCTCTTTTAGATTATCCTTGATACAGTTATTCTACACTCTTGCATGGTGCTGAAGAGCTCAGAGATACAACTCTAACTGTGTAACCTCAGTAAAGTTACTTATATCCTTTATGCCTCAGTTTACTTTTATGTAAAATGGGAATAAAGGTGGTACTCAGGTTCTAGGAACATGATGAGGCTAAGTGAATTAATACATCTGAAGTGTTTATAGGGATGTTTAGGAAAGAGCAATAAATACTTGCTACTATTATTTATCATCAAAAGTATAAATCAGATGTTGAGTTGGAACCTTTCCAAAGTCAGTTCCACCTCTAAGATTCAAGTTTACAAGGGCCCCTTCTTCAGATACACATGTATTTTAAAAATCAAGGAATCTGTTGAGATGAATATTAAGCTTGGAAAAGAAACTCAATCTAAATAGAGATAGTCTTACCACCATTATAATTTTTACTATAGCATTTCTCTTGAATTGATATGTAAAATTCTTTGTGTATGTGTGCATATATACAGAAATAAAGGGCTCACACCTTTCATCAACTTAAACTCTAAAAATAAGAAAAGAAAATTTTTCTACAGGGTTTATTGAAACATAGTGTACAGACCAAAAAACAATCTAAAGTGTAAGTTACTTTTATGGTTAAGTTAATTACCATATGTGTTCTCCATATATAAGTAAACAAAAAAAAAGGAATTACATTGACAAAATTTCTTTTTTAAAAAAGATTTTTATTTATTTATTAGAGAGTGAGAGAGAGAGCGAGCATGAGTGGGGGACAGAAGCAGGTGGAGAAGGAGAAGCAGACTCCCCTCTGAGCAGGGAGCCTGACGTGGGGTTTGATCCCAGGACCCTGAGATCATGACCAGAGCTGAAGGCAGATGCTTAACTGACTGAGCCACCCAGGTGCCCCTACACTGACAAATTTCTGAAATGTCCTGAAATTAGTTAAATGGATTGTAAATACTTAAAAGACAATAGAAGCTTGCTAAATGCCTCCTTACTGCAGATTTGGAGGAATGATCTAATAATACACTGTAATAATAAAGAAGCGATGATAAATCTCCTGAAAACAAGTAGAGAGAGCCAAAGACCAAGGACAAGTCCAGGATTTGCCCAGCAGAGGGTTAGCAGTTCTTTTTGGACAACCATCTTATATAGTGAATCTTTGCCTGTGGCCTCTTACTAAAGGCCTGGGGCCTGGCAACTCTGGATTATCCTTTTCACTGTAGATCTATTTCTCCAAACCAGGAGTCAATGACAGTGGGATCATCTCAGGAGCGGTCTCCATGGCCAGTCCTCTTCAGAGTGGCCATTCCTCTTAAAAATAATCTGAAGAAACTTCTGACATTATATGTGAGTGGGACAAGGATTTTCTGGAGGGTGGAAAGAGAAAGCCATTACTCTTCCCCCAGACACAGGTGGGGAAACTACTAAATCAAGTTTAGGAAGCTCTACTTGCTAACTTAAAGTTTCGTTTGTATAGAAGGCAATATCTGAATCTATGTATGGGAATAGAATGATGTAAGTGTGTAATTAATGTAAACATAATATTTTCGGGTTCTTAGACATCATCATCATCTCTACAGATTCTCTCAAGAGCACAGACTTAGCGATCAAGCAGGCCTGGGTTCCCAACTATGTTCAGTCCTCTAACCAGCCACTAATCTTGGGCTATTCTTTTAAACTCTTCAAAGCTCAGTTTCCATACTTACGAAATATGGAATTTACATAAAAATATGTAAAACATCTATCTCACAGGGCTGTTGAAAAAGTTAAATAAAATCAAAGAGGTAAAGAACTCAGTTAGCATTTGCTAAGTGCTTAATACTACTATTACCCCAAGTTTGAAAGGAAATTCCAGAAGCCAAAGTGAGTAGGAGACAGAAAGAACTACTCCTCATGTAACTTTTGAGCCACGGAAAGGGCCAAAGGGCTAATATTCCAGAGATAGACTAACACTTCATGTCAAGAAATGGTAGCTTGACACAGAGCAACACCCAGAAGGGCCTAATGAACGGGACTCACAATGCCATTGGCTATTTCATTGCTAGGCGGGCCTGGCTCTCAAAATTTAAATTTCAGTTTTAACAGTAAGTATTGTCAGAGAACATCTGGCAGACACAGAGGGCCTGCTTGCCACATTCCTTTTTCCTTCTTGACAAATATTCCTAGAGGGGGTGAGAACCAGACATTCTTCCTTGACATCCTTTTGTTCTTCTTACAATAACCCATATCCTTTCTGTACACATATTTAAGGCAGCGGTGCAGAAAAATTGCAGCCTACTTATTCTTGCTAAGGTCCCAAGTGCAGGTGTTGGCTGCATTTCCAAGACACTCTTTTTAAAGAGTTCCTATCAAGAGACTGCCTAATTGCATTTTAGTGTATGACCTAAACATGTTACATGATTTAAAATTTTCTGATTATTTCCTGATCTCAGTAACTGAAGACACTCAGACACTGAAGACAGTTTTTGAGTATCTTCCAAGCTCGCCTCCTTTAGCCCACAGCCGGGGGTGGAGAGGATGGGGTACACCCAGCCATGCAGCATAGCTGAGTGGACAAGAAATGAGGCTCTGACATAGACCAGACCAGCTGGTAACCTTGTCAGTGAAAGGAGAATGGAGAGCAAGATCAAGGGCTACTGAGAAAGAGTCAGTCACTTCGTCAGTCACTCTGTGACTGACTTCTGTGGCTGAATCCAGAACAGGCAAACTGGGAAGCCCTGGTGGCCCATGTTTTCTGTTTTCTGTTACAGAGAAAAGGGAACAGAGAATGCCACCCGCAGGAAAAGAGAAAAATAAAGCATATGCTCAGAGAGAAGCCAGGGCTTGAGATGGAGAGGGTCTATTTCATGGGTTCCCAGGGGCTTTCTTATCTCTGGTCCCATCCTGAGGCCCAGCCTCACCCTTGAGTTTTATAAGGAATCCTTGCATCCATGTACTAAATGTTCCCCTTTTTGCCCAGCTAGACCACTGATCCAGTCTATTTCCCTACCTGCTGTTTCCCTTAGTGCCCTGGCCCTGCATTTTGTCCATGAGAAGGCACATTTCCCGTTTATAGCCCACATAGGATTAGACTACTTGAACTGAGTTTATATTTCCAGTTTTCGTGTGTCTAGCAAAGTTTCTGTCATTGGAAGGGGAAATGCTTCTTACTGCGTTCCTCAATTTCCGTAGAGAGGCAGAGATTTTCATTCTACTTCCAGGAGAGATCAGTAGGGGAAGGAAGGAAGGAGGACTTTGGGCCCTTTTCCATCTTACTCCTTCCCCACAAAGAGCAGTGACTTCCCTTGTTGAGTTTGGGGAAACTGATTGGATTCACAGAGCAACATTGTCTTCCTTCTTACTCTTGTTTCACTGTGGAAAGAAAGCGTAGGTGCCTGATGCCTGACAAACCTTTCTTGTCAGTCTTCTATCCTCCCTGGGTCAGGAGAGATTGTAGATGTCCTTGTATCTGTCTTGGCAAATATGAACCCTTCAGACCTGAGTCTCCCCTGGTCAGGGTGCAGTGGGGTGCACTGTGCTGGTGGGGGCAGTCAAGCCCCAAGATCTAGACTTGTGGGGTAGGGGGGAAATGGGGCATGAGAGGGAGTCTTATTTGGGCTCCTGGCTTGCTTCACACTTAATTACATTAATATTTCATCCTTGATTCCTGAGTCCATATCTAAATTGGCTAAACTATTTAGAGGAAAAAAAATATGGTTCGTCCCTCGGAATCCTCACCAGTCTTGAAGGTACTTTAAGGAATGTTGAGTTCCATAAAAGAAAGAAATAGCTAATTACAGAATAGGGTGTACTCATGAAGCCTCTGCTGAGTGATTGCCTATTAAAAGGTGGGCCATCTGCCAAGGTATCTTAGTTGTTCTCATTTATTTCCTAAACTATAAAAGTTAATATATTCCACCCAGTGACTGTAGTTGAAAATCTTCAAGTCTTCCTTGATTCCTTTTTTTCTCTCACTAACCACACCCTATCAGTTGCCAACTCCTGTTGATTTCACTTTCCCTGCATTTCCTCTGCTCCTATGGGCACTGCCTAAGCTCAGGCCATTTGATTTATAGTTTTACCTACCACGTAGCTGTCTGGTTATCTTCTCTGTCCCCAATCACTTGCTACATTGTGAAATAAACTGGTGAGTTAGTGCCCTGCTACAAACCTTAGGCAGCCCCTTTAGCTAATAGGAAAATCTGAATGTGTAAGACCTATCACAGTCTGCCCCAACTTACACATTTTAGCAACTTCATTTTCTTCCACCACACTCTCTCATTCCCCAGCATTTCTACATTACAGCCACTCTGGCCCGACTGGATGCCCTGGACAGATTCATATACTCACCATTTCTTAAATTCTGCACCTTGGTACATGCTATTAAATGCCCAGCCATTTCACTATGTCTAAAATACTCTTTCCCAGCCTCTCCATATTAAGAACAACCACTTATCCTTGGAATCTTATACAAAATTTATTTTTTAAAGATTTTATTTATTTATTTGAAAGAGAGTGAATGACTGAGAGAGAGAGAGAGCATGAGTGGAGAGGAGAGGGAGAAGCAGATTCCCTGCTGAGCAGGGAGCCCGATGTGGGGCTCAATCCCAAGACCCTGAAATCATGAGTTTAAATCAGATATGAGATAGCTGTGGTCCATGCTCCTCATTGCTATTCCCAAACCATTCTCCTCCCTCTCTCTCTTCCCTAGACATTCTCAGGATTGAATCTCATATAATTAAATCATATTGCCCATTATCCTTCATTGTGATGTCACCAACCAGCCCCTAGGATATATCTGTTTACTTCCCACTGGTTTTACCTCCTGGTTCACTTTCACTGTCTCCAATCCTGCTAACATCTCCATTCCTGGATGACTGCCATATACACAGTAGATGATTCAGTCCAACACTCTAGCCTCTCCATTTCTTGAACTCCTCTCTTCCAGTGATCTGGCCCTCCATACTGCTTCATTTATATGTTCATAACCCTAGACCTTGTCATTATCAATAATCCCTCCATAATCTCAATTTAATTCATTCCATTCTCTGACCATAACATCCATCTATCCCTTCATTTCCTCTAGTGACCCAATTCCAACTTCACCAGGATCTCAACCCAATGACCTATCTTTTCACTATCTCTAACCTTCTTGATATTCCCTCTCACCTCCTTACTTACTTCCTACCTGCAACTGGAGGGGATTCACCCATGAGTCTATTGAAAGTCAATCTCCTCACTCGCAAACGAGTTCCCATCTTTCTTAGTTTCTCAATGACATTGCTTTAACAATTCTTCCATTTCTTTTCCTAAATCACAAGTTCTCCCTCTCTACCAAATCTTTCCCATCAATGTATAAACACATAATTTATTTCTCCAATCTTAAAAACAAAAACAAAACCCTTCACTTGCCCTACTTCCCTTGCCTGATACTGCCTTGTTTACAAATTTCTAGCAAAACCCCTTGAACAAGTTGTCTATATCCATTCTCTATAATTCCTTTCCTCCCATAGTCACTTATAACTACTGCAATCCAATTTTTGTTCCTACCTGCTCCACCAAAACTGTTTGTCCTCAGTTTTCCTCTTACTTGACTTATTAGAAAGATTGGATACAATCAGTCCCTCTGTTCTTGATATCTTTTCTTCACATGACTTCCAGAACACCCCAATCTTGGTTTATTTTATTGGTCACTCCTTAGTCTCCCTTGCTGCTTTTGCCCTCTTCTTCCCAAGTTCTTAATGTTGACATGCTTTAGGGCTCACCCGTTGTTCTCTTCTCTATTCACCCTCATTCTTCTGGTAAACTCATTCCAATCACAACACTGAATACGATCTCTATGCTGATTTTCCACCTCCATCCCAGACTTCTCTCCTGAATGTCAGACTTGCATATTCACTCAGCTTCTCAACATCTTCACTTGGTGTCATCTGAAAATTCAGAAATGTTGAGTTTAAGCTCTTCTGATTCCTGATTTCTCACCATGAAAACTGGGTCACCACCCACTTTCCATACCTCAAATAATAACAACTATGTTCTTCTAGTGGTTCAGGTCAAAAATTTTAGACTTGGGGCACCTGGGTGGCTCAGTTGGTTGGGCGACTGCCTTCAGCTCGGGTCATGATCCTGGAGTCCCCAGATCGAGTCCTACATTGGGCTCCCTGCTCAGCGGGGAGTCTGCTTCTCTCTCTGACCCTCCCCCCTCTCATGGGCTCTCTCTCTCTCTCTCTCTCAAATAAATAAATAAAATAAAATAAAAAAGAACCCAAATTTAAAAAAAAAATTTAGACTCATCCTTGGCTTCTCTCTTCATTACACTCCCACACATACCATTCAGCAAGCCCAGTCAGCTTTCATTTCAAATATATCTACACTCCAAACATTTCTCACTGCTGTCAGTGCTACCACTCTGGTCTGAGCCACATTACTTTTCTCCTGAATTACTACAATATTCTCATTTAGGAATCAGCACAGTGTTTTTGTAAAGGGCCATATAGTAAATATTTTCTGCTTTACAAGCCATATAGTCATTGTGGCAACTACTCATCTCTGCTGTTATAATGCAAATGAGCACAACTGTGTTCCAATAAAAGTTTATTTACACAAAAGCAACAACCTGAATTTGGACCAGGAGTCATAGTTTACCAATTCCTGGTCTATCTGGTCTCCTTGCTTCCATCCATTGTTATCTGTTCTCAGGTCAAGAAAAGATCATGTCACTTCTCTGCTCAAAACTCTCAATAGTTCCCCTTCTGAATCAGAATAAAAGCCCCTTCCATAATCTTCAAGACCCTACATGATCTGGCCACAGCCATATCCCTAAATCTCATACCTTACTGCACTCTCTCCTTCATCCACCCTGCTACAGCTGCACTGACCTCCTCACTGGTTCCCAAATAAGCCAAGCATATTCAAGATTTGAGGCATTTGCACTGGCTGTCCCCTCTTCCTCCAGACATCCACATGGCCAATGTCCTCACCCTCTTCACTTCTTTGCTCAAATGTCACCTCATCAAGGAAGCCAATGCTAGCCACTATTTTCAATTACAGCCTTCCTTCATGACTCTCAATCCCCCCCTTATTCTTCTCTATTTTTCCCTTTTTTTCTCCAAAACTTACCTCTTTCTAACATAACAAATAATTTACTAATTTATATTTACTGCATTCCCCAAATCTCCTAGAATACAAACTCCACAAGGCCAGGGATTTTTGGATTTGGTTCCCTGGTGTATCCTGAGACCCTTAAGCCCTGGATGACACATAGTAGGTATTCAAAAAATGTTGGATGAATGGATTCTGTGTGGCATTCCTCAAATCGCAGAGATGTGTTGAGTCATTCTGGTCTCTCTATTACTTTAATTCTTTGTCCATACTTCTGTTCTAGTCCTTTTTGTACTGATTCATTACTATTTATTTATCTGTCTTTCCAATTACAGAGCCATGATCTTCTTGGACATTTTCTATATGTCTATTTGCCTGTCATATAGCAAAAGATCAGACCATGCCAACTTAATGAACCTACAAATGTACTGTATATGCATAGGTCTCTGTCACCAAATCACTAACTCTGCAAGTCAGTTATTATTTTTAAAGCCTCTCCTCAACCCCACTCTAGATACATCTATACACACACTCTACTAATTGAGATAATTTAAAACTATTTTTCACATATTTGCTTAATTAGCTTGCAGTGACCTCTGCAAAAACACTGGCCTCTGATGATTATAAGAGGTAGTTTTCTGGCATGGACACCAAAGCATCAAAGCGTCAGCTGGAACTAAAGAAAGCATAACACAACTGGTTTTAATTATACATGACAGGCAGCCGAATATATCTGACACAGGTCTTCTCCCCAATATATCACTCAAAGCAGGCCAGTTTCAGGAAATGGTAGAGATAGAAAAAAACAGGATTGGGCCAAAAATGTGTCCATAATACAAAGCAGATCATCTTTCACATGGATGACCTTATTCATTTTGTTTTATATTTTTATGATGGTCCCAAATCTATAAAATTGCTGACCCCTAAAGACTTGGCATGCTCCTATGCTGGTGTTTAGGAGTGGTGGCTCAGGTTCTCAGAAGAGGAGGTAGGTGAAGATTGCACCCATTCATGAATCACTACATAAACCAAGGGGTCCTCCAAAGTTCATCTAGAATTGCAGGCATGTTTGCAATTAATTCATCTGTGAAGTACAGGTGAGCACTTTCTACTTGTATTCAATATTCACAGAAGGATTAACTTCATCTATAACCTAGTTTGTTTCTTTGGATTTGTTGCCTACCAGGAAATGGGAGAGGATTAGGAGTTGCTTTGTTATGACGTACACACAATTTTAATGTATCTCTCTTATGAAATCCACCCTCTCACCTGATGAATCTATGGGATTTGGGTTGGCTATGCCCTTGGGTTGGCTCCTATTAGAAAAAGAGACCTCCTAATTAGACAGCATTTCACCTCAGAACCTAATTTCCTTGCTACAATCTCCTCCCAGATGCTTGATCCCTGAACTCACTGCCTTCTTGTTTCTGTGCATTTCCTAGTTCTTGTGAGCTTGAATTGTTTGATCACTGTTTTGACCAGTTTTACACATCCCAGTGCTCATGCAACTTCAGAAACCCTTGTTTTTTACCCACTGCTTTGCTCTGATTCATGTTTGATGCCAGAAACTTAGACTGCTCCTGAGTCTTTCTACTTGTAACATCACCTTTTATACTTTCAACAAAAGCTTGAATTTCTGCTGTACTAGGGCCTATGCCTATGACTGAGACTCTAATCATGAATGCTCCATTAAAGAGGTCAGAATTTAACAGAGGAAATATCAAGTAGCCTTGACTACAATGCCACATGACGAGGGCTGTGATATGTTAAGCACGGGGTATGAAGGTAGCACAGAGCGAGGGCACCTGACCCAGCACCTAGGGGCTGTGGGAGGCTTTCCTAGAGTCAGCAACATCTAAAGAGTCTGGGCCAGACAAAAAAGAATGAGAGATGTTCTATGCTAAGGAAGTAATATCTATAACTGCCATGAGCTGTAAATCATAGCTCCTTTAGGGAACTGAAGTAGTTAAGTACAGCTGCAGAGGATGTGGAAAATCTGAAGCTGCAGAGGGAAAGCAGGACTAGATCACAAAAGGTTTTATATGTCATTCTAAGGAGATGGGAATTCACCCCATTTGTGATGGGGAGTCATTGAAAGTTTATACATGACATAGTCAGATTTATATTTCAGAAAGACTGCCTCAGTGTGGAGAATGGATTTCACTATCTAGCTATTTCCCTGAAACAGGCCCATACTCTCACCTTCCCTACCTTATCTTTCTGTGGCTCTGAATAGCCCAGCTCCACACTTCTTTTCCCATCAGTATTCTCAAACAAAACTAATTATCAGAGTCAGTTTGAGACCTTATAAAAAATCCAGATTATATCTGAGCCCACTTCACAGAACTAGATTCTCATGGGGACAGGACCTGTCAACCTCTATTTTATAAAAGCTTCCCACATGATTCCAAGGCAGGTGGAATATGGACAGAATTGGGGGACTAACATAGACTCTCACTTGCACCACAACACAGATGTATCAATGAACATCAGCAGTGTGTTTGGCTTGTTGAATTAGATTGAAGATGCCCAGAGTAGGTCTCACTCTAAATGTCTTCCTTCTACACGATCTACACCTCTACTCCCAGGACTAGGAAAATCAGTCCTTACTTAAATCCTCTAGAACTTTCTCTTATTGTTTGTATAACACATCCAAACCTTAGCATGACCCATTAGACAATATGATCTGGCTCCAATGACCTCTCCTCTCCAGCCACTCTTCCCTTTACCTTGTACTTGTTATTAGCAGTATTGAGAGGGGATGTTAATGCAATGTACTACCCAACTTCTACTTTCTCAGTTAAGTTAGGATGGATATGGAGTTGGGAAATTGTGTAAAGCAGTAAAGGTCTGAAAACTATCTGAGGAGAATTGTAAAGTGACTTGACTTAGGAACATAAAGGGACTACTGGTCAACCTCCAAGACTCATCCGAGTTAAAGAACATATTTCTTGAACAACCATGTTATTTCCTCCAAAGCTCAAAAACCCAGGAGCAGAGAAAATTGATGATTTGTCAACTAGCATTTGAATATTGGCAAAACAGAAAGTCAAGAGGTAAGAGAATTAAGGGCGCTGGTATAAAAGAAAAAGAAAATTTCTGAAATGGGCCTTAAAAAAATAATTTGGCTAATTTGCTCCAAGGCACAGAGGATTAAAACACGAATGCCCTTGTTTTGCCATACTCAGTTTGTTTAGCAATGGCTTGCCATTTGATTTAGTTCTGGTCTTTGGCTTGTTCTCTAATGGTTTCAGCTCACATTCTGTTATGTTACCCTAGAGCATGGTGAGTAACACAACAGGTAGAAAGTGCCAGAGGCAAACTAAGTGACTTAATTTTCAAGGACATAAATAAAACTAACACACTAATCCTCTAACAAGGTAATAAATGTTTCATAATGATTGTTTTCCTCCTAAGTTAGACCTCTGACTTACAAGTATGATTTTTATGGTTATAGCATATCCATGCAGTAGACCTTCTTTACTTAAATTGATATTTTGTATCTCATACAAGACTCAATATATATCAAGATACAAATATATGTCAATACACAAATATGTATATTTTCAACATGAAGATATTGGAGTGCCTTAAATCAGTTATATTTAAACATTCTGCTAATAAAAATTAAATTACATTTTTTTAACGATTTTAGATTTTTTTTGAGGTGGGGAGGGGCAGAGGGAGAGGGAGAGAGAAGATCCTATGCCTAGCATGGAGCCTGATACAGGACACAATCTCACAAGCCTGAGATCATGACCTGAGCCAAAATTAAAAATTAGATGCTTAAACAACTGAGCCACTCAGGTGCCCCTAGATTATTTTTAATTAAATCAATGCCTTAAATTAATCCAGTTAGCTTAGTTTTCATGGTTTATCATTTCCCTTCTCTTTCCAATGTACATTCATATAAAGAAACAGGAGTGGCTGCAATGAAGCAAGAAGTGTTGGAGGCCAATGGCTAAAATTAGATTATCAAGGACATTTACTTACATGTTCACAGCTGAAATTTCAACATATAATATTTTCTCCTGAAAGGAGACACTTCCTCATCACTGAAATGTAGACTTCTGTTATCAAATTACATCCATATTACATCATTCGGTGGTGAAATTGACCCAAAATAGAAAGTGAAACCACATATACTTTTTCTGGGAAGAGAAAGGCTAAAGAAAAAATTAAGCAATGGATTTGTTTTCATAAGATTATTTTGACTGGTGCCTTCTTAATTCGGGTGAGATTTTTGTCTAAAAGTAGTAGTCCCAAAGAGGAATGAAATTGAATGTATCTAGCATGAGGGCAAAGAAAGGGGGTCTAGACTTTAACCCACACATCCTGGGATACTCCATAATGCAAATCTTCACAGAGCAAGGCAGTTTAGAATTTGTGAACATTGATCCCTTTTCTGTTTTTGTATACACTTGTACAGTTTAGGTGTATACAAGCAGTTCTTAAAACATTTTTCCTGATGTTTCACTCTACTTATCTTCCAGAAAATCCATCAAGTGTGTGCATGTCCTTATAAAATTAGTGGAAACTTGTACATACTACATCAATCATTTCCAGACAGGCCTTGCATCTCTTCTCTCCATACCCCATGAATTATGAGGAGAGGACCTCTGTCCCAAAGCACCCTGTGCAGTCCAGCCCTACATTCCCACCGCCGATCAGAAGTGTCCATCACTGTGCAATGCAAATATCCACACTGGGATGCACTGCTCTGGAAAGCCGTCCTGCTTCTCCTGGCCCAGCACCACCAGCCCACTCTTCCTAATGAGGCTCCAGAGGATGTCTATGTCCTGAGTCACACTGCTGTCAGAGAGATCGAAGAGACAGCCCTCCCAGGCCACGTTGTCCTTCAGTATGATGACACCATTTTCTTTCAGGCCAGCTCCGCACCAGGAAAGAAATGCAAGAACGTCTTTATCAGTCAGGTACCCTACAGATGAGGCCAAGTAGATGGGGGAACAGGATGAAATGGTGAGTGGGAGGAAGGAGAGTAGGAAGGTAAGAAAGACCACAAGGCTAAGAATAAGGAGACCATTTGTTCACTCATCCATGAATTATTTAATAGCCTGAATTGGTCTAGTTGCAGGGGACTTTGAGAATTTAAGTAAGAGGACAGGTATCCTCTCTGAGGAGGTTCCATGTCCCATCTATAAAATAGGTATTCAGGGCGCCTGGGTGGCTCAGTTGGTTAAGCGACTGCCTTCGGCTCAGGTCATGATCCTGGAGTCCCAGGATCGAGTCCTGCATCAGGCTTCCTGCTCAGCAGGGAGTCTGCTTCTCCCTCTGACCCTCTTCCCCCTCATGCTATCTCTCATTCTCTCTCTCTCAAATAAATAAATAAAATCTTTAAAAAAATAAATAAAATAAAATAGGTAGTCAACTAGCTAGTCTATCTACCTCACAGGCACAAAATAAACTATTGCCTAGCCCAAGAGTCCTTGCCATTGTCCCCGGACAACCTAATTTTGTCATCACTCCTCTGTGTGTCCTAGACACACACACTCAGACCAAATTCTAATTCATTGCTACCTCATTTCCTGGAAATTTAAATCTAAGACAGTCTAGTTCTGCCAATAAATGGGGATAAACTTTTTTTGACTCCACTTTTTAAAGTTTTTCAAGTATTTGGTTTTCTTCTTAGAGTTAAGTTGGTACTAAGGTATTCCATCATGGGAACTTTCAGGCTTGTAGCAGAGGATCCTAGGGGAGAGATTGGGAGTACCAGAGCTTTGGAGGTTTCTATGATTCCTAAGTCTAGCTAACTGCTCTAAGCACAACTACAACTATATCTCCTTTTACTTTACTCTTTTTGCTTCCTCTCCATAAATCCTCAAATTAGCCCCCGGTATTGTCTTCTCTATCTGGGAAGGGGAGAAAGGCAAATGTTAGACCATGTAGGACTAACCAGAGATCCACTGAATCCAGATGACATCATATCTGCCCAATGGGGGTGTAAATTCCTGCAGGCTGTGGCAGTGGTAGCTTTCTACCTTGTCCCCATTGACCTGCAGGTAGTTCTGGGCTTCCAGGAGGAACGATTCTGTCATGTCCACCAGTTCCATGCTGTTGAAAACCGGCAACAAGACATGCTTGCTGACCCTTCTTATCCCAGAGCCGCAATCCAAGGTGCAGTCTGTCCCAGCTCTCCCAGGGCCCTGCAGAAAGGTACCTTGTGGAACACTTCAAATACAGACATTGACCCTGAGTCTAGGATACTCCAATAACCTCTTTAAACCAACTTTATTTTGGTCAGTATCATGTAATAAAATGCACTATTTTAAATGTACCATTCAATGAGTTTGAACAAAGTATACAGGCATGTACCCACTACCATGATGAAGTTCTAGAACTTCCAGTTACCTTTTTCAAAAAATATCCAAATTTGCTAGTTTTCACTTTCTTTATTTTATCCAAATAAAGGTCTTCAAAAGAATTTCAAAGTAAGATTTTAAAAAATAATATCTTAGGTCTAAAAACTCGGTAATTTTCTCAAAGAAATGGGCCACTGAAAGCCCTTTAAAAAGAGAATTGTATTAATTGCAAATTCAGGTCAAGCCAACAGCTAAATGGACCTGCAGGGTAGCTTACTGTTTAAAAAAAGGAAGGAAGGAAGGAAGGAAAGAAGGAAGGAAGGAGAAAGGAGGAAGGAAGGAAGAAATAGAGGGAGGAAAGAAGAGGAGAGGAGAGGAGAAGAAGGGGAGGGGAGGAGGGGGGAGGAGGAGGGGAGAGGAAATGAAAGGAAAGAGAAAAGCAAAGCAGAGAGAGAGCCTTTCAGGCCAGAATTTTACTTCAAACCCAGCCCTGATGACACACAGCACAGTCACATGGATAGAAGGTGTTTGCAGCAAAGTCTCCTTGTCTCTTTTCTTGCTAGATATTGTCTTCTGCCTTTGTAAGAGAAACTACATGGTTTACTGGGCACAAATTCCCCCTTAAATTGTTTTTATAAAGTAGGTCTGTACACTAAATCAACTGGAGGTGAAGGATGGATAGATAGGTGGTGCAGGGGCAAATCAGCCAGTGAAAACTTTCTCAAACTTGCTTCTACATGAACAGACACTTCTCAAAAGAAGACATACAAATGGCTAACGGACACAAGAAAAAATGTTCATCATCATTAGCCATCAGGGAAATTCAAATCAAAACCACACTGAGACACCACATTACACCAGTTAGAATGGCAAAAATTGACAAGGCAAGAAACTTCAAATGTTGGAGAGGTTGTGGAGAAAAGAAAACCCTCTTACACTATTGGTGGGAATGCAAGTTGTTGCAGCCACTTTGGAAAACAGTGTGGAGGTGCCTCAAGATGTTAAAAATAGAGCTAGCTACCCTATGACCCAGCAATTGCACTACTGGGTATTTACCCCAAAGACACAGATGTAGTGAAAAGGAGGGCCATATGCACCCCAATGTTCATAGCAGCAATGTCCACAATAGTCAAGCTGTGGAAAGAGCCGAGATGCCCATCAACAGATGAATGGATAAAGATGTGGTCCAGATATACAATGGAATATTACTCAGCCATCAGAAAGGATGAATACCCAGCTTTTACATCAACATGGATGGGACTGGAGGAGATTATGCTAAGTGAAATAAGTCAAGCAGAGAAAGTCAATTATCATGTGGTTTCACTTATTTGTGGAACATAAGGAATAGCATGGAGGACATTAGGAGAAGGAAGGGAAAATGAAGGGGGGGAAATTGGAGGGAGAGATGAACCATGAGAGACGATGGACTCTAAGAAACAAACTGAGGGTTTTAGAGCAGAGGAGGGTGGGGAGATGGGTTAGCCCAGTGATGGGTCCTAAGGAAGGCATGTATTGAATGGAGCACTGGCTGTTATACACAAACAATGAATCGTGGAACACTACATCAAAACCTAATGATGTACTGTATGGTGACTAACATAACATAATAAAATTAAAAAAAAGAAAAAGAAAGAAGAAAAACACTTCCTTCTATAAAGTAACATACATAAACACAGACATATACATAGACACATAAATATATGACCAGCTGAAACTTTGAGATACATATTATTCAGTCTCTAAATATTATCTTGTCTAGATTACTTGGTCATAATTGGGATGACTGCTAAATATGTTTTGTGCTAGAAATTACAGTAATAAGATATTTATGTTGCCAATCAAGACCTTGAGAAACCTACTCTTGTTTTCACAGCAACTAAAGACTTTAAAAAAAACATTTGGCTGAGGACCAAGAGGTGATGTTTGAGCAGAAGGAAACAACAGAAATGCTGCTTTCTAGCCCACCCAAAAGGCCTTCTTTACAGCAATAAAGGCACAATGAAGAACAAAAACTGAAGCAATTGTAGCTTCTTTTCAAATGGAATCATAATATCCATGATTTATCAAGTGCTTATACATAGAGGCTCTTTGCATCTGTAATAATTATAATAATCAAAACAATTCTATCAAATAATGATTATTCCCAGGTTTGAAGCTGAGGAAACTTAGATTTCTAATACCACACAGCTAATGGCAGAATTAGGACTTGAACAGGGAACTGTGTGAATCCAAAAACAGTTCTACCTTAGTGTTGTCACCTCAAGTGCCCCCTCAGATTCGCTTGGTAGTATCTGTCTAATGCTATGTTGAAAAAAATTGTAAGGCTTCATTGAGACTCAATGAAGGAAAGAGTTCTGTGATTGACTAGTAATGTCTGCCATGAGTATGTGAAAGGGTAGTGGTGGTACATGTGCCATGGATTTGCCATTCCTACTTACACTATGTCACCTCCCTCATTCAGATATTATAATGTAAACTAAATCAGAAAAATTAAAAGGCCTAGGCTAAAGGTTTATGTTGTGAACACCATAAAGAAACACTTTTAAGTAAATCTGTAACATAAACAAGATGGGGAAAGTATAGGAAAATTCATTTAGGCTACTGAAAATGATGTTAGTAGAAATTTATATGCTCAATTAGAGATTATAACTACAAATTTTTCTTATCATTACTTGGCCTTAAAGTCTCTATGGATCATGTTGCTCGCATTATTGTAGCAAGTGGTCTTAGAATTAGAACCACAGAAAGATAAAGCAAAGAAGGCTCAGAGACCTGTGCCAGAGGAGTTTAGATGATAATAGCTGATCTCCTTTATCTCAATGAACTAAATAAACACAAAGCTGCTCTGGTTAATGGGAGGTAGGGCCTCACCCACTCACCCTCCCTATCATTCTCCCAATAAGACCTTGAAGGATCTCAGCAAAACCCTAGCGTTTTTAAAGCACTCATGTCTAATTTCCCTACTTTTTTAGACAAAGAAACCGAAGCTCAGAGAAGCGAAATGTTTGAAATAGAATTCCTTTGAAAATTCTCACCTTCTGATTTGTATTTTTCTCCAATTTAGATGTGTGATATTTGACTATAGTTACTTCTGTAACAATGGTTATTTAAAAATACATTAAGGTAACTTTTACCCTAATTCTGTATTCCACTAGCCTCTCACCACTGTTGCTTAGTTCTCTTTATTCTATTCCACTAATGTACTGGCACTGCCTCCCCTATCTTGGCACCGAATTTCTCTCTCTCTCATTCACATGCAGCTCCTCTGGGAAGGAGTATTTAAAGATGGATGTCAGGGACATCTCCTGCCTCTTGGATACCATGGCTGCCCCTACTGAAACCTGATGTCTTTCCATGAATGTGATTAGACCTACACACAATGTATGAATTCAAAACAAGATGTTTTGTTATTTTCTTTTTTTAATTGAAAAACACTTTTATTATATAATGACTTTGAAAAAATATTACAGTTGAATATTGTGCTTATTTTTTTATTATGTTCAGTTAGCCACTGTATAGTACATCATTAGTTTTTGATGTAGTGTTCAGTGATTCATTATTTGCATATAACACCCAGTGCTCATCACAACACATTTTGTTATTCTTTTTTTTCTTTTTTTAATAATAAAGATTTTTTCCCATTCCTTGATTTTTTTATTTTATTTTATTATGTTATGTTAGTCACCATACAATACATCATCAGTTTTTGATGTAGTGATCCACGATTCATTGTTTTCATATAACACCCAGTGCTCCATGCAGTACGTGCCCTCCTTAATACCCATCACCGGGCTAACCCATCCCCCCACAACCCCTCCCCTCTAAAACCCCCAGATTGTTTCTCAGAGTCCATAGTCTCTCATGGTTCATCTCCCCCTCTGATTTTCCCCCCTTCATTTTTCCCTTCCTTCTCCTAATGTCCTCCATGCTATTCCTTATGTTCCACAAATAAGTGAAACCACATGATAATTGACTTTCTCTGCTTGACTTATTTCACTTAACATAATCTCCTCCAGTCCCATCCACGTTGATGTAAAAGCTGGGTATTCATCCTTTCTGATGGCTGAGGAATATTCCATTGTATATATGGACCACATCTTCTTTATCCATTCGTCTGTTGAAGGGCATCTCGGCTCTTTCCACAGTTTGGCTATTGTGGACATTGCTGCTATGAACACTGGGGTGCATACGGCCCTTCTTTTCACTACATCTGTGTCTTTGGGTAAATACCCAGTAGTGCAATTGCTGGGTCATAGGGTAGCTAGCTCTATTTTTAACATCTTGAGGCACCTCCACAGTTTTCCAAAGTGGCTGCAACAACTTGCATTCCCACCAACAGTGTAAGAGGATTTTCTTTTCTCCACAACCTCTCCAACATTTGAAGTTTCTTGCCTTGTCAATTTTTGCCATTCTAACTGGTGTAATGTGGTGTCTCAGTGTGGTTTTGATTTGAATTTCCCTGATGGCTAATGATGATGAACATTTTTTCATGTGTCTGTTAGCCATTTGTATGTCTTCTTTGGAGAAGTGTCTGTTCATGTCTTCTGCTCAATTTTTTTTTTAAGATTTTATTTATTTATTTGACAGAGAGAGAGATAGTGAGAGCAGGAACACAAGCAGGGGAAGTGCGAGAAGGGAGAAGCAGACTTCCTGCCGAGCAGGGAGCCCGATGTGGGACTCTATCCCAGGACCCTGGGATCATGAGCTGAGCCGAAGGCAGACGCTTAACGACTGAGCCACCCAGGGGCCCTTCTTCTGCCCAATTTTTGGATTCTTTGTTTTTTGGGTGTTGAGTTTGAGAAGTTCTTTATAGATCTTGGATACCAGCCCTTTGTCTGTAATGTCATTTGCAAATATCTTCTCCCATTCTGTGGGTTGCCTCTTTGTTTTGTCGACTGTTTCCTTTGCTGTGCAAAAGCTTTTTATCTTGATGAAGTCCCAAAAGTTTATTTTTGCTTTTGTTTCATTAGCCTTTGGAGATGTATCTTGAAAGAAGTTGCTATGGACGATGTCAAAGAGGTTACTGCCGATGTTCTCCTCTAGGATTTTGATGGATTTCTGTCTCACATTGAGGTCTTTCATCCATTTTGAGTTTATCTTTGTGAATGGTGTTAGAGAATGGTCGAGTTTCCTTTTTCTGTGTATAGCTGTCCAATTTTCCCAGCACCATTTATTGAAGAGACTGTCTTTTTTCCATTGCATATTTTTTCCTGCTTTGTTAAAGATTATTTCACCATAGAGTTAAGGGTCCATATTTGGGCTCTTTATTCTGTTCCATTGGTCTATATGTCTGTTTTTGTGCCAGTACCATGCTGTCTTGGTGATCACTGCTTTGTAATATAGCTTGAAATTGGGCAATGTGATGCATCCAGGTTTGTTTTTCTTTTTCAACCTTTCCTTGGCGATTTGGGGTCCTTTCTGATTCCATACAAGTTTTAGGATTGTTTGTTCCAGCACTTTGAAAAATGTCATTGGAATTTTGATCGGGATGGCACTGAAGGTATAGATTGCTCTGGGTAGCATAGACATTTTAACAATGTTTATTCTTCCAATCCATAAGCATGGAATGTTTTTCCATCTTTTTGTGTCCTCTTCAATTTTTTTCATGAGTGTTCCATAGTTCCTAGAGTATAGACCTTTTGCCTCTTTGGTTAGGTTTATTCTGAGATATCTTATGGTTTTTGATGCTATTGTAAATGGGATCCTTTCTCTAATTTCTCTTTCTACAGTTGCATTGTTAGTGTATAAGAAAGCAACTGATTTCTGTGCATTGATTTTGTATCCTGCCATATTACTGAATTGCTATATGAGTTCTAGTAATTTGGGGGTGGAGTCTTTTGGGTTTTCCGCATAAAGTATCATGTCATCTGTGAAAAGAGAGAGTTTGACTTCTTCTTTGCCAATTTGAATACATTTTATTTCTTTTTGTTGTCTGATTGCTGTTGCCAGGACTTCTAGTACTATGTTGAACAATAGTGGTGAGAGTGGGCATCCTTGACGTGTTCCTGAACTTAAGGGAGAGGCACTCAGCTTTTCCCCATTGAGGATGATATTTGCTGTGGGTTTTTCATAGATGGATTTTATGAACTTGAGGAATATTCCCTCTATCCCTATACTCTGAAGAGTTTTAGTCAGGAAAGGATGCTGTATTTTGTCAAATGCTTTTTGTGCCTCAATTGAGAGGACCATATGGTTCTTCTCTCTCCTCTTATTAATGTGTTCTACCACATTGATTGATTTGCGAATGTTGAACCACCTTTGCATCCCGGGAATAAATCCCACTTGATCATGGTGGATGATCCTTTTAATGTATTGTTGGATCCTATTAGCTAGGATTTTGTTGAGGATTTTGGAATCCATATTCATCAGGGATATCAGTCTGAAATTCTCCTTTTTGATGGGGTCTTTGCCTGGTTTGGGGATTAAGGTAATGCTGGCCTCATACAATGAGTCTGGAAGCTTTCCTTCTGTTTCTGTTTTTTGAAACAGCTTCAGGAAAATAGGTACTATATCTTCTTTGAATGTTTGGTAGAATTCCCCCGGGAATCTATCAGGCCCTGGACTCTTGTTTTTTGGGAGGTTTTTGGTCACTGCTTCAATCTCGTTACTGGTTATTGGCCTATTCAAGTTGTCAATTTCTTCCTGTTTCAGTCTTGGCAGTTTCCAGGGGGGCATTCATTTAATCCAGATTGCTCAGTTTATTGGCATATAGTTGTTGATAATAATTTCTAATAATTGTTTCTATTTCCTTGGTGTTAGTCATGATCTCTCCCCTTTCATTCATAATTTTATTAATTTGGGTCCTTTCTCTTTTCTTTTGGATAAGTCTGGCCAGTGGTTTATTGATCTTATTAATTCTTTCAAAGAACCAACTTCTGGTTTCATTTATCTGATCTACTGTGTTTCTGGTTTCTAATTCATTGGTCTCTGCTCTAATCTTAATTATTTCTCTTCTAATGCATGGCTTAGGCATCACTTGTTGCCTTTTCTCTCGTTTTTTAAGGTGTACAGTTAATTGGTGAATTCGGGATTTTTCTATTTTTTTGAGTGAAGCTTGGATGGCTATGTATTTCCCCCTTAGGACTGCCTTTGCTATATCCCATAGGTTTTGGACCGATGTGTTTTCATTCTCACTGCTTTCCATGAATTGTTTAAGTTCTTCTTTGATTTCCTGGTTGACCCAAACATTTTTGAGCAGAGTGGTCTTTAGCTTCCAAGTGTTTTAATTTCTTCCAAATTTTTTCTTGTGATTGAGTTCCAATTTTAAAGCATTATGGTCTGAGAATATGCAGGGAATAATCTCAATCTTTTGGTATCGGTTGAGACCCGATTTGTAACCCAGTATGTGGTCTATTCTGGAGAAAGTTCCTTGTGCACTCGAGAAGAATGAGTATTCTGTTGTTTTAGGGTGCAATGTTCTGTATATATCTATGAGGTCCATCTGGTCCAGTGTGTCATTCAAAGCTCTTATTTCTTTGTTGATTTTCTGCTTAGATGATCTGTCTGTTGTTGAGAGTGAAGTACTGAAGTCTCCTACAATTAATGTATTGTTATCAATATGACTCTTTATTTTGGTTTACAGGTGGCTTATGTAGATGGCTGCTCCCATGTTGGGGGCATAGATATTTACAATTGTTAGGTCTTCTTGTTGGATAGACCCTTTAAGAATGATATAGTGTCCTTCTGTGTCTCTAACTACAGTTTTTAGTTTAAAATATAATTTGTCTGATATTAATAATTGCTACCCCAGCTTTCTTTTGAGGTCCGCTGGCATGGAAGATGGATCTCCATCCCTTCACTTTCAGTCTGGATGTATCTTTAGGTTCAAAAGGAGTGTCTTGTAGACAGCATATGGATGGGTCCTGTCTTTTTATCCAATCTGCAACCTTGTGCCGTTTTATGGGAGCATTTAGGCCATTCAGGTTGAGAATGATTATTGAAAGATATGAATTTATTGTCATCATGTTGCCTATGAAGACCTCGTTTTTATAGATTGTCCCTGTAAATTTCTTTTCTATATCACTCTTGGGGTCTTTCTCCTTTTATAGAATCCCCCTTAATATTTCTTGCAGGGCCGGCTTAGTGGTCACATATTCTTTCAGTTTCTGCTGGTCTTGGAAGCTCTTCGTCTCACCATCCATTCTGAATTGCAGCCTTGCCGAATAAAGTATTCTTGTCTGCATGTTCTTTTCATTTAGTACCTTGAATATGTCTTGCCAGGCCTTTCTGGCTTGCCAGGTCTCTGTGGATAGGTCTGACATTATTCTGATGTTCCTCCCTCTGAACATAAGGAATCTCTTCCCCCTTACTGCCCTTAAGATGGTTTCCTTGGTTCTAAGGTTTGCAAGTTTTACTATTACATGCCAGGGTGTTGGCCTGTTTTCCTTGATCTTGTCCTCTCTGCCTCTAGGACACGAATGTTTGTTTCATTCTCCAGATTAGGGAAGTTCTCTGCTACGATTTGCTCAAATATATCTTCTAGTCCTCTCTCTAAACGTTCCAATTATTCTGACATTGGAATGTTTCATGATGTCACTTATTTCTCTGATTCTATTTTCATGGATTCTGAGTTGTTTTTCCATGGCCTCCTCTTTTCCCTTTTTATCTATTAAATGGTCTTCCAGGTCACTAATTCATTCTTCTGCCTCACTTACCCTAGCTGTTAGATTATCTAGATTAGATTGGATCTCATTGATAGCATTTTTAAGTTCTGCCAATTCAGCTTTCATTTCTGCCCTTAGAGACTCTATGTTGCCATTAATCAATTTCTCCATTCTAGCTATTGTCTTCACAACTGTTAGCCTGAATTCCTTCTCCAACATCTTGGTTATATCTGAATCCATTTTTAAGTCAGTGGCATAAGTCATAATCCCTGAGTCTTTCCTATTTTGGGGGTTCCTCCTCCTAGTCATTCTGTTGAGGGTTGGTTGAGGGAATGTATAGAATCCAAATTATTGACCACAACCCAAGCAAGATGCACCTGTTTTCTAGGGACCTTAGGGTGCTAGCCTCTTGTCTCCCAACCTGTCTTCTGGGGGAGGGGCCTGCTACACTGTTCTCAGGCAGCACTGTTTGGGCAGAGTTGCCCTGTCCCCTGTGGTGGGGGATGGGCTCAGTGAAAACCAGTTTTTGGGGGCTTTTGTTCTCTGGCAGCTTTCCCTGGCAGCTTTCCCTGTCTCTTCCAAGAGTCAGAGCAGAAAAGAACGTTTCCAACCCTCTGCCTCAGAGCAAAGAGATTGCAGTCTGTTCTTCAGTGAGCTCTCCAGGCCACACTATCTCCGTTTCTGTCTGTGCTGCTATAAACTGCTGTCCTGGGTTGTGCGCCCCTCTTCAGTGCTCCCAGTCCTCACCTCCAGGTTGGGGTATGTCTCTGCCCTTTGTGCTTCTAAAGCCACTAGCCGCCCCCAGTTCGCCTGGCAGCCCAGCCACTCCAGGGTTCCGTCTGGGGAGCTGCCCTAAAGTCCTTTCCCCACCGCTACCAGTCTGCAAGTCTGTGCCCTGTCACCAGTGTGGGAGGCTATTGTTCACTGATAGCTGATGGCCAGGCTCCCTCCCCCTGCTGTTTATCCTCTGATACCTGCCTGAGGAATCACGGCTCCCCCTTCGTACCTCGAAACCAACTGCCTGTAATATTCTGTTTGTAGAGATCTAGATCTATCTTCTTACATCTCAGGCTTATTTTGTGGGTGTTCAGAGTGGTCTGGTAGACATCCAGCTCAATTCTGGGGCTGGCTGGAATAGGGCACCCTACTCCTCTTCCATCTTTTCCCATTTTGTTAGTTTCATTGACACTTATGATGCTTTCTTCCTACGTATGGATTAATATAAAATAGCAAAATTCTCTTAGGAATTTCATTTTAGTTTTGATTCTGCCTATATATTTTGTTTTGAAGAAGATCATTTTAAGTTCATCTAGTGGAACTTAAAACTAAAAGGAAAGTGTTAAATGCCACTGTATAAAAACCATGAAATAGAACAAGTCAGACCTAGAGCTGCAAGAGGTCAAAAGATAAATACCATCAAATACTGGTCACTTTTTATAAATTGCTGCTTTTAGAAAGCTAAAACTGAGGAAAGTTATCGGCCATGCCATTGACATCATCTTGGTATCATTTGTTTATTTGCTAAAGTAAACATATTTGTAACAAGTTTAAAAACCTTTTCCCACTGTCCTGTGTCACTAAGTGGTGAAAGGAAAACAAAACTTTAAATTAAACAATCTGCCTTTCCCCAGTTGACATAAGGATAAATCATGTCAGATACTCATTCCCTAGCTCCTTGTACCTTGACCTGGTTACTAATTTAGCAGATTATTAAGGTCAAAGGACCAAAATATCATTTCTTAAAAAAGACTGTTTGTACTTAGTTAGAGGTCATGGTTTCACAATGAGCCTTGTCTACTAAGAAGGACTCCTTATATTTGTTTGAAAAGAGCAGGTTTTTCTTTTCCAACATAAATATGCAAGCATAAGGCTGTTTCCTTTCCCAGGTCCATGGGCGTGTGCATGGGCTCTGTCTGACCAGCATCCTTGTGGTCAGCTTGGCATTCCACATGGAGTGACAAGACAGCTGGATTACTAACTAAGCTTCTTAAATGCACTGGGATCAAAGTCGGCCTCACCACAAGGCAAGCAGGAGGGATTACTTTCGGCCAGGCTGGAGGAGAACTGAGGTCTGTGGTACACACACACACACACGCCCACACACACACACGCACACACACCCACACACACACACACACACACACACAAAGCAAGGATTTTTCCGCTTCATGAGACAAATGGGAAAAAAAAATATGTTCTGGTTAAGAATAAAGAGTTTGGTGTCAGAAGACCTGGTTGGGCTTTAAGTCCCAGCTCTCTCTTACCACCTGCATCACCTTTGCAACTTATTTAACATCTCCAAACCTCAGTTTCCACAACGCAAAAAAACAAGGATAATAATAGTACTGCCCTTCTAGAATTCTTGTGAAACATAATCAAGACAATACTTCTAAAGTGCTTAGCAGATTGACTATCTCAGAAAAACCTCTCCATGAAATCAGTCAGCAATACTGATTAGAAATATTCCAGGTTTCCCTGATCTATAAACAGCCATGGCCATCATCTTCAGCCTTATAGTCCTTTGTAGCTACAGCTGATGCTCACACACGTCGGCCCCAGTGGGTGCCCCATCCTGATCCAATTCTTTCTGCTCGGGCACTTGGTGCTCCAGGGAGGTTGGATACGAAGTGAACCTCACCTCAACACTAGGGATATTCTTAAGAGTGTGCTTCTAAGGAAGTTGACAACCTAACCCAAATATTTATAATGTTTCTTTTTTTTTACATTTTTTATTTAAATTCAATTAATTAACATATAATGTATTATTGGTTTCAGAGGTACAGGCCTATGATTCATCAGTCTTATATAATACCCAGTGCTTTTATCAGAATAAAATGGGCTCCAAATTTCCAATAGATGACTTCAAAATGATTTGGGATGAAACTTGTTTGCCAATTAAAACTTTGTCTTTAGTAGGACCAACAGCAGCTTTATTGTTTCAGCAGCTCTATTAAGTTTATTCTAACAACTAAATAAAGTTTCTTAAACTGTAATGAATGCATTTTATGAAAGCCTGTTATTATTAGTAGTAGAAATAAAGTAGATTTATTGGGTGATAATTATTTACAACAAAACAAGCACTTGATACATATCTAATTTGATCTTCACATTATCCTGAGGTAGGTTCTATGGTTATGCCCTAGTCACAGGTGAGAAAACTGAGACTTAGAGCATTTAAGAAACAATTCCAAGGTTGCTTATACCCTAAGTAGAAGAACCTAATGACTCTGAAGCCCAGGATTTTGGCCACTACACTATACAGTCTGTCTCCATATGATGGGGAAGCAAGGAAATAGTTTCACCCAAGACCAGAGCTACAAAGAGATCATATTCTTTCAAGGCAAAGTCTGCACTATGTATTTAATAATATGAAGAGATTCTACTGTACTTATTATTTTAAAACCAAACACAAGCATGCATTTCCTTACTATATTAAATTTGTATTACAGGAAATCAATAAATCGCCCCAGGATCCCAAATAGCATGATCGCTCATCAATCATTTGGGTGTCAACTGTTTCATCTGTGAGACTCTAAAAAGAGATGTCTTCTTAATCCCCAAATTATTATATTAGCACTGCTAGTTCACCTTCCTCTGAAGCATGAGAGATTAGCTGGTACTAGGATGATGAAATGCCAAGTGGTTTGATGCAACCCATCCTTTCTGAGTATCTTAAAACAGGCTTTCAGGCTAAACTCTTGACTGAGTTATATGTCTTCAATATGACTTAAATGACAACACAGAAACATGTGAGCTCAATGTTTGCAATGACTTTGCTTCCTTATCAAGCTGCAGTTGAATAACTCACCCCAACAAATTTCCTAAGAAATTCCTGAGAAGCCCGGATATCTGGGTTAGACAGTTCAGTGAAATTTCCCATCATCTCTTCTGTAGCAGGTACTTCTTGGTAGAAAAGTTTAGCTCTGGCATAGACCTGCATCTCACCATTGATGACTTGACTTGTTAATGCATACAATTTCACTGCAAATGAAATATTATTAACATTTATTAATATTAATATGACAGGACAAATTAAAACTTATCATATATTGAATTGCTTCTTAGAAGTCTCTGAATTTCTGCTGTGGAGGAAAGGCATAGTCAGAAGATCTGGGTTTGAGTTCTGGTTCAGTGACTTACTCATTATGGAACCTTAGGAAAACTTCTTAACCCCTCCGATCTTCAGGTATTTCATGCATAGTGGCATTTTCATGACTTACTAACTCTATAGTTTAATGAAACTTTAGCTTCTTACTGTATTTTTTAAAAGTTTAACAGCATTTGCTATACTAGAACGAAGAACGTCACAAGTTTCATGGTGAGTTTTATCTTTGAGCTCCAAATGTTTTATGAGAATTTAATCATTAGTCCTTACTTCTAATCACAAGTTACATTCAGGGTAGCTATTTTTTTTTCACCAATTTTTCAAGCAACTCATACTGAACTATCTCTTTGTACCAACATTACAGAAGATGTGCTTGAGATCTTTCTTCTGAAAATAAAATAATAAAAAAAGATGAAAAGATTTATCGAGCAACTATCTATACCAGCTAGTGTGTTACACACATTCATATATACTATGTCACTTCATTATTTAAGAAACCATATGAGATATTATTTTAAGACATTTATTTTTAGAAAAACATACATTCCAATTTCTGAAGAGTAAATGTGGATGCATGTGGGTTTTTTGTAGATGAAAATGCACCTCTTCAGATATGAAATCTTTTCATTAGAAGACATTCAGGAGGAAATGATAGAGAGTGGATGAAAGGAAGGAATTTCTGTTTCAAGACTGTAGGCTGAATACATGCATTTGTCTTCCTTTTTTCCTCATATTCCCCCCAAATTGTTTTAATAAACTCAACACATAACAGTGAAGAAAATGAGAGGGGAGCCCCTGATGGATTCATGATTTCAACAAATGTCTGGAAGAAAAAAGCAGATGGAACAAAGCTAAAAGGTTTTGCAGCCTTGGATAGATGCAAAAGGAAATAAGAGTTAATCAAAAATCTCTCTACAAGGCAACCAGGGAGAAGACAAATGCACCTCCCAAGAGCAACAGGCAGCACAGCTATAATCCTGGGTGTGGGAGTGTCTTCTCTAAAAAAATTGTTTTAACTTAATTGCCTAAGGAGACCTAAAGCAGTTAGTGTTAGGATCCTGGAATACTACTCATTTTACCATATAGATGACTCCAAGCCTCTCATCTGCTCACACAGATCAGAGTATGGTCAGATCTACCTGCACATGTACAGCTCCTTGTCATCTTTTCTATTCAGGGAAGACATATTTAACAGAGGAAACCTTCCCCATTACCTAGAATCATTGAACCTGTCCTTTATTCCTAACTATGGATAAAAAATGATTTCCAAACACATGGGGGTAAAACAGCAGTCTGAAAGAAAAAGATAGAGATAAAGTATTAGAAATGACCCCAAAGGAAATAGAAATAGTTCAGGAAATGGACGAGAATTTAAAACAAAGCTAAACAGAAAAAATATATCCTTGGAGAGATATGAGAACTGGTGCATCCATAAATCAAAAATAAGATTCCAAGAAAGTGATAATTTGAAGAATAACAAAGAATTCTTAGAAATTAAAGTTTTGATTACCAAAAACTTTGGAATAGAACATTGAATAAATGTGTCAGAACATAATAAAAAGCAGATATGAAAAACTGAGATAAATAGATTAGAGTTATAAAGACAATTCAGGAGGCCCAAACATCAAGCCAATTAGGAATCTCAATAACCAAGAAATGGAAGGAAGAAAATTATTGAAGAAATAATAGAAGAAAATTCCCCAGAGCTGAAAGTGATTGTAGGGTCCAACAAGTACTGAGCAGCATGGATTTAAAATAATAATAATAATAATAATAATAATAATAAATTAAGTAAAAGCCACATTTACACAAATCCTTAGGAAATTTCAAAACACAAAGAGTAAGAATCCTAAAAGTAGAAGATCCTAAAGCTATTTAGAACGAAAAAGGTGACTGACCCTCAAGGACGGTTGCCAGATTTAGCAAATAAAAATATGAGACAAGCAATTAGTTTTGAATTTCATATAAACAATAAAGATTTCTTAGTATATGTATACTTGAAATGTTGTATATTGCACAGGGCATACTTATAAAAAAATATTTGTTGATCCTTTTAAATTCAAATTTATCTGGAGTTTTATATTTTATCTGGCAAATATATTCAAAGGACTAGAATCAGGCTTATAACATAGATCTCATCAGAGCAGTGGGTGTTATATGCAACTAATGAATCATTGAATACTACATCAAAAACTAATGATGTACTATACGGTGGCTAACTGAAAATAATAGAAAAAGAAAGAAAGAAAGAAAGAAAGAAAGAAAGAAAGAAAGAAAGAAAGAAAGAAAGAAAGAAAGAGAAAGAAAGACTAGAAAACAGGGGCACCTGGCTGGCTCAGTCAGTAGCACGTGACTCTTGATCTGGGGATTGTGAGCTCAAGCCCCATATTGGGTGTAGAGATTCCTTAAAAATAAAATCTTTAAGAAAAAAATAAACACTAGAAAACAAAGAAGCAATGTCATCAATATTCTGAGAGAAAATGATTTTGAACCTAAAACTTAATACCCAGTCAAACTGTGAAAGAATATTTACCCACCATGGATTCATGCTTCAGAAGTTTCTTGAAGCTATATTCCAAACCAATAAGGGTTAAAATCAAGAGAAGATATGTGTCAAAAGATAATGAAATTAACCCAGGAATCCAATGAAAAGAAATCCCAAAATGACAGATACTTATCAGATCTAGAAAGAAATCAGTCTTTATTACAACAGAAACTATAGGCTTCAGAAACATAAGTTCATCCAGAAGTAGAATGAATTGGATTCTAGGCAATAGAGTAAGTAAGAATCAAAGAGATGTTAGTGATATCCTAAAGAAGATTTTTTTTTTATCTCAAGCGTCACAAATAAAAGACAGGTGAAAGCTCCAAGCAAAATATATAACAGTACAAAAATGTTATGATCAGGATATAAAGCAAATCAAAATAGACATAATTTTCAGTAGAAAGAGTATAAGAAAAGAGAATCTATTTAACCTTAACTAGAATCATTTTTCATCAGGTAACACCACAGTTGCGAAATTGGACTAATGCACTGCTTGGCTCTTGATTGAATAACAATTACATAGTCCCAAATTTTGATTCTAAAAGTTAAAAATCCAACAAACACCATTTATAATGTTTCATCATAATACATTCCATCTGTGGAGTTACACCGGTATTTTCCAACTCAAAGACATCGGAGCCAATTTTTGGACCCTTGAATGGTCCTGAGTTTCCTGAAAGGGATATAAGAATCATTTCCAATGTATATTTTCTAGAGACTAACAATATTATATACTATAGCTCCATATATATTAACTGTTATAGATTGTTTTTTAATATAAATCTTTTAAAAGTATTAAATATATAGATGCCTTTTTGCCATTTTATACACATACTAACAACTGACTGAGAAAATACATTAAAAGGAGAGTCCTCAGGTTCAAAACATTGGGAACCACTACCCTACACCAATCTCTCTCCCCTAACACTTAGTAAAGTATTGTGTAAACAGCAGGTGGCTCAATAAATTCTACAGGGATGACAAAAATCAAGTATAGCCATCCCAGTAACACATGAGTGCTCCAAATTCTTCTATATGTCTCAGAAAACCAAGCTAAGAAATCACAGCTCATAGAGTCTTCCCCAAGTTGCATGCTGCCCAGGATCACAAGCAAGCCACAGGCCAGTACTCTCGTTGATCCAACCAAAGCAGCAAAGCAGCCACACTCATCATCACCTGCTTAAGTCAACTAGTTGGTGAAGTCTATTAAAACCCTTAATCTGGAAATGGGAATGGTCCATTATGCCAGCAACATTTAGACCACAAATGAATGCCAAGCCCAGCAGGGGTCAGACTCAATGGGTAGGTTTTTATGGTTATGGGCTTGAGTTCTCATTTTCACCTAATTGACAGGAGCATTTCACTAAAACGATATATGAGGTGTCATGGCAAGCCCCAGGTTCTCCTTTCTTGATAACTCCCGCAATGGTGCAAGTTGACTCAGATAAGGTAATCAGTCATCAGCCTGTGCTTTTTTATTATAGAAATACATCTAGCAGCTCATTCTTGTAGGATTGCAATGCCTCTGTGAAATTTGGGGTAGTCTAAGACAGAGTTCTTGATAGAGTTCTAGTCGTTCTTGATATAATATGGTACTTATGTCTTGTCCTACATTATGGGCTGAACTCCCAAGACCCTTGCAATGGTTTACTTGTTACAAAAAGGAAAGTAGTACATAAGGTGATTTGCCCTGAAGAAGAATTTGGATCTTGTGAACTCTCTAAGGAAAATTTTGTTAAACGCTAAGCACTTATGTCTGCTGAGTATCTTCTTGTCTTTTTCTTTCCATTTCCTTCCTTTTTTGTATTTCTAAATGGTTGGTTGAGGTTATTTTACACTTCGTTTCAGATGTTAAAACTGTTTGTCAACTGAAAAGTGATCTGAGAGGATAGGTAGGTTAAGTTTAGACATTTAGTTTGAAATGATTTGAGATAGGATATTAGATCATGTTAGCCTTTTATTTATTATTTTTTTTTAAAAAGCCCAATTAGGAGATGGCTTTATGAAGGGTAAGACCTTCCATAAAAGAGATTTGCAAATGAGCACTTCCCAATATAGCCATTAAAGAATTAATGGTAAAAATGGAAAGAAGGAAGGAAGGAAAGAAAGAAGGGAGGGAGGGAGGGAGAAAGTATCTAGGTACCATGGAATATTATTCAACCAATAAAAAGAAGGAAATCCTTCATTTATGACAACATAGATGGACCCTGAGGGCATTATGCTAAGTGATATAAGTTAGACAGGGAAAGATAAACACCTTATATGTGGAATCATTAAAAAAGTGAACTCATTTCTATTTTTTTCACTAGCAGGGGAGAGTGGGAAGTAAAACTTTATCAGTGTTTCTGGTGGAATCCAAAGGTCTGGTGTGTCATAATACTAGAATACTTGTCATTATCAAGTCTTGGAATTGCCCTGAGGGGCCCTCTAAGTTTGATTTGCTCCCTGAATGCTTTAGGTGTCTGGTGTTTTTTATCTCTAAAATAATGCACTACCTACCTTGAAAGTTTTAGAGGGCTTCTTCTTTTTCAGCTGAGGGCTAATTCAGTTGTTCCTAATTCTTTCCAGGTTTGAACACAAATGAGGTGACCAAAGGGAGGGCAGGAGGGACAGCACACTTTCCCCACTTCAGCAAGGATCTACCACCCCACGTCACATTCCCTACCCACTTGGCTGAACGTCTTCCCAACTCTCTATTCCTACTTGAGCATTCCACCTCACCTATTATCAAATTTTAGAAGTCTAGAAGTCAGGCCAAGATAGTAGGGACAGATTTCTCGTGGGGAGATTTGCATCGGAAGAGTCAGACACTGATTCAGCAGTCACCCACATGTCCTGTGCACCTCTGCTGCGTCCTGTGGGGGTCGCTATCACTCTATTTCTATATTCCACAAAAAATCTCTCTGTAGGTCTCTCTCCTACACTGAATTATTCAGGATAAGTCTGTATCTTACTTGTTTTTGCAACCCAGCACTTACCATTATCTTAACACATAGTTGGCCTCTTTCCACAGACTAAATGAATATTGTCTCACTTTTTGTTCTTTTAATAGCATACAAGTTCAACAAAGTAGAGAGTGGCTAGAGGGAAAAGCTGACATAAGTGACACAAGTTACACTTTTCAAATAGTTTATAAGATATCTATCCTCCTAACTAGGCATACCCATATAATAAAAAAATAGTAACTACCATTGATCAAACATGGATGTATGCACTACCAATGCTTAGTGTTCATATCTAACAGAATAGGTAAGATGGATATTATTACTATGGAAGAACACAAGACAGCAAGAGGTTACCTAAATTACCCAAGATCGAGTAGCTAGTGAGGACACAACTGGAATTTAAACCCAGGTCTATTTAAATCCAAAACCCATATCTCATCCTTCTCATGCCATGTGTGTATCTAAAAGCCTGCTAAATAAAAAAGGAAGTTATCTGGTTCTCCACTTCTTTAAACCAAAATAATCTTACAGCATCTGCATTGCAAAAGTAATGGCAAACGGGGGGAAGAGCAAGATGGCAGAGGAGTAGGAGACCTAAATTTCATCTGGTCCCAGGAATTCAGCTGGATAGGGATCAAACCATTCTGAACACCTACAAACTCAACAGGAGATCAAAGAAAAGAATAGCAAAACTCTCTGAACAGAAAAGCGGCCACTTTCTGGAAGGTAGGACATGAGGAGAAGTGACTCTGAGGTGATATTTGGGAGGCTAGATGGCGGGGGGAGGGGACCTCCATCAGCTGCTTCTGGCAAATGATAGAGAGCGGAGCACAAAATTGGAACTTTTAGAAGTCAGCTCTGCTGAGGGACGTCGCTCCAGTGGCTAAGCAGAGGGTGGAACCCTCACTGGGACAGTGTGGTCTCAGGACCCTCAGGGTCACAAAAAGGTCAGGGGTGCCTGAGTGCGGCAGAGCTCCCAGGTATCGGAGCAGGGAAGCCGGCTGCAAAGATGAAGCCAAGGAGCAGGCTCTCAGCTCGGGGTTGCCATAAACCATGATCCGCGGCACAGTCAGGCCTCTGCTTTTCCAGCAGGGACCCAACAAGCGACAAATCTGGGGAGACTCCCCTTCCTCCCCTGGGAGGAGCAGTGCTAGTGCACCACAGGGATCTGCTGGGTTTGGAGACTCTACACAGGGTCGGGTGCCAGAGATAGAAATGCTTGGTCACAGGCCGGGTGAGCATGGAGTGTGGCCGGAGACCGGGGAGATGGGAGTGATTGACTGCTTTTCTCTGGGGGCGCACTGAGGAGCAGGGCCCAAGTTCTCGGCTCCTCCAGGACGGAGATTGGGAGGCCGCCATTTTCACTCTCGTCCTTCAATGCTGTAAGGAAAGCTTGCAGGGAACAAAAGCTAAGGAGAGCAAAACCAAGCAGATTACTTAGCCCGGACCAGCAAGGGCAGGGCAATTCCGCCTCCAGCAAAGACATCTGAGAACCACGGCAACAGGCCCCTCCCCCAGAAGATCAGCAAGAACAGCCAGCCAAGACCAAGTTTACTGAGCAATGAGAATGGCAGAATTCCAGCGCTAGGGGAATACTGCACATAGAATTCATTTCTTTTTTCCTATGATTCTTTAGTCTTTCAAAGTTAAATTTTTTTTAACTTTCCTTTTCTTTTTTTTGAATTTTTCTTTTTCCCTTTTTCAACCAACATCTTATCAATCCTTTTTTTAAAAAATCTTTTTTATTTTTCATATTTACAGTCATATTCTATCCCTTCATAGTAGTTACCCTTATTTTTGGTATATATATAAGTTGTTCTCTCTTTAAAATTTTGGGATAGTTTCTTCTAACAGACCAAAATATACCCTAAATCTCTAGTGTATGGCTTTATTCTAGTCTCCCGCCAGATCACATTCTTTCCCTCTTTTTTTTTTAATTCCTCTTCTTTTGTCAACCAACTTCTTATCTTATCAATTCCTTTTATAAAATCTTTTATAATTTTCATCTTTACAGTCACATTCCATCCCTTCATCGTACTTACCCTTATTTTTGAACATACATAAGTTTTCCTTTCTTTAAAATTTGGGAGGCACTTTTCTTCTAAGAGACCAAAATATGCCCAAAATCTAGTGTGTGGCACTGATCTATGCAACAGCCTGATCATATTTGATCATATTCTGGTGTTTGTTTGTTTGTTTGTTTGTTTTCTTTTTTCTTTCCTTCCCTTTCTTTTCTCCTGGTTTCAGGTCTCTTCTGATTTGTTTAGTGTATATTTTTCTGAGGTTGTTGTTACCCTGTTAGCATTTGTTCTCTCATTCATCTATTCCCCTCTGGACAAAATGACAAGACAGAAAAAAGTCACCTCAACGAAAAGTACAAGAGGCAGTACCAACTGCCAGGGACCTAATCAATATGGACATTAATCTTACTAATGTAAGATGTCAAAGCTAGAGTTCAGAATGACGATTTTAAAGATACTAGCTGGGCTTGAAGAAAGCATGGAAGATATTAGAGAACCCATTTCTGGAGAAATAAAAGAACTAAAATCTAACCAAGTCGAAATCAAAAAAGCTATTAATGAGGTGCAATCAAAAAGGGAGGCTCTAACTGCTAGGATAAATGAGGCAGAAGAGAGAATTAGTGATATAGAAGACCAAATGATGGAAAATAAAGAAGCTGAGAAAAGGAGAGCTAAACAACTACTGGATCACGAGGGCAGAATTTGAGAGATAGGTGATACCATAAGATGAAACAATATTAGAATAATTGGGATCCCAGAAGAAGAAGGGAGGGGCAGAAGGTATATTGGAGCAAATTATAGCAGAGAACGTACCTAATTTGGGGAAGGAAACAGGCATCAAAATCCAGGAGGCACAGAGAAACCCCCTCAAAATCAATAAAATTAGGTCAGCACCCCGAAATCTAATAGTAAAACTATGAGTCTCAGAGACAAAGAGAAAATCCTGAAAGCAGCTCAGGACAAGAGATCTGTAACCTACAATGGTAGAAACATTAGATTGACAACAGACTTATCCACAGAGACCTGGTAGGCTAGAAGGGCTAGCATGATATATTCAGAGCACTAAATGAGAAAAATATGCAGCCAAGAATACTATATCCAGCTAGACTGTCATTGAAAATAGAGGGAGAGATAAAAATCTTCCAGGAGAAACAAAATTAAAGGAATTTGCAAATACAAAACCAGCCCTACCAGAAATATTGAAAGGGGTCCTCTAAGCAAAGAGAGAGCCTAAAAGTAACATAGACCTGAAAGGAGCACAGACAGTATACAGTAACAGTCACCTGACAGGCAATACAATGGCACTAAATTCATATCTTTCAATAGTTACCCTGAATGTAAATGGGCTAAATGCCCCAATCAAAATACACAGGCTATCAGGTTGGATTAAAAACAAGACCCATCGATATGCTGTCTGCAAGAGACTCATTTTAGACCCAAAGACACCCCCAGATTGAAAGTGAGGGGGTGGAAAACCATTTACCATGCTAATGGACACCAAAAGAAAGCTGGGGTGGCAATCCTCATATCAGACAAATTAGATTTTAAACCAAAGATTGTAATAAGAGATGAGGAAGGACACTATATCCTACTTAAAGGGTCTCTCCAACAGGAAGATCTAACAATTGTAAATATCTATGCCCCTAACATGGGAGCAGCCAATTACATAAGGCAATTAATAACAAAGGCAGAGAAACACATCGACAATAATACAATAATAGTGGGGGACTTTAACATCCCCCTCACTGAAATGGACAGATCATCTAAGCAAAAGATCAACAAGGAAATATAAACTTTAAACACACTGGACCGAATGGACTTCACAGATATATTCAGAACATTCCATCCCAAAGCAACAGAATACACATTCTTCTCTAGTGCCCATGGAACATTATCCAAAATAGATCACATCTTAGGTCTCAAATCAGGTCTCAACTGGTACCAAAAGATTGGGATCAGTCCCTGCATATTTTCAGACCACAGTGCTTTAAAACTAGAACTCAATTATAAGAGGAAAGTCGGAAAGAACTCAAATACATGGAGGCTAAAGAGCATCCTAGTAAAGAATGAATGGGTCAACCAGGAAATTAAAGAAGAATTAAAAAAAATTCATGAAAAACAATGAAATGAAAACACAACTGTTCAAAATCTTTGGGATGCTGCAAAGGCAGTCCTAAGAGGAAAGTATATAGCAATCCAAGCCTTTCTCAAGAAACAAGAAAGGTCTCAAATACACAACCTAACCTTACACTTAAAGGAGCTGGAGAAAGAACAGCAAATAAAGCCTAAACCCAGCAGGAGAAGAGAATTTATAAAAATCAAGCAGAAATCCATGAAATAGAAACCAAAAGAACAGGAGAACAGATCAACGAAACTAGGAGCTGGTTCTCTGAAAGATTTAACAAGATTGATAAACCCCTGGCCAGACTTATCAAAAAGAAAAGAGAAATGACCCAACTCAACAAAATCATGAATGAAAGAGGAGAGATCACAACCAACACCAAAGAAATACAAACAATTATAAGAACATATTATGAGCAACTATATGCCAGCAAATTAGATAATCTGGAAGAAATAGATGAATTCCTAGAGATGTATCAACTACCAAAACTGAACCAGGAAGAAATGGGAAACCTGAACAGACCTATAGCCACTAAGGAAATTGAAGCCATCATCAAAAATCTCCCAACAAACAAAAGCCCAGGGCCAGATGGCTTCTCAGGGGAATTCTACCAAACATTTCAAGAAGAATTAATACCTATTCTCCTGAAACTGTTCCAAAAAATAGAAATGGAAGGAAAACGTCCAAACTTCTTTTATGAGGCCACCATTACCTTGATCCCAAAACCAGATAAAGACCCCATTCAAAAGGAGAATTACAGACCAATATCCTTGATGAACATGGATGCAAAACTTCTCACCAAAATACTAGCCAATAGGATCCAAAAGTACATTAAAAGGATTATTCACCATGACCAAGTGGGATTTATCCCTGGGCTGCAAGGTTGGTTCCACATCTGCAAATCAATCCATGTGCTACAATACATTAATAAAAGAAAGAACAAGAACCATATATCCTCTCAATAGATGCAGAAAAAGCATTTGACAAAGTCCAGCATCCTTTCTTGATCAAAACTCTTCAGAGTAGAGGTATAGAGGGTACATACCTCAAGATCATAAAAGCCATCTATGAAAAACCCACAGCAAATATCATTATCAATGGGGGAAAACTGAGCACTTTCCCCCTCAGGTCAGGAACACAGCTAGGATGTCCACTATCACCACTGCTATTCAACATAGTATTAGGAGTCCTAGTCACAGCAATTAGACAACAAAAAGAAATCAAAGCCATCCAAATTGGCAAAGAAGAAGTCAAACTCTCACTCTTGGCAGATGATATGACACTTTGTGTGGAAAACCCAAAAGACTCCACCCCAAAACTGCTAGAACTCATACAGGAATTCAGTAAGTGGCAGGATATAAAATCAATGCACAGAAATCAGTGGCATTCTTATACGCCAAAAACAAGACAGAAGAAAGAGAAATTAAGGAGTCGATCCCATTTACAATTGCATGCAAAACCATAAGATACCTAGGAGTAAATCTAATGAAAGAGGCAAAGAATCTGTACTCAGAAAACTCATGAAAGAAATTGAGGAAGACACAAAGAAATGGAAAAACTTTCCATGCTCATGGATTGGAAGAACACATATTGTGAAGATGCCAATGCTATCTAGAGCAATCTACACATTCAAAGCAATCCTATCAAAATACCATCCACTTTTTTCAAAGAAATGGAACAAAGAATCCTAAAACTTGTATGGAACCAGAAAAGACCCCGAATAGCTAGTGGAATGTTGAAAAAGAAAAGCAAAGCTGGCAGCATCACAGTTCTGGACTTCCAGCTCTTTTACAAAGCTGTCATCATCAAGACAGTATGGTACTGGCACAAAAACAGACACTTAGATCAGTGGAACAGATTAGAGAGCCCAGAAGTGGACCCTCAACTCTATGGTCAACTAATCTTCGACAAAGCAGGAAACAATGTCCAATGGAAAAAAGACAGTCTCTTCAACAAATGGTACTGGGAAAATTGGACAGCCCCATGCAGAAGAATGAAACTGGACCATTTCCTTACACCACACACACAAAAAGAGACTCAAAATAGTTGAAAGACCTAAATGTGAGATAGGAGTCCATCAAAATCCTAAAGGAGAACACAGGTGGCAACCTCTTCGACCTCAGCCACAGCAACTTCTTCCTAGAAACATCACCAAAGGCAAGGGAAGGAAGGGCAAAAGTGAACTATTGGGACTTCATCAAGATAAGAAGCTTTTGCACAGCAAAAGAAACAGTCCACAAAACCAAAAGACAACCGACAGAATGGGAGAAGATCTTTGCCAATGACATATCAGATAAAGGGCTAGTATCCAAAATCTATAAAGAACTTATGAAACTCAACACCCAAAGAACAAATGATCCAATCAAGAAATGGGCAGAAGACAGGAACAGACATTTTTCCAAAGAAGACATCCAAATGGCCAAAAAACACATGAAAAAAGTGCTCAACATCACTCGGGATCAGGGAAATCCAAATCAAAACCTCAATGAGATATCACCTCACACCCGTCAGAATGGCTAGAATTAACAAGTCAGGAAATGACAGATGTTGGCGGGGATGCGGAGAAAGGAGAACCCTCCTACACTGTTGGTGGGAATGCAAGCTGGTGCAGCCTCTCTGGAAAACAGTATGGAGGTTCCTCAAAAAGTTGAAAATAGAGTTACCCTATGACCCAGCAACTGCACTACTGGATATTTACTCCAAAGACACAAATGTAGGGATCCAAAGGGGTACGTGCACCCCGATGTTTATAGCAGCAATGTCCACAATAGCCAAACTATGGAAAGAGCCAAGATGTCCATTGACAGATGAATGGATAAAGAAGATGTGGTATATATTTACAATAGAATATTATGAAGCCATCAAAAGAAATGAAATCTTGCCATTTGCAATGACGCGGATGGAACTGGAGGGTGTTATGCTGAGCGAAATTAGTCAATCAGAGAAAGAAATGTATCATATGATCTCACTGATATGAGGAATTCTTAATCTCAGGAAACAAACTGAGGGTGATAGACATTGGGGAGGGTATGTGCTATGGTGAGCGCTGTGAATTGTGTAAGACTGTTGAATCACAGCCCTGTACCTCTGAAACAAATAATACATTATACGTTAAAAAAAGAAGAAGATAGCAGGAAGGGGAAAATGAAGGGGGGGAAATCAGAGGGGAGACAAACCATGAGAGACTATGGACTCTGAGAAACAAACTGAGGGTTCCAGAGGGGTTGGCGGATGGGTTAGCCTGGTGATGGGTATTAAAGAGGGCACATACTGCATGGAGCACTGTGTGTTATATGCAAACAGTGAATCATGGAACACTACATCAAAGACTAATGATGTAATGTATGGTGATTAACATAAGATAATAATTTAAAACAGCAAACGTTTGAACAATGTATCACTCTTCAATGAGTTGTGCAGCCATGCCTCCACAGGGGTAAAATCAATTTCAAAAATGCCAATGGTTATATGCTGAGTTTTATTTGACAGTCCCACATGTCTTATGGGAAGTGTTTCTATTAACTCTGGCTTTTAATTGTGATGGCAAAGAGGTGACCATTGTTATCAATTTCCTCCTTAGGAACTTATTCCAGGTGAAAGAAAGAGGTAAGTGAAGGATGTGCACTAAAAATTGGTGGGTACCTCCCAGGCACCAGGCATTATACTAAGCACTTTCATATTATCTCTTCACATTATCTCTTTCAATCCTCACAATAATAACACAAAACTTGGGTTATATTCACCATTTTGCAGATGAGTGGTGAGAGACTCAGAAAGATTTAGTAACTTAATATCACATAGAAATGAAGTGTCATAGCCATGTCCTACCCCATCCCTATTCTGCTAAACTCTCTGGAACCACTGTTCTAAATGTGAAGTAAGACTAAGCCTTTAACAATGTACAGGAGTAATAGACTCTTAGCATATGATTAACAAATAGTCATTGACTTCTATGTACTCGGAAATACACTGTGGATAAGTGTTAGAGGATTACTGAGTGGTTAACTTATAGAAACATCTCCAATGGGCCTTAAATAAGCCCCCTTGAGCACTGGTATACAAACTGGAGATGTATACAATTTTTTTCCTATTTATTTCCTATTTGATCGCAAACAGCCACCTTTGGAAAAATCATTCACTCCAAACCCCCAAGTGCACTTTTGCTGGTATAACTAGATGACGTGAACCTACTCACCGGCCTGCCTATCTTGTTGATTATCTCAGTACAAAGCCAATGCTCTTCATAGACTAGGTTTTATGTTCCTGTCAAAAAAAAACGTGGTAAAACTTAAATCGCTGCCTACATAACTCAAGTTGCCATTTTCACTGGGAGGCAACCTGATTTTGAGACTCAAAAAAGGCAGACTCTGGAGTCAGTCTGCCTGGGTTCTAACCCTGCTCCCCCACTCACAGCCACGTGACATTCAGTAGGTTACTTAACTCCAGGGCACATCAGTCCCTTGTATATAAGGTGCGGAAAAAAACAGTACCACCTAATAGGCACACTGTCGGGAGTCCCTGAGATAGTAACATGCAAACCACTGAGAACAGTAACAGGCTTGCTCCCATTTCTTCCTGAACAGGTGTTGTATTTGGTGGCATAGCTAAGCCTTCATTGGAGATTTGCAGTATGTGTGCTCTTGCTTCTCCACAAATTTCTGAAGCTAGCCATGGCTATTCCAGCAAATGTCCCCATGACTGAATGTCCCTGCATAGTGTGCTTGTGGGACTGGCTACCTAATGCAGGGAGTTGGAAGGAGGAAGGCAGGAAAGAGGGAATCAAAGAATTACCCGAAACAATAAACTCTCTGTGCGGACCCTACACTATCCATTCCCTAACCTTTCAAAAGTAGGGCTTTATTTTCATTTCTATGAAGTTTTGAAATCATCAAAAAGGAGGGGAAACCAATTCCAAAACACTTGAGTGGAGCTGGGGAGGGCTCCACTGGCTAAGTTTTCATTTCAAACTGAAAAGCTTACTATCCCCTGCTGCCTGAAAAGTCCCATACAGCGAGCTAAGCCTATTGTCTTTGGTAATGCCTATTCTAGAGAAGACCACATGGTAACATTAAAAGAGGCCTGGCTCTGAGGAAGGAAAAGAAAAAACTCATCCTTATTGAGCATTGACTATTTACTATATACATATGCTTTCAATTGCCCTGAGGAAAATGATAGTCAGAGACTTTAGTAACTTGCAGTGGTGACTTTCTCTATCAGTAGCAGTATCAGGATTTGAACTCAAGACTTTAGTGATCTGCATTTATTACTAAGGGGGCATTTAATCTGCTGTGAACAGAACTGAGTTCTTTCTATGTGCCAGGAACCATGGTAAATGCTAAATTCTATAGATATAGAAGAGGATGAGATAAATGAGTCATGGGAACTAGATTCCCATCAGGGAACTAATAGAGGTACATGCATTCCACAAATAGAACTTATAAATCTCCTAGGGGCAAAACCCAAGGGTTAAGCAAGATAATCAAGGGTTTGCAGAAGACTTGTGATTGGATAAAAGTCATACTGGCGGATGAGACACATGTGTTGGTTCCTTTCTGCACCTGCAAGGAGCTTATGGTCTCCTGGAGAGGCTTTATCTTCTGCCATGAGAAGAAAACCCTGCAAAAAAGCTGAGTTTTCACAAAGTTGACAGCCTGCCTTTCCTGTAATCTTAATTTAAACCTTTTAAGGATTAATAAAAAGTTATTTGTTTATTTGCCTCCATTTCCAGTTTATAAAATTCTGAAGAACAGAGACTGTGTTTTATTGTTTGAATCTTCTCCAATACACCAAACAGCGTTTTGCACGACAGAGCTCTGTAAATGTCTCTTACACTAAATTGAATTGATCAGAAATGTCCAGTGTTTCTATCTCTAAAATGCAATGTTTTCCCCCCAGCAGAAACATTTGCCAATGACCAGATATACATATACTCCCTTACATTGCTCAGCATCCTTGCAGTTTGACAGGGCCATATAACTGGTTCTGAGCAATGGTATCTAAATACTTGTAATGTATGTCCCTCTGGGACGAAATATTTCCGGGCTAAAAGGCAAAACTTTAGCTCCTATCTTTCCTTACCATGGTGACTAGCAGTGTCCCAGAGGGTGGAGCCTTTATCATCCTAGATCCCTGAATGCCTATGTGGAACACAGCTCCCCTCCCCCATAATGCGTGTTGAAATGATACAGCAAAAACATAAAATAAACTTTTATATGCTCAGCCATTGGGATTTTAGGGTTAGTTTGTTATTGCAGGATAGCATCGTCCATACAGACTAATATAGCCCCTGATTGCTAAAATCAGTGAGATACTGTGGATAGGCTACCTCTGTTACTCTCAGGGGAAACCAATTCCTGGGCTGAATTATCAGAGTCAGAGAAAATAAGCAGTACCTATTTATGGAAAATGGACTACGTAAAATGGAGTCATGTTTGGCTTAGAAATGGACTAAGGGTTTTCAAACAGTATTAATGGAAACCGATGGGTGTTACAGAAGTGCCTCAGGAGCCACTGGTGAGGCTGGGATAGAGCAGGGAACACACCCTGTCCCCAACCCTAAGCAGAAAATTTTCACTTTTTCCTGTTTTACACTGGGCTTCCGTGGAAGACTTTGTCAAAACGTTTGTTTTTTTTAATAATTTTTTAAAGATTGGAAATCACTGATAAACCATCAGCACACTTACAGAGGAGAAAAATTAGTATAATCAGAATGACTCTACTGATCAGAAAAAAGGGATTGAGACCAAAAATAAATTATAGTCTCCTTTTCCCCAATTAATTTTCACCTGATTTTCAGAAGATACTGTTTTATTCTTCCTTTTTAATTCATCTTCTGCTACTTTCAGAGTTGAGTTCCTTTTCCTCTCTAGTAATTATTTTTAAAATTTGGCAGCCATCTGCCCCTTAGTGAGTATCTTAGTCATTGTAATTGATATCTTTCTCCAGTCTACTGTAGCTAAGGCCACCAAGCTACTGTTATTGAGATGCGACACACAAGACTCTCAAGAGTGTCTCTAGAAAAGCAGTGCTCTGCTAGTGTGTGGAGCAACCAGAACGTTCTCACCTTCCAAATGGACTGCTCTAGTTTTCCCATTTGGATACAAATGAGACGCATAATACATCCTAAAAGAATTACTTACGGGCAGTGTGATCTACCGGAAAAAGCTCTTGTCTTGGTTCTTGCTTTGATATCTAAATGAGATCTGTCTAGATAAGATCTCATCATCTCTAAATTTTCTTTTCCCCATTTGAAAAAGTAAGATGGGGGGTGACGGTGCGAAGGTGGGAGTAGAAAAATAGTGATACTTATCCTATCCATCCCTAATGTAGCTGTGAGGATCAAATAAAATCATAAATAAGGAAATTTTTAAAGAAGCATTGCATAAATATGAGATGAAAACATTGTATGTATAGATTTAAAGATCCCTTCAGAAATGGGTTTATACAAAGAAAATCTGGTAGGCTTCTAGCAACTAGTTTCTTGAATGCAGTACAAAGAGTTACATAGCTCCTATGATGTCTAGAAATGCTGGCCACATCAAGTGCACAATGGGGCTTAAGAAAACAGACTGGGGGTCATACATACTGGTCCTGCTTTCATTGGGGGGGAAATATAAATCAAAGGAGGACACTTCACTCTTTAATCACAAGTTATTTCCTCTTCAGTGCTGTTAAGAGTTCCTTGAAGTAACCCCTTTCACAGAGGCTGAGAAAAGTAGTGTAGACAAACCCGATAAGCTTTTTATAGCCCTATTGTCTAATTCCCTGAAAACTAGAGGAAATAGGGAAAAGGGAGCCAGACCACTGCCCCAGGTTTTTTTCTTAATATTCAAAGAACAGACTAAAATCTGCTCCTTTTCGGCTCTCTATTACTGTGACTCAGGAAAACCAGAAAGGATTGTGTGGAGTGTGGGCTCATGTAAACACACACACACACACACACACACACACACACAGAACAAGGACACCTTATCGTTTAGTCTTTCTTTTTAACTCTTAGTTGCCATACTACCACATTAATACTCTCATCTTTGAGTTACCTAATTTGCCCCCCTTCTCAATTTTGGCAAATATTAAAAATGTCCTTCAAAAATCAGGAAATGAATTTCTGTAAGCCTGGTACTCAGGCCAACCAACACCCAGGGAAGCAAATCACAGTTCCTGAGTGTGCATGGGAATCCCAAAATAGAGGCCTGACTTGCCAGGCAGCACCTGATCTTTGCACCCTGCAAGAAAGAGTGCCATTGAAACATTTAAGCCCCCGACACTGGTTGTGGGTTCTTCTTATCTGAAAAGTGTCCTTGTTCTAAGGACAAGAACTCTTGCAGAGGTCCCACGACTTCACACAGTCCCCCTTTCTTGTCCCTTATCTAGTAGTTCTGACTCACTTACCCAGGGGAATTTTTTCCAGCAGGTAGCGATAACTCTGAAAGAAGTCACTGTGAATGGCTTTGTGAAGGATAAAGGACATGCTGTGTCGACAGAGTTCATCATCGGTCCTCTGCCAGCGGGATCTAAAGGCAAAATGGGCTCCCAGGTGAGCCATGGTGAAGGGGGATGATAATTATTCCTACAGAGAAAGGAAGCTTGCCTGGCTGTTTCTTTGAATTAGCCCTCTCTTCCTACACGAACTTGAGACTGTCATTTTAAACCAGCCCCTGTCCATCTGTATCAAGAGAGGCTGTCATGGGGCGTGGGGGAGGGGCAGCATGCGCGGGAGGTCAAGCTCCTGGCACGTCCCCCCTGTCTGACTGCTTGGGCGACACCACTCCAAGTCAGCAGGTGCTAAGTAAAGATGAAAACAGGCTGAGTGTGATCCTGCTTCATCCAGGAAAAAGCAGCGTGCCTTCTTTAGCTGCCACTTCAAACAGGGGGGAGCACGACCCACTAACACCCTATTTGTTTTAATTTGATTCCTAAATTGGAATAGCTCAATTTCCATTTCAAAGCATGGGGAATATTTCTCAGGAGATCCTGTTTCCTGATTTCCATCACGCCTCCTGGAACGCAGAATCCTCAAGTTACAAGGACCCTTCTAAGTCATCCTAGCCAACCATGCTCCTCTCATCAGTGCAATCTTGCCCAAATCATGTCATAAGGGTGGATATGTGTTTCCCATTTCTAAGGGTTCTTCAAGAGACACAACTATATGAAAGCCTGTTTTGATGTTAAATACCCATCTCTGCCAGCAAACCAAACCCTTCCATCTAGCTTGCTCTAAACAACACCTCATCCTGTAAGCCTGTTTCTTCTTCTCTCTCTATCATGGGGATGATTTTCCTCATAAGTACTCACTTGGTTTCTGTACTTCTGATCATCCCTCTGGGTCCATTCTCCACTCTTCCCACATACTGTGTATCCCCGAGGCTGACCTGTGTTGACAACACCAGTGGACTCCCTTGCCTTCTTGGTTCTAGTTGAGTTCAGCCAATGGGTAGTGAAAGCAAGAGACTGGAGGAGAGTGAGCTGATATATTTATTTCCCCTGGCCCTTTCCCTGTGGAGATGCCATAGGCTGACTGCTTCCTTTGGTGGAAAGTCACAGCTCCTGCCCAGCGTCTTCTCATACAGATATCTTGTCCTACTTCTGATAACTGCTCCCTCCTTTACTGTTTCAGCCCTTGGGGTAGTGATGTGTCAGGCTGTTCCAAACCCTGGAGTAATGCACTATTCCTTGCAATTTTGCTATACTTACCTACACCTTTGTAAATAGTCCCTTTATTAAACTGGCTCAAACTCTCAACTTGCAAATGCCATTTGTTTCTTATAGGAAACATGACTACCATTTTATCCCCCTAATGTCCTTAACAGGAAAGTCCATAAGACCTCAATACTCTATTGGACCCATATCATGTGTGACTCCAGACCACCCACCAACTCCAAATGTAGACACACAAACACAGATGCATCAATGCATACAATATGGTAGGCAGCATCTAAGATGGCCCCTAAAGATCCCCTGCTCCTGCTTGATATTCACACATTTGCATCATCCTCTTTCTAAAAAGTGGGGTAGACTTACTGACTCACTTCTAAAGAATAAAATATGGCAGACATGACAGGATGTCACTTCTAAGATCAGGATATAAAAAGACTATCTTGGACTTTTTTTTTTTTTCCTCTGTTGCTTGCTTGCTCTGAGGGAAGCCAGTGCCTGTTGGGAGCTGCCCTATGGAGAGGCCCTCCGTACAGCAGGCCTGGAGTGCAACAGGAGGAACTAGATTCTACCAACAATACTGAGTGAGCTTGGAAGAAGATCTTCCCCCAGCCAACTTGGCAAAAATCCCTGAGCCAACTAAGCTATGCCCAAGTTACTGACCTATGGAAATAAATGTCTCTTCTTTTAAGCACCTAATTTTGGGATAATTTGTTTCAACACAACAATAGATAGCTAATTCACACATCATCAGTGGAAGTTTTCTAAGATGTGGAATCTAACCATGATCTTTCTTTATGTTTAATTTACATGTTAATTTTACTGGACAAGGAAGTAAGGATTCCATTTGCTTGACTCTGACTTATTTTCCTTTATTTTCCTAAGCTTCTATTTTCTCATTTCCCCTCAATCCACCTCAAGGGGCAGCCATTCAATTTTGATGAAATTGTCCCCATCCCTGGCTTCAGGAATTGCCCAAATTGCAATCTGAGTTATCCATTTTCCCCTTGCTGCAGCGTGTGTTTCATGGAGGGGTACAACATCCCATCCTGAGCCAATCAATACACAGTGTTCTCCCAGGTCCCATTTTCAGTTGGAAGGTGATACATTATCTAAATCTATTGTTTTTAATGCCAGCTTCGGTTGGCATTGCTGGCAACATGGAGTCTCATCTAACACAAATACCATCCTGCCTCATTTGTACTCAGTTCTCATGAAGATGGATATAAAGTAGATGATACCAAACAGAACAGGGAAACAAAGTGAGCATTTCATGGTGTTAAGAAGAAAAGTTCTTAACTGAAGCAGCTTTGTCTAAGATAGAAGCTCATTTCTACCACTTACATACTGAACAACCTTGATGAATTCTTAGTCTCTGAGCCTCACTTCCCTCTTCTGTAATAGGATATAATGATGATAGTATATATGTCATATAATCATTGTGAGAACCAAATATACTCCATGTAAAAAAAAAAAAAAGCACCCTGGTTGTCACACAGTATATGTTCAATAAGTGCTAGGTATTATAATTATGATCTTTGGAAGAAAGTTGGTAAGTTATAGGTTTTGAAAATACTTTGTCTATATGGCTCTTCTTGGGTTATTTTCAATGTGACACTGCCTCTTACCTTGAAATTTCACCACCTACTCAGGACATTATTTGTACAGGATGCATTTCAAAGTTGAAAAGAAAATAAATCCAAATGAAATGTGCCATTAGAGCTCAGTCATCTATTCTTCAGAATTTTCTATTGCTATAGGGAAAACTAAGCAGCAGCAGAAGAAAACTAAGGGATCTTCCTTTGTTACTTGCTTTTGTCAATACATCTAATAGGAGGCAGGTTCTTAACCTCAACATCAGTGACGTTTTGATGGCCTTTGATATGCTGAAAAGGTTGGGATATTTGGTCCTAGGAAAGAGACTGGCAGTCACTGACCTCAGCTACCCAGTATTCTTTATTTGGCAATGGATATTGGCAAGTTTCTCTGTTTTTACATAAAAAATTAATTTCTTTCACTATAAAATGAACATTAATTATTTGTGTTTGGAGAAGGATTATTAAATGCTCTAAAACCTCTATATTTCAGACCCATAATTCCTGAGTGGAGATGAAAGACTGATTGGTTTATACAAAATGCCTTTGTCAGCTTTTGTTTATCTCTATGAGTCGTGCTAGATTTTGTGACTATTTCTCATACTGGTATAGCTTGCACCAAGTTTCTGGCTCATTGCATTTGTTTCCTTATGCAAATAATTTTTCCTTCCCAGCTGAAATGCTCTCTTTGTTACCACCTCACACCACTCACCTATATTCACACAGAGTGAGTGAGGTTAAGATCTAGATCTTGAGTCTACCACAGGCATCTAATTTCCAGGCAGGAAAGGAAAGCAACAAATGTAGAGGAAGGAAACATGACAGTAGCAAGAGAAGGTGGGAACTCTGAATTTATTCAGATTGGTTTGCCTTCTCACAGATGATCATGAAGAGAGACCCAGAGTAAAAAAAGATAAAGGAAAAAATATATAGAAAACATTTTCATTCAGTAGTATGATAAGCTAAGTATTTTGGAAATTCTACTAAATGTAAACTGCCTATCAAATTAAAATTCCATAATACTTGATACTGAAAATTCAACAAAACGGATAAAATAAAGTTATTTTCAGGCCAAGACTGAATTTACCATTCATAGGCACTCACTGAAAAATTAACTTAAAAAATCTACTTCAGGAGAAGAAAATGAGGACAGTGTATTATTAGTACAGGAATAGGTAAAAAGATTACTAAAACAAGGTAGAGCTCCTAAACAAATCTATTTATACATAGTAAGTTGATATAAGACAGAGACAGTATTGCAATAGGGAAAAAATATTTTTAATAAAAGTCCTGATGTTGGTACAAATTGGGTCCCTACCTCATGTCCTGCACAAACCAACTCCAGGTAGATTGAAGACTTAAGGGTGGAAAGCACAATTTTAAAACTCTTTGAACAAGTTATAGGGAAACATATTTAGGATACCAGGGTGAAAAAGAATATGTTTTTTTAAGATGCAAAAAAACAAAAACCATAGGGGGTGCCTGGGTGGCTCAGTCACTTAAGCATCTGCCTTTGGTTCAGGTCATGATCCCGTGGTCCTGGGATGGAGCAAAACCCCATGGCAGTGAGTCTGCTTCTCTCTCAGCCCCCTCCCCTGCTCATGCTCTCTCTCTCTCTCAAATAAATAAATAAAATATTTTTAAAAAATACAGGAAAAGAGTTAATTAATTTGACTAGATTAATATTTGAATAATGAACTTCTAGTCATCAAAAGAAACCAAAAAGAAAGTGAAAGATCAGCTAACAAAAAGATAAGAAATATTTAGAGCATCAATAATCAATAAAAATTTGTGTATTAAATAAATAGGTCCTATAAAAGAATTTAGGAAAAGTTCCTAAAAAGAAAAATTTGGGTACTAAATAAATAGTTCCTATAAAAGAATAGTTCCTATAAAAGAATAGTTCCTATAAAAAAAAAAAAAGTCCAAGATTCAGGTACAAACTGGTAGAATAACACAAACAATCCTATAGAAAAAAAGATGAAGAATAATATATATAGATTGGTGGCTAAAGCAAGGCTGAAATAAAAGCACCTGAATGAGGATTCTCAACTGCAACCTAGGGAGGTAGATTTAGAAGGCTAAAATAATAATCCAAAATCAGTGAAATCAAATTTAGGATAAAATCATCAATGTATATTCTCATATACAGGTTTTAGTAAAAATTAATGATGAGAATACAGAATAAGTAATTCTGCTTGATAAATTCAATGCGTCTTTCTGCTAAAGTGGGCATGGAAGTAGACTTTAAGCTAGAATGAGACAGCAGTATGAAAAATAGTTCAAAAAAGGAGCAACTCAAACTGACCACCAGGCCTCACTCCACCCTGTACTGGTCCAACTTCATATAGAGTATTTGCCTCTTTCTTTATCTTGTTTTGTTTAAGGAACAGGCACCCAATCAAGATTACTCCTGATTATAATTTGGAAGTCTTAACAAAGTCCATTACCTGATATGTGATTGGAATATATGGTACAAGAGTCAAGTTTAGTTGACTATTTACATCCACCATAGAACTTCACAGAGTACAGAAAGGCTGCCTGTTGGGTATATAAACCAATTAGATTAAAGGTTAGCAGTCAGATTTCAACTTCATGTTCCTTATTAAATTAAAATGGGGTTTGAGATAAGTGACCCTTTGCAGCCGAAGAAATATTTAAGCCCATAGTTTTCAGGTCAAGTCATTCAATTTAACAGATGGAAAGGTGGAAGCGGTCCTTGAAGGACTCCTTCCTGTCTAGTTCTCATTAGGGGGTTTGATTCCCCAAACATTTAAATTAAAAAAATATATATTCACATCTCTAATAAAGGGAATAATGTCCCTGTCTAAAGCATCTGTTTGGGGTGTGTGTGTGTGTGTGTGTGTGTGTGTGTACTTTTCTCTTTTTCCTCACTTAATGTTAGTTGAAGAAAGTATAAACTATAGAATTATAAAACATTATATAAAAATTATATATATTATTGTATTATAGATAATATAATAGAACATTCAACTTCTTATCAAACTCTCCTTTAAAATATCATGAAGCTTGATTTCACATAATTTCCATAATTTCATATTTCAATAGGACTTTGAATAGATAAAAGTGCATAGAACACTATCTAGGCAAATTAATCTTTACACCTTAACCAAAAAATATTAGATAATAGTTATTAATATAATAAAATAAAGTTATACTTCTTTTCTTCATCTTAGTTAGAGTTAATAAGTATGATGAAGTCTCAGACTGACATCCTCATATTTCAGTTTTCAACCCTTATTTCCCCTTTCGGTAGGAAGGCAAGTTGAGGGAAGAAGTTGAAATGTGGATTGGAATGTGAAGAGAATTTGCCTTATCAGTACTAATAGGTCTTCTTTAAAGATTAGGGCCTGAGCATGATGAAGTGGACAAGCAAGTGGACTCTCTCCCCACCCTCTCATGGGCCAGAAGAGCAGACTTTAATTTTTATATATGAGAATTCTGGTAGACTTATCTTTGAAAACAGTGCTGTGCTCCCATCCCCCCCTTCATCATACTTCCCTTCCACCTGATACCCTGGCTCCTACTTAATTTGCCCCTGGCTTTCTACTCAACAATGTTTTCATAAGTATATGAGCCTCCATACTTAACCCATTGTGCATTTAGCAAACTAGGTTTGGGGTTAAGCATTCTGTTTAAACTAATCTCTGATATTGTGAAACTGAACATAGGTCAGGACCAGATATAAATTTTTAGGAGCCCTAAGTACAGAAAAGAATATGCTGCCCCATCCACAATATATAATACAAAATAAAATATTCTCTCTTTCTAAAACAAGCATTCATGTGACCATCTAATGTAATCAAATGTAGTATACCATGTAAGCTTCAGATTATTTTATTTTTTAAGAATTAGACAGTTATATAAATACAGTGAGGAACTTTTCCCTACCTTCATTGCTCTGCTGTCTTCCTTGGAAAATATGTATATTAATGTAGTAATATATATATGAAAATATATATTAATCAGCTAATTCCATGAGATGCAATGGTAACCATTCCAACTTTTCACTCTCGCTTTGAGTTCCCTTCTTTTTTCTGGCGCCTTGAAATTTCCCCATTATTTTTAGGCACAAGAAAGTGTTTAAAATTTGTAATTTTTGTCAGGCTGCTGTAAAAAATACCGTAGACTGGGTAGCTTAAACACAGATATTTATTTTTCACAGTTCTGGAGACTGGGAAGTCCAAGATTCAGGTACAAACTGGTAGACCCATTCTTTATTTCCAATACTTAGTGTTCTATCATGATTTAATCCATTCAAGAGAACTGTCTATAAAATGGGGAAAAAATAGTAAAAAAAAATCTGTCATATTATCAGTAAAGTAACAAGACAGTCTTATTGTTACAATTTTCCATCTCAAATTATTTCAATGAGGCTCTTCTGTGGGAGAGGAAAAAAAAATCTCCTGTTGTGTAAGCTGTACCGGGCCCTGGGAAAGCAGACTCAGAATAGTTGAGATGCCCAAAGGTTGTCACTGGGGACTAGGGATTAGAACCTGGTCAAAGCAGCAAATAAAAAAAATTTAAAAAGCTCTTAAAAGAACCTGACAAGGGAAGCTTAAATCTTATTTAAGGGGTTGGGTTGTACTAAGCCTTGAAAAATTCAATCCTCTGGAGGACTATATCTCACTAAGAAAGCTCCATGTAAGTTTATCATGTATCCAACACCTAGACATTGGGCCTTGGAGACCACTAGGATAATATTTCCTCTGGATTAGCACTGAAGCTTGGAAGTGACATTTGTACGAGGTATACTTTAAACTCCAGGGCTTTTCTGATTACAAAATGATAATTCTGAGGGGAAAAAAGGGCTTACTGCAGAGAGAAGTCGCCATGATTTATATGTGCTGGACAGTCTTCCTTTTTCACACAGGGTAACTTCTTAGACCAAGTATGTTTTGCTTTTCCTTTTTTTTTTTTAAGCTAAAGTTGTCTTTTGATTGATATTAAGGATAGAACATATTTGTTTTAGTTCCACTATGTCCAAAAGAATGATTGTATAAATCCTGGGCATAGGTGACACCAGCAATTCAATTGTATGCATCACACAAAAACATTAATGTGAAATACCAACGTGAGGCTAGGGTGAGCCCTGCAGCTTCACTGACTGGCCCTTCTCTGCACAGACTCAGTAGACCACTCTCCAACTGCTCTGGCTCTCTGATGAAAGCCAGACAAAAATGGAGTGATGCTGAAAAGCTGTCCCTCCTTTGCTCCTGGTGTATCTATCAAGATCTCTGAGATCACTGTGAAAGCTCCTATCATTCCAGTTATAAAGGTACTTTGAATGAATTAAATAACTAGTGACAACCAAAGTCATAAACTACTTGACTCCCTTGGGTCATTTTTCGGGCTGATGTTAATAGTGTTTTGGCCAGCAAGTATATTTTGTGCAGTTGGGAACGTTGGCGGGTTCAGGGATGTCATTTAAAATATTGTGTCTATTAGCATTCGCATGTGTACATCCACGGTATCTAGAGAATAAGTGAGGCAGACTTGCATTTGAAGCCAAATTAAACCTTCTAACTTTTGTTCCACTTTATAACTGCAGGCTGGATTCCTAATTGACTCATCTCTTTTATAAATCTGTAAAACCTGCCAGTGGTGGGACTGAGTAAAAGATGAGGGCTACATCAACAGCAAATCCATCACCTCTGGTAGAAAAACAACTCCTAGATTTACTGATGAGGCCAGTAAAATAATCATTATACAGAGAATTCTTCCCTCTCAAAATGAAAATGAATCTTGAAACCAAATGCCATAAGCCAAACATCAGCCAGATTTTTTTACACTTCCACATATTCTATAGAACAAGGATTAGAAACCCAGTGCAAAAAAATTCCTGGTGGCAATTCACTTATCCACACTGTCCCCTCCTTGCTTTTTCTATTTTTCCATCGCTCATTCCCTGTTCCTCTCCTCATCTCCTACACTTCTTTTATCTGGACTCTGGAGGTTTTATCAAGGCCTGAAAGTCGTCGTAGGTTTTTGACATGTGTGAAAGTTCTGTACATACTCAGAGCAGTTTTACCAAATAACTAAAAAATTAAGATATACACATTTTTAGGAAACCATGAGGATTGGTTGTTCTTAAAATCAGGTAACTCTAGAACCACATTTAAAATCAGCATTAACCAATGTGAGACCAGAATAATATAAAATTGATAGTAATTTTAATATTAATTAATGTTAATATTCAATTGTCAGTATTCAAGTGATTGAAATCAAAATTCCAGATTTGAAGAGGCACACAAAGCAGCTATTTACAAAAGGAGGACCAGCAGAAGAGCAGGTGTACAGATCATCTAGGACTTTGTAGACTTTACTGCGTATCACCTGAGAGGGAGCAAACCCTAAAGCTTAGAACACCTGTAGTTTGGGGGAATCATGGAACATTGATGGTTGGATAAGATCTAATATAGAATGAAAATTCGTGTCTAAACACCCTATTCTACACCTATGTATTCATTTAAAAATAGGTTTTTGAACACCTAGCATGATCCTGCCACTGTACAGGGCACCAAAGATCAAGTAGTGAACAAACATAATCTCAATCCGTTATTCTCATGAAGTTTACAGCCTAGTGAGGACAATAAGAATTGGCCAGATAATCACAGACACATGAAAGCATGTCTTTATGATGAGTGCTAAGAAGGAAAGACATGCATGCCATGAAAACCCATCAGAGGAGGATATGTTCTAGTCAGGGAACATTGTCCTGGGAAAGTCACCCTTGAGCTGAGCTCTGAGGAATAAGCAGGACTTAACTAGATGCATAACTGCTGCATCTGTTATGTCCTTCATGCTAATCTGTTTCTCAGGCCAACCTGTAACCTAATCTTGATCTTTGATTGCCCCAGTTGATTGAGGATTTGGTTTAGTACTCATGACACTATTTCTGAGTAATGTTACCAAGTGGTCCAAACCTTTTCTCCTGGCAGTGTTGTTACTGTGCCAATATTGGTTGGCTTCTGCTTAAAAGCAATAGTAGCCAAACCATGTTCATGCAGTTAAACCAGAAGATTGGGTAGGTTAGATCAGATACTGTCAATGAAGAAATTAAAATGTGCTCCTGGGATAAACAAATCACAATAGGAGACCCTTGGATGCAGACAGACCTGCTCTCCAGCCCCCCCCTTTTTTTTTAAGATTTTATTTATTTATTTGCGAGAGAGAGAATGAGAGATAGAGAGCACGAGAGGGAAGAGGGTCAGAGGGAGAAGCAGACTCCCCACCGGGCAGGGAGCCCGATGCGGGACTCGATCCCGGGACTCCAGGATCATGACCCGAGCCGAAGGCAGTCGCTTAACCAACTGAGCCACCCAGGTGCCCTCTCCAGCCCCTTTTTCCAGAGAAGGAAAAGAGTCCAAAGAAAGGGCTCAAAGGACATACAAAAACTTCAGCTCTCAGAGGAATGCCCTGAGTTTACTTTAGTGTTAGAAGGCTTAACTCTCAGCACTCCCACAGTGCCTGTAAACCTAACTGGATGCTAGAATTTTTTTTTAAATTTATTTATTAAAGAGAGAGAGAGAGACAGCATGAGTGGGTGAAGGGCAGAGGGAGAAGCAGACTCCCCACTGACCAGGGAGCCTGACATGGGGCTCGATCCCAAGACCCCGAGATCATGACCTGAGCCGAAGGCAGACACTTAACCGACTGAGCCACCCAGGCGCCCTAATGTTAAAATTCTTAAAGATAAAGAATATTTAGGTGTCTGGATAGTTTACAGTCTCTATATATCAGCACCTCCTCAAAGTGGATAAAATAGTTCTTGCCTGATTAAATTTCAGTATATTAATATGGACACACCCATATTTGACTCTCAAGATTCTTTTTGGCTTTCTTTTGTTCTGTTTTGTCAACAGCTCCTGAGTAAATCAGTTAAGATAAAACCAAGTAAAGAAGAAAGAAAAGAGGCAATTTAATAATATACTGGATCTAGAAGACGGAAATATGTGAAATTGCTTGTTCCTTCTTAGAAAGTCCTTTTAATGGATGGTAACTTTCTTCCCTTCTTAGAAAAACAATAAGGAGGGGATCAAAAAGTAGTGAAAACAATACCTACCTCTTATTGAATATGTACTAGGTTCTGGGTCTTTGTACACATTAGTTCAGTTAATTCTTACACCAACTCAATGAGATAGATATTTAATGAATAAGGAAAATGAGATTCTGAGTCATTAAATAATTGCCTAAGGTCAATCAGCTACTAGTTGAGGAGATGGGACAAAAACAGACTATATAATGCCAGACCATGATCATAACTTCAAGGATATATGACATTCCCAACAACACTAGGAATGGAAGGAGATGATAATTCAAACTGTTAATGAAACAACTAGGGTTTAGGTGGCCCTGTTCAAATCCAGAAAGAAGTGATCACCCTTCCTTTATCATTCAGCCAAGAACCCAAAATATCTTCCAGGAAATCAAGTGACAATTTCAATTCCATTCAACAAATATTTTCTTGAGTGCCCCCGAATACCAGGCTCCACAGTAGAGTCTAGGGTATATAACAGTGAGTTAATATAGGCATAATCTCTGCCTTCAAGAAAGTTACAGACATTTTAAAATGTCTGTAAAAGTATGATAACTACTATAAACAGGGGAGGGGAACAAAAACCTGTGGGAGGGAAAAAAGGGGCATTTTATGATGTAGAACATAGAAACTCTCACTTAAGAAATGAAGGTTAAGCTAAATGTAAATGATAATATGACTTAACCAAGTTAAGGCTTCAGTCTGATGTCAAAAAGTAACCTAATGAACTAGAACCAGAAGAGTGGCAAGTTCCTTTAAGGAGAAACAATATGCATGACTGTTTCACCTTTAAAAGAGCAGCAGAATGGGAAGGAAGTTACCACAGCCATGAGTAAGAAGAAAACAGTTGAAATTTTAAAGGTCAAGAGGCTACATGTGGGCTGACACAGCATTATAAAATCTTGAGAGTTCTGGACACAAGGAGAGTCTTCAGTATTCATCCACTCTTTTCATTGTCTTTAGCTGAGAGTTCATGAAAAGATTGAGAACAGGGCAGGAGAGTAGAAAGTTGTCTGCTAAGTCACAGGTATGCAGAGCATGCCTAAGCCTGAGGACAGAGTGGGGAAAGTCAGTGAAGCCCCTCTGTGCTCTGGACACTGCACTGAGTATAAGACAGTAACTGTCTGCCACTGGAGAAGGAAAACGAGACTTGAAAGAGATTCCTTCTGAGGCTCTGGCAAGCAAGGGCTGCTTAAGTCCAAGGGCAGATAGAAAAGCAAGTGGAATCTCCTCTATCTTCCCCTAGACCCCCCCACACACCCTCCAAGCCTTGCACCAAGCCCTAGGCAAGAGCAGTCTGATGCTGAGGGAAGCAAAGGAGCATTGAGAGAGATGGCACTCTGAAGACACAAGAACACAACTCTCCCCAAATCTAAGGGAGGAGCAGCAGAACTGAGAAAACCCTCCTGCACTCTAGGCACTGCCAAAGATGAGGCAATAGTAGTCCAATTCTAGAGGAGAGGAAGAAGAATGAGAGAAGATCACCTTTTTACATAGATACATAGGCCTGCTAAATTCTGAGGCAGCTGCTTAACCAACTGAGCCACCCAGGTGCCCAAATTACAGACTACTTTAAATGAATTCTGTAATTAATGACCTCACAGAAGAAGAGAAATGCCCTTTTCAGAGAGTAAATGTTATTTACTACATTATATATTATATTTCTACTCCGTGTCTTGCATTCACTCAAAAATTATGAGATACAATCAAAAAACAAGAAAATATGACCCATGATGAAATGATAAAATGGAACAAACCCAGGAGTAGCCCACATATTGGAATTACTAGACAAGGACTTTAAAATAATTATGATAAAAATGTTTTTTAAAATCGAATGGAAAAAATGGACAACCTACATGAATAAATGGGGAATTACAGCAAAGAGATTATTTTATATAAAATAACTCAAATGGAAAATCTAGAAATGACAAAACAGAATGCTGGGGATGGATAATACTTTCAATAAGTTTATCAGCAAATTAGGAATAGCAGAGAAAAGAATCATTGAACAAACCCAAAAGGAAGTATTGGTGAATTCTATAAAACATTTTAAAAAGAAATACTATGGGAGGGAGGAGTTAAGATGGCAGAGGAGTGGGGGACCCTAGTTTTGTCTGGTCCCTGAAATTCAGATAGTTATCAAATCATTCTGAACACCTGTGAAATCAACTGGAAACCTGAGAAAAGAATTGCTGCAATTCTACAAATAGAAAAACAACCACTTTTTGCAAGGTAGGAGGTGTGGAGAAGTGAACCTGAAGCGATATAGCAGAAGATAAATGGTGGGGGGAGGGAGCCTCTGTAAGCCAGCTACTGAAAAGTGATATAGCAGTGGAGCACAAAATTGGAACTTTTATTTTTTTAATTTTTTTAAAAGATTTTATTTATTTGACAGAGAGAGACACAGCGAGAGAGGGAACCCAAGCAGGGGGAGTGGGAGAGGGAGAAGCAGGCCTCCTGCTGAGCAGGGAGCCCGATGCGGGGCTCGATCCCAGGACCCTGGGACCATGACCTGAGCCAAAGGCAGACGCTTAACGACTGAGCCACCCAGGCGCCCCCAAAATTGGAACTTTTAGAAGTCTGCTCCAGTAAGGGACTTCCCTGCCTGAAAGGTGCCCAGGTGGCAAAGTGGGGCAAAATCCCAGGTGGGACAGCATGGTCTCAGGATCCCCAGGGTCACAAAAAGAACAGAGGTGCCTGATTGTGGCAGAGTTCCCAAGCATCAGAGCAGGGAAGCCAGCTTCAGAGAGCCCAGGAGTGGGCTTTCTGCTCAGTGTTGCCATAAACCATGAACCGCTGTGTGGTCAGGCAACTGCTCTCTGAGCAGCAGCCCAGTAAGAGGCAGAACAGTAGGGAGACCCCCCACTTCTCCCCCAAGGAGGAATGGCGGGTCCATGCCATAGGAGTCTATAAATTTGGAGACTGGAAAGAGGGTTGCATGCCTGAGATAAAAATGCTCAGTCACAGGTGGATGAACACAGAGTCTGGACTGAAACCAGGGAGACATGAATTACTGACTGCTTTTCTGTGAGGGCTCACTGAAGAGTGGGAGGTGGGAATTTTCAGCTCCAGGGCTAGAGATCAGGGCGCCATCATTTTCAAAGCCCCCACCCCTCATTGGTGTTGAAAGACTTCAGGGAGCAAAACAGCCACATAGAGCAATCCGGAGCTGCTTGCACTGAGCCCAGCCCCCTGGCAAGGGAGTGCAGCCCTGAAAGACCTCTGAGAATCAGCACAACAGGACCCTCCCCCAGAAGACCAGCAGGAACATCCAGCTAACACCAAGTTTATAGATTATAGAGAACTGCAAAACTCCAGCGCTAGCAGAAAACAGTATAGAGCATCCATGTTTTTTTATTATTATTCTTTAGTCTTACAGGTTTTTTTTTCCCTCTTCAGCTATTTCTTACTTTACCAACTTTTTTTTTAAGTCTTTTTAATTTTTATTTTTAGATTTATGTTATATTTTTTTTTTCATTTTTGGTTTCCGTCCATTGTATTCAATTCTATTTTTGATTATATATATACAAGTTTTTCTTTCCTTCCTATTTTGGGATCTAGTTTCTTCTAACAAACAGACCAAAATACACCCAGGATATAGTTTATTGTTATGTTCTGTTTTTATTTCTTGTTTGATTTTTTTTCTTTTTTCTTTTTTGGTTTCTGTTTTCTTCTGATTTGTTTTGTTCGTATTTTTCTGGTGTTTTTGTTGCTATTTTTTGTACTTTCTCTCCCTTTCATCTATTCTTTTCTGGATGTAGTGATGAGGCAGAGAAAGTCACCCAAAAAGAAAGAACAGGAGGCAGCACTCACTGCCAGGGATTTAATCAATATGGATACAATTAAGTGTTGGAACTAGAAATCAAAATAGTGATTATAAAGATACTACCTGGTTTGAAAAAGCATAGAAGACACTAGAGAATCCCTTTCTAGAGAAATAAAAGAACTAAAATCTAATCAGGTCGAAATCAAGATGGGTATTATTGAGATACAGTAATAAAATGGAGGCTCTACTGGGATAAATGAGGCACAAGAGAGAGTTAGTGATATAGAATACAAAATGATGGAGAAAAAGGAAGCTGAGAAATAGAGAGAAAAACAACTACTGGATCACAAAGGGAGGATCCAGGAAATCAACGATACCATAAAGCAAAATAATATTAGAATAATATGGGTCCCAGAGGAAGGGGAGCAGAAGTTTTATCTGAACAAATTACAGCTGAGAACTTCCCTAATCTGGGGAAGATAACAGGCATTCATGTCTAGAAGGCACAGAGATCCCCCCTCAAAATCAATAAAAATAAGTCAACACCTCAACATTTAATAGTGAAGCTTGCAAATTTCAGAGATAAAGAGAAAATCCTGAAAGCAGTTTGGGACAAGCAGTCCTTAACCTACAAGGGTAGAAACATAAGGCTGGCAGCAGACCTGTCCACAGAGACCTCACAGGCCAGAAGGGACTGGCATGATATATTCAATGTGCTAAATGGGAAAAATATGCAGCCAAGAATACTTTATCCAGCAAGGCTGTCATTCAGAATAGGAGAGATCAAGAGTTTCCAGGACAAACAAAAGCTAACAGATTTTGTGAACACTAAACCAGCCCTGCAAGAAATATTAAAGGGGATCCTTTGAATGAAGAGAGAGCCAAAGAGTTAACAAAGACCAGAAAGGAACAGAGACAATCTAGAGAAACAGTTACTTTGCAGGTAATACAATGGCACTAAATTCATATCTTTTGATAATTACTTTAATGTAAATGGATAAATGCTCCAATCAAAAGACACAGGGTATCAGATTGGATTCAAGACCCATCAATATGCTGTTTTCAAAAGACTCATTTTAGACCCAAAGGCACCCCCCAGATTGAAAGTGAGAGGGTGGGGAATGATTTATCATGCTAATGGACATGAAAAGAAAGCTGGGTAGCAATCCTTATATCAGACAAACTAGATTTTAAACCAAAGGCAGTAATAACAGATAAAGGACACTATATCTTAGTAAAAGGGTCTATCCAACAAGAAGATCTAACAATTGTAAATATTTATGCCCCTGCCTTGGGAGCAGCCAGTTATATAAACCAATTAATAACAAAGTTAAAGAAATGCACTGATAATACAATAATAATAGGGGACTTTTAACACCCCACTCACTGCAATGGACAGATCATCTAAGCAGAAGATCAACAAGGAAACAGGGCTTTGAATGACACATGGGACTGGATGAACTTCACAGATATATTCAAGCATTTCATCCTAAAGGAACAGAATGTACATTCTTCACAAGTGTACATGGAACATTCTCCAGAATAGATCACATACTCGGTCACAAATCAGGTCTCAACCAGTACCAAAAGGTCAAGATTATACCATGCATATTCTCAGACCACAATGCTTTAAAATTTTCTCAATTTAAATTGAACTCAATTACAAGAAAAATTTTGGAAGGACCACGAATACATGGAAGTTAAAGAGCATCATACTAAAGAATGAATGGGTCAAACAGGAAGTTAAAGAAATTAAAAAACTCATGGAAAGAAATGAAAATGAAAACAGTTCAGAACCTCCTTCAGCAAAGAAGGTCCTAAGAGGGAAGTATGTAGCAATACAGGCCTTTCTCAAGAAACAAGAAAAGTCTCAAATACATGACCTAACATTACACCTAAAGGGGCTGGAGAAAGAACAGCAAATAATGCCTAATTCCAGCAGGAGAAGAGAAATAATAAAGATTAGAGCAGGGGCACCTGGATGGCTCAGATGGTTAAGCATCTGCCTTCAGCTCAGGTCATGATCCCAGAGTCCTCGGATCGAGCCCCACATCAGGCTTCCTGCTCAGCAGTAAGCCTGGCTTCTCCTTCTCTTACTCCCCCTGCTTGTGTTCCCTCTCTCTCTCTGTCTCTCTCTATGTCAAATAAATAAAATTTAAAAAAATCTTAACCAAAAAAAAAAGATTAGAGCAGAAATTAATGTAAAAATATCAAAAGAACAGTAGAACAGGTCAATAAAATATGAGCTGGTTCTTTGAAAGAATTAATAAGTTCAGGGCGCCTGGGTGGCTCGGTCGTTGGGCGTCTGCCTTCGGCTCAGGTCGTCATCCCAGGGTGCTGGGATCGAGCCCCGCATTGGGCTCCCTGCTCCACGGGAGGCCTGCTTCTCCCTCTCCCACTCCCCCTGCTTGGGTTCCCTCTCTTGCTGTGTCTATCTCTGTCAAATAAATAAAATCTTCAAAAAAAAAAAAAAAGAATTAATAAGTTCAATAAACCCTAGCCAGACTTTTCAAAAAGAAAAGGGAAAGGACCCAAATAAATAAAATCATAAATGAAAGAGGGGAGATCACAACCAACACTAAAGAAACACAAGCAATTATAAGAGCATAATATGAGCAACTATATGCCAACAAATTAGGCAATCTGGAAAAAAATGGATGCATTCCTAGAAACATATAAACTACCAAAACTGAAACAGGAAGAAATAGAAAACCTGAACAGACCAATAAGCACCAAAGAAATTGAAACAGTAATCAAAAGTCTCCCAACAAACAAGAGTCTGGGACCAGATGTCCTCCCAGAAGAATTCTACAAAACATTTAAAGAAGAATCAGTACCTATTTTTCTGAAGCTATTTCAAAAAATAGAAATGGAAGGAAAACTTCCAAACTCATTCTATGAGGCCAGCATTACCTTGATCTCAAAACCAGACAAAGACCCCAATAAAAAGGGAGAATTAGAGACCAATTTCCTTGATGAACATGGATGCAAAAATTCTCACCAAGATCCTAGCTAATAGGATCCAACAGTACATTAAAAGGATTATTCACCATGACCAAGTGGAATTTATTCATGGGCTGCAAGGGTTGTTCAACATCCACAAATAAATCAATGTGAGAATAATTAATAAAAGAAAGAATATTAATAAAAGAAAGGACAAGAACCATATGATACTCTCAATAGATGCAGAAAAAGCATTTGACAAAATACAGCATCATTTCTTGATTAAAGCTCTCTGCAATGTAGGGATAGACAGAACATACCTCAATATCATAAAAACCATATACAAAAAACCCACAGCAAATATCATCCTCAATGGGGAAAAACTGAGAGCTTTTCCCCTAAAGTCAGGAACACGGCAGGGTTGTTTACTCTCACCACTTTTATTCAATACTACTGGAAGTCCTAACCTCAGCAATCAGACAACAAAAAGAAATGAAAGGCAACCAAAATAGATGAAGTCAAACTTTAACTTTCACAGATGACATGATACTCTATGTTGAAAAACCAAAAGACTCCACCCCAAAATTGCTAGAACTCATGCAGGAATTCAGTAAAGTAGCAGGATATAAAATCAATGCTCAGAAGTCTGTTGCATTTCTATATATTAACAATGAGACAGAAGAAAGAGAAATCAAGGAACTAATCCCATTTACAATGGCACCAAAAACCAAAACATACATAGGAATAACCCTGACCAAAAAGGTAAAAGATCTGTACTCTGAAAACTATAGAACACTTATGAAAGAAATTGAGAAAGACACAATGAAAATGGAAAAACATTCCATACTCATGGAATACACATATTCAAAGCAACCCCTATCAAAAGACCATCAACTTTTTTCACAGAGCTGGAACAAATAATCCTAAAATTTGTATGGAGCCAGAAAAGACCCTGAAGAGCCAAAGGAACATTTAAAAAGTAAACCAAAGCTGGTGGCATCACAATTTGGACCTTAAGCTCTGTTACAAAACTGTAATAATCAAGACAGTATGGTACTGCCACAAAAGCAGAGTCATAGATCAATGGAACAAAATAGAGGACTCAGAAATGGACCCTCAACTCTATGGCCAACTAATCTTTGACAAAGCAGGAAAGAATATCCGATGGAAAAGAGATAGTCTCTTCAACAAATGGTGTTGGGAAAATTGGACAGCCACATGCAGAAGAATGAAACTGGACTATTTTCTTACACCATGGCTGAAAATGGCTGAAAGACCTAAATGTGAGACAGAAATCCATCAAAATCCTAAAGGAGAACACAGGCAGCAACCTTTGTGACCTCGGCCTCAGCAACATTTTGCTAGACACATCTCCAAAGGCAAGGGAAACAAAAGCAAAAATGAACTATTGGGACTGCATCAAGATAAAAAGCTTTTGCACAGCAAAGAAACAGTCAACAAAACTAAAAGAGAACCTACAGAATGGGAGAAGATATTTGCAAATGTCTCATCAGATAAAGGGCTAGTATCCAAAATCTATAAAGAACTTATCAAACTCAACACCTAAAAAACAAATAATCCGGTCAAGAAATGGGCAGAAGACATGAACAGACATTTCTCAAAAAAAGGCATACAAATGGCCAACAGACACATGAAAAAAAAATGCTCAATAGATCCCTTGGCATCAGGGAAATACAAATAAAAACCGCAATGAGATTCCACCTCACACCATCTGGATGGCTAAAATAGACAAGTCAGGAAACAACAGATTTTGGTGAGGATGTGGAGAAAAGGGAACCCTCTTACATTGTTAGTGGGAATGCAAACTGGTACAGCCACTCTGGAAAATAGTGGAGGTCCCTCAAAAATTTTAAAGTAGAGCTACCCTATGACCCAGAAATTGCAGTACTAGGTATTTATGCAAAGGATACAAACATAGTGATTCCAAGGGGCACATGCACCCCAACGTTTATAGCAGCAATGTCCAAAAGAGCCCAGAGATCCATTGACAGACGAATGGATAAAGAAGTGGCATATATATATAATGGAATATTACTCAGTCATCAAAAATGAAATCTTACCATTCACAACGACATGGATAGAACTAGAGGGCATTATGCTAAGTGAAATAAGTCAATCAGAGAAAGACAATTATCACATGATTTCACTCATATGTGGAATTTAAGAGACAAAACAGGGTAAGGGAGGGAAAAATAAAATAAGATGAAATCAGAGAGGAAGACAAACAAGAGACTCTTAGCTATAGGAAATAACTGAAGGTTGCTGGAGGGGAGGTGGGTGGGGAGATGGGGTTACCGGGTGATGGGCATTAAGGGGGGCACTTGTAATGAGCACTGGGTGTTATATGCAATTGATGAATCACTAAGCTCTACCTTTGAAACTAATAATACACTATGTGTTAATTAATTGATTTTAAATAAAATAAAAATAATAAAGTTAACCTCATGATAATATTATACTGTAAAATAAAAACTATCTAAATTTTAAAAAATTAAAATAAATGCTATGAATATTGTACAAAAAGTTTTTAAAAAGAGGAGGTGGGGACACTTATAGTGTATACACTATATATACTAGCTGTATACATATATATATATATATAAGTGTATACACTTATATACTAGCTGGTTTTATGAGGCTAGTATTACCCTGATACTAAAACCAAAGAAAACAAAAACAAAAGAAACAAAAACTGCAGACCAACATGAACATAGATGCAAAATTCCTTAGCACAAATGAGCAAATTAAATCCAGCACTAGATAAAAAGGACAATACATCATGATAAATTGGATTTAGCACCAGAATACAAAGTTTCTTTAACATTTGAAAAATACTCAATATAAATCACCACATCAACAAATCAAAGAAGAAAAGTATTATGATTATTCAGTAGATGCAGAAAAAGCATTTCACACATTCACGATAAAAAAAAAAACCTTTCACCACATAATAACAGAAGAAAACTTCTGCAACCTTATAAAAGACATCTACAAAAAGTTCACAGTCAATATTACACCTAATAGTGAAATAGTGAATGCAATTTCCCCTAAGATTGGGAACAAAACAAAGATGGTCATTCTAATCACTTCTATTGAATGTTATACTGGAGATGTAGCTTGTACAATAAGACAAAAGAAAAAATCATTAAAATGGAAAAAGGAAAAATTGTATTTGCAGATGACATGATTATGTGCATTAAAAACTCCCAAAGTATCTATTAGAAAACTACTAGAATTAATAAGCTATTTTAATAATTTTGCATAATACAAAGTCAATAGGCAAAAATCAACAGCATTTCTATGTGGTAGCAATGAATAATTAGGAAAATATTTTAAATAGCACCGCTTACAATAGCTTCAAGAAACATTAAAAGTTAGGGGTAGGAGTGACTGGGTGGCCCAGCCAGTTGGGCGGCTCCTGGGATAGAGCCCCATGTCTGGCTCTCTGCCCAACAGGGTGTCTACTTCTCCCTCTCCCTCTGCCTAATTGTTCTCTCTCTCTCTCTGATTCTTTAATCATTCAAAATTAATTTTTTTAATTTTCTTTTTTTCTTTTGAAATTTTTTCCCTTTTTCTACCAATATCTTCTCAATCCCTTTGTTAAAAAATCTTTTTTATTTTTCGTTTTTAGAGTCATATTCTATCCCTTCATAGTAGTTAACCTTATTTTTGGTGTATATATAAGTTGTTCTCTCTTTAAAATTTTGGGATACAGTTTCTTATAACAGACCAAAATATACCCTTAATCTCCAGTGTATGGCTTTGTTCTAGTCTCCTGCCTGATCACATTCTCTCCCTTTTTTTTTTTAATTCCTCTTCTTTCTCTTTTCAACCAACTTCTTATCTTATCAATTCCTTTTATAAAATCTTTTATAATTTTCATCTTTACAGTCATATTCCATCCCTTCATCATATTTACCCTTATTTTTGTACATATACGTTTCTCTTTCTTTAACATATTGGGGGGCAGTTTCTTCTAACAGACCAAAATACACCCAAAAACAAGTGTGTGGCACTGATCTATGCAACAGCCTGATCGTATTTGATCATATTCTGGTTTTCTGTTTCTTTGTTTTTTTTTTTTATCTTTTTCTTTTTCTTTTTTTCTTTCTTTCCCTTTCTTTTCCCCTGGTTTCAGGCCTCTTCTGATTTGTTTAGTGTATATTTTTCTGGGTCATTGTTACCCTGTTAGCATTTTGTTCTCTCATTCATCTATTCTCATCTGGACAAAATGACAAGACAGAAAAAAAACCTCAAAAAAAAAAAAAAAGAACAAGAGGCAGTACCGAATGCCAGGGACCTAATCAATACAGACATTAGTAAGATGTTGGAACTAGAGTTCAGAATGACGATTTTAAAGATACTACCTAGGCTTGAAGAAAGCAAGGAAGATATTAGAGAAACAATTTCTGGAGAAATAAAAGAACTAAAATCTAACCAAGTTGAAATAAAAAAGGCTATTAATGAGGTGCAATCAAAAAGGGAGGCTCTAACTGCTAGGATAAACGAGGCAGAAGAGAGAATTAGTGATTTAGATGACCAAATGATGGAAAGTAAAGAAGCTGAGAAAAAGAGAGATAAACAACTACCGAATCACAAGGGCAGAATTTGAGAGATAAGTGCTACCATAAGATGAAACAATATTAGAATAATTGGGATCCCAGAAGAAGAAGAAAGAAAGAGAGGGGCAGAAGGTACATTGGAACAAATTATACCAGAGAAGTTCCCTAATTTGGGGAAGGAAACAGGCATCTAAAACCAGGAGGCACAGAGAAACCCCCTCAAAATCAATAGAAATAGGTCAACACCCTGACATCTAATAGTAAAACTTACTAATCTCAGAGACAAAGAGAAAATCTTGAAAGCAGCTCGGGACAAGAGATCTGTAACCTACAATGCTGGAAACATTAGACTGACAACAGACCTATCCACAGACACCTGGCAGCTCAGTAAGGACTGACATGATATATTCAGAGGACTAAATGAGAAAAACATGCAGCCATGTATACTATATCCAGCTAGCCTGTCATGGACAATAGAAGCGGAGATAAAAAGCTTCCAGGACAAACAAAAACTGAAGGAATTTGCAAACACAAAACCAGCCCTACAAGAAATATTGACAGGGCTCCTCTAAGCAAAGAGAGAACCTAAAAGAAGCATAGACCAGAAAGGAACACAGACAATATACAGTAACAGTCACCTGACAGGCAATACAATGGCGCTAAATTCATATCTTTCAAACGTTACCCTGAATGAGAATGGGCTAAATGCCCCAATCAAAATACACAGGCTATCAGATTGGATTAAAAACAAGACCCATCAATATGCTGTCTGCAAGAGACTCATTTTAGACCCAAAGACACTCCCAGATTGAAAGTGAGGGGGTGGAAAACCATTTACCATGCTAATGGACATCAAAGAAAGCTGGGGTGGCAATTCTCATATCAGACAAATTAGATTTTAAACCAAAGACTGTAATAAGAGATGAGGAAAGACACTATATCCTACTTAAAGGGTCTCTCCAACAAGAAGATCTAACAATTGTAAATATCTATGCCCCAAACATGGGAGCAGCTAATTACATAAGGCAATTAATAACAAAAGCAAAGAAACACACTGACAACAATACATAATAGTGGGGGACTTTAACATCCCCCTCACTGAAATGGACAGATCATCTAAGCAAAAGATCAACAAGGAAATAAAGACTTTAAATGACACACTGGACCAAATAGACTTCACAGACATATTCAGAACATTCCATCCAAAAGCAACGGAATGCACATTCTTCTCTAGTGTCCATGAAACATTCTCCAGAATAGATCACATCCTAGGTCACAAATCAGGTCTCAACTGATACCAAAAGATTGGGATCAGTCCCTGCATATTTTCAGACCACAGTGCTTTGAAACCAGAACTCGATCACAAGAGGAAAGTCAGAAAGAACTCAAATACATGGAGGTTAAAAGCATCCTACTAAAGAATGAATGGGTCAACCAGGAAATTAAAGCAGATTTTTAAAAATTCATGTAAACCAATGATAATGAAAACACAACTGTTCAAAATCTTTGTGATGAAGCAAAGGCAGTCCTAAGAGGAAAGTATATAGCAATCCAAGCCTTTCTCAAGAAACAACAAAGGTCTCAAATACACAACCTAACCTTACACCTAAAGAAGTGGAGAAAGAACAGCAAATAAAGCCTAAACCCAGCAGGAGAAGAGAAATAATAAAGATCAAGCAGAAATCCGTGAAATAGAAACCAAAAGAACAATAGAACAGATCAACGAAACTAAGAGCTGGTTCTCTGAGAGAATTAACAAGACTGATAAACCCCTGGCCAGACTTATCAAAAAGAAAAGAGAAATGACCCAACTCAACAAAATCGTGAATGAAAGAGGAGAGATCACAACCAACACCAAAGAAATACAAACAACTATAAGAACGTATTATGAGCAACTCTATGCCAGCAAATTAGATAATCTGGAAGAAATAGACGAATTCCTAGAGATGTATCAACTACCAAAACTGAACCAGGAAGGAATAGAAAACCTGAACAGACCTATAACCACTAAGGAAATTGAAGCAGTCATCAAAAATCTCCCAAAAAACAAAAGCCCAGGGCCAGATGACTTCTCAGGGGAATTCTACCAAACATTTCAAGAAGAATTAATACCTATTCTCCTGAAACCGTTCCAAAAATAGAAATGGAAGGAAAACTTCCAAACTCGTTTTATGAGGCCACCGTTACCTTGACCCCAAAACCAGACAAAGACCCCATCCAAAAGGAGAATTACAGACCAATATCCTTGATGAACATGGATGCAAAACTTCTCACCAAAATACTAGCCAATAGGATCCAAAAGTACATTAAAAGGATTATTCACCATGACCAAGTGGGATTTATCCCTGGGCTGCAAGGTTGGTTTCACATCCACAAATCAATCCATGGGATACAATATATTAATAAAAGAAAGAACAAGAGTCATATGATCCTCTCAATAGATGCAGAAAAAGCATTTGAAAAAGTACAGTATCCTTTCTTGATTAAAACTCTTCAGAGTATAGGGATAGAGGGTGCATACCTCAAGATCATAAAAGCCATCTTTGAAAAACCCACAGCGAATATCATTCTCAATGGGGAAAAACTGAGAGCTTTCCCCCTAAGGTCACGAACATGGCAGGGATGTCCACTCCCACCACTGCTATTCAACATAGTATTAGAAGTCCTAGTCACAGCAATCAGACAACAAAAAGAAATCAAAGGCATCCAAATCATCAAAGAAGAAGTCAAACTCTCACTGTTTGCAGATGATATGATACTTTATGTGGAAAACCCAAAAGACTCCACCCCAAAACTGCTAGAACTCATACAGGAATTCAGTAAGTGGCAGGATATAAAATCAATGCACAGAAATCAATGGCATTCCTATACACCAACAACAAGACAGAAGAAGGAGAAATTAAGGAGTCGATCCCATTTACAATTGCATGCAAAACCATAAGATACCTAGGAATAAATCTAACCAATGAGGCAAAGAATCTGTACTGAGAAAATTATAAAATACTTATGAAAGAAATTGAGGAAGACACAAAGAAATGGAAAAACGTTCCATGCTCATGGTTTGGAAGAACAAATATTGTGAAGATGTCAATGCTGCCTAGAGCAATCTACACATTTAATGCAATCCCTATCAAAATACCATCCACTTTTTTCAAAGAAATGGACCAAATAATTCTAAAATTTGTATGGAACCAGAAAAGACCCTGAATAGCCAGAGGAATGTTGAAAAAGAAAAGCAAAGCTCGTGGCATCACAATTCTGGACTTCCAGCTCTATTACAAAGCTGTCATCATCAAGATGGTATGGTACTGGCACAAAAACAGACACATAGATCAATGGAACAGATTAGAGAGCCCAGAAATGGACTCTCAACTCTATGGTCAACTAATCTTCGACAAAGCAGGAGAGAATGTCCAATGGAAAAAAGACAGTCTCTTCAACAAATGGTGCTGGGAAAATTGGACAGCCCCATGCAGAAGAATGAAACTGGACCATTTCCTTACACCACACACAAAAATAGACTCCAAATGGTTGAAAGACCTAAATGTGAGATAGGAGTCCATCAAAATCCTAAAGGAGAACACAGGCAGCAACCTCTTTGACCTCAGCCACAGCAACTTCTTCCTAGAAACATCACCAAAGGCAAGGGAAGCAAGGGCAAAAATGAACTATTGGAACTTCATCAAGATAAGAAGCTTTTGCACAGCAAAAGAAACAGTCCACAAAACCAAAAGACAACCGACAGAATGGGAGAAGATCTTTGCCAGTGACATATCAGATAAAGGGCTAGTATCCAAAATCTATAAAGAACTTATGAAACTCAGCACTCAAAGAATAAATGATCCAATCAAGAAATGGGCAGAAGACAGGAACAGATATTTTTCCAAAGAAGACATCCAAATGGCCAAAAAACACATGAAAAAAGTGCTCAACATCACTCGGGATCAGGGAAATCCAAATCAAAACCTCAATGAGATATCACCTCACACCAGTCAGAATGGCTAAATTTAACAAGTCAGGAAATGGCAGATGTTGGCGGGGATGCGGAGAAAGGGGAACCCTCCTACACGGTTGGTGGGAACGCAAGCTGGTGCAGCCTCTCTGGAAAACAGTATGGAGGTTCCTCAAAAAGTTGAAAATAGAGTTACCCTATGACCCAGCAACTGCACTACTGGATATTTACTCCAAAGATACAAATGTAGGGATCCAAAGGGGTACGTGCACCCCGATGTTTATAGCAGCAATGTCCACAATAGCCAAACTATGGAAAGAGCCAAGATGTCCATTGACAGATGAATGGATAAAGAAGATGTGGTATATATTTACAATAGAATATTATGAAGCCATCAAAAGAAATGAAATCTTGCCATTTGCAATGACGCGGATGGAACTGGAGGGTGTTATGCTGAGCGAAATCAGTCAATCAGAGAAAGAAATGTATCATATGATCTCACTGATATGAGGAATTCTTAATCTCAGGAAACAAACTGAGGGTGATAGACATTGGGGAGGGTATGTGCTATGGTGAGTGCTGTGAATTGTGTAAGACTGTTGAATCACAGACCTGTACCTCTGAAACAAATAATACATTATATGTTAAAAAAAGAAAAAGAAAATAGTAGGAAGGGAAAAATGAAGGGAGCGAAATCGGAGGGAGAGATGAACCATGAGCGACTATGGACTCTGAAAAACAAACTGAGGGTTCTAGGAGGGGAAGGGGGTGGGGGAATCGGTTAGCCTGGTGGTGGGTATTAAAGAGGGCATGTACTGAATGGAGCACTGTGTGTTATACGCAAAGAATGAATCATGGAACACTACTTCAAAAACTAATGATGTAATGTATGGTGATTAACATAACAAAATTTGAAAATCCCAGAAGGGTTTTTATATATAAATTTATAAGCTGATTATAACATGTATATGAAAATCCAATGACATTAGAGTTGTCAAACAATCTTTAAGACAACAAAACTGGAGAACTCATACTACTCAATTTTAAAACTTTTTTTGCCACTAACAGTGCAAGAGTTCCTTTTTCTCCACATCCTCGCCAACACTTATTGTTTCTTGTGTTTTTTATTTTAGCCATTCTGACCGGTATAAGGTGATATCTCATTATAGTTTTGATTTGCATTTCCCTGATGATGAGTAATGTAAGCGTCTTTTCATGAGTATATTGGCCATCTGGATTCTCCTTTGGAGAATGTCTGTTCATTTCTTTTCCTCACTTTTTAATTGGATTATTATTTGAGGGGGGTATTGAGTGTGTAAGTTCTTTATGTATTTTGGATACTATCCCTTTATCAAATATGTCCTGTGCAAATATCTTCTCCCATTTAGCATGTTGCTCCTTAGTTTATTGATTGTTTCCTTCACTATGCAGAAGCTTTTTATTTTGATATAGTCCCAATAGTTTATTTTTGCTTTTATTTCTCTTGCCTCAGGAGACATATCTGGAAAGAATGTTGCTACAACCAATGTCAGAGACATTACTGCCTGTGCTCTCTTCTAGGATTTTTATGGTTTCAGTTCTCGCATTCAGGAACTAGGCACTTATGCTGAGCACTGGTGGATGATGTATGGAATTGTTGAATCACTATATTGTACACCTGAAACTAATACACTTTTGTTAACTGTACTGGAATTAAAATAAAATAATAATTAAAAAGAATATATATATTCAATTACTTAATGTATGTGTAGATAAACAATTTACTACTAAAATGAAACAGGGCTGGTCATAAATTCTATTACAATTTGTTTTAATAGGTGTAGACACTGAGAAATAGTTCTCATGGTATGGGAATGGAAGTTTTATTACACTATATCTATATATTTATTTATAGTTATTATTGTTTATGTCAAAAATCCTATATGACCTACTGCCAAAAATTATTTTAATTATATATCAGCTAGTATTTTTTTAATCTTCTTTCTATTTTGTTGAAAGCAAAGAAGTGGAAATTTTATTTGCAGATGCAGCTGTTACCCATAGCAACCATTTACTCAATATCATATTAATATTTCAAATTGTCCTATTGATTGGAGCCATGGATATTTTTTACCCTCCAGAAAACTGAATCATAATATTATCCTAAATAGGATATCTAGGTTGGAAAGTGAGAAGAAGACAACTGCATAAAGGAAGGTAGGAAAGGTGCTTTGTCAGGCAGATGAGTTTTGAGAACAAGTACATATCAAAGTCAAAGATCTGAACATCTATTCCTTTGATTTTTTTCAGATTTTTTTTCCTGAGAAGTTCTTCACATACCACCCAGAGTTCATGTATTCTAGTTTGAAGAGTAGAATAAAAGGTGAAAAGCCTCAGAATCCAGACCCAACTTGAAAAAGTAGTAACAAAATTTTGCATTTGCATAGGAAGTTTAGTTTATAAAATGTGTTTATATTCATTATTTCAATTCACTCTTTCAGCAATAACGTGAGATAAGTAAGACAAAAATACAGAACAACAATAACAACAAAAAAACCTTAAAATGTGGCTTTAGATAGTCTCTTTAAAAATGTCTTTGGCTCAATTGGTTTATGTCTGCTTTCGGCTCAGGTCATGATCCTGAGGTCCCAGGATTGAGCCCCGTGTCGGGCTCCCTTCTCAGTGGAGAGTCTGCTTCTCTCTTTCTCCCCCTGCCCCTTCCCCATCTCATGCTTTCTCTCTCTCTCTCTCTCTGTCTCTGTCTCTGTCTCAAATGGATAGATAAAATCTTTAAAAAATATTTTTTAATGTTTTAGCAACAATGTTTAAAGATTTGTCCATTTATTTCTTCTCTATATTTGGATAATATTATCCAATGACCTTCACACAAACAGACGTTGGAAGAAATATATATAGTGACATTTCACTACTTCCACATTGCAGTTCCATTCAGGCCTAACCTACATACCCATATAAAAATACTCATCCACTGGGGCTCCTGGGTGGTTCAGTCCATTAAGCATCTGCCTGTGGCTCAGGTCATGATCTCAGGGTCCTGGGATCGAGCCCCACATCAGGCTCTCTGCTCAGCTGGGAGTCTGCTTCTCCTTCTCACTCTCCCTCTGTGCTCTCTCTCTCTTTCTCTCTCAAATAAATAAATAAAATATTTTTTAAAAGTATTCATCTACAAGTAAAGCTAACATAATAGAAAAACAGATCTCAAGATTAATGTCATCAGGTACACTTAACTCAGAATTTTCCTACACTAGGCAGCTTTCCTGACTTCTTACTAAATGTATTAAAACTATGTCTGAAAGTAAAAAATTGTCCAATAACTAAATTTGAGGATGAATATCAATCTACACAGTAAATCTAATTTTCTTCAATGAAGTTCCTGCCTCTCATGAATGCTTATTGGTACTTGTATCATGATTTGCTTGACAAAGCCTTAATTTTATGAAGTCATATATAGTACTTTCACAAGGAGTTGTGATAAGAGTATGATGGATAACTACACTCACATTTTAAATCCCTACAGAAAAATGAAAAGATTCAGGAATGATTTACTTCAATCTTCTCTGTATTGAGAAATACTAGTTAGAAATGATAAGTGTTGTGAGCATCGATAGCATTATATAAAGGCAGACGTTAAAATATTATCTATGAAATAAATTAAACTTGCCCTAGACTGGCACTGATTTCATTTTTAAGATGTTGTGTTAGACCATATGGCTGAGATCATCACATGTAATTTAACTCTTCAGCACCATGGCCAGCATCTACTTTGCCTATAAGCTTCTGCATAAGCTAGCAATGAATATCAGAGGTATCATTTATTTTCAGAGGTTAAGGAATCCTTAGGTCAACCAATCAACCATCCATTTAATCCCTCAATTTTCTCTACTGCCATTGAGACTCTGGCTTGGATGATCAGCATCAAGCTATGGTTATAGTAATATGTACAATTCACTTTGCTAATACAATTAATATAAACAAAAAACCAAGACTAATGCAGTTCTTTAGCTCAAAAAGAAGTATCTGTTCTAAATATATAACCTGACTTTAGTGTCCAGCATATGCTGGTTCATTAATTTACTGACTTTATTTATTACTACAAGCCTCCATTGAGGCAAACTGCTATAGGTTGCTAGGAACTGAAATGGGCTAAGAAGGAAAAAAAACAAGTATGTGGAAGATACAATCCTTTATCTTAAAGAATTCATACCCAATGGGTGATACAGACAAGGATACAGAAAGCTATAGCATTGTAATAAATTCTATAATCTAGATAAGAGTGCTGGGAGAGAAGGAGGAGCAATTCATTTTATTTTGAGAATCAATAACTATTATCCCAGGAGAAGTGGCACTGAAAGATGAGTCCGAATTTTGAAAAGAGATAAGCAAGAGAAATCCAGAGAAAGCAAACTACTGAGCTAAGTTGTAGAGTAGTGAAAATACACAGTGTTTTGGTGCTTTAGTAACAGTCTGATGTGACTTGAAAAGAGAATATGTGGTAGGTAGACTGAGAAGATAATGAGAAGCCAGATTGGAAACATCTTCAAATGGCATACTAATGTGCACAAATCCAATTACTATGCTGGGCGTTTAGTTTACAGAGCTGGGGCAGAAATCTGTGTGGTAATTAACCAGTAGCCTAAAGAGTAAACATTGAATAGATCAAGAAATCAAAATGTCAAATTCCTGCTGGACACACCACAGAAATTTTAGTTAGCTCAATTAAAAGGAAACTTTAATTATTTTTAGCCAGAATTTCTGCAAATTGGATTTGGTCATATGGAAAGTTTGGTCATGTGGGAAGAATTCACAGTGAATTAATTTGTGAAGTTCCAAAGTTACTTAAATGTAGCAGCAAAAAGCAACCAGAGGTAGTGGCTTACTTAGCATAATTTAACCAGAACTAGAAAGTCTCATGCCCACCAGATAGACTTCCCCTATTCAGGTGTCTTGGTTCCTAAAATTACAAAATTCATTCTTTTGTTATATTCCTTATTAACAACTTAGTGTTAACTACTATAAGACATAATCTCTCAATTCTCTCAATGAAAGAAGCCTGCTGGAAAACCATGAAGACAAGGGGACTATGCACTAAAAGTTAGGAAAGGAGATTATAGCAGAAGAATGCCAGAAACAAACTTCACATTCTGCCTAGTGTCAGCCCTGAAAGTATATTTGGTATATAAAATATATTATGCATCAAATTTCAATAAAGTTAATAAACATTGACTGAGTACCTACTGTGTGTCAGGAACACTGGAATAAAATCAATAAAGCATGTTTCCTTTCTTTGAAGAGATTTCACTCAATTGGAAAAAATATATGGTAGAGAAAAATTCAATATATGTGGCTTGGGCAATCGTACATGGAAGAGGCAATAGTAAAGCTGGTTCTTAAAGAGTGGCTCTTTAAAAGAATGAGAATGAGAAGGATATTCTAAGTAGAGAAAACAACATAAGCAAATTCACACCTGTGAAACAGCATCCTTCGTTTGTATAGAGAACAATACACAGGGTGGGTGGTTTTTTTTTTTTCCTGTATTATAAATACCTAGATAGGTAGTTTGAATGCAGGAGATCCTGAAACATGGAAAACTTCAGATTACTCTTTGTTTGCTAATGACAAATATTTTGTTATGGTGATCCTTACATTTTGAGCTGCAAATTTGTTGGTCAATACTTCTACTGAAGCAAACTAAACATTACACCTATTTATTTAAATATGTATTAAGTTACTTAGTAGGGAACAAATTTTAAGAAAGCAGCAACTGGAAAAGTCAAATGACAGTATTATTTTTTATTTTGAGAATCAATATCAGGATGTCATTATCTGCATAGGGAAATGTATGTCATTTTAAGTCCAGCTTTATTAAAGATTGGTCATTCTCCTATTAACTGAACAGTGCACTCCACAAGTAGTTAAACCTTTGTTAAAGGTTTGTTAAAGAGGTTTCTTTGTTAAACGCACATTTTGCATTTAATGGAGAAATGATCTCTAAAAATGGGAAGGAGGAAAATCAAACAAGAAGGGGTCAAGTGCATTGAATCCATTGAGGAGAATAAAGAGTTGAATTCACTGTTTAATAACTTATTTTAGTATATATTTAGTGAACACCTCTGATATGCTAGGCACCATTTTCAGAGCTAGAAAAACAATAAAAATAAAATAGTCCAATGGCTTGAAAAACATATAGTCTAGCTAAAGAGGCCGTCACAGGGGCTTGTGACAAGCTACAAAATCAAACAAAAAAATCAGTTAATTTTGAGCAATTGAAGGGTGAGGAAAGTTTTCATAGTGATGACATTAAAACTGAGTCTAAAATGAGTTCATCAGTTGAACAAATATTGGAGGAAAAGGAAATTCATGGAAGTTTAAAGTGTTATTTTTATTTGGGCATTTCCCAAGTAATGTGGGATGGCTAGAGGTATCTCACACAGGGTTATATATGATATGCTGAGTTTAGCTATTCTGTAGGTAAATGAGGATGTAATATGTCTGTGTTTAGAAAGAAAGGTTTATTAGCAAATAGAAAATTAGTTAGAGGTGAGGGAACCTTTTAGAAGGCAGTTCTACTTGCTGAAGTTGGTTCCATTTCACTATTAAAAACTGTTTCTTTTGCCCTCAGCACTTTGCACTTTCTATTCCCTCTGTAGTCTCTGTGCCCTGATATCCCCTCTATGGTGAGTTCAGCCCAGCACTTTCCCAGGTAGTGAAAATTCATTGCCCACTAGACTATAAAACCAATGAGGGTGGGGACTGGGCCAATCTCATTCACCATCAAATTCCTATAACATGGCACATAAAAAGTTCTCAATAAATGCTTGTTAAATGGATGAATGAATTCAGAAGTTTAAGAGAGAGAATCATCATGATTCAGTGATCAATTACCTGTGAGAGATGTGAAAGTAGAAGGAATGAAAAGCAATTCCATTAACTGAGAAAAGTAATCCAGATGAGAGAATTCCTAAAGAAGAAAATACATGTTTTGCTTCAGGCATGATGACAACTAGGAATAAAGCAGAAAGAAGGTGAGAACAAAGAGAAATTTAGGGGTAAATCAAAGGAAGTGTGTGTAATAACTGGTGGCAGGACCTAGGAAATTTTTTTTCAAAGGATCCATGATTTAGGAACCAGGATGGACTGAATGACTAACTTGAAGTGCTAGGGAGTGGCCTGAGCAGGAAATTTTACCCTGATTTGGATTTTTTACCTAATACTCACCAAAAGGAATTTGTGTTTCTTTGGGAAAAGAGTCTAAGACACAAAGTCTAATGGACCTGGAAGAGACAGGGTGGAAATTACTAAAAAAGGGTCCCAAATTCCAAACGGAACAAAACTGGCTTCTATAATCATGATGTGTAATTGTAAATGGCCTGTCCATATTCAGCTAGAATTCTGGGATTTTCATGATGGAGTGTGAAGCTAGGTTAACAATATGATGAACAAGATGATTTCCTCTGAAATATTCTTAAAAATCCCATTTTAGAGAGAAAGAGAATTTAACACCATAAACTATTTCATCCTGTGTGTAGTAGCAATGGAAAGAACCAGCCGCAAAAATGTGAAGTCTTTCTAGTGGACAATATCCAACACTAAAAAGCAGAAAATTTAACTCCAAAATCTCAGATGATATAAATTTGCTTCTTGTTCTACTATCTCAATTTAATAAATACACAGAATAAAATTGTTTAGTTAAAATTTAAATTTTGAACACTTAACATGGTTCAGCCCTTTGGTAGGCTTTGGAAAGAAATTCTGAGGGGCGCCTGGGTGGCTCAGTCGTTAAGCAGACGCTTTAGCTCAGGTCCTGGGATCAAGCCCCACTTTGGGCTCCCTGCTCAGTGGGAAGCCTGCTTCTCCCTCTCCCACTCCCCCTGCTTGTGTTTCTGCTCTCGCTGTCTCTCTCTCTCTCAAATAAATAAATAAAATCTTAAAAAAAAAGAAAGAAAGAAATTCTGGGCAGTATTATCCTCCTTTTCTTTTCTTTTTTTTTTATTATGTCATGTTAGTCACCATACAATATATCATTAGTTTTTGATGTAGTGTTCCATGATTCATTGTTTGTGTATAACACCCAGTGCTCCATGCAGAACGTGCCCTCTTTAATACCCATCACCGGGCTAACCCATCCTCCAACCCCCCTCTCCTCTAAAACCCTCAGTTTGTTTCTCAGAGTCCATAGTCTCTCATGATTCATCTCCTCCTCTGATTCCCGCCCCCTTATTTTTCCCTTCCTTCGCCTAATGTCCTCCATGCTATTCCTTATGTTCCACAAATAAGTGAAACCACATGATAATTGACTTTCTCTGCTTGACTTATTTCACTTAGCATGATGCCCTCCATTCCATCCATGTCAGTGCAAATGGTAGGTATTCATCCTTTCTGATGGCTGAGTAATATTCCATTGTATATATGGACCACATCTTCTTTATCCATTCATCTGTTGAAGGGCATCTCGGCTCTTTCCACAGTTTGGCTGTTGTGGACATTGGCCCTTCTATTCACTACATCTGTATTTTTGGGGTGTCCTCCTTTTCAAATATAAAGTAATTGTTCTAGTAACTTGGTTTGTGTCCCCTTAGATTCATATGTTGAAGCCCCAACCCCCAGTATATCTGTATTTGGAGATGAGGCCTCTAGGAAAGTGATTAGGTTAAGTGAGGTCATAGGGTGGGGCCATGATCTGGTGAAATTGGTCTCCTTATAAGAACAGATGCCAGAGGAACTTTCCAGAACTCTTGGTGTGCCCAGCAATGTGCTCCTCCCTGCTCCCCCACACTGGCCTCAGCCCTCTCACTGGCTGTAGAAAATGGTGAAAGAAACCACTTAATATGATGTTTTGGGGGTCAAACCCAATGCCACGCAGGAAGAATTGAAAAAGGCCTATAGGAAACTGGCCTTGAAGTACCACCCTGATAAGAATCCAAATGAAGGAGAGAAGTTTAAACAGATTTATCAAGCTTATGAAATGCTCTCTGATACAAAGAAAAGGGAGTTGTATGACAAAGGAGGAAAACAGGCAACTAAAGAAGGTGGAGCTGGTGGTGGTTTGACTCCCCCATGGATATCTTTGATATGTTTTTTGGTGGAGGAGGAAGCATCAGCTCTCAGTAACCTTAGAAGATTTATATAATGGTGTAACAAGAAAACTAGCTCTGTAAAAGAATGTGATATGTAATAAATGTGAAGACCGAGGTGGTAAGAAAGGAGCAAATATTGTCCCAATTGCCAAGGTACTGGAATGCAAACAAGAATTCATCAGATAGGACCTGGAATGGTTCAGCAAATTCAATCTGTGTGCGTGGGGAACAGATCAGTCCCAAAGATAGATATAAAAGCTGCAGTGGAAAGAAGCCAGTTTGAGAGAAGATTCTAGAAGTTCATATTGACAAAGGCATATGGCCAGAAGATAACATTCCATGGTGAAGGAGACCAAGAACCAGGACTGGAACCAGGAGATATTATCATTGTTTTAGATCAGAAGGACCATGCTGTTTTTACTGGGTGAGGAGAAGACCTTTTCTCGCGTGTGGACCCACAGCTAGTTGAACCACTGTGCGGCTTTCAAAAGCCAGTGTCTACTCTTGGCGACCGAACCATCATCATCACCTCTCATCCAGGACAAATTGCCAAGCATGGAGAGGAGATATCAAGTGTGTGTGCTAAATGAAGGCATGCCCATTTATCATAGACCACATGAGAAGAGTCTCCTAATCATCGAATTTAAGCTAAACTTTCCTGAGAATGGCTTTCTTTCTCTTGATAAACTCTCTTTGCTGGAAAAACTCCTACCTGAGAGGAAGGAAGTAGAAAAGACTGATGAAATGGACCAGGAAGAACTCGTGGACTTTAATCCAAATCAGGAAAGATGTCGCCATTACAATGGGGAAGACTATGAGGATGAGGAACATCATCCCAGGGGTGGTGTTCATGTCAGACCTCTTAATGGGGCCAGTGAATAACACTGCTGGCATTTTATATGCAGTAGTGAGTGAGTGAAGGACTATAATGATAGCTCACTACTTGCCCTTGTTTTTGTTTTAATATTCAACTATAGTAGTGTTTTAAAAGTTAAATGAAGAATAAACTAAAAAAAAAGAACAGATGCCAGAGAACTCCTTGTCTTTCTCTTTCTTTCCATATGAATGGGAAGACCATATGATTTCTCTCTCATTCTCTCTCTCAAATAAATAAATAAAATCTTTAAAACAAATAAAAGGTGGGGGGCGCCTGGGTGGCTCAGTTGGTTAAGGGACTGCCTTCAGCTCAGGTCATGATCCTGGAGTCCCGGGATCAAGTCCCACATCCAGCTCCCTGCTCAGCAGGTAGTCTGCTTCTCCCTCTGACCCTCCCCCCATCATGCTCTCTCTCTCAAATAAATAAATAAAATCTTTTTTTAAAAAAAAAAGAAAGACCATATGAAGGTTCAGTGAGAGGTGGTTGTTTACAAGCCAGGAAGAGTCCTCACTAGGAACCAACCCTACCTGACCTTGATCTGGGATTTCTAGCCTCTAGAACTGTGAGAAAATAAATCTCTGTTGTTGAAGTCACCCCACCTGTGGTTTTTGTTATGGATGTCCAAGCAGCCTAACATAGCTTGTAAGTCATAGACTTAGCACATATGCTCAAGTCCTCTGTCCAAATTTCAAGCACATGAAATAGAAAAAGACAACAAATGATAAAATGTTCAACTAAATATAATCAAATGCAAGGAAGAGGGTAATATTGGAGATTTCACAGAAGATTGAAGGACAGGTACAACTTTGACTAGGTAGTCAAAAGATGGTTGGGTGGGGATAGTGGAGAAAATTATAAGAAATAGCAGAAACAAGCCTGGACAATTGGGCAGAAGGCTCTTTACTTCATGGGAGAACTGGGATCTGAAGTTGGGATTAGTGCAGCAAGTGAGGCTAGTTGTGGTTAGAGATAAAGCAGAGCCTAGGGCAGGTGCAGCCGAGAAGCACATCACAACTAAACTCATCTCTACCCCTGAGGGAGAAGTGGAGATTGGGTTATGCCTGGCAGGATGGAGCACCTTTACCCCAAAAGCCAGGGGCAGGCTGATGTCTAATTGCCTGTTAGTTCAAGGAACTCCTCTGGGATAGGAGTTTTATAAGAGGGCACCTCCTCAGAAGAAGGGTGGTAGCCTACACCAAAAAGCAGTAGCTAGGGTCCAGAGTCAGAAAGCTCTTTAATAATAGGAAAAAGGGGGCTAGAGACAGGCCAAGAGTCTACAACAGGAATGGGTGCCAAAGGGTATGAAAATGTCCCCCGAATTTGTTTAGATCAGGTATGGCGAGGCCACAGATCAGAAAACTGCTATTGAAAAGATAGTTTATTATCTACAGTTCTCAAGAGAAAGGGGCACTCCATGGCTTGCCAGGCCACAAAATGAAGCACTTGGGTCAGTTAGGAGGCAGAAGGAGAAAAGAGAAAATAACGGACCAGAGCCTTTATTTTTGTTTTAAGGGAAGGAATGAGCGAGACAGAGTAAGAACACTGCATAAGTTTAGGATTGGATAGTCTGAAAAATTTCTGCGGACTCTGGGCTATACAGGTGGTCCCTGGTTGTCTGGTACTTGCCCCTAGGGTGATTTAGGGTGGGGATACTACTGGCTTGGTATGTGAAATTTGAAAAAAGGAGAGGTTTGGAGGGATGGGCTCTGATTGGTTGATTTGCATATCATAGGTGTGCTCACAGGCAAGATGTTTGCTATCTTGATGGAACCTTGGGAGGGGCAGTCCCTCTCTGGGTCCCCAAGCTGCCCAAGATGTCAAATATAGAAAATAGAAAATATGATTAATATCTAAAACATTATTTAAAATATGTAGAATGAAAAAGTAAACTGAAAGATAATAAGGAGTCAAGAAGCAACATGAACCTGATATCTGGATCTTGAAACACTTGATTTAGCCACTTGGATTCAGATATTTAGATAGATGATAGATAGATGATGATGATAGATAGATTGATAGATGATAGATAGATAAATAGATAAATAGACAGATAGATGATAGATAGATGATGGCGTTTTTTTCCCTTTTGTCTTAGAGAGTCCAGAGCATTACCAAGCTGAGTTTGGGGAGAGACTGTAGTTAAGTAAAATAGAAACAGGTTCATGGGCGCCTGGGTGGCTCAGTCGTTAAATGTCTGCCTTCGGCTCAGGTCGTGATCACAGGGTCCTGGGATCAAGCCCCACATCAGGCTCCCTGCTCAGTGGAGAGCCTGCTTCTCCCTCTCCCGCTCCCCCTGCTTGTGTTCCCTCTCTCACTGTGTCTCTCTCTGTTAAATAAATAAAATCTTAAAAAAAATAGAAATAGATTCAAATAACTGCACTTTTGGAAATTTATGAAGTCATCCAGGCTTACGTATGTTATGTTGTGTATGATGCTTTACCAAATCATGCCCTTCTGGGGTGAAACAATGCACCTCCAAATTTACAGTTATTATATTGAACTATCAGCTTACTTACCTTTCAGTCTCAGGCCCAATACCCTGAAGATATATTTACAATAGACATGATTTTAAACCACATTCCATTAAAACAGAGCTTGTTTTAAATGACTTTTTTTGTATAAGTAATGCTGCTTTGTGCTTGATTTGCTCAAAAGCTATTTAAAATCCTTTGAACGTCAAATGTATTACTACATCTTACGCCACTCTCATTTTTGGAAACATGTAAAGGGAGCAGAAATATTTCATTTTCCTGTGCTGTTTGCTCCCCCAGAGCAAGCTAATGGTGCTGCTTTAAAGCAAAGTGACAATTTTTGATACAGGTTTATTTAATTAAAAAAACTTCTTAGAACAATCAAACATGAGCGTTAACAAGAAACATATGTGAGGCTCCAAATATTCTGAAAATGAATGCAAAGCAACGTTCCAATCAACATGAGGTCAGGTTTCCTGGCCTGTTTCTTCTGCACATGCAAAATCAGAGAGCATGAGAGGGTGAGCGTAGGTGCATGACCGTTCGTGACTGTGAGTGTATCTGTACATGTTGTGAAAGACCCACCTCTGCTGCAGCTCCCAGCGGCCTTGAGAAGCAATCTTTTACATGTAGCAGGACACACTCTAGGATATTAACACTCTACCATTTCCAAGAGCCTCTGTTCACACCAGCTCCAGAGTAAACACCATGAAAGAAGGAGCCTCAAGCTGCTAAAAAGCACACAAAGCAACAAGGAGAAACAGTTCCAAATTTCATATAAATGGAAAATGTTTCAAGAACAACTGCCCGTTTGTTCAGAGAGTGCCCACAGAGCAGGAGGGTAAATAAAACTCAGTACCTGTTAGCTTTATAGGCAAATAACCATTATCTACTATGTGTAGATGAGTGAATGATAATTTTATGCAAACCACAATAAGTAAATTCAAACAGTATGAACTAAGCCTGCACAGTAAGAGCAGGAAGATCAAGGAAAGAAAAACAAGGAAAGGGTGTTTTCTGTGTGGTGTATCACCAACCTGGGAAATCCATTATAGAGCCAAAAACTGGAACAGGATTTTATAAAAGCACTGGCTTAAAATAGAGCTATAAGTCCCTTAGGACTTGTATGATGACTTCATACCTTAAGTAAAACTCTGCTCTCCACGATCTGATTACTGATTAGCTTTACATAGAGGATTATGGAGAATTCGTACATTGGACTTTTTATATGACAGAATATATAGTATAAATTCCTTGGGAGCCTTCATGGTGCATTCAGTTTTTTTTAATGAATCCGAGTCAAGTATCATCAATAGCCAAGCATCCTAACCAACAGAGCTTAGAAGTTTATGGACTTGTGTCTGAGAGCTGCAGTTTTCTAATCAAAATAGCACTTTTATAAGATTTTTCAAAAGCAGAACATTCAACTTTGGCCAATTTTAAAATCTCTTTGGGTACTGTGAATTTTACATTTGAAAGTGAAATCAAGGTTTTTCAGATTCAGATTTCATTGACTCCTTATCTTCTGTGGTTTCCTGGGTGGTAGTAGGAGACAAGAAAGAAGGCTTTTAAAGGATTATATAAAATGTCTATAAATGGATTCATTAAAATAAGGGCACCACTTTACTTCTAACAAACCATATTTTAATGAAGCATGTGTCAAAGAACCTAACATTCGTAGATTCCATTTGAAAATCATGTGAGCATAAAAACATAGAGGAAAATGTTAGAGCAAGATGACTGTCGGTTTTGGTAAAGCTACTTTTGTTTAAATTTGTTTAAAAGCTCTAGCGATGTCACATTATGGGGTAGAAGCAGAGCATATTAAATGAGCTTGCAGAGGCTTTGAGGTCAGAAATAACTGAGTTTAAATTTAGGCTATGGAGGAAATGAGGGAGAATTGGAGAAAGGAAGGAAGGGAAGAAGGTTGGGGAGAAGAGAGGGAGGCAAGGAAGAAGGAAGGAAAGAGCATGCATTAGACAGTTTCTCAGTACCCAGCATTATCAAGGGGCTTTAAATATACATTTACCTTCTGCTGCTAGCTGCGTGATCTTGGGCAAATAAATTTACCTCTTTGGGCTTCAGATTCCTTACCTATAAAAAGAGCACCTGTAGGGGCGCCTGGGTAGCTCAGTCATTAAGCGTCTGCCTTTGGCTCAGGTCATGATCCTGGGCTCCTGGGATCAAGCCCCACATCGGGTTCCCTGCTCCGCGGGAAGCCTGCTTCTCCCTCCCCCACTCTCCCTGCTTGTGTTCCTGCTCTCTGTGTCTCTCTCTGTCAAATAAATAAATAAAATCTTTAAAAAAGGGGGGGGCACCTGTTATAAGTTCTAGAAAGATGGTAGTGGCAGCATAATTTGGGGGGTTCCTTCCAAATTACATTAAAAAGACAGCATCTCGATAGCAAAAACCAAAATCCAACAAAACTAGGAAACTAGGTACAACACAAGCCTCAACATACAAGCAGGTAGAGACAAATTACCAATAGCCACTAGATTTGTGTGTCATTGGCATCTGTGTGGGGAAAAAGCAGGGGGAAATAGCAAGCCATTTGATGATGTTCAGAATAAGAGAACCAAAAAACACCCAACAGATAATATCTGAAAAGTACAACAGGTCAATTTGAGAAGAGTGGCAGACATTGAGATGGGTATGGTTTACTCCAGCAACATGTGAGTATAAAGCACCTGCTGTAAGCTCTATAAAGGTGAAGCAGGGGCACCTGGGTGGCTTGGTTGGTTGAGCGTCTGGCCCATGTCGTCCGGCTCCCTGCTCATTGGGGAGTCTGCTTCTCCCTCTCCCTCTGCCTCTCTCCCTTCTTGTGCTCTCTCTGTCTCTTTTTCTCTCAAATAAATAAATAAACATCTTAAAAAGAAAAAAAAGGTGAAGCAGTTTACTGTCTGGGAACTCTCAAACCTGACCCATCAGGGCATGGGGCTCCACACTGAGGAGAAATTACTGGGACTGGAAGCATTTAGCAAGAAAGAGACTAGAGAGGTAAAGGAAAGAAGATACAGATAAAAGTGGGGAAGGCAAACAGAGCTAGGAAATCCCAGAAAGCAAAGTGCAATATTTTTTAACACTGATGCTAACTGCAGAAGAGCAAGGTCTATGAAGTTAGAAACACTACTACTTTCTAAACATTCAGGAAAACTAATTTCAAAGAAAATAAATTAAAATAAATGTATCGAGGTCGAATTCCAAACAATTACACTAGAAAGACATGAAAAAGAGAGAGATCAAAACCGCAACTTACTATTTCAAAAAACCCCAACTATATTAATGACATAAAACATGAAATAACAACACAATCAAAATTAGAAAAGTCAGAAATAAGTTGATACAACTCAAAAAGAGAATTAGAAGTTTAAAATCCTAGAATACACGAGTAATAAATGTGAGAAATAATGTATTAATAACAGAAAATCAAAAGAGGAAAACATTAAATTACAAGATGAAGAAAGATAAAAAAGAATTTGAGAAAAAATGACAAATACTGAAGAGAGGCAAAGAAGAGATGAGTCCCTGAAAATGAAAACCCAAACAAGAGAACAAAATAAATTTTAAAAACTATAATTCAAGATAATGTTCCTGATATTTTTTAAAAAGAATGTGAAACTACATATTGAAAGAGCACACCATATAACTGATGCTATCATACAGAATATCCGACATCAACATATTTGAGTAAAATTATTGAACTTTATAAAAAAGAAAAAAATATTTGGCTTTTTAGGCAAAAAAAAAAAACATGTGACTTATACAGGAAAGGAAATTAGATTAACACATTTTCACAACCCTTCATGCAAGAAGAAAATAAGAGCAACATATTGAAGATATTGAAGGAAAGAAAATGTGAGCCAAGGATTTTATATCCAGTAATACTGAACTTCAAGTAAAAAGCACAGACAACTGTTATCAACAGGAAAAGCCTCTAGGAATATTGTTCCCATGAGCACTTCCTAAGAAATATACTTGAGCATAAGTTTCAGACAACCAAAATGACTAGAGAGACATTGAACAAACACTGGTAGCATCAAGCACTGGTGGTTACTGACATCAGGAAGAAGTGAAAACCAGGTGCTGTGTTCCCTGAGTAAATAGTCCAACACCATTTATTATGTTGCCAAAGGAGTCAAACACAAGTCTGATCAAGCTCTGGATTTAGCTGCCAATTAGCACAAAATATATTTTTTCAGGATAAAGATAATAAACTCCATTATAAGCATGCATTCAGCAAATCTGGAATGTGGAAAACCTACAGGTAAAATTCTGCTGACTCTTCAATAGGTATAATGTAAGGCAAAGAAAGGGATAGAATAGAAATCTGTAAATTGATAGAGACTTAAGAGACATATCAAGTTTTAAGAATGGGCAAAATCAAACTATAGTGTCTAGGGATACGCAAACAAGGATGTGACTGCGATCACAGTTAGCATAATGATGACTTTTGGAGGCAAGAAAGGGGCTGATGTTGGGAAGAGCTTCTGGGGGGCTGGAAAAGTTCTCCAACTTGATCTGAATACATGGGTGTTTGCCATCTAATAACTCACTAGGCTTTGCATCTGACTTGTGTCGTTGTCTATATCTGTGTTACTTTATAATAAAAAGGTAAAGATAAAACAAGAAAATTTTACACAAATAATCTGGGTTCTGCTCACTTGTACTATCTCTATTTCCTCATCTATAAAATATAAGTATCCCTCTTATAATTTTGTTTCTGTTGGTACCTAGCCCATAGTATGCCCTCAATAAATACTCATCCCCCTGCGGTGCCTGGGTGTCTCAGTCGGTTAAACGTCAGGGTCCTGGGATCCAGTCCTGAATGGAGCCCCACAAGGAGCCCCACATTGGGCTTCCTGCTCAACGGGGAGCCTGCATCTCCCTCTCCTTCTGCCCCTCCCCCTCCTCCTCCACTCTCTCTCTCAAATAAATAAAATCTTTGAAAAAATAAAATACTCATCCTTTCCTCCATATGACTACATAGAGTTTTTTCTGCAATAAGACAAATTATCTTTCAGCCAGAAGAAACCAATAGAGCAGAAACAAAATAAATGTATACTAAAGTAGAAGTAAATAAAAGACAATCACCCAATCTTCCCCTTCTTGACTACTGTCTCCATGAGGGAATAGTATTATTTATGAGAAAAAAATGCAGAAGCCCCAATTTCTATATAGTCTTCACCCTAATAGCCTACATGCAAAAAATTAAATGCAGAACTTATTACTTTATGACAAAAAACCAGTAAGTTTCCATTTATTTGGTGATTTCTCTCCTTGTCTATATGTAGTCATTCCCAAAACTCATTTATTGAGCACTTCCTATGGCCTGTTTAGTTTTTTCTTTGCTCCAAGTAAATTGACCAGCAAAATGAAAAAGAATAAGTGTTCCTTAGGTGATATTTGAGTTTCCAGTTCAGGTTTTTCATATTTGTTCCATTTTAATGATATTATAAACTCAAATGTATAGGCAACAGAATAACCTTAGAATCAATCCTGGCTCCAAATCTCAAGATCTACAAGCAAAAGTTATTCTGGTAACCATGAAGATATTTTAATAAAGTAAAAAAAAAAAAACACCAATCTTGCTAAAAATATTTAAGTTGTTCAGGTTTCCTTAGTTCAGATGGAGGAATATCCATCAGCCTGTCCCCTTGGTTATGGGGGGAGATTATTTCATAGAGTTCAGTGAGGATAAGACAGAGCAGGGACTAGAGTCAGTTCCTCTCAACCTTGACTACAAAACCAAGTATTCTTTGGCTGCCTCCACAAAGAAAACAACCACCACCACCACCTAAAATTCTATGTAGTTGAGTAGCATATCTTGCATGCTTACCACAGAGATTGGAGAAGACGGGGCCAAACCAGTCTGCTCCAAGGTAAACCCCAGTGCTGAACTTTCATTGACCTTTTCCCTCATTATAATACTAAATATCACACCCAAGACCCATGGGCTTGGTTTGGTTTCAAGGGCCTGGTTCAGTATCAAGGAAGTGATTGAAAGAGAAATATACATCACCATACCCAAGGAGAACAATTTAGAAAAGTAGAGAAGCAGCATTTTCTTTACTTTGTTTTTACTTTGTTTTGTTTTTGTCGTGGCATACTAACACCTTTTATTCAGAGAATGTTGGCATCCTCAACTGACTCATTTGGAAAGAAAAAGAAGTTCACATGCCAATGAGGGGGAGACGCAGGAAGACTGATTTGAGAAAAATATTTTACAACTTGTCAAGTTTGGAATAGGAGCATCTTATTTTTCACCTCTTCCTCTTTGAAAGAAATAAATTGGGCAACGTGGACAAGGTGTTGAAGGGTGAGCTAACATGCAATGAGTTTTAAATCTGTTCTGTCACTAACATGCTCAGGAAAGAATTTTACTTCATTGCAACCATTTCTCAGGGTTATTGATATATCTACTCTCTTCCTTGATATAGCAAAGACTACATTGAAGAGAGATGGATTTGGTGGGAAATGCCCCAAATTGGATACAAGTCTGTTTCTGATGTGCAGTGACTTTTATGACACATGTGCTATCTACACACGAAAAGAAAGAAAAGAAGGATAGAAGGGAGAAAAAAAATGGAAGGAAGAGTGGGTGTGAAGAGAAGGGAACAGAAATGAAAGAAAAGAAAAATTGAAATTCAAAGTTTTAAAGTCAAATAACATGTGATTGAATTTCAGCCCCTACTTGTGGGATTATGTCACCCATTTCGACCCTAGGAGCACAAATTCATTTCACACCCAACTTCAAAGTTGTTATTATTGTTAACTGGTTGTTGCTAGGAACTGGTCTGGAATGAACTGACAAGCTCTGATTCTGTTCTTAATGACCTGGAGGGTATGTCACACTTATGCTATGGCAATGCCTTTCTTAGAGAGGTGAAGAAGAGAGGTGTTTGGTAGTAGTTGTCATATGCTTTCCAGGTCTAAAAATTTTCTAATTCTGTCTACTAAGAATAGACAGACTACTGTCTGAGGAAACATTTGGTTGCTAATATATCCATTGCCTGCATTTACCCGTCCGGACTACTACCATTAGCTCTGAATTGTGTGCCTGGAACACATAATATGTATCAAACATTACTGAAGGAGAGATTGGATTCACTTAATATCTCCAACTCAAATGAAATTTCTATCATTGTGAGAGATTATGAATTGAAGCAATAAACTGAAAAGGGATAGTGTGGCATCTTCTTACAAGAATAAAATTAATAGGTAAGACAGTTTAAAATAACATGACCCTTAAGAAAAGAAAAACTTGACGTGGGATATAGGTGTGTGGGAAATATGACTGAGACCCCAATTACTTGTTCTTTGATTGCCTATTCATAGACTTTGAACTCCTTTCAGGTAGGTCTGTATTTCATTCTTTTAATAGCCTTAATTCTTAGATGAATGCCTTATGTGGGATAGGCATTAAATGTCTGACTAAGGATTCCATAGTCATCTTGGTTTCTACAGAGATACATTGTAGCTTTACCATAGAACGTGTTACTTTGAATTTCATTTATTCACCTCTGTGTATCCCTTCTAGATTTAGATACAATTCTTCAAGTCAAGAACTATGTCTATTCATTTTTTGCATACTCGAGTCTAAAGCAATGTCTGCTCATAAATTTTGGTTAAATTAATAAATACAACTAATCTGGATGAATAAATTTAGAACCTCTACCTCCCTCACTGTACCATGTGCATCTCTCCAGAAGCATAACAACAGCTACGCTCTCTTGCAGAGAATTTCCAATTGAACATGAATGTCCATATTTGCATATACAAATTCGCAAACACAGGGGTTTTGTGTGTGAATGAATGTGTATGGATACATGTATGACTAAATATGCACATCTTCCACTTATACTGTATTGAGTATTCATTTGACTGCATGTCTATAAGAATCACCAGGTTGACACACAAGTATTTTCTCAAAGTATGGTTCAGGCTGTAAGAGAAGCTAAGGAGAAGAAAAGCGGAGAGATTCATTATTTATTGTCCTAGTGGGTCACCTACCTCCTTGTCCTGACACTTGGAGCAACCCAATGATGTCATAGTTGTTGTTTGATGTCATACTGGTTGAAAACAGAGGTTACTACTTTAAGAAGAGGATGTATTTTAAAGGGCCCTTTTAACTAAAATCTCCTTTACCTTAAGATGTGTATCGTGAGCTCAAGTTAATTTGAAAAGTGAGAAGATGACTGCATTAATAGCCAGTGGATGTGGACTCTTTGGACCACAGTGGCCATTTGATGATATCCCAAAGGCAGTCACAAGGTAAGAAATGATTTCCTACAGATTCTTGAAGCCATATCAAGAAATTTAAAAGCAATATATTTGGAAAATAAAAATATAATTCTTACACCTCTGTTCTATGTTGCTGTGTGCTAAAGTATAGAATAATTGATATTGCCAAAAGTAATAAATTTCAACATGACTTTCCTATATTCAGACAGTTCTGTGGCTCCCCATGCCTGCAGAAAATATCCAAATATCATATTCTCTTATACCAGACTTTCCATGATCTTTCCCTGATGGTTTTTCCAAAGTTATTTTTACTGCTCTCATTCAAACCTAATTCTCTAAACATCTCAAACTACTTGGAGTTACTTAAAGATACCGTAATGTTTCAAGATTTTGTGTCTTTTTATGTACTATTGTCTTTTCCTAGAATATCCCAATTATGCTCTCTGCTAAGAAAATTTTTATTCATCCTTTGTGAGCCCTACCCTGAACTCTACCCAAGAGGATGAATAGATTACTCCCTTCTATATGCCAACATTCCACATGTCTCATGGTGCCATTATGACATGGATTAATATGTTCAATAGTTATTTGCTTACATACCTAGTGACTATTTTATGTGCTCCTTGAAGGTTGTCATTATATGATACAGCATCAGTTACCATTTATTAGTTATGACTATGTGCCAAGCACTATGATTAGAAATGTAACTGGAAATCCATGATTTTATACCTTTTTAATCACTCTTATTGGAAAAGAGAGAAGTATAAACAAATTATGTCCATAATGTACAGTAAATGCAGTAGGAGAACAGAGAAGGCATTTTACTAAGTCTGGAGTTTAGAAAAAGCTTCCAAGAAAACGAGTTTTGCTTATAGAGGCAAACTGTAGTATTAACAAGCAGGCTTTCCAAAGCAGTGCAGCCTGACTGTTAATAGCTCCAAAGCCCTCCAGAAACCATCCTTGGAATGCTGATGTATCACTGGGGTTATTTGTATTTAAATGGTTCTTTCATAGAGGGGTTTATGTATCTTTGTATTCCTTTGTGTTGAATTATAAGACCAAAAAGTAGCAATTACTTTTCTCTATACTTTTAAGCTCCTCACTGCAACTAGTACAATATCCAAAATGCTGTTGAACAAATCTAAGGGTGAAGTTGAAATCATAATGCTTTTCACATAACTTTACAGTCTACAAGATTTTCACAAATATTAATTAATTTTCTACTCACTCCAATCTTTTATATTTGGGGTATTTATCCCAATTTTTCTAAATTAAGAAGACACAGCTTAAGTGATTTCTTCAGAGTCACATGATTAACATATGGCTTTCAAACACCTAGTTTACCTAATAACAATTACTAACATTTATGTCATGATCACCCTGGTATAAATTTATGTATGCTACCTTATTTAACATTACAATAACTCTAAGACATATAAACTATTCTTATTCTTATTTTAATGGATGAAAAAATTGAAACATATAATTTTTAGCTTGCCCAAGGTCAAAGAGTAAATAAATGGTGGATCAGATACTCTACACCCAGTTCTGACTCCAGAATTTAGGCTCTTACCCATCACGGCAAGTTCCATATGCTGAATGGGATTGGTTTCTTCATTCAAAAAATTTATAATCAATTTGGGAGGGGGTTGGAATAAGAGGGGAATGTTAAATTAATACATATAAAAGTATCTAAAGACATCTGAAATCTCTCTATCTTTGGAATTATGTAATTTAATGATGTTATATCTAAATATGAATTTCTCATTTCCTTGTTTGTTATGCCTTTTAAAAACAACTAAATTGAGAAATAATTTATATACAATAAAACAAAGGCATTTTAAGTATACAGTTTGATGAATTTTGACAAGTGTGTTCACATGTATAAATAACCATTACCCCAAATTCTTCCCATCCTGATTACAGCCTGTGTGTCTCCTATGCCTGGCATAAGCAACCACTTGTCAGCCTCCCATCATAATATTTTTTTGGTTTTTGTGGGTTTTTTTGATTTTGTATTCAAGAATTTCTTTTACATGGAATCAAACCATATGTTTCTTTTATCATAATGCTTTTAGATTCATTCATGTTGCTATATATATCAGCAATTTGGTTTTTTAATGCTGAGTAGTACCCATTGTGTGGATATCCCACCATTTGTATCAATTGACATCTTAATGGACATTTGGGTTGTTCCCAATTTTATATTATTATGCAAGCAGCGGTGAACATTTGTAGACACCAATTTTTGTAGAAATATGTTTTCATATCTCTTGGGTAAATATCTAGAAGCGGAATTACTGAGTTATGTGGTAAATGTATGCTTAGTTGTTGGAGAAACTGCCAAATTGTTTTCCAAAATGCTTGTGCCATTTTGCATTCTCACAAGCAATGTAGAGCTCTAGTTGCTCCATATTCTTGTGAACATTTGGTATTGTCTGATGTTTTAATATTAGCCATTACAGTGGGTGTTTTGGTAGGCAAAATAGTACTCTCCCCTTCCCCCCCCCGTCAAATGCCCACACCTTAATCCCTAGAACTTGTAAATATATTACCTTATACACAAAAAGGGACTTAACAGGTATGACTAAAGTCAAGGACTTATCTTAACATAGACAGTCTATCCTGGATTATCCAGGTGGGCCCACATGAATCCTTAAAATTCCTTTGGAAAACCTTTCCTGGCAGTGGTCTTAGAAAGGGTGATGATGGAAGGAGGTCTACTAAAATGGCAGGATGAGAAGGACTTGGCTACCATTGCTGGCTTTAAAGATGGAGAACAGAGGCTGTGAGTAAAGGAATGTGGATGGCCTCTAGCAGCTGAAAAAGACAAGGACACTGATTCTCCTCTAGAGCCTCCAGAAAGTAATAAAGCTGGGCTGACAACCATGAAAATATATAGTTATGAATATATATGCGCCCAACATGAAAGCACCTAAATATAGAAAACAAGCAAATATTGACAGAACTTGAAGGAGAAATAGACAGCAATACAATAATAGTAGGAAATATCAATATCCCACTTTCCTTTTTTTTTGAGAGAGAGGGAGAGATGGGGGTGGTGAAGGGCATAGGGAGAGGGAGAGAGAGAATCTCAAGAAGGATCCATGCCCAGTTAAGAGCCCGACATGGGACTCGATCTCATGACTCTGAGGTCACAACCCGAGCTGAAATCAAGAGTCAGACGCTTAACTGACTGAGCCACCCAGGCGCCCCAATACCCCAGTTTCAGTAATGGATGTAAAATCCAGACAGAATCGATAGGGAAACAGTAGACTTGAACAACACTGTAGACCAAATGGGCCTAACAGATATATATATATAGAACATTCAATCTGACAACAGCAGAGAACACATTCTTCTCAACTGCACATGGAACATTCTCTAAGATAGATCACGTTAGGTCACAAAACAAGTCTTAATAAACTTAAGACTGAAATCATATATAGTATCCTCACAGTATAATGAAACTAGAAATCAACAGCAGAAAGAAAACTGGAAAATTCACAAATCTGTGGAGATTAACATAATCCTGAACCCCCGATGGGTCAAGTAAAAATCAAAAAATATCTTGAAACAAATGAAAATGGAAACACAATATACTAAATGTATGGGATATAGCAAAAGCAGTAAGAATGCAATTTATAGTCATAAATGCCTGCATCAAGAAAAAAGAATGTTCTCAAACAACTTAACTTTATATGTCAATTAACTAGAAATAGGAGAACAGAAGGAGAAATTAACAAAGATCAGAGCAGAAATAAAAACTAGAAAAACAAAATCAGTAAAACTGAGTTGATTTTTGAAAAGCTATCCTAAGATTGAGTCAATAACCCAAAACCTCCCAACAAACATAAGCCAAAGATCAGATGACTTCATGGTGAATTCTACCAAATATTTAAAAGATAATTAACACCAGTCCTTCTCAAACTATTCCACACAAAAAAATAAAAAATTAAAGAGGAAGGAACACTCATTTTATGAGGCCAGTATTATCCTGATGCTAAAGCAGATGAGCACATTACAAGAAAACTACTGGCCAATACACCTGATGCATATAGACACAAAAATTCTCAGAAAAACACTAGCAAACTGAATTCAAATGCACATTTGAACTGGATCATACAACCACAATCAAGTGAATTTTATCCCTGGGATGCAAGGATGGTTCAACATACCCAAATCAATAAATATGATAAATCATATTAATAGAATGAAAGATAAAAATCACATGATCATTTCAACATATGCAGAAAAAGCATTTCACAAAATTCAACATCCCTTCATGATAAAAAGTTTCAACAAACTAGGAATGGAAGGAAATTGTTTTAACATAATTAATTTCATCTATGAAAAACCCACTGCCAACATCATACTTAACAGTGAAAAACTTAAAGCTTTTACTCTAAGATCAGGGACAAGGCAAGGCTGCCCATTCTTGTCACTTTTAGTCAACATAGTCCTGGAAGTACCAACCAGATCAATTAGGCGAGAAAAAGAAAGGGCATCCAAATCAGAGAAAGAGAAAATAATTTGTTTGCACATGACATGATGGTATATATAGAAAATGCTAAACACTCCACAAAATCTGTTAGAACTAGTAAACAAATTCAATAAAGTTGTAGGATACAAAGTCAACATAAAAATTAATTGCATTTCAATATGCTAACAATTAATTATCTGAAAAAGAAATGAAGGAAACAATCCTATTTGCAATTAAGCACAAGAATAAAATGCTTAGAAATAAACTTAACTAGGGGCGCCTGGGTGGCTCAGCCAGTTGAGCATCTGACTCTTGGTTTCAGCTCAGGTCATGATCTCTTGGGTCATGAGACAGAGCCCCATGTGGGATTCTGTGCTCAGCAGGCAGTGTGCTTGAGATTCTCTCCATCTGCTCCTCCCCCCACTCGTGTGTGCTCGCTCTCTTCCTCTAAAATAAGTAAATAAATCTTTTTAAAAAAAGGGAAATAAACTGGTCTTTGGGGGGGCAGAGCAAGATGGCGGAAGAGTGGAGACCTGGATTTCATCTGGTCTCAGGAATTCAGCTGAATAGGGATCAAACCATTCTGAACACCTACGAACTCAACAAGAGATCAAAGATAAGGAGAGTAACAACACTCTGAACAGAACAGCGACCACTTTCTGGAAGGTAGGACGTGCGGAGAAGTGAATCCGAGGCGATATTCGGGAGGAGAGACAGTGGGGGAGGGGGCCTCCGTCAGCCTCTTCTGGCAAGTGATAGAGCCGCGGAGCACAAAATCAGAACATTTAGAAGTTGGCTCCGCTGAGGGACGTCGCTCCACTGGCTAAGCGAGGGGTGGAACCCTCGCGGGACAGTTTGGTCTCAGGACCCTCGGGGTCACAGAATGACCAGGGCAGAGCTCCCAGGTATCGGAGCAGGGAAGCTGGCTGCGGAGACCGAGCCGAGGCGCGGGCTCTCAGCTCAGGGTGGCCATAAACTGTGATCCGCGGCCCAGTCGGGCCACTGTTCCTCCAGCAGGGACCCAACAAGCGGCAGAGCCAGGGAGACTCCCCTTCCTCCCCTGGGAGGAGCGGCGCGGAAGCGCACTGCAGGGATCTGCTGGGTTTGGAGACTCCACACGGGGTCGGGTGCCAGACATAGAAACGCTCAATCACAGGCCCAGTGAGCACAGAGTGCGGCCGGAGCCCGGGGAGTTGGGAGTGACTGATTTTCTCTGGGGGCGCACTGAGAAGCGGGCCCCGAGTTCTCAGCTCCTCTGGGCAGAGATTGGGAGGCCACCATTTTCACCCTGGTCCTCCAAAGCTGTACGGAGAGCTTCCAGGGAACAAAAGCTCCTGAGAGCAAACCAGAGCAGCTTGCTTAGCCTGGACCGACAAGGGCAGGGCAATTCTGCCTCCGGCAAAGACATTTGGAAACCACGGCAACAGGCCCCTCCCCCAGAAGATCAGCACGAAGAGCCAGCAAGCCAAGACCAAGTTTACCGATCAAGGAGAACAGGAGAACTCCAGCGCTAGGGGAATACTGCACATAGAATTCATGGCTTTTTTACCATAATTCATTAGTTTTTCAAAGTTAATTTTTTTAACTGTTTTTTTTTTAATTTTTCTTTTACCCTTTTTCAAACAACATCTTATCAATCCCTTTTAAAAAAAATATTTTTTATTTTTCATTTTTAGAGTCATATTTTTATCCCTTCATAGTAGTTACCCTTATTTTTGGCATATATATATAAGTTCTTCTCTCTTTAAAATTTTGAGATACAGTTTCTTCTAACAGATCAAAATATACCCTAAATCACTAGTGTATGGCTTTGTTCTATTCTCCTGCCTGATCACATTCTCACCCTTTATTTTTCTTTTTTTCTTTTTTCTTTTTCTTTTTAAATCTTCTTTCTTTTTAAAAACAACTTCTTATCTTATCAATTCCTTTTATAAAATCTTTTATAATTTTCATCTTTACATCAATTCCTTTTATAAAATCTTTTATAATTTTCATCTTTACATTTTTATCTGCCATCCCTTCATTGTATCAACCCTTATTTTGTACATATATAAGTCTTTCTTCCTTTAAAATTTTAGCAGGCACTTTCTTCTAACAGACCAAAATATGCCCAAAAGCTAGTGTGTGGCACTGATCTATGCACTAGCCTGATCATATTTGATCATATTCTGTTTTTTTTTGTTTTGTTCTGTTTTTATTTGTGTTTATCTTTTTCTTTTTCCTTTTTTTTTTCTCTTCTTTCTTTCCCTTTCTTGTCCCCTGGTTTCAGGTCTTTTCTGATTTGTATAGAGTATATTTGCTGGAGACGTTGTTAACCTGTTAGCATTCTGTTCTCTCATTCATCTCTTCTCCTCTGGACAAAATGACAAGACGAAAAAAATCACCTCAGCAAAAAGAACAAGAGGTAGTACAGTCTGCCAGGGACCTACTCAATACGGACATTAGTACGATGTCGGACCTAGAGTTCAGAATCATGACTTTAAAGATACTAACTGGGCTTGAAAAAAGCGTGGAAGTTATTAGAGAAACCCTTTCTGGAGAAATAAAAGAATTAAAATCTAACCAAGTCGAAATCAAAAAGGCTATTAATGAGGTGCAATCAAAAATGGGGGCACTAACTGCTAGGATAAATGAGGCAGAAGAGAGAATCAGCGATATAGAAGACCAAATGATGGAAAATAAAGAGGCTGAGAAAAAGAGAGATAAACAACTACAGGATCACGAGGGCAGAATTCGAGAGATAAGCGATACGATAAGATGAAACAACATTAGAATAATTGGGATCCCAGAAGAAGAAGAAAGAGAGAGAGGGACAGAAGGTATATTGGAGCGAATAATAGCAGAGAACTTCCATAATGTAGGGAAGGAAACAGGCATCAAAAGCCAGGAGGCAGAGAACCCCTCTCAAAATCAATAAAAATAGGTCAACACCCCGACATCTAATAGTAAAACTTACGAGTCTCAGAGACAAAGAGAAGATCCTGAAAGCAGCTCGGGAGAAGAGATATGTAACCTACAATGGTAGAAACATTAGATTGGCAACAGACCTATCCACAGAGAACTGGCAGGCCAGAAAGAACTGGCATGATATCTTCAGAGCACTAAACGAGAAAAATATGCAGCCAAGAATACTATATCCAGCTAGGCTGTCATTGAAAATAGAAGGAGAGATAAAAAGCTTCCAGGACAAACAAAAACTAAAGGAATTTGCAAACACAAAACCAGCCCTATAAGAAATATTGAAAGAGGTCCACTAAGCAAAAAGAGAGCCTAAAAGCAGCATAGATCAGAAAGGAACACAGACAATATACAGTCACAGTCACCTTACAGGCAATACAATGGCACTAAATTCATAGCTTTCAATAGTTACCCCGAATGTAAATGGGCTCAATGCCCCAATCAAAAGACACAGGCTATCAGATTGGATTAAAAAACAAGACCCATCAATATGCTGTCTGCAAGAGACTCCTTTTAGACCCAAAGACACCCCCAGATAGAAACTGACGGGGTGGAAAACCATTTACCATGCTAATGGACACCAAAAGAAAGCTGGGGTGGCAATCCTCATATCAGACAAATTAGATTTTAAAACAAAGACTGTAATAAGAGATGAAGAAGGACACTATATCCTACTTAAAGGGTAAAAAGACGCCACCCAAAAGGAGAATTACAGACCAATATCCTTGATGAACATGGATGCAAAACTTCTCACCAAAATACTAGCCAATAGGATCCAACAGTACATTCAAAGGATTATTCACCACGACCAAGTGGGATTTATCCCTGGGCTGCAAGGCTGGTTCAACATCCGCAAATCAATCAACGTGATACAATACATTAACAAAAGAAAGAACAAGAGTCATATGATTCTCTCAATAGATGCAGAAAAAGCATTTGACAAAGTACAGCATCCTTTCTTGATCAAAACTCTTCAGAGTAAAGGGACAGAGAGTACATACCTCAATATCATAAAAGCCATCTATGAAAAACCTACAGCGAATATCATTCTCAATGGGGAAAAGCTGAGAGCTTTTCCCCTAAGGTCAGGAACGCGACAGGGATGTCCACTCTCACCACTGCTATTCAACATAGTATTAGAAGTCCTAGTCACAGCAATCAGACAACAAAAAGAAATGAAAGGCATCCAAATCGGCAAAGAGGAAGTCAAACTCTCACTCTTTGCAGATGACATGATACTGTATGTGGAAAACCCAAAAGACTCCACCCCAAAACTGCTAGAACTCATACAGGACTTCAGTCAAGTAGCAGGATATAAAATCAATGCACAGAAATCAGTGGCATTCCTATACACCAACAACAAGACAGAAGAGAGAAAAATCAAGGAGTCGATCCCATTTACAATTGCACCCAAAACCATAAGATACCTAGGAATAAATTTAACCAAAGGGGCAAAGGATCTGTACTCAGAAAACTATAAAATACTCATGAAAGAAATTGAGGAAGACACAAAGAAATGGAAAAACTTTCCATGCTCATGGATTGGAAGAACAAACATTGTGAAGATGTCAATGCTACCTAGAACAATCTACACATTCAATGCAATTCCCATCAAAATACCATCCACCTTTTTCAAAGAAATGGAACAAATAATCCAAAAATTTGTATGGAACCAGAAGAGACCCCGAATAGCCAGAGGAATGTTGAAAAAGAAAAGCAAAGCTGGCGGCATCACAATTCCAGACTTCCAGCTCTACTGCAAAGCTGTCATCATCAAGACAGTATGGTACTGGCACAGAAACAGACACATAGATCAATGGAACAGAATCGAGAGCCCAGAAATGGACCCTCAACTCTATGGTCAACTGATCTTTGACAAAGCAGGAGAGAATGTCCAATGGAAAAAAGACAGTCTCTTCAACAAATGATGTTGGGAAAATTGGACAGCCACATGCAGAAGAATGAAACTGGACCATTTCCTTACACCACACACAAAAATAGACTCCAAATGGTTGAAAGACCTAAACGTGAGACAGGAGTCCATCAAAATCCTCAAGGAGAACACAGGCAGCAGCCTCTTCAACCTCAGCCACAGCAACTTCTTCCTAGAAACATCGCCAAAGGCAAGGAAGCCAGGGCAAAAATGAACTATTGGGATTTCATCAAGATAAAAAGCTTTTGCATAGCAAAAGAAACAGTCCACAAAACCAAAAGATAACCGACAGAATGGGAGAAAATATTTGCCAATGACATATCAGATAAAGGGCTAGTATCCAAAATCTATAAAGAACTTATGAAACTCAACACTCAAAGAACAGATGATCCAATCAAGAAATGGGCAGAAGACAGGAACAGACATTTTTCTAAAGAAGACATCCAAATGGCCAACAGACACATGAAAAAGTGCTCAACATCGCTCTGCATCAGGGAAATCCAAATCAAAAACTCAATGAGATACCACCTCACACCGGTCAGAATGGCTAAAATTAACAAGTCAGGAAACGACAGACGTTGGCCTGGATGTGGAGAAAGGGGAACCCTCCTACACTGTTGGTGGGAACGCAAGCTGGTGCAGCCACTCTGGGAAACAGTATGGAGGTTCCTCAAACAGTTGAAAATAGAGCTACCATACGATCCAGCAACTGCCCTACTGGGTATTTACCCCAAAGATACAAATGTAGGGATCCGAAGGGGTACGTGCACCCCAATGTTTATAGCAGCAATGTCCACAATAGCCAAAGTGTGGAAAGAGCCAAGATGTCCATCGACAGATGAATGGATAAAGAAGATGTGATATATATACACAATGGAATATTATGCAGCCATCAAAAGGAATGAGATCTTGCCAGTTGCAACGACGTGGATGGAACTGGAGGGTGTTATGCTGAGTGAAATAAATCAATCAGAGAAAGACATGTATCATATGACCTCACTGATATGAGGAATTCTTAATCTTAGGAAACAAATTGAGTGTTGCTGGAGTGGTGGGAGGTGGGAGGGATTGGGTGGCTGGGTGATAGACATTGGGGAGGGTATGTGCTATGGTGAGCACTGTGAATTGTACAAGACTGATGAATCACGGATCTGTACTTCTGAAACAAATAATGCAATATATGTTAAGAAAAAAAAGAAGAAGAAGATAGCAGGAGGGGAAGAATGAAGGGGAGTTAGTCAGAGGGGGAGACGAACCATTAGAGATGATGGACTCTGAAAAACAAACTGAGGGTTCTAGAGGGGAGGGGGTTGGGGGGATGGGTTAGCCTGGTGATGGGTATTAAAGGGCACATTCTGCGTGGAGCACTGGGTGTTATGCACAAACACTGAATCATGGAACACTACATCAAAAACTAATGATGTAATGTATGGTGATTAACATAACAATAAAAAATTATTAAAAAAAAACAAAAACAAACAAACAAACAAAAGACTTTTCAAGAGTACCAGAATCACATAATCAGAAAATTTGTGCATGTATGTAGCATTGTATCATGAGAGGGCAGATTAGAGATTATGTTGATCTTGTGAATGTCTGAAAAATATTGACATCAGAGTTAAAATTTGTTCTCTTGAAGTAGTTACTTGTAAAAATAGAACATACGAATCTGACACCACATGATTTGTGAAATTTAATACCAGGAGATCTTAAATTGTTAATGTTTATGTATCTGTTAATATTTTAAAACCTTTTCTAAATGTTGATTTTTAACACCACCTCATTTACTTAGAACACACAGGGAGAAGGCCAATCTGAGTTAGTGAGAATCCTGAAAAATGGATACGTGTGACTTTGTGTATACTTATTTAAACACTTAAGTATATACACAATAAGTGCTACCAAAACAGCTTTTAAAAAATCCTGCTGAGGGGCACCTGGATGGCTGTCAGTTGAGAGTCTGACTCTTGATTTCAGCTCAAGTCATGATCTCAGGGTTGTGGGATCTTTCTCTGTAAAATAAATAAATAAAATCTTAAAAAAAAAAGGAAATAAACTTAGTACGTAAAAGACTTCTACTCTGAACACTATATAGCATTGATAAATTAGAATAAAGAAGACATAAGTAAATGGAAAGACATCCTGTGTTCATGGATTGGAAGAATATTGTCAAAATGTTTGTACTATCCAAAGTGATTTTACAGATTCAACACAACCATATCAAAAGTCCAATGATATTTTTTATAGAAACATAATGACATAATTAAATGAGTTGGTAAAAATTCCTTCATTCTCTATTTTCTGCATGAATATATAATTTGACATCATTTCCTAGGTAGAATTCATCAGTGATGCTGTGTCTGGAGTCTTCTTTGTGGGAAAAACTGCAATTAGGCATTTGATTTCTTTAAGAGATATGTAAGTCAGACTGAGAAAGACAAATGCCATATTTGTCTTTCTCATGCTTATTTTACTTATAATACCCTTTAATTTCATCCATGTTGTCACAAGTGGCAAGATCTCATTCTTTTTAATTCTTTTTAACAGCTGCATAATGTTCCATAATATTCCATTATATATACACACACACACACAGAGCATTACCATTTTCTATTTCCTCTTGTCTCAGTTTTAGTAATAAGCATCTTTCAAGATATTTGTCCATTTGAAGTTGTTAAATTTATCAGTATAAAATTATTCGCAGTATTTCCTTATTATCATTTTTATGTATACCTGTAAAATCTCAGTGATGTCCTTTCATTTCATAAATCAATAATTTCTCTACATCTCTATCTATCTGTTGCTATCTCTCTGATCAGTTTGATCAATCCAGCAAAAACATAAAAAGTGAACAAAATATTTGGGCAGAGACTTCAAAAATGGTATATATATACGAATGGTAAATAAGAACATGAAAAGATGCTCATATCATTAATCACCATGGAAATACAAATTAAATCAAATGAGATAGCCCTGCACAGGTTAAGATAACTAAAGTAAACAAACAAACCAAAAACACTTGACAATACTAAAGTGCTGGTGAGAATGTGGATCAATCTAAACTCCTACATTGTTAGTGGGAATGCATAACAGCACAGTCACTTTGGAAAAGAGTCTGGCAGTTTTATAGAATCATTCATGTATTTACCATAAACTGAGCAATCTTATTCCTAGGTGTTTGTACAGGAGAGAAGAGAACTTTGGTTCACACAGAAACCTGTATGTAAGTATTTATAGTGCTTTTTGTAGTGTGGTACATTCATACATAGAATATTACCTAACAATAAAACAGGAATAAGTTACTGAAAAAAAAAAAAGGAATGCATTACTGAAACACAACATGGATGACTTTCAAATGTATTATCTAAGTGAAAGAAATCAGGCATAAAAAGCTACATCATGTATGATTATATTAAGACAACATTCTGGAAAAGGAAAAGTTAAAGGAACGGAAAACAGATCAGTATTTACCAGAGCATGGGGTTAGGGGAATTGGGTGATTCCTAAGGAACACAAAGGAATTTGAAGGGATGATGGGATTGCTTTATATTTTGATTATGTAGTGGTTACACGACTTACACACTAATCAAAACTCATAGAACTGCACACCAAAAAGAATGCATTTTATTGTAAGTTACATTGAAAAATGTTGAAAAGTTATCATACTGTATGTAATCACATGCAATTTGCTCTTTTCATTCAGTGTAATGTTTCTAATATTCATCCATGTGGTTTGTGTAGTTCTAGTTCATAAACTTTCTCTGCTGCTTAATATTGTATAGTACAAGTAATTCAGATGTATTTAACCATTTTGTGAAAATACTTTGGAGTTCTTTTTCAGTTTTTCTTTTTCTATTATTCACAATACTGCTCTGGTAAGTCTGGAACAAACCTTAATGTGCACATGGGCTTGAATTTTCTGAGGTATATACATATAGGAGTAGAATTGCAGAGAGTTAGGGTTATGTGCCTGTCCAACTTTGCAAAATAATACAAGACATTTTATTCGCAAGGGTAGTCACAATGCACTCACACCTGAAATGTTTACCAAGCAATTTCCAGGGCTTTACACTTTCACCAGCACTGGGTGTATTCAGACTTCTTAATTTTTGCAACCTGGCCAGTGTAAAATAGTATCTTTTTATGGTCTTAATTGGCATCTTCCTGGTTACTCTTGAGGTTGAGCACTTTTCATGTTTTGTTTACTTTCTTGCTATTCCTATTTCCTCTTTTTCTTCTTTGTCCATTTCACTGGGTTTTCTGTCTTTTCCTTTTTGATTCATAGAGGATCTTTTTTTTTAAACATTTTATCCATTTATTCATGAAAGACACAGAGAGAGAGGCAAAGGGAGAAGCAGGCTCCCCACGGAGCAGGGAGCCCAACGCGAAACTCGATCCCAGGGCGCTGGGATCATGACCTGAGCCAAAAGCAGACGCTTAACTGACTGAGCCACTCAGGCGCCCGATTCATAGGGGATCTTAAAATAATCTTAATTAAATCTTGTGATTTAAATGTTGTTCCTAATGTGGATCTATCACCTTTGTGTTCATCGAGATTTCGGTCTGGACCTCTTGGAGAAGAAGCCCAAGTGGCTAGCCAGTTCATTGCAGACGTCATTGAAAATTTACAGATAATTCAGGAAGAAGACACGCATTTCTCCAGGAAAGCTTTCTTGGTTTCTGTATTGTGATATCATTTGCCTTGATTATGATGGGAACATCTTGGATGTTTTGTTAGCAGCTTTAAAAAATGTACAGGGGAAATCTTGCCATTTGCAACAATGTGGATGGAACTAGAGGGTTTAATGCTAAGTGAAATAAGTCAGTCAGAAAGATAATAATAATATGATTTCACTGATATGTGAAATTTGCTTTGTTAGCAGCTTTAAAAAAATGTACAGGGGAAATCTTGCCATTTGCAACAATGTGGATGGAACTAGAGGGTTTAATGCTAAGTGAAATAAGTCAATCAGAAAGATAATAATAATATGATTTCACTGATATGTGAAATTTAGGAAACAAGGCAGAGGATCATAGGGGAAGAGAGGAAAAAAATGAAACAAAAGAGAGAGAGAGAGAGACAAACCATAAGAGAGACTCTTAATCATAGGAAACAAACTGAGGGTTGCTGGAAGGGAGGGATGTGGAAGGATGGGGTAACAGGGTGATGGACACTGGGGAGGGTATGTGTTGTAATGAGCACTGGGTATTATATAAAACTGATGAATCACAGACCTGTACCCCTGAAACAAACAATACATTATATGTTAATTAATTGAATTTAAATAAAAAATTATTTTAAAAAATAAAAATAAAAAATGTACTGCTGCCAGAAGTTACTATAATGAAGAAACTGGTTTAGCAGAAGTTAATTTAAAGAAGAAAAGCTATTTGAATATTAGAACTCATCAGTTTTTTTACTTCTTCATGTCTCGTAACTGTTCAGTTCATACAGTCCTGAAGTTTAGCTCTAGTCTGCCCACTTCCACCTGGTTTTTATGTGATGGAAATAGGTGTATCATTTTTTTAATTTATCTTTTCACTTTCTTTGTGGTGTCTTGTTGATAATCATAAGTTATTCATTTTAATGCAGTGAATTTATCAATATCTTATTTTGAGTGCTTTCTGTATCTTGTTTTAAAATGTGTCCTTAACTGGAGGTCAAAAAGATAATTTATATTGCTTCTGAATGTTTTTAAAGCTTTGTTTTTTACATTTAAGTGTTCATTGGATATGGAATTAGTTTTTGCATGTGGTATGAGGTAAGGATCCAATTTAATTTTTTACATATGCATAACAAATTGCCTCAAAATTATTCATTGACAATACATTTCTTTCCATAATGATCTGAAAATTCACTTGTGTCATATTTCAAGTTTACATATATGCGTAAATCTGGTTCTCTTTTTTGTTCCATTGGTTCTATTCCTATGCCAATACTATACCTTGTAATTATTATTCTCATAATGTATCTTGATATCCAATTTGGAATATTCTCCATTTTTCAGGATCATCTTTATTTAGTACTGGATGTGAGAGCTAACAGCTTGGTTAGATTCAGATTAATTTTTGGCAAAAATACTTACTGATTGACCTTTTGTGCTTTCTATTGCATATACTGTTAGGTATGCCACTACTAATGATGCTATCTGCTTATTTGTTTATCATACTGACAGCCAGATTTCTCCATTGTAAAGTAACATTTTTTCCCTTTGGAATTATCAGGTAATCTATGGGGTGAAACTTTGCCACATTTCAAATCACTTTGTAATAAATCAATGAGGTGTAGATGAATCCATTATTTATTGGGGCTTGCAAAATAGTAGCTGTCTATAATTATTGTTCTCTGTTACTAGCAGGCATTTTATGTACAGAAAAGATTTCCTCTATCAAGAGGAGGTAAATTATAGTTCTTTTCCCTGGATTAGGAATAACCTGGATCAAATGCTTAATTCTTCCCTTTAATTACTGATTTTTGGAGTAAGGATTTAAGGTAGTGGTTGCCTTCAATGAAAGTGAGGGTTTTTCTGTTTTTCTATCCATTGTTGCATAACATCATAGATCCCTGGATTATGTGTTAAATCAACCACAGTGATAATTCCCTTTTTAAAAGGATTTATTTATTTAACTGAGAGAGAGTGTGTGCACACAGTGGGGGAGGGGCAGAGGGAAAGAGAGAATCTCAAGCTGAGCAGATAGTCCAACACAGGGCTTGATCTCATGACCCTGAGGTCACGACCTGACCCAAAATCAAGAGTCAGATGCTTAACCAACTGAGCCACCCAAGTGCCCCAGTAATTATCCCTTTTGATGTAAATTATCACAAAATTGACCAGTGTCATTTGGACCCAATCCCATTGTCATCGAGTGTTTCTTTACTTTCAAGCATAAAATGCCCAGGTTCATTTGTACTTGTCCTGTTACGGACTGACAGCTCCTCTAGTTCAGTCCCAGTTTCAGTTTATCTCCTTATTGTTCTAATATTCAGCTATATCTTCCTTTATATACTTTGGGCATTTCCTCTAGATTTTTGTTGTTTTTCCAAGCTCAGGTATGCATTTTTTTTTTTAGCTCTAACGATTTATTTAGTGCCAACTACGGGCCAGATGCTGTTCTAAGGGTACAGAGGTTAACACAGCAAAATAATCTTTGATCTCAAGAAACTTACTTGGCAAGAATGCTTGTTATATTAGCTATGCATTTTAATGGATATTGTGATCTGGCAATTTTAGATACTGTGAAGGTCTTAAGGTAATCTAGTTATGAGTGATAATTTGTAAAATTTCATATCATTTATTTATTTATTTATTTTTTATTTTTTTAAAGATTTTATTTATTTATGAGAGAGAGAGAGAGAGAGAGAGAGAGAGAGACAGCGAGAGAGGGAACACAAGCAGGAGGAGTGGGGGAGGGAGAAGCAGGCTTTCTGCTGAGCAGGGAGCCTGACATGGGGCTGGATCCCGGAACCCCGGGATCATGACCTGAGACAAAGACAGTCGCTTAACCAACTGAGCCACCCAGGCGCCCCCATATCATTTTTCAGAATGAATATTTGGAAAAAACAGAAAACAGGAAGTTCTGTTAGGAAAGAATTGCAGTATTCTAGGTATGAGGTGGTGAGATGAATAGAAGTGAGAATGGAGAAGAAAAGCTGGATTGCAGGAGTATCTTGAAGGAAGAAATGATAGAACTTTGTAACAGTTTAATAAGAGGGCATGACAGGGAGGAAGATGTTAAATTAGTTCCAAATATTCTTCCCTGAAAGACTGAGAGAATGACTACAACACTGACAGAAATAGTGTAGCTGATGTGAATGGGTAGACAGATAAAAAGAATACCTCTTGGCAGGTATGGACTGTGTCTCTATATTTAACATTCCATGCACTGCACTGCACTTGAAAAAAACAATGAAAACAACTACAGAGACATGGCCCAAGGTGACTGAAAATATAGAACTAAAAGGGAGTGAGTGAGGGACAAGATTACAGGTGAGGGAAGGGAGTAGAGGTGTTTTCTTTGTAATCCTAGAGCCTGGTTTGGTGTTTGGCACAAAGCTGACCCTCATTTAATATTTACTGAATAAATCAACGTAAGGCATTTGCATAGATGTGATAGTTGAGCCCATGAGCACAGAACTGAAAGCAGAGGATATTTACTTGCAAAGGTTCAAAACCAGCTCTTCTTTCCTGTGGCCTGCATTGCCAACAGTTGCCTGCCTCAGAGGAAACAATTCCAAACGTACCTTGAGTTAGGGATAATTAGGGTAGGAGTTGGCATTTCAGGAGCTAGTTTGTATCTATGTGTGAATAGACCTGGGGGGGGGGGCGGGGATGGAGCAGTGCATTCTAGAAGTAGAAATCACAGATTTGCCCTGAATCAAAAGTGATATTAATTGTATTCATTTTAAATGAGGGTCAGACCATCTCCACAAATTAAGAGCTTCTCAGTGCAATCAGTGCAGTTCCTTTTCCACCACGCCTCCAAACACAAATCTCACTTTACAGGTTATCAGACGAGGGCTGAGCTGCTCTACAGCATTCACTAATTAAAAAGTTAATGGATTCCCTTTCTCTTATTTTAAGCTAAGACCTGCTACTCCAATTCGGCTGACTGGGATGACTCTTCCAATTTCCATCCTCAAGGGGGCGGTGATCAAGAAGCCATTTCTTGACCACACATGCGGAAATCTGCCGCAAAAACCTTCACGTTCTGCTCCTGGGTGCGTCAGATTAATCCCAGGGGTCAGCATCTCACACTGAGCCTGCGCATAAGGCACGGCGGAGCGGGCGCATGCGCCTTGCGGCGGGGCTTGCAGAGGCGGCTCTGGGCGGGTCTGGGTCCCTCCAGTGTTTTGGGGCCTAGGTGCTGTGGGAGGAGCCGGCGGCCTCACCGTGGTAACCGCAGCGCCGCCCCGCCGCCGCCCCGCCTTGCAGGCCTCTGGACTGTCATCGCCTTTGGGTGTGGGGATACTTTGGCCACCGTCCGCGGAGATAGCTCCGCCGGCTTTCTCAGATACCCCCATCCTCCCCACGCTGCCGTCGCCGCCGCCATGCAAGGGGAGGACGCCAGATACCTCAAAAGGTGACCACTCCCCAAGGCTCGGTCCTTCCTTCCTTCCCGGGCCCCGAAGATATTCTTAGAGGTCCTTGGATTGGCTTTGAGATGTCACTGGGCAAAGCTAGAAGCCTAGAGGAGGGGTGGAAGACGGGGAGAAGTGACGGAAAGGAAAGGGGAAAGGTGCATTGGGAAAAGAAGACAGGGCCTTCGCGGGGGGGGGGGGGGGACGAGGCTCTCCAGCCTCTTACCTGGCTCAGCGGGACCCTGACAGCATTAAAGATGGTTTCCTTGCTACGTACATCACATTGTTCACGGGAGAAGGGCGAAGGACCGAGTAAACCGCGTCTTCCTCCCTTCCAAGCCCCCACTTGGACTCTCCATTTTTCCTTAGTAGAGTAAATCCCTTGGGAGCCCGGGAATGAAGTCTTCTGGTGCCTCTGCTGTCTGTCTCCTGTTTGGGGTTCGCTGCCATGGGATTTTTGAAACGATGAAGAGAGAAGTGGCTTTTAATTTATGGGAGGCTGGGCTGAGATTCGTTCCTTCCAGCGTATTTCTGCTCTCCTCAACTATTTTCATCCATTTGATTGCCATGTATACAGTATAATTTTTGTAGGAGGTTCATAATTATCAAGAGGTCTGTCCAGGAGCTTGTCGTGGAACGGGCCATAATATATTTAGCTTAAAAATATTTGTAGTACCAATTACTCTTTAAAGAAAATTGTATCTGTTGGGATTATTTGACTCCTGTCAAATACAAGATCATCCCTGATGAAAAGGATACCTGTCACTGGACCAAGAGTTATCAGTGATCCAATAGAAAACAGTCTTAATTAGGACTCTCCATTTTTAGTTAAGTCACTGTTACTGATAGGTTAAAGTACACAGGGAGAGTCACATATATTTTTTTGGACACAGTTTCCTTATTTGAATATGGGGCAAATATTACTTTATGAGAGATATGCCAAAAATACTGAAAATATTTTTAAAAGATAAAACATGCATGTAATGTGGTGGCATTATTTCAAGTCGTAATATACTTTTACTGAATATGTTCATCCTGGCTTGGCACGGCCTTAATCATCACAGAAAGAGCTTCTCACCGTTAATCGATTCTTTTAAAAGGGATTCAAACAACTGTAAGATCAGTCAGCCAACCAACTGCACTGTCTTTGCAGGTCTGAGGCGTTTATTGCCTGCGTTTCTCATTGTATATGAATATATCTGAAACTGTCACCCAGGTTTTATCAGTAAAATTTTTATAGCAATGTGTAGTCATGACTAGTATATAGTATTTGTTTCCTCACTGAATTTTGCTTACATTGATATTTTAAAGTATCTTGATTGAAAATTTTATGACAGGGGACACCTGGGTGGCTCAGTCCGTTAGGCGGCTGCCTTCGACTCGGGTCATGATCCCAGGTCCTGGGATCGAGTCCTGCATCAGGCTCCTTGCTCAGCAGGGAGCCTGCTTCTCCCTCTGCCTGCCATTCCCCCTGCTTGTGCTTTTGCTCACTCTCACCTGCGCTCTCTCCCTCTAGCAAATAAATAAAATCTTTTTTAAAAATATTTTACGACAGAAGAAAATAACAAATTATTTATCTTTCCACTTTAGATTCCAGATTATTCTAGACAAAGAGCCACTATTATACCATCAGCTTATTTTCGTGTAATATAGGTGTGCCAAAAGATAGTTTTTATTAGGATTCTTGTACCTGTATGGACCCTTAGGCATAATTCTCAACCTATTGCTTATTTTTAAAGCCATGTTATCTAGAGTTAAAAATAAAACCAAACAAGTCACTGTGATGTTTGAAGTAAAATAAGGTCAGAATTTGGAAAGGTTCAAACATGCTATCTTCAGTTTTATCTAATTTGACAATATAAATAACAAAAAGTTTGCATTGCTTGTTGCTGGTATATAATCATACAGGCCTGATGGATTATGATGTCTGGCAGAACCTTCCATTTTAATTGTTGGTTCTTAGATAATGATTATGTGTATTCCTTTTGTAATATTTTTACTTTTAGATTTCGTTTTCAACAGGACGGCAACATGTTTTCAATCTAATAGATTCACTCTAATTTGAATTAGCTGATTTCAGTGGTTTCATTGTAGTTATCACTGAGGAATCTCTAATCTGTTTATGTTCAAATGTGTAGTAGATTATAGAATCAAATCCAGTTTCATTTTTTGTTCTACCAGTTTTTGATTCAGTAGCGCTTAATGAATACTTACAAAATACTTAGTATATGCCTACCATTGTTCTGGTCACTGGGGAAATGATTAAATGGACATAGTTCATGTCCTCAATCAGATATATACAAACATAGACAATTATTTGTGATTTTGGGTTTTTTAGCCTCCTCTTAAAACTCTCCAATGGCTTTCCATTGCTTTTAGAGTTAGAGCACCTACCTTTTCAGCTTTCTCTCTCTCTGCTTCCCTCCCACCCCCAATAATTTTCATACCTCAGCCTTACAGAAATAACTTCTTTTAGATCTCTGTGTTTCAGTGTTAGGTTCCAAATGCCCTTCTCATTGTCTGGAACTTGCCCTGTTATGCACCTAGCTAACTCCTCATTTTTCCTATTTTTGCTTAAATGTCACTTTTTCCAAAAAGTCTTTCCTGAGCTGCCATTTTCTCATCCCACAATCCACAATCCAGGTCAGACACACCTGCTAGGTTCTCATGATACCAAATACCTTGTCTTTACCCACTCTTACTAGTATATTGTTATTGTTTGTTTTCCTTCCGGTCTATAAAATCCAAAAGGCTAAGGAGCTATATATCTTACTTCTCATTGTATCCTCAGCACACAGCACAGTGCTTGGAACATAAATACTCACTAAATAGTTATTAAATGAAGTGAAAATAAGGCTACAAAGAAAAATGGGCCAAATCATACAGGAATTAAGAGCCATAGTAAAAAGTTGAGAATTGTTAAAGCAGTGGGGAACCATGGAAGGATTTTAAGAGTAAATGGCATTCATTCATTCATTCATTCATTCAATAGTTATTTGAAATTCTATCATGTAAAAGTCACTCAGCTGAGTGACTAAAAGTATTGGATGAATGATACATACTTTTTCTGCTTTATGGTGCTTATAATGTAGCAAGGAATACAGACTTTAATATACAATCAGAAGTAATTATTGTATTTATGATAAGTGCTATAAATATATGATAAACAAAATCAATACATGGCCTTTGTGTAAAGCTTTTTTTTGTATACTATATAATGTTTTCAACATCCATCTATGTTTTAGCATTCATTAGTACTTCATTCCATTTAATAGCTGAATGATAATTGATTGTGCGGATATAGCACATTTTGATTATCCATTCACCTACTGATGGACATTTAGAGTGTTTCTATCTATTTGCTACTGTGAGTAAAGCTGCTTTGAATGTTCCTGTACTAGTTTTTGTTTCAATACCTTTTTTCATTCTCTGGTATATCCCTAGTTGTTGCAGGGTATTGTACTAATTCTATATTTAACTTATTGAGGAACCACCAAACTGTTTTTCACGGTGACTGCACCATGTTACATTCCCCCCAGCAGTGTATGAGAGCTCCAATTTTTTGAATCACCAACAGTTGTTATTTATTTTTTTAAATTATGGCCATTCAGTTGATGTGAAGTAGTATCTTATTGTGGTTTTGATTTGCATTTCTCTAGTTACTAGTGACATTGAGCAATTTTTCATATACTTCTTGGCCTTTGTCTATCTTCTTCGGAGAAAAGAGTTCTTTATATGTTCTAGATACTACTCTTATCAGAAAAATGGTTTGCAAATATTTTGTCCCATTCTGTGGTTGTTTTTTTCATTCTCTTCATAGTATCCTTCCTTATGCAAAAGTTTTAAATCTTGAAGTCCAATTTAATTTTTTCTTTAGTTGTTTTTGATGCCATTATTTAAGAAACCATTAGCCAAATAGTTAATTTCTGCTTTTGTTTCCCTTGCCTCAGGAGACCTATCTAGAAAGATGTTGCTAAAGCTGACGTCAGAGAAATTATTGGATATCCACACATAAAGGAATGAAATTGGACCTTTACTTCATACCACATAATTAACTCTAAGATTCTTATGGTTTCATGTCTCACATTTAGGTCCTTAATCCACTTTGAGTTTATTTTTGTGTATAGTGTAAGAGAGTGGTCCAGTTTCATTCTTTTGCATGTAGCAAAATAAAAAGCTTTTGCACAGCAAAGGAAACAGTCAACAAAACTAAAAGACAATCTACTGAATCAGAGAACATATTTGCAATCAACATATCTGAAAAAGGGTTAGTATCCAAAATATATAAAGAACTTATACAACTCAATACCAAAAAAACAAATATTCAAATTAAAAAACAGACAGAAGACGTGAACAGACATTCTCTAAAGAAGATATACAGATGGCCAAAAGACACATGAAAAGATGCTCAACATCACTCATTGTCAGGGAAATGCAAATCAAAACTACAATGAGATATCACTTCACACCTGTCAGAATGGCTAAAATCAAAATCATAAGAAGCAAGTGTTGGCCAGGATGTGGAGAAAAAGGAACGAATCTTTATGCATTGTTGTTGAGAATGCAAACTTGTGGTGTCACTATGGAAGACTGTGGAGGTTCCTCAAAAAGTTAAAAATAGAACTACCCTATGATCTAGTAATTGCACTACTAGGTATTGATCAAAAAAATACAGAAACACTAATTCAAAGGGATAGATAACCCTGTGTTTATTGCAGCATTATTTATAATAACCAAATTATGGAAGCAGTTCCAGTGTCCATCAACAGGTGAATGAATAAAGGAGAGGTGGTGTGTACATATATACATACATGATGAAATATCATTCACCCACCAAAAAGAATGAAATCTTGCCATTTGCAACAACATGGATGGATCTGGAGAGAGTCCCTCTCTCTCTCTTCACTTATGCTAAGTGAAGTAAGTCAGTCAGAGAAAGACAAATACCATATGATTTCTGTCATATGTGGAACTTAAAAAACAAACAAATGGAAAAAAGAGAGACAAACTGAGAAACAAACACTTAAATACAGAGAACAAACTGATGGTTACCAGAGGAGAGGTGGGTGAGGGGATGGGTGGAATAGCTGCTGAGGATTAAAGAGTGCACTTGTGATGAGCACCGGGTGATGTATAGAACTGTTGAATCATTATATTGTATACCTGAAACTAATATAACACTGTATGTTAACTATGCAGATATTAAAATTTAAAAATTAATAAAAAGAAACCATCGTCACATCCAAAGCCATGAAGATTTGCCTCTATGTTTTCTAAGAGTTTTATCATTTTAGCTCTAAAATTTTTTTTGATCCATCTTAAGTTAATTATGTGGTATAAAGTAAGGGTCCAATTTCATTCTTTTGCATGTGGATATCTGGTTGTCCTGGCAACATCTGTTAAAGGGATCAATCTTTCCCCAGTGAAAGATCTTGCTACCTTTGTTGAAAATAAATTGATGGTAGATGTAAGGGCTTACTTCTGGACTCAGTTCTATTCCTTTGATCTATATGTCTATTTTTATGCTAGTACTTCACTGTTTTGATTTCTGTAACTTTAGTATATTTTGAAATTGGAAAGTGTGTCTTCCAATTTTCTTTTTCAAGATTGTTTTGGCTACTGAGGGTCCCTTGTGTTTCCATATGAATTTTCAGATCCCTTTTCCATTTCTGTAAAAGAGGCCTTTGGGATTTTGATAGGGATTGTATTGAATCTGTAGATCACTCTGGGGAATATTGCCACCTTAACACTATTAAGTCATCCAATCTATGAACAAGGGGTGTCTGCCCATTTATTTAATTCTTATCAGTTTCTTCAACAACATTTTGTAGTTTTCACTGTATAAGTGCTGCACCTCTCTGCTTAAATTTATTAGTATTTTTAGTCTTTTTTAAAAAAGATTTATTTATTTGAGAGAGAGAGAGAGCACGCACGCACACAAGTGGGAGGGTCAGAGGGAGAAGGAGAGAGAATCTCACTGGATGTGGGGCTCCATCTCCAGACCATGAGATCACAACCTGAGCCAAAACCAAGAGTTGAACGCTTAACCAACTGTGCCACTCAGGCGCCCCTTAGTATTTTTTTCTTTTTGATTGTAAGTGGAATTGTTTTCTTAACTTTCTTTTTGGAATTTTCATTACTAGTATATAGAAATACAACTGATTTTCTGTGTGCTGATAGTGTATTCTGTAACTGCTGAATTTATTAGCTTTAACAGTTCTCAACATATGAGATCATATCATCTGCAGATAGAGATAGTATTCTCCTTTTCCAATATGGATGCTATTATTTTTTTTCCATACCTCAGTGCTCTGGCTTGAACTTCCAGTACTATGTTGAATAGAAGTGGGTAAAAGTGGGCATACTTGTCTTATTCCTATTCTTAAGAGAAAGCTTTTATCTTTTACCATTGAGTATAATATTAGCTGTAGGTTTTTCATATATGCCTTTTATCATATTGACTTTGTCGTTTTAATTTCCTTGTATTCCTAATTTATTAAATGTTTTTATTTGAAAGCGTGTTAGGTTTTGTCAAATCCTTTTTCTGCATCAATTGGAATAATCATGCACTTTTTTTCTGTGTTAATGTGGTGTGTTACATTGATTGATTATCATTATGTATAATTTCCTTGCATTCCTAGCATAGAACCTACTTGGTCATTGCTTGTAATCCTTTTAATATACTGCTGGGTACTGTTTGCTAGTATTTTGAGGACTTTTGCATCTATATTCATAAAAGATAGAACTATCCCTTTATAAAGGGTATTTATAAAAGAGTCTATTTTTGTAGGTTTTTGTCTCACTTTGGTATCAGAGTAATGTTGACCTCATGGAATGAGTTAGGAAGTATTCCTTCCTTATCTAGTTTTTGGAGGAGTTTGAGAAGGATTGATGTTAATTTTTCTTTGCATATTTGGTAGAACTTACCAATGAAGCCATCTGATCCTGGACTTTTCTTTTTTGGGAAGTTTTTAACCACTTATTCAATCTCATTACTTATGTAGATCTAGTCAGAATTTCTGTTTCTTTTGAAATTATGAGTTAATCATGTAGTTTGTGTATTTCTGGGAATTTGTCCATTTCTTCTAGGTTATCTAGCTGTTGGCTTCCAATTGTTTATAGTATTCTTTTTAACTGTGTAGGTCAGTAGTAGTGTCCCACTTAAATTTCCAATTCTAGTAATTTGAGTCCTCTCTTTTTTCTTAATTTAACTAGAGGTTTGCCAATTTTGGGGTTTTCAAGCAACTTTGGATTTTATTTTTTCTTTTGTTTATCTATTTTTTTTTTAAGATTTATTTATTTTAGAAGGAGAGGGAGACAGCCCAAGGGGAGGAGCAATGGGAGAGGATGAGAGGGAATCTTAGGCAGGCTCCTGACATGGGGCTTCATCTCATGACCCTGAAATTAGGACCTGAGCCAGAACCAAGAGTTGGATGCTTAACTGACTGAGCCATTCAGGCACCCCTCTATTCTCTATTTCTTTTATCTTTATTATTTCCTACCTTCTACAAGCTTGGGATTTAGTTAATTCTTTTTCTGGTTCCTGAAGGTGTAAAATCAGGTAATTGATTTGAAATGTTTATTGAACTATAATTGACATATTAGTTTCAGGTGCATATCTAATGATTTGTATGTAGTCATATATATTGTGAAATGATCGCAGTAAGTCTAGTTAACATCCATTACCGTAATGTTTTTTCTTGTGATGAAAACTTTTAAGATTTAGTCTCTTAGCAATTTCCAAGCATACAGTACAACGTTATTAACTATAGTCACAATGTTGTACATTATATCCCCAGGACTTACTTATTTTATAGCTGGAAATTTGTACCTTTTGACTACCGTCACCTGTTTTTCCCACCTGCCACTCCCTTCCTTTGGCAACTACCAATCTATTCTGTGTTATCTGTGAGTTTGAGTTTGTTGTGTTCTTAGATTCCACATAAAAGTGAGATCATACAGAATTTCTCTCTCTCCGACTTACTTCACATAGCATAATGCCCTCAAGGTCCATCCATGTTGTCACAAATGGCAATATTTTGCACATATACACACATACATACACCTCATTTTCTTTATCCACTTATCCATCGATGGACACTTAGGTTGCCTCTATGTATTGGCTATTGTAAATAATGCTGCAGTGAACATGGGGGTGTGTATATCTTTTTGACTTAGTGTTGTTTCCTTCGGATAAATACTCAGAAGTGGATTTGCTGGATCATATGGTAGTTCTATGTTTAATTTCTTGAGAAGACTCTATATGGTTTTCCACAGTGGCTGCATTGATTTAAATCCCCACCAGCAGTGTACAAGGGTTCCTTTTTCTCCACATCCTTACCAACACTTGCTGTTTCTTGTCTTTTTGATAATAGCCATTCTAACAGGTCTGAGGTGATATCTCATGTGGTTTAGATTTGCATTTCACCGATGACTAGAGATTTTGAGCATCTAGAAATTTTGAGCATTTTTTCATGTACCTTTTGGCCATCTGTATGTCTTCTTTGGAAAAATGCCTTTTCAGATCCTCTACTGATTTTTTAATCAGATTGGATATTTGATTTTTTTTTTTTTTTTTTGCTGTTGAACTCTATGAGGTCTTTATATACTTTGGCTATTAACCCATTATCAGATATATTATTGGCAAATATATCCCCACATTTAACATGTCACCTTTTCATTTTGTTTCATTTTGTTTCTTTTAGTGGGATTTTTAGTTTGATTTAGGCTCACTTATTTATTTATTATTTTGTTGCCTTTGCTTTTGGTATCAAATAAAAAAAAATTGCCAAGACCTATGGCAAGAAGCTTACTGCCTATATTTTCTTCTAGGAGTTTTATGGTTTTAGACCTTAGGTTCAACTCTTTAATCCATTTTGAATTAATTTTTGTATATGGTGTAAGATAATGGTCCAGTTTCATTCTTTTGCATATAGCTGTCCAATTTTCCAAACACCATTTATTGAAGAAACTATCTTTTCTCTGTTGTATATTCTTGGTTCCTTTGCTGTAAATTAATTGGCCATGTATGTGTGGGTTTATTTCTGGGCTCTGTATTCTGTTGATATGCAAATGTCTGTTTTTATGCAAATACCAGACTGTTTTGATTACTGTAACTTTGTAGTATAGTTTGAAACCAGAAAATGTGGGGCACCTGGGTGACTCAGTCTGTTAAGCATCTGCCTTAGGCTCAGGTCATAATCCTGGGACCCTGAGATCAAGCCCCACATCAGGCTGTCTGCTCAGTGGGGAGTCTGCTTCTTCCTCTGCCTCTGTCACTCCCCCTACTTGTATTCTCTCTCTCTGTGTGTGTCAAATAAATAGATAAAATCTTAAAAAAAAAAGAAACAGGAAATGTGATGCCTCTAGCTTTGTTGTTCTTTCTCAGAATTGCTTTGGTTATTCAGGGTCTTTTGTGGTTCCACACATTTTAGGATTATTTGTTCAATTTCTGTGAAAAATGCCATTGGGATTTTGATCAGGATTGTGTTGAATTTGTAGATTTCTTTGGGTGATTTCTAGATTACTGACATTTTATCAGTATTCTTCCAGTCCATAAGCACAGAGTGTCTTTTCATTATTTGTATTGTGTTCAGTTTCTTTCATCAGTATTTTACAGTTTTCAGTGTATAGGTCTTTTACCTTCTTGGTTAAACTTATTTCTAGATATGTTATTCTTTTTGATGTAATAGTAAATGGGGTTATTTTCTTAATTGCTCTTAAGAGGGTCATCATTAATGTATGGAAATGCAACTGAAATTTAATATTGGTTTTTGTAACCTGCAACTTTCTTGAATTTATTAGTTTTGTTTGTTTTGTTGACAGATTTTAAAGTCATTGTATATTTTTTTAAATTTTAGAAGTACACATTAACTTCCCCTTAGCACCTATAAAACAAAAATTACAGCACTAACACAGCCTTAACAAATAACAGCTTTTAACAATGTATTTTATTTTCCTTTTTAAGGTTAAGTTCATTTAAATTGTAAAATGCAACCCCAGGCTGATATAAAGAAGACTGGTAACCTGGCTGGAGGAAATTTTATGCCAAAGAGTAGATCTTTTAGCCAGAAAGAGGAGATACAGAGGTAATGAAGCGATTTTTAAAAGGAAGTGATAGGAAAGGAAGGAGCAAAGAAATGTAGCAACATGTCTGGAACTAGAATTACTGCTGTGGGCTGCAAAACCTCAATTAAACCAAATATCTAATAGTTTTTTGTGGAGTCTTTAGAATTTTCTCTATAATAATATGTCATCTGCAAATAGTGACAGTTTTACTTCTTGCTTTCTGATTTGGATGCTGTTACTTCTTTTTCTTGACAAATTACTCTGGCTTGGCTTCTAGCACTATGTTGAATAGAAGTGGTGAGAGTGGGCATCCCTGCCTTGTTCCTGATCTTTGAGGAAAAGTTTTTAGCTTTTCACTGTTGAGTATGATATTAACTGTGTGTTTATCGTATACAGCCTTTATTATGTTGTGGTACATTCCCTGTATATTCATTTTGGTGACAGTTTTTATTGTAAATGGATGCTGAATGTTGTCAAATGCTTTCTGCATTTATTGAAGATAATCATATGACTTTTACACTTCACTCTGTTAATGTAGTATATCATATTGATTGATTTGCATTTATTGAACCATCCTTACATCCCTCAAATAAATCCCACTTGATCATGATGTATGATGCTTTTAGTGTAAACTTGAATTTTGTTTGCTAGTATTTTGTTGAAGATTTTTGCATTTATGTTCCTTAGAGGTATTAGCCTATAATTTTCTTGTGGTGTCTTTGTCTGGTTTTGGTGTCAAGGTAATGCTGGCATCATAAAATGAGTTTGTAAGTATTCCCTCCTGTTCTGTTTTTTGGAAGAGTTTGAGAATGATTGGTAGTAATTCTTTGAATGTTTGGTAGCATTAACCAGTGAAGCTGTTTGGTCTGCACTTTTGTTTGTTGGGACATTTTTGATTACTGATTCAATCACTTACTAGTAATTGGTCTGTTCAGAGTTTCTGTTTCTTTATGATTCAGTCTTGGTAGGTTGAATGTTTTTTAGGATTTTGCCCACTTCTTCTATGTTGTTAAATTTTGTAACGTGTCTTTTAAAACCAGTGTTTCCCTACTGATTTTCTGTCCGGATGATCTATCCATTTATGAAAGTGGGGTATTAAAGTCCCTTACTACTATTGTATTGCTGTTTATTTCTCCCTTTAGGTCTGCTAATATTTTCTCTATATATTTAGATGATCCTGTGTTGGGTGCATAAATATTTACAGATTTTATATCCTCTTGTTGGATTGACCCCATTATTATTATGTAATAACCTTCTTTTTCTCTTATTATAATCTTTTTTAAAAGATTTTTTTTTTTATTTGAGAGAGAGAGTGAGAGAGAGAGCAAGCACTAGTGGGGGGGCAGAGGGAAAGGGAGAAGCAGACTCCCTGCTGAGCAGGGAGACTGATGTGGGGCTCGATCCCAGGACCCTGAGATCATGACCTGAGCTGAAGGCAGACACTTAACCCACTGAGCCACCCGGGCGCCCCTTCATTCTTTTTTTCTTTTTGCTTCTCTGATTGGGTGAGTTCCACTGCTCTGTCTTTGAATTCACTGATCCTTTCTTCTGCTTCACCTAGTCTGCTGTTGAACCCCCCTCTATTGTTTTTTTCAGTTCAGTTATTTTTATTCTTCAGCTCTGTGACTTCTATTTGGTACTTTCTTATATTTACTGTCTCTGTTGAAATTCTCACTTTTTTCATCCATTCTTCTGAGCTCAGTAAACATCATGATGACCAATACTTTGAATTCTTTATCAGCTAGAGCGAGCATTTATCTCCATTTTATAAGGTCTTATTTTATGGTCTTGTTCCTTTGGAACATATTCCTCTGTTTCTTCATTTTTCTTTGAATCTCTGTGCCTCGTGTAGGAGATGAATCTTGTCATTTAACCCTGTCCTAAATCCTGATTGTCTCTCAAATCTTTGTGATTATACAAGCAGTTGATTAGAAATAATCAACTGTGATTATTTCTAGTGACTCTCAGTAGTTTAGGGTATGCCAAGACCTGTCAATGTCCTAAAGGGGAGGATTCAGTCAGCATGTAGATTCAGGCTGATTGAAAGCCGGTCAGGCAACACCTTTTAAAGTATGCCAATACACCTCTTTCAGGGGAAAGACTGGGAGATGGGTGTTTCTACTCCCTCTGTGCTGATACCTAGAGCAATAAGCCAGTTAAGAACTGATTCTTTGCTGACATCCCTTTGAACTCATGAACACAAGCCCTGCTGGCCACCAGAACCAGGCAACCACGGGGCATCCCCTGGGTGGTAGCCACAAAAACCAGAGCACCAGACAAATATACAAGCTTCTCTCCAGGAGATACCGGCACTCTGGAGCATAGCAGAAGGAGAATGTGAAGATAGCAGCTGCCCTCCCAGATCCCTGATGAGGATTGCAACCAGCCTTCAGCTGTTTGTTTATTTAGAAGCCTGTCCTTCAGGCCACAGCTCTGAAGATAAGCTAATAGACCTCTTTCACAGATAGGTTGGGTACCTCAGTCTTCTGCCTCTCTGCTGTGCCCTGGGGCTGGTAGTGAGTTAAGAACTCTTTCTCCATTTGTTACAGTGCTGTGGGACCTGAATGTGTAAGCCTGGATGACCATCAGAGCCAAGTGATCTAGAGGTGACCCCCTAGGTGGCATCTGCAGAAATCAGGGCACCAATCAATGGTACATGTTCTTTTCTGAGAGATACTGGTTAGCTGGAGCAAAGCAGAGGGAGAATGCAAAGATGGTACCCACTGGCCTCTGTCTTTGGAAAGTATTTCATTAGGCCCATACATGTATATTAAATTAGATGCCTGCTCCACAGGTTGACTTTTTAAGATAAGCAAATAAGTCTGTTTCACAGAAATTCTGGGCACTTGTCATCTGCCTCTGCACTGGGCTTTGGGGTGAGTCCTTACACATCAGCCCTTTAAGAACTGTTTCTCTGTTCACTATAGCCTTATGGGTCTCATGGACACAAACCCTGTTGGCTTACAATGCTAGATATATTAGGGCTCATCTCCCAGGTGCAGGTATTAAAATTTGAGGTGTTAGGTGTGGGGTTCAAACCCTTTGCTCCTCAGGCTGAAGCTCAGATTTGTGAGTTCCCTCCTGATTGTGGGTCACTGTGGCAGGGATGGGATTTGTGGTGAGATTGTATCTCAGCTTCTCCTTCCCATTTCAGTGTGGATTTTTTTTTCATTCACTTAATGTGTAGGAGTCACACAGCTAATTTTTAGGGTTTTTTCCCAGAGGAAAGTTTTTTCTATGTAGCTACAGATTTGATGTGTCTGTGGGAGGATTTTGAGTTCAGAATCCTCCTATGCTACCATCTTGAATGGAAACTTGTAATAAATCCTTTTGACAGCAATACTTTTTTTAAAAGTACCTGTTTAATGAAAGATTAATGAATTTTTGTTTTTCTAGAAAATTGATCAATGTATAATGTAATGTGAGCATTTTTTCTTTTAAGGATCATAATGATATCAACTGCATAAAGTCTGGAAACATCAGGGTATACTTCAGAAATTATTAATTAAGAACATTGTACCCCAGGATGACAATTACCACATGGAGTTATAGAAAGTGTATTTTATGTCACTCTGTGAAGCATAGACTTCACATTGACATAAAAAATGATTTTTCTAAATTAATTTAGCATATTTTAGGTTCTAGTTTTTTATGCATATAAAAAAATAAAGCAGAGCTGTTACTGAGAAGGCTCCATTAGTTGAAAAAATTTAGTTAAAAGACAGCCATTTTGATATGTCATAAGATGCTCCAAATAGATAATCAGTTAATTCTAATAATCAGTTATATTTTTTTTAAATCTAATACATGGGTTCCAGGTAAAGCATTTGGAAGCTCATTCTCTTGATATTTAAACATCTGACGTCATTATGAATTCCATGTTAAATACAGTTTGAAAGTTCAGCATTTAAGGTAAAATTATTCATTTTGTGGTGATAATTCAAATATATATTTGGTGAGGCACATTGTTGTGGTAAAATCTTCACACTAAATCAACCATCAACAGCAGATATGTACTTGTTATAGGTGCGTTCAGACATAATTCATAACAGTATCCAAATAAGCAGGACTATTTTACCAACTAAAATAGAATTTGAAGCCTTGGTTGTCAATGTTGAAATATTTGTATCATACATAGAGTAACTGAGTTACAAAATGTTTTGAGCCTTTATAGAAGTACTTTGTAAATCAGCAAAGTGTGGTTTTGAATGTTTTGTAAATGAATCCTGTAAATTTTTTCAATATCAGTTAGAAATAATCAAGGTGTTCAACAAATGGAGAATCTGGAATGTATGAATTTCTAAAGGTAAAGCATTGTCTTATAAAGTGACTATATAGTAAATTTTAAATATATGTTACTATATAATATAATATGACCTTAGTTGTACTATATGTATTTTATATATTCAGTCACAGTGCCAGGGAGAATGGGAGGGGTTTATCCATCTATAATTTCCATCAGCCCCCACGTTGATATAAACAATAACTTGTGTTACTCTCATGGAAAGTGCTATTCAATGTAGTTTCAGCCCTACCAGGTTGCTACCCTTATGCCTTTCCTATAAAGAAATTCTAGAGCTGCCACTCTTATTTATATGTGGATAGAAAAATATCTGAATGTATATGTGCTAAATTTATAACAGCTGGTTTCTTCTAGGTTTTTGAGTTTCTTTCTTTCTTTGTAATTTCTGTGTAATACTTTTCCTATAAAAACATAATCTGCTTTAGTGATAAAGAAAATTTAAAAAATTTGACGAACTTACTACTGTCTCAAAACACACGGGCACATAAAAGCAAACAAAAACTGGAAAGGAGTGGTGAGATTCTTTGATCTATTTGATTTCTTTGGGAAAGGCAAGATATCAGACCAGAAGACAACAATTATGCTTTTATCTCACTTCTTAATGTGCGGAAGACCTACTGTGAAAGTGGTGGTTGGAGATTCCTCTTAGGATCTGCACTTACATTTTATCCTTCTGGTTCTCTTCATTGAATTGGATACAGCGGTTACCCCCTTCTGTATAGGAAATTCAAGAGTGGGATTGCTCTCCATCTCATCAGGAAGCAAATAACTAGTTTACTTTACAATTAAGATAGTTTGTGTTGTGCTTCCTATATAGTACTTCTTTTTTTTTTTTTAAGCTCTTCTTAGTTCTTTTGAGTCCCACGATTTCTTTAGTTTTTGATTGCTACCCTCAACTTATATACATTTATCTTACCTTTTGGACTCTGTAACATCATGTTTAGTATATTTGTGTTTATCTTATTTCCTAATTATTTTTACTGGCCTGCCTCGTTTCTAGTTGCTTTCATTCCTTACAAGCTCTGTTCTGTACATCTTACTGTCAGTTTAGTTGCTGACCTACCTACACTCTAGCATTGTTGTATTTGATTTCCCGCCCTGTCTCTGTATTTGACTCTTAGTCATGACCTATACAAATTCCATGTTCTTGCATTTTTTGTTTTCATAAAGAATTCTGATGAAAAGATCATTTTAATTATTACATTGAAATATGAATAATAAGCCATTTATTTCTTTTTTTTGTCACTTTAGTGAGGCGACTAGGATTTTTTTTTACTTTGTGATGTTATGATAACCACCATACATCATTAGTTTTTCACATAGTGTTCCATGATTCATTGTTTGCATATAACACCCAGTACTCCATTCAATACATGCCCTCTTTAATACCCATCACCAGGCTAACCCATCCCCTGACCTCCCTCCCCTCTAGAACCCTCAGTTTATTTCTTGGAGTCCATAGTCTCTCATGGCTCGTCTCCCCCACCGATATCCCCCCGTTCCTTTCTCCCTTCCTACTATCTTTTTCTTTTTTTCTTTTTTTACCATATAATGTATTATTTGTTTCAGAGCTACAGGTCTGTGATTCAACAGTCTTACACAATTCACAGCACTCACCATAGCACATATCCTCCCCAATGTCTATCACCCAGCCACCCCATCCCTCCCAACCCCCACCACTCCTGCAACCCTCAAGTTTGTTTTCTGAGATAAGGAATTCCTCATATCCGTGATCATGTGAAACATGTCTTTCATTGATTGACTTATTTAACCCAGCATAATACCCTCCAGTTCCATCCACGTTGTTGCAAATGGCAAGATTTCATTCCTTTTGATGGCTGCGTAATATTCCATTGTACATATATACCAAATCTTCTTTATCCATTCATCTGTCAATGGACATCTTGGCTCTTTCCATATTTTGGCTATTGTGAACATTGCTACTATAAACATTGGGGTGCATATACCCCTTTGGATCCCTACATTTGTAGCTTTGGGGTAAATACCCAGTAGTGCAATTGCTGGGTCATCTGGGAGCTCTATTTTCAATTTTTTGAGGAACCTCCATACTGTTTTCCAGAGTGGCTGCACCAGCTTGCGTTCCCACCAACAGTGTAGGAGGGTTCCCCACTTTCCGCATCCGTGCCAACATCTGTCGTTTCCTGACTTGTTAATTAGGCCATTCTGACTGGTGTGAGGTGATACCTCATTGTGGTTTTGATTTGGATTTCCCTGATGCAGAGCGATGTTGAGCACTTTTTCATGTGTCTGTTGGCCATTTGGATGTCTTCTTTGGAAAAATGTCTCTTCCTGTCTTCTGCCCATTTCTTGATTGGATCATTTGTTCTTTGGGTGTTGAGTTTCATAAGTTCTTTATAGATTTTGGAAACTAGCCCTTTATCTGATATGTCATTTGCAAATATCTTCTCCCATTCTGTAGGTTGTCTTTTGGTTTTGTGGACTGTTTCTTTTGCTGTGCAAAAGCTTCTTATGTTGATGAAGTCCCAATAGTTCATTTTTAGTTCATTTTTCCCCTTGCTTCCCTTGCCTTTGGCGATATTTCTAGGAAGAAGTTGCTGCGGCTGAGGTCGAAGAGGTTGCTGCCTGTGTTCTCCTTTAGGATTTTGATGGACTCCTGTTTCACATTTAGGTCTTTCAACCATTTGGAGTCTATTTTTGTGTGTAGTGTAAGGAAATGGTCCAGTTTCATTCTTCTGCATGTGGCTGTCCAATTTTCCCAACACCATTTGTTGAAGAGACTGTCTTTTTTCCATTGGACATTCTCTCCTGCTTTGTTGAAGATTAGTTGACCATAGAGTTGAGGGTCCACTCTGGGCTTTCTAATCTGTTCCATTGATCTATGTGTCGGTTTTTGTGCCAGGACCATACTGTCTCGACGATTACAGCTTTGTCTTGAAGTCCGGAATTGTGATGCCACCAGCTTTGCTTTTCTTTTTCAACATTCCTCTGGCTATTCAGAGTCTTTTCTGGTTCCACATTTCTTCACAAAATGTGTTCTTCCAATCCATGAGCGTGGAACGTTTTTCCATTTCTTTGTGTCTTCCTCAATTTCTTTCATGAGTATTTTATAGTTTTCTGAGTACAGATTCTTTGCCTCTTTGATTAAATTTAATCCTAGGTATATTATGCTTTTGGGTGCAATTGTGAATGGGTTCGACTCCTTAATTTCTCTTTCTTCTGTCTTGTTGGTATAGAAATGCCACTAATTTCTGTGCATTGATTTTCTATCCTGCCACTTCACTGAATTCCTGTATGAGTTCCAGCACTTTCGGGGTGGAGTCTTTTGGGTTTTCCACATAAGTATCATATCATCTGCAAAGAGTGAGAGTTTGACTTATTTGCCGATTCAGATGCCTTTTATTTCTTTTTGTTGTCTGACTGCATGGCTAGGCCTTCTAATACTATGTTGAATAGCAGTGGTGATAGTGGACATCCCTGCCGTGTTCCTGACCTTAGGGGGAAAACTCTCAGTTTTTCCCCATTGAGAATGATATTCGCTGTGGGATTTTCATAGATGGCTTTTATGATCTTGAGGTATGTACTCTCTATCCCTATACTCTGAAGAGTTTTGATCAAGAAAGAATGCTGTACTTTGTCAAATGCTTTTTCTGCATCTATTGAGAGGATCATATGGTTCTTGTTCTTTCCTTTATTAATGTATTGTATCACATGGATTGCTTTGCAGATGTGGAACCAACCTTGCAGCCCAGGGATAAATCCCACTTGGTCGTGGTGAATAATCCTTTTAATGTACTGTTGGATCCTATTGGCTAGTATTTTGGTGAGAATTTTTGCACCCATGTTCATCAAGGATATTGGTCTGTACTCCTTTTGGATGGGGTCTTTGTCTGGTTTGGGGATCAAGGTAATGGTGGCCTCATAAAACGAGTTTGGAAGTTTTCCTTCCATTTCTATTTTTTGGAACAGTTTCAGGACAATAGGTATTAATTCTTCTTGAAATGTTTGGTAGAATTCTCCTGAGAAGCCATCTGGCCCTGGGCTCTTGTTTGTTGGGAGGTTTTTGATGACTGCTTCAATTTCCTTAGTGGTTATAGGTCTGTTCAGGTTTCCTATTTCTTCCTGGTTCAGTTTTGGTAGTTGATATATCTCTAGGAATGCATCCATTTCTTCCAGATTATCTAATTTGCTGGCATAGAGTTCCTAATAATACGTTCTTATAGTTGTTTGTATTTCATTGGTGTTGATTGTGATCTCTCCTCTTTCATTCACGATTTTGTTGATTTGGGTCATTTCTCTTGTCTTTTTGATAAGTCTGGCCAGGGGTTTGTCAATCTTGTTAATTCTTTCAAAGAACCAGCTCTTAGTTTCGTTGATCTGTTCTACTGTTCTTTTGGTTTCTATTTCATGGATTTCTGCTTGATCTTTATTATATCTCTTCTCCTGCTGGGTTTAGGCTTTATTTCTTGTTCTTTCTCCAGCTCCTCTAGGTGTAAGGTTAAGTTGTGTATTTGAGATCTTTCTTGTTTCTTGAGAAAGACTTGCATTGCTATATACGTTCCTCTTAGGACTGCCTTTGCTGCATCCCAAAGATTTTGAACAGTTGTGTTTTCATTTTAATTGGTTTCCGTGGATTTTTTAAAATCTCCTTTAATTTCCTGGTTGACACATTCATTCTTTAGTAGGATGCTCTTTAACCTCCATGTATCTGAGTTCTGACTTTCCTCTTGTGATTGAGTTCTAGTTTCAAAGCACCTTGGTCTGAAAATATGCAGGGACTGATCCCAATCTTTTGGTACCAGTTGAGACCTGATTTGCGACCTAGGACGTGATCTATTCTGGAGAATGTTTCATGGACACTAGAGAAGAATGTGTATTCTGTTGCTTTGGGATGGAATGTTATGAATATATCTGTGAAGTGCATTTGGTCCAGTGTGTCATTTAAAGTCTTTATTTCCTTGTTGATCTTTTGCTTAGATGATCTGTCCATTTCAGTGAGGGGGGTGTTAACGTCCCCCACTATTATTGTATTGTTGTTGATGTGTTTCTTTGCTTTTGTTATTAATTGCCTTATGTAATTAGCTGCTCCCATCTTCGGGGCATAGATATTTACAATTGTTAGATCTTCTTGTTGGAGAGACCCTTTAAGTTTTAAACCAAAACACAGTCTTTGGTTTAAAATCTAATTTGTCTGATATAAGGATTGCCACCCCGGCTTTCTTTTGGTGTCCATTAGCATGGTAAATGGTTTTCCACCCCCTCACTTTCAATCTGGGAGTGTCTTTGGGTCTAAAATGAGTCTCTTGCAGACAGCATATCGATGGGTCTTGTGTTTTTTAATCCAATCTGATAGCCTGTGTCTTTTGATTGGGGCATTTAGCCCATTTACATTCGGGGCAACTATTGAAAGATATGAATTTAGTGCCATTGTATTGCCTGTAAGGTGACTGTTACTGTCTATTGTCTGTGTTCCTTTCTGGTCTCTGTTGCTTTTAGGCTCTCTCTTTTCTTAAAGGACCCCTTTCAATATTTCTTGTAGGGCTGGTTTCGTGTTTGCAAATTCCTTTAGTTTTTGTTTGTCCTGGAATCTTTTCATCTCTCCTTCTATTGTCCTTGACAGCCTAGCTGGTTATAGTATTCAAGTCTGCATATTTTTCTCATTTAGTGCTCTGAGTATATCATGCCAGTCCTTACTGGCCTGCCAGGTCTCTGTGGATAGGTCTGTTGTCTATCTAATGTTTCCAGCATTGTAAGATACAGATCTCTTTTCCTGAGCTGCTTTCAGTATTTTCTCTTTGTCTCTGAGACTCGTAAATTTTACTATTAGATGTTGACCTATTTTTATTGATTTTGAGGGGGTTCTCTGTGTCTCCTGGATTTTGATGCCTGTTTCCTTCCCCACATTAGTGAAGTTCTCTGCTATAATTTGCTCCAATATGCCTCTGCCCCTCTCTCTCTTTCTTCTTCTTCTGGGATCCCAATTATTCTAATATTGTTTCATCTATGGTATCACTTATCTCTCAAATTCTGCCCTTGTGATCCAGTAGTTGTTTATCTCTTTTACTTAGCTTCTTGATTTTCCATCATTTGGTCTTCTATATCACTAATTCTCTCTTCTGCCTCATTTATCCTAGCAGTTAGAGCCTCCATTTTTTATTGCACCTCATTAATAGCCTCTTTGATTTCGATTTCATTAGATTTTAGTTCTTTTATTTCTCCAGAAATTGTTTCTCTAGTATGTTCCATGCTTTCTTCAAGCCCAGGGAGTATCTTTAAAATCATCTCTCTGAACTCTAGTTCTGACTTCTTACTAATGTACATATTGATTAGGTCCCTGGCATTTGGTACTGCCTCTTGTTCTTTTTTTTGAGGTGATTTTTTTCCATCTTGTCATTTTGTCCAGACGAGAATAGATGAATGAGAGAACAAAATGCTAACAGGCTAAAGACAACCCCTGAAAAATATACACTAAACAAATCAGAAGAGACCTGAAACCAGGGGAAAAGAAATGGAAAGAAAGATAAAAGAAAAAGATTAAAAAAAACAAACAAACAGAATATGATCAGATATGATCAGGCTGGTGCATCGATCAGTGCCACACACTAGATTTTGGGTGTATCTTGGTTTGTTAGAAGAAAGTGCCTCCCAAAATTTTTAGAGAAAAACTTATATATGTACAAAAATAAGGGTAATTATGATGAAGGGATGGATTATGACTATAAAGATGAAAATTATAAAATATTTTATAAAAGGAATTGATAAGAAGTTGGTTGAAAAAAGAAAGAAGAGGAATTTTTTAAAAAGGGAGAGAATGTGATCAGGCTGGAGACTAGAACAAAGCCATACACTAGAGATTTAGGGTATATTTTGGTCTGTTATAGGAAACTGTATCCCCAAATTGTAAAGAGAGAACAACATATATATATACCAAAAACAAGGTTAACTACTATGAAGGGATAGAATATGACGCTAAAAATGAAAAATAAAATAGATTTTTATAAAAGGGATTGATACGATTGGTTGAAAAAGGGAAAAGTATTCAAAAAAGAAGGAAAAGAAAATTTAAAAAATTAACTTGGAAAGAATAATCAGGGGGAAAAGCCATGAATTGTCTGTGCTGTATTCCCCTAGTGGTGGAGTTCTGTCGTTCTCATTGATTGGTAAACTTGGTCTTGGCTGGCTGTTCTTGCTGATCTTCTGGGGGAGGGGTCTGTTGCTGTGGTTTTCAAATGTATTTGCTGGAGACAGAATTGCCCTGCCCTTGCTGGGTTCCGGGCTAAGTAATCTGCTCGGGTTTGCTCTTGGGAGCTTTTGTTCCCTGCAAGCTTTCCGTACAGTTTTGGAGGACAAGAGTGAAAATGGCACCCTCCCAATCTCTGGCCAGAGGAGCTGAGAACTCGGGGCCCCACTCCTCAGTGAGCCCCCAGAGAAAAGCAGTCAATCACTCCTCTCTCCCTGGTCTCCGGCCGCACTCCATGCTCACCTGGCCTGTGACTGAGCGTTTCTATCTCTTTCACATGACCCCGTTTGTAGGCTCCAAACCCAGCAGATCCCAGCAGTGCACTCCCGCGCAGCTCCTCCCGGGGGAGGATGGAGAGTCTCCCCGGATCTGCCACTTGTGGGGTCCCCGCTGGAAGAGCAGTGGTTGGACTGTGTCACGGATCATGGTTTATGGCAACCCTGAGCCTGAGAGCCCACTCCTCAGGTCTGTCTCTGCAGCTGGCTTCCCTGCTCTGATACCTGGGCACTCTGCTGCACTCAGGCACCCCCAGTCTTCCTGTGACCCCGAGGGTCCCGAGACCACACTGTCCCAGCGAGGGTTCCACATGGCGACGTCCCTCAGCATAGCAGACTTCTAAAAGTTCCAATTTTGTGCTCTGCTCTCTATCACTTGCCAGTAGCGGCTGACAGAGGCCCCCTCCCCCGCCATCCATCTTCCCAAATATCGTGTAGGATTCACTTATCTGCACGTCCTACCTTCCAGAAAGTGGTCGCTTTTCTGTTCAGAGCATTGCTGCTATTCTTTTCTTCGATCTCCTGTTGTGTTTGTAGGTGTTCAGAATGGTTTGATCCCTATCTAGCTGAATTCCTGGGACCAGACAAAATGTAGGCCTCCTACTCCTCTGCCATCTTGCTCTTCCTTTCCAAGCCACTTATTTCTAATGGAAGGAAAAGCTTTGAGTTTCTGATTATTGGAATCAGTTTAGGACATTGTTATATTTATGTTCCTTCTTGTCAGTCTAAGATGCCCACTAGCCAACTGTGTGACCACAGTGAGAAATTTATCTTGTTTCTATTGCTTCATCTCTTTGAGTACAACTTGTTTTGTCACCTGCTAATGTGGCCACATGACAAGTAGTGGTTAATTTGTCATTGGTTTACAATAATTAAACATTCATTGTATAACTAGGAGTGTGGGAGGATAACGTATATAGGAACTTTCTATGGGAATTACTAGTGATGCTATAATTTGAGATGCATAACTAAAACATAACCCTTAAATTTTTTTTGTTATGTAACATGAATGTGATTTTGAAGAATGATTAGGTACTAATGCCACAATTTACACAGTTATATAAGATGATACATGATAAATATTGTAGTTTAGATAATTTCTTCATGTCATTCTGTGATACATGTAACAGGCTAATTGTTAGGCAGGTTGATTTTTTTTTTAATATAAATTTTGGGGGTGTGCCTGGATGGCTCAGTCGGTTAAGCCTCCGACTCTTGATCTTGACTCGGGTCTCCATCTCAGGGTCGTTGAGTTCAAGCCCCACAATGGGCTCCATGCAGGGCATGGAGCCTACTTAAAAATAAATGAATACATACATACATACAAACAATAGAATACAATAAATAAAATATGAAACAAAATAAATTTGGGGGTAGCTATCTTTTTTTTTGAATTGCTGATTTTTGTTTGAGGTTACTCTCTCCAAAACATCTTGTTTATTTTATTGATTTGCTTTTATGCATGATTCTTTGTGTAAATGTATTTTTTCCCAGGTATAGCTATTTATTAAGGTACTTTCTGTAAAACTGAGAATTATAAGTATAGTACAGAGTTTACAGAGTTGGAGAAAAAGATTTATTTCTTGGTCCAAGTCAAAAGAAAATCTAATTTAAATGTATATGTTAATCTAACCCACATGCTTTTGGAACTAGAAACTAGATAAAAACCATGAATATTTTGTGAATTTTTAATATATGTCTATTTTTATTTTATATTATAGGAAAGTTAAAGGAGGAAATATTGATGTACATCCATCAGAAAAAGCACTCATTGTTCAGTATGAAGTAGAAGCTACCATTCTTGGAGAAATGGGTGATCCCATGTTGGGAGAACGAAAGGAATGCCAAAAGATGTAAGTTTTCTTCATTTGTGTATGTTTTGAAAGTAGTGAACCTTATACAAACTGTAGAAATTTGATGTTATTTATATTGCATAGATGATAGAGGTTACGGCATTCTTCTAGATATACTTCATCATAGTGAAGCAGAGACTATATTGAACTATAAGTACAGAATCTGTTTATTCCAGAGAAGATCAGATTTACATAAGTATAATGGGAACTTCTGAAAAATATCATTTCTAATTTATCCCATTTAGAAAAGGCATATAATAGAATATAAACTACTACAACTTGTGAAATCAGTAATAAAAGATATGTTTATATGAGACTTTTAGCTTAATTTAGGAAATTTCTATTTTAGGAGATCCCTGTCTGTATTCTTTTTTCCCTGGAATTGTAGAAAATAGTATGAGTTCCAGAATTCCCACATGGGGCATGTACTTTGAATTCATCCCTTAAGAGTCTAGCCTTGTGAAAGATGTTAGTATAAAATGAGCATTTTCTGACTCAATGAATTGAGTTTACATTTCCTGACATCCTACACACTTTCCTTCCTGTTTTTGCAATACTTTCAGGAGCGCCTTGGAAAATGGCCTTTCTCATTAGCCTATAGTTGTGCTGGTGATTGTTTTGCCCTCTTTCCATAATGTTGTAGAAGTAGAGAAGGTCTGAGATCACCTAGTATTCTCTCCTAACTTTTTTCTCTCCCTCCATTAAAAAAAAAAACTTGATTTGGGAACTAAGTAAAAAGAATTTTAACTAGTTAAAAAAAGTGTTAGTGTGTCCTGGTGGCGTAGCACACTGAAAAGCACTGTATTTTAAATATATAGCAGTGGTTCTCAATTGGTTGTGATTTTTTTTCCCCCAGAGAACATTTGGTAATGCCTGGGGACATTTTTGGTTTTTGTAACTGGAGGGATCCTATTGGCAGTCTAGTGGATAGAGGCCAGGGTGCTGCTAAACATCCCACAATGCACAGGATAGCCACCTACAAGCAAAAAATAATTTGGCTCCAAATTTTAATAGTGCTGCAATGGGGAAACTTTGGTGTATAGCAACCTGGAAAGACAAGCTGCCTAATATCTTAGAAAGATCCCTAATCTGTCTTTTTTTTGTGTATTAGGAGACTAAATTATATAGATAATTCATTAAAATAACCAAGTCCTTGGATAATTCACTAAATTGAAGAAAAATAGACATATGCTCACACACACATACTTACACTGTATCTTCTTAGACTTTTTCTCTTCCATTAATGTGTTTTTGATTTCTGCCTGAGTTTTGTACATTTTGAGAACATGTGAAAATCTCTTGAGATCTTATTAATTTTATTTCCAAGAAAAAGCTAGCAGATCAGAGTCTTTGCCTTTAGAATCTCAAATATCCACATTCAGGTGAGAGATTTCACTTTTAGTTCTTAAGAATGCAGTTAGTAGTGTCATTCAGCTAGAATTAAATGAGAATGTTGTTATTGCTTGGAAATCCATGGACTTTTTAGACAAAGGATACATTCACCTGAGAGCCAACCACTTGGAAAGAGTTACTACCAGCTGTGGCTAGAGTATGTGGATTTAAACTTCAGTAAAGGAAAAACCTGAGTAATTCAACCTTGTGATACTCAACTGCACAAGGTTTGGAGAGGAATCATTGAAGGAGCAAAAGGAGAGTGTGGTTTGTTGATAGTTCGAGGTGTTAACAATGGCAGCTGCTGGGGATGAGGGTTTTGGGAAGGACACTCAATGTAGGCTGAGATAGATATGAAGTGAAAATTGTCATTAAATTGGGGTAGTCAGTGCTATGGCCCAAGTCTAGAAGACTTGTACTATATTTCATTTTCCCTTATTAGGCAAAGAAATATTTAAGCCCATCTTCAACAGAGTCCCAGTTTTCTGAAGATTTCTTTATGAGATACTGATGATTATGGTCCAGAAATACTAGGAGTATTTTTCTTGTGAGTTTTTGGTCTTCTTAATAGGTATGGACTGCCTAATGAAGGTTCTGATTTTTGACTATGGGTATAATCAGTAAGTATATAGCTGACGTTTTCTAAAAGTTCTAGCCCTATTTCTTCTTTGTCTTTTTTTTTGTTTAAGATTCTATTTATTTATTTGAAAGAGAGCGAGAGAGGGAAAGAAAGCACAGAGGGAGAGGGAGAAGCAGACTCCACGCTGAGCCGGGAGCCTGATGCAGGATTCAATCCCAGGACACCGAGATCATGACCTGAGCTGAAGGCAGACGCTTAACCAACTGAGCCACGCAGGCACCCTCTTCTTTGTCTTTTATAAGAAGGGAAGGATTTAGGAGAGAGACCTACATACTGAAGAAGAAAATCTCGTACCTTGGATGGAAAGAAGATGAATCAGATTGTTTATATATATGTTGGTGGAAAATAGATCTGAAAAACGATAGAGCTGGGGAGCAAGATGGCGGAGGTGTAGGAGACCTAAATTTCGTTTGGTCCCAGGAATTCAGCTAGATAGGGATCAGACCATTCCGAACACCTACGAACACAACATGAGATCAAAGAAAAGAATAGCAGCAACTCTCTGAACAGAAAAATGACCACTTTCTGGAAGGTAGGACATGCAGAGAAGTGAATCCGAGGCGATATTTGGGAAGATAGATGGCGGGGGAGGGGACCTCCTTCAGCTGCTACCGGCAAGTGATAGAGAGCAGAGCACAAAATTGGAACTTTTAGAAGTCCGCTATCCTGAGGGATGTCGCTCCAGTGGCTAAGCAGGGGGTGGAACCCTACTGGGACAGTGTGGTCTCGGGACCCTCGGGGTCACAGGAAGACCCGGGGTGTCTGAGTGCGGCAGAGCTCCCAGGTATCGGAGCGGAGAAGCTGGCTGCAAATATGGAGCCGAGGAGTGGACTCTCAGCTTGGGATTGCCATAAACTGTGATCCATGGCACAGTTGGGCCACTGCTCCTCCAGCAGGGACCCCACAAGCAGCAGATCCGGAGAGACCCCCCCCCTTCCTCCCCCAGGAGGAGGGGCTTGGGAGCACACCGAAGGGATCTGCTGGGTTTGTAGACTCCAAACGGGGTCGTGTGCCAGAGATAGAAATGCTCGGTCACAACCCAGGTGAGTACAGAGTGCGGCCGGCAATCGGGGAGACGGGAGTGATTGACTGCTTTTCTCTGGGGGCTCACTGAGGAGTGGGGCCCCAAGTTCTCGGCTCCTCTGGGCGGAGATTGGGAGGCCGCCATTTTCACTCTTGTCCTCCAAAGCTATACAGAAAGCTTGCAGGGAACAAAAGCTCCCAAGACAAAACCAGACCAGATTGCTTAGCCTGGGCCCTGGCAAGGGTGGGGCAATTCTGCTTCCGGCAAAGACATTTGAGAACCACTGACAGGCCCCTCCCCCAGAAGATCAGCAAGAACCTTCAGCCAAGACCAACGTTATCGGTCAATGAGAATGGCCGAACTCCAGTGCTAGGGGAATACTGCACATGGAATTCATGGCTTTTTTCCCATGATTCTTTAGTCTTTTAAAGTTTTTTTTAAAATTTTTTTCCTTTCCTTTTCTTTTTTTTTGACTATTTCTTTTTCCCTTTTTCAGCCAACATCTTATCAATCCCATTAAAAAAAAACTTTTTTATTTTTCATTTTTAGAGTCATATTCTAGCCCTTCATAGTAGTCAACCTTATTTTTAGTATATATATATAAGTTCTCTCTAAATTTTGGGACACAGTTTCTTCTAACAGACCAAAATATACCCTAAATCTCTAGTGTATGGCTTTGTTCTTGTCTCCTGCCTGATCACATTCTCTCCCGCTTTTTTTTTTTAATCCTCTTTCTTTTTTCAAACAACGTTTTATCAATTCCTTTTATAAAATATTTTATAATTTTCATCTTTACAGTCATAATCCATCCTTTCATTGTATTTACCCTTATTTTTGTACATATATAACTTTTTCTTTCTTTAAAATTTTGGGAGGCACTTTCTTCTAACAGACCAAAATATGCCCAAAATCTAGGGTGTGGCACTGATCTATGCACCAGCCTGATCATATTCGATCATATTCTGTTTTTTTGTTTGTTTGTTTTTATCTTTTTTTTTTCTTCTTTCTTTCTTTTCCTTTCTTTTCCCCCAGTTTCAGGTCTCTTCTGATTTGTTTAGTGTGTATTTTTCTGGGGTATTCGTTACCCTGTTAGCATTTTGTTCTCTCATTCATCTATTCTCATCTGGACAAAATGACAAGATGGAAAAAATCACCTCAAAAAAAAAAAAAAAAACAAGAGGCAGTAACAACTGCCAGGGACCTACTCAATACAGACATTAGTACAATGTCGGAACTAGAGTTCTGAATGATGATTTTAAAGATACTTGCTGGGCTTGTAAAAAGCATGGAAGTTATTAGAGAAACCTTTTTTGGAGAAATAAAAGAACTAAAATCTAACCAAGTAGAAATCAAAAAGGCTATTAATGAGGTGCAATTAAAAATGGAGGCTCTAACTGCAGGATAAATGAGGCAGAAGAGAGAATTAGTGATTTAGATGACCAAATGATGGAAAATAAAGAAGCTGAGAAAAAGAGAGATAAACAACTACTGTATCATCAGGGCAGAATTCGAGAGATAAATGATACCATAAGACAAAACAATATTAGAATAATTGGGATCCGAGAAGAAGAAGAAAGTGAGAGGGGGCAGAGGTATATTGGAGCAAATTATAGCAGATTTCATGAAGGAAACAGGCATCAAAATCCAGGAGGCATAGAGAACCTCCCTCAAAATCAATAAAAATAGGTCAACACCCCAACATCTAATAGTAACACTTACGAGTCTCAGAGACAAAGAGAAAATCCTGAAAGCATCTCGGGACAAGAGATCTGTAACCTACAGTGGTAGAAACTTTAGATTGAAAACAGACCTATCCATAGAGACCTGGCAGGCCAGAAAGGACTGGCATGATATATTCAGAGCATTAATGAGAAAAATATGCAGCCAAGAATACTATATCCAGCTAGGCTGTCATGGACAATAGAAGGAGAGATAAAAAGCTTCCAGGACAAACAAAAACTAAAGGAATTGGCAAACACGAAACCAGCCCTACGAGAAATATTGAAAGGGGTCCTCTAAGAAAAGAGAGAGCCTAAAAGCAACATAGACCAGAAAGGAACACAGACAATATACAGTAACAGTCACCTGACAGGCAATACAATGGCACTAAATTCATATCTTTCAATAGTTACCCCGAATGTAAATGGGCTCAATGCCCCAATCAAAAGACACAGGCTATCAGATTGGATTAAAAAACAAGACCCATCAATATGCTGTCTGCAAGAGACTCATTTTAAACCCAAAGACAGCTCCAGTTTGAAAGTGAGGGGGTGGAAAACCATTTACCATGCTAATGGACACCAAAAGAAAGCTGGGGTGGCAATCCTCATATCAGACAAATTAGATTTTAAGCCAAAGACTGTAAAAGAGATGAGGAAGGACACTATATCCTACTTAAAGGGTCTCTCCAACAAGAAGATCTAACAATTGTAAATATCTATGCCCCTAACATGGGAGCAGCCAATGACATAAGGCAATTAATAACAAAAGCAAAGAAACACATCGACAACAGTACAATAATAGTGGGGGACTTTAACACCCCTCTCACTGAAATGGACAGATCATCTAAGCCAAAGGTCAACAAGGAAATAAAGACTTATATGACACACTGGACCAAATGGACTTCACAGATATATTCAGAACATTCCATCCCAAAGCAACAGAATACACATTCTTCTCTAGTGCCCATGGAACATTCTCCAGAATAGATCACATCCTAGGTCACAAATCAGGTCTCAACTGGTACCAAAAGATTGGGATCAGTCCCTGCATATTTTCAGACCACAGTGCTTTGAAACTAGAACTCAATCACAAGAGGAAAGTTGGAAAGAACTCAAATACATGGAAGCTAAAGAGCATCCTACTAAAGAATGAATGGGTCAACCAGGAACTTAAGGAATTAAAAAAATTCATGGAAACCAATGAAAATGAAAACACAACTGTTCAAAATCTTTGGGATGCAGCAAAGGCAGTCCTAAGAGGAAAGTATATAGCAATACAAGCCTTTCTCAAGAAAAAAGAAAGGTCTCAAATACACAACGTATCCCTATACCTAAAGGAGCTGGAGAAGAATGGCATATAATGCCTAAACCCAGGAGGAAAAGAGAAATAATAAAGATCAGAGCAGAAATCCATGAAATAGAAATCAAAAGAACAGTAGAACAGATCAATGAAACTAGGAGCTGGTTCTTTGAATTAATAAGATTGATAAACCCCTGGCCAGACTTATCAAAAAGAAAAATGACCCAAATAAATAAAATGATGATTGAAAAAGGAGAGATCACAACCAACACCAAAGAAATTTAAACAGTTATAAGAACATATTATGGGGCGCCTGGGTGGCTCAGTTGGTTAAGCGACTGCCTTCGGCTCAGGTCATGATCCTGGAGTCCCAGGATCGAGTCCTGCATCGGGCTCCCTGCTCAGCAGGGAGTCTGCTTCTCCCTCTGACCCTCTTCCCTCTCGTGCTCTCTATCTCTCATTTCTCTCTCTCAAATAAATAAATAAAATCTTTAAGAAAAAAACATTATGAGCAACTATATGCCAGCAAATTAGATAATCTGGAGGAAATGGATGGATTCCAAGAGATGTATAAACTACCAAAACTGAACCAGGAAGAAATGGGAAACCTGAACAGACCTATAACCACTAAGGAAATTGAAGCAGTCATCAAAAACCTCCCAATAAACAAGAGCCCAGGGCCAGATGGCTTCCCAGGGAAATTCTGCCATACATTTCAAGAAGAATTAATACCTATTCTTCTGAAACTGTTCCAAAAAATAGAAATGGAAGGTAAACTTCCAAACTCATTTTATGAGGCCACCATTACCTTGATCCCCAAACCAGACAAAGACCCCATCCAAAAGGAGAATTACAGATCAATATCCTTGATGAACATGGATGCAAAAATTCTCACCAAAATACTAGCCCATAGGATCCAACAGTACCATTAAATGGATTATTCACCATGACCAAGTGGTATTTATCCCTGGGCTGCAAGGTTGGTTCCACATCCACAAATCAATCCATGTGATATAATACATTAATAAAAGAAAGAACAAGAACCATATGATCCTCTCAATAGATGCAGAAAAAGCATTTGACAAAGTACAGCATCCTTTCTTGATCAAAACTTTTCAGAGTGTTGGGATAGAGGGTATATACCTCAAGATCATAAAAGCCAACTATGAAAAGCCCACAGCAAATATCATTCACAATGGGGAAAAACTGAGAGCTTTCCCCCTAAGGTCAGGAACACGGCAGAGATGTCCACTATCACAACTGCTATTCAACATAGTATTTGAAGTCCTAGCCACAACAGTCAGACAACAAAAAGAAATAAAAGGCATCCGAATAGGCAAAGAAGACGTCAAACTCTCACTCTTTGTAGATGATATACTTTATGTGGAAAACCCAAAAGACTCCACCCCGAAAGTGCTGGAACTCATACAGGAATTCAGTGAAGTGGCAGGATAGAAAATCAATGCACAGAAATCAGTGGCATTTCTATGCCAACAATAAGAAAGAAGAAAGAGAAATTAAGGTCAACCCCATTTACAATTACACCCAAAACCATAAGGAATAAATCTAACCAAAGAGGCAAAGAATCTGTACTCAGAAAACTATAAAATACTCATGAAAGAAATTGAGGAAGACACAAAGAAATGGAAAAACGTTCCATGCTCATGGATTGGAAGAACAGATATTCTGAGGATGTCAATGCTACCCAGAGCAATCTACACATTCAGTGCAATCCCTATCAAAATAGCATCAACTTTTTTCAAAGAAATGGAGCAAATAATCCTAAAATTTGTATGGAACCAGAGAAGACCCCTAATAGCCAGAGGAATGTTGAAAAAGAAAAGCAACGCTGGTGGCATCACAATTCCGGACTTCCAGCTCTATTACAAAGCTGTAATCGTTGAGACAGTATGGTCCTGGCACAAAAACCGACACATAGATCAATGGAACAGAATAGAGAGCCCAGAAGTGGACCCTCAACTCTATGGTCAACTAATCTTCGACAAAGCAGGAGAGAATGTCCAATAGGCAAAACACATTCTCTTCAAATGGTGTTGGGAAAATTGGACAGCCACATGCAGAAGAATGAAACTGGACCATTTCCTTACACCACACACAAAATTAGACTCAGAATGGTTGAAAGACCTAAACGTGAGACAGGAGTCCATCAAAATTCTAAAGGAGAACACAAGCAGCAGCCTCTTCGACCTCAGCCACAGCAACTTCTTCCTAGAAATATCACCAAAGGTGAGGGAAGCAAGGGCAAAAATGAACTAAAAAAGAACTGTTGAGGCTTCCTCAAGATAAAAAGCTTTTGCACAGCAAAAGAAAGTCAACAAAAGCAAAAGACAACCGACAGAATAGAAGATATTTGCAAATGACGCATCAGATAAAGGGCTAGTATCCACAATCTATAAAGAACTTATGAAACTCAACACCCAAAGAACAAATGATCCAATCAAGAAATGGGCAGAAGACATGAACAGACATTTTTCCAAGGAAGACATCTCAATGGCCAACAGACACATGAAAATGTGCTCAACATCGCTCTGCATCATGGAAATCCAAATCAAAACCACAATGAGATATCACTTCACACCAGTCAGAATGGCTAAAATTAACACGTCAGGAAATGACAGATGTTGGCGGGGATGCAGAGAAAGGGTAACCCTCTTACACTTTTGGTAGGAATGCAAGCTGGTGAAGCCACTTCGGAAAACAGTATGGAGGTTCCTCAAAAAGTTGAAAATAGAGCTCCCAGACGACCCAGCAATTGCACTACTGGGTATTTACCCCAAAGCTACAAATGTAGGGATCTGAAGGGGTACGTGCACCCCAATGTTTATAGCAGCAATGTCCACAATAGCGAAGCTATGGAAAGAGCCAAGATTTCCATCGACAGATGAATGGATAAAGCAGATGTGTTGTGTGTGTGTATATATATATATATATATATATATACACACACACACATATACAATGTAATATTATGCAGCCATCAAAAGGAATGAAATCTTGCCATTTGCAACGACATGGATGGAACTGGAGTGTATCCTGCTGGGTGAAATAAGTCAATCAGAGAAAGATGTATCATATGATCTCACTGATATGAGGAATTCTTTATCTCAGGAAACAAACTGAGTGTTGCGGGAGTGGTGGGAGGTGGGAGGGTTGGGGTGGCTGGGTGATAGACATTGGGGAGGGTATGTGCTATGGTGAGCGCTGTGAATTGTGTAAGACTGTTGAATCACAGACCTGTACCTCTGAAACAAATAATACATTATATGTTAAAAAAAAAGGTAGTAGGAAGGGAGAAATGAAGGGGGGGAATCGGTGGGGGAGACGAACCATGAGAGACTCTGTACTCTGAGAAACAAACTGAGGGTTCTAGAGGGGAGGGGGTTGGGGGGATAGGTTAGCCTGGTGATGTGTATTAAAGAGGGCATGTACTGAATGGAGCACTGGGTGTTATATGCAAACAATGAATCATGGAACACTACATCAAAAACTAATGATGTAATGTGTGGTGTTTAACATAATTTTAAAAGAAAGGATAGACAAATCTATTATATTTAGATACCATTGCACATCTGTTAGATAAAATCCAAAATATTGACAGCAAGTGCTGGTGAGAATATAGAGCAGTAGAAACTCATTCATTGCTACTGGGAATATAAAATGATAGTTTGGAAGACAGTTTGGCAATTTCTTACAAAGGTAGACATAGGCTTTCCATATAATCTAGCAGTTGTGTTCCAATAATATGAACTCAAATGAATTGAAAACAATATCCACACAAAAACTGGTACATGAATGTTTATAGAAAATTTATGATTGTCAGAAATTGGAAGCACCCCAGATATCCTTCAACAGGTACATGGGTAAACAAATTGTGGTGCATTCATATAACCAGGTATGATTCAGCACTAAAAAGAAATCAGCTATCAAGCTATGAAAACACATTTGAGGTACCTTACTGTAATAATGCATGTAAGTGAAAGAAGCCAGACTGGAAAAGCTACATACTATATGATTCCAACTATGTGACATTCTAGAAAAGGCAAAACTAAAGTAGAAAATTAGAGGCTGTCAGGAATCCAAGGGGTGCAGGAGGGGAGAATGGGTGACATACTGGGCAGTTTTAGGACATTAAAACTATTTTGTATGATAATATAAAGGTAGATACATTTCATATGCATTTTTCAAAGCCCAGAGAACTATACAACAGAAAGAGTGAACCCTAATGTAAATTGTGAACTTCAGTTAGTGATAATGTATCAGTATTGGTTCATCAGTTGTAACAAAGGCACCATGTAATGCCTTCTTTATGTGCAGCTAAAATTACACAAAAATAAAATAGTTTAAAAGATTTAAAAGGTAGGAACATAAAGAAAAAGATGGACCAAGTATTGCTAGGTTTTTGCAAACATTAGAAGCCACTCTAGCAAATTTATGCGTAAAAAGAATTTATTAAAGGCTATTAGGTGACTTGTAGAATACCAGGAGGACCAGATCTGGAGATGACTGTTTAGCTAGGAATAATATGTAAATCACTATGCTGCATTTATTTCAGGAGATCATCCCTATCTGAATAATGATTTCACAGGTATTGAATATAAGACATTTTTTTTGAGATCTCTGTCCCTACTGCCTCTAATCTAATACCTTGATGTCTCTTCAAAAATTGTCCATCTTCACCAGAAAAAGAATTCCACACATTGTCTACTTTCTTATGTTTCTCTTTTTGAATATATGCCTTGCATGGGTGCATCTGCTTGTAAGAGTCTTTTGCCTCCAGTTGAGTTTCACCCTGAACCTAATTTTATGTCTTCATGGCTCTCCCTGGTACCACGAATTCATGTACATTTGTAATGGTTTTCATCAGAACAACTGAATCTGAATATACTGATATTATGTGTTGACCCTATTTAAAAAAAAATGATTGTGAATATGGTCAAGAGAGTTACTCATTTTTGGCAGTATGGATTCTCACATCCAACAGTGACTAAAGACTTTATATATATTGTCAGAAAGACTGTTTTAAACCAAGATCCCTGAATACGCTGTCCTTGCCTAGAAGAGTCAGATGTAGATTTTAATATTCTTTTGTTATCTGATTTGTCCAGTTCAAAGAAATCATTTCTTTGCATATTTTAAGCCTAATTATATCTAATACTTTATTATATTTTACTGAAAGAGTCTGTGTCAGGTACATTTAACTGCATTATAAACTATTTAAAATAAGTATTGTGTAAGTTATCACTTTGATATTACCTGAGTTGGAAAATTCTGATATGCTTACAGCATTCGTCTTAAGAGTCTCAATGCCAACACAGATATAGCTTCCCTGGCACGGAAGGTGGTTGAAGAATGTAAACTTATTCATCCCTCAAAATTAAATGAGGTAGAACAGCTGTTGTACTATCTACAGAACCGCCGTGATTCATTGTCAGGAAAAGGTAAGTAGAATTCTTCACTTTTTAATGCATAACCAGAGTTGTTTAACTATAGTTTGTGCTTTTTATTTTTGAATGGTGGGGGTTTTTTTTGTTATTTTATTTTGTTTTGCCAGTATTATAAATGAGAAAGTGAATGAAAAAATAAATCTATTAGTTTCCTGTGTACAAGGCTCTATATTAGATGCTTCCACACAAAATGATCTGTTTCTATTTCATACTGTGGTATGTGTGTATGTTTGTGTATGTGTACACATGTGCTGAAATCAGGAATGAAGAGCAAATGTCTGTCATACTGACTCTAGAATAATAAAAGAAGAGAATTGGGGCAGAAAAATCCATTTTCTCTACCCCAACTAGATTTATATTTTCTAAATTTCTTCTTGACACTTAATTTATAATTTGAATTGATTACTCAGGTATTTAAATGTTAAGATATGTGTTATATATTTTAGACTATCCTTTAGGATAGTTTTATGACTCTTTCTTAGGAAAATATTGCTCTTTCATTCTTAATGTCTTCCTTGTTGCCATTCTCCTAGCTTCAATTTCCTCATAAAGAACCAAGCCATTAAAATATTAGAGCTAAGCAATTGATTATTTTTAGAAGTTATCATCAAATAATCTAAACCAAAAATGAAACAAAATAAAAATACAGACATTTCAATGGAAAATCATCTAAGATTATTGAACGCTATATTCTACTTCATAGTACTAATTAAGTTTACATGTCTTTCACCATTGTGAGTTCTAAAATATGGTGCCTTTGAAATAATTTATAAGTGTTTAAAAGTAAGAGAAAATTTGGACATTTTTCAAATTATTTCAGTCTTTTCTCTATCCACAGCAAATAAAATGCCTTGTGTCTAATACATTTTTTTTTAGTTAACCCTGAATATAATATCTAATGTGATCAATATGTATTTTTGAATTAATTAAGTGATTATAAATTTATTTGAAAGCAAAAATAAGCAGTTTGAACTTGATTGCATCCAACTACATCACTGGCATTCAATGTATAATTGTTAATTATTCATAATAAGTGGTATAAGGAAAAATTATTAAATGTTTCATGATAGAATATTCTGGTTAAGATCTTTGTAAATGAGGGAGATAACTTCTTCAATAAGTTAAATAAGTTCAAAGTGAGCAAAGTAAATCCTGTACTCTAATAAGATGTGTGTATACTTATTTTGAGTTGTAGTGTAGTTAAAATTGATCTTTCCTAATGCCTAATTAATATAATCTTGAATGCATTTATATTAAAATTACTAATAAAACCCTTTAACTGAGTTTTCAAGGTAAATTAGTCTTCTCACCTTCTTTCCCCCAAATTAAAGGAATATGAGGAAATTTTCATGTCAAAATATATGGATAAATCCATTAAAATCAATCTGTTTATATAGATAATGTTTGAAGACATAAATGAAATAGTTACTATGTTAAATACACACTTATTTTTAAAAAACTGTTCCATTTTTCTTTTTTAACTTTTTTACGTGGTATTCACTATTTCAAAGCCAAAAACCTTGCCCCCTAAAAGTGATTGAAACAAAACAGTAATACTTTATTTTTGTGATTTGTTACCTTAAGTGATTTTTTATTTCAGTTTTTATATTAATCAACCCATTAATGTATCTTTTCCTCCTCCCACCTTAAATGTGAATTAGGAAGGGACTGTTTTGCTGCTTGTTGGCAAGTCTGGCTATTTACATACCCAAGAAGTTAATGTAGGAGGAAACGAAGTTATGACTTTGGGATCATTTATAGATTTTATTCATTTATATCCTTGATATCCTCATTAGAACAGATGGATTATAGATGAACATTTTTTATTTTTTTATTTCTTGGAAAAAAGATGATTTCATAAACTTCAGTTTTAAGATCCCCAGCTCAGCCATAATTAAACTCAGCTGCTGAAAATAAAAATTACCCAGAAACTCTAAAAACCTAGTTCTTCTCATAAAAAACAAAATCTTTTTACAGAAAAAAAAGAAAAATCAAGCAAGCCTAAAGATCCACCTCCTTTTGAAGGAATGGAGGTAAGACTATATTCTGATCTACTAGAGAACTGATTGATTATAAGGTTGTTGCCTTTTCCCATCAATAATTCGTACCATAACATTAAATAGATAGGGATATTTTAAAAATTATTCAACTTAGAAGTACCTAGAAAAGGTAGATATTCAGTATTTCATACAGGGAAAAGTTAGTGGTATTTTTTTAGATATAATTTATTTTGATAAGTAAGTTTTGAAATGTTTTAAATATTCTTATTGCCTTATGTTTTGAAATATTGTTTAACCTATTGAAGTAGATATAAATTATTTGCATTAAACTTAAGATATTTTATATTAATAGGCCAATTTTAGAGTTTATGGACTTCCTATTTTCATATGGTTTATAACTACTTTTGTATTGGAGTCCTAGCACCCAAAGGTCTAATTTTCCCCTCTACAAAAGGATGGCTACTATGAGTCTTTAGAAAATTTGTCTGTTATTAAAAGGGCAAAATGTCATTCTTTTAACAGTGGCTTTGTTAAATATTGTTCTTTTGGAGTACTTCCTTTTCCTTTCTTTCAGATTGATGAAGTTGCTAACATTAATGATATGGATGAATACATTGAGTTACTATATGAAGATATTCCTGACAAAGTTCGGGGTTCTGCTTTGATCCTGCAGCTTGCCCGAAATCCTGATAACTTGGAAGAACTACTATTGAATGGTGATTTATATCTATAAATATTAAAAATAGAAAAATTGTTGTATAATATGGTTTTTAAGGAGAAAGCTAAAATTATACCAAAGTTAGGAATGCATTTGTTTCCCAGAACTTTGTTACCTTCTTATGAAAAATTTTTAATTTAAGAGCATAACATTTAGGGCGCCTGGGTGGCTCAGTCGTTAAGCGTCTGCCTTCGGCTCAGGTCATGGTCCCAGGGTCCTGGGATCAAGCCCCGCAACAGGCTCCCTGCTCTGCGGGAAGCCTGCTTCTCCCTCTCCCACTCCCCCTGCTTGTGTTCCCTCTCTCACTATGTCTCTCTCTGTCAAATAAATAATAAAATCTTTAAAAAAAAAAAGAGCATAACATTTAAATATTCTCTGAAGAATTCAGAAATCATTTAAACAACAAAAATAAAGCATTAATGATACTGTATCTTTTTGTTCTTCTCTCTGGAAGACTTTTATCCTTTCAGTTAGGATACAATATCAAACTTCTGACATTTGCACACATGTATATGCTTTTATTAAATTGGTTAGAGTTCCAAAATTAGTTTTTTTCAGTAGCGCAGCAAAAATATGTATTAATCTTTATAAGTTTATTTTGATTGAATTTGATGCTCTCCTTTCATTAGATGTGCTAGGTAATAAAGAAAAAGGAGATACAATGCTCTTAAAATCTTTTCTTCTCAGTAATACATTATGGAATTACTTTAAGTTCACAGTTTTCTGACTGTACTTCTGCCAAAAATAAAATATGGAAGATGTCATTATTATCTGATTTTCCATCACATGATAAACAATACCTTTTTTTTTGTTTTCATAATTCTTCTATGGAGGCTGCACAGTACACACCTATACTTTGTAGCTTGGAAAATATATACAAAGAATTGTCCAGGAAGTCCTAGGATGTTACTAGTGTTCTATGTAGGAAATTTGTACATTTTAAGTTAAAATTACACAACTCATATATTTTTTAAAAAGATTTAGAATATTATAGATGAAACCCCCTTTGACCATTACTCTATAATCTGAGTTTGGAGTGCATTCATTCTTCTAGATCCTTTTCATATATACCTTTATATATATAAAATATATATATATGAATTTTTTATAGAGTATTACTTTGTAAGAATTTTTATATTAATAATATCATACTACTTTTTTGTTAATTTTTTCCATGTAATAATGTTTTGAGATTACATGCAGATAGAAACATATAATGTAATTAGTTTTTTTTTAAGATTGTATTTATTTATTTGAGAGATAGAGATAGCGAGAGAGCACAAGTGGGGAGGAGAGGGAGAAGCAGGCTCCCCGCTGAGCAGGGAGGCTGACATGGGGCTCGATCCCAGGACTCTCAGATCATGACCTGAGCCAAATGCAGACCCTTAAGCAACTGAGCCACCCAGGTGCCCCATAATGTAATTATTTTTAAACAATTTTGATTATTGCTTTTTATGAAGCTTTATATAGCTTTAGCCATTCCTCTACTGATCGGTCATTCGCTTGTTTACAAATTTTTCAGTAGGGAATATTGCTTCAGTGAATATCTTTGTACATATCTTCTTCCTTTTTTTTTTTTTTAATAGACATAAAGCCATTTATTTAAAGCATGGATCCAGGATACTTACTGACACTTGTGTTCCCGCAGCAGGGACCAGAATCCTATTGCATTTTAACTGAACAGAAGTGATTTTGTGTTTATTTTTCTTATGACTAAATTCCATGAATCCCTTAGCCTATTTAATTTATTGAGTTTACTTTTTTTCCCATTAATTAACATATATTATTTGTTTCAGGGTACAGGTCTATGATTCATCAGTCTTCTATAACACCCAGTGCTCATTACAACACATACCCTTCCCAGTGTCTATCACCCAGTTACCCCATCCTCCCACCCCTCTCCCCTGCAGCAACCCTCAGTTTGTTTCCTAAGATTAAGAGTCTCTTACGGTTTGTCTCCCTCTCTGGTTTCGTCACAAGCAAGGAGTTCTTTACAGTGTGTACACAGAAACAGAGGTCACACAGAAATACAGGTCATAACATTTTAAGGGATTTTGCCAAACTGTCTTCCGAAATGGTTGTACTGCTCTGTCCCCAGACCAATGGAATGTGAAAGCCATCAAACTTTAAATTTTTTGACATTGTATTATGGTAATGAACAAGTTCTCTTTGTTTTAAGTTGCATTTGCCTGATTTCTAATGAATTTACTTTTTTCCTCATGTCACTAGACTTTTGGAATTTCTACCCTGTTTTGAAGTTTGTATTCCTTTGTATTCGTGTGTGTGTGTGTGTGTGTGTGTGTGTGTGAGTGAGAGAGACTATACGTATATTTGCATTTTGCATAAATATATGTATAGTCTTTATATCCTTTTTTACATGTATAATTTAGTATATAAATTTATATCATTTATATCCTTTTTCTTTTATGTGCTTAGAGATAGTTTCTCTCAATCTTTTCTCTTTTTTGTATCATATCTTTTTCCATCTGTTTACTTTCACCCTATTTGTGCCTTTGAATCTAAAATGTTTGTATTAAAAAAATAAAAATAAAAAATATAAAATAGTTTATATTGTAGAAAGTATATAGTTGGATCATGCTTTTTCTTTAATCCATTCTGCCAGTCTCTCCCTTTTGATTGGAGTGTTTAGTCTATTTACCATTAATGTAATTACTCATAAAGTGGGATTGTTATTTAACACTTTGTATTTGTTTTCTACATCTTTTATCATTTTTGTTCTTTTAGCCCCTTATTACTGCCTTCTTTTATGTAAAATGGATATTTTTTAGTATACCATTTTAATCCTTTTGCTGTTCTTTTATTATGTTTTCCTGAGTGTTTGCCCTAGAATTACAGTTACCATCTTAAATTAAAATCTAGTTCAAATTAATAGTAATTTAATTTGAATAGTATGTAAAAACTTTGCTCCAATATACCTTTATTCCCTCTCCAGTCCTTTGGACTATTTTGGTAATACAAAGTACATCATTACACATTATTTGCCTGTCAGCACAGTAATATAATTATTGATGTATGAGTTTTTTTAATCAGATAGAAGAGTACAGTCAGAAATATGTTTATACCATCTTTTTATTTATATGGTTATCTTTGCCTTTGCTCTTTATTTCTTTGTGTGGATTTAAGTTCTTCTCTGGTATTTTTTCATTTAAGCCTGAAGGATTCTCTTTAGTATTCTCATAGGGAAGATTTAATATCAACAAATTCTTTAAATTTTTGTTTACCTAGGAATAGGAATGACTTAATTTTTCTTTGGTGTTTGAATGGGTAGTTTTGCTGGATGTAGAATTCTTGTTTGACAGTCTTTCTTTTAGTACTTTGACTATACCATCCCATTGTCTTCATGTCTTCATGGTTTCTGATATGAAATTGGCTGTTAATCTTCTTAAGGATCCTGTATAACTATTGAGCTGCTTTCTTGCTGCTTTCAACATTTTCTTTGCCTTTGGCTTTTGCCAGTGTGACTATGATGTGTTTAGGTGTCGATATTTTTTAGTTTGTCTTGCTTGGAGTTCATGGAACTCCTTGGACCTGCAGATTAATGTTTTTCATCAAACTTGGGAAGTTTTGGGCATTATTTTGTTAAATATTCATTTAGCTCCTTTCCTTTCCTCTTGGGACTCCCATGTTAATATGCTTGTTTGGTGCCCCATTGGTCTTTGAGGCTCTTATTTTTCATTCTTTTTTCTTTCAGTTCCTTAGACTGGATAATCTTAATTGACCTACCTTTTAATTTGTCAGTTCTTTCTTTTTCTAGTTCACATCTGCTATTAAGACCTTCTAATGAATTTTTCATTTCAGATGTACTTTGTAACTCCAGAATTTATATTTGGTTCATATTTTTTAATTTGTATCTCCTTATTGATATTATTTGTTTGATGAGACATCATTCTCCTACCTTCCCATACTTTTCTTTAGATCTTTAGATATGGTCTCCTTTAGTTCATTGAATGTATTTACAATAGCTAGTTTAAAGTCTTTGTTTCATAAGTTCAACATCTGAGCTTCCTCATGGACAATTCCTATTGACTCCTGTGTTTACTGAGTACAGGACATAGCATCCTGTTTTCTCGCATGTCTTTTAGTTTTTATTGTTGTTGAAATAATATTGGGGCACTCCCTCCAGGGCTTATTTTTACTGTTGGTTTAATGAGTTTCTTGGATTAATTCTGAAAAATCTGTATTCTTTGTGCCGCCACTGAAGCTTTCTAGTTCAGTTAGTTTAGTGTTTAATGATTGGATAGAGGTTTTTTAAATGCCTGGCCCTAAGTGTCCCAACCTTTGCTGAGGGGCTGTGTGTGTGTGTCTGTTGGAGCATGTTTTCAGTATTTAAGCAGGTAGTTTACAAGATCTTAGCCTTTATTTTTTTTAACTTTTTTTTACTTATTTAATTAATCTCTACACCCAACGTGAGGCTCAAACTCATGACCCTGAGATCAAGAGTCTCATGCTCTACTGACTGAGCCTGCCAGAAACTCCCAAGGTCTTAGCCCTTAATTCCTGCTGGTACATTGCCTCAAGATTGGCCAGAGATGAGAGAGTAGGTCTTTCTTAGGTCTTTCCCGGGCATTAGCACATTCCTGCACTTGTACATGGCCTTCTGGTTTCCCAGGAATATATTGGAGCTTTTCAAAGACCTTGTAAATATCTCATTCCCGGTTTTTCCTTTTAAGGTTGTTTGATTAGACTCTTGTTAACCCCAACTGGCAAGGCTACCACCTGCAGTTGCAATGTTGCCACCAGTGGTTTTCAACAAATGCCCTGGGTATAAACCTGTACAAAGCAATTTCTGAGTCAGGTCAAATAAATGCAAACCCTGGGAATGGAGCTTTCCAGCAAATATCCAGATGGGTCACATAGTGACAGCTCACTGAAGTGGGGGTTTTCAGGAGTGCCGCATTGTTCCGCTTCCTCCAGTTGGCTGCTATGCTGCTGTTTTTCACAGACACTAAAATTGTGATGCTGTTGGTTTTCAAGGCTTCCACAAAGTTATACAGAGGGGATAGAATTAGGGCAAGTTGAAACATTTTCTCTTACTAAGATTCAGCCATATTCTTATTGTTGTGAGATGTAGTTAATTGCCAGGGTTCTAAAAAAGTTGATGACAGTTTTTTCCAGTGTTTTAAATTACTTGTGGAGGAATGGATTTTTGGAGGTCCTTACTTTGGTTGTTTCAGAAATGCTTGGCTCTGGAATTCATTTTTGTTGAAAGTAGGAGGTAGAGATGTAAATTTGTTGGATAGTCATAGCCAGTTAGTGAATACTCCTTCTTCCCCCAAAGATTTGAAATGCCTTTTCTGTTAAATGCCTGGCATTCTATTATTCAATACATACTTCTTCAAAGATTGTGCCAAGTACTGTTCTGATATATTCATAGGTATGTTTTAATGCTTTATTTTCTTTTCTGTTGATCTATTTGATAATTTCCATGCTATGTTTTGTTTTGTATTTTGACTAGAGTTTTAGAATAGGTAGAAGTGTTCCAACTTTTTTTTTCCAACTTGTTTTTTTTTTAAATAGGTGTTGCTGGTCTTTACATTTTTTGAATGTATTATTTTGAGATCACTTTATCATATAAATTATATCATAAAAATTATAATGGAATTTTAATTATGATTATATTTAACTTATAAATTCATTTGGGGGTTATATTTTGACCTTCAGTAAACTTCATAATTTTCTTTTGGCTATTTCTTAATAACCTATGTACAAATCCTACAGCTGTGTTTTTATTGAGACACTTTTCTATTTTATACTAAAGGAGAAAAATGAAATAAAATTTGGAAAATAGGTCACTAGCCATCTACCTAAATTCATGACATTATAGTACATCATCTTCCAAAGCACAGTTGACTCTTGAACAATGGAGAGGGTGGTTTAGAGGTACACCCCCACAGTCAAAAAATACATATGTAATTTTTGACTCTCCAGAAACTTAACTATGAATAGTACAGTAATAGGACAAGGCACCACATCTCTCCTTGTCCCCACTCAAAGTTAACAAAGCTGGATCCTAGAGTGGTGCCTGTTCCTTGCTTCCATACCCAAGAATATGGGAAATCTTTTTATACATGAAATCTGAGGGAAAGCAGAACACCTTTACCTGTCTCTCTAGATTGCTTGTTCCATAAGACCCCCTTTATGAAGTTCTAATGCAGTTTCTGCTTATAGGAGATGCTGTCAAGTGGTGAACTGCCAGTTAGTTCCCTGGAGGTATTAGCTCCCCACTTCGGAGAGCTTTCAGCACCATGGACAGCGCCCGCCTTGCTGTCAACTCTACATCCCAGGTTCCTGCTTGGTGCTCTTGGCTCCAGTTTTCTGGACTTGTTACCCTGGGGATGGGGAGGTGGGAGGACTGGGAGAGGTTACGGCAGGTTATTCTGTGGTCCTTGGCCAGTTTTAGCCCGTGACTGGCCCTGCCCCACCACCTCGCTGAGAATCTCTCCCCAGAGCCGGTTCCTTTGCACTTCTCAGTTCAAGACCTCAGTGGTATTGAGTAGGGTGAGGAGTGCCAGGAGCAGGCAAGAGCCCTACTGTTCCAGGCTTCACTGCATCTTTCCTTTGCCTTCCCTTCTAGTCATTTTGGCAACTTCTACCTTACTTTTCAATCATAATATAAAATACATATTTATTGAAAAAAATCCCCATATAAATGGACCCACACAGTTCAAGCCAGTGTGTTCAAGGGTCACCTGTATATTCTAAGAAATACTGTTCCCCCTGGATTATAGTGGTGAAGTGCCTTTAGTAATACTGGATAAACAAAGTTAACCAGATTCTTTATTAAGTAGAACTTTGTGGAGCCTTTACATATTAATGTATATTGCCTACCTATTTACTTCACTCCAGAATAGTTTTGTTCAAAGCATATGTGAGTATAAATAACATTATGAAATGATATTATAGGATGTTTTTTAGTTTGAAAAATTCCTCACTAAGATTAATAATACTTGTTTCATAATCTGAATGGCCACAGAGCACAAATAAATTGAATACTTTCATTACCATAACAATTACTAATAATGCAGTCCATGAAGTACAGTAGATTCTGAGTGCCTATTATAGAAAGTTGAATTATGATCTCTGTATAACACACAGATATTTTCTTTAATGCTTTAATATTTTAAGAATCAGTAAGCCATGTAACAATTCTAATTTGAAACCAGTCTCATTATGTTTACTTAGCATATGGTAATTCTCATTAATCAGTTCATTAAATTTTTCCCTTTCTCAAGATAAAAATCTAGCAGAGATGTTTATTCTACCCTGAAGCTAATTTTGTGAAAGATTTTTTGTTTTATTTATGTCTGTTGGCGTTAATTTAACATAATATTAAAATAGATTTATTTTTGTGTGTATAAGCTTTATTTGGTTATTAATTTGCTTCAGTGGGGCTAGTGTTAGCCTGTTAAACAGCTCATTATTTTTTTAGACTTATTCTAGTTTTTTCCTTCTTCACAAACATATTAAATCAGATGTTAAAAAACAAAAAATGGCACTGCAGTAGCAAGATTACAAGTGGAAATACAAATCAAGAAAGAAATGGTCTTTTTATTTTGTCACCCATAATGTACTTATTATGTTACTTTATCTAAATCATATTTTACTTTCTGTTTATAGTTAGAGACTTAAAGTTACATGTTATGGGTTTTTAAGTAAAAGTTGTATTTCAGTTTTAAAAATAGCTTTCTGTGTTGGAAAGAAGCACCCTCCTTTTTTGTCCCAGTTCTATCTTAGCTTTGTTATTTATCAATAAGTAGGCGTTTAAAACCAATCACCCTTTATACCACAGGCAAGGTGAATGATCATTTTTACATGTTCCTTTTTTCTTTAGAAACTGCCCTTGGTGCATTAGCAAGAGTCCTAAGGGAAGACTGGAAACAAAGTGTTGAGTTAGCTACAAATATAATTTACATCTTTTTTTGCTTTTCCAGGTAAGTATAAAAATAAGGAAATAAAAGTAAAAGTCTATCTCTGTTTCACTCTGTCAATAGTTTGATTGTGGATTACTGGTTTGCTCAGTCTTCCTGTGTGTCTGCCCATGCTCTGACTCTGAACTCTTACTCTCTTTCCCATTCTCTGTCCTTTCTATTGTTCTGTCCTTCATTCAGTCTCTATTGACCCATGCATGTACATGGATACACAGAGAGTGGGATAGTAAATTGGTTTAGATTTTAAGAGTGTGGACTCTGGAAATAGACTGGATTTGAATTCAAGTACTGCTATTTACTACTTGTGTGTTCTTGATTACATTAATTCTGTGCCTCAGTTTCCTCATCTGTAAACTGGATAGTAACACTGTTTTTGGATAATTTTTAGAATAAAGCATGACCCAGAGTAAGTGCCAGTATATATGTATATATACATGTGTATGTATATGTATATATATATAACTTATGTATCCATATATGCTATTTATATACATATATTCTTTAGAAAGATATTTATTGAGACATTTTGAAAAGTCTAGCCAATTCCCAGAGAACTGCCTCTGTTCTAAAAATGTGCCAGCATTAGCAAGTAGGTATTTATTGAATAAATACTCGGATGAATGAATTGTGTAGGAAACATATGCAAAAACCTGATTACTAATATTTTACTGGCTTATTCTCTGGTAATCCATTTTATTTAATATCAGTATTATTATGTTATTAGTTTTGTTTTACAGCAGTCTGAAAGTTTATTTTTGAGAGTATCTGCATAGTTAAAATAGTGGTTGATTACAAAAAATGCATTTTATTTCCTTTCTAACTTAAAAATTTTATTTCAGGTAACGGTAATATATATAAAGTATATATCTTATAATTTCAGGTCTTCATAGTATACCCTGGGTGTATTCATTTATTGAAATATATATATCAAATTTATTTTCTACATTAATAATACATGTGTTTACCCAAAATAACTTTCCTGAATCTACAAAACATAATGCTTCAAATACATACTAAAATCTCTTCTTTAAAGCTTTTCTCAGTTTCATGGACTTATCACTCACTATAAAATTGGAGCTCTATGTATGAATATCATTGATCATGAGTTAAAAAGACATGAGCTGTGGCAAGAAGAACTCTCTAAGAAGAAGAAAGCTGATATCCTTTGAGAGTGGCATTTCACTACAGTGTTATTGCTAATGAGCTTTGGATGGGTGGGATAGTTTTGGGTTTTTTTTCCATTTATGTTATTTGGAAAAATAAAAGAGTGTTGAACGTTAAGATGAAGAGTGAGACTATCAGAATGAATATAGTTTGACATATACTTTTTATCTCTTTGATTAGTTGATAAGATAGAAGGAGCAGTAATAGTGGTCCTAGATAATTGAACTGGTGAGTGCTTAAGTGGCTATATCAATATATTCCCTAAGATCCTTTGGTTAGCTGAAGTCTGGCTCACCGCTGTTGTTTATGTAGTTCTGTCTATGTCATAAGGTGACTGATTGGAATAGGTGTGAATTTGGTGAACATAGTTTTAAATTCTATTTTGCTAATTAAGTGCAAAAATTCTTTTCTTAATACATATACATTTGAGATGCCTACAGAATGATAGAACCTATGAAAAGAATCTTAAAAAATGATCCATTTTAACCTATCCTTCAATACAGGAATCTTTTCTGCAGCTTCCCTTACAAATTGGTTATTTACTCTCTTTGACAGTGTCACTGCTTATTGATTTAGTTCATCCTGTGGTTTGACATCCTATTTATTGTGTTCTTTTGCTTAGTGTACTAAAATCCCTTGTCAATAACTTCTGTCCCTTGAATCTAATCTTGCATGCTAAAGCAATATAGACTAAGGGTAGTCCCTTAAACATCACTTTTCTTGTATTTGAAGATATTTATCATATTGCTTCTACAGAGTAATTTTTCTACATTGAAGGCCCTTCCTTTTTCATAAGGCTTATTCAGCAAACATACTGGTAGTTTTCCTTTGAACCCAGTATTTATTGATCTCTTTTAAAAAGTAAAAATAGTATTCCTGTTGTGCAGAGTATCATATGTTTCTTACCTCTCCATCATGGAATCCCCAAGATACTCTAAAAATATACCCTAACACACACACAAGTTTTGACTTTTCTTTGTTAGGATCTTTCCAGATTTAGAAATTTTCTATTTGTGCTATGAGCTTTGGACATCTAGATTGGTGTTGACTTAAACTCTGTGGACAATTCAATAATCCTGGAGACTTTAGATCATTTCTGGAGTCATAAGTCTCCTAAATATACCCAAAATTCATTAAATAGGAGGGATATGGAGAGAACTACTAACAGAACTTTTAGCAATCATTATATTTTGTGATTGTTGGGTGACAGGAACTGATATTTTAGGACATAGCACATTCCTATAAGTATCAGATACCAATGATCATAAGATGAATCATTATTGATGAACCACTAAGAATGGAAAAAAAATGCTTCAATTAAACTATGACATATCATGGATTATAAGACATACTGAAATGCAGGAGATTCCTTGTGTTTTGATACAAGTAGCAGTCAACAAAGAGGAAGTTTTTAAGTGCTTTGGGGATCCTAAGGTCAGACTGAAATAATTGATTATTTTTGCAGGTGTCCAGGGGATTATTTGGGACCATACGATGTAATTTAAAATTTTTGGTGACCTCTAACTTTGGGATATTTCTCTTTTGATATCAAGTCTGAAGAAGGTACTAAAGAGCTTTAGATCTAATCAACATTCTTTGAATATTCTGGGCATCTGTCTGAGGTGAAATTTAGTATTCTTATTAACTAAAACACTCTCTAAGGCAGTAATCCTTTTGGTTCATGGATCCACTTGTTAATATGTTGAAAGAGACTTGTGTACATATGTAAGATATTTGCATAAAATTTCTGGGGATTCATGTATTTGGTAACAACCCAAACATATGTTCACCCAAGGTCTCCAAGCATATCCTTGAGCCTTTGGTTAAGAAGTTCTAACAATTATTGTGCAGAGATGAATATTTTAGTTTTAAACTACTGGTTAGAGAAAACTAGATAATACTGCACATAAAATATAATAGTACTGTTCTTCATAGTATTTTTCAGTAGGTTTTCTTTGCTTCTGTAAATATGGATGATCCTTAACTTAAGTTGCTTACTTGATGAAGACCCTGAAAACCAAACCTTGAAAAAAGATTATGAAAAAACCTTTAAAAAATACCAGGGGCTTGTGGTAAAACAAGAACAGCTCTTACGAGGTATGATTTCCTAAGGAATGAGAAACACAACAAAGTGCTTGCACTACATTAATTTTGTTCAGTTTTTTTTTTTCAGATCGGTAAAGCTAATATCAGAATAGTTGAAAAGTCTCTAAATTTTAATATGCTGTAAATTCTTTTATTTTTAGCTTGGGTAATAATGTTTTAAGTTTCATTCCACTATTTTTCCACCAAAAGGCCCTATTCAGCTTTTAAATGTGTATATACTTGTAATTTACTTACTCGGAATTTTTTAATCCAGTGTTTGTCCTTTTCAGTAATGACAATCTGATCCCTCGAACACTAATATTAACTAATATTAGTTATAACATAATAGTATTAATATCTTATTTAACTTATTTTGTTGCCTTCCTAGGAAATTGTTATAAAATTTTTCAAAATATTTCTCTTGATTAATAAAAAATAGTCTCTTCTTTCTGAGGTTTATAGAGAGATCTAACAATTCAATAGTGTGGTTTCATAGTCATTGTATAAGATGCAAAGTCTTATGAAGGTTAGTGAGAATGTGGGGATTTTAAGTGTGCATTCCACTCCTGCTTTGTAGTTTACTATTAATTTTTTTCCAGTTTTGTTGAGATATAATTGACATATAACACTGTGTTAGGTTTAAGGTATACAATGTGATGATTTGGTGCACACATATATTGCAAAATGTTTGCCACAATAAGGTTAGTTAACATGTCCTTCACCTCACATAATTGCCATTTTGTTGTTGTTGTTATGATGAGAACATTTAGTATCTATTCTCATAGCAGCATTCAAATATACAATACAGTATTGTTAACTGTAGTCACATGGTGTACATTAATTAGATCCCTGCAACTTATTCATCTTATGACTGAAAGTTTGTACCTGTTGACCAAGGTCTTCCCCTTTCCCCCACAACCCAGCCTCTGGTAGGCATCAGTCTACTTTGTTTTTAGGAGTACAATGTTTTTAGATTCCACATATTAAGTGAAAACATACAATATTTGTCTTCCTCTGTCTGATTTCACTGAAAATAATGCCCTCAAGGTCCATCTGTGTTGTCACAAATGGCAGAATATCCTCCTTTTTTATGAATGAATAATATTTTGGGGTGTGTGTTTGTGTGTGTGTATGTGCATGTGCCACATCTTTATCTATGCATCCATCAATGGACAGTTAGGCTGCTTGATGTCCTGGCTATTGTGAATAATGCCTCAGTGAGCACAGGAATGCAGATACCTCTTTGAGATCATGATTTCATTTCCTTTTACCCAGAAATGGTGTTGCTGGATCATATGGTAGTTTTATTTTTAAGTTTTTGAGAAACCTCCATACTGTTTTCCATAGTGGCTGCACCAATTTACATTCCTACCAAGAGTGCAGTTTAAATTCCTACCAATTTACATTCTTTTTACTCCACATCCTTGCCAGCATTTATCTCTTGTCTTTTTAATAATAGCCATTCTGACAGGTATGAGGTGATCTGTCATTGTGGTATTGATTTGCATTTCCCTGATGATTAGTGATGTTGGGTACCTTTTCATTTACCTATTGGTAATTTGTATATCTTCTTTGGGAAAATGTCTATTCAAATCCTTTGTCCATTTTTAAATCAGATTTTTGTTGTTGTTACTAAATTGTATGAGTTTCTTACACTTTTGGGGCATGAACCCCTAATCAGATACCTGATTTGCAGATATTTTCTCCCATTCTGTAGGTTGCCTTTTCACTTGGTTGATTGTTTCTTTTGCTGTACAAAAGCTTTTTTAGTTTTATGTAGTCTCACTTGTTGATGACAACTTTTGTTGCTTGTGCTTTTGGTGTCATTTCCAAAAAATCATTGCCAAGACTAATGTCAAGGATAAATCCCTTTATTTTCTTCTAAGAGTTTTACATTTTCAAGTCCTTAATCCTAAGGATTATTTTATTTCAGTCCTTTTTCTTTTTTCCTTTGTAAGTCCAGTTAATTTTTGTGAGTGGTATTAGGGGTCTAATTTCATTTTTTTTTATGTGAGTATTCAGTTCTCCCAGCACCCTTTATTTTGAAGAAACTATCCTTTCCCCTGTTGAGTATTCTTGGCTCTCTTGTCAAATATTCATTGACCTCTATATGTGGATTTATTGAGCTCTCAATTGTTTCATTGATCTATTATGTCTGTTTTTATGCTAACACCATACTGTTTGATTACTATAGCTTTGTAACATTTTAAAAACAGAAAGTATAATGCCTCCAGCTTTATACTTTTTCAAGATTGCTTTGGCTATTTTGAGTCATTTATGGTTTCATGTAAATTTTTGTATTTTTTTTTCTATTTCTGTGAAAAATGACACTGGAATTTTGAGAGAGGACATGGCTCTATAGATGTCTTCGGGTAGTATGGACATTTTAATGATAGTAACTCATCCCATCCTTGAAGCACACTGTATCTTTACATTTATTTGTGTCTTCAAATTTCTTTGATCAGTATATAGATCCTTCACTTCTTTGGTTAAATTTATTCCTAGGTATATTATTGTTTTTGATGCTATTGTAAATGAGATTGTTTTATTTCCTTATAGTTGTTAGTGTATAGGAGGAGTACAACTGATTTTTGTGTATTGATTTTTTTATCCTGAAACTTTATTGAATTCATTCTAATAGTGTTTTAGTAGTCTTAAAGATTTTCTATATAAGATTATATCTTCAGCAAACAGAGACAATTTCATGTCTTCCTTTCTAATTTGTATACCTTTATTTCTTTTTCTTGCCTAAATTCTCTGGCTAGTTCTTCCAGTATTATATTGAATAAAGGTGTCAAGAGTGAGCATTCCTGCCTTTTTGCTAATCTTAGAGTAAAAACTTTCAGTTTTTCACTGTTGATTTTGATGTTGATAGTGGGATTTTCATGTTAACTACTTTCTATTCCTAGGATTTTAATATGGAAGGATGTTGAATTTTGTCAAGTGCTTTTTCTGCATCTATGCATATGATTTTTGTCTTTTATTCTATTAATGTGATGTATCGTATTTTTTGATTTGTGTATGCTGAACCATCTGTGCATCCCAGGGATAAATCCTACTTGGTCGTGGTATGTGTGATCCTTTTAATGTGCTATGCATTCAGTTTGCTGGTATTTTATTGAGAATTTTTATATCTCTATTCATCAGGGATACTGGTCTATAGTTTTTTGTTTTATGTTTTTCCTTGTAGTGTCCTTATCTAGCTTTGTATCAGGGTAACTCTTCGATTTTTGGCGAGTTTGAGAAGGATTGGCATTAATTCTTTAAATGTTTGGTAGGAGTAGCCTGTGAAGCCATCTGGTCCTAGGCTTTTCTTTTTTCAAGGTTTGTGGTTATTGATTCAGCCTGCTGACTCATTATTGGTCTATTCAGATTTTCTTCATGATTCAGTCTTGATAGGTTATATGTTTCTAGAAATTTATTCTTTTTTCTAGGATGTCCATCTGGCTTGTAATTGTTTATATTAGTCTCTTAAGATTCTTTGTATTTCTGTTGTATTGGTTGTTATGTCTCCACTTTAGTTTGTAATTTCATTTCAATCCTTTTTCTTTTTTCCCCTGTAAGTCCATTAAAAGTTTGTTAACATTGTTCATCTTTTTAAAGACCCCAACTCTTAGTTTTGCTGATCTTCTCTATTGTTTTTCTGTCCTCTATTTCATTTATTTCTGCTTTGATCTTTGTGATTTCCTTCATTCAACTACTTTGGGCTTCATTTGTTCTTTTCTAGTTCCTTCAGGTGTGAAGTTAGGTTGCTTGAGATTTTTTATTTTCTCTTTTTCCTTTTTGTTTTTTCTTAATATTAGTATTTATGGCTATACACATCTCTCTTAACACTGCTCTTGCTGCATACTTTAAGTTTTGGTATGTTGTGTCTCATTATTGTTAGTTTCGAGGTAGTTTTTTATTTCCTTTTTGATTTCACTTTTGACCCATTGGTTATTCTAGAGTGTATTGTTTAATGTCCACATATTTGTGAATCTTCCAGCTTTCCTTTGGTTATTGATTTGTAGTTTTAAGACATCGTGTTTGGAAAAGATCCTTGGTATGATATCAATTTTTTTTAATTTGACATGACTATTTTGTGACCTATCTTAGAGATTGTTCCGTGTGTACTTGAGAAGAATGTGTTCTCTGCTGTTATTGGATGGAATGTTCTGTTTATGTCTCTTAGGTCCATTTGTTCTAAAGTCTAGTTCATGTCTTTTTCCTTATTGATTTCTGCCTGGATGATATATTCACTGTTAAAAGTACAGTATTGAAGTTCCCTACTATTATTATATAGATGTCTGTTACTCCTTTCAGATCTGTTAGTATTTGCTTAATATATTTAGGTGCACCAATATTGGGTGCCGTATATATTCACGATTGTTATATCTGCTTGATGAATGACCCTTTACCATTATAAATGACCTTCTTTGTCTCCTGTTACAGTTTTTAAGTCTGTTTTGTCTGAGTATAGATCAGTATAGTACCAAAGTATAGCTACCATTTTTTGTTTCTCTCTTTTGGTTTCCTTTTGCATGGAACATCTTTTTTCATCCCTTCACTTTGAACATATGTGTGCCCTATCATATATCATGTTACTAATTAGCATTCTTTCATTTCAGCTTGAAGAATTCCTTTAGCTTTTCTTTTAAGGCAGATCTAATGGTGATGAACTCCCTCAGCTTTTATTTGAGAAAGTATTTTGCTTTCATTTCTGAAGGACAACTTTGTTGTGTAAAGTATATTTGGTTGGCTTTTTTTTTCTTTCAGCACTTTGAATATATCATCCCACTTATTCCTGGCCTGTAAGGTTTCTGCTGAGGAATCTCCTTATAGTCTTATGTGAGTTCCCTTGTAGGAGATAATTTTTTTTTCTTCCTGCTTTTAAAATTCTTTCTTGGGGTGCCTGGGTGGTTTAGTGGGTCAAGCATCTGACTCTTGGTTTTGGGCTCCACACTTAGCGGGGAGCGGGGAGTCTCCTTGAGATTCTCTCCTTCTGCCCCTACCCCCACTCATGTGTGCTCTCTCTCTCTCATAAATAAGTCTTTAAAAAAGAAATAAAAATCTCTCTTTGTCTTTGATTTTACATGATTTTGTTATAATGTGTCTTATAGAACAGCGTTCTACATGTAGATTGAAATTTTGGGGTGAATTATTAATTTCATGAGGTCCACATCTCTCCCCAGACCTGGGACATTCTCAGCCATTATTTCTTTAAATTTTCTGCCCCTTTCTTTCTAGTCTCATTCTGCGATTCCAGTGATATGTAGATTGCTTTCTTTAATGCACAAGCTTGAGGTTAGCCTCTCCTACTGTGCACCTGCATTTCCACTGCCTGTGACAACACCATGGAACCTGAGGAATGCACACTTACAGCATAATTAGAGATTCATTCATCTTATATCCGTAGTTCATTTGTTTTTATTATTGATGGTATTTCATTGTATTCATCTATTAAGGGTTATCTGGGATGTTTCCAGTTTTTCTCAATTAAAAATAAAGTCACTGAGCATTAATGTGCGAGTCTTCATATGGGCATTTGCTTTCTGTTCTTTTAAAAAAATACTTTGTCGTGGAGCACTGGGTGTTATGCACAAACAATGAATCATGGAACACTACATCAAAAACTAATGATGTAATGTATGGTGATTAACATAACAATAAAAAATTTAAAGAAAAAAATTACATAATAGAATTCTTTGTGAGGGTTGGAATAAAGTATTTGAAAATCACATTACATTTTCATGTACAATAAAATAGAAAACTGTTTCTTAAAAGATGCACTTAATACTACATGAATAATATTCCTCTCGGTTTATTTGTCTTGTAAATGTGGATTTCTTTGTTTAAGGGAAATTCTGTCTGTATGTGTACAGCTAAACCCATGAAGCCACCCATATCAGACGTATAATCATATCCCCAAAATGCAATGCCTGTGAGATCTTTTATTTACACCTTAATGGTTGGTTATGTTTTTTCAATAAACATTTTATTGAATTATACATTCAAAAATATAAAAAATATATTAAAAAAATAAAAAAATACTTTGTGATGGAATGCTGAGATCATATGGTAGGTGTATGTTTAACTTTTTAAGAAACTGTGAAATGGTTTTCTGCATGGTTGTACTATTGTACCTTCTCATAATCAGTATATGAGAGTTCTAGTTGTTTCACATCTTCTCCAACATTTGATATGGCCAATTGTATTACTTTTAGCCATTTTAAAATGTATGCAGTAGTATCATATTGTGGTCTTAACTTTCATTTTCCTAGTGTCTAATTATATTGAATATCTCTTCATGTGTTTATCTGTCATTTTTATATCTTTTGTTATATTATCTATTAAATCTTTTGTTTATTTATTTTAATTGGATTGCCTTCTTACTGAATTTTGAGAGTTGTTTTTTTTTTTAAATGGAGAGAGAACACGCAAGCAGGGAGGGGCAGAGGGAGAAAGAGAATCTTGAGCAGGCTCCTTGCCCCCCTATCTCACCCCCCCCCCACACACACACCCCGGCACAGAGCCCAATGCAGGGTTTGCTCTCATGACCCTGAGTTTATGACCTGAGTTGAAATCAAGAGTCAGACGCTTAACTGAGCCACCCAAGCACCCCAGGAGTTCTTTATATATATTGGATACAAGCCTTTATCATATACATACGATTTGCAGACATTTTGTCCCAGTCTTTGCATTATCTTTTTCTTCTCTTAACATTTTTTGGAGAGCAGTATTTAAAATTTTTATGTAGTACAATTGATTTCATATTTCCTGAATTACAATTTTGGTATTATATCTAAGAAATTCTTTTCTAACTAAAGTTTGCAAAGATTTTCTCCTCTGTTTTCTACAAGTTTTATTAGTCTTAGGTTTTATAGTTAAGTCTATAATAAATTTTGAGTTAATTTTTGTATATGGTGTGAAGAATGGATCAAAGTTCTTTTTTATTCTTTTTGCTTATGCATGTCCAATTATCCAAGCATTATTTATTGAAAACACTATCCTTTTACCTTTATCTATTGGATTGTTTTATATGTTTATAAAAATCTTTTATCCATGTATGTGCATTTCATTTCTGTACTCTAATTTCTGTTGTCCACCACATTTGTAACTCTTGAAACCAGTAGGACAATGTCTTCAGTATTGTGGCTTTATAGAAAAATCTTAAAAATGAAGTAGTATTAAGACTCCCAACTTTTTTTTTCAAGGTGTTCTAGATATTCTAGGTATTTTACATTTTCGTATTATTTTATAATCATTCATTTCTATAAAATTCTGAGGTATTGAGTCAGATTACATTGAATATATATATCAGTTTGGGAAGAATTGATACCCGAACAATATTGAGTCTTTTGACCCAAGGAAAGGATCTCTCTTTCCATTTATTTAGATTGTTTAATATCTCATAGTGGTGTTTTATTATTTTCAGGTTTTTCACATCTTGTCAGTTTTATCCCTATCCCTAAGTGTTTCATATTTTTATTGCTAACTCTGAACACTTTTTAAAAAAATCTCAGTTGATTATTTGTTGCTTGTATACAGAAATATAATTGTCTTTTTATATTGGTTTTGAATTCTTCAACCTTGGTAAATTCATTTATTAATTAGTTCTAGTAACTTTCTTTTAAAGATTTCATCATATTTTCCACATAGATGAACATGTTATCTATAAATAAAGATAATTTCATCTTTTCAAATCAGGAAACCTTTTAATTATTATTTAGTTTGTTTATATGGTGAATTGCATTGATTGGTTTTTCAAATGTTAAATAAACCTTGGGCTTCTGTATTAAAATCCCTCATATTATCCTTTTTATATATCAGTGGATTAAATTTCCTAACTTTCTTTTGCCTCTGTGTTCATAAGGTATATTTGTGTGTAGTTTTCTTTTGTTGTAAAATTTTCATGATAATGGTGGTTTCATAGGTTGACTTGCAATATATTCCATCCTATTTAACTTTCTGGGAGACCGTGTGCAGAGTTGGTATTATTTCTTCTTTAAATGTTGGACAAGATATTCCAGTGAAGCCACCTGAACTCTTATTTTCTTTGTGGGAAGATTTTAAACTGCAAATTCAATTTCTTTAATAGGTACTGTTCACATTCCCTATTTCTTCGTGAATGAGCTCAAGTAGCTTGAATCTTTAAAGGAATTTCTACATTTCAGGTTGTTCTATATTAATATTCCCTTATTATCTATCTTATTAATACCTATAGAATCTATAGTGATATAACCTCTCTCAACCCATAAATTGGCAAATTATACCTTTCTTTTTTCTCCTGAGCATACTAATTGGAGGGTTATCATTATTTTTTATCTCAAGAACCAATTTTTGGTTTAATTGATTTTCTGTATATTTGTATTTTATATTTCGTTGATTTCTCTGCAGATTTTTATTATTTACTGAACTTACTTTGGGTTCGGTTTGCTCTTTTTGTAGTTTCTTAAGGTGGAAGTAGGCTTATTTATTCAAGACCTTTTTTCTCCTATATTAAAGGGGTTTAGGGCTATAAATTTCTCTTTAAGCACTGTTTTAGGGATATCCCATAGATTTTGATATATCCTGTTTTTATTTTCATTTTTATTCTGTCCAAAACACCATTAAATTCCCCTTTTATTTCTTCTTTGACCCATAGGTTATTTAGAAAGGAGTTATTTTATTTCTGAATATTTGGGGATTTCTCAGTAATATAATCCCATTACTGTTAGAGAAAACACTTTTTATTCAAATTCCAGTTACGAATACAGTACAATATTAGTGTCAGTTGTACAATATAGTGATCAGCACTTCCATATTCACCTGGTACTTATCACACAAAGTGTACTTTTTTTAAAAAATTTTTTTATTGTTAATCACCATACATTACATCATTAGTTCTTGTAGTGTTCCATGATTCATTGTTTGTGCATAACACCCAGTGCTCCACGCAGAATGTGCCCTCTTTAATACCCATCACCAGGCTAACCCATCCCCCTACCCTCCTCCCCTCTAGAACCCTCAGTTTGTTTTTCAGGGTCCTTCGTCTCTCATGGTTTGTCTCCCCCTCCGACTTACTCCCCTTCATTCTTCCCCTCCTGCTATCTTCTTCTTTTTCTTTTCTCTTAACATATGTTGCATTATTTGTTTCAGAAGTACAGATCTGTGATTCAACAGTCTTACACAATTCACAGCGCTCCCCATAGCACATACCCTACCCAATGTCTATCACACAGCCACCCCATCCCTCCCACCCCCCACCACTCCAACAACACTCAGTTTGTTTCCTGAGATTAAGAATTCCTCATATCAGTGAGGTCATATGATACATATATTTCTCTGATTGACTTATTTCACTCAGCATAACACCCTCCAGTTCCATCCACGTCGTTGCAACTGGCAAGATCTCATTCCTTTTCATGGCTGCATAATATTCCATTGTGTATATATACCACATCTTCTTTATCCATTCATCTGTCGATGGACATCTTGGCTCTTTCCACAGTTTGGCTATTGTGGACATTGCTGCTATAAACATGGGGGTGCACGTACCCCTTCAGATCCCTACATTTGTATCTTTGGGGTAAATACCCAGTAGGGCAGTTGCTGGATCGTATGGTAGCTCTATTTTCAACTGTTTGAGGAACCTCCATACTGTTTTCCAGAGGGGCTGCACCAGCTTGCATTCCCACCAATATTATAGGAGGGTTCCCCTTTCTCCACATCCCTGCCGACATCTGTCGTTTCCTGACTTATTAATTTTAGCCATTCTGACGGGTGTGAGGTGGTATCTCATTGAGTTTTTGATTTGGATTTCCCTGATGTCGAGCGACGTTGAGCACTTTTTCATGTGTCTGTTGGCCATTTGGATGTCTTCTTTGGAAAAATGTCTGTTCCTGTCTTCTGCCCATTTCTTGATTGGATTATTTGTTCTTTGGGTGTTGAGTTTGATAAGTTCTTTATAGATTTTGGATACTAGCCCTTTATCTGATATGTCATTGGCAAATATCTTCTCCCATTCTGTCAGTTGTCTTTTGGTTTTGTGGACTGTTTCTTTTGCTGTGCAAAAGCTTCTTATCTTGATGAAGTTCCAATAGTTCATTTTTGCCCTTGCTTCCCTTGCCTTTGGTGATGTTTCTAGGAAGAAGTTGCTGCGACTGAGGTCGAAGAGGTTGCTGCCTGTGTTCTCCTTTAGGATTTTGATGGACTCCTTTCTCACATTAGGTCTTTCAACCATTTGGAGTCTATTTTTGTGTGTGGTATAAGGAAATGGTCCAGTTTCATTCTTCTGCATTTGGCTGTCCAATTTTCCAACACCATTTGTTGAAGAGACTGTCTTTTTTCCATTGGACATTCTTTCCTGCTTTGTCAAAGATCAGTTGACCATAGAGTTGAGGGTCCATTTCTGGGCTCTCGATTCTGTTCCATTGATCTATGTGTCTGTTTTGTACCATTACCATACTGTCTTGATGATGACAGCTTTGTAATAGAGCTGGAAGTCCGGAATTGTGATGCCGCCAGCTTTGCTTTTCTTTTTCAATATTCCTCTGGCTGTTCGGGGTCTCTTCTGATTCCATACAAATTTTAGATTCTTTGTTCCATTTCTTTGAAAAAAGTGGATGGTATTTTGATGGGGATTGCATTGAATGTGTAGATTGGTCTAGGTAGCATTGACATCTTCACAATATTTGTGGTTCCAATCCATGAGCATGGAACGTTTTTCCATCTCTTTGTGTCTTCTTCAATTTCTTTCATGAGTATTTTATAGTTTTCTGAGTACAGATCCTTTGCCCCTTTGGTTAAATTTATTCCTAGGTATCTTATGGTTTTGGGTGCAATTGTAAATGGGATTGACTCCTTGATTTGTCTCTCTTCTGTCTTGTTGTTGGTGTATAGGAATGCCACTGATTCCTGTGCATTGATTTTATATCCTGCTACTTGACTGATTTCCTGTATGAGTTCTAGCAGTTTTGGGGTGGAGTCTTTTGGGTTTTCCACATACAGTATCATATCATCTGCAAAGAGTGAGAGTTTGACTTCCTCTTTGCCGATATGGATGCCTTTGATTTCTTTTTGTTGTCTGATTGCTGTTGCTAGGACTTCTAATACTATGTTGAATAGCAGTGTTGAGAGTGGACATCCCTGCCGCATTCCTGACCGTAGGGGAAAAGCTGAGAGCTTGAGAATGATATTCGCTGTAGGTTTTTCATAGATGGCTTTTATGATATTGAGGTATGTACTCTCTATCCCTATACTCAGAAGAGTTTTGATCAAGAAAGGATGCTGTACTTTATCAAATGCTTTTTCTACATCTGTTGAGAGTATCATATGATTCTTGTTCTTTTGTTAATGTATTGTATCACGTTGATTGATTTGCGGATGTTGAACCATCCTTGCAGCCCATTGAAAAATCCCACTTGGTCATGGTGAATAATCCTTTTAATGTACTGTTGGATCCTATTGGCTAGTATTTTGGTGAGAAGTTTTGCATCCATGTTCATCAAGGATATTGGTCTGTAATTCTCCTTTTGGATGGGGTCTTTGGTTTTGGGGTCAAGGTAATGGTGCCCTCATAAAATGAGTTTGGAAGTTTTCCTTCCATTTCTATTTTTTGGAACAGTTTCAGGAGAATAGGTATTAATTCTTCTCTAAATGTCTGGTAGAATTCCCCTGGGAAGCCATCTGGCCCCAGGCTTTTGTTTCTTGGGAGATTTTTGATGACTGCTTCAATTTCCTTAGTGGTTATAGGTCTGTTCAGGTTTTCTATTTCTGGTTCAATTTTGGTAGTTGATACATCTCTAGGAATGCACCCATTTCTTCCAGGTTATCTAATTTGCTGGCATAGAGGTGCTCATAATATGTTCTTATAATTGTTTGTATTTCTTTGGTGTTGGTTGTGATCTCTCCTCTTTCATTCATGATTTTGTTGATTTGGGTCATTTTCTTTTCTTTTTGATAAGTCTGGCCAGGGGTTTATCAATCTTGTTAATTCTTTCAAAGAACCAGCTCCTAGTTTCGTTGATCTGTTCTACTGTTCTTTTGGTTTCTATTTCATTGATTTCTGCTCTGATCTTTAATATTTCTCTTCTCCTGCTGGGTTTAGGCTTTTTTTGCTGTTCTTTTCCAGCTCCCTTAGGTGTAGGGTTAGGTTGTGTATTTGAGACCTTTCTTGTTTCTTGAGAAAGGCTTGTATTGCTATATACTTTCCTCTCAGGACTGCCTTTGCTGTATCCCAAAGATTTTTGAACAGTTGTGTTTTCATTTTCATTGGTTTCCAGGAATTTTTTAAATTCTTCTTTAATTTCTTGGTTGACCCATTCATTCTTTAGTAGGATGCTCTTTAGCCTCCATGTATTTGAGTTCTTTCCGACTTTCCTCTTGTGATTGAGTTCTAGTTTCAAAGCATTGTGGTCTGAAAATATGCAGGGAATAATCCCAGTCTTTTGGTACCGGTTGAGACCTTATTTGTGACCTAGGATGTGAACAATTCTGGAGAATGTTCCATGGGCACTAGAGAAGATTTTCTGAATACGTCTGTGAAGTCCATTTGGTCCAGTGTGTCATTTAAAGTCTTTATTTCCTTGTTGATCTTTTGCTTAGATGATCTGTCCATTTCAGTGAGGGGGGTGTTAAAGTCCCCCACTATTACGTATTGTTGTCAATGTGTTTCTTTGCTTTTGTTATTAATTGCCTTATATAATTGGCTGTTCCCATGTTAGGGGCATAGATACTTACAATTGTTAGATCTTCTTGTTGGAGACACCCTTAAGTAGGATATAGTGTCCTTCCTCATCTCTTATTACAGTCTTTGTTTTAAAATCTAATTTGTGTGATATAAGGATTGCCACCCCAGCTTTCTTTTGGTGTCCATTAGCATGGTAAATGGTTTTCCACCCCCTCACTTTCAAACTGGGGGTGTCTTTGGGTCCAAAATGAGTCTCTTGCAGACAGCATATTGATGGGTCTTGTTTTTTAATCCAATCTGATAGCCTGTGTCTTTTGATTGGGGCATTGAGCCCATTTACATTCAGGGTAACTATTGAAAGGTATGAATTTAGTGCCATTGTATTACCTGTCAGGTGACTGTTACTGTATATTGTCTGTGTTCCTTTCAAATCTATGCTGCTTTTAGGCTCTCTCTTTGCTTAGAGGACCCCTTTCAATATTTCTCGTAGGGCTGGTTTCGTGTTTGCAAATTCCTTTAGTTTTTGTTTGTCCTGGAAGCTTTTTATCTCTCCTTCAATTTTCAATGACAGCCTAGCTGGATATAGTATTCTTGGCTGCATATTTTTCTCATTAATGCTCTGAAGATATCATGCCAGTCCTTTCTGGCCTGCCAGGTCTCTGTGGGTAGGTCTGTTGCCCATCTAATATTTCTGCCATTGTAGGTTACATATTTATTCTCCCGAGCTGCTTTCAGGATTTCTCTTTGTCTCTGAGACTCGTAAGTGTTACTATTAGATGTTGGGGTGTTGACCTATTATTGTTGATTTTGAGAGGGGTTCTCTGTGCCTCCTGGATTTTGATGCCTGTGTCCTTCCCCAGATTAGGGAGGTTTTCTGCTATAATTTGCTCCAATATACCTTCTGCCCCTCTCTCTCTTCTCCTTCTGGGATCCCAATTATTCTTGTTGTTCGTCTTATTGTATCGCTTATCTCTCGAATTCTGCCCTCGTGATCCTGTAGTTGTTTCTCTCTCTCTTTCTCAGCCTCTTTATTTTCCATCGTCTGGTCTTCTATATCGCTAATTCTCTCTTCTGCCTCATTTATCCTAGCAGTTAAAGCCCCCATTTTTGATTGCACCTCATCAATAGCCTTTTTGATTTCGACTTGGTTAGATTTTAGTTCTTTTATTTCTCCAGAAAGGGTTTCTCTAATAACTTCCACGCTTTTTTCAAGCCCAGCTAGTATCTTTAAAGTCATGATTCTGAACTCTAGGTCCGACATCGTACTAATGTCCGTATTGAGTAGGTCCCTGGCTGACGGTACTATCTCTTGTTCTTTTTGCTGAGGTGATTTTTTTCGTCTTGTTATTTTGTCCAGTGGAGAATAGATGAATGAGAGAACAAAATGCTAACTGGTTAACAATGTCCCCAGCAAATATACTCTATACAAATCAGAAAAGACCTCAAACCAGGGGAAAAGAAAGGGAAAGAAAGAGAAAAGAAAGAAAAAACAAAACAAAAAGAAAAAGATAAAAACAGAACAGAACAATACCAAAAAACAGAATATGATCAAATATGATCAGGCTAGTGCATAGATCAGTGCCACACACTAGATTTTGGGCATATTTTTTGTCTGTTAGAAAAAAGTGCCTCCTAAAATTTTAAAGGAAGAAAGACATATATGTACACAATAAGGGCTGATACAATGAAGGAATGGCAGATGAATGTAAAGATGAAAATTATAAAAGATTTTATAAAAGGACTTGATAAGATAAGAAGTTGTTTGAAAAAAGAAAGAAGACTTAAAAAAAAAAGAAAAAAAGGAGTGAATGTGATCAGGCAGGAGACTAGAACAAAGCCATACTCTAGTGATTTAGGGTATATTTTGATCTGTTAGAAGAAACTGTATCTCAAAATTTTAAAGAGAGAACAACTTATACATATATGCCAAAAATAAGAGTAACTACTATGAAGGGATAAAATATGACTCTAAAAATGAAAAATAAAAAATGTTTTTTTTAAAAAGGATTGATAAGATGTTGGTTGAAAAAGGGAAAAAGAAAAATTAAAAAAACAGTTAAAAAATTAAGTTTGAAAAACTAATGAATCATGGTAAAAAAAAGCCATGAATTCTATGTGCAGTATTCCCCTAGCGCTGGAGTTCTCCGGTTCTCCTTGATCGGTAAACTTGGTCTTGGCTTGCTGGCTGTTCGTGCTGATCTTCTGGGGGAGGGGCCTGTTCCCGTGGTTCCCAAATGTCTTTGCCGGAGGCGGAATTGCCCCGCCCTTGTCGGTCTGGGCCAAGCAAGCTGCTTGGGTTTGCTCTCAGGAGCTTTTGTTCCCTGCTTTGGTACAGCTTTGGAGGACCAGGGTGAAAGTGGTGGCCTCCCAATCTCCACTCGGAGGAGCTGAGAACTCGGGGCCCCGCTCCTCAGTGCGCCCCCAGAGAACAGCAGTCACTCCCGTCTCCCTGGTCTCTGGCCCCACTGCGTACTCACCCGGCCTGTGACCACGCATTTCTGTCTCTGGCACTCGACCCTGTGTGGAGGCTCCAAACCCAGCAGATCCCTGCGGTATGCTCCTGCGCCACTCCTCCCGGGGGAGGGTGGGGAGTCTCCCCAGATCTGCCACTTGTTGGGTCCCTGCTGGAGGAGCAGTGGCCCGACTGGGCCACAGATCACAGTTTATGGCAACCCCGAGCTGAGAGCCCGCGCCTCAGCTCCGTCTCTGCAGCCAGCTTCCCCGCTCCAATACCTGGGAGCTCTGCTGCACTCAGGCACCCCGGTCTTTCTGTGACCCCGAGGGTCCTGAGACCACACTGTCCCATGAGGGTTCCACCCCCCGCTTAGCCACTGGAGCAATGTCCCTTAGCGGAGCCGGCTTCTAAAAGTTCTGATTTTGTGCTCCGCGGCTCTATCACTTGCCAGAAGCGGCCGATGGAGGCCCCCTCCCCCGCCCTCTTTCCTCCCGCCTCGATTCACTTCTCCGCATGTCCTACCTTCCAGTAAGTGGTCACTTCTCTGTTCAGAGAGTTGTGCTACTCTCTTCTTCGGTTTCCTGTTGAGTTCGTTGGTGTTCAGAATGGTTTGTTCCCTATTCAGCTGAATTCCTGAGACCAGACGAGATCCAGGTCTCCTACTCCTCTGCCATCATGCTCCACCTCCCAAAGTGTACTTCTTAATCCCCATCACCTATTTAACCCATTCCCCCCATTTACCTCCCCTGTGGTAATCATCAGTTTGTTCTCTATAGTTAAGCGTCTGTTTCTTGGTTCATCTCTCTCTCTCTCTCTCTTTTCCCTTTGCTTATTTGTTTTGTTTCCTAAATGTTACATGAATGAAATCATATGGTATTCATCTTTTTGACTTATTTTGCATAATATTATACTCTCTGGCTCCATCTACGTTGTTGCAAATGGCAAGATTTCATTCTTTTGATGGCTACATAATATTCCATTGTGTGTGTGTGTGTGTGTGTGTGTGTGTGTGTGAACACACTCACACATCCCACATTTTGCTTATCCATCAGTCGATGGACACTTGAGCTGTTTCTGTAATTTGGCTATTGAGATAATGCTGTTATAAACATCGGGATGCATATATCCCTTTGAATTAGTATTTTTGTATTCATTGGGTAGTTAAGTTGCTGGATCATAGGGCAGTTTACTTTTAACTTTTTACAGAACCTCTATACTGTTTTCCAGAGCGGTTGCACCAGTTTGCATTCCCACCATTAGTGCATAAGGGTTCCCCTTTCTCCACATCCTTGCCAACTCCTGTTGTTTCTTGTGATTTTGATTTTAGCCATTCTGACAGGTGTGGTATGATATCTCATCATAGTTTTGATTTGAATTTTCCTGATGAGTGATGTTGAGCATCTTTTCATGTATCTCTTGGCCATCTCTATGTCTTCTTTGAAAAAATGCCTCTTCATGTCTTCTGCCCACTTTTTAATTGGGTTATTGTTTTCTGTGTATTGAGTTATATAAGTTATTTGTATATTTTGGATATTAACCCTTTATCAGATAATGTCATTTGCAAGTAGCTTCTCCCATTCCAAAGGTTGCCTTTTAATTTTGTGGATTGTTTCCTTCGCTGTGCAGAAGCTTTTTATTTTGATGAAGTCCCAGTAGTTTATTTTTGTTTTTGTTTCCCTTGCTTCAGGAGACCTATCTAGAAAGAAGTTGTTATGGTCAGTGTCTTAGGTTACTGCCTGTGTTCTCCTCTAGGAATTTTATGATTTCAGATCTCACATTGAGGTCTTTGATCCATTTTAAATTTATTTTTGTGTAGGGTGTAACAAAGTGGTTACAAACAAAGAAAAGAAACAAAACATTCTTTTGCATGTTACTGTCTAGTTTTCCCAACACCATTTGTTAAAGAGACTGTCTTTTTCCCGTTGGATATTCTTTCTTGCTTTGGCAAAGATTAATTGAACATATAGTTTTTGGTTCATTTCTGTGTTTTCTATTCAGTTCCATTGATCTATGAATCTGTTTCTGTGCTAGTACCATACTGTTTTGATCCCTACAGCTTTGTAATATAACTTGAAGTCCAGAATTGTGATGCCCCCAGCTTTGCTTTTCTTCCTCAAGGTTGCTTTGGCTCTTCAGGGTGTTTTGTCATTTTATACAAATTGTGGGATTGTTCTAGCTCTGCAAAAAATGCTGTTGGTATTTTGATAGGGATTGCATTAAATATGTAGATTGCTTTGAGCATTATAAACATTTTAACAGTGTTTATTCTGGGTGCTTGGGTGGCTCAGTCGATTAAGCATCTGCCTTCAGCTCAGGTCATGATCCAGGGTCCTGGGATCAGAGTCCTATATCGGGTTCCCTGCTCAGTGGGGAGTCTACTTCTCTCTCTGCCCCTCCCCCTGCTCATGTACTCCTTTCTCTCTCTCTCTTAAATAAATAAAATCTTAAAATAAAGGAAAAACAGTGTTTGTTCTTCCAGCCTGTGAGCATGGAATGTCTTTTCATTTCTTTGTTATCTTCAGTTTCTTTTATCATTGTTCTATAGTTTTCAGAGTACAGGTCTTTCACCTCTTTGGATAGGTTTATTCCTAGATATCTTATGGGTTTTGGTGAAATTTTAAATGGGATTGATTCCTTAATTTCTCTTTCTGCTGCTTCATTATTGGTGTATAGAAATGCAAGATTTCTGTAGATTTTGTATCCTGTGACTTTACTGAATTCATGTATCCATTCTAGCAGTTTTTGATGGAGTCTTTGGGTTTTCTATATAGAATATCATGTCATCTGCAAATAGTGGAAATTTTACTTCTTCCTTGCCAATTTGGATGCATTTTATTTCTTTTTGTTGGCTGATTGCTGTGGCCAGGACTTTCAGTACTATGTTAAATAACAGTGGTGAGAGTGGACATCCCTGTCTTGTTCCTGACCATAGAGGAGACGCTCTCAGTTTTTCCCCCATTGAGGATGATATTAGCTGTGGGTTTTTAATAGATGGCCTTTATTAAGTTGAAGTATGTTTGCTCTAAACCTACTTTGTTAAGGGTTTTTATCATGAGTGGATGTTGTACTTTGTCAAATGCTTTTTCTGCATCTATTGAAAGAAACATACGGTTCTTGTCCTTTCTTTTATTAATGTAGTGTATCATGTTGATTGATTTGCAAATATTAAACCATCCTTGCAACTCAAGAATAAATCCCACCTGATTGTCATGAATGATTTTTTTTAATCATTTTATTGAGTTTGCTAGCATTTTATTGAGAATCTTTGCATCCATGCTCATCAATAGAGGACATTGGCCTATAGTTCTTTTTTAGTGGAGTCTTTATCTGGTTTTGGTATTAAGGTAATTCTGACCTCATAGAATGAATTTGGAAGTTTTCCTTTTCTACTTTTTGGAATAGTTTGAGAAGAATAGGTATTAACTCTTTAAATATTTGGTAGAGTTTACCATCTGTCCTTGGAGTTGAGCGTTTTTTGATTACTGATTCAATTTTTTTTTTTTTTTTTTTGCTGGTTATGGGTCTGTTCAAGTTTTCTATTGTTTCCTATTTCAGTTTTTGTAGTTTGTATATTTCTAGGAATTTATCCATTTCTTCCAGGTTGTCCAATTTGTTGGCTTATAGTTTTTTTATAATATTCTCTTACAATTGTTTTTATTTCTGTGGTATTAGTTGTTACTTCTCTCTCATTTGTGATTTTATGTATTCAGGTCCTTTCTCTTTTCTTTTTGATAAGTCTGGCTAGAGGTTTATCATTTTTATTAATATTTTCAAAGAACCATCTCCTGGTTTCATTCATCTGTTCTATTGTTTGTTTTTGTTTCTATATCTTTTATTTCTGCTCTGATCGTTATTATTTCCTGCTGGCTTTAGACTTCATTTGTTCTTTCTGTCTCCCTTAGTTGTAAGGTTAGGTTGTTTATTTGAGATTTTTCTTGCTTCCTAAGGTTGGCATGTATGGCTATGTACTTCCCTCTTATAAACATTTTTGCTGCATCCCAAAGGTTTTGGACCATTGTGTTTTCATTTGTTGCCATTTTTTTTTTTAATTTCTTCTTTGATTTCCTGGTTGACCCATTCATTGTTTAGTAGCATGTTGTTTAACCTCCATGTATTTGTGGTCTTTCCAGATTTTCTCTTGTAGTTGACATCTAGTTTCATAATGTGGTGTCAGAAAAGGTGTCTGGTGTGATCTCAGTCTTTTTGTATTTGTTGAGGCCTGATTTCTGATCTAATATGTGATCTCTTCTGGAAAATGCCCCATGTGCCCTTGAAAAGAATGTGTGTTCTGCTGTTTTAGGACAGAATGTTCTGAATATATTGGTTAAGTCCATCTGGTCCAGTGTGTCATTCAAAGCCATTGTTTCCTTATTGATTTTCTGTTTAGATGATATATCCATTGGTGTAAGTGGGGCGTTAAAATCTCCTACTATTACCGTGTTATCAATCAGTTCCTTTATGTTTGTTATTGTTTTATATATTTTGGTGCTCCCATTCTGGTGTATAAATATTTACAGTTGTTAGATCTCATTGGATTGTCCCTTTATTATGATACAGTGCATTATCTATCTCTTGTTACAGTCTTTGTTTTAAAGTCTAGTTTGTCCAATACAAGTATTGCTACTCCAGCTTTCTTTTGATATCCATTTGCATGATAAATTTTTCTCCATCTCCTCCCTTTCAATCTGCATGTCTAAAATGAGTTTCTTATAGGGAGCATATAGATGTATCCATTCTGACACCTTATGTGTTTTGATTGGAGCCTTTAATCTATTTACATTCAAAGTAATTATCGATAGATGTATTTATTGTCCTTTTATTATTTGTTTTTTCATTGTTTTTGGAGATTTTGTCTGATCTTTTCTTGTCTTTGTCAGTTTTGGTCTCTCTTTTGCACTCAAAGAGGCCCTTTTAATATTTCTTGCGGGGCTGGTTTAGTAGCCATGAACTCCTTTAGATTTTTTCTGGGAAACCCTTTATCTCTCCTTCTATTCTGAATGATAGCCTTTCTGGATAGAGTATCCTTAGCTGCAGATTTTTTCCATTCAGCACTTTAAATATATCACGCCACTCTCTTCTGGCTTGCTAAGTTTCTGTTGAAAAATCTCCAGCTACCCTTGTGGATTTTCTCTTGTAAGGTATGGACTTCTTTTGTCTTGCTGCTTTTAAGATTTCTTCTTTATCACTATATTTTACAAATTTAATTTACAATATGTCTTGGTATTGCCCTGCTTTTGTTGATTTTGATGGGAGTTCTGTGTGCCTCCTGAGTCTGGAAGACTGTTTCTTACCCCAGATTGGTGAAGTTTTCAGCTATTATTTCTTAAAATAAATTTTCTGTTCCCTTTTCTCTCTCTTTTGGGACTCCTATAATACAAATGTTATTACATTTGATGGAGTCACTTACAAGTTCCCTATGTCTGTTCTCATGTTGCATAATTCTCCTTTTTCTCTTTTCTTCAGCTTCATTATTTTCTGTTACTCTGTCTTTGATGTCACCAATTCATTCCTCTACTTCTTTCAGCCCACTCATTGCATCAAGCCTGTTTCCAGTCTCATTTATTGCATTCTTCATCTCTGATTCTTTTTTAACTCTTTTATCTCTGTGATAAGGGTCTCACTGATGTCTTTTATTCTTTTCTCAAGCCCAGTGAGTATCCTTATGATTGTTGCTTTATATTCTTCATATGGCATGTTACTTATATATGTTTCACTTAGATTGCTGGCCTTGGCCTTATCTTGCTCTTTCATTTGGGATAAATTCCTCCATCTTGGCATTTTTGTCTATGTCTCTGCCTTCTTCTTTGTATTGTAAAACCCAGTGATGGCCTTACAATGAAGAGATCATATAGTGCCTAGTGCCTGGCCCTTCAGGGAGTGTTCTCTGTATGTGCTGCATGTGCCCTGGTGTTGAGTTTTGCTGTGTCCTTCAGGCTGGTCATCTTCAGAGGCTCTCCTTGCCTGCTGTGGGCAGCATTTGGTTTCTCACCTGAATATGGCAAGTTTTAACTAGGTGTCATGTGGTCTGTTTGTGAAATGAGATCTGACACCACTTCTGCCAGACCTGAAGGCCTGCAAAAGAACTCTCTGGCTGGGAAACATGGTGTGAGCAGGGGATGTATTGATCTTCTGTGGGAGGGGTCCACTGCACTGGGACTTAGGCAGGTTTGACTGAGTGTGGGCACTGTGCTGCTTCCTACAGGGGGCTCTCTGTTTATGCTGAGGGGCAGAGGTGGGAAATGGCACCATCCAGCCCCTTTGTTCCCAGAGAGGTGTCTCTGTGAATGCTGCCTCTTGGGGACATGCTCTGAGAAGAGCAAATAATCTCCCCACTTTGTGTCCCTAGGATTCTTCAGATTGCTGTTTCCACACTATCTGCCCCTGGGTTTTTTGCCTGCATCTCTCCAGGAGTAGGGTAGTACCCTTAGGACTCTATTCCAGCCAAGCCCATTGACCTTTAAAACTCCAGGCTTTAAGCCCCATTGTGCAAGAACTCAGGAAATTCAGCCCCTCTTGTTTTCCAAGCCAATGGCTTTGGGGAAACATTCTCCTTGTGTGTCCCCAGTTCTCTCTCTCTCTCTCTCTCTCTCTCTCTCTCTCCCCCCCCGCCTCTCCCTTCTCCACAACCATGGCTCCCTCCCCTCTGAAGCACCCACAGTCCGTTTCTCCCCAAGCCACGTCTCTGCACTTCCTACTTTCGATGTGGCCTCTCCTCTCCCTTTCATTGTGGAGTCTGTTCTTTCGGTCTTCAGGTTGATTTCTGGGGTATTTAGGATGGTTTGATAGTTTTCTAGTTGGATGAGACAAGCCTAGGGGACTTCTACTCCACTGCCATCTTCCTCACTCTCTGAGAAAATACTTTTTATGAACTGAATTTTTAATTTATTGAGACTTGTTTGATGGTGTAGAATATGGTTTCAAATGTAGTGTGTGCAGTTGAATGTGCATTCTGGTATTGTTCTGTGGAATGTTCTATAAATATCACTGAGAAGTTGGTTGCTAATATGTTCAGGTCTTTACATCTTGTTTTGTTTTCTGTACTTGTTCTATTAGTCAGAGTGATATTAAAATATCTGACTAAATTTATGGATTTGACTATTTTTCCTGCAGTTATATCAGGTTTTGCTCTATGAATTTTAAAGCTTTATTCTTAAGGATGGAAAGATAGAGGATGGTCATGTCCTCTTGATTAGTTTGTCCTTCTTGTCATTATGAAATGATCTTCATTATCTCTGATAATATTCTTTTGTCTGAAATTACTTTTCCTGGGTGCCTGGGTGGCTCAGTTGGTTGGGCGACTGCCTTTGGCTCAGATCATGATCCTGGAGTCCCGGGATCAAGTCCTGCGTCGGACTCCCTGCCCAGCAGGGAATCTGCTTCTCCTTCTGACCCTCCCCCGTCTCATGCTCTCTCTCTCTCATTCTCTCTCTCTCTCTCAAATAAATAAATAAAATCTTTAAAAAATTGAAATTACTTTTCCTTATATTAATTTAGACACTCCAGCTTTGTTGTGACTAGTGTTGGCATGTTGTTTATTTGTCCGTTTTACTTTTAATGTATTTATATCTTTATATTAAATTTTTTTTATATACAGCACATAGTTGAGTCTTGCTTTTATTTATTTTTTTTATCTTTTCCCCTCTTTTTCCTCCTTGTCTGCATTTTTATGGATGAAGGGTTTTTGTTTTTCTTTTTTGTCTATTTTATCTCCATTGTTGGCTTAGCTATGACTCTTTTGTTCCATTGGTTGCTTTAAGATTTATATTATACATCTTTAATTAATCATAAGTTGTCTGCCTCCAAGTTTACATATATAACTTATCATAAGTTAAGTCTGTCTTCAGGTACCATTGTACCACTTCATCTGTGGTATAAGAGCCATTACTGCCATTTCTTCCCTTCTCAACTTTCTGCTGTTATAATTAATATGTTATACATACACCTTAGTTATACATATATATGCAGACATATATATACTTATATACACACATATATACTTATATATTATATACACATATATATACTTATATACACATATATATACTTATATATTATAAATCCTAAAATATAATTTACATAGAAACATTTTTATTTTCAAGATATTTAAATATTAAGAAAATAAAGTTACCATTTCCACTGATATTATTTTTTTTTAAAGATTTTATTTATTTATTTGAGAGAGAGAGAATGAGAGAGAGCACGAGAGGGAAGAGGGACAGAGGGAGAAGCAAACTCCCTGCTGAGCAGGGAGCCCAATGTGGGACTCGATCCCGGGACTCCAGGATCATGACCTGAGCCGAAGGCAGTCGCTTAACCAACTGAGCCACCCAGGCGCCCCTCCACTGATATTATTTTTGAGTAGGTTCATATTTCTCTCTGTTGTTTTTCTTTGTGCCTGAAAGATTTCTTTAATGTTTCTTGTAGGACAGATTTAATGATGAATTATTTTATCTTTTTTTTAATATTTTATTCATTTATTTGTCAGAGAGAGAGAGAGAGCACAAGCAGGGAGAGCGGCAGGCAGAGGGAGAAGCAGACTCCCCACTGAGCAGGGAGCCCGATGTGGGACTCAATCCCAGAATCCTGGGATCATGACCTGAGCTGAAGGCAGACGCTTAAGTGACTGAACCACCCAAGCATCCCTTATTTTATCTTTTGTGTGTTTGAAAAAGACATTTTTTTTCTTTTTTGAAATGTTTTCACTGGTTTAGAATTTAAGGGTGACTTTTCTTTCTATATACCAAAGACATTTTTCCATTGTTGACTTGTTTGTATTGTTTTTACTGACAAGTCTTCTGTTATCCTTCCTTTGTTTTCTTTTTTTGTCTGTATAAAGTTTCTTTTTCTCTGGCTGTTTTCAGATTATCTCTTTATCATTTGTTTTGACAGTTTTGATTATGATGTGCCTTGCTTTAGTTTTCTTCATGTTTCTTGTTCTTAGGTTCATTGGACTTATTAGGACTGTGGCTTTATAATATTTATCCTATTGGAAAATTATTGGTTATTATTTCTTCAGGGATTTTAATTACAGGTAAATTAGGCCACTTTAAATTATTCCATAATCCACTGATAATCTTTATATTTTTGCTGGGTTTTTTTTTTCCATTTGTTTAATTTTGGAAAGTTTTTATGACCATGTCTTCAATTTCACTATCTTTTCTTCTCCAGTCTCTTAAACTGCTGTCAATCCCATTTAGTATAATCCCTTCTAACTCATTATAGTTTCCATTGCTAGAAGTTAAATTGAATCTTCTGTATATCCTCCATGTCTCTACCTAAGTTTCAGAACATCTGGAAAACATTTATGTCTGTTTTAATGTTTCTGTTTGAACATTCTAACCTTGGTGTCCATTTCAATTGGCTGATTTTTGCTCCTTATACATTGTATTTTCCTGCTCTTTTGAAGGGTGGATAATTTTTGATTGAATGCCAGACAGTGTAAAATTTATATTGTTTGGTGTTAGATACTTTTTTATTCCTAAAAATATTTTTGAACTTTTTTCTGGGACATAGTTAAATTACTTGGAAGCAGTTTGATCCTTTTGAATGTTTCTATTATGATTTGTTGCTGTGGACATAAGCAGCATTTAGTCTAACACTTATTATTTCCCTACTTCCAGGGCAAAACCCTTCTGAGTACTCTACCTAATGCCCATGAATTATGAAGTTTCTAGTATAGCTGGTAGTGGCTGGTAGAAACAAGCATTATTTCTAGCCTTGTGTGTGTACCATGTACTTTTTCTTCTCTTATTTTGTTCTGTTTTCAGCCCTCAGATTCCTAACTAGTTAGTGCTCTGCTCAATATACAAGGTAGTCCTCTCCAGAAGTTGAGAATTCTCTCTCTCTGTACAGCTTTCTCCTTGATGGCATTCTTTTCTGTGAAATCTAGCCACTTTGGCTTCCTTGGTATCTTGGTTCTCTCTCTTCAACTCTAGGATTCTTTTGGGTTCTACCAGGATTTTCCCTCTGTGTCATGACCTGGAAACTCTCAAGGCAGTATTCTGGAGCAATCACAGGGCCATCTCATTTATTTCTTATGTGTTGGGTCACTGTCCTTCATTATCTGATGCTCATTGTTGTGAAAATCTTTATTTTGTATATTTTCCTCTGGTTGTTGTCGTTGTTGTTTCAGGTAAGAGTTTAAATCTGGTACCCATTACTCTGTTGTATTAATTTTCCTAGGGCTGCCAAAACAAAGTACCACAAAGTAGCTCATTTAATAAGACAACAGAAATTTATTCTCTCACAGTTTCTGGAGATTAGAAAGCTAAAATCACAGTGTTAGCAAGATCATGCTCACCCTGAAGGCTCCAGTATCCTTCCTTTTCTCTTCCTAGCTTTTGGTGGCTTCTAGTAATCCTTGGTGTTTCTTGCTTTGTAGCTGCATTGCTCCAGTCTCTCCCCCCATCTTCACATGGCCACCCTCCCACTGTATTCATGTCCTCTCCTATTCTTGTAAGGACACAAGTCATTGGATTCAAGGTCTACCCTAATCCATTATGATTCATCTTTTTTTTTAAGATTTTATTTATTTATTTGAGAGAGAGAAACAAAGCGAGAGAGGGAACACAAGCAGGGGGAGTGGGAAAGGGAGAAGCAGGCTTCCCGCCAAGCAGGGAGCCTGATGCGGGTCTCGATCCCAGGACCTTGGGATCATGACCTGAGCCGAAGGCAGACACTTAACGACTGAGCCACCCAGGCGCCCCTCCATTATGATTCATCTTAACTAATTACCTTACCCATTTCCAATTAGGGTCAAATTCTGAGGTTCTGTCGGACATGAATTTTGGGAGAACACTGTTCCACCCATTATATCTCTCTTGGTTGCAAGCAGAAGACTACTATTTGCTTTTTCAATACAACTTCATTAAAACATTTTTTTATAGAACTTGATTCATTGAGTGCAAAAACACTTTAAATCAGAGAACATACACCACAAATTTTTAATTCCCGTTTTTTTAAGCGTATTGCTTGATTTCAGACAGAGAAACAAGCCTTTTGTTGACATGAATATTAGGGGAACAGATCTAAAATACATCAAAGATAGTCAACACCTCCCACAGTATTTACAGGGAACACCTTCTGTCTCTGAAAAGACAGCATGGAAAATGGCATCAGAACAATCCTGCAGCATGGAAAATGGGGCCAGAATGATCCTGCAGAAACTTCCTAATGAAAACAGCCCAGTCAGTTGATCTTAAGGTTGAGCATAGCTGCCACAGAACCCCATCCAGGGCTTCCTTTGCTGCTCCAGAGATGTTGTGCAATGCTTATGTGCAGCCAACACGTAAGGCTGAAAAAGTCCAAGGTCCCTGGAACAGTCTAGGTCCTAGGACACTCCCCTCCCATCTGAAAGAGACTTTAGATTTCAACACAACTTTAAAACCTTTTAATAGTGCCTTGTATGGAAAATCAGCATGATGCAGTAGTGTAAATATGTGAACTTTGGATTCTGATGGGCTTGAATTTTAATTTAGCTCCATCACTTCTTTGCTCTGTGGGTAGGGCAAGTTATTTACCTTCTCTGGATCTGAGGTTGCTCGTCTGTAAAATTTATAATCAATCTTGCCCCATAAAGTTTTCTTAAAAATAAAATGGTTTACTGTTTATATATCAACTAGTTCAGTGCCTGACATACAGTAGCCCTAATTAGTATGAATTGCCTTTACAGCTCAAATATTTGTTAAGTAAATTAAATATTTACAACTATTGCATATATGTCTTATTTTCATAAAAGTATAGAGATGGATTATAAGAATACATGAAATGAAATGCTAAAATAATGAGTAAGCAAAGGCCATAGGATTGTGTTGATCATAATAGCCTACAAATTCTGACAGAAACCTTTCAGGTCTTTACTCTGAAGCTTCCTGTCAGTCAAGGCAAAATGGAAAACATTATATATTACAAATTCTCACTGTCAAAAGGGAAGAATCACACAAGTTTCTTATGAGAACCTAAGCATTTTTATTACAGGTATCTAAAAGAAATTTTGCTTAGAATTAGTAGCCAGTGCCTTAACTTTGTCTAGTATAACAATTGCATTACTGAATTTAATATGGCATTTTCTGTAGTAACTACCAGAAAATCAGCTTGAATATATAAAATAGATTTTAGTATCCTCATACTTAGCTCTAGCTATACTGTATGTTTTGGATTATAGTTCTTTTTGTTGTTGTTAGTTAACACACAGTGTTATATTAGTTTCAGGTGTACAATATAGTGATTTAACAATTCCATGCAATACCCTGTGCTCATCTCAGCAAGGGCACTCCTTAATCCCCGTCACCTATTTAACCTATCACTCACCCACCTCCCCTCTGGTAACCATTAGTTTGTTCTTAGATTATAGTTCTTTTTAACATAGCAGCTCCTAGTGATTGAAGTTTTACCTTGTTTTCTACATGTATAAAATTACTTTTTCCTGTCTGCCTGTTTTATTATTTATCAACATATACTTTTAATGCCATTTGCTTACTATTAAGCTCGAAACTCCAAGAGGGTAAGAATCATTATCTTAATTTGATGTGTCGTCCTCAGCATCATAAGAAAATTATTTTATATACATATATTTTTTATTTTATATAACATGTATATTTCTCAATAATAACAAATGTTTCCTAATGAGCCAATTAATAAGTTAAAATTTTCAAAATAATGTATTATCTTCTTAGAACTACATCTGTTACTAGTAGAGTAGAAATGATTTATTAAATTGTTGATTCAGTATGCCAGTCATTTAACACTCATCCATTTTACTCTTCTAGTTGCTCTTTATTTGCTTCTGAATCTTGCTGAAGATACACGTACAGAACTGAAGATGAGGAACAAGAACATAGTTCACATGCTGGTGAAGGCTCTTGATCGGGACAATTTTGAGCTGCTTATTCTAGTTGTGTCATTCTTGAAGAAACTCAGCATTTTTATGGAGAATAAAAATGATATGGTAACTTACATTTAAATAGTCCATGTTCACCATTTTCAAGTTAGATATTTTGATAAAAGTAAGCATATTATTCCCCTACTGAGATAATTCTGAATGAAAATTTTACAATAGCAATAATTCACTTAAATGACTTCATTAGGAAATATATTCCTTATTAGTTCTTATTCCACTTAATTGAAACTATCTGTTTAAAATTTTTTTTCTAACATATTACATAGGATGAGTCTTTCCATATTAAACATAATATGTAGAAAGTAATTAATATTTAAGATTGTGCTTCAGAATCATCTGGCTTATTATTTTCCCTTATATCATCTTTTCTTCTACATTTCTGATATCAGTGTGTGGAATTAGTCTAGCCCAGTCTCTCCTTTTTGACCTGCCATTCCAATTGGTAGCCACAACCTATTGATTCTGCTTCTTAAGTATCTCTTGAAGTTATATCTTCTTTCTATTCTCAGTGCAGTTGTATTAGTTCATGCCCTCTTTCTTTATACCCTCTTCATTTACTTGTTTGAATTATTATAGTAGGTTCCTGTTTGCCATCTTATATTGTGTTGATACAATGGTCTTTAAGAAGTACAAGTTGATTATATAGTATTTCTCCTTCTGAAAAATATACACAATTCAGAAATAATGTAAAGATAGAATAAAAGCTATCTGCTTTTTTTCATGACACTGAAGTCTAATGTGTTACATTAAATAGATTGTATATTAACCATACCTTGATTTCAGATATTTGAGTTGTTTATAATTATAGCTATTATAAATAGCACCTGAGTGAACACATTTGTACATGCATCATTGTCTGTATATTTTTTTAAGATTTTATTTATTTATTTATTTGAGAGAGTGAGCACCCCTGTAGGGGGAGGAGCAAAGGGAGAGGGAGAAGCAGACCCCCCACTGAGCAGGGAGCCTATCCCAGGACCATGAGATCGTGACCTGAGCCTAAGAGAGACACTTAACCAACTGAGCCACTCATGCACCCCTCATTGTTTATATTTCTGATTAATTTCTTAGATTCCTAGAAATAGAATTGTTAAATCATTGACCTTAACTACATTGAGGACCATTTTAGAAGTATATGCTAATACAAGTCATTATATGACTGTGTATTATTGGTGTAAGTGGATTCTCCTTCAGATAGTCTAACCATACAGTATTTTTGCCTGTTCTTTTTTCTTCTTTTGAAGTTAATGAACTAGGAAGTACCTTATGCTCACTGAATGACGCAGCATGCTATTTGAAAATCTGAGACTCATTTATCAGATTTAATAAGTGCCTTGAATTCTGATACTTGAAATAAATGAAATTTTATTTTAACCACAGATATTTAGTATCTGTCATTTTCATCATTAGTATATAATTATTGATGATCACTATATGCCTGGTATTGTTTTAAGATTGAATTTATCTAGATTAATAAAACATATTTTTTGTTTTCATTGATCTTAAGAATATCATGAGATGGTGATATATATATATATATATACTCTTGAATAGAGTGTAGCTAAATAATTGCTTCCCTTTGCTATAAGTTGAAGTGTATTTTCTTCCATTTACATGTTTAGATTAAGTTCACTTTAGTAGGTTTGCAAAATTCAAATTGATTTGACATCAGCATGTGTCTACTATGTTTTGCTTAGATTTGTATTTAGGAAATAAATTTATGTGTTCATTCTATCAAAAAATGATCTCAAAATTATTATTAAAAATCATTTTCTGATAAGATCATAGATTTGGAAGATACCATAAATTGTTTCATCAAATCTAACTTTTTATTGAGAAGGAAAAACAGAGGTTCAGGAAAGGTCGTTCATCCAAGGTCATAAAAATTATGTGATTAGTCAGATTTTTACCATAGACAGTATGCATGTCATCTTTTATTGTGGAAGAAATGCATTTTATTTAAAGGGATTGTATAGAATCAGAATCTTCAGAGCTTGACTAGACCTTACATACATGTCTAGATTTAGCTAATTTTGCAGATGAAGTAGGAGAAAATGAGAGAGGTTAAGTAATTTGCTCAAAGAAACATCAGCAGGTTTTTGGCTTCCTATTCTTTCTCTATTACCAAAGGGGGGGAAATTGTCTTTGTTTAAAAAAAAAAAAACATTTTAGCAAGATTAATAATAAGCAACTTTTAGATGTTGGCTTCCAGAAACACTGAAAAAGAATTACTTAAAGGCTGAAATAAATTTGCTGATAAATTGTTGATAAACTGTCACTTTTATATAAAATGAATAAAAGTACTAATTAACTATAAATTCCATTTTATAGACATAGAATTGAAAGGGCATTGCATGTTGAGGCAATTACTAAATTTAGTTTTTGGGATTGAGCTTTATCAATCAGAAACAGATGATTCGAAGGCTATGTCTAGTTTTTAACCATCTGATTGGACTACATGGTACATATTTCACATTCCATTTTCTGCAATGGAAATACAAATTAATTTTTTAAAAACTCTCCAGTTACTTACTTTATTATTAAGTTTGCTATAACAACCAGTGTGTACTGTTGCTATTTCAATAGAAAAATAATAACTTGATTTAATTAGCAACAGATGAGGCCTGTGGCCATTTTATTTAAAAGGGGTAGAGGTAAGGAATTGTTGCTCTATTTGTGAGGTTGTGTTATTTGTCTAAATAAAGTGTTCATTTTACTGTTCATGTGAACTGACACTGACCTTGCTTTTTAGAGTTAATATATTTTAAAGGAAATTTAGTTCACTTAAAAAAAAGTCTTTGTTATTTAAATTAAGTTTGCATATTTACTAAATAAATACGATATAATAAAAAGGGAGGGAATAAGTCATATTAGAATATGATTTTGAGAGGTATGAGAGAAAGGGTATATATTCCTCATATTGCTTATTTTCCTATGTAGTTTTGAGAGTTTTTTTATATTTTGAATAGGTCTTTTATCAGTTACATATTTTGCATGTATTTTCTCCTTTTCTGTGACTTCTCAAAAAGCAGGAGGTTTTAATTGTTATGAAGTCCCGTATATAAAAAAAAAACTTTTTTAATAGATTGCATTTTGGTGTTGTATCTAAGAAATATTTGCCTAACTCAAGGTCACAAAAAGTTCTTCCTATTTTCTCTGAGGCTTTGTAAGAAGTATGTTGTTGTTTTTGTTTTAGTCTAGGATATTCATTTTTAGTTAATTTTGTATATGGTGCAAGGTATGGATCAAGATTCATGTTTTAAATGTAGATGTCCAATTGTTCAGTACCATTTGTTGAAAAAACTGTCCTTTCTCCACTGAATTGCCTTTACAATCGCTTGTGTACCTTTGTTGGAAATCAATTGGCTATATATATGTCGTTTCATTTTTGGACTCTCTCCTGTTTCATTTATCTACTTGTCCATGCTGTCACTGATAAATCTTTGTCTTGATTATTGTAGCTTTATAGGAAGTCTTGAAATCAGGTAGTATAAGGCCTCAAATGTTATTATTTTTTTTCAAATTTTTGTGACTATTTCATATTCTTTACCTTTCTATATGTGTTTAGAATCAACTAGTCTATTTCTTAAAAACAAAACAAAACAAAAAAAACCCTGGAATCTTGACTGAGATTGCATTAAAAGTAAAGGACAGGATTCAATATATTAACCATACTGGATTTCCCCCATAAACATGGTATAGCTCTCCATTTATTTAGATCTTTCTTGATTTCCTCCATCATTTTATGGTTTTAGCATATATATTTTGCACATATTTTGTTAGATTTATACAAGTTTTACTATTAGAAATTTTAGTTTTTACAAAAATAAGTGATCAGTTTCCTGTTGTTGATTAATGGCATACAGAAGTTACAGTTGATTTTTGTATATTTACTTTGTGTCCTTGCTAAATTCAGTTTTGTAATTGTAATGACTTTTTGTAGATTCTTGGAGATTTTCTAAATAGACAGTTATGTTATCTATAAATAGAAAGTTCTATTTCATTCTAATCTGTATGCTTGCTAGCTCTTTGTCAGCTCGCTGCTTGCTTGCTTCCTTCCTTCTTTCTCCCCCCTTTTTTTTTCCCTTATTGTACTGGCTAAGCCCTCTAGTATGATGTTAAAAAGGAATGCTGCAAGTGGATACCCCTGTCTTGTTACTGATCTTAGGAGGAAAGCGCAATGTCTTTTACTATTTAATATGGTATTAGGCGCCTGGGTGGCTCACTTAAGCGTCTGCCTTCAGCTCAGGTCATGATCCCAGAGTGCTGGGATGGAGCCCCGCATTGGGATCCCAGGGCCCTGGGATGGAGCCCCACATTGGGCTGCCTCCTCGGCAGGAAGCCTGCTTCTCCCTCTCCCATTACCCCTGCTTGTGTTTCTGTTCTCGCTGTCTCTCTCTCTCTGTCAAATAAATAAAATCTTATAATATATATATATATGTAGTCTTATGTAGATTTTTTTGTAGATACTCCATCAGTTTACGTAAGTTCCAGTTCTAGTTTGCTGAGACTTTTTATCATGAATGGATGTTGAATTTTGTTAAATGCCTTTTCTGCATCAGTTGAGATGATCACATGGTTTTTCTTCTTTAGACTGTTGATATAGTGAATTGCATTGATTGACTTTTGATACTGAGCCAGTCTTGCTTTCAGAGGATAAACACCACTTGATCATGATATATTGATATATACATATTGATATATAAAATATATTTTATATATTGCTAGATTTGATTAGGTAATATATTGTTGAGGATTTTTGTGTCTGTGTTCATGAGGGATTACTAGTTTATAGTTTTCTTATGATATCTTGGTCTGATTTTGCTATTAGAACTACTGTGTCCTTAAAGAAGGAGTTGGGTAGCATTCCATTTTCAATTTTTCTGGAAGGGTTTGTGTAGAATTGACATTATTTCAATTTAAATATATAACAAAACTCACCAGTAAGAAAGTCTTCTGGGCCTGGAGTTTTCTAATTTTCTTACCTGTGAGACTATCATGTTATCTATTCTTTTTGAGTGTTAGCTTTGCGGTTTTTATCTTTCAAGGAATGTATCCATTTCATCTATGTTATCAAATGTATGGGCAAAAAAATTTTTGTACTTTTTCCTCCTTATGTTTTTAAAGTCCAAAGAACTAAAGTGATTATTCCTCATTTCATTACTGATATTGGTAATTTGTTTTTTCTCTCTCTTTCCCTCTCTCTCTCTCTCTTTTTTTTGTAGGTTAGTGGTTTACCAATATTAATTGATATTTTCAGAGATCCAGCTTTTGGTTTCATTATTGATTTTCAGAATATATTTTCACTCTATTCAGAATTCTAGGTTGACATACTTTATAACTATCACTCCATTATTTTCTGGGTCTCATAGTTTTTGACAAGTGTAATGTAATTCTTATCTTTTGTCTTCTATATGTAATGGGTCTTTTATTTTCTACCTGCCTCCAAGATTTTATCTTTGCTTTTCAGCAGTTTGAATATATATCTCTCTAGGCATAAGTATGTGGTAGTGTGCGTTGTAGTCTACTTGGGGTTCTTTGAGCTTATATCCTCAGTTTGATTCTTTCATCATTTTTGGAAAATCCTTAGCCATTATCCCTTCAACTATTGCTTCTGTACCATTCTGCACCTCTTCTACTGGATTTCAGTTATGCATGTTAATCCATTTGATATTGTCTCATGGCTCTTAAATACTGTATTGCTGTTTTATTCTTTTCTTTTCTCTTTTTTTTCTTGTAGTTCAGTTTGGAAAATTTCTATCACCCTACTTCTAGGCTTACTTATTCTGTCATTAGCTATATCAGGTCTGCTAATGAGCCCATGAAGGTTTTCTTTATCTCTGTATTGTGCGTGTGTGTGTGTGTGTTTGTATGTATGTTAAAACATTTCCATTTAATTTCTTTTAGTATCTTTCTCTCTGCAAGTTCTCTGTTCATTTATGTTATCCATTTTTTTTTCCAATAGAGCCTTTAACATATTAATCACTTTAAATTATTACTAAATAATAATTCTTTGATGTTATTTTAAATTCTCTGATAATTATACAGGTCATATCTAAGTCTGTTCTATTAACTGCCTTGCTCTTCATGAATCATAATTTCTGATTGAGAGCTAGACACCACATTAGATGAGTTGAGATTGAGATAAATACAATTTATGTCTGGAAATGGGCAGGCCTTATTTTCTAGGCCTTAATGTGGGAGATTAAGTCATTCTTGTCAGGAGTTGAGCTGCATTTGGTTACCCTCCCTGCATTATGAGCTCACACCAATGTAGCATTGCTTTGTCTTTGGTGTGCAGAGGGTTTTTCTCAGTATTCATGTTCCACCCTCCACTTAAGACTTTCCCAATGTATCTGTGCTTCCAAGAGGACCTCTCACTTCATTTTAACCCTCTCCCAACAATGTACTACTATTACTTGTTACTCAGCTTTTGCTAATCTGGTACCAAGGTCAGGGAGGGGGAAAGAAAGGAGACTTTTTTTGTTGTTCTAATTTAGCCTTAGGTCAGTCTTAGCATGGTCTTGTGTCTGTAGTTATAGTTCTCAGCAGTGGGGCTTCCTAAGTCATCTTGTCAACACCTCTCCTCTGGAGTTTTTTGCGGTTTCTTTCCCCCAGCTGAAGTGGGTCTTCACCTGTGTTTTGGATGTGACAGCATTTAAGCTTATTTTAAGTCTTTTGTTTTTTAGGGGAAATAGGAGAAAAAGATCTGGACAGGGTTTATGCCTTTTCCCCCATGGCAGCAGTTCCCCTTCCCCAGGCCCACTCTACTGAGGGGAAGTTTTCTTCCATCTCCTGTCTTGTCCCCAGTATTTCTTGTGACCTTCTGATAGGGTCCTTGGAAAAGACCTTGCCAAGTGGTTGCAAACTCCCTGAGCATCTGCAGCTTCACAGTTCTTTTTTTTTTTTTTAAAGATTTTATTTATTTATTTGAGAGAGAATGAGATAGAGCATGAGAGGGGGAAGAGTCAGAGGGAGAAGCCCAATGAGGGACTCGATCCCGGGACTCCAGGATCATGACCCGAGCCGAAGGCATTCGCCCAGCCACCCAGGTGCCCCTACAGCTTCACAGTTGTATAGTCAGGCTACTTCATACTTGACCTTTAACAATTCGTTTAAAATTTTTCATGCATTCGTCTTCTCCAGTTCTGTGGCAACTCCAGGGCTCTCCCCTATATAAACCAGGGCTCATGACCCTTATCTCCTTGAGGGTGCCTATTTTCCTTATACTTGAGGCCAGTTGATTTCCTTGCAACCTCAGCTCTCTGATAGTTATTTTTTAAGTTATGATTTTATATGTGGAATTTTCTTGCAGTTAGGGTGGGAACCACATCCTGTCCAGATTTTTACATTCTAAGATTAAGTTTGAGGTTCTGCCTACTTTTCTTTTTTTCCTTTTTCAGAAAAAAAAAAAAGTATTTTTTATTCATCTGTATATCTCCCACCCTATCCAGCATGGGGCTAGACACATAATTCCGCCTATTTTTCTTAATCACTAATGCCTCTGCTTGACTACTTCCATAGCATGTTAATTAATCTCACTATTTCTGTTCTGGCCTCCTTCTAATACATTCTCCACTTTGTAGTCAGAAGGATAATTTTTAAAGAGTCCTTGAATGCTGAATTTTCCATGTCACCTTTGCACATGCTATTTTTTTCATCTAGGCCACTCTTTCCTCTACCTCTTCAATTAACATTAGATAACTTCTGTTCATCCAGGAGATTATTTTTCCTCTGAGAAGCCTTCTTTGACAACTCTTCACACTGAGATTATATCAGATTCACTCATATTTTTTCATGATACTGTTTTTTTCTCTTATAATTAAGTAACTGGAATTACTTCTTTACTGTATTTCACTCCTTCTAGAATATAAGCTCCATGAAGGCAGGAATCATTTCTTCCTTGTTCACTAATATATACCAAGGGCTTCAGGTAAAGAAATATTTGTTGAATGAATAAATAGAGCTAGAAAAGATATTACTCATGGTAAACAATGAAGCTAGTGATAGAATTACAGTTTTGTATAAATTTGACAAATCTTTGTCCCTGGCCTCTGTGGAAATTGTAGGAAGTTAACAAATGAACGACTGACCCAGCCTGCTTAGGGATTAAACTAGGAGAAAGGGAGAACCAAAATTAGAGAGTCTTTGGAGATGGATTTGTACTTTTTACTGAAGAGCTCTAGATATGATTACAGTATGACTGTGGAGTGAAGATAGAAATCTGAAGGAAAAATCATTGTTGGTTTGTCAATTTAGTCTTAAAAAAATAAAAATCAGTGTTCACTCCTTAGCATGGAATGAGAAGAAAAAGGTATGAGGACTCGATTAGCAATGTGATTTTTATGAGGTCAATGAAAGACTGCAATTAAGATATGGCAAGGGTGGGGACACCTGGGTGGCACATTCAGTTAAGTGCCCAACTCTTGGTTTCAGCTCAGGTCATGATCTCAGGGTCGTGATATCAAAACCTGTATCAGGCTCTGTACTCAGCATGGAGTCTGCTTGAGATTCTCTCTCCCTCTCCCTCTGCCCCTCCTGCTCGTGTGCGCTCTCTCTCTAAAATAAGTAAATAAATCTTAAAAAAGGAAAGATATGGCAAGGGTGGTATATATAAGTAAATGCTTTAGACCTCCAGTGCCAGAAAAAGTAGAGCAAGATTATTCATGTCTTTTTTAATGATCAAAGAAACATACATAAGTATTAAGAATTTCTCTCCTTTTTAGCCATTGCTTTGTAACAAAGACGTGAAATACTTTTATAACCAACTTGTTCTGATTGCTACCACAAAGTTTAGATTACCAAATAAGTTCTGTCCTCTGTGAGTTCTCACTTTAAAGCAAGCTCTCTTGAAATAATTTTATAATCATCTAGAGTGGGGGGGTCAACAAACTTTTTCTGTAAATGGCCAGAACTACTAATTTCTGCTATTGTAGCATAATAGCAGCTGTAGTCTATAAACAAATGAGTATGACTGTCCTCTGATGAAACTTTATTTATGGAAACTGAAATTTGAATTTCAAAAATGTTCATGTGTCATGACATATTATTCATTTGATTTATTTTTCAACCATTTAAAAATGTAAAAGTCAAAACCATTTTTAGCTCTTGGGTTGTATGAAAACAGATGGTGGGCCAGATTAGACCCACTAGCCATAGTTTGTTGACCCCTGTCCTAGAATTTCAGCTGTTACTCATATACCAGCTTCTCTCCTAAGTTTTATGAGATTTTCAAATATCCACTGAATATCAGGTCAAATTAAATATGACAAAAATGATTTTTTGTCCTGTTTGTCCTATACCTGCTTTTCAGTTTATAGATCTTAGTTAATGAACTTACATCCATTTTATTGACTATGCAGAAAAGGGCTTAGGACTGTTCTCCTTAGATAGGCCTTCTCACAAGGGTGACTCTTGGCTGGCATCTGGGAACTTGGATTTCAGGAGTGTTCCCACTGTTCCCTAACTGATGAGGGTAGTTTACTGTGCCTAAATGGTTTGCACAAGCAGTGTGGTATTTGCTAAACACCTACTTGCTTTCTGGGAGTCTAGAATTTTAGTTTGTGCTGGCAGAGGATTCCTATGTGACCAGCCCCCAATAAAAACCTTGGGCACTGAGTCTCAGCCTCAATTCAGTGCTGAAGCACATCCTGTGTGACCATGGAGAGAGGATTCTAGGAAGCTTACACCTCTGGACTTTGCCTCCATGTGCCTTTTCCCTTTTCTGATTTTGCTTTGTATCCTTTCATCATAATAAATCACAGTTATGAAAATGACTACAGGCGGAGTCCTTCTAGCAAATTACTGAACCTTGGGGTCCTGGGGAACCCCAACACATTGACGAAGCCAGAAACCTGAAAGTCATCTTCAAGTGCTTTCTCTTCACTTCTCATTCAGATGCTCTGACCATATCTCCTTAACATCTCTCGATTATTTCCTCTTCAACCTCTTTATCCTTTCTTTGATTCAGACCCTAATCACATATACCTGTCTAATTCAAGATATTCTTAAGTACCTACTTTAGATCTCTGCCTATTCGTCTTTCCTTATACAATGCCCCCTTATTAATTTGTTTGTGTCCTATCCTTTGCATGCATATATTTATATATGTCTGTATGTATTGATATATTTATCTTTATGCTACTCATTTGACCACATCACCATCTGGACTTAAAACCATTCAGGCATTCTTCCAAGAGCATTAAAAGCTTTTTGTGATTTGTCCAATATCTGTTTAGTAGGCTCCTGCCACTCTCCAACTTATACTTTATCCTATGTCCATACCAAAGTATTTGCAGTGCCCCAGACAAGCTCTTTTATGCCTAAGTGCCTATCCACTGGCTTTTTCTTCAGTTGTCATTGCCTTTCTTAACCAGAGATTAAATTATTACACATTTTAAAAAACTTTGTTCCTAATTTGAAATCTTTCCTGTTCTTCTAAGTAACTTAGTAGTTACTTCCATGTTGCTTCCAGAGGACTTTGTGCATTCCATTTTTATTACATTGCATTTTAGTTATTTATTCTATTTCTCTGCTCTCTTTTTAGATTGTGGAATCCTTACAGGCCAAGATAAGATCTTGTTTGAGCTAGCACAGGGCCTGGCCCTTAGTAGGTGGCATTCAATAATGTGTGTTTTGAGAACCTGATGTAATTTGTCTTCCAGTTGACACTGTTAAGCTGAGGAAGGAAGAGATGATGTGGAAATATGTATTTTTCTCTTTAAAAGTTTGATTTTAGAGAAGTTTATAGATTAAAATGAGAGTAAATAGATTAACACATAAAATAGATATAGATGGGGTAGAAAAATAATGAAAAAATTACTTGTAATCTTTTTTTTGTCTTATTGTACAACAGAACCTCACTGCATTTGTATTATTATATTACATAGGTGGAAATGGATATCGTTGAAAAACTGGTAAAAATGATACCTTGTGAACATGAAGATCTGCTGAATATCACCCTCCGACTTTTACTAAACTTATCATTTGACACAGGACTGAGGAATAAGATGGTACAAGTTGGACTGCTTCCCAAACTCACTGCACTCCTAGGTATTTCTTTTAAAAATTATTGATAGTGTTACTTCGAATTTCCAACACCATTGGAAAATTGAGGTGTGTGTTGAAGTCTACTGAGCAAAGATCATTATGTATATGTTCTTTGATTGTGAACTTAATACCTAAAATAAGCTGAATGAGTGAAAAATGATGTGTGCCAGGATTTCCAATGTGCCATAGAATGACATGGAATAGAAACTTTTAACTCTGACTTCATTTACCCATATGAAAGTGAAACTGAAGTGAAAATATAAAAGTACTACCGAGGAAGCAAGAAGGAAAAATTATTTTCTCTTCAACAGTTTTTTAAAAAGCTGGTATTATTTAGGTTCTTATATTCTGCCATACTTTTAAAATCTTGCTTTTGAACACACATATTGCCACATCCTTTTTGTCATTAAGTACAAAAGGGAAATTTTCCTGAGCTAGAAAATATTGTATTGACAGATTCAGTTAATAATACATTGTTTTCTTTTAGCTGTTAGCACAATATTTATATAGCAAGGATGGATTCAAGAGTGAACTCTTGTGTTCATACTTCATGCTTCTTGGAAGAATATAAAAAAAATCCTTTTATGATCTGTTCAATGTCTGTCTTTATAGGCACCTGCTACTCCCCAACATATACTTTATACTTATGTTTATACTGAACATATACTACACTGTAAACAGTTCCCTAAATGAGTTCTTTTATGTCTATATGTCTGTCTACCTGCTTTTTTGCTCTACATGGAATGCCATTGTTCTTTTTTTTTAATCAGAAAGCAAATTCTTACTCATCTTTTTAAGACTGTTCCTTTGTTTCAGTACTGCAGTTTCATTCTTTTTTTTTTTTTTTGTAGCTTTCTCTCTGTTATCAAATATTTTTTTAACAGTTACCAATAGCAGTGGAGTAGTAGGAAATGATTTAACATTAAGTTTATTCTTGAGACGCCTGGGTGGCTCAGTCGTTTAAGCATCTGCCTTCAGCTCAGGTCATTGATCTCCAGGTCCTGGGATTGCACCCAGGCCTTGGTCTTCCTAGTCAGTGGGAAGTCTGCTTGTCACTTTCCCTCTCTCTACCTCTCCCCCACCCACTCATGCCCTCTCTCTTTCTCAAATAAATACATAAAATCTTTTTTAAAAACTAAGTTTATTCTTAGCTATATAATATCTATGGACACAATCTGTCATTGATATCAGTATTTTCTTTATAATATTCGTATTAATGTTTATTGGATGTTTACTGTGCCAGTCATTTTGTTGTGTGCTTTATTTATGTTATCTCATGGAAAAACTATCTGAGATCTTTACTCAGGTTTATACAACTGATAAAAGGCAAAGCTCACATTCAAACTCAGTTGTATCTGCTGCCAAAATTGGATTTATTAACTACTATATTAAACTACACTGTATAGCTATATTAAGTAGGCCATGATTAAGTAGAGTAGGCAGAGCTATAATTTAAAAATCTAGTTCTCCAACTCCCCTTAAAATAAAGGAAGTTTCTTTTTTTTTTTTTTAAAGATTTTATTTATTTGACAGAGAGAGACACAGTGAGAGAGGGAACACAAGCAGGGGGAGTGGGAGAGGGAGAAGCAGGCTTCCGGTGGAGCAGGGAGCCTGATGCAGGGCTTTATCTCAGGACTCTGGGACCATGACCTGAGCCGAAGGCAGACGCTTAATGACTGAGCCACCCAGGTGCCCCCAAATAAAGGAAGTTTTAAGGAAACTTATTTCTTACTCCTTTTCTCAGAATAGGAAAACCTTTCATCAGTCAATCCAAGAACATTTGGCCCATTGGCCAGTCCACAAATATTGTGTAGGACTTTTGTTATACATTGTAGAAGAAATTCTATTGAGGAGCACTTTCAAAAATTGCTTTTGTGGAACCAAAAACAAGGAAACAGAAAACTTTAAAAGCAGAATTGATGGGGCTTTGAATTTAATTCATGTGATCCTTTATTTATCATAAATCTGGCAGAATTATGTATCAAACATTAGGTCATATTCTCAGTGTGTGCAGATGAATAAGTTATACTTCTTGTCTTGTCTTGAAGGACTTCATAGACTATTTGGTTTATTCAGTATCCAGTGACCTACTTCTATAAAACAAATGATTTAAAAGAGATTTTGGGGAAATGACTTACAGGATACCCAGTCCATATTTTAACAAATAGTAAGTTTTGTGACATAAGATATAATATTTCATATATAAAATATTTCTTTCTTCTGGAGCTCAATTTCTAGAGTCAGACTGTCTTATTAGAATTATGACTGTTTTTACTTCTAACTATGTTATGTTGGGAAAGTTACCCAAACTCTGATTCAGTTTTCTCATCTCTAAAATCGAGATAATAATTATAACCAACTTAAAGTTCTTTTGAAGATTAAATGAGGTATTGCATAGAGTGTTTAGAATAGTACCTGGCACATAGTATTTTCTTAATAAATATTAGCTATAATCATTTTTAACCACCATCATCATCATTACTTGATCACAGTGGACATTCTATAAGTGTTGCTGACTTAGTTTTCTCTGAGTACAAATACCCTTCTCATAGATATTAAATCTTTATTGACAAACTAGGTAGCTTATTTATTTTTACTTTCCTGCGATGTGTGTGCAGTTTGATTCAATTTTAATTCAGTAAAATGTTGAAAATCTATGGCAAAGCACAGTGCTAAGCACTATAGGGAAATATGTTTCAATCTGTGGACATATAGAGATTCAAAAGAGAATGCTCCCTTATTGGTACTTCACAGGCAGAGTGCGATTTGAGATGGACATTGACAGATGTGTCCCTTTAACAAGGTGATCTTTATAAAGAAGAAAAATAGAGGCTGTAGAAAGTATTTCAGGTAAAGTGATCGACATTATCTAAGGCATAGGTGGTGCTAGGTCAGTATGAGGAAAAACAGCTAGGAAGATAGTGGGAGATAACCTTGAAAATAAATGGGGTTTATTCTCTTATGTGGTATTATGAAGATTAAGGCTATGCTAATAAATTATACTTAATTTAGTTGATGGTGGGAATCATTGCAGGTTTTTGAGCTAGTTGGATCACAGAGTACTGCTCTAGAGAAATTAATTTGACATTATTCTGTTGGAGGGACTAGAACTAGAGTCTAAAGATGAGAATCACAGTCTGTTGTAACAGCAAGACCAAAAGTACAGAAAACATGGAGTAGAGAAGAGGTAGTATATCAGGCATGAGGCAAAAGAGGTACATATTACTGAAAGACTTAATATGACATGCTTACTTTTCAAATGTGGGTAATGATAGAGAAAGAACTCATAAAACCCAATGATGGTTAGAATGCTAGTGCCAGGAAGAGAAAGACAGAGTTGTGAAAGAAGTCGTTGGAGGGAGTCAGCAATAGATTCAGTTTGAGACATTTTGGAGACACAAAGATGTTCAGTGAGCAGATAGAAACATAGGTCTAGAGCTCAGGAGAGGTAAGGGTTAAAAAAGAAAAACTTGTCTGATAGAATAAAAGTGGAAAGAGGAAACTATTAAAGGAGACATTCAGAGAAATGTGTTTATTTTTCAGCAAATACATTAAAAATACATCAAGTTTAGGCCATTACTGAGAAGCAGTGATGACCTTGGAATCTTCTTATGGTAGAGATGAGAGAGCTACTGAAAAGTGTTCAGCTCATTGGAGTCGTTCTTTCAAAGTGTTGCTTCGTTATTTTCTTAGAAGTATAAATTCCTATGGCATCAGATTTTACTACACCAAGGAAAGTAAAAAACTAGTATTATTCAGATCTTACATTACATAGTATAAATGGATGATCTGAGAAGTTTTTACCTCTGTTCTTGGCTGATCTGTAAAAACTGATGGAAAGCAAAATGATTCTGTGGAGCTGTTGTTTATGGTTAGCTTACCGTAGTAACTTCTTAGCTTATTTTTCTATGGGAAATAAAACAGATGGTGGCTAAATTAAATGCTCCTCACAAAAATATCCACAAAAATTTTCTTGGAGAATGAATTGAAAAAAATATGGCAAGGTGTTGTGATTTGAATAATTATTAATAGCAAAGAGAAGTTGGTATTGACTCAGTCTTTTTGCCATATGAGGAACCAATATCATTTATTAACTCATGACAACGTTGATCTATCTGAACACTAATAAGAAGGCTCTAATATCATTCTGTTTAGGGGAAGAGTCAGTATGTCTAGTCTTTTTTTTTCCCTTCGTCATTGCTCACAAGTCATTAAATTTTAAAGAAATTTCTTTTTTTTCAAATGCTCATATGCCTTTTGCTTAATAACTTTCTTTGGTTCCACCTTTTCAGTCCACTTGCATGTCATGGAAGCAATGGCAACCATACAAAATAAATAAAAGAGAGTATCTAGTGATACTAGAGGATCAAGGAAAGGGAGAAAATGTACATATTGAAGAAAAATTCAAATATACTAGAGAACAGTGCCTTCAACTTCTATAAAATGCTTCAAAATGTCTATAAGAATTTACAAATATCTACAGGCTTACATTTATTTACTTATGTCACATTCTTTTAATTTAATTATTTTAAAGGCACTATTTCCTACTCTTTTTTATTTAAATTATGAGTTAAATAAGCTTCTGTAGGCCTTTTATAAGGTGAGCCTATGGAAAAAAATGTTCCAAATTCCAAGTAACTGATTTCAATATGAATTTTTAGAACTTAACCATTTTGTAAACTTTACAATTGTTTGTATTTATCATGACCCAAAAATGGCCCTTTTATTCATCACTTCCCAGGAAAAACTTATCAAATTTACTAGTGGAAGACAAGGCTATGATTGTTAATAAACAACCTTAAGATCTCGGTAGCTTAAAACACATCAAAGGTTTACTTCTTGCTCATGTTATATATCCATAATGAGTGAGTAGAAAGTGTTGGTCCATGTGAGCATCCGTCAGAGACCAAGACTAACAGAACCTCCACATGGCACCAGGGAAGGAGGAAAGAGAAAATGGAGATTGGCAAACTTCTCTTGAAGGCTTCCACTCTGAAATGACAAATACAATTTTTGTTTATATGTCCATTGATCACAGCAAGTCATATGGCCATGCCAAACATTAAGGGGATGGGTAAATGCTTGGAAGGATTAGAACTGGAATGCTGGTGAGCAAGCAACCTAACAATCCTGAAAGGTATTTTCCAGTTTTTCTGGATTTTTATTTTTTAATAATTTTTTATTGTTATGTTAATCACCATACATTACATCATTAGTTTTTGATGTAGTGTTCCATGATTCAGTGTTTGTGCATAACACCCAGTGCTCCACACAGAATGTGCCCTCTTTAATACCCATCACCAGGCTAACCCATCCCCCCACCCCCCTCAGAACCCTCAGTTTGTTTTTCAGAGTCCATCATCTCTAAAGGTTCGTCTCCCCCTCTGACTTACTCCCCTTCATTCTTCCCCTCCTGCTATCTTCTTCTTCTTTTTTTTTCTTAACATAGCATTTCAAACAAGCATTGTTTCAGAAGTACAGATCCGTGATTCATCAGTCTTGTACAATTCACAGTGCTCACCATAGCACATACCCTCCCCAATGTCTATCACCCAGCCACCCCATCCCTCCCACCCCCCACCACTCCAGCAACCCTCAGTTTGTTTCCTAAGATTAAGAATTCCTCATATCAGTGAGGTCATATGATACATGTCTTTCTCTGATTGACTTATTTCACTCAGCATAACACCCTCCAGTTCCATCCACATCGTTGCAACTGGCAGGAGCTCATTCCTTTTGATGGCTGCATAATATTCCATTGTGTATATATACCACATCTTCTTTATCCATTCATCTGTCGATGGACATCTTGGCTCTTTCCACAGTTTGGCTATTGTGGACATTGCTGCTATAAACATTGGGGTGCACATACCCCTTCGGATCCCTACATTTGTATCTTTGGGGTAAATACCCAGTAGGGCAGTTGCTGGATCGTATGGTGGCTCTATTTTCAACTGTTTGAGGAACCTCCATACCGTTTTCCAGAGGGGTTGCACCAGCTTGCGTTCCCACCAACAGTGTAGGAGGGTTCCCCTTTCTCCACATCCCCGCCAACATCTGTCATTTCCTGACTTGTTAATTTTAGCCATTCTGACGGGTGTGAGGTGGTATCTCATTGAGGTTTTGATTTGGATTTCTCTGATGCAGAGCAATGTAGCACTTTTTCATGTGTCTGTTGGCCATTTGGATGTCTTCTTTGGAAAAATGTCTGTTCATGTCTTCTGCCCATTTCTTGATTGGATTATTTGTTCTTTGGGTGTTGAGTTTGATAAGTTCTTTATAGATTTTGGATACTAGCCCTTTATCTGATATATCATTTGCAAATATTTTCTCCCATTCTGTCGGTTGTCTTTTGGTTTAGTGGACTGTTTCTTTTGCTGTGCAAAAGCTTTTTATCTTGTTGAAATCCCAGGAGTTCATTTTTGCTCTGGCTTCCCTTGCCTTTGGCGATGTTTCTAGGAAGAAGTTGCTGTGGCTGAGGTCGAAGAGGTTGCCGCCTGTGTTCTCCTTTAGGATTTTGATGGACTCCTGTCGCACATTTAGGTCTTTCAACCATTTGGAGTCTATTTTTGTGTGTGGTGTAAGGAAATGGTCCAGTTTCATTCTTCTGCATGTGGCTGTCCAATTTTCCCAACACCATTTGTTGAAGAGACTGTCTTTTTTCCATTGGACATTCTTTCCTGCTTTGTCAAAGATGAGTTGACCATAGAGTTGAGGGTCCATTTCTGGGCTCTCGATTCTGTTCCATTGATCTATGTGTCTGTTTTTGTGTCAGTACCATACTGTCTTGATGATGACAGCTTTGTAATAGAGCTGGAAGTCCGGAATTGTGATGCCGCCAGCTTTGCTTTTCTTTTTCAACATTCCTCTGGCTATTCGGGGTCTCTTCTGGTTCCATACAAATTTTAGGATTATTTGTTCCATTTCTTTGAAAAAGGTGGATGGTATTTTGATGGGGATTGCATTGACTGTGTAGATTGCTCTAGGTAGCACTGACATCTTCACAATGTGTGTTCTTCCAATCCATGAGCATGGAACGTTTTTCCATTTCTTTGTGTCTTCTTCAATTTCTTTCATGAGTATTTTATAGTTTTCTGAGTACAGATCCTTTGCCTCTTTGGTTAGATTTATTCCTAGGTATCTTATGGTTTTGAGTGCAATTGTAAATGGGATCAACTCCTTGATTTGTCTCTCTTCTGTCTTGTTGTTGGTGTATAGGAATGCCACTGATTTCTGTGCATTGATTTTATATCCTGCTACTTGACTGAATTCCTGTATGAGTTCTAGCAGTTTTGGGGTGGAGTCTTTGGGTTTTCCACATACGGTATCATATCATCTGCAAAGAGTGAGAGTTTGACTTCCTCTTTGCCGATTTGGATGCCTTTCATTTCTTTTTATTGTCTGATTGCTGTGACTAGGACTTCTAATACTATGTTGAATAGCAGTGGTGAGAGTGGACATCCCTGCCGCGTTCCTGACCTTAGGGGAAAAACTCTCAGTTTTTCCCCATGGAGAATGATATTCGCTGTAGGTTTTTCATAGATGGCTTTTATGATATTGAGGTATGTACCCTCTATGCCTATACTCTGAAGAGTTTTGATCAAGAAAGGATGCTGTACTTTGTCAAATGCTTTTTCTGCATCTTTTGAGAGGATCATATGACTCTTGTTCTTTCTTTTGTTAATGTATTGTATCACGTTGATTGATTTGCGGATGTTGAACCAGCCTTGCAGCCCAGGTATAAATCCCACTTGGTCATGGTGAATAATTCTTTTAATGTACTGTTGGATCCTATTGGCTAGTATTTTGGTGAGAATGTTTGCATCCATGTTCGTCAAGGATATTGGTCTGTAATTCTCCTTTTGGATGGGGTCTTTGTCTGGTTTTGGGGTCAAGGTAATGGTGGCCTCATAAAATGAGTTTGGAAGTTTTCCTTCCATTTCTATTTTTTGGAACAGTTTCAGGAGAATAGGTATTAATTCTTCTTTAAATGTCTGGTAGAATTCCCCTGGAAGCCATCTGGCCCCAGGCTTTTGTTTCTTGGGAGATTTTTGATGACTGCTTCAATTTCCTTAGTGGTTATAGGTCTGTTCAGGTTTTCTATTTCTTCCTGGTTCAATTTTGGTAGTTGATACATCTCTAGGAATGCACCCATTTCTTCCAGGTTATCTAATTTGCTGGCATAGAGTTGCTCATAATATGTTCTTATAATTGTTTGTATTTCTTTGGTGTTGGTTGTGATCTCTCCTCTTTCATTCATGATTTTGTTGATTTGGGTCCTTTCTCTTTTCTTTTTGATAAGTCTGGCCAGGGGTTTATCAATCTTGTGAATTCTTTCAAAGAACCAGCTCCTAGTTTCGTTGATCTGTTCTACTGTTCTTTTGGTTTCTATTTCGTTGATTTCTGCTCTGATCTTTATGATTTCTCTTCTCCTGCTGGGTTTAGGCTTTATTTGTTGTTCTTTCTCCAGCTCCTTTAGGTGTAGGGTCAGGTTGTGTATTTGAGACCCTCTTGTTTCTTGAGAAAGGCTTGTATTGCTATATACTTTCCTCTCAGGACTGCCTTTGCTGCATCCCAAAGATTTTGAACAGTTGTGTTTTCATTTTCATTGGTTTCCATGAATTTTTTAATTCTTCTTTAATTTCCTGGTTGACCCATTCATTCTTTAGTAGGATGCTTTTAGCCTCCATGTATTTGAGTTCTTTCTGACTTTCCTCTTGTATTGAGTTCTAGTTTCAAAGCATTGTGGTCTGAAAATATGCAGGGAATAATCCCAATCTTTTGGTACCAGTTGAGACCTGATTTGGGACCTAGGATGTGATCAATTCTGGAGAATGTTTGATGGGCAGTAGAGAAGAATGTGTATTCCGTTGCTTTGGGATGGAATGTTCTGAATATGTCTGTGAAGTCCATTTGGTCCAGTGTGTCATTTAAAGTCTTTATTTCCTTGTTGATCTTTTGCTTAGTAGATCTGTCCATTTCAGTTAGGGGCGTGTTAAAGTCCCCCACTATTATTGTATTGTTGTCAATGTGTTTCTTTGCTTTTGTTATTAATTGTCTTATATAATTGGCTGCTCCCACGTTAGGGGCATAGATCAGAAAGGAACACAGACAATATACAGTCACAGTCACCTTACAGGCAATACAATGGCACTAAATTCATACCTTTCAATAGTTACCCTGAATGTAAATGGGCTCAATGCCCCAATCAAAAGACACAGGCTATCAGATTGGATTAAAAAATAAGACCCATCAATATGCTGTCTGCAAGAGACTCATTTTAGACCCAAAGACACCCCCAGATTGAAAGTGAGGGGGTGGAAAACCATTCACTATGCTAATGGACACCAAAAGAAAGCTGGGGTGGCAATCCTTATATCAGACAAATTAGATTTATAAACAAAGACTGTAATAAGAGATGAAGAAGGACACTATATCCTACTTAAAGGGTCTATCCAACAAGAAGATCTAAGAGTTGTAAATATCAATGCCCCTAACATGGGAGCAGCCAATTATATGGATTTTTATTTTTTTAAAAGATTTTTATTTTTAAGTAATCTCTACACGTACTGTGAGGTTTGAACTCACAACCCCGAGATCAAGAGTCACACACTCTACTGACTGAGCCAGCAAGGTGCCCCTGAATTTTATTTTAGCTGGGTTTCCAGGATTACTAGAAGCTCTTAAAAAATACATCCTGAAACATTATAGCAATACTACCATATATAGTATATCTACAACTGTAGTAGCACAGAGCACATTGATTAAAAGCTAGAATTCTGGAGCCAGACTATATGACTTTGAATACTGGCTTCATCAGTTATTAGCTATGTGCTGTTGTACAAATTATTTAACCTATATGTGAATTTTCTCATCTTCAGTATATAGAAAATAGTGCATATTAATAGTGAAGGGTTAAATCAGAGTACAGTAAGTGTTAAGAAATTATAAACATGAGAAATTATATAGAATACAACCGTAGCTATCCAGGAATGGGTCTTTTTGATAGGTAAGTTTTCTTGGCTTATACCATTAAGAGTATTTAATCATTTTATATAAAGGTCTTTAAAATTGATTACATCTTTCTTTTCATTTTTCTTAAATGTACTTTAATATCATAAATGTAATTTAAATTTTATTGAGAAGTATAGTGTAGGCGAATACCATGGGCTTTGGAGCCAGAGTACCTGGGTTTAACTGCTTTTATGACTATTAGTTGTGACTGTTTTTTAAATCATTGATTCGAGTTTATAATTTTGAAGATAATTTATTATTCAGGAGTATAAATATTACTGTGCTTAAGTATTTCCCCTTGCTAAATGGTCCCAAAAATCCATGTATTTTTAATTTTTATATACAGGTTTTCTCTTTTCCCCTCTTATTTTTAGCTGTCGCTTCTCATTTCTTCTGTACCAGCAGCAGTTCTATAGCAGCAATTTTCCTCTCCTCTAATGATGTATTTCTAATCTCCTGTGGTCTTGGAAACTGACAACTGAGCTTATTTGAACTGTATATTTTGTTAAAAATGAATTCCAAATGAATGCCCATAGGGTTTTCTTCCCAGTTACATACTCCTCCTAGTAAGTTTTATTGCATGGACTTTGGAACATTTCTTTTAACTGTGAAGAAACCTATTTTGCTTGATTGTTCTCTCTGTTGTGTCCAAAGAAATTGCATTTAATGTATAAATGATTTCCTGATAAATAATTAATAATAGAATAGTCATCTTTACCCTTGTTAATGTATACGTTCATTACTTGTGTGGAAAATTAAATTAACTCCTAACACGATAAACTAGACTTCTCAATTGAGTAATTTAGTGATTTATTTAATATTTCTGGTCTTTTTCCACTACAATTATATAGAAGTTGTAGTAAGGAAGCATTACAGAGTGTATAGATTTAAAGGGATAGGATATAATTAGTATAGAGCAGACTTTCAAACATCTTTTATCTGAATCTGTAATAAAGTATAGTTTATGCTACAATCTAGTACTCACATGTGTAATGTGATATGAATGTGTATATATCCATATGTGCATATTAATATACATTATATTTTATATATTACAGATTTTAACATATTAATTTTTTGAACATTCACAAAGCAGTATTTACCATTTCTATGTGTAATGAACTGTATTTTCTATTATCTTCCATTCTTTTTTTATTCTACTTATGACTTACTCATTGATTTTATGTTCTCTGATTGATTTGACATTCATTTGAAAACATTGAACTAAGAGAAAGTGATTAAACTTCTTTCCCATCAAATCTTCAAGAATATCAATCACTGTCTCTGCTGGATTTTTTATGTGTTATACAGTAGATAATCTCAATATTTCTAGGTTATTCTTGGCAAGTAGTGATTGAAGTGATTCCATGGAAATGAAATGTTTTTTAAATGGAAAAAAACTTTTGTAAATCAAATATTTGAAGAATTTGGGGTACATTTTCTTCTTTGTAGTCATGGAGAAGGAATTAAAGACCATAGAGTAGAATATGAGTAGTCAGTTTGTTTTGTTTTTTTAGAAAGCAATTCAATTGAATATATATTCAACTTGATGACTGAATTAAAGAATTGCCTATTTTATATATAGAAATTGCTTATTTTTTTAAAGATGCAAAAAATGTAAAACTACTTTTGTAGGGCTATACATGTGGTAGAACTTTTTGGAAGTGATTTTTAAGGGATGCTGTTTCAACTGGAAGTCCTATTAGATTTTAAGTAGGTTTTCTTTATTATTATTTGGGGACTGCATAATTGAAAAATCTTTTTATACCTAATGAGAGATTATTTTAACTAGAGTACAATGAATCGTGAATCTTTCAGGTTCTAATAAAGTTGCACTATCTGAACACTTAATCCCCTTCTTGCATATCCTGAAACATTTAACTAGTACATTGTGACCCCTGCTGTTGTGAGAATTGCCAAATAACTGGAAAAAAATATGTAATTGAGGAAGATTGTGTGATTTGAATTATTATTAAAGGCAGAGGAGAAGTTTTGTTGTAATTCAGCTTTTTTGCCATGTGAGGCTCTAAGTGAAAGGTAATTCAGTAGAACCAAAAATTATTTCATTTAGGTATTTTGAATTTAGCTTTTTCTTTGACATTAGGGATGCATAAAGAGATTAATTCAGAATTTTTGAAATCATTACTTAAAATTTTCTTTCTGCACTTACCCTGAAATTTGTTTAAATAGTTTTGATCTTTTCCTAGGCACTGAGAAGGAAGGCATTAAGTCCCAAAATGTTTCAGAAATTTTATTTGTATCCATGAGAAATCTTGTATCTAAATATTCCTTTATTTTGCTTTTCTTAAATACCACCAAAATTACTCAATTCTTACTTCATTTTTGATATGTTACTTTCCTAAGATTTCATAAGAATCCTAAACTTACCTCTGCTTATTAGTTCAGTATCAATTATAAATCTTTTCAGTTCTATTTATCCCCACACTTGACACATAATTTCTTATGCCTACTAACTTTGTTACCATCTGGGAGACCTATCATAGCCAATGGTTTCAGCAAATGTAATTATATGAAAATTGAATTGGACCTAAAAAGTTTGGCTTTATTTATCCAATTGTTAGTTTAGTCAGGTTTTTTATGATACTGAATTAATGTTTTTAAGTGTTTAAAGATTTTTTTTAGCTCATCTAAGAATCAAGTCATTAAAAAAAAAATTCCCTGACATAAATCCTTAAGCCATTTGGCTTTGATGTGTCTCAAGAGTGCTTCCTTATTATGTCAGAATATCCTGGGTTGGGAGATGACAAGGAAATTCTTTGTCATAGTGTGTTCTTCGGTTTCCTGGAAAATGCACTGATAATGTTTCAAAAATAACTTGAAAACTAAATTTTCTTAGCTTTTTGTCTGATGCACCAGGCAAATGTTCTTGCACCCCTCAGTTGCTTTGGCTTGGATGTTTCTAAGCTAGTTTTGTTTGATGTGCTTGGAGATGATGTTAGTACAGAAGCAAGCATAAATTCACAACCAAAGTGTATTCTTTGGAAGAGCCTAGATCATAATGACATAGTTCGTGCATGAAGCTTAAACATCACGTAATGGCAGGGACAGTGTATTACAGAATGCATAATCAATAATTTTTTAAAAAACCACCCGGTTTCACTGGTGAACTCTTTTGAACAATTTTGAGTTTATTTACAGTATTCTTTCTCCTGTGTGAATGATACTGATATGAATTTTAAATTGAGTAATGTTCTGAGTTTTCATGTCAGCTTTTCAGTTTTTCAGTTTATTTTCAAAGGAATTTAAATTCAAGGGAATAAACCTTATAAAATTTGCAGGTCTTATCTTACATATATGAATTTTTGCAGTGTTAAAACAAAAATGGAATAGGCACAGCCAGCCTAATGGTTAAACAGATTAGATAGCTACCTGTAAATTATAGGTAATCACCACTTTCCACAATTTCTCCACTATTTTGTAAGTTTTCTTTGTTTATTAGGAGACTGTAGGAATTCAATGGTTAGAGCATCGGTTTTCAAATTTTTGGTCTTAGGACCCCTTTAACACTCTTAAAATTTATCAAGGAACCCCAAGGAGCTTTTTGTTTATGAGGGGTTATATCTATGGATATTTATTGTATTCATGATTAAAATTGAGAAAAATTTTAAATATTCATTTTAAAATAACCTGCTACATGTTAACATAAATATTTTATGAAAAACAACTCTTTCCAAAACAAAAAATTAGTGACAATTAGTGATTTACCTTTTGCAAATTTCTTTAAAGTAGGCTTAATAGACACCACCTGGCTCTCCTAGCACCCTCAACAATCTGTTGTGACAGTATATTTTGTATATGTCTTATGTAGCCTCTTAAAGGAGAATAAGAATTTTAAAAAAGAAAGTAATATATTAATATTATTATAAAAATGGTGTGACTTTGTGTATCCCCGTTAGGGGTCCTTAGACTACACTTTTGAAATCAGTGAATTAGAGCATTCCTTTAAAGCTTTTAATTCCTATTAAATGCAAACACTCCTGACTGTAATAATATACCAGGAGTCTCAAATTAGCAGCTTAAATCCAGCTAGAAGGCATGTTTGGTTTACCAAAATACAGTTGCTTAATTTTATATTGGATTCCTAGGTATGACCTAAACTCTCCCATTCCCTAAGATAAACCTTATTTTCTCTTAGACATTTAATTATATTTCCTGTCTTGCCTTTTAGACATCTTGAGTGTTCAACCACTCACATCTTAGAATCAATTTTATCAATTTCTTTGGCACTTTCTGAGGGAGGATGGGGGATGTGTGACATGCTGTAGGAGGATGGAGATGGAAGACCCTGAGCACAGAAGGACAACAGCATGCAGTATAGTCTGGATAATGCACCAATGCTAGACTTCTCATGCTGCCCAGCAATCATACTACATCTTCTTTATCTGGTCATTCTCCCACTCTCCTAAGTGAGAATTTCATTCCTATACCTTCTCATAAATCTAACACCTCATCCTCATCCTCGGATCACTACCTTGTTTTGCATCCTATTTCACTGAGGAAGTAGAAGCAGTTAGAACTTCCATGAGTTCCTATTGCAACACTTACCCCTACTACCTCTGTCTGTGTACTTTGCTTCCCTCGCATTATTCTGGATGAACTTGCTCCTGCTCTTCCCATAGGTCAACATTCCCTCTCCATCCCATTCCCTGTCACCTACTTAAGGTTCTTGCTGCAGCAGTTCTCCTCTCCTGCATTAATTTTTCCCTCTCTAGAAGATCATTCCATCAACATACAAATATGCTGTTATTTATTCCATCTTAAAAAAGATTCTTCTTGACTCTCACGTCACTCTTTTACCTTCCAATTATTATCCCATTTCTTTTCTTCACATTGTTACAGAATGCCTCAGGAATTATGGTCATTTCCTGCCTCCCAGTTTCTCTCTTCCTTTTTGCATACATTCATATCCTTTCTTATCTGCTCTCTGTTCTTTTTGCCCCACCCCTCTTTCTCCTCTTTTCTGTCTCCCCTCTCTCAATTCCCCTCCTCACTGTTCTACACTCTTCTTAACCTTTTCCAGTTAGGCTTTCACATATATGCCCCATCACAATACTCTGGTCAAGTTCCAATGCTAAATCCAATGGTCAGTTCCCAGAATTCATAGTACTCAACCTATGAACAGCACTTGATACAGTTTCTCTCCTCATCTTTTTTCATTGATTTTCCAGGACACAATACTCTTCTGGTTTTCTTCCTGAGTACCCAGTCCTTTTCAGTTTCCTTTTCTTTTGCCACCTTTTCTCCCCAGTCTCTAAGCATCAGAACACCTTCCAGGGCTTAGTCCTTAGAATTTTTCTCTATCTGTACTTACTCTCTTGGTTACTTCATCCATTCTATTTAAATACTCTGCCTATACTGATGACTCCAGAATATAGAAAGATAATTTCAGCCTCTTCTCTGATTTCCTTATTCCAAACATTACCACTTGGATGCCTTATTAGTGTGTGAGATTTGATATGTTCAAAATTAAGCTTCTGTTACACTCCAGCCCCAATCCTTATGCTTTCACAGTCTTTTCTATCTCCATAAATGGCAACTTTCTCTTTCTAATTAATTGACCCAAACTGGGGAATTTCTCCTTGTTTTCTGTTTTTCCCTCCTACCCTGCATCCAATGTGTCTGTGCAGTCAGCTGTCTTCAAAATATAGCTGCTACCACCCTGCTCCTAGACATCATCTTCTCTTTCTTGGTTTAATACAGTGTCATCCTAACTGGTCTTTGCGCTTCTACCCTTGCCCCACATTCTCTTCTTAACACAGCACACAGAGCGATTGCATTAAAATTTGAGTCAAATCATGGCATTCCTCTGCTCAAAAATCTTTAATGACTTCCTATCTCAGAGGAAGAACCAAAGTCCTTATAATGGCCTACAAGTGTTTATATGTTCTCTCCTAGCTCCTTACTTCTGTAACTACATCTCCTAGCACTCTCTTTTTTGTTCTTTCTACTGAAAGCACATTAGCCTCCTTGCTAATCCTTGACCCCAATAGTGACACTCCTACCCCAGGACTTCTGTACTGCCTGTTCCTTCTGACTAGCATGTCTTTCCTAATTTTTTGCATGGTCCATTCCCTCATGAAAGGGCTTTGCTCTCAGGTTATCCTATTTAAAATTTCATCCTTCAGCTTCTGATGCTCTCTTTTTCCTTTTTCCTTGTATTTTTCTCCAAAGCAGTTACTCACCACATGATCTATCTTTCATGTAATTATTTTGTTTATTGTCTTCACCATACACCATCACCACCATTCCCAGCAGGCCCCAAAGACTATAAGCTCCATGAAAATGTGGATTTGTATCACTCTTACTCACTCCTATATTTCCAGTACCTACAACAATGCCTAGCACATTGTAGGTTCTCAATAAATATTTGGTAGGTGGTTGGATGGATTAACGTATGAAAGGAATGAACATTTAAAGAGCTGAGCTTGAGTCTTCTTCCTTCCCTTCACTCCTTATTGGTTAAGTGACATTAGGCAAGTCAATAGATCTGAGTCTTTTGTTTAGAAAATCCATCTCACAGGATTGTTGTGGGAATCTGAGAAGAGAATTGGTATCTACTTCTGTCATAACTAGAAAGCCTTCTACAAATGTTAGTTTCGAAAAGGAGGAAGAAAAGGGAAGGTTTGAGGGGCTAATGGTTGCTAAATGAAAAAAATAAGGATCACAGAAAAGGTCTGTTACATCATAGTTTTGACTGTGCCTGGTTATAGGGATTTGTTTTAAACCTTGAAATAGTACTTTAATTTCGATTACATGATACAGATTTCTTTAATGAATTGTGTAATTCAAGACAGGTATCTTCTAGTACAGTGATAACTCAAAGAGTGGTTCAGCGACCAGTGCACATTTATACACTGTTTTTTACTGGTCTGTAACAAGTAAATCTAGAAATCAAGAGTAAGTGTTTAGACAACTTATAGCAACTTAAATAATATTATGTCTGCGGAATGTAATATTTTTTAACTTCTATTTTGCATATATTGTGCTTAATTTTATTTTTATTATACTTTATAAAAGTATTGATCTTTGATACATGGGAGGAAAAATAAAAACTTGACCCTCCACCACGGATAATTTGAGAAGCACTATTCAAATAGGTGAAAAGACAGGTTTGATCTTAGATTAGCATACTGTTCTTTTAAGGTATTAAAAAATCCATACATGCACCCCTATGTTTATAGCAGCATTATTTACAATAGCCATGATATGGAAGCATACACACACACACACACACACACACACACACACACACACACGTATACACACAATGGAGTATTATTCAGCCATAAAAAAGAATGAGATCTTGCCATTTGCAACAACATGAATAGAACTAGAAAGTATAATCCTAAGCAAAATAATTCAGAGAAAGCAAATACCATATGATGTCACTTATATGTGGAATTTAAGAAACAAAACACACAAAAGGGAAAACATAAAGAGACACATCAAGAAACAGACTCTTAACTATAGAGAATAAACTGATGGTTACCATAGGGAAGGGGTGGGAGGATAGGTAAAATAGGTGATGGGGATTAAGGAGCGCACTTGTCATGATGAGCACAGGGTGATGTATGGATGTGTTGAATCACTATATTGTACACCTGAAACTAATAGAACACTGTTAATTAACTGGAATTAAAATAAAAACTTTTGAAAAACTCTGAAAAACAAAACAAACCCATCAAATAAAAAAACAAAAAAAAAACAAATGTTGAATCCTATGGATACTTGTTTAGTTCATTTATGAGCAGAGATGAGAATGTTTCCTAAAAAAACTGAGGAATTAGCAGTGTTACCTAGAGATGTTGCTAGCTTTTCGATATTTATAATAATAAAATGGTTAATAATCAAACTCATAATAAATATTCATCAAGTGCTTAACTTGTATTAGGCACTTTCACATGTAATTTATAAATTTATGTGCAAGTTAACTAAAAAAGGTCATTAGCCCAGACTTCTTTCTTCAAGTTGCCCTTTAATCACCAGAGACACCAGGTCACTGATACATGTATAGCACTGAATGTGACTAGTATGAAAGATTGGTCCATAATTTAAATTTTGATTCAGATTCCAATTTGTATAAATTTTTATTCTTCTGAATTTGAAAGTTGAGAAGCATGCTAATTTACATGGCTGGTTTGTGCTGCAACTAATTTTATTGGTTATGGCAGTAAAATTAGGATTCTGGAGATTCAGTAGCACATTGTCATGCCTATTTCACAATTCCACATGAATCATTTCAAAAAGACCTACATTTTAGTCAGAGTAATGTTAGACCATATTCTCTTCACTGGAAGATAAATTAGGGTTTCTAAGGTGTTCTAAATGGATATGAATGCTTCTACATTCTGTGAGTAGACCCAGAATAGTTTTGAGAGTAAAAATGGCACCTGATTCATCTTGATCTAGATTACATTAGGTAATCTGGGTTTCAGGGCATTTTCCAAGGCTGTAGAAAGATTTTATCAGCATGTAGCGAGTCAGACCAGGTCAAGAGTTAAGTGATAAATGTTTGATTTCTTCCGGTTGAGACAAGTCTGATTTCCCTTATTGTGGGCAGATCACCAGAGCAGATACTGTTGGACTGTAAACTTTGATCACTTAAAAATTAAGGGTTATTTCCTTTGACCATTCTGTCATACGTTCTTAAAAGAAAATTTAAAAAGTTCTGAACATCTTTGAAATTCCCTTATACTGTTAATTTATTTTTCATTATAATTAATATGACTTAATTTTTATTTTATCAAAAGCATCCTAAAATTAAGAAATAAAATTTGGTAAATGGCCTTTTTTTGGCTTGTTTATTAAAAACTGTTTGGAAATTGTCAAAATAATATGTTTTCTTATTAGGAGGTGTTTTCCACTTTTTAAAAACTAGGTTGTCTTTATGACGGTTTAAGAAACTTAAAGTAGACTTTTAAAAATTTTTCATTTGGCCTGTTTATTACAAAACTGTTATGGAATTTCACACATCTGTTTCAGTATGCAGCTCCTCATAGACTACTGCACTGTTTCTCAATTTTAATAGGCCTCATTTATCCTATAAATAAACCTACATTTTCTTACCTGATCAAGTGAGCAAACAATAGGGGTCAGATGTGGCAAACACTTTAACAAAAAGCACATGTTTAGCCGTCAGGGTGAGGTAGAGTCATATCAAGATTGCTTGAAGTTATTAATGGCAGTAAAATTTATGCTTCCTCCTGTTTTCCCAATTAAATCAAGAAGCCTTTTTTCTTAGGATTCTTCTATCACCAGCTGGTTCCAATACTCTGTGTGTGAATTTTGCCTGGGGTGTCTCCATTTCTACATGGTAAAAGCTGACCAAAGCACATTAAGTCAGCGGTGTGGACCTATAGGCCAGAAAGCAGTCATTGTTAGGGGCTTTATTTTGGTCCCTATCTTTTGTACCATAAGTGTGCACATTTTGTAGGGTGTATTATAAATAAATTGTTGTATGTCCTGGATGTAATAAAAGACTACTACAGACAAGGTAATAATTGAAACATGTTGAAAATATTTGAAAAATAAACTACATGGCTAAATGTACAGTTGTACATACAGAAAACAAATAAAAATGCATCAAAAGTGTTGGATTTTAGAGTACTTACTTAGTAAATTCCTCCTAATATGACTGAGCTATTGAGCTTAATGGTACATTTACAATTTCAGTTTCTTATAGTTTTTAAATTAAGTAATTGGACACAAAAGTCATCCATGAAACACTGTATCACAAAACTATTATACTTGTTTTCATACTGATCATTATAAAATTCTGTAATTTTCACCCTTCAGCTCATGAGTAAAAACTCTTGGTTTTTATCTATTCATCTCAAATCTTTACTATACTTGACTGTGAACAAATCTATTCTGAAATAGGCAACTATCCAGTATAGTTGCAATCTTAAAAATTGATCTCTCCAAATTCAAGTTTCAACTAAAGCTGTCTAATCATACTGGACATATAACATCTTCTCATGGGGCCTTTGTGACTTCAAAGGGGGTTTTCTACTTTGAATGAAGACATGGAGTGCAGAAGAGAATGAGAATCTGGCTAATAATGTGGCCCATAACTTGTGTTCTCACTCTGCTTTTACAAAGTGTTGGGCTGGTCCTACTGCAGAAGCGGAAATTTGGCTTTGAGTTCTGGTGTTCAAACTCATATTTCTGCTTGACTGAACTGTGAATGGAAAATCCCAAGTGTCTTACAAAATTAGTAACTAACTGGTGTTTTTACTAATCACTTCAGAGATGAAAAACCGAAGACATTTTAAAATTCAAAACCCATCAGCGTGCGTTTGCCCTTTAATTGGCAGAAAATCGATCATGAGAGCAGTCTGGAGAACTGTTTTTTTTTTTTTTTTTTTCTTCTCCTTCAGCTGCTCCAGCTGAACTACAGCTGCAGATTTTTTAAAAAAGAGGGGAAAAAAAACCCTCTTGAATGTACTTTATAAGTGCAATAATTCCCACAAAATCAGTTACTGGAGTTAATGACCAGTTTGTTAAGGCATTAACTGCCCTCAGCTGGGAATGACCAATTTTGGGGGAATGGCTGCACAACTGCTAAGATAATTCAGTAACACTTTCAAATAATGATCCAGCTAATTAACGGTGAATTCCTGTGGAAATCCTATCGAAGTACTTATGACCTCTGCATTTAATAGCCAGTGAGTTCATCATGATTCATGTTTATTACCATAAATACCAAAGGAATCATAATGACTAGGCCATTTTTTTCCACCCTGGCCTTATTACTTGAACAGATTTGACTAATCCACCTCTAGTCATTAAGGACCTAGTTCTCAAAATATTCAGTCTTTTCACTGCTCTGCTCAAAATTCATAGGGCCTTTGGTGCTATGCCAGCATACAGACTATTGGCAGCCTGTTTTTAGTTGGGAATAATTGATGTCTATAAGTCTTAAAGGAGTCCTTTTGAAATGCCTGCCATTTGTAGGATGTAGAGGAATCATAGCTGGTTAGCTGCAGTTTATGGTTCTTAGTCATGAATTCTTATGGGAAAATCATACCCTAAGGCCCCAAATTCATTTAGGATGTACAAGATTTTTTTGAGGTTTATTTTTAAGAACTCAGAAATCCTTTCTTCCAATGAATGAAGAAAATGATTAGTTTATAATGAAGGATAAGCTCTTAATTTTACTTGGACCATTTAATCTCTCTTAATGGCTGTTTATTGCTATGTGATCTGCAAATTAGCCTTTAAGTAATAATAAATGTTGACTGCCAGAAAGCTATTACTTTTTGTTTGGAGCTGTGTTTGAAGAGATGAATTTAGGTTATTTCCAGACATCTTCCCATTCCAGGTAGACACTTTTGTCCTAAAATACTTTGTCCTTTTGTTACAGCTCTCAAATATCTGCTAGATGCCATAAAGTTATAGGCTGTATTTTCATGAAGCACCTAATCATTTATATAATCATTAATGATTCAGTCAATAAGACACCTATGATTTATACTGTAATCTTCATTCATATATTGCAGTTCTTTAGAGGGGAAAGGAAATATGTGACTTGTAACCATAAGATGTGAATTAGAATCGACAAGGTAATATGCGTAACAAGATCATTTATAGAATATTTACATCTTTTTCTGAATAAGAGGACAATGTCAGTTTCTATCTTTTTGAATTCCCTAAATAAATACAAAAAAAGAAGAAAGTCAATTTTATAGATATTTGTAAATTGATTGGATTCTAGGGAAACTTTACCCAGACAAAATCTAGAAGACATATCAACAACCTGTGTTATAGTGACCTCTGAGTACAATATTGTAGTCCCTCAGATGTCATCACCTCCCTTCACACTTTCCTTAAGAAAAAAAATATATCTCTGGTGTAATGTCAGTCATATTCCAGTTTCTTTTGTTCAGTTGTGCTTAGCCCAAACAAGGGGGGAAGCATGGGATATGCTACTTAAAGATAAGTAATGTACCTAATTGTGAAGTTTGTCTTCAGTGTTTTCAGACTTCTCTCTGTGTTCTTTCATCTTCTTGGTAGCTGATCACCTCTATAATTTCCTACTCTAGGGGTGAAATTAAGTTCCATTACAGATAGAGAAACATGGAAGAAAGAAGAGAGATTCACAGTGTGTTTGTGGTAGTGGTAGAGGGGGCACATGTACTAAATCTATACTTTGGTTATTTTCTCAAGTTTTATTTTTATTAAGGAATTTATAATAACCCTGTAAGAATGAGAGAATGATGAAGGGTTCTTATGAGATAGGGGTCACTGAGTGGAGCCTTGTAGTATGAGGTAACTCTCCTAAGTCCAAACTTTGGGAATAGTAGAGCTTTTTAGAAAGTGACTGAGTAGAATAGAAGGACAAGTGGCTCAGCCACAGGCTCAGAATATACCTCTGAACCCTGTCTGGCTCATCTTAGAAAAATCTCGGCTGCTTCTCAAAACTGCTTTTCTTCTAACTACGATCTAATCTTGAGACTAGAAAAACCCACCATATGTTTTAGGGGGACGTGATAGTAGTGTTCTGTTGGTCAAATCAAAAAACATTCTTATTCAGAGTCCATCATCTCTCATGGTTCGTCTCCCCCTCTGACAAACTGAGGGTTCTAGAGGGGAGGGGGTAGGGGGATGGGTTAGCCTGGTGATGGGTATTGAGGAGGGCACGTTCTGCATGGAGCACTGGGTGTTATGAACAAACAATGAATCATGGAACACTGCACCAAAAAACTAATGATGTAATATATGGTGATTAACATAACAATAAAAAATTTAAAAAAAAACATTCTTATTCAAAGAATAAGAAACTATATTTATTGAGTAGATTTATTATTGTGTCAGACTCAGTATTAATTGCTTTACCAGAATTCTCTTAACTAATCCTTATATAACAACCCTTTGAGTTAGGTACAGTTGTTCTATCAATTTCATTGATGAAGAAACTGAAGTGCACACACAAACACACACACACACACACACACACACACACAGAAAGAAACTGAAGCACAGAGTTTAAAAACACAGGCTATATAGCAAGTGGAAGAGTCACAAATTGAACCCCAGTGGTCTGCCTCTCCAGAGCCTGAGCTCTTAACCACAATGATATACTACCTATTAACCACTCTACGCACCTTTTAAGCTTCTAAGAGCACCTTGTTTTTCTCATAAAATCAAACACTACTTGATAGCAGTTCTTGTCCAATTTAGTGAAAGTGAGTTTCAGAACTGCTAAAGATCTAGTTCCCAAAACTGCTGGGGGGATAATGCAATTTGTCCCTGTCAGAAACTTCTTTCATCCTTCAGAATCTACTGTATCTGGGCACAGGTCCTCCAATAAATAACTGATTGTTGTTCAGCATTTCATCTTCTCTCTTCTGCTCTTCTGCCACCTTCCCCTCTTCCCCAAGACTCCCAGATCCAATAGAGTCATCCTAATTTTATCTCCTTCCTGTACTGTGTCACTAAGGAATGATGATAGTCACTTACATTTACTTGGCATTATTGATTTCAACCTCTCTGCTGCCTCATGGAAGACTTAATAGGAAGTCCATGAGCAGGCTTTGTAGTTCACACCTAGATTTGAATCTCAGAATCACAGCGGTGTTTCCTTTGAAGGAATATCATGGCTTGATGAATATCATTGCCTCATCTCCAAATCGAAGAGAATACCTACCTCTTCATTTGCTAGAAGAGTAAATGAGAAAATGTATGCTTACCATACAATAAGAACAGTATTGCTTTCTGCTTAGTCCTTTCTCTTTCCTCTTTTCTCAAAGAACTATGGTTATAAAAAGAATGGCTGTCCACAGTCTTTCAGGACAGCCTGGGTCCCCTGCAGCTTCTGTTTCCTCATCCCTTTAGTTTTCAGCATGCTTTAGGGCATGATAATCATTTTAGGTAAAGATTATGGGGTAAACAAAAGATTATGGGAAACTGGGAAGATGTTCAGAGATTTTTTTTTTTTTTAAGAGGATCACAGATAGAGAAGAATTAGGAAGGTATGGAGAACTGCAAGGAGCTTCCATCTTTGGCCATGAGTATGAAGGGAAGACAAAAAGAAAGCACCCAAGAGCAGACTTAGGACTGGCTGCAGAATGAACCATTCTGCTTCTTGAAACTAGATATTTAGTGTTGCTGTGTAAAAATAAGTAATGTAAGTTATTGCTGAGATCTGTTTCTTTCATCTGTTTTTTAGAAATAACTATAATTTAAGGACTCTTCTCTAGACTTCCTATTCTATTGCATATCCTTTGAGTTACCCTTTGGAAGATATGTATATCTATCTACCTATCTATCTATCTATCTATCTATCTATCTATCTATCTATCTATCTATATATCTATATATATCTATACAGATCTTATATATATGTATGTAAGGTAATATATATATATATAATCATTATATATACATTATCATTAGATCTAAAGGAGCTTCCTTGTTACCTAGTTTATGGAGTATAGATCTCTTAAACATGAATCTTTCTTTTCTCTCATCTTATGTGAACGATGCACCACCTTAGATTATTGCTTTTTAGACTCATTTTCATTGATACCAGCAATAGACTCTCCTCAAGCATGGAATAGCTTCGTATTTCATTCCTAGTTCCACATTGAATTTTAATTTGTTTGGTGATATACTTTGATGTTGAAGAATCTTTTTATTGGTTAATGATTTCTCTTTGTTTCTTTTACCATTTACTAAGTTGTATGCATTGAAATCCTACTTTTCAGTAAACCCACTACATAGAGAAAATATCTTCAAATAATATTTTGTTAAAAAGATAATATTTTGTAAAAATTAAGTAGGATTAGAACATGCCCACAGCTGAACAACATATAGAAAGAAACTAGAAACTAGCAGGGAAAGAGACTTGCCTTCAGAACATGAGAGTTTGCTGAAGGACCCTACATGAAAAGATTTAAAAGTATCTCAATCCCTGGAAAAAAAGCTAATACTATGAAGTATAATCTGACCAAACCCTAAGGGATACCCTCCTCCTTAGAGAATAGAGTTAGCATTTTTCACTTTTAATCTACATCTTATGAAAAGTTGTACAAAGATTTATTTTCCTATGGCAAATGTGTTTTATACTAGAAGTATAAGTGAATGCCTTCAGCAGTGTAAAAAATGTGCTTTATTTTAATATCTATCAATCTTTTCTATTTAGATTGCTTAAATCCCAAAAACAAACCGTTGGAGTTGGGAGCACCGAGTTTGTCTCTACTTTTCTCTTTTTGGAGTAATTTCACAGTTTTTGCATTACATCTTCCTCCAAAAAAATTATTACCCCCAAATACTTTGTGTGTGTGTGTGTGTGTGTGTGTGTGTGTATTCTACAGTTAACTTGTGTTTCTCATTTACTAAGCTTCATCTTCAAATTAGGTATACTTTCTCTTTTTATTTTATCTTACCTTTTCATCTAAGCCTAGGGTCAATATCCTTAGAGCTTATCTCCTTCATTCAGTGTCTGTCTTCTCCATAGATTGTATAGTGAAGTTTTTCAAGTACTAGAAAAGGCCTGAAATTTACCGAAATGATTTGATGTGGACTCTTTATTCTGCAAATTTTCTATAAATTATAATATAGAGAAAAAGACATTAAATATCAGATAAAATAAGTAATCCCGTTACTTCACATATAAAATGTAGCTTCTTCATGCATTGTATTCCAAGTGGTTGAGTTAGTGAATTCACAGATTTTTTAGTTAAATTTGAATGTTTACTAGTATGTTTTCATCTGATGAAGAATGGATTTTATTGTTTTTGTTTTATCCCAAGGAGTTATTTTTATATTGATATTGAAAACCAAAGGCAATAGGCTTTAGCCAATTTTAAAAAATGCAAAAGTCCAGATTTTTAAAAAATCTATTTCAAAAATATGTTTTATTCTATCATATGTCAGTATAGATCAGTCTTTTATACCCAATAGTAACATCTTACTTAGAAGGCCATTTCATCTTATGATATAAAAAATATTTGAGTGGCATCATAACATAACCTGGTGAAGATTTTAGAATCAGAGTTTAAATCCCTGCTCAACCACTTACAAGGCTGTGTAGCGAATATTTGTTTTTCTCTAAGCATTAGGTTCCTCATCTGAAACATAGGGATGATAATATATACTTGACCGATTGTTTTGAAGATTCACTTTGTTCTTCTTTACCACATGACATATTTTTTTATCTAACATATAAGATCTAGGAAAACAAAGAGCTAGAGATAAAGGGTCAGTATATTTTTTTACTTACTTGTGAAGAACCTCCTGTAACTCCTTAAAATACTTTTCTCAAATCTGGAGTTTTTAGAATTTAGTAATTTCTGTCTTTGAATAAATGTGCTATTTCTTCTGTTTTAGCCTCTAATTTTTTTATGTAACACTGCTCTTTTTTCCAGCTTTATTGAGATCTAATTGACAAAACTTTATGTAACTTTAAGGTATAAGATGTAATGATTTGATATATGTATATATTGCAAAATAATTACCACAATAAGGTTAGTTAACACATACATCACCTCACACTGTTACTGTGTGTGTGTGTGTGTGTGTGTGTGTGTGTGTGTGTGTGTGTGTGTGTGGTGAGAATTTTTAAGGTTTACTCTCTTAGTAACTTTCAAATATACAATACAGGATTGTTAACTACAGTCATTATGCTGTTTAAATACTAAAAATAGAATCATTGAGCAGGTATTTTTTGGGAAACTTCCATGTGCTCTACTAAGCCTTGTGAGAATACCAGTTTGTATCCTCTAAGAATTTCTAACCATCTTAAAAGATATGCCTAATATTTGAAAAAATTCAATCAGAATCTAAAACAATTTTAAAAAACACTTAAGTATTTTAGTAATTTTATGGTATGGTAGACACAAGGATAAAGGTACTAAATTTATCCTCCATGTTAGAACATATTTAAAATCTTCAAACACTATTTATCAATTAAATTCACTTACCTGCTTGATTTTTTTAAACTCCAGATATCTTCAAAGTTTTCTCAGGATATTATTTTGAGTAAAACTTTTTAGTTAAACAACTTATCTAATTCTAGTTCTGTCACTGACTTGGAGATCATAAATAGGTCCTTACAATAAGACCTATCTAAGTGGAAGGATTGCATGATAGATGAGTCCCATTTTATTTTTCAGTCTATAATATATGATTTGCTTCTCTTTTCTCAGTTTCAAGGTGTGTAAGGCTAGGATCACCTGACCTCTGAAGTTCTGAGGCAGCCCTTAATGTTTTATAGTCATGTGTTTTTTAACGTTACAAATACTGTTGTACTTCTTTTTAAATCATTTAGATTATTTTCCAGTTTCTGATTCATAGGAATTAAATACACTTTTTCACTTACTATTTTGCATACATCATCACTGTCAAGAACTGTATTAATCACATATTTTGATGGAACAGTAAGAGTGGGGAGGCCAGTGACCCGATCTATTCTATAGTAGGCTATTGAAAACGATAAATTCTTTGGTTTGTGGTTAATTTTTTTTTCACAAACATACCTTGCAAAATACATGTTATCTCTTGGATATTAGTGATATTTCACAGACAGTGTATTCCAAACTTTGGGATTGAAATAGGGAGCTCAAAATATTTCCTAAATTAGGATTAATCGTTTGAAAGTTTTAATGTATTAATTTGAGTGTGTTATATCAAAAAAATTCATTATATCCATGTTTAATCATATCCTTGATTTCTTGTGCCCAGGTAATGAAAACTACAAACAAATAGCAATGTGTGTCCTTTACCACATAAGCATGGATGACCGCTTTAAATCAATGTTTGCATACACTGACTGTATACCACAGGTAAGTGGTTGAAGTTTTTTTTTTAAGTATTAAAAAAATAGGTATATATTGGCTAACTGAACATAATAATAATAAAAAAATAGGTATTTTTCACTTTTTTCTCTTGATTTGCCAGATACATTTTTCCTTAAAAAATTCCCTCTTAAAAATAATTTGAATTTGTGATAGAAAATTGGAATGTACAGAGCAGTGTAAAAAATGAAAATAACTTTCTGTTATCCCAGACCCAGAGACAACCATTTAATATTTTGGTACATTTCCTTCTGCAGAGTTAAAAAAATAATATATTGAGATTAAATGTTATATGTAATCATATAGTACCTTATTTACTTAATAGATCATAGTGTATTCTCCCATTTCATTGAACAGTCTTACAAAATTATTTCTAATAGTTGTATAATATTCTATTACATAAATGTATCATAATTTAAAAATTGTTAAATTATATGTCTAGTTTTTTCAGTTTATCACATAAAAATAGATGTAAGTAAACATATATAAACGAATGAAATAATGTGGAATAAATATCATAGTATGTAAATGTTTATCCACATCTCTGATTTTTTTCTTTAATTCCTAAAAGTAGAATTACGAAGTCAAAAGGTATAAACACTTTTGTACCTGACATATTACCTTCTAAGAAGGCATGTTTGTATTTCCAACTAGCATTTCACTTTTTTCCTTTATTTCATTTTAATTCCAGAGTAGTTAATATAAAGTGTTATATCAGATGTACAATAATAATTCAACAATTCCATACATCACCCAGTGCTTATCACCACAAGTACACTCCTTAATCCCTCTCACCTATTTCACCCATCCCCCCACCCACCTGCCCTCTGGTAGCCATCAGTTTCTCTCTTTGTCTTTGCTCATTTGTTTTGTTTCTTAAATTCCATGTATGAGTGAAATCATTGTCTTTCTCTTACTGAATTATTTCATTCAGCATTATACTCTCAAGCTCTATCCATGTCACTGCAAATGGCAAGATTTCATTCTTTTTGATGACTGATCACACACACACATACACACACACACACACACACACACACATCCCTACACACCATATCTTCTTTATCCATTCATCTGTTGATGACACGTGGGCAGTTTCCTAGCATTTCACTTTTAGCAATATGGACTGATATCATTTCTCTAAAAATGGAGTGTCTGTTTTTTATTTGCATTCCATGAATATTGATAAGGTTGAACATTTTTTTGTATGTTTCTTATCCACATTATTTATAAACTATTCATGTCCTTTACCAATTTTTCCATTAGCATGTTAATATTTTTAGGATTAATAAATGAGATCTAGGGGCGCCTGGGTGGCTCAGTTGGTTAAGCAACTGCCTTCGGCTCAGATCATGATCTCAGGGTCCTGGGATCGAGCCCTGTATCGGGCTCCCTGCTCAGCCGGAAGCCTGCTTCTTCCTTTCCCACTTCCCCTCCTTGTGTTCCCTCTCTGGCTGTCTCTCTCTCTGTCAAATAAATAAATAAAATCTTTAAAAAATAAATAAATAAAATAAATGAGATCTAAATATGAAATATAACTATTTTAATTCTTTCTGATATTAAAACTATTTCCTAACTTTGCCCTTTCGTTTTATTTATGCTCAGTGATTTTAAATGCTTTGTGTTCTCAGATGGGAAAATGCTTTATCAAAATTCTTTTATCTTCACAGTACTGTTCTTAAGAAAGATTTGCTATGACTCAGTTGCTTGATATATTTCATATGTTAGGTCTCTTTGTCTTGAAGGAGTTTAGTGATTTTTTTATATGCATTATGTTGTAAGGGTAGAGATTCTATACATATTAAACACATTTTATTCTTAGGGAATTTACATTCACGGAATCACTATTGTGCCATCAATCTTTATTAAACTGAGCTCCACTAATTTGAATATCTGATGATTGGAATCCTGGTTGGGCAGGTTTTTAATATTACATTATTGTTTATAAAATGGTTTTCTAAAATAGAAAAAGCAAAATTGCAGGATATAGAGTAAACAATAAAAATAACATGTTAAGAAAACACTTTAGAGGCATATGCAAGGTTGGTTCAACATCTGCAAATTAATCAATGTGATACAATATATTAATAAAAGAAATAACAAGAACCATATGATCCTCTCAATAGATGCAGAAAAAGCATTTGACAAAGTACAGCATCCTTTCTTGATCAAAACTCTTCAGAGTATGGGGATAGAGGGCACATCCCCCAATATCATAAAAACCATCTATGAAAAACCTACAGCGAATATCATTCTCAATGGGGAAAAACTGAGAGCTTTCCCCCTAAGGTCAGGAACACGGCAGGGATGTCCACTATCACCACTGCTATTCAACATAGTACTGGAAGTCCTAGCCACAGCAATCAGACAACAAAAAGAAATAAAAGGCATCCGAATCGGCAAAGAAGAAGTCAAACTCTCACTCTTTGCAGATGATATGATACTGTATGTGGAAAACCCAAAAGATTCCACCCCAAAACTCCTAGAACTCATACAGGAATTCAGTGAAGTTGCAGGATATAAAATCAATGCACAGAAATCAGTGGCATTTCTATACCAACAACAAGACAGAAGAAAGAGAAATTAAGGAGTTGATCCCATTTACAGTTGCACCCAAAACCATAAGATACCTAGGAATAAATCTAACCAAAGATGCAAAGAATCTGTACTCAGAAAACTATAAAATACTCATGAGAGAAATTGAGGAAGACACAAAGAAATGGAAAAACGTTCCATGCTCATGGATTGGAAGAAAAACATTGTGAAGATGTCAATGCTACCCAGAGCAATCTACACATTTAATGCAATCCCCATCAAAATACCATCCACTTTTTTCAAAGAAATGGAACAAATAATCCTAAAATTTGTATGGAATCAGAAAAGACCCCGAATAGCCAGAGGAATGTTGAAAAAGGAAAGCAAAGCTGGCGGCATCACAATTCCGGACTTCAAGCTCTATTACAAAGCTGTAATCATCGAGACAGTATGGTCCTGGCACAAAAACCGACACATAGATCAATGGAACAGAGGAAAGAGCCCAGAAATGGACCCTCAACTCTATGGTTAACTAATCTTCGACAAAGCAGGAGAGAATGTCCAATGGACAAAAGACAGTCTCTTCAACAAATGATGTTGGGAAATTGGACAGCCCCATGCAGAAAAATGAAACTGGACCATTTCCTTACACCACACACAAAAATAGACTCCAAATGGTTGAAAGACCTAAATGTGCGACAGGAGTCCATCAAAATCCTAAAGGAGAATACAGGCAGCAACCTCTTCGACCTTATCCGCGGCAACTTCTTCCTAGAAACATCGCCAAAGGCAAGGGAAGCAAGGGCAAAAATGAACTATTGGGACTTCATCAAGATAAGAAGCTTTTGCACAGCAAAGGAAACAGTCAGCAAAACCAAAAGACAACCGACAGAATGGGAGAAGATATTTGCCAATGACATATCAGATAAAGGGCTAGTATCCAAAATCTATAAAGAACTTATGAAACTCAACACCCAAAGAACAAATGATCCGATCAAGAAATGGGCAGAAGACAGGAACAGACATTTTTCCAAAGAAGACATCCAAATGGCCAAAAGACACATGAAAAAGTACTCAGCATTGCTTGGCATCAGGGAAATCCAAATCAAAACTTCAATGAGATACCACCTCACACCCATCAGAATGGCTAAAATTAACACGTCAGGAAATGACAGATGTTGTCGGGGATGTGGAGAAAGGGGAACCCTCCTACACTGTTGGTGGGAAGGCAAGCTGGTGCAGCCACTCTGGAAAACAGTATGGATGTTCCTCAAAAAGTTGAAAATAGAGCTACCATGCAATCCAGCAATTGCACACTTGGGTATTTACCCCAAAGATACAAATGTAGGGATCTGAAGGGGTACGTGCATCCCAATGTTTATAGCAGCAATGTCCACAATAGCCAAACTATGGAAAGAGCCAAGATGTCCATCAACAGATGAATGGATAAAGAAGATGTGGTATATATATACCATGGAATATTATGCAGCTATCAAAAAAAAAAAAAAAAACGAAATCTTGCCATTTGCAGTGACGTGATTGGAACTAGAGGGTATTATGCTAAGCGAAATAAGTCAATCAGAAAAACAGGTATCATATGATCTCACTGATATGAGGAATTCTTAATCTCAGGAAATAAACTGAGGGTTGCTGGGGTGGTGGGGAGTGGGAGGGATGGGGTGCCTGGGTGATAGACATTGGGGAGGGTATGTGCTATGGTGAGCACTGTGAATTGTGTAAGACTGATGAATCACAGACCTGTACCTCTGAAACAGATAATACGTACATGTTAAAAAATAAGAAGATTGTAGCGGGGCGCCTGGGTGGCTCACTTGGTTGGGCAACTGCCTTCGGCTCGGGTCATGATCCTGGAGTCCTGGGATCGAGTCCCTCATCGGGCTCCCTGCTCGGCAGGGAGTCTGCTTCTCCCTCTGACCCTCTTCTCTCTCATGCTCTCTATCTCTCATTCTCTCTCTCTCAAATAAATAAATAAAATCTTTAAAAAATAAATAAAATAAAATAAATAAAAAAAAGAAGATTGTAGGAAGGGGAAAATGAAGGGGGGGAAATTGGAGCGGGAGACGAACTATGAGAGACTATGGACTCTGAGAAACAAACTGAGGGTTCTAGAGGGCAAGGAGGTTGTAGGAGGCGTTAGCCTGGTGATGGGTATTAAAGAGGGCACGTACTGAATGGAGCACTGGGTGTTATACGCAAACAATGAATCATGGAACAGTACATCAAAAACTAATGATGTAATGTATGGTGATTAACATAATAAAATAAATTTAAAAAAAGAAAACACTTTAGAGGAATATAAATAGTAAGTTACACTTACTAAAGTAGTTCCTCTTAAGACTCCTACTAGGCAATTCCTCGTTAGTCTAATGTGAGTTATTAAGTGTATATTACTTGAAAGATGATATGTAGTAAAAAATAGACCATAATTTCTCTTTTTATTCCAATTGCCCATCTTTTATTCATTCCAAATTAGTGAGATGGTCCTAAGATTGAATTTACTATTCCAGAATTTTATACTTTATATACATGCAATTAAAAAACTGATAAACTCTCAAGGGTAATTTCTTAGCTTTTTATATCAAGAGGATGAACTAATTATGTTTATAGGAAATAGATATTCTTCAAAGAATATACAGCATATCTTATCTAACAAGGCAAAGCTTCTTATAGAGATAACACATGTCAGACTGTAGCCAATGCGAAGTGTAATCAAACTCTTTGTCAAACAAGTTTTCAATAAAAGAGTAGCCGTGTCAAAGGAAGATTACAGGTGACTTACTACAGTCTCACTCCATATGTTCCAAGGGTTTCTGCTTTGCAGTTTCAAAGGGTGTTCCTTTTCCAATCCCATTTAGTGTCAGAACTTCATTGACTACAGGATATGAATTGGAAAGCAGCCAAAAAAAAAATAATATTCTTGTCTAGATTGACTGTTTTCATCCAGATTAGATTTTAAAGAAAATAATGCTAAATAAAAAAGAAATATAAAATAAAAAGGAACAGAAAACTTATTTTGTTGAATCTTCAATTTGGAATTATCCTCTTTTTAAATGTATAATTTCAAACATGAGACATAAAACTTTATTTTAAATAAAGAAGTGGAAATAAGAGCGTGTTTAGATTATTTCTGCCACATTATTATTGCAATTGAAAACTTTGTAGAAAATTCTCCCATACCTTTTCAAGAACAATATTTGTGCATGTTTTTTTGGCATAATTTTCTAACATAAAACATTTCTGCAATGGGAGATTTCAGAACATTAATGAACTATATTTCATGAACAAAATCTTCCAAAACTTATTTAGTAGTCAACATCCTTTATTATTTTTTTATAAAAATTCAACCCTTATAGGAATAGTGAGGTGATGTTACCAAATTACATCATAAACATCCTGAAGCTTTTTAGTATGAGGCCATATTTTGAGAAACGAAATGATACTCTTGAATACATTTGGTCCTAAAGTGCTATCCATCCTGTAACTTGTACTTCATAGGGCTCAGTTTTGACATATTTAGGGAAAATTTGACATGGCTTGATTGCCACTCAGTACCAAATTCATTATAGAGTAACAGAATCATGGAAAGGAAATCTGGGATTAAATTGCAATTTCCAAGCTTCCTTCCCAAGTTAAAAAGATACTCCTTTCAGAGATAGTGGCTACTCAAATTAATGACTTTAAAACTAGTAAAGCTTTAAACTATTTGTTGAGACACCTGGGTGGCTCAGTCAATAGGGTGTGTGACTCTTGATCTCAGGGTTGTGAATTCAAGCCCCACACTGGGTGTGGAGATTACTTAAAAATGAAGTCTTGGGACTCCTGGGTGGATCAGTTGGTTGAGCATCTGACTCTTGGTTTCAGCTCAGGCCATGATCTCAGGGTCCTGGCATTGAGCCCTGCCTCGGGTTCCTACTCAGCGTTGAGTCCGCTTGAGGATTCTCTCTCTCCCTGTGCCCCTCCCCCTGCTTATGCTCTCTCTTTCTCTCTTGGTCTCTCTATCTAAAATAAATGAATAAATCGTTAAAAAATAAAAAGGTCTTTTTTTGTCTTTTTTAAAAGTATTTATTTATTAGAGAGAAAGAGAGCACAAGCGGGGTGAAAGGGAGAAACAGGCTTCCTGCTGAGCTGGGAGCCCAATATGGGACTCAATCCCAGGACCCTGGGACCCATGACCTGAGCCAAAGGCAGATGCTCAACTGACTGAGCCACCCAGATGCCCCAAAATAAAAGATCTTTAAAAAAATAAGTAAATAAACTATTTGTGACAGCAACTGATTAACCTACTTATTAAATAAAGCTGTATCTGAGGTTTGGATCTTAGAGTTAACGTATTACTTGGTTAACTTTGAAATTATGCACATTAATTTTTGTTTAGTAAAGACTGTCAGGTATTGCAAATGATTTTCAAATGAAAAGCCTAAAATAACTTTGAAAGTAGGAAAGCAGTGGTTCAGTAGTCATCCATATTCATTTCAAAAATTTGTGGAGTATGGTCATATTCTTTAATTACATTAGATATTTATGTAAAGGAGATTTATAAACCATATAACACTATACAAAAGTAAGGTACTATTAGTAAAATATTAGATCATTCACATTATTTTCGATCTATTCATAGTCCAGTTTAAATACTGCCTTTCTTATATGCATTTTATAAGATAGATCTATAATTAGAATTTTTTGTAAATTATTTGACACTCAAAGTAGGTGATTGCATGTTCAATATGTTTCATAATCTCTCCCAATTTTATATTGCTTTTCTTCTTTTGTACTGTTGTGCGTCTAATTATCCAGTATATTCTAATTTTTTCCCCTATTATGTTACCATTCTGTAACATTTGGGGTCCAGGGCAAGTCTGACTTTATATATGATCTTAATGGTCTCAGTGGGTGAATTGTTTCAGGTAAGCAAACTTAGGGATAACCAGGAGTTAATAGTCATATTGTAATAATAGTTAAAAGTACACATTAACAGTTCATTGTTATTTAGACTTCTAAGATGCATGTTTTGTTTAAATACGTGTAAATGCCATCCAGATGCATATAAAAATATTTATTGGTGTTCGAATAGCCAATCAAAGTACATGTTTAGGTAATGATGTCATGGTGTTATTTAATATTTTACCGTAGAACAGTGTGTAAGAATCTTCATAGTGATCCACATGTTTTCCACCACAGTTGTCCTATTTGGCCCCTCTTTGATCTACATGCTTCTTTTTAGCTGAATGCTGGTAAACGTCCTTTCTGACAGCCCCCTTTGCTCCTGCCTGCCATTATCTGCTGAAGTTCAGAAACCAGAGCATCACTTCAAACAGCAGAGTTAGGGAGTAGCCAGTCAGAAGAGATTCCTGAGGCATGCAAAGTTCTGCCATAATCATTCAAAGATGTTTGGGTGGGGGGATGGGGGCAGTAGAGGTGTATGTGAATGCAGAAAGCTGTGGGGGTTGGCCTCTGGTCACTGGTAAATAAGTGAAGTCAGGTGCCAGAGAGTCTAGACACAGTGATTTCAGTCATGGGTCTTTGGTATCTGATACTCAATATGGGACTTGTCTGATTGAACGCTATTGCCTCTTCATTGCACAGGCTGAAGCCCTTTTAGTGCTTTCCTGTTAAATTAGTAAAAGATGACAATGGACATAGTTAAAACAGAACAAATCTAGTTTTAATATTTCCTAGTTGTCAGCAATTACACTTAGCTTTTGAAGTGCCATGGGTAGCAATCAAATTAGAGATATAATGTTGCACATGGAGTTTGAACAAAACTATTATTTTAAAATGTGAATGCTTTAATTAAAATTGAAGTGTTTCTCTTTCCTATTATGAAAAACTAATTCTATATCATGATACATTTCATTCACATTTAGTCCTGATTTCTCTTGATTTGGCGGGGGTGGGGGATAGTTGGATAAGATTTCAAAACTGTGCATTATTTTTTAAAAATCTAGTTTCTTATTACTTCACGGATATAACATGAAAATTACCAGAAACAAAACAAGAAACAAAACCCCTCAGCTTCTAAACAAATCACCTCTAACCCCATTTGTAAGGGCTATTTTCATACTACAAGGTTAATTTCAAGTAAATAGCAACATATTTTGCTTGTAACAGATTTTTGTTATTGTAAAGAAATTTCTTGCCTAAATAAAAGTTTGGAAAAATCTATAGGAAGTTTTTAATTCGAGTATGAAAAACATACTAATTATATTAATTGGAGGATTGCCATCTACATTTTTATTAATTTATAATTTACTTTTAATTGTTAGTTAATATATAGATAGGTAGCAAAATCTGGTAAATGTATATCCTATAGATTAAGATTATTTTAGTTTTGCCATAGAATTTATTCTGTAATATTATTAGTGTTAATGATTCTTTATATAAAAATTCCATTAGTAGCAACATTTGTGGTTAAAGAGCTGCCCTCTGGAAAAAAGTGTGATACATTGCCAGCTATTCACCTGCTATAGTGTTTGGTGGTTTTCAGCATATAGTATATATATAAAAGTATAGTTGGGTTTTTTTTTAAAGATTTTATTTATTTATTTTGACAGAGACAGCGAGAGAGGGAACACAAGCAGGGGGAGTGGGAGAGGGAGAAGCAGGCTCCCCGCTGAGCAGGGAGCCCGATGTAGGGCTCAATCCCAGGACCCCGGGATCATGACCTGAGCTGAAGGCAGACACTTAATGACTGAGCCACCCAGGTGCCCCAAAAGTATAGTTTTGTTAGGATTATACCTACCTAGGTATAATTTTTTGGAGCATTTATTAAGTGGATCTGTGTTTTTATCTTATTTATTTTTTTTTAAAGATTGATTTATTTATTAGAGAAAGAGAGAGAGAGTTATGGGGGAGGCAGGAGAGGAGAGAAACTCAAGCAGACTCAGCACGATGCTCGATATCACGACCCTGAGATCGAGGCCTGAGCTAAGACCAAGTCAGACGCTTAATGGACTGCGCCACCCGGGTGCTCTGGATCTGTGTTTTTAATTTTGATTTCTAGTTGTTCATTGCTAGCAGACAGAAATGCAGTTGATTTTTTATGTTAACCACACATCCTTTTTGAAACTTAAAAGTTATCTGAAACTAACACAGAGAATAAATAAAACAAGATTTAACAGAATAGGGTCTAACCAGACAACAAATAGTTATTATTCACTTACTATATATAAGGCACTGTGCTGGAGTCACAAAGGCATGTTGATCTAAAAAGGTATTGCTCTGAGACATGACATAAATTCTAAGGTAATAAATTGTAGGATTGACTTCCCTATGTCTTAGCAATTTGACTTAGAGAAAAATATCTTTTTTTTTAAAGATTTTATTTATTTACTTGATAGGGAGAGACAAAGCAAGAGAGGGAACACAAGCAGGGGGAGTGGGAGAGGGAGAAGCAGGCTTCCCGCTGAGCAGGGAACCCAATGCAGGGCTCGATCCCAGGACCCTGGGACCATGACCTAAGCTGAAGGCAGATGCTTAACAACTGAGCCACCCAGGCGCCTGAGAAAAATATCTTTGCATAATGTACACTAAGTTAATCTGCTGATTTACCAATAATAGAAGACTAGCTTCTCAAACCTATAGCATAAAGTTTGTTCATTTCTCCTTTAATATAGCAACTGTCTTTCATCATGACAAATCTAGGTTACTGATAGATGGCTTAGGTAGCCTACCTTTTCCTAGATTTATACTTTTCTGTTTGCTGCTTTTCAGACCTACCTTCTCTTTCTCTTATCATTAATAGAGTTCTTTTCTCATTTTCTACCCATGCCCAAATGATTGGATCTAGCCTACAGCTTCAGTCCATCAACCACATATGACAATTCCTAAATCTCCAGGGCAAACATTTCTTCTAAACTCAGGGTTGCATTTATAACTTTTACTGAATATCTGCACCAGACTATCACATAAGCAGCTTATTAAACTCAACATATTTTAAACCAATATTACTATCTTCCCTTTAAAGTTCTACTCTTATTTCTCTTGTTTGGAAAATGTTAGCACCACTATCCATGTTGCTGCTCAGTACAGAAACCTGGGAGTCATTTTTGACCCTTCCTCTCCCTTAACCCCAACATCTAGTCACTTATTAAATCCCATTTTGATTCTTGTTCCTAAATATATCTCTAATCCAACCTTTTATCTCTATCCCCACAGCCCCACCCAGCACAAGTAGTCATCATCTTACCTGGACTTTTCCTCTAGTTTCCTAGATGGTCTTCCCACATTTTCTTATTCTGTTTCAGTCTATTTTCCACACTGGCCAGATCATTTTGAAACACAGATCTTATCCTGACATTTTACTTATTTAGAAGCCTTTAATGGCTTCCCAGTATCCTTAAAATGAAACCCCACATCTTTAACATGTACTTCAAAACCCTTCATGATCTGGCTTTAACCTTTATCTCTGAACACTGTTTGACTCACTGCAACCATGTTTGCCTTCTTTTGTTCTTCCTTACCTTATAACCGTGCACAAGCTATTTTCTTTGCTGAGAATACTCTACTTCTACACAATATTTTAAATTTCTTAAATGCAATGGCTATATCTAATATTCCTCTTGTATTCTCCACTGTACTCGGTAGTTTATACTTAATGCCGAACATCTTGTAGTTCATTAACCATTAATTCATTCAGTTAGTCAGTAGTGACAGCCTACCACTTCTATGAGTAGAAATATAATTGTATTATATTATTCCCAACCTAGGATCTAAGATAATACATTGTAATAAAATACTTCTGGTGTTTTTGTTTTTTTGAATAAAATATTCCCTGTGCTTTTTGCTAGTTAATGAAGATGCTGTTTGAATGTTCAGATGAACGAATTGACTTGGAACTCATTTCTTTCTGCATTAATCTTGCTGCTAACAAAAGGAATGTACAACTTATCTGTGAAGGTTAGTGCCTTTGAGCTTCATAGATAACCTCTATCATGGCAACTGGCAAATAATGGAAAAGAAATAATTAGGAATTAAGAATTATACTAGCTATTGTAAATCCTATTTTTAAATTGTTTTAAAAATTTATAGCTCTCATCTTTGAAGGTCGTATAGATTCAGAATAAATACTGTTATGTCATGTGTAGAAACACCCTTTAGTAACATTTTATAAACCAGGTTGTTATCCTTAATTGAAATTTGAATTTTAAAAACATTAACCAAAACTTTTTATTTGCAAAACAGTGTGTTACAGTGTAAGATAATTAATTCAATAGAAAAAATATATATTAGGTATTTGTTTCCATAATAACTTAGTAAAATAGCTTGTCATGCATTATGATATTTTGGAGTCTGCTAAATAGTTTTTTTCTTATTTGAAAAGTATACGTGTTTGTTTTAAAAAAAATGACAAATGAGCAAATAGGAAAAAATTAAAATCTTTACTCTTGCTATCCAGAGATAATGATAGGTAAAATATTGGTGAAATGCCTCTGTATATTTTTAAACTAAAGTGGGGTTTTTCTATCTATATATGGTGACTTTTTTTTTAAGTTAGTAAGATCTTAAATCTCATTCCATGTGATTAAATACTTTTATAAAATGTAATTGCTAATAGCTGCAAAATAACCCATTAAGGGATTTTCTAGAATTTAATCAGATATTTTGGATATTTAGTTTGTTGCCACTTTTTTTCTGTAACAAACAAACCATGCTGCAGTAATTTTCCTTTCTCTGAAACTTTTCATATTTCCATTTTATATTTTTAGAATACATTCCTAGAAGTACAACTTTTCTGGGTCAAAAAGTATTTACATTTTTAAAATTTGTGCCTATTCCACACCCAAAACAGCACATACTGTGTAATACCATTTATGTGAAATTCTAGAACAGGTAAGATTAATCAATGTTTAAAAAGAAGAAAGAGAAGGAAAACAGGTGGAGAAAGAGGAAAAGGAGAAGAGAAGCGATCACATTTGAGGAAGAGAATTGACTAAGAAGGGGCACTTTCTGGAGTGAATGGAAATATTCTATATCTTGATACGGGTATGAATTACCCAGGGGCATAAATTTATCAAAATTAATTTATTATACACTTAAGATTCATGCATTTTACCATGTGTAAATTGGGGTTTTTTTTGAGAACTATAAACAACAACAAAAAATCATTAAACTTAAATGAACCTTAATTCTATTGGAGGAGGCTTCTGTTTTTTTTGTAGGAAATGGGCTGAAGATGCTCATGAAGAGGGCTCTGAAGTTCAAGGATCCATTGCTGATGAAAATGATTAGGAATATTTCCCAGCATGATGGACCAACTAAAAATTTATTTATTGTAAGTATAGTTTCTTTGTTTCTGTCTATTAAAATAGCCTGAGAATTAAAGCTTTAAAGTGCTACATTTGGAAATAAAACTCTTACTGAGCTCTTATCCAATATTAACTCATGACCCAAGTTGCTTCTTCTGTTACCAACTTCCTTGTAAATTTAGCTTCTAGAAATCCCAATCTAAGTTTTAAAGTTGTTTTTGTTTTATGATCCCTACCCCTAACCCTTCCATCCTCACTCCAGTTTTCTTGCCTTTTAAACCATTGGCTTCTGGGGCACCTGGCTGGCTTCATTTGGAAGAGCATGCAACTCTTGATCTCAGGATTGTGAGTTTGAACCCCATGTTGGGTGTAGAGATTACTAAAAATAAATAAATAAATAAATAAATAAATAACTTTAAACTAATGGCTCCTGTAGCAATTTGGCTTAAGATTATTAAAACGAGAATCATGTTTGATACTTCTTTTTTTCTTCCTGTGGTTTACATTATCTGATTGGTTCTTCTGCAGAAATCATATTTTAAAATTTGTATTAAAATTCTCTTTTATTTAGGATTATGTTGGGGACCTTGCAGCCCAGATCTCTAATGATGAGGAAGAGGAGTTTGTGATTGAATGTTTGGGAACTCTTGCAAATTTGACCATTCCAGACTTAGACTGGGAACTGGTTCTTAAGGAGTACAAGTTAGTTCCGTACCTCAAGGATAAACTAAAACCAGGTCTGTGCTTAGTATTTCCCTTTTGCATAATTATTAAGTTATTTCTTTCTATTGTGGATAAGGCTGCTTGAGCAGTTTTTTGTGACCAGTATTATACTAGGCTACACGTTTTCTTCCTATACCTTTTGAGTGTCAGCTCCAGTTCGAGTTTCTTCTTCCCAGAAGGGTGGTCACTAGGTCTCCTCTTATATGTATGTATGCTTTTTTGTGACAATACGTTTCCTTAATATTAGTTTCCCTTCCCTATCCTGCTTATTTTTTTATCCTGTCTTTTTAAACTTACCAAATACCGTATCTAATGCACACAGAAAGTTCTTTGAGCCATTCAGATGACTCTTCTGTTTTCTGTGTTTACATTGTCATTCATTTGTATTTTCAGAGATGTATCTTCACTTCTCTACTGCCCTCCCCCACCACTATGAACTGTCTTCATTGAGCTTAGAAATGTGGGGAAGAGGACAAATTTATAAGTATATTAAGTAAGGATTCATAAGAACTGATTTAGTAGCTTACAATATTCTGTGCATTGAAGTTTTGGTAATATAAATGGTTTTAGATCAGGACATTGCAGTGAAAATTTTCTGTGGTTTTGACTTGACTAGGTGCTGCAGAAGATGACCTTGTCTTAGAAGTGGTCATAATGATCGGAACTGTGTCTATGGATGACTCTTGTGCCGCACTGCTAGCCAAATCTGGGATAATCCCTGCACTCATTGAATTGCTAAATGGTAAATTATAATTTATTTTAATTTATTTTTATGTTAATATATAAACAGGATATTAGTTTATACTTTTAAATATAAAAGGTCTGCAATCATGAAATACTAATATTCTATCTTCTTTCTGTTGAGCTTTGTGTTGATTGAATCAGATCTCCTATCTTGTGCAAACCCTTTTTTTAATATCTTGAGTTCTAATCAGGAAGGTTCATTTGGAAGCTCATTCAAAGCATCCTATTCCCTCCTAGGTCCATTATTGTCCTCTAAACTTTCTGTATTGAAGAAAATATTCTCTATTTGTGCTGCCCAACGCATGTGGCTGTTGGGACTAAGAATCTGTATTTTGTATTTAATTAGCCACAGTGGCTATGGTTACAGTATTGGACAATGAGGGCTGGATAGAGTTTTTCCCTCACATTTGTGTTGTTTTTAAGGGGCCAGGATTCATTGTTTTCCACATTGTATACAAAATCTATCTGAATCTAATGTTACTCTGTTATCGTCAAGTTCTCTAGAACCTTGTGTTAGTGTACTTAGGCTGCCATAACAAAAAGACTGGGTGGCCTAAACAAAAAAAATATATATTTTTTTCTCATAGTTCTGGAGGTTGCAAAGTACAAGATCAAAGTGCCAGCCAGTTTGGTTCCTCCTAAGGCCTTTCTTCCTGGCTTCCAGAAGCTCACCTTCTTGATGTGTCATCACAACCCCACAGGGCAGAGAGCACAAGCGAGAGAGTACAAACACACGCTTGATGCTCTGGTGTCTCTTCTTATAGGGATACTAATCCTGTGGGGTCAGGACTCCACCCTTATGACCTCATTTGACCTCAGTTACTTCCTTATAGACCTGTCTCCAAATTTAAGTCACATTTGGGGTTAGAGCTTTAATATAGAAATTTTGCAAAGTATGGGAAGCCTAAAAAGACACTCTAATCTCAATCTTTCCTGTACAGGTATAATATATGTGCATTTTGTATTATTTTAATAGACTTTTTTGAAGTATAGCATACATAAAAAAAATAGAAACATATAGCTCAATGATTTTTCAAAATGAGCACACCCATGTTACTTCCACTCACATAAGGAAATGAAACATCACCATCACCCTAAAAGTCCTTCCTGTGTCACCTCCCAGTCCTTATCACCCTCTCCAAATTGGTTTCTGTCCTTTCTTTTACTGCATATAGATTACTTATGCCTGGCTTTGAACTTTATAGAATCTAGTTTTTTTTTTTGCCTTGCATTATAGTGTGAGATTCATCTATGTTAAAAAGTGTGTTTCTTCTCATTGCTGTATAATATACTATTTATCCTTTCTACTATTGGTAGACAATAGGAGTTTTTTTGGTTTTTTTTTTTTTGATAGGAGAAGGGCTATTATAAATAATGTTCCTGTGAACATTCTTAAACCTTTCATTTGGTAAATATATGTATTCATTCCTATTAGACATATGCCTAGGACTAGAATTGTTGGGTCATAGGGTCCACATATGTTTGGCTTTAGTAAATAATACCAATATGTTTTTCAAGGTAGTTGTGCCAATTTTCAGTCCCACCAGCAATGTGCAAAAGTTCCAGTTCTTCTATATCACCCCAATATCTGGACATTATTGGTCTCTTTAATTGTAGAGTGGCGGTTTTAATTTGCATTTCCCTAATGACTAATAATTGAGTACCTGTTTGTATTTATTGGCCAGTTAGCTATGGCTAATAAAGTTAAGTACCTATTTAAGTCTTTTGTCCATCTCTCTCTTTTGAATTTTTAAAAATTTGATTTGTAAATTCCTTAACATAATACATTTTAATAGGTTATCTAGAGATAATACCTCCATATTTGAAGTGTTCCTACATATAGTATATATATATATTTACTTTGATCCACCCTTCTCACAGCCAGGAGTTTTCAGATTAGAAATAATTAAAAGAGAGGTAGTTGGAAGATGTAAGTGAAGACAATGTAGTTGGTAGAGTGAGAATGGGGATTTTCTGATGAGCTGGAGAAAGTTGAAACAAATGACCCATCTTCTTGAATTGCTGTTCCACATTGATTATGATTGAGAGAGCTGAGATATGTATAAAGCAAGCTGACAGAGCCAGCTCAGAGTGTTTTACTATGTTTTAATGTTCTGTGCCATGAGGTTATCATAAGTAGAAGCTGTCTACCTCTCTTTTTAAGAGATACATGGATTTCTGGGAATATAGTCAATAATACTGTAATAACATATGTTGACGGGTGGTGACTACTCTTACATGGTGAGCATTGAATGATACATAGAATTGTCGAATCACTGCTGTACACCTGAAATGAATATAATATATGTCAACTATACTTCAATAACGAAATAAAATAAAGAAATATATGGGTTTTCAAGATTAAAACTCGGGGTTAAGTGAGGGAACCCTGTATACCAAGAGAGTAATTAATGGAATTTTAGCCCAAGTAGTCTGGGAGAGTGGTACCTTGGCAAGAAGGTAAAGGAAATCCTTTGGACTTTAAGGGACCCACAATTTATTCTACACCACTAGTTAGATGCTCTGTTGACCCGTAAATCTTTGTCTGACAGATATCATTGAACTGTTGTCAAGAGTTGACAAAAAAACTATTAATAAATCAAATTTCATAACCAGTACCTAAAAATTAGATATCTGTAAGTGTTGCTTTTGCCATTGCATGTTAATCAGTGGACATAAGCTATTCTGTTAAACTATTCTCTGTATGATATTAAACATTTATTAATTACTTGTGATTATATAACATTTTTACTATTATAATCAATTTGATTAAAACTGTAATAATTATTTCATGACGATAAGTAAAATTTAATTTTGTTATTAAGAACTGTTTTTCTCATGTAAAGTCAATATTATACAGACAGAACCAGATTTATTTCACAAATTAGAATTGCTTTAGAAATTCTTATGATGGACCAAACCAAAAACAAACAAGTGTTAGTAAACTAGTGTTGCCATTTCACATTAGGGACATAGAAGTTAATTTAATAATTTCTTTATACCTGTTGGCAAAATATAGTGAGAATTACAGAGAAGCACTGTCCTTCCGTTCTTCCGAAGTACAACCTGATCTTTTAAGACAGTCTCAATTAGTCTGGTTTAAACACAGAGCTGATATAATTTCTCTTTTTCAAAATCTTATTTTTTATCTTTGTTTTTCAAAGTATTTAACCTATTTAGTTGCACTGTAACCAAAATTACTAAAGCTTCTGAAAATATGTTATAAATTTCCTCACTGATCATCATCATGAAATTTAGAAAAAATACCTAAATAAAGATATAAATTGCATATGCCACCCATGTATTATAAATAATGTAAACTGGTTGTCCTTTACCTGTCTCCTGTCACTTTTAGTTTTCTCATTCTCCACTATTCCAGTCAATGTTTTTCAGTTTTATATATAACTATAGTATTCTTTCATTTGAAGTGTTCTGCTTCCTTTCAGCTCAACAAGAAGATGATGAATTTGTATGTCAGATAATTTATGTCTTCTACCAGATGGTTTTCCACCAAGCCACGAGAGATGTCATAATCAAGGAAACACGTATCCTTTTAATGTTTTCAATAGATGATGACATTTCACATACTCAGAAAAAAATGCATCTTTAGGTATTTTTTCTAGCATATGTTCAAATAATGTAAAAATATCAAGCTTCAAAATAATTTTAGAAGGCAAGATATTTTTCATGGAAGCTGTTGACCGCAAATCAGTATATAGGTAGAATCTTGCAAACAATTCTATTAACTTGTCAGGGTGTGATTCCCAAGAACTTAACATATCAGAACTTCCTTCTCTATTAACTTAAATATCAGATGTTCCTAGGACTTTCCTTAGTACTCTTTCAATCTTATCATATTCACTCTACATGGGAAATACATCTGTTCCCATGACATCAGGTACCAACTATCTACTAAGTTTTTAATATCTTCAAAATGTCTTTCTTGAGTCCTAGGCATTTGTTGCTAACTGTCATCTGGATGTCTTCCACCTATCTAAAGAGCATTATAATCAAATAGTCTGAATTTTAAGTTACCTTTTGCCACTTAAAAGCTGCAGGACCTTGGATAAGTTACCAAACCTCCCTTGAGCATAAAATCTTTCATCTATAAAATGGCTATAATATTAAAATGAAAAGAAGACCTCCTGCCCTATATGATTGTTGTTAAGTACTGATGGACTTAAAGTGCCTATAGTTGTTTCCAACAGAGACAGTAAGTGATAGTTTATCATTATTATGTTCAAAAGGATACTCGATAAGACCAATATCCTCTCCTGAAAAACAGTCTACCCTCTATATTCATAGTGGATAATAAAAGTACCATCCACCCGGTCTCATAGCTGAACGTTTTGTGTATGCAGTCTCTTTTACTACACATAATCATTCATAATGCAAACATCTGCCAAGTTCTAATCATCTAACAGATACTGTTAAGTGCTAGATATATAAAAAAGTCAGTCCCTATACTCAAGGAGTTTATAGTCTAATTGGAGAAATAGACAAGTAAATAAGAAATACAAAATTATAATTCAGTGTATTAATGTCATGAAGGTATGGGCACTGGGACAGGAGAGGATATATAACCAGATCTGGGGATGTCATGAAATGCTGGCAGTGGAAGTGGTATCTTAGATGAATGTGTGTGTGTGTGTGTTTTATCGTGATGATCTGCTTGTTTGTGTACAAAAAAAAAATCTACTTTTGAACTCCACTGGTAAAGTTCTTCATTACCCATGTGAAAAATCTAAATTTAACTTGACCTTAATCTATTTTTCCAAAGTTCCCCCCTTTAACTCTACAATACACAGTTTTCTCTTAACACACCAAAATTTTTCATCATATCAGACAGGACCCATTTGTAGCCTCTTAGTGTGCCTTAGCAGCCTCAAATGCATTTGTCTCTTTCTTAACCTAATAATCTCAGCTCATCAAAGGCAGATTTATAACCCATCTTCCCAGTTAAGTCTTTCTAATGCAGTTAAGCCTCCCTCCTTCCCAGAAAGACCTTTAAATTGTGAATTTGTATGCCTATTTTTACCAAAAGATTTTGAGCTCTTCAAGCTTAAGGACCAGCTTTGTCTTCCTCATCTTTGTCTATCCTCAAAAGTTAACATAGTACCTGCCATGTGGTTAGTACTTGTTTGGTCAATGAACACATGTGTCTAAAGGTTAATACCCTTTTAAAATTAATACTTTGGGAGACTTTTTTTTTTTTAAATGATCTGGGTCCTTGCTCAAAACATTTTACAACTCCTTCAGTGTTATATTCAAAGCCAATGACACATGCTTTAAGTATCATCTTTGGAGGAAATTGCCTGCTTTTGAGGATATGATTAATTTCTGGAGCCATATAAAGTCTCCCAAGTCAAGTCTGAAGAATAACAAGTCTAACTGAGAAATATTTATTTTGATATGGGCTATCAATATGCAAATACTGTTTTGCCTTAACAGCTACATTAGAGAGATGATCTTTTATCACAAACTAATATTTTTAAAATGTGGCTTATAAACTGACTTCCTCAGGAAAATAAATTCCAATACACTCTTTTCAGCAGTGTTAACATCATTGGAATAAATTCACTTTCCCCAATGGTGTTCCATGGAACTTTTTTTTTATTAATAGTTGCTTAATGAAAAAAGGTTCTTTGATAAGTGTGTTGGGAATACACTGAATTAAACAGGCCTTCCTGCTACAGGGTCTTCTTGAAAACTTTAATATGCTTTTCTGGGTTGAGCATCTCTGAACATGAAACACATGTTAGTAAACATTAAAGAGAAAGCGTAGCTTTCCTAGGTAACTTCTTTGAAAGAGAACCTTTGTTTACATACATGTCATCACACTGGGTTTTTTCTGAGGATTAAAGAAGAATGAAATATTTATAGTACATATTGTGTGCTAGTACATAGTGAATAAGTATGCATAAGTGAATAAGCATTTCAACCCTGGTCTGTTTAAAATGTACTCTCAGTACCTTATTATCAAAGGTCACAATATTAAGACAACTTCCATTTGATTTTCCTTCTCAGTGTAACTTTATTTTCTCCCAAGTTCGATTTTTGTTAAGCCATTGGAGCTGAAGTGAGTACTTTTAAATAGTTATTCTGAAGAATATAATATGTTGATAATGGAGGGAATGGGGCATAAAAAATCTGCTGATTTAAAATTTTTACAAAAGCACCAAGAATACTACTTAGATCTGATGCTTTCATCCATGCCTTAAGATTGTAAAGATTGCTAGAGTGCTTTTGCCCAATGTTTTGGTGTTCAAAAACCAGGATTTTTGTTGATGTCAATGACATTTAAATATGTCTTGTTGTCTTTTGTCACATAATTGGAAATTATTATTAAAATATTTCACCATAATTTTAAGCATTTTGTGATTTTTGCTATGACTGATATACTTAAATTTTTAAATAAAGATTTATTAAGCAATAAACTATTTCTTTTTCCCATTTTTTAAATTTAGAGAATTTGATCAACACTATTTCATTTTAAAATATTTTTTTTAAGATTTTATTTATCAGAGAGACAGAGGCAGGCAGAGGGAGAAGCAGGCCCCTTGCTGAGCAAGGAGCCCGATGTGGGACTCGATCCCAGGACCCTGGGATCATGACCTGAGCCGAAGGCAGATGCTTAACCGACTGAGCCACCCAGGCGTCCCAACATTATTTCATTTTAAACAGAATGAAAGAATCCTGATGTTTGAGATGGCTGGTGTAGACTTATATTAAGTAATAAGAAGTTTGAAATATTTAAAATAGATCTCAGCACGATTCATAGGAATTGAGAATCTGAAATTGAGAACCAATGCTATTGTAACAATTAATTTTCATACAACCCCAAAAACTGCAGAATGGGAAAATGAGCCAAATTTGACTTGGTCCTTTTTAGAGTCCCCCTGAGAATATATCATTCTGTATTTTAAATATAGCCTTTTTTTACCCCAAGAAAAATACTAAGTAGCCCTGGTAAGTAGAAGATGTGGGCTAACCTCTGTCTTGCTACTTGCTGTGAAATTTGATAAAAATTTTTTTGGCATTTTAATCGGTCCTACAAAGAATGTCATTTGCTTATACATATGTGCTAAAGTTTCTTGGTGGAAACCTGTGGCTTCTGTTTCAAATATAAGTTTAACCAAGACCGACTGTATTAGAGATCCTAAGTTTTTCTTCACTGCCTTTTTTAGATTCACTGAGGTTTCTTGATTGATTTGAGTTTTCTTTATTCTTCCCTTTTCCCCTACTTATTTGTTATTTATTCCATTTCTTTTCTTTTGGGAGTTAAACCCAAATTTCAACATGTATCATCTCCAATTTTAAAGGACTGTATCCTTCTACTTTTAAGTCTAATGTTTCCACTTCCATCGTCTATGTTATTTACTATCTAGTATAATTATTTCACCTCATTTTTATAACATTTTTATAACATTTTTATAACATTTGAAAATGAATTATTGTTTTAGTTATTGCCTTTTAAAAACCAGTGCTTATTTAAGATTTAGAATGTGTTGACCTATTCCCTTGTTTACTGTTTTTTTTCTTGAATTCCATTTCTCTATTTCTCTGAGTTGATTTTCTTTCATAATTACATTCTCTTATACTGCTAAGTGAATATCTATGGATAATAAAATATATCTCTATCTGAAAATAGCTAGCATCTTTTCTTTAGTAATAATTTAGCAGAATATGAAATTTTAGATTGCTAGTTATTTTTCTCAGCAATTGAAAGGTATTTTTCTATTGTCTTCTTTCCTGAATTGATGTCAGTGTGAAGTCTGTAGTCTGCTAATTATTGGTATCTGTCATAAAGTCTGATGACAGTTTACTTTTCTTTCCTTTATAAATGACTTTGATTTTTTGCCAGTAAGACCAGAAGAATGTTTGTTTTTTTTAAAGCGAAGTAGCTTTATTAGAATTTGACTTGGTATTCATCATCCTTGCTTGATTTTTCCAAGTATCAAATGTGATCTTTCAGTATGTAGTCCTTCCCCCCCGCTACAATTTTAGGAAAGTTCTCTTGAATTATAGTTTTTAGTTATTTGTTCTGTTTAATTGCTTTTGTTGTCTCCTTTGGAATTTCTATTATGTTGGATCTTCTTTGCCTCTCTTCAATATTTGTCATCTTCTAATATTTTCTCTATTTATTTTTAAATTTTACAAATTTTCTTTCTTTTTACCTTCTATTTCTCTTGGAGTTTTATCTGTTGTTTTTGTTTACTCATATATTACTATAAATTTAGTTCTTATATATCTGAAATGATTTTCACTTTTATTTTTAGTTCTTTTCTGAATTACTTTATTTCTTTGAGTTTTCTAATTTTGATTTATATTGTTCTTTTACATATATTCTATTGTTTTCTTAAATTCTTTTATTTCTTTTTGAAATATTAGGTTATAGCTTCCATTTTTTATGTGAAAATGTCTTATTTTTCTCATAATAACCATATACAAAATATGACTGTGATTCTTTTCTGTTAAAATTTTGTGTGAAATTAATTTTCCTGAACCTTTAGGTGGGCCAGCACCTAAAGTTTTATAGCGATACAACTCTACCACTCCCTCTTCAGTTATTTTCATGATTTTCATGTTTTCAAAAATAGGACCTTGTACTTTCTGAGATTTACTGGCTTTATTTTCCTTTATCTATTTTTATTTAGTGTTTTTTTTTCTTTTTTATTTCTGTTATCCTTGTCTTTTAAACAAATGAAATATTAAATGTTTCTGGTCATCTTTTATTAATGATTCTATTTTAAAATTTGAAGTTAGATTTCATGGCAGCATTTGAATTTAGAGAAATGTGGGATTTTCTTATATGCTTGAATAGCCTCAATCTCAAATGCAGTTTGTATCTTTAACCACTTTTATTCAGAGGCTCCAGCATATCTCATAGATCTGATGCATGATAAAAATAATGAAATCCGAAAGGTCTGTGATAATACATTGGATATTATAGCGGTAAGTAATTTTTCTTATTATGCAAAGTGTAATAATAGTCTTCATTTGGGAGAAAAGAAGACTTTGTACACCTGTTTAGAACTTTGCATTTCATGTAAATGCAAACTTGTATTTTGGTAAATCTCTGAAAATACAGTGATATTAAATTCATGCTTTAAACATTAAGACCTTTGCTTTCAAATTTTTAAGTTTAGGCTCCTTAAGGTTTTATACATATTCAGAGTTTTAGCTTTCGTCTACATGTCATCTCAGAATCACCTGTTTTGCAGAGAAATTATTGCATAGGAGCAGGGGTTTGATGAGAATTCCTACCAAAGCTCAACACAGTCAGTTTTACAATTTGGCCATTAAACTCTTTTAATAAGTCAATTATTATTTCAGTGATTTGATTTTTGTCATATGCATATACTTGTTTGTAAGTTGCTTTGGAATGGAATGATGAAACATACAAAAATAATGTTATTCATAACTGTAGAACTCTATTTTTTTAATATTTTATTTATCTATTTGAGAGAGAAAGAGTGCATAAGCAGGGGGAGCAGCAGAGGGAGAGGGAGAAGCAGACTCCTCACTGAGCAGGGAGCCTGACCCATGGCTCAATTCCAGGACCCTGAGATCATGACCTGAGCAGAAGGCAGATGCTTAACCTACTGAGCCACCCAGGCACCCTCTGTAGAACTTTTTAAAGGACATATAACTGAAGGAATATAATCAGAAGGGTAATCTGAGTCCTGGATTAGCAACATGTTCTCTGTGTACACTTTTCTTCAGAAATCATGCTCATGCTGCCCACCACAGTCTTCTGCCTAGATTTGGGCCTTGCACCTGGGATATGCCATATACTAGATTACTTTAAATGTTTTTTCACTTATGGCATATACTGCTGCACAAACTTGCTTGCTTCCTTCTTTGAACTGGATTAATACTTTTTATTTTGACTCACTTATCACTTCTCAGCCTTTTGGCTAAGATCAAGTGTATTTTGACTCACCTAAAAAGCTTCTCGAATATAGCCTATTCAGTAGTTTTCGAAGTTTAACTTAAGCTTTTTAAAGGATCAGAATAACATTTTAAAGAATCAGTTAACAACTTTATTAGAAATCCTCTAAGTTGGCATTTGTGCTAGAGATTTCATTAGGAAATCAGACAATCACTATCAGGTACCTTCTTGTCAGTTTCCTGCATTTTATTTCAGAAATTGATCTTATTTGATATCATCTGCGTTTTGGATTTGACTGAGTATATCATTACTGGTTTAAACATTTTTTTTTTCCTTAGAGAGCACATGTGTGCGGTGGGGGAGAAACAGAGTGGGAGAGAGAGCAAGAATCTTAAGCAGGCTCCACGCCTAGTGCGGAGCCCAATGCAGGGCTCGATCTCACAACCCTGAGACCATAACCTGAGCCAAAATCAAGAGTCATACACTCAACCAACTGAGCCACCCAGGTGCCCCATCATTACTGATTTAAAACTAAATGAGTACGTTGGCATTTTAGCTTTGATCTCTAAATTAAAATAAGGAAATTTTACATGTTAAATTCTTACTCCAGTAAGATGTTTCATACATGTAGGCCCCTGGTCACAGGGCTTATAAATAGAGAATATTTATTACTCCTAGAGAATAATTTCATGGCTCATATACTATTTTTTTTTAAGATTCATTTATTTATTTTAGAGGGGAGGGGCAAAGGGAGAGGGGGAAAGAATCCCAAGCAGACTCCCTGCTGAGCATGGAGCCCAACCCATGGCTCAGTCCCAGGACCCTGAGATCACAACCTGAGCTAAAATCAAGAGTTGGACACTTATCTGACTGAGCCAGCCAGGTGCCCCTCATATACTATTTTCTAGTAGATTACTAATGTCAATGTTGTATATAAAGTATATAGTATAAGAATAAAAAACTTTTTAAAGTTCTGTTTGTGATTATCTTACCTTAAGCAATGAGGAAAGGAAAAAAGATGTCAGTTTGTTATGGATAGCTTTTAGCATACTTTTAAAATTACCTTCTTGTTTGAGAAAAGGTAGATGGAAGGCAATAATGTTTAGATTTACATATTAGGCATGTTTGGTTTAGAACATAAATTAGTGATAGTTCCAAATTGTCAGCTCAGTCTTATTATAAAAATATTTAGAATAAAATAAGATAAAAAAATTTTACTCCCAATTATTTTTAAACTCTGAGCTCAAGTCTCTCATCTTAAACAGGAATTTTCCCCACCCTGTGTCTACCTATTTTTTCTAGATGGCCATCCTAGCACGTGCTCTCTCTCTCTCTCTCTCTCTCTCTCTCTCTCTGTAGAACCAGTGTTTTGGGAAAAACTTGTCTACATATTACTTCCTTCACTTCATTTCCCCTCATCCTCCTTTCAACCTATACCAATTCTGGCTTCTGCCTCCATTATTGCACTGATATGGTTCTCACTAAAGTGACCCTGGCCTTCATTTTTCTAAATCCAATGAGCATTTTTAATCTTCATTTTACTTTGTTGATCTTACCATCCTTAAAGGAATTTATAAATCCTGATCAGAGTTAAAATGTAAACAAAGAAAATTATTTAGGTAATTATTTTTTACAAAGAACCTTGTTGATAAGATCTTCAAAGAAGAATAATCAGCAAAATGAAACTGGTGACATATGGCTCCCTAAGCTGCCATCTGATCACTTGACTTAGTATTAAAAAAATTTGAACAAGGAATCTGAAGGTTCACCTAGTCTCTCTATGACTCTCCACATGAGACTTAACAAAGTAAGTACTTGATATGATGCCAAGTAATTTTGGATTGTTTCATTTCACGCATTGGAAAACTTTAGTCTGACAAGATATTTAGAAATAATAAACTTATTAAATTCAATATTTAAAGATATTCATGTTTGAATTATGTGATTTTAAAAGTCCTGCTGTGCTACCCAACTGAGTCATATTCATAGATAAGCTTCTTACATGGAAAGAAGTGGTCTACAGCTGATAGAAGGGCTAGAAACATCCCACATTCTGCTGGAAGAATGTTTCTTTACCTTTCTGCTGTTATACACTTATGAGTGTCAAGGCCTGGTTCGGTTTTAGTTTGATAGTAAGGAATTGCACCATTGGGAGCAGCTTCTTCCCAAAACTTTTTCTCCAGTTCTCTGTTGGGTAGGGTTTTTGATCTTATATTCAACTTTTGGCTTCTATAACATGGCAAATTGGTCTAACAGAGTATTGCTCTAGAATACAACTGATTCTAGTTCTCTCACCTGCTGAATAATCTCAGACAATTTATAACTTTTTGAAGATTCAGTATACAATGATGTTTCTGAGGATTAGAGAGTTATTGTTAGTTAGGGTTAGAGAAAATATGAAGCATCTACCACATGATGGTCACTCTCTGTTTTGTTCAAACTAGACCAAAACTCAGACCTTGTTGGGAAGTTTATATGTTGATTACATATCTGGACCAACATTTTCTTTCCTTGGTACAATTAATTATCTACATTATTTTCTGATCATTTAAATTTTTTAAATGGTATTAGAAGATACTCTCTTCACTGTTTAGATTAACTATGGAAAGTTATTTGGAGTATTATTTTGGCCAGACATATTACTATTTACAGTTTACTTTAAAATTATTCTGCAAAATGGCTAAATTTGGCATTTTAAAACTCCATGTCAGAGCAGTTCTAAATAGGGTAATTAACTGAAAGACCTTGATTAGGACAGTGTGGTAAACAGGAATCTGCCTTTTCTAGTGTAGAAGTGCCTCATCTGTTAAATTACTCATGTTCTGAATCTGTGGTGACTTATTTTAATTTGGACTCAATTTATCCACTAACCTTAGACCAGAGTTATACTCCTACATTGCTAGGCCTCCTTATTTGGGAGAAATTTGAGGAGTGGGCCTTTTTAATGCATTAGTAAAATGACAGCTTCTCAGGTTCACTTGGGACATGACATAGCTGCCAGTCTGGTTCTTTGAGCTCAGACTTTATTACTGATCATGACTCAGGCTGCTATTTGCTTGTCCTGAATCTTTTTCAAGAGTAAAACAAGAGGAAATTGACTTAATTCGAAACAGGAGAAACTTTGATTAGACACAGCAAAGATGATGAAGCACTAGAAATAAGCTGTCAAGGGAGAATGTAAAGCCTCTGTCCAGTTAACATTAGTAATAACTAAATATCCAACTTTCTGCAATAGTTAGAAACCTGCCTAGAATGGGAGTGGATGATCTCTTAAGATTCTTTTTACCTCTTATATAGACTTATATCTAGTATTCTCAGCATGACTATGTACTATAATAATAAAAAAATTTTTAAAAAAAAGAGCTAATGAGAATATTTGTAGCTTAAGACAATTTAAGAAAGCAAACTTCTTTTTTATTCAAGACAGCGTGGAATAATAAGAAACATTTAGATACTTTGCAAGCCTTAGGGAAATATGCCTTCTGCAGTAAAGAACTTGTCCCCCAAATTATGGAAATGTTACATTAGTGATGATTTGTTTAATGTGTCTGGGCCCAAGCTCTCAATTGGTGACTTGAAACAGATGTGTGGTAGTAGTACTTTTTGTACCCTAGAGGATTATATGGTGATGCGGTCTCTCTGGGCTCATCAGCAAGTTGTCACCTGTCTGACTAGGCCTTACATGTAGCTCTGGGAGGCAGGGACTGGAGGAGATGCAGAGAGGAGTGGCAAGAGGAGGAGAGAGGAGCCTAGGTTCTTAGTCTTCCAAGGGGATATGTGGCAGGTGATTGTTGTCTCTTCTCCTCCAAGCCTTGGGAATCCTGAAGGGAAGAACAGAATCCTCTAATCGTAGAGAGCTTCTAAAAACCGAATTAGATTTTTGTCCTTCAGTATTTCCTCAACTTTGCATGAAGTATTTGATAACCTCATAAATTCTTCCCCAGTTGGTAAACAAATTCCTCCACTGACATTACTGGGTTGTAAAACATTTAATTTATTTTATTAAGGACATACTGTGTTAAAACACTAAGACACAGGGAATACAAAACTCAACAACACAAAGTCCCTAGAATGTAAAGTTTACATTCTAGACTTTAGAAAATAGCAGGATACTGTCATCTAGACTTGAGCTTGCCGTCCAGAAGCAGTAATACTCTATGGCCCTATCAATAGATGTTCCGTACAAATGGCATATTGTATCTCTAAGGTATTTATGGGGAAAGGGATATACCTAGGTTTTCTGGTAAAAGAGTGAAGTTTTCTGGTAAAAGACTGCTCCGTCCAGGAGCAGTAATACTCTATGGCCCTATCAATAGATGTTCCGTACAAATGGCATATTGTATCTATAAGGTATTTATGGGGAAAGGGACATACCTAGGTTTTCTGGTAAAAGACAAAAAAAAGTTGTCTTTCTAACTAGGCACAGGCCATGTGATTTGATACTAACAGATTTTGAATGGCGGCCCTTTTTTTTTTTTTTTTAGTAAATCTAATTATGATCATGGGCAGATTGTGTATATTTTAATAACCTGGAATTAATACCTAGTTTTAGTATTTTAAACTTGGAAAGCAAGGCGCTATCTTTATTCCTGGATAGTCAAAATTATATTTAATCGACTGATGTTTTGGAATGAGATAAACCAATGTAGGTTTACTATAACCTCTAAGACATCAGTTGGTATGGTCCCCACAAAAATTACCAGACAAGCCTGTGTCCCACAGAAGTTTATTAATCTTACCAGCAAGGGAAAGCACTTTAAAAAGATGTCTTATAACATCTTAGAAAGGGAAGTTATAGAGAAACTTTCATAGGATTAGATTAAGGTTAACATTAGAACTCAGATTATTTTGGGACAGGCTTTCAAAAGCAGAGAATGGGTAGGGATTGGGTAAAATGGGTAGATGGCAGTCAGTTTTAACTGGCTTACAGGTTGGGCACAGGCAGAGAACAGAGACTTTTAGGTGAGTTGTTGACAGAAAACTACTGAGGTGTTCTTTCCAGAGCAGGTGGTGTTGGTTCTTGCTTGATAGTCTTGGTACCAATTTTCATTGCTCAGGCTTGTAAGTTAGATTTTTCTCAATTCTATACAATCGAATTGTGTTTTTTTGTTTTTGTTTTTTTTTTAAGATTTTATTTATTTATTTGACAGAGAGAGACACAGCGAGAGAGGGAACACAAGCAGGGGAAGTACGAGAAGGAGAAGCAGGCTTCCCACCAAGCAGGGAGCTCAATGCGGGGCTCGATCCCAGGACCCTGGGATCATGACCTGAGCTGAAGGCACACGCTTAACGACTGAGCCACCCAGGCGCCCCTCAAATTGTGTTTAGAGAGATGAGTTTGGTTAGCCCTCTTCTGGAGTTCATTTTGATACTGTGTAAACCTGAAAGACAGAAATTTAGGATATTCTTCTAGCTTGTTAGAATATAGAATATATATGTATATATATATTTGATATGAATGTGATCATATGTATATGTATTCCTTGCTAGTTTTATGCATGTTGCTTTATTGGTTTTTTTAATTGGCAATAGTTGGATTCGAAAGAATCCAAGCATAGTACGAAAGATGAAAATCAAGATTTCTTAAATAAATTTCATTTAGTTCTATTTTTAACTTTGTGTCCCTACTGAACATGATATTTGAAATGATATTGCACAGATGAGCCTCTTCAGCACTTTAAGCAGAGGTTGAAGAGATAATTAATTATATTTGAGGTCTGGTTAGAAAATGTCATAGTCAAGACTACAGGACAAAACTTGGGATAGTACTGTTGAGAAATAGGTAGTATGTGCATAAAAGTCAACTTTGTTATGTATGTGTAAACACAATTATGTGTATATCTATATTTACTTATCCTGTACATATAATCAGATAAGTTTTTCTAAGCTATAAAAAAGCATCTTTTTAGCAGCTATTACCTTAACCTTAATGAGCAACTAAATTACTCTAGATCTGCTTTAATTTAGTATGAAGAAGTGTATTAAATAAACCATATTACATTCTCAATTAGGGGGCTGTCACATTAAAGGAGAAAGGACAATCTGTTTTCCATCAGTTATGTTAGAACACAAAGCAGATCTATGTAGCTCTATGTTATCCTATAGTGTGTTAATCAGATACAAGGTGTGACGGAAGCCAGTTACAAAGAGTTCTCCTGATAGTGAACAGGCTCTGATAATAGGTTGGTTAAGGCTTCACGATGTTTCTGTGGTTAAGTAGTAAACAAAATGATGTAGGACTTCAAAAAGGATGGCACATTCCATTTAAAATCAAACCATAAGTCTTTCATGACGCTTTAGTTTTTATGGAAACTGAGTGCTTAAGATCATGTCAGGAGCTGAGAAAAGAAAATAAAAAACAAAGCATGTGTACCTTTAAATACAAGACAAACTCGAGTCTCAAAGCAAGGATATCAGGGTATCCTTGTTGTAAAAAGAAGCATTTCAAAAATGAAGAAAAAACAACTATATTACTGGAGTATTTCCACAATGGCTTGATAAGTTTTTATGACGTATCTTGGCTGTGGTTGAGCTATGACATCCCTGAATTCCAGCTATTTCCTGACAATGGGGGAAAGGGTGTTTAAGAGAGAAGGAGAGATTTGGGGGAGAAGGGTTAGAGAGAACAGATTTTAGTTGATATATGTTGACTTTATTAAATTTTTGACACTGGATATTCTTTTAGAGTTGCTATTTAATTTTTTAAAATAAACTCCTTAGACTGCTAGTATTCTTCAGTTTTGGGGGATAATTATTTCAACAGCTTTATGAAATAATGGTATTAATCATAGATTTTTATTTATAGAATGTTAGAACTTCAGTAAATCTTAGATTTGTTTCATTTTAGAAATGAAGAATCTGAGACCAAAAGGTATTAAAATACCTGTAGAAGGTTGCTTATTTCTATTAATATCAGAGCTAAACACAGAACCCAGGCCTCCTAACTCCTAATCCAATGTTCTTTGAATTATACCTTACCATAATATCATTAATACCTATAAATTCAGACTCTCAGACACAAAGAAACTGCCTTTGCTATGGCTGCTAAACTATACTCATTGTGGATAGATAAAGAAGATAGTTGAGGCATGATAAAGCTTTTACTGGTTTTCACTAAAATGGAAGAGAAAGGAGAACAAAAAAAAAAGTGGGAGGAGGTCATGGGAGAGGAGCACACATAGAGACCAGGGCTGGGGAAGAGTTACATGTGGTAGGTTGTTAACATGATATTAGGAAAGTAGATCTTCATTTTGAGATTGTCTTTTTTACATTTTTGGTCTTAAAATAGTATTTTCTAGACAATAATAGTAGGTGGCAGTTGATTTACATTTAGCATCAGTCCCCAAAATTTGTTTTTGAAACTTTCCCAAAATCTAAAACTCTTGGGACCACTGTCCCAGCCTGTTAGTTTAGTACTAAGTAGACTCTCAACAGCCATAAGCTAAAATACTTCATATTCAAGAAACCTGGAACATAAAAATCAGTGTTTCAGAAACATAAAGATCAAAAGCCAGCATTGCATAGTGAAACAGTACTATCTCATTTGATTTTCACTAATGTTTACTACAAAGGAAAAGGAGAAGTCAATTATTTAAACCAATATTGTGTTCCTCATAACATACTTCATTCCAAAATGCTATATTTGGTAAACATTCAAATACCTGAAGCTGTATTATCACAACCTAGAGGAAATTTTTATGGCACAAGTACAATATATTAATAATGTTTCATATTTAGGTTCTAAATCTTAAAAATACATATTTTAAAATATTTCCTAAAGTTAGCAATTACTATTGGAATTAAGAAAGTCATTGAAAATCGATAGGATATATACAGTATTTATTTATTATGATTCTAGCTAGGTAATGGTATGGGTATTTTTTCTACAGTTTTTAGCTTTCAATAATGAAATAGTTTTACTGTTATAAATATTTTCACAAAGTCTTGTTATAACTGCTTGAGACTTTAAGGCCTTAATACTGGTTGGTCAAGGCTTTTTTTTTTTTGCCATTTTCTTTGCTATGATCTATAACAACAAGCCACACATATTTACTAAATCTTAAGATTACCTCTCATGAAAACTCCTCTTGTCATTGTAGTGGATTAACTATAGTGGGAATCTGTAATCTTTGGATCATCTGCAAAACATAATTTTCTATATCCTAAATGATTACGGTATAGAATAACATATTTTTTTCTACTATTTCCTGAAGGAGAAACTGTTGTTTTCTGAAGAGCTAAGCAGGCAGCCATAGTGTTTTCATTGTGATCCTGTAAACAATAATGCACACATTAATCATTATGTTAGTCATAGAACATTAAGCCTATAGTTTTATAGTACAGAAATACTTAAAAGTTAGAATAATTTTTTTTTTAAAGGGCAGTACAGGGATGCCTGGGTGGCTCAGTCATTAAACATCTGCCTTCAGCTCAGGTCATGATCCCAGAGTCCTGGGATGGAGCCCCATATCGGGCTCCCTGCTCCACGGGAAGCCTGCTTCTCCCTCTCCCACTCCCCCTGCTTGTGCTTCTGCTCTCGCTCTCTCTTTCTCTCTGTCAAATAAATGAATAAAATCTTTAAAAAAGGGGGGGGCAGTAACAGTCTGCATCATTGCTACTGTACTTTTTGGCCTTGTAATGTTAAGATATGCCTTGGTTCTATGAATTTATTCAGTCATAAACTGATCCAAAAAAAATGGTAAAAACTTTAGAGGAATTCAGATTGCATAAAAGTAGTCTAATTACATTTAGTGCTAGGTCTGTGCTAACTCACTGCCTTGGAAAATCAGCTTCCCCAAGACACTAACAAATCAAGCTTTAGTGTCAAAAGTTAGCCATGGATGCTCATGGATTTTTTAGCTTGTGTGTTTGGACTTCTGTCAAATGGTTAGATAGTCTGTGGATAGATAGTCTCTTTTTAAAATCTAAGCCTTGTGTGTGCACGTTCATTAATAAGAACATTGCTGTAAGCTTGAAGGGTGATAAGAAGGCTTAAGATTGAAGAAAATAGCATCTTTGTTACACATTTCTACATTACTGTATTTTTATTATTAGAATAGTAAAATCTTATGAGAAGCATGTAAGATAGTAATGCCTAGAATAAGCATGATTTTTTTTCTTTGTGCAGAGCATTACTCACTAGGCTAAATACATTTTATGGATATGTGATTTAAAGATTTTTTTAATGCTTTTGAGATTTTATTTATTTATTAGAAGAGGGAGAGAGCACTTGAGTGTGTGCTAGTGTGAGCAGAGAAGGTGGAGAATCCCAAGCAGATTCTGCACTGAGCATGAGCCAGACACAGGGGCTTGATCTCACAACCCTGGACTATGACCTGAACTGAAAGGAAGAGTCGGATGCTTAACTGACTGAGCCACCCAGGCGCCCCAATTTACTTTTAAAATTATACCTATTTCTGTAACATTTCACAAATATTAGTAAGAAGCAAGTTTTACTCTCAGTGGAATAGCAAACCCCATCTTTTCTATGTTTTGAGCACTTGACTGGGTTTTATCTTCTGTTCCTACACTAGGAATCCATATGCTTGAACCTAAATGATAATAAAACAATCGTCATATGTTTTTTTGTCATCTTTCTTGAATACTTCTTCATTCAGATAATCAGATTTAAAATTTGTCTACCAAAATAAAAAGTTTGTTTCATACCTCTTGCTAAGTGAAACAAGCTAGTATTCACAAAAGAAACAATACCTATCAAATTAGTTCCAGTATTTAATGTAGATTTAATAGAATTTCTGGTATTATAAGTATATTCTGGATATTATAAGGCATATTATAAGGTATATATTGATGACCTGTAACTAACTTATCTTTAAGGAAAAAAGCCAATTAGTATGGAGAATTTCTTGCCCCAAATACCATTTACTTTTTGTATATGCATTATTTTTTTATCTTAACAGATAAGTTCATCCTTTTCTTCTCTAAGTGTATATGATTAATTCTTCTTAAATTATCTAGCCACTTCTAATGTGATGGTAATATATTTGTGTAGCCAACTTTGCAGCTAACACATACACTGTGCCACATAGAGAACCAAAAAGTATACTTGCAAAGTCACACATTTTAAAGAGGTTCAAAATTATATTTAGCATTTGGGCAAAATTATTTTAAAACTAATCACAGTGCTCATACTGCATAATTAGCACCATTTAGTATTACATCTAGTTTTGGAAACCCAAAGTGAACCATTCAGATCTGTAGCCAATGAAACTACTTGTAACAACATCTCTGTGCTGTTATTTTTTTAATTCCCTCTTTCCCTTATACCCTTCCATGTGCGGCCAGGTCAGACCGAACATGACTGAGAATACCATGTGTTATAAAATAAACTTACCAGACCAGAAGCTACTTCCTCTCAAATCACTGCTTGGTCAACAATTCAACACATTTGTAGAACCTTAGAGCTGAAAGGTGACCTTGGAGTTCATTTATTATATTCTCATTACTAAAGAATCCATTCTATAGTGACCCTGACAAATATTCATTTGTCCTGTGTTTCATTACCTTTTCCACATTGCTAGCCCAAGGTTTACAATGCTGTCATAGCCACAACTAGCTGTGTGCACTTAAGTTAATACAGTGTTCTGGGCCTCGTTTTCTCATTTATAACATGACAATAATTATAGTACTTAAATCAGAGAGCTGTCACTTCAGTTAATTAACAGTAATGGCTAACATTAAGTGTTTTCAATATGGGTTTTCTAAATGCTTTATAGGTATTATCTCATTTTATCAGAACAACTTATGTGTAATCAGTAAATGGATGATTGTATAAATTATCATCATATCTCTTCACTGTAAGCGTACCAACAAGATGGGATTTGGTTTTAGCATTTATTGTTTATATCTAAATTGTCAATTTCAAATGTAGGTTAAAATTGTAGTTGTAACTTGGAGTAAAAAAAAAAAACTCCTTTGGGGCACCAGGCTGGCTCAGTTAAATGTCCAACTCTTGGTTTCAGCTCAGGTGGTGATCTCATGGGTCCTGAGGTTGAGCCCTGCCTTGGACTCCAAGTGCTGAGGGGGGAGTCTGCTTGAAAATTCTCTCCCTCTGCCCCTCCCCCGACTCTCGCAGGCATGCACGCTCTCTCTCTTTCTCTAAAATAAATAAATCTTTACAAAAAAGAACCTCAGTGATTTAAATATTGAAATTATAACAGCTGGATTAGTAAATGTTTATTATTTTAAAAGTAAAATGCAATAATGTTTATAATCTATCTTTTATACAATTAAATTTTAAATAATTATATCAGGAAATAGATTGAGAACTAATAGGAATGTTAATATTTAACTATTAAAAAAAGAAAGCTTAATAATTTGGCAGGAAAATTGCCATTAGTAGTATCATAGCCAAAAAAATTTTCTACTTACCCCTCAGTCAAAAAGGGGCATCTATTATAGTTTCAAAGATGTACAGTATAGAACACACGTCTGACAGCTGATACTGCTAAGAGATTTATCAATAATGTGAAACTTCTAAAATTTAACAAGTAAAATTTTAACAAGATAATAATAGTTACAGTCTTATAAAATTTTAGACTTTTTCTTACATCCCAGAAATTCCTTCTGTGCTGACAGTTTTTTACTTTGAGCCTCAGCTTTGGATGAAAATTGCTCAGTATTTAACTAAAACGTATATTTGATCCATCTGTTAATTACCATGATCATCTTGACTATGGGAGGACAGTACTATTGCCTGGCACCTTTCCAACTCCTTTTTAGATAACTAAAAAATGTTATAGATGTGACAGAGGAATTTAAAACTAGGATCCTAGAGTTAGAATGACAAGAAATACCTTGAAATGTTTTTTTTTTAATCTATGCCATCAGTGGTACTGTCCATTAATTGTAAAGTGAATACACCAGTCAGAAGTAGCCACAATCTGTGGCAAAAGTCGAGAGCTAGATAGGTTCAGCTGTAGCTAGCAGTAACTTGCCAAAAAGTCCTTCAGAAATGTTCACCAATATGTTCACTCTGTGAACAGGTATTAGAGATATAGCAGTAAAGAGGTCACAATCTTGCTCCTCAGGAGTTCATGATTGGAGGAGGAAATAGACATTTAAAGAAGTAATTATGAACAAGATAATGTTATTTTATCCTTTAGAATTTAATGTGAAATTAAATTCTATTTGTTTAGAATTCAATTTAATATTTAATATTTAATTTAATATAATAATTTAATATAATTTGTTTTCCCTGGTAAACCATTTCAGTAGTTGGGAGACATAGCTTTCTTTCCTTCTGAAAAGTGTTTATCTCAAAAAAGATGTAATGAAAGATGTCATTTTAATGCTTAACTACCTATCATTAGTGCTGCAAGTAATTATAGCCACAAATTTAAGAGTTGAAGTCCGATTGCTTACCTAAATTCTGAACAGGTATTTCTAATGTTCCCTTTGACCCAAACAAAGAACCTCCAAATTAGTACTATTATCTGAGGGCGAGATAGTTCCTTTATAAGCTTACATAATAATACTTGACTATTTGTTTTCAATAGGAATATGATGAAGAATGGGCTAAGAAAATTCAGAGTGAAAAGTTTCGCTGGCATAACTCTCAGTGGCTAGAGATGGTAGAGAGCCGTCAGATGGATGAGAGTGAGCAGTACTTGTATGGTGATGATCGAATTGAGCCATACATCCATGAAGGGGATATTCTTGAAAGACCTGACCTTTTCTATAACTCAGGTAAGATGATAACCAAAGCAAAATTAAACAGTTTGTGTGCTATCAATAGGGATTTTGGTCGACCAACCTTGCTCATTCCCAAGCTTTGGAAGTACTTCTTGTAGTATATAAATGGACTTCTGCAAATGATTTCAGAATTACCATCCACACACACCATGCAAACCTATTAACTCACCATTTTTTTTTCCAAGTTAGTCTTTGATGTGATCTCCATAAAAAAGGTTGTACCCAGGAAAATCAATTACTCTTAGTTTATTACTTTCTAGAATGTATAACTTAAAATGACATCCTCAAGGTTTCTGACTTCTGTTTGAAAACATGATATTCATTTTTCTCTATTTGGGGTTTATTTAAATGTATAACTTAACTAATTTATGTTTTGTTTTCCAATGTATTTCATTTTGCCATGGTTTTGCTTTAATTTCGAACTAGTAAACTCTACTTGGTTGGGAAGATTCAGACACTTTACAGCAATAGTTTTATCTTTTTAACTCTGCTAGTGTTTTCAGGGTAAGATTTAATTTTTACATAAATCATACATATATTATAACTGTTGATTCCACCATCCTGCCTTTTTCCAAGGATGAGTTTGGCACAAAGATTGGTAAGTTTTTGCATATTCTGGCTTTCAAAGTGTTGCACTGTTGCCAATATTAATATTACTTCATTGAACTCATTTAGTTGAGAGGAAGAAAAGGATTTCTAATTAAGATCTGTAGCAGGTTGGATATGAAAAGCATTAAGATATTATGTCTGAATTAATGGCTTATTTTTTCACCCTGCTATATATTCATTCACACTTTGTTTTCATAATTTTGTTTTGTGCAAATTGCCCATAAACACTGTATTATTTTTATACTTAATATAGATACTAGAATCTTGGAAAATTGATACTTTACTTTAAAAATTAAATGGATATCTTCCTAACTGAACTTTACAGTAGTTATGAAATACTGTCTTGTGTTTCAAACCAGATGGAGTAGATCATTAATTTCAGCCAACCAGAATATCTTAGTTCAGTAATGGCAAGCAGCTGTTCCTTACATACTCAGATATTCATGAAGTAAAATAATGTAAAATATATATGATATGAATTTTTTTGTTAACAGGAATCAGAATTCTATGGAATCAGGTTTCTTGCTTTGAAGATTGATAGCTACTTTCCAGTGTGAATCAATTACTAGTTTCCAAAACTGAATAAAACTTTTAACCATCTCAGTATTCAGCTTTGTTGTTTAATATGATTAGAACTAAAGAACAAACTTCTAAAAAATTATACCACATTCCCAAAATTAATTCACTTAGGTTAACCTCTTAAAATGAAGATCATAAACACTTTTCTGATATTTTATAATTAAAATGTACAACTTATGCTTTTGTGAGAGATCTGAATTATATATATTTTTTATATATCAAAATCTAGAAGCAGCCACAGCTGATGGAAAAATAAATAAATTTAAGCATTTGAAGAGTGGAATATTATCATTAGATATCCTCATATTTTTTTTTAAATCTCTGTAGACTGATGATATAGTAGACATTTTTCAGTGGAAGTTACATTGCTATTAGTTTAATAAAGATAAAGGTCTCATATCAAGCCATCTATATTATTTTAGTTTATTAATTATTTTACCTAGTTCATTTTCCATGAATAATTCAACTAAATGAATCTTTGTGGTATCTCTTGATATGTGTCATGGAAATCTAGAAAATAGCAGCCTCTTGTCTTTCATTGTGAGCAGTTGCATCTTCAGAAACACCAGAGAAATTTGTAAAACTGCAGATTTGTTTGAACACTTGAACCATCTTATTTAAGTCCCTGGTCCCCATGAAACTGTAGGCTGCTTCTAATAAGAGCAGCCTTAGTAGCTTTTCAGCCACAAAAGTTAAGATAAATGGCCCGTGATTCCTTGGGTCTTATCTTTTATGTTAAAATGAAATAACATTTGTTGCTTCCTAGTCATCAGTATTGCCCTCTATATTTTCAAACTGTTAAATATGTCAAAATATAGGATTCTCTCTTGCTTTCATTTTTAAAAAGGATCTTAGTATTGTCATATGAAAATAAGAATCTAGCATCTCCTTTAGTTACAGTACTTTTTTCCTTAGAGTCTAAAATTGTGATTGTAGTCACTGAGTAATTTCCTGTTGCATCATAAAAATGATACTGTTTGCTTTAAACATGTTTACCCACAGAGGAAGTGTAATTTATAAAGCTGTATTGCTACTACATATTTCTAAATGACTTTTTACTTTTTGTTGTTTTTTCATCACCTTGCTGAATCTTATTCTTAGCATTTAATATGTAAATACATTTCTGGAATATGAAGCTTACAGTGCTTTGTTTCTGTCTCAGGATTATTGTAAAACCATAGTTTTCGTTTACCTATATGTTTCTCTGATATCTCTTATTAGGTGTAGCCCAGTAAATTATGATTTTTCTATTTTAGTAATTTCTTTTGCTCATTTTCTTCATTATTGATATCTATTTTCTCCCACAAGTCACAATTTCACTTTTGGCTAGTTCACTAAAGAGCCCAATATTATGTTTTCATTTAACTTAAAAAAAAAGTTTATTTCAGTAACAATGTATATAAGAAGATAATGAGTTTTTGTATTTTTTACCTTTATTCACAATGTCTATAAGCCAGTTTTTTAACTGACTTGCAAAAATCAGAAGGTTGATAAATTACCTGTGCTCACAATAAATTTGCTTTGATTTCATTCTTGCTCCAGTATATAACCCATTTTACTCATTACCATATTTATCATCATTACTGGGAGCACCTCAAAAAGGTGTGTTGTATAACTATGGTCTAAAAGTTTCATATAATTTAATAACCTAAATGTTTATAATGCTCTACAGCTTACAGAGTGCTCTGGTATATATCATCTCTGTCTTCTGTTTGTTCTCTGGTAGTTTAAATGTTCCATAAAATTCTTTGGTTTGTTGTTGCTATCAAGGGTAGAGTAGGAGCTTTAGAAGGACACTCTTAGATTTATCTAGACTTTATAGTCAAGAATATACGATTCCTTTTTATTACTTCTATAAAAGAATTAACTTTGGATGCAGAATGCTAAGAAACAAATAGATAATTCCAAAGAAGTTGAGGTGTTTGAGCTGAGGATTTAATTAAGGTGTAATTTAACTTTTATTCCTCATTCTAGTAAAAGGATTGTTCATATAGCAGAGCTGCCTAAATTTTGTCAAGACATTATAAAGGACACACTAGAAGCTTTGGTTTACTGAATGAATTGCTGTGCTCTCGGATTATTAAAAATTAATTTCAGAAGAATAAATTTACTCTTTCTTACTTACATAATGTCAGGTTTATTATATTATCCTAATTGTATTCTAGGTTTATAACATTGCTGGCTGAATTTTTAAACTTAGACATTTTTAGTTTGATCTCTTTTTCATGACCTCCTAGTTTGTAGTTCTCTGTATTCCTTTTATCCTTTTGCTACTCATTTTCCCTTTGAAGACAATGGGAGCTCCAAATCAAAATGAAGATTTTGAGAAATTGACAACAGTTTTTCATTTAATTTCTTCTTAATCTGGCTTACTTCATTAGGTCATATTTCATGTATAAGCTTTTAAACTATAATTCACGTATCTTTTTATTTGGTTTATTTATTTTCTGGATGTTAGAATCTTTTATGCTACTGGCATGCTGAATATCTTTGTATTCACTTTCAAAGTGTGATGAATATTTTATTTTGTCACTTTGCTTAGTTGTGTTCCTCTAAAAGTGGCAGATTTCTTAAACTTTGATCTTCAATCATTTGGTTGTAATTTAACAGAGGAACTTACTGATTTTTGTGGTCTTAACCTTGTTAATTTTAGCCACACTCCTAAGAACTCTTCAATTCCTATAAAATATTATTCTGTTTAACTCTCAATCTGTTGTGTCTTGGCATTTCCCATAATTTCATTTTTTGTAACTTTTGGTGTTTTGCTGGTCTTTTGATTTATCAACTTTTCAAAGACATGGAAACTGGACATAATATTAGATACTTTTAAGCTACCTCTTAAGTGTTTAAAATTTACTAAAGTAATGAGAAAAATACCGAAGATATTCATTAGCAATTCAACAATTATATAATAATACAAATCTTTAGTGTACAATATGTAACAAATAAGTGGTACTGGAGTCATATGGAAATACAAATCACCTCACTTACTCACTTGCCAACATTATTACTTAATTTTACCATTCACTTGATTTGTAATAATAATAACTTTACTCCTCAAATAGATTTTATCATTAATTGCTACCTATCTTTCAAGACTCAAATCAGTTCTCTGCCTCCCTCCTCCCCAAGTAAGATTTTCTACCCCCTACAGAACACAGTAATCTCTTTATACCATCTTCTGCCTCCAGTACTCATTCAGTACATAACTTTCATTCCTGTTGTATATCATTTATTAATGAAATGTATTATTTAACTGTATCTTAAGTGTTTGTCTTATATTTCACTTAATCTAAAATTCTTGAAAACAAATTATATATTGCAACTTTTTGTATTTCCCACAGAACCTAGCAGAGTATTATTATGCAAATGGTAGGTGTAAAATGATCATCTGGTGATGATCTAAATAATTTGCTTACTATGTGCCAACTTTATAAACAATGTTGTGAGTATGACCTAGCCAACATTTATCTATAGGTCACTTAACAACCCAGAATACTTTCAGAAAAGGAAACTTTAAAAGGCCTGAGAGCTTTCCAAGTAATTATTACGAAAGCCACATACTGAAATACATTTCTTCTATGCCTAGGTTAGCCCAGAAACCATTACTTAGAGCTTTTTTCCTCAAATTCTTTTCTTATTCTTAACTTATTCATAATTCTATCAATAATAGGTTATCTAGTTTCTTAGATTAGAATAAATAAAAAAGTAGTATCATTATAAAATCATCAGGAAGCAATAATAAAGACTTAGATAAAGGAAAGGAGCACTTTATAAACAAAGAAAAGAACTCCTCGAAAGCATAGTGGTGTAAAGCCAAATTAGCATAGGTAGTCAAATATTTCTAATAACCTAGGGCATGACAAAAAAGTAATTTATACTTATAATGAAGATTAAGTCATCAAGAAGTAACAAATTATGTTCAATATACTTTTTAAAAACACAGAGAATATAAAATATACTTACATTTCTAACCCAAGTTTGTGTGTGTGTTTTAAGGTTGGCACTGAAAGTGTCAAGCATTGCTTATTTAGAAATTAACTTACTTGAAATATTTAATTTCTTAATTATTCTACACAAGTGAAGCTGTCTGGGTATAAAATGTTGCTCTTTACTGACACCATGCTATTTAATGTCTCCTTGTCTTTATTCATTGTTTCCTTAGCCTTGACCATCCTTACTATCCTACACTACCTCACCTCACCCCTTATCTTTTATCTATTTTTTACACAAGACTGTAAGTCCCTTGAAGGTAGAGATTGTCTTATTTATCTCTGTGCTAGTATAGTACTACCACATAGTGGGTGCTCAATAAATGTTCACTTGTTTTGCTGCATTGTTGTGAACACTTAAGTATGTACGGTCTTCTGCTCATATTCCCAGAGAGAGTAGCATGTCATGCTAACATTTCTCTTTTAATATATAGATTATTTTTTATTGTGTTGCTTGATAGAGTAGTTTCCTTTTTATTCCCTACCAATATGTTTCACTACTTAACAATTTTCCTTCTTTCTAGATGGATTAATTGCTTCTGAAGGAGCCATAAGTCCAGATTTCTTCAATGATTATCACCTTCAAAATGGAGATGTAGTTGGGCAGCATTCATTTCCTGGCAGGTAAATACTTCCAAGAAAAATCTAATATATGGTGTTTCCCTTGTTTTTGAAAAATGGAATTCTCTTCACTCCCCCATTTCTCTATTTTCATTAAAGAGGAAAAAATCCTCAACATTTTCAAGAACGTGCTTGTTTGATATTAAATTAACTTACGGAGTCACATTTTCTGTATTAAAAAAATGGAGATTGCAGATCTGGAAAAAAAAATGCTTCATCGCTTTGGAAAATACAGGCTGTCCGTTGAAATAGACAGTACCTTTGCCAAATTAATGAACTAGATTGTTTCCTAAGTATTTTCCAAAGCCAGTAAAATATAAGAACACAATACATTATTTTAATAATTATTCAGACATCACTGTTTTTCAAAGTTGACATTTTGATTCAATTAAAGACTATTCTTCCCTGCATGGTATTCAAATAAAAGATTTAAAGAAAAAAAAATACGGCATTTCGGCATTGTTGTACAATTATAGTAAAGTTTCTCCCAGCAGATATCTCATTTCATTACTAGTGTCATAGATTTTTAAAATTTTATCAGAAAGTGTGTACAGTATTTTCCTCTTCATATCATTCTTAGAGGTATAATATTTTAATTTAGTCTGACTGTTGAAATTTCACATTATACTGGTTCGATGAATAGGTGGAGTCTTAGTTGCCCTTAAGACTCTTTTTTTCTTTAAAAAAAATTGCAACCAATATGTTATAATTCTTAATGATCACTTATAATAAGCCATTTTAATCCAATAATTATTGCAAGCAATATTGATCATCTATTGTGTATAATCTATTTTATGAATATTCTTCATTTATTTTAACGTACACAGCAACATTTTAAAGCAAGTATTATTATAGCCATTTTACAAAAGAAGAAATCAAGGCTCTAATAATTTAAGTTTAACTTGTCAACTCACAAAAGTAGGGTGGTAGAGAAAAAATTTGTACTCCGGTCTATATATCTCCAAATTTTAGGTTCTTTCTAGTATAACGTGATGCCTAATTTGGAAGGAAACATAACATACTATAGTGACTTTTTAAGTGTTTTTGTCTTTTTTTTTTTACCACAACTCACATGAAGAAATACATTTCATATTGCAACCTAGTGCATGCACAAAGATATGTTTACATATATGTTTATATATTTGTTTATATACATATATACCTATACATATAATAAAACAAAAAATTTTTTAAATGGTAATTACTCTTAGTACCTGTAATGCACTATTCTGTTTCATTTTTGAAATGCAGATTGCAACCTACTATATGATTTCATAGTTCATTGATGGTTGTGACCCAGAGTTTAAAAGCATGTTGAAAACTTAGGAGTATTACATGAAACACAGTATAACCTTATATATAGTTAAGTATTCTGTAGTGGACTTTAAATAAATAATAACACTTCAGAAATAGTTTCATTGGTGTACTGGATTTTCATGGTAAGAAACTCTTGCCTCAGGACATAAAAGTTAAACATGGTTAAATATCAGAAAGCATATGGCTTTTGATTGCTTCTGATGTTTCTGTCTATATTAGCTATAATTATTTAAATAGAGGCTCTGTTTAATCATTGTAACTACTATACTCCATCATGTGACAATTCACTGTAAAAATGTTTTCTGAAACATAATTGGAAAAGGAAGAAGTGATTTGGGTGTATAATCCTAATTATTTATATTGAAATTTTTGCCGATAACATTACAAAATTAATTATTGTGCCATTTATGTTTCACTATGAACAAAAACATTATTTTGGTATCTCTGGCAGATATTGCCAATCTAAAGAAAGCAGACTAATACTAGTCATGCATTACTAATTTCAGAAAGACTTGCTTTCATTTTTTTATATAATTATATGATTAAGAACCTGAACACTTCGATTAAAATTGAGTATTCAAAACAGTGAACTTATGAGCTCAATTCAACAAAATCTCTCATTTCTGGTTTTCAAAAATGGTCATTTTATAAAACAATAAAAGTGTTTTAAGAGATAGTGGTATCCAATGAATAAATTATACACTGTGTCCAAAGATTTCAGGATTTTATTCCCCAGTTCTGTTAATAACTTTTTTTAAAAAAGACTTTGGGAAAGCCTCTTACCTTTGTACTTTCAGTTCCTTCTCAAGGGTAGAAATATTTCAGTTGCTTCTTTTACATCATAAAAGACACATCACAGTTATGTTGGCTTAAAGGATTAGCTAATAAAACATACTATAGACTATTTTTTTCAAATCAAAGGAGTGAAATACTTACTTATTATAATCATTTTGATTTGAGAATTGTTTGACCTGTAAAAAAAAAAAAAACTTCCCCTGAGAAAGTTAAGTCTTTCATCTCTTGTCTTCTGTAATTTTTCAGGCCTTAAATCACATAACTGTATCCTTTTCTCTTTTTATTTCCAGAAGAAATAATTTACAATGAATTTCGTTAGTTTTTTTGTAAGTAATCAAATAAAAAGGGACTGTAAATTGTATCAGCAGAGATACAGAGAAAGTATACAGTATAGCCCAATACTCATAGTTGCTTTTTGCTATAGTTTGTTTTATTGACCTACTCTGGAATCATTTACTCTTTCTTTTATTCAGTCATTTTTGGTTGGTTAGGATTCTCTTTTAATAGGATTTCTGTGCTCTTCTTTGATAGTAACAAACTATGGATCTTAACTCTGGCTTACTTTTTAATTCTGCAAAGATTTAAGTATTTTAAATTGCTACATAATTACTCACATATTTGGCATGATCATTTTGCTGCATACTGTCCCAGATGTGAAATTTTAAACTAATGGCTACCTTTCAGCTTCTGATATCCAATAGGTAAATTTAAAGCCTATTAGATCACATAACATTGCCTTAAAATACTACTTTTGAAACTTTTTACTTTAAATAGGAATATTTTAAACAAAATAGGAATATTTTTTGAGAAATGTGAACAGAGAATATTGGACTCTTATTCTTCATCTTCTTTGGAAAGATGAGAATATGTGGACTTAATGGGCAACATGAAAAATTTGAGTTAATAATGAAATTTGTAAGTACAATGTCTTGATTGAGTTCTGAATATTGAAAAAAGTTTCTTTAAATACTTGTAAAAAGAGGAAATGTTACCTATTTTGAGGGTTTTTTTCTTTAAATCAAGGAAATTGTCCAGATGACTTAACAAAAATTTTCCCTGTTCTTTGTCATATGTCTTTTATAAATAAGCACTGTCAAGTTACTGGGAAGAAGAATTTTTTAAAAATTAATGTATAAAATGTGAATTTTTTCTTTACCATTGTTTTTAATGATTTGAGAACGTGAAACGATATGACAGTGCCAAGTGGCATGCTCTTCAGCCAGTATGCATGGCTTCTCAGTCCTTGTGGTTTTTTAATATATTAGTTTTAGTGGGTTCAGGTAAAGTAGATGATCCCAAGTTCCTGAAAGGTAAAAAATAAATTTCTAATTTGTATGATGAGGGTTTTTTTTTTAATTATTCAAAGAAAAATTCTTCACTTTATTCCTAAAATGACAGAGTTTAGTAATAGGACAAATAGGTCTAAAAATGGGGACACTAAGCCAGATTTAGAGAATGGTTTAAACCATTTCAGTTGGTATTTTTCTTAGTGATTTAAACCATTAAATTGGTATTAAAATCCAAGTGATCCTTCTTAATCTGAATGCCTACACTTTTGTAATAAACCAAGGCAGTTTAATTGGAAACAGTAAGTTAAACTCATCTATCCCATTCTGCAGAGGAGACTGGATGTTTGATAAAATAGATACTGGCAGTTGGACAGCAAATCCTGGGTTTTAGACATGTGTCACTATCAGTTAGAACCTCTTGGTGCCAGAATTTCCCAACGTTTAGAGGTGATGCAAAATCCATTAGGGCTCCAAGGCATTAGCTATAGAGCTGCCAATCCCAGAGGGTTAGATGTAAATCTCCCCCCCGCCCCCCCGCCTCCAAAAAAAATCTGAACTGGTGTTAGAAAGTAAAGTGGAACTTGCTATTGAAGCTAATTAAAAATAATAGGAGTAGGACTAGCTTTTTTCCCCCTTATATACAATATATCCACACCATATTTTTGGACCGTTTTTTTTATTATAACTCTTACTTTTCAAGACTAACAAGAACCTCATGTTGAGTATTTTTAAACTGCTTCCAGCTTTTACAAATCAGTTTTTGTTGCAGTAAAAATGGTCCATTTTTCTTTTATAGGAATCCAATTTTCATAAACTGGGAAAAAAATTGCAGAGACTGCTTAGGTTTCCTTGGGGCTTTGAAAAATATTTTTCAGAGGGCCTGGAGTTCTTTGTGGTTGGCACAGTGATGTCATTTACTGACCGTTTCACTGGAGTCAAAGATGAAATAGATGTGTGCTTTATCTGAGCCATCTGATTCTTACACTTTCATTTTCTGTGTGTGTTTTAGATAGCCTGCTTCATTCTTTCCCTTTCTGAGAATACTTGGGCATTAACTATTCTGTCCATTATATGTATTATATATTATACATACACACTTTTTATTCCATTCTTTCTAATTTATTTTTTTCAAACATTAAATCACAGTTGAAATGATAGTTGCACTTTTTAAAATCATCCTGAGTAGAACTAACAAATTATTTTCTTAATATATAAAAAATAATCTTTTATCCAAATTTTTAAATGTGTAATTCTTCCTGAGACAATGATTCTACATGTCAAAATTAGACTTATTTCTTTAGCTCTCAGGCCACTTTAATTATACTCAGCTATTTAGTCCGTTTTTTCATTTGAAAAAAGTAACCTCAAAATTACATATTCTCTGTCTAAATGTCATTGTGTAGTGTTTACAGAACTACATATTATTCTTAGAACAATATATTAGAGTATTTCAAAGCAGTTATTCAAAGGAGAAATCAAATTATTATCTTTCTTAGAACCCTTCATTTGGCTTGTCAAGAAGTTCTTTTATATTGAGAGGAATGTAAATATGCTTATAAAATACCTTCTTTGATAAGTCCCATATCAACTTTCAGTGATAACCCATACTCTTCTCTTCTAATAAAGTTTTAGTGACCTTCATTACTGAGTAAGTAGTATAGAAATCATATGGAAGGATCAAAAGAAAATGAAAAGAACCTCCTAGAAATAGCTCCGTTGATACACATTGAGACCAGCCATTTGTTCAGCAGCATTTTAGGAACTAAATGAATTGGTATATACTTATGAAATCTCTTAAAGATATTCATTCAGTAAAATACTGCTTTATTTACTGTGCTATTAAATTTTTATCAAAAATGGTTATAGTTTATTATTTATTCATTTATTTACCTATTGATTTTTCTCAGAGGAGAACATTCATGAGAAGTCTTAAAAAAAAAATCTCCCGACTTTAGTAATTTTTTTCAGACATGGTGGTTACAAAATAAAGGAAGCAGATTCCATTTTCACCTTCAATTGCCAAAATTTTTTTAATCCTTATACCCACCCATAGGAGCAAAGTAGTACTCGGATACACCTCTGTGGGAATTTAAATGGATAAAACCTTTGAGGAATGTATTTGGTAATAGAGAACAAGATCCTTACATTGTTCACTTCCTATAGCTCCGTAATTTCATTTCTAATGATTTATCCTTATGAAGTAATTAGAAGTAAACACTAGATAAATAAACTATTAAAAAATAAGTGTTTGTGTCTCAAAGTGTAAGTGTAGTGAATGTCGTGTACACCTATTGTGGAGTAAATGTTATTTTTAGCATCTGCTTTTGTGCCACATGATTTTATTCACAGATTAGATTACACCAGTGTTCTGATTTAAGAACATAAATATGAAGGTCAAAATAGGTAAAAATAAATATATTTAGCAATAGATAATCACTTTACATAAATTCTCCACTTTTTAAAGAATTGATCACAGAGATCTTTTAATTTGATTTTTCCTTATTGAAAATTCTTTTAAAAAATTGTTATTCACCCCTAATGTTTTGATAGCATAAAGTGAATATACCACTGCCACATCTCTGATTTCTAGTAATGAAATTGGACAGTATGTTTGGAGTGTTTGGTCATTCCATTTATATTTCTTTCCATGTATTAAAACATTAAGACAAGAGATTCATTGATTTAATATGTAAACATATTTTCATTTTAAGATAAGCCTATTACTAAAGAGTATATAATATTAAAAAACAAAAACTTACTGAATGCTTTGTATATGCAAGGCACTTAACTATATATCTTATTGACTCTCTGTTCCTTTCATACACATTTGCATAGGTCCCTAATAATTTGTTCTTGACTGTATCTAGTTTCGGGTATTTGCAAGAGTTACTTCTCAGTTTAAATGCAATTTTGTGAAGTCATGATTAAAACACTTAGAGTAGAACCTCTGTATAGAAGCTGATGGAGGTTGGGTAACAGACAATATTCTATTTACTTTTTAAAAGTTGCTCTGTGTCGGTATTTGATTTGGTCTAAAAATATCTAGATATGTGCAATTTTTATTATAATTGTATTAGGTTATCCAAATAGCATTGTTCTTAATATATGTAAACATGTATTTCAAGCCTAGTAATTAGTGCTATAATAATAATAATGTAATTATAATAAGAATTTTAAGTTCTTCCTCCTTTCATCAATATTAACCAACCAGAAATGTATGGTGAAATATCTTAAAATGAATAAAACCATTTATAAGAAATAATACCATGTGACAGGTAAAATTTTATCTAAGGTAATGAAATTTTACTTTTAAACTTGTGGGATGGTGAAAACAGGAGAACAAGAGTGGCAATAGCTATGTAACACATTCTGTTGAGAGAATTAAACCAATGCAAATAAGTGATTTTTACACTATGAGACTCTTGCTGTAACATAATTCTTACATTAAATTTCATTTTTCTTTCTAAATACTCCCATAGCAATTCTGCCAGTTATTTTTTTACTTCAGAAGATGGAATGTCTTAGGACCCTTCTAAAAGTTTCAAGGAATAAAATGGTTCAAGGTGTTTTTTTTTTTGTCTAAATCAAAGTATACAGACTAATAACTTGCATTTAGTTAGCATTTATATCATCATGTATTTCATTTGATCATCAATAATGTGTGAGGTAGATAAGGGAAAGAATAGTATCGTCCTCATTTTAACATATGTAGAAAGGAAGGCTTAGAGATTTTTAAGGGACTAGTCCAAAACCACATAGCTAATAGTGAAGCCTTTACTGTTATACCATTATGGCCTCCAAAAGGCAAGCAAATTTGTTAGTCTAACAGTGAACTGTGCTTTAGAGTGTCTTAGAGTAAATGTTATTAAAATTCAGAGTAAGATATGTGCTTTTTGTTATGCAGTACATTGTTTACCTACTTTATTTTAATACATTTGACACTGTTTATTACAAATTGGTGCTTCAGATTGCTTGGAGGCAAGTTGCTAAAAATGTATTAACACACACATTTAAAAAAAAGAAAAAGTGTATTAACACATTAACTAATTAGTTCATTACTATTAAATTCTCATAGGTACTTACTAGTTCATTAGGTTCTCCACACAGAATAATCTACTCATGTAAAAAAGGAGGATGAAATGAGTAAAATAATCTCAGGCTATAAGTTAATATCTCTTACAAATTATTTATTTAGCTAATTAACCAATGTAAATGTTTATATACATGATGCTATTATTTTATGCCTATACATGAATCCTCATATATTAGTATTACTTGTCTTATTTGTTTAGACATTTTATAGAGACAGCTTCCTTCTAGCCTTGAACAAAGGCAAGGAAATTTGGTTCTGCTACTCGGACACTAATGATTTGCATTTCCCAAGGAGAATTGAATTAGGTTTTATTAGTAATTTGGGCCCATAACTTTTAAGGCCAGATTTTATTAGATTATCACACATCAGCATTAGCAAATTGTAAACTTTACTGAAATATAGAAATACAAGCCAAAATTCAAGGCTTAGAATCCTGGAAACTTGGGAAGATGTTTTATCCTAGAGAAATTATACTCCTGACTTGGAAAAATATTTTAAGTGATTTACTTTCCTTTGGAAATTTAGAAGCAAGAGAAAAAGTTGGCAATAAAACTACCCTCGTTAAGTTTGTGGTAATTTTCAGTCTGGTGATCTGAGCAGAGTTTTTGGAGGCATGCATGTTAGCTGTATATAAAGTCCAAAGATGCTCCCAAAGAAAACCAAATTTATTGTCACTTTATTTCGGACTTTTATTTAGATGAAATTCAGCGTGACTGAGTCTATAAATTAGAAAAAAAATAATCTGACTATGACTAGATCCTATAAAAATGTTAACACATCAATTATGGTGTAGCTTTGTACTAGAAGAAATGACATGGGAGTTAATCCAGTCATGACTAGGAAGTTAATTATATCACCACCTTTTAAGAGTGATTATCTAGTGTTAAAGTTTATACATTTTTTATATGTATTAATCACATTTTTGTTGACTCTACAGATATATAAAAATTAGTTGTAAATTTAAATGGAAAGAAAGTAGAAAGTCCATCAGCAGATATGACTGCTTTTATGACATGCTCTTAGTTTCAAAAAAATGAGGGTTTTTTTTGAGGAATGGGATTTAAATTAACATTTTAAAGCCTTGCTTAGTGACATTCTAATTAAAATAACAAAATTGTAAGCAATTTGTTTGATAAACACCACCACCCCCTCCAAAAAAAAAAAAAGAGAGAGAGGAAAACACAGTGTGTCATCTCTTATTTCCTATAAATCTGGATTTGGTGACATTGAGTTTACTCCTAAACTCAGAGATATTTTCTAATTTAAAGTTGATTTATTGTAGGTCATCTGTGTTTTGATTAACAATATGATTTAAGTATTCATGAACAATTGTTAAAAATTCCTTATATTAGAAATGTTAAATCAAATATTTTTTATTTATTTAAAAAATATGAAGTCTAGAGCCTATAGGTTTTTAAACAATATTAATTAATTCCCATATTTCCCATATTGCCCATAGTCCTTCCAGATGTGCTATTACAAATAGCTTACCCTTCATATATGAACCATATGGGTTCTGTAAACTGATTTGCACTTATTTTGAATAGGAATTGTATAGATTGCAGATGAATTATTAAAGTATATGTATAATTGCCAAATAAATCTGAAAGCAAAATATTAAATTGTAGTAAATGAGAAAAGAATGTGCAAATGAAGACCTGCCTGCTTTAATAACTTTAGTGGTTACCTTCTCAGTTTCAACCAAAAGAAAAGAGTTGCCTTTTTTAAAAAATTTTTTTGGTTATTGTGTTTAAAAAAAAAAGGGGGGTCTATAAAACTGCTTACAGAAGTATCTAAGACAAAAACAAGGAAATATAATGTTCTAAACTCAGCCGGTCCAAACCACTTGAGCTGCTATGACAGCTCATAAAACTGAGAGTAGTTTTTAACTGGGCTCTGTTTTACATTGCCAAAGTGAATTTTCCTTGCAGGAAGTAGCCAGAGGGTTTATTTAGTTTCCAGTCCATGGCTTTGATCTTTCTGTACTGTCACATCTCGGGTTACATAGCCCTTTTTCACTGCAGTAAATCTGCAACAGTTAATGAGAATAAAATTTCCTCCTCCTTACTGATCGCATGCTGTTAAATGCCAAACCACAGCCAACTGCATATTTGCAAAATTTTAGCTACAATATATGAAAACAGTGCAATCAATTTAATCTTGTTGTCTTTGTAATTCATTTTATTGGGCTTTCTTCCTTTTTAAGTGACCTACTTTATCAAGTAAGTGGTTGCAAAGCCAAACCTGGGAGAAAGATTTAGAATGTTAATAAACTGAGAGGCGAAAGGTGTGCATGTGTTGAGGAGGGGTGAAGAGGTGGGTGCACATGCATATATGCCACCATTGAGATTCAAATTGAGTCCCCTTTAATGCTTTTGAAACACCAACCCTTCCTTTCTCTTCAAATAAAATAAGCTAATTTGTTATTACTTTATGTTGTATGTTTCATTTTAACATAAATTTTTACCTAATGAGTTTATTTAATAAGTCAGAACATTATTTTTCACTTTTGATTATAGAGAAGATTCTATAGTATTTAGGGGAATTTAAAGGATTTCAAAAAAGTTGATCTCTATAAGAGCTGTTCTCAAAGTAAAAACTTTTTTTAAAAGATTTTATTTATTTATTTGACAGAGAGAGACACAGAGAAAGAGGGAACACAAGGAAGGGGGGAGTGGGAGAGGGAGAAGCAGGCCTCCCATGGAGCAGGGAGCTTGATGCAGGGCTCCATCCCAGGACCCTGGGATCACAACCTGAGCTGAAGGCAGACGCTTAAGGACTGAGTCACCCAGGTGCCCCAGAAATAACATTTTTATAAGCACCTACTGAACTATCTTAATCAAATGGGTCATACTTAGTAATATTATAAATATCTGTTGAGTAAACCAATGGAAATTCAAAATCACATTAAGCAAGCTGAATTTTATACATTATTAAATGTATATATCTGCATACTGAAGTATAATAAAATCTTATATTTTTTTATTTTCTTTTTTGGCTACAGTGAAATCTCAGTTGAGGCATTATTTGACTCAGTTAATATATGTTGTTAACTTTATTTCACTTACACCTTTAATCTTTTAGTCTGTCTTATTTTGTAGTTGGCAACTGGAATTTAACTTCCCTCCCAAGAAATTCAAACTTAGAGGCCATTTTAGATGATAGCCATTGATAAATATACTCTATTAATACTATATGATTATATAGATCATATTTAAATATGTAAATATGATATAAAATAAATTAGATAGAAAGCTGCCTTTAGTTTCTCACCATTGAAGTCACAGTTACTGTTATAGCCATCTGCTTTCACAGAGTAAGGCATTTCTACTCTCATAAAAGTAAAAATGTTGGGCATAATACACATTCATTGATTTAGATCACTATCATAAAAACCATGACTAAAAATGAATTGAAACTCAGAATATTTCTAAATTGGAGGCAATAAAATCACATCTCCTGATAAAACAGAGGGAGGACCCACTTTGGGAAAAGTGCCAGTTGTTAGTTACCCCAGTAAGAAAGGAGGGTAGGAAAGGAGTGGCTTGAAAATTTTAAATGGCCCTAGGCCTTTCCAGCAGGTGTTACATATAATGTAGAAGTGTTGAACTTTAAAATTTTAGTTTGTTCTCTTGGAATTACCGTGTTTTCCAATAAACCTGTCTATGTGTACTTAAACTGCAACATCATAGTTTGCAGGTGAAAAAAATGATTGAGACAAATAAAATTTTAGCTTCTGTATCTGGTAGGGAAGGCTGTTCTATAGTCTGTTTCTTTGTTTTTCTGCAACTTTAAATCTGCATGAGACCATTAGTCCATAACCCACTCAAAATTCTCTATTTGAAAGTCCACAGAAAATTTCTGCACAAAGTAAACATTAATTTTTTTCAAGTTTTTGTTGTTCTTTAAAAAAGAAAATCTTAACTAAGTGAAGCTGCTCAAAAAAGTTTGTTTCTAGAACATGAACAGTCCGGTCCAGTTTTAAATGAAACTATTGGAAAGGAATAGAAACAACACAGCCTTCAATACCATACAGACTTAATCTTTATTCGAATTGTCTTATTTGAAAAGTTATTCTCTGAAATGGTTTCGCATCTGTCTACAGTCAGATATGTTGATTAATAGTGATGGTATTTATTGAAAAACATTTGCTGAGTGCCAGGCAGTATGCTGATTGCTGCTTATTACATTCCTTATCTAAAATAACAGCTCAGGGAAGAAGACATTATTATTAAGAAAACCAAAGCTTATCAAGTTAAGCAGCTTGCCCATGGTTATCATTCCACCACTTAATCTCTTATTTTTACCCATCTTTTTTTCTCCCTTCTGTTACAATTAAGGAAGTGTCCTTTTTTTTCAAAGTCCAGTCCGTTTATTTGCTCTGAATTCCATCCCTTCTTGCCTCCTCAAGGACTTCTTCCACACCACCCTTCTTTCCCCTCTCCTGGGTCAGTCCTGCCAGTTTATAATCATAATCTGGAATCCCCCTAGTGAAATTCTCTTTGGCCCCACATCACATTTTACCAACTGCTCATTTCTCACTGCTTTCATGTAATACTCCTCAAAAGACTCCCATCTACCCTTCAGGTTCTTCAGTCTAGTGGAAATCACCAGTAACCTTCATAGTACCAAGTCCAGTGGACCTTTCTTGTCTTTAACTCAGCTGTGTTTGGCACAGATGTCAAGGCCCTGCTTTTTGAATTATCTTCTTTCATCTCTCAAGATACCCCATTTTTCTGATTTTCCACTGAGCCCTTCTCCATTCCTTTCCAGTGTTCTGTACTGGATATTCCTCTTCATTTTCACTTTTTTTTTTAAAGATTTTATTTATTTATTTGACAGATAGATAGAGAGCATAAGTAGGCAGAGTGGCAGGCAGAGGGAGAGGGAGAAGCAGGCTCTCTGCTGAGCAGGGAGCCGGATGTGGGGCTCAATCCCAGGACCCCAGGATCATGACCTGAGCCGAAGGCAGCCGCTCAACCGACTGAGCCACCCAGGCACCCCTTCCTTTTCACCTTTTAACACTGCTTACTTCAGGGCTTTGGCTGTGTTCTCTATGACACCCACTACCTAAAGGATTTCATCTAGATTCCATGGCCTTAGATACAAACTATAACCTTACATTTTCATCTGAGACCTCTTCTCTGAGTACCAGCCATTCCTGTCACTGTTTAACATATCCAGTTGAATGTTTCATAAAATCATCAAATGTAACTTTGATTTCCTACATGCAAATAGGTCCGTCCCCTAATCTCCCATCTCAGTGAATGTCACCATCATTCAGTAGGTCAAGCCATAGACTTTGGAGTCTTTCTTGGTTCCTCCCTTTTCCTCAAATACTACTTCCTCAGAGAGTCTTTTTCCGATGAAACTATCAAAGCAGCTCTTTCTCCCCCATCCTATAGTTACTGTTTTAGCACCCTAATCATCTGTTTTGTGGTTCACTTGTTTATCAACCTCCTTCCACAAGAATGTAGTCTCCAGAAGACCAGACTTCTTACTCAATGTTGTTATCTACAGTGCCTGGCAGACTCTAGTTCTCGGTACTTGTTTAATAAATGAGTTATAAGGGTCAGAGCTGTTACTCAAACACGTATATGTCTTACTCCATTTTCCATGCTGTATTTTGTTTTCAGTGTTAACTTTCAGTGTCTTAATTTTATATTTAATCTTTACTATTTCAGTAATCTTTCAAATGTACAATGCATAGTATTTATTATATATGTAATTGATATATATAATATGCTTGTATTATAAAATTTGAGATAGGAACCTATGCTATAGGAGAAATTTTTGAATAAGATATATAAGATAAAAACTGTCTTTTGAATTGCAGTATTTTATACAGATAAAGATGCTTGCCTTTGTAGTTAGGATTGAATTAAGAAATTCTTAGTACCCACATATTATACTACTACATATCTATTTGAATCTAAGAAATACTCATCTATACTGAATGTAAGCATTCTCTACCATAAAAAAAAAAATTGCCAAAAGGGATATTATAAGTTTTACATTAGTTTTCATTACCAAATAGCTTATGTTCTGTTAGAAACAAATTCTATGTCATACTTAAATTGAATAAAAGGGGGTTTCTTTGATATTTCTTTCTTATTACTGGGTCTTAAATAATGACCTGTTGGTAATCAGTAAATCAGAAGTATAGCATATGTGCTGTTGGAGGTTATTTTGTTATTTCCAAAAGATACCTTTAACTTTTACTTAAAGAGATTTAATGAAATTATAGAGTAATGACAAATGAAATTAACTTTATAGAGTATAAAATAAAGATCATCAAGGCAAGGATGTGCATTAAATGTTTTAACACTTAAATTTTCCTTTACTCAGTAACCTTTTTAATTGACAAGCACTTGAATGGGCTCTAGGGATATAGAGATCAGTAAAAATTAATCACTTTCCCTTTGAGAAGCTTATGGTTCAGGGTTAAAATATAATTTTTTGAGATGTTATTCTTTATAGCAACTTTTTTTCTTTGAAAACATTTAAGGGTAATGTGTTAACAGACCTAGAAAGGGAATTAATGAATTAATACTAAGTATATTGTCAGTATTTGGACATGGTTGGTCTAATACATTCTTAGGTTATTCCCACACCTTGATTAAATAAATAAATGAATAAATGAATAATTAATATATTTAATTGATTAAACTGATTAATAAATTTAATCATTAATAAATGATTAAATAAATGAATAAACAAATATATTATACATTTCTGAATTGTCCTTAATCTTTAGAGGACACAGAATTAATCTTTAGAAAAGAATGTCACTCGGGTGCCTGCCTGGGTGGCTCAGTCGTTAAGCGTCTGCCTTCGGCTCAGGTCATGATCCTGGGGTCCTGGGACCGAGCCCCACATCTGGCTTCCTGCTCAGCAGGGAGTCTGCTGCTCCCTCTCCCACTCCCCCTGCTTGTGTATCTGCTTTCTCTCTCTCTCTGTCAAATAAATAAATAAAATCTTTAAAAGAAAAGAAAAGAATGCCACTCTATCTTAATAAACAGTTTTTTAAGAGTATGCTATTTGGAGTATTGCAATTTCTTAACTTCCATTACAAAAGATTATACACCTTTAGTATTTTTTTAAAGAGAAAAGAACAGATAATCTGATGATGTTATATGTCAGTTATCTCTCAAAGCTGGAAAAAAATAAAATTAAAAAAATTTTAAAGATGTGCTGAAATTTTCTTAGATAACAAAGCAAATAGAGTGATAGATTCAGATATTTTCTCATTTTAAGCTAAGCAGTGCAATACTTGACAAAGAATCACATTATTATTGAAATACAACCTCTTGAATTATATAGGCTGTTTAATAAAACATTATACTTTGATGGTCTGGTAATTCCCTAGAATTTAATTACTTCATAGAACAACAAGCACTTTGGAAGGATTAGCCCAGATAGCAACTTGATGTGGCTTTGTAGTAGAGACAATGCCTCTTTACAAACATATCAATGTCCTACAAAACATAATTTGAATAATTGCGAGGTTTGAGGAGAGCCATTATATCACAGTTTGATGTGAATGTTGATTTCTGATGCTTCCCATCTCATGAGCAAGGTTTACTGAGTAGAAACCTTTCATTTTACATAGTAGGTAGGTAAAGTAGGTAGGTGGGTAGGTAGGTAGGCAAGCAGATAGATATTCCCAAGGGAACATATGACACTACATTTTAGTCTTTGAACTTCTTTTAACATTGACAGCATAACTATTGATGAACTCTCAAAACTTTTAATTGAAAGAGTTTTAGATTACAAAGATTTGTATCAGGTTTTCTCATTTAAAAAAAAGGGGGGGGCAGTAAAATTCCATTGGTGGTTATTTGGAAATGGAGGAGATGTCTGGACTTAAGGAGATTAATTATAGACTATAATCCTGTAGATTATAATCCTGTAGGAATTTTAGGTCAATATGCAGTCTTTCAGTAGTAGCCCAAACCACTTGGTAACCTCATAACTGCTTAGTGCCTTCTATTAATTAAATAGCTCAGATCTACTTCAAAGAGACAAATGGGACAGTCTGTAGTGGAATCAATTTTCAAATGTTGCTTTGTTTTTATATTTCAGAAGAATGATTAGTAATTTTCTAAACTGCATATACTTCTATTTAATAGTTAATGGTAGGTAAATGTAAAATCTGTGTATGTCTCTGTTGGTTTTTATGGAAAAGCTACATATTTCTACAGTCTCATTTCAGACTAGAGAGGCACAATCAACAAATGCTTTCTTATGTCCTTTGAGTTAAAAATTATAAAATAGTCTTTTGAATAGACTCAAACAGGGCCATAATTAATGATTTCCTGAATATCTTCTCTTTTGTGGGCATAAATCTGCATTATATTCAAGTAATATCATATAAATTGAGCCTCTTTTCTTTGTTTATCTCTTTTATTATTATTGTTATGTTAATCACCATACAGTACATCATTAGTTTTTGACGTAGTGTTCCATGATTCATTGTTTGCGTATAACACCCAGTGCTCCGTGCAGAACGTGCCCTCTTTAATACCCATCACCAGGCTAACCCATCCCCCCACCCCCCTCCCCTCTAGAACCCTCAGTTTGTTTTTCAGAGTCCATCATCTCTCATGGTTCATCTCCCCCTCCGATTCCCCCCCTTCATTTTTCCCTTCCTGCTATCTTCCTTTATTTATTTATTTTTTTTACTAAAGTTAATACATCCCAGTTTTTCAGAAATTCTTTCCATTTCAGGTTTTTCCAGCCAAAATCAAAGCACTTTCATTTTGGCCTGTCAGAAAGTAAAAGACAATACAGTCTTAAAAAGGAATCCAGATTTGTGTTGACAGTATCAAGTGGCTAATTAGGAGCCCCTCAGATGTGAAAGGATGGGAGGAGGCCTCTATGAACATAGTTAGGCAAGTAAATTTTTAAATTGCAACTGTAACCTAAAAATTACATCTTTTCAAATTGATACAAGAAACCCCATAAAGCTTTATTTACATGGGTGTTCAGACATCATGCTAAGACCTTTTTGGGGGTGGTAGAAGACCAGGAATTCTTTAAAGTCTCAAAAGTTTAAAAAAAAAAAGTTCTGGGTTTTAGGGGCTTTATAAATATTGGACTATTATAATTTAACTTGTTCTCTGTATACACTAAAGGGAAAAAAAGAAACTATTACAATTTCTTACAGTTGCATCTTGCCTTTTTCCCCTAAAGTCTTGAGGGTGGGGAGTACTAACTGCCATCAGCAAGTGGACACCATGGTCATTTAAAATAAGTCAATTTGTAATCTTTCCTTGTCCTACATACTTGAAAAAACTAACATAGATATACCTATATGCTAGTTTGAAGTATTGCCTAAAACCCTATACTGCCTTATAATCTCAAAAATGTATGGTTGGTGCATTCCCATCTCCCTGAAGATTTCTCCTCATAGTTGCCCAGCTTTGCTTATAAGTCCCAGATTGTCAGGTTGGCACAACCCCAAGATAATGAACATCACAGAATGAAAATACCCTGTCCTAAACACATGCATGACCTGTGCCCTTTTCAAACGGCAGTAAACCTGAGTACAGAAATGTGTGCAGTTTGGGAAGTGATGATTTGTGTGGAATAACTAAAAACCTTACCCTTGATTTACTACTTTCAAAATAAACTCACTGAATATAAAATAAGGTAAAGAAGCATATAAAGAGACGTTCCTGGTATTTTTCATTCCTACATGTGTTGTATCATTTGCATCAATCATGATATAGAATCTGAAGGGTTTTGATTGAATAACCTTATTTATACAAGCAGTCTAGTCTCACTATGGTAAAAGGAAGATATGATTGGCCATGGCATTACTCTAGTGCAATAACAATTAGTTGCCTATGTGTAGGCATAAATCTCTATGAATTATGTAACAGCCCTATAAAAACAAACAGAAAGCATGTGTAAGAAGCATGCCAAGTATGATAGAGTATCTCTTAACTGTCTAGATTTTATGGCAGGAGCCAGAATTTCATAAGTATTTTTAGGGAAGTCTCTATCATTTTCATATGTCATAACAATAGCAACACCAAATATATAGGAGTCTCTGTACTGTTCTTGGAAGAGACTTGGAAGTATAATAATCTCAAGGCAGATGTTAAAAGGGATAGCCATTATTCTTATTTTACAAAAAAAAAATTATGACAGTTACAAATATAGACTGTAACAAGTTATATCATTAGAAGCAGAAATCATATCCAGATATTCTGGTTTTGAGGTCATTGCGCCCCATTAACTTTAATAAAATTCAGGAATTGTTGATAAGTTCATACTTAAGTTAGTTTTGCTAATAAACATAATTTCCAATTCTTAAGAGAGAAAAAATGTCCATGTATGTCAGTAATAAAGAAAAAAAAAGTATGCTGTTTTCTTATATTGCTTTAAAAATAACTTTAAAATATGGTAATAGGGTATAAATCAGAAAGGTAATTGTTAGAATCATATACATTCCAGTCTACACTGAATTTGATTGGTCTCAATGCAGCATGTGCCCAAAGGGTGCTTGGCCCCATTCTGTGAAGATGACATAGAAATACCTTTGTTTTGTCATCAGAAGATTACAGTCTGGTTAAAGAGAATGACTTCAATCAGTCCATAGCTTGACAATCTTAAGATTGGCCTTAGACAAAAGTAGAACGTGAATTCATTTTTGTTTTGGTTTTGCAGACCCATAATATAACAAATGTATTTTCAAGGACAAGAGAGCTTATGAAATTTAAGAGTAGAGATTTACTTTAGTACCTGTTCTTCTAGTGATAAAATGCAATGTTGAATATTCTACAGTATACTGAGATTTTTAATGCTCCAGAGGACACTAAATAACTAAAATATTTATCTGACCTGTAGTGATTACTGAAATTACTGAATTAGTGGCTGAAAGTATTTATATAACACTGCCCAAAATAGATGTCTTAAAATATCATAATAATGTAAGTCAATGCATTTTAGTTGTATAATTAATATTATAAATATTACTTTGGATCAAATTTTCACATTTTCATGCTTAGCTATTCACTTTCAATTTATTTAAATATAGTTTCTATTATCCATACTTGTGCCCTCAATTTTAGAAAAATACCGCTTGGTTTGATTTTAGGTACCAGAATAAGTCTTTACTTATCAACCAGTATTTTATTTTTATTAGCCTAAAAATTATTGAGACAAATGAATAAGTAGACTATGACATAAATTGGAAACTTTACATTAAGCTTCTTATATTTGATAAGATTTTTGAGATTGTTTTTTTTTATAACAAACACTTATCCACCTCTTATGTAAAGTAGTAAAAGAAAGTGAAAGCTTTTAAAACCATATCAAAGTATTCTCAAACTGTACTATTTATTTAAGGATTTGGGAGACAAGGTTTTAACAGAAGCTTAATGTTAATTTTTCATTTCTGAGAGAGTGGTATATAGCATTCATGCTAGATAGCCATATTTACTCTGTGTCCATATGTCAGATTTCTGTCTGTTTCATAAAGAAAGATGGGGAGCTGATATAGTCCATTTTGCATAGTACTCATGATAATTTTAGATTCTCTTCCATTTCTTGAACTTGTTCATTTTGGTAATATATTATCACTTTTAGATTCTGAATGATACTTAAATTACAGTAACTGAGCCTGAAAAGTTTTTAGTACTAGTATTAATTTTTGAATTATGCTCGAGGTCTTAGACTTTGCAGCATGTTTAGTTTCTTTTCATTTCTTATTAGTATTTTTCAGTACTTAATATTCTCCTGCTCCCACCTCCAACAAGAACTTCTCTCTGTTCAACATCAGAAACATTTTCCTATTTGGCTTGTGCTTTCTAGTTCCCCAAGCAGTATAAGCAAATTGGAAAGCTCAGCTGTCATTCTTGGAAGGTCATAGATCACACTAGCAGCCTGAGTAATCCAAGAGGTTTTAAGTATCATAGCATTTAGTTTAAAGTGAAATTTGCTCTGACAGGGCTGGCAGACCAATAGGAAAAAGAAATATTTGTGCTTGGAGAAGTGCATATGTAGAGACCAAGAGTATAACTGATGGCTGGAAGTGATTTCAGTCTAAAAAAACAAATCATTAAGAGAGTGCATAGGGGTAAAATACACAGTTCATATTTTAAAGAGTCTCAAAATGAACCAGCAACTAAGGTTAGCATTACATAGTAATTAGCTGTGGTGTTCAGGCTTTAACTCACTCAGTACCAGACAGTATGGTTAAACTATCACTGTGAAAACATTGCTACTTATGTTATATTCTCTACTTTAAGCCTACAGCAGTAATTTTTGTACCTTAAGAAACCAAGGTATTATGACAGATTATATAAATGTTGAACCAGTAACAGACAAACAATTATTCAAAGGAGGTGCTAATGACTCAGTTTATTGACCTAGGGGTTACTTAAGCAGCTCAGTAAGTTCCCTTAACATTTGGTGGTATGAAATGAGGCATTGCTTGATATTATAGAACTGCCAATTTCAAGAAGTCCTTGCACTTAATTGAAGAAATGTAAGTTAAAGATGACTAGATGGTATACTTTCATTAAAAGAATTATTATAGAAAGTTTGAGACCATTATAGCTTTGAGTAAATGTCACTTCAGCTTGATAATCACATCTGACAGCTTCCATTAGGCACCTATGAGAGTATTTTTTCTGTTAATTGCTACAAATTAGGAAAAAGAAAATATCTTCTCATGGCTCCAATTATTTCTTTCAAGTCATTGTTCTCTTCAAGCAAGCCAGTTCTGAGTCACAGGAGTACAAGATTGATAAATTCTTTTCTTGAACATGCAGAGCAGAATAAGAGTAAAATGGAAAGGACTTCCAGCAAGATGGTAAACTGAGCTACTTAGAAGTGCCCCCATATATATATATAGAAAAGATGGATAAAATGTAACAAAATTTTATAATTCATGGCCAGATTCACAAAGATAAGAAATGTACCAAGTCACACACCACCCACAAGAATACACTGAACTAGATATAGGTTATATAGCATAGGAAAATGAAACTGAATTCCCTGTATAAAGCCTGAAACTTCAGTGGGCTGCCTTTTTCTCATTGAAAAAAAGACTAGAACATCTTAATTCACAAGCCTGGAAAAGTGACCAAAACTTATCTTCTGCCCCAAAGAGAAATCGCAAGCTTTTTCCATGTGCGTGAGTGGGTTCAGAATTTTTTCATCTTTTCAGGGAACCCCAAATCAAGAAATTATCATTAAAATTGTTGCAGGACAAGACCGATTCCCGGGGTCTTGATATATTACAAACAAATACAGAACCTCTCTGTAGAAATATTTCCAAGTTCAAGGGCCAACAGACAGGCAAAAATAAATGAATAAATTAAAAAACCTGAAGTTGAACACAGTAAAAAATTGTAAAGCTCATGAAGAAAGGACTGTCATGAAGTTGAATTGTCAGGTACGACAGTAAGAGAGGATGCCCAAGAACTAGAGTTAATAGAAGAGTCTCAATTACACTATAATATTTTTAAAAATAAAAAGGAATTTAGAAAATTCATGCAATGGTATAATATGAAAAAGTGCCAACTATAATATCTCCACATTAAAAAAATAAATAAAATAGTCCCTGGAGATGGGTTAAACAACAGATTAAGATGCATTATAAGAGAAGTGTGAATTAAACGAAATTAGAGGAGCATCAGTGAAATGGAATTTCTTTACCATTTGGAATAAATCAGTGACTATTTTATACATGCTTCTTCCATCATTACTACAAATTAGTTTTTGTCTGAAGCATCTTAGTATAGTAACTAAATTGAAAGGATCTGTCCCCAAGGTGGTATATTTCCCCTTAGAACTGACAGATGTTTTTAAAAAAAAATTTTTTTAATAAATTCCAGATGAATGCTTTAAATACAGCCTCCCACTACTCATATCACTTGCCCTTGATTTTTGGAAAAATATTACCTCGTTTGATTTCACTAAATGTGATTCTTTAAGATTCATTAGCCATTTAGTTTTATCATAATAAAAGGAAAATTGATACTCATGTATATAAAAGATTAAGAATAAAAACTAAATGGAAAATGACAGCTAAATTCTATATATATTGGTAAAGTTCATCAAAAGACTACTTAATTGTGCTCATCTATTCACTAATACAAAGGCTCAAGTTCAATAAGTAACACCCTTCAGCAACCTAAAATAAATATGTATTACGTACAAATTTATAAAAAGAAGATGCTTTTGACAGGTTCAATGAAAATTTTAGAAGTTGTCGTATAGTAGTAGTACCTTAACAAGCATGTGCATTACATCTTTCCGTGTCCAGGATGATCAGCATCTTCCATCATTTTCATAGGCCCCCACATTCACAAAACTTTTTTGCATGTGAATATTCCTATTTAGCTCTAAGTAAATTATTTCACATTTATAAGAGGAGAACTCTGACTATATGAGAAAGCAATGGAAACCACATTCTGTCAATGTTAAATATGCTCAAGAGTTTAAATTTGATAAAACTTGCTTAAAAACTTTGTAAATGATACTCAGTGATAAGACAAGCTCTCCATCTAGTGGTTGGTTTATAAATTACAAGCATTTAGATCTCGATTTAAGACATCTAATGATAGGTATAATTTTATAGGCATCTCATTCTATCTATACTTATCTTGTTACTATGTATAAGAATTTCAAGAAAAAAATGTTCTCTTCTGCCAGAATAGTTCAGCCCTATCTATTGAATACAAAGATGAACTACTTCTACAGTCTGATTTCATCTACCTGGAATACCACAGCCTCTTAGTTAACTTTGATGAGGCGTACAGTAAAGGGACAAAATTGTTTCATTCCAGTTAACTATAACCTCTAAAATTTCAGCCAGTTTTGAAATTCTTTCCCTTCACTCTCAAATGGTAAAAGTATAGGGACACCTGGGTGGCTCAGTTGGTTAAGCATCTGCCTTCAGCTCAGTCATGGTCCCAACGTCCTGGGATCAAGTCCCACATGGGGCTCCTTGCTCAGAGGGGAGCCTGCTTCTGCCTGCAGCTCCTCCTGCTTTGTGCTCTCTCTCTCTCTCTCTCTGGCAAATAAATAAATAAATAAAATCTTTTTTTTTAATGGTAAAAGTATAACTAAAAAACCCATTTCAAAAGAGAAAAGATACCATTTTTGTCAGGAAAGGTAGCATATTTGATTGTTATCTCTGCCATTGCTTCTACAGGCTCTCATTACTTCACGTATGGACAACCATAATATTCTCTTAAATGTTCCCCATGCTTTTGTCTCTTAACACCCATAGTTACCATAGTTATCTTGGTAAAACACAGAAGTAGGTTTTCCCCATTTTTAAAAAGCAGAGACAACTCTCCAAAAGTGTATAGTTAGCATGGCATATGAGGAGCTTTCAAAATCTAGTCTTACCTTCCATTTCTAGCCTTATCTCCTGCCACTTGCTTTCATTGTAAACCTACGACTTTAAGCATAACAAACCAGTTGCTGTTCTTCAGCGCCTTCTCTCTCTTGCTCAGGCTGCCACATTAGGAGTTCTTTCTCTTCACCTGTGAAGTCCCACTTGTCCTTTTAGACTCATCCATTCATACAGTAAAATACTTTTTGAATGCCGGCTCCATGTCAGATTCAAAATTAGCTGCTAGTGATATAGCAATTAATAAGACAGTGAGAGTCTTTACCTCTTTATGGTACTTACACTTTCATGGAAAATAAAGTAAAAAGATATATAAATAAAAATAGATATAGTCAGGAAGTGACAGATGCATTAAAATAAAAGTATTTTCAGGGCACCTGTATGGTGCAGTTGATTAAGCATCGACTCTTGGTTTCAGCTGGGGTCATGATCCTCAGGGTCGTGAGATTGAGCCCCGCATTGGGCTCTGCACTCAGTGCAGAGTCTCCTTGGGACTCTCTCCCTCTCCCTCTGCCCTTCCTGCTGCTTGCTCGCTCACTCTCTCTCAAATAAATAAATAAATCTTTAAAAAAAAGTATTTTCTTTAAAGACTTTCTAGCACCCTAGATTCGTTTGCAACAATTTATACATACCTCTAATATACTCTCACCTTATATTAAATATCTGTTCCTCTTCTATTCTTCTGTAGTAATTTATAAATGTACTAGGGTAATACAACATATTATGGGAATTTTGTTCCATGTTTAGTTGCCTCCAATCCATGGTCAAGGACCATGACTTATTGCCTTCCCAGTACCACATTTTTTTTAACATTGACTGCCAACACTATACTTAACACATTGTAGGAACTCATGTACTATTTGGATGGATGGATGGATGGATGGATACAAAGGATCCATTACGTTGTGCTACTACAGTTTTATATTACTAAATTTCTCATGACAAATTATAGTTAAGCTGAAATTACTCTGATGATCAATTTATAATCTTAGGAAAATAAAAATACTGATTTTGATTCTATGATCAAGATTGGAACAATTGATAAAAAGAATGAACTGTTCTAGAAAGCTATTATAGGATCATTTCATGCAGCTCTATAATATCCTGGAAAGATAGGTAGTTAATAAGAATCACTACCCTCTATCAATACAAATATATTTATAAATATAAATATTGTCATAAAGTTTTTTATTTTAGGGAGAATAGAATTCCTAAAGAAAGACCCAAACCAAAAAGATGAAATTCAACGTGAAAATGTGTATACACAGACACATAACTACACACACATACATACACATTCAATGTGAGCCATTTTGTGGTAAGGACTCCTTTAAAAATTTAAGATCTATGCATTTTTAGCCTACATTATTAGAGAGTTAGAAACAGGATCTCATTCTATGCTGGTTTCAGACCACATAATAAGTGCAGTATCACATTATTTTCACTTCTTCATTTTAAGATAAACATTGAAAAATATCAAAGTTAGAGAGCAAATGAGATGGTAAACTTTCTAGAGACCATGTCATGAGGATTGATTAAATGAGTGTTGTGAAATAGCCATATTAAAGAAGAATTAGATTTCTTCTGTGGTTCCAGAGGGTAATTCTAGATTTCAGATCAAGATAAAGAACTTTCTAATAGTTTGATGGGCCCGTAAATGGAATGAACTGCCTTGTGAGCATTCCCATTTATAGAGATGTTCTGCAAAGAATTCAGTAGACCCGGTCAAGGATGTTGTGAATGGAAGCATAGTCTAGATTATTTCTAAAAATGTTTCCAAGTCAAAGATTCTGTGAACCTATGATAAGAGAGCTTGGTTTGAATTTACTTTTTATTTTTTGTAACATCCTCTAATATATTCATTATTTGCTCTGCATTCATTTTGCTGACTTGGGAATTTCAAAGAAGATAAAGACTTGTGTTGCTTTTACCTAATTTTAATAAAATAATGATAATACTTTTCACTTATGCAGCACTTTTCATCCAAGGATTTCAAAGTGCTTTACAAATATGCACTAATTAAGCCTCACAAACAGCTAGAGGTAGGTGATTTTCTTCCCTCTCTACAGGAATGTCAACTCTGGCACAGAAGTCCAATAAGAGCCTCAGAGTGCCTAGGATTCTTTACTGGCTGCCATTCCCCTTGTAATGTGCTGCATGTGAAGTATCACTTGTCATGCTTGGATTTCTTTTTCTCCCCTCTCTGAATTATTGCAAGTTTAGAAATACAATGAATGCTGTTAAAAATTTGTTTGAAGCCTTGTCACTATTACAGAAAATTCTGTCTCCTGCTTGCTGAATGCTAATTAGATTTCCAAATGTTTGTTTAAAGATAAAATCTAGATGTGATTTTATATTTGTTGTTGAATTTTAAATATATTTTTTTTACTCATGAAGAATTTGTCATTTTCCTTTCTAGGTACCCCCAAATCACTGTTCTTGGGACATAAAACTTAGTAGCAGAAGGATTTGGGGGCCTTACCTTTCCTGGTTTTCTTTTCACAACAAACAGGAACCATTTTCTTTGAACTAGAGATATATATTTTTAAGAAGAGATTGCATTTTGTTATGTTTGCTAATTTAAAGGTAAAAAAATGATATCTAGACATTGAGGATGATGGTTAAATGAGACTACATAGTCCTATTTTAAAAGTGGTCTAGTAGTGGTATATTCTGATCTAGAGGGACACACCCTTTCTGTGTAGGTTTGGAGTACCAGGAAGAAAATATGTACATACAGAAACACACATGCAGTGTTAGATTAAATTCCAGTATAAATAGCCAAATATACAAACGCTCATCTGAGAACTGTCACACAGGATAAAAGCAGGAGTAGCGGGTCACAGCTCAGTTTCCCTGGGTCCTTGGGGTTCCTAGTGAGGGCATGCTAGTGCCTTTGTACCGTGTGCTCTAAGTCCTTAGTGGATCAAGAAAGCAGAATTTTCGCTGCCACACTTCACTTTTATAGTCACGATTTCTACCCTTACATAAAGAATCTATCTGCTCCTGCTTACAGGAAAACTTATTATTTGGCTCTCCTCATTTTGAACCAGATTCAACATTAACAAGGCTACATCTTTATTCCAAGGAAGAAAGTACAACAAATGTCCACATATCCCAAAAGAATATCTATCTGCAGGTTTCAGCATCTTGAAAAGTCCAGTTTCACCTCTATATTAGAACCAAATGAGAGTTTAAAGAATCAAGCTATTCTGTTTCAGAGTGAATTTTATTTAAAAGATACTAATTGTGTAGATATAGCTGATCTTTCATAATACAAAAGGACCGAGGGCTTACATCAAAGCACCATCCAAACTGGTCATAATGTTTCAGACCTTCTTTTCTTTAAACAGCAAGTTCATCTGTGATACATGATGGATAATTACAGAAAAACTCATCTTAAGAGTTTCTATTTCTTCTCCTTAAATTTTTTTCCCAAATGATATCTATGGAAGTTCAAAAAAATTTGGCCTGAACACACAGATGTCTCTGGGTGAACTGTTGACTGCATAAATAAAACTTTATTACAGTAAACTTGCAGGCTCAGAAACTCAAACTCATCAGTGTTCAAGATTTGATCTTACTTTAATTGACTTGGGGGTGCCAATTCTTACCAACAATGTGACTAACAAATTTTTTAAAAAACAGCTGAATATCCATTTGTCAATTTACACCAGGCAGATTGGTTAATGTCTAAGTTTACCCTTTTCCCTGTTGTCAAGCCACCTAGGAATACAATAATTGGAAGTTTGCCTATCAGTCATAGAAATAAAATACAGTTTTGCAGTTTGAATGTACAATTACCTCTCAGAACCTTTTTTAAGACCCATTCCTCAATGAGGACAAGCCTGCCAAAAAGGTCAGATATTCCTTATAGTGTTACAGGTCATCCCAAGGAATTGTTTGGGTTGGTTACCAACAATTGCCTCTAAGGAGTATCTTGTTCTGTGCCAACATGGCTGATAGTCTCCCTTCTGAGCAGTCTCTTCTTTTAGATAGAACTACAGTACTATTGCTGTGAGTTCCTCTGTAAGATGTTCTGTTTTTAAGGTGCCTTTGCATGTTTCTTTACTGATCTACTCTGCCTCTTGTTCCCAAATTCCTGGAAGCCTCTAGATTGAGAAAGACAAAATTAACTTGAGTTCAACCTAAGTCTCCTGCTATTCAGCCTGAGAAGAGATGCTAAAAAATATTAGCAGTGTCCAAAGGCAGGCAGTAAGTAGATGAAAATGGAAGGAGTTGAAATTCATAAGCTATACAATCAACCTTTACATAACTGAGAGTTGTTTGGATATATGAGTATTTGTTAGCCTTAGTGCTTCAGGAGAAAAATGTCAACAGCCAACTTTTCCTCTAATTTTAAACTGATAAGGTGTATCTGAGTTCATAGGCTGTGTTACTTTCTGAAACCTCTTTAAAGCTGCCTCTAGAGCAATGTTTCCCTTCATTATAAAATTAAAATTTCTTCCCAGGAAACCAAAGTAGGAAGGACATGCCTATATTTTGCCATTTCAAAATAAAATTCAGACTTAAAAATTTCAACCAACTTTTAGGAATTATAAACACAGTTGATTTAGAAGGAGCCCAAAAAGTTTTTCTTCAGGATCACTAACAAGTGCTAACGTAAAACTTATATCTCAGAAAACCCATTTCCCTGAGCGTGGATTTACATGAATAATTTGCCCTATATGTATTATAGTTACTTACATTAGTATTTAGTCCTATCTCAGTACACACATGGCCATGCATGTGCACACTTACACAAATTATTTAAAACCTTAACATTTTAATAGTTACTTCTATCGTGTTTTAACTCAATCTCATTTTGAGTTGTGACAGGAAGTTAGTGCCTATATAATTTTTAATCATATTGAGATTTTGCTGATAAAGAAAAAGTATCTTTCCATCTAGTATACTCTCAAATCTTAAAACATTTAAATATATTTATTTTTTCAAAGTTTATGTTTCTCCGTTATAAATTGTTTCCTTTGACTGGAAGTAAGCTCACTAGCATTCACTGCATGAGCTATGCATGAGCATGTCATAGCTTCCATCTTTGCCCGGCAAGATAAATCTCTTGTCATTTTGCTAAGTGTTGGATAATTGTCTGATCCTTAAAAAGTGCTTTGGAGAACAGATTTTCTTTTAAATTTATTAATAGATGAAAGAATAATTTTTTAGAGTAAAGTTTACCCATGCTTCAAATATCTTTATAACTCTGATAGTTATCTTTAGGCTTCTGTTATTTCCATAGAATAAACTGAAACAAAATTTACAATTATCTTGTTGTCATTCAAAAGAAACATGTACGATTTATTTGTTTTATTGAGGAGTCAGAGAAGAATTGCAGATCAAATCTGGCTAACTTAAATATTGTAAAAGTCCTTGTCTTATTCTTTCAGTTTAGGCTTATAGTATGATTTGGCCCTAAGTGAGAGTTTACTGCTAAAATTCAAAATGTGTGTCCTTATTAATAATACTGTATCTTCATATGAAAAAATGATCTTATTATAAATAACAAAACTCATTTTACTACAGTTTTAGTTTTATTATTCCCTAGCAGTGTATTACTGATACTTGCTAGCACATAAAATCTTTTCATATTCTGGCATAAAAGCCATATATGAATGTAATTTATTAAAACTTTTCTGATCTGTCCTCCTCTTTGTCTTGAATAGTACCTGATGATAGAGATTTCCAATATTTTTAACACATTGTTAGAAGTAAATATTTATTATGCACATATTTGTGGCTATATTAATTTAATTAATATTATACATATATAATGTATACGTATATTTGTGTATATTTCATATATATGTGTGTGTATACAAACACACACAAGAAAAAGGCCTAATGATAGCCACATAAATCACTTTTGCTGCTAGGAAGAGAATCCTGGAGGTGTAAAGTTCCCAGCCTCCTCTTGGCCCACATTGTGGATGGGTGATGAACAATTATAACTTATCCTTCCTTTTTCTCTTTTCAGCCTTGGAATGGATGGCTTTGGCCAATCAGTTGGCATTCTTGGACGCCCTGCCACAGCTTATGGATTCCGCCCTGATGAACCCTACTACTATGGCTATGGATCTCGATAAAGTCACACCTTTCCATGTGTACTCTCAACTTAGAAGAAATCTGTGTGGGTTGGGTTAACTTTGAATCTTGGCTAATAATGCATGTTGATATTATTGTGGGTCTGTATTTTTTTTCCATGCTGTTAGCTACAAATTAACTGATCCCTCTGCCCTCTGTTAAGTACAGTTGATGTTTGACACTGTTCACCGCATCTTGATGCTGAATAACATTTCCCGTGTTATTCAAAGAGACGCAAAAGTAAATGCTGAAAAGCAACCAGACTGGAAAACAAACACTACATTATGTACATTAAGTGACTAACTTAATTTCTATTAAAAAGAAGGATAAAGTACAAATGAATTAGCGAAAGTCATGTGTTTCTATTTAATGTGTTTCATTAGGAGTTTCATGCTTATATAGGGTGCATATGAATTTTCTTTTTCCCTGCCCTTTTTCCCCCCCTTGTAAACCCTTGAGTATTTCATGTGATGTGTATTTTAAAATTTATAAAAAGAATATCACCTTTTTTTTTTTTCCATGCCATCTGCCTTTTCAGGGTTGCTTCCCAAAGTGAACTAGTTTTCAGTTAACAATGGAACATGTGCCATAGATTATGTTACATATGCGTAGAGTCTCTTCAGCAATTTGAATTCTTGTCTTTCTGATTTTAGGTAGAAAACCTGAGACATCTGTTAGTGCACATGAAACTAGATTCATATTGGGTTTTTATATTTTATTATTCATGAAATCTAAAATATGGAAAAGCTGTCTCACTGAGGAAAACTAAGGAACAGAATATTTTTCTCGCCTGTTTCCCATTTGTTTACTTGTTTTTATAAGATTTGGGTGGTAAGAAGTAGACATTATAATTAATAATGAATTTTGAAAGGAACTCTTTAATGTTACAGTGTTGGAAATATACTTGACAAACAAAGCAAAATAAATAACTGTAATCTAGAGATATTTCCTTGAGCACCTTCTATGAAAGGAGTTATATGAGGCTTTGAAGGGAATACATAGATCAAAAATAAGACTTCTGTCCTTGAATTTTAAAACCTCAGTGATCTACTACACTATTTATTTGGCTTGATTTATATTTTAAGCATAGAATAATAGAGCTGGAAAGGGCCTTTTAAATAACTCAGTCTATCTATGCATTTGAGAGACCAAACACTTAAAAATTTTAAATATCATAAACAGATTTTTTTAATTACCTGCTATGTATCAGGAAGTATATATGCCCCTAGGGAATATGTGAATCTAAGATACGATTTGTGTCTTTGAACTCACAACCTAACTGATCTTTCTGAAAGTATACATTCATTTATTGTAGTTTCCATTTTAACCACAGAATATTAAAGCTGGAAAGGGCCTTTGATGCCAAACCCTGTCATACTCTTTCAGTTGAAAAAGCTGTGGCCAGGAGAGATGAAAAGACTTGCCCAAGCTTATATATTTGGTCAGTACATGACCTGTCTCCATGTTTCCAATCCAGTAATCTCAATACTAAATATCTTGCCTTATTATTTATTATACATACTAAGTATAAACACTTGGAATAAGTGACATTAATAGAAGGATAAAGCAAACATTCTAAAGCATAACTTTCCTCATACTACTGTAAGCTGATTTTAGGAAGAATGTCACCCACAGTTCACAATGTTCCCAGGGCTGTGTTCACTGAGGTTCACGCGCACACTCACTCTCCCTGTATACTTTTTTTCATTATTTTAGGACTTCAAAAATTTTGAAATTGTGAACTTTCCACTCAGGCCTGAACTGGTTTATCTTTATTTATGAAGGAAAATTTTACTAAAGGAATAAGGAAGAATATCTAAAATTCTTACATACTTCAGAGTACAAAAGGTTTTGGCCTTGGGCACTTAAAAAAAAAATATATATATATATATATATATATATATATGTCAAATATCCTGGCCCCACTAAATTTTGACTGCAAATTAAAGTCACATTTACTTTAACAACTAAATTGCCATGGCTTTAGGCCATGGTGTATAGCTGGAAATTATTTCTCCTCATGAGCCTTTTGCTCTTTCTGAGAGTTCCCTAAGGTGCTTTCTCACTTAGGGCCAGGAATAGCTTCCTCATGTTCTGTTTCCTCCCTTTGTCCCCACCCTACTGCATCTATGTTGGTCATCTTCATTAGATTAGCACTGCCCTACACATGGGAGAGCCACCACTATGTCCAGTCAGGACATGGGGAAGAAGACACTCTCTACCCTTTCCTATCCCCTTCCAAATGTAGGCTAAGTACCTATTACTTATTTCTGCACAGCACAAGAGAACTGAAACTATACATTTTACCGTGACTTTACAGAAGCTCCAGAAATGGTATATGACATGACGTACATGGCACAAGATAACTTGCCACTATTACTAGTTGTAACTACCATCAGAGCTGGCGTCAGAAGGCTCTCACTTGGCCTTGCATGGGGGGGCTTGCTCCATGCCACCAGGAGTATACGAAGAACCTTTAGGACAAGTCTCAGCCAGATTGTCAGAAGGTCCCACAGAAAAGAATGGTTTTTCTTCAAACCAGCTGAAGGCCTGCTTTTAGAGTCTTTGTTTCTTGTAACAAGATTAGTTTTTACTAGCTGTGTGGTCTTCAGTCATGAAATAGAATACAAGAAATATAAACTGACTTCCTACTTTTTTCAAGTGTTACCTGGAGGTTTTTTTCTAAATCCACCCAACTGTCTTGGTTATTGGCAAGTCTTCCCAAATTCTATCATTGAAGATACATTGAGGTTTTCAGTGAGGTGAGTTGTTAGGTCTTTTGTGTCTTTGTTGCTAGTGTAATGGGAATGTGGAAAATACTGGTATCTCCTCAGATATCAAAAAATCACACATATATGTTCTAGCCAGGTTCTTGAAAGTCTACTAAACTGAAGTGATAATGCATTAGGCTTCAATATTATGTTCTCTGGAATACAGCAGAACCTCCCTACTTGTTTGGGATAAAGACTTGCCTGAAATAGACAGGCATTAAAGAAATAACACTGAAAAAAAATCAGTAATCTGGAAGAAAAAGTCAAGAAGCTCTCTAAGAAGGCAGAGGACAAGAATGTAGATTAAATAAGAATAATATAGAAGATAAAAATCAGAGCACCAACATTTGGCTGGTTGGTTAGGAATGGTGAGCCTGGGTGACTCCGTCGGTTAAGCATTTTGGCTCAGGTCATGATCTCAGGCTTGTGAGATGGAGCCCTGCGAGCACTGGGCTCTGTGTTGGGCATGGAACCTACTTAAGATTCTCTCCCCCTTCCCCCCCGCCACCTCTCCAATAAATAAATAAATAAATAAAAATTTTAAAAAAAGTTACAGGACCAATAGCCAAAATAGAAGAAAACATCTCTGAGCTAAAATGGATTTTTCCCTACAATATACTAATCATTTTTAAAGATGATTGTGACATCTATCTTGACGTAATCTAGAAAAATTCTTGAGAAAAATGAATGAAAAATTCCATAAGAATCCTGAAAGGAGATAAAATGCCTTCCAAGAAACAGAGTGTCCTCAGACTTTTAACAGTAAATGGCCCTAACTAACGAACATTCCCTGGCCCCAGAGTAAGGGCAACTTTACAGGTTGCATGTGTGCCTGGCAGGATATCAGATTTGTGATGAACCAGTAACTTCTGCATATCTCCCACTGCTCCCCGTTTGGAATGAGAGTGTCCTTGGTGATTACCCTGTCCCAACCATGGGGTGTTGGGTGGGAGAGGACAAGGGAAAGTGGCAGATAACTTCTTGCACTTCACAAGTCTCTGGATCAAGAGGAACCATACTAGAGGAGAACATGAAAACCATACCCCAAAAGCCTCATCCCCACCTGAATATGATTTTATGGTGATATCTTGCACTTCAAGCCAGAGCCTAATGACATAATGATATGAGACTTTTGGGGTAGGAAGTAAGCGTACTTTGCATGTGAACAGAATGTTAATAATTGTGGCCAAAAGGCAGTATGTATTGATTGAAAAAGGTGGTCATGATACTCTTCAGCTCTTCCCATCATCAGATAGACTCTGTTTAATTATGTCTTAAATTTGGGTTCACATAATACATTGCTTTGACCAACAGAATGTGGCAGAAATGATGTACGAGTGTAGGGCCCACACCTCAAGAAGACTTGCCACTTCTACCTTTGCCCTTGTGGTTTGCTCCCTGAGACTGACATGCTGTAGAGAACTTGGAAGAGAAGCCCAGCCATTTCAGCTGTCTTATTGGGGCACACCTCCTCCCTGAGCTGACATGTCACCAAAATGCAGTCTTGTCAATGAGTTCAAGGAAGACCAGAAGAAGGACCACCCGGTCAATCACAGAAAGTTGACTTCTTGTGAAAAATTTAGTGCTATTGTTTTAAGTTTCTGAGTTTTGGGCTGATGTGGCAGGTTGTATTTTCAAAAGATGGCCACCCCCACATATTCCACCTCACATGCTCATCTTAGAAAGTAATATTGATACTCCTCCAGTTAGCAATGGAATCTATGTCCCTTCCTCTTGAACCTGGGTGGACTTTTTTTTTTATAACTGTTTCAACCAATAGAGTTAAGCAGAAGTCATAAAGACTTAAGGCTAAGTCAAAGAAAGCCCTTTCAATTCTGCCTTGTTCTCTTGGGATGCTCATTCTTAAAATCAGCTGCCATGATGTGAGAGAGGGCCAAGCAACATGGAGAGGCCATGTGTAGGGGCTGCAGTAGGTGGCCAGAGCTGAGGACCCAGTAGACAACCAACCAGTCAACTGCTAGAGGTGAATAAACCTCCCGAAGATTCCAGCCCCCAGCCCTGGAGCCACCCCAGCTGAGGCCATAGGAGCCAAGATGAACTGCCCTGCCACGCCCTGCCCAACCCCTGAAAATTCATGAGCAAAATATGTCATGTTTTTTAAGCTACTAAGTTTGTGATGGTCTGTGATGTGGCAATTGATAACTAATATAAATTCTGCCAGAGAAGAATATATCCAAAGGCCTATAGGAATCCTCCAAATCATAAGTACTATGTATGCCTTCCTCAAACCTCCTTACTTTCTCCTCACATCTATCACCACCATAAATATCTTCTGTAGACACAGAGATGATGAGTTCATGAGAGTTATTACCTAAATGAAGAATAATGGAAAACAATGTACCACTCTGAAGTGTGAATAATTTAAATTCATCTCCATGCAAAATTATGTTACTACAAATCATGATTTCTCAAGGCATTTAGAAATATTTTGATTACCAGAGGTCTAATATACAAGAATTTGCAGTGTCAAAAAAAAATACTTTTACTTGATCCTTATGACCACTCAATATAGAAACCCCTGAGTTAATTAACCATGAAAAGAAATGTTTAATGTGAACATCACCTCCTCCACTCCTTTCCTCTTCCAAGACTTCTAATCTTGCTAAGTCAGTAGTTTAGGGAACTAAGTAAGTGATTCTGGAATCTGGAGGATGGTAACTGCTACTTAAAAGCAGAATAAATATCTCTTATGAGTCAGCTTTTTTTCTCCCTTGCCTACAATTTACCAGTATTTCAAGTCTGCGTAATGAGCACTGGGCTAGTGCATCACTGTGAAGTCAAACGCCACAGAGTGGGGGTTTTCTCATTGAAATTAGTTGAGTCTAGCTACTTGTTTTGTTTCTGAGTATTTCTAATGCTGTCTTCCTGACTATTCCCAATTGATTTTCCATTTTTCTGACACTTGATTTTTAATAATGTCACCAGCTAGACTCCAAGACCTGACCTTTACTGCCCACCTGCTTGTACTCACCAACCTTTGTCCCACATTTTTCCTTAAGCTCTTCTTTCCAGCTGACCTCCTAACTCAGGCAAATGGAAACTGAAACTGCCCCTCCAGGGATAGTGACTGCCCTGACAAGGCCTCCAGCTGGTCCAGACCACCCAGACCAGTTTGAGTATAACCTCTGACGCCCACTGCACAGATGGGCCATGGAGTGACTTCTCGAATGACCGACAACTACCTTTACCCTCAATATAATACTAAAATCTCCACCCAAGGAGGAGCGCAAGCCTCATTCACATAGCATAAAATGTGTATATAGGCATGTCTCCTTAAGGCACACGTGCAACTTTATACCCACCTCTCCATCCCATGACAAGGTTTCCCTATCTGAATACTCATCCTAACCCTAAATACAAGGAGCCCATCCACCCTTGCTCTGGGAGTCACAGCTTTGGAAGCCATTCCCATGATCTCTCTATTTGCTGCACATTAATTTACTTTGTGCAACAACTTCACCTAATGTGGTTTCTATCTGCAACTCACCAAGGTGGGAACTCCTGTTACTTCGGTTACAGTAACAGAATATCACACAAGGCACCTGCTATTGATGTAGAGTTCTCCTTTGTTACAACTGTTGCACAGTGACTTGATGAAAATGATATCCATGCGCCCTCATGTACACAGTGTGCCTGCTCAAACACGTTACATGGGATTTTTTTATTGAGAAATAATTCACATGCTGTAAAAGTCCCCATTCAAAAATGTACAATTCAGTGTTTTTTAGTATATTCACAAGGTTGTGCAACCACCACAACTACCTAATTCCAGAACATTTTCACCACCCCAAAAAGAAGCTCCATACCAATTGGCAATTCCCATTTCCCCTCTACCCTCAGGAGGCCCTGGCAACCATTCATCTGCTTTCTGTCTCTGTGGATCTCCCTGGCCTGGACATTTCATCAAAATGGAATCATACAATATGTGGCCTTTTGTGTCTGACTTCTTTCACATAGCATAATGTTCTATGGTTCCTCCAGGCTGTAGCATGTGTCAGTACTTTGTATATGTCTTAATAATGTCCCATTGTATGGATATGCCACATCTTGTCTATCCATTCATCACTCTAGCCACTGGGGAGCAGAAGAGTTCCAATGCATCGAGCCCTGCTCCGAAACCTGACCAAGTCTTATTCCCCAGCCCTGTCTTTGTTGTGAGAGTTCATCTGATGGCATCTTCCTCTGTTTTAGTTGTTCTCTCCCCAAACTCTCTTAGTGTGATCACATTTTCATATAATACGTAAGTGCCCTTCCTTGGTTCTGATTTCCTGTTATTAAAATGTCCTGTTTACATACTTTGTGTAGGGTTACTCTGATTTCAGCACCTCTCTATCTGATTCCATTAGGTCTCTCTTGCTTTCCTGTTTCTCAGAGAAAGTAAGGAAGGCAAATAAGCCTTTCCTCTTCTGCTCCTGCCTCTTACCAAACAAGGAGGAAGCAGCAGGGGTGTCCTCCCGGTGCCTTGTGACACAGGCATCTTTCCTGTCTACTTGATACACATCGGTGTGGCCTTTACCCCTGACAATGTCCCTAGACTCTATTTACCCCATACAGTGCAAAAAAGAAATAAATGAAGGAATCAAGAGGATCGGTGAAGAAAATAGATGTTGTGAGAAAAAGGGAAAATAATTTTTAAGACCTTTGGTGCCAAAAGTGAGGGCAAAAGCTTGTAGGAGGAGCTCTGAAATCTCTGGGCTCTGTTTGTGCACTTGTTTTTAAAAATGTCTGCTGACCACGGGACAGTCTCTTTATGGAATCCCTTTGCCCCAGGAACACTGAGTTGCTCCAAGTAGCTGCTGCTTCCTCGATTTAGAACACAAACTGCGGTGAGTGTTTGCAGGGAGCAGGGGGAGTAACTCAGGTAACCTGTGGGTCACTCTGGAAGACACGTGGGAGTGGCAAGGAACAGGGACTTTTATTTTTAGGGAAACAGGTCGAATAATGTTTAACTTATCCTGAGCTAGAAGTGCAGCTTTGAAAGATACCTGAGAAAATAACAGAATCACATGTCACTATTTCCTGGCTTGAGTGTGTGACATTAACTCAAATGCCATCTAACCTTATCAGGAAATGTGCACATGCTGGATCCTTTAGTCATTCCTATCAAATGCTCTGCAGCTGCTATTACATGCCCCACCTCCAACATTGTTACCACATAAGGAAGAATCATGAGCACTATTTTATACATGTAAGACTGCAAGAGCTTCCAATCCAAGTTTACATTTCAGCTCCTAATTTCTCTATTAAATTAACTTCAGAATTACAGAAGTAACATATGCTCATGGTAACACATAAAACTATATGCAGATACATAATGCAAAAGAAGTAATCCTCTGTCCCTACCCCACACAGGGACTGTGTGCATATCTTTCCATACCTCTATTCATTCTGTCAAAAAACAAAATTCAATCAAGTAAATTTGGAGACCTAACTGGCTTTGTTAAAAGATTCAAGAATGGAGTAGCATCCCATCTAGCAAGTAGAGAGGAGCTCTGAGCAGTTGTATAAAGTGGTTTTTATAGGAAGGAGGGTGGGGCAAGAAAGTTATTACTAAAAAAAAAAAAAAGATAGTTTCAGGCAAGGGCACTTTCCTTTAGGGAGAATGGTGGGGAAGGGGGGGGCCTTTTTTTAAAGATTTTATTTATTAATTTGACAGAGACATAGCAAAAGTAGGCAGAGTGGCAGGCAGAGGGAGAGGGAGAAGCAGGCTCTACACTGAGCAGGGAGCCCAATGCAGGCCTCAATCCCAGGGCAGATGCTTAACTGACTGAGTCCCACAGGTGCCCAGGGTGGGCGGGGGGCGCTCATCACGCAGATGATCTCAGCTTCCTCTGAGGGATGGAGGGTCCATGTGGCAGACTCATTGACACCCATCAGAGAATTTCCGACTAACTCCTTAAGGCTACTTTACTGGGGAAGGTTGAAACTGCAGCTAGATTAGGTAAAGGCCTGGTTTGGGGACTCAACCAAAGTGACACCATTTCGGGCCTGTGGTTTTCTTTTGCAACAATTAATTTATCAATACTGTTGAGCTCCTGTGCTAGGCATTTTTCTAGGCACCTAGGATCAAACAACGAACAAAGCAGAGATTCTTTTCCTTGTGGAACCTATAGTAGAGGAGAAAGAAGCCAGTCAAACATAATTTTTTAAAAAGGAAGAATGAAGTCTCTCAGGCAAATAGCAGAGTCACAAGTTGATCACCTTTTCCGTGATGCTCTCTTTGGAGGTCCATCCTTCTAAAATAACTCCCTTTCCTCTCCTGTCTTCTCCCTACCTTTGTGCTCACTAAAACATTAGGGCAGCAGTATGCTACCATGGTTAAGAATACAAAATCTATAGGCAAACTACTTTATGACATTACTAGCTGTGTGACTTGGTTAGACTTAACCGTTAGTGGTGGGTTCCTTCCTGGCCTCCATGCTGACCTTGGTTCTTGAGTTCAGCCAAGAAAGAATTCAGAGCCAAACTCTCAAGTAAGCAAGAGTTTATTATAAAATCCAAAAGTGCAAGTACACTCTCAAGATGGCAACCATACTGAGGGTCTGGGTGTCTTTTCTTTTTATCCTGGCATGGCTTATGGGTCATAGCTAGGGTGGTCTCCAACCAAAGGTGCTTCCAATCATCTAAGGGACTCCTCCTAGCTGTTGAGAGCGTGAGTTTTGGCCCTATCTGGCCTTTGTCAGAACTGTCATGGCAGCCATCCTCCCTAGGAGGGGTCAAAACTGCAATGTAAAGGTATTATCATGAAGCTATAGGTTACCATAGGGCTGCTGGTTATAGGGAAGAATGTGTGCATATCCTCCAGGGGTCTTTTCCAGCTCTTTGTGCCCTAGTGGTGGTTGGCAGTTTCTTGGATTTTTGTCTTTTTAATGGTTGGCAAGTCTTGGGGCACCTGGGTGACTCAGTCCATTAAACATCTGCCTTCAGCTCAGGTCAGGATCCCAGAGTCCTGGGATCAAGCCCCGCATTGGGCTCCCTGCTCAGCAGGAGTCTGCTTCTCCCTCTGTCTCCCCCACCCCCCGCTTGTGCTCCTGCTCTCTCTCTCTCTCAAATAAATAAATAAAATCTTTTAGAAAAATGGTTGGAATGTCCTATTCCCTGATCATATCTAGCTAACTGCCTACTCTATCATAACCTCTCTGTACATCAGTTTCCTCATGTGTGACATGCTGTTGATGTCTGGCTTAAATGAATTAAACTCCAAGATATGCCTCTTTGGCATATTTGATTATTCTAAACTGATTATTTTTAAGAAACTGCAGACCCAGGAGAAGTTCTGAAAACTGAGTAGAAGTTACCCTTTTGTAAGAGATATTTACATGTAGAAGGGAAATTTCCATTCACAAAAGAGGGATGACCCTACATCTCTAGAAACTGTTATCAGTGGAAAAGGAATGGATATAAACCTTATCCTTGTTTACTGGGCTTTTCTTGGTAACCTTCCAAAAATGCCCCCCACCTCCACTCCTTCTGTCTTTAGCTGGAGATAGCATTTAAGGTAGTGGTTTTGGTCATTTGGTGAGTTACTTAGTTTTCCTGAGTCTTTCCCATGTGTACAGGAGGTATACATGTTATTAAACTTTTGTTTGATTTTCTCATGACAACTTAATTCTTAGTACAGCTAGAAGAATCTTGAAGGGCAGAGTAGAATTGCTCCTCCTCAACACCTTGTTTTCCTTTTTTTTTTTTTTAAGATTTTATTTATTTATTTGACAGAGACATGGCGAGAAAGGGAACACAAGCAGGGGGAGTGGGAGAGGGAGAAGCAGGCTTCCTGTGGAGCAGGGAGCCCGATGCAGGGCTCCATCCCAGGACCCTGGGATCATGACCTGAGCCAAAGGCAGACGCTTAACAACTGAGCCACCCAGGCACCCCCACCTTGTTTTACTTTTTAATAGAACTTACCATTGTACAAACTGACCTTTGTTCATTTATATGCTTAGTGTCTATTTCTCCCCTTACCCATCAGCCCCCTAAAATTTGAGGCCTGTGAGAACAGGGAATTAATCTTGCTTTGTTTGCTGATGTTTCCAGTCTGCAGAACAGAGGTCAGCACACCAGGAACATTTATAAAGTATTTGCTGTATTGAGTAAGTAAACAAGGAGCAAATGTCAGGAAAGCCTTAAGAGGAATCAGGAAAGTGTAGTCATTTAACTCATGTCCAGCTTCAGAAAACAGTGGCTTGAAACTTGTAGGTTGTTGGTGGTGGGGCAGGGTACTTTGCAAAACTAAGATAACATTTCTAGCATTAAGCTACTCACACATCCTCTATCACTTAAAAAGAAAAAAAAAGTTTTATTTGGGGCCCTTGAGTCCACTTTTTTGCAATGATTGTGACTTCTTCCTTCTTTTCTTAATGGTCAGCACAGTACCTGACACAGGAAAGGTATATGTTAAATATTTGTGGAATATTTAATAATAATTTAATAATTTAATATGTTTATAAGTCTATAACATGAGGTTTATGTTCTGCAACATTTGTATAGTGTTTAGAGTTTACAAAGCAGGCCAATATTCTGTACAACATGGATATCATGAGGTCTGTTGCCAACTTTAAATTATTTCAGCATTGACGGTGTAATGTTCTGTGTGGGTTAATTGGTTGAAGCTATGCCCTAGAAGCAGCTAGCATTCTGGTAATCAGGAATCCACACTCCAGAGGTAGCTAGCTTGAATCATACTAGAAAGGCTACATTCTAGAGATGGAACTACAAATACTTTAGCCATTTGGATTTCTGATGACACCAGATGTTTTGTTAATTATCATAATGAGTGTCAGAAACGGGTATTTATTGGCAAAAATAACAACTTATTAATTATCATGATGAATACTAGAAATGGACTTTCAAAAAAGAATTAAAGATAGATGAATTGTTTAAAGTATTTTAGAAAATACTCTCCACATCTGAATAAATGGGGTCTGAAAATTCAAGGTGTCCTCAGCCTTTGGAGATGCCATTTGAGGCTGCATCCCTAATGGTCCTGGCTCTACCTCTGGTCTGGAAGACTTCTGGTTGCCAGATACTGACTACACTGATAACAGAATCCGGCCTCTGGAGCACTGCTCTTCTGGTTCTCAACTTTCTAGTGCAAGGTGGTGGTCACTCTGCCCAGAACTGTATTCTCCAAAGTGGTAGTCACTACCCACAAGTGACTACGGAGCATTAAAATATGGTTAGTCCAAATTGTAAAAAATACACATCAGATTTGAAGACAGTACCAAAGTGTAAAATATCAACAATTTTTCATATTGAATGCATGTTTAAATGACAATTTTCTGGATATATTGTTTAAACGTGTTAAAATTAACTTTACCTCATTTTTTTTCTTTTACTGTTTTTAATGTGGCTACTAAAAATTTAAAGTTACATAATGTGCCTTGAATTCAATTTCTATAGGACAGTCCTGACCCAGAACAGAGCGCTCAGCCTTTGTCACACTTATCCAGCAGATTAAATACTGTATGTCGGCTTCCTCATAAACATTTGTTCAATACACTTCTGAATAAGGAGCAAAATTTGGCCTATTTTCACTTAACCGCATGAAGAAATTGTGGGATGCTTATCCATCTTAAGCCTTTTCAGCTGCCAGAAACCTTTCAGCCACCACCTAAAAGTTTGGGATGATCAAATTATTTAGGTCAGCCGTCAACAGTGAGGATTAAGTAGAGCATTAAGTAGTTGCGATGAGAACAGGGAAAACTCAGTTTACTTTGAGTCAAGTCGTTTCAAAACTATTAGGTATATTCGCTTTATTCTCACAACATCCTATTAAGTAGAAACCATTAACATTACTAATAAGTACTATTAATATGACTAGTCCCAATTTACTCTTCGCTGAATTATGCGTAACTTCAAACTTCCCGTCTCAATGGCTTAAGCCGGAACAACTTCCACCTCCGCCAGCTTCGGCCGGTTTTCCGCACGACTTCGGCCCACGCAGCGCGACCAATCGCGCCCGCTGGGGTGAGCGACGTCACTCTCCTAAAGGTCCAGGCCAATTTCCATACTTCTCTTCTGCGCCCCGCCCCTTTACTATTTGTTAGAGGCGACAGCGGCCATTTTAGGTTCGGGCGGATATCAAATTAAAACTGCGCGTCTAAAGACCTAAAAATTGAAATCAAGACAAACTTGCAAGTTCAACTTAAACGCCAAGGAAGGAAACAGCTTCCCAGACAGACCAGGCCGCTGGGAGCAGGGAGTCAAGCCGCGACCGGCCCCCGCGCCCAGACGCAAGATGGCTTCGGCCTGAGAGTCACCTATGCGGCCGCTCTATCTCGGTTCCGGGTTCGTTCACCTCAGTGGTGGCGTCGGAGGGCTGGAGGCTGGCGTTCTGTCCGGTTTCCGGACCCATCTCTATGGTGTCGGAGGGAGCATACCCCCCGAAGATTGTGGGTGTAGTGGTCACAGCCTCACGGGGTAGGCGAGGGTGGTTGGTGTCAACAGGGGGCGAAGAGGGGACCGGAGCCAAGACCCTCGGCCGCCTCCCCGCCGCCCTCCCGCAGGTAATAGGGAGCCCTGCGCCGCTTCCTTCGTCAGTGCGGGACCGGGCCGCGGGGGAGGGGCCGGGCCGGGAGCAGAGGCGGTGGGCGCGCGCCCCACTCGCGGGTCCGCGCTCGGCGCGGCGTCGCTGCCGGTTGAGCTGTGCCCTCCGCCTCCGCTCAGTCTTTCCCTGCTTGTTACGGGGCGCCCTTCGGATCTGGGCTTCGCGGGTGACCCCCGCCCGGCGCGTTGCTGGCTGCCGGACCTAGCGAAGAAAGCCGCGGAGCCGGGCCTCCCGGGCAGGTGTGGAAGGTGAGGGGCCAGCGGGCGGGAGCTCCGCCCCCGCCCACCCCCGGCGGTCGCGATGGGACCCCGTTGGCCCCCGGGCCGCCCTCCCCGCCGCGGGTCGGGCGAGTGTGCGCGGCCAGACGTAGCGGGGCGCCGCTGCCGGAGCGGTGGGAACCGGGGGGCGCACCCGCCCCGGGAAGCCGCCGGCGTTCTTGCACCAGGACGAGTGCCGGGCCCCCCGAGGCCCAGCTGGCTCTGTGCTTGCATAGTGCTTTTTATTTAGAATAAAGATGAAACATTTCTTGGAAGAGCGTGTTTAGGAAACCATGTGAATACTGAGTCGGGTCCTGAATTCCGGAATCACCGTTCATTGTAGTTAAGGACCTGTGTGCATATCCACGTAACATCTCAAATCCTAGCTGAAATCATACTTAGTTCTTTTGGTCCATAAAGGCTTCATTATGTATTGCTGGTCAGCTAGCAGTGCTGGACTGAGTTCAATACAGGGAATATGTACTTGAAACAGATCAAAGTAAAGGGCCAGGGTAACGTTATCACCAGGTAACAAAATATCAGTCAGTATAGGGTGTCCTTAGAACTCACAGTGCAAGCCATTGTCTTTGGAACCTCCAAGCAGAGACTGCTAGAACCAAGATCATCTCGATTAAATTTTGAGGAAGAAGAGAGAGTTCCCCAGATGACATGGATTTCTTAGTTGAGTGTATGAGTTGCCCGGTGACCTAGACAAGCGTTTGCATAATCCACAGGTGGCCCAGAAATGTGATGTGCTGCCCAAGTAAGCAAAAGGATGGAGGAAGATTGGTGAACCAGTTTTTAAAGAGAAGACCTTGATGCCTATTCAAGTCAGAAACTGCGTACCCAACATTTTATTATAGAGAGTGGGGATGGTAAATCTACAAAATAACCATGCTGAGATCACAATATTAGACTATCCTTTTGTGTCTTTTTGTGAATTTTTTTTCTTGTGACTTTATTTCAAAGCAGTCAACAGCACATCTTTTTATTGTCACCTAATAAAGTTTGCAATGGACGTAGGCTGTAATCCCTACTACTCAGAGCATTGCACTCCTGGTATGGGTAGACCTGTCAAGGTTAATCGTGCTTTCAAAACAGTAAAATGGCATCCTTTCTCTCAAGAAAAGGAGTCATTTCTTTTTTTTTCAAGTTGTATTTCTTAGTGTCTTAAGCCCAAAATATACACTGCTAAGAAAAATTACGGGTTTGAACCTCGTAAAGCTTTCATAACTCTAGATGTTGAAAAGCCCAGTGTTCCCACAAGGATGTATTTTGCTATTTAGAAATGACTACGTTGGGCGCCTGGGTGGCTCAGTCGGTTAAGCGTCTGCCTTCAGCTGAGGTCATGATCCCAGGACCCTGGGATGAGCCCTGCATGGAGCCCATTTTGGGCTCCCTGCTCAGGGGGGTAGGGGGGCTGCTTCTCCCTCTCCCTCTGCCACGCCCCCTGCTTGTGTGCTTGCGTGTGCTCTGTGTCAAAATAAAATCTTAAAAAAAAAAAAAAAGACTAAATGTCCATTCCTATACCTCTGCTGACTTCCATTCATTCCACCAGAGCATCACTCCTCAGTCTTATCTCCTCTGGGGACTAATAATAAAATTAAACAAACACCATGATATTCTGTCAAGAGGATTTTCATTTTCTTGCAGTTCCTTATGTGTTGATTTTGGAGAGCTGTATTTTGTGGCAAAGAGAGAAGGAAGTTAGACTAGCCTCAGATACACACTTTTCAAAGTAACCCTTCTCTGACTAACTCCTCTAGTCTGACTGGTTTTACAGATGTGGGAGTTATAGATTTTTCTGCTGCTGAGATGGCAGTTGGTTTTAAAGAACATTGACCCTTTCAAGCTACCTCGGGTGGACCTCTGGCTCCCCTGATTGTAGGGGTGTCAAGGAAGCAGGGAGGAAATGGATTTGCAGCTTTGCCTCCCGACGCCTCAAGATGGAGGGTAGTAATGTGCCCCTATAAATCTGACTAAGCTGCTCCCAGCCTAGGCTTTTCCTTCTGCTGTCAGCTGCCTTCCTCTGCTTGCCAAGCTTCTGCTTCTTCGTGGCTTTGGCTCGCCATAGCCCTGACTCTACCTCATAGCATCCTTTTACCTTCAGCTAATGGAAGTATCACTTGTTCATTCAGATTCCTGAGGCAGGCAAGGATCTGCCCATTTGAGCTCTTCTTCCAGGCCATGGGTCCTAGGGATGGCTCATGTGTGCATTGACTGCCCTTTGGCCCAAGGAAGGCGCCTGACCCATTAACTATGCCCTAGAGGAGAGGAGCAAGGCCCAAGTACCAAACATGACCCTCACAGTTCAGTGGGGGGATTGTCACAGTAGGGCAGGCACCACACCATCTCCAGAACAAGGGATTTAACAATAGTTGCTTTTCCCTGTGAGCCTACATTAACACTAATTTTATTTATTTGTAGTCCTAATAGAGACTGGGACATATAGTTGAGATACGTGGCATTTTTAATACTGTTTTTTTTAATTTTTTTAAAGATTTTATTTATTTATTTGAGAGAGAGAATGAGAGATAGAGAGCACGAGAGGGAAGAGGGTCAGAGGGAGAAGCAGACTCCCCGCTGAGCAAGGAGCCCGATGTGGGACTCGATCCGGGTTCTCCAGGATCATGACCTGAGCCAAAGGCAGTCGCTTAACCAACTGAGCCACCCAGGCGCCCTTTAATACTGTTTTTTTACCCCTACTGTTCTTAAAGTGCAGAGTATGTAGCAACTCAGCGGGTTTGTTACAAAGACGACTTAGTTCTTATCCTCAGAAGTATTCTTGGATTTTGAATAATTTCAATTTTAGATAGCTTTAGCCCTTGTACGTGTTGTGTTACTTATACAGCGATGTATGTAGGTCTGTAGGCACTTGGAATTCTCTGTTAAGTATGTGTCTTGAGCAGCATTTCATACTTTGGTCACCCAGAGTGTTGTGTGGAACTTCACTAAAGTGGAAAAAAAAATCTCAGTAGTGGGTCTGTGTATGATTGTTGGGTGTATATTTATTTAAAGGATGGGATTTGTTTAACTGAAATTTTTAAAGATCTTTGTAGAATGTTTGGCCATGTTATTTAGAACTGGCAACTTATTGCTACATTGCCAGTTAAGAACCCCCTTTAGGTTTTAGTTTTTTACACTATGGTAAAGCCAGGACTGCAAACTGACCCACATTTTGCAAACATACGTAGTTTGGCCTCTACGGGTTTAAAAACATTTGAACCAACATTGAAAAATAGAGAAATTTCCACGTAAATCTTCAGGCTCTTGGATCCTTAGGGTAAATGGTGTGGTCTGGCAGCGCTGGTTGGACCCTGGGAGGCTGCGCATCCTCCTCAGGTGCCTGCCACCCTCGGTAGGCGGCCCTGTGCTATTCTACGGACGCCGCGTCCGCAGTCCTCCCATAACCATGGGAATTTGTACCTCCTTTGCAGAGAAAGATATGTTTTTATTGTAATAGACTGGGGAGGTGCAGGCATGTGTCCGTCTGCCTGCCTGGGAATTACCCGTGATCTGACACCTACCGCAAACCTCTATTAATACTCGAGCATGTTTTTTCAAGGCTTTGTGTGTATGTGTCTTATGTGTCTGTATAGATACATGCATAGATGGAGACATAGATTTATAACGTATATTTCTTTTTGAAACAGCGTTATTCAAGTATAATTGACACATAATAAACTGAACATATTTTAAAGCGTATGATTTTATAAGTTTTGGTATTTGTAATCACCCTTTACCATAATCAAGATAATGACTCTGTTCCCCCCAAAGTTTTCTTATAGCCCTCCGCAGCCCTCTCCTCTTCCTGGGGCCCCACCCCAGGCAACCACTGATCTATTTTCTGTCGTTATAGGGTAGTTTGCATTTTCTAGCATTTCCTGCATGTGTGGGTTTTTTAGCATTTGGGATGATACAGTTTTGCACTGCCCCCTTTGTACTTAGCACGAGCGTGAGGAGCAGTGAGGATGTACTCTGTTGTGGTCCTTGCCCTTTGTGTTCAGTGAGTTGTCCCTTTCCTTTCCCCTTGTTCTGCTGGTGTTCGCGCTGCTTTGCTTGGCCTATATGAGCGCTGCACTTGTTAACATGTTTTTCTCATTGTTAGAAATGCTTTCTAGGTTGTAATGTTCTTTCTATAATTTTAAGCTGTTGTTTTATATACTATTATACAGAAGTTTTCTCACTGATGAATTATCAGATTTTGTAACCCTTTCCTGTGAGGTAGGGTATGTGCATGGGTTAGGGAGCATAGATGATCTTACCCTGGTTTTGATCGCCCTTGCACTCTGGAAGGGTCTCCGTGGGAGGGGAGGGGGGCGTTTAAGTGCATTTTCTCTAGAGCTGTTGGTGGTTCCTTGACAAGCATGGCTGGCAACTGGCTGAGCATTTCCCATTTTTATCGCCAAATGGCCTAGTTGATGAGGGTCGGAGAAATGAGTGGGTTTGAGTGGCTGGGTCTGGGTCCCTGGGATCTCCAGCACGTGTTGCAGACAGAGACCCATGTTGGACGGTGTTTTCTGTTTTCTTTCAGCTCTGCTTGGCTTTGTGGAGGAGCTGCAGCACCGCCTCACTGCGTAAGGGATGGGATCAGAGAGCAGTGCTTTGAAGAGCTACGCGCTGAAGGAGCCACCTTTCACCTTACCCTCCGGACTTGCCGTGTACCCCGCTGTTCTGCAGGATGGCAGATGTGCTTCTGTCTTCGTGTATAAGAGAGAAAATGAAGACAAAGTTAACAAAGCTGCCAAGGTACTGTGATGGGTGACGGCTTCATAGTTAGAGCTTCCTACCCTCTCGTTTTCTGTTAAAAAATATGAAATTGAAATTACTTAAGGTCAAAGGAGGAAGATCATAAGGAATAGTGTTTTTATTCATATCCTTTAAGAACATAGTTGTCCTTACTTCATAGGATAATCTCCCAATTTGCATGACACAGTCAGATACCACAGATATAGCCAAAAGGCTTCATAAAACTCGGTGTGATAACTTTTATCATCATATTTTTTTTAGTGAGAAAGTTTGGAACGTAATTTTCCATGGCTAATATGAGGTAAAGGAAGTTACTCTAGCTTAGCAAAAACCTCTGAGTATTGACATTTGGGGAAGTATATTTTAGTATATTTTTTAATTTGTAAAATCTATTATTTATTTTTATTTATTTTAATTTTTAACTTTTTAATTTTGTATTTTAGTTTTTAAATTGGAGTGTAGTTGACACACAGTGTTACATTAGTTTAAGTTGTACGACATAGCGATTTGACTTCTCTCTGCAGTATGCTGTGCTCACCGTTAGTATATTGATGATGGACCTAGAAATAAAATATTTTAGAAGCTGTGACTACTGTTTTTTTCTTTTCCCGAGGTATTGTGAGGTCCCCAGAAAGATTGTTGAGCTGGAGTTTTGGGCTGGACACCCCAGAAAGAACGTTGGACCTGGGCTCTAGTTCTTGCTGAGGAGCCTTAGATCATTCACTTCCAGAGGCTTCAGTTTCCTCTTCAGGGAAGAGGTCCTCCCATTTTGTACCTTCTGGCTGCTGCTCCTGGAAGGGCACCGTCAGGGGACCCCAGCCTCGTATCAGAAAACATGATTGTACCTCGGAATATAATTCAGTAGGACAATCCTAAGTGTCATTTTGAATTAGAGAAAACAAAGGCGTTAGTTGGTATTTCCTTGGATATTGAACCATTCAGATTATCTTCAGGAAGGTTCTTCAGGGGACGCAGAGTTGTGGCTGTTCAGTGTTAATGGCAGGCATGCTATTTTCAGATGGACCTAGAGCTTTGTTTTGTTAAAATTATGATCTGTATTACCATGAGTCCCTTTGTGCTAGCAATAAGTAGGAGACAGGGATATCTATTTTAAATGGCTTTTGCCTTTTTTAATGATTATAAAGGGTTCTAGTATGTATCTCTATTAGTAATACAATTTCAGCATTTTATTGGTCACATCAGTTCATTATTTGATGTTATGTCTTTGATCAGGCATGAAGTTAACAGTTATGGTGCCTAAGGAAAATATTCCCCTTGGGATGCATTTTCTGTTAATAGTGGTAAAAAAGATAGCTGGCTATTTTGTTGCTAAGTAATTTTGCTTTTTGGTAAGACCATGTTTTTGTCTTTTCCATCCCATCCACGTACTATTAATACTTTTTATTGTGATTTTGCAAAAGATAAAATGCTTTGCTTCACTGTCATATTCTTATATGCAATTCATATCTGACATACTTCAGGCTATTTTCATTTAATGAGATTGCACATTTTTTTAAGTAAAAGAATTAGAGTGATTAGGATAATTATTACTAGTGAAATACTAGAGATTTGTCATCTTTCTTAGTTTTTTTTATAAGACCATAAGATTTTTTAACATTATATTACTCTTTATGGTGTATGTACCAAGAAAGTTTGAACAACCCAGATCATAAAGTTTTTTTGTTTTGTCTTTTAAGTAGGCTCTGCGCCCAGCATCAGGCTTGATCTCACAACCCTGAGATCAAGACCTGAGCTGTGATGAAGAGTCAGATGTTTAACCAACTGAGCCACCCAGGCACCCCCAGATCATAAAGTTCTTAAAGGAAAAAAGATCTGTCAATGTTTGAGGACTTCTGGGCGGGAGGAATTCAGAGCTTGAGAAGGAACATTTTTCCCCCCTTAGTACTTACTCTTCTCAACCATGGCTGAGTTTTTTCCAGTAGTTCTTACTTGTCTCTTATGTTCTGCAGGCCATCTTGTGGCTTTGAATACTTGACACATGAATCTGAGGAATTTGAAATGGCAACTAAACGATAAGGAGTTTTGAGTTAGATCATAGTACTTGAAAAAATATATCACGTTTCATCAGGTTTTAGGACCTTGATTTTCATAGATACCTGAAATATTAAAACAATATAGTTAACTCACCTCACTTTCTCTGAGTTCAGGCTCCCAGTCCTCCCTCTGATCGTTTTAATGACCACTTCAAGAGGATATACACTGTTTTCCTTGCAAATACTGTTAGGTTGTAAGTGTGCTCTTCCTCTAGTGTTATAAATAAAAAACAAGAGTCACAGTGCCCTGTGACCTCTGGAATAAGAAGAAACGCAGGCATAACCTTTGGCCACAAAACAGTATTAGAAATTCTTCGAGTCCATCAGATCTTCTCATTTTATCTTGAACTCATTAGCTATAATAGTAAGTTTTCTCCCTGGTGGTTATGACTCATTTCTAATGAATAGTCAATAAGGAATGATAACTCCTAAATCAGAATTTGGTTACTGTGGCTTGCTGTCATCTGAGTGCTTTGTTAGGGCCTCACGGGAAGGACAGACTCACAGAATGATTCCTGACTGTCTTCATGCTACCAAGGCAGCCACACTGACTGCAGGAATACGAACGTGGATGCTGTGCACCTGCCTGGGAGAAGGATGCTCTTCTTCATGAATGCTCTTGAATCTTAAGAGAAGAAGGAAGAATAGTTCTCCCTGAAAATTCTTGCTCTTAGTTTAGGCATCTTGATTATTTTGTCATATTTCTTCAACAGAGTGAAATTATGGCTTGCTTCCTGTCTAAAGACTTGCAAGTGAATTTGAGCTAAATAATGACTATGTTGTGTAGTTCTCAAAGTGAAAGAGCAAACCGAGATAGAATGGTAATGAAAAGCTAAGCCCCTAAGGCTTGAATTACTCTGCTATAGCTGATTCATAACCCATTCCTAAAAACTAGAGTTTATATTCAAGACTTGACTTTCACACCTAACATCTCTGTGTGGGCATGGATAAGTACAAATATGGACAGATTATCCAGTGCCACTCATTTTTTTCCCTGAAGATTTTATTTATTTATTTGACAGAGAGAGGGACCACAAGCAGGGGGAGTGAGAGAGGGAGAAGCAGACTCCACTGAGCAGGGAGCCCAATGTGGGACTTGATCTCAGGACCCTGGGATCATGACCTGAGCCGAAGGCAGAAGCTTAACTGACAGCCACTCAGGCGTCCCTAGGACAGATGATACTTCCAAGGCACTCCTTCCACAAGGTCCCCTTTCTCCACCAGAACAAGAGTCATTTATCTCTTTGGTTGATGTTAGTGAGAAAATCTCATTAAACTTAGCAGCTGCATCTTGTCACGCTAATTTTCCTGTGAATCTGTATGCATAATTTATGCAAAATATTGTGCGTGCTGAAGAGGAGTAACAAATGAGGTTATTGCTGCTAAGTTACGTGCCTTGTTCAGAATCATGCAATGAGTTATTCCTTCCTTTCTTCTTCATTAAACAAACAAGTCACTGTGGACCAAGAATTCTGCTGGGAATGTAGGGTTAAAAAAATAAGCTAAATGAAATTTATTATTTCATTTTTTAATGGGGTGAAATTTACAACTCTTTATTTTTATGCCAGTACTCAACCAGGTAGTATTTCTCCTGATTTACTAGTCTGCCCTGAGTATTAGAGGAATAAAAGAAGGCACATAAAACCCAAGGAAAATAATTAGAGCCCTAAGAAATAAAAGCTGAATGAATATTTTTTTTTCCTGAGCAGGCAAAAGTGAAAAGTTAGAAAGTATTTGATTTTTGTTTTGCAAATTATTTGAAATGATTCTTAAAATGCAAAAATATGAAAGAGGCTGCATAATTTTACTCAGAAACCATAGCTCAAAAGATACTGGCAATCCAAAAACTAATGATATAATATATGGTGATTAACATAACAATAAAAAAATTAAAAAAAAAAAAAGATACTGGCAAGAAGTTCTCTCCACTTAACTGTAGTCATTCAACCAGCTCACTAGCACAACTCATGGCTCCTCTGGGTCTTTGTTGTATTTATATGCATAAGTATGGATTATTTTAAAGGTATATGCACAAATTAATAGTTCATAATTGCTAAAGAATTTTCTTAATTATTTTTTATTAGAGTAACACAAGGGAGGGTAACAGCTTTCTTAAGAACAAACAAAAAATCCTATTGAAGCTATTCCTAGAGTTGTCAAAGTTTGAGATTATTTTAAGAAAAGAAACTAAACAAATCCATCTCCTCAGAAGATTCTCCTATAGTTTTACCTTAATAGACAAGTTTGAAGCAACTAATAGAAAATTTGTATCAGTGTTGTGTTACGGGCTCTTGTACGATCTCATATTCTAACAAAAAGGTATTTTGGAATGTTCCATACTGAGTGCTTATTTGTGAAAATGAAACCTGATGTTATATTGAGGATTTTTCTTCAAGTGAAATCTTCATTGGTCTCCCAGTTTGATGATTGATTTACCAGGCTTCCCCAGTGTCCAGTGGATTGTGCAGGACAGACCCCAGAGATTTAAGGCCATGTAATTTTTTAGAAAGACTGGGTGATTTTTAAGGAAAACCATCATTCTTGCATTTTACAATTTTGTTGTAAATAAATGATACAGTTATTTCTTCCTGGGTTGGGAATTGTTTACTATCAAGTCTAATTGGAAAGTCTGCATCTGATAGGGCTGTTACAAAACCAAGCAGGGTAGGAAAGAAACACCGCAGATTTAACCTCTCTTAGTCAGACACAGCATTGCCATGTGTTTGTCATCCATCTTTGTATACTCTGTCTGGTTAGAGAACAGGACGATGAGAAGAGGTATGTATGGGGAAAATACTGTATGTTAGGGATTTCTAGAGTGGAACACCCATAACCTCGGGATTGTGCAAAATGATTCATTTCAGTTTGGGGGAGAAAATCAAAAATGTCTGTTTAAATTCACTTTTACTCTTTTCTTTCAGCACGTTCTATTTTATGGGGGTTTTATGGTATTTGTGTCTTATTTATATATGTAAATGAAAATGTGTATTATAGATACATATATGAGCTACTTATCTAATGTTTCTACTGGTGTGAAGCGTGTGAACAAAAATATTTATTCTTTTTGAAGGTAAAATTAAATTTATTTATTTATTTATTTTTTGTGATTCATTGTTTGTGCATAACACCCAGTGCTCTGCGCAGAACATGCCTTCTTTAATACCCACCACCAGGCTAACTCATCCCCCCACCCCCCTCCCCTCTAGAACCCTCAGTTTGTTTTTCAGAGTCCATCATCTCTCATGGTTTGTTTCCCCCTCCGATTTCCCCCCCTTCATTGTTCCCCTCCTGCTATCTTCTTTTTTTTTCTTAACATATATTGCATTATTTGTTTCAGAGTTACAGATCTGTGATTCAACAGTCTTGCACAATTCACAGCGCTCCCCATAGCACATACCCTACCCAATGTCTATCACCCAGCCACCCCATCCCTCCCACCCCCCACCACTCCAGCAACCCTCAGTTTCTTTCCTGAGATTAAGAATTCCTCGTATCAGTGAGGTCATATGATACATGTCTTTCTCTGATTGACTTATTTCACTCAGCATAACACCTTCCAGTTCCATCCACGTCGTTGCAAATGGCAAGATCTCATTCCTCTTGATGGCTGCATAATATTCCTTTGTGTATATATACCACATCTTCTTTATCCATTCATCTGTCGATGGACATCTTGGCTCTTTCCACAGTTTGGCTATTGTGGACATTGCTGCTATAAACATTGGGGTGCATGTACCCCTTCGGATCCCTACATTTGTATCTTTCTGGTAGATTTACACCCAGTAGTGCAATTGCTGGATCGTATGGTAGCTCCATTTTCAACTGTTTGAGGAACCTCCATACAGTTTTCCAGAGTGGTTGCACCAGCTTGCGTTCCCACCAACAGTGTAGGAGGGTTCCCCTTTCTCCACATCCCCACCAACATCTGTCGTTTCCTGACTTGTTAATTTTAGCCGTTCTGACGGGTGTGAGGTGGTATCTCATTGAGGTTTTGATTTGGATTTCTCTGATGCCGAAGGATGTTGAGTACTTTTTCATGTCTGTTGGCCATTTGGATGTCTTCTTTGGAAAAATGTCTGTTCATGTCTTCTGCCCATTTCTTGATCGGATTATTTGTTCTTTGGATGTTGAGTTTGATAAGTTCTTTATAGATATTGGATACTAGCCCTTTATCTGATACATCATTTGCAAATATTTTCTCCCATTCTGTCGGTTGTCTTTTGGTTTTGTGGACTGTTTCTTTTGCTGTGCAAGAGCTTTTTATCTTGATGAGGTCCCAGTAGATCATTTTTGCCCTTGCTTCCCTTGCCTTTGGCGATGTTTCTAGGAAGAAGTTGCTGCGGCTGAGGTCGAAGAGGTTGCTGCCTGTGTTCTCCTTTAGGATTTTGATGGACTTCTGTCTCACATTTAGGTCTTTCAACCATTTGGAGTCTGTTTTTGTGTGTGGTGTAAGGAAATGGTCCAGTTTCATTCTTCTGCATGTGACTGTCCAATTTTCCCAGTACCATTTGTTGAAGAGACTGTCTTTTTGCCACTGGACATTCTTTCCTGCTTTGTCAAAGATTAGTTGACCATAGAGTTGAGGGTCCATTTCTGGGCTCTCTATTCTGTTCTAATGATCTCTGTGTCTGTTTTTGTGCCAGTACCATACTGTCTTGATGATGACAGCTTTGTAATAGAGCTGGAAGTCCAGAATTGTGATGCCACCAGCTTTGCTTTTCTTTTTCAATATTCCTCTGGCTATTCGGGGTCTTGTCTGGTTCCCTACAAATTTTAGGATTATTTGTTCCATTTCTTTGAAAAAAGTGGATGGTATTTTGGTGCGGATTGCCTTGAATGTGTAGATTGCTCTAGGTAGCATTGACATCTTCACAATGTTTGTTCTTCCAATCCATGAGCATGGAATGTTTTTCCATTTCTTTGTGTCTTCCTCAGTTTCTTTCATGAGTATTTTATAGTTTTCTGAGTACAGATCCTTGGCCTCTTTGGTTAGATTTATTCCTAGGTATCTTATGGTTTTGGGTGCAATTGTAAATGGGATCGACTCCTTGATTTGTCTCTCTTCTGTCTTGTTGTTGGTATATAGAGATGCCACTGATTTCTGTGCATTGATTTTATATCCTGCCACTTGACTGAATTCTTGTATGAGTTCTAGCAGTTTTGGGGTGGAGTCTTTTGGGTTTTCCACATAAAGTATCATATCATCTGCAAAGAGTGAGAGTTTGACTTCCTCTTTGCCGATTTGGATACCTTTGATTTCTTTTTGTTGTCTGATTGCTGTGGCTAGGACTTCTAATACTGTGTTGAATAGCAGTGGTGAGAGTGGACATCCCTGCCGCGTTCCTGACCTTAGGGGGAAAGCTCTCAGTTTTTCCCCATTGAGAATGATATTTGCTGTAGGTTTTTCATAGATGGCTTTTATGATATTGAGATATGTACCCTCTGTCCCTAACTCAGAAGAGTTTTGATCAAGAAAGGATACTGTACTTTGTCAAATGCTTTTTCTGCATCTATTGAGAGGATCATATGATTCTTGTTCTTTCTTTTGTTAATGTATTGTATCACATTGATTTGCGGATGTTTTTATTTATTTATTTTTAAAGATTTTATTTATTTGACAGAGAGAGAGAGCGAGAGCAGGAACACAAGCAGGGGGAATGGGAGAGGGAGAAGAAGGCTTCCTGCCGAGCAGGGAGCCCAGTGTGGGACTCGATCCCAGGACCCTGGGATCATGAGCTGAGCCAAAGGCAGACGCTTAACGACTGAGCCACCCAGGCGCCCCTGATTTGCGGATGTTGAACCAACCTTGCAGCCCAGGGATAAATCCCACTTGGTCGTGGTGAATAATCCTTTGAATGTACTGTTGGATGCTATTGGCTAGTATTTTGGTGAGAATTTTTAGATCCATGTTCATCAAGGATATTGGTCTGTAATTCTCCTTTTTGATGGGGTCTTTGTCTGGTTTTGGGATCAAGGTAATGGTGGCCTCATAAAGTGAGTTTGAAAGTTTTCCTCCCATTTCTATTTTTTGGAACAGTTTCAGGAGAATAGGTATTAATTCTTCTTGGAATGTTTGGTAGAATTCCCCTGGGAAGCCATCTGGCCCTGGGCTTTTGTTTGTTGGGAGATTTTTGATGACTGCTTCAATTTCCTTAGCGGTTATAGGTCTGTTCAGGTTTTCTATTTCTTCCTGGTTCAATTTTGGTAGTTGATACATCTCTAGGAATGCATCTATTTCTTCCAGGTTCTCCTATTTGCTGGCATAGAGATGCTCATAATATGTTCTTATAATTGTTTGTATTTCTTTGGTGTTGGTTGTGATCTCTCCTCTTTCATTCATGATTTTGTTGATTTGGGTCCTTTCTCTTTTTTTTTTTTATAATAAGTCTGGCCAGGGGTTTATCAATCTTGTGAATTCTTTCAAAGAACCAGCTCCTAGTTTCGTTGATCTGTTCTACTGTTCTTTTGGTTTCTATTTCATGGATTTCTGCTCTGATCTTTATTATTTCTCTTCTCCTGCTGGGTTTAGGCTTTATTTGCTGTTCTCTCTCCAGCTCCCTTAGGTGTAGGGTTAGGTTGTGTATTTGAGACCTTTCTTGTTTCTTGAGAAAGGCTTGGATTGCTATATACTTTCCTCTTAGGACTGCCTTTGCTGCATCCCAAAGATTTTGAACACTTGTGTTTTCATTTTCATTGGTTTCCATGAATTTTTTTAATTCTTCTATAATTTCCTGGTTGACCCACTCATTCTTTAGTAGGATGCTCTTTAGCCTCCATGTATTTGAGTTCTTTCTGACTTTCCTCTTGTGATTGAGTTCTAGTTTCAAAGCATTGTGGTCTGAAAACATGAAGGGACTGATCCCAGTCTTTTGGTACCGGTTGAGACCTGATTTGTGACCTAGGATGTGAACAATTCTGGAGAATGTTCGATGGGCACTAGAGAAGAATGTGTATTCCGTTGCTTTGGGATAGAATGTTCTGAATATGTCTGTGAAGTCCATTTGGTCCATTGTGTCATTTAAAGTCTTTATTTCCTTGTTGATCTTTTGCTTAGATGATCTGTCCATTTCAGTGAGGGGGGTGTTAAAGTCCCCCACTATTATGTATTGTTGTCAATGTGTTTCTTTGCTTTTGTTATTAATTGCCTTATATAATTGGCTGCTCCCATGCTAGTGGCATCGATATTTACAATTGTTAGATCTTCTTGTTGGATAGACCCTTTAAGTAGGATACAGTGTCCTTCCTCATCTCTTATTACAGTCTTTGTTTTAAAATCTAATTTGTCTGATATAAGGATTGCCACCCCAGCTTTCTTTTGGTGTCCATTAGCATGGTAAATGGTTTTCCACCCCCTCACTTTCAATCTGGGGGTATCTTTGGGTCTAAAATGAGTCTCTTGCAGACAGCATATCAATGGGTCTTGTTTTTTAATCAGTCTGATAGCCCGTGTCTTTTGATTGGGGCATTTAGCCCATTTACATTCAGGGTAACTTTTGAAAGATATGAATTTAGTGCCATTGTATTGCCTGTAAGGTGACTGTTACTGTATATTGTCTGTGTTCCTTTCTGATCTATGCTGCTTTTAGGCTCTCTCTTTGCTTAGAGGACCCCTTTCAATATTTCTTTTAGGGCTGGTTTTGTGTTTGCAAATTCCTTTAGTTTTTGTTTGTGCTGGAAGCTTTTTATCTCTCCTTCTATTTTCAATGACAGCCTAGCTGGATATAGTATTCTTGGCTGCATATTTTTCTCATTTAGTGCTCTGAATATATCATGCCAGTCCTTTCTGGCCTGCCAGGTCTCTGTGGATAGGTCTGTTGCCAATCTAATGTTTCTACCATTATAGGTTACATATCTCTTCTCCTGAGCTGCTTTCAAGATTTTCTCTTTGTCTCTGAGACTCGTAAGTTTTACTATTAGATGTTGGGGTGTTGACCTTTTTTTATTGATTTTGAGAGGGGTTCTCTGTGCCTCCTGGATTTTGATGCCTGTTTCCTTCCCCACATTAGGGAAGTTCTCTGCTCTAATTTGCTCCAATATACCTTCTGCCCCTCTCTTTCTTTCTTCTTCTTCTGGGATCCCAATTATTCTAATGTTTTTTCGTTTATGGTATCGCTTATCTCTCGAATTCTGCCCTCGTGATCCAGTAGTTGTTTTTCTCTTTTTCTCAGCTTCTTTATTTTCCATCATTTGGTCTTCTATATTGCTGATTCTCTCTTCTGCCTCACTTATCCTAGTAGTTAGTGCCCCCATTTTGATTGCACCTCATTAATAGCCTTTTTAATTTCGACTTGGGTAGATTTTAGTTCTTTTATTTCTCCAGAAAGGGTTTCTCTAATAACTTCCACGCTTTTTTCAAGCCCAGTTAGTATCTTTAAAATCATGATTCTGACTTCGTACTAATGTCCATATTGAGTAGGGCCCTGGCAGACGGTATTACCTCTTGTTCTTTTTGTTGAGATGATTTTTTTCGTCTTGTCATTTTGTCCAGAGGAGAATAGATGAATGAGAGAACAAAATGCTAACAGGTTAACAACATCCCCAGAAATATACTCTAAACAAATCAGAAAAGAGCTGAAACCAGGGGAAAAGAAAGGGAAAGAAAAAAGAGGAAAAGAAAAAGATAAAAACAAACAAAAACAGAACAAAAAAACAGAATATGATCAAATATGATCAGGCTGGTACATAGATCAGTGCCACACACTAGATTTTGGGTGTATTTTGGTCTGTTAGAAGAAAGTTCCTCCTAAAATTTTAAAGAAAAAAAGACTTAAATGTGTACAAAATAAGGGTTGATACGATGAAGGGATGGAATATGACTGTAAAGATGAAAATTATAAAAAATTTTAAAAAAGGAATTGATAAGGTGTTTGAAAAAAGAAAGAAGAGGATTAAAGAAAAAAAAAGGGAGAGAGAATGTGATGAGGCAGGAGACTAGAACAAAGCCATACACTAGAGATTTAGGGTATATTCTGATCTGTTAGAAGAAATTGTATCTCAAAATTTTAAAGAGAGAACAACTTATATATATATATATATATATATATGCCAAAGATAAGGGTAACTACTATAAAGGGATAGAATATGACTCTAAAAATGAAAAATAAAATTTGTTTTTAAAAGGATTGATAAGATGTTGGTTGAAAAAGGGAAAAAGAAAAATTCAAAAAAAAAGTAAAAAAAAATTAACTTTGAAAGACTAATGAATCATGGTAAAAAAGCCATGAATTCTATGTGCAGTATTCCCCTAGCGCTGGAGTTCTCCTGTTTTCCTTGATCGGTAAACTTGGTCTTGGCTGGCTGTTCGTGCTGATCTTCTGGGGGAGGGGCCTGTTGCCGTGGTTCCCAAATATCTTTGCCGGAGGCGGAATTGCCCCACCCTTGTCGGTCTGGGCTAAGAAATCTGCTGGGGTTTGCTCTGAGGAGCTTTTGTTCCCTGCAAGCTCTCGGTACAGCTTTGGGGGACCAGGGTGAAAATGGCGGCCTCCCAATCTCCGCCTGGGAGGAGCCGAGAACTGGGGCCCCACTCCTCAGTGCGCCCCCAGAGAAAAGCAGTCAGTCACTCCCGTCTCCCCGGTCTCCGGCCGCACTACGTGTTCACCCGGCCTGTGATCGAGCGTTTCTGTGTCTGGCACCCGACCCCGTGTGGAGTCTCCAAACCCAGCAGATCCCTGCGGTGCGCTCCCGAGCCCCTCCTCCCGGGGGAGGGAAGGGAGTCTCCCCGGATCTGCCGCTTGTTGGGTCCCTGCTGGAGGAGCAGTGGCCCGACTGTCACCGATCACAGTTTATGGCAACCCCGAGCTGAGAGCCCGTGCCTCGGCTCCGTCTCTGCAGCCGGCTTCCCTGCTCCGATACCTGGGAGCTCTGCTGCACTCAGGCACCCCCGGTCTTTCTGTGACCCCGAGGGTCCTGGGACCACACGGTCCCAGCAAGGGTTCCACCCCCCACTTAGCCACTGGGGGGGAGCCACTTAGCTCCCTCAGCGGAGCCGACTTCTAAAAGTTCCGATTTTGTGCCCCGCGGCGCTATCCCTTGCCAGAAGCGGCCGACGGAGGCCCCCTCCCCCGCCGTCTATCCTCCTGAATATCGCCTCGGATTCACTTCTCCGCACGTCCTACCTTCCAGAAAGTGGTCACTTTTCTGTTCAGAGAGTTGTTGCTATTCTCCTCTTCGATCTCCTGGTGACTTCGTAGGTGTTCAGAATGGTTTGATCCCTATGCAGCTGAATTCCTGAGACCAGATGAAATCCAGGTCTCCTATTCCTCCGCCATCTTGCTCTGAAAAAAATATTTAATGGTAACTTTTCTAGATTAATAAAATGATAAGTTGTAAAGATGGTGAAACATTTTTAAGGAGATTAAGTGCTTGATAAATAAAGAGGTAACTATTAAGAAAACAAGATCAACAAAAGACATCTAAGGTACTCATCCATTTAAAATGATGTTATGGCCCAGCGTGGAGTCTGTTTCTGGGATTCTTTCTCCTGTGAAGAGTGTGTGTTCTGCAGTCACTGGGTCTAGTGTTTTCCAAATGTCAGTTTGATTAGGTTGCCTGTGCTTTCATTTATTTTTTGTTTGTTTGCTGTTGCTAGTTCTGTTGATTGCTGAAAGAGGAGTTTTAAAATCTCCGACTGTGATCCTGGAATCGTGGAATTGTTTCTCCATTTCATTTTTGCTCCATGCATATTTTAAGGCTCTGCTCTTAGGAGCTTCCACCTTCATAGTTGTGATGTCTTTTTAATGAATTGTCCTTTTATTCTTTAAGAAATGTCCCATTTAATCTCTTGCAGTACTCTCTGTCTTGAAGTATATTTTCTCTGATAAGAATATATCCACTTTAGCCTTCTTATGCTTACTGTCTTAATGGTATATCCTATTCTGTCAATTCAGTTTCTATCCATTCACCTATCTCTGTCTTTATTTTTGAAGTCAGTCTCATAGGCAGCATATTGTGGGTCTTCCTCTTTTCCTAATTGGAATGTTTAAATTTTTTTTTTTAAGATTTTATTTATTTATCTGACAGACAGACAGCGAGAGAGGGAACACAAGCAGGGGGAGTGGGAGAGGGAGAAGCAGGCTTCCCGCCAAGCAGGGCTCGATCCCAGGACCCCAGGATCATGACCTGAGCCAAGGCAGATGCTTAACGACTGAGCCACCCAGGCGCCCCTTAACTGGAATGTTTAGATCATTAACATTTCATGTAATTATTAGTGTTGTTGACTTTTATTATTTGTTATTTGTTTTCTATTTGCTCCCTTTTGGATTTTGTTCTTCTGTTCCCCTTCTCTTTTTTTGGTTCATTTAAATAGCTCTTAGTATTTCATTTTACCTTGATTTTTCAGCTACATTTCTTTATACTTTTTAATGGTTGCACGAAGGATTTCGGTTTAATAACTAACTCTTAATCATCTATCTGTGGTTAGTATTGTACCAATCACATAAAACATAGAAGCCCTGGAATCAGATAGATGTCTCCAGCCCCAGCCCTACTGTCCTTTTGTTACATACATATCAACTGTCTACACACACAGGTACACGGTTAACCCTTGATCAACACTGGGGTTAGGGGTACTGATTCCCTGCACAATCGGAAATTTGCGTATAAGTTTTGACTCCCCCAAAAACTTAACTACTAATAACCTACTGTTGACTGGAAGACTTGTTGATAATATAAACAGTCAATTAACACATCTAATGTGATATGGATTATATACTGTATTTTTACAATAAAGTAGGGTAAAGAAAATGTTATTAAGAAAGTCATAAGGAAAATCCATTTACAGCACTGTGCAGTGTTTATTAAAAAAATCTGCATAGAAGTAGACACACAATTTAAACCTGTGTTGTCCAAGGGTCACCTGTACATCACACACATTATAAACCTCACCCAGCAGTGTTGTGGTGTCTGCTCTAAATAGTCATACATATTTTAAATAAGAAGTAAAAACGTAGCCTTTGAATCAATCCTGATATTTACCATTTCTGATGCTCTTCCTTCATTTCTGGAGATCCACATTTCCCTTTGGTATCATTTCCTCTTCAGCTTGAAGAGCTTCCTTTAGCATTTTTTATAGAGCAGGTCTTCTGGCAATAAAACTTTTCTGTTTTCCATGATCAAAAATGCCTTTTTTTACTGTTTTTTTCCTGTAGGATATTTTTGCTACATAATTCAGGGTTGATACTGTTTTTTCTGCCAGTGCTTTAAAGGTGCTCCCCTTTGTCTTTTGGCCTCTGTGTTTTCTGCTGAGAAATTTGTATCATTCAAATTGTCATTCCCCTCCACATAACATGTTTTTTTTTTTCCAGCTGCTTCTGAGATTTTTTATTTATCTGATTTTCTCCAGTTTGATGATAGTGTGTATAGATGTAGTTTTCTTTGATTTATCCTGTTTGGTGTTCCTTGAACTTCTTAAATCTGTAAACTTAAGTATTTGGCTGAATTTGGAAAGTTCTCAGCCATTACATTTTTTATGTCCCGATTCTTTTCTTCTCTTTCTTGGGACTCCAGTTATATATGTTAGATAGATAGATAGATAGATATAGCTTTTGTTATTGTCACACAGTTTCTTGATGCTATGATCACTTAAAAAAAAATAAAGAACTTTTTCTCTTTGTTTTTCAGATTGGTTAACATAGCCAGATTCACTGACACTTGCCTCTACCATCTGCATTTGTTGTTGGTCCATTCATTGAATTAGTTTCTAATATTTTATTTTTCCGTCCTAAGACTTCCACTTATTTTAAATAACATTTCTTTCTCTGCTGAGAGCTTCTTTCTATTTATTTCCTAACTGTTTTCCTTTACCTCTAGGGAAGAATGGTTATAATATAATGGTTAAGCTGCTTTAAATTTTTTCTAATAATTCTAATATCTTGTCCATCTTGGGACTGATATTTGTTGGTTGTCTTTTCACTTTTTTATGGTTCTTTGTTGAGTAAAACTATTTTGGATTGCATCCTGGACATTTTGAATGTCACGTTGCATAGACTCTTGGTTCCGTTAAAATCTTCTGGAGATTATTGATGTTTTTGATTTAGCAGGCAGTTGATCCCCTTTGGTTCAGGCTTCAAGTCTTCTAACTACTCTCCTCCCACCCTTCCTTCCTGTGTGTGGTAGTTTAACCTCAGTTCATTTCTCAAAAGTTTGCTCCGCTGGTTTGGGTCTGTTTTGTCCATGCTTACTTGGTTCAGGAGTTAGTCTGAGACCTGTGTGGGTATACAGATAACCAGGGCATGTCCTTCTCCAATTCTCTCCCCTCTGGGATATCATCATACTCAGGCTTGTCTTGGCTCCTTTCTGTCCTTCTTCTAGCCAGAAGGATGGCAAGGTCTCTGTCAGTTTTAGCCATCTCTGCTACCCTGCTCTGCGAGCGGGGCCTGCCTTCAGTTCACAGCTGTGAGAAGGGCCAACCCGACACCAGAACACGTACTCCCACAGCTGTCTGTTCTCCTCACTTTGACTCCCCTGCGTAATCTGCGTGCTTTTTTTACTTTGCCAAGTTCTCGGGTCATTGTTTTTGGTACTTTGTTCAGAGTGTATGGCAGTAATCATTGGGAGGCCTGGGCTCCTAGGGGGCTTACACTGTCGTAAGGGAACCAGAAGTCTTTGTAGATTTATTTAAATGTTGGTAAGGTGAATGAAGTCAGAACAGGTCATAAATTTTCCTGTGCCTTATTTGAAGTTTAGGGGGGTAGGTGAGGAGCTGGGAGGGGCCTGAATGCAAGTATACATGTTCATACTCTGACTGCGATATGTCAGTCTGGTTCTGAGTCATTAACTCTACCAACCCTTCCATTTGTATTTTTAAAGCATTTGAAGACACTTCGTCACCCTTGCTTGCTAAGATTTTTATCTTGCACTGTGGAGGCAGCTGGGATTCATCTGGTCACTGAGCGCGTGCAGCCTTTGGAGGTGGCTTTAGAAACGCTGTCTTCTGCAGAGGTCTGTGCCGGGATCTATGACATACTGCTGGCTCTCATCTTCCTTCATGACCGAGTAAGTAACCTGGGCACCGTCTGCCTCACAGGCCTTGCTACAGGCCGGAGGGTTGATGTGTGTGCTAGTGCTTTTAAGTTATGGGAGGTACAGAAATCATAAGTTGCTATTCTTACTTGAGTCTTCCGGAGGAAAATGAGCACGTTGGAAGGCACCAGAAGGGCTCCAGACAGGTGGTTTGTGGAATGGGCAAGGGCTTCTCCAACCCTGGGCAGTTTTTTATAGACTTTATTTCGGTTTACTATTGTCTCCCTCTAGTTTGGGGGAAGTCTTTACCTAAAAATACCTGCAGCTGGTATTACTGTTTTTAAGACAAAGATAAAGCCTTAACACTGATGTTGCTGTGGACCAGAGTTCCTATTTGATCCCAATTTTGTTACATTTTAGATTTTGAAGGAAGAAATGACCATTTCTTAGGAAAAGGCAGAGCTTTACACACCCCTTCTCATTTGAGTGGGTGGTGCTACTGAGGGACAACCTCTTTTTTTTTTTTTTAAGGTTATTTATTTATTTGGGGGAGAGAGAGCGAGCACTAGTCGGGGGAGGAGCGGTGAGAGAGAGCAGCAGGAAGCTCCATGCAGGGCTGGATCCTGGAACCCCAGGATCACGACCTGAGCCGAAGGCAGACGCTTCACCGACTGAGCCACCCAGGCGTCCCAAGAGACAGCCTCATAACACTGTGGTCAGATTTGCTCTTAAGGGGTAGGGGTAGAGTGCCTATGTTTACTTCTGGCCTATTTCTTGACAGTATTATTGAGCTATTTCTTAATGGAGTACTAAGGCCTTTGGCAGCCCTCCAAGATTAAAAATTACTGGTCACAAGTTAGAAACACTTGCATTTGACTCATCTCAGTGTATGGTTTTGTTTGTTTGTTTGTTTTAACTTTTTCTATTAATGGGAGACTGATTCCAAATATCAGTTTGGATTTATTGTCTCTTAAAAGTATGTCTAAGATTCATACAAAGAAGAATTAGTGCTTCACGTGGAGGAATATTTTCCTCGTTGGAGAAAGTACATGCACATGGTAGAAAGTTTGACTAGTGTGAGAGTGCATATAGGGAAGAGTAAGCCCCCCACCCTGAATCCAGCACCCCACCTCTCTCCAGAGGCAACCATGGTGATCAGCGTATTAGTCCAGAGATGGTTGGTGTGCATATAAGCCAAATGTCCCTGTGCTTATTCTCCTTTGTTTTTTCTCAGATGTAAAAATACCATACATACTATTCTGAACCTTCCTTTAGAATATATGTATATACACAATATATATCAAAATTTGTACATACTTGATCTAGTGAGTAGAGTATTTAAAATGCACTTGTCTACTGAAATGATTTCTGGTTCAGGAAAAAAACACACTTCAATCCTGTTCTCATTTTCTTCTTTCTTCTCATTTATCTGACTGTATTATTTTTTATAGTTTTAAATTTTTGCACTTCTGTGGTCTGTGGGGTATTTCTGGTGGTCCTTATTCCATTTTCCTCTTCTCTGGGCAGGATTTTTAAATGCCTACTGACAAGATTTCAGGTGAAGTGGATCTGGGTTCGTGATAGAATGTAGGTGAGGAAGAATTTAGAGGAGAAAAGTAATACAATAACCTATGGGAGCAAAGGTAAACTTTATCTTTTAAAGGATGCAAGCAAACGATGTAGGCTCTAAAGACTTGTAACCTCACACTTAAGGAATCCTTGGTTCTCCTGACACCCGTGGAAGCAGGGATGTGCAGCCAAGGAAAAGCCCTTTCATTGCACTTCCCTGTTCTCCAACCTCATAATGCTTAATTAAGCAGGCTTATTCAGTCTGTCATTCCTTAAAGTTGTACTTCCATTTATCATGCCACGAGTGGGATGACTTGCCATATCTCTTTTTGGTGTTCAGTATTTAGTTTTTTAAAACTCCTGCTTCAAAATTTCTAGTGGCAGCTTCCTCCTGTTCTTTTTTCCAGGGACACCTAACACACAACAATGTCTGCTTATCATCTGTGTTTGTGAGTGAAGATGGGCACTGGAAGCTGGGAGGAATGGAAACCGTCTGTAAAGTTCCTCAGGCCACGCCCGAGGTAAGCCAGGGGATGGGCCCCCTTTGTCATGCAGAATTTGATAGCATTTTGGTATGTGGTTCTTACCTGGGGATTTTCCTTCAGTGTTAGAGTGATCTTAGATTTGGAGACTTGACTTTTCTGTCACTGCTCCTATTCGCAGAACGGTAGGGGTTTATTCTTCAGAGGGGCCCCAGCCTTCATTTCTTCTTGTCTCCTCATTGGGTAGCTGAGGAACTTGAGACTGAGAGGTAAACTGGCTCGGTCAGGTCAAATTTTTAATTAAATGTTCCTGCCTTCTGCTCCTCTAGTACCCTGTACTTAATCACACCACTTAATGTTTAATATTGAAATTACCTTTGTGGGGCACCTGGGTGGCTCAGTCGTTAAGCGTCTGTCTTTAGCTCAGGTAGGTCATGGTGGATCGAGCCCCGCGTCGGGCTCCCTGCTCAGCGGGAAGCCTGCTTCTCCCTTTCCCACTCCCCCTGCTTGTGTTCCCTCTCTCGCTGTGTCTCTCTCTGTCAAGTAAATAAATAAAATCTTAAAAAAAAAAAAAAGAAATTACCTTTGTGTGTCTGTTTTCTTACCAGTGTTTGAGCTTCATGAGGGTGTGAGAGTCTCTTATATGTATCTTTACATCTCTACCTAGAGTAGTGCCTGGCATGCATCAGGTACTGAAGAAATGTTTGTTAACAACCGTCACGTTGTCCAAAGTCACGCACTGTGTCCTAACAGCTGGAGTTAGGACCCGTGCATCTTAACTCCTCCCAGTGGGCTGTGTTGTTGCTGCCTCTGTACCCCTTACTGGTTTTGTCTGACCAGGATCTACAAATTTGCCTCCTAGGTTGATGAACCTTCCTCTTCTGTTTTGTTTCTTGTGTTCACCATTTTGCATGTTGCCACTAGACTTGCTCTTTCTGAAAAACAGAAAAAAACCAAACCAATCCCATCCCGGCAGCCCTACTGAAGTGGCGGCTCGCGACCTACTGGCTCTGTCTGGTTTCCCCTGTTCTCTTGTGGGGCTTCCACACGTGAGCCATGTTAAGTGTGCACCTTTCTGGGCTCTTGCCCAGTTCACCTTCTACTTCCACCACAGAGATGCTCCTCTGGTAATATTTCTGCCCTAGTCGATCCCTTTCTTCTCAGAATTCACCTTACATCTAATTAGTATAACAGCACGTAGTTCATCCTACGACCAATGTTCCAAATTTTTTACCATGGCGTGGAAGGCCCTCCGCAAGCTCTTCCCCAGCCTCCCTTCAGCGTCACATACCACTTCCAGCTACTGAGTTGCACTCTGGTCTCCCCGAGTTCTCGCAGGGGTGGCACCCCTGCACCCTCTACTTCCCTTGTGTGCCGTTCCGTTGCTGGGATGCCTCGCTTCCCCCAGGATCTCTGGAGAATGGAAGATGAGCTGAAGTCTCAGATCTAGCTAAGTCTCTTTGTGGAGCCCTCCCCTGGGTGTTCCCTACCCAAAGAAATTTGTCCCTCTTTCTGTGCTTCCATGGCGCTCAGCACATCACTGAAATTTTTAGTTTACATTCTAGATTGTGAGCACCCGGCTGGGGGCAGGGAATTTACCATATTCCTTTTGTATTTCTCGTGCCGTAAGTGGTGTTTGGGACATAGAAGCTCTTGAAAAATAATCTTTGAATCAGTGAATGAATGTCTTTGTTCTGTGGATGTCATCTCTGTAGCTAATAAGGTCCTCAACTTTGGTATCTCACGTGGCAGCGAGCCTTAAGATTGACTTGATTCAGTCAGAAGATTAATGATAGACTTGTTCTATGCTAGAAAAACCTTTTATTTATTAATAACTAGGCAAGATGAGAAAGACGTATTCCTAATGATTAGTGGAAGGAAGTGAGATGCAGAGATGCCTCTGAACAGCAGAGGGCGCCCTACCCGGCTGAAGGGGAGAGGCAGGGAACTAACCTGTCTTTTCCACTGAGCCTCGTGCTCTGCCAGGTACTGTATTCACATTTTTTAATTAGCAAGATTTCACATGTACGTATTTAACATGTGGCATTGGTGTGAAGGCTTCATTGCTGCTATTTCCATTGCTGGTTGCTTCTGTAACTTGCTGTGATTGGTTCACCAGACCTGTGTATGAATTTTTTTCCTTAATTTATTTCTCTGTCTAGTTTCTGAGGAGTATTCAGTCAGTCAGAGACCCAGCATCCATCCCTCCTGAAGAGATGGTAAGATGACATGCTTCAGCTGTAACAAAGGCTTCTTCGTGTGACTGAGTGTGAAACTTAAAAGAACCTTTTGTCTGTCCCCTCTTTCTTGGCCAAGCTGCAGATGCCTCAGAATGCCTTTGGCCGGACACCTTCTCAGATTAATCTCATCACCACAGCAGGGAGCCTTTTCCCTGACAGTCCGCTTACATTTTTGGTGGTACAGACACCTAGGATACTGTGTAAAGACAGGGTTGGTGCTTCAGACCCATTTCAGGGTCTTTGTATTTTGCTGGAAGCCCGAAGAGCTGGGGGTGCAACACTCCAGCCCTTCCTTTGCTTCCCCGAAGCCATTCATCGGCCTGTCGGTTATTGGTTAGGACGCCACGAGACCTAGAAGAGTGATGATTGACATTAATAATCTTGAGTGACAAAGGTTCCATCCACAAATTTCCCTGATAGGTCGATGAACCTTTCTATTCTGTTTTGTTTCTTGCCTTCACCACCAGCTGCTGGTGAAGATTGTATTTACCAGTAAATATGAAGGAAGTTGCTCCCTCTAAATTTGTTTTTATAACTGCTGGAAACAGACCGCGATCCCCAAAGACATATTTAATGTGCTTTACAGGAAATACAAACCCAACTACAAACTTGAGTGTAGACCTAAGACTTGAAATAAATCCTGTTGATCCAAATCAGCACTGTGTGTATGTACTAGTGTTTTTCAGACTGATTTGTGGTTTTAAATCAAGTTGTTAGAGGTTCTGACAAGCATTTTGAGAAAAAGGAGTAAAGTAGAAAATACCATTAAGTGCTGTAGGTAGTAAGGCTAAGTATCGTTTTATGAAACTTTTGTTTCCGTTACGTGAGTCTTTATGCATATGTGTATATATTCCTTCCACTAACGGTAATCATAATAATAAACATTTTAAAAATCTGGTTGCAGCCAAAAATATTTTTGAAAGCCACAGACATATATCCTATTTAGGCCTTTTGTTTTCTTTTTGCCCTTGTTTGATATTTTTAAATCTTTGATAAATTCCATTCACTCCGAGTGTAGAAGCCTGTAAGCGAGTGGATGGTGCTGTGAGGTTAGCTTGGAATCTCATAAATGCAAACACGGGAGAGTGCTTCAGAGAAAACTTTGGTGTGGTTTATAAGGCAGATTCTCTAGGTTTAATGATCTTTCCTGCTTTCAGTCTCCAGAATTCACAACCCTGCCTGAGTCACACGGACATGCCCGGGACGCCTATGCGTTTGGGACATTGGTGGAAAGTTTGCTCACAATCTTAAGTGAACAGGGTGAGTCGGAGTTGTACTACTGCATCCACAGAATAAGTAGGAAGGTCATTCGCGGCCTGTTCTGTGTGGATTCAAAGGACCGCAGTCTTTGATCACAATAAGGAATCTGTTGCTTACCAAATAACTTGCCTAGGGCAGATCTTAACAGCAGTGAGGAAAGAAGCTCTGATTTCTTTACTTTGCAGAGTTAAAAGCATTTTAAGTAGGAACCACCTTCAGCTCTGACTCTTAAGTAGCCCAGGTTACTCTGGTGATACTTCCTGGGATTGGTTCTTGTGGTCTGAAGCCTCTGTTCCTTAGTCGGCCACGTAAATGAACACTGTTAACCGATGGATGTGGAACCATCTGAAGGAAAGAGGAGGATTCAACATTTTTTATTAATCTAAATCAAGCTTAGCATTTCTTTGTCTTTATTCTTTCCAAGTCCTTTTGATATTTTTCTTCTTAATATAATGTGCTTATTACCTTTTCTTTTGTTGCCCCGGAGAGCCCAGGCTACTGAGCACATTGTTTTCTTCTCTTTTGAGCTCTCCAGAGGCACGCCTGGAGCCTGCTTCACTCTGCTCCAGCCACTGCCGGCCTTCAGGTGCCCACCTGCTGCCTGGCCGGGGGTGCCTGCCCCGTAAGGCCCCTTGCTGCCTGGGATTGCACTTGGCCCAGGCTTCGTGCAGCTCTAATGCAGTTTCTTTCACCAGGTGTCTGCAGCGTTCTGAAGTTACAAGCATCATTCAGCTGCTGGCTCTAAATTGTCTCAGCCTAAAAATACTTGAGAATTACACCCTTAAGGCCCTAAGGCCGCCCTTGTAGGGATGAACTTACTACCCTACTGTGTCTGGAATGGTGGCAATTATGTACCATCCTTGGGAGATTAGAAAATACGGTCATTCCGATAACTTTTCGTGTTCTCTGGATGGGGAACCCTGGTGGGAGAGGCCCGCGGACCTGCCACCTATTCAGCCATCTTTAGGCCTGAGCTGAGCTAACCCGGACAGCCAGCCTGGAAGTGAGGCGGCTCCACAGAGCAGCCCCGGGGAGTGGGTGGGGGTTGGCTGTGTGGGCAGGTGAGTTTTGTACACCTGCCTTGGAGTCTGGCTTCTGCTTAGCAACAGCCAGGGCTTTGTTTGTTTGGGCTTTTACAGGTTGGTTTTTGCTCTCGTCAGTCTCCAGCTATAGAGGTCCTGGAAAGAGGGAGAAGGCATTGGAAACTAACTGTAGCTCTGGATTTCAGTTTCAGCGGATGTTCTCTCCAGCTTTCAACAGACCTTGCACTCAACCTTGCTGAATCCCATTCCAAAATGTCGGCCAGCGCTCTGCACCTTACTGTCCCATGACTTCTTCAGGTGAGGGCATCTGACGGCCTTGGCTAGCTGTTTGCCCCGCAGCCGGCCTGCTCTTGGATCTGGCGTTCCAGCCATGGGGTTTGGGGGCCCCAGTCACGCGGTCCCTCCTGTGGTTGCCGTTCACTGTCAGGAGAGGTTTAAATCACATCCACATGGGAAAACAGAGGGCAAAATTGGGCTGCCTCTCGGGTTCTTATCACAGGAAGTTTGAGATATCTTTAACTGTGGTGAAGGCTTGAGTCTAGAAGTTACAGCCAGGTCCCCTTAGGACTTGGGTTGGTGAAGAGGCTAGTGGTTTGCAGTTGTCAAGGAATTGAGAAACTCTCTACTGCCATCGTGTTCTTGATAAGAATTTGTTATTGTTGAAAATTTTTCTTGTTTGGGGGAAAGGAGCTCATTTTTCTTCAGGCAGAAGATTGTCTTCTTGGTTTAGTAATATATGATGGAAGAGAAGCACAGAAGTCTAAAGGGAGGGCACGATAGAATGGTAATACTGTCGCTGGATTCAGAGATGTTTTTGAACCTCTCTTCAAGGTCAGTTTTAATTACGTGTCCTCCACCTTTTCATTTCCATGACCCAAAGGTTAATTTCACAGTCACAACTTTGATTAGCAGAATTGATCTTATGTCCATTTTGAAACTAAAGACCCTTACTTGTTCGCGGTTGGAGAGCCCAAGAAAAACCAGAGTGGAGGGAAAGCTAACGTTCTCCTTGGAGGGGGTGAATTACCTCTAGGGTAGGACTAGGGGCGATATTATTAAACAGGGCAGAGAGGTAGTTTCACTATAGCTATTAGGATTTTATTTGACATTTACATTTCAAAGAAACTGTTCAAAACCTTGCCCATTACAAGATTCTTCTAACCAAGGCATTTCTGTGTCCTTTTGGATAATTCATACCAGTATTTTATTTACCTTGATATGAGCTCTACAAAGAACAACCCTTTACAGCAAGTAGATGATCTCATCACTGTGTGGTAAGAGTTCTTTAGTAAGAATTGTACTTTAAGCAGAGATGGGAGAGAAAACCAAAACCCACACCAGCTACCTCTTCCTGAACTCTGATGGTTACGTGTGAGCCAACTTGATTAGACGTCAGTTAAGACATTTGTGTTTTTTCTCTGCTGCTAAGCTGGAGGGAAAGAAAGGGGTGTCGATGTAAGATGTGGAGACTCGGGGTGCTGCGTGCGGATGGCCCAGCAGCCTCGTCCCGGTAGAACGGGAGCACGGGAGCAGCGCTCCCCTGGAGCTGGGCAGTGTGCAGCCTCACAGGCCCTGCGGGGACCCCCCCCTCCCCCCGGCCTGGCTGAGAAAATGGCCTCAGGGCTTCGGACAGGAGCAATGGGAAGATTCCAGTGACTGGCACGAGAGATGCCTCTTTCTCCAACCCTCTCAGAGTTCTTAGTTCACTAGAGCAGACTGGAGATTTCAACGACTGTTTGCAGTGCTTGATCACCCCAGTACCACTGTTCCCGGGACAGTTCATTTCACCACATCCTATTGCAACAAAAGCTCAGAAGACTCTTGATTGCTCAAACCACCGGGTTTGTGGGTGTTTGTTTACACACCGTGTGCCTTGAAGCATGTATCCTCTTCACAGATCTCTTTGCTGTTCTTAAAATGCTGGTGGGCCTGGCTCATAGCATTTGTCTCATGAGCTACTTAGTTATAATAGAGTCTTCTAAGTGGCACGGGAGAATGTTTCCTTGAATATTAGCATAGTGTGGTCTGTGGTTATGGCTTCAGTATTTAACATGCCTTCTCTAATCTATTGTCCTGCATATTTTTTTTTTCTCTTTGGCATTTAGGAATGATTTTCTAGAAGTTGTGAATTTCTTGAAAAGTTTAACATTGAAGAGTGAAGAGGAAAAAACTGAATTTTTCAAGTAAGTTCACAAAGTGAAGGGCTTAAAATTCAGTAACTTGGATTAAGTCTGTGTAATCACTTCGGGTGGAGAGATGAGTCAGACGTTTACTTTCTCGGGCCAAGCTTTTTGGATATTTCCTGTGTGTTGGCTTTCTGCTAGGCCCTGGGATGGACAGATGGTTCTGGTGGGGGAAACATGCAGACTGGTAGTCCTTAAACAGTGATAGAGCTTGCCGGGGGCGTCCTGAGACCCCAGAGGAGAGAGAGGAGGTATTCTAGGCAGCGGGAACGAGTGCACAGAGGCAGGGCGCGTGCTGAGCCTGGCACACCTAGCAGCTGGGTCCAGTTGGAGCGCAGACTCCGAGGCTGGGGTGGGTGAGAGGTGGGCACCCTCAGGTGGGGCAGTGAGAACCAGTGACACTGGTGGTAAGCAGTGGGCTTCAGGCATTGAAGCTGTGGAAGCGGTCTGTGAAATGGTTAAATCTCCCAAGGCGGATCGCTCTGTCGTCTGTGGAGGGCACGGGTTGATTTTTTATGGGACTTGGAATGGTTGGTAGACCTTGGCAGGCATCGGTGGTACAGTGAAGACACAGACAGGAAGAACTTTCAACGTCAGATTGGCAAGCCCTTAGGGATGATCCCAAGAGCATTAGAGAATCCTGGAGGAGAGGCCCCAGCGCGCCGGGAACGTGAGGAGTTTGGGGTCAGGGTGTCCCTGCGCAGTGTCGGGGGGGGGGGGAGCTGTAGACAGAGATGTGCACGGGCATTTGGCCGGATGGGTCTGAGGCCCGGGAGAGACGTCGGCAGCCGAGGAGCCAGCAGTGAGGACCAGGGTGCCACAGCCTGCAGTCGGCGACAGTTTCCCAGAGAAAGCGGAGGCATGGGGAAGACCGAGTGCCCAGACGTAACCCTGGGGCAGCCGCCCAACCTCGTACAGGGGTGGCTGACCAGTGAGACAAAGCAGCGATGGTGACAGGAGGTTCGGAGAATGCCCAGAAGCCTTGTGGTCCCGGCAGAGGAACGTTCGGAAAGGTCGGGGGAATCCCTGTTCATTGAGGAGTCGGGGGGAGCAGTGGCGGCCTCGTCTGAGGAGGAGCCGTTGGAGCGGAGGGAGCCAGGCCGCAGTGAGCTCAGAAGTGAACGGAAGGTGAGAAAGTGGACTGCGTAGAACCTCCTGAGAAGTTCGGAGAAGAGAGAACAGAGAATAGCCGAAGAAGGGAGTGGAGACAAGAAGGGCTTGTGTTTAGGACGAAAGAGATGTGGGCAGGGGTGTAGGCTGAGGGAGCAGGGCTCGGGGAAGAGAGCTGTGGCCCCGGAAGAGGTCAGGCTGTGGGGTGACAGTGGCTGGGCGCAGTGGGAAGTACGAGGAGGCCCCGCATCCCGGGGACCCGTGGGGGAGGCGGGGACGTAGACCCGTTAGGGCACGGTGGCCTGTTTGCTCAGGCAGTAGGAGGCAAGACGGCCTGCTAACGGTGACCGGGTAGGGGGAGGTTACCGCTGCTACTTCCTAACACCTGGGTCTTTTTTTTTTTTTTTTTTTTGGAGAGAGAGAGAGACAGCAGGGGTTGGGGCAGAGGGAAAGGGAGAGAATCCCAAGTAGATCCCCCCCGCCCCGCCCAAATGCAGAGCCTGACACGGGGATCTGTCTCATGACCTGAAATCATGACCTGAGCCAAAATCAAGAGTCAGCTGCTTATCCGACTGAGCCATCCAGGGGTCCCAAATACCTGTATTCTTCTTTTTTTTAAGATTTTATTTATTTGACAGAGACACAGTGAGAGAGGGAGCACAAACAGGAGGAGTGAGAGAGGGAGAAGCAGGCTTCCCCCCGAGCAGGGAGCCCGATGCGGGGCTCGATCCCAGGACTCTGGGATCACGACCTGAGCCGAAGGCAGACGCTTAACAGCTAAGCCACCCAGGCGCCTGCATCTGTGTATTCTTAACAGAATGCTCTTACGTGTGTTATTTTAGGAAGTTTAGTAACAAAAGCTTGTATTTTTGTTTACTGTGGGAACTCTAGATAAAATTATATCCTACATTTTTTAAATTTGAAGAAAGTCCTTTTAACTGACGAGGAAGCTTCTGGCTTATTGGGGAAAAGGAGGACACTGGTCTGTAAATAAGGGGCAATTTGTTGAAACCTTTCCTAACTCAGATCGGAGCTTGTCTGTGTGCTGGCAGCCTTCTCTCACACCCGCTGCATTTTTCCTAAAAACCTTGGAACCACCCGTTCACCTTCCCTGGCCACGTTTCACAGTGCCTCACTGTGACAGAAGTCGGAGAGGGCTGTGTGTGTCTGAAGTGTACAAGGAAGCAGATACAGTGTCACAACCAGGTTCCCAGGCTCATCTTCTGTGCCCTCAGATTCCTGCTGGACAGAGTCAGCTGCTTGTCAGAGGAGTTAATAGCCTCACGGTTGGTGCCTCTTCTGCTTAATCAGTTGGTGTTTGCAGAGCCGGTAGCGGTTAAGAGTTTTCTTCCTCATCTGCTTGGCCCCAAAAAAGGTGAACTTTTTTCAAAGGATTATTGGTCATTAAGGAGTTTGGGCATTATTAGTCCTTATTTTAGCCGAGTGAGATTACTGCCTGGTATAGTTAGATATGTCTCTAAAAACAATTATTGGCCCCTTAGGTGATCATTTTGACTCAGACCTGGGTACCAGAGCCCACTGGGTAAATAAGGAGCATCTCCTGGAGAGTCAGATTTACTATAGAAGGGTAACATATTGAAAAACACACACACACCCACACACACACACACACACACACACAGGTAGGACTAGAATAGGAGATGCACATGGAGTTTTAGGATAAGGCATCCATCTTCATAGGACTTTTGCATTTGCAGTGAGGCCTGTGCTTTCTGACTTCCCAAGAGCAACCCATTTATTTTGTATTTTCAGTGGAAAGATTGAAAAACATGGAGATCACTTTCCTACTTAGAACTTCTGTTTTTTTCTGAATGTGAAATGAGGTTATTATTCTGATACTCTCACTTTATAAGCACTGCAGATGGTAACACGTCAGGTTAGACAATATAGCATTAACAGTCTGTAGAATTTCGTGTTAGGTAGAATTCTGCCTTCAGAATTTATTTTCTTAAAAGATCTGGATCCAGCAAAGCAGCATTATAGGAAACTATTTTACAACATAGAATTTCCTTATATTCTTTGTTATTCCCTGACTTGTTTTTTTCATCGCAGTATAGTTGACACAGTGTTACATTAGTTTCAGGTGTGCAGCACACTGATTGTCCAGTCCCTGAGTTTTTCTTTATAGCTCAGTCATTCTCTTACTCAGTAGATCTTAGAGGGGGGTGCTTCTGAATCACCTGGGGAGCTTTTTACAAATTTTGCCTGCATGCCTAATCCACTGGTAGCAAGACAGAGCCAGGGCAGGACTATATCGATATATATTTGTAAGGGTCCCCAAATGATTATGGTGGGTGTCTCTGATAACCACCGCCATGACTAGCAGGAAGATAGGACCACCCAGCTTCAAGTCCCGTTGTGACATTTACCACCTCCTGGTTTTGCAGATAAAACTGAAGCAGCAGTATTGATCTAATCTAGTGTATGAAATTCCTCATTGACTAAACAGAAACGTATACAAAGTTACTGATTCAGGAGTCTATTAAAATATAAGCTTTCTTTGTTGCTGATTAAATCTGGTAGAGTATTTCAAAAATATTTCTACAAAGTCCAGTGTATTTAAGGTAATTGAGCCTTGAGTGATTGGGGTCAACCAAAAAGGTTTCCTTTGGTTTGGGGCATAAGAATTTAGAAGAGTACTTAGACTATGTGTCACGTTGTGGGCTCAGTTTATGAATTATCCTTTGTGTTCCTTTCATGGAAATGACAGTTTGCCTTTTCATCTGTAACTACCTCTGATCTGGGGGTAGACAGCGCGCGGGGAGACACCCCTTGCCTGCTGTCGCCGGCCCTGTTCCAGTCGCGGGTGATCCCTGTGCTGCTTCAGCTGTTTGAGGTGCACGAGGAGCACGTGCGGATGGTGCTGCTGTCTCACCTGGAGGCCTACGTGGAGCACTTCACTCAGGAGCAGCTGAAGAAAATCATCTTGCCACAGGTCAGAGATGGCCGGCGAGGAGAGGTGGGGAGAGCGGGCACGGCTCACGTGGGGGCTAAAAGGAAGCCGAGGGTTTGGAGCCGGAAGATCCTCGCTTCGGAGGCTCTGAGCAGCAGTTGGGTTTCAGAGCTACTGACATACAAAAGACTGGAATTCAGATTGCATTTCCATTCCCCTCACACAGGCAAATCAGCTAAACTAACATATTTGGTCTTAACCTGGGAAAACTAATTCTGTCTGCTAATTCTTTGGGGAAAAGGAACAGGAATCCTTTGTGGATGCTTTGTGACAAAAACTGTAAGTGTCCACAGCTAAATACTATAAAACAATTAAGTTATATATAACTGAGGGGAGAATGAGATGATTTGGACTTGTGGCTTCCAGCCTATTTCTTAGCCGCTGGGGAACTGTGTAATGATTCACCCGCTCGGGGGCTCCAGCTTTATACTGGTTTGCTGGGACTCACAGAACAAGTTACCACAAACTGCCTGGCTGAAAACAATAGAAATCTGTTCTCTCCGGGTTCTGGGGGTCGGAAGTCTGAAATAACCGTGCTTCCTCCGAAAGCTCTAGGGGAGAAGCCGTCCTTGCTTTCTTCCCCCTTCCTGGGAGCTCCCGGCAGTCCTTGACTTGGCTTGTAACTGTGGGTCATGCCAATCTGCCTCTGTTGTCAATGTGGCCTTTTCCCCTCTGTGTCTTCACTTGGCCTTTTTAAAAAGACACCAGTCATTGGATTTAGGACCCACTCTAACCCAGTGCAACTTCATTTTAAGGTCACATTTTGGTTGGGTGTGAATATTTAGGAGACAGTATTCAACTCAGTAGAAGGTAGTAAAAGATTTTGTCAGCCATGTAGTAACTTTCAAATAATTTGTTTTCCTATGAGATTAATTGATTTGCAAATTATTTGTGAGACGTGGTTTTATGCCACGTCTTATGCTTGGGTCCTGGGGCCATAGAGGTATATAACACCTTGCTTTCAAGGATCTAGGAAGTGGGAAAGATAGGTGTTTGTTATCTGTTACTGTGTCACAGACCACCCCAAAACTTAGTGCCTGTCCACAGTCATTTTTGTCTCACAGTTCTTTGGATTGACGGGCTCAGTTTGGGGATTCTGTCGTTGCACATGATGTCAGTTGACGAGCAGTCCCCTGGCACCTTGGAGGGGATGGCTGAAAGGCTGGGCTTAGCTGGGCCTCTCTTTCCACGTAGTCTCGGGACGTGTCAGGGTCTCTGTTCCCCTTTGTCACATCTCTAACAGTGTAGGTGGACTTCTTACCCGGCTGCCCAGGGCTATGGGAAGCGCCAGAGCGGCCTTTCTGAGGCACAGGTTAGGAATGAACAGTGTCACTTCTGTTCCAGTCTCTCGGTTCGAGTGAGTCGTGCAAGTCAGCAGGTTCGTTAGATGCTGGTTTACACAAGCACATGGGTACTGGGGGGACAACAGAGGGGATGGGCTGGCTTTAGGGCCAAGCAACCACAAGATAGCATGTTGTGTTACTGTTACCCTGATGTAGTTGTGTCTGAAAATGTTGAAGAGGGACGGAGCACTCTCCCTCTGAAATAGAGTTCTCGTAGGTCTCTGAATTGACACTGAGCTGAGCCCAAAGATTGAGTCAGCAGTGTGTGAAAGACAACGAAGGCTCTCCTCTGTAGGGGAATAACTTGGCCAGTTTTTTTAAAGAATATTCTATTTTAGAGAGAGAATGGGGGGACGGGCAGGAAGAAAGAATCTGAAGCAAACCACACTGAGCGTGGAACCTGACTTGGGGCTCGATCCCACAACTGCAAGATCACAACCTGAGCCAAAACCAAGAGTCAGATGCTCGACTGACTGAGCCACCAGGCGCCCCACTTGGCCAATATTTATGTGCTACAGAGTTCACTTTGGTAGCAGTGTGGAAGATGGACTGTAGAAAGGGAGATCAAGTAGGAAGCTATTGGAACAGTCCAGCTAAGAGAAGGCAAAGTCTGGGGAAGATGTGGGGACAGTGGTTATGGGAGAGGGACATAAAAAGGGCAGAAGGGGAGGACTTAGCTTCTCATGAGAGAGGCAGAGTTTGAGGATGACTCGGATTTGTGGCTTGGTGGTTTGTTATTTTATAAGTACCTCAGTGGTTGGAATTCTAATCATTTTCGAAAGAAACACACTTTATTTGTACAGCTTTGTTTTGAGAAGGTGCCTGATTTGTTAGCATTGGACCTGATAATTACCTTATTGAGTCTTGTTGGAAATCTTGATCTTGGATAAATGAGGGAACTAGACCAGAAAAAGTAAATGATGAGTCAAGTCATAATGAGAATTCCTAGAGAAGCTGGCACCAGAACCCAGGATCCCTGGTACCCATGATGCCATGCTCCCGCCACTGGGGAGGCCCATTACCCTGGCCCTCTCTCTGGCCGGTGCAGGTGCTTTGCACGCCATCTTCCTCACACAGGTCTTTGCCGGTTCAGAGCAAAGCTTCTCCTGAGACCTGCATGTGACTGTCGTAGTTGAGTTTCTTTTGGTTGCAAGTAACTGAAGCCCACTTAAACGAGCTAAAGCAAAAAAAGAGACTTTAATAAAAGGATGTCAGAACTGCCTTACATGGAAATCAAGTGCAGCTGGGACTCAGCCACAGGCTCTTCATTCCTTTCTTTTCTCTTTTGAGCCGTCCCACTTTTGACTTTCCGAAGACTAGCTTTTCATTGTTTGACGTACACATGGCCAAACATGGTTGTCCCCATAGCTTCCAAGTTTATTGTCCTCAGTATAGCAAGCCACAGAGGTAACCAGTTTCTCCACATCCCAGTTAATGCTGGAAAGGGATCATAGTTGACTCAGTTTGGGGCAGGTGTTATGTACATCAGATACAAAGACAGTTTTCCAAGTCCTATCCTTTTGCATGTATAAAGCTGAGAAGAGGGGCAGGGGCTAGGGACGTAAGCGTGAGGGACGTAGACAGGTGTGCTCAGTAGACACTGCCTGTCTCTGAACTGTGTTTATGGTCCTGCAGTGACGTGCGTACAGATAAGGAGAATGAACATGTAAAGCGGTCTTTTAATTGAGATATAATTTACATATAACCTATTAGTTTCAGGTGTACCACATGATTCAGTATTTGTATATATTGTGAAATGATCACAGTAAGACTTGTTAGCATCTGTCACCATACATAGTTTACTAAATTCCTTTTTCTTTGTTGAGAACTTTTAAGATTTATGTTCTTAGCAACTTTATGCAATATGGTAATATTAGTGATAGTCACTATGCTGTATGTTACATCCCCATGACTTTTTTTTTTTTTTAAGATTTATTTATTTACTTAGAGAGTGAACGCGGGGAGGGGCAGAGGGAGAGATTGGCTTTAGCGGACTCTGTGCTGAGCGTGGAGCCTGACGTGGAGCTAGATCTCACAACCCTGAGATCATGACCTGAGCCGAAACCAAGAGTCAGACGCTTAACCGACTGTGCCACCCAGGGACCCCTGACTTATTTGACCCCTTCACCCATTTTTGGCCCCTCCTCACCATCCTCTTTCCCATCTCTGGCACCACCAGTGTGTTCTCTCTATGAGCTTGTTTTGTTCTGTTATTTTATTTTTATTTTTAAAGATTTTTTTAATTTTGGGGGCGCCTGGGTGGCTCAGATGGTTAAGCATCTACCTTCAGCTCAGATCCTGATATTGAGCCCTGTATTGGGGCTCCCTGCTTAGCTGGGAGTCTGCTTCTCCCTCTGCCCACTGCCCCCCCTCCCCCAGCTCATGCTCGCTCGCTCTCAAATGAATAAATAAAATCTTTTTTTATAAAAGATTTTAAAATTTTAATTAAGTGATCTCCACACCCAACATAGGGCTTGAACCCACAACCCTGAGATCAAAAGTCGCATGCTGCACTGATTGAGCCAGCCAGGTGCCCCGTTTTGTTTTTTTTAGATTCCACATATAAGTGAGATCATGTGGTATTTGTCTTTCTCTCACTTATTTCACTCAGCATAATGCTCTCAAAGTCTATCCGTGTTGTCGCAAATGGCAAGATTTTGTTTTTTATATGGCTCAATGATATTCCTGTGTGTGTGTGTGTGTATAAAATCACATTTTCGTTATTCCTTCGTCCATTGATGAATACTTAGGTGTCCATATCTCGGCTGTTGTAAAGCTGCAGGGAACATGGTGGGGGTGTTAAGTGTAAATTAAGTATAAGTCAGTGTTTATGTTTTCTTTGGGTAAACTCCCAGAAGTGGAATTGCTGGATCTTATGGTAGTTCTTTTCTTTTTTCTTTTCTTTTCTTTCTTTCTCTTTCTTTCTTTTTCTTTTCTTTTTCTTTCTCTTTTCTTTCTTTCTTTCTTTTTTTCTTTTCTTTTTCTTTTCTTTTTCTTTCTTTCTCTCTCTCTTTTTTTTAACTTCTTGAGGAACCCCCATGTTGTTTCCACAGTGGCTGCACCAGGGCTCCCTCGTCCCACATCCTCACCAGCACTTGTTACCTCTTGTCTTTTTGATAAAAGCCATTCTCATAGGTATGAGGTGATAGCTCATTTGTCCCGATACATCACTTTGACAGTATCGTTGACCATACTCCGCATGCGGTGCCTGTTATTTCCATGACTTACTCAGGCCGTAACTGGAAGCCTGAGCCTCCCGCTGCCCTTCACCCCTTGTGCCCAACCTTGTTCGCCCTCCCCCCTGACAACCATCAGTTTGTTCTCTGTATTTACTGGTTTGATTCTGCTGTTTGTTTATTCGTGTTTGTTTTGTTTTTTATTTTTTTATTTATTTTTAAAGATTTTATTTATTAGAGAGAGAGAGTTCAAGCAGGGGGAGCAGCAGAGAGAGGGAGAAGCAGGCTCCCACTGAGCAGGGAGCCCAATGTGGGGCTCAGTCCCAGTACCCTGAGATCACGACCTGAGCCGAAGGCAGATGCTTAACCAACTGAGCCACCCGGGCGCCCCTGTTTTGTTTTTTAGATTCCACTCATGAGTGAAATCACATGGTGTTTGGCTTTCTTAGTCTGACTTATTTCACTTAGCATAATCCCCTTTAGGTCCATCCATGTTGTCACAAATGGCATGATCTCATCTTTTGTTATGACTGAGTGGTATTTATATATGCTGCATCTTTCTTACCATTTGTCTCTTGATGGACACTTAGGTTGTTTCCCTGTCTTGGCTATTGTAAATAACATTGCAGTAAGCATGGGTCAAATTAGTGTTTGGTATTATTTCTTCTTTGAATGTTTAGGTATAATTCACTAGTGAAACCATCTGATCCTGGACTTTTGTTTGTTGGGAGTCTTTGGATTATTCGGTCTCCTTACTAATAATCAGCCTGTTCAGATTTTCTGTTCCTTGATTGAATTGAATAGGATTGAATCCTATGATTCAGTCTTAGTAGGTTGTATGTTTCTAGGAATTTATCCATTTCTTCTATTTTTCTAATTTGTGGGCATGTAATTATTCGCAGTAGTCTCTTATCCTTTGTATTTCAGTGTTATCAATTGTAACATTCATTTCTGATTTTATTTGCGTCCTCCTTTTTTCTTGATGTGTTTAGGTAAGGTTTGTCAATTTCGTTTTTCAAAGAACCAGCTCTTGGTTTTGAATTTTTTCTGTTTTTTGGTTTCTATTTCATATGTTTTTTCATTTATTCTTTTTCTAGTTCTTTGAGGTATAAAGTTAATGTTTGAGATTTTTTTGTTTGTTTCTTGAGGTAGGCATTTATCACAGTGAATTCCCCTCTTAGAACTGCTCTTGCTGCATCCCATAAATTTTGGTATGTTGTTTTTCCATTTTCATTTATGCCATAAGGTTTTTTTTTCTCCTTTGATTTCTTTTTTGACCCATAGGTTGTTCAGTAGCATGTTTAATCTCTATGAACTTCCCAGTTTTCTGCTTATAATTGATTTCTAGTTTTATACCATTGTTGTTGGAAAAGATGCTTTGATATGGTTTCAGTCTTCTAAAATATATTGAGACTTGTTTTGTGGCCTAACATGTGATCTGTCCTGGAAAATGTCCCGTGTGCACCTGAAAAGAATGTGTTTTCTGTTTTGGGATGGAGTGTTCTCTATATATCTGTTAGGTCCATCTGGTCTAATGTGTCATTCAAAGCCGTTGTTACCTGTTGATTTTATCCGTTGATGGAGGTGGGGTGTTGACGTCCCCTACAATTACTGTCAGTGTCTCTAGGTCTGTTAGTGTCTCTAGGTCTGTTAGTGCCCCTCTTTGTATGTGGGCACTCCTGTGGTGGGTGCATAGATACGTATTATTGTATCCTCTTGTTGGATTGATCCCTTTACCATTTGTAGTGTCCTCCTTTGTCTCCTGCTGCAGTCTTTGTTTTAAAGTTATTTTGTCTGATACAAAGTATTGCTACCTCCGCTTTTCTTCACTTCCATGTGCACTGAATAACTTTTTCAGTCCCTTCCCTTTCAGTTAGTATGTGTGTCTAGGTCTGAGTGAGTCTCTTGTAGGCAGCATATTGTGGGGTCTTGTTTTTTATCTATTCAGTTACCCTGCTCCTTTTGCCATTTTTAAAATTGTTTTCTGGTTGTTTTTATGGTTCTTCTCTGTTCCTTTTTTCTCTTGCTCTCTTCTGTTGTGGTTTGATGGTTTTCTAGTGTTGTGCTTGGATTCCTTTCTCTTTTACTTTTTCTGTATCTGTTATAGGTGTTTGATTTGTGGTTACCATTAGGTTCACATATAAAATCTTATGTGTATAGCAGTCTATGCTAAGTTGATGGTCACTTCAGTGCTTTCTTTAGAACGTTAAGTTTGAACTTAATTTTTACTCCCTTTTTATGTATACGAAGTCATATTTTACATCTTTTTTTGTGTGTTCCTTGACTGATTTTTATAGATCATATTTGATTTTACTTCTTTTGTGTCTTAACCTCCACATTGGCTTAAAAGTGATCAATCTACTGCCTTTACTATATATTTGCTTTTACCTGTGAAATTTTTTTCCTTTCATAATTTTTTTTTTTTTTTAAAGATTTTATTTGACAGAGAGATAGAGACCACGAGTAGGCAGAGTGACAGGCAGAGGGAGAGGGAGAAGCAGGCTCTCTGCGGAGCAGGGAGCCAGATGTGGGGCTCGATCCCAGGACCTGGGGATCACGACCTCAGCCGAAGGCAGATGCTTAACCGACTGAGCCACCCAGGCGCCTCCCTTTCATAATTTTCTTACTATGGATTATGTCCTTTTCTTTCCACTCAAATAACTCCTTTTAACATTTCCTTTAAGGCCAGTTTAGTAGTGATGAACTTTAACTTTTGTCTGGGAAACTCTGTCTTTCCTCCTCTTCTGAAAGATAACCTTGCTGGGTAGAGTATTGTTGGTGGCAGGTTTTTTCCTTTCAGTATTGGGATTATCATGCCACTCCCCCTGGCCTGCAGAGTTTCTGCTGAAAAATAAGCTCATAGCCTTATGGGATTTTACTTGTCTGTAACTGTTTGCTTTTTTCTTGTCGCTTTTAAAATTCCTTGATCTTTACTTTTTGTCATTTTAATTATTGTGTCTAGGCATGGACCTTCTTAGGTTAATCTTGTTAGGGGGCCTCTTTGCTTCTTGGACCTGGATGTCTGTTTCCTTCCCCAGATTAAGGATGTCTCCAGCTCTTATTTCTTCAAATAGGTTTTCTGCTTCCTTTTCTCCCCTCCCTTGTGGGATTCCTGTAATGCCAGTGTTACTGCGCTTGATGATGTCACTGAATTCCTTTAACCTGTTCTCATTTTTTATTATTTTTTTTCTTTTTGCTGTTCAGTTTGGGTGCTTCCCATTACCCTGTCATCCAGGTCACTGATCCGTTCTTCTGCCTTCACTAATCGGCTATTTCCATTAGTATATTTTTTATTTACTGAATTCTTCACCTCTGATTCTTTTTTATATTTTCTACCTCTTTGTTGAAATTCTGCATTCATCCATTCTTTTCTCGAGTCCAGTGCGTATCTTTATGACCATTACTTCAAATAAGGCATTTTTGTTTATCTCCATTTCATTTAGCTCTTTTGTTGTGACTTTGTTCTTTCATTTGGGACATAATCCTTTGTTTCTTCATCTTCTCTATGTATTAGCGTAGTCAGCTACGTCTTGAAGGTGGTGCCCTGAAGTGCATTCCCTGCCAGGTCATCGGTCGCAGGCGCTCCAGGGGTGTCTCCTGTGTGGGCTGTGTGTACCCTACTCTCGTGGCTGAGCCACGTCTGCCTTTAGCCCAGTCAGCTCTGGTGACCCACTTTGCCTGCTGTGGGCACACTGGGCAGTGTTTGTTCCCTGCACTGTTGAGAGGCCGGAAGCTGCTGTGGGCTCATTGGTAGGTAGGGCCAGCGGTCAGACTGCATGTCTGCAGTTAGCCCCTCTGCCACAGGTATAGGCTCTTGTCACTCTGTCTTTTGATTGGAGTATTTAGCTTCTCCAAGAATTTGGGGAGCCCTGCAGCCATAGCACCCTGAACCACCCTGTCTCAGCTGATCCGACACTAAGCTGGGTCAGGTCCGATTAGTAGTTGCTGGGAGGCCTCCTTGGAATACTGAATGCTGTCAGCTTAAAAGAGCTGAGATCTCCAGAGTGCTCAGCTGCCTTTGGTCCTGGGGCAGGAGCAGACCAGCATCATGGACAAACCTAGAACCTTTTATAGCAGTTTAACAGTAATTTTGTTATTTCCAATGTATTTATTTTTGTTAATTGTATTTTTAACAATGTATCAGATCGTGATTGATTGGGAGGGGAAAATACTGGTTCTTGACCACAGTTTGAGAGCTACTGACCTTGGACACCTATGTAAGAAACAGTCATCTGAGCAGTCTGATCGCAGCCCAGCCGCTTGTTTATGGGGAAGGAAGACAGGCAATGTGGCTGTGTACACTTACTACCTGATTTGCTCCTAGGTGTTACTGGGCTTGCGTGATACCAGCGATTCCATTGTGGCAATTACTCTTCACAGCCTAGCAGTGCTGGTGTCTTTGCTTGGACCAGAGGTGGTTGTGGGAGGAGAAAGAACCAAGATCTTCAAACGCACTGCCCCAAGTTTTACGAAAACGGTCAACCTTTCCCCAGAAGGTAAGAATGATTAAAAAGTTTTTTATTTTTAGCTTTTTATTTTAAATGTTTAATTAGGTTAACATTATACAAATAATGCAGGTGGGTTGTCTTCAAATGATACAGAGAATGGTAAAGAAAGAGTAATTTCCCTCTCCCAATACCCTCTGGGTGTGTAAGGTAACCAGTTTTAATAGTTTAGTGAGAATCTTTTCTTCCCTTTTTCTTCCCCACAAAGACACGCAGATGTATCTTCATACACACATGCCCAAATATAGGATTTTTTAACAAAACAATGAGAAAATACTATGTGCAATTCTGCAACTTAATTTTTTTGTGTAGTGGCGTATCAGGGACTGGTCTCCAGGTCAGTACCTAGAAGCAGCACCTTTTTTGACAGCTGCCTAATATTTCATTGAATATAATTCATTCAGTGGTTTCCCTATTGATGGATATTGCTTTCATTTCTGGATATTACATTGCTGCAGTAGAGGTCTTCTATGTACCTGTATCTTTATGTAGTTTGGCTTTTATTGCTAGAGGATAAAATCCCAGAAGTAGACCTACTGGGTCAAAGGGTATATATTTAAAATTTTAATAGATACCGTCTGTCACCTTCTAAAAAGTTTGTAGCAACTTGTAACACTAGACATTTAAGTTTTTCTGATGTTGATGGCCTTTTAGGTAAAAAGCTGTTGATTTTTAAGTACTTGAAGAAATCCTTATTTCTGGTCTGTTATCATTGGAGTTACATGGGACAGAGCAGTGATTTCTGGTCTTTGTAGGCTATAAAAGTCAAGAATAAGAATTTTATATCCGAGTCATTGCTTCCTTGGTCCTTGGTTTAACCCTAACTAGGATGGTGACCTTGTTAGGAAACACAGATCTTGGATTCAGTTCTCATGGCTGAATTCGATAGCACAGAAACAGTCACAGTAGAAAAGAACTATCAGACTTTTCCCTAATTTTGATGCCAGGAGAATCTTTAAAGCAACACTGGCTTCCTGAAGTTTTGATGGGTCCAACTCTTCTTGGTGCTAACAAAGTCAGTGTCAGTCAGGAGCTTGAAGAGGGTGATGCAGAAGCTGCGCCCCCCTCTCCAACCAGGCTGTGTTCATACTACATTTGAGTGAACGAAGTCTGTGTGTGACTGGTTTTTCTCATAGCAGAGTACACCAAACAGCAAATGAGAGATGAATTTATATTTCATACCAGAGGAATGGGGGGGGGATGGTAGTAGTGGTATGTGCAGTTTGGAGATAAGACTGGGGAGTCCATCTCTGAGGGCGGCTTTGCATGTTGAGTTAGCAAGAACCCCGCTCCTCATACCTGTTGTATTTATTGGATGCAGTTTCCTACTTCTGGACATTTTATATACTGTTGACCTATAATCTTAGTAAGAAACCAAAAGGCACCAAAGCAGGAGTACCAAATAAATTTTTATTAAAACAGATGTTCCTAAAGACTTTGTTAAGACAGAATAAGGTCTGATCCCACTGACTTCCCAAATTAGTTAAGCTCTTCATCCAAGATGGCTGTTGAGCCCTGGTGGCAGCCTGCATTTCCCAGTTCCCAGTTAAGAGTGGCTCTTCTTCTGAGGGACGTGGGAGAATGCTGGGGAGGGGGCATGTATACAGGAGGGTACCCTTGGACTTTTTTTTTCTCCTTCTGTTCTTCTGCAGTTTACCTATATGGTCAGACTTAATATGGGATAACACTAAGGCTTATGAAAAGGGTACCTCAGGGAAATAAGTCTGCGTGGAAGAGCATTGGAGAAGGGGACACTGGGTAAGAGACATCGGTAGGCCCTCAGCAGGGAGGATGGCGGCAGGAGCAAGCAGGAGGGTGCAGGGCTTGCAGAGGTCAGGCCTTGCAGGGCAGGCAAGGCCTCCCTGTGATGATGTACCCCGGGCAGAGGAAGTATTAAGCCAAAAATTTTGCTGGAATCCTTTTGACCAATGCCACCTGTTGAGTATAAGCTTTCTGGTAAACCATTAAAGACATTTTTTTTTTTTTTAAACAATTCCCGCCCCCCCCAGCTGGGAGTTAAACATCTGCTATAACATAAAATTTATCATTTTAACCATTTTTAACTGTACAGTTTGTGGCATTAAGTACATTCACATTGGTGTGCTTGCACTCTTAGACTTTTTATTCTTAAAAGTAGAATCAATTATGATTTTAAATTGCCAAAATGTTCAAAGCCATTAACTTTTGTAATTAGATGTCCTAAAGGTTATATCTAATCAACTCCTCAGCTAACACTTGAATCCTTTTGGGTCCCTTAACATCATGTAGACACTCAGTCTGCCCTGAAACACCTTGAGGACTGGCAGTCCACTGTGTAACAGGTGTGTTTCTTCAGTTATCTGAAGATGCTCTCTCCCTGCAACTTACCTTTTATCTGTGTTAAATAGACCCATTTCCCGTAACTGTTGCTCTCCTACCCTGATAGAGCAAGAAGCAATTTACTATCCTTTTTATTTTGGGGAGTTTTTATTTATCTTCAGATTCTCCCCCGCATGTCGTCTGTAGCCAGCAGAGTCAGATGGCGCCAATCGTGGAGAACCCCTCCTCTGGCACATTCCCTAAATGTTTCTTTTCTGGCAGCATGCCCGTCAGCAAGAAGCACATACAGCAAGATTGCTACAATACTCTTTTACAGACAGGTAGAAATATTCAATTTATGTAGCTTTTCCACTGTTTAGATGAATGTTTTCCTGAGTCCTGCATTTTAAATTCTGAAAATTAAGGGCACTTTGGGAGTATTGAGGCTGACTTCTGTTATCACTTATAACTCTATAGTCAGCTGGGGTCTCCTCTGCTTTTCCTGGACAGGGCATAGACCTTCCATTTCTTCGTAACTGGTGAAGAAAGCTGGTTGACATTACTTTGGTACTTCTGATGCTTTAGTGTAGCATTTTCCAAATTATATCAGAGGATGACAGTTCTGTTAGATGACAGTAGGTATGCCATGAAAAAGAGTTGTGTGGTTAAGTAAGTTTGGGGAAATGTTAGTAGCAGAGTCCTGACACATTGCAGAAAATTCCAAGGCCGTGACTACATTTAAGGAAATCTGTTTAAAATGAGGGTATGTTAGGGGCACCTGGGTGGCTCAGTCAGTTAAACATCTGACTCCTGATTTGGGCTCAGGTGAAGAGATCAAACCCTGCGTCGGGCTCTGTGCTGGCCATGGAGCCTGCTTGAGATCCTCTCTCTAAAAATAAATAAGTAAAATTTAAAAAGTAAAATTAGGGTATATTGGGTTAAGACAAACTTATTTGAGCACACACCACTTCTTGGGGTTAACACTGCCTGGCTTAGAACATTTCTATATTTGTGTATAGATAATTATGCCAATAAACAATATGCTTGAATATTTAGTGAAGGACTGTATGCTCCAGTTAAAGTATTTGAATAACTTATATCACATCTTTGTTCTGTTTTGCTGGGATATCTCTTGTGTAGGTACAGTTTAGTAACCTGTGTTACCCTTTTCCTTTTGCTTGCTCTTAACACTTTATGAGAGTAATTTTTGTATATATCCCCACAGGTCATCAATTTCCTCAGCCTATTAAATTTCCCATGAATGGGCTCTCAGATGTGAAAAATACCCCGGGAGATAGTGAGAACTTCCCACCAAGTTCTAAAAAGTCTGAGGAGTGGCCTGACTGGAGTGAGCCTGAGGAGCCTGAAAACAAAGCTGTCAGCATCCAGATTTGTCCTACAGAAGCCTACCATACCTCCACATCCCCACTCACTAACGTGAACACGGAGGAGGTGGTGTGGGATGACTTTGAACCCAGCAGCTTAGATACTGAAATAAGTGCAAGAGGTGGAGTCTCAGCTGTTAGCCGGGGTACCTCAGGGGAACAGGAGGCTATTCCTACTTTGGTTTCACTCACTGAAGAGTCCAAACCTTTGAAACTGAGTCTACCCCAAAAGACCAATCTTGCACAAAGTGGGGATGACCCAGACCAAACCAAGCCACCAAAAGTGTCATCCCAAGAAAGGCGCCTTAAGGCTCCATCAGAACTTGGTTTAGGAGAGGAGTTTACCATTCAAGTAAAAAAGAAGCCGGTACAAGATCCAGAGTTGGACTGGTTTGCTGATATGATTCCAGAAATTAAGCCTTCAGCTGCTATTCTTATTTTGCCTGAACTGAGGACAGAAATGATGGTTTCTGACAAGGATGACATCTCACCAGTGATGCAGTTTTCCTCAAAATTTGCTGCAGCAGAGATGACTGAGGTGAGGCTTAGTAAATCGTGCTGCTAGTTTAAGGGATGCCCTTGTACATACCGGTTGCGAGGTCTCGTTGATAACAGACTTGCTGTTTTCCTGGTGAGGGAAGAGACTAATGCACACATTTGTTTACAGTGATGGGTGAAGCACAAGATGAATATGATCAGTTTCTATAAATGATATCTTTCCTTCCCCAGAAAGAAGTAGCAATGCTTAGACTTAAGTGTTTAATGGGCCACTAGTTACCATTATAACCTTTTTACTTAAAAGGGGGTTAAACCAAGAATAGGGTATCATCAGATAGATTTTATTGTATTTATATGGTCCTTGGAAAAGTTATTTTCCAGTGTTGTGGTCTTGTAAATCTGGAACCAAAGTAATCCTCCTCCTCTTCAGCTTCCTGTAGCAGTAAGTTATTTTACCTAGCGCGAGGAGATCTCTGCCAGCATCGAAAGGCAAGTGTTAGGCCCCTTTAAATTCAGAAATGATTTGTCTCAGCAGCCTGCCCTTGGTTTGCTTTATCTTGCTGCAGGGAGAGTCTGAAGGCTGGGGAGACGAAGGGGAGCTGAACTGGGAAGATAATAACTGGTGACAACGGGTATAACTCTAGGGAAAAGGATTTCTTTAAAAAAAAAAAAAAATCAAACTAATACCTCAAAGTGGGCTCTGCAGACAAGAAAACCCAGAAGCATCTGTTTTTCACATCTGTGCCAACTGAAGCTCGAGCCCCCGAGTGCTGGCTGGTGCCCCGGCAGTGAAGAGCCCCAGCGCTGGTTTTGCAGAGGAGGAGCCCTTGTGCGTCTGACAGGCCAGTTTCTGTGAAGAGCAAGTAGCTATGGAAAGGTTGAATTTACTGCTTTTTTCCAGGACAATTCCAGAAGAAAATAAATACAAAAATTCAAGCTGATTAGCTTAATTTTGTGCCATTTCTTTAACAGAAGAGTAAGCTTTATTATGAAATACAAGTTTTAGCTGTAAAGTATATAAATGATTTTAAATTGCTAAGGTTTCCTTAGGCAGCTTATTTATTTGTTTACAGTTGTACTGTCTGTGGCCCTGTGGGTACCTGGGCAGTCTCTGACTGTTCCACATGTATTACATGTACCAAAGTTCTTCACGAGAAATCTCCTCCACCACCTACCTGTTCTCTAAACAGCCAATAAAGACTATTTTCACTAGATTCAACTTTACAAAAGTTGTTTTATATGTGTTAGAAAATGCAGACATAGTTACATCAATGTATTCATTTACAAAGTACAGTGTAGGATGGTAAAAATCATACCCCGTTCTTTCTAGTGGTAACACGGTCTAGTCCATTCAAGGGCCACCCTAGAGTACATGTCGTTTCAGCTCATCAATCCTTTCTTGGAGCATCTCCATTTTCAGTAGAAGCCAGTCTGGAGCAGGAGACTTTTGGAGTAAGGACTCAACTGCCTCCAGGGCCCCTGATGCTGCTTGCAGTGCTGACCTGTACTCTTCTTCCAAGGGGAACTCCTGACGGGGTCTTTTTGCATAAGGCTGGCAAATGAGAAAAACACGGGAGATAAGTAATGCCATGATACCCATTCCCAAGATGATCAAGAACTTTCTTTTGGTATTTCTAAAACTGTAAAGTTTTATGTGCAAATTTTATTTTGTCATTGGCTCACAAGGGCAGGAGGGAATGACCACCCCTGTACCACCTAGAAAAATATGTGAAGGCATTTCTGGTTTGTCACAGTGATTCAGGGTGCTACTATCATTAGGGTCCATCCAAGGAAACTAAGAGGGATGCTGCCTTGTCCAGTAATTTCCAGAGTATTCTTTGGAAATATCCTGACAAAAAAGCCCCAGGTATGCGTTTTCTAAATGGTTCCAGTTTACTTTTTAACGTTAAGTGCTGTGGTCTTTCAGATGCTTTTCAACCCAGTTCAATAAATTGTCAGGCTTTCTAACATCACTGCGCTGGGGTGGGGATCAGGACCAGGACGTCTTTTGTAAGCACGGTCTTCCTAAGGAAGGTCATAAATTCTTGAGGGCTTATTTACAGCAATGCTATGTAACTTTTAGGCCTGAAATCTATAAAGTTAAATATGTCTTGAAAACAAGTTATTAACATAAACTTTCTTTATATAAGACTTGTAAATAAAACAACAGAATATTGTTCCTCTTAGGGATTGCTATTCTAAATACACTATCAGTGCTCAAAACAATATTTTGAATATCCTTGGTGGTATCAGATTTCTGCCTTTTAATAGGTAGATGTGATTTCTAGACATTGCCAGAAATCATTTAGGCTTGTTTGATGAAGGAGGCAAGGGATCAACCGAAACATTTTGGAAGGTGATTTCATTCATTTTCTTCGGTGGTTCAGAAACTATAGCTTCACTGATACAGATACGTAACTTTCCTAAAAGTTACTATAAACAGTTGAAAGTCATAGTGAAAGAGTACAGTCAGTATCATGTTTAAAACTTGGGTTTTTGTAGCCCCACCTCTGTTCTATGTGTTGATACCCTTTCAGGAAGAAGAAATGCGATTTTTAAAAGAGCAGCTGCTGTAGAACAGGAGGATTTTACATGTCTAGATCTATTTGATTATATTTTGACAGTATGAGGCCAGGAATCATACTAGTTTTTTCACTTTTATCAGTAAGAAGAGGAGAATTTCTCCTAAAAGCCTGACCCATACCAAAATGCAGTCCATACCTGTAGAGATGACCACTTTGCTTCTTCTACAGCAACTTTAGCCAAGTGTTCCCGGAAAATGCCTTTTTCCTGTTTCACACGTTCCACTCTGGCAGCTGCAGTTTCATCTACAAACCCAGTCTGCCACAGATCATGAAAAACCAAGTAAACACCAAGCATTCTCTAATAGATGGCAAATGATGTAATATTCAGAAAATGAGAAGACCAGGGGCTCTTGGGTGGCTCAGTCGGTTAAGCGTCCGACTCTTGATTTCAGCTCAGGTCAGATCTCAGGGTCGTGACATAGAGCACAGTACTGGGCTCTGCACTGGGCGTGGAGTCTGCTTAAGATTCTCTCTCTCCCTCTGCCCCTCCCTAACCCCCACTTAAAAAAAAAGACCATGCACATACATATGTGCGTGCGTGTGTGTGCGTGCGTGTGTGTGTGTGTGTGTGTGTGCGCGCGCGCGCACGCACATGTGTTTAAGCACCCGGTGTTAAACTATTCTGGCTTAGCCTGTGAGCTAGGCAAATTTTGGAAATTGGACTCATCTGTAAATGCATCCTCTTCGTGTAATTTGGATAAAATTACTGTACAGTGTTCTCTTTCCCTACAGGTAAGTTGAACTGTCGTTTTTCCAAGAGAAAAATGATAGTCTGCAAACCTTCATTGTGTAGGGTAAGAAACTGTCAAAACATGTTACACACACATACTTAATCCAGCTTCTGTGTAAAATATACATGTATATACATAGTCCAGTTTAATAATGGGTATAGTATAAAAAAAAAGTAGTTAAGCATAATTCACTTTCTGTCGGTTTTCTAAATTTGTGGTTTAACTGTTCTACTAGTGCTGCAATTAGCCCTTATATCCTAAAACTACCCCCATATAAGTTGCAAGGTGTGCACAAACATGGGAGCCAAATGATGGAATAGTTTGGTTCTAACTATAGAAACGAGCAGCGCTACCAGAGTCCACACTGTGGGCAGAGGGGCTCCAACCACCCCACCGCGGTGCCTCGTCCTATGGGCCCAGCTGTTCAATATGCGTCACCTCGGTGCTGAGCACTACGAAAAATTTAAGCTAAGAAGATACCAGACTTGGTTACAATCCTACAATTTAAAAAAACAATGACAAAATCTGTGATGCCGCTATTTTGATTTATAAAAATAAATACCTTCTCCAGGAAGGATACAACTTTGTTCTTCGTATCTTCAGAACAGAGACATTGTGGAACTATCTCTTCATGGTTTGTTCCCTATTAATAAAAGATAAATGAGACCGATTTTAATGTATCTCAACAACTTGCAAAGACAACTCCGTAAGTTTTAAGAGCTACCTTAATCATAAATGCATTTTAAAAGAAAACTGTGTCAGAGGATACTCAAAAGACCATCAGCTCCTTAGTTCCTTCGGGGAGCCTCTGGGACCATGCAGTGTTCTGCACGAGCACAGAGCTGGAAGCTTTCATTCCTCTGCCTGGTCATCCTAATGTCTGCGGGCCCCTATGACCGAAGGCGTGACTGCACAGCTCCAGGGGAGAGAAAAGGAGCACCCCCAGGAGGCTTCCTTCTCCGGGCCCCGAGCTCACAGGTCCCTGGTGTTCATCAACCTAACTCCTAAATGATAGAGATGGAATGCATTATTCATTTCACACTCAAAAATACTGTCTGGAAGACAGTGTCCAAGTGAATAGACCTGGTCTGAATGCCTGGTTCTGGTTGTTCCTACTCTCCTAGGACCTTAGGAAAGTACCTTCATTTCTCTATGCTCCATTGTTAGATGCTGCAAAAGAGAGCGTTGGTAATATCTCCTCCAGTGGAAAACTTTAATGGCTAAGACTAAAAGCTCAATAAATGTTTTCAGAATGTTTTGGAAAATCTGAAATAATACTTTTTGGCAATCACTGTGATAGGTTGGTCTTATAATTACCTCGGCGAACTGAGTAAACGCCTCCAAGGTATGTTGTTCTACTATCCAATTCCTGTCAGCTAGCAGCGAGGCAAAAATAGAAGACAGGCTGGGCAGAATTTTGTCCTAAAAAGAGAACCAAACCTTATTAAATAGAGGAAAACCTCAGTATTCTATTCTTAATGTTGTCAAGTTTCCCTAATTCTGTCCCAGTGAGCACATATTAATACGTGTTAGGGCATGTCACTCCTTTGCTTAAATGCTTCCAATAGCTTCTCACTTCATTAGAGTAAAACTCGGAAGTCTTTAAGATGGCCTGCAAAGCCCCACTGTCTGAGTGTGGCCTCTGCCGGCCCCCTCAGTGGATCAGACGCCCTCTCATCTCACTACTTACCCTGCGTGCGGGATACCTGCCTGGCTGCCTCCCTCAGCTTCAGGATTTTACTCACAGATCACCTTGGTGAGGATGCCACTGCCCATAACCCGTTTCAAACTGTACCCCCACAAGCACACTCTCCCCCTATTTCTCTCCACAGCTCTCACACTAACATGCTATATCGTGTCTTTATTCGTTGCCTTCCAGAGGCTAAGGGTGGGGATTGATTAATTTGGTTCATTAATGAATCCCCAGTGATTAAAACAGCACGTGACAGCAAAAACTCAGCAATTTTTTCTTGAATAAATCAATCCATCTGCTGGCTTTAGAGGCCTCTTATATGCTGATGAATCCACAACTGTTCAGGCCTTAACTTCACTCCTGGGAATATGTAATTTGCTCCACAGGATCTGGGCCCATCAGGGTCCATAGTTATGCATGAATTAAACAGTACTCTGGAATTTATTTTATGCTAAAAAGAAGACAGCTCAAAGCAAGTATCTCTGGATACTTTTGTCCAGAGTTGAAAAGCTGTCAACCTCTCCATTTCTTTCACGAAAACAAACAGGATGATTTCATTTAACTTTAAATAATAGCCCTTTAGAAACTAGCCAGTTGTTTTTTATTTCAAAGTTTTTAATATCTACTGAGATAACATCCATCATGGTTTTGCTCCAGTTACATAAAAGGTTCTCATTGGTGAGTTTTGTTTTTTTTTAAAGATGTCTTTATTTATTTACTTGAGTGGGAGAGGGAAAGTCAAGCAGACTCCTCGCTGAGCACAGACTCTCGATCTCAAGACCCTGAGATCACAACCAGAGCCGAAACCAAGAGTCAGAAACTTAACCAACTGCGCTACTCAGGCGCCCCTCAGTGAGCTTTTTATAGTCTCTCCCATGGAGGTGGAAAAGAAAAATGTCAACTATCTAGAATTGCTGGATTTGACCACAGTAATAAGAAAGGCAAAATTCAATTTAGGAGGATGATCTTTCACTGTAAGGTGTGTCTGAAAATTCAGAAGTGTATTGCCAGGCCTGTACAGTCAGTTTTATAAGTAAATATCCATTTGTCAATTATATATATTTTGCAACACTTTCAAAAATACTGTCTTAAAAATAAACAGCTCCCTTTCATGGATATAAAACCAAGAGAACAACTTTGATAAGTTTCCTCAATATATACTCTTTCCTAGAAGACATAAATGTTTTTCTTCCTCAGGGACTTCGTGTGCTAAAGCCCAACTGGAAGGAGACTCTCAGACTACAGCCAACTCTAAATTATTTGTATGTCAAATATATTTTTCTAAAAAAAAAACACCTTAAAATGAGTTCTATTTTGACAAAGTCACCGTCTGTTCACAAAATATATTTCCCCCCAACTCTCACTGTCAACAATCCACAGAATTCCAGAAATTAAAAGCCTGAAAATTTTAGTCAGTAATTCTTACAGGGATTTTGTTAACAAAGGAACAAAAGAAGAGTATTACCTGGAAAGCTTGAGGTATGAAAAATTTTCCTAGAGAAGATACAAAATCAAGCACTGCCAAACAAACATGGTCAGGAGGCTCTAATTTAAGCAGTGAGGTCTGCAAAGTTACTACCTAAAGTGGCAAAGATCAAAGAATAGTTATAAATGAAAACAAATATTTCATTGAGACATAATAAGATTCTGATGGGTATGTGGGGAGGGGAAACAACAAAACCCAGAACAGACCAACACTCTACAAAGCCTAATCTTCACATGTGGAATTTGAATAAAATGATCAAATGACGGACTCAGTTATTACAGCGTTCATCCTATCAACTGCTGTAAAGAAAAAAAATGTGTTCCTGAGAAACTATATACCAGTGCTCTTCTTTCAAATCCTTAAAAATTGTTTTGTATTTTAAATTCTAGTGAGGGAAGTTCATTATTTAAAGCAAGGATCGGCAAACTTTCTATGAAGGGCCAGTCAGTCAATATTTTAGGCTTTGAAATATGTTCCCTACTGCATATTGCTTTTTTATTTTTTAATTTTTATTTTACAAACCTTTGAAATGTAAAAATCCTCCTTAGCTTTTGTCCTATAAACAGGATGGCAGAATCTAGCCAGGAAGCCAGAGTTTGCCAACCCCTGATTTAAAGGAACACAGAAAGTCGTCTATAAAAGAAGCAATGCCTAAGTTAAAAATTTACTTACGTTGAAATTTTAGAACTTTAGTTATTTGGGGTTTTTTAAAGGTAGGCACAATTCTATCAAAATTATCCATATTTAATTTCTCAAAAAAGATTACTAGAACTATCAGAATCTACAAAGTTTGAGTCAATTATTTTACTGCATTCTCATTCTCTATAATTTAGTAATTCATGTTACACATACAGTAATTTAAAAATATACCTAATTAGAAAGTATTTGTTAATGCTAAGTTCTTAACTGTACATAACCACTAACCAAGCTACTAAACGCGTTAGTAGTCTCACTTCCCGGCTTATAGCTCCTATGACAGGGTGTTATTTCTTCCATCATCTTCCTAAATAGGAATTAGTTTTAACTCATAACTGTTCATTTCTAACCGTGCCTTTAAGCTTAGGCCAGGCCAGCTCTAGCTTGGTGGGGTCAGTTCTGCCCAGTATGGACTAATCCCAAAGCCTCTCAATCACTTCAGAGAAATGCCTTTTCCTTTTGCCTTTTACTCTACCGGCTTAGAACCTCCAAAAGCAAGCCATAACTAGGCAACATCAAAAGCATCCCCCCAAACAGTGACCTCTGTTCTGCCTGTCCCAGCCATGCAAGCTGGGGGCCAGCCAGAATACTCAGTAGTCCTCTTACTTCAAAATCATTTTATTTCTTCAAAGAAACAATGAGGATTATCCTTAAATCCACATCAGTTATATTCCATACTCCCAACAGCTGCTGGAATGCCTTTGAAATTGTTTTGAAGGCGGGTTCACACATGAACTACGACTCCTAACCTCAGAGATGTTCTGGAGCAGTTGAAAAAAAGGTTTTGACTATTCAGTGTCAGGGAGAGAGGAAGAACAGCTACAGGCTGAATCAGCAGCCCCGTATACTAACCACACTCTACGGGAAGCGCGAAAGAGATGAGACCTCCCTAAGACAAACAAATCTGTGACATTTAAGTTTAATTCAACAGGAAAGGGGTAACAAGCAAATTGAGCAACAAATCATTAAAAAGGACTGTTTGTAGAAAGCTATTTTAAGTCATGTTAGTTCAACAATTTCCTCAGCAAAGTATTAACTTGCTTATTGTTCTTACCTGACTTATCAGATGAGGATCTAGAGTTTGAACGAAAAATCCCAACAGTGGAAGTAAAAGACTAAGTGTCTGCTGAACGTAAGGTTGGCCTGTTACCTTAAATAAGAAACACAAAATAATTTTGGTGAAAATTTTCAATTACATGAAAATAGCAACCTTTTAGTGAGCATTTATTATATACCTTTATATTACCTCACATATACCTTATAACTTTATGAAGTAGATCTTTACTCACTTTACTAGTAATTAAGACAAAGGGGCAGAGAGGTTAAATAATTTGCTCAAGATCACATGATGAGGAAATTTAATACAGATGGAGATCTAATCACTTTTGTTTGCCACTGAAAAACTTTTGTGTGCCTTAGTGTTCTTAAAATTCCATTTCTCTTCCCCATAACTGTTGTTTCTATCATGATATTATAAGCTACATCACCAGCAGAGAATCCTCAATGCATACTTACTGAATGATTCGTGAGGATTGGGGGAAAGCACTCACTGAAGTCACAATACTGCAGAAGGGAAATTTAACTCTACATAAACTTTAATGATAAAACATTATCTGCAAAACCATCTCTATGATTTACCAAAAATGTGAATGTTGCCTTCAGCTTCCAGTGGCTGGCACTACTTAGTCAAAGAAAACAAGTGTCATATTTAGATTTTTAAACTAAATGTCATTTGTAAACTATAATAATCTGTAGGACACATATCATCCTAATTCTACCCCGATCATCATCTGGTCTTCTGCCATTGCTGGGGAAGAGGAACATGAACCAGCCAGAGCCACTCATGTGCCCCTGCCACCTTTAAGCTGAGTCATTCTCCACTGCCCAAAGGACTGTATGGAAGACCGCGGAATCCCAGAAACAGGCCATACTAGCCCAAAAGAGGAGAGAAACCATAGGGGAAGAAGTTTGTTTTTTTTAAATAGGGTCCAAATGGTCATGAAAATAGTTAACTGAACTATCATTGTCACTCTACTAGGTTCTGGTTCTATCACACTCAAAAAGAACTGGCTGGAGGAGTACAAATAGGTATTTTAAGTTCTAACCACAAGTTCTACCAAGCACCTAAAGAAATTACATACATTTTACTCTACAGGGGAAATTTCGGTACTAGTCTCTTTTTTCAATGTTTTATTTGTTCTTCAGTTGCTTTCCTTACCAGTTTAGTGTTTAACAAAGCCCAAAGCTGACTCCCAATTTCCATAATTGTGGTTTTCTGTACAATATCCAGAGCTTCACTGGCACAATTACACACAGCAAGCAAGGCAGAGAGCAGTGTGTTCTAAAGGGGGAGAGACGGAAGAGTCTGAGGTTAGATCCCAACTGAAGGAGCTGAGGCCCCAGAGATTAGGAGTTACTTATAACTCTTCATAAAAACTCATGTCGGATTTATATTCTGAGACCCAAAGCCATCTTTTTCAGCTACTTTAATACAAATTATTTTATTAGAACTAATTTTCCTTATACACAGAAACATTTGCTTCATTTTCTAAATAAACATTTTTTCCTTTTAGGTTAAAATTTAGTATTAAAATGGAAACAGCACTGCATTTTAATAAATAGGTTTGATACAGACTGTCAGTATGATCAAGCTAATTTATAATGTTCATCAACTAAAAATTCTATTGTTTTTCACATTATGCACCTAGCAATCTTTTAACATTAGATTTTTATTTTGCTGTTGTTTTATAATCGGTCTTTAAAATTCCTAAGCAACACTGCATTCAATAAGGAAATAAAAACCTGAGAAGTACACTTATCTAGAATTTGAAACTAAAAACCACCTTTTCTAGATTCGCTCTCCTTTACATATCGAATGTCTCTCTGGCCAGGAGTGGGGGTGGTTGGGGGACAATGGGAGTAAAGTGAAGGCCACATGTGGGAATGTAATGATTAGTAACAATGCCTGATTAATCCATTATACTTCAACAACAACACTTAAGTTTCAATGATTACCATACAGCTTTTTATATTAAGATTTACCCATTTCCTCCTCCAAATAAGCATGTAAAATGACCTGTTGGAACTAAAGTTTTGGTCAGGGCAAAGATATTCAATTTTAGAAAACAGGTGCATTATTTTACCTAATACAAAAGATTTTTTATCTTCAACTACAAAAATCAGTGCACAATAAATGTAAAACCTGAACAATTTAACCTACTCCTAACTAGGTGGTATAATAGTTTTCTCAAAATAAATGCACATAAAAACTTGTATTTCCTTTGGGATATGTCTATGTTTTAAATTATCTTGATAATTATCATCAGGTGCCATTATATAACAGAGTATCAGAACATTTACACCCAGTGTGGAGATAATAAGCCTTGAGAAAACCCAACCTCCTAGTTTAAAATTGCAAATAGGCGCCTAACACTTTGAATGCCCTGTCCCCATCCCTGTTTTTCTCCACTTACCACAAACTGATATAACATACTTACATATGTATTTATTACTTATTTTACCGTCCACAGCTGAGCTACAATGCAAACTCATGAGAACAGGAATTTTTGTTTCGTTCCCCGATGGCTGGAACAGCGCTTGGCATATAAGAGCACTCAAAAAACATGTTTGTTGGATGAATGAATGAACCAACAAAGGAGGAAATGAAACTAAACTGGAAAATTCAACCACATGTACTACAGTCAATTTTTTCAATTTTAAAAAACCATGTATTTTTTACTTCTCACAGATGAATTTCTTTTATATTTCATTATTTTAAGAGGGAGTATTCTAAATGGAAAGCTACATAAAGGCGCAGAATAGATGTGTGTAAAATGGGGGGTGTGTTTTGTTGAATAGAAGAATATATGTATCGAACAGAAGAATCATGTCTGGGGCGCCTGGGTGGCTCAGTTGGTTAAGCAAGCAAGCCTTTGGCTTAGGTCATGATCAGGGTGCTGGGATCAAGCCCCACACAGGGTTCCTTGCTCAGTGGGGAGCCTGCTTCTCCCTCTGCCTGCTGTTTCCCCTGCCTGTGCTTGCTCTCCACCCACACCATGTCAAATAAATAAAATCTTAAGAAAAAAATCATATCTGCCTAATCTAATGATGTGTCAGCAAAAATACTACAAATAAAATATTTCATAATAGGTTTCATCTTGGTCCAGTATGTCTTTTTTTGTTTTTAAAGATAAGGTTGTTATTTTATTTATTTATTTTATTTATTTTTAAAGATTTTATTTATTTATTTCAGAGAGAGAGAGAATGAGAGATAGAAAGCATGAGAGGGAAGAGGGTCAGAGGGAGAAGCAGACTCCCTGCCGAGCAGGAAGCCCGATGTGGGACTCGATCCCGGGACTCCAGGACCACGACCTGAGCCGAAGGCAGTCGCCTAACCAACTGAGCCACCCAGGCGCCCATGGTCCAGTATGTCTTGAACTACGGTCTCCCTGCCCCCAGTATAATTTAATTTACATCAGTCAAGATAATGGTAAGTTTCTCACAGACCCCTTTACAATGTAGAAATCTGAAAATCCTGCTAGTTTCTAACCTGCGGGCAGAGACCACATGCATCTTATTAACAGCCCATCACTAGTACATTGAGCAGTGCTCAGTAAATAGCTGCTAAATGGATCAAATCCATTAAAACTCTTATTTTACCAGAGATTCAAGTTCTCCCAAAGTCCGACTACTGCTTAGCCATTCCTGACACCGTGCAATCCCAGCTCTGGTGACCTCATGTGCAGCTTGTTTCCTGAGCTCGGCGGGTAATGCCTGGAGGGAAATATACTGCCAGAGAGGCAGATTTTCTGCTGCTTTTGGGGAAAATTTCTGGATAAATTCCACCTGAAATAATTGAAGAAGAGTAACATAAGACAATCTGATGAATGGATGCACAATAGCTAAGTATTAGCTTCCATGTTTTATATTTTTTAAAAGTTTTTAACTGAGTAATAATATCACAAGTACCAGACCAATGTAACTCAAAGGAACATGCATCATTATTTTTGCTGTTGTTGCATGTTTGCAAAATGAAAAACACAGTTTAAGTGGAACGAAATATGAAAACTCTGAGAAATGTTAAAAATAATGCATTTCATTATTAGTCAATCAGCTATTTTATCCTGCTCCTATTATGTTCCTAAGAACTAGTGTGCTTGTGACCTTATTCAGTTAAGTCCAAAGTAATATTCCAAAATACGCCAAAAGACTCATTCGGCTCGCCCTGGCAGCTGTTATCTCAGCTGACTAGAACAGAGGACCTAAAGAAAAAAGCAAAGGTCATCGGTTCGATTTTCCACTGGGCTAGCTGGCTCTGCTCAGACAACACACAGAACCGGTGTCACAAATCTAAGCCACCAGCCCAGAACAGTGTGGCTGGCAAATCCATTCTACCACTGAAATAATTCAAAGCTTTTGCCAAGTTAACAGAAAAACAGCACTGTTTTGTTAAAATGAGGCATCAGCAGACGGACTAAAAACAAAACATAAAAGTTCTAAAAAAAAAAAAAAAAAAAAACCAGTGAAAATGTCAGTTTCCAGTGGAAAAACAGAAAAAATAATAGTGTACTTACTGAATTAAGTATAATTTAGGAAGTATAGTAATGTAATTTTTAAGTAGAAGAATTCAGATTACAATATCCCAAATCCGCTTGATGAATAAAAAATTCCTATGTTAAGAAAAATCCTACTGTATTAAATTTGACGAAGAAACCTTCCTACGTTTTATATACTACATTTATATTCGAATTTTGTTAGCAGAAAATATTTAGCTGTCAAAACAAGGGAGAAATTGTGTGGCTATCTACTGGAATAGCTGTTAGAGCCAGAAAAATGGATCCGTTGATGAGCTATGTGTCTATTATAATAAGCAGCTTTATTCAGGAAACCAAACTGCTTCAGGAAAGCCAAGAGAATTGTTCCAATTGATAAACATCAGTTGAACATGACCTTTCTTTATAATAAAATCCAATGAGTGAATGAACTAGTTCCTTCTCCAAAATAGAAATTATAAATAATTATGCCCTGGACAACATAAAAGGGTAGGCGTTGACAAATTTATGTAGAAAGAGTGATCTACTTACTATTCTGAGTTTGAAAACCCTGGTCTCAACACAATTTTAAATATTTAAAACGGCCAGTGCTGGGGCACCTGGGTGGCTCAATCGTTTAGGCGGCTGCATTCGGCTCAGGTCATGATCCCGGGGTCCTGGGATCGAGCCCCGCGTCGGGCTCCCTGCTCCGCAGGAAGCCTGCTTCTCCCTCTCCCACCGCCTGCCTCTCTGACTACTTGTGCTCTCTATCTCTCTGTCAAATAAATAAATAAAATCTTTAAAAAAATTTAAAAAAAATAAAACGGCCAGTGCTAATAACAGTTCATAAGGAGTGAAGAATAAGTGAATAATCTGAAGAGAATTAGGATTTTTCTCCTTTAAATCGAGAAGAGAGGAAAAATACAACAGTGGGCTTAAAAAGCAAATTATTACAGTACTTTTGACTTTACATAAAAATGGTAGCACAACTATCAGTGTACTTAAACCAGGTATATTAAATCCTTTCCTCTTAGGTAACCCTGTACTTTCGTTTCTAAAACAGAAATATTACCAATAGTTACACACTAAAGAAATAATAGAATATCAATAACTACTCTCTATATTGAAACAGAAACACATTTTAATCTCCCTATTCCCTGGCATTTCCCCCAAATTATTACCACACTTTGGTAGATTAAAACATCACTGTACTGGGATTAACTATTTTCATTTATATTAATGCTGCATCACTGATACAAAAATCTGGGTTTTTGTTTCCCTTTTTAAAAAAAGATACCATCTTGTGTGCAAACGAATAATTATTTCCAGCTTTGCCACTTGCCTCTCCTTTGCCCCAGCCCATGCTCTCTCCCCACACTCCTGCCCCAGCCTCCCCTCCACCTCCCCCCAACCTATAGCCTGCATCGCAAATGCCTCTATCTCCAACAGCTTCCCCTATTCCTACCTGTTCCCACCCTGCAGCTCCCCAGAAATGATCTTCTAAGCTATGAACACCCAACACAACCTGATCTGAGCCAGTCTGGGTGCTCATTACGTACCACCTTTCACTATGAGCACGTTTATAATTTTATAATTTCTACTACAATATATGTTCTTTCTGGTATCATGATATGGTACAGTGGTTTCCAAGTTTTTTATTTTAAACAACAAAACGCTATTAAAAATGAATGAGCGAGCTTTATACATCTAAAGAAGAAAAGCAGATTTCATACGGTTCAAAGGGATAAGGAGGCAGAGCCAATACCCTTCAAACAGAGGAGGCCCCCAAAACAGCTGAAGGCGACACTGGGGCAGTGGGAACTGCAGCTTCTGAACTAAGAGAGATCTGGTTTGGATCCCAGCACAGCCATTATCATGGTGAGTTTGGAGATTTTCTTTTACTGACGTAAGCTGCTGTTTCTTCATCTGTAGATGAACATAAGCCACGTACCCCACAAGGCTGACATAGGAACTCCAAGAACTGAAGTGCCTAGAACACAGCCCAGTCCATACTATTGTCTCAACAAAGGTCCGTTCCCTCCTTTCAAGAGGGATCATGTCTTCAGGAAAAAGGAGAAAGAGCAGAGCCTAGCAGAAGAATGAACACTTGTGCAGTGCTCCTTTTGAGCAGCTTACATTCCAGGTCTCCCCAAGTCTCAGCCCTGCCATCTAAGGAAGGTTAGTATCTCAGTTTTAGGATAAACTAACACCCAAGGACTCCCAAACAAGAATTCAAATTTAGGTATGTCCCTTTAAATTTTAGCACAGTAACTTGACCAGGAAATCAGTATTTGATTAACTGAAGAAAAAATTAAAGAACACCCCTCAAAATTCTATAACTTACATATCTGATAGCCTCAATTATTTGGAAAAACTCAGAAAACTGAGGAGTATCTAAGAGATCCCTAAACATAAACTAGAGTTTATTTATAACAAAGTTTCTAGATTTCACTTAGAGGTCATTCATTCTGAGTTGTATTATTCTAAAAGTTAAAATTTTACAACAACACTGGGAAAAGGATAATTTTATTCTCATTTAATAAATAAGAAAACAGGTTAAAAAGACACTTTTCCTCCCGATCCCACTTCTTTAGGAAGGGCCTCTAAGTTAACAGGGCCTCTATGAAGGCCAGTGTACCAGGAACCAGGGGCAAGAACTTTGAGAGGAGAAAGTTGCTAAAATTTGAAGGGACACAGAGCAGACAACTCTTCCGGAGTTTTGGAGGGGAGAACAACCCTTACATATTTTCTAGAGGGCTGGTAGGTTGGTCTGGTGTGCTTTCAGCATCGGAACCAATTGCAAGGAAGAGGGCTGGGAGGCTGGGATGGTTCCTCTCGTGCCTGGCCAACCTCTCTCGAGCAGAAAAGCAGACATGGACTTGAGGCACTCTCTTCAGAAATAATTCCCAGGGCTCCTGGGTGGCTCAGTCGGTTAATCGACCGACTCTTGATTTCAGCTCAGGACATGATCTCAGGGTTGTGAGATTAGCCCCGTGTCAGACTCTGCACTGGGCATGGAGCCTGCTTGAGATTCTCTCTCTCCCTCTGCCCCTCCTCCCCCTCTGCACACTTGGCTCTCAAATAAATAAATAAAAATAAAAGAAAGAAAGAACTCCCAATATTTACTGAGCACCCTTCTAAGCATGGCTCTATGCTACGTATTTTGCATATATTACCTCTAAGTCCTTACAAAAGTTTTCAAAATAGTTAACACACATCTGTCACTCTGTAGACAGGGAACAGGTTCAGAAACTTTTCTGACATCACAGTATGACAGGATTCAAACCAGAGGATTCAAACCCCCTTCACTAACCTAGTGGTTCCCAAGCTTGCATCCATGTCAGAATCACGTAGGAATTTAACAATAAGACCAAAGGAAAATGACTGGGCCCCTCTGCCAGCCACCATGCTATAGCTACTCTACTCACAGGTAAAGGTCCAGGAACCTGTATTTTTTAAAAAGCTCCTAAAGCAGCTGCCAAGTGACCAACCCAAGGGCTACACTGGGCTACAGAGGTTTCTGTGACCAGAATCTCCTTTATCAGGGCAAAGCTTGTTTTCCTCACAATGGCAAACAACTAATGAGGCTCAACATACTTTCAATTTTCCCCAAAAAGTTCAACTTATTTACTGGAAAAAATAAGAGACATCATTAAGGGCACACATAAATAACATCCTAGCTCTTCAAAATAAGTTAAAAGGGGCAGGGCATATAGAACCTTCTCATGTCAAGTATCTTAAAGGTATTGAGAAACAAGGGGAGAGATACAGTTCAGGAAGAGAATGACTGTAACTTGCAGTAAAGAGAGTGACAAAGACTCTCCAATGACCAAACTTTAGTCAGGCTCTTCTTCCAAAGCCTCTTCTCAACTAGTGTTCCGCATGGGATTGTGTCCATCCTTGGGCCTGCATCATCCAGTTTTAGCAAGAATTCTGCTTGCTGAGTCAATCTAGAAAGCACCCCTCTGTCTTGGTATTTGGTCACCTTGGTCTGTGTTCAGCAAGAATCTTGTCAGTTTAGCAAAAACCACCTCCTTACCCCTGACATTTTCCTCTTAGTAATTTTCATCCACTGACCTACACCTTGCTCCTTCATTGTGAGTCCCTACTAGGCTATGCTATATTCAGACTTGAGCCCAGTTCTACACTGAGGCCTCCTTTCCCCTACAGCAACAATCCCCAGAATAAAACCCACTTTTATCACCTTAACTACTATATGGCTCTGGTTTTTCTTTAACATCAAAATCTAAACCTATCTAAAAGCAATAAGCAAAGCAATCAGTAAGTCAAAAATTTATGGTCAGATCATATCAACATTTAAATGCAGAATAAATGGGGCAGTGGGAAGTCTTCAAAGAGTCTGAATCCATTTCTCAGCAGCTGCTCAAAGACAGTGACTGAGATGATATCCTTGCCTGTTGGGGCGGGGCCATGAAGAAGAAGAGTCGCCTCAATAGTATTGATAGGTTGGTGAGCTGATAACATTCTCCAGGGCAAGATTTTATCTGGGAAAAGACAGGAGAGGAGAGACTGATTTAAAATCATGGCTTTTACAAGCTTTTATATGCTAAAATAAACAGCAGCTCTTTCTGGGACATAAGATTCTAAGTAATTTAGATTTTTTAATTTAGAGCTTTTCTTTAACTTATCTTTCATTAACCTAGATTACTTTTATAATGAGAAAGCAATTCTGACATTGTATTTATAAACAACCCTCTGGAATTTCTATTTTTAATTACCATTTGGATGATAACTTGATATGTTAATCTTCCTACTGAAAGACAATTCATGGAATTTTTTGAAGATCTAAGTACAATATTGCAAAAGTGGATATAACTTTAGATATTAGCTCCATTAAAGATTTAATAAGCTCAATTTTCTGGAGATCAATTCCTACCATAATACACAAGGAGAGCTTTTACTTAATTAAACGAATGCTTTTATTTGAAGAAGATAATCTAACATAAAAATTACTTTGGATCTGTCTTGTGCAAGACATGTTAAGGATTCAGAAGTGGGTACGTGCTCTAGACGATTAGCCATGGAGACTACGTGCCGGCTGTGAGGTTATTACGCACTTCCCTGGCTTTAGTCATTAACGTCTTTAAACAGCAAACTAAGAAATGTATGACATAATAGCTACTCAGAAACGAAAGACACATGGACCCACATGAGATCTTTATCAAAGGCCAGGGACAAAAAAACCGAAAACAACAACATGACCATATCGTATGGAATATACCAAACATCTCAGAATTTAAAAGCAAAGAAAGGTCAACATTGAAAAGATTAAAATAAATCATCACTAAATCATTTTCTCTTTGTAGCCATTCATAAGCATGACTTCTTTCCCCAAAGGCATCAATCACTGTCACATTTAGTCCCTCTCAAATCATTCTGAGACAACAAAATCAAGAGGCAGCTTGTCTAAGTCACTTTAAACAGAGAAAGAAAGAAAAAACAACTCAGTAATCAATATTACAACTCTCTCCTTATTTTCTACTTTGCATTCAATTTTAAATTTACTCTCTATTAACCCAATCTTTCTTATCTAGAACAATTAATAGAACTCTGTAAGATTTCAACAGTATGAAACAATTTCCCCAGTTTGACAGTTTCTGGCACATCTTTTTCAATAGCATCAGCATTAAGACACAGCAAAGAAATTGTCAAAAGAATTTAGCTACCTACTATCTCTCCTTTTGATATTCACATTCTTCAAGATCATCATATCCCTAAAGGAACTGCTTGGAGAGAGAGTGTTTTAGACCTCGTAATTGTACTCACCAGATGAGCCACTACGGTGACATGGTGTGCACAGAGTTCAGCAGTCCCATATCTGTGATATAAAAGAAGATTATCTCTCCGAAATAATTTTTACAAGTGTTCAGAAAAGCAAGGAGATGAGCTTCCAAAAAGCACTAAATATTCTAAGCTGTAATTTCTCCATGGCCAAGGAATACCACAATATACAAAACTACCTAAGCAACAGTTACCTATTGATTTGAACCATAGAAAGAAAGAGGGAGCCTGGTTCTTGATTTAGTGCTATGATACGAAATCAAACCATTTTGGGGAGCTACTAAAGGATTATCAAGACAGAATTTTTCTATAAACTTACAAGTATAACATCATTTACTATCAGTTATTACTATAAATCAATCCAAAAACCAAAAAAAGTACATTGTACCGGGAAAGGAAGCACCATGCATCCATAGCTAACAAAGAGGTGATCATATTAGCACTAAGCACAGCATTCAACAGAGCAACATCCTAATGAAAAACAGAAAGTTCATGATACATTATTATTAATTTTACATTTCTCAAAATAAAACAACAAAATACCATCACAATCCAAATAATAACAGATCCTCAGTGGGAAGGCTCAACTTTCTGAAGGAGTATCTGAAAGAGCCTGTAACACCATTTCCTCCACATTTACTGAGCACCTACTATATATTAAGCATTGTGCTGGGCTATGGAGATTCAAGTGATTTTAAATGTGGTAGCTCAATCATTAGGATCCACAAAAATTCTAGTGCTAGATCTTAACCACTGTAAAATATCTTAAAGGACATTGATCCTTATGTAAATTCTAAGAATTTTTTCCCTACAATTTTCTCAACATCTTTTCTACTTTAATTCCATTTAAAAAAATCAACATTATGCTTAAGATCTATAGGAGATTTGGTGCTACAATCTGCTGTTTACTTCTCCTTTTTATGAAATTGAATCAGGTAAAATCCTAACACTTTTCCTCTTTTCACTCTATCTTTCCATATCTTGCCACCCAAAATGCTTTCTCAAATGTTTTAGCTAGCCATTACATCTGAGTCCTGAGACTCTAGGATTACCATTTCTTAAGATATAACTGAATTAAAAGGTAAAATGTGCAAACTGAGAGAATGACATTCAAAAAGAATACACATTAACTATTCTTTCTTCTGTATATAAATCAAAATTTGGATCAAGCCCCACATCAGGCTCCCCACTCAGCGGGAAGCCTGCTTCTCTGTCTCCCACTCCCCCTGCTTGTGTTCCCTCTCTCGCTCTGTCTCTCTTGTCAAATAAATAAATAAAATCTTTAAAAAAAAATTTTTTTTTTCAATGAAAAGAAAGCATAGGGGTAACCTCAGTTTAGCCAAGCAGGTAACAAACTTACCAGTTCAGGGAACAATGAGGGATGAAAGGAAGCGATAAAAGTACACAGATGAACACAAATATGCTGATACAAGGTGACAGCAACTTCCACTTGCCCTTTACTCTTTACTCCTTGTAAATGAATAGGCAGAGAGAGTTCACCAGCACACTGCTCAAAACTGCAGAAAACGGCTTTGAATAGAGATACCCTGCAGGGAAATGGAGAACACTGAACCCAACATTGTTCACACTTAACATTTAGAAGGTATAATAATAATATGGCATATGGAGGGTTATTTTCCCAAAGCAAAATGTCTCAAGAGGTATATATCAACGACAGTTTCCAATATGTGTGAATATGTAACCATAAAAATAAAATATAGTCACTGTTAAGAGAAATTCTTCAAGGAGAATTTTCCTGTACCTTTTTTTTTTTATCATTTACCAAGTGTTTATCATAGTACTGAACTACACAAAGACAAAATTCACAAAGGAACCTGAAATTTAAATATATATTAGGTATTATACAGAAAATAGAAAATAGGTGTAAGTCAGATAGAGAGGGGTCACTTTAAGATTAAAATCGTTTAAGAAATCTTCATAGAGAATTTAAATAACGAATTAGAAATCGGCAAAATATAAACAGGCAAAGATGACAAAGCATGAGAAGAAGGCAGGTGTGAACAGCCAGTCTGACCAAAGTGAGGCGTGTGTGCAGAAAACGAGCACACAAGTGACAGGACGAGGAGCAACACTGGACAGCAGTGGCAGAGGGACGGACTTGGAGCGCAGAGCTGGGCCGGCTGGCATTGGGCTTGCATGTCTGAGCAGGGTGGGGCAGGAGCTCACGGCTGGGCTCCAGGAGATGACCTCTTATCGCACACAGAAGGCGCTCAAGTAAAGGGTGAATGCTACAGCCCAGCAATCACGCATGCAGTAAGATGCTGTAGACTGGTAGTGGTGAGGAAAATGAATACGAGTGAAATTTCCCAGGAGAAAACTTACAGAATCCAGCATTCTATTTATCAGAGCTTATCTTGAAATGTTAGTAAATACATCTACCCTATTATACTCAACATTTGTAACACAAAGTCTTAGGCAAAAGCTTCTAAAACACTGAACAAAATTAAAATATTTTTAGCATCTGTTACAGATTTATATAATTTTTATCTATATTTATAAAGTAACAATAAATATGAGGTCTACACAGGAATTAACTAGAATATCTGATGTAACCAAAAACTTAAATTTCAAGATCATTCCAAATGACAGGGCATCCTAAACCATCTATAAGACGACTGGATGGAAACACCACCACGTGTGCTACCTGGTTGTAGCTTCCGAGAGCCGGCTCTCTGTGCACCACAGGGCCTGCACATCCTCAGGCTGAGACGGCAGCTTATCCATGATGACAATCAGCAGAAGACACTGTGGGAACTGTAGTTCACATGGCAGCTCTTACAGGTAACAAAAACATATTCATTACGTTACAACAACTTGGTAAAAATATACTCTCCATATTTTCAACAGAAATCTGATTGTGATATGTAAAGAAGTCAGAGGCATAACTGTTTTCTTGGAATGTATTTTTCATTTAAAGAAAAGTAGAAGGAATTTTAAATAAAATCTTTAAAAAGGATAAGTAAGGGAAATAACCCTGTCTTAGCAAGTCATAATTATTAGATGATTTAAAATTAAATCTGTTTTGAAGCTTACCTAATTTACCATCCAAAACCACTTGCATGAAAGGTTGGAATGTGAGAAGCTGACTGATGAGTGGATCCAGTGTAACTAGGAAAGTGCCCGCTATTTCCTCCTGTTGTGCTTTAGAGATCCTGGCAGCATACAGACTTGGAGGAAACTTGCTGGAAAGAGAGGGAAAAAATTCATCCATTAACAGGTATCTTCTAATTTTAGGTAGACTGATGTTCTTCCAAAAGTGAAAATATGTAAAAAATACATAGCATGTATTTTATAAAACAAAATTCAAAGTACTAAATTGAGACCACATTATATGAAGACCTCCAAACTAAATAACATGACTATAATTCCACAAAATTAAAAGTTTATAATCTTAGAGAAATCTTTGATATTGTTTTGATGTATTTTAATACCATTTTGACAGTAGTGTACTTAAAAAAAGACCATGAAGGGGCGCCGCCTGGGTGGCTCAGTCGGTTAAGTGTCCGACTCTTGATTTCGGCTCAGGTCATGATCTCAGGGTCCTGGGATCAAATCCCATGTTGGGCTCCATACTCAGCAGAGAGTCTGCTGGAGATTTTCTCTCTCTCCCTCTGCCCCTCCACCTGCTTTCTCTCTCTCTAAAATAAAAATGAATAAATCTTAAAAAAAGAAAAAGACCATGAAAATATGAATATCTAAAAAACCAGTAAAAACATTATATATAGAAAGATATTTCTGATAAATTCTGGCTCAGTCGCTTCTATCAGAAGTTGTTTTAAAATAAAGCAGAATGCTGAATTTACTATGAATTAATGCTCAGAAACAAGGGCTTTGCAAGAATTAAACTGTATACTAGTCCTGAAGGAAGATGCAAAGACTTTTTCGTGGAAGATGTCTCATAGAGTTGAAACGAAACTTTAGTCAAACCTATGTGAAGTAAGTAAGATGTGTGTATTTGGTACTTTTTGCCATGTTATTTTAATTGAGAATATTTAATTTGTTATTTAACCTGAGGATACCTGAGCAAAGCCTGTCTAGCAAGGAATAATAGCATTTAAAGGGATGCACTTAAGAGAAACACTTGAGGCCTTTGTAGTGTGATGGAAAAAGCAACAGTCTGTCAGTTATTAGTTGCGTGACAGTGGTTCATTCCTTTGACCTCCTTGAGTCTTCATTTGTGATGTTGATTCAGAGTTGCTGTAAGGATTAAGTTATAAGTAAGGTAAAAGATTTATATAAATAAAATACAGGTAATGAGACTCCACAGACTTGAACTACAGCTACTAAGCATCAAAGCAAGTATTAGTTTTTCAATCAAATGGTGTACTTTTAATTTAGGTGACAAGTGTTTATTAAATGCCTGTGTCTACGTGCCATGCGCTGTTCCAGAAGCAGGTAATAAAGTAGTAAACAGAATGTACAAGGTCACTGCCTTTATAAAGTTCACATGCTAATGAAGGGGGGCAGTTAGCAAATAAGTAAGCAAGTAAGACCGTAATATAACAGATGTTAGTAAGTGCCATGGAGAAAAAAATAAAACAAGGTTAAGGTGGACAAGAAATTCTACTGAATTCTGTTTGAATACTGAATCATTTGTGAGTTTGTACAGAGAAGTTCCATGATCTCATTGATGTCTTATCACTCACTTTGACTATCGTATGGCCAATAGACTAGAGAAAGGCAAGGGAGGAGGCAGACAGTGGGTAGGATGCTCTCTGTGGAAACCTAGGCAAGAACACAGTAGTGGACAGCATCAGATGTGAGCAGTTCTGGTGATGAGAACTGGCTGTGTTGGGTATGCCTACACACCAAACACACACTGAATATGTCTATTTATACTGGAGGTGATACTGATGATTTGCTAATGGATGGCATGTGGATACAAGAACAAGGAAAATACATCAGAGATGATGGTAAGGTTTTTAGCCTGATCAATCTGAAGAATGGAGCTGCCATTTATTTATTTGGGGGGAAAGGGGAAGAGGGAGAGGGAGAGAGGTTCTCAAGGAGACTCCTCACTGAACACAGAGCCCAATGTGGGGCTCGATCTCACAATCCTGAGATCATGACCTAAGCCGAAACCAAGAGTCAGATGCTTAACCAACTGAGCCACCCACGTGCCTGGAGTTACCATTTAAACTGAAATGAGGATGCTACTAGGGAAGCAGATTTTGTGGTGGGGGGGTGGCGATGGGATGGGTGGGAATCAAGAGTTCGGTCTGGGTGAATATCAGTGCAGACACCCTGACTGGCAGAATTAGACATTAAAGGGGGAGACGAATTTAACATCGTGAGACAAAATGACCAGAAAGAGAGATCAATGAGGCCTGCGGACTAGCCACTGAGGCACACCCAACTTCAGCTGGGGAGACAAGGAACCTGCTAAGGAGAAGCAGCCAGTGAGGTTAGAAGAGAATAAAAGGGAGAGGTATCCTAGAAGCCAATGGAAGAAAGAGTTCAAGAGGAAGGGTCAAATGCTGGCAGACAGGTTACATAAGATGAGGCTGAAAACCAACCACTGGATACAGCAATGTGGATGTCACTGATGACCTTGACAAGAGCTGTTTTGGTGAAGTGGTGGAATGGAAAGCCTGATTAGAATGGTCTCAAGAAAAAAAAGTACGGCCAGTGGTAAGCCAGACGACTCCTAGGAGTTTTGTTGTAAACAGAGGCAGAGGAATGGGAAGGCATTTGGACGAGGATATGGAACTGAGAGGTGTTGTTTTACATTCTTACGATGGGAAAGGTAATAGCATGCCGCTATACTAATGAGAAAGACCCCCGTAGGGAGGGAAGATTGGTGATGAAAGAGGGAAAGGGAATGACTGCTAGAGCAAGGTCCCTAAGCACCTGAGGGCAGATGAACCAATGCACCCACAGAGGCCGGCCTCAGGCAGGCGCCCAGGGAGCTCATTCACGGGAACAGGGAACACACGGACCAAGACACAGGTAGAACAGTCAACGTGTGGCAGAGGTCATGCTTCCATTTTTCTCAGTGACATACACAGTGAGGACATGAACTGACAATGGGGCACGGGAAGCAGGTGTTAGAGATGTGGGAAGTTGAAGGAGGGAGAGGTATGGAAAAAGTTGTCTAGGAGACTAGAGAGGACTGCTGGACAAATGAGAAGACAGAGTATTTTAGTGTCAATTGAGGGCTCCTTGGAGGTTAACTGTCAATTTCACATATCATTAGCCCCTATCTAAATTAGGACACTTTTCTGTAATTCGTTTTTTTCTGAGATGGAGTTAACTACTACTCGACTTAAATCTCATATAAGTAAAATAAAAAGTTACAAAGATAAAAAAATATATCTATGTATATATAACCTCTTTTTTTTTTTTTGGCCTTTGGTATTTATCACCATACCAATTATTCATCACTCAGGTATAAGGTACTAGTTAAGAATACAAAGATAAGTAAAACTCATACGGAATCTACTCTTTAAAAGCTTCCATCTCCAATTATTTTAAGCAGATAAAAATTTACTAAGACAGTAAAAAAATTACTCTCATGTTTTATTTTAAATGGCATAAACTTAACCTTTGCATGGTTCAAATGGCACTGTTACATTTTAATAATAATGGCATTCTTCTTACCTGTGTATCTGAAGGTAAAGCTGGTGCAATGTAGAGCAAGAATCAGAGAGTAAAGGAAGAAATTCCTAAAATAAAACAACTCTATTCATTCTTTGTATGCACTATGCTTTTCTAACCCATATTCTCTCACAAAGGCATGCAAAAGAAAATAAAATCCTGGATATACCACGAAAAAAAAAAAAAGGTTTTTGCATGAGAATAAAAAGGAGGATAAGGCTAAGCACCTAATTTGCAGCTAAAACTATCACCACAACCACAATTAACAGCTATCACGTACTGAGTACCTACTAAGTGCTCAGTAGACATGTAGCAAATAACCTTAGGTATATCACTTTATTTCATTTTAGCCCTCTCAAAAATCTTATGACATATTATTATCCCCATTTCACAGAATAGAAAGCTAAAGAATCAAGTAACTTGATCAAGTCACATAGCAAAAAACCGGTAAGGCTAGGATTCAAGTACAGCTGTGACTCCTCCATTATGGCTAGGCTATCTCTTAGGAAGTAAAATAAACAGTTCTTATTGTATTATAGGATATAGAAAAAAGCTGATGATTAACTTTTAAAAATCCAAGATTCCTCTGATAGAAAAGGACTGATTTAAAATGGCATAATTAGGCGTAATTTTGCCTCCTACACACCAAACAAATGGGTATGGGTATGGTAACTCCCCATCAAGTGCCATTGGTGCCAGGACCCTCCCACCAACGGGCCTCTGCCACTGACTTACAGGTCCTGCAAGCGCAGGAAGCTAGGGTCAGAGCAGCCAACTATGTAAGTGGCGGCTGCCCAGCAGGACCCATTCGGGAGCACCCCGAATAGGCTGGCAATGTGTCAGCAGTCAGTGTGCCTGCCACGTAATTTTGACTATAATAAAGTCATTGGAGATCCTTATCTTTTCCTCCAAAAGAAGGAAGAAAGGTTAAAGATAAATTCAACAGGGACAGAGTTTTTTTTTTTTAGTCACCAATATGTATTACTAATGATATTTCTTTGGCTGTTACAAGCATTCTCTGCTTTTCTCTCCAAATAATCTGCCTTGACAACTTATCTACTCTATTCATATATCTTCAATTATCACTGCTATCCTGATGACTCCCCAATATGCAAGTCTTCTTAAAATTAGTATACAATCTGAAACCTTTGGACATTTCAACTATAATAATTAAAAAATTTAAAGATATGGTAGAAGTAATTTATAAACAGTATTCAAAGTCAAACTGAATTACCATCTGAAAATTGACTTGTGCTTATATAGAAGTAATTTTATTTATATTTATTTATATTTATAAAATAAAATTATTTATACTTAAAGAAATAATTTTTCCAGAGAATTTCATAAAAATAACATGATGATAGCAACTTAAATATTTAAATGCTCAACATTTAATATTTAAAAAGAAGCCTATAAAATATATTCTTCACAAAATAACTTCAAAAGATTGTTTTTGGCAGTAATGACAAAAGCAGGACAATTTATAACTTATTGTGGATCTCACATTTACACATTATAAAAAATAAGCCTTACCTTGGTATAGTGCAAAAGAGAGTTGGCAAAGAAACGACACAATTTGAGTGTTTTCTGAAATAATCTATAGTCAGCATTATCCTGTTCCAAAAAAGGAAGAAAGCATAATAAATAAGAATATGAAATCTGCTAAACTTGTAAATGAGACAATATTTTCTAAAAAGATCTCTTAATAAAGAGTAAAAACATTTTCCAAGCAAACATAATTCTTCTCTGAATTGTTGTTACAAGCAACACAAACACTAAATGACAGAGATGTTTCAAAAAATTAAACTCTATTGAAAAGAAATTTTAAGTTATAAAGCAAAAGAGGTAGGTGATCATTCCTGGTTGATCTGAAAGTTAGAGAAATTTAAATACCTTATTGCTCTTTGCAATATGGAGACCAACAGACAGTCAAAAGAAAAAGTCTCAAATCAATACAAGAATGAGATATGAAAGAAAACAGGGAAAAGGTAGTATGAGAAGGCAGTTCACAGAAAATACAAATTGTCAATAAACTAATATTGAAAAAATTCAAATTACAACCTAATTACTTATCTTTTGAGGGAAAAGGGGGGGATGGCTTTTTGATTAGCAAATATGAAAACTGGTAATATCCCAAAGTAGCTGAAGAAGTGGGGTAACAGGCACTTGGTTTTACCATTCCTGGGAGCTGAAGATAATATACTCCTTGCATTATTTTTTCTTTAAATTTTTTATTGTTATGTTAATCACCATACATCATTAGTTTTTGATGTAGTGTTCCATGATTCATTGTTTGTGCATAACACCCAGTGCTCCACGCAGAACGTGCCCTCTTTAATACCCATCACCAGGCTAACCCATCCCCCCACCCCCCTCCCCTCTAGAAACCTCAGTTTGTTTTTCAGAGTCCATCGTCTCTCATGGTTTGTCTCTGTCTCCGATTTGCACCCCTTCATTCTTCCGCTCCTGCTTTTTTTTTTAACATATATTGCATTATTTGTTTCAGAGGTACAGATCTGTGATTCAACAGTCTTGCACAATTCACAGCGCTCACCATAGCACATACCATCCCCAATGTCTATCACTCAGCCACTCCATCCCTCCCACCCCCCACCACTCCAGCAACCCTCAGTTTGTTTCCTGAGATTAAGAATTCCTCATATATCAGTGAGGTCATATGATACATGTCTTTCTCTGATTGACTTATTTCACTCAGCATAACACCCTCCAGTTCCATCCACGTCATCTTGCATTATTATTAAAAACTAAAGTGTTGAATCCCCTTGATCCAGGAGCAGTTCCACTTCTGGAAATATACACTATAGAAATACTAGCTAGCACAGAAATGCAATGCAACTATTTGGATAAACTATTTTTATATAGTGAAAACTGAAATGAACAAAATATCTGTCAACAAATTCAAGGTATTTTCATAAACTGTAATCACAACAGAACTATTAAAAATTTAAAAAAATAAATAAGTAAAAGTGTGTGTTGTGTTAATATTTGCTTCCTAACCCCACAAAAATAAGTCAAAACTTTACCCGTGGCTCTCTCTAGAAAATAAAAGTAGGATTTCACTTTCCATGTTAAATATTTCTGTAATGTGTGAGGGTTTTGTGAGTATGTATTACATTTGTAAACTGATAAAACAGTGGCTGTGTGTATGCAGAGGAGGTAGAGATTGGAGTCATCCTACCTGGATTGAAATCCCGGCCCTACTACAACTACTACGTACCTTGGGAAAGTTATTAAACCTCTCTGTAAGATTGCAATGTGTGGCTTATACTACAGTTTATTGTGAGGTTTAAAGTATCCGACACTTAGGCACCTAAACTCAATAAATATGGGTTGTTTCTTCACTCCAATATGTTAATACACACTATAATCCAAAAAGCTTAAATTAGTACCATAAAATTAAGTCAAATAAATACCTTACTGTCTTTAATTAGGAGAATAATTTCATATGAAATAACATATCTTAGCTTTAATGTTAACTATGATTTCTTTCCAATATAGCAAAATCTTAAATAAACCAATCAAAACAGAACTGGATGATCCATTAATTAAATATGACCCTTCATTTTGACCTTTATTAACAATATTTGGAAATAGTTAATTTCCTCACCAGAAATAGGTTAGATGAAAATTCACCTTCTCTGATAATAATAAACATGAATTTTCTTATAGAGTGCTATAGAAGCTTAAAAGTACAGAGTTTAAGATGAATCTACACTGACCATATAATATACTCAATAAGAAATCTTAGGCTTAGATGTCATATCACAAGAAATCTTCCCTGACTTCATGAATGGGTTCCTACCTTTACTCCCATTAGCCAATATCCAGTTCTCCAAAGATCACACCATTCTCTAACTACCTGTTTATTTTTCTCCCAGCCTAGACTGTAAATGGTTGAGGTCAGAAAATCTGACTTACACAGAATAAGAACTCTGGAAATGCTTATTAAGTGAATGGCTCATTCATAATGGTTCATTCAAGGGAAAATTGCACAAGGTTTGGTTGAAGGATCTAGTTTTACTTCATTACTAAGCATACTGATTAAATCCTGAGCTTTTATTTTGACATTTTCAAAAATCAAGTGTATAATTTATAATCCCATCTTGATATACTGAATAATTTAAAAGAGAAAGTATGTAGGGGCACCTGGGTGGTTCAGTCAGTTAAGCGTCTGCCTTTGGTTTGGGTCATGATCTGGGGGTACTGGGATTGAGCCCCACATCCGGCTCTCTGCTAAGCAGGGAGCCTGCTTCTCCCTCTCCCTCTCAATGCATGTGCTCTCTCTCAAATAAATCTTTTAAAAAAATTTATATTTATATATTTATATTTATAATAAGCTATATATTTATGTAGAAAAATATGTTTATTTTCTAAATAGCAATTTCTACAAGCATCATATGAACAAAGGTAGCAATTACAGTGGAAATTAAATTTATATTAATTGCCTTACAAATAAATTTCCCTTTTTTTTTAAGATTTTATTTATTTATCGGACAGAGAGAGAGAGACAGCAAGAGAAGGAATACAAGCAGGAGTAGTAGGAGGGAGAAGCAGGCTTCCCGCTGAGCAGGGAGCCCGATGTGGGGTTCGATCCCAGGACTCTGGGATCATGACCTGAGCCGAAGGCAGACATTTAACCGACTGAGCCACCCAGGCACCCCAAATTTCCCTATCTTTATAGAAAAACTAAATCATTGGTGGTTAAAAAACTGTATGTTAAAAAACCTAATACAATATTCTCTTTTTGAAACCAGTTTCAAAACTTAATAGAGAATACATGTCAATCTCATAGGTTGAAATGTATCTCTCAAAAAGATATGTTACAGTCTTAATCCCCAGTACCTCAGAATGTGACTTTATTTGGAAATAGGGTCATCACAGATATAATTATTTAGGTAGCAGCTAGACTGGAGTAGGTATACCCTCATTTCAGTACAACTGGTGTCCTTATAAGATGATGGGAAGATGCAGGGAGAGAACAGCACATGATGATGGAGGCAGAGAATGGAGTTCTCCAGCTGTAAGCCAAGGGATGCCAGGGACACCAGAAACTAACAGAATGGCATGGAGGAGACTCTACCCTACAACTTTAAAAGAACATGGTCCTCCTGAGACATTGCGGATTTCTCTCCTCTAAACTGTGGGAGAATAAATTCTGTTTTAAGGCACTCAGTTTGTGGTAATTTCTTATGGCAGCCCTAGGAACCTAATACAGGGACTGATACATCTGTATGCTTTCATACTTAGCATATTAGCTATTAAATCTGGTGGTTTTATTTTGATGTGGTTTTTTTAAATAATTTTTTATTGTTATGTTAATCACCATACATTACATCATTAGTTTTTGATGTAGTGTTCCATGATTCATTGTTTGTGCATAACACCCAGTGCTCCACACAGAATGTGCCCTCTTTAATACCCATCACCAGGCTAAACCATCCCCCCACCCCCTCCCCTCTAGAACCCTGTTTGTTTTTCAGAGTCCATCGTCTCTCATGGTTCATCTCCCCCTCCGACTTACTCTGTACTTCTGAAACAAATAATGCAATATATGTTAAGAAAAAAAAAAAAGAAGAAGAAGATAGCAGGAGGGGAAGAGTGAAGGGGAGTATTTTGATGTTTTTGAAAACTGCTTGGAAGACTTAAAAAAATGGTTTCATTCTATGGATAAAGAAGATGTGGTATATATACACAATGGAATATTATGCAGCCATCAAAAGGAATGAGATCTTGCCATTTGCAACAACGTGGATGGAACTGGAGGGTGTTATGCTGAGTGAAATAAGTCAATCAGAGAAAGACATGTATCACATGACCTCACTGATATGAGGAATTCTTAATCTCAGGAAAGAAACTGAGTGTTACTGGAGTGGTTGGGGGTGGGAGGGATGGGGTGGCTGGGTGATAGACATTGGGGAGGGTATGTGCTACGGTGAGCACTGTGAATTGTGCAAGACTGTTGAATCACAGTTCTGTACTTCTGAAACAAATAACGCAACATATTTTAAGAAAAAAGAAAAAGAAGAAGATAACAGGAGAGGAAGAAAAGGGGAGTATGTCAGAGGGGGAGACGAACCATGAGAGATGATGGACTCTGAAAAACAAACTGAGGGTTCTAGAGGGGAGGGGGGTAGGTGGATGGGTTAGCCTGGTGATGGGTATTGAGGAGGGCACGTTCTGCATGGAGCACTGGGTGTTATGCACAAACAATGAATCATGGAACACTGCACCAAAAACTAATGATGTAATATATGGTGATTAACATAACAATAAAAAAATTAAAAAAAATGGTTTCATTCCTCAATAAATATCAATAGTGAACAGCAGAGGGCGCTATGACTCAGAATTTAGAGTTCAGAAAGGAACAGACCATCTCAAAACTCCATTTTAGGCAACGGACTGTGAATAGTGCTACTCACTTTACCAGTCCCAAATTTTCACAGGGAAAAACATGAAACAGGAAAGTTCATAATGGACAGTTAGGAAAGCTTATAATGTAAATTCTTTGATTTCTGCATACAAGCGGTTTATATAAACTGAACTTTGTGTACAAATAGCCACCCTGGTCAGGCACCCTCAGGACTTCTCCTTTCTCTTGCACTATACTGTTGCTTGGGCTTGCCCATGTGTCTCCTGTCCAAACCTCTTCTAATCTTACTCTCCCAGCCACAACACAAGATACTCAACCAAATGCCTCCTCCTTCCAGGAGGGTGAGGGGACTGGCAAGGGGACCAATGGAAGGAAGTGGTGGTGGAAGAGAAAGGATGTAAGAGGTAAGAGAAAAAGAAGAGAAACAAGAAGGAAAAGGTCAGCCCCTTCCTAAAGCTACTCCTCAGTTCCTTTTTACCCACTTCAGAACTGCTTTTCAAACTTCCATCCTCCCCATGGATCAGTCCTTCCAGATCAGCTCTGCCCCAGGAGTTGCAACCAGTCTTTAGGAAAGGGAGGAACGCTTACACATCCACCCCCCAGCTGCTGGGTGGGGAAGAGCCCAGGTACAAAGGAATTGCCTGTAGCTGCTAGCAAGTCCACAATGGGAAGGGAGGTTACTGTTACTTTACGGGAGAAATATTTCACTCATTTCCCATTGAAATTATTACATACAACTCTTAGGTCCTGAGTACTATTAATGCTATAATTTAGAGCCATTATGAGTTAAATAAAACTTAAAGGGCTAGTCTGAGAACAAAAGGCACTATGTATAAAATTGTTATAGGGAAATGAACTATTAATTCCCAATAAACTTGTTATAAATTTTTATAATACGTTTCATAAATGGGATGCCAATTCAACACTATAACTTTTTGAAATCAAAATAAATGTAAGTAAGTGCGCATCAATTTGAGAACACTGATACATACACACAGTTACATATAACATCACTACAGGTTGCAACAGATTGGTGAAGAACAGGCCAACTGTGGCTATATTAGACAACCTTAGACAAATAAAGGACTAAGGAGTTAGATTTTTGACATAGGGTAGAAAAGAATGAAAGGATTCTGAGGAGAATGCTTCATAAACATGCCCCCTTACATAAAAGGGGGGTGGGCAGAAACAGCTAGTTTCTAGAGGGAATAAGAGCAGGTAGGAGTCTAATGCAATGTTTGGGGTGAAAAGTATGGGCTGTAAATAATCCTAGATTGAAAAAACAACAACAAAAAATTAGAACCCTTTTAGGTAAACTGATCCACAGATTCAAATGAGATTTAGTAACTGCTAAATGCATAAAGAGCTATTGTCCAATGTGCTATTCGACTATACTTTACCTGTGCATCTGACTGTGTCATCTGCTCAGCTAACTGTAAACAAGAATGGAAGGAAAAAAGAATGTCTTCACACAAGCTGGTGATTATATCTCTGTGTTTCAGCTGACTCCTTATAACCGACTGGTGCTTAAGGCTCTGCCTAAATGAATAAAAAGAATACAATCACAAGTAACACATCAAGTAACATAGGACCATAAAAATATGACTTGAAGTAACATGTAAAAATCACAATGCATCATATATATTAGACATGACATAATCAAGATGTGCTGATGGTACCTCTGAAGCTGTCATGTTACCTTATTAAGTGGCTAATTTTTTACTTCTCCTTATAAAATATTAATTGAACTCTTACTAACGTTCCAGGTATTCTGCTAGGCCCTAGGGATGGAGAAGTGAAAGAAGTCACACTCTCTGCTTTGTCTGCATGGAACTTCTGGTCTAGTACAAGAGAGAACATTAAATAATTTTAAGAATAATTAATTACAGTTGTAATAAATGCTAAGCTAGAAAAGTCCAGGATGCTACAGTAGAGAGATCTAAAATAACTTGTTCTCAGGGTAAGAATATCAAAGAACGCTATCATGACGATGTAACCCTTCAGCTGAGAACTGAAAGATAAGCAGGAGTCAGCAAGGTGTAGAGTATGGAGAAGAGCATCCCGGGAAGAGGGAAAGAGTAGTGAGAAGACCCTGGGATAGGAGTTTGAGGAAATAAGACCAGGGAGAGCAGCAGAAATGCGCTGGTGAAGAAGGCAGAGGCCAGAGAGGATTAGGTTGTAACTCTTAGTAAAATGGGATGGATTTTTTTTTTTTTAAAGATTTTATTTATTTATTTGACAGAGAGAGACACAGCGAGAGAGGGAGCACAAGCAGGGGGAGTGGGAGAGGGAGAAGCAGGCTTCCCGTGGAGCAGGGAGCCCAATGTGGGGCTCGATCTCAGGACCCTGGGATCATGACCTGAGCCGAAGGCAGACGCTTAATGGCTGAGCCACCCAGGCGCCCCTTGGGATGGATTTTAAGCAGTAGAGTGACATGCTCTAACTGACATTTTCAAAAGATCAGACTGAACACTGACTAGCAAATGAATTGGAAGAGGACAAGAATAGAACACATTCAATGGTAATGATGGTGATGTGGTAATTCATTGGGCACTCACTACATGCCATGCAGAGTTCTTAGCATTTCATATCGATAAACTCAATTAATTCTCACTATAAACCCACCAAGAGGCATGTGGGTGGCTCAATTGGTTAAGAGTCTGCCTTTGGCTCAGATCATGATCCCGGGGTCCTGGGACTGAGTCCTGCATTGGGCTCCCTGCTCAGCGGGGAATCTGCTTCTCCCTCTCTCTCTGCCCCTTCCCCCTGCTTGTGCTCTCTCTCTCAAATAAATAAAATCTTTTTAAAAAAATAAATAAAATAAACCCACCTAGAAAGTGCTATTTTAATTACTCCCATTTTTGGATAAGCAAATTAAGGTTGAGGGAAGATAACCAAATTTCCCAAGTGTTCAGGAAGAGTAAATGATTTCAAAATGGATTCAAGCACATGCAGAATGGCTCTGGGTTGACATTTTTAACCACTGCACTATTACTTTTTGACAAGTTAATGATCTCCTGGTGGTGCAAGAAAAGCACCCAAGACCTAAAAATATTACATTGACCTTTGATTTTTATGCATGTGTATAAAGTAGAGGTTCTCAGCCATTTTTACATCTCAAATCTACCCCTTCCCACCCCCAGGAATCTGATGAGCACTATGGGCACTCTCCCTGGCAACCTTTCATAATGCTCTAGCTAAAATTACTTTATAAATGGAATTAAACTTGAACAACTCAATGGCATATAATAAAGGGATTATATTCAGCTCTAAGTATAATGATTAATTTATCTAAGCCCGGAAATAAACACCTGATGGGTTAAATAACAGTAGCAGTAGGCAAGTGGTTAAGGCCAATGGCCCATTATTTCAAAAGTACTAGTGGGAGGCAAACCATAAGAGACTAACTCTAGGGAACAAACTGAGGGTTGCTGGAGGCGAGGTGGGTAAGGGATGGGCTAAATGGGTGATGGGCATTAAGGAGGGCACTTGTTATGAGCACTGGGCATCATGCAAGTGATGAATCACTAAATTCTACCCCTGAAACGAATAATACACTATATGTTAACTGACCTGATTTTAAATAATATCTTGAAAAAGAAAAAAAAAGTATTAGTAACAAAGTAGAGCTTCTTTTTTAAATTTTAGAAGCAGCAGAGTAAAGAGGTCCAATTTGGTTTAGGAGCTACATGTACAATATCTGGATTAATCAGCAGCAGTGTGAGGAAACATTATTTATACACACCCATACAAAATGTTTTAAATGCAATCTAAAAAACTTATGAATAATTTAGATTTTGGATATGGAAAATATATTACAAAAAGTAAAAAAGCAAAGGAAAAAAACTTACTTAATTATAAATTTCCAAGTATTGGCATGAAACGCATGGTCCATACCGGAAATAACAGAGCAGATATCCAACAATGAATGAATAACTACAAAAAAAGATAACAGAACTCTTAGGACATTCAAATGTCATATGGGGTGAGTTTCTCCTATATTTAAAATTATCTACTGATCAATTTTGACATTTATTAAAATAGGTAATGCAGTTAGAAAAAAATCTTTCAAAATAATTTTTAAAAAATAAGTGTCATACTTTTGATTTATGGTTTTTACAAATTACAGAAAATTAATTTTTGATGTTTACACCTACCTAAATAAAACTAAATGACCTAAATAAACTAAAATGTTCAGTAGAATAAAAGTTGTACCCTATTATAATTGAAATATTCTATAGATATTCTAATCCAAAATGACAAAATAAGCTGCAAAGGAAAGAATACCAAACAAGGAAGAATTATAGCAAATTGGCACAGTATTTATGAAAGGCTTCTACTCTTTCATTTTATTTGTAAAAATGGCCAGTGACTTCCCTTTCTGTGTCCACACTCCTGGGCAGTTCCCTTCCACATTGATATGGGGCTTAGCTATATGACTTGCTTTGGTCAACAGGATAATAATAACTATAAGGCCAGTAAAGACTTAAAAAGTGCTTGCACACTGGGGCTTGTCCTCTCCTGATGATGACCCTGAGGCCGCCATCAGGTGACCGAGCCCAGGCTAGCCTCCTGGATGATGTGCCACACATGGCCAGCTCAGTGCTTCTGCCTCTGCCAACAGCCAGATGTGATGAGGTCACTGACTGCAAAAACACGAGTGAACGAGCCAGTTGTACCATGGGGAGCAGAGAAAGCTGTCCCAGCTGAGCCCAGCCTAAACTGCTGACTCAACAGAATCATGAATAAATAAAGCAGTAGGTGTTTTAACCTAATAGATTTTGGGGTAGTTTTTTACAGAGCAACAGGTACCTGATACACTGCACAAAACAAACTTACCTCTTTATACAGAAGCTATAAATGAAATTTTTGTCCTTATACATTACTGTTTTTCAAACTCTGGGTTATAATGCATTGTGAGTGATAAAATTATGAAGTAGCAATCAGCAATTCTTTAAAAATGAAACAGAATATAATGGAGTACATTACATATAAAATAGGTATTATTTTACATATAATAAATAAATGTATATATTACATAGTAAATACACGTTCATGAACATACACATACATATGCAACTATATGTGCTCTAGAAAGAAATGCAAACTTCATTTCTTACTGAATTACGGTTTAAAAACTCTGAAAGCTACTGCCTCAGTATCTGGACTACTTTAGAAGGTATAAAGTTGCATGACTTTTTTTGTTAATCACTGTGGAAAAATCATGTATGGTGAACTTTAACTGAATATACAAATCTATGTTAAGGCATCACATATCAATTTTATAAATTCTAAAATTTAGAAGATTAAGAATTTATCAGGTAGGATTTAAATTTTTTTATACATAATGAGTAAAATACCACAAAGCATTAGAAACAATGTTGGGTTCAATAATTTAATGGATATACAGTTTAGTAAACATATGTCACATACTAAGTAGGAAGTTTTCTCACTTACCTATTACCATATTCAAAATATCATCATTTTCATCTACTAAAGGGTCCATGCAAACCATATCCAGTAGTTCCATTAGCTGCTTTTGAAGAGAATAGGCCTCCTTGAAAAGAGCCTGGAGAAGGTCTGAAACTAGGTGTAAATGCCCAGAATAGACAGATTCACTATCCTGATCACAAATAAAAATGAGAGAAATAGCAAATCATAAAAAAGATCAAGAGACAAATTTACTTTAACTCATTCCATCAAAGCTCGTAACTTCAGTGCTTTCTACTGAATCACATATTTACTCATTAAACAAATGTTTAGTGACCATTCGTTATATATAGTGTACTTCAAGAGACGCAGGCATGTATAAAGCATGATCTCTGATTTCCGAGACCTTGCAAATATAGAACTAAAAGGGAGATACATAAGGTTTGGTGAGGTACATGACTTTTAGCACCCTATCACCAAAGAGAAGCATTAGTTAAACCAGTGATTTTATTCACCCAATGAATACCAGTACCAAAACTGCCTCCGACCCACAAATCCTAGGCCAGCTTTTATGGCGTAAAGCTGCCTCAGGAATGTAGAGATGGACTACAAAAGGGCTGTGTCCTTTTATAGGCACCTAATCATTAAGGAATTCATCTGATCCACCAATATCATGACAGAACAATTTCAGGATTCCTGTGACTCACAAATCCCTATCTCTTCTTTCTTTATAGAAAAGAAAAACAACAAAACAACAAAAACAAAACCGCAAAAGCCCATTTTTAATCAGTTCCTTACAACCACTTATTTTGAAACAAATATTTATATACAGGCACACCTCAGAAATATCACAGGTTCAATTCCAGACTACTGCAATAAAACGAGTTAAAGTTTTTGGTTTCCCAGTGCATATAAAAGTTACGTTTATATTACACTGTAGTCTATTAAGTGTGCAACAGCATTATGTTGGAAAAAAAAAGTATATACCTTAACAAAAAATATTTATTGCTAAAAAATGCTAACCATCATCTGAGCTTTCAGCAAATCACAATCACTGATCCACACATCACTATAACAAATAATGAAAATGTTTGAAATATTGACAAAATTACAAGACTGTGACAAAGAAACACAAACAAGCAAATGTTAGAAAAATGGCACCAGCAGACTTGATGGACACAGGGTTGCCACAAGCCTACAATTTGTAAAAAAACACAATATCTGCAAAGTGCAATAAAACAAAGTATGCCTGGGGGCGCCTGGGTGGCTCAGTCGTTAACCTAACATTAAGCACCTTAACGACCCTCCCCAGGGTCCTGGGATCGAGCCCCGCATTGGGCTCCCTGCTCAGCAGGAAGCCTGCTTCTCCCTCTCCCACTCCCCCTGCTCCTATTCCCTCTCTTGCTGTGTCTCTCTCTGTCAAATAAATAAAATATTTAAAAACAAACAAAAAAAAACACCAAAGTATGCCTGTACATGGTTCTTTGTTCTACTTTACTCCAGTAATACAGGCTAATATGTAAAATCTTACATGCAAACACTATTTTCCTCAGCCTTTTTGCCTGTGGATTTCAGGCCATTTAAAGTATACTTAGACTGATTACTTACCTTACAATGTACAAATGTACTTTTGATTACATGTAGGACTGAGGAGGGAAGACTGTGAATGTTTTCTAGAATGATGGATTCCTGTGTGACACAGACATGCTGAACACATCCTGTAAGAGCTGCTAAGAGCTGAACCATTGTCTGGAAATAAGGAGAGAAGTTTCATTCACAGTATGTTTTTGTTCACAAACATAGAAAGGTATCAGACATGCCAGGTACTAGGGATACAGGAGTGAACAAAATGGACACTCTATTCCTTCTTCATTGAACTTCTGTCTATCAGAACTACAAATATTAGAACAACTGGCTAGCCATTTGGTTTAAAAAAAAAACTCAGAATCCTAACCCACACATCAAAGCATATGGCAGGTGTTCTAAGTATAAGCTTTGAAATTATAGGTAGGGCAAGATACCCTGATCACTTGTCTTATATAAGTTTGGTGTTTACTCAGCATAAAAAAATACAAAATTTATTTTTTTGCATTCATTTATTTAATTCTATAAATTTAATTCCACCATTGGGCCACTATATAAAGGATATATAGCTAATTAGTATCAGTATAAAAATTCTTACACTGTTTAAGCTCTTCCCCTATACCCTTTCTAATAAATTTGACATACTTGCAAAATATTCCTTAGAGTGGTCTGGATTTCTAAATTATGGCTTGATAGTCCTCTGGCTTGACTGGTTAACTCGTACATCATGTCATCAAATAATTTCACTGTCTGTGAAAAGTAAGCATGTTATAAAGAGGAGTAACAGAAAACACTAGAAAGGGAAGACATATCTTTAAAGAAAAAAAAAATCAGACAATTTTCTGCTAGTAATAGCCATGGGATATTATCTAGCTTAAAAACTGCACGTACTAAAGTAAACAATATATATGTTTTTATATATATGAAGTAGTCATATAACACAATCTTTTAAAAGCTTCAGGTTGAAATTGATTTCTTTTCCATTTCTGTGGTTTGACTCTATTTAATAAAATAAAATAAAATAAAATAAAATCACTCGAAGTTAATTTTTTGGTGCTGTAACAAAGGTTAAGTGCTACTCTACACAATAAAAGTTGGTGGTCTTAACCAATCAATATTCATATGGATATTTATAAGGGTATTTTCTGGGGGTAATGCTGAATTACCTATTTACTTGCGTTCTAAACAGTTCGCCTTTCTGATCAACTCAAAATACCATTCCTGGGTTAGAGGTACTGTATGTGACCTTAGAACTAAGTTTTTTTTGTCTGTGAAGTTAGCTACCCTAAGATCTAAATACTCAGATTTTTCTAAACAATTTAAATGGCCTAAACACTGCAAGAATAACAACACAATGTAATTAAAGAGGATATTGTTTCCCAAAGGCAAGCTAATCCTCAGCATCCTTATTTTAATCTATATAACAGCTGGATCTTTTTCTGGTGGTCAAGAACAAATTCTAAGAAACTTTTAGATAGAGAACAATCAAATGAATATGAGTAACAGGAATTTTGATGATTATCTGCTTCAAAGCTAAACTTAAAAATCATTAAAAAAAGTTTCATTTTTTGCACAAAATACCTTTAATTCCTTCAATTAAAAAAAAATGCCTGTGCTTTTCAGAGAAAAAGTATACCATATATATCTAAAAGGTAATAGGAACTAGGTAGAGTAAAAGATAATGTAGTTGGTGAACTTAATGTTTTCTCTTGGTTATTTGATTTTACCAACATTCCAGCCTTTTTTTTATTCTAAGCCTTCTTTAATAAAATTTGGCTCCAGGGGCGCCTAGGTGTCTCCAGCTCTTGGTTTTGGCTCAGGTCATGGTCTCACGGTTGTGAGATCAAGCACTGTGTAGGTCTCTACACTCAGCAGGGAGTCTGCTTGGGATTCTCTCTCCCCCTCTCCCTGTGCCCCTCCCCCACACTCGCTCCTGCACACACTCTCTCTCTAAAATAAATAAATAAATCTTTTTAAAAAATTGGCTCAATTTTTCTAAACAATGAAATTTAACAATTATTAATAAACTCTACAGAGAAGATCTTAGCTAACTTCATCACTCATCCCAGATATTCATTGAATTGCTTTAAAATACAGTACTTAAAATTAGCTACAAATAATGTAAATTCAATTAGTAAAGGATCTATATTACTTAAAATTATAATAGTTTTTAACCACCTAATGATCACACTAACACCATCATGTTCTCACATGAGATCTATTTCTTACTAAATTATTTGTATTTCAAATATGTCTGATACATTAGGAAAAAAGGAGCCACAGTTAATAAATGATCTAAAACTGAGGCTAGATTTAAACAGCCTTTATAACATGTAGACTGATTAAGATGATAATAGGACAATACCTTTGGCAGCGCTTGTGAGAAGAAAGTCTCTTCCAGCGTCAGGTGGTTCATATGAGGTAAAAACATTTCCACGATAATTTTCAGAATTTCTATAAAGCAAAATAGAAACATATTTTATAAGAATATTAAGTCATGTCAGCCAACAAAGATCACTGCCCCTTCCCCAAATGCAAGAATATGTAAGTACTACCAATCTGAAGCTTTGTACAATTTCAAAATGCCATTTTCTATGTAGAAAAACTATGTTTATTATTAAAAGATTTTACTGGGACACCTGGGTGGCACAGTTGGTTAAGCGGCTGCCTTCAGCTCAGGTCATGATCCTAGGGTTCTGAGATCAAGTCCCACATCGGGCTCCTTGCTCAGCAGGGAGCCTGCTTCTCCCTCTGCCTGCCACTCCCCCTGCTTGTGCACTCTGACAATTAAATAAATAAAAATATTTTTAAAAATTTATTTATTTGAGGGGCGCCTGGGGGGCTCAGTCGTTAAGCGTCTGCCTTCGGCTCAGGTCATGATCCCAGGGTCCTGGGATCAAGCCCCACATCGGGCTCTCTGCTCTGCGGAAAAGCCTGTTTCTCCCTCTCCCACTCCCCCTGCTTGTGTTCCCTCTCTCACTGTGTCTCTCTGTCAAAAAAATAAATAAAATCTTTAAAATAAATAAATAAATAAAAATTTATTTGAGATGGGCGCGCGTGCGCGCACACACACACACACACACACACACACACACACACAGGAGGGGAGGAGAGGGAGAGGAAAAGGGGGAAGCAGACTCCCTGCTGAGCAGGGAGCCCAAGACAGGACTCGATCCCAGGACCCTGAGATCGTGACCTGAGCCAAAGGCAGACACTTAACCTGAGCCACCCAGGCACCCCTACGTAGAGAAACTATTAAGTATCTGAAATAATAACAAGAAAATAAAAACAAAAAAATCTGTATGTCTAGCCTTTGAGGACCACTTAAAGGATGTGGGTACATCTACTGAATAGAATTTGCTTTCATTAAAATTATTATTCGAGAGCATTTAAAACCATGAAAAAATATTTCCAATACTTTAAGGTTAAATGACCAAGCTTCCAAAATAGTATAATCCCAATCTTAATATATATAAACATGTATATACAAAGAATAATAGCCTGGCAAGAATGTATAGAATCGAGATGAGAATGTTCTATACCAAAATCTTAACCATTTCAGATTAATGGATGTTTCATTATCTTTTCTGATTTTCTGCACGTTTCAAATTTTCTACAGTGAATATGTATAAATATTCACTGTAGAAATATATATACTCAGGAAAAAAAATTATTACTTAAAAAAATCAGACCCAACAGGCAACATAGATTGAAAATTATAAATATCCACAATCAAGTGAAATGTAAATAGAATAAGGTAACTCAAAATGAGTAAATTGTGTAGTCTAGTCTTTAATCCATCTCTTCTCCTAACTAAATAGGTAAATAAATAAGCCAAATAAGATTAAAGAACAGAGAGAAGATGATAAAGTCAACCTGAAAGCAGACTGCAAATTATGTTTTATATGAGTCTAACCAGTTTAACAACAAACATTTAAAATTTCAATGCGCTTATATGGACATTATCAATAGTTCTCGTATCCATCCAAAATAGAATTTAAAACTTTAAGTACGACTACTTGAAGGAATTTGGTAATTTTAAGTAACTGAAATTTACAGTCTGTAACACTACTAGAATACACTTGAAGGGAATATGAAACTGTATCGATATATGTAGGACTCAGACCTTCATGACATCAAAGTAAATCAAACAATTAAGATAATTTTACTTACGAATATGCTCAATCCAGTTGTCAGAATGCTGATACATAGAGTAAAAAAATTAAGGAAGATACCAATATTACAGTAATAGGATATTCACTGCTAAGAATAAATCTAAAAAGCAGCCTTCTTGAAGTTTAGGCAATGATCAGTAAGAAATTGAAATTAAACTCAAATTACTGGCTTAATTTTACTTTTAAAAATTTAATGTTCTTAGGTAAACAAACTATAATATAATGAAAATACTCCAAGGAAACACTTTCAAAATTGAGCAGGGATAAAATTGTCTTTTCAAACTATGTGTAGTTGACATTCTTTTGACAGAGGAACAGTACTATAATAATCCATGGATTTCTGGTTTCTAAAACAGGAAAGACATTTCTTCCTCCTTCAAACCTCTCCAGTATTCTATTTGCACCTGTATTAAGTCCCTCAACACTTTCTATCTTCTTTTCACATTACTTGTGTGCCTCTTATGAAGCTTAGCAGACTGAAATTCTTCTGCACATAGCAGACACTTATAAATGTGACAATAAATTATCCTACATCCTTACAAAAGTTAGCAGTAATCACATTATAAATTGTATACTTGTATACCACCAAGAATTGTTAGAAATTTCTTATTGTAAAATAAGTATTAAAGAATGTGTCAGCAAGGAAAGTGAACAAACTATATAACTCCATCACAGTAATACAAGAATTGATTCTTCTTCTGACATCTTACTTTGCATATATTAATTTTACAGCAGCAATCAAAATGAGGTATAGTCATTAACTCATTTTCTTTAGTTCAATAGGGTTGAATTTGTCTTACAGAAAAATTTCAACAAAGGTCAAAAAAATTCTAACCCCTTCCAAAATTAAACCTAATTTATGATTATGTAGACATGCAGGTAAAGACTGGAAAAGAGTATGTAAAAGGCAAAACATAAAAGTAATGTTTGGGTGATGTGACTATAATTTATTAAAAACTTATCTGTTGAAAAGTGTTGAAAACTGGGAGAAGAACAGCTTTAGTTTCTTTTGAATGTTAAGTCTGAGATGCAAAACCAAGTGGGAATGTTGACTTTCAATTACTGAAGTTCCCCATAAGCTTGAGGGGGGAAAAGAGGAACCATGTTCCTTATCTTTGTTCCCCCAAAGGCTAACACCCTGCCTGGTATGTACTATGTCCCCAGTAAAGGTTTTGGAGTAAGGATGGCTATGTGTTTTCCAAATCAAAATCCTTGAGGAAAGCCATTCCGAATCTGCACAATGACTAAGAAAAGCCTTTGGAACCTAAGTGGGCTTTTGCCAATGCCTAAGCACGTAACTTCTACATAACGGTAATATGTATATTTGCCTTTAGATGTAAAAAATTATTTGAGACTCTCTAAAGTGAAGGTCATTTTTTTAAGTGTAGCTTTATGTTGAAGGCGACCTCAAATATGTTAAAGAAAAAATTACTTTTTAACATGGGAGGACTGGGTTCCAGGCACATTTACAAGAAAAATAGTATGCACTTGGACAACGGAGGCATTAAGTAACTCAAACTCAGCAGGTGAAAGCCAATTACAAAAGGAAGCAACTCCTTGTAACCAACAACAAAGGAAAGAGGTCCGAGAAGAGGAAGAACATTTTTATTTACTGGACATCTTTTACATACTTGGCACCATGGCAGATCTACGTCCTTTAATTCCCGTAATACTGAGAAAGGTATCCATATTCACCATCCGTCCTAGAGGTAAGAGCTCAGAGCGTTATCTCTTTACCTCATCCAGCTATTAGGAGTCAGAGCTCACCTCACAGATCAGGTCTGAGTGCTTGCCTCCCCCGCTGTCCCAAACAAAGGTATTTACACTTAATTGCACGTGACGAGTACAGAAAAACTTAAAAGGCACAAAGGAATGGAAGAAAACGCCACATCCACTGCCAAAATCAGGGCGGAACACCAGCGCGAACCCTTCCAGTGCCAAAGGGAGGCATGCCTTCGGTCTGGGCAGCCATGGTCCCCGCTCGCCCTCGTCTCCCTCGCTTACTCATCTCGCCCATCAGCGAGGCAAGGAGAGGGTTCAGGCCTCAGCAACACTACACGGCCGGGCGGCGAGTGTACGAGACCGGAGAAAAGTTGGGAGACCTGCCCCACAGCCCTCAGTGGGGGGAGGTGACAATGAAGGATATAAGGAGCCGAGGCAAGACAGACGGCAGTTCCCGGCGGCACAGCTCCTCCGGCCAGCTGCTTAATTCTTCCAGAGGAACAGCGCTCGCCGGGGCCGCGCGTTCCTGAGACATGTTTCGCCAACCAGCACAGCTTCAAACCAGTCCCGCCACCGCCAAGACCGGAAACTCCCGCCCTCCCGGCAGGCCTTGCGAGCTCTCGGCCGGCACCAGTACCATAGAGAGGAAGCGGACTGCGTTCCTCGTGAGCTCGAGCCGCGCGCGTCTGGGAAGGGAGCCGGGCTTGTCTGGCCCGCGGAGGACTCGACTCACAGCTGCGCGCTTTTCATTCCGAGGGTCCGGCGTGGCGTGGGGTTTCTCAGCGCCGGGCGCTGGGACCTTCCCGGGCTGCGAGCATTCTCAGGTCTGGATGGCTGGAAACGGTTGCAGTGAGGCGCTTAGAGGAGGTGAAGGCGGAAGACCCCAGATTTGCTACCGTCTGTTCCATGGGGCTTTGAGATTGAGCATCTGGGGTCACGGTTGACCTGGGACTTGCAGCCAGAAATGATTCCAAGGCCCAGGGCGCGGTTGGGTAGATAGAAACAGGCACCTTTCTACCCACTTCACTATGCGACCCGACTTTGTACGTCTCGTGTAATGGAAATAAAGACCCTGCCTGCCAGAGTTGTGCAAATTGAAGGAAATAAATATATAAAGTTATCTAACACGATAAATACTGTGAAGAGTTTTGGTAAAGTTTGGTAAAGTTGCTTCTACTTTCTAGGGGACTCCAGGGGACTCAGTCAGTGCCCTTATTTTGTTTCTCTAAAACCAAATTAATCTTTACTAATTACTCCAAAATGCTCCTATTCCCATACCCTTGGGGCTGCTGGTCTTTGCTAAATGTTTGTAGCTAAGGTCATTTGGATGAATTACGCACACCATATCCGTGCTTGTTTTTAAAGGGGTTGTCATTTACCAAAATAAAATCTTGAAGGCCTGTTACTTGAAACAGTAACAGACTGAAGTGAAGAGATTCTGACAGTTTTAGGAGGTAGGTATGTTTGGGCAAGATCATGATAGGTGAAAGACTTAAGTCAGGCTTGTCTTTTATGCCTGGCAATTTTGGACTTTTATGTTTTTTCGAGTTGTTCTGTTGTCCTTTTGTTTGTTTTTACAGTTTATTCTCTTCTCCATTTCTTGAACCCCGAAGGGTGTGTGTTATGTGTTTCTCTTTCTATCCCTCTCCCTTCACAGCTTTTACAGAAAAAGCAGCTGTATAGCGGAGGGGGGAAGGGGTGCTATTTAATGTTACATTTTAGTGAAATATATCATTTTGCCTTTTTTAAAAAACTTTTATTTCATTTGTTTATTTATTTTTAAGTAAGCTCTATGCTCAATGTGGGGCTTGAACTCGGAACCCCAAGATCAAGAGTCACATGCTGTACCAACTGAACCAGCCAGGTGCCCCTCATTTTACTTTTTAATAACAATTTTCTTTTTTTTCTCCAGAGCTAATTTGAAAGAAGAGCGAAGACCTCTAAAAAGTCATTTGGAAACATCTCTAAATATTGTAAAGAAAAATTAATCCTCAACAAAACTAACTGAATAATTGAAGCAGGTTATGTGTGTGTCATCAGTTCTATACAGAAATTGAAGAACCTTCCTTTGAATTTAAGGATTGTCTGCCTTTAATGAGAGGATGACTTTTCAATTTAATTTTACTATAGAAAACCATCTGGAAAATGAATCAACACCCCTTGGAGATGGAGCTTTGGCCCTAGATTCCTCCAAAGGCTCTTTAGTCTCAGAAAGTAAAAAAGGTAAACACAGGGACAGAAAATATTCTACAGAACAGTTTGACTGGCCTCAGGATCATTTGTTGGAACATAAGCCAGTGGGAAATGCAGCTGCCTCTCAAGACACCAACCGCTCACTCAGTACAGCAAACAGCTCAAGTAACTTGGAGCCACATGAAAAACATCCCTGCACGAGTGTTGCCAAAGAGCATCCTATGCCTAAAGATTTAAAGAAAGTGTTAGAAAACAAAGTCGTAGAGACATTACCAGGTCCCCAACATGTTAATGTATCAATAGTGAAAACCATCTTGTTGAAAGAGAACTTCCCTGGAGAAAATATAGTTTCACAAAGCATTTCTTCTCACTCTGATCTGATTACAGGTGTTTATGAAGGAGGCTTAAAAATCTGGGAATGTACCTTTGATTTGCTGGCTTATTTCACAAAGGCCAATGTGAAATTTGTTGGGAAAAAAGTGTTGGATCTTGGCTGTGGATCAGGGTTGCTGGGTATAGTTGCATTCAAGGGAGGGGCCAAAGAAATTCATTTTCAAGATTATAACAGTATGGTGATTGATGAAGTAACCTTACCTAATGTAGTGGCTAACTCAACTTTGGAAGATGAAGGAAATGACATAAATGAACCCGATGTGAAAAGATGCAGGAAATCAAAAATAACACAAGAATTATGTAAATGCCGGTTCTTTTCAGGGGAGTGGTCTGAGTTTTGTAAACTTGTACTAAGTAGTGAAAAATTCTTTGAAAAATATGATCTCATTCTCACCTCAGAAACCATTTACAATCCAGATTATTACGGTACTTTGCACCAGACATTCCTTAGATTGTTAGATAAGAATGGACTGGTGCTCTTAGCCAGCAAAGCACATTATTTTGGTGTAGGTGGAGGTATTCATCTCTTTCAAAAGTTTGTGGAAGAAAGGAATGTATTTGAGACTAGAACACTCGAAATAATTGATGAAGGACTAAAGAGATTCCTAATTGAAATGGCTTTTAAGTAACTGAGTTATTGTCCACTCAGTGGTTCCTAAGTGAAATAAAAAGAATAACCAAAAACTTTTGAATGTTTGATTTCTGCTTTGCTATTATTTTTTTAATTATGATGTTTGTTTGTTTATATCCAAATAATATCCCAGCTATATTAATAACATGTACTTGCTAGAGGAGACTAGATAAATAGTGTTCTGAGCACTTGATGAGATCTGGGAGATTATTTTGTGGGAACATTTTCTGCTCTCTACCTTTATTCTATTTGGCCTTTCTACCATCTTTGATATTACATAATTTTTTTCTCAGGGAAACTTGACACTTTCTATTTTTTAGATTTTTTTTTAAGATTTGATTTATTTATATATTTATTTATTTGGGGAGTGGCAGAGGGAGAGGGAGAAGCAGGCTCCCTGCTCAGCAGGAAGCCCAATGGTGGGGCTCATCCGAGGACCCTGGGATCATGACCTGAGCCGAAGGCAGACACTTAACTGACTGAGCCACCCAGGCACCCCGACACTTCTTGATTTCAAGTTTGAATTTCTTCCCAGTCTTCTGTTTTTATGAAGTGCCTGGTCAGATGACCATGCCATTAATTCTAAGGGCATACATATGCATCACTAAATGGTACGAACCTAAATACTAGACTGAAGACCTTAGGTACCTAGGAAGAAGCTTTTTGTTTTATTTTTATATTCATTTATCTCATATAAGAATAAGAATTCTGAGCAATTGAATTCATACTGAGATGGGAGAAATAAAGGGGAATCATGATAGTATAAAAGATACAGAAAATCCAATAAAAAAAATCACCAATTGATAACCTAAATTTTCACCTTAAGACACCAGAAAAAGACGAGCAAACTAAACCCAACAGAGGCAGAAAGAAGGAAATAAAGATTAAAGCAGAGATCATGAAATAAAGAATAGAAGAACAATAGAAAAAACTCAACAAAACCAAAAGTGGGGTCTTTGAAAAGATCAACACACTTGCCAAATCCTCAGCTAGACTGATCAAGAAAAAGAAGTCTCAGATTATTAAAATCAGTAATGAAAGGGGGTATTACTAGTGACCTTACAGAAATGAAACAGCTTTTAAGGAAATTACACAAGCTCTAACTTAAGCGAAAAGACACTGTGTTCAGGGGTTGGGAGACTTAGTATGGTTAATTCCCCACACTGATCTGCAGATTGAATAGGATCCCTAACAAACCCTCACCGACACACAGGTACCAACATTTGTTACCTCTTGTCTTTTTCATGGTAACCACTCTGTGGGCACCCATGCACTTGCAAAGTATCTTTTACAACCTTAAAAGGCACAAACACCAAGTGTTGAAATATATTGAACTTAGAATTAGGCCTTTGGATCTCTGTATCGCCGTGTTGAAGCCAGATTTTGAAAATTAAACTTTTTAATTTTTTAAAAAAGATTTTATTTATTTGAGAGAGAGGGAGAGTGAGAGAGAAGCAGACTCCCCTGCTGAGCAGAAAGCCCGATGTGGGCTCCATCCCAGGACACTGAGATCAGGTCCTGAGCTGAAGGCAGATGCTTAATGGACTGAGCCACCCACATGCCCCTAGATTTTTTAATTTTGATAACTATGAATTCATATGCAAGAAATGTATGTGAAAAATAATACAAAGAGATTTTGTAGAAACTTCACCTGTTTTCTCCCAATGCTGACACCTTGCAAAACTATCGTACAATATCACAACTAGAAAATTGACCTTGATATTGTCAAGATATAAAAGTATCATCACGACAGAGGTTCTTTCTGTTGTCCTTTTTTTTTTTTTTTTTTGGCTACGCCCACTTTCTTCTCTGGTTGCTTCCTCTCCTTAACCCCCCAGAAACTACTGACCTGTTCATCTCTATAATTTGTCATTTAAAGTATGTCATATACAGGCACCTGGGTGGCACAGTCAGTTAAGCATCCAACTCTTGGTTTCATCTCAGGTCATGATTTCAGGGTTGTGGTCTCAAGGTGGTGAGATCAAGCCCTCTGTCAGGTTCCGCTCCATGCAGAGTCTGCTTAAGACTCTCTCTCCCTCTCCCCCCTACCCCTCCCACCCCACTCTCTCCTCTCTTGCTCTCTCTCTAAAATAAATCTTTAAAACATAAAAAAAAAGAAGAAAATAGCAGGAGGGGAAGAATGAAGGGGGGATATCAGAGGGGGAGACAAACCATGAGAGACGATGGACTTTGAAAAACAAACTGAGGGTTCTAGAGGGGAGGAGGGTGGGGGGATGGGTTAGCCTGCTGATGGGTATTAAAGAGGGCACGTTCTGCATGGAGCACTGGGTGTTATGCACAAACAATGCATCATGGAACACTACATCAAAAACTAATGATGTAATGTATGGTGATTAACATAAAAAAATTTTAAAGAAAAATAAAGAATGTCATACAAATAGAACCGCACAGTATGTCACCTTTGGGGATTGGCTTTATTTCAGTCAATATAATCTATGGATTCATCCACGTCATTGCATGCATCAATAGTTTGTTCCTTTTTTCTCTTTTTGTTATTGAATAATGTTAAAAAAAAAAACTTATAGTACTTATGGTTAACCCCTTGTAACCAAGGAAGTAGGAGACCCTAGGGAAAAAGAATAGCAAAGGAAAATCTCAAATTCTGGGGAGGATAGACTCCTTACTAGTTAAATAGGAAAGAGAAGAGGAAAAGGTTTAATTCTAGGGGCACCTGGGTGGCTCAGTTGTTAAGCGTCTGCCTTCGGCTCAGGTCATGATCCCAGGGTCCTGGGATCGAGCCCCGCATCGGGCTCCCTGCTCTACGGGAAGCCTGCTTCTCCCTCTCCCTCTGCCCCTGCTTGTGTTCCTTTCTCGCTGTGTTTCTCTCTCTGTCAAATAAATAAGTAAAATCTTAAAAAAAAAAAAAAAGGAAAGGTTTAATTCTAGTGTGAAAACGTTCACATTTGACATACCGGAAGTTGGGATCTCCCTTCCTCTCTACAACTATAGCATAATTGGAAGTATTTTTTTTTTCTTTCTTGGAGGTACCTAAAATAATGGTATAACTTGGACTCAATGAAATGTGCTATTTACTGGACATCAGTTAGGTTGGCACTTTTTATATAGCATCTTGCTTAATAGGACCTTGTGAAGTATATATTATCTCCGCTTAATAAGATTATAAAAGCTAACAGTTTTCAGCATTTACTGTATGCTGGGCAGAAGAGCTTTACATAGGCTAACACTTCATTTTCATAATGGCCCTCAATTAGGTTATACTTGCTACCTGCATTTTATAGACAAAGAAGTTGAGACTTGAGGAAGTGGGTGATTTGATCCCAGTCACATCCTCCCCTGGAACCAGAATCTGAATGGAAGTCTTTTTAAAAACTTTTCTCTTTCCACCAGCCCAATGGGCTTAACCTTACCAATGCCCGTTTTTCATCACAAATATTTCTTTTAAAAAAAGATTTTATTTATTCATTTGAGAGAGAGAGCAAGAGAGAGAGAGAGCACGAGCAAGGGAGAGGGGCAGAAGGAAAGGGAGAAGCAGACTCCCCACTAAGCAAAGAGTCTGATGCAGGACTTGATCCCAGGACCCTGGGATCATGACCTGAGCCGAAGGCAGGCAGATGCTTAACCGACTGAGCCACCCAGGAGCCGCATCACAAATATTTCTTAGTACCCTTTGATTATTATGAAATGGATGTCATAGTTAAAGAAACTTCTTATACATATCATCAAAAATTATATTGGGGGCGCCTGGGTGGCTCAGTTGGTTAAGCCTCTGATTTTGGCTCAGGTCATGATTTCAGGGTGCTGGGAGCCTCAAGCCCTGTGTTGGGCTCCCTACTCAGTGGGGACTTTCCATCTCCCTCTGCCCCTTCCCCAACTCGTGTGTGCTTTCTCTCTCTCTTTCTCTCAAATAAATAAAATCTTTTAAAAAATTATATTGTATATAAATTCCTAATGTATATGTAATCATGTATATCATATATATGTATATAAAACTATAATGAAGAAAGTCATAAGTAATTTTTATCTCATCAGGTGCATGCACAGGTGTAGCGACAGAGAAGACATGTAGTAGTCAGATACTTGTACCTAGGGTACCATTACTGCAAAGACCACAACACAAAAGACTTAAGATACAAATGACGGCGACAAATCCAGGAGAAGGATGCATAATAAGCTTTCTTGTGTAAAGAGTTTAACTTTATCATTTAAAGAGGCATATAAGTTAAAACAATGAGATTTGGAGTCCAATACCTTGGGTTAAAATTGTTTCCCCACCTGTAAAACAGGCCTTATAATAGTATCTCCTTAATAGATTTCTTTTAAGGAAAAATAGTTAATACTGAGCACTTATCATGGTTCCTTCCAGATGGTTCCTTTGTATAAATGGAAATTAGTATTTCCAAGAATTCTCATAATATTTAGTTATCCTGTTTGCTCAAATGGGAGGCCTTGCTCTTTGTTGTTAAAAACTGGGTTTGTGCCTTTACAGGTTACAAATCCCGGTTCAAAACTTGGAGAAACAATTGAATTCCAGACCTCGCACCCAGCTCCAACCTCCGTTTTCTCCCTTCACCCCCTTACCCCCTTCACCTCACAGTTTCTAAGTTGCTCTTTTTGGATTCTTTGGCGTTGTAGATCTTTAAGGATGAAGAAGTATGCATCTTGTAAATTTGTTTCTAAGATATCAGTTCCATATATTCTGTGTCTGCCTTTAAATTGCCCATTTCTCAGATGTGCCTGGATGATTAGGTTCAGTTCCACTGCTTCACAGATGTCTTTCAGCCCGATGCTCCAAATCTGGAAAGGATGGGAAATGCCTCCACGCTGACCGGGAGCAGACACACTGCCCTGTGTTAAATGATGCAGGTGCTATAGTGATTTCAGGGGAGGGGATGAGCTGTTCAGCTAGAGAATGCACTTTTTGAGAGGAGAAAATATGTCTTCATTTCTCAGTACCCTCCATGGTGTTTCATTCAGGTGCTTAGTAAATAGCTATTCGAAAAAGAGGGATAGTGAGGAAACTCTGTGACACCATGGACTTCATTCTTTGCCTCCACCTCAGCCAGAATCTCCAGAACTTCAGATACTGTGATGTGCTGGCCTTATGCTTGCTGATGTTAAGGCTTTTCTTTGGGTAAAAGTGCACATTTAAAATCACCATCATAACTTGGATGCAGCGCAGTGGAAAAGGTGCCTTGTCACCAAAGAATCCTTGACTATGGCCCAGGGCTGGAGCTCCTAGCCAACCAGGATGATTGGGGGAAGCCACCATGCATTTATCACTACTAGGTGTCCTCTCACAATTCTGATTTCTGTCTTCTTAAGGAACTCAAAGCGAACTCAGATAACCTTTAAACGTAGGCCCATCATCAGGGCGCATGGGTGGCGCAGTCAGTAGGGCACCAGACTCTTAGTTTACGCTGTGGTCAAGATCTCAGGGTCGTGGAGTCAGCCCTGCATCGGACTGTGTGGGTTCCACCTTGGCCTTGCCCGGGGCGCCACACTTGGTGAGCAATGTGCTTAGGTCTCTCTCTCCCTCTCTTTCTACCTCTTCCCACCCCCACTCCTGCTCTCTCTCTGTCTGGGTTGGATGAATAAATTAAAAAAAAAAGTAGGTCCATCATTTATAGAGGAGGTTGTCAACAGTTGTGCTTTTTCAAAAGGATTAATACCCCATTTGAAAGAAACTATGTAAAAATTATCATAATAACAAAGAGCTTGGTAACCCAGCTATTACTAAAGACAGTGGGGCATTTCACCCCTCCCAGAGCAGAAGTGGCCAATAAATTTATGATCTCCAAAAAGGTGATGAAGACAATGCTGTCGCTCTCCTTTTCCATGGTGTCCACTGAAGCAATGAAAAAAGACGGGAAGGCTTGCCTTCGGGAATACATACCTCAGGGCTTTGCAGTAGAATCAGAGGTAGTCAGTCTCAAGGAACCCCAAAGCCCTCAGCCATGCTGCTGCTGAACTGTGCAGTGCCTTTGTGCAAAGACAAGAAGCTCTGTCCTTCAGGCAGATTCAGCTCCACGTTAGGGAGCATGATGGGGCAAGCGGAAGAGGGCTGTTTTCAGCTCCGTTTGCCTCCTCAGCTCTTCTTAGTAGCCCAGTGGCTTAGTCCTACAAAGTTCCACAACTTTCCAACTGATGAGATATAGGGAAAGGAACAAAAAACTGAGGAGCATCGAGAGACCGATGTGACACCCACCAAATGCAGAGAGTGGACACTGGAAGAGATGGTGGCTTACAGCCTCTCTGCGGGGGGCCAACGTGCAAGGTGAGGTGGAACAAGGTCTTCATCATCTTATCACACAGCATGTGAACTCGAGGGAAACGTTTGAACTGGGGGTTAGAGCTATAGAGGCAAGTAATCCCATGTGACCACCCCCTGGACACTGGACACTGCAGTGTCGGTGATCAAGGGGACACTGAAGCCTGTTCCTACTGTCTGCCAGGAGTCTCAGAGATTCTTGGGCTGTCCAGCAGCAGCAACACAATTCTGGAAACCTCTTAGCATAGCCAGCTAGCCATATAGGACACATGTAGCTCTAGCAATTTCCTTAGCCCACTCTGTCATCTCCAACAAGCACTCCCCTGCCACCCCCCGACCAGCAAGGTTCGACTCCTGCTCCCGGTGTAACAGACATCCTTCATTCAACCATCTCCCAATCTGAGGCTACAAAGGACAAGTCAGTATGCCTCAGGAACTGACAATAAACTCAGCCACTCTGAGAAATTTACTTCGTCAAAGAGATACATATATATAAAAAAGTATCAGCCTTCCTCTGTTCATGGAAATATGAGAGGCAGGAAATGTCTAGGCTCATTCAAATTCTTTATTGGTGTCTACAATGTCCTAGAACTCAAAATTCTTCTAGGTATCACTCAGCTAGTCTAGGCTAAATAACTTCTGGTGGATTTCTATGAACTTGATTCTGAAACTTGTCTTAAATAACATGAAAAAGACTGTTTGGGGGACATTTTTTAGGGGAGAATTTGTGTGAAAAGACAGAATAAAGCCTACAAATTCAAAACACAGTTGGTCAGTGGCACACCACATTCTCATTAACCCATCTCTATGCCAGCTTTTCTATTATCCGGCCTCTGTGTTCTAAGAATCTTCAGAGGGAGCTGCATTTTCAGTGATTTGCTTTTCTTTTCAGCGCTTTCCACAAATTGAACTCTGTTTCCTGTTTCCATTGCTGTTTTCAAGTTTCTCCAGGATTTTTACAATAAGAACCAGAACAGATTCCCTGTTCTAAGGAAACGACCTCAGAAAAACATTTTCTAGGAAGAATGGCACAGATGTTTCTAATGCTCTCAATTTTAGTTCCTTTAACAGGAAATTGTGTTCAAACCTGTGTTTTAAACATTAAGCCACCATGCTCTTCACTTTGTGACTGTTCTTCATTTTTCCACAGTGGGAAAAAAGCTTATTCTGTGACCTCCCAACAAAATACTTCAGAAACGCTTTTTCCCTGTCTCCTATAGTCCTGTTCGTTTAGCATAAAGAGAGATAAACTTAGAGTGAAAATCATTAGAGATTTTTATGTCTCTATGAATTTTAGTTTACTAGCATCCATTATTACCATATAGACATTTTACTCAATTGCTTAAAAATAAGTGACAAAACCAAATATCAGAGCCTGACTATGAATTATTTTTACCCATGATTGATCTAAAGAGACATCCGGAATGGTGATATGTAAACATGCACGCAAATGTTTCTATCTCTTGGAAATATTTTATCTTTTTTTTCCTTCTTTCGTAGAGATTTTATTTATTTATTTTTGTGAGAGAGAAGGAAACGGAGCATAAGCAGGAGGTGGGGCAGGAGCAGAGGAAGAAGCAGGCTCCCCCCTGAGCAGGGAGCCTGATGTGGGGCTCCATCCCAAGACCTTGGGATCATGACCTGAGCCGAAGGCAGATGCTTAACCAACTGAGCCACCCAGGAGTCCTGGAAATATTTTAGTAATAGGAAGAATTAAGCCCCTCCCAGGTGCCAGCCCCTTTAGGTTGAATTTTCTCCAACACTTGCAAATCACATAGAATTCTGTCTTACTCCAAAGCCCAAGTAAGTTCTCATTCCAACAAGAATTCACCAAGTACTTACTTCATATTGAGAAAACAATTTGTGTCTTTAGAAATTTCTGTTAAAGAAATATACTACTTGTAAGAAAAGTTTACTGTTGTGTTGTGCAGTAACAATTTGTGTCTTTAGAAATTTCTGTTAAAGAAATATACTACTTGTAAGAAAAGTTTACTGTTGTGTTGTGCAGTAACTAAACTAAACTATAACTTCTAGTTATACCCTATTTCTCCTGGATCTTTATAGAAGTGATGTGATGAATAGACAGATCCTCAAATATATTTGACATTTGTGTACACCTTTTACTGTGACTTATGCATTTCCTTTGCTAGTCAAGGGACTTTGTCAAATTTAATTTATGAGATTAACTAACAGGAAACAGAATAGGTAACTGATAGTTTTGGACCTGAGCCTCAGAAGAAAAGAGATGCATGAGAACAAGCAAGCAAATATACAAACAAAGTCAGGGAAGGTAGGAAAGAGAAGAGAGAAATGAAGAATGATAGTGAGACAAACAAGGAGTTATATCAATTAAAATTTAGAGCAGCAGAAAGAGTTCTGGGAAAGGTAAAATGGCAGAACCCAAGGAAAAAGACCAGACAACCAGGGAGTCAAGAGTTGCCTGGAATTTGCACAATAGTTGAACTTTTAAACAAATGACTAGAGGAGAAATTGCTGGTGGCTCATGGCAGAAAGGAACCAATCAAGGGACAGGGTTGTGTGACTAAGATAAGAAGCCAATGAGAAGCCTTGAAGGCCAGCCCAAAAGACCTTGCAGTGACCGTAGCATTTCATCCTACTCAGTTTTGGTTTATGGCACGACACTGCTGAGCTTTATACCTAGAATGACCATACATACCAGTATGCCTGAGACAGTCCCGGGTTATGCCTATTGTCCCATCTGGTTTAAAATTCCAGCACCCTCAAAAGTTTACATCTCATAAGGGAAATGTTAAGGGGATACTCCCCTTCTCTCTCTAGTTAGAGACTTCCCTCCCAGTGCCAATCCTAAAGCCAGGGGTTTTGTTTTATTAGGGGAAATTACTAGTTCCCTTACATACATATGCAAGCAAACAATTCACATGCAACAGGAGAATGCAAAAATAGCAGTCAATGTTGAGACAGAGCTTGCAGAGGGGAGAAATTCCTTTGGGCCAGTGAGGTAACTTAACCTCAGACTCAAATATAAGTAGATTTTCATCAGATTGATAGAAGAGTGGGGTTGGAAGTGAACTTACTATCTTACTTACTCTCTGCCAAGCACATTTCTAGGTGCTGGGGCAGGAGGAGAATCGCCATTTCTAACAAGCCTCCGGTGATGCTGATGCTGCTGGACTCTGGATGGTACCCTTAGAAGCAGAGCTCCAAATCATGGAGCTACATGACCCATCAGATGTGAAGCTGGCTCAGAGACTGATCGAAGCTTCTAAGGTCAATATTTTTCCTGTTAAAATTTGCCATCAATTAAATTTCTTTGAAACTTCATCTTACCAATCTAATTTATATGTTCCACGGGCATTTTTTTAAAAATGGCATTCTTTTAAAATAATCTTACAGTTTTGTACTTTAATTTTAAATTGTATGACTGAGAATGAATTTTTTAAAGAGTGAGTTCAGTCTTTTAAAAAGCTACGTCCAAGATTCAAGGAAAATGCTACCCTTCCTATCTGTTAAGCCTATAACAGACCTCTAAGCATAAACCTTGGATTTCACTTACCACACGTAATGATCAATCTGTGGAGTCAGACAATCCGGAGTCCTAGACCTGACTCGTGCCCTCATTAACTGTGAGCATGCCCTTCATCAAATGACTAGGATCGCTCTTATACTTTCCTTTTCAATCAAATCTGGATATTTGTTCTGTTTATCCCCACTGAGTTATGAGTTTTAAATGTCATTTGTATATTAAAGTTTCCTATGAATCTGTGACAGTCGTCTTACTTAAAACTGCTCTTGATTCCTGTTTCCTTTTTCTTCTCATATTTGTTACTAAAACAAATATTTCTAGTGCTGCCACTGCCATTTTTAGTTAATTGTTTCCTTTGTTTATCTCTCTCTAATCAACAATCCCCAATTCACCCAATGCAAGTTCAACCAATATTAATCCATCCAACCCATACCCACACGTAACAGTTTTCATAGCACACCAATTTCATCTTATCTCTTCCTTTGTTAAAATCTTTCATAGTTTCCCATTCTCAAAGACCATGGTCTCCAAAGTGGGGATATAAGACACCAAACTGTCATGCAGGAAGAAAACATTAGACCATACACTTGTACTCATTTTTTATCTAAAACAGAGGAAGAAATTAATTCTTGATTTATCTCCATGGCATAAGATGCACAAGGAGGTTCGTACCATCTCTGAATACTCCACTCATAACTGTCTCTGTCTTTATTTACATTACCTCCAGACCATAAGGACCATGTCTACATGAAGTCTTCATAAAGAAGGATAAAAGTGGGGTCACTATGGAAGACTTCCCAGGAGAAATATTAAGAATGACTTGTACCGGTACCACTGATTATTCCAAGTGCAGCCTGCTCCAACAGACTCCTAGAGAAAGGTCTAAGTGCCTGAGAAAAGGGCCAGTGTTTTTAACTCTTTTACCTAAAAAATTTTAGTATCTCTATTATCTCAAGGATAAAGTTCTCATCACTTAGTCTGCATTCAAGACTCTTCTAATGTAGCCAAAACTACCATTTCTATCCTGTCTCTACAACGTGGTTATAACTATTCCACCCAAAGCAATCTTTCATTATCAAAAGTTACTCACCCTATTATGAACCACCTGCACTTCCTTTCTCTCCCTCGTTAATTTTTTTATTTCAGTTTTAATAAGACATACTTGACATACAGCACTGCATAAGTTTAAGGTGTGTAGCACAGACTTGACTCACATACTTTGCAAAATGATTGTCACAAGTTTAGTTAACATTCATCTCATATAGATACAAAAAAAATGGAAAAAAAGGTATAGTTTTTCTTGCGATGAGAACTTTGAGGATTTACTCTCTTAGCAACTTTTAAATATACCATATATCAGAATTAACTACAGTTATCATGTTGTACATTATTACATCCCCAGTACTTATTTATCTTATAACTGGAAGTTTGTACTTTTTGACCCTCTTCATCCAATTCTCTCAATCCCTATGCCCTGCTTCTGATAACTACATATCTGATCCCTTTTTCTATGAGTTTTTCTTATTCCACATGTGAGATCATACAGTACTTTCTTTTCCTGTCTAACATTTCACTTAGCATAATGCCCTCAAGGTCCATCATGTTGCAATGGTAGGATTTCCTTTCTTTTTTATGGCTGCATAGTATACGTGTGTGTGTGTGTGTGTGTGTGTGTGTGTGTGTGTATACAGCACATTTTCTTCCATTTATCTGTTGATGGACACTTAAGTTGTTTCCAATCTTAGCTATTATAAATAATGCTGCAATGAATATGGGAGTGCAGATATCTCTTTGACACAGTGATTTTGTTTCCTTCGTATATATACCCAGAAGTGGAATTGCTAAATTGTATGATAGTTCTATTTTTAATTTTTTGAGGGATCTCCACACTGTTTTCCTTTTTTCTCTTTGATTTTAACATTTCACCCCTCATTTGAGGTCTACCTTAAGCTCTCCCTCTGTGGAGCCTATCCTAACATTTTGATCCACTGGGTTGGCTCTTTTCCCTGAACCTCTCTATAATATGTCTGTGTAACTCCAAATAAAAAGCTTTACAATCAGCATGGTCATAATTTATCACCAAAACTGGGGCACTTGAGAGTGGGATGAAACAGCTTTAATAAATTTTCTACAACATCAGGTGTAAACTAAGACTATTTGGGACACAGCAGGATAGGTGGCCCCTGGTTATAATAATGCTTATTACTCTCCCAACGAAATTTTAATGTCTTCAAAGTGAGAGCTACATGTCTTAAATTCTTGTATTAGCTGTGTTTTACCCATAATAGGAGTTTGGTAAATATCGATGGATGGTTTCACTGATTTGTGGAAATATTCAGAGTCACCAGATTACATATTATTTCTTTCATCATTAACATTAACATGCAAGAAATCAAATTTGAAAAGCACAAAACTTTGAACCATGGCACATAAAAATCCTCAAACAGCCATCCTAATGTCAAATTTTGCTCTAAAGTTAGCAAAAAGCTAAGATATATGAAAAGCTGATGAGTGGAAGTTTGAATAATTTTTTTTATCTTATGTTTTATGTGGGGTTCTCTTGACTTGTTTGCATTTTCAGGGGAGTATAGGGAAACTATTCTGTGGTCAACAATGAACCTTCACCTCAAGCCAACAGACACAGGCACCTGATGCAGTGATTCGGGGACTTGTTCACCTCTGGGTCTTTGACCCTCGGATTAGTCAGTTGTGCCTGGTGTAAACCGTCCCAGCACTCTTTTCACTGTCAGTTCTCAGGAGATATTCCCAAACTTGAAACAAAGGAAATTTGGCCTATTCTTCATGATGTCCCTTTATTGTTATTTTATGCTGAATCAAATAAAGCAGCGTGGCCCCTTTCAGGAACTGCCATCTCTTACTGGGCACTACTGCTTCCTTTAAGACCCTGCTTTCCTTAGTGGGTACTGTCGGTGCTTCCAGTGGGCACCACTGATTCTGGTATCTCTTATGAAGCACCAACATTTTCCACAGGGCACAGCTCCAAGATGTTCTGATATGAAGTGCACACAAAACCTTCTGTCCCCTTTTTTGGGGGGGAGATTACATTCTATTAGTGCAAAAGCTTTTTCAGATGTACTTAAAGTTTTATTCTTTCCTTTAAGCAAGGCATTCATCTCCACCTCCTCTGAACTCTCTCATGAGTTCATTACAGATCTGGGCAGATACAAAACAGGGAGGAAAACATCATAATTAGAAAACAAAGGATCACCTAAGGATTTGCTACAAAATCAAGGATTTGCTTCATCCCATCACCTAAGGATTTGCTACAAAATCAAGCTCTTTCTTGAAAATAGATTAGTCCTGTCCCAGGTAGAATTATCAGATAAAATACAAATATTTTACTGGACATATGTATACTAAGAAAGAATTTATTGTTTATCTGACATTCAAATTTAACCATATGTCCTGTATCTATATTTGCTAATTCTAATAAACCTACTCCCAGGGGGCTCCTCAGTCCCTCATAGTTGTCTTTTGATGAGGTCAGTTAAGACTCAAGCCAAAAGGATGCCTAGTGGTTCAATCGGTTAAGTGTCTGCCTTCAGCTCAGGTCATGATCCCAGGGTTGATGAGTTAGTCTCCCGGCTCAGTGGGGAGCCTGCTTCTCCCTCTGCCCTGGTGCTCCTTCTCTCTCTCTCTCTCTCAAATAAATAAATTTAAAAAAAAGACTCAAACCAAAAGTCTAACTATATTTGTTTATACCAATGCAAATGTTTGTCCAGTTTCCTTCATGGTAGATCAACTGATGTAAAGGAAAGAGCCAAGAATATGAAGGATGACATAGAAGAATCACATTGGAAATAAACAAATGCCCTGTGATGGGAAGAAAATCACCTTTATCCTAATAAAGGAACTCACCACTTAATGTCTTAAGGGATCATTGCCTGTCATCACTCAAGGCAGCAAAATGTAATACTACCTCCAAACCTGCAAAAAAGCCCAAACCTGGAAACGTATGTTAGAGAGGTAAGAGGGAAGACGGGACAGTGTGATGTCCTGGAAATGGACAGATGAATGGAAGGCGAGATTGACAGTGTCAAATGCTGTCAATTGTCCAAGTAAGATGAATGCCACTGGATTTAGCAACGTGGAGGTCAATGATGATGTTAATAAGAGTAGTTTTGGTGGAGTGATTGAAATGAAAACATAAATGGAGTATGTTCAAAAGAAATCAAGAGAAGAGTGATGAGGGATAGAAATCACATACAACTAGTTTGAGGAGTGGGGATATAAAGTGACAGCCAGAAGGAGAAGTGGGATTTAGAGAATGGTTTCTTAAGCTGGCGGGGGCAGTGGGGGGAGGAATAAAACATAGGATATTTGAATGATGATAGACTGATTCCTCTGAGATGGAGGACTTGGTGGAAGAGAAGGAAAGAAAGAAAACTGTTGGAGTAATGGTTCTGGTGGGCAAGGCCATGTGGAAGGGTTGGCCTGAGAAGCACAGACACTCAGTACATCCATGGAAACAAAAGGAAATGCAAAGTATATGGTACAGGGGAAGATGAAGCAGTGGGACTTTGTAGAAATCTTCATCCGATGGTTTCTATTTTTTTTCAGTGAAATAACAAACAATGTCATCAGTTAAGACTGAGGGTAGGGAAGAAGACCCTGGAAGTCTGAGGAGAGAGGGAATGGTGTGAGCAGTCATCCAGACAATAGGCAAATGAATGGAACTTGGGGAATATGGTATGATTAGTAGGTGACAGGGTAGGGACCACTTGAAGTTCATAATTATGAATTTCAAGGAAGACCAGTGACCAAGGTTTTGTGGCTTTTCAGCAATCACGATCGGCTGCAGGGGTGGAGATGCAGAGTAGGCAGAGTGAGATTTACACGGCTTTGGGATTTGGCCAAGAGAAATCAATGACACAGAGTCCAGTGACTCATCTGTAAGATAACAATGGTAAGTCCTTATGTGAACTGTGAACTGCCAACAGACCCTGATGGTAACACTTAGTAGAATCCTTGCACTGTGTGTGTTGCCTGAGGTAAAAGATTAGTGTAAATATACATGTATGGTGCTTCCAGTTGTGCTAAGAAGGTGATCTGGTCAAGATACAGCCACTCACAAGAAACCTTTCTACTCATATCCACTCACGAGCCCCTCATATCTTTTTGCATTTTGCCAACTCGATCAAGATGAAAAAAGGAGGTTGGCTTCAGCTGGGGAGATTTTTCTACACCATATTTCAATGCTTTGTGCTTTCCTATATTAGAAAATTGCTGTTTCCTCAATTTTGATTGTTGATGAGGATAGAAATAATATATGGTCGCTGGTGGCTCTGAATATTTCTGTACATTGATGAACCCATAAACGACCTTTGCCAAACTCTATCTAAGCCCTGTCTGATTTGTAAGAGTGTGAGACACATAGTTCCTGACTCTGTAATGGGTAGGTAGTAAGCACTAAAAACCTTTTCATCTAGATGGTGAGTAAGAGAAAACATTTTCTAGGAATTCAGAGAAAAGGCTAGAGTCTGGGGGGTTAGGCAGGGTTCAGAGATGTAGGTCTTGAGGTGTAGAAACAGCCAAATTGAAAAAGAAAGGGAAGCCATCCTGGGGAAGGTATTGGTGTGAGGACGATTTGTTAAGGAAAGCTGAAGGTAGCGTTCTTGAAAATGGTTGAGCCAAATCCTAAAGTCTTAAGAAATTTTCTTTTACCATTTCAGGTTTTAGCAAAGTGTTGCAAAACACCAGCTCTCTATTGCTACACTCCTCATGGTGCTAGGGCGTTCTTACAGAATGTTGTTAGGGCAGGCTATATTTTGAAGAGTGGTTGGAAATTTTAAAAAAAGGTTTTATAATATAAATTGAAAGATGGTGCCACAATTTACAGTCTCAATCCATACTTTTAAAGCATTTTATCGTCAGCATTAAAAACAATTCCGCAACAGATTTTATTGTGTATAAACCTTTGTGCACTCTCCTAATTATGCTGACTGAATTATTAGGTCAAAGTGTATGAATATTTTTTTAAGATTTCTGATCTATATTGACAAATTACCATCCAGAAAATCTGTACCAATTACCTGCCCAACAATTGTGTGTGAAATATTTTATTTTTTTCCAGAAATACAGCTCAGTATTCTTACATATTTTGCCTATTTATGGGGAAAAAAAGAATATTTCTTTATTTCAGTGTTTATTTCTTTGCTTGAGAATGAGGCAGACCTTTTCACATATGTATATGGATAATTTGAATTTTTTGTTGTAAATTGCTTTTTCTGTAGCTTATTTTTCTATTAAGACTATTCATTGTTTTCCAACTATATTTATGTACATACATATTTACAAATATATATATATTTTACAAGTATATATAGGTCATAAATGCTGGAATTTTTTTTCTATTTGTTTCTTGCCTTTTAATTTTGTCTGTGGAAATTCTTGCTATAAATTAATTTTTTAAAAATCAATATTTTAAAAACTTCTCATTTTATAGGGTCCCTGGGTGGCTCAGTTGGTTAAGCGACCAACTTATGATTTCAGGGTTGTGAGATGGAGTCCCCCCCGGGGGGCTCCACACTCAGCATGGAGCCCACTTAAGATTCTCTCTCTCCCTTTCTCCCTCTCTCCCTCTCTTTCTGTCTCTCTCTGTCCCCACCCCAATATTTGAGTGCGCATGTGTGTACACTCTCTAAAACACAAAACAAAACAAAAAAATTTCTCATTTATGGCAACTGTCATGATGTTAAAAAATGTCCCATCAAAGATTGTATGACTAATAATATTTTTTCAGGTATATTGTGGTTTCCATTTTTTTTTAAATTAAACCAATCCATCTGGAATTTATCTTAGTGTAGGATGTGAGGTAGGAATCTAATTTTACCCTTCCACTTCCCACCCAATGATTAGTTAGTTATCTTAACAATACCTAGGGCTGTCCTTTTATTGATGATTTGAAATGTCTTCTTTATCATATTTTAATTCCTTATGTATAAATGGATTTTATTCTGGATTTTCTATTCTGCTTTATTATTTTGGCCTATTTTGCCAATAGTATCAAGCTGTTTTAATCAGTGTAACTGATTTATAATGTAATTTTATATCTGGCAGGCGAGACTTTCCTTTCCAAATCTATTCTTTTGTAGGGTGGGGTGAGATGTTATTCACTATTTATATATGTTTATTTTTCCCAGGTAAATTTTACAACCATTCTGACAATTTGTAAACAATTCCTTTGGTATATTGGTTGACAGTATATTAAATGTATAGATTCATTTGGTGAGAATTGGAACATTTAGAATATTAAATATTCTAATCCAGTATTGTGGCACATCTCCTAACTTACCCGATTTTTTTTCTTAAGGCCCTATTTATGTTTTTTAATTTCTTCACAAGTCCTACAAATTTATTGAATTTATTTCTATATATCTTCTATTTTTTTAATTGTTAAAGCTTATGGAATTATTTCCATTATATTTTTAAGCTAGTAGATTCTGGTAAATAGAAAAACTATTTACTTTGGACATTTCCCTTTTCTTGAGAATTTGTCTTCCATTAGCTTTGTCATACTTCTCTTTGCTGGAATACCTCAGATCTCACTCACCTAGAGAAGCAGCTCAGAGAGATATAAAAAGCTTCATGTTGAAACCATGCTTTGACTCTTAATTCTGTACCTTAGTAACCATGTGACTTTGAACCAGCTAGTTAACTGGATCTGAGCACCAGTTTCTTCATCTGTAAAATGAGGATTATAAAACGAACCTCATAGGTTTTTTTGTGAGGATTAAATGAAATGATATGTGCTAAACATTTACTAAGTTCCAGTCCATAGTAAGATGCACTTAGAGCATGCTCAATAAATGTTTGTCAAGTAAATATTGTCAATGGAGGGCCATGATCCCCCAAAAGTCAACTGTGTGTGGTTTTCCCTGGTATTTTTTCAGAGAAGGTAATCAAATAATAGATGAAGGGTTATCAAGCAAGTTTTGATCTAAAATCTCGTGCATGGAGATGCCTGCATACATCATATGATTGGAGGGGACCCAGGAACCCCTGTTCATGCATACTTCCTAACCCTTTGTCCAAAGCATTTGAAATGTAGTAGAGAGAGACTGCTGTTGCATCAGTGTTCTTTTCTTGGGATTCCTTTGAAAATATAATTACATCAGGACACTAGTACTTTCATGTAAATTATTTTATTAACTCATGTGTGTGTGTGTGTGTGTGTGTGTGTGTGTGTGTGTGTGTGTGTGTGTAGAGGTGAGATCCCGGGACAATGATACCTCTCTGGTGGCTATGGAAGGAGAAGACACACACACACAAAGAGGGACTCCAAAGATTAATTTTGCTTGTGTGACATTTTCCCCAGTAATTTCTCTGAGAAAGGGAACCCATTTGCAAATGAAAAACTCTCATTTTCAGTTCAGGGTATTTCCTATTACTCAGTTATCATGGCTTATAAATCTGCCCATTGTAAGTTTGCCAAGTATACAGCAATTCTCCAGGGGCTATTCACAGTTTCAGGAACAAAGGGTGGAGAGCTAAGGTACGGCAAGGCATGAGGTTGGGGGAAACAGCTTACATTCTTTGTCTTACCACGTTAGTCACTGAGGACTATTGTTCAATTGCTATGGAAAGTGTCTTCTTAAAACAAATCTTGTTTGAGAATTATTTTTCCATCATCTAGACCAGTCAAGTATATTAGCAATTTTCTTGTTACTGATAGAATTTTGGAAAAGGTTAATCCTAAGGACCCCAGTGAACCTTGGACCTTTCTAAATGGGGCTTCAAGCTTTCTATCCTGAACAGGAAGCAACTTTGCAAGATATTAGCCACAATTAATGAAATACCAGATTTTCCACTAAAAACATGTCAATACTGATCACATTTTAAAATTCTAAGCAAACAATGTATCCAATTTCTTCTAGTTTCTTACTTTCATGTCTTACTGACATGGAAGTTAGAATAAAACTCTTAAAGCCTCCTGCCTACAATGTTGATTTATTTTGTTACCAGTGTCTCTTTTGTGGCAAATCCCAAGTATCCTTCCATCCACCCATCCTGTCATTCAGCCAGTAAGAATTGAGAATAATGAGCATAGCTAAATGCTGGGGAGTATAGATGTATAAAATATACTGTTCCTTATCCCAAAACATTTACATTTCCCATGGACAAAGAAGATATGTTAAAACTCCACGTCTTTGTTCCCTCATACAAAAAAAGTCTCTATCGTCTCTACTTACAGTTTATATGTTCTTATTTTCATCATTTCCTTAATCTATTCCAGTTGAGCTTCTGTCTCACCATTTCACTCAATGGACTCATCACTTCATATTTCCCAATCCAATGGTACTTCTCTGTCCTTATATTATATTATACAACTGCCCAGGAGTTGATGACTGGCTTGTCAAAACCCTCTCTCCTCTTGCCTTCTATGATGTTGTACCTTCCTGGTTTTTCTCCCGTCTCATTGCCTGCTCAGTCTCAACCACCTTTGTCAGTTCATATTGCTCTGATAACTGTCTAAATGCACCCAGAACTCTAAAGCCTTCATCACCTCTTTATCTTCACTACTCTGAGTATCTCATCTACTCCCACAGCTTTAAATACCATGCATGAACCAGTGACTCTCAAGTTATTTTCTTTGGCCCTTTCCTTTCTACTGAGCTCTGATCATTTGCAAGCACCTTCTCGAAAATCTTCCCTTGCATATCTAAAAGGCCTTTCATGATAAATTTGACAAAACAAAGCTTGCGATTCTTATTCTCTTTCTCAACCTCCTTATCTTGACTCATAGCAAACATTTATTCAGTTGCTCAAGCACAAACATAGGAATCACTGTTACTTTCCCCTTTTCCCTACTCCACATATGATCCATAAACCAATCACATGAGCTCTGCCTCCAAAAGAGATTTTAAATACGTGCCATTTTTATTTATTTCCACTACTACAATCTTAATCCAGTCCTGGTCTGGGATACTGAAATGGGCCCTAATTTATTTCATTCCTGCATCTTTATAATTATACAGAATTATCTTTTTAAAATATAATATATTATAAAATATAAAATATAATATAATAACATATAAATCGAACCTCCCACCCTAGCTGAAAACCTCTAATAGTTTTCAAATGTTGTTAGAATATAATCTATGAAAAATTTGTATAACTTCTCTTATTTTGCTCTATAGGGGACTATGTTATTCTGCTCTGCTCAACCTCAGCATATCCCATTTTTCCCTTCTTTGCTTACTACACACACTACAGGCATACTGTCATTCTTTTCGTTGCTTGAACAGGCCATGTTTGCTCCCACCTTAGGGGGTTTGTACTTAACTATTCACTCTAAACTTCTGTCCCCACATCTTTGCACACCGAGTTTCTTGGTATCCTTCAGGTCTGAGCTCATATGTGCTCACCTTCTCAAAGAGACCTTTTCTAACCATTCCAACCTAGGTAGACATTCAACCTTGTTGGTGTTCATAACCTGCATTTTCTTCACAAAGAGATATCATTGCCTGAAATCACTTTGTTCAATCATATGTTTACCTATTTATGGTCTATCTTTTCCTCTCTGGAATGTCAGGTCTGTGAGGTCTGGGACTTTAGCTGTCTTATTCACTGCTATATCCTTAGTGCTTGGAATGGAACCTTGCACGTAAAAAGCTCTCAATCTATGTTTGTTGAATGGATGAGTGAAAGACCTTTCAGCTGTTCCCCACTGCATGGATGATAATGTCAGGTACTTACTACCCAGGGCTTCCAAGCTGCTCACTGTTCCCTTATCTGTCCAGGCTTATCTTTCACTACCCAGATCCCCTCTGAACTCTTCTTGGCTTTGACTTGTGCTGTCATTATTCACCTCTCTGCATATATTGTTCTCTGTCCTTGGATGCTCTTCTACCTCTATATCCGCCTTTGTCTGCCTCATTTCCACTTACCTTTTAGGTCTTAGCTGGGAGACTCCATTTGCTCTGTGGTCATGGTTGGTAATTTTGCCAAACTGCTTCCATTCAGACCAGAAAGCTCGGAGTCCACATTTAGAAAGTTCAGAGGTCTCCTTGTCTGCTTGGAATTGGGTGTTTCCATAAATGTCAATAACAAGACAAACGCTGGTGGTTTTGACTGAGACAATGGTGTGACAATTTCTGATGAAACCTTGTTTTATTTATTTATTTATTTTTAAGTAAGCTCTACGCCCAGTGTGGGAATTGAACTCATGACCCTGAGATCAAGAGTCGCATGCTCTACTGACAGCCAGCCAGGCGCCCTGAAGACTTATTTTAAAGAGTCTATTACCATAGCAATCAGAAAATAGTCCTAGTGACTAATATAGTAAAAAACAATTTTAAAGGTTAGGTTAAGCAAGGTGTTTCCTATGCAAACCAACGGCTTTTGCTTTATTACCCTTCTGCCCATGGGTCCCTCAGCTCTTTGCTGCATGTTTCCTAAGTGATCACCTTGGGGAATTGTTCTTTCTAATCACCAAATTTCATAAGCATATTTCTAAGTCAAAGTCAGACATCTGATTAATTTAAACTGGACAATATCCTTGAACTTGAGAATGGAATTTGTCATTTGTAAAGGTTATTTCTTTCTTCAGGGCAGATAACTGAAGCAGGAAAAAAAAAAAGTATCATCATATATACATGTTCACTGTGATCTTGCAAGTTACCTTTCCTGGACTTTCAGACTGGATTAAGTTTCTCCTGTTCTGTGCACTAATACTTCTTCTATCACAAAACTTGGTACATTATAATTATTTTTCTACTTGTAAATTAGCAAATAAAATCTCAAACATGACTGTAACATACTTAGAGGCAATCATCTCATTCTGCTTGGCATTTAATAAATATTTGTTGAATGTGTTGAATGGTTGGATTACTGAATGAAAATTAAAAGTAAATAAGTCGGCGTGGGATATCACAAGATCATCTGTGAATAAATGTGAATTAAAGAGTCAGAAGAATGTCCTGAAGTGCAGAATAGGTAAAAAATCACTGTGGGTTGGGGCACCTGGGTGGCTCTGTCTGTAAGTGTCTGCCTTTGGCTCAGGTCATGATCCCAGGGTCCTGGGATCGAGCCCTGCATCGGGCTCCCTGCTCAGTGGGAAGCCTGCTTCTCCCTCTCCCACTCCCCCTGCTTGTGTTCCTGCTCTCGCTATCTCTCTCTCTGTCAAATAAATAAAATCTTTAAGAAAAAAAAATCACTGTAGGCTGAAGTAGTTGTGGGATGTTTTGTAGGGGGTGGACAAGAACATGGCATTGAAGGTTGGATATAATGAAGTAACCAGCTGAGTAACAGTTGAATAACTGGATGCAGTTGAGTAGAGGATACTACTCTAGCAACAGTCAGTGGCAGAGAAGACTTAGGCAAGAGGCACAAGGCCAGTGCGTGGACAAGTGCTGGGTAGAATTAGTTCCATGCAGTGGGGTTGAGGTCTAATGAGGGAGAACTTTGATGCCCAGGCTAAGGAGTCAGAACCTTTTTTCTATAGGTAATGGGAAAACATTAAACATCTTTAATTATAAAAGTAATATGCTGCAAATTCAATTGAAGAAAAATGTATCTTGACTTGGAATGCAGAATGTTTTGGATGGAGGAGGAAATGGAGATAAAGAAACTAGTTTGGAGTCTCTCATGAGGTGTGAAGGGAAGGCTTAGATTTGGCAAGTGGCTTGGAGAAGGATGGAAGCCAATGGCAGTGATACAACAGGTTAGGGAAAAGATGATCCACAAGTCCTTTTCTTCAGAGTAGGTGTGTGCTTGAATTCCTGGTAGCCTTTGTGGACTTCTCTCCCTATATTCTTTATATGCAACAAGTCTCAATGTCCTTCATCAATTCTAAATCAAGACCTTAAAATCCTTAAGATTAGGAATTTCCTTCCTTCCTTCCTTCCTTCGTTCCTCCCTCCCTCCCTTCCTTCCCTTCCTCCCTCCCTCCATTCCCTCCTTACCTCCCTCCCTTCCTCCCTCCCTCCCCTTTTCCTTCCTCCCCCCCTTCTTTTCCTCCCCCCCTTCCTTCCTCCCTCTTTCCTTTGCTCCTTCCCTCCTTCCCTCCTTCCTTTTTTGCAATACAACAGATGTATTCTAGTGAATTGGAAACTCAGGCAGAACCTGATGCTGTGGTCTTGAAGCAGAATTTCTTCCTTTCTGGGAAAAAAACAGTTTTTGCTCCTAAGACCTTCAACTGATTGGATGAGATTCATCCACATTATTGAAGGTAGTTTCCTTTACTTAATGTCAACTGATTTTGTATAACTATAGCTCAATTTTAGAAGTTGGATATTGACATTGGTACAATACACAGCTTTATTAGATTTCACCAGTTTTATATGCGTGTGTGTGTGTGTGTGTGTGTGTGTGTGTGTGTAGTTCTATGCAATTTTGTCACAAGGGTAGACTTATGTAACCACCACCACAGTTAAGAGACAGAACTCCTCAGCCACATGGCTTTCTTTTGCTATTGCTTAATAGTTATACCCCACACTCATCCCACTCTCCATCCCAAATCATAGGCAACCACTAATCTGTTCTCTGTTTTTATTATTTTGTTATTTTAAAATGTTTCATAAATATAATCAATATATAGCATTTGAGAACGGCTTTTTTTTTATTTCACTCAGCATTAATTCCCTTGAGATCATCCATGTTATTGCAGGTATAAATCAAATTGTAGCTTATAACTACATTTCTTTTTATTTCTGAGTAGCATTCCATTCGTCTGCTAACGGACATTTGAGCAGTTTCCAGTCTTTTATGAATGAAGTTTCTACAAACATTCATATACAAGTTTCTGTGTCAACAGATCTTTTTTTCATTTCTCTGGGACAAGTGCTCAAAGTTCAATTGCTGGGTTGCATGGTAAACATGTTTAGTTTAAGAAAGTGCCAAACTATTTTCCAGAATGTCTTTACCATTTTATAGTCACATCAGCTTTAGGTTATGCTTCTCTCCTAAGCTCCAGAACTATGTTTCCAATTACCTATTAAGTAATTGACCTGGATGTCTCATATCCTCAAACTCAGCTTGTTGAAACTTGAGCTCATTATCTTCCCTTACACACCAGTAATCCTGTATTTTCTGTGTGGACTAACATAACCCTTTACTACCCAAACCAAACACTGAGAGCCACCTAGATTCCTCTCTCACACCTATATACCTGTGCTAAATCCATCACTTGGGTTGGTCCATTTTATCTTTTAACTCTCAAACAGAAGGGAAGACAGATCGTCATCCACCAGAAATTATGCTTACCTGTGTTCACATTAAGATGTCCTAACTTGGGGTATTTTTGTCAAGTTAAGAGCAGATATTTTACAGTTGGTAAATATACAGTTAGTGTTTAAAGCAAAGAAAGTGAAAAAGACTAGCTGGTCACCTATAAGTGTGTCTAAATCGCCAGGTGAATTCAAATCCCTCTATATGGTAGCAGATTGGAAAACATAGACCTATTCTTGGCAGAGCTCTAGCTTCAGGCTTGAGTAAAACTGCAAATGAATTCTGTTATATTTATAAAACAACTTATTTTAGCAGTGTGGATAATCAAGCGTGTATAACATAGTCTGCTGGCTTGGATCCACTGTCAGTTATAATCATTTGTAGAACAGTCCCTAAAATAATTGACTAAGAGTTTAATTAATAATTATTGTGTTTTGGTGACATAGTTACTAAGTGTCTATATTTAAGATTTCTGAAGGAAATTTTCAAGTGGTTTGTGAGATGGGCCAGAGCATGCTCGTTCCTGCTCAGCACTTTGGGCATTCAATAGAATTTGAGAGTCATTACTCACTGCCGTTACCAGCTACACTTACCTGAAGTCAACCACATGACTCCAGACCCAAAACTAGATCGTCCTTGTCCAAGGGAAAATTATCCTTGGACCAAGCCTCAGAGACATGACTTAATACAAATCAAGTTGATATTCTGAAATAAAGTCTTGCTGAGAAGTAAAATAAGGAAATACACAACACAGAGTCAGGTGGCAATCCACTTAGTGGCTTCCTAGAGATCACCCTCTTCCAGTCTTCCCTTCTAGTTGCATAGCCAATTTCACTCCTTGTGGAAAAACCATTGACTCTTTTGCTCTTAGTATAAATGTCTATTAAAAAGTTGATTATGTTGAGAGAAATCACTAATGTCCCTAGAAACGGTGTAGTGTGACTGCTTGGCATAATTATAGATGAGGAAGCCAACTCAGCTTTGTAACAATAGGGAATATATTCAGGAAGTCTCGCATTTAAGCTCATTTCCAACTGGTTTTGTTCAACTAGTGCTAAGGGACACTGGAGTCCTTGGAAGTTAAGCCATTATTACTGTTATATCCTTCCTTATGAAGTTTCCATCAAGCTGCTGTGACTGCAGCCTAAGACCTTTGAGAAAAGAAGCCAGTTTTCTACCACTTATCCTCCTGCTTGAAGCATAACTCGTTTCCAATACCATTTTTCTTCCTAGCCACTCAGGGTCCAGCTTTGACTTTCCTATGGATAGACTGGACTTAAGAGTGAGCCTAAGAAAGTGAGGCTGCAGGTCTGGACATAATAGTTTTCCATAGAGCCAGCTAATCTTCTGAGAAGCTTGTCTAGCCATAAGCCCAGATACCTACAAAATTTTCAGGAGAAGAGCTCACTATCTGAATTCTTTCTATACTAGCTTTCCATTGCTGCAGTAATAAGTTGCCACAAATTCAGCAGCTTAGAACACAAATTTATTATCTTATAGTTCTGTATGTCAGAAATCTGACACAGGTCTCACCTGGCTAGAATCCAGGTGTTGCAGGGCTGCATTTCTCTCTGAAGGCTCCAGGGAGAGATCCATTTCCTTGCTTTTTTGAGTTCTTGGAAGAATTAAGTTCTTTAAGGTCCCTGCTTTCTTGCTTGTCAGCTGAGCACCTTTCTCAGTTTCTCAAAACTATCCACATTACTTGGCTTGTGATCCCCTTTCTCCATCTTCAAGGCCAGTAGTGGTGGGTATACTTATTCTCTCACTTTGAATCTCTTCTCCTTTTTCCTCTGTCTCATCTCTTTACAAGCTAGGTAGAAAAGGTTTTCTGCTTTCAATGTCTCATGTGATTAGTTTGGGCTCACATGGGTAATCTGGTATAACCTCACAATCTCAGGGTCTGTACCCTTAATCATATCAGCAAAGTCCCTCTTGTCATGCAATGCAACATATAAGATTCAGGGATTAGAGTTTGGGTGTTTGGAAAGCAGGAGTCCATTACTTTGCCTGCCATGTTATCTAAAGCTAAGGATTCATTACTGATTTATTCAACAAATCTTTATTTAGTGCCTACCGTATACAAGATAATTTGCAAAGCACTGGATGTTCTGTCTTATTTCACTTGTGAACTGTGAGAGGTGATAGAGAAGTTATGCACTGAGAAAATTTACCTACTGAATTTTCTCTTGAGCCACACTCACATTGTCCACAAGAAGAAGAGGGCTGGGAAGGAACTGATGACATAAGAGACTCTCAGACAACCATAGTAATTGTGTGTGATTATCTATCTCTAGTCTAACTCCCATGCTGATCCAACTCACTTTTCACAGATTAGGGCCTGGGTGTGAAGTGAGGAATTAATGATGTAGAAGTGTTACTGTGGAAGTTATCTTTAATTCAGAAAGAATCAGTTCATGTAATAATACATAAAAGCTTCCACGTGTGCCACAGTGTCACACTAGTATGCATACATATAGGTTTTGCTCTTTGAGAACTTACAGTGCAGGTCAGGAGACACGGCACTAACGCATTTTGATACCAGTGAAGAGCAATAGTTCATTTAATTAAAGCAAAAGTCATGCTTCAGCTCATTTGCAGATTGAAAAGGACACAAACAGTGCAAGCTAGTGACACAGGAAAAGTTCCTTTCCTTCTTGTGCATGTCAGAGGTGGGAGTGGTGGAGGGGTGGGGAGAGGAGGATCAGAGTTAAAAATACCAACTGTGGTCAGAGCATCTCATTAATTGATGGACTTTTGATAAAAGACAACACTGTCATTATATATCCTTTCTTTGTTATCTGTTATCTTCTTTGAAAAAAAATCTAGGAAAAATTACGTCAAAATGTAATACTCAAAAACTGACAAAGCAAATGCTGATGAGGATGTGGAGCAACAGGATCTCTCACTCATTGCTAGTGGATGGAAGTCATTTTTCAGCATAAACCCTTTTAGGTCCATACTCTCTGAACCTGGAATGTGCCAGTGGAGTTGAACCAAGAGTTCTCCTATCATCTCTCAGAATAACTTGACCAACATAATGATAATAGCAATTTTCCTGTGTTTGCACTGTAGACCTTACGAACCCTTGAGAAGCAAGTAGGGTATGGATTAATATTCCCATTTTACAAACAAAGAAATTGACGTTCAGAGAACACAAGGGTCTTTCCCAAAGTCACATTGTAAATGGCAGAACAGGAACTTAAATGCAGATCTACATTCCATTGACTGGACAAGGAAGACTGAAGGCAGATTAAGCAGCACAGTAAATAGCTAGGAGCAGGCCAGACTGCCTTTCCTCTGCCTCCATTCATGGAAGGGTAAGCAAAGTACAGTGAAAAGGGAGACCTTGCGTGGGAAGGAATTAGCAAATACTTCTTTCTGATGGAGACATCAGCTCCTGAATTCTCACGTGGCTGTCTGCTAAGATCCTTTCTCTCCCAGGGGCTGGTGCTGCCACCTCCACGTTGGACCTCCCAGGATGCACTGATCCCTCCTTGCCTTACCGTGCTTGGGTATGAGAAAAAAAAGTTGACAACCATTTATTAACTATCATCCATGTGACAGTGACTGAGCTAGATTCTTTAATATCATCTCATCAAAACTGGAATTAATGTCCTCATGTTACGCATGAGGAAACTGCCAGCACTCAGGAAGAACAGAATAATCAAACTTGTCTCTTTTTCCCTTGAAGTGATCAATTCTTTTGCATTTTAAAATAAAATGGTGCATCAAGTATTAAAGAAAAAAATTAACACAGCAAAATCAACCACATTTCCTCATTCTAATAACTACCTTTTGTGTATCATCTTATCTTTGTGTGCGCATATTTTGCTAGAAGTTGCGATTGGCATGCATACAAATTTTATGTTCTGCTTTTAAAAATTATATCAGAATTATCTTCCACATTACCGCAATCTTCATAATAAACATTTTAGTGGTTGCATAGTAAATTATTTCCCTAATGGACATTTAGGTTCTTTCCAGTATTTGGTTGCCCAAATCAAATTGTTATGTTTTGTGCTAATAACATTTTGTTACTATTTTATTATTTCCTTAGAATAAATTCTCAAGAGTCTTATTATTGAATAAAAGAGTATAAACATTTTTTATAGCCCTTTCCACATTACTAGGCAAAAGGCCTGTATGAATCTAAGTGACACATACAAATAAGTGTAAAGTTAGACATTTTCAAAAGAAACCCTGCTGTTTTCCATTTCTGGCAATACAATGAATCTCCAAATTAAAATAGCTAACATACTGAAGAAAATATGAAAACTATCTTCTTAAATGAATTACTGACCTGACAAGAAAATAAGGAATCTAACATCCTCAAATTAAAATCAACAACCCCAGAGAGTAAGTAATGAAGCTGGTCTTCACCTTAGGTGGCTTGCTCAACATGAAAGAATACTACATTGATGAGGTTGTATTCTTCCCAGCGTATCATTTTAGGAGACACATGATTCAATTTGATCCATTATTGGTTATGTTAAGTTTGATCATTAGAATAAGGTGGTATCTGTCAGATTTCTCCATTGTAAGGGCACCTTTTCTCATTGGTAATTAATAAACTACCTCTAGGGTGATATCTTAAGACTGTATGAATACCTTGTTCCCCAACTATCTTTACTCAATGATAATACATCCATTAATAGTGTTCTTGCCTGAAAGAAGGCATTTTTCCTCAGCATTTAAGTATTGTCAAATTCACTCTGTTTCAGCCAATTTGCCCTTCTACTAGCAGGGTGTGAGAGTTTCCAACATTCCATATCTTCACCAAGCTTGCTAAGGTCAGACTGACCAAGTTTTATCATCTTAATGGATAAGGGATGGTATTTTCTATAAACTGATGGTTAGATTTAGAGGCTTGTTCTAGATTCAGGTTCATTTATTTAGTCAAGAATACTTCATACATGATGGTGTATACTTCCTGTTATATCACATCAAGAGGCACATAAATGTCTGGTTGTCAATCAACAGGTTCAAATGTGGTCAACCTGATCTACCAATAGACCAGTAAGTTTTCTCATTAAAAAAAAAAAAAACTTTGCATATGATATTATCTATTCTTTTTACAAAACAAAAAGTTTCATATATGTATCCATATGTCTTTAAAATACCTGTATTGATTAATACAATTGTCATTTACAAAACAATTTTTCCTCCAGTTCTGTCATTTCTTCTTCATTATTTGATATTCTTCAATAAGTAAGAACTTCCCCTTCCATTTTCCTCCATGGGCTATGGATTCTTTTATATTCAAAGTATTATAATCTATTAATCTCAATATTCTTTTTAATGCTCAAATTGTCCCAAATTTCACCCGTGAGGATTACTTCAAGCTGTCTCATGTGTCCTTCTGACATGTTTCCCTAAGTTTTTGTGCACTTGCTTATTTCTGACACAGCAAGATTCCTGGCTCACCTTGTACATTACCTCCCCCAGACCTGGAGTCAGTAATTTCCCCAAGGAAACCTTGTTCCATTTGGAGAAAGGTACTTAGAAATCAAGTTCTGTGCAATAATGTACTTATTTCCATGAGGATATAGCTGAGTCTAGGCCCTGTCAGTGGATAGAACTAGGAGATGTATTTTTTTTAAACAATGACTTTATATGGATACCTCACCACAGGGTCTTTCTCTCATTTGTCAAATCCACATTTATATTTCTCTTCTCCCACAGTGATAATCTTAGTTCCTGATAACATCAATATATTTATTCACTTACTCAATCCTGTAATACACAAAAAGTAGTTTCTGGATTAGTGCATCAATGTTACTAACAATAAAATCCTACAAGCTAAAGTCCAAGATATTTTTGTAATTCCTTTTGTCCTTAGAATATATCCACTGAGCATTGACAGTCAGAGTACTATGTTCCACTGGTATTTGGATTGGCTTTTTTTTTCTTCTTTGAGTTTATGTTAGTTTATTTTTATTTTTGAGTATGTAAACGTGAATATGGTCTCCCAGTCAAAACCATATGTAGACATATACTCAAAGAAGCTTCATTCTCTTCCACTTTATCCCCACTAACAAGTAGATGACCAATCTTATTAGTTTCTGATTTAATCTTCTTGTGCCTATTTGCAAATAAGCAAATGCACACATATTTATCTTATTTCCCTTCTTCTATACTAAAGGTACATATTATACACTCCTTGGCACCTTGGGTTTTTAAAATTAACAACATAATTGAACAGTACTCCATTGTAAAGATGTATTATTGTCTATTCATTATGTTTCCTATTTTGTCCATTTAGAATATTCCCAGTATTTTTGCTATTAAAATCATACCCTAATGTATAAACTTGTGCATATATACTTTTATACTGTTAGAATTATCTTCACCCCAATTTCCTAGAAGTGGGATTGTTTGATTAAAGAATAAATGCATGTGTAGTTTTGCTATATATTGCCAAATTCCTCTCTATAATGGTGGTACCATCCACACCAGCAACATAGGAAAATGATATTTCCCCTCAGTCTCACCAAAAGAGTGTGCTGTCAAGCTTTTGAAGAGAACCGCTCCCCCACCCCACCCCCTCTTCAAATAGTTTGATCTCATCTGGTCCCAATTCTCCTTCTTCCTCCCACCTTCCATAATTGTTTCTTTGCTTTGTTGGGACTTTGGTTCTGTTAAATCTCCAGAAATAGCACAAACTGGGGAGTATATCATATTTGCCTTGGAATTTTTACATTTGCAACATTTTGAGAGAATCTGCTTATCTGTAACTAGTCTGGTCTAAGGCGGGAAGGCTCTGTTGCATAGTCTTAGAACATCTAACCAAATAAAAATAGTTCTAAAAATGATTAGTTCTGAACAATTCACACACTATTATGATGAACTTTGCAAAAGTAAAGCCAAATTTCTTCTGGGATCAATCACTCAGCAAAACAAATCTCACAGTAAGTTTCTCCTGCCTTGAACTCTTACATGACTATGTGCAAAAGGAAAAATGAATGTCCAAGCCAATGCCAAAGGTTGTAAGATAGATGGGAAAAAATGATAGGAAAACATCTTATATTTCTGCTTATGTAGGTAGGAGGCTATAGAATTTTATTCTTGTACAAAATGTTTTCCTTATTTTTATCAACAGGATTATTTTCATTAGAGGAGAACCAATGTTTATAGAAACACTTGTCTATACAGTGGACCCTTGGCTTATGAAGGCAATTTATTTGCAGATTTCAGTATTGAATGGACACAATATTTGGTAATTTATAATTTTGCTAAGACTACAATTTGAATGGTTTATATAGCACACAAGAAAGGCAAGTATACATTGGTAGAATGTCCCCTAGCTAGTGGGTGAGTCATTCTCTCTAGGGCTCTGTGAGTTTTAATTATATATACATAGATTATGGAGAAAAGGTAAATGCTGTGCATTTTAATTTAGATTGTTCCCAATATATTGCTATTAAAAATTATGTCCATAATGAATAACCATGTGCATTTTTTTCATACTCTTAGAGGTAGATCAGAGAATGGTATTGTAGGGGAAAAAGTATACTTAATCAAGTAGATTGGGAACATATTGAGTTAGACAGATGTGAACACACATCTGCTATTCTGAAGGACTTCTCAGAGCCTTTAACATGCTCTTCAAGACTCTTCAAGAAGGGAGCTACATCATGCAGTGTTTCCAAAATTATTTGCCTGTGATAAGTAGTTCTAGGGAATATATTTTGTAAACATATTTTGCTGTGGTGGCATTTATACACCTGGAGACTCTGGTAGGACTTGGTACCCACTTCACAGGAAGGTCAAGTGTCTTTTCTACTTCACCTTCCAGAATTCAATCCATCCTCTCCAACTTTCCAGATGGCTGTGTTGCTTTACCATGGGCAGTCTTTCCTATTTCTTTTCCTTCATTCAGTCCAGGATCTGTTTCTCAAGGAAAGAGCATCACAAAGCTAGCCTGGGAATTTCCTACCTGCCCAGGTGGATAGAGTCTACTTTAGGATTCAGGCATTTGCTAACAATTATTTCATCCTGGTATAAAGGCCAGACAAATCTTCATTTGCCAGAAATTAACATTTCTATGGGCAACTGGGTGGCTCAGTTGGTTAAGTATCTGACTCTTGATTTCAGCTCAGGTCATGATCTCAGGGTTGTGAGATTCTCTCTCTCTCTCTGCCCCTCCCCCAAAATAAAATAAAATTAGCATTTCTAGCAGTATTTTACGTGGTATTATTTATTGAGTGACTATATATGCTAAGTGCTTTATTCATATTATTTCATCTATTTTTACTTTTTAAAAAAACCCACAGCATTACAATGTAGAAAGAATTCCCATTTTAGATACCATATTATTTTACAGATGATGAACCTGAACTTCAGAGAGATTTAATACCTCACTGAAAATCACACAGCCAGTTTGTGGCATTATCCAAAATGTTTGTTTTGCTGATTTGCATAACTACAATGACCAGATTTTTCTTCTACTTCATGCTGCTTCCCAGTAATTCAGCAAAGCCAAGACATTAGTCAATTATCTTAGATACAGAAAACCCAAAAGAACATATTTTTGCTTCAATTTTCTGAACATTTCAAGGGAGGAAAGGGCCTCATTTCTGATCACTCCAGATAATCGCCTTATTTCTCTGAGTTTTTTGTCAGTGGCAATTATGGCCAGCTCACACTCCCATTGGAGAAAGTGTTTCATTTCCCCAAGTCAGACAAGGCTCTCTTAATTAAGGGAAACATTCCACTTGTTAGAATCATAAAGACGCTCCTGTGCTAATTACCCTTAGCCAGACTGACTGGAGGCATCTTTCTGTAAGATAAAGCGATAAAACTGAGCTTCTTAAAAAGGTATTGTTCATCTCTTCCTCTCTTCCTATCTACTAGAAGCAGAGATGAGGCCTTGCTGGTTTGTGAAACAGCCCTCTGTATTCCTGTAACATTCCCCAGGGGATGACCCTTGGGTTTTTGAGTTCTGTTTTCTCTCCAAAATCAACATTGTTGAACAAGGAGAGGAACCTCTAACCATCGAAGGTCAAGGAAGCCAACATCCAGAGAGCAAGGAAATTCTGTTTTGAAAGTTAGTCCCAAATCTTCTTCCGCAGTCCTCCTTCTGGACAATGCCTGCGTGCTCCTCATTGTCAGATTTATCATCTCTTCACCCTGCATGCTCTGCTCCACAAAAACATTAACTTGGCCCCCTACACCACTGGCAAACAAGGTGAAGGGGATGAGGCTGACCGCCTGACTCCTGAATCATACATAGATGGCTCTTGTCTGTGGTGGAAAAGGCACAGTGGTACATACATAGAGGCAGGGCCGGGATGGCTGACTCGCTGTGGGAGGGGTCCAGACCGGGATTCTTCTTTCTAGACATTCTCATCATAAAGGAGATTGGTTTCCTACTTTTGTTCTAGCATTGTCCCGTTTTGACATGAACTTTATAACTTCCCAGAATTAGTTGGGGGAGGTTTCACATATTCTAGTAAAATTTTAAGATTTTTTTTTAAGTAGGCTCCATGCCCAGTGTGGAGCACAACACAGGGCTTGAACTCATGACCCTGAGATCAAGACCTGAGCTGTGACCAAGAGTTGAACACTTAACCAACTGAGCCACCCAGAATTTTAGGATATTTTAAAGAAGGTTTACAAATGCTATAGGTCTGAACGATTCCTTATTGAGAAAAATCTCCTACCGCTTTTAGAGATAAAAACACTTCTAATAATTGAGCCTCATTATTTTCAGTGTGGAAGTGTCCCCCTAAAGCAGTGCTCCTTGCTTTCCTGTGATCTGACTACAGGTAGGCACTCAGTATGAAGAGGTATGTGCATAAGCGTCATCAATCCTCTCACTTAGCTTCTCAAAGTTGGCATTCCGTTTGGTACTAGGAGATATTGAGGCTGGCAGTTTTTCCCAAATGGTTTTCTGTCTTTGCACTGTACAAGATTAAAGTAGAAAGAACGCTCCCTTTTTAGGATGCCAACTGTTCTGAAATGCATGATTAGGACACAAATGTAAATGTTCTCCATTTTAAGTGACTTCATTCATTTATTAATTCAACAAATATCTGTGATCATTTACTAAAAGCCAGGCCAAGTTGGGAGCTGGGGATGCAACAACAAATAAAATACTCTATGAGAAGGCATCATTATGATGTCCAGAATTACCCCCATTTTTCAGTAAAAATTTGAACACCAGCAACTAATGGACAATAAGTAAAACTGGGTTATAGCAAACATCATGTATTGGAAAATGACTCCATACAGTGAATCAGTCCTTCCGTATCTCTCTTTTTTAGGACAACTCAGCAAAATAAAATTCCAATTTATTATTAGACAATGTTGTTTCACATACACATCACACAGGACAAAAAATAAGCAGCAAGTTCATAGATCAAAAAAGGGAGAAAAAGAAAGCTTTTATCTCTGGCCTTGCTAACCATTTTATACAAACCAACTATTGAGAGTACAGCTAAGCATAAACACAAAAGAGTTACAGAATGTTCAGAATAAGATTTTTTGTTGCTGTTGTTTTTGCCTCCTTAATAAGTTTTATTTTTCTCCTTTGAGATTACAGCAAATATGGTCACACCATAAGTAGAGTCAGAAGTAGGATAGAAAACATGCTGAAGGCTGGTTAGGTCGTCTGAGATCCTTAAAAATGGTCGACTCCTAACAACATGTATAAAAATATAAAATGCAAATAAAAACTAAAATTGTCCTTTTTTAAAGCACTTTCAACAACAAAAGCATGGCCTTGGGAATCTTGGTTCCTCTGTCCTTCCCCATTTCAAATCCACACAGAAGTGGTGGCCAGAAAAGCAATGAGGCAGAAGAAGTTGGAGAGATTTGAGAGAAGGACTCAGCCATTGTTGAGTTTGGAAGGTGAAGGGGTCATAAGCCAGGGAATGTTGGTGGCCCCTAGACACTGAGAGTGACTCCTGGCTGACAGCCAGCAAGGAAACAGGGACCTCAGTACTATAACCGTAAAAATCTGGATTCTGTCAACCACCTGAATAACCTTGAAAGTAGATTCTTCCCAGAGTCTCCCAAGAAGAGCCCAACTGACTTACACTTTGATTTTGACAATGTGAAACCCAGAGCAGAGAAACCATCCACCATACTTCTGACCTATAGAAACCATGAAATAATAAATTTGGGTTGTTTTCAGCCATCAAATTTGCAGTAATTTGTTACAGCAGTGGTAGGAAACTAACACATCCATCTTGTCCCAACACGACATACAGAAGTCAGATCATGTCATTTCCACTTGCATGCACCTGCTATTCATTGTGGTGGGCTTTGTCTGGCCTCAGGAATCAACTTGAAGTGCAGAAATTAACCACCTCCTCCCAGGGTCAGCCCTCAGCCAATGACAGACTGGAATTGGTGGGTCCACCCCAGCTCCCTCACCCCTCCTTGGGGCTATTTTTAGATATCTCCCAGAGCTCCCTGGAGGGGGCGGGCCCCTGAGGCCTTGTTCCCACAGGGGTAACCTGTCTATTAGCATACACTTTACTAGGTTCCTTCCTTTCCCTGTCTTACGTCCTCACTCATCTACTATGCTTCCTGGGATCATCTCCCAAATAAACAATTTTCACCCACATCCTTGTCTTAGGGTCTACTATGAAAGGATCCCAACCAAAGACACTGAATTTACAGGGCCAGCTAGGGTTATGGGAAGTGAAAGAGGTTGCTTTAACATTTTTTTCACACAAAAACTCAGGTATATTTCCTTCTGGGGTTTCTGTCTGAGCAGGCATGGAATGAACACAAAGGATGTGGTCTTCAGAAGAACACAAACATGGATTTGAATCCCTGCTGACCATTTAGTAACTCAAAAACACCACAGGCACATTGTTTAACTTCTCTAGGTCCGTGTTTCATCCTCTGTAAAATGAAATTAATAATGTCTGTCTTTTATTATGTGACATGTGTATGAAGTAATGTGTGTAAAGCACTTGGTATCCATTAGGTGCTTTATATATGATATCATTATTGATTATTACCTAAAAACATCACAGCTAGGAAAAATAATGAATAGTTGGATTTAAATTGGTGTCTTTTCCTATTATTTTTAATGGTTTTTTTATTATGTTATGTTAATCACCATACATTACAACATTAGTTTTTGATGTAGTGTTTCATGATTCGTTGTTTGCATATAACACCCAGTGCTCCATGCAGTACGTGCCCTCTTTAATACCCATCACCAGGCTAACCCATCCCCCTACCCCCCTCTCCTCTGGAACCCTCAGTTTGTTCCTCAGAGTCCATAGTCTCTCATGGTTCGTCTTCCTATTATTACACAGTATGTTATAATATATTATAGCAGCAAGGACTTCAATCAAGCACCTTTGGTTCTCGGATGGGTCTTTAAGAGACAAAAAATCTTGCTCCACGCTGCCACGGAGCTAACTAATATGAAACAGCAATCTCTTGGTATTCAGTGACCAGACCCCAACTTTTCTGATGTGAAGCACTGAAGCAAAGCTAAGAATAGTCCTTTAGGAAACCTCTGTGTTACAAAACAAGCAGCGCTGGGGCCAAGGAAAACAAGCAAGGGGACTTTTCTGAAATCCAGGGGTATTTTCTGCAGCCAGTTACCCAGTGTCGGCAAACAGTCTGGCTACACTCAGGAAAAGCTCTGTCAATCCACCAGGCTGCCCGCACTTGTTTCTTCCGCTTTGGGAATTCAGCGCAGTTGGCTCATTTTGAAGACATTCCCATTAGTTATTTCTTAGATCCCAAAACAGAAACCGGAAATTTCAAGATAAGGTACTGCCAGATAGGAAGCAAGGAAACACATCAAATTTGTAAGTCTCAGAATTGTTTAGGAAATTCATAATGGGGAATTAGTGGAAATACAGGGTCCTTTTGAATGAGGTTATGAAATTAACTGAATATCTCCATATTTACGTCACTTCTTCAGCAGCTTTTCTCTTTCTTTGGTTAAAAACCACTTACTTTTCATGTATAAGAACTCAGAGCATCCACTTCATCCCAAATATTCCTTGTTTGGGACCAGCACTGTTAGCAGCAGGGCCTTTGGCTTTCTAGCAGAGAAGGTGTCAGGATTAGCTACAGTGACATTTTGGTACCTATAACTGAGCACCAGCCATAGGGTCTTCTTGATATTCTCTCCTAACTTAGGTGGCCCTAGGCTGTTCTATCTCAAAGTGTGGTGGGGTTTGGGCATCTGTTTCAGAATCACCTGAGATGTTCATTGATAGTGTACATTCCTGGGCCCACCCAGACCCACTGAATCAGAGTCTCTGAAGTGTTGGACCTGAAGGCATGCATTTTAAACAATCTCCCTGGGTGTGGGAGCTCAAACAGAGAAAGCCCAATGGCTCCTGCCTGACCCAGGTGTTCTAAGATAGCTACAAATCCCAAATGAGTGAAGATGCCTTCCTGGGGAATAAATTCAGAGGGAACCAGACCAGTTTTCCATCAAATAGTCTTATGCTCTGACGAAACAAGAAATGCCACTTTTATACCATGATATTGTTAATTTTATTTCACAATTTTGGGTGTGCGAGAAATATCAGATTTTTATTCTGTAAATAGAATTATATCCATATTGGGATTTCTTCTCCCCACATTAGACTCTGCAGAAGCACATTAGGTGTTTGGCAGAGTAGAATGTTGGGGAAGCTATCAAGATTTTTTTAAAAAATTGCCCAAACAAAACTGCTCAGACATAAAGGAACCAACTGAGAGCCCTGGGAAGGTCAGTGTCCATGCCTTGCAGTTCCCTTCAGCAGTGAGGAACCAAAGCCAAATTCACACCTTGACCATTGGTCTTGCCCCATGTGGTTATGGCTGGTTCTACCTCCCACTAAACCCAATAGTCTCCTGTCTGTAGCTTTTATTTGTCCCTAGCTGTTGGTAGTGTACAGCTTTGGATAAAAATGGAACATTTGTCTTGGCAACCCCCAAATCCTTTTCCTGGCCATCTCTCACTCCCTCGGGGATGCCTCTTCACCATAAAGGTAAGAATGGATCTGGGCACAGAAGGGAAAGTTGGTAAAGTCCTTAATGCCTATTAAAGGCTGGAGAGGAGAAGACAAATGACTTCCAGGAAAAAGGATGAAGAAGCCAAGAAGTGTGGCACCTCACAGATGAAATAGCTCTGGTAGTGGCGCCTGGGGTGAGCCCATGTTTGCACTGTCTTTCCTCTTCCCTTAGCCCTCCCAGTGTGGATGCTGCAAAGGAGTCCATATGAAGCCTGAGTTGAAACCCAGCTACATCTTCAGAGCCTGGGAGATTCAATGGGGCCTTGAGGAACCTCTTGTCAGCCTGTTACTCAGGGAACATAGGTTTATTTGGGGAGGGGGAGATAATACTCAACATCCCCAACTATTCAGCTTTCACCCAATTTCTTCAACTCATCCTCCATCTCTAGCAAGTGGGTGCCCTCATCAGATCCTGACAGTCGCTGTCGCCCCCTCCTAGCCCTCACTGTGCTGACATATCTCTATGAGAGGCAGACTGAGGAAAGCCCCTCAGCCCCCAGTCCCCAGGTGCCTAATTTGCTGGCTCAACCTCAGGGGCATATTCTGGGAGAATGCAGGATAACTCTGAGGGTGAGTGGGTTTGGAATATCCCCCCAACCTCTAATAATAAATTATCTTTACTGTCAAATTTCTTCCATGTTCTTTCTCTTATACCTCCTTCTGGTATTGAGTTCTCTCCCTGAAGTTCTCTTAATGTAAATTTAGCCACAGAGAGAATTTGCTTTGGAATTAGGATCTTCTGGAAAGTGCTTGTAGGGGTCAACAACTTTTCCTGTGGAAATTAAAATGATCCCCATTTACTGTGTCTATCATTTAAATTAGACAAGATGCAGATTTGGAGATATCACCCCAAAGAAATGTCACAATGAAGAGCAGAATAAGTGATATTATATATATCTCCTTCAGTTGCATTTGGACACAGGATTATTTATACTGTTTTATTTCTACTATAAAAGTAATGGAGGGCCATTGCCAAAGTTGGAAAATGCTGAAAATAATCATGAAGAATATAAAACTTACCCCAAGTCTTGCCATGAGAGATAGCCACTGTTAACATTTTGGTATAGTTTTGTTTTTCTTTACACATTCATATTTTAAAACTGTTAAATAAAATTGGAGTCAAGTAACTATGAGTACATATAGTTTTAATCTTTATTTTTTCTCACTGAACAAATCATGAATAAGCGTTTTCCAGACATGGACAACTAAGTCTGTTTCCCATTTTTGTTATTTTTAAGAAACAAGGCCTTATTTCAAACATTTACCTGGGAGATATTATTTCTAGTAATTTAGCTATAACTATCCACAGAATTTAAGGATTAATATATACCTTGTGATTCATTCTTCTGTGAGACAGTGTATCTTAAAATGGGTTGTACTGGTAGGTGAGAGAGAGAAAAAACAAAAGATTGGGGGCCCACTGTTGACAGCTACAGATGAGAAAATTAAGAATGGTAGCCCACAGATAGTAAAACTAAGGCTGAGTTTGCTTATGTTCATGAAATTCTGGTTACTACCACAATTACAGGAGAGATGCTGCTAAAGAGTTAAGTTTTCAAATTTTTTAAAGACATCAATTTTATGTTATTAGAATTTAAAACCCCACATTTGTGCCATATTAATAGGATTCATGTAAAATAAAAAGGCTTGGAGGACTTGAGTTTCTGACATCACTGTAATTTTTTTGTGTTATGGATATTCCCGGGAAAGTTTTGGATGCTGCTGGGGAATTCCTCTTTACTGGGTTTGGACATATCCTCTTATTACTCACAGGAAGCGAGCTTCCCTATAAAGGGGCTCCAGCAGGAGCAGTGCTCTGCTGTTCTTGGTTGACTTCACATCAGAACTGCTAAGTGGCACGAGACAGAAGCAGCAGTGACACAAACAGGATTCCAACGCGGGCACCAAAGCCACCGCTTGACAGAACAGTAAGTGCAAAAGGGTCTTTACAAGGGTGGCCTTGAAACGGGATTGTCAATATGAATAGAGATGCAAAAAGACTTCTGATAAAAGACCTGTGCATGTTCTTGTTGTACCCGGACCAGTTAAACTCTGGATTTTCTCTTTCACCTAAATGATGAAAATCTTAAATTTTGTATGTATTCATTCCAGTCAACTTCCTTGAAACAAACTGAGATGATGGCACTGTTATCCTTTAGCTAAAATCTTATGATACTGCTGAAAACATCTTCGTAGAATGATCTCAGTAACCAGCTACCTAAAATTTCTTTCTGCAATGAATTTTGTACTTTTTCTCCCCAGAAGGGCATTTCAAGACTGATCTTTTGATAAAAAAGAATCCTAGAAGTCATGATCGCTTCACAGCTTCTCCCTGTTCTCACGCTTGGTAAGTCAATGTCATTCGTTAGATCAGGGTTTCTCATCCTGGACACTATTGGCATTTCAGGCAGGATAATTCCTCCTTGTGGGGGACCCATGCTTTGTATGATGTTTAGCAGCATCTCTGGCCTCTCCGCACAATGCATTCCATCCTGGGTTAGGGACAATTTACCTCTTTGTGTCTCAACTTCCTAATGTGTAAAGTGTTGATCATGAGTGGCCTATTTCCCAGAGGCATTGTGAGGTTGCAGTATTATGGAAAGGGCCTCAGACAGTTCTTGTGGTGCATATTAAGTGCTCAGTAAGCTTAGTTATTTTGATTATTATTCTACTGTAGTGGATATCCCGATAGATTGTGGTGGGTGAGTGCAGAGAGGCTCAACCACAAAAGATACACACAATAAGTGGTTTCTCCATCTATACCTCTTCTTACTTTGGAAAAGGTGAAAAAAATTCAAGTCATTCCAAGGCCACTGGTTGATGAAAATAAGACTATAAAAAGCCCGATTAATAGAGTCAAACTATATTAGGACTAACCTTTCCATGCCTTTCACACTTTCCCCTTTAGCGCTTCTCCTGTTTAAGGAGAGTGGAGCCTGGTCGTACAATGCCTCCACAGAAACCATGACTTTTGACGAAGCTAGTTCTTACTGTCAGCAAAGGTACACGCATCTGGTTGCGATTCAAAACCAAGAAGAAATTAAGTACCTGAACTCCATGTTCAGCTATTCATCAACTTACTACTGGATCGGAATCAGAAAGGTCAATAAGCAGTGGACCTGGATAGGGACCCAGAAGCTTCTGACCGAAGAAGCCAAGAACTGGGCTCCAGGTGAACCGAACAATAAGCAAACCAATGAAGACTGTGTGGAGATCTACATCAAGAGAGAAAAGGACACGGGCAAGTGGAATGATGAGAGATGCGACAAAAAGAAACTTGCCTTGTGTTACACAGGTACGGGGCTTGAGGCCTCCATGGGAGGGAGTTTCAGGCTGAGGGCATCTTGACAAATTATTGACAGTATGCAAAACCTGGTCTCTATTATGGTAATGTTATGTTCTTAAAAAATACAATTTTAAAACATTCTGTTGGCAAATTATATCTTTTTGCTTCTTTGTGTGAATGTAGGCAAGAATGTATGTATATATGTAGGTCAATACATAGGCACTGTATGCACATACAACACATATTTTAGTAACTCATTTACTTGTAGAAGGAAAACTATCTTGAAAGTTTGTGATAAAGAGAATTTTCTATTCTTGATGCCAATGACAACTGTACCCCTGACACCTGCACATTAACATCAGCTTAGCTTAAAACCCAGCTTTGACATTGCGTGAAGCACTTCAGCTAAAATCTCTGGCAGTCCCTATAAATGGTGACATCTCTGTCACACACTGTTGATCCTCAACCCAAAGGAACGCATTATAAGCACAATGACGATCCTCTTCCTCATTGTGTTTTCTGCAGCTGCCTGTACCCCTACATCCTGCAGCGGCCATGGTGAGTGTGTGGAGACCGTCAACAGCTACACCTGTGAGTGCTACCCCGGCTTCAGTGGACTCAGGTGTGAGCAAGGTAGGTCCCCGTCTCACCTGCTCCTTCACTTGAGTTGGTAGCACCTTCCCATGTCCCAGCTGGCTTGGGTGTCAGGTGTGCATGTCCTCCCTTCCCCAGGGCATGTAGTGTCATGTGGTGCTTAAGAGCCCTGGCTTCAAATCCCAGATTTACCCCCAGGGCTTTCTCACTTTATGCTAGGTGAAAGAGGATCTGATGTGGTTTCTCCTTTCAGTTGTGACCTGTCGAGCACAGGAAGACCCTGGGCACGGAAGCCTGGTTTGCACTCACCCTCTGGGGCACTTCAGCTACAATTCTTCCTGCTCCATCAGCTGTGAAAAGGGTTACCTCCCAAGCAGCACAGAGACCACGTGGTGTACTTCCACAGGGGACTGGAGCACTCCTCTTCCAGCCTGCAATGGTAAATCTCTCTCCGAATGCACACAACACTCTCTGACTCATCCCTCGTGTCCTTGTTTTTTTTTTTTTTTTTATCCAACTTACAGCACTTTCGAAACTCTAGGGAAAGTTCTTTTTGTTGTTCTTAATAAGACTTCTTCTCCCAGCCAATATGTGTGGTCAGTAGGGTGCCTGCTTGATTTGAGAGAGGTTTTTAGAAAAACCACTGTGTTTGAGATGGGTGCTTCTGAGGCTCTGGTGATGTGTAAGAGAGTGCCCATAGTGCTGGCACCACACTCAAGAAATCTTCATGACTTCTCCTGCTTGGCCTTTCTTGATGCAGTAGATACGTAAGGCCATGGGAGTCAAGCAGTCCCAACAGCTCTTTTTCTCTCTCAGGCTTATCTTTCTAGGCTGGAGATGAAGACTTTTTGCCTCCAGGTCCTGCTGGGCTGACATAAATGAATGTCTTGTGTATGTCAGTATTTTTGTTTTCACAACTAGTCATAAATCCTGATCGAGAAACTGTTTTTTTTCTTTGTTTTTGCCTTCTGTAAAGTAGATCAGAGGCATGATGAGAGATATGATAACATAGATCAGAGACCACTCAGCATAGTCAAAGTATAAATCAATCAGAGAAGATGAAAGTATTAATAAAAAAGCATAAAAACTTTATAGTGTATGTGCATGTCCCCTCAAATTAACTTAGGACTTTGGGATTTACTGTTTGAAAGCTGCTTCCTTGCCCTCTTATAAATTTCAACTCACTAGGAAGTGAACATATCATTCTTCTGTAAAATTCATGGTATTCTTTCAAATCCCCAGTGGTTGAGTGCAATGCTTTGACAAAGCCTGCCAATGGCACTATGGACTGTCTCGAAAGCTCTGGAAACTTCCCATGGAACACATCTTGTGCCTTTGAGTGTGAAGAAGGATTTAAACTAATGGGACCCAAGCGCCTCCAGTGTACCTCATCTGGGAATTGGGACAACAAGAAGCCAACATGTAAAGGTAGAGTTGCTCCATGTCAAGATTTACTGTAAACGTTCTTTTTCTCAACCTGTACTTGAAATGGTCAGGCCAGACCTGCTAATGTACGTGGGTGTCTATGTTACAGCTGTGACATGTGAGGCCATTGACCATCCTCAGAATGGGTCTGTGAGCTGCAGCCACTCCCCAGCTGGCGAGTTCACCTTCGGGTCCTCCTGCAATTTCACATGCGAGGAAGGCTTCCTGGTGCAGGGGCCAACCCAACTTGAATGCACAGCACAAGGGAAATGGAATCAGCAAGTCCCAGTTTGTGAAGGTAAGCCCAAGAACTTCTCCTTTACATACCCCCTTCCTTAAAGGGCAGCAATCTTCAGACTTGGGCAGTTAAAATGAAACTGGATGCTTACTTTAACTAGAGTAATCAGATGTGATGGGCAATGTTCATCTTATGTTTTTGAGTTTCATATAAAAGAACCAATGCTTATCCAGGGAAAGGATTGTATGTACTAAGAGTGGATGTTTGCCGGTTTCTTGTGCTGTGTGAATGTGGCTTTGTAGGCATTGGCATGGAGTAGGCAGACCCCTTAATCTCAGGGGAAATCACATGAGAACATTTGAAGGTAGGACTGTGAGAACATGACTTGATTTTTTTATTGTTATGTTAACCACCATATATTACATCATTAGTTTTTGATGTAGTGTTCCATGATTCATTGTTTGTGCATAACACCCAGTGCTCCATGCAGAACGTGCCCCCTTGAATACTCATCACCAGGCTAACCCATCCCCCCACCCTCCTCCCCTCTAGAACCCTCAGTTTGTTTTTCAGAGTCCATCGTCTCTCATGATTCGTCTCCCCCTCTGACTTACTCCCCCTCATTCTTCCCCTCCTGCTATTTTCTTCCTTTTCTTTTTTCTTAACATATGTTGCATTATTTGTCGCAGAAGTACAGATCGGCGACTCAACAGTCTTGCACAATTCACAGCACTCACCATAGCACATACCCTCCCCAATGTCTATCACACAGCCACCCCATCCCTCCCACCCCCCACCACTCCAGCAACCCTCAGTTTGTTTCCTGAGATTCAGAATTCCTCATATCAGTGAGGTCATATGATACAGGTCCTTCTCTGATTGACTTATTTCTCTCAGCATAACACCCTCCAGTTCCATCCACGTCGTTGCAAATGGCAAGATCTCATTCCTTTTGATGGCTGCATAATATTCCATTGTGTGTATATACCACCTCTTCTTTATCCATTCATCTGTCGATGGACATCTTGGCTCTTTCCACAGTTTGGCTATTGTGGACATTGCTGCTATAAACATTGGGGTGCACGTACCCCTTCGGATCCCTACATTTGTATCTTTGTGGTAAATACCCAGTAGTGCAATTGCTGGATTGTAGGGTAGCTCTATTTTCAACTGTTTGAGGAACCTCCATACTGTTTTCCAGAGGGATTGCACCAGCTTGCATTCCCACCAACAGTGTAGGAGGGTTCCCCTTTCTCCACATCCCCACCAACATCTGTCGTTTCCTGACTTGTTAATTTTAGCCATTCTGACTGGTGTGAGGTGGTATCTCATGGAGGTTTTGATTTGGATTTCCCTGATGCCGAGCGATGTTGAGTACTTTTTCATGTGTCTGTTGGCCATTTGGATGTCTTCTTTGGAAAAATGTCTGTTCATGTCTTCTGCCCATTTCTGGATTGGATTATTTGTTCTTTGGGTGTTGAGTTTGATAAGTTCTTTATAGATTTTGGATACTAGCCCTTTATCTGATATGTCATTTGCAAATATTTGAACATGACTTGATTTTAAAACTCTTCTAATGCTTTTCTTCTGAAACTGCTCATAATTAGCAGTGACGAGAATGTGCCAAGTGTGGTGTCATGTGTAAAGACACCCTTAATACCTACATAAGCACTAAAATTTAATTCACTTTAAAGCAAGAGCAATGATGTTGAAAACAAGCAGTTTGCATTATCATGTCCTGGTATTTCTGTCGCCAAATATAGCACAGAATGATTTCCAGTGGTAAGAAGCCACAAGACCAAAACCAAACTGCAAAGCAGACACATTTTTAATTTTTATTTTTTTAAAAGATTTTATTTATTAGAGAGAATGAGAGAGAGAGAGAGAGAGAGAGAACGAGAGCATGATAGCGGGGAGGGTCAGAAGGAGAAGCAGACTCCCTGCCGAGGAGGGAGCCAGATGTGGGACTCGATCCCGAGACTCCAGGATCATGACCTGAGCCGAAGGCAGTCACTTAACCAACTGAGCCACCCAGGCACCTCAAAGCAGGCACATTTTTTGTGCTGCCTTCTTACCTTCCTTTTGTGTTCTGGCATCATCTGTTAGCATCCGGGACCCATAATTTGCTCTCTGACTACATAAAATCTTTCTCTTAACTGTAACTTCTTTTAAATGTCAGAACAGTGCTCAGGAACCACTGGTTCTATTAAAGGCTATCCTTTACTGAGTGCCATTGTCAATGAAGGGATTGGCATTCAAAGAAAACACTGTCATCTTCCCAGTTGTCCAGGGAGTAATGAAGAGCCTTGAGATCGCTGAGCATTGCTTTGTCCAAAATGAATGAGTTCATTCATCAAATGCTAAGCACTCTCCAGTTCCACTGCAATATTTTCTGACCATCATTTTGGTATCTCAGCTTTTCAGTGTAAAGCCTTGTCCACCCCAGAGAAAGGCTACATGAGTTGTCTTCCTAGTGCTTCTGGAAGTTTCCAAAGTGAGTCCAGCTGTGAGTTCTTCTGTGAGAAGGGATTTGTGTTGAAGGGATCCAAAAAACTCCAGTGTGGCCCCACAGGTGAATGGGACAGTGAGGAGCCCACATGTGAAGGTACAGTTTTTGTTTTTAAGATAAAAACAATTGAAGAGCTAGGGGTTTGATGACGTGAGAAAACTGTTGCTTCCTGATACAGACTTCTAATGTGCTTACTCGTATCTTTCAGCTGTGAAATGTGATGCTGTCCATCAGCTCCAGCGTGGCTCTGTGAGGTGTGCCCATTCCTCTACTGGAGAGTTCAGCTACAGGTCCTCCTGTGCTTTCAGCTGTGAAGAAGGCTTTGAATTACATGGGTCAGCTCAGCTTGAGTGCACATCTCAGGGACAGTGGACACAGGAGGTCCCATCCTGCCAAGGTAGGATTGAATTTAGACTTTAAGGGGTAAGGTCAAATATTTCATACGTGTCTGAAGCTAGATTGCCCTAATGGGTGTGATCCTAATTTCCTACATGCTGAAAACTAAGTAGTGCTTATAAGTTACATTTATTATGACTTTTCAGCCAGTTTTAGACATTTTCCAGGAGACTTTTGTTAACCTCCACCCATGTGTCCATCATTTGCAGTGGTACAATGTTCAAGTCTGGCAGTTTCTGGAAAGATGAACGTGAGCTGCAGCGGGGAGCCCGTGTTTGGCGCTGTGTGTGCGTTTGCATGTCCTGAAGGATGGACACTCAATGGGTCTGCAGCTCTGACATGTGATGCCACAGGACACTGGTCTGGGATGCCACCTACCTGTGAAGGTGAAGCACTAATTGGTGCTGGCTCTCTGGGGGGGCTAGACAGAAGAAGGGGAAAGTAATGAACCATTCATTATGTTCACACTAGGAAGGTTCCCAAGGTTGAGAAGCTGGTGAATATTTAATTTTATGGTGATAGAGAGGAAACAGAAGAGGTGACAGGTGGATGGAATGGGTAGAATTCTGACAAGTGGAAAAGGAGAGCTAGAGGTCAAAGTAGGGAAAAGGAAGACAAATAATGGAGAGAGCACACGTGGTCTTGACCAAGGTGCAGTGGGTTCTGTGAAGAGCTTGGCACGTTAGAGGTCTCTTGGCAGTGGCAGGAGACAAGCTGCCACAGGTGGTTTGGGCCCATCTCAGAAGCCTTTAGTCCTTACCATGTCTCCTCCATATGCATTGAAGTAGACGGCTCATCAGTGTGCAAAGGAAAGGGCAAATGGACAGAACAGAAAGACTTTAAATTCAGTTTCTTCTCATGACAGTTCTTGCCTCTCTGTCTCCCTAGCTCCCACTGAGTCCAATGCTCCCCTGGCAATCGGACTCACCGCTGCTGTGACCTCCCTCTTGACATCAGCCTCATTTCTCCTCTGGCTCCTGAAACGCCTACGCAAGAGAGGTAAGGGAGCTTGGGAGCATACTCCAAAAATGTTCTTGAAAAATGTATTTCTTTTTCTCATTGATGAGTCATGTTCTCTCTTGCACATTAGTAATTAGACTTGAGTTACTAGAGAAACACTAATGAATAGTATAATTGAGCCATGGTCTTAGAGAAAGAGCATGTAGTACAACTCAAAGTGGAAGAGTTTTAGGAAATATACATGTTATTTAACAGTGGACAGCTCCAAGGGATGCCATTCACAGGGAATTCTGTGGCCCCCCTGAGAGTTGTGCAGTGAAGCTATAGGGTTGTGCTCCCAGGAAATGGCGAAAACGTTTCCAAAACATTTATTGGGAATACAGGCTTAAATGTGGGAGTATCTCCTGGGGACCCTGCAAACACATTTAGCCACACTCAGGGTTTGTTTGGCTTATGGAATAGTTAACATTTTTTTAAATTAAGTTCTGACATTTATAAAATGGGAAATCTCACATAAAATCTAGATTTGGGATTTCTCATGAAAAACTGACAGATGAACTCTGCACACTGAGCCTGTAGCTGTTGCTAGCATTAGGAAACTGCTAGGCCCTTAGGATGAGTGTGTGCTTTGCATTGTCACCCCCTTGGCACCAAGCTGTGTTTGCACTGGGCTTATCACAGGGACCCTGAAGGCGTGGAGTTTGCAGTCCCTGGTGAATAGAACCATAGTGTTTCTGAATGTGATATCTCCTTAAAAGTCCTTTAGTCCAAATTAATGGTTTTCTTTTTCTTGCAGCAAAGAAATTTGTTCCTGCCAGGTAAGTTGCACTCTTGTCCAAAGCATGCCATTGAATAGTCTACACATTTTTCTCTGTTTATGTTGGAAAACAGGGCTTAATTTAGTGTTCTCATGTATTCCGCAGCAGCTGCCAAAGCCTTCAATCAGACGGATCCTTCCACATGCCTTTGTAGTCATTTTAAGTCAAAAGGAATCAGGTAAGACTTGAAATCACATATGATTTTGAAAGAACGTATCCTTTCTTCATGTTCTGTTGCTCCTTGAGCCCTCCAAACCTGCCGGTTTCTTAGGGGAGAATCACCACCTTCATGGTGTTTTATGGAAGTTTGTTTCATTTCTTTGTAGAAGGAGAGGAAAAAAACAAATTTGGCCTTTATAGAGTCATTTCACTTTTGAAAGTTAATAATAATAATGCTGATTGTTAACCCTTATGGGGCACTTACTATCTTCTAGAAACTGTTCTAAACTAGGAATTGTATGAGATATGGACTGTTGCTATATAACTAGAATTCTAACATACCCCCGAACCTCCAAAGTCCTCTGTTATTAACAACTTGTGTTAGTGTGGCATTTTGTTACAATTGATGGGCCAATACAAATCCATTATTATTAACTAAAGTCCACAGTTTACATTAGAGTTCCCTCTTGGTTTTGTATATTCTATGGGATTTGACAAGTGTATAATGACATGTATCCACCATTCCAGTATCATACAGAATATTTTCACTGCCCTAACTGAATAGGATTTTGCTGTTCATACTTGGACTCTCCAGTGACAGTGAACACAGTGGTCTGTGCTAGAAGGTGAATTTTGTTGTTGCTATTAATGCAGAATATTAAGTGTCCTGATGGCATGCATTCTTTGTTTGCAGGAACACAGGTACCTCCAGGGAACTAGAGAAATACCCTGATGATGGCAGAGACAGAAAGGGCTCCTCTGCTCTCTGGTGCTTTCCAGCTCCCACATCCACTGCTTTTACAGCTGGGAGCATGGCACCCATGAGGACTTCAACGGTCCACACTCTAGTGGGTGAGGCCAGACTGCCACCAGCAAGACTCAGCTTTCTCTTTCCTGTTCTCAGCTTCTGGAAAGTGCTGGATGATGGAGGAAAAGCATATTCTCTTCTGGACAAAAGTGAAGAGACTCAGGCTCTGGAATCTTAGAATTCCTGTTCTAACTCTCTCCCCTGCTCACTATGAGATCTCAGTGGAGAAACACAGTATTTTTGGTATTGTTTCTTTCTTTTGCCCCTCACTGTGTCTCAACTACTGATTACATGGTTGCTGTCATGGGGACGAATAATTCTCAGGAGTTTAGGGAAAACAACTTGGCCAAAGATATTCTATTACCAAAGTGCAAAAAATGATAATTTTTTAATGCCCACGGGCTTGTGCATGGGGAAATCCTACTTAATACTCTGTGTGAGGATTACTAAGCACAGTCTTAATCACTTTTATCCCTGTGGGACTCAGTGCTTTATAAAGTGCTCTTAAAGATTGTATTCTTTTATTTGCATTGACTAAAGTACAATCTTCCCTAATTCTTAATTCAATACAAGTGTTGTAGGGACTTTAAAATATGTGCATGTTAAGACTATGTTAGGGTAAAAGTTACTTAACCTAGATCTTTGTTTATTAACAAACATAATGTTATGTCTGTAGTAAATTTGTCCCCCCAGAGATGTATAATGTTAACCAGTATAAATTTGTGAATGTTTTACTATAGTTGCTTTTAAAAACATGAGTAGTGGGGCTCCTGCGTGGCTCAGTCTGTTAAGTTTCTGCCTCTCGTTCTCAGCTCAGGTCTTGGTCTCAGGGTCATGAGTTCAAGCTCGCATTGGGCTCCATGCTGGGCATGGAGCCTACTTTAAAAAAAATAAGTAAAAACATAAGTAGTATCAGGAGAGTAGAACCTGAATGGCATACACTTGTACACTGTCATCTCTGTTTTCAGAGGTACGTGGTTTTCCATGATGAAAAACTTCCATGAGGCCAAGTGTTCTGATTTGAAAAAAAGTGTAAATGCATACAAATGAAGGTACACTTTTATGAATATCTTTGTTGAAAAAAATGTAGAAATATGGATGTGCTTTGCATCCCTACAAAGATGTTGTCAGATGCGATGCATCAACATATAATTCTTGCATACTACGTAAGATTTTAAATTTATGGTAGGAACTCACCATGTAAAGGATTTGTCCAGTGGATTTTTTTTCAAGTGGAGACTTTTAATATTTATTCCCTAATTGTGTTATTCTGTTTGTTAGGGTGTTCATGAAGAAAGGAAGGTCTGGATGAGTGCATATTTAAATTTATTTATAAATATAGGAGGTTAAAATTACTAAGGAATCTCCATTTATCAGTTGATCATTGGCAGTGAGAAATTCTTGGCCTGTCCATCACCAGAGCTTCTCACTCCATCTTGCAAATGACATGAGAATCAAAACTCTCCCACGCTTTCACTAATTTAGGATGTGTTGAAAAAGCAAAGTTTCGGACAAGTGCTGGCTGTATGTTGGCCAAGACAAAGCCAAAAGCAAACAGGGAGGAATGCTAAGGGTCAGAAGTTCAGAGATTTTGACAGAGCAAAGAACTCTGGGAAATAAGGGAGAGAGAAATAAACAACTATTGCGAGCAGGCTACCTATGGAATGGATTATTATTTTCTCTGAAACTGTTCAAATGTTGTAAATATAAATATTTATATACTGCAATGGAAATAGCTGTATGAAATGTAAATGTGGTCTGTGTTTGGGTTTAGTAAAGTATTTTAAATTATGATTTAAAATATTTTATAGTTTTTAAAGTATGTATTTATTTAAGCTTATGCCATACCCATTTTGTATTTGACATGGCAATACAAAGTTTGATAATAAACATGTTTATATTTAGTTCTGTGTGTAGGTTCTTTCTTAAAAGTTCTATTTTATTTAGATAAAATTCACATCCATAAAATTCACCCTTCTTAAGTGTACAGTCCAGTAGTTTTGGTATACTCATAAGATGGTTCAACCAACACCACAAGAGAGTTTTGGCTATAATCAAGGGGATTTTGTTCTTCTCCTTACTCTCCCAATGGTGTCAAATCCTTCCTATCAATAGTTCTTGTAATAACCCTTAACCAGCTGTGCTCTCACCGACAGCCTCAGAACAGATCCTTATCACAACCCCTGGATAAAATGATAAAATCCCCGGAGTCTCCAGGCTCTCAGTCTACTGTTGGGAGGGACTGTGACACAGCCCACAAGTCACACAAAATCTAGTCTTGCCTGTCTCCCATCCTCATTTCACGCCATGCCCCTTCAGGCATTGTACTCCATCCACAATGAAGAGCTGTGTCTGCCCACTTTGACGCCTTTGAACACATCGGCTTCTTTCAACTGGAGTTACCCACCGTCCTCATCAAGGAGTCCCCCATTCTTTGCCTGCTTGACTCCTACTCAGGTTTCATGTTCTTTGCTCAAATGTCCCTTCATGGCAATTGACTCCTTAGATTAAGTCACCTCTTTAGTGCTCTCACAACCCATATTTTTCTTCCTTCCTTTAATCCTAAGTAACTAATTATTGTGTAATTGCTTAATACCTGTCTTTTCTACTAGATTCTAAGTTCCTTAAGGGTAGAAGCAATTTACCTTGTTCATTGCTCTGTTCCTAGAATGTAGCATATTCCTGATATACCATAGATACTTAACAAATATTTTTTGAATGAATGAATGAATATGTGGACAAACAAACGCAGATAGGCTCATGATAAGGAACAGGACCAATTTTCTCAAGTGGAATGAGTTGTCTCAGAAGGCAAGGTTTGAAATCCAGTTATGGAGACGAGATAGGTTTGACAATAGTACAGAACAGAATGGAAGTAAAGATGAAATAAAGGAACTAGTTAATGGCCTGGAGGTTCGGTGAGGTACGATTGACAAGTGCTGCAGTGAGATACTGGAGCACTAGATCTACTAGAATAGGTGACTGTGATTAAAGGGGGGGATGCTGGAGTATGTGATTTTGAAGTTGGCACAGTTTGGGGTGATGTCAAAGTTGAGGCTGTGTCTAGGGGAGAAGGTGAATGGAGGAGAAGCATGTTATTGGAGAACTGGGCACCCTGGCTGTGGGGTTACTGGTTGTTGTGTGAGACTGCACATTCCTTCTACCCATGATAAACTTATGTTGGAAACTGCTGTGAACACAGCTTTGGTTGGCAGCAATGAACAAGTAAGCCTTGCAGTCATCTGTGATGGGGGATAGGCACAAGGGAAGGCTTCTTCTGTCAATGGTACTCAATGACCCAAATAGTTCTCCAGCAATGGTTTCAGTCTCTCTGGGGTTTTGCGATGGTTTATAATGCTCACCTACTCATTCTAGTTCTGCCCTTTGGGTACCACAGAATAGCCAAATAACCACTCTTCTCCCAAAAACCTTTCAAGTGGCTGCTAACATGTCCCATGACCTTGCCTACCCCAAATCTTCTCTTTAGATTGAATGTGCACTATTTTTAAAATTATTATTATTGAGGTAAAGTTTATATAACATAAAAGCAACCACTTTAAAGTGTACAATTCAGAGTGATATTTAGTACATTCCTAGTGTTGTGCAATCACCATCTCTATCTAGTTAAAAATATTCTCATCAAAAGAAAACCCTATACCCATTAAACAGTCAGTCCCTATTCCTCTCTCCCCATAGCCCCTGGCAAACATCAGTTTGCTTTCTGTCTCTGTGGATTTGCCTATTCTAGATATTTCATATAAATGGGATCACACAATATCTGGCCTTTTCTGTCTGGCGTCTTTCACTAAGCCTAATGCATTCAAGGTACATCCACACTATATCATGTATCAGTACTTCATTCCTTTTCATGGCTGAATCATATTCCATGGTATAGATGAATGTGCACTAAATTTAAACCAAATTTCTCACTGTACCTTCAAGAAAAGTGTTTTTAACAAACACAAAATCCATCCGTATGACTCAAAAACATCCATATGAAAAATGCTTTGATAAAAGCCAAAAAAACACAGCATTGATGGACTCAGTGAGGGGAACTTAGTGAGGGGCTAAGTTGATGTGGTCTGAGTCCTTTAGAAATCTAACTTGATATAAGGCCAGAATTTAAAATGTATAGAAAGGTGAATAAATTGAGTGTCTATCTGACAATGTCACTAAATAACTACCCCCACCCTCCCAAAACCCAACTTTGGTGGACCCAAGGTCTTTCCTTCTCTTGGACAAGGGCCTGAAATGTTGGTGTACCCTGTAGACATGGTGCAAGTCTAGAGCTTGAATGTAGTTTTGGCTGGATGCCTGATGACCTAAACCAGCTTTCTAAAGAAAACCCTGGATCTTGGTTTTCAAAGAATAAGAATGTCCAACAAACCAGTAGAACAACAAAGATATCCAACAAAATAATGAGACTAAAAAAAAAAAAAAGGAGATAAAGTCTTTCTTTAAAAAAGAAAGGGACATTTGCAGTTTATGACCAAAAAGGGGTTTATTTATCCACTTATTCAATTGGCATTTATTGAATGCTACACCTTCTGCTTCTGAAAATATAGAGGATTAATATTCTGAAAACTCTTCTGCTATAATATTTTAAATTTCTAGGTGAAATTTAAATGAATAACTGAGCTTACAAAAAAGAATGGAAATCTCAGAGGACAAAAATGATTAGGAAGCAGGTGCCTGACCATGTAAGATTTTGTGAGCCAATATAAGGACTTTAGATTTTACTTTGGGTGGGATGAGAAGCCACTGGAGGGTCTGACATGTGTTCTTTCTTGCTGGTTATTTTCTTCCCCTCTGCCACCATCCCTCACTACCCATCTATTCTCAGGTCTCCCTGCCCTGTGTCCAGAGGCTGAGCCCTGCAGACTGCATCACTGGTGGGCTGGTGTCTGATTGGTTTGACTAATAAGAGGCTCATACAGGAGATCAAAGAGCAAGAAGAGAGAGTGGTCAGGATATGTCTTACCCAACCTTTCCCTGCACAGGTGTTCTTTCTAGAAGCAGCTGTATTTCTTCTCCACTATAGCTCCTGATGGGTGGCTTCTCCTTTAAAGTTGCAATTCTCACTGGATTCTGTTAACACCATCTCCTCCTTTGAATCTTCAGTCCCAGAGGTACAGCTGCATCCTGCTACTGCCAGACTCTGGAGGCCTTATCCTCTCTTGTTTGTTTTCTTAGCCTTGCCCAATCTATGTAAGTGGTCCCTCTAGTAAAGACTCTTCAATGGGTGAAGAATTCACTCATCTGGGTTGAATTCTGTTTCTGGCTGGGACCCTGACTGATACACATTTTAACTGAATCATTTAAATTGTTTTGTTGAAAATAGGCCATAAAAAGAAGAGGGTAGAAACGTGGAGTCTAGATGGGGGGACTTCTGCAATAATAGAGGTGAGAGATGATGGTGGTTTGGATGCATAATAGAATGGAAGTGATTGGATATTTTGATAGCAAGGCCAACAAAATTTGCTGACCTATTAGATATAATTTGTCAGAAGAAGAGGGGAATCTCAATTAACTCCAAAAGCTTTGGCTTAAGGAACTTAAAGAATAGAGTTATAATTTACTGAGATGTCAAGAGGCTTGGGAAGAGGAATTCAGAAGTTCGGTTTGACACATGTAAAATTTGAGAAGCTTTTAAAACAACTAAATGGAGATATCAGGTAGGCATTTGGCTGGGAACAGCCCTTGCTGGAAATACAAATTTGGGAGTCATCAAACATTTAGATGCTCTTCAAGGTGAAGAGGCTGGCTTGCATCACCAAGTCAGTGAGGGTGGAAAAGAAAAAAAACAGTGGTGAGCCCTGGAGCACTCTGAAGGTTTGCAGAGTGGAGAGATGAGGGCGGACCAACAAATGAAACAGAGAAGGAACAGTCCTTGAAGTAGGAGGAGAGCCAGGGGCTGATTGGTCGAATAACATGAGGACGGAGGACCTTGGTGGGAGCAGTCTCAGGGAATTGGTGTGATTGAAAGCCTGATTAGACAAGGGTCAAGTGAGAATTGAAGGAGAAGACTCAGAAATACAAGTCTAGATATTCCTTCGGGGTATGATAGTAAGAACATCGGCACTTTGCCGGGCTCCTTTGGCTCCAGGTTTGTCCGCACATCAACTTGTCATTCCAAACTCCTGGCAGAAGATGTGCTGCCTAATCATCAAGAGCACGGGCTTCAGAACTGACTGGCCTGGGTTCAAAACCCCAACTGTGTTTCTTACTAGCTTTGTGACTAAATACAACTTTCTTAAGCTTTCTGAGACTCTTTTAAAATGGGGATGATGATAGTGCCTGCTGGGGAATAGTAGTACTTAACCTTCATGAAGATTCAATGAGGTGATCCGTGTGCACTGTTGGTCGAGCTCTCCAGCTATTACTGTTACTACTCATCTTCTAAAAACTACAAATGTGGTTTTAGAAGATTACTCATCTTCTAAAAACTACATCACTCTTCCTTTCCACTGCCCTCCATCATGTAGATCCTAATTTCATATGCAGTCCATTTCCTTCACATTTTACACTCTAGAAATGCAAAAGTACTCTAGGCCCGCAAACTCCCCAAGGCAAAAACCTCCCCTGGGCTTTGCTCTCTTTAGGGCTCAATTCTAGGAGATGCCATTACCAGGGACCTCCACTAAGGGGCGAGCAAGGACAGAGGGAGCAGGAACTGTCTACTGAAGCTTGACAGGCATCAGGAATTGGTGTTCTAATCCTGTGGTGTTTGCAGTCATCTGGGGCCCACTACCAAGGATAGCCAAGAGGTAGCACAGGGTTTATCCAAAAAGAAAGGAGGGAAAGAGAGAGAGAGATGGGGGTGGAGGGGAAAGAGGGAGGCAGAGAGAGGGAGAAGGAGGAGAAGACAGGAGGGAAGGAAGGAAGGAAGGAGGGAAGGAGGAGAGAATCTAGCAACAATGCCCCTGGTCAGCAGCTCTTCTTTTCTCAGGGTGGTGACAGAAGGCAGATTAGGAAAGGGGTGGGGAAAGAGGAGTGAGAAGGTGTGGGGAAAGTTGGGGGGAGGGGAGGAGGATGTGAAACTCAGTCTGAGAAATGAAAAAAAAGCAAGCCTTTCTGGTGGCACTCCACGCAGCCTCCTGAAGCACAGTGCACCCAGCTGTGGGCAAGGACCCAGACACCCTGGTGCTGAGTTGAGAGGCTGAAGTCCAGAAGAGCTAAAGAAGGACAAATAAAGCCATGGTGAGCTTTTCAGCCTCAAAGATTTCCAGACGCTCAGATAGAACCTCTTGAGATTGCAAAGACAGGTGACAAAGGACAAGAAACAACACACTTCATTTTTGGTTTTAACAAAGCCAAGAATTAAAAATGCTGAGTCTAAAAGGTGCTTCTAGAATCTTTCTTCTCAGATGTGATAATTTCTCTTCATTGATTTGTCTCTGGTGAGGTTCTTGAGGAAGTACTATCTTGTTGAAATGAGCACTTTTGCAGGTAAACATTGGGGCTACCTGAGAGGTGATACACTTCAGAAAATATGGTTTTGAGGTGTTCAGAGAACTTGTGGTCTGGATTCTGCAAAATGTATTTTTTAATTGAAAAAGAAATGAACTGCTTTTCTTTATTGGTGTCTGGCTATCTAATACTTTTAAGTGTTTGAAGCATCGAGCATTGTAATCCAGTGTAAGATTTTAACATTTAAATCTCAGACCTCAATAGTTCATTAAGCATCAAAGAACACCTTAAAAATATACGTATTAAATATCAAATAGTTTCATCTAACAGCTCAGCGGAAAGGAAGTACAAAAAATTATTGAAATGTAGAAAAAAATCAGAGTAGTAATAATCAGCAATCTAAGGCTAAAACGTGAAAAGGAAAAGAAACAACTCTATCAGTTTTGAAGCAAATTTAATACTACTTTTTTTCATGTACATCTAAGAAACCTCTTCCTTCAGACAGGGTTAGTGAGCATATGTATTTTATTTTGAACTTTAAGAAAGTTGCAGCCACCTCCTCAAAGTGCTGTAAAAATTGTGATTTAAAATATAAATCCAACTATAATTTTCTATTTTCTTTGCAGATATTTCCATGGAAATGTCAGAGCTCTCAGAGGGGCTCATGGAATATCTTCAAGTTGTGGGTCTGGACAGTGCTATGTTGTGGTACGTTATGGTATTTGTATATTGCTAAGCCCTTTTTAACTTATGCTTATTTTTCTTAAATATCCACTGGGTGCATGTAGTCACAGGGAAGAATATTAGATAGTTGTTAGTTCTATCCTTTCTATGAATGTCCTTTGCTTCTGTTACTTTTAATACTTCCCCCAGAAACCTCCTAAGCCTGCCACACCCTTGTGACATGGTCCAGATCCTGATAATCCCACAAAAGTCTTAATTATGAAGAAATAAAGTCAATTAAGGAAAATCTGATGAGAACTTTACAATCCATACCAAATATTTAGCAGGGTACTTTTATTTTTTTTAAAAAGATTTTATTTTCAAGTAATCTCTATACCCAACATGGGACTTGAACTCACAAGCCCAAGATCAAGAGTCACATGCTCTTCCAACTCAGCCAGCCAGGTGCTCTGTACTTTCTTTTTTTTTTTTTTCAATAATTTAGTGCATGTCAATGTCATTTTGACAATTACAGTGTGCCCTTTATATATATATATATATATTTTGTTCTTCTCCCATTAGTGTGATAAGTTTTATGTCTGATTCTTGAAGACTCTCCAGAAGTTGTTTTGAAACCTTCTTTACCCTTCCTAAGTAAGCTAATGCTTCTTGGCCCCTAGCTTAGATTTTGAGCTCTGGCCAAGCAAATGTGCTTTCCTCTGCCCCTGACACATTCCTTATGCCATGTCTGCCTCATGTCACCTGCAAAGCTAGTGCTCTTTTCATTCAGCAAGTGTTTTCCAAGTTCCTATAATGTGCCAGGCACTGTCCTAGGCACTGAGGATACAGCACTGAACCAAACGGTTTCTTCTCTCTTAGGACTTATATTCTGGTAGAATGTTCCTTCAAAACTCTGTTCCAGAGTTACATTCTTTACTCATTAATCATATCTGTTTCTCAGTTCTCTGTCCACTTCTGATATGTTTAATTGGATCAAGATTAATTATGTTTTCTTTGTATCTGTTATTCCTTGTTTGGACTCCTTAAGAGACTGTAAAAATTGGATCTATGTTTTCTTTGGTATTTCTCCATGGTTTTTGCCCTACACAGTGAAAACTCAATAAATATTGATGACCATGAAAACGTTTACCATAATGATAGAACAACATTTCACATAGATCATACCATGCTTAGAATGGCATGTGATACCATGAGGTCATTGCATAATTATGTGTTTGTTTTAGTTTTGTCAAAGCCCTCCTATTTGAAGAGCCCATATGATTATTAAATACCATCAGCTGAGTATTTTGTGCACAGAACACAATCTAAATCAATTTCATAATCCTGCAGCATTTGGTTTTGTAAATTATTCTTTTTAAAAAATATAGTTAGATATATAAGGCTTGAGCTACGTATTGAGGCTTTCCCAGAAGCAGCTCTTCTTGTGGTAAAAGATTACCTTTTTGATATGAAAGAGAATACTTAAAAGTATGTTGTTATTCCTGTCCTTATATTACTTCTCCCACAGAAACATAAATGTTGGCTTTTTGGAAATTATCCCAGGATAAAAAACTGGGCAGTAAGTTTTAGGGATATATATTATACAGAAATAGAAAAAGAAATATGAATTTCTAAAATACATTGGTTAAATTTCACTTGGAAAATTTTGAGGAAAAAATGAGGTTATGAAATAAAATCTAGGAAGCTACCAAATTTGCAATGAGCAAAAAGTATTATATATTACTGTGAAAAGTGATCAGGACCCGAAGCTCTAGGTTCCACTTAAAATCTGCAAATGACTGATTCTGTGGTCCTGGTTTTGTCATCTTTAAGTGGCAAGCTCAGCCTGGATTACTTCTAGGTTCTTTTCAGTTATAACTGAGAATCTGCATAATTCACACTCATGTCTTTCAGATTTCCTTGCACGTCATGGAACCAACAGCTGGATTTACCACTATTCTGAAAAATCCATGAACTGGGGGAGGGCTAGAAGGTACTGCCAAGAAAATTACACAGATTTAGTTGCCATACAAAACAAGAGGGAAATTGAGTACCTGGAGAGGACACTTCCCTTCAGCCACACTTACTACTGGATAGGAATCCGGAAAGTAGGGGGAATATGGACTTGGGTGGGAAACAACAAGTCTCTTACCAAAGAAGCGGAGAACTGGGGAGATGGAGAGCCTAACAACAAGAAGTCCAAAGAGGACTGTGTGGAGATCTACATCAAGAGGACCAAAGATGCAGGAAAGTGGAATGATGACTCCTGCTACAAACAAAAGAGAGCCCTCTGTTACACAGGTAGGGAGTGGCCAAAGTGGAGAGAATCATGGGACTCATCCCAGAGGGATGATAGGGAAGAAAGTAGTTTCTAGTACATTCTAAAATAAATCCAGTCCTCTAAAAAAATAAAAATAAAATCATGTCACTTCTGTGCATTTTTGGCATGTGAGGCTGCTCCTAACACCCCAAAACCACACCTCTAAATCAATTTACATCAATATGTAAGTGTATGTGAGAAGTAAGGCAGGGAAGTAGAAGCAGAGAGATGGGTCTGGCCAGGAGCTCAGACTCACATGACCCCCATTTCCTCACTGTAAGTTAGGGGGATTTATGCTCATGTTTCCTCCTTGGCTTAATCTTACATAACTCTATAGAATGAAATATTGCCATGTTTCATTATCTGTGGAGGATGGAAACTTCTGTTTTCAGTTCCAAAACAGTCAGTGTTTTTCCAAGTCATATTTCAACAATGAAACATAGTTAATTTGATCTCTTGTAAATTGGGCTTTCTACTGATTTAACAAGTTCAGACTTAATCTTTCTCTAGTACTTTCTATAAAGGAAGGGATTGTCAAGCCTATTGCAGAAATGGTTGGGGATGCGTCATCATTTAACCTACTTACAACATTTAAAACAAAGTATTCCAAGAGTTTCGAAGTATGTCACTAAGTTTCCCCAAAGTGTTATAGAGTATTGGCCTTGGTAAATTCATCCTATGTATATGTCTGTGGCTATATGGCCAGTATATTACATAAATAAAAAATTCTAGCATATGGTTTTATTGCAAAATAAGCTACAAATGTACAAATAAACCTTTCCTGTTCATTATAATAGTCGCAGCCAGAAAGTTTTCTATACCTGAAGAAATGATTATGAGTACTAAGAAGTAATCACGTTAAAATAATTTATTTCTCCCTTAAAGCTTCTTGTCAGCCCTGGTCATGTGGCAGCCATGGAGAATGTGTGGAAACCATCAATAATTACACGTGCAACTGTGATGTGGGCTACTACGGGCCCCAGTGCCAATTTGGTAAGCCCCCTTCCTCACTTGTTTCTTCCTATATATAGTTATAGGGGTTCTTGTAACTTGTGGATGTTGACTGGGACAAAATGATACTAGCCATTCCGAGAAATGAGAAGCTTTGATCAGAAGGATAAGCTTGCACAATGTTGTTACGTTTCCTGAAAGATTTCATAAGTCAGCATGAAGTTTCAAATCACTTCTTAACACGTCTTTTTGAATTTCACAAAGAAGGCAGCTTGGTAGATTCCTGTTCTTAGGGAACTCATAATCTAGCCAACTTGTTGGATTCATTAGAAGTCTAAAGCTTGAAAGAAACATTGCCATTTATTGTTAGGAGGGTGAGTTAACCATTAGGTAATCTTGCTTTTTTTATGTAATCCTCAAAGTTATGACAGGGCAAGGCTGAAAAAAAAAGTTCACATAATGATACAAAATATAGGTCAGAGAAATATAGTAATAAATCAACACATTTATTTGGGCTAGGTATTTAGGGGGATACAAAAACAAATCTATTATAGATTCTGCCCATAAAGGATTTGCAATTAGCTAGTGGAAATTATATATGCTCATAATTTGGTTTGATGGAAAGCAAGGCAAGCTGGAGTTTGCTTCCTAATGAAAGAATCTGGCCTTTATTTGACAATGGGAGGCCACTTAGCATCTTAAGACCTGCATTTGGTGCAATATTCCTAGAAGCAATGTGTAAGATGGATTGAGGAACAAAAAGAGAAGATGGAGAGAATCAGCAGGAGTCGACTGAAATTATTCACAGTCATGATGGTAGAAACAGAAAGGAAAGACTACATAGACTCAAAGTCAAGGAGTCTTTGACCCAGTCAACTCACTAGTGAAAGAAACATCAAATCCTTTGATTGACATTGATTGAGTTTCAAAACTACGGTTGAAGTATCTGGTGCATAGGATAGAAAATTATAAGAAGAGAACAGCAATGTTTATAAAGGATAAAGAATTAAAGCTAAAATAAATTTAGGGGGGTGGGGGGATGGGTTAGCCTGGTGATGGGTATTAAAGAGGGCACGTTCTGCGTGGAGCACTGGGTGTTATGCACAAACAATGAATCGTGGAACACTACATCCAAAACTAATGATGTAATATATGGTGATTAACATAAAAATAAAATAAAATAAAATAAATTTAAATTGGAATAGGTCTAACTCATTTCACTCAATTCCTACCCAATACTTTCACTTCACTTCTGAAGTTTATTTTTTATTATTTATTTATCCTTAATATTTTTATATTTTATTTTTTAATTCTTATATCATTGGCATGCCCATTTCACTCCCTTTTGTACATTTTATTCTTTTTTATTCTTCCAAATATGCTAAGTATATCTTTTGCGATGCCCCAAAGATTATAAAATCAATTGTCCCAGCCAGCTTTCCTTTTTGTATTTTTATCTCAGTATGAGGCACCCCATTTACATGGGTACTCTGGTATGAAACTCTTCCACCTCCCCTTACATTTATGCAAAGTAACACACTGTTCATTTTTATACCTTACTGTTTCTCTAATTTTCCTCCTACTTGTCAATTCTGCTACTACTGCCCTCATTCTTCCTAGATTATTGCTTTAGTTTCTTAGCTGAGTTCCACCAGGTTAAATTAGCTCCCCTTAAATATACTATTCATACTATAGGCAGGCTGATTAATCAAAAACAAACAAACATCACACATATACCTACCCTTTAATTTCTAACTATCATTTGTCCTACAGGATGAAATCTGAATGCCTCAAGCTTAGAGAAATGCTTAATACATCGTAGGTACTCATTAAATAATTGAAAAAAAGATAACAGCATTTTACCTTAGCTCCTACCTTTCTTTCTAATCTCATCTCCCATCAGCTCCTGCCTCCTCTTTCCTTCTAGTAACATTAAAATGCTTGTAGTTCTCCACACTTTTCACACATGCTTTGTATCTCATTGACTTGCTCGTGGCTTTCTCCCTCATTTTGCACATGGCTAACACACCTATTTGTCTTTAAGACATAGTTCAGGGACCAATTTTCTTCAGAAAACTTTCTTTGGACCCTAAGACAAGCTAAGTCTCCAAATTCCATGTTCCAATAGCTGCACATATTTCTCTCTTGTTTATCCCACATTTGTTGAAGTCATCCATGTACTTGTCTGTAATCCCTGGTAGACTGACAGCTGCTTGAGATCAGAATTATTTACCATTTCATATGTCAGCTTGAGACTATGCCTGGATATATTAGGCACTTATTTGCAGGCATGAGTTGAATTGGAGAACGTAAGTTAATTTGGACTTGTACTGTATATGGAAAATATAAAAATGTTCTAGTTCTTCAAGTCCATTCTTCATTGAAATCTCAAAAGTAAGGTCACAACGATGGCTCAAATTTGATAATCAATAGGACACAAGAGTTGAAATAGTTGTTCAAATGGCATGGCAGGGCCTAAAAATGTGAAGAACGATTTCCAAGGTTCAATTTGATCTACTATGATACCACAAGTCAGAGCAGGGAAATAGTTTCTGGAGGGGACTGGAGGTAGGAGCTAGAGAGGGTGAAGACAGAATCAAGGCTGAGATGTTGCCTAAAGCTTTCCCACTCTTTTTCCACACCTCCTGCTCCCAGCACTCTAATATACCTAGGAGCTCTGATGTGACACTTATTTCCAAATTGAGCTAGTCATTCCATGTGAACCTATGCAGGTTTAAACATCCTCTCCTCAGATAATGCCAACAATAATAAAAAGACTAGCTAGTGTTTAATTAGTTCTTCCTATGAGCCAGGTTCTCTCTTTTTTTTTTATTATGTTATGTTAATCACCATACATTACATCATTAGTTTTTGAGGTAGTGTTCCATGATTCATTGTTTACGTATAACACCCAGTGCTCCATGCAGAACGTGCCCTCTTTAATACCCATCACCAGGCTAACCCATCCCTCCACCCCCCTCCCCTCTAGAGCCCTCAGTTTGTTTCTCAGAGTCCATAGTTTCTCATGGTTCATCTCCCCCTCCAATTTCCCCCCCTTCATTCTTCCCCTCCTGCTATCTTCTTTTTTTTTAACATATAATGTATTATTTGTTTCAGAGGTACAGATCTGTGATTCAACAGTCTTACACAATTCACAGCGCTCACCATAGCATATACCCTCCCCAATGTCTATCACCCAGCCACCCCATCCCTCCCACCCCCCACCACTCCAGCAACCCTCAGTTTGTTTCCTGAGATTAAGAATTCCTCATATCAGTGAGATCATATGATACATGTCTTTCTCTGATTGACTTATTTCGCTCAGCATAATACACTCCATTTCCATCCACATCGTTGCAAATGGCAAGATTTCATTCCTTTTGATGGCTGTATAATATTCTAGTGTGTGTGTGTGTGTGTGTGTGTGTGTGTGTGTGTGTGTGTGTGTGTGTATGCCACATCTTCTTTATCCATTCATCTGTCAATGGACATCTTGAGCCAGGTTCTCTTTTAAGCCCTTGACTTACATTAGATCATTTAACTCCCATACCAATTCTAGGAAGTTAACACAGTCATCATGATTCCTGTTTCTTTTTTTTAAAAGATTTTATTTATTTATTTGAGAGAGTGAGCAAGAGAGAGAGCATGAGGAGTGGGGAGAGGCAGAGGGAGAAGGAGAAGCAGACTCCCCACTGAGCAGGGAGGCCGACGTGGGATTCAATCCCAGGAACCTGGGATCATGACCTGAGCTGAAGGCAGACGCTTAACCGACTGAGCCACCCAGGCGCCCATGATTCCTCTGTCATAGATGAAGAGATTGAAGCTAGAAGGGTTAATTTACCTTGTGCCAAGGCAGAGCTAGGATTTAAACCCCGACATCAGGTTCTCTTCACACTAGCCAATGCTGTTTCTTTTCTTACTGCAGTGATTCAGTGTGAGCCTTTGGAAGTCCCTGATTTGGGGAGCATGGACTGTAGTCACCCCTTAGGGAACTTCAGCTTTATTTCCACATGCACCTTCAACTGCTCTGAGGGAACAGACCTCATTGGGATTGAGGAAACCACTTGTGGACCTTTTGGAACCTGGTCATCTCAAGAACCAACCTGTGAAAGTGAGTAACTCTTCAGACTAGAGGTTTTGTCATGGCCCGCCTTGGGTTTACAAACTGAGATAATGCAGTAGAGACTTGCTAAGAAGTCTCTGTCCTCTTTGGAACATAATTTAATCTAACTTAGATCACACTGTGATATTTTTTAAAGGGATTGTTGTTGCTCAAATCAAAAAGAAAAACCACAAACAAAAAACAACCAAATATCTCTGAAACCATCTCACAATATGTACATAATTTCAGTAATACATGATGTGATTATAACGTAATTTTTATTTTAGTTTTCTCATTGTCTTGGCAAAAATAGTCTTGCTGAACCTCAGTTAATGTTGGTTGTTCTGTCCTCTCAATAACCCTTTTTATGTGGCATCTTACTGAACACCAACCAATTTCCTTCCCCGGGGGGTTGAGGGTTTTGGTGTTCTTCTTCTTCTTTTTTTTTTTTTTAAGTGGGCTCCACACCCAGTGTACCCAACATAAGGCTTGAACTCACAACCCTGACTGAGATCAAGACATGAGCTTAGATTAAGAGTCAGACGCTTAACCACCTGAGCCACCCAGGAGCCCCAGTAGAAGGTTCTTTTGATTGTTTTATTTGGTTTATTCTTAAAATCATTTTTACTTTTCCTCCTCTGTGAACTCTCAGGGGAATAACAACTATGTGAAAAACAAACACATAGTCTCTTGATCTTTTTTTTTTTCATTTGAAATATGGTGGGTTTTTCTTTTTAACTGTCAAGAAGACTATCCCTATATGGGTGAAAACCTGTGGCATCTGAACCTGTGAAGTTTTAGTTACATTTTCTACATCTATGCATCTGACTCACTAATTTTAAGTAGTTTAATTCTCAAAAAATTATCAAAATCATATTGAATCATAAAACTAAGTTGACCAACCTGCTGAATTTTACAAAAGTTGAGTGACCTGCTTCAGAGAATTGGGGTGTTTTTCAACACTGTTTGTCAAGTGAAAAGGTGGGAATTCTCTGCATTCACTGACCGTATTACATGAGAGCTCTTGAGGCCAAGGCCATGTAGCATGGCACACTTCCAGCAGTGCTGGAGAGTTACCAAGACTGGGGCAAGAACCTGGAGCAGCCAACTCTACCCTCTGCTCCCCTCCTTATCACCTCCCAAGGACTGTCAGTGCTCCTGGCTTCCCCTCTGACTCACCATTCTCCATTATTCTCAAGAAAATAAAGCCTGGAAGCAGCATTATCAGAACTAATTTTTAGAGATTATAAATGTCTAGATTCAATCAGGTGGTTCTACAGTTGAGTCAAGCAACTTTGGCTAAAAACCTTTGGTCAAGGGAGGGTCCCTGCTCAGAAATACTGCTTTTTTCTTTTCCACTGAAGTGATTCAATGTGAGCCTTTGGAGGCCCCTGATTTGGGGAACATGGACTGTAGTCACCCCTTGGGAAACTTCAGCTTTACCTCCACATGCACCTTCGAATGCTCAGAAGAAACGGAGTTAATCGGGGACAGGAAAACTATTTGTGGATCATCTGGAAACTGGTCAAGCCCTAGTCCAAAATGTCAAATTTGCCCTGATATACTGAAGATTTAAAAATGGAGTTGGTAGATGGGGAGATAATGGGGAAAGATAGATTAAACTTTTAAATTTCATTTTGCTAAATGTGTATGGCCTAAAGATAAATTTGTACACATTAATTTACTGTAAAATCCTGGGCTGTTCTAGGTCTTCCTTCAATGGTAGCCATTTCTTTCTTCAGCTGATTTTCAACTCCTGTCTTAACTCTTAACATCTAAAGGCACTGTCTCTGACTTATTTCTTATTCATTCTTCTATTCTACTACTATCTCACTTCCGTTAGTCCATTAAAATGTCCCGACAACGGTCACCAGTGACCACCTAATTCCCAAAATAGTGGATATTTCTCCATTATCACTAAGCTGATGCCTCTGTAATCTGTGTATGAGAAGGACTCTGTCTTCCTCATTTCCATTGACTCTCCACTCGACATGGTGCCCATGCTAAATCAGGTAAATAAATAAGTTGTCCTCTGTTTAGATCATCTGGGAACTTGAGCCTTTTTTCTATTATACATTTGGGTGTGAGAGTGGAAGCACCTTGAAAGAATTCATCAAAGTAACACCAAGAATAAGGGACACAGACCCTGTACTAATATGCAAAAGTACGTTTGTTTAATTCATGGTATCGGAACGTAGATTTTTTTCATATGGGTAGTTTTTCAACAAAAGCTCCCAAATGAACTTAGTTTACTCTTTCAAGGGATATAGGTGTATCCATCCACTTATTTGTGAAGGAAGTAGAAATATGTGGTAGGACCACATCATTTAAAAGACAGTTTAGTGTAGGTCCTTGGCATGCAAACAACAAGTGCATATATTTGCACAGCTGTTTCAAAGTAAAAGCACTAAAAGTTTCCTATGATTGATATGTTACCTGGTTCAGATCACTGGCTTTTATTTTTCTTGAAGTCTTATTAGACATGTTAGGTCTTCTCAGTGTCGTAGTATCCCAACTATTGAACAAAGCCATGGAAATAAATACAATGAGGACCACTTTTTGCCAAGATTTTTAGGTACTTCTTCTGGGAGTTCCATGAATTGCAAATCTGGAGACTAAGAATTTATAGGCATTGGGCTAGAAAATTTGTCCTGTCTCTGCCTCTACTGTAGGCTCATCGTGTTCTTTCCCATGCCAGTTTCATCATCTATCAAAGGGCATCAAATGGGCTATTACTGGGAGACGTGGGGAGGAACAAAGCCTAATGTCACGAGATGGCACTAAGTACATAGTGCTGTGGCCTCGTGATCTGTTTCTTTCTGATCTCTCTTTCAGAAGTGGACAGGGGTTTCTCAACGATCAAGAACGGCGACTATAACCCTGTCTTCATTCCAGTGGCAGTCATGGTTACTGCTTTTGCTGGGCTGGCATTTATTATTTGGCTGGCGAGAAGATTAAAGAAAGGTATGTGAGTTTGCCTTCATATGAACGTAATACAATTCAAAGTGGAAAAAATATAGAAACACACAGGAAATTAAGTATGATCAGTTTAACTGAAGCAAAATACCAAGCTCTGTGTTCTATAGACATCATCCCTGAGGATGTGTGAGACAGCCCATGCACACTTCCATTAAAACAAGTTGACTGATTTGTGATTTTCATCTGACAAACCTTTTAAAAATGCCTACTGTCTTCAAGGCACCATGCTAGGGTGATAATAGACAAATGAGATATTTTAATGGTTCTTTGCTCTTCTTTAATTCTGAACAAAAAGGATGCATAATCTCTGTCCTCTAAGAGCCTAAATGCCTTTGATCTCAATGCTACAATTCCACTAGAAAAGGAATTTAATGTCCAATAAGGTTTTTAAGGCACTGTTCCCCAAAACCTGAGTCACATATCTGTCTGGCTTCTTACGTGTGGGAATTGCATTGTCCCTGGAAAAAAATCCTCATGTTTTCCCCCCATGTCTATTCACTGAGGTCACAGTTCTAACCAAATGCACTGCATTTGCCTCCCCTCCACTCTGGCCAAAATGCACTGCATTTGCCTCCCCTCCACTCCCCTCCACTCCCTGAAAAGGGAATGAGGGCTGTTTGAGAAGCCAATAGCTACTGCCTGGCACAATACATGGGACACCATCAGGGAAAAACAACAGCATCACTCCCCTCACCTCCCTTCTGAGTATGCCCAAACCTTAAAGCAGGACCGACTTGCTGGTTATAGGCCCACAGTCTGTGGCAGGCCCTGAGTATGCACTGCCACATTTGGCCAAACTCACCTGGCAGAAACATTTAAGACTAGGAAATTCATGGACATTAGCAGCTTTTGAGATATCGCTGCCTTAAGTTCAGAGGCCATCAGTGATCTCAAAATAACTGCTAACCCAATGTTTGGTATTGCCTTTCTATGGAGTCAGTTGATTGCCATTTTAATTTTACTTCCATCAATTAATTAGTATGTATTCTGTTCAATGAGTATGGTCTATAAAGGCTGCCTCTCACCGATCCTCACTGCCAGTTGCAGGAATATTATCTACCAATCCCCAATGGTCTTCTACTGTGATCTGATCTTTCATTCCAAATATAAGAATGATACTAGATTAGTTTTATAACCAACCCAGAAAGATGATGGAAGGGGGCACTGTTGATGTACAAGAGCTTCCTTAGTGTCAAGTGAGGGCACTGAGCAGTTCAAGCGTCTCTGCTCCTGCTCTTGGAAATTCTGCTAAGACTGGATCCCATCATCTTACAGTATGATATGAAGTACTCAAGTATTACTCTAAGGCACAGGAAGAATGAGATTTTTTTTTCTCCCGCCATTGATTATCCTTTCCATTGAGACTTCAGAGCCTGACCGCAATTGTCCTTTTTTCCCTCCTACCTTGGATGATGGTGACAGAACTGAGGGGTAGAGAATGCAGTGGACCATTACACACCACCCTCTGGGAGACGGGGCTGTTCTCTAAATAACCTTTAAGGATTTGGGGGCTGGGAGTCACCTTAATAAGTAGGATATCCCCAAATTCCAAAGTCTTTTAATAACTGTTAGTAGAATCTAAAGACTAGAATGAAGTCACTTGTATTCAGTGGCAGGGTGTGGGGTGAAGGGTAGGGGTTAGTTGACGAAGGTGGCTCTCTCAGCAGGGGTGAGAAAAGCAGTGGGGTTGTTTTTAAATTTTTTTTTACCTTGGAGTCATTTCTGTACAAGATCTCAAACTGATAACCTGAAAACTACATGCCCTTGCTGTGGGAATAAGTGTGGGGCAAACAGGAAACAGATAACGGGCAGTTGGGCTAGATAAATGTATGCCAACAAAAAGAACCAAAGCCCCAGAAGATCACTGACTCTGTAGGAGAGTCAGGGTATCTTTAATGTAGCATTTTAATAGCCTTCATTTGTGGAACATCTTCTTACATTTCCAATTTTCAAGTGACTTTATCTTCCAACGACTGTAGTTGTAAGTTAGTTCTTTGCAACAAGAAGAATGTTTTTCCTATAGAACGGTGTTAGGAATGATGGTTAGGTTCCCAGGCTAACCCCTCAGAGCTTTTCTAACTGTGTAGCTGACACATTTACAAGAAAAAAAAAAAGTTCAAAGCCATAAATCTGCATGTGTATAGTAGTTATCAACTCTGAGGAATTCATACGTGTTTTGGGTTCAGCAGGCTGGAAAAAGAGGGCAGGTGAATATTTAGGACATAGTAGCCAGTGAAATGACTAGATTCTTGACTCTGGTCCTGCCCTTGGATGGATCTTCTGAAACTGCAGTTTGACACCTGCCCTCCTTGTCTTGATATCCAGGCTTTTGCTCCGTTCTTCTGGAAAAGACATAAATGCAAGCTCCAGAAATGCGTGCCAGTCTGTATGGGCTTGTGTAGAAACAATTTCCCCCCTCGATAACCATTCTCTGATTAGTCGTTATCCTTGTCCCTGTTTGATAAATAAGGAAACTGAGGCAGGGATTTTAGGTCAAATGTCTCAACTCCCATATCAGCAGGGGCCAGAATCAGAGAGCAGACTCCCATCCACACATGCCCCTTAACACCAGTGGTCTTCAGATTAATGAAGCTCTATATTTTCTCTTGGTTGGAAGAACTCCCCACCTGAACCAACCCACAAGGTTAGAACAAGACATGAAACTGAACACATGCCCCTTAGTTCCTTTTTCTTCAAAAAGAACTCTCTCAGTAGTAACAGATTCTTGCTCATATATTGTTATGTGTGTCACTGTTCCTAAAAGGAAAATATATTTATATGAAGATAAACAAACAGAACCTGAAGTTAATTAAGATTTAAGTTTCTTTGCTCAAATGCAAACAGCCAATGTCATCAGCAGGCTGAATTTTGGAGGAAATGTGTAAAAGAGTAAATTCTAACATTTTAAAGGTTTAAAACAATATCTGAGCGCTGTGTATGTGGTAGGCCCTGACCTAAGTAGTTTGAATACATTTTATTTTACCAACTCAGTGAAGAATCATGCTCCTTTCACAGATGAAGGAACTGTGGCTTGAGAGGCTAAGCAGCTATTCAGAGACACACCACAGTTGATAAAACAGGATTTGCACTCAGACTGGATGATTCTAGAGCTCCAGTTTATAGCCACTGAAACACAATGCTTCCCAATGACTTTTTTTTTCTCAAAAAGCTTTTTTTTTTTTTTTTTTTGCTTTTATTTCCTCTGGAGTCCAACTCTGCAGTTCTTTCATTAATCTATTTATTTATACTCTTTTCTTTTTCAGAAATAATGTAAGATGGTTTATGAAATGTATTCAACACAGTAAGTTAAAATTAGTTTAAAAGTAGGTAAGGAAAGGAAGGCCAAAATTTAGGGCATAAAAAGAGTTGGAGCAAGAGGTGAAGTCAGTACACAAAAATGTGTGTCAAAGGCCTGTACACTTGATAGAAAGGGTCTCAGCTCTGGCTCTGTTTCCCGGCAGCCAGTCAAAGAAGGGAGCATAAGTAGTTATGATATTTACTGTGTTTGTAAGATAAAAACACATCAGTTACTCAGATGAATGAGTAATTCCTACCACTGAGACCCAAGTGAAATTTCTTTGTGGATTCTCACAGACAAGGTGGTGTGAGACGTAATGACACATATTCTTACAGTATTAGTAGCCAAGTCTCTTAGGGAAGAATCTGCAGGTGGGCTGAGATGGCGGACGGGAAGAGGTAAACACGTGTATAGGCATAGTGGGACTGACCATCAGGCAATTCGGGCTAGACTTCCTTCTCTATGATCAGCATAAAGGATGAGATGGAATGCAGAAGCATCTGTATCAATGAGTCTATTATGTATGAGGATATACCACTGTTTGAATTAACACATTAAGCCAGCATCTCAAATCCCTTTACACACAGCTGGGGTCCACCAACAAATACACAATACACCTCAAAAGCCAATTTTGGGAGTAGGACTCTGCCTTCTCTCTTACAATTGGAATTGTCTACTTGCACTGATGCCATTTTTCCTATTTCTTCTATTTTTAGGTAAACAGTCCCAGAAAAGGTAAGTTTCATCAGTGAGAAGTTTCTACATCTGTTGATCTTTTCTCTACCTGCCTTGAGACACTTCCTGTTATAGCTAGACATGTTAACTCCTTAGTAACTATTTACATGAGGTCTCATTCAAATGAAGTTTCCATATAAAGTGATAATCCACCAGCCTCCTCTAAAAGCTGTGCTTTTGGCTTTTTTGTGTGTGGGTGGTTTTGTTTTAGTGCCAGGAGATTAGAATGATTGATTGAATGAATGAATGAATGAACAAATAATACCCTATTAAGAAAGGGCAGTTATGTGAAGGGAGCTCTTTCTGATTACCCCTGAATTTTCTATAAGGATTGGAAGCATGATGATTTATCTCTTCTTGTCCTAGAGGAATATAAGGGCAATACCAAATACAGTGTTTGGGAAACATTCAATTCATCAAGCATTTATTGAGAAACTAATAAATCCGAGGCCCTAAAAAGGTATAATTCTGGACCCCAGGCCTTCAGTGCCTAGTATAAGAATGTCAATGACTACTGCTCTGATAAGCATTGACCTTCAGAAACGTGGAAGAGGTAGGGAACATGAATTCTGCCTGTGGCTTCCGCAATGAGGCAATTTTTTTTAGCTTGGTCTTGAACCTCAGATTTTTTCAGCTGGAGAAACATAGACTGAGAAGTGATGCAGGCATATGTAAATACACGGGTCAGTGGGCAGAAGTGAACATGGCAAAACATTTCTCAGTTTCAGGGGTTCAGTGACTTGCTTAGAGATTTTGGGAAGGAGAGTATAAGTAGGAAGAACTATGAAAGTGAGACTTTGGTGACATACTGAGGGCCCAGTTAGAAAACTGAGCTCATTTTAAAATGCTGGAAGAAGCGGGATGGTCCCTGAGGATGTTGGTTGCTTGTTCAGGCAACCATGCTACCAACCACAAATTGTTATGAAGAAGTTCTTACTAGTTCAGTGAACTGTAGCTTTGAGTGCAAAAGAGAAACCATGAGATTCAACTAGAGGGAACAAACTGAGGGTTGCTGGTGGGGAGATGGGTGGGGGGGATGGGGCGGGTGATGGGCATTAAGGAGGGCACGTGATGTAATGAGCACTGGGTGTTATATGCAACTGACGAATCACTAAATTCTACCCTGAAACTGATAATATCCTATATGTTAACTAAATTGAATTTAAATGAAATATTTAAAAAAGAGAAACTGGGGAGATATAAGGCAACATAAGCCAGATCATAGAGTAATTTATAAGCCATATTAAGGAGCATGGACTTAATCCTCAGGTCTTTTTGGATAAAGCAGGTGAATGTCATGCTGAAATTTTCACCTTATGAGGATCATTCTGCAAACAGGGGAGTTGGGTGAGCCTGGAGGCAAAGAACTGATTTGGAGGCATTTGAAGTTATTAGGTTAAAGCTGATGGTGCCTGTCTAGAGAAATAGCAGTGAGGTTGAGTTCATGAGGTAAGAGGTAAAATCAAGTGAATATGGTAATTAATTCACTAAGTGAGAGAGAGAAGAATCAAAGAAGTCATCGTGGTTTTGATTGGGAACTGGTGGATGGTTACTGTCTACACTATACTATTTACTGAGAAGGGAACATAAAAGAATGAGAAGTTTTGGAGGTGAAGATCATAGGTTCAGTTTTGTCTGTGTTGAGCTTTAGGTGTCTGTGGCTCATCCACAGTTGATTGGTTCAATCTGTTGCACAGGGGCCACCTTGGGGCAGGAGAGTGGATCTGGGGATTCTCACATTCCAGGAAGTTAACTTCTCTTTTGGGAGCAGGTACAGTCATCTGGGAAGGGTGTGGAGTGGGAGAACAGAAGATGATGTGGGAGAGAGGGCAGGAACCTGGGTAAAATCCATATCAAACGGGTTGACAAGAGGCACCTGGGTGGCTCAGATGGTTAAGCATCTGCCTTCAACTCTGGTCATGATCCCAGGGTCCTGGGATCAAGCCCCACGTTGGGCTCCTGGCTCAGCGGAGAGCCTGCTTCTCTCTCTCCTTCTGCCTCTCCCCCTGCTCATGCTCTCTCTCTGTATCCCTGTGCCTCAAATGAATAAATAAAAAAATCTTTAAACAAAACAAAACAAAAACGGGTTGACGAAGGAAAAGGAGAATGGGGAGAAGTTGCCAGAGAGGCAGAAGGAAGATGAGGAGAGTCTGGGTTATGAATGCCAAGGAAAGAAGGAAGTAGAAATTGTTTCAAGGGCTTCTGGGAGAGCCAGTAAGTTCTCACTGAATGTAACAAGGGTATAAGTGCAGAGACTGTTTTGCTTGAGGTCATGATGGAAGTCTGATAGCCAGGTATTTAAGGTTCAGTGGGGATGAGGAAGTAGAAGAAGAGCGTGTAAACCATCTCTTTTTAAAAAGCTTGCCTAGGAGATGAGACAGGAACTGGATGACTGGATAAGAACATCAGGTCAGTGGAGGTTCTCATATTCTATTTTATTTTATTGCCCTGTCTTCCATTCAATACTGTAGATGGGGACCTAGACCCTTCTCTGGGCTGGGCTCCCTATCTCTGTGGGCAGGAAATCCACAAGATGTAAAGATCTCTTTCATGCTCACACCCACTGAGTGAAAGTCTTTTCTGGCACAATCCACCCAGAGCTGTTTTCTCGTCACAGGAACCACCTGTTTTTTAATTGCCACTAGATGGAAGCAGATCAATTCAATTTTTTAGGAGACCTTGGGGGACAAGAAGAGAGGCTGGCAGGAAGAGTATTAGCATTAAGTTCATTACCACACTCAGCTAATTGCCATATTAAGTTTAACGGCTCACTGATTTTTATAATGAATCAATCAATAGTTGTTTATTGCATACTTTTGTGTTGGAACAATGCTAAACTTGACTGAGACATCAAGAAGAGTAAGTCCTTGACCCTGACCTCAAGGAGATTATTATCTAGTTGAGTAGTGAAGACAAAAAAATATTTTCAGAAAAATATAAGGCAGAGGATGGTAACAGACAATGAACTCTGTGTTAAAGGACTTTTTCAATACAGAAGAAGCTTGTTGATCACAGAAAATCTTATAAAGAAGGTGGACCCTGGGTTGGTTTTGAAGAATGGATGGGATTTAGGTGTATGGAGAGAAGCAGGGGAGACTACAGGGAAATGATTTAAACATGCTATGGTAGTGGGGCTGGGACAGTGTGTTCAGGGGACAGTGACTGGAACTGCCAAGAGTCCAGGGTGTAGAGGAGCTGTGAACAGAAGTTGGAAAGGAAGGCTGGCCCCATCAAGATAGGTCCTGAATGCATCACTAGATGTTCTAGAAGGACTTAGCAAAGCAGTATTTACCCAGCTGCCTTGAGACACCTCTCATTTATTGACCAAAGTGACTTTAATTCATAGAATTATAAAATTTTAGGTCTTGAAGAGATCTTGATGGACATCATTTTCAAACTCTCTTTATAACTGAGCTAAAGAACTTTCCTATATGCCCTGAGCTAGTGACATAGTTAAGATAATTGTAAACATTTATGAAACATTAATTCCATGCTGCACACTGCTCCGAGTGTTTTAGGTGTCTAAAATCATTCAACGTTGCCCACAAGCCTGTGGGGGAGAAGTACTATTAATACTCTTATTTTACGTGAATGAACTGAGGTAAAGAAAAATAAAATATCTAGTCTGAGGTCACTGAATAAATGACAAAGCTGAGATTTATACCCATCTGGATCCAAAGATCATGCTTCATCCTTATGCTTCTAGAACGCAGGACTCAGTGATTGAGCTCTAAGTCCCAGACACCCTCCTCTCCCAGTGATGCAATGATTTTTCTCCCCGAAACCATTTGTGATGGCACTGAGGAAGGGTGGGATGGAAGAAGTAGAGTGTGTTTCTAGAACAAGCCAAACATAAAATGAAAACCATCACACTAAATATTGGAGCATTTCTTTAAAGCCCTGGCGCCAACCTGCATAGTCCTGTGTGCTCATCCATAAAAGCTCTTCACTGGTGAATGACCAACACCTAGGGCATTTGTGGTTTCAATTCTTGCCAGGTTATTTTCACTCTTCTGCAAATTGGTTCTGTTTACCACCTCATTTGGTTTCTAGTGTCTAAATTCTGCCTGGGTAAAGCTACACCCAAGATACACAGGAAGATACGATGCCAACCTCAGTGGAGGGTATATGTGAAATTTTGTTTTCAGAAACATTTTTATCTCTGTATTGGCAAGCACATTTGCAGCTGCTGAACTGTGGTTTACCCTGGCAGTTCATCATGAGAACAGTCTCAGAATCTGGTTCTCCCTTTGAAAGGTGCTATTAAGACATGCCATAATTGCCTCCCTCCTCCCTCCCCCCTCTTCCATCCCCTGCAAGAATGAGACAACTGTGTCACACATACAAAAAGGTGTCATTTATTTCATGAAACTAGATTTGTAACCATTTCCTTAAATCATGTTCCACCAGAATCAGGCATTTAGAGTTACTACCATACCTTTCATAAGTTTTGATTTTTCTCTAATTTTTCTATTTGAGCATTGTCAACTTCTACTTTTCATTGACTGCCCACTGCTCAAAATCTATCTAAAATGGCCTTCATACTCATTTGATCCTAAAACAAAGGTTGTGCCCCAGAAATGTCTCCAGGTGTGGTCCATGGACCTGCAGCATGAGCATCACCAAAGAGCTTGTGAGAAATACAGAATCTCGGGCCCCACCCAGACCTACTGAATCAGTCAGCATTTTAACACCACCTCTGGGTGGCAAGCACCTGCAAGTATGAGAAGCATTGCTTTAGGGTTTTCTTCTCATTCCTTCACCTTAGTGAATGCCCTGTGTCTTGTCCAACCTATCTGAAAGGCATTTCCTTCACTCCTTTTCTGACGTTCAGTGAATATTTACCTATACTAACACTGTTAAGTTTTACAATTTTTAATCTCCTTATTTTAATTTATATTCTCCTGTTTTTCATTCAGCAAAAATGATCCATATTAAAGCAGTCTCTGTGAAAAAAAATTATTGGGATACTAAAGTGTCACTGGATCCTTCAAATCCCTCCCTGAAAAGTATCACATGGTGGTGTCTCCTATATTGAAGATGGAGTGCTTCTCTTTCTGTGCATCTGGAAAGATTTCTACAGGATCAGCAGCTGTTTCTGCTCCCTACGTGCCCCTCACCCACCCCTGCACCCCTGCCTACAGTTGTGCTTTATATTGCTTGTGTTTATTCTCTTTTTCATGGACCATGAGGGGAGAAGATGGCTTTGGAATATAAAGATGTCCGATTTTGCTCTCTATCTTGACTCCACTTCCAGTTCCAACTCAGTGCTGTACCTGATGACCTTCTGTACCTGATGACCTTAAATACAGTGGAAACTTGATACATGTGTTCCTACAGACTCAATTTTGTTGCAAGTCACATTTTATCTCCCCTGCCCTCCAGTCACCTCTAGGGGTACATTCTTAGAGATAAGTTCACAAAAGTGGTGTTATCCAACTCCAGCAAAATAATGAGTTTCGGCTCCCAAACAGAGAAAGTCCTACTTGCACAGTAGCCTCACCTTCTGTAAATGGAGGCCATCCTATTTAATTGCCTCCAGCCTCCCCACCTTCTCTCTCCTCTTCCCAGTTGGCTGGCTTCCACAGGTAGCATCTCATGAGCACCAAACTAAAAGAGAGAAAAGCGAGATAGCCTGCACTGATTTTTTTTTTTTTTTTTTGGTTTTCAGTTTTGCTCTTTTTATTGGACCTACCAAGATGTCTTGTATTTGATGCTTTTTTTTAGTGGCCACTATATTGTTAATAAAAAACATCACCAGAATGCTAGCTGCAGGCAACATATCTTCAACGTCAGTTTAAACAAGAAGAAAGAGAGTCCTCCCACCCCAGACCTCTTACCCATCTACCGAGATTCTCTCTAGTCTTTAAGATCCATCTCAAACACTCTCCCCACCCCACCTCCACTTCTTTCATAATTAGTCCTTTCATAGCTAGTCCAGACCTGTGGCCTCCTGCTGCAAGATTAGTCTACAACATGCAGTTTTGTACTTAGTTTTTTTTTAATGTTACCTCCTCTGTTATTTCAAAATTTATCATGCATATGTTTTCTCTCAGTGAAATTCTACCCTCCTTAAAGGCAGATATTGTATCACAGCCGTGGAGTGTCTCGCTCATTACTAGACACTCAGTAATTGTGGATTCATGTAACTCAGAAAGAGCATACACTGTACTGTTGATATAAGTTGCAGCAAAACCTCTCTCCATACATGTGATGACTTGAACAGATACTCATCTAATGTGGCTAACTTCTTACAACAGAATAGGGGCCTGGTAAAAACTAGAAATCCCTTCTTGCCCCATGGCCAATACCACTTTCATACAAGAGTATACATGTTATGATAATGATTTTTTGCTAATGATTGTATTTTCTTTCCTCAAATCCATCTCAGATCCTGCTTTACAATATGAACTGTTGCAAAAAAATTCTCCATGTTCTATACTATGAATCTAGGCTATACCATTCACCTTCATGTAGCTTATGATATATCCTTTAGAGGTATACAGTGCACAACCTGCACAGACTCACACAGCAGCCCTGATTGCAAGGCCTTATTCAACTAAGACATCAGAATCAAAGAAACCACATGGTGGCTACTTCTTGGGAATAAGATGTGTATAGACTTAAAAACACAGTCCTTTGTTTGAGCCCTAAGGCTACTATGTGATCCTAGGAATTATGTCATGCTATATTTGTTAGATAAAGACTCATTTTAGACCCAAAGACACCCCCACATTGAAAGTGAGCAGGTGGAAAACCATTTACCATGCCAATGGACACCAAAAGAAACCTGGGGTGGCAATCCTTATATCAGACAAATTAGATTTTAAACCAAAGACTGTAATAAGAGATGAGGAAGGACACTATATCCTACTGAAAGGGTCTCTCCAACAAAAGATCTAACAGTTGTAAATATCTATGCCCCTAACATGGGAGCAGCCAATTATATAAGGCAATTAATAAAAAAAGCAAAGAAACACATTGACAACAATACAATAATAGTGGGGGACTTTAACACCCCCCTCACTGAAATGGATAGATCATCTAAGCAAAAAATCAACAAGGAAATAAAGACTTTAAATGACACACTGGACCAAATGGACCTCACAGACATATTCAGAATATTCCATCCCAAAGGAACAGAATACACATTCTTCTCTAGTGCCCATGGAACATTCTCCAGAATAGATCACATCCTAGGTCACAAATCAGGTCTCAACCAGTACCAAAAGATTGGGATCATTCCCTGAATATTTTCAGACCAAAGTGCTTTGAAACTAGAACTCAATCACAAGAGGAAAGTCAGAAAGAACTCAAATACATGGAGGCTAAAGAGCATCCTACTAAAGAATGAATGGGTCAACCAGGAAATCAAAGAAGAATTAAAAAAATTCATGGAAAGCAATGAAAATGAAAACACAACTGTTCAAAATCTTTGGGATGCAGCAAAGGCAGTCCTAAGAGGAAAGTATATAGCAATCCAAGCCTTTCTCAAGAAACAAGAAAGGTCTCAAATACACAACCTAACCCTACACCTAAAGGAGCTAGAGAATAAACAGCAAATCAAGCCTAAACCCAGCAGGAGAAGAGAAATAATAAAGATCAGAGCAGAAATCAATGAAATAGAAACCAAAAGAACAGTAGAACAGATCAACGAAACTAGGAGCTGGTTCTTTGAAAGAATTAACAAGATTGATAAACCCCTGGCCAGACTTATCAAAAAGAAAAGAGAAATGACCCAAATCAACAAAATCATGAAAGAAAGAGATCACAACCAACACCAAAGAAATACAAAGAATTATAAGAACATATTATGAGCAACTCTATGCCAGCAAATTAGATAACCTGGAAGAAAGGGTTGCATTCCTAGAGATGTATCAACTACCAAAACTGAACCAGGAAGAAATAGAAAACCTGAACAGACCTATAACCACTAAGGAAATTGAAGCAGTCATCAAAAATCTCCCAACAAACAAAAGCCCAGGGCCAGAGGGCTTCCCAGGGGAATTCTACCAAACATTTCAAGAAGAATTAATACCTGTTCTCCTGAAACTGTTCCAAAAAATAGAAATGGAAGGAAAACTTCCAAACTCATTTTATGAGGCCACCATTACCTTGATCCCAAAACCAGACAAAGACCTCATCAAAAAGGAGAATTACAAACCAATATCCTTGATGAACATGGATGCAAAAATTCTCACCAAAATACTAGCCAATAGGACCCAACAGTACATTAAAAGGGTTATTCACCACGACCAAGTGGGATTTATCCCTGGGCTGCAAGGTTGGTTCAACAACTGCAAATCAATCAACGTGATACAATATATTAACAAAAGAAAGAACAAGAATCATATGATCCTCTGAATAGATGCAGAAAAAGCATTTGACAAAGTACAGCATCCTTTCTTGATCAAAACTCTTCAGAGTATAGGGATAGAGGGTACATACCTCAATATCATAAAAGCCATCGATGAGAAACCCACAGCGAATATCATTCTCAATGGGGAAAAACTGAGAGCTTTCCCCCTAAGGTCAGGAATGCGGCAGGGATGTCCACTATCACCACTGCTATTCAACATAGTATTAGAAGTCCTAGCCACAGCAATCAGACAACAAAAAGAAATCAAAGGCATCTAAATTGGCAAAGAAGAAGTCAAACTCTCACTGTTTGCAGATGATATGATACTTTATGTGGAAAACCCAAAAGATGCCACCTCAAAACTGCTAGAACTCATACAAGAATTCAGTCAAGTGGCAGGATATAAAATCAATGCACAGAAATCAGTGGCATTCCTATACACCAACAACAAGACAGAAGAGAGACAAATCAAGGAGTTGATCCCATTTACAATTGCACCCAAAACCATAAGATACCTAGGAATAAATCTAACCAAAGAGGCCAAGGATCTGTACTCAGAAAACTATAAAATACTCATGAAAGAAATTGAGGAAGACACAAAGAAATGGGAAAACGTTCCATGCTCATGGATTGGAAGAACAAACATTGTGAAGATGTCAATGCTACCTAGAGCAATCTACACATTCAATGCAATCCCCATCAAAATACCATCCACTTTTTTCAAAGAAATGGAACAAATAATCCTAAAATTTATATGGAACCAGAAAAGACCCCAAATAGCCAGAGGAATGTCGAAAAAGAAAAGCAAAGCTGGTGGCATCACAATTTCGGACTTCCGGCTCTATTACAAAGCTGTCATCATCAAGACAGTATGGTACTGGCACAAAAACAGACACATAGAGCAATGGAACAGAATAGAGAGCCCAGAAATGGACCCTCAACACTATGGTCAACTAATCTTTGACAAAGCAGGAAAGAATGTCCAATGGAAAAAAGACAGTCTCTTTGACAAATGGTGTTGGGAAAATTGGACAGCCACATGCAGAATGAAACTGTACCATTTCCTTACACCACACACAAAAATAGACTCCAAATGGTTGAAAGACCTAAATGTGGGACAGGAGTCCATCAAAATCCTAAAGGAGAACACAGGCAGGAACCTCTGTGACCTCAGCCGCAGCATCTTCTTCCTAGAAACATCGCCAAAGGCAAGGGAAGCAAGGGCAAAATTGAACTATTGGGACTTCATCAAGATAAAAAGCTTTTGCGCAGCAAAAGAAACAGTCAACAAAACCAAAAGACAACCAACAGAATGGGAGAAGATATTTGCAAATGACAGATCAGATAAAGGGCTAGTACCCAAAATCTATAAATAACTTATGAAACTCAACACCCAAAGAACAAATGATCCAATCAAGAAATGGGCAGAAGACATGAACAGACATTTTTCCAAAGAAGACATCCAAATGGCCAACAGACACATGAAAAAGTGCTCAACATCACTTGGCATCAGGGAAATCCAAATCAAAACCTCAATGAAATACCACCTCACACCAGTCAGAATGGCTAAAATTAACAAGTCAGGAATTGAGAGATGTTGGCAGGAATGCGGAGAAAGGGGAACCCTCCTACACTGTTGGTGGGAATGCAAGCTGGTGCAGCCACTCTGGCAAACAGTATGGAGGTTCCTCAAAAAGTTGAAAATAGAGCTACCATACGATCCAGCAATTGCACTACTGGGTATTTACCCAAAGACACAAATGTAGGGATCCAAAGGGGTATGTGCACCCCAATGTTTATAGCAGCAATGTCCACAATAGCCAAATTGTGGAAAGAGCCAAGATGTCCATCGACAGATGAATGGATAAAGAATAGTGGTATATATATACAATGGAATATTATGCAGCCATCAAAAGGAATGAAATCTTGCCATTTACAGCAATGTGGATGAAACTGGAGGGTTTTATGCTGAGCGAAATAAGTCAGTTAGAGAAAAATATGTATCATATGACCTCACTGATATGAGGAATTCTTAATCTGAGGAAACAAACAGGGTTGCTGGCGTGGGGATGGGGAGGCTGGGTGATAGACATTGGGTAGGGTATGTGCTATGGTGAGTGCTGTGAATTGTGCAAGACTGTTGAATCACAGATCTGTACCTCTGAAACAAATAATGCAATATATGTTAAGAAAAAAAAAGAAGAAGATAGCAGGAGGGGAAGAATGAAGGGGGGTAAATCGGAGGGGGAGATGAACCATGGGACACTATGGACTCTGAGAAACAAACTGAGGGTTCTAGAGGAGAGGGGGGTGGGAGTATGGGTTAGCCTGGTGATAGGTATTAAAGAGGGCACATACTGAATGGTGCACTGGGTGTTATACGCAAACAATGAATCATGGAACACTACATCAAAAACTAATGATGTAATGTATGGTGATTAACATAACATAATAAAATAAACTGTGCTTTGAAAAAAAAATAAAAAGCACCAGAAACAATATAAGTAACTGGTGTAAGGAGAATTGCCTTTGCGATTTGATGGTTTTTGATAGTGATTAAAACATATTAGTTAAGAAAAAAATTCATAACATTCACAAAAAATTAAATAAGGGTTCATAAGAAAAATTTTTCCAAAGACCTTGGGTTTAACCTCCCTCAGACTTAGTTTCCTATTCTTTATCTATAACATAATAATGAAATATGCCTTATTTACCTCTCTGGGTTATTGTGATGATTGAGTCAGGTATGAACTTGTTTTGTGAACTGAACCTTAAATGTAGATTGCTTTCCACTCAAATCTTGCCTTCCATGCTTTCTTGGTGTAGGATTTTGGATCTTATGCATGGGCTTGAGCAGAAGCAGGTCTGAGAACTTGTCCTGAGCTTAAAAACCAGAGGGTCCTTTGTGTTCAAATAGGAACCCAGTGCTCAGATTTTCACCACAGATCAGCTCTGCTACCTGAACCCTTGCTGGGGTGACATGGAAGGGCACTGGCTGGGGAGCACCACTCAGTGGGAATCCTGCCTCTACCCCTATGGTGTGACCCTACAAGTCATTAAGCTTTTGAATTTCAGATTTATTTATGAAATGGAGCTACCATTATCTTCTTCATATAGTTGTGCTCCAGATTAAATGACATAACACCTTTCTCTCATAACCCAGAATACCAGCCTTCATGAAACTGACAAGAGTCCAGGAAACACAGAATTACCCATTCCTCTGGATTTGTTCACCAGAGCTCAGTGAGCCTGGGCTATATTAATTTAGTTTCCTAGGGAAATATTTCATTGAATTGATATTTAATTTTATGACCTTAGCTCTGATATGAAAAATCTGTTACCGAGTGTCACACACTTCCCTTGTATTCCCTAGTTTTCACCCTTGACCTCCCCAAGACTGTGCTCTGTTCTTTGACACAGTCTGAAACAGACCTAGCTCCATAATGGTTTAATGAGAAACAGATGAGTCAAGTAAGAAGCTTCATATCCAAATCAGACTGTGGAAAATTAATAAAGTTATCCTTTTTTTTAGATTTTATTTATTTATTTGACAGAGAGAAACAGCGAGAGAGGGAACATAAGCAGGGGGGAGCGAGAGAGGGAGAAGGAGGCTTCCCGCACAGTAGGGAGCCCAATGCGGGGCTCGATCCCAGGACCCTGGGATCATGACCTGAGCCGAAGGCAGACGCTTAATGACTGAGCCACCCAGGCACCCAATAAAGTTATCCTTTAGATGTCTATTCTCCTCCACCTCACAGATCCTATTCTCTGCCAGCTATCTCTTCATTTTGTCTTTTCCCCAAAGTTCCTTGAACATTTCCCTATCTTGACTCTAGCAATTTGATTCTTCCCTCTGTTTACATGCCCCATCCAGGAAAGAAAAGTCACTAAAACCAAAACAACCCATAACCCATGACAAAAGACAGGGACATTATTAGCAGAAATAATGAGATTTTCACTTCCCTTTAGCCTTGGCCGTCTTGTCTTATCTAGTGAGCTGTCAGCATTCCATGAGGTACAGCCTTCCCTGTGTGACCCTGAAAGGTTAATTGGATCTAAGCTTTACTCAGGACCTTGGTTGAAGCTTGGTCCAAGCAACAGATCTGGCGCTAGGGTTTCCAGTACTAATAGTTGTAATAGCAGTAGTTGCCATGATGATGATAATAGTAGGGTAAGGGATTTTTAAAGTTAATTATCTTAAACTTATTTTAGTTGACGTCCAATTATCTTATTTGACATCTAAATCCATACTTATATCAGGAGAGAACTGTCTTTTCTTGGTAAGGCTCTAAGGTAGAAGAACATTACAAGACATGTTACCAGAGGCTGTGGACACACGAGGCATCTAGAGGTGGAAGGAAAAAGCACCTCTAATTGCAAGTTGAGGCAGCCTGTGCTGTGAGATGTTGAAGAGTGCAAGCGGAGATGCTGTGGTTCAGAGAGGGAGGGACCATGGGCAAAGGGCAGCAGAATTTATAGGTAGAATTAGATCCTGAATGAGGTTTAATTAGCAATATGAAGGTGAGCTAAGTATCCAAGGCAAAGGTATTGAAGTCAGAGATGTCAGACAGGTTTTATGGGCTGTGCAGAGAACCAGCAATGAAAAAGGCATGAAACAGCTTTAAATCCCAGGTGAAAGCTGGCAAAATATATTCTGGAGTTTCTGGGAACCCTTGAGCAAGAGAGGGACAGGATGGCAATGATATTCTGGGAAGATTAACACATCCAAGGGTTTAAGAGTGGAGAGAAACGGAAGCAGGGAGACTAGTCAGTAAATGTAATTATTCAGGTCTGATGCTTAGGGTGGGGCCAGGAAGATTCCAGTGTGAAACATTGTCAAGGCTTTGGTCTCTGACTGGGGTAGAAGGACAGGGAAGGGAAATGCAAGGGAGTGCAACAAAGCATTCAGAGAGCAAAAACATAAAACAAAGGTTCTGGTTAAATATGGTTTATGCAAATGTTCTTTTTTTTTTTTCAAAGAACTTGTAGGAAAGTCCCTCCTTTGTTATATTTCCTCTTCATGAATGTATCTCTTTTATTGTTAATATAGGATTGAGTCAAGGATATAGTCAAAATGGCTTTGGATTCACAAAGGCAAGCGATGGAGACTGAAAATAGGAAAAGTCCCCAAACTCAGAGCTCTTAAAAATGTGGGTCATTTAGGAGTTTTGACTCCTTAAATGAAAGCAATCTGAGTTTAGTTTCAGAAATGCAGTTTTGATAGAGACCCTGATGCAGACTGGCCAACGCTGTCTCAAAGTGCTGGGAAGCTTCTGAAAATGCCTGTTGGCTGGGCTCACTTTGATTATGTGGTCAGTTTCATGTGGATTTAGACCTAATAGGAGAAGGCATGTTTGATGGGGCACATGACTTGCATGATGTGCTAATTACTTCTGAAGCATCATATGATCTTCCTAGAGAAATCAGCATCTCTCTAGAAAGCATATAAATGCAGGACTAGTTTCCAAATTTTTCTATTATGAGGAACGCTCAATAAAGATACAAAATTGCAAGATAGTAGTTATTTTTACTACCCACTAATTGAGAAAACACAGATGTATGGATGGATGATTAAAAAAAAAAAAGGCTTCTTGCCCGGAGGGTAGTTAAGGCCCAGAGATTAAAAATCACTGCTTGTCCCTACACTGCAATTTCTTCCTTTTTTCTTTTTTTCTTTTTTTTAAGATTTTATTTATTTGAGAGAGAGAGAGAGTTCACCTGCATGAGCAGGAGCCGGAGCATGAGTGAAGGGAGGGTCAGCGGGAGAGGGAGAAGCAGACTCCCTGCTGAGCACAGAGCCAGACCTGGGGCTTGATCCCAGGATCCTGGGATCATGACTGGAGCTGAAGTCAGATGCTTAACCCACTGAGCCACCCAGGTGCCCTGCAATTTCTTTAAAGAGCCCAGCTTTACAGATAATCAGTCTTTTCATCTTCATCAGATTCTGTATTCACCTGCAAACCCCATGCAAAGACACCTATGCTTGATTTCATGGATGTATGTAGAACATTTCACTTAACAATTAGGCAATTCTACTACATATGGAACATATACAGAAATAGATCATATATTGGACTATAAAGCAAGTGTCAATAAATTTCTAGGAACTAGAATCATACAGATCAAAGCCTCTTTGATTTGTTATAAGTTAATAATAAAAACAAATATTTAAAAATTTCAGTATGCTTAAAAATTTAAATATATCTAAGTAACTTATAAGTCAAAAAATCACAAAGAAAATTTTGAACTTTTAAAATTGAACAATATTAAAAATAGTGCATACCAGCAACTGCGGGGTGTAGCAAAAGAAATGTCAAGGAAAATTCATCACTGTAATGCTTATATTAGAAAAACAAAGAAGACGAATACTTAAACATCCAATTTAAGGAGTTAGAGAAGCAAGTGATAGAATAAGCCATAAGAAAGTAAAAAGATGAAAATAATATATTTAAGAGCAGAAATTAATATAGAGAAACAAAGGACAATAGGCTCAAAGAGGATCAACAAGTAGACAATCTAATAAAGAAAGAAAAATGGTATGAATATACAAAATTAGGAGTATAAAAAATATATCTCTAAAGACATCATGGATGATTTTTTAAATTAAGAAAATAGTAAGAACAACTTACTAAAAATATATTTGGTAATAGTCAATTTAAACATATTTGCTAAAAAAAATTTACTTGAGAACTTTACTCCCCCCAAAATAGAAAGACTGAATGGTCTCTTATAATCATTAAAAAATTTGAATCTGCAGTTAAAACTCTTATCACAAAGAAAACATCAGGTTCGGGGTGCCTGGGTGGCTTAGTCGGTTAAGTGTTTGACTTCAGCTCAGGTAATGATCTCTGGGTGTTGAGACCTCGCCCCATGTTGGGCTCCCCGCTTAGCGATGAGTCTGCTTCTCCCTCTCCTCTGCCTCTCCCCACTCTTTCTCTCTCTCTCGCTCTCAAATAAATAAATAAAATCTTAAAAAAAAAGAAAGAAAACATCAGGCTAAGATAGTTCTACAGGTGGATTCAACCAATTTTCAAACAATAAAGAAACCCCAGATTTTACCACATATGTTCAATAATTCTAGAAATATAAAATAATGAACTATTCCCCAATTATTCTATAAGACCAAAATATTCTTGATTCAAAAACCAGATAAAGACTTTGCAAGAAAAAGTTATAGTCCAATGTCACTCATGAATATATGTTAAAAATTTTTAAACATAGTATTAGCAAGCTATATATAGCAGAAAAAAATAAACTTGTGTTCAATTTAGGTTTATTTCTGGAATATAAGAGTAGACTTTACATTAGAAAATCTTTAACTATAAATCACCAGATTAATATATTATCATCTATCTCATCATCTCAAAATTGCAAAAACAAAATTATTATTTTTAAAGAGGAAAAAGAAAACTTTTGGGGCTACCCAACAATTATTGCTGCAAACTTTATCATTAGTGGTGAACTGTTAGAAGTGCCTATTTACTCAGGAGTCGTTCCGTGATGTCGACCAGTTGTGGAAGCCATGGACACCACTCTGATCTTCTGTTCAGGGGTAGAGTGGACTGACAATCCAGCTGCTGCCGCTCTAGAACCACCATCCCTTTCATGCTGAAGCTACACATCCCTGGGTCTGCTCCCAAGCCAATGACTGACAACAACAGCACAGGCTCTTCCTGTGGGGGTGGGGCTCCTGCCTTGAAGGTTCTCCCGGCTGGCCTGGCCAAAGCGGTCAGGGCTGTGCTCCAGTCTGCAGTGCCTGCCGCCCATTCTTCCTTCCTTCCCTCTTCTTCTATACGTGTCAGGCTTTCACCCCATTCTAAAGGTTCTCCCTCCCTACTATGATTTGTTCCTTTTAGCCTTCATGGGTGTCTCTTCCAACACAGTTCTTGAACCAGAAGATATCTGTCTCCCCGTCTAAGTGTCTGGGCCTTGGAGAACCTGACGTGACACACTATCAGTACTTCTATTCACCATTATGCTGTGTGCCGGACGTCTGGCTGGTGCAGGCTCTGGTCCTCAACTTTGGTTCTAGACACGCTCATGTAGTTGCCTTTCCTGAACTTGCTCTGTGCTCTCTTATTTCTAAATCTTCACTTGAGTCATTGCCTACACCTTCCCTGATCCCCATTTATTTACATCTAGTTCATCCTACAAGACCTAGCTCATGAAAAGGATTTCTCCTAAATCCCCAAATTGGAGTAATCTCTTTCTGTGCTAAAATTCAACCACATTCTGTGGGATTATAGTACTGATCACAATCTGTCATGCCTATTTTATTTATGTGTATGATTCTTCTACCAGATTATTAGCTCCTGAAATATTGTCCATGGCCAGATAGATAATTAGCTCCTGAAAACTGCTCGCAGCTATGCTCAGTAAATGTTAGAATTAAATCAAGATAAAAATGTAATCCATCTTTTTATGCCTTGTAAATACGAATAAAAACATTCTAACACGAAACATCCTCATTCATTCCACCATATTTTATTACAGGGATAATAGAAATAAATGTCAGTGTGGACCCAAACCCTGAAGAGTTCTGCTCAGCTGCAAGATCATTTTCACTGTCCTTTTCCAGGAAGAAAACAGTTCCTCCCTGAAGGAAAAAAAAAAAAAAAACAGTTGCAACATGTCATTAAACTAGTATTCAGGAAGTTCTTCTTTACATCGAGCTTAAATTCCTCTTGCTGCAACTTCAGTATAGTTTCTCTTTTTGCGGGGAACTGATAGAGACAGATGTGATTGGCCAACTCTTTCACAATATTCTAGTTACAGTTAACCCAAGATCATTTATTTTTGCCAACACTTGAGTGACTTTAAAACTTTCAACAGAATCTGGTGGTGGTCCTGAACTATTACCCCCGGATAAGGGTCTGCATCTCCTGGTTAGGGTTTGCATTTCTCCCATATGTGGTGCTGTTCTAGGCTGGGCCACTTCCTCAGATCAGGAGAGAGATTGGGTGGGCCGTCTGGAAAAAGTCCCTGAGGTTATAGGCCACCACTTCCCCTTCCTGCTCTATTGAAAAGTAATGCCCAGGCTTGGCTGAAGCCTCCCTGGCCAAGCCCTCACTGGCCCCCAGGTTGGCCCTTTAGTAACTACTCATCGAACACTTTCAGATGATGCCCAGACGAAAGTCCTAGGGAAACCTCTTGGTTGGGGCCTGATTCATGCACTGGTAACAACAATAGCAATGCAAACAAATAACACATTTGGGTAACAGAGTGTGCTGGTATAAGTGAAGATAAATTTAGTTTCAGCTTTGTAATGCAGACAAGGAACATGCCAAGAAACTCACTTTTCCTCAGAAGCAACTTGTTATTGCCAAATATCTTGTTCATCTGATTGCAGAGGAGGGTCCGTGTGTATTCTGTGCCTCTGTCTTGACTATGGGCACCAATTGAACTTCCCCTGAATGCAGAGGAGAGATGGGGTGCAGAATGGAGTTGGTATTACTTAGCTCTGGAGCATGACAGATGTTGATGAATGATAAAGAAGTATATAGCACAAACACCGATACTAACTTTATTCAGAGTTTACTTTATCCTTCTCCCTCTGCCACTGTATTTATTGGGCTTTAGAGAATAGTGAACCTGAAATTTAAAAGGCTTGATCTTAAATCCGGGTCCCAAGTTTATAGTTGTGTTTCATTTTCCATGGCTTTAAAATGAGAATATCACTTGTAGAAGGTCTCTGCAGCTAATATTAATCCTAAATTGCTCTTATGGACCCCAAATTCATCCAACCCTGAGAGACTCTGATAAAGGGCTACTTCATAATGATTATGAATTGCAAAGTCTACTGTGGATAGCTTCAGGGCTCCTATACGGCACTATTCCAGGGGACATCATTTATGTTGCATTTCATATGGATGGTGCCCCCTTGGGTTAAGCAAAGCACTCACTCTGGATACTTTAATGTAATATTTATACAAAAAATAGCTACCATTTATTGATAAACTATCACAATTGTCTCAAATCTGTATAAAAATATGAGAAGGAATTATTTCTGTTTTATAGATGGGAAATCAGAGGCTCAGAAAAGTTCAGTCAGTTGACCTCCCCTCCCCCCAGAAAAGCCAACAGTTGAGGATGAAGGAATAAGGTTTGAAATCTGTTTGCCTGGGGGCGCCTGGGTGGCTTAGTCGGTTGAGCGACGACTCTTGATTTTGGCTCAGATCATGGTCTCAGTGTTATGAGATCGAGCCCCTCATCGGTCTCTGCATTCAGTGGGGAGTCTGCTTGAGATTCCCTCCCTCTCTCCTTCTTCCTCTGCCCCTTCCCCCACTTGCGAGGTTACTCTCTCTCTCTCTCTCTCTCTCTCAAATAAATAAAATCTGAAGTCTGTTTGCCTGACTCAAAAATTGGGCATTTCCCACTGTTCTGTCAGTCTCAAATACCTCAGCAGCAAATGGGTATTCCTTCATTCAATAAATATTTATTGAATACCACTAATAATAATAGTCAAAGTACAGAACACACATTTTGTACTAGGCTGAGGATACAATGGGGAACAAGACTGACAGTTCAGGCAAGCAAGACAATAGCTTGGGTTTGATATGTGACATACATTGTTCCACATGTCTTACGTACATTCACTTAATCCATATACCAACGCTATGAAGTAAATGTTACTTTTGTCTCTATTTTGCAAATGAAGAAGCTGAGGAAGAAGAGTAACTTGCTCCGGATTACATGGCCTGTCAATGACAGATCTGGGATTTAAATCCAGGGGGCTTAGCTCCAGAGTTTGCACACTTAACTCTTGGCAATAGTAACAGTGATCACGTAAATCACTATTTCACAGCTGCTGTGATACATGCTATAAAGTATAGGCATTGCATTAAAACATATAACATTGCATTTATTTATTTCCACTCAAAGGTCATTGATTTCTCAGTTTTTATTAACATCTATATAAGCATTTATACAGAGAAGGAAATCTAGGAATACGTGTATACGTGTGAGTGTGTACATGCACATATGTAGATATTCTATATTAAATTCTTAACCACAACTATCTCTGGGTGGTAGAATTTCAAGCAACTTTTTGAAAAATTAATATTACTTATGACTTTTGTAATATCTAATATTTATCAACAGGTATAATATATTAATTTTATTATAAACATGATAGCACATTTTGGAAAAATAGCCTATATACTGTAAGAACTAGATGTGGACTTAAAAAAGTATCTTCTAGTGAGGCTGATGGGGGGGAAAAAGCTGATGTCTGAAGAGAAAAAAATTCACACTGAATCTTTCCGTGACTTATCTCCGAAAAAATGCATGACAATTGAGACCTACATCCACTAAATTTCTCAACTAAATGTTGAATAAGGGTCCTTTGGCTTCAGAAGGTAGGATGCTATACTCAAGTTTTTCATCATTTAACAGTAAATCTCAAACCTTTATATCAATATTTGCCTGACTTAAACACCGGGAAGGGGGTCCTCTTCATGGGAGCCATGATATACTGTGGAAAAGCAAAGGCTTCAAATCATTCAGAACTGGGTCCAAATCCCGACTCTTCCACTTCTTAGTTAAATGACTTTGGCCCATCATTTCATCTCTCTGAGGCTCCATGTCCGCATATGTATATATCATGGAGGATATGTCAGTGCTGCAGGATTGTTGTAAGATTCAACTCCACTGTGAGATTAAACATCGCGTATGTAAGGTGCCAGGCTCTTTGCTCAATAAATGTTAATTCCTCCAGTGAACTAAACATTTTAACACAAATGTTCAAATTTATACCACAAAGCATTTTAACTCTCCCCCACCTTCTTTTGGGTAAAGTGTGTTAGCAATACTCAGCAGGCATTTATTAAGAGGTATTAAGAGAGAAAGAAGTCTAGGATAGCATATGTATATACATCTACATGTACTGGTGCATATATGTACTATTCAAATACCACATTCTTTACTCTTATCTCTGGGGGATAGAATTTCAAGTGATTTTTAGAAATATATTCCTATTAAGATGAGACTTTCTTTTGCACTTGACTCTAAGTGCTAAGATGACTTCCATGTACACTTCTTTGGGGAATCCTCCCTGGCCCCAGTCTGCTCTTTTCAGAATTGGCTCTGTGGGTGAGAAATGAAGAAGCAGCGGCAGATGGGACAGTCTCCATGGACTTAGGGAACAGAGCTTTAAAAAAAAGGAAGAGAAGTCTGAAACTTCCATCCTATGGCATACATTTGTTTTCAGATTATTTTCCCTGAAAGTTTTAAATACTTTCTACTTCATCTGATGGGAAACTCCTTTTCCCTTTTTACCAAGTGTGGTTCAATGTATGTATCCACTGTTGGAGGTGGAGGTTGTCTTCTTAAAGGAAAAAAACAGCATACTCTGACTCCTTAAGGGCTGGAATCAAGGAATAAGCCATGCTGCTGTAATGTGTGGGGAATAAACCAATAAATGACCTAATTAAACCCAAGTTCTGAATATTTTTACTCCAGTTCTGCCCCCCAAATTTGCCCATTCTTAAAATGATTGATGGCTTCTTTTCCGGAAAGGTGAAACCATGATCAAGCCAGAATGCTGAGGCTAACTTAGCTAGTCATTATTGCTAATTACTGTTTGAACTTTTTGAAATATAAAATACATACAAAAAAGGGTACATGTCAAGAACATACAGCTTGATGAATTTTTCCAAACTGAACCCATCCGTGTTATCAGCACCCAGATCAAGAAACCGATCATTACCACACCCCAGAAGCTTCCCTCCTTATCTCTTCCAGTAGTTAACTGCCCCCCACCCACCAAGGATAACCACTTTCCTGGTTTCTAACAGCACAGATGGGTCCCACCTGTTTTGAACTTTATAGAGTCTTTCAGTTTCAGTCTGTCTCCTTTTTTTGGTTCTTGGTCCGGTTTCTTTCACTCATCATGAGACTCACCCATGTTGTTGTATGGAGACTGTTTACCACCCTTGCTTTGTAGCAACCTGTTCTACATGTAAAATTTTTCTTTCTCAGATATTCGTTTTCGACACATAAAAATGCTTACGTACTGATGTTAAGGTTTTTTTTCTCCAATTTCTGAAACCCCCTCCCAAAATGGAGTTTCCTAAAAGAGTTCAGCAAGGAAACTTTTCACTATAGAAAGGAAGATGTTGGATTCCCGTTAATTCTGGATTGTTTAGAGTTTTCCACAATGGAAGGTATTAAAAGGGAAGTATCATGCCGCCTGGGAAGGACATCCACTATTTATCATCCAAGTTTGCCAGGTCAGTGTAACCAGCTTCCTGTGTAATTCTCCAGGAGCTTGAAGACAGGAAGAGACATTGCCGCCACACTGCTCCGGTAGCGGTGCCTAAACCAAAGCTGGGGCCTGGCCCAGTTGTGAGACGGGTTAAATCAGTCTCCGGTGCTGCCCCATCCTGCTTATCACCATCTGCCACCTTATATTGCTCCTTAAGGAGTCTGTGATTATGGCCCTCTTTCCCTTGAATAGGTACACACCACCTAGAACTGATTGAACCTGGTGGTTTGCAACTGTTTCTCCATTACTTATTCCCCAGTTGGGATCTTAGAGATGGTATGAGTAAGGCAATTTTCCTAGACCATGCCATGACTCTTCGTATGTAGTTGAGTCTTTATATAAGAGATCCTTGAAGATTATCTCTCTTTTTTAATTTTTAAAATTTTAATTGAAATATAGCTGACTTATAATATTAAATTAGTTTCCGGTATAAAACATAGTGATTCAAGAACTATATACATTACAAAATGCTCACTAAATAAATGTATTACAATATTATTGACTATATTCCCTATGCTGCACTTCTCATCCCTGAGACTTATTTATTTATTTTAAGGATTTATTTATTTATTTATTTTTAAATTTAAATTCAATTAATTAACATATAGTGCATTATTAGTTTCAGAGGTAGAGGTCAGTGATTCAACACCCAGTGCTCATTATAGGAATGGGAGGACCCGAAAATCTGCTGCTTCCCTCTGTGCCTTCCTTTACCTGGTTTTTCATGGTCACACTGGGAAAATCCAGCTTTCCTCACTCCTCAAAATATTGGTCATCTCTTTCTTTTTCTTAGGTAATTGTTTAATCAACTTGCCTTGTACAAAGCATTTGTTCATACAAATGGCCAACAGACACATGAAAACATGCTCAACATTACTTGACATCAAGGATTCAAATCAAAACCACAGTGAGATACTGCCTCACACCAGTCAGAATGGCTAAAATTAACAACTCGGGAAACGACAGATGTTGGCGAGGGTGCGGAGAAAGGGGAACTCTCTCACACTGTTGGTGGGAACGCAAGCTGGTGCAGCCACTCTGGAAAACAGTGTGGAGGTACTTCAAAAATTTAAAAGTAGAGCTACCCTGTGACCCAGCAATTGCACGAATAGGTTTTATCCAAAGGATACAAACATAGTGATCCAAAGGGACAACTGCACCCCAATGTTCATAGCAGCAATGTCCACAATAGCCAAACTATGGAAAGAGCTCAGATGTCCATCAACAGATGAATGGATAAAGAAGATGTGGTATATATACAATGGAATATTACTCAGCCATCAGAAAGGATGAAATCTTGACATTTGCAATGACGTGGATTGAACTAGAGGTTTTATGTTAAGTGAAATAAGTCAATCAGAGAAAGATAATTATCATATGATTTCATTCATATGTGGAATTCCAGGAACAAAATAGAGGAGCATAGAGGAAGGGAGGGAAAAATAAAACAAGAAAAAATCAGAGAGGGAGACAAACCATTAGAGACTCTTAATCGTAAGAAACAAACTAAAGGTTGCTGGAGGTGAGGGGGTGAAGGGATGGGGTAACTGGATGATGGGCATTAAGGAGTGCATGTGATGTAATGAGCACTGGGTGTTATAGGCAACAGATGAATCACTGAACTCCTCTGAAATTAATAATACACTTTATGTTAATTGAATTTAAATAAAATTAAATTAAATTAAAAAATAAATATAAACCAAACCATTTGCTCAACAATAGTGATCATATTGTGCATGTCTATCTCTCCTAAGGATGTTGGCATATTGATAGAAGATCCTGAGTGTCTAAATCCAAAGAATAAATACCAAGTTTATTGGTTAACATAAAAATAATAATAGGCATTATTTTATAGAGCATTTGCCGAATGCCAGGTGCTATGGTAAGACTGATAAATGTATTATCTTGTTTAATCCTATTACCCTTATTTTATGAATGAAGCACAAAGCTCTAGTAATTTTTCAAGGCCATATAGCTGATAAGTGACAGAATTGTAATTCAGTTAAAATCAAATCTACCTGACTCAAGAGCCAAGTTCTCATAGACTCCTTTGTATTGTGCATTTACTATGCTATGGGAACAATTGCCATTTTTGCCATTATTTTCTTTGCTCTATCACATATTGTGAATTTGTTTTTTTCTCATATCTGTCCCTGATGCCATTTTGTCTTGTATTTCACTGAGTATGCAAATAACAAGTTGTGTAAAACTGTCTTCTGATTCTTCAGATTCACAAGGTAAAACACTTTCTGGAGGAAGACTTTGTTGAGCTCATGACTTGGTTTCTCCTTTTTAAACAACATTTTATAACTTTTCAACCATATTATATAATTTCTCATTGCGGTGTATTTGACATACAATAGTATTTTAGTTTCAGGCGTACAACATGGTGATACAACATTTATATACATTATAGGGCACCTGGGTGGCTCAGGCATTAAGCATCTGCCTTCGGCTCGGGTCATGATCCCAGGGTCCTGGGATCGAGCCCCGCATCGGGCTCCCTGCTCCGCGGGAAGCCTGCTTCTCCCTCTCCCACTCCTCCTGCTTGTGTTCCCTCTCTCGCTGTGTCTCTCTCTGTCAAATAAATAAATAAAATCTTTAAAAAAAAAAGAACCACTTTTAAAAAAAACATTTATATACATTATAAAGTAATCACAGCCATAAATCTAGCTACCATCTGTCACCATACAAAGCTGTTACTTTATTAACTATATTTCTTATGCTGTACGTGGTATTCCCCACATCTTATTTATTTTAGAACTAGAAGTTTATACCTTTTAATCCTCTTTCCCTGTTTTGCCAACCCCCTCCCTCCCTCCCTTCTGCCAACCAATATAAGATTATTCTCTGTATTTATGAGTCTTTTTGTTTGTTTGGGGGTTTTTTTGGCTGCTGTTCATTTGTTTTGTTTTTCAGATTCCACATATGCTGTCTTTCTCTGTCTTATTTACTTCACTTAGCATAATGACCTCTATGTCCATCTATGTTGTTGCAATTGGCAAGATTTCATTCTTTTTTATGGCTGAGTAGTATTCCATTGTGTGTGTGTGTGTGTGTGTGTGTGTGTGTGTGTGTGACATATTCTTTATCCATTCATTTATCAATGAACACTTAGGTCAATTCCGTACCTTGCTTATGTAAACAGTGCTGCAGTGAACATGCAGCACATATATCTTTTTGAATTAGTGTTTTCATTTTCTTTGGGCAAGTACCCAGAAGTGGAATTGCTGCACCGTAAGGTAGCTCTATTTTTAATTTTTGAGGAAACCCCATACTGTTTTCCACAGTGGTTGCACCCAGTTTGCATTCTTACCAACAGTGCACTGGGTTCCCTTTTTTCCACATCCTCACTAACACTTGTTATTTCTTGTCTTTTTGGTAATGGTCATTCTGACAGGTGTAAGGTGATCTCTCATTGTGGTTTTGATTTGTATTTTCCTGGTAATTAGTGATGTTGAGCATCTTTTTTGTGTGTCTGTTGGCCATCTGTAGGTCTTCTTTGAAGAAATGTCTATTTAGATTCTCTGCCCATTTTTAAGTTGAATTGTTTGATTTTTTGATATTAAGTTGTTTGAGTTCTTTATATGTTTTGGATGTGAAACCCTTATCAATTATGTCATTTGCAAATATCTTCTCTTATTCAGTGGGTTGTCTGTTGATGGTTTCCTTTGCTGTCACAAATCTTCTTATTTTTATGTAATCTCATGTGTTTATTTTACTTTTATTGTCCTTGCCTCAGGAGACATTTGGAGTTTATTGTTTTATATGATGTAAGGAAGTGGTCCAGTGCCATTCTTTTGCATGTAATTGTCCAATCTTCACAACACCGCTTATTGAAGAGACTGTCTTTTCTCCATAGCATTGGTTCCTCTTTATTACGAAGCATTTCTTTTCCATACTATTTAGTTTCTAAGTTTGACTTGTTGATCTTCATTGCCAACTGTCATTCACAAATTCAAAAGAGAGTTTTAAGTAGTCATCTTACTTATCGAAGCTTCTTAGGACAAGGCCACAGTAGCAGGCCACACGGAGTGGTAACCCTGAACTCACACCAGGTGGACCACCAGGATTTCCTTAGCTAGGACGGGGTATACAGGTCCCAAATCCCATTTCTGAAACATAGTTATGCATAGATATTCCCTCCAAATGCATCTGCATGTCAAGGTTAGGCAATTTAGAGGAGAAAGCCAGACGATGGCAAAGTCTTACTCAGTTGTGGGGCAGGATGGAGACTTTGTGTCACTGTTGCAATTACTGAAAAGACATTAAATTATTGCAAGGCATTGAAGACAAGGAGATTGCTGACATTGCCACTTACTCCATGATCTTCCCAGAATTCCTGCAGCCTGAGTCTCCAATTATGGGATTTTTTGAAACTGAAACAGCCCAGGGAGGATAAAGAGCTTTTAGAAAGAAGCATCCCTGTGATCACATCACAACTGCAGCCACTTGGCTTAAACAGTGCCCCATGGAGCCGTCGTGGGTAAACACTCAATTTACCCTTCACTGCTGTGGTGGCTCTTGACCTGTGCAGCTTTGTACCCAGGTCATTTATGCTATGTGGCTGTTTCAGAAGCCTTTGTGGCTCCATAGAAAGACCCAGAGGAATGTACAGTGACTCCTCTTTTAGCCAAAAGAGGTCTCAGAAACTTGCAGGGTGACATGGAACGAACATGGGCTTTGAAGTCAGGCTTCGTGGCCCCAAGTTTATATGTGGATCCAGGGTTTACCTGCTCCATAGTCCTGGATGAGGCAACTAGCTTGTTTACACTTTAAATTATCATCTGTAAAGTGTCACTGACAGCCTAGATATTGTGTAGTAATTACTGATTTTAAGTCAGTTTCTCCAATAGACTAAGGTGCATGGGCCTGGGACTTAGGTCTTGCTCATTACTCTATCCTGCCATGCCGAGTACAACCAGCAAGGAGTAGGTGCTCAGTAAATGTTTATTAAATTAATAAGGATCTCTATAATAAGAATTAAAAGAAACCCTATGGGATTTTTGTTAGACTTGTATTAAATCTATAGATCAGTTTTAGGAGTACTATATTTTTATGATTCATAAACAAAATATATCATTTTATTTAGGTTTTCCATAACATTTTCAATAAAGTTTTATAATTTTTACTCTAAAGGCATTGCACACATTTTGTTAAATTCATCTCTAAGTATCTGAAATTTTTATAATACTGTAAAAGCCTTTTAATAAAAACATCACATTTTCTAATTCTCTGTGTGGATGCTTAGAATGGCAACCTAGCTTTGTATATTGTGTCTTTATTGAACCACATTTTGAAGGGTTTTTTTTTTCCACTAGCTCTAATAGTTTATCTGTAGATGCATTGAGGTTTTCTACTCAGATAATAGTATGTTTACAAATAAAGAGTATTTTATTTCTTACTCTCCAATCCTTGTATCTTCTATTTTTTTCTTTTATTCTTTACTGCTTTGTCTAAGACATCTGGTACAACATTAAATAGAAGTGAAAATAGCAGAATATGATCTTATTAGGGATCTTAAAGGGAATGTTTACAGTGTTTCCCACCAAGTATAATGTTTGCTGTAGGTTTACTTTATAGATATCATTTATCACATTATGGAAGTTCCCTATCATTCTAATTTTTTTAAATGAATGAATGTTAAATTTCATTGAACAATTTTTTGTGTATTGAAATAATAGTTTTTCTTCTTTAATCTGTTAATATGGAGAACTATATAACTGATTTTCTAATGTTAAACCAATTTTGCATTCCTGGAATAAATCCCAATTGGTCATGGTGCATTATGCAACCTCTTTATTATTTACATAGGTCACGTAGGGAAAATTGAACTCTGAAAAGTTGAGCCGCTTGCCCAAGGCCACAAGGCCCAAGTTTTTTTTTAAAAGCAGATTACAAAAACTATGAAGTTCTGAGCAATTTAAACCAGAAGACATGGATTGAAACTAAAAGGTGTTTAGAGGTTACCAGCAGACCACCCCATTCAGAAAGAACCACTCTGTCCCTTGGATAAGGCACATAGAACTAAACTTCGTTGCAGCACTGCTCTCTGGGACCCTGAGGTTCTAGTCATGGTCATACAGGGTCCCCATCATCTCTCTCTCTCTTTTTTTTTTTTTTTTTGAGATATTTATTTATTTATTTAAGAGAGAGAGAGTGCGAGAGCTGGGAGAAGGGAGAGGGAAACAAACAGACTCCCCACTGAGCAAGGAGCCCAACACAGGGCTCAATTCCAGGACCCTGAGATCATGACCTGAGCCAAAATCAAGAGTCAGGTGCTTAATTGACTGAGCCACCCTGGCGCACCCCCATCATCTCATAATAGCCTCAGGGAGGCTATTAAAACTGGGTAGGGGAATTCCCTCCTATCAGAAGCCAGGATCATAGAACTATCTGAGCATTAAAAAATCAAACTTTAGGGGTGCCTGGGTGGCTCAGTCGGTTAAGCATCTGCCTTCAGCTCAGGTCATGATCTCAGGGTCCTAGGATCGAGCCCCACCTTGGGCTCTCCACTCAGCGAGGAGTCTGCTTCTCCCTCTCCCTCTATGTTCTCTCATGCTTTCTTTCTCTCTCTCAAGTAAATAAAATATTTTAAAAAATCAAACTTGGGACGCCTGGGTGGCTCAGTCAGTTAAGCGTCTGCCTTCGGCTCAGGTCATGACCCCAGGGTCCTGGAATTGAGCCCCGCATCGGGCTCCCTGCTCAGTGGGAAGCCTGCTTTTCCCTCTCCCACTCCCCTGCTTGTGTTCCCTCTCTCGCTGTTGTTTCTCTCTGTCAAATAAATAAAATCTTTAAAAAAAAAATCAAACTTGATTTGATTACTTCCAGTTAAGTGACCTTATGCAGTTGCTGTTTTTCCATTTCCTTATGTTATCATCTATTTTATATCACAGAGTATAAATATATTTCATTCAATAACCCACTTTGGTAATGAAAGGATTTGGATATCGAGTGTTGTTACACAATACATAGGGAGTTTTTATATGATTCATGTTCACATGTGTACCAGAATACCCCTCTTAAAGTTTAACAGATTTCTAGCAATGAGGTCTCCAGCACACCAAGGAATGAAACGACTTCGTTTTCTAAAAACTAGTCACTTTACCAATCCTGCCGAAGGCAGTCAGGCCGAAGTTGAACAGCTAGAGAAGAAGCAGCCACAAAACCCAGGGAGCAGTCCACAGTTGTGTTGTAGACTCCTATCTTTTCATGCATTTTTCACCTTTGTTGAACCAGCCACCTTTTGTGCCTCACAGCTTGACTCTATACCAAAGTCCCCCAGCTTGTGAGTGGCAGGAGGTAACGTCCAAGGCATCTTTATGCAGTGTCCTCATTTTTTAAATTATTTCTTCAAAACATTACATATCTGGTAAGCTCCACAATAATCTAAGTCACAGAATTTACAAAAATGAGATTGTTGTTGTTGTTGTTGTGTACCGGCTTGGCCAAGTTTCTTGAAACTGACAAAGCTGAGTGCTGGAGCAGGAGTTGGGGATGGCGCACTCTCAGACATTGCAAGAGTTCATGTTTATAATTTCATCTAGAGGATAATGAAATAATATCTGTCAACATTTCAGGTGCACATGTGTTACCAAACCCAAGTACAGCTGGCTGTCCATCACCTGAAAGGCCCTTACTCAAGAGATGAGGTTTTGCCTCCATGAGATACCACCTCACATCAGTCAGAATGGCTAAAATTAACAAGTCAGGAAATGACAGATGCTGGCGGGGATGTGGAGAAAAGGGAACCCTCCTACACTGTTGGTGGGAATGCAAGCTGGTGCAACCACTATGGAAAACAGTATGGAGGTTCCTCAAACAGTTGAAAATAGAGCTACCATACGATCCAGCAATTGCACTACTGGGTATTTACCACAAAGATACAAATGTAGGGATCCGAAGGGGTACGTGCACCCCAATGTTTATAGCAGCAATGTCCACAATAGCCAAACTGTGGAAAGAGCCAAGATGTCCATCGACAGATGAATGGATAAAGAAGAGGTGGTATATATACACAATGGAATATTATGCAGCCGTCAAAAGGAATGAGATCTTGCCATTTGCAACGACGTGGATGGAACTGGAGGGTGTTATGCTGAGAGAAATAAGTCAATCAGAGAAAGACCTGTATCATATGACCTCACTGAGATGAGGAATTCTTAATCTCAGGAGACAAACTGAGTGTTACTGAGTGGTGGGGGGTGGGAGGGATGGGGTAGCTGGGTGATAGACATTGGGGAGGGTGTGTGCTATGGTGAGTGCTGTGAATTGTGCAAGACTGTTGAATCACAGATCTGTACTTCTGAAACAAATAATGCAAGATATGTTAAGAAAAAAGAAAAAGAAGAAGATAGCAGGAGGGGAAGAATGAAGGGGAATAAGTCGGAGGGAGAGACGAACCATGAGAGACGATAGACTCTGAAAAATAAACTGAGGGTTCTAGAGGGGAGGGGGTGGGGGGATGGGTTAGCCTGGTGATGGGTATTAAGGAGGCACGTTCTGCGTGGAGCCCTGGGTGTTATGCACAAACAATGAATCATGGAACACTACATCAAGAACTAATGTTGTAATGTATGGTGATTAACATAACAATAAAAAAATTTTAAAAAAAGAGATGAGGTTTTGATTGGAAAGGAGCTTTATGCAGGAGGCCAGCCACCTGGGGAGAAGGCAGACTCTTGTCCAAAACTCAACTCCCAAGCTTCTGCCTGGCCCAGGGTTTTTTGAGTTTGGTTTATTTTTTTTAATTTAATTTAATTTAAATTCAATTAATTAGCATATAGTGTATTATTAGTTTCAGAGGTAGAGTTCAGTGATTCATCTGTTGCATATAACACCCAGTGCTCATTACATCACATGCCCTCCTTAATGCCCATCACCCAGTTACCCCATCCCCCCACCCTCTCCCCTCCAGCAACCCTCAATTTTTTCCCTACAGTTCAGAGTCTCTTATGGTTTGTCTCCCTCTCTGATTTCAGCTTATTTTATTTTTCCCTCACTTTCCCTATGATCCTCTGCTTTGTTTCATAATTCCACATATGAGTGAAATCAAATAATAATTATCTTTTGCTGATTGACTTATTTCACTTAGCAAAAACCCCCCTAGTTCTATCCATGTCACTGCAAATGCTAAGATTTCATTCTTTTTGATGGCTGAGTAATATTCCATTGTGTATATATACCACATCTTCTTTGTCCATTCATCTGCCGATGGACATCTGGGCTCTTTCCATAGTTTGGCTATTGTGGACATTGCTGCTATAAACATTGGGGTTCAGGTGCTCCTTCGGATCACTATGTTTGTACCCTTTGTCACTATGTTTGTATCCTTTGGGTAAATAACTAGTAGCACAATTGCTGGGTCGTAGGGTAGCTCTATTTTCAACTTTTTGAGGAACCTCCATACTGTTTTCCAGAGTGGCTGCACCAGCTTGCATGCCCACCAACAGTGTTAGAGGGTTCCCTTTTCTCTGCATCCTTGCTAACATTTGTTATTTCCTGTCTTGTTAATTTTAGCCATTCTAAATCTCATTGTGGTTTTGATTTGTATTTCCCTGATGCTGAGTGATGTTGAACACTTTTTCACGTGTCTGTTGGCCATTTGTGTGTCTTCTTTGGAGAGACATCTGTTCATGTCTTCTGCACATTTCTTGACTGGATTACTTGTTTTTTGGGTGTTGAGTTTGATAAGTTCTTGTAGATTTTGGATACTAGCCCTTTATCTGATAAGACATTTGCAAATATCTTCTCCTATTCTCTAGGTTGTCTTGACTTTTGCTGACTGATCGAAAACCCAAAAGACTCCACCCAAAAATTGCTAGATCTCATACAGGAATTCAGCAAAGTAGGAGGACATAACATCAATGCACAGAAATCAGTTGCATTTCTATACACTAATAATGAGACAGAAGAAAGAGAAATTAACGAATCTATCCCATTTACAATTGTACCAAAAACCATAAGATACCTAGGAATAAACCTAACCAAAAAAGCAAAGGATCTGTACTCTGAAAATTTAGGGAACACTTATGAAAGAAATTGAGGAAGACACAAAGAAATGGAAAAACGTTCCATGCTCATGGGTTGGAAGAACAAATATTGTTAATATGTCTATGTTACCCAGAGCGATCTACACATTCAATGCAATCCCTATCAAAGTACCATCAACATTTTTCACAGAGCTGGAACAACAATCCTAAAATTTGTATGGAACCAGAAAAGACCCCAAAGTGCCAGAGGAAGTTGAAAAAGTAAACCTAAGCTGGGCATCACAATTCCAGACTTCAAGCTCTATTACTAAGCTGTAATCATCAAGACAGTATGGTACTGGCACAAAAACAGACACATAGATCAATGAAACAGAATAGACAACCCAGAAATGGACCCTCAATTCTATGGTCAAAGAATCTTCGACAAAGCGGGAAAGAATAGCCAGTGGAAAAAAAGACAGTCTCTTCAACAAATGGTGTTGGGAAAACTGGACAGCCACATGCAGAAGAATGAAACTAGACCTCTTTCTTACACCACACACAAAAATAAACTCAAAATGGATGAAAGTTATGTGAGACAGGAATCCATCAAAATCCTAGGGGAGAACACAGGCCGCAATTTCTTCGACTTTGGCTGCAGCAAGTTCTTGCTAGACACATCTCCAGAGGCAAAGGAAACAAAGGCAAAAATGAACTATTGGGACTTCATCAAGATAAAAAGCTTCTGCACAGCAGAGGAAACAGTTGGCCCAGGGGACTTCAAAGGTGTTTAGGGTAGTTCATCAGCACAGGGAGTGCAGTGACTGCGACACTTCTTGATCTTGTGCAGACTTGATGCTACCAACTACAAATATTATCTCAGTGCTTGGGGGTTGTGAGAGGGTCTGGTTCTTGCTCCTGGTGTGTAGGAGTATTCTATTGTTTCTGCAAAGGAGGGCAAGATCTATAGATGCACAAAGAGAGGTTAGTAATATCATTTGTGTGACCTAAAAAAGAAAAACATTTTGCTAAAAAAACTGCTGGGCTAATTAGAAAGCCAACATGGCTTCAGACACACGTCATTCCCTCTGCAGCCTGAGAACGTTCGGGTTCTTCACTCCTCAGGCCAGTGGTCTGCAAATCTCAGAGAAGGCAAATTAGTCTGGTCCAGATCAAGGGCCTTAGGTCAGCAGGTAAGGAGTGCATCATCTGGGAGCAAGTTAACCCTTGAGACCTGCTGAAGTTCTGTACCATACGCTTCGGCCCTAATAAATCCACCTGTAGTAGTTTTCCTAGAGAAATTATAGGAAAAATAGAGGCAAAGATAAATATCTTGGGATGTCTTGCAGTGTTGTTTTTGATAACAAGAAATTACAAACAGCAAGAATTTCTTTAGGAAAGTGTTTTAAATAACTGCAATTTCAAAAAAGTTTATTACTTTCTTTTCAACATCATGTACAAAGGTGTTTATTTTTCTTTAAGCTTCTCATATATAAATATTTTAAACACAAATGGACACTGAATGTGTGATTTTTTAATTTTTTTTAAAGATCTTAACAGAACATAGTATAACAATATTGGTCTTCTGAGTTTTATTAATTTCAATTTTGTATAGCATATCAAGGCAGTTCTGTTTGTGTGCCTTATTTCTTTAAAGAGCTGCTTCACCTATAAGTGTCTATAGCTAATAGCCCAGCCCTTTGGTGTGTAATTTGAATAAATACATCTATATTCTGTGAATTATCCTAAAAGTTTTAAAAAGAATGACTTCATAGTTCTTTTTTTTTTTAGATTTTATTTATTCATTTGACACAGAGAGAGAGAGTGAGAGAGAGCACAGCAGGGGGAGCTGTAGGCAGAGGGAGAAGCAGACTCCCCACTGAGCAGGGAGCCCGATATGGGGCTCAATCCCTGGACCCTGGGATTAGGACCTGAGCCGAAGGCAGATGCTTAACTGACTGAGCCACCCAGGTGCCCCCACCCTGTAATCTTTTTAAATAAAAGGTCAGTTATAGTAAACAAACAAAAACAAATAGCAAGATTTTCATTGGTATGGGATATTTTAAATAAGTTATGCTGCATTACAAAATAGAATATTATGCAACCCTTATAAAGGCTGCCGTAGAACTATGTTAACATGAAAAGACGTCTTTAATATACAGTTTAGTTTTGAAGACTAATATGCAAAAATAAAGCTTCAATCTATTTCTGCTGAAAATTTATTTGTGAATATATGAATTTAAAAATGCTGAAAGCCTACCAACATGTTAACAGCAGTTGTCTTTGGTGGATATGATGGATGGCTTTTGATTCTTCTTCTTGCCTTTCTGTATGGCATGGATCTCTTATAAGAGAATATATTACTTTTATGTTTTTATTTAGCAAAAGACTATTTTCTTGTGGAGATTTATTTTTATTAATTATATTGACAGACGAGCTACAAAATCTGTTTTATTATCATAACAAAGAGTGAAACAACAAACTAACCATCAAAAGAGATTATTAAGCATAGTTTAAGTACAAAAAATGGTCACCCAAATCACAATCTCAAATGACGCCTTTTCCTGTCTCTTAATTGTTAAAAGGAAAGCAAATCCCTAAGGGGCTATTATACCTTTTGGTAAGACAATTCCCTTTTATCAGGAGCAAGAATCATAGAATTATTTGAAGATTAAAACTTTGGACTTGATTTGATTACTTCCAGCCAAGCCACTTTACACTGCTGTTATTTTCCAATTCTTTATTTTATTCTAATTTATGGTTTAATGTCATAGCTGGAGTTTACATGTGTTTCAATAAATTACCCATTTTGATAACCAAGATATTTACAAGAAAAGGAAGTAATTTGTAGGTATATACATCAATTTTTAAACAGTTCAAAATTACCTATCCACTTGCGGGACTCACGCCCACGAGAGGTGCCATTAAAGTTGCCCTTGTTGTGTTCAAGCCTGGAGAATCTGCATCCTCTGGGTAAGCATCCCCTTGGTCCAATTGCACAAGGAAACTTCTCAGTCCCAACTTCAGGACAGAAATACTGCTCAGGAAGCCATTCCAAAAGTACGCCTCCAAATCAATCTGAAAAAAAAAATCTAGTATTTCTTCAGTTCTATTATGTTTTTGTTTAAACAGAAAGTTGTGTAATGGGTAAGGCAGTGGAGGTGCGAGAGGACCAGCTCAGATGCAGGGAATCTGATGTGACTTGCGTTAATTTTTAGTGAGTATACTGAGAGTCAGAGGACACGAAAACAACTAAGGCATGGTTCCTGCACTGGAGAAACTTACGGTTCAAACACTTCAAGGACTCGAAGAGCCTCCACCCTAAATCCTTTGCTAAATTTTCCTTTCAGAATGAAGTAGATGCGGGACGCCTGGGTGGCTCAGTCAGTTAAGCATCTGCCTTCAGTTCAGGTCATGATCCCGGGGTCCTGGGATCCAGCCCCGCATCTGGCCCCCTGCTGGTAGGGAGTTTCCCTCTCCCCTACTCCTCCCCCCCCAACTCGTGCTCTCTCTTTCTCTCTCAAATAAATAAATAAAATCTAAAAAACAGAAAGAAAGAATGAAGTAGTTGGTGTTTTCTTTTTCTGATATTCATCCTGACCCTCCTATGCGGTAAGCCAGGCCGATCAAGAAAGAGTATAGGTTCCTCTCTGGTGTCCCAGCCTGTCCTCCCCCTGTCCAGTGGCTTCCTCTCCCTTTCAAAGCCCTTCCTCTCTTACTCTTTGCCTTGACCTTGGCTGTGGCCTCAGGGTTTTGGCTCTCAGATCTCCTTAAGGTCCAGACCTGCCCATCTGACTCCTCCCAGGGCCTCCCTCATTTAGTTCCTAGAGACTCCACCTTAAGGTTTAACTGGCCCGTTATAGAGTTTGGACCCTTCCTGCCAGTATGAGGCAAGGATCTCAAAGGAGGTCATACATTTTTGACTGAATTTAGGAACTTAGGGGACAATAACAAAGAAAAGGGGAAAAAAAGTTTTACATTCACCAGACTCATATGAAATGTATTATAGTTGAAAATAATACTTAAAAAAAAAGTGTATGTGCAGTGTGTGTGTGTCTGTGTTGGGAGGAATGGTAGAATGCTTAATCTGAAATCGCTCAACTTTTTTTTTTTTTGAGAGACAGTGAGTGAGCATGAGCAGGGGGAAGGAGCTGAGGAAGAGGGGGAGAGCCAGTCCCAAGCAGGCTCCACACTCAGTGCTCTGTGCTCAGTCTGATGAGGGACTCAATCCCATGACCCCAAGATCATGACCTGAGCTGAAATCAAGAGTAGGATGCTTAAATGACTGAGCCACCCAGAAATTGCTCAATTTCTAAAACCTAATAAATATTAACATTTCCAGAAATAATAGAATTGGCTATCTAGGAAGATTCTTAGCTCTATGGGATGCTGTGAGAAGCTGATGTCCTCTAGACTGATGTGGTTGGGGCAGAAAGCACAAGATGCACCTCCTGTCTAACCCAGGTTCTCATCTAGCTCACTGTCTCACTGCACTCTGGCCACCTCCTTGTCTGTATGAGCATGCATACTCTCATGTCATCATCTCTCCTTTCTTTGCATGTGGCTTATATCTCCAACTAGACTGACAACTCCTAGAGGCAGCATTCTGTGCAGACTCAGCAAACTGACTTTAATATCTGTGTCAAGTCCCAAGTCCTAGAACAATGTCCCACTCATAACAGCCAGTCAGTAAATTGTTGATGATAATGTTACATAAATAAATGCTTGGCTGAGAGGTCTTATTGTATAATTCTCTTAGTTCTCAATTAAAAAATTTAATTAACTGGAGGAGCACTTTTCTGAACCACAGCAGGTGCCTCTGAATGCCAAATTAGTATTTTTAATTCTATATTTGGTTGTCCTGCCTCTAGAATGCTGGAGGTATTGGTAACTGTGAGGTTTTTATTAGTCTCAATATCAGTTCGGGTCATCAAACCATCTTTACTGGATAAAATTTTGTAATGAAAATATGTTATGTATATTTCTCCCAGTTTGGTATCTATTTGTCATTTCAGAGATGTATCTCCCAAAAAATGAATGACTTCAGAGAGCAGGCATAATTGCCATTAGAGGTAACACTCCCCTGCATGCATCAAAAGAAAGCAAGTTATGTGATGCAAAGATCAGCAACTCTTTAATCTTTTATTATACTTGATCTTGGGAAAAAGCAAAGCAGGTCAACTAGGAACATTGCAGGAAACTGTAGGAACTCTGAACTGCATAATCTTAGTCTAAATGATTCGATGGAGGCTCACCTGTTCTCCAATGTTTTTAACAGCAATGCCCACAATAGCCAAACTATAGAAAGAGCCTAGATGTCCATCGACAGATGAATGGATAAAGAAGATGTGGTGTATATATACAATGGAATATTACTCAGCCATCAAAATGAAATCTTGACATTTGCAATGATGTGTATGGAACTAGAGGGTATTATGCTGAGCAAAATAAGTCAGTCAGAGAAAGAAAAATACCATATGATTTCACTCATATGTGGAATTTAGGAAAAAAAAACAAATGAACATAGGGGAAGGGAAGGAAAAATAAAATAAGATAAAAACAGAGAGGGAGGTAAACCATAAGAGACTCTTAACTATAGGAAACAAACAGGGTTGCTGGAGGGGTGGGGGTGGGGGGATGGGGTAACTGGGTGATGGACATTAAGGAGGGCACGTGATGTAATGAGCACTGGGTGTTATATGCAACTGATGAACCACTAAGTTCTACCTCTGAAACTAATAATACACTATATGTTAATTAATTGAATTTAAATAAAAATTTTAAAAAAGAAATTAGCCTGTTCTACTTCCCACACAATCTTGCCATTTTTCCTCTGAATTGAATTGGAGCATTTTTATGTTTGCCTCACATTTCCAGACAAAAAATACATTCCCCAGCAAATTGGCAACAACTCCCTTTGAGATCAAGGCAACTTTAACCCAAGCAGGCTCAGTAACAGCAGACCCTGACCTGAGACGTGACCTTGTGTCCTGACACGGAAGTGAGAAGTAGTTTGATTCAGTTTCACTCTTGATCCATCTTTCAGTATCAGAGATTTTGAGCATAGAATACCCACCAGACTGCCAAGAGGAGAGGGTCAGAAGAACCTCTTCTTCCCTCCCCAGGAAGCACTTTATACTGAGTTTAATTTAAAAAAAACAAAAACAAAAACAAAAAAAACCCACCACACTAGAGTTTAGTGTAGTATTGTTTCACTACTGGACTTGAATTTGAATCTCATCCTTTTCTTTTGTCAGCTCTGTAATCTTGAGCAAGGCATTTAACCCCCCAATCTCAATTTCCTTTTCAATAAAATGCCAATCATAATAATCTCTGAGTAGATGGACCAAATATGTAGATGGAATCTGCCTCATAAAGCCGTTGTGAGGATTGAGTGAGATACAGATATTTAAATGCTTCTCATAAAGTCTGGCCTAAGACTAAGTGTTCAGCAATCATAGCTCATAAACCTAACAATATCTCTGCTTCATTTCTTCAGTGACTTTTAAATATTCTATTCATGGTGCTCATTTATAGACAGGTCACCATTTGATTATGATTCTAGTGTTCTTATGTGGGTGATAAACTCTCTGTGGTTATCACCCAGCCTTCTGGTAATCAAAGGGCCCCAGAAACAATATGCTTTTAGGAGAGTAAAAATAGTTTTAATGTGAGATACCACTTCATAATTCATCTGCTAAGTTTATTTTCTATGTGTACATATCCAGCCGCTGAGCTTGCACAAAAGAATCCCACTTCTTCCACTCAGCTGAAAAGCCGTTGGCTCCAAGCACGTCTTCTAACCACTCTCCATTGCCCCCAGCAGGTTCTTCATTAGTTAGCTGTCCTCTCAGGTGGCTCCTGCAGGAATGGGTGCATATGCTGACTCCCCCACCGTGTTCATAATGATCTGTTTCTGTGCCTGTCTGTCCACTGGTCTTTGAGCTCCTTCAGGATGGGGACTGTGTCTTATTCACTTAGATGATAGCACAGCACACATCCTCATGAAAATATATAAGATGAATAAATGAACCCCCAGGGTGGGACTGAGAGGGCATAAACATGGTAATGTGGAATTTGTCCTGAGAATCCAATTTCTATTTAAGGTTATGTGTGTGGACATGTTTACTGTCTGAGACCTTTGCCCAGATGACTGATTTCACTGCCTTTCCTTCCCTTTCAAAAACTGGAGAGCAAAGATAGAGAAAAGAAATGCTTAATCATAACACCACAGACCAATTTAAATAGAGTTTCAACCGGAAGATTTAGAAGCTCGAGAGACTTGTGTGTGATATCTTCTGAAAGCTGTATGGGGAGGGTTGACATCTTTGTTCATGACTGTGTCAGCCAACAGGGGAGGGTCAGACCCTTCAGGAGAATAAGTCAGAAGGGATCCCTTTATCTGGTAAGTTGTTTTTCTTCTCCCATTTCCCCCTCTCTGGGAAGTTTTGATAAAGTCCATTTAAGCCATGGGAAGAGTTAACTTTATCCTTTATTGTTCATCTTTACTTGTAAAGATGTATGTGTATCTCTACTTAGATGTATTTATATATTGCAGGGGTGATCATAACTACAGCAGAAATGTATCTTAAAGCATCACAAAGGTTTATGATATATCATCAAACAAAACAAAAAAAAGCATTGCATTGAGTGTATAATGGGATTCTAATTCCATTCCAATTCCACAGTATTAGGGGAGATCTTTTTCCCCTTCTCTGTGCTTTTCTGAATTTTCTTGTCTTTTTCTTTCTTTTCTAATTAACAATGAACATATTATATTAACAATAAGGGGAAGGAGCTATATGTTCTTTTTAAAGTTCTAGCCTTTCATCCTCCAGCCTGTTATGCAGAAAGTTCCCTAGTGTTCTCTGAGTAGAGCTACCAGCTGTACAGGAGTAATTAACTGCCTTCTATTTCACAGGATGACAGGTGTGCTAACAGCCATAACATGGCCTGAGACTGGGCACGGTCCAGGTGCTCCCTACCTGTCCAGCCTCCTTTACCACCCTCCAGCCACTGTGCTGTCCAGAGGCTCCCAGGCTGCTCAGCCTTGACTGACCTAGAATGTTCTCCCTACCTGATGTAGTAATGCTTATTCGAAGTAAGACCTCAGCTTTGAAATTACTGTCCCTGGGAGCCTTCCTCAGGTTGAGTTCCCATCATACCTTTTTACTGTAACACATTTTTTTCTTTCTGCATTTATTCGTGTGATTTTTATTTAATATCTAATGACTCTTCCCTAAAAAAAAATAAGTGTGAGGTCCACTAGGGTTTTTCCAAATCCCCAGTGATAGCACGGTGCCTAGAACATTGGAGGGATGCAAATAATTGTTGCATGTATGAATGCATTTACGTAATAGGATAAGTAGAAATCCAAGTGCATGTGTGAATGCATCCATGTAATAGGATAAGTAGAAATCCAAGTGGAGATGGGAGGGAGCATTTTCATCGCGTCTGCCCAGAGTCATCAATCTAACTAATGAATCACAGGTATTTGTTGAGTGTCTATTTGCCCTCTGCTAGACACAATAGGAGAGGAAGACTAACATGGGGGAGGGGCCCATAGACTATGAAGAGATGAGAAAACATACGGAACAAATAAATCACACTTCCTATTAAACTACATTGGCGTTATATTGTATTTTTAATAGCCACATAAATAGAAACAATCCCAATTTTCTACGTGGAGGATATCCATTTGAGCAAATGGTATTCAGGTTTTCAGCCTGAACAGCCTTTCAACAAAGTCAAGTGTTTCCCCATCATTTTTCTTCCCAGAAATCCTTCTCCACTTCCCTCAGGCTCCCTAAAACTTAACATTATCCAATTTAAACACATTATCCATAAGGACCTACAGTCTACAGAGCACCTTCCCTCATACTCATCTAAGAAATGTTTTTAAAAGGAGGCAATGCCGGAACTCCCGGAAGTGCAGGCGCTGCGCGCAGCCATTGAGCACCCGCTGAGGTTGCAGCCATGGACCAAGTGTCGTCTTCCATAGCCAAGTCAGTCCAGGGAGCCAACCAGTCCGAGACCCAGGACGCCCAGGACCAGCTCCTCCACCCCACCGGTGTCTTTCAGGTTGCAGAAAAGATGGAAAAAAGGACATGTGCACTCTGCCCCAAAGACATCGAGTATAGTGTCCTATACTTTGCAAAATCAGAGAATATAGCTGCTCATGAAAATTGTTTGCTGTATTCTTCAGCTCTTGTGGAATCTGAGGATCATGATCCACATAATCAAGACAGAAATTTTGATGTGGAATCAGTAAAGAAAGAAATCCACAGAGGACGGATGTTGAAATGTTCATTTTGTAGTAAAAAAGGAGCCACCGTGGGATGTGATTTAAAAGCCTGTAGCAAGACTTACCACTTTTTCTGTGCCAAGAATGACCACGCAGTTCTACAAATTGATGGATCTCGAGGAATTTATAAAGTGTTTTGCAAACAACATGCTCCATTGACCGACGCTCATAATGACCCACTCCCAGGAACGTCTGGTACCTTCCATCCTCACTACAATCAGAGGGCCAAACAAGGACGTGGACTGAAAAGAAAAAGAGGAAGGAAGAAATGTCTCTCAAAAGACATTCATCCACCTGAAACGTTGACATTCGATAGATTCATGAAGGAAGAGGAAGGCAGACACACAGCTGTGAAGACTGGTTTTCTTAAGAAATGTAAGGAAGCGGGGCTTCTTAATGATTTATTTGAAGAAATATTAGACAAACTTCATTTGATTCAAGAAAGACTCATGGGTGACACTGCTTCTGATTCAGACCATGAAGAAATCGAGACTTCACTTTTTGACTGTAAATTGTTTGAAGACACATTTGTAAATTTTCAAGCAGGAATACAGAAGAAAATCCATCAATGTGAAGAATGGCAGAAGCAACTGAATGACGAGATTGGGGTACTTAAGGACTTAAACCAAACCGTGTGCCCTCTTCAAGGAGATAGAGACATGATGTCAAGTTCTACTTCAGTATCTTCTGTGTCTTCTAAGGATTACCATTTCCTAAATCAGGAATGAGGCTCAGTTGCAAGCAGGCTACAAACTGAAGACCTGACCTGTGGAAGCCACACATCTTTAGAACTAGGCCTCTCCTGTCCCTCTGGACTTCAAGCTTCAATCCTCATCAACTCTTACCTGTTCTTGCTGATTGACATTTCATTTGATCCTGCCTCCCTCTTATTATCATCTCACTTCTCTCCAATAAAATGTTTCTCAGATTCTACTTGAGTAAACTGGATCACACCTCCCATCTCTCCCACCCGCTGCACTGAAAATCCTCTGGTAGCTTCATGCTGGTACATTCTGCCCCCCTTCCCCCACTCCAGTGATCTACATTGATTCCAGTAACACACAGGGTGCTCCTGGAAGTAAAGGCTCCCCAGGGCCTTTGCACATCTTGCTGTGAAGCCTTAACTGCTCTTTTACCTTTCTCTGCCTGTTCCTCCTGCAGATCTCACTATACCAGTTCTACCACTCATTTCATCGGAGTACTTTTCCTTCCCATCACTTCCCAGTGTAACCCACTGTATCTTACATCATTCTGTTAGGGTACAAGCTGTCTGAGGGCAAAAACTCACTATTCCTGTGTTTTGCTACCAACGCATTCCCAGCACCTAGCACGCTCAATAAATGTTAAATAAATGCATTAACTGTTCTTATCTTTTGAGACTAGTTCCAGCTTATAATGAGATATAATAAATTTGAGTATTTTTACTCCACTTGTACCAAAAAAAAAAAAAAAGGAGGCAATGCCAAGAGGGTCTGGAGCGTGAAAATAAGCACAGAGGAAAAGGAGGCAAGTCTCAGGAAAACAAAAGCCCCAATGCACATGCACTCTCTGTGTACCAGGTACGCTCCAAGCCCTTCCCGTATAAATCCATTAATGGTCCTAACACTTCCACGCAGTGACTGTTATCATTGTTTATTATTGAGATAGCTGAAGGAACTGAGTCACAAGGAGGGTAGTAAGTTGCCCAGGGCACACTGCTGGTGGCTGGCAGAGCCCAACTGTCTAGCTCCAGGGCCCGCGCTCCCAACCACTGCATCACTCAAGCTGCCCTCCTCTTCTCCCCTCTCAGTATCTGCATTCCCCTCCTGTTACTCCTTCATTGCCACCTCCCTCCCTAGGCTTTCTACCTCTACATAATTAATCCCTTCCTCTTGGGCCCAAATTCCTCAGTGCAAATGCATCCCCAAACTCCTTAAATCATCGTTATCTTTGCACTTCTCTCCAGATCCTTCCATTTTATTCCATTTTTAATCTACCCATAAGATGCCTATTTACAAGCTTGTAACACTCATGGAGAGAATGGAGAATAACACCCAATACCGCACAACTGGAACCCCAAGAAGATAAACGGGAGGTAGGGTTTTCCGACTTGACACTGAGTACATGATACTTGATTTGAGGCTGGCTGATAACAACTCTGAGAAGTAACAACAATGGCTTACTTTGGGTGAGTGCCCACTGTGGGCCAGATATGGTTTGAAGCACTCTCCACGTATTAACTCATTCAACCACACAACAACCTGTAAGGTGAGTTCTGTCACTGTCATTCTGTTTCACAGTTGGAAAAAAGAGGCGTAGAGAATTTAGGTCATTTGCCTAATGGTGAGACACACGTGCGGCCAACATGGGTCTCAGGCGGCTCAGCCGCAGAGCCCAGGCTGAAGAGCACTGAGCCAACGCCTCCTACTCCCACACACGAAACTTACAGTTTACATTTTTTCTGATACAAGAAGCAGAAGCTCTTTTCTAATAATGACCCATGTCTGTTATATTTCATCTCAAAACTGTTTCCAGCAATCACACCTCGCCCCTCAGGATTTTCTCAGTGGCGTTTTCCTTTCCTACCTTATTATTTTGTATTATTATTTTTGCTCCCTTGCCTCAGAAGTCTGCTGGAATTGTTAACATTCACTGAGATTTCACAATAACTGGAAAATTTACACTGGGACATTATGAGTAAGACAGAGCATATTTTCCAAACGTCCGACCTTAAATTGGGGCTCATATCATAAACAGAGGAAACTTGACCCCTTGGGTGTGGGCACTATTCCTGCGCTGCTCAGCCTGGGATGTCCAGGAGTGATTCACACTTGCCCCTGTCTCCAGACCCTCCCCCATGGAAGTAGGTAACCTCCTACCCCCCCGGTGACCACTTCTACTAAGTATTATCAACTGCTCCTGCATTATCAACATCCAAATTCATGGGAAGGGCTGTGGTGAATTTCTGGAACTTGAATAGGAAGTTGCTTTTCTAAACAGCTTGACACTGAGGGGAGGCAGCAAGACTATAAGAAGTCTGGGTTGGGCAGACGGCCGAGAGGAAGCTGAGGCGCAGAGGAGATGGTAAGTTCATTTCTCTGTACTCTGGGAACTGGATGAGATGGTGGCGTAGAGGCTGAATTCTGGCAGATAAAGTGAGGAAGAGCAGTAGTCATGGCACTTTATGTTGAATAGCTCTTTGAAGTGTGAGCATGTCCAAACCTGTGGTCCATTTTGACCTTCTAACGTCCTTGGGGGTTGACGTTGCTATGTCCATGTGATGAATGAAGCCCCTGAGTCTTATGGAGACCAGGAGTTTCACCTACGGCCGCACAGCTAGGCTTGACGTTGTCTGGATCTGGACCTCTGTTCCCTGGCTCCCCTGCTGCTGTTTTTCCTTCTGGAGCTTACAGAAACTCTCATGGTGCAGATCTTGGTAAACCCTTGGCCACCTTCTCCAGGATTGCTCTTCTCTCTGGCTTGAAGGCGAGGCTGAGCAGGTGTCCTGGGACAACCTGTGATTGAATGTGGTCTTGTCCCAGCCCTCCTGGTTCCCTCTCTGAGCCCTAGGAGTCTGCTGGGACTCACATGTGGAGTATCCGCATGGTTTCCATTTCTGCCTTAAGTCTCCATCCTGTTAGTGATTCGGTTTCTTCGTCTGTAAAATAGATAAGTTCTAGCACTTTACTTTATAGTGTCATTGTGACGATTAAATAAGATTGCATCGAAAAACATTTAAATCAGAGCCTGGCACATGGTAGCTGATTAATAAATGTCAGCTATTATTGTTGTGAAAAAGAAAAAATTTGTGGAGTTTGGGATCCAGGAAAGATACAAGGAAAGCTAGGCATTTTTGCACTTGTTAACTGATAAGACACACAGTTTTACTTCTGACTTACCAGGAGGATCTCCCACAGTCCCAGGATACAAAATCCTGTAATCTGTGGCTAGCAAGGAATCAACTCTCCCTGTTTTTGAGCACTTTTCCACGGGATGCCAGAAGAAAGCAGCATTCATACATGATTCACCCCACCTCTTTGCTTTACTATAGTACACTTTTCAAATATTTGCAATGGGGATTTTCTGTACTGGGGAGAATAGAGAAGATTGAAGAGAACAGGAATGAGTTTGATCTGTCCTGAGTTTGAACTCCAATGACATGAGAATGTGGATTGATTTTGTCTCATCTTTTGCATATCATACATCCTCTGTGTTGGTCAACTTACATGGATAAGGAGTTAGTCATCTCTTCCTTCTGTTCAGCTTGGGATCCTCCTCTATATCAGAAGTATGTTGACACATTGGATCGTGGGATTCTTTGAGGTTCTAGTGAAAATACAGCTCTTCATCCCAGATGAAAATGCAAACATCCACATAAACACCAAGCTTTCTGGACAAGTACAGTGGGTTCCCCGACCCGCACATGGGTCTTAGGTTAAGAACCCCACTCTATTGCCTCCTGTGCTTTATGTTTAGAAGCTTCTCCATTAGCATCTTGAAACTGGGCTGGAACACTACAATCTAGTGCTGAGGACTCCAGCTCTAGAACTGTTTTCAATATTCCAAAAGTAAGACATTTTCCTTTGCCCTTGGGCACATTTGGCTCTTGGGATTCAGGAACTTCAACCCTCTGTGTGTAAATTTGGCTTCAAGTTCAGAGTGGCTTCAATTAGCCTCTAGGACCTGAGGAAAGAGGCTAAGGTTTATCTGGTGCGGTGTTTTCAATGAGATGAATCTCAGAGAGGGGAGCCCTTGATTGGGAACTTGCAATTAAATTATGCTGATGTTAGTCGGAATTCTAGTGGTTTAGGGAGCAGGTCTGGATTTTCCTCCATTTATACCTTAACCATCTTAGGTCTGAGGTTTTTAGTTCTTAGTTTTTCATTACCTGTTTTTCAAAATGAAGCTACCTGGTTCACCTTCTCCTTGGCCACTGGTTCTTAGAATATGTAGCTTCAGAATCTTGTAAGTGGAAGCTTACTAATCAAATTTTCAAAAATCAGAATGACCTGCTGCCTAATGGGCAATACTGAGAAAAGACCCTGGACCAATCCTAGAGAGTAGGCACATGGTGGTTTCATGAATGACATTGATTACATTATCTTTTAGGTGTCTCACTTCTTTGAAAAGCAGACAGAAACTTCATAAAGTCAAATACAAAATGATTCCTTTATATTTGTAGGGATATAGCTCAGTCATGCTCCAATGGACTTTTTAAAAATTAGGTATGCTACTTTATTTTTTATTGCTAGTATTTCAACCTAAATAATGGTGATTTGTAGTCTAACTTAAATATGCGCTTTGATTCTTTGTGTTAATGTCCTGGGTTCCTTCCTGTCTTTATTTCTAATTTGCTATTGGCCTAGAGACCTCTTTTTTTTTTTCTCACTGTGCTTCATTTTCTACCTTTAAGCCACTGGGGCTACTAACATCTGTGCTATGCCATCACCACTACCATCCAGAAACTTCAGGGAAGTATTGTGCAGTTGTGATGCCTTGTGAAACTTGGACTCTGCCACCAGCAATTTGTGTAGTTCTGCCTCCTCCATGACTTTCACATCTACCTCCATGCTTTGCATTCTCATTGCCCCCAGCCCAAGCCAGACCCCCTTTTACTCCCGCTGGGACTAGTACAGTAGCCTCCCCTTTGCACAGCACAACCTTTCTGCCGCTAATTCATCAAAACCACCATAGTCAGGTGCATCTGCTCAGGAAGCTTCTCTGTTCAGAGCCCTGGCAATTAGATTCCTTCTGCACACTATTACATCAGACTCGCAAGATCTAGTCCCAACCTGATGTGATTTGGAGGGGGGGTTGTTAGGAGCTGGCAGCCACAAAAGAATTCTTGAGACTTTTTCAGTAGAAAAAGAGTGTTTTTATTATAGCATGGGGACAGGACCCGTGGGCAGAAAGAGCTGCACTGGGATTGTGAGGAGTGACTGGTGATACAAGATTTTCTATCCTATGGAAGGGAGGGTGATGTTAGGGTTCCAGGAAATTGAGTCTATGGCTTTCTGGAGATTGCTCTTTTATTGTAAATCATTAAGACAGTTGCAAACTGATGGAGACTACTGTCTTGCATGACTGTGAGCTCTATCAGTTAGCCTTTGTTATTCCCTTTCCTTTGTTCTTGGACAGCCAGTAGTGCCTGAGGAATTTCACACATATCCCACCTGGGAGGGGGGTGGGTTGCAGGGTGTTAGCTTGTGCTGTGCCCTCAGCTCCCTTTTTGCTCCCTCAACAAAACTACCTTTTCAATTAACCTGTAGGACCTCCCAGTTTTCGACATCAATCAGACCACATCACTGCCCCTATTAAAACACCCCAGCCTCTGACTCCTCTGCATTTAGAACAAAATCTCATCCCCTTGTTTTAGTTCCTAAAGCCCCGGAGTGATCTGTCACCAGCTTCATGTCATGCTCTTCCTCCCACTGCTCATTCCATTCCAGCCACACTGATGCTTCATGTTCTGTGAACACTCCGCACTTTGCTGCCACTCAACGCCTTCACATCAACTTTTCCTTCTGTCTTTAATTCTCTTCTTCCTGATTCTCCCTGGCTGGCTTCTTCTGGCCCTTCTGCTTTCAGTTAAAAGCAGTTAAAAAATCTCTCTTAGAGAGATCCGCCCTGAGCTCCTTGCCTAAGGTAACCACCCAGTCCCTCTACCACATAACCCCACTTCTATTCCCTACTTGGTGCTTATCACTAGTTTCCAGGTTTCATGTTTATTTGTTATGAACTGCTGTGTATTTATTGGCATTTCACTGTCTGTCTTCCTCAATAGATTGTATATTCCACAAGAACAGGAATGTCCTTTTTTGCCATTTTAACACCAGTGCCTTGAAGAGTACCTGACACATTGTAGGCATTTGATAAATTAATAGTTACTGAAATAAGCAATGGGAAAGAACAGGGAATAACGGGGAGGGCCTGTCTTGGTGGGGGCGATGGGGGGAGGGTAGGATTGTTGATAGAGAAGTCTCCTTTCAGGAGGAGATTTTTGGATTTAGAGCTAGGCACACAGAGAAGGAGAGGGTTCTCTGGGCAATAAGGAGAATATAGGGCACATATAGGGCATTCTGGAAACTATAAGATGTTTCGTTATAAATGCATTGTAGAATTGTGTGGGGGTGAATAAACTGAAAGTTAATGGCAGGAGATTAGACTAGACAAAGGGAAGAGGCCACATTTCGAAGGGTCTTACATGTGTCATCTTGAAGAGTTTGTGTTTATTGCTCAAGGAGTAGGAACAGCTGATGGACTTTAAATAGTAAAGTGGTATGATCAGGTTTTTTGTTAGGAATATCTTTCTGACTTCATTATAGAGAAATAATTGAATATGGGTAACTTGAAGATAGTAAATTGAGGAGAGACCAATTAGAAGATGTGCAGAAAGGAAAGAATTATGTACCTTAGTGGTAAGTGGAAATCTGGAGAATGACCAAGTATCTGGTCAGAAGGTAAAGTCAACAGGATTTGATGACAGGTTGATGTGAAGGGTTTGGACAAAGGAGAAAGATCCTCGGTCTTTGAACCTCCATGGTCCACCTGCTGAAGGACTTCAGGGTCACAGGGCTCAGGACAGTGAGACTGTCTGCTAGTAGGAAGCTATGCCTCTTATATGAGTCCCCTTTGGTGCTAGAGGCTTTCTGAGAGTACCACTCACTCCCGAGGGTTAGATTGAAATTTGCTTTCTCGTTCCCAACTTCTAAGAGCTGCTGCTACTTGATGCCCCTCCAGGCTTTCCTGAAACACACCACCCATTATAAAAATCCTCAATTTCCCCACTTGTCCACATATCCTTCTATCTTACCCATACGGTGTTAAGAGAGTGAGTCCTACTCATTTGTTCCCTCACACAGGATGTTGAGCCATCATGCCCCTTGCTTCTCTTACACGCAAATAGAATGAGACAAGGTACCAAGATCACTTTTTTTTGCACAGCTTTCTTACACTCTTCTGCCTAATCATAATATACTTTTAAATTTGATACAATTACTGCTGTAGCCCTTAAATATTGAGTTATAATTATCACATATTTTTTCAGTATTTTCCTACTCAGCACCCAGTTCTTACTTTCAGTCATTCCTGTGCCATTGTTCTTTATTTGTTCATTCATTCATAAAATATTTATTAAACATTAAGCGTCTGCTCTCTACTATAGTTGAGATTCAGACCTAAGTCATCTTGGCCTTGAGAAGCCTCTGCCATCAGCATCCTCCAACTGTACACTCATATGCTTGCTTTGCATTTGGATTGCAGATGTCATGCTCAGGAGGGAAGTCAGGGATGGAGATGCTGCCTGGGGGCCATTTGGCACACAGATGACCAGAAGAAGACCTCAGGAAAGCAGATGAGTGATAAGAGAATTGGGTCATGGAGGCAGGACCCCAGGGTACTCTCTATTGCTACAAGTGCAAGCAGAGGGTTGAGATAGATTCAGAGGAAGACTTATCAAAATCGCTCAAGATGTCAAATAAGAGTCAAAAGAAGAACCAAAGGAAGCATTTTAAATAAAAGGAAGTATTCAGTAGTATTTATTGCTGCAGAAAGGTCAAGGAAGATAAGAAGGGAGAGTGTTCACTGGGTTTGGTAATTAGGATTTCAGTGGTAAAGTTAGCAAGAGCAGTTTAGTGGGCTGGTGGTTGGAGGAGGCTGGAGATAAAGGGAAACAAGGAAGTTAAAGAACCTGAACCAAAGGGGAAGGAGAGAAATCAGTATGGGGGCAGAAGACAAACAGTCCAGGGAGAGACATTGTCAATTCTGCCTCTGAAAGCGCAAAGCTATGGTCTACAACATAGGAGGAAAGAATCACTTTCCATGGTACCATTTCTTCCAAGTTTGATGCCGGCAGCCATCGGGCTCCTGCTGGCATCTAGTACCTCTTCCTAAGCAAAGTGAGGGCAAGAGAAAAAACACCCTGTCTTGCACTTTCTCTCTGCCCCTCTCTTCACCCCATTTTTTTCAGTTCTTATGAAAAGTAAAATTAAAGAGAATCACAGTGTGAAGCAGCTTTAATGAAGGTTTACCCAGGTTTACACTGTTTCCCAGTGACATCTAGTTTGAAGTTGACTGCCAGAGAACATTAAACGAAAGATTAGCAGAGCACGTGGCAGTTTCTCTTAGAGACATTTCCTCTTGTTTCAGCACTTAAGTGGCTTAGTAACACAGGGGAACAGTCCTTAAATCTCCAGGATCTTAGAGTTGAGGATGACACTGTAGAACAGGAACAGATGTGAGAAAGCCTGCCCACCCCAAGGAAATTTCAGAGGAAAATGGCCACTCAAAGGAAGATTCTTAGGCATTACCCATTCTCCATGCTCACACACAAAACCCTTGTCCGTTGCCAGTGACTTACTCTGTTGCCTTGAATTTCACAGAGATTTGAACTTGCAGTCCATTAAACACGGACAGAGTGAGTCCATGAACTGTCTGAAATTGTCTAAAAAAAAAAAATTGCAACTGTGCATTTTTTTAAGAATCCTGACTCTAATAGCTCTTACCAGACTTTCAAAGGAGTTCAAGAGTCCTGCAAGAATAAGAATCATTATGTTAACCCAACATCCACCTTGAAAACCTTAAAATTTTAAAAACTCTTTCTCTCTCTCAATTCTGTTTAAACCATATTTCAAAGTTTAAACAAACTAGTTAAAATGTGAAACAGCTCTTTTGGGATAGTGGCTGGAGTTGGGCACTGATAAGGAAGCAGGAGCCTCCCTTGACCAGCCTCCCACACACTTCCTTGAACTTTCCCTAAAGCCAGAGAAAGCCCTAGAAATGCTCTACAGAGAAATGTACAGGGAGACAAACTTCCAAATGGCACACGGAGAGCACCACTAGATTAAAACACTATACTTCGGGTGCCTGGGTGGCTCAGATGGTTAAGCATCTGCCTTCGGCTCAGGTCATGATCCCAGGGTCCTGGGATCGAGTCCCGCATTGGGCTCCCTGCTCCTTGGGAGCCTGCTTCTCCCTCTGCCTCTCTCTCTCTGTCTCTCATGAATAAATAAATAAAATCTTTAAAAAAATAAATAAAACACTATACTTCTCCTCTAGTCTACTGGAGAAGAAATCCAGTGCTCGTTCAAAGGTAAATATTGGGGTCCCCTTCATGAGATCTACATTATTGTGTTCTTCAGTGGTAATACTTTTGCTGCTTGTGCCTCTGAAAGAATTTTGGAAAATTGTACAAACTCTCACACCCTTCTAAGTGGAAAGCTAACTTTTTTGTCATAAGTTTTAAAACTAATAAAAGATGGGATGTCCAATACATTGTAAAGATTAGCCTTTTACAATAAATGTCACATTATTTCTTAATATTCATTCCAGTGGAATTAAATGCTGTAGTGATCTAATAACCCTCATCAGTTTAAAAAAAATATAACTAAGTTCTGGATAATAGGAAATTTTATATTATTTGTTTTCTCTCCTTTAATACCTATTTCTATTCCACTTCCTCTGCAGAATTGTAACCTAATATAATACAATTTTAAGCTTAAAGTCTTTACTTGATCACTACATCTTACTTCTTTACAAAAAAAAGGTAATAAATCAAAATTTAAAAGATTGAATTTCCTGAAAGCACATGTGATTTTAGACTCCCCAACCTTCAGTTCTTTCATGTGTGACAGGAAGGAGTTGCATAAGATGAGTATTCCTGGAACTTATTTGCCTAAAAACATTTTTAAAATGTTAACAGATTTGATGAAATCCCAACAGAAGGGAACTCTTTAGAAATAATACTTGTTATTGATCCAAAGGGAATAAGTTTATTATATGTATTAAAATATATATGTACTTTGCATATATATTAAATATCGAATAATATTGTGGACATAGGCTGAAATTGTCAAGCAAGAAGATAAAACATAGATCAATAATACAGAGTAGTTGGCATTGCACAGGACAATTCATTGATGCCCCGTGCATCAAAGTATAGGTCAGTCAGGGAGTTTGCATTCAACTTCCTAGTATTTAGGGGTATGGCATACTAGTTCTTAAAGGGAGATTAGTGCATAATAATGATGACGATATTTTTCTTATGTGTTTATTACAAAGTGTTTCGTAAACAAAAAATATTAGTTGCACAAAGTAGTTACTTGACAAATATTTGTCGAACGAAAGAAGAAAAATTCTGTCCTCGGTGTTGGTGCGGGGTAGAACGCAGAACAGAGCAGTGAGAAATAAGAAGGAAGCAGAGGGCTTGAACCTCCACACTGATGGAAACAGGGAGGATTATGACTCAATATAATGATTATTAACAAGAATTTTTTTGGCCCCCCTGATTTCACATCGATGCTAAAAAGAAGTTTTCTTTTCTTGTTTCAGGCCAGGTGCCTAAAAGCCATCTTGAACTGGAGATTTCAGAGAGTGATCTTCAGAACTGTCCAACTCCTTTGCTTCAGTGCCCTGATCTTTGGTAAACGTTATGTTAACCCTTCATCTGGGCCTGAGTAATGAGGGGACCTTCTCCAAGTAGAAGTTAAGGATGGTAGTCAGTTGTTATGAGGCCTGGGAATACTCTCCCCACCCAAATGCCTGGAAAAAAAAATGCACCCAACACCATCACATTGCTGGAAAACTCTGGACAAACTGAAACAGACATCTCCAGGACCAATTATCCATTAGACACAGCAGGCACTGGTCCACAGTACCGTTAGGGACCCACAAAAATGTCTTAGCATACTATATATATATATAGTAAATTGTAAAATTTATTAGCAATTGTAAAATATAGTTTTGAATATTTTATGGAGGAAGAGGCAGATTAAGGCAAAACTGCCTAAACTCCATGGAGGTCAATAATGCAGCCCTGGTGACTCCAACATAAAGTTTTAGGGCAAAGCAATTCAATAGAGGTATCAGTGAGGGAGAGACAAACATAAATGACCCTCATGTGGGCAGCAGAGGACAGGGTTGAATAGGAACAAGACTCTATAAACAGGAAAGAGAGCCACTTCCAGGTCTGATTGCTTGCATTGTACACTTCTTCACATGGGATCTGGCCTCTTCTGGCCCGGGTGAGTTCCCACTGGCTACAAAAACAATATCTTCCATCAGAGTGCCCCTTACACTTTTGAAGGGCACATACTTTATTTCATTTAATATCACAAACGTATTCAAAAGGCTTGTTTTAACAAGTGAGTGAGCAGAAATGGAGGACACAGTGTAATTTATCAAAGAAAAACAGTCAAGAGAGGTGGAATGAGTGTAAGATTGCAGATCGGGGGATTTGATTTATAACCTGCCTCTGCCACAAACATGTTGTCTTTCACTCAACAAGTATTTATTGAACACCTGTTAAGTGCCAAGCTCTGTGTTTGGTGTGAAGGACCCGGAAATAAAAACAGACCACCATCAGGATTCACAATCTAGCATCTTACCATATCACAGGAAGAGACATTCCAATACCCAGTGACGAGGGAGGTGGAAGCAGAGGTGAAGTGTAGTGGGAGCCTGGAGGAAGGAGCAGCAAGCCTACCTGGGCAAGTCATGGAAAGTAGGGGGAAGAAATTTTACAAGACATATGTGGGGAGGGCAGCCAGAATAGCAGGAAGAGCATTGCAAAGACAGAAAGTGGGAGTCTGTTTTGCTAAGAAGGTAAATATGGTGGGTGATGAGGCTGGGCCAGCAGCTAGACTCCAGATCATAGAGCATCTTATTTTCCATATGAAGAGGTAGAACCTGTAGATTCAAAGCAGCCACCAAGACATTTTATGTGTCATTTAAATTGGGCAAATTACTTAATATGTCTCTTCCATTTATAAAAGGAGGAGAAGATTAGACGACCCAACTCTGTTACCATTATGATTCCAAATCTCTAATACTAAGGATCCTCAGAGTACAATTTCCTATTCTGACTTCATGTATATATTTTTTAGGTGAAAGATGGAAACTACTCTTCTTCCTTAAAACAACTAGATTAGACATAAAAGAGTCATGTTTTAGGTATTTGCTTTCCAGTCAGAAGCTCATCTGACTATATAGAAGTGTATTTATGCTCACAGAATCCTCTGGTTAGGGATGTTAACCTGGCATTCACTCTCCTTTACTCAGAATTAATAAAGCAGAAAGAAGTGGCAGCATGGACCTATAATTACAGCATGAAAGCATATTCATGGAACTATTCCCGGGTATTCTGCCAGAAGTACTACACGGATTTAGTGGCCATCCAGAATAAAAAAGAAATTGCTTACCTCAATGATGTCATACCTTACTACAGCTCTTACTACTGGATTGGGATCCGGAAGATCAATGATAAATGGACCTGGGTGGGAACCAAAAAGCCTCTCACCGAAGAGGCTGAGAACTGGGCTGACAATGAGCCCAACAACAAGAAGAACAACCAGGACTGTGTGGAGATCTACATCAAGAGTGTGTCAGCCCCTGGCAAGTGGAATGATGAGCCCTGCGGGAAAAGGAAGCGGGCACTATGCTATACAGGTAGGATCTTCTCTACTCTGAAGATTGTCTGTTTAAAACAAATAACTTCCCTGGTTCATTAATATAGCCACTGTGTCGGTAACATTGAGTCACAAAGTCAGGGATGTGAGAACAAAGAATAAACTACAATCAAGCAGCATTACTGAGCACCTTGAAGAATATAAGATCAGGATAAGAGAAAACTGGATTTTTGAAACTAGAATTTTACGATAATTTTATGATCATCTGACCCACTTCTTCATTTCATAAGTGATGAAGTAGATGCTCAGAAAGTTTTGGTTTCCTAAAATTTATGTCCAGAGCTTTTTTGCACCATTGTGCCCTAGTAGAAGTTGAAAGGTAGCTTGGCCCTGCCCCCAGGAGACACAGCTGTAACTAATACCTACTGCACATCAGTATGGTGCAGGCACTGCTGTTTGTTCATGGGTCAGGAGTCTTATTTCGTATTAGTTTCGTCTAGTCCTCGGGAGAACCTCACCAATTGGGTCCTCTAGTACTCTCATCTCACTGATGAGACAAAGGCTCAGGCTAGTAAGGGATCTGCTCAAGGTTCTAAGCTACTTGATGGTGGAGTTGGTTTCAAACTCATGATCCAAAGTTGGTGTTTTTTAGCCACAAATGCTACTGTAGTCTCTGCTCTACATTCTCATGAGACACCGTGAGAACATGACCAAGAATCACAAGTGCTTTAGATTCCCTTCAACAACAACCTGTGTTCAGGTGTGTTGGACTTTGGGAGAGGTTCGGGGTGTGAGGAAAGGGAAGAGGTAACTGGGAGGGTATTTGCTTCTCAATGAAGTAAGCAGTTCCCAAGTAAGCAGACATGCATGGAAGTTTGGTCTTCCTGTACTCATGTGCTTGTGCCATCTTTCTGATGCAGCTTCTCATATAGAGGAGGCCCTCCTGCCCCATGTAGCGCACAAACACTGTGGCTAGGGAGAGACTTGACGGCCCTGGGCAAGACAGTCTGAGTACTCTGAAGCTTCTTCTTTCATAAATCATCTTACAGATGCCACACTCTGCTATGTATGTTCTAAAATCATCACGGATGGAACTGGAGGGGATTATGCTAAGTGAAATAAGTCAAGCAGAGAAAGACAATTATCATATGGTTTCACTCATATGTGGAACATAAGGAATAGTGTGGAGGACCACAGGGGACAGCAGGGAAAACTGAATGGGAAGAAATCAGAGGGGGAGACAAACCATGAGAGACTCTGGACTCTGGGAACCAAACTGAGGGTTACAGAAGGGAGGGGGTGGGGGGATAGGGTAGCTAGGTAATGGCTATTAAGGAGGGCATGTGTGGTGATGAGCACTGGGTGTTTTACGCGACTAATGAATCGCTAAACACTACATCAAAAACTAACGATGTACTATATGCTGGCTATTTGAACATAAAAAATAAAATAAAGTAAAAAATAAATAAATAAATTCTTTAAATTATATAAACACCTCCCCTCAGAGCTCTTCCTCCACTTTCCTCTACTTTCTCTCTCTCTCCTCACTCAAGCCTATCTGAGAGAAAACTTTTCCATAAATGCATTGTCATGTATTCAGGTCTTATTTATAAATAATTTATAAACAAACAAATTTATTAATTTAAAAAATCAAGACCTGTTCTTTATAGGCCAGGATGGACATTACCAGAACACTAGCGCATCCTGCTGCCCTCCCAGTCAGCTCCCTACACTTCCTGGGTTATACCTCCCTGGAACAGTCCCTGTACGATTATCTTGGTTGCCTGGGCTTCTGCCTTCCCTGGGCATGATCCCGGGGTCCTGGGATCGAGCCCCAGGTTGGGCTCCTGGCTCAGCAGGAAGCCTACTTCGCCCTCTGCCTCTGCCTGTTTAAAAAAGGCAGCTTCACCTGCTTGTTCTCTCTCTCTAGTAAATAAAATCGTAAAAAAAAAAAAAAAAAAGAAAGAAAGAAAAAGAAAAATCTGTTTGGACACCTGGGTGGCTCAGATGTTAAGCGTCTGCTTTCAGCTCAGGTCATGATCCCAGGGTCCTGGGATCGAGTCCCACATCAGGCTCCCTGATCCTTGGGAGCCTGCTTCTCCCTCTGCCTCTCTCTCTCTCTCTCTCTCTCATTAATAAATAAATAAAATCTTTAAAAAAAAAAAGATTATCTTGGTTGCCAGTAGATGTTTCCTGTATGCCACTGCTTCCCCTCCCTGACCAACCTTCAACATCCATATCTGCAAGATCGTTTTCCCCAATAAAACTTGCAAAAAGTCACAAGGAAGAAAAGGGATTGAAAACTCCTGGCATGCACGACGCCAATGCCACTCCTCTAACCTGCAACAATAGTGGACATCGTTAATTGTTGCAATTTCACTGGAGCACAGTCAGTTCTCATGTCCACCAACGCAATACTCTTGGCAGCCACTATCACCGAGTGGCATTTTGCCACCCGAGATGTAAAGGGTGTAGGGAACCATCAACTCTCTGTGGGAGATGGATGAGAAATAGATATGTAGACTACAACAAGAAATTAAGTGGACCAATTCTCTAAATGTCAGGATTTGTTAGACCTCGGAACAGTCTAGCCAAAAAAAAAAAAAAAAAAAGATTCATTCAGTGAATCATCATTATATCCTTTCCTGGGGATTCAAAGGTATAGACAAGTTACTAACCCGCTTGAAACCCTAAAGTGGAGTAGACTACAGACTTTGACGGTTTTTTCATGTCTAACATTCTGGGATCCTGAGGAAGCTACGATCAGAAGAAAATGCGTATGCTCTGAAAGCACAGGGCAGACAGGTATCGCTGCTGGAAGACACTGGTGGGGTCAAGGTGATAGGATGGAAGATGTGGACCAAAGTCTGTCTCTAGGCTACTGCTCCTTCTGCATCTTCCCATTACTTGGAACCCTTCCCAGTTGCCCCGTGCAGCTTCACCAAACTTGCTGGCTGCCTCAAGAATGTCCTCCTGCAGAATCTGCATGACTTTGAGAATTTTAGCATCTCAGAGTTGAGAGGGAATGTAGAGGTCTTCTAGTATAACCCTCTATGTAACATATGAATTTCCTCTTATAATGGACCCCAAAGCGGACCACGTGTGGCCAGGGCTTAGTGCAGAGGAAACACTACCAGAAAACAGTCTAGCCTCAGACCTTAGCCCCAGCTATGACCTCATCAGTAAAAATGTTCTCAGCGCTTTCATATTATCAATTCTAATGCTAACCCTCCATCAGGTGCATAGCGCACAGATCCATCTCCAAAAAGTCTCTTGCAGGAAAGAAACCCCAGCCCCTCTCCATTCAGACTTACTGAGAAGGGCCTGGCTGGCCAGTCATGCTCTCCACAACTAAGCCTGGCATATTTGGACCTGTGAAACACCTCTTTATGAGACTGTCCTGTACCACGGGGAGGTCTTAAACATCTCATTTGGTTCCTCTGCTCCTCCACCATGTGGTGTTGGGTACAGATTTGAAATGAACAAAAGGTGTAAGGGCTTTGGCCCTGATCTTGGGCAGATTGGCCTCAGAGAAGTAACCTGTCTGAGGTCCCATAATAGTAAGCAGCAGAGCCACAATTCTGATCACATATGTGTGACTGCCCACATCTGATTCCTAATCTTTTTGCTGTACTCTCTGTCACAGGGGCTTCTGTAATAATAGAACTCTAAGAACATTCTTGGTTAAAAGTCACAACCTATTTTGTGCCACATAGAGGAGTTTCTCTGTCTCACATCCATCGGTGACTCTTTGTCTCTCTGTGACACACATAGCAATCCCTTCTTAGGCAACACTCAACTCAGCCTAAGGTGGAAGCCATGCAATGCTCAGGTGGGGCTCCTACAATGTCCTTCATGGAGACCAGCATGGCACCCCAAGAGGACATGGTCATTTTCTGTTGTTTGGCTGGCTCAATCTTATCTGAGTGGGGCTGAGTCTGTGGCTTGAGGAAGAATCCAGCTTTTCTTCCCACCTCCTGGGAATGCCCATGATTCTGATCCTTCTGTATGCATGCAGCCTCCTGCCAGGACACGTCCTGTAGCAAGCAAGGAGAGTGCATTGAGACCATCGGGAACCGCACCTGCTCCTGCTTCCCTGGATTCTATGGACCAGAATGTGAATATGGTGAGGCCACTATTTTGTGATTATTATTGTGGCCATTGGTCTTATGCTGGAGGTGGTGTCAGGAAGCAAATCATGTTGGAGACTCTCCAGTGAGGAAAGGCTAGTCCTGGCCATCTCCATGGTCTGTCAGTCTGCCCCACTCCAACTGTCCCAAGACACACGCTCTGGGTAAAACATTTCATTCTTAGAACATTTGCTCATAAAATCCTAAACCAGTAGAAGAGAAACATAAATGAAGCAAAACAAAAGCTGATTTTGCTCATTTGAAATAAAAACTGGTGAAAGACTGATCATTTCCCAAGATACAGCCAATACAAAGGCAGCACGTAAAGATGACCAGCTTGGGTTAGCAGCCCAGAAAGACAGGGTTAAGAGGGTTATATAAATAGCTTCCAACTTCTAGCAAACCTGACATTGTCTTTAAACCTGCATTGAAAAGAAAAATCAATATTTTGTCCCCACAGTCAGAGAGTGTGGGGGTTTTGATCTCCCTCAGCATATACTCATGAACTGCAGCCACCCTCTGGGAAACTTCTCTTTCAATTCAGAGTGCAGTTTCCACTGCTCTGAAGGGTACGAATTGAATGGACCCAGCAAGCTGGAATGCTTGGCTTCTGGAACCTGGACGAATGAGCCACCACAATGTATAGGTATGTAGACCCTATTCTTTCTATCCTCACTGACAACTACGGTTTCAGAGGGGGAAAACAAGCTTTCTCCATTAAAAAACATGAGAAAGCATGAGGATCCACATTAGATGGGGAATTCTGATTTTTACTATTACCCATCAATGAGAGTAACGCTAATTTTGCATTTCATGATGTTTTGTTATCTATAGAGTGAGGTAATCAGCGTAGTTCTTGATTCTCAGGCAAAAGCATCACAAAGGGAGACAGGTCCTGTCTCCCTTTATTAATTGCAAAGCAAGCAGAGTATAAGAATAAGGACTTAGGCTGAGTATTGTTAATTTGATCATTTTACCTTGCTTCTTTAAAAAGTAAATGAACAATGAGGATGTTTGGATATTTCGAAACCACTACTGAAAGTGCCATCTAACCAACCAGGTGTATCACCTTAGCCATCACTTAGGGATGGTTATAGATAGCTGCTGTATCATCCTGAGGTTTCCCAGGTGCTGGGCATAACCCAAGGGTTCACACCATTGCTCTGTGGTTGTTTGTAGCTGTCCAGTGCCCACCCCTGAGGACTCCTGAGCGAGGAAGCATGACGTGTCTGCACTCTGCCGAAGCATTCCAGTACGGGTCCAGCTGCCGCTTTAGCTGTGAAGAGGGATTTGCATTAGTTGGGTCAGAGGTGGTGGAGTGCACGGCCTCGGGGGTGTGGACAGCCGCGGCCCCAGTGTGTGAAGGTGAGTTTCCAGGGGTTGGGGATGCATAATGTCCATTGTGCCCCGTTCTTGCTGCGAGTACAGATGACTGGCCAGCTATGGAGAAGTTGGCCTGAACCGCCACAACATGACCCTCCTTCCACCTGACACCCAGTACGTTGGGTACATCTGGGATAGGAAGAGTGTCAGGCACCAGGAAAACAACAGGCTGATTTCACTACAGACTAAATTTAAAAGTCCTCCCTTCTCCCAAACTCACAGCCCTTGAACAGTTTGAGAATGGGCCCCATTCATAAATTTCACACAAGAAGGAAACAAGGGCATCTATGTCTGTAAGTAGAAGACCTACCAGGACAGGTTTATGGAGGTAAAGGGAATAGAGGATATTACAAAAAGCTTGGAAGACTCCCTTTTATTTTTTTAAGATTAAGGTCACCCTGTGGACTGGTCCTCCAAGTCCGGACAAACATCATGAGGGTCTCTGACCCTTACAGATTCCTACCTCCACCTGGATTTCCTGAGGTGGTTTTATCAGTGCCTTCTGGCCCTGGGCCTGGTTTTCTCCTTCCTCAGTATCTTTCTCTCTCTCTCCTTGGTTGTTCTCTCCAGCTGTGCAGTGTCCGCTCCTGGAAGCCCCTGGCAAGGGATCCATGGACTGTGTTCATCCCCTCGCTGCGTTTGCTTATGGCTCCAGCTGCAAATTTGAATGCGCACCTGGCTATCAAGTGAGGGGCTGGGCCTCAATCCGCTGCACTGGCTCTGGCCAATGGACCGCACCCTCACCAGCCTGTGAGGGTAGGAGTTTCCTTTAGTTGCCCTCTTCCACCCAGGAAGGGCCATGGCACTGTGGAAAGATCAGGGGCTCTTCACCTCAGGATGGCCTCCTCCAGACTCTGACACTGGAACAGGTTATCCAACCTCCAGGAGGCACGGTTTTCTCACCCATGAAATGAGCTAAGAATTCCCTGGTGCTTTTGTGAGAATGAAGGATATAAAAAGTACACAATGAAATTGCTTGTGTAAAGTAGCTAGCATTGGACGGGGCATTCAGTTTCTATCTCTTTTTTTCCCTTCCTGCCTCACTGGCAATACAAGCTGTGGGACAAGTCCTCTACTTGAGAGGAAGTCAGACAGTGGCAATTAGGACAAGGAGGGGGATTCCCCATCGTAGTCTTTGGTGGTGACTTTGACAACGGACAACCCTCCACGGTTGCACAAGAGCACAAAGCTGAATTCTGTGCAGTTGCCTCATACCCTCAGCTCATTAGGCAGGAAGGGGGATGGGGGAGCAGGAAATTGAAGATTGGATCAGCGAGTGCCCAGGAGATTTGATTACAAGCCTAGCTCTGCTACTGTCCAGATATAAGACCTTGGGGAAGTAACAACATTTCTGAACCTCACTTTTCTCATCCATAAAGGAAGAGAGAAGAAGCACTAGAGGATCTTTGGTTCTTATAGGTACCGATTCTGTAAAAACCAGAGGTCTAAGCCCAGGGTGTAACGGGAGGTCTTTATACTCTGAAAACAAAACAAAACAAAACAGGAATAGTCTGGATATGAAATGCTTTATCAAGGAAGTGCATGAGGAAACCAGACTTCATCAGAATTGAAGTCACTCAGGGATTAATTTTGTGCAGGAATTCTCCTTGGGCTGCACTCACTTGGCAATTGAAGTCTGATGACGATGATGTCCTGTGTTTCAGAGATATGGCCCATTCAGAATAATTTTATAAGCCTAGGTAACAGTGTGTCAATGATAAGCTGTATTATTCCAGCTTTTTCCTTAAAAGTCCAGCCTGTTCTGTAACAACTCTTTCCAGATCCAATTCCACAAATATTACCAGTAAATATTTAATACCAATCACTGCCGGGCCCTGGGATACAACTAGGAATGACTGAGCCCAGCCTCAAAGAGACTGTGGTCCAAGGGGCAGTGCTACAGTAGTGTCTGCAGGTGCTGGGGGGGATGAGGAGCACACTAGAGGACTCCCTACCCCTGAGCTGCAGTGGGCAGGGAAGGCTTCCTAAGGACAGTGATGTCTAAGCTGAAGTCAAAGGGCAGGTGAATGATCCAGGCAAAAAGGACATAGGAAGATGTTCTAGGCAGATTCCATTTTGGAAAAGGGAGGATTCAGTGTTCTGAACATGCTGATAATATGGGTGGGAAAGATGCATCTCTTGAGAGGCTCTCCTGAGAAGGAACTGAGCCCTTCCATTACCCAGTTTCAGATGACAATTGTCTCCATTTAGCCATTGCCTGTGGGCCACTGGAGAGTCCTGTTCATGGAAGCATGGATTGTTCCCCATCCTCGAGAGCATTTCAGGACAACACCAGCTGTAGCTTCCATTGTGCTGAGGGTTTCAGGCTGGAAGGAGCTAACCTAGTCCAGTGTACTGACTTGGGACGGTGGACAGCGCCAGCCCCGGTGTGTCAAGGTACTGTGACATTGGAACATTCCTTCTGTGTCTCTCAGTTTATTAAAGGCATCACACCTGCATTTAGAAGTAAGTCATTTTATTCATCAGACATTCACTAAGAACCACTAGTGCCAGGCCCTTTGTGCTGGCCCTAGGGATGAAACGGTGAGCAAAGCACACATCCATTACAGCATATTAGAACTCAAGATGAATGGAATGGGTTGGCATGAAGGAGACAGGGGTTGGGAGGAAGGAATGATGCATGAGGAACAACGTAGGATGGTAGAAGAGTAATGGGCAAGGCATTTAGTCTAGTTCTGTAATTTCCTGGTAACAAGCTTTTGGTCTCTCTGAAGATCAGTGTCTCCTGTAAAATGGAAGTATTATTATCTGCCTTACCTACGTGCCTCATTTGTGGTTGTGAATTAATGTGTGTAAAAATTAGCTTAAAACTGCTACGAGTTTTACAAATGTATGTAAAACGTGGGGCGCCCGAGTGGCCCAGTCGTTAAGAGTCTGCCTTCGGCTCAGATTATGATCCCAGCTCGATCCCTGGGATCGAGCCCCACATCGGGCTCCCTGCTCAGCAGGAAGCCTGCTTCTCCCTCTCCCACTCCCCCTGCTTGTGTTCCCTCTCTTGCTGTGTCTCTCTCTGTCAAATAAATAAAATCTTTAAAAAAAAAAAAACAAATGTATGTAAAACAATAACATTACCTTATAAATCCTATGTCTGTGATCTGATTTTACAAAGTAATATTCTTTTAATAGTTCATGTTTTCCATATTTTGCTCTTACAGGAGAACGAAGGCATAGGGAAGTCACTAGGATTATTACTTTTGCAAGGGGTACCCCACACAGAAGTTATGTCCCAGAGATGCAACATTGGCATTTCGTGTTGCTATTTACTGGGATCCCCGGGCGATTTATGAGAATCCCCTGGATCTAAGTATACCCTGATTTAAAAATGAGGCAGTGATTTGAAAGCAGGGTTGCAAGGAGGGAAAAAGATTTGTACACCCATGTCCATAGCAGCATTATTTATAATAGTTAAAATGTGGAAGCAACCCAAGTGTCCCTGAGTGGATGAATCGATAAACCAAATGTGGTTGATATATACAATGGAATATTATTTCACCTTAAAAAGGAAGGAGATTCTAACAGATATTACAACATGGATGAACCTCAGGGACATTATGCTAAGTGAAAAAGCCAGTCGTAAAAGACAGGTAAGGATAAGGGATGAGTGCACTCAGATGAGGTCCCTAGAGTAGTCAAAATCATAGAGACAGAAAGTAGAATGGAGGTTGCAAAGGGCTGGGAGGAGGGGGATGCGGAGTTCCTATTTAAAGAGTATAGAGTTTCAGTGTGAGATGATGACAGATGTTCTATCGCTGGTTGGTGGTGATCGCTGCACGGCAAGATGAGTGTATTTTATATCAGTGAACTGTGCACTTAAAAATAGTCAAGTGGTAAATGGTAAATTTTATACTATGTGTACTCTACCATGATAAAAAAAATGGGAAAATTAACCCAAAAATGAGGCAGAGAGGGAGTAGATGACCCTGCACCATGACGGTGAGGGTAATGGGATGTGTTGTGTATTTATTGTCTGAGAGACAGACACAAAAGAGCCCTTTGCTGTGCTTCAAAGGGAGGAAGGGATCTTAAGAGATCACTGGGGCCATTCTTGTCTTCAGGCATGTAAATGTCTTATCATACCCCAGGGATAGTTGGATACTCTCTTAAGCTTCCCGAGATATGGTCTCAATAACTCCCTTGCCAGGCCTCCCGGGTGTTTTCTGCTGGGTGAGATCAGGGTCTGCATCTGATGCATACTTTTAATAGTATTACCGCTATCTATCACCACTAGAACTGCTGCTGCTTGCTGCTACCAGCAGATAATATTTATTGAACACTTTATAGTCTAACTCCATAAGGTAATTACAATTACTGTTCACATTTTTAAGATGAGAAAAGACTTAACATATTAGAATGCACCTGTTCTCTATGACCATCTATTTTATATGATTGAGATCATAGCATATATATAATTTTTATTCTGCTTTTTAACTGAACATTGTGCATTGAGACACCTTGCATATCTTTTCAAGGTGAAATAAATCATTTTTAGTGACTTTTAGTGTTCCTTTCATCGATCCACCATAATTTATTTTCAACCTCTGATTAGTGGCATTTGTGTTTATTTTCAATATTTTGCTCTTACAAATAAAAATTAAAAAAATCTCTGAATTGATTTTTTGATATGCATCTTGATTGCGTTCTTAGCATACATTCTTGGGTCTAACAATATGATCTTTGAAAAATTATTCATGCATATTGCCAAAATGTTTAACAATGGCTTAGAATTTTCCTTATAAAATTGCTATTGTGATGGATACTTTTCTCATCCTCCAGTTTAAACATGCCCCGTTCAGAAATCCCTGTTCTTGGCACTAGAAAGGGTTAAGAGGTCAAAATTAATGAGTACTTGTGTATTACTCTGTCCTCATTCCCTTACTTCCTTACTTCCTCACCTCTTAGCTCTGCAATGCCATGATCTTCCGGCTCCAAACAAGGCCCAGGTGAACTGCTCCCACCCATTTGGGGCCTTTAGGTACCAATCAACCTGCAGCTTCACCTGCAATGAAGGCTTACACCTGGTGGGAGCAAGCATGCTGCAATGCTTGGGTACCGGCAACTGGAGCGCTCCTCCTCCGGAGTGCCAAGGTAAAGTGAATTCTTTCCAGCCATCTCGGAAATCCATTGTAGGCTGTATTTTAAAAGGCTATATTTTAGTGGTGGTGACTGTCTAGGGGCCAGAAGCTCAAAATGGACTGGAAATTAATAAACATTTTCATCCTGTAACTCATTGATTCCAAGTGCAGGTGCCTTCAGGGGCCAGGCAGATAACATGAGTGGCATGATGTTTGGCAATAGGAGATAGGGACTGGCCCCTACCCACCCTTTACTAGGAACTGGAGGCTTCTATCATGAACCAGGTACACTATTCTCCTGGCTAAAAATAGTGCCTAGAAAGAAAGCCAGAAGGAAAAAAATAGCTTCAGGATGGTTGTCCCGAGGCTGACCTGGCACTTTGTTCCTAGGAACCATGGACCGTAATGGTGGAAATGGGGGGAGGGGGCAAACATTGGGTATAATAGTGCAATGGGAGGGGCAGAATTTACAGGTGTCTGGCTGCACACCTCCTCCAAGATCTGTATAGGAATGGAGAAATATACTCAGGTAAAGTGAAGAGTGATGAAAAGAAGAAGAAATTCATCTCTAAATGCAAGATTACAGAATCCTCAGAAAAGGATATTCAGCCTCAGGGTGGGTAAATCTGCATTGTACTTGGCTGAAAAGAAAGCCAGGGTAGTCTGCCAATATTTTATGAAATAGAACTGGTCCTAATCATTTGTGTTTGGGAACTGAAGAACAGATGTATGCTTTTTATACTCCGCATTCCTTTTTCCACTCAATGTATCCAATTCTTCAGTTATATTTATGGCAATATCATGTTTATAAAGCAGGATTCTCACTTGTAAAAGCTAGAGAAAAGTAAGAACATAAAGAAAAAAAATCCTCTTAAGTACTCGCAGGCTGAAATAGGCATTGTTAGCTTTCTTATACGAATTCTTCCAATATTTTCCCCATTCACTTTTCCCTCTATGCAATGAGTATTTTTATGAGGCATATACAATTTTAATAATAAAATCAAATAAGTAAAATACTAGATATTTCTGCATTGTTTGCCTTTGCCTTTCACTTTGCACAGACTTTAACATCTGAGTGAAAGCAGGTAGACACATATTTTTAATGAAGAGGAAACCACTTGCTATTTGGGTCACACCCCACTATTAAGTTAGGTCAACAGCAAATGAATGAATGAATGAATGAATGAATGAACTCAGCAGAATTGGACATCCTTCATTTCCAGGCACAAGAGCATGGCAAGCCACTGGTGCTGGGGTTGAATATACCTTCCAGGCAGGGTCTGGAAAGACCAGAGTGAGGCTTGCAACCTTGCCTTCTCAGCTTTAATCCTGGCTACACAGGAGCCTGGAGATATTATGAAGTCCATGCAGTTCTGGGGAAAAACTCAGAATCCCTGAGGAGGCTTATCACAGTGACTAGAATTCTGCAGAATCCTATCACAGTAATCAGAGTTATAGTTCACTGCCCCATACTGTCCTTCCTGTGGGTATCTCACTACAAGGAGGTTGATACTCACCATGGCTTCCTGTGACCTTCCAGTTCCCTTCTGCTTTTAGCTCTTTGTTTACTCTGACTGAACTTTCTCCTCTTGTTGCTGGGTGAGCATCAAGTGAAATACCCAAATGTGGGCTGGGCAGGAAGGTGCCAAGAAGCTTGCAACCCGCTCGCTGTTGTAAGACTTCTGAGGGGGTGTTATCAGGTAATTTCCCTTTTCAATGTCCCCTTTGCCCCGTTGCCTTCTGATATGCAGCTATCAGAACCCCAGCTATCAGAAGACAAGACCACAAAAGAGCTGGAAACGGACTCCATGGCACCAAGACCCTCCCAATTTGTCCTTACAGGTTACAGGCTTCTTGACTTGTCTCCTCTCCTCTTTTCCCACCACACACACATACACACTACAAAAAGACATTTCAAGTGGCAGAAAATGACTAGGTATTTGGAGAAGTTGATCAGGTTGAGGAGAACATAGCTGGAGAGGGGAGGGGGTAAAGGGAATAGAAAGGTATAAAAAATACTCTTGGAACCTCAACCAGTTGAGGTCAGTGGCTAAAGAATGGCCCTAGGTTCAGCCCTACTGTCACTGACTCTGGTCTGAAGCCATACACTAGTCAGTCAAACCAAACAGTGAAGAAGAAACCCCTAAACCATGCATTCTCATAGTCTTCACTTTTTAATATCAACATGTTGAATCTGGGCATTATAGTTTCATTAAATGGCAGAGGGACATCTTGACAGCTATTAACACTTACATACAGAGTGTTTTTGCTTTTGACTCTTGTAAAAGTTTTGGGAGCTACGCAATGCTGTTCTCCACATTTTTTTCCTTTAAATTTTTTTATTGTTATGTTAATCACCATACATTACATCATTAGTTTTTGATGTAGTGTTCCATGATTCATTGTTCGTTCTCCACATTTTAAAAGTGTAGATATGGAGGCTCAGAGAGGTTAAGTGACTTGTCCCACATCACAGAGCATGATCTCTAACCCAAGTAAGTCCCCTAGCATCTCAAACTCTATATGTATAAACTGTGGTAAAGAACCATGAGATCGAATTTACCTTGTCTATAAGTGAACAAGTAGAGTCACTGGGGTTTGTCACCATAGGATGACATTGGTGGGAAGAGCATTTGCAGATGGCCAGTTACGTTACATACCTACCACGTGTCCATGATTTTTAAAATATTTTTAAATTTAATTTTTACATATTATTTAACTTATCATTTTCTATAACTGAGGATCCCTGCTAAGCAAGGAGTGTTATTTTTCCCGTTCCATAGATGAAGCAACTGAAGTTCAGAAAGGTCTAGAGACACATTGCTGGTAAGGAACACATTTGTCACTTTTTTCTGGCAAGGTCATTAGGTCTGTTTCTGAAGGTGTCAAGGAAGCAGCCACTTCCGTGCCTGTCCAGGGACACCTGAAATGCTATCTTTCCAAAGCACCAGCTCCCTTTTAAAATGACCTCTAAAGCTCTTTGTGGGTGAAGGTTTCAGGATGCCAATCAACCGTTAGTTGCTGCTATTTTATACGTCCATGACCTCTAACTGGTGAGAAAGCAGCATGAAATTCAAAGGATCATTTCTAACCAAATGCCCTTATGGATTAAGCATGCGTGTGCACACATGCATGCACACACACACTGATTTCAGGTTGCTGTGTTCTAAAATGACCCCATCTCTCCTCTCTCTACCGTGCCCCTTGTAGCCATTGCCTGCACACCTCTGCTAAGCCCTCGGAATGGAACAATGACCTGTGTCCAGCCTCTTGGAAACTCCAGTTATAGGTCCACATGCCAGTTCGCCTGTGATGAAGGATTATCTTTATCTGGACCACAAATATTGGATTGTACTCCATCTGGACATTGGACAGGTTCCCCACCAATATGTGAAGGTAGGATTGTGGGTCTGTCCTTTCTTATGGCTTCTCAGATAATACAATAGAAGGAAGAATCACCAGGAATTCATGTAAAACTGTTCCTAAGCTAAAGGAAACACACTCTCCACAAAGCATGGTAATTTCTCTCTTGCTTTCTGCATATTCCTATAACTTTAAACATTTCACAGTTTCATAAAGTGCTTTAATATCACTGTGACATTTGATGTTTGCCACCATTCTGAAATAATGGGGAAAGGCAGTGTCGTGTCCATCTCCCAGATGAGGAAGCAGAGGCTCAGGGAGGTTAAGTAACCTGTTGCAATTCACACCCTTAGCAAGTGATGAAGCTCAGCTATGTCACTGGGACTTTTACTTCCTTATAAAGTGTTTTTCCACTGGCTCTTTATTCCTTCTTACATTTACCTTCACTGAGCACTGCTAAACCCCAGGCTCTGAGCTAATTCAGGGATGGATGTGATGTCACCTCCACCCCTCAAGGACCTCGTAAGCTATTCGGGCATGTCTCTCCTGGCTCTGCCTCCCACATGGACTAGAAGGTCTTCCAGGGCAGGAACCATGCCTTCTTCATCTTTGTAACCCCTGCAGCAACTAGATGGAAGTGGCTGTGTGACAAATACTTGCTCAGGTGCAGCTTACCGTTTACTGGTTAAATTTACTCAAGCACAAGCCCTGTTGACCGTGAATTGCTGGACCCTCAAAGGCAGGAGCCGGATCCTATCTATCTTTGTCTCCCACAAACATCTGGCTAACATAACACAGACCCTCCCATTTGGTGTGCTCTAAAATAGAAGTTTACTGAAGTAATTAATTCATAGCTCACATTTACTTTCAGAAGGCACCATTAGTCCAATTTATTGTTCAGTGTACCGAGTAATAATAAGATGAGCACTAATTAGTGAATGTTCATGGCTTGTGTGATAAGTACCAGCTACTTCATAGATAGAATCTCATTCTACCCACACGACAACCGTGAACATGGTTATTATGATCCCCTTTTATTTTTTTTATTTCCCCCATTTTGTTTTTCATTTTATTTTATTTTTTTATATTTATTTCAATAAAATTTATTTTTTTAACTTTTCTTTTTTTTAATTTTATTTTATTATGTTATGATCCCCTTTTAAAGATGAGGAAATAGAGGCTTTGAGAGGATCCATAGCAGGCAAAGGCCAAATAGCTGGGAAGTGTGGAGCTGGACTCCAACCTGGGTCTTGGGTCTCACCTGATTCTGGGCTAGTGTTGTCACCATGACACTGCATTGCCACCCAGCGGCGGTGTCCCTAAATCCCCAGTCTCGTAATTGTGCTCTTTTCCACTGGCCAGGGGCCAGGCTGCTGCTCTAAGGGCTTCAGAAATGAACTTCAGAAATGGCAATGTCTGATGGTCAGACAAGAGAATGTGTCGATAGAAATCTATTCGTGTTGTATGAAAAAAAGCTGAAATATTGTTTATTCCTTCTTGCGGAGTGAGCGCTAGATTAATACCGAAAGACCGGCATTGCTCTTCCCCAAAGTCCTGGGCCATCTAAGTCACATCACACCATGTGGACTTCAGTTTTCTAGATTTCAAAAGGAGAGGAGTGGATGCGCTAATGTCTGAGCTCTCCCTTCTGGTCAAGAATTCTGAGGTTGAAGACGTAGAATGCTGCCATCTGCTGTCCGAAAGCTATACTACAGGCACCTGAGGAATCTAGAACACTATGGGGGGTAACACTAAGGGCTCATGCTTCCCCACTTATTTCTCATTCTCTCGTTCATTTATTCCAGCAACATTTACCATAAGCTCTGTTTTCCCACATTCTGAATTAAGGCTAAAGAATAAAAAATGCCTAAGAATTATCTCACTAAAATTTTAAATCACGTATGTAACCAATATGGTTGTTACACCCGTGATCTCCAAAGCCCCTGTTTCCCCTCACCCCCTACCAGGCCCCTCTTCTCCACAAGGGGAGGCATTTGCCTCCCACGGTGCAGGCCAGCCCCGCCCAGGGCCTAGAACCAGTCCTGATGGTGGACGGCAGCTTTAGCCAACTGCAGGCCTCAGAACCAGCAGCCTTGTCTGAGTCTGATATTGAGCTCTGGTTTTTGTGTCATGCTTTCACCTCACCCTCCAAATTTATTCTCTGGATTTAGGCAAACCGTTCCTTTTCTTTTCTACATGCTTGAGTCCATAAAGTTTTAACCTTCAGCATTGACCCCAGAACCCTGATTTTTGCATAGAGTTTTGTGGAGTCTAGGCTATATATCAGAGGGGCTTGAGGGCCACTGAGTTAGCTGGACAGCGTGGCAGGTGGAGCACTCGGTCTCCCACTTCAGAGTGCAATGAGAGATCTCATTTTTGTGTGGTTACACAGATATTTCCTTTTTAGTTAGAACACACCAGTCCCTGGGCCCTTTGGGACTTGGGCGCTTCCTGATATCCCAGTCTCCTCACTGCCTTTCTCCTCCAGGACCTGAAGTCCTTTCCTGAATTGCTTATCTCTGTTTGCTATGACCTTTATGCCCCCAACTGTTGGGCCACTATCTTGACTGATATTACTGCTCTCCTAATCACTTTGTTATTGACACTCTGGAGACCACATTTGGCCACTGGACCCAACTCATAGTGACCAGCCTCATGGTAGTGGGGTAAGGAGGGTCTTTGTTCCAAGTTCCAGTCCTAGCTCTGCTCTTCTGCCATGTCCCTGCTCATCCAAGTCCTATAAGATAGCACACTCTTACCCTCTAAACTCTGGCCTGGCTCACATCTCTGTTTTTTTTCTCCACTCCTCCAACATTTCTCTCACTCCATGGGGGGCCTAGTCTTTATTTCTAAAGTTTGAGTTTAGAAATTTTTTTAAGATTTTATTTATTTATTTGAGAGAGAGAGAGCGAGAGAGAGCATGAAAGGGGAGGGGGTCAGAGGGAGAAGCAGACTCCCCACTGAGCAGGGAGCATGATGTGGGACTCGATCCCCGGACTCCAGGATCATGACCTGAGCTGAAGGCAGCCGCTCAACCTACTGAGCCACCCAGGCGCCCCCTAGAAATTTATTATTTATACTGTATCTTCTTTCCAAAAGTTTCTTGACAAAAATTATATCTAACTTAAATAAAAAGAGATAATACAAAGATATAGGGAAGAATTTACTAAATCTATTTAAAATAATATAAACCAATCTGCTGTCAGTTGATGACAGACTGCCAGGGAACCCAACAACTCATGAATTTACATGCAATCATACACACTTACTTCATGGATTACAGAAAAACATCAATGAAGGTCGTTGTGATAGACAGCACTGCCTTGGAAGCCCACAAAAATAGAGTACTAAGCATGTGATAAAAGCAATTCTTATTAGTTTTCTATTCTTGTAATTAATTACTCAGGTTTTGGTGAAGTTTTACAGTAGGCTTAAGAATATGACTATTTTTCAAGTTACCCAAGAGGTCACTCCCTGGTAAAAATCTCTTCCTCTACGTCTGCCCTAGTACCCTCCATTCCAGCAGCTTCCTTGGCAAGTTCACAAATGTAATTCAGCCATGTCTGCTGAGCACCCACCATATGCCAGATTGGGGTTAGGCTTCCGAGTACCTCATCAAGGCTGCCTCTCAGGCAGGAAAATATACTTCCTTACTTGGTTCAAAGTCAAATCCTTAAAGTTATACAGAGACCTTTGTTTGGATAAGGTTAATTCTTACCTAAGAGGGTTCAGAGAATTTCATATACAAAACAAAACAAAAACGTGTGTCTATAATCTTGGCAGAACAAGACCGACAAAACTGAGATCAAAGCAATAGCCCCCAGGTGGATTTAATGCTGTAGTAATTCTCTTTTTATACTAAAGGTCACATAAGTCAATTTTTTCAAACAGTAACTCCTCTTATTTCTTTTCAGACATAAACACACTCGTTAGAATGCATCCAAATTAAATTGTGCTCACTAACTTGTTCGTTCATTTGACAAACATTTTAGAACCCCTACTAGGTGCCAGGCCCTATTCCCTGGGATGTAGTGTTGGGAAGAGCTGACAAGGTCCCCACTGTCCTGCAGCTGACATACATTTTCTTGGGCTTAAATATAAAATCCTGAGAGATTCTAAAAAATTTGTTTTAGTGAGAATGTTCACAGGTGATTTAATGTCTATGATTTACACTGATATATATATTTAATAAAAGTTTGGTAAGTGAAATTGGATTTCATCAGAGATGGATTTATTAATTACTCAAAAATTTGAGCATTCTAAACTGAAATTCAGTATGTTACTTTGGCTATTTGAATGGATTCGTGCAATAAGGAGTCACAATCTCTTCACAAATAGCCTGTCACTGAAAAATACTTGGGCCAATATGTAAGGGCCAGAAATATCACTTTTCCATGAGGTACCACATAAGACCAAGAGGTCTTGTTTTGTTTTGTTTTTAAGGCAAAAGTGCTAAACAAAATGAACCTGACTTGACCAAGGCATTCAATAGCTTGGACTTAAAGAAAGAATAGTTACTCAGTTTGTCAAATATTTGATGATAAATAATAGTCTTATATCAGAGAATTTAATGGAGACAAAGATAGGATCTGAACAGAAATAAATAACTACAATAATTTCTAAAAATTTTTTGAGGTAAATGGTTGATTAAATTAAAAATTCTTTTATTCACCCACTTAGCAAATGATTGCTGAGTACCACCTCTTGAGACCCGGCAGTGTGAACTGTGAAAGACACAAAGCTTTATAGCTCTTGGGATTTTTTTTAAGGTTTTTTTTTTTTTATGTAAGTAATCTCTATGCCCAATGTGGGTCTCGAACTCATAACCCCAAGATCGAAAGCCACATGGTCTTCCAACTGAGCCAGCAAGGCACCCCTGCCTATTGGATTTTAGAAGCATTCCATCCAGTAGGTGAGGGAAAATATGGCAGGTGGTAAGACAGCATATGAGTTCAAACAAAAAACTGATATGTTCAGAGGAGAAGCCTTCAGGCTGCAGTGATGAGCAGAGGCTCTACAAAGGCTGTGTTCAGTTAGATCCTATGGGATGGGTAGGATTTTTTTCAGTGAAAATAGAAAGAAATTCAGGGCAGCATGGGCCAAGAACCAGAGGCAAGTACACATGAAGTCAGTTCAGGGAATTTCCAGGGACTAATCTAGCTTGACCAGGAGGTTTTCAACTTTCCTGTGCTAGGGAACTGTGGTATTAAAAAATAGCCTGGGGATCCAAATGGAGGAAATAGTTTAGAACAGAAGATGGTCATTGCATTTTTAGATGTGTTGAGTTTGAGGAGATGGCAGACTAAGAAGAAGTAGTTGTAGGCAGGAGGAAGGGCAGAAGTGGAATCCTGGACCACACCATCCAGACAGGATAGTGAGAGCCATGGGAGGTGCGGTCTCTGAAGCAGAGGTGCATAGAGAAGAGGATGAAATTGTGGGTTCTCAAGTATGACTGCTTAAATCCTTGACTTCTTCATTTTTGTAACTTCTACCTATACTTTCATCTGTGAGCCCACCATGATTTCCCCTGCCACTGTAGGAAATAATCTTATTTATTGTGGAATACCTGCTGCCTAGCAAAATACCTGACATAGTAGGTGCTCCATAAATAATTGCTGGATACATGAATGAATGAATTCAGTGCAAACCTGGCTTCTGAATAAACTTAGATTGTGATATAATTTCTTTGACTCTCCAGCCATCCAGTGCCCAGAATTATTTGCTCCAGAGTGGGGAAGCCTGGCTTGTTCTGACACTCATAAGGAATTCAGGGTTGGCTCCACCTGTCATTTCTCCTGTAACAAGGGCTTTAAGCTGGAGGGACCCAATAATGTTGAATGCACAGCTTCTGGAAAATGGACAGCACCTCCACCAACCTGTGAAGGTAAAATAGTATACACTCACTGAGACAGCTCTTCTCCCGGAAATTTCTTCAAAAATAGCAAACACTTATATAAGCTTTTACTATGGGACAGGTATGCATTATAATATTATTACTATGAAAGCTCTCTTATTTTAAAATGGGTTATCTATTGGAATCTAGGAAACACAGCCTATGGATTTAAAAATTTATAAGGAGTGACAGGACTTCTTATTTTTGTGAATAAAAAATATATTGATTCTTTTAAGATTTTATTTATGAGAGAGAGAGAGAGAGCATGAGTAGGGAGAGGGACAGAAGAAGAGGGAGAAGCAGGCTTCCCCCTGAGCAGAGAGCCCAACTCAGAGCTCAATCCCAGGACCCCTGGATTATGAGCTGAGCTGAAGGCAGACACTTAACTGAGCCACACAGGTGCCCCAAGATATAGTGATTCTTAAGCAAAAACTTTCTTTCATAATTTTGGCCTCTTTTTCTCAGAGACCTTTACTGGGTTGATTAAATGGTCTCCATTGCTTCATTGCCAGGAGGAGTACAAAGGGTGGAGTCACTGATCCAATTTCTCAAATCAAGGAACTGAGGTTTTAGAAAGGTCAATGAGCATCTTTCTGCTACATGGAAAGTTAGTGACAAAGCCAGTGGCATCATGCACACCTCACATTTCATGATGCCCTTCGGCCAGCAGGCAATGCCACTTCCCAACAAACCAGCAAGGGCAAGCAATTGACCTATGCATATTTTGCTTTCTACTGAATTTCTTAACATTTCTGCACTGACTCTTAAATTTCTGTTTTGTTTTGTTTTTAAATATTGGTAACATTGACATCATGCCCCACCCCCCATTCTTCCTTTGGTCTAAAGAATTATCTCTCCAAGGATATTTTTTTTTTTTTGAGGGAGAGAGAGATGAAAAAAAAAAGTGCATGAGCAGGATGGGAGAATGGGCAGAGGGAGAGGGAGAGAGAGAATCTTAAGCAGGCTCCACGCCCAGCATGGAGCTCATCATGGGGCTCGATCTCATGACCTGAACTGAAATCAAGAGTCGGATGCTTAACTGACTAAGCCACCCAGGCGCCCCTCTCCAATGATATTTTTAAGTACTTTTTTTTCTCATCTGGTTTTCCATACCTGAGATTAACAATTTTCCTTAACTTCCTTGAGGGGCTATTTCTAGAGTCTCCCTTATTACAAGAAGAGTGGAAGGCAGTTATTCCATGTCAGTCTTAACTTCATTATGCTCCTTTTATTGGGAGCTCTCTAAATGGAAACACGTTTTCAAGCAGGCATAGTATCAGCTCGTACTTCAGAGGTTCGATGCCCAGCCCTCATCACTCCAGAGCAAGGAACAGTGTCCTGTAGGCATCATCTGGGAACCTTTGGTTTGAATACCACTTGTTACTTTGAATGCAAAGTTGGATTCACACTCATGGGAGACAGTGCTCTCAGATGCAGACCTTCAGGACAATGGACAGCAGGAACCCCAGCATGCAGAGGTAAGGTGAAAGGAACAGGCAGTTCTGATGCTATCTTCCACCTGGCGCCCACGCTCATGGTTGTACCTGCCTGTTGAAATCCCATCCAATCCCAACGACTACTTCACATGTCAGCTCCCCATGAAATCTACACCAATCCCAGTTAGAAGTAATGTGCCATAGGCACGTCACTTCTCCCCCTGCTATGTCACAAGAGAACACCCTGGTCTCAAAGACATAAAGGAGGAAACATTTGCAAATGTCCAAATGTGTGAAAAAACAAGCATGGCGAACATGAAAACAACTATAAGAATTGTGAAATACAAGTTGCAATTCCATTAATTATGTGATAGTGTAAACATCCCATATTTTCATAATGGAAACCTAACTAAAAAGATACACCATGCATGATACCTCTGGAAGGGCTATCACCCCATACATGAAGTACTATGTCTCTTCCATCTTTGTATTCCCCATGAAGACCAGAGCAGTGCTTTGCAAATGTCACTATTGCTCAATAATATTTATTTGAGTTAGTTTCCCGAGCTTTAGTTTCCTATCTGCAAATTAGGGACAATAACCTAAAGTTCCCCAAAGGAAAGTTTGATGAGGGGAGTCTCTATTTCCTTCAAACTTCCAGAAGCAGTTATGCTGAACAATTATTAAGTATTTTAATAAACACATGCTGACATGCCAGCTATTTACCAATGGTAGTCATAATAACACTTAGAACAGTAATATTTTTGAGAAGTGAAATTTTGAAACAGTATTTTTATAGGCAAGATTGATCAAGCCATTAGTAGGTATCTATTGAATGCTGCTCTGTGCCCCTCCTAGTTCTTTGCTAACGTTCTCTGAGTGGACATCGTAGTATGTGCAATGTTGGAGGAGCTGATATGAATGTCAGAAGTGGCTCATCTCCTTTCTGATGTTTTACATTCTACCTCATCTGCTGGCAATGCTAACCAGGTTACAAATGAAACCATAATCTCTGTTACCTTCATTCTACATGTCTGTTTTTCCTGCATTCTTTTTTTCTGCAGCGGTCAAATGCTCTGAGCTGCATGTTATTGAGCCAGGTATGATGAACTGCTCCAACCCCTGGGGAAATTTCAGCTATGGATCAACCTGTAGCTTCCATTGTCCAGAGGGCCAGTTACTTAATGGTTCAGCAAGAACAGCATGCCAAGAGAACGGCCAGTGGTCAACTCCCATGCCAGCCTGCCAAGGTATATTTTCCATATGGGTTAGGAAGTCACTTTGATAAGGAACGTAACAAAATCAGTGTTTCTTTTTTGTGTATTTCTGACAGTGGTCTCGCTTTCCATCACTGGGTCTCCCCTGCGTTAATAAATGTTTCATGATAAATCCTTGCCTTCCACAGAGCAGTGGGAATTAAATTCAGTGACTCTGTGTAGGCAATCACCCCTCCTTTATCAGAGTTCAGATGTGTCAAAGGAGAACATTTTTAACTGGAGGTTATTTCATGCAGCTTCCTAATTTATTATCTCAGAAGAATTTTGTTTACCACATACCTCTAAAAACACATAGATCTTTTTAAATTAAGCTTCATTTCTTTGTAAGGTTTATTTCATCTACCTTCCTTTTACTTTTCATTGTTTTCTCTATAGCTTGTCATGACTACATTTTGTTGTATAACTGAATCTTTGATTGGTCTCCCCAAAAATTAACCATTATTTGCTTAAACTTCCACTTCTTCAATTATTTTATTTACTTTATTAAGTCCTTCCCCTGACACCTCTGGGCACTGTGTTTGATATTTAAGCATTAGGAATAAAATCAGGCCCTTCTTCCCATGCTGTTGCTGTAGTTTTATGGCTTCCAGATCTCTCCTGCCAGGTTTTCACCCCTGCCAGGACCTTTGATGATCCTGCATGATCTCACATCTCACAATCCTTGGGACCCTTCTGGAAGAATGATGGCCTTTTGCACAAAACACTTCTTACACCCTGCATGTGTGTTTGTTTTGCAGCAGGGCCGTTGACAATCCAGCAAGCCCTGACTTACTTTGGTGGAGCAGTGGCTTCTACAATAGGTTTGGTGACGTGTGGGACATTGCTGGCTCTGCTAAGAAAGCGCTTCAGACAAAAAGGTAAATAGGAAAGAGTCTTCTCCTTTTCTTCTTTTCTTGTCATTTGGGAAAGAGCCGTGAAACTACAATGTCAGTAGTTCATGTTTGAAAACATTTGTCTTTAAAGAAAACAAGCCCAAGAGAAGTCATCTTGAGAGCTGACTGCCCATCAGAATCATCTTTATAAAAGTACAGATCCTCGTATAGGGGGATTGGCCTGGAAATCTGAGATTGGCGTGGAAATCTGAATTCCTCAAAACCCTCCCCTCCAAATTCTGATGAGGCCAGTTGGGGCATTGGCATTTGGGGACCTCTGGTCTACGTAAATGTAGTTATCACCAGGATTCACTGGAAAGTGTCATGCTCTTCTCCTTCATCATTCTCTTATGTGATGATCATTTATTGATCAATGGTGTTAGGTAGTTAGTGCTTCTGAATCAAAAATCAAGTGCTTCTGGAGGACGCGAGAAATGAAGCTAGAGGTGTGAAGAGCAGCTGCTTAGTCATGACCTGGTGTGATACACCAGGACATCTGTACGTTCTCTCAAAATGTGTGGAACTAATGCAGTACTGAAGCAGGAACATGACCTAATGGAGGAAGGCCCTCCATAAGGGAGCTGTGTTTACCAGATTGTTCATCAAAAAAGGAGCTCTGGCCTAAGAGAATAAGAAGGGAACCATCTCTTAAGGGTTAAAACAGTGTTTCTCTTTCTGCTCCAGATGCTCAGCCATGAGCTCAGAAACCTCTTTTCGTAGCTAATGTGTCTCTTCATCATTTCTCATGGAAAGTAACTAGGGGCATCTGAGGGGTCAGGAAGGCTCAAATGTTCCAATACAGGTAACTGAGAATGGCTGTTATACCTGATGGAGTTCTCGTGGATCTGAGGACTTTCAGCACCCATTCTTAACTGCTCAAGTGCAGAACTACTTGTTTCATAGTTTTAAGCTCTCTCCATTCACAGAGCCACCATTATATTGAGGCTGGCTTTCTAAAATTCCTTCATATACTCTCTTATGAATGGGTTAGTAGGACAAAGGACAAAGCATAACACTCTTCTTAAAAACTAAAGAGCTACAACCATCCTTCCGTGTAACATTTGTGTTTATTTAACCAAATCCAGAAGGCAGAGGCAAGGGCTCCTAACCACCTAGACCCTACTCTCCATAACCATGTAGGAATCACACTATTCCTGCATTTCCCCCAAGATCGTTCTTCAGTTTTGAGACATTGCTAGAGAACTCTCCAGACCATGAAGAGGGATGAGCAGCCACCCATCCTCCAATATCTTTAATAATAAATACTCATTTGTGAGAATGGGGAATTTTTCCTTAACCTGTCCAAAGGTGATTTTAACCTTTATCAGAAATATTCTAAGATTCTGTGGTCAAATAATAGGAAAATGTTGCGTACATGTCCTGCAAATTCAAAATGCACATTCATTATCACTTTGAAGGCTCAATAATGCCCTGTAATAAATATACTTGTTCATCTTCATTTGATCTAATATTTTCTAAATTTATTGAGCCATGAGATGATTTTCTCCTTTTATCTATCCATGGGATGATTGACAAGCCTGCTGCCATATTTAAAGTTTCCACTCTCGGTGTCCATTGTTTGGATTAAGATAGGAGGCCCTGGTCACCTATGTTACCAGAGAAGGAAAACAGCCCTTGTTATGTTGGTATGGATTTTTTTATGTGATTAACTTGCCCAATTAGTGGCTGGGGGAGTGTGACACAGGTTGCAATGATAGGGGGCCTTGAGTGCCAAAGTAATGGGTTTCAAGAACCAATGATCTGAATATCAACAACAACCAAAAATAGCCAAGACGTTGAAGGCAGGGACCAGAGGAAAAAGAAGAGGTTGTCACTGAATGAGAAGAGAAGAAAGATGAGAAGACTCTGGATTACATACTGTCAAATGTTTAATTTAACTTAACACAGGTTCTACCTCTCAGAGAGAGCTTGTTCTCAATATACTCCTAACAATGAACCCATCTGAAAATCAGTACACCAACTTTCCCCAATAACTCCTACCACTGATGACCTTTCTCCTTCTACTAGTTTTTTTGTTTCTTTTCAACTGATCATTTGTGTCTTCTTGTTTATTCCAGATGATGGGGAAAGCCCCTTGAACCCTCAAAGGTAAGACAGACATGTTTCTTAATTAAATAAATTTGTCTAGTTTGACATTTTAATTCACTGTAATATGTCAGAATGATTATACATAATGCCCCCTTTCTGCAACAAATCTTTTGCAATGTCCCCTTTACTAATTCTAAAGTAAAATACACAGATAACATATACTAACCACACATAGTATTCTTAAAAATCAGTAAGGGCTCTAATTATAAAGTAAAAGAGAAATAAAAGGGAAAGTGATATATAATAGAAATAAAATGCTAAAGCCGAGGCACTACTCTAGTGGATGCTATGAGGTCATTAGAGGCTTGCACCTTTTGGTTCACAACCACAAAGACCAACAGTCAGGATTACTGTATCAGTGGCTCAAACAGGATCAGCGGCATTGCCAACACCAAACTGATTTTTTTTAAATGATGAATGGCTCTGGTAAAGGGTTGGAAAAACCTGTCATAATCTTCCCTCAACTCATGTGGCAGTTGTATTCTAAAAGATGCAAAAAATATATTATTTATATTTAAAGCAGTTAAATGCAAGGCTCAGGGATTATTCACCTATAGGAATACTGAGTAGTTATTCTAAAATTGTATTGAGTGTAGGATAATTCTTTTGTGTCCTGTGCCTATTGGGATATCCAGCATCCCTGGCCCTTTCCCACTAAATGTCAGTAGAATTCTTGATCACTATGAAAATTAAAAAACACCCATAGGGGGCAGTACTACCATTCTTTGGGGGAAACTGTTGCCAGATGATCAAATATCAAGACTGGGTATTTTCTAAGGATTTCTTCTCACTAAGAAGAGGCATAGCAGGTATTCAGGTACCTAGAGCATCAACAATAACTTTGTGTGGGTGTAAGTGCAGTGCAGATTACCCAGAGCAGCTAAGTGGGATCTCAAAAGTCTCTTAGGCATTTATTTTCGTAACCCTTTTAAAGCAGAATTTCAGGGTGGGGTGGTAATGCACAGTCTCTGCAGGAAGTATGTGCTGGACTGTGGTCAAGGACCAAGCACTATATGGCAAATCATCTTTGTATATCTGTTCTTTAGCCACCTAGGAACATACGGAGTTTTTACAAATGCTGCATTTGACCCGAGCCCTTAAGGTAAGTTGCTTATAGGCAACTTCAGATATTTCTGAAAGAAATAGAACAGTAGGGAAAAGAGAACAAATATTAAATCTTGATGTTTCATTATATGGTCATGAGTTAAATTTTAAGCATGTATTAAGTTTTTAAGCCTTGAAGGAAATTGTGTTGGTAGCAGGGGACAAGATATGTCAGTAGAGTGACAATAGAAAGTAAGTTTATATGAGGATTTCCATTTCCTCCGGGCTAGAAATGTTCTAATAAGATATAACTTATTTCAGGATGTATGACATTCCCATTAATGGCTGCTTGGAGGTGTTAACAACACCATGGTCTTGCTTGATAACCAGAAGTCATACTACTGGAAAAATGTTATAGTCTTTTATGAAGCCAGTCCCCTATGTGACTCGCTGAGAAAACAAAAATAATCTTATGCTTTCTCTCTTCCCCAAAGCTCAGTGAGTAGTTGAGTATTCTCCCTAGATGGCAGAATATCTGGATCTAGAAAGAGATTATGTTGATCCTCAGGGGACAGATATGCTGAGAGCTAGCTGGCTTGCTTGCTTTTAAAGAAAATATAATTATTTTCATTTCTTTTGTCTCATTTTCAGAAACCTGTCCTGCTGGTCTCCTCACTCAACCTCCATGGGATCCTATTTTTGAACATCAGCCTTCCTGCCAGACTTGACTTCTACTGTAGCATATTTACTGCAGTTTTCTGGAAATACTTGTTAAAAAAGGACATGGGGTTTCCTGTAGATTAGTTCTGAATGAGAGCAGAAAGATTGTGTCACAAGCCCAAACTCTCCACCCACAACCCCTTCCTGCTCCACCTCTTCCTTAAGCCTCAGAAGCCAGGACTGAATGTCTGCAGTGGTCTGTGGGCTTTGCCCAGCTGTCCCTTCTTGAAAGACTAATTAAGCAGAGACTGAAGCATCTGACTTACCAGAAGACCAGACTGTGGAAAAATAAAAATGTTTCTTTATTTTTGGATTGGAGGAAGGCATACTCTACTTTGTTGGAAGGCAGGTGGTGTCTGTGACTTGAGGGAATTTCTGTAAGATCTTCCCGGGTCTCCAGTGCTTGCTGTCTATGAAGCCTATTATACCCTCGGCTGCAAGGCCTCCAGAGAGGCCTCTGGATGGCACCAGAGAGTGCAGAAGACCAAGAATCAAGATAGGAAGGCACATGTCACCTTCCCTCCACTGGTCACTCTCCCCAAAAGAACCTCAAGACCAAAATTCAAATGTGCAATTAAAAAGATTCTTCCCAAATGCCATGCTCTATTATTTGATGTTTTGTTCAATAAGATCTGGGTACATCATTTTGTTTCCATCGATGTAATGCACAGTTACCGATGTCCAATTACAACTTGACCCTTCATTCAGTCAGCAAATATATACCATATCACTGCCCCCCAACAGAATCAAAGAAGAAAAAATCAGAAAATCAGACAAGCAGAAAAAATCCTCATCACCTGAATGCCCTATAAGGAAGAACAGATGTTATTTATTAAATCACATGTTTAATATGTAGATTGTTGAAAGTTACACAGTAGTTAAATGGAACTGATGCAAAAAAAAAAAAAAAAGAGCCAAACAATACAGTTGTCTTGTCTCTGTGAAATGTGAGACAATAAACATGTCATGAAGAATGAATAACACATGGGTAAATATGCAAATAAAAATTGTAAAAACAGTCTAACTAAGGGTTACAACAATTTTGCAAGAACTTTGGCAGTAAATTTGGGATTTAAGGACACATGGCTTTTTAAAAATTTTCTCTCATATACTGTTTATCTCTCCTTATCTTGTGCCAATCGCTAGGCTGAGTAGTAAAGGACAATGGTTATCAGCCCTGTGTCTGAGTCAGAATCTACAATTTGTAAAAGCTTCCTCCAGGGAATTCTGATGGTTTGTCACCTTTCAACTACTGCTATTATAGATATAGAAGAGTAAGGCACTGTTCTGCTCTTGAACAATTTATAATCTAATTGGGGAAACAACAGATACCCGTACAAAGTAATAGAGGGCACTCAATATGAGTATCATGCTTGAATAGTGTTGTAGTTCATAAAATGGAAAAAGTCCATTTGAGTCCAGAATTAAGGAGATAGGTAGGACTCTGAACTGAAACAGAGTTCAGCAAAGGGGGAGAGATGGATATTCTAAGTTGACAGAGTAATAGCAGCGTAGGAGCAGACAGGACTGTGTGTAGGAGGAGTGAAGTATGGAGGAGCCTGACATCATGGAGACCTCATGTGAGATGCCAGATTACAACATATCAAATCTATTGAGATGAACCGTCTTTAAGACAGAAGCTTGGAGGACACCTGGTGGCTCAGCCGGTTAAGCATCTGCCTTTGGCTCAGGTCATGGGATCGAGCCCCACATTGGGCTCCTTGCTCAGCAGGGAGCCTGCTTCTCCCTCTGTCTGCCACTTCCCCTGCTTGTGCTCTCGCTCTCTCTGCCAAATAAATAAATAAAATCTAAAAAAAAAAAAAAAAAAGCCAGAAGCTGGGAGGAATCAGATTAGGGGAATCTCGGACAGTCATAATGATGTTTCAGACAATGTAATTCTCAGATATTCTATCAATAGCAAAATAAGATCTTAAGGCAGTGTGCAACAGCCAGATCCTCCAAGAAACGCAAGGGGCTCCTGAGGCAGGAAAACCATAATCATAGTAATACACATGTGCTCTGTGCTCCCACTGCCAGGAATTAGACACCTCACAATAGCCTTTTATCCTCCTGACAGCTGCATCTGGGAAAAGATTCTTATCACCCTCTTGTACAGATGTCAAAACTGAGCTCTAAAGAGATTGAGTCACTTACCCAGGCCAGCACAGCTGGTAAGTAGGACTGAGTCCGCTCTGCTGCCTTTGTGGCCACTGGCCCGCATCAAGACAGAACGGTGCATGGGTGGAAATCAGTAAAGGGGTCCAGGCCTGCAGGCCCCGTTCTGGTACTCATCCCCTTGCTTCCTCGCCTGAAATTACAATGTTTCTGTGCCCCTAACACGGCACAGTCCCCTTTCGCCGATACAGGGAAACTGATGCAGTTAAAGGCATGAGGTGAGGGTCTGGCAAATGTAAACTTGAACCTGGCTGTTTTTACGGTGGGTGGTGAGGGGCTACTGCCCCAGTGGCCTCCGCAGGTGCAAGCGTAGGAACAGTTTTGCCTGTGGCTCGCGAATCCCTGGGCACTGCGCCTCCTGCGAGAGCCTCTGATCTCTGCCCTTTCTGCACCTGCGGTAAAACATTCACGAATCTGCTTGCTCTGCCTCGCACCTCCTGTCATGGGGGCGGTGACCTAGCCAACCCCCTTCCTGGAAGGGCGCTAGGAGGGGATGACCGCCCCAGGCTCCTGCAGCCTTGGCACCCGCGGGAGCAGAAGGGAAGGAGGACACCGCCACCCGCAGCCTCACGGAGCGCGTTGCAGCCGGGACGCCGAGCAACCCTGCGGCGTGCAGCGCGGCCGGCGGCGGACGTGAGCCGGACCGGGTCCCGGGTGCAGGAAAGGAACCATGGCCCCAGGCTGCCCGCGCCTCTGGGTCCTGGTGGTCCTGGGCGCCAGCTGCGCAGGCTGGGGGAGCTGGGGGGCCGAAGCGGCGCGGCTAAGGCAGTTCTACGTGGCTGCTCAGGGCATCAGCTGGAACTACCGCCCTGAGCCCACCAGTCTGAGGTGAGGCAGATCTGGTGTCCCGGTGGGCTTCTCTAGGGAAGAGAAACTATTTCTTTTTAGGAAGCTTTCCTTTTGCAATTCCATGGCTTAAAAAAAAAAGAACTTATCGCTCATTTTTAAACAAAATTGCTATTTTTGTTTCTAATAATAGAGTGTGTTAGATATTCCGTTTGACGCTGTTTGAAGAATTTGTTAATATAGTTTTGTTAGTGTGATTGATTGTTGGTTTAAAAATTGGTTGATTCAAAAGCACCAGGCACTAAGCCCCTCATTAGCCCTTCCTGCAAAGTCTCATTCCAGAGTTTTAGTAGCCTAGGATTTTTATAGAACTTCTGTACATATTATTTATTCTGTCCTCCACATAACTTCATCTTCTAAAATTAAAGAAGTACACATCGTCCTTTGTTTAAGCAGATTGTTCAATACCCATTGCCAAATTGCCATAATTTTGTTGTAGTCTTACAAATGACTTTCAAACCATCATCAGTCCATAAACATGCAACATTTTTGTTCTTTTACCTTTTCTTCCACTTCATGTGACTCTTCATTTTTTTCACATTTTTAGTCCCTGGGATATAGTCTACCCTGGCTAGTTTGGAAGGGTCACTATGTAACTAAAAGGTGGCTTAAATAATAAAACTTTATTTTGAACTACAAATTATTTTTCCTAATGGAAAGGCTAAAAATAAGACTTCCCAGAAATTAAACAAATTATATGACCTACTCACTATTTCCACTTAGTTATATTTTTATATTTTTTATTAGTAAACCTCTCAATGTGACTCAGTTTTTTTTAACTTAACATCGCAGCTTAAATGATTGTGAAAGACAAGTTCCTCTTTTATGATTACAAAACCAAAGCAATCTCCCAAGAAATAATGTAATTATTTTAAGAGTCTGATAGTGTATAACATTAAACCCCTTAAAGAATTGCTTTGTAACTGGGTTATTTTGGAGTGCATTATATACTGTCTTGGTCTTGTAACAATAAGAAATCGTTTTTAAAATATTTTACTTACTTATTTGAGATAGAGAGAGAGGGAGAGAGAACACAAGCAAGGGGAGCAGCAGAAGGAGAGGGAGAAGCAGACCCCGCTGAGCAGGGAGCTGATGTGAGACTTGATCCCAGGACCCTGGGATCATGACCTGAGCTGAAGGCAGACACTTAACTGACTGAGACACCCAGGTGCCCGCAAGAAATCCTTTTTTAAAAAAATCATTTTAAATATTGTCTTTTCGAGTTGATGATCTAGATCACATCCACACCTTTAGGGAACTGCCAAAACCCCAAAGAAAATCATAGGCTTTCCAACATTAATTTCTCTTGCTCATGGGCAGACATTAACATGCTTGCTCTTTGCTGAGATACTCTGTGCTTATGCTTGCGAGTTTGTCCTTTCTTCTGTAGTTAACTCTGAAAAATAACAAGCAGAATACTGGAAGCAGAACCACAGAGGGCAAAAGCCTGACTCACATGGGGGGGAGTCCAAAGGGAACCGTGTCTGCTGATCTGAACCCTCCATCCTGTGGTTGAGTTTCTAGAATTCTGGTAAGAGTCATGCCTCTAGTGTCAATTATTGAGCCAAAAACATACAATGACAACCGAGACCAACTGTCAATATTTTTGAATCTCAAATCATGTCATTTTCCTCTGGTACTTTCTTGTGAAAAATCTAACCTGTATATCTGGCTGCTCAAGCTAAGAACTTGTACTAAGTGTCTTGTACCTACAGCTGAATGATACTTACTGTAAGGAGATCAACATACAGCACTGCATTCTTTGCCAAAATGTATTTTAGCACAAAGCAAAGATCTTTCCTCTTACTTCATCTAATATTAGCAGGAAAATGCCTTTTAGAGGTGGAATATATCTATTATTCTTGTCTGAAGTCTGAAGTAAATGTTTTTGGAAACTTCCCTAAAGAAACTTGTTCAGTCACTTACAGGTATGTGGTAATAGATATTGAAAATAAAAACATATATTTTTCCCCCTCTAGAGTTCGAGGGTCCCACTCTCCCTGCCTCCCTTTCTTTGAATTCTTTACCATGAATACAATGGTTTCACCTCTTTGAGTCTTGGTTCTGCCATTTAGCCATTGTTTCTCCTCTGGACAAGTGACTTAGATTTTCCAAGACTTGCCTTTTTCATTTGGTTTGTTTGTTTTCAGTACGAATGCCCAGGGCTTTAACTCCATTAGTCATCTCCAACTTCTCAACCTGAAATAGGGTCCAGCAAATCAATGGTTCTTTATAATGTTCCCCAGTAATTTAAATCTGTATATGATTCATCAGTTAAAAAAATAGCCCATGTATTTATTCATAAAGAATTTGGTTATGTTTTTAGTCATTTAAAATCTAAGCATAAAGTTTGGGTTCACACAATGATCTTGGGTTCTTTTTTAGAAAACGGATTCTAAGTAACAGGATTAGATAAGGCAGACTAAATTTGGGAAAGAACAGTTACCACAACAGAATATTCTTGAAGAGATCAATAATTATTTTATTTACCCCAAGTATTATTCATATTTATAAAACCTTGCATTTCTGAAATACAATTAAAATACTTTTATCCCTACTACATATCTGAGGACATGAGAAATCCATTTGTTTTGTGATGTGAGATGTAGATGTCATATATGACTTTCAAATTAATTTCTGTATTTGATTTCTAGTTCGAATCCTTCCTTTAAGAAAATTGTCTACAGAGAGTATGAACCATATTTTCAGAAAGAAAAACCACGATCCAAAATTTCAGGTAAGCCTGAAGTACACTATTTAATTTTAAAGATAAATCTCTATGATAATTTGATATTCCTGGATATCTGAAATATCTATTTGGTGACATTTTTTAGAAATGTGTGCTTTTGTTGTTTTTAACCAGTACGGGCTGCATAATTTGTGGGGCCCAGTGAAAAATGAAAATGTGGGGCCTGGGATTCATATTTTTGAGAATTTCAAAACAGTGTCAGCAAAGCATTAAGCCAGAGGGCCCTTCTTGCCCATGAGGGGATATGCTCATGAAGTCAGCTATTTTTAACACCGATCCAAAAGCTCAACAAAACTTTTGAGTTTGAATTTTATTCATTCATTGAACAAACTACTGTTGAGCACCTGCTATGGGCTGGGTATTGAAGAAGACACTATGGATGCCACAGTGCAGAACACACATCCTGCCTTCCTGGAGCTTATGGTTTAGTTTATTGAGTGCAGATGAACCCTAGCAAATGATCTGTTGCTTCCATCCAGGTCCCTAGATTCATTCAAAGGAACCACATATGGCTGGTTCTTTGGCATCTGTTTTTTCCATCTCTTCTCCTGTTTTATTTAGTGTGTGGTATACAACAGCTGTCATTTTCAAAGAAAAATCTTTTTCCTCATCTTTTTTTAAAGATTTTATTTGTTTATTTGAGAGAGAGAGCATAAGGGGGGGATGGGGAGGGTGAGGGAGAGGAGCAGAGGAAGAGGGAGAAGCAGACTCCCTGCTGAGCTCAAAGCCACCTGAAGCCTGATATGGGGCTTGATGTGGGGCTTGATCCCAGGACTCTGAGATCATGACTGAGCTCAAGTCAGATGCTTAACAGACTAAGTCACCCAGGTTCCCATTTCCTCATCTCTTCTTTAATCAAAGAAAGTAGTTTGAATGGGTTTGGGGGTTCTTAAATATGGTACCATATTTCACAGGAATGATAGAGGCCATTAAGAAAGAACTTCTTCCCTTGGGTCCCCTGGTCAATAATTCACTCATCCTTCCATACTAACCAAGTGAAGACCAGTCAGCTTTCCCACACTCATCCTTCTACCTCTCTGTGCAAATTGTTTTGTCCTGCCTCCACTGATCTCCCTTTATCTTCAGTCTTCCTTTGGCTAGAGCCTTCCCTTCAGTCAAAACTGAACAACAATAAAACAAAACACTACTGTGTTCAGGTCAAACCTTATCTAGAAGAAAATCTCCCCTTGACTCTGCCATTTCCTTCAGTGCCGTTTTCTATATGAGTCGTCCACTCCATTCTCTGTTAACATTGTTTCCTCCCTAATCCTCTCTAATATAAGTCCACTAAAATGACTCTCAGAAAAGGGCCCCCATGACTCTGAGATGCCAGAACCAATGGTTTCTTTCCAGTTCTTTTCCTACTTGACATTGCGAGGACATTTAGTGATCTCCCTCTTGAAACTCCCTTTACTGCTTTCCCCAGTGCCACTTCCCTTGGTAATGGATGTGAAGGAGGAAAATGGGTGCAGGAGGAACTTATAGACAACTCTTTCCTGAAACTTGGCTCCACATGCGAGGAGACACAGGGTAGTTCTGGAAGGGAATGAGGGGCTTAAGTATATTTTGGACTTTTACAAACAAGAATACAGTAACTTAAAATATCCAGTAGAAAAGGGGAGGGTAATAACATCTGAGGGAGAATAATGGCTGGAGCCAGACTCAGAAGAATTAGGAAGTGATGCTATTCAAAGCTTGGGCTGAATTGGCTTGAGGTAGAAGAGATACTACCTTCACAGAGGCTGGCAAGGCAACAGACCATAACGTTACTCCTAAAATTGCGTTTGTAGTTGTGTACAGAAAGTTGATCTCCTGTCCTCTGTCACAGAGTCTCTTCGTTTTCATAGCTCTGGCTCCAAGCTTAGTATATACAACAGACACTTAAGAAATATTTAATTAAATTAAACTGTAGGTGGGTAAAGGGAAAATGAGCTGGGAAATATATTCACTGGGCCTGGGGAAAAAAGAGGAATTGGACAGGTGTTTAGAGCCTTACCTGTGTGATTTTTGCCAAGTTAACTGAATTTGAATGTCTGGACCCTGTAGTCCACTGTGCTGAGTACCATAAGTGTTAGAAAGGCCAGGGCCAAGCTGGAGACTATCTTCTGAGCAGGAAGGAGTCACTGATAGTTTTTGGAGAGGAGAGTACTGTGATCAAAATCCTTTGAGATGGGGCGCCTGGGTGGCTCAGTTGGTTAAGCGGCTGCCTTCGGCTCAGATCATGATCCCAGGGCCCTGGGATCGTCCTGCTGAGCAGCAAGCCTGCTTCTCCCTTTCCCTCTGCTACTTACCCTGCTTGCACTCTTTCTCTATCAAATAAATTAATAAAATCTTTTTTAAAAAATCCTTTGAGATGATTAGCTTTGTAGAAATTTCCTGATTCGACCTCATTAATAAGAAGTAGACCTTGATCATTAATTTATGTTTAAGCCCTGTGCACTTAAAACATCATCTTTCTGTTGACCCTTGTGTATCTCATAACACATTTGTTTTATGTGAACTCTGAGGCATTTTAACACCATTTTTAGGCAGCTTCTTCCTGAATTCTTGAAGTTACTTAACTATAAATCCCTGAAAGGCAAGGCAAAGGTAGTGTTTTATTCATCTTTGTATCCCTGTAGTAGCTGATACAGTGAGGCAAATCTGAGGTAAAGCCTATGAAGCTCCGAGTTTAAACACTGCCATTGACTATGTGACCTGCCCCATTCCCAGCCTGGTCCTAGGTCATTGGCACCTTTCCCCTATTTCCTGCTCTGCCCATCTGGCAGGTGTCATTCTAGCTGAACCCTGAACAAATGAGTCATGTGACACTTCTGCCGCATAAGCCCAGAAGTCACTGTAATTGTGGGTGGGGGCGAGGCTGTAGAACTGGGGATCTGAAGGTGTCCATCCAGTGAGGTTTGCAGACATGCGGACAGGTGGAGGTGCTGGGCTCATTTTCAGGAATCCTGCCTGGGGCTTTAAAATGGCTAGTGTTGACTCTGAATTTTTTCAAGGAAGGTTATGAAATGTTTGCTCCTGAAGGGGTTTTAAACTAGCTGCAACAATGGGCTTCCCTGTTTTCTGTAATTTATTATTTACCTGAACACAGGGGATTTGATTAGCTGACTTCATGTTGTCCTTTTCAACTCCAAAACTGCATGAAATTGGGTACAAGCTGTGCTACCTTCCTGGGGCCACAAGATAGGTGACTCTTTCCCCCACTTCAGTGGCTGGGTTCCAGGCCATCTGGCTGACAGAGGAGCTAACCAGCAGCTCAGGCAACATTCAGGCATGTGTTTGCCCACATGCGGGAAGTATTTGGTTTGCATTTATGAAAACATCCCTTTGTTTTGCCTTAATTCCGAAGAAACAGAAAGGGAGGCAAATAAATACTCCAGACCATTCATTGCAGCAAGAGGTCTTATTAGGTTAAATAACTTAGGAGACTTATCCTGGGCACTGGGCATTTGTAGCCATGTGATGCTAACAAACAAATCATCCGAGCAAGGCAACCATGGCAACAAAATGCAGTGCACACTGTGACAACATAGTCAGCACTCTTTTGGGCTCCTGGGCATTCCCAGTAGGTGGGAATAGCCCAGTGGGGGCTTCCATCAGGAGCTAGGACTGAGGGTAGCAGCCAGAAGAGAGAGGTCAGCTAGTGGAGGCAGATGTGGTCAGGAGTCAAAAACGGTGTAGACATTGGAACTATTTCAGGAAAGGAGGTGGTTCTGAACCTGCTCTGTGCAAGGTGGTAGAGAAAGCTTTGGTTCAAGAGTCCAGAGACCTGAGTTCTAACCCCAGCAGTGCCACCCAATGATTGACTGACCTTGAGCAAACCATCCTCCCTGACCCCACATCCCAGGCTTTGTAAGTATCTCTAAAATGAGGATTGAACAATGTGACCTCCACAGTCCTGTGTAAAGCTAACACACAAGCAAACAAAAAGCTTCAGGCACAAGATCAGCATAAACTCTAGTACTGGGAATTCAGTGAAAGCAATAAGAAAACTGCAGGTAGAAAGACAGAAGTAGGGGAAGGGAGCTTCTGACTCAGAGATCCTGTTTTCCCATTGCCAATAGGTAACAAATTGCCGCAAACAGTAGCTTAGAACAACACAAATTTATTATCTTATAGTTCTTGAGGTCAGAAGTCCAAAATAAGTTTCACTGGGTTAAAATCAAAGCGACAGAGCTCTCCCCCTCTGGGGGAGAATTGTCTCCTTGCCTTTTCCAGTTACTAGAAGCAGCCTGCATTTGTGAGTTCATGGCCCTTTCCTCCCTCTTCAAATCCGCAGGGTTGCGTCTTCCAATTCTGAATTCAGCTTCTCCTGCGTCCCCTTTATAAGGACCCTTGATTACATTGGGCCCTCCTGGATAATAATCTAGGAAACTTTCCCATTTCAAAATCCTTACCTTAGTCACACCTGCAGAGCCCCTTTGGCCATCCCAGGGAGCATATTCACAGGTCCCAGGAGATAAGATTTGGACATCTCTGGGGGGCCATTATTCTGCCTACCATATCTACCAAACAAGACCCTCCTGCAGTGTCCTCATTTCAGAGAATGGTACCCTTGTGCACCCAGCCCTCCACCCTGCCGCCCAGCCAGAACATCACCAGCCAGCCATGGCAACTTGGTCTCCCTCACCCTCCACCTGTATCCCATCCATCAAGTCCTGACAGTTTGATCTCCTAATAGCTCCCTAGTATGTTCTCATCACCTCCACAACTATCACCTTACACTAAGTCACCAACATCACCTCCCTGGAGCTTTCTATCTGTTCTCTCAGCATCCACTCTGAGTTCTCCCCAGCTCATCCTCCACCAATGCACCCAGAGATTTAAAACCCAAAATCTGGTCCATGTCTCACCCCTGCTAAAAACTCTTTATTGGCTTCCAAGTACACTCAGAGGCAAAACTCTAAAAGATGTAGAAGGCTCTACATGACGGGGCCTCTGATCATGCCTTCAGCCTCACTGTGGCCATCTGTCAGTTCTCTGAATAGGCCAAGTTTTCTGGTGCCACGGGCCCTTTGCACATGCTCATCCCACTCCCTGAAATGCCCCTGCCCATGCCTTTACCTCTTGCCTTTGGACTTCAGTTAAAGCATTGCTTCCTCAAGGAAGTATTTCCCAACCCTGATCCCCTCCCTGCCTCCAAGATTAGACAAGATCCCTCTGTCAAATGCTTTTCAGAGTATCCATGCTTTTCTTTCATAATACTTTCCACAGTTTGTAATTAAATGTTTGTGTGATTATTTGTTAAAATCTGTCTCTCCTACTTTTTTTGTAAGCTCTGTGAAGGCATCTATTTTACTGACCATTACAGTTCTGTAAGTGGAGGCCTTATAAACATGATCATCACCCCTGCAAACAAATACTGGTTGAATTCCATGACTGCTCTACCTTTCTTCTCAAGCTCCTGTGATCCCTGCTGGGTGGAAGCCAACCCCACAGAGTTTACAGATGGCAGGGAAGTGACAACAGTCAACTTTTGTCACTTGTCTGAAATAGGACTTCTGGTGACAGGTTCTCAAGCTTTAAAAGACATCAGAATCGCTCAGGAGCACATGTTAAAAGTGTGCTCCCAAACTCCAACTCCAGAGGCTCGATTTGTTGGGGCTGAGATAGGAATCTGCCTTTTAGTTAGACCCCATGTGATTCTCATGCAGAGAATCCAAGGACTACATTTTGGGAAATTCTCATTTATGAATCTTCCAAAGTCCAGTTCAAATATCACCTCCTCCCCTAACTCCTCAGACAGAACTGGTCCTTCATCCTCTCTACTCCTACAGTACTTTGCCCACATCTCAGCGGTAGCTCCTACCATATGTTTATCCCCAAACTAGCTTGAGAACTCTTTGAGCACAGGGACAGTGTCTTATTTACCCATGTGGCCCCAGCACTCAGCATGCCTGTCATGTAGTACATGAAACCTCACTCTTGATATCTGCACCTATAACCTGTCATCCCACTGTGTCCCACACTGAAGGAAGTGATAACATTGTTTACCCAGTTGCTCAGGTAAAAAAAAACCTCAGGATCATTCTTGACTTCCCTCACTCACATGCCACATCAGCAAATCCAGCTGGCTCTATCTTCAAAATGTCCAGAATCCAACCTCTTCTCGCCACTTCCCTGCCATGCATGCTGGCTTATCTGTACCATCTGCTCTTGTTTCCACTCCCGTCACTACACAGACTGTTCTCTACGCAGCAGCAAGGATATACTTTTTTTTTTCAGAACGCACTTTTAAAACCATGTCTGTCTGCTGCACAAAGCCCCAGTGATTTCCCATTTCATTCAGAAGATAATCCAAAGTCCTTACCAAGACCCGTAAAGCCTCACATGATCCGCCCCCTCCCTCATCTCCTCTCTCTCTGCCTGCACTGTTTTTCTTACTGTTCTTTGGACGCATCAAACTCACTCCTCTGTGCTTGCCTTAGGACCAGAGTACCCTGTGATTTTCTCCTTCACCTCATTGGGGTCTCTGAGATCTCCCACCACAGGGAGATCTAACAGGGCCAGTCACCTTCCCTCAAATCACCCTGCATAACTGAAAATGAACACCTTTCTTTTCTTGACCAAAGACAGTAATCTCCAAAAATGACAGGGGTCAGAATGGGGTAGACATGGTCAGAACTATTCCTTCTCTCTCTTGACTTGCCTGGGGCCCAAGACAAGCATTTCTACCTTCCTGTTCTGACCGGACTGCATGCCATGTAGAGACAATGTGCTGGCAAAACCTTCTAGATTGAAGACAAGCAAGCCAGCCTCAGGACCAGGAAGAATGACAGCCATCACTCATGGGGTTCTCTGCATGTCTCCATGCTTAGCAGCTCTGTCTTTGGTAGTCCTGAACACAGATATATTATAAATCCTTGTTTCCATAGGACTTCTTGGGCCTACTTTATATGCTGAAGTTGGAGACATGGTGAAAGTTCACTTTAAGAATAAGGCAGACAAGCCTGTAAGCATCCATCCTCAAGGAATTAAATACAGTAAATTCTCAGAAGGTAAGAGTAATTTAATGTCCCCAGTATCAGACATTTAAAACCAGATTTTTAACCATATGTTAGAGAAATCTCCTTTCCTTCAACTGGTAATTATGAAAGTTGTTGCCTTTGTAAGTTTCAGGGAGAAAAATGAAAAATTCTGGAGTCATCTAGACCTCAGGTTTTCACTAGGTTCTTGCTCTTTAACAGTTGGTTGGGCAAATTACCTAATCTTTCTGAATTCCAATTTATTCATCTGTAAAATGAGAACATACACATTGCAAAGTGGTTTAAAGCAAGGGGTCCACAAACTTCTCTGTGAGAAGCCAAATAGTAAGTATGATTGGCTTTGGGATCTCTGTTGTAACTAGTCAACTCTACCTTTTAGTACAAACACCATCACAGACAATGTGTAAGTGAATGAGTATGGCTGTGTCCCAGTAAAACTTTATTTACAAAAACAGACAGCTGGCTGGATGTAGCCCATGAACTGTAGTTTGAAATAGTGACATAAGACTAACCTGACACATAAAGCTCACTTAATAAGTGGTATTTGGTGGTGGTGGTAGTAGAAGTGTTATTAAAATTTTGGACAAAGTGAAATGGTTAAGAACATAAGCTTTGAAGGCAGACTTAGGTTCAAATTCCAGCTGCATCACCTCTGGTTCTATGAACTTAACATCTCTGAGCTTCAGTCTTTTCATCTATAAAATGTGAACAGTTATACCCACCCTGTAAGACTGCTTTGAGGATTAAAATGAGACCATTTAGGTAGTGTATAAAATATGATTCCCAGAACATGGTAAGCCCTCAATAAATCACAACGATGATGATGACAACAACGGCAAAGTTCACGAAGATGAAGGTGACAAAAGTGACCACATCAGCCACGTGGGAGTAAGTACCTGTTGTTGACCTTGTTCTGATTATTTCCATTATGCTGATGTTCAGACCACAAGAATAGTGGAGTTCTCCCAGGAGCTGATATAAGGAAATTGTATCCATATTGTAATAGATTTTAGTATAATAACAGTTTTAAATAACTTCAGACCTTTCATGACTCACAGATCTTTTTCCCATATGTTCTAGCCCTCATACCTTTGAAGGGGGCAATTGTGGTTTACAGTTCAGGTTCTGGAAGTAGACTGCTTGGTGCAAATCCTGGCTTACACTTACTAGCTGTGTGACTTTTGAAAAGTTACCTGACCTCTCTGTGCCTCATCTCTCTCATCTGTAAAATGAGAATAAGAATCATATCTACCTCATATGAGTTTGTTGTCATGAAATCTTTGGATAATGCCTAGCATATAATAAACTCTTGATAGATATTAGACATGATGGTGAAGTTGATTCTTCAATCAAAATGTGTTCCAGTTATGTTTAAAATTTTTAAGTGTATTCAGATAATTTCATATTTATCTGATAATTTATGGATTACATAGTGACTTTTACATTTATTATATTTATTATTTTTTGTGTAAATTAGCAGTCAAATTCATTCCAACTAAGGTATATATGACTGATAATAGTTAATGAACTACCCTTTCCAGGAGTATTTGCATTAGCACTTAATCTTTGGCTTGAGGAAAAACAATGAAGCATTAACTGAAATTTCAGGCACCTTAAAGGGCCAATTTGGCAAGACTCTGAGTGAGGTAGCATGTGTAGGCGTCTCTCCTACGTCCCTAAAATCATACAGTGGCATAGCAAACAACCATTTAACCTACTTATGAGGCTTCCGGGCAACTACATCAAGAATTCAGCAATGTAATGCCAGAGGGAAGAAACCCCAAAATGTCACATCCAGGTTCCATTTCAAATGTGGGAGGAGGTAAGGTTCGTGGACTTTGTATTCCAGCTGGGCCTGTTTGCACGGGGAATGAACCTTGCAACATTACCCCCCTTCCTTTACTCTTTATTTGTTCCTGCACTCCCCCACAGCCAATCATCTATGAGAAACTGTTTAAGATGCTCCCACCACTTCCACTAGTCACCTAAATCTGAAAACGGTAAATCCAGATTGGTGGGAAGTGAAATTTTATTTTGGAAATGAGATGCAAACCCTATCTATTTAAGATAGAGTGCCCTATGGTAAAAGACAAGTCTTCTGTTCATTTTAGTGTGTCCTCTGTGTTAAAATAAGGCGTCTTCTTCTTGCCTGACACTCACCCTGGCCCACAGCCGTCCTCTATGGTTTGAACTATTTGGGGCAGTGTGGAAATCAATTAACCACATACTGAGCCAGCTACATGAGAATCCAGATTCCTTTTTTGCAGAGGTAGGTATTTGAGAGATGGATGGTGGGAGATTGAGACAATATACTAGGCCTAAGGCAGGACTCAGTCCTTGCCCCTATGGCTGCTTGATCTAACCAGTCGATGATCCAACCTTGACAGCAATCCTACTTCTCTGGGAATTAATCCTTGAGCCCCACCAAGGATTTGGAGACCTACTCTCATCAGCTAGAAGGAAAAGATAGCCATGGAAAGAATGCCGGCTTTAGAGCCGGAATGACCTGGCTTTAAGTTTGGGCAATTTGGGGCAATTTTCTTTACCACTAACCTTTAGTTTTACATCTGTGATATGGGCATAGCAATTCCTCCCATCGAAGGCTATTACAGGGATAAGTCATAATATATGTAAAGTTCTTGGCACATAGTTGGTACACAACAATGTTAGTTGCTGTTGGTGTGGTTATTTCATGGTTCTTCATGGTGCAGGTGTTAAATTTTGTTTTCAGTAGCTTAGATTGAAGGAAGTCCTTGGCCTTGATAGTGCTCATCATTTTATTTGTACTTGAATGAAATAAAACTCTCTCATAGAATTTAGATGTCGAAATGAAATAAAATTGCACAGAAAACCTCAGTTATCCAGAGCACAGAGGAATGAGTCATTTTGAATCATTACATTTTCCAGATAGTTTGGGGTTTACTTCTTTAAGTGTCTGAGATATTTTTTAATCACCTCAGATATATGTTATATTTCCCCAGACTCTTTAAAACGGGGGATGAGAAGTAAAACTCTAATCTCTTCCTAAGCCATTACTTCTAATCCATGAGATTGTACAAATGTTAGAATTATATGCAGTCTAAGTAAATGACTTGAAACGAAGGTCTACATTATTGTCTATGGTATTGTCTATGGGTGAAGCCCTGAGCTTTCATTCATTTTTTTTTTAATATCTATTTTGGTTGCCCGGAAGTCTTGTTGCTTTTTTAAATTCTTGACTATGCTTTAGTTAGTTGATGGTTGGAAATCTGAGTTCTGGCCAGGAAAGATGCTATTTCAGTGTAGAAGTCTCATGCTGGCCTTTCATCCATAAATTGGCAGCACCTGACATAAATGCCAGGTTGTAGCTTGGTGTTGCCAAACCACTCCTGCCTGCTCCCCTCTCTCCAGGCATGCCTGGGAGAAACCACACTAGTACACAGGGTGAGAATGAGTAACCCATTTGACAGGTTGGACAAATCACAATTTGTAAAAATACAAGAACATTTCCTTTAGGCATGTATTTGGTAGGAATACATTTTTAAACCAGGAAATAAAATATCTGCAGCTATACCTAATCACTTAAACACTTTCTATCACTAAATGTTTCAATTTGAGGCTAAAATTTCAGAAAGTATAGCTTGCATGCACTGAACTGTTTGTAATGATGCACCTTTGAGCAAATTTTGTTCTTCAGTAAGTTTTCTGTAGCTGTTTTGGTCAATTAACTTTAAAAGTTTGTTTCAGAGTGAGTCTTAATATTATTCATTTATTTGCTTTATATCGTCACTTAAATGTGTGAGTTGCATTATGAATGTTTTATCACAAAATTAGTTTTATAATATTCAGCTGCCTGCTAGTATGCCAACTCTGAATAGAAATGATGGATAGATAGATAGATGATAGATAAAATGCATTTTCCATCAAAGATTGTTTTTTGCATCTGGTGTTGCCAAATTCTCCATATGAAAACTTAGTCTTTTGGGTTTTTCCAAAGCATTCCAATGCTTGACATAATGTGGACAATGATATGTTTCACTTTTCGTCTGAATATTTTGTCACTTCCTTGAGTATATGATAAATACCCAAAACAAATTGTAGTGGCTGATATAATAATTCTCATAAATCTCAACAATGTGAATTCCCCTTCAAAAGAGACTTGCAATCCCCATGCAGTGGAATCAGTTTCCTTAGAAAATATCGGCATTCTACTTTGCCCATTAACTAAATTACAGCTTCTAGAAGAAGGCTCCTAGTCTTTGAATGCATACTGAAGCACTCACTAAGATAATTAAATGGAGAGGAAAAGGGCCATTCAGAAAAAAATGAGCAACAAGGGAGGATCTCAAGAAGGAACACCCTAATGGGTGACCAAAATGGATCTTTATGTAACTTCACTTTCCCAAACCTTGTATGCAGCATTTTACATTTGAAAAAAAATACTGAGAGCCTTTTGGCAAATAATTGGTTCATGGTGGTAAGTAAACAAATTGCAATGCTGATTATGGACTGAGAAGGAAGTGAACAGACTTGAGTAAATATAAAATAAAGGGTTACCCTTGTGTGAAGAATCTATCCTCGCAAGAAGCTGAACAAGGATTTCTTGTGCTCTAGCACAATAGTCTTTCCTGTCCATTTCTCCCCTCTTCAGTTAAGAGCTTAAACTTTTATTTTGATTACAACGTCAAAATCAGATTCACCAAAAATGCATTTCATAAATGCTTCCTTTAAGTAGCTGTTTATATTTCATGCCTCATATTATGTAGGTTGTGAAATCAAAGCTACAACATGCCTGTTTTATTCTAGACTAAACGTAAGATAAAATACTTTGAAATTAAAATAAAAACATTGATTAAATTATCCCAAAATTATCTCATTAGTAATCCTCGCTCAGTATAATTAGAGAATCTTTCCCCATGTACAAATTTATTCACTATTTGTTTCAAGAAGCTCATAATTCACCTTTTAAGTAGTATAGCAAACTTAATTAAAACCATTCATTCAATTATTTTAAATTTATCTTGTATGTAACTTCATATTCGTATTCATGAATATGGAATTCTCAATAATTTACTTTGGTCAGCTATACAGACATTTAAAAACTATTGTTTGTTCAAATAAAACTGGATATGAAGCCCTGATCATTTAAAAATAAATTTGATATTGTTCAAAAATCAGTCACACTGCTATATTTGGTATGTGTTAAATTGAAGTCTTTTAGGTGATTCTTAGATATTTATATTGTTTGGTTCTTATTATGATGCACAATGTGTTCTAACTGTGGCTTCTCCACTGAAGTGGCCCTAAAAGAAATCTAGAGGTGAAGCCCATCACAGCCAAGGTACCAGCATGTACCCTACTGTTAACTGAGCTGTGAGCCCCTCAGGGTCTTACCGACTTCTTATATTTGTGTCCAGGAAACTCCCACAGAGCCTCGAAACATGGTCATGATGATGATGATGATGGTTTCTGAACTGAGGGACTGAGGAGTGCATTAGAAAGTAGAGCCTACACGTTATTTTCCCCTTTCTCTGAAATTTTGCTGGTGATTGTGAACAACTATCTAATCTTATTACCAGTTTTTACCACTTTCAGAGTAGATACGTCACCACCTCTAATCTTTCTCACATGTGTTAGGAGAACGCAAGAACACTTACATACATCTTATCAGCGGTAAAACACAAAGGAAAGAGGCTGTATCAATTGCAAAGTGGCTGAGAAAGAAAATAGTCAATATACTAAAATGTATTGCGACAGGCTGCCATAGCATTGGTTAGGAGCCAGACATTTTAACATATGTTTTTAGTCCTCATTACCCATCAAAAAGGATAATATTATTTCTAGAGAAAAGATTATATTGTTACAAATGAGACAGGTGAGGCTAAAAGGGAGGCTAAAGAAACTGCCAAATTCACACAGTCAGCAAGTGATACAACCAAGAAATTTCAATTTTGGACTCTCCCACAATCTAGTGAGAAAAATTATCATTAATTATATATTCTCACAAATATTTAATTAAAAATTATGATGAATATTATATGTATTTATGAATACTATTAGAGATATATAAATATCATACAGACAAAATATATCAGGGAATGGGTAACCTGGCACTTAGGCTGATGTCTGAAGGATGAGCATGCATTTCTCCAGAGAAAGAGAGGAAGAACTTCAAAAGTTATCTCTCACCCTACAAAGAATACCACATTTTGTCCTTTTGAGAACTTCTAAAGGCAATGGAAAGAATGCCACTTTCCACTATAGGAATTTCCTATGATGTTTTGACAGCTGGAACAATGGAAGCATCATGTCCAGGAACATCATTTTTTAACTTCATGAGGCCAAGAATCAGGAAGCATTGAATAAGGGCCATCATGCTTGATTCAAGATAGCTCGAGTCAAAAACTTACTATGCCAGGTCCAGTCAATAGACAAGGTTTGACCTGAGAGGGCAACTCTCCTTATCACACCTGTTTGTTCTTTGCTTCCAAATCTATTTAGTAACTTTCCAGAGACAATTCTTCCTGTTTATTAGCAGAGACTCTTCCTTATAAACTCTTTCTTTCTTTTTGATTTAGACTGAAATAATATTATTACTATCAGGAAATTGTTCAAGCCTTTAACATTTCTCAACTCCTTATTATTCAGATTCTAATATTCAGATCCTTTTCATCATCAGAGTGAAAGTTCAGCCTATGGCCAATATTGATTATCAGTGTCAAACTATCTTTGAGGGGAAAAAAAGATACAATGGAATCCCATGTTAAGATTTTCACTAGCACAACAGTCACAACTCAGATGCCTATAGCAGTCAGGAGGCTAATTCAATGAAAAAATATGTCTTTTAGGGACTGGGGACCACAGAGTCACTGTCCTATCTAAAGGAGGTAGCCAGGATTCATGACAGGCATATTCTATGCAGGAATTTTATCCAGTGTCACAAGAACAACATTTTAGTTGTTATTGTTGTTGTTGTTGTTGTTGTTGTTATTGTTGAAGACAGCAACTCAGATTCTTAGATAGTATCTCCATAATGTTAATGTTGGCATTTAATTTGTTGTAATACCATGCAATCTTAAACACCTGGGAGCTAAGACTTGATAACCTTGATTTTAGCCCACAGGGTCTTAAACCTTAGGAATTCAATACACTCTCAGTGAGCACCTTCTCCATGCTAGGCACTGTGCAAAGTACCAAAGATATTAACGCAGATATAATCCAGCACCTGCCTTTGAGTTGTTCACATTCTGGTGACAGTAATGTGCGTGATGCAAATAGTTATTATCTAGTTGGAGAAAATGAAATAAATCATACAGTGCCATATGTATTTAATTATGAATTATGATGGGTGCTGTAAAAGAAAAATACGTAGCATAATTAGAGATCAGGAAAGGAGTAAGCTTACATTTAAGGTGACATCTAAAGGATGAGCACACATTTATCCAAAGGAAGACAAAGAGGAAGAATACTCTAAGCAGAGGAAGTGGTATCTGTAAGATGGAATTTGGCTTGTTGGGGAACTAAAAGGTGGCCCAAGAGAGTGATATATAGTAAACAAGAGGAAAAGTCACACACAATGAGAGTGTAGGGAGAAGTAGGGTGGTTCATATTAAGAATTTTGTGAAAGAAGAAGCTATCGTTAGGATTTTAAGCAGGAATATGGCAAAGTAAGACCTGGAGTTTCAAGGGATTATTCTGTATACAAGTTGGGAAATGGATTGGGAGGGTACTCTGGTACCAGAATCCCAGTGACCAGTTAATAGGCTAATTCTGGAGTCTAGTTTTATCCTAGGGTGATGGCATTAGAGACACAGAGACGAGTGCAAACTTGGGATATATATTTTTGGGGGTAGTAGGTCGCTGTTGGAGTACAAAATATGCACAGCTTAGAGGTATGGAGGGAGATGACACTGGATAGGTAGACTGGAAAAACTCATGAATGACTTCAGCCGCCATAATAACAAACTTGGACTTCATTCTATGGGTAAGGCAATGCTCTTGAAAGTTTTGCAGAATGAGTTAACCCTGTTGGATGTGTGTTGAGCAAATAGTAACCTGATTCACTCTCCAGTCAAGACTTTATGGTCCCACTGTAACTAGTCTTTTCCATATACCATCAGTGTAATCACCATCAATAAATTGTCAGCTTCCTAGAGCATTAAAATCCATCTTTGTTTCCTATCTGTAAGGCTGATATCATGACTATCATATTATTTCAAGTTTGGTTGTATTCTTTCCCATACATATAAAGATGATGCTCTGTCCTATGGAGATATGTCAGTTAATCTAGATATCTCTACCAACTCTTCTATCTCATGGCATCCATGCTCAGAACCTCATGTGGTATTGTAATGCATGTTGCTGCCGTGCCTGAATGCCTCATTGATGATGGATGCATGTGTCTTATTTCACACTCTTATCTGGAGAGCCCAAACATATGCTGATGCTGTGCAAGCTCACATGACTGTGAGTGGAATTGATTTTCCCGATGATGTGCAATTAGACAACAGTAGCTAACACTGTTGCAATATAAAATATTCTACATAGAAATTTAGCATCTCAGACTTTGACTTCTGGAAATGAGGGATCAGATTTACCCTTTTGCTTAACAACTAGACAGACAGACAGACAAAATATATGAAACAGCAGTTTTCAGATACTGAACAACAGACAATACAAGAGAATTCTCCATGGGAGAAAAATAACAAGTGAGGTGGGTCCTATGTGTACCCAAGCTCACGGCATGGAGAGGGTTTCAAGGGCATAGCATAATGAGGGCGAACCCAAGCAGAGCTCAATAGTCCTTTGAGTTACGAAAACAGAGTTTAGACCTTTGGTAGGCCAAAGTGGCTGGATTTGCAGGACAGAATCCTGAAGAGGATGATACAGACACAGAGAATGAGTTCTTGAGAATCTACGCAGAAGTCTTGTCAAGTCTTCAACTAAGTGCTGATCTGTACATGCATGTGAGGAAAATATTAAAAGTAAGGAAAATACCACCAGAAAGTAACAGGCAGAATAGTCCCTGGACCACACACATAAAAACAGTTTATGTTCCCATCATCAAACATGGAAAGACCTCCTAACAAATGGGCACTGAGTAGAGATAGAATCAACAGAAGGCACAGGAGTTGGATAAAAATAGTCTAGACTGCAGACTACTCAGAAGGTGACAAAGCCTTAAAAACAAGCCTTGAAAGTATCAAATCAATTCCATGTCTCTTAACTGTTTGCCAACATAAAATACTATTTACAAGAATGGAACAAAATCCAGCAAGCAACATGTAAAACTCACAATGCTAATAAAAATCAATAAGCATTAAAAGAAGCAGGAGAAGTACTACCCATAACCAAGAAAAAACTTAATCAATAGAAACAGGTCCAGAAATAAAAGAAATGATAGAACTGGCAGGCAAAGACATTAAGATGGCTGTTATAAATATTCTCCATATGCTCCAGAGCATGATGAGGAGAGAGATAGAAGACATAAAAATGCATAAATGGAAACTCTATAGCTGAATATAATAGCTGCAGTGGGAAGTACACCACCAGATGAGATTAACAGCCTTGTAGAAGAAAATATTAGAGAATATTATATATAGCAATAGAAACTATCCAAATGAATCACGAAGATAAAAAAGACTGAACAAAATTAACAAAGCCTCAGTAATCTATAGGACAATATCAAGTGATATCACATATGTGTAATTAGAATCCTAGAATGGGGAGGAACAGAAGAAATATTTGAAGAAATCGAGGCTGAAAAATTTCCAAATGTGATGACAGCCATAAAGCAACAAAGGCTTGACAAAACCAAAAAGAAAAATGAAGAAAACCATACCAAGGCACATAATAATCAGTTACTAAAGACCTGTGATAAAGAGAAAATGCGGTCAGAACAACAAAAACAAAAAGACACAGAAACAAAAATAAGAATGACAGCAGACGTCAGTAGAAACAATGCAAGCCAGAAGACAGTTAGGGATATCTTTAAAGTACTGGTGTGGAGTGGGGGAGGGCAATTTGTCCACTTAGTATTCTATGCCAAGCAAAAATATCTATTTAAAATGAAGAAAAAATAGACTGTCTTAAGCATAGAAATAAGAAATAATTTCTCACTAGCAGGCCAGAAAAACATGTTAAAGGAAGTCTTTTAGTCAGAAAAAAAATGATATTAAGGGCGCCTGGGTGGCTCAGTTGGTTAAGCGACTGCCTTTGGCTCAGGTCATGATCCTGGAGTCCCAGGATCGAGTCCCGCATTGGGCTCCCTGCTCGGCAGGGAGTCTGCTTCTCCCTCTGACCCTATCCCCTCTCATGGGCTCTCTCTCTCTCTCAATCTCTCGCTCAAATAAATAAATAAAATCTTTCAAAAAATGATATTAAAAGGATATTTGGATCCACAAGGAATAAAAAGCTTCAGAAATGGGTAATATAGAGAAAATTTGTCCTCATTTTTAATCTGTTGAAAAGATAATCATCTCAATTTAAATAAATAATATTTAATGCAATTAAATACAATTTATTACAGGGTATAGTATATATGCAGAAGTAAAGTGTATGCATACTAAACAATAGCACAAAGGCTAGGAGGGAGGAAATGGGAATATACTATTGCAAGTGTCTTATAAGCAAAATGGTATAATATTATTTGAAGGTAGACTCTTAAAGTCCTATCTTGTAAACTGAAGGGCACCACTAATAAAACAAAGCAAGGTTAATAAAATAATAGTGGAGATAAAAAGAAATATTCAATTAATCTAAAAGAAAGCAAGAAAAAGAAAAAGGAATAAAGACCAGATGGATAAACAGAAAATAAGAGCAAGATGGTAGATTTAAACTCAACCATATCAATAATTATATTATAAGCAAATGGGAAGAACAGTACAACTGAGAGACAGGTTCTAAGACTGGATAAAAAGAAATACCTTACTATATGCTGAATTTGAGAAATCCACTTTAAAGACAAAAACAGGAAAAAGTAAAAGATGGAAAAAGATATACCATACCAACTAACACTAACAAACACAAGAGGGTATATAATGTATTATTCCACTTATATGACCTTAGAGGCAAGAGGAATATAGTGACAGAAAGCACGTCAGTAGCTGCTGGGCCAAGAAGGTAGGGGAATGTACTGACTGGAAATGGCACAAGGCAACTTCTCAGAGTGATAAAACTGTTCTGTAGCTACACAACTGTACACATCTGTCAAAATTCAGCAAACATTATACTTAAAATTGGTGGATTTTATTGTATGCAATTTCAGTAAAGATGACGAAAGGAAGAGAGGGAGGGAAGCAGAAAAAGAGAGAGGAAGGAAAAAAGGAAGGGAGGAAGAAAGAGAAGAAAAGGAACAGGAAAGGAGAATGGGTGGAAAGAAATGAATCATTTGTTTTCATAAAGCACAATCACTTCAGTAAGAATTGTTTGTATGAACCCTTCACCCCATCGTGTAAAACATTTGATCCCTTTTTTCTGATCCTGATTGTCTGCCTGTGTCTCCACTCTGATGGTCTCCCCTTCGATGTCAAGTTTATCAAGCTGTTGTACCAAACAAAGGTAAATGTATCCCAAGAGAAATTCCTGCACCAGCTGATGATAGTGAAACTCACCTAATTAAATGAGGCATGGCTCACACATTTGGCTGTCCATAACAGGGACCTCCCCTTCCTGACCTCACTTGCTCCATCTCTAACCACATCTTCTTTTTGTTGTTGAAATTCCACCCAAGACTCTGCACTTCTTTTAATCAACAGCATCTCAGTTCCCTCTCTTCAATGAGAAAGACCAACTTGTACATCCTCCTCTCCCACCAGTCAGGCCCGGAGTACATATGGAGGGGTTAATGGTGGGTCTTCGGATACACAAAGGGCAGGAGTAAGACATCTAAACTTCAGATGGTAGACACATTTCATAATCACAACAGCAACCAGACGGCGTAGAGGAGCTGGACCCCAAGGCTCTTGGGACAATTGGGATGTTCAGAAGGAGAAGGTATGATAAAGCAATAAAATAGGGCTGAGAGTGGCAGAGGTGGGGAAGAAGATATGAAATACAGAAGAAAAACAAAACAACATAGAAACAGCTCTCAGTGTACCCACATCCCATGCTAACAGGCAGTTAAATGGACGATATCTTGTCAAGCACTACAGAGAAAATAGAAACAAAACCCATTCTCTTATCCTGAGGTGATTTACTGATCAAAGGTGATCCAGCTCTCTGATTATATTTAAATAACAATCCTTTAGGTAGCCTGGAAAATTAACTTTCTAAACCTTCATGAATATATTAGTATCTCCCTTATTCACTTCAGATCACCATAGAACAAAGCCCTTACAATTGCATAGACACAGAAGTGGGTATATGGGAATCTTTCCAGATAACGAAGGTTCACTTAGAAAGGCGTATACAGCTCTGTAGAGATCTTGTGTTCCCCCAGATCTGAAGATGATGAAAAAGTTGTCCTCAGTGACTGTCCAGATGTTTTCATGACTCTTCTTCTCCAGGTGCTTCTTACTCTGACCATACATTCCCTGTAGAGAAGATGGATGATGCCGTAGCTCCAGGCCAGGAATATACCTATGAGTGGAAGATCAGTGAGGACAGCGGGCCCACACACAGTGACCCTCCATGCCTTACACACATCTATTACTCCTATGAAAATTTGATACAGGACTTCAACTCTGGGCTAATTGGACCTCTGCTTATTTGTAAGAAAGGTAAGAAAAAAAAAGAAAAAAAAAGAGCAACAACTAAGATTGAAATGGTAAGATGTACTATAATGGAGTGAGGCTTGGGAGAATCTTGGAAGCTTTTTGTAAATCAAACAAAGGGAGAAGCACAGAAACCAGATCCTTCCTTGACACTGGTATTGGAGGGTTAGAATCTTCCTGTTTCTTTGAATCCTTCCTTTGTCTCAGTCCTGGGAGACTCTCCCAAGTAAATCCCTGTCTGGGAGTATGTTCTGATACCAGGCCCATATGATCTATAACATTTACCTCAAGGCCAAGTCTTTTTGAAAGTATACAGCAGCCTATACATTGCTGAGCGTACTTGGAAAGAACTTTGACTAACATAATTGAGGTTTAGGTTGGTAATATGGTATACAAACATTCAAAACTCCAGCTTTCTTTCTTATAAACAAGCTGGACGCTTTAGGTGGCCGATTTTAAACATTCAATTGATTTTATAAAAAAAAGTCATTGGCTGGGCTTAGGAGCAAGCATGAATTTTCATTTTACCCCCAAATAATTCAACTCATCTTTCATTAAAACAATAAAGAATCACAATAAACTACACTGTGGGAAATAATATGATAGATTCAGCCTCTGTCTATACATACACACATACAGTCATAACTCACTTATTCAGTACACAAATACACATTTTCATTGCCTGGTATAAAAGATACTGTGATGGCACTGAAAAATTTTCAAATTTATAAAAAGCTCTTATTTCATTTTACTTTGATTTACTGTCAGCTGCCTTTCTCAGCTGTGAGAATGGATTAATCTTGACCTCAACAAATTCTCAAATGCCTCATTACATGTACAAGCAAGATGGCTTTAAGAAACTTGGAGTGTACTTTGTCAACTGAGCTAAAGTACCTCTTTATTGGCCTGTTGACACTAGAGGAAATGAGTATTTTCACTAAAGCCTTGACAGTCACCAGATGTTTTTTCTTTGTGCCTGATCAAGTTTAGCTTTAATCCTCATTCCTCTAGGCTATGAGGTGTCAGAGAAAATACTTACTGTGGCACCAGGATTTTAATAAGCCCCCGATCATTATTACTGGATAAAGATGCTATTTTTTTTAAGATTTTAATTATTTATTTGACAGAGAGAGACACAGCAAGAGAGGGAACACAAGCAGGGGGAGTGGGAGAGGGAGAAGCAGGCTTCCTGTGGAGCAGGGAGCCCGACAGGGGGCTCGATCCCAGGAGCCTAGGATCATGCCCTGAGCCGAAGGCAGACGCTTAACGACTGAGCCACCCAGGCACCCCAAAGATGTTACTTTTTAAAGATTTATTTATTGGGGCGCCTGGGTGGCTCAGTCAGTTAAGCATCTGCCTCCGGCTCAGGGCGTGATCCCAGGGTCCTGGAATCGAGCCCCACATCAGACTCCCTGCTCAGCGGGGAGCCTGCTTCTCCCTCTCCCACTCCCCCTGCCTGTGTTCTCTCTCTGTGTCTGTCAAATAAATAAATAAAATCTTTAAAATAAATAAGTAAAGATGTATAAATAAATAAATAAAGATTTATTTATTTATTTCAGAGAGCGAGAGTGTGCAAGTTGGGGGAGGGGCAGAGAGAGAGAGAGAATCTCAAGCAGACTCCATGCTGAGTGTGGAGCCCGATGCGGGGCTCGATTGCAGGACCCTGAGATCACGACCTGAGCTGAAGTCAAGAGTCAGCTGCTTAACTGACTGAGTCACCCAGGGACCCCAAGATGCTATTTTTTAAAATAAGAACTTCTTAAGGTTATCATTATAATTGACTGCTTGCCTTAATTTTTTTTTTTTTTTTTTTGCTATCTAGGAATACCTAGTGAGAATCTTCTGTCTGGGATGCTATTAAAAAGTACGTCTTTTCTTTCATAGGCACTCTTACTGAGGATGGGATTCAGAAGATGTTTGACAAACAACATGTGCTGATGTTTGCTGTGTTTGATGAAAGCAAGAGCGGGAGCCAGTCATCATCTTTAATGTACACAGTCAATGGCTATGTGAATGGGACAATGCCAGGTGACTCATGGGCTGCACGCTATCCACCACAGCAGAATCATCAGTGCCTTTGGTCCCATTCCTTTCCTCAAAGCCATATGGAAGTTGACCAAACTCATGCTATTTTTCAACTCCTAATCAAAAAGATAATGTTATCCACCTCAGTGGTTGTCAAGATTCCATCATCTGTTTTTTGGTTGTTTTTTTTTATATTAATACTATTTTATTTAACCCAATATATCCAAAATGTTATCATTTTAACACGGGATCAATATAAACAATTATTAGTGAGATAGTTTACATTCTTTCTCTTTATAGTAAATCTCTGAAATTCAGCACACCTTTTACCCTGATAGCACACCTCATTCCATGTTCAATAAGTGACAACCATCTTGGACGTGCAGCTCTAGACTTTGAACTAACGGTGTCATAAAGGGTTAAAACCGCCCCCCAGGGGGGTGACTTAGGTATTTCAAGGGTCAGATACATAGATGGTACATGTGCACAAATGCTGCCATACTTGGACTCTTGATTCATGAGAAGCCTTGAGAAGAGATCCAAGAAAGCATTTCTAGAACATTCTTCAGAAGAGTGTAATGTTATCATTTGCCAAATTCGTGGCTGTTCACTTGTCAAAATATTTTTTTGAGAAAAGATGCATATATGGAGAATTTTTTTCTTTCTTTTTTTAAATTTTTATTTGAATTCAATTAACATATAATGTATTATTGATTTCAGAGGTAGGGGTCAGTGATTCATCAGTCTTCTATAGAGAAAGAATGTGCAGCTTAATATACTGGATGTAGGGATCCAAGCAGGTTTCACCTTGCCCTTGTGCCTCCAGGAAGATCTCCAAGACACTAGCTCACTTCCTTCAGTGGGTTCTGTGGTCCCTGCTGCATGGTGACCATGCCTTCTTCCACAGAGGAAGCCCTACGAAATACAAATTCAAGGTCAATCCCTAGCAGGAAGGATCAACAGAAAGAATTCAAGGAAGACACTTACAGTGAAGATGAATAGATTAGGAGAAATACCCCACATGCAAAAACACTATGAGCATTCCAAAAGGTGATGGGTTAATAATATCCAATGGCATGTAGGATGTTCTCTCTTTCCATTTGCATGGAGACTATTGTGGAAAAGCAAAATCATAGCAACTATTAAGAGAAAAAAAAAAACAATAAATCCGACTCCCATCCAGACTTCTTCCATCTCTGGTAGAAATGACTTAGAACCAAAGATCCTGAGGAAAAAGAATGGAAAAATGAAAACATTATTTTATTAAATAATTCCATACATCAAAACACTAAGCTTCTCAGAGGTCATTCTCTGTATCTAAAAATCACAAGTGGCTTTACTTACTAAAAACAAAACTTGTCAAAAGTTGAGATCTGGACATGATTTTTAAATTGTATTCTATTTCATTTGGCTCTATCTTCCCACCTGGGTTATTACAGATGTACTCGGATGACTCTGGTTTTGATTCAGAGTTCCAAAACTTAGTCAATTGACCTCTGTCTTAGGAGATCTGAGTTCAAGCCTTGTTCATATCTCCAGCTTAGTGTGGTCCTTGGAAGTTTATTGTCTCAATGTGCCTATTTACAAAAATGGATTAACCATTTATCCTGGTGCAGAGGGTGTTTAGGAATTTTTTTACATATAAAATAGCCTTGCCACTGCTATAATCCTTAAAAGGGAGCGGTTAAAGAGACATTGTATCTGTGTTCTGGCAAGTGAATCATTTCTGTAAATTTATAGAAGGCAAACAAAAGCAATTCATATGCAAAACGTTAATAACTTGGTCAGTGCATAGAGTCCATGAATTTAAAGTCAAAAAAGAGTACCTGGGGCTTAAGAGAGGCAGGATAGGGGGCTGTCATCAATAGAAACAGAAAAGTTAATGCTGTACAATTGTCTTATGGAGCAGGGTAAATTAAATAAACATGATAAATGCTAATACAGATATATTAAATGCTTAATTCAGCATAAGCATTTCTTCGGGGTAAATACTTTCATCAAAACCTCCTACCTTCTAGGTTCTTGTTCACAGGTTCTAGCTTCTTGTTCTCACCGATGATCTAGGAATCCCTGCCAGGTTACAAGGGTCTCCTAAAAAATACAAGCCTCTCAACCTCTCTGTGGGTAAGGGACTTGTTCTCAGCCCCATAATTGTAGTATCTAGTGATTATGGATCTGAAATTTAAAACCCAAACCAAGGATGGAAGCCAGGGTTTGAATCTCCCGCAGGGCAAATTAGCATTTTCCCAGTTACTGTGAGCACAGAGGAGGAAAACTCAGCTTTTATTCTGTTTTCATTACTTCATCCATGAAAGGCTCCTAGTGGCCTAGCATAATGAACACTTGCCCGTTGCATTTAAGGAGAGCCTATATCCCACAGAGTAATTCATTGCCTCATCATTTAAACAATCAACAAGGGGTTAAAGAAGCAATAAAAAATTCTTAAAGCATCTTCACATCTTTCCGTTAGGCAGAGCTTTGACATCTATCCAGCTGAGAGGATTAGACCCCTGAATTCAGCCTTATTAGAGACTCTGGTGACTCCTTCCAGCTGAGCCCAAAATGATTCCAGAGTGACCAACTGCCCAGGCTTTCATATGGCTTTCCCAGTTTTAACACTGAAAGTCCTGCCTCCTGAGAAACTCCTCAGTCCCTGGTAGACCAGGATGGTTGGTGACCTACTTGGTTCCCTCCTTGGCCTAACCCCTTAGCAATCCTTGTGTTTCTGAACTAACTTTCCTCATCTTTGGGCTCTATTCTTACCTCTAGAGCACCACTCATTGCAATGAGTTGTGACTACTTGTTTGCCCATCACTCAGACATCTGCTTTGCTAGGGCAGGAACCACAGTTGGGGTGTCTCTACACCAGAAACAATGCTTGATGCACAGCAGGTGCTCAGTACATATCTGGTGAGTGAATTTTTTATTACAGAGTGCTGACTGCCTGTTTCACTTCCTATCTCTCTCTCTCAGATATCACAGTTTGTGCCCATGACCACATTAGCTGGCATCTGATCGGAATGAGCTCTGGGCCAGAATTGTTCTCCATTCATTTCAATGGCCAGGTCTTGGAGCAGAATCATCATAAGATCTCAGCTATCACCCTTGTCAGTGCAACATCCACTACTGCAAACATGACTATGAGCCCACAGGGAAAGTGGATCATATCTTCTCTCATCCCAAAACATTTTCAAGGTAAGAAATTCTTCCAATAGTTTTGCTTATGAATACAGGATCTTTTCTTCCCAAGCACTAATTCCCTCATTCTCCTTTACACTTTCAAGCCACACATGCTCCAGACATACATGCCTTAGTCCTGAGAACAGAATTTCGTTTTTCTGCCCTTAGACTTATAACACATTAGTTGGGATAGAGGAAGTGGAGAAATTGACAAAGTTGTTTTTTTTTAAATGAAGCAAAAGCTGGAAAAAGGTCTACTTCCTCAAAAGGAGAAATAAGGAAGGAAGTAAATGCATATATAGAGATATTCTTCTTTGGGCTACTTAGTATTCAGCCAAAGAAAAAAACCTAAGTGCTAGAACAAATTAAACATCTGCAAATTTATGGAAGCACTAAGTTATAGAAAGCGCAAAAGATTTAACATGAAAAGATTATCTTTTATAACAAGATGAACACAAAGCCTGGCACAAAGAGGAACCCAGTGAATGAAGCTGAATAGAAAAAGCATAGTATTTAACTAGCTAAGGAGTGAACTTTATTTTTTTTAAGATTTTATTTATTCATTTGCGAGAGAGACAGAGAGAGAACAAGCAGGGGGAGAGGCAGAGGGAGAGGGAGAAGCAGACTCCTTGCTGAGCAAGGAGCCCGATGCGGGACTTGATCCCAGGACCCTGGGATCATGACCTGAGCCGAAGGCAGAGGCTTAACCATCTGAGCCACCCAGGCACCCGAACTTTAAAGAATATCGATAAGTTTTGGTAGGAAAAAAAAGTCAACCCCGGTTGTTATGTGGTATCATATAAACAAAATAACTAATTGTTCTATTATACATTGTTGCTGTAAAATTGTTGGGAATACCCCTGAAACAAATAATACATTATATGTTAATAAATAAATAAATAAATAAATAAATAAATAAATAAATAAAAATAAAAATAAAACTGTTGGAAAGAGCGTCTGTGTAAATAGAGACCAAAATGGAAGTAAATGATATCACTATAGGAAATTATTTTCTTAGAAAACAATGTATATAAAAGCCAGGCACATAAGAAAGAGACATCTTGAATAGACCATTTTGTTTCCTGTTCACACTGAGCAACCAAAATTATATTTGAAATCATGAAATTGTCACAATACCCTTGGAAGATAGAGTCCCCAGTAATAATAAAACAACAACAAAACTAACATTGACATTAAGTACTATGTATATTAACTTACTTAATTTTTAACAATTTTATATAGTATGTACTATTATTATCTCCATTTTACAAGTAAAGGGACAGATAACAGCAGAAATGAGAAATCAACAAGACTTAAGTCATAAGATTTTAAGGATCTGGAAATTACATTTTTTCCCCTCTGAAAGAAACAAAGGAAATCTTTTCATGTTTTTTCCCTAACCCATCCTCTCTTTCCTTTGCTTTTAATTCTCACCCTTTCTCTATGACACTAAAAGAGCTGCAGACCAAAATGTTCAGAAGTTTCCTGAGCAGTATGTTTACTGTTATTATTTAAACCTTCCACAAATTTATTTAAAAGATAGGCATTTTGATCAGCTGTAATTTCTTCTCTCAAATTCTTTCATTGCATTTGCATTCTAATTCAGCTGGGATGCAGGCTTACATAGACATTAAAAACTGTCCAAAGAAAACCAGGAATCCTAAGAAACTAACTCGTGATCAGAGGCGGCACATGAAGAGGTGGGAATACTTCATTGCTGCAGAGGAAGTCATTTGGGACTATGCACCAATAATACCTGCAAATATGGACAAGTGAGTTTTGGGGTTCTTACCACTATGTGAAGGTTCAGGGGTCTTAGATGCATGGGGTGAAATGCCATCAGTTGACAGCTCTCAAGGGTATACATGTATTGGGTTCAGGTCTTGTCCAAATCAATCTGGAATTACTCTAAACTCACCATGGGAACTCAGCAGCATAAGAGGAGGAGTAGTAGTAGTATTAGTAGTAGTAATAGTAGTCGTAGCAGTAGTAGTAGTAGTAGTAGTAGTAATAGTAGTCGTAGCAGTAGTAGTAGTAGTAGTAGTAGTAGCAGCAGCAATAATATTACTAGTAATAGCAGCTACCACTTGTTGGATGCTTGTTATTGCTAAGCACTGTGTGAAACATTTCCTATGAGTTTTACTTTAACTCTCCACATTAGAAACAGCTTTTATTTATTTTGTAGACTAGAAAAGATGTCAGAGAGAGTAAGAAATTTGGAAATTCAAATAACTCCTAACACTTGAAAAATACTCAAGCTCACTCACAATAAGAGAAGTGCAAATTAAACTCCGCTGAGATATTATTTTCCACCTCGCAGACTCGCAAGTCCAGATGACATGATCTGTTGGCAAGGCTGTAGGAAACAAGCACTATCATACATTATTGGTGAAAGAGTAATTTGATACAGCCATTCAAGAGCATGCTTTGACAATATGCATCACAATTATAAATGCATATATCCTCTGACCCAGCAATCTTACTTCAGTAATTTACTATATAGATATACCTGTTCACATATGAAATGATGTTATGTACTGGATATCCACTGCTGCACTGTGAGTAGTAGCAAAGATTTGGAAACAACACAAAATGTCCATCAATAGGAAATGAGTTTAATAAATTATGGCACATCCATGTGATGGAATACTATACATCTGTTTTCAAAAGAGGATGTAAACACTCTCTATGTACTAGTATAAAAAGTTCTCCAAGATATGTTGTGAGATTGAGAAGTCAAGGAAGGAAAAAATGGCAGAATAGGAGGTCCCCTGCTCATATCCCTCCACAGCAATAGTAATTTGACAGCTATCCACAAACAAAAGTACTTCTGTGAGAGCTTTGGGATCCAGGTAGGAATTTGAGAAAGTCCAAGATCTTCCCAATGGAAACCAAGACCAAGGAGGGATATTTTGAGACGGCACATCAAGCTCAGGTGATAGATTCACTGACAGTGCTCCCAGCTACAAACTTAGTTATAGCCTTGTCCCATTATGGACTCAGCTACAGTCCCACTTGGCCTTGGTCTTGACACCAGCATCATTTGCCAAAGGACCTGGAAGAAGTCACACCTGTCCATGACCCTGGAGGGTGGCCTACAGACCCTGGCCTGAGTATGGATCTTAAAGTGGCCCTGTAACCAGTTCCAGCCCTGGAATAGTCCTGCCAACTCAGGGACTTTCAGGGAGTCATGCCCATCCATGCCCCAGAGGCTGGTCTGCAGACCTCAGTTCCTCCAAAGATCTTGAAGCATCATTGTAACCCAGCTCCAACTCTCCCAACTGTAGTCTTGCCCACCCAGGGACTACCCAGTGACCTGGTGGGAACCTTCTCAAGGACCAGATGGGAGCTATACCCATCAAAAAACCTAATAACAGCCCTGCCATTTACAGATTCAACTTTAGATCTTGAAATAAGCCACTAACCCAGCATTAGCTCTACTGACCAAGGTCCTAGAGGCAGTCGCATCTTCCCAGAGACCAGACAGGATCCATGCCCACCTGAGCCCCTGGCAAAAGGCCCACCAACCACAGATACTGCTACAGGCTCAAAAGCAGCCACATGAACTTGTTCCAACTTCACTCATCACAGAGGCAATCCCAGCAGCCCAGAGACTTGACAGGAGAAGGTCTTTACCTGACAAAATCACTCAGTAAAGACTGGAAGAGGGTGTTTGCTTCTTCAAATGTACATGAACACAAGGCTACATGAATCACAAAAAATCAGGCAAATATGACACCACCAAAGGAAACTAATAAAGCTCAAGTAACCAATGTGAAAGAAATAGCGATTTACAAATTGTCTGACAAAAAATTCAAAATAATCATCTTAAGGAAGCTCAGTGAGGTGCAAAAGGACAGATAGGCAACGAAATGAAATCAGGAAAACAATGCATGAATAAAATAAGTGTTAAGATATAAATAAAAACCACAAAAAATAACCAAACAGAGAAACTGGAACTGAAGGATATAATGACAGAACTAAAGAATTCAATAGAGAACTTCAATAGCAGACTTGATCATGCAGAAGAAAGATTCCACAAACTCAAAGATAAGTAATTTGAAATTATTCAGTTACAGAGACAAAAAAGGAAAAAAAAAGAATGGAAATGAGTGAAGAAAGCTTACAATACCTATATTCACCATCAAAAGGATTAATATATACATTATGAGAGTCCCAAAAGGAGAAGAAATGAACGGGCAGAATGCTTACATAAAGATAATGACTAAAATCTTCCTGAATCTTGGGTTATAGATATACGGATTCATGAAGCTCAAAGGACTCCAAGCAATATCTACCCAAAGATTATCCTGAGATACATGATAATCAAATTGTCAAAAGTCAAAGACAAAGAGAGAATCCTGAAAGTAGCAAGAGATAAGCAACTTGTCATATAAAAGGGGACCCCCATAAGACTATCCACAAATTTCTTAGAAGAAACCTTGTAGGCTAGGAGAGTGTGGGATGATATACTCAAGGTGCTGCAAGGAAAAAAAAAACCCTCTGCCAACAAAGAATAGTATACTGTACTCAGCAAAGCTTTTCTTCAGAAGTGAAGAGATTTCTTCAGAAGTGAAGAGACATTCCAAGACAAAGAAAAGCTGAGGGAGTTCAACATCACTAGGCATGCCTTATAAGAAATGCTAAAGAGAGTTCTTCAAGTTGAAATGAAAGGACACTAAGTAACAACATGAAAACAAAGTATAAAAGTTTCTGGTAAAGGTAAATATATAGTCAAATTCAGAATATTTTAATACTGTAATGGTGGTACATAATGACTTTTAACTCTAGTTAAAATTTTAAAAAAAACTTTAAAATAAAAGTCTAAAGACAAAAGTATTAAAATCACCAGGCTAAAATACTTTGTTAATGGATATACAATATAAAAAGATGTAAAGTGTAAAGTGTGACATCAACAGCACAAATTGGGAGGGAGTAGTAAGAGTGTAGAAATTTTTATGCAATTGAATTTAAGCTGTCATCACCTTAAAATAAACTGTTAGAACTATAAGATGTTTTATGTAAGCCCCATGGTATCCACAAGCAAAAACTTCTACCTCTAGTAGATACACAAAAGATAAAGGAATTAAAACCTGCAAATACAAAAAATCAACAAATCAGAAGGAAAATAGCAACAGAGGAAGAAAGGAGCAAAAGAACTACAAAAAAGTCAGAAAACAACAAAATAGCAATAGTAAGTCCTTACCTAGCAATGCTTATTCTAAATGTAAATGGATTAATTCTCCAATCAAAAGATAACAGAGTAGCCAGATGGATAAAAAACTAAGATCTAACAATGTACTGTCTACAAGAGACTCACTTTAGCTTTAAGGACACACATTGGTTAAAAGTAAAGGGATTAAAAGATTTTCCATGCAAATGGTAACCAAAGAACAGGAGTGGCTATACTTATAGAAGACAAAATAGACTTTAAGTCAAACTGTCATAAGAGACAAGGTCACTATATGATAAAGGGGTTAATTTATCAAAAGGCTATAACAATTATAAATATATATGCCCCTAACATTGAACCACCTAAATATATGAAGTAGATATTAACAGAACTGAGTGTAGAAATAGACAACAATACAATAATAGTGGGGGATTTAAATACCTCACTTTAAACAATAGATAAATCATCCAGACATAAAATCGTAAGGAAACTGAAATTGAATAACACTATAGACCAAGTGGACCTAATAGACATGTAAAGAACAATCCATCCAACAGCAGCAGAATATATATTCTTCTCAAGTGCACATGAAATATTCTCTAAGATACATCATATGTTAGGCCACAAAATAAGTCTTAACAAAATAATATCAAGTGTCTTTTCTGACCACAGTGGTATGAAACTAAAAATCATAACAGAACAAAAATTGGAAAATTCACAAATATTTGGAAATTAAACACACTTTCTAGAATGGTCAAAAAGAAATCTGATGGGAAATCAAAAAAATATCATGAGACAAGTGAAAATGGAAACACAACATACAAAAACTTTGGAATACAGCAAAAACAGTTATGAGAGAAGTTTATAGAAGTAAATGCATACATTAGAAAACAAAGAAAGTTCTGGGTGCCTGGGTGGCTCAGTTGGTTAGGCGACTACCTTTGGCTCAGGTCATGATCCTGGAGTCCCAGGATCGAGTCCCACATCGGGCTTCCTGCTCAGCGGGGAGTCTGCTTCTCCCTCTGACCCTCTTCCCTCTCGTGCTTTCTATCTCTCATTCTCTCTCTCTCTCAAATAAATAAATAAAATCTTAAAAAAAAAGAAAGAAAACAAAGAAAGTTCTAAAATAAACAACCTAACTTTATACCTCAGGGAGCTGGGGGGGCGGGGAATGAGCAAATTAAACCCAAAGTTAGCAGAAGGAATGAAATGAAGATTAGAGGAAAGATAAATGAGGTAGACATTGGAAAAACAATAGAAAAGATCAACATAACCAAGAGCTGGTTTTTTGAAAAGATAAACCAAACTGACAAACCTTTAGCTAAACTAACCAAGGGAAGAGAGGACTCAAATAGTTAAAATTGTAACTGAAAGAGGAGACACTACAATTGATACCACAGAAGTGCAAAGGATCCTGAGAGACTACTATAAATGATGATATGCCAACAGATTGTATAGTCTAGAATAAATGGACAATTTCCTAGAAATATACACCCTACCAAGACTGAATCATAAAGAAATAGAACATCCGAACAGACTAGTAACAAGTAAGAAGATTGAATCAGTAATCAAAAATCTCTGAACAAAGAAAAGCCCAAAATCACATGGCTTCACAGATGAATTATACCAAACATTTAAAGAAGAACTAACACTAATCTTCAAATTCTTCCAAAATATTGAAGAGGCGAGAACACTTCCAAACTTATTTTACAAGGCCAGCATTATCCTCATGCCAAAGCCAGATAAGGACAATACAAGAAAAGAAAATGATGGCTCAATATCCTTGTTGAACACAGATGCAAAAAGCCTCACCAAAATATTAGCAAACCAGATACACAGCACATTAAAATGATCATACACCATGGGGATCAAGTGAGATTATCCCTGGGATGCATGGATTTTTCACCATGCACAAATCAATAAGTGTGATCTACCACATCAACAAAATGAAGGATAAAAGTCATAATAACAACCCATTTGATGCAGAAGAAGCAATTGACAAAATTCAACATCTTTTCATGATAAAAACTCTCAACAAGTTAGGTATAGAAGAAATGTACCTCAACATAATAAAAGCCATATATGACAAACCCAAAGCTAACACATACTCATGAAAGCTGTTTCTCTAAGATCAGGAACAAGACAAGAGTGCCTACCATTTTTAATCAAGATAGTGCTAGAAATCCTAACCAGAGAAATCGGGCAAGAAAAAGAAATAAAAGATATCCAAATTGGTAAGGAAAATGTAAAATTATCTCTTTTTGCAGATGATATGATTTTACATATAGAAAACCCTTAACACTCCACCAAAAATCTATTAAAACTAATAAAAGAATGCAGTAAGTTGCAGGGTATGAAATCAACATATAAAAATTAGCTGCACTTATTTTTTTTAATATTGTATTTATTAGAGCAAGTGAGAGAGAGAGCATGAGCAGGGGGTGGGGCAGAGGGAGAGGGAGAAGCAGACTCCCTGCTGAGCAGGGCGCCTGATGTGGGGCTTGATCCCAGGACTCTGAGATCATGACCTGAGCTGAAGTCAGGTGCTTAACTGACCGAGCCACCCAGGTGCCCCTAGCTGTACTTATCAAACTAAAAACAATCTATCCAAAACAGAAATGAAGAAAACAATCCCATTTCAATAGAAATCAAAATAATAAAATGCTTAAGGAATAAATTTAACCAAAGAGGTGAAAGATCTATACACCAAAAACTGTAAGATATTGATGAAAGAAACTGAAGAAGAGACAACCAAATAGAAAGATGTTCTGTTAATGGATTGGAAGAATTAATTTTGTTCAACTGTTCATATTAATCAAAGCAATCTACAGATTCAATACAATCCCTATCAAAATTCCAGTGGCATTTTTCATGAAAATAGAAAAAACAATTCTAAAATTCATATGGAACCACAAAAGATTCAAAATAATCAAAACAATCTGGAACAAGAAGAGCAAAGCTGAAGGCATCACACTTTTTATTTCAAACTATATTACAAAGTTATAGCAATCAAACAGTATAATAATGGCATAAAAACAGACACTTAGACCAATGAAGACAGATAGAGAGCCCAGAAGTAAACACATACATATATAGTCAACTAATCTTTGACAAGAGCACTAAAAATACACAATGGGGAAAATATAGTCTGTTCAATAATTAATGTTGGAAAAACTGGATATCCACATGCAAAAGAATGAAATTGGACCATTAGCTCATAGTATACACAAAAATTAACTCAAAATAGATTAAATATTTAAATATAAGACCTGAAACCATAAAACTTCTAGGAGAAAAGGTAGGAAGAAAGCTCTTTGACATGGGTCTTCCCAGTGATTTTTTGGGATATGACACAAAAAGCACAGGCAACAAAAACAAAAATAAACAAGTGAGCCTACATCAAACTAAAACATTTCTGTACAGCAAAAGAAACAATAAAACGAAAAAGCAATCTATGAAATGAGAGAAAATATTTGCAAACCATATCTCTAATAAGGTGTTTAAACCTAAAATATATCAAAAAAACTCAATGGCAAAAATTAAAAAAAAAAAACACCTGACTTAAAAATGGGGAAAGGTGGGCCTGACTGGCTCAGTCAGTGGAGCATGGGACTCTTGATCTTGGTGTTGTGAGTTCAAACCCCATGTTGGGTGTAGAGATTACTTAAAAATAAAATCTTTAAAAAATAATAAAATAAATCTTAGAAAAATGAGCAAAGGACCTAAATTGAAATTTTTCCAAAGAAGATATATAAATGGCAAATAGATATATGAGAAGGTGTTCAACATCACTAGTCATTAGGGAAATACAAATCATATCCACAATGAGATTATGACCTCATACCTGTGAGGATGGTTATTACAAAAAAGAGGTAACCAGGGTTGGTGAGAGTATGAAGAAAATGGAACTCTGTACACTGTTGGCGAGAATATAAATTGGTACAGCCATTATGGAAAATAGTAAGAAGGCTCCTCCAAAAATTAAAAATAGGAGTACCATATGACCCAGCAATTCCACTTCTGAATATATATCCAAAGGAAATATCAAGGAAATATCAATATCAATGTCTTAAAGAGATATCTGCATTCCCATGTCCATTGAAGCATTATTCACAATAGCTAAGATATGGAAACAACCTGAGTGTCTGTTGATGGATGAATGGATAAAGAATATCACACACACACACACACACACACTGGAATATTACTGAGCCTTAAAAAAGAAGGAAAGAAGGAAAGCCTGCCATTTAAAACAATGTGGATGAGGGCGCCTGGGTGGCTCAGTTGGTTAAGCGACTGCCTTCGGCTCAGGTCATGATCCTGGAGTCCCGGGATCGAGTCCCACATCGGGCTCCCTGCTCAGCGGGGAGTCTGTTTCTCCCTCTGACCCTCTTCCCTCTTGTGCTATCTCTCATTCTCTCTCTCTCAAATAAATAAATAAATAAAATCTTAAAAAAAAAATAAAATAAAACAATGTGGATGAACCTGCAAGACATCATGCTAAGACTCATTCCAGACACAAAACAACAAATACTGCATGATCTCACTTATATGTGGACCTAATTAAGCAGTGTGGTGACTATAGTTAATATTTTATACTTGAAATTTGTTAAGACAGTAGATCTTAAGTGTTCTCACCACAAAAAAGAAAATAGTAACTAGGTGAGGTGATGGAAGTGTTAATTAGCTTAATTGTGGTAATCACATATATACATACATAAATCATCATGTTGTACTTCTCAAATATATACAATTTTTATTTGTCAAAATCACCTCAGTAAAGCTGGGAAAATGCAAAAAAAAAGTCAAGGTGACTTTTGTTAAAAGAATGAGAGTATAAGAATATTTATATTTTCAAGTTATATTTGCATACTTATGCATAAATATGCTCTGGAATTATACATGTGAAATTAATGCAAGTGAATATGTAGAAAATATTTAGAAAATGCAGGGAAGGTCAGGGAGGTGGGGTTGACGGGGAAAAAAGTGTGAGTGAGAGCTCTCTATTGTAATCAAAATCATTTGAATGTATTTGCTATTCAAAAAATTTTGAGAAAAAGAGCTAAAAAGGAACTTGCTCAAGAGTATATAATAATAACTGATGGAACTGAGATAAGATTCCAGGATTCTGGCAATAGTGTGTGCTTTTTATTGTGCAAAATAAATGCAGAAAATGAGTAAATTCTGTCATGGAACTTCTGTTTTTGCAAACTAAGGCAATAAAGAGGACCAAGAGGAAAAGTGGTTCTTGCTGCTGCCCCAACTCTCGTATCGAGGTAGCTACAGAAGATGGGTAGAGGGGGTTGCTTTTTAGTTGGCACTAGGATTGGGTAGATGGTTGGAGGGTAAGCCCAACAGCACAGAACTATGACTAATAAAGATAGTCAAAGCTTCCTAGTGTGGGAACATAACTTTTAGAGATTGAGAAACACCTGGGAAGTCAATAAAGTTACCATAAATTAAGTGATAACAAAGGCTTGAGAAAAAACTCACAGTATGTCCTCTCCTTTCTTTTGGATAGACATTTTCCCAGAGATATCTAAGATCTAATCTAGTGACCAGAGTGACAGGAAGTTCTAAGTAGCTGTTCCTAACCATGTCTACAACTTTATCAGTGATGGAAGAGACAAAGGTTTCCAGTTTTCCAACTAGAGAGCAGATATTGGGACTTTGCAAACCACATTAAGAATTTTTTTTTTTTTTTTTTTTTTTTAGAAAACTAACATTTTAACTAATCCAAGAGCAGAACTTCTAAGCACAAGGATTTCCTCATCCTACAGGGTCTTTATTGAGCAAACGGTTTAATTTTTTTAAAAAATTCATTTCACTTTAAGAAAATACAGATCTCTGCATTTGGATAATTTCTCAAACCAAATTGGAAAACATTATAAGAAGGTTGTCTACAAACAGTACCAAGATGAGTCTTTCACCAAACGTTTGGAGAATACGAATATCAAAGAAGATGGGATCTTGGGCCCTATTATCAGAGCCCAGGTCAGAGATACACTCAAAGTAAGTAACAGAAATATAGTACCATGGGAGAAATTAAATAGGAAAGACAGTTTATAAGTACTGGTTATATGTTTGTATTAAAAAGAAAAATATGTCCATGTAGTTTTTAATTCAAATGCAACTTTAGTTTTTATGTAGTATTTGCTCTGATTTATAGCCTACCTCATCTGAGACAATCTATTAAATTATAAAGGAATAAAACAAGGAGCCAATGTAATTGAGGTGAAAGATAATATGGGACAAAGAAAATAAAGCCATGGATAAGTATAATGAAACACATGCCTTATGCTCCTATAAGATTGCCTACCAATTTTGTCCAAAGCTTTCTAGCATCCGAGTAAAATATGTCAGGGCGAGATTCACAGTAGTCATAAAGAAAACATAATTTCCCTTGATACTGAGGCCAGTTTATCCCATGGATCCTTAAAAAGAGGATGCTGTATAATACAGTGGATGGAATCCTTGATAGAATCCCTACAATTGGTATAATAAATAAGTTGCTGGGGTGCCTGGGTGTCTCAGTCAGTTAAGTGTCCAACTCTTGATTTTGGCTCAGGTCATGATTTCAGGGTACTGAGATGGAGCCCACATCGGGCTCCACGCTCAGCAGGGAGTTTGCTTGAGATTCTCTCTCTCCCCCTGCCCCTCCCGCACCACGCGTGCACTTTCTCTCTCAAACAAATAGATCTTGAATGAATGAATGAATGAATGAATAAGTCACATAGCTTTGTAAAGTAATGTTTGACATTATAGCTGAGAACATAACAGTAAATACAATTGACTATAAACAAGTCATCATTGTGCTCTAGGTATGTAGTTCTCCCATGACTGGTCTCTGATGGAGGTAAATTTAGATATGATTCAAGAACACTGAGTGTTCTTTAGACAGCTTTCCTTAAATATATATCACGTCATCGAGCTTCTGATAGGAACTGGGCAGCGGAGAAGTAAATGTTGCAAACTTCAGCAAGATTCTAGAATGTGGGTAATCTACAGATTAAGGATGATCCAAATGCTTTGGCAATCAACCAACAGAAGATAAGGTTAAGGTTTTCTTTTGAAGATTAAGAAGCCTAACTAGGACTCCCGAGTAAATAATGCTCCTCCCTTCACCCCTTTGTGGGGGTGAACTAACACATCTGTAGACAAGGACAATTCTGTTCATTTAAAAATAACAAAAAGATAGAAAGCAGCCTTTCTCTGTTCTTCTTTCCCTTCCCTCATTTCTGATTTCCCCCATCCCTTATAGGTGCTTTTTAGCAAGTGTAAATATACCTCACTGGAAATTCAGGATCTGGCTATTTGTGTGCCCCTCAGAAGATGACACCAAGGCAGTGTCCTCGGAGATCTGCCAGGCTGGGGAAGGGGATCATGGTCTAAAGAGGAGAAGGAACAGATCTGAAGGCAGATGTGGTCCAAGCTGAGAGGAGAGGGGAAGGGGAACCGGGATCGGTGTGGAAAGAGTGATATATTGTGAGGAAAATGTCACTTCTAAGGGCAGACTTCTCTTTCCATTTTCCACCTTACCATGTGAGTGAAACAGTCTCAAAAGTTTCTGCCAGGTGATGGGGAGAGGTTGCTGCTCAGAGAAACAAAACTAGTTTGCGTGCACGCACACACGCACCCTCCAACAAGTGAATTTGCAAAGCTAACATCCTATATTAATTCTCACAATTGAACTTAAGTCCTGAAATAATGAATTTGAGTTAACTTTGTAGATCGTGTTCAAAAATATGGCCAGCCGCATCTACAGCATTTACCCTCATGGAGTGACCTTCTCTCCTTATGAAGATGAAGTCAACTCTTCCTACATTTCAGGTTTGAATCAGAGTCTGCTGAATGAAACTATTCACCTCTGAGAGGCTGTCATATTTTCTTAGTGTCCTCTTTGCTCAGTAATATAACTTGCGCAGTCAGGTAGTCTACAAGTAGGGTATCCTAAAAGTCAGAACCAAACCCTTCTCACTTAGGGATTTTGTTTACCCCAGTGCTTTCCAAATATGGTGTTCTTTGTTGGTGCCATAGCGGCCTCTAGTGGAGCAATCTCTAATGGCGACATGTAATCCAAGGTTCTATTAAGTGGAGCTTGATAGAAAAATATTCCTTTCCTAATATTAATTGGTTCTAATGAGAACTCACTGTTTGTTTAATGTAATAATTTTGAAAATGAAACAATTTTGACTCTGTTTTCTTTCAGGCAATAACACCATGATCAGAGCAGTTCAACCAGGGGAAACCTATACTTATAAGTGGAACATCCTAGAGTCTGATGAACCCACAGAACATGATGCACAGTGCTTAACAAGACCATACTATAGTAATGTGGATGTCACAAGGGACATTGCCTCTGGGTTGATCGGGCTACTTCTAATTTGTAAGAGCAGATCCCTGGATAAGCGAGGCATACAGGTATTCTGTCCACAAACTAAACTTTTAGAAATTCCAGGAACTGCTTCAGGCTGGAACAGATTAGGTCTCCTTGCTAAATAATGGGGTCTCTCCTTCTAGAGAACAGAAAATATTATGTTATCTTCTTTAGAGAAAATGTGATAACATTTATTCCTTTGTGGGTTTTTTTTTTCCCTTGTCTATTTTCATCTAGATTCTTACTCTGGAAGGCCGTTCTATAGTGTGACACCATATTTTGTTTTAGTTTGAAGTTCCAGGTCTTCTGCTATGTCATCAGCAAGCCACTTAGCCTCTTTTAATTTCTGCCTTTTATCAAATGGGTAATACCCTCCTAAAAAATTTTTACAGGGTTGTTTTGGGGCTCAGCAAGATACTACCTGGTAAAAGTGTAAAACTCTCTACCAGTCCTTTATTTTTAGAGACCTGCACCAGGGAGATATAAGAGATAATAATTTGGAGACATAGAATCTGGTGAAGTTGGACCCAGACAATTGTCCATCTCTAGTGAGACTAAATTATAGAGAAAAGAGTGAACAAAGAGACAGATCTTCATTGGAGAATAATAGGCTCATATTATTAACTTAAAATTCCCAATCAGGCTAAGCTATAATCAAAGAAGTTCATCCTAAAGCATACAAAATAAATATATGCCTAGAAAAATCAGAAATGGATATTTGAAAGACCTTAATTTATTGAGCTATGAAAGGAAACAGGAAGGGAGAAGTAGAAAGCTTTCCTATTGCAACCTTCTGTTTTATCCTTTGCAACTATTTGGAGCATGTCTAGTCAATCATTCAGGTTGAAAGGTGTCTACTTACAGAAATAACACAACTACACAATTACAGCTGCCATGAGAAGATGGAATTTTTCTATTAGGATGTTTTAGTCTCTAAATTTTCTGATCTGCTTTGTTTGTCTTTGCATCTTACCTTTGGCTCTAACAAGGGCTTTGTACAAAATGGGCTCTCATAAATGCCCGAATTTGTGGCTGCAGTGGCCCCTAGACTGTGTCTCTGGTTTCTGAGAAGAACTCAGTGTTGTGGGTAATCAACTGGAACGTTAATCACTGAACACCGCACTTTTACCCTCCAGAGGGCAGCAGACATCGAGCAGCAGGCTGTGTTTGCTGTGTTTGATGAGAACAAGAGCTGGTACATTGAGGACAATATCAAAAAGTTCTGTGAAAATCCTGAGAAGGTGAAACGTGATGACCCCAAGTTTTATGAATCAAACATCATGAGCAGTAAGTCAAACTACTGTTTTTGTCCATCAGTTTTTCACTCCCGTGCTTAAAGTATGACTGTGCATAAAGGCAGAGACATGGATTAGAATCCACTCACCTCTTACCCTCACTTGCAATCCCGGGATTTGGTGATGAAGTTACTGGGGGATACTATAGCAACCTTTTTACAGCAAGAGGCCAAAAGCTTGTTCTCCTTCTTGGTCTCGTGCTCCAAATGTGCATGTACGTATATGCGCATGCTTTGGGCACCTCCACTCTGGAGGAACAGGCTGAGGGGTGGGAGTGGTAAGGAAAGGGGCTACAGGCCTTGGTCAGTGGTATATGGGATTTTAGACTGGGTGCAAGGTGAACAGTCTTTATAGCCAGGGCAGAAACAAGGTAAGTAATCCAAAGGTGGAAGGTCAAATCAAACGAAGGCAAAAGGCAGATGGGGAGCCAAGAATCATAAAAAGCCAATCATGAAGAGGTTTGAAGTGAACAGTGAGAATCTTGTTCAGAATAGAAGGAATTCCCTGAGCCAAAGTTCAGGCATTTGCTGTGGTTTTCAATTTCAGCACCTAAAGCCACTGCTATGAGAAGTCTAAGAGAAATTTCAGTAAGCCAGTTAGAAGCAAACTTTGCCATGGTGGTCAGGGTCCCCACCACTATTCCTCAGAGTCAAGAGCCATTATGATCACCTTCTCTGATAGGTAATCTTGGACATGAGGATGACTTCTCCATGGTCTATTCACATAGTTTCAGATGAATTATTGGAATTCTCAGAACTGGCAGGTGCCCTGAAAATAATTCCAAACCGGGAGTTACTCAGCTTTCTTTGCATAATTTCATTTTTGGCAGTGAATCTGTCATAGGTTTGGGCTAGTGCTATCCATTAGAAATTATGTATGAGCCACATATATAATTTAAAATTTTCTAGTAGCCATATGAAAAATTAAAGAGAAATATATCCCAAATATTATCATTTCAACATATAACCAGTATAAAAATTGATGAGATTTGCTTTCTTTATTTTGTACTAGGTCTCTGAAATCTGGTGTGTCTTTTGCACTTAACAGCACATCTCAATCCAGATTATCCACATTTCAAGTGCTCAACAGCCACTTGTATTTAGTGGCCACTGTATTAGACGGTACAGTTATAGACCATTTAGAAGAGCCTCCTGAATGAAATACAAACTAAAAACATATTGTCATTTAAGTGCTCACTAGTGCCAGGCATCATACTAGTATCAGGGCTAGAGTGGGAACGCAGGCATAGGTGGGCCCTGTCCTCATAGAAATCAAACCTGTGGGTGCCTGGGTGGCTCAGTTGGTTGGGCGGCTGCCTTCGGCTCAGGTCATGATCCTGGAGTCCCAGAATCGGGTCCCACATCAGGCTCCCTGCTCAGCAGGGGGGTCTGCTTCTCCCTCTGACCCTCTTCCCTCTCATGCTCTCTGTCTCTCATTCTCTCTCTCTCAAATAAATAAATAAAATCTTTAAAAAAAAAAGAAATCAAACCTGTGATTTTATTACCATGCCTAGAACCTAAGTAAATAAATATACTGCCGAAAGCTGTGTCCCTTTGAAAGATAGTGAAAATGTGTGAACTCGATACTTGAATAAAAACTATAGACTATTTCAATGATAAGAGGGAGCAATAAAAATTGCCAAATGTGCTAAATATGCATGCCTTTTAGGGACATTACTTCTTATTCACCAGATAATGTGTCAAGATGAATTTCTTATATTATGCTTTTCTTCCAGGTAGAATTATTCTAGATAATATTGTAAGTATCATAATCACTGCTTTGACACAACCAAATTAATATTGGGACATTAATCTTAGGTATAATTTAGCCACATGCCCCTTTGTCGGCAGAGGCTTGCATGTTAACAGATTTTACTCTTTCAGCGATCAATGGCTACGTGCCTGAGAGTATACCCACACTCGGATTCTGCTTTGACGACACTGTCCAGTGGCACTTCTGCAGTGTAGGGACCCAGGATGACATTTTGACCATTCACTTCACTGGGCACTCATTCATCTATGGAAAGAGACACGAGGACACCTTGACACTCTTCCCCATGCGTGGGGAATCTGTGACAGTCACAATGGATAATGTTGGTAAGAGCCTGGACACTTGGAGAGGAACCTCTGATCCTTAAAGGTCTGCTGCAGCTTCCCAAACTATCCACAGTTCCTGAGTTTATCTTTCTGATCCCTTACAGGCTTTCCTTTCAATACTTCTCATGATTTCTGTTTGGGGAATTAATTACTTAAATGGGTCTAGTCCTTTAATGTGGGTTCCATTTATCCTTCTCTGGGCTAAGTGAGAAGGAAAGACACAACATCAAAAAGATAAGGTATGACTTTGAGGAGGAAGCATGAACATTCAGCCACAAAAGAGCATTTCTTTTATCAAAACGGCCTTTTCAGTTTTTAAAGCTAGCCATGACACTGTGGGTTATTTAGTGATCATCAGATACAGTACCTTGGAGGCTGGCCTCAGAGATGCAGCAGAAAGCATGGAAAGCACATGGGCTTTGGAGTTCCTCCTATGTGCTCTGGCACTCAGTATCTCTGTAACCTTGGACATGTTATTCAACCTCACTGAGCTTCCTTGTATTCATCTCAAAAACACAATCACACTTTACAGGGTTGCTTTGGCCATTAATTGTCATATATACCAAGTGCCTAGCACTCAGCAGACACTCAACAAGTGGTAACGATTGAAGATGCCCCAGGAAATCTGTATGCCAGAAAATAATACCATTACAAAGAGATTCAAAATTGCCCTGGGCCCACCTGAATCATTTACTGCTTAGAAATATCTAGATGTTTCTTACATCATCCTCCCCCTCACTTCAGTTTTCAAACAAGATGTGCAGCCAACAAGATGTTTATGATATTCAAAGCCCACTTTATACTTAATTCATCCCTTTTTAAATATATTCTAAAGCAGTGACTCTTAAACTATCTGTGATAAGAGTTTTCTCCTAATCTCCATTGATCAATACTTTCAATCTATATTCTGTTATGTGAGATAAGTGCACTGATCACATGCTTGGATGCACAGCAATGTCAGATTGCTAAGCAGTTTTCTAAACACCTTACACCCAATTTCTCTCCTTATGTCACTATAGGAGATGATTAACTGTTCCCAGATCATCAGTGACCCACAGACCACACTTGTTATCCCTGGCTGAAGTTCGTTGAAAATTATCTGCCACAATGGATCCTAGAGTCTTTACATCTTTTTCTGGGCTTAGAGCTCTCTGTTTTCTCTGTCTCTCTTCTATAGGTACTTGGATGTTAACTACAATGAATTCCAATCCAAGAAACAAAAACCTAAGGCTGAGATTCAGGGATGTTAAGTGTATCCGGGATGATTATGAAGACTCATATGAGATTATATATGAACTTCCAGCATCTACAGTCATGACTACACGGAAAATGCGTGATTCTTCAGAAAACAGGGGTGAAGATGATGATGCTGACTATGATTACCAGAACAACCTGGCTTCATGGTTAGGAATTAGGTCATTCAGAAATTCATCACTGAATCAGAAGGAAGATGAGTTTAATCTTACTGCCCTAGCTCTGGAGAACAATTCTGAATTCATTCCTCCTAGTACCGATACAGCTGTTAGTTCAAATTCCTCTTCCCTAAGTAACATTCACAGGCTTATTGTCTATAACTTTGCAAAGCCTCAAAAAACTCTTCCTCAGCCAACAGCCACCATAGCTCGTCCCCCTCTGGGACACATTGGCTTAGACAAGAACTCAGCTCTCAACCGTTCAACAGCAGAGCATTCCAGCCCTTATTCTGAAGACTCTATGGAGGATCCTCTACAGTCAGATATCAGAGGGATAAGCCTACTTCCACTTGACGCAGAAGGATTCAGGAGTCAAGAACATACTAAGCATAAGGAATCCAAGAAAGGAAGAGAGCACACAGCAAAGCGTAGGTTCTCCCAAGTGGGATTTTCAGCACATAAAACTGGGAGACGTTTAAGCCAAGGCAACTCTTCTCCTTCCAGAATGGGACCCTGGGAAGACCTTCCCAATGATCTATTACTCTTAAAACAAAAGAATCCATCCAAGATTTTGAATGGGAAATGGCATTTGGTGTCTGAGAAAGGTAATTATGAAATAGTCCCAGAGGCTGATGAAGACATGGCTGTTGATAAGCTGCTGGACAGCCCCCAGAATGCCTCAAGGACTTGGGGAGAAAACATCCCTCTCATAAACAAGCACAGAAAGAAGAGTGGCCACCCAAAACTTTCTGGAATTAGAAATAAATCTCTACAAGTAAAACAGGACGAAGAAAACAGTGGATTGAAGAAAATCCATTTTTTAATTAAAACACGAAAAAAGAAAAAAGAAGAGAAGCTTGCACACCATATTCCTCTATCTCCAAGGGGCTTCCACCCTCTAAGAGGAAAGGCCAATACCACATTTTCAGATAGGAGACTTGATCATTCATTGTTACTCCATAAATCCAATGAAACATCTTTTCTCACAGACCTCAATCAAACATTCCCCTCTGTGAATCTTAGCCTATTAGACTCACTTCCTTACCATAATCATAATCCCTCAAATGACACCAGTCAGACAAGCTCCCCTTTAGATCTTTATCAGACAATACCCCCAGAAGAATACTATCAAACATTCCCTATTCAAGACTCTGGTCAAATGCACTCCACTACAGACTCTAGCCACACATCCCCTCCAGAGCGTGGCCAGATGCTTGACTATGACCTAAGAAATAAGCCATTCCCTACCGACATTGGTCAAATGTTCCCTTCCTTGGAACGTGAAGCCTGGCAGGCAACCATTTCTGCAGATCTCAGTCAACCAAACCTTTCCCCTGATCTCGACCATACAACCCTTTCTCCAGACCTCAGCCAGACAACATTTCCTCCAGACCTTGACCAGACAACCTTTATTCCAGACCTTGACCAGACAACATTTTCTCCAGACCTCAGCCAGACAACCTTTTCTCCAGACCTCGACCAAACAACTTTTTCTCTAGACCTTGACCAGACAACCCTTTCCCCAGACCTTGGCCAGACAACTTCTCCAGACCTTGACCAGACAACACTTTCCCCAGACCTTGGCCAGACAACCTTTTCTCCAGACCTCAGCCAGACAACTTCTTCTCCTGACCTTGACCAGACAACACTTTCCCCAGACCTTGGCCAGACAACCTTTTCTCCAGACCTCAGCCAGACAACAATTTCTCCAGACCTCAGCCAGACAACCTTTTCTCTAGACCTTGACCAGACAACCTTTTCTCTAGATCTTGACCAGACAACCTTTTCTCCAGACCTCAGCCAGACAACCCTTTCTCCAGACCTCACCCACACATCCTTCTCTCTAGACCTTGACCAGACAATCTTTTCTCCAGACCTCAGCCAGACAACCTTTTCTCTAGACCTTGACCAGACAACCTTTTCTCTAGATGTTGACCAGACAACCTTTTCTCTAGATCTTGACCAGACAACCTTTTCTCCAGACCTCAGCCAGACAACCCTTTCCCCAGACCTCACCCACACACCCTTTTCTCTAGACCCTGACCAGACAGTCTTTTCTCCAGACCTCAGCCAGACAACCCTTTCCCCAGACCTCACCCACACACCCTTTTCTCTAGACCCTGACCAGACAGTCTTTTCTCCAGACCTCAGCCAGACAACCCTTTCCTCAGATCTCAGCCAGGAGACTCTCTCATCAGACATCAGCCAGATGACTCTTTCTCCAGACCTCGATCAGATGCTCCCTTCCCCAGACCTCAACCAGGCAACTCTCTCTCCAGACATTAGTCAAACGGCCCTTCTTCCTGATCTAGAGACATCACTTCCTGAGACATCCTACACCCCTGAATCTAGTCAGTCAGTGCTTCTTCCAGAATTTGGTCAGACTTTCTCTTATCCAGACCTAGGTCAGGTGCCATCTCTCCCACCATCTCCTATCCTAAAGAGCAATTTTATGCCAAGAGAACTTAATCCACCCATTGTAGTAGGCCTCAGTGCAAATGGTGGAGATTATATTGAGATTATTCCAAGGCAGAAGGAAGAGAGCAGTGAAGAATACACTGCTGAAATTGATTACGTGGCCTATGATGACCCTTACCAAACTGATACTAGGACAGACATTAACTCCTCCAGAAATCCTGACAACATTGCAGCATGGTACCTCCGCAGCAACAATGGAAACAGAAAATATTATTACATTGCTGCTGAAGAAGTATCCTGGGATTATTCAAAATTCGCTCAAAGGTTTGGCCAAATTTTCTCTTTTTACATTCTCATTTTTCCACTACTGCTAAAAAGATTGTTAAAGTCCAGGGAAATAATTCTGGGCAAATTATGCTAAGTATAATTTAGGTCCCCTATTGCCACTTGCCCTATACAATTTCCTTTGTCAATTCCAAGGTGAGCTTCTCTACATTAGGGGACATTTGGACAATATAAGAACAATCACTATAAGAAATCTATGATATTCTATAAAGAAGCTACCTCTTCTCTCTTCTGCTCTCACCACACATGTTCCTACCCCCTTTCCTTGCCTCAGTGCAGAGCCCAACCTATCCATAGCTATCTGCTAATCAACATGATTTCATTGAAGTTGGCTTCAAATCCAAATTTGTAATGTAGAAATCTCCTTTTGCACTTGGTTATCAAAAAATATTTTTAAATTGTTTACTGATCAATGTAAAGTATACATCATCTTGGTGATGCTGGATTCAAATTACATGAGATTCCAGTAGCAGAGGCCAAGGATATAAACCAGTTTAGAAAGAAAAAGCAAGTTTATACCTTCTACTGAGGCAGTCATTCAATGATGATTTACCTTGATTTAAACTTGAGTTTTAACTTGGCTTATAGAATCACTCATTTAATAATTTCATTTTTTAAATGAAGGTGTTACACCGAACGGCCCCCAAGATCCTCTTTGGATTTAACATTTCAGGGTTCCAGCCACTCTTCAACCATAAAGTTGAAGGAGTTCATGCAATTTTATAAGTGGCCTAACTTACAACAGAGAGTTTCCAAGGGATCCATAGACATTTTTAAAAGAGTTTTCAATTCAATTCTGCTTAAGAATGGAAAGCCATAATGGGCTGGACTCTGTATTCTGGGATGACAATACAGAGAAAGAAGAGAGGGAGGGACAAGGGGCAAGGCTTAGTCAGCTACAGAGTCTCAGGGACACAGCATGGTGACCATGCTTAAACTGTCTAAATATAAGACACAGCTTTTATAAAAGCTAACGGTTACACTAAAAATAAAAACCAAAGTATAATTAGAGTAAGCAAACACAATGCATGGTATGGCTTACAGACAAAAAAAAATTATTTCATTAATCTGATGTCTGGCATTTCCGTATTAGAACTCTGTTAGTTTAAAACACATTTTCAGGATATGTGGGTGGCTCAGTTGGTTAAACTTACAACTCTTGATTTCGGCTCAGGTCATGATGTCAGGGTTGTGAGATTGAGACCCACGTCGGGCTCCATGCTGGGCATGGAACCTGCTTAAGATTCTCTCTCTCTCCCTCTGCTCTTCCTCCCACCCCCTCCCCCCAAAATAATTAAAAAACACATTTTCCTATGACTTCCTATTTAAATGTAGCACCCATTGCTATATGAGAATAAATAGTTTATCTAGGGATTTCTAGAGGCCCTGAAGGAGTAAGATTAAGGGCCTTTCCAAAGTGGAAAGGGATGGAACCAGTTCCTTCAAAATCTTATATACCATTACAGATATGCAACCCATGTCTACGGCAGTCAAAGTTGCTTTACTTGTCCCCATGTGTTCTGTGAAACTGTGTTTGCTTAGTGTCTGGAAGGATGGGGTCAGTAGGGTAGGAACACTGGAAAGAAGGCAAAATGGGTTTCTCTGTTGATGGCTCATGGTGCATAACAAATACTATGAGACTGATGGATGAGCTTTTGGCCTGTTTCCATAGGCTCGGGAAATTTAGGAGTCGGTGAGAAAATATGATGTGCTCCGGCCCCAGACTGAACTGGTGAATTACACAAGGAACAATGTCATTTTAAAAAAGGAAATGAGAAAAGAATGGCTACTTTCAGAGTATAAAACCCCCAGCCATCTAGTGGCCTTCACAGGGGTGACCATTGATACCTGACAGCCCCAAGCCCTGGCACTATCCAATTGCATGGCTTTGTCTGCGTCTGATATTTAAAATCTGCTATGTGATATATGATTATATTTGTTCATTAATGCATTAAACAAAAATCTACCAAGTGCCTACTATGTGCCAGATAACTGGCTAGGTACTAAAAATAAAAGAATGAGCAAATTAGGCCTGATCCCTGACCTCATGGGGTTTTCACTCTAGTATTAGAGTCAGATTCGAATAGATAACCTCACAAATAAATGACACATAATTTACTCTATCTATTAGAGAAATATAAGACTACTACAGGAATATACTATATATACTATAGCAACACTATGGAAACTTAAGGAATAATATAGAGAGATTTGACATATAAACATTTATAGGAGGACTTACCTAAGAAATGATATGTGAGCTCGGATCTGAAGGATATTTACTGGCTTAAGTTTTTACTTAGTCATATTTTCATTCATTTGTTCTTCAAGTACCAATTAAATATTCATGCTAGATATTATACTCAGAAACAGGGATAATTCCCCCAATTTCTTTAAGTGGTCTTTCATTTGTTCTTTTAAACAAATAGTATTCTTATTATTATTTCAGTGAAGACATTGATGATGTTCCAGAGAATACCATATACAAGAAAGTAGTCTTTCGAAAGTACCTCGATAGCACTTTTACCAAACGTGATCCTTTGGGGGAGTATGAAGAGCATCTCGGCATTCTTGGTCCTATTATTAGAGCTGAAGTGGATGATGTCATCCAAGTAAGTCATTTTTTGAGCATTGCTAAGATCATCAGAGGAATTTCCACAAGCACCAGAGGGCTGTAACAGTGAAAGGGACAGGAGGGCTATAGGTAATTTATTTTCCAAAATTAACAAATAATTACACTTCTTTTCAGAGACTGCTTGCCAAGTAATTAGATAATCTTCAAAAACAATGATCTCGAAAGAAAAGAAAAGAAAAAAAGATCTCATGAATTTATTTCTTCCTCTCCTGAGCTCCTGTTCATTCCATAAAGGCCAATTCTGTTTTCCCCAAGAAACTTTCTTTACTACCCCATCTTCTCCTGCACATTCAATTGTATTGCTCCTTTCAGGCATTCCCATCTAACCCCATTCATACTTTGTTTATGCAATTTTGGTCTCCAGGTTTTTAACTTGAATCCACATGTGCAGGTGTCTCTTCATCAGGAGGCTGGAAACGTATTGTGAGCAAGACCCAAAGCTCATTCATCTTCAAATCTACAGCACCTGCTGTGATCATTTCCTTTGTGCCTAATGTCAATACTTTTGCTTTGAGCCTAAGAACAAACATGTTTTGGTGTTTCTAGGGTAAACTACTTGGGCCCTAGCTCACAGGATGTAGTAAAAATTCGATGAAGTAATATATACGTTACTTTGTACTTGTACGCAATTAATATATCTCACTGTATATATATCTAGGTCTCATTTAATAATTAACCATCTACTTTGGCATATAATTTGGATTTTGCTGGACTTAAGTACATTTGTGGATCATTCTTTGTTCTAGGTTCGTTTTAAAAATTTAGCATCCAGACCATATTCTCTTCATGCCCATGGGCTTTCCTACGAAAAATCATCAGAGGGAAAGACTTATGAAGATGACTCTCCTGAATGGTTTAAGGAAGATAATGCTGTTCAGCCCAACAGCAGTTATACATATGTATGGCATGCCACCACTCGATCTGGGCCGGAAAATCCTGGTTCTGCCTGCCGGGCTTGGGCCTACTACTCAGCAGTAAACCCAGTGGGTACATCCACTGAAAGTTTTTGTCATTCCCCTAACCTCATAACCTGAGTCCACCAGACGGAAGGGTCAAGATGATTTCTCATTAAATGTCTTTCTTTCCATGAGGGATGTATAAGGATTGTGGTCAACAGTCTATAGCAACTTGTCTTCACATGACCATGAGAGAGAAGCATGTGCTCAGTGGTGAGGAGTGAGGGGTACTGAAGTGGTTGACCCCAGTCAGAGTGACTACCTTTGCAGAGGGAAGACATTTTTTTCAATTTCCTTGAGCAAGTATTAGCTTTCTTTTGCTCCTTGTGAGAGAGCTGCAAAGTCAAGATGCCTTCGTTTTGGGCATGGTAGAGAGAGAGCACAGACTTCGATTTCAATCGCTATCCTGTCACTTACTGTGTGGGCCTGAGAAAGTTACTTGACCTCTCTCAGCCTCAGTTTCTAAAGTTAAAAATGAGAAAACAGTAGGCACTTGGTAATATTTGTTTAATAAGTGAGCTTATTTTTATTATGCAAGATTGTTGTCTGAATTAAAGAAGATACTACCAGCAAAATATTTACTATAATAGTAGATGCTCAATAAATAGTAATTATAATAGTATTGATATTGTCATTAACATTATCATTACTGCCATGCTGAGATAAAGGACTAATCAGAGGAAGGGATGATGAGTGCCACAGAATCAGATGATCAGATGATACCCAGGCTTAGTAAGCTCTTCATTTATAATCTTCAAATTCAGAGCCCCTGAGGTTTCCTTTTCTATATAATCAGTGATTGTCAGTAGGGCAAAGGAAATTCCGAGAAAGAAAATCTGTGCATTTTGCTCCTACTGTCTTCCAGGAAAAAGATATCCATTCTGGCTTGATAGGTCCCCTTCTGATCTGTCAAAAAGGAGTACTTGATAAGAGCAACACGCCAATGGATATGAGAGAATTCATCTTACTTTTTATGGTCTTTGATGAAAAGAAGAGCTGGTATTATGAAAAGAAGGCCCAGTCTACAAGGTCTTGGAGACTTGCATCCACAGAAGGAAAAAACTCCCATGAGTTTCATGGTATTTTCCTCTGACTTTGATCTAATCTCTGAACTAAATCACACAGGGTGACCATGATTCTTGCCCTAGGTCTTCATAAGATTAGACAGGAGGTGCTTCTGAAGAATCAGGAGCTACGACCCACACCAGGTCCTTAAATGTCTGAGGGCTGATGTTGCCCAACAGGTGGTGCTGCACATATAGGAGCTAGAGAAGGTCTGAAAGAGAGCACAGTAGCCTGCTGCAGAACAAACCCAACCAACCAACCAACCAACAAAAAGCCAGTGTGCGGCAGCTGGTAGCATGAATCAAAAAGGAATTGGCATTACTCTGCAATATAAACAGTTAATAAACCTGTTCCGTGATCGCTAAAGGAACGATTGTTTGTCTAGAAGAAGTGATCATCCCTGTATACTTTCTAAAGAAGAATGACGGTGGCAGTTCCAGCTGTCAGCAGTTCTCAGGTGGCATCCGAAGCATCTAGAACAAAACAAGATAGGACACTGGGTAGTTGGGTGATAGGAGAATCATGGCAACGGAGCATCTTTTGGGGGGGTGGGGGGTGAAACATAGGTACACTGAACTCCATTTCTAGGCTTTTCAGCCCAGGGCACTTGGTCTCAGGGGTGGGAAGCACACTTTTCTGAAAACCTCCCAACCTAGTGAGAAAGTGTAGCCCCAGAATCAGATAGGCTTCTCTCTTGGCTATCCCATTACTTCTGAGTACCCTTGAGCTACTGCTTCCCAATTCCTCAAAGAAAAAGTAAAATGCACCGGATATAGCTTAGTTTTAAATGTACGGTAGTTGAAGTCTCTGTAATTAGGTAATCCCCATGGTGTAGTATTTATCAGGGTACCTGCTGAGCAGACCACCTGACTTCCCAGCCTCAAACTCAGCACCTGGCCTTTGCAGTATGTGTTCAGTAATTGTGTGTTGAATTAGTGAATAAATGAATGAATCCTATCACTCAGTTCAATTTATCAAATGTTTACTGAGCACCTGCTATGTTGAGAGTCTTCATTCCATATCCTAATGAGTTAGCAATGCTGACCTAAGAATCACTTGAGATCCATTTCCTGCCCAGATGAGGGAGTAAGGACTGGTGTTAGGAGTGGGAAGACAGGTGCTCTCATACCTAATGTAACCTTGAGGGTGCGAAGATGATCTCAACTCCCCTCCCTCCCCAAATTCACTTGCTCAGTTCCTGAAACTCCATAGTAGTTCTTTTAACTTTAGAATAACATTACTAATAAAAACTTCACTCACTTCAATCTCAGTTAAATGCATCGTAGCCCAAAGCTATATCATTAACATTTTGTATTATTTTTTAAGGTGATTAAGTTTGTCAGGTGATTTAAACACACACACACACACACAGACACACACACACACACAGACACACACACACACACACACACGTTTCACTGAGTGGAGAGTGGATGAAGCCTGAGAACCCTAGACGTTTAAGCTGGGAAGGGGACAGAGGAGCTATATCATAAAATGAGAGAATAAACATGAACCTCGGTCATCTGCCTTCCTAATTTTGCCTAGAACTATCTCTGAATTTAGTAGGCCTCTGGGTGATGTGTTATGTACCCCCTCACACTCTTTCCTCTAACCACTGGAGTTTACTTATCTGGCTCATATCAGTCTTTCTGTTTCTGTAGCACAGGAAAATCCATACTATAAATGTCAAGGATAAGTGAGTGAAGCAGAGAGAAGGGGGAGTGTGAGGTGCGTGGTGGAGAGTGGTAAATTCTGTGGGAAACTGCTGTAGGCTGGCGTGAGGTTTAGCCTTTCACTCATATCAGAACACCCTGGGGTCCTTACTATATGCCTGGGCAGGCGGAGTGATAGGAAGATGGGTGGTAAGGTGGGATGCCTCAGACCTCTTTAGCAGCCTCTCTGCAGATTTCTAATTGATTGCAACTTTCTGTCCTTTCAGCCATTAATGGAATGATCTACAACTTGCCTGGCCTGAGAATGTACGAGCAAGAATGGGTGAGGTTGCATCTGCTGAACATGGGCAGCTCCCGAGACATTCATGTGGTTCACTTTCATGGCCAGACCCTGCTGGAAAATGGCACTCAACAGCACCAGCTCGGGGTCTGGCCCCTGCTGCCTGGTAAAGATCTGCACAATGAAAAGAGATCCCTGCTGAAAAATGGCTAGAGAAGGCAATCTGGGCAACTGTCACTGTCCCTCATTCCCTCCTATGCATTTACTTCTTAAGGGTTGGACATGGTTTCTGGCATAGATCCTGAGCAGAGACATATCCCCAAACTGCATACAGAGTACAGAAAAGTCTGCTAATATATCCACTCTTTGCAGCACCACACAGGCTACATGTGGGTCTCAACTCAGTTCTACAGAGATGCTATGTCTAATGCAGTTTTTCCCAAGCCACTGTGTGTCACGTAGGCCAGGTCTTAAACAGATTATAAAAATGAATCCCACAGGGCTCAGGCAGCTAAGGCTTTCTGTTGGGAAGGAGATTAAAAACTTACTAGGGTTTTGGGATTCTTGAATTCTTGAACTCTATTCCTCACACTCTCACTTTGATACCTTTGGGCAAGTGACTACAGGAATCTTAATCTTAAACTGACTCATGAGGCTATTTGAAGAGGAAAAAAGGTGTTTTTTTTTTTTTTAATGATTATAAAAGCTAAAGGATAAGAGGGGTATTTAGAACTTTTCATGTACAAAATAATGAAAAGGTTTAAACAAACCAGCCATCACAAAGGATTTTTATGTGCCAGCAAGTTGTTTGTAGGTGTATCTGTGTGTGGTAGGTGTGTGGGTAGGGTTATGAGTACTAGGTGCTGCTGATTCTCAAACTGTAACGGGCATAGTAAAATTCTAGGAAGCTGGTTAAAATGCAAAGGCTAAGGCAGAGATTTTGCTTTCAGAGACTCTGATCTGGTAGATCTTGGGATCTTCGGCAGGTGCCAGGGACTCTGCATTTTTAACAAGCAGCCTACTTTCCACAAACACTCTGAGAAGCTAATGAAGGCAGTCAGTCCCTCGCCACTTTGAATGGAGAAGTTGCTATGTGAGTCAGCCTTAGAAGGGCACAGCAGTCCAAATGGGACTGGTTTGGTTAAGAAGGAGGAAAGGGTGTTCTTGTTTGTTTATTCAGAGCTGTGGCTCATTAATAAAGCTATAAAGACTCACTCTCTTAAAATCAGAGACAAGAGGGGATAAGGTAAACTTATTCCTTACTTTTCACCAAATGTAAATTGCCAGATCAGTCCTCCTGTCCATGAGCCTGTGGGAAACACTGAGAAGCTAGAATTGGCTGGCCCATCCAAATCTTCAAATCTAAATTATCTGTATTGGAGGGAGTGGAAGGCTGCAATCTTTTTAGTGTGCTAAAGGAGGATGACCATCAGCTATTAATTTTCACTCACAATCTGGAAAACAGACATGAATTACAGTCAGCAGAATTTAAGTATTAACTGGCAATGGGTAGCATTAAATATCAGAATGGATAATCAGAGGTTTCAGAAATGTCATTCTTTCAGTGATTTTCTGAAACAATTTAGGTGCATCTCTATCCAAATATGTAGACTTAATAGAAAATTTGCAAACATGGGAGAAGGATGTTTGATTTTAATTTTCTTATTAAAAAAAAAAGAAAAACCAAAGAAATGAAAGGAGAGAAAGGAAACTTGTACAGTATTCTTGAGGTCCAGTGATGAGTCATTCAAGGTCATTTTCAACCTTAGGACTCAGAAGCTGTGCTGTGTATGGGTTAGCTTGTAACATTATATATAGATAACTGAAAGTTTCTTTTTAGTAAGGGATGTTAGAGATTTTTTTAAGTCCCTGGGCAATTTATTTTTACTAACGTGTATGTGTGTCACTGCTTTGTTTTGTTTTTCTGTTTGTTACACCTCTAGTCCTGCCTAAGAGAAATGGATCATTCTTAATTTCTTTTCTAAAGCCTCTTGTGATGCAGGGATTTAGGATTCTTTGATAGCTGTCAATTAATATTGTTAATTTGGGGTGTGTAATGTTGTCCTTCACTCTCTATTTTAGGTTCATTTAAAACTCTTGAAATGAAGCCATCAAAATCTGGCTGGTGGCTCCTCAACACAGAGGTGGGAGAAAACCAGAGAGCAGGGATGCAAACACCATTTCTCATCATAGACAGAGGTACCATCCAAGAGCCACGTGATGTTTTCAGCAGGAGGGTCCCTGCTGGAACATCACTAACTCTTAGGTTGGAAATATTGAACTCTGGGAACTCTGCATGACAGAGGGAGAATGTGTACCAGTAACTGCTTTTATTCTGACCCATCGTCAGATTGTGCCACAAACATCAATCTCCTAGGAAACTTAAACCATATATTTCAGCCCAAAGGCATTCTTCTTAGTTGGGGAACCAATATAAAGTGTCTTCCTTCATAATGTGTGATTTGTGGGAAAGTGAATGTACGAAATTTTCCAGACTCCTTGAGTAGAGGAGGAAAAAGATACCAGGAATTCAACAATGACTAGGATAGTCTCTGAACTTGGCATTTCAGTATTTGAGAAATCATTCCCATCTGCCCATCTGCCCAGCCAGCCAGGCAGCATTTATTAAGTACTTGTTGAGTACCAAGCACTGTGTTGACATCCAGATATCTCAGTGGCTGGCATTTTCTTTTGTGATCAGAATGTAAATAACTCTGTAACTTTCAGGTCAACTTTTGGGAACATAGACTTAAAAGGGGTAATACTTAATGTTGTAAAATGGCTTATTTTAAGATACAAGCAGATGGAAATCTGTTTAAAACTAATTGAATTTCGGGATTTCCATGGTTTTCCTCTAGGGTATCACTATTTCTGGTAAAGACTAGCACCAGTCTTGCTAGTACATTTACCATTTTATGATCAGACATATTTAAGTCGGTGCCACATAAGGTAGGTGAAACTATCGAATTACTGACTCACCAGAGGTATGATCTCTAGCCATGCAGCTTTTACGTTGTTATATGTATTTTCTAAGCAAAAATTATTCATTGCTCTGTTTGTGTGTGTGTTTTGTTTTTGTTGTTGTTGTTGTTTTGTTTTTGTTTTTGTTTTTTGTTTTTTAGAATGTAAGATGCCAATGGGACTAAGTAATGGTATCATAGCTGATTCACAGATCAAAGCTTCTGAGCATTTGGGTAAGTAATAGCATCATAGCCTTTGGAAGCCATCTCCTACAGTTGTGCAGTATACAGCCTGAAAAACAACCCATGACAACCCTACCTGTTCAATCTATGGATCATTGCTCCTCTCTGGGCTTTTCTCTACCACATGGTAAAGTAGCTCCATCTTGAGGTGCTCATCTGGTAAAGGAAGGAGCAATATGACAGGTGCTAAAACCTGTTGGCATTCCTTTATCACTGCCACCCTCTCTGGTGTATAATGTTCACAAAGAGTCTGTCCCAAGGAAGACCAAGAGCTAGGGCTCCTCAGAATTTCTGAGGCAGTCCAACCTCTCAGCAGAGATTGAGCAAGGAGGGGATCCCTTACTCCTACAACTATGTACCCGTTTCCAAAACTCTCCCCATTCATCCCCATTCCAGGTTTGATCACAAACATAATATTCTAGCCAGATTCACAAGGTCTTATTGGCCAGATACTAACTATTCTCCTGATTAATAGGGCTCTTTGTTGTGCCAACCATTCCTCTATTCAAGAAAGTTTGCTGAAAAAAAAAAAAAACCTAAGCCCAAGAGGTCAGTTGCAAGGGATCATGAGGCTCCCATAATCCCTCCCACATCCTCCCCTTAGGCAAGCACACTCAGCAGCAACCACATCAACATAACTGAGAAAAGATAAACATAACCTGTATGCAAGAAAGGGGGTGGGTGGTGGTTGACAGCTGACCAAGCACAGACCTGAAGCCAGGAATATTTCGTCATCATGAACTGATTTAGTAGCTGAGGTCCGTGTCAGCTGCCTGGTCTCCTAACTTCAATAGAAGCTCCTGCAGAGATCTGGTTTTCCACTGGGACTAAACTTACTTGGGAAATTGCTAGTTATATGTTTTGGGGTTTTTTTTTTTTTAATTCAGAATAAATTTTTTTCTTTTTTGGATTTAGGTTATTGGGAGCCCAAATTAGCAAGATTAAACAATGGTGGGTCATATAATGCTTGGATCACAGAAAAACCTTCAACAGACCTTGAGTCTAAACCTTGGATCCAGGTATATCTTATTAACCTGATAATATTTACAGTACCATAATAATAAAATGACAGTGATTTAATAATTTCTCTTTGTTGTTCTTGCAATGTTCTAGGCACTATCCTAAGTACTTTACTTACTCAAAAATGAACCCTATGAGATTAGTTCTGGTAACAGCCTAGATATCCTTTGTACAGATGATAAAAACTAAGGCACAGAGGGACTAATTAAGTGCCGAAAGTCAGGCACAGCTAGGAAGTGGCTGAACTTGGATTCAAGTCCAGGTACAGCTAGGAAGTGGCTGAACTTGGATTCAAGTCCAGGTACTCTGCTCACATATGGATTTGTATCTAGCCATTTGATTAGTACTTAGACCTTAGGTGCTGGCTGTTTAGTTCTAAAGAATGCTGGTTACACAGTGAATTAAGGAAGGCAGTGTGTGACTTGTTGACAAGGACAGTCTGTGCAATGGCTTTGCTATATTGCAGGTAGACATGCAGAAGGAAGTCGTATTCACAGGGATCCAGACTCAAGGTGCCAGACAGTATCTGAAGTCCTACTACACCACAGAGTTCTCTGTGGCATACAGCTCTGACCGGACAAACTGGCAGATCTTCAAAGGGAACAGCACAAGGAATGTGATGGTCTGTGTGCCTTGTTTCTTTCTGAGTCTCAAGACTCACCCTAGGCTCACCAGGTTGCAATGACTATGCCTATCATTATGTCTTTTTAAAAAATACCTTTCTGGGTGGTTGAAATACAAATGGTTTTCTTAGGGCCTTATGAATGAAAGTTGTACAATGATAGGCCAGTTTTTATAAATTAAAGGGATAAGCCTGACTTATGACACTTCAAAACTCCACCAAAAATCACTTTTTGATCAAACTAAATACCCAGAGTTCTCTGATTGGCAGATGGTGGACGGCAGAGTCTTGTGCCTTAAGGGGCTCATGCTAAAAACTGGCCTCTAAGAGTTTTGATTATACTAACTTTGACATTTTATTTTGTTCTTTGTTTCAGTGTACCTGAAGGAAATGGCAGTGTTAATACCAGTTATGTGCTGAGCAGTGTGCTTTTCAGACTTTTTTTTTTTTTTTTTTTTTCCCTGCCCTGACTGAGGAGTGACAATCCCCTGTTGGGTCTTTCTGAGACTCAGCCAGGATTATTCCCAAAAACCCATGTGTACTAGCCCTAACTCCTCTTCCTCCCTAATCCCCTTTCCAAAGAGAGCTATCAGAATGTAAGGAGTCAGTCTGCCATTATTACAACTGATAACTTTCAATCTGTTTCATTTTTTCCTATAAATCATTTACTATTTTACTAGTTTCTGTATTAGCATTAGCTATCTCTAGTAATAAATTATTTGCACTATACCTTAGAATAGATCACGAAAATCTCAAATTGTAGCCCTTACTAATCAGTCTTGGAGAGAGAACACAGATTACAGTTAGAGTTCATACCTTCAAGACTTTTGCACTTATATTCATGAGGAATATTGGTGTGTAGTTTTTTTTTTTTGTATTTTTTCTGGTTTTGATATCAGAGTAATACTGGCTTCATGAAATAATTTGGGAAGCATGCTCTTCTGTTTTCTGGGAGAGATTTTCTAGAATCGGTGTTAATTCTTTAAATATTTGTAGAATTCACCGGAGAAACTATGTGGGCCTAGAGATTTCTTTTCCAGGAACTTTTAAATTACAAATACAATTTCTTTAATAGTTACTGGCTGTTCACATTATCTATTTCCTATTGGATAAGTTGAGATCATGTTTTTCTAATTGATCCATTTCCTCTAAGCTGTTAAATTTTTGTGCATAGAATTGTTTGTAGTATTCTCTTAGGCTTTTGATGTCTGCAGGGTCTACAGTGATATTGATATTAGTGAATGTGCATCTCTTCTCTTTTTGCTTTGTCATTCTTGCTAGATATTTGCCTTTTTTAAAAATCTTTTCAAAGAACTGGATCTGTTTCATTGTTTTTATCTATTATTTTTCTAGTTTTCAGTCTTGTGCTCTTATTTTCTGTCTTAGCTGGCACTTTCTGACACTGGTCTGGCAAGGAAAGGGGCTGGGGCACACCTCATCACTGCCAGGTGGACTTCGAAGTCCAGGTTCCCCAATGAAGGAGGACCGCTCCTCTTTGCTGTTGGGTGGGAATGGGAGAGTCTCCACTGATACTATAGTGGTGGGAGCCTTATTAGGAGCTGGTGGGGATGAAAGTCCTGGGTTCCTATTTGGCCTTCTCTAACACAATCCCAGTGAGGGTGTTGGGGTGTCTTGTTACAGTCTTATGAGGATGGAAGTCTAGGCTCCCCACTTGGCCTTTGCTGTTCTGGGTGGAGGAGGGGCCACAGTGTTTTCTATGATGTTTAGCTAGAAGTAGAGCAATTACTGTCTGAAAGTTCTGTCTTGCTAGACTGCCCTTTCCTGGTCCTGTGGCTAAAGAAAGGAGGTTTTCGCCAGAGCTTTTTTTTTTTTTTTTGTCTATACCCAGTGGTGTTTCCTGGTTGCTGGCTTCTTCACTTCCGAATCTGGGATATATGAGACAAAAATAAAACCCAGGGAGCCCACTACCATGTTGTTCCTTGGGTCCCAAGAACCCTAACCCATCTGCCTTCTCTTCATCTTTCAGTGGCTTCCTGTTTTAGTTGTACTTAGCAGGAGGAACAAGGCAAAGTACATCTACACCATCTTCCTGAAATGAAAGTATCTCCAGTTACTTAAGACCAAGTGATTTAATTCAGGCCACAGGAAAACTTAATATGACAATATTAAATTAAACTGAAACTTTATTATAAAATCACTTTATAAAGAATTGTTCCATAACTAAGCTTTCCTCTTTTCCTCTAGTATTTTGACGGCAATTCGGATGCCTCTACAATAAAAGAGAATCAGTTTGACCCACCTATTGTGGCTAGATATATTAGGATCTCTCCAACTAGATCCTATAATAGACCTGCCCTTCGATTGGAGCTGCAAGGTTGTGAGGTTAACGGTAAGAAACGAAGATGCATTATTGTCTCGCTGCCTCATAGAGAATCAAGCTTTAGTAGATACGGAAGAATGGGTAGAATTATTAGTTCTCTTCAATCACAGAGGTGCCTAGAAAAACCTTGGTGAAACAGGTCCTGCTCAGGTAAACTGCTCATTTACATTGTGACCTGGACTAAGACTGTTCTACCAGCCAGCAGGCAGGCACATCTCCGAACAGTGCCAGGATGGCGTGGGCCCTCCAAGGAAAGGCCCTAGCTTCGAATAACGGCCATTGGCCCATTGCAATAAGAACTAAGATTCAGACTAGGCCCGACTCTTCTGAAGTCCAAAAGGTCACACTCAGGCTTTAATGTAATGAACGTATCTAGCAACATTACTGGCATGTATTAGATGTTCAGTGAATGTTTTTGAAATCTAAACTGCTTACCAACTTCCTGAAACTTTTTTTTAAGATTTATTTATTCATTAGAGAGAGAGAGAGAGCTGACGGGGAGGGGCAGAGGGAGAGGGAAAGAGAGAATCTCAAGCAGACTCCCTGCTCAGCACAAACCCCGAAGTAGGGCTCGATTCACGACCCTGAGCTCGAATCAAGAGTTGGATGCTTAACCAGCTGAGCCACCCAGGCGCCCCCCCAGTTTCCTGAAGCTTTGATTGAACTCTGCATTCCGTTTGGCACTCTATGAAGGTACTCAAACTTTTTCTATGTAAGCTGCTGTTTTTCAGGGGATATAACGTGACCTATGGTATAAATAAATCCAGGTAATCATAAATGGCCAGAATAAAATTCTAATATGTAGAACAAAGAGTCACTGTTTTTTTCTTTATATGGTATGTGATGTAAATGGTAGTTTGTTCAGATCAGAGAGTCAAACTACTCTAAAATGTGACATTCAACTCTGTTAATCTCTTCAAAACATTTATTTTCCATTCAAGAAGCATTGCTTTTTTAAAAATCTCTTCATTTTCTTGATATAATCAGTATTAGCTGTAGGTTTTCTTTTTTTAAATCTTTTTTTCATGGAGAAAGATATCACTTCAAGAAAATGTCAGCATGATTTACCCCCAAGAACAAAGCATCACAGAGATGACGATGATGATGGGCAGTCGGCTGGGCTCACTCACTAGCTATGTTTCTCATATTCACAGACCAGCTTTGAGGGACTGACATGCAAGTGCACACCTTGGCAAAATTCTAAATGGTGCATAACATGAATCACCCTCAAAGGGTTGAAAATAAACTGTTGAATGTGACTACCGAGAGTCCACTGTATCTTCTTCTTTGTAGCATTTTTTAGAAAGAGAAATAGAATATATTCTCATATACATAGATACTGCAGGAGTATTTTCTACCTCAAAGAAAAGACAGAAGTTTCCATGCCTCTTTGGAGGAGGAAAATACGTTTAAATATTTAGAACATAGTGTTTGGGTATCAGACTTCCTGGGCTCCAATTTAGTTTCTGATTCTGCTAGCAGTGTTACTTCAGACAAGTTACTTTTTCTTGCTGTGCTTTTGTTTTTTCACTTATAAAATAGAGGCAATTAGGAGCATCAGGTAATACATGTAGAGCCTAAAAATAGGATTTGGCACTTGGGCAATAACATCATTGTTGGCAATGGCTGTTTTTGTTGTTACTTAGTAGTGATATTTTTTCTTTTCTCCTCGCAGTGCAAACCACCATGCAGGGAAGGGGGTAGTGCATAATTAATCACATAATTTTCTCTTGACAGGATGCTCCACACCGCTGGGTATGGAAAGTGGAAAGATAGAAAACAAGCAAATCACAGCTTCCTCATTTAAAAAATCGTGGTGGGGAGATTACTGGGAACCCTTCCGTGCCCGTCTTAATGCCCAGGGTCGTGTAAATGCCTGGCAAGCCAAGGTAAAATCCGCCTATGAATGGAATTCTCTCAGCCGTCCAGAAGAAAGCAAGGGCCCTCACTACAGGAACCGTGGGGGTCCTGGGAAGTCAGAAAATAATCTCCCGTTTCAGCAGATTATGATCCTAGGTCTGAGAATCTAGGATATCTATTGACTTGATAACTTTAGCTCTGACTTTGGCTCAGAGAGGGTATTTTTCATCTCTGTGGTTCTTGGTCTAGTCTTGATTTTTATCAGGGGTGGGCAAATTTCTTCTGCAAAGGACCAGATAATAAATATTTTAGACTCTGTGAGCCATACATTCTCAGTCATAACTACTCAACTCTGCCATTGTAGCAGGAAAACAGTTATAAACAACACATAAATGAGCATGGCTGTGTTCCAATAAAACTTCATTTACAAAAACAGGCAGGGAGTCAAATATGGCCCTTGGGCTATAGTTTGCCAATTCCTAATTAAGACAACTTATATTAGTGATAAATGATTCAGATTTGCAGCACTTTTTTTTCACGTTTTAACAATACTTTTCTTTTTCTTAATAGTGCTATTTAAATTTGTTTTGTTCCCTTTTTTTGAGAACTTTGTGACATTCCTTTAGACACCTGGAGGCATGGCAAAATGCGGCAAAACCAGGGTTTATATAAATCAGTGGCCTAAGTTTAAGAAGCATCTTCCAGAGAGTCATAGTGCCCCTAATATTAACCCATTGGATATTCCAGTGACTTAGTTTTAGGGTAACAGTTAATAGTTGACTCATTTTTATTTCACTCTTCAACTGACTTGAAGAATCACAGTGGCATCAGAAATCAGAATGATTCTATCAGTCAACTTAACCCTTCCTTATTTTCTATCCTCCTATGTTTCTCCCTTAAGATACCTACATTCCAGTCCCCTGGACCCCTTAGAATTCCAGGTGCTAGCCATATGTTAGGCTGTCAGCACGCTAGTGGAGAAAACAGAAGAGCTTGGACCCCAAACAGATGGTCTTGGGAGACATCTGTGTCTCGAAACTCATTTCTGGTCCATCACAGACTCACGGAATGTAAGAACAGCAAGGGGTTTAAAAGCATCCGGTCCAGACTTTTCCTTTTAAGTTTAAACACAAAGAAGATTAAATCATTTTAGCTTAGTTTGGTGGCAGAATCAGGAAGCGCATTCTCCTGACGGTCAGCGGTCCTCCCACCATTTGAAGCCACTCAGACACCTCATGGTGCAATTTTGCGGAAGGGGAAACAGAGACCTAAAGAAGTTAAAATAATAAAAGTAATAATGTTATACTACATTACATTTATATAATTATATAAATAAAATAATTTAAAAAATGAAAGAAAAAGTTAAGGAGAAAGGATGTCATCCAATTTTTTTCCCAGATAACTCGTTAGATCTGCTCATGGTATAACTTTGTCACCCTACCCTGTATTTTACAGCTTTTTGAAAAATTTTGCTCTGTATACAATTTGCTCTTAGTCTTTGTGATATAATAATGGCTTCAAAGATGAAATACTAATTCTAATTTTTAATGCCATCATTTTAAATCTGGAATTCTAGATCAGAACTGTTTCACTTCATCTTCTATTAGAATCAGATATCTTTATAGGGTCTCTTTAGGGAGGGTAAAAAAAAGTCTCAGCCAGACTGAGAAAGGCACACATGCAAACTGAGGCATCTCTACCTCTTTTATACCTATAAAAAATTGTTATGTCTTCAAAACCCTCTAGCTCTCTACCTCTGTATCACTGGTACGACCTGGATTGGATACTATACAGCTTGAAGATACACTAAGAAACCACCAAATGTCACCAGAGGGTGTTACAAAATTAACAAAAATTAATTAATACAATAATTTTAATTCAATTAATTTGCTTTAAAAATACATATAGTATATGAATTATACATATATCTGTGTATCAGTATATACACATACATACATGTACACATAAGTGATGTTAAAGAAATACATCACTATTCCTTATTTCATATAGAACTGAATGAGACTATGGGGCATGATAAATCTCCCAAAGGTGAAAATTTGTCTCAGATTACTCCAAAACTCAGTTAGCCCTTCTGATCCTCTTTCTCCAAGTATGATTAGGCACTTCATTAGGCCAGAGACGGGACAGCTACCATACCATATCAAGTCATAGTCATGGCTTTATTAGGTCTCTCAAGTATTACATTTATTTGAAATATCAGAAAAGAAGAAATTGGACTACTTCCCCTGGTTGACATAAGCAAGGGAAAGAAAAGTGGAACTTTTTCTAAAATAAGTTAGAGAAAGGATACTATCCAATTCTTTCCCAGATAACCCATCAGCAATATCATCATGGCATTTAAACAAATTTGGTTAAGAGAAAAATATTTACAGATAATTTAGCAATCTAATATTTTTTTCTCAAGTACGATTCATTTATTTATTCATTCAAAAAATATTTGTTTAACACCAACTGTGTGCCATGCATTGGGCTAAGTACCTGAAAACAAAATACAGTAAATCCGTGCCTTCAAAGAGGGATACAAATAAGTAAACCATTATTGTACGATATATGAAATACTCTAGTAAAAGTTTATATATGTCTGAGACAGCAAACAAAAAGGAACAGGGAAGTCCTCTAGGAGACAGAGAATCCTAAGGGATGAGACAGAAAAGAGAGCCTTTTGAGGACTGCACATTTCTGAGTATCTTGGTCTAAAAAATTGAAGGTTTTAACATCTGCCTTATTCATGTGTCCTCATCATTTTCACAGGCAAACAACAACAAACAGTGGTTACAAATTGATCTGCTCAAAATCAAGAAAATAACTGCAATTGTAACACAGGGTTGCAAGTCTCTGTCCTCTGAAATGTACGTGAAGAGCTACACCATCCACTACAGTGATCAGGGAATGGAATGGAAGCCTTACAGGCAGAAATCCTCCATGGTGGACAAGGTACAGGGTGCTGTCATGGCAACAACAAAGCAATTCACAAACTGTTATGACGAGAGAAATGCCTTACATTTGCAAACAGCTCTTTGCATTTGACAAATATGCACTGACATGCGCCTCCTCCCTAAGAAGTCTGAACCCTCGCTCAGCAGGTAGCTCCTCTGGGGACAGAGACCATGCAGGTCATCTTTCCGCGGTGGCTGAGCCACCTGTGAAATAGTGAGAACCAAACACCAGGGGGCGGTGTGAAGCTTAATTAGCTCTGATTGAGAAAGATGGTAGCGTTGTCTTAGTCGGCTTGCACTGCTGTAACAAATGATCGTAGATGGAAGCAACAAACACTTCTTTCTCACGGTTCTGAAGGCTGGAATCCAAGAGCAGGGTGCCAGGATGGTTGGGTTCCCGGTGAGGGCTCTCTTCTTGGTTGTGTCCCCATATGACTTTCCTTGGTGCAGGAAGAGAGAGATCCCATGTCTCCTCTTGTTTTTATAAGTGTGTTAATCCCATCATGAGGGCCCCACCTTCACAGCCTACTCTAATCCTCATTACCTCCCAAAGGCCCCACCTCCTAATACTATCCCATTGGGGGTTAGTGTTTCCATGTATGATTTTGAGGGGGACACAAACGTGTAGTCCATAACAGGGGTCTAGAGAATCTTCCACTGTGAAATAACATCATATTAACATTATCTTGGGTAAACTTGTTATCTTTGAGACAGAATGAGAGAGAGAGAGAGAGCACATGAGAGGGGGGAGGGTCAGAGGGAGAAGCAGACTCCCTGCTGAGCAGGGAGCCTGATGCGGGACTTGATCCAGGGACTCCAGGATCATGACCTGAGCCGAAGGCAGTCGCTTAACCAACTGAGCCACCCAGGCGCCCCGGGTAAACTTGTTATCTTGACTGATCAAATACCCACGGCCATAAAGCTTTTTGTATCATGTTTTTAAGCAGAAGACAATTGTTATCTTAACTGATGAGGAAACTAATTTCCTGCAAGACGAAGTACCCTATTATACTCCTTAATTCCCAGTCACGTGTTTTTAAAATGCTACTAGGGCAAAACTAAGGAGATGAGCCCAATATTCCAGGAAGGGAAATCAGGCTGGAGCCAGTAAGAGGGGCCACATAGGAGAAGGGGATGACCTTTACCAAATGCTCATCATGCACTCAGACCTTATCTCGGTGAATGAATTTGAACCTCTCTCTCTTTTTAGTAAACTCCTGGGTTGTTTGGTTGGTTGGTTGGTTTGGCTGGTTTTATCTGTCACTGTACCAGGATGTCTTTATAGTTGGGTAAGTATCATTGTCATAAACAAATAGTGACTCAGCTGCTGCTGTGTTTAAATCCTGGGAAAACTGCTGCGGATGCAAAAAGGAAAAAAACCAAGTCATAAAACACAGTTCAATCGAGAATAGAAGGCATTTGCCAAAAAGAATAAGTAAAAACACATGGTTGCATTTTATTTTAAATGTTAGTGACAACTAACCATTATCTGTCACTTACAGTGCACTTGTCATATGTTTACATACTTAAAAAAAATCTTTATAACGATTTCTGTCAGGTAAACTTTTATTACCCCCATTTTGCCAGTGAGAATATAAGTCACCTGCCCAAAGTCACACAGCTACCAAGGGGCTAAGGGCAGAGATGGTTTCGAAGCTGCTTCATAGCACCCTGTCAGCTGCCAGACCTCTTTATTTTTCCGACTCAGATCATGGGTGAGATGGAATCCCTAAAGAGCTCTGTTAGACACGTGATCTCATAACTGACTGAAGATCATCTCTGATAACATTGTATGTGTTCCTTGATACCCTCAGCTGGAGCTAAAATTGCAAAAGAAAAAAAAATATCTGTAAGATTTTTATACCCATCATATCTCTATTAAAGATCTTACCATATTTTTCTTTCAGATTTTCAAAGGAAATAATAATATCAAAGGACACGTGAAGAACTTTTTCAACCCACCAATTATCTCCAGGTTTATCCGCATCATTCCTAAAACATGGAATCAAAGTATTGCACTTCGCTTGGAACTCTTTGGCTGTGATATTTACTAGAATTGAATATTCAAAGACATAGGAAGGACTCAAAGATATCAAGCCATTTGGAACGGGCAATGTATTTTATACTATTTTAAATGTTAATTTTCAGTATTTCCTTTTTTTATATTAGAGAATAAAATTTTATATATGAAACTTTCATAATGTAAACTCCTTGCCACAATTCAGTGAGATGATAACTATTAATTCTTCATTAATCTGAATATAGATGGGAATATATCAAGAACCAACAAGCAAATGGCTTCTTTCACAATGATTAAAAATGCTATGTAAAATAATATTTATGTAGTTGGCATGCTTCATTATAGTTCTTTTAAAACCTACACACACTAATAAAAGAGATATTACTTTTTAAAAAGCCATTTATAGACCTGGATAGCTTTCACTCCTACCTTAAAAAAAAAAAAATAACAACTGTGATTTCAGAGTAAAGGAAACAAGGTTTTAAATGGTTCATTTTTCTTGACGTGGCAAGAAAAAAAAAATCATACCATATGAAATAATGAGTGCTTAAAATACCCTGTCTTACCTATATGACAATGATTTTTCTGACCCTCTGTGAGTAAAGATACAGTCATCCCAGCTTGTGAATCTGGCCTGGTCTCCCTTGGCACCGATTTACTTATTGATGTTCTGAGTGAGGGGTCTTTAGACATGGAACACAACCCAAATAACCACGGAAGAAATGAACATGTAGCCTTGGCTTCATTCTAGTTGGCACTGCAATGGCATACTGTTTCAAAACTAGATTCACCTAAGGGAAAGCTAAAACCTGCAAAACAGCATTGGAACCATTGGCCCAAAGGCAACTGTTCCTGCTGAGACTGGCAAGCCTCTGAAACTCACCTTCAGTGCCCTTCTCTGCATGGCTCCAACCTCCTCTTCCGTCCTCAACAACTTCCTCTTTCCACGCTCCCTTCCCTGGGAACTTGGCATTCAATGATCCCATAGACGTTGTGAGACTGGGGAGCTTTCTGGCCTCCTTGAAGTCACATGGAACAGTCACTGGTGAAGCTATCTTTCTATGGAACAAACCACTCCAAATCTTAATGCTTAAAACAAGGTAATTCTCTCTCATGATTCTGTGGGTTAACTGGGCTCAGCTGGGTGGTTTTATGGCTGGCTTCATTTGGGGTCCCCAGTGAGGTTATAGTCAGACATGGCTCTAACCAGAGTCATCAGAAGGCTCAACGAGGTGTTGAAACAGCTGATTCTCTGTCACACTCCATGTGGTTTCTGGTCCTCTCCTCTTTACATGGCTTCCAAGTGGTCTATCCATTGGATGTCTCCAACAGGGGAGCTGGACTTCTTGTAAGGATTCAGCCTCTTCAAAGCAAGTGTTCACAATTTAGGAAGCAGAAAGCTAGGCCCAGAACTGGCACAGCCTCACTTTGGTTAACCCAAGTCACAGGTGCATCCCAAGGAGTATAATTCATTGGGACCATCTTTAGATACTGTCAGAGTTATCTATTGCGTCTGTGGGGGGGCTGAGTCCTGTGAATGTATATAGGAGCTTCAAATATCCACAAAACATTGGCTTTCATTATTTGTTCCCACCTTTATTGAAATACATTTGACAAGTAAAATCATAATGTATGTAAGTGTACAACTTGTTGATTTGGCATATGTATATGTTGTGAAAGTGTTCCCATTATCAAGTTAATTAATATGTCATCACCTCACGGTTACTTTTTTTTTTTTCATCAGAATGCTTAAGACCTACTATCTTAGCAAATTTCAAATACACAATACAGTATTAACAACTATAGTCCCTGTGCTATATATTAAATCCTCAGAACTCATTCATCCTATAACTGAAAGTTTGTACACTTTTACTAGCTTCTCTCCATTTCTCCCCCTGGCAACCACCATTCTATTCTCTGCTTCTATGACTTTGATTTTTTTTTTACTTCCACATACAGTGATACCACGCAATATTTGTCTTTCTTTGTCTAGCTTATTTCACTTGGCATATGACCTCCAGGTTCATTCATATTGTCATCAATGGCAAGACTTCCTTCTCTTTTTAAGGCATAATAATATCCCATTGTGTGTATACCACAGTGGAATTTTTTCTTCTCTCTTTTTTTAAAGATTTATTTATTTATTTCAAAGAGAGAGAGAGAGAGAAAGCAGGGGGATGGGGCAGAAGGAGAGGGGGAGAGGATTTCCAGCAGACTCCCCACTGAGTGCAGAGTCCAACTGGGGCTTGATCCCATGACCTGGAGATCATGACCTGAGCCTCTATCAAGAGTCAGATGCTTAACCAACTGAGCCACCCAGACGCCCCTGTATACCACATTTTCTTTATCCATTCATCGATCGGTGTACACTTAGGTTGCCTCCATAGCTTAACTATCGAGAATAATGCTGCAATGAACATGGGAATACAGATACCTCTTCAAGCTGGTGATTTGGTTTCCTTTGGTTGTATGTCTACAAATGGGATTGCTAAATAATATGATAGTTTTATTTTTAATTTCTTGAGGAAGTACCATACTATTTTCCATGGAGTCTAGTGCCACTCACAGTGTGCATCCTTGTCATTATTTGTTGTCTCTTGTCATTTTGATAAGTCATTCTAACCAGGTGTGAGGTGATATTTCATGGTTTTGATTTGCATTTCCTTGATGATTAGTGATGTTGAGGATCTTTTCATATATCTGTTGGCCATTTATATGTCTTCTTCGAAAAATGTATATTCAAGGGCGCCTGGGTGGCTCAGTCAGTTAAGTGACTGCCTTTGGCTCAGGTCATGATCTTGGAATCCCAGGATCAAGTCCTGCATCGGGATCCCTGTTCAGTGGGGAGTCTGCTTCTCCTTCTGACCCTACCCTCTCTTGTGCTATCTCTCTCTCTCACTTTCTTTCTCAAATAAATAAAATCTTTAAAAAAAGAAAAATGTATATTCATGTCCTTTGCCCATTTTTTTATTTGGGTTATTTTGCTATTGAATCATATGAGTTCGTTGTATATTTTGGATATTAATCCCTTATTGGATATATGCTTTGCAAATATCTTCTCCCATTCAGTAAGTTGTGTTTTCACACAACTTAATGGCTTAGAATGGGATCCTGTTCTGGACAAAGGTTAGGGTTAGGGTTAGGGTTAGGGTTAGGGTTAGGGTTAGGGTTAGGGTTAGGGAAGGGAATCGAGAATGTAAAAATCAAAACTGTCCTGAGGTGAAAAGTATGCTTTGGCTTAAAAAGGCATATAGTATATTATTTACATCTTTTATCATTATTACTTATTTCTTGGAAGAGAATCATTTCTAGCTTTCTCAAAGCCACGTATTAACCTGGCTGTGTTCTGCATTTTTCTCATTTTAGCCTTTGAGATAATTATCAGACATTCTGCACTTTTTAAAATCTCATTTTATAAAGAATTCTCTTACTGGCTATGTAGAATACCACCTACCAGATAGAACAATTTTTGTACTTATGAACCTGCCATTTTCTTAGAGATGTCTTGTTGAGTAGAATAACACTATGATTTAAAGCTTACAGTAAAAATGCCAAACCTTGTGCTTGTTTCCCTTTGTCCAGAACAGGATCCCATTCTAAGCCATTATTTGAAATAGAGTTCATAACGTATAGTCATTTTTCTCCACAGGATATTTTCATTTCAGAACATAAGCTGCAAAATGGCAAATGACTAAGTCAATTATAAAGAATTTATAGCATAATAAATGCCAGTTTACAGTAACTGGCAACAGACTTCTACACCAAAACCTAGAAGTTGCTGCAGTAGAGGTCACAACTAACATGATTCTTACACGTGCTCCGACTTTGTTTACAACAAATTACTGCCATAAAACCCAGAAAAGAAACTTTAGTGGGTCCTTTCAACACACCTTTTCAAAAATTAATTGACCATATATGGATAGGTTTATTTCTGGACTCTATTCTGTTCATTGATCTACATCTGTTTTTATGCCAATAGCCTACTTTTTTATTACTATAGCTTTATAATGTAGCTTGAAATCAGTAAGTGTGATGTCTCTCCTTTCTTCTTCTTTCCCAAGATTGCTTGGATATTTGGGTCCTTTTGTGGTTATATGAATTTTAGGATTTTTTCCCTATTTCTGTGAAAAATATCATTGGAGGGCGCCTGGGTGGCTTAGTTGGTTAAGCGACTGCCTTTGGCTCAGGTCATGATTCTGGAGTTCCAGGATCGAGTCCCGCATCGAGCTCCCTGCTGCTCAGCAGGGAGTCTGCTTCTCCCTCTGACCCTCTCCCCTCTCATGTGCTCTCTCTCTCTCATTCTTGCTCTCTCAAATAAATAAATAAATAAAATCTTTTAAAAAAAAAGAAAAATATCATTGGAACTTTGATAGGGATTGCACTGAATCTGTAGATCACTTTGGATACTATGAACATTTTAACAATACAAACTCTTGTAATTCATGAGTAGGGAATGTTTATCCATTTATCTATGTCTTCAGTTTCTTTCATCAGTGTTTTATAGTTTTCAGTGTACAGATATTTAATCTCCTTGGTTAAATGTATTCCTAAGTATTTTATTTTGATACTATTGTAAGTGGGATTATTTTCTTAATTTCTCTTTCCAATAGTTAATTGTTAGTATATAGAAATGCAACAGATTTTTGTATATTGATTTTGTATATTACAACTTTACTGAATATATTAGTTCTAACTATAATATATATATAAAACATTATAAGAATAGTGTTTTGGTGTAGTCTTTAAGGTTTTCTAATATAACATCATGTCATCTGCAAATAGAAACAATTTTACTTCCTCCTTTCTGATTTGGGTTCCTTATTTCTTTTTCTTGCCTAATTGCCCTGACCAGGACTACCAGTGCTATTTCAAATAAAAGAGGGAAGAATGGGTATGCTTGTCTTGTTCCTGATCTTGTTCCACTGAATATGATGTTTAGCTGTGGGTTTGCCATATATGGTCTTTTTATGTTGAGGTATTTTTCTTCTATACTTAACTTGTTGGGAGTTTTTACCATGAAAAGATGATGAATTTTATTAAATGTTTTGACTACATCTATTGAAGTGATATTACAATATAGATTCTTCATTTTATTAATGTGGAATATCACATTTATTGACTGCATACATTGAAATACCTTTGCATCCCAAGGATAAATCCCACTTGATCATGGTGTTTGAGCCTTAATACCGTATTGTCAAATTCAGTTTGCTAATATTTTGTTGAGGATTCTTGCATCTATATTCATCAGGGATATTGGGTTGTAATTTTCTTTTTTGGCATGTCTTTGACTTTCATGTGAAGGCTCATACTCTGGCATTGGTAGGGGCTCATAAAATGAGTATGGGAGAGTATCATCCTGTTTAATTTTTTGTAGGAGTTTCAAAAGGATTGGTATTAATTCTTCCTTAACTCTTTGGTGGAATTCACCCATGAAGCCATGTGGTCCTGGGCTTCCTTTTGTTGGGACGCTTTTGATTACTGCTTCAATTTCCTTACTCATTATTGTTCTGTTCAGATTTTCTATTTCTTCATGATTCATTGGCAGGTTATATGTTCCCAAGAATGTGTTAATTTCTTCTGGGTTATCCTAGAAGGAATTTGTTGGTGTACAATTGTTCATAATAGTTTCTTACAATTCTTAGTATACCTGTGATATCAGTTGTAATGTGAATTCTTTCACTTCTTATATTTCAGTCTTACTTTTTGTTCTCTTAATTTAGCTAATGTTTTGTCAATTTTGTTTACCTTTTCCAAAAATCAGCTCTTAGTTTCATTGACCTTTTCTATCGTCCTTCTAGCCTATATTTTATTTATTTCCACTTTTATTTCCTTCCTTATACTAACTGTGGGCTTAGTTCTTCTTTTTCTAGTTCTTTAGATGTAGTGTTAGCTTTATTTGAGATCTTTCTTTTTTTCTTAATGTAGGCATTTATCACTATTTCACTGCCGCACAAGTTGGGGGGAGATGGTAGGGGACATGCCCACCAGCTCTTTCAGGCTCCTGAGAGGATCCCAGTCTGCTCCCACATGCAGTCTAACTAGAAGCCAGAACCTCAAATAGCAGGTAGGAAAGTACACAGTCAAATGCCTTCTAGGGAGAAACTGGGAGATGAATGTTCTTGCCTCTCCTTTCTGTGCTGAGCTGGGGAAGAGAGAGCTCCAAAAAGTGCTTGTGTGCCCATTTAGAAACTGTTTTTGTTGTTGTTGTTGTTGTTGTTTAATATGGTCCTATGGGATTTGTAGATGCCAAGCCCTGGTGGCTATTGGAGTTAGGTGACTTGGGTACCTGTTCCTTGAGCGGCAACTGCAAAACTTGAAGCACTTTATGTGTGTACAATTTCCTTCCAGGAAAAAGCTGGCAACTTGGATTTTTGTTGTTGTTGAAGTGAGCCAGGGAGAGAATATGAGAAAAGTGCCTTCCAACTTTTTAGGGCTCCTAGGAGGATCCCAATCAGCACACACATGCAAACTGATTAGAAGCCAGACCCTCACAGGCAGGGAAATTCTGAACTCAAACCCCTTCCAGGGAAAGACTGGGAGATGGGCACCTTTGCCTGCTCCATCTGCACTGAGCCCTGGGGAATAGGTGGGGGAGTGTTCATGTGCCTGTTTAACAGCTGCTTCGTTGTTTCGTATGTCCTATGGAACTTATGAATGCCAAACCCTGTTGACTCTCTGAGCTAGGAGATTTGGGGACCCATCCCTCGCATAGTAGCCTTAAAAATTGAGAACTAGAAGGGGCGCCTGGGTGGCTCAGTCATTAAGCGTCTGCCTTTGGCTCAGGTCATGGTCCCAGGGTCCTGGAATCGAGCCCCGCATTGGGCTCCCTGCTCGGCGGGAAGCCTGCTTCTCCCGCTCCCTCTCCCCTTGTCTGTGTTCCCTCTCTCGCTGTGTCTCTCTCTGTCAAATAAATAAATAAGATCTTTAAAAAAAAAAAAGTTGAGAACTAGATGTGTGGTCCAAACCCTTCACTCACAGGAGAAGCTGGGAATTGGGAGTTCCCTCCCAATTGTAAGGCACTGTGCCAGGGGTGGGGTTTATGGTGTGTGTCTCAGCATTTCCTACCCATTTTGATGTGTTTTCTCAGTAGGCTGATGTGGAGGAGTTACTCACTTGGTTTTTAGATATCTTTCAGAGGGAAATGATCCATGTGTAGCTGTACATTTGACAAATCCGTGGGAGGAGGGAAAGTCAAGAGCCTCCTGTTTTGTCATTTTGGTCGATCTAAAATACTGGCTTTCTAATCCTGTATTCTCATTATTTCTTTCCTTTAATGATTCATGTCATTGTTCCACCAAGATTTCTCTGATTTTTATTCTGTTAAGAGCAAAAGAGAGTGTCTGAACGTAAAGAAAAAATTCCTTTGGTCTCTCCAGGGCCAGCCTCATGGATGTGTGATCTGTTCAGTCACAGAGTTCCCACACGCGTGAGGGGCCCCATGCTTAGTTTAATGCTCTGTTGTCACCCTCTTGAAATTCTTAGTAATTTTTTAACTAGGAGGCTGATATTTTTATTTTGCAATGGGCCCCACAAATTATGTAGCGAGTCATGGGTCCCTCTACTGAAGAAGTGGGCAGGATCTCTCCTGATCTACAACCTACCAAGATATAATAGGGACAAGAAAATAATGTGGAGTAATAGGTAAAGGATGAGATGAGAATGGAACATGAGCTCCAACTTTGTTATCCTATGTGAAAAGAATAAGTCACCAAAGGTTTCACTTGCCTGAAATTATTGCTTGTTCGTGTCAGAGCTGAAGCTAGAAGCCAGATGATCAAACTCCCAGCCTCTTTTTTAGTCTGCTTTGTCTTCCACAGAATGGATATTGTAACATTTATAAATCATCCCCCCAAACAGGTAGACATGAATTGTTATTTATTAATATATAAATATTAATTAAGAATGCCTGTCAATTCGGGGCACCTGGGTGGCTCAGTCGGTTAAGCAACTGCCTTCGGCTCAGGTCATGATCCCAGAATCCTGGGATTGAGCCCCACATCAGGTTCCCTGCTCAGCGGAAAGCCTGCTTCTCCCTTTCCCTCTGCCTGCCCCTCTGCCTACCTGTTCTCTCTGCCTCTCTGTCAAATAAATAAATAAAAAATATCTTTAAAAAAAAAAAAGAATGCCTGTCAATTGATCTGAAAACTACTTGTTTGGGGATCAATGAGATGTTAAGTTACATTTGATGCTATGTGGAAATATTAAAATCCCTCTTTTTTTAAATAAAAAAGCATTTCTATATTTTTATTCCTCTCTTGGAAATCATTTAGATGAAATTTCAACTTTTGTTGCATAATATATCCTCCACTGACATATCATTGTCCACTGTTTGTTCTACCATAAGTAGTTGCTATGCAAAGGAGCTAAATGACTCACAGTAGAATCATGACTTGAAGAAACTAACAGATAAAATCCTAAACATTACTGATAATTCTAGTTGAGAATTAGAAAACAGTCTATGAGTGTATTGCAAATATGAAGAGGTCAGAGGAAACATAGAATTACCGCTCCAGGATTTTTTTCAAGTTGTTAAAAGAAATTACAGACTTCACTGTTTTTAGGAATAACTTTGAATAATCACAATTATTTGAGTTCAGAACCACTTTGGCAAAGGCAGGGAAAAAGTACTAACCAAATAGCTTGAATCCTCTATAAAGCCATAAATGCTTTACCATTTACTTCTCCAGATAGGCCAAGAAAGAGCAATTCAGAGGTCAATGGGTTTGGGTTCTACAACTGGCACATGCCCTAAGATAGTGAGCCTGACACACACAAAAATATCTGAGATTTCCATGCTACCATTTTTCTTGGCATTTTTTCCTAACAAAAAAGTGATTTTATGGAAGATTCTGAATGCCTAATTCTCCTGAGTTCTTACATTTTCAGAGACTAAAGATGGGGCAAGCAGTAAGACACAGGCAGATAAAATGACTTTGTGTGGAGAGACATTTACTTTATCAATGCCCAGGTAATAAGTTTTTCATATCTGGGTACTGTGCTGTAAGCTTTAAGATTTGCTATCTCTTGGTTGTATGAAATGTCCCCACCAAAGATATTTATGTATTTTGTATTTGGTATATGAAAAGAAAAAATAATGTGAACATCCCTAGTTGTACCACCATGTTAATTTGTTTTTAAAAAAATATTTATTTAGCTCATCCTATCTATACAACAAAGCACAATGATAGGCATTGTAGGAGAGTATATATTAAAAATGAAAGACACTGCTCTGGCTCTTTTAACATTTATTATCTAGTTGGATAGAGAAGAGAAACATAAGAAGCAAATAAAACACTAAAAGAAAAAGTTTTTGCAGAGCAAAGAAAACCATCAACAAAACAAAAAGGCAACCTACTGAAGGGGAGAAGATATTTGAAAATGAGATAGCCGATAAGGAGTTAACATCCAAAATATATAAATAATTTATACAACTCAACAACAAAAAAATCGATTAAAAAAAATGGACAGAGGACCTGAATAGACATTTTTCTAAGGAAGACATACAGATGGCCAAAAAAACACATGAAAAAATGCTGAACATCACAATCATCAGGGAAATGCAAATTAAAACCACAATGAGATATCACTTCACACCTGTTAGAATGGCTAGAACAAAAAAGACAACAAATAACAAGTGTTGGCAAGGATATGGAGAAAAGGGAACCCTTGTGCAACTGTTAGTGGGCGTGTAAATTGGTGCCGCCACTGTGGAAAACAGTATGGAGTTTCCTTAAAAAATTAAAAATAGAATTACCATATGATCCACTAGTTCCATTACTGGATATTTGCACAAAGAAAATGAAAACACTAATTTGAAAAGATATGTGCACCCATGTGTTTGTTGCAGTATCATTTACAATTGCCAAGATACGGAAGCAAACCAAGTGTCCATCCATTCATGAATGGATAAAGATGTGGGATATATATACAATGGAATATTACTCATCCTTAAAAAGGAATGAGATCTTGCCATTATGACAACACGGATGGACCTAAAGAGTATCATGCTAAGTGAAGTAAGTCACACAGAGGAAATCAAATACCATATGATTTTACTCACATTTGAAATCTAAAAAACAAAACAAAAAGCAAAGCAGAATTAGACCCATAAATACAGAGAACAAACTGGTGGTTGCCAGAGAGGAGAGGGGTAGGGGAGATGAGCAAAATGGGTGAAGAAAAGTGGGAGATACAGGCTTCCAGTTATGGAATGAATGAGTCACAGGAATGAAAGGTACTGCATAGGGAACAGAGTGAATAATGTGACACATAGCAGCTATGCTTGCGGTGTGTACAGTTGTTGAATCACTACGTTGTACGCCTGAAACTAATGTAACATTGTGCGTCAACTGTACTTCAATTTAAAAAAAGAGGCAAACCGAGACTATGGGCAGATTACACTCTGAGTAGCAAAAAGTCGGTCAAAGGAGTATTCATGTAAGATGGAGTCGCACTGTGAAAGCTTTTGAAGAAGGTCATTTGACTCAGATCTTGAAGATACTGGATGCAAATCAAGGAAATCTATGCAAAATGCCAAAGCAGGGGATTGGGAAAAGGTCAGTGAAAACCAGGGTCGTATAAGAGCTTTATGCTTAAGTTCAGGGTCCTGTAAGCTTTCCTCAGCCTGCCCACCCATTCCCTACTCCCTCTGTACAAGGTCTGATAATGCCTTATGCATCTGTCTCCCTCCATCCCCTGCTCTGTGCGCATGAATTCAGTGTGTTTGCAAGGTCAAAAATAAAAAATAAAAACAGCAGCTACCCAAGAGGACCCAACTATCTGAGGGTAGGGTAAGAAACATATACAGATACAAAACATATCCCTAATCTGCAAACTGTGAATGATGGATGGCGGTAACCAGATTAAAAGTAGGTTACCTTTAGAGATGGGACAGAGGATGCCAACCTTGGACAGGATTCTGGCTTGCTGAGTGGATGGGGCATGCTGGTCAGAAGGAATGGTGCTGGAGTAGGGCACCAGGTGGGCATAAGGGTGTCATATGTGGGACACTGACCCACTGAGAGATGAGACAATCACATGGGTCTATTTGGATAATGACAAGAGTTCTCAATGCCGAGGTGACTGTTCTGCTTCGTTGTGTTTCAGTACTAGCCCACAGCAGAGCCTCCCTTGGTTCATCCGTACATCCATGCTTTACATTCAGGGGCAACTTCTCAATGTTTCAGATAATTTCATATACCCACCTGCCTTTGGGGGCATGAAATTTGATAATGGGTTTACCATTCTGTTTGTCCCAACTGCCTTCTATCGAAGTTCTTCTTGGGGACTGCAAAGGCTTCCAGGAAGTCCGGAATGTGGCAAGCCTGTTTCCAGATGTGACAGATAAGAATGCAAAACTTTTCTCAGTAGTCTTAGGGAAACAGTGACAAAGACTGTATTTCTATGTAAAGTGCTTAGAATAGTACTTGGCACATATTAAGCCCTATACATGCAATGATTATTACTAATAACATTGATCATGTAAATATGATAAACTATAATATCAATGTAGTGGTATTATTATGAACAATTGTTACTGATTACTGTTGTGCCGAACACCTTGTTTTATACCACTCATTATTTTTTTTAAAAATCGTGGTAAAATACACATAACAAAAAACGGTCGACGCGTACATTATAGGAGTACCCCCTCAGTGGCGATTAAGTACAATCGCCCGGCTGAGCTGCCTTGAGGCTCTTTCTCTGTAAGCCCGCATTTTCCCAGTAGGTGGCGTCTGGTTCAACTGCCAGAGTTCGGCAAGTCTCACCCAGAGGTGGAGCATTAATTATCCGGGCTAAAAGACTTGAACAGCTTGCGTCGACTTTCTTCAGTGGGTTTAACTGGCTTATGTTTTCTTCAATAGGGACTATTTAACATTCGTTTATGTCTGGAGTCCACAGGGCTGGTATGGGATTCCGAAATTGGATAATTTTAAACAGAAGTAAGTAAAAATTTTATGAGCGTACAGTTCATTGGTTGCCAACGAAGGAGGCACGAAACAGGGAGATGTAGATTAGCTGTGCCAGAGACTAAATGAGGAAGAATACTCACCATGCTACATGGTAGTATGTTTTGTGAGACTATAATTTTCTGCAGTGCGCCATCAAGGTCTTTACAAACTATTGGCTAATGATGATAGTGTGGTTTGATACTGGTCAGGTATTATAAAGACTCTTCTCTGTCCTCCTAGCAGCTACCCTCCTAAATCAAAGTCTCATACTTCCGAGGCAAAGTAATTGAGAGCACCATGCTCTCAGCAAAACAAATAAAATGCTCTCAACTTGTTCCCCTAAAAGATGTAAAGTTGCTTATTAGAAAACATAAACTACTACTAGATAACTTATGTTAGAAATGGAAGAGAAAGCAAAAACAGAGGTGGTAACATAAATGGGACCCAAGAAAGAGGGGAACATGGAAATGCGGACCAGAAACCCCCACAGCTTGCTGTGAGAGGGTTTGGGTTTAGCAGGAAGTTTTAAAATAGCAGATGCAAAAAGTAAAACCTTATCTGTTGTACAGTAGAGTGTCCCCCCCAAAATATTCAGATTTTATAAGGCTGTTTCCTGTGCATCCCTCAGGAATGGCTGATGCATGCCCACCGAAGCACAGCTCAGTAAAAGGTCAGTGCTATGTGATCCAAGGGCATGGCTCTCTGATGGTCCAGCTTAAGCCAAAGGCAGATTTCACAGTCTTTAAAGGAAAATAGTTTTCCTTTAGACACAGCTCATATCATAAACATTATTTTTTCTAAGTCATGATTCTGATAGTCAATTGGTAGCAATGAGCTCAAGATTGTACAAGAAAGTTTTGCAGAGTTCTTGCACCAAATTCTATTTTAAGCAAATGGTAGTAGAAGCCAAAAGTTTCCGAACAATTTATGGGAAAGAAAGTGTAAATTGAGGGGCGCCTGGGTGGCTCAGTCCTTAAGCGTCTGCCTTCAGCTCAGGTCATGATCCTAGGGGCCTGGGATCGAGCCCCACATTCAGGCTCCCCGCTCCACAGGAAGCCTGCTTCTCCCTCTCCCACTCCCCCTGCTTGTGTTCCTTCTCTCGCTGTGTTCAAATAAATAAACTCTTTAAAAAAAAAAAAAAGAAAATGTAAATTGAGGAAAGTATTTCCATTAATCTAATTTTTGCCTGTAATCTTGGAATAGAGCACCATTCTGTTTTGGTAGTAAAACACCTTAATCCAGCTCACAGAAGGATATCTATGGTAAACACATCAACAATCAAACGTTATATGTACAGACATAATCTGATTCTTATTTATAATTTTTTCATTTAGTACAGATTAATCATTTCTAATAATCACTTTTCCTGAAAATGAATATAACATTTTTGGCATCATTCAACTCCATTAAACAAATATTTATTGTTCATCATTTACAGAAAACAAAGTTTTAGTTACTGCAGAGAAATGCCTAGCAGATGAACAGCCCTCAAGAAACTAACAGACTTATTTATAAATTTCTAGCTATTAAAGCCTGGTTTGAGTAATCACATATTAATATTTTCTTACTAGCTAACTTCTTAATCTTTTATGGTGTGGTGTCATATTAACACTCAGTCCAGTGGACTCTAAACAAATTGCTTCCCCCAGAATTTGGAATCTAGGGCCTAGATTTTGACAGAGCAATGTTAAGGAGCTCCCAAGATAAAGTATTTGCTTTACAAAGGTGCCATTTATCAAGATTAAAGCTTTGCAAATAAAGCCAGGTTTATATTTAACTACCTTCCCCCATTCTTTCCCCCCTCCCCAAAGTGCTATTTCCCTAACACTTTACTCACTGTACTTTCAGTACTCACAAGATACCAGTTTTTCCTGTTTTCATGTTAAGAGAATGTCTTTCAAAGGAACTTTTGTAAGCCTATTTTACCAAGACATTTCTTGTCCTTTTGTGTTTAACCCCTGTAAAGTACTGGCCTACCTAAACCCAAGGCCCCACTTCAAAAAACACCCTTTCTCAGGGCGCCTGGGTGGCTCAGTTCGTTAAGCGACTGCCTTCAGCTCAGGTCAGGAGATCCTGGAGTCCCCGGACCGAGTCCCGCCTCGGAGTCTATTTCTCCCTCTGACCCTTCCCCCTCTCATGTGCTCTCTCTCTCATTCTCTCTCTCCAATAAATAAAATCTTTAAAACAAAAACAAAAACAAAAAAACACTATTTCTCATGCTGGGCTGTAGTTTTTTGCAACCTAAATCTATATGGATGTGGAGGGATGTTAAATTCAATTGCAGACTTCTCCTAGGATATGTACTTGGAATGCCAGTCTTCCCGCTGATTTCCTAATCCTTATTCCGACCCTTTGTTTCCGTCTGTGACCTTTGATCTGTCCCAGTCCTTGGACTATTAAGGATCTGTTAGAAAACATTAGTCACTTGTTAATTTTTTTCTTTCTTCTGTCTTTTTTCATTTTCTTTCCTCTTTCCAGAGAAAATGACCTTTTTTTATCATGTCTCTTTCTCCTTTTGTCTGTACTGAAGCTTGTATTCCATTAAAACTTCATCTTAGTCATGAGCAAGTTTCTCTTCAGTCATTTCACTGATTGATTATTTTGTAAGTGCCAGCCACTTTTATAAGTATTGAAGAGAACAAAGCAGACAAAATCCGCCATCAAACGGCATTTACCCGCAAGTCGAAAAAGAAAGACAATACGTAATAAGGAAAGCATATAGGATGTCAGACATTATTAGGTCCTAAGACGAAAACAAACCAGAGGGAACAAGGTGTTTGTGGAAGGGAGAAGGTCAATATTAAATAGTATAATCAGGGGGTAACATTTAAACAAAGACCAAAGGAGGTGAGGTGGGGAAGTAAACAACACAGATACATGGGAGAAAAAACTGGCGGCAGAAAAAAGTGAGTGCAAACATCCTGCAATGAATTCATGTTCCCGGGGAAGGGGGTTGATCCCGGAACAAGGAGACCAAGAAGGCTGAAGCTGACTGAGCCGGAGGGGGTGCAGGAGAGCAGGTGACATCAGTCAATGGTAAGATGGGACAGTTAAGTGGGACAGAATTGGGAAGAGGTGGCCTGGGGGGGGGAGTGGGAGAGGGGTTGGCAGTGTAGCTCTAGAAAGCCCTGGGGTTTTTTGCTGAATGAGAATGGGAAGTATACTCAGGAGTTTTGAACAGAAAATTTATGACCTGAGTTATGCTTTAAATGAATCTTTCTGGCTGCTGTATACTATAGAGGAGCAAGGATATTCGCAGGATGATCAATTTAGATGCAGTCGCAGATATCCCTGTAAATGGAGAGTAGCAATAAAGGTAGTAAAGGTGGTGGGTCTCTGGACAGATTTTAAGCTAACAGGATTTGCTGATGCACTAGGCAGTGTACAATGTAACAGCTGTCCTCCCACAGATTATGGGTAAACATCCACCCCAGTGAAACATTAGCAGTGCTTTTTTAAAAGCCTAGCGTTTGTCTAAATGATCCTCTCTTTGTGTTTTCTATCAGTTGTTCACAGATCACTTTGCCTTCCACTCTGCTTCACCAGCCAGTTCCTGTGAGCATGGCCTGAACCTCCTCATCTCTCATAACGAGTCCGGGTGGGCAATGGGAAACCCAACCAGCCTGACACTCCTTGTGGATCTCCTAAACTTTGAGCCCACCCACTCATAGATTTCCCTCCCGTTCTCTCAGCCCCTGTGTCCTCTCCTGTGGGCTCCCTCCCGGCTTCACTTCCTTCTCCACCATTCCTTACAAACCCTCCCAATGCTCCTGTGGGTGTCCTTCCGTCTTTCATCCCCATGCCCTAGAAGTCCCCAGCCTTGGCTTGGTCCAGCCCCCACATTCTGCCATCACACAGCCAGTCTGTATCGTAGGGTCCAGCATGCTTGGCTGGGCAACCACTCCGCACCTCCACTGTAGTCTCTTCCCACGTAAAGCTACTGTCGACGTTCTGTACAGCCTGGCAAAGCCGCTCCCATTCCTGCTGACCTTTTTCTCAGCACACACCTAGCTTCCTACCGCAGCACAGGGGAAATAAACATTAGGAAATGCTTTCAAGGTCACTCCCACCTTTCCCCAGCACCTATTTCTCAAGTTTCCACCCACCTTACCTCCTTCCCTGGGGCGGGGGACACGCCTCCTCTTATTTAGTCCAGGCGAAAGCTTGCATTTCAGTTCTGGGTCCAGGCAGCTCCCCCACGGAGGCCTGTTTCAAAAAACCCTCAATCTCGGATTGGCCGTTATGTGACTGTCTATGTCTGTCATAGCTTATTGAACCACACATTTTAAATGGATGATTTTTTAGGATAAAAATTATATCTCGACAAAATTAAAATTAAAAAGACCCCGGGATCTCTTCTGCCCTTTTTTCATCTGCTCATAAATTCTAGCCTCTGACAAAATAAACAAAAGCTAAAATCGAAAAGGCAATCTGCATTTGCTGGACGCACAAGCATTTAAAGAGCGCCAACTGTGTGCCAAGGTCTCTCCTAAGTACTTGGAAGCTGACTTACCGTGGTACTTAGCTAATAATAGATCTCATTCTTTTAGGTCAGTTTTGTGTCTGGCACTGTGCAAAGCATTTAATATATCTAATCATATTTAATCTTCTCAACTACCCTAAGAAGGAAATACTATGACCTCCGTTTTACATAAGGAAACTGAGCCTCAGAAGGGGTCGGTAACTGGCTCAAGTTCGCCCCACGGAGCACAGTGGGGACTGGACCCCAAATCCGGGTCTGTCCAACATACCTCACCACCAAGCCCTTCATATATTAAGCTGCGTGATGAGGTTTTAGGTTGGGTGGGAGCAGAGAGGTAAGAAATCTGAACAGTTAGCTGCTCACAAGTTTCATGCATTTCTCTATCCCGTGGAAACTCCCTGTCCCGATTGCTGGGGGCACATCTAAGTGCTACCAACCAAACTATCCTTGCCAGAATAAGGAACTGAGGACCAGAGTTTTGGGAGAACCATCAGATACAGGATCCTGAACCTGTAGGTCCTCTTTTTATATTTCAAAGCAGGAGGAGCATCTGCCCTGGAACACGGGTGGAGGGCTAGAGAAGGTGATACGAGAAATAAATCTGTATGAGTTATAAGCAAAAGCATGAATGAATTGCTCTCCTTAAAGGGTCTTCATACTCTAACACAGAGAGAGGACCTTTCTCACCCTGTGGTTCTTAACACACTCTGAATTTGGTTTTGTCTGAAGATCTTTACATCAAAATAGAACTGAGTCTCATTGGCCGGGATCAGAGAGTACAGAGTTTCAAATGCTTCTGGGTGTTCAATGCTAGCACCTTTACAGACTGGAGAAGCTCAGTTTTCTTCATATTTACTTTCACGAGCAAGAAAAGTGCTGGGCTCCCACTTACTTTCTCCCTGTGGTGTTCCGGAGTTCTGCTCCATATTCACCAAAAACTAGCAGTCCTCCACTTTGGTGCATCCATGGTGACGATGGTGCCCTTCCCTCCCCTCACCAGAGGTATCACTTGCTTTTTAGTGCTGAACTTTGAGGCCATGTTCCTCATGCTCAGGAAATCACTGAGTTAGCCATCCTGAAGCTCGGAACTCCCCTTTCCCTCACCAGCGGGGGAAAAGGGAGAGTGGCACATCTCTACGTCCAGAGTGTCCCCCAGCCCTCACTGTGGGCTTGTGCCCTGGGTAAGGGCTTGGCCGCTTGGCCCGCCTGGAGCAGACACTTTGTGCCCTCCACCACCACCCCTCAACCTCAGCCCAGTATCAGCCCCTCCCGTTGTGGGCCTGGGCTAGGGGGATCCAAGCGCTCACCATCTCCTCCCTGGTATGCAGGCTTCTGCTGGCACCACCAAGCTCCCCTGTGTTCCCCTCTCATCTATAGCGCATGGCATGTGGTGCCCCCCCCCTCGGGTTCGAGGACAGATCAGGCCCCACCTCACGTCTACTGCCATCCCTGCTGTGAATGTACCACTGGATAAAGTCAGGGAAACAAGGAAAAAAAATGGAAGAATTGGGCTATGAGCATAGAATGCAGCTAAGTGTGATGTCATACTACCTGTAAATAAACAGTGACAAAGGATTAATGAAGGTTGGAAGTATAACTCATGAGGTTGGGGAAATGTGTCTACCCACAAACATTTATTGTACCACACCCATGCTCAAAATGCCAGAATACACAGAGGGAATACAAAAATAAAGACCACACTCTGTTTCCCACCACAAAAAGCCCACAGTTAGTGGGAGAGAGGTTATGTGTACAAAACTCAGAAATCATTTACCAGGTAGCATGTGACAAGGACTCAGCACAAGTAAATGTGGTTTGAGTAGTCATGTCCCCCAATATCTGGATACCTCACCAACAATTGAAAATATCTTCTCTGTTAGGATGAATTCCAGCCAAGAACCCTCACCCTCAGAACCGGGAGGAGAGGAAAGTTGAACATCTTATGGGAGTTTGGACTGTGAAAGCCTGGATGGGAGGTCCTGGATTAGAATTCAGATTAAGAGCTGAGAAGAACATTTCCTTCATAATCTCTTCTATCTGGGTGGACTTCACATCAAATGTTTTGAACCTTCAATTTTGGAGGGTGTTTTAAGTTACCGCACTAAATCACACGGAGAACACGTAAGTAAATGGGAGGAGAGGAAATGAGTGCGTGATTAAGCATTTGCATGTGTTTATGCATTGTTAGGAAGGAGGGGAGGAGGGTGACACATCAGAAACATTTTAATAGAGCCTGACTTTGTGGCTGTGAGAATCTCATAAAGCCCTTGATCTATTCCTTGAGTCGATTAATGTTGCCACAAATGAATATTAGATAAGAGGAATCAACATGCCCTATTTCAGTTCATTCAGGACTTCCTAACTTATGACTCATTCGCCTGTGACTGTGAATGCTGTTTTTGGAGGTTGCCATAAAATGTTACACATGTTTATAAAATAAGACAGTTTTCTAAAAAGTTACATGCATTTTTTAAAGAAGACCAAGTATGAACAGTCCCCAATTTATGATGGTTGGACTTAGGGCTTTTTGACTTCATGGTGGTACAAAAGGGACACACATTCGGTGAAACCGTACTTTGAAATTTGAATTAGGATCTTCTCCCTAGCTAGCCATACGTGGGATGATCCTCTCTCATGATGCTGAGCAGAGGAAGCGAGGCACAGCTCCCAGTCAGCCCTGTGATCATGACAGCAATCGCTCCCAGTCAGCCCTGTGATCATGACAGCAATCAACACACAACTGTTCTGTACACACATGATCATTCTGTTCCTTTCAGTACAGTATTCAACAAATTACAAGAGATACTCAACACTTTATTATCAAACAGGCTTTGTGTTAGATGATTTTGCCCAACTGTAGGCTAATGTAAGTGTTTTGAGCATGCTTAACATAGGCTAGGCTAAGCGATGATGTCTGATAGCTTAGGTGTATTAAGTATTTTCAACTTACAGTGGGTTTATTGGGACAGAAACCTGTCTTATGTAAAGGAAGATCTGTGTATTAGAAAATAAATTATCTCACCACTTGGCTTGGCTGAATAATCTTGTCTGTTCTGACCTCAGATGGAATTCATTCTGTGAGGAATGACTTGAGGAAGCTCAAGAGCTGAGTCACAGACAAGACTTTGAGGTCTGCAACCTCCCAAGTGACTGTCTGCTCCCAGTGTGCCTCTGGCAAACTCCAGAACCTCCCAGGCCCTTCCCAAGGGCACACCCTGAACCCTGGGCCATGTGCATTCTCGTTCCAGTGTGGTAGCTCAGACAACTGACAAAGGTGTTTGTGGTGGGGGAGATAAGACTTCTGAACAGCATCTTGAGGAATTTGTGAGCAGCTTGTAACTAAACATCGTGAGTATACAGGTGAGTCGTGGAGGATGAGACTGGGGCGGGGGGCGGGGGGGGTGGCTAGCCAAAGTCAGCAATAACAAGTTCCAGCTTTATTCAGATAGCACCCAAAATTCTTGAACAACCAGAAGGAAGGACAAGGGTAATATTGGATGTTAGAAAGATTATTCAGACTGTGGTATGGAGGAAGAGACTAGAGGTAAACAAAACAACAACAACCCTACAATCAAATAAATGCAAGGCAGATGATGAAGGTAATGGTTCACTGATACCTGAAATAAGGTTAAGAACAACAGGTTTGTTCTCGTAGGGTGTGCTACTTTTTCACACAGGATGGGATATTTTAAGACTCGTGAGTGACGGTGGCATTCTAATTTAGATGTCAAAGGATGGCAGCAGGCTGGCAGAGGCAGGAGGGAGGAATGCTTCCACAAAGTGAATGCTGAGCAATCTCCAGGGCACTTTCCCAAAGGGTCCTGTTGGTGTGGCAATGCCTCGCCTGTCTGGAACCACATTCCCAGCCCACACAGGCTGAGCAGGCCCTTTAGATGGGTTGCTCCATGACTTGGCTCAGCTGTGGGGTGATGCTTTGATGACTACATACAAAATTCTGGACCCAGTATTTAAGAAACAGGGAGGAGAATTACTTGTGAACTGAGTTGGCCTTTTACTGGAGACCACAGCACAGTCATTCACTTGCTCGTGACAGAGGTTACCAGTTTTGGGGCCATTCAGGGGCACAGGGTTGTGTAGGATTTGGATGACTGATTCACCACCAATTCATCAGATGAGCACCCCAAAGTTGGGGACTGTCTTGTCATTGTTTCTTGGTGGCACCAAGTACAATGCCTTGGAAAACGGGCTCTCAGTAAACTCTTGTTGAGGGAACAAATGGAACGTTGATGGACTGAGATTTCCTGCCCCTCAGTCTCCATCCATAAACTGAGAAAAAAGTCTCTCTGTACCCATCTATTTGTACCTACCATACTTCTGAGAATGAAGTAAAAATATAAGTTCTAGTAAATATATTTGAAAGGTATTTCCATATTCTGCTTTCCAGGATAACTGCTTTGTGGTACATTATATTGAAAAGTAAAAAAAAAAAAAATATATATATATATATATATATATGTAATAGCTAGAAGAAAACATAAAAGGCTGCATGATATGGAAGATTAGTACTGGACTTCGAGTCTGTACATCCGAATACTATTTTGAGTCTGCTTCTAACTCTCTTGGTGATCTTGGTATGTTGATTTACATTTCTTGGCCTCAGCTTCAATATTATTTTCAAAATTAATAGTGTATGATTATAATTATGTTTTACTGAATCCCATCATTATTTCTACTGTAGAACAAAGTTCAAGCTGGGCCAACAGGCATGTTTCCCATTTCATCACATCATACCACATGTCCGTTAAACTGTCTGTAACTTAGGGTCTTCTTCTGGAAAGTGATGCAATAGACAGGCTGATCTTAATTCTTACCTTTGCTCTAAAATTCTCATATGTCACACAACGGGTAAGAATCAGTGCTTCTTTCCTAACTGCACTATACCACAGGTAAAAAAAAAAATGTTGGACTCCCTCATACTGTGTAGGTCACTGCTTGCTGGGGCAGCTGTCCTTGAGATTTTGTAATGGGTCATTTAAGGGATTAGAATCAGTGATCTATAGAGGATCATTCATTCACCAAGATTCATTAAGTTCCTTCAACTTGCCAGTTACTGTGCCAGAAAAACAAGAGATTAAGACAAGACCTCTGCTCTCAGTCTCCTCAATAAGATAGATCAGGTAAATAAATATGATCATTTTATCATTCACTTTATATGACTTCTACTTTACTTTATATTAGTATGTTTCCATTCTTAAAGGGTTTCCTTGTCTCCTAGAGTATACATGTTGTCCCCGAGATTGTTTTTGGAATATTAGTATTACATAAATTTAAATCATTTCTAAATCTAGAATTCGTTTTTATATATGGCATAAGACTTTTCCAAATTTAATTTCCTTCATATGGATCGACAGTTTTGACAGGAACATTTATTAAATTATCCATCCTTTTTTCACTTAATTGAACAAAATAGTTGTCATTTATTAAATGTTCATAGATAGTGAGCCCTATTTCTGGATTCTCTGGTCTGTTTCACTTACATAGTTGGCTATTCCAATAACATTACCAATTTTTTTTTTTTTTTTTAATTCCAGCACTTTAAAGTATGTTCTGATATCTGGGATGTAAGTATACCTTGATAGTCTTTCTTTGCAAAATTGTATTGGCCATTCTTATACATTTAGTATTCTATATAAACTTTAAGATAATTTTGGAACCATAGTTGGATACTTTGGATTCCAATTGAGACTACATTAAGATTATAAATTAACTTTTTTTTTAAGATTTTATTTATTTATTTGAGAGAGAGAGAGAATGAGCGATAGAGAGCACGAGAGGGAAGAGGGTCAGAGGGAGAAGCCGACTCCCTGCTGAGCAGGGAGCCCGATGTGGGACTCGATCCTGGGACTCCAGGATCATGACCTGAGCCGAAGGCAGTCGCTTAACCAACTGAGCCACCCAGGCGCCCTAAATTAACTTTGGTGAAAGGAACGTTTTTATGATGTTTTCCTATCTAAGGGCATAGTGTGACCATTTTTTTCAAACTTTGCTTTATGTTCTTCAATAAGATTTGACTATTTGGCAAACAAGTCAATAAAAAGTATATTTTAAAAAATAATATTTTCAATGAAGAGGACAAACGGTTTATAAAATATAAAAGGCTCTTATTAGTTGATAAGATAGGGATAAACAACCAAAAGAAAAGTGAGCAAAGGACAAAGATAGGTAAAATACGGAAAAGTAAATCCAAATAGCTTACAAACATATGGAAAGATGTTCAAACTCACCCATAAAGACTTTCAAACTGAAGATAAAATGGGGTAGCTCTTTATACCAGGGTTTCTCAACCTTGGCACTGTTGGCCTTTTAGGCTGGATAACTCTTTGTTGTGGGGCTGTCTTGGGGATGGTAGGATGTTTAGCAGAGTCCCTGGCTCAGCCACTAGAAGCTAGTAGCACCTACCACCCACCATGACTAACAATTATGACAGTCAAAAATATCTCCAGACTTTGCCAAATGTCTCCTGGAGGGGACAAAATCATTACAAGTTGAGAACCACTGATTTTCCACCTATCCGACTAGCAAAAATTAAATCAAAAAATTGATTACACCTATTGTTGGCAAGGATGCAGTGCAAAACAAATACTCTCATCCTGCTGGTTTATGGAAAACAACTGAACAATGCCTATTAAAATAAAAAAAATGCATATACTCTTTGACCCAGCTATCCCACTCCTGGAAATAAATTTCATAAAAATGAAGCAAACAATACATAGACATATATCGTACAAGGATGTTAACTGCAGCATTGTGGGCAGTGAACAAAAACCTAGAAACAGAGTCAATGGCCATAAATAAATTATAGTGCACCCACACAATGGGGCATCAGAAAGAATTAGAGCTTACCCTTATCACAATGGAGTGTTTTCTACAAATTATTCCTGAGGAAAGCAAGATTGGAAAGTACATAATTCTTTTTGAAAAACACACATCCCCACATGCTTTTATATATTAATAGAGGAAAAAAAAAAAACCTGTCCCTCAATAGTTTATTTACACCGACAGAATAGGCAAAAATATCTGCCTGTCATCTCTCTGACAAGGGTCTAATATCCAGATTATATAAAGAAATCTTACAACTCAACAACAAAAAGAGAAACAATCCAATCAAAAGTGGGCAAAAGACATGAATGGGTATTTCTCCACAAAAGATATATACATGGCTAACAAATACATGAAAAGGTGCTCAACAGCATTAGTCATCAGGGAAATGCAAATGAAAATCACAATGGGATACCACTTCACACTCCTTAGGATAGATATTAAAAAAAAAAAAAAAAAAGGAAAACAACAAGTGTTGGCCAGGATATGGAGAAACTGGAACCCTTGTACATTGCCAGTGGGAATGCTAACTGGTACAGGCTCCGTAGAAAACAGTTCAGCAGTTCCTCAAATAGTTAAACAGAATTATAAAAAGATCTGGCAATTCCACTCCTATGTACCCCAAATAATTGAAAACCAGTATTCAAACAAACACTCGCCCACTCATGTTCATAGCAGCACTATTCACAATAGCCAAAAAGAGGAAACAACCCAAAATGTCCAACCATTGAAGAATGGATAAACAAAATGTGTTATACACATAAGATGGGATATGTTTCAGCCATAAAAAGAAATGAAGTACTGATACATGCTACAATGTTGAAGAGCCTTAAAATTATTATGCTGAATGAAAGAAACCAGATACAAAAGGTCACATACTGTATGATTCCCTTTGTATGAAACATCCAGAATAGGTAAATCCATAGAAACAGAAAGCACATTTAGGGTTCCCCAGGGGCTGGGGGAAGGGAAGAAGAGAAAGCAATTGCTTAATGGCTACAAGTTTCCTTTTGGAGTGGCGAAATGTCTTACAAGGTAGCAGTGCTGGTTACACAACAATGCAAATGGACTAATGCCACTGAGTTGTACATACAAAGACAGTTAATGGATCATCTTATATTATGTGACTACTACCCTAATTAAAAAATATATTCCATTTGCCTCTGTATTCCTTTCCTATTGCTGCATAACAAATTACCTAAAATTTAGCAGCTTAAAAAATTACAACAATTTTTAAAAATTTTTATTTATTTATTTTTTAAATTACAACAACAATTTAGCTCATGGTTCTATAGATCAGAAGTCCAGGTGGGCTTGGGCATGTTCCCTACCTAGAGTTTCACAGGCAGAAATTAAGGTATTGGACAGGCTGGAGGCTCTGAAAAAGAATCTACTTCCCAGCTCTTTTAGGTTGTTAGCAGAATTCAGTTACTTGTGACCGAAGGACTGAAATCCCCAATTCTCGCTGGCTGTCAACCAAGAGTCAGTCTCAACTGCTACGGGGAGCCCACGTCCTTGGCACATAACCCGCTCCAGCAGCAGCACATCAAATCTCTCTCACTCTTCAAATAGCTCTTTCTCTTCTGCTACCATCTGGAGAAAATTCTCTGCTTTTAAAAGGCTCTCGTGATTAGATTGGGTCCACCTGGATAATCTCATGTTTGCCGTATAATTGTGTCACAGGTGCATTATCTCATCAAATTCACAGGTTCCACCTCACACTCAAAGGGGTGGGGATTATACAAGCAAGGGTCACTGGAGGTCATTCTTAGAATTCTGCCTAGCATACCCTCTTAGAGAAAAATAATGAAAACATTTTCTGCCCAATTCGAGAACAATTATTATTTGTTAATGCCCAACATTTCAAAGACGATTTGAGGTGCCTAAGTGATTTATAGCAGGGAAATTTTCAGAACCAGTGATTTACAGATTAACACAGTTCAGGTCTCTAAGCCTCAGGGAAGGGACAGAAAGCTGTTCTTAACAGGTAGACTTCTCTTTCCTTCTCTTCTGCTAAAGCACTGAATGTACAAAGCAATTGCCAAGAGGACCACTGGTGTTCTCTCTGGAGTCATGATGCGAGGTAAATACTATGGCTACAGTTTAGGAACTAGAAAATTGTATTATGTAGATTAGATGTTCTCGCTTTTTGGTCTCAAGATTCCTGTTATTTAGTATCCTAAAGACTTTGTTTTTGTGGCTTATTCCTATTGATTGTTACCATATCAGAAATTAAATCTGGAAAGTTTATTAAACACAAAAACATGCAAGCCCACATTCTCTTATGACATAATCACATATCATGTAGCCTCTAGAGTGGAAAAGTAAGGTTTATTATTAAATAAAGGAAAAAAAGTCTTAGTATTACTATGAAAGTAGTTTGACCTCCTGGAACTCTAAAAAGGTCCCAGGGACTCCTAGGATTTTCTGGATCACACTTTGAGGCCCACTGGTAGATGTAAATATCATCAACTGCATTTCTTTAGATTAATCAACTCATATTTTGGTGCATTCACTTGTGCAGCCTTAAAAACAAATATTTTCCTTTACTAGCAGGTTGTTGCATCGGTAGACTCATTTTTGTGGTTGATGTATCTGCTTGCAAAAAAAAATGTTACTTGCTATTACAGGAGGAAAATTGAGCTAGATGTGTGGTAACAAATTAAAGCAAAAGAGTTCAAACACGTGTTCTGTGAACTTCTGACAATCTGCTACTTTGCAAATACTACAGAGGGAAAAAATTGCTTTAAATGGTGCAGCTCGGTCTGCAGTGGAATGATTGGGACAGAGTCAGGCTGAGTCAGGCAGAAAGAGGCTTATAGAGAGATGAGAGAAAGCACTGGGTATTCTTGTCATGCTTTGCCCTTGAAAACTATGCCAAGACCTCTTTTTTTTTTTTAATAAAGAGATCGTTATTTCTCGATTGCTTTAGTGACTCAGGATTTGCCACTTTCCTTTTAAACACAGGCCATAGCTACAGTTATGTTTGCCTTCTTGGTGTCCTGCTTGCAAAAAGTAATGAGATAAAGCTGAAGCCCTTTCATTAGGACTCCACTGCACTCGTTCATTCTCTAAATGTTTTATCCACTTTCTTCTGTTGGTAAACGCCCCGGGTGCTTAGATCCTAGGCTTCTAGTGTCTTTCTACTGGCAGATGAATGCAACTTAAGACACGAGAGCTGCGGGAGGAAAGGTGTGGCATTCCCCCGCCCCAAGGTTAAATCTTGCCCGGGCCTTGGCAGCCGAGCGAGTCTCTCGTGAGGAGTCTGAATGAACTCCGGAGGGATGGTGACTAAGAGCGGGAGAGAGTGAGTGTGTGGAACAGCGCGTTCCTTTCGGGGGGGGGACTAGGCCCTCAGGGACGAACACCGAGCCGACCCGAGCGTGCGCCGAGGGCGCTCCGCCTAACTGCCGCTCACCGCCGTGACAAACGCGCCTCGGCAACCCGAGTCCTCCATGTCTTCAGCCCAAGCCCTGCAGGTCGGCGGACGTCAGCGGACTCGCGCTCAGCCCGCGCCGATTCGCATCCCCTGAGTCAGCGACCAATGGGAGAGAAGCCAAATTCTAGGCATCCGCTGCGATTGGCTGTGCGCCCGGGGGCGGTGGCGGGAGGGGGGCGGCCCTGGGGGGCGGGTCTCGCATTCGGGCAGTAACACGCGAGGCGTCCGCAGCAGGGGAAAACTGGAGGGTTGCCCGCGGAGGCGGCGGTTAGCCCTGTGCGACCTGGCTCCGCCGCGAAGAGCGCCGCTCGCGATTCTAGGTTTCCGCGCCGCGGCAGCGCTAGAGCCTCACTGAGGCGGGCGGAGGAGGAGAGGGAGAGGGGCCGGGCCAGATCCCCGCCCTCCGCACCCCGAATGGATGTGCCCGGCCCGGGGTCCCGGAGGGTGGCGGCGGCGGCTGCCACCGTGCTCCGGCGCACTGCTCGCATGCCCCGCGAATGCTGGTTCTTACCCACCGCGCTGCTGTGCGCCTACGGCTTCTTCGCCAGCCTCAGGCCGTCCGAGCCCTTCCTGACCCCCTACTTGCTGGGGCCCGACAAGAACCTGACGGAGAGGGAGGTAGGCGCGGAGGCGGCCCGGCGGCGGGCGCGGCGGAGAGCGGGCGCTGGGGAGGCGGTTCAGGAGAGGAGCGAGTGAAAAGGGCGCTCGAGCCTCCGGACGCTTTCTGGGCAGGGAGCTCTGCCTTTTCGCAGTCGGAAGGCGGCTCGGTGCTGGCGCTGCACTACTCTGTGCAGGTTTTCGGGCGTCCGTTGGATATATGGGGCATGTCTTCTGTGAAGGGCTCAGAACATGCGCCGGGAGCCCCAGCACGCGTGCGCTTCAGGCGGAGTGCCCATGCTGCTGCCCTGCACTGTGCTCGGATTGGTCCAGCAGTTCCGGCTGGGCGGCGGGAGGGGGCGCAGCGGCGTATTTGGAGAAAAGAGTGAAAACAAGTTGTACTTTGGGCGTGCAGAAAGGGTTAGTAAATGTTTGTTGACTGAAAGTAGGGAACCAGCTGCTAGGTTATAAGTAACCCCTGCTTTTTGAAAGAATCTTCCCTCTCCCCGCTGCTCCCTTTCTTCTCATACCTTACTTTGTTTACCTTCGACAGGATGGATGTACTCAAATAAGGACAACAGAACAAACAAAAATCCATCATCTTAATTTGTTTTGATTATTAATTAGGTAAGGCTTTGTTCAAGGACATGCTGTCCCCCCTCATGCCCTACCTCCTGGGATAAAAGCAGATACTGAGATGGTATCACATAATTGGCACTTACAGTTTTTCTTGCATGGTGAATTTTTGGTTCACAGATGTTTTGCTTCTCAGCTACAGGCGTGAAAGCGGAGGTCTGGTATTCCCTTCTAGAACACTACAAAGGGGGAAAGCAGAGTGGGCACTGAATAGCTGTTTTTTCATATGCCTGCCTTTCCTCGCTTCCCTTCCCTTCCCTCCCATTTAAACTTTACTTTTCTTCCTGTGGTTAGTAATCATCTCTTTGAGTAGCAACTCAATCCCTGCATAACAGGTCAGAGCAGGGTATAGTGGGTATAATGAGCAGGTCAGAGCAGGGTATAATGACTCACAGTCCAGTTTGTTGGTGCTTTGCTGCTCTGTTTTCGAGGACACATAGGGAATTGAAAGTCAGTGTTGAATCCTAGATGGAGGGCTTCATTTGAATTTCTTATATTGTCTTACTCCAGCAAATATCATTGGCTTTTACCCAACTTTAGATCTTTTAGTTCTCGGTCTTAAGGACCACCCCACAAAGGACAGTCACAGTTACTCGTTACCTATTTGGATTTTAACACTGGTTACATTTTAACATTGTGAACAGAATGATTTTGCAAGAAGAAAATTATTGCAGTAAATATGAGAGAGTGATTCTGGAGACAGCCACTGACTCTGAGGTGCAGTCACTGAAGCAGAAATGATACTTCCTGAGCTGCTTACAATGAAAGTTTCATGGGAACTGCCATGTGATCTGCACAGTGTGTGCACCTTGCTTGAGAGAGGGGCGCACGGGGAAAAACTTGGTCCCACCCACATTGATATTTGAAAGTTGATCTGTTTTGTCATATGCCCTGGGCAGAGGAGTTGTTATGTCATGTGTCATCATGTGCCCTGTCTAATCAGAGAGCTTTCTAGGGTGAGTGCAATACGTTCAGTGGCATTGGAGTAGAGAACAAGGGTGCTAGACCTGGTAAAACACATAGCACAATTTCTGTTATTGCAAATTGGAGGAGGGTGAGGGCAGAGTTTGAAAAGAAATTTAGTGGTCTAGAAAGGAGGTCATTTGTCTATGAGGACCTTGGACCTTGGCTGATGCTGGTGTTCGTGCACAGTATGGCTCTGTTGACCCTCTCTGGAACCCTGGGTTTTTAAAATATCTAGTAACTGAAATAAATAGAATAACTTGTTCTGCTTTCTGACCTAATGCTTGCTTTCACCAGTGGACAGTTAATAAAAAAATATTACATGATTTTTAGGCAAAGTGAATGTCAGGTCATGGTTAGTGATGTTTGTGTTGAGATTTGTATTTACTTGTAAAACTTTAGAAGGACCAGCTTAGATCGTTTTAAATGGAGCTATTGTTAACCAAGTCCAAAGGCAGAAGAAGGAAAAGGGGGACAGAATTTCCTCTGTCTTCCTCTGCACTCAAAGGATTTTGAGATTTCAGGAAAAATGTTTACCTGTTTCAGGTACCACTTTCTAAGGTTTTTGTTTTGTTTTTAAGATTTTATTTACTTATTTGAGAGAGGGAGAGCACAAGCGGGTGGGGGGGTGGGAAGGGGCAGAGGGAGAGGGAGAAGCAGACTCCCTGCTGAGCAGCGAGCCCCATGTGGGGCTCGATCCCGGGACCCCGGGATCATGACCAGAGCCGAAGGCAGACGCTTAATGACTGAGCCACCCAGGCGCCCCCGGCACACAGACTTTCTAAGTTTTAAAGAGGTTAAAAATGGACTGTGTTCTAATAGATGAAGCCAAACTTTTAATAAAATAGAGCTCTATATCTCCAATTTTTAATTTTTTAATTTTTTTATTCTTTCATCTTTTTTAGCATGTGATTTGACAGACATTCACTACCTTTCTTTGACTTAAAAAAAAAAAACTTTCTACCTATTCTGTCTGATACTCGGAGTCCTACAAAATTTGGTTCTTATCTTCCTTAACAGCCTTATCTCCTGCTACATCTTTCCTCTCCTTGCATCTTCCACGTGCCCACACGCCCACACGCCATCCACATCAATCTTCTAGTCATAAATCCAGCATATCCAGTCTCTCATCTACCAGTCTGTACTCAAAGTTGTGATCTCTGCTTGAATAAGCTTCCTATACCTGTCTGTGGTTGTGTTTCTGTTAGCCTCTAACTTTCTCCTCCTTCAAGGTCCACCTCAAGGAAGTAACCCCACATTTCCTATCTCTCTTATCAGTAACGTATGAATATATATTGCTCATTAGGTTCAGAACTCCTGAAGAACTGAGGCTTTGTTTTATTTTATTTTTTGTAATCCACACAGCTTAAAATATTGTGCAAATAAGAGTTTATTAACTAGTTGTTTAATTGAAACTGGATTCTAAAATAAAGTCTAAATCCGAATTAGAGCTTAAAATGAACATGTTTTCTCTTGACTTTCTGTCTCTCAGAAGAAAGCACAAACAAGTTCTGATCCAAAGAATGGTGAAAGGCACCTTATGATAAAATCAATTCCCTTCGCTCACATGGCAGATTTTACCTGAGATTCAGCAGGTATTGTCCAGACTATGGACAATGAGAGTCTGTAATTTGTACATTTTTGCATGTGGGAAGTTTCCCTTCAGGATTAAAAATATCTATTGAAGAAACATTTTTTTGGTGTAACAGTTTGTCCATGGTGGCATTGAAAAAGAAAGGATCTTTTGGAGACCCAATGGCTAAACTCTGGAGAATGTGTGGTTTTAATCTCTCCGTGAATGCCTTATAAAAGCACCTTAATACAGGTTGAAAAAGCTGCTGCCAGCATTAGAAGTAGCCCCGGAACATAGTAGATGATCAACAGTAGTTTTCTGATTGAAGAAATGAGGCATTTTAGTGTGGCGGATTCAGAATATCAAGGTTCTGATCCTCCCTCTGCCAATGCTAGCTGTGATAACTTGGGGTAGTTTACTTAACCTTTCTGTAAGGCCAAGTTCCCTCCATTTGTAAAACAGGTAATAAAAGCATCTACCTCTTAGGGTTATTGTTTGGATTAAATGCTAAGGTAGTAAGGTAGGTGAGGCAATTAGCATAGTGTGTGGTGCTTCAGTAGACATTTGCTATTATAATGCTGATAACACTGTGAGAGGGACATTCATCTTGGGTTGATCTCTCATAGGAGAAAAGTCAGGTTTTTCATTTAGAATGAGTTAAAGAGAACCCATCTCTTCCCCCCCACCCGCCTTTAATTTTATTCCTACTTGGCATTGCAGGTCTGCCCAGGTTACTTTTCCTCATCTTCATTACCTTAATTGTGGTTTTGTGTTAGGAGTAGAATAAGACTCATAAATATAAGCACGTTAAGTTGATAATTAAAAGGATGCGATTTCCATAACGAAAACCTAGTAGTTAATCATTTTGGGACAGCCGTTATTGAAGGGTATGGAACATGCATCGGTACAGACAGTATTGCTGGAGTGAAGAAGTCGAAGTCCTGAAGGGTGTGTTGGGAACAAGAGAATGTGGGGTATTGAAGGAAGTGATGGAGAGGGTTTGTAAAGCAAAGGCATGGCGGCTAACGTTGGGAAAATGTGAAGGTGAATAAACGTGTGGAGTTAGAGGTGGCAGTTTCACACTTCAGAAAACTAGAGGAGACTGTCTATAAAACCAGAGGCAAAAAAAAGAGTGGGGAATCGTGAATGGAACACCACTGTGAAAAGTCGCAGCTTTTATCTGAGAGTTATCTGTGCCCTTTGGTTTTCTGCTGAGGTGTCATAGGCTGTGGTGGTACCAGCCAAGTGCACTTTTGTTCCTCGGTCACTAAAATTTACACACTTTTGAATTAGTCCTTTCTACAGGTCACGATTATTCTTTTCATACCCATATTCAGGTGCAAGAAATTTCCTGATCGAGTGGAGATTGCTAAATGATTTATGCAAATACAAATTAGGCTAAAATTCATGAAGGTGAGACTATTAGACCAAAATCTTTTGATATCTGGCCAATCAAAAACAAATCAAGTCTGGAATATATTTCAGGTTATATTTTGCCTTTGTAGTTGTGCTCTGCACTAGCAAAAGATTTCACAGTAATTGTTTACTTTATTGTTCCTCTAAACCCTGAACACAATTAGCCCGTTTTACATTTGGGTGAACTGAAGCATACATGAGAGTTAAAAAGAAAGTTGCCCTTGGCTTTAGATTGTCAGAGTCTAGGATTAGATTGCTCCATGGCAAAGTATTCAGCCTGTTACCAAGACTGCCTTTCAGAAAGCACTTAAAAATCAGGGCCACTGATCTAGACTTTGAAATGATCATTTAAAAAACCAACTTACATACATCCCCAGGACCTTGCCAGGCATGGTAGGTATAAAAGAGGGGAGGGTCTCCTATAGTGATTGATACTGGAAGAATGGGGATGGCAGGTCAGTTGAATTACCTCATTCGTACCGTCCCAGAGAGTCTGTTTCAGCTTCAGTCCTCAAGTCTCGACTTCTAAATACAATGAGGGAGTGATTTGCCTGTATCCTCTCATTTAATCCTTGCAACAACAACCCGGTGGTGGAGGGTTTATGCTGCTTTTACTGGTAATGGAGACGAAACCTAAAGGGAGCTAAACAAAAACTTGTCGATAATCACACATCGAATGTTGGGGGTGAGATCCCCAGTGGGGTCTGTATGGCGGAGAGCTTATTTTAGAGATTATGTCTACTTTATTCCAATTTTAAAAATCCATTAAAAACCAAAACTTTATCCTTTTCATATGATAGACAAGCAAAAAGAAGGACATCAAAGTTGCCTATAATCCTATCATCCACAGATAATTATTCTCTCAAGACTAGGACAGAATTATCCTCTTTACCTGTTCCCCCGAAGCAATAAAACTTAAAATCAGAGAAACCTAATCAAACCTAATCAGAGCCGGTAAGTTTAGCTTTAAAGGTCTTGTGGTTGCTAGAGCATTGGTGACAAAACAGACAGGACAGCCCCTCTTTTTAGCCCTAATTCTGTGGCTAGAAGGGAGAATCGATGATGATTCCCAAACACTTAAACCTATTTCCAAAACAGTTATTGAGCCAAGTACCCTCCACACAGGTACTTGCTGGTTGCTAGGCTGTGCAGGTCAGTGTCAGAGGGCGAGTCAGCCCTCAGGAGTCTGCCCTCTAAGGCAGTGGTCCCCAGCTCTGGCTCAGACAAAAGTCTCCTGGGAGGTTGTTGGCTAGGCATCCGCATTTTTTAAAGCTCCATGGGAGATGTGCGGCCTCGGTTAGGAAGCAGTGCTGTGCGGGACGTGGGGGGACGGGCACACACAAAGGTCAGGGGAGCTCCCAGGGTTGCTCCACGAACACTGTCAGCTCAGCAAAGGCTGCCGGGGTGAGGACGGCTTCCAGCCAGGCCTTGAGGAAGGGGGAGGATTTTAAGAAAAAGATGATGGGGTGAAAATGGGGAAGTATGTGCCAAACAATTATCAGAATTGTTGTTGAGAGCTCTTTGGTTGATAAGGATGATTTATTAGAGGTATTGGTAGGTTGTTTTATAAGAATAAATTGTTACGAATATTCCAGGTCTGTTGATAATCACTAATGGGTTTTAAATTTTCTTTTTCTGTTAGGTCTTAAATGAAATTTATCCAGTGTGGACTTACTCTTACCTGGTGCTGCTGTTCCCTGTGTTCCTTGCCACAGACTACCTCCGTTATAAGCCTGTCGTTCTGCTGCAGGGACTCAGCCTTATTGTTACATGGTTCATGCTGCTCTACGCCCAAGGACTGCTGGCCATTCAGTTCTTAGAATTCTTCTATGGCATCGCCACAGCCACTGAAATTGCCTATTACTCCTATATCTACAGCGTGGTAGACCTCAACATGTACCAGAAAGTCACAAGTTACTGTCGGAGTGCCACCTTGGTGGGCTTTACTGTGGGCTCTGTCCTGGGGCAAATCCTCGTCTCCGTGGCAGGCTGGTCCCTGTTCAGTCTGAATGTCATCTCTCTTACCTGTGTTTCTGTGGCTTTTGCTGTGGCCTGGTTTCTGCCTATGCCACAGAAGAGCCTTTTCTTTCACCATGTTCCTTCCACTTGCCAGAGAATGAATGGCATCAAGGCACAAAATGGTGGCATTGTAACCAACACCTCAGCTTCTAACCACCTTCCTGGCTGGGAGGACATTGAGTCAAAAATCCCTCTAAATAAGGAGGAGCCGGTAAGTTTAGCCTTAAAGGTCTTGTGGTTGCTAGAGCAGTGGTGACAAAACAGACAGGACACCCCCTCTTTCTAGACCTTGTACTCATCTGGATTCAGGTTTTTATCCGGAGTTGGTCCATTGGTTCGTTCATTGATTGGTTAAAGGTAAGGTTGATTTATATAAGGGATGACAAATATATTTGGAGTGAATGACCTCTAGAGTCAGACTACACAACATTATATTGCTTGTGTCAGAGATGTCTTCCTATCCCCAGTACTTGGTATATAAAGAAAGCACTCAGAAAATTTTGCTTAATGAATAGATGGAATGATTCCAATAAATGATGAATATCTACTTCTAGTTTCTGAATTGAAACCCAAAGTATTTAAGTTTAGGAACTTCCTCTTCTGTGCTGGAATACATATTAAAAGTGTGACTCTGAAATTGTCTCTTAGGTATGGCATCAGAATAATCCATCCATACGTTCTGGCTAGCCAGGAAGATTAATTGCTTCCCCCAATCATTCACCTTTCTTTATAAAAATTTCCAACAGGTTATAAGCTGTGAGGGGCAAGGTTCATTCCAACCATACTGAATTAGTCTTAAGTTTCATGGGGCATGTTTGGAAATAACCTGTTAACATTCTCACTCTGCTGGTGGGCTCTGTCAGTCATAAAACTGAGCTCTCTAAGCCTTGTAGTCTGAATGAGTAGAGAACCCACATGAGTGGTTTTCGGCTCCCCCCCGGAGTTAACTCAGATTGTTTCCACGTGGCATCTAATTGCTCTCTGATGCCTATCCCCGCTCTTCACTTGTGGTTACTAGTTGAAACTTATATTATCATCCCAAAGAGCTTGAGCCTAGGTGACTCTGGTCATGAAACTTACTTTGATTACTAGGGCACCTGTAGCAGCATCAGTCAGATTCCCGGGATTAAGTAGGAATGTAATGCTGATTCCTCCATAGTTTGTTAAGTGTAACATAAGATGTTGGCAAGTCAACAAAGGGTTGATGGAGGAGGGAAAGTTAAAATCACCTGATCTTATGTAGTAGAGAAAAAGAATAAGGACCCTTTTAAAATTCTGTTTCAAATGTGTTAAAATGACTAGCTAAAATTAGTACGTACAGACATATGCATAATACCTATCTCTATATATTTTAAATATTAACATTGGCCATACTTCTAAAGGTTTGTATAGACCAGTAAATTTTAAACCATTTTGAACATGAGTAAGAAACATCTTACACAGGAACAAGTTCCACTTTGTAAGTGTGTATATATTTTCTATGTAACTGAAGCAGAGGTTTTACAGCACAATACTTTATCGGTAATTTGATGAATTCATTTGTTTGATAAAAACTTGGCTGTTTTATTTTAGTTTTAATTTGTAACTTAGATTTAACATATAGTATATTATTTGTTTTATTCATTTCATTTTTTACAATGCAGATCACTGCCCACTACATTGATTTTATTACCTGTTAATGAGTTGTAACCGACCATTTGAAAAACTCAACTCTGTCTTAGACCAACTTGACATTTGCTGTTTATAACCTAATGCAAAATGTTAGCATTTGACATGCTGAAGAATTATGAAATTTTAGAGGTTGAAGTGATTCTAACCACAGGCCGTAGGACTGTTAGAATATCTTAAAGTCACAAGGGACTTTAGATGCCATCAACCTTCTCATTTTAGAGATAAGGATTGGGAACAGGGATTAGTGACTTGTGCAGAATTGCACTGATAGACTCTGTGACATCATTAAAGAGCATATATGAGATCCACTTTGATCTGTACTTTGCTACATAAAGCCTTTCACTGGGGCGACAACATGGTCAGAACCATCATGTTGGCTGGCTACAGTGTGGTAAAAGTTAGAAGCAAGTCAGTTCCATCATATCCTTGGCAGCTGTATAGGGCTAAAATAGTGCTGTTTCTCTTGACAAGTTTGAAGGAAGTCAGAATATGGCAATTGGGGATCGCAGCGCCATATTAAGTTGGCAGAGCCCATAACCGAACTGTAAATCATAATTGTAAATATAGTAAAGAAGAGTAGGTAGGTGGGTGGGTAGTTTGATCTTGACTTTATGGAAAGGGAAAATGAAGTAGGAGTCAAAGTGACAGCCCCGTCCACAAGTTACCTTACAGTATTTGTGAGTTCTTTTCAGAATGAGCCTATTGCTGTGGGGCAGAGTGTGTTGACATTCCAGCAAGGCCAGGTATTCTCTTTCCTAAATAGGAAACTGGATTCCTTCTGTGCTTGGCTTATAATTGGACCTGGTTTATTTTCAGTTGCTCATCCATTAGAAATGATAGAAATTAAGCCAATTCTTTAGCACAGGGCCTGACACCAATACCTGTTAACTATACTTTTATTTGTAGACTGATACCCTTTATGATGAGTAAGCATTCTTTGTGTATGTGTGTGTTTGAGCGTAGCAACATTAATGTTTCCACTTTGTACTTACTGTAATTTCTAGCAGCACACCATAGTGGATTTTGAAGAAGATAAAACCAGCGTTCTGGTACTTACCAGCAGGGTGATCTTGGGCAAGTTACTTAATTCTTTGAGACTTTAGTTTCTTTCTCATTCTTCTGTCTACCTCACCAGGTTATTTCGAGTGTTAAATTTAGAGGCAATGTAAGGGTCTCAAGTGAATATTTGTAGTAGGTAATCAATATTCATTTCTGTTATCATCTTTATCATTAGACATGACTAATCAAGAACAGCTTTGTGCCTTCACTGCAGATAGTTATTGTGAGGCTGCAAATAATCTTTCACTTTGAATTGGTTCCCCTTGGTCTTCTGAACTTTATGAAAGGTGTCACTAGAATCCGGTACTAATTCTACCACTAATTCTTTAACTGAGGCTACTCTTAAATGTAGAATGTTCAATCAGACGATCACTAAACTTTCCTTAGCCCTAGAATACTGAGTTTTACGAACTGATTGATCTGAAGGTACGTTTTTCTTCAGATTGCCAGGCATGACACAAACACCTTGTCCTTTCCGGTCCAGTCACCCGTATAGTTAGGAACACATAATGTCATAGAAGTGGTTTAATTGCAGTCACCTGTCCTTGACTTAAATCTTCACAGTTTAGGCATTAAACCCTACTTATCCTATCCCTCACCCCCACATAGTTTCCTATGGTGTGTAGAAGAAAATCCAAAACTCGCATTGTGGCCTTGAGACCCCCTACAATCTGGCCTTATTTCACGGCTCTGCTCCACATGGACCTGACTGAAACACATCAAACTTATTCCCACTTTGGAACTTCAGCCCGAAGATTCTCAGTCAGGACTGCCCTTCATTCTGATTTTCATGGCTGGTTCCATGTTTCACTCAGGTATCAACTCAGGCATGAGCTTTTCAGAAAGCCTTTCGACACTCTCGTTGTCCTTCCTTTTCTCTACCACGGTCCCTTGCCAGCCCATTACCTTCTTTCTTTTCTTCATAGTATCATTCCTCCTGTAAACTCTCTCATGTGTGTGTGTTTATCGTCTATCTCCCTTACCAAAATGTCAGTTTAATGAGGGCAGGGACTTTTCTGCTGTATTCCCAGAATCTATCGCCAAACATGCAGTATGGGCACTCGTAAATATTCGTTGCTTGTATCAATGGGTCATGATAGAGTACAAAGGAAATCAGCACTTAGTGAGCACTTGCTACCTACTGAGTAACACCCATTTAGTTCTTCCAAAAGCCTGTTGAAATAAACGTTAATTTCCATTTTATAGTAAAAAGCCTAAGATTTAGAAATTTTTTCCATCTGCGTGTAGGCAGGTGTGCTCCCGCTGTTCTTTCTTTATCCTCATTATTGCCTCAGCTCCCATTTATTTTGACCTGGGTACTTGGATACTGTGCTAAGAATCTTAGATTCACTAGCTCGTTTAATCCTTATAAAAAACTCTGATGTAGGTATCACTGTCCCCCTTGTACAGTTGAGGGAATGGAAGCTTACATCAGATAACTCACCCAAAGGCACATAGAAAGCACAGTCAAAATTCAAACCCAGATGCAGTTGACTTCAGAAACCACTGTATTAGAGACTCCTGTTCCTTGGTGAAGAGAAATAATTTTTCCAAGATTTTTTCTTGTTGTTTTGTTTGTAACACCGAGTCAGAACCCTTTCTTGAAGTGAAATCTGAAGCAAGATGCCCATCGTGATAAATGAGTAGGAGTTGAATTTAGGGATGGTGTGAGTAGGCATGACTATGGAGCATTGCTTGGTTCTCATTCCACTGAGATTATCCTCTCATTTTAGGGAGAAAATGGCCTTTATTTACTTAATTTCAAGAGTCCCTATGGATACAATATATAGCTAATAAACATATCATCTTAATAGGAAAAAATCTGATTTTGTAAAAAGATTTATACTTCATTTTTTAATTAAACAGTAAAAGAAAACTACATAAAAAGGAGAATCATCTGATCTGCTAGCACAATAGTAGATGACCACTATTAATAGTTTAGTGACCTTCCTAAACATCTCTTTTCATATATACCTAAGTATGTATTCATAGGTATACATTTTATAGTACATGAAATTACAGTCTACATGGAGTTTCATAACTGCATGGGGTTTTTTGCTCCATGGTATGTGATACTTATCTTCCTATGTCTTTCCATGTCAAAATGGCTTTCAGAATCTAAAGAAATGATAATGGTGACAGTGATTGGTGGGAGGTCTGTGTTGGGACAGTGGGCCCCCTTTCCCTCCAGGCTGGCCCCAAGCACAAAGCCAGAATTGTATAGAGACTCACGTGAAGGACATAGTCTGCCTTCTCCTTGTTGCACACCATTCCCTCTGGATATCTCCAGTCACACCCCGGCCAGTGGATGTATCTGAGTTGGGATGAGGGGAGAGAGTGTGTAGCCATACATGGTTGTGCCCTTCCCTGTTACAGCTTAGTGCCCTTGAACTTCAGATAAGTGTACGCTCCCCGAAACAGTAGCGAAAGACAGGTCAACTCTTTTTTAAATATTTTTATTTATTTATTTGACAGAGAGACACACTGAGAGAGGGAACACAAGCAGGGGGAGTGGGAGAGGGAGAAGCAGGCTTCCCGCGGAACAGGGAGCCCGATGCGGGGCTCGATCCCAGGACCCTGAGATCATGACCTGAGCTAAAGGCAGATGCTTAACCAACTCAGCCACCCAGGCGCCCCAGACAGGTCAACTCTTAACAGGTGGTTAATGCCCTACTTTCCAGTTTAGGAACGACTGCTCAGTGAGATACCAGGCCAAGGCAAGAATGACTGATCTGGGAGCAGAGTAAGTGTACAACAGGCCGGAGCAGGAGAGAGAGTGTCCTAGAAGCTTTTTATGTTTGGTCAGAACTTCACTGTTGCTAAATTGCAAACCTACCTCAATAGTACCAGTTCTTACCTGATCCATATTTTGTTTTTGTGTTTTTTTTTCTTGAAACCAAATGTACATTATTTGTTCCCATCGCTTAAGTCTCACTCTATATGTTTTTACTGTGTTTCGGATAATGGAATATCAACAGCTGAGGAGATAATGATAGCCTCCTTTTCATCATGAAAATGTTTGTTGTTCATAGCAAGAGTTAGTATTGGGATTGTGTCCTTCAGAAGCACTTAATAAAAGAAGCAAACTTACGCTTGGAAATTTCCATCCTAGCCATTGTTTGGCTACAAACTAGTCTCCCTCTGTGCACAACAGGGCTGAGAAATGCGTGGTACTGTAACTTGGCCTTGCAAACACCCAACTATACCTACTCAAATGTTGTGGTCACATCTGGAGGTTCTCATGCCCTGCAAGACCTGGTGTTTGAGATAGACTTTGGGAGTCAGATAAAATTTGAATAGAAGAATAGTGAAGAACATTCTAGGCAAAGGAAATAGAACAAAAGCATAGCAGAAGGTGCTGTTAGAGGCCATTTTAGGGTTATTAACTGACCTAATCTCAATGTTATGCCTCAGGGAACAGGGAGGCCTGAAAAGAGGGAAATAGAGGGAGAGTGGCGAGTCGGTAGGGCAGACAGAACACACACATTTACTGATTGTGTTGGCCATCTCATATGGGTACTGTTCATGGCACCCCAAACAATGACAGTAGTAACATAAGAGCTCACAGATCACAGATCACTATAAAAAGTATAATAATGAAAAAGTTTGAAATATTGTGAGAATTATCAAAATGTGACAGAAAGACATGATGTGACAAACACCGTGGGAAACCTGGCTCTTGATAGACTTGCTTGACACTGAGTTGCCATAAACCTTCCATTAGTTAAAAACACGTATTTGCAAAGTGCAGTAAAGGGAAGCGCAATAAAATGGGAGTATGCCTCTATGCCGTTTGTATGCATAAAAATAAATAAGCAGTTGGTTTTCACAAGGACAAAAATGTCTGTCAGATAGAAAATGAAGTCTCTAACAGTTGTTTTCTGTGGTTGCCTTCCTAGTATTTGAGTTTTCTTCCCCTTTTCCTCTGTAGGAACCCAAGCCAGACCATCTCCTTGTGCTGAAGGTCCTGTGGAATGACTTCTTGATGTGCTACTCCTCCCGCCCTCTGCTCTGCTGGTCTGTGTGGTGGGCCCTCTCCACCTGTGGCTATTTCCAAGTGGTGAACTACACACAGGGCCTGTGGGAGAAGGTGATGCCCTCTCGCAATGATGCTATCTACAACGGTGGTGTGGAGGCCGTGTCCACCCTCCTAGGTAAGCAGGGCGGGGCGGTGGTTCTCCCTCTGGTGGTTTGGTCAACGTTAATCAGATTTCCCCTCCCCTCCTAAATTTGAAGTGACCCCAAGGAATGGTTTCTTTATTTTGAGTTCTGATTTTGTAATTTAGGAAGAAATTTAGCAGTGCTCAAGTTGTGGATGAGCATGATTAACAAACTTGAATTCTTTGTCTTTTAGGGAAGCCTAATGTAAATGATTTTCAAAATTGTCTTCTTATTCAGGTTTCCATTATCTCTGTATTTATAGGGTGCTTTTGCCACTTGATGTGAAACTTTGAATGGCAATCTACAGTAGTTTATAGGAATGACTCCTATATGTTGAGTGTTAATCTGCAGTAAGTGCTGTTCTAAGGACTTATGTATATTAACTCAGTCCTCACAAAATGCCTGAGATACGTACAGTTGTTACCCGTATTTTACAGTTAAGGAAACATGGACCGATAGGTTGATAACCTGCCCAAGATCAGATAGATGGTAAGTAGTAAAGTTAGGGTTTGAACTCAGAGCCTGTGTCCTTGACTGTTGTATTCTATCGACCCTTTCTAGTTTGTTGACCTACTTCTTAAGGTTTTTAGAAGCGATCCCATGATTTCTATAAACACTTACAACTGTGTCTGGCACTTAGAAAGCACTCAGCACATCTTAGCTATCGTTATCAGCCTCGTCATGTTACCAAAGAGCAGGGAAGCCCTTTTGCCATGTTCTGAACAGCTCCTCGGTTAGGAGAGGGGGTGATCCCTCCTGCCACATTGTTGAGCTGGAAGCAGTGGCTCTTTGTGACTCCTGCCTCGCGCCAGCCTCAGTAGCTTTTCCTCAGCAGCATCCCTGGGTCTGTATCCTTTTCCATCTCACTATCAGTTGCTCTCATTCAGTCTCTCCTCGTCTCTCAGTGGCTCCATGTTCTTTATTCCATCAAGTCCAAATTCTATGCCTGACTTTCAAGGCACTCCCTAATCTTGAGCTACCCTATTTATAAGTTGCAAGGTTTTAAAAAATTTAATAATCTAAGCTGAATTTTTAATCCATTAAAAGAGCATTTGTTTAGCAAAATAACTAGATCAGTTTTCTCTGTTTTGTTCTGTAGGCGCTGTTGCCGTGTTTGCAGTGGGTTACGTAAAAATATCCTGGTCAACGTGGGGGGAGATGACGCTGTCTCTCTTTTCCCTGGTGATTGCTGCCTCCGTGTATATCATGGATACTGTGTGCAACATCTGGGTGTGCTACACATCCTATGTGGTCTTCAGAATCATCTACATGTTACTCATCACTATAGCAACGTATGTATTTTGAGTCAAAGAAGCATTCGGAAAAGTTGTGACAGGATAAACTTTTTCGGTTTCTTTACAAACCAATTAAAATTTCTAGTTAGAAGAGGCAAACAGGAGGAAGCATTGTATTTTATGTTTTTCTCCTGAGGAAGCACTTAGGTAAGGCTCATTTATTTCCTTGTTCGTATATTCCTGTTCTGTTCAGAAGTTTGCATGAGGTTTACACCACTTAGCAACAACATGCTTTTCACCTGGTTGGGAAGGGAAATGAGAGTAGAAAGAAGGGGCTACTCTTCACAGCTGAAGTAGAAATCGTAACTACCTTGGAAGTGATTCTTATCTATTCATTCTTCCTTTGTGGATTGTTTTTTTAAGTTTTCAGATTGCTGCTAACCTCAGCATGGAGCGCTATGCCCTGGTGTTTGGTGTGAACACCTTCATTGCTCTGGCCCTGCAGACGCTGCTCACTCTCATTGTGGTGGATTCCAGTGGCCTTGGCTTAGACATCACCACTCAGGTAAGATTTCTGTTTCGACATTCAAGATGTTATCACTCGATCAGGGTGACCAAGTGAATCTTAATGAAAGCAAATTCAAACAGTGTAGACAGATATAAAAAGTAGAAGTGTTCCTTCCTTCCTTTAGTCAACCCCCATCCTTAGTTCTTTTCTCCCTGGAGGATGTTGGGGGACCTAGAACATTTTGATGGGGACCTAGAACATTTCTGAGTTGAACATTACTCAACAGCCTGGTAGAGCCAAGAAGTAATATTGGTTCCTTCCAGGCCGAGCTTTTCTGCTTCCTCATCCAGTATTTCCTTCCATTTTTAATTCGGTGCGTGGAACACTGTATCCCGTGCTTGAGATGCTCTGCTCCATCTCACAGTACTGTATGTTTCCTCCCTTCTTTATCAAAAATACCACCTACCCAAATACCAGGGTAGTGACTTGCTGCTGCTGAATAGCATGGAGATTCTTCACAAGTGACGCATCGAGGAGACAGCTGCACACTGTAACATTGTGGATACTTGTGTTCATTCAGGAAGTGCACGGTCGTATATGCCTTCGTGCGTTGAGTTGAGTTCGTAGGTGGGGCTTGCTCTGTACTCTGGCAAAGTGGGCAGTTGAATCAAAAAGTGCCTACCCCACCCCCATTCCAGCCTAGTTATAAACGCCCAACATGGTAGCAGTAATTAACTTTGTTTTTACTAAAGAGATCTAACAGAAATGATATTCATAGTAGCTGATGTGCACTGAGTGCTTTCTGTGTGCCAGGTACTCTGTATAGCGTTTTGCAAGGTTGTCGTCAGGCTTGGACATCGAGAGAATGAGTCTGAGAGATGTTACGTATTGTAAAGTGTTGTTTAAGTTCTCACGGTCAGTAATGATGTGGCAAAGCTGGGATTTAAACCAGCTTCTAACTCTAAAGCCTAATCATCCCTCACTAGATCATACTGCCTCACAAAGGTGGGCTGGGGGAGCAGAGGAGTGGGAGCTTATTACTTTCTCTATGTTCCCCAATTACTACCAGCAGTGATAACCTTGAGAAGACCTCTCAAGGGTTAGGTGCTTAGATTTGGAATGAGGGTAGGAGAGAAACTAAGTGCTTATCATCCTGCTATAGAAATAGTGGGTTTAAAAATTACTAATTCTCGAATTGTGTAGGCTCTGCTGAAACTCTTAACTGCCATAATTAAGCAGCAGGTTTCCTATAGGAAAATGTATCCTTTAAAATGTATTTTAAAGAACCTGGCTCGAAGACTTACAGTGGCACCCGTATGGCACTCATGAGCCAGCTGATAGTTATTTCATAAGTTCTTTTAAGATGATGATCATGATGAAGATGTTGATAAACTATATAGTCACATTCAAATATTAGCCTAGAGAAGATCCGTATGAAAAGTAAAAGGTAATCCCGTAATGGAATATAGTTGACTTCCTACTGCCCTCCTCTGGTGAAGAAGAGAAGTTCTTTATCTTCAGAATTTGGCCTGCTCTTCACACTTAACCTACCAACTTGGGGGTAGAGACCATGATTTATTTGTAACAATAACAGCCACAAAAATAAGAAAAAAAAAAAGCAGTAGTATTAGCAGCCTTAGCATTGTGTGCTAATAAACACTTAACATACATGATCTCATCCCTTACCAGCAACCCTGTAAAATAGGGAGTGTTGTGAATTCCATTTTGTAAATGAAGTTGAGGCTCAGAGATGAAGTATCTCAGTCAGGGTCACACAGCTAGTAAGCGATGGAGTCAGGAGCCGCACTGAGGCGGTCAGGCTTTAGTCCCACCATGCTGTGCTACCTCGTTTTATTGTCAGTACCTGGCAGGTTGTATAAGTGTACAGTGTTTTGTAAAGGCTTACTGAGAAACTGAATATACCTTTAATTAGAAGGATATGTTCACATATATAAAATAAAACATCTCATCTTCTAATTGATAATTCTCTACATTACTTCTTTCCCCATCCCCTTTAGTTCCTGATCTACGCTGGGTATTTTGCACTCATCGCTGTGGTTTTCCTGGCTAATGGTACAGTTAGTATTATGAAGAAATGTAGAAAGCATGAAGATGCAGAATTGAGTTCTCAAGTAACTACGTCATAATACACGGCTTATAAGCTGCTTCTTAGAGCAAAAACTGCACAGCAACTGTGCCTGGATGTATTTAATGTTTTAATATATAGATGTATATTCATGAATGTGCTTTTTAAGGCTTCAAAGCAGCCAACTGACTACACTCTGTGTTCCTAGAGTGAACAATACTGTTTAGAGGAGCCAGAGGTGAAGTTTATCTCGTGGATTATTTATGAAAGCTGTTTTAAGAATTACTTTGTTCTGATTCAAAAGTGAACTTGATTTTGAAAACCGAGTAATAAGAGCACTCAAGCACCACATGGCGTTTATACTTGATAGCAAGTGAGTATGGTGTTTCATAGGTCAAGTTACTTCCCTGTATCTGATCAGCCAGGGGCTTGGCGTGGTGGGACTAGGGCTTCCCAGGGGCCATGGGATATTACAGGTCAGAATAGAAATAGGTTCTAACAGCAACTGCCTCTATTCAACTTAATTCTTACTTCTGTGTTACTCATGTGCATTTGTGTTTCTACGCAATATTTGCTCTGGTTTGGTGTTCCATCGTATTAGGAATGTGTGTCATTTCTAATTTTAAGTTATTTTTAAAAATTCATTGTATGAATGTTGTTTCCACCTTGACAATTTTGTACTTATGTAGATTATCTTTAGAAATACACTTTTGCTTTATTCATATGCTTCTCAGAGAAGCTCATTTAGTTAGAAAATAAGGCAAGTTTTGAGGCTTGCTAATAATCTAAATGAAGAGACCTAATCAGAACACTTAAGGTATGTTTTGCCTGTCTTTTAGTCTTCAGTATGAAGGACTTTTAATTCTATGATGAAAAGTTAATATATGAGCTAAAGATAACAACTAGCCCATATTGTATTTGTGTTCCCTTTTATTTCCAAAATAAAATGGAAGTCTTTTTTTAATATCTTCATCTCTATTTATAGCTTATTTATTATTTGTCCTTCTTATCCAAGATATAGATTTCATTAGGACTTAGATTTGTTGGATTATTAAAAGGCCTTTTCACAAACTGAGCCTCTTTTTACTGATTTCACTGGGATAGGAACTAGGATAGACTTGATTCCTGCGTTTTGTACATTAAATCTGCCTTTGCCTCTAAGGGTGGACCATCTTGGAATGTCTGCTTAAAATAATAATTGCTAGTGATTTCATTTCCAAGGTACTGGAAAAATGTTATTATGTAAGCATCGAATTCTGTAATTAGTCAACCAAGTGGCTGCTAGTGTATGTGAGACATGAAAACCATTTTAAAGCCGACTTTGTTGCCTTATCTTCAAAAAAAAAATCTAGGTTAACTTATTTAGAATAACATAGGTAAGCAGTGTGAATAATAGTATCAAGATTCCAAAGTTGACATATTCATTTAGTATAAGTGGGAACACTAGATAGAAGTAAATGAAACAGGGTAAGTATAGGCCATTTTCCACTCACTTTCCTTTCTGATCAAAGGCAAGAGCAGAACACTAAGGGAAGAAGTGATGTCATAAAAGGACGGCCTCTAATTTTATATTGTATCTTTTGTTTTGCTACGTAGGGAATTGTTTATTCAGAAACAGGTAGAAAAGTGGTGTTCGAGGGATTTTATTTTAATGTTTTTTAATAAAATGCACTGTGGTACAATCAAACCCTTCATGTTACCAAAGCAATATTTCCCTGGAATTTAATTCAAAGTTCATGGTCGCACAACTGGAGCCTTTACTTATTTAAGACAATAATAAGTTCATATCCTGGTGTGTGGCCATATTTACAGAATGCTGAGCCCAGTTTGTAAGTTGTACTGTATGCAGTTTTGCAAAGAAGTGAAAGTAATTTGTTGTACTTTTTATTCAATTCTGTATAGATTATAAAATTATTTTTATTAAATAAATATTTTACATTATATTTTTCCTTTTAATCACAATTATTTCAAATTTTTTTGCTTCAGTAGGAGCCTTGGGTTACATATTTAAACCTTTTAATAATTCCTCCTAGAACAAATTTCATATTAAGTCTTCCTTCACCTGACCTTCCTGTTTAACCTTGTCATCCTGTGAATTCTTCCCATTGCTTTGTGATCCTTACCTTTGATTCTTCCCCTTTATTTCTGTCGTTTTCCCTGTTGTTGTTGTTTTTTTTTTTAAGATTTTATTTATCTGACAGAGAGAGACACAGCGAGACAGGGAACACAAGCAGGGGGAGTGGGGGAGGGAGAAGCAGGCTTCACGCAGAGCGGGGAGCCCGATGCGGGGCTCTGATCCCAGGACCCTGGGATCAGGACCTGAGCTGAAGGCAGATGGTTAACGACTGAGCCACCCAGGTGCCCCTCCCTGTTATTTTTAGCACCACACTGCAACTGTTTATTTTTCTTGGTCTTCATCTTGGTACCTCTCATCTCTCTTTTTAAAGCATTCTTCCTTTTAGAAACCAAAAAAGACCCACATTCCCTTCAGTGTTAACTGAATTTTACAAATAAAGGAAACTCAATCAAATCAAGGGCTCAAGGTACCATCTTGATTTGAAACTTCATAGCATCTTTGTTCTAGCCCAAAATATTGATATCCAAGGAGGCATCTTCTTGCCATCAGCTGAGAATCACTTGTTCATTATGTCCCAGAAACCAAATCACTCGTTTCTCACAGTATGCAAACGAGTACCTTCCCTTTAATATCCCATTCTAAAACCTGTTTATCACCAAAGACTCATTTTTCATGCCAAAATTTTTTTTAAAGTTTTCTGTCCCTATAGTTATATCCCCTGTATCTTAATGCCTTTCAGATTGTAAGCCTTCTGAGCAGGGAGCATGTCTTATTTTTGTCTTTTGTTGTAAAACACATCCTAGTGCCATATGAATATTAAATTCCATAAAGGATATGTAACAGATTCAGTACCTGCCAGTATAAATAGCTAAATATCATTACTTTTTAAAAAAATTATTTATTTGACAGAGAGAGACACAGCGAGAGAGGGAACACAAGCAGGGGGAGTGGGAGAGGGAGAAGCAGACTCCCCGCTGAGCAGGGAGCCCGATGCGGGGCTCGGTCCCAGGACCCTGGGATCATGACCTGAGCCAAAGGCAGACGCTTAACCATCTGAGCCACCCAGGAGCCCCGTCATTACTTTTTTAAAGATTTATTTATTTATTTTAGAGAGAGAGAGTGGGGGCTGGGGCAGAGAGAGAGGGAGACAAGCAAGCAGACTCCCTGCTCAGCAGGGAGCATGATTCAGGGCTTGATCCCAGGACTCTGAGATCATGACCTGAGCCAAAACCAAGAGTCGGATCCTCAGCCGACTGCGCCACCCAGGCACCGCTGCCATTATTTTTTTTTAAAAGTACATCCACATGAAATGTAAGATTAAAACGCCTATCGATGACCTCCATGCCATGGGACAGTTTTATTCAAGGCATTGTGCTCTAAATGAGATTGGATACCTATTTGTTCTACTTATTATGATTTTGATGTCCTTGTAATTAATACCTTACCCTTGAGTAGTAACATGTTATAGTTTGGAAAAGGCATTTGTGAACATCATTTCTTTTGATTCTGGAAAAGGATCTTGTAGTAGTACTGATTACTTTTTCAATAATTAATGCTGATAGGATGGAAGAGAGTTCAAAATGCGACGTTTGCCATTCAAAGCTCTGCTACACGGGGAAGTCACTCTTGCGCTTCAGCTTCCTCATCGCTTAGTGGAGGTAACACCGGCCTGACAGGATTGTTGTGAAGAAATGAAAGAACATAGGGGCGCCTGGGTGGCCCAGTTGGTTAAACGTCTGCCTTCAGCTCAGGTCATGACCTCAGGGACCTGGGATCAAGTCCTGCGTAGGATTCTCTGCTCCGTGGGGAGCCTGCTTCTCCCTCTGCCTGCCGCTCTCCCCCCACCCCCCCGCCCCCGCTTGTGCTTTCTCTCTCTCTGATAAATAAAATCTTAAGAAAAAGTCAGAATTCCTGCTCTCAAGGAATTTAAAAATGGGTGATAGGTAGAAAGGATAACATAGATGCCCAACTGTATTACAAGATAGTGTCAGGTACCATTAACCATTTTCCAGTAGAATTAAAAAGCCTCGACTCGAAGAGAACAAGGACATTGGGAAAATCCTAAGTGGCTCCCTGAAAGAGATGGCATTTGAGTTGGCTGTGCAGGCTCGTAGGATTTTAACAGAAATTTAGAAAGGGAAACTAGTGGAGAAAGAGGCATAAATAATGTTATGAGGACCCAAATGTGTAAGAGGAGAAGGGTAGTGACAAAGTTTGGAAAGACAGTTTGGACTCATTTTTTTCTAATGTTTATTAATTGGAAGTGGGGGTAACAAGCTTATATTCAAGATAAGTAATCTGGCAGCAGAGTATAGGATGAATTTTATGGGAACTTAACTACGTAAAATTTTAAGTCGAATGGCCATTTCAATTGGCTAGGTGTAGGTGAGGAAGGCCTTTTTGACTTGCGGCCCTAGAAGAAAATTAACATTTTAAAATGTGTGCCCATTTTTCTTTCTTTTTTTTTTTTTTTAAAGATTTTTATTTATTTGACAGAGACACATTGAGAGAGGGAACACAAGCAGGGGCAGTGGGAGAGGGAGAAGCAGACTTCCCGCCGAGCAGGGAGCCCGATGTGGGACTCAATCCCAGGACCCTGGGATCATGACCTGAGCCGGAGGCAGACGCTTAACAACTGAGCCACCCAGGCGCCCAAAATGTGTGTCCGTTTTTCAAAGGTGGTTTAAAAAGTGTAAATAACCACCCAAGGTCACGCATCTGTAAGGTGAAGTCGCTTTGGGATTCTCAGTCCCACCCTACATGGCAAACTGATGGTCACTTCGCCCATGTACCCCCATCAAGTCTGCAGGAGTGAGACCTCAGTGACAAGAGGAGCAGGAAACGGGGCTCTGGGGAGGAAGAATGCCGGGCAGGGCACCAGCAGCTACCTGATGGATGCAGTGAGGGGCCGTCCTAGACCGGCTGAGTGCAGGAGAATGAGGAGCCCTGGGGACAAGTTGTGGGTGCAGAGCGAGGCAAAGCTGCCGAAAACCAGAAGCCCGATCTCCTGGCTTCACTTACGGCCGGGGGCTCTAGATCAGAAGCTTACCCGGGGACCTTAGGTAGGAAAAGCGTGGCGGTTTACACTCCGGGCCCGCCCCCCAGCCTGGCCCCGCGCCTGCGCAGTGCTGCAGGCCCGTGCCCGCGGCCGGCGGATGTGCCTGCCCCACCCCTACCCCCCTCCGTTCCCGCCTCTCCAGCGCCTGGGGAGGGGAGTGGGGCTTTGGGAGACCCGGCAGTGTGCTGCAGTTGACCGTTTTTTTGAAACTGCTGTTCCAAAACCACACACAACCCCAGTGTGAGGGAAACCCTCGGTGAAGGTCATGTGCTGTGAAGGGCGTCCACTGCTGTCTAGGACGTTTAAAAAAACGTCTTAAAGCGCCTTTTTAAAAAATAAGTCAAGGAACCAGTAGCTTTTTCCAAAGGAAAATCTTACACTCCAGAAGAATTGCAGTTAAGAAAATGCATACTCCTTCCCCAAATGCTGAAATGTTAACCAAAACTAATGCTTAAATTTTTAAAACCCCTGAGCATATTCATCTGTTTGATATAGTTCCATTTTCTCCTACTCAGACTCCGTCCCCCCCTTTTTTAAATATCAAACTGCATGACTTGACCATTATTCCCTGCAGGATGCCAAAAATCCTGGAGAACCTACCTGCAGTGTTCCTGGAAGTGTTGACAGGAGTGGAGCTTGAACTCTAGATCAGTACTTACAGACTGAGCTCTTGGACAGAAACAGCTACCTAGAAATTCTTGCCCCTGTCTTGTGCTTGACTGATAAAGAGGCCATGGGCCAGAGACTGTGTCCATGGCAGGAAATTATCCAAGTCTGCTTAAAGATCTGTTTTGATCTCCAACTCTTGTAATTAAATCCCAGTTACAGTTTTTGGTCCTATCTTCCCCACCCTGAATGTTTCTTTTCATGTTGGTCTCCTTTCCTTAGGTATAAGCCATTTCAAAAGATCTGGATATGCCTAATGGCAGAAAAGACTCCAGCCTAAACCAGGGATTCTAAGTGGGAGCTAAAGCAGTCCCAGATGAGTAGAAACCACTGGCTTATGGTAGAAGCAGGTTTTTAAAAAATTATCTCTAGGGGGGCCTGGGTGGTAAGTGTCTGCCTTCCACTCAGGTCAGGGTCCCAGGGTCCTGAGATTGAGCCCCACATCCTGGCTCCCTGCAAAGTGGGGAGTCTGCTTCTACCCCTCCCTCTGCCACTCCCCCTACTTGTGTTCTCTCTCGCTCTGTCAAATAAATAAAATCTTTAAAAAAAATAATAAAAAATTATCTCTAGAGAAAAGCATTCCCTGAGTGCTGGGGAGTGAGGCTGCACTATACACAGTGGGGAATGGAAAATCACAGACAAAAGGATACCTTAATCTTCAATAAGTAGTCTTCTAAGAAGTGACCTGAAATCCCAACTCCCAATGCACAATAAAATTTTACTAATTGAGTTTTCTTGTGGTTGGCAAATATTTTGGTTCCATGGTTATTTTAACATTATTTCATGGTTTTGTTTTTTTTTTTAAAGATATTTATTTATTTGAGAGAGAGAGAATGAGAGAGAGAGCACATGAGATGGGGGGAGGGTCAGAGGAAGAAGCAGACTCCCTGCCAAGCAGGGAGCCTGATGCGGGACTCGATCCAGGGACTCCAGGGTCATGACCTGAGCCAAAGGCAGTCACTTAACCAACTGAGCCACCCACGCGCCCTATTTCATGGTTTTAAAAGCATTATGTGTTTGTGGTAGGAAATTTGAGAAATATAAATATGGTGATTCGCAGGCTCCTCAGGAGCTTCCCAGGTGTAATGTGAAACTGGCCTCCTTACTCAGGAAAGCAGGCAGAGACTGAAGAGGCCACACCAGATTGGTAGGTGGCAGGTTTAATAAGCAAAAGGAACTTACATACAAGGCTTCTCTTGGGCTGCTGTAAGATGAGCCGATCCCTGCACCCACCCATGCTATCTTGTACATTTACACAGAGGCCTTGGCTGGGTTCAGTCTCGTTTACTGTCCAGATCATCTCAATACCACATCACTGTTCCAAGGCTGTGTCCTTGGGCAGCTGCTGGGAGCGGGCAAGGCAAGCAGAATGCACATTCCAAGGATGGGGGAGGGGGTGTGGAGCCTCCAGTTGCCAGGGTCCAGCTCACTGATCAACCAGTAGTCATGTCCTCTCAATGACCTCCCTCAACAAAAAAAGCATAAGAATAATTATTACTCTTAATATTCGTCAACTCCAGTGCCATATGCATAATTTTTATCCTCTAGCAGAGCCAAGAAGTCACAGTGGAGCATAAGCAGTTAATAGAACACTTGGTGACAGATCACTCTCAGATCAAATATATAAAATCTACAGTTGGAAATTAACAAATTATTGCAAATTAAATACATTACTTAAAAGAATCACCCAAAGACATAAAGCAACCACGAGTGAGAGTCAGCAGAAACAACAAACAACAGAGTCCTAATGATTTCAGATGTTGGAATTATCAGATAGAGTATAAAATTAATATGCATAAAATTTTAAATATAAAAGATGAAATCACAAAAAGAGCAAGTAACAAGAGTAACAAAAATGAAAAGACTGACTTGGGGTGCCTGGGTGGCTCAGATGGTTACGTGTCTGCCTTCGGCTCAGGTCATGATCCTGGGGTCCTGGGATCGAGTTCCGCATCGGGCTCCCTGCTCAGCGGGAAGCCTGCTTTTCCCTCTGCCTCTTTCTCTCTCATGAATAAATAAATAAAATCTTTAAAAAAATTTAAAAAAAAATGAAAAGACTGACTTGAAAAAGAACATAAAGATATATCTTAGAAATTAAAAATAGAAATGTTTAAGTTAAAATTCAATAAGTAATGCCTCATTAATTGCTGGTGGGAGTGTAAATTGGTACAACCCCCTTGAATAGCATGTTTTGGCATTGTCCTTTAAAGTCAAAGATATGCACGCGCTATGACCCAGCAATTCCACTCCTGGTATATACTGTAGAGCTGCATTTTCCAATGTGGCGACTGCTAGACATGTGACTATTGAGCACTAGACATGTAACTCTACAGGAATGAAAATGAATAAACCAGAGCCACAAGCAAAAATTTCAATGAATCTTATGAACATAATTTTGAGTAAAGGAACTAAGACACACAAGAATATATCAATACAATCCTATTCAAAAGCAGACAAACTATTATTTAAATCTATATACATATATAGTAAAAATAGAAAAATGATTACTATAAAAGTCAAGTATTTACTTCTAAGGAATGGAAGAGAGGTATGATTTCTTCAAAACTATTACAGTCAAAGAACCTTCACATTATTTGAAGAGGGTAAACGAGTGACGGTATTTTCATTCTTTGGAGAAATGTAGACAAAAAAAAAAAAATCCATTCCGGGTGCCTGGGTGGCTCAGTCATTAAGCGTCTGCCTTCGGCTCAGGTCATGGTCCCAGGGTCCTGGGATTAAGCCCCGCATCGGGCTCCCTGCTCCGCGGGAAGCCTGCTTCTCCCTCTCCTACTCCCCCTGCTTGTGTTCCCTCTCTCGCTGTGTCTCTCTCTGTCGAATAAATAAAATAAAATCTTAAAAAAAAATAAAAAAAATCCATTCTTCCTGTGTTACCTATATTGTACTCCAATAGTGTTGAAATACAGATTTCATTTTTTTCCTGATGAAAAACATTTATATAAAGGGGGGAAAAAAGAGGTTATGCTTTTGTCTGACTACTGCAAAAATGGCTATTTTATAATGACAATAATGAAAAGACATTGTGAAACTGGAAAAAGTCAGCTGTAGGTTTGAAACTGTTTCAAGAATGCTGCATCTATTGGATCCAGAAGAAGAAAGAGATGCCAAAAGCAACAACTTGGGTAAGGCTATGGAGAATCCACGTGTGTCATACAGATGGAGAAATCTGGTGTCACTTCGGAAAAGCAGCCCACCACTGCCAGGTTAATTTCAAAATTAACTGGAGGTTAACTTCAAAATTCATTTAACTGGGATTCATCAGCTATGCAGGTATTTTAGTCTCTTGCTCCTATTGTGGCAATCATGATTCTAGGAAGGCATATTCTCAGCGATGCCCACTTGGAGAAAGGGACATTCAATTTATGCTCTTTCAGATTACTGCCAAAAAAGGCGAGGGGTGGGGATTGCCTGTGGAGAACAAAAGGTGAGAACCAGGGGAATGAGGGAGAGTAAAAACAGAGTGAGTTTGGGAACAGTTGTCTGTAAGGTTCGAGGCTCTGTTCCATGCTTGCAGTCATAGAGCTCTTTGCTATAATGTTGATTCAGAGTAAGCAACAAAAACATGGGCTTCCTGTGAACGTGGCAGATTCTATGTCCCCCATGTTCTTCTAGGAGAGGCCTAATGATCACGTATCTGTATGTTATACTAGGAAAGAGTTGTATAAAAATCCAGCAGTTTATAAAAAGTCATTTAGAGATCTCTGGAAATAAATAGAGGTTTCATGTGCATCAAGTCACAGTTAAATTGTAATATTCATACAATACCATATTTTACAGGTTCAAATCAATATTAACAAGATTATGGCTGTCTAGTTATTTCAGAAAAGCCTTAAGAATTCTAATGGAAATAATTGCTAATTCTATTTTATTATGTTTACTAAAGAGGATTGGTTGTGGGATAGAGTAGTCATCTACTGTAAGGGATGTGTGTTTTGCTAAGTCATGTTCCTTAGTATCTCATAGCATTTCAGTTCTTAAACTCCTCCATTCTTTCTCAAGTTTATTTTGCTTCACATGATTACATAGTCTTCAAAAAATAAAAATTATAAACCCATCTAGGCTATAGCCAAGAATAACTGCATTGGTTTATAACTTAGTGACCAGAAATTTGCCACAATTCTTGGCACTTCTGTTTTTATAGTACTTTAGACTTGGACAGGTAATTTTATTTTCTCTCCCTCAAGGTCTTTCAGATTTAAGTGGTAGAGAAAAAGGAAAATAATTCTCAATTCAATGTGATTATAGTTTTTATTATACTTGAAAATATTTTTTGTTGTTCAGAATTAAAATATTAACCCAAATTAAATGTATTCTTAACTCTCCTTTAGTCAAATTCCAGCAGTGTCTGCAGCCAACCAAAGGCAGAGAACACTTGATGGAGGAAGTTGGAATAGAAGGAGACACTGGGTTATTGTCGTTAAAATATTCTATTTTTGGAAATTTTATGAAACAATATTTTCACATAAACACATTATTGGGGCCCCTCCGTGGGCCATAGAGGGAGCCTGTGCAGGTGACAAGCCCTGAAATGTGAGCTTCATTTAGCTTCATGATAAATCTTTTTTTGCTTGAACCTCTCTGTCCCATTTCTCCCTTTCCTGTAGAGCAAAAACTCCTTGAAATCATGCCTGTTGTCTCTTCTTACTCTCATTTTGTTTAGGATCCACCATTCCATCAAACTGCTGTTAAAACAGTGGTTCTCGGTCCTCACTGTATTTGACCTGTCAACAGCACATGACACAGTGGACATGACCTTCCTCTGGTTTCTGGGACGCAACTCCCTCTGGATTCTCTCTCTATATCTCACTAGTCACTCCTGGGTCTTGTTTGCTGGTTCTTCCTCTTCTTCCTGACAGCTAAATGTTGGACCACCCTCAGGGTTACTTCTCTGATCTTTTTTCCTCCTCATCTACATTCCCTCCCTGTGTGTCTTCATCCAGTCCCATGGCTTTATTTTTTTTTTTAAAGATTTTATTTATTTATTTAATTTATTTATTTGAGAGAGAGAGAACACGAGCAGAGAGAGGGGCAGAGGAAGAGGGAGAAGCAGACTCCGTGCTGAGCAGGGAGCCTGACACACGGGGCTCAACCCCAGGACCCCAGGATCATGACCCGAGCCTAAGGCAGACACTTAGCCAACTGAACCACCCAGGTGCCCTAAGTCCCATGGCTTTATAAACCATGTATACACTGATCACTCTCAAATTTATATTCTTCCACATACGATGGGGTTACATCCCAATAAACCAATCATAAGTTGAAAGTATAACTCGAAAATGCATTTAATACACTTAACCCACTGAACATCATCGCTTAACCTAGCCTACTGTAAGCATGCTCAGAACACTTACATTAGCCTGCAGTTGGGCACAGTCATCTAACACAAAGCCTGTTTTATAATAAAGTGTCAACTAGCTCATGTGATTTATTGAATGCCATACTGAAAGTGAGAAACAGAACAGTTGTGTGGGTGTGGAGTGGCTATCGGTTTGTTGGTGGTTTACCGTAGTGATTTTACAGCCGACTGGGTGCCGCATCACTGCCACTGACCAGTATCACAAGAGAGGAGAATCATACTAGTTACCACTATCCTGGAAATTCCCTCTTTATCTCCACCAAAACAGAAATGCACCAATACAAATAGACCACCTTTTAAAACAAAGTCAGTGATTTACAAGAAATCATGAATATAACATGTAATTAGCTGATGCAAATCTAATAGAGGTATAATAATAATACATCTGAAGTGTTCTTGAACAAAATATGTAAAGAAAAGATTATCAGCATCTGAAAAAGTCAGCCTTCTTCATAGATAATCTGACAAATTATCATACAGTATTTAAAAATTTCCATGACTATATTTTTTTACTTTTTAAAAATTTTATTATGTTATGGTAATTACCATAATTACATTGTTAGTTTTTGATGTAGTTTTCCATGATTCATTGTTTGCGTACAACACCCAGTGCTCCATTCAGTACGTGTCCTCTTTAATACCCATCACCAGGCTAACCCATCCCCCCACCACCCTCCCCTCTAGAACCTTCAGTTTGTTTTTCAGAGTCCATCATCTCTCATGGTTCGTCTCCCCCTCCGATTTCCACCCCCTTCATTTCTCCCTTCCTACTATCTTTTTTTTAAAACATATAATGTATTATTTGTTTCAGAGGTACAGGTCTGTGATTCAACCGTCTTACACAATTCACAGCGCTCACCATAGCACATACCCTCCCCAATGTCTATCACCCAGCCACCCCATCCCTCCCACCCTCCAGCACTCCAGCAACCCTCCGTTTGTTTCCTGAGATTAAGACTTCCTCATATCAGTGAGGTCATATGATACATGTCTTTCTCTTAAAATTTGATTACTATTAAGAGGAAGATTTAAGTCTTTTGATAAAGTAGTGATTGTTGGATGATAACAAAAATTTGAGAACCATTCCCTCAGGTGACCTAGCAATATTGGGAACAGTGAGATGGTGAACAGACCACTAAAGAGTGGTATTGAAGGTTCTTTACAGCCTTGCCCTACCCAATTTTCCAGCTTTGCTTCCCTATACCATCCCACACTATTCCAGAACACATCTGCACTGTTGACATTATCTAACAGCCTCAGCTTCTATATATTTACACAGTCCCTGTGCCTAGAATACTCTCACCCCCATTTCTACCGCTGATATTGAACTTATTCATCAAGATTAGTTCAAGTGCCGGGCGCCTGGGTGGCTCAGTTGGTTAAGCAACTGCCTTCAGCTCAGGTCATGATCCTAGAGTCCCAGGATCGAGTCCCACATCGGGCTCCCCGCTCAGTGGGGAGTCTGCTTCTCCCTCTGACCCTCTCCCCTCTCATGCTCTCTCTCAGTCTCTCTCTCTCAAATAAATAAATAAAATCTTAAAAAGATTAGTTCAAGTGCCACTTTTTATAGGCAGCCTTCCCTACTGTTTTTACACAACCACATATACACTCAGGTATGTATGGTGGTTTTTTCTATGTATATATATACTTTAATCTCTTTGAAGGCAGGAACATGTTTTGTCCATTGTTTGTCTCTAAGTACCTAACACAATACCCTATAGAAGTTTACTGAATTGATTGTTTAAAATGGGGGTTTCTGAGTTTTTCTAAGGTTTATATCTTTAGTGATAAGAACTCATGGAACAAATATCTTTGGGAGATACGGTTTAGATTGCATGTATTCAAAGCTACTGACTAAAGAAAACTCTGGCTTTATTACTGATAAACCTGTGATCTACTGGTGAAGCTCTTAATATATGTCAACCCATCACTGCTGGTTTGATTTCATAGTCTGCCAAATTGTCTGCTTTGTACAAATATCAGCACTTTAGAAAAGAACCCTGTGTCAGGTTGTAACAGGTATCCCTGTAAGAAGGGCAATGGAGACTGCCTCTAGAAGTAGGAGTTGCTGGAGTTCAATTCTCCCTTGGAAATTTCCTCCTTAGGTCAGAGGTAATGATGATTTACAAACCATCTGAAGGCTGAGCTTGCGGGTGGTTTAATGAAGAAAAACAAAGGAAAAGCCTAGAACCAAAAGTGAGATTACATAGCCCCAGACTGGGAAAAAATATTTAAAAATCATATATTTGATAAAAGACTTATACCTAGAATACATAAAGAATCCTTACAACTCAATAATAAAACAAGTAACCCAATTTAAAAATGGGACAAATACTTGAATAGACATTTCACCAAAGACATACTAATGGTGAATAGATATATGAAAAGTGCCTAATATCATTAGTCATTAGGGAAATGAAAATTAATGCCAAAGGAGATACCACTATGCACCCTTGAGGAAGTTATAATTTTAAAAAGCAGAAAATACCAAGTACTGTCAAGGATGTAGATGAACTGCAATTCTCATATGTTACTGAAACCTGCCTGAGATTCTCTCTCTCCCTTTCCCTTTTCCCTTCCTGCTCAGGCTTGCAAGGCTCACATGCTCTCTCTCCCTCTAAAAAAAAAAAAAAAAAAAAAAGGGAACAAAATACTGATGCATCCTACACAATGGATGAACTTCAATGACATACACTGAGAGAAATGTAACATAGAACAGCCACTTTTGAAAACAGATTGATAGTTTCTTAAAAATTACATACAACCCAACAATTCCACTTAGAAATCTAACCAAGAAAAATGAAAAGGTGTCCACACAAAGACTTGAACAAAAATTTTCATAGCAACATTATGACAGTCAAAAGTAAAACCAACACAAATGTTTATCAACTGGGAAGTGGATAAACAAAATCTGGTATTATCTATACAATGAATACTATTCTGTGATAAAAAGGAACAAAATAGGGGCACCTGGGTGGCTCAGTCCATTAAGCATCCAACTCTTGATTTTGGCTCAAGTCATGATCTCAGGGTGGTGAGATCAAGCCCCACTTCGAGCTCTGTGCTGGGCATGGAACCTGCCTGGGATTCTCTCTCTCCCTTTCCCTTTTCCCTTCCTGCTCAGGCTCACAATGCTCACATGCTCTCTCCCCATCTAAAAAAAAAAAAAAAAAAAGGAACAAAATACTGATGCATCCTACACAATGGATGAACTTCAATAACATTATGTTAAGTGATAGGGGCCAGAAACAGAAGACTACATATCAGAAAGTAGAATGCTGGTTGTCAGGGGCTGGAGAGGAGGGAAAATAAGGAGTTAATGTTTAATGAATACAAAGTTTCAGTGTGGGAAGATGGAAAAGTTCTGTAGATAGAGGGGGAAAGTACCCACTGTGAAATATGACTACAGCCTTTTCCAAAACAAAGGCCTACTCTTCAGGGAAAAAGACAATAACAGAGCCTTATCTTATGTGGGGGATGTGCATTTCCTCAACTCCAGCTCCCTCTAGGCTTTCTTTCTCATCTAAATGCAATGAAGGAGGAGGCTAACAAACACGTGTCAGGTCACAGATCAGGGACAGAGGCCTACTAAAAGATTGAGATTTAATCATAAGATTATACAGTGACTCTCTTCTTCCATACCTTACCACCATACCAATAGGTCTCTATTATAATAACATTGAATTACAACTTAAGGAGTGGCAAGACACACAGTCTCTCTGAAAAAGAGTTCTTATGGAAGCCCAAAGTCTAGAGAGAGAAAAAGAACACTAGAGGAATTTGAACCATATGCCACCTGCAGCTACAGAAAACATTCAACACGGCCCATCTTCTGGCCAGATTAATATAAGTCTCACACTAAAGTCCTGTTTACCTCATGATACATCATATCCAGCTTTCGACAATAACAAGAAAGTTAAAGTCATGCTAAAAGGCAAGAAAAAACACTCTCTAAAGAGACAAAGCATCACAACCAGAGTCAGGTCAACACAAATATTAGATGACCAGAATGGGAATTTAACTATGGTCAGTATGTTTAAGGGCTCTTGTGGAAAGTTTAAGAAAACATTCGTGAACAGAGATATGGAAACTCTAAGAAGTAATCAAAAGGAACTGCTAGAGGTCAAAGGTACTGTAACAGAAATGAAGACTGCCTTTGGCGGGATCATCAGTACACTTGACATGGCAGAAGAAGAAACAAGTAATCTTGAATATCAGTCAATGGAAACTTCCATAAATGAAGTGCAAAAAGAAAAAAGAATTTAAAAAAGAACAGGACATCCAAGAACTGTGAGACAAAAGGTGTAACGTACATATAATTGGGATACCAAAAGGAAAAGAAGGAGATAATGGAGCAGAAGAAATATTTAAAGTAATAATGTCCCAAGAACTTTTCAAAATTAATGACTGAGAGTAAACCACAAATCCAGAAAGCCCAGAAAATACAAGCAGGATAAAAAAAAAAAACCTCTACTTAGCATGTCATATTGAAACTCCAGAAAACCAAAAACAAACTTTAAAATCTTGAAAGAAGCCAGAGATGGGAAAAACTTACCTATAGAGGAGCAGGAGAAGAATTACAGCAGACTCTTGTCAGAAACCATGCAAACAAAAGGAAAGTGGAGTGAAATGTTTAAAGTTTTGGAAAGAAAAAACCGCACCAACCTAGAATTCTATATTCAGTAAAATTATCCTTCACTTGTGACTTTCTCAGGAAAAGAAACCCTGAGAGAATTCACTGCAAGCAAGAAATGTTATATTGTTCTGCCCTGCAAGAAATGTTAAAAGAAGTTTTTCAGGAAGAAGGGAAATGATACAGTTCAGAAACTTGGATCTACATAAGGGAAGAATGTCAGAGAAGGAATAAATGAATTAAAATAAAATCTTTTGTTCTTATTCTTAATTTATTAAAAACTAAACTTTAGACTGTATAAGGTAATAATAGAAACAATATATTGGGTGATTATAGCATATGTTTAAGTGAAATTAATGAAAGTGATGTCAGAGGGTCAGGAGGAAAGAACCAGGAATACTCTATTACAAGGTACTTGCACTACATGAAATTAGCTTTAGATTTAGTTAAAAATATACATTGTAAACTCTAGGGCAACCACTAATATTTTTTATTAAATATATATGATGATTGCTATCCTAAGAGAAGAGATAAAATAGGTAATATAAAATTATCAATTAAAATCAGAGAAGGCAGAAAAAGAGGGAGAAGAAAGTAATGAAGAATAAATGCAATGGATTGAAAACAGTTAAAAACATGGTAGATATTAATATAGTTATATCAATAATCACTTTAAATATAAGTGGTCTAAATACAACAATTAAAGTACAGAGATTGTCAAAGTGACTAAAAACAAGACCCAACTATATATCATTTATAAGAAACCACTTTAAATATAAAAACACATATAGAGGGTACCTGGGTGGCTCAGTTGGTTAAGTGTCTACCTTAGGCTCAGGTCATGATCTCAGAGACCAGAACTCCATGTTGGGTTCCCTGCTCAGTGGGGAGTCTGCTTCTCCCTCTCCCCTTGCCTGTGCCCCCCTGCTTGTGCTCTCTCTTTCATATAAATAAATACAAATAAAAAAAAAAAACACATATAGATTAGGGGCACCTGGGTGGCTCAAACAGTTGAGCACTGGATTCTTGATTTTGGTTTAGGTCATGATCTCAGGGTCATGAGATGGGGCCCATGTCGGGCTTCATGCTCAACGGGGAGTCTGCTTTTCTCTCTCTCTCTCTCCCTCTGCCCCCCCATGCTGTCTCTCTAAAATAAATAAATAAATCTTTAAAAAAACCACATGTAGATTAAAAGGAAAGGTTAGAGAAAGATATGTTAATACTCATTAAAAGAAAGCTGAAATAGCAATATGATTTTAAAGAAGAATCAGAATAGGGACAATTATCAGAGATGAAGAGGGCATTACAATGATAAGGGGGTCCGTTTTCCAAGAAGACATAACAGTTCTTAATATGTATGCACTTAACACAGAGCATCAAAATATGTAAGACAAAAACTGAGAACTAAAAGGAGAAACAGAAAAATCCACTACTATAGTTAAAGACCTCAGTATACTCTTTTAGTAGTTAATAGATCAAAATGGCAGAAAACCAGTAAAGATACAATCAACCTGAAAAACATTATTAATTAACTTAATCTAATTGACATTTATAGACTGCTCCATCCGGTAACAGCAGAATACACATTCTTTTCAAACTTGAATAATCACCAAAATCAGCCACATTCTGGATTATAAAACACACCTTTACAAATTTGAAAGTATAGAAATCATACAAATTATATTTTCAGACTACAGTACAATTAAACTAGAAATAAGTAACTGAAAGATAACTATAAAACCTCCAAATATTTGGAGATTGAACACCACACTTCTCAATAACATGTGTCAAAAAAGAAATCTCAAGAGAAATGTGAAAATATTTTGAAATAAATGAAAATACACCTTATCAAAATTCACAGGATGAGCAAAAGCTGTTTAGAGGGAAGTTTATAATATTAAATAAATGTATTCGAAAAGATCTAAAATCAATAATCTAAGCTCCCGCTTTAGGAACTAAAGAAGGGTAATTTAAACCTCAAGCAAGCAGAAGAAAAGAAATAATAAAAATTATAACAGAAATAAATGAAATGAAAACAAGAAATAAATAGAGAAAATCAATGAAATCTAAACGTATTTCTTTAAAGACATCAGTAAAATCAATAAACCTCTAGCCAGGCTAACTATGAAAAAAAGAGAAAAGATACAAATGACCAGTATCAACAATGAAAGAAGGATCATTACTACTGATCCCCTGGACACTTAACAATAATGAAAAAGTAACATGAAAAGCTCTGGGCCTACAGATCTGATAACTTAGATGGAATGGACCAATAACTGAAAAACACAATCTGAATAGTCCATAACCATTAAAGAAATTGAACCACTAATCAACTGTCCAAAAAGGAAAGCACTAGGCCTGGATGGTTTCAGTGGTAAATTCTACCAAATATTTAAGTTGGAAGTGATACCAATTCTCTACAATCTCTTCTGGAAAACAGAGGCAGAGGAAACACTTCCTAACTCGTTTTATGAGTTCAACATTACCATAGTGCCCAAAACAAATGAAGAAAAAAAGAAAAAAAAAGAAAGAAAACTACATAGCAAGATCTCTCACAAACATGGATGCAAAAATCCTCAACAAATATTAGTGAACTGAATTTAACAATGTATAAAAAGAATTATACACCACAACTAAGTGAGATTTATTCAGATGTTTGCAATGTGGCTCAACACTTAAAAATCAATCAGTAGAATATATCAAATATCAAATCATTATGTTATACAAGTGAAATTAATATCATGTATGTCAACTTAGTAAAAACATAAAATAAAATCTCTGACTTGGTAAAAAAAAATCAATGTAATCCATCCTATCAGTAGTCTAAAGAAAAATAATGTGATCATATCAATTGATGCCAAAGAAGCATACAACACAATTCAGTAGCCATTTATGATAAAAACTCTCGTAAACTTAGGAGGAGAATGTTCCCAACTTGATAAAGAACATTTACCAAAAAACTATCCCTAATATCATACTTAATGGTGACAAATTAGGCATTTTCCTCCTAAGATCAGGACCAGGGAAGGCATGAGTGATGGGGAGGAGTCAGCAATGCAAATATCTGGGGAGGAACATTCCAGATAGAGGCATTAGCAAAGATGGGAAAGAGCTTGACATGCTTGAGGAATTAGAGTACTTTGAGCATCATGCGCTAGCAAGAAAGTGGCAGGAGGTGAGATTACAGGAATAAGAAGGGGCCCAATAATGCAGAACCTTGAAATTAAGGTAAGGAGTTTGGATTTTCTTATAATAGCATTAGAAAGTTAGAGAGGGGTATGGTGTGACTTAAATTTTTAAGCGTGTTTTTGGTTGCTGAAAGGAACTGTGGCGATCTATGTTCTTGGGAGGTGTTCACTCTGCATCTGGATTCAGAAGATAAGTCCATTATCAGCTAACCCTAAGTGTACTCTCGCATATCCAGCTTTTGTAATGAGCTTTAACAAAATTGCCAACCTCGGAGAAGGAAGGCATGTAGCCATCACTGCTTTTGGATTGGTATTATAAGGCAGGAGGCATTCACCAGGCATAGGTGAAGAGAAAAAAGTTGGAAAAGTTCAAAGCCAATTTTTTAAAGTCTGTGGTTTTGAATGTAGTTTTTCTACATTCGTATTCTCAAGAAAATATGAACAGACCCAAGGAACCTATGTCTTTGCTGTAAAATTGCTATTGAAATCCACATCTCTCTCATCACTTAATTCCTACTCAAAACCCTACCTGAGAAATTATTTTAAAAATTAATGCCAGCACAACATGTTTTTCCTGAGGAACACGTGTGACTTTTTTCTTTCTGATAAGAGCTAGATAAAATATACTTTTATTTCCTTTTTTACACTGGCTGCTTAAAATTTAAACTCAGCTACAGAAACTGACTCCTAGTGTTAGCACATTGGCATTCTTATCTGTATCCACGACCCATTATGTTTAGGACGTTGCTGAAAGCAGCTTCAATCTGGTGCGGGTGACGACGTTCACAGTGAAGAATATAAGTGAATACAAAGGACTATGGAGACTTAACTCAAAAGCATTTTTATGACAACCAAGTGAACGGAAGTGCATTTCCTCACGTATATGAATCAGTGGTTCTTTGCTCTACACAGCACAGAAGCAGAAAACAGGCTTATTGTTATCGCTACTCATCAACACTGTGTATACCTTAATTAGACCCTTTGCAGTTTAGCTTCCTTATTTTTATTATTATTTTTTTTTTGCTTTTCATGTTAAACATGTATGTCTGGAAGTCAAGGAAGTGAAACTTCTATAATACTGCGCTGAAAAGAGTGAGACTTATAGCCGACTTAGAGAATGGCACTTATGTTCAAACATAGATGGGTACACAGTTTCAAAGAGTAATCATTTATTAGGCAATGAAACACCACTTATAAATAGAGGGTTTTCCTGTTAGTGATTTAAAAAAGTAAATTCTATTTGTTGCTTTCATCAAAGGCCAACCTCTGATTCATTTTCTTTTCCATGATGATTTATTGCTGTCAAATCCTTCTCCAGTTCAGGGTTGATGACAGGATTCCAAATCACATACTGAGTAAGCTGGAGCCTCACAGCAGGAGATCCCTTGAAACTTTTGCCTTATGGGGGTTGGGCATACATCAAAAGTGCTGAACACATGAAAGTGCTGAACAAATAACAATGATAGTGTAAATACTTTTTTAAAAATTAGAGTGTTTTAAGGAATGTATTGCTGGCATACAAGCTAAAAGTGGGTTTGTCCTGCTGCTAAAGGTCACAAGCAAACTCAAGCCCTCCAGTTTTGAATGTGACACACTCATAATAGTAAATTACAGAAAGTCTTGATTTTGGGGGGATTATATATGTAATGTATATGATATGATATATATGTCAAATCTGTATGTAATTCTAATAAAAGTCTCAAATGTCACCTCAGTAAGGCTTACTCAATTACTTTATGTAAAATTTCAACCCAGCTTTCAGAACCCACCCCCACACTTCTGATCCCTTCTTGCTTGTTCTGTGTGTATCATTTATCACCTTCTAATACACAATAGGAATTACTTATTTAGTATGTTTCTTATTGTCTTCTCTCTACTGGTAGGTGAGCTCCATGATGACAGTGAATTTCTGAAGAAAATATTCCCTACATTATCAAATAGTTTTTAACTTAAAAAAGATCTAGATGTTAATGTGTCAATTTCAAATACATGTATGTTAAACATTATAATTATATAAGGTGTTCTGCAAATGAGTAACATTAAAGATGGAATGTAAAGGTATAAAATTCAGAAAAATATCCCACTTACATATCTCTCCTCTTTCCCTTCCTTTCAACTGACCACATTCTCATTTCTGGGCTGGGAACTCAGAGATCTGAGCTTAGAATGAAGTAAGCCAAAGAACTGGGAGAGATTCTCCTACAAACCACTCACACTGAGCTCACAAACTTTGTAGTAGCTTTGTATTTTTGCTTTCAAGCTTTTCGCACTTCCTTTTTTCTTTTTTTAGGAACTGGGTTCTAGATGGTTGAAGTAATTGAAACTCTGATTTCCAGGGAATGTAATAGTTCATTGATATATTCCAAGTATCTAGAACAGTGTCTGGCACATAGGTGCTCAATAATTATTTGTTGAATTATATTATGACTACACAGAATCTGAATATTGTCTGTAAAGTATATTACCTGGAACAGTTTTATAGGAGACATGTATGGTCATGTCTTATTAATTCTGTTTATTTAACCTTATTTAATCTCTTCTCTTTGGCTAATTAAGTTAAATATTGGCTTGTCAAAGCCTTCCTTCAAAATGTTCATTTATTTAATGAGAGTTGCTCAATTTACTCTCTTGCCCATGGTGTGTGCTTACTTCTATGCTTTGCACAATGATGAATCACAGAAAACTGGAGGAATGCTATCCATTTCTGGGAACTTTTTTTCAGAACGCACATTTAAAATGTAAAGTTATAACTGTAGTAAATTAAAAATGGAAAGGGAAAACACATGGCACCAGTCACATATACAATGATCTTTTATTTGTAGAATCCCATAGTCTTTAATGAGTCATAAATTCCAAACACACTTCTATTGCCTGTAACTAAAATACAGTTTTCATTGATATTTAACAGTTTCAGACTTTAAGAAGCATAAAGCACATTTAAATGAAAGGCCCTGGATAGAAGTCAACTTTTCTTTATCTACCTGGCTCTTCCTAAATCATCCTGTTTCCTACATTTCCTTAATTCTCTCTTGTGCAGTCATCAAAAGCCTGAGGGCACTTACGGCCGAGGGGGGAGGGAAGAGGATTTTATTTATTTATCCAGCTGTATTGAAGTATAATTGACAGAAATTGTACATATTTAGGTTGCACGACATGATTTTTAAGGTGTATAATGTGATGATTTTATATATATATATAGAGAGAGAGAACGAGAGAGAAATGATTACCTCAGTCAAGTTAAACACATCCATCACCTCATATAGTTAGTTACCTTTTTTTGGTGACGATACCCAAAATCTACTCTCTTAGCAAATTTCAAGTACACAATTCACTATTATTAAGCTACAGTTATCATGTCATACAGATCCCAAGAACTTATTCATCTTATAACTGAAAGTTTGTGCCCTTTGACCAATATCTCCCATTTCCCCCTCACCCTCTAGCCCCTGGCAACCACTGTTCTACTTCCTGGTTCCATGAGTTCAACTTTGTTAGATTCCACATATAAGTGAGATCATACAGAATTTTCTTTCCATGTCTGGCTTATTTCATTCAGCATAATATCTTCCAGGTTCATCCATGTTGTCATAAATGGCAGAATTTCTTTTTGTGGCTGAATAATATTCCATCATACATATGTGATATATCTGTATCTATATCTATCAATTTTCCTTATTCATTCACCCACTGATGAACTCATATTGTTTCTGTGTCTTGGATATTATGAATAATGCTGTAGTGAACATAGGAGTGCAGATATCTTTTTGAGATACTGATTTCATTTCCTTTGGGTATATTCCTATACATGGTTTTGCTTGGTTATATGGTAGTTCTATTTTTAATTTTTTGAGGAGCCTCCATACTGTTTTCCACAGTGGCTGCATCAGTTTTCATTCCCACCAACAGTGTACGAGGATTTCTTTTTCTCCACATCTTCACCAACACTTATAACTTCTTGCCTTTTTGATAATAACCATTTTAACAGATGTGAGGTTTTGCACTGATGATTAGTGATGTTGAGTACCGTTTCATATACCTATTGACCACTGTATGTCTTTGGAATAATGTCTATTTACTTTGCCTATTTTTAAATTGGATTATTTATTATTTTTGCTATTGAGTTGTATGACTTCCTTTTATATTTGGGTATTAACCTCTTATCAGATATGTAGTTTGCAGATATTTTCTTCCATTCCACAGGTTGCCTTTTCATTTTATTGATGGTTTCCTTTGCCGTGCAGAAGTTTTTAGTTTAATGTAGTCCCACTTTTTAGTTTCTGCTTGCATTGCCTATGCTTTTGGTGTTATACCCAAAAAATCATTGCCAAGACCAATCTCAAAGAGCTTATCCACTATGTTTTCTTCCAGGAATTTTACAGCTGTAGGTCTTACACTTAAGTTTTCAATCCACTTCAAGTTAATTTTTGTATATGATGTGAGATGAAGGTCCAATTTTATTCTTTTGTATGTAGATATCCAGTTTACCTAAAGCCTTTTATTGAAGAGATAATCCTTTCCCCATTGTGTATTCTTGGCCTCATGGTCAAAGATTGGTTGACCATGTAGCATGGATTTATATCTGGGCTCTCCATTCTGTTCCATCGATGTATGTGTCTGTTTTTGTGCCAGCACCATACTATTTCAATTACAATAGCTTTTATAATTATTATTAAATTCACTTAGCCAACTTGTAGTACATCATTAGTTTCAGTGTAGTGTTCAATAATTTATCAGTTCCATATAACACCCAGTGCTCATCACATCATGTGCCCTCCTTATTGCCCACCACCCAAATACCCCTTCCCCCCACCTACCTCCTCTCCAGCAATGCTGTTTGTTTCCTATACTGAAGAGTCTCTGATGGTTTGTCTCCCTCTCTGATGACTTGCATTCTGTTTTTCCTCCCTTCCGCTATGGTCCTCTGCCGTGTTTCTTATATTCCACACATGATAATTGTCTTTCTCTGATTGACTTATTTCGCTTAGCATAATACCTCCAGTTCCATCCATGTCAATGTAAATGGTAAGTATTCATCCTTTCTGATGGCTGAGTAATATTCCATTTTATATATATACACATACACACCACATCTTTATCCATTCGTCTGTTGATGGACACCTTGGCTCTTTCCACAGTTTGGCTACTGTGGACATTGCTGCTATTAACATTGGGGTGCAGGTTCCCCTTTAGATCACTACATTTGTATCTTTGAGGTAAACACCCAGTAGTGTAATTGCTGGGTCCTAGGGTAGCTCTATTTTTAACTTCTTGAGGAACCTCCATACTGTTTTCCCGAATGGCTGTACCAGCTTGCATTCCCACCAACAGTGTAGGAGGGTTCCCCTTTCTCCGCATCCCCACCAACATCTGTCATTTCCTGACTTGTTAATTTTAGCCATTCTGACTGGTGTAAGGTGGTACCTCATTGTGGTTTTGATTTGTATTTCCCTGATGCCAAGAGATGTGGAGCATTTTTCATTTGTCTGTTGGCCATTTGTATGTCTTCTTTGGAGAAATGTCTGTTTACATCTTCTGCCCATTTCTTGACTGGATTATTTGTTTTTTGGGTATTGAGTTTGATACGTTCTTTATAGAGCTTGGATACTAGCCCTTTATCTGAAATGTCATTTGCAAATATCTTCTCCCATTCCATAGGTTGTCTTTTAGTTTTGTTGACTGTTTCCTTTGCTGTGCAGAAGCTTTTTATCTTGATGAAGTCCCAATAGTTCATTTTTGCTTTTGTTTCCCTTGCCTTTGGAGACGTATCTTGAAAGAAGTTGCTGCATCCAAGGTCGAAGAGGTTGCTGCCTGTGTTCTCCTCTAGGATTTTGATGCATTCCTGTATTACATTTCAGTCTTTCATCCGTTTTGAGTTTATCTTTGTATGGTGTGAGAAAAAAGTCTAGTTTCATTCTTCTACATGTGGCTGTTCAATGTTCCCAGCACCATTTATTGAAAAAACTGTCCTTTTTCCATTGGATATTCTTTTCTGTTTTGTCGAAGATTAGTTGACCATAGAATTGAGCACCCATTTCTGAGTTCTTTATTCTGTACCATTGATCTATGTGTCTGTTTTTGTGCCAGTACCATACCGTCTTGAAGATTACAGCTTTGAAATAGAGCTTGAAGTCCGGCATTGTGATGCCACCAGCTTTGGTTTTCTTTTTCAACATTCCTCTGGCTCTTTCTGGTCTTTTCTTGTTCCATACAAATTTTAGGATTATTTGTTCCAGCTCTGTGAAAAATGTTGATGGTATTTTGATAGGGATTGCACTGAATGTGTAGATTGCTCTGGGGAGCGTAGACATTTTTAACAATACTCATTCTACCAATCCATAAGCATGGAATGTTTTTCCATCTTTGTCTTCCTCAATTTCTTTCATAAGTGTTCTATAGTTTTTAGAGTACAGAACCATTACTTCTTTGGTTAAGCTTATTTCTAGGTATCTAATGGTTTTTGGTGCAATTGTAAATGGACTCAACTCCTTAATTTCTCTTTGGTCTGTCTCATTGTTAGTGTATAGAAATGCAACTGATTTCTGTGCATTGATTTTATATCCTGCCATGTTGCAAAATTCCTGTATGAGTTCTAACAATTTTGGGGTGTAGTCTTTTGGGTTTTCCACATAAAGTATCATGTCATTTGTGAAGAGTGAGAGTTTGACTTCTTCTTTGCTGATCTGAATGCCTTTTATTTATTTTTGTTGTCTGATTGCTGAGGCTAGCACTTCTACTACTATGTTGAACAATAGTGGTGAGAGTGGGCATCCCTGTCGTGTTCCTGACCTTAGGGGAAATGTTCAGTTTTTCCCCATTGAGAATGATATTTGTGGTGGGCTTTTTGTATGTGGCTTTTATGATATTGAGGTACATGTTCTCTATCCCTACCCTGTGGAGAGTTTTAATCAAGAAAGGATGCTGTATTTTGTCAAATGCTTTTTCTGCATCAATTGAGAGGATAATATGGTTCTTGTCCTTTCTTTTATTACTGTAATGTATCACGTTGATTGATTTGTGAATTTTGAACCACCCTTGCAGCCCAGGAATAAATCCCCTTTGGTTGTGGTGAATTATCCTCTTAAAGTACTGTTGGATGCTATTGGCTAGTATCGTGATGAGAATTTTGGCATCCATGTTCATCCGGGATATTGGTCTTTAATTCTCTTTTTTGATGTGGCCCTTTCCTGGTTTGGGGATCAAGTCAATTATTATAGCTTTGTAATATAGTTTGAGATCAGGAAGTGTGATACCCTTATTTTTGTTCTTTCTCAAGATTATTTTGGTTATTTGGGGTCTTTTGTGGTTTCATGTGAATTTTAGGATTTTTTTTCTATTTCTGCAAAAATCCTATTGGAATTCTGATAGAGATTGTATTGACTCTGTAGATTGCTTTGGGTAGTATGAACATGTTAGCAATATTCTTCTAATCCGTGAACATGGAGATCTTTCCATCATTTGTATTTTCTTCAATTTCTGTCATTAGTACCTTATTGTTTTCAGTATACAGATCTTTCACCTCTTTGGTAACTTTATTCTTAAATATTTTATTCTTTTTGATGCTATAGTAAATGGGGTTGTTTAAATGGTATGTGTATGAAGAAGTAAAGAGTACAGTGATCTGCTGAACTCTATAAAATTGACAAATGTGTCATTAGCATTCTCCATCATTTCTTCCTCACTTGCATGCCAGTTCTGTGCTCTCATGGTCTCATGGTAGCTCTGATTATCCTAACTTACCAAAGTTCTGCACTTTCTAAAATGCCCCATTTTAGGGGTGCCTGGATGGCTCAGTCGGTTAAGCCTCTGCCTTCAGCTTAGGTCATGATCTCAGGACCCTGGGATCCAGCCCAGCATTTTTTCAGGCTCCTCACTCAGTGGGGAGTCTGCTGGAGGATTCTCTCTCTCCCTCTCCCTCTGCCCCTCCCCCTGCTCATGCTCTCTCTCTCTCAAATAAATAAATAAATAAATAAAATCTTTTTAAAAAATAAAATGCCGCATTTTAGAAAGGTATTCTTCTCCCTGATCATCAAAACACTAATTCTTTCAATAGCTTCTGAGCAGATAAAGTATTAGGAGGAAATTATAAATTTGATATAAAGTACATGATTAAGGTTTTCACGATAAAATTAGTTCATTTATTCGGTTATGTCAACTCAATAAATATTTATCAAACATTTAAATGCCAGTTCTGCTAAGTATACAAAGAGATCTAAAATTCAGTCTCTGCTTTAAGGAACTCACAGTTCAGAAGAAATGAATGATACACTTAACTTTCCCAAAGATGCTATCCATTTTAATGGAAACGTTGTTTCACAATGTGCTTTAATGGAAACTGCAGTTGTTTTCACAATATGCTTAAAATATCTCAGAGGCTGCCAGAGGCAATGAAGGACTGATTCATTTTATGCCACTCCTCATCTTGAGTCAAACCAGCAATTCTGAATTACATAAAGATCCCAGAATTAACTAGTTAATGCCTCCATGCCCCCATGAATGTTAATGTCTCTGTATAATGCTCCACCCTTGTGCAATTCTTTTCATTCTTCAAAAGTCAGCTCTAATGTCAACACTTGCAAAGGAATTTATTGTCACTCTTTTCCTAATTGAGCTCCATTTTTGAGCTAAATCTGCACCTTGTGTGTCACACTGTGTTCCCTTTGTTTAAGTTTATCTCCTTTATAAGTCTGTGAGCTCCTTCATGCATAGATTGGGAATTATTCACCTCTCAGGCAGACCCATAAGTAAGGAACTTAACAGGAAAAATTGAATCGTTATTGAAAACCTCATATTTCTCTGCTTTCTTAAATAGATGACAGTGAATGAATCTTTTTTTAATAGTTGAGGTTTTTCACCACAGATTATGAATTATTTTACAATGTTGTCATTTAGTGTTTATCTTTGCTCGCCCTTAAAAAAGATAATCAAAGATTTTGGTTTTATTCTAGGTAGTCTCCGATTTCAGTGCTTTTTATTTTTCTCCCTGCATGTCAGTCAGCCACCTCTCTCTAGTTCTTTCTGGTGTCAGTGTATCTGCTTTCAACAGCCCACCTCTTCTCTTTCCCTTCCTTTGAAATGATCACATTCTAATTTCCAGGCTGGGAACTCAGAGTCCTAAGTTTATTAGAATAAAGGAAAGGACTGTGACAGACTCTCCTACAAATGGCTCAGGCTTAGCTCAAAAACTTTGTCATAACTTTTTATTACTATTTTCAAGCTTTTTATACTTATTTTATGTGCAACTGGATCCTAACTAGTTGTGGTAACTGGAATTCTGACTTCCATTTAAGTGTGATGTGTTTCTGAATTTTTACAGCTATCCATCCCAATTATTTATTTATTTATTTATTTATTTATTTATTTATTTATTTATTTATTTAATTTTTTAAGTAGGCTCTACACCTACAGTGGAGCCCAATGTGGGTCTTGAACTCATGACCCTGGGATCAAGACCTGAGCACAAGCCCTGAACTGAGATCAAGGGTTGGACGCCTAACCTACTGAACCACCCAGGCACTTTTTTAGTTTACTTATTTTTTTTAGTAATCTCTACATCCAATGTTGGGGCTTGAACTCACGACCCCAAGATCAAGAGTCATATGCCCTTCTGACTGAGATAGCTAGGCACTCCCTATCCATCCCAGTTTTTTTAAATTAAAGATTTTATTTATTTATTTAGAGAGAGAGAGTGGGGGAGGGACAGAGGGAGAGAGAGAGAGAGAATCTCTAGCAGACTCTGCACTAGCACAGAGCTGGATGGAGTGCTCTATCTCACAACACTGAGATCACAACCTGAGCTGAAACCAAGAGTTGGACGCTCAACCGCTCAACCACCCGAGCCACCCAGGCGCCCCTCCATCCCACTTTTAAATCTCATTCAGGTACATAACACAAGAGTTCTAAAACTGTCATGTTTAACATACATTTCTTTGAAATTGATATATTAACATCTGGATCTTTTGTAAAATAAAAAAACCTGACAATGTAGGAAGACTTTGAAAATAGAACTCCACACATAATTTAAAATTTTTCTTATGTGTGTTTTGGACATTTAAGGATATTTTAGAACCTACTTTCATCCTTTTGGATGTAACACTGTAATGATAATACGTAATATGTAAGGATAATAGGCACATATTTTTGAGCACTTTGTATACATCAGGCACTGTGCTAAACACACAGATTACCTCATTTAATCTTCATAATCCTAAAGGCAAATGTTACTATCTGTTTTATAAAAGGGACATCTAGACTTAGAAATTAAAATCTTCTATCAGTTTAAGCACAGGAGACAGAATCTATATGTTAATCAATCTTGAAAACTTATTTTAAAAAATATTTTCATCTCTCTAGTTATGCTTTGCCCACTATTCCAATAATATTTTGGGGGGGCACCTTTATCGTTAGCATATTATTCATATACCATACAATTCAACCTTAAGCAGTCACTCACCCATTTTTTCCCCCCAATGGCAGGCCAACACCATCACTAGGCAACCACTAATTTACCTTCTATCTCTGTAAATTTGCTTCTTCTGGACATTTCATATAAATGGAATCATATAATATGTGGTTTTTGCTTTTAGCTTCTTTCACTTAACATAATGTTTAGGTTTGCAAGGCTCATCCCTGTGGTAGTATTTATCAGTACTTCATTCCTTTTTATTGCTTAAAATATTCCATTGTATGGATATATCACATTTTATTTATGCTTTCATCATTTGATGGGCATTTGGATTGTTTCCACTTTTTGGCTACTATGAACAATGGTGCTATAGACCATTACATTTGTAAAAACATTTACAAATATTTGGGAGGATCAGTGGAAAAAAATTAGTAGGAGTTCTGAAAACTAGATGTTATAATAGCTTTTGTAGTAATTCTATACTTATTAAAGAAGATTGAAGTAAAATTTCTTTAACCTTAAACACTCAATAATTTTTATATTTTATCTTTTTCAAGTGTTTGGCCTAAGATCTAAGTCCTGTAGCAGAAGAAACATTAAATCATTAGAACTATAAGTTATACATTGCAGCTAGGAAGTGCACTCAATATTGTAATCCATTTTAACCTTAAATCTTTTTATTTTTTAACTTAGTTTACTCTGCAGTTTGGAGAATACTTTAAAACTCAATTTTACATGACCCCTCTTTGAATAAAAGATGCTCTCCAATGTACCAAGTGATAATTCTAATAACAAACAAAAAAATAATCTGAAAATTGTGGAGTACTGAGGAAACATTTTCATATTTCCTCCCTGTTTTTTGTCTATTTCTGGCAGGGAATAGACAATTTCTAAAATCTTATCATTTGTTACTGCAATCTAAAATAATCCATCTTGCGGGGCGCCTGGGTGGCTCAGTCCGTTAAGCCTCTACCTTCTGCTCCGGTCATGATCTCAGGGGTCTGGGATTGAGCCTGGCATCCTGCTCCCTGCTCAGCACCGAGTCTGCTTCTCCCTCTGCCCTTCCCCCTGCTTGTGCTCCCTCGCCCTCTCTCTCAAATAAATAAATAAAATCTTAAAAAAATACAATTCATCTTGCTTCCCCTTTATAATAAAGGCGATCTTTAAAGAGGATTTGAGAAAATCCTAGTTGACCATTTTGACATGCTTGAAAGCTGGAGCAAACATCTTTTGACCACTCTTTTGGGATTTGTTTTTTTTTCATTCGCGGTCGTGGGAGGGAAGCTTCGAGTGAAAAATCTGGTAACTAGTTAGCAATTTGGTACCTACTAGTGAAAAGGGAAATGATTCTAAGGCCAACGGCGAAGAAAATAACATCAGAAATATATATATCCAGAAACTGTTCTTAAAAAATTCCGTATTTGGCGAGAGACTGCTACACGTGGGAAAACTTAAAACCAAGAAAGTGATCCTTCACCAATTTGGACTCACGCCGCCAATCTTGTGCGTGATGCAGGGCTTTCTTGTTTGTCTCCTTGGAAACCGCAGCCTGACAGGTCCTCCGCAGGCTCTAGGAAGAGCGCCTGGAGGGGCAGGCGTTCTCAGGTTGTCCTCTGCGCCTGCGCTGGTCCACCGCGCCCTCGTAGTAAAAGAGGCCCGGATGGAGGACGCGGAGACGCGCCGTTTCTATGGCAGCCGGGTCCTCTCCTCCGTGGGAGCAGTGCTGGGGTCTCCCTCGCCTCTCTGTCGGAGCTTAGAAAGAGGAAGAGAGGAGAACTCACCCGGCCATCTCTGTGACCCCAGCCGCTGCATCTTATACAGGCAGGAGGGGAAGTAGAGGGAGAGAACGGAAGGATGGTGTGGAGATACTTACGGTGGGAGAGAGGGTATGGGGGTAAAACGTCTGGGACAACTGGGAGGATAGGTGCTTAGAAGAGAGGGAAGAGTCTTCCCTGTTGGCGCCTGATCCTGCCGAGTACGGGTTCCACGGAACCTGCGGGGATGTCTGGCAACACCTTGCTTGGTTTGTACGAGGGAAAACCCGTCTGAGTGTAGCTTAGTCTCATTTTTATCATTTTCTTTCCCTTCTCAAAGTTCTCATCCCTGGGAGAAAAAAATCACTCCTGAAATGGTAGCTTCCATGAAGAGGCTCAGGTATTCATTTAGTTGATGGTACCTGGGGACCCTGGATACAAATTAAAGTTATCACCTAATGTGTGTAACATACCATTGTCATACTTTGTGACGGAGTATGAATTTAAAAATTTTTTACTCATAGGATTTCGGTTTGGAAAAATGCAGCAAGAAGAATGGGCCAGATGGTCTCATGATGTTATTAGGGGTTAGCTTTTGCTTTAGTACTTATTTTTTATTGAAACCGTTCTCTTTGAGTGTTTTTTTTTTTTTTTAATTCTCTTAGATTTTAGACAAGGCAATGTTCAAAAGGCCACGAGATAAGACTGGAGTCAAGGAATTAGATTAAGCTATTTTCGAATGTCTGAATCCTGAAAGAAAGTTGTTAAAAGTGTATAGAGACTTGGCTTAGACTCACACTAAAAGATCTGCAGTCACATACCCTCATGGGATTTAACAGAGACCCAGGGGGAAGGAATTAATTTCTGTCTCTTACTACAGTTAACCTATTAAGAGGGTGGTTCTGATCTAAGCCACTTACGCAGATTTTTACTGATGATAAACATTGAAATTTAAATGTGTGAAACTCACAGGAGTAAGTGTTAGGTGATTCAGTTTGTGTAAGATACATTTTTGTTCCAGCATGATGACTGTGTACCATATGGCCAGTACCCTGGGGATGATGATTAAAAGAATTGAAGGGGATTGAATATCCTGTGACGCATTTGAAAAAGGCTTAAGGGACTTGGTAACAAGAGTTTATGATTTATGTTCTTTGTTTACTTGGCAACCAGCCATGAGGTTTTTGAAGGTACAGGAGAAGGCGACAGTACAAATTTAATGCATCTTCATTTATTTCTCAGAGTCACTGCAGCTGTGGCTTTTCCTCTTTTAAATTATGGTATAATCGTATGATTTAATAACACCTAATATATTTGATTTGTAATCATTTTATTTTTATTTATTCTGATTTTTTGGTGTTAAATTTGAGTTTTCACATGGGTGAGAGTCTGTAAATAGCTAACAAAAGTCCTCGGGCAACTGTTTATTTACAAATTCAGAACTATGTTTATTAAAAAAATTAAGGGAGAACACTGAAGAGTTCCATAGAAATCTTATTCTAATAATTAGTTATGTAACCTTAATATCTTAAAATTATAAATTCCAAGATCCCTGGTCTGAAAAGAAAGCTGATTATCCTAAGGCACTTGTGACTGTGAAAAACAGTATTATTTATGTAAGTATTTTGGATCACAATGAGTTTTAGGTTGTGCTACATCATCCATGGTGCCCTTACTTTTAATTAGTAGTTAGACATAACCGTTGATGTGATTTAGCCTGTCTTGCAGCTAGGCAGTGGTAAATAAACTCACTCTGTAGTATTGATTTGGTTTCTCTAGGTTACCTCAAAGTATTATTGCTCTCAACCTTTGCTTTACAAATTATTGAAACCTTACTTTGAGTTCTTTAAGAAAGTCCATTTTGTATTCTTAGTATACAAGACATAAATATCTAGAAGGAATTATAGTCCAACTAATAACTGGAAATAGTTATAATTATTCAGTTGAATAATTAGGTTGAATGATTAACATTCATGTACATAAAACTAACTTTGTCTTGAGTGGAGGAAGGGTACCAATACCAAGCACTATTTTGAGAAAAGATGACATTTAAGTGAAGCAGACAAGAATTTTTTAAGTCTTGGATTTAATTATTCAGGCATTGATCATTTGTTTTAGATTAAGCTTCTCATGATACTATGCGTTTCATTTTAAATTCTCTTGCTTTTCATGAGTTGGCAGTTATTTGCTAATTTGCAGGTTATAAAAAGTTTAAAATAAATCTTAAGGGTCATCTAGCTCAACAGTTTTGCTCTAAGGCTATTTGTGTTGACAAGGAATGCAACACTTCTAATAGGCAGCTCACTTCATTTCAGGACAAGTTTAAAATCTAAATTCTGTTTTATTTTTATTTTTTTCATTTTATTATTATTATTTTTTAAAAGATTTTATTTATTTATTTGAGAGAGAGAGCAAGAGTGGGGTGAGGGGCGGAGGGAGAGGCAGACTCCCCGCTGAACAGGGAGCCTGATGTGGGGCTTGATCCTGGGACTCCAGGATCATGACCTGAGCCAAAGGCAGACTCCCAACCAACTGAGCCACCCAGGTGCCCCATTTTATTATTTTTAAAAAATATTTTATTTATTTATTTGAGAGAGAGAAAAAGAGAGAAAGCATGAGCATGGGGAGGGAGGGAGAAGCAGACTCCCTGCTGAGCAGGGAGCCTGTAGCGGGGCTGGATCCCAGGACCTTGAGATCATGACCTGAGCTGAAGGCAGATGCTTAACCGACTGAGCCACCCAGGCGCCCCTGTAAATTCTGTTTTAAATTGCCAAAATTTGTCCCTGAGTTTCCAGCCTTTAACAGTAGTTTTGCTATTTGAAGGTATCCTCCTTTACCTAGCAGCCATTTAAATAATGTAAAGCAGGGCGCCTGGGTGGCTCAGTCTGTTAAGCTGCCTTTGGCTTGGGTCCTGATCTCAGGGTCCTGGGATGGAGCCCCACATTGGGCTCCCTGCTCAGCGAGGAGTCTGCTTCTTCCCTCTCCCTCTCCGCTCTCTCTATTTCTCTCTCTCTCTCTCAAATAAATGAAATCTTAAAAAAAATAATTTAAAGCAGTTATCTTCTCTTCTTTAGGATAATATTCCCAGGGTTTTCAGGTATTCTGCAGAGTATGGTTCTAAGGTATTTTACTCTCATAGCCTCCCTTCTTCCCTTCTTTCTCTTTTATCCCCCATTCTCCTGGTTTGCTAGCCTCTGAATGTGTTCAAGCTTGTCTTTTGACCTTTAAATTGTAGCACAGGAAACTGGATACAGTGCTTCCCACTTTCTGTATGTCTCACACATAGTCTTAGCTTGGAGTTTATTTACATTTTGGGTGTCCTCATCATTCTTTTAACTCATTTGAACCTTCTGTTCACTAAAACCTGTTACAATGTTTTTCATACACAGTATTGAAAAGCCTCATCTCTTTACTTAGCTAGTGCTTGTGCAGCTAGTGGAAAGATATTCTCCCACATGCTTTCACTATTATTGATGGTGAACAATGGAAGGAAAATAATGCATATCTCCCTTCAGCAAAATTGGCACCAGTTTAGGTAGTCTAGCCAAAGGTTTGCTGATAGTACAGTGAAGCCAATGGCCAAAACAAAGTTTGTGGATAATTTATTAATTCAGACAAAATATCTCTCATTTTCTATCCTAAATAATGTGTTCTTGACATCTGTACTTTCTGCCTCCAAAAAGGGTTTTAGGTAACTTATTCTTGGTGTAGGAGCAAGAGAAGGCTCCTAGGTATAGAAACAGGTATACAAACAGGGTCCCAGGTGTTTGAGACCCTGAAGATGAGATTTCTATAGCTCTTTTGAGACTGAATCTAAAAAACTACATACATTTAGAAAGCATTGCTGTTTTGTTTTTGTTTAAGTTAATGGTGGAAAATGTGCAGATTATTGCTATATATTTCTACCTTTAGCTGCTTTTTGACAATTGGATCCACATAAACAATTTTCCCTCAACCTTTTTTTTGAACAGATAATCTGACATCAGATTGACCTCTTATCACTCCTTCAAGATTCTTCCTCAGGAACACATTATGTTCAGGCCTCTCTGGACAATTCCATGCACTTCCATGTTTGTTTGCTCTTTCTCATGTTGTTCTCTTTGTCTAAAATAACTAATAAACTCTTGTACTCAGTATTCAAAGCCCATCTCAGCTTTCCTTGGTATTTCCTACTTTAGACTGAGTTAATTGCTTTTTTATTCTTCCTCCCAATGTTCTCTCTCTCTCTCTCTATATATATCTTTATTCCATTTACATGCATTTAAACTTGTTTTTATCTACATTTTAAATTTATGGGTTTTGTTTATTCTGTACCATACAGGAAATACCTCAAGGGCATAGGTCTATTTTATAATCTTTATGGGAATGTATATAGGAATATTATAGGTGTTTAACAAATGTTTGTCAAAACTGTAATATATATATATATATATGTATATATATATATATATACACACACATATATATGGTATGCTCACCCACATATACACATTATAGGTACAGATTTATTTGCTTCTTTTGTTTGAAAAATTATATGCAGAACAATTCTCAGAGCTAGGAACTGACCTCAACTTGTAGATAACTTTAGAATTGTTCTCTTAAAAATGACTGAATTTATACATCATTTTCACAAACACTTACTAACTTTCATCTGACATCCCTATTTATTTGTCACTGTTTCCAGATAGTTTTAGGCATCACATTTTGTTTTTTTTTTTTTTTTGGTGAAAAATATATCTCATTTAGAGTTGAAAACAGTTGACTTTTATGGAAACTAGCATTTACAATTGTTGAGAATCAACTTAGTTGAAAAGCTCTCAGATCACAAATTATAATTATGCCATATAAACTACTAGAAGGATTAAAAAACTGAGGATGGGAATTGATATTCAGGTTTCCTCCATTATTTGAAAGTTTACTTCTCTTTTACAGAAGACCCACATCAGTACCTGTTTTTGCTCACTGAAAGAAATCTGAAGAGGATTTTTGCTTTTATGAAGCAGTAATTGCTTCTTTGCTTTATGCCATTTTAGCTTTTAAAAGATTTCATAGGAATGCTCTACTTTCAGAGAGCAGAGGATACCTGTATTTGTTTTTATTGGAGCATAAAAACATGTGAATGAGTGTGACTTACAAGCTGAGTCATCTGCTCTGATCTGGGCAAGGCGTTTCAGTGATGGCAGGGGATGTGGAAAATCCTGCTCTAAGCCTCAGATAGTCTTCTTATCCACCTTTTTTTAGTCTCCTTGTAAATGAGGATTCCAGGAATGGGGGGTGGAGATGGTGTTTAGGAGCTGTACATCTAGAAAATGTCTGGCCATTGTTGGTCTCTCTTTTAGGGTATACAGATATATGTTTATTCTGAACATTCCATGTTTTATGTTTCTGTGTGTTGATTAGCTTATCATATTAATCTCCATACTCCTTACTCCCCCTAAAGGTGACATAACATATACCTTATCTTTTTAAATCTTCTAGCATTATTCTTTAACAAACGGAAAATGGATGAAAATAAAGATATGGACTCAAAAGAAAGTGGAGAATATGAAGACGACTTTGAAAAGGACCTGGAATGGTTAATTAATGAAAAAGAAAAAAGTGGTGCCAGCATAATAGAGGTATATATAAATTGCCAACAGCATTCATAATAATATCATTAACAAAGTGCTTTGTAATTCTTGAAGAGTTTTGCATATATAATGTCATCTAAACCTCACAAAATTCCTTTGATAAAAATAGAACAAGTATCATTATTTCCACCTTAGAGATGAGAAAATTGAGGCATAAAGAGTTTATATGTTGTGTCCTAAGGTGAGGGTAATTAGTGAGAGAACAGGGATTAAGTTAGCACTTAATAAAATTTAAATTATAATTAAAACTTATAATTTATATAATATAAATAAATATGATTTATTGTACCAAAAATAAAAACAAGTACAGTTAATTTCTACTTATATAAACTTGGGTAAAATGGGGTTTTACTTTTAATATAAATGAAAGGGTGGTTATACTTTTAATGTAATGGAGTTATACTTTTAATATAAATGAAAATAAAGCAAATTCTCAAAAAACATGGTCTTTCAGCTAATATTTGAAACCTTAAGACTGAATTAGCTCTTCAGGGGAATGAATATAGAGAAGAATGTAGAGTCAAAACAGTCATAGGACTACCTTTATGAAAAAGTGGATTGCTAGATTTGCTTATCAGACACCTAGCAATGCTGTGCAGATTAGGAAAAAGTGGATCCATTAAATATGATCGTATACTGTTTATCAGACACATAGAACGGAAATCCAGGAAAATGAACCAATTCCTAGATCACAGTTTTTTTCTCTCTTTATATTTATTTATATACATGTATATGGTGTGTATGTGTATCTATACATAAGTTGTGTGCACATATATGTGTGTGTATATAAATATGTGTATATATGCTTATGTATATATGTTTGAAGTTAGAGTCAATATATAGGAAAGTAATGAAGAAAAGATGTAAGATTCATGTAAGAATAGGTGACTTTAGAAGGACTAAGAGCTCAGTAATTACACCGGAAGTCAGATTGAAGAAGGTTAAGGAAATGAGTATAAGAGAAAGAAGGCAGCAAGTCTTACATCACAAGTTTCTCTTAGTCACATTTTGCTTTCTTATGTAATGGAGAGGATAAATGGGATTGTATGTGAAAAAGGCAACAGAGTAAAAAGTCAAGATTTTTCTAAGATGGCCTTTAAATGGCAGTTTTATGCATCTTTAACAGAAAAATAATCAGGATGAATACAGGCAGAGGTACCCAGTGGTAAGGTTGAACCAAAGTCTCGTTCCTGAAGGGGTGTGAGGTCCAGAGCACAGAGTGCTAGAATTAGAGAAGTGATGATCATGATTCATTTTCTCATTTCTCAATTCATTTAGAAAATATTATAATCACCTGCCATGTATCAGAGGCTGTTCTGGGTGCTGGGGATAAAGCAGTGGTCAAAACAGAGTGCTCTCATCAATTTTACCCATTCCAGTGGATGATTATAAGCATGTCTTCCTTGGAGCCTGGCAGGAAAATCGGATGACAGAGAAAGAGATAGGGTGAGGGCTGGGGGAAAATTTCCTTGTAAGAAGTAGTTTTATTGCAGAGGGCTTTTTATTTTTTATTTTTTCGACTTCTTTTGCAGTGGGTTTTAAAAAGTGAAAGTCAAAGAATAATTAGGAAACAGATACTGTCAGAATGAACCACGGAGTCAAATATGGCTTAAAAAAAACCAATTTCAAAGCTGAAATCTTAGTTTAATCTTACTTATTTGTTAGAGATTTTAATGGGCCAGGTTTATTTGCTCATCAGACATCTAGCAATGCTGTGCAGGTTAGGAAGAGGTGGCTATCAGAAAAGATGACCTTTGAGCAAGTAAAAGAGGAAGAGAATTTTAAGGGGTTGAAGAGAGCAACAAGTAGTACCTCCCATAGAATTGTTTTAGGAGGAAGAGAGTTGTCTGAGAAAAAGAAAAAAATATTGCAAGGTGAAGGGTTTGTTTGGTTGGTGAGTATGTTTGTATGGGGGAGAGATATTAGGTAGGAAGCCTTTAATTAGAAACAGCAGATGTAGCATAGGGTTTTGTGATGTGATAATATTGGTCTATGTGGAATTGTTCATTGGTCTATGTGGAATACTGTTCATGTGGAATTACACTTTTTTTTTTTAAAGATATTTGAGAGAGAGAGAGAGAGAAAGGAATTATGCTTTTTTAATGTAAAACCAAGTTATATGATGGTGTTTGGCATAGATTATTGGGGCCTCTGAGGATAGTTGAGGAAGGAAAATGTCATCCAGAGATGAAAATTAGCCTGGAATTTGGATATAGATCCTGCAGAAAGTAGCAGCAAGAATAATCTGAAAAGATTATAAGAACCTCAAAATGGTTAGAACTTGACCAAAGACTGATGTTGTAATGACTCTGGAGAGAAATATACTTTTTTGAAGAATGCAAATATTATAAGGAGAAAACATTAAAAATATTTTTCTTCTGAAAATTTAAAGGGAGGAAAACTTTATAGAGGAAGAATGTTGAAATGTCTTATTTGTAGTTACCCTTTCATTCATTAGCATGAACATTTAAAAAATATTAATATAGCACTTAGCAACATCAAATTCAGATTTAGGGTTAAATTTTTCCCAAAGTGCTGATGTCACATATATTTCCCTTGGGGTGCTCATAAATGTGAATTAGAATATTAAGAGCAAAGTATAAAATAGAAAACATGTACATTTTCCCATTCATAAAATATATTGTATGAATATGAAATTCATTTTGGATTATCTACATGTAAATGGACAAAGAGTCTTAATTTTTACTCAAGAAAACTTCATATTTTTTTTAGGTGGCTTGTGGGAATGAAGAGAATATTAACCAAGAATTAAAAGACAATGAAACAGAAGTAGAACACACCAAACAACATTCTGATCCTGACAAATCTTCGAAGGATGAGCTTTCACCAAGAAGAAATGACTTCATTTCTGTACCAAGTATTCAACCTTTGGATCCCATATCAGATTCAGACAGTGAAAACTCTTTCCAGGAATCCAAAGTGGAAAGCCAGAGAGACCTGGAAGAGGAAGAGGATGAGGAAGTAAGGAGATATATTATGGAGAAAATTATACAAGCCAACAAGATTCTACAGAATCAAGAACCTGTGAATGATAAAAGGGAGCGAAAACTTAAGTTCAAAGATAAATTAGTTGATCTGGAAGTTCCTCCACTGGAAGACACTGATACTCACAAAAATTATTTTGAAAATGAAAGTAGTATGTCAGGAAAACTGTCACAGTTATGTATTTCCAATGAATTTGGACAAGAAAATGTGCTCCTGTCACTAACTGACGGAAATTGTGAAGAAAACAAGGATAGGAAAATACTAGTAGAGAAAGATGGAAAGTTTGAACTTCTAAATTTACAAGACATTGAGAGTCAGGGGTTTTTGCCCCCCATTAATGCTAATAGTACAGAAAATGAACCTCACCAGTTGTCACCCAGATCTTCCAACTCAAATGTCAATGGGGCTAAGAAAGAAGAGCCTATAGCAAAGATTCATGCTATTGCTTACTCATCAACAGAAGAGCCACTGGCTTATATCCCTCAGCCGCCCCCCAACCCCAAGACTCGTCCAAGCTCTGCTGTCAACTCAGATCGAAGTAAGGGGAATGGAAAAGCTAATCACAGGACACAGTCTGCAAATATATCTCCAGTGACCTCAACATACTGTCTTTCCCCTAGACAAAAAGAACTGCAAAAACGGCTAGAACAAAAGAGAGAAAAGCTAAAGAGAGAGGTGAGAACATAAGGGTGCATCATATTAAAAGCAGAATATATTTGCATGTTTTATAAATGCAGTAGGAATTAGAATGGTTCCTCAAACTATTGGATATATTTGTTTGCTTGTTTTGTTTTTCTATTGTTAGATTAAGTGGTTAAATATGAAGAATGCATATTTATGGGATAAACACCATGATTATCTTGGTCCTTTCTTGTAAGGCTCACAGAACATCGTAACGAATGACTTGTGTTAGAGGTAGAGAGCTCAGTGAGGACATCATCTGGTCCTTTCATTTTAAAGATGAGGCTCAGAGAAGTGACTGCTGAAAGTAGCCTTGGTGTGATAAGGTGAAAATCAGATGTCAGGTGGAAAAATGAAGGCACAAATTTGTTCGGATTTGGGCGGCAATGGGTAGATTTGAATTATAATTCTCTGATTTACGTGTGTATGTGTTTTCACATATCTTCCAAACCCACAATTCCTTGATTTCAGGGATTTTAGTTTTAGATTAAGAATAGAGCTTAATAACCTTAACAAAGTATTTCCAAAGTGCCATATGGAATCCCAGATGATGATGATTGATGATGATGATGAAGGTTTTGTTCTGTCGCTCAAGAAGAGGCTGTGAAGTAACCAAAGCATTTATTTGAGCTTTTAGGTAAGATTGCAATCCAGGAGACACAGTGTCAACCTCAATCAAAAGTGTGCTCTGAATAGTGAGCAGGGAGTGCAGGCCTATAAAGGCAAAACCCACAAGGTTACACAACTTGTTTTGAAAGAATTATGATTGGTGATGGCAGAGTTTAAACTGACTAATACACATTGGCTATGTAGCTAACAGGTGTTACATTATTTCAGTCCAAAGTACCAGGTGGTGGGTGGGTGGGGATTGCAAATGACAAGCTACAGCGGACAAAAGTCAAAAGTTCATGGTAGGCTGAGAATTGAAACAGGAGACTTGAAATAGGAGACATGCATAGGCCCTACTTCTCAATGTTCTTTCAACTCTGTTTTGAGTGGCTCTCTTAGCAATGCTTACTTCATTTTGAATCTTCTTTCAAATTTCCCCCTCCTCATCAAGATCTTTCTAGTAAGAAAGCACCAATGACAAATTTTTATGATCATGCAATCTCATTTCATTGTCAGAGTGGTTGGCAACTTGCAACTTGCTCTGGCCCCATCATGTCTCCTGGAGGGCGGAGTCTCATAGTGGTTGATGCTTGATATTTCAATAAGCATGCTAGATGAAAGTCTTACAACCACATTTGAGTAACATGGAGGTTTGAGGAAATAAGATTTAGAATTCAATTAGGTTCTCTTTTCTTTTCACTCAAAGGGTAGACCTGATGAATGGTTTTGAGTCTTTGAACAAACATTATCTGAGTTCTGACAGGATTTGAAACATTGGCCATGAAAAGCATTAACAATGTGATAATAATGAATATGGAAGAAATTAAAACAACGATAAGTAAGATAATTTGTAGCCCAGATCTTAAAATGGTCCCAATTCTGGTCAGGAGCCAGCTAAAAATACCTGAGAATCTGAAATCTAACCAAAGATTTTAGAGGATGGGATTAGAGATTTAGCAAGCTTGAAAATCTTAGCAGTTTCCAATTCTACCTGATGGGAAGTACTTATCCATGTACAGCAAGAAGTATTAGTGATGGCACAGACTCCACCTAGGGTCACAGGTGAATAACCTAATGCTATGCTATTATGGAGGACAACATGAGATAAAGTATCCAGAGACGTCCCCTGGCTCTAATGGCTAGGGAGTGGACCTGGCAATTCTGCTGATGGTCCAAGAAAGATTTCTGATCATGTACTCATTCTAAGCAGTACCTGTTCCAAACCAGCAACTGAAGATCCTCCCAAATTGGGCCCCTTCCCTAAGGTTTATCTCTCTTGGGAGACCACAGCCTTGAGAATGCCCACAACTATTATCTTTATATTCAGAGGGGTCTGGATGGGTCTGGATGATCATCATCTTTCAGTTCTTTTAGTGGAGAGACTTCTTTTAGTTCTATGCTTAGTTCCTATATGGTCTCCTTTAGTAATCAATTTAAGGACAGAAAAAGGGGAAGTTAGACATCCCAGGAGGCACTGTCTTGCCATTCTCCAGCTATCTAGGTAGTCATATGCCCAAGATTCTTCCCTGTAAATGCAGGCAAAAATATATCCTGTAGGAGTGCAAAGTGTCTCTGCTTAGATCTGTTTATTTATGGACTAATTTTTTGGTATAGAGGGTATGGTAGGAGAAAACCAGGGGTCTGTTTTACTTTAACAGACAGAAAGAGGGTAGCTGTGTGTTTCGTTGTTAGCTGAAAGAATCTTTTGCAAGGGTGGTCCTGCAGCTACAAGTGCCTATTGGAGAACACTTGTTATTTGTGCCTTGGCATTTCTGCAAGAGCCAAATATAAGAGGATTGTAGCTCTTGATAAATTGTTGGACCATTAGAAATATTTTTCCCTAGCTTTTTGGGTGGTTGAAGTGAAGCAAAGGGGATTTCCTTTTCTGGGAGGCAAAACTATTTTAACTAGATAGGTGAGATCAGAGGGTGCAATCTGGTTTATAGTGAAATTAGGGAGAAGGGTGAAATTATAAATGAGATGACCAAGAGTCTCCTGATCTTCCATAGTGGGCTAAGAAAGACATACTCAACAGCCAGAAGGATTACCAGATAGAATTTACTATGGCTTGGGTTGTTTGAATTATGGCACTTGTCTACCACTTAGTTCCTCTAATTTGGGTAGTAATATGCAGGATCAGAAGGTATTTAATGTTTTAAAAACAATCAAATTCAAGTATTCAAAATCCTACAAGTAGGAATAACAAGAGTGCTAAAATGCCTACTACAAGAAGAATTATCCCAAATATTTCCTGAACATTAAGCATTAGTAGGAGTCTTTTGTGAGGTTATACAAGCTTGGTCATGACTCAGGAAAGCTGTCTGTCTACTTCAGGTACCATGTGCTTCTTGTCCAGATTGTTGATTTTGAGTGGGTCTGGATATTTTTAGTTTGAGATCTTCAGTGAGGATGTCCATCAGGTGAAGATACCTTTTTTTTTTTTAAAAGAGAAATGTTAATCTACGGGTCAGTGCCTTTAAATTTAGCAGCACAGGGGTTAGTTAACAATACCTGAGATGGTCCTTTCCAGTGAGGTTGGAGGGCATCCTTGTGAAGGTGACATTTCCAGTAAACAAATTTCCAGGTGGGAGATTATGATGTTGAAGATCTTTGTCTCCTATGAGTGTACTGGGGAAAGATTGCTCTATGAGGCTGGTATTATTTCCAAGGACCTTGATAAGATCTTTGCAATAGATTAGGAAATTTCCTTTCAGTAGGGTAAGCTCATACATCTCTTGGTCCATCCTCATAGGTGTTCTGGTAATGATTTCAAAGGGAGACAATTAGTGTTTACCATATGGAGTGGATCTTAGGTTAAATAATACCAAGGGAAGGGCTTTAGACCAAAGCAGACTGAAAGATTCAATGAGTTTTGTCAATTGGGTCTTTATTCCATTTGTCTTTGTCCTACAGTGCCAGAGTACTGAAATGTTGTAATATTGGCCAGATATGGCAAATGGCCTGTAATATTTGTTCTGTGGAATGGCTCCCTCAGTCATTGTGAAGTTCTGAAGGTATTCCGCAGTTTGGAGTTATTTTCTCCAGTAATATTTACCGTAGAGCTGAGGCCATAGCGCTATGACTAGGAAAGACTTCTACACAATGAGAAAACATACAAACCATTACAAAGCATAGTTGCATTCTTGAGATGGTGGCAGCTGGACAAAATCCAACTGCCATATTTCAAAGGTCCCAGAGGGTAAGGGAAGGTGTCCCTGTCATCAGAAGGTAAGGGTAACAGAGTAGCAGGGCTTAGAGAATGATAGTATGCAATAATGACATTTGGGGGAGTCAGCAAGAGGGTTTCATAAAAGGTTAATATACTGGAAGACAGATGCTGAGTATGATGAGTATGATAGTGGAGTTTGCAATGGGAGTTGCTTATTTTTGTGACATATGTTTTAAAATGGTGACTGATAACATTATATCAGGAAATACTCAGATTTCTAGGAATTTCACACAATTTTTGGAACAATGTATGCCTATACAGATGTTATAGGAAGAAAGTATAGTATTATTTATTATTTGACAATGCTTCCCATGTGATTTAACATATCAAATAAGCCTAATAGGTCCTATGGAATTTTGCAGATCAAAAAGACCTCATTTAGAAGTTGATTTTGGGGAATTTGTAGAAAATATCAAAAGGTTTGGACACTTAACCCAATAGGATCACAGAAAATTATAAAACAATACTTAATTATCCATCTAACCAAAATAATCTTCAGGGACAAATACAGAAGATTATACATAGCTACAAAAGCCTTAGCTGTTCTCCTTAGAGAAGATTCAGCTTTCCCAAGTAATCAAAGATGTGATAAAGACAAAACAGAATCTGTTTCCTAGGCAGATTACATTAGAAGTAAAGAAACTTTGTGTACAATCTGTTATCAAGAAAAGGACAACAATTTGAGAAAATTTTGTCCTTTTAACAGAGAAAACCAAAATTTTGAACTAGTGTACTTTTGATATTGAAACGGAACTTTAAATAAATTCATTTTAATCTTGGCCAGCTTGATTACACATAAAATTCCTTTTCCAAGATTTCTTTCCTATAAACCTCTGTGTCTATTTTAGTTTGTCTTGTTATTCTTTCTCTTTCTGAAATAACCAGCTTTAGGACAAAATCACTTTAATTTCCCTCAACAAAATGCATTTCCATTTCCCATACCTTCTTTTACCAAAACCACACACCCTACTTTCCCTGCCTGCTTTTCATATACAGTCTTTTTCTTCCTTGTTGAGTTTTAGTAGTTTTATTTTCACAAATACTAATTAGAATTTTTAACCCTTAGAATTCTTAATTCCTAGTAAAACCTAAGAAATAAACAATTGTGGACTGGACAATTTATATATATGTTTCATTTCATAATTTCTAGAAGTATATTCCCCCCTCATAGTACTTTTATTTTTTGGCATAAATTTGTTTATTAAATAGACCTAAATATTATATATTTTTGGTCTCTCTGTAAAAAATTTAAAAGCCAAAACTAAATAAACTTAGGTTTAGCAATCAATATCTCAGTATATTATTTGGAAATGATCTAGATGGGCAGTGAACATCTGTTATCTAGTTTAACTTAGCATAAAGTTTTATCTCATTTAAATTTATTTAAATTGCTTGCTTTTAGCAATTATACTTGGATTACAATATTAAACAGCTAATCATCATCTTAAATTGTTTCTTTTATTGACAGGTTTTGAAAGAGATAGCCTGAGATGTTATGATTAAGTAAACTCAGGTAGAAAAAGTTGTATATCTCCATTATGTCTAATGCTGATAACTCTGAAGACATTCCTGTTTTTATTAAACTAGCAAACTTAAACTAGCATTTTATTTTTTATTTTTTTACTCAAGTTTTTGTTTTGAGAGGGAGAAAGAGAGTGCACACACGCATGAGCAGGGGGAGGGGCAGAGGGAGAGGGAAAGAGAATCTTAAGCAGGCTCCATGCTCTGGGACTTGATCTCATGACCTTGAGATCATGACCTGAGCCAAATTCAAGGGTTGGACACTCAACCGACTGAGCCGCCCAGGTTCCCCTTTTTACTAAAGTTTTTTTTTTTTAAAGATTTATTTATTTGAGAGAGAGAATGGGGGAGGGGCAGAGGGAGAGGTAGAGAGAGAATCCTCAAGCAGACCCCACGCTGAGCACAGAGCCCACTGTGGGGCTCCATCCCAGACCCCGAGATCACGACCTGAGCCAAAACCAAGAGCCCAATGCTTAACTGACTGTACCACCCAGGCACCCTTACTAAGGTTTTTGTTCAAATTCCAGTTAGTTAACCTATAGTATAATATTAGTTTCAGGTGTACAATATATTGATTTAACACTTTCATATAACATCCAGTGCTTGTCACAAGTTCAGTCCTTAATCCTTATCACCTATTTAACCCATCCCCCCATCCACCTCCTCTCTGGTAACCATCAGTTTGTTCTCTACTAAACTAGCATTTATTTATTAAAGGCTATCTCAGATCATGTGAACTTGAAAAACATTTGGGTTAGTGTTTTTTGTATTTCTGGGAATTTTTGGAATACTTAATTCTTGTAAGCACTTCATTGTCTTTAAGCCAATTAAATAGAGCCCTTTTATAAATTAACTTTGGCAATGCCATCAGAGAGAAAATATATCACTGTAACATATAGATAGATACAGACAGACAGAAACCTTATAGTGTCATTTTAAAATTCATGCCATGATTCAGGTACAAAACTCAAAAAGAATAGCTGGATCCAAATTGTGTTCTGGCAGATGGACTAAGTTAAGGTTAACTGCTAAGATGACCAGAGTCTTTTACTAAGGATTTTTATTTGTGTGCTGTGAGATCCTTTTAGAGCTGTCCCCCGAATTCTGACAAGAAGATTGGAATGAGGAAATGGAGGAGAGTACAGAGGAAGTGAAGATGGTGCAGAGGGAAAGAGGAAGATGTCTCCAAAGGCAGGACCTTGGTGCAGGATGGATGTTGCATGCCCAGAGACAAAGAAGGAAGAGGAAGGGAACAAGATGAGACAAAGAGGATGGGTCTTTTGAAAATTGTTTGTTTGCTTCAGTTAATTTAGAAATGGTATTTTGTAAAGAGGAGATTTTTAGAATCCTGAATATGTTCAAAAGCTCCCAGGTACCAACTGAAATAGACATCCCGTTTGATTGTCTTTATAACCCTTTTCCAGTTGTGCATGCAGGTAAACTAATTTTAGGATATCCAAAGTGCCCATTTTGGTCAAAGAAGTTTTAAATCATCTTGGGTAATTTGATCCAATGGGGCAAAAATTCACAGCAAGAAGGGCTATATTCCTTAACATAAGTACTGCAGGAGTTTCAGTAGGGTGCTGATTATTAGAAGCGCCTTAGCAGAATTATTTCCCATAATTGAGTACTTACCAAGAACCTGAAACCCAAATATTCCATTCAAAATGAGTGAAGATAGAGTCCTCCCCTCAAAAATGCATGAGGACAGGGGCGCCTGGGTGGCTCAGTCGGTTGAGCGGCTGCCTTCGGCTCAGGTCATGGTCCCGGGGTCCTGGGATCGAGCCCCACGTCGGGCTCCCTGCTTGGCGGGAAGCCTGCTTCTCCCTCTCCCACTGCCTGCCTCTCTGCCTACTTGTGCTCTCTCTCTGTCTCTCTGTCAAATAAATAAATAAAATCTTAAAAGAAAATGCGTGAGGACAGAAGCCAGCACCAGAGGATACCCAAATAAAGGCCTGAACCTTGGCCAAGGTGGAGGTGCAGGACCAAGAGGATTTATGATTGTGACTTGAAGCTACCAAGGCTATGTCAGACTGCAACGGACTCTTGGTGCCTTACTCAAATCTGTGGCAGCACTAGGGACAGAGTTTAGGCACTTTGGATCCTACCATCTATGCCAAGTAATGTTGATCAAGAAGAGGCTGTGAAACAAACAGAGCATTTGTTTGGAGTCTTAGGGATTGCAACCCAGGAAACAGAGTCAACCAAAATGAAAAGTGTTTTGACTTGTCAGCAGGGAGTGCAGGCTTATAAAGACAAAAACCACAAAAACTTGTTCTGAAAGATAGTTTACATTGACTACCTAATACACAATTGGCTATTTAGCGAATAGATAGTTATATTATCTCTATTTCAGTCCAAAGTAGAAGGAGGGAGTTTGGGATGCAATTGACAAGAGTCAGAAGTTCCTTTTGTTCTGAGAATTGAACAGGAGACCTGCATTGGTCCTACTTCCTCAGTGTCCTTTTAACTCTTTTGAGTGACTTTCTTAGCAATGCTTACTTCATTTTGAATCTTTTTTCATAGCACTTAAATAAAATTCTATTTTATTAATGAAAATTCCAGGTACTAAATATGCTGGTGAATTTTCTCTAAATTACTTAAATCAGTGCCCCAATTCTCTTTTTTTTACTGGATACCTAAATGGTATTAAACTGAACCACAAAATGACTGTAAATGCCAAACCTTAGTAGAATCACAGGTAAATAGAATTTTATAATTAGAAGAATCCTTAAAGATCCTTTTACAGATAAGGCAGCTATAGTTTACAAGTTTAATTAATTTTACCAAAATCACTCAACCTGTTTATAGCAAAATTGGAGTCAAAATCTGTGTTCTTGGCATCTATTGAGAAATGGTATAGGAATCTGTAGGGATTATCAGGGAAATTTCTGGCATTTAAATAAGGAATCCATATTACCAGAAGAAGATGAGAAAGTTAGTAGGAGTGTGTAACTTATAGAACACTCAGACAGGAATCTGAAAAAATGCACACTGAAAGTTTAGCTTACTTGATCACTACTATCTGAACTATAACAGGCAAATTCAGGTTACTTGGTTTAGGTATATAACAATACTTAAAGGGATCTGCTAATGCAGAACTTTGTGACAATTCAAAATAATATTTGAGAATGACTGAACTATATAATGTGGCTATATACCCATATACATGTATAAGTGTATTTGTATATTTCTATAAGTGTTAAATAAGAGGCTTTATATAATTTCATTGTCTTTTCACTAATGAACTAAGTAATCTTTTAACTGCTGTGACTCATAAATAGTTTTTATTTTGATCCTCTTTTCTGGGTGTCACTTACTTTTGGTGCTGGGATACACTTTTCTCATATCAGGATCCTCAGAAATAAATTTGCCTTTGCTTATGTACTTGTTCAAGGCATGGTTTTTATTTATATACTTGCTCAAGACTGTGTGTAAATGCTAAGGCTTTTAAATATTTTTTAGTTGGTTTCAGGGGAAGGCTTTCCTTGTTTATGGCCAACAAAATATTTGCTGGGTTGGGCTGCTATACTCTATTCTAAGGCATCATTTCATTGTTCTCTTTGGTAACTGCATTATCTGTACTTTGGCTGATATCTTCTGTGTAATCTGTTTAATGTTCCTCAGAAAGGTAATCATCATACCACACTGTCTATATTTATACAAGGTATTGTCAACTGAGAAAAGAGGCAGAACTGAAATAAAACAAGAGCATTTATTTGAGTTCTCGGAAATGCCATTTGGGGAGCAACAATTAGTGCATTTTGGGGCACACAGTAACTCAAATTGTGTCCACTAGGGGACAAAAAGTCAAGAGTTTTTAAAGGCAAAAAGGAATGCTTATATGCTTTATTTACAAAGCATTTTGTTTGGTGTTGACAGCAGAAAACTAATCTTGGCTACACGTTATTGGTTGCTAAGGCTATCACTAAGAAACAGTCTGTTACTGTAGCAGGTTGCAGGTACTAGTAGAATCCTTGTTATATTGGTAGTTTGGCTCAGTTCAAAATTTCGTGATTACAACCAGTGAGGACTTGCAATAAGGCCCACATCCTAATGGCCACTGGCTCCATTTTAAAATACCATGACATAAGTGAATCGATTTTATTTCACTTTTCACAGTGTCCAAGGTCCTTTTTATGAAAAGAAACTTACAAATAAATGTAAAATTTAACCTTTGATAAATTCACATTTTATATAAACTTTTTTAGGGCTTAGAAAATAGTATATTGGTACTTTTATAGAAATCCTCATTTTTTATTCACATATGTGTATAAATTTTTAAAAGGAGATTATCACCAGGATAATTTCTGTCACAAAATTATATATACTTTAACAGTATATAGGTATTTTAAAAGACATCCTATGCTGTTAATTGGATAGAATTTTTCCATTCCTTCTTACATTTTGTTCAATTAGAAGGAATTAGAAAGACTTTCTATGTTGTCAAAAATGTAAGGAAAGAACTCTGAATTCCATCATTTGAAGAAAGTTGGATTGTATAATTCAGTTCATTTAAGTGATAAAATTTTGGTATTGGAAGAGACTTAAGAGCTCATTAATATCACTCCATTTTGTAGATGAGAATACTGAGTTAGGTGGTTTGCCCAGATTGATATAGTATGATGGCAGTGTGATTGTCACTCAGATCTCCTTACTTTTTAACTTAGTACAATTTCCACTATGACATGCTGCTTTGCTCCTAGTAAATATTTTATAGCTCTATACAACTGATTTAAGTACCTCTCTTCAAGAAACTCCCTTTTATAACATTAGTTGAATAATTCGTATAAAAATTCATTTTGTTCTACAGTTAGCTGTATAAATATTTTTCTGACAGCAAAAAATGTTATTTTGTGAATATACACTAGTTGAAAAATATTTTTAAACATGATAATAAAAAAATCAAACACATATAAAGGTTCAGTTAATCCCTATGTCCCCATCACCCAGATTTGAAAGTCATTCAGATTTTGGCATGTATGCTTCATCTCCTCTGGTTCTTGACTGATGTATTTTTAAAGTGAGTCCTAGGCAGCACATCATTGCTCACTTATACATTTTAATATATATTTCTAAATGATTATAACATTTTCTTTCATAACCACAATGCCATTTATCACAATTAACAAATTTAACAATAACATAAAAATGTTTCAAACATTTATGGAAGCAAATGGTGCTTCTAGAGCGTGGTGGCTTTTTTTTTCACTCTTGCATAGCTGCAATTTAAGGGGGTTAATTCCAAAAGTAAATTAGGAAGTGAAGGAGAGATTCAAGGAATTCCTGAACAGCATGCATGTATTGTACACCTATGTAGTTGTAGAATTTATCCCTACAATTTATCTGATACATCTTCATTTTATTCCTAAGCAAATTAGAGTCCCTATTTTTTAAGAGAAGCCCAAGTTCTAGGTGGAAAGTTTTAGGAGCAGAGAATGCTGATTTCAGATCTCAAAATGTATGTCTTTATTCTGATAACTCATATACAATCCTTTTCATCTTTCATGAATGTCGTTTGATATTCTTTCCACCAGGAAGAACAACGTAAAATAGAAGAAGAGAAAGAAAAGAAAAAAGAGAATGACATCGTATTTAAAGCATGGTTGCAAAAGAAAAGAGAGCAGGTCCTAGAAATGAGGAGAATTCAGCGAGCAAAGCAAATTGAAGACATGAATAGTAGAGTAAGTGAAACTTCTCTATGATAAATAAGTATACGGATATGAAAGCTGAATTTATTTACAGAAGTGAATGTGAATATCAGAATAAGAACCTATAGAAAAAGTAGAAAAAGTGGTCCAAGAATGACCCTTGCAAAAGATGCACCATAGAGATGACTTTACATTTAAATTCTAAGAAGCCTCATGAAAATCAAATGATTACTATTTTATTCAAACCTTTATAGCACAGAAAATGGAAAACTATCAATATGTTTTTTTAGGATAGTATAACTTTGATACTCAAAATAGGACAAAGATAGCACACACACATGCACACACACCCTACATGCACAAACCCTACAAGATTGGTCTTACTTAAGAACAGACATATAGAGAGATGGAGAAGAGACAAATACCATATGGTTTCACTCATATGTAGCATCTGAAAAAACAGAACAAATGAATAAACAAAAAGGAAAATCAGACCTGTAAATACAGAGAACAAAGTGATGGTTGCCAGAAGGGCAGGGGAGTAGGGGGATGGGCAAAATGGGTGAAGGGGAGTGGGAGGTCCATGGTTCCTGTTATGGAATGAATAAATCATGGGAATAAAAGGCATAGCATAGGGAATATATTCAATGGTATTATAATAGTGTTGTATGGTGATAGATAGTAGCTACACTTGTGGTGAGCTTAGAGATGGAGAATCACTGTTATACACCTGAAACTAATGTAACATTGTAAGTCAACTATACTCAAAAAAATTTTAAAAAAAAGGAATAGATATATGTAAATCTTACATGAAAGCGAACAAATTAAAGATATCAAATTATTTAATTTTTAAAAATGTGAAACAGAAAACCGAGGAGAAAGCAAAAAAGTAATCCATATGCCTACTATCTTTTCTAAAAAGCATATAAAGAAAAAATTGAAAACTTAATTCTATGCCCCATCCAGTCTCATCTTCCAGTGATAACCACTTTTTCAGTGTGTTGCAAGTCTTCCAAGTCTTATTTATATTTACAATTTTACACGTAAAAAATCTGTTATTCTCTTTGCTTTTTTTCCCACTTAATTCATCATGGATATATTTCTACATCATTACATTTAGATATTTCTTTTCAAATAGCTGCATAGTATGAGGTGCCTGTGCGGCTCAGTCAGTTAAGTGTCTGACTCTTGATTTTGGACATGGTCTCAGAGTCATGATCTCAGGGTTGTAAGACTGAGCCTCGCATCAGGCTCAGTGGGGAGTCTGCTTGAGATTCTCTCTCTCCCTCTCCCTCTTCTCCCCCCACCCCGCTATCATGCTCTTTCTCTCTCTCAATAAATAAATAAACAAATAAACAAATAAAATCTTTCAAAAACCCCAAATAACTGCATAGCATTCTGTTCAGAGATACCTTAATTTATTAAATCCTCAATTGTGGATATTTAGATTGGTTCCAGTATTGTTCTATTCATTAACAGTGCTGTAGTGAACATATTCATTCTTTAGGAGAGTTTCTTAAGAGTGGAATTTATGACTTATTGGATGTCCAGAGTGAAATTTTTGGTTAAATGTGCAAAAATTAACCTCCCAAAAGTTGTGTCCATTTACAGTCCCTTCAACAGTATGTAAGAGAGAATATTTACCACATCCTGACTAACACTGTATGTGATTTATCTTCTTAATTTTTCTTCAGATTAATAATATACATGAGTACCTATGAACATGTGTATATTCTGTGAATTTCCTGTTTGTAGTCTTTTTTTCTCAGTTTTATTTTTCTTCTTGCATTGTATATTAGAGATTATAATCCTTTGTTATTATATCTGTCATAAATACATTTTCCTAGACTGACAATATATTTTTTTATGTTGTTTACTATGCCATTTGTAGAAGTTTTTAGGTTTTAAAATCTTGGGACAGGCAGTACCTTTTGAGGCAAGACACAAAAGCCATAAACTAAAAGAGAAAATGTTAAGAAATCTGAGTGCAACTGTGTGGTCAGATAACAGTATACTATAATCAAGTAGGGCATATTTTAGGAAGGAAATTATGAATAAATTAAAACAAACCCATTAATATAATCCATCACATCAATAGGTAGATAAAAAGAGAATATATGGTTATCTTGAAAGATAGAGAATAGGTATTTTATTTTTACTATAATTTATTTTTTTAATTCCTAATAAAACATAAAAAACAGTATAATACTATCTTAGGGAATACTATAGGTATACCCATTAAAGTTAGAAACAAGTAAATCTCCCCTCTGTATTAAATAACTTCATTCTGAGAGTTCTAACCAATTTATTAAGGTGAAAAGGAAACAAGGTATAAGTATTAACAGAGTGGGTATTTACATTATAAACATAAAAAATTTATAGTTTTCCTATAGCAAAAACCTCACAGAAAAATATAAAAGGAGAAGGAATATAGGAATATATAAAATACTTTGAGCTAAATAGGAATGTGTCTGATCTCTATGGAGAATACAATACAGCTTTGCAAAGGACAAAAAAAGATGACTTTGGTAAATGAAAACAAATATAATATTTCTGGATGGGTGGGATAAATATAAATACATGAGTTCTTTGGCAAATGGAAACAACCTATGCTATTCCTGCATGGATTGACTAAATACTATAAAGGTTTGAGTTCCTCCAAGTTTATATTTAATATAATTTCCATTAAAAGCTGGTGAGGATTTTTTAAGTAGGTGTCGTAATTGTTATTGTTACTATTAATATTTATATTATTAAAGCAAAACTTTTGAATTTTCTGATTGAGAAAATTGGGCAAAGGATATGAATAGAAAGTTCACATATGAATACATACAGATGGCCATAGTATATGAAAAAAATACAAATCTGCTAGAATTAAAGAAATGCCAATTTAAAAATTTTATCTGTTAAATAAATATTTTTAACTGCTTCCTATGTGACGGATGCTGTTCCATGCATGAAAATGTACTCCTGATCCAACTCGGTTTAGTCTCTGTTTTATAGAGCTCAGCTAGTAGGGATTGAAAAACTATATATATATGTATAAAATTTGTAATTATAAATAGTGATGGGTGCAATGAAAATGAAAGGAGCTATGAGAGATCATAATGAGGGAAATAAATATGTATGGGTAGTTCATGGAAGATTCTTCTCGGTTGGTGAAAGTAGGAGTAAAAATTAGACCAAGACTGAGAGGAATTTGTTTCAGGTCAAGAGAATATGCATGAACGCCCTAAGACAGGAAATAACTTGGTAAGTGTGAGAAGATCTGGAGAGGGAGCAGAACTCCCATCATGTGGCATGTTAGATAGAGTCTGTAATGATTTTGTCTTCAGTCCTGTTATGGGAAGCCACTGAAATTGTCTAAACAGAGGAGTGATACATTAGATACGCCTTACTATGACTGAATGGATTGAAGGGGGCAAGAGTGGAGGCGGGGAGAGCAAGTAGAAAGTAGATATAGTTGTATATGAGGTGAGAAATGATAGTGACTTGGGCTAGAATTGTAACAGGAGAGGGAGAGGGAAGCAGGGAGGGAGGGAGATGTGAGTAATTTAAGACATGTTTTGAAGTGTTGACTGAAGGAGTTTTGTAATTAATTAGATATGTGTGTGAGTGAGAATGAGATGTAAAGAGAATATACCAGGTTTCTCTTCTGAGCAACTTGGTAGATGTTGGTGCCACTCACTGGAGCAGTAGAAGATAATACACTGAGTGGGGGAAACTATTATTTCAGTTTTTCACTTGTAGAGTTTGAGGTACTTATGAAACATCCAGGTGAAGATGTTGAAAATTGACTGGAGAAATGTATCTGATGGTTTGTGTTGAGAATGAGAAGATTAGGGGCGCTTGGGTATTCATCCTTTCTGAAGGATGAAGCAGTTTTAAAGCATTATGGTATGGGAATATGCAGGGAATAATCTCAGACTATGGTATCAGTTGAGACCTGGTTTGTGACCCAGTATGTGGTCTATTCTGGAGAAAGTTCCATGTGTGCTCGAGAAGAATGAGTGAATTCTGTTGTTTTAGGGTGGAATGTTCTGTATATATCTATGAGGTCCATCTGGTCCAGTGTGTCATTCAAAGCTCTTGTTTCATTGTTGATTTTCTGCTTAGATGATCTGTCTATTGCTGAGAATGGAGTATTGAGGTCTCCTACAGTTAACGTATTGTTATCAATATGACTTTTTACTTTGGTTAACCGTTGGCTTATGTAGATGGCTGCTCCCATGTTGGGGTTGTAGATATTTATAATTGTTAGATCTTTTTGTTGGATAGACCCTTTAAGAATGATATAGTGTCCTTCTCTGTCTCTAACTACAGTCTTTATCTTAAAATCTAATTTGTCTGATGTAAGAATTGCTACCCCAGCTTTCTTTTGAGTAGGCATGGAAAATGGATCTCCATCCCTTCACTTTCAGTCTGGATGTATCTTTAGGTTCAAAACGAGTGTCTTGTAGACAGCATATGAATGGGTCCTGTCTTTTTATCCAATCTGCAACCCTGTGCCGTTTTATGGGAGCATTTAGGCCATTCACATTGAGAGTGATTATTGAAAGGTATGAATTTATTGTCATCATGTTGCCTGTGAAGACCTTGTTTCTATAGATTGTCCCTGTAAATTTCTGTTGTATATCTCTCTTGGGGTCTTTCTCCTTTTATAGAACCCCCTTAATATGTCTTGCAGGGCTGGCTTAGTGGTCACACATTCTTTCAGTTTCTGCCGGTCGTGGAAGCTCTGCGTCTCTCCATCCATTCTAAATGACAGCCTTGCTGGATAAAGTATTCTTGGCCGCACGTTCTTCTCGTTTAGTACCCTGAATATGTCTTGCCAGGCCTTTCTGGCTTGCCAGGTCTCTGTGGATAGGTCTGATGTTATTCTGATGTTCCTCCCTCTGTACGTAAGGAATCTCTTCCCCCTTACTGTCCTTAAGATGGTTTCCTTGGTTCTAAGATTTGCGAGTTTTACTATTACATGCCGGGGTGTTGGCCTGTTTTCCTTGATCTTGGGAGGGATCCTCTCTGCCTCTAGGACACAAATGTTTGTTTTATTCCCCAGATTATGGAAGTTCTCTGCTACGATGTGCTCAAATATATCTTCTAGTCCTCTCTCTTTCTCCACACCCTCAGGGATTCCGATAATTCTGCATTGGAACGTTTCATGGTGTCACTTATTTCTGATTCTATTTTCATGGATTCTGAGTTTTTTCCCCCTGGCTTCCTCTTTTCCCTTTTTGTCTATTAATTGGTCTTCTAGGTCACTAATTTGTTCTTCTGCCTCGCTTACCCTAGCTGTTAAATTATCTAGATTAGATTGGATCTCACTGATAGCATTTTTAAGTTCTGCCAATTCAACTTTCCATTTCTGTCCTTAGAGACATTAATCGATTTCTCCATTCTGGCTATTGTCTTCACAATTGCTAGCCTGAATTCCATCTCTAATATCTTGGTTATATCTGAATCCATTTGTAAATCTGTGGCATAAGTCATAGTCTCTGAGTCTTTCCTATTTTGGGGGTTCCTCCTCCTAGTCATTCTGTTGAGGGGTGGTTGAGGGAATGTATAGAGTCCAAATTATTGACTGCAACCCAAACAAGATGTACCTGTTTTATAGGGACCTTAGGGTTGCTGGCTTCTTGTTCTCCCAGCCTGTCTTCTTGGGGAGGGACCTGCTGTGCTGTTACTCAGACAACCATGTTTGGGCAGAGTTGCCCTGCCCCCTGTGGTGGGGGATGGGCTCAGTGAAAACCAGTTTTTTGGGGCTTTTGTTCTCTGGCAGCTTTCCCTGGTGGGTCTCCGCATCTCTTTCGAGAGTCAGAGTAGAAGAGACATTTTCTAACCCTTTGCCTCAGAGCAGAGAGATCACAGTCTGTTCTTTAGTGAGCTCTCCAGGCCACACTGTCTCCATTTCTGTCTATGCTGCTATAAACTGCAGCCTCCTGGGTTGTGCGCCCCTCCGCAGCGCTGCCAGTCCTCACCTCCAGGTGGGGGCACGTCTCTGCCCTTTGTGCTTCTAAAACCGCCAGCTGCCCCCAGTTTGCATGCGTGGCTCCGCTGCTCTGGTTTCTGTCTAAAGTCCTTTCCCCACCACTACTGGTCTGTGAATCTGTGCCCCGTCCCCAGCATGGGAGGTATTGCTCACTGGCGGTGTAGGATCCCCACGGCCAGGCTCCCTCCCACTGCCGTTTATCCTCTGATATCTGCCCGCGGAATCACGGCTCCCTGCTTCGTATCTTGAAAGCAACCACCTGCGATATTCTGTTTGTAGAGATGCAGCTCTATCTTCTTACATCTCAGGCTGATTTCGTGGGTGTTCAGAGTGGTCTGGTAGATATCCAGACCAATTCTGGGGACCGGTTGGAATAGGGTCCCCTACTCCTCTGCCATCTTCGCCCCCCGCCATTATTTTTACAATTTTTTTTTTTTTTGCTCCATTTTCTTGCTCTTTTTATTCCGGAAGTCCAATTTCACATACATTAGAAGATTTGCTAGTATTTCACGTTACTAAGGTTCTGTTAAAATTAAAATTAAAAAGTTAAAAATATTTTTCTTTGTTCAGTTTGCATAATTTCTATTGATCTGTCTTTGGGCATTGACATTTTTTTCAGCTGCATCCAGTTTACTATTAAGCCCATTAATAGAGTTGAGGTTGTTTTTTGTTTAAGTTTACATTCTTGTGTCTGTGATGTAAGTCTTCTTTTTTAGCTTTACTGAGGTATAATTGACAAAATTTTAAGATATTTAAAGTGTACATGAGAATTTGATACACATATACATTGTGAAAGGATTCTCCCCATTAAATTGATTAACATGTCTATCACCTCGCATATTTACTCCTTTTTTTCTTTTGGTAAAATATTAAGTTCTACTCTCTTGGCAAATTTCAATTATATAATACAGTATAATCAACTGTAGTCACAAGTTAATCACTAGATCCTCAGACATTTTTCATCTTACAACTGCAAGTTTGTACCCTTTTACCAACCTCTCCCTATTTCTCCCACTCCTCAGCCCCTGGTAACCAGCCTTCCTTCCTTCCTTCCTTCCTTCCTTCCTTCCTTCCTTCCTTCCTTCCTTCCTTCTTTCCCTCCCTCTCTCCCTTCTTTCCCTCCCTCCCTCCCTCCCTCGCTCTCTTTTTTTGATAATAGCTATCCTAACAGTAGCTCATGGTCATTTTGATTTGCATTTCCCTGATAATTAGAGGTTTTTTCCCTGATGGTTTTTTCATGTTGCCTAATTGGATATGTGGTTTACACATATTTTCTCCCATTCCACAGATTGTCTTTTCATTTTGTTGAAGGTTTCCTTTGCTAAGCAGAAGCTTTTGTTTGTCCTCTCACTTGCTTATTTTTCTTTAAATCCTTTGCTGTCAAATCCCAAAAAAATTATTTCTAAGAACAGTATCAAGGAGCTTATTCTAATGTTTCCTTTTAGGAGTTGTTCAGCTTACACTCAAGTCTTTAATCCGTTTTGAGTTGCTTTTTTGTATAGTGTATGGTGGAGGTCCATTTTCATTCTTTTGCATGTGGTAATCCAGTTTTCCCAAATCCATTAATTGAAGAGACTATCCTTTTCCCATTGTTTATTTTTGGCAACTTTGTTAAAATTAATTTACCATGTACACATGAGGTTATTTCTGAGTTCTCTCTTCTGTTCCATTAATCTGTGCATCTGTTTTTTATGGTAATACCATACAAGTTTTTGTTTTGGCTTAATATTTATTTTGTCTGATATAAGTATAGTTACCCCTGCTCTTTTTTAGTGTGCTTACCTGGAATATCTTTTTCCATCTCTTTAATTTCAGTTTATATGTGTCCTAAAGCTGAATTTAGTCTCTTTAGGCAGCATGTAGTCGGGATTTGTTTTTATATCCATTCAGCTTTAGTCCATTTACATTAAAGTAGTTATTGATAGGTATGCAAATACTATTGCCATTTTGTTAAATGTTTTCTGGTTGTTTTGTAATTACTTTGTTCCCTTGTTCTGCTCTTATACTTTTCCTTTGTGAGTTGGGGATTTTCTGTAGTGGTATGCTTTGATTCTTGCTCTTTATCTTTTGTGTATCTACTAGATGTTTTTGCTTTATGATTACCATGAGACTCTCATAAACATCTTGTATTTATAACAGTCTGTTTTGGTTATAGTTATTTTTAATACTTTTGTCTTTTAACCTTCATACTAGAGTTATAAATGATTTACCTACCACCATTACATTAGAGTGTTCTGATTATACTATATTTATTTTTGCCAGTGAGTTTTATACTTTCATAAATTTTTGCTACTATTTATCATCCTTTTCTTTCATTACAACATTTCTTCTAAGGCAGTTGAGTGGTGATGAATACCTTTGGCTTTTGTTTGTCTGAAAAGCTCTTATTTCTCCTCAATTCTGCTGCACATCTGTGCCAGGTAGTGTATTTTTGCAGGCTAAATGGAAGCCAGGCCCTCTGGCACAGCTGGGAAGGTATGTGGCTAAGCCCTTTCCAAGGAGAAACTGGGAGATGGGTGTTTTTTCCTGTTCTGTCTGCACTGGGCCCAGGTGTATATCTGCAGGGCGGTATTCGTGTGCCCATTAAGATCTACTTATTTGATTGCTACCATCTTGTGGTACTCATGAATGGAAGTTCCAGTGGCTATCAGAACCAGGTGACCTAGGAACCTGTTCTTTGGGTGCAGCCATAAAAATATGGGTACAGCAGATGTTTGTAAATGTCCTTCATGGGAGATACTGGCTACTTAGAGCAGGTTACAGGGAGAGAGCAGTAGAGGTGTCAACAGCTTTCTTGGTCCTTGGGGAGATGAAAGCTAGCCTTTAGATGCATTCTAAATTAGAAGCCTGACCCTCAAGCAGCAGTTTTTCCAGTATGCTGTTGGACCTCTTCCAGGAAAAGAATGGGAGATGGGCTTTTTGCCTATTCCTTCTGTGCTGAATGCTGGGATGATAGCCAGTTAAGAACTCCTTCTTTGTGTATTACTGTGACCACTGCTTGAAATACTCTTATCTCCAGATATCTGATAACTTACTCCCTCACTTTCTGTCTACATACCACCTTTCTCCTCATCTAGAATAACACTGTCCAATACAACTTTCTGGGATGATGGGAATGCTCTATATCTGTATTGTCCAATAAGGTAGTCACTAGCCACAGTGTGGCTCTTAAGAACTTGAAATGTAGCTAATGTGACTGAGGTACTGAATTTTTAAACTTTATTTAAATAGCTACATGTGGCTAGTGGTCACTGGATTGGACAGTGCAATTGAAGAATATATGAGAGAGGGAACCTTGTTTTTTCACTGATGCCACCCAGTACCTACATGCCTATAGATACTCTGTAAATATCTGCTAAATGAATAAATGAACAGAGATACCAGTCAGTCCTCTTCACCTCTGAATTCTTGCCTCTTTTGATCTATAATTCCAGAATGAACACTTTTTGGTCATCTCCAGCCATCCTTTAGGTCATCCTTGGGTTATCTTCACAGACTTCAGCAGTGTACATCAAAGATCCTAGGTTACATAAATTTTATAAATTAAACTGGAACATACTTGGCAATGTGAGTAATAGATAAAGGAAAATGCAGGGGCGCCTGGGTGGCTCAGTCAGTTAAGCATCTGCCTTCGGCTCAGGTCATGATCCCAGGGGTCCTGGGATCGAGCCCTACTGGGAGCCTGCTTCTCCCTCACCTCCCCCCTCATGCTCACTCTCTCTTGCTCACTATCTCTGTCTTTCTCTAATAAATAAAATCTTAAAAAAAAAAAAGGAAAATGCAAGATGTAGGAAATGGTCCTCTCTACCATCGAGCTTCTCTTTGGGGAAGGTATTAAATGAATGCATCCTTTCCTTTGTGTTTTAGCCAGGCATCCAAATAATGAGGCATGCTTTCCCCAGCCCCAAATCTGTCCCTTTGCTTTCTTTATTCTCCCAAATAAGAGCTCTTTCAACTTTTGAAAATTCCCTGAAGATAGTATCTATCATGAAGTTCTAGGAACCATACAATAAGCTACTCCCACAAAATCAGCATGGCTCTTATGAGAAAATTTTTACGGCTGCAAATCTTTATGGCCACCCTCCATAAGAGTAATTACAGTTTGGAGATGGGTTTGGCAGTTAGATGCTCTTACAAGTTAAAAACAAAGGTAAAATTTAGAAGAAAGGATGAATAATAGAAGTGTTGGATCATTAGCTTTCAAACTGCATTCCAGGGAGCTCCTTCAGGAATTGATACGAAGACCTCAACTCCCTTCATATTATCTATCCCAATCTTTCTTCAACCCCGTTTAATTTTTTTGTGCCTTTGTAGAAAATTATTTTGTCAAAGAGCTCCTCATTGAGAAGTTTGCAAATCACTGTAAAAACCCTCTTCATTTATTGATTACCTCAATAAGTTTTGAAAGATGCCAGATGGCAGTGAATTCAGTGTTGAATTTTCTGAAAGAGGTCCATGTGTGTTGCTGATTCAAAGGTGATATATTTTGATGAGATACTAGGAGTGCAGGGAGTGAGGTTGGCATTATTATGAAAAATTGATGAGTGGAACACGTATTCTTGTACGGTTGTATAGGCAGGGCCTCAAAAAGTAGTTTTGGTTTATTTACAAAGCTTGTTTTTGTAATCAGCAGGAAAACAGAGATCCACAACAAGCTTTTCGATTATGGCTTAAAAAAAAGCATGAAGAGCAGTTGAAAGAAAGAAAGACAGAAGAACTACGAAAGCAAGAGGAATGCTTATTCTTCCTTAAAGGAACAGAGGGCCGCGAGCGGGCCTTTAAACAGTAAGTTCCAGGCCAGAGATGCTTCCCCTCTCCTCACAGTCCTTTCAGAGAGCTCGGTAGTCAATAAAGCTTGAAAATAAACCCCACAAAATATTTTATCTCTTATATTACGTATCTATTCAATTGTAAATCCACACTTTTAAAAAGTGTGTGAGAAAATTCTTTAGCTCCGTATTTTGCATATCTATATACCATTCTTTCTTTCTTTAAGATATTTTTAATACCAAAATTATTTTATATTTTACCTGTCTGATAACCTTTGATAGCCTACCATTTATTTATTTTGTTCATTTTTTAGAGAAATGGGCCAAAGTTAGTGTACAGCTAATTCCTACATACTCCGCAGAAAAACTGAATAAAGAGTCGCATTTCCCAGGAAATATTTTTCTATAAAGAAATTCAGGCTGAGAAGAAAGATCTGTATAGACCAAATTGAAAAAGATTTGGGCACACATTATGGTAATTTAAGGCAAACCTGATCTTTTCAGTTACCTGGTTAAGACTATATTACCTGGCTAATTGTGAGGAAACAGACCTGGTTTCATAATTTTGCCAGTAACCCTTGGGAGAGGTAGTGAATATTGAATCCAGTTGCTTTAAGTTCATTTCTTTCTTTCCTATCTTTTTCTTTCTTTGTTTCTTTGCTTCTTTCTTCCCTTTTTTTTCTTTTTAAACATATATAAATATTATAAGAGAAGCAATAAATGTGCATTGTGGAAATGGAGGGGGAAAAAGTCACATTTTCATCACCTAGAAATCATTGTCAGTACCTTAGTCCATATCTTTTAGATATTTCTCTGTACATTATAATTTTTAAATATAAATTGAGATCATATGTGTATACTATTCTGTAATCTGCTTATTTTTATTAATAATCTCATCTAATATCCAGCCCATAATTATATTTTCCCAGTGGACCCCTAAATGATTACAGTTAATTTGTTCAAACTAGTGTCCAATTTGGGACCACACAACATTGGCTTATGATGTTAAGTCTCTTCTATTCTGATACATTTAGTTGTTTAGGGTTACTTCTGAAAACGACTGATATATATACACATGTGCACCACATACACTTTCATATGTGTGTGTACAGTTATTTTTGAGTTATTTTACCTAAGCAAGGTGTATAGATTTAAATTTGTTTGAATGTTGATTTTTCCTCCTTTTTGGGGTGTTTTTTTATGCTTAGGCTTATATTTCCATTTTAAAGAAGAACAGTTTTATGCAGTAAAAAGCAAGAACACATTAGTGTCCCTACCAACAAGAGCAAAGCAACATTTCTGCATGCTGGGATTCTTAACCTATTTGAGTCATGTTTTGGAATACAGTTAGTTGCAAAAAAATAAGTTAATTGGAATCTATCAAATACTTGTTTGCTTAGAAAAACATATTTAAAAAAAGAATAGGACCTATATCACATGTAAAATATTGTGTTTATTACTCAAAACTCAGGTTTTTTTTTGTTTTTTTTTAGTTGGCAGTCTCATTTTAAGACAAACTTAATTTTAAGTATTTGATTGCAAATGTGACCGTGTTTTCTTGTGTGAGCCTAGGGGATAAACCTGAAATTTTCGTTAGTACTTTAATAATTTTTTTTTGTGACTACAGCATTTCAATGTAAAGAAATTCAACTTCCCTTAATAGTCTATAGCAATAACTTTACAGTAAGAAGAGTATTCACGTTGATACTCACCAGATCTTATATCTTTCTACAGATGGTTGCGAAGGAAACGGATTGAAAAACTAGCAGAGCAACAAGCTGCCAGAGAAAGAACTAGACAGCTCCGACTAGAAGCAAAGCATTCTAAACAATTGCGGAGCCACCTATATATGTCAGAAGGCACATCTTTTCGTTTTACTGATCATTATAACTGAAAGTATCTATCAAATACTTCGTTTATTTGGAAGCTGCTACCCTCAAAATTTTGGGTATCATTTCTTATGGCTTATGTGATTTGGTCATACTCTAAATTATGGAAATGCTTTTTATCTTTTGGCGATACAGTGAATCTTTTTTTTAATACTAAACAAAATAAATTTCTTCTCTCGCAGTATTGTATTGTGTTATACCATCTCATAGTCCATGCAACAAACTGAACAATAAATTAACTCTAGATTCCTTTACTTCTAAATTATTTTAGCATTTCTAGCTGGAAAGAACACAAGACAGGAACAGATTTCTATTTTTAGTTTCTATTATTAAAAAAAGATCGCAGTAGATCATTTCATGGAGCTGAAGGTGTGACCTCTTAAACAAGCCTTGTTCAAGGCCTTATACAAAATCCCATCTATGACAACTTTGAATTTGAATAGCTGTGGCAAGCTAAGAAATAGGGTAGGCTTACTTTTCTGTGTTCTTTAAAAAAAGAAGATAGTAACAATTATGCATCCAATTTTGCTATATTACAAAATTAACTAGCTCTTATTGAGAGTTCATAATGTGCATGGTATTAAGTGCTTTACATAATTTGATACAATCCTTGTAACAACCCTATTGGTCTTGTTTTGCAGATGAAGAAACTAAAGTATAGAAGGAGCAGTTTGCTCGCAGACTCTGATCTGTATAATTGCAAAATTCTTTCTTTTAAGCATATTATAAAATTTACAAACCTTGGTAGATATTGTGAAATATTTAAGACTATACAGGAATCTGGTGTGTGGAGGAACGGTATCCTTGATATGTGTAAAGGCATTGAAAGAGTGGAAAACAAAGGTAAACATTACAAGTGTGATGGAGACTGGAGAATCACTGTAAGAGTTCTGTTAAAGCCTCAGAAGACAAGGTTCTTATCAACTGGGTATTTGTACCTTAATCACTTGACCCTAAATGAGAAAACAGAATTATTCAATCCTGTCTCAACTTCTTATAGCACTTTTAGCATACACCAGACAATTTAATGTTTCATTATAACTAGTCTTGTGTTGTTTAAAGTTATCTTTAATAATGAGAACCAATTTGACATTTAAATATTCCACATTTTTACAAAAAAGGCTGTTGGAATTTTAATAGAGATACAGTGAATCTATAGATTGTTTTGGGTAGTACTGCCATTTTAATAAAATTGTCTTCCAATCCATAACACAGGATTTCTTTTCATTTAGTGCAAGAAAATTTTGCAGTTTCACTGTATAGGTCTTTCACCTCCTTGGTTAAATTCATTCACAGATATTTTCTTCTTTTTGATTCTACTGCCAATGGAATTATCTTCTTAATTTGCTTTTAGGTTGTATATTCAAAATCAAACACAAATGAATTTTGTGCATTGATACTGTGTAACTTACTGTATTTATCAGCATCAGTTTTTTTTTTTGTAAATCCCTTGGAATTTTCTATATATAGGATATCACCTGCAAATTGAGATAGTTTTACTTCTTCCTTAACAAATTGGATTCCTTTTCTTTCTTTCTTGACTGATTACTTTGGCTAAGATTTCCAGTATAATGTAGAATAGTAGTGGTGAAAGTGGGCATTCTTGTCTTGATCTTAGGAGGAAAGCTTATAGTTTTTCACTATTGAGTATGATGTTAGCTGTGGGGTTTTCCATTAATGCCCTTCATGAAGTTGAGGAAGTTCTATTCTTACTCCTCTATTCTTATTCCTGTTCTTTGATCCCATATTTTTCTGAGTGTTTTTACCATAAAAGGGTGCTGGATTTTATCAAATGTTCTCTGTATCAAGTGAAATGATCACATGGTTTTCCTCTTTTGTTCTATTACGTATGTGTGTGTGTGTATATTACATTGATTTTATGTTGAACTATCCTTGCATTCCTGAGATAAATACCACTTGGTCATGGTATATAATCCCTTTTCTATGCTATTGCAGTTTGCTAGTAATTTTTTAGGATTTTTTTCATCTATATTCATACAAATATATGGTATTGGAAAGTTTTTTTTATTACTGATTTAATCTCTTTGTTATAAGCCTATTCACATTTTGTTTTTTCTTGAGTCAGTTTTGCTAATTTGTGTATTTCTAGGGATTTGTCCATTTCATCTAGTTTGTTACAATTATTAAGTACAATTATTCCTTTCTTTTTCTTTTAACTTGAGGTTGGTAATAATTTCCCCACTTTCATTTCTGATTTTTGTTATTTGCATCTTCTTTTTTTCTTAAGTCAATCTGGCTGTAGGTTTGTCAATTTTGTGGATCTTTCCAAAGAACCAACTTTTGATTTCCTTGATACTGTTTTTCTGTTCTCTATTTTTAACTCTCCTCTAATTTTGACTTCCTTCCTTCTGATAGCTTTGGGCTTAGTTTGCTCTTTTTTTCCTAGTTCCTTATGGTATAATGTTAGATTGTTGATTTGAGATCTTTTTATTTTTTTAATTTAGTAACTATTTATTATTACTATTACTGACACTCTTAAACCAACCATTGCAGAAGTGTGCCATTAGTTTGTGGTTATGAGTGTATGCACAATTTGTGTGTGATACAATATATATATATATAAAACTTACCATTTTGTCCATTTTTTAAGTGTATAAAGTGGCATTAAGTATATTCATACTGTACAACCATCACCACTTTCCATCTCCAGAATTTTTCATCACCCCAATGGAAAGTCTATATCTATTAAAAATTCTCCATTCTGGGGATGCCTGAGTGGCTCAGTTGGTTAAGCATTTGCCTTCAGCTCAGGTCATGATCCTAGTGTCCTGGGATCACGTCCCACATCAGGCTCCTTGCTCAGCGGAGAGCCTACTTCTCCCTCTGCCTGCTGCTACCCCCTGCTTGTGCTCTCTGACAAATAGATAAAATCTTTAAAAAAAATAAAAATAAAAAATAAAAACTCTCCATTCGTCCTTTCCTTGACCCCCATAACCACTATTCTACTTTCTGTCACTATGAATTTGTTTCCCGTACCTACACTATTTGTCCTTTCGTTTCCAACTTATTTCATTTAGTGTAATGTATTAAAGGTTCATTTATGCTGTAGCATATTATCAGATTTTCATTCCTTTTTAAGGATAATATTCTATTGCATGTGTACACATTTTGTTTATGCATTCACCCATCAAAGGACACCTGTATTACTCCCACCTTTTGGCAATTGTGAATAATGTTGCTGTGAACACTGGTATAAAAATATCTCTTTGGGTCCTTGCTTTCAATTCTTTTGGGTATCTACCTAGAAGTGGAATTGCTGGATCATACGGTAATCATATGTCTAATTTTTTGAGGAACTACCATACTGTCTCCAACAGTGGTTGCACCATTTTACATTCCCACCAGCTATGCGCAAGGGTTCCAATTCTACATCCTTATTGACACTCATTATTTTCCTTCCTTGGTAACAGCCATTATAATGGGCATGAAGTGATATCAGTTTACACTTTCTTAATGATTAGTGCTGTGGAGAATCTTTTGATACACTTATTGGCTATTGTGTATATCTTTTTTAAGAGAAATTTCTCATGTTCTTTTCCCATTTTTTAATAAGGTTGTTTGATTTTTGGTTGCTGAGTTGTAGATCCTTTATTCTAGACACCAGATCCTTATAAACCATATAATTTGCAAATATTTTCTCCATTCTATAGGTTGCCTTTTCATTCTGTGGATAGTGTCCTTTGATTCACAAATGTTTTTAATTTGGATGAAGTTCATTTTATCTGTTTTTTCTTTTGTTGTCTGTGCTTCTGGTGCCATATCCAAGAAATCATTTCCAAATCCAATGTCATGAAGCTTTTCCCCTATGTTTTCTTCTAAGTTTTATACTAAGTAAACCCAAAGGAAAGGCTGAAGAATCAATTATAAATAGTATAAGTTAGATGAAGACTTGAAAAGCACATTAAATCAATACTCCAAGAATGTAGAGAAATTTATTGCCATTTCAAAGTTTAACTCAGATGAATCAGACAAGTAATTCATTAGCTTGACATTAAAATATGTTTTTTCACCAGATTTGTCTTTAGATTTCTTTTTTAATAGGCAATTCTGCACCTAATATAGTGTAATTTGGTATAAATATATTGTGGATATTTTAAAAGGCTTATAAAAGGGTGTTTTATGATGGTCCATCATAAATAAACAATAATATATATTAATATAAATTAATAATGGATTGCATTTTGAGTTTGTACAATGTTCTACAAGGATCCTTCCTCCATTTTATATCAAATTGGATATTCCTATTGTGTTGCATTTGTCAAAATGAGCTCAGTAAAATCTGTTTCTTTTATATATGTCAAGTTGCATCCATTCGAACTATGGAATTCCCCACACAAAACCAACATGAGAATATGTTTTGCTGAAACACTTGATAATGTGGCTATAAAATATTTTTAATTTTCCTAACATAGAGCATTTAGTTTTAAAATATTAGTCCCTTCACCCATAGTATTTCCATAAACCGCCTTTGTAGTCCAAAATAAATCACCAAAAACGGAATGGACACTCCCTCCACCCATCGCCCTGCCAGCTATTATTCCTTTAGAGTGGGGGCCAGAAAAATTTTCCTGTAAAGGGCCAGATAGGATATTTTAAGTTTTGCGGGCCATACAAGCCCAGTTGCAGCTATATTCAGTTCTGCTGTAGGGCCAAACCCAAACCCAACAACCATAGACAACAGTAAATGAACGGCTGTAGCTGCATATGACCCACCCTGCGTTAGAGTATCCCAATTAAATCTGCTCACGCTAAACACACAGCAAGGTATAACTTAGGGCCTAAAATAAAGGTAGGATCTTTTTCTTTCAGAGTCCTTTAGGAAAAGCATCATGTATGCCTGGAAAGTATCATCTACTTTAAACATATCTACATGGTTTCATTCTTTTCTTACCCTGAGGTATTTATTAAGAAAGGGTAATCTGTGGTCCAGTACATGAAACATTGCTGGGGATATATATCACTTAAATAGAAAGTGACATTCTACCATCGTAAGAACTCCAGCTCCCAAAAAATAATGACTCTTGGGTAAGAAGCAAGGGCCTGTAGCATGCCGCCAACATACTAAATGTTAAAGGACAATAAGTTCTCCCTGGCAGTGATTGCAGCAATTGAAAGTTATATTTTCATATCTAGTATAAGGATGAAATCGTCCAATATTTTTCTTTGTAGCAAGTAAGGCAGCTGGTGAAGACTCAGAAAATGGATTACCAGGTGAGCTTTCTGTACAGGTAACTGGATCCAAAATGCGTAGAACCTAAGGAAAATAAGAAGTAATGTCAGATGTATGCCTTAGGGACTCTAAAAGCCCTTGGTTTTATTGATGTAAAACTACCTATAAAGCCCCATTTCATTAATATATAACTACCATAAAAAATAACATCTCATGAATTTGATTGGTTAGAGAACTTATCCCTTTTCCAAAAAGCTCTAAATTTAACAATGACTAGTTATTATGTTACCTAGGTTACCTACTTTTCAAAAATGATGAAATTAATGTTCTTTCATGGATATTGGTGAAAAAGCATGAAAACACAGAAAAAAATATGGTTATATCAGTTCTACCTTAAGTGATGTCAATTTTTATCCTTAACCAAAAAGCACCTACCACCTCCCCTCTGTGGATCTTTCATTCAACTGCCTGGAATCAGGATCCTGCATTCTTTTAATAAAATCCTATTTCAAAGTTTTTAATTGATTGTAAAATTCTTCTGCTCTGACTTGTTCTGCTGTTCCCCTGACTGAGACCCACAACAGGAGGAACTGTTGGGTTGAATAAAATGCTCCAATTAAGGGCAAAGATAACATGCTTGTTCAAAGCTCTGTTTCTTATGTTTATATTCTCTCAAGGATCATCCCATGATGAGGGCGGGTTATGGTGCAAATGAGGTAGGCACTACGGTTGGAAAGGAACTGTGAAAAGCAGTGGGGGAAAGAACTTTCTTTTTTTTTTTATGTAAGCCTATGTCTTACGTAAGGAGCTTTCAGATATGGTTGGATATGCCTGTTTCTCTCACTCTCATGTTGTCCAGCAGTGTTTTTTCCTTCTAAGTTACTACCATACCCAAAGAGTTATAGCTAATTTAAGAACATCCTAGCACTATTTAAGAGCCAGCATTCTATTTTAGGACTTCTGTTTTGCAAATATATTGTGGTTTTTTCCATTGAATTTTTGAGATCTATTTTTTATAAAATTCGGTTGGGTGCTCGAGGGTATGGAAATACTCTCTATATGCTAGTACATTCTATGTCTGTAGAGAGAGAAACAAAATACCGAAGGAGTACAGTGGAAGGAGACGGAGATACCGGTACAGATAGGTTTCTAGATTTTAGCCTGGAGGTAATGGGGAAGGATTTAAGCAGGGTACCTTTCAGAGAAATCATGCTGTACACACTTGGAAGATAGGGGAAAAGGCAGGCATTAAAAGTAGACGAGGGAAGAACAGAGAAAGGGAGTTTACTGCAGTAATCTAGCTAAGAAATGAAACCTTGAAGCAATGGGGCTGAAAGGCTCAAGAGACCCTAAGAAAGTAGGACTGTCAGTTATGTTCACTAAGAGAATGTGGTGGATAAAGGATTAGGAAAAGGGGATCTAGACCAAGCCCTGAGGATACCCAATATTGCACAGTAAAACAGAATGGTCAGAAAAAAGAGAAAAGCCAGGAGGGTGTGCAGTGATGGAAGCCAAGAGAAAGGAGTGTTTCAAGAAAGGTGGGGCAGTCAATTACACCACATGCTACTGGCAGCAACTGAGGAGGCAAGGACAGTTTCCCAACAAGGAGAACAGAAAGGATAAAGACAAGGAGCTTAGTTTTGGGTACCGATTCATTATGTAAATAGCTGAGCACCCACTATGTGTAAAGGATTACTATGCCAGACCTTGAGGAAACATAAGATACAGTCCTCACCCTTAAGGGGCTTACAGTTTGCAGGGGAGAGGGAGAATCAAACAACTGCAATTTAACATGATAAAGAGCTACAATAGATAAATGCACAAAACACAATGGAAACCTCGGGAAATGACCGTCTAAGTTTGCCAGTGAGATTCAGGGAGGGTTGATTCTTAAAGGCAGAGAGGTGCTGGGAGGGCAGTCTGGGCAGAAGTAAGTATGAACAGGGATGCCTGGGTGGCTCAGTCGTTAAGCGTCTGCCTTCGGCTCAGGTCATGATCCCAGGGTCCTCGGATCGAGCCCCGCATCGGGCTCCCTGCTCCACGGGAAGCTTGCTTCTCCCTCTCCCACTCCCCCTGCTTGTGTTCCTTCTCTCACTGTGTCTCTCTCTGTCAAATAAATAAATAAAATCTTTAAAAAAAAAAAAAGTAAGTATGAACAGAGGCTGGAGATACAGTGGCACGTCTGTGCAGTGAAAAGTGGTTAGCGCTGCTGGGATTTGAAGAGCAGGGGGTGGGGACACCTGGCTAATAACCTTGGGAAGAGAAGATGGAATAAAGATTTTAAAGCTTTCTATTCAATATGAAAGAATTGAGATTCCATAATGAGGGAGACTGGGATCTGTCTGAACAGGAGTACCAACACAGGTGGATTGACTTTTTCCTCTTTTTTTGGACTGGCATTTTAAAAATAACTGTCTGGCAACAGAGGATGGTCTGGAGGTAGGTAAAAAGCAAGGGGTCAAGGGACGCCTGGGTGGCTCAGATGGTTAAGCATCTGCCTCAGGTCGTGATCCCAGGCTCCTGGGATCGAGCCCCGCATCGGGCTCCCTGCTCCGCAGGAAGCCTGCTTCTCCCTCTGCTTCTCTCTCTCTCTCCCTCTGTCTTTCATGAATAAATAAAATCTTTAAAAAAAAGAAAAAAAGCAAGGGGTCAATACTGGTGAAGAGGCTACTGCTGCAATAATTAAGGCTGGAGGGTAAGGTGTGTGAACTTAGAAGAGGGTAAATTTACCCTCTTTTACAAATCCTACTAGGATTTGTAAAAATCCTATTTTTTACAGGATTTGTAAAACCAACAGGATTATGGGGTGGAAGAAAATAAAATAAAAAGGGTATCTACCATTTATTGAGAAATTACTATATATTAGAATCTGCTATGAGCTTTATATGCATTAATTTTATGAAATTCTCAAAACATCTATATAGTGGTATAGTTCACTAAGATAGGGAGTAGAAGAGAAGAAGTGGGTTTCTTTCTTCTTTTTGAGGGGAGGGGAAATATAGATGTAAAAGCAAGGAGAAGAGAGGTTATTTTATTTTCAGCTGTCTGAGATGTGCATATGGAGATGTCACGCTGGATATGTCTCTTGAACCCAGAAAAAAATGTCTCCGTTGAAGTCCCAAGCATAAAGCTATGGGACTAGGGTAGTCCCTAGAGAATGGAGGAAGTCTGTTACGAGAGGAAAGGCTCAAGAGTGGGCCTGGGAGGAGGATGCCTCACCCTCTGCCAAATTCTGAAAAAGTGGTCAGAGAAGCAGTGAGTAGCCGGCCATGTAGTGTTGCAGGAACTCAGGGAGTCTGAAAAGCATGGGGAGCAGATTCCTATGGAACAAGAACACTTAAAGGAGGAAACAAGGTGATGAAGAAGTTCTGAGAGGGAGTAGGAGAGGGCCAAGAAAGAGTAAGGTCATAGAAGTCAAGGGGATATCAGGGAAGGAGTGCTGATACATTCTGAGAACAGTGGAGCTGGAAGGCCACTGGGTAAGTGACGGCAGGACCTGAGGAACGGATGGTATGGGAGTACATACAAGTGTGCACTGTCTGTCCAAGGTTCTCACCTATAAAGGTGATAAGGCCTTATCAGAGAACTTAGGATAGAGGGAAGATTTTTCTTTTTTAGATGGAAGACACCTGGGCGTGTTATAAGCCAAACAAGAAAGAGCTGACAGACAGAAGGGATGCTCTGGGGAGGCCTGCTGAGCCTGGAGGGGAGCGGAGCCTCGGAGAGGACAGACAATCTTCCAGTGAGAGAAATGTATATAAGACTGGGTGCCACACAGGCAGGCTTCTAGATATCAAGTGGAACTTCGAAGAAATTTTCTGCCCCTGCCTTCTTTTTCTGTGAACTAGGAACGAAAGTCATCTGCTGAATGTGAGGTCACAGTTTGACAAGTACAGAAACAAAGAAGGCAAGCAGCTGAACTGACAGGACTGAAGTGTGCAGGGTACCTGAGAGAAGGATGATACAGGAAAAAGACACCTAAGAATGAAATCTAGGCAAGCTATGGCAGGAAAAGAAGCCAGGAGAGTGAGCTGCTCAGATAAAAAAAAAAATGTAGGGATCAAGGAAATAAAAATTATGTGATCACAGGGGTAATCAGAATAAAGAATCGGGGCTGGAAAAAAAGTTGAGAGCACAGATCATGGAGAGAGGTGTTGAGTTGATTTTAAAAGTGAAACAGTTCTGGTTAATGACAAAGCCTAAGATAGGGAGATAGGAGTCAGACACTGAAATGTATGGAGGTGACCTTGGCTGTGCTGGCAGAACTGGGAGACCACAGCATTTGACAGCTCATCGGCATGAACCCTGAATTCACCCAGGACTGTAGGTACCGGGGGTATGCTATTTGATTCTGCAGCATTTGGCACATTCATATCTATATATGGGTATTAACAAATAATTTCTGATGTCAGAAGTAATCCATTATCTACTCATGAAGGTTGAATTAAAAATTCTACACTAATTTTCATATCACAATGAACTCAAGGACAAGATTATCACTGATTCAGTAGCTAAAAGACAGGCCCTTTCAAAACAACTAATTTGCTCCTTAAAGATAGAGTAAAAAATGTTTCAGGAATTAAAGCACAGAGGAGGAAACAATTTTCTCCAAGATCACAAGCTCATTAGCATGAGAATCAGGTTTAGATCCCGTAATTCCTAACTCCTAATGCCAAGCACTTTAGCATTATAACATACCACCTTTCAGTAAGAGGACAGTCTTAGAAGTTCCACAATCCACAAAAGAGAAATATTTTACCGTTTCAGCCATTTTTTCTGCTGGGGTGCTGTAGAATTCAACCGTTGATGGAATCTTTTTTTGACCGTTAGTGGCAACATTTCCCAGAAGATGAGCATTTACAGCTTTTGCCAACTTGTGATTTGTTAATGCTAGTTCTGCTGTGGTGTGAGGCTGTGTACTAGGGTAGTAAGTTTGCTCTCTTCCCCACTGCAAGGACACTAGGAGCTCCTCCAATAATCTGCACAGAACACACAGGAACACTGAATATTAATAAGAGGATAAAACATGAAAATCAAGAATACTCAATAAATGAGAAACCTGAAATTCCTCTCAAATCACATAGTATCTTTTTCTTTTTATCACATCAGACGGGTAATGTGCCGAGGTCATAACAAGGTTTGAGGGAGGTACATGACACAACGGCGTGAACACCCAATCCTCATGCTTATGAACTACAAAAGGATCTACATAGTATCTTTCTCCTATATCTTTTTTTCAGAGTTCAATAAATTGGGAATTCTGGTAAAATAAGACTATAGAAAGCATTTATATATTTATCAGGTAATTATCTGGAAGTCATTCAACAAACAGTACTTCCGACTGAGCCACCCAGGTGCCCCAAACAGTATTTTCAGTTCTCATATTTTAGTACAGGTAAAATATACTAATATACTCATCTAGTAGTAATAGGACTATTGATCTGACTTGTGTATCTATTATTAATGGATTTTTGAATGATAAACCAACTTAAAATCCTAGGATAAAATGTATATGGCCATGATGTATAAGGATATATATATCTTTTTATATATTGTTGGATTAGGACTTTTGCATCTATGTTCATTGGAAATACCGGTCTGTAGCTTTCTTGTAATATCTCTGTCTGGTTTTGGTATCAAGATAATGCTGCCTCGTAAAGTCAGTTGGAAATTATTTTCTTCTCCTGTTTTCTAGAAGAGTTTTTGTAAATTTGGCTTTATTTCTTCCCTAGTTGTTTGCTAGTATCCTTCAGTAAATCCATTTACGCCTGGAGTTTTCTTTATTGAAAGGATTTTATTTTTTTCTAAATTTTATTTTATTAGGTTATGTTAGTCACCATACAATACATCATTAGTTTTTGATGTAGTGTTCCATGATTGTTTGCATCTAACACCCAGTGCTCCATGCAATACGTGCCCTCCTTAATACCCATCACCGGGCTAACCCATCCCCCCACCCATCTCCCTTCTAAAACCCTCAGTTTGTTTCTCGGAGTCCATAGTCTCTCATGGTTCGTCTTTCCCTCCGATTTCCCCTCCTTCATTTTTCCGTTCCTTCTCCTAATGTCCTCCATGTTATTCGTTATGTTCCACAAATAAGTGAAACCATATGATAATTGACTTTCTCTGTTTGACTTATTTCACTTAACATAATCTCCTCCAGTCCCATCCACGTTGATGTAAAAGTTGGGTATCCATCCCTTCTGATGGCTGAGTCATATTCCATTGTATATATGGACCACATCTTTATCCATTCATCTGCTGAAGGGCATCTCGGCTCTTTCCACAGTTTGGCTATTGTGGACACTGCTGCTCTGAACACTGGGGTGCTTATGGCCTTTCTTTTCACTATATCTGTGTCTTTGGGGTAAATTCCAAGTAGTGCAATTGCTGGGTCATAGGGTAGCTCTATTTTTAATTTTTTGAGGAAACTCCACACTGTTTTCCAAAATGGCTGTACCAACTTGCACTCCCACCAACAGTGTGAGAGGGTTGCCCTTTCTCCACAACCTCTCCAACATTTGTTGTTTCTTGCCTTGTCAATTTTTGCCATTCTAACTGATGTAAGGTGGTATTTCAATGTGGTTTTGATTTCAATTTCCATGGTGGCTACTGATGAACATTTTTTCATGTGTCTGTTAGCCATTTGTATGTCTTCTTTGGAGAAGTGTCTGTTCATGTCTTCTGCCCATTTTTTGACTTGATTATTTGTTTTTTGGGCATTGAGTTTGAGAAGTTCTTTATAGATCTTGGAAATCAGCGCTTTGTCTGTAGTGTCATTTGCAAATATCTTCTCCCATTCTGTGGGTTGAACAGTTTTTAACTAAAAATTCAATTGCTTTAATAGGTCAGGCTATTTAGGCTCTTTGTCTTGAGTACCCTTTGGTAGTTTAGTGTCTTTTAAGCACTCTGCCCATTTCATTTAAGTTGTTGAATTTACTGGCACAGAGTTGTTCATAATATCCCCTTATCATCTTTTTATGTCTATAGAGTCTAGGTGAAATACCCCCTTCCTCATTCCTGATACTGGTAATGTGGGGCTGTTTTTTTTTTTTTCCTGATCATGCTGCCTAAGGTTTCTTAAATTTATCTCTTCAAAGAACCAGCATTTGGCTTTCTAGTTCATTTATTTCTGCTCCCATTCTTTGGTCTGCTTAATTTGCTCTTTGTGTTTCTTAAAGATGAAGCTTACATTACCGACAAGACCTTTCTTTTCTACTATGAGCATTTAAAGAAGCTATAAATTTCCCTCTAAACACTGCTTTAGTTGCCTCCCACAAAATCTGATATTTTGATATAGAGTTTACCCTTGAACAACATGGGTTTGAACTATGTGGGTCCACCTAAAGGCCGATTTTTTTCGATAAATACAGAATAGTGCTGTAGATGTATTTTCTCTTCCTTATGATTTTAGTTTATTTTTCTCTTATGATTTTAGTAACAATTTTTCTCTAGCTTACTTTATTGTAAGAACATACTATATAATATGTAGAACATATAAAACATGTGTTAACTATTTATATTATTGGTAAGACTTCTGATCAAGAGTAGGCTGTAAGTAGGTGTGTTTTGGGGGTAGTCAGAAGTTATACAAGAATTTTCAACTGCATGGAGGGTCAGCCTCCCCAGCCCCTGTGTTGGTCAAGGGTCATCTGTAATATGTTTTTATTCTTATAATTTCCCGTGATTTCTTCAACTCTTACTGATTTGATTTGTAATAAATCAATTATAGGCCTTGACTTATGATGGCTTGATGAATGACTTCTTGACTAATGATGGTGTGAAAGTGATTAACATTGAATAAAAACTGTACTTTGAATTTTGAATTTTTATCTATTTCTGGTCTAGCAATATGCAGTACCATATTTCTCATGTTGCTGGGCAGTGGGAGAGAGCCACAGCTCCTAGCAAGCTACCTGATCATGAGGGTAAACAACCGATACAACAGTTTTGTACCTTTACAACCATTCTGTTTTTCACTTCCAGTGCAGTGTTCAATTACTGAGATATTCAACACTCTATGATAGAATAGGCTTTGTATGAGATGATTTTGCCCAAGTACAGGCTAATGTAAGGAGCATATTTAAGGTAGGCTAGTCTAAGCCATGATGTTCAGTAGGTTAGGTATATTGAATTAATTTTTGACTTATGATATTTTCAACTTGCAATGAGTTTATTGGGATGCCACCCCATTATAAGTCAAGGAAGATCTGTGTATAGAAGTACAAATTGATGTTCTCCCTTAAGAGAAGTTCTGGAGCACATGAAAGTAAACTCTAATACTGTAGAATGGTCCTTAAAGATCTCCTTCCAAAGGAAAGATAGGTATACTTTTTGGCTTTTACCAAAAATTATACAAAACTGCTATAACTATAACCAAAAACTGCTTTTAAACCCAGAGATTTCTTCTATTATAGCTATAATTATTTCTCTCTCAATTAAGAATGTAAGAAGCATGTAGTCTTATTTTTTTAGTCTTCTTCCCTCTCTGGGAATCTATTTTTAAAATGCTACTTGAAGAATATGCTCAATAAAAGTTATTAAATGTAGAAACACTAAAGAACTATCACAGTAACAAAAACTGCAAAAGAAAGAAGGGGTCAGAATGTAAACAAATGCCATACTTCTGGGTAGCTATCATTTCCTGACGAAACTGTTCCCGTTCACACAGGAGATCTTGAATAGCACTCTGTGCATCGCGGTTTTGACGCTGCAATCCTGCTCTGGAACTGGTTAACTCATCTGCCATCACCCTGGAAAAGATGAAAAAATCACATATACATTCTCTGACAATAACATACTGTAAAGAAGTTAGTATACTTTATTTTCATTTTCAAAAGCTTACGAAGAAGACTGAACAGTCAAGTTACTTCTCCATTTTTAAATCTTCACTAAAAAGCACTTAAAATGTTTATGATCTTAGAACTCGTTGAGGGGATTTAAAAAATATTTGTTTAGAAAATGACAAAGAAAAAGTTATTTAACTTTCCTATACAGTGACTTTTGGAATGTACCTCAATCTTACTCTAGGTTGACCAAATTTTGAAAAAATTAACATCGATTAAATGTTTTTATTTTTTAATTTTTAATTTTTTAAAAAATTTATTGTTAGTCACCATACAGTAGTACATCATTAGTTTTTGATGTAGTGTTCCATGATTCATTGTCTGCATATAACACCCAGTGCTCCATTCAATACGTGCCCTCCTTAATACCCATCACCAGGCTAACCCATCCCTCCACCCCCCTCCCCTCGAGAACCCCCAGTTTGTTTCTCAGAGTCCATAGTCTCTCATGGTTCGTCTCCCACTCTGAGTCCCCCCCTTTCATTTTCCCCTTCCTTCTCCTAATGTCCTCCATGCTATTCCTTATGGTCCACAAGTAAGTGAAACCACATGATAATTGACATTCTCTGCTTGACTTATTTCACTTAGCATAATCTCCAGTCCCACCCATGTTGATGTAAAAGTTGGGTGTTCATCCTTTCTGATGGCTGAGTAATATTCCATTGTATGTATGGACCACATCTTCTTTATCCATTTGTCTGTTGAAGGGCATCTCAGCTCTTTCCAGTTTGGCTATTGTGGACACTTCTGCTATGAACACTGGGGTGCTTATGGCCCTCTTTTCACTACATCTGTATCTTTGGGGTAAATTCCAAGTAGTGCAATTGCTGGGTCATAGGGTAGCTCTATTGTTAATTTTTTGAGGCACCTCCACACTGTTTTCCAAAGTGGCTGTACCAACTTGCACTCCCACCAACGGTGTAAGAGGGCTGCCCTTTCTCCACAACCTCTCCAACATTTGTTGTTTCTTGCCTTGTCAATTTTTGCCATTCTAACTGGTGTAAGGTGGTATTTCAATGTGGTTTTGATTTTAATTTCCCTGATGGCTAATGATGATGAACATTTTTTCATGTGTCTGTTAGCCATTTGTATGTTTTCTTTGAAGAAGTGTCTGTTCATGTCTTCTGCCCATTTTTTGACTTGACTTTGTTTTTTGGGTGTTGAATTTGAGAAGTTCTTTATAGATCTTGGATATCAGCGCTTTGTCTGTAGTGTCATTTGCAAAAATCTTCTCCCATTCCGTGAGCTGCCTCTTTGTTTTGTTGACTGTTTCCTTTGCTGTGCAGAAGCTTTTTATCTTGATGAAGTCCCAAAAGTTCATTTTTGCTTTTGTTTCCCTTGCCTTTGGGGACGTGTCTTGAAAGAAGTTGCTGTGGCCGATGTCGAAGAGGTTACTGTCTATGTTCTCCTCCAGGATTTGGATGGATTTCTGTCTCATATTGAGGTCTTTCATCCATTTTGAGTTTATCTTTATGTATGGTGTAAGAGAATGGTTGAGTTTCATTCTTCTGTATATAGCTGTCCAATTTTCCCAGCACCACTTATTGAAGAGACAGTCTTTTTTCCATTGCATATTCTTTCCTGCTTTGTCAAAGATTATTTGACCACTGAGTTGAGGGTCAATATCTGGGCTCTCTATTCTGTTCCATTGATCCATGTGTCTGTTTTTGTGCCAGTACCATGCTGTCTTGGTGATCACAGCTTTGTAATATAACTTGAAATCAGGCAACGTGATGCCCCCAGCTTTGTTTTTCTGTTTCAACATTTCCTTGGCAATTCAGGATCTTTTCTGATTCCATACAAATTTTAGGATTGTTTTTTCCAACACTTTGGAAAATGCCATTGGTATTTTGATCGGGATGGCATTGAAGGTATAGATTGCTCTGGGCAGCATTGACATTTTAACAATGTTTATTCTTCCGATCCATGAGCATGGGATGTTTTTCCATCTTTTTGTGTCTTCTTCAATTTCTTTCATGAGTGTTCAGTAGTTCCTAGAGTATAGATCCTTTACCTCTTTGGTTAGCTTTATTCCGAGGTATCTTATGGCTTTTGGTGCTATTGTAAATGAAATCGTCTCTCTAATTTCTCCTTCTACAGTTGCATTAGTGTATAAGAAAGCAACTGATTTCTGTGCATTGATTTTGTATCCTGCCACATTACTGAACTGCTGTATGAGTTCTAGTAATTTGGGGGTGGAGTCTTTTGGGTTTTCCACATAAAGTATCATGTCATCTGTGAAGAGAGTTTGACTTCTTCTTTGTCAATTTGAATACGTTTTATTTCCTTTTATTGTCTGATTGCTGTTGCTAGGACTTCTAGTACTATACTGAACAATAATGGCGAGAGTGGGAATCCTTGACGTGTTCCTGATCTTAAGAGAAAGGCTCTCAGCTATTCCCCATTGAGAATGATATTCGCTGTGGGTTTTTCATAGATGGATTTTAAGAACTTGGGGAATGTTTTGTCTATCCCTATACTCTGAAGAGTTTTAATGAGGAAAGGATGCTGCATTTTGTCAGATGCTTTTTATGCATCAATTGAGAGGACCATATGGTTCCTCTCTCCTCTTATTAATGTGTTCTATCACATTGACTGATTTGCGAATGTTGAACCACCCTTGCATCCTGGGGATAAATCCCATTTGGTCGTGGTGGATGATCCTTTTAATGTATTGTTGGATCCTATCAGCTAGTATGTTATTGAGGATTTGGAATCCATATTCATCGGGGATATCGGTCTGAAATTCTCCTTTTTTGATGGGGTCTTTGCCTGGTTAGGGGATCAAGGTAATGCTGGCCTCATAGAATGAGTCTGGAAGCTTTCCTTCTGTTTCTATTTTTTTTTGAAACAGCTTCAGGAGAATAGGTATTATTTCTTCTTTGAATGTTTGGTAGAATTCCCCAGGGCATCCATCAGGCCCTGGACTCTTGTTTTTTGGGAGGTTTTTGATCACGGCTTCAATCTCGTTACTGGTTATTGGTCTTTTCAGGTTGTCTATTTCTTCCTATTTCAGTCTTGGGAGTTTATAGGTTTCCAGGAAGGCATCCATTTCTTCTAGGTTGCTTAATTTACTGGCATATAGTTGTTGATAATAATTTCTAATAATTGTTTCTATTCCCTTGGTGTTAGTTGTGATCTCTCTCCTTTCATTCATAATTTTATTAATTTGGGTCTTTTCACTTTTCTTTTGGGTAAGTCTGGCCAGTGGTTTACTGATCTTATTAATTCTTTCAAAGAACCAGCTTCTAGTTTCATTTATCTGCTCTACTGTATTTCTGGTTTCTAATTCATTGATCTCTATTCTAATCTTAATTATTTCTCTTCTAGCGCATGGCTTAGGCATTTGTTGCTTTTTCTCCAGTTCTTTAAGGTGTAAAGTTAGTTGGTGAGTTCGGGATTTTTCTAATTTTTTGAGTGAGGGTTGGATGACTACATATTTCCCCCTTAGGACCGCCTTTGCAGTATCCCATAGGTTTTTGTTCTCATTGGTTTCCATGAATTGTTTAAGTTCTTCTTTGATTTCCTGTTTGACCCAAACATTCTTGAGCAGAGTGGTCTTTAGCTTCCAAGTGTTTGAATTTCTTCCAAAATTTTCTTGTGTTTGAGTTCCAGTTTTAAAGCATTATGGTCTGAGAATATGCATGGAATAATCTCAATCTTTTGGTATCGGTTGAGACCTGATTTGTGAACCAATATGTGGTCTATTCTAAAGAAAGTTCCAGGTGCGCTCAAGAAAAATGAGTATTCTGTTGTTTTAGGGTGGAATGTTCCATATGTATCTATGAGGTCCATCTGGTCCAGTGTGTCATTCAAAGCTCTTGTTTCTTTGTTGATTTTCTGCTTAGATGATCTGTCTATTGCTGTTGTGGAGTATTGAGGTCTCCTACAATTAATGTATTATTATCAATATGACTATTTTGGTTAACAGTTGGCTTATGTAGTTGGCTGCTCCGATGTTGGAGGCATAGATATTTACAATTGTTAGATCTTCTTGTTGGATAGACCCTTTAAGAATGATATAGTGTCCTTCTGTGTCTCTAACTACAGTCTTTAGCTTAAAATCTAATTTTTCTGATATAAGAATTGCTACCCCAGCTTTCTTTTGAGGTCTGTTGGCATGGAAGATGGATCTCCATCCCTTCACTTTCAGTCTGGATATATCTTTAGGTTCAAAATGAGTGTCTTGTAAACAGCATATGAATGGGTCCTGTCTTTTTATCCAATCTGCAACCCTGTGCCGTTTTATGGGAGCATTTAGGCTGTTCACGTTGAGAGTGATTACTGAAAGATATGTATTTATTGTCATCATGTTACCTATGAAGCCCCTGTTTCTATAGATTGTCTCTGTAAATTTTTGTTCTGTACCATTCTAGGGGTCTTTCTCCTTTTATAGACCCCCCCTTAATATTTCTTACAGGGCTGGCTTAGCGGTCACATATTCTTTCAGTTTCTGCCGGTCCTGGAAGGTCTTCTAATTAAATGTTTTTAAATACAGGAAATTTTAGAGGAAAACAAAAAAGAGTTGCTTTCTTATCACTCAGTTACCTTCTTGTCCTTTGAAAAATATTAAATAATACAGAAAGGCTTATATAAAAGGGAAACTAAGTCTTTCCTCCTGTCCAGCATCCCCATCCTTCCTGTATAAACCAATAAAATAACCAATCAAGTTTCTTATATATTTCTCTACAAAAAAAACATTTATGGATATGTCAACATAAAAGTACATGTTAAAAATAAACATATCCATTTTATTTACAAGAAAGGGATTATTTAATACAAAATTTTCTATGCCTCGTTTTTTTCAACTAATAATCTTGGTGTTTTTGTTGTTTTTTTTTTTTTTACATTAGCACATATAGAGCTATTTCTCCTTTTAAATAACAACAGCTTCATGTTTTCTTCTGTTTGGATATTCCAAAATTTATTTAACCTGTTCTCTATGAACAGAATTGAAGAAAAGTTTTAAAGTATTCTTATTCAGCTTAAAACTCTTAAAACTAAAATTAAAGTATTGGACCGTAATGATTACTGACCAAAGATTAAATCAGTTAAAATATCTTTAAAGTTGAGTTTAAATTTTATTGCCCTTAGACTCTTACTATCAGTATTGCTAAGGATGTTAAGAAAGTTACATATTGCAATAATCTGTATGACACTTGCATGATTTGCCTCTTAATGTGTTCAGTGAGCATGAACTTTCATTCTAAGTCAATAAACAGTACATTCATTTCTCCACATCCATCCTATAAAAGCACAACTAGAAAACAATTAAGGACTTTAAGAAAGTAATCAATTACTGGGAAGTATCACAGACAACAAGACATGAAGAAATACTTTCCTACAAATTTATTCATCACAATCAGTGATTCTTAAAGTACAGCCTGGAAATGCCTGGTGCTATGTAACAAATCTCTAGATCACTAAATTTAAATCAACAGTTACTAAGCTATGTGTGAAGCATGTGGCTAAGCACTGGAAATACAAAAATGGAACACCCAGACCCTGTTCTCCAGTCAGAGCTGGAAGGAGGGGGATAAAAAGACCCCAAATCACAATATAGAGCAGAGTTTCCCAACTACCACTGTACCCATGGGCCTAGGTGAGGGCTCTGGGGGTTTTACCTCTGTTGGAGAGTAGCCTCATCCAGTATGCCATACAAATAATTTTCTGTTTGTGCATGGACAGAAAAAGGTTGGGAAGCTCTCTTATATAGTTAATACAGTTAAAAGAGCTATGAGAACAGAGCACGGAAGAGAAACAATATTTGAGTTTTCCAGATAGAAAGTGGGGAAAATAGTGGTTTTTTTTTTTGTGATTTTATTTACTTTATTTATAAGAGGTCTGAGTTTAATTTTGTTTCCTAAACATTGTAGTAGGAGTGATTTCTATTATAGAGGATTAACTTAGAATTCTGGAATGAGGGAGAATCCTATGATACCACTTTTCCATTTAGGGAGACAGTGTGACTCTCCAGAGGAAGGACAATCCATACATACTTATAAATCTATGAAGTACTTTGACAATCGGAGTCAGAAATTCTCACACTACCATTTACTTCCTTGGGTTATGGTAAAAAATCTGATAGTGAAAAAGCTAGGAAATGAAATATTATTTAAAACAGAAAATACCTGCTTGCGAGGAATTTGCTCCGCCATACGTCACACTGTATAGACATACGTTCTAGCTGTTCAGAAAGTTGAGCTGTGTTTTGACCTAGGGCTTCATTTTCTAAAATAAGCTGATTTTTCTCACGGGCTAGACGTTCAAAATGATACTGAAGATCATCCCCAACAGAAGCCACTAGCAACTTTTTTAACTCTCGATTGACCTAGAAGAAAATATGACCATTACAACCAACTTAAAGTAATGTCAGTGGCTTTAATGTAGCAAAATGAAAAGAGAGAAACCGTGCTTCATGTATATGGACCTCCATTACTTAAAGTGTGTATCAAAAAGCAACATTAAATATTTAAGTTTCATAATCTATATAAACCATCTGTCTCTATGTCTACATATTTATATCTATAGTCCATGTGATTATAAACTGAGCCTCTTCTAGTAAGAGTACCAACCATTATTACAAAAGTTACAAACTGCTTCCAGTCAATACTTCAAGGCAAAAACTTAGAAAACCAAACCAATAAATTTTGCCAAAAAATATGACCGACAATGTTTTAATTTTTTTAGATCTTTTTCAGTATTTAAAAATTAATTTCTTTGTGCCACAGGATTTGATTTCTTTTTTCTTTTTTTTTAGAGGGAGAGAGAAAAAGACAGTATGAACAGGGAGGGGTAGAGGAGGAAGGAAAGAGAGAATCTTAAGCGGGTTCCACTGCCAGTGTGGAGCCCGACGTGGTGCTTGATCTCATGGCCCTGAGCTGGAAGGAGTCAATCAAGAGTCCCAGGCTTAACTGACTGAACCACCCACATACCCCTGTGCCATAGACGAACTTAAGCAAAGGAAGCAATTTAGCATATCTATAAGCATGTTCTTTGCTTTATCTAAAAAGTGAAAAATTAAAACATAAATGTCCAATAATAGGTATTGATATATGGTGTAGCAATAGAAGAACACTGTTGGTATTAAAAATGATATTGTAATAGAATATTCTGTGACATAGGAAAATATTAAAAAAGGCAAAAATGAACTCAATGTGTATAATTATGCATTTATAGCTAGACGGTATAATTATAGCTGGTACTATTTTCAATTTTTGTATTTTTTAAAATATTTACAAATACTCTTTTTGTAATTAGAAATTAGTTATTTAAAAAATATTAAAGATATATTTGGATAAGAACCACTAACTATAGTGTCACTTATAAAGACTAACATCCAGCAAAAAGATGAAGGGTCTAACGGAGAAACAAAGGGTGAGGAGTAAGGCAATGTTTACTAACATGTAAAGATGGAAGAAACACAGCCAAGCACTATAGATCATTTTCCATTTACAATGAAGATACCAATGCTTATCCCACCATTCCCTTTATCCCAAGTATTACGTATGCATAAGCAAAAATACTTGGAACTTATAGATCCTTAAAACAGGAATTGTTAACTAGGTAACTTCAAAGTCTAATAGGTCAGTCTTTGATCTGGAATTTTATAACTATGACTTCTTTTACACCTATAGGTGGTCTTGTCCAGAGTACCTCATACTTCCATCTTCAACTTTAGAGGACAAGTTCCCAACATATACTAGTTCTACTTGAGGTGCTGAGAGAGAAAGAGAAATTTAAGAGGAATCTTTTTAGAGAAATGACAAGCCGAAATAAATGACATTCCAAGAGGAAATACAGTTTGCTAACACATAGGCTTAGATGGTCCAGGTGTAAAGAGCAGTGCTCATTAAAGCTATTTGTTCTTACCTCTGTCTGTACTCTGAGCTGGTTTGAAAGACCTTCTTTGTCCTGTAGTAACCTCCTTTCAGAGTTCTTGAGCTTTTCCAATATATTCTTTACCTCTGATAGTTCCTTTCTGGGTTCTACAATTCCCTCTGACTGACCAAGGAGTTCTCCTCTATGATGTCCCAGAGACTTCACCTTTGCATTCTTGTTGGGGACATCATGAGTTATAGCAGCTTTGGGAACTAATATTCTTACGGCTTCAACTTCCACTGCTTTTTCAGTGAGAATCTTCCCAAGCTGAAGGACTCCTGGGCTCTCCCCTGGAACTGCTTTCTTCCGTGGATTCTGAAGGATGTGATGCTTTATGGGTTGGACTCCAGAGGTAACTTCAACAGATTTAGGCGGCTCCTCAGTTTCCATTCCATCTCCTGCTCCTCGGACTGGGGTTAGAGTAAGGGTGACTATGAAAGGGAAAGCAAAACATAAGCTACTTGCTAAAAACAAATGCCAAGGAAAATGCCAAGATAGACTTTATCCTACATTCAGAACTACTGGCACTAAAAAGAATACAAAAAATTCAGAGTAAAAGTTAATTTTCAAAACAATCAGATGTCAATAAAAGATGGAAAAAAAATCTTATAGGTTCAAACTTTCCTTAAGTAAATGGTTTCTCTCTTGGCAAAAAATGCAAGAGATTTGGAATCAAGGTATTTGGTTCTGACTTCTAAATCCTAGTATGACCCTGGCTAAACAATTAAACCGTCCACGAATCTCTACTTCATATTCTGTGAAATGGAGATAGTAACAACTGTGCTCCACGGTTGTGGTAGGAAAGGATGCAATAAGGTCAAGCACTTGGCACACCAGAGTGTGCCTTTTTAAGGTTCCTAAGCCCTTCTCTAACCTTTCCAGATTAGGCTGGGTTCCCTGTTCATGTGCACCTGCAACAGAGACTGCATTTCTTTTTTCTATCTATCAAAATGGTAAATGGACTTTTTTCCCCCAGTGTTACTAGTTATACAATGTCTATGCCTTCCTCTAGGATGTAAGTCCCATGAGGGTAGAGATGAGTAATGTGCCTTGCACCTAGCACTGTTTAGCTGATAAGACAATAAATGAATGATAACAAGGGGAGGGGCATAGGACGAGCATACATATCAATGGTTATGATGACAATCTTTGAGTGGTCACAGGCTGCAAACATGCAGCATGGTGCCTAATACTGAGCAGACATTGTTTGGGGTAGTGGGGACTTTTATGTTCAAGAAATTACTATCTAATTTAGGAGATAGGACATACATATAAAAAAATAACATGTATTATAGGGTAACAGATAATAAGAGTACAATATGTGATGCAAAATTTCTACCAGAATTTTATTTCTACAGAAATGTTAACTAAGAACAATCATGGACCAATCTTTAGTAAATTCATCACTATTATATATTTATATTTATACCTACTAAGGTAAAGACAGGAAACAGAATTCCTGGTTAAAAAGAAAATAAAGCCAAAGTATGTCCTTAGCCTCAATTACTGTTAGTTATCAGTACCATGTTCTGATCAATTAAATATCAATTTTTAATTATTAAATATTAATCATGTTTCACTGTAACCTATTACGTCAGGAGAACAATTTGCTAAGAGCAATAATAAGGCCTTATTAAAACTAAACCTTTCTTAAAAATTTCTGAAGTACAAAGCCATATGAAAAAAGAGACTATACAACATATAAACATTCTATCAAGCAAAGACTGTTGTCACCTTGATTCCTGAATTCTTGTCTTAGAAATGGAATTCTCCAGCAAAGAACCATAGGAAATGATAAGCTTGCCCAGGATGAGGTCTTTTCTAGCAAGGGAAATACCTAACAAGAAAACCTTCCTGGGGTTTATTTATTAGTTTTCTATTTTTTAATGAGCTTACTTTTCTTCTTTCTCACAAACTTTGTTATACAGATGCAGAAAATGCAGAGCAGAACAGATTATCTTCACACACAGTCACTCATGTATCCTCTGGTTTTTAACATATTATTAAAAGGTTATTAAGAAGAAAAAATTACCTATCTTCTCATCATTCTAAAATAGCTTTTCATTACTTCAAGTTTCTTCATTATTTTTATGTTTGTAATCATAATTAACTTTAGAAGCTTAATCTATTTTTCTATTTTGCTGCATTCTTCATATTTTTCATTTTATGACTATTATTTCTTCAGGTTAATATAACATTATTTATTTATTATTCTGTTGTTGGATATTTATACTTTCTCCAATTTTTCACTATAATAATGCTTTAGTGAATACTTTTGTGCCTACAGATTTTTCTCAACTTCTGGATTATTTCTTTTTAATAAATTCTCAAGAATGGAATTAATGTGCCAGGTGAAGATCTGTATTGTCAAACTGCCTCAAAAAACAACTCTAGCAATGTATCAATAGATCTATGCCTTATGTTCTTATTTAGTTTTATTTATTTTTTGTATGCTCAACACCGATTTCATATAATAATTAAGATTTTAATACACGAATATGTGTAAAGTGTTTAGAATGGTGTGTGGCACAGTAAGCACTAACCAAATGTTAGCTTCTACTGCTATTGTTATTATTCTTCAAAAAGGCCTAATAAAGTTTGGATCTTGATTAAAGGGAGAAAGCTTAAGTTATGTCATCAAATATAACTCTTTTATTTTCTTATGCTCAAGTCTTACAAAAGTACATCACTAGACTTGAGAACTATTTTTTCATTTAACAGATTTTGGGGGGGGATTTTTCTTACATATATAGCAAGCAGTGTACTGGGAATCTTGAGTTATGTTAAGAGAGGAGGTGGAAAGACATCAGGTATATAATGTGTTCTATTTTACAAAATATTTTCCATTAGAATAAAATATTTTGTCATTTCCATATTGAATGTTAACTTGGGACTTAGGACTAACTCCACCTTCAAAAAGATGAATAAAGAGGGTGCCTGGGTGGCTCAGTTGGTTAAGCGACTGCCTTCGGCTCAGGTCATGATCCTGGAGTCCCAGGATTGAGTCCCGCATCGGGCAGGGAGTCTGCCTCTCCCTCTGACCTTCTTCCCTCTCATGCTCTGTCTACCATTCTCTCTCTCAATAAATAAATAAAAACCTTTAAAAAAAAGTGAAATAAAGAGTTTGGTATTTCAGGTCATGCTATAGCACATCTGCACTTAGGAGGAGATCTTCCACTGAACTGTTGCAAGAATGAAGATCTGCTCCCATGTTCTTAAAATCTGCTTTTAAAAGTTTGTCTATCTAAAGCAAATTTAATTCTGTCACTAAGATATTCTGTCATTTAAGAAGTTATGCTGAATCATGAACTACAGATTAATTAAAAACAAAAAGACAAACTAGAGCTAGACCACTCAGGTCCACTGAAACTGAAGAAATAAGGAGGTGTGACACCCTGTGGTGATTAAACAGGATTTTTAGGCAAGTCACAACTTTTTTGAGTTGGAATTTGAGGTAATGGAGATTCAAGAACAAATCATGGAATAGTTACTGCTAAATTTAAAAGGCAAAGGAACATTAATGGGTATTTAAAAGAAATCTCTTTCAAACAAAATACGTCATAAAACGCCAGTGAAGAAATTCTATCAACTTGGTTCAGCCTCAATTTACTCTTAACTTTATGTAAACTGTTGTACTTACTCAAGCATTTATGAGTTCGAGAGTTGTACAACATGCCATGGCAGCTATTAACAACTCTGTAATAACTACGCTTCTAGCTAATGTGCACCAGCAAGGAGGCCAGTGGGAGTCAGGGCTTTCTATTTTCTTGTCTAGTAACTTGCATTTCATCATTTTGGTTTCCCTTATGACACACACAGAAACCTTTATTACATATGTGCTAAGCACAATCCAGGACACATTCAGGAGCAGTTATCGTCTCTCAGGTGGGAAGGCAATGATCCATGGTACCAGCTCCATAATTAGGAATGATGTGTAAGTAAAGCAAAACATCAGCCCCTCTTCCCCACTCTTTGAAGGGAACCAACAGAATGATTCTGCAATTATTCATCAACTTTTCTTCTACCTGTGATCAGTAATCAAAGAATGAAGTGTATCTCAAGTTTATGGATCATTCTTACTGCCTTCCCCAAAGATTATTGAAATGTAGGGAAAGAACAAATATTCTATAACAGGAGTTGGCAAACATTTTCCATAAAGGGTCAGATAAATATTTTAGGCTCTGTGGACCACAAGGCAAAATTGAGGATAAGATAGGTACTTATACAAAGAAGAAAAAAAAACAACTCATTTTCAAAGATGAAACTCAAACTATAATAAGAAATTGAGTCAAGTTTTTTTTTTTTTTGTAATATGGGTCTAATAACGAGAAACATAGAATTCTTTTTTATTTGGGATAACCCTTGGCTTAAGTGGGATTCAAGGTTAGTGTTCCCCATCACCAAACTGATTTGTAAATATTCTCAGGAGGCTGAGGGCCATAACTTACCAACCCTTGCTCTAGAATACTGAGGCAAAAAGAATAGGATTTTATAGTCTGTCATTAAAGAAACATTCCTCCTTTTTTTCATAAAACTGTAAATCTAAGAAGACAGATACGCTAGGTCCATAGGATGGTGCAGTAACAAGAACACTAGACTCTGGGTCAAAATACCTTAAATCCCTATTTGCCATACATTGTGACTTTGGGCAGATCACTTACTCATTACTCTCCTCTAATCCCTCAGTGCTTTCAGAACAATGCAAATATCAGAGTGTTTTAAAATAATCTGTTTTTCTCACAGACTGGACTGTTGGGAGCTCCACAGGGCAGCGTCTACCTCCTAATCTTTGTATTGTTGGCTTAATGAAATGGTGCTTGGCACAGAAAAGATGAGTAAGTGCTTTCTGAAGTTTATCAATGTTAATATGCTACTGAGATTTCATTTTAACATCCACTAACTCATTTAAAAACTGCTTACCTTTTTCTCCCTCTACACCAAAGCATTAATTCCTAACTCAGTTATAGTCTGACAAACTTTTCAGAATATACAAAGATTCAGCTATCAAACAGTCAAACAATTTAGGGATTGTCACTCAGTAATTTTAAATCAATATTTATTTATTTATTTATTAACATTTTATTTGAGATAGTAAGAGAGAGAGCACGAGCTGTGGGGTGGAGGAAGAGGGAGAAGCAGGCTCTCCACTGAGCAAGGAGCCCAATGCGGGGCTTGATCCCAGGACCCTGGGATCATGACCTGAGCTGGAGGCAGATGCTTAACCCACTGAGCCACCCAGTTGCCCCGAAATCAATATTCTTTTATTTGTCACCAATATCATTTAGTAAGATTAGTTACTATTAAATTAGAAAAATGTTAAAAGACAATGGACTTAAGAGTTAGGCCCACATTCACTGACATGGAATCTAAACATTCTTTTTGTCACAGGCTCTATGAATAAAGAGTTCCCTGGCCAAGTAAATGGGGGCAAGGCTGAGCACTACATCTCTCTGCCCCTTCACAGTGTGCATTAGTAGGCTAAAGGCTCTGGGAGGTCCTGTAGTATAATCTCTCCTTTAATCCAGAATTTCCCAGATTTATCTGCCCAGGGATTCCTTCTTCACCTAATACCTGTTATTCCACAGAATAAGTGTTGAAGTTAGGTTATTTTATGGAATTCTAAATATCTGAATGTCTCAGACTTTCCTACTTGGTTTACTTTCACTAAACGGTCTGACTTTAATACCCGTAATTTTAATCTTGCTCTCAAGAAAGTTTTGGATTCAAATTCTTATTTTTGAATTGTTTCTCTTTATTGCACGTTTCCCATTCAAATGAAGTCCTAGCAGCAACTATGCATCATTCCTCTCATGATGACAGGCTTTTTTTTTTTTAAAGATTTTATTTTTATTTATTTGACAGAGAGAGATACAGCGAGGAGGGGAACACAAGCAGGGGAAGTGGGGAGAGGGAGAAGCAGGCTTCCTGCTGAGCAGGGAGCCCGATTCCAGGACCCTGGGATCATTACCTGGGCTGAAGGCAGACGCTTAACGACTGAGCCACCTAGGCACCCCTCATGATGACAGTTTTGCTCAAATGTCCACTAAGAGGAACTTCTGTTGCTATGAACCAATGTTGCTTTTCTTGTGAGGCAGTTATAGGAAGTGCAGACAACTGACAAATGTCAACCATGATCAGTACACCTATTTTTAGGCCATGCAATACAAGGAACTTTTGTTCACTAACAACCATTAAGTAGGAAGAGGACTAACAGCTGAATTATGTACCTTACCGTAAAATTAAGATGAAATGAAAGAATGTATGTATAACCCTAATCCTCACTACAAACAGGTAATAACAAATAAAAAAAATTTACTTTCACAGAGGCCTTGCAATAACTAACTTTTAATCACTAATGATAATATTGTATTTTGGTTTTGTTTTTGCCAAGCACCATGCTAATGACTTTCACCTTAGTTACCATTTAATTGCTCTATTTCTCATAAACCCCCAGTTTATTATACTTTCATTATCCTCTCTGGTTTGCTTATTTGCATACTATAAAAATTTTCTGGTGACTCTGAAATGCTGTTCACACACAGCTGAATAAATTCAATTAAATATTTATTGGCATGATCTTCTCTTTCTTGCTTCCTAAACAGATTTAAATCCATTCCCCCCTTTTTAAAAGATTTTATTTACTTATTTGAGAGAGAGCGAGCGAGCTCAAGCAGGGGGAGAAGGGCAGACAGAGGGAGAAGCAGACTCCCCACTGAGCAGGGAGCCAATGCAGGGCTTGGGTTCCATCCCAGGGTCCTGGGATCATGACCCTGGCTGAAGGCAGACGCTTAATGGACTGAGCCACCCAGGTGCCCTGATTTAAATCCTTCTTAAAGAGTTTGCTGTTGGAGGTCTATTTGCTGCAAATCTGGCTTCTGGAAAGTAGTTTCCCATCTCTCACTGACAGCCCCAACCTCCAGAACTCACTCCACCCAAGTCAGGAGGCCCTGACTTCGGGATATGCTAATACGGTTACCAATGCCTATGTGAACATGGTCAGTAGGCTATAAGGGTCTGAAACACAAAGGAAGAGATCTGGGCTATAGACAGATTTGGATTTATTTAAAAGAAGAGGAGGATGAAAAACAGAAAATGTTGCTAGAGCAGTGGTGTCCAGAAGAACGTTCTGCAGTGATGGAAATGTTTTATATCTGCATTTTCTAATGCAATAGCTACTAGCGACATGTGACTAATAAGCACTAGAAATGTGGGTGGGTGACTGAGGAACTGAATTTTTTTTTTTAATGACTTTATATTTTTTAAAGATTTTATTTATTTGAGAGAGAGAGAATGAGAGAGAGCACGAGAGGGAAGAGGGTCAGAGGTAGAAGCAGACTCCCTCCTGAGCAGGGAGCCCGATGTGGGACTCAATCCTGGGACTCCAGGATCATGACCTGAGCCAAAGGCAGACACTTAACCAACTGAGCCACCCAGGCGCCCTGAGGAACTGAATTTTTAATTTTTAAAAATATTCATCTAAACTCAGCCACATGTGGCTACTGCACTGGACAGTGAAGGGCTGAAAACAAGAGTGGTATCATGGAAATCAAAGAAAAAAAGTACTTCAAAAGGCGGGAATGATCAACATATGAAATGTTATAGAGAGGACAAGCACAACAGGACTAAAAAGTAACTAGTTAGCAAGTTTTATGAGTTGAATTGTGTCCCCCTCCACAAATATTCCTATGTTAAAGTCCTAACCATCCATATTTCAGAATGTGACTTTATTTGGAAATAGGGTCATTACAGATGTAATTAGTTAGGATAAGATCATACTGGAGTAGGGTGGGCCCCTAATTCAATATGATTGATGTCCTTATAAAAAAGGAAGAATTTGGATACAGAGACACAAACACAGGGAGAATACCATGTAAACATAAAGGCAGAGATCAGGGTGATGTATCTACAAGCTAAGGAATACCAAAAACTGGGGCACCTGGGTGGCTCAGTCAGTTAAACGTCTGCCTTAGGCTCACATCATGATCCTGGAGTCCCAGGATCTGGATCCAGCCTCATGTCAGGCTTTCTGCTCAGCAGGGAATCTGCTTCTCCCTCTCCCTTTATTTCTCTTCTTCTGCTCCTCCCCACCTCTCCCCCCATGCTCACGTGCTCTCTGTGTCTCTCTCAAATAAATAAAATCTTAAAAAAAACCCAAAAAACCCCAGAATACCAAAAACTGCCAGCAAACCACCAGAAACTAGGAGAGAGGCCTGGAACAGATCCCTCTCTGTGAGGCTATAAATTTCAGTTGTTTAAGCTCCTCAGATTGTGGTGATTTGTTAAAGCAGCCCAAGCAAAACAACCCAACACCAAAAAGAAGTCTTTTATACCTCCTAGTTGCTTGTCCACTTACTTAAATTTTTTTTTTAAAAATCTGTTTATTGAAATCTTAATCTTCTAATGGAGAAAAACATAGCTGCAAAACTCTGCTTTTACACTAAATGTTTAACAGTAGCTTAACAGTAGTAATGACTATTATCCAAGGATGTTAATATTCGGTGTATATCTGAGTACAGAAATGTAAACACTGCATTACAAAACAAGCATGAAGAAATCTGAAACACAAATAGTTCCCAAGAGCTCTATGAGATTTAGTTACCTGGTTCAAACATGCCTTCGTCCTGTGGTCAGAAATTGCATGTTTTAAAAACAATTATCATCAAAAGAAGAACACTTACCTTTGGTTTCTAAATTTTCAAGAGTAGTCATTTTTTAACCAATGAAAATGCACCTCAAAACTTCTACCGAAAAACCTAAAAATGTATAAAGTGAAAGAATTAAAACAATACCATACAAAGTCCCTGTAATTTAGATGTTATAATATTCTACTTGTTTTTGCATTTAGTACACATGCATTTCAAAATGCAATTTCACAGGTGATATTGTTATGGCTAACAAATGTCTCAAAAAATTATGGGAGGTTTACTTTCAAATTTGTTTCACTGTTTTTACCAAGTATACTCTATCAGATATGTGTCCTAAGAAACTTCAGTGAAGTTAAGTAGGGGCTTTTGTATCACTGATAAGACAACAGGAATTTGAAAGGAATTAAGTTACTTTCTCAGGGGACATTAGCGATACTAATGTTTGATACTAATTTGCTCACTATGAGAGAGGAGCTTCCGTTTATATGTTTAAATATACGACAAAAATACTCATGATAACTTAATTTGCACTTTCTTGGGAATAAAAATTGAAATGGCATAACATATGTTTTCAGAAACGTATGCATGGCCTTACAGTAAAGACCAAGATTCACTGGAGAACACGAGAAGGAAGGTAGTGCTAGTGCAGTGATATGAGTATGAAAAATCGTACATTAGATGACAACTGGTTTCACCATAGAGTACTCGATCTAACTCGGCACAGGGTCTTCCATGACTACCCTGCTTCTACGCTGAAAACAGGTCTCCAGAGACCCTTTTGCAAGAGCAACGAGCCCTGCCACCGTGCTCCGACGCTGCGCAGCGCACAGCACGCGCACGGCGAGGGTCTGCCCGCAAGTACCAATCCCAGGGAGGAGAGGGTGTGCGGTGGCTAACAGTTGTGGAAGCCACAAGTCTGTCAACCTCTGCCATCCCGGTAAGCCGAATCCGAAGTTCCGTCCGCGTCTGAACAAGCTTTCCCAGAACAGAAGGCAACCTTCCCCTAAATCCAAAGCGTTTGAACACCAAACTCCAACCCAGACCTCCGTCCCTCTCACATCCTCCTCCGTTACACAAGCCCGTTCTTGTACTTACCGCCCAGGCTCCTTACTCTTCCGATTTCAGGGGGCTTCACTTGACAGACTGTAGGGCTTCGCGTCACGGGGTTAACTTCGCCCACTCCTCTTCATTACCAAGCTGACCCGCCCAGGCCTTCCTGACATCCAGCTGCTAGCTCACTATTAATCACATCCTGTTCTCAGGGTTTCGTTTCCGGAATAATTTTCCAAAAGAGAAAAGTAAATACACTCTGTGGTGTCTTAAAACTGAGTAACACAGCAAGTACGGTGTAAGGCTTCGCTAAGTGAAAAATGGACAAATGTCTACTTAAAAATAAAATATAGACTATTTGGAGCTCTAGCCGCCTATGCACTTAACTTCCGGGTCACCTATCAACCAAACCTATGTGGTGACGCTGGAAAGAGGAGGCAGTGTTCCGTCGCCGCAAGCGAAGCCATGGAGGGCCGGGTCTGTCCACGGGTGGGCGGAGCTTCAAGTGCTCCCAGCCACTAGGAACGAAGGGGCGGGGCGGTGGCGTTCCAGCACATCCGGTAGCAGGCGGGGCTCCGTTGCCGGAGTAACTGGGCGTCGTTGTAGAGGTGGTGTCTTCCTGTGGCAGAGGTACCTATTTCCCTGCGCCGAGATCCTGAGACTATGGTGAGTGCCCGGCGAGGCCAGAAGAAGGGCTTCGGCGTCCTGGTTCCGTAGCGTCCCAGGTCCTGGGGCGGAGGGACGCTCAGAGGCATCCCGGTTTCTTCCACCTTCTCCCCATTATGTTTCTCCCCTTTCCAGGGGCTGTTTCTGCAGTTTCCTTCCTCTCCCTATTTCTTGCAGCACCTTGAATTCCACTTTGGTACTGCTGAGACTTTAGAGTAATGTAACAAAGTGTAGGGGTAAACACTGGGTCTTATACCCTGAGGTGAGACGTCATTTCGAACAAACATTTTAAATGTTTGTGTTTTTCATCATTGCATTTTTTCAAGTTCTCAGCTTCACCTTAACGCGTTTAAGAGTATTGTGTTGTGTGTGTGACTGTCTCAACACTCACTCGAATCACCCTAGGTCTTGCAGTGGGTGCTCTCCTGAGCGGCAGAACACTGCTCCACACCCCGTCTGAGGGCCATGTGGTAAGAGCTGTATTTGCATCAGTTCTCTTCTAGCCAGTTGATTACCTTTATAGGTAGGTGCTTTATAACAGGAATGCCCCGACGATCTCTTGGGAGAGCTTCTGGAAAATTCACTTGCTTGAGCTTCACCCCCAGAAATTCTGAATCAGTAGGAGTGGGGCTTGACATTTGCATTTTTAAAAAGCCTGTAGGTGATTTTAATTCACTTACTTGTTTGAGAACACCGGGGTTCTAGTTAATTCACTTAACTGGCAAATCTTTTAACCATTTGTGAATACCGGACTGGGGGGTAGAAAGATGACTGTGGTCAGATGGGTATAGCTATGAATTTAGCAACAGAACCCCGCCCACCACCCCTTCTTTCTCCACTGCTCCACAGCAATCCTTTTCTTGACTCCATCTGCCCTGTGCCTTTCCTGAAGAGCTCTTTTCAAACTTTCCAAACCGTGCCCCTTCCTCTCGTTTTTCCTCCCTTCTAAGCAGATGCCAGAGTCTAACAGTCATTTTCTTCAACCTCAGGCCCCCAACCTACTCGTTAAAGTATATACTTTAACCCATCGTTTGGTTTTGTGTTTCTGGTATAATGAAAGTGGTGTTGAAGGCCAATCCACCTTTCCTCTAGATCTCATTTCCTCCTATCCATTGCAAGACTGTTTGCTTCTGCTTGTCTTTTTACTTTCCTGTGCTTTCAGCCTTTTTCTCCTTTTCCTGCTTCCCAGTGTTCTGGTCATACATATTGAGAAAATGAAATAAAGCACATCCTCCATGCTGTGTTTATCCAGTGATTGCCCAATCCTCCATCTCTTAGTAAACTGCTTGAAAGCACAGTATTTTCACCTGCTTCAACTGCTTCTTTCTCATCCTCAGTACTATGTTGTCTGGCTTCAATGAAGTTGCTCTTGTCTAAGTTTCTAATGGCTTTTTTGGTTCCAGTCCAGTAATTTCTTCTCAAAGTTTATTTTATTTAGCTTTTCTGCAACAGCTGAAGTTCATGAGCATTCATTCCCTACCCGCGCCACCCCCCCCAAAACTGGCCTTGCCTGCTTTTCAAATGCCTTTCTCTGTCTTTAATATTTTCAGTTCTTAGTCTATGCATTTTCCTGGGGTGATTTCATCCACACACATGAGTTTTACTAGTGCAGAAGCATTCATGTCTAAATTTCAGTTTTCATCTCACACCTGCTAGGGCTAACCTAGTTGCTTCCTGGACCCCTCTACCTGGTTACCCAAAGGCCTCTGAAATTTGCCATGACCAAAACAATCTGCTATCATTCCACCTGGTTTCTCTAATTCCATCAAGTTAACTAATGATATCACTATATTATAACCTATAATATAGCTTTAATATTATATAACTCTAATATTATAGTTATTATGTATTACAGTATATATAACAAACCAGAAACCAGAGTTATTCTCCATTCCTTTTCTATGCCTCCTATATTCAAGTGGTCACTAGGTCCTGTTTTAGTTTAAGCTCTGCTTATTTCTTGCCCAGACTGTTGCAGTATTTCTTGCCCGGACTTTTAACAGTGTGGTATGGCAGTTCTTCAATCCATTATTTTCTCTGCCACAAGAAGGAATTTTTTAAAAAGATTTTATTTATTTGAGAGAGAGCAAGCAAGCACAAGGGGGGGGGGCAGAGGGAGAGGGACAAGCAGACTTCTTCCCCGCTGAGCAGGGAGCCTGACCCTGGGATCATGACCTGAGCCAAAGGCAGACGCTTAACTGACTGAGTCACCCAGGCACCCCAGAACGAATTTTTTAAGACCCAAATCTTTGAGGTCACTCACCTCTTTAAAACTCTAGACTCTCCATACTCTACAGTGTAAAATTCACAGTACCTGGAATGGCAGACACGGCCCTCCATCATCTAGCACTCACCTATCTAGCTTCTTTCAGCTCCTGACACTCCTTTTAGCTGCTTGTCTTTCCCTGAACATTTTAAGCAACTTCAGACTGGTGGTATGAGTGTTCCCTCTACTTTGCACATGCTGTTCCTTCTACATGAGATACCCTTATCCCCTTGTTTGCTGGCCAAATTCCTTTTGATCCTTTCATACCCAGGTTAGGTGTCTCCTCTTCTGTGATGCCTTCTCTACTCAAAGACAGTTGACTTTTTTTTTTTTTTTTGGTCACAACTTTACATAGTACACATCTTCTTTACTTGCCACATTCAGTTGAAATTATTTATGAGTTTGTCGCTCTTACTGAACTGGGCTGGGAGAGGGCCTGATCTTTATTTTGTTCACTGCTATTGCTTACACCATATTAGGCCCTCAGATATTTGCTGAATGAAAAAGGAAGAAAATAAGAATGTGGTAAGTGCCCTGAGAGGTTACAGAGTACTTGGGGGATATTGGAGGATGGAATCCTCACTTTTTAGAGTCAGGCCATCATTAAGCAAATGGAATAGAATTTCCATAGTGACAATTCAATGGCCTGAACAGTGGCATAGGGAGATGGAAAGTGACATTTGTGGAATACTGGTTTTCTTTGTGCTTGTCTTACATTTTTGTTATTTAGACTTCCCAACCACACTAAGAGCAGTGAACTCCTCCCCCTACCCTCTGCCCTGGCTGGAGTTGTATGTGATGGCTCTTTCAAATTGGGTGGTCAGTGAAGACCCCTCTGAAGAACTGACTTCTGTCTTAAGACCTGAATGATGAAGTGCAGAGATCTGGGGGAAGTGTACCAGGCAACACTAACGACAGGATCAAAGGCCCTGAGGGAGCAAAGTGGTTGGCATATTTCAGGAAGGGATCTTGGGGTTTAATGTAAAAAATAATAGAAATTCGGTGGTGGGGCGGGGTAGGGGCAGCAGCAGTGGGGGAAATATGGCAGAGAACAACACGAAATGCAGTTAGAGTGGGAGGTGGAGGCCAGCGCCCATGTGTGTACTATAGCATGGTTTCTCAGCCTAGATTCTACCCCATTATGCAGTCATGAAATCAATTTGTTGTATGTAGCCAGCATTAAAAAAGATGACATAAAGCAAACACTATATTCATTGTATGTACTAAGGATAACTTTCATGAAACTTAAATTGTTGTGTCTTGTATGTACTGGGTTATAATATAAAATGCATTCCTTCCTGTCAGTCATGGTCCACAAAGTTCAAGATATAGTGTACTTTGAACAATGTATACTTTAAGAGGCAAATAGTTGATCTCAAGGCGCACAGATTTCTTATTCCTCGTTTGACCTAGTGAAAATCTTCCTGTGTGGCAGGAGAAGCTCTGAATTTAATGAGAGTCTAAAATTGACTAGAGCAGAATTTTCAAGTTTCTTTCTGCACCCAGATCTCTCTCCTGTGTCAGTTGCTGTCAGTCCTTTTTGAGAAAGAAGAGGCCTTTGGAAAGCCAGGGAGACATTGGTGTCCTTTCTCAGTGTTCAGTCTCACCTCTGGCATGTGTATTGTATCAGAGGCTGATGGTCTCTCTCTAAGCAGCCGAAGGTGGAATTTGTTTGCTCTGCTGGTGTGCCTTCCTGACCGCTGCAATTACATTATCTGGTCAGCTTCTGTCTGCATCTAGTTTGTTAACAGCTGTAGCTTCCAGCACCATAATTAGGTCCTGACTACAAATTCTAGACCTGCCTCTGTCTTGCGAAGCAGAGATAGGCAAATGTAGTTTAGTATATCTCACATATGTGTTGTTTAAGGTAAAGAATATGCTAGAGTCATCAATTTATTTACTTTTATGTGTAAAGAGAATAGAGGAGATAATCCCAAGATTCTTTTGACTACTAAAGAGAATGGAATGTTGTATATCTTCTAAAATAGAACATCGATTTGAACGCTGTTAACCAAGATGATCTGCTAGTATAATGTAAGGCCTTTAAAGATTATCTGCTATGTTCCCCAAGGATTAGACTAAACAAATGTCTCAAAGTTGTTGGTTTAAAAGAGACTTCAAAGAGTTTCATGATGGCTAAATATGAACAAGATTTTATTCCATGAAATGTTTTTCAGTTTCCAGCTTCATAAGTTTCTTTTAAATATGCTTACTGTTTTTATCTTTGGCATGCACTTCTTAACTCTCCAGGATTCCTTTTGTTACTTGAAGTGCTAACTTGGAAGGATGGCAACTCCAAAGCCCCAGGCAGGATTTCATTTGCTGGAACTGAATCAGAAAGTATAACGCCTAATTTAGGAAACCTGAAACCAAACAAACAGTTTTTCCCACTAAACGATTTTATTACAAATGCAGTTTGGAGCTGGTTATGTTCTTTTTAAATAGGAACCAGGAGTATTTGCAAAACTGAATAGCAATGGGTTAATATAATGCCCTAATTTTCCTTACGTGTAGCTCTTTTATCTTTTTCGGTCCTTTCCCTGCCTTTTAATTCTTCATCTTTTCTTTTTTTCCCAGCTTTATTGGGATGTAATTGACATATAGCATTGTATAAGTTTAAGGTGTATAATGTATTGATTTGATACACATATATTGCAAAATGATTACCACCTTAGCATTAATCCCTACCTGTATCACATCACGTAATTACCATTACTTTTTTTTTGATGAGAACATCTAAGATCTACTCTCTTAACAACTCCCAAGTATGTAATATGACATTGTTAACTATAATGACAGTGCTGTGCATTAGATTCCCCAGAACTTAGTCACTTCTAACTGGACATTTTTACCCTTTGACTGACATCTCCCCATTTTCCTTACCCCAGGCTCTGATAACCTCCATTCTATTCTCTGTTTCTTTGAGTTTGGCTTTTTTAGATTCTACATATAAGTGAAATTGTACAGTACTTGTCTTTGTCTGACTTAACTTCAGTTAGCATAATGACCTCAGAGTCCATCCCTGTTGTCACAAATGGCAGGATTTCCTTCTTTCTCATGGCTGAAAAATATTCCATTGTATATACACCACATTTTCCTGATGCATTCATCCACTGATGGACACTTAGGTCATTTTTATATTTTGGCTATTGTAAATACATTGAGCATGCGGGTGCATATATCTTTTGGAGTTAATATTTTCATATTTTTTAGATAAATACACAGATTTGGAACTGCTGGATCACATGGTAGTACTATTTCTAAATTTTTGAGGCATCTTCATGCTGCTTTCCACAGTGTCTGCACCATTTTACATCCGCCAGTAGTGCATGAGGGTTCCCTTTTCTCCACATCCTCCCCAACACTGGCTGCTTGGTGTCTTTTTAGACTAGCCATTCTAACAGGTGTGAGGTGATAGCTCTGGTGGTTTTGATTTACTTTTTCCTTTTGCTGAACACCTTTTCATGTGCCTGTTGGCCATTTGTATGTTTTCTTTGGGAAAAGTCTATTTAGTTCCTCTACCCATCTTTTAATCCTATTTGTATATCTGTTACTCAGTTGTATGTATGTATATGTAACTTAGATATTAATCCCTCATTAGATGCATAATTTGTAAATATTTTCTCCCATTCTGAAGATTGCCTTATTTTGTTTGTTTCTTTAGCTGTGCAAAAGCTTTTTAGTTTGATGTAGTCCCACTTACTGATTTTTGCTTTTTTTGTGTGTGCTCTTGGTGTCATATCCAAAGAACTGCTGTCCAGACCAATGTCAAGGAACTTTTCCTCTATGTTTTCTTGTGGGAGTTTTATGGTTTCAGGTTTTATGTTTAAGTCTTTAATTCATTTCAAGTTAACTTTTGTGAGTGGTGTAAGACGTCCAATTTCATCCTTCATCCATTCTTTCTTTTTTTTTTTTTTAAAGATTTTATTTATTTATTTGAGAGAGAGAATGAGAGAGAGAGAGAGCATGAGAGGGGGGAGGGTCAGAGGGAGAAGCGGACTCCCCGCTGAGCAGGGAGCCCGATGTGGGACTCGATCCCAGGACTCCAGGATCATGACCTGAGCCGAAGGCAGTCGCTTAACCAACTGAGCCACCCAGGTGCCCCATCCATTCTTTCTTATTCACCAATTATTCATCAGTTCAAACAGGTATTAATATCGAGCACTTTTTGTGTGCCGGGCACTGGCTATACATTGATTAATAAGATTGCCCTCCCTCAGTGCCCAGAGAGTCTAGAGCCCAAATTTCTTAACTGGCATTTGAGACCTTCTTTGGCCCCTGCTTACCTTGCATACCGCATGGAACTTATTGAGAAAAATAGATATTAGAAGATAAATTACAGGGATAAGTTGGGTTACAAAAGAAAAACTACAAGACGAGGTCGAAATGCGTACTAAAAAAGAGTGGCTTGACCTAGCCAGGTGGTCAGGGAAAGCCTCCTTGATGGTTTAACCTTTAAATTCCGTTTTTCCTTAGTGGAGGAGACATACAATATATTAAACACATAAGTGAATGAAGCCATGAAACAAATGAATAGTCACCTCATATGGTCTAAGCAATGTGAGGAAAATTAAACTTAGTAATGTGATAGTGGCTGGTTCCAAGAGCAGGTAGCTAGAGCTACCTTTAGGGGGGACAGTTAGAGAAGGTCCTCTTGAGGACGTGACTTTTAAATTGAAATCTCAGTGAGAAAAAAAGGAGCAGGCCAGGTAGAGACCCAGAGGACGTGCATTCTGAGCAAAGAGCCAAGTGCAGAGGCTCATTGGAGGCACGGCAGGGGGCCAGTGGGGACGGGGTACGGGGAAGGTGAGGAGGACAGGAGGGCAAAAGATCTAAGAGGCAGGCAGGAACCAGGGGCTACTGAGGCTTATGCAACTTGGGAAGGATTTTAGATTTCATTCTAAATGTACTGGGATAATGCGTCTCATGCATTTTTCCTATTCCATCAAAATATTTTATTTTCCTTGGATCTGCCTCATTTAAACTTTAACCGTATTAGTTTGGCCTTTCAGTGACAGTTTTCATCCTTTCTGTAACATTTATGATCTTACGAACTTTGGACAATATTTTTGTATAAACTTTGGAAAATATTTATCTGTCCAGATCTTATATTTGAAGATCAAACACTCCTGATTTCTCCTTTTATAATCGCCTTCTAATAATTTAATTGCCCTTCACCGGGGTGGCTCAGTTGGTTAAGTGTCAGACCCTTGGTTTCTGCTCAGGTCGTGATCTCAGGGTCATGGGATGGAGCCCCCTATTGGGCTCTGTGCTCAGCAGGCAGTCTGCTTGAGATTCTCGTCCTCTCCCTCTGCTCCTCCCCTGCTCTTGCACCTGCTCGCTCTCTCTCTCTCTCAAATAAATAATCTTAAAAAAAATAATTGAATTGCCCTTTCTGGACCCTTTGTTTCCATAATATCTTCTCTAAGGTGTGGCAGGCGGAGTGCATGGCGTCATCGTGTCTCCATGGGTATTATGTTTTCTGCTGTGATTTCACCTAATGTCTTTCTTGATGGTACTGGAGCATAAGACTGAAGTAGCTCGTTCTCCAGAAATCTCTCCAACGGTTCTATTAACCTTATATCCACTTTCTTGCAAAATCTGTTTAAACTACTTCACTTCCAAAAGCTGTTGATATTTTAAGACTTTCTATTTATTAGATGTGAGAAATTGTAGGTATTAAAATGTACTGCTCAATTCAAGTTTATTTTCTGATACTAGGCACTTTGTCTAATTAAGTTGCTATTGTTACCTCTCCTGACTCATCTTATGTACTTTGCCTTCTTCACAGGCTTTATTCTTTAAAATTTATTTCCATATGCATGGATAATGGCTCCAGAGTTCTCTGATATATGTAAATTTAAATTTCATCTTATGTTTTCTGTAGTTCTTATACAGGTTACATAATGCATATGCTATATGCATTTTATCTGTTGTCAAAAATATATCCTTATATGATAACGTTTGTAACATATATGTAATACATAATATATAAAATACATATAGCATATATATATTTAACTTGTATATATATCAAATATTTAACTTGTTATACTGTAGAAACAGTTTTTGGAGATTTGCAAATATGTAGAAAAATATAATTAAATTCATCTGTAATATCACTGACTATATACAATCACTGTTAATATTTTAGTATAATATCCCAGTCACACATACGTACATATATACATGTATATATGTATATGTATATATCTTTGAAAATGTGATCCTACTGTTTATATTGTTTACAGATCTGTCTTTTTCACTTAATATGTCTTATACAATTTTCCAGATCAATTTTAGGAGCTACATTTTATTCTTTGATTTACTTTGATATAACCAATCCATTTATTTACTTGGTCTTTCAACACCATAATTAATATATTTTTACAGGCATAGCTTTACATACATCCATAATTATTTCCTTAGAATGAATTGGAAATGGGGTGCCTGGGTGGCTCAGATGGTTAAGGGTCTGCCTTCCACTCAGGTCATGATCTCCGAGTCCTGAGATTGAGCCCCATGTCGGGCTCCTGGCTCAGTGGGTAGTCTGCCTCTCCTTCTCCCTCTCCCTTTGCTGCTCCCCCTGCTCATGCTCTCTCTCTCTCTCTGTATCTGTCTCAAATGAATAAATAAAATCTTAAAAAAAAGAATAAATTAGAAATGGAATAACTGGGCGAGAGAAGCCCTGTGCATTTCTGAGTTTTCACAGTATGCATTGCCAGATTACCTCAAGGAAGTTTTACCATTTGTACTCTGCTAGCAGTGTGCCGTGGTGCCTGTTTCTTACATGCATCTAACAGTGGATTCGAACTTTTAATAAAAATTTCACCTTTCTTACCCAAAAGTATATTAAGATTATAGATTATAGATTATAATATGTTCTATAGATGGGAAACACTGTTAATACTTACCTAAAATATTTTTCTATAATTATCGTTTGCCATTTTTCATAAATTGTTGGAATTCTAAATTTATTACCAGTATATACTGAGGAAGATGGAGGTAACCTTTTCTAAACTATTATTCACAGACGGATTATCCAGTCCTCTCTGATGACTTATTTTGAAGAAGCAGCCTGTTATAGTACAAAGGAACGGATGTAGAGCTAGAAACCCAAAATTTTCAATCCTATTACAGTCTTGGTTTCAGCATGTATTTACTATGTGACTTGTAATCCTTTTGGTCGGTTGTCTTCCCTTTCATAAAATCAGAATCATAATTTCTGTTCAGAATAGCTTGAAGCAGTTTTGTGAGGATCAAATGTGTATGAAAGTAATTTATAAACTGCAATGTACTATACATATGAAATGTATTATTTTCATATTAATCAGAATGCTGTCTAATGGAACAAGCTAGGGAAAATGGAAGGAGACTAACATCTAAAACAAGTTTTAAGAAATAAATATATGAGGTTAGTGATGTTATTGTCCAATTTTGTGGCTATTTAAAAATTTACTTTTATATATTAAATTCCTTGTCAATTATGTTATAGAGTCATTTTCCTGATGGAAACAATAAAGGGTCAGGGAAAAGGGAGGGAAAGATGGGAGATGGCAGGAACAGTACTTGAGATCAGTTTCAATAACTCTCATACACTTTCGGGAAGGGAATAGCTAGATGTGTCTGATGGGTATTTAGTGAGTATTAGATCTGAGATCCATGAATTTCTACTCAGCTTAAATAGATTAGGTGGGAACATTTGCTTTTTATTTGTGGTAGTTGAGATTTTATTATTCCATACTTTGATTGTGAAAGTATAATGAGCTCATTCAGGCCTAATCTGTTTTTTGCTACATAGGCCTAGAAAATACGGCTTTGGAAAAATTGAATACCCCTCCATCTAGTGGCAAGTAAAAGTCTATCATTACGTTAAATCATCTTGCTCTTTAACTTTTATTGTATGTGCCCAAATCTCTGAAAAGTGAATATTTGTATGTTATAGGTCTGAATTTTTTTTTTTTATAATTAAACAGCTTTAAAATTTATATCCAAAGGGAGAATGGTTCCTAAAATATGACCGCTTTCCCCCCCAGCATTTTCATTTGTCATCTAATGAAGTCCTTAAGATTTTATCTTGTTTCCCAATACACACATAGGTTGAGCTATGTGATAATAACACTAGATAAAAACACACTAATAATGTTAACAATTAGTAGTAACAATATCTACTACTAGATATTGTTATAATTGAATGAGATAAAGTGCTTAGCCTAATGCTTTATACATTGTAAGCACCCTGAATGTTAGCTATTATTACTGCTGGTACTGTTGTTACTGACAGGTGTCAGATGGAGACTTACTGAATATGAGAACAGAGAGGGGAGACTCATCACTGTGGAGGAGTGTTAGTGAAAAATGAGATGAATTAACTTTACAGCATGTTCTGTGTTATTTTTTATTCACTGAGTTTCAGGTTTACTTTAACTTGTGAATATCTATACATTTAAAATTAAACTTATACATACTCCTATCAACCTTGATTCCTTAAATTTACCAGAAGGCATTTTGAAACAGAGTAAGAAACTATGTCACTGTGGTTTATTGTTCAGGGCTCAGCCTCCTGCTCTGTACAATTAGGTGCTTAACGAATGCTTTTTTTCTTCCTTTTAAACATTTTACTTATTGACCCAGAAGTCCATTTGGGGTCAGTTGTGACTGGGCACAGGGCATACACATTTGTGACTCTCCTGCAGTACTTGAGGTGTTCTTACTTATATAATTTTTAAAAATTTTTTATTGTTAATCACCATACATTACATCATTAGTTTTTGATGTAGTGTTCCATGATTCATTGTTTGTGCATAACACCCAGTACTCCATGCAGAGCGTGCCCCCTTTAATACCCATCACCAGGCTAACCCATCCTCCTACCCCCCTTACTTATATAATTTTTAAGCAAATTCTTTTTGATTTACCTTTTCGAGATATATGTTTTTAAGAAGTTTACATCGTTTTTTGTTTTGTTTTTCTTTTTCTTCACATTTACGTGCACTTCAGCTGCACGTGTTACTCCATTTGCCCAGAATGCTTCTCCACGTCTTCCTGTGCTCACGTGCCACCTCACTGGGGAAGATCTCCTTGCCCACCGGATCTAAATTAGCACCTCCAGTTATTCTCCTTCCCCATTCTCTTCCCCTTTCTCTTGTTTCACTTTAGCACCTGACAGAAGCACTGCACAGCTGCAATTTTATTAATGATAGTGCCTGACATTTATATAACATTTTCCCATTTTTTAAGGCATTTAAGATCCTTAGCTAATTCATAATGTCCTTTAGAGATAGCTGTTGCATATTTGGAGAAGAGAGACGAATATCAGTAGAGAGCAGAGAGGCACAAATGTCTAGGGAAGAAGAAGAATGCTCTGAAAAGATAGTTGAAAAGAAGGGAAGTTAAGAAAAGGGAATTTAACTTTCCACTGAATTTCCCTGCTAGTCACTTGGTAGAGACCAGGACCGGAGAACCGTTTTTGAGCAAGGGCTTTTCGCCGCCAGAGAAAATGTAGAATTCTAAGTAAAAAACAGTGGACTCTTATTCTGAGAGAGAACTCTAGGCTCAGTCATTCATTCAACAGTTACTTTTAAATCCGTATTACGTGCGGGACTCTATTCTAGGCACCCAGGAGATAGCAATGAATGGTAAAGTCCTGCCCTTATGGAGCTGAGACTTCTGGGGATAGGGAGTCACAGGAAAAACGGACATATAAAGAAGTGTTAGGTATTGATAAGTGCTATGAAAAAATGAAACAGGTTATGGGGACAGAGAGTGAAGGAAGCCAAAGGGGGTTGGTATTTAGTTGGATGGTTGGGGAGGCCCCTTGGAACTGAGGCCTGAATGAAGTTGGTGTTGTGGAGCCCTGGTAATGCTAGCGGTCGAGCTGTCCAGCAGAGGGAGCAGCAGGTGCAACGATTCTGTGGTGGGAGCCTGCTTGTTTGTCCAGGGACCAGCAAGAAGGCCAGTATGACCGGAGCAGAGAGGGTGGGTGGAGAGTGGCAGGAATGTGGTTGACAGATAGCTTGAGGCCAGATTACACAGGCCCTATGTGATGTGAATTCATCAAGTCTCCAAGCTGGAAGACTGGTTTTTTGAAAGATCGGTATTTCTGAAACTGAGGTGGTGACTCACTGGTAGACTGTGAACTCTGTAAGTTGTGACTGGCAACTAACCTTTAAAAAACAGTATAGAATATTAGTACATTGCACATACTGAGGATAAGAAGTGTTGCATAGAACTTTTTTTTTTTTTCATTTATGGGGAATATGGGTGTGCATTGGTTCTAATGGAAAATGTAGTTCTTACTATAGGTTCTGGCAAATACATAAACAAAAAAAGTGTTTTTGAGTCACTGACCTAGTCTTATCCCTGAGTTGTACAGATGAGGAAACTAAGTTGGGAAATACTCAGAGGCTCACATGTGTTCTTCCTTGGTGTGGTGCGCTTCCTGCCGTACTGTACTCCCTTCAATGCAGTGTGCATATCTGTATCTAGGTGTGACTGACTCCATAGGTCTAGTTTCTAAGTGAAGGGAAGGAATTAAAAGCTTTATTTAGTTAATACCACATTAGTATGATCCTCTTTTACACTCTCTTATTTTCCTTTACTTTCTGTTTTCTTAAATACCCTCTTACTTCTCCAGGAAAGAAAGCTATCCAAAGGGAAGAGATAGGCAGAGAAAGAAATCCAGGAATGAAAGAGAGAGACAGACAGACAGATAGACATCCAAACTCCAGGAGAGAAAAGAGAGAAACAATCAAGGCCAAAAGCAAGAAAGTAGTAGTGACATCTCTGTTCCTGCCTATCCCTCCTGCTGCCTCCTCCATCCCATCCCCTCTGCCGCTTCCGGTAGGCCCCAGTCTCCTGGGGAGGCAGTGCTGGTGGAGAATGGAGTCCATCCAGTTTCAAAGACACACACTGGGAATTCACTTCCGTAACCTACCTTCTGGCTCTCAGAGTGAGAACTCAGTAATGTGCTGAAGAGAGCGAGCTCCTGGAGATAGGGTTTCTTTCTTATGCTCCTTACTCTTCCTAGGCCTGGCACATAGAGGCCCTGAGAAACAGTTTTCTTAAAAGACCATTTTGATTAATACATTGAGCTGTCAAGAGACTATTCCTATGTGTTATAGCTAAACTCTTACTTATACAAACAATAAATCTATAATCTTAAAGACAGGTTTAGGCTCAAAAGAGACTTAATTTTGGAGAACTTGCAAGGGTAAATTAGTGAAATTTGATGCAATTAATCCAAGGGATAAAAACAATAGCCAGGGCATGGAAGCAACTTAAGGGTCCTGAATGAATAAGGAAAATGTGGTATACATACACAAGGACTGTTATATAGCCATAAAAAAGGATGGGATCATGCTATTTGAGAGGACATGGATGGACCTAGGAAGTATTATGCTAAGTGAAATAAGTCAGACTGAGAAAGACAAATACCATATGATTCCACTCATAAATGGAATCTAAAAAAAAAACCACACCAAAAAGCAGAATTAGAACTATAAATACAGAGAACAAACTGATTGCCAGAGAGGAGGGGAATGGGAGAGGTAGATACAGGCCTCCAGTTACAGAAGGAGTAAGTCACAGGAATGAAGAGCAGAGCGTAAGGAACACAGCCAGTGACGCTGTATTAGCGATGAAATGGGACAGAGGGTGGCTGTACTTGCGGTGATCACAGCATAATATACAAACTTGTCAAATCACTAAGTTGTACACCTAAAACTAATGTAACATTTGTCAGCTATGCTCAAAAAAAAAAAAAAGATACCCCCCCAGAGTGAACCCTTTTTTTATGTCATGAGGAAGATATTCCTGAAATAGTTTAGCATGATTTTAAAAATCATTGTTTTTAATTGCTTAAAACCCTGTTACATAATTTATTAAATGTGAAAAAGCAAGTGAAGAGAATTCACTGTTACTCATCTTCCCTAAGTGTGGCTGACCCTGATCATTTCTTCAGTGGCTAACAGAAAGACCTTTAAATTTACTTGGGGCTGGTTGGGGGAAAGATCAAAAAACTACTCAGATTAGGTCCTTTTTTATGCAAGTGATTAGAGACAAATAAAATTGTTGAACTGGAATGGGATGCCTTTTTAATAAAACATTTCTTAAAGTGTTGATGACTGGAGGGTGATGAAAAGCCAAAGAAACTCGTTAACTTATAAATCTGAGTGGAAACCTATTTTTCTTAGTAGTCAATATCTCTAATCTATCAAATGTCAACTGCATATTAAATTCTTTTCATATGAGGAAACAGTTTCAGGTTTAAAAACACCTGAGGCCAGACTTGAACCGGTTTGGCCTGGAAACCCATGCTCTTTGTTGTCAACTGCATTTGGGGCCAAGATGTTTAAGATTTAAGAATTGTTTTAGCAGGGTGCCTGGGTGACTCAGTCGGTTAAGTGGCTAGCTCTTGATTTCCGCTCAGGTCATGATCTCAGGGTCCTGGGATTGAGCCCTACATCGGGCTCCCCGATCAGTGAGGAGTCTGCTTGAGAATCTTTTTCTCCCTCTGCCCCTCTCACTTACTCTCTCTCTCTCTAAAAATAAATACATAAATCTTTAAAAATTGTTCTAGTAATAATTTTTTTTGTAGCTATAGAGAGAAGTGAAGACTTATTTTTTTTTAGAAGTGAAGACTTCTAATTTTTTGAAAACTCAATTTCTAGAGCATATAGTGATAAAACATTTCTTCAGAAAGTCATAATTCCTATTTTGATAATTAATGGCCTCTGAAAAATTGTGATGATTTAATGTGGAAGAACTGTGTGTCCTGGCTGTATTGAAATCCACATTGAACAATAGGTGGCACTCTCTCACCATTGGAAACATTCTTTCAGGAAAAGATCTATATGGATTTTATTAGTTGCTTATTAATTTCAGTCATATTGATGTGACATATTAATGCCATTCATATAGAAAGCACAGAGTACACAGTACCACAGATTATTTCTTGTAAAATCAAAGACACATATTTTTTCCTTTCATAAGTTAGTTAGAAAGCTGAAGCCTTAATTATGGAAAAAAATGGCCTCATTTGCAATTAAACTGGAATTTTTTAGAATCTGTTACTCCACCAAAATATGCTTTATCTTGTAAAAAAATCCTAAAACAGTAAACTGCTAGGTTAAAATAACCTATGAATCATTATATGATTATTAACCCATATTATATTCACCCATAATATAATATAGGCAAAAGTATTCCAAAGGGTAGAAGACATTATCCCACAGAACTCCTTAGATAGACTTAGATAGGTGATTAGTTGTTCTAACACTAGCTGAAAGAGTGGAGCAACTTTCACCGCTTTTATAGAGGCACATTCATGCTACAGCTGCTTGAATCTGTAGGACTTGGCCGTGCACATAATATTTTTCTCCAGTCATTGATACAATACTCAGACTCTTTTCTCATGAGGGTAGTCCAAACAGAATCAGTTGCCAACTACAACTAATGCTGAATAGTAATAATTTGCAACACATGCAAATCTGCATGTATATGTAGCATCTGCAGCATTTGGTATTTGTAACAGGAACAGTGGAACCAGTTTGGTTTGCATAAAGCTATCCTCCTCTATCTCTGCATACTGCTGTGCATGTTTGCATTGCGCAATGGCGAGTGAGCTGGAGATATGCTTGTTTATTAAATATTTTTTTCTAATAGATAGCAAAATGTTCTGAGTAAGGCACAACTTTTTCAAATTTACACAGAAGTACTAGGTCACCTAGAGAACAGGCTTCTTGAATTGGTTGTCTCTGCCATTGGCACTTTTCCGAGAGGGATAAAGAAGCAGGAGAGGGAACGCAGGAGGGAGAAGGTGATGTAAAAATACATTCCCCATGCGTGTCAATTGCTAAAAATGTTGGGGTGGGTTTAGGGTTTCCACAATGGAGGCAGGATGCCGTCCCACTCTGTCCCCCGAACACCACCTTCAGGTCATATAGCTTTTTTGTTTCTTGAATTTACCAAACTGCATTTCCCACTCAAAACTTTATACTTTTTGTCTCCCTGCAATATTTGCTCCCCAGGTTTCTGCATGAAAGGCTTCTCCTCATTCTGGTTTTACTTCAGATGACATCTAGCAGGGGGAATCCCTATCTTTTTGTCATGAACACATTTACTTATGTGTTCTGTTGTCTTTGTAACATTTATTATTACAGGAATTATCCTGTGTATTTAAAAAAATTTTTTTTACATCCTATGAGGAGAGACAAAATTAGTAAGCAAGCTCCATGTCAACAGGGCCTTGTCTGTTTTGAATATCCCCAGGGTCTGCTACAGTACCTGGCAAAGAGAAGAAGCTCACTTTTTATTGACTGAATGAAGGAATGAAGAAATTCAACTTTTCAGGCATTTATACTTTTTCATTTTATAATGGCTGGTAGATAAATTCTGCTTTTTAAATATACTTATTCATTCAACAAATATTTAATAATGCCTACCATGTATATACCTAGTCTCTGGGGATGCATCTATGAAGAAAACAGACAAAAATCTCTGCCTTAAAAGGGTTTACATTCTATTGGGGGAGATAGACAATAAACACTAAACTATTAAGTATAACATACAGGATATTTGAAGGTGTTAAATGCTATAGGGAAAATGAGAGACTACTAAACATTAGGTGTGCTGGTAGTGGCGGTGAATGCAATTTAAGGGGACATAGCCAGGGTCAGGCTCATAGAGAAGTGATGGTTGAGCAAAGACTTGAGGGTGAAAAAGGGTGAGTCACATGGATGTTGGAGGAAAAGTATTCTAGGAAGAAGGACAGCCAATGGAGGGGCTCTTAGGTGGGAAGATGCTACCTAAGGATGTTCAGGAAACGGTGTGGCTAAGGCAGAGTAAGCAACAGTGACAGTTGAGGGGGATGAGATCGGACAGGCAATTGGAAGCCAGATCTTGTAGGGGTTTGTAGGCCATTGAAAATGGTTGACTTTACTCTGATAGAAATAGGAAGTCTGAATCTGCAGGTTTTAAGTGTAGGAGTGCGGTGGTTCAGCTTCAGTTTTTACAGGGTCCCTCCCACTGGCTGTTTTTTTTGAGAATAGATGTAGGGCACGGGGGTCAAGGATGGAAAAGACCAGTTATAAGGTATAATGTAGGTGAGAGGGTATGGTGGATTGAAGTGTGGTTGCAGTGGAGCTACTGACGTGATTAGGGTGTATGTATTTTGCAGGTAGAGCTAACAGTTTTCTGATAGATTGGATTTGGTATGTGGGAGAAAGAGTGAGTCAAGGATAGAGTTAAAAGATGACCTTGGAGCAGCTCTAAGGGTGGAGTTGCTATAAACCGAGATGTGCGAGACTAGTGAAGGAGTGAGTCTGGTAAGAGGGCCAGGAGCAGGAGTTCGGTTTGGGGCCTGTTAAATTAGAGACGTTTGTTTGATATCTAAGGTAAGAGGTTGGGTATATGACCCTGTAATCTAGAGGAAGAGGTCTAGCCTGAGAGCTGTCAGTATACGCATGTATTGAAAGCCGTAGAGACCAGACAAGATCATCAAGACAGTGTGTGTAGGTAGAGACAGGAGGTCCAAAGACCCAAGTCCTAGCTACCGAAACATTAAGAAATCAAGGAGAAATGCCTGTTTTGCAAAAGAAAAGAGATTACAAATCAGTAGTCTAAGCTTCTGCCTTAAGAAACTAGAAAAGGGAAAAATAAGAACTAACTAAACCTAAAGCAAGTAGCAGGATCAAAACAAAGATTAGAGAGGAAACCAGTAAAATAGAAAACAGAAACAATGGAGAAAGTCGATGAAACAAAAAATTGATTCTTTGAAATGTTTAACAGGGACAAAATTTAGTTAGATTGATTGAGAAAAAAAGACCAAAGATACAAATTACCAAAGCTAGGAATGAAAGAAGGAACGTCTCTATTGACCCTACAGAAATTAAGAGGATTATAAGGGAATACTATGAACAACTTTATGCCATCAAAATAGTCAACTTTGATGAAAAGGGGGAAGTCCTTGAAATTCATAAATTAGTAAAAATGGACTCAAGGAGAAGTAGAAAAACTGAATAGATCTATACCAAGCAAAGCAATGGAATTAGCAATTAAAAATCTTTCCACACAGAAAAGCTCAGTCCCAGATGACTTCTCTGGTGAATTCTATCAAACATTTAAATAATAAATAATACCAGTCTTTCACATATTCTTCTGGAAAAGAAAGGAGGGAATACTTCCCAATTAATTCAATGAAGCCACTAATACCCTTATACCAAAACCAGAGAAGACATCACAAGAAAACTATAGACCGATATCCCTTATGAATATAGATGCACAAATCCTTAACAAAATAATCAAACTGAATCCAGCAACATATAGAAAGTATTAATGCAACACGACCCATGTGATTTACACCAAGAATGCAAAATTGTTTTAATATCTGAAAATAAATATATTAATAAAATAAGGGATACAACTCCTTTGATGATTAATAGACACACAAAAACATTTTACAATATCCAATACCATTCATAATGAAAAGTCTCAACAAATTAGGGACAGAAGAGAACTTTAACCTGACTAAGCGGTGGGGGGGGGGGGCACAAAAAGCCTACAGCTGATAACATTCTTAATGATGAAAATGTGAATGCTATCTTCCCAAGGGAGGGAACAAGGCTGTTTTATACACCAGTTTTATACAACATTGCAATGGAGGTTCTATCCACTGCAGTCAGGCAAGAAAAAAAAAGAAAGAAAAGGCACCCAGATACAATAGGAAGAAGTAACATTGTCTTTATTCATAGATGACGTGACCTTATATGTAGAAAATCCTAGGGAATCTGAAAAACAACTATTATAGCTAATATGTTCAAGGTTGCAGAATATAAGATCAACATACAAAAATCAGTTGTATTTCTATATACTTCTTTTCCTATATATTTCAGTGGACAATCTGAAAAGGAAATTAAGAAATCAGTTCCATTCACAACAGCATCCAAAGGATAAAATAGAAATTTTTAGTGGAGGTGAGAGGTATACACTGAAAACTATAAAACATTGCTGAGTAAAATTGAAGAGCTCAATAAATGGAGTTAGAAACCTTTTATGGTAAGTTGATTTTCAAGAAAAAATTGCTAATGTCATTCAATGAGAAAAGAGTAGTCTTTTCAACAAATGGTGCTGAGACGATTGGATATCCACATGCAAAAAAGATAAATTTAGACCCTAAAATGAAAAGTAGCTCAAGATGGATTATAGACCTAAATGTAAGAGCTAGAAGTATAAGGCTGTTAGAAGAAAATATAGGAATAAATCAATAAATTTTTGTGACCTTGGGTTAGACAAAGCCGCCTTAGCTATGACACAAGTAAGCAAAGGTTCCTCCAATTTGTAATTGAATATTAAGTGAATAGTATAAAATTGCTTAATATTCTTTTGCTACTATAGCTAGACCCTGTGTGCATATATGTATAATTATATATATAATTTATTTAAAAATTTTTATTTTTTTTAATTAATTTATTTGAGAGTGCACAAGCACAAGCAGGGGGAGAGGCAGAGGGAGAGAGAAAGGGAGAAGCAGACTTTCTGTTGAGCAGGGAGCCAGATGCGGGGCTCAATCCCAGGCCCCTGGGATCATGACCTGAGCTGAAGGCATATGCTAAACTGACTGAGCCACCCAGGTGCCACTAAAGGTTTTATTTAAATTCCAGTTAGTTTACAGTGTAAACTACAGTGTAATATTGGTTTCAGGTATATAATATGGTGATTCAACACTTCCATACATCACCCAGTGCTCAGCACCACAAGTGTACTCCTTAATCCCCATCACCCATTTAACCCATCTCCCCACCCATCTCCCTTCTGGTAGCCATCAGTTGGTTCTCTATAGTTAAATGTCTGTCTCGTGGTTTGCCTCTCTCTCTCTTTTTTCTCTTTGCTTATTTTATTTCTTAAATTCCACGTATGAGTGAAATTGTATGGTATTTGTCTTTTTTTTCTGACTGAATTATTTTGCTTAGCATAATACTCTGTAGCTCCATCCATATCATTGCAAATGGCAGAATTTCATTTTTTATGGCTAAGTAGTATTCCATTGTGTGTGTGTGTGTGTGTGTGTGTGTGTGTGTGTGTGTGTGTGTATCATTTCTTTATCCATTCATTAGTCATTGGATGCTTGGGCTGTTTCCATAATTTGGCTATTGTAGATAATGCTGCTATAAACATTGGGGTGCATGTATCCCTTTGAATTAGTATTTTTATATTCTTTGGGTAAATACCTCATAGTATGATTGTTGGATTGTAAGGTAATTCCATTTTTAACTTTTTGAGGAACCTCCATAACTGTTTTCCACAGTGGTTGTACTAGTTTGCATTCCCACTAACAGTGCGGGAGGGTTCCTTTTTCTCCACATTCTCACCAACACTTGTTTCTTGTGTTGTTGATTTTAGCCATTCTGACAGGTGTGAGGTGATATCTCATTGTAGTTTTGATTTACATTTCCCTGATGATCAGTGATATTGAGCGTCTTTTCATGTGTCTGTATGTCGATTCATGTCTTCTGCCCATTTTATTATTTATTTATTTAAAGATTTTGTTTATTTATTTGACAGCGAGAGAGAGCAAGTGAGTGAGCAGGGGGGATGGCAGGCAGAGGGAGAGGGAGAAGCAGGCTCTGATGTGGGGCTCGATCCCAGGATCATGACCTGAGCTGAGCTGAAGGCAGATGCTTAACCGACTGAGCCACCCAGGTGCCCCTTCTGCCCATTTTTAATTGGATTATTTGTTTTTTGGGTGTTGAGTTGTGTAAATTCTTTATATATTTTGGATACTAACCCTTTGTTGGATATGTATTTGCAAATATCTTCTCCCATTCTATAGGTTGCCTTTTAGACTTGTTAATTGTTTCCTTCAATGTGCAGAAGTTTTTATTTTTATCTAGTCCTAATAGTTTATTTTTGCTTTTGTTTCCCTTGCCTCTGGAGACATATCTAGAAAGAAGTTGCTATGGCCAATGTGAAAGAACTTATTGCTTGTGTTCTCTTCTAGGATTTTTATGGTTTCAGGTCTCACATTTAGGCCTTTAATCAATTTTGAAGTCATTTTTTGTGTATGGTGTAAGAAAGTGGTCCAGTTTCCTTCTTTTGCATGTTAAACAGCTGTCCAGTTTTCCCAGCACAATTTGTTGAAGAACCTGTCTTTTTCCCATTAGATATTCTTTCCTCCTTTGTCGAAGATTAATTGACCATAAAACTGTAGGTTCATTTCTGGATTTTCTGTTCTGTTTATTTTTATATATTTGTTTGGTTAGATCTGTTTCTCTTTTTGGAGTGTTGTGGTTCAGTTAATTGATGAAAAGTGGTCCTTGATGGATCTCTTGTCCCAGAGTTAGTTAATATTTTATCAAGTGTATTTATTAAGGTGTTAATCAGAGAAGCCATACTTACCCAAAAGAGTAAGGAAAGATGTCCTCTTTCAAAATCTTTCTGGAAATACAAATAAACCTATAGTAGTGTGCTGGGGGTTTTTTGAATCTTGGAGCGGATTTTTGCCATTTTATCAAGATCTGGTGCTGAACATGTTTATTTACTCCTTTAGATCTTTATTTTGGTAGTATTTATTTGGTTATTTTTAAGGTCCCAGAATTAGGAAAGTCACTCTGGAATTTCAAAAGAAATAAATAATGTAGTTTCTATTTTCCAGAAGCTCATAATTTGATTAGAGAGAGAATTTGTATTACGCAGGACTGCCAGATGACAACCCCGTGTTCTACTGTGGGAACATTAAACTAGCCAATCAAGAAACAAGGATCTTTGTTAAGCTCTGCTACTTAGCAGGTCACAAAACTCTTGCCAAGTCACTTAACTTGTTTGAGCCTCTGCTTCCTTACAGTCAATATTCCTTTGATCTTTGAAATTCAGTGAAAATCAGATTTCAAGCACAGGATTATCAGTTGTCTGGGGTTGGTCTTAGAAGACTTTACAGTGATTCTCTTTCCTTTAAGAGGTCTAAAAAAAGTTCAGTCTTGCTTTTGAAAGAGAAGGTTTTCCCCAGGTAAACAGCTTGTGGCATTGTGTTTTTCCATGACAGTTTGGCCCTAAATTTACAGTAGTTATCTCTAGAAGTACAAGAGGGAAGATTTCCAAGAATCTACAGGCCAAGCTAAGAGAGTTTTAAAAAACTTTTTCTTTCCTGAAACTGGATGTGAGCCTTTTAAAATGGTTCCATCTTGTTTGATCAGTTTCCTGATTTACATTCACATGGTAGAAATGGTTCTTTCCTGATATTTTTCATGCTTGAACAAAATTAGGCAGGAATTAAGTTGAAAGTGCATTCCTAAGCATCATAGTTGGGGAAACACATGAATTTGTGCTCCATTTACAGCAGCATTGACTTTTTTCTGTAAAGACAAATGATGTATTCGACTTCTGAGATACTGTCTCAAAATGATTTTTTTTTTTTTAAGAAAATAAAATCTTAAAAACATGTCAAATTCTCATGTCAAACATCGGTATTTTTCACCAAGGGAGAAGACATTTGGCCTTAAACTGAATTTTTTTTAAAGGTGAAAATAATTGCAACAATTTCACTTAGTCCTTAAAAGAATTTAAGCGAAATAGGATAATTAAGTTTAATAATTTGCCTACCTTTTCTTCCTAGTGTAATTTGTTTCTTTGACTTTACTAATGAAAAATACTAAGCTGGAGTTAAGTAAATTAGATTCTCCACATGAAGACCCTTTTCACTTGAGTTCATCTTCTGAGTTTGCCTTTCAAGGTGGGTTTATGAGGGAACAAGCAATAGCCCTCTGAGAACAATCTGGACAGGCTCAAAACTGGTTCTGGCCATACGAAATTAAGGTTAATGTTTAACACAATTCAGTGTAAGAGAATACTTGCTCCTTGAAAGAAGCCCTGGAGGAAGTCTATTTGGTAAAAGTTTAGTACAAAACAAGTTAGTGCTTAAAGTCTAGCTCTGTGGTAATGGGAAAATAGAAACCTTTTGGTTGTCTTTTCATTTCTGTTGTACTTATCACTGTGGCCTCTGGGTAAAGCAATAGGAATCACTGTGTTTATTTGCCTACTACGTCAGGTAATCTTTAATGATCTACTGTGTTCTCAGAATGTTCAAGGCAAAGTGAAGTTTGCTCAATGGAAACTAATTTTTCACTAACCCTGCTAGAAGCAGCTGGTTTGAGGTGGCAGCTTCTCATATACTATTGATGTGTGTTACGGTGCCATTAAGGGTGGATGTGGGTACAGGGAGACTTGGATTAAACTTTAGAAGTCTGTTGAACTCTAAACTTTATCATCAATGTAGTTCATCTAGAATGTCTGGGAGCAGATAATTAGCTTGAGATAAATTGAGATCAGTTACTGACTTTTAAATACGCACATTCTGAAAGTCTGATTTCTACTTAGTTCGGCACTTTTCTCCACAATGTATTATGTAAGCCTGTTTCTGTGTGATTTAAGCAAGAGAGCACTTTTGTATGAACAAAAACATTTTGTTGTGTATTGTGAAGTAATTTTCCTGGAATATGGCATTATAGAGTATAGTGTACGTTTTCAATGCATTGTTGGAATTACAAGTCTGATAAGTGTGGCCTGATTGTTATCATTGTGTTGCTTTTTCTAAGACCTGATTTGTTTTAACGGCAGTTCAGTTGAAAGTTTAGTTGGGGATTCTGAAGACCTAGTGAACAGAGCAGCGTATGTAGACTGCTGGTCCCGTTTCCCTCACAGGCCCTTTCCACCACCCTGAGGAGAAAGGTAAAGAGCATGGGATCTGGAATCACCTGTTTATAAGCTGTGTAATCTTGGGCATGTTTCTTGACTTACCTGAGCCTTAGTTTCATCATCTGTAGAATGGAGATAATAGTACCATCCCTCTCATAATGTTGTTTGGGTAAAAACACACAAGTGCTTGGAACTAGGTACTTAGCACATAGCAAGTGCCAGTAGAAGTGCTAGCTCTTGACTATCACTATTACTGTTCTTGTCATATTGGCTTATAATGATGTATTTAGATATTTAGGCTTTATGTTACTAATTTCCTTAAAGCCAGGGACTGTTGCTTAGAATTTACAGAATGAACCTCAGAACTTGGCAGAAAATAAGCAGTTGATACATATTTTTGGAATGAATAAGTGAGTGCAGGAGGGGAGTATCTGATCATCTGTGGTCAGGTTTTTCCCCATTTTTTTTATTGTGGTATATAACATGCATAACCTTAAATTTACCATCTTTGCCATTTTTAAGTGTATAAGTCAGTGGTATTTTTTAAGTTTATTTTATTATGTTAGTCACCATACATTATATCATTAGTTTTTGATGTAGTGTTCCACGATTCATTGTTTGCATGTAACACCCAGTGCTCCATGCAATACGTGCCCTCTTTAATACCCATCACCAGGCTAACCCATCCCTCCACCCCTCTCCCCTCTAAAACCCTCAGATTGTTTCTCAGAGTCCATAGTTTCTCATGGTTCATCTCCCCCTCCGATTTCCCCCCCTTCATTTTTCCCTTCCTACTATCTGTTTTTTTTTTTTTAACATACAATTTATTATTTGTTTCAGGGGTACAGGTCTATGATTCATCAGTCTTACACAATTCACAGCACTCACCATAGCACATACCTTCCCCAATGTCCATCACCCAGCACCCCCATCTCTCCCACCCCCCACCACTCCAGCAACCCTCAGTTTGTTTCCTCAGATTAAGAATCTCTTATGGTTTTTCTCCCTCTCTGGTCTGATCTTGTTTCATTTTTTTCCTCCCTTCCCCTGTGATCCTCTGTCTTGTTTCTCAAATTCCTCATATCAGTGAGATCAAATGATACTTGTCTTTCTCTGATTGTAAGCCAGTGGTATTAAATACATTCATAATGTTGTATAACCGTCACCACCATCCATCTCCATAACCTTTCATCTTGTAACACTAAAACTCTGTAACCAACAGAGAGTAACTCAGGTTTCCCTCTCCCAGCCCCTGGCAACCCCCTTCTACTTTCTGTTTCTGTGATGCTGGGTACCTCATATAAATGTAATCATATAGTATTTCTCCTTTTGTGACTGGATTATTTTACTTATGTTCTCAAGGCACATTCATGTTGTGGCATGTGTCAGAATTTCCTTCCTTTTTAAGGCTGAATAATATTCCATTGTATGTATAGACTATATTTTTTTACCCTTTTGTTTATTAACCAACACTTGGGTTGCTTCTACATTTTAGATATTGTGAATAATGCTGCTATGAACATGGGTATATAAATATCTTTTTAAGAACCTGCTTTTAATTCTTTTGGTCTGTTTTTGAAGAAAAAAAGATAAAACTGTTTAGCAGTGAATTTTTGTAGGAAACAAAGGTGGAGAGGAGGTAGAATACTTAACCTCCAAGCTATTTTGATTTCACATTGCTAGAAAAAACATCCCTCCCTCACTCATAAGTGGGTGCTTAATTATAATTTATATACTACTAATATGTTACATATATTGTAAACAATACACAATAATAAAAACTTCCATAATTAAGATAAAAAAATAGAAATGGAAATGTTGATGTTTTCTTTCCATCTGCCAGTGGGATCTTAGAGACGATTTGATACAGAAATATAGAGACTGTTGGTATAGAGAAAGGTATTCTTGTCAGACTTGAACTTAAGTCCTGGTTTTGGCACTTAATGTGGTTACTTAACCACTCTGCACCCCAGTTACAACCTCGTATAAGGATTAAATACAATAATATATGTGAATAACTTATTATAGTGCTTGGTATGTAATAAGGGCCCAATAAATGTTAGCTGCTATAAAAATAATATTGATCATAAATTGGAGTTATGTTATTGCTATGATAAAGATGATGATGTTTTTTGGAAGATATTTTTCCTTTGGGAGTTTTTCATAAAATTGCTAGCTTTTATCTATCCTAATTTTTTTTTTTTTGGTTTTCTTAAATAATCAATTTGGTTTTCTTGCTCAAATTCTAGTCCCACAGTCCCAAATGATTACTATAATAATTAGAAGTTCTGCCTACACTTCTAAATCTACAGGCCTAAATGAAATCTCATCATTTTTACCCTTGAAAAGATACTCTGATCTCCCATTTACTTTGGCTTGAAACTTAGAAAATATCTTTGATTGATCTCTATGTCTCATTCCCATATCTTTTCCTTTCTTTCACTGACTTAGTTACTTCTTAGTTAGAAATGTCTTATATCCATCATTTCCTCTTCATTCTTACTGTTACCCTTTTTAGGCCTGAATTAAAACATTGGGCTGGTCTTCTAATTGGTCTCCCTGATTTAGACTCTTTCTGCTCTCATCTTATCATCCATCCATCCAACCATTATATTGGAAAACATTTATTGAGCACCTACTTTTACCAGATAATTGTTTAGGTCCCAGCAATACAGTCCCTTCCTTAAGAGCCCATATTCCTGTTAAGATGAATATTGTTTAAACATTAGCTTCATGATCATATTTCTCTAAGATTGCTCATGGGCATGGTGATTCACTATTTTCATTTTGATTTTAGAATTTAAACATATTGCTTATGTTTATGTGTCCTCTTGGACGCTCCATCCTCCTGGGTTTCCAAGAACACTCATCCTTATTCCCAGGTCTGCACTCTTGTGGCTGTCGTCATGATATTTGTATGGACTGCTCTTCAAATGCCTATAGTTTTGTATCACACAGCCTATCTCTGAATTATTTTTTAGTATATTTTTTTCTGTAGTTTCATGTGTACTGGTCTTTGTTTGTCAGTTAGAATGATTGCAAAGCACTCAACGATCTGGATCATGATTTTGTATATGCCCCTTTCTCTTACCCAGGACCTAGGGGCGGAGTTGAGAAGGGTGCTTATTCTATCCCTCTGTCAATTCAGTCTGTATAGAGCCTTCTGAAGATCATCCCATTGAAAGGAACCCACACTATCAGCGTATTTTATATGCCTTTTGATTGAAAAATCTGATGTTCAACTTTCAGGAATAATCAGACAGGAAGAGTCAGGTGTAGTGCCTGGTGCCATATCTCTTTCCCCTCCCCCACAGGGGTGTTTGTGGGAGTTGAGGGTGGGTACCTCAGTTGTTATCCAAAGGGCATGGGCCTTGTAGGAGCTTAGAAAGTACTATTTTGTTTGTTTATTGATTAATTAAACTTGTGCTAATCATTGATTAATTAAACTGAATGCAAAAACTGAATGTGACTTGGCTGATGCATGTTAAAAAAAACTTGTAAATATGTTAGATGACAAGGAATGAATAATCACCTAAATTAATAGATATGCAAGGTAAAGTTTTTAAGAGGTAGAAGCAAAGTAGTAAGATACAAAAATACATATACAATGGAATCTTTTGTAATCTTGCAATAAATAACAGATAAAATAGCCATGTAAATACCTGGCTCAAGTATGCTGTAGTAGGTACTGAAACAGTTTTCAAAACGAATTGATTATTCTGTGAATCTAATATTGAAACATTGATTAAGTATTGGCTGAGTGCCAACTTGTAGAAGGCACTGGGGCCCTCATTTTTGTCCTCAGGGAGTTACATTATAGTAGAAAAATAAGATGTGTATGTAAACAACTATACATATGCTTCCTAAGGCTCAGATAAAGTGCAAAGGGATTTCAAAATGCTGAAAAATATCTTTTACCTGGGAGGTTTGTGGAGAAGGTTATTGAGCAGGTGGAATTTGAATTGTCTTTTTTTTTAAGATTTTATTTATTTATTCGACAGAGAGAGAGGGAGACACAGCGAGAGAGGGAACACAAGCAGAGAGAGTGGGAGAGGGAGAAGCAGGCTTCCCGCTGAGGAGGGAGCCCGATGTGGGGCTCGATCCCAGGACCTCAGGATCATGACCTGAGCTGAAGGCAGATGCTTAACGACTGAGCCATCCAGGCGCCCCGAATTGTGTCTTTGACAAGAAAATGTGAGAAGATTTTGAAGGAACTGAGAGAGGGTGTTCAAAGTTTTATGAGAAGTATCATAAATAACAAGATATATGGCACATATCATTGATTCAGGTCTGTAGTGTATTTAAGTGTTTATGTAAGCAATATTCAAAATTGAAGTGTAATCCTGTTTTGGTTTGTCCCTGGAAAAACTAAATAGGCCAGTTATGTACGTACTATCATTATAGAATATATCTGCACTCATCTTTACTCACCTTCCAGAAGGAGCCAGCCAGTTTATCCTAAGATGTGATGGTGGGTAAGAACTGGTTCCCTGATTCCCACACCCTTCCCCCAGCTCTGTAAATAACAGTTTGTGCTTGGCTATTGACCCACCCTTGCTATGTACCTCAGAAGAAAAAGGAAGTTACAGCTCTGTAGTTCAGTGACAATGAGTGTAGCTAGTTAGAAGACCCACCATTTTCCTGAGTGGATGTGCTTTTATTTTGGCAAACCTGTGTGTGATAGATTTTCTCTCTCTCTCTCTCTCTCTTTTTTTAAAGCTTTTGCTCAATAAACAGGATTCAATTGAAGACATTTTAGTTTATGTCAGTGTTACATACTTTACAATTTGGAAGAGTAGAAAAGAGGATGAAGGTAGAAGGACTACAATAAGCTGAAATGTGCAAACGGTTTTACACTGCTAAGATCTTAAACATTTCCATGTATTAAGTGGTAAACCAAAGTACCATGGAGGTTGTTCACTGCTGTCCAGTCATGAGTAGAACTGGTATTTTACAACTTTGGCCAAAATTTCCTAGTTCTTCGTAGTCCACTAAATGATTTTTTAAAATGGTAATGAGAATCCTTTGTTAAACTTGTATTGATTTGTATAGATGGCCAACTTGTGAGATGCTGTAGGAAATGAGGGAAGCTGCCACGGTTCGCTCCCCACCTTGGGCAAGTAAGAAAATGTAACAAGAAATACACTAACAAAGCTTGCGGCAAATCTGATTGTTTTTTTACCTTCACCTAGTATGTCCCTGCTTGATGGAAGAGAGAAAAACGATGTGGCATTGAGTTATGATCTCATAGATTCAAATAATATATAGAGATAAATATTCAAGATCTTGAACACATTTGAAACTTGATGTTTAGCTATGGAACTGGTTCTATAGAAGTGATTGTTCTCGCTGTCTAGAATAGAGCTGCTTAATTCTGGCAAAGTGACGCATGGCTCTTTCACTGGACTCTCTTTTAGATCAGTGATTCAGAAACAGTGCTCCCCTCTTGCTTCATCTTTCTGTGATGATTTTAAGGCGTGTGACTCCTTGTTCCACACAGTCCTGGCCCAATAGCAGCACCAGCGCTGTCTCCTTACAACCTCATTGAGCTGCAGACTCGTACTTTCCCTGCTCTTGGAGCTGCTACTCTCCTCAATGCAAGGATGGGTCAGTAGCCAGGGTGAATTAAAATATCCCTCAAAAATGATTTCCTCCAGTTCTTTGAATATATAGTTGTTCCCCTTTATAGTCAGTTCTTAAGTTAGCACATTTATTTTAGTGACTGATATGTTGTTTGGTTCTAATAGGGAAAAACTTTTTTTTTAAGGGTGCTCGGTCTGAGTGTGGAGGGAGAGGGTGGGGAGTTACATGGTGTCTTTCAAAGGTTTTTGACCTTATTTGTAGGTCATGAAGTCAGTTCAGCATGTTTAAAAAAAAAAGTAGAATGGAAAATAATCTTAGTCCACAGCACACAGTAAGGATAAATATTGCTGTGTGAAATTTGTCAGTAATATATTTACAGGTATGAATGTATTGGGTCATGATGTGAAGTTATAACTGTGAGTGATAATTCAAAGTTTGAAAGCCACTGTTATAACGGAGTTTTAAACATATGGAAAAGAATGATATTAAAATAATAAGAAGTAGCTGTTCGTAAATTGTATGTACTTTCTGTGATAAAAAAACTTATAACTATGAGTCTTTTCTGAATTAGATTCTAAGCTGCTTCAACAGTCTTATTCATTCAACTTTGTAGACATTTTCCACTCCTATCCTCTGTGCTCAATATAGGGTTGACCCTTGAACAACTTGGATTTGAACTGCCTGGATCCACTTATGCATTTTTTTTTTTTTGTTTATAAGAGTTGGCAGGAAAAGAGACAAGGCATTTATTTACAACTTCCTGCCCCAGGCTCCACAGGACTAAATCGAAGGTGACTATTGCAGAGGTCATGCCTGCTGTCCTCTGAGTACCCAGGAAAGCTTGCTCGCTGTCAGCAGCCCCTGGGCTACAGGTCACCCCATGTACTGTTGGGGGGTGGTTGGGGTGGTCCAGTGCTGGGGCCAGGGCCATCACTACTGCCCCTGTCCAGCCCAGTACACCTATGTTAAAAGGTGAAGGATGGTCAGTAATGGATCCTCCAGACTGAGTAGGCCCTTCAATACTGGAAAAACGAAGCAAGCCACTCCATACCATTAGGGATAGCGTTTTAGTCAGGGTGATTTGCTGCCGGGGGATTGGGCAGTTGGACAGAGGGATAACCCAGGACACTAGGCAGCTGTTTGCTGCCCCTATTCTCTACCCCTATTCAGACCTCAATCCCCAAGTTTTAGGGAGCAAGGGGCATGGTGGTGAGGTCACAGGGTGGTTATCTTAAAGTGGTGCCATCTGTGTGCCGGAGGGGAGAACAAGATGGAAGGCCAAAGATGGAGTCAGTGTTGTTAGCACTCCTACAGCTTTTAAGCAGATTTTTCTCAGTAAATATAGGTACAGTACTGTATTTTCCTTATAATTTTTAAAACAACTTTTTTCTAGCTTAGTCTCTTGTAGGAATACACTACTTCATACATATAACGTATGAAATATGTGTTGACTGCTTATTTTATTAGGAAGGCTTTCAGCCAACAGTAGGTTACTAGTAGTTAAGTTTCACTGGAAGGAAAAATTCTTCCTCTACCCTTAGAGGTCTTCCATCTGGACTAAGAATTAAATTTACATGAGACAGTAATGAGAAAAAAAAAGGAAGTTGTATATGTGCATAGAGACCCAATAATGAAATTGAGATCTAAATAAATGGCCGAAAGAGGTAGTTTTTATATTCTTTAGACAGAGACAATAAATTTGTGAGGAATTGGCAGGATAAGGAAAACAGATGTTTGGGAGCTTTAATTAGTAAGGAATTCTAAGGGGGAATTTAGGCTGAGGTAATAAATTAGAAAAAAGTAACAAGGTTTGTTTCTATAGCTTTGTCAGTTTTAAAGTTTCTATATCTGGTGATAAGGATGTCTTCTTAGTACAGGGAGGGTATCTTTCATATGGAAGATTTATTTTATATTTTGGGGAGGGGGTTCTGAGTGTCCTGATACTCACTGGCTGTTTCCCAAGTGGCTTAAATTCAAAATAATCAGTATGTCATTGTGACACATTTTAGACCTCCTGCCACTGGCTCCTATAGGAGTTAAAAGTTATGCTCAGTTTTTGGATTGAGCATGGTTGGATGCCCTAACCCCCAAGTTGTTTGAGTCAACTATACAAAAAAAATTTAAAGGGGAAAAAAAAAGTCAACTATACAATTTGACCCTTTGATGACTATCAATTAATATTTTTATCTTAACAACGACCCTTTGGAGTTGTATAATTGTAAAATATGCAAGCAGCAGCCGTTTAAACATTTAATTGTTTACAACTTGAGAAACTAGAAATACAATACTGTTTCAGATATATTGGTATATAATGTCCTCTGGTTTTTAAAAATACATTTGAGAAACTAAAGTTTCTTGGGATGATTTCTTGAGTTATTGTTTTGGGGCAGAAGAATCCAGAGTACAGTTTTTCAAGATGCATTCCTGGAAAGCTGTAGTTATATAATACAGAATTCTATAACCAGCAAAATACCCTTCAGAATAATGGAGGTGAAATAAGACATTTCCAGACAGATGTCTAACATCTGCTAGGTCTTTGAATACATAATACCACATCATTACTGTTACCACTGCAGTTTTTTCTCTTTTAGGCATGCTTTTCTATTCTGTGAACTGATTTTTATTCCCTAGAAATCTGATACTGATTCTGTGTAACTCCTTTTCCTTGATCTCTTACAACATGTCTTTTTTTGTTTTTTTTTTAAATTGAGGTATAGTTGACACACAATGTTACATTAGTTTCAGGTGTACAACATAGTGATTTAAGAAGTCTATACATTATGCTATGCTCACCACACATTTAGCTCCATCTGTCACTATACAGTGCTATTACAATACCATTAGCTATATTCCCTATACTGTACATTTTATCCTTATTTATTACTTATATATTTCATAACTGGAAGCCTGTATCTCCCACTCCCCTTCCCCATTTTGCCCATCCTCCTTCCAGCCCTTTCTCCTTTGGCAACCATCAGTTTGTTCTCAGTATTTATGGGTCAGTTTCTGCTTTTTGTTTGTTTTTCATTTGTCTTTTAGTTTCTACATAAAAGTGAAGTCATGTGGTCTTTCTCTGACTTATTTCACTTAGCATTATACCCTCTAGCTCCATCTGTATTGTCAAGATCTCTCTCTCTCTCTTTTTTTTTTTTTTGGTGACTGGGTGATATTCCATTCCATTGTGTGTGTATGTGTGTGTGTGTGTGTATACCTCACATCTTCTTTATTCATCTATTGATGGACACTATATATATTGATGGACTATATATATCTACATATATATAGGTATATATATATCATATCTTCTTTATCTGTTCATCTATTGATGGACACTTGAGTTGCTTCCATATCTTGGCTATTGTAAATAATGCTGCAGTAAACATAAGGGTGCATATATCTTTTCAGGTTAGTGTTTTCATTTTCTTTGGGTAAATCCCCATTAGTGGAATTATATGGTAATTCTATTTTTAATTTTTTGAGGAACCTTCACACTGTTTCCCACAGTGGGCTGCACCAATTTACATTCCCACCAACAGCGCATGAGTGGTCCTTTTTCTCCACATCCTCCCCAACACTTGTTATTTTTTTTGTCTTTTTGATTCTTGCCATTCTAACAGGCAAAAGGTGGTATCTCATTATGATTTTGATACATTTCCCTGAGGATTAGTGATGTTGAACATCTTTTCATGTGTCTGTTGGCCATCTGTATGGAAAAATGTCTATTCAGGCCCTCTGCCCATTTTTAATTGGATTATTTGGGGGGGCTTTTGGTGTTGAGTTGAATAAATTCTTCATGTATTTTGGGTATTTACCTCTTATTGAATAAATCATTTGCAAATATCTTCTCGCATTCAGCAGGTTGCTTTTTCATTTTGTTCATGGTTTCCTTTGCTGTGCAAAAGCTTTTTATTTTCGTGTAGTCCCAATAGTTCATTTTTACTTTTGTTTCCCTTGCCTGAGGAGACATATCTAGAAAAATGTTGCTAAGGATGATGTCAAAGATATTACTACCTACATTTTCTTCTAGGAGTTTTATGGTTTCATGACTCACATATAGGTCTTGAATCTATTTGGAGTTTATTTTAGTGTACAGTGTCAGAAAGCGGTCCAGTTTCATTCTGTCGCACGTAGCTGTCCAGTTTTCCGAGCACCATTTATTGAAGAGACTGTCTTTCCCCTATTACGTGTTCTTTCCTCGTTTGTCATAGACTAATTGACCATATAATCTTGGGTTTATTTCTGGGCTCTAATTCTGTTCCATTGATCTATGTGTCTTTTTTGCTGGTGCCATACTGTTCTGATCACTGCAGCTTTGTAGTATAGCTTGAAATCTGGGATTGTGATACCTCTAGCTCTTCTTTCTCAAGATTACTTTGGCTCTTATAATACATGTTAAGTGCTACTGCCAGAAACACATACAAAGTGCTTCAGTAACCTGTCAGAGCCCTCTACAACCCTAGAATGATTCCTATTCTTTCTAGGATTGAGGCCCAACTAATTTTCCATTGTCAGTAATCTCTAGTTTCTTTGCACTATCTGCTTTTGTGCTCAGATGAACCTTGTAGACAGACTATCTTTCTCACTGTCTTCCATCTATGTTGCTCTTTTGATTGATCCAGAACTCTTGATGTTTTTCTTGATTCAATGCTTTTGATGTCTGGAAATGAGTATTGATTTTTAGCATCAGACCTTTGTTGAATCCCAACTCTGGCCCTGACTAGGTGTTTGATCTTTGTAATCCCTGGAGAATTAACCTTAGGCCCTCTGAACCGATTTTCCATTGGTGAAAATGGGAGGGGAACTTCCATGGCAGATATGTGGTAAGAATCAACTGAGATGAGGTTCTAAATATGCCTCACATACTGTTAGCTTATCTCACCTTCCCTCCCTACCTGCTTAATTCAGTATTTGGTTCTAACTGTTCTGAGAAGTAAATAAGATTTGTAAAGGTTAATTAAAATAATAGCATTTTAGAAAACACTGAATGAGTCGTTAAGTATAAGCAATCAAATGTAAACAGTGGATCCTACTGATTCGTGCAGGCTAATGATAGTTTGGTATCCTAAAAAAAAAAAAATGGCACTGCCTGCCTTTTCTTTATTCTTTCCTTTCTTCTTTCCTTTTCTTTTTTCTGTCTTTTAAACATTCTATATGTTTAGTACTTAAAGGTGATGACATTTGTGTCACTATATGCTGAGTTTACACCTTATCTTAACTTTCCTATACTCTCTTGAGGCCGTACCAGAATACATGGTCCCTGGAAGAATAAGGGACTTTTCCCTGTTAAGTGGCTCCATTACACTGGACACATCTAAAGTGCAATAAAGATAATTTTATACTATTATCATGTATTATTCAGAAATATTCATCTTAACTTGCACACAAATGCACATATACACATGAACTCATCCTTCACCCCAAGCGCTTGTGAATTGGGTGGAATACTTTTCCATCCATGGTAATATTTTGTTTCTTCTGAATTTATAATTGATGTGAGATTAGAGACATATGATTTTCAATTTTTTTCTGCCTTTCCTCCAGGCTTAGTACTATCAGGAATAAAAACTTGAAAAGATGCCTTAATTTATTGTTGAGCCATTATTAAGTAGAGATTTTGATAACGTATTTGAAAAAATTTCCTGTTTTACTTTTGATATCAGAAAAACCTTGGGTAGGGGCGCCTGGGTGGCTCAGTCGTTAAGCGTTTGCCTTCGGCTCGGGTCATGATCCCAGGGTCCTGGGATCGAGCCCACAGGGAAGCCTGCTTCTGTTCCCTCTGCTTGTGTTCCCTCTCTCGCTGTGTCTCTCTCTGTCAAATAAATAAATAAAATCTTAAAAAAAAAAAAAGAAAAGCCTTGGGTATACACTTTCTCATCTATGATATTTCTATCCCTAAATAAAATATGGAACATTTCTGCTTGGGAAATGTTTTGTAGAATGGGAGGGAAGCTCTTGAGATTTTATTCCTTTTTCATAAACATAGCTCCTAAATGAAGCTCCTGATTCCTTTTTGGTCCTAGAAACCTAGTCACATAATTAATTTTGCATCTTTAGGTTAGTTAAATGGTAAAATATGATATCTGCTCTTTTGAACATACTGGTTGCTAGTAAGTATAAAATCTAATATGACTTTAAATATTAACTGTAAAATGTGAATATTTTTTGTTATTTTCCATTATATGGTTTCTGTGCTAAGTGAAAGTACAGGGTTTAATTTTTTCACATCTACAATTGGCAACAGTAATTTCATGTTGATTAGTGTAATTTATGATTTTTTTCAATGGTGCCCTTTGAGAAGTTCGAATTATGATACTAATGATTAATGAGTAACAGATGATGTTACAAAATGTAAAAAGAAAATTGTTGCTCAGTTTTTTATTGGTGAAAACTTGGAGCTCTCTAAAAGGCAAGATTTTGTACTACTACTCTGATTTATTAACATGTCCTTTATAAAAAATTGTTTGTTATTGGAGAAATAACTATATACATCCAGTAGCTTTTCTTTTCATAACGTATAATTTCAGTCACATTTCTTTTTCTGTCCTTCGCAAATTCGTTTTTCCTTCACATTGATTTTCCTGCAAGGGTCTTTAAAAAAAAAAACTATTTACTAGGATTAGCTGCAGCTGAGGCTGTGGCCTCACAAATCAAGAGAGGCTCTTCCTGTGTGTCAGTGCAGGAGATGAGTCTGTGCGGGGCAGCTCTGAAGTCACAGATGGCCCCCCTAGCTACTGTCACCACTGTGAAGATTTAGGCAACAGAAATCCTAAGTGCTTTATGCACACTAAGGCTTTTAATCCCCGCCTCTGCCTTATAAGGAGAATTTATTACTCTTTCCATTTTACAGGTACAGAAACCAGGGCTCAGAGAGGTCGAGTATCTTATCCAAGGTCACAGAGCCCAGGTCTGTCAGACTCTAACGCCCATGCTCTTACCCATTCTGAAGTATTCTGTGACTGACCCCAGGGAAAACCGTCTAGTTTCCTGGGCCTTCCCTTCAAGCAGCACAGTTCAGGGCCATGCCAGTTGCTGCCAGTGCATGGTGGCGACCCCAGCAGCACAGGAGCAGACTCAGTTGGGCACAGGCATTGTCCTCCACAGGCCTGCTTGTGCCAATTGCAACCAGGGTATGGTGCTTGGTGGTTGTAAGGTCATCAGGAGGGCAGTGACTCTTTCTGACCAGTACTGTTGAAGTGTATGAGGCCAAGGCACAGTTCTACTTAGTGGCATAAGTTTAATAAACTAACTCTTAAACTAAGGGATGGTTTTATTTAAGCCCATGTGCCTGGAAAACATTGTTAATTTCTCATGATCCACGTATAGCTTGGCCTTCCCTTAAGCAGTGACCAAGAGAGGTGTGCTGTGATTTGATTTTCCAAAGGCTTGGTTGCCCTTCAAGAAGCATTTCACCTGGAATTTCAACACTAGAGTGAAATTTCCTTAAAATCACCTATTTTATCTTACAAATTGTGTGAAATTACATATGAATTTTACATTCTATTCAGTAATATATATACATTTGTTATAATGCAAAAAATGTTTACATTACTTACCATTGAGTAAGACTGATACTCTAGGAAGACTCTATCAGTACCTAAAAATGATTGAATAACACTCTATCTACCTATTTATACCTCAAAATGAGTGGACACAGAACTTACACACTTCACAAAAATTAACTCAAAATGGATCATCGACCTAAATGTAAAATGCAAAACCATAAAACTCCACTATAAGCACAGAGCAAGCACAGTGGTTAGTGACTTCATCTAGGGTTGGGTCTTGGATGAAAAGAATTGTTAAGAGAATGATCGAAGTGACACATCAAGGAATCTAAGATGGGTAAAGAAGGAAGTGAGAGAAAGAGGCCAGTGGATTGGGAATGTGTGAAAGGACCATTCAGCTGGAAAGAGGGAGAAGTTGGACAAACTAACTGCCAGGACAGGAGGATGTGGGCAGGGGACAGAATGCTTGAAGCACTGGATTTGGTGGTGGAACACTTCCAGGTGATAACAAGGGCCCACATGTGGCTCCCTCATCTGTATTAATTCTGTCCTTATCTGCAAGTTCAGCCATTAACATGTTTATAACCAATATACATATGGTTTTTAAATTTTTACCCCTTTTACAAAAGATCATTATTATTTGTTGTTGCCTATTTAAAAAAAAAAAAGGAACTGAAAGAAGGAAAAATGTTTTCAAAATGAATGGAAGAAACTTACCTACTTAATTAGCATGTGCATGGTATAATCTGACTATTTTAAAAAAATGACTGCACTGGGGAATGACTCATACCGGAATGCATTTGAATAGATGCAATTTTCATATGCTACATTTTAAAATGACATTTTCCTTTTTTAGGTGTAACAAAATAAGTTTGGAAAAACAATCTGAGGTTTTTCTACATTTGAAAGAGCATACCATCAAAGGGAAATTAAAAATAAAAATTGAAAAGCACTGTACAGCATATTCTGATGAATAGGTAAACAGTGTAGAATGGATTTTAAGTAAAAAATTAAATTAATTAACTGAGTCAACTGTGACGTAGTAGAAGAACAATAAATTCAGAGCCAGGAGTTCTAAGTTCCTAGAAATTGCTCCATTGGCTGCTAGATTATAAGGACCATGAAGACAAGAGTGATGTTTGTTTCTAATCACTGTCGTCCTATCTTGACGTATCTGAGTACCTGGCATAGTACGTAGACCATGGCAAATGCTCAATTTGTTGAAGAAATGAATTGATGGATGGGAATCAGATAATGTACAAAGTCTGATGGCCTTGCAGATAATGTACAAAGTCTGATGGGCTTGCCTTATGCTTTTCAGTGGGCAAATAGGCCTATACTGAAACTTGGGCTATTTCCTTCACATTCACGTTATACCCTTTGCTTGCTTGTTTTGTTTTTGTTTCTTTGTCTTCATATTCTGATTTTATTGTAATAGAAGAGAACTCCAAAGGTTCTAGATGATATATGATATGAAGAAGGGTCTACTGACAATATCTTTGTTGCGTGTTTAGGTAGTTAAACTCTTACATAGTTAAAGAAAAAACAGCTTCAGTTTTTTAGTATAATTTAAAGTTAAACTATAAAGAAAACTACAAATTAGAAAACAATTTAATCCCTCTGACATTAAACAATAACAAAAAATACAAGCATCAAACAGGGTAAAACAGTTCAGAAAGGTGTAAACTGAAAAGTAGCCTCCCCAACCTGCCTCCGCACCCCCTAACACTCCACACACTCCCCAACGGCAGCTACTTCTGACATATTCTTGAGTGTCCTTCTGGAAAATTATTCCCTGCCTATACAGGATTTTAAACTGAGTATTAAAGATTTGGGTCATCATCATCCAAGTTCCTTAGCAATGAAAATGCTCATTATGTTGTTCAGTGCTGATCTTTTGCAGTAGGAACAGAACCACTTTTTGTTCGGATTAATACTGAGTACAGTTTCCCCACTGTGCATCAAATTTAGCTGTTGTTTACATAATCATCAGCATTTTGTTTCTTACTATTTGCCATCTTGCAAACCACTGTGCTTCCTGCTACTTAACCTCTATATGGCTATTCACTCCTTCTACCCCTTTCCCGCCCCCAGTGCAGCATATGAAAGCTTCTCTTCCATGTTATTGGCTTTCTCCTTTACTTTTTGGCTATAGTGTGTGTAGGGGAGGAAAAAGTTTTCCTTGACCCTCTGAGGGTCCCTGGCTGTGTCTGAAAACTGACAAAGATTACTAGGAGCAAAGCATACCAGTTTATTGAAGTTTAATGTGACATGGGAGCCTTCATGAAGAAAAGAGGACCTAGAGAAACAGACCTGAGTATTTTTAGCTAGGTTTAATGAAGAATGGACAGTCACGGAGGAATGTGACAGGCTAAGGAGTATGAGGTAAGTGTGGTAAACTGGAGGAAACTTAGCAAGGCCTGTTTGTTGGGATTTTTTCCCCCCGTGTTCCTTTGTCCTGAGAGATAAGGATGCTTCTTTCTCCTGGGAAGGTACCTCTCACACGAGGGTTTTATGACCTGTTTCAGAGAAGAGGCTTGGGAAAAGGTCAAAGTGACATTCCTGCTTCTGCTGTTTTCTCAAACTCCTTCAGCTTAAAATATTCAATATACATAGGTGCCAGATTTTGGGAGTAGTGTGCCCTGAACCTCATCTTGTAGATAGTTGCTTACAGTATTAAAAAAAAAAAAAAAAAGAGTAGATGGCACATTAGTGATTAGTTAACAAAGTGTGCTTGAGTGTGAGGGATCCTCTTTCTTACTGTGTGTAAATTATATTCCAAATGTTCAGAGGAAGGAAAATGATTTAGCTACTTTAAGAAAAAGTCTCTTTGTGCTCTAGTTTGATCTTTGAATGCTCTGCATAAGCCTATATCTGATGGAAGCGGAGACCTTCACTGCCCCTGTGACCATGTCAGTGACATTCTCATCAGATCTTTGGCCAGAAAATGGATGTGTCCTTTCGTGCTGCTTCAGTGTTAGTTTCTCCCTCTTGAGTCAGCCCTGGAAGTGCGGTATTATGGAGCTAGCTGAGTCACAGTGAGCTCGTAGCTTCCTGACTTGATGGAAGTCCTAGATATTCACCGGGCCTCAGTTTCTTTATCCATAAAATGAAGGGTTCAAACAGAATGATTTTCAGTTTTGACATCATTACCATTTTAATGAATCTCATTAATTTAATGAATCACATTCTTTGCTAGGCTTTGCTCAATCTAGCTGAAAAGTAAAATTTTTTTAAATTTCAAAGGTGACTTTGGTCTGGGGGGGTACTGGTGTGGGTGTGTGTGTATCAGGCAGCGATGCCAAAGGACAGCCTGAATGGGACATTCAGAGGTACCACTGTTGGTGCCAAGTCCAGAGGTACCTTCGCTATACCTCTAGACATCTTTTAACCCTAGGAAGGAACTAGAAGAAGGAATCTTCTACTGCAAAGGTAAATCAGAAAGTTAAGTTTAAATCACATTTGAATATAATTTGTACCTCGCATAGTTGGCCTTTTCTCAGAGAGGAAACAGTACTTGCTTGAGAATTAGTTTCTTCATCTAAACAGAAATTCTGTTATTATTTTTATGTAGTTTTAAACAATCTTGTTGAGATAAATCACAGTTATAAATGAAGGAATGGGTTAATTTTTTAAGAGAACATGAAGGATTTTTCTTCCTTGTATGTAGATGCTGTTGTGAAACTCTAGGTTAGAATCCAAGAGGTCCGATCGAAGAGCTTAGGCATTTTTGAAATCTTGTGGACACAGTTTCTGTCTCTTTTTATGTGTGATGCTTATTTATCAGGGATTTAGTTAAGTGCCGTGTAGTGTTACAAATTCTCCCTTCAACATCTAAGTAGGTGGTGGTTCTGAGGGAATTTTTAAAGATAACACAACTCTTTATTCCTTTCCCATTAAAGTGTAACCTTTCGTATCTGTTGCCTTTTTTTCCCCTTTACCTTAGAAAAGAATTGCTTTTATTATTTTTCTTTAGAGCTCATGACTACATTAGAATAACTAATGCTCACAGTAAAAACTGGTTTTAAAGCAGCAACTTATGGGCAACACAGGATATACTTTCTTTAATTTCCTAGATAACATCTGCTTTATAACATTTTTTTGGTATTTTACACACTGGTGGTATCTTAGAAGGACACACTTCACTGACATGATATTTTAGGATTTTGGAATTGGGATGTAACTGAAAAACAGTATTTGTTAAATATGGTTGATGTCACAGGGAGTACGATGATTCTTTTATTACATTTCATAATAACCCATTTCTCTTCTCCTAGATGGTTGTTATAGGCCACAAGACTTGGCCCTGTTTAGAATTATTTAGTTTTACATGAGAGAATAGTTAAATAACTCAGTTCATCATTGGATTAGACCCATTGAATGGATACTTTCTTTAATAGTGACTTTTGCATCATTTTTTCATAGGCAGTGCTATTTAATGGGACAAAGCATAGACTTCAGTCCTTCACAGTCTGAAGGACTGAGGTTTGAGTTCTGACTTATTTCTTTGCTGTGTAACCTTGGACCAGTGTTCAAATTTTTTGAGCTTTACTGTCCTTGTCCATGAGATAGGGATACTACTTACATTGTCTGTTGTGAGAATGAAATGAGATCATGTCAAGAGCCTGTTACTTAGTTGGTACTCTAAAAATTAATGACAACCATTAATCATGACAATAACAATAATTTTTAGAGTTTGAATATCACTGATTTGTTAAATATTCTGATACATGCTTTCCCATTGTCTGAGTAGTAGGAGAGGGAGAAGATTCGTTCTAACAGAATAAACGGTGAAAAACTGAACAGAACATCCCTGATTTGTTTATCTACTATTTTAAGAGATTCTTGTTCACTAATATTCATTGGAATTTGAGAACAGGTTGAGCAACTGATGTAGAAGATATTTTCTTTGCTTCACATAATTTGAGAACATTGTCTACTTTTTACATCCTTTATATTTTTTTGACATGCATCCAAATTCTACATATTTTATCTCATAAGACACTATTATTATATTGCATGCATATTATTTATTTAGATTTACGCAGATACCCACTGTTGTTCAGCCCTGTCTTTGACTCCTTGAATTATCTGGTATCATTTTTTCTTTGGAACTGCCTTTAGAATTTCTTTATGCAGTTACCGTGGTAATACGTTTTCTCTTTTTGCTTATCTAGAAATGTCTTTATTTCACCTTTATCTTTTGGAGGGAATTTTTTTGCTAGTTAGAGAATGCTATGTTAGAGTTATTTTTAGTTCTTGAATTTCCACTTGACTAAAAAAAAATAGATGATGTCTCTCTGGTGAAATTCTTCATCTTGATATATTTTTTTTATACCATGTTTGCTATTTTGAAGCCTTTGTCAGATAATAAGTAGGCTTTCCGTGGATCTCTTTTTTATTGTCTGTTTTTTCTTTTGGTTTTCTTTCTTGGTATATCTGGTAGTCTATTACTGAAGTTGAGTTTCTGAAGAGTCAGGGAGCTAGAAAGGGGGAAGTGTCACCTTAGTATGGTCAAGGACTAAGGGCTGAGTGAGCAGAAAACTTGAAAAGTTTGTAAGGGTCAGTTTACCCTTTGGTTTACCTGTGCTCCTAGAGTGTAATGCTCCAGGAATTACAACAAAAAGGTTAGAGCAGATACCAGAGATCTCCTCTTTAGCGGGTTTGGACTCTCCTTTTTCTCTCTCCATGCTGTGAGGCTACTGAAATTTCCACACAACAAGCACAGGTTTGAACTCACTTTTCTGTAATGTCCTTCTCTCCAGGATCTTTGTCCCTCAAACCTTGGCTGCTTTGGCAGCCCCAGAGTCCAGTTTTTGTCTTCATATCCCTGCGAAATTGGTAAAAGCTCCATGAGCTACTCTGCCTCTTGGCAGCTTCTTAAGGTTCTCAGTCTCCTGTCCAGATTGACTTAAGACTCAATGCATGTACTCAGGTAAAAGCAGCACAAAGAAGGTTGGGCTACCTCAGGAAGCTTCCTGCCTTTCTAGATCTGGGATCATCAAACCCTGGCTGCTCTAGAGGCTCTCCAGGGTCTCAGACAGACTTTTTTTTCATATCCCAGTTTTCTAATTGTTCTTGCCTTGGTTTGCTGTAAGCTGCTTTGTCAGTCAGAAACCGTAGTTCCTCCATTTCTTTTCTTTTCTGTATTGTGCATTGTGCAAAATCCTATTACCTGCCTCAGAATTAAGGAGTATGATTGGTTAGTTTTGTGGTTAGGCTACCTGGATGAATGGAAGTGCCAAGTTTCATTGGTTTTTCGTTTATCTCACTATCATACCCTTTTACCTTCAGTTAGATATGTCATCATTTCTTCCATTTTATAGTTTTATTTATTTCAGCTAAGGCAATATTTCAGTGATGTCTTTAAGTGAATGAATATTTTAATATAGATAGTAAACATTTTAATAAGCTACTAATATTTCAATTTTATATTAAAAGCGGACTATAATACTCGAATGCATGGTAAAGCCTAAACCTTAAAAAGTTGTATTTGTAAGGATGTGAAAAAAAAATGTGTGAAGAAAGGCCTTCACAAATGTCGTAGTATGTCTCTTAGCTCACCTTTATTTTCTCTTGACTAATAAGCATTATTTAAATGTGTACTTTTGGATGATTGTGCGAAAAATAAAATAGTGTCTTAAAACTACAGTACAGTTTATGAGTATAATCATAAACATAACTAGACATACAACTTCTATGATAAGAATTTATAAGTGAATTATTGACATAAAAGGATCCTATCCATATACCCTAACTAAAGAATCAGGTGTTAAATTTAGAATTGGGAACAAAACTCCTCTAAATTCCTTTCTTCCTTACATGACCTATATGTCCTCCTTTGCTGATTGTAATGAAGGACCTTTGGGGCCAAGATGTTTTTAACAACATATGTGATTGGAAGTCCTGCTGAATAATCAAGGAAAGAAGATCAATCTTTGACTTATTTTTTTAATTTTATCTTGTGCGATAGGCATAAGAATGCACTTCACAGACCTCCAGCTAGAAGGGGCTTCAGTAACCAAGGACCCCAGCTACTGTGCTCTGAAATCCTCTGCTGCTTTTGCACTTAAGATGTGTTTCCCTGGGGTGCCTGGGTGCCTCAGTCAGCTAAGCATCTGCCTTTGGTCAGGTCATGATCCCAGTGTCCTGGGATCGAGCCCCACGTCGGGATCCCTCCTCAGTGGGGAGTGTGCTTCCTCTCCCTCTGCCTCTCCTCCTTGCTCATACTCTCATTCTCTCAAATAAATAAATAAAATTAAAAAAAAAAAAAAGATATGCTTCCCAAGGGCTGCTCCTAGCTGGCGCCTGAGAGGAGCAGGAAGACTAAAGCAGGCCGGTCACTGGAAATCAAGGAACTCTTGAAGGCTCACTGGCTCTAGTACTGCCTGCTGGTCTTGCTGATCCTTCCTTAGATTATACAGCAATCCAGGATGATGGCTTTCTTCTTTCTCACTCTCCTTCCTTCAGGTTTGATTTGTCTAACTGTCTGAATCCCTCCCCATTTTCTCTTATAGGAGTTTCCCTTAAAGGAATAGAATTCTTTCAAGTTTAATCCTGTCATGGTGTCTGCTTCTCGGAGGACCTAGACTAACACATTCTACAATTTCTATAAAAACATACTATCATGTGAAATTACTAAGAAGAAAAAGATGTTTACTATAACTTTAATGATGACGGTATTCTAATACTGCTGATTCTTAAATTTAGGAAAGTTAAAACTTCATATAATTGAGAGCTAGCCTCTCAGTTTTTTTCTCATAACAGTTTATTGTCTGTTTATATGTAAATTTGCTTTCAGAAGGCTGAATTATTACAGTAGACAGATCAGGAGCTCATGTTCTAAAAAACTGTTAATTTACTCAGGATGATTGGGTGGTTGTAAAGTATTAAGCAGTTTATAAGTCATCTTTGAGCTAACTAAGGATATTTAATCAGAAAGTAGAAGGAAATATTTCTGAGGATATGTTGATAAGTAATATATTGTTGAAAGCAGCATAATGAGTAGTAACAGATTTATTTGTTACAAATATTTGGTAAGTCTTGCTTTCAATTTATATGATTTATACAAGAATGCTTATATTTTATATGTTAATGTTAAAATTCTTCTTTCTTTGCAGAATCATGGTGAAAGATTCGTTTTCATTACAGAGTGGTATGATCCAAATGCTTCACTTTTTCGACGTTATGAACTTTTATTTTACCCAGGAGATGGATCTGTTGAAATGGTAAATGAGCCTTTTTTTTTCCTTAAAAGTTAGCAAAGGGAGTGAAGATGGGAATAGGGAGAAGAGTAGGATTGCCCTCTATATAGCTGCTCTTGAAAATACTTTATATACATATATATGTTTTCTTCTTTTTTTAATGGGAATTCTTTTTTTGGTATTATAATTCTAATATAAGAAGATAACTTTGTGCCTTTATCTTTAATGTCAAATAGTAATTAATATTTTTTGGTTGGAAAACTGAAGTGGGGTTATTCATGCTTTAGATTAAGCAATAGTCAATAAGTGAATGTTATAGATAAAGATTATCATGGTCCTAAATATGTCGCCATTATTGAAAGCTGTTATCTCTACAAGTCAAATTGAAGAAGATCAGGTTAAGAGAGTCCCACTTATTTTTTTTTTTGTCTCTTTATTGGCAACCATTTTACAGGTAGATCTCTTTGGTATTGGCATTGGTAGGCCAGAAAGCAGAAATTTGGAATTTTTCTGGGATTTCATAAGCACTAATTTGCTGAAATGATTTGGCAATAAACAAATCTTTTTATTCATGGTTTTTTAAAGTATTAAATTTGTAATAAGTTTTGTATTATTACTAGATTGGACTAGGAAATACAGAAGTTATAAAAGAAATTATGATTTGTATTTGTAACAAAAATGAAACAATGTAAGCTATGTTTAATAAAGCAGAATTAAGAATCATTTCTAATTTATAGTACGATTAACATTGTCTATTGATAATTATTTGTCTTATTGTGTTGTTGGTTTTGGTTCCAGCATGATGTAAAAAATCACCGCACCTTTTTAAAGCGAACCAAATATGATGATCTTCACTTGGAAGATTTATTTATAGGCAACAAAGTGAATGTCTTTTCTCGACAACTGGTGCTAGTTGACTATGGGGATCAATATACAGCTCGCCAACTGGGCAGTAGAAAAGAAAAGTAAGAAAATCTTTTCTTCATTCTTAAAACATTGTATATGTCTTTGTACAAAAGTCTAATTTCTTGTTTCTATCTTGTGTTTTTTACAGCATAGATGCTTTTCCAATTCAGTGACCCAATTCAGGGTTATGACATTTTTAGGATTTTGAGGAGTAGATTCAGTGATTTGCTCTTCACTCAGATAACAAAGCAATGCCTATAGTCTTAGGCAATGATTATTTTCTGGAGGAAAAAATACAAACTTTTTATATGCCCTCATCTTTCTTCATAACATCATTTAACTGGGAACTGAGAATGTTGGAACATAAATAGTATTGGTGTATAGGATAAACCTGGCTTATGGGGAAAAAATAGTGACTGGCAGAGCAGGGAAGGCCCTGTAAAGGTATTTGAGCTGGATCCTGAAAGATGAATTGGATTTTTACCCAGTTAGATCAAGAGCAGGGAATGCTGGTCACAGGAATACGTATAAGCAGAGGTTCAAAGGCAGAAAGTTGTATGTCATGTACTGGGAAGAGCCCATTGTTCTGTTTGACTGGTTGGTGGTTAAAATGTTTTTAAAACTTTGATTAGTAAAATAGTCTGAATTAGGATGGTAGCAGTAGGTCTGAAGAGGAAGAAATGTGCAAGATTAACAGAAGCAGAGGAATAGTAGTAATGGTAAGCACTCAGTGATGGCTAGCTATTATTATATCAGGCATGGTATTAAAATGATCTGTGTGGGTTGAGTCCCGTGACAACCTAATAAAAAAGGCACTATTATGATTAGCTCCACTAATCACTCCACTAAGTAGATGGGGGAGTTGAGGCTTGGAGGAGATGTTAAGTAGCTTGCTGACGGGCAAGAGGAGGGGCAAGATAAAGCCCCCAGCACAGTGTAATTCAAGAATGGGAGGATTTAATCACAGGAGAATGGAGAGGACCTGGAAAATGGTTGCCCTCTTTCTGCCTCAATCCTTTTGCGTGTCTTCTGGCACCTAGCACATCTCCTTACATGTTACGAGTACCTTATCTGTGTTAGCCGAATGGATCAATGGATAGCAATTTAGAACTCATTATTTACTCTTGCCTTTTTAAAAAATTTCCTCCCTGTTTACAAATGATGACCTTTGATCTAGTTGACAAAGATGTTTTTGTGTAGATTGTTTGTAATGAATGTTGTCTATTCCTGAGCTTTATACACAGACATAATATATGTCTGATGAATATTGACTGATCAAGTGAAGAAAGAATGAGTACTACAAAAACAACAACAAAAAAGTAACATAATTATGATACACAGAAACTTACCTGTCTTGTTCACAACTGTATCCCTAAAGACCATTATTGTGATGCCTCAAACGGTAAATTATTCACAGGGAATGCCCCACAAAAATGTGCTGAATGAATGAATGAAGGAGTTTACATCACTGGAAATAGTTATGTCTGGAAGAAGTGCTGGTGGCTGGCCGGCCTCTCCAGCTTCTCCTTTCCTCCCACTGCATGCATCTCCTCCTCTGATGCCCAGAAGCTGCAGCATGGGGCCTTCCAAGGGCCCTGTCTCTTTAGTCTTCTCCCCATATTGTTGGTCAGAGCTGCGTTTGTCATCCTGACTTTACCTCGGTTCTGATTTAGAAGAGAGACAGAAAATGTTGGAGATGCAGCTGAAAATCAGGCTATACTGAAAACAATTACTTTTTTACTAATGTTTTTCTTCAGAATGTCAGTTTTCAGTATTACTAAGGTGGCATGTTCATTTTCAATCTCTACATTTATGAGTTTGCAACCTTCTGAGGCTAGAATGGCTGTATTTGAATTGAAATTTTACTTCTTTTGTCATCTTTGTTGGCTTCAGTTTCTGTGGCTTGTATATTGTATTGTCTTGGGAGATTTCTTGCATCGTGGAGTGATTATTGTATAATTAAAAGTAGGGACCACTAGTGGAAGGTAAGTCTATATATATAAAAAGCTCCAAATACCATTTAATTTGATAGGAAAAAAAAATCTGTCCAACTGTCTTTTGAGGTCTACCACCAAAATAACTAGTTGATTATATAATATCCGATATCCCAATAGTAATATTCTTTTGTGACTTCTTTACAAGCCCCTTGTAGCCCTTTATACAAGTCGTTTATAATTCTCAAGGTGGTTTGTGCTCATTGTGGATATAGTACACAGGTGGTGATGGATCAGAGGGGTGGTGAATGCCTCATATAAAAAGACCACTCCCAGAATAACTCTGAAATGGGGAAAAAAATTTGAATGTTAGAGAAATAGGAATCTCTCATTGTTATGAGGTCTAATGGTGAAAGTCTATGAAATTAAGGAAACATCTACCATAATTCCTTTATTTGCAAGTAATAAATATAGCTTTAAAGTTTTTGAGCACATGCTGTATGCGGAGTGCTGTGATAGGCACTTTTCATGTGAGTCTCAGTTCAAGACTAAGTTTTCATTTAAACTAGCAAAAGTAAATGAATTAGAGAGACAGGGTTATTAATAGGATGACCCAATCAAAATAAAACAATAATGCCTGTAGCAATTATAATTTGTAAATAAATTCTACTTATTTATTTATTTATTTTTGGGGGTGGTGGTGGTGGCGGGGCAGAGGCAGAAGGAGAGAGAGAATCTCAAACAGACTTCATGCTGAGCGTGGAGCCTGACCTCACAACCCTCAGATCATGACCTGAGCCGAAATCAAGAGTCAGATGCCTAACCGACTGAACCACCCAGGTGCCCCAGTATATTAATTCTATTTGTCTAAAGTGAATGTCATTGATTCTGTTTTATAGAACAATTAAGTAACATGGCCATAGTCAGAGCTAGAAAGTCAAGAGAACCAGTAAACCTTGTTGCATTTGACTCAAACTCATTCTTTATTAAGCCTCTAATTAATATGTTGGTAAATATTGTTGAATGGGACTGATTTCAAAAGAGGAGGAACCCAAAGAATATGAAGACATTTTAAATATTTGGGCTTTATAAATATAATTAATGAACACATATGCAGTGTTATATTTTTACTGACTTAAACTGTTCCACCATTTTCTCGTTTTTTTATTTCCCCCACCATTTTCTCTTTTGATTCTTTCTTAACTGCATGTGGGCTAGTAAATCCAGCAACCATTTGGCTGATTTAAATAAACTTCAGAATTCAAGTTTAAAAAATGTAGTTTCATTTAAATGACCAAAAAAGTAGGTATATGGGGAAATACATGTGTGTCTATCATGATCCTATAGAAATAACCTGTATGTAATAATTATAACTTAGTCTTGTTCTCAGTGTGTATTGTATCAAGGATGATTTATGAACTGAAGATATCCCTGTTATATTCCTCATACTCAACTCCTTTCTTTATACCAGAAAGAAATAGTAGGAGGAAAAAGTAAAATTGATCTCTTTGGTGCCCGTCAGCTAATTTTGAGGCAGTTATGCAGATAATTCAGTGTAACTCAATTCAGCTCTCAAACCAGCCTTGGCTTTGCAGTTCCCTTACATTACAGACATATGACATTTGACTCACATTTCTACTTCTTTTTTTAAATCTCTTTTTTGAGTTATAATTGACATTAAAAAGCTGTAGCCATTTAATGCATACAACTTAATGACTTTGGAGATAAGTCTACACCGTCAAGCCATCACCACAATGAAGAATAGAAGTCTGTCTATTACCTCCAAAAATTTTCTTCTGTTCTCTTTATTATTTTTTTATATTGATTTTTTTTTGTGGTAAGAGCACTTAACATACAATTTACTCTTTTAGCTAATTTTAAATCTGTTTTTTCTTTTTAAAGCTCCTTAAATCAGGGACACCTGGGTAGCTCAGTTGGTTAAGCAGCTGCCTTCGGCTCAGGTCATGATCCCAGGGTGCTGGGATCGAGTCCCACATCAGGCTCCCTGCTCAGTGGGGGGCCTACTTCTCCTTCTGCCTACCATTGTGTATTTCTTCAGTTGTTTTTGTGAGCCTAATGACTCATTATTATTGTTCCATATAATCAGTTAACAATTCGACTTCACAACTTTTGGCCTTTTTGTAGTAGTATTTTTTACCTCAGACATTCTGTTTGGGATTATTTTACTTTTGCTTAAATTAGAATTTCTCTTAGAGTGTGTTCACTGATAGAGAACTCTTTCAGCTGAAAATGTCCTGATTTCACTTATATTCTTGAAACTGCCCTCTTCTCTATGTCATATGTTTTTGTTGTTTCTCTGTGCTTTATTCTGAATTTGTTCAAAATTCTTTCATCAGTTACATCTAGTCTTCTGTCAGACCATTTGGTTCTTATTTTCATTTTTGTATTTTATCACTAGCGATTCTAATAGATTCTTTTTCAAATCTAAGTATCCATTGTTGATAGCTTAGACTTTCCTGTTGCCTGATGTTATTTGCAGCTTGCCTTTCAGTCCTTCCTTTAGCCATAGTTTGCATGGTCATTTTACAGTCTCTATTTGACAGTTCTAGTAGATGAACTATTTGTGGGTCTCTCTGTTTTATGCTGTGTCTTCTGGTTCTCCCTCATGTTGGTCTTTTTTATTTGTGTGTGTATGTGTGTGTTGTGATTGTCATGTGTCTGGATGTATGTGGATGTGTATATATGTGTGATATATGTGTGTTGTGCGTTTATATATGAATTATTTGAGATACAGGATGAAGTCACCTGCTAGGGTGGAATTGTGTTTCCTTCTGAGTGATGCCTGGAGGCATTAGCAATCTGGATGATTGGTACCCGAGTGTAAAATGGTGAGTTCCCAGACTACCTAAGTGATGTGACCTTGTGCTGCCAGACCATGCAAGGCCTGGTTCTTTCTGATTCACCCTTAGGGTGTAGCCTTTGGTTCCAAGTTATTATAGGGAGAATCCTCTGTTGGGTTCTGTTACCCTTTCCCGGTGAGGTGGTACAGATTAAAGTGCAGATTAGCCAGACAAAAGCAATGCTGGCAAGGTCAATGCAACTTTCGTTCTCATTTTTCTGGGTCTCCATTTTTCTTTCACATTGGTACTCATAATTGTTTAGCATCTAGTCAATTTGTTTTTGCTTTAAAAATATTTTAAAACTATCTCAGTCACCGTTTTTAGTTTTCAGTGGAAGGGTTGCTCTGAATAACTTTGCCATTGTTGCCGGTCGGGAAAGCTCTGGCTCAGTGAGGTTCCCTCGAAACCACAGATGCCTTATCTGAGACTATTTTCCTAATTTCCTTGGGGCAAACACAGGCTTCACGCTTGTAAAGAAAACATAAAAGAAATCGCAAATTTAGCTTTGTGTTGATGTTTTAGAATCAGTTTTTATATGCTTAAGGCCAATATGCGTAACTTTTGAAATATTTACATAAATTAATATAGATTAGTTTTACAAATCTGGGGCGCCTGGGTGGCTCAGTTGGTTGGGCGACTGCCTTCCGCTCAGGTCATGATCCTGGAGTCCCGGGATCGAGTCCCACATCGGACTCCCTGCTCAGCGGGGAGTCTGCTTCTCCCTCTGACCCTCCCCCCCCCATGCTCTCTATCTCTCATTCTCTCTCTCTCGAATAAATAAATAAAATCTTAAAAAAAAAGTTTTACAAATCTATTCCTTTAGGTGGATAGCATTCAGAGAGTCTATAGCACTGCGCTGTCTAAGATGTTTGTTATACAGCGTCTTTATCCTGGGCATATTTGCTGCAATTTTTGCCCGCAGCCTGTTGGTTTATGGAGAACATATTTTTTTGCATAGCCCTGTTATTTTGCAGAATTCTGTGTTCTGAGTTTGGCAGAGGCTGGCCAAACTATTTTCTCACTCTCCATGGCTAAGAAGTTGTACTGTAAAAGAACGGTTTTATATATATATATATATCTTTATATTTCATTTGAGAGAGCATCTCCTGCTGCATCCTACAGGGCATGCTCAATGCATGGTGAGAGGGTTACTATGTGGTAGGTCCTCACAGCGGTGGCTCCCAGTGAATCACATCTCTTGGGATCCATTTCCTTGGCCAGTCCCTTCTCACGTTGACTCTGGACTTGACCATGGGACTTGCATTGTCCAAAGGGACATCAGCAAATGTGTCTCAAGGGAATGCTTGATAAGTGTGTGCACATTGGACTGTATGTGGCTGCCTACGAAGAAGCCTGGGGTGACCTCCTAAGGATGTGAGCCTGCAAGGAAAAAGAAGCCTAGCTGTCCCAGCTGACCCGCTAGCCACACACAGCTGTGTGAGTGATCCCTGGTGAAACCACTCCCACTACAGAATCTTAAGAAATTTCTGTTTTAAGCCACTACATTTTGGGGTGGTTTTGTTCCTGCACAGAGAACAGGTTCTCAACTCAAGTTTGGCTGCTCGCCAATCAAAAGTCAATGCTTCAGAGACAAGTGATGGTGGGAAAGAAGAGGTTGCTTTATTTAGGAAGCTGGCAACCTGGGAAGATGGTGGACTAATGTCTCAAAGCCCATCTTTCCTGTCCAGGCGAAGCTATGGGGTTTTAAAGGGGAAGGCGCGGAAATGGTTGGGGTGACATGTAGGAGAAGCAGGTGCACAAGCCGTTAGTTATGTGTCGACATGAGGCCTGACCCTGAACAGACTTGCTGGCATCGGTGGCAGCTGTTTTCAAATGTGGTCAGGCCTTATCTTCTGGGAAAGTCTGGTCCTTCACTTCTCAAGGCCATTGGTCTGCAAATCTCTGGGAAAGTAGGTTAGTCCTGCTACAGCCCAAGGGACTTAGGTCAGCAAACGAGGAGTGCAGAACCTTGGAGCATGTTAACCCTTCTGACAGGTTAGAGTGTTGTTGCAGTTTGTTATGCAACAACAGAGAACAGTGGCACTATTAATATGTTTTTATGGTCCTTTTGTTTATGTGCTGTCGTCACTTTTAAATGACACGTGATTCCTCATGCCTGTCTTATTTTCTGTACAGAATATATTTTAATTATCTACTGAACAGTTAAGCAGTGAGATGATAGGCAAATTTATTTAGAGTAATTACTCCCAGTTATCAGCCCCTTGCCTCCTGCAGGCATTTAAAGCTAAAATGAAATTGCATTTTAAATTAGGGGTGACAAAATTAGTTTTGTCAGTTTTGTATTTTCCACGTTGGTTCTTGTTCATAGAAATTGATGACTGCTGATGTGTTTTATATTTTCTTTAAGAGCTGTGGTTCACAAAGTTTCTTCCAGAGTTTAGCATAAATAATTTATGGGTTAGTTTGGCTTATAATATGAATATAATGTGTTATAATGTGAGTTGAAAAGTTAAGAGTTTTAATTGTATATAAGTATAATATGAGTATAATGTGTTATAACATGAGTTAAAAAGTGAAGAATTTTAATTGTCTCTTCGATGAAGCCATACAATATAAAATACTATCAACAACTCATTTGCTTCAAAATAAAGGAAAGGATTGTCTGGTATAGCTTGTAATAAACTGGCTAAGATGAACAATTTTTATTATTTAAAAGTTATATTACAAAGCAGTGATCACCAAGACAGAATGGTACTGGCACAAAAACAGACATATAGACCAATGGAACAGAATAGAGAGCCCAGATATGGACCCTCAACTCTATGGACAAATAATCTTCAACAAAGCAAGAAAAAATATGCAATGGAAGAAAGACAGTCTTGTTAATAAATAGTGCTGGGAAAATTGGACAGCTATATACAGAAGAATGAAACTCGACCATTCTCTAACACCATACACAATGATAAACTCAAAATGCATGAAAGACCTCAATGTGAGACCAGAATCCATCCAAATCCTAGAGGAGAACATAGGCAGTAACCTCTTTGACATTGGCCACAGCAACTTCTTTCAAGGTACATCTCCAAAGACTAGGGAAACAAAAGCAAAAATGAACTTTTGGGACTTCATCAAGATAAAGAGCTTCTGCACAGCAAAGGAAACAGTCAATAAAACAAAGAGGCAACCCACAGAATGGGAGAAGATTTTTGCAAATGACACTACAGATAAAGGACTGGTATCCAAGATCTATAAAGAACTTCTCAAACTCAACACCCAAAACACAACTGATCAAGTCAAAAAATGGGCAGAAGACATGAACAGACACTTCTCCAAAGAAGACATACAAGTGGCTAACAGACACATGAAAAAACATTCATCTTCATTAGCCATCAGGGAAATTCAAATCAAAACCACATTGAGATACCACCTTACACCAGTTAGAATGGCAAAAATTGACCAGGCAAGAAACAACAAATGTTGGAGAGGTTGTGGAGAAAGGGGATCCCTCTTAGGCTGTTGGTGGGAATGCAAGTTGGTACAGCCACTTTGGAAAACAGTGTGGAGTTTCCTCAAAAAATTAAAAATAGAGCTACCCTTTGACCCAGCAATTGCACTACTTGGGTTTTTACCCCACAGACACAGATGTAGTGAAAAGAAGGGCCATATGCACCCCGATGTTCATAGTAGCAATGTCCGCAATAGCCAAACTGTGGAAAGAGCCGAGATGCCCTTCAACAGATGAATGGATAAAGAAGATGTGGTCCATATATACAATGGAATATTACTCAGCCATCAGAAAGGATGAATACCCAACTTTTACATCAATATGGATGGGACTGGAGGAGATTATGCTAAGTGAAATAAGTCAATTATATGGTTTCACTTATTTGTGGAACATAAGGAATAACATGGAGGACATTAGAAGGAATGGAAAAAATGAAGGGGAGGAATCAGAGGGAGAGATGAACTATGAGAGACTGTGGACTCCGAGAAACAGACTGAGGGTTTTGGAGGGTATGGGGGTGGGGGGATGGGTTGGCCCAGTGGTGGGTGTTGAGGGCACGTACCGCATGGAGCACTGGGTGTTATATGAAAACAATGAACCATGGATCACCACATCAAACACTAATGATGTATGGTGACTAACATAACATAATAAAATAAAATTTAAAAAATAAAATAAAAGTTTTAAAAGCCAACAATGAGTTACCTGCAGTGGTAAGTAAGGGTATTTGAATTATTATATCTTTGTCATATCCTCAGTCAAGCCTGTCTTGTGCGTGAAAAAAGCCAGCTATGAAGAGGCCAGCCATGCTTCTGAGATGGATTCCTTGAATTAATGCCAGTGTGTCCGAGCAACTGAAACTGAAGAAGGGAAAGTGATGGCAGTTCTTTATCATAATTTTGCATGTCCTCTAAACTGAGTTGCTCCAACTCATCTGATTGTTATCTGATACTTGCAAGTAGTACTCTTGAGGATTTTGTGATTATGATACTTAGTGTGGAAAGAGTGCAGCCCTGGGAGTCTTGTGAGCTGGGTGTTCTGTCCTGGAGGTGCCACTGACCAGCTTTATGACCTTGGTGTGACTCTTTGGGCTTAGTTACCTCATCAGTAAAATGAGGGCATTCAGGTGATCTCCATCTCCAAAAATCTAATTTTGTGGCTTCAGAGCGGGGAGAGTGCTTTGCTCCTGTGTGTTCTCTTAGAGGAAAGTGTGATTTTAAAAGTTGCCCTTCCACAGATGAATGGATAGAGAAGATGTGGTCCATACATACAATGGAATATTACTCAGCCATCAGAAAGGATGAATACCCAACTTGTACATCAACATGGAGGGGACTGGAGAGATTATGCTAAGTGAAATAAGTCAAGCAGAGAAAGTCAGTTATCATGCGGTTTCACTTATTTGTGGAACATAAGGAATAGCACGGAGGACATTAGGAGAAGGAACGGAAAAATGAAGGGGGGGAAATCGGAGGGAGAGATGAACCATGAGAGATGATGGACTCTGAGAAACAAACTGAGGGTTTTAATGGGTTAGCCAGGTGATGGGTATTAAGGAGGGCACATACTGCATGGAGCATTGGGTGTTGTTACAAAAACAATGAATCAAGGGGGGCGCCTGGGTGGCTCAGTCATTAAGCGTCCACCTTCAGCTCAGGTCATGGTCCCAGGGTCCTGGGATCAAGCCCCGCATCAGGCTCTCTGCTCCGCAGGAAGCCTGCTTCTCCCTCTCCACTCCCCCTGCTTGTGTTTCCTTTCTCGCTGTGTCTCTCTCTGTCAAATAAATAAATAAAATCTTTAAAAAACAAAACAAAAAACAATCATGGATCACTACATCAAAAACTAATGATGTATGGTGACTAACATAAGATAAAAAAATAAAATTTAAAATAAATAAATAAAAGCATGGTGCTTGCTATCCGTATATGCTGCCAGGCAAGAAGACATTTGGTTCTTTGTGCATCCCTTGTGCTATGCTTGAGTGTTAAAAGAAGAATTTACTTCCAAATCAGTGATGATGAACTGACTGCTTAGCATACATTTGTTAAAGTCCAGGAGACCAAAAATCAACTTCATAATATATTAAATGCATTTTTTTAAAGATTTGTCCTCTTTTATGAAATATGTTTTTATGAAATATGTTCTAAGAAATATAAATTTTAAAGACTGGTGTTTTCTAATGTGGAGGCCAAGAGCAGGGTGCCCCAAAATGTGCCACTTTGACGTATTAATTATTTAAAATAAAAGTTACTTGAACAGCCAGTGCAAAGACACTCACTCTCTTCTGTCCCCCTGGACGTGGGAAATAAATCTCCCATAGTACTAAGAAGTAAAAAAGATGTCCTTATCACCAGAGAGAGAAACTTTAAAGTCAACCAAGCTTTAGAAACAAACCTGTTACTTTCTTTCTAACCTACTACCTCAGTCCAAATTCTGTTTAGAATTATTTACTAATTAAAGCTTCTAAACATTTTTTTTTTAATATTTTAAGGGATCTCTACACCCAGTGTGGGGCTTGAACTCACAATTCTGAGATCAAGAGTCACATGCTTTACTAAATTGACCAGCCAGGCTCCCCACATCTGTTTTCTTTATCCTGTCAATCCCTCACAAATTTATTGTCTCTTTGTCTAGGAAGTATAAAAACAGCCAGTTCGGTCATTTATTTGTGTCTCAGTTTCCATTATTGGGCCTCCATGTACATGTAGTAAAACTTTGGCTTTTTCTCCTGTTAATCTGTCTCATGTAAATTTAATTCTTAGTCCAGTTGGAACTGCTTGAAGGGTAGAGTAAGAATTTTTCCTTTCCTGCATTAATTAGGACATATTAAACATGACAATTTTAACTTTTTTCCCCCTTAAGCTTTTATTATTATTTTTTGATTGGGTACCTAATTTTTATTTCCCTGGGAAAAATAGAAAGATTACTTTGTATAAGTTTTTTCAAGAGAACTTTAATATACTTTTTATAATTTGTTTTGATGTTTGAGGAAACTACTGCTTGGGAATTGTAAGTAAAAACTGAACTATTTTTATTTTCAATGTAATTCTTTATATCTGTACAGAACATTGGCTCTGATTAAACCAGATGCAATATCAAAAGCTGGAGAAATAATTGAAATGATAAACAAAGCCGGATTTACTATAACCAAACTCAAAATGATGATGCTTTCAAGGTAATTTGTTGATCATTTTCAGTTATATAAAGTCTAGTACTTGTTTTTTTTTAATCATCTTTTATCTTTCAGTGTCATTGTTTAAAATAAAAACCTCTCACTGAGTGGCAAAGGATAGAATAGTAGTCTTATTAGAATGAGAAAATAGTAAGACACCAGGTAATTAGATTCATCAATAATGATTGAACTCTAAGCAAGTGGGAATTGTCACATTGTACCTGCCCCATTATTTATTGTCTTCCTTAACCCCATTGGCTTTTATAACACCAATGCCTGATAATTGTAATCTCTTCTTCTTAAACACTATATAAAAATTGTAGAAAAGGAAACGAATGTTTGAGTATTTCTATTTGACAAGGGAGTGTTACTGTTGGGATTTCCAAAAGTGATGCATTTGGAAATGGTTACATTTATCTCCTCCAGTGTATATAATTGGTAAATATGCCTATTTACTACCCTGAAAAGCAGTCCATTGTGTCTGACCAGATAGTTTCTAAGTTATTTAGTGAAAGCGGGACTTACCTATAGGTAGGATTATTAATACAGCATTAAAGCTGCTCCTGGTGGTGTTCTTACGTTACTCCATTGGGGTTTTTTTGTTTATTTTTGGTTAGGTGTCTTTTCACTGCTGTTCCTGAGTATGTATATATTTTATGGGACAGTTGCATTTTTGGCTCTGTGAGAACAAGGATAATGGATAGCAGTAGATATTCAACACAGCTTTGATAAGTCTGATCCCTAGAAGCCTTAACAAAACACCTTCAATTTTACCCCAACAAAGACATATATTTAATGTGAATTTTTCCCATGTAAGGTCTTCTTTTTTTTTTTTTTTTCCTAGAAAGGCAGGAGGCTTATGTTTCAGAGCACAGAATCTAGTGCCAGATTGCATATAAGTGCAACACTTACTAGGTGTGTGACTCTGAATAATTTACTCTCTACTTCATTTTCTTCATCAGCAAAATGGAGATTATAACCATCTGTATCATAAAGTTGCTATGAGGGTTCCGTGAGTTTAATGTATGCCATTAGTTTGAAAAACCCCAGGACATAGTAAGTATATATAAATGGTAGCTATTGTTGTTAGGAGCATTAATACTAGTGATATTATTGTTTAGTGAAACTCAGGTCATGACCCTTTGTAAGTAGTTAAATTTATCTTATTTCTGTATGTATCAAGAATGCTTGCTCTCACAGCAGGTAATGGGACTGAATTCTGGAGAAATGACTTTGAGTAGTTTTAGTGAGATTAAAAGTTGTTTACGTCCTCTGCAGTATATGTCCTCTCCACTGCTAGTGCTTGATAAATTTGGCATCAAACTCCCCAAGATAAAGATGCCCAAGCAAACTGCTTCCTTAAATTTTTTTACAGCACCTCATAGATCTCTGTTAGTTTTACTCTCAAGTCTTGGATTTTGCCCAACTTAAAAGCTAGTAAGTTAGTCTTTTACTCTTTCATGGATGCTAGGCAGAAGATATGGAACATCTGGATTAGAGACAAAAGACTTTATTATGGTACAGCAAGCAGCATGAGCATCATGCTTATACTGGTGCTCTTTGCCTCCATGTCTTGTGGGCATAATATGATATGGATCCAAGTGTATGTTGTATACACAGTTGATTGCATCATAGCTGAGGAGCACTGAACTTGCGTTATCCACTGTTTCATTAGCAAGTGGTACACAAGGCTGCTCTCTGTGCTGAAGAGAGACATGACCTCATCTCTCAAAGTTGCTCCCTGTAAACATAACTGAGAAAAGGCTAGGATGAAGGGCAGTTGGGTCCTTGCATTCTTGGCGTACCCAGTGAGACAGGCTAGGAGTACCAGAGACCTGTGGAGGAGTGTCTCCTAGTGCTTAAATCATTGCTAAACTTGTTTGCTCAAATGTAAGTTCCTCCATCATGACAGTATCTGAAAGACAGCAGCTGTGTTCCATCTGACTTTGTACTTCCTAGTTCTTAGATTAGTGCCTGATTCAAGGTGGGCACTAGCAAATATCTCAGGAAAGCATTAGTGATAAATCTTTGTGGGAGAATGATTTCCTTATAAAAACCCAGGAAGACATAACAAAGCAATAACAGAACCTCCTTTAAGTGGGGATTCACTTGTTAATATTTCTCTCCGTCTCAACTTTTTACGGGATGCATTAGGTAAGGATGATGGGAAAAATTCATAAACTCATCTTGGTTTCAATTTTGGATGTTGAATAGAAATAACAATGGGGTCAGTGACATGTAAGAAGGAAACAATGAAACACTTTTAGTAATTAAGATTTTTCTTTTCATCAATAGTAAAGATTATGGTTTTTTCTTTTTTAGTAGCTCAGTTGTGTTGAAATGTTTAGAATTGGTTGTTTTAGTCGTCTTGCTGCTAACTCTTTTAGAATGCTCCCACATGAGTTTTTCCACACATCCAGTTTTACCTCACTTTAGGCTATAATATATCCATTTCATTTTTGTGAATTCGTCTCCTGACCCTCTGCAGTTGGTAACAGAAAGGACATAAACAGAGATTTGCAGCCAGAGATATGGTTTCAAACCCCCCTGTCCAAGTTATGTAATCATGCTGAACTTCCTTATTTTCATATGTAAAATATAGGTATTCATACCTATTTTAATATATTATTGTGAAAAATAAAGTAATTTAATGCTGGCATAATAAGTTCTAGAAAGATGAGTTTTCTTCCCCCTCTCATTTCTTGGGATGAATTTTATTTATCATATTTCATAGTATACTTTCGTAATCTCTTTATAACCAAAGAAAATATCTCAGTACATTTGGTTTGAATAAGAGTATGCCCTGATATATATATGCCTTATTATGTGAATTCATTTTGTAGTAGGCCCATAAGATCTTAAAACATTGCATACTAAATTATAATGCCCAAAAGGATAATCCTTTGCTAGAGGACACTTTAATTTCTTTGATGTTTTGAAAAGTAGTTGATCTTTTTTTTTGAGAGTTCGTTCTGATTTTTATTACACACCATAGACATGTTCACTAACCAGAGTAGGATGATTCTGTTGATGTTGATAATCTTGTCACATACTGTGAACTCAGTTAAAGCCTTTAAAACTGTCCAGGTTTGAGAGATACCTGACTTGATTAAAATAAAGAATTGTTTAGACTTTTTAGCTAATCAATTTGAAGTCCATTATCTTTTCAGTGGCTCTGTAGATACTCTTTAGTGGGAATATAAATTCATAACGTAAATCCCTATTGCCCTTAATAAATTCTGAATATCTCCATATTGCCCCCTTTTTTGGGTGATGTCAGTTAAAGCATTAGTTTTGAATATATTAATAACCAATAAGAATACATTGATATGCTTAACTTGTCAAGCAGATTTTAAAACATAAGATCTAAGAGAGAAAACTATAACTATTAAATTAAAATTCTAGCCTACCCGTTCAAGTTTAAAACCTGAAGAAGAAAGTGACAAATTCTGAATTTGAAGGTGGCTTTGCATTTTTTTATGTAACTTATTTGAACTCTAAAGAACAAATAATTCTTAGGAATGAGATCTTGCCATTTGCAATGACGTGGATAGAACTGGAGGGTGTTATGCTGAGTGAAATAACTCAATCAGAGAAAGACATGTATCATATGACCTCACTGATATGAGGAATTCTTAATCTCAGGAAACAAACGGAGGGTTGCTGGAGTGGGGGTGGGGTGGGAGGGATGGGGTGGCTGGGTGATAGACATTGGGGGAGGGTATGTGCTATGGTGAGCGCTGTGAATTGTGCAAGACTGTTGAATCACAGATCTGTACCTCTGAAACAAATAATGCAATATATGTTAAGAAAAAAATATAAAGAAGAAGAAGATAGCAGGAGGGGAAGAATGAAGGGGAGTAAATCGGAGGGGGAGACGAACCATGAGAGACGATGGACTCTGAAAAACAAACTGAGGGTTCTAGAGGGGAGGGGGGTGGGGGGATGGGTTAGCCTGGTGATGGGTATTAAAGAGGGCACGTTCTGCGTGGAGCACTGGGTGTTATGCACAAACAATGAATCATGGAACACTACATCCAAAACTAATGATGTAATGTATGGTGATTAACATAACAATAAAAAATTTAAAGAAAAAAGAACAAATAATTCTTATTGGTCAAATGTTAAACTTTGTTTCAAGAATGTTAAAGATGGTGGTGCAAAGTAAGATAGTAGATATGAACATGAGCAGAAAAGTAAATATTGCTCTTAAATTCATTGTAATTTTATATCTTAAGAGATATTCAGGTAGCAAAAAATTTGAAAAGTGGGAGGATTTGAGCAGAATATTTGGTGAAAAGTCATTAATCAGTTTACATACAGATCAAAAGAGGATTTCATCTTTATTTTATTAATGAAAGCTAAAATATTTTAGTAAAATAATTTTTTAAATATAATTCTTAACTGTTGTCATTTTGCTTATTTGACAGGAAAGATGCAATGGATTTTCATATAGACCATCAGTCAAGGCCCTTTTTAAAGTAGGTGCTGAATTTGGGGCAAGTGGTTTACAATGGAGGATATCCCCAAAACTAAAGAATTGTAGTTTTACAATTCAGAAATTTGTGACATGGAAAGCATCTGTCAAAAGGATCATAGCAACATCTTGCAACTGTAGAGAACTATTTTATAAGAATTGTTTTTTTCTGTCCTTTTATTAGATTAGAATTTTTATCATTAAAAATCTTAAACTTTAATCAGGAGCAAATAGGATGATTTGCTTAAATTAGAAAAGGTATAGCTTTCTTTTTAGATTTCAGTAGATTAAAAGAGTGATAATTATATTTTATGTTGAGTATTTTTTAAAAGGTTTTTAAGATTTTTAAAGGTTTTTAAGATTTTTACTTGAGTAATCTCTACACCCAACATGGGACTCAAACTCTTAGCTCTTCTGACTGAGCCAGCCAGGCACCCCTGTGTTGAGTGTTTTTGTTGTGCTCTTGGCATTCTTGTATACATAAAACAATGTTCACAGAACCCTTATTAACTAATACTTTTGTTCCTTGAAATAGTATATGTTAGTATATGTATAACAAACTAGTGGCAAAGGGAAATGAGCTGCTGCTTTTCATGGCTTGGGCTACTGTGACTCAGTGCTGGATTTTTAATTAAGAACCTGTGTGTATGCTTTAATAACTTGAGATAAGAATATCCCAGAGTAGCTTTTATAGTAATTAGAGGATATTTTTTCAAGGCCTGTTAATTTCTGTTTTTTCTTTATCACTAGATCAACTCATTGTTTATTGACTGAAAGTTTACTGTCATCCTTTGAATTCTAATCTACACAAAAATAAATTCTAACTGTAAACATAAGAGCACTCTCATCATTTTCTATATTATGAAATTTTATTTGAATGCAGTGGTAAACCACATTAAAATAAAAAGGAAGATCCTTCTGTACCTTTCAGAGCAATGGGAGAAGCAATAATCAATTGGTCAATAATATGCCTTTTAAATCAATGAAGTAGTCTTAAATTCAATGAAACACTAATTTTTTTTTTTTTTTTGCCAACAGTAAATGATTTGACAACACTAGTGTTTTGTAGTGATTCAGGCTACCACAAGACACTCAATTTATGAAAATTTTATTTTGCCCATGCAGAATTCACTATATCCAATAGTTCTGAGATCATAATACTCATATGTGTGTTGAAGTACTCCAATTGTAATATATTCTTATTAACAGAGATACGTAGGTTGACAGAAAAATGAAGCAAATCAAGCTTTTACTTGTTCTGTAGTGAACTGATCCAGTTTATTACAAGTGGTCCTACTATCGCCATGGAGATTTTAAGAGATGATGCCATATGTGAGTGGAAAAGATTGCTTGGACCTGCAAACTCCGGGATGGCTCGTTCGGATGCTCCTGGAAGCCTGAGAGCCCTCTTTGGAACCGATGGCATAAGAAATGCAGCTCATGGCCCCGATTCTTTTGCTTCTGCTGCCAGAGTAAGGGGTTTTAAAAATATTTTAATTCTGTTTTTGTTTTGTTAAATGTTTTGTGTCAGAGTAAAGCATTTCTGTCACTGCTGACTTGGGACAGTTTCTACAGCTGATCTAAGAGTAGAGAAAACCTTGCCCCTTTGCCTAGGATTAAACAGTGGTTCGGTAATATGTCTCTTTTGTGAACTGGTAACCTTGTCATGGCCAAGATAAGTTTTCTCCAGTTAAAATACTCATCATCCCGGTTTACATTCCAAAGCCACTTAAATTATTCAGTCTCATCAATGTTTGAATTACTGACTTCATGTGAGACCAGTTGATGGATAGTAAATATTCATAAAGAAGCATCATTTCATATATTTTGTTTTTGGCTCAGATCTAATGCCATCTTCAAGTTTAACATCCTTTTCTTTTTCCCATTTGGAGCTAGTGTTTAAGAAAAAGTTTTTATGCCTCCTACCATTACTTCTTGTTTTAAATCCATATAAATAAGGTATACTGGTTATGGTGATGTTGATTTGATGAAGTTGCAAGTTTATTCTTAGCATCAAAACACGTTTCTCAGCTAACATAAGGTGGCTTTTAGTCTGGTCATGCTTTCATTAAAATAATATTAGGCAGTTTTTTAATAATTGAATTTTTCTTTTTCTGACAGCTCCATCAATAGATCCTTTCAGTTCTCCCTTCAAATTAGACCTCGAATCTGATTGTTGTGGGCTAGGTCACTGTTCTATTTTGTTTGGACTACTGCAAAAGCCTCCTAATTCTCCTTTCCTCTTCCTTCTCCTCTTACACTCAATTTATAAAAATTTTACCTTGCTCATGTAACATTAACTAGGCCAAGAGTGATCTTTTAAAAACAAATCAGATTAACAATTCAATTATTAAAGACTCTTCAGTGACTTTTTATCCCTTTTTAAAAGAATCACAAGTCTTTATTGTAGCCTCCAGAGCTCTAACCTGATCTGATTCCCTTCTGTCTCTCCGACTTTATCTCCAACCAGTCTCTCCCTTATTCACTGTGTCCCAGGTATACTGACCATCTTGCTATTCTTTGAATAGTGTATTTCTGCTTGGCTCATTCAATTAACAGGAAAGAAGACAGTGTATTTGGATGGGAGTGAGGGAAGGAGGAGCTGATGAGGTCACAGAAATAATCAGGAGAGATATCACATAGTCTTGTAGCCTGGGAGACCTTGAAGGGTTTTAAGTGGAGGACTGACATGTTTGACTTGGCATATAAAAGGGCCACACTGGTTTCTGCTTTGAGAATAGACTATAGAGGACAAGAGTAGCAACAGGGAGCCCAGTTAAGAGGCTGTTAACAATAATCCAGGGAGATGTTGGCTTAGACCAGGGTGGTAGCAGTAAGAGTATATAGATACATTTTAAAATACGTTTAAATGGTTGAAGGTCAAATGAACAAGAGTTCCTTCCAGATTCAATGTAGAATATGAGGAAAAGAGATAGCAAGGATTACTCCAAAGTTCTTGGCCTGAAGGACTGAAAGGCTCCAATTTACCTAACCTGAAATAAGGAAAGCTATGGCTAGGGTCAGTATGGATGGAAACTCAGGAGTTACATTTTGGACATTGCAAACTTAACATGGATGTTAGTTATCAAAGTAGAGAGACATTAGGCAAAAAATTAAGTTATGTGAGTCTGGAGTTGGGGAGGGAGGTTTGGACTAATGACATAAATATGAGGTCACTGACACCTAGATGGCATTAAAGCCACGAGAGACTGGTTGAGATTAGCTTGGAGAACGTACAGATAGAGAAGAAAAGAGAACAAAGATGGAGCCTTTCTGTCCTGGTAGAAGGTTGGGGAGGAGGATGCAGCAAAGGAGGTAGAGCAGGAGCCATCATTGAAGTAGAAGGAAAAAACTCAGACATAATTATGTTCTGGAGACCAAGTGGGGAAAGTATTCTAAAGGGAGAGAATGATCAGTGGGGTCAAATGAGGCAGATCTATCAAGAAAGAGGGGGACTGAGAATTGACTATTGGATTTTGCAGTGCAGAGTCATTGGTGAAGTTGGTAAGAGATGGAGGAGTGGAGGCAAAGTCCTACTGGAATGGATTTAAAAGAAAATTGGAGACTGAATATAGAAACCTTTTTGAGGAGTTTTGATGCAAGTTGAGGAAAGAAATGAGGTAGTAGATGTGAGGAAAAGCAGGGTCTTTTGAGAAGAATTACAGATGTGACAAATTGAGGATATAGGAAAAGAGGAAGACTTCCCGGCACAATGTAATTGATTAGGGTGAGCAGGAGTGGAAATTAGAGCCCAGGTTGACTGCACACTGGTGCAGGGGTAGTCATCTGGTGCAACAAATGGAAAGGCAGAGTATGTGGGTACAGATGCTTATTCTGATTGCCTCACTTTTCTTAATAAGACAGTAGGAAGCAAGGTCAAAAACAGCTAAAAGTGAGGATGGGAGAGAAGGTGTTTATTGTTTGAAGAGAGAAATATGATTTGCAAATATTTTCTCACAGTGTATTATTTGCATTTTTATTCTAACAATGTCCTTGGATGAGTAGAAGTTTTTAGTTTTGAAGTCCAGTTTCTCAATTCATTCTTTCATTGTGGTGTCTCATCTAAGAAACTATATGTAACTAATGAATCATTGAACACTACATCAAAAATTAATGATGTACTATACAGTGGCTAACTGAACATAATTAAAAAAAAGAAATTGTCACCTCATCCAAGGTCACAAAATTTTCCCGTTTGTTTTCTTCCAGAAATTTTAGTTTTTGCTTTTATATTTAGCTCCATGATCCATTTTTTTTTAAAGATTTATTTATTTGAGAGAGCAAGAATGAGAGAGAGAGTACATGAGAGGGGAGAGGGCCAGAGGGAGAAGCAGGCTCCTCGCTGAGCAGGGAGCCCGATGTGGGACTCGATCCTGGGACTCCAGGATCATGACCTGAGCCGAAGGCAGTCACTTAACCAACTGAGCCACCCAGGCACCCCATGATCCATTTTGAGTTAATTTTTATATATGGTATAGCATATGACCCAAATTTATTGTTTTGCATATAGACATCTGATTGTTCCAGCACCATTAGTTAAAATCACAATTTGTTCTCCACTTAATTGCCTTTGCACATTTGTCATATTCGTTGACTATATATCTGTGAATATTTCTGGATTCTTTCTGCTTTATTGATCTATTTGTCTTTCTTTATGCTGATTTCACACCTATTAAGAAAAGAAACATCGCCATTAGAAATGGGCAAAAATTTGAACAGGCACTAATCAAAGATGATACATGAATGGTATATAAGCACACATTATGGAAGTACTAATTAAAACCTCAATGAGATACCACTACACACCTTTTAGAATGGCTAAGGTTTAAACGACTGACCATTTCAAGTGGCAAGTGTGAGGAGAAACTAGAACTGTCATACGCTGCTGATGAGAATTTAAAAGGGTACAATCACTTTAGAGAACAGTTTGGCAGTTAACTAAAATGTTAAACATATATCTACCCTATGATCCAACTATTCCTCTCCTAAGTATTTTCCCAGGAGAAATGAAAGCAAATATCAATACGAAGACTTGTACTTGAGGGTTTTGTTCATAACAGCCTTATTTGTGATATCCAAAAACTAGAGATAACCCAAATGTCCCAAGAGATGAGTGGCTAAACAAATCATGATATTACCACATGGAATAATATTTGGCAATAAAAAGGAATGAAATATTGATATACACTACAGTGGATGAATCTCAAAATAATCTTGCTAAGGGAAAGCTAGACAAAAGAGTACATACTATATAACTATATTTGAGTAAAATTGTTAAAAATTAAACTAATTCATAACGGTGGAAAACAGATCATTGGTTATAGGGCCAACTTATTAATGGTAAGGGAGGTAATGGTAATGGTTAATGGGGGGAGGCAGGGAGAGGAAGAAGAAAGGGATTATCCAAAGGAAGGAGGGGTGACTGATATGTTTATTATCTTGATTGTGGTGATATTTTCATGGGAATAAACAAATGTCAAAACTTATCAAATTGTATCCTTTAAATATATTCAGTTTAAAGTATGTTAACTGGACCTCAACAAAACTTAAAAACCAGTAACAACAACTCTGTTCAACTATTATCAATTTCTTGGTTCTGTGTGAGGTATGCTTCCTTGATGCTTGCTTCATGCCTACTGCATACCTCTATTACTTACCATATTTTAAAAGCATTTGTGTTTATGTTTACCCTCCTAGTAGACTGTGAATTCTTTGAGGATGTCCAATTTATTGTCATACCTCCAAGATCTAGGTCACTGGTGTTCACAGAAGTTTTGAAATTCAAAACAACAACAAACCTTATTTTTTTTTTAAATTTTTTATTGTTATGTTAATCACCATACATTACATCATTAGTTTTTGATGTAGGGTTCCATAATTCATTGTTTGTGCATAACACCCAGTGCTCCATGCAGAATGTGCCCTCTTTAATACCCATCACCAGGCTAACCCATCTCCGCCCTTCCTCCCCTCTAGAGCCCTCAGTTTGTTTTTCAGAGTCCATTGTCTCTCATGGTTTGTCTCCCTCTCCGACTTACTCCCCTTCATTCTTCCCCTCCTGCTATCTTCTTTTTCTTTTTTCTTAACATATGTTGCATTATTTGTTTCAGAAGTACAGATCTGCGACTCAACAGTCTTGCACAATTCACAGCGCTCACCATAGCACATACCCTCCCCAATGTCTATCACCCAGCCACCCCATCCCTCCCACCCCCCACCACTCCAGCAACACTCAGTAACAAACCTTATGTTTATTGGGTGCTCACTATGTGACTGGCACTGTTCCAGACACTTTAGTATCTCATTTAATTCTCACAATCTCCTATGCATTTGCTTATATCATCCCAATTTACCAGGAACTGAGATTCCGTGAATTTAAGCACCTTGGCCTCATGAGGACTTAAGCCCAGGCACCTCTGGCTCCACAGCCCCGTGCTTAACCACCATCCTCCACTGTGTATGCTGAAAGTGGCGGCCTACCTTGTTTTAAACATTACAGTATTTTATTTTATTTTATTTTAAAGATTTGATTTATTTTTTAGAGAGAGATAGAGAGAGCACAGAGGGGAGCAAGGAGGGGAAGAAGCAGACTCCCCACTGAGCAGGGAGCCTGTGTGGGGCTCAATCCCAGGAACTCCAGGATCATGACCTAAGTTGAAGGCAGACACTTACCTGACTGAGCGACCCAGGTGCTCCCATTACAGTCTTTTAGAATACAGAAGTAATGGAAACACTTCTGGAGAATTTGGAAATTGAGAAAAGAATGTTTGGCATTAGTAATCCTGCCTGTGATGTTTACAGTTTGTTTATGGCATATTTCTTCCAGCTCATTCCCTTGATCATTTATATAATTTATGAACTAAACACCATGTACATGATTTAAATTTTTTCTATTAATTGTATTTTATTATGTTAGTCACCATATATTACATCATTAGTGTTTTTATTTTATTTTATTATGTTAATCACCATACATTACATCATTAGTGTTTGATGTAGTGTTCCATGATTCATTGTTTGCATATAACACCCAGTGCTTCATGCAATATGTGCCCTCCTTAATACCCATCACTGGGCTTATCCATCCCCCCACCACCCTCCCTTCTAAAACCGTCAGTTGTTTCTCAGAGGCCATAGTCTCTCATTTGTCTCCCCCTCCAATTCCCCCCCCCCCCATTTTTCCCTTCCTACTAAATTTTTTTTTTAACATGTAATGTATTATTTGTTTCAGAGGTAAGGTCTGTGATTCATCAGTCTTACACATTTCACAGCACTCATCATAGCACATACCCTCCCCAATGTCCATCACCCAGCACCCCCATCCCTCCCACCCCCTACCACTCCAGCAACCCTCAGTTTGTTTCCTGAGATTAAGAATCTCTTATGGTTTGTCTCCCTCTCTGGTTTCATCTTGTTTCATTTTTCCCTCCCTTCCCCTATGATCCTCTGTCTTGTTTCTCCAATTCCTCATAACAGTGAGATCATATGATACTTGTCTTTCACTGATTGACTTATTTTGCTTAGCATAATACCCTCTAGTTCCATCCATGTCGTTGCAAATGGCAAGATTTTGGGTTTTATTGATGGCTGCATAATATTCCAGGGTGTGTGTGTGTGTGTGTGTGTGTGTGTGTGTACTGCATCTTCTTTATCCATTCATCTGTTGATGGACATCTTGGCTCTTTCCACAGTTTGGCTATTGTGGACATTGCTGCTATAAACATCAAGGTGCACGTACTCCTTTGGATCCCCACATTTGTATCTTTGGGATAAATACCCAGTAGTGCAATTGCTGGATCGTATGGTAGTTCTATTTGCAACTTTTTGAGGAACCTCCATACTGTTTTCCAGAGTGGTTGCACCAGCTTGCATTCCCACCAACAGTGTAGGAGGGTTCCCCTTTCTCTGATTCCCGCCAACATCTGTCGTTTCCTGACTTGTTAATTTTAGCCATTCTGACTGGTGTGAGGTGGTATCTCATTGAGGTTTTGATTTGGATTTCCCTGGTGCCGAGCGATGTTGAGCACTTTTTCATGTGTCTGTTGGCCATTTGGATGTCTTCTTTGGAAAAATGTCTGTTCATGTCTTCTGCCCATTTCTTGATTGGATTATTTGTTCTTTGGGTGTGGAGTTTGATAAGTTCTTTATAGATTTTGGATACTAGCCCTTTATCTGATATGTCATTTGCAAATATCTTCTCCCATTCTGTCGGTTGTCTTTTGGTTTTGTAGACTGTTTCTTTTGCTGTGCAGAAGCTTTTTATCTTGATGAAGTCCCAATAGTTCATATTTGCCCTTGCTTCCCTTCCCTTTGGCGATGTGTCTAGGAAGATGTTGCTGCAGCTGAGGTCGAAGAGGTTGCTGCCTGTGTTCTCCTTTTGGATTTTGATGGACTCCTGTCTCATATTTAGGTCTTTCAACCATTTGGAGTCTATTTTTGTGTGTGGTGTAAGGAAATGGTCCAGTTTCATTCTTCTGCATGTGGCTGTCCAATTTTCCCAACAGTATTTGTTGAAGAGGCTGTCTTTTTTCCACTGGACATACTTTCCTGCTTTGTCAAAGATTAGTTGACCATAGAGTTGAGGGTCCATTTCTGCGCTCTCTGTTCTGTTCCATTCCTCTATGTGTCAGTTTTTGTGCCAGTACCATACTGTCTTGATGATGACAGCTTTGTAATAGAGCTGGAAGTCCGGAATTGTGATGCTGCCAGCTTTGCTTTTCTTTTTCAGCATTGCTCTGGCTATTCGGGGTCTCTTCTGGTTCCATACAAATTTTAGGATTATTTGTTCCATTTCTTTGAAAAAAGTGGATGGCATTTTGGTGGGGATTGCCTTGAATGTGTAGATTGCTCTAGGTAGCATGGACATCTTCACAATATTTGTTCTTCCAATCCATGAGCATGGAACGTTTTTCCATTTCTTTGCGTCTTCCTCAATTTCTTTCATGAGTATTATATAGTTTTCTGAGTACAGATCCTTTGCCTCTTTGGTTAGATTTATTCCTAGGTATCTTGTAGTTTTGGGTGTAATTGTAAATGGGATCGACTCTTAATTTCCCTCTCTTCTGTCTTGTTGGTGTATAGGAATGCCACTGATTTCTGTGCATTGATTTTATATACTGCCACTTTACTGAATTCCTGTATGACTTCTAGCAGTTTTGGGGTGGAGTCTTTTGGGTTTTCCACATAACGTATCATATCCTCTGCAAACAGTGAGAGTTTGACTTCTTTGCCGATTTGGATGCCTTTGATTTCTTTTTGTTGTCTGATTGCTGTGCCTAGGACTTCTAATACTATGTTGAATAGCAGTGCTGATAGTGGACATCCTTGCCGCGTTCCTGACCTTAGGGGGAAAGCTCTCAGGTTTTCCCCATTGAGAATGATATTTGCATTAGGTTATTCATAGATGACTTTTATGATATTGAGGTATAACCCTCTATCCCTATACTCTGAAGAGTTTTGATCAAGAAAAGATGCTGTACTTTGTCAAATGCTTTTTCTGCATCTATTGAGAGGATCGTATGATTCTTGTTCTTTCTTTTATCAATGTACTGTATCACGTTGATTGATTTGCAGATGTTGAACCAACCTTGCAGCCCAGGGATAAATCCCACTTGGTTGTGGTGAATAATCCTTTTAATGTACTGTTGGGTCCTATTGGCTAGTATTTTGGTGAGTTTTGCATCCATGTTCATCAAGGGTATTGGTCTGTAATTCTCCTTTTTGATGGCGTCTTTGGTTTGGGGATAAAGGTAAGTGTGGCCTCATAAAATGAGTTTGGAAGTTTTTCTTCCATTTCTATTTTTTGGAACAGTTTCAGAAGAAAAGGTATTAATTCTTCTTTAAATGTTTGGTAGAATTCCCTGGGAAGCCATCTGGCCCTGGCCTTTTGTTTGTTGGGAGATTTTTGATGACTGCTTCAATTTCCTTAGTGGTTATAGGTCTGTTCAGGTTTTCTGTTTCTTCCTGGTTCAGTTTTGGTAGTTGATACATCCCTAGGAATGCATCCATTTCTTCCAGGTTCTCCAATTTGTTGGCATAGAGTTGCTCATAATATGTTCTTATAATTGTTTGTATTTCTTTGGTGTTGGTTGTGATCTCTCCTCTTTCATTCATGATTTTGTTGATTTATGTCATTTATCTTTTCTTTTTGATAAGTCACGCCAGGGGTTTATCAATCTTGTTAATTCTTTCAGAGAACCAGCTCCTCGTTTCGTTGATCTGTTATACTGTTCTTTTGGTTTCTAGTTCATTGATTTCTGCTCTGATCTTTATTATTTCTCTTCTCCTGCTGGGTTTAGGCTTTATTTGCTGTTTTCTCTCCAGCTCCATTAGGTGTACCGTTAGGTTGTGTATTTGAGACCTTTCTTGTTTCTTGAGAAAGCCTTGTATTGCTATATACTTTCCTCTTAGGACTGCCTTTGCTGCATCCCAAAGATTTTGAATAATTGTGTTTTCATTTTCATTCGTTTGCATAAATTTTTTAATTGTTCTTTAATTTCCTGGTTGACCCATTCATTCTTTACTAGGATGCTCTTTAATCTCCATGTATTTGAGTTCTTTCCGACTTTCCTCTTGTGATATAGGTGTAGTTTCAAAGCATTGTGGTCTGAAAATATGCAGGGAATGATCCCAGTCTTTTGGTACCGGTTGAGACCTGATTTGTGGCCTAGGATGTGATCTCTTCTGGAGAATGTTCGATGGCAGTAGAGAAGAATGTGTATTCCGTTGCTTTGGGATGGAATGTTCTGAATATGTCTGTGAAGTCCATTTGGTCCAGTGTGTCATTTAAAGTCTTTATTTCCTTGTTGGTCTTTTGCTTAGATGATCTGTCCATTTCATTGAGGGGGGTGTTAAAGTCCCCCACTATTATTGTATTGTTGTCAATGTGTTTCTTTGCTTTTGTTATTAATTGCCTTTTATAATTATAATTAGGGGCATAGATATTTACAATTGTTAGCCCTTCTTGTTGGATAGATCCTTTAAGTAGAATATAGTGTCCTCCTCTTCTCTTATTATAGTCTTTGGTTTAAAATCTAATTTGTCTGATATAAGGATTGTCACCCCAGCTTTCTTTTGGTGTCCATTAGCATGGTAAATGGTTTTCCACCCCCTCACTTTCAATCTGGGTGTGTCTTTGGGTCTAAAATGAGTCTCTTGCAGACAGCTTATTGATGGGTCTTTTTTTTTTTTTTTCCCAATCTGATAACCTGTGTTTTGATTGGGGCATTTAGTCCACTCACATTCAGGGTAACTAGTGAAAGGTATGAATTTAGGGCCACTGTATTGCCTGTAAGGTGAATGTTACTGTATATTGTCTGTGTTCCTTTCTGGTCTATGTTGCTTTTAGGCTCTGTCTTTGCTTAGAGGACCTCTTTCAATATTTTTTGTAGGGCTGGTTTCATGTTTGCAAATTCCTTTAGTTTTTGTTTGTCCTGGAAGCTTTTTATCTCTCCTTCTATTTTCAATGACAGCCTAGCTTGATATAGTATTCTTGGCTGCATATTTTTCTCGTTTAATGCTCTGAATATATCATGCTAGTCCTTTCTGGCCTGCCAGGTCTCTGTGGATAGGTCTGTTGCCAATCTAATATTTCTACCATTGTAGGTTACATATCTCTTCTCCTGAGCTGCTTTCAGCATTTTTTCTTTGTCTCTGAGACTCATAAGTTTTAGTATTATATGTAGATATTCTACAAAAATAGGTGTTGACCTATTTTTATTGATTTTGAGAGGGGTTCTCTGTGTCTCCTGGATTTTGATGCCTGTTTGCTTCCCCAAATTAGGGAAGTTCTCTGCTATAATTTGCTCCAATATACCTTCTGCCCCTCTCTCTCTTTCTTCTTCTTCTGGGATCCCAATTATTCTAATGTTGTTTCATCTTATTTTATCTCTTATCTCTCGATTTCTGCCCTCGTGATCCAGTACTTGTTTATCTCTCTTTTTCTCGGCTTCTTATTTTCCATCATTTGGTCTTTATCACTGATTCTGTCTTCTGCCTCATTTATCCTGGCAGTTAGAGCCTCCATTTTTCATTGCACCTCATTAATAGCCTTTTTGATTTCAACTTGGTTAGATGTTAGTTCTTTTATTTCTCCAGAAAGGGTTTCTCTAATAACTTCCATGCTTTTTCAAGCCCAGCTAGTATCTTTAAAGTCATGATTCTGAACTCTAGGTCCGACATCATACTAATGTCCGTATTGAGTAGCTCCCTGGCTGTCAGTACTACCTCTTTTTCTTTTTTTTGAGGTGATTTTTTTCCGTTTTGTCATTTTGTCCAGAGGAGGATAGATGAATGAGAGAACAAAATGCTAACAGCGTAACAACGTCCCCAGCAAATATACTCTAAACAAATCAGAAAAGACCTGAAACTGGGGGAAAAGAAAGGGAAAGAAAGAAAAAAGAAAAAGAAAAGAAAAAGAAAGAAAAAAACAAAAAGAGAATGAAACAAAAAAACAGAATATGATCAAATGTCATCAGTCTGGTGCATAGATCAGTGCCACACACTAGATTTTGGGTGTAATTTGTCTGTTAGACGAAAGTGCCTCCCAAAATTTTAAAGAAAGAAAAACTTATATATGTACAAAAATAATGGTTGATACGAAGAAGGGATGGACTATGAATGTAAAGATGAAAAGTATAAAAAATTTTATAAAAGGAATTGATAAGTTAGGAAGTTGTTTGAAAAAGGAAAGAAGAGTATTTAAAAAAAAAGCTAAAGAAAAAGAAAAGGGAGAAAATGTGATCAGGCAGGAGACTAGAACAAAGCCATACACTAGAGATTTAGGGTATATTTTGATCTGTTAGAAAAAACTGTATCTCAATATTTTAAAGAGAGAACAACTTATATATATATATGCCAGAAATAAGGGTAACTACTATGAAGGGATAGAATATGACTCTAAAAATGAAAAATAAAAATGTTTTTTAAAAAAGGGATTGATAAGATGTTGGTTGAAAAAGGGAAAAAGAAAAATTTAAAAAAAAAAGACAAAATTAACTTTGAAAGACTAAAGAATCATGGTAAAAAAAAAAATTGATGGATTCTATGTGCAGTATTCTCCCAGCTCTGGAGTTCTGCCGTTCTCATTGCTCGGTAAACTTGGTCTTGACTGGCTGTTCTTGCTGATCTTTTGGGGAGGGGCCTGTTGCCATGGTTTCCAAATGTCTTTGCCGGAGGTGGAATTGCCCCACCCTTGCTGGGTCTGGCCTAAGTAATCTGCTCGTGTTTGCTCTCGGGAGCTTTTGTTCCCTGCAAGCTTTCCGTACAGCTTTGGAGAATGAGAATGAAAATGGCGGCCTCCCAATCTGCCTGGAGGAGCTGAGAACTCGGGGCCCCACTCCTCAGTGCGCCCCCAGAGAAAAGGCAGTCAATCACTCCCGTCTCCCCCGTCTCCGGCTGCACTCTGTGCTCACCTAGCCTGTGACCGAGTGTTTCTATCTCTGGTACCCAGCTTGGTGTGGAGTTTCTAGACCCAGCAGATCCCTGCAGTGTGCTACCACGCTGCCCCTCCCGGGGGAGGAAGGGGAGTCTTCCTGGATCTGCCTCTTGTTGGGTCCCTGCTGGAGGAGCTGTGGCCCAACTGTGCCACGGATCATGGTTTATGGCAACCCTGAGCTGAGAGCCCGCTCCCCAGCTCCGTCTCTGCAGCCGGCTTCCCTTCTCTGATACTTGGGAGCTCTGCCACAATCAGGCACCCCTGGTCTTTCTGTGACCCCGAGGGTCCTAAGACCACACTGTCCCAGAGAGGGTTCCACCCCCTGCTTAGCCACTGGAACGACGTCCCTCAGCGGAGCAGACTTTTATAGGTTCCGATTTTGTGCTCCGCTGCTCTATTACTTGCTAGAGGCAGCTGATGGAGGCCCCCTCCCCCGCCATCTGATTCACTTCTCTGTGCATCCTACCTTCCAGAAAGTGGTCGCTTTACTATTCAGAGTTGTTGCTGTTCTTTTCTTCGATCTCCTGTTGAGTTCGTGGGTGTTCAGTATGGTTTCATCCCTATCCAGAATTCCTGAGACCAGATGAAATCCAGGTCTTTTACTCCTCCGCCATCTTGCTACGCGCCCCCCCATCTTTCTGTTTTTAAATTCAAGGAATGAGTATTTGAGCCATTTGTTTAGGTGCTAACGGACTTACAAAGCTATGCAGGTTAGTTACTTGCTTCAAATTTGAAATTTGTGAAGGGTAGTTACCCATATAATCACAGTTTTATAAAAGTATAGGGTACTGATTTGTGGCATCACAAAAGGCCTCCCAAAGGAGGTGACATTTGAAGTTGGTAGAATTCTTTGGACCTTGGGCAGAGGGTTTTATAGGGAATAGTAGAAATAACAGTATTAAAAGCTTAGAGTCAGGAAAACTTCTGTCTAAATGATTAAAATAATTAATTAGTGTGTGTTTGGGCTGTTCAAGTTGCTGAGTTGTCATCTAAGTGAACATTGTGAAAAGCAATTTACATAGCCTGAGTCTGGTTATAAAATAAAGTTTTTATGATTTAATTGTATGCTAGAACTATAGTAAGTTCATTAGGTTGTTTTTTTTTTTTTCCCTAAGATTTTATTTTTTAGTAATCTCTACACCCAACATGGGACTCAAACCTACAACCCCAAGATTAAGAGTTGCATGCTGTACCGACTGAACCAGCCAGGTGCCCGCCAGTTCATTAGTTTTGACTGGTTAAAAGTAATTTTGTGGTTCTGATTCTTAAATACTAACTGTTTCTATAAAGAATTCCCTAGTTTTTAATTTTACATATTTTAATAAAAAGTTTAAAATTGGGCTTGTGTCTCTGAACTAATGCTTTGGGGAAAATAAGAACTTTGTTTTCATTACTGCCAGTATTCAAAATATGTTAAGACGTTATTAGTTTTAATCCTGGGGCAGAATGTACATATTCTCATTACTTTAATTAATACTTTTTTATATGATCTTTTGAGTATGAGACTTAAAACAGGGTTCAGTTAGTCTTTGTTAAAATCATTTTTGGAATTCTTGAAGCAAAGAATTTATATTATGAAACTTTAAAAGTAATTGCTTAGTTTTTCCCCTCTCACATAAATATTCTAGAAGTTCAAGATAAGAGATTACATAGGCCGAAGTTATTTCTCTCTGTCTTTAGGAAATGGAGTTATTTTTTCCTTCAAGTGGAGTTTGTGGACCAGCAAACACTGCTAAATTTACGAATTGTACCTGTTGCGTTATTAAGCCCCATGCCATCAGTGAAGGTAAGTGCTATCTTGAATACAATATATCCAAATATATTTTGTTAGTTTATTTTCTTGATATATATGCAGAAATTAAAATAAAATTTTAATATTTTAATTTTTTCTTTAAAAACATGAATAAAGACATGAGGGAAAAATCTGTCTCTATCTATAAATATCTTTGTATCTACATTCTTTTTTTAAAAAATATTTTATCTATTTATTTATTTGAGAGAGAGAATGAGATAGAGAGAGTACATGAGGGGGGGAGGGTCAGAGGGTGAAGCAGACTCCCTGCTCAGCAGGGACTCAATCCCGGGACTCCAGGATCATGACCTGAGCTGAAGGCAGTTTCTTAACCAACTGAGCCACCCAGGCACCCTTGTATTTACATTCTTAAAAAAGTTTTCCTTGAGTTGCTGATCATGGTCATGCTTATCCTGTTTCAGGTCTTGATTCCTTGACTTTTAATCTGCCTCCTCTCCTCCCAATGACATAACCAATTCACTTAATTCACTGAAATAATTCTCCTAATGAACAATTTAAAACGGTGTCTACCACATCTGTGGTATGCCCTTTCTGAGAAAGCTGGAGAAACTTCCTTTAGTTTTTAGTATCTGAAACAAAATTCTTTGAATATATAAATATATATATATAGGTACACATACACACATATGTACACATGTACGCACATGCATAGATAGGTAGATTGTATAGATGGCTGTATACTGAGAGTTTGCAAGCTTTTTTATCTTTATTTGTCTTCTATTTATTTTAGTCTGTTGTATGTAGTTTTGTCAACTATTCCAAATCCTTCTGGAAATGAGATGGATATAATTTAAAAGATTATCTTTAAAAAAACTAGAATATTCTAAATAATAAACATAATTGAGAGGGTTTTTTAGTTTTATTTTTTCTAAATATCAAAGTAATTCAGGTATACAGTAGAAAATTTGGAAAAAAAGGAAAGAAAACAGTAAAAGTTACCTGTTTTCCCATTATCTTGATATAGTCATTGTTAATATTTTTATATTTCCTACAAATCCTTTTCTTCTGAATGTGTGTATGTGTGTGTATGTGTGTACACTGACATGTAATTGTTAAGACGGTTGAGATGTGTGTCCATAAGCTATTGTTTTAATTTAATTTTAGGGAGCATTTTTGGATGCTCTTAATTCTTCATGAGTATTTCAATGGTTGTACCCTATGCAGTCATATAGATGTAGTATAATATTGGGATACTTAGGTTGTTTCCAGGTTTTGATGTTAAAAATATAGCTTTGAAGAATATTTTTATACATTAATATTTGACAGTATCTCTAATCATTTCATCTGGCTAGGTTCCTAGAAATAGAATTATTGGTTGAAAGGATCTGAACCTTAAAGATCTTGTTGCATAATGAATACTTCTTTAATTATTGAGGAAGTGCTTTAATATCTGTAGATCCTTAGGACCACAGTTATAGGGAACTAACATGCATCATGGGTAACGAACATTTACAGAGACCTTAACACCTTGTGCTGAGTTGTAAACTGAGTACCTTATACATTATCTCCTTTAATATTCACAGCAATTATGCCAAGTAGGTGGATATATCATTCTTTTCCAGATAAGTGAGCTGAGGCTATCTGAGAATAAGTTATTTCTGCCAATTTAGAGTAGGGAGTCCAAGATGCAGACCTGATCTCTTGTAACCTCCATGTTCTTTCCTCGACATGTTTGGCTCCATAGAAGATGTTTACAATAACATGTTTAGCAACACTTACACAGGCAGTAATAATAATATTTGAAAGGGCTGGTGTTGATAAGCTATGGAAAACAAAATTGGGATTACCTCAGGATGAATACACACAATATATACCCACATACATACACACACACACACACACACACACACACACACACACACACATACATAATATACACACTTTTTTTCCTTTTTTATTGTTATGTTAATCACCATATATTACATCATTAGTTTTTGATGTAGTGTTCCATGATTCATTGTTTGTGCATAACACCCAGTGCTCCATGCAGAACGTGCCCCCTTGAATACCCATCACCAGGCTAACCCATCCCCCCACCCTCCTCCCCTCTAGAACCCTGTTTGTTTTTCAGAGTCCATCGTCTCCCATGGTTCGTCTCCCCCTCTGACTTACTCCCCCTCATTCTACCCCTCCTGCTATTTTCTTTTGTCTTAACATATGTTGCATTATTTGTTTCAGAAGTACAGATCTGCGACTCAACAGTCTTGCACAATTCACAGCGCTCACCATAGCACATACCCTCCCCAATGTCTATCACCCAGCCACCCCATACCTCCCACCCCCCACCACTCCAGCAACACTCAGTTTGTTTCCCGAGATTAAGAATTCCTTATATCAGTGAGGTCATATGATACATGTCTTTCTCTGATTGACTTATTTCACTCAGCATAACACCTTCCAGTTCTATCCACGTCGTTGCAAATGGCAAGATCTCATTCCTTTTGATGGCTGCATAATATTCTATTGTGTATATATACCACCTCTTCTTTATCCATTCATCTGTCGATGGACATCTTGGCTCTTCCCACAGTTTGGCTATTGTGGACATTGCTGCTATAAACATTGGGGTGCACGTACCCCTTCGGATCCCTACATTTGTATCTTTGGGGTAAATACCCAGTAGTGCAATTGCTGGATCGTATGGTAGCTCTATTTTCAACTGTTTGAGGAACCTCCATACTGTTTTCCAGAGTGGCTGCACCAGCTTGCATTCCCACCAACAGTGTAGGAGGGTTCCCCTTTTCCGCATCCCCGCCAACATCTGTCGTTCCCTGACTTGTTAATTTTAGCCATTCTGACTGGTGTGAGGTGGTATCTCATTGAGGTTTTGATTTGGATTTCCCTGGTGCCGAGCGATGTTGAGCACTTTTTCATGTGTCTGTTGGCCATTTGGATGTCCTCTTTGGAAAAATGTCTGTTCATGTCTTCTGCCCATTTCTTGATTGGATTATTTGTTCTTTGGGTGTTGAGTTTCATTAGTTCTTTATAGATTTTGGATACTAGCCCTTTATCTGATACGTCATTTGCAAATATTTTCTCCCATTCTCTCGGTTGTCTTTTGGTTTTGTGGACTGTTTCTTTTGCTGTGCAAAAGCTTTTTATCTTGATGAAGTCCCAATAGTTCATATTTGCCCTTGCTTCCCTTGCCTTTGGCGATGTTTCTAGGAAGAACTTGCTGCAGCTGAGGTCGAAGAGGTTGCTACCTGTGTTCTCCTTTAGGATTTTGATGGACTCCTGTCTCACATTTAGGTCTTTCAACCATTTGGAGTCCATTTTTGAATACACACATGTTTTAATGTGATGAGACAAATTCTTGTTTAAGGGTCTCAACTTCATTAAAAAGCTTATCTTTGGTATCTTAATACATTTCAATTGTTTTTTTTTTTCCTCTCTTTTCTCAATTGGGTTTTTAACTGATTTAATTTTTTCAGCAAAATGTGATGTTTGGAGAGACAGGAATAAAATAGAATTATAGTAAATACTAATTAATACTTTAATAATTGCATAGATAAATATAACTGAAATCTTATAACATTGATTAAATGAAAAGGTGATGTCAAAATGACTAATTTTATATTTATACAGGTTTAAATAATTTTTAGTCAGCTATTCTTTGAAGATTAGCTATTTTTCATGTGTCTATATTTGATACATAACATTAGAAACATGAGTTGATTAAAGAAAATTTTTGTAAAATCTAATCAGATGGCAAAATACTTTAAATTTTGGCCTTTCAAGGCTTTTTTTTCTAAATCTCAATTTTAGGGATCCTTTTAGACACTTTTTAAATGTGCAAATAATCCAATTCAGTTTCAAGTTTAAATTGTGGCTGCAAGGAAATATAGTTTGAAACCTTGTGTTGAATTTATTGTTAGATTTATGCAGGCCCTTTCATTGCTGGTTTATGTTTATCATTTCTATAATGATCTCACTTCCTGGTATATTTAACTTCACCTATGGTCTAGCATAGGCATAAGGGGAGAAGAGACTTTTTTTTAAAAAAGGTGTTGTTGATAAGAGAGCAGTTGAAATCAAATTGGTTCATTTCCTTTTGTGGACTATCAACTCCCCCAAAGAAGGCCAGAATAGCTTTAATCAACAAAACTGTTGCTCACTACAAGGAGAGCACATCTTGACAGTCTTGGTCAACTTTACCAGGGAGAGATAATGGGCAGATATTGTAGAGTTTTGGGTGTGACCTTGAGAGATTTAAGGTGGGTCTTCCAGTGCAGTGATCGAAACTGCGTAAGTTCCTGATATAATAGTTTAGGATTAGCTGAAACAGTGAGACAAGGATCTTAACCAAGCCTTGTAAGTACACAGTTATTGGATAAGTGAGTTGTTTGTCCAATTGAGGGAATATTGAGAAAAGGGGACTGTTTGAGTAGTCTATTGTTGAGGTAAATGGACTTTTGGGAGGTTCCTGAAGCAAACAACGAAGTTATTTACTGATTTACAGCCTTATCTTTGGGTAAGAATTTCTTGGCACAAATAATAAAGTCATGTGGATGTAGGCAGCCTCAGTTCTTAGTCCTATAGTTAAGCTATGTGGATGTGGAAGTTTACTTCTCCTAAGAGAGCTAGAAAAGAGAGACCTTAGTTTGCAGAATAGATGGTGGGAAAAAATAATGAGGTGCGCTTGGGGCATTTACAAGTCTTTTTACGTTTGTAGATTGAAGTACATTTTGTCATTTGGGGACTCAGGTTTTAAAAGGGAAGAAAAACAAGGTGAATGTTCTTGTGTTCTTTTTTCTTTTAATTTTTAAATTAAATACTATGTATTTATTTATATAGTATTTATATTAAATATTAGGCAATGTATTTGTTTTGGTGTCCTCAGAATTACTTTCATGTAGTTTAATTCCATCAATGAAATGAATTATTTTTACTCTGAAATCAGGCTTTGTAGGCTTGAATTTTGGCTCTGCTATTTAACTAGCTGTGGGATATTGGATAAATTACTTAACCTCTTTGTACCTTGTTTCCTTATCTGTAAAATAAGAATAATATAGTATACCTTCTTTAATGGGTAACTGTAAGGATTAAATGCATTGAATGTAATGCTTAAATGACTAAGCGATTAAATGATTAAATATAAGGATTAATGTGCTAAACACAGTGTCCAACTTTTAAAGTGCTATATGTGTTAGACAGTATTACTATTATGATTACTACTCTATTACTACTACCACCACACTACTGCTAATATCATTACCTTTTAATTTTTAAGTAAAGTTAATGACTCCTTAGTAACAAAGCAATAGATTAAAATGCTAACAAATTTCAACTTCTACATCCATCGTCAGTAGGAAAAAAGAAAATCCCTATCATTGTTTAAGGAACAAAGTACTTTAAATTTTCCTCAGTTAAATTCTGGATCTAGTTTAAATCCATGAAATAGGATTATTGTTTACATCTAGTTGGTTTAGCAGCTATCAGCTGATCCATTCTGATGGTCCATCATGGTCAGCACTGGGCAGGAGGTGGGAGGAGCCACTTGTAGTGCTCCCCAAATTTAGCCTTTTGAAATATTAGAGTCCTGAAGTTTTGTTGGAAAGTGTTCTTTCTTATAACAGATTTATGCATTAAGCGGTTTTACTGCATTGTTTATAACATTGTCCTTCCTGAAATTTAGTTTCTTTCTCAGTAAAATGAGTCAGGATGGTTTATAAGTTTCCTCTCAGCCTTTCAACCCAGTATTCTGTATCCTCATGTTGTGTTTTGGCTGGAAAATTAATGCTATTTTCATGGAGGCTATTTCAAAGCAATTTTAGATTTTGTTTTCAAAAAGGCATATACAGACAGGGTTGTGGTCTGTTTGTACTTAATTAATTAGGAATCAAATTTGTGAGACTATTAACCAGTTTGTAAATTTACCCCAGAATTGGCTCTGATATGCTAATTGAAACAGGACGAATAATGGCAAGATCATATTTATCAAGTTTTTCACTTTTCAAATTGGGTTATTCTTACTCAGAGCCTCTTGCAGAGTTTTAATTTCTACCCTGAATGGTAGTTTTGATGCTAGGTTGGCCCAGAACCCTGTAAGACACATTCCACTGATGGCAGCCCCCTGAGTTTGGGCTGATTGAATTGGTTAAGTTCTCAGCTTTTTTGTATTAGATTTCCTTCAAGTAATTCAGCTTCTGGGACATTGTGAAAGAGACATGAAATTTTTTGGTGCAAAGAGGTTGGATGTAAACATCATAAATCTAACTCTGTTTCAATGAAAATTCTTGGAGTGGGCCCAGTTTTGCTTAGAATGTCACAGTTTTGGAGTTTTGTGAATATTTATGTTCTATCTGAAAGAGGAAACAAAACAGTTTGAATTTACAACAGAGGCACCAAGTACATTGAACGACATATAAGACCTTGCCTTTGAATGCATTGAGTATAGCATACAGTTATGAGCAGTGAAAATACCTACTGAATTTGTAAGTTATGAGAACTTTAAATGAATTTAGTGATTTAGAAGGAGTTTCAAGATTTTTGCTTGTTTAATGGTCCTGAAGAAGCAGGTATGTATTAAGGCTATTGGAAAAATTTTATTTAGGAACAGTGAAATTTTGTCTGCTAATATGTTTCAGCATCTAAAAACCTTTAAAGTAAAATATGAGTCCCTAGGATTGTCAGTTGTGATGACTTGACTAAGGGCAGAGGGGAAGAATCAAATCTTGTTAGATATTTAGGCTTTCTCTTAACTATAGAACAACAAAACTCAGTTTTAATGCTAATATCAGTTTATATTTATGGAGTGCTAAGTACTTTACGTGAATTATTTTATTCTCAAAACTATAGCATAGATAGTATGTGAAGGCCTTGTTACATTGAGGAAACCTAAGCAATGAGAGGTTAAGTAACTTGCCCAAAGTCACACAGCTCTTAGGTGGTGGGGTTGGGATTTCTACCAAGTTTGCCATCATTGTATCACAATTGTACCATTCTGCCTCTACGTGGATTATCACTTAAACCCTATAAATTCCCATCATCAAGTTTGATTATTAACCCCATTTTATAGGTGTGGAATTGAAGAATTAGAAGGGAGAGTTAACGTCCTGAACTCCAGATAGCTATTTGATTTCACAGTTGGGATTATTTGCACTATTCCATGAATACCCAGGTCAATTGATTGCTTATGGAAAGCCATTACAGGTTGAAGTTATATAATAAGTGGTTTGAAGGGTGATTTTAATACCTAACATCTTAACTGGGTGTGAAAAATACAGTTTAAGATAGGACTTAGAGAAATTACTACCATTCTGGTCAATAGTGGCAGTTATGAGACAAACAATGAACATGTTCTTGAAAATTGTAAACTTAGAATACCTTCTTAAAACTTTTCCAGTTAAATGGGAATAATGTTATATATGTGTGTGTGTGTGTGTGTGTGTGTGTGTGTGTGTGTGTGTGTGTTTTAAGTACTGCTTTAGTTTATTTTTGTTTAGAGAGGGAGAGGGAAGTGGGGGGAGGGGGAGAGGGAGAGACTCTCAAGCAGATTCCACACTGAACCTCAGCCCATCGTGGGGCTTGATCTCCCTACCCTGAGATCGACTCTTAACTGATGGAGCCACACAGTTGCCCCTGTTTTTTATATTCTTTTTTTTTATTAAAGATTTTGTTTTTATTTATTTGACAGAGAGAGACAGCGAGAGCAGGAACACAAGCAGGGGGAGTGGGAGAGGGAGAAGCAGGCTTCCTGCTGAGCAGGGAGCCCGATGTGGGACTCGATCCCAGGACCCTGGGATCATGACCTGAGCCGAAGGCAGACGCTTAACGACTGAGCCACCCAGGCGCCCTGTTTTTTATATTCTTAAGGATGTTTAATTTGACTAAAAGCAGTCCTTGTTTGTTTCCTTATGTATTTCAGGAACCTACTTTTTTTAGTTATCACTTATTTATACTCATTTGAGGTTACTCTCCCTTGCTTCTGCATTCCCACCACTGCCTTTCAGATCTGCCTTTCAGATCTCCAATTCCCCCTAATTCCTTCACTCCTCAGGATCTTTTTTCTTGCTTTTCCTTTTGTCTGGAATATGCATGCACTCCTTCCCCACCCCCAAATGTTATTTCCTCCTGGAAACCGAACCTAACAGCCCCAGAAGATGCTAGGTTCCCAAGTGACATGTTCTTTGGGCACTCCGCTTTTCCTTCAGAGCCCTTAGCACCCTTAGCTATTATATATTAATTAATCCATACACTCTATATTATATATTGATTTTTGACTAATGATTTTTGTCTCTTTCCTCTACAATACTACAAACTGCGATTGCAGAAACAGTCATTCTTCTCTAAATATTTTGCACTCTTCATTGTAAATTTTGTTTTAGTTCCTTTTTTATTTAAGAGTCTCTTTTAGTCTCTGAACATTGTCAGAGAATGTAGTCTCTGATAATTGGTTCTTTGAAATTTGTCGCTATCCTTTCTTAACTTTTGAAAATATTTCCAGTGTGTGCTTGAAAAGAAGGATATTTGTTGCACTGTTCTCTCTTTATAAATAACTGTTGATTCCAATCTGTTGTTCAGATCTACAGCCTTCCTCCTTTGTTTTTTTTGTTTGTTTGTTTTTTGGTTTGCTTGGTTTATCAGTTTCTGAAAAAAAATTTTTAAAAATTCTTCCATGTTAAAATTACTTATTATTGTTATGAATTTGTCAGTTCCTACTTTTAATTTGGACTGTTTTTGCCTTGTATATTCTGAAGTTACATTATTACATGTGATTATTATCTTTTTGTTTATAATGTGCAGTCTTACTTCATTTCCATTAATTGTTTTGTGTTGTTTACCTTAAAAGGTGGCATATCTTTTATTCAGATTTTTTTGGCCTTTGCCTCTAATACATATGTTATAGCTACTATTGCTAAATTTTGTTTTATTTCTATTTAAAAAAATTTTTATTTTATCAATGCAATCTAGTAGTCTTATCTTAGAATAATAGTTGAATTTAACTTATTGCCATTTATCATGGTTACTGATCGATTTGGATTCCTTTCTTTTATCTTGCTTTAAGTTTTTTCATTCTTTTCCCCTGCTTCCCCCACTGACCCCATGCCCCCGCCTTTTTCCAGGCATTTGTTGGATGGATAAATTTTTCATTATTGAACTCATTCTTCTTTTTATTTTTCTGGTGATTTGAAAGCCATAGGTCAGAGGTCAGCAAACTATAGCCTTGGGCCAAATCAGGCCAGCTGCCTGGTTTTGTAAATAAACTTTTATTGGAACACAGGTATACCCATTCATTTGTATATTGTCTATGGCTCTTTTTATACTACAAAGCAGGGTTGAGTAGCTGGACATAGTATAGTTTGCAAAGCCTAAAATATTAGCTATCTGACCCTTTACAGAAAAAGTTTACTGACCTATACCATAGCATATATATTTTTGATTGGTTCTGCCTAAATATTAGCATGTGTACTGGACTCTAAATTTTATTGATAAAATTTAAACTTATTCACTCTCTCCAGACTTTTTTCTAAGGCAAAGACTTTAGAGTGCTTTAAATAGGGTTTTAGTAGACTGGGAGCTTGGGAAGATGGAGGACCCTGAGCTCACCTTCTCCCATGTTTACAAGTAGATATTATCCATATACAAGTCAATAAGTTGGAGAGTGATCTGAAGACTGATAAAAAAAACTCCACAAGTAAATATAGAGAAGAAGCTGCAGCTGAAAGGCTAGGAAAGTCAGAAAGAAGAAAGACGGAGGGCAGCTGCTGAATTCCCTGAGTTTGTCAAACCTGTGGAACTTAGAACCTGGAGCTTTAAAAGTGAACTGACTCAGCACTGGGCAAACAAGGAGGGCAGTGATAACTGGGTTGCTGCCCTTAAAGAGACAGCAGCCTGCATAGAGAGGCAACATAAAAAACAGACAAAGACTATAACAAGAGAGAAATGGGGACACTATATAATAATAAAGGGGGTAATCCAAAAGAAGATATAACAATTGTAAATATGTATGCACCCAATATGGGAGCACCCAGATACATAAAGCAGTTAATAACAAATATACAGGAACTAATTGACAGTAATACAATAATAGTAGGGGACTTTAGCACCTCACTTACAGCAATGGATAGATCATCTAAAAGAACATCAACAAGGAAACAAGGCTTTGAATGACACTCTGGACCAAATGAACTTAACAATATATTCAGAACATTCCATCCTAAAACAGCAGAATACTAATTCTTTTCAAGTGTACATGGAACATTCTCCAGAATAGATCACATATTAGCCCATAAAACCAGCTTCAACAAAATCAAGAAATTTGAAATCATACCATGCATCTTTTCTGACCACAACACTGTGAAACTGGAAGTCAACCACAAGAAAAATCTGGAAAGCACAAATACAGGGAAATTAAATAACATGCTACTAAATAATGAATGGGTCAACCAGGAAATAAAAGAAGAAATTAAAAAAGTACCTAAAAACAAATGAAAATGAAAACACAACCATCCAAAACCTCTGGGATTCAGCAAAAGTAGTTTTAAAAGGGAAGTTTATAGCAATACAAGTCTATCTCAAGAAGCAAGAAAGATGTCAAATAAACAACCTAACCTTATACCCAAAGAAGTTAGAAAAAGAACAAACAAAATATACAAACATCAGAAGGAAGGAAATATTACAGATTAGAGCAGAAACACGTGATAGAAACTAAAAAACAGTAGAACAGATCAATAAAACAAAGAGTTGGTTTTGAAAAAAATCAATTAAAATTGTTACACTTCTAGCCAGACTCACCAAGAAGAAGAGAGGACCCCCATAAGGAAAATCACTAATGAAAGGGGAGACATAACCAACACCACAGAAATACAAACAATATTCATAGATTATAAAAAAGCATATGCCAACAAATTGGACAACATAGAAGAGATGGATAAATTCCTAGGAATCGATAAACTACCAATAGTGAAACAGGAAGAAATAGAAAATTTGAACAGACTGGTATCCAGCAAAGAAATTGACTTAGTAATCAAAATAATCCCAAGAAACAAAAGTCAAAAACCTGATGGCTTCACAAGCAAATTCTACCAAACGTTTAAAGAAGAGTTAATACCTCTTCTTTAACTGTTCCAAAAAATAGAAAAGGAAGGAAAAATAAATTCATTCTGAGGCCAGCATTATCTTAATACCAAAACCAGATAAAGACACCACTAAAAAAAGAACTACAGGCCAATATTCCTGATGAATATAGATGCAAAAATCTTCAATATTACTAGCAAACTGAATACAGCAATACATAAAGAAATCATTCACCATGATCAGGTGGGATTTATTCCTGGGATGCAAGGGTGGTTCAGTGTTCGAAAATCTACATGATACATCACATCAATAAGAGAAAGGATAAGAACCATATGATCATGTCAGTAGATGCAGAAAAAACATTTGACAAAGTATAGCATCCATTCATGATAAAAACCATCAACAAAGTAGGTTTAGAGGGAACATACCTCAACATAATAGAGGCCATATATGAAAAACCCACAGCTAACATCATCCTTGATGGGGAAAAACAGAGCTTCTTCCCTAAGGTCAGGCACAAGACAAGGATGTCCACTCTCATCATTTTTATTCAACATAGTACTGAAAGTCCTATCCACAGCAATCAGACAACAAAAAGTGATAAAAGTCATCCAAATCATTAAGAAGTAAGATTTTCACTATTTGCAGATGACTTGATACTATATATAGGAAATATATATATGTGTATATATTGTGTATACACACACACACACACACACTATATATAAGAGAAAAGCTGAAACACTTCACCAAAAATCTGCTAGAACTGATACACAAGTTCAGTAATGTCACAGGATACAAAATCAAGGAAAAGAAACCTGTTGCATTTCTATACACCAATAAAGAAGAAACAGAGAAATCAAGAAAACAATCCCATTTACAATTGAATGAAAAATAATAAGATACCCTGGAATAAATCTGTCCAAAGAGGTGAAAGAAAAAAAAAAAGGTGAAAGACCTGTACTCTGAAAATTATAAGACACTGATGAAAGTAATGGAAGAAGACACAAAGAACTGGAAAGACATTCTATGTTCACGGATTGGAAGAACAATGTTAAAACAATGTTAAAATGTCTATACTAAAAGCAATCTACACATTTAATGCAGTACCTATCAAAATGCCAACAGCATTTTTCACAGAACTAGAACAAACAATCCTAAAATTTGTATGGGATCACAAAAGACCCTGTATAGCCCAGGCAATCTTGAAAAAGAAAAGCAAAGCTGAAGGCATCACATTTCTGGACTTCAAGTTATATTACAAAGCTGTAGTCATCAAAACAGTATGGTACTGGCGCAAAAATAGACACAAAGATCAATGGAACAGAATAGAAATAGAATAGAATAGAAAACCCAGAAATAAACCCACAGTTATATGATCAGTTAATCTTCAACAAAGCAAGAAAAAAAAAAATCCAATGGGAATAAGAGTCTTCAACAAATGGTATTGGGAAAACCGGACAGCAACAAGCAAAAGAAAGAAACTGGAACACTTTCTTAAACAGTACACAAAAATAAATTCAAAATGGATTAAACACCTAAATGTGAGTCCTGAAACCATAAAAGTCCTAGAAGATAACATAGGCGGTAACCGCTTTGACATCAGCTATAGCAGCTTTTTTCTAGATATGTCTCTTGAGGCAAGGGAAACAAAAGCAAAAATAAACTGTTGGGACTACATCAAAACATAAAGCTTCTGCACAGTGAAAGAAACAATAAAACTAAAAAGCAACCTACTGAATGGGAGAAGATATTTGCAAATGACTTATCTGATAAAGGGTTAGTATACAAAATATATAAAGAACTTCTAAAACTTAGCACCCAAAAAACAAATAATCCAATTATAAATGGGAGAAGACATGAACAGATATTTATCCAAGGAAGAAATCCAGATGACCAACAGACACATGAAAAGATGTTCAGCATTACTTGCCATCAGGGAAATGCAAATCAAAACTACAATGAGGTGTCACCTCACGAAAGGAGAGGCAAGATGGTGGAGGAGTAGGGGACCCCATTTCAGCTGGTCCCCTTAAATTAGCTAGATATCTATCAAAAATTTTGAACATCCATGAAATCAACCTGAGATGTAAAATATATATCTGGATCTCTACAAGCAGAAAAGCAACTGCTTTTTGCAAGGTAGGACCTGTGGAGTCGTGAATCTGCAGGGAGATATTGGAAGATAAGCAGAAGGGGGAGGGAGCCTCCATAAGCTGGCTCTTGGAAAGTAATATAACACCAGAGCACAAAATTGGAACCCTTAGAAATCTGCTCTAGTGAGAGACATCCCTCTCTGAAAGGGGCTCTGGAAATGAAAAGGCAGAATTCTAGGTAATTCTAGGGCATAAGGGAGAGCCTGAACCAGTAGGGTGCCCAAGCAGGGGAGCCAGGAAGCAGGTTAGGGTCAGTGAGCCTAGGAAGGGACTCTCAGCTCAAATTGCCATAAACCGCAAGCAGGGCCTGTCAGTAATTGCTCTTTTCCTGAGCAGACTGAAAAAGTACGGAACCTGCTGTGACCACGCAAAAACTTGCAAGGCTGTAACAGCCTGGTAAGAACATTAGAGCGGCACCCAGACATGATCCAGGAGCTTCAGGTGCATGCGCAAGCCTGTGGCCGCTGGTGGTTTTAAAATCACAAAGGGCAGTAGCACTCCCAGACCCCTGGGACTACCTCTGAGAGGGTTGCAGTGGGTGTGCACTGCGGGAGGCTGCAGTTTTCATTGGTGCATACAGAAGTGGAGACTGTCCTGGAGGGTCTATTAAAGAGGGCAGACATCTGCTTTGTAATAGAGCTTGAAGTCCGGAATTGTGATGCCACCAGCTTTGCTTTTCTTTTTGAACATTCCTCTGGCTATTTGGAGTTATTCTGGTTCCCTACAAATTTTAGGATTATTTGTTCCATTTCTTTGAAAAAAGTGGATGGTTTTTGATAGGGATTGCATTAAATGTGTAGATTGCTCTAGGTAGCATAGACATTTTCACAATATTTTTTCTTCCAATCCATGAGCATGGAATATTTTTCCATTTCTTTTTGTCTTCCTCAATTTCTTTCATGAGTATTATATAGTTTTCTGAGTACAGATCCTTTGCCTCTTTGGTTAGATTTATTCCTAGGTATCTTATGGTTTTGGGTGCAATTGTAAATGGGCTCTATTCCTTAATTTCTCTTTCTTCTGTTTTGTTGTTAATGTATAGGATGCCACTGATTTCTGTGCATTGGTTTTATAGCCTGCCACTTTACTGAATTCCTGTATGAGTTCTAGCAGTTTTGGGGTGGAGTTTTTGGGTTTTCCACATAAAGTATCATATCATCTTCAAAGAGTGAGAGTTTGACTTCTTCTTTGCCGATTTGGATGCCTTTGATTTCTTTTTGTTGTCTGATTGCTGTGGCTAGAACTTCTAATACTATGTTGAATAGCAGTAGTGAGAGTGGAAATCCCTGCCATGTTCCTGACTTTAGGGGAAAAGCTCTCAGTTTTTCCCCATTGAGAATGATATTCGCTGTGGGTTTTTCATATTGAGTATGTACCCTCTATCCCTACACTGTGAAGTTTTAAGCAAGAAACGATGCTGTACTTTGTTGAGTGCTTTTTCTGCATCTATTGAGAGTATCTTGTGGTTCTTGTTCTTTCTTTTATTAATGTATTGTATCACACTGATTGATTTGCAGATGTTGAACCAGCCCTGCAGCCCAGGAATAAATCCCACTTGGTTGTGGTGAATAATCCTTTTAATGTACTGTTGGATCCTATTGACTAGTATTTTGGTGAGAATTTTTGCATCCATGTTCATCAGGGATATTGGTCTGTATTCTCCTTTTTGATGGTGTCTTTGTCTGGTCTTGGGATCAAGGTCATGCTGGCCTCATAAAATGAGTTTGGAAGTTTTCCTTCCATTTCTATTTTTTTTTTTTTTTTTTTGGAACAGAAGAGTAGGTATTAATTCTTCTTGCATGTTTGGTAGAATTCCCCTGGGAAGCCATCTGGCCCTGGGCTTTTGTTGGGAGATTTTTGATTACTGCTTCAATTTCTTTACTGGTTATCTGTCTGTTCAGGTTTCCTGTTTCTTCCTGGTTCAGTTTTGGTAGTTGATACATCTCTAGGAATGCATCCATTTCTTTCAGATTATCTAATTTGCTGTCATAGAGTTGCTCATAATATGTTCTTATAATTGTTTGTATTTCTTTGGTATTGGTTGTGATCCCTCCTCTTTCATTCATGATTTTATTTATTTGGGTCATTTCTCTTTTCTTTTTGATAAGTCTGGCCAGGGGTTTATCAATCTTGTTAATTCTTTCAGAGAACCAGCTCCTAGTTTCGTTGATCTGTTCTACTGTTCTTTTGGTTTGTATTTCATTGACTTCTGCTCTGACCTTTATTATTTCTCTTCTCCTGCTGGGTTTAGGCTTTATTTGCTGTTCTTTCTCCAGCTCCTTAAGGTGTAAGGTTAGGTTGTGTATTTGAGACCTTTCTTGTTTCTTGAGAAAGTCTTGTATTGCTGTATACTTTCCTCCTAGGACTGCTTTTGCTGCATCCCAAAGATTTTGAACAGTTGTGTTTTCATTTTCATTTTTTTCCATGAATTTTTAAATTCTTCTTTAATTTCCTGGTTGACCCATTCATTCTTTTTTTAAATTTTATTATGTTAATCATCATATACTACATCATTAGTTTTTGAGGTAATGTTCCATGATGCATTGTTTGCGTATAACACCAGTGCTCCATTCAGTACATGCCCTCTTTAATGCCCATCACTGGGCTAACCCATCCCCCCTCCCCTCTAGAACCCTCAGTTTGTTTCTCAGAGTCCATAGTCTCTCATGGTTCGTCTCCCCCTCCAATTGCCCCTCTTCATTTTTCCCTTCCTACTATCTTCTTTTGTTTTAACATATAATGTATTATTTGTTTCAGAGGTACAGGTCTGTGATTCAACAGTCTTACACAATTCACAGCGCTCACCATAGAAATACCCTCCCCATTGTCCATCACCCAGCCACCCCATCCCTCCCACCCCCCACCACTCCAGCAACCCTCAGTTTGTTTCCTGAGATTAAGAATTCCTCATACCAGTGAGATCATATGATACATGTTTTTCTCTGATTGACTTATTTCACTCAGCATAATACCCTCCAGTTCCATCCATGTTATTGCAAATGGCAAGATTTCATTCCTTTTGATGGGTGCATAGTAGTCCATTGTATATATACCACATCTTCTTTATCCGTTCATCTATCGATGGACATCTTGGCTCTTTCCATTGTTTGGCTATTGTGGACACTGCTGCTATAAACCCATTCATTCTTTAGAGGATGATCTATCTTCCTGTATATTGCCTCAGATTCACTTCTCAGCATGTCCTACCTTCCAGAAAGTGGTCGCTTTTCTGTTCATAGAATTGCTGCTATTCTTTTTTTTGCTCTCCTCTTGAGTTTGTAGGTGTTCAGAATGATTTGATAACTATCTACCTGAATTACTGGGACCAGACGAAATTTAGGTTTCCTATTCCTCCCACCATCTTGCTCTTCTCATAGTCACTTTTTAACTTGTCTTTTTTCACACTTATATTTTTTGTAGATATATGCTTCATTTTAGTTCTTTTTTGTTCTAATCAATTTTATCTCTCTCTCTCTCTCCATATATATATATGGAGAGAGAGAGAGAGAGAGAGAGTTTTACTTTCCTTGCAATTTTGGGATGTAATGTCCTCTAACACACAGACCAAAATACACCAAGGAATAACTGGAACACCCTGCTTTGTCCACACTGAGAGATTATAGCCCCCCTTCTTCTCCCCCCCTTTTTTTAATTTTTAAATTCTATTCTTGTTTTTCATTTTGGCTTTGTTTTTTAGTGGTGGTTTCTGACCACTCCGATTTTGCTAGGGTTCATCTTTCTTAGGTTGTGGTTGATATTTTGGACTCTGGTCACTCACTCAACCATCCCTCGACAGAATGAGTAGGAGGAGGAACTCTCAACAGAGACAATATCCTGTGCCACAGAACTAATGGATATGGATATAAGCAAGATGTCAGAGATAGAATTCAGGATAGCAATCATAAGGTCAATAGCTAGGCATAAGAAAAGCATTAGTGACAATGTAGAATCTCTAAGGGCAGAAATGAGATCTAATCAGGCTGAACTAAAAAAGGCTATGAATGAGATGCAGTCTAAACTGGATACTCTAACAGCTAGGATAAATAAGGCAGAAGGGAGACTCGATCTAAAAAATAAGGTGATGGAAAGGAGGGAAGTTGAAAACAGAGATAGGCGGCTAGTAGCACATGAAAAAAGGAGAGATTAATGATGCCATGAAACATTCCAGTATCATAATTATTGGGATCCCTGAGGGGGTCGAGACAGAGGGCTAGAAGGTATATTTCAGCAAATCATAGCTGCGAACTTGCCTAATCTGGGGAAGGAAACAAGCATTCGAGTTCAGGAGGCAGAGAGAACCTCTTCCAAAATAAATAAAAATGGATCAGCCCAACATATAATAGTGAAGCTTGCAAATTTTATAGCCAAAGAAACTATCCTGAGAGTAGCTAGGGTGAGGAGGTTCCTTAACATATGGTGGGAGGAACATCAGAATAACATCAGACCTGTTCACAGAAACCTAGCCAGCCATAAAGGTCTGGCAAGACATTCAGGTTACTAAATGAAAAGAACATGCAGCCAAGAATACTTTGTCCAGGAAGGCTGTCATTCAGAATGGGTAGAGAGATAAATAGCTTCCAGGACAGGCAGAAACTGAAAGAATATGTGACCACTAAGCCAGCCCTGAAAGAAATATTAAGGGGGGTTCTATAAAAGGAGAAAGGCCCCAAGAGTTATATAGAACAGAAATTTACAGAGACAATCTATAGAAACAAGGACTTCACAGGCAACATCATGACAATAAATTCATATCTTTCAATAATCACGCTCAACATGAACGGCCTAAATGTTCCCATAAAATGGCACAGGGCTGCAGATTCGATAAAAAGACAGGATCCATATGCTGTCTACAAGACCCTCATTTTGAACCTAAAGATACATCCAGACTGAAAGTGAGGGGATGGAGAACCATTTACAATGCTAATGGACCTCAAAGATACCTGGGGTAGCAATCCTCATATCAGACAAATTAGATTTTAAACCAAGGATTGGTTTAAATGTAGAGGGACACTATATCATACTTAAAGGGTCTATCCAGTAAGATCTAACAATTGTAAATATTTATGCCCTCCACATGGGCAGCCAATTATATAAACCAATTAATAACCAAAATAAGGAAACATATTGATAATAGTACATTAATAGTGGGATACTTCAACACTCCACTCAGAGCAATGGACAGATCATTTAAGCAGAAGATCAACAAAGAAACAAGAGCTTTGAATGACACATTGGACCAGGAGGTGTCGCCACACACCTGTTAGAATGGCTAAAATCAGCAGCACAAGAAACAACAGGTGTTGGCGAGGATGTGGAGAAAAGGGAACACTTGCGCACTGTTGGTGGGAATGCAAACTGGTGCAGCCACTGTGGAAAACATTATGGAGGTTTCTCAAAAAGTTAAAAAATAGAACTACTGTACAGTCCAGCAGTTGCACTACAGAGTACTTACCCAAGAATATAAAAACACTAATTTAAAGGGAAACACGCACCCCTATATTTATAGTATCATTATTTGTAATAGCTAAATTATGGAAGTAGCCCAAATGTCTGTCAACTGATGAATGGATAAAGAAGAGGTATATACACAATGGAATATTATTCAACCATAAAAAAAGAATGAAATCTTGCCATTTGCAACAACATGGTTGGAACTAGAGTATAATGTTAAGGGAAAAAAGTCGGAGACAAATACCATATTTCACTCATATGGAATTTAAGGAACAAGACAAATGAACAAAGGGAAGAAAAGGGAAAGAGAGATAGACAAACCCAGAAACAGACTCTTAACCATAGAGAACAAACTGATGGTTACCACAGGGGAGGTGGGGGATGGGTGAAATAGGTGATGGGGATCAGGAGTGCACTTGTTGTGGTGATCACTGGGTGATATATGGAATTGTTGAATCACTGTATTGTACACCTGAAACTAATAAAACAGTGTGTATTAACTAACTGGCAGTAAAATAAGAGCTTAAAAAAAAGGAAAGAAAAGGCTTTAGCAAATGAAAAAAAAAAGAATGCTTGAAACAGCCACTGAAAGAAATCTTTCATCTTCTAAATTGTTGCTGTGAGAATGTTATTTCTCCTTTTCTTAACTTTTATTTTTTAATCAACTTTATTGTATAATTCATATAACAATGCACACATTCTAAGTGTATAGTACCAGTACTAGTGTCTCAAACGCTCAGAGTTAAGAAGTCCTTCTTAATATATGAACTTGATCATGTCTGATGTCTTCTTGGAGACATTTGGAGGATGAATAGATCATTCTGATTTTTTGAATATGTTACTATGGGAAAAAAGTGAATAGATTTATCTCAGGCTTGCCTGTGTTCCTTTATGATTATAGGCTCTCTATCAATGACAAAGCAATGACAAGTCATAGTTATCTTTTATCTTTGGATGTCAGGGCTTGCTCTTCACACCTGATTGGAATAAAGAAACATCTGTTGCTATGCAGCCAAAGCACTTGCACTTAGCAACTGTGATGTGTGTATGAGGAACCTTAGGGTCTCTTTAGAAACTGGTGATGTGTAGTATAATCCAAAAACCTATACTCATCTGTTTGAATTAGAGGACACAAGAATCTAGATAAAGGAATGGCAAAGAGCTTGGTGAAAATCCTATTGTACATGGCAAGGTTAATTTAGTGTACAGTGTTTGGAATGCCTCTTATAGTTCTGTGGCTTGCCACTTACTAATTGTATGTGAAGATACTAAAATATACTAATGATACTAATGATATGACCTGAATTGAGTGCCTAAAGCCTTCTTTCTTATAATCTGCAAAATGGAGGTGACAATATCTACTGCATAAATATGCTAATACATGTGATGCATTTAGAGCAGTTTCCATAGTAAGTGTTCAAAATAATTAGGTATTAATAGCAGTTTTAAAGATTGTACCACGATACATTTTTTAAAAACCTCAATCAGTGGTTATCAGTCAGCCCTATACCTTTATGACAAACCATCTCAAAACTTAGTTCCTTAAAAATGATTTATTTCTCATAATTCTGTCAATTACCTGGGCTCAGCTGGTGATTCTTCCAATGGTATACCTGGGGTCACTTGCCTGGCTTTTTCAGCATGGGCGCTGTGCTGGAGCTAGAATATACAAGGTTTCTTCTCATCCTCCAGAGACATTCCACTTGGCATCTTATCACTCAGTAGTCCATCCCGGGCTTATTTATGGCATGATTGCTGGCTTCCAAGAAGAGCATTTCAAGACAATTCTCAACGTTTAAGTGCTCATCCAGTGTCTGCTTGCATCATGTCTTAATGTCTTAATGGCTAAAGCAAGTCATATGGCCAAGTCCAGAGTCCAGTATGAGAGGGGATTATACAGGGCATGATACCAGGAATTATGGCTCACTGGGGACCACCAGTGTGGTTGTCTCCTTCAAGTGGTATAAGACCTTAACATGGTTATGATGTGAAACTCAAACCTGAATCAGTGGTTTGGGAGATAGTACGTCTCAAACTTTAGTGTGCATTAGAACCACTTGGGCAGACTGTTTAAAATGCACCTTCCTGGGCCCTAATTTCAGTAAGTTTGGACCAGAGACCAGAAATATGCATTTTTAAAAATCTTATGAAGCTGTCTTGATGAACACTCAGTTTGAGAACCATTTATTACCAGAAGTTTTGAGGTCAGGGAACACTGTGCATTTCCTGTGGTGATTGGCCTTTATCAGAGGATAGCCATATGAAATGTTATACCCAATGGAAAATTCTTAGTTCATTCTCTGTTGCAGGCTAATTACAGCCCTGGTTAGGGGATGGCTACAGAAGAGTCACCTCTTGGTTTTCAGTTATTCCTATAGCTCAGTGGTAGGCCCCTGTGCTTGATTTTAGGTTGGTGAGAATTTCTTGGAGTGATGGAAGATTTGGATGTCCAGCACACTCTGCTCTACCAAAGTAGCTTCTCTAATACTCTTTAATTTCTTTGCAGCAGTTTTTAAATAAGAGTAACAGAAAAGTTTGATCTATGGCTAGGCAATCCTTAAACTGACATTTCTCGCTAATGAAATTAGAATGAAACCTGGTTTCACTGAAAGAGCATTAGAGCAAGTCTAACAATAAGGAAAATGACTTCTAAAATAGATGTCTTGAAAGTCGGAGTGCAGTTTTAAGCTTACATAACTTCAGAAGTATAAATTCTACACACCCAATTAACATCATTTGTAAGAATAATTATATTCTATTTTTTATATTTTGAAAAATATCTAATTTTAGGTTTATGCTTTGACAAATATTTTAAAAAGAAAATTATTAAACTTTCAAATCATATTTTATTATACATTTGGGATATTTGTACTTGTGAGTTAATAGGACCCGCACTGTATGTGTATGATTTAAGGGATGATGTTTATTGGAAGGAAGATTGTTTCTTTTGGAAATAAGTTGGAAACTTCATTTTCCCATTCCTTTTTTTTCTCACTTTTTTATACTTTAGCTTTTAACAGTCATTATGCAGGGAATGATATTATTGAAGCAACTTGACACATATTCCTTTGAAATATTGATCTGTTGACCTCCTGGGTTCTAGGTATATCCAGAGACTTTTAGGAGGAACAGGATCAAGGCAAGCTCTTATGCAAAATGCTGATGACAAAGTACCACTCCCCTTGCTTATTTTTCATGACGATGTCTGAGGACTGTGTAACTTAACTGAAGATAACTAACTTTAAACATAGCTAGACGTGATCTAGACTCAAGGAAAACATATTAAAGAGTTTGTAGCAAAGATAGCATGTTCCCATTCCTCTGCCTTGGAGGAACCCCTGGTACTGGTTTCCTGTGTCTCCTCCTAACCTCATCCTCTGCAGAAATGCCTGTGTAATTGCACAGTGACTGAAGGTAGGTAGGAGTGTCTTCTGCCTAGGTTATGGTTCTGCTCTTTGGGCTGCTTCCTTCCTCCAAACCAGAAGCTGGACTGTCCCTCTGGGGTGGGGTCCAGGGAGTCAGGGCACATGATGTTACTTCATCAGGAAATGTTTTAAAAATGAAAAGCCAAGGTAGCATCATCTCGTGTTGTATAAGACTTTAAAAGATGATTTAAGTTATATGGCAGATTATAAATGCTGAGCTTCTGACAAAATAATTATAATTAATTCTTATGAGGAAGAAAAAAGGCATGCACCTAAAGAAAAGATGGAAACTTACAGAAAGGTCTTCAAACAGCTTGGGTTTCCAAATGACATGTTAGGAGATGGGAGGAGTTGACACTGATGAAAAGTGCTAAAGGGACATGATTGCTGTTACTGCTTTTTGAGGGAATTGTTAATAAATGGTACTCTGCCTTTCTACCTATTCACATATCTTCTTACTGTAGAAAATCTGTGGTTCGAGACTCTCACTTTGGCAATTAGTTAGTTTTGGCGGTTAGTTCATTCATAACCTATCACCAAGTTGGACCTACTATATTCCTGTGCTACAGACGGTGGCTTGTGTGTCTGCAAAATGGGGAGTGGATTACTCATCCTAGTTACTTCTCCAGAGCTATTTTCATTGTGCTTATTACCGAATAGCCTAGTAACCAAAGGAATGGTTCACAATGTCTCTTTTGGCTAATCTTAATGATTTGCATTTCAGTAAATTGAAGTGAGTGCACATGTTTCTGGTGTTTTTGGAATCAATCTTAAAATTTTGGGTTGGTTTATGCTTCAGACTCTCTATTCTGTTCTTATTCTTTAGAATATCTTGTATTTGAGGTTAGGAAAACTTTAAGCCAAGTATTTTTCTTTTTTTTCTCCAAGTTTTTATTTAAATTCCAGTTGTTTAACATGCAATTTAATATTGGTTTTAGGTGTAGAATTTAGTGATTCATCACTTATATTCAGCATCCAGTGCTCATCACAACAAGTGTCCTCCTTAATCCCCATCACCTATTTAAGCCATGCCCCTACCCACCTCCCTCTAGTAACCATCGGTTTGTTCTCTGTGGGTAAGAGTCTGTTTCTTGGCTTGCCTCCCTCCCCCCACCATGTTCATTTGTTTTCGTTCTTAAATTCCACATATGAGTAAAATCATATGGTATTTGTCTTTCTGTGACTGACTTATTTTGCTCAGCATAATACTCTCTAGCTCCATCCACATCATTGCAAGTAGCAAGATTTCTTTCTTTTTGATGGCTGATGAATATTCCATTATACACACACATACGCCACATCTTTATCCTTTCATTAGTCAGTGGACATTTGAGTCCTTTCCATAATTTGTTTATTGTTGATAATATTGCTATAAACATTGGGGTGCATGTGTCCCTTTGAATCAGTATTTTTGTATCCTTTGGGTAAATATCTGGTAGTGTAATTGCTGTGACATAGGGTAGTTCTATTTTTAACTTTTCCTCCATACTGTTTACCACAGTGGCTGTCAGTTTGCATTCTCACCAACAGTTTAAGAGGGTTCTCCTTTCTCTACATCTCTGCCAACACCATGTTGTTTCCTATGTTGTTAATTTTAGCCATTCTGACAGGTGTGAGGTAACACTTTATTGTAGTTTTGATTTGTATTTCCCTAATGATGAGTGATATTGAGCATCTTTTCATGTATCTGATAGCCATCTGTGCCTTCTTTGGAAAAATGTCTGTTCTTGTCTTTTTTAACTGGATTGTTTTTTGGGTATTGAATTTGATAAGCCCTTTATATATTTTGGATAATAACCCTTTATCAGATATGCCATTTGCAAATATCTTCTCCCATCCTGTAGGTTGCCTTTTAGTTTTGTTGATCGTTTCCTTTGCTGTGCCAAAGCTTTTTATTTTGATAAAGTCCCAATAGTTTGTTTCTGCTTTTGTTTTCCTTGCCTCAGGAGACATATCTAGTAAGAAGTTGCTGCAGAAGCCAAATCTTACTTAATAAACATTAGGCTGAGCAAGATGAAATTTCCACTGTGAGTTGTACAACATTTGGCTTTGTATTAATGATAGTTTTTATATAATCTGATTGCTGTTAATGCGGTTCAATGCACATACCTCAAATTCTTCACAAGTATGGTCTGAGGATAAGTTATGCCCTATGTAAATATACGTCTATATATATATATATATATATATATCTTCAATTTGAGTTCTTGAGGAAAAGTCATCACTCTAAGAAAATCATCTTATGTTGGTACATAATTAAATAATGTTGAATGTTTTCTTTAGGAACTGTGTTCTTTAGTGTTGGAACTACCAGAATGTTCCCTTTAAGGAATAGACACCAAAGAAATATAGAGGTGGGTAATGCTAAGTTTTAGCTGGGGAATTATCTTAATAGTTTTTATTGGAATTTTTCTTGTATTAATAATTAGTAATCTTCATTATAGAAAACTTAGAAATACAGACAAATGTTTGTCTTAAAAATCACTCCCACTGGGGCGCCTGGGTGGCTCAGTCGTTAAGCGTCTGCCTTCGGCTCAGGTCATGATCCCAGGGTCCTGGGATCGAGCCCCGCGTCGGGCTCCCTGCTCTGCGGGAGGCCCACTTCTCCCTCTCCCACTCCCCCTGCTTGTGTTCCCTCTCTCGCTGTGTCTCTCTCTGTCAAATAAATAAATAAAATCTTTAAAAAAAAAAAAAATCACTCCCACTATTTAGAGATTCTATTTGCAGTGTGGTGTGTTCTTCCTTCTCTGTCAAACAGAGCCAAACCCAACAACATGTATGTATTTCATAATCATGAAATGGAGCAAAATAATCAAGACTTAAGGATACATGCCATATGAGTCTATTCATAAAAATTTCAGATATAGGCAGAAGTCAATTATGTTTTCCAAGAATGCATATATATGTAGTAAAGAATAAAGAAGTACATGGGAAAGGTTATTCCAATCAGGTATTTGCTGAGAGGAGAAAGGGCAGTGGTTGGGGAGGCACATATGGAGGGCTTCTGTGGTGCTGGCAGTATTCTGGTTTTACCTTACTGGTGGTTACTGTAGATATTCACTTTAAAATTGTTTATGAAACTGAGCTTATCTCATATATTTTACCACAAAATACATACTTTTTATATTTTACAGTAAATACATAGAAATTGAGTGAGGCATAGAATAGATGGTAATAGTATGTATTTCAGTAAAACAAAGATCGTGTCTGTATAGGTGTATATATATTGGATATTTCTAGAAGAATATATAAGTTCCTAACAGTGATGCCGTTGAGAAGAAGTACTGAGATGCTGGGATGGGAGGGAGACATTTTCACTATACACCTTTTTATTTCCATTTTGCATCTTTTCTGATGAAGAATGGTCTTAAAAATTGATAGAGGGTAGAGAAAACTGATACAAAAAATACAAAATTTAAGAATTTAACATCTTTCTGACTTCCTTGTTAAGACTGTATAGGTTTGGAGTAGTGTGATTTAGGAAAAATATGACTGAAAATTAAAATCCTAGGCTTTTCGGGTCACATTACCTTTTTTCATGGTCAGGAGAATGTTTTTTGTGATGCCCTGCTGTCCTCAGAGATCTGGCTCACAGTCCTGGTTCTCAAATGTTGTATACATCTAGGTCATCTGGGGGGTTTATTAAAATAAAGATTCCTGGGCTCTACCTCCAGAGTGTCCAATTAAGTAGGTCTTCATTTCCATAAAATCTCCAAGTCATGGTCATGCTATTATTGCTTTTGCAGGGACCACATTTTGAGAACAAGTAGACAGGAGAGTCGCCCCCTACATAAGGACTATACTGGAAAATCGAACAAAAATGGAGGCTTGTACCCAGGGCAAGATAGTATGTGCTTCCAACAGACAAGGAGCAGGAGTTATATAATTTGTGGCCCATGTTGTTGGCATTATGTCTGTTTCTAAGCCTTTTTATGAATGACAATATAGGTCTTGTCAGCTGAGGAAATCAGAACCACTTGAAATCATTAGAAGAAACAGTGTTCTTGAGGTAGATGTCTAAATTTGTGGATTTCCTTAACTGTGACTTTGGGTAGCTGGAATAAAAAAGATCAATGTACTCATTTGAAAAAACTATATAAAAGACTAGCTGTGGGAATTTTTTTTTTAAGTAGGCTCCATGCCCAATGTGGAGCCCAAGGTGGGATTTAAACTCACGACCCTGAGATCAATATCTGAGCTGAGATCAAGAGTTGGACACCTAACCCACTGAACCACCCAGGTACCCCAAGAATCTTTCTTTTATGTCTTTTAAAGAGACAGAAAACTGAAGGGTGCCTGGGTGGTTCAGTTGGTTAAGGGTCTGCCTTCGGCTCAGGTCATGATCTCCGGGTCCTTGGATCTAGGTCCGGACCCTGCCTTGGGCTCCCTTCTCAGCAGGGAGTCTGCTTGCCCTTACCCCCACTCATGTTCTCTCTCACTACCTCTCTCTCTCAAATAAATAAATAAAATCTTTTAAAAAAAAGGGAAAAGATTTATTTTGTTCATGTTGGAGCTAATGCAACCATGGTTTGAGTTACTTTTTCAGTCTTTTTCATTGTGTTTGCCTAGAAGATTAACAAATTTCCATCGATGAGTTATAACATGTGTAGCACTTGTATAATTCATGAAAATCTAAAAAGATGAAGTCTACTTCTAATGGGATTGTGCTTATTCTACCCTCCACAAGAGGGACTACCTCTTTCAAAATTAGACTCTCACTCTATATTGAAGCTGGCAGTATCCTGTGGTGTAGAAACTTAGTATTGCTTTGTGGCTGTGATTGACTTGTTTTCTGTAGTAACCTGGAATTGACTTGTAATTCTGATGACCTATTTGCCTGTTATTACAGAATTTTCAGTTTCTGGTCTCTCTACCCAGGACTCTATTTTTGTTTTTCTTGGAGTGTCCTTGTTTTAAAATTGTGATCTCATATCAGCCATGATAGCTGTTCTTGGCTTCTTTTGTTGTGCTGAGCCTATCCTTGTCTTTGCAAGGAGGGGTTGACTGTCTTTTCTTGGAGATCTTAGATCTATGCATCTTCTCTGTTGTTCCTAAGTTGGTATAGAGCCGGCTTTTACTATTTTCTACTCACTTAATTACATTATGAATTTTAAATACACTGAGTTACCATATTGCGGGTACATCTGTAAAGCTACATTGGTTATTCTTTTTATTGCCTTATAAGGAATTTACAGATTATGGTTCTTGGGACATTGGTAAGGATAAAAGTATATTTTAGATCTGGGTGTGTGGTGTAAGTGGAGAATCAGAAATGCTATTGGATGAATTAGGTCTATTTTTTTTATTAAGCCTACTTGCTATTAGAATAGATTTTATGATCAGCTAATGGAATAATTTGAGATCCTTAAGACCTAAAAGCCTCACTAGTTCTCGCTTTAACAGTTCTGCTAAACACACTCTCATCTGCAGTTGATTTAAAGAGATTCTACAAGATTTTTCCTTACTAAAAGACAGAAAATTAGAACACATTTGCAGTCAAACTAATTTGCAGGTATATCTTCTCTTCTGATTAAAAATTACTGGGAGATTATCAGTGACATGGTCTTGCCCAGAAACATATTGCCGTCTAGGAAACAGATAGCTTTTCTACCTGGTTTTTATGCCCCAGGATATTTGTTATGCATGTCTGCTAGGATTAGTATTAAGTTCCTTCTGTTGAATTTAGTAATGCTTGTGATTTCTTTTGTATTCCAGCATTGAAAATTAATCTAAACTCTTATAATCTCTAGCTCTGATTTGGCTTTTACACTAATCACATTTTAAAGGCAAACTTAGCCCTATTTTTTCATTAAAATACTTTTTAATTTTATTTCACTTGATTTGTAAAAGAAATCAAATTCCTCCAATTTGATTTAAACTGGTTATTAATATTCAATATCATTTATTTATAGATCAGTTTTGTTAGATTATGTACTCTTGGTTATGTCAGGATTAAAACTTTTCTTTCACAAGTTCTTACCCAAATAAAGTGCAAGACTTCTTCATTGACATTTTTCTATCTTTCAGTTTCATTTCTTACCACCTGTATTTGGTATCTGTACTGTGGAGTGTAGCATCCACACTATGGTGAATTGTCTTGCCTGGCAGCTGCTTTAAAGTTTCCTTTTGTATATAGTTTTGATCATGAGTGTCCTTTTCATGGGCTCTTGTTTCTATGAGTAATTTTTGTTTTCATCTATTTATATCTTATTCTTGCATGGAGTAAGCTTAACATTCATGGTAAAGGTGTTTTTCAAGTTATCCCACAGTAGAGGGGTGTGTTTCTTGGCTTCAAGGTTGCTTTCAGGTGTGTAGGTTACTATAGAATACAAATATTATAATATCAAGGGAGAATATGAAGATTCCAGGAAAGACCTTAATATCAGAATAAGTTATTTCCACAGGAAATATTTTTTGATGCAGAGAATTGTAGCAAATTGAAACTACTAGATTATTAACTATGAAAAGCAATTTTGTCATACTTTTGAAGAATATTGTTCATCTACTTTGTTAACAACTTTTCTCCTAATGATTTTCTCTCTATAAAAGTTTTCTAGCACTACTAATAAATAGTTACGTGATCATTGTTTCTCTTTTTCTTTCAAATTTTGATAAGTATCAAAATGGTTAGAATGAAGGAATCCTTAAACTCTGAATAACAATAAACTGGGTGATGATTTTGCAAACATTTCAAAATTTACTAGATATATATTTTAAATTCTTCTGTTATTGATTTTGTAGTATTCAGAAGATCAAAAATGATAAATTGTGCACATATAAATAATGTATATTTTTGTGTATTGTAGGGGATACAAACTTTTACCTTTACCTTCATAGAATTTTTTTGGGGTGAGCTTGAGAATTAAATTAGCATAAAAGATCAACAGGAGACAGGCATACAAATTTATTTAATACAAGTTTTACATGACACAGGAACCTTCATAAGGAATAACGACCCAAAGAAATAGAGAAAATCTACTTGCTTTTATATTAGGTTGAACAAAGATAGGCGGTTATGCCAATTGTGGAGGTGACTGAGCTGTGTGGGATGGCAGAAGGAAGAGAAGAATGATTTTCACAAGGTCTGTTTGTATAGAATTCTCAGCTTCAACTCATCCTTAATGATAAGAATGTTGCTTTATTTTTCATATGGGAATTTCATCTCCTGCTTTTAAGAAAAGGAAGGTCAGAGTGTTTTTCTTGTATTTGCTGATATACTTGGAATGTCTTTAACTAAGAATAGTCAATATACCAGAGCAATGTATTTTGGGGGCGTGTTCTGAGCTCCTTCAATATACATTAACTATTTAATTGAATGATATGTATAAGTCAATTAAATATTTCTATTTTATTGTAGTACGACATAATCAGATATTAGGGCTAGCAGAACTGGGTTTAAAGTCAGTTCTGTCTCATTCTAGGGCATGTTTTTCTCTTGAATATAGATGATAAAAATCTATAAAATGAAGATAATAGTACTTGCCTCATAGGGCTGTTGTGAGGATTACATGAAATAATATGAATAGCCCATACAATAAATACAAGAAAGAAGACTAACTGTCCTCTCCCAAATTTGTGTTATCCTTCCGGTGTAGACTTGATTCTGATAAGTGACTGTCCTGTCAGAGTCTATATTTTCTAACTTTCCTTGTACAGTCATGTCACTGGGTTTGTTGAAAAGGCTATCTCTTCTCCATTAAATTGCTTTTATGTCTTCGTCAAAAATCATATTTGTGTGGAAATCATATTTGTGTGGATCCATTTCTAGGTTTTCAATGTGTTCCATTGATCTGTGTGTCTATGGCTCTGCCGGCCCTACACAATCTTGATTACTGTAGCTGTACAATGGTTATGAAATTGAGTAGATTGACTTCTTTGACTTTTTCTTATAATTGTTTTGGCTATTCTGGTTCCTTTACTTTTGCATATAATTTTAGGTTAATCTTGTCTGTATTTACAAAATATCTTATTGGGAGTTTGATAGGAATTGCACTAAATCTATTTATCAATTTGAGGAGAATTGACATCATTACTGTGATATATCTTCTAAATCATGGATACTATGTAATTCCATTTATTGAGGTTTTCAGTCCAGCATCTTGTAGTTTTCATAACAAGTCCTGTGCATGTTTTGTTAGATTTATACCTAGTAATTTTTTCTTTTTGAGTGATTATAAATGATGTTGTAGTTTCAATTTCAATGTCCATATATTTGTTGCTAATATGTAGATATACAGTTGAGTTTTGTATGTTTATCTTGGGCTGAAGTCAATATTCTAGAATATTTTTTGTAGTGTTTTGGATTATCTCTATAGACAATCTGTCATATGCAAATAGGGGCAGTTACGTCTCTTTCTTTCTAATCTGTATGCCTTTTCTTGCTTTATTTACTGGCTTGAACTTTTTTTTGATATTCAGATAACTTTATTATTTTTTTATTATTATGTTCGATTCTGGCTTGAACTTCTGACACTATATTGAATAAGAACAATGAGAATGGGCAATCTTGCCTTTTACCATTAGGCATAAGGTTACCTTTAGTTTTTTTGTAGATGCTCTTTATGAAGTTCAGGAAGATCCCTTCTATTCCTATTTTTCTGAGAGTTTTGATCATAAATAGGTGTTGAATTTTTCAAGTTTTTCTCTGCATCAGTTGATATGATCATGTGATTTTTTCTTCCTTAAGCCTATTAATATAGCAGATTACATTTATTAATTTTTTTGAACAATGAACCAGGCTTGCATTCCTGAAATAAACCTCACTTGGTCATGATGTATAGTTCTTTTTATACAATGCTGAATTCGACTTGCTAATATTTTGTTAAGGATTTTTTTTTCACTGATAAATTTTATGAAACATTTAAGGAAGAAATAATATCAATTCTACACAAATTTTTCAAGAACAGTGAAAAGGAGAGAATCTTTTCCAACTCAGTATTATACTGAGACGAAAACAAGAGAAAAGACATTACAAGGAAAAAAAAAAGGGCACAGACTATACCCCTCACAAAACGAATGCAAAAATTTACATTTGTAAAAATTTTATATTTTATCCTTTATTTTATTTTGTATAAAAAAATTATATTTTATATTTCTAGGACATTTGTAAAAATTTTAAATTTTATATTTATATTTTGTCAAGTGCTACAGGTCAAATCAAGAGTATTTATTTTTTATTTTTTATTGTTATGTTAATCACCACACATTACATCATTAGTTTTTGATGTAGTGTTCCATGATACATTGTTTGTGCATAACACCCAGTGCTCCACGCAGAACATATCCTCTTTAATACCCATCACCAGGCTAACCCATCCCCCCATCCCCCTCCCCTCTAGAACCCTCAGTTTGTTTTTCAGAGTCCATCGTCTCTCATGGTTCGTCTCCCCCTCCGATTTACTCCCCTTCATTCTTCCCCTCCTGCTATCTTCTTCTTCTTCTTTTTATTCTTAACATATATTGCATTATTTGTTTCAGAGGTACAGATATGTGATTCAACAGTCTTGCACAATTCACAGCGCTCATCATAGCTCATACCCTCCGCAATGTCTATCACCCAGCCACCCCATCCCTCCCAACTGCCACCACTCCAGCAACCCTCCATTTGTTTCCTGATATTAAGAATTCCTCATATCAGTGAGGTCATATGATACATGTCTTTCTCAGATTGACTTATTTCACTCAGCATAACACCCTCCAGTTCCATCCACGTCGTTGCAATGGCAAGATCTCATTCCTTTTGATGGCTGCATAATATTCCATTGTTTATATATACCACATCTTCTTGTGGACATCTTGGCTCTTTCCACAGTTTGGCTATTGTGGACATTGCTGCTATTAACATTGGGGTGCACGTACCCCTTCGGATCCCTACATTTGTATCTTCGGGGTAAATACCCAGTAGTGCAATTGCTGGATCATACGGTAGCTCTATTTTCAACTTTTTGAGGAACCTCCACACTGTTTTCCAGAGTGGTTGCACCAGCTTGCATTGCCACCAACAGTGTAGGAGGGTTACCCTTTCTCCGCATCCCCACCAACATCTGTCGTTTCCTGACTTGTTAATTTTAGCCATTCTGACTGGTGTGAGGTGGTATCTCATTGAGGTTTTGATTTGGATTTCCCTGGTGCCGAGCGATGTTGAGCACTTTTTCATGTGTCTGTTGGCCATTTGGATGTCCTCTTTGGAAAAATGTCTGTTCATGTCTTCTGCCCATTTCTTGATTGGATTATTTGTTCTTCGGGTGTTGAGTTTCATAAGTTCTTTATAGATTTTTGGACACTAGCCCTTTATCTGATATGTCATTTGCAGATATTTTCTCCCATTCTGTCGGTTGTCATTCGGTTTTGTGGACTGTTTCTTTTGCTGTGCAAAAGCTTTTTATCTTGATGAAATCCCAATAGTTCATTTTTGCCCTTGCTTCTCTTGCGTTTGGTGATGTTTCTAGGAAGAAGTTGCTGCAGCTGAGGTCGAAGAGGTTGCTGCCTGTGTTCTCCTTTAGGATTTTGATGGAGTACTGTCTCACATTTAGGTCTTTCAACCATTTGGAGTCTATTTTTGTGTGTGGTGTAAGGAAATGGTCCAGTTTCATTCTTCTGCATGTGGCTGTCCAATTTTCCCAACACCATTTGTTGAAGAGACTGTCTTTTTTCCATTGGACATTCTTTCCTGCTTTGTCGAAGATGAGTTGACCATAGAGTTGAGGGTCCATTTCTGGGCTCTCTATTCTGTTCCATTGCTCTATGTGTCTGTTTTTGTGCCAGTACTATACTGTCTTGATGATGACAGCTTTGTAATAGAGCTGGAAGTCCAGAATTGTGATGCCGCCAGCTTTCCTTTTCTTTTTCAACATTCCTTTGGCTATTCGGGGTCTCTTCTGGTTCCATACAAATTTTAGGATTATTTGTTCCATTTCTTTGAAAAAAGTGGATGGTATTTTGATGGGGATTGCCTTGAATGTGTAGATTGCTCTAGGTAGCATTGACATCTTCACAATGTTTGTTCTTCCAATCCATGAGCACGGAACGTTTTTCCATTTCTTTGTGTCTTCCTCAATTTCTTTCATGAGTATTTTATAGTTTTCTGAGTACAGATTCTTTGCCTCTTTCATTAGATTTATTCCTAGATATCTTATGGTTTGAGTGCAATTGTAAATGGGATCGACTCCTTGATTTGTCTCTCTTCTGTCTTGTTGTTGGTGTATAGGAATGCCATTGATTTCTGTGCGTTGGTTTTATAGCCTGCCACTTTACTGAATTCCTGTATGACTTCTAGCAGTTTTGGGGTGGAGTCTTTGGGTTTTCCACAGAAAGTATCATATCATCTGCAAAGAGTGAGATTTTGACTTCTTCTTTGCCGATTTGGATGCCTTTGATTTCTTTTTGTTGTCTGATTGCTGTGCCTAGGACTTCTAATACTATGTTGAATAACAGTGGTGAGAGTGGACATCCCTGCCGTGTTCCTGACCTTAGGGGAAAATCTCTCAGCTTTTCCCCATTGAGAATGATATTCGCTGTAGGTTTTTCATAGATGGCTTTTCTGATATTGAGGTATGTACCCTCTATCCCTATACTCTGAAGTGTTTTGATCAAGAAAGGATGCTGTACTTTGTCAAATGCTTTTTCTGCATCTATTGAGAGGATCATATGATTCTTGTTCTTTCTTTTATTAATGTATTGTATCACCTTGATTGATTTGCGGATGTTGAACCAGCCCTGCAGCCCAGGGATAAATCCCACTTGGTCTTGGTGAATAATCCTTTTAATGTACTGTTGGGTCCTATTGGCTAGTATTTTGGTGAGAATTTTTGCATCCATGTTCATCAAGGGTATTGGTCTGTAATTCTCCTTTTTGATGGCATCTTTGTTTTGGGGATAAAGGTAATTGTGGCCTTATAAAATGAGTTTGGAAGTTTTTCTTCCATTTCTATTTTTTGGAACAGTTTCAGATGAACAAATATTAATTCTTCTTGAAATGTCTGTTAGAATTCCCCTGGGAAGCCATCTGGCCCTGGGCTTTTGTTTGTTGGGAGATTTTTGATGACTGCTTCAATTTCCTTAGTGGTTATAGGTCTGTTCAAGTTTTCTATTTCTTCCTGGTTCAGTTTTGGTAGTTGATACATCTCTAGGAATGCATCCATTTCTTCCAGGTTATCTAATTTGCTGGCATAGAGTTGCTCATAATATGTTCTTATAATTGTTTGTGTTTCTTTGGTGTTGGTTGTGATATCTACTCTTTCATTCATGATTTTATTTATTTGGGTCATTTCTCCTTTATTTTTATAAGTCTGGCCAGGGGTTTATTAATCTTGTTAATTCTTTCAAAGAACCAGCTCCTAGTTTCGTTGATCTGTTCTACTGTTCTTTTGGTTTCTATTTCGTTGATTTCTGCTCTGATCTTTATTATTTCTCTTTTCCTCCTGGGTTTAGGCTTTATTTGCTGTTCTTTCTCCAGCTCCTTTAGGTGTAGGGTTAGGCTGTGTATTTGAGACCTTTCTTGTTTCTTGAGAAAGGCTTGTATGGCTATATACTTTCCTCTTAGGACTGCCTTTGCTGTATCCCAAAGATTTTGAACAGTTGTGTTTTCATTTTCATTGGTTTCCATGAAATTTTTTTTTAATTCTTCTTTAATTTGCCGGTTGACCCATTCATTCTTTAGTAGGATGCTCTTTAGCCTCCATGTATTTGAGTTCTTTCTGACTTTCCTCTTGTGATTGAGTTCCAGTTTCAAAGCATCGTGGTCTGAAAATATGCAGGGAATGATCCCATTCTTTTGGTACCGGTCGAGACCTGATTTGTGACCTAGGATGTGATCTATTCTGGAGACTGTTCCATGGGCACTATAGAAGAATGTGTATTCCGTTGCTTTGGGATGGAATGTTCTGAATATGTCTGTGAAGTCCATTTGGTCCAGTGTGTCATTTAAAGTCTTTATTTCCTTGTTGATCTTTTGCTTAGATGATCTGTCCATTTCAGTGAGGGGGGTGTTAAAGTCTCCCACTATTATTGTATTGTTGTCAATGTGTTTCTTTGCTTTTGTTATTAATTGCCTTATATAATTGGCTGCTCCCATGTTAAAAGCATAGATATTTACAATTGTTAGATCTTCTTGGTGGAGAGACTCTTTAAACAGGATATAGTGTCCTTCCTCATCTCTTATTATAGTCTTTGGTTTAAAATCTAATTTGTCTGATATAAGCATTGCCATCCCAGCTTTCTTTTGGCATCCATTAGCATGGTAAATGGTTTTCCACCCCCTCACTTTCAATCTGGGGGTGTCCTTGGGTCTAAAATGAGTCTCTTGCAGACAGCATATCAATGGGGCTTTTTTTTTTTATCCAGTCTGATAGCCTGTGTCTTTTGATTGGGGTATTTAGCCCATTCACATTCAGGGTAACTATTGAAAGATTTGAATTTAGTGCCATGGTATTGCCTGTAAGGTGACTGTTACTCTATATTGTTTATGTTCCTTTCTGGTCAGTGTTACTTTTAGGCTCTCTCTTTGCTTAGAGGACCTCTTTCAGTATTTCTTGTAGGGCTAGTTTGTGTTTGCAAGTTCCTTTAATTTTTGTGTGTCCTGGAAGTTTTTTATCTCTCCTTCTATTTTCAATGACAGCGTAGCTGGATATAATATTCTTGGCTGCATATTTTTTTTGTTTGGTGCTCTGAATATATCATGTCAGTCCTTTCTTGCCTGCCAGGTGTCTGTGAATAGGTCTGTTGCCAATCTAATGTTTCTACCATTGTAGGTTACAGATCTCTTCCGAGCTGCTTTCAGGATTTTCTCCTTGTCTCTGAGACTCGTAAGTTTTACTATTAGATGTCTGGGTGTTGACCTATTTTTATTGATTTTGAGAGGGGTTTTCTGTGCCTCCTGGATTTTGATGCCTGTTTTCTTCCCCAAATTAGCGAAATTCTCTGCTTAATTTGCTCCAATATACCTTCTGCCCCTCATCTCTTTCTTCTTCTGGGATCCAGTTATTCTGGTGTTGTTTCATCTTATGGTATCACTTATCTCTCCAATTCTGCCCTCGTGATCCAGTAGTTTATCTCTCTTTTTCTCAGCTTATTTTTCATCATTTGGTCTTCTATATCAGTAATTCTTCTGCCTGATTTATCCTAGCAGTTAGAGCCTCCATTTTTGATTGCGCCTCATTAATAGCCTTTTTGATTTCACCTTGGTTAGATTTTAGTTCTTTTTTGCTTCAGAAATGGTTTCTCTAATAACTTCCATGTTTTTTTGAAGTCCAGCTAGTATCTTTAAAATCATTCTGAACTCTAGTTCTGACATCTTACTAATGTCCATATTGATTAGGTACCTGGCAGTTGGTACTGCCTCTTGTTCTTTTCGTTGAGCTGATTTTTTCCATCTTGTCATTGTGTCCAGAGGAGAATAGATGAGTGAGAGAACAAAATGCTAACAGGATAATAACATCCCCAGAAAATATACACTAAACACATCAGAAAAGACTTGAAACCAGGGGAAAAGAAAGGAAAAGAAAGAAAAAAGAAAAAAATACATAAAAACAAAAAGAAAACAAAACAAAGAAAACAATATGATCAAATATGATGATCAGGCTGGTTCATAGATCAGTGCCACACACTAGATTTTGGGCGTGTTTTGGTATGTTAGAAGAAAGTGCCTCCCAAAATTTTAAAGAAAGAAAAAGTAATATATGTACAAAAATAAGGGTTAATACGATGAAGTGATGGCATACGAATGTAAAGATGAAAATTATAAAAGATTTTATAAAAGGAATTGATAAGAATTTGAGAAAAGAAAGAAGAGGATTTAAAAAGAAAAGGGAGAGAATGTGATCAGGCAGGAGAGTAGAACAATGCTATACACTAGAGATTTAGTGTATATTTTGATCTGTTAGAAGAAACTGTATCCCAAAATTTTAGAGAGAGAACAACTTATACACACACACACACACACACACACACACACACACACACACCAAAAATAAGGGTAACTACTGTGAAGGGATAGAATATGACTCTAAAAATGAAAAAAAAGATTTTTTTTAAGAAAGGGATAAGATGTTGCTTGAAAAAGGGAAAAAGAAAAATTCAAAAAGAAAAGTCAGTTAAAAAAAATTAACTTTGAAATACTAAAGAATCATGGGAAAAAAGCAATGAATTCTATGTGCTTTATTCCCCTAGCGCTGGAGTTTTGTCATTCTCATTGACCGGTAAAGTTGGTCTTTGCTGGGTGTTTTTACTGATCTTCTGGGGGAGGGTCCTGTTGCCATGGTTCCCAAATGTCTTTGCTGGAGGCGGAATTGCCCCGCCCTTGCCAGTCCTTGCTAAGTAGTTTGCTCTCGGGAGCTTTTGTTCCCTGCAAGCTTTCCCTGGAGTTTTGGAGCATGAGAGTGAAAATGGCGTCATCCCAGTCTCTGCCCCAGAGGAGTCGAGAACTCCAGGCCCCACTCCTCAGTGGGCCCCTAGAGAAAAGCAGTCAATCAATCCTGTCTCCTCAGTCTCCGGCCACACTCTGTGCTCACCTGGCCTGTGAACAAGCATTTCTTTCTCTGTCTCCCGTCCACGTGTGGAGTCTCCAAACCCAGCAGATCCCTGTGGTGAGCTCCTGCTCTGTTCCTCCCAGGGGAGGAAGGGGTAGGAAGGGGGATCTCCCCGGATCTGCCACTTGTTGGGTTCCTGCTGGAAGAGCCGTGGCCCGAATGTGCTGCGGATCATGGTTTATGGCAACCCCAAGCTGAGAGTCTGCTCCTCGGCTCCATCTCTGCAGCCAGCTTCCCTGCTCCGATACCTGGGAGCTCTGCTGCACTCAGGTACCCCCGGTCTTTCTGTGACCCCAAGGGTCCTGAGACTACACTATCCCAGCAAGGGTTCCACCCCCCGCTTAGCCACTGGAGCACGTCCCTCAACAGACCCGACTTCTAAAAGTTCTGATTTTGTGCTCTGTGACTCTGTCACTTGCCAGAAGTAGCTGATGGAGGCTCCCTCCCCCCACGGTCTATCTTCCCAAATATCGCCTCAGATTTCCTTCTGCACACGTCTTACCTTCCAGAAAGTGTTCGCTTTTCTGTTCAGAGAGTTGTTGCTGTTCTTTTCTTTGATCTCCTGTTGAGTTCATAGGTGTTCAGAATGGTTTGATCTCTCTCCAGCTGAATTCCTGGGACCAGACAAAATCCAGGTTCCCAACTCCTCCGCCATCTTGCTCCCACCCCCCATTTTACTTTTTTTAAAATATCCCAAGATATTTTTTACCCTGACTTCTATTTTTTTCATTGTTAATATTGCTACCCCCCTCTGGCATTTTGATTTTGTTCACTATATCAGAATTAGGGGATTCGAGTTGGGTTTCTATTACCTGTGCTAACAGTGTCCTCATTAGCCACCTTACTTACATAAGGGAGGATATACTGCAGCCTGAGAGAGAGGTTGTAGTAGGAAGGGTGGAAAAAGAAGAAACAGTGGAAGAGAGTTAGTGGAAGAGAGAGCAGATGTCAGCTCCCAAGTGAGGACCTCCTTCTTCCTTCTTTTCTTGCTCTGATTTACTTCTAGCCTGAATCACTGTTTTTGCCAGGTATTGTTGGCTTCTACAACAGTGGCTTTTCTTCTCTTGCAAATCAGTGGGTCTGGCAAGCTCTGTTGTGCCTGTAGCTGGTGTTGCTGTGGCCCTGGTTACCTATTTCTCATCCATCAGTGCAGCCATCTCATTAGGTGTGATGTCCTGGATACTAGCATCAGCCTCCTTGAGATGTCTTGGCAGCACAGTGTTTGTTCCCTTGTGAAATGGGAGGTATAAAATGCTTGCATTTTAACAGAACTGCTAAAATTAGATCATGCTAATTCTATAAGCAAAGCTATGTAGTCAGCTGAATTTATACTAATCCACTTGTGACTATTATTATCTGTGACTGCTAACATTACCTAATAGTGCTGTTGTGTGCCACTGGCTGGTCTAAGAATTTTACATATAAAGACATATTTAATCATCATAACATACCTATGAGGGAGGAAATATACTTTTTACAAATGAGGAAAGGAACTGAGGCCATATAGAGGTTAAGTTAAGATAGGCCAAGTAGAGAGATTTTCACACTGGATTATTTACCAATATGTAAACATCTGTGGCCTAGAGAGCAAATTGATACTTAGTCCCTGGCCAAATATCTCATGTGTAGGTGTTGATAATCTTCCTCTTCTCTGCAATTCTGTGGGAGGTTTTACCCCTCCTTGGCAATTGTAAGGAGAGAGAGAATAACTCATTTTTAATTCTGGGCTGTTTTGAGCAATATAATCCTAATTCAGCTCTTAAGGGCTGCCTTCCTAAGTGCCCTTCCTTTTAGGGGTGATGATGATAGGTAACAGAACCAAATCAAGGCAGATCTGCTAACATTGATTTATTGACCCTGATCAAATACCAGGTCAGAGGGAGAAACAGTAGATTCTCAAAAATATATACAGCTTTTATATTTATTTAAAACTGAAAAAAATCCCATCTTTATTTTTGTTTCCACTTTAGATTCAAGCTGGATTTTCATAATAATTCTTGGGAGAAGCTTGTCCCAGTTCCGAAGACTCTCATAATATTGCTACTTCCATACCCAAATGAGTCTTGGCCATTATTTTAGCGCCTCATTATATCTGTACCTCATTATACCTGCTTTGGTGACTTGGGGTGCCTTTTTTTTTTTTTAACACCTGTGCACCCATCCTGGATCATATAAGCCTGATGCCAGTTTGTTTTCTTCCAAGTGGTACCCACCGTGTCATATGATTTAATGTGAAAATTTAGTGTGAAAATTTTTGCTCTGCCTTTTTGCATATTGATACCAATTGGTGTTAAAGTGCCTGTTTTGTTCAGTTGCCTTGCATTTTTGTTTCCCTGTTTGGTACAAGCCAGTTTTAATTTAAATGGTTAAATCTACTATTTCTAAAAATACTATTTGAACTTCAGTGTACCTGAATATTATACGTTTCTTCTCTTATGCTCTCCAACCATGATCATTTTATGAACTTTGTGGACAGAGGGAGGGATCATCTTCTAATCCCACTTATTGATCATTTGGCCATGCCTAGGATTTTTCCCAGGAGATTTGTTGTTGTCTATAAATCGTCTTTTATCACACATTGGAATACCGCACCCTTTTTTTTTTTTAAAACTGTTTCTTTTTCCACTGTTCCTACTACAACCTCTCTTTCTCAGGCTGCAGTTTAGCCTCTCTTATGTAAGTAAGGTGGCTAATGAGGACACTCTTAGTGCAGCTGATAGAATCCTAGCTCAAATCCCCTAATTCTCTCTCATTTAACTGTTCTCCTGGAAGAAAAGAAGAGACTGCTCTAGGCTTAGGGAGGACTCTGAACAGAGACTTGGTCAACATCTCTCTTCTCTCTGGATTTTATATTTACTTCTCTTGACTGTCAGCTTCATGTTCTTAGATAAGCTTTGCCAAGCACCTTGGGAGAGAGGGACATTGCCAGCAGTGCAGGGATCACATACTATGAACATAGTGGAGAGTGTTTTTTTCCCTAGTTCTAGCTTAAAAAAAAAAAAGTCTCAGGGAAGGACTCTGGCTTTTGCCAATGACAGGCCCATCCCTATGTGCATTACTCTGGCCCTAGGAGAGGGCTAATAGGTCTGCTGCCACCTCTTGATTACGTGCTGAGACCATGGTCATAGAGTAGTATAGGAAGATGGCAGGCAGCTCCCTTTCCAACCAAATGACTGGTGAGATCAGTTTTTCTAAAAGAGGATGGTGGCTTCTAATTTCTGGAGAAGCAAGAGTTTTTAGAAAAACAAATGAATAGATGTCTAATATTGATGATTTGATACAGCGTGGCCACTTATTAAGAGGCTTTTGAACAATCCAAATGAAAGGTATAGGGATCTGAACTAAGGCACTGGGAGTGGAGATGGAGAGGTGATTTGACATTCAAAAAATTTAAGTGCATTCATGGAGTTATAAGCAAACCAGTAAAAAGCAAATTAGTTATGCAAACACCAACCAAATAAAAAAAGCAGTCTGCTTTGTTTGACCCTTTTGAACTTGTTTGCTTCACGGCATGCAATTTTACTTTTTTTTTCTTTTTGCTACTTCATTTACATAGTTATTGTTATTTGTTCAGTCATCTGAACATTTTCTATCTAGAACAAAGTAAAGGACGTATGGTTATTGACAGTTTGTTGTTTCAAGCTGTTAAACACAGAACAGGTTTCTTAAATGCCTCTCTATCCTGCCTCCACACATAACCAACTGAATATAAAAAAAGCAATATCCTTGACTCATGTCTGACTGTTCTTGGCAGAATGGCAATGTTACTTGAACTTTTTATTGGTTTATCTGTGAATAGAATTATTTTGTTCAAGTGGCATATTTCACGGGGCATGGCTTAATGTGATTATAGATTTATAATAGATGTAGATTGTCAGTTTCTCTTTGTATTGGTTAATGCCTGGGGCTTATGAGACTGACGCGCTACCTACTGCGCTAACGAGGCACCTAATGCCTGGGGCTTAATACTGCTTCCATATTTAGATCAGGATTCTTATGTAATCATGTAAAGCATTTTTTTTAATAAAAAATAAGACCCTTTGAGGTACCTGTGAGATCAGATCTACTTTCATAAAAATAATCAGTTTATTTGCCTTTTAAAATGTGGTGACATTTTCACTAATGGTACAAAACCAATGGTAGATCAAACTGCTAGTGCCTTAGCAAAATGAAGATAGTGGTAGCAAACTGTACTATGTACTAGTAGTCACTGTATTTTTAACTATCATATGCTTGTAGGAAAAACCACTTTCACTTAAGAATGTCTTCGATAAAGCAGTGAAAATTATTAATTTTATTCTTGACCTTCAAGTATATGTCTTTTTAATATTGTGTGTGAAGAAATGGGAAGTATATCTAAAACACTTTTGTCCCATACTGAAATATAATGCGATCTTTAGGAAAAGTACTTGTATAGTTGTTTGAGTTGTGAGCTCAACTAGATGGCTTTTCCATGGAATGTCATATTTACTTGAAAGAATGAATGAATGACAAAGTAAGCTTATTCAAACTTGGGCATTTGGTATGAGTTTTTCTTGAAATAAGTAGGCCTGTTATTTCAAAGAAATGATGACCAACAAAGTTGTTGCCAAAGATAAAAATCCCAAAGAAGGTAAAATGCAAATGAAAATCATAATTAGGATCTTGCAAAACTGTATTTACCACCTTAAGCTTGACAGTGTCCTAATAACTTACAGACTATTCTGATGAAATTTGTGGTGATGTTAGCAAATGTGATTTTTTTTTCCTGATGTACTACTGTAATGAAAATAGTCAGCATTTGGAAGCTCTTTATAACTCAGTGAACTAATAGTTTCCAAATGATCAGTATGATATTACAAAATCATGCATGGGTAAAAGATTCTTTCAAATTATACCATAGACCAGTGGATTTTAATGTAACAGAGTAAAAAAAAAATTATTGGTAGAAGTTTGAAATTATATGTTGCAGTGAGCTTTTAAGAAATACCATTTGTCAAATAAAGAAGAATGTATACATTTATATTAAAGGCTATTAAAATACTTCACTATTTTCTAACTAAATATACTTTAACCAAAACAACACATAGCAGCAGATTGAAAGCTGAAACAGATGTAAGAATGCAGCTGCTTTCTATTAAGTTAGACATTAGGAGATTTTTGAAAATGTAAAACAATACCACTCTTCTCATTAATTTTTTTTTGGAAAATCTATTCATTTTTCTCACAAAATATTTATGTCACCATGTAAAGAATTTTTGTTGTATTTAAATTAATATTTAAGAATTTTCTTAATTTTTTCTTAAATTTTTTCATTTATGTCATAATAAATTTTGATATAATCTATATAAATACAAACTTTTTAAAAGAGTCTTTAATAATTTCTAAAAGCTAACATGTCCATGAGACCAAAAATTGTGAGAACTGGCCTATTGGATAAAACCCAAACCTCTAATTATGGTCTATAAGTCCTTCTGTTATAGGTCTTCTGCCACCTCCCCTGCCTTCTCTCCTGTCTGATTTCCCCTGCACCAGAAGAACCATGCCTGCTTTATATCCCTGTACCTTTGCTCAGTGCTCTGTTTGTCATGGAAATCCATCTTCCTCCAGCTCTCTGTCTAAAGTACTGTCTTCCAAATATATCTTAGGGCATTTATCTTCTTAGGACATTATAAATTCTCCTTTATCTGAAATTAATATAACCACTTCAGCTTTCTTATACCTATTGTTTGCATGGTATCTTTTTCCATCATTTCATTTCTTTTTTTTTTAAGATTTTATTTATTTGAGAGAGAGAATGAGACAGAGAGAGGAGAGGGGGGAGGGTCAGAGGGAGAAGCAGACTCCCCACTGAGCAGGGAGCCCAATGCGGGACTCGATCCCAGGACTCCAGGATCATGACCTGAGCCAAAGGCAGTCACTTAACCAACGGAGCCACCCAGCCGCCCTCCATCATTTATTTTCAACCTACCTGTGTCTTTATATTTAAAATTGGTTTTCCATTGATAGCATATAATTGGATCTTATTTTGTTAATTCATCTAAAATCTCTGCCTTAAAGGGGAATTTTTAGTTCACTAACATTTAATGTAATTATGATTCATTTTAGGATTACTATTTTATTATTTGTTTTCTATTCTCCCCTCCCCCCTTTTTGATCTTTATCTTTTCTTTCTTTGGATTAATTGATATTTCTAAGAATCCCATTTTAATTTATTCATTGGCCTTTTAAGTATAAATCTTCTCTTTTCTTCTTTTTTTTTTTAGTGTTTACACAAGGACTTTGGATCTCAAATTTCAGTGTATAACAGAATCACATGGAGGGTCTATTAAAACAATGATTTCTGGTCTATACCCACTGAGATTCTGATTCATTGGGTCTAGTGTTGGTCCTGAGAGTTTGCACTTCTAACCAGTTCCTGGGTAATGTTGATGCAGCTTATTTGAGTATACATCCTGAATTTTCAGTCTATTTAAAATGTATTGAATTTTATTACTTCACATAAAATGTGGAAATTTTTCATTTGTAAAGGTCCATTTTTTCCCTCTACATGGTTTATGTTATATTTTTAATATGTATTATATTCACATCTATTTTAAAACCCATAATACAATGATAACATTTTTGCTTTAATCAGGCATATGTATTTTCAAGAAATTAAGAGGAAAAACACACTCTTTTGTATTTACCCACATTTTATCTTTAATTATACTTATCATTTCTCCTGAAGATCCTATTTTTAATCTTGTTTCATTTTCCTTCAATTTAAGTAACTTCTATTAACATTTCTTGAAGTAGGAGTTTGGTGAAAACAAATTCCTTTAGTGTTCTTTTATCTCAAAGTGTCTTTATTTTACTGTGATTCTTGAAGTGCTGGGCATAGAATTTCAAGTTGACAGTTTGTTTTTCTTTTAGCACATTAAAAATGTTCAGCTGTCTACTGGCCTCTCTTTTTCTTATGAGAAGTCAGCAGTCATTGAAATTGTTATTCCCTATATACAATGAGTCATTTTCTCTGGCTGCTTTCAAGAGTTTCTTTGTTTTTGATTATTAGCAGCTGGATGATGATGTGCCTGGTTGTTTTCTTTATTTAAAAAAATTCTGCTTGTGATTGGTAAAAAGCATAAATTTAGATTCAATAGGTCAGCAAATTTGGAAAAAATTTAGCCATTAGATCTCTGAATATTTTCTGTCTTATTTTAGGTTCCAATTACATGTATATTAGACTTTTTGGTATTGTTTCATCCTGCTACCCTGTTCATTGTTTTTCCAAAAATTGTCTATCCTTTCTTCAAATGGGATAATTTTTGTTGATCTCTTTTCAGATTGACTCGCTTGACAACATTGACTACGTTGAAATTTCTTCTACTCTTAAGTCTCTATTCTGAATTTTGTAGCTCAGATATTGTATTTTTCATTTGATTCTTTTTGCGGTTCTTAATCCCTGTTGACATTTCCTATCTTTTCATATATTTTGAGTGTATTTTTCTTTTATTCATTAAGCAGTTATAACAGTTACTTTAAAATCTTTGTTTTTTAATTGTAACATCTGGGTCATCCGAGGTTGATCTTCATTGATTCTCTTTCGTCTTGGGGATAGGTCATGTTTTTGTGTCCTCATATGTCAAATAATTTTGGATCATATCCTGAATATTGTGAATGAGATATTATAAAATTCTAGATGTTATCATCTTCTTCAAAGATATATTGGTATTTTAAATGCAACCAGTAAACTTGCTGAATTAATCAGACAATCCCTGTTTCCACTTCGGTGGGTAGTAACTCAAAGCTCCATTCAGTTCTTTTCATCTTAGCTGGGCTTCTTGGGAGTCTGCTCCATGTATGAATGCTTCAGTTTTCCCACGATTTGAGCAACATTTATACACAGAAGTCAGGTTTTCCTCTCTGGATTTTCTTTTTTCTGGGATTATCTTTCTACTTACTTTCCGGTGTCCATGGTTGCCTAAACCTTATCTTCTAGTTCTTTAAGTTTGCTAATTCTGTGGGCTTTCAGTCAGAGTTTTAGTGCAGACTGTGGCTTTCCCTCATGCTGACCACTGCAAAAACAGGAATCCCGCTCAGTGCCTCCAGGTGGTTGTGTTTTTATGTTTTTTTCTGGAGTTTATAGTTATTATCTGAGGGAAGGTTATTCCAATAGAAGCTACTCAGTCATAGCAGAAACAGAACTCTCTCTCTCTTTTTTGCTTCATATATTTAAAAAGGCTACCTTTATCATGAGAAGAAAAGAGCCACCAATATATTTCTCTAATCAATTGTTTTTTTTTTTCTTTTACATTTACCTTAGCTTCATTTTGGATTACTGTTTGTATATGGCATGAAGTAAGTATGAACTTTTTTTTTCTCAGATCACTAAGCCAACATTTTTAAATAATCCCTTTCACTCTCTCTAACTTTAATTACCCCTTTGTAATTTGTGTAAATTGTGTTCTGAAGAGCCTTAGAGTTCCTTGGGTTTGCATCAAGCAGAGCTATGATTGCATGTCTCTTTGGTTATATCTTAATTCAGTGAACAGTATTTGTTCAACACCTACTACATGCCAGAATTCTGCTAGGCACTGGAGATACAATGAGAAGTAAAATGATCATGGTCCTTGCCTTAGGGAGTTATATTATTCAGTGAATTTTACATATCTGGCTTCCACATATGCATTTCTTTTTTCTCATTAAACTTGTAGAAAGACAGATTTGGAGATACAATACTTTATGATTTCAGGCAAGTTACCTATCCTCCAAAACCTGATATGTTCGCATCTTTGTAGTGGAATAGTAGTCTCTGTTTAAGAGTGTTGTTTTAAGGATTAAATGGTATAAATTCATATTAAAGAGTTCAGTCCTCAGTAATTGTTAATTTACTTCTTTCTTTCCTAACTAATATTTTTCCTGTTGATTAAAGACTTGGAATTTTGGTTAACATTCTCATATCCATTATCATCTGAGTCTTTGGTACAGATTTTTAGTGGGTTATCTAACTTCTTTTTCCTAACACTCTGTTGCTACAACTTTCTCAAATGTCTTTAATGTCAGCATACCATCCTGCTTATGCTGAAGGCTTTATCTGCATTCCCAGGGTCCTTAATCTCCTTTAATTCTTGACTATCCCTCTATTCTAAAAATTTTCCTCTCCATTTCATATGGTGATACTCCTGTAATATTTTTCTTCTTTATTTTCCTGTACATCTCTATATATCGCTCTTTATTCATTTTCATTCTTTAATTTCTAAACTTTAAATAATTTCTCAAAACTCATTCCTACCAGGCTTTTTGTTTTGTGTTGTTTTTCCTCTTTTTAAATTTTTTTATTTTATTTTTATTATGTTATGTTAATCACCATATAGTACATCATTAGTTTTTGATGTAGTGTTCCATGATTAATTGTTTGCATATAACACCCAGTTCTTCATGCAATACATTCCCTCCTTAATACCCATCACTGGGCTAACCCATCCCACTATACCCCCCCAAAACCCTCAGTTTGTTTCTCAGAGTCCATAGTCTCTCATGATTCGTCTCCCCCTCTGATTTCCTCCCCTTCATTTTTCCCTTCCTTCTCCTAATGTCCACCATGCTATTCCTTATGTTCCACAAATAAGTGAAACCATATGATAATTGGCTTTCTCGGTTTGACTTATTTCACTTAGTATAATCTCCAGTCTCATCCATGTTGATGCAAAAGTTGGGTATTCATCCTTTCTAATGGCTGAGTAATATTCCATTGTATATAGGGACCACATCTTCTTTATCCATCATCTGTTGAAGGACATCTCGGCTCTTTCCACAGTTTGGCTGTTGTGGACATTGCTGCTATGAACATTGGGATGCATATGGCTCTTCTTTTCACTACATCTGTGTCTTTGGGGTAGATACCCAGAAGTGCAATTGCTGGGTCATAGGGTAGCTCTATTTTTAATTTTTTGAGGCACCTTCACACTGTTTTCCAAAGTGGCTGTACCAACTTGCACTCCCACCAACTGTGTAAAAGGGTTCCTCTTTCTTCACAACCTCTCCAACATTTGTTGTTTCTTGCCTTGACTACTTTTGCCATTCTAACTGGTGTAAGGTGGTATCTCAATGTGGTTTTGATTTGAATTTCCCTGATGGCTAATGATGATGAACATTTCTTCATGTGTCTGTTAGCCATTTGTGTCTTCTTCAGGGAAGTGTTTGTTCATGTCTTCTGCCCATTTTTTGACTTGATTATTTGTTTTTGGGTGTTGAATTTGAGAAGTTCTTTATAGATTTTGGATATCAGCCCTTTGTCTGTAGTGTCATTTGCAAAAATCTTCTCCCATTACGTGGGTTGCCTCTTTGTTTTTTGACTGTTTCCTTTGCTGAGCAGAGGAAAGAGGTTTTTTATCTTGATGAAGTCCCAAAAGTTCATTTTTCCTTTTGTTTCCCTTGCCTTTGGGGACATGTCTTGAAAGAAGTTGCAGTGGCCGATGTCAAAGAGGTTACTTCCTGTGTTCTTCTCTAGGATTTGGATGGATTCCTGTCTCACATTGAGGTCTTTAATGCATTTTGAGTTTATCTTTTTGTATGGTGTAAGAAAATGTTTGAGTTTCATTCTTCTGTATGTAGCTGTCCAATTTTCCCAACACCATTTATTGAAGAGACTGTCTTTTTTCCATTGCATATTTTTTCCTGCTTTGTCAAAGATTATTTGACCATAGAGTTGAGGGTCCATATCTGGGGTCTCTATTCTGTTCCACTGGTCTATTTGTCTGCTTTTGTGCCAGTACCATGTTGTCTTGGTGATCACAGCTTTCTAATATAACTTGAAATCAGGCAACGTGATGCCCCCAGCTTTGTTTTTCTTTTTCAACATTTCTTGGCGATTCTGGATCTTTTCTAATTCCATACAAATTTTAGAATTGTTTTTCCCAGCACTTTGGAAAATGCCATTGGTATTTTGATTGGGATGGCGTTGAAGGTATAGATGCTCTGGGCAGCATTGACATTTTAACAATGTTTATTCTTCTGATCCATGAGCATGGAATGTTTTCCCATCTTTTTGTGTCTTCTTCAATTTCTTTCATGAGTGTTCTGTCGTTCCTAGAGTATAGATCCTTTACCTCTTTGGTTAGGTTTACTCCGAGGTATCTTATGGTTTTTGGTGCTATTCTAAATGGAATTGATTCTCTAATTTCTGTTTCTACAGTTGCATTGTTAGTGTATAAGAAAGCAACTGATTTCTGTGCATTGATTTATATCCTGCCATATTACTGAATTGCTGTATGAGTTCTAGTGATTTGGAGGTGGAGTCTTTTGGGTTTTCCACATAAAGTATCATGTCATCTGTGAAGAGAGAGAGTTTGACTTCTTCTTTGCCAATTTAAATATCTTTTATATCTTGTGTTGTCTGATTGCTGTTGCTAGGACTTCTAGTCCTATGTTGAACAATAGTGGCGAGCGTGGGCATCCTTGTCATGTTCCTGATCTTAAGGGAAAGGCTCTCAGCTTTTCCCCATTGTGGATGATATTGGCTGTGGGTTTTTCATAGATGGATTTTATGAACTTGAGGAATGTTCCCTCTATCCCTATACTCTGAAGAGTTTTAATGAGGAAAGGATGCTGCATTTTATCAAATGCCTTTTCTGCATCAATTGAGAGGACCATATGGTTCTTCTCTCTCCTCTTATTAATGTGTTCTATCACATTGATTGATTTGTGAATGTGGAACCATCCTTGCATCCCGGGGATAAATCCCACTTGGTCTTGGTGGATGATCCTTTTAATGTATTGTTGGATCCTATTAGCTAGGATTTTGTTGAGGATTTTGAAATCCATATTCATCAGGGATATCGGTCTGAAATTCTCCTTTTTGATGGGGTCTTTGCCTGGTTTGGGGATTAAGGTAATGCTGGCCTCATAGAATGAGTCTGGAAGCTTTCCTTCTGTTTCTGTTCTCTGAAACAACTTCAGGAGAATAGGTATTATTTCTTCTTTGAATGTTTGGTAGAATTCCCCAGGGCATCCATCAGTCCCTCGACTCTTGTGTTTTGGGAGGTTTTTGATCACTGCTTCAATCTCGTTACTGGTTATTGGCCTATTCAGGCTGTCTATTTCTTCCTGTTTCAGTCTTGGAAGTTCGTAGGTTTCCAGGAGGGCATCCATTTCTTCCAGGTTGTTTAATTTATTGCCATATAGTTGTTGATAAAAATTTCTAATAATTGTTTCTATTTCCTTGGTGTTAGTCATGATCTCTCCCCTTTCATTCATAATTTTATATAATTTGGGTCCTTTCTCTTTTCTTTTGGATAAGTCTGGCCAGTGGTTTATCAATCTTATTCTTTCAAGGAACCAGCTTCTAGTTTTGTTGATCTGCTCTACTGTATTTCTGGTTTCTAATTCATTGGTCTCTGCTGTAATCTTAATTATTTCTCTGCTAACACATGGTTTAGACATCGTTTGTTGCTTTTTCTCTAGTTCTTTAAGATGGAGAGTTAGCTGGTGAAGTTGGGATTTTTTTTTTTTGAGTGATACTGCCTTTGCAGTATCCCATAGGTTTTGGACTGATGTGTTTTCGTTCTTATTGGTTTCCATGATTTGTTTAAGTTCTTCTTTGATTTCCTGGTTGACCCAGACATTCTTGAGCAGAGTGATCTTTAGCTTCTAAGTGTTTGAATTTCTTCCAAATTTTTTCTTGTGGTTGAGTTCCAGTTTTAAAGCATTATGGTCTGAGAATATGCAGGGAATAATCTCAATCTTTTGGTATCGGTTGAGACCTGATTTGTGACCCAGTATGTGGTGTATTCTGGAGAAAGTTCCATGTTTGCTTGTGAAGAATGAGTGTTCTGTTGTTTTAGGGTGGAATGTTCTGTGTATATCTATGAGGTCCATCTGGTCCAGTGTGTCATTCAAAGCTCTTATTTCTTTGTTGATTTTCTGCTTAGATGATCTGTCTTTTTCTGAGAGTGGAGTATTGAGGTCTCCTACAATTAATGTATTTTTATCAATATGACTCTTTATTTTGGTTAACCGTTGGCTTATGTAGATGGCTGTTCCCATGTTGGGGGCGTAGATATTTACAATTGTTAGATGTTCTTGTTGGATAGATGCTTTAAGAATGATATAGTGTCCTTCTGTGTCTCTAACTACAGTCTTTAAAATCTATTTTGTCTGATCCGAGAATTTCTACCCCAGCTTTCTTTGGAGGTCCATTGGCATGGAAAATCTCCATCCCTTCGCTTTCAGTCTGGATGTATCTTTAGGTTCAAAATGAGTGTCTTGTCGACAGCATATGAATGGGTCCTGTCTTTTTATCCAATCTACAGCCCTGTGCCATTTTATGTGAACATTTAGGCCGTTCACTTTGAGATCAATTATTGAAAAATATGAATTTATTGTCATCATGTTGCCTGTGAAGTCCTTGTTTCTATAGATTGTCTCTTGTAAATTTCTGTCCTATATCGCTCTTGGGGTCTTTCTTCTTTTAAAGAACCCCCCTTAATATTTCTTGCAGGGCCGGCTTAATGGTCACATATTCTTTCAGTTTCTGCCGGTCATGGAAGCTCTGCATCTCTCCATCCATTCTAAATGAAAGCGTTGCTGGATAAAGTATTCTTAGCTGCATGTTCTTCTCGTTTAGTACTCTGAATATGTCTTGCCAGGCCTTTCTGGCTTGCCAGGTCTCTGTGGATAGGTCTGTCGTTATTCTGATATTCCTCCCTCTGTATGTAAGGAATCTCTTCCCCCTAACTGCCCTTAAGGTGGTTTCCTTGGTTCTAGGATTTGCGAGTTTTACTATTAAATGCCAGGGCATTGGTCTCTTCTCCTTGATCTTGGGAGGGGTCCTCTCTGCCTCTGGACACGAATGTTTGTTTCCTTCCCCAGATTAGGGAAGTTCTCAGCTACGATTTGCTCAAGTATATCTTCTAGTCCTCTCTCTCTCTCCGCTCCCTCAGGGATCGCAATAATTCTGACGTTGGAACGTTTCATCGTGTCACTTATTTGTCTAATTCAGTTTTCATGGATTTTAAGCTAATTCTTCTAGGCCTCCTCATTTTCCTTCTTTTCTATCAGTTTGTTTTCTAGATGACTAATTCTTTCTTCTATCTCATTTACTCTAGTTGTTAGTGTATCTAGATTAGATTGGATCTTGTTTATAGCATTTTTAAGTTTTGCCAGTTCAGCTCTCATTTCTGCCCTTAGAGACTCTACTGTTGCCATTAATTGATTTCTCCATTCTAGTTATAGTCTTCATAACTGTTACCCTGAAGTGTATTTCCGACATCTTGCTTATATATAATGTCCATTTCTATATCAATGGCAGAAGTCACAGTCTCTGGTTCTTTCCTATTTTGGGGGTTCCTCCTCTTAGTCATTCTGTTGAGTGGTTGTTGAGGGAATGTACAGAGTCCAAATTATTGACCACAGCCCCAAAATGATGCACCTGTTTTATAGGGACCTTAGGGTTGTCAGCCTCTTGTCTTCTGGGGTAAGGGCCTGCTGCACTGTTACTCAGGCAACCCTTTTTGGGCAGAGTTGCCCTGCCCCCTGTGGTGAGGAATGGGCTCAGTGAAAACCGGTTTTGGGGGTCTTTTGTTCTCTGGCAGCTTTCTCTGGCAGTTTTCCATGTCTCTTCCAGGTGTCAGAGCAGAAGTGACCATTTCCAACCCTCTGCCTCAGAGCAGAGCATTCTCAGTCTGTTCTTCAGTGAGCTCTCGGCCACACTGTCTCTGTTTCTGTCTGTGCTTCTAAAACCACAGCCTCCTGAGTTGTGCGCCCCTCAGGAGCACTCCCAGCCCTCGCTTCCAGATCCAGGCACCTCTCTGCTCTTTGTGCTTCTAAAACTGCCAGCCACCCCAGTTCGCACGCACGGCCCCACTGCTCCTGGTTTCAGTCCGGGGCGCTGCTCTAAAGTCCTTTCCCTGCCGCTACCGTCTGCGAGTTTGTGCCCTGTCCCCAGCGCGGGAGGCTTCGTTCACTGGTGGTGCAGGATCCCCATGGCTCCCTCCCCCTTCTATTTATCTTCTGATATCTGCCTGCGGAATCACAGCTTCCCGCTTTATACCTCAAAACCAACCATTGGTGATATTCTGTTTGTAGGGATCCAGACTTATATTCTTACTTCTCAGGCTGATTTCATGGGTTTTCAGAGTGGTGTGGTAGATATCCAGCCTTGCCGGATAAAATAAATTCAGGGGACCAGTTGGAATAGGGTCCCCTACTACTCTGCCATCTTTGCCCCTCCTTTTCTCTTCCTTTTGTCAAACAAGCAGACCTCTGTTCTCACCATTTCAGCTCTAACCTGTCTGCACACCTCATTATAGCCCTCTACCTATCTATCTATTGGAATGCAATCCCTTATCACCTATTTTGTGTGGGGAGTTTATTCACTCATTCATCTATCATTTTTTAGCCATTGGATATGCTCTCTTCTCAAATACTGATCAGTGTTCTGTTCTAAAATTCTGTTTCTATGTTCAAAATATTTCACTGTCTTTTTCCTTAATTCTTGATTCATAACATCCTTGGAAGCTTTCTGAATGTAATCTGAAATTGGCCCCTGAACTCAGAGGGCTGGGAGAGACTGAAGAAACAGGAAGGCCACTACAGTTTGGTCGGTGGCTGTTTTAATAAGCAAGGAAGCTTACATACAAGGCTTGTCTTAGGCAGTAGCAAGGCAAGTGGATTCCCGCACCCACCTGCCAAATCGTAAAAGTTTCTATAAAAGTCTTAACTGGGTTCAGTCACACATACCCTGCAGTATCATGCGTCATTATCTCAAGGCTGTGTCCTTGGAGCAGCCTCTGGGAGCAGGAAAGGCAAGCAGAACCCGCATTCCAAGGGCACGGAAGAGGGTAGGGAGCCCTCCAGTGCCTAGGTCCAGCTCACTAGTCAGCTGTCAATCATGCCATCTTGATGACCTTCCCCAAGAGATTAATCAATTTGTTTTTATTAGTTGTTTTCTTCTTAAAGATGCTGTCCATCTTTCAGTCACTTGGACTCAGAGAACCTGTATTCCTTCTTCTTCACACTCCGTGTCCAGTTTAGTCCTGTTAGTTCTTGTTTGGAAATGTCTTATATTCATTACTTCTCTCTCTAGAGCTGCCATCCAAGTCCAGTGAGCCTGCTAGATGGTTTCAAAAGCCTTTGTTATTCTGTCTTTTATTCCTTTTTTGCAGACAAGCTTGCCTGTCAGTATTACATCAATAATATTCCTAAAACACCATTTTGTCCTATGTTCTGCTCAACGTTTTCAGTGGCTCTCCTTTTTTTTTTTTTGGCAGTGTTTTATTTGGAGGAAAAATATTCTGATGGACCCCCAGTGTTGACGTGAATTATTGTAATTATAATGCAACTTAAATATGTCCAAATATAAAACTAAATATAAACCTTTGCACATGCAACTGTGTAACTAAAGCAATTTACAAATTCATTACAAACAAGAGTATAAAATGAATAAAATTTAACTTAACAACTTTGATAAGATAAAGGATGTTTGACAAAACTCAGTCACCAAGTCACGTATATGCTACAGAGTGCTCTGAGTTGGCATGGGTCTGTTCTACTTCTGAGGAACCTTTGTTTCTACAGCATGCTCTGGTATCATTTGGCCTTCACTTGGTACAAATATATCACTTGAGAAATAGGTCTATCATTGTCTTTTTTTTTTTTTTCCATCCCTCAGCCTACTAAATTATAATAGCACTACCTGGCTGTAGTAAAATAGTAAAAAAAATGCACACTCCTTGGTGATTTTGGGTCCAAATAAACATCCAGATCATACAAAATATATGGGGTAAGTGTGTGTGTGTGGGGGGGGGGACAGAGAGAGAGACAGGGAGGGAGAGAGAATTTTAGTTGGCTTGAAAAAAAGAAGCTTAGAATATTTTTATAGTAAAATAAAGGAATCTCAAAATCAGTCCCAGAGTCCCAGGATCTACAGGCTGTATTATAAAAAACACTGGATCAAATCTCTTTTCCTTTTCACCTTTTTTTCCCCTTCTTTTCTGCCTTCTTACTGCCATGTGAACATGCTCACATTTTCTCAGATCTGTGCCTTCTGTCCTTTTATAACTGCTTCTCCATATAATCCCATCTATCTACAGGCTTTAAGTACCAATTCATGCTCTCATTTCCCCTTAAAGCTTCTGCCACCGCTTCAATTATACTTTGATTGTTCTCCTTTGAATTCATCCTTGGAACTCCCATATCCAGTACTTTGGCATTTCATTTTTTAAAATTTTTTTATTGTTATGTTAGTCACCATATATTACATCATTAGTTTTTGATGTAGTGTTCTATGATTCATTGTTTGTGCATAACACCCAGTGCTCCACGCAGAATGTGCCCTCTTTAATACCCATCACCAGGCTAACCCATCCCCCTACCCTCCTCCCCTCTAGAACCCTCAGTTTGTTTTTCAGAGTCCATCGTCTCTCATGGTTCGTCTCCCCATCCGCCTTACTCCCCTTCATTCTTCCCCTCCTGCTATCTTCCTCTTTTTCTTTTTTCTTAACATATGTTGCATTATTTGTTGCAGAAGTACAGATCTGTGATTCAACTGTCTTGCACAATTCACAGCACTCACCATAGCACATACCCTCCCCAATGTCTACCACCCAGCCACCCCATCCCTCCCACCCCCCACCACTCTAGCAACCCTCCGTTTGTTTGCTGAGATTAAGAATTCTTCATATCAGTGAGGTCATATGATACATGTCTTTCTCTGATTGACTTATTTCACTCAGCATAACACCCTCCAGTTCCAACCACGTAGTTGCCAATGGCAAGATCTCATTCCTTTTGATGGCTGCATAATATTCCATTGTGTATATATACCACTTCTTCTTTATCCATTCATCTGTCGATGGACATCTTGGCTCTTTCCACAGTTTGGCTATTGTGGACATTGCTGCTATAAACATCAGGGTGTACGTGCCCCTTTGGATCCCTACATTTCTGTCTTTGGGGTAAATACCCAGTAGTGCAATGGCTGGATTCTATGGTAGCTCTATTTTCAACTGTTTGAGGAACCTCCATACTGTTTTCCAGAGGGATTGCACCAGCTTGCATTCCCACCAACAGTGTAGGAGGGTTCCCCTTTTCCGCATCCCCGCCAACATCTGTCGTTTCCTGACTTGTTAATTTTAGCCATCTGACTGGTGTAAGGTGGTATCTCATTGAGGTTTTGATTTGGATTTCCCTGATGCCGAGCGATGTTCAGCACTTTTTCATGTGTCTCTTGGCCATTTGGATGTCCTCTTTGCAAAAATGTCTGTTCATGTCTTGTACCCATTTCTTGATTGGATTATTTGTTCTTTGGGTGTTGAGTTTGATAAGTTCTTTGTAGATTTTGGATACTAGCCCTTTATCTGATATATCATTTCCAAATATTTTCTCCCATTCTGTCAATTGTCTTTTGGTTTTGAGGACTGTTTCTTTGGCTGTGCAAAAGCTTTTTATCTGATGAAATCCCAATAGTTCATTTTTGCCCTTGCTTCCCTTGCCTTTGGCAATGTTTCTAGGAAGAAGTTGCTGTGGCTGAGGTCGAAGAGTCTGCTGCCTGTGTTCTCCTTTAGGATTTTGATGGACTCCTGTCTCACATTTAGGTCTTTCAGCCATTTGGAGTCTATTTTTGTGTGTGGTGTAAGGAAATGGTCCAGTTTCATTCTTCTGCATGTGGCTGTCCAATTTTCCCAACACCATTGGTTGAAGAGACTGTCTTTTCGCGATTGCACATTCTTTCCTGCTTTGTCAAAGATTAGTTGACCATAGTGTTGAGGGTCCATTTCTGGGCTCTCTATTCTGTTCCATTGCTCTTTGTGTCTGTTTTTGTGCCAGTACCATACTGTCTTGATGATGACAGCTTTGTAATAGAGCTGGAAGTCCGGAATTGTGATGCCACCGGCTTTGCTTTTCTTTTTCAATATTCCTCTGGCTATTCGGGGTCTCTTCTGGTTCCATACAAATTTTAAGATTATTTGTTCCATTTCTTTGAAAAAACTGGATGGTATTTTGATGGGGATTGCATTGAATGTGTAGATTGCTCTAGGTAGCATTGATATCTTCACAATATTTGTTCTTCCAATCCATGAGCATGGAACGTTTTTCCATTTCTTTGTGTCTTCCTCAATTTCTTTCATGAGTATTTTATAGTTTTCTGAGTACAGATCCTTTGCCTCTTTGGTTAAATTTGTTCCTAGGTATCTTATGGTTTTGGGTGCAATTGTAAATGGGATCGACTCCTTGATTTGTCTCTCTTCTGTCTTGTTGTTGGTGTATAGGAATGCCATTGATTTCTGTGCGTTGGTTTTATAGCCTGCCACTTTACTGAATTCCTGTATGACTTCTAGCAGTTTTGGGGTGGAGTCTTTGGGTTTTCCACAGAAAGTATCATATCATCTGCAAAGAGTGAGATTTTGACTTCTTCTTTGCCGATTTGGATGCCTTTGATTTCTTTTTGTTGTCTGATTGCTGTGCCTAGGACTTCTAATACTATGTTGAATAACAGTGGTGAGAGTGGACATCCCTGCCGTGTTCCTGACCTTAGGGGAAAATCTCTCAGCTTTTCCCCATTGAGAATGATATTCGCTGTAGGTTTTTCATAGATGGCTTTTCTGATATTGAGGTATGTACCCTCTATCCCTATACTCTGAAGTGTTTTGATCAAGAAAGGATGCTGTACTTTGTCAAATGCTTTTTCTGCATCTATTGAGAGGATCATATGATTCTTGTTCTTTCTTCTGTTAATGTATTGTATCACGTTGATTGATTTGCGGATGTTGAACCAGCCCTGCAGCCCAGGGATAAATCCCCACTTGGTCGTGGTGAATATTCCTTTTAATGTACTGTTGGATCCTATTGGCTAGTATTTTGGTGAGAATTTTTGCATCCATGTTCATCAAGGTTATTGGTCTTTAATTCTCCTTTTTGATGAGGTCTTTTTCTGCTTTGGGGATCAAGGTATGCTGGCCTCTTACAATGAGTTTGGAAGTTTTCCTTCCATTTCTTTTTTTTGGAAGAGTTTCAGGAGAATAGGTATTAATTCTTCTTGAAATGTCTGTTAGAATTCCCCTGGGAAGCCATCTGGCCCTGGGCTTTTGTTTGTTGGGAGATTTTTGATGACTGCTTCAATTTCATTAGTGGTTATAGGTCTGTTCAGGTTTTCTATTTCTTCCTGGTTCAGTTTTGGTAGTTGATACATCTCTAGGAATGCACCCATTTCTTCCAGGTTATCTAATTTGCTGGCATAGAGTTGCTCATAATATGTTCATATAATTGTTTTTGTTTCTTTGGTGTTGGTTGTGATCTCTACTCTTTCGTTCATGATTTTGTTGAGTTGGGTCATTTCTCTTTTCTTTTTGAGAAGTCTGGCCAGCGGTTTATCAATCTTGTTAATTCTTTCAAAGAACTAGTTTCGTTGATCTGTTCTACAGTTCTTTTGCTTTCTATTTCATTAATTTCTGCTCTGATCTTTATTATTTCTCTTCTCCTGCTGGGTTTAGGCTTTATTTGCTGTTCACTCTCCATCTCCTTTAGGTGTAGGGTTAGGTTGTGTATTTGAGACCTTTCTTGTTTCTTGAGAGAGGCTTGTATGGCTATATACTTTCCTCTCAGGACTGCCTTTGCTGTATCCCAAAGATTTTAAACAGTTGTGTTTTCATTTTCATTGGTTTCCATGAATTCTTTTAATTCTTCTGTAATTTCCCGATTGACCCATTCATTCTTTAGTAGGATGCTCTTTAGCCTGCATGTATTTGAGTTCTTTCCGACTTTCCTCTTTTAATTGAGTTCTAGTTTCAAAGCATCGTGTTCTGAAAACATGCAGGGAATGATCCCAGTCTTTTGGTACCAGTCGAGACCTAATTTGTGATGTAGGATATGATCAATTCTGGAGAATTTTCCATGGGCACTAGAGAAGAATGTGTATTCCATTGCTTTGGGATGGAATGTTCTGAATATGTCTGTGAAGTCCATTTGGTCCAGTGTGTCATTTAAAGTCTTTATTTCCTTGTTGACCTTTTGCTTAGATGATCTGTCCATTTCAGTCAGGGGGATGTTAAAGTCCCCCACTATTATTGTATTGTCGTCGATGTGTTTCTTTGCTTTTGTTATTAATTGCCTTATATAATTGGCTGCTCCCATGTTAGGGGCATAGATAGTTAAAATTGTTAGATCTTCTTGTTGGATAGACCCTTTAAGTAGGATATAGTGTCCTTCCTCATCTCTTATTACAGTTTTTGTTTTAAAATCGAATTTGTCTGATATAAGAATTGCCACCCCAGCTTTCTTTTGGTGTCCATTCGCATGGTAAATGGTTTTCCACCCCCTCACTTTCAATCTGGGGGTGTCTTTGGGTCTAAAATGAGTGTCTTGCAGACAGCATATTTATGGGTCTTGTTTTTTAATCCAATCTGATAGCCTGTGTCTTTTGATTGGGGCATTGAGCCCATTTACATTCAGGGTAACTATTGAAAGGTATGAATTTAGTGCCATTGTTTTGCCTGTAAGGTGACTCTTAATGTATATTGTCTGTGTTCCTTTCTGTTCTATGCTGCTTTTAGGCTCTCTTTTTGCTTAGAGGACCCCTTTCAATATTTCTTGTAGGGCTGGTTTTGTATTTGCAAATTCCTTTTGTTTTGTTTGTCTTGGAAGCTTTTTACCTCTCCTTCAATTTTCAATGACAGCCTAGCTGGATATAGTATTCTTGGCTGCATATTTTTTCTCGTTTAGTGCCCTGAAGATATCTTGCCAGTCCTTTCTGGCCTGCCAGGTCTCTGTGGATAGGTCTGTTGCCAATCTAATATTTTTACCATTGTAGGTTACAGGTCTCTTCTCCCGAGCTGCTTTCATGATTTTCTCTTTGTCTCTGAGACTTGTAAGTTTTAGTATTAGATGTCGGGGTGTTGACCTATTATTATTGATTTTGAGAGGGGTTCTCTGTGCCTCCTGGATTTTGATGCCTGTTTCCTTCCTCACATTAGGGAAGTTTTCTGCTATTATTTGCTCTAATATACCTTCTGCCCCTCTCTCTCTTTCTTCTTCTTCTGGGATCCCAATTATTCTAATGTTGTTTCGTCTTATCGTATCAGTTATCTCTCGAATTCTGCCCTCGTGATCCTGTAGTTTCTCTCTCTTTTTCTCAGCCTCTTTATTTTCCTTCATTTGGTCTTCTATATCGCTGATTCTTTCTTCTGCCTCATTTATCCTAGCAGTTAGTGCCCCCATTTTTGATTGCACCTCATCAATAGCCTTTTTGATTTCGACTTGGTTAGATTTTAGTTCTTTTATTTCTCCAGAACGGGTTTTTCTAATAACTTCCACGTTTTTTTCAATTCCAGCTAGTATCTTTAAAGTCATGATTCTGAACTCTAGGTCCGACATCGTACTAATGTCTGTATTGAGTAGGTCCCTGGCTGACGGTACTACGTTTTGTTCTTTTTGCTGAGGTGATTTTTCTTCCTCTTGTCATTTTGTCCAGAGGAGAATAGATGAATGAGAGAACAAAATGCTAACAGGTTAACAATGTCCACAGCAAATATACTCTATACAAATCAGAAAAGACCTGAAACCAGGGGAAAAGAAAGGGAAAGAAAGAGAAAAGAAAGAGAAAAAAAAAAGATAATAAAAAAGATAAAAACAAAAACAGAACAATACAAAAAAAGCAGAATATGATCAAATATGATCAGACTAGTGTATAGATCAGTGCCACATACTAGATTTTGGGTGTATTTTGGTCTGTTAGAAGAAAGTGCCTCCTAAAATTTTAAAGGAAGAAAGACATATATGTACCAAATAAGGGTTGATACAAGGAAGGGATGTAAGATGACTGTAAAGATGAAAATTATAAAAGATTTTATAAAAGGAATTGATAAGAAGTCGTTTGAAAAAAGAAAGAAGAAGATTAAAAAAAAAAAAGAAAAGGAGAGAATGTGATCAGTCAGGAGACTAGAACAAAACCATACACTAGTGATTTAGGGTATATTTTGATCTGTTAGAAGAAACTGTATCTCAACATTTTAAGGAGAACAACTTATATATATATATATGCCAAAAATAAGGGTAACTACTATGAAGGGATCAAATATGACTCTAAAAATGAAAGATAAAAATGTTTTTTTTTTTTAAAAAGGGATTGATAAGATGTTGGTTGAAAAAGGGAAAAATTAAAATAAAAAAAAAAACAGTTAAAAAAATTAACTTTGATGACCTAATGAATCATGGTAAAAAAAAGCCATGAATTCTGTGTGCAGTATTCCCCTAGCGCTGGAGTTCTTCCGTTCTCCTTGATCGGTAAACTTGGTCTTGGCTTGCTGGCTGTTTGGGCTGATCTTTTGGGGGACGGGCCTGTTGCCGTGGTTTCCAAATGTCTTTGCCAGAGGCTGAATTGCCCCGCCCTTGTCGGTTCGGGCTAAGCAAGCTGCTCGGGTTTGTTCTCAGGAGATTTTGTTCCCTGCAAGCTCTCGGTATAGCTTTGGAGGACCAGGGTGAAAATGGTGGCCTCCCAATCTCCACCCAGAGGAGCTTAGACCTCGGGGCCCCGCTGCTCAGTGCGCCCCCAGAGAAAAGCAGTCACTCCTGTCTCCCTGGTCTCCGGCTGCACTCTGTGCTCACCCGGCCTGTGACCGAGTGTTTCCATCTCTGGCACCCGACCCAGTGTGGACTCTCCAAACCCAGCAGATCCCTCGGTGCGCTCCCGTGCCGCTCCTCCCCGGGGAGGAAGGGGAGTCTCCCTGGCTCTGCCGCTTGCTGGGTCCCTGTAGAGGAGCAGTGGCCCGACTGGGCCGCGGATCACAGTTTATGGCCACCTCGAGCTGAGAGCCTGCACCTCGGCTCCGTCTCTGCAGCCGGTTTCTCCGCTACATACCTGGGAGCTCTGCTGCACTCAGGCACCCCTGGTCTTTCTGTGACCCCGAGGGTCCTGAGACCACACTGTCCCGGCAGGATTCCACCCCCCGCTTAGCCACTGGATCCACATCCCTCAGCGGAGCCGACTTCTAAAAGTTCCGATTTTGTGCTCCGTGGCTCTATCACTTGCCAGAAGCGGCCGACGGAGGCCCCCTCCCCCGCCATCTATCCTCCCGAATATCGCCTTGGATTCACTTCTCGGCACGTCCTACCTTCCAGTAAGTGGTCGCTTTTCTGTTCAGAGAGTTGTTGCTATTCTTCTCTTTGATCTCCTGTTGAGTTCTTAGGTGTTGAGAATGGTTTGATCCCTATTCAGCTGAATTCCTGAGACCAGACGAAATCCAGGTCTCCTACTCCTCTGCCATCTTGCTGTGGCCCCTGGCATTTCATTTTTTTGTAATGCTAGTTTCAACTGTTTGATTTGCATGTTCTCTACATCACTAGACTTCAGGCGCTTTAAGGCAAAATAGTATCTTAAAGGTTTTTTGCATAATCTTCAGGATCATTGTTGATATTCCTGAAGCACTTACTAAGTGAATCAAGTAATTACTGGTGATGCTTGATATTAGAGATTTAGTTTCCCTTGGAGAAATATTTGATTTCTCTATATAGAGTGTAAGCATTTACTTTGAGGTAGAAAATTTGCATTTCTAAGAAACTAAAATGCCTTGAAAATTTTTTATTTTTGCACTCATTTGTTCTGTATTTTCAGGACTGCTGGGAAAGATCCTCATGGCTATCCGGGATGCAGGTTTTGAAATCTCAGCTATGCAGATGGTAGGTAGTTTGCAATAACTCATGATCTATTGACAGATTTCTTTTTTTAATGTTTTATATTGAATTTTCTCTGTGCACTTGTGAATTCAACACATTAAAAATAAAAAGATATAGTTACTGAACTTGATAACCTTATAATAAAAAATGTTTTTGAAATTACTTTACCGATATAATCTTTCACTGAGGGAACTAAAATTCAAACCGTACACCTAACTTAAGATTATAAAACAGGTTTATACAGTTCCTGGAACTTTGGTTGCAAAATAAGTATCGATGGAAACAATGTATTTAGTTCCTACAAACAAAAAAAAATTGAGTAGTTAATACTGAGCTCTCTGTTATTTGGTGACTAAGAAGAGAATGGAGAAAGAGAATCAGTTGAGATTTTCTCCTTAAGTAGGATGTTTTCCTGGCTTCTGGGCTTTCCCTCAGAACCTTCTTTGGAGTTAGCACATTTTAGCTTCTGTTGGCAGTCACACCACTTGACCTCCAAAACCCACAACTGTTCAGAATTGCCTAGTGGATGCATTTATAGGAAACCCTTCACTGAGGAAACAACACCCACTTCCGTAGAGCTCTCATACCTTTGTGCTGTATTTACCAGTGCACTTGACAAAAAATTGGGTACAAGTTGTAATAGGAATCAGCTAAACAATTTGGGTTTTACAATGTGTGAAGACAGCAAGTTTTTGCTATTTTGATAATGAAATACTGACTTTGGAGCTGAGATTTTTCTTATCAATATAATTTATGTGTTCTTTTCCTGAAAAGGAACTGCTTTTGATTTCTGCTAAGTATTAGGATCACCCAAAATCAGGGGTCAGGGTGGGAACTGGGATTCTGACAGTTTTGTGTCCCTAATTGGTAGGAATGCCCACAAACCAAAAAAAGGGCAGAAATATCAACTAGTTTGCAGAGTCATCAGGGAAAACTTGGAGACTAATAAGAATGTTGGAGAATCTTACCTAGGATTATAAAGAAATTGTTAGCCAAAACGTTCTGAAAGTATTAGCTTGGTGATGTATTCATAGGATTGTAGAACCTGCTTTAAAAATGTGTGTTTTGTAGAAAATTTAGATTTTTTTTAAAGATTATATTTATTTGACAGAGAGAGACACAGCAAAAGAGGGAACATAAGCAGAGGGAGTGGGAGAGGGAGAAGCAAGCTTCTCACCGAGCAGGGAGCCCAATGTGGGGCTCACTCCCAGGACCCTGGGATCATGACCTGAGCTGAAGGCAGATGCTTAATGACTGAGCCACCCAGGCGCCCCTAGAAAATTTAGATTTAAACATTGATCTAACTCTAGGCCCTCAACCTAGCATAGTTGGCCAGAGTAGGTGTTCGGTGAAAACAAGAATAATTAAGAAAATGATTGATTGAGCCTATGGGGGAGGCATGATACTTTAGTGGCAATCACAGTCATTGAGTTTTGGAGTCAGGAAGCTCTATTTCTGAATTGTCGGTCAGCTTCCTTTTAAACTCGTGGGTCTGCTGGCCACTGAGAACATTATTTGCCTCAATGGATTATTTTAGGAATTAAATGAAATAACCTTAGGCAATGCCTTGTAGAATTTCCAGGGCAAATTATAAGTACTTAATAAGTTATACGTTCTATTATTTTGTTATATTAAAAGTACAAGTTGTGGGACTATAGGCTAAAGCACTGAAATCAAACAAAATTCACTACCTGTAATAGTTATGTTGCCTGTGAAATAAATCCTCCCAGTTTGAATTAATGCCCGGGTAGTCAGAAATTTCTCAGTCATCTTCAATTCTGGTGACAATAAAGAAACAAAGTAGAGGAGAAAATAAAATTGTAAATTCTGAGGCTATTTTTTAAAAAAAATTTAAGGTCTTAGTTCTTGAGACCCTAGAACGTAATGGAATTTTGTTTTATTTTTTTATTTTTATTTTTTTAAATGGTATTTTTTAAGATTTTATTTATTTATTTGACACAGAGAGAGAAAGCACAAGTAGACAGAGCGGCAGGCAGAGAGAGAGGGAGAAGTAGGCTCTCCACTGAGCAGGGAGCGGGACGTGGGGCTCGATACCAGGACCCCAGGTTCATGACCTGAGCCAAAGGCAGCCGCTCAACCAACTGAGCCACCCAGGCCTGCAATTTGCCCCTGCAATTTTATTTTTAACTAAATTTGAATCCAGCCTGGAAATGCTTTACTATGAAGCATTTCATAGTGCTTTACTATGAAGCATTTCAAATGCTTACTATGAAGCATCATAGTAAAGCATATGAACCAGACTGGGATTTTTCTGAATGCTTGGGAGGAAAAGTGTATTATTTTTAGCTGCTACAAAATCTGAAGTACTTTTCCTTAGTAATATTTTTTGGGCCACTAACCTATCAGTAGACAACATGACATTGCATATAAATTTTTCGTGTGTGTTGAGAATGAGGTTTTATTCGAAGAGAGGTATACTGTAGTGGTTAAGAGCATGACCAGTGGGGTCAGATTGCTTGAGATGGAACACAGATCTGAAGGTTAGATAACCTTATGTCATGGGGTCATTGTGAGGATTAAATGAGATGATGCATGAAAGCAATGGAATACACATTCTTCTCTAGTGCCCATGGAATATTCTCCAGAATAGATCACATCCTAGGTCACAAATCAGGTCTCAACAGGTACCAAAAGATTGGGATTATTCGCTGCATATTTTCAGACCACAATGCTTTGAAACTAGAACTCAGTCACAAGAGGAGAGTCGGAAAGAACTCAAATACATGCAGGCTAAAGAGCATCCTACTAAAGAATGAATGGGTCAACGAGGAAGTTAAAGAAGAATTAAAAAAATTCATGGAAACCAATGAAAATGAAAACACAACTGTTCAAAATCCTTGGGATACAGCAAAGGCAGTCCTGAGAGGAAACTATATAGCAATCCAAGCCTTTCTCAAGAAACAAGAAAGGTCTCAAATACACAACCTAACCCTACACCTAAAGGAGCTAGAAAAAAAACAGCAAATAAAGCCTAATCCCAACAGAAGAAGAGAAATAATAAAGATCAGAACAGAAACCAATGAAATAGAAACCAAAAGAACAGTAGAACAGATCAACGAAACTAGGAGCTGGTTCTTTGAAAGAATTAACAAGATTGATAAACCCCTGGCCAGACTTATCAAAAAGAAAAGAGAAATGACCCAAATCAACAAAATCATGAATGAAAGAGGAGAGATCACAACCAACACCAAAGAAACACAAACAATTATAAGAACATATTATGAGCAACTCTATGCCAGCAAATTAGATAACCTGGAAGAAATGGATGCATTCCTAGAGATGTATCAACTACCAAAACTGAATCAGGAAGAAATAGAAAACCTGAACAGACCTATAACCACTAAGGAAATTGAAGCAGTCATCAAAAATCTCCCAACAAACAAGAGCCCAGGGCCAGCTGGCTTCCCAGGGGAATTCTACCAAACATTTCAGAAGAATTAATACCTATTTTCCTGAAATTGTTCCAAAAAATAGAAATGGAAGGAAAACTTCCAAACTCATTTTATGAGTCCACCATTACCTAGATCCCCAAACCAGAAAAAGACCTCATCAAAAAGAGAATTACAGACCAATATCCTTGATGAACATGGATGCAAAAATTCTCACCAAAATACTAGCCAGTAGGATCCAACAGTACATTAAAAGGATTATTCACCACGACCAAGTGGCATTTATCCCTGGGCTGGAAGTTTGGTTCAACATCCGCAAATCAATCAACGTGATACAATACATTAACAGAAGAAAGAACAAGAATCATATGATCCTCTCAATAGATGCCGAAAAAGCATTTGACAAAGTACAGCATCCTTTCTTGATCAAAACTCTTCAGAGTATAGGGATAGAGGGTACATACCTCAATATCATAAAAGCCATCTATGAGAAACCTACAGCAAATATTCTCAATGGGGAAAATCTTAGTGCTTTTCTTCTAAGTTCAGGAACATGGTAGGGATGTCCACTATCACCACTGCTAGTCAACATAGTATTAAAAGTCCTAGCCACAGCAATCAGACAACAAAAAGAAATCAAAGGCATCAAATAGGCAAAGAAGAAGTCAAACTCTCACTGTTTGCAGATGATATGATACTTTATGTGGAAAACCCAAGAGACTCCACCCCAAAACTGCTAGAACTCATACAGAAATTCAGTAAATGACAGGATATAAAACAATGCACAGAAATCAGTGGCATTCCTATACACCAACAACAAGACAGAAGAGAGAGAAATTAAGGAGTCAATCACATTTACAATTGCACCCAAAAGCATAAGATACCTAGGAATAAATCTAACCAAAGAGGTAAAGGATCTGTACTCAGAAAACTATAAAATACTCATGAAAGAAATTGAAGAAGACACAAAGAAATGGAAAAACATTCCATGCTCATGGATTGGAAGAACAAATATTGTGAAGATGTCCATGCTACCTAGAGCAATCTACACATTCAGTGCAATCCCCATCAAAATATCATCCACTTTTTTTCAAAGAAATGGAATATATAATCCTAAAATTTGTAGGGAACCAGAAGAGACCCCGAATAGCCAGAGGAATATTGAAAAAGAAAAGGAAAGCCGGCAGCATCACAATTCCGGACTTCCAGCTCTATTACAAAGCTGTCATCATCAAGACAGTATGATACTTGCACAAAAACCGACACATAGAGCAATGGAACAGAATAGAGAGCCCAGAAATGGACCCTTAACTCTATGGTCAACTTATCTTTGACAAAGCAGGAAAGAATGTCCAATGGCAAAAAGACAGTCTCTTCAACCAATGGTGTTGGGAAAATTGGACAGCCACATGCAGAAGAATGAAACTGGACCATTTCCTTACACCACACACAAAAATAGACTCCAAATGGTTGAAAGACCTAAATGTGAGACAGGAGTCCATCAAAATCTTAAAGGAGAACACAGGCAGGAGACTCTTTGACCGTAGCCGCAGCAACTTCTTCCTAGAAACATCACCAAAGGGAAGGGAAGCAAGGGCAAAAATGAACTATTGGGATTTCATCAGATAAGAAGCTTTTGCACAGCAAAAGAAACAGTCCTCAAAACCAAAAGTGAACCGACAGAATGGGAGAAGATATTTGGAAATCACATATCAGATAAAGGGCTAGTATCCAAAATCTATAAAGAACTTAAACTCAACACCCAAAGAACAAATGATCCAATCAAGAAATGGGCAGAGGACATGAACAGACTTTTTTCCAAAGAAGACATCCAAATGGCCAACAGACACACGAAAAAGTGCTCAAGTTCGCTCGGCATCAGGGAAATCCAAATCAAAACCTCCATGAGATACCACCTCACTCCAGTCAGAATGGCTAAAATTAACAAGTCAGGAAACGACAGATGCTGGCGGGGATGTGGAGAAAGGGGAACACTCCTACACTGTTGGTGGGAATGCAAGCTGGTGCAAGCACTCTGGAAAACAGTATGGGGGTTCCTCAAAAAGTTGAAAATAGAGCCAGCATACAATCCAGCCATTGCACTACTGGGTATTTACCACAAAGATAAAAATGTGGGGATCCGAAGGGGTACATGCACCTCGATGTTTATAGCAGCAATATCCACAATATCCAATTTGTGGAAAGAGCCAAGATGTCCATCGACAGATGAATGGATAAAGAAGTGGTATATATACACAATGGAATATTATGCAGCCATCAAAAGGAATGAGATCTTGCCATTTACAACGATGTGGATGGAACTGGAGGGTGTTATGCTGAGTGAAATAATTCAATCAGAGAAAGACATATATCATATGACCCCACTGATATGAGAAATTCTTAATGTCAGAAAACAAACTGAGGGTTGCTGGAGTGGGGGTGGGGTGCGAGGGATGGGGTGGCTGCGTGATGGACGTTGGGGAGCGTATGTGCTATGAGTGCTGTGAATTGTGCAAGACTGTTGAATCGCATATCTGTACCTCCAAGAGAAATAATGCAATATATGTTAAGGAAAAAAAAAGAAGAAAATAGAAGGAGGGGAAGAATGAAGGGGGGTAAATCGGACGGAGAGTGAACCATGAGAGACGATGGACTCTGAAAAAGATACTGAGGGTTCTAGAGGGGAGAGGTGTGGGGGATGGGTTAGCCTGGTGATGGGTATTAAAGAGGGCACATTCTGCGTGGAGTACTGGGTTTTATGCACAAACAATGAGTCATGGAACACTACCTCAAAAACTAATGATGTAAGGTATGGGGATTAACATAACAATAAAAAATTTAAAGAAAAAAATAGGAGGGGAAGAATGAAGGGGGGAATCGGATGGGGAGATGAACTCTGAGAGACAATGGACTCTGAGAAAGAAACTGAGGGTTCTAGAGGGGAGAGGGGTGGTGGGATGGGTTGGCCTGGTTTTGGGTATTAAGAAGGGCACATTCTGCATGGAGCCCTGGGTGTTAGGTGCAAACAATGAGTCATGGATTACTACATCAAAAACTAATGATGTAATGTATGGTGATTACCATAATATAATAATAATAATAAAAGAATATTAAGACTTTTTTTTCAAAGAAAAAATGAGATGTTGCATGTACAGGTCCTAGAACAGTGCTTTATACATTAAGTATTCAATAAATGTTATCTATTTTTATTACTGATGAGCTAATCTTTAACAACACTTTTTCATAGTACTTAATTTTTGCAAGGTTTATATTTTAAAGTAAAATATATCCAAGAGATCACAAATGCTGAGTGCTGAGTATGGTTCATTTTGTTCTTTTGGTGGTTGGCTTATATTTTGTTTTGTTTCAATCCAGTTCAACATGGATCGAGTTAATGTTGAAGAGTTTTATGAAGTTTATAAAGGAGTGGTGTCTGAGTATAATGTAAGTATCAAAGTAAATGTAAAGCATTGTTACTGAAAACAGTGTGTGTATCTTAAATCTGGGGGATCTCAGTATAGGTTGTAATCATGCAATTATTCGCGAGTCTGCCAGTTGCCAGCTGATCATAACCAGTGACTGAGGCATTCTTACCTCTGAGAGCCACTCGATCATTTTTTAAAATATCTTACTGTTTCATTTGTGAAACAAAAATATACCACAATGAAAAAAAAGTTGCTGGGATATTGACACATTTGGACATTCTTTATGAAGTTTATAATATTCTCAGATTGAAAGACTCTCCAAAGTGCTTTAGAAAGTTAAAAGCAAATAGTTACAGTATAACACCATAGCATTATTTAACATCTACTTTAATGATATAAATGTAGGTAGAATCATCTGAAAATGTAACTGAGACTGAAGAAATAAGATTTAAAAGGAGTTGGTCAGAGGTAATGAAATACATTCTGAAAACAAATGACTATTTGAATAAGCCAAATATTTTTCCTTAAAATAAAACATAGATATTTGATCAAAATTAGTTTCCTTCCGCTCTTTATAAAATTTTCTTAGATACATTTGTGCTGGTGGACTGCCTCCTCACCTACATTGTTTTACAGAGTTTGACTTTTTTTTTTTTTTTTTGCATAAAGTTTACTGTTCTTGACAATGAGACTAGATTCTCCTCACTTCTCTATGACTTTTCCTTTCAACCTTCCTTAAATAGGACAAATGCACTGGTCTGAGAACTGGCCTGAGCCTTTGTCTTATTTAGTCCTACAAAGTCAAGACTGATTGTGAAATCTATTTCATCCTCAGTGTACTGTTGGTTTCCACCCTTGTTTAGAGGAGCCAGAGTGGCTTTCCTTCTGTAACAGCTTACTCAACCTTAATCTTATGAGCTTCTTCATTTAGTTTTGCCTTTTCTTAAATGGAAGAATTTTAAAATGTGTTATCACTTAATTCAATCAGAGACAGCTGTTTTCCATTTCTTAGATCTCTTTTATATATTTTCTTTCTTTTATTTGTTAGAGTTTACTTTAGAAAATATGGTTGAAAACTGCTACCTTCTTCCATTCATGTTATATTATAGCTCTTCTGTACATAAGATCGACCCATGGAGACATATCTTTTGATCATCAGTTACATTCTCCTACAGTATCATGTAGTATTGAATTTGGTAACAAATAGTTGAGGACACTAGTGTAGTGTGCATATCTGAGATGGGCTATATTTCCCTTTGGAAAATAACTTTAAAAAACCCCTCATCTCTGACTTAATGTCTCCTATATTGTACTTTAAAATACTATACATGTAATTTATTTTTATGTAATACATATTTACTCAGGATTTTTTCTTTTGATTTGGGAAATTCTATTGTAAAACTAAAAACATCACTGGGTGGTTGTGTCATTTTCCTTAAGAAATCAGGAATTTGAATGACAGTAGCAATATCATACTGTAATGTCAGGATATCCTGGCTGGAATAATTGGTGTTGATGTGCTTTCCTCTGTCTGATACTCTCAGTAAGATACTATCTGTAACTACTATTTAAATCTTGTGATATTAATAACAGAGTCTACTTAAGATAAAGAACATATGGGCTGTTTGGGAAGAAAATATTACATTACTTCAGAGTTAGCCTTGTGAGCCATTTTTAGGAATGCTTATCATTTTTTATTCAGCTTGAAATGGTTTATTTGGTGTAAAACAAATATTTCAAATTATAATTGGTTTAGAGTGTTCTGTTAATGGGAAAATGGAGTATATAAATGAATGAGAACATTATCCAGGTATCTTTATGAGATGTTCTGTATTTATATGATATAAAATTCTGTTGAAACTAAGGGAAGTTTCTTTGAAAATTTTGTCCAAAGGGAAATAAGAATGTTTTTATCCCAGTTTTGTTGAAGTAATTAATATTCTTATGAATCTTCTTATTCTAATGCTTTTAAAAGTGTTTTTTCCGTTTACAATTCAGTTTTGTTTAAAGGAAGTTGTGTGAGGATCTGTATCTGTATACTACAAATGCATGTGATTGAAGTATCTTTTATTGGTTGAGACACCAAAAATCAGATAGCAAATACTGAGTCTCACTTGCTATTGTGACCATTGTATTTCCCACAAGGCCTCTTATTTTTCATGACAGTTAATATTCAGGACTTGAGGTTAAGCTCAAGGAAAAGGTAATTTTTTAAATGCTGTATACTATTGGATGTCTCTTAGTTTTAGGAAGTTTATCTAATTCAAAAAGAAGACCCTGTAAAAATAATCTTAAGAGGCAACATAGTCTAAAGGGACAAAAACAGGTGATTTGATTCTTATTCTGACTTTCCATACAACGCTTTATCCTCTTTGTCTCCAGATTCTTACTTATAAAATAAATGATAAGGTATATAATGTCATAATAGTGGGTCCACTTATTTATTTATCTAAATGTAAAGATATATTGGTGAAATGATCCTTTATTTTTTTAAAGATTTTTATTTATTTATTTGACAGAGAGAGACACAGCGAGAGAGGGAACACAAGCAGGGGGAGTGGGAGAGGGAGAAGCAGGCTTCCTGCTGAGCAGGGAGCCTGATGCGGGGCTCGATCCCAGGACCCTGGGATCATGACCTGAGCCGAAGGCAGACGCTTAAGGACTGAGCCACCCAGGCGACCCTGAAATGATCCTCTTAAATGTAGGATGTATAGTGTGAAATAGGGCAGCATCGCTGACATTGTTGTATCTGACATAATTCTTTGTAGTAGATTCGATGTTGCTCATCTATACTTATATTTGCTGCTTCAGGATTTGCAGTCATAAAAAGGTGATAATTCCTATCTCGTTGTGTTATCACCCCCCACTTATTTACTACATATATATACTGAGTAGCTACTATGTGCCAAACAATGTGTTAGATATCAAGTAGGGAGATGAACAAAAAAAAGCTCATGACCTGCATTCATGGAGCTTATGTTCTGGTGAGGATGGACATTAAATCAGATGATCCCATTATAAAAGACAGGAGTCAAAGGGCTGTGAAGGAAACAAACAGGTATTTTGGTTTTGGTAATTTTTTAATTAGTTAAAAACCTAGGTGACTTGAGAATTTTGTTGAGTCCGTTTTTTAAGGAGTATATTATGCTTTTGATGGAGTCCTTTTTCCAAGATGCTTTTTTCTTTCCATTTTGTACATTTGCATAGCCCTTTATGTCTGTATTTTTAGTGGTATTTGTGATTAACAATGAAAGACAAAGAGAGAGGCAAATGAAATAAAAGCAGACAAAATTCACTTCTCTCTTTTTGGATGGCATGTTCCTGCTGCCTTCTGCCCCTACTGAGAACTTGGCTCTTGACATTTATGTGTAGGCAGTACTTCAATATCATGAGACAGAAAATCAGACTCAACATAATTATCCATAAAAGATCAATTACATATGACCTTTGTGAAATAGGAAAGTGACTTCAGGGGGATACCTTTAGGGATTCTAATGAGTAGGGTTCTGTGTACTATATTAAGCGTGAAGCTCTTATGGCTTCTGGCACTTCTGGCATTTCTATTAGGTGTGATGACTGAGTTCCAATTAATATTTAAATATTGTTCTGTAATAAATTACCTTTATTTTACGTTGTCATTGTATGTCATAAACTCTCCAAATTCATTAAAATGGCTTGCATGTCCCTACGTGATCTGACCTCATCTCTTACTGCTTTCCTGTGGTCTCACTTTAGCTCCTGATATCCTGGCTCCTTTACTGATCTTCATACACACCAACTGTACTTCTGCCTCAGAGTCTTTATATTTATTTTCCCTTCTTCCTGAAGTATTTTTCCCCATGTAGAGAAGAAAAGAACATTCATTTAGTATTCCAGACACTGTGAGAGGTACTTTTCTTTGATCATGTTTTTCATTGTACCACTTCACATGTAGTTAAGAACCTTAAGAGTATACTTCCATTTCCCCCTCTGTTATGTACTGTGGTTGTCATATGTTTTTATTTCTATTTCTATTATAAACCCTGTAACGCATTTTTAATATTTTTGCTTTAAATAATCTTTCACACCAACTAAAAACATATTTGTTATATTTACCCACATGTTTATCATTGTTTTGTATAGATCCCTGTCTGGTACTTTTTTCTGTCTGTCTGAAGAACTTCCTTTAACATTTCTTATGGTATAGGGCTGCTGGTAGTGAATTCTCTCACATTTTGTCTGTCTGAAAAAGTTATTTTTCCTTCATCTGTGAAAAATATCTTCCAGGGAGCCTGGGCGGCTCAGTTGGTTAAGTGTCCAACTCTTGATTTCAGCTCAGGTCATGATCTTATGGTTGTGAGATTGAGCCCTGCATCAGGCTCTGCCCTGGGCGTGAAGCCTGCTTAAGTTTCTCTCCCTCACCCTCTTTCTCTTCCCCTCCCTGCCCTTTTCCCAATCTCTATTAAAAAAAAAAAAAAAAAAATCTACCTGGGTATAGAATTGTAGGTTGACAGATTTTTGTTGTCATTTACGTCTTTCTTTGTTCTACTGTTATATGTCTTTTGGGGGGAGGGTTGTTTTTAAGGGTTTTTTGTTAAATTTTTTGTTGTTTGTTTTTAGCCAATTTAATTATTGGCTCACTGTACTTTGCATTTATTTTCCTTGGACTCTGTTGGATCCATTGGCTTATGAGTTTTATCAAATTTGAAAATATTTTAGCAGTTAATTCTTAGAATCTTTATCTGTTCATCACCCCTTCTTTTCTTTTTCTGGGACTCCCAATTATATACATATTAGACAGCTTGTCATTGGGAAAAAAAATTACTGTGGGACAGTTTTATTCATTCTTTCTCTCTGCTTGCTTTTGAGTAATTGGTATTTCATGTCTTCAAATTTATTGTCCTTCTGCAGTATTTTGTTTTGTTCATCCCATCCAGTGTATTTAATTCAGATGTAGTTTTTCATCACTAGAAGTTCCATTTGGGTCTTTTTTTTGAGTATGGTTGGCACAGTGTTACATTAGTTTCATGTGTACAGCATAGTGATTCAATAACCCTGTATGTTATGCTGTGCTCACCATGAGTGTACTCTTTGGGTTTTTTTAATATCATTGATTTTCCTCTGCATCATGTCCATGTTTGCTTCCTCTAATTTGCATATAGAGCCTATTTACACTAGCTGTTTTAACATTCTGTGTAGCCAACATTTCTGTCATTGCTACATCTGTATCAATTTATTGAGTTTTCTTCGAGTGATGGTTCATATTTTCTTATTTCTTTTCATGCCTGGTAATTTTTATTGGATGCTGGATAATGTGAAATTTATAATGTTATATGGTATGTATGTCATATTCCCTCGAAGAGTATTTGACATAGTTTTGGCACTCACTGAAGTTACTTAGGATCAGTTTGACTGTTTCAAGGCTTGCTTTTAAGCTTTACAGGAGGGGTACAGAGCATTCCATATATAAGGCCAACTATAATGGTGCAATACCCTTCTGAGGACTCTACCTGATGCCCTGTATATCACAAGAGGGCTTTCTACTCCGGCTGGTGGAAATGCAAAGTCTTCTCAGCCTTGTGCTCTCTCTCTGAATGGTTTCACTTAACTGCTTCCGGTAGTTCTTTTCTTAGCTTTGGGTAGTTTCCTCTATACATATATAGACTCCTAGCCAAAGACTCAGGTGAACTTCTCTGCAGATCCCTGTAGCTTACTCTCCCATAGTACTCTCACCTTCTCCAGTAATCTGTCCTGCAAATTCTAGCTACTTTGGCCTCCCTGAACTCCAGTCTTTGTCTCTTCTACTCAGTGAGAGTGTTGGGCTCTGTTGTGTTTCCTCTCCCTGTCCCACTGTCTGGAAACTTCATTCAGGCAGTAGGATGGGGCAGTCATATGGCTTACTTCATTTGATTCTCTTCTCTCAGGGATCATAATACTGTGCTGCCTGTCATCTAGTGTTTGAGAACTGTGGTTTCATATATATTGTCTGATTTCTAGATGTTTAATGTGAGAGAATCTGGTCCCTGTTTTTTTCATTTCTGAAAATGATTATGATTTTTAAAAGTGTCTTTGAAACTTTGAAGTTTATATCTTTAGAAATGTTCATTCAGTAGGACTGTATTTAAGAGGAGAAACCTTTTAAAAGGAAGATGTACAAGAAGATCATTTCAATTAATGAAAGTATCAGGTGGTAAAGCATTAATTAAAATGATGCTAGTGGTAGGAAATGAGATGAGGCAACATATCTGAAACACATTTTTGCAAGAGAAATGGACAGAATTGGGGAGCTGCTTGGCATACGGGGTACATGAGGATTCAAAGATAACAAAGATTTTAAGATTTGGAATAGTGGTACAGTAAAAGAGGATGAGTAAAAGATTATTAATTTTTACTAATTTTAAGTATTCTTTTATATTGTGCATCATAGGAGATGGTGAAAGAAATGTATTCTGGCCCTTGTGTAGCAATGGAGATTCAACAAAATAATCCTACAAAGACATTTCGAGAATTCTGTGGACCTGCTGATCCTGTAAGTTAGTGTTTAAAATATTAATCAAGCTTGTTTTATTCACTAGCTAAGTATCTTAACAGGTTTGATAGTTTTAATTTATTCTTTAAAAGAAATAATACCAAAATAATACTAAATCAGATAAATTTTTATTCAAAATAACATTTTGAATAATTTTTATATAATATTTCAAGAAAAAGTAAATTTTTTATTAGCCTAGTGACAGTATAGAATGGGCAGAAAGCTTTACTGTGGCACTTTCTTTTATTGTTTCTTCTTGCTAAATTGTCTAAATGAATTTATCAAGCTCTCTGATGGAAATTATCTAAGACACTAATTATCCTTTGACATGGCGAGGCTCTTAGTAAAGCTCTCAGTGTGAAGAATATTGATATGGTGGCCTCATACCATAAATATGAGCAATGGGACCTATGTGAAACTTGATAATCTCTAATATGTTTTTCATTTTGCTTTGGGTTTTCTTCATATAGACATGGGTGGAAAAAGGGGTGAAGAGGAAGGGGATGGGCCTAAAAAGCAAAAGTAGCGTTAGAGTACATATGAGAAATCTCCCTGCAAATGTTAAAATCTGAGTAGTGATTTTAAACACTGTAATTTTTTTTAAAGATTTTATTTATTTATTTATTATTTATTTATTTATTTATTTTAGGGGGAGAGAGAGAGCTCATGAGCCAGAGGAGGGGCAGAGGGGGAGAGAGAGGGACAAGCATACACCACACTGAGTGTGGAGCTCACTTGGGGCTCCATCTCATGACCCTGAGATCATGACCTGAGCTGAAACCACGAGTCAGATGTTTAATGGCCTGAGGCACCCAGGCGCTGCTAACTATAATTTAAATTTATTCTCTTTTCTTTATTTTACTATCACTTATAAATTGTTTATTGAATATGAGCATCCAATTCAGTTTAATCCAGACAGCATTTTTATGTTCCCTTGGATGTAGGATAGTAAGTTAACAGCACCTATTAAGAAATCAACTTGTGTGAGAGTGCTTGCTGCCAGATTAAGCTCTGTAGGGGAGAAGAGTACACACATAATGATCTTTTAGAACACTTAAAAAGAAACATACAATAAGGACTTAAATATTATTAGTTCAAATAAAATGCAAATGTTGAAGGATTGTTTAGTAAGGGAACAAATGATATGACCTGGAGATAATTGAGAAAACTTACACAGAGGAAGAGAGTTCTGAATCGGGATTTAAAGAAGAATCAAGGCACGAAGAGAATGGGAAAATCTCTAAAGCATATACACAGGCAACAGTGAAGGAATTTGCAAATTTACTATGGTATACAGCAAGAATATTTGCTTGGCTTCAATAGGAAATGCATACCTAGAAGCACAAGGAAATACATTTTTTTTAGAGGAAATAAGGCAGCAAATGCTGGTAGAGGTGAATGTGAGATGGCTAGGCTAAAATTGTGAATTCTGTATGAGTGGAATCCCATGTGGTAGGAAATAGCAATTCCTCATATTTAGCTTAATTTGGAGCATATGGAGTCATTCCCTTGATGCAAAAAGAGCATACTAAATTAGAAGAGATTAAAGGCAGGGGCTCTAGAAACAGTTAAGAGCGGACCTGATGCTCTTAGACACCATTAGAGAAAGAATTGGCAGGACCTACTTTCTATCTTTTCAGGGAGAAAGAAGAATAGAAATAAGTATTAAATGTGGTTGTGAAAGAGTGATTATTCAAAGGTGACTCTGATGTAGAGGACCTTATGAGAAAATGGTGATTGTTGAGTGTATATTGATTATTAATTGTAAGAAATTAGAAAGGGATACTTTTTGGTTACATGAGTAAACAGATTTGATGTTTGCCATTTTTATATCTGATTTCTGTTGGCCAGGACAGGGTTTTGTTTATTGATTTTTTAAGATAATTAAAGTTGTGAGTGAACAACTGACTGAACAAATGGGCAAGTTAAAGAGATAAAAACTAGAACAAAAATTGAATGGGATGAGTATGTTCATTCTTTCATTCATTCCATAAGTATTTACTGAATCTGCTAGTATTTGTGAATATGAAGCCAGAAGTCTCAAGGAGCTTACAGTCTATGAGTGGGCAGTAAGTGGCTAATTTCCACGTTCCATGGCAATTGCAGTGTTAGATGCTTGCACTGGGTATGATGGGAGCCCAGAATATTAGCATTTAGCTCAGCCTTGGAGGGGCAAAATAGCATCAGGGGAGACTTCTTGGAGAACATAACTTCTGAGCTGAATTGCAAGGAATGAGACCTTAGCTAAGTGAAGAAGGAGATGATATGATGAAAGGGAAGAATAAAACAGATTCACTTTCAGGCTACAGCAAGATCTTTATCATTACTGTAGTTAAAGTACTCGGCAGTGAATGACAGAGGATGAGGTCATCGGGAAGGAGTTGGGGAGTGAGCAGCTGAGTAATAACAGAAGGAAAAGTCCTAACAATAAAAGTTTCCTGATTACCTCTCTTTCTAGATGTACATTCAGTGAACATTTACAGAGGGAATAGTATGTACAGGGCTCAGTGCTTGATCCCATGGCTGGGCCAAAAGGAAGACTAGAACAAGGTATCTTTCCTTAAAGAGCTCATAATCTCATGAGAGTTTAGTTTGGAAACTCTTCCAAGATCCTAAGTCTTCCCTCATTAAGCATAGTTGGAATTACTCTACTATTCTTTTTTCATTTTAGTTGTCCATGAGCCCCTTATAGCATTATAGAAAGTTGTACTATTAGGGATATTAAAATTTGGTATGAATTTAACATATAAAATGTTAATAGTCATTGTCTTTGGGTGGTAGAAATATGATAATGTTAAATTCTACTTTCCTATATTTTACCAATTTTCCTTAAAGTACTTCTATTACTTTTACAATGAGAATAATGCCTTTTATTTTATCATAAAACTTGGAAGTGAATGAACTTTTAATTGAGGACTTGGTCCTGATTTGGGATGGATTTTCCTCTTGAGTCTCAGAGTCTTGAATTACATACTAAGTGCAGGTGCAGGATGTTAAGCAGGATCATGTGCCTTTGATGGATATATATAGATGGGTATATATAGATATTATATATATATTAGATGGGTATACATGTCTATATATACATACACAGATATATATATAATCAGAAGAAATATCATTAGTAGTTATAGTCAAACTATACATTAGGAACAATAAAATGGTTCTTACAGTTTGTTCTGAGACTTTGGTTTATTTAATTCTTCTTCCACTCCCTTTCTTTGTCCCTTTTCATCCACCCCTCCAGCAAAATTGTAGGCGTTGAATGCTTACTGTATGCTAGTCACTGTGCTAGGTGCTGCTACTAGGTTTATAGTGGTGATCAAATAAATACAGTCCTTACCTTTGAGGAACTTATACTCTAGTTTTAGGAGGTAGAATTGATAAATGGCAGTCTCACTCTAAACTGTCAGTGTGCCAACCTATTTATGTATTGTATTAAAATAATTTAGAAATTCATTTCATCACTGCATAGTCATTTCCATATCTGAAGAGAGACTGTGGGTTGCAAAACATGTAAATATAATCAGTGTCTGGGAAAAAGGCAAGGTATGTCATGGCATACAATTAATATTTGATAAATGAATAGACTGGCTATATTTTTATGTATACCTAAAATCTGGTATTAACTCATTATTTAAAAATATTTCACCTACCAAAATGAGTTCTTTTTTCTTTATTCCTTTCTAAGATGTAGAACTACTTTTTAAGTTGATTCAAAAGAAAGTTAAGCCTTACAGTGACTGTTAGACCACTTGGTAACTACATATGTTGTAGATGGACATCACTTTCATCATTGATGTCTGCACTATTGGCAGATTCATTCTCCTGTAGCTGGAAGGAAACACGCATTGTGTATGAACAGAATTTATTCCAATCTCTCTAGAAGTGGTCTGCAAGAAGGGGTGGTTTACTTCACAGGTCACTGGTGGGGAAGGGTATGTTAAACTTTCCACTTTTATTTATTTACTATATAAAAAATAAATTAAGTTTTAATAAAATTTAATGTATAGACTAATAAGAGTACATTTATATAACCTGTTAAAATATATACATGTTTTGATGTATTTACATATTTTACTGACAAGGGTGCTTGAAAAATGTTGGAGTCTACTGCATAGAAGGGAAAAAAATATCACAACAGGTTTCTTTACAATTAGAGAAACATTCACTCACTACACCATCACCTGCAGAAAATACATCTACTTAGGCGGAAAACCTGATTTGCCTCTGGAAGAGGTTTTGATTGCACCTGCTCAAGAATTTCAATGTTGAGTAGCCTGGTAGTTTTCCTGCTGAGCCATTAGGAAACTGAAAGTCACCAAAGAAGTGGTAAATTGTCTGGAAAAATTGTGCAAAATATATTTGTTCTTGGACTGATGGGTATGACAAGCCAAATAACCTCACATCAGTATGCCTTATTTTATGAAAATATGTTTGTAAAATATTTTATGTAAAGGATTTTATTTAAGGGAATCTGAATTTTTGGTCAAGTGATTACTTATCCTCATGTGCTTGTATACTTTGATAACCTTTACCCCATGGCCAGATTGAATTAAGAGTCAAATATTTTCATACACAAAACGTGGCTCTTTAAAATTTTAATAGTTTCCCATTCATTTGACTGTCAGAATGGTATTTCACCTGTTATTGAGTAGCCTTAACTGATCTTAGGCTTAAAGTGGAAGTATCATAATATTTTGAAATGCAGTTCTTTTTTCATGAATGTGCAGGGGGTTGTGGTAAACTTGGAAGAGAAATGCTTGGAGCTGATGTCTGTTTGTTTCTGTCATCTGTTGACTTCCTGGTTACATTCCTTTATTCCATGAAGGCTGCAAACCCCTGATTATAGGTTTTCTCTTCATCCCAGTTCTTATCAACTTGGGTACAATAACACCCTAACACCCATGTGAAAGATTCACCCAGCGCTTGGCCTCAGGGCTGAACGGACCATTTCTGTTAATTATCTTTAGTCATTCTGCTTCCCAGTTTTCTTCCACAGCCATCCTCTCTTCTTTGTTGACATCCGGAACAGAGACACCTCTGTAAACTTAATCCCTAGTATAGTAATGTCTGCCATAGCTTTCTGGTCCCCTGGGTCTCTTGATCCTCTTCACAGTGCACCTTTGACTTGACTGAAACCTCTAGGCTTTGGACCCTTCTGTTTTCTGACACTGTAAAGCCACTTTCAATGACTTCTTTCTCTGGTCAACCTAGACTCCATTGTTCATATCTTTTTTTTTTTTTTTAAGGTTATGTTAACCACCATACATTACATCATTAGTTTTTGATGTAGTGTTCTATGAGTCATTGTTTGTATATAACACCCAGTGCTCCATTTAGTACATGCCCTCTTTAATACCCATCACCAGGCTAACCCAACCCCCCACCCACTGGTGGGAATGCAAGCTGGTGCAGCCACTCTGGAAAACAGTATGGAGGTTCCATTGTTCATATCTTTGACTGCCTTTTTGATACCATTCTCATCGTCTTTACTTTCCTGTCCTTTGTCTACACTCTGAAACTTCAAATTTAGATCATTTCAACCATGTGTCTACCTCATGCTTATATATATACTGAAAGGTTCTAGTAGTTGAATGTTATACTGTTGTATAAATTCATGTTGATGCAAGTGATGATCTTTAAACAAAGATGGACCAATTACTGCCCCCTAGAAATCTTTTCTCATTCTACTTCTTCCCTTTCTGCTAATTCTCATAATAGCAATTTTAAACTTCCATTATTTTCCTTAGGCCTTTTACAATTCATCCTCCTCTCCATAAAAAGATAGCATTATCTTCTATTTCATAGAGAAAAGTATGGTTATTAATTATGATCTCTTAAATTTCTGCCTTCAGACCATTTATTTCTGAACTCATGCTCATCTCCTCATTCTAGTCCCAAGGAAGTGTGTTTTTCTTCTCTTGTAAAACTCTCTACCTATTCTTTATCCTTTTCCTCCTTCACTTTGTTCTATTCTTCTGAATTTGTATTTTTTAAATAATATGTTTTTATTGTGGTTATAAAAGTAATACATGGCTATTATAGAAAAATTAGAAGTGAAATAAAGTTTAATAAAGCAAATGTGGCCCATGATCTTATCACCCAGTTATCAATTTCATAAATAAAATTTGGATCAAAGTGAATATTACTGCTTTGTAGGTCATGATACCCTAAATAATACTGAGCTTTTTCTCATGTCATTAGACAATCTTCAATGATACGATTTTACTAGATTGGTTATATGTCATTTTATGGTGTAAAATAATTTTTACAAAATAATATTTAAGATAGGAGGCCAGTTTCATTTTTCTGCATGTGATTTTCCTGTTTGATTAACATTATTTACTGAAGAGATGATCCTTTCCTTATTGAGTATTCTTGGCTTCTCTTTCAAATATTAGTTGATCATATATATGAGGGTTTATTTCTGTGCTCCAAATTCTTTCCATTGATCTATGTGTCTGTTTTTATGCCAGTACCATACTGCTTTGATTACTATAGCTTTGTAGTACAGTTTCAAATCAGGGAGTATGATGACTCCAACTTTGTTTTTCTTTCTCAAAATTGCTTTGACTATTTGGAACCTTTTGTGATTCTATACAAATTTTAGTATTTTTTTCCTATGTCTATGAAAAGTGTCCTTGGAATTTTCATAGAAATTGCATTTAATCTATAGATGGCTTTGGGTAGTATGGACATTTTAACAAAATTCATTCTTTCAATCTGTGAACATGGGATATCTTTCCATTTGTGTCACCTTCTGTTCATTTCATCAAAGTCTAACAGTTCTCAGTATGCAGATCTTTTCCCACCTTGGTTAAATTTATTCCTAAGTATTTTATTGTTTTTGATGCTATTGTGAGAGATTGTTTTCATATATTGTTACTGTATAGAAATGCAATTGATTTCTATATGTTGATTTTTGTTTCCTTCAACTTAATTTATTATTTCTAACACTTTTTGGTGGAGTCTTTAGGATTTTCTATATATAAAATCATATCCACAAAAACAGTTTTACCTCCCTTTCTGAGTTGGCTGCCTTTTTCTTTTTCTTACCTGATTGCTCTGGCTAGGATGTCGATTACTATGTTATATAGGAGTGGTGAGATTGGGCATTCTTGTTTTATTCCTTATATAAGAGAAAGCTTTCAGCCTTTCACCATTGATATAGTGCTAGCTGTGGCCTTGCCAAATAAGGGCTTTAGTATGTTTACTACCAAATTTTTTTATTTTATTTTATTTTATTTTTTATTTTAATTTTATTTTATTATGTTATGTTAGTTACCATGCATCATTAGTTTTTGATGTAGTGATCCACAATCCATTGTTTTCATATAACACCCAGTCCTCCATGCAGTACGTGCCCTCCTTAATACCCATCACTGGGCTAACCCATCCCCCCACCCCGCTCCCCTCTAAAACCGTTTGTTTCTCGGAGTCCATAGTTTTTCATGGTTCATCTCTCCCTCCGATTTCCCCCCCTTCATTTTTTCCATTCCTTCTAATGTCCTCCATGCTATTCCTTATGTTCCACAAATAAGTGAAACCATATGATAATTGACTTTCTCTGCTTGACTTATTTCACTTAGCATAATCTCCTCCAGTCCCATCCCTGTAGATGTAAAATTTGGGTATTCATCCTTTCTGATGGCAGAGTAATATTCCATTGTATATATGGACCACATCTTCCTTATCCATTCATCTGTTGAAGGGCATCTCGGCTCTTTCCACAGTTTGGCTATTGCGGACATTGCTGCTATGAATATTGGGGTGCATATGGCCCTTCTTTTCACTACATCTGTGTCTTTGGGGTAAATACCCAGGAGTGCAATTGCTGGGTCATAGGGTAGCTCTATTTTTAATTTTTTGAGGCACCGCCACACTGTTTTCCAAAGTGGCTGTACCAACTTGCATTCCCACCAACAGTGTAAGAGGGTTCCCCTTTCTCCACAACCTCTCCAACATTTGTTGTTTCTTGCCCTCAATTTTTGCCATTCTAACTGGTGTAAGTTATCTCAATGTGGTTTTGATTTGAATTTCCCTGATGGCTAATGAAGATGAACATTTTTTCATGTGTCTCTTAGCCACTTGTATGTCTTCTTTGGAGAAGTGTCTTTTCATGTCTTCTGCCCATTTTTTGACTTGATCATTTGTGTTTTGGGTGTTGAGTTTGAGAAGTTCTTCATAGATCTTGGATACCAGCCCTTTATCTGTAGTGTCATTTGCAAATATCTTCTCCCCTTCTATGGGTTGCCTCTTTGTTTTGTTGACTGTTTCCTTTGCTGTGCAGAAGCTTTTTATCTTGATGAAGTCCCAAAAGTTCATTTTTGCTTTTGTTTCACTAGCTTTTGGGAATGTATCTTGAAAGAAGTTGTTGTGGCCGATGTTGAAGAGGTTACTGCCTATGTTCTCCTCTAGGATTTGGATGGATTCCTGTTTCACATTGAGGTCTTTCATCCATTTTGAGTTTATCTTTGTGTATGGTGTAAGAGAATGGTTGAGTTTCATTCCTTTTTTATATAGCTGTCCAATTTTCCCAGCACCATTTATTGAAGAGACAGTCTTTTTTCCGTTGTATAGTTTTTCCTGCTTTGTCGAAGATTATTTGACCATAGAGTTGAGGGTCCATATCTGGGGTCTCTATTCTGTTCCAGTGGTCTATATGTCTGTTTTTGTGCCAGTACCATGCTGTCTTGGTGATCACTGCTTTGTAATATAGCCTGAAATCGGGCAACGTGATGCCCCCAGCTTTTCTTTTTCAACATTTCCTTGGAGATTCGGGGTCTTTTCTGATTCCATACAAATTTTAGGATTGTTTGTTCCAGCACTTTGAAAAATGCCATTGGAATTTTGATTGGGATGGCATTGAAGGTATAGATAGCTCTGGGTAGCATAGACATTTTAACAATGTTTATTCTTCTGATCCATGAGCATGGAATGTTTTCCCATCTTTTTGTGTCTTCTTCAATTTCTTTCATGAGTGTTCTGTCGTTCCTAGAGTATAGATCCTTTACCTCTTTGGTTAGCTTTATTCCGAGGTATCTTATGGTTTTTGGTGCTATTCTAAATGGAATCGATTCTCTAATTTCTCTTTCTACAGTTGCATTGTTAGTGTATAAGAAAGCACCTGATTTCTGTGCATTGATTTATATCCTGCCACATTACTGAATTGCTGTATGAGTTCTGGTAATTTGGGGGTGGAGTCTTTTGGGTTTTCCACATAAAGTGTCATGTCATCTGCAAAAAGAGAGTTTGACTTCTTCTTTGCCAATTTGTATACATTTTATTTCTTTTTGTTGTCTGATTGCTGTTGCTAGGACTTCTAGTCCTATGTTGAACAATAGTGGCGAGCGTGGGCATCCTTGTCATGTTCCTGATCTTAAGGGAAAGGCTCTCAGCTTTTCCCCATTGTGGATGATATTGGCTGTGGGTTTTTCATAGATGGATTTTATGAACTTGAGGAATGTTCCCTCTATCCCTATACTCTGAAGAGTTTTAATGAGGAAAGGATGCTGCATTTTATCAAATGCCTTTTCTGCATCAATTGAGAGGACCATATGGTTCTTCTCTCTCCTCTTATTAATGTGTTCTATCACATTGATTGATTTGTGAATGTGGAACCATCCTTGCATCCCGGGGATAAATCCCACTTGGTCGTGGTGGATGATCCTTTTAATGTATTGTTGGATCCTATTAGCTAGGATTTTGTTGAGGATTTTGAAATCCATATTCATCAGGGATATCGGTCTGAAATTCTCCTTTTTGATGGGGTCTTTGCCTGGTTTGGGGATTAAGGTAATGCTGGCCTCATAGAATGAGTCTGGAAGCTTTCCTTCTGTTTCTGTTTTCTGAAACAACTTCAGGAGAATAGGTATTATTTCTTCTTTGAATGTTTGGTAGAATTCCTCAGGGAATCCATCAGGCCCTGGACTCTTGTTTTTTGGGAGGTTTTTGATCACTGCTTCAATCTCGTTACTGGTATTAGCCTATTCAGGTTGTCAGTTTCTTCCTGTTTCAGTCTTGGCAGCTTATAGGTTTCCAGGAAGGCATCCATTTCATCCACATTGCTCAGTTTTTGGCATATAGTTGTTGATAATAATTTCTAATAATTGTTTTTATTTCCTTGGTGTTAGTCGTGATCTCTCCCCTTTCATTCATAATTTTATTAATTTGGGTCCTTTTTCTTATCTTTTGGGTAAGTCTGGCCAGTAGTTTATCAATCTTATTAATTCTTTCAAAGAACCAGCTTCTAGTTTCGTTGATCTGACCTACTGTGTTTCTGGTTTCTAATTAATTGATCTCTGCCCTAATCTTAATTATTTCCTTTCTAACACATGGCTTAGGCATCATTTGTTGCTTTTTCTCTAGTTCTTTAAGATGTAGAGTTAGTTGATGAAGTCGGAATTTTTCTTTTTCTTTCTTTCTTTCTTTTCTTTTTTTTTTTTTTTTGAGTGATTCTGCCTTTGCAGTATCCTATAGGTTTTGGACCAATGTGTTTTTGTTCTCATTGGTTTCCATGAATTGTTTAAGTTCTTTGATTTCCTGGTTGACCCAACAAACATTTTTGAGCAGAGTGGTCTTTAGCTTCCAAGTGTTTGAATTTCTTCCAAATTTTTTCTTGAGTTTGAGTTCCAGTTTTAAAGCATTATGGTCTGAGAATATGCAGGGAATAATCTCAGTCTTTTGGTATCAGGTTGAGACCTGATTTGTGACCCAGTATGTGGTCTATTCTGGAGCAAGTTCCATGTGCGCTTGAAAAGGATGAGTATTCTGTTGTTTTAGGGTGTAATGTTCTGTATATATCTATGAGGCCTATCTGGTCCAATGTGTCATTCAAAGCTTTTGTTTCTTTGTTGATTTTCTGCTTAGATGATCTGTCTGTTGCTTAGAGTGGAGTATTGAGGTCTCCTACAATTAATGTATTGTTATCAATATGACTATTTTGATTAACAGTTGGCTTATATAGATGGCTGCTCCCATGTTGGGGGCATAGATACTTACAATTGTTAGATCTTCTTGTTGGATAGACCCTTTAAGAATGATATAGTGTCCTTCTGTGTCTCTAACTACAGTCTTTAGCTTAAAATCTAATTTTTCTGATATAAGAATTTCTACCCCAGCTTTCTTTGGAGGTCCACTGGCATGGAAGATGGATCTCCATCCCTTCACTTTCAGTCTGGATGTATCTTTAGGTTCAAAATGAGTCTCTTGTAGACAGCATATGGATGGGTCCTGTCTTTTTATCCAATCTGCAACCCTGTGCCATTTTATGGGAGCATTTAGGCCGTTCACGTTGAGAGCAATTATTGAAAGATATGAATTTATTGTCATCATGTTGCCTGTGAAGTCCTTGTTTCTATAGATTGTCCCTGCAAATTTCTGTTGTACATCACTCTTGGGGCCTTTCTCCTTTTATAGAACCTCCCCTTAATATTTCTTGCAGGGCCAGCTTAGTGGTCACACATTCTTTCAGTTTCTGCCTGTCTTGGAAGCTCTGCATCTCTCCATCCATTCTAAATGAAGCCTTGCTGGATAAAGTATTCTTGGCTGCACGTTCTTCTCGTTTAGTACCCTGAATATGTCTTGCCAGGCCTTTCTGGCTTGCCAGCTGTCTGTGGATAGGTCTGATATTATTCTGATGTTCCTCTCTCTGTACGTAAGGAATCTCTTCCCCCTAACTGCCCTTAAGATGGTTTCCTTGGTTGTAAGATTTGCGAGTTTTACTATTACATGCCGGGGTGTTGGTCTGTTTTCCTTGATCTTGGGAGGGGGTCCTCTCTGCCTCTAGGACACGAATGTTTGTCCCCAGATTAGGGAAGTTCTCAGCTACGATTTGCTCAAATATATCTTTTAGTTCTCTCTCTCTCTCCACCCCTTCTGGGATTCCAGTAATTCTGACATTGGAACATTTCATGTCACTTATTTGATTCTATTTTCATGGATTCTGAGTTGTTTCTCCCTGGCCGCCTCTTTTCTCTTTTTATCTATTAAATATTCTTCCAGGTCACTAATTCGTTCTTCTGCCTCACTTACCCTAGCTGTTAGATTATCTAGATTAGATTGGATAGCATTTTTAAGGTCTGCCAATTCAGCTTTCATTTCTGCTCTTAGAGACTCTATGTTGCCATTAATCAATTTCTCCATTCTAGCTATCATTTTCATAATTGCTAGCCTGAATTCCATCTCCAACATCTTGGTTATATCTGAATCCATTTGTAAATCTGTGGCATAAGTAATAATCTCTGAGTCTTTCCTATTTTGGGGGTTCCTCCTCCTAGTCATTCTGTTAATGGGTGGTTGAGGGAGTGAATAGAGTCCAAATTATTGACCACAACCCAAACAAGATGCACCTGTTTTCCAGGGAACTTAGGGTTGCTGGCTTCTTGTTTTCACAGCCTGTCTTCTGGCGGAGGGGCCTGCTGGGCTGTTATTCAGACAACCCTGTTTGGGCAGAGTTGCTGCCCCCACCCATGCTCCCCTGTGGTGGGGGATGGGCTCAGTGGGAACTGGTTTTTTTGTGGCTTTTCTTCTCTGGCGGCTTTCCCTTGTGGCTTTCCGTGTCTCTTCTGAGAGTCAGAGCAGAAGAGACCGTTTCCAACCTCTGCCTCAGAGCAGGGAGATCGCAGTCTGTGCTTCAGTGAGCTCTCTAAGGCACACTGTCTCCATTTCTGTCTGTGCTGCTATAAACGGCAGTCCTGGGTTGTGCGCCCCTCAGCAGTACTTCCAGTCCTTGCCTCCAGGTCAGGGCACATCTCTGCCCTTTGTGCTTCTAGAACTGCCAGCCGCCCCCAGTCTGCACGCATGGTCCCACTGCTCTGGTTTCCATATAAAGTCTTTTCCCCGCCACTACCGGTCTGCGAGTCTGTGCCCCATTCCCAGCAAGAGAGGTTGTTGCTCACTGGTGTTGCAGGATCCCCATGGCCCGTCTCCCTCTCAATGCCGTTTATCCTCCAATATCTGCCCGCAGAATCACGGCTCTCCGCTTCATACCTCAAAACCAACCGCCTACCATATTCTGTTTGTAGAGATCCAGATCTTCTTACATCTCAGGCTGATTTCATGAGTGTTCAGAGGGGTCTGGTAGATATCCAGCTCAATTCTGGGGACCAGTTGGAATAGGGTCCCCTACTCCTCCACCATCTTTTTCTCTCCCCTTTTGAGAGTTTTTAATCATGAAAGGAAGTTGTATTTTGTGAACTATTTTTTCTTTTTTCTTTTTTTAAATTTTTTTGTTGTTATGTTAATCACCATATATTACATCATTTGTTTTTGATGTAGTGTTCCATGATTCATTGTTTGTTCATAACACCCAGTGCTCCATGCAGAATGTGCCCTCTTTAATACCCATCACCAGGCTAACCCATCCCCTCACCCTCCTCCCCTCTAGAACCCCCAGTTTGTTTTTCAGAGTCCATCATCTCTCATGGTTCTTCTCCCCCTCTGACTTACTCCCCTTCATTCTTCTTCTCCTGCTATCTTCTTTTTCTTTTTTCTTAAAATATGTTGCATTATTTGTTTCAGAAGTACAGATCTGTGATTCAACAGTCTTGCACAATTCACAGCGCTCACCGTAGCACATACCCTCCCCAATGTCTATCACCCAGCCACCCCATCCCTCCCACCCCCAACCACTCCAGTAACCCTCAGTTTGTTCCTGAGATTAAGAATTCCTCATATCAGTGAGGTCATATGATACATGTCTTTCTCTGATTGATTTATTTCGCTAAGCATAACACCCTCCAGTTCCATCCATGTCATTGCAAATGGCAAGATCTCATTCCTTTTGGTGGCTGCATAATATTCCATTGTGTATATATACCACCTCTTCTTTATCCATTCATCTGTCGATGGACATCTTGGCTCTTCCCACAGTTTGGCTATTGTGGACATTGCTGCTATAAACATTGGGGTGCATGTACCTCTTCGAGTCCCTACATTTGTATCTTTGGGGTAAATACCCAGTAGTGCAATTGCTGGATCAAATGGTAGCTCTAATTTCGACTGTTTGAGGAACCTCCATACTGTTTTCCAGAGTGGTTGCACCAGCTTGCATTTGCACCAACAGTGTAGGAGGGTTCCCCTTTCTCCACATCCCCGCCAACATCTGTCGTTCCATGACTTGTTAATTTTAGCCATTCTGATGGGTGTGAGGTGGTATCTCATTGAGGTTTTGATTTGGATTTCCCTGATGCCGAGCGATTCAACTATTTTTTCTTCATCTCTTGAGATGATTATATGATTTTTTCTTTCATTCTGTTAATGTGATGTATCACATTTATTGTTTGGTGTTTATTGAATTATCCTGGCATCCCAGGTATAAAGCCCACTTACTTGATCATGGTGTATGATTGTTTGAATGTTGTGTTGAATTCAGCTTATATTTTGTTGAAAATGTTTGCCTCCATATTTATTATTACAGAAAACTGTAGTTTTTTTCTCTTATAGTGTCTTTATCTGGCTTTGGCATTGGGGTAATGCTGTCTTCATATAATGAATTTGGGAGTACCCCTTCTTTTCAGTTTTTTGGAAGAGTTCGAGAAGAGTTGGTGTTAATTCTTCCTTAAATGTTGGTAGATTTTACCAGGGAAATTATCTGGTCCTGGGCTTTTCTTTGTTGGGAGAGTTTTGATTTCTCATTAAATCTCATTATTTGTATCTTCAGATTTTCTATTTCTTTTATGATTCAGCCTTAGAAGGTTTACTCTTTACAGGAATTCATCCATTTCTTCTAGGTTGTCCAGTTAATTGGCATATAATTGCAATGGTTTATTTGATTCTTTATATTTCTTTGGTATCAGTTATAATTATATCTCTTTCATGTCTGATTTTATTTATTTGAGTCATTTCTCTTTTAGTAATCTAGCTCAAGGTTTGTTATTTTTTTATCAGTTCAAAAACAGGTTTTAATTTCATTGATCTTTTCTATTGTTTTTTGTGGTTTCTATTTTATTTCTTTCTGCTCCAATATTTGTTATTTTCTTCCTTCTGCTAAGTTTGGGCTTAGTTCTTTTTTTTTTTTTTTTTCTGGTTTCTTGAGGTGTAAAGTTAGGCTGTTTACTGGAGAGCTTTCTTGTTTTTTAGCATAAGTGCCTATTGCTATGAACTCCCTCTTAGATCTGCTTTTGCTGTAATCTATAAGTTTTGGTATGTGTGTTTCCATATTCATTTAAGATCTTTTTTGATTTCTCTTTTGATTTCTTCTTTGACCCATTGGTTGTCCAGTAGCTTGTTTAATTTCCACGTATTTATAAATTTTCAGTTTTCTTTCTGTTACTTATTTCTAATTGCATACTATTGTGGTCAGAAAACATACTTGATATGATTTTAAATTAATTAATTTTACTAAGGCTTGTTTTGTAACCTATCATATGATGTATCTTGGGGAATGTTCGATGGGTACTTGAGAAGAATGTATATTCTGTTCCTGTTGGGTGAAATATTCTCTATATGTCTCTTAAGTCCCTTTGGTCTAAAGTATGGTTCAACTCGAATGTTTCATTATTGATTTACTCTCTGGATAATCTGTTCATTATTGAAAGTGGAGTATTGATGTCCCTTACTATTATTCTATTGTTGTCTGTTTCTGCCTTCAGATCTGTTAGTATTTGCTTAATATATTTGGATGTTCTAAAGTTAGGGGCATATGTATTTACAATTGTTATATTTCCTTGATGATTTAACCATTTAATCATTATATAATGATTTAATTAAATTTTTAGTTTTAATTCCAGTATGGTTAACATACAGTGTTATATTACTTTCAGGTGTACAATATATAGTGATTTAACAATTTTGTACATTGCTCAGTGCTCATCATGATAAGTATATCTTTAATCTCCATCACCTATTTCACCCATCCCCTCATCCACCTCCCCTCTGGTAACCATCAGTTTGTTTTCTATAATTAAGAGTCTGTTTCTTGGTTTGTCTCTCTCTCTCCTTTTTTTGTTTGTTTATTTTGTTTCTTAAATTGCACATGTGAGTGAAATCATGTGGTATTTGCCGTTCTCTGGTTGATTTGTTTTGCTTAGTATTATACTCCCTAGTTCCATCCCTGTTGTGGCAAATGGCAAGATTTCATTCTTTTTTATGGCTGAGTAATATTTCATTATATATATATATATATATATATATATATATATATATATATATATATATATACATGTATACATATATATCCCATTTTCTTTATCCATTCATCTATCAATGAACACTTGGACTGCTTCCATAGTTTGAGTATTGTAAATAATGCTGCTCTAAACATAGGGGTGCATGTATCCCTTTGAATTAATGTTTTTGTATTTTTTGGGTAAATACCTAGTAGTGTGCTTACTGGATTGTAGGGCAGTTTTATTTTTAATTTTTTGAGGAACCTCCATACTCTTCCACAGTGGCCATAGCAGTTCAGTCCTACCAACAGTACACAAAGTTTTTTTTTCCACCTCCTTGCCAATACTTGTTTCTTGTGTTTTTGATTTTTGTCATTGTGACAGGTGTGAAGTGATATCTCATTGTAGTTTTGATTTGTAATTCCCTGATGATGAGTGATGTTGGGCATCTTTTCATGTGTCTCTTGGCCATGTATTCTGCCCATTTTTTAAATGGGTTATTTGTTTTTTGGTGTTGACCTGTATCAGTTCTTTATATACTTCGGGTACTAACCCTTTATCAGCTATGTCATTTGCAAATATCTTCTCCCATTCAGGAGGTTGCCTTTTAGTTTTGTTGATTGTTTCCTACACTGTGCAGAAACTTTTTATTGTTGCTTTTATTTCTTTTGCTTCATGTATAGAAAAAAATGTTATTATGACTGATGTAAAAGCAATTACTGCCTGTGGTCTCTTCAAGGAATTTTATGGTTTCAGGTCTCATATTTAGGTCTTTAACCCATTTTGCGTTTGTTTTTGTGTGTGATGAAAGAAAGTGGTCCAATTTCATTTTTTTGCATGTTGCTGTCCAGCTTTCCCAACACCATTTGTTGAAGAGACTTTTTCCCATTGGGTATTCTTTCCTGCTTTGTTGAAGATTAATTGGCCATATAACTGGGGGTTTATTTCTGGATTTTCTGTTCTGTTCTATGGATCTATGTGTCTGTTTTTATGCCAGTACCACAATGTTTTAAATACTACAGCTTTGTAGTATAACTTGAAGCCTGGAATTGTGATACCTCCAGTTTTGTTTTTCTTTTTCAAGTTAGCTTTGGCTACTTGGGGTCTTCTATAGTTCCATACAACTTTTAGGATTGCTTATTATAGTTCTGTGAAAAATGCTATTGGTATTTTTATGGGGATTGCATTTAATATGTAGATTGCTTTGGGTAGTATACACACTTTAACAATATTTGTTCTTCTAACCCATGAGCATGGAATGTCTTTCTGTTTCTTTGTGTTATTTTCAGTTTCTTTCATCACTCTTTTATAGTTTTCAGAGTGTAGTTTTTTCACCTCTTTGGTTGTTTATTCCTAGGTATTTTATTGTTTTTGGTGTAATTGTAAATAAGACTTTTCTTAATTTCACTTTCTGCTGCTTCATTATTAGTGCATAGGAATGCAACAGATTTCTGCACAGTGGTTTTGTATCCTACAAATTTACTGAATTTATTTATGAGTTCTAGTAATCCTTCAATGAAGTCTTTTGGGTTTTGTATATATACTATCATGTCATCTGCAAATAAAGTTTTATTTCTTCCTTACCAATTTGGATGCCTTTTATTTGTTTTTGTTATCTAGTTGCTGTGTCTAGGACATCCAGTACTATGTTGAATAAAAGTAGTGAGAGTGGACATCCTTGTCTTGTTCCTGACCTTAGGGGAAAAGCTCTCAGTTTTCCCCCATTGAGTATGATGTTGGCTGTGGGTTTTTCATATATGGCCTTTATTATGTTGAAGTATGTTCCCTCTAGACCAACCTTGTTGAGAGTTTTTATTGTGAATGGATGTTGTACTTTGCCAAATGATTTTTCTGTATCTATTGAAATGGTATATGGTTTTTATCTTTTCTCTTATTGATGTGTTATATCACATTGATTAATTTATGGATATTGATCCATCTTGCATCCTGGGAATAACTCCCACTTGATCATGTGAATGAATTTTTTTAATGTATTGTTGGATTTGGCTTGCTAATATTTTGTTGAGGATTTGTCCATCTGTGTTCATCAGAGATACCTATAGTCCCCCCCCCTTTTTTTTAGTAGTATCTTCATCTGGTTTTGATATCAGAGTAATATTGACCTCACAGAATGAATTTGGAAGTTTACTTCCTCTTCTGTTTTTTGGAATAGTTTGAAAAGAATAGGTATTAAATCTTCTCCCCCCACCCCGAGGGAGGAGGGACAGAGGGAGAGGGAGGGCAAGAGAATTGTAAGCAAGCTCCATGTGGAGTCTTACATGGGGCTCAATCCCAGAGATCATGACCTGAACTGAAATAAAGAGTTGGACGCTTAACCGACTGAGCCACCCAGGCATGCCAGTATTAACTCTTCTTTAACGTTTGGCAGAATTTGCCCGGAAAGCCATCTGATCCTGGACTTTTGTTTTTTGGGAGTTTTATAATTACCAATTCAATTTTATTGCTGATAATTGGTCTTTTCAAATTTTCTGTTTCTTCCTGCTTTAGTTTTCATAGGTTATGTTTCTAGGAATTTATCCATTTCTACTAGGTTGTGAAATTTATTGGCATACAATTTCTCATAATAGTCTCTTATAATTGTTTGTGTTTCTGTAGTGTTGGTTGTTAGTTCTCCTCTGATTTGTGATTTTGTTTATTTGAGTCATCTCTCTTGCTCACTTGCTTGCTTTTCTTCTTCTTCTTCTTCTTCTTCTTCTTCTTCTTCTTTTTTTTTTTTTTTGATTAGTCTGGCTGGAGGTTTGTCAGTTTTGTTGTTGATCTTTCCAAAGAATCAACTCCTGGTTTCATTGATCTATTCTGTTGTTTTTTTAGTTTCTATATCATTTATTTCTGCTCTAAATTTTTTTTTTAATTTTTTTATTGTTATGTTAATCACCGTATATTACATCATTAGTTTTTGGTGCAGTGTTCCATGATTCATTGTTTGTTCATAACACCCAGTGCTCCATGCAGAACGTGCCCTCCTCAATACCCATCACCAGGCTAACCCATCCCCCTACCCCCCTCCCCTCTAGAACCCTCAGTTTGTTTTTCAGAGTCCATCATCTCTCATGGTTCGTCTCCCCCTCTGACATACTCCCCTTTTCTTCCTCTCCTGTTATCTTCTTCTTTTTCTTTTTTCTTAAAATATGTTGCGTTATTTGTTTCAGAAGTACAGAACTGTGATTCAACAGTCTTGCACAATTCACAGCGCTCACCGTAGCACATACCCTCCCCAATGTCTATCACCCAGCCACCCCATCCCTCCCACCCCCAACCACTCCAGTAACACTCAGTTTCTTTCCTGAGATTAAGAATTCCTCATATCAGTGAGGTCATGTGATACATGTCTTTCTCTGATTGACTTATTTCACTCAGCATAACACCCTCCAGTTCCATCCACGTCGTTGCAAATGGCAAGATCTCATTCCTTTTGATGGCTGCATAATATTCCATTGTGTATATATACCACATCTTCTTTATCCATTCATCTGTCGATGGGCATCTCGGCTCTTTCCACAGTTTGGCTATTGTGGACATTGCTGCTATAAACATTGGGGTACATGTACCCCTTCGGGTCCCTACATTTGTATCTTTGGGGTAAATACCCAGTAGTGCAATTGCTGGATCGAACGGTAGCTCTAATTTCAACTGTTTGAGGAACCTCCATACTGTTTTCCAGAGGGGTTGCACCAGCTTGCATTCCCACCAACAGTGTAGGAGGGTTCCCCTTTCTCCACATCCCCGCCAACATCTGTCGTTCCCTGACTTGTTAATTTTAGCCATTCTGACGGGTGTGAGGTGGTATCTCATTGAGGTTTTGATTTGGATTTCCCTGATGCCGAGCGATGTTGAGCACTTTTTCATGTGCCTGTTGGCCATTTGGATGTCTTCTTTGGAGAAATGTCTGTTCATGTCTTCTGCCCATTTCTTGATTGGATTATTTATTCTTTGGGTGTTGAGTTTGATAAGTTCTTTATAGATTTTGGATACTAGCCCTTTATCTGATATGTCATTTGCAAATATTTTCTCCCATTCTGTCGGTTGTCTTTTGGTTTTGTGGACTGTTTCTTTTGCTGTGCAAAAGCTTTTTATCTTGATGAAATCCCAATAGTTCATTTTTGCCCTGGCTTCCCGTGCCTTTGGCGATGTTTCTAGGAAGAAGTTGCTGCGGCTAAGGTCGAAAAGGTTGCTACCTGTGTTCTCCTTTAGGATTTTGATGGACTCCTGTCTCACGTTTAGGTCTTTCAACCATTTGGAGTCTATTTTTGTGTGTGGTGTAAGGAAATGGTCCAGTTTCATTCTTCTGCATGTGGCTGTCCAATTTTCCCAACACCATTTGTTGAAGAGACTGTCTCTTTTCCATTGGACATTCTTTCCTGCTTTGTCAAAGATGAGTTGACCTAGAGTTGAGGGTCCATTTCTGGGCTCTCGATTCTGTTCCATTGATCAATGTGTCTGTTTTTGTGCCAGTACCATACTGTCTTGATGATGACAGCTTTGTAATAGAGCTGGAAGTCCGGAATTGTGATGCCGCCAGCTTTGCTTTTCTTTTTCAAGATTCCTCTGGCTATTCGGGGTCTCTTCTGGTTCCATACAAATTTTAGGATTATTTGTTCCATTTCTTTGAAAAAAGTGGATGGTATTTTGATGGAGATTGCATTGAATGTGTAGATTGCTCTAGGTAGCATTGACATCTTCACAATGTTGATTCTCCCAATCCATGAGCATGGAACGTTTTTCCATTTCTTTGTGTCTTCTTCAATTTCTTTCATGAGTATTTTATAGTTTTCTGAGTACAGATCCTTTGCCTCTTTGGTTAGATTTATTCCTAGGTATCTAATGGTTTTGGGTGCAATTGTAAATGGGATCGACTCCTTGATTTGTCTCTCTTCTGTCTTGTTGTTGGTGTATAGGAATGCCACTGTTTTCTGTGCATTGATTTTATATCCTGCTACTTTACTGAATTCCTGTATGAGTTCTAGCAGTTTTGGGGTGGTCTGCTCTAAATTTTATTATTTCCTTCCTTCTCGTGGTCTTGGTTTCTGTTTTTTTTTTTTTTTTTTTCTATCTCCTTTAGGTGTAAGTTTAGGTTGTTTGAGATTTTTCTTATTTTGTGAAATAGGCCTGTATTGCTATACACTTCCCTCTTAGAACTGCTTTTGCTGCATCCCAAAGATTTTGGACCATTGTGCTTTCATTTGCATTTGTATCCATATGCTTTTTAAAAATTTTTTTTAATTTCTTTCCCAGTCATTGTTTTGTGGCATGTTATTTAGCTTCCATGTATTTGTGCTCTTTCCAGATTTTTTCTTGTGGTTGTTTTCTAGTTTCATAGCATTGTGGTCAGAAAACATGCATGGTATTGACTTCAGTCTTTCTGAACTTGAGACTTGTTTTGTGGCCTAGTAGGCAAATCTCTTCTGGAGAATATTCCATGTGTACTTGAAAAGAATGTGTATTCTGTTTTAGGATGGAATTTTCTGAATATGTCTGTGAAATCCATCTGGTCCAGTGTGTCATTCAAAGCCATTGTTTCCTTGTTGTTTTTCTGTCTGAAGCATCTGTCCATTGATATAAGTCAGGTGTTAAAGTCCCCTACTGTTATTGTATTACTGTTGATTATATCCTTTATGTTTGTTATTAACTGTTTCACGTATTTGGGTGCTCTCATGTTAGGTGCATAAATATTTACAATTGTTATATCTTCTTGTTGAATGTCCCCTTTTTTATTATATAGTGCCCATGTTTGTCTTTTGTTACAGTTTTTGTTTTAAAGTCTATTTTTTCCAAAGTAAGCATTGCTACCCTGGCTTTCTTTTGACATCCATTTGCATGATAGATATTTCTCCATCCCCTCATCTTCCATCTTCAGGTGTCTTCCAGTCTGAAATGAGTCTCTTGTAGGTGCATATAGATGGTCTTGTTTTTTTAATTCATTCTGTCACCTTATGTCTTTTTTTAAAAAAGTTATTTATTTATTTATTTATTTATTTTAGAGAGAGAGAGAAGGAAAGAGTGAGTGAGTAGGGGTAGGGATAGGGACAAGCAGATGCTGCACCTGGATGCAGGGCTTGATTCCAGACACTGAGATCATGACCTGAGCTGAAACCAAGAGTTGGACCCTGAACCAGCTGAGCCACCCAGGCACCCAGTCTTTTGATTGGAGCATTTAGTCCATTTATATTCAAAGTAATTATTGATAGATAATTCTGTTATTTGTTTTGTGGTTCTTTTTGTAGTTTTTCTCTTATCTTTCTCTTGCTCTCTTTCATGGTTTGTTGGTTTTCCTTAGTGATATACTGGGATTCCTTTCTGTTCATCCTTTGCCTATCTATTACTGAATTTTGATTTGTGGTTACCACTTGTTTTGTATGTAACATCTTCTGCATATATCTATATTAAGTTCATGGTCACTTAAGTTTGATCCCATTCTTTTCTCCTCTTTCCTTCACATCTTAGGTATATGGTGTCATATTTTACATCCTTTTATTTTGTGAATCCTTTGTATGATTTTTACAGATATATTTATTTTTAATGCTTTTGGGTTTCCTCCTTTTCATACTCTCACTTATGGTCTTTTTTCCATTCAAAGAGTCCCCTTTAGGACTGGTTTAGTGGTCATGAACTCTCTTAGTTTTTGTTTGTCTGAGAAATTCTTTATCTCTCCCTCTATTCTGAATGATAGCCTTATAGGGTAGGGTACTCTTGGCTGCAGATTTTTCCCTTTCAGCACTTTGAATATATCATGGCACTCTCTTCTGGCCTGCAGCGATTCTGCTGAAAAAGCTGCTGAGAGTTTTATGGGGTTTCCCTTGTATATAACGGTCTTTTTTTTTTTTTTTTTGGCTGTTTTTAAAAAATTTGTTTTTATCACAACTTTTTGCCATTTTAACCCCGTATATCTTGGTGTATCCCTCCTTAGGTTGATTTTGTTGGGAGAATCGCTATGCCTCCTAGATATAAATGTCTGTTTCCTTCCCCAGATTAGGGGGATGTTTTCAGCTGTTATTTCTTCAGCTTTATTTTTTGCCCCCTTTCTTTCTTCTTCTCGGATTCCTGTAATGTGAATGTTTCACTTGGTGGAGTCACTGAGTTTCCTAACTCCATTCTCATTTTGTGTAATTTTTTTCTCTCATTTGTTCTTCTTGATTATTTTACATTACTCTGTCTTCCAGGTCATTAATTTGTTCTTCTGCTTCCTCTAGCATGCTATTTATTTCAACAAGTCTATTTTTAATTTCATATATTGCATTCTTCATCTCTGCTTGTTATCTGTGTGTTAAGGGTCTCACTGATGTCCTACACTTTTTTCTCAAGTCCAGTGAGTATCTTTGTGATGATTACTATAAATTCTCTATGAGGTATATCACTTATATTCATTTCGCTTAGGTCTCTTACTGTGGTTTTGTCTTGTTCTTTCATTTAGGACATACTCCTCAGTCTCCTCATTTTGTCTAACTCTTTGTGTCTGTTTCTCTGTGTTAGGAAAGTCAGTTATGTCTCCTGTTCTTGAAGGTAATGACCTTATGAAGAAGCGGTCCTGTAGTGCCCTATAGTGTTTTGTCCCTGTTCCCCATTACCTGCACTTCAGGAAGTGTCTCCTATGTGTGTTACATGTGCCCTGCTGTTGCGTCCTATCCACTGTTTCTTCAGTCCAGTTATCTGCAGAGGCTCTCTTTGCCTGTGTGGGCAGTGTTTTGTCCCCAGTCTGGTAGGGCACAGTTTAACTTGATGTACAGTGGTCTGCCTGCAAAATGAGACTTGCCCCTAATGCCACCAGAACAAAAGCCCCCTTGTCAGGAGATGAGGTTTGACAGGGATTGTTCCAGTTTTCTGGGGGAGGGGACCTGCCTTGCTGGAACTGAGGCAAGCTTGTTTAAATAGAGCAGATCCATTGAAGTGTGGGTGGTCAGAGGGGGCTTCGTGTAAGCAAGTTGGGTAGAAAGTGTTATGCAATGCTGGTTCCTGCAGGAGGCCATGTGTTTAATGCTGAGGGGTGGTGGGGAGGGGATGTCACCTGCTAGATCCTTTATTCCTGGAGGGGTCTCCCTGTGATCCCTGCTTCTCTGGCCATGCTCTGAGATAAGTAAATATCTCTCCCTTCCATGTGCCTTAGGTGTTTTTCAAACTGCTGCTTCTATGCTGTATCTCTCTTGGCTATTCGTTGCGCTGAGCGGGGCCTCAACTTCTCAGAACCGAGCCTGCTGATTTTTAAAATTCCAGGCTTTAAGTCCTACTGGTTTTATGTACTCATGAAATTTGGTCCCTCTTGCTTTCAAAGCCAAGTGTTATGAGGATTCATCTTCCCTGTGAGGGCTATCCAGTGTGATAGTCTGTTTTTTGCCCTTCCCTGTACCCTGGGCTCACTCCTGACCAGGGACAGCCATGGTCCTCTTTTCTCCCAAACTGAGTTTCTTCCCTTTATCACTTCTTTAATGTGGCCTCTTCTTTTATTTTACTTGTGGAGTTTGTTCTGCCAGTCTTCAAGTCGTTTTCTGAGTTATTTACACTCTTGTGAATGTTATCTAGCTATATCTGTGGGATGAATTGAGCTTACTGTTCTCTTATTCCACCATCTTCTCAGCATGTACCTGTATAATTACTTTCTTTGCCTTTTGTTACAGTTTTTGGCTTAAAGTCTATTTTTTTCTGTATAAATATTGTTACCCTTGTTGTCTTTTGGTTTCCAGTTGCATGAAATATCGTTTTCCATCTCTTCACTCTGAGTCTATGTGTGTCCTTAAAGCTGTAGTGAGGCTCTTGAAGACAGCATATAATTTGGTCTTGTTCTTTAAATCCATCCAGGCACTCCATGCCTTTTGATTGGAGAATTCATTCCATTTACATTTAGAGTAATTCCTAATAGGTAAGGACTTAACCAATGCCCTTTTATTAAATTTCTGGCTGTTTTGTAATTCCCTTTGTTCCTTTATTCCTTTTTTTTTTTTTTTTTTTTGCTGCCTTCCATGCCTGTTGATGATTTCCCATCGTGGTATGCTTTGAGTCACTTGTCTTTGTCTTTTGTGAATTTACTGTAGGTTTTTGCTCTCTGCTTACCATGAGCGTTATATAAATATCTTAATGATAAAATAGTCTATTTTCTTCTAGTAACAACTTAACTTTGCATACAAAGTTCTTTTAGTCCCCCATTTTATATTTTTAATGTCACAGGTTACCTCTTTTCATGTTGTCAATATGTTAACAAATTATAATTATTTTTAATACTCTTGTTTGTTAACCTTTATACAAGTGTGAAGTGGTTAATACACCACCATATTAAAGTATTAGAATATTCTGACTCTGACTGTATACTTATAGTGGGTTGTATATTTTCAGATTTTTTATTCATATTACTACTTAGCATCCTTTTCTTTAAGCTTGAAAAACCTCTTTCAGCATTTTTTCTAAGGCACTCTGGAGTTATAAGCTTCCTCAGCTTTTGTTTATCTCTCCTTCATTTCTGAAGGACAGCTTTGCTGGATAGGGTATTTCTCGTTGGCAGTTGCTTTTTATTTTCTTTGAGCATTTTGAATATAATCATCCCACTCTTTCCTGGACTATAAGATTTCTGCTGAGAAAGTTATTGATAGTTTTGTGGGAGTTTCCTTGTATGTTACAGGCTTCTTCACTCTTGCTGCTTTTAAGTTTCTCTGTCTTTGATTTTTGACAGTTTTGTTATAATGTGTCTTACAGAGGATCTGTTTAAGTTGACTTTATGTTATGATATATGAGCTTCATGAATTTGGATGTCCAAATCTCTTTCTAGATTTGGGAAGTTCCGGGCTATTCTTTCTTTCTATAAGCTTTCTACCCTCATCTCCCTCTCTTCTCTTTCTGGGACTCCAATAATTTGCAAATTATTTCTTTTGATGGTATCCCATGGATCACATAGCTTTCTTCCTTCTTTTTTTTCTTCGTTCTCCTCTAACTGGATGATTTCCTACATCCTGTCTTTTAACTCACAGGTCCATTCTTCTGCTTCATCAATTCTGATATTAATGCTCTGTAGTGCCTTTTCATTTTATGCGTTCTGTTTAAATGACACACTGGACCAAATGGACTTCACAGACATATTCAGAACATTCCATCCCAAAGCAATGGAATACACATTCTTCTCTAGTGCCCATGGAACATTCTCCAGAATAGATCACATCCTGAGTCACAAATCAGGTCTCAACCGCTACCAAAAGATTGGGATTATTCCCTGCATATTTTCAGACCACAATGCTTTGAAACTAGAACTCAGTCACAAGAGGAAAGTCGGAAAGAACTCAAATACATAGAGGCTAAAGAGCATCCTACTAAAGAATGAATGGGTCAACCAGGAAATTAAAGAAGAATTAAAAAAATTCATGGAAACCAATGAAAATGAGAACACAACTGTTCAAAATCTTTGGGATACAGCAAAGGCAGTCCTGAGAGGAAAGTATATAGCAATCCAAGCCTTTCTCAAGAAAGAAGAAAGGTCTCAAATACACAACCTAACCCTACACCTAAAGGAGCTAGAGAAAAAAACAGCAAATAAAGCCTAATCCCAGCAGGAGAAGAGAAATAATAAAGATCAGAGCAGAAATCAATGAAATAGAAACCAAAAGAACAGTAGAACAGATCAACGAAACTAGGAGATTGTTCTTTGAAAGAATTAACAAGATTGATAACCCCTGGCCAGACGTATGAAAAAGAAAAGAGAAAGGACCTAAATAAAATCATGAATGAAAGAGGAGAAATCACAACCAACACCAAGGAAATAAAAACAAGTATAAGAACATATTATGAGCAAATCTATGTCAGCATGTTAGACAACCTGGAAGAAATGGGTGCATTCCTAGAGATGTATCAACTACCAAAATTGAACCAGGAAGAAATCGAAAACCTGAACAGACCTATAACCACTAAGGAAATTGAAGCAGTTATCAAAAATCTCCTAAAAAAGAAAAGCCCAGGGCCAGATGGCTTCCCAGGGGAATTCTACCAAACATTTAAAGAAGAATTAATACGTATTCTCCTGAAACTGTTCCAAAAAATAGAAATGGAAGGAAAATGTCCATACTCATTTTATGAGGCCACCATTACCTTGATCCCCAAACCAGACAGAGAGCCCATCAAAAAGGAGAATTACAGATTAATGTCCATTTGAACATGGATGCAAAAATTTTCACTAAAATACTAGACAATAGGATCCAACAGTACATTAAAAGGATTATTCACCACGACCAAGTGGGATTTATCCCTGGGCTGCAAGGTTGGTTCAACATCCGCAAATCAATCAATGTGATACAATACATTAACAAAAGAAAGAACAAGAATCATATGATCCTCTCAATAGATACAGAAAAAGCATTTGACAAAGTACAGCATCCTTTCTTGATCAAAACTCTTCAGAGTATAGGGATAGAGGGTACATACCTCAATATCAGAAAAGCCTTCTATGAGAAACCTACAGCGAATATCATTCTCAATGGGGAAGAGCTGAGAGCTTTCCCCGTAAGGTCAGGAACGCGGCAGAGATGTCCACTCTCACCACTGCTATTCAACATAGTATTAGAAATCGTAACCACAGCAATCAGACAACAAAAAGAAATCAATAGCATCCAAAGCAGCAAAGAGGAAGTCAAACTCTCACTCTTTGCAGATGATATGATACTTTATGTGGAAAACCCAAACGACTCCACCCCAAAACTGCTAGAACTCATACAGGAATTCAGTAAAGTGGCAGTATATAAAATCAATGCACAGAAATCAGTGGCATTCCTATACACCAACAACAAGACAGAAGAGAGAGAAATTAAGGAGTCGATTCCATTTATAATTGCACCCAAAACCAAAAGATATCTAGGAATAAATCTAACCAAAGAGGCAAAGGATCTGTACTCAGAAAACTATAAAATACTCATGAAGGAAACTGAGGAAGACACAGAGAAATGGAAAAACATTCCATGCTCATGGAATGGAAGAACAAACATTGTGAAGATATCAATGCTCCCTAGAGCAATCTACACATTCAAGGCAATCCCCATCAAAATACCATCCACTTTTTTCAAAGAAATGGAACAAATAATCCTAAAATTTGTATGGAACCGGAAGAGACCCCGAATAGCAAGAGGAATGTTGAAAAAGAGAAGCAAAGCTGGCGGCATCATAATTTCGGACTTCTAGCTCTATTACAAAGCTGTCATCATCAAGACAGCATGGTACTGGCACAAAAACAGACACATAGGTCAATGGAACAGAATAGAGAGCCCAGAAATGGACCCTCAACTCTGTGGTCAACTCATCTTTGACAAAGCAGGAAAGAATGTCCAATGGAAAAGAGACAGTCTCTTCAACAAATGGTGTTGGGAAAATTGGACAGCCACATGCAGAAGAATGAAACTGGACCATTTCCTTACACCACACACAAAAATAGACTCCAAATGGTTGAAAGACCTAAATGTGAGACAGGAATCCATCCAAATCCTAAAGGAGAACACAAGCAGCAACCTCTTCGACCTCAGCTGCAGCAACTTCCTAGAAACATCGCCAAAGGCAAGGGAAGCCAGGACAAAAATGAACTATTGGGATTTCATCAAGATAAAAAGCTTTTCCACAGTAAAAGAAACAGTCCACAAAACCAAAAGACAACCGACAGAATGGGAGAAAATATTTGCAAATGACATATCAGATAAAGGGCTAGTATCCAAAATCTATACAGAACTTATCAAATTCAACACCCAACGAACAAATAATCCAAGAAATGGGCCGAAGTCATGAACAGACATTTTGCAAAGAAGACATCCAAATGGCCAAACAGACACATGAAAAAGTGCTCAAGTTCGCTCGGCATCAGGGAAATCTAAATCAAAACCTCAGTGAGATACCACCTCACACCAGTCAGAATGGCTAAAATTAACAAGTCAGGAAACGACAGATGTTGGCGGGGATGCAGAGAAAGGGGAACCCTCCTACACTGTTGGTGCGAATGCAAGCTGGTGCAACCATTCTGGAAAACATGACGGAGGTTACTCAAACAGTTGAAAATAGAGCTACCATACGATCCAGCCATTGCACTACTGTGTATTTACCCCAAAGATACAAATATAGGGATCCGAAGGGGTACGTGCACCCCAACGGTTATAGCAGCCATGTCCACAGTAGCCAAACTGTGGGAAGAGCCAAGATGTCCATCGACAGATGAATGGATAAAGAAGAAGTGGTTTATATACACAATGGAATATTATCCAGTCATCAAAAGGAATGAGATCTTGCCATTTGCAACGACGTGGATGTAACTGGAGGGTGTTATGCTGAGCTAAATAAGTCAATCAGAGAAATACATGTATCATATGACCTCACTGATATGAGGAATTCTTAATCTCAGGAAGCAAACTAAGGGTTGCTTGGAGTGGTGGGGGTGTGGGAGGTAAGGGCTGGCTGAGTGATAGACATTGGGGAGGGTATGTGCTATGGTGAGCGCTGTGAATTGTGGAAGACTGTTGAATCACAGATCTGTACTTCTGAAACAAATAATGCAATATATATTAAGAAAAAAAAAAGATAGCAGGAGGGGAAGAATGAAGGGGAGTAAACAGAGGGGGAGACGAACCATGAGAGATGATGGACTCTGAAAAAGAAACTGAGGGTTCTAGAGGAGAGGGACGTAGGGGGATGGGTTAGCCTGGTGATGGGTATTAAAGAGGGCACGTTCTGCGTGGAACACTGGGTGTTATGCACAAACAATGAATCATGGAACACTACATCAAAAACTAATGATGTAATGTATGGTGATTAACATAACAATAAAAAATTTTTTAAAAAGGAGGTCTTATTTAGTCATGTTGCTGAATTCTCTCCTTTCTGAACTTTCTTATGTATACTTTTTTTCCCCTCTGTTTTCTTGGAAGAGATTCCCAGAAAGCAGATTTCTGAAATAAAGAATATAGATTTAAAAGTGTATATTAAACAATCTTCTAGAAAATTTATTCCAATTTACATTCCTGCCAGCATTGTGTAGAGTACATAGTTATGAAGATTGAGGATAATTAAGTAAAATATTTCTAATTTAATGGGTCAAATTGTGATTTCATTGTTTTAATATTATTTATAAAGATAAACTTTGTATTTATTGATTATATGTCTTGTAATTGTCTTCTGTCATTTGATCAGTTCCCTACATTTTTCATCACTTTTATGTGCTCTGTATATACATAAAAGTTGCATTTCAGACGTTTTCCCAGTTTAATTTTTAATTTGCTTCACGTGGGGAAGATTGTAAGATGAGTCAAGTCTATCAGTTTTTTTCATTTATGGTTGCTTTTATAGAAACTTTGATGATGGGCACTTGTGTGGTTCAGTCAGTTAAGCGTCTGCCTTTGGCTCAGGTCATGATCCCAGCCTGGACCCTGGGATCAAGCCTGCTTCTACCTCTCCCCTCTTCTATGCTCTCTCACTCTCTCTCTCAAATAAATAAAGTCTTTAAAAAAATAAAGAAACAAACAAACAAAAACTTTAATGATACTTCCTCATTAGAGAATGATAATTTTCTCTGAATAATTTTGTGGTTTCACCTTTCACATTTAATTATTTTATACATCAAATATTTTGTTGCTCATGATCCTCAGCAAAGTTCTGATTCCCTCAAACCTGCACCCAAAGCTTCACCAGTTGCCATAGCAGCATTTATTGAACGCTCTTTGTTTTCCTTTTGATTTTTGATACCTTATTTCTAAGTTGTTAAGTTTCATTAATTGTATCAATTATTTTATCAATACATGTAATTTTAATTAGTGTGTAGCTTTAGCTTAAGTTTTCCACAGTTTGATTGTTAGTTCCTTATTGTGGTTTTCTTTGTATTTATTCAGCTTGGTATTCATTATGTTTTTACATTCTTTTTGATCAAATTGGAAAACTTTTCAGCTAGTATTTCTTTGCTTATTTAGGCTTCCTATTCTCTTCTCTCCTGCAACTCCAATTACATATGTGCTTGATAATTTGATACAAGTTATTGTGCTCTGTAGATTTTTTAAAGCTTTTTTTTCTTCGTGCTTCAGTTTGGGTGATTTCTATTAACTTATCCTTTCATTTATATATTCCTTCTTCTCTTCCATTCAGCTTTTAATACCAGATGTAGCAATTTTTAGATCTAAGATTTGCATTTGGTTCAGTTTTACACTTTAACATAACTTACTCTAAACTCCCTATCTTTCTATACACTACATCCATTTTTTTTCCTTTGGCTTTTTTAACATACTATTATAACTGTTTTATTTATTTTGATTTTTTAATTTAAATTAAATTAGCCAACATATAGTTCATCATTAGTTTCAGATGTAGAGTTCAGTTATTCATCAGTTGCATATAACACCCAGTGCTCATCACATCACGTGCCCTCTCTAATGCCCGTCACCCAGTTGCCCCATTCCCCTACCACCTCCCCTCCAGCAACCCTCAGTTTGTTTCCTATAGTTAAGAGTCTTTCATGGTTTGTCTCCCTCTCTGATTTCTCCCCATTCAGTTTTCCCTCCCTTCCTCTATGATCCTCTGCACTGTTTCTTATATTCAACAGATGAGTGAAACCATATGATAACTGTCTCTGATTGACTTATTTTAGTCAGCATAACACCTTCCACGTCAATGTAAATTCCATCCATATCATTGTAAATGGTAAGATTTCATTCTTTTTGATGGCTGAGTAATAGTCCATTGTGTCTATATACACCACATATTCTTTATCCATTCATCCATTGATGGACATCTCAGCTCTTTCCATAGTTTGGCTATTGTGGACATTGTTGCTATGAGCATTGGAGTGCAGGACCCCTTCAGATTACTACATTTGTATCTGTGGGGTAAATACCTAGTAGTGCAATTGCTGGGTCATAACATAGCTCTATTTTTAACTTTTTTAGAACCTCCGTACTGTTTTCCAGAGTGGCTGTACCAGCTTGCATTCCCACCAAAGTGTAAATGGTTCCCCTTTCCCCGCATCCTCATCAACATCTTTCATTTCCTGATTTGTTAATTTTAGCCATTCTGGCTGGTGTGTCATATCTCATTGTGGTTTTGATTTGTATTTCCCTGATGCCAAGTGATGTGGAGTATTTTTTCATGTGTCTGTTAGCCATTTGTATGTCTCCTTTGCAGAAATGTCTGTTCATGTCTTCTGCCCATTTCTTGACTGGATTATTTGTTTTTTGGGTGTTGAGTTTGGTAAGTTCTTTATAGATCTTGGATACTAGCCCTTTATCTGTAATGTCATTTGCAAATATCTTCTCCCATTCCATAGGTTGCCTTTTTAGTTTTGTTGACTGTTTCCTTTACTGTACAGAAGCTCTTTATCTTGATGAAGTCCCAATAGTTCGTTTTTGCTTTTGTTTCTCTTGCCTTTGGAGACGTGTCTAGCCAGAAGTTGCTGCATCTAAGATTGAAGAGGTTGCTGCCTGTGTTCTCCTTTAGGATTTTGATGCATTCCCGTATTGCATTTAGGTCTTTCATCCGTTTTGAGTTTATCTTTGTATGGTGTGAGAAGAAGGTCCAGTTTCATTCTTCTACATGTGGCTGTCCAATGTTCCCAGCATCATTTACTCTTTGAAGAGACTGTCCTTTTTCCATTGGATATTCTTTTCTGCTTTGTGGAAGATTAGTTGACCATAGAATTGAGGGCCCATTTCTGGGTTTTCTATTCTGTTCCATTGATCTATGTGTCTGTTTTGGTGCCAGTACCATACTGTCTTGATGATTACAGCTTTGTAATAGAGCTTGAAGTCCGGCATTGTGATGCCACCAGCTTTGCTTTTCTTTTTCAACATTCCTCTGGCTCTTTGGGGTCTTTTCTGATTCCATACAAATTTTAGGATTATTTGTTCCAGCTCTGTAGAAAACGTTAATGGTAGTTTGATAGGGATTGTATTGAGTGTGTAGATTGCTCTGGGTAGCATAGACATTTTAACAATATTTATTCTTCCAATCCATGAGCATGGGATGTTTTTCCATTTCTTTGTGTCTTCCTCAATTTCTTTCATAAGTCTTCTTTAGTTTTTAGAGTACAGAGCCTTTAGTTCTTTGGTTAGGTTTGTTCCTAGGTATCTTACGCTTTTTGGTGCAATTGTAAATGGGCTCAACTTCTTAATTTCTCTTTGTTCTGTCTCATTATTAGTGTATAGAAATGCAACTGATTTTTGTGCATTGATTTTATATCCTGCCATGCTGCTGAATTCCTGTATGAGTTCTAGCAATTTGGGGGTGTAGTCTCTTTGGTTTTCCACATAAAATATCATGTCATCTGTGAAGAGTTTGACTTTTTCATTGCCAATTTGAATGCCTTTTTTCTCTTTTTGTTGTGTGATTGCTGAGGCTAGGACTTCTAGTACTATGTTGAACAACAGTGGTGAGCGTGTGCATCCCTCTCATGTTCCTGACCTTGAGAATGATATTCGCTGTGGGCTTTTCGTAGATGGCTTTTGTGATATTAAGGTATGTTCCCTTTATCCCACCACTGTGGAGCTGTTTTCAAGTCCTTGAATGTTGGTTCTAACATCTGGTTTGTATGTGGGCCTGTGACTGATTTTTTTCTCTTGACTATGGATTACCTACTTTGAAAATCCAGTAATTTGGGGTTATATACTAGAACATTATGTAAGATACACAGAATCTGGATTTTGTTATCCTCTTATGAAGAATGTTCTAGCAGGCAGTTATCACTACTGGTTTTAGGCTTTGGCAGGGTAGATCTGTTTTGTCATTTCCCTTAGACATGGAGTGATTTCCTAATTCTCCCGGGTGTTTTTTCCTAAAGTATGGCTCTTAGAAGTTTCAGCTGAAAATCCAACCCAAGGTGTTTACCAAACCTTCTCCTTTGACAGATTGACACTCTTCATTCTTTTCTGCAGTGAGTAGCTGTTGAAGCTCTGCTTACCTCTTTCAGCCTTCTGACATTTGTTTCTCCCCTGGCCTCTTTGAATCTTGCCCCACACATGCACGTTCAGGGATTTGAGGGAGTTTATTTACAGATTTTTTTGGGCTCCCTACTCCTAGGATTTTGCCCCATTCCATTTTCAGCTACTTTGGTGTCCCAATCCTCATCCTCATATTCCTCAGGCCAATAATACAGAGATTTTCTGCTTCAGCTCTGTCACATTGACTGGAGAGTAACCTCATGGGAAAAACTGTGTGTATATTTATATATGAATTTCACTGTGGTTCTTTTCTTTCAAGGGCTGAATCCTTTGATTTTTCTTTGGTCCTCTAATTTCTATATATATCAGCCAGAGGTTGCGACCAGGGTTGGAGTAGAGTTTTAATTATCTGTGTACTTGTTCGGTGTAAATGAATCGTACATGAATGGAAGCCTAATAATCATATAATCATTCTTTTCTTCTTCTCCTCCCATCTCTCCGACTCTTTCATCTTCATCTCCTTGGCTAGACTTTTTATCCTTTAAATGAGGGTCTCCTGAGGGACTTCATCCTTTTTTGTCTCTTCAAAGTCTATAAGCTCTCCCTGGGTGAACCATTAGTATTAATAAGCAGTACATTATCTACCAATTAATATGCATGGGACTCCAAAATCCATGAATCCAGCTCAGATCTTTCTCCTGTGCTCCATATCCTTCTGAAATTCCGTATTTTCTCCCTCCTCTCACACATTCTTCTGTTTTTATGAATGCCACTAATAATCATCCTACCTGGAAACTGGAGAATCATCTGAAACTCTCTTTTGTCCTTTATTCCGCACATCTATTTGTGTCCTAAGTTCCTGAATGAATACCTCTTTTATATCTAAGTGTATGTTTCTTTATCTTCATCCCTAGTGCTTAGTTTATTGCTTATCCTCACTATTTCTATTATCTCTTAAATTTTCTCCAGATTGCAGTGTCTTACTCTTCATATGTACCCTCAACATTACTGATACAGCACTCTTTCTAAAATTTAAGTGAAGAATTACTGCTCCTCAGCTTAAAGCTTTGATGTGACTCTGATTGGTTAGTTTACCTCTCACAGGAAGGTGTACAGAGTCCATTATATAGACCTTACTGCTTCTAGCCTCATTTCTTGCTACAATTTTTTGTCTTTTTATTCTGTTCTCCACATTTGTACTCTACTCTCACTAATATAAATGTTTATTATTCTGCAATAAACCACTGTCTTTCTTCACTCTCTCCCTGCACTTCTGTTTATATGTCCTTCTCTACATATAGATATAAGCATAGGTACCCCCTCAACTCCTGAGGCTTTGCCCAAGCATCTGGGAATTGTTTCTTGGCCACTCTACCCTCAGACAGAATTGACTACTTCCTCTTTTGTGCTGTCACTGTACTCTATATATACTATACTTTCATATCACCTGTTAAATTGTCTGTACTTACTTATTTACTGGCTTGAAGGTCACCCTTAATTTTTACTCCTCTTGGTATTCTAAGCACGTAACAGAATGTAATAATGGGATGTTGGAAAGTAGTTGACACATAGTTGAGGGGGGAACAAATGAATGTATGAGTATGTTTGGGTATTATTGGGATAATTTGTATGTGGCCTCATGGTGTTAAGTGTTATGATTGTATTGTGGTTATGTAAGAGACTATACTTATTTGTAGGAAATACGAAAATATTGAGGTAAACATGTTGGCAACTTGTTTTCAAATGGTTGATAGCAAAAACAATTGTACTCTGCACTGTTCTTTTTATTTTTTTAATTTATATTTTTTAAATTTCTTATTGTTATGTTAATCACCATACATCATAGTTTTTGATGTAGTGCTCCATGATTCATTGTTTGTGCCTAACACCCAGTGCTCCATGCAGAACGTGCCCTCTTTAATACCCATCACCAGGCTAACCCATCCCCCCACCCCCCTCCCCTCTAGAACCCTCAGTTTGTTTTTCAGAGTCCATCGTCTCTCATGGTGTGTCTCCCCCTCCGTTTACTCCCCTTCATTCTTCCCCTCCTGCTATCCCTTCTTTTTTTTTCTTAACATATATTGCATTATTTGTTTCAGAAGTACTGATCTGTGACTCAACAGTCTTGCACAATTCACAGCGCTCACTATAGCACATACCCTCCCCAATGTCTGTCACCCAGCCACCCCATCCCTCCCACCCCCCACCACTCCAGCAACCCTCAGTTTGTTTCCTGAGGTTAAAAATTCCTCATATCAGCGAGGTCATATGATACATGTCTTTCTCTGATTGACTTATTTCACTCAGCATAACACCCTCCAGTTCCTTCCACGTCGCTGCAAATGGCAAGATCTCATTCCTTTTGATGGCTGCATGATATTCCATTTTGTATATATACCACATCTTTTTTATCCATTCATCTGTTCATGGACATCTTGGCTCTTTCCGCAGTTTGGCTATTGTGGACATTGCTGCTATGAACATTGGGGTGCACATACCCCTTCGGATCCCTACATTTGTATCTTTGTGGTAAATACCCAGTAGTGCAATTGCTGGATCATAGGGTAGCTCTATTTTCAACTGTTTGAGGAACCTCCATACTGTTTTCCAGAGTAGTTGCACCAACTTGCATTCGCACCAACAGTGTAGGAGGGTTCCCCTTTCTCCACATCCCCGCCAACATCTGTCGTTTCCTGACTTGTTAATTCTAGCCATTCTGACTGGTGTGCGGTGGTATCTCATTGAGGTTGTGATTTGGATTTTCCTGATGCCGAGCGATGTTGAGCACTTTTTCATGTGTCTGTTGGCCATTTGGATGTCTTCTTTGGAAAAATGTCTGTTCATGTCTTCTGCCCATTTCTTCATTGGATTATTTGTTCTTTGGGTGTTGAATTTGATAAGTTCTTTATAGATTTTGGATACTAGCCCTTTATCTGATATGTCATTTGCAAATATTTTCTCCCATTCTGTCGGTTGTCTTTTGGTTTTGTGGACTATTTCTTTTGCTGTGCAAAAGCTTTTTATCTTGATGAAATCCCAATAGTTCATTTTTGCCCTTGCTTCCCTTGCCTTTGGCGATGTTTCTAGGAAGAAGTTGCTGTGGCTGAGGTGGAAGAGGTTGCTACCTGTGTTCTCCTTTAGGATTTTGATGGTCTCCTGTCTCACATTTAGGTCTTTCAACCATTTGGAGTCTATTTTTGTGTGTGGTGTAAGGAAATGGTCCAGTTTCATTCTTCTGCATGTGGCTGTCCAATTTTCCCAACACCATTTGTTGAAGAGACTGTATTTATTCCATTGGACATTCTTTCCTGCTTTGCAAAGATGAGTTGACCATAGAGTTTGAGGGTCCATTTCTGGGCTCTCGATTCTGTTCCATTGATCTATGTGTCTGTTTTTGTGCCAGTACCATACTGTCTTGATGATGACAGCTTTGTAATAGAGCTGGAAGTCCGGAATTCTGATGCCGCCAGCTTTGCTTTTCTTTTGCAATATTCCTCTGGCTATAAGGGGTCTCTTCCGGTTCCATTCAAATTTTAGGATTATTTGTTCCATTTCTTTGAAAAAAGTGGATGGTATTTTGATGGGGATTGCATTGAATGTGTAGATTGCTCTAGGTAGCATTGACATCTTCACAATATTTGTTCTTCCAATTCATGAGCATGGAATGTTTTTCCATTTCTTTGTGTCTTCTTCAATTTCTTTCATGGGTATTTTATAGTTTTCTGAGTACAGATCCTTTGCCTCTTTGGTTAGATTTATTCCTAGGTATCTTATGGTTTTGGGTGCAATTGTAAATGGGATCGACTCCTTGATTTGTCTCTCTTCTGTCTTGTTGGTGTATAGGAATGCCACTGATTTCTGTGCATTGATTTTATATCCTGCTACTTTATTGAATTCCTGTATGAGTTCTAGCAGTTTTGGGGTGGAGTCTTTGGGTTTTCCACATAAAGTATCATATCATTTGCAAAGAGTGAGAGTTTAACCTCTTCTTTGCCAATTTGGGTGCCTTTGATTTCTTTTTGTTGTCTGATTGCTGTGCCTAGGACTTCTAATACTATTTTGAATAGCAGTGGTGAGAGTGGACATCCCTGCCCCGTTCCTGACCTTAGGGGAAAAGCTCTCAGCATTTCCCCATTGAGAATGATATTCGCTGTAGGTTTTTCATAGATGGCTTTTATGATATTGAGGTATATACCCTCTATCCCTATACTCTGAAGAGTTTTGATCAAGAAAGGATGCTGTACTTTGTCAAATGCTTTTTCTGCATCTATTGAGAGGATCATATGACTCTTGTTCTTTCTTTTGTTAATGTATTGTATCACGTTGATTGATTTGCAGATGTTGAACCAGCCTTGCAGCCCAGGGATAAATCCCAGTTGATCATGGTGAATAATGCTTTTAATGTACTGTTGGATCCTATTGGCTACTATTTTGGTTAGAATGTTTGCATCCATGTTCATCAAGGATATTGGTCTGTAATTCTCCTTTTTGATGGGGTCTTTGTCTGGTTTGGGGATCAAGGTAATGGTGGCCTTATAAAATGAGTTTGGAAGTTTTCCTTCCATTTCTATTTTTTGGAACAGTTTCAGGAGAATACGTATTAATTCTTCTTTAAATGTTTGGTAGAATTCCCCTGGGAAGCCATCTGGCCCCGGGTTTTTGTTTGTTGGGAGATTTTTGATGACTGCTTCAATTTCCTTAGTGGTTATAGGTCTGTTCAGGTTTTCTGTTTCTTCCTGGTTCAGTTTTGGTAGTTGATATATCTCTAGGAATGCACCCATTTCTTCCAGGTTATCTAATTTGCTGGTATAGAGTTGCTCATAATATATTCTTATAATTGTTTGTGTTTCTTTGGTGTTGGTTGTGATCTCTCCTCTTTCATTCATGATTTTGTTGATTTGGGTCATTTCTCTTTTCTTTTTGATAAGTCTGGCCAGCGGTTTATCAATCTTGTTAATTCTTTCAAAGAACCAGCTCCTAGTTTCGTTGATCTGTTCTACTGTTCCTTTGGTTTCTATGTCATTGATTTCTGCTCTGATCTTTATTATTTCTCTTCTCCTGCTGGGATTAGGCTTTATTTGCTGTTTTTTCTCTAGCTCCTTTAGGTATAGGGTTAGGTTGTGTATTTGAGACCTTTCTTGTTTCTTGAGAAAGGCTTGGATTGCTATATACTTTCCTCTCAGGACTGCCTTTGCTGTATCCCAAAGATTTTGAACAGTTGTGTTTTCATTTTCATTGGTTTCCATGAATTTGTTTAATTCTTCTTTAATTTCCTGGTTGACCCACTCATTCTTTAGTAGGATGCTCTTTAGCCTCCATGTATTTAAGTTCTTTCCGACTTTCCTCTTGTGATTGAGTTCTAGTTTCAAAGCACTGTGGTCTGAAAATATGCAGGGAATGATCCCAATCTTTTGGTATCAGTTGAGACCTGATTTGTGACCTAGGATGTGATCTATTCTGGAGAATGTTCCATGGGCACTAGAGAAGAATGTGTATTCCGTTGCTTTGGGATGGAATGTTCTGAATATGTCTGTGAAGTCCATTTGGTCCAGTGTTTCATTTAAAGTCTTTATTTCTTTGTTGATCTTTTGCTTAGATGATCTGTCCATTTCAGTCAGGGAGGTGTTAAAGTCCCCCACTATTATTGTCTTGTTGTCAATGTGTTTCTTTGCTTTTGTTATTAATTGCCTTATAAAAGTGGCTGCTCCCATGTTAGGGGCATCGATATTTACAATTGTTAGATCTTCTTGGTGGATACACCCTTTAAGTAAGATACAGTGTCCTTTTCATCTCTTATTGCAGTCTTTGTTTTAAAATCTAATTTGTCTGATATATGAATTGCCACCCCAGCTTTCTTTTGGTGTCCATTAGCATGGTAAATGGTTTTCCACCCCCTCACTTTCAATTTGGGGGTGTCTTTGGGTCTAAAATGAGTCTCTTGCTGACAGCATATTGATGGGTCTTGTTTTTTAATCCAATCTGATAGCCTGTGTCTTTTGATTGGGGCATTGAGCCCATTTACATTCAGAGCAACTATTGAAAGATAGGAATTTAGTGCCATTGTATTGCCTGTAAGGTGACCGTTACTGTATATTGTTTGTGTTCCTTTCTGATCTATGCTGCTTTTAGGCTCTCTCTTTATTTAGAGGACCCTTTTCAATATATCTTTTAGGGTTGGTTTTGTGTTTGCAAATTCCTTTAGTTTTTGCTTGTCTTGGAAGCTTTTTACCTCTCCTTCTATTTTCAATGACAGTCTTGCTGGTTATAGTATTCTTGGCTGCATATTTTTCTCATTTAGTGCTCTGAGGATATCATGCCAGTCCTTTCTAGCCTGCCAGGTCTGTGTGGATAGGTCTGTTGCCAGTCTAATGTTTCTGCTATTGTAGGTTACATATCTCTTCTCCCGAGCTGCTTTCAGGATTTTCTCTTTGTCTCTGAGACTCGCAAGTTTTACTATTAGATGTCGGGGTGTTGACCTATTTTTATTGATTTTGAGAGGGGTTCTCTGTGCCTCTTGGATTTTGATGCCTGTTTCCTTCCCCACATTAGGGAAGTTCTCTGCTATTATTTGCTCCAATATACCTTCTGCCCCCCTCTTTCTTTCTTCTTCTTCCGGGATCCCAATTATTCTAATGTTGTTTCGTCTTATCGTATCACTTATCTCTCATATTCTGCCCTCGTGATCTTGTAGTTGTTTCTCTCTCTTTTTCTCAGCCTCTTTATTTTCCATCATTTGGTCTTCTATATCGCTGATTTTCTCTTCTTCCTCATTTATCCTAGCAGTTAGTGCCCCCATTTTTATTGCACCTCATTAATAGCCTTTTTGATTTCAACTTGGTTAGATTTTAGTTCTTTTATTTCTCCAGAAAGGGTTTTTGTAATAACTTCCACGCTTTTTTCAAGCCCAGCTAGTATCTTTAAACTCATGATTCTGAACTTTAGGTCCGCCATCATACTAATGTCAGTATTCAGTAGGTCCCTGGAAGACAGTACTACCTCTTGTTCTTTTTGCTGAGGTGATTTGTCCTCTTGTCATTTTGTCCAGAGGAGAACAGAGAAATGAGAGAACAAAATGCTAACAGGTTAACAACGTCCCCAGCAAATATACTCAATACAAATCAGAAAAGACCTGAAACCAGGGGAAAAGAAAGGGAAAGAAAGAAAAAAGAAAGAGAAAAAAAAGAGAAAAAGATAAAAACAAACAAAAACAGAATAAAACAAAACCAAAAAAACAGAAGATGATCAAATATGATCAGGCTGGTGCATAGATCAGTGCCACACACTAGATTTTGGGTGTATTTTTGTCTGTTAGAAGAAAGTGCCTCCTAAAATTTTAAAGGAAGAAAGACTTATATATGTACAAAATAAGGGTTGATACAATGAAGGGATGGAAGATGATTGTAAAGATGAAGCTTATAAAACGTTTTATAAACGGAATTGATAAGAAGTTGTTTGAAAGAAGAAAGAAGAAGATTTAAAAAAAAGAAAAAAATTGGCGAGACTGTGATCAGGCAGGAGACTAGAACAAAGCCCTACACTAGTGATTTAGGGTATATTTTGATCTGTTAGAAGAAACTGTATCTCAAAATTTTAAAGAGAGAACAACTTATATATATATGCCAAAAATAAGGGTAAGTACTATGAAGGGATAAAATATGACTCTAAAAATGAAAAATAACAAATTTTTTTTAAAAAAGGGTTTGATAAGATATTGGTTGAAAAAGGGAAAAAGAAAAATTCAAAAAAAACACCGAAAAACAGTTAGAAAATTAACTTTGAAAAACTAATGAATCATGGTAAAAAAGCCATGAATTCTATGTGCAGTATTCCCTTAGCGCTGGAGTTCTCCCATTCTCCTTGATCGGTAAACTTGGTCTTGGCTTGCTGGCTGTTAGTGCTGATCTTCTGGGGGAGTGGCCTGTTGCCGTGGTTCCCAAATGTCTTTGCCTGAGGCAGAATTGTCCAGCCCTTGTCGGTCTGGTCTAAGCAAGCTGCTTGGGTTTGCTCTGAGGAGCTTTTGTTCCTTGAAGCTCTCAGTACAGCTTTGGAGGACCATGGTGAAAATGGTGGCCTCCCACTCTCTGCCCAGAGGAGCTGAGAACCCGGGGCCCCGCTCCTCAGTGTGCCCCCAGAGAAAAGCAGTCAATCACTCCCGTCTCCCCAGTCTCCAGCTGCACTCCGTGCTCACCCGGCCTGTGACCAAGCGTTTCTATCTCTGGCATCCGACCCTGTGTGGAGTCTCCAAACCCAGCAGATCCCTGCGGTGCACTCCCGCACCACTCCTCCTGCGGGAGGAAGGGGACTCTCCCCAGCTCTGCCACTTGATGGGTCCCTGCTGGAGGGGAAGTGGCCCAACTGGGCCGCGGATCACAGTTTTTGGCCACCCCGAGCTGCGAGCCCGCACCTCGGCTCCGTCTCTTCAGCCGGCTTCCCTGCTCCGATACCTGGGAGCTCTGTTGCACTCAGGCACCCCTGGTCTTTCTGTGACCCCGAGGGTCCTGAGTCCACAGTGTCCCACGAGGTTCCCACCCCCCGCTTAGCTACTGGAGCGACGTCCCTCAGTGGAACCGACTTCTAAAATTTCTGATTTTGTGCTCCATGTCTCCATCACTTGCCAAAAGCGGCGGACGGAGGCCCCCTCTCCCACCGTCTATCCTCCCGAATATCGCCTCGGATTCACTTCTCCGCACCTCCTACCTTCCAGTAAGTGTTCGCTTCTCTGTTCAAAGAGTTGTTGCTACGCTCTTCTTCGATCTCCTGTTGAGTTCTTAGGTGTTTAGAACGGTTTGATCCCTATTCCGCTGAATTCCTGAGACCAGATGAAATCCAAGTCTCCTACTCCTCCGCCATCTTGCTCCACCCCCCCTGCACTGTTCTTTAAGTTTATGATTATTTCAGATTAAAACTTAGAAATTAATGTATGGTCCTTAAAACTTAAAAATAAGTAAAGAAGATATTATTGTCTCTAAAGTCAAGTCTAGCTGCATTAAAAAGTGTGAAAGTAGATTATATATTCCCTGTGTCCTTCCTCGCCTCTCCAGGATCTCAGACTGAGGCTTCCTCTACTTCCTTGCTGAACAAAGTCTCTAATCAGATCTGGTAAATTCAGTCACACTGAGATGGAATTTACTACTCAGAAGTAATACATTATTCACTTCCTAGGTTTTTCATTTCCTTTTTCTTTTTTAACAGAATGCGTTACTTAAAAACAGTTCCAGTTTTGGACTTTTAGGTCCCAGGAGGGTGACTGAGGAAAGAGAAACTGACAGAAGAAGGGACTTCTTAGTTACCTCCAATTATTTATTCATCCAGAAATATTTGAGTACCTACTATGTGCCAGGTGCTATTCTAGGTACTAGGGATATACCAGTAAACAAAACAAGTGGGGTGTGTGTGTGTGTGTGTGTGTGTGTGTGTGTGTGTGTGTGTGTGTGTGTGTGTGTTAGAGAATTTCCTCACAGAGCATCAAGCTTACATTCTACTTAGAGACAGACAATAAACAAAAAAAATAGAATGCATACTATTTCCTATAGTATGGAGAAATACGAAGGAAGGAAAGGGGCTGGAGTTATGGGCATATAGATAGGATTCTATTTTAAATTGGAGTCATCAGCAAAGCTGGTCTCACTGAGACAGTGATTTTTAAGAAAAGACTTGAAGGAATAAAAGAGTAAACCATGCGACTTTCCTGGTGAAGAACATCATAAGAGGAGCAAACAACCAATGGGAGAGGAGCTTGCTGGAAGTAATCCAGGAACCCAGAGGAATGAGCAAGATGGGGGATAAGATCAGAGAGAAGGGGCCTGGGACAGATCTTGTAGACCTTTATAATGACTTTAAGCTTTGCTCTGTGTGAGACTGTAAGTTTTTGAAGAGTTTGAGCAGAATGGTGACATGATTAGACTTTTAAAAGGATCATTGTGACTGTTCTGTTAAGAATAGTCTAAAGCGAGAAAAAGGTAGAAGTTGCAATATGGACCCAAGATGATGGTGACTTGGACCAGGAGGGTAGTGGTGGGCATGCTGAGAAATAGCTAGGTGTTGTTTACCAGGTTGCTTACTCTTTGCTTCTCTTTTTATCTTGAGTGGATGAAGATTAAAACTGATGCAGTCCTAGGGAAAGGGTATGGCAGAATCCTTAGTCCTAGGAGATGGAAATAGAATGGAATAGAATTCTGTTCGCTCTATTCTGGTTTCATCTCCATCTCCTTATGAGACAAGTGGAAGATGACCACACTCCTTCTCTATCAGTTTAGTGTATGACAACAATTAGAGAAGGCATTTATGCCGATCCAGAGATCACATGCATATTCACAGATTAAAACAGGTGAAGAATTTCTGTTGCTAGTTTGTAGTAAAAATTCAAGAAACTTTTTTTTTTAGGGTGATCAACTTAATTATTTAATAAGCATTTCATTGATCTTAGCAAATATAAAAATAATAAAAATACATTTTCAGAAGAGTATTAAATATTTTAAGTGCATTTTTAAAATAAGAAAATTAAAAGTATTCCAAGTATAAGAATTTATAGTAGTATGTAAAAATGCTGTGTGATAGTAATTTACTTAATTTGAAATGATTTGTATGTGATAACTTACAATACCTGTTAAGTGACTTAGCAATGGAAAATAATTCTGTTGTAAATCATCATGTTTCTAATGAAGAATCATTTTTCTAACAGAAGAACAGAACAAACCCACTTATCTTAATGTCATATACAGTGAGAGTGACCAACGCTGTCCTGCTTTGCCCAGAACTCTCCAGGATTAGTACCAAAAGAGCAGAGTCCTGAGAAATCCCTCATTCCTGGCCTGAAGTAGTAGATAACTACAAAAAAATTTGCCCCATTATTGCATGATAGCTCTTAAAAACAAACTGTAACTAAGGGTCTACATATTCAGACCCTTTTTAAATGGATGATGTATTGAATTAGAAAAGTTCAGAAGTGCAATTAACGTGCTTCCACCAACCTCCAAAGAGGGTCAGTTAGCTTCAATTTTAAAGCTAAAAATTAGTCAATTTTTAAAATCAGCTTTGTTTGCTTTATAAGTTACCCTTTCACTGGAACTGGTTTACAGGTAAGGATGTTAAGTAGAGGCCCATTTGCCAGAACAACAAATGTGATTGAAAGCTCAACTGTAGAGGTTAGGAAAAGGTGCAGAACTGAAATGTAAGTAAGAACTTAAAATTATGACTTACACAAATCTTTCTTGAAGGATGAGGATGAAAATGATAGGAAAATAAGGAAAAACTATCTCACAAGGTCTTCCTAACCATCCTTCTATCAAGTATCTATAGCTTCATCATTTTGGAACACGTTCCATCATATTAAAACACATTTCAGAATGGGCAGTTTAGAGTAAATATTAACTTGTTCATTTCAGCTATTCTTCTTCATAAATTCAAGCGCGTACTGAAGACTTGCCATGAATCTGATGTCATACTTATTCATTAGGGATTCAAAGATAAGTAGTACACAGTTGGGACCCTCAAGGAGCTCTCAGTTTAATGGGAGCATCAAGCAAATACATTTCAATCAGATATGATAAAGAGAGGAGATCAGATAGGGGCCCAGGGAAGACTATTTAGGAAAGACTTCCCTGAGGAAATGATGCCTGGAGCTATATAAAGACTAAGTAAAATTTGGCTAAGCCATGAAGGAAGGTTCCAGAGAAATGAAGAAATCCTATTTATCACTATAGGGTGAGAGAGCACAATTTGATCTGACTTCTAATGGGAAAGCAAAGCTCTTCCCATCTGCCTTCACTATTACTTCTCACAGGAAAGTCTGGATCTTGGTCAAGAAACTTTACTCTTCTAGGAAGAGGAGTTGTAGTCAAGATTGAGGGTACTTAAGGAAGCAGTTCCTTTCCAAAGTGGTATCTCTCACACCCATCTGCAATCTTGGTCTCTTGTTTCCCCCACCCCCTTTTCCATGGGTATTGGTGATAAGGATTGGGGCCACTCATTCCGATTGGAAAAGGCCCAGTGTTACTCTCTGCAGAAGGTTTTTGTCCTTTCCGGGGGTTACTTGCCTATCCTTGAGAAGCCTTGAGGCAGGCTGCTCTGGCGTTGAGTATAATAGAAATTCAAATAACAGCCATCACCAAAATTAAAATTTTAATAACTGCCAATGCTAATATTTCTTTTCAGGCAGGAATTGTGTTGTATGGTTTTCCTCTGAGGTAAATAGGTGAGGGTATGGGGGAATAAAGTTGGACTGTGACAAAGAACTAAAAGTATAGCTAAACTGTTAAGAAATGCCTAGCAATTTGAGAGTAGGAAGTAAAATGAAGAGAGAACTCAAGGTACCAGCAGAGGCTAGAATTGGGCAAAGAGACCAAGTCTCAAGTCTGGGTGGGTGAAGGGATTTTCAGAACAGTATCTCTAAAATTTAAGTCTAGGACTCCCGGGTGGCTCAGTCAGTTAAGCATCTGCCTTCCACTCAGGTCATGATACTGGGGTCCTGGGATCAGAGCCCAGCTGTTGTGCTCCCTGCTCAGCAGGGAGTCTGCTTCTCCCTCTGCCTCTGCCTCCCCCCTCCCCCCACTTGTGCTCTCATTATCTCTCTCTCTCACAAATAAATAAAATCTTTAAAAAAAATAAAATTTAAGTCTAGGATATTTGTGTTTCTGGGGTATAAGTCATCTTAATCTCAAAGCTTTAAGTAAAATCAAGTATGCCTTAAAGCTTTCTGGGGGTAGTGGTTTGGGTAGAAAAGGAAAGCTTAAGCCTGCAGCACATTGACCCTGCAGTGCCTGGAGGCAGTGGGCGGGACGTCTGGGCAGGTGAGAGGTGATCCTTGAAGCTGCCACCAGCACCAAAATGCTACACCAGGGAATTTATTCAAGTGCACACAGTAGTCCTTTGTTCTTAAATACATCAAAGGGGAGAAGGCCATCTGGTAAATGTGTTTTACTTTATTTTACTTCTTTTCTTATGATATATGACCTTGCATCCCACTGATGTGCTGAGTTCTAAGACTTAGGGAACGAGATGGAAGAGGGGCGACATGGAACAGGCCTTAAGTTTGGATGACTTTAGGTAACCACTGTTCAGTAGAAATATAATACAAGCTACACATGTAATTTAAAATTTTCAAATGAAATAAGATAGAATATTCTAGTAGCCACATTAAAATAACTAAAGAGAAAGAGATTACATTAATTTTAACTATTTTATTTAATGCGGTATATCCAAAATATTATAAGGTTATAATTAATATAAAAATTACTAATGGGAAATCTTATATTCTTGTTCATTTTTACTAAGTTTTTGAAATCTGGCATTCATTTTCCACTTAGAGCATGTCTGAATTTGAACTAGCCACATATCAGGTAGGCTAGTGGCTACCATATTAGATAATGCAGCCCTAGCCATTCCAGCAGGCCTTTCTTAGAAATATAGAGCCTTCTGCCATAGTCTAGCTGAGATCACTGGAGTGCTGCACTGGGGTTTATGGTCAAAACAATAAAGTTTTTATATTGCGTAGTTTTGATTCCTTTGTGCATATTTCTCAGGTAATTTAGAGATAATTAGCCAGTCTTGGGTAGATGTCAGATTCCTAGAGCCTTTGGCCAGAAAACCACCAATATAGTATAGTATCTTCCCAGAGTCCCAACTTCATGTCCCACTGGAGCATGCATTGAGAGGTGGGCATGGGCCAGATTAGAAAAGGCTTTAGAAATTATGTTAAGTAGTTGAGGGGATGAGGAGGAGTCAATGAGTTTTCAGTGGGACAATGATGTGATTACATTTGCATTTTAGAAAAATTAATATTATGGTAGTGTGGATGACCCATTGTAGGGCAGCTTGATGAGAAGCAAAGAGAAGGTCCTATAAAATGTGGATAAGCAGTGATGAAAGGCTAAATTAAGATAGTGGCAGGATTAGGTAGAGAGGAGAGGACCAGTTAAAAAGACATTAAGGAGGGGTATAGAACCCACCTACAGTGCTTGGTGATCGACTAAGGGTGGTATAAGAAATATCAAGGAGGACTTTCAGCTTTTTATTTTGTCTTAGGCAACTTGGGTAATAGTAAGTAAATGCCATTAATTGAACTGGAGAGTACAGGAGAAAAAACCAATTTGAGAGGAAACTGTTGAATTTCATTTTGGGACAATATTGACTTTAGAATGGAGAGAGTAATGTTTAAAAAGTACCCAATATAGCAGCTTTAGAAGCCCTGATGAAGATGATCAGAGTAATTTCAATGGAATAGTGGAGACAGAAGCCAGGCATAAATGTGTTAAGGAATGAATAAAAGATTTTGATAAGTTTGGTATATTCAATTCATTCATGTAACAAATAGTAGTTATTTTTTAAGGTGCATTGGAATGTACATTGTGAATACACTCATGAATAATTCAGTGTCTGCTCTCAAGCAGTTTTCTGTGGGAGGTGGGGGAAGTAACAAATAAACCAGACAGTTAGAAAGTGTGATGGGCTAAAATGGTCACCGTAAGCACTGTGAGACACACAGAAGCACTCTTGACCCCCAAGGGGTTAGGACTATTTCAGTGAACTTGTGTTGGAGGGGCCAAGAGAGTCATGAAAGTGGTGGACATAAGATTCAGTCATTTTAACATGATTTTCTTCTGTTAAAAGGTTGTTTGGAGTCCATCTTGTATCAGGTAGAATATATGTGGCAAACTTTTCCCTTTTCTAGCTGAGTCAAAGACTGAATGAAGGAAAATAATTTCAACCCCATGTTTGTAGTGCTATCAGGCTTCTTGCTCACGCAAGTTGCAATTCTTCAAAGACTGCCAACGGGGGGGAGGGGGCACAATAGACAAAGGGCAGTAGCTGAGGAAGGGACCTCCTCTTAACCCTGAGGAAGGTTGTCTTGGAATTGGTCTGTGAAAGCTATTTCTGTCCACAGGAGTGTTGCCCAGTACAGTAGCCACGTGTGGCTAGTTAAATTTAAATTCATTACAATTAAATAAAATTAAAATTTTAATTTCATAGTCACACTACCACATTTCAACTGCCCAATACCCACATGTGGCTAAAGCCTTCCATATTGGATAACATAGACTACAGAACATTTCTGTCCTCACAGGAAATTCCATTAGACGGTGCTGGTCTAGACAACTTGCTTTGTTTCTTTAAGTCTAAGGAATTTTTAAAACTCAAGGAATTTATGGTATTACCTAGTTTATCTTTTTAGCCCTCTAGGATTTTATGCTAGATCCTATGGTTATAAATTATATAATTATTTTTAGCTAGCTTAATTGAGTATTGTTTTCAGTCTACTCTGGCCTGCTATTTTTATTATAACTTTTATACTTATAGCTTTTAACCTCTTTTTTTTGTAATGTTTTTCATATCATTTTCCTTTCCATCTCCTGTAATTGACCCTCAAAGTTCTTATAAGTTGCTTTTGATCCTTCATATCTTTCTTTGCTGACTCACCGAAGTAAATGAAAAGACTCACAGAATAAAATTCCTTCTTGGGAACAGGAATATTACATGTGCTACCAGGCTTCCTCAGTTATTACAAGTATTTTTTCATCATACCATATTATCAGTCAAGTCCTTTTATAAGAAGATTGAAGTCTGTCAGTTTTACTATATTTAAAATCTTTATGTGAGCAAGCCATTTAAACATGTGACATTCGAAAGGGGAGAGGTTGTGATCCATAATACCCAATATTTCTTAAGCATTTGTTTTTTCCAAGCACTGTGCTATAATGTCATTTGACCCTCCCAACGGTCTCGTGAGATTATCGTGATTTATTCCAAATTACAGATGAGGAAACTGGGGTCCTCAGAGGGTGATGTCACACAGTTAAGTAACAGATTTGAATTCTAATTCCAAAGCCTATAATATTGGATAAGGAGGTTCCTCTGAGAGTAGGACCCACAAACATATCTCTGATTCAGTGATGGCAAGAAACTTTATGGTGTTGACTCTTGTTATATGTTTTTATGAATGTAGTGGCCATGGCTAGGTTTTTGAAATGTCTGTAAATCAATTTGGCCTATCTGCCAATAATCCTAATGAGTATCAAATCACAATGAATTTTGAGTTTTCATTATTTTTAGTTATTTTATACTGATTTTTAACAAAATTATTATCTGTGGCAAATGGCTGGCTCTTCTCCTGTGATATGATCGACATGATATGAGAGAAGTTTCTAGGCCAAACACATGACCCTTGAATCAGGAGGCTCCTGCCCTAAGGCCTTTACACAGGCTATCCTTTCGGTGTAGAATGCTCTTCCTCTGGGGAGCCACATAGCTAACTCTCTCACCTTCTTTAAGTATTTGTTCAGATGTAACCTTCTCAGTGAAATGTACCTGGTCATCCTACTTGAAACTATAACAGGACTCTCCCACCTAATTTACTCACTTCCCATTCCACTTCTAGGAATTGATTGTCGATGTTATTATTATGGGCAATAAGCACTAAGGTTCTTATCTAGATATCTCAGGGTACTGGTCAATATTCTTTAGGCTAATGCCTAGCCTACCTTTAGAATGAACTTCTTTCTTCTCAGTTGTGCTCCTACTTTCCAAAGCTCAAAATAAGGTGCTAAGCCAGTATCTGGCAACCTTGAAAACAATGAACCATCTCTTTATTTCTTCCAGTTTGACATGAATCCTATCACTTTTTCTCAACACAAAATAAATAACATCTTTGTATGTTGACATTGTCCTGGGGAAAGTTACAGACTTTTTACTTTCTTTTCAAATAAAATAATCCTAAGAAGCAAGCCATATCTAATACCTAGTGTTTTCTTTCCTAGTCAAAGGATCTTTAATGTTCTTAAGAAATTTAACTTGGACCTATTATCACTTTTGAGATGGCAAAAAATCAAATAAAAGCTTGGGGGCTTTCCAGCATATAAAAGGACCTATTATGGACCTGGAGGAGCCACTGCATGTTCTGCAGGCATGTTTTCAAACCAGGCTCCCCCCTTCTTCACCAGGTTCAGAGAACACCATAGAAAAGGAGCTGCTAAACTTTTTTAAAGGACTAATGATGGGGAACAGTGCTACAGTTTTTTCCTAGGGCATCTGCCCAATTTAATTCTATTCCCACATACAAGCTCCCTCTTCAGACCACTTGCTTTTAGCATATCCTTCTGAGTTTCATCTTTAAGAGTACTTTCTCACCCAACTCCTCCATGCTTGGTTTGTCTCACAGCTTTTAAAACCTAATGAGGACTAAGGTTCTCTTATCTCATAATTCACTTTTGAAATTCTCAGTAGATAAGTAGGACTGCTTGTACAGATCATCAAGAGATATGCTCATGCATACCAGAAAGTAGCTTACTGCTATGAACACCCGTGCACTCATACCACCAACCAGTATGTGTTACAAAGGGAATGAATGTGTAGCACTGGGTAACCTGGAGAAGCTGCTAACTAGAGACTAGTTAACAGAACTTTCTGTATATGGACATATTCTCTTTCAAAAAGATTTAGCCATGGGCGCCTGGGTGGCTCAGTTGGTTAAGCGACTGCCTTCGGCTCAGGTCATGATCCTGGAGTCCCGGGATCGAGTCCCACATGGGGCTCCCTGCTCAGCAGAGAGTCTGCTCCTCCCTCTGACCCTCTTCCCTCTTGTGCTCTCTATTTCTCATTCTCTCTCTCAAATAAATAAATAAAATCTTTAAAAGAAAAACCAAAAATATTTAGCCACTTTTATGAGACAACTCTATTGGCAAACAACGGAAATAATTTTCCTTCAGACCTCTCTCTGACCAGGATGGGTCTCTTGACCAGGGCTAAGCAGTCATCTAGATCTCTTTGGACCATCAAGAAGCTAAAGAGCAGGGAAATTTCTTCAGTACTCATTCTTGTCCTTCCTTTATTTAACATGTGACGTATTTAAAGATGAGTTGGTTTTAATTTCCTACTTGAGGAAGACAAAAAAAAGAACAAAAATGGGGAACAATTTACAGAAAATATGCCTATTTCTCATAATGTGTGCTTAACCTTATTAATCAAGGAAGTGCATATCAAAGCAGAATGATATAATTCTCTTAAGCCAGTGAGATTGACAAAACTTAAAAAGATAGATAAAATTCACTATTGGCAATCATATGATGGAAAAGGCACTCCAGGTTATGGTACTACGGGTTCTGTGTTTGTGTGTGAGTGTATATTAATGATATAGCTACACACACACACACACACACACATATCTTCTAGTGTCACGGAGAATATAAAGTCTTGTTTGTGAATAAAACTTCCAGAGATTCACTATGGTATACTAGGTATACTAGAAATAAGTTACACTTTAAGAGATCTTTGCCATTTTACCTCCATTTTTATTGGATTCAAATTTACTTTCTTTCATTCAACTAAAAGTGAGATGATAGACATTAGCTTGGTCCACATGGAATTGATAGTCTAATGAGGAATATGGTCATTAAGCAAATGATTCTATGAATACGTGCATATTATAACTATATTAAGTGCTATAATAGAGTGTAATCTTTGAGATAGAGCTTATAATGGTAGGCTTAGCTGACCTAAAGTGGAGGGATTCCTTAAAGATTCTCATTTATTCCAAAATCTGGAGGATAGAGAAAAGCCATGTGTGAAGGTCCTAAATCTGGGGAAAACTAGCACGTTCTAGGCATGCAGAGAAGTCCAGTTTGGCTCTATCTTAATTGCAAAGAGGAGGGTAGCCTACAAGGTGACTGAAGAGATAGTTCAGACCAGATTATGAAGGCCACGTTAACTAGTTTGTATTCATTCAAGAAGTGGGAAGTTCTATGGAAAAGTTTAAATGGGGGATTGATGTGATTGCATTTGTATTTTGAAAGATCACTGGCTACTGTGTGGACAGTTGGTTGAGGCAGAATAAAGTAATTCTGACTAGAGATGATGAGACCCTGTGCTTATAACCATCATTGGAGGGGACAGGTTTTGAAATATATTTTGGAAGGAGAGCTTGCAGAACTTGGTGGTTTGGATGTAAGCATAAGCAGCTAACTATAGATAAACAAATTTGTCATAGAAGGGACTGTTATATTTTAGAAGAGACCCAGAAACAGTGATTAAAACTCCAAAGCATGTTTAAATGTATTCACTATTTAAATGTTCTTCCTGAGTTATAGACTTAAATCTTAGGTACATATAATAGCTTTTATTCTCAAAAGTAGGAGACAGAAATAGAAGGAAAAAAGGCATTTGATCTTGGGTTTAACTTTGTTACTAAGGTACCTATCGGTTTTAGTAAATATGGAACCCTTTGGACTTCGATGGAAAAGTTTTTGAGTACGTCTGTTTTGTTTGCTCTTTTTTTTTAATTTTATTTTATTATGTTATGTTAATCACCATACATTACATCATTAGTTTTTGATGTAGTGTCCCATGATTCATTGTTTGCATATAACACCCAGTGCTCCATTCAATACGTGCCCTCTTTAATACCCATCACCAGGCTAACCCATCCCCCCACCCTCTCTCCTCTAGAACCCTCAGTTTGTTTCTCAGAGTCCATCGTCTCTCATGGTTCGCCTCCCCCCCAATTTCCCCCTTTCATTCTTCCCTTCCTACTATCTTCTTTTTTTTTTAAACATATAATGTATTATTTGTTTCAGAGGTACAGATCTGTGATTCATCAGTCTTACACACTTCAGAGTGCTCACCATAGCACATACCCTCCCCAGTGTCTATCACCCAGCCACCCCATGCCTCCCACCCCCCACCACTAAAGGAAGTAGCCTGGCAATAGGGGCTCTTCTTCAGCCCCATCATTGTTAATTTTAATTTTGAAGATTTTTTTGACTCAAGTTTTATAAAAACAAAAATGCTATATATTATCCTGCTGTAACCAGCAGATGTTGCTTTCTTGTTAGGTCTGCATTGGGGATTCAGAAGTGGGTGGAATTAGTTGATTAGGATCCAAAAACAGATGGACAATGAAAACACATTCTTGAAAACCTTATAGAGTTGAAATCCAACTAATAATATTTTTTCCTAAACCTGTAACTCTATGGATATCTTTTTCCTACTTTAGTATCTCCTGTAAATGTGATCCAAGCCATGAAAGGTTACATTTGGAAACTGAGATTGTTCCCAGTTTTGGCCTTTAAGCCTTCCTATTAATTACCGTAATTCACTGCTAGCTGGTGTGCCACTTACTGAGATGTCACATTTAATCTTGCACCAAATGCAAATGAACTGCTGATTGAATCAGTAATGACAGTCTCTCTAGTTTCAAAGCTACAGAAATGATTAGACTAGAAATGTGCCTTTCTTTTCTACAGTGAGATTTTGCTATTACTTTAGTTTAAATATAGCTATGTGTGTAGACTTCTGAAAAGTTTGCTGATAGCCATTTTTTTATCCTTTCCCATTGTTAACTGCACTTCATCAGGCTTCGGAAGGTTCTTTACATTTTGCAGAAGTAACATACCCAGTAAACCTGGCTCAGGAGCATTTCTTTTAATTTCTGATCTGTTCATTCATTCAACCAGTCAACCCACCAGCCAACCCACAGATTATCAATCAACCAAACATTTACAGACCTTCTAGGTACTAGCTAGTATCCTTAAGCATTGGCAATGAAAAGAGAAACAACACATTTTCCCTGAGCCAGAGGAACTCATGCCCCCATGCAAGGAAATCATTGTGTAATCAACAATTGCAATGAAGTCTTACTGTTATTGTGATATACATTTGTATCAAATGGGAAAAAATGTTTATGATCAAATAAGATTGGGAAATACTGGGTTAAATGAAGTTAAGTAAATTTCTTCACTGCAAGACCCTAGAACATTTCAAGTGCTAACATGCATTGTGAATCTCCAAAGAGGCCATCTAGTATCAAGTATTTTCCAACTTTGTTGCCAAAAGTTAGAGATGACAATCAGGATAAGAAGAAATTCCAAACCATGATTCTTGCTAAGCTGCCTGCAGGGACCATGAAGAGAACATAAAGAACTTAGAAGCATAGCTTTTACTTTTTAGAGAAGAGAGAAAGAAAAACAGGGCTACATAAATATGAATTTCAAAATTTATCTTCTTTATTTCTTATTTCTAGTCATTCAGCACTTGCACTGCTGCTGTGGATCTTTGCACTGATTTTGAGGCTTCTGTACTTCTGTGCTTTTGAATTTGTCATCAGTATTGGAAAGTAACCAATTGTCCTGTTACTGAAACTTATTCATCCTGATATTCTAACACTCATAAATAATGCATTTTTAGGCCTGTTTTCTAATTAGAGTGAAAAGGATTATCTACCTTTAAAGGAATTAGAAAAAATAGTTTTGTTTTTGTTTGCTTTGTTTTCTCTTTCCCCCTTCTAGTCTTGAGGGAGTGGAGGGGTCCTTAGCTTTGGTCTCCTTCTCCCGTGGGTATAGCCTGAGACTGATTCTAGAGCCGGCATTCCTGTCCTGGTGTCTACAGATACCTAGAGTTTTGGAGAATAAAATTCAGGGCTTTGTGAACTTAAATGAGAAAAAAAAAGAAAGTGTACTTCTTTTCACTAATCTCTGGCTGAAGATTAAGAATTCTTGTGAATATAAGCAACAAACCACTATAGTAGCCATACCTGGACTTTGCAACCATTAGAAACCACAAACGTTTTTTATCACGTTACAATTGTTGTAAGATATCTTAAAATATCATTTATAGTCATTGCTACTTTAAAAGTATAGCAGTGATTAGATCAGCTGGTAGACCTGAATAAAGATGCACATTATATTATTGTGTCACAACTTTTTAAAAAAGTTTTGTTAATTGTATTTCATAATAGTTACCTTTGTAATGCTGTGTGTTTGATGCATTTGGAAACATTGCTTTGAGAAAGGTTCTTGGACTTCATGGGACTGCCAAAGAGGTCCTAAGCACAAAATTAAGAACCCTTGTTTTAGAGGAAGATACATAGGGTCAAATAAAGACTCCTGGAGTTAGAAGACTAGTAGTAGCCCAGAGCAGCTTCTTCCATTTTATTCCCTTCAATGGCAAGAATCCTCACCACCCTCACTGTTCCAAGCCTCTGAGAACTTGTAAGACTTGCAGCCCAGTCTTACTGTTTATACTCTCAACACCTGACCCAACTTCCATATAGCTACTTGGATAGAGTAATTCATTCATCCATTCAGTCATTCATTTACTCAACAAATATTTGGGGGACCTATTCTGAACTGAGTACCGTTCTAGATTTGGAGATACAACAGTGATCAAAACAAGCAATAAACCTTGCCCTAATAGAGATTATATTCTAGTAGAGAGAAACAGACCATGGATAAAATAAATAAGTAGAATGTATAGTATGCTTAATGATGGTGTAGGAGAAAATAAAGCAGGGAAGGAAAATAAGGCTTTGCAGGAAGGGGGTTTTTAAAGAGAATGGACAATGAATCGTGGATCACTACATCAAAAACTAATGATGTATGGTGACTAACATAACATAATAAAAATTAAAAAATAAATAGAATGGACAGGGAATGCTGTGCTGAAAGGTACCATTGGATACAGACTTGAAGGAAGTGAGCATAATGGTCATCTAGCAATACAGGCTGAGGGAACAGGGAGTGCCGAATTTGCAGAGTACCCGGTCTATTGGAAGAAGCCAGAAGCCCGGCACGGTTAGAGTGAGGTGACCATGATGGGGAGAACAGAGGGTGAGGTCAGGTTGGTAAGGGATGGCAAGGAAGACCATGTGGAGCATTGGATGCCACTCAAATGACTTTGTTTTTTTCTCTGAGTAAAATGGACGCCATTGAAGATGTGAGCAGAGGACTGACATGATCGGGCATATTTTAGTTTCTATCTCTCTGGCTTCTATGTGGAGAATAGATGAAGCAGTGCAAGAGCAAAAAAAGGAAAAATCTTGAGATTTTTGTAACTTCCTATTTTTTACAATAATGTCCTAACTAGTCTCCTCACCATCACCAATTCAGCATCCACACTGCTGCCTGAGTAATTTTTTTTTTAAGGCCTTATATCCAAATGAATTATAGGGATAATTACAAATGTCAGCTAACAGGATTGAAATTTAAAATGTATCACAGTTTTATCATTTCTTCATAAGCCTTAAACAAGTGAAAGTATCCCATACCTCTCTTGACATTTGGGGAACTCTAGTTTAAAAAATTTGTAACATGTGGGGCGCCTGGTTAAGCATCTGCCTTCAGCTCAGGTCATGATCCCCAGGTCCTGGGATGGAGCCCCGCATCAAGCTCTGCATCGGGCTCCCTGCTAGGGAGCCTGCTTCTCCCTCTCCCTCTACTGTTCCCCCTGCTTGTGATCTCTTGCTCTGTCTGTCAAATAAATAGATAAAAATCTTAAATAAAATAAAAAATCTGTAACATGTAATATAATCCAGTCGACCAGATATATAGTGTTTTCCCTAGTTGCCAAGGACTGTATTAGGTACTATGAATACAAAGTTGAATAATTCAAGATTCCTCATTTCCTTTTCCCTGTTCAGCTTTTTCCCTTACTTCTTGTAGCATTTCATTCAATATATATTTTCCCCCAAATTTCAAGACCTACATTTTACTTGTAAATGAATAGGTCAGACTGGATGGTTTGTAATATCCCTTCCATTTCTGTATCCTATGCCTTCTAAATCTATGCTTTGAATACTAATGTGGATATGTGCAAATACTGAAGCAGGCTTTGCTGAGAAATGCAGGAAGTTTGAAATTATTTTAGATCCAAATTAAAGAAACTAAGCTTCAGAGTCAGACAGGCCTAAGTACAAATATTTACACTTGGATAAACTATCAGATCTTAAATTTATTTCTGTGGACTAATCAATCCATAAAATAGGGATACAAATACTACTTACTTTATAAAGTGTTATGAAGATTAAATGTAAGGCACTTAAACAGATGGGTTCAGAATAAACTCAAAATGAGTATTACTTGTTATTATTCAAGCAGTATAAATATAGGTAATTTGCCTATCTGGAAGAATATTCCTAAATATTCTCAAGTTAGGTAAAATATGTTTGTCCTCATTTTACAAAAAGAGTTAGTGAACTTGATGATGACAAATGTATTTTCTGCTCATTCTAGTCATGCTCGTGTCAAGAGCAGCACTTTGAGTTTCTTTGGTGGCAGAGGAATATGGCTCAGTAGAACCATTTCATATCTGACATCCTTATCGCTCGGCATGGTACTGACCACAACAGCTCTACTGCATGTTTGATGAACAGATGAACAAATGATCAGTTGGATGAATAAATGAAAAGGATTCCACAAAATCATTGGTCCTTTTTACACTAGGAAAAAAAAGTCTTACTCAAGGCAACCTTAGTAAATAGTTGAGTAGGGACCAGAATCCAGATTTGCCTACATGTTGGTATTTTTCCATATTTCCATATCTTCTGTTTCTTATAATGACACAAATTCATGGCCATGTTGCATTATGATGACTTCACAAAACATGTGATATAATCACATTTTTTACTTATCCATAGCAAGAATCCCAAGTACTAAGTGAAGTAGTGAGCATTAGTGTTCCTATTTTGTTTTCAGAAAATGGACTAGGAAAAAAGAGTTGACCTAGGATTATGGACCAATTCTTAGTATCCAATAAATGTTTGTTCCAGAGGAGTGCTTTCCCTCAATGTTATAATGTTATCCCATCTTTTGCAAGTCAATGATGGCCTTAGGCCTGAGCTGGATGTTCCAACAGCACTCTGGCTCTTTTGCATTCCATTAGACCTGTTATGATTATGGAATCCTATCAAGAAGATTGCCTTTGAGTGTTATGCTGAGCGAAATAAGTCAATCAGAGAAAGACATGTATCATATGACCTCACTTATATGAGGAATTCTTAATCTCAGGAAACAAACTGAGGGTTGCTGGAGTGGTGGGGGGTGGGAGGGATGGGGTGGCTGGGTGATAGACATTGGGGAGGGTATGTGCTATGGTGAGCGCTGTGAATTGTGCAAGACTGTTGAATCACAGATCTGTACTTCTGAAACAAATAATGCAACATATGTTAAGAAAAAAAAAGAAGAAGATAGCAGGAGGGGAAGAATGGGGGGAGTAAGTCAGAGGGGGAGACAAACCATGAGAGACGATGGACTCTGAAAAACAAACTGAGGGTTCTAGAGGGGAGGAGGGTGGGGGGATGGGTTAGCCCGGTGATGGGTATTGAAGAGGGCACATTCTGTGTGGAGCACTGGGTGTTGTGTGCAAGCAATGAATCATGGAACACTACATCGAGGGCTAATGATGTAATGTATGGTGATTGGCGTAACAATAAAAAAATAAAAAAAGATTGCCTTTGAGATCTTAAGATAAAAGATCCTGAATGTGTATCATTAAAAGTTATAACATTTAGCAAAAGTCATGCTTCCTTTTATGTATCTTTCATCTTAATGATCTGAGTTTGGGCCAAAATGGAGTAATCCTGTCAGAAAAACTGCAAGGGTATGAAAGAACATTTTTGAGAGGATAAAAATTGAGAAATGTGAATTGAAATAAGGACTAGTGAAGTGTTTCAGCTGGGGGTAAAGGAGCCTTTTGAAATCTAGGATGGCAGTGTACCAATACTTGATGGGACAGGTGTTTTTATTTTTTATTTTTTTATTTTTATTTTACTTTTCATCGTGGTAAGTGTACTTTTTAATCCTCATCACCTATTTCACCCATCCCCCCACCCACCTCCTCCCTGGTAACCATCACTTTGTTCTCTATACTTAACAGTCTGTTTCATTATTTGCCCCCTTCTTTTCCCCTTTGCTCCTTTATTTCTTAAAATCCACATATGACTGAGATCATATGGTATTTGTTTTTCTTTGACTTATTTTGCTTAGCATTACACTCTCTAGCCCTATCTATGTCCTTGCAAATGGTAAGATTTCATTCCTTTTATGGCTGAATAATATTCCGTTGTATATATATACCACAACTTCTTTATCCATTCATCTGTCAATGAATACTTGGGCTGCTTTCATAGAATGGGTATTGTAAATAATGCTGCTATAAACATAGGGGTGCTCATATCCCTTTGATTTAGTGTTTTTGTATTTTTCTGGTAAATACCCAGTAGTGTGATTCCTGGATCATAGGGTAGTTCTATTTTTAATTTTTTGAGGAACCTCCATACTGTTTTCCACAGTGGCTGCACCAATCTGCATTCCCATCAATAGTGCAGGAGGGTTCCTTTTATTCGACATTCTCATTAACACTTGTTGTTTCTTGTTTTTTTTATTTTAGCCATTCTGACAGGCGGTATCTCATTGTAGTTTTGAGTTGTAGTTCTCTGATGATGAGTGATGGTGAGCATCTTTTCAGGTGTCTGTTGGCCATTTGGATGTCTTCTTTGGAGAAGTGTCTGTTCATGTCTTCTACCCATTTTTAACTGGATTATTTGTTTTTGGGGTGTTGAGTTGTATAAGTTCTTTATGTATTTTGGATACTAACCCTTTAACAGAGATGTCATTTGCAAATACCTTCTCTCATTCAGTAGGTTACCTTTTAGTTTTGTGATGGTTTCCTTTGCTGTGCAGAAGCTTTTTTATTTTGATGTAGTCCTAATAGTTTATTTTTGCTTTCATTTCCCTTGCCTCAGGAGACATATCTAGAAAAATGGTGCTATGGCTAGTGTCAGAGAAATTACTGCCTATGCTCTTTTCAAGGATTTTGATGGTTTCAGATCTCACATTTACATCTTTAATCCATTTTGAGTTTATTTCCATGTATGGTGAAAGAAAGTGGTCCGATTTCATTGTGTTGCATGTGGCTGTCCAGTTTTCCCAACACCATTTGTTGGAGAGACTTTTTTTCGTTATATATTCATATTTCCTTTGTCAAAAATTAATTGGCCATATAATTGTGGGTTTATTTCTGGGTTTTCTATTCTGTTCTATTGATGCTAGTACCATATTGTTTTAATTACCACCACTTTGTATTATAACTTGAAATGTGAAATTGTGATACCTCTAGTTTTGTTTTTCTTTTTCAAGATTGGTTTGGCTATTTGAGGTCTTCTGTGGTTCCATACAAATTTTAGTATTGTTTGTTCTAGTTCTGTGGAAAATGCTGTTGGTATTTTGATTGGGATTGCATTAAATCTGTAGATTGCTTTGGGTATTATAGACATTTTAACAATATTTGTTCTTCCAACCCATGAGCATGGAATGTCTTTCCATTTCTTTGCATCATCTTGAATTTCTTTCATCAGTGTTTTATACATTATAGAGTACAGATCTTTCCCCTCTTTGGTTAAGTTTATTCCTGGGTACATTATTAGTTTTGGTGCAATTGTAAATGGATTTTCTTCTCTCTTTTTAAAAGATGTTGTTTGTTTATTTATTTATTTATTTATTTATTTATTGAGCATGAGTGGGGGGAGGGGCAGAGAGAGGAAGAGAGAGAATCTCAAGCAGGCTCTGCACTGAGCATGGAACCTGATGTGGGGCTCAATCTCACAACCCTGAGATCATGACCTGAGCCTAAATCAAGTGTCAGATGTTTAACTGATGGGGCCACACAGGCACCCCAGGATTGTTTTCTTAATTTAACTTTCTGCTGCTTCATTATTAGTGCACAGGAATAGAAATATATTTCTAGACATTGATTTTATATCCTGTGAAGTGACTGAACTTATTCATCAGCTCTATATAGTATCATGTCATCTGCAAATAGATTTTTTCTTCTTCCTTATCAATTTGGATGCCTTTTATTTGTTTTTGTTGTCTAATTACTGTGGCTAGGACTTTCAGTATTATGTTGAATAAAAGTGGTGAGAGTAGACATACTTGTCTTGTTCCTAACCTTAGAGGAAAAGCTGTTTTACACCATTGAGTATGATGTGAGTTTTTCATAAATGTCCTTTATTATGTTGAGATATGTTCCTTCTAGACCTTCTTTGTAGAAGGTTTTTATCATGAATGGATGTTGTACTTTGTCAGTTGCTCTTTCTGCATCTATTGAAATGATCATATGGTTTTTATCCTTTCTCTTATTGATAAGATGTGTCATGTTGCTTGATTTGCAAATATTAAACCACTCTTTTATCCAGGGAATAAATCCCACTTGATCATGGTGTATGATGTTTTTAATATATTGTTGGATTCGGTTTGCTAATATTTTGTTGAGGATTTTTACATCTATATTCATGAGAGATATTGGCCTGTTCTCCTCTTTTTTTGTAGTGTCTTTATCTGGTTTTGATATCAAGGTGATACTGGCCTCATAGAATGAACTTAGAAGTTTTCTTTCCTAATCAATTTTTTGGAATAGAGAAGAATGGGTATTAACTCTTCTTTAAATGTTTGGTAGAATTGACCTGTGAAGCCATCTGGTCCTGAGCTTTTCTTTTTGGGGGGTTTTTTTGATTACTGATTCAGTTTCATTGCTGGTAATTGGTCTGTTCAAATTATCTGTTTCTACCTGCTTTAGTTTTGATGGGGAATTTATCCATTTATTCTAATTTGTTCATTGTTGGCATATAGTTTTTCCTAATATTCTGTTATAATTATTCATATTTCTGTGTTGTTGGCAATTGTTATTTCTCCTCTTTCATTAGTGACCTTGTTTATTTTGGTCCTCTCTCTCTCTCCAATGAGTCTAGCTAAAGGTTTATCAATTTTGTTGATCTTTTCAAAGAACCCATTCCATTCCTGGTTTCATTGATCTGTTCTTTTTTTGTTTGTTTTATATTTGTTTTTGTTTTTTTTTTTAGTTTCTATATCATTTATTTCTGCTCTAATCTTTATTATTTCCTTCCTTCTGCCAGTTTGGGGTTGGGGGGTTTTGTTCTTCTTTATCTATCTCCTTTAGGTGTAAATTTAGGATGCTTATTTGAGATTTTTCTTGCTTCTTGAGATAGGCCTGTATTGCTATCAACTTCCCTCTTAGAACCACTTTTGCTGCATCCCAGGGATTTTGGACCAGGGTGTTTTCATTTGCATTTGTTTCCGTGTAATTTTTTACTTCTTCTCTGCTTTCTTTCCAAGTCTTTGGTTATTAACTTCCATGCATTTGTGCTCTTTCCAGATTTTTTCTTGTAGTTGATTTCTAGTTTCATAGTGTTGTGGTCAGAAAACATGCATGGTATTGACTGATTTTTTTTGAATTTGTTGAGACTTGTTTTGTGGCCTAATGTATGATCTATTCTGGAGAATGTTCCTGTGCACTTGGAAAGAATGTGTATTCTACTGTTTGAGGATAGTGTTCTGAATATGTCTGTTTGTTTTAAAGTCTGTTTTGTCTGAGATAAGTGTTGCTACCCTGGCTTTCCTCTGACAGCCATTTACATGATAAATATTTCTCCATTCCCTAACTTTAAATCTGTAGGTATCTTTCAGTCTGAAATGAGTCTCTTGTAGGCAGCATATGGGTCTTGTTGTCACTCTGTCTTTTGATTGGAGTGGTTAGTCCATTTATAATCAGAATAATTATTGATATGTATTCATCACCATTTTGTTACTTGTTTTGTGGTTATTTCTATGGATTTTCTCTGATCCTTCTTTTGCTCTCTTTCATAGTTTGCTTGCTTTCTTTAATGATATACTTGGATTCCTTTCTCTTTATTCTTTGCGTATCTATTACTGGTTTTGATTTATGGTTACCATTCAGTTCATATATAACATCTTCTGCATATAACAGTCTATATGAAGTTGATTGTCACTTAAGTTTGAATTCATTCTTTATTCTTCTCCCCCCTACATTTTGGGTATATAGTGCCATATTTTACATCCTTTCATTTTATGAATCCTTTGACTTTTACAGAAATACTTACTTTTATTTGCTTCATCTTATGGTCTTTTCTTTCCATTCAAAGAGTTCCCTTTAATAATACTTGTAGGGCTGGTTTAGTGGTCATAAACTCCTTTGTTTTTGTTTGTCTGAGAAACTCTTTATCTCTCCTTCTATTTTGAATAATAGCCTTTCTGGATAGAGTATTCTTGGCTACAAATTTTTCCCTTCCACCACTGAATATATCATTCCATTCTCTTTTGACCTGCAAAGTTTCTGCTGAAAAATCCATTGATAGCTTTATGGGGTTTCCCTTGTTTGTAACCATCTTCTTTTCTCTTGCTGCTTACATTGTTTTTTTCTTTATAACTACTTTTTGCCATTTTATTTATTATGTGTTTTGATGTGGAACTTCTTGGGTTAAATTTTTTGTGGGGGATCTCTGCACTTCCTAGATTTGGATATCTGTTTCCAGGCTCAGATTAGGGAAGTTTTCAGCTATTGTTTCTTCAAATAAATTTTCTGTCTTGTTTTCTCTCTCTGCTTCTGAGATCCCTATAATGCAGATGATATGCTTGATTGAGTCGCTGAGTTCCCTAAGACCATTCTCAATTTGCATAATTTTCTTTCCTCTCCTTTGCTCAGCTTGGTTACTTTCCATTACTCTGTCTTACAGGTTGTTAATTCATTCCTCTGATTCATCTACCCTGCTATTTAGTCCATCAAGTGTATTTTTAATTTCATTTATTATATTCTTTATTTCTGATTGGTTGTTTTTTATCTCTGTGCTAAGAGTCTCACTGAAGTCCTCCACTCTTTTTTCAAGTCCAGTGAGTGTCTTTATTATGGTCACTTTAAATTCTATAGGAGGCATTTTACTTATATCCATTTCAGTTAGGTCTCTTGCTGTGTTTGGTCATGTTCTTTCATTTGGGACATATTTCTCTGTCTCCTTATTTTGTCTAACTCTTTGTGTCTGTTTCTGTGTGTTAGGAAAGTCAGCTACTTCTCCTGCTCTTAATGATAATAGCCGTATGAAGAAGAGTTCCTGTAGTCTCCTGCATTGCAGTGTCTCCTTTTCCCCAGGACCTGGCACTTCAGGGATTGTCTCCTATGTGTGTTTCATGTGCTGTGCTGTTGAGTCTTGGCCTCTTTTCCCTTCAGTCCACTTTTCTGCAGAGGCTCTCTGTGCCTATTGTGAGCAGTGGTTGGTACCCAGCAGGGGTAGGGTGCATTTTAACAAAGTCTGTTGTGGCCTGATTGTGAAATGAGAACTGCCCAGCTGCTACTGGAACTGAGGTCCCACAAAACTCACAGGTTGGGAGATGTGGTGTTGGCAGGGCTTGCACTGACATTCTAGGGGAGAGTGTCTATAGCACTGGGACTTGGGATTGTGACTGGGAAGAGTGGATCTGTGGAGGTGCACTGGCGGGGGCTGGGGGGGAGAGGGTTGGTGCAAGCAAGTTAGGTAAGGAGTGTTGGTGCCTGGTTCCCACAGGTGGCTGTTTATGCTCTGGGGCAAGGGAGGGAAATGATGCCTACCAGCTCCTTTGTTCCCCGGAGGGGTCTCCCCATGATCCCTTTCTCTCTGGGCCACACTAGAGATGAGTAAATTATTCTCCCTCCTGTCTGCCCCTGGCATTTTCCAAACTGCTGGTTCTATGATGTATCTGCAAGGGTTGTTTGTCATGCTATCTCTTTAAGGACAGGGACTCCACTTCCTAAAGCCCTCAGCACTCTCCCAAAGCTAAGCCTGCTGATTTTTAAAATTCCAGGCTTTAAGTCCCCCTCATTGTAAGAACTCAAGAAATTCAAATGTTATGGGGATTCGTCCTGCCTGGTGATGGGCTCTGTTTTTTGCTTTTCTCTGTATCACTGGCTCACTCCCCACCAGACAGCCCTAGTCCCTTTCACTCTCAGACCACTGTCTTCACCCTTCCTACCTTCTTTGATGTGGCCTCTTCCCTACCTTTAGTAGTGGAGTTTCTTCTGCCAGTCTTCAAATGCTTTTCTGGCTTATTTAGACTGATGTGTTACCTAGTTGTATCCATGGGATGAGGCGAGCTTAGGGGTCCTCCTACTCTGCCATCTTCCCAAGTAATTTTTTTTTTAATATCAATATGATCATGTTATGCCCCTGCTTAAAACCATTCTTTTGTTTTCAATGTTTACTGAGTGCTTAAACTCCTCAGCAAGACAGATCAGGCCCTATATGATCTTGACCCTTTCTTACTATGTTACAGCACTTTCTGCATCTCTGTTTTAAAATGTAAGTTTTATTAATATTCAGATATGGTGAGGCCCACAGAACAGGAGATGATTGCTATTGAAAAAATAGTTACAGTGCTCAAGAAGAAAGGGCATGCTGTGTCACACAGGGCCATGTGGGGAAGTACCCACTTTGGTTAGGAGGGAGAAGGACTTGGGGGTGTTGAGGGGGAGCATGGGCAAGAGCCCTTGCTGTGATTTCTGTAGGAAGAACAGGTAAGACAGGGTAAGAAGGCTTAGGATTAGCTAGTTTAAATCATTTCAGTGGTCTCTAGGGTGTAGGGGGCTGCTGTAAGTTGTCTGGATGTTTGGGGCAGGGGAATATTAGCTTGGAGTATAAATGTCTGACAGAAGAGGTGACAGTCTGTAGGGGCTCTGAACTGGTTGGTCTCCCAGGGTCAGTAAGACCCCAGATGGCACAACATCAGAATAAAAAGACTTATTTAATTCAGTCTCCTGCTCTCACTCGCTATGCTCCAAGCAGTTCTAAATGACTTGCAATTTCTTACCATCCCAATGTAAATTCCCTTACCCTCTTCCTGGAGAAGAATAATTTATCTCTTTTTTGTTTTTTTTTTTTTAGATTTTTTTATTGTTATGTTAATCACCATATATTACATAATTTGTTTTGGTGTACTGTTCCATGATTCATTGTTTGTTCATAACACCCAGTGCTCCATGCAGAATGTGCCCTCCTCAATACCCATCACCAGGCTAACCCATCCCCCCACCCTCCTCCCCTCCAGAAACCTCAGTTTGTTTTTCAGAGTCCATCATCTCTCCTGGTTCGTCTCCCCCTCTGACTTACTCCCCTTCATTCTTCCTCTCCTGCTATCTTCTTCTTTTTCTTTTTTCTTAAAATATGTTGCGTTATTTGTTTCAGAAGTACAGATCTGTGATTCAACAGTCTTACACAATACACAGCGCTCACCGTAGCACATATCTTCCCCAATGTCTATCACCCAGCCACCCCATCCCTCCCACCCCCGACCACTCCAGCAACCCTCAGTTTGTTCCTGGGATTAAGAATTCCTCATATCAGTGAGGTCATATGATACATGTCTTTCTCTGATTGACTTATTTCACTCAGCATAACACCCTCCAGTTCCATCCACGTCGTTGCAAATGGCAAGCTCTCATTCCTTTTGATGGCTGCATAATATTCCATTGTGTATATATACCACATCTTCTTTATCTATTCATCTGTCGATGAACATCTTGGCTCTTTCCACAGTTTGGCTATTGTGGACATTGCTGCTATAAACATTGGGGTGCACGTACCCCTTCAGGTCCCTACATTTGTATCTTTGGGGTAAATACCCAGAAGTGCAATTCCTGGATCGAATGGTAGCTCTAATTTCAACTGTTTGAGGAACCTCCATACTGTTTTCCAGAGGGGTTGCACCAGCTTGCATTCCCACCAACAGTGTAGGAGGGTTCTCCTTTCTCCACATCCCCGCCAACATCTGTCGTTCCCTGACTTGTTCATTTTAGCCATTCTGATGGGTGTGAGGTGGTATCTCATTGAGGTTTTGATTTGGATTTCCCTGATGCCGAGCGCTGTTGAGCACTTTTTCATGTGCCTGTTGGCCATTTGGATGTCTTCTTTGGAAAAATGTCTGTTCATGTCTTCTGCCCATTTCTTGATTGGATTATTTGTTCTTTGGGTGTTGAGTTTGATAAGTTCTTTATAGATTTTGGATACTAGCCCTTTATCTGATATGTCATTTGCAAATATTTTCTCCCATTCTGTCGGTTGTCTTTTGGTTTTGTGGACTGTTTCTTTTGCTGTGCAAAAGCTTTTTATCTTGATGAAATCCCAATAGTTCATTTTTGCCCTGGCTTCCTGTGCCTTTGGTGATGTTTCTAGGAAGAAGTTGCTGCGGCTGAGGTCGAAGAGGTTGCTACCTGTGTTCTCTTTTAGGATTTGGATGGTCTCCTGTCTCACGTTTAGGTCTTTCAACCATTTGGAGTCTATTTTTGTGTGTGGTGTAAGGAAATGGTCCAGTTTCATTCTTCTGCATGTGGCTGTCCAATTTTCCCAACACCATTTGTTGAAGAGACTGTCTTTTTTCCACTGGACATTCTTTCCTGCTTTGTCAAAGATGAGTTGACCATAGAGTTGAGGGTCCATTTCTGGGCTCTCGATTCTGTTCCATTGATCTATGTGTCTGTTTTTGTGCCAGTACCATACTGTCTTGATGATGACAGCTTTGTAATAGAGCTGGAAGTCCAGAATTGTGATGCCGCCAGCTTTGCTTTTCTTTTGCAATATTCCTCTGGCTATTCGGGGTCTCTTCTGGTTCCATACAAATTTTAGGATTATTTGTTCCATTTCTTTGAAAAAAGTGGATGGTATTTTGATGGGGATTGCATCGAATGTGTAGATTGCTCTAGGTAGCATTGACATCTTCACAATGTTGGTTCTTCCATCCATGAGCATGGAACGTTTTTCCATTTCTTTGTGTCTTCTTCAATTTCTTTCCTGAGTATTTTATAGTTTTCTGAGTACAGATCCTTTGCCTCTTTGGTTAGATTTATTCCTAGGTATCTTATGTTTTGGGTGCAATTGTGAATGGGATCGACTCCTTGATTTGTCTCTCTTCTGTCTTGTTGTTGGTGTATAGGAATGCCACTGATTTCTGTGCATTGATTTTATAGCCTGCTACTTGACTGAATTCCTGTATGAGTTCTAGCAGTTTTGGGGTGGAGTCTTTTGGGTTTTCCACATAAAGTATCATATCATCTGCAAAGAGTGAGAGCTTGACTTCCTCCTTGCCGATTTGGATGCCTTGAATTTCTTTTTGTTGTCTGATTGCTGTGGCTAGGACTTCTAATACTATGTTGAATAGCAGTGGTGAGAGTGGACATCCCTGCCGCGTTCCTGACCTTAGGAGAAAAGCTCTCAGCTTTTCCCCATTGAGAATGATATTCGCTGTAGGTTTTTCATAGATGGCTTTTATGATATTGAGGTATGTACCCTCTATCCCTATACTCTGAAGTGTTTTGATCAAGAAAGGATGCTGTACTTTGTCAAATGCTTTTTCTGCATCTATTGAGAGGATCATATGATTCTTGTTCTTTCTTTTGTTAATGTATTGTATCACGTTGATTGATTTGCGGATGTTGAACCAGCCTTGCAGCCCAGGGATAAATCCCACTTGGTCGTGGTGAATAATCCTTTTAATGTACTGTTGGATCCTATTGGCTAGTATTTTGGTGAGAATTTTTGCATCCATGTTCATCAAGGATATTGGTCTGTAATTCTCCTTTTTGATGGGATCTTTGTCTGGTTTTGGGATCAAGGTAATGGTGGCCTCAAAATGAATTTGGAAGTTTTCCTTCCATTTCTATTTTTTGGAACAGTTTCAGGAGAATAGGTATTAATTCTTCTTGAAATGTCTGATAGAATTCCCCTGGGAAGCCATCTGGCCCTGGGCTTTTGTTTGTTGGGAGATTTTTGATGACTGCTTCAATTTCCTTAGTGGTTATAGGTCTGTTCAGGTTTTCTATTTCTTCCTGGTTCAGTTTTGGTAGTTGATACATCTCTAGGAATGCACCCATTTCTTCCAGGTTATTTAATTTGCTGGCATAGAGTTGCTCATAATATGTTCTTATAATTGTTTGTATTTCTTTGGTGTTGGTTGTGATCTCTCCTCTTTCATTCATGATTTTGTTGATTTGGGTCATTTCTCTTTTATTTTTATAAGTCTGGCCAGGGGTTTATCAATCTTGTTAATTCTTTCAAAGAACCAGCTCCTAGTTTCGTTGATCTCTTCTACTGTTCTTTTGGTTTCTATTTCATTGATTTCTGCTCTGATCTTTATTATTTCTCTTCTCCTGCTGGGTTTAGGCTTTATTTGCTGTTCTTTCTCCAGCTCCTTTCGGTGTAGGGTTAGATTGTATATTTGAGACCTTTCTTGTTTCTTGAGAAAGGCTTGTATTGCTATATACTTTCCTCTCAGGACTGCCTTTGCTGTATCCCAAAGATTTTGGACAGTTGTGTTTTCATTTTCATTGGTTTCCATGAATTCTTTTAATTCTTCTTTAATTTCCTGGTTGACCCATTCATTCTTTAGTAGGATGCTCTTTAGCCTCCATGTATTTGAGTTCTCTCCGACTTTCCTCTTCTGATTGAGTTCTAGTTTCAAAGCATTGTGGTCTGAAAATATGCAGGGAATGATCCCAATCTTTTGGTACCGGTTGAGATCTGATTTGTGATCTAGGATGTGATCAATTCTGGAGAATGTTCCATGGGCACTAGAGAAGAATGTGTATTCCGTTGCTTTGGGATGGAATGTTCTGAATATGTCTGTGAAGTCCATTTGGTCCAGTGTGTCATTTAAAGTCTTTATTTCCTTGTTGATCTTTTGCTTAGATGATCTGTCCATTTCAGTGAGGGGGTGTTAAAGTCCCCCACTATTATTGTATTGTTGTCAGTGTGTTTCTTTGCTTTTGTTATTAATTGCCTTGTATAATTGGCTGCTCCCATGTTCGGGGCATAGATATTTACAATTGTTAGATCTTCTTGTTGGATAGACCCTTTAAGTAGGATATAGTGTCCTTCCTCATCTCTTATTACAGTCTTTGTTTTAAAATCTAGTTTGTCTGATATAAGGATTGCCACCCCAGCTTTCTTTTGGTGTCCATTAGCATGGTAAATGGTTTTCCACCCCCTCACTTTCAATCTGGGGGTGTCTTTGGGTCTAAAATGAGTCTCTTGCAGACAGCATATGGATGGGTCTTGTTTTTTAATCCAATCTGATAGCCTGTGTCTTTTGATTGGGGCATTGAGCCCATTTACACTCAGGGTAACTATTGAAAGGTATGAATTTAGTGCCATTGTATTGCCTGTAAGGTGACTGTTACTGTATGTTCTCTGTGTTCCTTTCTGATCTTTGCTGCTTTTAGGCTCTCTCTTTGCTTAGAGGACCCCTTTCAATATTTCTTGGAGGGCTGGTTTCATGTTTGCAAATTCCTTTAGTTTTTGTTTGTTCTGGAAGCTTTTTATCTCTCCATTTTCAATGACAGCCTAGCTGGATATAGTATTCTTGGCTGCATATTTTTCTCGTTTAGTGCTCTGAAGATATCATGCCAGTCCTTTCTGGCCTGCCAGGTCTCTGTGGATAGGTCTGTTGCCAATCTAATATTTCTACCATTGTAGGTTACATATCTCTTCTCCCGAGCTGCTTTCAGGATTTTCTCTTTGTCTCTGAGACTCGTAAGTTTTACTATTAGATGTTGGGGTGTTGACCTATTTTTATTGATTTTGAGAGGGGTTCTCTGTGCCTCCTGGATTTTGATGCCTGTTTCCTTCCTTACATTAGGGAAGTTTTCTGCTATTATTTGCTCCAATATACCTTCTGCCCCTCTCTCTCTTTCTTCTTCTTCTGGGATCCCAATTATTCTAATGTTGTTTCGTCTTATCGAATCACTTCTCTCTCGAATTCTGCCCTCGTGATCCTGTAGTTGTTTCTCCCTCTTTTTCTCAGCCTCTTTACTTTAAAGTCATGATTCTGAACTCTAGGTCCGACATCATACTAATGTCCGTATTGAGTAGGTCCCTGGCTGACGGTGTTACCTCTTGTTCTTTTTGCTGAGGTGATTTCTTTCGTCTTGTCATTTTGTCCAGAGGAGAATAGATGAATGAGAGAACAAAATGCTAACAGGTTTACAACGTCCCCAGCAAATATACTGTATACAAATCCGAATTGACCTGAAACCAGGGGAAAAGAGAGGGAAAGAAAGAAAAAAGAAAGAGAAAAGAAAAAAAAAAAGAAAAAAGATAAAAACAAAAACAGAACAATACAAAAAAAGCAGAATGTGATCAAATATGATCAGGCTAGTGCATAGATCAGTGCCACACACTAGATTTTGGGCGTATTTTGGTCTGTTAGAAAAAAGTGCCTCCTAAAATTTTAAAGGAAGAAATACATATATGTACAAAATAAGGGTTGATACAATGAAGGGATAGAAGATGACTGTAAAGATGAAAATTATAAAAGATTTTATAAAAGTACTTGATAAGATAAGAAGTTGTTTGAAAAAAGAAAGAAGATTAAAAAAAAAAAAGAAAAAAGGGAGAGAATGTGATCAGGCAGGCGACTAGAACAGAGCCATACACTAGTGATTTAGGGTATATTTTTATCTGTTAGAAGAAACTGTATCTCAAAATTTTAAAGAGAGAACAAATTATATATATATGCCAAAAATAAGGGTAACTACTGTGAAGGGATAAAATATGACTCTAAAAATGAAAAAAAATTAAAAATGTTTTGTTTTTTTTTTAAAAAGAGATTGATAAGATGTTGGTTGAAAAAGGGAAAAAGAAAAAGAAAAAAAAACAGTTAACAAAAATTAACTTTGATGAACTAATGAATCATGGTAAAAAAAAAGCCATGAATTCTATGTGCAGTATTCCCCTAGCGCTGGAGTTCTCCCATTCTCCTTGATCGGTAAACTTGGTCTTGGCTTGCTGGCTGTTCATGCTGATCTTCTGGGGGAGGGGCCTGTTGCTGTGGTTTCCAAATGTCTTTGCTGGAGGCTGAATTGCCCCGCTCTTGTCGGTCCGGGCTAAGCAAGCTGCTCGGGTTTGATCTCAGGAGCTTTTGTTCCCCGCAAGCTCTCCATACAGCTTTGGAGGACCAGGGCAAAAATGATGGCCTCCCAATCTCCACCCGGTGGAGCTGAGAACTCGGGTCCCCGCTCCTCAGTGCACCCCCAGAGAAAAGCAGTCACTCCCTTGTCCCTGGTCTCCGGCCGCACTCCGTGCTCACAGGGCTGTGACTGAGCGTTTGTATCCGTGGCACCCGACCCCGTGTGGAGTCTCCAAACCCAGCAGATCCCTGCGGTGCGTTCCCGCACCACTCCTCCCCGGGAAGGAAGGGGAGTCTCCCCGGATCTGCCGCCTGTTGGGTCCCTGCTGCAGGAGCAGTGGCCCGACTGGGCCGCGGATCACAGTTTATGGCAACCCCAAGCTGAGAGCCCGCGCCTCAGCTCCGTCTCTGCAGCCGGCTTCCCCGCTCCGATACCTGGGAGCTCTGGCGCCCTCAGGCTCCCCCGGTCTTTCTGTGACCCCAAGGGTCCTGAGACCCCACTGTCCTGCGAGGGTTCCACCCCCGCTTAGCCACTGGAGCGACGTCCCTCAGCGGAGCCGACTTCTAAAAGGTCCGATTTTGTGCTCTGCGGCTCTATCACTTGCCAGAAGCGGCCGACGGAGGCCCCTCCCCCGCCGTCTATCCTCCCGAATATCGCCTCGGATTCACTTCTCCGCATGTCCTACCTTCCAGAAAGTGGTCGCTTCTCCGTTCAGATAGTTGTTGCTACTCTCCTCTTTGATCTCCTGTTCAGTTCGTAGGTGTTCAGAATGGTTTGATCCCTATTCAGCTGAATTCCTGAGACCAGACGAAATCTAGGTCTCCTACTCCTCCGCCATCTTGCTCCGCCCCCTAATTTATCTCTTAACTTAATGATTTTTCTTGGTGAAACTTCCTTGACCTTCCCAACAGATTTGTAACTCCCTGCCATGTTTATTCAGTGTTGCTTAGCACATTATAATGTAGTTATTTGTTTATGTGTATGACTTACCACCCTCTTCCCCATCAGACTTTGAGCCCCTTGAGGACTGGGACTGTTTTGTTCCTCTTTGATTTTCTAGAGTCTGTAGCCTCATACAGTGCATGGCATGTAGTTGACATTTAGTACCTATTTGTTGACTGAAATGAAAAATAACTAAATGAAAAAGTGAATGAAAAATGAGTTCTACATTAGTCATAACTTTGGGAAAATTATCATTCTCGAGATTTATTTTGTAAGTTAGGTGAAAGTCCCCAAATCCTCAGCTTTATCACTTCCATGACGTTGCTATAAAATTAAATGATTTATACTCTTCCTTCTAATTGTAATTAATATTCTGATTTTTTGCTGAACTTTTGGTGAATTATACCTTTTCTTTTACCTTTATATGGCTTCAAGGAATGATTTACAGTTTTAAAAGTTAAACATTTAAAAGGAAATATACATGATTTTGATTTGTATATATATGCACAAATGTCCCATTTGTCCCATTATATTGAGGTGGTTAAGATCTTGGGTTCTGTTATCTGAGTTCAGATCCCACCTACACCACTAGTAGCTTTACTCTTGGTCCCGGTATGTAACCTCTCAAAACCTTAAGGTTTTCATCTGTGAAATTGGTATAATAATGACATCTACTTTGTGAGATTATTCATGTGAATGCCCTAGCAAATAATAAACACTTGATACTAGCTAGCATGATTATTGTCATTAGTGTAATAGAGATAGATCATTATGATTGTAACTATTTAATGATATTCCACACTCTTACAGTATGATATTGCCAAGGCTTAAAGGGTGCAGTGGCATTACTTTTGAGAAATAAAGAACAGAAATAATACACAGCTAGCTTTATGTATTTAGCTTTAACCATTTTAAGTGTTATTGTTATTAGTCACATTTTACATAATAAAGTCAATAGAAGAACATCTTTTTTTATAATTACCTAGGCTGTCTGGTAAATTAATTCCTTTTTTATTTATTTTTTTAAATATTTATTTGAGAGAGAGACAGAGACAGAGATAGCAAGAGAGAGAATGAGCAGGGAGGAGAGGGAGAAGCAGACTCCCACAGAGCAAGGAGCCTGATGCGGGGCTCAATCCCAGGACCCTGGGATCATGACCTGAGCCGAAGGCAGACGCTTAACCGACTGAGCCACCCAGGCGCCCCCGGTAAATTAATTCTTTCACAGAGTTAAAAATGTGGGGGGAGGGGAAAAGGAAGACAGTTGTTTTGTGAAGTTTGTAAAAACTGAATAAGTTCTATACCTTTGGTTTTTTAATAGCACTGTTGAGGTATAATTCATATCCTAATACAATGCACCCATTTAAAAATGTACAATTCAGTGGTCTTTAGTATATTCACACATATGTACAATCATTACCACGGTCTATTTGAGAACATTTAGAATGTTATCTCAAAAATAAATCCCATACCCTTTACTATTACCCTCTGACCGACCCCTCAGTCCTAGGCAACCACTGATTGGCTGTCTATTTTTAATGATTTCCCTCTTTTAGATATTTCATATAAGTAAAATTATACAATGTGTGGTCTTTTTTGACTAGCTTCTTTCCTGTAATATAATGTTTTCAAGGTTCATCTATGTTGTACTATGTATTCTGTAGTTCCTTTTTATGACCCAGTAATATTCACTGTATGGATATACCACATTTTGCTTATCCATTTCATTTACCTATTTGTTTTTCTGGACATTTGGGTTGTTTCCATCTTTTGGCTGTTATGAATAATGCTGTTATAAACATTGTGTATGAGTTTTTATGGGCATTTCTGTATATGGCTAGGAATAGTATTGCTGGGTCATGTAGTAACTCTATATTCAATTATTTGAACAAATGGCAGTCTGTTTTTCCAAAGCAGCTGTACCATTTTACATCACTACTAACACTGTTTGAGGGTTTTAGTTTCTCTACATCCTCACCAATACTTGTTTTTATTTTTAATTTATTTTTAAATTTTTAAAAGATTTTATTTACTTAAGAGTAAGAGAGAACATGTGGGGGCAGATGGAGAGGGAGAAGCAGACTCCCTGCTGAGCAGAGGGAGCCTGACGCGGGGCTCAATCCCAGAACCCTGGGATCATGACCTGAGCTGAAGGCAGACGCTTAACTGACTGAACTACTGAGGCGCCCCACCAATACTTGTTTTTAACTGACTTTTTGATGTTAGCCATCTCAGTGGTTCTGATTTGCATTTCCCTGTTGACTAATGATGTCAAGCATCTTTCCATGTGCTTATTGGCCATTTTTTTTTTCTTCCTTTCAAAAATTATTCAGTTCTTTTGCCTATTTTTTAATTGGTCATTTGTCTTTTTATTACCTAGTTGTAAGAGTTCTTTATGTATTCTAGATATAAGTCCTTTATCAGATATATGATTCACAAATATTTTATCCCATTCTGTGGATTCTTCTCACTTTCTTGATGGAAGGCATCCTTTGAAGGACAAAAGATTTTAATTTTGACAAAGTCTGATTTATCTATTTTTTCTTTTGTTGCTTGTGCTTTTAATGTCATGTCATATTATGAACCATTTGCCAAATCCAGGATCATGAAGGTTTTACCCTGATGCCATCTTCTAAAAGTTTCATAGTTTTAGTTTTTACTTTTAGTATTTATCTGTTTTTAGTTAAATTTTTGCATATGGTGTGCAACGCTTTTGCATATATAAGGATCCAACTTCATTCTTTTGCTTGTGGTTATCCAGTTGTCCCCACATCATTTGTTGATAAGACTGTTGTTTCCCCATTAGATGGTTTTTGCACCATTGTTGGGAATCATTTGACAGTAGATGTATGGATTCATTTCTGGGCTCTCAATTCCATTCCCTTGATCTATAGGTCTATCCTTCTGCCATGTATACATTTGATTTAGAAGCGTTTTATTATTTTTGTCTTGTTTTTCTTTTAAAGAGTGCTGACATCCAAGAAGATATATAATGTATTTTTTCCACAGTTTTTGAGTAATTATAATTTTATAGTTATGATGCTGGAGCTTAGCAGACATGAGAAATAATGATTCATCCAGAATTACATGCTTCAATGTGAGCATGAATACGAATATGAATTCCAGATATTACATAAGCCTAGAGTTTTTCTAAATTTAGTCATATTTTTTATTTTGAGAAGTTACCTATTTTTCCAAAGTATTTTTAAATTTGTAAGCAATTAAATATACAGCCTCTCACTTGGTTCTAACAATAAATTGGTGAGATAGAGGTAATGTTATCTACTGATACTGCTGTGTTTGTCTTTCTCATGTTATCTGTAAGGAAACTGAAGTATGGAAATATGCAGTGATTTCTCCAGGATCACTCACTCAGCTTATGCCAAGTTGAACAGATCTCCTCACCCCTTTCTGTTGCCTGACCACCCCACCTGGAAGCTTCTGTACTATTAGATTAAGAACCCACATTTTATTATTTCAAGGGCTCTTTATAAAGCAAGAGGGCCACATCCTGAGATCTGAATCTCCATTCTTGCACCATACTAGCAGATAACTTGCTCCATGCAGATGTGTCGACTGACACATTTCCAGTAGGAAATGACAAAGCCACATGTTATGTTGGAGGCTGAGCAGCCTGGTAGGATGCACTCACTCGTGAAGTAGCTGGCTCCCATTCACCAGCGTCTGTAACATTACAAATTATTTCATGTCACACACCTTTGGTATTCTTAAGTAGTTGAATCCACAAATGTTAAATCTCTAAATTCTGAGGCTTTTATTAATTGTGGAAGTGTCCTAGTGATTTTCCAAACTGTGGTTCCTTTCTAAAAACAATTCTTATCTACTGCTTTTATTTATTCAACTGAAGCACCAGGTTTTTTTGTTTTGTTTTGTTTTGTTTTTGTTTTTGTTTTTTTAAATGTATCAGGCAATGCTAGGCCAGGGAATACTGCAATAGGGTTAAAAAAAGAAAAGGCAAAACTCCCTGCCTCACAGAATTTTTCTTCTAATAGGGAAACAAAAAAATACACAAATAAGTAAAATAAAACAACAAGGAGATGGGGAGTTCTTTCAGGGACAACCTCTGAAAACCCATAGTGAACATGGCCTTCACAAGTGCTGCTGCTACAAGATCAATCAAAAGAACTGATTGTGCTTTAACAGCCCTGCAGCATAACTGGCAAAAGAGAAATTACGAGTAACATGAATATAGTTGTTAGAATATTTCAAGGTAGGATTCTTATAGCAAACTTAGCTTATTTGGAGACAGCAACAATAACAAAATGTCATCCACATATCATACATGATTTTCTTGCAGAAATCCAAATTGGTACTTGGTCATATCAATTTTTGTGCTTAGTAGCACTGGTGCTTGCCTGTCTCATCTAAAGGAGGCCTGTCCCGCCCTGCCCCCTGCCATTTACAGGGGCAACACCTTATCCCAGCTACCCTATTTTGTTTTACTTGTTTCTGTGATAAGTGTTAGCTTCTACTCACCGCATCATTTAACTGTTGAACACATTTATTTTTTTTGTTTTCTCCCACTAGCATGTAAACTCCAGGAAGGAAAGGATTTTTATTTTTTCTCTAATATACTCAGAAAAGTATCTTATTTAAATTAATTAAATTCCCATTTTTTATTGCTTAAATGCACATCTCCTGTGCTATTTATTGTGGCGGCCATATTTGGTCACTGACCCAGAGGCTTTGTGCTCCTTCCCTCTAATTCTCAGTGCCCTTCAAGGTAGATTATCTGGTGCCCATTTTACAGATGAGGAATGAAGTCAAGGCTCAGAGAGGTTTTTAAAAATTTTTCTTAAGTGTCTTTTAATTTTTTTTGTAGAAGACATAATCCTTTTAAAAATTGAAGCTAGGGGCACCTGGGTGGCTCAGTCATTAAGCGTCTGCCTTCAGCTCGGGTCATGATCCCAGAGTTCTGAGATTGAGCCCTGTGTTGGGCTCCCTGCTCCACGGGAAGCCTGCTTCTCCCTCTCCCACTCCCCCTGCTTGTGTTCCCTCTCTTGCTGTCTGTCTCTCTGTCAAATAAATAAATACAATCTTTAAAAAGAAAAATTGAAGCTAGGATTGGAACACTGTTCTTCTTGGTTCCATTTTGAATTTTTTTAGTGATTCAAAATCTCAGCAGTATTATTTCTTCAAATCATAATTGTATATAATGCAAGAAACATACTTTGAATGCCCACAAAACACCTAAGACTATAATTCTCCTGTTGGGCATTCTCTGGTCTCTTCATTCTGGTTGCTGTCTGTGATAATAGTACCAATAAATATTTTGAAGATGAGAGTAAGTGGCATTCTAGACATAGGTCTCAAAAGATTAGTTATATGGCATTCCAGTTCATTTCAATAACCCATCATGAAACTGTCACCCATGGAATATGAACTTTTTTAAAGACACTTGCCTGTATGACTTTTTGGATTGGCACGTTTCCTGACTCTCCTCCTAGTATTTTGAATTTTGTTTTCCAGCAAGGTTTTTGGCTTTGCTTGCTCTGGCCTTAGCACCTTCTGTTATGGCTGAGTACTCTGTCCTTCTCCCTATTCCCACCCCTAGCTTCTTGTCCCTGGCCTTTTATTCTATAGGGGTCAACTTGGTCCCCACAGGGATTGGAAACTCTTGATGACTATCTTTTTTCTTCCACAATGGCCCTTTTCTTTTTCCTTTTTGTTTTTGTTTTTTCGGGGGGAGTGTCTATGTGTACTTTTGACATTTAATTGGTTTTCATTTTCATCAGCAGTGTTTGCTTCACCTTTTTCCAGTTTGTTTATCTGATTTTTCACAAAAAGTTTTTCCTTTCAGTCTCTTCTTTCTCTCTCATTTATTTTCATTTTTATTAAAAATATTATATGGTGATTAATATAATAAAATAAATTTAAAAAAATCCTCCTTCATGATTTTTTTTTACTTCTCCTTGACTGCATTAACTATTTTCTAACAAATGACACTTTAAGATCTCTTAGCTTAATATTCTACCTCTTTTTTTTCCTTTCACATTTTCCTTGTATTCATAGAGGAATTCATTTGTTCTGAATATCTTCAAAAATAACCATATTCCAATCAGACATGACCTCATCACAGTCAGAAGGAGGGGCTCGAGTTTCCCCAAAGCAGTGCACACTGGGGATGGGGCACAGCCACCAATTGGAGCTGCTAGCATTTTAAAAATCCCAAGAGGTGGCAGCATGTGCCAGGCCTTATCTCCCTAATGCACATGGGCTACTTGTCAGTTTCAAATGTCAGCCCCTAGTGGTATTACTTAAAGACAATATGCTTTGTGTTGAGATAGAAAGAAAATATTTTTAAACCTTCTTGGGACCCTGGGAAATTACCATTTTTGGACAAGAAATAGCCTGCCACCTTACCAGTCTATCAATAGGTAAAGGCCACTGACACCAGAGCCAGGTCTGAGCCCAGGATCAGTTACAGTTGGCATGAATAGTACTGAGCCACAGTGTTCTCAGGATGTTGTTAGTAAGGCATTTTATTTATATCTTAGTGAGGCAGTCCTACTACTTGCAAGGCCAAAGAGAGGGACTTTGGGGGCCCATAAACATAACCATGCAGACAGGTGCTGCTCTTTCACCTTTGTATATTGATTTTTGATTGGTGACACTAGATAGCAAAACAGTAATCATTGCTCCTCTGTAGTAAGTACAGGCATGATTCTTTTGAAAAGACTTAATTAAGTATAATGAAAATGTTAACTTGCACTACAAATAATGTAGGAATTGACTATTGTTAAAAGAATTCTGTACTTTCAGTAGCGCTTCAAAAAAGAGGTTTCCCCAGTATAGAGGTTCCTCAAGAAGTTAGAAATAGTTACCCTACGACCCAGCAATTGTACTACTAGATATTTACCCCAAAGATACAAAGATCCAAAGGGGCACGTGCACCCCAATATTTATAGCAGCAATGTCCATAATAGCCAAACTATGAAAAGAGCTGAGATGGATGAATGGATAAAGAAGATGTGGTGTGTACACACACACACACACACACACACACACACACACACAATGGAATATTACTCTGCCATCAGAAAGGATGAAATCTTACCATTTATATCTGACATGGATGGAACTGGAAGGTATTATGTTGAGCAAAATAAGTCAATCAGAGAAAGACAATTATATGGTTTCACTCATAGGAATATGAGAAACAATGTAGAGGATCATAGAGGAAGGGAGGGAAAACTGAATGGGAAAAATCAGGGAGAGAAACCAAGAAACTCTTAACTATAGGAAACAAACTGAGGGTTGCTGGAGGGGAGGGGGGTAGGGGGATGGGGTAACTGGTTGATGGGCATTAAGGAGGACACGTGATGTGATGAGCACTGGGTGTTATATGCAACTGATGAATTATTGAACTCTACACCTGAAACTAATGATGTACTATTTGTTGGCTAATTGAATTTAAATAAAAAACAAACAAAAACAAAAAAGAGGTTTCCCTACATTTTAAGTTAAGCCTAACTTTAACACATTTAATGTGAAAAGTGAAATACGTATAAATGGGTAAAACAGCCTGCCCTACTTCCCAGAAGGCTTTCATTTCGGAATGAAGCATGTGATCTCTTATAATGCCTTACTCCATTATCTTTCTGAAGCTCTGCTACCTGATCAGAATGTTATTTTCAAGGTACTGTAACTAAGTTGTTCAGACTCAATAGTTCCTCTTGACCCTACCCATTCCTCAGAGCTCCAGGGATGAGGAATTTACAAAACTTCTACAGAGTACATTTATGCAAAGGAGAGTTGAGGATACCATACTCTCCTCTTTCCTCCAAGCATAGTCCTCCTTCCTGTAAGACACTGACTGCCCCAACTTCAAGTGACTTTTGCTTTCATTTAAACAATTATACCATTGTCTACACTTATCATCTGTCACTCGGCATATGCTCCGTGTATAGTTTATCTTTGATTAATGTTCCTCACCTCCTGGTGTAGATACTCATTAGAGGATCTGTGTTATACCTTGTTGGTGTCTCCAAAACCAGAAAAATGCTCTAACACAGTGCTTCTTCAGCCTCCTTAGGAAACCCCTGGGATCTTGTTGAATTGCAGATTAGGATTCAGTCAGCCTGAGGTGGGGCCTGAAAGTCTACCTTGCTGACAGACTCTCAGGTGGTGGCATACAGCTGGTCTACAGGCCACACCTCCAGCGCCATGTCTTTGGCAGACTTTCAGCAGATGCCTGTTGGTGATGCTGTTTGTTTAAAAAAAGGACAAAAGGGGCGCCTGGGTGGCTCAGTCCTTAAACGTCTGCCTTCGGCTCAGGTCATGATCCCAGGCTTCTGGGATCAAGCCCCACATCGGGCTCTCTGCTCCGCGGGAAGTCTGCTTCTCCCTTTCCCACTCCCCCTGCTTCTGCTCCCTTTCTTGCTGTGTCTCTCTCTGTTAAATAAATAAAATCTTTAAAAAAAAAGGACAAAAGATTTAAATTTTGTTAAATGCTTCATTTGTCTGCAATATGAAAACAGAAGTAAGAAGTGAACATAAAGTCAATTTCTGTGAATAATTGAAGATGTGGGTTATCTTTTTCTTTTTTTTCTGATTTGTCTATCTGATCTATAGTAATGGATTTAACTTATCCATTTTAGTAGATATCAGACTGAATGAGATTATATATGAATAGCTTCTATTCTGGCTTCACTAGATTTGGGCTCGAAAGCAAAAAGCCTTTATAATACATTTCCAATCATCTGAGTTATCCATTCTTTTCCTAACTTTTGCTCTTATTCAAGACATCTAGCTTTGAGGAACACAGGTGTAGTTTTCCCGATAAACCAAATTCTGCAGGTATCACATTTCGGGGTCAAGAATTATGCATATACTTACTATAAACCCTATCAAATCTTTCCTTCCTTTTTTTTAAATGGAATTCAAAAGTGGTACATTAAGAACAAGCAATGAATCTGAGTCCCAGGACTTTAATGGCAACCAAGAACCCCATGTGCCGATTGCAGAGTGCATTGTTGATCCCCGTTATTTACCCCAATTGAGAACTCATTAATGGTAATTTAGGAGATTGTGCTTCAGGCTTTGATTGCCAATATTAAAGTATGCAAATGGGACTCATTTTTCTGGTTATTTTGGTAGAAACAGTCTACTTCCTTCCTGTGAAATGTTAAGTACCAAATGTCATTTAGTGTGAGTCTACCTAGCCTACAGTTGTTTTATGTTGCCTCTCTCCCTAGTAAATGTACTTCCATAACATAGTTATTAAGAGCTGCATAGTATTCCAGCATATGATTAGTGAACCATTCCGCTACTGTTGATATTTTAAAATTTTTTATGTCTATTGCAAGGAGCACTGGGTGTTACACGCAAACAATGACTCTTGGAACACTACATCAAAAACTAATGAAGTACTGTATCACGACTAACATAACCTAACATAACATTAACTAACTAAATAAATTTTTTATGTCAAAGACATTGCCGAGACCAGATTTATAAATAAATGTTTGCTCAAGCTTTTTATTATTACCTTAGAATAAATTCTTACAGGTGAAATTGCTGGGTCAAAAGATAAAAGGTGTTCGGGCACCCGGATGGCTCAGTTGGTTAAGTGACTGCCTTCGGCTCAGGTCATGATCCTGGAGTCCTGGGATCGAGTCCCACATCGGGCTCCCTGCTCAGCAGGGAGTCTGCTTCTCCCTCTGACCCCCTTCCCTCTCGTGCTCTCTATCTCTCATTCTCTCTCTCCCAAATAAATAAATAAAATCTTTAAAAAAAAAAGATAAAAGGTGTTCATTCATTTGTAATTTGTGTTGTGCTTTCTAAACTACAATAGTAGTTTAACAGACTTCGACTTTAACAATTACATAGTTTCCTTTGTAAAATATTTTGTCTGAATAGCAAGACTTATGTTGGTTTCTGAAGTGCATGAATATACAAAAGAGTTATGTAATATCTGGAAACAATTAACCTGAGGAGATAATAACGGTAGGCAATACAATGAGCAGCATTTATCAACTTGACTCACCAGCATACACTGCTAGTTCTGTTATGGTCTTATCACATTGGAGATACTGGGTTGTACACACAGTAAAACAAGTCACACATGAATTTTAACTGAGAATGGCTGTTTCCCAATTTGTCTTCTAATTTTTTTCCCTTCTGCAGAGAATTTTATTTGGTAAAACACTATGTATACTCTGAGTCAAGACAACCAAGAAGAAAATAAGAAAAAGAAAGCTGGTTAACTGTTTCTATTAGTGTAAGGAGTACTTGGATGAGCAAATCTTGGCAGTCTGTTAATTTGTCATCTTGCAAAACTAGCTTTTTATCATGTTTTAGAAGCAGAATTAAATATATAAATGATTATATTTTAAAAGTGACTGAATTAGACGAGTCTGTGTATCACAGCACCAATTTAAATATAGGACTCCTTTTGATATAGCTTATTAAATCAAATGACTGTACAAGTATTTTCTGAGTTTAAGTACTTTTGTAAAAGAAAATAAATCTGGGGGTGCCAGGTGCTCAGTTGGTTAATCCTCCAACTCCTGATTTTGGCTCAGGTCATCATCTTAGGGTCATGAGATTGAGCCCTGAGTCAGGCTCCTCGCTCAGTGAGGAGTCTACTTGAGATTCTCTTCCCTCTCTTTCTGCCCCTCCCCCTGCTCACACTCTCTGAATGAATGAATGAATGAATAAATAAATAAATAAAATCTTTACAAAATAAATCTTTCACAGGGTAAGATATTTAGCACATGAAATGACACATGATTTTTAAACAGTCATTTTTAAGAGTGCGTGCAACAAAAATTCTGCAGTTACATATCACTCTAATAGTTAAAATATAAATATATATAATTGTATTATAAGTTAACTATTTGTATATTTTTAAAAGCTTATAACATTGCCATTAATATAGTCATTTATTAAATTTCTTTTTTAGAACTTAACGCAATTTAGAAACATTTATGCAACATAATAAGATAAGTGAACAAGGAAATCAGGACAGGGAGCAAATGAGACTAGAAGTGAGAAAATGTGTGCCATGAAGTCCTATATTTTTATCACAGGGAGGCTGCAGTGTGGCCCTTAGTCTTTAGGGATCCACAGAATCAGATTATTTGACTGGCAGTGTCCGTGAGTTAAACTAATTGCTCACAAAAAAATCTTTTTCTGATACCTAAAAGGAAAGTCCTTCGTGGATCCCTAAAGAAGGCACTAAGATATCTCCACTCACTGGCTTCAGTAGCAACAAGTTTCATAGGCTGTCCTTTGTAAGAAGCTGATGATACCATCCTAGTGGGTGACAGTTTTATGAGAAACCATAATGATTCGATCCCACATCTTGCTGCAGTATAGGACTAGAGTTCTAAAAGGAAAAAAATGTGTTGTTTGTATTTTCTTAAAGCAGTCCTTTATACATACTGTTTTAAGTCAGTGCTTTGATAATATTGAGTGGCAGTAAGTTCAAGGTTAAACTTCTTGGAAAATAACTAAAATGTGTTTATTCTGTGTCCCAATGCAAGTAGAGGCTGGTGTGCTCCCTTAGCCATGCCACATGTACTTGTGGCGATTGAAGAGAATAACACAGATGTTCACTTAAATGGATGGAAACTCATAATGAGGTGGGCCCAGGAGGTACCCACAGGCAGGACCTGGATTCATCTCCAGGTATTTGTTACATAGAAATTATTTGAACAGTCAAGGTACTAAAGTTCTATAGCATAGATCATAACTGTATAGTTTTAGCCTGAAATGTTTTCTTCTTTAATAAAAAAAAAAGTGTGATCAGATGCTTATCCCTGCCTAAAATAGAACACACACATTAAAACAAAGCAAAACAAAAACTCTGGGTAAGTTACCTAGAGAATATTTGTCTCTGAATCTTGTTTTGTTTGTTTGTTTGTTTTTCTGGTGTACTCTCCAAGATGAACTGATTACAAAATGTACCTTCAGGTATTAGTATGAATTAACTCATTATATAGGGAATCAATAAAACCTGTGAAATAAGTAAGAAGTATATTGCACATATCCAAACTTACAGAGCAGTAAAATACTCAGATTCTCAGCGTGTGTGTTCCCAGGAAGCCTCTCCAAAGAGCTGCCACATGGTCCCTAGAGCCTGGCTTTCTGTCTGTGCTGCCATTGTGTTATTTGTACAAGTCTCAGATTCCACTTCATCTCCTGGTAAAAGCAACTGCTAGAGAAGTGGTCACAACTCTTTCTTTAGTAGGAAGTTTCTAATTGTATTGTGACTCTTCCAGTGTAAATTCTGGTTGGTGTCTTATCTGCATTGCCTAGGCTGCTTCTACACCCCTTTTGAAATTCAGTCTGTTTGGTATATTTTTATGTTTAACATATTTTTAGGAATACACTTATTTCACAAATCATGATATATAGTTTTTGAATATTAAAAAACTAAAATGTCTAGAGACGATTCAAACTTAAACATCTCATATTAAGTTCCTACCTGTGTGAGTTGTACTGAATACTCTGAGGGGTACTAAGATGAATAGGCACAGTCCCATTTCCAGTGGATGTATTCTTTCTAGGAGGACACATTCACAATTGAGTTTTTGCATTCTCAATAAATATTAAACGAACACCTCTTATGTGCTAGGCACTGTTCTTGGCATTCAAGATTTAGCAGGGAACAGGACAGATCTGATCAATACTCTTTTATTTTCCTTTTTCTTTTCAATTTTATTATGTTATGTTAGTTACCATACAATACATCATTAATTTTTGATGTAGTGATCCACGCTTCATTGATTTCATATAACACCCAGTGCTCCATGCAGTACGTGCCCTCCTTAATACCCATCACCAGGCTAACCCATCCTTCCATCCCCCCAACACCCTCAGTTTGTTTCTCAGAGTCCATAGTCTCTCATGGTTCATCTCCCCCTCTGATTCCCCCCCTTCATTTTTCTCTTCCTTCTCCTAATGTCCACCATGCTATTCCTTACGTTCCATAAATACGTGAAACCGTATGATAATTGACTTTCTCTGCTTGACTTATTTCACTTAGCATAATCTCTTCCAGTCCCATCCATGTTGATATAAAAGTTGGGTATTCATCCTTTCTGATGGCTGAGTAAAATTCCATTGTATGTATGGACCACATCTTCTTTATCCATTCATCTGTTGAAGGGCATCTCGGCTCTTTCCACAGTTTGGCTATTGTGGACATTGCTGCTATGAACATCGGGGTGCATATGGCCCTTCTTTTCACTACATCTGTGTCTTTGGGGTAAATACCCAGTAGTGCAATTGCTGGGTCATAGGGCAACTTATTTTTAATTTTTTGAGGAACCTCCACACTGTTTTCCAAAGTGGCTGCACCAACTTGCATTCCCACCAACAGTGTAAGAGGGTTCCCCTTTCTCCACAACCTCTCCAACATTTGTTGTTTCTTGCCTTGTCTATTTTTGCCATTCTAGCTGGTGTAAGGGTATCTCAGTGTGGTTTTGATTTGAATTTCCCTGATGGCTAATGAAGATGAACATTTTTTCATGTGTCTGTTAGCCATTTTTATGTCTTCTTTGGAGAAGTGTCTGTTCATGTCTTCTGCCCATTTTTTGACTTGATCATTTGTGTTTTGGGTGTTGAGTTTGAGAAGTTCTTTATAGATCTTGGATACCAGTCCTTTATCTGTATTGTCATTTGCAAAAATCTTCTCCCATTCTGTGGGTTGCCTCTTTGTTTTGTTGACTGTTTCCTTTGCTGTGCAGAAGCTTTTTATCTTGATGAAGTCCCAAAAGTTCATTTTTGCTTTTGTTTCACTAGCCTTTGGAGATGTATCTTGAAAGAAGTTGCTGCGGCTGATGTCAGAGAGGTTACTGCCTATGTTCTCCTCTAGGATTTGGATGGATTCCTGTCTCACATTGAGGTCTTTCATCCATTTTGAGTTTATCTTTGTGTATGGTGTAAGAGAATGGTTGGGTTTCATTCCTTTTTTATATAGCTGTCCAATTTTCCCAGCACCATTTATGGACGAGACTGTCTTTTTTCCATTGCATATTTTTTCCTGCTTTGTCAAAGATTATTTGAGCATAGAGTTGAGGGTCCATATCTGGGGTCTCTGTTCTGTTCCACTGGTCTATGTGTCTGCGTTTTGCCAGTACCATGCTGTCTTGGTGATCACAGCTTTCTAATAGAACTTGAAATCAGGCAACGTGATGCCCCCAGCTTTGTTTTTCTTTTTCAACATTTCCTTGGCAATTCAGGATCTATTCTGATTCCATACAAATTTTAGAATTGTTTGTTCCAGCACTTTGGAAAATGCCATTGGTATTTTGATCAGGATGGCATTGAAGGTATAGATGCTCTGGGCAGCATCAACATTTTAACAATGTTTATTCTTCTAATCCATGAGCATGGAATGTGTTTCCATCTTTTTGTGTTTTCTTCAATTTCTTTTGTGAGTGTTCTATAGTTCCTAGAGTATAGATCCTTTACCTGTTTGATTAGGTTTATTCTGAGGTATTTTATGGTTTTTGGTGCTATTATGAATGGAATCGATTCCCTAATTTCTCTTTCTACAGTTGCATTGTTAATGTATAAGAAAGCAACTGATTTCTGTGCATTGATTTTGTATCCTGCCACATTACTGAATTGCTGTATGAGTTCTAGTAATTTGGGGGTGGAGTCTTTTGGGTTTTCCACATAAAGTATCATATCATCTGTGAAGAGAGAGAGTTTGACTTCTTCTTTGCCAATTTGAATAACTTTTATTTCTTTTTGTTGTCTGATTGCTGTTGCTAGGACTTCTAGTACTATGTTGAACAATAGTGGCGAGAGTGGGCGTCCTTGTCATGTTCCTGATCTTAAGGGAAAGGCTCTCAGCTTTTCCCCACTGAGAATGATATTCACTGTGGGTTTTTCATAGATGGATTTTATGAACTTGAGGAATGTTCCCTCTATCCCTATACTCTGAAGAGTTTTAATCAAGAAAGGATTCTGTATTTTGTCAAATTATTTTTCTGCATCAATTGAGAGGACCATATGGTTCTTCTCTCTCCCCTTATTAATGTGCTCTATCACATTGATTGATTTGCGAATGTTGAACCACCCTTGCATCCCGGGGATAAATCCCACTTGGTCTTGGTGGATGATCCTTTTAATGTATTGTTGGATCCTATTAGCTAGGATTTTGTTGAGGATTTTGGAATCCATATTCATCAGAGATATCAGTCTGAAATTCTCCTTTTTGAACGGGTCTTTGCCTGGTTTGGGGATTAAGGTAATGCTGGCCTCATAGAATGAGTCTGGAAGCTTTCCTTCTGTTTCTGTTTTTTGAAACAACTTCAGGAGAATAGGTATTATTTCTTCTTTGAATGTTAGAATTCCCCAGGGCATCCATCAGGCCTTGGACTCTTGTTTTTTGGGAGGTTTTTGATCACTGCTTCAATTTTGTTACTGGTTATTGACCTATTCCTATTCAGGTTGTCAGTTTCTTCCTGTTTCAGTCTTGGGAGTTTATAGGTTTTCAGGAAGGCGTCGATTTCTTCCAGATTGCTTAATTTATTGGCATATAGTTGATAATAATTTCTAATATTTTTTCTATTTTCTTGGTGTAGTCATGATCTCTTCCCTTTCATTCATAATTTTATTAGTTTGGGTCCTTTCTCTTTTCTTTTGGATAAGTCTGGCCAGTGGTTTATCGATCTTATTAATTCTTTCAGAGAACCAGCTTCTAGTTTTGTTGATCTGATCTACTGTGTTTCTGGTTTCTATTTCATTGATCTCTGCTCTAATCTTAATTATTTCTCTTCTAATGTGTGGCTTAGGCATCGTTTGTTGCTTTTTCTCTAGTCCTATGGGGGAAATACATAGACTTCCAAGTCTCACTCAAAAAAACTAGAAAAATCCCGAATTCACCAACTAACTTTACACCTTTTTCTTTTTTTAATTCAAGTGCAATCAACATACAGTGTTATATTAGTTTCAGGTGTATAGTATAATTCAACAATTCTCTACACTTCTCAGTGCTCATCAAGATAAGTGTACTCTTAATCCTCTTTATCTATTTTCCCCATCTCCCCATCCACCTGCCCTATGGTAACCACTGGTTTGTATTCTATATTTAAGAGTCTGGTTTTTTGTTTCTCTATATATATTCTTGTTTATTCACTTGATTTGTTCTTAAATTTCACATATTAGTGAAATCATATGGTATTTGTCTTTCTCTGATGTATATCACGTAGCATTATACCCTCCAGTTCCATCCACGTTGTTGCAAATGGCAAGCTCTCATTCCTTTTTGTGGCTGCATAATATCCCATTGTATATATACACCACATATTCCTTATCCATTCGTCTATCAATGGACACTTAGGTTGTTTTCCATGTCTTGGCTATTGTATCTAATGTGCAGTAAACATAAGGGTGCATATATCTTTTCAAATTAGTATTTTTGTTTCTTTGGGTAAATATCCAGTAGTGGAATTATTGGGTCATATAGCATTTCCATTTTTAATTTTTTGAGGAACCTCCATACGGTTTTCCACAGTGGCTGCACCAATTTACACTCCCACCGACAATGTATGAGGGTTCATTTTTCTCCAAATCCTTGCCAACACTTGTTATTTCTTCTTTTTCACTCTGGCCATTCTGACAGGTGTGATATCTCATTGTGGTTTTGATTTGCATTTCCCTGATGATGAGTGATGTGGAGCATCTTTTCATGTGTCTGTTAGACATCTATATGTCTTCTTTGGAAAAATGTCTATTCAGGTCTTTTGCCCAGTTTTTAATTGGATTGTTTGGTTTTTTGGTGTTGAATTGTATACATTATATATTTGGGGTACTAACCCCTTAACAGATACATCCTTTACAAATATCTTTGCCCATTCAGTAGGTAGCCTTTTCATTTTGTTGGTTTCCCTTGCTGTGCAAAAGCTTTTTATTTGGACATAATGTCAATGGCTTATTTTTATTTTTGTTTCTCTTACCTTAGGAGACATATCTAGAAAAATGTTGTTATGACCAATGTCAGAGAAATTACTGCCTGTGTTCTCTTCTAGGATTTTTATGGTTTCAGGTCTCACCTGTAGGTCTTTAATACATTTTGAATTTATTTTTGACTATGGTGTTAGAAAGTCGTCCAGTTTCACTCTTTTACATGTAGCTGTCCAGTTTTCTAAACATTTATTGAAGATACTGTTTTTTTTCCCATTGTATATTGTTGCCTGATTTGTCATAGATTAATTGGCCATATAAACATGGGTTTATTTCTGGGCTCTCTGTTCCTTTGATCTGTGCCTATTTTTGTGCCAGTATCATACTGTATTGATGACTACAGCTTTCTACTGTATCTTGAAGTCTGGAATTCTAATACATCCAGCTTTGTTCTTTCTCAGATTCCTCTGGCTATTTGGGATCTATTGTGGTTGCATACAAAGTTTAGTATTATTTGTTCTGGTTCTGTGAAAAATGCTACTGGCATTTTTATGGGGATTGCATGGAATCTGTAGATTGCTTTGGGTAGTACGGACATTTTAACAATGTTAATTATAATCCATTATCATGGAATATCTTTCCATTTGTTTGTGTCATCTTCAGTTTCTTTCATCAGTGTTTTATAGTTTTCAGGGTATAGGCTTTCACCTCCACAGTTAAGTATATTTGAAGGTATTTTATTCTTTCCGGTGTGATTGTAAATGGAATTGTTTTCTTAATTTCTCTTTCTGCTACTTCATTATTAGTGTGTAGAAACACTACCAATTTCTGAGTATTAATTTTGAATTCACATATTACTTCTAGTTTTTTGGTGGAGTCTTTTGGAGTTTATATGTACAATATCATGTCATCTGCAAATAGTGCTGATCAATACTCTTACAGAGAGACAGCCAACATAATTTCAGTTACAATACAAGTTACACTGTGCTAAGTGCCCTTTGTAGCACAGAGAGTTATTAACTCCAGCTGGGGATTAGGAAATACTTCATGGAGGGACTTTTCTTGTGGAGGCTTAGGGTTTCACTGACGAAAGAATAACAGGGAAAATATACTCCAAGGAATAGCATGAACAAGTTGTGTTGAAATAAAAATACATTCCAAGTCAGGGAAGAGTAAATAAATTATTGATAAACTTCTCCACCCCACTGTGTTTGACAGGCATGTTGAGTATCACAGAGAATAGACAGGACTCAATGCAAGTTGTATAAGAAGATTCACTATTAAGGCAAATATGTATGCTCTCTTTTATGTCCTGGGTCTATGAGCAATTTTGTATTTCTCTTTCAGTAGCCTTTACCACTTCTAAATATTTTCTAAGGCATAAATCTTATAGATATATATGAAGTGATGAGACTAAAAGAATACCTCAGGGCAAAATTGAGAAGCACCTTGAATTACCATACCTTATAAGTTTGAACTTATTTTTTAAGGAGTGGGGAGCTACCAGAGGTGATTGAGTTAGGGAAAAAGCCATCATGCTGGCTTCCCTTGCACCTTGCTAAACTAAGGGAGTAGCTGTGAGGAATGGAAAGAAGTTCACAGAACCAAGAAGAAACCTGCCCTGAGTACCCTTCCTTGTGTTCCCAGAGCACTTTGAATTATATCCTCAGGAGAGCTTTTGTCACATTGAGAGGGCTTTTATGGTGGTGGTTATCAGCTTGCACCAGCTTGCAAGATCCAGTTGTTGGCATTACTTCCCAATTCCATGTTATGTCATGGTGGGACTATTTACACCATGGAATTGGGCAAACAATACAGATCAGTTTGTTGTTTATTTTTTGACAGCCATTTGTTAAACAATTCCTAGAACATCACTATCTATTTACCTGACATCTTGTAAGACTTCTTAGAATAAAACTATCATGTTTTATTAATTAAATTAATTAATTAAACCTTATTTCCTTATCTCCAGCATCAGTACCTCACATGCTATAGGTATCAATAAATACTCACTGAATAAATGGAGGGGGATATTAACAAATAAAATTAACAAATTAGGTAGTGACCAACTTGTGTGTGTAATGACTGAAATTGTTAGAAATAGTTTTAAATTATCTTGCCTGAACATTTGGGAGGATAGTGATGCCACTAGGAACAAAAGAAGAAATATTGAACTGGCGCCTGGAGGTTGCAGGGTATAGTGGAAGATAATTATTTGGGGACATGTGTTTGAGGTACTAGAAGACTAGGGTTGGAGATGCCGTATTCATTCTAATTACTGTCAAATGAAAGTTTTGAAATTACTTTTCCTTTGGTTTTCTAAAATATTCAACTGCACAGATTAAAGTTCAGAGTTATCATTTGTTAAGAAAAAAAATTATTTCAGGGGCACCTGGGTGGCTCAGTCGTTAAGCATCTGCCTTCAGCTCAGGTCATGATCCCAGGGTCCTGGGATCAAGCCCCGCATCGGGCTTCCTGCTTGGAGGGAAGCCTGCTTCTCCCTCTCCCTCTCCCACTCCCCCTGCTTGTGTTCCCTCTCTTGCTGTGTCTGTCTGTCAAATAAATAAAATCTTAAAAAAAAAGAAAAAATTATTTCATTCCAGCTGTACAAGAGAAAATCAGGTTTCTGTAAGGTGTTCTGAAATTGTTTTGGCAGACAAAAGCAGAGATCAGAGTCTGGAAAAGAATGAGGAAATGGAATGTTTTTTTCCATTGTAAATTTTGTGTTTCAAGATGATAGTTTACAATTCTGTTAGGAAGAGAAAGTGAATTTCAGGGGACTAAAGTTACCTCTTTGAATATAACTCCCGAAGAGAAGTTTTTCTTTTAAAAAGGCTATTACAGTTAAAGACTAAAGATGAGAAAAAATTTTTTAAAAAATACCTTTTTACAATAAACTCTTAGGGAAGGGAACAAGATGCTTCTGAGGGCAACAGCTATAATCTGACTTATCTAGGTCAAGGGGTATTCTGATTTATCAAGTATTCTCATTCATAGAAAAATTTAGCATATTTTGTGCACAAATGTGTACTTATAAAAAATATATAATCAAGAAAAGGATGACATTGTAACTTTGGTGAACAGAGTTTATTTCCTTTTTAAGTGAGGATCTTGCCTCAAGTCCTATAGAAAAATGTGACTTATTGCATTATAGAGCAATAGAGGAGTGTATGTGTTTTAGAAAGAGGTAATAGAGAAGATCAAATAAGATGAAAGATGATTAACTATAATGTGACCGCTAATGTTTAGAAAGAGTTTGTCCTTTATACACTATGAATATTCACCAGAAGATTCAGTAGCCCTTCGGGGAATTTGGGTGTTTCTTACTATCCCCAACTGGAAAAGTCATTTATGAGTATGTGCTTATATGCCTAATGCCACTCTGGTGGACTGCTCCCATCTTATTTCATATTCACCACAGGGTGTTCTGTATCTGTGATGAAAGAGTAGTAGTATCCTCAATCTAGGTCACAAAGCAAGTCACTTTCAGAGCTGTGGGATTAGTGCTTAGAGTTCTTGATTCTGTTCTCAAACAGGTGTGCCCTAATTTGAGAAAATCTGATACACAAAACCATCAACCCACAAAATAGATAAATTAAGTAGTGATTACTTTCATTTCAAAAGGATATGCTTCAGGATTCCTTAAAATAAGCATGTCTCATGAGTGTAACAAACCCAAAAGGGCCACTGGATTATTAGGTAACCGAGGGGTCTAATTTTTCTACCCTTTTGTTAAACAGGTTAATGAAGTGTATATATTTGAGCATGTGGTCATTTCATTCATGTATTCAATCCTGCACTAAATTATTACTACTGTTAGTGAATCTTTCATGAGCATTCTCTGTGTGTTGGATATACAAAAATCATAGCCCTTGTCCTTAAGGCATTTACAGATGACAAGAGTGAATCAGATATCAAATAAATTTTTGACAGTGGAAGCAAGCTGGCTTGCTAACCACAGTTAGGAGACCACTGTGGTTTAAACAAGGTGAGAGGGTGAACTGTGGTGATAGGGATAGACTCCTGGCAACTTTAAAGGGAATTGTAGCAGACCTGGGGCACGTTTGGATATTAAGAGTTTGCCCAAAGTGGTTGATCTTTGGATACAGTCTTTTTTCGGTGCTGGACAGGAAGTCTAAGACTGTAGAACCAGGTTATCCAGACCTATAAAAGGTGAAAACTGTCTGCATTGTCAACACAATAGGGGGTCGTGAGGTACATATGAAATGTTGTATCTTTTAAAACTGAAAAGCAGTATGTAAATGCTTCATTATTAGCTATAATCTTAGGAGTTTATTTATAATATTATGAAGATGATGACTGTATCTACTGTTGAGTGCCTCCAATTTGGCCAGACACTATTAGACATTTTATGGGCATTATCTCACTGAATTCAGTTCAGTATACTGAAACTAGACCTTTAAGGACACCAAGATATTTCCACTAACTTCTGAGATTTATGTTGCTACTATAGGATAGATAATCTTAAATCTTGTAAACTCTCTGTCCTATTTTATAATTTGAAGCATACCTGTATATACTAAGGAGTTTGTTAGACCACTGGAGCTATTGATTTCAAGGTCACCTCACCTCACTGCAGCTGCATCTAAGCCAGAAGCTGCTGCTGCCTCCGCTGCTGCCATCACCACTGACTGTCACAGAATCTGGTGACTCAGACACTGAGTCCGGCCACCACAGCTGCCTCTAAACACTCGTGGGTCCCACCTTGTCTGCCAGGGGCAACATCAGCAGATAGATGGATGGACTGTGTTCAGTTCTGCCTTCCAGATCTCATTGGAGGAACACAGTTTACATCAAGAACTCTAGCATAAAGGGTGTCTAGAGAATGTAATTTTTTAGATTTCTAACTGCCATCTGGAAGGAGGGTAGGATGAAGGGTTGAGAGAGCCGTTCTATAGAATCTACTTGATCTTATTTATGTTGCTTATTCTGAACCATTTGTTAGGAACGTGAACCTCTTGAGAAGAGGGAGAAAAACTTCTGAGCCAGAATATTCAAAGGGAATAGTATATGTTTTTATGCTGGAGCCAGGAAAGAGCTTGGTGGCTCTGAAAACCGGAAGAGGTGGAAGTGACTAGATTATTTCAGGTGCAAGTGGAGAAGAAAGCAGGAATCAGATCCTGTAGGCCTTTCTAGAGCATGTTAAACATTTTAGATTTTCTGTTAAGGAAAGCATCTTAGGTAGGGAGATGGTATGATTCAACTTATGTTGTATAGCCTCACTCTGACTACTTTGTGGAGAATGTATCAGGAGCACCAGGAAGAGTGAAATCTAAGGAATCAATAGAATATGGTGACAAGGTGGAGGAAAAGAGAAATAGACTGATGTGGACTATATTTCAGCATTTTATTGACAGGACTTTATAATAAATTGGGCACTAAAGGTGCCAAGAATGGGTCCCAGCTGTTTCATTGTTTTGTTCTTTTAGAGGAGTTTCTGAGTATTGAGCTGTGTTTTTTAGGAGAGTCAAGGAAGATTGTGTAGCAATTCTTTATTTTATCAGGATGGGGTAGACTGTGCGGAGCACTTCTTTTTGGGGGAGAGATTGAGAATGCCTCTCAAGTTTCTCAGTAGTAATATGACATACTTCAAAGGTTAAATCTCCTAAATGTAGCATTTGGGAAAAACAGAAAACAGGAAAATATTTACCAAAAAGTTATATCATTTTTCCTCTATACTGACATATATGTTCACAGACTTAATATAAATGAATCCTTGTGGGTGTTGCTAAACTATAAAGTAATTTACATAAAAGTGAGCAAAGAGATTTACCCAACTATTTAAAAAGAGAATGAAGGAATCCTCGTTTTTATTTTAAAATAACACCTGTGTCAGCCAGTGCCTGTTGTTGGCTAAAGTAGCAAACAGCTCATTAAGAGGAAATGATTACTATGGCACCTGGTCTATTGAGGCCTAGTGCAACAGACACGATTGAATTGTCTAAATGTTTCACCTGAAATCCCATTTAATTATCTAATTATCACCCACTTCAGGTTCTATAAATTTACATTACATCTAATTTCTACTAAATGAAAAGTGAGATATGAAGCCTGTCAAGAGTTCACAAGCCAGGTGTTTTAATGATTCCTCATATTTAAGCAAATCATGTGGTCTCCAGAGTTAGTAAGATAAGTGTATTTACTGTGAATTCTCTGACAGTTCATTCAATGAGATTAATACATAAGTAGTTGAGTTTAATTTTGCAATTAATCTTTCTGAGTCCTGTGCGTAGGTTCTAGAAGGATCCTTAGACTTACAGAAAGTAGCCTTTGGATCTCTTTTGTGGTTCCCTTTCCTACTCCCAATTCCTTCAGTATTCCATTACCTTGTTTTAGTTGTGAATTAGTCTGATATTGCTCATACCCCAGGAATATAAAACTGTAACTGCACTAGTTAATGCAAAGTTTCATGCAAATGGAAAATCTCCTTGAGGGTCAGCTTCGGTGGGATGTTTTTGAAGTACCAGAGGAGTCAAGGCAAGAATTCAGCATGTACTCTATAATATTACAGGGCTCCTTGGCTAAAAGCATGAATATTTGCTGCTTTAATTATGGCAGTTGCTTATTTGGTCTTTAATATTAAGTTATCCTATTACCCTTGTTTTCTGTGAAATGAGGGCAATAATTATACCATTATATTCTGTTTTGCTTCACAGTTTTGTAGCTGACTGAAACTATGCTAGTTCCTCTTTTAATATTCATCCTCTTGTCTATATCGTTGCTGACATTGTTACCCTATAGTTTAGAGAAGACTTTTTCCTTTTACTTAGAATTTTTTTGAAATTAGACTAATGACCAGGTGTTATTATCCACAACGCACCACTCACTGCATGAATATACTGTATAGTTGATCATTAAGTCGCCTTTCTTAAAAGTTCTATAAAAAATCAGTAAATTTCGGGGGGGAAGCAAGATGGTGGAGAAGTAGGAGACCTAAATTTCGTCTGGTCCCAGGAATTCAGCTGGATAGGGATCAAACCATTCTGAACACCTACGAACTCAACAGGAGATTGAAGAAAAGAATAGCAGCAACTCTCTGAACAGAGAAGCGACCACTTTCTGGAAAGTAGGACATGCGGAGAAGTGAATCCAAGGCGATAATCGGGAAGATAGACAGAGGGGGAGGGGGACTCTGTCAGCTGCTACTAGCAAGTGATAGAGCCGCGGAGCACAAAATTGGAACTTTTAGAAGTCGGCTCCACTGAGGGACGTCGCTCCAGTGGCTAAGCAGGGGGTGGAACCCTCGCAGGACAGTGTGGTCTTAGGACCATCAGGGTCACAGAAAGACCGGGGGTGCCTGAGTGCAACAGACCTCTCAAGTATCAGAGCGGGGAAGCCGGCTGCAGAGACGGAGCTGAGGCGTGGGCTCTCAGCTTGGGGTTGCCATTAACCGTGATGTGCAACACAGTCGGGCCACTGCTTCTCCAGCAGGGACCCAACAAGTGGCAGATCCGGGGAGACTCCCCTTCCTCCCCCAGAAGGAGCAGAATGGGAACGCACTGCAGGGATCTGCTGGGTTTGGGGACTCCATATGGGGTCGGGTGCCAGAGATAGAAACGCTTGGTCACAGGCCAGGTGAGCACGGAGTGCGGCCGGAGACTGGGGAGACAGGAGTGACCGACTGCTTTTCTCTGGGGGCGCACTGAGGAGCGGGGCGCCGAGTTCTTGGCTCCTCCGGGGCGGAGACTGGGAGGCCGCCATTTTCACTCTCGTCCTCCAAAGCTGTACAGAAAGCTTGCAGGGAACAAAAGCTCCCGAGAGTAAACCCAAGCAGATTACTGAGCCTGGACCCCCCGCAAGGGCGGGGCAATTCCACCTCCGGCAAAGACACTTGGGAACCACGGCAACAGGCCCCTCCCCCAGAAGATCAGCAAGAACAGCCCACCAAGACCAAGTTTACTGATCAATGAGAACAGGGGAACTCCAGGGCTAGGGGAATACTGCACATAGAATTCATGGCTTTTTCCCCCTTGATTCTTTAGTCTTTAAAGTTAATTTTTTTAACTTTCTTTTTTTTTTCTTTTTTTGGGTTTTTCTTTTTCCCTTTTTCAACCAACATCTTATCAATTCCTTTTTAAAAAAATCTTTTTTATTTTTCATTTTTATAGACATATTCTATCCCTTCATAGTACTTAACCCTATTTTTGGTACATATATATAAGTTGTTCTCTCTTTAAAATTTTGGGATACAGTTTCTTCTAACAGACCAAAATATACCCTAAATCTCTAGTGTATGGCTTTGTTCTAGTCTCCTGCCTGATCACATTCTCTCCACTTTTTTTTTTAAATCCTCTTCTTTCTTTTTTCAACCAACTTCTTACCTTATCAATTCCTCTTATAAAATCTTTTATAATTTTCATCTTTACAGTCATATTCCATCCCTTCATCGTATTAACCCTTATTTTTGTACATATATAAGTTTTTCTTTCTTTAAAATTTTGGGAGGCATTTTCTTCTAACACACCAAAATATGCCCAAAATCTAGTGTGTGGCACTGATCTATGCACCAGCCTGATCACATCTGATCATATTCTGTTTTTTTGTTTTGTTCTGTTTTTGTTCTTTTCATTTTCTTTTTCTTTTTTCTTTCTTTCCCTTTCTTTTACCCCGATTTCAGGTCTCTTCTGATTTGTTTAGTGTATATTTTCTGGGGATGTTGTTACCCTGTTAGCATTATGTTCTCTCATTCGTCTATTCTCCTCTGGACAAAATGACAATATGGAAAAAATCACCTCAAAAAAAAAAAAAAAAGAACAAGAGAGAGTACAGGTGCCAGGGACCTAATCAATATGGACATGAGTAAGATGTCAGAACTAGAGTTCAGAATGATGATTTTAAGATACTAGCTGGGCTTGAAAAAATCATGGAAGATATTAGGGAAACCCTTTCTGGAGCAATAAGAGAACTAAAATCTAACCAAGTTGAAATCAAAAAGGCTATTAATGAGGTACAATCAAAAATGGAGGCTCTAACTGCCAGGATAAATGAGGCAGAAGAGAGAATTAGTGATATAGAAGACCAAATGATGGAAAATAAAGAAGCTGAGAAAAAGAGAGATAAACAACTACTGGATCACAAGAGCAGAATTCGGGAGATAAGTAATACCATAAGATGAAACAATATTAGAATAATTGGGATCCCAGAAGAAAGAGAGAGAGGGGCAGAAGGTATATTTGAGCAAATTATAGCAGAGAACTTACCTAATTTGGGGAAGGAAACAGGCATCAAAATCCAGGAGGGACAGATAATCCCCCTCAAAATCAATAAAAATAAGCCAACACCCGACATCTAATAGTAAAACTTACGAGTCTCAGAGACAAAGAGAAAATCCTGAGAGCAGCTTGGGAGAAGAGATATGTAACCTACAATAGCAGAAACATTAGATTGGCAACAGACCTATCCACAGAGACCTGGCAGGCCAGAAAGGACTGGCATGATATATCAGAGCACTAAATGAGAAAAATATGCAGCCAAGAATACTATATCCAGCTAGGCTGTCACTGAAAATAGAAGGAGAGATAAAAATCTTCCAGGACAAACAAAAACTAAAGGAATTTGCAAACACAAAACCAGGCCTACAAGAAATATTGAAAGAGGTCCTCTAAGCAAAGAGAGAGCCTAAAAGCAACATAGACCAGAAAGGAACACAGACAATATACAGTAACAGTCACCTTACAGGCAGTACAATGGCACTAAATTCATATCTTTCAGTAGTTACCCTGAATGTAAATGGGCTAAATACCCCATTCAAAAGACACAGGCTATCAGGGTACCTGGGTAGCTCAGTTGGTTGGGCGACTGCCTTTGGCTCAGGTCATGATCCTGGAGTTCCAGGATTGAGTCCCACATTGGGCTCCCTGTTCAGCAGACGGTTTGCTTCTCCCTCTGACCCTCCTCCCTCTCATGCTCTCTCTATCTCATTCCATCTCTCAAATAAATAAATAAAATATTTTTTAAAAAAAGACACAGGCTCTCAGATTGGATAAAAAAACAAGCCCCATTGATATGCTGTCTGCAGGAGACTCATTTTAGATCCAAAGACAACCCCAGATTGAAAGTGAGGGGACTGAAAACCATTTACCATGCTAATGGACACCAAAAGAAAGCTGGGGTGGCAATCCTTATATCAGACAAATTAGATTTTGAACCAAAGACTATAATAAGAGATGAGGAAGGACACTATATCCTACTTAAAGGGTCTATCCACCAAGAAGATCTAACAATTGTAAATATCTATGCCCCTAACATGGGAGCAGCCAATTATATAAGGCAATTAATAACAAAAGCAAAGAAACACATTGACAACAATACAATAATAGTGGGGGACTTTAACACCCCCTGACTGAAATGGACAGATCATCTAAGCCAAAGATCAACAAGGAAATAAAGACTTTAAATGATACACTGGACCAAATGGGCTTCACAGACGTATTCAGAACATTCCATCCCAAAGCAATGGAATACACATTCTTCTCTAGTGCCCGTGGAACATTCTCCAGAATAGATCACATCCTAGGTCACAAATCAGGTCTCAACCGGTACCAAAAGATTGGGATTATTCCCTGCATATTTTCAGACCACGATGCTTTGAAACTAGAACTCAGTCACAAGAGGAAAGTTGGAAAGAACTCAAATACATGGAGGCTAAACAGCATCCTACTAAAGAATGAATGGGTCAACCAGGAAATTAAAGAAAAATTAAAAAAATTCATGGAAACCAATGAAAATGGAAACAACTGTTCAAAATCCTTGGGATGCAGCAAAGGCAGTCCTAAGAGGAAAGTTTATAGCAATACAAGCCTTTCTCAAGAAACAAGAAAGGTCTCAAATACACAACCTAACCCTACACCTAAAGGAGCTGGAGAGTGAACAGCAAATAAAGCCTAATCCCAGCAGGAGAAGAGAAATAATAAAGATCAGAGCAGAAATCAATGAAATAGAAACCAAAAGAACAGTAGAACAGATCAACAAAACGAGGAGGTGGTTCTTTGAAAGAATTAACAAGATTGATAACCCCCTGGCCAGACTTATCAAAAAGAAAAGAGAAATGACCCAAATAAATAAAATCATGAATGAAAGAGGCGAGATCACAACCAACACCAAAGAAATACAAACAATTATAAGAACATATTATGAGCAACTCTATGCCAGCAAATTAGATAATCTGCAAGAAATGGATGCATTCCTAGAGATGTATCAACTACCAAAACTGAACCAGGAAGAAATAGAAAACCTGAACAGACCTATAACCACTAAGGAAATTGAAGCAGTCATCAAAAATCTCCCAACAAAGAGCCCAGGGCCAGCTGGCTTCCCAGGAGAATTCTACCAAACATTTAAAGAAGAATTAATATTTGTTCATCTGAAACTGTTCCAAAAAATAGAAATGGAAGGAAAACTTCCAAACTCATTTTACGAGGCCACCATTACCTTGATTCCCAAACCAGACAAAGACCCCATCAAAAAGGAGAATTACAGACCAATATCCTTGGTGAATATGGATGCAAAAATTCTCACCAAAATACTAGCCAATAGGATCCAACAGTACATTAAAAGGATTATTCACCACGACCAAGTGGGATTTATCCCTGGGCTGCAAGGTTGGTTCAACATCTGCAAATCTATCAATGTGATAGAATAAATTAATAAAAGAAAGAACAAGAACCATATGATCCTCTCAATAGATGCAGAAAAAGTATTTGACAACGTACAGCATCCTTTCTTGATTAAAACTCTTCAAAGTATAGGGATAGAGGGTTCATACCTCAATATCATAAAAGCCATCTATGAAAAACCCACAGTGAATATCATTTTCAATGGGGAAAAACTGTGAGTGTTCCCCTTAAGGTCAGGAACATGGCAGGGATGTCCACTATCACCACCGCTCCACTGCTATTCAACATAGTATTAGAAGTCCTAGCCACAGCACTCACACAACAAAAAGAAATCAAAGACATCCAAATTGGCAATGAAGTCAAACTCTCACTGTTTGCAGATGATATGATACTTTATGTGGAAAACCCAAAAGACTCCACCCCAAAACCGCTAGAACTCATACAGAAATTCAGTAAAGTGTCAGGCTATAAAATCAACGCACAGAAATCAGTGCCATTCCCATACACCAACAAGACAGAAGAAATTGAAATTGAGGAGTTGATCTCATTAACAATTTCACCCAAAACCATAAGATACCTAGGAATAAATCTAACCAAAGAGGCAGAGAATCTGTATTCAGAAAACTATAAAATACTCATGAAAGAAATTGAGGAAGACACAAAGAAATGGAAAAACATTCCATGCTCATGGATTGGAAGAACAAATATTGTGAAGATGTCCATGCTACCTAGAGCAATCTACACATTCAATACAATCCCCATCAAAATACCATCCACTTTTTTCAAAGAAATGGAACAAATTATCCTAAAATTTGTATGGAACCAGAAAAGACCCCGAATAGCCAGAGGAATGTTGAAAAAGAAAAGCAAAGTTGGTGGCATCACAATTCTGGACTTCAAGCTCTATTACAAAGCTGTAATCGTTGAGACAGTATGGTCCTGGCACAAAAACCGACACATAGAGCAATGAAACAGAATAGAGGGCCCAGAATGGACCCTCAATTCTATGGTCAACTCATCTTTGACAAAACAGGAAAGAATGTCCAATGGAAAAAAGACAGTCTCTTCAACAAATGGTGTTAGGAAAATTGGACAGCTACATACAGAAGAACGAAACTACCATTTCCTTACACCAAACGCAAAAGTAGACTCCAAATGGTCGAAAGACCTAAATGTGAGACAGGAGTTCATCAAAATCCTAAAGGAGAACACAGGCAGCAACCTCTTTGACCTCAGCTGCAGCAACTTCCTAGAAACATCACCAAAGGCAAGGGAAGCAAGGGCAAAAATGAACCATTGGGACCTCATCAAGATAAATAGCTTTTTCACAGCAAAGGAAACCATCAACAAAACCAAAAGACAACCGACAGAATGGGAGAAAATATTTGCAAATGACTTATCAGATAAAGGGCTAGTATCTAAAATCTATACAGAACTTCTTAAACTCAACACCCAAAGAACAAATAATCCAATCAAGAAATGGGCAGAAGATGGGAACAGACATTTTTCCAAAGAAGACAATCAAATGGCCAATAGACACATGAAAAAGTGCTCAACATCACTCGGCATCAGGGAAATCCAAATCAAAACCTCAATGAGATACCACCTCACACCATTCAGAATGGCTAAAGTTAACAAGTCAGGAAACAAATGTTGGTGGGGATGCGGAGAAAGGGGAGCCCTCCTACACTGTTGGTGGGAATACAAGCTGGTGCAGCCACTCTGGAAAACAGTATGGAGTTTCTTCAAAAACTTGAAAATAGAGCTACCATATGACCCAGCAATTGCACTACTGGGTATTTACCCCAAAGATACAAATGTAGAGATCTGAAGGGGTACGTGCACCCTGATTTTTATAGCAGCAATGTCCACAGTAGCCAAACTATGGAACGAGCCAAGATGTCCTTCAACAGATGAATGGATAAAGAAGATGTGGTATATATATATAAGAATGGAATAGTATGCAGCCATCGAAAGGAATGAGATCTTGCCATTTGCAACGACGTGGATGGAACTGGAGGGTATTATGCTGAGCAAAATAAGTCAATCAGAGAAAGACATGTATCATATGATCTCACTGATATAAGGAATTCTTAATCTCAGGAAACCAACTGAGGTTTGCTGGAGTGGTGGGGGGTGGGAGCGATGGGATGGCTGGGTAATAGATATTGGGGAGGGTATGTGCTATGGTGAGTGCTGTGAATTGTGTAAGAATGTTGAATCACAGACCCGTACCTCTGAAACAAATAATACATTATATGTTAAAAAAAAGAGAGAGAGAGAAGAAGATAGGAGGAGGGGAAGAATGAAGGTGGGGAAATCGGAGCAGGAGATGAACCATGAGAGACTATGGACTCTGAGAAACAAACTGAGGGCTCTAGAGGGGAGGGGGCGGGGAGATGGGTTACCCTGGTGATGGGTATTGAAGAGGGCACGTTCTGCATGGAGCACTAGGTGTTATACGCAAATATTGAATCATGGAACACTACATCAAAAACTCATGATGTGTTTTATGGTGATTAACAGAATAAAAAAAAAAAGCTGACTAATGATATAGCTCTTCACTTTGAATTGGACAGCAGTCAACAGACCGTGAAGCAGAATGACTGACAAATGACCAATGCCTAGCTAAAGAGATAATGTAAAACCTCCCAGGAAAGAGAAAAAAAATTCATTACCTAAAAAGAATGGTAATCAGATTATAGTGGTCTGCAACATTATATTTGTCATATATGCTGTATATGCAGTTGCATTTTGTGTGTGTGTGTGTGTGTGTGTGTGTGTGTGTGTTTGCATGTAAGTAGTAGAGGCTGTGGCAGGCCACTCAGATCCCTCTCTCACCTTCAGGACTGAAGTTCCCATTCCCCAGCTGTGTTTTGGCAGCTGACAGTAATTCAGTAAGTCTTACAGATATTGCTTTGTATTGAAAAAAGTCACCTTGCCCAAGGTCATGGCCCCTTCCTTGGAGTAGCCCATATCTAGTGACTTGTCAGTTTGGAGAGATCAAGGCCTTACCTGTTTGCTTCAATTCAGGATGACTCTGAAGGGTCATCATAGCTCCAGAGCTCCCTGTAGGATTATCTGAGGCTGCTGTTGTTACTCATTGCAGTTCAACTTCTCCCTCTGCCCAGTCCTGTATTCCTCACTTCCCCACAAGTGTAGATCCTGAGGCTACTTCCCAATAAACTTCCTGCACACAGATGTGACAGTATTCTTTTCAGCTACCCTTGAGACACTGATTAAAATTGACTATGCAAAGAAAATCCCAACAAACTCCTTCAAGAGACGACCAAAGAGACCACATTCTCTCACCACAGTACGATATGATTAGATATTAACAACGAAACCCCCCAACCACCACCACCACCACCACCACCACCACCACCACCACCACCACCACACACCACCACACACACACACACACCTTTTCAGAATTTAAGTGTTGTGCATATAGAGCCACTTATATGAAAGTAATATTTTAGTGAAAATGGTGGATGCCAAATAAAGTAGGTACAGGGTAAGTTCTTATGAAACAGTACAGCTAAATGGAATCCTTTTCAAGTGTTTCAAGAAAAATAAGTACCCCCCTTCATGATTTTACAAAGTATATCTTACTTCACAGAATGCCAGCTTACCACCACATGAATAGAGTAGGTGTGTAATATCAGGTGGTTAATTTTCAGGAAAATTAGGGGGGACAGAATGAAAGTCATGAATTTAATATAGAGCATCCTTATTTTCTAGTTTATCAAAATGTTTTTCCTAAGTAATACATTTATAACTGACATTTGATACAACCTTGTAAAGGAAGACTTAAGTAATTAAATAAATGCACACTTTTAAGGTGTGCCAGAGGGATGGAATCACAGGTATGGATGCTGCTCAGCATTTTTGCACCAGAAGCTGCAGCCACCATAACTCTTGGTGATTGCCATATCCGTAGAGCTGATCGACTCAGTACTTTGGCCTCTCAGTCTGTGATCCTCCGTTCCTCAGGATTTTTGCCCTCCACGTGACCTTGGGCATGGTTACACCTTAAAACTGATCATTGTAAATCACTGTAACCCCATGTCGGGGAAGGTCATTGAACAGACATGACCACCAGTTGATCTAGTCGATCAGAGGTTCCTCACCCCCTCCCCTGTCCTTGGAACGTGGGTTCTGCTTGCCTTTCCCCTCAGTGGCTGCTCCAAGGACACAGCTTTGACGTAATGATGCAGTGTTGAGAACACCTGCACAGTATACATGACTGAACCCAGTGAAGGCCTCTGTATAAACCTAAGATATGGCTGGTGGGTGCAGGAATCCACTCACCTTGCTGTCACCCAAGATCCCTTTGCTTATGAAAACTGCCACTACTAACCTCTTTCTTCAGTTTTTCTCTGCCCTCTGAGTACAGGGGCCAGTTTCAGATTACACCTGGCAAATCCCCTGAGGGTTGCTAATTTCCACCCCCCTTCTCCGCTCACTTCCAATAATTTCAATTTTAAGTATTCTTTCTCTTAACTTTCTAGCTCATTTCTTCAAACACCAGTTTTAATAATCATTCCATCCCACTAGGAGCTCTGATCCATTGATCTACCTTTTCAGTGCCTCTCACCCCTCTGCCCACCCCCAGGTTCTTGCTTTCTTACTCAATTTTTGTTGCCCATCCTTATTATCACTCTCTTGCATACCCCTCAACTCCCTTACCCCTCTCTTGTTTTGTGGTTTTCTTTTGGTAAAGTCCCAACCCTCATTACATTCAACTTTCTACCAAAATCTCTGCCTGCACCCATGCAGCTGAGTGTGGCTACAGAAGAACACACAGCTATCCTGTATGATCTCCCTTTGCATTCATGACCACTAACCTCACCAATGAAGGGCCTCATAGGAGGGCCCTCAGTGCTGTCAGCAATCACATTTCACTTTCCTAGTTCATTCACTTTCCTGCTCTCTTAAAATGTGTTCATACCTTCTTTTCTCTCCTGACATCCCCCAAACCTCCTCTCCAGCCTTCCCCTCAGCTGATGACAATCTTGCTGCCCTTTTCACTGCATAATAGAATCAATCAAAAGAAAACTTCCAGAGGGAACTTTAAAAATGTTCCATATTTTGTTTAGGATGGTGATTACTGAGTCTATTTGACAAAATTCAGGCGGCACTTAAAACCAATACATGTTACCTATGTAAGTTATATCTAAATCAAAATTAAAAATAAAGAAAGAATTTCCATAAGTTGTCACCACTGCATATACCCACTTCTTGCAGTGGGCTCTGGGTGCGGTCTTGATGCTGACGATGAATGTTCCATGCTCCTAGATAAGGCCAACTCCCCTACTCCTGCTCTTAACTCCATCACTCCAGCAATCCTCCATTCTCCTTCCTGCTTCATCAGCATTTCCCTTCACTGGATGATTCCTATCAGCATGTAAACGTGCCATTATTTCTCTCATTTTAAAAATAACACTCTCCTCCAGGAAAACCTCTCTTCATTCCATTTCCCTCCATTTACTGCTCCATTTCTCTTCTCTTTGCTGCAAAATTCCTCAAAATGGTTGCCTGTATTCACTTTTTCCAGTTCTTCTACTCCCATTTTCTCGTGAAACCACATCAGTCCATGTTTTGCTCATCACCAGGCCTCTGAAACCACTCTTGTCAAGGATATCTGTGACTCCGTATTGATTAGATCCAGTGTTCAGTTCTTGGTCTTTACGTGACTTCTCAGCAACATTGAGCATTGTTGATGACTCTCTGTCCTTGACATTTTTCTTCACTGTCTTCTAGGAAAGGACTCTCCTGGATTTCTTCTTACCTAGCTGGTCGCTCCTTCTCCATCTCCTTTGCTCATCATCTCTCCTTGTCTCCTTGATTTTCTTATGATATGGTGCCCCTGTCTCCCCTCTCACTGCCTTCACAATCTCATCTAACTGATACCTTTAAATACCTTAAAAATGCTATGGACCCCCAAATTGCTATTTGCAGTGTGGAAGACTCCTCTGATCCTAGATTCATACCCAACCATGTATTTGAAAACTTCATTTGGATATCTAATAGGCAACTCAAACTTCATGCATTCAAACACCAAAATCTGGAGGACTTGGCCTGCCAGATGAAGACTTATTATAAAGTTATAATAATTAAGACAGTATAATATAGATGTATGAATAGACAAAATATCCAGTGGAACCAAACAGCAAACCAATAAACAGATTCATACCTACACAGAAATCTTATATATAACAGAGCTAATCACTGGAGATTGGTGGGGAAAGAGGGAAACTATTCAATAATTCGTGCTAGGGCAATTAAATATCCATGTGGGCAAAATGGAAATGGATATCCCCCTCACATCATAACCAAAAGTCAATTGTAGGCCGATCAAGAACTTCATGTGGAAGGCAAAACTTTAAACATTTTAGAAGATAATAGAGAAGAATATCTTTATGGTCTTGGAGTAGAGAATAATTCCTTCAGAAACAGCACAAATCATAAATGAGAAGACTGATAAATTTAATTTCATTAAAATTTAGTATTTCTGTTCATAAAAAAAAAATACTAAAGAAAACCCAAAGATAAGCTTCAGACTGGGAAACGATATTTACATTGTGCAAAGTGACAAAAAATAGAATTCAGGATATAAAAGTAATAAAAAGAAAAGAATAACCCAGTAGGAAATGGATGGAAAAAGACCAAGAATAAACATTTTACAAAAGTGGATGTATATGAAAGGACACTAACCTTCTTTAGTAATCAGGGAAATATGAACAAAGAACATAATGAGACACCATTTCACACCCACTAGAATAGCAAAATTAAAAAGTCAGCCAATATCAAATGGGGATTTTGATGTGGGTGGTGAGAACTCTTGTGCACTGATGGTTGAGGGCAAATTGTTATAACCGCTTAAGAAAATGGTGTGGCAGTACTTAGTAAAATTGAATATGTATGTGCCCTAATCCAGACGAAACTCTTGTATACATGCAGAATTGTGTGTGATTTTGTGTGTGTGTGTGTGTGTCAAAGCAAGGAGAGGAGAAAGAAAGGGGGAGAGTGAAGAAGTTAGTTGAATGTCCATCAATAGGAAAATGGATAAAATATGCTCAATCACACATGGGATTTGTATAGTAATAAAAATAAATGAATTGCTACTAAACACAACAACATGGACAAATCTGAAAAACAATGTTTTGAAAACTAAACAAAACAATCTTTAAATAAAATTGAGAGTAACGGGTACCTCTGGGTAGAGGTAGGGGTGGGATAGAATAGAGTCAGTATGAAATCTCACACAGGGAACTTCAAAGTTATTGTATTATTTTAATTCCACTGAATAGTGGGTACACAGGTATTTGTTTCCCTTTTAAAAATATTCATATATATTAAGTACCCTTTTAGTTTGTATATGTCAAAGTTAAAATTGAAGTTTTAGAAATGTTTCATTTAGAATTTAAAAAAAAGACTAATAAGTAGGTCATTAATACTCCCCCACCTTTAATTTTTTTAACCTCTTGTTTCTTTTACTCACAGTTTTGAGTTATCTGTAACCATTGTTTCCTCTAATGTGAGCTAGTACTAAGCTGATACAAATGGAGCATTTTGAAAAATCTTTTGAAATCAGAGCCATCAAACTAGTTTATCAAGTTGTTAGGATACAAGTCTTTCACAGTAATGAACTGGGTTCCTATTTTATGTGATTTTTCCATAGTCTATTGATAAAAAGAGATGTAATTATTGTCGCCCTCTGGACTTTACATCAGGTCACAGAAAAAGCCTTATGAGTGAACTGAAATGTTTCATTGCTCAAAGTTTTCATACATTCGTGCTATTTCCAGAAAAAAATCAGTGCCATCACTGTATACATGTATTTCATAAACAGATAATTCAAATGTTTCATGTAGCTGGTGTTTTTCTTGTTAACACTGAACGACTGACTATATGTGACTGTGCATTTGTAGGAAATTGCCCGGCATTTACGCCCTGGAACCCTCAGAGCAGTCTTTGGTAAAACTAAGATCCAGAATGCTGTTCACTGTACTGATCTACCAGAGGATGGCCTATTAGAGGTAAGATAAAGAAAGGCTGACATCCTATTTATATTTCAAACTCATAATCTCAGCAATTCTGGTGCATAAGAAACCTTTTAATATTCTTGGATTATACTATTACTTGGCCATCTGAGGACTTTTTAAATGACCACGTTGTAGGATGCTGCATATAACTAGTCTTCAAAGAGTTAATTGGTTGGCATATTTCTGTGATTGGTATATACATGCCAATATTTTAATGCATACATTTAAAAATAATTTTAAAATGAAAAGCTATACCATTAAATAATGTGAAATTTGTTTTAAAAACAGGTAAAAATACCATTACCATAAGTTTCTAGTCATACTGTTATGTCAATGAAATCAAGAAGTCCAATATGCAGTGTGGTAACATTAAAAGTAATAGTTACCATTTACTGACTCTTTATATGCTGGGTTCTAGCATGATAGATAAATGCTTTGTATAAAGTAATTTTTTAAATTTTATTTTATTATGTTAATCACCATACATTACATCATTAGTTTTTGGTGTAGTCTTCCATAATTCATTGTTTGCGTATAACACCCAGTGCTCCATTCAATAGGTGCCCTCTTTAATACCCATTACAAGGCTAACCCATCCCTCCACCCCCCTCAATCTCCAAAGCAACTCTAATCGGTTGGTATTATTATGTCCATTTTTTTCAGGAAAATAAATTGAGATTCAGAGGTATATAACATCCTCAAACCATTCATATAGGACAGAGCCATATTTTGACCTCTCATCTGTGTAATTAACATAAAACAGGAAACAATGAAAAAATTATAAGAAAGTATTAGTGAAAATTAGTCTTGTTTGGATTTTTTTTTTTTTTAAGTAGGCTCCACACGCAGCATGGAGCCCAACATGGGGCTTAAACTCATGTCCCTGAGATCAAGACCTGAGCTGAGATCAAGAGTGAGACACCTAACCGACTGAGCCACCCAGGTGTCCCAGTCTGGTTTGGTTTTTAAAAAGTCATTTCTAGCCCCAAAGCAAAGAAACTTTAAAGAAAAAATAGAAATTTTTAACTTTTTACAGTTTTTTAAAATTGTATTTTAAATTTGTATGTCAAAAGGAACTAAACTGAAATGAAGACACAATGATAAAATGATTATAGCTTAAACACAGAAAAATGATTGATATCCTCAATACATATTTGTTTTAGAGAGTATTATTTATGTTTTATGTCAAATTTATCGGTCATTTTTTCTGCTTTTGAAGTCATACATAGAAAGGCCTCCCCCACATTTTGCTTTCATTTTCTTACATTGAAATGTTCAATCCACCTGGAATTCGACATATGGTGTGAGGTGTGGACTAGTCAGCTGTCACAACATCGTTAAATGCTCCCATGCTTTCATTGTTCCTTCTCACTTATTAAATATTTGTCTACATCTGTGTCTGTTTCTGAACTTTCAATTTTATTGAAATTGATTTATTTCAATTTATTGGTCTGTGCCAGCAAAATACTATTTTTATTATTGCACTTTATTTATACTTTGAAAAAGTTTTCTTGATTTTTCTCTTAAATTTATTCCTCCACATGAACTTTATATGAGCTTACCAAGTTCTTTACCCCGTCCCCACAGGATGCAAATGGGACCTTGACTAACGTTATAATATTTTTATAAATTACTATGGGACTGACATATCTATAACTGTGAGTTCCTGTCTGTGTATTTGGTATGCCTCTTCTTTTATGCAAGCAGTAGAGTCTTTTTTCATAAGGGTCTTGGACATAGTGTATTAAATTTATTCCCATCAGTTTTTTATTTTGTTGCTTTAGAGAATTACTTTAACTCCATTAAAATTTTCTGTTATAAGCCAAGATGTTCATGTGATAAACATGTGATTATATGTTAATGTAACCTTATCTAAACTATGCACTCTGGTATGAAATTTTCACATACTTGTGAAATATAAAATTGTAACAAATTTCATTTTTTAATTACCCAAAGTATTACATGTTTGTTTAAAATTTTCACCTGTTTTATAAATATTCCATTTACTTTCTGATAGTTTAGGATCTATAGAGTAGGTTTGAATACAGACTATTGTTCAGTGAAACTGAAATATTAATTGTGAAATTTATGCCCATTAAAAAATATTATCAAGGTATGCCCATGATTTTGCTTGTACAAACTGAAATGGATTATTACTGCCTGTAGTTTACAAAGCCATTTACTAAATGATTAAAATCTTTCTAACCTAACTTCACAGGAGATTTAATTGTAAGTTAATGACTGTGTGGTTTAGAGAGTTAACCAAAAATCAGAAGTCAGAGCTCCAGCAGCCTCCTCTCGTGTGGCTGGTGATTCATAATTGATGTGACCTTGGATAAGTTACTTTTTCTTTCCATGCTTCACTTTTATCAGCAAAATAAAGAATTTTGATATAATCAAGGGATGTTCTTCCAGTTAGGGATTAACTGTTTGTGGATTTTTACTTTGCTTTAAATGGTAAAGTATTATAAAAACACTTAGAAGCCAGAATAGTTATCTGTTCAGAGGTCTTCAAAGTGAAATTCAGAGTGACCTAAAGACAAGCTTTCTGACCAGGAAAGCACTTTATACTGCTACTCATTAAGGGAACATTCTGTAGATGTAGGGTGACCATAAATGTCTTGTCTAATCCAGGACCTTTCTGAAAGGCAGCTCCAATCAAACAAGATGCTAGGACAAAAGGTATAAACCAGAACTGTTATTGGCACACTGGGACTATAGGCTCTCTCTTTATATGGGAGCCAGGAAAATGGGAAAAGTTTACTTCTCCTTAATCCTTTCCTCATGTGATGTTTATTGAGCTAAGTTTATTTGTGTCAGACCTTAGAAGGTATTCCAGTTCATATTTTGTCACCATCTATTTTATGTACTTATTCTTGTAGCAAATGATTATATAAGTATGTATTACTTGCTGACATTGTGAAAGGATTTCAGAATCACACGAGATATTTCTCCTATCCTCATTGAGCTCATAGTGTTTCAGAGTTCAAGGATCTTAGCATGAAAATAGAATCTGTTAGGAGCATTTGGATGCTCCTAATTGTGACGTAGCCATTTTTGTGGATGTAGGAATAAATGACAGCATCTATGGTATGAGACATTCTATGATGTTATTTCACTGGTAATGCTCCTGATTGGCAGTACCTCTAAAGATCTTAAATTTGAGCTTTAAAGAAAGCATTAATGGCAAAATATATAGCTAAACTAGTAATCAAAGAAATACTAGTTTTTTAATAAGGGCAAAGAATTTTTTTAAAATATCACTGTTCACTGCTAGTAAGGCTACAGTTAAACAGATACCCTCATATTGCTGGTGATAGCTATGTGGCAACAGGTATTGAAAGCCATGGGTTTTTTTCCATTTGTTCCAGAATTCTACTTCTTAGACTCTAACCAAAGGAGCAGGTGACAGCAGAACTACAAAATAGAAAGTTATCTGCACAGATGTTCACTGAAGGAGTATTTGGGGTAATTAAAATCAGAAATGACATGCATGTCAAAGGTGTATCTGATGGTCCCTCCTCTGAGAAGACTTTTTTGCTACCTGTTGTCTGCATCAGGTCCTTCCATATGTGTGTTTGCCTAGCAGTTTGCTTCCCTCTAATACAGTAGTGTAGCCAAGAGCTGACACAGCTCTGCACCTGGGGCAAGTTACTCATTTCATCGAGCTAGGTTTCCTCATTCCATAAAATGAAGATAATAGCAGTGCCTGCCCTATCAGATAGCATAGTGCCTAGCACAGAGTAATTGCTCAACAAATGATAGCAATTATATTATTATTATTACAGCCCATTGTCTTTTGCTTATATATATGTCCCCATAAGACTGAGTACTCATAGGGAAGAGAATCTGTCTTGCCCAGCATATAAAAGCTTCTTCATAAATCATTTTTGAAGAATAAGAGGGAAGGGTTTGGTGAAATAAATTATGGTTCATGTACTCAATGCAAAAGTATGTAACCTTTTTTTATTTTTTTTGAGGTTTTCAGCTTTTTATTTAGCATAGCATATCCAATATGATTCTTTTTCTCATTCTTAATATCAAAGTTTCAGAATCTCTCTTGTAATTGCAACAAAATACTTGTAACCTTTTTTTAAAATAATGATGATGGAGACCTCGGCAGTGGATTCTAGCCTTGGTTGCATATCGGAATCGCCTAGACAATTTTTAAAATACTGATGCCCAGACCTGTCCTTCGAGACTCTAATGATTTTTCTTTTGAAATAACTTCAAACTTACAGAAAAGTTGCAAGTACAATACAAAAAAATTTTTTTCATGAACATTTGGGTTTAAGTTGCCAACATAATGCCCCATATCTCTGAGTACTTTAGTGTGTATTTTTTAACATAAAAGGGCATTTTTCTACCTAACTACATTACGAGCATCCAAGTTGGAAAATTAACATTGATACATTGCTGCCATTTAATTTTTAAACCCCGTTCAAATATCACCCATTGTCTTAATAATGTGTTTTAGTAGCAAAAGAATCCAGGTCAGAATCACTCATTGCATTTAGTTCTCTGCTTAGTTTCTTTCATTGTAGAGCTTTGCTCAGATTTTCCTTGACTTTCAGGACCTTGACACTTGTGACCGTAACAAGCAGAGATTCTAATATAATTGACCCATTTATTCCTTTGCTCATCAGAAGATTTTCTAGATGGTTTCTTTGTGCATTTCTAACAAGATACTGACACATTGATTTTGCCGAACAGCATATATTGCTTATACAAAGAGTCTTTTATTGGCTCCCCATTGTCCATGAAGCTGAGTGATGCCTGTTTGATTTTATGACCCAACATTGTGTATGCCTCCCTTCTGCTCCACTTAGCCTGAACCTGCTGCTCACAAGCATCACTGATGCTACTTCTTCCTCGGTTTTATTTTCTCCTTCCTTTCTTTCCCAAAGCTTCTGTGCTGCTCATGTAGCTTCCATAGTCAGTTCCTAGAACTGTTGTTTTCTGATTATCTTCACGGGAACAACCAATACTTTACATGTACTGAAATTGAAATTCTCCAAGTTGCCAAATAAGTGTACAGTAGAAAATGTAAGTATGTTTGAATTTTGAATTCTGTTCGTCAAAATGATGTATCAGTCATTCATTCAGATATTTACATTTTTTTAAATTAACAACAGCACTGGGGACACAGCAATAAACAGGATACATGCAGCCCCTGCCCTCATGGAGCTTACCTTTTAGGAGATAGCAATCATAGTGGCTGTTTTTTAGAATCATGAAAATATGGATCTTTCCTCTGTTTTTGTTTTCCAAATATTCTGTAGATTGGTTATATTACTTCTGTGGTTATAAAATAAGAATTTTTACAGTCTATAAAATAGGGGCGCCAGGGTGGCTCACTTGGTTGGGCATCAGTCTCTTGACTGATCAGGTCATGATTCTCAGGGTTGTGACATCGAGCTCGGCGTTGGGCTCCACACTCAGCTCCTTGAGATTCTCTCTCGCCCTCTCCCTCTGCCCCTCCCCACCCCCATGCATGCTCTCTCTCCCTCTCTCTCTAAAATAAATGGATCTCTTAAAAAGTTTATAAAATATTTCATTGTAGATATAGACAACCAAAACAAATCTGAAATTGGATATATAATTATTTCTGCATTGATTCTTGTTTTGGTATACTCTGGAAAAAAATTAAGCATTAACCAGAAATAAACATAGGTGTAGGAGTAAGATGATTGGACGGGACTGAATTTCTTGGTTGTCGTTAGTTTGGGTCTCTGCATACACTGACACTCATAATTTATCTTTAGTTTTAGTTCGTATCTCAAAGGAAGAGTTGTGATTTTTACTAGTACATTGTCAAAGAGGGAACAACTTGTCCAAAGACAAGAGCGAACAGCTTTCTCTAAGAGATTTAAAAATAGTAAGGCTGAGACTTTGACCTTGAGGTGGAAAATGACAAGAGATAAGGCTAGAAAGTCATAAAGGGCCTTGTAAAATCATGTTGAGACATCTGAACTTTATCCGGAGGGCAACAGGAATCCAAATAAGTGTTTTACACAGGGGAATAGCACAATCATATATGTGTTACAGGGATCACTCTGGCTGCAGGATGGAGAACAGATCAAGGGGGTTGGGGAGGGTAGGGGGAGAAGGTCAGTCTGGAGGGAGAGAGACCAGGTAGAAGGCTGTGAAGGTAATTTAGGGAAAGGTTCTGGTAGCCTGAATGGATGTGGCAGTAGGAATAGCTCAAAGCAGTGAGCTTCAGAAGATATTTAGGGGGCTAGAACTGACAGCCTCAGAGACTAGTTAGATGTGAAGGGTAACCTATGGCAATGAGACAAGATTAACTCCTATCTCCAAGTGAAGACGATGGAGGCTACCATTGTTATCTATGATACCCAAATTTCTGAAAACCAAAGTTGTTTCATGAATTTGATGGCAAAGTCTAACCTAATCTTATGTATAGTTTTTCTACAACCCACTTAGTGTGATCATTCACACTGCTGTAGAAGTATTAATGTATTAGATTATGTATGGAAAACTCCCCAGACTCCTGGTACAATATAAAATATATATACCATATATATTCAATGACTTTTATGTAATATGGAGGATGCATACCTTATTCCTATTCCAAGTTTCAAAATATCTATCACCAGGAGTTTGAAAAAAGGATAGTGGAGAAGGTTTGAAACAGCCATGAAGAGCTGATCACAAAACAAAGATTTCTGGGTGATATTTAGGATTCAACTGATTTGAGATACTATGTGTATCATGAATTTATCGTTTTTCTGAGGTACAGTTGGGATGAACAGGGATGAGGCTTTTGCAGGTGGGTGCATGAGGCAAGAGCATTGAGGATGTTAGCGAGAGTAGTTGAAGTTATAAATAAGGGACGATGTGATGGGAGGAGGTGCTAGAATAAAAGGAGAAAATCAAAAGGGACTGAAAGCCTTTCTGAGGCTTACAGACGGGGGTCCTGGAACAAATGAAGGCAGGAGCTGTGGTCAGAGTAGACTTGTCTAAATTTAAAATTTCAAAGGAGGAGCTTCTCGTGGTAATGGTAAGGTTCAGGACGTGGCCATGGAAGAGGTGACCAGCATGGAATTGAAGTCACCAGAGATGTGGAGCTTTCAGTGATTAGTGAAATTAAGGTCCCCTGGGATCATGGCTGAGAGGCAGAGTCGAGAGGAAAATGGTGATCCAAAGCCTAAAGTTTTCAGCAAAGTAGAGATGGTGAACCTGAGGTGTGACAGCAGCAAGGAGAAGAGAGCATCTGGCCAGATGGCAGAGCTCAGAGTCCAGGTCCTACATGAGGGAGGAAGGAGAGCACTATTTCTACAATCCTGGCCAGAGAAGCTTCACCCATGGCTCCAAAGAAGGGATGCCTTCAGGGATATCCAGGTTTCATTTAAGGCTGGGAGGCCTGGTGAAGAAGTTCAAGTTTCAAGTGAGTTTACTTTGAGACTGAGGGGCTGAGCAAGGACAGTGAGAGACTGATGGAGGGAAGAGGAACTCCAGAGCCATGGAAGAGTAACAAGATGGGGGAAAATAGGTGACCAGAATGGCCTCCATCTTGGTGGATGGGATGTTACAAGTTACTAGTTGTTTTTCTGCCCCATAGTTAAGGGTTTGAATGTAGGCAACTGGGGCCTACAACCTCAGGAACCCAGGCTCCATCTTATTGTTCCTCACAGACATTCGTAGCTTGTTGCCTTGTGGTTCCCCCACGTGGCTGTTGGAGCTGCATTTATTACTTCTGTGATCCAGGCATGAAGAAGAAGATCAAGGGGCAAAAGGTGAAAAATACCAGCTCAGTCAGCATCCTCTTCTCTGCCCACTTGAAGGAGATTTTCCAGGAGCCCCACCCAGCAAATTCTGCTTATGATTTGCTTGCTAGAATTTAGCCCAATGGCCACTCCATTCTTCAAGAGGAGCTGGTTAATATAGAGAGCAATGAGAACATTGCTACCTCCAACAAAATCAAGTTTCTGTTGGAAGGAAGAAAGGGAGAGTGAGCACTGGGGAGGGGAAGAGCAGCATCTGCCACAAATGGTCAATAAGAATAACAGGACTTTAGCTAGGACCAGTTTTCCACTAGAATTGGCCCCTGCTGTTCCCCAGTATGGTGGTTCTCAAGAGTCCTCCCCCGATCAGCCGCATCTGCATCACCTGAGACTTGGAAATGAAACTCTCTGGCCCCACTCTAGACTGCTGACTCATAAACGCTGTGAGTCCGTCCCAGGAAATCTGCTTTATGCAGCTTTCCAGTGATTCCGATGCCCCTAAGGTAGTGGGTTCTCTGCCAATAGCATGCATCAACATCACCTATGGAGTTTTATTTTTTTTAATTTTTATTTTTATTCCAGTATAGTTGACACACAGTGTTATATTAGTTTTAAATGTACAATATGGAGTTTTTAAAACTACATAAGCCTGGAGCTCTCTCACAGAAGATTCTGGTTAAGTAGGTTTGGGATGAGCTTTTTGGATCTGTGGAGGTTTTTTTGGGGTGGGGTGCTTTATGTTGCAGGTGATTCTGATATAGATAATAATTAAACTAGCATTTGGAAACTACTGACCTTTGTACCTTTTGAGGGAAAGTTGGCTGTGGTTCTGCTTTTGAGGAAAACCTAGACTCTGTCAGCAGGCCAGCAAAGAGATTATTTTACTTCCGGAACCTAGAATTGGAAACAGCAGCAACCTTTGGAATTTGAAGGGATCTGTAGCCTCTGTCAATGGATTTAGCTGCAGCCAAGGGTTATTACACTTCTGGGGAGGGCCAGCCTCTGAACGGGGGAGTTGGTGGCCTCTCGAGAAGGAGCCAGTCATGACCTGGTTGATTACCTGGATTTCTTGGTGGACATCTAAGTGTCAAGGCTGCCATATGCCCTTTCAGGGAATGACTAGAGGCCTGGTTTTGTGTGTGTGTGTATGTGTATGCACGCACATTTGCATGTTTGTATGTATGCACTTATGCATTCTAGGGCTGACAAGGACAGAGGCCTTGGGTCTCACAGCTGAAAACAGTTTTCCTCAGGTTCTTCAAATCTGCACTCACCACTTAACATGGGCATGTGATGCACAGGTGTGCAGGGGGACTGAGCCATATCTTTTTCCCCTGCTAATTGTGTAAGTGCCTTGAGGGTCTGGACCTCTCAGACTTTTGAATCTCTAGCCCCTGCCTAGCATACCACAGGCTTTTAGTCAATGTCCATTAAGTAAACACATGGGGAATGTCTCATGAATGAGGACAATGTGCCTCCACCCCCATTCTCTTTCCATATGGCTGAAATGTCACACCCTGATGAGGTGAGCCCCACTTTCAAGTGTCACATCCCACTACTCCCTCCATTTGCCAATTGCCAGAAAAGTCTACTGCTTCTTTCACTGCTGACTGTATGCAGCTAAAACCTGAGCTATGTGTAGGTGGAAAGCTGATGGTTTGCATAGACTTTTTGTCCTCTCAAATGTGGTATTTCAAAAGTCTCTATATTGACCTTAAAAATATCCTGAAAATATAATAAGCATTAGGCTATCAAATTCTAATTCTTTATGGCCCAATTAGTAGTAAAGAATTGATATTTTGTCAGATAAAGGGATCTTGGACTAAGGAGCAATTTCGTGTTCCCTCCTGTATCCTATCATCTGTAGAGCTCATTTCCTTGTTAGAGTACTTTGATTACTTCTACCCCAGATACTCCACACACTATCTCAGTAAGAAAGAGATCCTAATATTTCCCTCACTTAGCATAGGTAGGAATTTAGTATTTTATTTACGGCAATAATGGATCTCTATAAAATGCTAGAATAACTTATTCCCAATAGTCATAATAACTTACTTCATGGAAATTTCTATATCCATTAATACCATTATATCCAGGCAATCATTATAATGACGGAAATCACATTCCACACAGGGAGTTTTCAGGTCCATAGGTCCCTCCCTTTCTCAAATATAGCCCCAGCTCCAGCTTTCTTTGCATTGGTTATCTTTTCAATCTGAAAAGTAACAAACCTTATGGACTTAAGGATTATATTTAGTATGATTCCACTTTATTTTTTTATTGAAGTACAATTACCATATAATATAAGATTCAGATGTACACATATTGACTCAACAATTCCATACATTACTCAGTGCTCACCACACTAAGAGCAGTTACCATCTGTCACCATATGACCTTATTACAATATTATTGACTATATTCCCTATGCTGTACATTTCATCTCCATGACTTCTTTTATAACTGGAAGTTTATACCACTTAATCCTCTCTTTTTTTTTGTCCTTCCTCAAACCCACAACCCTCTGGCAACCACCAGTCTATTCTCTGATTTAAGAGTGTGTTTGGTTTTGTTTGTGTATTTTGCTTTTTAGATTCCACATACAAGTGAAATCATATGGTATTTGTCTTTCTCTGACTTATTTCACTTAGCATTATGCCTTCTAGATCCATTCATGTTGTCACAAATGGCAAGATCTCATTCTTTTCTTTAAAATTTTTATTCTTATGTTAATCACCATACATTACATCATCAGTTTTTGATGTAGTGTTCCATTATTCATTGTTTGTGCATAACACCCAGGGCTCCATGCAGAACGTGCCCTCTTTAATACCCATCACCAGGCTAACCCATCCCCCCACCCCCCTGCCCTCTAGAACCCTCAGTTTGTTTCTCGGAGTCCATCGTCTCTCATGGTTCGTCTCCCCCTCTGATTTCCCCCCCTTCATTCTTCCCCTCCTGCTATCTTCTTTTTTTTTTTCTTAACATATATTGCATTATTTGTTTCAGAGGTACAAGATCTCATTCTTTCTTATGACACAGTAATATTTCACTATTTAAAGATATCACCTCTTCTTTATCATTTATCTATGGATGGACACTTGAGTTGCTTCCATATCTACACTATTGTAAATAATGCTGCAATAAACACAGGGGTGCATCTGTCTTTTCGATTTAGTGTTTCTGTTTCCTTTGGGTAAATGCCCAGTAGTGGAATTACTGGATCATATGGTAGTTCTATTTTTAATTTTTTGAGGAACCTCCATACTCTTTTCCACAGAGGCTGTGCCAATTTGTATTCCCAACAATAGTGTGGGAGGGTTCCCTTTTTTCCACATCCTCATCAACACCTGTTATGTCTCGTCTAAATGATACTAGCCATTCTGACAGGTGTGAGGTGATACCTCATTGTGGTTTTGATTTGTATTTCCCTGATGATTAGTGATGTCAAGCACCTTTTCATGTGTCTGTTGGCCATCTGTACGTCTTCTTTGGAAAAATGTCTATTCAGGTCCTCTGCCCATTTAATTGGATTATTTGTGGGTTTTTGGTGTTGATTTGTAGAAGTTGTTTATATATTTTGGGTATGAACCCCTTTATTCGATATATAATTGCAAATATCTTCTTCCATTCAGTAGATTACCTTTTTGTTTTGTTGATGGTTTCCTTTGCTGTGCAAAAGCTTTTTATTTTGATATAATTCCAATAGTTTATTTTTGTATTTGTTTCCCTTGCCTGAGGAGACATATCTATTTAAAAAAAAGTTGCTATGTCTGATGTCAGAAAAATTACTTCCTGTGTTCTCCTTTAGGATTTTTATGGTTTCAGATCTCATATGTAGTCTAATCCATTTTGAGTTTATTTTTCTGTATGTTGTAAGAAAGTGGTCCAGTTTTACCTATAGCTGTCCTGTTTTCTAAACACCATTTATTGAAAGTACTGTCTTTTCCCCACTGTTTATTCTTGCCTCGTTTGTGTTAGAGTAATTGAGCATATGAACATGGGTTTATTTCTAGGCTCCCTACCTGTACTATTGATCTATGTGTCTACTTTGTGCCAGTACCATACTGCTTTGATTGCTATGGCTTTGTAGTATGTCTTGAAATCTGGGATTGTGATAACTCCAGCTTTGTCCCTCATTCTCAAAATTGCTTTGGCTATTCATATTTTGTGTTTCTGTACAGAGTTTTAGGATTACTTGTTCTAATTCTGTGAAGAATGTTGTGGGGATTTTGATGGGGATTTTATTGTACCTGTAGATTATGATATTAATTCTTCCTGTCAATAAGCATGGTGTATCTTTCCAATTTTTTGTGTCATCTTCAGTTTATTTCATCAATACTTTATAGTTTTCAGGTTACTGGTCTTTCTCCTCCTTGATTAAATTTATTCCTAGGTATTTTATTATTGTTAGTACCAATTTAAATGGCACTGTATTCTTAATTTCTCTTACTCCTATTTTGTTACTAGTGGATAGAAACAACAGATTTCTGTATATTAACCTTCTACCGTGTAACTTTACCAAATTCGTTTAGCAGTCCTAATAGTGTTCTGGTGGAGTCTTTAGGATTTTCTATGTATAGTAACATGTTATCTGCAAACTGTTTTATTTCTTCCTTACCAATTTGTATACTTTTTATTTCTTTTTATTGTCTTGATTACTGCATCTAGGATTTCCAGTACTATGTTGATTAAAAGTGTTGAGAGTGGACCTTCTTGAAAGGAAAAGTTTTCAGTTTTTCACCACTGAGTATGATGTTAGCTGTGGGTTTGTCATATATGGCCTTTATTATGTTGAGGTATGTTCCCTTTAAACGCACTTTGTTGAGTTTTTATCATGAATTGATGTTGTATTTTGTGAAATGTTTTTTCTGCACTTATTAAGATGATCACGTGCTTCTTATCATTTCTCTTAATAATGTGATGTATCACACTGACTGAATTATGAATATTGATCCATCCTTGCGTCCTGGGAATAATCCCTCTTGACTGTGGTAAATGAATTTTTTAATGTATTGCTGGATTCGGTTTGCTCATATTTTGTTGAGGATTCTTACACCTATGTTCATCAGAGATCTTGACCTGTAATTTTTTTTTTTTTTTTTTGTGATGTCTTTATCTGGTTTTGGTGTCAGGGTAATTAATGCTGGCCTCATAGAATAAATTTGGAATCTTTTCTTCCCCTATTTTTTAGAATAGTTTGAGAATGGGTATTAACTCTGCTTTAAATGTTTGCAAGAATTCATCTGTAAGGCCCTGTGGTCCTGGATTTTGTTGGGAGTTTTTTTTTTTTTTTATTACTGATTTAATTTAATTTCTAATAATTGGTCTGTTCAAAGTTTCTACTTCTTCCTGATTCAGTTTTGGAAGGTTATATGTTTCTAAGAATGTATCCATTTCTTCTAGGTTGTCCAATTTGTTGGCATATAATTTTTCATACTATTCTCTTATAAACTTTTGCATTTCTGTGGTGCCAGTTGTTATTTCTCCTTCATTTCTGATTTTATTTATTTGTGTTTCTTTTTTTCTTGATAGTCTGGCTAAAGGTTTATCAATTTTATTTATCTTTTTGAAGGGCAGCTCTTAGTTTCATTGATCCTTTCCATTGTCTTATAGTCTCTATTTCATTTATTTCTGCTCTAATCTTTATTATTTACTTCTTTCAACTAGTTTTGGGCTTGTTTTCTCTAGCTCCTTTGGTGTACAGTTAGGCTGTTTATGTGAGATTTTTATTTTTTCTTGAGATAGGCCTGGATCATTATAAATTTCCCTCCTAGAATTGCTTTTGCTTCATTGAAGGTTTTTGAACCATGTATTTATGTTTTCATTTGTCTCCATGTATTATTTTAATTCCTCTTTGATTTCTTGGTTGACCCATTAATTTTTTAATAACATGTTTTTAGCCTCCATGGGTCTGTTTTTTCGAGATTTTTTTCTTGTAATTGATTACTAGTTTCATACTGTTGTGGTTGGAAAAGATGCTTGATATTATTTCAGCCTTCTTGTATTTGTTGAGACTTATTCTATGGCCTAACATGTGATCTATCCTGGGGAATGTGCCACGTGCACTTGAAAAAATGTGTATTCTGTTCTTGGATGCAGTATTCTGTATATATCTATTAGGTCCATGTGGTCTAATGTGTTGCTCAAAGCCACTGTTTCCTTGCTGATTTTCTGTCTGGATGATATATCCATTGATGTAAATGGGATGTTAAAGTTCCCTACTATTATTGTATTACTGTCAATTTCTCCCTTTATGTCTGTTAATATTTGCTTCATGTATTTAGGTGCCCCTATGTTGGTTACATAGATATTTACAATTGTTATATCCTGTTGTTGGATTGATCCCTTTATAATTATGTAGTGTAGTTCTTTGTCTCTTGCTACAGTTTTTGTTTTAAAGTCTACTTTGTCTGATAAAAGTATTGCTACCCTGGTTTTTTTGTTTCCATTTACATGGTATGTTTTTCCATCCTTTCATTTTTAGTCTATATGTGTCTTTAGGTCTGAAATGAATATCTTGTAGGCATCACATTGATGGGTCTTATTTTTTTTTTTAATCCCTTCAGTCATTCTGTCTTTTGATTGGAACATTTAGTCCATTTCTATTTAAAGCAATTATTGATAGGTATGTACTTACTGCCATTATTTGTGTTCTGAGTTTTGGTTGTTTTGTTTATTTGCTTTTTAATTTTTACATTATGTTTATTTGTTTTTGTTGTTTTGTTGTTGTTTTATAGTTCTGCTCTTTTCATTTCTCCTTCTTTTGCTCTCTTCCCTTGTGGCTTGATGGCTTTCTTTAGTGTTATGCTTGATTCCTTTCTCTTTATATTAAGTTCAAACACATTCTAAAAGCACTAAATTGTTACTCCCCTCTCCCCATTTTATGCATATAATGTTATATTTTACATCTTTTCATTTTGTGTATTCCTTTCCTAATTCCTTTTCCTAATTTTTGTAGATACAGATGATTTTACTGCTTTTGTGTTTTAACCTTCATATTGGCTTTGTAAGTGGTTAACCTATACCTTTACTATATATTTGCTTTTACCTGTGAAATTTTTTTCATAATTTTCTTACTTTTAGTTATGGCCTTTTCTTTCCACTTAAAGAATTCCCTTTAACATTTGTGTAAGGCTGGTTTAGTGAATATGAACTTTTAAAACTTTTGTTCATCTGGGAAATTATCTCTCCTATTCTTTTTTAAAAATTCTTGTAAAGATTTATTTATTATTTGAGAGAGAGTGAGAGAGAGCATGCACATGTTGTCGGGGGGGGGGCAGAGGGAGAGAGAGAATCTCAAGCAGGCTCCCCACTGAGCGTGGAGCCTGACTCAGGGCTCAGTCTCATGACCCTGAGATCACGACCTGAGCCAAAATCAAGAGTCAGATGCTTAACTGACTGAGCCACCCAGGCACCCCTCTCTCCTTCTATTCTTAATGATAATCTTGCTGGGTAGAGTATTCTTGGTTGCAGGTTTTTTCCTTTCAGCATTTTGAATATATCATGCCACTCTCTGCTGACATGCAAAGTTTTTGCTTAAAAATCAGCTGACAGCCTTATGGGGTTTCCCTTGTATGTAACTCTTTATTTTTCTCTTGCTGCTTTAAAAATTCTCTATCATTACTTTTTAGCATTTTAATTATTACATGTCTTTGTACGGTCCTCCTTGGGTTCATCTTGCTAGGGCTATTTGTGCCTTTTGGACTGGGATGTCTGTTTTCTTCCCCAGATAAGAGGAGTTTTCAGCTATTACTTCTTCAAATAAGTTTTCTGCCCCCTTCTCTCTCTCTCTCTTCTCCTTCTGGGATCTCTATAATGTGAATTTTATTATATTTAATGATGTCACTGAATTCCCTTAACCTATTCTCATTTTTTATTATTCTTTTTTTTCTTTTTGCTGTTCAACTCAGTTGCTTTCCATTTTCCTGTCTTCCAAATCACTGATCTGGTCTGCATTCTCTAATCTGCTGTTGATTCCCTCTAGTTTATTTTTACTTTGAGTTATTCAATTCTTCAGCTCTGACTGGTTCTTTTTTATACTTTCCATGTCTTTGTTGAAGTTCTCACTGAGTTCATCCACTGCTTTCTCAAGTCCAGTGAGTATCTTTATGACCATCACTTCGAATTCTTTATCAGACGTGTTGCTTATCTCCATTTCATTTAGCTCTTTTAATGTGATTTTGTCGTGTTCTTTCCTTTGGGACGAGTCTTCTGTCTTCTCATTTTGTCTCTCATTGTTTCTATATATTAGATAGGTCAGCTACATTTCCTGGTCTTGAAACTAGTGTCCTAGTGTAAAATAGGTCCTGTGGTGCCCTCCAGCACAGTGCACCGTGGTGTCTAGAACTAGGTGCTCCAGGAGTGTCTCCTATGTGGGCTGCATGTGCCCTACTGTTGTGGCTGAACTGTGACTGCCTTCAGCCCAGCCAGCTGCAGTGACCTACTTTGTCTGCTGTGGGCATACTGGGCAGGGTCTGGTCCCTGGGCTATTGACAGGCCTGATGCTGCTGTGGTCATTGGTGAACAAAGCTGCTGTGGACCGATTGGTGGACAAGGTCTCATTAGTAGACTCTCTGTCTCCAGTTACCCTCTCTGCCACAATTGTGGGCACACCAGAGGGCAGGGCTTGCTCCCTGTGTGGCCAACTAAGTCTCTAGTTGGCAGATGGGGCCAGTAGACAGCCTAGCTATCTGCAGTTAGCCTCTCTGCCACATTTTCAGGAGTGCCAAAGGGCAGGGCCTGCTCCCTATATAGCCAGCTAAGAGGCCAGGCTGCTGGAACTGTGGGCACACTGATGAATGGAGTTATCTCTCTCCCTCCCCAGGGCAGGAGTTACTTTGGAGTGGCTCTGATCCCTGCCAGGGCTGCCTTGAGGGTATGGTGGGGCAGTTGCTGCTTTGGAGGGATGCCTGTTGAAGTGGGCAGTTGGATGGGGTGGATCCACAGAGGAACATGGGAGCAGGTACATTGTGCTTACAGGGTAGATGGAGAGGGTTAGTGCTGGCTCCCACAAGTGTCCAACTATCCAGACTGGGGAGTGGAAGAGAAATGGTGCCCACCAGCACTTTTGTCCCTGGATAAATCTGAAGGTCCCTGCTCCTCTGACACATGTTCTAAGATTAGTCAGTAACTTCATACATGCCCCAAGTGCTTTTCAAACTGCTTCTGTGTTGTGTCTTGAGCTGGATTATTTATCATTCAGGTTCTTTAAGAGTAGGGACTCAGTTTCTTATTGCCTTTCAGCTCTCCCAGAATTAAGCCCACTGATTTTTAAAATTCTGAATTAAGCCCTGATAATATTCAAAGTTCCCAAAGTTAAGCCCCACTGGTTTTGAAAGCCAGATGTTATAGAGACTCATCTTCCCAACACCAGTACCTTGTGCCTGGAGTGCCTGGTGAGGGGTCTGCTCCTCTGCTTCTCCGTGCTTGTGATGTCCTTCCTGTCTGTGGTTAGTCTTGTTAGGGATTTGGTTCCCAACTGTATGTCTACCCCTCCTTTTGTTTTCAATGTGGCTTCCCCTCTACAATTAACTGTGGAAGGTCTGTTCTGCCAGTCTTCAGGTCATTTTCAGAGTTACTTGCATAGATGTACTGTTACCTTGGTGTGTAGGTGGGATGAGGTGAGCCCAGGATCCTCCTTTCTCTGATTGATCCCACCTTATATAGGCATGTATAAAATCATTCACTATAGATATTAGGAAATATGTCAATTTAATTTTGGAAAGATTGGTTAATAAGTATGTAAAATCCATATAAAATAAATAGATGCAATTATTGGACTAAAAATAACCTTAAAGGGACACTTAAGAATCTCCAAGCATTTTGTCTCAGCACTTTCTCATCCTCCCTGCCTATTCCCTAGTAGTAGTTCTCAAACTTCAGCAGTGGCAGAATCCCTTAGAGGCCTTTCCAAGCCCACAGATCGCTCTACCCCAGAGTTTCTGATTCGTAGATCTAATTTGCATTTCTAACAAGTTCCCAGTTAACACTGATACTTTTGGTCCAGAGTACCACACTTTGAGAACCACTACCTTAAGCCAAAAGCCACTGCACACTCTTATACCATTAGTTGAATTGTTTGTTCTCTTGGCTAATTGTTCTCAGATTTGGGATTTCATAGACTAGGAACATTTCCAAAAACAAATCAAGCACTGAACAACAGTAACTCCACATTGGAGATACATATAAAAATCAACTTTTAAAAATTTGCCAAATGAGGACATTAAAAAAAATTGTTTCTCATCATCACCATCATTTTGTTTTGAAAAGACATTTAATTACCAGTGTCATTTAATATAGAATAATAGACGTCTCTTCAATTGGATAAATTCATCTTTACACAAAGCTCACTTTGTTGCTATGCCATGCCAAGGACATGATAGTGGAAGCAATTTGCTATAGGTACAGGCAAAAACATGGTTGCATTTTGTAGGTAATTTTAAAACAATAACAGAATCTACTAAAAGTTTGTCTGCTTTTTATTTTCACCATGCACAGGCAGTTCCAAACAACGTCAGTGAGAATATATTGCTGTCTCCCCAAGGTGGACCACTACTGCCTAGTCCATGGTTCACCACTGCTTTATTGTCCTGATTTTTCCCATTTTGCCAGAGAGTAGTAAAATGTCATCGTGGACCAGCATCACTTGGGGAATCGTGGGCAGAAGTCTTTGGGCTAAGTTACATGTGATTATGGAGTCTTTGAATTCTTAATTATACTGGAACTTGATATGGAAAACACAATTATGTTTCTTGGGTCAAAGAGAAATATAAACTATCTGAGATTTCTTTAGTTTTGAGAGGTGATTTTGTGCATATTAAAGAAAGTTGTAAAATTTTATGAAACACACAATACAGAGAACAAAAATTCTTTTCTAAGTGGAGAGGGTAGAGTCTTCTACTACTTATACCACCAAGGCTCAATCAATATTTAACTATGACTAACTGACAAATGAAGGTAGAATATTCTCATTCCAAGTAGAAAGCCAGAGATTTTTCTGTAACATCGAGTTCAACATAATATGAAGAATTAAAAACTTACTTTTGTCTCTTTAATCTATGACTGATTTTTAAGTTAATTGAAATGTGTGTGTATACATTTTATTTCAGTTTCATTCTTTGCTGATAAGAATGTGCAGTCATTTGGTAGGTTTTTTGAGAACGCAAGTATTACATAGTCCCAGCCTTTGAGGAATTGAATGTTTAGCTGGGAAAACAAGATAAATACATGTAAAATGTCAAATTGTAATATGAAATCAAACACTAGCATAAGAGAATGTTGCTGGACAGTGAGTGTATGTGATGAAGTGTCAGAAACACACAGGTGTGAGGAGAGTTTAGTGGAGAACAGTATGGCTGACTGAAGGGTTGAGAGGAATCTCATTAATGAAATGGCATTTCTTGAAAAGGGCCTTGAAGAATAAGGTAGATTTTTATATACAGAGAGGAACAGAAAATGGCAGACTAGTTGTGGGAGAATCTCCCAAATCTAGTTAAAGTGGAGAGTTCCTTTAGTACTCTATGGGAGATAAATTTGGAAATGTAAATTAGGCCTAGATTATGAAGACATCCGAAGCCTTCTTTCTGATGACAATATTGAACATTAGGATAATGATGATAAAAATAGTAACTGCAGTTTACTGGGCAGTATATACCAGGCACTATACTAAATGCTTTACCTGCACTATCAACAAACCCTAAGGGGTAGCTCCTATTATCCCCATTTTACACTTAAGGCAGCACTTAAGTTTCCTGAAATAGTTTCCTGAAGTGGCTTGGCCAGCACCATACCACAAATAAGTGGCAGAGAGCTGAAATTCAAACCTAAGTCTAAGTCCCAAATCCTACCTCTATCAAGCAAACTAGGCTAGGGATGACAAAAAGGTTTCAAGTGACAATTCTTAATTTGCTGATAAGATTCCAAGACCACAACTAAATAGACAAAAATATGCCGTGATGGGATACTAATGTCTGCCGTAAATGAGGAGGGGATTTTGTTGGTATGTGTGGCGCACAGTGGCTACGTAAGCTCTGGAAACCTTTAAAGGTTTCTCAATAGAGCAATGATCCAATAAATTGGAGTTTCCAAAACGTTAACTAGGCAGCAGAGTTTAAGTGAATAGACAATAGGAGTAATGGAAGCACATGCTCCAGTCATCCAATGAGAAGTCTTAAGGACCTAGTGGTCTAAAATATTTAGAAACATTCTTCTACTCCAAGAAATTCATTTCTGCTAGAAAAAGTACAATTCTTGAAATGAGATCCATCTCCTCCACTAATCTACACTCAGCAAGAATGGTGACCTTGCATGTTTTATACATTGCTTAATTCCCCAGTGCCCAGGTGCTCAGTACATTTTCCTTAAATATACTAATATTAAAAGTAATGATTAAAATAATAATAAGTACTTATTTTGTGCCAGACACTGGGCTAAGTGTTTTCAGTAGAGCAAGTACATCTGGAGCCAATCTGGGTTTGAATTCCAGTTTTGCTGTGTACTAGCTATTTAAGCAAGTGGCTTAAACTCTTGTGCCTCAATTCTCTCATCTTTAAGATGGGGATAATACTAGTACTTATTTCAGAGGGTAGTTCCAAGAAATAAATTAGTCAATACAGGCATACATTGGAGATACTGTGGGTTTGGTTCTTGGCCACCACTATAAAACAAGTCAAATGAATATTTTGGTTTTCCAATGCATATAAAAGTTATGTTTACATTATATTGTAGTCTATTAAGTGTGCAATAGCATTATGTTTAAGAAATGTACATACCTGAATTTTAAAATATTTAATTGCTAACCATCATCTGATCTTTCTGCAAGTCATAATTTTTTTTGCTGGTGGAGGGTCTACCCTCCGTGTTGATGGCTGCTGACTGATCAGGGTGGTGGTTACTGAAGGTTGAGGTGGATTTGGCAACTTCTTAAAATAAGACAGCAATAAAGTTTGCCACATTGCTGGACTCTTCTTTTCATGAATGATTTCTCTGTAGCATGCGATGCTGTTTGATAGCATTTTATCCACAGTAGAAATTCTTTCAAAATTGGAGTCTATCCTTTCAAACCCTGCAGCTGCTTTATCAGCTCAGTTTAGATAATACTCCAAATCCTTTATTGTCATTTCAACAATCTTCTCAGCATCTTCACCAGGAGTAGATTCCATCTCAAGAAACACTTTCTTTGCTCATCCATAAGAAGCAATTCCTCATCTGTTCAAGTTTGATCCTGAGATTGTGGCAATTCGGTCCCATCTTCAGGTTCCACTTCTCATGCTAGTTCTCTTGCTGTTTCCACTTGCAGTCTTGAACACCTCAAAGTCATCCATGAGGGTTGAGATCAACTTCTTCCAAACTTCTGTTAATGTTGCTCTTTTGACCTCTTCCCACAAATCACAAATGTTCTTTTTTTTTAAGATTTTATTTATTTATTTGACAGAGAGAGAGAAAGAGATCACAAGTAGGCAGACAGGCAGGCAGGCAGGCAGAGGGAGAGGGAGAAGCAGGCTCCCTGCTGAGCACATAGCCTGATGTGGGGCTTGATCTCAGGACCCTGAGATCATGACCTGAGCCGAAGGGAGATGCTTAACCAACTGAGCCACCCAGGCGCCCCAATCACAAATGTTCTTAATGGCATCTAGAATGGAGAATCCTTTCCGGAAGTTTTTCAGTTTACTTTCCCCAGATCCATCCCTATCTATAGCCGGTTGGATGGGGCAGGCAGAACATACAACATTTGTTAAGTTTCCTGTCTTATATAGGCATGATTTATGGGACCCCAAAACAATTACAATAGTAACATCAAAGATTACTTATGGCAGATCACCATAATAAATCTTATATAATATTATAATAATGAAAAAGTGAAATATTGAGAGAATTTATCAAAATGTTGACACAGAGGCATAAAGTGAGCAAATGCTGTTGGAAAAATGGCTTCAATAGACTTGTTTGATGCAGGGGTGCTGGAAGCCTTCAATTTGTAAAAATACCCAGTATCTGTGAAGCACAATAAAGCAAAGCACAATAAAGTGAGGTATGCCTGTACATGCAAATCATTAATAGGAAATGTTCAACAGATATTATTGGTTATTATATTTATCATTATTATCGCAATATTTACCATTACTTCATTTGGCCTTGGGAAAATAAATACATCAGAGTCAGAGGGGAGGCTAACCTTTATGGTGTACCCATTAAGTGTCAGGCCTGTTACCCTCTTTCACAAACAATATCTCAGTTAAGGTAAAACTCTAAGTATAATTTCACTGTCAGAAACCACTTAATTATGTTTTTACCAAATGCAAAGTTCCTACAGACCGGGTTTCAAATAATATGATTTTAAAAATAAAGGAAGCTTTTCCTCTTTTTGTGTAGCTCTTTATGACTGAACATCAGATTATATTCCTTTGCAAGAAATCCAGAGGCCCAGTTGCTAGCCTCAGTGCTGTAGTGGTTGAACCTGTGTTTTCATTGGCCTGCCCTCATTTCATTATATAAATTCTAGTAGTGTCTGTCCCTGGCAGTAATAGGAAACTCATGGGTGATTCCTTTTTCAGCTGAAGTTTGAGAAGCAAAAGCTAGATGAACCCATTGGAAGGGGGTCACATACGTGTTTTGTCTAGACAAGCAAGACTTCCCTTTGACAAGTATTAAAAACAAAACCAAAACTTTCTTCTATCTGCACTGAATTATGCATGTGTCTATTTTGTACGCTTCACTATGATGTTCTTCAGTAATGCTGACATATTAATTTAAATGAGTATGGTCAGTTCTTGATTGTTTACCATAATGGAGAAATGAAGAGGTTAACAAGTGCCCTTGAAATCCAGAGCGATACCAGCAACCATTTCTCTAATTAGATTGCAACCCCTTCATCAAGTGACATGCTACTTTTTTGGTGATGAGGATCCAAGTGGATTGCTCTTTTGCTCTTAAATTTCTTTTTCTTAGCCATCTCCTTACAGACCACAAAATATTTGTTGTGGGCTTAAAATAAATATTTTACGATTGGATGAAGGTGAATGATTCAGAACCATGAAGGAGGGACCCAAAGTCACAAACTAGAAAGAAGTTAAAAGACGTGACTCATCCCACAACTATATAATCTAGATTTGATAAGATTATATTTTAACCCAAATCTAATCCTCTAGCAATAGACAGAAATGTGTTACCTAGGGGCCCCTTGGTGACTCAGTCAGTTCAGTGTCTGCCTTCGGCTCAGGTCATTACCTCATAGTCCTGGGATGGAGCCTCAAGTCAGGCTCCTGCTCAGCAGGAATTCTGCTTCTCTCTCTCTCCCTCTGCCCTTCCCCCTTCTCGTTTTCTCTCTCTCTCATAAATAAATAAATAACATCTTAAAAAGAAGAAACATGTAACCTAAACAGTAACCTCTCTGGGTTAAATGTTATTTAAAACTAATAAATATGCTCACCAGCACTCTTATTTCTAATAATCCTAGAGTTGAAAGAACTTCCAGAATATCATTGGTATAGTATCTATTGCAGAGACATCCTGTAAAAGAATAAAGGTACCAAGTCCAGCACACATTGGGGGCACATAGCTTTGATCCTGATGTCAAGTAAGGGAGACAAACTGCCCTGTTGAATCTAAGAGATCTGTGTCCCTTCACCTAGCGAACCTGGTAACACACTTACATTACTACCTACAGAGGCTGCCCGCTCTCTTCATTTCCCTGATGCTGAAAGAATGAGGAGGAAGGTATAACCACCCACTCACTGTCCTTTGCTCTCTGCGGTTTTGACCCTGAACTCTTGTCTTTGGTCTGCGCACTGCTCCATGTTTTTAGCCAGTGACTAAACATGATCTGGGTTAATAAGTAACTTTCAGATGACTATTTAAAAGCCCTTAGAGAGGACATAGAAAGGAATGTAAAACATCAAATTTATCCTCTTTTTCATTCATATTACTGCTACTCTCACTTTGATTTCAGAGTAAAAGTTGCTAAACCAGATGTTTTTTTGCCCGTTAGACAGTTATAGACATTTCCAGGGCTTTGGGGGGTGGGCAGGGGGGTTGGCTTTTAGTGGGTTTTTTGCAAGATACAGTTTTATTCCTGCCCCATCCTCCAAATCTCCACCTGACCCACAAGAGTGATTCATATTCCTTATATTTAAATATTTTTATCCTACTGTGTGCTAATATTCCTAACTTCAGTTTATTGAGTGCATTCACACCCTCCCTTCATGTGGTGCAATCTTTTAAAAATTTTTATTTGAGTACAGTTGACACACAGTGTTACCTTAGTTTTAGGTGTACAACATAGTGATTCAGTTTCTCTAAATGTTATGCTGTGCTCACAAGTGTAGCTCCCATCTGTCACCACACATCACTATTACAACACCACTGACTACATTCCCTATGCTGTGCCTTTTCTTCCAATGACTTACTCATCCTATAACTGGAAGCCTGTGCCTCCCATTCCCCTTGATCCATTTTGCCTATTGCCCCCACCTCCTCCCCTCTGGCAACCATCACTTTGTTCCCTGTGTTCATAGGTCTGATTCTGCTTTTTATTTGTTTATTCACTTGTTTTTTCAGATTCCACATATGAATGAAATCATATGGTATTTGTCTTTCTCAGTCTGACTTATTTCATTAAGCATCATACCCTCTAGGTCCATCCATGTTGTCGTAAATGGCATGATCTCATCCTTTTTTATCACCGTGTAATATTCCATCACTGTGTTTATATATATATATATATGATATATATATATATATATATCATATATATATATATAAATCACAACTTCCTTATCCATTTATCTATTGGTGGACATTTGGGTTGCTTCCATATCTTCTCGACTGTTGTGAATAATGCTGCAATAAACATAGAGATTCATATATCTTTTTGAATTAGTGTTTTTGTTTCCTTTGGGTAAATGCCCAGTAGTGGAATTACTGGATCATATGGTAGTTCTATTTTTAATTTTTCAAGGAACCTCCATACTCTTTTCCACAGTGGCTGTACCAATTTAAATTCCCAACAATAGTGTGGGAGGGTTCCCTTTTTTCCACATCCTCGCCAACACCTGTTATTTCTTGTCTTTTTGATACTAGTCATTCTGACAGGTGTGAAGTGGTATCTCACTGTGGTTTTGATTTGTATTTCCCTGATGATTAGTGATGTTAAGCACCTTATCATGTGTCTGTTGGCCATCTGTACGTCTTCTTCGGAAAAATGTCTGTTCAGGTCCTCTGCCTGTTTTAATCAGATTATTTGTGATTTTTTTGGTGTTGATTTGTAGAAGTTGTTTATATATTTGGGGTATGAACCCCTTTATTGGATATATAATTGCAAATATCTTCCTCCATTTAGTAGATTACCTTTTTGTTTTGTTGATGGTTTCCTTTGCTGTACAAAAGCTTTTTATTTTGATGTAATCCCAATAGTTTACTTTTGCTTTTGTTTCCCTTGCCTGAGGAGACATATCTAGAAAAACTGTTGCTACAGCCGATGATGTCAGAGAAATTACTACCTGTGTTCTTTTCTAGGATTTTTATGGTTTCAGGTTTCACATGTAGGTCATTAATCCATTTTGAGTGTATTTTTGTGTAAGATGTAAGAAAGTGGTTCAGTTTCATTCTTTTGCATGTAGCTCCAGTTTTCTAAACTTCACTTATTGAAGAGCTGTCTTCCCCTATTGTATATTCTTGTCTTGTTTGTCATAGATTAATTGACCATATAAATGTGGGTTTTGTTCTGGGCTTTCTATTCTGTTCTATTGATCTATGTGTCTTAGTACCAGTCATGGTTTGTGGCTAAGTTTAAAAGATAGCTATGCTATGAAATTTATTTGCACTAACTTCTTCATGTCATCTGCTTATTAATTTTGTATTTTCATGTATTTGTATGGTAGCCATACAAAGCTAGTTAATATCTAGCTTTAGAGGGTACTTGCTATGTGCCAAGCTTTGTTCTAAGTGTGTGTTCCATGCATGAACTTATGTAATTCTCTGTGAAGTAAATATTGTCACCCCATTTACAGATGGGAACTAAAGAACAGAAAGGTTAAGCAACTTTCCCAAAGGCATACAGCTGGAACATGGCAAAATGGAGATCAAACCCAGGTGACCTAGATCCAGAATTTACGCATTCTAACCTTGTCACCTTTATGTTATCATCTTAAACATGATGAACATTACTTTTCTAGAGTTGGTGATAGAGTGGTGAGTGAAAGCAGAAAATTAAGCTTGGGGAAAGACACACCAGAGTACTGAGCTGGAATATTTGGCCTCCCTCAGAAATAATTAGTATGATTGGATATTTAGTTATATTTTATCCGTATTAACTTCTATTTTTTTTAAGATTTTATTTATTTGAGAGAGAGAGAATGAAAGATAGAGAGCATGAGAGGGAAGAGGGTCAGAGGGAGAAGCAGACTCCCTGCTGAGCAGGGAGCCCGATGCGGGACTCGATCTTGGGACTCCAGGATCATGACCTGAGCCGAAGGCAGTCGCTTAACCAACTGAGCCACCCAGGTGCCCTTAACTTCTATTTTTAATCGAACTTTTCCCCCTCAGTTTTACATGAGAAATATAAAATTATTTATTTCTCAAAAATCTCTGTTAGCAGGCTACTATATTGCCTGCAGAGTTTTGGCTGTTTTCTTGGTGAGTCCATGTGTAATTATTGATAAGCACATGCATTTTTGTTTACATTTTACAGAATACCCCAGTAGCCCCAAATCATGGCAGTATCCAAATTTCGGTCTCCTAGTGTAGATAGAGGCTAGGAAGGCTGCGTTGGAAAATCATGGCCGGTTCTTTGAAAAACCACAGATTCTTTTGTTATTTGAGACAAATGGACAGTCTTGGGGTTTTTTTTCTCCCAATAATATTTCTCCCAGTCTTGACCATACCCTCACATTTCACGTTGTAGCTCATGTCACTTATATTATGCACTGTATGCCAACAACTGTCTTTTTGTTTTTAAAGTCAGATCAACAAAAATTATGGCTTCCATGTTTGTTGTAAGCACACTCTTGCAACAGTGTTTTTACTTACAGTGGTTTTCAATCTTTTTACTGCCCCTATCATTGTATATACAGAACATAGTCTACTCTGTCAGCGTATCTCTCTTTGACTGGGAGCCAGGACTGGAATGAGGCCAAGCAGAAGTCAGCATATCGATTCTACACATGGGGTGGGGAGGGGTTAAAAATGGTTCTTCCCTGGAAGCTTCTGTCCCTTGCCTCCACCCTGCCCTCACCCCACCCCACACTGTGCTCCTGTAACTGGCCATATGACAGCAAATAAATCTGTCATAAGAGAGAAGAGTTCCAGAGTTTGTGAAACAGAAATGTGTAAATTGGCCATCTCGTTGGATCTTTCCCAATCACATTTTAAGAGTCCAATACGCATCATGCTTATAGTCTGTTGTGTAATGAGTGGTAATCCTTCCAATGATAGCTACTGGTGGCAGTTGGCATTAGCTGTAGAATTACGAATAGCTTAATCTGGTGGGTAAATGAATGACAGCTGCAGATTTAAGACAGAAAAAATAATGTCTTTGCTTGAAATATCAGTGTATGTAACTTTCTGTGCAAAGTTCTTTCTTTCACTTGTTACACATTAACTTTTTGGTTACTGTACAGTCACCACCTGAGAACTACAATCTGCTGCTACTGTTCCTGATGCAATGAGTGTTGTAAAACATTGCACAGCCGTAGCACACAGCGGGGTATGTACCTTTATCCAAGGACACCATAACGACACGTTTTCTGACTATTGCCTTCAAACTATTTTAATAAAGAACCCATTGTTCTATTGGCTACATGATGATTTTCTGTAATAGATACCCATAATGGCATTGATATTTTAGGCTGGATTTTTTTTTAGGGTAAAATAACTTTGTTTTGTGTTTTCTGTGTTAATAGCCTTTGTTGATGATTCTACATTGCAGATATTCAATTTATTTACAGGTATTCCAGTTTGTCTTCCCACTTGAAGGATATTGTCTATGAATTCCCTTAGCTCTTCTACCATTAAGTTTGGTCCTTCAACAGTTTAGGTTAACATACATTTATTAAAGGCCTGTTTGTGTTATTCACTGTTCTACACAGTGGGGGGAGGGGTGTCTAAGAAGCGGTGCTTACACTCAAAAAATTTAATATTCTCTAGGAAAGACTATAATCTAACTAGATAATTTTGACACCATAAAGTAAAGGCAAGGAGGCTGATCCTCACTGGATATCATGGGAGCCCCTACCAGGTACCCATTTCCCAGGACCAAAGTCAGGTGAGGCTCCTGGAAGATATGAGCTCTCCTCCAAGTACTGGAGGATAGATTTTTCAAAAAGGTAGAAATGACATTTCATGAAGAGGAAATGGTATGTGTGCTGGGAAACTACATGGAGATTCATCTATTAGAGCTTAAAATATTAGAAAATGGTAGATAAACTCAGAAAGGTAGCTAAGGATCAAGTCAGTTGATTGTGTTATGCCATATTCAGGAGCTTGAAATTTGTTCATAGAGTTAGTCCATGGACTTACTGCCTGAGATTGTTCATAAAATGTTGTGAATATATTCATTTTGTTGGAAAAAGCATCCAAAGCTTGTATTAGATCTCAAAGTGTTCCATGATCTAAAAATTGTTCAGAATATTTGCACTGAAAGGTTTTAAGTATTGATCATTAATTAGAGGAATTAAAGCATTACCATCTTCACATTTCACATCATAAGAAATTCTCTGTACAGAACTGTGTTAGTTCAAAGATGACAGTTGCCAGGAAATTCCTATATATAGCCAAAACAAAACCATAAATTCATTCACTGAACAAATGTTTAACTGAACCCAAATCTTTTTGAATCATTTGTCCTTGGAATCATGGAAGTTTTTCTAGCCTTCTCCAACAAGAGTGTCAGATTGTGGTACCAGTTATTCATAAATGGCCTGAGCCACTGTGGAAAACCAGCTGAGGAGACACTGGTGACCAAAAGAGATCCCATCCCTGTTTGGGGCTTAGAGTCTACTGAGGAAAGCAGACATGAGTCAGATCATCACAAAAGGAAATGAGCTAATTCAAACTCATTTCCAGGAGTAAAAGATAGAATGAGATGTAATAGGTAAACCTGATGTGGAGGGGTATCAGGGAAGGTTTTCTTGAGCAAATGATGTGTGAACTGAGACCTGAAGAAATCGGTGTCAGCTGGGAAAGAAGTAGGAGAGACCTCGAGCTCCCAAGGCCTGATGCAGAGGAGTACTGTGTGTGTATCAGGAAAGGAAAGAAGGGACATGAAGTGCAGTGGGGAGACTAGCATGAGAGGGCCCTGGAGAAATGGAGGTTGGGCCATTTTCAGAGGATGGGTCTTTGTTCTAAGAATGACTAGAGGCACTGGATAGGGGAAACAGGCCCTGACATGATGGGGTCTGTTCTTTTTAAGAGACCTCCCTGGTTGTCATGTAAAAAATGGACTGAAGAGGGACAAGTTAGCAAAGAGTTATCAAATAATATATAAGTGTAACAACTGAAAATACATCGATAGCATGTACTTTAGTGGATGGGTTATTATAAATCGGCTTTAGTTTCTCCATGTGCAAACTGATGAGCTCGCCATTCTCCGAGCTCAGACTTTCCACAAAGGCACTGAGACATTGATCCTCTGTGACCCAGGGGCAGTTCCTGCCGTCTTGATGGCTCCCCGGGTGACCTCGGTGCGCCACACGAGATCTTGCACTTCTGGGTGCACCGTGAGGTGACAACGCTTGAGACATTCCACTCGAACCCCCTTATTTTGCACTAACGTTTCATTGCTCTACATTCTGAGGAAATCAGATTCATATCTAAGGCCTTTGTTTTTGCCACTGAGGAAGGCGGCTCATCTAAGATTGCATGGCTCAGTCTGAAGATCACTGGTCTCCTAGCAGTAATGCTGGGGTTTCTAACATGCCACACTGTCTTTATCTCCTCAGAGTCATATCGTTGGTTTTTATAATTACCAGAATTGCAGGTGCTTCTTTTCCTTTCCTTTACCGATGACCAGAAGGGCATCTTATCCTTTTTCAATGACCAGTAAAAATGTATTGCTCTAAGATATCAAACATCTTTTTACTAAAGCTTGAAGCTTAAAGACTTCTGAGAAGTGACTTCCCGGGAGAACAAGACTTCTTATTTCGTCCTGACTTAGCTGAAAATATTGCAAGACCAGCATTTTTGTTTCTAAGTCCAAAGTCTGTAAGCATACGGAAGTGATTAGCTGAGCTTTCAATAACTTTTACTTGATTTGAGCGTGAGTTCAAAGGTAAATCAAAGTTTAAAGTTGAATTTGAACTGTACCATGCCAAATGGGCTTCCTTTAGCCTTAATTAAAATGTTGAGTATGAGGCAGGCCCATGGGAAATATAGCAGTTCTGAGGACAGGCTTTGGAGTCAGGTGATCAGAGTTCAAATTCCCAGCTTCTCCACCTACCGACTTTGTGACTTAGGAAAAATTACCTTTTTCAGGCTTATTTTCTCTGTTGCAGAATAGAAATAATGACATTTCCCAGAAGGCATTAAATGAGACGATATATATAAAGGACCGTATCGCCAAAGTTCAGTATGAAAACAGAAACCAAGAAGAAAAGGGGTTGAATACAGGGAAGATCAGTGAGGGGTGGGGGTGGGGGTAGGATGCCGCAAGGCCGCTGACTTCACCCCACATTACTGTACTTGGGCTCCTGGTGGCCCCCTCAGCCACCAGGACTGCTTGACATGGCTGCCTCTCACAGCCACGTCCCTGGTGACAAGACTCCGGAAGGCTGAGTCCAGGCACTGCACATGCTTCTCTCTCTGCCTGTCAGCATTTGTAGCAGCACGAGGATGGCCTTTGTCTTGCCTGTCTCCTTCAATTCCAGGTGAACACAGTGAAATGGGTGGAGCCCACTTTGTAGCAAAAGCCATAGCTGCAAGGGAGTTTGGGAAATGTAGTTTGTAGCTTTCCAGCTACCAAATAGAAGGAGGCAGAAATGGAACTTGAGAGACCCGATCTGAGTATCTGCCACGAGGATAGAGCCAGGGCATGGCATCCAGAAAACACCCAGTAAATGATAGTTATTGTTGGCTTTGCTGCAGTTGGTATATTAGTAGTAGGAGTACAGGTATCATGTATATACATATATATGACACAAATATCACACATAATTTGCTATGTAAACTTCTCTTAACCTTAAGAAGTTGATTTGTTTCTATTCCTAGGGTATGTACTAAGGATGCAATTAAATATAAACCTTCATCCATGTTGTGAAAATCTGTGATGTTATTTAGAAGATCCCTTTTTCTTCCCATCAAGATGGTAGTAAATAATGAAGCAAATTTCTGGGTATTGTCGATTCAGTTAACACAGTAACTGACTTGAAATAATAGTATGTGATATGATAGGGCTTGCAGCATTCAAATGTAAACAGCTAGCTTACACTTACTGAGTGTCTAGACACAGGCTAAATCTTCTTTCCCAAAATAAATTGTAAATGTTCCAATCATTTTGAAATTATTTTCTAAAATAATTCAAATTATTAAATAATTTGTATCAATAGTGCCATGCTCTCACTGCCATTAATTTCATTTTTCTCCTCTCACTTATCTTTTCCCTACTCATTTCTTTCTATTTTGACATGCCGTTGGCACCCAGAAACCCTAACATAACATAATGTCTGCGTATTTTTTCCTATTACCATTTTAGGAGGAGAATAAAACCTTAAAATAGTAGGTCATTTACAGAGTTCGCTAGGTTTTTTTTGACTCAACAACACCTGTTTTCCAAGTGCCCTTTTCTACCTCAGGTTTCTTAGATTGTACTCTAATTTTACTCAAGGAATGGGAAATCTAATCAGTGTCTTATAAGAATATACCAGCACTTTTGCAATAGACTGAACATACCTAAGAAAGTAATTAGTTGAGGCATTTGACTTATCTTTTGAAGGTCAAGCAGATGGTAGTATAAAGTGCTTTTCTCCTACATGTAGTTTGTGGCATAAATGTCCCTCTTAAACTACTTTTATTTCATTCTCGTTTTTATGTTTTCCAACCAATCACATTTAAAATGAAGGATGCTTATCTTCAGAGTCAGTATGAGAAACTGAAATGTAAATGTTTAGGATTAACAAAATTGAAAACATCTTTTATTCATGTATTTATTCAAAAAATATTTCTTGGATACCTACTTAACTACCTTTTAAAAGAAAAGAAAACTTTCTTCATTGTATTACTTCTCTGCATCACATTTTATTTAAGGACATAAAATTCTTTGCCAAAAGCTTGAGATCTATCACTAGGGAAAGACTATAGAAGGTTCAGTTTCTGATCTCATGGAGCTGTTTCTGATCTCATGGAGCTAACATTCTAAGGTGAAACAATCACACATAAAATGGCAGTGGGCAAAATCGGACTATATATAATTTAATAGATCACATGGTACTAAATAATGAGCTCATGACCAGGTATTATGGACATGCTTTTTGTGTTGGTTGTGCTGTTGTTTAATAGACTGTTTCTTAGAGTGGTTTTAGATTCACAGCAAAATTGAGTGGAAGGTATATTGATTTCTTATGACCCTCTGCCCCTGCACATGCATAGCCTCCCCATTATCAACATCCCCTACCAGAGTGGTACATTTGTTATAGTTAATGAACCTAGTTTACATTAGAGTTCACCTTTGATGTTGTGCATTCTTTGGGTTTGGACAAACGTATAATGAATGACATGTAGCCACAATTATGACATCATACAGAGTAGTTTCACTGCCTAAAAAATCCTCTGTGCTCTATTTATCCCTCCTTCTCCCCAACCCCTGGCAACCACTGTTTTTGTTTTTGTTTTTGTGGGTTTTTTTTTTTTTTTTTTTTTTTTTACTGTCTCCATAGTTTTGCCTTTTTCAGAATGTTACATGTTTGGAATCATACAGTATGTAGCCTTTTCAGATTGGCTTGTTTCACTTAGTAATACGCATTTAAGTTTCCTTCATGTCTTTTCCTGGCTTGATAGATCACTTCTTTTTAGTGCTGAATAATATTCCATTGTCTGGTTGTACCAAGTTTCAACTTGGTTCCAAGTTTGGAAATTATGAGTAAAATGCTACAGATATCTACATACAGGCTTTTGTAAGCACATAATTTTTCAAATCCCTTAGGTGAATACCAAAGAGAGTGATTGCTGGATCATGTGATAAGAGTATGTTTACTTTTGTAAGAAACTGTCCAACTGTCTTCTGAAGTGTCTGTGCCATTTTGCATTCCCATCAGCACTGTATAAGAGCTCCCATGCTCTGCGGTCTCGCCAGCATTTAGTGTTGTCAGTGTTCTGGATTTTGACCCTTCTAATAGGGAGTTGTTGTTTTAATTTGCATTTCCCTGATGACGCATGACATGAGGCATCTTTTCATATGCTTATTTGCCATCTGTATATCTTTTTTGGTGAGGCTTCTAAGGTCTTTGGCCCATTTTTTAATTGGGTTGTTTTTATTGAGTTTTAAAAGTTATTTGTATATTTTGGATAACAGTCCTTTGTCGCATGTCTTTCACAATATTTTCTCCCATTCTGTGGCTTGTCTTCTCATTCTTTTGGCAATGTCATCGCAGAGCAAAAGAAGTCCAGCTTAACAATTATTTATTTCATGGATCATGCCCTTGGTATTGTACCTAAAAAGTCATTACCATACCCAGGGTCATCTAGGCTTTCTCCTATATGATCTTCTAGGGTTTTTATAGTTTTGTGTTTTGCATTTAGGTCTGCACTCCGTTTTGAGTTAATTTTTCTGAAGCGTGTAATATCTGTGTCTAGATTCATTTTTCTTTTGCATGTGGATATCCAGTTCCAGCACCATTTGTTCAAAAGCCCGTCTTTGCATTGCCTCTGTTTCCTTGTCAAAGAACAGTTGGCTGTGTTTATGGAGGTCTAAGTCTGGGCTCATATTTTGTTCCATTGATCTGTTTGTCTTTTCTTTCATCAATACCACACTGTCTTGGTTACTGTAGCTTTATAGTAGACCTTGAAGTCAGGTAGTGTCAGTTCTCCAACTTTGTTTTTCTCCTTTGATGCTGTGTTGGCTATTTGGGGTCTTTTGCCTCTCAATATGAACTTTAGAATCAGTTTTTAGATTGTTGATATCCACAAAATATGATGTGGAGCATCTCTTCATATGCTTAGATGCCTTCTCTAACATATCTTCTTTGATGATATATACCACCAGTTAAAAAGACTAATTGCACCATTGTGTTTCCTTTGCTCCCTTGTCAAAGATCAGTTGACTATATTTATGTGGATCTCTTTCTGGGCTCTGTTGTGTTCCATTGATCTGCCTGTTCTTTTGTCAACACCACACTGTGTTGGTTATTGTAGCCTCATTGTTGGTGTGTGCCTTCTGTATATTCTTCTTTCAAGAAATTAGTTCTTCTTTGATTTCTTTTGTCAGAGTTTTGTAGATGTCCTCGTATGATGGTTAACCTATTTTGTTAGGTTTACACCTAAGTATTTCATTTTTTGGATATAGTATAAATGTATTGTGTTTTTAATTTCAAATTCAACTTGTTTATTGCTGGTATGGGAAAATGAGTGACTTTTGTAGCTTGACTATAACCTGCAACCTTGCTATAATCTCTTACTAGCGCCAGAAATTTTTTGGTCAGTTCTTTCAGGCTTTCTACATAGAGGATTATGTCATTTGCAAACAGAGCCAGTTTTATTTTTCTTTCCTAATCTGTGTGCCTTTTATTTCCTTTTCTTGTCAATCACATTAACTGGGAATTCCAGCATGAGTTGAAAAGCAGTGGTGAGAGAAGATATCCTTGCCTTTTTCCTGATCTTAGTGGAGTTTCTCACGCTTAACTATGATGTTAAATGTAGGGTTTTTTTTTGTAGATATATATATATTTTTAAGTAAACTCTGCACCCAAGTGGGGCTTGAACTCATGGCCACTAAGATCAAGAGTTGCATGCTCTACTGACTGAGCCAGCCAGGCGTCCCTAGATATTCTTTATTAAGTTGAGGAAGTTCTTCTCTAGTTCCTACTTTGCTAAGAGTTTTTGTCATGAATGTGTGTGAGATTTTATCTAGTGCTTTTTTTTTTTTGCATCTATTAATATACACATGTGATTTTTCTTTTTGACCTGTTGTAAGGATTTCATTAATTGGTTTGCAAATGTTGAGCAAGTTTTATGTACCTGAGATAAATACCACTTGATTGTGCTGTATAAATCTTTTTACTCATTGTTGGATTCCTTTTGCAAATATTTTGAGGGTGTTTGGTCTATGTTCATGAGAGCTATTACTGTGTAGTTTTGTTGTCATTCTCTCTGGTTTTGGTATAAGAGTAAAGTGACTTCATAGAATGGTGAGTCGAGAAGTACTCCCTCTGCTTCTGTCTTCTGAAAGAGACTATAGAAAAGTGGTATAATTTCTTAAATATTTGGTAAAATTCATCAGTGTTTAGTAGAATTCACAAATCTAGGCCTAGTGCTTTCTGTTTTAGAAGGTTATTCATTATTGATTTAATGTTGTTAATATTGTTAATATACTATTCAGATCATCTATTTTTCTTGTGTGAGTTTTGGCAGATTGTGTCTTTCAAGGAATTGGTCTGTGTCATCTACATTGTCAGATTTGTGGGAACAGAGTTTTTCATAATATTCCTCTATCATCCTTTTAATTTACGTGGACTCTCCAGTGATGTGTCCCCTTTGTCATTTCTGATATTAGTAATTTTTGTTCTTTTTTTCTTGCCTTGCCTGCCTAGAGGCTTACTGATTTTATTGATCTTTTCAAAGAACCAGCTTTTGGGTTTGTTGATTTTTTTTTCTATTGATTTCCTGTTTTAAATTAATTTCTGCTCTCATTTTTATTATTTTTCTTCCATTTAATTGGGATTTAATTTGCTCTTCTTTTTCTAGATTTCTAAGGTAAAAGTTTAGATTAACATTATGTTCTGTTTAAGCCTTCTTGACAAATGCAGGCCTGAGTATTTACATCCTGAAATTCCTTCTGTTGTTATTACTGACAAATGCACACCGAGCTAGGGGTCCAACAGTGTAAGAGACAAGCACAAAACAATACATGAAACAGTATTTTATAATACTAGTTATATCATGTTCTCAGTTCTTAAAATATATTCTCATACATTTCTGTATAAATACAAAAGGAGATCAGGATAGAAAAGTCATTGAGGAACATAAGGAATAACATGGAGGACATTAGGAGAAGGAAGGGAAAAATGAAGAGGGGAAATCAGAGGGGGAGATGAACCATGAGAGACTCCGAGAAACAGAGTGGGGGAGTGGGGTGGGGGGATGGGTTAGCCTGGTGGTGGGTATTAAGGAGGGCACGTACTGCATGGAGCACTGGGTGTTATACGCAAACAATGAATCATGGAACACTACATCAAAAACTAATGATGTACTGTATGGTGACTAACGTAACATGATTTAAAAAAAGTAGTTGAGGGACCACAGCATTTAGGAAAAGTCTTATATGGAGGTGAGACTTGGCTAGACATTAAAGAAAGTAAGAAAAGGTGAGTGTTTTTACAAAGGAGTATTTTGAATAAAGACACGGAAAAAGAGATGTACGTGTTAAAGAAACATGGCTGGAGTGAAAGGGTACATGTCATAGGGAACAGGTGGGGAAGACACGTTTAGGTAAGGAAGTGCTGGAAGAGAGAGACCCTTTAATTTAGAGGCTTGGAGTTTGGAATTCCACAAACAGAATGGTTTGTTTTATATAGCACACTTCAGTGCAGGTTTATATTATCTGCTTCAAAGTCTTTTTAGGCGGATAGTTTTCTTTGTTCAGTGACATGGTAAGTACAAAACTGGCCTCTCTAGATAGCAAAAAATAATGAAAAATTTGGAACCTTTGTGGAAGGAACATTCCTCATCCAGTATCTCATTTATTTAAAAAAAAAAAAAAGTGCCATCTTGTTGCTGACAACTATGGAAAGCACAATACAAATTACGAATATACTTTTAACAAGAAAAGTGAAAAGTTTTCACAGAATGGATTTGTTTAGCATTTTCCCGATAGTAAATTAAGCCCTCTCTAACCTGGCCACTTTCAGCAGAACCACCTTTATTCCAATAATTCTGTCTTTGTTGTGATTTAATCTTAGAAGCACCACCAAGAATTCTGTGAGTCAATTTCTGGACTAATGAAGCATATCTACTGATTAGGAATTAAATGAACACAAAGATTTTCTTTATAAGCCAAACTTCTGTACGCACCACATCTGAATAAGTTCCTGGAATGTCTCAGTACTAAAACCCTAGAGGTATTTAATGGCACAATAATGGGAATCAGGTAATAGATTATAGAAATTAGCTTCCTTACTTAATGGCTATACCATAAAATGTTACGGGGCATTGATACCAACATTATAATTCCAGGTCAACAATATTTTAAATGAAACACTAGGTTAAGAAATTTTCATTTTTAGCCCATGCCTCTCCACTCTCATCCAAACAAGGATACAGTTTTTATTCTTTTTTAAATTTTTTAAGGATGCAATTTTTAAAAGAAAGCTAGAAATAATAGATTTTTAAGTTAAAAGGAAATGAGGCAGAGTTTTTTTTTTTTTTTCCATTTCAAAGTGACATATAGGGATTTTCACTAGTCCCTGGGGAATGAGAGCAAATCAAATGACAAGCATTTTTACAGCTAGAGATTTTTATGGCTTTTTTACATTCCACTGAGGTGAATACATATTAGTTTTCCTCATTCAAGTAGGTGATATTTTAGTCATGCAGGAACTGTCATGCTGGCCTCTGGGGCATTTTCCCCTCTAATATATTCAAAGATTAGATTCACATTGCCCCAACTTAAAAATGTCGTTTCACATTTAAATCAATAAGTCTAGACAAATATAATAGGGAGTAATTGCAGAAGAAGAGATCAATACTTTTTATCTATTATTTTGAATGTAATTTCCAAAGTGGAGTCCCACGGTGTCACTGAAGGCCTCCAAAGATTCCCTCCACCTCTAACTACAAACCCACAAATAAGAGAAACTTCAGATGAGTTAAAAGTATAAAATGACATGGATTACTAGCTCTTCCTCCAAGATTTTATGAATGTAACAGCCATCAAGGCTAATTTGAAAAGCTGCATACTTTTTAAAAAAGTATATATTTAATCTTAGTTTCAGAGTCCTTAAGTCTTTGGCTCATATTTAGCACTAAATTTTAAACCAGAGATTAAATTTCTATGTGATCTGAAGGACTTCCATTTTAAAAGGAAGTAAAAGAGGTTACATTAAAACCCTAGATTTTTTTATGGCTTGGTTTTGTTAGTTAAAAAGTGTCATTCTCATGATCTCCCATAATTTAAGGTTTCAATATAATGTCCCTGTTTACTGCAAGAGATAATTTTAGGATTCCCAGGGTCAGAGATTCAGTAGGATCTTTCCTTGGTGCCCAGACCATTCGTTCAAGAGGAAAAGCTCTATGCGGCTCCCTATTTTACTAAACTTCCTTTTGCAGGTTTTGAAGGCTTGGGGTACCCATTCAGTACCCCATAAATCCTGTCTACTCAGTGTATTGTGTGTGTCAATGACATGGGGGCATCCTGAAAGGATGCAAAGCGGTAAACTAACTCTTTGAAAGATGTCACCAACACAGATAATTCAACAAACTGGAGTTTTGACCCAACAATATAAATAAGTGAAACATTTATCCAGAGTATTTTAGTCACTGACTCATTGTGGAATCAGGCCATATATGAATTACCGTTCCCAAGATCTGACACTCTTGCTGGAGAAGGCTGAAAAATTTTCCATGATGCCAAGACAAGTGATTCAAAAAGGTGGTATTTAATTTTTACATATAATTGACATTTTTATCCTGAACCCACTTCAATGCAATATTTGCGCTTTATGTTAAATATGACTCTAATATCTCCTTTACTCAGTGGAATTGGCATTCTCACATGAAATAACGGTGCCAAATTCCGAATAGCTCTCATTAAATGTTGACATCACAGATGTCATTTACAAGAGTGAAAGAAGAAGCTCGAAATAGCAAAGCATTTTCCCTTTTGTAATATAAGATGTTTTAAAATTTTTCAAAAGAAAGAGGGTCCCAAGCGACAGAGTTTTATCTTTCTGCCTTTGGTGTAGAAGTGATCTTAGTCCTTTTTGGTGTTATATGTCCTTAGTTGAACCTTTTACCTACCAAGCCCAGACCCCTGATTTGGATGGTTAGTCTGGCCACCCACCAGTTTCTTAAGTTCCACAAGAATTTTTCTGTTGGTTGGTTAGTGGCTTAAAATAGAGATTCTAAGGTCACAAAGTACAAAAGTGGGGATAGGAGGAAGAGGGTCCAGGAAGAGCATAGTGGGCAGAAGGAATTGAATGTCTACAGACCCAGAAACAGGCAGAAGATGAAGCTTTCAGTTAATGATTTGAAATTTGAATGGTGAGAGTTTAAAATCTGAAGGACTGAGGGTTATGCTAGAACTTGGAATCGTTGGCCTGGTCCAGGTTGTGAAGGGTTGTTTAGTTTTCTGAGTCAGGAGCGATGTTAAGAAAACGCCAGTGGCGGGATGGATATAGAGGAGGTTGGAGGGAGTTGGAGAGTGGAATCGGTAGATAACCGGTGTGTCCTGCTTCTGGCTGGATTTGTCATATGCATGTCTGGTTTTCCATGTCTAAGCTGGATCTCTGTGACAGAAGTGTTAAACATCAGCATTTTTCTGTCATTGTTCATTTTTAAGAAACAGCGAGTACATAACAAGGAGAAAGTAATATCATTGAGGGAATTGCACAGAATGTTCTCAGGTCTTTCAAGTTCTTAATTTCTGTGATTCTGATTTTCCAAACCATTCAACTAGTTTTCAGTTGACCTAACTATAATAGCCAGTATTTTGAAATTTCCCTCAAATTTATTGTTGTATCATGTATGATGGATTCAAAGCGTAGCTTTGATCAGAAAGGTCATTCCATGCTTGGAAAGGGCCTCCAAAAAATTACAGGCAGCTTCAGAGTGATTTGTTTTGCTTTGTTTTTTCAAAATCAACCCAAGTGTGTCCCAGTGAAGGTAGGTCATGTCCATCCATGTTAGGGGAGTCATTGGTCCCAGGCGGGGGTGGGGGGTGGGTAGAAGAAAACACCAAGGGTGCTGCCACTAATTAATCCCTTGGTAGTGATTTCATCGAAAAGGGTAAGGATTGAGTAAATCAGTGAACATAGGTCCCCTCCCCGATGCTTACAGACTGAGGATGAGGTCCAGCTGAAATGCTCTGGCTGATGAAGTGTAAGGAGTGTGACAGGAACAGGACAGGCGGTTCGGAATCCTCACGGAGGGAAGATTTTCTTTCTGCAATTATTGGATTGGACTTCACTCTTTTTAAACATTAGGTTTGTGTGTTTTAGGAATCTTTATTGGAGATGCCTACACTGGAAATGTGTGTTTAGCATAAAGGAGAATAGCCATGGAAAACAGCACACATGACCCCAGAACCTCAGCTGAGCTCCTCGCTGACTTCCGTCACTTAGCTGGGTGGGAGAAAGCACAGCACGTGGGGTTAAAATTAGATTGCCCAACTCACACCCTAATTCTGCTTCTTAGCTAGCTGTGGGACCCACACTTCAGTTTCCTGTACTATCCTGTGCAGGTAACAATCACAGGGCCATGAGAATCATGATGTGTATTAAACGTGATGATGCATGCAAAGCATTTAGACCAGTGCTGTTGTTGTCGCCATTACCGTCGTGGTTATTACTGTTATTTATATCTGTGAAGAATTTGGCTGCTAGGAACAGAAATGCCAAAAATAGCACAGATTAGAAGTTTTCTTATGGGGAAACGAAGCAAGGAGGTCTCAGGTTTAACAGAGTGACTCTTCCTGCTGAAAAGGAAACTATGAAGAGACAGACCTGTCTTGGTTCATCCAGGCTGCTGTAACACCACCATCGACTGGGTGGCTTATAACCACCAGAAATCTATTTCTCATAGTTCTGGAGACTGGACAGGCCAAGGTCAAGGCACCGGCAGATTTAGTGACAGGCTTTGGTTCAGCAGCTCAAGACTTCAGGCCTAAGATCATTGCAGTAATCTTGGCCCTTCCCTGTGATTGCCTCTTAGGTCCAAGGTGGCTACTGTGCTCTAGCCTCCTGCTTGTTCCAGGCAGAAGGAACTAAAGGGCAAAGGGCAAAAAGACACTACAGGCTGAGTGTGCCTGCTTTTAGTGAGCTTTCCAGGAAGCCCTACCCAACAACTTTGCTTACATGACATTGGTCTAAAATTAGTCACAGGCCTCCCCTCCACCCATGTGTAATGAAGGCTACGTACTTTGCTTCCCCCAATGAAATCCAAATTCTCTTTATGAAGGGGAAAGAAAGACTGAGTATCAGTCTCTACCACATTATTTTCAGTGTTGTTGTCATTTCTGTTATTATGGGTATAATCGTGAAACAACGCCATCTTTCTCTCCTGTAAATTTTCCAAAGACAGAATCCTGTCTTGACTATGTTTACATGAATCTTTAAAATAGCACCAGAGGGGTATGCCAACAGCCAAGTATTTTAATTGGTTGAGTTCTGCCTTAGCCTTTGGCATTACTGTTGTTTTGAGTCGTTTAAGAGAATATGAAACATGAATTAAATGACCTAGACTTTTGATGGGGCCAAGGCAGAGGTACACCACTCAACAGAAGGCTATAAACGAAAAGCCAAACTATTCTAAATGAAATCTTTAAACTAATAAGGCTTTAGATAACTCACTGTTTTATGTTATTCCAAAAACTCAAAGAACTTTTGTAGTATTTATGGGCCAAAGGTCCTCTTGTTAATAAGTTAAGATTAAGTATTGATAGGAAAAGCATTTGTCTAAAGCATGTTGTACTTGCCTCTTTCTGGAAGCCCTATTCACTTTCCCTTTTTAATAGGAATACGGCCTCTCACTTCTTGCCTTCTTAATTCCTCTCCAGTTCTTTACTGCCCTCAATTGTCCCCTGCAAATCAGCCATGGTCTTGGAGGAGCAGGGCCCTTTCCATTCTGTTACTGAATGTCAGCATTTGTGTTGTTATATCAGCACGATTGGCAGAAGGCAATGATGGAGACTACGTGAGAAGCCTCTTTGTAAAGAGTGGGTAAAGAGTAACCAGCTTGGATAAAGAGTGGGTGAGAAGGGTGTGAAAAAGAAGAGAAACAGAAACCGCAGGAGGTCAGCACTTATTCAGCAAGTGTTGATGGCCTACTGTATGTGAACAACTCGGGAGTGTACGAAGAAGGAAGAGGGACATCCCTTGCCCTGCAGGAGTTATGGGTGTAAAGGAAGGGCTATTTCAAGTGGTAAAGCCCTTTCTCTGCTTTTGAGTGGTGGAAACAAAGAGTGACTACAGCCAAAAACTTGCTTTCAGTGGATGTATTGTTGGGCTTTATGAAAGCCAAGCCAACGCTGAGATTGGATGTCTACCATGGGAAAAAGAGAGCCCACCGAGGTTTTGACTGGGGAATAATTGGTACTCAGGGAAGCCACGTGACAGTGGTGGTGCTTGGAGCCCAGAACAGGCCGGAGCCTCCCTTTCTCCTAGAGTTGGCTGGCGACTCATCTCGTCTTCCTTCAGCTCCTGTCTCCCCAGCAGGAGCATTGGCTGCCTGCACTCGGCCATTGTCCCAACTCACTTCCCCCGGGGACTGTGCAACAGACTCTTTACGTAATAAGAAGTTTAAAATTTCACTCAAATGTATTTAGCTGAGGATACTTTTTTGCTAGTAGTAGTCAAGAATGTTTATAGAACAATATGGCAATTGCCTTTTATAACATTGCTATCAAAGTTTAAGAGTATTTCTTCAACTTGCTCTTCAGCTTGTCCTTCAAAGAGATTATCAAAATATAATTCTGAACATTTTGAACCTTCAAGTCTTTGGATATAAGGAAGTCATTTTTTCCCTTAAATCTTAAATTACTTTAACATTTGCTGTCACTTTCTTTCCAGATTTAAGTGAAAAGGTCCATTCCTACTGCTCCCGTCATTACCTGACAAACTCCGAGTATACGTTCTGCCGGCTTTTATCTGATCTGAGAGCCTTTTTTACTTTTCTTATGTCTTTATCAAAGCAGCGCCCTATCTTCTAAACAATTTTAGTTGCTAGTTTCTAATTACATTATTTTCATCTTGGAGCTTTCCTAACGGAAATGTGTATGAAGTAGAGCAACAAGAACTTCCCAAGAAACAAATACCCTGTGGTTTTTTTGAAAAGCGTCCCGTAATTCCTTGGGTTTCGTTTCCAGTGTCCTTTATGAGGTCAGTCAGCAGTGATGGCATCACAGACAGCAACTGCCCCGTAGGCCCAAGTCCTTAGGGAACCAAGAGAACATACTTGACGATCCCTTTCGTGAGTCACTGTGTATTGTTTATAGAACTCATTAAGTGAGCCTGCTTTGATTTCTTTCTTGTGAGCACCCAAGATGACCCAGTTGAAGTTTACTGCCTCCATTTTGCCCACATTCCTCATTTCACTGTGTGAGGCCAATTACCCATCTCTGTGGCATACCGTTCGTGTCGAGGGCCTAAGTGTACTGCAAATACCAGCAAAAGCCAAGGTAACTGGGAGGTTTCATTCTCTCTTTCAGATCCCTTTCGACAACATCAGATGGGCTTGGTTCCGGCCCTGATTTCTGGGGTACCTACTTTCACTAACTGTGTCTAGGGCAGTAGTTTGCAACCCTAGTGAACATGAGAAGTATCTGCAGAGCCATTTGAAAATGTGAATGTTCAGGATCTTCCAAAGACCAAATGAATCAGATTCTCCTACGATAGGGTCCAAGTGTGTCGTTATTTTTAAAGCTTCAACGGGTGATTCTGATGTACAGGCAGAATGAAAATCACTAATCTCAAGAATGCATCATCATATTTACATTTTCTTTTCTTATTTGAAGGCCTTTTTAAAAAAAAAATTAAGAATAGTATATGTTCCCTGTCAAAAACCTTTCTTCTGTGGGGAATTGGCAAAAATGAATTTCGAATGTCAAGTGTCAACTTCATCTGAGTGTTCTCCCCTGCTTGCCTGATATTCTGGCTGAGATGACCCACCTCTTAGCTTCACTCTGACTTCCAGCAGAGCCCAGCCTGAGCTGCTTCGTGAAAATTTATGACTTGTACAGTGTGCTGCAACTTTATAAATCCACCCATAAACGTACATATACATTCATCCCAATGAGGTAGGTGTTGTTATCCCCAATCTTTAGATTAAGAAACAGGCTCAGAGAGTTCAACATACTTGCCTAAGCACTATGACATAGTGGCTAGCATCAAACTCAGTTCTTTCCAAGTCAGATTCAGCACTCTCACCCTTTACCCACTTTCCCCAAATGTTAGCGTTTTCCTATGTCGCACTGTACCAATCGTCCCCCCTTCTCTCCCTCACCTTGTGCGCGTGTGGGCCTAGTAATATCAGGATATATATGTTTGAACGTAAGTGACAGACATAAATCCCTTTTATTTCTCAATACTTCAGTGTCTGTCTCTTACAAATCCAGAACAGTGATCTATACTCCATCACCACAGAACAATGATTAGACCCCGGGAAATTAAGACAGTACTACTATCTGTGTACAGACATTAAAGTCTCACCAGTTTCACCCATCAATGTCTTTTGCAGCAAAAGAAAAAATGTTTCTGGTCTGGATCCAATTAAGGATTGCATGTCGCATTTGGTTCTCGTGTGTCTTTACAGTCTTTGCAAAGGTCTTCTTTGTCATTCGTGATCTGATTAATTATGTAGGTTCTCCTCTGGTGGACAGGAGTGGCCTGAGCAGTTTTGGCTCTCACAGAATGGTGAAGTTGCTCAGAAACCCATGGCTTCATTGACATACAGCAGGATGGGCCACAGCATTGTGAGCATATTGGAGAAACAGTAATAATGATATTTATTATGGAGTATTTACTCCATGCTAGCACTGTAGGGCTTTCCTTAGTTTAATTTTCAAAACAACCCGATGTAATAAGTACTATTAGATTATAGATAAGGAATCTGAGAAACAGGTGATGTGACTTCCTCAAGGTCATCCAGCCTGGAAGTGGCAAGGCCAGGGGTAAAACTCTAAACAACCAGGCTCTACCCCTTATAGGAACCCTAACCAGCCGAGGCAGAACCCGAGGCACTAGACAGAGTTATGTGCCCTCAGTCAAAGAGTTAGCTCTAAATGCAGACACTCTGGCTCATCGACTGGAAAGGGGGACTAATTTCTACTTTGTAAAGTCAGTTGTAAGGATTACACGCGATAATCTGTTAAAACATGTCGCAAGGACTCCATTTTTAAAGAAAAAGTGAAATTTACAATGTAAATATTGAACAGCTACCCATGGCTCACACTGACTTATGGCAACTCTCAGAGTGTACTTTTTTAATCATTGGGAATAGGGAGGAAAAGAGAACAGAAGTGACAAGCATCTATTCATATTTTTAGAATTTTTGAGGGGTTGGGGGGGACTCGCTACAACCAAAACCACCTTCAAGGCAGAAGAGGCCAGATAATGAGTCATGAAGCCCAACTTTAGAATGAACTTCTAGAAAGGACTCTTGCATCTTCAGTTATATTAGAAAAAAAAAAAGTATATATTTCCAGTCAAGAGAAAGGTCAGTGCCACTCTATTCTGGGTTGAGGAAGAATTACCTTCCAGCTTTAAAAAGGAAGTTGTTCTCATTAGTGGACGGCAGACAGTAAGAAAATCAAGTGGGCTTTAAAAGAGAACTCTGAGCACACTAGGTTTACAGAATTCCTGAAATATACAGTCATCTTAATGTGAAATTTTCATTTTGTCTTAAAACGTTTCAAGTATGGCCTCTGAACCTATGGAGAAGGTAAAGCTATATGAAGGGGAGACTCTGATGACTAAGTTCTGTGTTATTGCTCGTAGCCTATAAATAGAGTTGAGCGTCCGAGCCCGAGGACTTCCTGGAGGCAAGGGTAGGTTGCTCCTGAAGGCTGGATCTTTCCTCTGAGCCCCTCCTTCAGCTACCACCTCTTTCCTCACAATGGCCCACTTTCCAGGGCTCTTTCTGGGGAGTGGAAAATAGGTGGTGACTTGGAGAGAAAGACAGAGAGGGAGGGAGCCCAGGCCCAGTTCAGGCAGGGTTTGGGTCTCCTGTGTGTGGCCTCTGTAGTCTCTGCTCCTCCTCACCCCTGCCCAAGGATTCCCTGCAGTCGTGGCCTCGCTTCCTCTCCAGGTGAGCCTTCCAACTCCCGCCTCCCCTGCACCTCCCCTGCACCTCCACGACCCACCGGCTCTCACCAGGGATCTTTTGACTGCTTGTTTTAAAAGCAGCCCTTTCTGCCACAGCTTCCACTCAGCCAGTAGGAAAACCATGCAGAAGTAGCCCTAGCATAGAGGCCCAGGGCTACGACAGAACTGGTTCAGAACGGAATGTAGGGCCCCTTGTTCAAAAACTATTGAGAGGGGCGCCTGGGTGGCTCAGTCGTTAAGCATCTGCCTTTGGAGTCCTGGGATCAAGCCCCACATCTGACTCCCTGCTCAGCGGGAGGCTGCTTCTCCCTCTGCCCCTCGCCTCGCTTGTGCTCTCTCTCTCTCTCTCACTCTCTCTGTCTCTCTCTCAAATAAATAGATAAAATCTAAAAAAAAATTAAAAATAAAAATAAAGTTAAAAAACAACAACAACAACTATTAAGCATCTCAAGAGGGAGGCAGTGGAAAGCACATGAAACCAGGCATGGCCCTTCCAGCATGTGGCCCTGTGTGATGGGCCAGGTCACACGCCCGCAAAACCGTCTGGCGAGAAGGGGCCCAAATGAGTTGAGAGTTGTTTTTCTACCAAATTGGCTGGTGTATTTGAAAATCACCATCATACTGTTGGAACACTAGCAAACTTGTACCTCAGTCAAATTCAGCTTGACTAGATTTTATCTGAAAACCTGTCTAGTACAGTGGCCTCGGTGCAAGTATTCTGATTTGGTGCCCAAACTCCACTGACAGTGGGAGAGATGGATTCTATAAATGTTCAAACACATCTGTACCCTTACTTAAAAGGAAACAGAATAACTCCACAGGTATTTTTGGTGCCCAGCCAGCTTTAAGAACCATTGGAAAATAGGTGGCTGCCCTTTCCCCCCAAAGTGCCTGACTCAGTCATCTGTGGAAGAGCCTGGGCATCTGTAGCGTGGGCTTCTCTAGAGACTCTGATAGAAAGCCAGACATAATAACTGTGCAAAGGGATTTCATGCTGGCTCCATGTTCCCGAAGTTCCATGGGGGGAGTGCTGGACAGGACTAGAATCGCTAGCCTTGAGACCGCGTTTGCTATACACTGTACTCAGGGCAAAAATGGTTCCCTCGAAGCTTTTGCCGCGTCTACACTTGAAGCAATTACAGAAGATTTATATTTATTTGAATTCCACTGTTAGAGAATTTTTGATAATGTAGATACACAGTCATGGGCAAATGCAGAGTCCACTCCATAGGAGATGAAGAGCCAAGAGGCTTAGAGTTGTAGGTAAAGATTCAGATTCCGGTCCTGCTGACTTAGCAAGGGCCCCAACTCGCTGCCTGCGGAAGTCGTGGACCCTCGGCCCCAGGATCCTGATCTGTGTGGAGATGAGGGGAACAACTTCACAGAGCTGTTGCGAGAGGTGAGACTTGTGTATGAATTAGACTACGCTGTGAAGGAAGAAAGAAGTGTGAGCTGTTGTTCTTAACTAACGGTGAGAGAGAAAGAACCAAGCTTCAGGTTAGTAAAGTAGTGGTGACCCGTTAGCCCAATAGTCCTGTAGCAGCTAAACTTCGCCGTTCCCTTCATCTACATTAAATGAAGCTCGTCCTCAACACTCAAGTTGAATGTTAACCCCTGTGTGAAATGTTTCGTGTCCTACTGGCAGTTTATTCTCTCCACTTGCACCTTAGCACGCACTAGCGATTTGATCTGAGTGCGTGGGTTTTCCTCTTCCCGGGATTCGACATTTCTGAGGACCAGGGCTCTTGCATCACTGCATTACCCTAGATGGGTGTGCTTGGTGTGCTAGTGACAGGGATGACTGGCAGGAGAAGGAGGGAAAGGAAATTAGGTACGGATCAGAGAATAGGACAGGCCATTTAAGATATTTGGAGGTGTGAAGACAAAAATTACGGAACAGGGACCTTGTCTGTGTGGATAGCCCCCTCCCCGAGGTCACGGTCAGCGTCATGGTCAGTGCTGGGCACAGGGGAAAGTGGCTCTGTGGAAATTAATAAGTGAAAGAAAAGAAGAGGCCAGCTCTAGGCAAAGGTTTCTGTAGGCACGGGCATCTCAGGTCACATTCCCTTTTCTTTGGTAGAACCCCGAAGTGCCTGTTAGCCTTATACCATCCCCTTGCTGCCTGGGGGCTCCAGTGCAGAATCACCAGAACCTCCCCCAAGGCCTGATCCTCCCCCACTGGTCATTTTAGAACCCTTGCTCCTTATCAAAGGAATGGTTCCTCTTCCCATTCCTGCAGGCCTGCCCCACGCGTCTCCATTACTTCCTAATTTAATAACCGCAAATCCCTATGAGAAATTATGGGTACGGAGGGGCCACCTTTCACGGGAGTGAAGTATTTGATCCCAAAACACTTAAACCGAAGGATCGACCCAGCAACTCTGTCAGGCACTATGGGCGGCTGAGTAGATGGGTTTCCAGTCACCCTGTGCCGGCTCCTTCCCGGTCTGTGAAGGGCCAACACTAGAGGGAGGTGTGCATTTCCTTGGAAAAGGCAGCCCTTGACAGACTGCTTGGGGGAGTCCTGACTTTATGAAAACCCAGTATCTTAAAGGCTTTGTGGACAAGTCAGCTGGAGATGCGGTGTCGCGGTTTATCACAATATGGACCCCTTCTTGGGGTGTGGAATTCATTTGTGCCTCAATCAAATAGCAGGATTCTGTAGTCAAGTAAGAGTCAGCACCTCTTCGTGAGATACTTAATTTCTCAGAACAGACCAATGCTGACAATCTCTGAGAGAAAAATACAAAAATCAGATGCGAGCCAAGGTATCTGCCTTGGTCTAACCCCCTTTATCTTACACTGGGTAGGATGGGAGTGCTGACTGCGGCCGGGCATCGGGGAGACAGACTGACAGACTCTTTCCTAGTCGGCTTTCCCAGGGCAGAGCCTAGCGGATGGGAGGTAACCTGCTGGTTAGTGCACTAGCTCCCTCGTAAAGGAGCTAAGGGAAAGGCACATTTTCCCTGTTGCATTTGAAACCCAGATCACTTTACTCACTCAATTAAAACTGCTCTTGAATGTTCCTTGGATAATTTCCCTCTGTATTCATAAGGTCCTCAGTCCTGAAGTTTCAGAGGAAGCCCACTTGGTTCTCCTCCATGGGCCAGACATACACTGATCTCTAGAGAAGTGGCATGAATCCTTTAAGAAGCCAGGAGTTGGAGCGATCATTGGCCTTTGAAAGGGTCTGATAACTGGATTTTCATCTCTGATTACTGATAATGTTTTTAATTTGGAGCCAGAGCTGTTCCCTCTGGTAGTAAGTAAAGTTTGAGCAGGCAGGGCGTGCTATTATTCTAAAATGAAGTTCAAATTAGATTTTGCCCAAACAGGTACAGAACCAGGAAAACTTGGCTTGTTAATGCTATACTTTTGGCCAAATGTTCCTAAATTCTTGTGGGCTTTCACTTTCAGGAGTTTTACCATATGTGAGTAACCACCTGAAGGTTTATTTACTATTTTGCTTGAAATCCATTCACCGTTACACTTGAATAAATTTGTTTTACTGCCGTAAATGTAAAACTAGTATTACTTGTCCTTAACTGGAGGTAATAAAATAAATACAATAGACAAAAGTTACTAAATTCTAGCTAGATAATATTGCTTGCCACAGGTTCTGAGCCCAAGGCCTGTATCCCTTTAATTGAAAGGCAGATTAACCTGGGCTGAAGATGTGCTAGCACCGCACCAAAACTTGCCTTCTGGGAATGTGATGGATTAGGAAAACAAAAAATGGAGACTCCTTTTTCCTTGGCTCGGTAATCGTTCCAATGCTTTTGATTCCAAGTGGTACTCAGCCTACCTTTGAAAAACACTGCCTTTAAAAAAACTCATTCCTTTATATTCAGTGTGAGGAATTAAGTATTCGGACTTGTGTGAAAACCTCTCAGTAGGATGTGATCAGAACACCACAGAGGAAGTAGATGGCACCGTCCCTACACCCAAAAAATGTGTCATCTAATAAGGGATGGAATAAACTAATATGAGAAGATGAATGTATAGAAGCACGAGTTCCAAAAACATGCAGTATTTCATACTAGAATGCGAGCTGTGAGGAAAGGAAACAGGTCTGTGTGTTTTGTTCACTCGTGGATCTGTTGCTACTGCTTGGCACCCAGTAGACAGTCAACAAATACCTATTGAGTCAAAGACTACAACCCCATTCTAGTCTCCCAGTGGTGATGTACCCTACGGTTCATGGGTGGGGACTGGATTGGTGCAGTGTGGAGAGGATATGGGGAGGCAAGATTTGGATGGAATCTGGAGGTGATAAGAGAGCATGCATGCACACGCACTCACTCACACTATACCACACACAGTGGCTCGGATAGTACATATGAAAGCAGTGGTTCGTTTGACTAAGGTTGTTACCTTAGCCTTAAAAAGGCAAACTACCTCCCATCCCCAATTGGTGTACTCCTTTCCCCAGACCTAAAGCCATTCCCCTTCTTGTTTTATAAACCTCACATTTCAGACTGATATACACCCTGGAAAATGAGTTGTTTCAGCAAGATAAACCATCTTCTGTTACAGGAACAGCACCTTCTATTTCTAGAAGTGCAGATGTGACATTCAGAGAAACCCAGCTTTGTTTAGGTAGGTGGTTAGTTTACAGGTGCTGCAGTATTTCCTCCCTTGTTAAGGAGGGCTCCTTAAACCTTTGCAGCTAAGCTGTGGTGCCATTTTCCACAGTTCCCTTTGCTGGTTTTGTTGTTGTTAAATGGAATCATTGCTCCTCTGGTATTAATCTGCCATCACACAATTTGCTGGTCTTATATAGCAAAGTCTCCGGTAGTATTTTTCAAGAATAAACAAGACAGGCAGACCAGCAGGATTATAAATGTGAGGCAATAAGGTGGGAGGAGAAAGTGCTACTGGTCTTTCTCAATTAGCTCTGCCGTCGCGCACATGACCACGGGCCACAGGGCGGGTCTCTCCATGAGAGGGGAGGCATTACTAAAGAGGCATCTCAGCTTCACACCGAAGGGATCTCTGGGGGCCGGCCTGAAGGCGGGGAAGGCTTTGCTCCAGCTCCAGCTGCACGGGCTTTGCGACAGGCTTCCATTTCCAGAAACATGATGCCAGGATTTTGGTTTGGGTATTTCCCACGTTGGTTATGTGATACTAAACCTTCAGCTCAGTTATACCCGGAGAATGTTTCTCAGAAAGCTCATTTTTTGTCTTCTTTCACACGAAGGCTTATTTTTAAATATGGCTAAATACGAACGTAGGCTGAACCACGAACCAAAAAGCAAGGTATGAACCTTAATGTACTGAACCTCAAACCTAACCTCATTTTTTAACTGAAATACACGCCCCCCCTTTTTTAAACAACATAGTAAAGCACTAGCAGGAACCAAAAATTCACATTTTCTAAACTAGCAAAGTCAATACCACAAAATAGTTTTAAACTTCAGCTTTGAACTAAAACCTCATTGAGTCTCTACCTCCGATGAACCTAGTTGTTGTCTCTTTTGGGAAGGGGTGTGCTCTGGGGCTCAGCTCCTGCCTCTGTTCGGTGGAAAAGGCTGAATTTCCATGTGAACTAATGAACTCATTCATGTGTTTGTCTTTCAGGTTCAGTATTTCTTCAAGATCTTGGATAACTAGCAGTAGAGAAAGCGAAGAAGTCACAGGCTGGAGTATTTAGACAAGAGTGAATCACGCACATGAGGAATGTGTTCATTCTTTTATTGTCCATTGTTTTAACCTGACTGAATACAAGATCAACAAGAGCACTGTACTCCTGGCAATTATTATATATGTTAGAACATGGATTTTGCACTGTAGACAACATTTAACACCAGTCTATGGGGTACTGCATTGCTTTTTATAAAGTCCAAAATAAAGATTTATTTTCAAACAAGTGACTTTGGTTTATTTCATACATTACACTTTTTCTTGCAGAAAAAAATAAAATTGTACAACTGCATAAATATAAAATTCTTCCACCATGAAAATGGTTAAAACATTCATAAAGACACAGCACCAGCATGTGATGCCTCCAGAGAAAGGAAAAGAGGAAAGTAAAGGAAAATGTACAAAGCAAATGAATTAGGCCTGTCACCAGCCCAAGTGACAGGCAATCCAGATCTCATACACAGCTTCAGAATGTACTGGAGGACAAGGGAAGAGATGTCAAGACGGCATTCAATACAAAGCACAACACAACCCATCACCTTTTTGTATTTTTCTGTAGTGTCACTTAAAATTTAAAGGGCAGTTCCCCCATGACAGCCCACCCCCACCCCCAGCCCCAGGAAAAAAAAAAAAAAAACAAAACCAAAAAACAAAAAGTAAAGACCTAATACCACAGGAAAAGACTATGGAGTGTGTTAAAAATGCTCATTGATGGGCCATTATTTTTGAAAGAGCCAAACCAAAAAAAATAATAATAAAAAGTAACATGCCAGTTTTATTCCCATTGACTATTTACATCTTGGACAACAAACCTCGCTCACATAAAGTAGAAAACAGATACAATAAAACATGGCTTGAAAAATGACCAGAGTGTGCACCTACAGTACTGTACGCTAAATCAGATACACAGGCGGCAATACTCAGGGGCCAGAAACACTGCTTACTACGAGTCAGTTACGGAATCATAATTTACAGTAAAAATGGGCACGTCCCAAGGCTCAATTTTTATTTTCTCTTTTGTCATTTACAGTAGAATAAATATTTTGTTGCTATTGCTACACTTTAAATTTACATTCTAACCTATTAAATGCAGAAAGCTAGTGTAAAGCATATAGATTAAGTGTAGGTCCCATACGTATGACAGTTTATTCAAGACTAGTAGGTTTTTGTTTTTGTATCTTTTTTAACTTTTTAAATGGCTAGTGGGAAAGATTTGTGCTTGAGATCAGCTCTTAACTTCAATTTTTACATCAAAGCGTCCCTGAAAACGGTCTTTCTCACTGTACCCAATGTTATCACCGTACGCCTTACACTCGATGCGGATTTCAGTGTCCATGGTGAGGTTGGTGAACTGTACGGCCAGCAGCGGCTGCAGGTACTTGGGCTGCAGGAGCCTGCCGTAGTAGGGGTAATACTGCAGAGGAAATCCGGGGTAGCCGCCCAGTCCAAAATACTCCACGTTTCCAACTTTATCCTTATCTTCGTCTCGCTAAAAACCAGAGGGGAATGAGATGTTAATGGCTTGCAGCCCAGATCGCTACTTGCCGTGACAAACGAGGCTCTCGATCCCACAGAGCAGTTTGCAAACCGCTGCTGCAGGGAGACCAGTGAGCCCCTGATGCACCCGCTCAAAGCCCCCCCAGAAGCAGCTGAACGCTAACCACTGGAGAGTCCCGCGGTGGTACCTCACACAAGAGCAACCAGCACACACTCAGTCTAACCCCTGGCAGCCATGGCAAGTGCTCATAAAAGCAAACTGTTCTCTTTGTACAGAGTGAAGGCAAAGGCCAACCAAGCATTTCTCCAAAGCCAACACACCCAGAAAGGCACCCACCACTGAAAGTCAGAAATCCACTGGTGGTGGTCCAGTGGAACCAAGCATTTCTCCAAAGCTAACACACCTAGAAAGGCACCTGCAAATCCACTGGTGGTGGCCCAGTGGATGGTACTTCAGCCATATTCCTTCCAAAAGTCTAACTAATTGCCTTTCACTTTCTTGCATCCATTTCTTGGTGCCCGCATAAAGCAGCACGGAGTAGAGATTCCCTTTCTTTATTCTGCCCTCTCTGTAAACAGTCCACTACAAACCTATCTTTAGATCTAAAGGGAACATGTACTATTACCTTATCTTTCATTATTTTTTATTTTTATTTTTTCATTATTTTTTAAAGAAAAGCCAAAACCACATTTTTGTCAAAAAAAAAAAAAAAAGTTGGCCTTCAATTTTGAACACACCATGTGGGCCAGATAAGCACTGTGTGGGCTAGATAGAGTTCACCTCTCAGTTCTATAAACCAATATTCCCGCTAATTAAATTCAGATAATTCAGTTTCTTGTTCTGGTAGAGAAACTGACATGTGGTTTTAGCCTTGTTACATCTTTCTCTTAAGATGTTCTAACCCCATATAGCTATAGCTCAACTGCGACTAATGCCTGGAAGCCACGTTTCTCTTCTCCCATAGTCAAGTTTTACCTCGAACTGAAAACAGTCTCGCCTGTACTCCCCCCTCCCTCCCCCACCACCCTCAGTAAGAAGCGTCTCCTTACCTTGCCAGTGCACTGGACCGGCAGGACGTAGGGACTATACTTCATCATGGGGTAAGCCTCCAAGGACTCATTCTTGGGAGGCTAAAAACAAGAGCCCACACTGGTCAATAAGTTTGTGAGTAATTTTCTACATTCCTGATAAATGAAGCCAGCTTGTAGCATAAACAAGTACACACTGGTCACGGAAAGTCAACTGAAAGAACACTTGTGGGTAACAGAACGAATGACTCCGCTAACCAATCCAGGCTGGGACTTTGGTTGAAATAAAAGTAAGTGCCCAAGTTCCGTGAGGCTGCAGGTAAGCTGTGACGCAGCCCAGCACGACAGGGCACTTCTAATGAGCTCTCCTCCAGGACACTGAAAAATAAAAGCCAACCCAGCACAACATTCCTCGTTTGCGACGATTATTAACAATTAGATGGAAAAGTTGGTTGACATTTCTGTTTTTATAAAACCTGGGCTTTCCTCCATGAAAAAATAATGCCATCCTTTTTTCTCCAGCAGGCCTTCTTCAAGTAGGCTTTTTTTTTTTTTTTCCTTTGAATCTCTGAATTTCCAGCAGAGGCACTGCCATGTAAGGAGCATCTCCAATTCAGTTAAGGAAGTCCAATATGTAAAACAGCTCAAGACAGCAAGTGCCCTCAAGGCAGCAGCCCCCTTCCACAGAAGGGACCCAGAGTACACTCTCAAAGTTATCGTTGTGGTGAAACATCTAGAGGGTTCCCTCCTGCAGCGCTGGCGCAAATCCACCCCAGAAGAGGTGTGATGAACACCCTTCCCTGGAAAGACAGCCACTTGCTTGCTTACTCAGATCAGCGTAGCATGTGGGTCTTGACACGAGACCATCTAACCAAAGTCAGAGAAAAAGGGCAATTCTCTGTATCAGTAAGGAGCTAATATGTTTGACACTCTTTTAAAATACAAGAAAATGATCATCAAGATCTGACTCTTAGAATGTTCTACCAGCAACAGATTTATCTTTAAAGATACGGAGAGAAAATACCAGAATCTATCCTGAGGGTGAGGAGGAAACAGGCATATTGATGAGATGTTGGAGTACCACAACCTCGGACAGAAAGAATTCTCACAACAGAGCAGGGGGCGGGGGGGGGGGGGGTTGGGGGTGAGGTGGTGGATTAGACTGTGGTGATGGATAACCAAGTGGAGATCAAAGACAAAAGGAAACAAGGACAGAAAAGAAAGAGTAGCTGAAATCATCACTCAGCAGGCACCTCTACAGATGTGGGTAGAGATGAGAATCACAACAGGACCACCCCTTGGGGCAGAGGGGGAACGGACAACTATCACTCAGTCCCTATGGAGAGCTATGACCACAAGTGAGGGCCTCAGAGAGCAGAGACCGGGCCTCGTCTTCCTTCTGACCACCACACAGATCCCTTCCACGGCCAAACAGCTGCTTTGTCCAGGGGAAGGGCTCCTGGGCAATCCGAGTATCAACTCTAAGTGTGACATAACGGGTCTCACCATCTCTCTTCCATTCTATCCTAACTTCCGTGGAAAGAAGATTACAGTTCTGTGGAGAGAGGGGTACGTTCATTTCTGCAGGAGGGCTGTTCACGGCTGCCGGCCGGGCCTCCATCCATCCTGCACACCCACCCAGTTCCGCCTCGGGTGGCCGGAAGGGAGTTCTGAGGCCTCCTCCAGTTATGTTAAAACTCTTCGTCACTACATCAATTACCTGTTTTAAAGAGACTCCTGGGTAACAAGCATTGTGGAAACAAGTCAAGAGCATGCGGCAGAAAACTAATGAACAAAAGAGCCAGATTCCAGAAAGGAGGTTAAGTTTGTTCCTGTAACTCAGGAGACTGTGTGGTCAATCCCTGTCAGAATGGAGAACCTGACTCGGAAGGGCTGGGTCCGAGGGTGACTGGGGGCCCTGCGGCAGCAGCCTTGCTTCAGGGAAAAGGACGGCTCCCTTTCCCACGACCAGAGGGAGAACACGGAAAAGCCGGTTTTATGAAAGCAGAGGTAACATCAATACGTGTTTCCTTCTCTTAAACGATTACTCTCATCTCACCCGACGGCGCAGGACGGCAAGCGGCCACCGTTCGGTGATCGCAAGGAACGTTCACCCGCTCGGCGGCGAGAACGCCCAGAGCCAACACCATGGTTATCAAAGCTCAACCTGAATGGCGTTCAGCTTCTACTTTTGCAATGAAATCGTCATCCAGTAAAAAACAAACAAACAAACAAAAACCTGTGTTTTCAGATTACCGGACAATTTTTTAAAAGTACTCTTGGGCTCCAAGAGTACCAAAACCTGACTGAGACTCTACATGCAGACAGTTTTTAAATTTGGGAAAATATCTTCTTCTGTTTTTATTTTCGAAGAGTTCATGTTGTAGAATGACATCACAGAAGTGTTAAGAACAGAGCCGCCGTGGCTCTGCCCCTCAGAATTTCTCTCACTTTAGGAAAATGAGATAAACGACCTAACTTTCAAGGATCTCAAGGCAGACACAGAAGTTTTCGAACTTTTCGACTTTTGACTGGGTTTGAAGTCGCCACTGAGTATACTTTAAATCTTCTTTACAGACAGACTCTCCTCACACCAATTAGCCATTTCATCCAAATGAGAAAAGCTCTTCTACATTCTAGGGTTTAAAACAGGACTTGCCTTAGGTTTGAAGCCCAGGACTCGGTTGAGCTTTATTATGACACATGGTTTGCCCTCTCTGTAGCCGTAAGAGTCATCGTTTATTCCGGAGCAATTTCCCAACCACTCAAGCTTGAACCTGCAGACTTTTCGCTCTCCTCGCTCATTGTTAAATTCTCCTCGTTCTTTGATTTCGCTGGGCACATCTGAAAACAGAAAACACCGTTTTCACTTTGTACCCACAATTCCTGAGTGCCCCTGAGGGAGGAAAGGGAGCATTCTTCCTTCTCACAGTGACCCATTCTAAGCCCGTGCTGTTCTGCATTTAGTGCATGGTCTGAATTAAGCAAGGATTTCCAGCAAACCATCTCTGGTCCCCTCACGGACATTAAAAAGGTATTTTATCGCCAGCAATAGCTATTTATGATCCCACACCACGGCTTCTCAGTACTTGATGATCCACACGTGATGTTTGGTCTGTGGCAATATTTCTCTTCCCTTAAATAATGGATGACTCAGCTATTTAGGAGACTGAGCAGAAACCCGATCGCCTGTCATGAGCAGCCTCATCGACACAGGTCAACACCAGCTGAGCTCATTAACAGGGACATTATGATTAGAAGCCAAATTAAAAGGACTGCCAATAATTTTCAGAACTGGAAGGTTTTTGGTCAGAATTGCCTGGCCACTGCTAGGCCACTGTCTTTGCCACTAATTAGCATGTTAAAGAGTAAGGAAAGAATTATTTTCTTCCTTTTCAGCCACCGTTCAAGGTTTAAAAAAAAACTTTTTTTGAATTTTTGCCTTTGCAAGCTATGACTTCTTATAAGCATTTGTTCAACTGAAAAAATTATATTATAGTAATCTTGACTCATACCTCATAACAAAGCCAGAGAAATACAAGAAATAGAGAATTCAAAGTTAATTCAAAGCATCCTGCAAGAAATTGAGGCAAATACCATAATTTGCATGTATTTCTAGGGTCACAAAATAACTATTTTCCCTTTAAATGGTAAAGGGCCTCCATTCAGTCCCTCTCCAGGGAAGCGATTCACCCTAATGACCTCTTATACAGGCCTTTTAATTACCGCAAAGATGAAAACCTCATTGAAATCCTAATGAGAGAAATCTAGTGAAAATGTTTCTTCTAAATTACTCTTTTCAGAATGACTTAAAATGGCAATTCACCCCATATTATGATCAAGCAAACAGGGCCACATGAAGAGCTGGTGTTGGTAAATGCTTGAACTGAGTCAGAAGGACTGATGTCACCTGGTAACTCAGAGATCTTGTCTAAGGAGGTCTGAAAACATGGCTGGATAATGCATACTCCAGGCAGCGAGGAGGAAGGTATGTGTTCCTGTCAGCGGTCAATAAATCCAAGAGCCGCCCTTCCTTTACCATCCGTTACTGAAATGCTGAGCTGCCTGAGACATTTCACTATCCATCCCAACCAGGGGCTAGGAAGGTCTCTACCCAACCAGAAATCATCTTTTATCCATATCCGTGTAGCTAATCATGCCAAGGAGCCATTATAATGAAAGGTCCTGTACACTCTTCCGAAGGGGGTGGAGGGGGCACAGAAATCTGGAAATATAAACAGTTGCGTTTCTCAAAATCAATAGATGTAAGAGAACCATAACTGTAATTGCAGTCTTCGAGTGTGAGCAGTAAAAAGCAAACGTGTCCAGGAGTGTTTCAAGTTAAGCAAGACACTTTCCAAATGCAGATAATCGTTAACACTTGAGGCGACTTTGTTTCTTCCATCACATTTCCAAGCCTAAACCATAAAGTCTTCTTGCTTTAAAAAAACAAAGACAAAAAAAAAAAACCCATCCTCTCAATATGGCCAGACTTCAATTATTTAATTATTTGAAGAGTATCTTTCAATCATTAAATAGCAGGTAGAAATGGGAAATAAGAATTAACCACAAACATCCAAAATGAGTCTACTTACTGCCACAATCTTCAAAAATCATTTCATCCTTCTGGGCGGAATCTTTGTACTTTTCCAGGAACCTAAGTATGTTGAGCACATAGGCCTCATAGCTCTTGGGATCATTAGGGCGAAAGGAAATTTCGGTCTTTTGGATCTGAGGAATCTGTGTTAATCCTAGACAGAAAGAACAACACGGCAAATCGTTAGTGGGAACGTAGTCAACCAAGATCATTCAAAGCAAGTTCTCCCATGTACAAACGTGCTTCGCCAATCCCACCTACTAAAAAGAACGGGTTAAATTCTTGCTCTCTTGTGAAATCACTTCTCTGGCATTTAGATTAAGTACCTAAGTACCAATGATGGTGCCTTACTATCATATATCATTTTATTTACCCAGCACCACTTCACGATAGGCATCATCTCCATTTTATGAATGAAACTTCTTGCACAGAAAGGTTAAGTGCTTGGCCCAGGGTTACAGAGCAAGTGGTAGAACCAGAATTTCAACCCGTGTACACTGTACTCCAAAGCCTGTTATCTTTCCAGTACTTCCATATGCTCATATTAAAAACAACTGCATAGCTTGCTAGCATTTCTTGCAGGTGGCTTTCCTTTCCCTAACTGCATGTAAGCCTTGAGCACAGAGGGTTTTTATACTTTTTTTTAACAAGTTGATGACCATTCCAAACCCTACAAGACTCAAGTCTACTCGAGAGAGGTATTTCTTTGGGTCTTTAACCCAAACTGGATGAATTGGGATTTATGTACAGTTACCATTCCTGCTTTCCATTCCAAAAGCAAGTCAAGTGCCAGCCAGTATAAAATTCAAAGTAGGACTACCTCAAATTTTCATTCTTTAACCAACGTTTTAGATTCTTTAATTTTCAAAAGCCTCTGCCATCACAAGATTTCCTAGATAGATATTTGAACACCACCACACAGCCCTATACATAGGGGCAATGGGTGGAGACTTGATCAACTGCCTTCTAGTCTTAGATGACCAGGTAAGACACAAGTTGCCTGGTTAAATTTAAATTGCAGATAAACCATGAATCAATTTTTATAGATGTCCCATGTAATGTTAGGACATACTTCTATAACAATCAATTCATGGTTTATCTGATGGTCAAATTTAATTAGGCATCCTGTATTTTATTTGCTAAATCTCACAACCCTATTCTAATCCCCACTCCAGACTTGGTGTTGGGCACAGAAGGCGGCTCATCCCCGCGGCCCCTCAGAGCACCACCTTCCCCAAGGGGCGCGTTAAACCTGCCACTGTGTGGGCTCCACCCCAGACCTGCCAAGTCAGAAGTGCTACTGATGTGACTCGAGAATCTCTAATGAGCCTGAAGGGTTCCCTAAGCACTCTTGGGTTAAGAACCACTGCTCTGGGGAGTCAGAAGCCGAGGGTGGCGATGCAGTGATGCAAATATGATGAAGACAAGGACATAACTGAAGTGATGACAAGAGAATGGTGACTATTTAGCAGCACCCTCCGTGAGGCTGGAGGACAGGCTTCGGTAGGGGCTGGGCTCAATGGCTGCTCTTTTTTCTAGTGATTAAGGATGGCTTTGAGCTTCAAAAGTGGTTAAATAATGAAGGAGGCCCAGCTTTAGGGGGCTTGACAGGTAAGTTCTTCCATGCCTGCAGTTCTCTAGAAGAATGGAGAAAACAGGGATAAAGACAAAGACCGTGAGGGTCTGGGACCAGGCAGAGGGGCTGCCCTAGACAAATGACTTTACAAGTGACATGAAGAATCATCTCAAAAAGGGTCACGTAGGACCTGAGGAATCCAAGAGAAAAAAGCTGTCAACAATGACGGAGAGGAGTCAAATGGGAAGTACCGGGATTTGCTCTTACAAAAATCATCATTGTTAAAAATAAACAAGGGTTACTACAATTAAAAAATACTTTTTAGATGCTCACAAACCCTAGAAAATTGTTTGTAGGACTAATGCAATTTAAGTATACCCTGAACAATCTTTTTCTAAACATCAAGTTAGAAAATTGGCATTGTGACCATTTATAGCACAAGGAGACAATAAAATAAAAATGACAGATACCTGAAAAAATAAAACAAAAGTGAGTAGAACTTTCCATTGGGATTTCATGCTTGAGAAAGTATGGAAAACAGGACTCCCCATTGAAACGGGGAAGGCTGGGGTGGGGGGTGCGCATTCCTGGTTTGACTTATAAACTAGACATTTAAGTCAAGGTGACATGCCTGGACCTGCAGAAGGGCAGAGGCAGGCCCAAGGCCAGAGGGTTACAGAACTTAGGAGGATGGGGTATTTTCCTAGAATAATCCTGGAGTCCGCAGAGAATGAAGCCTGATGGGCATGCCCACCAGGGAGCCCGTGCAGGGCAGACAAAAATGTCAGAGGCAAATGCCTTCAAAATCGGTCATGCAGGTTTGCTGAAATCTACCTCAGGTACTTTGTGTGACCGGGGTGGGAGTGGGAGCAGAAATGGACCAATAACATGTATGTGTGCAGGGTGAACAGCGTTTCCAGGCTCGGGGAGAAGGCAGGAGACAGGGCAGAGAGAAGATCCCTTGTCAGAAAGCAAGGAGAGCTCTCACCCAGCCTTCAGGAAGGGGGTGGTAGGGAAGAAGCTGCCGGCCGCCCTAGGGGTCACCAGCAGGATAAGCAACAATCATGCCAGCTGTGGTCCCTCAGCAGAGCAGACAAAACAACAAAATGCTAACAAAATGTCCATGAGCCCAAGGGAGATTTGGAGAGTCTCACCCAGTGACTTCAAAAGAGGAGGGCGAACCTAGAAGGTTACGTTAGAGTAACATGGTAGGACCTCAACCACAAGGTGAGTGTCCGGCTTCAGCTGTCCAGGCAGCCCCTCCCGATCCAGCCCCTTCTGAATTCTCTCTTCCAGGGGCCAGTCGAAGACCAAGCTTCCATCTCCCGGACTGGATGATGTACTTCTCAGACTCTCCCAGAGCAAAAAGGACAGCAGGGAGAGGAGGTGGCATTATGCAGAGTGCTTTTCACTCCCTTGAGCTACCAAGTCCAAGTTCTCCACTATTAAAAGTGACCAGGTGATGCATGTGGGACCCCCAAGCATCAGCACCCTGAGTCAGGGCTCTGGGCTCTGCTAGTGAGTGCATCTTTCAAGGGCCTGAGAACTGCGGCCAAAAATAAGTTCATGCCCACCCAGAGACAAACACGTGATTCCCATTAGCAAGCACCTCTGTGGTTAAGAACCTAATCTATGGAAATAGTCGGCATTATTACTGCACTCACAATGGTTACCACTGGCCCGGAGAAGCTCTATACAGTTGGCCTCGTTTCTCTCTAGATCGGGGGAAGAAGAAATAATGAAAACCAAGTAAGTGAATCAATTTTCACCAATTTCCACCCAGGAGCCCAAATCCTTCAGTAAGTATGGCTCACAGTCTAAGCCCCACAGAGCCTGTATGTTACCACGTGAGAGAAATGCAGTTCGAAGATGCTTGAAGAATCATGACTGTGTTCAATACAGAGAAGCATCAGAAACTATGGGACTGAGAAACCAAGAGTAAAAGAGACAGTTAAGCACAGGGTCTTAGAATCCTATGACTTGCTGAGCTGGATTAGACCTTGAGCCAAAGCCACCGCCCTGTCCTTTCCATTTGAAGTGACACAGAACCTTGGGAGAGGGAGACCAGGAATGACAGACCAACCCCAGGAAAGTCAGCCATGCTTTCCTGTCTGCTGAAGTTTACCTCTGGGGTGTCTGAAGGATCCTGAAGGTGTAACTACCGTAAGCCTTAGTGACCACTTTTATCTTTTAAGATACCCAACATGTGATCTAAAGATTGCTTCCAGAAAAAGAAGCATCCATGGTTTGGGTTCTGGTCATGGCGTCAGCTCCTCTCTCTAAACCCACAGCTACTGCAGCATGTACATACATACATGAATACCCAGGAGCCACCCCGTAGTCAAGTCTGGACACAGCCTCCTTGGTGAGCATATCTGCTCTCCTTCCCCCATGTCTGGGCAAGGTCTCACTCCATCCCCCAGCAGCTCTGCCTCCCCTTTTCTTCATCCAGAGCCTTCTGGCCTGAGAAGTTCTCTTCCTGGACACTCTCAGAGATCAATCCCCTTGCCTATTCTGCTCTGGATCATCTTAATTAGGAGAGTTGTCTGATGAGATCTTTTCCAAACCATTAGGAAAATTCCTCTCTTTTTTTTTTTTTAAAGATTTTATTTATTTGAGAGAGAGAGAATGAGAGACAGAGAGCACGAGAGGGAAGAGGGTCAGAGGGAGAAGGAGACTCCCTGCTGAGCAGGGAACCCGATGCGGGACTCGATCCCGGGACTCCAGGATCATGACCTGAGCCGAAGGCAGTCGCTTAACCAGCTGAGCCACCCAGGCGCCCAGGAAAATTCCTCTCTTCAAAAGTAATTTCCGTAAAGCAATTATATACACACAAGAGGCTGATGAAGGACCCTTGACCGGATATCTAAATCATTTACTTTGCATTTTGAGACTAACGGGAAGAGACAGAAAGGAACGGGATCAGATTTGGCAATTTTATTATTTTGAGTCCACACAGATTTCTGCAACTGTGACACTCTGCCCGGGCCACACAATCCCATCTTGCTGACCGGCATCCTCATTAGTCGTGTTCACATGAGAATGGATACTTTCAGCTAGTCCCTCTCTACATTGCCCACTCCTTAAAGTTGTTAGTCATAACTTTAGACAAGGATGAGCTTTGTTTCCAGTGGTAACTCCCAGAGGCCAAAGATAGCATAACACCCAATCACTGGCTTGTGTTCTCAAATTATATTCCAGGAAACAGATATAACCTTTTGCCTCGCCAGTGTTCTGCACTTGAATTGACATTCACCATGCCGAGTTCTATACAGCTTTGCCCTGGTAGGGCCATTTCCCTTAAATTACATTTCGCTTATTATTTAATAAAGCCACCTAAGCGGACTGAAATCATAAGTGGGATGTGAAATTTTAGTACTGGGTTTTTAATGAGGATGGCATCTTTACAAAGAATTTGGGGTTTAAAACAAACAAACAAAAAAAACCACCTCTTTGGCTTTGCAGTTGCCTTTTATAGTTACATTTGCCTTTCCTTGGTCCCCCATCTCTTGAGAAACAAAGGAAAACACTCAGGTTTTGGCTTTAGTAGCAGGTGGGGGAACTAGCAAGTAAAGGAGGAAAGGAAAGAGAAAAGCGAGGTTTTTCACTAAGAAGTACATTGTGTCCAATTAGGTTTATAATGTAGCGAGTTTACAATGCCTCAATTTACTTGTGAGTTTTAAGTATTTAAACTAGAACGTGGCCATTATAACCTTGGAACAGTTACTCAAGTGAATCCCAAAGCACAGCTGCTCGTATGGTCATTTAATACACCCCTTAAGTCACCAGACCAAATACTCTAAATAGGCATCATTTTCCATAGAAACCTCCAGGAGGGTACCCCTGATGACTAATAAGGGCACCCAAGGCAAAGAAACACAAAGGTAGCCGTGCACACAGTACACACATACCATGGATGTCCTGTCCAGTCCAAGTTGAAAAGTAATTTGCAATTAAAAAAATTGGGGGTATGATTTTTATAGACACTCCTACACATCTATGTGTACAGATACACACACACGTCTCCCCCCTTCAAAGAGCCAAACCCTACCATTTCACAGTGAGCTTTTCTGTTCAAGGCCAAACTGAAGAACAAACATACACAGCAGATTCAACCCATCTAGATACAGAACATAACATCTGCTAAGTGACCAATAACCTGAAACAAGACGCCATATCGTACATATTGGGTAACGTCTATTCATGAATGTATGTGGGAAAAGCTATACTTTTCTGGTTGGAAGCCACTAGATAATGGGCATGCCTATTCTCCTTCATCCCCTCAACTCCGCCGTAGTCCTAGCTGCCGTCAGATGGGCCCTCAGCTCGTGCGAACGTGCCAATAAACACACTGAGCGGCCCCATCCTGCATCGCGACAGCACATGGAGGCCACGAGGCCGTGGCTCCTTCTACAACATCCTCCAGAACAGAGTGTACACAGCAAAATTCTCTAAAAGAAATCTCACAGATTCAGCACTTTCTCCCCATTGTCCTTCCGTGGATGGAATTCGTTACCCAGTCCTAGGTGTCAGAAGTCTCTGCTCTGCTCACTTACCTCAAAGGAGCAGCCAGAGTAAGACTCATTTTTCTGGGGCTCCAAGAACATTTTTAAGTTAATCATTAGTCTTCCTGTGTACCCAAGAGCTAACTTATTAGTTTTATCTTGGTCTTTACAAATGAAGAAATAGCAACATGGTTTGGTGAGCCGCTGACACCACACAGCAGGGCTGGGGCACTCTGGAGAGTAAGAATCTGTGGAGCTTGCCGCCCTAAACCCTTCACCAAACTACAGGTCTGGACAGTAGCTTCTGGAAATCCCAACAGCCACCAATGCTAGCTCATCGAGAGCCACCAACTCTGGGAGTAAGCTGGCAGGATCCATGAAAGGATGGGAAGAGAGAAGGAGGGAGAATGTGAGGGGCAGCCCGGTCTGGGGAGCACTGAGTGCTTAGCATGTCAGCTCACACAGTACAAATCAATGGAATCTAATGGAAATAGCAAAGGAAAAAAAACAAAAACAAAAAAACAAAAAACACCCTATTGGCACTTTGAAATAACAATTCTTCCAACCTAGAAGGCAGCCAAACGTTTCCAATTCTCCTTTTAAAATTTAAGTGGGAGTAATATGAGTGTGATGGTTTGAGAAAATAAGCAACTGAGACAGATGTAATGATTTCTCAAGAATTTGGCTTAATTACACTGAGACTGGAACTATAATGCCTTGTACCCTAATGGAAGACAAGGTATTTCCCTCTTATAGTCCAGATGAAATCAAAACTGCCAGTAGTGCCAGTGTGGTCTGCTGCTCTGCACCCCCCATCCTCCCTCCTCGAGTCTGGTTACCATGGCACCAAGAATATGACCCGCCCCCCCCCTTTTTTTTTAATTTATTTATTTTAGAGAGAGCGCGCGAGCAGGGGAGGGGCAGGGCACAGAGAGAGAGGAAGAGAGAATCTCAAGCAGATTCCCTGCTGAGCATGGAGCAGGACACGGGGCCGATCTCACAACCCTGAGCGGAGACCAAGAGTCAGACGCTCAACCGACTGACCTGCCCCGGTGCGCCAAGAGCACGAACCTTTTATTAGTTCTTCCAACACTGCGCCATCTTTACTTCAAAACAAAAATATAAGCAACCCACAACCTAAAGAGGAAGAACAGGAGCACAGGTTCATACCTGCTCAGCAGGGAGCAAAGTGGCTGGGAATCTCCCCTGGGTGTGCCAACTGACATGCAGTGACTTCCATGTCACTCCACTGTGGCTCAGTGAGCAGGGGCTGGGGGAGGGCGGCCCGGGCAGCGGACACTCTTGCATGACAGTGCTGGGCAGGCAGCGAGGCGCGCGGGGTCCCATGTGCCCCCGGGCCTCTCCCAGCGTGGCGACGGCAGCTTCCCCCTCCAGGTCCAAGAGTGAACAGCATAAGGAGAGATGCTGCCAGCCACCGCAGGGGCCTTCCCGAATAGGGACTCCCAGGGAGAGAGCGTGGCGGGGCTCACCTGGCCAGGGTGGGTATGTTAAAGAGACAGACTACGCGACAAATCCAGTGTCACTTACATTTACCTAAAAATATCTTTAAGCGTGTTTCCTAACCCAATTTCTCCCAAATGCTTTCTGTGGTAAAGCCAAGATGCTATTCACTCCATGAAAATCGCTAAGTGTACAAAGCGTCCCTGCTCCATCATCCAAAGCTCACAGTCTAGAAATACTGAATTCAGTCCCGGAAAAGAAACTGCTCCTTCCAGTAAGAAGAGAAGTGGCTGCTAACAGCTGCCCTTTGCTTGATGGCATTAGCCTTGCCACTATTCACTTTACATACATTTATCATCTCCTTAAGTTCTCACGGGGTCTTATTCCCATTCTGCAGATGAGAAGATGGAGGCATCGTGAGGTCAAGTAGGGCATGGAATGGTGGGGAGTGTGTCCAACTCCAAGGCTCCTGCTTTTCCTTCTCAGGTCAGCTTCACAGTGGACACGTGTACAATGGCTTACAAACTCGGGGCTGCTTTCATATTTACGTTAAGCCATGTCACATGGCCAATAACCATTCCTGAACCACAGATGTAACAATTTGTATGTTTCACCTTCTATCGCAGTGGAAGCGAGGGCCCTGTGCCCTCCGAGCTGAGGGGGCGATATGTGCACCACCGTCCCAGAGCAACAGGACACTGTCAGGAGGATCAGGGCACCGACACCACCGCCGCTCAGGCCCAGAAACTGGAGGTGATGCCTTTTTTTTCCCCTTAAATTTCACTTCCATTTTTGTAACTTAGTCCTTTCTCAGAGACTTTTGTGTTCAGCCTATCCGCTTATCCAGGATTACAGACAAACAGACCCACATGTACCGCACCATCGCCCCTGTTTAATTTGGCCACCCACCCTTGCACGTGTTATTCAGAAGAGATCTAGTTACAAGGTGTGCCCAGAGTGCAAAACGCAGTCAAACCCCAGTCAGGCTGGGTCTGTACTCATGCCCCCAATTCAGTTAATAATAGCATTACTAAGTGTTCCAATCTTTAAATGACATATCGAGTCTTTCACGCTCAGTAGCTTCATCTGACTGAAACATACAAGTTTCCCTCCTTCGCTTCCACAAACATGGAAGCTTGGAGATACAATGTGGAATCGCCAAGGTGTTCTTCCACAATGTGTTCAGTCCGCAGACTGAAGGAATAGCCTACCCAAAACACGAATTCTTGAGATCTGTTCTGACAGATCCCAAGAGGAGGGTCCAGTGAGGGTCCCTCTGAGCACCAAGGGACAGTCCCATGCTGCACTTCGTGGCTCTGTTCACCTGGCCTCCCTGCTCCAAGGCCACCATCATTTTCAAATCAAAGTCATGTCCCTTGGGAGGGTGAGAGCAAAGGGTCCTCTGCCCAGACTCTTCTGGCAAGGTGGTGGATGAGGAGAGGAGGAAAAAGAGACATTCGAAGACAAAGAACCCAGGCAGCAGGACATGGAAGAGGGAGAGCTGAGGAAGCACTTTTCCTGTGACTCGGGCCAAAGAACAGGAACGCATATTTCCACGATGAGCCATCAGCATTCCTCTGGAGAAGCGACGGTTTGTCAGGTCAGTCCAACGGCTGAGGACACTAAATATAGGTACTGAGAATGTGTCTTTTAGGAAAGAGCTAGAAGGAACGGGGGTGGGGGGGGAGGCTGGGAGAGGGGGTGGGAAGGGCTGAGCACCTCCACCAGATTTTCTAGGCAAGGTCACTGGCCAAGTCCCCACTTAAAAGGTCTGGCACTTCAGCCTTTTCTTTTCTTAGGCTTTTCTCTTTGAAAGTGGAATTGCCCTTTCTGCAAAGAACACGAAGAAATTTTTTACTTTTATTAAAGGCTGACTCCCCACAGTTTATAGACAAGCAGCACAGTTTTATATCGAGGAAGTTAAATGCCTGACTCTTCGGCTTTGAGGATATGAATTATTATGGAAGCGGCATCATGATTAAAGAACAGCTTTTCAGAGGCTAAAAAAATAGAAAGATCTACACAAATGTGAATGACGACTACTCACACTACCATAAAAATCTAACAGAAGAGGACACACTGGGCTTCGCTGTCACAAAAGCCAGCGTATGACCTGTTTACTTAAGGTCCTACGTTGCTCTGTGCATACCAGAATTTCTGCTTCAGCCTTTCCAGAGACCCACCTCTTCGGGGAAATACTTGCTGGAAACTGCAGATTATTAACCAGGTTAAAGCTGTTTTATATACTTACATGTTTGCTTTTTTCCCACTTCCAAAATCCCCTAGATCTAAATTCATCTGGCACTATCCAGGGTTTCCTTACAGTGGAGGACCATGGGACCTGAGGCTAGGGAGCAATGTTCGTTCGCCATCTCCATATTCTGAAGATTTTCTTCTGAGCCTTTCACACCCGCGCTAGGAGGCAGACACAACAAGTTTGGGACAAGCAGCCACACTTGAGTGAGGCCGCCTGGTGCCGTGATCCAAGCTGCTCGGTGCCATGAAGACGGCCTCAAGACTGTCACCTAAATACAGCTGTTACGAAGCCGTTGCCAGGGAAAGTGGAGAGGGGACACGTCATTGTCACCCCCAGTGGCAGCCTCAAGGTCATTTATAATGCAGGAAGCCGGAACTCATGCAACACTTCCTGTCTCTAGGTCCTCCTGACAATGAAGTTTAGAAGAGCCAGCGAGCACAATCAGGTTTGCGGCTGCCCTGCTGTTCTGTCCTTCTGTCAGTGTCAGGCGTTAAGGGCACGGGCTTTCCCCAGGGTTCAGTGACTGGAATGGACATGCACAAGGCGCATGGGGCACGCGTGCGGCATTATTTTCCTTCTGTGATGACCTCTCCTTGTTCATCCCAAGTTTTCAGAGCTAAAGGAGACAGTGAAACTGCAAAATGGGTCTAGAAAGCCGATATACGAGACTCCTACTAAGCCAGTGGGTACAAACACTGAGACGTGAGAAGAGAGCGCGCCGCTGTTCAAGGTCAAACTAAGTCAAGCTCAGTCAACAGCAGGTGGGAGAACGGACTCCTGGAGCCATGGCTTCTCTCCCTTGAGTAATCGGCCATGTCAGAGCTTCTCATCGTCCCTAAAAATAACTTAATCTTTCAAAACAGGAGCTGAAGTGGGTTTTTTTTTTTTTTTTAAAGAATTTATCTGAGTCACAGTCCCCTCGAGAAAGTGAAAGACGTGCCTGAGCTGGAAAGGCCCTGTAATGACCCCACTAACCAACCCACTGGGCAGTAAGGGTGCCTCATCAGGAGGCACAAGCTGGTTGGGTGCAGGCTCGGGTGCCGGGGGAGACCAGGGTTTTTCACCCTCGTTGCAGAGCGGTAAAGATAAGACATCTGCAACCCCCGGAGCTCTGTCTGCAATGCGGACAGGAGAGCTGGCTATAACCATGAGCAGCTCCCATCTTTCCTATTAAACCAGGCTCAGTTTACTACTGCATTACAGACAATTCTCAGAATAGTGTTTTTCTGGGTGAAAAAGTGACACCCATTTTACCTCCCGAAGAACTGAATTTATTCCCATTCATGTTACCTGGTGGGGCCACTCGGTCCTGGTATGTGGGCTTGAATTCGCTGATGGTGAGCAGCATCACCTGGATGGTCCCAATGAAGATGCCAGCCAAGCAGCCGTAAAATATCACGTAGAACAGAAGGATCTTAACTGCAAGGAGCACAGACAGAAAGACAAGGCTGTGATACAGTCACACACTCAGAATGAAAAGCTAACCTTCTCAGAGACAAAGGGACTTCCTTAACTGACTTCCCTTCCAGCGGGTCTTCAGAACTTCCTTTTCCAACACTGATCCAGAGCATGAACCATACTCCCACACAATGGGGTAAAAACGAGAGACGGGCAGTCCTCCATTACAATGTGTGTGTGTTGCGGGGAGGTAAGGGTAAGAGGAATGTTCGGCTAGAACTAAGGTTATTTACAGGAAATAATTGTACTGCCTAAACAAAAAAATTTTCATGAAGATCACCAATAAAATCTAGGGACATGTTTGTGTGCTTACGCAACACATTGCAAATATTACAATATACTCCCTCAGAGACAGACGGAGGTTTTCTTGCCTTGTTTGTCCCCTGACATCTCAATCCTACAATCCAAGCCCTGCTGCTTCTTCAAATATTCGAGTGCCTGCAAGTTTTTATGCTGGGCCAGAGCAATGAATGCCGAGAAGCCCCGGGAAGCTCTTCTGCTCCTTTCTGTCACCCCACCTCTGACATGTATTAGGCACTGAGCACACTGTGTTTTTCCTTCAGGGGCACCAACGGAGGGGGAAACAAAAGGAAATCTTATAGTCAAAATGACAGGCATATTTTTATTTCATCTTCTGCCTGGACCCAGAATACTGACTGGCTTCACGAGCTGTATTTTCTTTTTCCCACAGCTAGCAGGAAAGCAGGACATAGGCTGAGCTGGCTGCAAAAGCAAAAAACACAAGAAGCTAAGCACCACGAAGCGCACAGACGGGAATGAGGCTATCAGTTACTGGTCTACGAGGATTATCCCCCCGATTAGCCGCATAGTAACAGGCTGTACTAGGCATCGCCCGGCAGCCCCGTGCCAGTCAACATCTCCCTGCGAACGTAAGAACAGGAGCAAGTGAACCGTAAGGTTATCAAGTCTGAAACAGGACTGCACGAAGGAGCCTTAGGTTACTTCTAAAAAGCTCCAGATCTCATGCAGAAAATGCTGGGTCCCGGGGGTACAAAGTACAGAACAAAAGAGCGTGGAAAGGAAGTGTCTTGGTGCATGGTGGAGGGATGGAGGCAGAGAGTGGGCACACTGTTGCAGGAAGCAGCCGGGTTGCCTTTGGCATGCATTTAAAAGCCCAGCTTTCCAATCAGCAAATACACAGTTCAGGGAAATCACGCTACAAGCACCAGTAAAACAAGCCAAATGCACTTAAGACCAAGATGCTTAATCATAGTCCTTTTCCTCCCCTATCCAAAAAAAGAAGGAAAAAAGTAGGAAAAAGGCCAGGACACGAGCCAAAGATAGGGAAAAATGGAAGACTGTAGAATCCAGAACCACAGCTGCCCAGCTCAATCACTGCCTCCCAGCAGGACAAGGGTTAACTGCTGCATTCTGTCTCCAAGTAGCAGTAGGCAAATGGTAAGGCTGTGACGTCAAGAGATCTGGAAAATTTTTCCAGTGAATGCTAAGAGGTGCAAGAGTTGGTAGAGCATGGTCAGAAAGAAACTGGTGTAACCTCCCTTTTTGTCTGTCCCCCCAGTCTTGGTGCTCTTAGCTTGACCACACTTGGCTCCTCCAACAACCGGAGCATTTTTATACTCGTTCCTTGGACTCCCGATACCGAATTCTAACAACTTAAGGTACATAATTGAGACGACAATTGAAAATACAAATAGAGCAAATGGAAAAATCAGTCCTTTTGCGAGCACACTGATTAAGGCCGAAGAAGATACAGCCTTTCCATTCTGCCTGACACTGTACCCTAAGAGAAATGAGGGACTTTTCTCTTTTGCTCCAAGATGTTACTTAGCAAAATCTCCCCAGTGACAGCTGTGAGGTCAACTGGTTAGAGGAACATGAACATCTGGCAGGACCTATGCAGTGGACTCACCAACACAGGTTACCAGGGGCTGCTCAAAAAGAAAAGCTAGACAAATTGTACCAACCGGCCAGGGTGGCACGGAGGGTAAATTTTAGAGGCTTTTTTTTTTTTTAACTCTCCAGCAATTTCTCTTCCTTTTAAAAAAATGCAAGTAATATAGAGGTTTTCCAGTTAGGAAAAAAAAATGAGTACCCTTCAAAGGGTCACAGGCAAAAGGAAAGACTGGCATCCTGGCCCAGCAGTAAACCTAATAAAAACCTACCAATGCCTGTATTAACTTAACAAAAAGGTGAAACCTAATAAAAAGGTGGAAACCACAGGTGATTTGCATGCTGCCATTTCTCCAGCAGGTGACAGGCAAGGCTCCTGCGTCCATCTTGGTGAAAATCTACCTATAAGCAAAACCGAGCCAAGGGCAACCTGCCCTCGTCCCAAGGGCATTCATATTGGGCCCAGTGCTGCAAAGGTAGCATTTCGTCCGTTGGAGACAGCAATTGCTATCACTTTCTCTGATAAGAGAGGGTCTGTCGTTTCTTACATTGCCAGAGAAGAGGAGACAAATTGGCGTGAAGCAAAACCTGAATTTTTAGCCCAGCACCTGTACCTTGGAAAAGAGAAGCAAAGATGAGACAAGCACACCAATCCCGATGTCTGCATTCATAAATCAGTGTCTTGGCACCTTGCGGGATGTGCTATCAAGACACCAATATTAAGACACACAGGCACATGTGCGCTTTCTCTCACATTTGGAGGTGCTGCCCCATTAAATGTCAGCTTAAGGAACAAATCTTCCTATACTGCCTTACCTTCTAAAGTAAATATTATTCTGGAATTGGAATGAGGAAAGAAATCTATTTTATGAAAGGAGAAAACACTAGAGGGCAAATTTCATAATATGCCTGGCGTCCAGGCAGCCCCTGGCCTGTGACAAAACTGGGACCAGACCACCAGGGCTGGAGCCCCTTGTGCATCCGGGAGAAGGGGACCCGTTCCGTTCCGCAGCGCACCACCCCAGGACTCACTCAAGTTACGAGAGGAGTTGCTAGGAGATCGCCCTGGCCAGGGGCCGTTAACCCTACACACACCCTGAGTTCTTCAGGTTTTCCCTTCCATGTTGAGAAAACCGAGAGCTATCTTTATGCACGCGAAACTATGGCAAAAATCCCACTGAAGAACAGAGGCCCCCCAAAATAAAATAAAATATAAAATACGAGCCAAAAGCCATCACTTGAAAGACCTACATTTAACATGATTCAGGAATACCTATGTTTCCCTGTAATACCTTGGAATGCCGTTTCACCTTGACTAACCTTGAAGTGTGATGCATTATTAACCCTTTATTTTTCAATCAAGAGAGCCCCAGTAAAGGCTGCAATTTTTTTTCTTTGCAAAAATCATATATTCTAGCTTCTTCCAATTCAAAATGTCAGCCAAGCACTATTTCCCTGACTCATTCTCCTGTGATGGCCACAGATCCTCCCAATCAGGAACACTGCATCAGCCCCTAGCCAGGACTCCCTCAGTGGCTGCAGTGGTGGTGCTAGCGGTATTGATGATGATGATGGTGATGATATTAGAGAAGGAGGGGGCAGTGATGCAGGAGGGGGGAGTTCCCTTCTTCTCTCTCTTCCGCAGTCACGACTCTTATAGATTTGCCTACAACTCTGCCCTTCAAAATGACCTTTTAAAAAAAATGTCACCCTTCCGGTGAAGGGAGACAGAAATCAAGGTATCTAATTTTCAATGAGGGGAAAAAAAAATTCCATCCAGCCAAGCAACAGGCTGCCCCAAATCCTGTAAGGTGAGCTGCATCTACCTTTAAGCCATTTATTTCTTAGACTAACCCTTCACGGTAATCAACCCAACCTACTTATTCCACATCTGTGTGTGTAGACACTGAAAACACCCAGACTTTACCATGTTCCGGGGGCCTCCTGGGCCCCTTCTGGGTTATAATGGCTCTAGGGGAGGTCACTGGGGAAACTCTGGGCATAGCTAAGAAATACTGCAGTGTGGACGGATTCTGCTCGCCCCACCACCACCCGCGCCTTTTGAGGTATTTAGACTAGAAAGGTGCTGTAACACACATCGCCTGCATCCGATCCGATTACCCCCATGAGGTTCTCTCATTGCCTCAAATCTCATTTTTTAGGGCTTGGGACATGACTACAGGGAGAGACAAATCTAGTCTCCCGGAGCCGGACCGTTCCCGGGAAGGAAGGGCTCAAGCGATGCTCGGACAGATTGCAAATTACCAAAACAAGACCTTGGCAATCTACATAATCCTCTGACCGGCAAGCTCCCGCGCCCAACCTGGGGGCTCCTCATTCCACACCGGATGACCAACCCAGGCTGGCACGACCCGAGCAGCGCCCGCTGCCGACCCCGCTCCACCCCGGGCGGCGGGAGGCTTGCGGAGCGGTCCGCAGAGCCTGCGCAGGGATGCGTCGCCCCGGACAGACAAGGCGCTGTGGGGTGTGGGGAGCTGCGGACCCCTTACTTACACCAACTGCCACCGGTCCTGCCCAAAAACTCCTTTTTCTCCGAGTTCCAGATGAATTTCTTCCAGCTGCCCTCCTCCTTGGCTTTTCCGCGGGCCATGGTGGCGGGTCAGCGGCTGCCGCGGGGGCTGAAGGTGGGTGAGTGCGGCGCGCGCCCTCGCGTCCTCCCGGGCTGCTGGTTGGCGGCCCCGGCCGGCTCTCCGCAGGCTGCACCCGCCGCTGCCGCTGCGGCTCTCCGAGTGCCAGACGCGCGCCGGAGGGGCAGAGGCAGGAGCGGGAGGAGGGGGAGGTGGCGGCGGGGGCGGAGGGCGGAGGGAGGGGCCGCGCAGGCTGGGCGGCTCCGAGCCCCGCACCTATTGGTGGGCGCACGGCCGCTCGCGGGCTCTCCTTGGTCCGCCACGCGCTCCTCTTGTCCTTAGGGGTTTGGGGGCTCGGCGAAGCCGCAGCTGCCGCTCCGGCTGCCACTGGGGCCGCGTGTTCGGCCCCCGCCTCCTGTGACCTCTGCAGAGGCAGGCAGGGGGCAGGAGAAAGTCAGAGAGAAGGACGGACAAACGGACAGGGGACGGAACCACGCACACCCGCCTCAAGCGGAGAAATTGGCGGAGTGCACGCCCTACCTTTACTATATACCGCGCCGGGGCGGCCCGGGGTCCCGCCCACCAGCGGCCCGGCTGGCCAATCGCAGGCGCGGAGGGGGCGGGGCATAGGGCCCGAAGGGGCGGGCACGGGGCTGGCACAAAGGAGCCGCGGCGGCGAGTGGGGCGGGCTGGAGAGCGGGGGCGCGAGGGGCGGAGGGGACGGCGACGCGCGCGCAGGCAGCACTGCGCAGCCCCCTCCTCCTCGCTCGCGGTTGGACGCAAGCCCTCCTCTTCCGTAGTGAGGTGCATCGCACCTGTGTCGCCCGGCACCCCGCAGACGCCCGGGGACCCCAGTCCAGCTGGCCTGATCCGGACGCTCCCGGTCTTCCCCCGCTGCAGGTCCACCCCTCGTACGCCCTGGAGGGGTGGGGGGAAGGTCACTCGGGGACGCCTGAGAGTCGGGGATTCTGCCTAGCTCCGCCCTGCCTCTCCGCTCCTGCACCTGCCGCCCCCTGCGCGCTCCCCGCCTCTGCGGTTGCAGTTCCGGCCGGTCCGTCTCGTTCCAGCCCAGCCCAGCCCAGCCCGCCGGCCCTGGCTCCTGACTGCCTGCCGCGCGTTTGGTGGGCAGCCTGAGCCGCCTCCAGCAGGACAATCACCAAACCCACCCTGGGCGGATCCCGGGGTGGAAGGAGTGGGAGGCCGACCACTAGCCCGACGGTGTGTCTTCCCTGGGAAATTAGTCGCACTTCATGGCGGGCTCACACCAGTCTACGCCCGGACGACGACAATATTTGCACATGACCCAACCACTGCGGACTCTCCTCGGTGCCCAGTAGGTGGCCAGTATTCTCACTGACATGCTTTTTTATGCCGCCTTGGGAGTACGGACCACTTTGTTCTGCTGTAAAATCCCTGAGGCCAAAAGAATTTAGGAAGACCCAGCTCAAATGGCAGGACGTTGAGGGGCAGTCCCCCTTCCCATCCCTTATTCCCTGTTGCTGAAAAGCCGAACTCCTTGGTTTCATCTCTCTCCTCTGAACCCCTGAGCAGCTTCACACATCCCTCCCAGGGCTGTGGTGACACAGCAGAAATCGGCAGGGGTGTCTCTGCAGTCACTGCAGAGAAGCCCCATCCCCAGAGAGCAACCTAGCCCATCCTGGAAAAGACTTACATACTCTTGTTACCCAGTACAGGGATGCTTGTCATGGCCACCTTTCTGTCGCCAAGGTCAATCTTGCAGGTCTAAGGACAAGCTCCAACTGCTATAGAATGAGCTCTTTCCCACTAATCCTTCGCAAGGCCCACCCACAAGATTTGCAAAAACCTGAAAATCCCTGAAAATTCAGAGAGGCAGGGACCTATCCCCCCCCCACCACCACCACACCTCAGCCCCAGAGGGAATGCTACATGCAGGGCCCCGTCAAGGGCAACTCTGAGAACGGTGTGTTGAGAAAGGAAGCTACCCCCTGCTTTGCCCCTGCAGTGTTTATGTTGGAAAAGCCCCAAGTTGGTGGGAGAACTGCAGGAAGAGGTGCACCTGCAGATAGGATGCCCCTGGTCCCTGTCCCAGGAGAAGTAACCTTGTGGAGGAGTTTCCAGCAGGACAGATCCCTGGGAAGGACATGTGTTTATGGAGTGCTCACTACAAGTGAGAGGGAGGAAAGCCTGTGGGCAGACTCAGCAAAAACGGTTGAATGAAGGGAAAGATGGCAGGGGATGGGATGAGGGGCTTAAGGGAAATAGGCATACCGCCCCCCACTCCACCCTTCCCATCCACCACTCCTGGATTCCCTTGCCCCCTCCCTATGTCTTCCTCTCTCTTCTCCAGTAGAAGCATGTAAAAACAATGTGGAGAAAGGCTCACAGTGACGGATTTTTAATTAGAACCCCCATTTTCTCTTTAAAGAGAGGTGCCCTACCTTAGCTTTCTAGGGCTGTGGCAAATGCCAAATAGACTGATCCTGTGTCTGGCAAGGATGAGCTTCCTCTCTTGTCCTTGACCTACTGTGTTCTTCTGGAGGACACTCCCTCTTCAAATCTTAGCTCCCAAGTTTTACTCATTCTCTGTCCCCTGTATGTAGACTCTCCAGGTTTTGACAAGTCCGGAGGGTCGCTCCTTCACAGCCAGCGTAGCCTCTCAGCCTCTCGTTCTAAACCAGCCTCTCCCAGGCTTCCCAGGAACCTCCGTGTTGCCACCCCAACCTGGTAGTGCCGCTACAGAACATGATCTCAGCCCTGTGAGAACCAGAATGAGACTGCAGCTGCCCAGCCACGCAGACCATCTGACCACATCACCACAAAGAGCAACAGAGCAGGACAGACCCGGCGTTCACACTCGCAGCTTCAGTCCTGGCTAGCTCTACAACCTCGGGGGAGTCACTTGTTCTCTCCAGGGCTGTACCTTCTTCAGTGGTAAAATTGCAGTGACAGCATTGTTGCAAGGATTAAATGGGAGATATGGGAAAATGCTAAGCACAGTGCCTGGTGCTTAGCAAAAGCTATGAAATAGCTTGCTTCAGTATAATTAGCTCTTTCCATTTGACCTTGTCTAACCTTGGAGCTGTTGCTATGACTTTGCCACCTTCCCATCCTGATACCCACCCCCTGCCAGGACTCCCGAGTTCTCTTAGAAGGTCACCTTGACAAATTCCCTACCCTCTGTGCCACCTTTCCCCTTGCTTTCCAGTGTGCTTCCTGCTCGGTGACCTCTAACTCAAGTAATGAATAACTTGAGCACAGGATGTCCCTTTGGGCTGTGCTGGCCTGGGCTTTTGTTCTGAGGCCCTTCTGTGAAGGGTGTTGTAGCAGCAGGTTGAAAGCTGAAAGCATGCAGTTTCCTGGGCGGGGGGGGGGGGGGCTCTGGCAGGTGGAGTGTGTGGCTGGGCAGGGGTGGGGGGAGGGAGGTGTGGGCAGAGGGAACTAGGAAAGCTGTTCAGTGCATGCCTATGGAGGCCTGACATCTCTCTGCAGAAAGAAAGAAGGAGGAAGGAATTCTTCAGCTCCTTTGAAAGACTTGGGGCAAAGAGAACAATTTTTAAATCTCCTTTTCTAGGGAAGAGGAATGGTTCTAGAGTAATGTGGTTAGTTCTGCCCAGTGTGGGTGCTGGGCGTTGCGTTGGGTAGATGGGACGCAGAGAGAAGCATGGTGGCAGAGAGTAGAGGAGGTTAGGGACCTCTGTCCAAGTGAGGATGACAGGTTCTAACTCGGGAAACAACCAGAGGCGGTTGTGATTGAAGCAGAACCTCCCCTGGAGCTGAGACAGGGTGAATGCAGGACAGGGCAGTCCTGTTTGTAGTGAGACCGCCAGGTAGAAGCAGGACAGATCAGCCCCTGGCAGTCAGCTACTTCTGCTCAAGATCAGAGAGGCTAAAATGGAGCTTCACCTGCCTGCAACCCAGGGGGTGCAGTTTGGCAGGCTGCATGAGGGAGATCCAGATCTGAAAAACAGACCCCTTCCCAAGTGGTTGGCTCTCAGAACCCTGGGGCCAAACCCAATGCAGTCCGCTCTGCAAAGGCCTCCGAATGCCGAGCGCCAATCACCACGCTGACACACGTGCTCACGCACCGTGGGGTTCAGTTCGGCCAGCCCTAGAGTATTTTAAGTACAGAGTGGAGGGGGCTGAGGGTATGTGTTGCAGGGTGACTCATCTTGGCAGCAGAAAGTGTGTGCAGTGTTGAGGAAAATGGCTCAATGGCAGGCTCTGTGTGCAGCGGAAAGCAGCCGGAATGCACCACTCCGGGAGAGAGGGCAGGGGGGCTGGGGGAGAGGAGGTCGGGGTAGAGGGGGGAAATGCTGCCGGACCCTCACGGTGGACCCGTCATGGTGGCGGGATGCGGGTGAGGCCAGGGGAGCACCGGCCCCAGGCCTGGGCTGAGCGCCCTAACCCTCCATGAGGGAAGCCTGAGTGCCCCACACGGTGTCCTTCTGTGCTTCACAGTGGCCCCCTGGCTGTTTGCTAAAAACAACAAATCATTCTCTGGAAGGGTTCTGGTTTCTAAAGGAAACCAGAGACCCTCAATGGGGACACGTAGAAGTATCCCTCTTTTTCACTTACCATCATTGTCACTTTTCTGTTTCACTGAGTCTGGAATAGAATTCTTGTCCTGGGTGAGGGCAAATTAGGACAATAAGGAAAAAGGATTTTTTTTTTTTTTTTTTTTAAGCAAGACCTCCTTGGTAAGATGGACTATACCTACCAGGAGTGGCAGTGACAGGTCGTCTGTTTGTCACTTGGGCCGCCAGGCCCTGCTTGGCAGATTTCCAGAAACTGCTGTCTGTTATACCATTCCTAACTTGGAAATCAGGAATCTGGTGAGTCCAGAAAGCATCCACGGCTCAGTGAGACATGCTGGGATTTCTCTCCACTATCCCTGTACTTTACCAAGTTGTTACAAGGTGTATGGAGGTGACCACAGGAGAGAGAAGTGGACTCCCAGAGAGGGATTTTTGTTTTGATTGTCCTAGCAAGACCACAGAAGTGTACGGTTTCTGTGAGCATATTCACAACTTGGGCCGTGGTAGGAGTGAAGGCCAACAGGGGCACAAACTCTTGTCAGAGCTTTCAGAACCAGCCTTTGTACTTCCCCAGTAGGGGTAAGAGGTTGAATTTGCTTTTTCCTTGGAAAAATGTCTGGTACCAACCAGCGCGTGCTCTAGGCTTTAGAAAATAAAATTTCTTTCCAGAATTTTCCATCTGCTTTCCAGGTGACAATTGGACACTCCTCTGAGAGGCTAAGCCCAGTGAGGGGAGCTCCTGTTACATCATTCTCCTCTCAGAGAGGTCTTGGGACAGATGTAGATGAGATGAGAATCTGGGGCATTTTATGATCCCTGTCTTGCTGGACAACTTGAAGTCTTCCAGAGATGAAAAGGAGTATCTATTTTACAATCTGCTTCATTTTCAACTTTTTTCTGCAGCCTTTAGTCGAGGGCCTGAGATATAGGTCGTCATTGTGGATAAACTCATCGTGTATAGTGCTGCCAATAATGTCAGAGGTCCTCCAGTATAAACTCCCATCTCCTAGGACAAGGCCGATCAGCCTCTAGTTGAATATCCACACAGGCGGTGTACCCCCTACCTTGCAGCAGAACATTCTATTGTAGGGAAACCATGAGCTAAAATTGAGCTCTTTGTAACATCTGTACAATCCTGGTTCTCACCTGGGGAGAACGCAGCATAGATCTGGTGCATCTTCAGTGTGTTCACTCTACAAACATTACAAACATCTCTGCTGTCTCCTTAATTTTTACCCTTCAAAGCATTAAAAAACCCCAGTTTCTTCAGTCCCTTATGAGATTTTTTTTTTTCTAACCCTCTCACTGCACTAGCTCCGTTCATCTGTAGACATTTTTCCATTTGTCGATGTCCTTTTTTTAAAGCAAGTGCCCTGGTTCTCAGGAGTGCAGAGTCCGGTGGAGATAATTGGTGTGTGTGATCCGGACACTATCATTTTTATCAATTATGGTCCTCCTAACATTGTGCCTTCGTGGTTTTCTTGAACCAAGGGCTCTTGAACCCTGAAACCAGATAAATGTTTTAGAAAAAGCTTCTGCATTTGCAAAAACCAGAGACACCTCCCACCCCCTTTTAAAGTCTACTTCAAGGAAAAGAGATACATGTAAAACAACCAGGGAAGGAGGACACCAGTCCCTGGGCTCCAGGGCAATGTGCTGTGGACACTGGCCTTGAAGGGACTGGTGCATTTGACCATTGCAGTGACTCACTCAACAGTGCTCCGCCTGCCACTTCTTCCTTCTCACCACCCCTAACTTTCTCAGCTGCCCTAATGCCCAACTTATGCCTAGGTGCAGGTCAGCCGGCCGAGGTATTTGTGGTCCTTCATTTCGCATGGTCTTTCAGCCCCCATCCATCACCCATGGGCAATGGCTTACTTCGATTTTCATCTTGATCCAGGCTGAGAGAGGTTAGCACAGATCCTATTTTCACCGGTCACGGGTTGTTGGGAAGCCTCAGCATTGACCGTCTTGGCCCAGGTTCCTCCTTCCAGTGTGGCTGGGATATGGAGGAGGGAGCCATGCCAATTAAAATGGCTGTCAAGCTGTTGGCTTGCAAGAGACAGACACCCAGACAGGCAGGCAAACAAACACATAGGACAAAGAACCTTATACACCCTACAAAATTTGCCAGCTTTTCTTCTTTCTGAGGCACTGTACCTTTCCACATCATTCTAGAAATAGTTCATTTTATTTATTTATTTATTTAGCGCACAAGCAGGAGGAGCAGCAGAGGGAGAGGGAGAAGCAGGGTCCTTGCTGAGCAGGGAGCCTGACGAGGGACTCAATCCCAGGACCCTGAGATCATGACCCGAGTTGAAGGCAGACGCTTAACCAACTGAGCCACCCAGGCATCCTCTAGAAATAGTGCATTGTAATGTGGCTAGTTTGTAGCACTCAAACCAAAGGGAAGAAATGGAAAAAAATAAAAGGCTGTTTTGCATTTATTTTACTGTGAGGAGTAGCTGGGAGACAGGAAAAGGCAAAGAGAGAGAGAGAGAAAGGAAGGGAGGGAGGGCGAGAGGAAGGAAGTGAGGGAAAGGAGGGAGGAAGGGAGAGAGAGCTTAAGCTGGATCACAACTTAATTTATACTCTTCCCACCACCAGGCAATGAGAGGATTTTATGCTGTCAAGGAGCGATTCCTGTAAGCAACTGGCTGTTTACAGTATCTGTATCCGAGCTGGCTCACAGCATCTCTCATTCTTTCTTTGCTTTAATGAAGGGATAGCAGTCTTTGCTACCTACAGTCTACATGGCATTGCACCCCACAGGGGGGCCTGGAGAGCAGGCCCCTTTACTGAAATTTATGAAGTGCATCCTGAGGACCGTGTGGCCCCTGTACAGTGACACAGAATGACACTCCGCACCACTCCCATTCTAAAAGTCATTGCTGTGCCTTTCCTCACAGTGACACCACCAAGGACACCCCAACGAGTGGAATGACAAGGAGACCAGGGCCCCTGAGCCCTGGCTTCCCCAACAGCTCTTGCTTCACTTAAACCTTCTGTCATGATGTTACGAGCTACACTGATGCATCACAGCTACATTCATCAAACTCTCTTAAGACAGATGCTATGCCAAGTATCAAATATGGATTACCTTTTGTTTGTGTTCCATTTATATTACCTTTTTAACCCTTAATGAGGCAGATCCTTGTAATGGTTAATTTTATGTGTCATTTTGGGTTCTGGAAGAATCTGTGAGGGGGTCTCTGGAAGAGATCAGCGTTGGAGTTAGTAGCCTGAGTCAGGAGGGGAGCTCTCGGCCATGGGCGTGGGCATCAGCCAGTCCACTGAGGGACAATCCACTGAATAGACCAAAAAGGCAGGCGAGGGGCGAATTCTCTCTCCTCTTTCTCTTTCTCTCTCTGCCTGAGCTGAGACATCCATCTTCTGCCCTCGGCCACTGGCACTCCTGGTTCTTGGGCTTTTAGACTAGACCACGATGTACACCATCAGCCTCCTAACTCCCAGGCCTTTGACTAAATGATACTCCTGGCTTTCCTGGGTCTCCAGCTTGCTGCTGGCAGATCATGGGACTTCTTGGTACCCATAATAGTGTGACAATTTCTATAATAAATCTCCTCATCTGTATCTATAAATCTCTATCTATCTTGCTATCTAATCCTGTTGGTTCTGTTTCTCTGAAGAACTCTGACTAATACAGTCCTTGTATTATTGTCTTCATTGTACAAGTGAAGAAACTATGTATCATATAGATCGAATCCCTAAGGATAGCAAGAAGGAAGGCCACATTCAGATCCAGGTGGCCTGGCTCCAGGGTCCATGCTCAGAACCACAAGACCTAACTGCCTCTTTAGAAGGAAGATGTGTACACATGGAAAGTGCTAGCAGAGCTCCTGGCGTCTAGTGGGTGCAATTCTGTAAAGTTCTTGGTTTTCTATGTTAAAAGATCCCTGAGATAAATGCAAGTCTTCATTGGGTCACAATTTAAAGAAGCCTGTCTTGGATTCATGTACTTATCCATCAGTCATTCATTGACTACCTACTGTGTGTATAGCATGGCCTTAGGAATTGAGACAATTACAAAAGAGAAGATATGGTCCTTTGACAACAGACAGTTGGTAAGGCAAGAGCCACAGGAATGAGTGAACAACAACGCAAGCTGGTAAGTGATTATGTTTCACAATAGGTACCTCAAGCAAGAGATGCAGTGAGAATTTAGCGAGGAGAGATAGCCCTTCTGGAGGGGGCGGGCCCTGAACAGGATTTCGATAGCACCACAGGAAGGAACAGAGTGGAAGGAACCTTTGTTTGCTCATTCGCTGAACACTCAGGGACCTAACTGCATACCAGGTCACTTTGCTGGTCACCCGAGAGCCCATGTGGCCAAGCAGCTTATTCTCTCCTGTGGGGACAGCCTGATATTTGCCAAGGGTGCTAGGAAAGCACTCAGAGCAGGACCTAATCCCCTATGGAGAGTGGGGAAGGCTTCCTGCAGGTGGTGACCGCTGAAGGGAAGGAGTTCGCCTGCCTGAGGGTGAAAGCAAGGGGAGGGGAGGGCAGGCGGGACAGCGGGTGCAAAGGCAGAGAAAGGTGGGCCCTGGTAAGGCAGGGTCGGTTAAGGGGACACCTTTGATTGTGGTAAAGACATTTGAATAGAGAAAAGACACAACTGAAAGGTGCAGGGTCTAACTTTGCTCTTTCCAAAGGAGGAACTAGACTAAAGCAGATCAGAGGTCCTCAGACAGCTATGACATCATCCCCCGCACCCCCACGTTCATCCCGGGCAGATAAAGCCAGTTCTGCAGCCAGCCACTTCCCCACCACTGGCTCCCTAGGATGCTCAGACTCAAAGCTGCTGTGTGTTGGTTTGCAAGCTCCTTGGGATCCTCCCAGGTGTAATCTGAGACTGTCCCTCATAAGCGCGTAGGACCGGGAAGAAAAAGGCGGCCGCTCCAGCTTGGTAGGTGGCAGTTTTAAAAAGCAAAGGAGCTTATAGATGAGGCTTGTCTTGGGCAGCAGCAACGTCGGGGGATCCCCACACCCACCTGCCACATCTTAGACGTTTCTGCAGAGGCCTTCACTTAGAGTTCAGTCACACATACTGTGCAGGTGTTCTCAACAGCACATCACTGTCTCAAGGCTGTGTCTTCGGAGCAGCCTCTGGGAATGCGAAAGGCAACTGGAACCCACATTCCAAGGACAGGAGGGGATAAGGAGCCCTTGAGAGCCCTGCTGAGTGTCAGGGCACAGCTCACAGTGGTCACATCTGCTCAGTGATCTCCTCCAACACGGCAGCAAAAAGACAAGCCAAACTTAACTGCAAGGTACTATTACCTTAAAAAAGAGCATCCTTCTTCCCTTTACCTCTCCCAGGGCTTCTGCATAACGTTTGCCTAAGAGAATGTGGCCAGATTCACAAAGTGGCCTCTCTTTTACCTACGGGGCAAGTTTTCAAATGAAAGCAGATTTCGACTGAAGAAAGCCAGGTAACAGTCTCATCGGATATTTGCCACCTACTGAGACTCTCATTTTTTTTTTTTAGCTTTCGTAGGCATCTGGACGGGCCATCCATGGAAGGGATTATTCTCCCCATCAGAACACAGAGCAGAGGGAGGATGTCCCTTTCTCTGCCAAGGCCGGAGGGGAAGGTGTTTCTGTCCCCTTTCCAATTGGAAACTGAGCACTTTCCCAGCCACACACACCCCAATCTTTTACAAATTGTTCTAGGACTCCCTCAGCACTATAACTGCAAGTTGATTATATTTTTGGAATTTGCTCAAGAACCTAACCTTCATGTTCTCAGCCCATGGAGAAATGTGTTGCCAAGTTCTAAACAAGCACTGTTTATTTTCAAAACACAACCTGTTGGTAAGGTGAAAACTCTCCATCCTAATAACAATTTCCTCTAATGGGCAGAGTGGGCACGGGGGTTGAGTGAAGCCGAGCGAGCCTGGTCTTAGAAACTACCAGGTTTGTAGGAGAGCCTGGAGGCTGTTTTCCAGATAAGGGAGGAGAAGCCCAGCGAGGGAAACTGGCTGGCCAACTTGTGGCAGGGCTGGCTTCAGACCGAGGCCTCGGGCCGCCAGCCGTGTTCCCATGAACCCAAGTTCATCTCCCATCTTGTGACCAAAGAAGCAGCCACACATGAAGATGGAGAATATTGTTGCCTATATTTGAGGGACCCCCAGAAGAAATTGTGATCCTCCGCCGAAAAAAAAAAGGGAAAGAGAAAAATCCCCATGATGGTTTTATCAGTTAAACTTGGCTTTGGCTATAACAGAAACCCAAAATTAACAATGGCTCCAACACCTTAGGATTTATTTCCCTCTTACTTACGAGTCTGGAGGAAGGGGGCCCAGGGCTGGACCAATGGCTTTATCCCATACGTCCTCAGGCCCCCTCCAGCTCACCTTTTTGCCATCCCTCCCATGTGGCCCTTGCTCCCATGGCCCAAGGTAATGCGTAGGACATCAGACATCCCAGCCAGGCTGGAAAAAAATAAAAAGAGGAAAGGCCTGAATGACAGCTGTCCCTTATAGAAACATCCGTCCTAGAAACTGTCTGCTCCCATCCCACTGGTCAGAACTTGGCCTGAGGCAACATTTGGCCACATGGGAAGCTGAGAAATCTAGCCTTCATTTTGGGCACCATGTGCCCAGCTAAAAGTTAGAGGGTCCGTCCCTGTCTGCCATAACAATGCAGGGAAATTTGACACATATTGATTTGTTCTTTTGAGTTACTATTGTCCAGGCCTTTTTCAAAACACAAATCCTGAGAGGGTTCCCCTTATCTGACATTTGATCATCCAATGAGAGCATCAGATTTCTTTCTTTTGTGGTAAGAAAGACAAGTCATTGTAAAAGTAAACCATTAGAAAAGCCTGGGCGGCTAGGGTCAGAGAAGGTGGCTCTGGAAGGAGCAAGGGAGCAGTGCTGGAAGAGGTCTCGAAAAGAGTGTGCAAAAAATAGATGCATCAAGCACCATGGCCACCATCTGTGGCTCTGCCCTGTTGGCAAGGGCTGGTCCTGCTGATATTCTGCCCACCACCTTTCTGTACTTCCTGTGGAGTCAATCTCCGCCAGCCTCTCTGGGGGCTTGTGGGATTTAGACAGCTGTTGCCTTATCTTAGCACGGGCTCTGGTGGCGCTGGGCGGGTGATTTACCCTGACCCACATGGCAGCTGCCCTGCCGGTTTTAACTGACGGTGGATCTTAGAGCAGCTCACGTTTAGTCGTAAATAAGAGCTCATTTTTTGCAAATCAATAATTCTTCAATTTTGCTGGACTTCCAGAAGGAGGGAACGTTAGAGTGTGGAGGTCTGACTGGGGTTGGCCAACACTAACTACATACTGAGTCCACTGGGTAGCTTCTGGCAGTTCCTCAGACTCTCCAAGCCCCCCTGCAGCCACAAGGCCTTTACACATGCTATTTCCTCTGTGTCTGGAATGTTCATCTCTCCCCTCTTGTCCGAATAACCTACTGAGCCTTCAGAAGAAGACTTCCCTGTTTTCTGGGACTGGGGAAAATGTCTCAGCCACAGGTTTTCATGGCCCTGTGTATCTCTTCTTTGTGCCTCTTTCCACAGTTGTGGCTTTACACTGATTTGTGCGATTATTTATTCAGATTATACTTTCATGAGAACAGGCTTTGTCTGCCACGATATCCCCTGTACCTAGCACAGTGAGAGGCGCATAGTACACACTCAATAAATTTAGCTGAGTTGTGAAATGCCCCCGCAGCACATTTGTCTCTAATCCTGTTTCACAATATGTTGACCATGAACCCTCTGCATCAGATTTATCTGGTGAGGCCCTGGTGACATGATCTGCATGTGAACAAGCTTCCTCCGTAATTGCTAAGCACCGTAATGTTTGAGAAGCCCCACTGTAGGGTGTGTGAGAAGTTTGGGGAGACAGCAGGGCATGGGTGTCATTAAGACCTGCATGCTGGCCACAGGAATGCACCTCTGGGGTAAGGCTGTTGTATTCAAGAACTATCTCCTATATCTCCTTATGCTCAAATTTGGACAAGAAACCTACAAGACAACTTTTGCTCTTTGACAGCCCAGAAAATTTGTGGCGACAGCTGTTCATTGAGCTTCCACAGTCAAGGTTATGTGGAAATAAAACAATATGTGTTCACAATAGCACCTTTGCACAGAGGGCTTTATAAGAATTGCACAAAGAGGGCGCCTGGGTGGCTCAGATGGTTAAGTGTCTGCCTTCGGCTCAGGTCATGATCCCAGGGTCCTGGGATCGGGTCCCGCGTCGGGCTCCCTGCTCCTTGGGAGCCTGCTTCTCCCTCTGCCTCTCTCTCTCTCTCTCTCTCTCTCTCTCTCTCTGTCTTTCATGAATAAATAAATAAAATCTTTTAAAAAAATTGCACAAAGACCTGATTGTTGGTGGTGATTTGTTATGTTCCTCCCTCTCGGTGGCCCTCCATACCCAGGTGGAGTGGTGACTTGACTTTCTGAGTCAGGAACTGAGTCCTCCGTGCAACCTGGGTCTGATTTCAAGCCCCCCCAAACGTAATACAACATATAGTCACCTATATTCACCTATTAGAGATCTCCAAACCTGCAAGCTGATACACTTAAATCCTTGTCTTCTTTAAAAAAAAAAAAAAAAAAACAACAACCCTGGAGTCTAATACTGTGCCCTGACGTTGGCCATGCACCTGGTTGGTCCTCCACACTCAGTGTGGTCTAAGCATATGCAGTTCCACCGATGACAGGAAAGCCTTTCAAGCAAGAGTTCTACTGAGTGTTTTTGTTGCTCTTTCTTACCCATTCAGCTGCTCTTTTTGCCTCACAGATTTCCTCTTCCTCTTTTAAGATTCTCTTCTCCTCCCTCCCTCTTTAGGGTAGGCTCATATCTTTTTTGAAGATCATAGATTCTTTACCTTCCAAGAATTTTTTTCTTTCTTCCATTGCCCCAGGACCCACGTCCTTTTTTTTAGCATTTCCCCAAGATCTTGGATGACTACTGTCATTTCTCTTAAAAAAACAAATCATTCTATGGTCTCACCAAATATCTAACTCCCCTATATATATATTTATTTATTTACTTAATATAATATATTATATATACGAAATATATATATTTTTTCGGTTTTTGAAAAATTTTTAAAGTAATTTCTGCATCCAACGTGGGGCTTGAACTCACAATCCTGAGATCAAGAGTCGCTCACTCGACTGTCTGAGCCAGCCAGATGTCGCCAACTCCTGTATATTAATATCTCCACTAACAAAAAACAAAAACAAATGAACAAATGAAAACCCAGCACAAGCAGATACGTGAGTTGAGATTGTAAGTAAAGATAAAAAGTTCAAACCATAAAACAAAAGGCAAAAATTATTGTCCCAAAGAGGACCCTGATGTCATAGCTGGGGGACAACTAGGAAGAAGTCGCTATATTTGCTTTACCAGATCCTAGAGAACAGAGACAAAGTCTTACCTCGAATTCTCCACAGTTCCCTGCACAGTGTCTGGCTCACAGAAGATTCAAGAAATATTTACGGAAAAAAATGACTGGAGGAGGGAAGGGTATCCAGTGTTAATCAGGGACCTGCTAGTTTTAATGTGAGGTTGGTACTCAAAGTAAACCCAGAGAAGTGTACTGCGGCCCAGCAGTACCACACCAGGCCACAGGATGCAGACCTTGGGCATGGTCAAGAGTTAGGAAAACTGTCTCCTCCTGCGGACCACGGTCCTCCTGTCTCAGCCCTTGGGAACTCTTGAAGGTTCCCAATACCTTCAGGGATCCTTCCAGGTCATGGTGAATGAAAAAGAAATCCTTTGCTGACAAAATATGGGGTATTTCTGCTAAAAGCCCCTTTGTAGCGTTAGCCAAATATATGTCATTGTGGTATGATGGAAAGTACGTGGGCTGTGGAGACACCCACCTGGCGCTTCCTTAATTCAGTGAGGCTCCACTTTCTCATCTTGAAAATGGGAATAAGGACACATGTTTTACTGTCTTTGTGGGAATTTGAGATGATCACTGTTAAAGGCTTAGAACGTAATAGAAATTTCATAAGTGATAGCTTTCCCCACGTGAGTGTAAGCACCACAGGAGCTGGGTTTTTTGTCTGCTTTGTCCCTGCTGGCTCCCAGTGCCTGACACGCAAAATCAGCACTTAATAATATTGTTGAACAAAGGATGTATTTGTTTACTCACCACGTCACTGAGTGGAAATGCATCGTGGTCTTCTAATACACTAAAATGGTAGGGTGCTTAGTGTTTCCAATAGCATCGGCTTCAGCACTCTGTGTCGGATGCTAGTGACATTTGTGTGCTTGCTATATGACCACGTGGGACAGTAAGCTGACACGGTGTATGAGTGGATCTCCCAACCAGCAGAATCAGTATCACCTGGGAGACGTGTACATTTTCAGGTCCCACTGCAGACCTGCTGAATCCGCAAGTCCCGGGTGGGAGCCCCCCGTAATTGGGGCAAACAGATCCTTCGCTGATCGTGATGTGTGCCGAAGGCTGAGGACTTCACCCCTGGGGTGTGTACAACCCTCCTGTGCTGTGACTACCAATGACCCGAGCACCCGATGCCTAAGAACGGATGACTTGTACCTGGGCAATGTAATCCATTGGAGATTTTAGCATATGCCGCTCATCCTCAGGTAGAGAACTTTCAGGTTATGAGTTCACGTGCTTATTCAGCTAACTGGCCTCACTGCTGTTTTGATCGTGGCGCCTGCTATGGATGTATGTTTGGGCCCTCCCCCCCCCCCAAATTCAAATGTTGAAGCCCTACCCCCCAGGGTGATGGTTTTAGGAGCTGGGGCCTTCGGGAGAGATGATTAGGGTTAGATGAGCGCTCTCTCTCAGCCACGTGGAGACACAGCCAGACCGCAAGCTAGGAAGAGGGCCTTCCTCGATTCCGGGACCAGCAGACGCCCTGATCTGGGACCTCCTGCTTCCAGAACCGTAAGCAGAGAAATGGCTGTTGTTCAAGCCTCTCAGTCTGTGGTATTTTGTGGTAGTGGCCGGAGCTGATGGAGACGGAGCCCCTTCCACCTGGCTGTGGCAGAGCAGACCAGGGTGGGCATGGACTCGGGGAAGCTCCATCTGCAGGCTAGCCCTCAATTCTCATGTTGGTAAAGACACAAGTGAAGCCACTGTCAGAGACCCAAAAATAAAGTGGCTCAAAAAAGGAGCAGTTATTTCTTTCTTCTGTAACAGCCCGCGGATGAACGGTCCAGGTGGACAAGGTGGTTCTGTTGTGTGAAGTCATCTAGGGACCTTTGTTCTTCCATTGTGTCATTCTGGCATTCTCTACAGGGCTGTCCTCCTTTGCCTGACGAAGGCTGAGTCAACACCATGTCTGCATTCCATCTTACTGCAGGGAGAAAATCCAGGACGAGTGGTTTGACTTTAAGAAGATGATGCCAAATTTATACATCTCACTTCCATTTATACCCGGCCACTCGTGTTGTCATACGCAGCTGTGAGGCAGGCTGTGGGACAGCCGTGTGCTCACAGGCGGCACATGGGGCTCTAAGAAGAAGAAGGGACGAGCGAGCCCGGGAGACAGTTAGCGACCCCTGCCAGAGCTCTCCACAGCTTCTCAGTTCCGCTTCTCATGGGGCCAGGTGCCCCATGCAGCCCTGTCCTTGGATTCACAGGAGATTTCTATATCTTTAGATTAAAACCCCCTTCTCTTAAATTCGCTTGAGTGAGAAACTCTTGTTACCAAAGGCTCCAGATTAGAACAGTGCACCTTAAATCCCCCAGACCTTAGTGACAGTTGAAATAAATGTAATGTGACAGGTGCGGGGCTCAGAGCGAGCCCTGCACACAGGCATTGGGGAAGGTTGCACAGTTGTGATCACAAGGATGGCCGTGAGGTGACATGAGTTGACACTAGCCCCATGTGACAGTTCTGAGCTGTCCTGAACAGCCTTCCTTGCCTCCCCTGAGAGCCCTGTGCCCAGGCAAAACTGTGAAATGTCCCACCTGTGCTTTGGCAGCTTTTGGTCTCTTTCTGCATTTTTGCCAGTAGGATCTGGGCCATGAGAATCCCCACATCTTACAACCATCCCCTCAGAGTTCTGTTCAGCTGTGCACATGCACTAGGGTCTCCTTGGGGCTCACGGCCTTCTCATTACATGTGAATCTCTAGCAATGGGGGAATTTTAGGCCCATTTGGCTACTAGCCCTGGTTTATTAGGGGGTTTTGTCGCTCTTTGCAAATAACACTCAAGCGGGGTCCTGGTATGTATAGTAGCATCTCTGTATCCTCATTTCAGGGTAACAGTCTGGTGAGAGAAATGCCTTTTTTTTCTTTCTTTAGTCTTAATCTGACCTTTAGAATGGCTGATGGGTCTACCAACTAAGGGCTCCCGTTTCCTGGAAGGATAGGTAGAACTCTTGGGTCTCTCCTCTCTGAACCTTGTTTTCTTCTTCTCCTGTTTTTAAGGGGACTTTTCCACCCTGCTTTTCATATGCCTGGATCAAATAAACACCAGGATTGCACAGCGCAGCGTCCAGTGTGGGATTATAATCAGCTAAGAGTAACCAGAGGAACCCCTCACACATGTAAAGTTGAATACTAAGTCCATGTTCGAGTTAATCAGCTCAACACCTGTCTTTTGTCTTACCCACCATGGGTTTTTGACTCTGCCTCAGGTGGTTCACCTTTCCACCCTTCCATGGGCCATGTTTCTCAGTCAAGTAGGGGGACCATTAGAGCCCATGACCTTCTGTTCACGGCAGGCTCTACAGAAGGAACGGAGAGTGGAGGGGTGGGAGTGGACTCAGCAACAGATGAACGGACATTGTGTGCCAGGCCCTGCTAGATGCTTGTAGTCCTCAAAGAACCTGGAGAGGAATGAATATTTCAACCTATGAGAAAATGGAGGCATCAGAAGATTCAGTAATTTGCTCAGATCACTGATAACTAACAAGTGGTGGAGGCAGAATCTGAGTGAGATTTGTCTGTTTTTTTTAAATCCTGTGCTCAGAATTGGCTTCAACCCATTTATGAGAAGAGTCTTCCATTCATAGTTGTACACTGGCAACAAAGAAAGGAAGATGGCCCATTTTAATCACATCCTTTATTGGTGGACAGAGAGTGGAGAAGAATGGGAACCACCGAGGATGGACTCAGTAGTTTATCTAGAGGGGGTATGTTCTGCCACAACCTTATTATTTCACTCTGGGAGAATCCATTGTCTTCCCTGTGACTTAGTTTTACAACCAGATTTAAAAAAAAAAAAAAAAAAACCCAAACACAATACTCCCAATCTTTGAAGGGCTCAGTGAAAATCTAGGTGAATGACCATATCAAAATCCTAGCAGGTAGGAACACACATATATAAATGTAAATGATAGATTTTAAATACCCCATTTGAAAGCATTCTATCCAGAACAATTTCAGTTTTGTTTTGCTATTGCATTAGACTGAAGTTTCTTAAAGATAGGCATCAGGTCTTTGTCAAGGAATCCTCAAATGTTAGAACTGAAAGGGGCTTTAGACATCATAAAGATAATCTTTCTCCGTTTCCCTGATATGGCCTAGCGCCATGTCTTGTATACAGGAGGGGCTTACTAAATAGCAGTTGAATGCATGGTGAATGTCTTTCATATGCTTTGCTTTGTAATTTGACCTCACCTCCACAACTCGGTGAATGAGGATACAAGAACAATCTGAACCCCCGATCACATTGTGTGCAATCATTAATTGCTCCAATAGGAGTTTTGTTGTTTTTATGAGCTTTTCCCTCCTCCTGAAATGACATTTACTACAGCTTAGGTTTAGCTTAGAAGATGAATTCAGTGCATCCAAGCAGTTTGTGGAAACCATTCAGCCCTCTCGACCTGAACGAGACCCACAGTGACGACAAAAGCAGCATTTGGTAACACGGTGAAGCTTCTATTTCCCCTGGCTCCAGGGCTGGCTTTGTGGGGTGCAGCCTATGCAGTCACACAGGGTTTAATGATCTGTGTTGCCCCCTTGAAATTTTCAATAATTTTTACACAAGTGGCCCTGCATTTTCAGTGTGCACTGGGCCCTATAAATTATGTAGCTGTTCTGTTTGGCTCTCTGTGTGCACCTGTGCATTTTCTCTCAGCCCTTAAGCTCCGCATGCCCCCTGCTCGAAGGCGGGGCTACCACATGCCCCATTTTGGTGGGATCAGAAACATCTGCCTGGCCTTTGGATTAACTAGTCAATGCATTATTCAAAATATTCTGCTTTCTTCGTGAATATTGTCCAGCTAATGGAATGGAACGAACATGTGTTAATCATTGACTGGTGCCAGCCACTGAGCTATGGGTTTTCATACTTATGTCTTTTAACCATCACCTCAAACCCATGAGATAAGTGCTATTTTTTCTAATTTTACAGACGGAAGTCTTGAGGCTCAGGGAAGTTGGTAAGTGGCAGGGCTCATGCACTGAATGCTTTGATTCATTTGACTTGAAAGCCCATTCCGATTTCTTTGCCTTTGCTCACTGGAGGCCTGGAAAACTTCCCTGGAGATCACAGCACTGCCTCCAATGACTAATGACCTTTCCCATGGCCTCCACTCCTTACCTTTGGCACAGGACCTTTCACCGTTGTTTGGTTAACAATTAGGATACGTTACTCTCCCGTATCAGGCTTTGAACTGTAAAGCAATTTTCCCAGGACCATCCATGAAAGCAGAACCGAAGTGCATCATTGCCTCACTGATGGGCGTCAGGGGTGGGGTGGGGCAGAAAGCAAACACTGGGACTTGAGTCCAAGCCAACACTTGATGGCATATGCCTTACTCAACAGCAGTTTCAGCTGCGTAATAGAAAATGGCAGCCACTTACTCATTTTTTTTTCACAAATCTCTGTCCAACACCTGCTGTGTGCCAGGTCCTGTACTAGGCTTTGTAAAGGCTATAATGAAGAAGACATAGATCCTGCTTTCCAAAAGGCCACGGACTGGCAGGAAGGTGCAGACTCTTAACCCCAACATTTTGCTAGCCATGGTTCTGAAGCTGAGGACTCAGGAGTCAGAGCAAATTTAGCAAATGGATGTAATATTATTTCTGAAGCTCACTAGAATTCTTCCTTGACTGAAACCTGTTATAGATTAGGGTCCTTGGTTGGGTGGTGCACCTATTCCTGTCATCATTGGCATACTGGATTAACAGCTGACTCTGGCCAGTTTTGCATGATCCTCTACTTCAGCAAGTAGAAGCACAATTTTTCAAGACTGACATGAAGAGGAGCTGAGTTGCAAACAAGTTCTGCCCTGGGTCCCACCCCCTACCTGGCTGCAGTGCTTTGTAAAATCATTGATTGTCTAACAGCCTCAAGAAGCCAGCAGGGCAAGAAGGCCAGAATTATGCCCAGCAAACACAACGATGGAGCACAGTTCTGAGTGTTTCCATGGCAACAGCGATAACAGCTTATATTTATAGACCCTCTATCTCCAAGGAGCTCAAAGCACTTTACAGACATATTATCTTCTTCTATAAGAGAGAGAGTGAAGGACAGAGGGGGCAGAGAGAGGGAGGAAGGGAGAAGGAGAGAGAGAGGGACAGAAGGAAGGAGGGAGGGAGGGATGTAGGGAGAGAGGGAGAGCATGAGCAGGAGGGACAGAAGGACATGATGTGTTATTAGACACATTTCACAGATGGCACAGAATGGGGAAGTCAGTGACCCAAGGTGGTGTGGTAAGCCAGTGACAGACGGTGCACTGGACAGCGATGGTTGCTCATATAACTCCTGGAACCCTTGCTGCTGCCCTTGGGCAGATGTTAGGGCTGAGCTGCCGACTCCCAGTCATCTAGCTCTGTTCAGTGTCATCTGGGTGATCAGATAACTCCAGGGACGTCAAAGGCAGTTTGGCTCAACTATTGTTGACATGAAACACAGGGGCAATTCTTCTATGGAGATTTGGAGATAATGTTCAGATGGCCACCAGACAATCCCACATGGTATTCGCAAGGAGCGAGAGGCTTCGATGTCCTGATAACCTCGGACAAAAGTCGCACACACATACAGAGGTCTGCACACGCTGATGGAAATGGTTCTTTAAACTCATTTCATAGTGTCCCAAGGACCTTCGGAGGGAATACTTCTCAGTTCTTCCCCTTGAGACGTACATCTGTTCTGTTAGACATGAGGGGTGGGGTAGAATTATTTGAAGGCTGCAGCCTATGAAATTGAAAACGAGTTTTGTAAATTCCAGACCCACCATTCTCTTTATAAAACACTTTGTATGGGTAAAGCCACAGCCTCTGTAGAGGTGTAAACTCCGAGGTGAGTTGCAGTGGTCTCCACCTCTGTCATCCTCAGCCTCTTCTGTCCTCAGTCTTCTTGTGTCAGAGTTTGCCAACTGTGGTCCCTGCTTTGTACCCTCCTAAACCTTCTGTCCCCACTCCACCCCCCCAACCTTCTCACTCCTCATTTGGTCTTAGGAAAATAGATCTATTCTCTCTTTTAAAAAGCTCTCTGATCTGCAGAAGATTCAGCCAAAGTTTGGCAGCCCTGAGAGCTAAGGTCCATCCCCCGCGGTCTTCAGGGTCCTTTATGAACAAGCATACCAGTTTCTGCAGCCCAGAACCTCAGGCTTCTGCAAAAGATGAGCGGCTTCTTTGCTTACAGCCTGATCAGGTTTCAGGGGCCCTTGGGTTAAGGGGTTCGTAGTTTGATAAGTCCAGTGGTTGAGCCTCGGGGAAGTTTAAACTATTTGAGTTACAAATAGGTTTCTGATCCCCAAAGCGAAAGCACTTAAAAATGAAGAAGAAAAGAGTGGCTTGCTGGGAACCCCCTGGTTTCCGGCACCACGTTAGGCACTTCGTGCGCACCTGTGCGCGCTCTGAGTCTCAACCCTCCCGGGGACTGAGCGGAATCAACCTCCAACTCACCAGGGGTAGGCTTCTAGACGTTGCATTTCTTTCTATTCCCCCAAGAGCCTGGAGCTCCCTCTTACCTACTGGCTTCTCCAGGAGGGGAGGGATCTTGTTTTGTTTTGCTGGTCTCCCTGGCCCCTAGCTGTGTGCTGGTAGGAGCTTGGTATATGTAAATGGGGGAACATCCTGTGGCTCCGCCCTCCCTCCCTCCCTGTTCACACCTTTTTCTCGGTTTACCTATCCCTCCTCCGGAAGGGTCCTCCTCTACAGGTCCGGATACGGCCCCTCCTGCTTGTTCCCATGCAGCATTTTATCTTTCTCCATCACAGCACTTACCACACACTACGGTGTTTGCTTATGTTCACATGAGTTTCTAGATATTTATCTTTTGTCTAGGTGCCTTTTGTGAGTAGAAAATATTATTCGAAGGTTTACTTTTTGGATTAAAAATTAATATTCCACTTATTAAAGCTAAAATTAGAAAAACGTTCGTTTTAGTTGAGCTTACAGAGGTAATTATTTTTTTTTCTTAGTCTAGCAGAGCTTAGCAATCACCTCTAAAGGGCCTATGCATAAAGGGAGTTAATTACTTCCAAACATATTAAGCCATAATTATACATTTTATGTATAGATTCGTATATGCATATACATGTATACAACACACATGTATATGTGCATATATATTTGAATTAACAAACAAAGCTTTCTGGAGTACTTCAATACTTACATACATTTAAGCCCTTAAATTTTAAATACAAGGTCCTAGACTTCTCTTACATGTTTCAATAAACTTAATCAGAATTCAACTTAAAATCGTAAAACTCCGCATTAATTACTCAATTGTATTTTATTTTTTTAAATTTTATTTTATTATGTTATGTCAATCACCATACATTACATCATTAGGTTTTGATGTAGTGATCCACGATTCATTGTTTTCGTATAATACCCAGTGCTCCATGCGGTATGTGCCCCCCTTAATACCCATCGCCAGGCTAAACCATCCCCCCACGCCCCTCCCCTCTAGAACCCTCAGTTTGTTTCTCAGAGTCCATAGTCTCTCATGGTTCGTCTCCCCCTCTGATTTCTCCTCAATTGTATTTTAAATCGGCATTACAAGGCTACCTCTCTAATTGGGCCAGTTCTCTTAAAACTTATTAAGACACAAAACGGCAAATAGATACAATTTATAATCATTAACATAAAACTATAAAGACTATGGTTTGGCTCTCTGAAATCTTTCTATACTTAACTCTTAATCTTCCTGGTGTGAAGAAACACGCATCCTACCCAAGGAACACTCGCCACACAGCTTACCGGCCGAGTGTTGGCCAGGACATGGGCTGCCTGGGGACCGTGATGGGACTTTTTAAATGGGTACAAAGTCAGAGGCTTTCACACTAAAGAGGTGGCTCTCCCAAGTCCCCTGCCACTTTGTCTAATTCTTTGTTCACTCAAGGAGGTCTGCAGCTCCTGTTCTTGTAGATCACTTGACTGGATCTTGCCTGTCCTTGGCGCCTTAACATTTCTAAATATATGTACAAGTAACCCAAATTTCATGGCATTTTGAGGTTTGTAAGATTTATCTTCTCGCTAATACTAAGTACATTTGATCTTGATGGGGTTCTCCATTCTTTCATAGTCTCCGAATCATACCACCCTCAGGGTTATCTCTTGGATCTCCAGTTGATTTTCATTTGACTGGTCACGACTCTTGAAGTCGTTCTGCCCTCTGCTCCTTGCGTTCTCCATCAGGCTGTGAGCTCTTCCCTTAGGTTAGGACAAGCTGTTTTGTTCAGGGCCATAAGCCCAGAATCAGCACACTGCTCGGCACAGAGCAGACACTGGGCAGGGACACGCCTGTAGCCAAGAGCAAATTGCGTTTATTGCGGTTGCACAGAGAGAGCCCGGGCGCTGTGAGCAACTGTGGGGTGCTTGGGTCAGAGGTGCTAGAAAGGACTTGGGAAGGACTTGGGCTTGCTCTTGTCAGCTGATTTGGGGTAGGGCTTAAAGCAGCAGACTTTGCTCTGAATCGGATGCTGCCAGGAAGCAGAGATAATTCTGTGATGAGGAGGCTCAATGGAGTGAGGCTAAAGATGCAATCAGTACAGAAGAGCAGCCACTCCTATTAGTCAGGAGAGGGGATGTCGGCTCATTTGGGGGCTGAGATGATGCTCGCGTTCTTGTCGGTTCAGACATGATCACAGAGCCCTCTTGTTTGGACCTCTGCTCGCCTGTGAAATTATTTCTGTTCGACAGAACATCAAGATCTCGCCACAAGTGCTGGGCCGGCTCGTAGCAACACTAGGGGATAGCAGTGGTCCAGGCTGGCTCCGATGTGGGCTCCAGCAGAGCTCTAGGAGGCCGGCTCCTGCTGCTCCTCCCTCACATTTGCCGGGGGCCTCTATTCCTGGTTCCTCTTTCTCCTCCCCTCACTGTCTCTGTCTTTATCCTTGGAGCCTGGAGAGCAGACGGGAGGCGCTGAATGCCCAGTGAGCATTCCCTCTCCTCGCATGGGCTCGGTCCCCCCAGCGCTCGCATATTCTCCTCCAGCCCAGACTTTCCAGCCTAGTTGTCGGAGTCAGCAAAGTTGGCACAGACCAGGCTCTCAGCCCCCTGCTGTTTACTTGCCAAAAATATTTCTGCAACTGGAATTCAATTTGGAAAATGTTTTACAAATAGAGTATCTTGGGAGACTAGTTTAATTTCCTTGATCAAAGCATGATGTGCTACTCTTCTGGATAATAGCCCCTAATGCTTTGGAGATGGAGATCCTAACTGCTTCATCCCAGTCCTTGACATCATCCCAGGCCCTTAATTGGATACCTTTAAGACTGGTGAGGGTCTCAAACATAAGAACACTTGGAGTGTATAGGAATACTTAAGATCCTGACTCAGGGATCTTGTTAATTCCCCAAGGCCTTTGACTAGGGGGGGGAGAGAAAAGTCCAGAGTTGAGTTGTTTGTATTATTTGTTCTTTAATGAGTCTGTCTCACTATCCCACTCGCAGTAGCCATGCAGAGTCACTTTGATAAAGGTATTTTTTGAAGAACTACTTAAACATTTAGAAGATAAGAAGGGGTATATGTATATACACACACATATACAACACGTGTCATATATATAACATATACATCGGATTTGATCACATACATGATACATACATATATGTATCTCTTCTTTCTCGTATAACTGATATTGTGATTGTGTTAGTGATAATGATGACCTTCCTTTACAAATGCTTATTAAACCTACAGAATGAAGAAGCCTTTATCACTCCTTGGTTCTTAAATTAAATTGCACGGTATCTATAACCAACCAACCCAAACAACCAACAAATGCCTTTACTTAGAAGAATAGTCAAATGAAGAAGTAAATTGCTAGACGTGGAAAATAGGTAAAATTTATTGGTTTATTTATTGTTGGTGGACATCGACCTCTTTATAGACTTAAGTTTTAACTTTTACGAACATGTCAAGGGCAAAGTGCAGAATCCAAATATGCAATAGGATCCTTATATAACGGAACATTCACTGTTCTGAGAGTTGAGACACCTGAATTCTAGCATCATGTTAGTTGTGAAATGTTGACCTCAAGCAAACATGAAAACAAAAATATCTGGATCTCAGTTTTTATAAAATAAGAGGAATTACATGAACTGATTTAGTGGGTTCCTTACAGCTTAAACATTCTAGATTTGGCAGGGACAAATGTATTTATTTAGTCAATTATTTAATATGGGAAGCTTACAAGAAATAATACCTCTCTAATTTGGGCATGCTGCCACCAGGTGAAGGTAATGTTTTGTCTATAGGTCATGTGCTCCAAACTGTAGGCTTATGCCATACCTGTGTTGTATCTGAAAATGCCATATCTATATTATATCTGAAACATATGTTATACACTCACCTTTTGCCTCCTTTAAAACAAATATTTGTTTAAACATTAAGCTTATCCACTATCACATACTTGCTAGCCAGATTCATGATCCTCTCATGATCTGATTTTATTTATTGCCTATAAGTGCTTCTTGGCCCGGCAGCTTGGGCTGGGCTCCTGGTGGAAATAATATAGTGCATATCTGTGCCACTAAGATCATGAAAAAAAAAAAACAAAACCCCTGTCCAACCAGAAAAACGTCATTTCCCCATTTCTCCTCTGGATGGAGGTTATTTTGCACAAGGATCCTAGACATTCGGGCTCCCTGCTCAGCAGGGAGTCCGCTTCTTCCACTTCCTCTGTCCCTACCCCCCCCGTTTGTGCTCTCCCTCTCTCTCTCAAATAAATAAATAATCTTTAAAAAAAGATCCTAGATATTAACAGCTTAATTATATGTCTACTAGAAATGTAACATTATAGCAAGAATTTTTGATAAGGAAATTTTAGGTAGTTTTCTTAGTGATATCTTTTACTTTAAAAAACGTGCTTAGGAAGTGAACTATTTTAACGATATCCTATCTGAAAATACTTGTTTATTTCTATTATTGTGTACTCTATGTTAAATAAAATAAAAACATAAGTTCACAAGGTTTTCCAATAGTATAAAAGGGTTTCAGGAAAGAAGACCCTTAGCATAAATTTGCTTTCAGTGCCCAAAACTTAATCCTATGACCTTCAGTAGCAAGATCATAGCCACAACATGTGGCCACTGGAGACAAAAAGGACATTAGGAAACCTTCAGAGGACAGAATGTCTGGCATTAAAACCTCCATTAGTACCAAAGCCTGCCTTAGGCACACAGATCTACTGTATTGACTTTGGCAATGTGTCTACCTTGTCATGCCCATAAAGTTAACTGAAGTTGAAAATTGATTGATAACACAACCCAGTTCTCTCTGTCTCTCCTTTCATTTGGGTTGCCATTTGGTTTAGCTGAATGTGGCAGAAACCTCTCTTCCCGTCCATGAGTTCTACCTTCTCTCTGGGTCAGGACCCTGGTAGCCCCTTCCCCTGGGAGAGGCAGGCCGCCTAAGGAAATCGCTCTTCCTGGCTCCATGCATCTAAAGGCACTTGATGTCTGTTTAAGGGAAATTAAACTTCTATTTGCTTTGCAGAGTGTATTCAATGGTGCTCTGTCTACAGACATATGTGTGCCTAGTTAACCCATTTAGGCAGAAAAAAAAAATAACATGAGTCTAGCTAAAACAGTCACAGCAACGTGAGAAATGTTTTAGCACCTGTTCCGTAGCTTATGGGACATCCTTCTGACCTTGCGCAGCTTGGAGGTCCCGGGACAGGGTGCCCAGGGGAACTGTGGATGAAAGGAGGTTGGGGGGGCAAGAATGCCCACAAGGATGAAACCTGAAGGGACAGGGCAGGGGAAGGGACGAGCTACTTAAAAACTATAGGCTGTTCGATCTGCACAGTCCCTAAATGTTTTCTAGTAGAACCTTCTCATGTTGTAGGGAGGGAAGCACAGTCCCCAAAAGGGTAGGTGCCTGCCCAGGAACACATGGGCTAATTAAGTGACAAAGCCAACTTGGAAACCCAGGTTTCCTGACTCCTAGTCTGGTAGTGTTTTCATTACACCACACGGTCTGCTTTACTTAGGAGAACTGATGGCACTTTTGGGAGACAAAGGATGCTAATCAGAGCCTCACTACTGAGTTTGGACATGACTGCGGGCAAGTTACCCTGTCTGAGCTTCAGTTTTACTCTTTCTTTAGATGGGGACAGTGCCAGGCCAAGGTGACCCACACCTACAGCTTGAGCACTCTGGAGACTGGTGCACTTGAGATGTTTTTATTCCAGGTGTTTCCAGGAATGTTCTGAGTGGTCGCTTTTTATCCACGTGGGCCTGCTTTCTTTGTTTTTCTCTACCTGGAGATTGCTGTCTTTCCTGATCAGAGTATGTTAGAGGCAGACTAACACTGACGGCTTATGTATGTGAGTTTCAGTTATTCCAGAAGTCAATCAAATTCTGCTAGCCTCTGAGTTCTGCCCTTTTAGGCTGTCCCCGGAATCGTTGAGAAAGTGATTGCACCCTGCAAACTGGGAAAGTAAAAACACAGCACACAGCTAGGGCTCTCAAAATGATTGAGATTAACCATTTGACCAGGATATAATAAGAGAATAATAATTTGGGTGGTTTCTGCTTTAAGCAAATCTAAAAGTTAAAATTATGTGAACTTCTAAAACAGAAACATGAAGCAATAGTTATTCACATTATTAAATGATTCTTTATGCTTCTTGCAGATTTTTCTTCCATTAGCCTAATGGAGAATGCAACTCAATTGGTACACATTTATTGCATGAAGTAGCATCCACCAAACATGCAGACCTCGTTCAGAACCTCATATTTACCATATTTAGCACATATGTGCTACAGTCCTAGCAATCTCTGTCTTCTCCCATTATTAAGTCATCTTAAAGATTTTGAAAATAAAAAGTAATATATATATATCTCTTCTGTAAAGGCACATATAACTATTATGAAAGAATTGTTGTTTACCTCCATAGTTCTACCACCCAAAGATAACTACCTTAATAGAACTCTCCATAATACTACTACTATATAATACTAAAAGAGCTATAGTATACTATTAGTGTACTAATTATGCTATTTTTTGCACATTTTCTCCAACCTGTTTTTTCTACTAATGTGTAGTGAACAGCTTTCCATGTTGGTAAATATTAATATGCAACATTTTTATAATGGCTACCATTCATACACATTTATTTCACTAATATGCTAAGCCTTAAGCTGCTTCTGATTTTTATCTATTATAAATGATAATGTGGCTCAATATACATATCTTTAAGACAATATCTTTGTGCATGTCTTTCATTATTGAGGTAAATTTCTAAAGTGGAATTCCTTGGTCAGAGGGCATTCTTACTTTAAGGCTCTTGATACACATCTTCAAACTGCCCTGAAGAAAAGTGGTACTCCTAATCTGTGAGTTATTTTTCCCCTGCCCTCCCATAGCCATGCCCATTTCTTAAAATTTATTTATTTATTTCGGAGAGAGAGAGAGAGAGAGAGAAAGAACATGGGGGACAGGGAGGGGCAGAGGGAGAGGGAAAGAGAGAATCTCAAGCCGACTCCTCACTGAGTGCAGAGCCCCGCGTGGGACTGGATCCCTGAGATCATGATCCCAGTGAAAATCAAGAGTCCGATGCTTAACTGACTGAGCCGCTCAGGCGCCCCCATGCCCATTATTTTTGAAGACATTATTTTGAGAGCAGTTTTAGGTTCATAGCAAAAGTAAGAGGAATGTACAGAGATTTCCTGTATGTTCTCTGCTCCCACACATGCACATCCCCCTGCAGAGTGCTACATTTGTTACAACTGCTGAAACTATATTGATACATCATAACCACTCAAAGTCCATAGCTTACATTAGGGTTCACTTTGGGTATTGTACACTCTGTGGGTTTGGACAGATATATAATAATATGTCTCCGTCATTATAGCATTGTACAGAGAGTTTTGACTGCCCTAAAAATCCTCTGTGCTGTGCCTATTATTAATCTCTTCTCTCACCTCCTTCTCCCACCGAATCTTGGCAATCACAGATCTTTTTACTGTCTCCATAGTTTCCCCTTTTCCAGAATGTCATATAATTGAAATCACACAGTATGAGGCCTTTTCAGATTGGCTCCTTTCACTTAGTAATGTGCATTTGAGGTTTTTGTATGTCTTTTCATGGCTTAATAGCTCATTTCTTTTTAGCCTGAATACTATTCCATTGTCTGGGTGTTCCACTGTTTATTTATCCATTCACCTACCGAAGGGCATCTTGGTTTGCTTCCAAGTTTTGACAATTATGAATAAAGCTGCTATAAAGTCTGTGTGCAGGTTTTTTTGTGGATATAAGTTTTCAGTTCCTTTGGGTAGATACCAAGGAGCTCAATTGCCAGATCATGTGGTAAGAATAAATTTTGTCTTGTAAGAAACTGCCAAACTGTTTCTACAGTAGCGGTACTCTCTGTATTCCCACCAGCTACGAATGAGAGTTTCCATTGTTTCACATCCTCACCAGCGTTCGGTGTTGTCAGTGTTCTGGAATTTGGCCATTCCGATAGGTATATAGTGGCATCTCATTATTTTAATTTGTATTTCCATGATGACAGATGACATGGAATATATTTTCATAGACCTATTTTCTGGTGAGGTGTCTGTTGAGGTCTTGGCCCATTGTTTTATTTGGGTTGTTTGGGTTTTGTTGTTGTTGTTGTTGTTGTTTAAAAGTTCTTTGTGTTTTTTGGATAACAGTTCTTTGTCACATGTGTCTTTTGCAAATATTTTCTCTCAGTCTATGGCTTCTCATCTCATTCCCTTGACAAGTATCTTTTGCAGAGCTGACATTTTTTATGTGAATGCAATTCAGCTTGTCATGGATTGTGTCTTTGGTATTGTTTCTAAAAAGTCATCCCCATATCCTGGGTCGTCTAGGTCTTTTCCTATGTGATCTTCTAGGAGCTTTATAGTTTTGTGTTTTACATTTAGGTCTCTGATCTATTTTGAGTTAATTTTTGTGAAGGGTGTAAGATCTATGTCTAGATTTACTTTTTTGCATGTGAATGTTCAGTTCCAGCACCAGGTGTCAAAAACTCTATCTTTGCTCCATTGCATTGTCTTTGCTCCTTTGCCAAAGATCAGTTGACTATTATTATGTGTGCCTATTTCTACCCTCTTCAATTAACTGATCTATTTTCTATTCCTTTATTAATACCATGTTGTTTTGATTATTGTACTATAGTGGGTCTTGAAGTCACGTAGCATTAGTCCTCTGACTTCCTTCTCCTTCAACATTGTGTTGGCTATTAGGGGTTTTTGATATAAACTTTAGAATCAGTGTCAATGTCTGCAGAATAACTTGCTGGGATCTTCATTTGGATTACATCGACTCTTCATATGAAGTTGGGAAAAACGGATACTTTGACAATATTGGTTCCAACTGTTGCATTCTTCTTTCATTTTTTTCATCAGAGTTTTGTGGTTTTCCTCATACAGATCTTATACATATTTTGTTAGATTTATACCTAAGTATTTCATTTTGGAGGGTGGTAATGTAAGTGGTATTGTGTATTTTATTCCCGTTTGGAACTCAGATATTAATTGAATGAAAGAATGTTTATCTTTCATTTGAAGTCTCTTCCATTATAATAACTTTATTTTAGTTTTGGTTCTTAAGAAATTTTATTATTATTATTATTTTTTCATCATGCAAAGTGTACTCTTTGATCCCCATGGCCTATTTCGCCCATGCCCCCACTCCCCTCCCCTCTGGTAACCATGTTTGTTCTCTATATAGTTAAGAGTCTGCTTCTTGGTTTGTCACTCTCTCTCACTTTTTTCCCCTTTGCTCATTTTCTTTGTTTCCTAAATTCCACATATAAGTGAAATCATATGGTATTTATCTTTCTCTGACTTATTTTGCTTAGCATAATACTCTCTAGCTCTATCCATGTTGTTGTAAATGGCAAAATTACATCCTTTTTTATGGTTGAGTAATATTCCATTATATATTTGTGTATATATATACAAATATATATATATATCACGTCTTCTTTGTCCATTCATCTATTGATGGACGCTTAGGCTGCTTCCATAGTTTGGCTATTATAAGTAATACTGCTGTAAATATAGGGGTGCATGTATCCCTTTGAATTAGTGTTTTTGTTTTGGGGAGTAAATACCCAGTAGTGTGATTCCTGGAGTGTAGGGTAGTTCTATTTTTAATTTTTTGAGGAAGCTCCAAACTGTTTTTCAGAGTGGCTGCACCAGTTTGCATTCCCACCAATAGTGCCCAGGGGTTCCTTTTGCTCCACATTCTCGCCAAAACTTGTTTCTTGTGTTTTTTATTTTAGTCATTTTTTTTTTTTTGACAGGTGTGAGGTGAATAGTCACTGTACTTTTGATTTGCATTTTCCTGATGATGAGTGATGTGGAGCATTTTTTCATGTGTCTGTTGGCCATCTGTATATCTTTGGAGAATGTCTGTTCATGTCTTCTGTCCATTTTTAAATTGGATTATTTGTTTTTTGGGTTTTGAGTTGTATCAGTTCTTTGTATATTTTGAATACTAACCCTTGATCCGATATGTCATTTGCAAACATCTTCTTTCATTAAGTAGGCTGTCTTTTAGTTTAATTAGTTGAATCTTTTGCTGTGAAAAAATATTTTTATTTTCATGAAGTCCCAGTAGTTTATTTTTGCTTTTGTTTCCTTGCCTCAGGAGACATACCTAGAAAAATATTGCTATGGCTAATGTCAGAGAAATTACTGCCTGTTCTCTCTTCAAGGATTTTTATGGTTTTAGGTCTCACATTTAGGTCTTTAATCCATTTTGAGTTTATTTCTGTGTATGGTGAAAGAAAGTGGTCCAATTTCATTGTGTTGCATGTGGCTGTTCAGTTTTCCCAACACTATTTGTTGAAGGGATTTTTTCCCATGTGTATTCATTCCTCCTTTGTCAAAAATTAATTGGTCATATAACTGTGGGTTTGTTTCTGGGTTTTCTAATCTGTTCTATTGACCTATGTGTCTATTTCTGTGCCAGTACCATACTGTTTTAATTACTACCACTTTGTAATACCTCTAGTTCTGTTTTTCTTTTTCAAGATTGGTTGACTATTTGAGTTCCTCTGTGGATCCATACAAATTTTAGGATTGTTTGTTCTAGTTCTGTGGAAAATGCTATTTGTATTTTTATGGGATTGCATTAAATCTGTAGATTGCCTTGAGTAGTATAGACATTTTAATAATATTTGTTCTTCCAATCCATGGGCATGGAATATCTTTCCATTTCTTTTCATTGTCTTGAATTTCTTTCATCAGTGTTTTACAGTTTTCAGAATAAAGATCTTTCCTTTCACCTCTTTGGTTAAGTTTATTACTAGGTACGTTATCGTTTTTGGTACAATTGTAAATGGGATTGTTTTTCTTAATTTCTCTTTCTCCTGCTTCATTATTTGTGTATAGGAATGCAAAAGATTTCTGTACATTGATTTTGTACCCTGCGGCTTTACTGAATTCATTTATCAGTTCTAGAATTTTTTGGTGGAGTCTTTAGGGTTTTCTACATATAGTATCATGTCATCTGCAAATAGTGAGAGTTTTACTTCTTCCTTACCAATTGGGATGACTTTATTTCTTTATTTTGTCTAATTGCTGTGTCTAGGACTTCTAGTACTATGTTGAAATAAAAGTGGTGAAAGCGTACATTCTTGTCTTTTTCCTGATCTTAGGGGAAATGGTATTGTGTTTTTAATTTCAAATTTCACTTTTTCTTTGCTGGTATATAGGAAAGTGATTGACTTTTGTATATTAATCTCACGTCCTGTGACGTTGCTGTAATCACTTTTTGGTTTCAGTTTTTGTTGTCATTGATGCATTTGGATTTTCTACATAGATGACCATGTTGTCTGCAAACAAAGATTGGTTTATTTCTTCCTTCAAATCTGTATACTTGTCATTTCCTTTTCTTGTCTTATTGCATTAGGTAGTACTTCCAGTATAATATCGAATACATTCTTTTTTTTTACTAACAGTTTATTGAGATATAATTGACATAAAATTCACTCATTGTAAGTGAACAGTTCAATTGTTTTTAGTAAATCTGTACAGTTATGCAACCACCACCACAACCCAGTTTTAGATCATTTCTATCTCCCTACATTTCCCTTGGCATTATCTTTGGAAGTTTCATTTCTTATTGAGGTATAATTGAATACAGTGAAATGGCTACACTCAGTTTTGCATACCAAGACACAGAGCATTTCAGTCATCCCAGAAAGTTTCCTGTACCCTTTCCTAATCAACTTCCTTAACCACCTGCCCAAAAGCAAACACTGATTTGATTTCCATCACTGTAGGTTCTAGAATTTCATATAAATGAAGTATAATATTTTTGAAACTTATCCAGGTTGTTTCACGTATCTGTAGCTTGTTACTTTTTTTATTGCTGAGTATTTTTCCAATTTTTTAAAAAGATTTTGTTTATTTATTTGACAGAGAGAGTTAGCGAGAGCAGGAACACAAGCGGGGGAGTGGGAGAGGGAGAAGGAGGCTTCCCGCTGAGCAGGGAGCCTGATGCAGGGCTCAATCCCAGTGCGCTGGGATCATGGCCTGAGCCGAAGGCAGATGCTTAACGACTGAGCCACCCAGGCGCCCCATCCAGTGTTTTATATCACAGCTGTGAGTTCATTCTTGTGTTCATGAACATCTGGCTTGTTTCTAGTCTTTGCTTGTTTGAGTAAAGCTGATACAGTCTTTTTGCAGACAAATATATTTATTTTTCCTGGATAAATAGCTAGGAGTGGAATTGCTAGATCATAGAGTAGATGTTCATTTTAACTTCCTATGAAACTGCTAAACTATTTTCTGAAATGGTTGTACCAATTTTCACACTTATCAGAGTCCTGCTTATTCTAAATCCTTTCTGTATTTGTTATTTTAAATCTTTTAAGTTTTAGGCATTCTACTGAGTGTGTAGTGGGATATCATTGTGGTTTTAAATTATCTTTAGAAATGATATCACATTTGGGATGCCTGGGTGGCACAGTCAGTTAAGCATCTTACCCTTGGTTTCAGCTCAGGTCGTGATCTCAGGGTCTTGACATCAAGCCCTACTGTGGGCTCTGAGCTCAGCTTAGAGTCTGCTTAAGACTCTCTCTCCTTCTCCCCTCCACCACACGCCCCCTCTCAAATAAATAAATATTTAAAAAAAAAGACTTTCAATAACTTGATTACCAGTAAGGTTGACTAATTTTTATATTTCTTGGCCATTAGATTTACCTAATTCTCTTCATAAATGCAGATTTCCATGAAAGCCTAGCACACATGAAATAATAAGAAAAGTCTGAAAACACTGGTCTCTTTTAAGATTGATGTCTAATTTGCAGATTATCTTTAGACTTCAAACACATGGCCCAGTCCTGGCTTTTAATGTTGAATTATCTATGTAAATAATGCTCTCTTTCAAATTAATTTCACATTCAATAAGGAAGGGACACAGTTTTAACTATCCTTTAAAAAAATTTTTTTAAATGAGTTTAAATGGATGAAGTGTTTAGGGGACTAGTTATATAACTAGTACATGGGATATAATGTTGGAACATTTTATTGAATGATGGAATAAATGAATAAATGAAGGATTCAGAATCTGGGATTCTTTCTGTTACAACTTCTCTTGTTTTTACTTGTGGTCGGTTGTCTTTTGTTCTTTCCTCGACAGGGTTTCAGTAAGAGGTGGTAACATGGCCTTAGGACATAGCACACCTGGGGTTGAGAGAAGTTGGAGGAAGTCAGAGTCTACACTGTATATTTGTTTTCATTGACCCCCTCGTCTGCCTGTTAATACATATATTTTGCCATTGATGTGTATGGATGTGTGTGTGTGTCTTGTTGTTGTTGTTGTAAGCTGTCCTAAAGCCTTTTTGGAAAGAGTCATGGAATAGAACACAACGCACAAGAAAGAAAAAGCCTGGTCCTGGTCCTACAGCACAAGTCTGATTGAGGAAAGAGAGAGAGCCACTCACAGGAATGCTCAGAGCTCTGGTACATGGTCCAGAGAGTATTCACAGGAGGAGTCATTAAAACCAGCTAGGACTTCTGCGGAATGAAGTGTGGAAGTAGGGTACTAGAAGAATCTAGGACTTAAGTAAAAAGTATTGCAGAAGACTAAGAAAATATAGATGAGAAACAAACAAACAAACAAACAAACAAACAAACAAGCAGGAGTAGGTAGGATTCAAAAAGATGAAACAGTAAAGGCCAAGCACTGGTGAGGGTATGGTATGAGCAAATGTCTGGAGTAGGAGCTAAGTGTGCACTGCCAATGAGGCAATGAAGCCAGGATGGAGTAGAAGGAGTAAATTGTGGAGAAAGGCAAGCACCAGGCTAGAGCAAAGGTATGGGACCATATTTTGAAGTAAGACAGTTAAATGCCAGGCTATGGAGCTGGAGCTTTTCACGTAAATAGTTCGGACCTCTGGGGATTCTCCAGAGGGGAGCAAGAAGATGAAAACCTCTGTCCTAGGATTAGTTTGGTGATTTTTCAGGCTCTCTGGGAAACAGAAGAGGCTGAAGTCAAGGAGATTCTGTGATAACCTCTCAGAAATGCTTTCTATGAAATGGAGAGAATTTCATCACCTTCCAAAGACCAAAATCAAGATGTTCAAATATTCTTCTTCACATTAAATGCTTGTACCTCATTAACACAGATTTCTCCAAAGTTTTGCCTTCCTTTAAGATGTTATACAAAATTCAAACTTCATAGGTCAATGACTCAGGTCATTGTTGTTTTCTAATTGAGCACATACTTTGTGGATGTTCTGCAAAGCACAGCTAAGAGCAGGTGTAGAGCTGTTATAACTTAGCATTTCTGTAGAGGTTTTTACACTTTTACAAAGTGCTTGTATTCCATCATCTCAGGTGGCTCCAGAACGTAATTTTATAGATGAGAAAACTGATTTTTGCGAGTTAAATAATGTTGCCCATGTCACAGAGTTAGAAAGCGGTGAAGCTAGAACATTGTTTTAAGAGAACAGCTAAATTTATCAGAATTGAACCGAGCACATTTCTGGAATTCTAATTTAATAGGAAGCATGGTTTAATTTTAAAATATCAAATGCAGAAAATCTCTGACAAATGCAACTTTTATAAGAAGTGAGTTTCCCTGGAATACTCTTTGAAGTCTGATCTTTTTTCCTCTGGCTGTTACGTTGTTGGTGGTGTTTTATTCTGATAATGGCTAAAATACTGCAACCACCACCAGCAGCACGACCACTTTTCTTCCTGAGCATATTACACATCCCACCACTTATAATTATATTAATGGCTATTATTTTTTCTGGCTCATCACAAATCCCACCGTTAATATAATAATACGAACATTTCTTGAGGGCTCACTGTGTGTGAGGCGCTATGGTGAAAACATTTCCTGTCTCTCCTCATTTGTTTCCTTCACAGACCCTGTAAGGAAGGCATTACCATGATTATCATCTCTATTTTACAAACTGAGAAAACTGAGTTGTCATCAGAGAGGTGAAGAGCCTTCACAAGTTCACATAGCTAAGAAATGGGGGAGCCAGGAGTCAAGTCCAGCTTTGTCCTACTGGAGAGTCTTAACCATTGAGTAATAAGATGAAGACATTTCTCTGGTGTCATATCCCAGGAAGCTCCTGGACTCTCTGTCAAGAGCCAGGGAGTGTCCTGTTGTTCTTGAATACCTTCCTCACTGGTGAGTGACAAGCCCTGAGCAGCTCAGCCAGCAACCAATCCCTGGGAGAGAGCTGGTATTTCACTCAGCCTGTTCTGTCTGTTTTCTGTCCCCTTCTCTTCGCCAATATAAATTAGTGCCAATGAAAGATCATTGGATTGGGCGCCTGGGTGGCTCAGATGGTTAAGCGTCTGCCTTTGGCTCAGGTTGTGATCCCAGAGTCCTGGGATCGAGTCCTGCATCGGACTCCCTGCTCCTTGGGAGCCTGCTTCTCCCTCTGCCTCTCTCTCTGTGTCTCTCATGAATAAATAAATAAAAATCTTTAAAAAAAAGAAAGATCATTGGATTGTGAAAGACATACCAATAAAGGTGCTATAGGAAAATACCCTTAATAATACTACTGTGCACTTGGCGCATAGCATCTGAAAATCTTCACAGAGCAACCTGTAGGTACCTGAGTCACACGTTGGTCCCAAGAGATTTCATGTGTCAGGGGAAGAAGGTGAAACAGAGATGCGATTCTCAAAGTCTCTCTCAAGGTCATAGATCGAGGCTCACCACAAAGTTGTAATTGTCAGCCTTACGTTTGTAATAAGTGAACACACACACAAGGCATGGGCTAGTCCCTGTGGAGAGTCTGGAAGAAACCTTTACCAAACTCTGCCAAGCCCGAGACAGAGAAAGGCAGTGGGGAAAGTGGTTAACTGCATGGATCCTAGAATTGGAATTATTGGCTGAAGCTTAAATAATTAAATGACTATGCCTCAAATTCCTCATTTGCAAGATGGGCCTAATACAATCCTGTTGTGCAGGATTATGGTGAGGATGGTGAGATTGTACTTGAAAGATGCTGAGCAAAGTGGCCCATAACTTCCCAGTCAATGGTAAATACACATGTAAAACTCCAGTGAATACTAACCTTTAGCATAAGCTGTCGGTTTCTAAAAAGAGAGGCATCTTGTTATGGGGAAAACATATTACTGAATACCTATGCTGTGGTTTGGGTTTGGGTTAGACTGAATTATATACTGTTGTTTCCAGTTTATAAATGAAACTGTGAAAATTCAAATAATTTGCTCAAGGTCAGAGGGGAAAACCATAATTTTAACTGAGGTCTGTCTGACTTTCAAGGATTTCCACCATATGGTATTACGTCTCAGGCACACATTTTTCAGGCATGAGATAAAAACAGCTAAGATGTTTCTGTGAGTTAACACCTTAGCACCATTGAGTTCTGCTGTCACCCTGCTTGCTGGTGTTGGGATCCTAAGTCCACAAAAGTGGAAAATTCAAATGTCTACAGGTGCCAGACAGGTGTCTCTCACTGGATGTCAGAAAACTAGCATGGAATGCTGGATATTGAATAGCAGAGTCCTGAGCCCAGGTGCCAGGGCGACAACAGGGAGTTGGTGAGGACTGGGATGAAGTGGCAAGTGCATGCCTGAGCTGGACTTGCAACTACCACTCCACTCCAGCCTTTTCAGCCACATGTGGAAGTGGTCAGATGTTGCAATTTTTCCAGAGAAGATAAACGTTTAGACTTGTATGTGAAATTACATTAAATACTTTAAATTAAATTTTTTATCTCAAAATAATTGTAGTTTCACATGCAGTTGTAAAAATACAGAGAGCTCCCTTGTATCTTTTACCCAGTTCACCCCAATGGTAACATCTTGTAATATTGTAACAGAGATTGCCATTGATATAATCAAGGTACAGAATATTTCCATCCTTATAAGCATCCCTCATGTTGCCTTTTCATAGCCACATATACTTCCCCCTACCCACACCACCTCCTTAACCCTTGACAACCACTAATCTGTTCTCCATTTCTATGATTTTGACCTTTCTAGAATGTTATAGAAATAAAATCATACAGTATTTGGAGATTTGCTTTTTGCATTCAGCATGATTATCTGGAGATTTATCCAGAAGTTTGTGTGTATTGATAGCTTGTTCCATTTTATTGCTGAGAGGTAGTCAGTGTAACATGGTTTATCAATTCATCCATTGAAGGACATCTAGGTTGTTTCTACTTTGAAACGTTTATGAATAAAACTATTTTAAACATTCTTTTTTTAAGATTTTATTTATTTATTTGACAGAGAGTTGGAGAGAGAGCACAAGTAGGCAGAGAGGCAGGCAGAGGGAGAGGGAGAAGCAGGCTCTCCACCGAGTGGGGAGCCCAACATGGGGCTTGATCCCAGGACCCTGGGATCATGACCTGAGCCAAAGGCAGACACTTAACTGACTGAGCCACCCAGGCGCCCCTACTTTAAACATTCTTGTACAGGTTTTTGTGTGAACATAAATTTTTATTTCTCGGATAAATGCCCAAGAATCCAATTACTGGGTCGTATGGTAATTGCATGTTTAGTTTTTTAAGGAACTGCCAAACTGTTTTCCAGAATGGCTTTAGCATTTTACATTCTTACTAGCAATGTATGAATGACCCAGTTTTCTACATCCTCACCAACACATAGTGTTGTCACAATTTTTTTATTTTAATCGTTCTGATAGCTTTGTAGTGATACCTTCTTGTGGTTTTAAATTGCATTTCCCCATTGGCTGATGATGTTGAACATCTGTGCATGTGTTTATTTGTCAACTGTATATCCTCTTCAGTGAAAAATCTTTTCATGTCTTTTACCCACTTTCAAGTTTGATTCCCCCTGCCCCGAGTTTTGAGAGTTCTCTATTTATTCTAGATTCTAGTTCTTGGTCAGATGTGTGATTTGCAAGTATTTTCTCCCACTCTGTAGCTTGTCATTTCATCCTCTTACCAGGGTCTGTGGCAAAGCATTAAAAAAATTTAGTCAATTTAGGGGCGGAGCAAGATGGCAGAGGAGTAGGAGAACCTGGATTTCGTCTGGTCTCAGGAATTCAGCTGAATAAGGATCAAACCATTCTGAACACCTACAAACTCAACAGATCGAAGAGGAGAGTAGCAACAACTCTCTGAACAGGAAAGCGACCACTTTCTGGAAGGTAGGACATGCGGAGAAGTGAATCCAAGGCGATATTTGGGAAGATAGACGGCAGGGGAGGGGGCCTCCGTCGGCCGCTTCTGGCAAGTGCTAGAGCCGTGGAGCACAAAATCGGAACTTTTAGAAGTCGGCTCCGCTGAGGGACGTCGCTCCAGTGGCTAAGCGGGAGGTGGAACCCTTGTGGGACAGTGTGGTCTCAGGACCCTCGGGGTCACAGAAAGACCGGGGGGTGCCTGAGTGCAGCAGAGCTCCCAGGTATCGGAGCGGGGAAGCCGGCTGCAGAGACGGAGCCGAGGCGTGGGCTCTCAGCTCGGGGTGGCCATAAACTGTGATCCGCGGCCCATTCGGGCCACTGCTCCTCCAGCAGGGACCCAACAAGAGGCAGATCTGGGGAGACTCCCCTTCCTCCCCAGGGAGCAGCGGCATGGGAGCGCACCGCAGGGATCTGCTGGGTTTGGAGACTCCACACGGGGTCGGGTGCCAGAGATAGAAATGCTCGGTCACAGGCCGGGTGAGCACGGAGTGCGGCCAGAGACCGGGGACACGGGAGTGACTGGCTGCTTTTCTCTGGAGGCGCACTGAGGAGCGGAGCCCCGAGTTCTTGCCTCCTCTGGGGCAGAGATTGGGAGGCTGCCATTTTCACCGTCATCCTCCAAAGCCGTTCGGAAAGCTTGCAGGGAACAAAAGCTCCTGAGAGCAAACCCGAGCAGCTTGCTTAGCTGGGACCGACAAGGGCGGGGCAGTTCCGCCTCCGGCAAAGACATTTGTGAACCACGGCAACAGGCCCCTCCCCCAGAAGATCAGCACGAACAGCCAGCAAGCCAAGACCAAGTTTACGATCAAGGAGAACAGGAGAACTCCAGCGCTAGGGGAATACTGCACATAGAATTCACGGCTTTTTTTTTACCATGATTCATTAGTTTTTCAAAGTTAATTTTTTAACTGTTTTTTTTTAATTTCTCTTTTTCCCTTTTTGAACCAACATCTTATCAATCCCTTTTTTTAAAGAAACATTTTTTATTTTTCATTTTTAGAGTCATATTTTATCCCTTCATAGTAGTTACCCTTATTTTTGGCATATATATATAAGTTGTTCTCTCTTTAAAATTTTGAGATACAGTTTCTTCTAACAGATCAAAATATACCCTGAATCACTAGTGTATGGCTTTGTTCTAGTCTCCTGTGTGATCACATTCTCTCCCTTTTTATCAATTCCTTTTATAAAATCTTTTATAATTTTCATCTTTACAGTCATCTTCCATCCCTTCATTGTATCAACCCTTATTTTGTACATATATAAGTCTTTCTTCCTTTAAAATTTTAGGAGGCACTTTTTTCTAACAGACCAAATATTTACGCCCAAAATCTAGTCTGTGACACTGATCTATGCACTAGCCTGATCACATTTGATCATTATCAGAGTTTTTTGTATTGTTCTGTTTTTGTTTTTAATCTTTTTGTTTTTGTTTTTGTTTTTTTTTCTTTCTTTTCTCTTTCTTTTTTCTTTCTTTCCCTTTCTTTTCCCCTGGTTTCAGGTCTTTTCTGATTTGTATAGAGTATATTTGCTGGGGACATTGTTAACCTGTTGGCCTTTTGTTCTCTCATTCATCTATTCTCCTCTGGACAAAATGACAAGATGAAAAAAATCACCTGAGCAAAAAGAACAAGAGATAGTACCGTCAGCCAGGGACCTACTCAATACAGACATTAGTACAATGTTGGACCTAGAGTTCAGAATCATGACTTTAAAGATACTAGCTGGGCTTGAAAAAAGTGTAGAAGTTATTAGAGAAACCCTTTCTGGAGAAATAAAAGAACTAAAATCTAACCAAGTCGAAATCAAAAAGGCTATTAATGAGGTGCAATCAAAATTGGGGGCACTAACTGCTAGGATAAATGAGGCAGAAGAGAGAATCAGCGATACAGAAGACCAAATGATGGAAAATAAAGAGGCTGAGAAAAAGAGAGAGAAACAACTACAGGATCACGAGGGCAGAATTCGAGAGATAAGCGATACGATAAGACAAAACAACATTAGAATAATCGGGATCCCAGAAGAAGAAGAAAGAGAGAGAGAGGCAGAAGGTATATTGGAGCAAATAATAGCAGAGAACTTCCCTAATGTGAGGAAGGAAACAGGCATCAAAATCCAGGAGGCACAGAGAACCCCTCTCAAAATCAATAAAAATAGGTCAACACCCCAACATCTAATAGTAAAACTTACGAGTCTCAGAGACAAAGAGAAAATCCTGAAAGCAGCTCGGGAGAAGAGATATGTAACCTACAATGGCAGAAACATTAAATTGGCAACAGACCTATCCACAGAGACCTGGCAGGCCAGAAAAGACTGACATGATATCTTCAGAGCACTAAACGAGAAAAATATGCAGCCAAGAATACTATATCCAGCTAGACTCTCATTGAAAATTGAAGGAGAGATAAAAAGCTTCCAGGACAAACAAAAACTAAAGGAATTTGCAAACACGAAACCAGCCCTCCAAGATATACTGAAAGGGATCCTCTAAGCAAAAAGAGAGCCTAAAAGCAGCACAGATCAGAAAGGAACAGAGACAATATACAGTCACAGTCACCTTACAGGCAATACAATGGCACTAAATTCATATCTTTCAATAGTTACCCTGAATGTAAATGGGCTAAATGACCCAATCAAAAGACACAGGCTATCAGATTGGATTAAAAAACAAGAACCATCAATATGCTATCTGCAAGAGACTCATTTTAGACCCAAAGACACCCCCAGATTGAAAGTGAGGGGGTGGAAAACCATTTACCATGCTAATAGACACCAAAAGAAAGCAGGGGTGGCAATCCTTATATCAGACAAGTTAGATTTTAAACCAAAGACTGTAATAAGAGATGAGGAAGGACACTGTATCCTACTTAAAGGTTCTATCCAACAAGAAGATCTAACAATTGTAAATATCTATGCCCCAAACATGGGAGCAGCCAATTATATAGGGCATTTAATAACAAAAGCAAAGAAACACATTGACAGCAATACAATAATAGTGGGGGACTTTAACACCCCCCTGACTGAAACGGACAGATCATCTAAGCAAAAGATCAACAAGGAAATAAGACTTTAAATGACACACTGGACCAAATGGACTTCACAGACATATTCAGAACATTCCATCCCAAAGCAACGGGAATACACATTCTTCTCTAGTGCCCATGGAACATTCTCCAGAATTGATCACATCCTAGGCCACAAATCAGGTCTCAACTGGTACCAAAAGATTGGGATCATTCCCTGCATATTTTCAGACCACGATGCCTTGAAACTAGAACTCAATCACAAGAGGAAAGTTGGAAAGAACTCAAATACATGGAGGCTAAAGAGCATCCTAGTAAAGAATGAATGGGTCAACCAGGAAATTAAAGAACAATTAAAAAATTTAGGCAAACGAATGAAAATGAAAACACAATTATTCAAAATCTTTGGGATGCAGCAAAGGCAGTCCTAAGAGGAAAGTTTGTAGCAATACAAGCCTTTCTCAAGAAACAAGAAAGGTCTCAAATACACAACCTAACCCTACACCTAAAGGAGCTGGAGAGTGAACAGCAAATAAAGCCTAATCCCAGCAGGAGAAGAGAAATAATAAAGATCAGAGCAGAAATCAATGAAATAGAAACCAAAAGAACAGTAGAACAGATCAACAAAACGAGGAGCTGGTTCTTTGAAAGAATTAACAAGATTGATAAACCCCTGGCCAGACTTATCAAAAAGAAAAGAGAAATGACCCAAATCAACACAATCATGAATGAAAGAGGCGAGATCACAACCAACACCAAAGAAATACAAACAATTATAAGAACGTATTATGAGCAACTCTATGCCAGCAAATTAGATAACCTGGAAGAAATGGGTGCATTCCTAGAGATGTATCAACTACCAAAACTGAACCAGGAAGAAATAGAAAACCTGAACAGACCTATAATCACTAAGGAAATTGAAGCAGTCATCAAAAATCTCCCAATAAACAAAAGCCCAGGGCCAGATGGCTTCCCAGGGGAATTCTACCAAACATTTAAAGAAGAATTAATACCTGTTCTCCTGAAACTGTTCCAAAAAATAGAAATGGAAGGAAAACTTCCAAACTCATTTTATGAGGCCACCATTACCTTGATCCCAAAACCAGACAAAGACCCCATCAAAAAGCAGAACTACAGACCAATATCCTTGATGAACATGGATGCAAAAATTCTCACCAAAATACTAGCCAATAGGATCCAACAGTATATTAAAAGGATTATTCACCATGACCAAGTGAGATTTATCCCTGGGCCGCAAGGTTGGTTCAACATCCGCAAATCAACCAACGTGATACAATACATTAACAAAAGAAAGAACAAGAATCATATGATCCTCTCAATAGATGCAGAAAAAGCATTTGACAAAGTACAGCATCCTTTCTTGATCAAAACTCTTCAGAGTGTAGGGATAGAGGGTACATACCTCAATATCATAAAAGCCATCTATGAGAAACCTACAGCGAATATCATTCTCAATGGGGAAAAGCTGAGAGCTTTTCCCCTAAGGTCAAGAACGCGGCAGAGATGTCCACTCTCACCATTGCTATTCAACATAGTATTAGAAGTCCTAGCCACAGCAATCAGACAACAAAAAGAAATCAAAGGCATCCAAATTGGCAAAGAGGAAGTCAAACTCTCACTCTTTGCAGATGATATGATACTGTATGTGGAAAACCCAAAAGACTCCACCCAAAACTGCTAGAACTCATACAGGAATTCAGTCAAGTGGCAGGATATAAAATCAATGCACAGAAATCAGTGGCGTTCCTATACACCAACAACAAGACAGAAGAGAGACAAATCAAGGAGTCGATCCCATTTACAATTGCACCCAAAACCATAAGATACCTAGGAATAAATTTAACCACAGAGGCAAAGGATCTGTACTCAGAAAACTATAAAATACTCATGAAAGAAATTGAAGAAGACACAAAGAAATGGAAAAACGTTCCATGTTCATGGATTGGAAGAACAAACATTGTGAAGATGTCAATGCTACCTAGAGCAATCTACACATTCAGTGCAATCCCCATCAAAATACCATCCACTTTTTTCAAAGAAATGGAAGAAATAATCCTAAAATTTGTATGGAACCAGAAGAGACCCCGAATAGCCAAAGGAATGTTGAAAAAGAAAAGCAAAGCCGGCGGCATCACAATTCCAGACTTCCAGCTCTATTACAAAGGTGTCATCATCAAGACAGTATGGTACTGGCACAAAAACCGACACATAGATCAATGGAACAAAATCGAGAGCCCAGAAATGGACCCTCCACTCTATGGTCAACTCATCTTTGACAAAGCAGGAAAGAATGTCCAATGGAAAAAAGACAGTCTCTTCAACAAATGGTGTTGGGAAAATTGGACAGCCACATGCAAAAGAATGAAACTGGACCATTTCCTTACACCACACACAAAAATAGACTCCAAATGGTTGAAAGACCTAAACGTGAGTCAGGAGTCCATGAAAATCCTAAAGGAGAACACAGGCAGCAACCTCTTCGACCTCAGCCACAGCAACTTCTTCCTAGAAACATCGCCAAAGGCAAGGGAAGCAAGGGCAAAAATGAACTATTGGGATTTCATCAAGATAAAAAGCTTTTGCACAGCAAAAGAAACAGTCCTCAAAACCAAAAGACAACCGACAGAATGGGATAAAATATTTGCAAATGACATATCAGATAAAGGGCTAGTATCCAAAATCTATAAAGAACTTATCAAACTCAACACCCAAAGAACATATAATCCAATCCAGAAATGGGCAGAAGACATGAACAGACATTTCTGCAAAGAAGACATCCATATGGCCAACAGACACATGAAAAAGTGCTCAACATCGCTTGGCATCAGGGAAACCCAAATCAAAACCTCCATGAGATACCCCCTCACAGCAGTCAGAATGGCCAAAATTAGCAAGTCAGGAAACAGATGCTGGCGGGGATGTGGAGAAAGGGGAACCCTCCTACACTGTTGGTGGGAATGCAAGCTGGTGCAGCCACTCTGGAAAACAGTATGGAGGTTCCTCAAACAGTTGAAAATAGAGCTACCATACAATCCAGCAATTGCACTACTGCGTATTTACCACAAAGATACAAATGTAGGGATCCGAAGGGGTATGTGCACCCCAATGTTTATAGCAGCAATGTCCACAATAGCCAAACTGTGGAAAGAGCCAAGATGTCCATCGACAGATGAATGGATAAAGAAGATGTGGTATATATACAGAATGGAAAATATTCCAATATGCAGCCATCCAAAGGAATGAGATCTTGCCATTTGCAGCGACGTGGAAGGAACTGGAGGGTGTTATGCTGAGTGAGATAAGTCAATCAGAGAAAGACATGTATCATATGACCTCACTGATATGAGGAATTCTTAATCTCAGGAAACAAACTGAGTGTTGCTGTGTGGTGGGGGGTGGGAGGGATGGGGTGGCTGGGTGATGGACATTGGGGAGGGTGTGTGCTATGGTGAGTGCTGTGAATTGTGCAAGACTGTTGAATCACAGATCTGTACTTCTGAAACAAATAATGCAAGATATGTTAAGAAAAAAGGAAAAGAAGAAGATAGGAGGGGAAGTATGAAGGGGAGTAAGTCAGAGGGGGAGACGAACCATGAGAGAGGATGGACTCCAAAAAACAAACTGAGGGTTCTAGAGGGGAGGGGGGTGGGGGGATGGTTTAGCCTGGTGATGGGTATTAAAGAGGGCACATTCTCCGTGGAGCACTGGGTGTTATGCACAAACAATGAATCATGGCACACTACATCAAGAACGAATGATGTAATGTATGGTGATTAACATAACAATAAAAACATTAAAAAATTTAGTCAATTTATCAAGTTTTCCTTTTATGGATCATGCTTTTGTTATCAAATCTAAGAACTCTTTGCCAGGTTTTAGATCCTGAAGCTTTTCTATGATCTTTAATAGTTTTATATTTTACGTTTAAGTCTGTGATCCAGTTTGAGCTAAATTTTACCCAGTTATTCCAGTACTATTTTTCAAAAAGGTTATCATTCCTCCATTGAATTGCTTTTGCACCTTTATCAGAATATATTGAGTATATTTGTGTGGGTTGATTTCTGGATTCTCTATTATGTTCCACTAATCTATGTGTTTATCCTTTTGCAAACTTGTTTATAGAGGTATTCTTTGATACCTTTCAATAGCATTGAGTAATTTTCAGTATACAAGTCCTGTATATGCTTTATTAGATTTATACCTAGATCTTTTCCCTCTTTCTTTCTTTTGAACAGTTGTAAATAATATTGTATTTTTAATTTTGGTGTCCCCATGTCCATTGCTTGTATATAGAAATATAATTGAATTTTGTATGTTTATTTTGAATCCTGAGACCTTGCTGAATTCACTTAAGAATTCTAGCAGTTTTTTCGTTTTGGTAGACTTCTTGGGATTTTCTATGACAATCATGTCATCTGATAAAAGAGATAGTTTTAGTTCTTCTTTTCTGATCTATATCCCTTTTATTTCCTTTTCTTGCTCTATTGCACTGGCTAAAATGTCCATTATTATGGTGAATGGTGTGGTGAGAAGGAAGGATCTTGCCTTGTTCCTGATCTTAGGGGCAAGCATTCAGTCATTTATCATGAAGTATAAGTTGTGGTTTTTTGCAGAGGTTTGTGATCAAGTTGAGGAACTTCCTCCCTATTGCTATTTTTTGGATTGTTTTTTATCATAAGTGTTAAACTTTGGAAAATACTTTTTCACATCAATTAATAGGATCATATGATTTTTATTTTTTGTTAATATGGTGGAGTACATTGATTTTTTGAGTAATGAAGCAGGCTTACATCACTGAAATAAAACCATTTGGTCATACTTTGTGGTTCTTTTCATATATTGCTGAGTACTATTTGCTAATATTTTGTTAGGGATTTTTGCATTTGTATTGCTGATGAATATTTTCTATTTGTAGTTTCCTTTTTTTTGTACTCTGCCTAGTTTTAGTGTCAGAGTAACACTAGCTTCATAAAATGAATTAGGAAATGTCCCCTCCTTTTCTGTTTTCTGAAACAGATTGTGTAGAATGTTTATTTATTTTTTAAGGTTTGATACAATTCTCCAGGGATACCATTTGTGCTTGGAGATTTTTCTTATTTTTAAAAAATTACTAAGTACATTTCTTTAACAGTTATAGAGCTGTTGGACCCCCAGCATTCTACAGATATAAAACATGATGATAACACTATTCAGCTGCAAATGAGTCTACCTTTCATGAGAAGGAAAGGACAACTCCAAGGTAGAGCTGTGAGCTCAGAGAATGGAGCCCTTAGCCAGAAAGGCCTTGAAACCTAATGAAATTTCCCCGGCTGGATTTCAAAATTGGTTGGGACTGGTAACTCCTTCCTTCTTTCCATTTTTCTTTTTGAGTGGGAATGTCAATAATTTGCTATCTTATGCCTGTCCTTTTCAGGGAGAGGCACTTTCCCCAGGCTGGATCATAATAAAAGTCTTCCCATAGCTGTTTAAATGACTTAGATGAAAGCATTTGGAAATTTGAGCTGATGAGAATTTGGACTTTGAGTTTATGCTGTAATGAATTGAGACTTTTGAGGACCTCAGGATGTGGTGAATACATTTTGCACGTGGGATGGGCATGAATCTTTGGGAGTCAGAGGGCAGACTTCAGTAGGGCACAACAGTGGCCCCTCAAAGAAGTCCACATCCTAATCCCCAGATCTTGTGAATATATTACCTTACATGGAAAAAGGGACCTTACAGATTTGATTAAAGACCTTGAGATGGGGAGATTATCCTGGATTCCTTCGGTGGGCCCAATATAACCACCAGGATCCTTGTAAGTGAGAAAAAGAACAGGAGATTCAGTGCCAGAGTGATGCAGTATGAGAAGGACCAGCACAGACATTCCTGACTTTGAAGATGAGGGATGGGCGACAAGCCAACATATGAGGGCAGCCTCAAGAAGCTGGAAAAGGCAAGGACACACATTCCCCACTGGAGCCTCCATAAAATGACATAGCCATGACACTCCTTGATTTTGGCCCAGTGAGACCTGTTCCGGACTTCCAACCCCCAGAACTATAAGATAATAAATTTGTTTTAAGGTACCAACTTTGTGATAATTTGCCACAGTGGCAGTAAGAAATGAATGCAAGTCCATACACTGAGCTTTTAATTTTGAGGATTGTAGTTTTCAGTTCTAAAATGCCCATTTGGTTCTTTTTTATATCTTCCATTTCTTTGCTGAGGCTTTCTATTTTTTTAATTTGTTTCAAGCATGCTCACAGTTGCTTGTTGAAACATTTTTTTATGGGCAGCTTTAAAATCTTTGTCGAGTAAGTCTTACATCTCTGCCAGCTCTGTGTTGGCATCTGTTGAAGGTCTTTTTTCATACCCTTTGAGATCCTCCTGGTTTGGGGGATGATGAGTGACCTTTGATTGGAACGAGGACATTTTTGTATTGAGTTAGGAGGCTCTGGATTTTATTTACACCTACTCTTTTATCTGACCTCTGCTGATACCATTCTGGCAGGGGAAGTGGGGCTCCCACCTTATTGCTTTCAGGCAAAGGTAGAAGGCCAGGTTCATCCAGATTCACCACTTGGCCTCCTTTGACACTCAAGTGGTGGGGGTAGGGAAGCTCCTTGTTGCTCTGGGTGGGTGGGGGGGGAATGACACTCAAGTGGTGGAGAGAGGGAGGCATCCCTTTGAGGAATGCTAGTTATGCCTCATTACTGCTTGATAAGCTCCCCATAAGGGGGGAGGTTAGGGCTGCCTACCAGTCATAGTGGATGAAAATCCGGGCTCTATACTTGACCATCTCTGACACCACCCCAGTGGGGTGGTTGGGACACCTCATTGTAGCCTCACAACAGTGGAAATCAAGGCGGTGGGGCCACAGATCTTTTTCTGGGTGTCTGGCTGGAGTAGAGCCGTTATTGTCTAAATATTTTCTGTCTTGCTGGGCTGCCCTTTTTCTATCATTCTGTCATTCAGGCTTCACAAAGCAGGCTTTTCTTGGGGCTTTTGTTATCTGCACCTGTTATGAACACCAGCATTTCTAGATTGCAGGCTTCTTTAATTCCAAGCCTGGGATACATGAGCCAAAAAGAAAATTCATGGAACTCACTATTGTTTCTCAGGTCCTGAGACTCCTGTCTAATCTGGCCTCTTTACTTTTTAGAGCCTTCTTTTTGTTTTATATACAATGTTCAAGGTTCTAATTGTACTTAGTGTGAAGAATAGAACAAAGTAAGTCTACTCCAGCTTTCTGGAAGTGAAAATCTCTCCTAATTTTTTTTAAAGATTTTATGTATTTATTTGACAGAGAGAGACACAACGAGAGAGGGAACACAAACAGGGGGAATGGGAGAGGGAGAAGCAGGCTTCCCGCCAAGGAGGGAGCCCAATGCGGGGCTCGATCCCAGGACCCTGGGATCATGACCTGAGCCGAAGGCAGACGCTTAATGACTGAGTCACCCAGGCGCCCCTCTCCTAATTTTTTAATGTTGGTACCTAGTTAAAAATAAAAGTAACACATTTTGGGAAGGGATGTTAAATAAAAACAATGTATTTGGCCCAGAGCTGTCCGTTTGTGGATTTCTACCTTAAAGGAAAGAAACTGAAGGACTAGAAATGTTAACTTGTGTGTGTGTGTGGATACCCATGGTGGTGAGGTGTGGTGGGCAAAGGGAGGGATGAGAGAAAGAGAACTTTGGAGCTTGGGGTTCATGGAGGCAGGAAAGGCAGAGAAATCAGGCAGCTCTAAAACACAAACCATGGCAGGTCTCTGAAGGGAGAGCCCCTGGCTTCAGAGAGGACCTCCCAGCTTGAAAGTCCCTGTATTCAAGTTTGCTAGAGGTGCCGCTTTGGAATTTTTTCTTTAGTTACCAACTTAAAAGAATGTTTTTTGGATTATAAAATTAATACCGTTTCATGTCGAAAAACCAGAAAACTCAGACAAGGAGAAAGAAGGACTAAATCCCCTCGCCCAACCCTTTATTCAGAAACAACTCTTAATATTTCAGTGTGTTTCCATCCAGTCTTTTGATCTATCCATCCATCTATATCAATAAAATTGTGGCTATTCTTTTTGTATATTTATAACTATTTCCCTCTTTTCCCTTGTCACTGAATAATTTGGAAACCAAGCTTTTGACAACTCTATTGTGTTCAGTTATTTAAAATTTGCAACATTTCTCCCGTTGTTGAATGTTTTATTGTTTATGATTTCTCACTATTAGAAATAGTACTTTGATGAGAAAGCTTGGCCACATGTCCTATTAATTCCTAAGAGTGGCAAAACCTGAGCAAAGGGTATTTAAGACTTTTGTATCATCAACTTGTTCTCCTGAAAGACTACCAATTTCTATTTCCACTTCCAGGATTAGAAAATTCTTGCCTCACTGAAGTCTTATAGGCAGTGAGTATTAGCATTTCAAAAATCTTTGCAAATTTAAAGGCAAAAAGGTCTCTTATTGCCATCTAATTTGCATTTATTTTATTCCTAATAAGTTTTAAACATCTCTTTTTTGCCTTTTAAAAATTTTCTGATAATGGCTTTTTGTTATTTGCCATTTTTCTTTTTCTATTGTACTTTTCTTTTAAATGGCTTGTCTGTTACATGTTACATGTATTACAAGGATATTTTTCTAGTGCATCATTGCCTTTTAATTTGTATATGATGATAATTGCCATAAAGCAGTTTTACAATTTCAAGTTTGTTATTCTTTTATTTTGCTCCCTACCAAGGCTTTGTGCTTAGAAAGTTCTTCTCCACTGGTTCTGTTTATCTATTGCTGCATAACTAAGGAGCCCAAAATTTAATGGCTTAAATTAAAGCCTTCCATTTCATAATTTTTGTAGGTTAGGAATCGGGCCGGCTCAGCTGGTGATTTTTCTGTTCCACCTGATGTTGACAGAAGTCATTCAGTGTTCATCTGCTGGCTGATTAAGAGAATTCAGGATGGCATCACCCACATTTTGGGAGCCTTGTGGGATGGCTGGAAGGCTGGGCTGAGCAGGGACTGTCACCTGAAGGCTTACTTGTGGCTTGCCCTACATGCATCTGTGGGGTACATGCAGCTCAGGGACTCTAAAAGTGAGTGTTCCAGCAAACAAAGTAGAAGCAATAAAACCTCTTTTGACATAGTCTTGGATGTCAACTGCTCTAGCAAAGTAGTTTCAAGTGGGCTTCGTGGGAGAGGTATTGTATTATCTGTGGCCACATTTTAATATTGCCGCTCTACCCCGATAAGTTAAAAGCAACTTACCTTTTCTTCTAGCTTGTTTATGTTTCTGCTGTTGCCTCTCCTTTTTCTTTCTTTTTATAAACATAAAATCCTTAATCCCCCTAGAAAATGTTTTTATACAAAATTTACAATGAGGTTCGAATTTGAATATTTCTCAGGGTGTGTGGGTGGCTCAATAGGTTGGGTGTCTGACTCTTGGTTTCAGCTCGGCTCATGGTCTCAGGGGCGTAGGGGCGTGGGGTCGAGCCCCAAGTTGGGCTCCACCCTCAGTGGGGAGTCGGCTTGGGGATTCTCTCCCTCTGCTCCTACCCTCGCTCGTACTCTCTCTCTAAAATAAATAAATCTTTACAAATTTTTTTAAAAAATATTTCTCCCTAATAGTAAATGATTTCACTATAACCTTTCTGGAATAAGCATCTCTTGACTGATAGCTAACTTTTATCGACACTAAGGCCTGTGTGAATATTTTGTTGGTGAAGGAAAAATACCCCTGACTTCTCTAGCACTCTTCTCCCTAAGATTAGAGTAGAACCTCCTCATTAAGACCATCTGTTCAGTCTGAAAAGCTCCAACCACACCACTGATGCTGGGCTGGCTAGCAAGCATCTTTCTGAAAAGTCTCTCTTAGCTGGAAGAGCTCTGTGACTCTGGGTTGTTGACCTAACTCAGAGGAGCTCCCTCTTTTCAACCTACTTCTCACAGGGGGAGGCCTTCCCACTGCAGCAGAGCTGTGTGCCTTGGGCTGCTGCCCTGGGTGTGTCTGAGGTGGTTTTGTTGTTGTAAGTCCAAGTGTAATAGTTCCCGGGGAAGATCTCTTCTGAGATGAAGTAATTTGACTGCTTCTAGGGGGAGAAGCATTAGCTCACTTTTATTAATGAACCTAGCTCAGCTAACCAAGAGAGGGGAACTCCAGGACTATGGGTTTGTTTGTCTACTACCCCACCCCCATCTCTAGGTCTTGTCTAGGGCTGGCTCCACCCAACATGCTTCCACCCTGGAGAGACCTCTGACCTGGCCCCCAGCTTCCTTACCGACATCTCTACCACATAGAAATGCAGGGCTAGGGCGCCTGGGTGGCTTAGTTGGTGAAGCGTCTGCCTTTGGCTCAGGTCATGATCCTGGGGTCCTGGGATCGAGCCCCGAATCTGGGCTCCTGGCTCAGTGGGGAGCCTGTTTCTCCCTCTGCCCCTCCCCTCTGCTCATGCTCTCTCTCCCTCCTTCACTCTCTCTCTCTCAAAATAAATAAATAAAAATCTTAAAAAAAAAATAAATGCAGGGCTAAGCCTTGTGTTACAGTTCTCACAATGCTGTGAGAGCTTACGCTTCTGCTGGGCTCTCCATTTTCTTAATAGCTACCCACATTATTGCTGCCGTAGTGGTTGTTGTTCCCGTCCTTACACATCTGATATTCTGCTAGTTTTACTACCGTGTCTTGTTCTAATTCCACCTGACCAGTTTGGTGAGGTAGCTACTATTACTCCCATTCTGGAGATAAGTGGATGGTGACCAAGATATATTAATGAATTCAAGCCATGTAGTAAGTGGTGGAACAGGAATTTTGACCTCAGTAGTCTGCTTAGTTTTTAGACACTGTAGGATACTTTCTCTCCTCTCTCATCTTAATCTCAGTTCCTAACTGTGGGTTGGTATTTCCACGTCTCTTCCCTGAAAAAAAAAAAAAAAAGCCACACACAGCTGATACCATGGACCACAGGTGAAGGACACTTGCCTGGGGACATATAATCCTGTCTGGCAGGAACGTCTGAAACTCAGTCCTCCTGAAATTTTACTTGCCTCGTCACTCTGCTGCTAGCCAACTCATTCTCTCAGACAAGGCACAGCAGTGATGATCACCCTCTAGTTAACTGGCCACCCCGCTTTCTCAGGGGAGTTTTCTGTGTCACTTAAATTTTGCAGCTCCATGGCTCAGTTCTTTTTCAAACTCTTCCAGAGGAAACTTGCTTCTGTGGCCTAAGCCTAAAACACACCGAGCCCTCTGTGGAGAGAAGCAGAGTCAGAGAAGGAAGAGATTTCATAAATGGATAGTACATGTTGTTCACTGCTGAGGAATCTGAGCGTTGGTTGGCATTTGTCATGGGTGGACGGTCCAGCAGCTGGGGGAGGACACAATGGGGGGGACTTCCCAGGGAGGGAGGAGGTAGAGAACCCAGAGAAGGCGCCCGGAGGCCGTGCCCTTTGCTTCATTTTAGCTCTTCTGACAATACCAAGCTGGAAACCCGGGCTGTCAGCACCGGGGTCCTGCCAGATTCCAGGGAAAGTGAACAGGAGAGGGACTGGCCAACTTGAAATTAAGTGAATGAATAACGAGTGATCCAGGAAACAGCAACTCAATCATCAAATTTTATGCTTAATACAAATATTAGGGAGGAAGACCTAAGCATGTCTTCAGGATCACATAATTGCTTAACCTATTTCTTTTTGAAAAAGCACTATTTTTTTCAATAAGGATTAAAAGACTTCAAGATTTTTTCAAAAGAACCTTTATAAAACACCCAGCAGGGTCTCCAGTAAAGTTGTGAATTGTATTTCTTGCTCATGAAAAGACTATTATATTCTCCAGAGAGAGGCATTGGTCAGTTTTGTAACAGAGAGTGAAATTGGGGCCACATATCACCATTTCAGTCTTGACATTTATCTGGAATCAGGATGTGTGTACATACCATGAAATCAGGTGACTCAGCCCTACAAGAAGGTTTTTTTTTTCTCGCACTGGTGAGCCTACTTTAATATTTTGCATACTAGAAGATTTTGGTGGAGCCTTGCTATTGCTTCAGCCCACATGGATAAAGATGGTTCTGAGTTAATGCTTTTGAAAGGCTTTTTCTCTTTAATCAGATTGTAGCTCCGAGTAAGCAAGATCCTTGTCTTAAAATAGTTTGGTTTCCCCAAGAATAAAACTAATACAATTTTATTCATTCTCTCCATAGAGGTCAACAATGGGGCAATCTTTTCTGTTGCAGACACTGTTGGCTACCTATCAGGGAGTTATCTCCCTCTTTCTATCGGAATCCTAATTTTGGTTGCCCTTCTCTGAGGGGTTGTGTCCTTTATAGGAACTTGGATTCTACTCAGCCTCAGAAGGTGAATCTTCATTGGTCTAGGTCAATTGTGGTGGCCTTGCCTTGCCTAGGGATTGTTGAAACATGGGTAGATTGTACAAATTCTGGCCAATGAGACATAGGGCACATCTGATGGAGGGACACAAGATGGGGGTATTCTCTTCTTCTCTTTCTGAAGATTATTTACAGCACATGAGGCCTGACCTACAGCAGATCTTGGGACTGTGGGAGAAAGCTGCAGAATAACTAAGCTAGATCCATGATGTTTCTATGTCAATGAATTAACCCACTCTGAAGCTGTCCTACCTCCAATCTTTACATGATGCAAAATAATAAACATCCTTATTGTTTAGGTCCCTGGTAGTTAGATCTTCTCTCCTTTGCTGTCCAGAGCATCTTACATAGCCTTTGTTTGGAAAGGTGAAGTTGATGTTGGTTGGGTAAGTCAAAACAAAAGCTCCTTCTTCTCTAGCATATGATGGGGAGGGAAGGAGCCTTGTTTGACTGGTAGTTCTGACAGGTCTGTCTCTGAAGGAATCCTCTCTGCTAATACTCTTCAAAGACCTGGGACTGGGGGGAAAGCTATTTCCTGAGGCTGACTTGCTTCAAAAAGAGTATACGTTCAAGGAGAGGCAAGGAAGGGTTTTCTCACATCTAACAGGAGGCGCAAATCTTTGGTGATAACTTTCTTCTGCACACTAAGAAGAGATTCCTGTGAAGTGTTAATTGTTTGTGGCTCTTTTTGCACAAACATGATTTAAAAGTGTGACTCTCATCTTGCCAAGTCAAAACTGAGGTGAGGATCTAGCCAAGGATGGAGAGTATGTGGTAGTGGGGATAGAATGGGGCAGGAGCTCTGTATGTAGGCGCAGGGGCATGCTAATAAACATATATTAAACACTAGGGAGGAATGGGAGCCTCCTATGTTGGAGTATCAAATGTGAAGAAATTCACCATTGAATTGACATTCATTGAGCACACGTCAGGCACTGTGTGAGATGCTGGAGAGAGAAGGAAACATGGCCTCTGCCCACAAGGAACATACAGTCTGGTATACAGTCCAGCCTTTAGGTAAGCACCTTGAGTCCCGTCCTGCCTGTCAGCCCCAGGCTTAAGCTCTGATGTTTTGATATCTCCTCCCACTTCTAAATTCTGGCATCATTGCCTGCCAGGTGCTCCTACACATATCCCATCCGATTTCCTTGTTATCAGGATTAAGAAATGTAGTAGTTTAAGTCTGTGAAGAGTTTTCAAGCACCTAATGTGAGCCAGATAGTGTGGGCCATCCGAAGGCAAATGAGATGTCCTACACTTGCAAGAAACAACAGCTTAGTTGGGGCTACATGATTTGCACACTGACAGTCAGAGCAAGTGACTAGGTGACAAGCAGCATTGGAATAGTGCAGACAATACGTGCTAGAGGAGTTCAATTCATCACATGTTTGTTGAATACTTCATTGTGTCAAGTACTGAATCGGGCCCCTGGGACACAGGAATGAATGAGCTCCATTCCCGCGGTTCCAGGAGCTAACTTGAAAATAATGATACAGCAATATTTGTCATATCAAGTAACACCTATTGAGCACCAATTATGATTAAACATTTCTGTGTGCTCTTCATATAATAGCTCACTTATTAGTGACCTCTATGGGGTAGATACTAGTAGCCTCATTCTACTTATGAGGAGACGGAGCTGTCCAGAGGCTAACTTTCCCAAGATCACAGAGTTAGTGTGAGAGGTAAGAGATTAATGAAGAATCTATTTATCAATATTATCTGTAATAAATCTATTTATGGAAAAACTAGGCTCTTTAAGCAGAGGAGGTAGGTACAGTAGCAATTGGACTGCTAGCCAACTACAGGACAACAAGTAGGTTAAGTTGCCTGCACATTCCATCAGGATAACCATGAACCACAGAGCCCCGGTGATGTGGCAGCACAGAGTCATGCCTGACACTACTGAATGCAGAGCACTCAGGGGAAGAGAACTGCGGTGATCAGCCAGCTTTCTTCTGTCCACACGCACTGAGTGGAGCTGAGGTCTATTGAGGACATTTGGTTCCGGGACACCTGGAATTCGAATCCCACAGAAAATTACAATGGAAGCATGGGTAAATCTCCCTAATTATGTAATCTAAGTAAGGCCATACCAACAGCCAATGAACACCAGGAGGGCTACCTGGCATCTGACTCTGGGCTCAGCCTCCCAGGGACCTGCAGGTAGACTGAGGAATGTGGAGAAGGCAGTTTCTGGTCTGCATCATCCTCTCCTGAGGCACTCAGATCCCTTCTGCTAGATCCTAGGTCATCTTTTAAAAATGACACAACCTTGTATCAGTCTTGGAGTTGCCATGATTTTGTGATTTAAAATAAGAAATATATATTTGTTCTTTGTCCCCTTTTCTGGCACAGAGCTCTTAAAACCCTTGGAATTTCCTAAGTGGTAAGAGTGATTAAGGCGGAAAGAGACTTTTGTTGTTCACAACAACCCCTTTCAACCACAGCTGAGTTTATTAATGAGGTGAGTTTTAGAAAGCACCTAGATAACCACACTGTGGAGGCTGGTTTTCAGGAGAACCAACCACGTGATTAGAGGGTCGAAACTTTCAGCTCCCTCTCCTCCTGTGCAGAGAGGAAAGTGGCTGGTGGTTGAATCAACCCCTGATGATCAATGATTTAATCAATCTTGCCTATGTAATGAAGCCTCCATAAAAATCCCTAAGTATAGGATTCAGAGAGCTTCCAGGTTGGTGAAGAAGAATGCATCCATATGCCAGGAGGGTGGCTATGCCACCCTCCTGAGGACAGAAGCTCCTGTGGGAAGGCACCCCGCCCCCCCCCCCGGATCTTACCCTATGTATCTCTTCATATGGTTGTTCATTTGTATCTTGCAGTACCCTTTGTAATAAACCATAGTAAACTGTGTTTTGTTGTTGTTGTTGTTTTAACTCTGCCAGCCATTCTAGCAAATTATCAAGTCTAGGGTTGAAGGTCATAGGAATCTCTGATTTATATTTGGCCAATCAGAGTACGTGTGATGACCTGGGACCTGTGACTGGCATCTGAAATGGGAGCAGTCCTGTGGGACTGAGCCCTTTGCCTATGGGATCTGATGCCATCTCTAGTAGTAAATAGTGTCAGAATTGACTTAAATTGTAGGACACCCGGCTGCTGTTGGAGAATTGTTTGGTGTGGTGAAAAAGTCCCATACATTTGGAGTACAGAAGTGAGTAGAGAAGAAGGAAATGGTTTTCCCTTTCAGAAGCATATGACCTACATTTGATAAGGGTTACAATCTGTCACATTCTAAGACACGGGCAGTTCTAAAATGAGGACTTTCTTTACATTGTAAGGACATATTTCTGCCCCAGGAGTGGGGCTCTTGAATTCACCATAACTCCCTACCTGATTCTGTACATTTTCCTTCATTTGCGATACATTTCATTTGCAGTACATTTCATACCTTATTCATACATTTCATACCTCCCAATCTGGTTCTGTACATTTTTCTTCATTTGTGGTACATTTCATGCCTGACGGGAACCAATGAACTCCGTCCCCCCACCAGCCCATCTGTACCCTAGAAGTTTTAGAGTCCTCTGATTAGAAGAAAGTGCTTCTTAGCCTCCAGGAGGGATCTGAGATGGGAAAAATAGGAAGGAGAGCCAGAGAGCAAGGGACAAACTTCTCTTAAAGCATTTATTCATTCATTCGTTCAACACGTGTTTATGAAAGCCCTAGTCAAGCCCTGTGCCCAACATTTGAGGCACGGTCAGAAACAAAATTAATGTGGCCTGTGTTCTCAAGGGTTGCCAGGCAACTGAGGGAGACCAAGAAGGCAACAAAATATTCATTTACAAATCCAAAGAAGTGCTCCAAGGATAGACATAAACGCAGAAGAGACAAAGGGTGAGGGGCAAACCTACTATATTCCCATGGTCAAGGAAATATTGCATTGAAAGCGAAACCTGGGGGTTGCAGAAATCAGTCCTGGAAAAACTTTCCAGGCAAGGAAGATATCTAAGAAGAGACCTGTGTGTTTAAGAAATTAAGATAAGCCCTGTGGTGTAATATGGAGGGGAAGGAGAGAATCAGGAAGTGAGATTGGAGAAGTGGGCAGGAGCGTGGGAAGGATTTTGGATTTTATTCCAAGTGCAGTGAGAAGTCACAGGAAGACAACATGTAATGACAACTCCTCCTCCTCGTCTCAGAAACTACGTACCATCACTTCCAGAGTGAAGGGAAGCATGTGTGAGTGGAAAGCAAGAAGGGAGGAGTACTTGGTCTCCTCTGAAACCTCTGAGCTTTTGAAAGAACAGCGCATGCTATAAATTATGCTGTGTCAAGTGTGGGAGTTACAATTTCAAGATTAGCACTATTAATATAATCAAATGGCCTTCAAAGGAGAACTTGGAGAAAGAATGTTTTAAAAGGAAGTTCTGATTGGAGTAATTGTGAAATCTTCAGATATGATTCATCTTCCACTGAACTGCATCTAGTGGTTCAGCCAGCCTGACACAGGGTCAAAATAAATACATATTTATTGAGCATTTACTCCATGCCCAGCGTTGTGAAAGATGCTTTGGGGGCTGTAAGAGAATATTAAGTGGTCCCTGTCCTCAAGGACTAAAACAATAGGATAGCAGGGATGGCAGAAAGAGCACATTCAAACCGTCAGCCACAGTGTGTATAACCTCCCTATTGGCTTTCCTATCACACAGAGTTCAAACTGACCAAAAGATGAGGACATGGAGGAATAGTTTGTGAATCGTTAGTGAGGCTTGACCAAGAAACAAGTGAGCAAGAATATGGAGATTCTCCTCACATGCTGTTATTCCTCCCTACGGGATTATCTCAGACCCCTTGGAATAGAGCAGCTGACTGGGATGGCCTTGCCCACCTTATGCTCTTACCATTGGCATTACACTTGTGCAAATATTGGGAACCCTGGCTGCCATGGTCATTTCCCAAACTTTCAGTTTTCTTATGGGGTGGAGGCCTTTCCCCAATGTCACACTGCCCCTTTTCGATACCAACCATGGAAGAGGAAGAAAGACAAGGTTGCACAAAGCTCATGGAGAGGAAACTTGGGTGCTCAGGCTCACATGTCTCTGGGGTTATGAACTGGCACATTAGAGTTCAGATTCCGGGCCTGAATCTGATTTGATAACATTCGATCTTATTCTATTCAAATGAGCAAGTTGGACCTAATGAACTCCAGCCCTCACTCCAACAGGTTGATCCCACTTCTCCTGGAAGCAAGGGGCCCTAACCCCTCCTGGTGGAGTACCATTTTGTCCAATAAAATAGAGCCCATCAGAAATATCCCAATCACCCTGTTAGAGGCCCCTGAGGCTTTGGCCTTACAGTTAGTTAAAAAAAAAAAAAATCCAGTGGTGTGTTCCAGGATATAGCTGTCTCACAAATTCTTTCTCAGTATCAGTGGGTAATGTTGGAATCTGGAAGTAGGATTGTTGGATGGGGAGAAGGCCCTGCTTTACTCACCTATGATTCAGCGCTTCATTCCAAAGTCATGTGCTGGGGTTGTTATGTGCCAGGGCATTGTCACAGACACAGGCCTTAAATTCTTCGGAGTTAGCATGGCCATTACCCAAGACAGGTTGATTGCCTCAAATGCTCTCTAAGTCATCACTGTCAAACTGCTTTGTTCTTCCTGGGGTTCAGGTCTCAGGTCAAAGTGTTGTGTTTCCAACCATTTACGTTGTGGCATGTTGAAAGCAGCATCCAGAAAAGGATGCATTTTTGGTTTACATTAGGGATCTTCCTTAATCGCATAGCAGACCTTTGTCTATCCCAACCAGTGTGACACCTATCCCTTAGACTTCCCACTCCAGTGCTGTCACAGTCAAAGGGCTCAGATCTTACTTCCAGATTCCTATTACCCATCATGCCAACCATTCCAGTGCTCATTCTAGTGAAAATCAGACCGAAGAGAAATATGTGTTAATGGAACAGTTGAGATTTTTCTGATGGGATCCATTTTATTGGACAAAATGGCATTCCACCAACAGCAGCTAGGGCCCCTTGCTTCTAAGAGAAGTGGGGTCAACTAGTTGTTTCCCCTCCCAGTCATGAAGTAGAAAACTCTGGATTTGGTTGTCAACAAGGAGTTGAAGTTGTGATCCAAGGTGCACAGGTATTGGGTTTTTTAAGACCATTACCTAGAATCTGGGTTTCTTCCTTACTAGTTGTGTGATATTAAACAAGCTAACCTCTTTGAATCAAAGTTTCCTTATCAATAAACCACATTTAGTGTTTATATACTAGGCTGTTAAAGAGAATCAAATGAAATAAAATACATGAAAAATCTGGGTAAGGGACAAAGTACTACACTGATGTGAATTGGTCCTATTAGACAGAATGCAAAGGTAGGTGACTGGTGTGACGCTTACCTTCCTCAACTCAATTATCATGGCTCCCTCTGTGTAGAATTACAGGATCTAAAGATCCATAATTTCTCATTTTAACCACTTGATGCTGTAGCATAGGGCCTAGGGCTTAAAACTTTCTAAGGGTCCATTAAAATATTTGAGATACATGAGACATGGGAAGCATATAAAGTCAAAACTACAATATCAAAAAAGGAAAATGTATTTTTTAAAATACTAATGAGTATTTAAGTAAATGGTAAAAAATGTTTCTTTCAGTTAGTCAACTGCAACACAAACTGTTACCAAGTTGTATATCAATTATTTTTTATTTTTTTAAAGATTTATTTATTTGAGAGAGAGAGAGCAAGGGGAGGCAGGGAGGGACAGAGGGAAAGGAAGAGAGAGTATCCTGAAGCAGACTCCCCGTTGGGCACAGAGTCTGACACGGGGCTCGATACCAGGACCCTGAGATCATGACCTGAGCAGAAACTGAGTTGGCCACTTAACTGACTGAGCCACCCAGGCACCCCAATATATCAATTATTTTTAATGTGTGATCAGGGAGCATCTTAACATGTTTGATATGATGAAGGGGAGAACCTCCAAAAGGAAGTTCTTGGAGCCTGTGAGTTATTCAGGCAGCCCTCCTATCTGTCTCAGTGGAGAATGGGAACCAGGAACAAAGGCCTTTTTTCTCTTTCTATAGTTGAAACCCACATTCATCTGTTATAGTCTAGCATCATATCTATTTTTAATTGAGTTGCTAAATGCTCTTTTCACTTCTTCCTCTAGTGTCCTGCAACTTACCCACATAAGCTACAGAAGATGAACTAGCTCCCGTTTTATTCAAGTCCAAGGTGAAGTAGGCTCACTTTCTATATGTTTTGAGAAATGTTGGTGCTTCAAGAAAGTCACTCCCAACCCACCCTTCCCATCACCCCCTCTTGTCCTTCTATTCTTGAGGTTTGTGGCATCCATGGGACTCTGGTTATTTGCAGGTATTTACTGAATTGTGAGACAGCTCTTTGGTCAGGTGGGCCTGAGCTGGAGCTAAGAGGCTTTGTGCAAACAGGCGGACAACATCCAGGGAGGCTGCCATTTTGCCTCGGCCACTCATGGTCTGACCTCAGTCAAGCCCCTTCTCTGTCTGCTCTTATGTTTGCTGCTCTGTGCAACAAAAGGTATAAGATCTAGGAGAGTTGGATGAGCACCAGCTTTCATGCGCCTTGCCTCTGCCTGCACTTCCAAACCCCTCTGAGGGACACGTGTGTGACATAGGCACTCAGGAGGTAGACACATCCATAACCTGCTCAGTGGAAAAGGTCAGGCTTCAGTGGACCTTGGCTTGTTCTTTTCTTCCAAGTTGACAAAACTTTTCAAGTTTGGAAAGCTCTCTGTCTGACGGACTTGCCTGATGAGGTGTTGCCTAAATTACATGATTAAAAACAGAACGTCATGAAACTCTTTCATCTTGGAAACAGAAAGCCACTTGACATTTATTTTTCCCCAATTAATCATCTCACTTTTCCCACAGGGCCCTCTAATGCTGGTGGATGAGGGAAGACTGAAGTGCTGAGTTCCTCGCTCTGCGGGTTGCCTCCCTGCTGACACCCATTAGCCACACTGCCTTGCCGACAGAACAGATGAGATCCGGGGATGGGTCCCCACACTCTCAGGGGGAGACAGGTCCCTACCTAGTCCCAGGAGGTGGGAGAGTCTATTCACAGTGGTTCCATTCCTTTTGCCTGTAATTCTGTGCTGCAGTTCTGTCCAATGTAATGTGAGGGGCCGTCTGCTAGAGTAGGGGAACCTACCGGGAAAGTTTTTCTCTTCTTTAAAAAGGATGCAAGGTAGGAGTAGGAGTGGTTTTTGGCCTCCCTGTGTCCTTGTGTGGGTATAAAATGCTTACAACATTAGCAGCCATCTGGATTGAACACAGGCCTACAAGTTAAGGATGGTAGAGAGACATCATGGAAAGAACGTGGTTCTTGATGACATTTTTAAGCTGCTCATTTAAGTAACCCTGGAACTTCTTTGCTTTGGAAACACTTACTGCGAGAGTGAATACTTTGTCCCTGTTGCCCAGGGCCCCTTCTGGCTGGGTTTGCTGTTCTAAAGGCCGGCTCTTGGCACCATCATATCCCTTCCTGCATCAAAGGCACCCTCAGAGGGCATGTCTCCCATCAGAACTTCTACAAGAGCCCCCAGAGCAGGGCCAAGGAGAGGGAAAGTAAGTCTCCTGTCAGACCACGGGGCAGAGCCTAAAGTTGCCAGCCAAATAGCTGAAATGTGTTTGATTTCCTCTGTCTTTAACTTTGAAATCCATGTGAAATTTTCATTCTACTCCTTCCAATATCTTTTTCTCCACGTAAAACTCACATTTTACCTACTTACCAGTTACATTTAACTTCCCCAGCCTGAAAATTTTCAACGTAGAGTAATACTGCACTGACCACTGACAGTGTGCTCCACGTGATGCCAACGGATAGAACATCTGCTCCCAGAAGGAGCTGTGTGGGCAGAACTTGCCAAGGCTCACAGGTTTATTCCTATTGTTATTGTTGCCAACAGGGAGGCGGTCAAAGCAAGGGGAAGGCCCTTGGGTGGATGTAGCAGCTTTCTCTTCCTTTATTCCTCAGCCTGGAAACCCCGGGCCGGCGGTGGTGACAGAAACCGAGCACAGACCACATTCCTGCTTCAGATAAGGTTGGTGGAGGTGAATTCCCAGGCCACAGAGGTGACTCCTGAAAGGGTCGAGTCATCACAGCCGAGAGAGCCCGAGTGACTTGCCGCATGCCATTGCTCAACGCCAGGGACAGCATCTAACCTGCAGTGTGTGTCATCAGCCCTGGCAGGCTGCAGTCTCAACTTGATGTCAGAGGACAATTTACTGACACGGTTTGGGGTACGTTCCTCTGTATGCCCCCCACCCAGAGAGCTTTCTTTGTGGTGAGGTGTGAAAGCCTCTAGAATATCAGCTCTGGGGAGCCAGGGACTCGGCCTGCCTTGTTCCCTGCCAGATCCGCAGTGCCTAGAACCGTGTCTGACACATAGGATGTGTTTCATTGCTATTTTCCGAATGACTGACTGGAGAGACTGCACGGGGAATACTCTGAAGGCCAAACTGTCGTAGGAAGCAGAAAGTGCTTTGAGGGCGGCTGAACCGTAGGGAGTTCAGGCAACTGGAATGGAGAGGAGCCCGTGGAGACAGGGCCCTGGAAACCCAGCAGTAGAGCCGGGAGGTGGGCAGAGAGGACCTGCTGGAGGAGGAGCCACGTGGCTGCCAGGGGGCCCACCGCAGAAGGTGCGTCTCCAGCCCCACGAGCCGAGCGGAGCGAGAACACTGCTCATCTCGACTGCATGAGAACTTCTCAGGCCTGGGCCTCGGGTCCAGGACGGAACTGAGCACCACCTCCTTAGCACCTCCCCCGTGGCCTGGCCAGGGGGACTGAGTCTGATGACAGGATTTCCCTCCCGTCCTATTCAGTGACCTCTTCCTGCTCAACTACCCAGTAAATTTTCAGGACACCTGTCAATTCAAATGAGGTGGTTTCCACATCCTGGAGGAAAAGTAGGAAAGCCCCTGAATTATTCTTACTGAGAGACGGTTTGGGAGGAATTGCTGGACAGAACGAACCTGACGGAGCTAAGCTGACACGGCGGTGATGGGAGGAAGTCTAGTTAGAGACTGGTGGCAGGCCCACCAGGTCAGCCCCTGCTACCTGGCTGCCTGCATGCGGCCTCTACGTCCTCTGCCCTCTCTCCATCAGCAACGACCTGGCCTCTCTCCTTCTGGGTTCAAGAACCTCTTGAATTCTCAGGTTCTAGTCCACCTGCTCCTTCAGATACCTTATTTCTCAAATTACAGCAACCAAGGGAGGAAAAACTTAAGTAAAAGCCTCTCAGCTGATAATCTCAGAAATTGTCTAGGCAGAGGGCACAGTGTTGGACATGCAGGCCCTGGGGTCGGTCCAACTGGGCTCCACTCCTGCGAGCCTTTACCAGCTGTCTAGCCCTGGACAATTTAGCCAACACATGTAGACTTTAGTCTTCTCCTCCATAAAAAGGCTTATGATATAAAGTGGTGGGTTATCCTGAGGGTTCAAATAGATAATGCATGTAAAGCATGTCACATGGGGCTTGGCATGGAGCAAGGGATGAATAAATGTCAACAATTTTTATTTCTGCTTCTCCTCTTCATTCTTCCCTTTAACTCTTGCCTAAACCGACAGGTACTTTACCTCCTCACAGGATGGATGTGTTTGTGGGAGTGAAGACAAGAAAGGTGGGACAGAGACAGACTTCTGTTTTATTTTTTAAGTCCTCAGATTAAAAAAAAAAAAAAAAAGAGTTGCCACTGCTTACGGAAGACCAGGCATTGTCCATGCTGAAGTGCCTTGGATGCGTGTCCACAAATTCTTGACATGCCTTCAAAAGCAAGAGGAGTCTAATTCATTCCCCCCTTCACTATGGGCGTGCAGTAGTGACATGCTTCTAAGGAACGGAAGGCAGTGAATGTGATGCTGTGTGACTTGAGGGGCCAGGCTAGTCAAGGTGATACAGCTGCACCTGTTTCTCTCAGGACACGTGCCTTGGGAGCCCTGATCCATAACTTAAGAAATCTGATGACCTCGCAGGGGCCACACCAGAGAGCCATGTGCCAAGACCCCTTGGGGATGGAGGGAGAGGCCAAGGGAGCCCCAGCTGCTCCAGCTTCTGCTATGTGTCTGCCCAGCCCAGTGCCAGACGTGTGCGTGAAGAAGGCTTCGGAATGAGCCCAACTCAGGCCACCAACCGGCTGTGATCTCATGAGAGACTCTAAGTCAGCAGCCCTGCTCTCAAATTCCTAACCCACAAAACCCATGAACGCTGATGAACAAACGGTTGCTGTCTTAAGCCACTAAATTTTGGGCTGATTTGTTATGCCTTGAGAGACAACAAAGACAAATGTTGTCAACTAATAACTCTGTGTGATAGGTCCTTCTTAGCTCACAAAAAAAGACACTAAGATTTCGAGAACTTAAGAAGCATGTAAGTTGCCATGAGGAGATGCAGAGCTGGGACTCAAACATGTGTCCCAGTGGCTCCAGAGTCCACGCCGGATCCTCTGCACTGGGGGCTGCCTGATCTGATGCTTCAGGAGGCTGGAAAAAATGGGTAAAAATGTTTCATTCTGTATCTGTGCTACAAGTCTGTCAATATTCTAGGATTAGATGCACACGCTCACATTGTGTTTGGAAGATCACCACCTGCGCAGCACACGCTTGGCGGGCTGTAGGTAACTGGCAACAGGAACGTACTGGGGGAATCTTGGTGCCATGTGTCTCCTCAGAGCAACGCTGGGTTCATGGCGAGCTGAGAGCGGGGCTGCTGGCTGGAGGGGTGGTGAGCCACCCAGAGGACCCAGGTTGCCCGGGAGAGGCCAGTAGACAGCTGTGAAGCCTGAACTCCAGGTCGGTGAGGAGGAGCCATATGGTGTGTGGTGAAAAATGGTGGAGGAAGACAGAACAAACAAGGCCGAGCAGTGGGAGAGCAGCTGAGCAGGAACTGAGGGGTGGCACGCAGTGACAGAAGTTCTAAAGAGCAAGAGAAAAATACTCGTGGAGAGGTCGGATGAATGTTCCCTAGAGACCAACAGTAGGGGCTCCCTGCCGCGGCTGAGGGAGGGGACTGGCTTGCTAGGAGCCACCCGGGGATTTACTCGTGGCCATAGTGCACGGTAGCATGGGGATGGCTGCCACACCAACCTTTCTGGGAAGACAGGGTCTGCTCATTCAGGTGGACCTCTAGCAGGCGCATTTATGAGCCCGGTCCCGCTAACGATGGGACATCTATAATATCAATAGAACAGACACACTATCTGCCCCACACAGAGGCTGCAGGTTTGGAGGGGAACACTTTTTTCAAGACCTACTGTGTGCTAGGTCCTGTGGTTCCTGATTTGCTCGTGTTATCTCATTTCATGGAGACACCAGTTCTATCAAGTAGGCATTACTGCCTTTATAAGAAACTGGGCTTAAACAACATAAAGTTATACACAGTAAGCCAGTGTTCGGCCTTTAACGAATTCGGATTCTGAAGCCCACGGCGGTTCTACTGCAGAGCCTGGCTCTTGCACCGGGTTCGTGTTACATGTCTGTGTGCAGGACGATGCAGAGGGCAGTGGGACCTCGCAGGAGGAGGAGGCCCCTTCTGCCTGGAAGAGACCAGGGCGGGGGATTGGGGGGTGGGCTCGGAGGTTTCTCAGGAGGGGTTAGACCCGAGCTGCAGGCCAGGAGCAGCGGGGACTTAGGGGCGGGCAGGCAGTAGCACAGCGTGCAAGGGAGCGCGCAGGGGCCAGCCTGGGAGGCGCTCTGTGCTTCTCGCTAAAGGACAATGGGATTCACTCGCAGTGAAGCACCAGGGTTCCCAAACAGGGAAGTTACTCGATCAAATTTGCCTTACGTTTAGAAAGGTCACCCTGGTGGCTCCGAGGAGCCCTGTCAGGAGGGAAGAGAGCCTGGACACTTGCAACGGCTGTCACATGACCCCTGAACTTCAAAATTCTCCCAGTGACATGCTTGACTCTGTCTCCCGCTTGCACACCCTTGTCTCCAGCTGGGCCCCAACTCAGGGAACAGATCCTATCATTCCTCTGCTCAAAACCCTGCCATACTTTACACAGAGCTTTCGTTTCCTTAAAATGTCCTGCAGGCCCACAGGCAGTCTGTCCCCATCTCCTCTGCGAGGTTTCATGTGTCCTGCCCCTCACGCTTCCCTCTGCTTGTGTGGCTCTGCCCCGCTGGCCTCGCGTGTGGCCCACCCCTCCGCGCACGCCGCCCTTGGGGCCTTGGAGGGGAGGCCCCTCCTGACCACCATTCTTAATGGTGCAACCTGCCCCTTCCCCACTCCCCTGCAGTCCTGGCCCTCCTTGCTCAGCTCTGCTATCTGCCCCACAGCATCTATCACCTCGGCATTGCAATGTAATTTACTTGCGTTTATTACTTGGGATGCATCTCTCCTGGCACTAGAATGTGAGCTCATGAGGACGAGGACCGTTTCATTGATGCGGGCACCAGTCTTCCCATTCCCTTTCTCCCTGTAGCCAATCTGTCAGCAAGTCTGTGGGTTTTGATTTCAAGCGCCTGGAACAGTACCTGGTTCGTGGCTCTCTTGCTTGCAGTTTTGTCAGCAATTTTCATCAGATTCAATCAGAAAGGGCACCCACCGATTAAGTGGATAGCTGGACTCGGGGGTGGGGGGAAGACAGGGAAATGAAAAGGAGAAGCTGGTGCGGTGGGGTTCAGCGGTCAAGGTTGGCCTCAGAGGCACAGGAACCACTGCCACCCGCACAGCAGTCAGACAGGAGCCACCACAGCAGCCCTGTCCTCTGCCACTGGGTCCTCTGCGGATGCTTCTCCCAGCAGGTGCAGGGCCCCGCGCGGGTCCAGGGCCAGCCCCGCTCTGCTCTGACTCCTCCCACACCGGCTCCTCCCACTGTTCTTTCTCTCCTCTGGCCAGGGTCCTGGCCATCAGAACACGAGCTATCTTCCATTAAATTCCTATACGTTTGGGGGAAAACACCGACAAAAACGGACTTTACTTCCTGTGTCCATCTCCTCACCTCCTCCTCTCTCTTTAGCCAGTTCCACTATGGCTTCTGTTCTGCCCTCTGCAAGGAAACTGCCCAGCACCTTCCATCCTTCCCTGGGCCATGATCACTATCTGTCCTTATTTTATTTTATCTTGTCACAGCTCCCTACACAGTAGTCCCCCTTCTTGATAAACTCTCTTCCTTTGTTTCCTGTAAATTAACTCACTGATTTTTTTTTCTCGAAACAGTGGCTACTCCTTTTCATCGCTTTTTCAGGATCTCTGCCTCTTCCATTATATCTCTAAATAGGAGCCCTTGGCGACTGAACATTTGACCCAACCCTCTCTCCACACTCCTCTCTCCCCATCCACGTCTTCATCCTTGGTGATCTTACTTAGTTCTAGCTCAAATGCCATCTCCATGTTTCTAACTCCCTGACCACACCACTGATCTCCAGAGCAGTTTATCCAGCTGCCTTCTAGACCTATCTACCCAGCAGTTTAATACATATTTCAAACTTTTTATAGGCACCTTAACTTTGCCTCCCTGACCTGTTCTTCTCCCGTGTTCCCTCCACATCAGGCATTGTCTCTGAGGGGTGCTAAGGTGAACGAGCCCCAGCTGGAGGCAGCATCCTTGCTGCCTCTTGGCTCTTCTCTCCCAATAGCCAGTCCATCGGCAAGTCGGGTCGGCCCTACCTCTGAGCTGTGTCCCGGGTCTTTCTGCTTCTCCCATCTCCACGGCTGCCACCCACTGACCTACTGTCGCCATCTCTGATGGATCACTGTGATGAGGGCTGAAACTGGGTCCTACTTTCTCTTTAGTCCCATCTGGAATCTAGCCTTTCCATAGTGACCAAAGGATCTTCCACAAATTTCAATCCAGTCCCACCATTCATTGCTTAAAAACATATGTATGGCTTCCAAAAGCACGAAGAATAAGATATAGACTCACTGGCACAGCCTGCAGGGCCCAAGTGAACTGTCCGTGCCTCTCCCTGGCCTCACATCTCTCCACATGCCCCTGAGACTATGCTCCAGCCCGTCTGGCCTCCATTCACTTCCTTAAACAGAACCAGCCGCAAGGCCTTTGCTCTCGCAGTACCTCTTCTGAGATGCTGGCTGCTGACTCGTTTTCAGGCTTCAGACTAGTCATTAGCTCCCTGGGGCAAGCGTCCCTCAGCGCTCTGACTAAAGAAGCCCACCACTATCTCCTCAACCCCATTGCTCTGTTTTATCCTGGCTTGTTTCTTTACAGCACTTCTCACTGTCTGAATTTGTCTTCGGTATTTACTTGCTATCTGTTTCAAAGAGTAGAATAGAAGCTTTGTGAGACCAGGGATTTTGTCTGCTTTGTTCACTGCTAGGCTCTCAGTTCTCACATCGTGCTTGGCAATTATTAGGACTTCAGGGGGTTGTATGTCTGATCGAATGAACGAAGGAATGACTACGTGAATGAATGAATACACGAACGCATGCGTGCAGGGTGGGAAGGATATACAACTGCCTCTATGGGTGATTTGAAGGGTGTTGAGAAAGACTCTCCTCCCAGATTTTTCCATTTTGCTTCCTGCTCAAATGCCTAAAGTGCCATTTTTGAATAACAACTGACTTCTGCTTCTGGATTATGATTGCTGTGTAGGACTCTCATGACAAAAACATACATAAAACCTGGTTAAAATATACACAACAATTTTTATTTTTTCTCTTTGGTATTCTTTATGTATCCAGAATCTGAGGACTCATGTTTTCACTAATTCTAGAAAAATCCTTGGCCATTATCCGTTAGCTACTGCCTTCTCCTATCCTCTCTGTCCTCTCTCCTACTGGGCAAATGCCAAAACTTCACATTCTAGTTTTATGTTCTTTCCCTTCTCATTCATATATTAAATCTTCTCTGCACTGAATTGTTTTCTTTCTTCAAATCTATTTCCCTTGGTTCCCTAATTCTTCTACTGTTTTTTGAAACCTACTCTGTGTTAGGCACTAAGAGTATATTATGGCATGTTTACAGCAGACCCATGAAATGGGATTATTTTCTGTGTCTTGTGGTTGAGAAAACTCAGCATCTGAATACTAATGTAATTGGTTTAAGGTCCCATAGCTTGTCACCGAGAGGTCTGCTTGATTCCAGAGCCCATACTCTTCCTAGGGCTATCTCGCTCATTCTCCAGACTGCTTTCTTAGACGTGGGTTTTTGTGCATTTTAGTGAAGCCATTAATGCATTTTTAAAAAAGATTTTATTTATTTATTTGACAGAGATAGAGAGAGAGAGCACAAGTAGGCAGAGAGGCAGGCAGAGAGAGAGGGAGAAGCAGGCTCCCCGCTGAGCAGGGAGCCCGATGTGGGGCTCGATCCCAGGACCCTGGGATCATGATCTGAGCCGAAGGCAGACGCTTAACGACTGAGCCACCCAGGCGCCCCAGCCATTAATGCATTTTAGTGTGAACTTAGAAAGTTCTTTACTAATAAATATGTTTAGGGGAGCCTGGGTGGCACAGTCAGTTTGGCATCTGACTCTTGGTTTTGGCTCAGGTCCTGATCTCAGGGTTGGGGGATCAAGCCCTGCTTCCAGATCCGCACGTAGTGCCGAGTTTGCTTAAAATTCTCTCTCCCTCTCCCTCTGCCACTCCCCACCCTCTTTCTCTCTCATTAAAATAAGTAAATAAATCTTTTAAAAAAATAAAAAAATAAGCATTTATCAGTAACTACATTTCATTGGTTAGTTGTCAGCATGCACTATGTGTTTCTTCAATCTCAGTTACATTTGGGGGGAAAAGCTCTTTTAGAGCTTGAAATAACCCAAATGACCCCAGATGCTACCATTTACTCTTTTCACTGCTCCAGTCTAGGAACCTTGCCTAGGGATTATAGACAGCCCTTGACTTATGATGGTTTGACTTAAAATTTTTCAACTTCATGATGGAATGAAAGTATATGCATTCAGTAGAAACTGTAGTTTTGAATTTTTGAATTTGGATCTTTTCCAGAGCTAGCGATATGTCTACAATATACCCTCATGATGCTGGGCAGGGGCGGTGATCTATGGCTGCCAATCAGCCACCAGGTAAACAACCCACACATGACTATTCTATACCCCTACAACCATTCTGTTTTTTTCACATCCAGTACACTGTTCAATCAATTATATGAGATACTCAACATTTTATTATAAAACAGGCTTTGTGTTAGATGATTTTGCTCAACTGTAGGCTAATGTAAGTGTTCTGAGTATATAATAAGATGGGCTAGGCTAAGCCATGATGTCTGGGAGGTTAGGTGTATGAAATGCATTTTTGACTTATAAGATTTTTAAATTTATGATGGGTTTATCAGTATGTAACCCTATCATAAGTCAAGGAAGATCTGTATTAGCATCTCAAGCTGTGCTTTTTAATTTTTTCTTGGGCCATGATTTTTCAAATGATGCTTTACATAGAACCCCAGTACAAAGGAGGACACATAGGCCTACACCACAGTTTGCCTCCTGAAAAATTAGTCATTTTGTAAAAAAGTATATATAAACAAGTAAAAATGAATAAAAATCATTGGCTTTAACAAATAAGTTCAACTACCCATTAAAATAGCTCTTGATTTTTGGGGCGCCTGGGTGGCTCAGTTGGTTAGGCATCTGCCTTCGACTGAGGTCATAGTCCCAGGGCCTGGGGTTGAGCTCCGTTAAGCAGGGAGCCTGCTTCTCCCTTTCCTCCCAGCTCGTGCTCTCTGTCACTATCTCTGTCTCTCTCTCTCAAATAAATAAAATCTTTAAAAAAAAATAGCTCTTGAGTTTTAGTACTTTCCACTATTTATATCCATATAATTGTGTGAGCCCAGGTCATTGAAAAACCATGTCTCTAAGAAAGACAAAGGAAATTGTAGGCTGAACTTGCTCTGCTGCACCAGCTCCCTTTAGTTCAGTCCAACATTCCTAATTTGTCAGTCTCAATGAAACAATGTGGTGTCCAGTAGCCAAATTCAGAGGTAGGCAACTTGAGGCTTCAAAAGAAATCTCTCCTCCCAGTCGGCCACTCTGTCGTGTCCTGGGGATGCCAATCTGGGTGCTTCCATGTACAGGCTCTGGGGGCCCCTGCCTCAGGCCACTCCAAAGCCAGGGGTTTGAACTCTAAAATCAGTGGTCTCTTTGCTGCACATTATTCCCTGGTCCATTGGTAATCCACTCTAAAGGACTTTCTTCTTTTCTTTAGCCTGTCCAAAATAATTCCTTTTTTTTTTTTTAATTTCAGACTCAAATCAAGTCTCATTTCCTCTCAGAAGTGATCCTTGGCGACCTCTGTCCATATAGATATGTCTGTTCTTTGAACTTAGAGCTGAGGCACGATGGCAATTACACTCAAGACACATTATCTTGGATACCTTTTCTATCTACCCCATTCCTTTAAAAGCTGTATGGTATCTCATTATTTGTATAGCATTCTTTGTTTAGTTCCATACTGAAGACTTCTGTTTCGGGGTTACACTTTGGTATTACAAACAATGTTGTCATGATTACTGTGGCACTTTTATCTTGGCATAGTGTTTGTTCCAGTGGATATGGGTGGTAAATCCCTTCTATTATAGCTGTTGGGCTAAAGGGCATAGACACCACCTGTTTTTGATAGCTCTTAGCAATTGTACGAGAATGACGATTTCTGCATACCCTCACCAACACTGGGTGCCATAAATATTTAGGTAGAATTTATTTGGGTTCCACATGTTAGGTAAGTACGTAGAGAGTGAGGCACTTGAAAAATGTTGAAAATGCCCCCTCTCTTTTTTCTCTGGAGAAAGAACTTTTTGGTGTTGTGATGCTAGACAAGTTTATCTCTCTGAGTCTGTCTTCTTACCTGAAAAAGGCATTAAGAATACCTTAGGAATACTTATAGAGCTGTTGTCAGGATTAAATAATACAATGTAAATAAGGGATTTGACCTACTATTTGACAATGCTCGGTAAATGGCAGAACTTTCTCTTTGTGTTCCCTGTAATGCTGGGTACCTGCGGCACTCAATGAAAACGAGGTGAGGAAAACTGATGCATCATCATCATACCCCACATCTGCTGGATGTTGGCCACATCTGGCTACCACTGTAAGTTCTTGACTTACTGGCTTATCTACTGCTCACGATCACTGAGTGCTACTACTATCCCTACTTTATACCAGCTTAAAGGTATAAGCTGGGTAGGGCTGAATTTGGGATTGAAACCTAGGCAGTCTGAATTAGAACTTGAGGTCGTAAATATCCTACCTTTTGGAAATCACACGCTGTACAGCAGGTTGCCCACCTCTTGTTTACCTTGGGCTGACAGGCTGCCCCTAGGGCACCTTCTTGCTAAGACTGGTCAGCTTCTTCAGCAGGCTTTACCATTCCTCCCTTGGGCGTGATACCACATTTGTAAGTGCCACCTGTTGTGGTTCAACAAAAACACTGTAATTAAAGAGGACAGCCAGAGGAAATCAGTAAGCGTATTTACTTCAGCCAAGTAAAAAAACAAAAATCACAACTTATTTTATTTATCCAAAGACTGATTTGATAGGTACCTAGATAAGCTCTACATGGATCCCCAACGGCCAAACTTTTACTCTATGCCTGAAGCAGTGTGCCTTTAATAAGTCGTGGGCTCGCATGTTTTCAGGTGAGGGTTTAAAATGGTATTTTATAATAAGTACAAGTATTCATTGTTTGGCTTCCCTTTTTATAATTTCTCCATCGCATCAACAGGGGAGGACTATAGTAAGAATCATGTACCTTAATTTTTTAGATAGAGAACATCCCCCAAAGCCCAAAGTATACACGTAATTTTATTTTAAAATACCTAACGTACTCAGGTGGGCTGACAGGTGACAGTGATCTTATTCCCATGTTACAGATGGACACTGAGGCTGGGAGAGTCAGAAAGCAGGTATACACTTTTGTTGTCCTCTTAGAACAGATGGAGTCAGGTCTGTGGGTTGCAGCCTCAGGCTTTCAGAAGGGGTCCTGCTTTGTGCATTAAGTAAGTATACACAATCACACAAAGAAAACATATCTGGAAGGCTATACAGCACAATATTAACGCCATGTAGCAGGATTAGAGGAACTTTTTTAATGTTTTCAAAAGGTCTTCCAGAATTGCCTGAAAATTTTTAGTGAGAATCTTTTTCTTTTATAATCAGGACAATGAAAAAGCCATTAACTAAGAAAGAAAGAAATCCAATGGAAAGCAAAAGAGGCTCCGCCTTCCTGGCCCCTCTATAAATGAATCGAGGCAGGGTTCTTTCCTCCTATCGTCCGAGCAACCTCATCCCAGGCTCACTGGCACACTGGGGTCTTCCTCTCACTCCAGGTCAGATGTGACTTCCTATGCTTCTGCTTCAGTCTTAATGATGGGGGTCCTGGAGTTAACACTCAAATGGAGTTGCGGTGGGTGCCCTCTGCTATCTGACCTTGGTCTATCTCTGGTACTCAGCATGACACCTCAGGTGAATTCCAGTTTGCTTTGCTGCATGGCATTGTGGGAAAGGAAGTCTTTAGAGTCGGACAGCTGGGTGTTAAGGCTCTGTCCCATGGGCGCGGTATTTTACCAGTCTGAGTTTTGGTGTCTATAGAGTGTAGACAATAACACTATCCTTTTTTCCTTAACTATTGGAGATGATACACATAGAGTTTACCAAAGTACTTGTCCTTCCCTCATTCAACAACAACCATTCATTGTGCATGTATTTATACCATGCATTCCTCTGGGCACCAGCAATACACAGAGTCTACATATTTTTTTTTAGAGTATGTACTTTTCAACTCTTCATTTTAGCATAGAACATCCTCTATGTCTGACCTTCCGACTTACTGGTTTTCATGGATACTTATCGGTCCCCACCAGTTTTATTGAAAAGACACTTTCATTGTTCAGATATCAGGATCCTAACTTAGATTTATGAAAATGTCCATAGTTGTTGGAGACCTAGTCTCTTATAAATTTTATACGCAGTGAAAAATAAGAGAAAATAAAAACACGTTTTTAAGAGAGTTGAAATAATACAGAAGAGTTGGAACTGATGTCATCCATATCTACAGTTCTTTGGGGGAAATCTAAGTTTTTAAGGGTAGCTAATAGCATCGACAATTATTGAGCACTTTTTACCTGTCAGGTCCTGTTCTAAGTGTGTGAACGAATTTACTTTTCACATCAAGGAGCTATTTGATCCCTCCCGCCCATCTTAAAGATAAGAAAACTGAGACCCAGAAGGATTATAAAGCCCGGTCACAAGTAGTGAATGGTCAGGTTGGGATTTGAACCCAGGAAGCTGCATATCCTTGTTCTATGTTGTATATGCACATTGTAACCTCACTATAAACTTATGAACAAATGGATTTATTCACACTTTTTGAAATCAAATCTGCTCAGTAGTAGAGAAACTCCTGGCTAGACACTAATTACCAACTCTGGTTGTTGGGACACCAAAGTTGGGAGTTGCTTTGCCAGAATCACCCATGGGACATCCATTAGTCTGTTCCTTAATATCTCTGATACTCAGGGAATCTGAGGATGAAACAGAAGAATTAGATCTCTGTGGGGAATCTATTTTGTTCCTCTATCTTCAAAATTTTTTTGAAATTTGAATAGCTGATGTTCAAGTTGAATTAAAATGTTAACAAATGTCGGGGCACCTGGATGGCTCAGTCGTGTAAGTGTCTGCCTTTGGCTCAGGTCACAATCCCAGAGTCCTGGGATCGAGCCTCGTGTCGGGCTCCCTGCTCCACGGGGAGTCTGCTTCTCTCTCCCCTTCTCCCTCTGTGTGTGTGCTCTCTCTCTCTCTCTAGTTCTCACTCTCTCTCAAATAAATAAATAAAATCTTGAAAAAAATAAAATAAAATGTTAACAAATGCCAAAGAGCAAAAACCCTTGAAGATTCCTGGAAGGGACTCGACATTACTGAACTGATGGGCAGTCTGGGACTGGAAAGAAGTTAAGGGAATGAGAAATCAGACGCACATTTGTTACCATGAGGAATCTCTTTCTCATCAGTGAGACAATCCGGCACAGGTGCTGCCTGACTCTAGGTTCTTTGCTTTTCCTCTATGGCTTGAACCGTGAGGGACTTTTTCTGATGCTGACAGTTCCGGAGTCTATTAACTCTGATTAAAACAAACAGCTAAAGAGTGAACGTATCTGTCACCAGCTAGTCAGAGGCTTTGTGACACTCAAGGCAAAACTACCTCTACATTTTGTGTCCCATCGGGTTTGCAGGACTTCTGTAGGACTGGATTTAGAGTCAATGCACAATTCAGGCTTAGAAGATCCAATTTACTGAATTGTAGTTAAACTAGTAAATTAGTGACAGAAGGCATTTGACCTAGATGTTTGTATTTCTTTAGTTCATTCTCTAGGATTTAGCTCTATCTTATATTTTGGGAATAACTTCAGTAATTCATTGTCTTATCCTGTTATATAAACAATGAGTTATATTCTTAAAAAACAGTGGAATTTTTATTAAAAATGTTAACTTCAGAGACATTAATCACCACACTTAAGAATGTATCTACAGAGGATGACTTCCTTAAGGAAATAACTCCTAACTATAATTAAGGACATTCCCTAAAAATCCTTAATCCAATGATTCTAAGTTATCTCTCTTTTTTTCTTAATATAAGCCACCCACTTTGGAAACTTCTGAGACTCTGCCAGTGACAAATCCAGCAAGGCTCAAAGTGGTTCCATCACAAACTGAGAGTCCAATGTTGGTGACTTGGTTGTATCCACACTGCATCATTATCTACTCTCTCCTCCATCCCTCCTGTCTCTGTGGAAGAGATGTCCCTTCTCTGTTTCTAGGTCTGGATCCTCTCTCTTCCCATACTCCCTGGTGTGCTGCCTCACGAATAGTCCTCTATCTATTCTGGATTGTCCGTCTCTCCTCTTGTACTGGTTCATTGCCTTGGTTTCATCCCCACATCACCTGGAGCAAGTGGAGAGAAGGGAGTGCATGTCAACTACTTCTGTGTCTCCATGTCTACCCAGCACACTGGAGAAGATAAAAATAAAATGATTTTTAGAGCTCAGATGTACCGAAAAAGACAGTAACCTTTGATTTTTCTTCTTACTGTGACTTGATGAAGAAACACTAACTAACCTTAAGCAGAGCTTGGCTGCACAGTTCACGGAGTGTTCAAGTCCCTTCAAGGTGGGAGTTATGACTTGGTTCTAGCCCCTGTGCTACCGGAGAAACGATCGTGTGTGTGTGTGTGTGTGTGTGTGTGTGTGTGTGTGTGTGTGCGCACGTGTGCGCACACGCTCGTGAGGAATGGGGTGGATGTCAGGAGAGGTGAGTGGACCAGACCATTCTCTTCTGTCATTCTTGTGCCTAACTTTTCTCCCTCAGGCAGAACAGAAAGAAAACTACCATCTCCATGTTGTATATCTCTATGTTGGCCACGCAAAATCCAATGACCTCTTACCAGGCAGAGACTTGTCTATCGATCCACCTTTCTAGGTCCTCCTCCATTAGCACTTTACTGTACCACTGTCCTCCCTGTGATGTACTTTTTCTTGGTAGGGAGTCTTGTGAATGTCCCAGGGAACCCTCTGCTGTCTGCGACTTGTGTCTGTTGAGACCTTGGAGTTACAGAAGCTCAGCACATACCAGACTCTGTTTCCTTGGACGGTCGGTATCTCTTCCACAAGAAGGCATTTTTTAGGCCAACCAGAAAACTGAATAGATTTCTAAAGCTGCTCTTTAACATATTACACGTAAAATCACACATATGCTATTAGTTGCAAAAGCAGAATTTGAAGGTGGTCACGTCTAAAGGAATCAAGAGAAAAACTCACACCTGAGCCCTGAGTCTGAGAAGCCCAAGTGGGGACTGTGGGTGGTCCTACAGAACGACAGAGCACTCTTCTGGCTCCACAGTGGTCTGACTGAGTCACCTCCCCAGGCTCCTCTCCTCCAGGCTTGTAAATCACACTGAGACTTGCCGCGGGCATGAGGTTGGGTCCAAAGGACCTGGGCTGGCCTGTGGCCCAGAGGTGCCAGATGGCTGGCATTTGCAGGGGATGGTGACACACGGGTGATAAACAAAGGGAAGGAGAATGTGTACCTGAGAGATACCAAAGTCCAAGGAGTGTTCTACTCCAGTGACTCCCTAAATTGTTGGTTGAGGGCAGTTATTCATAGTGGCGCTCGTCTCTTTTCTTGCTTCTCCCCCTGGCCAAACATCAAAGGAATGAAAGGAAAACACCAAAGAATATCAATATCAACTTGAATCCCACCCCCCTAGCACACCTAATCTCGTTTTTTAGACTTTTTATTTTTTGTATATTCTCTTCCTGAATTTATCTTTTCTTTTCATCTCTGCAGCAGATTACTCACTGATACAAAAAGGAGCCAAATCCTTTATTTGAAGTTTTCTATTAAGTCAAGGTGAAGGAGATACTTTTATGTAAGCAGGAAGGCTCTGGCTTTCTGGTTTCTGCTTGTTGAACACTTTATCACTTTTCTTTGTGACCTTGGGAAAGTTACTCATCTCACCGTGCCTGGCCTAAAGTGGGTAGTAAGAAGCCTGCAGAAAGGAATCTCCCAAAACAAATGTGCGAGTGTTAATACGAATAATTAACATGGTACGTGCTACTTACTCTTTACAGTTGGTAATATTTTCCTTTTATTTTTTAAAAAATTCAAACTTAGAGAAAAGTTGTAAGAATAGCACAATGAACATCCATTTACTCTTTATCTAGATTTGTCGATTGTTACCATTAGCCAATTTGCTTTATGCCTTTCTGTCCACATATGTGCATGATCACACAAATATTTTTTTTTTTTGGTGAGCCATTTGAGAGTCTTTTTCATAGAGAATTCCATAATTATTATCCTTAATGTCCTAATACATGTCTTGTAAGCACAAGGACATTGGTCCTAGATAACAGTATAAACATCACATTCAGGAAATCTAACATTGAGACATAATATTATCTAACATAGAGACCAAACTCAAATGTCCCCATTTGTCCCAATAATATTTTTAAATGTTTTAATCGTTTTTTTTCCAATCCAGGATAGAATCAAGAATTATTCATTTCATTAGCTGTCCTATTTTATTTATTTTATTTTTTATTTATTTTTTAATTTTATTATGTTATGTTAATCACCATACATTACATTATTAGTTTTTGATGTAGTGTCCCTATTTTAAAATCTAGAACAGTTCCTAAGCCTTTACAAAAAATTCTCATATCCCTTCTGACATTTTTGAGGCGTTCCAGCCAGCTCTTTTGTAACATGTCCCTCAATTAGGAGTAATCAAATTGCCTCCTCATGCCTGGGTTCACATTCCACTTCTTGTTGGCAGGAATACTGCCTGTGTGATGTTGTATCCTTCCTGGTGCACCAGTCACATCAGAAGGCACCAGATGGCAGAGTCTCATTATCGATGCTGGTCATTTCGATTAGTTAAGTTGATGTCCCCCCGATTTTTCCATTTGACGCACTTTTTCCCCCCATGTTTAGTAAATAAGCAATTTGTGGAGTGCCATTTTAAAAGTGTTCACTGCCGGTGGTGCCTTGTGTGCTGATCTTTGTTATTGCAGCCATACTTCATGAAATGTCTCTTTCAGAACAAGTTTATTTTCTTCATCCCACAATTCCAGTAGTCTTGGGTGTGTAAATCCACCCTCACTAGTGGTTTGACTTCCTGTGTGCTTGGTCATCTCCATTAGTTCATTACCTGAGCTTAAGGATGTAAGAGTCCCGTGGCCTAATTCAACAAAGCTTTCCTCCAGAGAGCGTCTGACGTCACCTCTCCTGGTACACGTGCCACTTCTCGCCCTCCTTGTGGCTTTGACTGGAAATGTGGGCTCAGCTTTCCCGCCTCATGGCTCTTCCTCGATGTGCCACCCTCGCAGCAGAGAGACTCTTAGAATCTAGCCTCTCTCTCTGTTCACTGTTGGGGTTTCCAAAAATCTTAAGTTGTGGTTCCACAGCAGCCTCACGTGGAGCCAAAGGTCAAGAAAGGTCTCTCTCTCAGAGATTTGTGGCCACGGCTTTTTGCCTAATGGAGTACATTATAAATCAATACCCCAAAAAGTGCCCAAAGTTTTTTAAAAGAACTGTACCAGCTTGGACTAAAAGCAAAGAAACAGTGCGAAAGGAAAGGAAACCTTTGAAACCCTCAACTGGTACAGACAGGGAGGTGGCTGAGAAAAGCACTCAGCTGCAAACTCAGGCCAAACTCAGGCAAAGGAATGAGGACTCAGAGGCAAGAGAACACAGAGCCAGAGAACGGAGCGGCAGAGCTGAGCCCTAATCAGGAGCTGGCCCCATGTGCCCAGCTGGATTTCAGAATCACTTAGGGACCCATGGCACGGCGTGTCTCTTGTTCCCCATGTATCCACAGTGGGTAGGCCCCGTCACTGCATATGGGGTGGGGGTTGGTCGCTTAGGTAACTGGCATGTAGACCGGAGGGTGGGACTCGGCTGCTGCCCCTGAATAACCCTGCACACCTGGACCTGACTTGACCACCTTGAACTAGGCTCATGATGGGACGGGACTTGGTGGTCTCGGGGGAGGGGCGGAGGATATTTTGCTAGTGGGAAGGCCGTGAAGTACTGTGGCCTGAGGGTGAACTGCGGGGACTGTATTTTCCAAAGATGGCCACAACAGTATTTCCTGCTTTCCTACAACGTGATCTCAACACCTCTCCTTGGAGGGGCAGGGTCTCTGTTCCCTTTCCTTGTGAGTAGGCTGATGCACGACCCACAGCAGAAGTGAGGCTGGATCATGAATGCCGATACATCATCCTGTCTGGTTCCCTTGGGATGCTCACTCTTAAAACCCAGGCACCCTGCGCTGAAGACTGAGGCAAACACACAGGGCAGCCCTGTGTGGGTCCTCCAGCCAACCACCCCAGCGGAGAGCCCAGCCAACGGCCAACATTGACCACCAGGCACGTGAGTCCTGAGCCTTGGGAGGAGTCCTATCTCTTAAGGTCAAGTAACCCTGAAGCTTCAAGTCTTCCCAGCAGAGCCCAGACATTGTAGTAGAGACAAGCTGCCCCTTTCTGAACTCCTGACCCACAGAACATGTGAGCATAATACAATGTTTTTGGTTTGTTTTGTCCTAAGTTTGGGGTGGCTGGTTCCACAGGAATAGTAAGGGAAACACTGAAGAGAGTTTGTACCTCACCCTGGAATATGGCAACGTTGTTTCATACTCTTGTTATTTCCATTGCCTCTGAATAGAAGCCATTTTCAAAGGTCGATGTGGGAGATCTTTCCTTTTTAGTAAACCAGAAGCAAGAAACTAGGTGTTCAAGAGATGAAGCAGGGTGCCAGGTATTGCCAGGTGCTTGGAAATATAACACTGCTGAAAGAATCAGTCTTATTCTAAACCAAACTCAGTGAGTTTATATTGAGCCTGATGTGGGAAGCATCAGGGCGAGGTGTGCGTGGGCTAGAAAAGGCTGCAGATGGACAACAAGAGTTCAGCATTTCTCCCTGTGTCCATCTGCCTGCTTTTCTTTCTACGTCCCACTTCAAGTTCTCAAGGAGGAATAGGATTATTTTTTTCTAGGTAATTATCATTATCTCTCGCTGGGTCATTTTCATATAAAGCCACCTGCAGACCGCGGGCTATCCTATCAGTTGTCTGTCTTTGGGTCAGGCGTCTGCCCCGCTCCGAAGGTCTGTGGTACAGGTGACTGGAACTTCTTTGGGCTGAATTGTGACCCACCCCAAATTCATACACTGAAGCCCTAACACTCAGAATGTGATTTTATTTGGAGGTGGGGCCTTTAAAGGAGTGAGTAAATAGAACTGAGGCTGTGGGGTGGGCCTTCATCCAGTATGACTGGAGTCCTCATAAGGGGAAATTTGCACACACATAGGGACGCCAGGGATGCAGCCCAGAGGAAAGGTCATGTGAGGACACAGCAAGCAGGCAGCCACTGCAAGCTGAGGAAAGAGTCCTTAGAAGAAACCAAACCTGCTGACACCTTGATCTTGACTTCTACTTAAAATGCAAGTGATCTTCCTTGCAAAGAAGCAGAGATACTCAAATGGAAAGATGTGAATAAAAAATTACACACATAATTTAACATAGTGGCATCAACTTTAAAGCAAGTTGTAAAGCACGAAATTCGTTCTTAAAATCTGTCTTTAAACAGGCAACTATTGTCTCACACCTATGGCTAGAAGAGAAAGGAATTTGGGGCAAGATTTTGGTCTCTGAATACAGAATCCAGCTAGCTAGATCTGGAGTGGCATCACCTTTCGGGAAAATAGGATCCTTCCAGATGAAAGAGTCCTGAGAGATGGTCTAACTTAACCTTCCAGACCACAGATGAGAATCCTGTATTTAGGAAGCATCTGCCAGCCTCCCAGATTTCTGCAGGTGGCTGGAGAGCGGAACCAGCCGGTCACTGGAGCCCCAGCTTGCATTCGTGGTACAGCAGCTGAGTTCCGAAGTTGAGAATTTAAAATGTCACATCCTGAGGGTGACTGCCTCAGAGTTTGATGTGCCACAAGGGGTTCTCAGGACAGCGTTTCTTAATGCCTTCATCAGAAGCTCCCGGGCTGCTTGCTAAAAAAACAACAAATTTCCAGGACCCGCTCAGACCTAAGGCATCAGAAGCCTGAAATAAGGGCCAGGAATCTGTATTTTAACAAGCATGCCAAGTGATTTTTGTTTGTTTGTTTGTTTGTTTGTTTGAAGAGAGAGAGCCCGAGAGCGAGAGCGTGCGAACAGGTGGGGGCAGGGGCAGAGGGAGAAGGAGAGAGCGAATCTTAAGCAGGCTTCACGCCCAGCAAGGAGCCTGACGTGGGCTTGATCTCAGGACCCTGAGATCATGACCCGAGTCAAAATCAAGAGTCAGATGCTTCACCAACTGAGGCGCCCCCCAGGTGATTTTTATTCACACTAATATTTGAGAAGCACTAAGGCCAGGACAAGTGCCGATTCCTGCAGTTGCCTCTTACTGGCAATCACCGTTCCCCGTGGTCCCTGGCCCCTTCCTCTTTCTCCGACTGCCGTACCCGGCCTCCTCGCTCAATCTTCTTTATCCCCCATCTCCCCTTCATCTTTCCAGGGCCGAAGCATTTTTCCTTTTCCTCTTCTCTCCCTTTCTCCTGCTGCGCTTCAGGGTTCTTGTTTTTGTCTCTTTCTTCCCCTGTGTTGTACTTCCTCTCTCCCTTGCTTCCAACCCAATCTGCTCCCCGCCCGGCCCGGCCCCTTCCAGAGTGGGGCTGGAGCATGGATCGGGACCTCAGAGAGCAGAGTTCGGGTCGGGCTACACCTGGGGAGGTCAGAACTGGGATGACACGTTTGTCTGCCACGGGTGGGTGAGGGAGGGGGCAAGGGTGCAGATTTATGACACAGGAAATTCCATGAGGAAGTAAATCGGGGAGCCCAAGGTGGCAGACAGGGTGTGGTAGAGCAGGGTGGAGAGGTGCCCCTGTCTTCCTGGAGCCCTGTGTGTGGGCGAGCTAAGAGCAACTGAGACTCAGGTGCGCACTTGTGAATGGACACTTCACCAGACTTGTTCCCAAGTGTTTACTCTACCTGCCGTGACGGGTTTGTGCCCTCATCTCTCAGACCTGAGACTTCTTAAGGAATCAGTGAACATGCCTTATAGCTCAAGAATCTGATGCATACAGGAGTGGAGGCTTTGCTGAGACATCCCTCATGCTCAGAGGCACAGAAGGCAGGATTCCCACTCAGAGTCCAATGTGCCGTGCATGGGGCAAACCTGAGAATCAGTTGAAGTTGGTCTCATTTGTCCAATATAACCAAAGGAGCTGGTATACGAGCACTTACGTACGTATGCTTACGTTCTGGCACAGGCTAAGCACTCACGCGTGCTGCCTATTACTTATTACCGGGACACAGTCTTATATTTGCCATATGTCTGCATTTGTTTTCTATTCTGGGCAGGCACTAGGCCTGGCATTTTGGGACCTCTCATAAATGTCTTTGTGTCAGAACACCTGGCAGGACAACGGCAGGCAATTCCTCCCTCCCCTGGAGAACACAGATGCTGTCCCCATTAGGTGTGGACTGCGTTCTTCAGAGGCCCAGCAACTCTGTCATTGCTGACAAAAGGGCCTCATTTGGCTGTGCCCTGCACCTGTTGCTGGAAGGCAGGGCACGTGTTACAGACTCGACAGGGCAGGGCAGCACCTCCGGAGGAGGAGCAGAGGGGTCCTCACCCAGGATCCCACCTTTCCAGAAGGTAGCTCCCCCAGCAATGCTGTCTGGGTCAGTCAGCAGCACCTGAGACAGGTACTTGGGGGGCTCCCCTCTCTTTGGTCTGCATGAGCCAGAAATCGGCTCTACTTTCTTCCTTCCTTTCTTTGGCTTCCCACCAGGTATCTCTCTCAGAGGGCTGGATTCCTAGAGACTAGCCCAGCCCTGGTGGTCCGGGCTGCATGGCCATCCCTGCCCCACCTCGCAGGGCAATTTTGTCGGGCATTTCTTTCAGAAGCTGTATCTGAATTTAAATGCAAGTTTCTGGATCCTTGGCCAGCTGCCTCCTGAAATCATAGATGAGTCCTACAGGGTCCACTTTGGCCTTAGCTTCCTTTGGCTGACCTGCTCTCCTCCACCACCAGCCTGCACCACTCCCCACCCCTGAACTCCCCTTGCGCTTCACCCTGGTCTGCCTTTGTTCTTGCTTTCTTCTCCTCTGGAAACATCCCCACTGCCTCCAACCTTTTGTTAACCTTCCAATCAACGTTACACTCAAAAAAGATCTTAGGAACACTCCCTCCCTGCCCCTGCTAATCACCCTCCGCACCCCTGCAGAAATAACCTGCCCCTCCTCGCCTCCACTTCCCTGTGCACACGCCCCTGTTGTGGTACTTCTCCCCATGTGTCATCATTAAATGTTTACACCTGCACCTCCCCGGGGCTCGAATGTCAACTCCACAGGTCCTTTAATGGTATCCCCAAGGCCAGCCTCGGGCTTCAGGACAGTGGTCTCTTGGGAATAGCTGCATATTTTTTTTTTTAATTCCGACAGGATTGTCTATAATCTCAATGCCACCCCCCTCACTAACCCCAAAGATAAGCAGCTGGGAAGGGACCTTTGGGTGAATTAATCTCCACTATCACATGCATATAGCACCAGGCTTAAGCCTCTTCTGCCCACTGGACTCGGAGGGGATAGAGACTGTCCTAAGAGAGTGGGGCCTTTAGTGACTGAGCGGCTTTCTGATCTCAACTTCACTGTGTTTGCAATCTCATTCATTCATTCACTCATTCGTTCGCTCATTCTTTTTTGCGGTCATTCTCCTGTGCCTCCCTGACCCCTCCTCCTAAAGCTGGATTCTGCTGCTGATGTTGGTTAAATTACCTTGTTTATTTCCTTCACGATCCTAATACTAATCTAGTTATTTGTGTGTTTACGGTCTGTCTCCCCCATTAGGATATACACTTCTTGAGCACAGAGATCTTGTCTTCCGTCTTTGCTCTAGCGCTCCAGTATTTATAGGATGAATTAATGCGCGAGCACATGCACATTTCACCATCTCTGTGTGTCTCACTCTGGGGGAGGGACAGGAGGTGCAAAAGAAAGAGCTTTTGTTTTCAGTAGGCTGGCTCACAAGTGGGGGAGACAGAAGCGATAAATTCTGACTTAGCAGAACATAGGGTCTCTTGGGAAGGTGGAGGGCTCACCCCGGCTGGAAGGAGGTGGGGGTCGGGGAAGTTCGACCTTTGCCTTGAGTCCCGAAAGCCAGTGAAAGTTTGCCAGGCAAAGGAAGTTGGGAAGGAACTTGTAGGGAAGCACTAGTACCAAAGTGGGGTGGGGAGAGAAGGAGTGCAGAAGAAGCTGGTGCCTGGTGTGCAAGGAAAGCCCGAGAAAGAACTGACCCCCTGGCAGAGCGGCTGGCTATCCCCGTGGGTGGGTGACGTTACTCCCTCCAGCTCCAGGCCAACACTCAGACTTCAAGACGCTGTAAGCCCCTCTGAAGAAAGTGAAGGGCTGCGGGTCCTGGTGGTGCCTTTCCTCCCCAGCAGGGTCCCCTCTCTCCCGGGAGGGGAGACAGAAGAGACAGAGGCTGCTGTGGGGGTCCAGCATCTGGGGCGGGCAGTGCAGGCCCTTCTGACGGGATGCCTCTCCCTGGAAGCCCACTCACAGAAGGGCTAAGGCAGCATTTGAGAACTCTGCTGAGTCAGCAGCAGGAGGAGAAATGCAGAGGAAGGACTCACACTTTGGGTCCTAAAAGAAGGCAGATGGCAAGTTTCAGGGTGCTTCAAGATTCTGGGTACTTTGAGCTAGAGCCTTCAGGGGTGTCTTTGAGAGGCAAGGGGGGTGATAGCCAGCCTGTTTCACCAAGACTTATGGTCTGTGATGTGCGGGGACTGTTCCAGACACTGGGAGTGTGGCATGGAACAGAGCTGGCGAGATTGTGCTCCCCCAGACCTTACATCCTAGGAGCGTGTGGGGGGTTGACAATGTAGAAGAAACAAGCAGACACATAATGAATGTCAGGGAGTGGCAAGAGCTGAAGAAAAATAAAGCAGGGCAAGGGAAGAGGGTGAGGAGTGTGGGGTGTGTGCTGTTTGAAGGAGGGGCAGAGCCGGCCTCCCTGAAGAGGTGACATTTGAACTGAAACCAGAATGAAGTGAGAGAGAGAGAGAGACTGTCAGAAGGGCAAACTTGTACCTCTGTTGAATGAGGGTGTTGCCTTCGAAGGAGATGTCTGGCCTCGTAGGGAGAGCAGAGCCGAAACCAAGCTCCCATTTTATGAGTGACAGAGAAGTCGAATATACAGAATACACAATAAGATAATATATAATGATTATTATATTATATTATTTATGTTATTATATTGTTATTATTATAACCTATAACATAATACACAATAAGATAACATATAATATATAATTTATTTATATATTTATATTTATAAATTTATAATAATTTATATTATATAATTATATGTTCTTATTGTATATTATGTTATGTTATAATAAATTTATATATTATAGATAATATATAAATATATAGTTACATATAATATACATTTATGTATGATACAGTGGTGATAAGATTTGGAGTATAATTGGGCATTTTTCTTCCTTTGCAATTCTGTACCATCCCTGGACTCACCCTCTCTCATTCAGTAGCATGATCGTGTTATACAGGGATTTCACAAAATACAGACAGCAAGGAGTCCAATTCCTGGCTTTTCTGTTCCATGCTCACTTCATTCATATAATTTCCCTGTAAAGGGAGGTATAATCTTGTCCATTTTTGAGGTGAGAAATCAGGTACTTAGAAATTCTTAAACCATGGTTTAAGCAGAACCATGGTTTTAAAAGCCGAAGTTTGGACTTGTAAGAGCTGAGTTACTTTTCATCATCTGCTCAAACAGGACGGACTGTTAAAAGCAGAGCTGTGCCCCCAAAGGTCCTGGCCCTGGGGACCAGTTAAGGCCAGGGGAGAATCGGTGGGAGCAGGGGAGCTTGAGGCAAGATGAGTGTCCCTGGAAAAGTGTTCAAGCCGGCCTTCCCTCTCTGGGCTGAGATGGTGTTAAGGGTTGTGAATCTGCGAGTCAAGGCCACCTTTTGCTGCAGGAGGGGTCACTGTGTCCCGGGAGGGAGCATCGAGGGGGAGATAGGGCCACTCTGGGTTCCCATAGATGGGCCTAATGTGGCACAGGCTGCAGGATCCAGCAGGAGGAAGGACCTCAGAATGAGCTCAGTGATGCCTGTGTACCTTGAGAAAGAAGGGAAACACGAAGACCCCGGTTGGAAACCTGAGGGAGTCTGAGACTTCTGGCAAGTGCCCATAATGGAAGGAAGGTAGATGGAAGGACTGCCGCCACCTGGTTGAGGAAGCTGGGGGGAGGGGAATATGGACAGGCCGAGCTTTAGGGTTGAAGTGACTGCTCTTTTCACTTCAAGGGACTAGGTCAAGTTTTCTGTCAACAGATGGGACTAATGCATGACAAAGAAGTCGAGTTAAAGAAGTTATAATTTTACATGTGAAGCCTGCAGTTTGCAAACTGAGCATGTTTACCCACTCTGCTAATGTTGACGAGGTAGCATACAGATACGCAAAGAGTTCTCTGGCAGACTTTCCAGCTAAAACTCCGTTATCGGTCTTTGGTCTTCTGAACCCCAAAAAGTGTGGTAAATCTTCCTCTGCTGAGAAAAGTGTGAGAATTTCCTTAAGCTTAAAAGCCTTATGGTTCACAGAAGGAAACTGGTCTCCTTATTTTTCTACAAATATTGTAGTGATTATTTATAGCTCCTCTGTCTCCAACAGCCCTAACTCAGTCTTGTGTCTTTGAAATCCCCAGCTCAGGTTCCTGTGTGACATTCTCTGTTAATGTTTTCATCCTCGTGGGAATTTCTAAGCCTGATGTTTGGGAACAGGGCCTACAGGGGTTTCAGAGTTGGAACTGAGTGTGCCTAAGGGGCCAGGTGGGGCGTAAAAAGAGAAGAGGATTTACAATCAGACAGTTTTGGGCTCTGCCACTTGCTCGCTCTGTGACCTCCTTAAAGTTGCTTTACCTTTCTGAGCCTCTGATTCATCACCTCAAAAAAAAAATGGATATTACACTTACATTTACAGAGATTATAAAAATAAAGTGAGGTAGTGTATTGTCAGTTTTCTAGCGCTGCCGTAACAAAATACCACAGACTGGGTGGCTTATACAACAGAAATCTATTTTCCTCACAGCTCTGGAGACTTGTGGTCTGAGACCAAGGTGTCAGCTGAGTTGGATTCTTCTGAGGGCCTTTCTCCTTGAATTACAGATGATCATCTCATGAGGACATCAGTTTTATCGTGTTAAGAATCTACCCAAATGACACCATTTTACCTTAATGACCTCTTTAAAGGCCTGTCTGCCAACAAGGCCACATTCTGAGGTACTGGGAGTTGGGTCTTCGACATATGAATCTGGGGGACATGATCAGCTGTTGGCAGGGAGTGTATACAAAAGGGCGAAGCACACAGATGCTCAATTAATGTCCATCCCTCATCATTTCTCCAGGTGCACAATGAGACTCACACTGTTCATGACATCTACTCTAAAGAGATGTTCTCCTCTGAGGTTGCCTGTGGGCCAATGGCTTGGAGGCAACATAATAAATATCGGAGATTTAATAGAGCCAGAAAACTTAATTCTGCTCATACTCTTTCAATGTTTGGATTTGGACCAAACTCATAATCTCTCAGATTCACTTCCTTACAGTAATAAGTAGTGAACAGGGTAGATATCAAAATTATAATAAGGCAATGGCTCCAAAATGCTTGACTTCTGTTAGGGATGTCATAAATATTCCTTTAATTGGATGTGGAGACTTCTGGTAAAGTATACAGTGCTAAACAAATGTGAGATACTATGTTCTCCTGCTAGCCTGACTTCCGAGCTCCACTTCGTGAAGTGGAAATGCCCACATGTTATCAAAGACCCAATTTTGCTTATTTCTTTCAGGTCATTTCCTGGGTGACTAGCTCCCTAGGATGTGGAGGCTGGGTTTGCTGCCCCGCAGGGGCCACCTGAAGAAGAAGCCCCTGGTCAAACTGTTGTTCCTCAGAGCTCTGAGGGAGAAACTGAAGTGGTTGTTCTTCTGTTTTTCACTCCTGTTGTGCAGAAATCAGTGAGAGTCCCAGAGCCCCCCCCCCCCCCCAGGCTTTCCTGTATCTTGTCTCACAAAGACACACAGAATATCCCATCTCCCTAGGAACCAAATGTGTTATGGAAGCTCCCGGACTGACCGGGCCTTCTTGAAGGCAGAGCCAGGTGTTGTGTGGGCTTCCTATCCCAGGTGCCTGTCATCATGGCTGACAAAGGCTTTGTGCTCAAGTGTTTGCTAACTAGATGCTGGCTTTCCCTGTTCCTAGCTAAACCGCCTTCAAAAGTAGTGGGAATCTCTTAATCGTTCACTGTTCCCAGAACCTTCTCCATCTCCACAGGGATATTGTCTTGCTGCGGGCTGCCCCCAACAGCCAGAACCCCATGGGAATGGGGGCGGGGTGCGCGGTCCGTGGCAGAGGGGAATTCCGATGTGTGTGCTCCAGCAAGAAACAGGATGAGATGGCCTGAAGTCTCTTGGTGCTCTTGTGCCTTTCAGAGCAGCTTTTCCTTTCTATTTTTTGTTTTCTTTGTCCCTTGAGGCCTTACCCATCCAAATGCTCTTGTTAATGAAGCCCGGAATGTGAGTCAGATGCCCGTTTTGTGTCCACAGGGGATTGCCCTCACTTGGTTGATGAGAGACCGGTGTGGGAGGGAAATCACAAATTCACTTCCCCTGCTTGGAAAGACTGGCACGGAGACTCAGTAGGCAAACACATTTGAGGGATAAGATTGAACAATCCCTTTTGTCAGCAGAGATGCTTTTAGGCTCTCAGAACTGCCTGAATGCCCACTGACATCAAAAAGAGATTTCACTGGACTCTTTCCTTCAAAGGAAAATTTGGATTGTATGTGGTATCCTGAATAGCACTTTGTCTTCATTTTTAGAAAACCTCATTTGCTTATAGTGATTTCTTCTGTAGTGGTCGATATTGACTTTCCTCAGTAGACAGGTGATTATTTTAATTATTGTATTTTTTGGCACAGGGGAAGCCATTTTTTTTTCTAGAAAGTTGGTTTACTTGAGGTCATGTGTACATGCTGATATTATGTTCCTGGGAAAACAAATGTTGCCCCACTTTGTTTCCTGACATGTAGTATGTATAGATTATTGCTGTGGCTAGGTGGCCTTGCTTCTGCTCTGGGAACAGCTGTTCTTCTAGAAAGGAAAGGGGCCTTCCTATGGTGATGAAAGCCAGATAGTAATAATAGCCACATAAGAGGGCATATTATGGTTCCTTGCAAATAATGAAGGATAATGTTAATGGCTACTTTGCTTTGATATATTTATTACTCACAATTGCCCAGTGAGTAAGGCCTACTGGTTGGTTTTCCAGTTATGCAGATGAGGAATCAGGCTTAGTGAGGGTTAGTAGACTGCCTAAATCCACAGGTAGTATATGGCTAAACTGAGACTCAAACCCAGGTCTAATCCAATTCCAAAATATTGTGCTCTGAATCACTACAGTCTCCTGCATCTCAATTTGCGAGTTATCTCTTATCAGAACATCGCTACAGTAGTTCTCAAAGTATGGTCCTTGGGCTAGACTTGTTAGCGTCACCTCAATACTTGTTAAAAGTGCCATTTCTCTAACTCAAACTATTGAATCAGAAACTCAGGGATCAAGCCTGAGTATTTCTGTTCCAAAGCATTCCAAATGGGATTATACAACCTCTGTGCTGGAACTTCCAGCCAGAGCTCCTACAATTCCACAGGGCACTCATTCTGTTTGCTCTGCTTGTTTAACTTCACCAATTATTGGAAAGCTCTTCCTTATATTGGAGTACAATTTGCTTCTCTTCATTGTTCACTCATTGGTTCTGGTCCTGCCGTTTGTCCCATTGACAGGATAGTTGAATGTAGCCGATGAAACTCACATGATAAAGAGCAGGAAATTGCTAAGGTATTAAAAAGAGCTTGCCTGATGGAACATGGGCAATTTGAATGCCAGCTTCCTCTTTTGTGCATTTACCAGAGAATGTTTCTTCTTTGTCTCATAAATAAGATAGAAAGGGAACATTTTTGGAAAAGAGAAAAAAATAAAGACTGAAGAGTCAGGGTTCCAGGGTCTCCTGTTTCTTTAGGAAGTAGTCTTTCTAGAAGCTCTGGACCTGGAAGATATTCTGTTTTCTCCAAAGTCACAGGTCGGGTATAAAATTCCTCCTGATGAGCAAAGTAGACCACTGAAACTTGAGCAAGCTTTCAGAGCAGGGTGGGACTCGGCGGTTTAGAGATGCATAGGTCAGAGTGTCAGGAGAGCTAAGACCAGAGATCAGGTGTGATGAGTGGGTTGTTGAACCTCTGTCCATAAGTCTACAGGTGGGGTTATGTACTCCTCTCTTAAACTGGCTACCCCAGAAAACAAAGCTACTCTACTACTCCTGCATTGTGTGCCATCTTGGGGAAAAAGGAATGAGGGAAAAGTGATGGGAGCCAGGGATGGCAGGAAAGTCAACCCAATAATGCATTATTGATTTGGCTTCTACTAAATACAACTACTTGGTTGATACTGCTGGACTGACCCTGCAAAGCTGGATAACTACAACTTAGGACAGATATTCTTGAGGGAGAAAGAGAACTTACCCCCCAGTTTCCATCTCCCATCTGTCAGAGGTCTACCCACAGAGTCTTAACATCCTCAAACTCTGGGTCATGGAGATGTGGGCTCCATGTTTGGTCCTACAGTGTCCTGTGCTTCGTGGTCAGCAGGATGGGAGGCAAGAGGCATTTGGTGCAGGCATGAGTTGAGGCACTATCAGATTTTACCTGCACAAAATCAGAACCCAGGCAGCGCTTGTGGCCACGGTGGCTCTGGCAAGAGTCAGGTGAGGCTGGAGGGCCTGAGATGGCTCTGAAGTTTCTGATACCACACCCTTAAAGTAATTTTGAAAGAAAAAAAATCCCTTTATATTATAAGGTTGATATCTAAATTTTTTTTATCATTAGTCTAAATAATGGAAAGCGATATTATTCCCAGCTTATCCTAAATGTTGATTGACATTTAAAACAAAATTGGGTGCTGATGTGGTATGATGAACAAGACTCTTCCTCCAACCACATGGAAAACAACTGAAAAATCTGGACCTAGTTTAAAATAAAACCCCACTATCTGAAGGCACAAGAGGGTAAACAGAAGTGTATAGGCTCTGGTGGGAAGCTCATACTTGCCTGGAGAAGGAAAACTAGATTGTACAAATACGTTCCTGTCTGGGGCTTTTTGCCTGGGTCTAAGTATAGTCTGCATGTGGCAGTAGCACATAGGACAAAACTTGCAATTTTTCAGGCCTAGAGAATAAGAAAAACATCAGGAAACTAAACATCAAAGGGAGTGGCGAGAACCACTCTTTTTAGAAGGGAAGGAACCAGAGAGGGGACCCTCCAAAAGCTATCTACCCACATCTCTGACTGACTCCTGAGCTGCATATGGACAGAACAGACAGGAGTAAAATTTTGTTACAAATGCATATCTTGAAACAGATGAAGTTATACTTTTTTCAGGTTGTTTATGTATTCTTGGATGCATATGACTTATTGCTAGTGTTAGCTAATGTTCCTATTTTTATAGGTACAAATATTGAGAAACTTCATTCATATAAGTAGATGGAACTGAAAAGAGGGGTTATATGGGTAGCTATCAATAATTGTTACTAAAAATGATTCTTAATGATCCATCAACTAAGGTTTTCAATTCTGAACAAAGCAAAGAATTGGAAACCATTTGATTTGTAGGTTCTTTTCCCTGTTATTAGAGACACTCACTTTTTTATCTTACATACAAATTTAAGATTGTCACATTGTTTGGTGTCCTGGGTTTCTTTTCTTTTTTACACTCTGGGGTAATACATTGAAGTACATTTAGGATGGGCAAGAGGTGAGTTTTTCTTTCATTAAGGTGGACAAGCGTGATTAGTGGTCAAGGAAAACAGCATGAACAGCCACACTCTCACCCATATCAACTAGGAAACAGTTCAGACAGAAGTTGAGGATCTGGAAATTGATTCTGTTGAAACTACACACTAATATATACTTCCTAGAAACGTTTAATGCATGTGAATGCATACTCCAGTTTGAAATCTTAGAGAATCAGGGAACCAAAACCACCCACTGGATAAGGGACCTTGGAGAAAATTTAGGTTTAAGAATCAGGTTTTTTACCTGAAAAAGGTAAAAAAAAAATCTCAGATTTATACCATCCAACAGATTAGTGTAAAACAGGGAAAACTTGGGGCACCTGGGTGGCTCAGTCGTTAAGTGTCTGCCTTCAGCTCAGGTCATGATTCCAGAGTCCTGGGATCGAGCCCCGCATCGGACTCCCTGCTCCATGGGAAGCCTGCTTCTCCCTCTCTCACTCCCCCTGCTTGTGTTCCCTCTCTCACTGTGTCACTCTCTGTCAAATAAATAAATAAAATCTTAAAAAAAAAAAAAAAAACAGGGAAAACTTGGGCTGGTCCAGGTTAACACAGTACCCAAAGACCAAATGACAATAGTGAAGTCTTATATATCCCAAGATGGCGAAAAAATAGTTTCTCATTTTAGCAGCATAAGGCAGTGCGTAACTGCACAAAAATGCAGAAAAACAGAGAGAAGAAGATCAGATTGATCAAAGGAGCAATACCGACAGCACTTGTAGTTAAGGGTAAAAAGACATTTTTTTTAGATGCTGGATTTGAATGAGTGCATTGGAGTCTGAGAAAACCTGTGGAAGTAGCCTGCTTCTAGAGATACTAAAAATACCAGAAGAAAACCATCCATTTTAGTGAGGTTCAACTAAGGACTTCAATAGAAGGTGAAGCAAGAAACCATTCAGAGTCGAAGTAGTAGTGATGGCACATGCCTGAGTTCACCAAGTGATCAAATGAAGAGTTACTTTTGATGATACTGGTGCAGAAAGTTGGGTTCAGGCTTATGCCATCCTATCCTTTCTGCACCTTCCTCTTGCCGTGTCATGGACTTCTGAGTTGAAAGGAGATTCGGCCAGATTATGGCTAAACTTCCTTCCAGTTCTAACATCCTATGAAAGAACACCAGGCAAATGTTCATAGCAGCATTCTTTATGATAGCCGAAAAGTGGAAATAGGTGGGAGGTCCATCAACTGATGATGGATAAATAAAGGTGGTATAGCCATTCAATGGAATATTATTTGCAATAAAAAAGGAATGGAGTTCTGACATATGCCACAACATGGATGAACCTTGAACACATGAGGCTAAGTGAAAGAAGCCAGAAAAAAAGGACCACATACCATATGATTGCACACATGGGAAATGTCTGTAAGAGGCAAATCTATAGTGACAGGAAGGAGATTATTGGTTGTCTCAGCTGGAAATTGGGGAGAAATGGGGTTGACTGCTAATGGGAACAGTTTTTCTTTTTGAGGTGATGGAACTGTTCTACAGTGACTGTGGTGATGATTGCACAACTCTGTGAATATACTAAAAACTATTGGATTGTACAGTTTAAATTGGTGAATTGCATGGTATGTAAATTGTCTCAGTAAAGTTGTTATTTTTTTTTTTAAAGTTATGAAAGGAATTTTAAGTGGAGGAAAGAGCTTAGATCCTGGCATAGACATAGGACAGAGAATTGAAAGGAGAAAAAAGCCAGGGGTCAGAGATAGCAACTGGGCAGGTGGGGGAAATGGAAACATGACTCTGTGGGGAGGACAGGACAGAGAGCCAGCAGCACGAGGCCAGCGGGTGTCTGGTGGTGGGTGAGGATGCTGGTGGGATGCCCCGAAATGGAAAAAGGAGCCCTGGTGGACAGCACTCTTCTCTGCTTCAAGCTTTGCCTCTGGCCAGTTTTGTACTTGGGCATAACTTTCTAAATGGGTGCCCTTCCAACCTCCATACCCATATTCAGGCAGCTAGAGGCGTATTTTTTTCTCTCAGTTCTTTTGGTTTCTTGTTAAAGTGTCTTCTTCTTCCCTAGCTTCTGCATCTTTTGACATAATGTATTTCTCCTCTTTTTCTTTTGTGCTTACCAGGTACTTTCTCTCTCCTTGGCATAGGCTATTTCTTGTTATTAAAAAGGCAGCCTTGACTTTTATATTTCATTTATTCTTCCCTTGTGTTCTTTGTGACCTTATCTTAAAGGATTATTACACATAAATGTGAAGAATCACTAATACACTTAAAATGAGGGAAACCAGTGTACCAGGTGCTACTAAGATGAAAAATTGTATGTGATAAAAAAAAAGGACAGAGCAATTTGACATTTTATTTTCAAAAATTTGCACAATAAGGAACTTCAGAGCCTCCTTGAAAGATTTTTTTTTCTGTGTTCTCATTTATTTTTTACAGTATTAGGGGCACAGATTTGTCTTAGCCAGGGTTTGTCCAAAGAATCCTCTAGCTTTTTACCCAAATAAAACTAAGGCTGGATTTCAAATTCATGTATCCACTCAGTCAACAACTGTTTATTGAGCATCTACTATGTGCTAGGCACCTTGCTAGGTGCTGACAATATAGCGATGAAAGGGAGAGAATGCTCCTGGCTCTCAAGACAAACACAATCCAGTAGGAGAGACAGATGTTAAGCAAATAGTCACACAAATTTCACAAATAATTATATAATTAAAATTATGATGTATTGGGTATTGTTATAGGATTCCTTCTCTCTGGCCTTTCCTCCTACACTTACTTGCTAAAGAAGCCCATGAAAAATACTGGAGGGGAATTTCAAATCACTGAATATTTGAAAAGATACAAAATGCAAATCTTTCAAGTAAGTGCTTTAATGAACTCAAGTGGAGGTGGCCTTAGTTTAATGAATAGATCACTCACTTGTAACAAGCAGTATTTTAAAAAAAAACAGTGACTTTTAATTCAAGTATAATCTATGTAGGGAAAAGTAGAGAGATTGTATATGTACAACTCAATGAATTTTTAAAGCTGAATACAAAATCTGAGTCAAGAAACAGAATGGTATTAGGTCCCCAGAAGCTTCACGCATGCCCACTTTCATTCATTGAAGTCATTTTACAAGGGGACAGTATTTTGGAGCACTTACTATGTGCCAGGCTCAGTGTAAAGTCTTTTACACATCCCATGTCATGTGAAGAGCAATTTTTTTCTCTCTCTTGTGTATGTTGAATGACTCTGGTTGACACCAGTCGTTTAATTAGCAAGCCCTTCCTTCCCAGAGAGCCAGAAAAGTACCCTTCAGCCCCACACCGGTAGGATTCTTGTCATTCTGCACTCCGGGAGATTTTCTACAAGTGCAGAAAATTTCCATGATGGAGAGGCTTCGGAGCCCATCAACAGAAGCAGGGAAGTGGCAGTTTCTCTGGATGGCTGTGTGCCAGGGCTTTTTAATTTGCTGTTCTCCCTCTCCTTCTTCCCCGAGGAGAAATCTGTGTGTCTCTCTCCACTCCCCTACACAAAGTCGTCCTTAAGCATAACTAAGACTGACTGGCTAATTTATCTGAGTACTGAAAGCCACTCTAGGGTAAGCGTTTCTTACACAACTGTAATCACTCAAAGCTCTGCAGAAATTCACATCTTGTATTTGGGGCATTGCATCTCTGAATTCTGGGGGTTTCTGGCAGGGGACTGCAGTGGGGTTTTAAAGAGTCTGCTGGGGGTTTTGGAAAAAAGAATCTGAAGGACCCTGAGAAAAATAGAAACCAAACGAGTCACCTACTGCACAAAGGAGGGCGGTTTGGCTTTCATGGGACAACATTAAGAAAATTTACCGGTGGGTATGTTTGGCTTTAGAGACCAATCCAAACCAGAAGGCAGGAGCAGGAACCAGAGACTTAATATTACTATCAGTTGTACTAGGTGCTATAGGGGACAAAATGTGTCAGCAAGCTGATACCCCTGGACCTGTGCTGATAAGACTTGTCTATTTAGAGGATGAAGTGGCTGAGTACCTCTTATTATGGTGCATGTGTGGTTGGGAGGAGAAGTGGGGTCTTTGGAGGTTAATAAATTACCATAGGCAGCACCTGTCTTGGGCACCGGTAAAAGGGAAAGCCACCTCTATGTTCTCGTCCAAGAGATAATAAAAATCTCTTTATTGTAAAAACAAATATATGAACAAACAATAAGCAGGCTACCTCTAGCTGGTCCAGACAGAGTTCCAAAGTCCCCAAACAATTCACCTCTTTGCGTGAGGCACTGAAATCTCCAGAAACAATATGACTGTCTCCCCTTTGGTGAGACCTCAGAGTTTCTGACCAGGTCTTCTATAAAACTATGCAGTCGAGTGTTCCCCCAGGTCCTCAGTGCTGACTCTATAGTGGTTTTCCACCATGGTTTGTTTTCTCTGGCATCATGAATGGACTCGTCAAATGTTCTCTCCCTCCTCAAGCTCCAATCCCAATGCCTTGTTTCTTCCATCGTGGGGAGATGAGTTAGTCCCTTCCTTTGCTGAGAATTCAGAGGTCACCAAACAAGCCCTTCCTCATCTTCCTTTACTACCCTTATTGCACCCTGCAGCAGTCTTGGCACTTGTCCTTTGTTGATTTTCTCCTGTTCCAAAGGACAAAACCCCTTCCTGTGCCCCAAAGCCATTCTCTCTGCTTCTTTCCTGGGACTCTGTTCCCTCTGCCATTTCTCTCTTTTCATATTTTTTGTTTTAAACTTTTATTGTAACAGTTTTCAAACATAAACAAAAGTGGAGAGAATAAAATAATGATTCCCCATGGACCCTTCATCCAGATTCAATGATTGTAATATTTTTTCCACACTTTATGCAAATTCCATCATTGTCTCAAAAATGTCTTTTTACAACCGGTTTATTTAAATTAGGATTCAAGTAGGGCTTACATATTATATTTGATTGCCATGCCACTTCATTTTAATCTAATCAAGAACATTTCCCAGTTCCCTTTTATTTCCTGTCATGCTATTGTTAAAGAAAGCAGGTCAGTTCTGTAAAATGTCCCGTAATCTGAATTTTTCTGATTGCTGCTTCTTGGTGTTGTTTAACAAGGTGCTCAATCTCCTGTATTTTCTATAACCTGGAAATCAGACCTAAAGGCTTTATTAACTTCCTTCTTCCCGACCCTTACTTCTCTTTTGTGACCTGTGTCACACCCAAACGGGTCATGGCTGTTCATTACAGAGTGCTTGCTTGTGGTCTCTGTGTTCTATTGGCCTCTCTCCCATCACTGCTCCACTGTAGAGCAAGTAGTCGGATCAATCTCCTCCACCCATTCACATACTCATCTCTGTTCTCTGCCCCGACCATGTATAGAAATAATTCCTTCAGAGATCACTAAGTAATCTTGAACAACAAGCCCCATAACTTCTTGTTAGTGTTATAATTAATGCCATCATCATCACCAGGTGCCAAACTCCCATTTCGAGCCTTTTAACAATTTCAAAGTGCTTTCCCTCCATTATGGTTTTACAAGTATTGTCCTTTCCCATTCTTGGTCTCAGGACCCTCAGGCTTCACTGATCACCTTTAGGTGATGGATCTGGTTTCTTTGTAGCTCTAACCAAATTCTCTGAGTTCCAAGTCTGTGTCTCCTTTTTTCTCATGAGCAATTTTATCTCTAAATGATTCCTCACACCTGGAACTCAATCCATCTCAGTCAAATTGTCTGATCTCACCGTCAACTCTTCCTGGTGGCACCTTCTCTAATCTTTCCAGGAAGAATTAATCATGAGCCTTCGTATTTCACACCATTGTGGTGTGATCTACAGACTGACTCTTACTGTCGTGTGTTGTGTATGTGTCTGCTTCTTCTACTGATTGTGAATTTCTTGAGGACAGGACTCATGTCTCCTGTATCAATTCGTTAACTAATTCTATGTATTATTTATTGGCTATCTACTATTGTCAAGGCACTATACTTTGTAGCCTTTGGATCTGAAATAGTAAAACCTTGGAACAAGGAAAGGGTAAAGGGGCAGCAGCAACAGTACATGTTAGCTAACACACCTATTAAATTTATTTCCTCTTTAAAGCTCTTTGCAAGTCTCTTCATTTGAGCATCACTATAATCCTATGAGGGAGTTACTATTATTAGGTCTAGATATGAAACTGGGCCACAGTGAGGTTAAGAGAGCTGACAGAGTCCCAGAAAGGGACAGGAAGCTGTCAGACAAAGTCATTTCTGCCCGGCCATTAAGGGGAGGTTGGCCTTCAGTAGAGTCAAGGGAAGAAAAGTATCTTTAAACATCGGCTGATAAGGACACTTAAACTAGGAAATTAGAGCAGTTCGGTAGCAGAGACTGAGTTTTCTTTAATTTTCTATAAATTGTAATGTGATATCAAGATGTTCAACCATCCTCAATTGCTATTTCCATGAAGTCCTCAGCTAAAATACCCTTCAGATGTAGTTATAAATAGCTTTGTGAATCTGTTGGGCTCAAACTGAAAATTACAGTCAAAGTCTATTCAGAGTAGGCAAATCAAGAAGCAGATCCACTTAGAGAATGCTGTTTTCAAAGAAGGATCATTATTCTCTAGGGATGTTCTGTATGGCACTCAGGACTTGGGGCTGCGCAAGGTGGGAAGGGGACACAAAACAGATTCCTGAAGGGATGGGGATTTCATCTTGTTTTGTTAAGTGTTCTATCACTTTTTCTTAAGCAGTGATTGGCACATATCATGTGTTCAGTGAAGACTTGTTGAATGAATGAACGAGTGAATGAATGAGTGATGGAGAAGTACAGATAAAGCATGGAGGAAAATATGTGTAATGGGTACTCAATAATTATATGTGAGGCTGAATGGAATAGACAGCTTACTTAGGGGCATCACTAAGGCATGAAATAGAGTAAAAACAACAATTAGAGCAACAACAAAAAGCTCTGAGCAAGTTAATAAAGAAGTGGTGAAAGCCATATATATATGTATATATATATATATGTGAGCTTAAAATTGCCTTTCTGTAAATTTTACCTATTGATCCTATTTCTCCCCCCCTCTACACTGAGAACTGTTTAAAATAAGATTGATCTCCCTCCATTTGACCATCCTCAAGTATTTGAAAACAACTGTCATCCTCCACGTAATATTTTCTTTTTCAAAACTGGACCATTCTCTGCTCAAATAGACTTCAATAGCCCATTATATCGCATGGTTTCTAGGCCATTTCTCTTCCTACTTTCTTCTCTTTCTAATTTAACTTCTAGTTAATCAATGTGACTTCTACAACCTGGTACTCAGAACAGGCTCTATGGTGCCAAGAAGGCCAAAGTCACAGATATAATCACTATTTACATTTTTGGGCTTTCTGAATGCCAAGGTTGTGCTAGGGACTGAGTACTTAGAGGTGGCAGGGCCTGCCCTCAGCAAGCACCTGGAAGAGAAGACATGCTTCACACTGAAACTCTGCTCTGAGACCCTATTTGTCTGGTGCATATTTCCATGCAGGGACAAGGGGATTCTCTCAAAATCCTGGCTTGGATAAAGGAGTGTCTATCTCTTGTTGGTCTTTTTTTTTTTAACTGAGTGAACTGGAATGAATGAAAGTACCCAGAGGGGGTGAAGGGTGGTAACATTTAGGCCTACCCTTCACTGGCAGGGATTGAGGAAGCTGTGTGTCAAGGGATGTGGCTGGGTATCAAAGCCAGTGGATCCCTGGATGACAGGAGAGGTTGGCACAGAATTGTGTTGATTTCTGGAATTTATTGAGAGTGTTGAGTTTGGGTATTCTTCACTTTGAGAAAGATAACTCCAGTTGCATGTGCCATTGGCTGTAGTCTGTGGTGTTACCTGAAGGTGTCCACCTGCAAAGGTAGGAAGGTAAACAGTGTAGAGTAGGTGCTAGGTGTTAAGCATTGAGAGGTGTCTGAGAGAAGAGGGGGGGTTCGCTGCCCGTCTCTTCCCCTTAATATCTATAGTAGATGTGCAAATACTCCAAGAGTGCACATGTTGGACAAGAATCGACCCAATCAAGAAATGCTTTCAGAAAAGCCTTCCTTCCTTCCCAACCTCTAGGTGAGGTCTACCTGACAAACCCAGAGAGGACCACATTTGCCCTTCTCTGCACTTCCTCTTACAAGATCCTGGGTTGCTGCCCTGAATTTATTTTCAGGAATATTTTGTAGCTGGCAATATATTTCCCAGACTTAGAGGTAATTCTCAGCTTAGAGGCATGCACAGTAAGAACCCTTAGAAAATGAAATGGGGTGACAGAAACAAAATGCAAACATAAGAAGTAAGAAGTAGATAAAAGGAAGCCGACTATGCTGAATAAAGGTCATTTGATTAATACAGAGCACAAAGGAGTCATGAGTTTCAATGCCTGGGGCTGGCCGGATGCCCAGAGAGCAGGCCAGGGGCTGGAGGACACTAGCAGAGGAAGGCAGGGGGAGAAAGCTGGGCAGGGACTCTGACAGAAGCTGTGGTGGCAGATAGTGTGGTTGTTCTCAGTGTGTGTGACACTTGAAGGCAGAGGCCCGCGTGATGGCTCGTGTGGACTCTGAGCAGGCCTGCATTGCAGGGAGACATATGGTTGTGGGATGGAGGGGTTGGGATGTGGAGCAGGTAGGAACAGCCTTGGGGCTCTGGTTTCTCCTCGGGCACCTGACAGATGGTGCACATGTTACTGTTACACTGGGCTCCTCATGAGTAGGGCCCATGCTGCACGAGGGCTCACAGCCAACCAAGTGACTGCCCCCACTGTCCGGCCTCCAACATGAGCTCTGCGGGGGCATTGCTCGAAGGACCAGAGTCTGCTGGCAGGGGCATGCTCAGAGCCATGCTGGGGCCTGCCTGAAGAGCTTAGCAGGTGTTTTTACCTCTTCTCTGTCTCCAATTCTGAGTGGATCATTCTCTCTCACCCATAACACCATGAGCAAACATTATTTGTTTGTGCAGTGTGTCCCCAACTAACAAACCCGACAGCCCCTGTATGGCTAGATCAGTCTGATTGTACCTCACATCAAGTAATCATCTAGTGTGGATGCCAGGTCCCCCAGTATCAGTTTTCTTTCTTGCCCACCAGTGATTTATTTTTGGGGGGGACCCTAAACTAGTGCCATCTGACCATTCATCTTGCTTACTTATGCATCCCTGCCCAGGAAAGTGTTACTAAGTCCTGGTCACTGCAGTTGAAAAGGGCAGAAAATAACTAAATTGTCTTTCATCAAAGCCTTCTGGTCTCAGTCTCCTTGGGTTTGTGGACCATCTTGCCAAGGTAACACCCCCCCCACCCCCGACCATGAAACCTTGACCTACAGAAGAGTTTCATATATGAAAAGGGAAGTACTGAAAATCAGGAAGTAGGAACTGGGTCTTTTTCTCCATTGGATTGCTAACGCAAAGCACTGGGCCCTGTACAGAGTAGACATGAAACAAATATTTGTTCTGCAAGGAGGGAAGAATGGAGGGTACTCAACAATACTCATTTGATAATTTTTTTTAGCTACGTCAAATTTGAGAATCCATTTAGAGCCATGACCTCATAGTATACAATAAAATAAATTGCAGGTTAGCACAGAGGATCACAGGGGAAGGGAGGGAAAACTGAATGGGAAGAAATCAGAGAGGGGACAAATCATGAGAGACTCTTGACTCTGGGAAACAAAATGAGGTTTGTGGAAGGCGAGGTGGGTGGGGGGATGGGGTAACTGGGTGAGGGGCATTAAGGAGGGCAAGTGATGTAGTGAGCACTGGGTGTTATAAGCAAGTGATGAATCATTGAACACTACATCAGAAACTAATGATGTACTATATGTTGGCTAATTGAATTTAAATAAAAAAATAAATTGCAGGTTAATTAAAATTTTAAAGTAAAAAATCTTAAAAAGACTACAAGAAACCATAGAATATGTTTATTTGATATGAAGAAGGATTTTCTAAATTTAAGGCAGTAAATGGAATTACAAAAGAAAAGATTAATTGATTAAACTAATTAAAACTTCTGTATGAAAAAGAAAAATGAGAGGTAAATTTGAAATAGTATTTGAAAAAATATTATTGAGGTTTTAGGGGACTTGTAATTAATAGGTCTTTCTCTCCCTTTCAAGTTTGGAACCATTTTAGGAGTAGACCAAGAAATTAGACCAAGAGTTCAAAATGTCACTTTAGATTAAGAGTCTCTTATGGTTTGTCTCCCTCTCTGGTTTGCTGGAGTGGAAGGGAGTGGGAGTGATGGGGTGGCTGGGTGATGGACATTGGGGAGAGTATGTACTATGGTGAGTGCTGTGAATTGTGTAAGACTGATGGACAGTCTGAATCACAGACCTGTACCCCTGATGGATGAATCACAGACCTGTACCCCTGAAACAAATAATACATTCTATGTTAATAAAAAAAATTAAAAAAAAGTCCATGGCTGATGAAAAAAAAAGTCACTTTATTGATGATAAAAAATAGACTCTGTGGTTTAGATTTTAGGCTGTAGCAGGTTACCTAATACTTTATCCCAGAAATAAAGCTGCCTGCTTCATCACAGGCAGAACAGGATGGATGTGGACCTCCCCAGGCAGGGAGGGGCAGAGCCTCCCTTGGTCAGTTTCTTCCATGGCAGAGAGTGGGCTGATCAGAGAGAAAGAGAGAGAGTGAGAGACTGGGAGACACAGGAGAGATCAGAGCAGAGGATGAGCTGAAAAGATTCTGTTCCGTCTCTAACTCTGAGTCACATGAGCCAAGGGGTAGTCTTCTGAAGTATTTGGTGTCATGGGCCACATTGGCTGTCTGATGAGGGCTATGGACTCCCTTTTTAGGATGGATTCCATAAAATACACAGAATGACAAAGGAAACCTACTGTGCTGGAATTCAGTCACACAAAATATTTCAAAATGTTTGTGGTATATAAAATACATCCTTCTTAATTAGCCTACTAAATATCATGATCTAGTGGCAGATCTAATAACCACTATAATTTTGATGTAGTGATGAGCATAAGTTATATTTTGATATATGCAATATGATGTAAAAATATCTATGGTTTTTACTGGTGGCAAAGTTGCAGGTACTGCTAATATCAATGTGGCTGGTTGCCTACATTTAGAGTTGAAAGAATCCTAATTTCAAGTAAAGGATGAAAAAAGTAAAGATACATTTTTTTCCATTTAAGTTCAAAGACACTGCTCTCTCACCCCTTTCCACATTTGTCCCCAGACCTGAAGGACTTTAGGCGAAGAATCCTTTCTTTAAAGAAAGTCCCTCCATCATAACATGAGGTCAGGAAATTAAAAGTTCTCCTCAAATATTAAAAATATAGAAGTCTTATACAAATTAACAGGAAGAGCCCAAGAGATGAAGGGGCCAAGAACATGATGAATACAGACAATAAAACTTGACAAAAAAATTCAACTTCAAAACAAAGTAACAGAAATTCAATGTTTTGACCCATTAAATTAGTCAGGATAAGACATGCATCCACATAAATACAGTTCTGCCAAATTCTGACTATTCTCACTGCACTTTGAATTAAAAATTGATACAGTTGTTTTGGAAAAATCTTACAGTTTTGGAAGCAACTTAATTTATCAAACAAACTTAAATTATTGTCTTTTAATGGCTAAGCACTAAGCTTTTTCTCACAATAGACTACTCAAATATTAAAGGACCGACTGGGTAGTATATCCCACCAGCTCCTTTCATCACTAACAAACCAAATATTTTCCAGTCCCCAAATCATAAACATAATAAAACCCACTGCATCCCATTGTGTATGCCTGAACCTCATGGGGTCTTATTGTGTATCCTTTAAATCTGCCAAACTCTGAGTATTGCTGGAGGAATAGCAGGTTGCCTAAGAGAGTGGTATTTGGGTGTGAGGCCTAATTTTATGTGTCACCTTGACTGGGCTAAGGGATGCCCAGATAAGCAGGCAAAACATTATTTCTGGGTGCATCTATGGGGGTGTCTCTGGAAGAGATTAGCATTAGAATTAGTCATCAGCAGAATGAGTAAAGAAGATTGTTTTCACCAGTGTGGGTGGGCATCATCCGACACACTGAAGGCCTAAGTAGAACAAAAAGGCAGAGGAAGGGTAAAACTGCTTTCTCTGCTTGAGTTGAGACATCCATCTTTTCTGCCCTGGGACACTGGTGTTCCTAGTTCTCAGGCTTTTAGATAGATGGGGACTCACACCATCAGTCCCCTAAGTCTCAGGCCTTTGGACTTATCGAATTATACCACTGGATCTCCTAGTTCTATAGCCTGCAGACAGCAGATTGTGGGCCTCCAAAACCACATGAGCCAATTCTTGTAATAAATCTATAATTATCCATTATATATATTATATAATATGTATAATTACATATATTAACTATATGTGTACAATTATATAATTATATGTAAATTATATATGAATATATGTATATTCATATATTATCTCCAATTGGTTCTGTTTCTCTGGAAGAACCCTGGTTAATATATTTGGTACAGGTATTTAGGCACAATATTAGTGGCCAATATTTAATTTTGCCCAGATAGTTTTCTTTGTTTATATTTTTACTATTGTCTTTGCTTTTCCCTTTGGTCTACCTGCCAGTCCATAAGTCTTTTGCCTTGATCTTGGCATCATTGTCCCATTCATTTAATACATATTTCTCGAACACCTATTATGGGCCAGGAATTGTGCTAGGTGTTGGTGATTCAATGGGGAATAACATTGACTTCATTCCTGCCCTCAAGGAGCTTACAGTCTCTTGCAGGGGTCAGCAAACTACTGCTCACGGTTCCAGATCCAGTCTGCCATCTGTTTCTGTACAACCTGTAAGCTAAAATGGTTTTTACATTTTAAAATGCAATAGAAATCAAAAGAAGAGTATTTTATGACACCTGCAAATTAAACAAAACTCTAGTGTTAGTGTCCATCAAGAAAGCTTTGTTGGAATGCACCACACTTAGTTGTGCTGCAGCAGCCGAGTTGAGTTTGTTGCAGCAGAAACTGTATGGCACAAACCTGAAATATTTACTATTTGACTGTTTGCAGGAAAAGTTTGCAGATTCCTGAAATAGTGGGATAGAGGTACCAAGTGATCAAATAAATAAAATAATAGCAGCGTGTGGGAAGTGGTATGAAGGGGGAAATGAAGCCAAAATGGAGAGTACCAGGAGCAGAGTGTGGAGGGTGGGGTCAGAGAAGGCTTTAGGTGGAAGGGACACTGAAGCTGAGTTGGGCAGGGTGAGCAGGATCTGGCTATGCCAAGAGCAGGGGCAGCTCAGCTCCAGGCAGTGGAGATAGGGTGGGTGATGGCAAAGGGACTGCTGTGGGTGAGATCCTGGTGTGTTTGGGAACAGAGGATCCATCATAGCTGGAGAGTAATAAGACTGGGGATGGACATATAAGTACGTGGGAACCACTGAAGAATTTTAAGCAGTGGAATGACATGATTCGATATGTGTTTTTATCAAACATCACTTCAGCTGTTCTGTGGAGGAAAGATTGCAAGACAAAAACAAGAAGGGGAGAGTGTTCAGAAACTTACTGCAGTAACGTTCTCCAAAAGGCTCTCTCTCACACCTGCCTTCCTCTTGTCAGCATGTACTCTGATGGACTCCAAAAACCGGCCAAGAAGACGCACTTCAGGGTCTTGCAAGGTTTTGCAGTTATTCTTTTGAAAGTTAGTTATCAATGAGGTTTAGTTGTGTAGAATAGCAACTGATAAAAAATTTCTGAAGAAGCATGGGTTAGATGTCAGGTGTTATTAGAACTCATTGAAGAATATTTTCTTGCTAAAAATACAGTTTTTCAAATATGGTGCAGTAGAATATGGAACAGTGTTGCTAGAAACCATAACTGGTGGTAGCCACTTTTACCTCCTGGCAAGCGGTATAATGCTTCTCTGAAGTAGATAGCTATATTGGGGAGGACGATGGGGTCAGCACTGATAGCGGAACATCTGTTCGCAAGAAGTTAACAATAATATGAGCTTGAAGCCACTGGGGAGACAGAAGGAGTATTTGGGGAGGATAAGATAGAGGCAGAGAAACATAACTGTGGAGACCAGTGAGGAATTTCTGGAAAAGGATTAGTCTGAGGACTTTTAAGGACTCTGGTATCTACTTTTCTGATCTTATTTTTTGAAATGCTGCCATGTTAAAACCTTCCATTTCCCCAAAAACTTCAATGAAAGTCTTATACAGGCACACAGACTTGGGTTGGTGGTTTTCTGGAAGTAATTGCAGTGCTATCTCACAAAGTATGAGATGGTACAGGAACAATTACATGTCGGGGGCGGTTGGATGATCTATGAAATGAAGTGGTTTGGTGAAAGCAGAAATTCAAAGCCAGGTCTACTAGGAAAACCATTCTCCAAGAAATATAAGAATCCTAAGGAAGACTAGGTGAGATAACAAGTTTCTTACCACAAGTAATAGGGATTTTGAGGTAATTTCATTTGACAGTTTAAGGACAGTGTGGCTCCTGCTTACATGTAGATTACAAATCATCTTCTTCTGTCTTCCCATTAATCTATAATTTACACAAGGACAAGTAATGTGTTCATTTCAGAGACCAGGAAGAGCAGCCAAGAGAGCATACATGACATCCAAAGGCTCTGACATTGGCAGGAATAGAACCCCTGTTGCTCCTCTGGTCACTGGTGTCCTTGAGGGAAGCCCATACTTCTAGCTACTTGGTGGATGAGAGCCAAGGTCAAAGAAAATCAGAAAGGAACAAAAGTAAATGTTTATGGAAAAACACAATCTAGCATTTATAGGAATTTGTTTCCTTCTGTATCTTGCCCTTTCCGAATTTTGGGTTTCCCTAAAGGAAACTGTTCTATTTTTGGAAAACACATACACACACACACACACACACACAAAAGACACGAGCCAGATTTTGCTGAACCTTTTCCAGGAAATACCAATCTGTTTCTGGGCCTCACACACCAATCAGAAAGCTTGAAGCTAGAGCCAAAGCATCCATATTTCTATAGTGTCTTCCAGTCATCTCTGTGTGCCCAGCGGAAAGACATAGTCAAAAGCATAATGGAGGTAGGATACTTTTATAATTTAAGAAAGATTGGGCAATTTATTGAGTATCCAAATAGGAACCCATTTAAATCTGCACAACACAAGAAATAATGAAGTGTTTAGTGAATTCAGTCTCATGAAGAGTTTCTCAGAGAAGCCCTCCTACTTTTATAATCTTAGGGCTGATTGAAAGTCTCTTGGAGATTAGAGTGGGCCTCATGTTATCCAAGGACCTAAGCCAGTGGCCTTAGCTGTGAGGTAATGTGGTGCAGTGCTGTAGATGACCTGCCAGGGCCATCTCCAGGGCCTTGGCTGGAATGACCAGCAAGAGCTGAACCACCTTACTTACTCTTTACTACGGTATGATTAAAGTTCTCATTCTACCAAAAACTCTGTAAGGGCCCCTTTCCTTCCCACATATATTGGGTGAAATTGTGACCTAGACTCATGGTAGACAGGGGAGCAGGCTACAGGATAGGGCACAAAGCTCTCCTTTCACAGACTCATAGAAATGGGAGCCAATGCTTGGGTGAGCAATCCAGCCTGGCTTTCCTGATCCTGCTTTTCTCCATTTTGCTAGCTTCAAAAGAGTTTTCTTCTTCCTTCTCTCTTAGAATGCAAGAATGAATGAATAATTGCCTACAAAGCCTCTTGACTTTCTTGAAGAAAAGTACAATCTGAATATAAAAGTGAAAGTGCTAGACATCTATCAAAGCTCAAAGCAAAGAAAGTCCCAGACTGGGAAAAGACTTGCAAAATATAATTTCACACCTCAAAGTCAACATCTTGTACAAATGACTAAGTGGCATTTTTTTGAGGTCAGGAGAACCTGTAGAGTCTACAGGTCCCACTGAACAATAGTAAGAACAACAGTCCCTGTGCAGTGATTGATAGTTTACAAAGCACTGTCATATATATGACCTCATTTCTCATAAATGAGACATGCACATGAAGCAGAAACACTGTAAGATTATATCTATTCTTACCATCATTTAAAATAAAGGGAACCCAAGACAGAGTAAATTTTACTCAAGTTCCTTCAGCTGTTAAGGGGTAGAATTAGCAACTGAATCCAGATCTTGTGGTGCCCAAATCCAAGCCATTTCCGTTACCTGGGAGTACTTCCTTGGAGAGCCAAGTACCACTCTCCTCTCCAGCTTCTTGTTTTCTTATGAATAATTCATTAAAGAATGATTCCTGACCTCTTCAGTGAGGAATCAGCACTTTGGATCACAGAACCAACCTACAGTCACCCCCCACTGCAGTAGGTAGTTACTTTTAAGATGACTTAAGTCTGGTCCTCCAGATCCAAAATATTCCTTCTTCTCAAAGCTTCGAAGTAAAGTAAGTTTAAATTCTAAGTCACCAAGTAAAATAAGTTTAAATTCTAAATCACCAAGAAAAACTTTAGAAAAAGTTTCTTTTAGGCAACTACTCCTTAGATATACTGTAGTTAGTTATGATTTATTGTCCCTTCCTGTGCTAGACACCAGCACTTTAATATAAGTTCCTTCAGTCACTCTTTAAGCATTTATTTTTTGAATACCTGAAAAGTTTAAGCATACTGCTAATCGCTGCAGATATAGGAGTGAACAAAATAGTCAACCTCAGCCCTCCGTGGGGTTAGTAGGGGACAGACAAAATGCAAAATAAACAAATAAGTAATATGTCAGGGGATGGTAAGAGCTGTGGATATCCAGAAAGTCCTCAGGAGGGAGGGTGATATAGGGGTGACCATGTGATACTGCTGTTGGCATGTGTTTGGGAAGGTCTCTGACTTAAGCAGCTCACTCAAGGACATGGGGGAGTCAACCATATGGTTATCTGGGGACAGAGCTTTTTAAGGAGAGAGAACAGAGCGTGAATGTCCTTGGGAAAGAATGCTGGGTGTGAGGAACATCTACTAGAACAGCATGGCTGGACCAGGAGGAGCAAGGGAAGACAGGTAGAAGATAAGATAGAGAAGAGGCATGGAGTACAAAATTCTAGTAAACACGGTTGGCCAGTAGTATCATGCCATTGAGGAGAGGTCCAGAGGGCTTAGAGGCCATTGTCTGAACATGGGTTTCTAGTGAATCTTTACAAGTAAGCCTAATTACCTTATTTTAAAGTTAAAAAGACATGCACAGAGAAGTTTCATACTTATTCAAGACTACTATGGGGTGATCAGGGGTTTAAATCCAGAATTTCTGACTCTAAACTGAGCTTTTTGTCCTCTTCTCTCTCTATCCTGAGGATCCTTCTGCTCCTGCAGTCCTGAGTAAAGACTAGACAGATAGCTATGTTCATAACTAGCTAGTTTCTAAATCTTGATACACATTTCTAAAGAGTCAGCATTAAGAAAAAATTCATATTGGGCATTGTAATGAAAGGCAAATTATATTCTAAGATGTTGCATTTATTGAGTTGGGATTTGTAATCTAGACAATCTCATGCTTTGTCTGTAACAAGAGGAAGAAAGGCAGAAGAGAGGAAGCTGTGGCTACAAGTCTTGGAAATGCTGAACACGAGGGCATTCTGAACAACCGGATATCAAAGAGGCCAGTGGAAATGCGGCCAGCATGAAAAGCCAGGCCAATCCCCTTAGGATGAGATGGAGATGTTCTGCACCTGTTATCCAGAAAATCTTCCGAAATGCACAGAGTGAAAATGCTGTCCTATGTTTTGGTTCAAGTCCCTTTGACAATGGCTATAGAAGCTGGAAAGACTCAAATCTAGATTTCTCATGTTACTTCAAAATTCTAGTAAACATGGTTGGCCAGTAGTATCATGCCATCGAAAAAACACTGTCCCTGTGATCATATTTTCTGATGAGCCCTAGGACCCCTGCACACACTCTCTGGAGCGCATTTCACTTGGTGTCTACTCATTCATGTTTTGACTTCTGTGCTATGTGGTATCATTCACACCAGGTGTCTCCTTCATGTCAGATACCTGCACCCTTAGGTATGGCCCCCTGTAGATCCAGGCCAAGTCACCTGGTGTCATGTGGAAACAAATGAACAGTATATAGGTTATTGACCCATGCAGGCACATTGGATGTTTAGAAGACAAGTCCCACTCCCTTCAATGGAGCAACTTAATAAAATCTTACTGTAACCTCAGCTCTCAGAAATTATGGTGCTCTGAGGAATTCCAAAGTAGCTCAGGAGTGCCATCAGAACAGATTATTTCTGGAGGTTCTATATGTCCTCATCCAGCTATCATCTCTCCATCCATCCATCCATCCATCCAACCACCCATCCAACTATCCATCCATCAGTCTTCCGGACAGCCATCCTTCAAATGCAGAAACCAAATAAGTTCTAAGAGCATGTCCCTGGTGGAATTCCCTAACCAGCACAAATGTTGATGGCAACCTCTGGCTGACGAGAACAGCTAAATGAAAGTTGGATGTCTGGGACAAAGAAAGGTGCCATTCTAGTAGGGAAGTCAGGGTGCTGCTGAAGAAACTGTCCTGATAGATCCTGACCAACATTCATGGAGTCTTGCCTGTGAAAGCATGACTGGTGATTTCCTCTGTGGTCTAATTTCAGGAATGCCAAGAAAAAAACATCATGCTTTCAAAACACCTCCTCCCTCCTGATTGTTGCTGCCTAAAATTCCTAAAATTTACTGATAAGAAGAGGAGTCAGTATAATTTGAGGTAAGACAAAAAACAAAAAGAACCTCCCCCCAACATAGGAACAGCCACATTGCAGTATAAATTCACTTTAGGGTACAACCGACTCTTCTCAGAGGATGCTATTGTGGGAGTAGGAGAGTGAGATGGTATTCATTTTCTATTGCTACTATAAATTACACTAAAGATTTTTTTCTTATTAAAAGATTGTATTTATTTGACAAAGAGAGAGAGAGAAAGCATGAGCATGGGGAAGGGCAGAGGGAGAGGGAGAGGCAGGCTCCCTGCTGAGCAGGGAACCTGACATGGGGCTCAATCCCAGCACCCTGGGATCATGACCTGAGCCCAAGGCAGACACTTAGCCAACTGAGCCACCCAGGCACCCTAAATTACCCTAAACATAGTGGCTTAAAACAACACCCATTTACTGTTTTACTGTTCTGTAGATCAAAAGGCTGTGTGACTTGGCTGGACTCTGCTCAGGGTTTTACAAGGTCAAGATCAAGGTGTTAGCAGAACTGCATACCCTATTGGAGGCTCTGGGAGAGAACCCACTTCTGGATGTCTCAGGTTGTTGTCAGAGTCTAGTTTTTTCAGTTGTAGGACCGAGGTCCCCGTTTCCTTTTTGACTATTGGCCAAAGGTTGTTTGCAGCTTCTGGAGGCTGCCTGAATCCCCTGGTCTATGGACCCCTTTCTCCATCTTCAAAGCCAACAATACTGGTTGAGTACTTTTCATGCTCCACATCTCTCCTGCCTCTCTTCTGCCTCATTCCTCCTGCTTCATCCACTGCATCTCTGACTTCAGCTGCAGAAATTTCTCTGCTTTTAAGGCTCAAGTGATTCAATTGGACCCATCACATAACTCAGGATGATTTCCCTGTCTTAAAGTCTGTAACTTTACCTATATCTGCCAAGCCTTTTTGCCCTATAATTTCATATATTTATAGGACCCAGGAAGTAGGTTGTGGACATCCTTGGGAAGGAAGCCATTATTTCGTCTACCACAGAGGTGAAGGGCAAGAGGACAGGCTTTTTAGGCATTATTTCTTTTAATCCTCACAATTACAAAGAAGCACCAGAAGCTCAGAGATGTTAAAAACTTAACTCAGGTAATATGGCTAAACCTCAGCAGCATTGAAGTCTGAATACAACAATGTCAACTCATAGACAAACAGAATGTTAGACCTAAAAGGGCCTTAGAAATGATCTAGACCAGAGTAATCAAAGATGGTGGCAAAGTAGGAGAACCTGAGACTCCTCTCCTCCCACAAACACAGCTAGATAACTATCAAATCATCTTAAATACCCTAAAAAATGACCTGAAGTCTGACAGAACAAACTCCACAACTAAAGGGAAAGAAGAAGCCACACTGAGGAAGAAAGGAAATGCAGGGATGTGGTTTTGGGAGAAGTGGATCGAGGGTGCTGCAGAGGTGGGGAGCTGTGGTTGCAGAGCAAAGCAAGAGAGAGGAGTGCATGCACAGGGGAATGCACAAGGAGAATGTTTCCCCAAAGCCTTTGGCTTGGAATATGTGAAGGGCTGAATTTTTTTACTTTCTTGCAATTAGTGGGGCTTAAAGCCTGGAGTTTTAAAGGTCAGTGCGCTTGGCTGGGACAGAGCCCTGAGTGCACTGCCTTGCTCCTGAAGAGAAGGCAGGCAAACAACCTGGGAGCAGTGTAAAATAAAGTGAAGAACATCTGGGGCACACAGTGGGGAGATTATTTGCTCATCTGGGAGAGCATCCCTGGGAGACAATGTTCACAAAGATACCTCTCCAGGAAGAGGGGAACTGACTGGTGCCATCCCCCACCCCCACCCCTCAGCATAAACACAGCCATGGGTGAGAGGCAACACAGAGACAACACTGGCTGCCCCCTTGTTTACACCAAGCCCCCCACCGCATCCTGCCTGTGGTGCTCTGGCAGGGTTACCTTTTAGGTCAAGCTTACCTCAGTTCCAATGCAGTGGGTCCCTTCCCCAAGAAGACCAGCCCAGGCCCTTGCCCACACCACATCTCTAAAGCCTAGAGTTTTAAAGGTGAGCAGTCTTGGCTGGGATAGATCCCAGAGGGCACTGTGCTGCTCCTGGAGAGAAAGAAGACAGACAAACAACTCAGGGGCAGACAGCATGGAAACAGCAATCTGAAAAACATCTGGGGCACACAGGGGGGAGATGGTTCCCTATTCTAGGAGTGCTTCCCTGAGAGGCAGCATTCAAGGAGACACCTCTCCAGGAAAAAAGGAGGCTGTTGTCATCTTCCTACCCTGCCCTTCAGCATAAACACAGAGTCACCTGAGGGAAGCAGCTTAGCCTGGACACTGGCTACCTAACTTGCTCACACAAGCCCCACCCCCTTGTGCTTTGGCAGGACTGCCCTTCTCAGTAAAGCTTGCCTCAGTCCCAGCTCAGTTTGTCCCTCCCCTGGAAGACCAGCACAAACCCCTGCTCACACATCTCCTGAACAGAGATTTCTGCAGGGCCTCAGTTCTGGTGGAGTTGGTGACAGGTCTCATTTCACAAGCAGACCAGAGCACACCTAGTTAAAATTCACCACATTGAGGCCAGGGAACATATGCTGCCCACTGCAGTCAAGGAGAGCCTCTGCAGATGACTAGCCTAAAGTGTAGAGCAGCCAAAATACAACAGCAGAGCTGGAGACACTCCCTGAAGCCCCAGGCCCTGGACACTACATGACCTCTTTTTCATAAGGTCTTTACTTTCAAGAGCAGGAGACATACTGGCTTTTCTAACACATAAAAGAAGGCAGATACTTAAGCAAAATGCCAAGATGGAGGAATTTATCCTAAATGAAAGAACAAGAGAAGACGATGGCCAGAGATCTAAGCAAAACAGATATAAGTAACATGCTTGATAGAGAATTTAAATCGACAATCGAAGGATACTCACTGGGCTTGAGAAAAGAATGGAAGACATTAGGGAAACACTTACCACAGAGATAAAAGAGTTAAAAAAGAATCCATCAAAGGTGAAGAATGCAATAAACAAGATTGAAAACAGGCTTGATGCAATGAAAAGCAAGCTGGAGGATTCAGGAGAATGAATTAGTGATCTGCAAGACAAAGGAATTAAAAGTAATGAAGCTGAACAAAAGAGAGAAAAAAGAATAAAGCAACATAAGAATAGATATAGGGAACTCAGTGACTCCATCAAATGTGATAGCATTCATATTATAGGAGTCCCAGAAGAAGAAAAAAAAGAAAAGGGGGCAGAAAATTTATTTCAAGAAATAATGGCATAAAACTTCCCTAATCTGGAGAAGGAAACAGACATCCAGATCCAGGAGGCACAGAGAACTCTCATCAAAATCAACAAAATCAAGCCAACACCAAGACACATTGTAATTAAATTTGCAAAATATAGTGATAAGGGAAACATCTTAGAAGTGGCAAGACGCAAGAAGGCAGTAACCTACAAGGGAAGACCCATAAGATAGCTGCAGATTTCTCAACAGAAACTTGGCAAGCCTGAAGAGAGTGGCATGGTATGTTCAAAGTGCTGGATGGGAAAAATCTGCAGCCAAAAATACTCTATAGAGCAAGGCTATCTATCATTTGGAATAGAAGGAGAGATAAAGAATCTCCCAGCCAAACAAAAACTAAAGGAGTTCATGACTACTAAACCAGCCCTGTAAGAAATATTAAAGGGGACTCTGAGTGCAAAGGAGAGACCAAATGTGACAAAGACAAGAAAGAATTAGAGAAAATCTCCAGAAACAATTAAAACAAGTAATAAAATAGCAATAAACACATATCTATCAATAAAATCTCCAGAAACAAAACAATTAAACAATTAAAACAAAACAAGTAATAAAATAGCAATAAATAAATATCTATCAATAATTACTTTGAATGTAAATGGACTAAATGCTCCAATCAAAAGACATAAGGTGTCAGAATGGTTAAAAAAACAAGACCCATCTATATGTTGCCTATAAGAGCCTCATTTTAGATCTAAAGAGAACTGCAGATTGAAAGCGAGGGGATGGAAAAATATTTATCATGCAAATGGATGTTAAAAGAAAGTCAGAGTAGCAATACTCACACTGGATAAACTAGACTTTTGTTCTTGTATTGTTTTTATCCTGCTTTGTTATCACAGTAGCAATGGCCTCATGGAATGGTTTTGAATGTGTTCCCTCTATTTCATTATTTGTTAACATTTTGATAAAGATTGTCCTTAATTATCTTTTTAATGTTTGGTAGAATTCACCAATGAAACCATGTGGTCTTGGGCTTTTCTGTGCTGGGAGATTTTTGATTCCTAATTCAACTTTCTTGTTATTGGTCCAAGAAGATTTCCTAGTTCTTGGATTCAAGATTCATGACTTAATTTTGGTAACATGTGCATTTTAGGAATTATCTTTTTTTTCTAAATTTTCTGATTTGTTAGTATATAATTGTTTATAGTAATTTGTTATCACACTATGTATTTCTGTGGTTATCTGTTGTATTGTTTTCTCTTCCATTTCTCATTTTGGTTTTTGAGTCTTCTCTTTTTTCTTAGTTATATGGAGGCATTGCCAATTTTGTTTATTTTTTTATTTTTATTTTTTGAAAAAACTGGTCATTACTTTCAATGTTATCTTATTGTTTGTTCTGGTCTTTATTTATTTCTGATTTTTCTTTGTTATTTCCTCTCTCTACTAAGTTTTGACTAAGTTTCTTCTTCTTCTAACGTGGTATGACATTAAGTTGTTTATTTGCACATTTTTTCTTTTTCTTTTTTTTTTTTAACATTCTATTTATTTATTTAAGAGAGAGCAAGTGTGAGAGGGAGAGCACGAGCAGTGGGGAGGGGCAGGAAAAGGGGCAGGGGACGAAACAGACTCCCAGCTGAGCAGGGAGGCCAATGTGGGGCTCGATCCCAGGATTCCAGGATCATGACCTGAGCCAAAGGCAGATGCATATCCAACTGAGTCACCCAGGTTCTCCTGAACTTTTTTTCTTAATACAAGCATTTATAGCATAAATTTCACTCTAACATCTGCTTTTGCTGCATCCCATGGTTTTTTGAATATTGTGTTTTCTTTTTCTTTTGTTTTGAGTCATATTTTGATTTGCCATTTGATTTCTTATTTGGCCCATTGCTTGTGCAGTAGTGTGTGTTTAATATATACATATTAAATATTTAATATTTACTTTGTAGATTTTCCAGCTTTGCTTTATTTTTGATCTTTAGTTTTGTACCATTGTGGTTGGAAAATATACTTGGTATGATTTCAGTCTTCTTAAATGTGTAATATTTGTGATGTCTCTTTTTATGTGATTTCACCAGGGGATTCCACTGTGTGTACTTGAAGAAAATGTGTATTCTATTTTTCTTGGATGGAGTCTTTTATATATATGTTTTAGAACCATGTATTCTGAAGTATGCTTCAAGTAAAAAATGTTATTGTTGAAAAAAAAATAGCTTTGACTGAGGGTCAAATAAAGCATACCAGGGGCGCCTGGCTAGTTCGGTTGGTAGAGCCTGTGACTCTTGATCTCGAGATTGTGAGTTCAATCCCCATGTTGGGTATAGAGATTACTTAAAAATAAAATCTTAAAAAAAATAAAATAAAATAAAGCATACCATAGAAGAGATGGTTGGGGGATGGGTGAAATAGATGAAGGGGATTAAGAGTACACTTATGATGTGTACTGAGTAATGATGTATAGAATTGTTGAATCACCTATTGTACACTTGAAACTAATATAGCACTGTACGTTAACTATACTGGAATTAAAATAAAAAACTTAATGAAAAAAACAAACAAAATGGCAAAAATTAACAAGACAGGAAACAACCAGTGTTGGTGAGGATGTGGAGAAAGGGGAACCCTCTTACACTGTTGGTGGGAATGCAAGTTGGTACAGCCACTCTGGAAAAGAGTATGAGGTTCCTCAAGACATTAAAAATAGAACTACCCTACGACCCAGCAATTGCACTACTAGGTATTTACCCCAAAGATATAGACGTAGTGAAAAGAAAGCACACATTCTCCCCAATGTTCATAGCAACAATGTCCACAATAGCCAAACTGCAGAAGGAGCCGAGATGTCCTTCAAGAGATGAATGGATAAAAAAGATGTGGTTCATATATACAATGGAATATTACTCAGCCATCAGAAAGGATGAATACCCACCATTTGCATCGACATGGATGGACCGGGAGGGGATTATGCTAAGTGAAATAAGTCAAGCAGAGAAAGACAATTATCATATGGTTTCACTCATATGTGGAACATAAGCAATAGCATGGAGGACCACAGGGGAAGGGAAGGAAAACTGAATGGGAAGAAATGAGAGAGGGAGACAAACCATTGAAGACTCTGGACTCTAGGAAACAAACTGAAGGTTACGGAAGGGAGGGGGTTGGGGGATGGGGTAACAGTAATTTTAACTTCATCTCAACGAGGCCTTTTTAGCTAATTTTCTCTAGTGTTTCTTTGGTTTTCTGTACAAGCCTCTGCATTTCATTCATGGTTTACCTATCTTTCTCTACTCTGGATTTTGAGACCCTCAAGGTCATGTCTATTTTGTGCCAAGCACTGCACTTAAATTCGTGAAACCAAATAGACATGTTTTCTGCCTCCATAAAGCTTGCAAGCTAATGTTTCAAAAAATGTTGTTATTTGAAATTGAATATTAAACTGACAATATACAAGTATTTGTTTTCTTATTATTAATAATAAAGAGATCAATCTAAATTGCCAACCAGAGATTCCAACCATAATATTGATTTAACATCATGTTTTAACTAATTCAGCCAAAAACCAAAAAGAATTAATGATTAAAATAATTTACTGATCAATGAGACAGAAACAGAGGGCCATTTTCTATAATTGTTCAATTTGGAAGCAGAGTGGAAAAGATTAAAATGTTATGATCCTTATAACCAAATTTCGGGATAATATTATATACTAGGAGAATAAAAACAAAGTAGATTTTCTTTGATTTATCTTTTAATTGGGGCAGAATAAAATGGAAAATAAACAATGGAAGAAAATACCCTCTGGGATACATATGAAAGTAACAAAAGTGAAAGCAAATAAAAATATCCATTCAAATAAAATTATCAACCACTACCTTTGCATAAAGAAAACTGTATGACTTTAGACAATTACTTAAAAACTCTGAGCTTCGAGTTTATCATCTGTAGAATCATGGCAATGATATTTACCTTATAGTATTTTTTAAGAATACATTTTTAAAAATTAAATTATATTGTGTGCATTTTAAGTAATTACTATTTAAATAAGAATACATATGCCAGGGGCGCCTGGGTGGCTCAGTCGTTAAGCGTCTGCCTTCAACTCAGGTCATGATCCCAGGGTACTGGGATCGAGCCCCGCATCGGGCTCCCTGCTCCGCGGGAAGCCTGCTTCTCCCTCTCCCACTCCCCCTGCTTGTGTTCCTTCTCCTTCTGTCAAAAAAAAAAAAAAAAAATACATATGCCATAGCAAAATACCTTGAAAACAGTAGTAGATTTCTTAAAGTATTATTATTACAAGATTACATTTTTGTTTAAAGCATCAGTAAAAAGGTAACCCTATAGGATCCAAGATTTATTATTGTTCTAGAAAAAAACAATAGCCACTGAAAGCCCCTGCAGCAAAGGAGGAACCAGGCCTTTTTTTTTTTTTTTTTCAGTTTTGTTGTGATTTTCTGATGGGATCTTTGCCTTTGGGAATTGTGGCTAACCATTTGCCTCATACTTGTGTCTACCCTGATGATCAGGGTCCAGGTGTAACCATAGCAAACAAGTAATTGAGGGAGAAGCAGGGGAGGATGGCTGGGCTCTGTCCTCAGTGGGTGTGCCTGTGCTCTTGTGTGCCATTTAGAGAACGATATTAAAGCATGGAAGCTGATAGAACTCAAAGGGCAGAACTGCCACACAGCCTGCAGAGAACCCCGTCTTGCTACCGTCACAGAGCATGGCAGAGGTGAGGGCCCTACTTTGCATGTACTTGGGGAAGTGGTGACTGTCATCCCCATCACCACTGCCTCAAGGAATAACTTCCCCATGACATAACCTTGCAAAAGCCTGTCTTGTTCATAACAATATCCTTGAATTCTACTGCAGTGCTTAGCATACAGTAGGTCTCAATAAATACTTATTGAGGGCGCCTGGGTGGCTCAGTCAGTTAAGCCTCTGCCTTCAGCTCAGGTCATGATCTCAGGGTCCTGGGACCCTCAGCGGGGAGTCTGCTTCTCCCTCTCCCTCTGCCCCTCCCTTGACTCCTGCATGCTCTCTCACTCCTTCTCTTTCTCTCTCAAATAAATAAATACAATCTTTTTTAAATTTTTTTATTGTTATGTTAATCACCATACATTACATCATTAGTTCTTGATGTAGTGTTCCATGATTCATTGTTTGTGCATAACACGCAGTGGTCCACGCAGAATGTGCCCTCTTTAATACCCATCACTAGGCTACCCATCCCCCCACCCTCCTCCCCTCTAGAACCCTGTTTGTTTTTCAAAGTCCATCATCTCTCATGGTTTGTCTCCCCCTCCGACTTACTCCCCTTCATTCTTCCCCTCCTGCTATCTTCTTCTTTTCCTTTTTTCTTAACATATCTTGCATTATTTGTTTCAGAAGTACAGATCTCTGATTCAACAGTCTTGCACAATTCACAGCACTCACCATAGCACATACCCTCCCCAATGTCTATCACCCAGCCACCCCATCCCTCCCACCCCTCATCAACTCAAGCAACACTCAGTTTGTTTCCTGAGATTAAGAATTCCTCATATCAGTGAGGTCATATGATACATGTCTTTCTCTGATTGACTTATTTCACTCAGCATAACACCTTCCAGTTCCATCCATGTCGTTGCAAATGGCAAGATCTCATTCCTTTTGATGGCTGCATAATATTCCATTGTGTATATCTACCACATCTTCTTTATCCAGTCATCTGTCGATGGACATCTTGGCTCTTTCCACAGTTCAAATAAATAAATACAATCTTTAAAATAAAATACTTGTTGAGTGCGTTATACATGGCTCAGCTTTTATGTAATTATTTGGTTCAAATATATGGAGATAATACCAAAACAGCTAGCTAAGCTGCAGGGTTTCATTTGTCAACATGGTGACATGGCAGATCAGCTCAGCTGGCTGCAGAGAATGATACATTTACTGTCACAGACTTCTATCAACATGTAGGCCAGCCTATTTACAAAAGGAAAATGTCCTGTTTCCCAACTAAATTTTTTCTATGCCCACAGTTTTCCTAAGTAAAGTGTCTTTCGATGGGAGGGAGGGAAAGAAAGAGATGAAAAGAGAGATGGGCTGATGCAGCCGGATCAGCCATTGCTACTACTCTACAAATGATATCTCTGTCATTTATAAAAGGATGCATTTGGACCTTGTTTTCTTTTTCACAAGTGATTTTTTTCCCGTCATATTTTAACATGCCTTGAGAAGCCCTCTGAAGGTCAGGCAGATCTAGGTTCTGCAACTTGCCATTCTGTATGCTAGGGCAAGTAATTCTGGGCTATGATTTCTTCACAGGTAGGATGAGAATCCTCAAGTTTGCAGGGAAAGGGAAGAGGCTGAGCAAGGAGAGTTTCCAAGTGAAGCCCCAGACTGATCCTGCAGGGGAGCTCCAGAGGACAAGTAATCCTGAGCCCAGTCATTGCCGGGAAGGGAAGGGAGAGTGCAAATTACCAGGCTCCAGTCACCTGTTGTCAGTTCCCTGAAAGAGAGTTGTAAGTGCCTCATTTAGACTCCTGTGCACACATAAGCTGGGAAGGAAAACTGAGAACTAGACTAGAGCAGAGCCCCCAGAGTGTCAGCTTTCGTCTGCTTTGAAGGTTAGATGATGCATGTGTATAAAGCCCTTAGGATAGAATTTGGCACAGAGTAAGCACGCATTGGATGTTTGCTACCGTAATTAATATTTTTATTACCTTCTCCACAGTATTAGAGTCACTATTCTCACAGCTTTCCAAGCAGAGCTTATAGGCCCAAATGCTTTTGGGTAATGCAGGTTAGAGAAAGTGATCGGAGGAAGACCAGGAAGAGGAGGGACAAGTCAACTGGGCACACCTGTGCCGTCCAAAGTAAGGCATTTAAAATCGAGTGTTTACAAAACACTGTGTACCCGAAGTCAAACCAAACCAAAACAAAACAAAAAACACATCTGGCTGGTGGCTGGCCAGTTTCTCATGGCTTGTTTTAAATCCTCCTCACAGTCCCTATCCGCCACGCACCCCAGTCCCAACAGGAAAGGATGTCGCTTGACGGCATGCTTGCTGAGGAGTGCTCCCTGCTGGGCTTCCTGGAAGCTAGGAGATCCTGGAGTGAGTTTTACTAGGTGATCTGTCCTCTCCACCCTGGCCTCAGCAACTTCTGGTGAACTCCTTCCCCTTGTGAGGGCCGTGAACTTCATGACTCTCTGGGTGCTTGGTCCACTCTGCTTACTGTGTTCTCTAGCCTGGACCAGGGTCTGAGGTGACACAACACAATGAGAGTGGCATTTGTTTTTTGTTTACTCAAGGACTATTTATATTAAGCACTACCAAGTTCTACACTAGGTGCTAGGGATCCTGATGAGCAACAGACTCTGTGTGTGAGAGAGAGACAGACAGCAACAGAGAGAGAATTTCTTTCAGTTTAAAATCTGATTCAGAAGATCCCCTCGTTTCTCTTGGAGGAAATATAAAGTCAGGAATAAACCAAAATTGCTTATTTATCCATCTATCCTCATCATGGGTCATTTGACTCGCCCAATTCCTAGCACCTCTGTTAACACATCCTCTGTCTTCACAATGACGCTGGCCTGCTAGACTGACCAGTCATCCTTTACCTGCTGTGTGTACAGCTCTGTGCTTAGTGGTCCAAGTTGGGGGTTTGTGTGCAAGAGAAAAATGAGATACTGTCCTGGGGACACAGGAAGAACATGCATTCAAAAGGCCATCAGAGGCCTAGGACCATTATAACGAATGTTAACTTGTAAAGATGAGACCATACGTAGATGCCGGAGGTGGAGAGAAGACAGATGGCAGAAGGACAGGAGATTGGGAAAATTCTATGGTTGCAGCCTGGCTCTGCTCTCACCCATCTTGTATATTATACTTCTTTTATTTCTATTTTATTTTACATTAATATCTTTTTCATGATTAAAATGTAATCTGTGTTCATCATAGAAAACTTGGAAGAAAATTAAAAACTATGCATAATCCTATTAACCAGATAGAGCCACAATTAGCATTTTGATATTTTTTTCCTTCTAGAGACACATATTTTTACTTTGCTGGGACAATTCTATTTTGAAACTAGCCTTTTTTTTCCCATCTCGTACTTTATCCTTGAACTTTCCCCTACATTCTTAAGGACTCTCATGTAACATACTTCTTTTAATGACTATATGATATTTTGTCACACTGATATATTATAATTTATTTAAGCAAACTCTCATTTCCTCCTCAAGATCCATCTCCTTGTCTCATATTCCAACTAAGGCCAGATTTTCAAAGCTACCTGAGGGCCCCAGAAGCCAACGATAGATGGTTTGCTCTACTCCTTCCCAAGAACTGCAAGAGACACAGTGGTCATGTTCTGTTTCCACGGCCATGGAAGTGACACCTGAGTTGGAGGCTACTACAGAGATGGGACAGAAGCAGAGGCAGGCTGGGTTTAGGATGAAAGGATTTCCCGTGGCCAGGTTGAGAAAGCATGAAACCCTTTTTTCACAGGCTGCTTTCAGAAAGCAAAAGATATCAGCCTAACTCTCAGGATTGTTTGGAAAGGCAAGGCGAATGGCACATTTGAGAACTGAATTTGGCTCCATTTGTTCAAGGGAAGGTGGGTGGCTTTCAGCTGCCTAGGAAACAGGCTTTGAATATGTGCTTCCTGGAATTCTTTATGCTTCTCTCCTGAAAGCGTTCCTAGTGTTCCTGATAAAGGAGTCTTATTATTTGGCATTTGCAGGCAGCCTCATTTGGGCAACATTCTGTTCAATTCTTTGTGTTGGTGAGCTCTTATAAAGCCCCGTGTCTCCTCAGAGCAAGGCCAGAATTCTTCCTTCTCCCAGCCTCTCTTCTCCTTCACCCGCTCTGCCTCACTCCCACCTACCAACCTTGTGCACACTTTTATTTCATTACGAATCTGAAAGCTGAACCTGTAGCACTAATTAAGTGAGGCCACACACAGCACATGTGCCTCTATGTTTCAGGATGCTGTGTAGGAGGGTAAATGGCACATGCAGGGCACGGGGGCTGTATTAGAAATGAGCATCGTCACGATTGGTTGAACGTTGACCGTGACACAAAACACACGGTCGAGACCTCCAAGGTCTTCCAGGAAAAGAAGCAGAAATCAACCGTGGCCTGCCCTTTTACCTCCCCCAGATCTATGGTGTAGAACACAAAGAGGATGGCAGAAGAAGATCTAGAAAGAACAACTTCCTTCTTCACTCGCTCACTTGTTTGTTCGTTAAATCTGAATTAAGCATCCGTTTCAGTACTGTTCACCTAGGAGAATCCAAGTAAGCATGGCATACACTTTAGTTCAATCAGACATCCTATGGAAGTGTCCAGGAAACCACTGGGCACATTGTAGGCATTTTATACATATTAACGATAGCTAACATATTCTGAGCTTTCTAGTCACCAAGCACTATTGAAGCATTTTTATATATAATAACATAGTTAGCAATTAAAACAACCTTCTGAAGTTACCCCAACTTGACTGATGAGGTTAAATAACATGCCCAATATCATTGCCTGACTTCTTTATCTTATATGTATGTGGGGTATAGCTCAGGAGTCCTGCTCCTTTCAGCACTGAAAGATTAGCTGAGCACTTGACCAGACGGCGAAGCAGAACTTCCATAGAAAGGTTAGGACTATGCATCTTGCTGGGAAAAATGAGAAGAGGGACAGAGCTGTGATCCTAAGAATATTCCAGCAGGATCCTCATCATAATCCTCTCGGTTTTCAGCTTGCTGGTAGTAGAAGGTGAGCCAAAGGGGCCCAGCCTAGGGAGACATCTGTTTGGGGATTCTGTCACTCTATCATCACTCTCTCTCTCTCTCTCACACGCACATGCACACAAACACAAACACACACATGCATACAAACACAGAGTTTCTCCATTCAAATATTTGTGGATATAATCACAGATATATGTGGATACAATCACAGATCTGTGAAAACATTTACAGGAAAATAAAAAACAACAACTGGATTTACCAGGCAAAATTCTGAATGGATATAAAAGTAAGTGTTTCTTTCCCTAAGAATTTTGCGATCTTGCCAGGAAGATAAGACAAATATGTAAATAGCTATCCATAACTCTTCATTATAATGTGAACTTTATGAAAGCAGGAATTTGGCGCCTGGGTGGCTCAGTTGGTTATGCAACTGCCTTCTTCTCGGGTCATGGTCCCGGGGTCCTGGGATCGAGTCCCATATCGGGCTCCTCCTGCTCTGCGGGGAGCCTGCTTCTCCCTCTGCCTCTGCCTGCCACTCGCCCTGCTTGTGCACGCTCTCTCTCCCTCTCTCTATCTCTCTGTCAAATAAATAAATAAAATCTTTAAAAAAAAATCAGGAACTTTACTAATCTTGTTCATGACAGTATTCTTGGGTTCTTGACAACTCAGTTCAAATTGGCCTCTACAAAATAGACAACAAATAATTGTTGAATGAATGAAAAAGTATAGTTGGCCTTTGAACAACATGGATTTGAACTGCGTGGGTCTACTTATATATAGATTTTTTCAATAAATATGTGGTATCAATAAATAAATACATAGGGGCGCGTAGGTGGCTCAGTTGGTTAAGCGACTGCCTTCTGCTCAGGTCATGATCCTGGAGTCCCAGGATCAAGTCCCACATCGGGCTCCCTGCTCAGCGAGGAGCCTGCTTCTCCCTCTAACCCTCCCCCCTCTCATGTACTCTCTCTCTCTCTCATTCTCACTCTCTCAAAATAAAAAAATAAACCTTGAATAAATAAATACATACATACATAATGGTACTATAAATGTATTTTCTCTTATGATATTCTTAATAATATTTTATTTTCTCCAGCTTACTTTACTGTAAGAGTACAGTATATAATACAAACAACATAAAAAATATGTGTCAACTGTTTATGGTATCCGTAAGGCTTCCAGTCCATACTGGGCTATTAGTAAAAATTTGAGGGACTCAAAGATTATATGTGAAGTTTTGGCAGGGTCAGTGTCCCCAACCCCTGTGTTGTTCTAAGGGTCAATTGTATATCTCTAGGGGACTGTTTTCTCTCAAAGTGACTGGCCTGAAAAAAAAGAACAATCAAAATAAAAGCTGCAATGTATATTATAACCTAGTCTCAGAAGAAACATTTTGTTACTTCTGCCATAGTTTATTGGTTACACAGACCAATGTAGGAGGGGACTACTCAAGAGCATACATTATTAAATAATTAAATACAGTTAGAAATTTGAGAGTGCAATTGTGAAAACAGCTCCATTTGAGGCAAATGAATTGGATCTTCAACCAGCAGAGCACACTGTAAATAAGACTCGCAAGGCTTTTGGAGAAGTATGGCTCTGGCTATGTGCAGTTCCAGAACTCACACCCCAGCCAGAATCATTTGTTGATAACCAACCTCTTGGAGTTGAACATTTTCTACAGTTTGCTTGTAAACTCTAGTTCACTTGGATAGCATTTCTGTTCCTTTTGTGAGTTGTGTCTCTTTACTTTGAGAAAAATCATACAATATGTATAGACGAAAGACTATTTTCTACCCATCGAGATTGGCAAAAATTCATAAGCTTGACAATATATTAGTGAGGCTGGGGAAGCAGGCACTTTCATACATTGTTGGTGAAAATGTAAAATGTTACAAACCCTGTGGGGCGACCTTGTCAATGTGAGCATTTATTTTTTGACCCTAGGGTTTACCTTGAAGATAGACCGCTAACAATAAAAAAAATTTATATGCAAAAGGTTACTTATTACAACACTGTTTATACTGCAAAATTTTGAAACTATCTAAATGTCCAAGTATAGGAGATTGGTTGAGTAAAATTCTGTACACTCACCTTAATGGAATGCTGTGTAGCTGTAAAAGAAAGAGTAAGAAAGGTCTCTATCAAATAATATTGAATGACTACTAAGAGATATTAAGTGAAAAAAAGCAAAAGTGCCAGAGAGCATATAAGTATAGTATGTTACTCTTTGTGTAAGAAAGAAGAGGAAATAAAAAACTATATACATATACTTGTTTATCTTTACAAAAAGAAACACAGGAAGAATAAAGCAGAAAACAATGAAGTTGGCTATCTACAGGGTGCTGGAAGGGAAATGAGGTGAAGCGATATGGGAGAGAGGGACACGGAATTATTCTTAGAGAATACCTTTCTGTATATCTTTTGCCTTTTGGAAGCATGTCTAGGTATCACATTTTTTTTTTTAAAGATTTTATTCATTTGAGAGAGAGAGAGAGAGAGCGCGCGTGCACGCAGGAGCAGGGAAGGGCAGAAGGAGAGGGATAAGCAGACTCCCTGCTGAGCAAGGAGCTCGAGGCAGGGCTCTATCCCAGGACCCTGGGATCACAACCCCAGCCAAAGGCAAATGCTCAACTGACTGACACACCCAGATGCCCCAGCCACATATTTTTTAAAAATATATAAAATATATGTAATTAAATCAACAAGGATGGGAAAGGGGAAAGAACCTAACACTGAAAGCAAACGGAAACATATAAACCTTAAAGTATTTCAAGTAAATTGCATAATCACACAGAATGGGAAAAAGATCGAACAGGTGCACTGATTTTAATTATCTTATGAATGTGGTATTTGATTATATATCCTCAGTCTTGGGTGGGAGAGAATAGCAAACAAACCTTGCACTTTTTTCAGTAGGTTTCCTTTTCTATTTGTATGGACACAGAAATACTGAAACTACTTTAGATGTACTATAGGATTAAGTGAATGAATAATTGTATATATTTTGTTGGGATCCATTGTGGAGAAAGGATGTACATGAAACGAGAGTAATCAAGAAAACCCCTGTGGGGATGGATTGTATTTAATATTAACTTTGTAACTTTGTAAACTCATGATTTATAAACTTTGTTAACTTTGTAAACTCATGATTTGTAAACTATGCATATATAAATATAAATACACACATGTTGACGTACATGTTTGTTTATGTACATATATAAACATTCATATCTTTTCTAGCTTTTTCTGCAGCAAGGATCTAGAAGCAAAGCCACCCCAATAGCACCCATAGCAATTAACTCACCTTGGTTTCTAATTACCATTTTCCAAAAAAAGGAATCAGGTCTCCTCAGAGAAACAGTAAATCCCAGGGCTGGGAGAGGGTAGGTGGAAAATAAGCCTGGAATATTTTGTTACATTAGAAAGTAAGGAAGTTATAACATACAAAAAAAAAAAAAGACACAGTATCCAACTTAAATGGCTTTCGCTGACCAAATCTGGGACAATTGCACACCAAAATAATTAAGGGCACTAATGAGTTCCTATTGATAATAAATAGATAAATAGTGAGAAGGGAGGGCTCTTGCCTACAGTAATGCTGAACACTGACTGGAGAGAATGCTGGAGATCATTTTGCAACCATCCTAGTAAGGATCAGTTCAGGCAAGTATCAACAATAGATAGTAAATCTAGTGGGACATTTGGATGGACCAGGCCTGGAGGTGGGGCACTTCCACATGTATTGCACTGGACAAAATTCATTGACATGGCAACACTGAATTTCAAGGGAGGCTGGAAAATGCATTTTTGCTGTGTGTCCAGGGAAGAAAGGGAAAAAGAACTCAGACATGGGTAAGCACTAGCAGTCCTTGTCACAAGAACCTATATCTTTGGTATTTATAGTATTTGTAGGTTTTAGGAGATTTGGGCATATTGGAGTATTGAACTATAATAGCTAGTCTCTAAGGAGGGCCCCCCAATGAATTACCCCTCCAGGTACTTATGCTCTTGGGTGGCCCCCCACATTGTATCTGGGCTGGCCTGGATTCGTGTTAATTAACAGAACGAGGCAGAAGTGACTCTGTCCCAGTTCTAGGCCTAACCTTTAAGAAGATTGGTAGCTTCTGCTTCTTCTCTGTTGGAGCCTTCACTTTTAGAAGCCATGTGACATCATGTAAGAATCCTGGCTTTCCTCTGGAGAGGCCACATAAAGAAGAGGCTTGGAACTGGAGGAGAGGGAGAGAGACCCAGCTGTCCCAGAAATCCCAGTCAAGCCTCTAGATATTAGTCTTGCCGTTATTATGACTGCAACTGGATGAGAACTGCCCAACGAGCCCAGTTGGCCTCAGACCCGTGAGAGGAAACAAGATGGTTGTTGTCGTAAGCTGCTCCGTTTCAGGGAGGTTTATTGTATAGCAAGAGATGAACCCTGGGCAGGTAGAACTGATGATTCCAATTTAAACTGTGTAATTGAATCATAGATGTGTGTGTGTGTGTGTGTGTGTGTGTGTGTGTGTGTCTTAATATGTAGGGTAGAGGGGAAATTTACTATACATATAAACAGCATTGAAGTGTTAAGAGAACATAAAATTCACCACAGCAGTATTATTTATTGTATTTATGAAAGCCATCTAAATATTTGGCAAGCTTCTGTTAATCAGATAATTAAAGTACTTACAAAGCAAATAAAATATATGAAATTGGTGCATTTTAATATGTTTATAAGTATTTAATCAACTGACTTGTAAAAGTATCCTTAAAAGTGATGCTAAAGTTTTCTAGATTTATAATTAGAATAATAAAATTTGTATATGGCAGTAACACGCTTAAGGAACAATAGGTTTTAAAATTTGTTTTTCAATAAATGAAATATTGACTTAACACCTCATAGTAACTGCAAATTGTCTTTTTGTGTGTGCATGTGCATAAAAACCCACTTTCAGGGACACCTGAATTATTTTGACAATCAATGTTGAGGACCTCGAAGTCCAGGAACTTGAAGCTAAAATAAAATTTCAGAATCCCCAGTTTGCATGCTGTGCCCTTATTGCTGTTTTCTGTCTTGCTAGGTACCTAACCCATTCAGGGAAATTAAGGAGAAGCTTCTTCATCCAGGTCTGAGAAGCAGCTGTATCTGGTGAGATGTTTCCTAGCTCTTTAGCGCCCCTTCAATCGAGTTTAAAAAATAAAGAACAAATCAGGACCAAGGAAGTGACCTGGGCTGGGAGATCCATGCTAGCTACCTTAACCCACTATGGTAGCTTTAGGACCTACTATTCATTGGTAAGTTTCTAAAATATTAACATTGGCTCTTGGGGCACCTGTGTGGCTCAGTCGTTAAGCATCTGCTTTTGGCTCAGGTCATGATCCCAGGGTCCTGGGATTGAGTCTTGTGTTGGGCTCCCTGCTGAGCAAGGAACCCGCTTCTTCCTCTTCCTCTGCCTGCCACTCCCCCTGCCTGTGCTCTCTCGCTCTCTCTCTGTCAAATAAATAAATAAAATCTTTAAAAAATATATATTAACATTGGCTCCAGAAGGGGCCCTACTCAGGTGGTTCTTCTGCCCCATGCAGAGGGACAGAGTGCATTCTAGAACAAATTCATAGACTTTCCTCTCCAGTTTGTCCAAGACAATCATTATGTGGCTGGTAAGTGGCAGGGGGTGGAAACCCTGGCTTTTGTCCCTACTTATTACATGTGGGACAATTTTAAACACCCGTTTCAGGGAAGAATTGTATCTGCTCCTAACATGACATCCTTGTGTTCCTGGAGCAGTGTCACTCCCTCGGGTGATGGCGTTGATGGGAAGAAGGCCAAAAGCATAATTGAAACAGAGCTCTGGGCCCAGAAGCATGACAACATGTTTGGCAGAGAGACCGTATAACAAAAAGAAAGAGAGAAATTTCAGAAACCTGACCTCAGAATTCCAAAATTCCAAGTTAAGGATAAGATTTTCCATGATGGGTTTTTTTTTGTTGGTTTTTTTTTTTTTTTTTTTTTTTTTTGCGGGGGGAAGATAAGGCATGAAAACTCTTCAAAAAAACAGTTTACAAAGGCTTATTCAGGGGCAGTTGAGGAGAGATGATCAGTCTTCATGTGTGATAAGGTAAGTTGGTCCCTGTGTAGACTCAATCTCTGAACTGATAGAAAGATCCAAGCAACCAGCACACTGATAAAGCAGGGGGGGAAGCTGGTTCCTCGTCTGCATCCTCTGATTGGGTCATTCAGCTCCAGAGACCCAGATGACCCAATCCTCACAGGTAGTCAGGCTAATTATGAGGAAGCCTAGCAGAGATTCAGTTATGAAAGGAGGACACTGTAGACATCTTTGAGTTTTCTGCCAGTTTCGTAAAGAAGAGCAAGAAACCACTCAAGATGAAGTTAAATACCATAAAAAGCCCACTGATTGTTCAAAGGGGTGGGGGTATGGGTGAGAGCTGGAGATGTGCAGAGAAAAGAGAAATAAAAGAGGAAGGAGAAGAACTAGGAAAAGGAAAGAGGAGGAAGGAAGTTTTATGTTAAGGTCTGTCAATATCTAAATTTGGTGTCTGTTTAGACAGCCAATAATTTATTTCCAGGCCGGCAAAATCACTTATTCTGCCCTGCTGTCTATGTGAAATCTCATACACACTGCACAGAAGAGGATTAGATTTGCTGTGGGGTTTGGGGGGAGGGGGGCTAACCCACACTCCTTGGCAATGGTGGCGCCAGTCTCTCTGTGTAGGAAGTACTCGGGATAGTAATTTAGTTGGGAAAGGGTGGTAGGCTAGGAGACTTGCATTGAAATTGCACTTGAATCTGAGAACACTTAAAACAAAAAAAAAACTTCTACTGTATGCTTATTTGTGATGGGTTGGAAAGGGATTAAAGTTGCCCCAAGTCTCCCAAATCTACCCCCTCCCCGCATCTGTGGCACCTCTCAGAATGGACCCTTGCCATTGCCAAGTGGAGAGAGTGCCTCTTTGTGTCCTTGACTGAACTGTATGACAGGACAGTGGATAAACTGACCACAGACTAGAAGCCATCCCCCGGTACTCCTGGGATCTGTGTAGGCTTGAACACTGCCCTTTCATCTAGTCACTGGGGTCCTTTATTCAAGCTACCCACTGCTTTCCTCCAGATTCTTTAGCAATCTTTTCACTGTAGGCATGTGGATAACCTCAGCTTTTTACACATTTCACCTAGGTGATTTTAAAAAAGGCCCCACAGTGATGTTGTGTCTAAGACAATGGGCAGTTTTCATGGATTGGTTCTATCCTTAGGCATCTTGTCCTAAAGTAAGGCTACTAGACATGAGGTTGCTTGCGGGTGGTGGAAGCATCACTTGGGAGCTTGTCAGAAATGCAAAATCTCAGGCCTCACCCCAAATATACTGAATCACAATCTCTGAGTCTGAGGTCCAGGAATCTGTGCTTTAACAAGTTCACCAGGTGATTTTGTTGCCATCCTAAAGTTCGAGAAATAGTATTCTAAGGGGCTCCATTTGTCACTTCGTATTTTTCCCCCTCTACTGATATTGTTTATTACTAATTGGAATTTTATTTTTGAATATGGGAATAAAAAAGTAAATATCTGCTGAATTTTATTTTTGAATATGGGAATAAAAAAGTAAATATCTACTAAAAAATTAACAAGGTGATTTGAAAGGTGGCACAAAATTTTACATGCCCAAAAGACATCTGTGAAACATCATGTTGCCATGGCGTTGCCTCTGTTCTTGTTAGTTTCCAGATTGAGAAGGAAAGAATGAAAGAGAATCTCTGATCTGCTTTAGACATCCAGACCAGTAGGAAAAGGGGTTCTGTTATTTAGAATTTTGCTTCAGCTGCATGTAATCCATGCCATAATGGACATGGATTAATCATAGTAAAAGTTCACTTCTCTCTCATGTAGAAGTCAAGGTAGGTAGCATCATACTTCCATAACCGTTTTGAATCTACCCTTTTTTTGTCTGGTTGCTCTGCCATCCTTATACTGCATCATTCATTTTATGATTGAATGTGGTTACTTCATCTCCTACCATCACATCTGCATTCCATCCCATGGGAAGAGAGACCAGGGAAGGGAATGATACTTAAATAGTAACTATGGAACACTATAATCAGAGCCTCAGGAGATGTAGATCCAAAGTACACTGGGTGCTGTGTTGGTCTTGGGTGACCTTGACCTTAGATCCATTCCTCCTCTTTTTCCTGCCCTTATCTCTTTTGTCAAAGGGCTGATCCTGGTAGGCTGCATCTCCCAGGTTCCTCTGCTCCAGGTTCACCTGGATTCGGTCCGATCAATGGGAAACACTGGAGGGAGACGGGTGGGCAGGAGAAAGGGAGACCTGAGGTATTTCTTCCTGCCTGCTTCTGTCTCATGCAGTGACTCCAAGGGTGACTGTGTCTGTCTGAGGCTGCAGCTCCCACTGGTCCATGGGCTATAATAATGCTGCTTCCTTTCTTCATCTTTCCGACCTTCAGGTGGGAGTAGCTTCTTGCTATTGTTAATCTCTGGGTTGCTTCACAACCCTGTTTGGTTTTTAGCTCTCCATCACCTGAGATCAACCCCTTGTATTAAAATCCCCCAGTTGTAAGTAAAGTGCACAAATCCTGGCCATTATAGGAGGGATTACCTTTCTATCTAAAGAAAAATTCATAAAGGAAGTGACAGGATTTTCTGACTAATTTCCATTAATTAACTCCAATTTGATCTTCCTAGATCCTGGGTCTAGGGGAAACACAGAGGGAGAAATGGTTTGGGGCACAGATTTCTTAGCACAAGATTAGTGGAACCCAAGGCTATGAGTTACAACTGCTTCTAATGCAGGTTTCTTGGCCTCAATACTATTGACATGGGGCCAGATAGTTCTTGGTTGGGTTCCTGTGTTGTGAATTGTGAGATGTTTAGCTGCATTCTTTGCTTCTACCCACTAGATGCCATAGAACCCCTCCCCAGTCCTGCTCAAGTGATGACAACAGAAAGTCTCCAGACATTGTCGAATGCCACTGATGGGGTGGGGGTGGCGGTTGTGGGTAAAATCACTCCTGTTTTCAACCACTATTCTGTGTTTATGGCTTAGTATCCAAGCACTATACTGGAGAACCTTTTAATTCTAATTAATTAGAGTGGAATTAGGTTCCACTCTACCCTTCTCTTTCATCTCTACTTCCCTCAGCCAGTGAATGCCTTTATTTCTGATAAATATTGTCTAGAGAACAATGATCCCTTAGTTTCTAAGGGAGTGTCAGGTCCAAGCCATTGTCTTCTTGCCAAGAAGTGGTGACACAGGAAATGGGGAGTCATAAATCCATTACAATATTATAATTCTTCTCTGATTTTTGAGATGAAAGTTGCAGAGCTCTGAAGGATGTTTAATTTTATCTGCCATGATCAACTTTTCCTTCATAAGACAAATTTTCTGCTTCTCCCACCCCAAAACATACCTGACATGGTCTACTGGACAGTAAAAGAACAAGTTAAAATATGACTCCTCTCTGAGGAAAAAGAAAACACCTGTACTACTATCAACATTCTGACCACAAGACAGACATTTTACATGCATGCCAAAATATTTGATTAATCTTTAAAACAACTTTGCAATGTAGATATGATTTTTCCTATTTTATAGCTAAAGAACCAACTTGCTTACAGAAATACACATAATGTTGGTGAAGGAATCAAAAGTGCTCCTACCAGTTAAAGATAATAGCAATATCTTATGTCTGCATTGCATTTTCCAAGTCTTTGTTATTTTTTACATACACTATCTAAATTGTACTTATAGCTTAAGTACTGTGGGAGAAGCCAGAGAATATTGAGTGTGGTTGGAGAAGTTTCACTATTAGGCAATGGGGTGGTCCCTGAGGATGACAAAAGTCTGAGAGTTGTTGGGGTTCTTGGTGGAGGTGCTAGTAGAGGTTTATTTTAGACAGATAATGTGAGCAAAAACCCTGAGCCAAGAATAAGGGAGTGCACAGGGGGAACAAGGGACTAAGTTAACCCCAGGAGCAGATGATTCATGATGATAGGGAGGGAGATAGAATGGGTATGTCTAGTGGGATCAGATTAGGGAGGGCCTAGAGATCCAGGCAGGGGAATTAGGAGATTATGAAATAGCCACTGAGAGATGTTGGAAGTTTGTAAGCAGAGATGAATATTTTGCATCCTACTCAGATTCACTTCTTCAGAAAAGCCTTACCTAATCTGCCTGATGTTCAGCATTTGGTGTCAATCTTATAGTATCCTGGAGCTTCCTTTGAATAGTCAAGGCCCTATAGGACCATGAGCTCTTTGAAGATAGAGTCCTGAATTACCCAACTTTATGTCCTTTAGTCTGACATGTAGGAGATTCTCAGTGAATGGTCTGAGTAATGAGTAAATGGACCCTGATATAGCACCATGTGTTCCTTTGAGTCCTCAGTGCCATTTGAAGATGGATTCTAAGAACAGGAAGGCCACTGGACATATGAGATCACAGATTTTGAATGCAGAAAGACACACAGATGGAATCTCAGAGCTGACTCAAAGAGGTTCACTTGAGGAGAGCAGAGCTGGAGGGGAGATGAACTGAGGAACCTCCAGGAAACAAAGAAAGGTGGGTGAGAATCACCAAGGCAATTAAAATGTGTTTGAAGTTTGACCATCTTATCTTCCCCTGTCCTAAAACATGGTACATTTCAGACATAGGCCTTATAACTATTACAACTAATGTTCACTCCCCTTCTGTAGGAAATGAAATAGTCATGTCCTTCATCTAAAAAACTGAAAAATGGGGCACCTGGCTGGCTCAGTCGGTAGAGTATGAGACTTTTGATCTCAGGGTTGTGAGTTTGAGCCCCACATTGGGTGTAGAGATTACTTAAAAATAAAATCTTAAAAAAAAAAAACTTTAATTAAAAAATAAAATATAAAATAGTGAAAAATATCCTTCCAAATGCTTCCCTCTTCCTGAATCCTCCACCCCCACCCGTTCACGTTGGCATGTGGATGTGTTCCTACCAAATGAGTCAGTCAGATAGGAACATTAGTCTATTTGAGCAGATGTCACTTTAAAAAAACAACATTGCACCATTACACAAAGCTTACCAATAATGCCTGTCATGTAGCAACGGTGCTAATATAAAGAAAAGGGGTAATTTTGGTGAATTCAAAGGAGATGAGATTACTGTAATTATGGGGGACTGCTTCTAAATAGTCTTCAGAAAAAAGAAAGGCTGTTTTGTATCTTGCTGAGATATGGGAAGGAGGAGGGAGGGGCCTGGCAAGGAAGTTGGCAGTCAGAGGGGAGGAGGTGGAGGATGGCAGTGTTTCCTGGTGGTATTCTTATGCCTGACTTACTATGTCTTGAGAGCTGAGAGAAAACAAGATCTTTGAAGGTCACTGGGGGTAGAATCCAAATGCTTTGCCCAGAATAAACTACAACTCTCTGTCCTCACAGCCTGCCTAAATCCAACCCCTCTTTTACAAAGTCCTGCTCAAATCTTTTCCCTCCTATGAAACCACCCATTTTGCTGCACTCTACAGAGCTCTCTACTTCCCGAATTGCAGTTTCAGTCACAGGGTGAATTTTAGGACTTAAGTGTTGATTACCAATGTCTTCTATTATTATTTAACCTTTCATGTGCTCACATACAGATTTGCTAACCATGTTGACATCTCCTTGAAGAAGGCATGGTACTGTATACCACCCTAGGGTCCCTCATAATGCTGTCAGTGTGTGTTGATTGGTTGATCGATTAGGTATTAATGCAAGTGGTTATCAGCTAAGGTGGTCTACTACCTAAGTGATGTGGGGTCTAATGATTTAGAGAAAGGAAACTAACATCCATCGAGTATCAATAAGCCAAGCCCTTTTTATCAGATTAGATTATCTCAGTATAACCATTTGAAAACACTGCAATAGATATTCTCAAATTAAGGGTGAGAACATGAAAGTGGGTTTCCTAAGGCCACAGTACTCATAAGCAGCAGAAGCTGGGATTTACTTACTTAGACTTGTCTGATCCCAAAGTTTATGTCCTTTTCAGATGATGCCTTAATGCTCCCAACATCTCCCTTTTGCCTTTGGCCAAGATTAGAAATATGGCAATTTTATCATGGTAGCTTGAAACTTTGGTACCCTTAAATTGAAAACACTCCTAGGGTGAAGTGTGTTAGGCAGCATAATGCCCCCCCACCCCTAAAGTGCCCATATCTTAATCCAAGAACCTATGAATATGTTAGGTTACATGGCTTAGGGCAGTTAAGGGTACAGATAGAATTAAAGCTGCCAAATAGCTCACCTTAAAAAAAAAAGAGAGAGAGAGAGAGAGATTACCCTGCATTATCTGGGTGTGCTCAATGTAATCCCAAGAATCATTAATTGATGGAAGAGGAAGGCAGAAGAGTCAGATGAATGATCTTATGTGAGGACTGGATGTGCCATTTTTGGCTTTGAAGATGGAGGAAAGGGTCATAAGACAAGGGGTGTGAGCAGCCTCTAAAAGCTAGACAAGGCAAGGACATGGGTTCTCTCCTAGAGCCTCTAGGGAGGAGCAAATCCCTTCTGTTACCTTGATGTTAGCCTGATGAGACCTGCATCAAACTTTTGAAATACAGAACTGTAAGATAATAAATTTGTATTGTTTTAAGCCAATATGTTTGTGGTAATTTGTTACAGCAGCAATAGAAAACTAATACATGCAGCAATACATCCATACCTGTTTCTGTTACACATTTATGGGTGATTTGAGAATAGGTTTGAAGGGTTTGCAGAAGAGAACAGGAGTCCATTGAATTTAGACAACAAGGTGGAAAGAAAGGGGAAAAAAGCAAAGATGAAAAAGGTTAGAGCAGAGGTGGAGGATGAGAATAGGAATTCCTGGAAGGTGGGGATCACACTCATGCACCTTGGCATTCCCAGTGCCACCCAAGGATCTGAGATACAGCAGGTACTCCCTTCAAAAATTGTTGGGTCAACAGAATGAATGAATGGGTGAAGGAAGCAATGGAGGAAGAAAATGACTAGGGGGAAGAAGAAAGTGAAAAAGAAAGGAGGTAAATGTGTGTGGAGTTGAGTGGTGCCATAAGAGGGATACAGGGTGAGCAAACAGCCAGAGTGAAGGTTCTGGAATACATTTATGCTAAGGCTTCAGTGAACTGTGCAACCTGTTCTGGAAACCCAATAAACAGTAAAAATCCTTGCAAGTTTCTCACCAGTATCATCACTGCTCTGAGTTTCTCACCACATTATTTCTCATATATTATTACACAGAAAAAAAAAAAAAAACAACCAGTTAGAAACACAATCCTTCAGTATGACAGTCAAAGGGGAGTGGAGGAGCAGCGTGTAAGAACAATGGTTTGGCAGACAGTGGATTGGAAAAAAATATGTTTTTTTCCTGACATCTCAACTTTTTGCACCAGTGAAACTTCATTCAGAAGGATCTGAAGGATCAAGTGATAATCTCCTTTTCATTTAGACTGTCTTCATTAACCTTATCCTTCTATTGGAGAACTTTAAACATGATGTTAAAATTAGATTCCTCATTGCTAATTCTTAAATCCTCTCAGCTTCCATAAAATGGGAGACAAGATCCATGTCTGACAATATTCAGATACAAACATTAAGTTGCCTGCCTCTCAACAGTCCAGCCAACATTAAAAAAAAAAAGATGGATATTGTGTAAGACTGTTGAATCACAGACCTGTACCTCTGAAACAAATAATACATTATATGTTAAAAAAAATGAAGAAGATAGTAGGAAAGGTAAAATGAAGGGGGGGAATCGGAGGGGGAGATGAACCATGAGAGACTATGGACTCTGAGAAACAAACTGAGGGTTCTATTGGGGAGGGGGGTGGGGGGACGGGTTAGCCTGGTGATGGGTATTAAAGAGGGCACGTATTGAATGGAACCCTGGATGATATACGCAAACAATGAATCATGGGACACTACATCAAAAACTAATGATGTAATGTATGGTGATTAACATAATATAATAAAATTTTTTAAAAAACTAAAAAAAGATGGATAATATTTATTGGCTTGAATTTTAATATGAAAACAGCTATTCTACAACCCATTTTCTCTGAGTGTTAGGATATTGATTATGTAAGAACCAGGGTTTCAAGTTCAGGATATGAAAGATGAACTTTTTAGTACTTTTTCCTTGTTAATGTCTCTTTCTCTTTAATGTTTTTATATTCTCATGCTTTTTTTCTTTTCTATAGACACAGGCAGGTGCTTACATGCTTATAGCTGCATTGTGTGCCCATGCGCACCTGCACACACACACACACACACACATTTCTAAATTTTAATCTACTTACATTAAATAACCCATAGAATAATCACAGTTCCCTTCAACAGCAATTGAAGAGGTTTTTGGTCAGCAGAGATACAAGTTAGTGATAGCGAGAAACCCAAATCCCAGGTCTCCTGATCCCCCTCAAACCCATGGGTTTTCCACTGTAATAAACTACTTCCAGGTGCAATAAATATGTCAGTAAAAATATTCAGGGCACCTGTACGATGTCCCCTCCTCCTTCCTTCCCTCCACCCTTTTCCCTCTGCTTAGACCACATTCTTTGTTAATAAATCAGGTCCACCATCATTTTTAAACCCAGGTAGTTGGGGAATCAGATATCCTACTGTCTGTCTTAGAGGGGCCATGACAAACTGATACAAAATGATGACTAGAAATAATGCTGGTGTTGGTAGAATTTTTAAAAACTTAAAAAATACGAATATTTATTAATTGGGGAAATGGTTGTGCAAATTATTATATCTATGCTATGCAAATTAGTGCACCAGCTAAAAATATGTATAAATTAGTTCTATATGTACTGATATAGAAAAGGTATCTCTGGTACATTAAATGAGAAAATCAAGTTGCAGAACACAATGTATATAGAATTACCATATTTTTGTTAAAATATGTGAAAAAAATAGAAGAATACATACCAAATTGATTTTATTGATTACATACGTGGAGAGGGATTGTGGGGGAGGTGAAGACAAACTATTACTTTTGGACTTTAGGAAGTTTTTTGGAAGTTTTTGTAGTAAGCATGTTTTTCTTTTTTAATGTAAACATTAGCAGGAAAATGAGTTAGCCTGAGGTATGGGACCTAACTGGACAAAGGTGTCTACATATCCAGCACTGGAGCTGCATCCTCGGTGACCACCATGCACAGGCTCTTCTTGTCACATTCCCCTCTTTGGTGTCTGAGCCATCCCTCACAAATTGAGTACTTAATTTCATTAAACCTTTAACCCCAGCCCCCTCTTCCTTTGCTTCCTGTCTCCTCATGCATCATCTAGTAAATGAAGTCTTGCTCCAAGACCCATAGTCAAGTGGCCTGGCCAAAATTTCTGGGCACTGCTGTTGTCTTCACAAATCTGCTACCTTGATACCCAGCTCCTGGCTCTGTGTGGTGAGTCAGGGTAGGTATGTGGTCCCTCACACAGCCATTGCATATGGCCTGTTGCATTAGCCTTATCTGAGAACCCGAGGTTTGGGGATGTTCCCTTCCTTATCTTTGAAAACCAGCCTGCTTTCTAGAGTTGTACATTGAACCTTGCTCATACCGGTCCCTTATTTGTGGTTGAATGGCTCCCCCATAGCTCCAGTTTGAGGCTGGCCTCTAGGTGTGGACAGATCTTCTACACAGAAGGGTGCCACTGCTTGGCCTGACCTCTGGCTGCAACTCTACCTTGTCTGCAACCTGGAGTAGTTGGGTGTAGTTAGTTTCTAGAATTCAACAAATGATGTTACTGTGTCCCCTTTGTGCTCTGTGCCTGGACCTCCTATTGCTTTTCCCATAGTTACTTGTCATAAGACCAGCCTTCATTTGCTTCCAGACTTTTCCTATCCCATTACCATACCACATGATATTCTTCCTCAACAACCTCGAGCTGCTGAATGACCCATAAAGCCAAGTTATCCCATCAGACCAAACTTAAATAGAATGATTTGGTTCAGTTTCTCTCTAATGCATTCCTTTTATTTTTTTTTACGATTTTATTTATTTAATTGACAGAGAGAGCACAAGCAGGGGGAGTGACAGGCAGAGGAGAAGCAGACGCCCCGCTGAGCAAGGACCCCGACTCAGGGCTCAATCCCAGGACCCTGGGATCATGACCTGAGCCAAAGGCAGAAGTTCAACCGACTGAGCCACCCAGGTACCCCCCCTAATGCATTCTTGAATTGCCTCTGCCTTCTAGCTGGAAAGTGCCCCAAGCTGCAGGGTGCCATTGTAAGTTACCCAGACTCCTGAAGAGCTTGCACTTTGTCATTTGATCCTCTGCTCAGAAGAGACCGAGTGCTCAGATCTTAAGCTAGAGAACCATAGTGGCCGTGAAACATTGGAGCACCCCATCTCCAATGCAAGATGTAGTGGGGCAGCATGTTGTTCTATCAAGGCAGCACCAGATAGCCGAAAACCCTCTAGCTTTGGAACTCAGGAAACCTGGTCTTGAATCCTAGAAGCTTTACTTGGTGGGCTTATGTGGTCACTTGATCTTTCCGAGCCTAAGTTTTTTAGATCAAGAACTGAGAATACCCATTTTGCAAGACCCTTGGGAGGTCTAGAGATAAGGTGTGTGTAAAATGACTAAAAGTAGAGCTGTTGAACTTGAAGCCTGTTTGGCCCTCTTGTAATCCCCGTTCTTACCAGCACCCCATCTCGGGTATGCCCAGAGCTCTGACAGTGCACTACTTCTCTGGGCAGTGGAAGGGCCACGGCTCTAGATAACATGCAGTCCCTGACATTAAGCTCAGAACTAGAAGTCATTAATATGCCTTAATGCTGGTTCTACAAAGATGCCAGTGACCTCAAAGATAAGTGACCAACTGTCTTGGTGTTCCTAGGACACTTCTAATTTGGGCACTGAATGTCTTACATCTTCAGAAACTCCTCAGAACCAGGCAAACCAAGACAGCTGGTTACCCTAAGAGGAGAAGGCAGATCCAAGGTGGAGGTCAAAAGACAATGTCCTACAGGAGGGGTGGAGCAAGATGGTGGAAGAGTAGGAGACCTGGATTTCATCTGGTGTCAGGAATTCAGCTGGATAGGGATCAAACCATTCTGAACACCGACGAACTCAACAGGAGATCGAAGGAAAGAATACCAACAACTCTCTGAACAGAAAAGAGACCACTTTCTGGAAGGTAGGACGTGTGGAGAAGTGAATCTGAGGCTATATTCGGGAGGATAGACAGTGGGGGAGGGGGCCTCTGTTGGCCGCTACTGGCAAGTGATAGAGCCGCGGAGCACAAAATCGGAACTTTTAGAAGTCGGCTCCTCTGAGGGACGTCGCTCCAGTGGCTAAGGGGGGGGGGGTGGAACCTTCGCGGGACAGTGTGGCCTCAGGACCCTCGGGGTCACAGAAAGACGGGGGGTGCCTGAACGTGGCAGAGCTCCCAGGTATTGAAGCGGGGAAGCCGGCTGCAGAAACAGAGCCAAGGCGTGGGCTCTCAGCTCCGGGTTGCCATAAACTGTGATCAGCGACACAGTTGGGCCACTGCTCCTCCAGAAGAGACACAACAAGCAGCAGATCCGGGGGAGACTCTCCTTCCTCCCCAGGGAGGAGCGGCATGGGAGTGCACCGCAGGGATCTGCTGGGTTTGAAGACTCCACAAGGGGTCGGGTGCCAGAGATAGAAATGCTCGGTCACAGGCCAGGTGAGCATGGAGTGCGGCTGGAGACAGGGGAGATGGGAGTGACTGACTGCTTTTCTCTGGGGGCGCACTGAGGAGTGGGACCCCGAGTGCTCGGCTCCTCCGGGGTGGAGATTGGGAGGCCGCCATTTCACTCTCGTCCTCCAAAGCTGTACGGAAAGCTTGCAGGGAACAAAAGCTTCCGAGAGCAAACTAGAGCAGATTACTTAGCCCGGACCAGGCAAGGGCGGGGCAATTCCACCTCCAGCAAAGACATTTGGGAACCACAGCAACAGGTCCCTCCCCCAGAAGATCAGCAAGAACAGCTAGCCAAGACCAACTACTGCATGTAGAATCCATGGCTTTTTTACCATGATTCTTTAGTCTTTCAAAGTTAATTTTTTTAACTGTTTTTTTTTGAATTTTTTTCCCTTTTTCAACCAACATCTTATCAATCCCTTTTTTAAAAAACATTTTTATTTTTCATTTTTAGAGTCATATTCTATCCCTTCATAGTAGTTACCCTTATTTTTGGCATATATATATAAATTGTTCTCTCTTTAAAATTTTGAGATAGTTTCTTCTAACAGATCAAAATATACCCTAAATCTCTAGTGTATGGCTTTGTTCTAGTCTCCTGCCTGATCACATTCTCTCCCTTTTTTTTTCTTTTTCTTTTTTAAAACCTCTTCTTTCTTTTTTCAAACAACTTCTTATCAATTCCTTTTATAAAATTTTTTATACTTTTCATCTTTACAGTCATATTCCATCCCTTCATCGTATCAATGCTTATTTTTGTACATATATAACTTTTCTTATATATATATATTTATTATTTAAAGAATTTAAAAATTTTGTGAGGCACTTTCTCCTAACAGACCAAAATACGCTCAAAATCTAGTGTGTGGCACTGAGCTATGCACCAGCCTGATCATATTTGATCATACTCTGTTTTTTTTTTGTTTTGTTTTTGTTTGTTTTTATCTTTTTCTTTTTTCTTTCTTTCCCTTTCTTTTCCCCCGGTTTCAGGTCTTTTCTGATTTGCTTACTGTATATTTTCTGGGGACATTGTTCCCCTGTCAGCATTTTGTTCTCTCATTCATCTATTCTCCTCTGGACAAAATGACAAGATGGAAAAAACCACCTCAACAAAAAGAACAAGAGGTAATACCAACTGCCAGGGACCTACTCAATATGGACATTAGAACGATGTCAGACCTAGAGATAAGAATCATGATTTTAAAGATACTAGCTGGGCTTGAAAAAAGCATAGAAGTCATTAGAGAAACGCTTTCTGGAGAAATAAGAGAACTAAAATCTAACCAAGTCGAAACATAAAGGCTATTAATGAGGTGCAATCAAAAATGGGGGTGCTAACTGCTAGGATAAATGAGGCATAAGAGAGAATCAGTGATATAGAAGACCAAATGATGGAAAATAAAGAAGCTGAGAAAAAGAGAGATAAACAACTACTGGATCACGAGGGCAGAATTCGGAGATAAGTGATGCCATAGACGAAACAACATTAGAATAATTGGAATCCCAGAAGAAGAAGAAAGAGAGAGGGACAGAAGGTATATTGGAGCAAATTATAGCAGAGAACTTCCCTAATGTGGGGAAGGAAACAGGCATCAAAATCCAGGAGGCACAGAGAACCCCTCTCAAAATCAATAAAAATAGGTCAACACCCTGACATCTAATAGTAAAACTTACGAGTCTCAGAGACAAAGAGAAAATCCTGAAAGCAGCTCGGGAGAAGAGATCTGTAACCTACAATGGTAGAAACATTAGATTGGCAACAGACCTATCCACAGAGACCTGGCAGGCCAGAAAGGACTGGCATGATATCTTCAGAGCACTAAACGAGAAAAATATGCAGCTAAGAATACTATACCAGCTAGGCTGTCATTGAAAATAGAAGGAGAGTTAAAAAGCTTCCAGGAAAAACAAAAAGTAAAGGAATTTGCAAACCCAAAATCAGCCCTACAAGAAATATTGAAAGGGGTCCTCTAAGCAAAGAGAGAGCCTAAAAGCAACATAGACCAAAAAGGAACACAGACAATACACAGTAAGAATCACCTTACAGGCAATGCAATGGCACTAAATTCATATCTTTCAATAGTTACCCTGAATGTAAATGGGCTCAATGCCCCAATCAAAAGACACAGGCTATCAGATTGGATTAAAAAACAAGACCCATCGATAGGCTGTCTGCAAGAGACTCATTTTGGACCCAAAAACACCCCCAGATTGAAAGTGAGGGGGTGGAAAACCATTTACCATGTTAATGGACACCAAAAGAAAGCTGGGGTGGCAATCCTTCTATCAGACAAATTAGATTTTAAACCAAAGACTGTAATAAGAGATGAGGAAGGACACTATATCCTACTTAAAGGGTCTATCCAACAAGAAGATCTAACAATTGTAAATAGCTATGCCCCTTACATGGGAGCAGCCAATTATATAATGCAATTAATAACAAAAGCAAAGAAACACATTGACAACAATACAATAATAGTGGGGGACTTTAACACCCCCCTCACTGAAATGGACAGATCATCTAAGCAAAAGACCAACAAGGAAATAAAGACTTTAAATGACACACTGGACCAAATGGACTTCACAGACATATTCAGAACATTCCATCCCAAAGCAATGGAATACACATTCTTCTCTAGTGCCCATGGAACATTCTCCAGAATAGATCACATCCTAGGTCACAAATCAGGTCTGAACCAGTACCAAAAGATTGGGATCATTCCCTGCATATTTTCAGACCACAATGCTTTGAAACTAGAACTCAATCACAAGAGGAAAGTCGGAAAGAACTCAAATACATGGAGGCTAAAGAGCATCCTACTAAAGAATGAATGGGTCAACCAGGAAATTAAGAAGAATTAAAAAAATTCATGGAAACCAATGAAAATGAAAACACAACTGTTCAAAATCTTTGGGATGCAGCAAAGGCAGTCCTAAGAGGAAAGTATATAGCAATCCAAGCCTTTCTCAAGAAACAAGAAATTCTCATATACAAAAACCTAACCCTACACCTAAAGAAGCTAGAGAAAAAACAGCAAATAAAGCCTAAAACCAGCAGGACAAGAGAAATAATAAAGATCAGAGCAGAAATCAATGAAATAGAAACCAAAAGAACAGTAGAACAGATCAACGAAACTAGGAGCTGGTTCTTTGAAAGAATTAACAAGATTGATAAACCCCTGGCCAGACTTATCAAAAAGAAAAGAGAAATGACCTAAATCAACAAAATCATGAATGAAAGAGGAGAGATCACAACCAACACCAAAGAAATACAAACAATTATAAAAACATATTATGAGCAACTCTATGCCAGCAAAGTAGATAACTTGGAAGAAATGGATGCTTTCCTAGAGATGTATCAACTACCAAAACTGAACCAGGAAGAAATAGAAAACCTGAACAGACCTATAACCACTAAGGAAATTGAAGCAGTCATCAAAAATCTCCCAACAAACAAAAGCCCAGGGCCAAATGGCTTCCCAGGGGAATTCTACCAAACATTTCAAAAAGAATTAATACCTAGTGTTCTGAAACTGTTCCAAAGAATAGAAATGGAAGGAAAACTTCCAAACTCGATTTATGAGGCCACCATTACCTTGATCCCTAAACCAGACAAAGACCCCATCAAAAAGGAGAATTACAGACCGATATCCTTGATGAACATGGATGCAAAAATTCTCACCAAAATACTAGCCAATAGGCTCCAACAGTACATTAAAAGGATTATTCACCATGACCAAGTGGGATTTACCCCTGGGCTGCAAGGTTGGTTCAACATCCACAAATCAATCAACATGATACAATACATTAACAAAAGAAAGAACAAGAATCATATCATCCTCTCAATAGATGCAGAAAAAGCATTTGACAAAGTACAGCATCCTTTCTTGATCAGAACTCTTCAGAGTATAGGGATAGAGGGTACATACCTCAATATCATAAAAGCCATCTATGAAAAACCTACAGTTAATATCATTCCTAATGGGGAAAAACTGAGAGCTTTCCCCCTAAAATCAGGAACATGGCAGGGATGTCCACTCTCACCACTGCTATTCAACATAGTATTAGAAGTCCTAGCCACAGCAATCAGACAACAAAAAGAAATCAAAGGCATCCAAATCGGCAAAGTGGAAGTCAAACTCTCACTCTTTGCAGATGATATGATACTGTATGTGGAAAACCCAAAAGACTCCACCCCAAAACTGCTAGAAGTCATACAGGAATTCAGCAAAGTGGCAGGATATAAAATCAATGCACAGAAATCAGTGGCATTCCTATACACCAACAACAAGACAGAAGAAAAAGAAATTAAGGAGTCGATCCCATTTACAATTGCACCCAAAACCATAAGATACCTAGGAATAAATTTAACCAAAGAGGCAAAGCACCTGTACTCAGAAAACTATAAAATACTCATGAAAGAAATTGAGGAAGACACAAAGAAATGGAAAAATGTTCCATGCTCATGGATTGGAAGAACAAATATTGTGAAGATGTCCATGCTACCTAGAGCAATCTACAAATTCAATGCAAACCCCATCAAAATACCATCTACTTTTTTCAAAGAAATGGAACAAATAATCCTAAAATTTGTATGGAACCAGAAAAGACCCCGAATAGCCAGAGGAATGTTGAAAAAGAAAAGCAAAGCTGGCAGCATCACAATTCCGGACTTCCAGCTCTATTACAAAGCTGTCATCATCAAGACAGTATGGTACTGGCACAAAAACAGACACATAGATCAATGGAACAGAATCGAGAGCCCAGAAATGGACCCTCCACTCTATGGTCAACTCATCTTTGACAAAGCAGGAAAGAATGTCCAATGGCAAAAAGACAGTCTCCTCAACAAATGGTGTTGGGAAAATTGGACAGCCATATGCAGAAGAATGAAACTGGACCATTTCCTTACACCACACACAAAAATAGACTCCAAATGGTTGAAAAACCTAAATGTGAGACAGGAGTCCATCAAAATCCTAAAGGAGAACACGGGGAGCAACGTCTTCGACCTCAGCTGTAGCAATTTCTTCCTAGAAACATCTCCAAAGGCAAGGAAGCAAGGGCAAAAATGAACCATTGGGACCTCATCAAGATAAAAAGCTTTTGCACAGCAAAGGAAACAGTCAACAAAACCAAAAGACAACCGACAGAATGGGAGAAAATATTTGCAAATGACATATCAGATAAATGGCTAGTATCCAAAATCTATAAAGAACTTCCAAACTCAACACCCAAAGAACAAATAATCCAATCCAGAAATGGGCAGAAGACATGAACAGACATTTCTGCAAAGAAGACATCCATATGGCCAACAGACACATGAAAAAGTGCTCAACATCGCTCGGCATCAGGGAAATCCAAATCAAAACCTCAATGAGATACCACCTCACACCAGTCAGAATGGCTAAAATTAACAAGTCAGGAAATGACAGATGTTGGCGGGGATGTGGAGAAAGGGGAAACTTCCTACACTGTTGGTGGGAATGCAAGCTGGTGCAACCACTCTGGAAAACAGTATGGAGTTTCCTCAAAAAGTTGAAAATAGAGCTATCATACGACCCAGCAATTGCACTACTGGGTATTTACCCCAAAGATACAAATCTGGGGATCCGAAGGGGTACGTGCACCCCGATGTTTATAGCAGCAGTGTCCATGATAGCCGATCTGTGGAAAGAGCCAAAATGTCCATTGACAGATGAATGGATAAAGAAGAAGTGGTATATATATACAATGGAATATTATGCAGCCATCCAAACGAATGAGATCTTGCCATTTGCAACGACGTGGATGGAACTGGAGGGTGTTATGCTGAGCAAAATAAGTCAATCAGAGAAAGACATGTATCATATGACCTCACTGCTATGAGGAATTCTTAATCTCAGGAAACAAACTGAGGGTTGCTGGAGTGGTGGGGGGTGGGAGGGATGTGGTGGCTGGGTGATAGACATTTGGGAGGGGATGAGCTATGGTGAGCGCTGTGAATTGTGCAAGACTGTTGAATCACAGATCTGTACCCCTAAAACATATAATGCAATATATGTTATGAAAAAAGAAGAAGAAGATAGCATGAGGGGAAGAATGAAGGGGGGGAAATCGGAGGGGGAGACAAACCACGAGACACGATGGACTCTGAAAAACAAACTGAGGGTTCTAGAGAGGAGGGGGGTGGGAGGATGGGTTAGCCTGGTGATGGGTATTAAAGAGGGCACATTCAGCATGGAGCACTCGGTGTTATGCACAAAGAATGAATCATGGAATGCTACATCAAAAACTAATGATGTAATGTATGGTGATCAACATAACAGTAAAAAATTAAATAAAAAAGACAATGCCCTACATATTATAGAGAAGATTTGTATACAAGAATGTCAGTCATCATACTTAAAGTAGGAATAACCTGGGGAGAAAAATGAAACCAAATTCAACCGGAGGAGTGGTTAAAATTATGGTACATTTTTTCATGTGGTCACTAAAGACCACATTTTGAAGTATTTTTAGTAATAAGAACAATTTTCCTCATAATATTGCTAAGTGAAAAAGCATAGTGCAGAGCTGTCCATACAGCATAATGGGAGATATTATGGGTAATTTTTCTTCTTTATAAAATTTCTATGTAACTTTGTATTACTTTTATAATCAGAGAAAAAGATCAATAATCATTTTAAGATACTATGGGTAAGGAGAGAATTAAGCTTATCAAAGGTAGCCCCAATTCTGAGGGTATTAGGAGCCCCAAGGATGCCACCTAGAGTGACTAATCATTTTGGTTTGCCTGGGACTGAGTGGATTTTAGGGACACAAGGCTTTCAGTGTGAAGACCAGGATGAGATGGTCACCCTAACATCATTACCTATTCTACTCAAACATGTCTTACAGCTTCTCTAGAATTGGTTGTTAGCAAGATGAGAAGCAGCTCAGAATGTTCATGATTATACACACACATTTATTGAGGTTATATATATATATATATATAAAATAAAACACCCAAATCTCAAGTATACAGTTCAGTAAATTTTGACAAATGGCCACACCATGTAACATAACCAAGATCAAGATATAGAATAGTCTTACCATCCCAGAAAATTCTTTTTTGTGCCCCTTTTCCAGTCAATACCCCACTACTCACCAAAAGCAACCACTATTCTGATTTATATTTCCATAGATTAAGTCAGATTTAGATACACTCATAAATGTGGCTACAGAATTAGGAAAGAACTTGAAGTAAAAGAAAAAACATTGTTCAGAAATGAAGACCAACTAGAAGAAACATGAGAGTGGCTAAACACAATGTATTATGTCATTAGACAATTAGAAGGCGAAAAGGTAGACATATTTAAAAACCAAAAAGAAATGAAGATATAAATAGGATTTGAGAGAAAGTGACAAATATTGAAGAAAGGAAAAAAAAAAAAGACCTCACATATAGATACTAAGAGTCACCATACAAATATTAGTTATTTACTTCTATAATTATGTGCCATTTCCCTTGCCCCTCCCTGGTGGGTTTCCTGTCTTCTTTGAGTTCATTCATGACCTATCACAAACTAAATACTTCAAAAAATTGTTTAAAACTGAGGAAAAGAAAGAATAAGGAAAGAAAAAAGAAAATGTAAAGAGAGGAAAAATTAAGGAAAAAATGTAAAATCCCTTCCAACTCTGGGTTTACGAATATGAGTAGATTTCGTGGGAAGAAGAATAGTCTGGCTCTCATTGTTTCTACAACTTTATAGGTCCCTAGAAAATAATTTGTATTTAAAAAAAAAAAAAAGAGTTCCTGAGACCTATATCCCCTGGCACACCAGGTGCACAGGGACATTTGGGTTGGAATAGTGTAAGATTTGTGCTATCATAGATAATGCTTCTAGTTTACAAGATAAGTTTTGTGAGCCCTGGCTCTGCCCCCTGCACTGAGGCAGTGGTTCCAGGGCTTTGATGGATACTGCTGTCCCTTCTCTCAAACTATCCCTGGCCTGCACTGCTCCTGGACAATTCCTAAAGAGGGTACAAGGTGAGGACTGACAGGTGGACCCTGGCTCTTGCCTGGAGCAGACTCCCCGGCTCCTCTCCTCCATGTTATGGAGATACTTCCTCTGCTCAGGCTGCTGAACCACTTGGACATTCTTAGTTTCCATGGAGTCCTTTCCTTCTTGTGTCCCACTTTCTAATTATTGAAACCCTACTGCCCAGTGAATGTCCTGTGGATATGGGTGGTGTTTCAGAGTCTCTTTGAGAACAGATGGTGTAGTGTACACAAACAGATCAACCAGATCTGCATCTAAATTCTGGCTCTCCCATTGGCAAGGAGGTACATTATCTCAGTTCCCTCCCCTATTAAAAACAAATGGAATAATAATACTCACCTCTCAGGATTGTCATGGGCATTGACACGAGGTCATGAATATCAGAATTGAACACATACTGGTACTCAGTAAATATTGGTTTCTTTTCTTCTACCAGATGGGCTTTGGGCCTGTTAGTCTCTAGATGAGTTGATGTTTATAGGATGGCAATATCTGTGCCATCTGTAGTAATTTAGTACTGATTAAGAACTCAAACAAAATGAAAGATACAAATGTATGGCACAGATTTGGTTTGGGAATTTTGACATCCCAGTTTCCTTCTGTTTCAGATTTAGAAAATAAATAGGTTTTGTTCAAATCTATACTACTTTTTAAATAAATAAAACCCCCAAATCTTTAATTTAGGTGGTGGAATAGGACAAGAAAAATGCCTTCTTTTTAGGATTTGTATTGCTTTAATTCACTTGATTTTTGGTTCATATGGAGCTTTTGTTTAAATCTCTCCCTCCTTTCCCTCACTTGTGCACTCTCTCTCTCTCACCCTCAACACACACACACACACACACACACACACACACACACACACACACACACACTAGTATATTGCCAGAAGCAAAACTGACTAGCTTTCTTATTAAACTGATGCCTCCATACAATGATCTTTAAGCCAAAAGGAGTGATTGTCTTTGGTGAAGAAAAGGCTGTATAATTTTTTTTCTACCACATGTTGAGGATTAACTAGCTAGAACCTGACTGCTTAGGTCCCAGTAAGAGGAATGGTCAGGTAGCAGGTGACAGGGTAGATCAGCTGTCATCAGTGATCATTACCTGAAAATAGACAACTTCCCTGTGACAGGGAAAGTTAGCCAAACTGGAACCACTCTTTCAATGGTATCAGCCTGACTAATCCTATGACCTTGAGCAAATCATATCACCTCTACAAGCTTTAGTTTTCCAGCTATAAAATGAAGCATTTGGTGTAAATGATTTCTAGGATCTCTTCCAGCTCTGAAATTCCAAGCTTCCTTGAATACAAAAGTAGCAATGCAACAAAAATCAACTGTCAGGAACAACAATGGAGGCCAGATGAGCCAGCCTGAGAATACTAATGCAGTGAACTTATAATGGATCTGAAAAACAAAGGCAGTGTTCTCTGGAAGCTGAGAATGGGCAAATCAAGGGATGCAGGAGATGCTGATTCAAACAGAACAATATATAATTGGTAAGGGGGTATTTCGTCTTAACCTCTCTTCCAGCTTTTGATCTCTGTACTTTATGCTCCCTCTGCTGTTAAAGAAACCAACAAATCTCATGGGTTTGAAGATGAACCACTGACATGCTAGTAAAGGTTAAAGTGTCACAGAGTAATAAATGTGGGCACAATGGCACATCCAAATAGGATAATTGGAGAAAAGCATAATTACATTCAAATTGGGGAAGTGACCATGAACAGTAAGGAGGCATCTACTAAGCAGAGGAAATTCAGGAAGGACAATTTTTAGAACATGGGGCAAATATTGTAGATCTTTTCCTATAAAGAAAGATGGGAGGCACTAAGGGGGCATCACAGAACATGTGATTTAGAAGATATCTTCATAGCACCTATGGCAATGGCAATTCAGCTGGTAAGTGCAAGTGAGCATGTGTGCATGTGTGTGGGGGGGTGTGTGCATGTGTGGGTGCATATATGTGTGTGTTTACTGAGTGGAATGACATCTCCATTAACAAGAATCTTCCTACCTCCCCACATTCAACTCATTTTCAGTTGAATCTGATTTTTAGAGAGTTGTTTCTTCTCTGGGCTACAATATAGATCTTGGTCTTTGCTTTATTTTCAGGACCACAGAAGCTGGAACATGGAGTCTTTCTGACTTTGAAGACAGCTGTTATGCACCTTGGGAATCTCTTTTCTTCATTCATAATTTCCATCCCCCCTTCATGGTTTAATATCCAAATCCTTCACCACCAGAAGTTCCATTTACCCAAAGGTGGCCTTCGTTGGCTGTGCTATGTCCCTTTGTTCCATCTTCATGTCTCCCAGGTTCTCTGCTGGGGGTGCATTTCCTTGCTTGGCTCCTTCATCACATAAGACATGTATACATGCATACATATGCAGGTTTCAGCTGGCAGATCATGTAGGGAAGGCCCACATGCCAGTCTGCAAGGTTGGCACTGCACTAGAGTCGATGAGCTCCAAGTGCTGTCTCCACCATTTCCAGACTGAGAATGTCAGTTGCCCATAGCTTTCTTCTTCAAAAGTTCATAACACTTGCAGCTCTGGTACCACCAGGCAATTGCTGACAGTCCTATTTAAATGCTTACTCTTGAACAATTCCACAGACCAGTTTGCCTGTGTAACCTCTAGCCTTAGACTCTGGGAAGAAAACTCAGAATGTGTTACTAAAGGCAAAGTAGTCCATATACAAGTATTGCTCAATATATCAAGCAGCTTAATATAGTAGGAAGGCCATGGATTTGGAATCATGAGGACCTGAGTTCAAATTGTAATTCCGCCACTTACTCTTTCCTGACCTTTGGCTTTGAGGGAGGATTAAATTAGATAATAAGGTTAAAATGTCTGGCATGGTCTGTGATACCTGGTGGTTGCATGACAACTGTCACCACACTTATTCCTCTCCGTGGGATCCAATCCTGCATTATATTTCTTGAGACTCCTTGGAAACCTCAAAGCAACATGTTTTCATATCCTCATTTGAAATATGATTTCCTAGCTAAGAAATAGATCCTGGTATCCAGGACACCTGCCTTTTTGTGCATTTCCTTAGCAGTGTAATTACTATATTACTGGGGTGATTTTTATTTTTTTGGGCATGTGCTCAGTCTGGCTGCCCCACTGCACATGTCATCAGTTCTTGAGCTTAATTATCTGTGTCACTCTCATGACTCTGAATTAACTGCAGTGGAATAAACAGAAGGTTGTTTGTAATCTGGCCGAGGCTAAGCGAGCACTCTGAATGGGGGGCTGAGCTGGGGCTGCTGAATTCTCAAAGTTCTTGCCACTTTTTGATGCTGTTGAAAATCTGGAGGAAGACCAAAAGAAAAAAAAAAGCAAAATAAATTTCAGTTTTTATTTAATACTTTTAGGGTCAAATAGGACTTATTGTTTCATATATCTGGTGTCTTGCTTCAAGTGTTGTGGTACATTACAAGCATTCTGTTTAGTATGGCTCAATGTTCAGCCTTGCCATCAAAGAAATTAAACCAGCCAAAAATAAGGTGGGTGATCTGACATCAATGAAAACTGAACTGATATCCAAATGATCTGAGACTCACAAAAAGTAGGAAAAGAGTTTTTAATTCACCATGGTGTTGGACTTCAGTCTAGCTCCTCTCTGCCAAATGGTATAATGTGGTGCTTAAGATAGAGGCTCTACTGGGTGCCTGGGTGGCTCAGTTGGTTAAGCGACTGCCTTTGGCTCAGGTCATGATCCTGGAGTCCTAGGATTGAGCCCCACATCGGGTTCCCTGCTCAACAGGGAGTCTACTTCTCCCTCTGACTCTCTCCCCCTCATGCTCTCTCTCACTTTCTCTCTCTCAAATAAATAAATAAAATCTTAAAAAAAAAAAGACAGAGGCTCTATTACCAGGCTTACTGAGTTCAAATCCTGACTCCACCACTTATCTGTTCTATGACTTTGAGCAAATAATGGAATCACTCTGTGTCTCAGTTGCCTCATGTATCAAATAGAATTAATAATACAACTTACTTCCTAGGGTGGTTGTGAGAATTATATGTAGCAATATGCGGAAGATACTCTGCTTTTTTTGTTGTTTTTTTAATTTAAAGCCAATTAGCCAACATATAGTACATCATTAGTTTCAGATGTAGAATTCAATAATTCATCAGTTGCATATAACACCCAGTACTCATCATATCACGTGCCCTCCTTAATGCCCATCCCCAAGTCACCCAGTTAGCCCATTCCCCCCACCCACTACCCCTCTAGCAACCCTCAGTTTGTTTCCTATAGTTAAGAGTCTCTCATGGTTTGTCTCCCTCTCTGATTTCTTTCCATTCCATTTTCCCTCTCTTCCCCTATGATCCTCTGCACTCTCTTATATTCCACATATGAGTGAAACCATATGGTAATTGTCTTTCTCTGATTGAATTATTTTGCTCAGCATAATACCCTCCAGTTCCATCCATGTCAATATAAATGGTAAGTATTCATCCTTTCTGATGGCTGAGTAATATTCCATTGTGTATATATATATACATATATACACCCCATCTTTATCCATTCATCTGTCAATGGACATCTCAGCTCTTTCCACAGTTTGGCTATTGTGGACATTGCTGCTATGAACATTGGGGTGCAGATGCCCCTTCAGATCATTACATTTGTATCTTTGGGGTAACTACCTAGTTTTGCAATTGCTGGGTCATCGGGTAGCTCTATTTTTAATTTCTTGAGGAAACTCCATATTGTTTTCCAGAGTGGCTGTACCAGCTTGCATTCTGTGGAAGATACTTTGATAGTGCCTTGCACATACTCAGTTTTATGTGTAAGATCCCATTATGGTTAAGCCTCTGATACAACCCCTAAGCTCAGAGGGATGTGTTAGCTTCCATTCTACAATGGAATTACTCTAACTGCTGAGCAGTTCTTTCTTACCTTTATTAACTAATTTAACCAATATTATTGATAATTTAGAGTGATCCAAGCAAATAATTCTAGCAGAGTCCATGTTTTCAGTGCTCAGAATCTTTCTCCTTGTAAATTCCCCACAGTAGCTCTAATTTTGCCGCACAAACCGTGTGGAATCAATTTGTTCCCTTTTCTGCATGGCTGCAGTCCTTTAATGTGAAGGTTCCGTGCTTTAGTTTTGGCTTTTCTGATTAAACAGGTGCAACTCTTTCAACTGCTCCAGATGTGGTAGATGATTGCCAGCTGTGTTCTTGGAGCCCCTTCAGCAGCCACGGCAGCAAGGAGTGAGCTGGGTGGACTTTCTCCAAGGCAATGCTGGGGCTCGCATCCTGTTCCTGGAGGTCTGCCAAGTTCTACCTGCCTTCACTCTTGACCTTCTTGCTCCTGCTCTGGAATTAGCTTCCACATGTTGTAGCTTTACTAGGACTTTCATTCAAGCCTATTCTCTAGTGCCATCAGCTCCTGCTTGCTTCTCTTCCATTCTGCCACTGGGATCCTCCTCAGGCTTACCCTAACTGACCTAACTGGGCCCAACCCAGCCCACAACTTAGTGGGTTTTAAATCACTCTAAGTTTTCAATTGTTGTAAATGCTTTGTTTAAGTTGTCCTAAACTCCTTGGTCTCTGAGCTAGACTTCATCATAATAGGCAAGGAAGCAAAATAAATGCCCCATATGTTGGTGAATCCAAGGTGCTCTTGATTATAAGAGACACCAATATTTTATATATCACACACACACACACACACACACACACACACACACTCAAAGGGTGGTCAAATGAACCATGCCACCTTGCTTTTGTATCACTTAGAATTTTTATTTACACTTTTTGAAGGAACTTTTTTAGACTTTTTAGCAATAGACTTTCAATCCCATGTCCCTCTTGTAATAAATAAAAATCAATTCCATCATGTTTCAAAAGCTTATTCTTTAACTGTTCACATTATATATCAATCAAATGCTTCAAGAGTCAACATATTTGGTGGAGCTTCTGGACTTCTAAGTTTTATCTAGGACTTCATCATCTCAGACATCATCCTTTTGATGTTCTCTGAATGAATGGCAACATCTCTGAGGAACATTTTCAGCAGAGGTGGATTTTTTTGTAGCTAATGAAGCTTAGGATTCCCAGTTCCTCACTAGCAAGATCCCCTTCCTTTTTCTGAATAGACGATGATATTATAGAATTTTGTCATATGAAAATGTGATCAAAGGATAAGTAGCCACAAAATCTAGGGCAACACTTGAAAAACTCATGTCAGGCATCTAATTAATAAAAACATTACATTACTTTTTGGATTGTTGTATTTGTCAACTTTTTAAAATTTGTAATTTGTTATGATTTATTTTCTTTTTCTTAATAACTATTCACTGTTGTACCTAGTTGTATTCATAAATTTATATTGTTTTTCCTAGAGAGGAGTCTCCAAGTTACCTAAATCCAGGGACCAGTAGTATCTGCATTTGCCCTACTAGTTACAATTTTTTGGTTTAAATTTAAATCTGATGGCAGCTGTCGACCATTGGTACCCACATCATCACGGTGATAATGCTACTTTTTGTGGCCCATGCTTGTAATTTTGATCTGTGTAGCTTCTTTAGCATTGATAGAATTGTTTTGACGCATGTTTAAGTACACCATGATTTCATTAGCATTTTCTATTTGACTATGCTAAGTTTTGTTTTTTCCTTAAACTGAAAATGTTGTTGGAAGTTAAGGAACTTCTCTTCAAAGTCAGTTGCAAATTTCTGATGAATTCATGTTCTGCCAGTGCATGAATTAGTTACACTAGCCTCTCATTGCTTTAAAATCCTTTTCATGTAATCCCAGAGATTTGGGCATCTTTTTCCTACCTTTAGCTGATATATGATAGCCAATCTTTTAACTTTTTATTTTTAATAATTTTGAGCTTATAGAAAAGTGCAAAAATGGTGTGAAGAACTCTTGTATACTCTTTCCCCGGATACCTCAATTATTAATGCTTTACCACATTGATTTATCATTCTCCAACTCCCTATATTTAGACATAGTATTTTTCTCAACCATTCAAGAGTAAATGAAAGACATGATGTCCTATTGCACCTTAATGCTTCAGTATGTATTTCTTAAAAACAAGAACACTGTCCTATATAACCACCATACAACCATTAAAACCAGGAAATTATACAATGCTACCATGCAGTCCATTCAAATTCTGCTAATAGTCCCTATAATGTCGTTTCTAAGGTCTAGGATCCAATCAAGGATGGCACATTATATTTACTTGCCTTATCTTTTTAGTCTCCTGACCTGGTCTGGTTCCTCAGATTTTTCTCTCTTTCATGAACTTGATATGTTTGATGTGTCCAAACAAGTTACTCTTGGAGAATATCTTTCTTTTTGGGTTTGTCTCATGTTTTCTCATGATTAGATTCAGATTTTGCATCTTTGGCTGGAATATCTCAGAAATGATGCTGGTTCATTTCAGTGCATAATTTCAGGGGGCACATGATTCCTGGTGATCTTAATTTTACCACTTGGATAACACTGTGTCTTCCATGCTTCTCCATTGTGAAGTTAACAAATATGTTTTAAGTTCTTATATGGATTTTGTGGGAGTATACTTTGAGATTATGTAAATATCCTGTTTCTCATCAAAATTTTAGCCACTAGTTTTGGCTTCCATTGAATGCCCACTGTTTTTATAAGTAAACTTATTAGAACACAACCAGGCTTATTCTTTTATGTAATTTGTGTTGCTGCTTCTTTGCTAAAAAAACAGAGTTGAGTATTTGTGACAGAGACCACATATTGCCACAAATCCTAAATTATTTACTATATGACTTTTTACAGAAAGGCTTACAGACCCTTGCTCTTCTGAGCCTGGAAATCTGTATTTTAACAAGTGTATTGATATTTGAAAACATTGCTGCAGTGTGTAGTTTTTTCTCTGTATTACTGTAGCCTATATTTTATTACTTACATATCTTTTAGCTTTGTAATTTTATGTGCCCTTTTACATCTTATTTTGTAAGAGTTACATCTTAACTTTACAAGATTTACAAAAGAAGATGATAAGATTAATGTATCTTTGAAATACCACTGTATGAACTGTACAGAGAGTGGTATGCTAACATGGATTTTCAATAAATTCTCTTTGATATTATGGTTTGTTGAAAAACTTCACAATTTTGAGTAGAAGGAATTATAATAGTATTCATAATTTTGAGCTTGATTCTCTGACTCCCTCCAAGTCCTCCAATCTCTTCAAATAATGCTATCAGATCAGGCTTTCTAAAGGACAGCTTTGAGTTTCTTATCCCTGGTTTCAAAACACTTCACAATCTCCCCATATCCCAATTAACAGGACAGCATTCCTTAGGCTGGCATTCAAGAACCATCATGAGCTGGACCCAATGTATGATGAATAAAGGAAGATGTGGAGACAGAAGTGGTCTTAAGAAGGGCGAAATCAGAAGCCTTTTCCAACATGTTCTGCTCCCAGCCATACCTTTCTCAATGCTTTGGACAGCTCAAACTATCACACTTTGTACTTTATCTGTATCTCTCTTAGGGAACTTACCTTTTTCTATCTTGAATTATAGTTCACTGTATCTGCCCCACTATTTTGTAAGATGGTTGAGAATACACTTTGTATCTGGTCTCCCCTTGTAGTACAATGTTTACCTTGTAACAGATCCTCAATAAGCAGTCATTGAGTGTGGTGCACCCTCACTGGAACACCCGATTGTGAGTAGTGTAGCTCTGTGGACAGCTAGTATTTGTCTTGGGATCTTTGAGTTCCATTTCCTGTAAGATCTGAAGCTAATCTGAGAGATTTGGGGCCACTTTATGGTCCTGTTCCCTGTTACTCTATCTCTGAAAGCATGTAACAAGAGCATCATAGAATGTGGGAGGTAACATCTTCACTACAGGGTACTATTTACTTACTTTGGATCCCTTAAGGAGAAGACAGAATGAGGTTAGTTTGACTATTACTAATTCCTCCTGTTTAGAGTACTGGAACAAACTCTTTGCCTGTAAGTGGTTCTTCCCACTGTTACCAGCAGTGCTTTAATTTGACTTTTTCCAGACGTGGAGAGATAGAAACAGGAAAAAAGATGCATTGTAGGTCAGGGGGAGGGCAATCAAGGCAAAATAGCGAAAAGGAAAGAGACCAGCATCAGCACAGACAGACCTAGATTTCAATCCCAAATTTGCCACAGTCACTGTGGAATACTAAGAAATTTTCATGACTCTGAGACCCAGTTTCCTAATCAGTAGAATGGGAATAAGAGCTACATCATGTGGTAGTTACTAATTAATGTAAAATGCCTGGTGTAGGTATTTAAAAACTTACTGTTGTTCAAGGGGGCTTTGGAGAAACTGGCCAAAAGAGAGAACATATTTTAAAAATAGGGGTCATGTTGATTGTGAACACACTAAAGAGAGATACTATATATATAATTTAATTAATTAATTCCTTTTAAAAATTATTAAATTATTTTTTAAATTATGAAAATAGATTTAAATGGGAGCTGGAAGGTACAAGATCCAGAGCACAGGTGAAGAAATACTCAGATGACCAGAGAAAGACAACTTCTGCATTAGAGAGGCAATGAGGTAACAAGAATGGACAGTCATGATGTGGGTAAGCTTGTAGGGGGCATGGCAAAGAATTGAGGGCATTTCCACTTCATGGTTTTTATATTCTCCACTAAGTAAAAGACAAGGTCTTCTGGCAATAATGAGGAGGAATGGAAGGGAGGACGATGACTTGATGTAGGCTACCAGAGGTTAAATAACAATGGATATGGGTTAATTCAATATTAGGCTTTATCCTGTGAAAACATTGACGATATAGTAAAAAGTTGTGGCAAGTGATCCAAGTGTTGGGATGTGGGATCCAGGTTGAATAAGGAAAGATGTATAGACAACAGTAGTTTTTGAAACGGAGAAAGGACTGGAGGGCTTGTGAGGGTCCAGAGCAGGTGAAGTGGGAGGAATTGAATGAAAGAACAAGGATGGAGACTGCATTTGGACAGTCATGTGTCTGAACTGAAGATTTCAAAAATGGAGTGATGAGTCCAGGGCGTGGCTGTGGGAGGGGGTAGCTGAAGTGGGTGGAGGGGGAGGCCCTGGATATGAGGAGGCCAAAAAATTGATTTGGAGGCCTTGACTATGTGAATGCAAAAGTCATTCTGAAGTGCCGCATGATAAAAAAGAGAGTGAACTAAGTAAGAATTCTTAAAGGAATAATGACTATAGGGTGCAGGGGCCACAGGAGAAGGTAACAGATGAAACAAGGAAGACAACTTACACAGGTCAAGAGTCAACTGGATATTTAGAGAACAAAACCTGAGTCTTTTCCATGACACTCTGCCCCGCCCCAACCTCCCTGCAAACAATCATATTTACATTGATTGATTTAGAGCCTGCCATCACTCTCTGTCTGGCCTCTGTTGTGAGAATAGATGCTTCCCTTCGCCCTAGATTCTGGTTGGTTAATTGGTAAATGTTCCTTCTTGGCTCTTGTGCTTGAAGCAATGACTTTTTGGTTTCTGATTTCTTCCTATCCCCTGAATTCTATACTATACTTAATTCTATTGTCCACTTGCAGCTCAGGCTTGACTATAAATCCCCGTGACTTGTATTTGTTTGATTCTAGTAAATAGAACAGCCCCAGATCAAGACCTTTGTGAAAACTCTGGTACAACACATACTCCAATAAATCCTCCTCTTGTGATGGACAGGAAGGGCTTGTCAATATTTACCGAAGGTGAAAAACACTTCCCAGCAGGTGCATAATTACTTTATGACTGATGCCTGTGACTCATTCTTGCCCATACTACTCAGAACTGCCTCTCTTCATGAGCTCATGATATACATCGTTGCACGAAGGTCATTTTGAACTAAATGGTTAGGATTATCAAATGGAAAAATTACTGGAAAAGAACTCCACTCATGTAATTGTTAACATAATAAAGTTTCAAATTAGATATCAAACAGCACAGCAGTGTTTTGTTTCTTAAAATGATATTAATTTGCCTTGGGGAATCTGTATATTTTCTTGACATGACTCTGTCCCATCTTGAAGATCTCTTTTCATAAATAATTGTCCTTAAATATAGAAACAAATGCATCAAGTGTGTAGTAATGGTTTTGAGAGCACTCTGGAGACTCTTGCCCATGGGGTGGACTCGCTGATTTAAATGTAATCTATTTACGACAAGTGCTCTATTTCTGATAGTCCACAGAGAACTAACTTCATCTCAACTGTAAAGTCCCATGCATTGACCTGAAGGACTGACTAATTTTCATCCTCTGTCTCACCATGAGGCATACAAATTCTTTGGAGCAGTGCATATAGTTTGAAAAAGTGTGATCACTACAAAAATGTCATTTTTTATTGATATAGAACATTATTATTTTTGTAAAAAACTTCTGAGAGAAAAGCCCAATAAAATCTTTTTGGTGGCAAGACTTACACAAGACTATATCATTTATGAGTCAGTGACTTTCATTTCAAGAGGAAATTGGTATTTATTTATGATTTCTATTCTAGACTACCCATTTCACTTTCCTTTGCCTTCAGCAGACCTGTGGGTCTGATAAGGATCTGAGAGGCAGGGTGAATTTAAACTTTTTTCCCTACTGTCTACCTATGATTATTGTAATTTTCTATTAACATTCAGTAGGTCCACACTGGTGCTGGCCAAAGAGTGGTGGATAGGAAAAACAAATCCAAATAAATAATAACTCTATTCTAGTGAAGCTAAATAGTTTCTCCCTCCATGAAAAATGGTATCCAATGTAATCAACTTGCTACCAGTTAGCCAAATGGTCCTTGCTGCATGGTGCCATACTGAGTACTTAGAGTTGACCACAGTAGTTAACAAATTGGACTTTCAGTTCTTGTATACTGCAGGTCAAAGAGCAACATGTTGATGGCATCCCTCCACCTGTGTGATCTCTGGGTCATGGCTCATTGCTGTCCTACCTTCTTTGAACTGAACATGCTCAATCAATGTCCTATATCCTAACTCTGACCTACTAAATCATGTTAACTTCACAAACATTTCCTTCAAAAAAGGATGGAAGAGGGAGCAAGAATAGAAGTTCAGTTCAACAAAAACTTATTTCAATTTCTTACCCAAGTCTTCAAGCTACATTTGGGACCCCTGCAGTAGGCAAACATGCATTAGAATGTTTTCTTGATAAGGATAGCACATAGATCCTTTGTATACCGGCATACTGTGATTATTAAACACCTGGTTGGGAAAGCCAATTTTACTAAATAGAGACTCAAAATTTAAAAATTCATTTTAAGTGAAAACTGTTAATCTATTTAGATGTTATACACTCAGATGACAGGAGGGCCATGTGGTGATGTGAGTGACAATGATTGGGTAGGGATGTGATTACCTGCAGAGCCTGTAGTACTCTATTTGAAGAGGCAGCTTCTCCTCACCTCCAGGCTCTTGCTAGCAATAAACATGTGGGTCTAATGTTCATGTTTCTACGGTTTTTTCTCAAGAAAAGACAGATTTGGACATCTGGGTCTTTTTAATACGAAAAATCTAACTCTTTACAGACCAAATAAGATATTGCAAAAGTCTAAACACAGCCTGGGACCAACAATTTGTAACTTCTGATTTAGGTGTAAGAAATATGGCTAATAAGGAAAGGGCAAATTAGAAGATAGTTGTGCAAAATAGGTGAATGTCAAAGAGGAAATATTTGCTCCTTTCAACCAATATATTTTATAACTGATGGAGAATGATACTAGGAATTGTGACTGAACAGATCCAAAAATTTAGAAGTTAGATTGTCATTCTATCTGGACATCAACATACATCACTGCCCTCCCAAATTTCTTCCTAAAAAAGGGAAATTTTGCTTGAGGAATTTATATATTTCCCAAAGTCCATTTTCATAAATACCCAAAATGCTTTTTTTATGATACTGCCATGTATTTGCTTTTCATAATTTGAAGTTAGGTAATTTATCTGATAGAACATTGTTGTCTTCATAAATGTACCCCTGTGAGCCTTAAAAATATTTTTTAATATGCATCTTTTTTTATTATATTCAGTTAGCCTTGAAAATATTCTATTTCTTTTTGTCCCTTTAGACTACTAAAATATGCTTGGTTATCAACTTATTCAACACGTTTGTGTTTTTCAGATCTCATTTATTCCATGCAATTTTTGTGCCAGTCTTTGTATTAGATGCTGAGAATACCAAAAGAAAAAAACATGGTCTCTGTCCCCAGATGAGATGCTTATGATCTAAAAGGAGAGTTTGACTTACTCAAGTCTGACTTTTAGGTGAAAACGTGTGGGTTTTGGAGAGAGGCAAAGTAGACGAATAATGACATATATTTTCATATTCATAGGTGCATGAATATGATCCATATTTATGGTTCTTTACCAGTTAAGGATGTACTTTGAAAAATCCAAATAGAACACTAAAAAAACAAGTGCTTCTTTCCCTCTTTCCCCTAAAATAAATTTCTTTTGAGATATGTACAGAGATGGTTTATTATAAATTTATTATCAGAGAGCCAATAAAATTTATTACCTTGAAGATAAAGGGTTTTTTTTTTTTTTTTTATCTTCCCAGGCTCAGTCTTTGAATCTTTCTCTTCTCTGTTTCCTTGACTGTACTGGGCATTCATCTAACTCCATTGCTTTAAATGTCAAGTATTTATTTATATTTGTGATACTGTTGAATTGATTCCCTCTAGGACAATTATCTGCACAGCTTAATGTGTGTTATGAAATTTTCTTCTTCATGAGGGAATATTTAAGGATGAAAAACCCAAGGTTGAAGGTAAGGAGTCTGAATCTCTGAGGAGTTTCAGATATGCTGAGATTGATACTTTAGTTGCCCCTGTATCACACCACACAGAAATTCCTTACTCATTTCTAGATTTGCACTGTTGCAGTCACTACATTCATTCCTGCAGAATTTAAGTACAGAGCCTCAGAGGGCAATTTTGGGGGGATTATCTAGTGGTAAATTTTCTTTGTCTTGTGAATGAGTTTGAACAAAAGACTCAGTTTATCATTATCTTAGGAACACAGTAAAATAATCTGCCATCCATATAATTCTAGGAAGTCTTCTGAAATCCTGAAGTCCCCAGAGAGCTGGTCTGATCTTCTGTGGTTCCTAGCACATTCATGGCACATATGCTGCATTTTATTTATAAGATGTGTACCATATAATGAAGTCCATGATATGGGAAGTACTCATGTTTCATGGTTTGTGGTTTACCTCTTCACACCATTATTTTGGTAGCTCTTACCCTTGAAAGAAAAGACAACTTGGGAAGGAAATGGACTGAACTCATTACTAATAAATATTGTTCAAATGTTTGAATTTGAGTATCAAACACAAGAGCTCACCACACCTTTACTTAATCTGTGTTGAAGGGCAAGTATTTTAAGAGTTCAAAGCAGTGTTTCATTAATTTACTTCAGGAAACAAAGGTGAGTGGATGAATTTCCATTTCTATATATTTGGGGAAGTGAGGACCATTGTAACTATACCATTATGTAAGTAACAATTCAACAGTCAAAACACTCTTTTAAGGAAAGTCTATATTTAAGTTTAATAAGGTAAAAATTAAATGTTATTTTTAGTATAACAAGTAGAACACCTGTAACCCACTTGGCACTATAGATGGGTAAGTCTAGTAATGCTCAGGTGTCGACATGGGTTTCTGAGCCTGAAACAAAATGTGGGGAAATGATACAAAAATATACTATCTTTTGCAAATTTTACAGTTTATGACCATGCGAACACATTTCTAGGGTCTTTCTCAAGGCTTTGGAAGGGCCTGTGCGATGTGGCACCTGAAACTTGTTTCATACTGCCACTGGCAACCCTTTAACAAAAGTAGCGACAATATTCATTATCTCTCCACCATAGAAAACGAAAGGTTTTGGGGATCCTGAACTCTGAAGGTCTCTATCGGGAGCCTGTAACTTTCATATGTTCACATGTGAGGTGTACAGAGGGTCAGTCAGTGGAAAATTGCAAAATTATGACTCTTACTCCAGAGAGGTGGGCTGGAATCTTTCTATTCTTTTCCAAAAGGATGTGTTAAAGATAGAGTGGGTGGCCTCACTCATCAGCTATTCCTGGGCCCAATTCCTAATCTTGACCCTGGATAGCTTACCACTTTGTTGCAGAGAAGCAAGACAGAAAGAAAATTCTGGAGAGAGGGTAACCACCTTAACATCTTCCCCCGAGACCTTCTCAGGGAATATGATTGATTCTCTTCTGAAAAGGAGGTGACCCCAGGCCCGTCTTACATTTAGTACAGAAAGGAAAAACAATTCAGAGAAGAATGTTAGCCTTTGAGTAGGAGTGCAGAGAACAGGATTAAAAGAACATGCCTGGATAATGCAATCATTGCTCTCTATCCCGCTGCCCAGTTCAATTTTCTTCATGGTACAGATCCCTCTGACATTGTTTTTATTTGTTTAGTTCATGCTTTTCTGTCTCCCTCACTAGTTTCCATGAGACTATGGACCTTGTCTATCTTGTCTAATGATGCAGTCCATGTGCCTAAAATAGTGCCTGACCATAATAGACCTTCAATAGTTAAATGATAAGTACCCTAATGCCTTTGCGGGCCTAGATTGTTGGGGCTGATAAAGGAGAAACCTCACAGAGCATCTCATATTCTGTCTCACTGTGACTATTCCAGATGACTTTGGAGTCTCTGGCAAGGTAACAGAAAACATACTCTCTGGATCAGAGAATGGTAAGAGATTTTACCAATCTCATGGTCACTGCTTCCATTATATCAGTGAATAAATATCCCTGAAGCTTATATATTTTACATATTTTACCACTTAGTTATATCTTTAGTTCTCTCCCAATTGTTTTCCTTCCATAACTAAAAATTTGCATCCCACAATAAGCAGTGGTTTTCACTTTGGGCCTCCTGGAGCATTAGGGTTGCTTTGGAGGTGCCTCAGGGGCTACCAGGGAGGATGAGGGAAGAGGCACCCAGAGCCTCAAGCCATTGATCTTCTCCTTTAATCAGGGAATTTCTGCTTTGAGTTGTTTTTATGTTTTGTTCTTCTCCATATTTGACTTGATGTCACATTATTTCAAGATTTCAACAAAAAATTTGAACACTATTCATCTTTGACATCATCATTTGGTTATGAAAATCCCAGATGCTTTTATGTAATTTTAAATATTTGACTGCCCTGAAAGGTTCTTCAAATTTGAATGTTTCCTTCCACAATGTTTGGCCCTTGTGCATTAAAATCCAATTAATTGTGAATTCTATTTGACAAATAAAGGGAAGATAATGCATTTTTGCTTATTTGTACCTTAATCACAAAGAAGCTATGACTAGTACCAAGAAAAAACCAGGATGTGTCTACACTTTTTCCTAGAAATTAAAAAAAAGTAAGTGCAGACCGTGGGATAATATATTATCTATCATGGAAGTTTTAACTAGGGGAACAAAGATAGGCAACAGAGTAAGAGACCGGCTTTATTTTTATCCATCATGGTGGCTTTTAGTTAGGACACCAGAGGAAGAATTCTGAACAATTCAAGCTGGAAGCCCAGTTGAGGTTATTGTAATTCTGATTAAGCATTTGCTTCTCACCAGAGGCCAGGTATTCTCTAACTATTATTTTCTTGCAGATCCCTAATATGCAAGGTTGATGTACTTCCTTAATTTAGCAGTTCAGTTATTTGAATAATAAGGTTTGTTTTGTTCATCAATAGCCCTCGTTTGTTTGCATCATGGAAAATGACATTATCCAAAATGTTAACAATTGAGTTGTTTCTAATAATTTTGAAATTTAAAATATTTAATTCTAAAAAAAAGCAGAATGATTAAAAAAGATGCTTTGGCATGTTGTGTGTATGTGTGTGGTTGTGTGTTTTATTCAAAATTCAATACATTAGAAGAGTTGGCATTCTTGAAATATATAGACAATAAAGAACTACCAATTTATCAATTGCTGATGAGATTTTTATGATGTTCTTGCAGTTGTACCTTACATTGTGCATCATGTAGTCTGTATCAAGTAGGTTTCATATCTATGGAATCAGTGACTGGTCATTCTTACCTTCGCAGATACTATTTTCCCCATGCACTCACTGTATTGTAGTCAATCATATTTTACTCATTATATTGACATAACTTTGAAAGTGGGTAATCATAAAAAATGATCTATTTAGAACTCTTTTGTTGTTGAATACTTCAGGTGTTTTCATTCCCACATAAACACTATTATAGAATAGTGTAGAATATTATTATTCAATATGGCACTCTGATATAGCCAGTTTTCTTTATATTGTCAATATGTCTGTGTTATCTGTCCATTATATGTAAGCCCCTTGACAGCAGGAGCCCAGGTTTTGATACTTGGATAGCCCACACAGTGTCTAGTTCAAGATTCCCAATTAGTCAGGCTTGTGATGGGGTGGAGTTAGCCCTGTGATGTGCAGACATCACTACCAAGAGATTTTCCCAGTCTTCCTGGTTCTAGGAGATGGGAAGGGAAAATGAGCAAGTAAGGAGACAGAATTACAGCCAGGAAGTACAGAGACCAAGAACTACATGGGGGCAGTTTTAGATTTAGGAAATCTTTTGAGGAGGGGTAGAAAGGGAAGAAATTGGAAGCCAAAATGGGCCCACTTGAGAGGAGACTGCAGAGGACATCTTGGGATTAGACAGAGCCAGAGTACAAAGGAGAACCACCATGAACTAGATCAAGGATGAGGACAAGCTTTGAAGCCAAAGACCAAAGTTCATCAAGCTGGTCATGGAAGAAGGAAGGCTTAGGGTAGGCCCAAAGGTTGAGTCATAATGGAGGAGGACAGAATCGAGGGGAATAGAGTAGGGAGTGAAAGAGAAGTGAGAATGAACATGAAGAGGAGCCCAGTGGACAGTAGATACCTGGGTGCCATTCCAACAGCATTTATTCCTAATCATTGCATGCATCTGTCCCGGAGCCTTAGGGGCACCAGGCAGAGCCTCTGACAAATGCACATAATGAGATATGGTTTCTGTTTCTGTCTCCGTCTTTGCTTGTCCCCATTTGCTTGCTCTCTCTCTCTCCCCCTCTGGCTCTCTCACTTTTGCTCTTGCTCTCTCTCATTCTTTAAGATCACAAAAATGCAAGTAATATGGCAATTGAAGTCATTGCTGTCATAGTTAAAGCCATAAGAAGATACCACGGTGTTTAGGAAGCTACACGATGAACAGTAGCATAAATATAGGATATACAGCTTGGTCCAGGATGATAACAGAGATAAGGAAAAATGGAGGAGTCAGGGGTGGGGGGTTGCAATTTGCAGAGGTCATCCAATGGACTGAATGGAATGAATGATGGAACTTACTATGGGCCAGACACCAGTCTGGTATCTCTCTGCATATTGGCTCCAACCCTGAAATGGTACTGGAAAGCAAATATTATTACCTCCAATTCTAAAATAAGGATACTAGGATTAAAAAATGTGGATAATGTGCCCAAGGTCAAACAGCTCAGCGGCCAAGCCCATATGCAAATCTGTGTTCCTCTGACTCAACATTCTGTCTGCTTCTTCGAAGGAAATTCTCTACTTTAAAAACACCCAATAGCTCAGAATCTGTCAGAACCAGTCCTTTCTTCATGACCTTCTCCTTGATATTGATGAAGACAGAGCTAAAGTATGGTCTTATAAATTCACCCTTGGCCATTCTGTGGTATCCTCCAGAGCCTTTCTTTCTTGACACATTTCCCCCCTTACTTTGATATTACCAATGAAATAGCACAAATGAATAGAACAGTTTTTCATTAAAAATAATGTGCCTCAAAGAGCTTATGTAATGAGTCTTGAATACATGGTCTGCTGCTTCCTCCCTAGCACTGGATGTAATTCTGAATTCTCTTGCATTTGCAGAAGGAGAACGTGTGTAGTCACTATTCTCTGCCTCTGGCTACTTGTTTTCAACAAGAAGGGCATTTATAGAATCTTGAAGAGGATGAGGAAACTGCATCCTACCTCCCCATGTTGGCGGCGTCAGCAGTTGTAAGCTGTTGGGGAATTGCCAAGTGCTGTTGAGATGATTGCTATGACTGATCCAAGAGGCTGTTTACTCATGAGGCCCAAATCTTTCCGGTCACAGGAAATACAAGTGATCCTTGGCTAAAGTCAGTGCACCAAAACCCCTAAGAAGTTATTCAGAATCTCATTCTGAAAGCCTCCCATGGTCATACAAGAAAAGCCAAGCACTAACATTGTATGTCAGTTAAGGCTGTGATAAAAACTTATCCTAGACCCAGATTTTGTCTGATCCACCTTCTGAGCTGCACCGTATGGAAGGGTATGCTTCTCTGGGAAAGGAGGTCAGCCAGAAGTTGACTTGTGAGTCTGTGGATTCCTGGTGGCCTTTCAGGCTTGCTCTCTTTATTCCCCATGGAGTGGTTTCTTTACCTTCTGAACATATCTGTTTAGGATTCATTCATTCATTCACTGAACAATGTAAGGTGAGCACCTACGATGTGCTGGGTTCTGTGTAGAAACTTGAAACACAATGCTAAGCAGAAACAAACCCACTTCCTGCACTCAGAAGCTTACAATTTAGCAAAGAGAAAACAGAAAGAAAAAGAATTATAGACCTATGTAATTTCTAACTGTGAGTAATTTGGAGAAAATGACAGCCAAGCTTTGGGAGTATGTAACATGGATTGAATCTAGTCTCTAGAGTTGCGATAGACATCCCTGAGAAATAATATCTGAGCTGAGATTTGGGAAACATGCACTACTTCAAAGACCCTTGGGAATGATAATGAATTAAGACTAGAATTTGATAAGCCACTGGAAATTTGCACACATTAACATCTGAGTGATCCGCAGAGAGCTTGCTTGGTTTTTGCTCTTAAGATGGTAGCATATTTTGCAAAGGAAGGAGGAGCCCATACTTGTGTAGACACAACCTCATCAAAGTGACATCTATATGATTTCTTCTAATCATCTTTTGACGCCTGGTTTGTTTTGATTCATCCAGTAACCTTTTTTTTCTTTATTTGTTTTACAACATCAGTCAACTGGTCAACTCCCTCTTCAAACTCTGCTTCATCCCTAATGACTGAGCTGGCTCCACGATTTGTTTTCTTCCTCTCCACTTTCTCACTCTCCACCTCACCATCTGGCCTCAGACCTCTAGGTTGCAACTGACCACAGGAATAGACAAGAGCCATTCCTGGGTTGTGTGCTCCTGAGAGAGAAATGCAGATGGTATGTGATTCTATGTGGTTTTTTTTCCCCCACCATATACTAATATCTGGGTGGAGTCAAATCACTTTTATGGTGAGATTTGTCCAAATCTATTCTCCTGTGGATTATCTTTATCTGGGAAATATGTGCTTTAAAAAGTATTAATAAAAGAACTGTAGTTTTCTTCCTTTATCATGTTTCACTCAGGCTGGCAGAGGTGTGATGCATAAGCTGAAAGTAAATTTAATAGGAAACTTAGGTTTTGTTTCCCTGGCAACGTTAACTCAGTCTCCTTACAAATGGAAACCACACTGGAGGCCTTTGTTTCTGCATTCCCAGCTCTACTGGGCAATGTGACATGGTGAACACTCTGGAAACAGTGCTGTATAATAGAATCTTACAGCACTTACTTTAGAATCTTTCCTCACTGGATTTCATACAATCTCATGGGCATTATGCCACAGTTGATATTCATCCTGTTTGCTAAAAGAAGAGGGACAGAAGAATAATTGGTGTTGTGACTCAGTACACCTGGGCATGCGTGTCAGCAGGGCATTCTGCATTATACAAGGCCAAGGCGATGAGTTTGGTGATTCAGGAACAATAGTGGCTGGAAGTTCAAGGTCAAAGTGGACAATGGTCTAGTAGTTCAGACACTGAGCTGGAGTACTGGTATGTAGGAACAGTAACCACATCACATATATGGAGACTTGTTTTTACGTCTCACATCTATTTAGAACATTTCATAAATACTAGAGTGGGTTGCAGTAAGAATCCTGGAAAACACAGTAAACCACCTTTATCCATTTAAATAATTTGCATTCAAGAGGCTTTGGTAAAGCAGCCCAAATATGCATCGATAGATGAATGGATAAAGAGTGCGTATATTCAGCCATAAAAGGGAATGAAATCTTGCCATTTGCAACAATATAGGTGGAGCTAGGGAATATAATGCTAAGCAAAATAAGCCAGTCAGATAAAGACAAATATCATATGATTTCTCTCATATGTGGAATTTAAGAAGCAAACAAAGGGGAATAAAAAGAAAGAGATGAAACAAAACACAGACTCTTAACTATGGAGAACAGAGGGTTACCAAATGGGAGGTGGGTTGGGGGGATGCATGAAATAGGTGAAGGGGGTTAAGAATACATTTATCTTGATGAGAAGTGCTGAGAAATGTATGGGATTATTGAATCACTATATTGTACACCTGAATTAAAATTTACAAACTTAATAAGAAAAGGCTTTGGTAAAATTTATTTTCTGTGTCTGGGAGATTTCATGGAAGTATTTCTTCTGGGAGGCTTTATATATAGTGGTAATTTTCTGGGTTCTAATGACAGACTGCCAAGATTTAAATCTTGGCTCCACTACTTATTAGCTGTGAGACTTGGGAAAACCCCTTGCTTTTCTCTTCCTCAGTTTTCTCATCCACAAAATAGTCTCAATAGTAGTTTAGGGTTGTAGAGATGAAGACATTTCGCAAAGAACAGCGCTTACAGCCGAGCAGCAGGTGCTTACTATGTATTAGACATTGAACTGCCACACACTCCCACCTATTTGCCATGGGAAGAGAGAGTACTTGTCAGATCTTTCTGAATCCTTGAGAAAATTTCACTAGAACTGATAGAATATAATTTTCCCCAAAACTAAGTCCATGAGAATTTGTCCCTATTTTGTGGCTCCTCCTTTAGCCATGTGTAGGGGCCGGGGCTTGAGATAATGGAGGAGAAGCGGGAGAAGGAAGAAATGAAGGAGGAAGGAGGAGATGGGAAATCTCATGACCTTGGAATTGGAAGCAGATTGGTAGCCCCATACCTGCATCCTCCACCCCCTCCCCCTAAACAATGCTTGCTCATTCCCAGTAACTGGAGATCTTACTTGGAACTATGGTTGCTTTTATCCTGGATCTCAAAGAGCCAAGTCTGAAACATAACTCCTCAGTGTGACATTCCTCACAGGTTATTGTATAGTGCTGCATCCTGTAGTAAGGACACACAGCACAGCTCTGATAATACACAAACCCAGTGTTTTGTGTGGATGTGGAGATGTGAAGGGAGATTTTTTTTTCACCCTTAAGGTTAAGCTCGGAAAAAACAAAAAGGACTAAATCTTTGTTTTTATCTGTCTTTTTTAAACACTTACCTTGCAATTTTAGAAAATTAGAGGGCATGGTATTCATTTAAGACAGTACTAAAACTTACAACCCAAATCAACTAATGTTAGGCAGAGAAGAATAAATGCCACAAATTCTCATTTGTTTGTAACAGAGGATAGATGTTACTTTACTGAAGTCATGGCTGGGCATTCCTCCCTGTCTGCCAATCCACATTCTCATGTTCCTGCATGATATCAGAGCACACGGACATTCTGGCTAAATGCACACTGCCCATTCTTGGAGAGAAATTCTGTCCTGAGCATAGACACTTGGAAAAAAGGTATTCAGCTCCTGGGTTTTGGTCCCTGGCCCTGCAGACAACCTCCCAGCATTTCCCTTCACTGTAGATTTCCCACCTCACTCCACAGCAGTACTAACCACTTTCAGGTTCTCTCATGTCTCTGGCCCTTTGCTCATGCTGATGCTTCTGCCATGAGTAGGTTCTTCTTCCCAAACTTTCACCTTCATCTTGTCTTTTTGCAAAATCTTCCTTCTTCCTTGAGTTGCTTACTCAGAACATGATCTTTTTAATACTCTTTCCCTGACAATCCCCAAGATCCTTAAGGCATTCCACTCTCTGGAATCCACTCAGACATGGTTTATATCTCTTGTTTAGCCCTTGTCACAAGGAATCCCACTGTATAAAATGTGTGGGCATGTGTGCATGTGTGTGTGTGTGTGAGTGAGTGTGTGCTTGTGTGGGTCTGTGTGTATTGGTTTCTCCTATCTTAAGGATAAGGGACCAGGTCTTATTCATCTTTGCTTCTCCAGTTCCTTGAATAGTTTTTACACAGAGACAATTAATAGAAGCTCCTCATGTGCATGAAAAGAATGAGCAATCTCCTGGCTTCTTTTGTCACTTCCCTGCCTAGTACTGGGACCATGGGAGGATGCCTCCCCCAGTGGTGTCCTTCTCTTCTTTGAGATCCCAGACTTCCCTTCCTTCTCTTTTCTCCATTCTTCCTTGGTCACAACAGAGGTTTCCTGAGTCTCAAAGTAGATTTCTAAGTCCAAACTGAGACCAGCTCACACTCCAGAAAGCCCATAGGAGAAGGCAACCTTCTCCTCACCATCAACAGAGTTAACTAAAACATTTGTGAGTCCCTCAAACATTCCTTTCCTCATCCTACCCTCAGTGGGGTCTGGTAGGCTATAACAAATTTGGTAGAAGCTGGGAAGAGCAGAGAGAATCTCTTGTGCCAGCTCTGTCTGGAATCAGGTATTATTTTAGCTCCTTCAAAGCTTCTCTGTGTTGATTTCATATTTTATGAGAGGTTCTGTCAATATTTTTTCATGGCCATTTTCACTGAATGTCATTAGTATCCACAGTCTTGACCAAGCCTGACTTCTTAATAGAAAAGGTCACGTTTGTGAAATTCAAATACCACTACACATATTCATGTCCAATAATAGCTTGTGATTGAGTCCCAGCCTATTAGGTAAGAAGTTAATGACATTATTTGATTGGTGCCTCACTGAGACTAATTAATTAATACCCTTGTTTTCTGCTTTTTCCTGATACCCATGAAATCTCTATGGGATGACTATTCTACAGCAGACTTGTAGCTTCTTAATTTCAGGATTTGTAGAAATCAGTGGCAGTGAGATTCAAGGACAGAGAAAAGAATATATTAATCAACATGTATTTTTTATTCTCTGATTACCCTTTTATGAACCCTTCTAGAAATCATAAGGGAAGGAAAAGGCACAGAGGTATTTGTGTTTTTTCTCTTTTTCTCATTTCTTTCTAAGTAAATAGTGTAATGTTGCTGAGTCTGGAGGCTGCAGGCCCCAGTGAGTTTGGTATGGACTATAAACACTGGATGCTGAGAGAAGAGCAAAACAGAAGGGTTTTGTGGACCAGGCTCAAGTGTAAACAGCTCCTTCTTGGTCTCTGTGTTGGGCAGGATGAGGACTGTGGCAATAGCTAACATTTACTGATGCTTATTGTTCTCAGTGCTTTGCAGACATCTCTCATCTAAGTTATGAACTGTTGGGTCTGAACTCTTATTATCCCCATTTCACAGATGAAAAAGCTGCAATATCTATTGACTAAGAAGTTGTCCAAGCTTATACAGCTAGTGCCTGTCAGAGATCAGATTCAAACGTATGTCCATCTGAGTCTGACCACCCAGCTCTCTTCCTAGGGCTGCTTATGTGGGACCCTGACTCAAGTTGAGGTCCTCCTCTGTTCCCAGGACTCCTGAGTAACAAGGGAGTGGCACCGAGTAGTCAGGAACAGACGAGATCCTAGAAGATCTGTATTTACACAGAAGATAAAATAAGGATGATCATTTGCACAAAAAGATTTATCACAGTGTTACTTTGGGAGGAAGCTCTCCAGGAAGATGAAATATTAATTGTTGTACAGAGATTCTCAACACACCTTTTCTTTAAGCACAGAAAGCAAAGCATAACTGCATTTTACTATTGGACTAAGACACAGTTTCATGGTAGTATTTGTGTCCTGAAGCCATTCTTGACACTGTTGATACATTTCTACAAGTTGTTCTGGTTTTCTGTGATAATTCAGGAAATCATCCCAGCATTCTTGTAGGTTTTCCTTGTATATTCTATAGTTGGACTTGCCAGAACATTTATCCATATCTTGTAACAACTGCAATATATTTCTTATTTCTCTTACTTAAATAAATAAATGCCTTGTGATGCCTATAATAGCGGGACATCAAGTTGTACCTAACTAAGGAGTGGCTATTTTCTGCATGTGACATTGTAGCTCTATGACTCAGTTACCTGGATTTTATATCCAGGACCAGCCACCCAAATATTCAGACTCAGTTCAAAAGATGGTGATGGAGGCTTACTATGTGTTTCTCCTGTTGTTACCTTATTTCATCCTACACAGCTCCATTTATGTTAGGATTTGACAGGTGAGAACTCTGAGGCTCAGAGCAGGCTATTAACTTGAGCAAGGTAATATCAGGAGCTGGGATTCCAACTCAGATCTCAAACTTTGCATCAAGAACCATGCTTTTTATCACATCAGAGCTCTGTTCCCTGTTTCCAGTGGATGTGTCTCTCCTTATTTCTCTCTAAACAAGCTGGTGAATGCCTTGTAGTATCTTTAAAAAAAACAATTACATGAATACAAATCAGATTTTACCTTATTATGTTGTTGATGTTCTCAGCATTTATCTCCCACATGACACTGGGCCTGTCATGCTCATTATTTGAGTTTGGCAATTATGAGCAGATTGCTTGAAGAACAAATTTGGAGATGGCTCAGGTCCTCAGTCCCTCCAGTCCCCATAATTATCCCTCTGAGTAATTGCTTTGTACCCTTTGGTGGAGGAAAACAATAGCCAAATTGAAATACTATTTGTGTAAATGATGGTGGGATTCTTTTTAAGGTTTTATTTTTAACTTTCAGTTTTTGAAAAGAGCACATTAAGAAGATCATCTAAAACTGAGGCTAACATTTAACTGAAATGAAAATCCATCTAACAGGATAATAGTTTAAGATCATGTCAAAACTTTTGTCCTTTCTCTCTCCTTTTCAGAGTCCCACAGGATCCAAAGTGCTGTTGGCAGCCACCCCAGCAGTGGGTGCCCAGAGAGGGACCAAGAGCAAGAGTGTCAAGGCAGGCTCCTTCCAGGGCTCACTCTTATGCTGCCAGCACTAAGTGGGGACCAGCTTTGAGTACAGGGGTAATTTGATGTGCTATTGGCAAATAATACAATAGAGTGTGCAAATGAACAGTGCTTTCTTCTCCAGGATAAGAGTTGCTGGGTAACTGTTTTATCTTGTGCACATAAACTTGAAGTCAATGCAATTTTGGCAAGTTTGCTTGACTAATTAATGGTCTATATTAACAATCACAGATCTGTATTTGATCCCTATATGGGCCACTTAACTTTCTTTTTTTAGTACTGTCTGACTGCACTCCCAAATCTTGCAATCTAAGGCCTTGATCACCAGGCCAGCCAGTTGAGACACTCTTGGAGATTATTTGCCATTCCATCTTTCTCACTGGTAGAGTAGTTCAATTCCTCTCTCCACCCAATGGTGGGCCTCTCTTTGAGTATGAAGAAGGCATGTCTTCAGAAGCAATTTGATTGCTATTCTAAATCTCTGTGACATATAATGAAATTGTCATTCTGCCTAAAACATAAAGTGCACAATGTTCTATGCCCCCAACCTTGAGTCAGAAATTGCACACATAACCTTGAGATTGCATTGATTACACAGGCTGCCTCTGTTTTTCATGGAACCCTGCCATTTGGGGCAGTGTATGTGGGACAGGACTTCGGACTTTAACAGCACAGGCATCATTTGGCCACTGAAGTGCTTTAGCTGAATTCTGGCTCCACCTCTTCATTAGCTATGAAAACATGGGCAAATATCTTAACTTTTTCATTATCTAGAAATTGGGAACAGTAGTCAGTACCTGCCTCATAAGGATGTTTTAAGAACCGTTAAAAAGTAAACTGAGATATATTAAAAATATTGAGTTTATTTGAGCAAAACTTGATTTGAATTGCACAGTATCCAAACTAGCAGACAGAAAGTAGCTCTGAAATGAAAGACTTTTATAGGCAAGATGGAGCAGGAACAAACCAGATTGGTTGGTTATCGTTAAATTACTTTCCTTTAGGGGACAGTAAGGGTCTATCAGACAGATTATCTCACTAGTGATGATCAGGCAATTCCTGACTGGTTTATGATTTCATTTCTGGAAAAGCTGAAAGTGAATTAAGTCAAGTCTCTGGTGACATGGGGCTTAGCGTAAGTGACTCCATTTCGGGCCTATTGTCTTGTATTTAATAGGACAAAACAAGGTAATTCATGCAAAAGCACTCAGCACAGTGTTTTTAGCATTTTAATGTGTTAGTTTCCATCTTTGGAAGGGAAAATGAGGATGTAGGAGATGAAGTAATTTGTAAACTGATCTTTCAGTGCTACATCTATGTTGATGAAATAGTAAGGTAGATTCTGTATAAGGACTGACTTTCTGCTGTTGAGAGGCAGTTGAGATTATTTAAATAACACACTTAATATATGAGGAACAAATGGAAAAGAAGAGCCAAAATTGTTAAATTTTCATCTTTATTTGAGACTTGTTGGCATGAACCTCCACACCAACAAAGTCTTCATAGTTTTGTTTGGCAATGGAAAGAATCCAAAGATTCCTTGCTTTATGATGGATCATTGACCAACTAGAGGCTCACGGTGAGTCACTTGCTTTGAACCCAAGTTCAAAAAAGGAAGAAGAAAGCTTAGTTCACTGGGTTCTCAGGAGGGTTTGAATAAGATTATGCATATAAAACATTTTCTAATCCACAAAATGCTTTCAAACTTAAGTATTATTATTTTGAAGATGACGATGATGATGATGATGATGATGATGCTTTTAGGTAGCTGAAGAGTTAAAAGATAAAAATGTTACCTCATCTGTTGAGACCAATTCCAGGAATGAATGCCGAAGTCTAGTGCAGACCCAGTTTTCCTTTGTCCAGATCCATATTATCAGTCACCCACTGGACAGATGGCATTGGATGAAGTGGGCCTGCCCAATCTTACTGATGGCTCTCATACTATCCTACTTCCTGCTCTCATTGGCCACATATCACAGAACTACTCATAGGCTGAGGAAGAACTAATTCTCCCCTTTGAGTAACTTGGTCTTTTTTCAGTGAAGTTGTCTTTCTCCTTAAGGAGTTGGAATCCATTTCTTGATATGGAAGTTATATGTCTTGTTGGAGAGAAAATCTATTTGTGAAGAAAGCCTTACAAAGAAAACACTTTATCAGAGTGCATTACTCCTGCAGATTCATTAATGCAAAACAGTTGCCCCTCTAAACAGCTGCAATGGGGTGAGGGTCCTCAGGGCACTTGTTTGGGATTGTGGGTGAAGTTAAGTATCACTCAACTTAAGTTAGTAAGGATTTTACATCCATAGTTAGACTTTTCCTGTTTTGAAATGAGAAAACTGAGGTCTGAAGCATGTTAAACCTCCTACTTACATATCCACTTTCATTTCTTGCCATATCCCAGGTTTTATTTTATGCTGTAGCTATACAACATCATTTTCCTTTTAGTCTTTGTAGTGTCCTTTGCATGCTTACACCTCAGGACCCTTGCACATGCTATTTCTATGTCTTGAACAATCTCTTTCATCATCTCTATGATGTCATATGACTATAGCCTACTCTATAGTGATTGTTATTGATGGCACCTATAATTTATCCTTCTGTCAGTCTGTCTCCTTCACCAGATTGTAAGTCTAAAGAGAAGGACCATTTCACCACTGCACAGTCCCCATTGTATTCCTTTTACTCTAAGTGACTGGCTCATTTTAGGTGTTCAATAGCTATTGCAGAATGAAAAAGTAAATGAAGCTATGCCACTACTTTTATTCTTAATATTTTAATCTCTTATGGACATTTTTATGAAAGGACATAAGATCCTTATATAGTATGTAAGGGCCTAGGATCCTTAAGCCCTTGTTCAATGAGATAGAACAACTAGGATTTACTATTTAATTGGAGCAAAGACCCAGTCATAAGCAAAACTTCTTCTCTTGATCAGCAAAGTAACACCTCAAAGATATAATGAATATCAAAGAAATTATGGGAAATGTTGTGTTCTCATGGGGAGAAGGAAGACTTGCCTCTGGGAAGAGCTCTGGCTAAATAAAGGGAACTGAAATCCTAGCACTGAGATAGCTAATTGGTGAGAATTACTTCAGACATAAGAAGTAATTGTCAGTTGAGGAAGATCAATGGAAGTAGGAATCACCCCACCTCGAGGGCTTTAGGACCCCTGTTGGACACCGGTATAGCACACCTGAGAAGTCTTCTTTCCAGCTGAGGGAATAGCCCTGGGTAGCAAGTAGCCACTCTTAATACTCCCATTCTCTTGTCTCAAACTGGACTGTTCCTGAGGGTGGGGACTTGTCTCGGTCATTTCTGGATTCTACAGGACTTGCACAGAGGTTAGGATTGAGCAGGCTCTTGGTGAAGAATATTTTTGAATGACTGACTGAATAAGTAGGAAGTGGTCACAACTAAGTATTTTAAGTGTTTTGTTGTATATATGTCCATATGTACACTCTGATGACTCAACAATATAGAAAAAGTGGCTGGCTACTTGAAACTGGCAGCCTGGATTCTTCTAACATCTTACAGGGTGGACTGTCAGTAGATCCTAGCAAGGTGCTCAACTCCGGTGCCACTTCTGTGTCTTATTAACTGTGTGACTTAAGGCAAGTCATCTTGACCTCCGCTGCCTTTGTCTTGCAAAAGAACCTAGCAATACTGCTTAAACCTTAGAATGGTTATAAGAAATAAATGAGTTATGCATGCAAAATTCTTAGCACTGTATTGGTGCATAGTTGGCACTCAATATATATTAGCAATAATAACAATATCCAACATTTATTGAGTACTATTAGATGTGTGTGTGTATATATTGTGTGTATATATATGTATGCATGTGAGTTTATGTATTTATGTGTTTTATATATATGTGTAAATATATATATGTGTGTGTATATATATATATATATATATATATATATATATATATATAGTTAATATGCTTAAAATAGGCCTGAGAGAAAAGTACTACTAACACCAATGTTTACAGATGAAGAAAGAGAGATATTAAATAGCCTGTCCCGAGTTATGTGGATGGTAAGTGGCAGAGCCCGTTTTGAACCTCTGAGTCTTCCATTGGAAGCCTATGCTTTTCTACAGCCTATGCTTTTCTACAGCCTCTCTCCTATCAATATTGCTGGTTTTAAAAGGGGTGTGGGATAGGGGGCAGTGTGGAGTCTGTTGTCAGATACACTTACTCCATCAGGCTCTGCTGAGGACAGGGTAGTTACCTAGACACATTAATCAGCAAAACTTTTCCCCACTGAGAAGTAATCTTTAGTCTTCATATAATCTAGAGGGCCTAGAAATTCTCTGTTTAATTACTGTAGTTATTTCAGGAAGCCCCTGAATTGGAAGCAAATAAAGCCAAAAAGGAAGAGGTTATAACACCATGTTAGGCCTCAGATTTACCCTCCTGATCATGATTTCAGGGGTGGCCCCAAAAAGTGATGTGATGCTGCTGTGCTTCTGATATTCATTTCAGGTAAATTTTATCACAATGTACTTTCCTTTATGAGAACCAAACCATAAGCAAGAATATCTTTTCAGTTAAGAAAAGTTTGCATTAATGAAATATTGACAAATAGGAAGGGGAAAAAGATTAAGCAAGGTGTATTTCACCTGAGGGATGGCAAATGTTTATTTTTAACAGATTAAATATTAGCACATTGATTAGTGCTGTGGGATCCATCTAGTTCTGTTTCTTCTGAAAGTGGCCCTACTGTTGGATTCAGAAACAGTCTGTCACTTTAGCTTCAGGACCCTCCAATTCTCACTTCATTAATTGGAAGCAGGAATTATCAGCAGAGACAATTAACCATGCATGTGGAGTGATAAATGGTCACTCTCCAGCTGGGGTTTTTTGTTACCCCTTTGGAGCTGAAACCATTGGAAGAGGACTATGTTGGAGCCTCTCTGCAACCTCATTTCTCCCATAACTGAGCTGGTTGCTTCCAGCAGCTACTGTGGGTTGGTGAAGTGGGAGGTTGAGTGGGAGGAAAGAGAGGGTAGGGAATTATGAACTGTGACAATGAGAGTACTTTACAGGCAGCTACTCTTTACTCATGGTCCCACATCAGCCAGCATAGGACCATGGGTGGGAGGCCTTCCTCAGGTTGAACCTAAAGAAACTGTATTTAGTTTGACACCAAAATACCTAGCTAATGCAGGCTCACAGGCCCTGCAATGAGGGTCTGTAAGCATTAAAACTCCTGGCAGAGATGGAGATGGATGCCTACTCCAGGACAACCCAGAGGAAGTGATGGCAATGAGATGATGCAATGGCAAAGAAAATCCTGAATGATGTAGTCAGCCAGAAAGGAAGCTCTAGAGCCCTCGGATTGCCCACTGGAAGCTCTAATGTGGCCCTACTGCCCAGAGTCCTCATAGATCATATAGGTCATAGTCCTGAGAATAGCTGTGACTGAGCCTCAAAAGAAAAAAAAAAAAAAAGCTAAATTTAACAGGACATTATCAAACCAGTTTGATGAGTAATATTTGCCTAGTGCCTTAATGCTTTTGAAAGAAACAAGAAATCAAAGGGTAAATTACTGGGACAATACACAAAGCAGGTAGCTGGCTAGCAGGGCTTTAAGAAAATCCAAAATCTAAGCAACTCTCTAAAAAGAACAAGCAAGCTATTGAAAAGACTTTCGTAATTTATTTAGAAAGAATATCATGTTCTAAGGAAAGGACTACATTTTTCTTGCTGAAGGTGAGCAAACACTTAGGTTCATGGCCATTAGATCAGACATAATTAATAGAATGCTATCTCATTATTCCTGAAACTAAATCTCCCAGGTGCTGAGTGTAAGAAAGGAAGTAAAAAGCCACTCAAGTGAGAGACTGTGGCTTATTAACACAGGGAGAAAACCACTATCATTTCTTCTCTTTGCTTTACATGCTTTACATTTATATAACAATGAATAGTTTATAACACACTTTTTATTGAAACTGACAGCTTTGAGTACCTCGAAGTGAAAAAGAATGGATATTAATATCCCCATAATAAGGTATGGAGAATCAGGCTCCAATGCTCAGAATGAGTGCGTCACTTCCTCCCCTCTTTCTAAATCTAGTCTTAGCCCCTCATGTTATGATTGCTTTAAACTGGATAAAATGGAAATAAGCAGACTGGTCACTAAGAGGGTCTGCCCAAGTTATATCCAGGCTGTCTCCTGATAGGCTTCCTGCTTGCTTGGGGGTTACCATAAAAAGGGGAGGCACAGGGAGTCATATTTTGGAGTTTTGTGGCACATAGAGTACGATTACATAGTAACTGATGAGTGTTGAGCACTTATTGGCACTGTGCTGGGAATTTTTCATGTATTATCTTCACTATAGTCTATGAAGTTGGTATTATTATAACTTATTTACAAATAAGGACACTGAGGCACATATATAAAGCAACTTTTCCAAGGTCACGGCAAATATAAACCCATCTAGATCTGTACCCGTGGGCTTAATAGCTAATACTTTGTCACTAATTTGTTGTCAATGGCATTCCTATGAGTTTGAAAGAACCTCTAGGAACAATGAATGCAGTGGAGAACAGCACCCTTAGAGTCAGGACACCTGAGTTCGGGCCCTAATCTTGCTATCTAGATCTCACTTGAGTTATGTGCGAAACTAAGGTTTGACTCCATGTATTCTCTGTGGTTTCTCACAAATCTAAAGGGGTATATTCTGTTAAAGATTGTGTCCTATTTGAGTCTTCATTTCCAAACTAGAGTCTGAACATATTCCCTGAGCTTCGGCAACTCTGAAAGGTTACACTAGTTATCTTAGAAAAACTAAGTTTATAAGAGCTATTTTATTTAGTCCTTGAGCTTTACAAAGCTTCTAAGAATGTTAAAAACTCATAGTTTCATGCTGCTGCACAGGCTTGCATTGACGTGGACACCCAGCATCCAGTGACTCCTCATGGCAATTCTGAGAGGTAGGGGGCGACTGTGGCTCAGCAGCAAGGGACAGCAACCCCATCTCTCAAACACCTCTCTTTTGATGACCTTTAGCAGCCAAAAAACACTTTCACAAATCATAGGAGTTCATTTACTCCTCACAATGCCCTGTGAAGTAGGTGTTAGCTTTCTCATTTTACAGATGAAAAAATTAAACCCTGGGAAAGTGGTATGACTTGACTACACCCTAAATACTTACACGTAATGACCTGGGCCCTAAATCTCATTTTGACTCTAAATCTAGGTGTATTTCGATTGCCTTTTGTAAGGAAGGCAGCATAGCATAGTCGGCAGGGTGCTATAGTGGTGGTTTGATTCATGATGCCGCCCCTCACCATCCATGTGGTCTTGGATGAGTCCACCAGACCCTATGCATCTCATCTGTGAAATAGGTTAGTGATACTCACCATGCAATGGTAGTGGCTCAGAAATGATACACTCAGAATTACTTAGTAGAGTAGCTGGCACAAAGTAGATCCTAAAAATCACTATTATTTCCATTACTCCATGTTTGAAAACTTAGTATCTTCTTTTGCTTCCAAGAAGTTTACAATTTAGTCACTGCAGCTTATGTAATTGCTATGCAAATAACGAATTGTTTTCCTATGGAAATAATTTTCTTGTCAGTAAAGAGCAAAGATGAGGATAAATTAGGAATTTGAAAAATTGTCAATTTAATACATCAGAATAATCTGGGGCCACTGTTTTCTTGTTATTTAAATCTCTTTATTCTTTTAGCTTCTAAATCTCACCTCCCATCTTTTAAACTCAGCTTTAAAAAGTGAACTCACAAGGATATAATGTATTAGTCAGGCTGCCCCCTCAAGCATTAAGCTCAGAAATGTAAACTTTAATGGAAAATCAAGCATTGGAAAATCTATATTTAGCATATGCAGCTGTGTCCATGGTGAAACATTTACTCATTCTCAATTTACAGTGGAATAAGCAAAAGACTAGTATCCAAATAGAATAAACAAGTCTCCAAGCTAGACTTTTCCATTTTTTATATTACTATTCATGCACATTTATTTTAAAAAGAACATTTTACTTTAATCATCATTATTATTTTTCAGTTCCAGAAGTTTGGTGCCTTGGTGATGACCACAACTGGTTTCTGGTACTGGAGAATGGGAGGCAAACTGTCATTTCTTGCCCTACTGTGTATGTAAGGCTCTTTGCATTATCACATTTAATCCATTTGATCCTGCTGAGGAGCGTGCAGAGCTGCACGATGATGGCTGACCCCAGAGTCTGTGTTCTGTCCTCTACCTTCGTGCCTCCAGTATTCCCTTATGCTCTTCGTCAGGGCCTGTGGTGGAGCAAAAACATGGGGATGATTTGTCAGCAATTTCAAGATCTTGTCAACTGAGACAAGCCTCTCTTAAAGGGGAAGAGTAGGATGCATTTGGCAGAGGAATTCTCCAGCTCAGGGGAGGCAGAGAAGCATTTGGGGGGATGATAGAGTGGGAGCAGGACTCTTCATTGAGTCCAATTCCAGAGCCATATCCCTGTGGGGCTTTGGGCAAATTCTAAACTCTTTCCGAGCCTCAGTTTCTTCTTGTATTGAAACAGAAATTTGGAATAATAAATCTCCAACTTCCTTTCCAGCTTCAGGATGATATGATCTAAAACAAGTTTTGTTTTGTTTTTTTAAATGAGTCTAGCTATGATAAAACAATCAGGCTTACGAACAGTTATGTGAAATCCTCTAGGTTTTTAAGAGCTCAATTTTGGTTATGGATAATAATGGGTTCAACAAAAAATAGAAATGACAAAAGATGGGTAGCTGAAACCCTCATTTATCCTTGCCCCAGAAAAAGGATTGGCAGTTTGTCAGACAAAATTTATTCTCTAAGCAACATACCAGAAAAACAGAATGGATCTGGTAGCATACAAGGGACAGCCACTTTGGGATTCTTGCTTCCATGCTGTCATCAGATTCTCATGGTCCCAATGGGCATAGCCTTAGAGTTGAACTGGGAATCAGAAAACAGTGGCCATCATCTAGCTTCAAGCCGAGATTCTTACTCAACAAGGTACCGCCTGCCAAGTGACTAGTGAGTGGCAGGAATAGTTATGGTACTAGTAGGCAGAGGTGGCTAGGAGGAGAGAATGAGATAAAGAACATAGTGCAGCTGGGGAAAATGAACAATCCAGGTTCTCACAGGCAACTCAGATACGGAGGTCTTCTGAATCAAATCCAGAATTTCTAGGCTCTAAAGAAATGTGAAGTTGTGATGAGTCACAGTAAATCAGACAGATGAAAAATTTCAATTCCATCCAGTTTTTCTTTATTTGAGTGAATTTTGTTCACTGACAAAGAAGGTAGTTACCAAATTGGTTATGAACTTGCTTTTTAAAAATAGCAATTTCAGGGGCGCCTGGGTGTCTCAGTTGGTTAAGCAACTGCCTTCGGCTCAGGTCATGATCCCAGCGTCCTGGGATCTAGTCCCACACTGGGCTCCCTGCTCTGTGGGGAGCCTGCTTCTCCCTCTGCCTCTGCCTGCCACTCACCCTGCTTGTGCTCTCTCTTTCTCTGTCAAATAAATAAATAAAATCTTAAAAAAAATAGCAATTTCACAGAGATCACTCTGCCAAGGGTAACTTTGATACCTCCCGTAGGAATGCACTTGTCTGTCTAGTTTGCTAACATTAAGGTTTCTACAGAAAATAATGCTGTTAAATGTATGGTGTGACAATTGAATCTTGTATTTCTTTTGGCATCAGCTGCTTCTATCAATTCATTACAAGAAATCCATGTTCTTCTTCTTGAACTGAATGAACTTAAAATATTGAGTGAGTTGTGTGAGGCCATTTTCAAGTCTAGAAGTGCTTTTCAATGAATGCTTCCCCTTGAGTATAGGGCATTCCATAGGGGTCATATCATTTGCCAACTGAGGATAATGACAAAGGCCCACTGTATCTCTAATAGCTGCTGTAGTATATCAGCCTCTCCAGATGCCTGCTCATATATACCAACCATAAAATAACTTGCATATAAGATACTGTTTTCCAAATTTCTCTGACATCACAAGAATCATCTACCATGGTAAAGGTTGTAAATGCCCCAGTGAGTATTACATGGGCACTCTGGGCTTTAGTTGGAAGTCTTTGTTAATGTTAACATTCTTGTTTTTGTCATAGCTAATGTTTTTCTAATTCTAAACCAGTTAATATTCGTGAATAATCTATGTCTGTGCAAATTTGCTTAGCTAAGGAGATCTTCTGACATTTTTTTGACCTAATATATTTAAAAATCAACTTGTCATCAGTAACCTATGGAGCACTTTTCCCACACTTATTTCCATCATGTAAGATACCAAAGTAGTATTTTAGAGCTTGAGAATTGCCCTTTAGAGCTGAAACACGTAGTTAATGAAATAATCATTTATTTCTTCCTTCTTCCCTCCCTCCCTTCCTTCAACTGCAACAACATTTAGCATCTGTATGTATTTTAGCAAGCAAGACCTGGAGACTCATAGACAGATTATCTCCAACTCTCTGCCTTCAAGGGATGCGGAACCTAAGAGAGTTAGATCTAAATAAATAGCTGTGCAGGCCACATGTCAGCTGAGTTATCCTGTCCATTAATATTCAAATAAGATCAATTCCAATCCTAATCTAGAAGTAAAGATAGCCTTGAGTCTCTTCCAGTCTTTTCAGAATAATTTTTGTAGGGAGGGAGGTCGAGGGAGTGGGAGGGTGGTGAGGACGATACTTATGTTCTCCCTTTTCACCTCTGGCTGCATCTTGCTCTTCCATATGTCATGTTCCTGTATCACATTGTGCAGACTGTGAACCATGGCCCCTCCACCCCCTGAAAACTTGGCATGTACAAGGCAGTTGTTTCTGTGGTGGACTTTACTGAAAGTTGGAGGTGATGGAGGGGTATCACACTATCCATTACTGGCCACCACCTCTCTATACACTCTATTGCCTCACTTTCTAGGTCTTTACACTTTAACATGGAAGAGAGAAGCTTAACAGAATTGGAAAAAGAAGGATGAAATGAAGCACGAAGGATGAATAAGTACTGGCCAGATTGTGGGGCACTTGACAGCAGTGTGGGAGCTTTTTTCCCTGTAGTTAGGCAAAGCCCAGCAACTCTTGCAGCTCTCTGCTCCATGCACTCCTATCCATGGACTCTGCCATGTGTTTGCTCGGTCCAGGCCGCCTCTTTCCTGCCTCACACTTCACTGGTACCAAAGAACAGCAGAGGCTGAAATGTTCTCTTTCCCTTTCCACTTTTCCCAGTCCCTGTAAAGGGAAGGGAGCATGGTAAAGATTCACTGATATTAAATTATATCACTTTCTTTAGAAAATAATCATGGGTATTTTCAATGTTATAATTTCCCCTCTATTAATTGCACCACAGTCCAACCTAGTTCCACCCTACATCCAGGTGCTACTATATTCTCCTAAAATAATAACAGATTCTTTACTTCCCAACTTAAGCCAGGATTCTAAAGTATATAATAGCCATGTCCCACACCAGGGTCAGTCTCAACGGCCACTGGAAAATTCACTTCTAAGTAACAACAAAAAATTATTGAACACCTAAATCTATCACTGTTAAAACACCATGTTATTTTGTTGAGATATAGTCAATACTCATTCACCTCTTAACAATACTGAAGGTAACTTTAAGTTAAAAAAAAAAAAGAGAGAGAGAGTTTTGTTCTACAGAAATTAACATGCCAAAAGAAACTTGTTTAGTTTTCTTTTTTCCCCAACTTTTTACTTAAATTCTACTTATTAGCATACAGTGTAATAGTTTCATGAATAGAATCTAGTGATTCATCACTTATATACACCACCTAATACTCATCACAAGTGCACTCCTTAATACGCCCCCGTTTTACCCAAGCCCCACCCACCTCCCTCCAAAAACCCCCATTTGTTCTCTATAGTTAAGAGTCTCTTTCATGGTTTACCTCTCTCTTTTCTTTTTCCCCTCTATGTTCATCTGTTTTGAGAAACTTGTTTTTTGAAGTTAATCTTCTTATCCATCAAAATGACAGAATTACAAAGTCACAGGAATTAAAGAGAAAAATTGAGACTTGAAGAGCTTGCATTTTCAGTTCTCAAATGCTGATATTGTAAAGGCCATTTAAGAATGAAATGATAATGGAAACATACAAATCATTTCCTAATCTTATTTTAGCCTTCAGGTTTAAACTTTTCATAGAATTGGTGGAGTGCTAGGTACTTCATTAAAAGTTGTCTTTTCACATAATCATATTTACTCCATAAATGGAAATGCTTCTCAAGAGTAAAATGGCCAAACAGAAGGAAACTAAAGGTCTTAGGAACAAACTTTAGTGTGTTATTTAAAGTTGTTTATAATTCTAAGTTATGGTAGGTTGTTTCTAAAGATGACCATCATCAGCCCCTTCCTTCTCTGCACCTATATGCCATTTCCTCATCAAGAGGTAAAGTCAAATTTCCCTTCCCTTGAATTAGGGCTGGCCTTAAGTTCTTGCTTGACCAACAGAATGAGGTAGAAATGAAAACAGCACTTCCAAAGGCATAAAAAGTCTTGCAGCTTGCACCTGAGCCTCATGGAACACTCCTCTTGGGATGCTCTGGGAAATCAACTGCCAAGCTGTGAGAAGTCTAAGCCAAATGGAAAGACCACATACACAGCTCCAGGAAACAGTCTCAGCTAAACTTCCAACCAACAGTTGGCCACATGATTCAGCTATCTTGACTCTTGAGCCCATTTGAGCCTCCAGATGACCCCAGCTCCATCTACCATCTGATAGAACCTACAAGGGAGACCTTGAGCAAGAACCATCCAGTTGAGCCTAGTTAATCTATAGAACCATGAGAGATAATAGTAAATTGTTGCTCTAAGACCTGGAATTTTAGGATGGTATGTAACAGAGCAATAAATAGTAAGAACAGAAATAAAAATATTTTGAATAATTATGTGTTCTTTCTTTTTTCAACACTTCATATAATATTTTTGAAGAAGGTCTTATGCTGGGTGCTGGGGATTCAAAGATGAATGAGATATAAGATGTAAAGCCTAATATGTTTGCCTAAGAAACACCTAGTTGGTGAGAGAGACAAATGAACAGAAGAATATTATAACAGGATGATGGGTCCTATTGTAAAAATGTGTGTAGATCCTGTGGGATCACATAGCCTTGGGAAAATGAATCCAATTTTTGGAAGGTGATGAACAGAGTGAGACTAGAAGACAGAAGAAGAGATCACAAGGCATTCAGATAGGGGGAATTACCTGAGTGCTAGCATGGAGAGATGTGGAATCTTCCTGGAATTGCAAATGTTTAAGTAAGCCTAGGGCATAGATGTGAGGGCTAAGTGGCTAAAGAGTGGTTGGAAAGGTTAGCAGAAGGCTCAAGAAAGGTCCTTGTGTACTGCTGAAGGAGTTTAGATTTTATTCTTTTTTTTATTTTATTCTTCAATGTTATTATCCTTCAATAATTAAATGATAATCAAGATGTTTTAGTGTTTATATTGAAGGATTTTGAGGACAGGTGGAGAGTCATATTATCCAATTTATAATTCAGAATTATGGTATCAGAAATAGATTGGGGGTATAGTAAGGAAAGCAAGATGATATGCAGAGAGACTATTTAGGAGTCTATGCCAGTAATTTAGGCATGGCAGTGGGAGTGAGATTGGAAAGAAGGAGATGGATTCAGGATATGCTAAGCAGGTGGAACTTGAGTGCTGAATTTGTAAGACAAGGGAGAGGGAGGAATCCAAAATGAGTTCCAGATTTCTAACTTGGGCAAATGAATAGATGATGATATCATTCACTGAGCTGTGGCTAAGGGATAATGACAAACACTTTGAATGTGTTGAACTGAAAGCATATGTTAGGCATTGATGTGGAGATGTACAGTAGAAAGTTAGATGGGGAACTCTAGAGGTTAAGAGAGGAACCTGAGCTGAAGGTCTGGATTCAGAGGTAATGAGTATGTAGAAAGGTTCTGAAACCATGGGTGCGAATGAGCACAGAAGGGAAATGGGCAATATGTTAATAGAAATTCTGCATGGGACTTCCAGGGAATGGCCATATCCAAGGGAAAGTTAGGAGAAACCTGTAATGGGGTTGAGAAGGAGTAATCAGACAGGTATGAGGACAGGAGGTAAGAAACCAAGGTGCGAGAAGGAAAGAAGAGATGATGGCACAAAATGCTACAAAGAGGAAACGTTCAGTGAGGAAGACACTGATGACTTTGGATAGATCAGCTTCAGTAGATTTATGAGGGCAAAGGAGGAGATCTGGTGGATTCAGGACAGAATGAGAGGTGAGGAAGTAGAGTTAACGAAGGTAGACTGATCTAAGAAAGTGGAAGAAGAATTCTGTTTGTTTATATTTTTTACCGAGATAAAATTGACATAATGTTGTATTAGTTCCAGGCCCATAACATAATGATTCAATATTTGTATATATGGTCATGTCTTTTTAAAGATAATAGTGGTGTGAGCGTATTTCTAAGCAGCCAAAAAAATACATTAGAGCTGAAGAGACTGAATATGTGGATAAAAAGAGAGGGGGGGGGCCACTGAGTTCACAGGTGGAGAAACAGGTGTGTTTCTGGGGGGTGGGGTGGGACTCTTCCCCACTGATATGGGTGGAAATTAGCTAAGGAGGCACAAGTTTGCAGAGGCACGAGGGGAGAGGCAGAGGCAGGCAGGAGTCCTCTGTGAAGTATAGGACAGAGTGACCATCCAAGAAGGGTGGAGAAGATGGTGGACAGGTGGCTTCTAAAAGAATGGTAAGGATCTGAAAAGGCTATTGTAGGATAATAGGCTAAGCCTGGCTCAGGGCACAGAGAAAAACCGCATCGTGGCTCTCAGGACTGAATTAAGATGTAAAAGAATGGATTTTTATTGTCGTTAATGTGCATAGGTGTGTGACCTTTTTCTCCCTAGTACTTGACTACTCAGGTATGGTAGTAAGAAAATGAGTGATTGGATTGATCCAGAGTTATGATTTTTTTGGGCAGGTGCAATGGGGGTTTTAGACCAGGGTCTAAGGAAGGACTGGAGGGCTCATTGAGGTGGCAAAATGGGTGTTAAAATGGGAGAGCTGAAAAGATCAGAGGTTGTGGTTGGAAAGAGGGGCTGTACAGATTAGACGAACTTTCCTTATGGGCATGAAAGACACACAGGTGATACAGGACTTCTGAGGAAAGGGTTATGAGCTATCAGTGGTGAACATTCTCATACCAGGAAATCAGAAGACTAGAGAAGACAAGGAAGGAAAATGACAGAGCTGCACTGCATGAGCCTCAAAGTAAGGAAAAGATACAGAAATGATATAAACAGGAACTCAGGGAGCAGGTGATATCTGAGCTGGGCTTTTGTAGATCAATAGGAGTTCTCTAGGCAGATGAGAGAAGTGAGAGAGAGCCTTTCAGATAAAATCAATAACACCTGAAAATGCTTAAGTTCTCTTCCAGCACAATATCTCCCAGGAGATATAGCTCATAAATATATACCCCACTTCCCATTTTTCCTTTTTTTCCCAGACTATGACCATTCAAGAAATAAAATCTTCTCATGAAATTAAAATAACATTATCTCCAGGATATATAAGCAAATTTGATTTAAATCTTGCCTGAGTTTGCCAGTTGTATAGTCTGGATAACCCTGTTACCATTATTTTCAGAGAAAATGGTAGGAATTATCTTTGAAGAGTGCCACTTTTATGACTTAACAAATATCAATATTTAGAATCCATTATTTGTCCATGACCTGTATTCTTCTTCTATCCTTCTTTGGAAGAGAGTGTGATTTGAGAAAGATTATGGGCCAGCCAGAGCTGGTACTGAATCTTGCTAACATACACTAGCTGTGTGATATTTAACAGCCTACATAACCTTTCCTGGTTGCCATTTCCTCCTCTGTGAAATATGGATAACATGCCTATCTCCAGCATGATGAGGATGAAATGAAATCATGTCAATAAGGGATATGACACAGAATAGACACTCACTAGGTATCCTCTGGCTCTCTCTGAATTGTCCTTGCTTCTCCCAGCTCAGTTTTTCTGTGCCAATTCCTTCTAAGTACTTGGCCACTGACTTTTATGTCTTTCTCTTAATCCATTGACTTCTCTATACTTACCTATCCTCTAGCTGCCACAATTCACACAAATACATCACAGTTTCCTGAAAGCATTTTCTTTTCTAGAATCTTGACTTCTAGCTTAGAAAGAGCCAAGAGAAAAAAAAAGGGGGGGGGGAGGTGAGGGGAAATTCTTTTATACTAGATGGTTTTAAGAATGGAATCTTGGAGACAGGGGCAGAAAGTGATCACAGAACAGAAAACAGAACAAATACCAGAAACATAGAGGAGACACCTTAACAATAAAATCTCCAGCAGTAGAACTTGCTACCTTGCTTTGCTGAAGTTGAGTGATATCTTGTTATAATTTCTTTGTGTTCTTACTACCTTCTGAAACAAAATGTTCTTTGAATAGGGAGAGGAAGATCATTTAAAAACTAAATTTCTCCAATGGTTTGTCACATGTTTTTTTAAAAAATATTTTTCACCAAAATGTAATCCATATTTTAAATTTCTCCTACTTGCCAGACTTGTTTTATATTTTGTCTCTTATAGAGGTCTGCAGCCAAGAAAAACTGCAACTCTGTTCATACTTGCAGAATAGAGTATCACATTGTCTTTAGGTGAATGATGCTCTCTGGAGTTGTGCAACATGGTTGCACTGAGAATCAGGGAGGCTTGGCTGGGTCTTCAGAGACCTAGGACACTGAGATCTTCAAAGCTGCCAGATCCCATGGCTCCTTCCCCTTTTCCTGTTAATGGTTATGCCACATGGTCTGTACAAATTTCTTTGCAGCTATGTGGCAACTGCAGAAAAATAAGTTTGTAACGTATATGAGGAGACCCTTAAAACAAATAATTCACAAAAGAGATACAAAGGGCCAATTAACCTATGAGAGAATGTTCTTCGTCTCTAGTAATAACAGTAATGCCAGTTACAACAAGACAAGCCATTTGGACTGATTTGACATAAAACATGTCATTTGGCATAAAGTGACAAACGACAAAAACCATTTGGCATAAAACAGTAGCCATCGTTGGTGTGAAAGCGAAGGAAGCCTAGAAGAGAATTGTCCTAAATGGCAACGCTGGTTATTACTGGGCAGTGTGACCACGGATGATTTCCTTTTTATTTTTTATACATGTCAGAACATGGTCCTATCTGACCCCACTCCAATAGACACACTCACATGATAGTCATATATCAAATTGGGAAAATAGGGGTGCCTGGGTGGCTGTTATGCCTCCAACTCTTGATTTGGGCCCAGGTCATGATCTCAGGGTGGTGAGATCAAGCCGCACCCCCACCTCAGGCTCTGTGCTTATGGGGGAGTCTGCTTAAGATTCTTTCCCTCTCCCTCTCCCTCTGCCCCTCCCCACCCTGCATGCATGCCCACCCATGTGTTCTCTCTCTCTCTTAAAAAAAAATGGGAAAATAAAAGGGGAATGATCTAATATAATGTGTGTATAAAACTTTAAAATGAAAAATGTTAAATATACACAAATACACAAAAGTAGGGAAAACAGTGTGATTATCCCTTCTGAGAACCCATCTCTAAATTCAATAGTTAATCAATATTTTTTCTGCCTCCTTCCACTATTCCTTTTCTTTCCTTATTTTTCCTTCCTTCCTTCCTTCCCCCTCTTTTTCTTTTTCTTTCTTTCTTTCTTTCTTTCTTTCTTTCTTTCTTTCTTTCTTTCTTTCTTTCTTTCTTTCTTTCTTTCTTTCTTTCTTTCTTTCTCTTTCTTCTCTTTCTTTCTTTCCTCTCTCTTCCCTGAATTATTTTAAAGAAATTCCTATCACATTTCATCTTAACCCTAAAAATTTCATATATATTTCTTTTAAAAGGGACATTTTCTCACAACCACAATTCTATTTTCATGTCTAACAAAATTAACAAAAATTCATTAATAACATCTGAGTCCAAGTATACCTACACATTTGTCAGTTATCTCAAAGAAGACTTTTAGAGTTGATTTATTTGAATTAGGACCCAAATGAGGTCCAATCATTACATTTGATTGTAATGCTTTTAAGTCTCTTTTAGTTTGCAACAGATCTGCCACTTTCCTCTCCCTTTTTTTGGTCCTTGACTTGTTGAATAAACTGTCTTAGTTGTCCTATAAATTGTACCAAATTCTGGATTGGTCTATTTGTTCTCCTGTTGCCCTACGAACTAAAAGTTAGATCTAACTCTTGACTAAATTCAGGTTTAACATTTTTTGGCAAGACTATTTCATAAGTGGTGCTGTGTATTTCTTATTGCATTACATCATGCAATACATAACGTCTGGTTGTCTCATTTTGAGACATGCTAAAACTGATCAGCAGTTCACATAAGGTAGCTTGGTCCTTCCATTGTGAAGGTTCCTATCATCCTTTTTCCTAATGGCTTCAGCATCTCTTGATGTACATTGCCTGAATCATTATTTCATTAGTTGTTATAAATGGTGATGATCCAATTTTATTAATCCTTTCTAAAAATTTTTTATTGTTATGTTAATCACCATATATTACACCATTAGTTTTTGATGTAGTGTTCCATGATTCATTGTTTGTGCATAACACCCAGTGCTCCATGCAGAATGTGCCCTCTTTAATACCCATCACCAGGCTAACCCATCCCCCTACCCCCCTCCCCTCTAGAAACCTCAGTTTGTTTTTCAGAGTCCATCGTCTCTCATGGTTCGTCTCCCCCTCTGACTCACTTCTCTTCATTCTTCCCCTCCTGCTATCTTCTTCTTTTTCTTTTTTCTTAACATATGTTGCATTATTTGTTTCAGAAGTACGGATCTGTGATTCAACAGTCTTGCACAATTCACAGCGCTCACCATAGCACATACCCTCCCCAATGTCTATCACCCAGCCATCCCACCCCCCACCACTCCAGCACCCTCAGTTTGTTTCCTGAGATTAAGAATTCCTCATATCAGTGAGGTCATATGATACATGTCTTTCTCTGATTGACTTATTTCACTCAGCATAACACCCTCCTGTTCCATCCACATTGTTGCCAATTTTGCATTTAATAACTATAATTCTTCTCTAACAAAATAAATTCTCATCAGCTAGGGCTTTTTTGATTATTTGAAATGTAGCCATACAGGACAGGTCAGATAAATGCATATTCCCTAATCTTGTCCACACTAAAGTCCTAGCAGCAATGACAAACCAGTGACAAGGAATATCCATAATGCCCAGATTGTGGTCTCTAAGTAACATTACACACCGAAAGGAATTAGGGTTTGGTAGAGAAAGGGCTGATCCCAAGTCGAGGCTGGAAATAAGATGATTATAAACCTGTTGTGCCAGTAAGTAAAGACTCTATCAAAAGCAAACAAACAAACAAAACAGGACTTCATCGTAAAGCTCTCCCAGGAGCTGGTTTGAGGGAGCTCCTTTGGATACAAGATGGGGTAATTTGAGAATCAAAAAAATAGCAACTGCAATTGATTGACTCATACTGAATATGCCTTATAAGTCTGTGAGTTCATAATGATACAGACAAAAAAATAAGAACAGGTTGAGAACCACAAAACCACCAGCCAAAAGAGAAACAAACCCACTGGTAGCCATTGCAAGGAAGTAGGACACCTACTCCTACCTCAGGAAAATAGTAAATTAAAGTGACAGAGTGATTATGTTTATGTTCTTGAAAGATCACCATGGCTTCTATGTGAAGAGAAAGTTGCAGGAAGACAAGAGTGGAAACTGGGAGACTTGCACTGAAATCCAGGGACTGTGCAAATGCCAGAGGTAGACAGATGAAAGAGCTGGTTCTGATCTCCTGGAGCTCATGTCTCCAGTGGAGTAGACTGCCTTGTGACAGGGCAACTGCAATCAGGTGGGATATGTACAATGAGAGGGACATGCAGAGGTGTGTCTGGAACACAAAGGAAGGAAAGGTATATCAGCTGCATTTGGGAGCACTAATCCAGAGATGATGCCCAAGCTGAGTCTCACTTGAGTCAGAATTAAAAACGTGTCCTACCCCAAACCAACTCCAGAGCCAGTTGGAGCCTGGCAGTGGTGGTCAGTACTGACTCAGGATCTGGACAGGATTAACTTGGCAGGAGGAGGAAGGGATGGATGATGCCCAAGTAGACCTTCACACAACCCAGAGGCAAATGCCTCCAATCCTCAGGAATAGATGGAATGGACTCTACCCACGGGAAGGTGAACAATTTGGACAGGCTGTTTACACACAGATGCACAGAGAAGAGTTACAGCCAAGTACCAAGCTGAAATGGAGGGTTTAAGCAACTATTTCAAATAATAATTAATGATAACATTCAGTTCTCGCAGGTATGCAGTAAAACTGGTCCTTTCATATACTGCTGGTGAGAATTAAATCAGTACCATCCTCCTGAAAAACATATTAATAACTCATTTAAGATTTGTAAAATATTCTTAAATTTTGACCTAAAAATTATATCTTTGAAAAACGCATTTTAAGAAAAAAAAAATCTCCAGAACGCCCGAGTAGCTCAGTCGGTTAAGTGTCTGTCTTTGGCTCAGGTCATGATCCTAAGGTCCTGGGATTGAGTCCTGCGTCAGGATCCTTGCTCAGCGGGGACCCTGCTTCTCCCTCTGCCTGCTGCTTCCTCTGCTTGTGCTCTCTCTCTCTGACAAATAAATAAATAAAATCTTTTTTTAAAAAAAGGAAAAAAATCCAAAAATCCTACAAGAATATATACCCAAAGTGTATCAGAATATTATTTAATTTAGAAAATAACAGAAAACAATCTAAATTTCCACCAATAAGGGAATGATTAAGGTTGACATGTTTATGAATGGAATATTATGCAGGAATTAAAAGTTTGCAGTTTTCAGGAACATGGGAAATGTTTGTAATCTGATATTAAGTTAGAAAATAGAAAATAAAGTATAAGAACTTTTTAGTTTTTACAATTATATAGACAGTATATCTAAAGGAGGGAAATATAGCAAAATTATCTGTAACCAGTATGTATATCTTTTATTATTATTATGTTATGTTAATCACCATACATCATCATTAGTATTTGACGTAGCGTTCCATGATTCATTGTTTGCGTATAACCCCCAGTGCTCCATGCAGAACGTGCCCTCTTTAATACCCATCACAAGACTAACCCATCCCCTCACCCCCTCCCCTCTAGAACCCTCACTTTGTTTTTCAGAGTCCATCATCTCTCATGGTTCGTCTCCCCCTCCGATTTCCCCCCCTTAATTCTTTCCCTCCTGCTATCTTCTTATTTTATTTTTAACATATAATGTATTATTTGTTTCAGAGGTACAGGTCAATGATTCAACAGTCTTACAGAATTCACAGAGCTCACCATATCACATACCCTCCCAAAAGTCTATCACCCAGCCACCCCATCCCTCCCACCCCCCACCACTCCAGCAACCCTCAGTTTATTTCCTGAGATTAAGAATTCCTTATATCAGTGAGGTTATATGATACATGTCTTTCTCTGATTGACTTATTTCGCTCAGCATAATACCCTCCAGTTCGATCCACGTCGTTGGAAATGGCAAAATTTCATTCCTTTTGATGGCTGCGTAATATTCCATAGTATATATATACCACCTCTCCTTTATCCATTCATCTGTCGATGGACATCTTGGCTCTTTCCACAATTTGGCTATTGTGGACATTGCTGCTATAAGCATCGGGGTGCATGTACCCCTTCGGGTCCCTAAATTTGTATCTTTGTGGTAAATACCCAGTAGTGAAATTGCTGGATCGTATGGTAGCTCTATTTTCAACTTTTTGAAGAACCTCCATACTATTTTCCAGAGTGGTTGCACCAGCTTGCATTCCCACCAACAGTGCAGGAGGGTTCCCCTTTCTCCGCATCAGCGCCAACATCTATCGATAACTGACTTGTTAATTTTAGCCATTCTGACTGGTGTGAGGTGATATCTCATTGAGGTTTTGATTTGGATTTCCCTGATGCTGAGTGATGTTGAGCACTTTTTCATCTGTCTGTTGGCCATTTGGATGTCTTCTTTGCAGAAATGTCTGTTCATGTCTTCTGCCATTTCTTGATTGGATCATTTGTTTTTTCGGTGTTGAGTTTGATAAGTTCTTTATAGATTTTGGATACTAGCCCTTTATCTGATATGTCATTTGCAAATATCTCCTCCCATTCTGTCGGTTGTCTTTTGGTTTCATTGACTGTTTCTTTTGCTATGGAAAAGCTTTTTATCCTGATGAGGTCCCAATAGTTCATTTTTGCCCTTGCTTCCCTTGCCTTTGGAGATGTTTCTAGGAAGAAGTTGCTGTGGCTGAGGTTGAAGACGTTGCTGCCTGTGTTCTCCTTTTGGATTTTGATGGACTCCTGTCTCACATTTAGGTCTTTCAAACATTTTGAATCTATTTTTGTGTGTGGTGTAAGGAAATGGTCCAGTTTCCTTCTTTTGCATGTGGCTGTCCAATTTTCCCAACACCATTTGTCTTTTTTCCATGGGACATTCTTTCCTGCTCTGTCGACGATGAGTTGACCATAGAGTTGAGGGTCCATTTCTGGGCTCTCTATTCTGTTCCATTGATCTATGTGTCTGTTTTTGTGCCAGTACCATACTGTCTTGATGATGACAGCTTTGTAACATTGCTCAAAGTCCGTAATTATGATGCTGCCAATTTGCTTTTCTTTTTCAACATTCCCCTGGCTATTCGGGGTCTTTTCTGGTTCCATACAAATTTTAGGATTATTTGCTCCATTTCTTTGAAAAAAGTGGATGGTATTTTGATAGGGATTGCATTGAATGTAGATTGTTCTAGGTAGCATTGACATCTTCACAATATTTGTTCTTCCAAACCATGAGCCTGGAATGTTTTTCCATTTCTTTGTGTCTTCCTCAATTTCTTTCATGAGTATTTTATAGTTTTCTGAGTACAGGTGCTTTGCCTCTTTGGTTAGATTTATTCCTAGGTATCTTATGGTTTTGGGTGTAATTGTAAATGGGATCGACTCCTTAATTTCTCTTTCTTCTGTCTTGTTGGTGTATAGGAATGCCACTGATTTCTGTGCATTGATTTTATATCCTGCCACTTGACTGAATTCCTGTATGAGTTCTAGCAGTTTTGGGGTGGAGTCTTTTGGGTTTTCCACATAAAGTATCATATCATCTGCAAACAGTGAGAGTTTGACTTCTTCTTTGCTGATTCAGATGCCTTTTATTTCTTTTTGTTGTCTGATTGCTGAGGCTGGGACTTCTAGTACTATGTTGAATAGCAGTGGTGATAGTGGACATCCCTGCCGTGTTCCTGACCTTAGGGGGAAAGCTCTCAGTTTTTCCCCATTGAGAATGATATTCGCTGTAGGTTTTTCATAGATGGCTTTTATGATATTGAGGTATGTACCCTCTATCCCTATAGATCAAGAAAGGATGCTGTACTTTGTCAAATGCTTTTTCTGCATCTATTGAGAGGATCATATGATTGTCGTTCTTTCTTTTGTTAATGTATTGTATCACATTGATTGATTTGCAGATGTTGAACCAACCTCTCAGCCCAGGAATAAATCCCACTTGGTCGTGGTGAATAATCCTTTTAATGTACTGTTGGATCCTATTGGCTAGTATTTTGGTGAGAATTTTTGCATCCATGTTCATCAGGGATATTGGTCTGTAATTCTCCTTTTGGATGGGGTCTTTTTCTGGTTTGGGGATCAAGGTAATGGTGACCTCATAAATCGAGTTTGGAAGTTTTCCTTCCATTTCTATTCTTTGGAACAATTTCAGAAGACTAGGTATTAATTCTTCTTAAAATGTTTGGTAGAATTCCCCTGGGAAGCCATCTGGCCCTGGGCTTTTTTTTGTTGGGAGATTTTTGATGACTGCTTCAATTTCTTTAGTGGTTATAGGGCTGTTCAGGTTTTCTATTTCATCCTGGTTCAGTTTTGGTAGTTTATTCATCTATAGGAATGTATCCATTTCTTCCAGATTATCTAATTTGCTGGCACAGAGTTGCTCATAATATGTCCTTATAATTGTTTGTATTTCTTTGGTGTTGGTTGTGATCTCTCCTCTTTCATTCATGATTTTATTGATTTGGGTCATTTCTCTTTTCTTTTTGATAAGTATGGCCAGCAGAGCCAACTTCTAAACGTTCCAATTTTGTGCTCTGCAGCTCTATCACTTGCCAGTAGTGGCCGACAGAGGCCCCCTCCCCCGCCATCTATCCTCCTGAATATCGCCTCGGATTCACTTCTCCGCACGTCCTACCTTCCAGAAAGTGGTCTCTCTTCTGTTCAGAGAGTTGTTGTTATTCTTTCCTTCGATCTCCTGTTGAGTTTGTAGGTGTTCAGAATGGTTTGATCCCTATCCAGCTGAATTCCTGGGACCAGATGAAATCCAGGTCTCCTACTCCTCCACCATCTTGCTCCAACCCCCTAACCAGTATGTATTTAAAAAAAAAAATTATCTTGGTATAATTTATAGACAATAAAATTCACCAATGTAAATGTATAAATCAATGTTTTGACAAATGTTTATACTTGTAACTACTACCACAGTAAAGATAGAGAATATTTCAATGGCCCTAAAATGTTTTCTTCTGCCCTGTGCATTCTTTCCTCTAGCTCCCTGACCCTTGACAGCCTTGATCTGCTTTCTGTCACTAGGAAATGCCTTTTCTAGCATTTCACATAAACAAAATCTTATGTTATGTAGGCTTCTGCGTCTAACATAATGCTTTTGTGATTCTCCTATGTTGTTGGATGTATCAATACCTCATTCCTTTGTATTTTTGAGTAGTATTCCATTGTACAGACATACTACAATTTGGATTTCCATTCACCACTTGTTAGACATTCTGGTTGCTTCAAGTTTCTTACTCTCATGAATAAAGCTGCTCTGCACATTTATGCCAAGGACATAGTTTTCATTTCTCTTGGGTAAATATATAGAAATGGAATAAGTAGATTATTTGTTGTTAACTTTAGAAGGAACTGTGAAGACTTTTTCTGAAGTGGCTGTATCTTTTGTAGTGAGAGCTCCAATTGTTCCATATCCTTGTTGACACTTGGAATTGTTAATTGCTTTAATTTTAGCCATGCCAGTGGGTTCACAGTGGTAACCCAATGTGTTTTCACATTGAAAACAGTACATGTTTTCCAAATGACTAATGATGTTGAGCATCTTTTCATACACTTATATGCCATCTGTAGTATATCCTTTTTGGTGAAAAATCAATTCAAATCTTACACTCCTCCCCATTGATGGTGTTGTTTTCTTATTATAGTTCTAAGTGTTAAATATTCTGCATATGTCCATTTATTTATTGGATATCTGTTTAACAAATATTTTTCCCAGTCTGTGACTTTTCATTTTCTTAACAGTATCCTTTGAAGAGAAAAAACTTTCAAGTTTAATAAAGTCCAACTGAACAATTTTTTCTCCTATAGTTCATGCTTTTTGTATCCTCCTCCAGAAATCATTGCCTAACTCCAGATCACCAAGATTTTCTCCTTCATCTTCTTCTGGAAATTTTATACTTTTAGCTCTTACATTTGTATCTATGATCCATTTCAAGTTGATTTTTGTATATAGAATAAGATAAGAGTTTTGTTCTGCCTTTTATCATGATTGAGAATTTTCTTCTATTCTTTGTTTTCTGAGATTTTCTTTTAATCATGTATGGGTGTTGAATTTTATCACATGTGTTTTCTTTAGCTACTGAGATGATCATTATTTGACTTCCTTTTTGCCTATTAATACAATAAATTACATCATTACTTTTTAACTATTATAGCCTTTGCACTCCTGAACTAAACTCCATTTTTCATGATGTATTACCTTTTTAAGTATGTTTTTAAATTTGACTTGCCAAAAAATTCTTAAGGACTTTTCCACCTATGTTATGAAGGATATTGATCTGTAGCTTTCCTTCTCAGGGTATTTTTCTGGTTTTGGTCTTAGGGCAATATTGGTCTCTTAAAATGAGTTGAGTTTTTCTCCCTCTTCTATTTTCTGTAACAGTTTGTGTAAAATTGACATTATTTATTCAATAAACGTTTGGTAGGACTAAACCATGAAATCATTTGGACCTGGAATTTTCTTTTGGGGAAGATTTTTAATTATAAATTCAATTTCCTTCATAGGTAAAAAGCCATTCATATTACCTTTTTTGTTCTTGAGCTAGCTAGAGTAGTTTGCTTTTTTCAAGATTTTTTTTTCAACTTTACCTAAGTTACTGAATTTACTGGCATAGAGCTGTTTATACGTCCTTATTTATTTAACCTCTTAATGTCTGTAGGAGCTATGATGATGTTTCCTCTCTTAAGGTTGATATTGTCAGTTTGTATCTTTGTTTCCTTTGGCTAGAGGTTTATCAGTATATTGATTTTATTTTTATCTATTTTTTCTATTTTCTCTTATTTTCTGTTATTATTTCATTCCTTCTACTTACTTTTGGTTTAATTTGCATGTTTTAATCATAAAAAAATGAATAAGCAAAAACCAAATATGACTCCAAGACACACTAAAATTCTCTCTTTTTCAGGTATCAAAGTAAAAAAGTTTCAGCTTGAATAAAGAAGAGTAGAGACTCTTCCAATTTCTAAGGACTACTAGCAGCTCCATTAAATCAAATAAGTCACTATTTGCCTTCCTATAAACAACAATTGCTAGAGAAGCATTGTCACTGGCACAAGGGGGCAAGTAAAACAATTTATTTTACTTCTGCATGTCAGTTTCTATACTAAATATTCCCAGTATATCTCATAAAAGTACTTTGCTTTTCTCAACTTAGAAAAAAAGAAAGTGGCTGCCTGGGTGGCTCACATGGTTAAGTGTCTGCCTTCAGCTCAGGTCATGATCCCAGTGTCCTGGAATTGAGTCCCGCATCGGGCTCCCTGCTCAGCGGGGAGCCTGCTTCTCCCTCTGTCTCTGTCTCTGTCTGTCTCTCTCTCTCTCTCTCTCTGTCTCTTATGAATAAATAAATGAAATCTTTAAAAAAAAAAAAGAAAGTCAGGGAATGATCTTTATCACTCACCTCCTGAGACCATCTTGACAAAAACTGATGAACAATTGTGAAGTGCCCTGTGAATACAGCGGCAAAGTGTAATTGCCAATATGCTAATTAAGAATTCATCAAGAGTGTCAACATATTGACATTGAGAGTCTCCAATTTACCCAAGGATGATTATGCTTCATAACTGAGCTGTTATCACTGTCACCTAAAGCAACAAATGTTTATAGAATGTCTGCTTATGCAGGACACTGATCTAGCCAAGAGGTCCCTGCTCTGAAAGAGTTTATACTTTCATTAGGGGTCCAAGGCATACATAAAGAGATAAGTGGTCCAGGTTGTAAAAAGCTAAGTGCCAAATGAGTGGTGCAGAACCTTAGAAATTCAAAGGGTCACAGAATATAAGGGCTGTGATCCAAGATGAGGGCTTTAGGGAAAATTTCACAGCATAGATGAAATTTATTGGTACTTCAAAGGAAAAGTCCATCTGAAACAGGAAAAAAAGAAAGAAAGAATTCCATTTAGAGGGATAAGAGTAAGCAAATATGTAGGAAAGAGGGCTTATGATGTACTTTTGAAATAAGCAGAACAGTTACCGACTGAGCCCCTAGAATAGTCACACATTGTGAAATAGAGTAGGGGAAAATAGTTGGAGAGAAATCACCAATCCCCCAACGTGTGTTTTATGTGAAAAGGTCTGCATGTGCTTTGCACATAATTTTTGGGCCTATGATGCTTTTGCCAGGGTTCAGGGATCATTACAATAATACTGCAGCAGAGAAATCTGAGGCTCAGGGAGTCAAAGGACTTGCCTAAATTCAGAGTCAAGACAGCAATTCTAGTCTTTTAACCTAATTCCATGCCACAGATTGGCAAGGACTTGGGAAAACAACTTAAGGGATTTGGGTTTTATTGTGTGAGCAATGCAGGTACACTGGTGGTTTGACCACATTGGAGAATATGCACAGTGAAGAGTTCCAGGAGGACAAATCAGATGGAATTTTGTAAGATGAATTGCATGAAACAGAGACAGGGAGGAGGAATGCGCGATAGCCCCGGTATAAGGCACTTACGCTCCAGTGGAAGCTATGGGAATGGAAAGGAAAAGGTGTAAAACACTTCTCCAAATGTCTTGGTTTCAACACATTTTTGAAAAATTAAAACTTTATCAATCTTAAATAAAAGGAAAGGGAGAGAGGATTTTGTATGTGTGGATACAGCCATAGGCTGATTGGGGAAGAAATATAATATATTTAATTTGGGGTAAGTTGAATTTGAGGAGCAGGTGAGGCATCCAGGCAGAGAGGTGGAGCAGGGCACAGGAATCAATACAGGGTTGAAATGTACAAGTAACCCTGAATGGAATGTATAAATAGAGGTCAAGGTCAAGTAAGACTCTTTGAGGAATTCTCTTATCTTAGCTGATTCTTTCTAAAGGATTGATTTTTGCCTTTACATGCTCTATATAATTGAAGAGAAGTCAATTATAATGCTCCTGGAAAGGTCATGAAAACTTTTGGAAAATCAGACCTATGAAGGAAGACTTTACAATAGCCTTAGAAGCAGCCAACATTATTAAATATTTTACTATGAGGAGGTTGTATTTGTTGAGCGTTTACAATGTACTGGATGCTTTTCCTATCCAGCATCACGTGGCAACACTGACAAACTGGGTAGAGATCATATGATGGAGGAATCCTGTGACCAAATCACAGAGCTGAAATGACCCAGAGACCAGGCTAAACATTCCTTTTAGAGATGAGGAAACTTGGACCCAGGAAGGTTAATGGACTTTCTTCCTGAAGAGTTAGAAATAGCAAGAGTATATTCTAGTTATTTTGATTTAATCACACTCCTGTTCAAAGCCATAAAAGAGGACTATGCCCCCTGCACACCTGTGCACCAGGCGTGTGAGTATATTTTGGAATTGCATTTAGTAAGGATGAAAGGACAGGCAACCTGTTAGTTGAGGTTCAGTCTTTGGCCCTACATCTACTCTTTGGAGTGACTAGAATATCACCAAGCATACAGTTTCTTCTGGTACCTTGCATGCAACCACAGTGGTCAAATATTTCTGCTTTTCTAAACAATGAGCAATTTTCTCCAGAGCCCCCATAGGTCAGAACCACATAGCCTATTTTCAGCTTTTTACACGACTTAAGCTTCTTTTTCCTTCCAGATTAACATTTCCCAGACTGATTTCAGTCCTGAAGAAAATCTTTATTTTTGGAAAGTTCTAAAGAATATCTGTTCAGCTATTTTTGAGTTTTCGGAGTGAGGAAAATCAATGTTTTATTGCTGCTAAAGGGAAAAAAAAGGTTTAAGTACTTTGATGCTTTGGATACCCAGATAATTAAAAACTGTCTTCTCATTGAAAGTTCTGAGCATCGTTGTAGTTCTCAGCAAAAAACAGCCCCTATGCAGAATTTGACAATAGTGGTCTTGTTTTGGTTTTCTCTTGCCGTGTAGCCAATTACCACAAACTCTGCTCCTGAGGCAACAGGCATTTACTATCTCCCAGTTTCTGTGAGTGAAGAGTTTGGGTACAGCTCAACTGGATCCTCTGCTCAGGTTTCACACCCTGTTAGCAAGATGTCAGCCAGGGCTGGGGCTCTCTAATGGGAGGTTCTTTTCCTCGTTCTTTCAGGCTGCCAGCAGAACTTACTCCCACGTGATTATGTGATAAGGCCCATGCTTTCTTGCTAGCTATCAGCCAGGGACCGCTCTCAGCCACTGGAAACCCCTGCCCTTGTCTGGAAGCAGCTTACGACATGGCTCTTTGCTGTCTTCCCTCAAAGCTGGCCAGAGAATACGCCATTGCTTGAAATCCACTTTTAATCACTAAATGGATCAGCCCCTTCCAGGATCAGATCAACTCATTTGCAACATTGGTAACCACTGCAAGATCCCTTTGCCATATAATGTGATATCATCAGGAGAGTGATACCTCATATTCACAGGTTCCCAGCACACAAAATGGGAGGGGATTATACAAGGATAAGGGACAGTGGGCACCATCTTAGAATCCTGCCTACCACAGGTCTTAAAGTTGCTTCAAATGAATAAGAACTGTCATTATATATTAGTCTATCAAGTCCTCTATCAAAATATTAGAGTCAGGTTTGATTATATAGCTGAAGCAAACCACAAACATGTCACACCTCACATCTCCCCTCTTTATGCTGCTATAAAGAATAAGAAAGCACATTTTGAGAGCTTCTTCATCTTTTCCAGAACTATCATCCTTCCCTCAGTTTGGGCATCATCTAATTCCTGTTGACCCAGTCTTTTTTGCAGTAAGAGAAGCACCTAAGAACAGAATTTGCAAAGAGTTAAGTGACTTCCATGTTATGTTTCCGTGAGTATTTGCTTTTTAAAGAGGAGCACATAGCCACAGCCATATTGTATTCAAAGTAAGTAATTCTCTATGATAGAATGTCACCTTCACCACACCAGGAAGGGAGAGGGCAAGGAGAAGGAGTCTTTCCTGCATCCCCTAAAATGCTGCTAGACTCATCTCAGGGTAAGCAGAGATACTGAGCTCTGATGACCGTGGGCATCCCCTCTAAACAGGAAGGAAACTCAAAGCCCATACCACCTACCCACCCACACCAAAGTCTCACACCACCTTCTGTGGAGCGTAAAGGATAGGGTGGGTCAAGGAGATGGTTAAACTACATTCCCAGAGAGTGGAGTTTTCTCATAATTGTGCACATTGGACTTTTCTGGAGTAAATTTGGCTTTATTCTTTTAAAACACATTAAAACACTTTTTCTTGGGTTCAACTCTCCATGTCTTTACTAGCATACGTCATGATAAGATCCAGAAGGGCCAGACTTGGAGTGTGGGCATGACTTGCTCTAGTGTGTTCCTAGGTTAAAGAGCCAAAAGATCCGCTCAGCCCTGTATAGTCCAGCCTGGCTCACCTGGGCTCCATATAAGGGCTTTGGCACATAAATCCTTATAGAAATAGTGTTGGGATCTGCCTGGAGTAAATTTTCTGTATTGCTTCCCATCAAGTATGCATCAGAGTTATCTGACAGAGGTCTCAATGTTTTGTAAAGTGGGTATCTTCCTAACGCTCATTTCATCAGGGACATGACTAAGGCTGGCTCATTTTCTAAATCTTACTTCAGGGAAGAACATTTAATGCATATCCTGAATGGGATGCACTATTTACAACTTGACTTATCTTGAAAAATATCAGGATGTGTGTCTATATGACTATTAGGCCTTTCCTAGGTGGGATTGGAGTTTGACTTTCAGACCCATCTCACCCAGAGGAACTTGTTTCTGAAGAAATCAATGGGCAAGGTTTCTGACCATTTTTTGAGTCTGTGTATGGCTGAGGTATTATTCTATCAGGAACCAACCCTTCTAAATGCCCTCCTTCAAGAGGTCAAGTTTTTTTTTTTTTCTCTGCCCCTGGTGACAAATTATGAGTAGAGAGTTTCTATCTACCACTTTCTATTTTGGGTAGCTCCCTACCTTTAGGCTGGGAGTTGCATTTTTGATGGGGTGCAGGTGAAAGCTTGCATTCCTGCTGCCTCTGCCAATTCTGATGTTTGGCAGGAGTCTTTGAAGTACAACATATTCTACTTGTTTTGGTTAGACTCCATAAACTTAGATTTGAACATCCACTGTACATTACAGTTTGGGGAGGTACAGAGATCAATAAATTACACATCTCTGTCCCAAGTAGATTTTTCCTTTTAGAGCTGAGTAACTGCTGTGCTTTAATGGGGAAAGAGAACCTTCTGCCCCTCAGGGCCCATCTCTTTTAATTCACTATTTGAATCAAGAATTCTGATTCCCATTTTACAGAGAAAATGACTGAGGCATGAGGGTCCAACAGCATTTTTTCATGAGTCAGCAACGACACTTAGCACTGAGTTAATGATTTGTCTATCTCAGTAAGCTATGAGCTTTTGTAGTTAAAAATTGTTTTTCACTCATTTCAGTGTTCCCCCTCAGCCGGAACACTAATAGGAATGTAAAAGGGTATTTAACGTTAGCTGTTGTTATCATTGTTGTTGCCTTTAAACATTTCCACACTCATTGTTTATGTGACTCTCAACCCTGAGGAGTTTGGATGGTTCTATCAGAAGCACTGGATAACCTTCCAGTAACATGTTTAAATAAGAGGAGACCTCAATTATGCCAGGGGGTCTTTTCAATCTCTCACCCCAGGCTCAAGTACCATATACAGTTTACCCTTGAATGACATGGGTTTGAACTGTGTGGGTCCACTTACACATGGGTTTTTTTCAATAAACATAGCACAGAACTGTGAACATATTTTCTTTTCCTTATGATTTTTTAATAACATTTTCTCTTATCTAGCTTACTTTATTGTAAGAATATGGATATAATCTACATAACATGCACAGTATGTGTTAATCAACTGTCTGTGTTATTGGTAAGGCTTCCGGTTAACAGTAAGTAGGCTATGAGTACGTAAGTTTGGGGGGAGTCAAAAATTAGAAGCAGCTTTTCAGCTGCGTGTGGGGTTGGCATGTCTAACCGCCATGTTGTTTAAGGGTCACCCGTACATGGTCAAGATCCTCAGCTCTGCCCTGGATACATTCTGTACCACAGTGTGGCAGCACTGACAGAAGGCCGGCTTGGATCCATTTTCCCTTTTCCCAACATCCACTCCCCCTCACCTCCCTCTATTGAATGGAGTTCCATGAAAAGCCCTGGGGTGTTTCAGGTGTGGTCATTCCTCCAAGACCAAATTGCAAAGATTTCTGTGACGCCACCTACTTTATGCCCATTCTTTCTTCCCAACCCCTAATTTAATATAACATAAACCTTTTGAGAATATTCACTGCACTTCAACATTCCTTGTTTTTTTGTTTTTGTATTTTCCCAAAGACAAATGAAAGGAACAGCGTATCTATCCTAATGTTTTCTTAACAAAATAGGTTAATTTCTAATTCTAAGGAATTGCCTCCTTCTACCTCTTCACTGCACACACATTCACCATCCCTGAGGGATTCTGGGAGATTTTCCCCAGGGTTTCCAAGCACATTCAGTTTAACTCAGCGAATGTTCATTAAGTGCTCACTAAATACCAGACTCAGGGTTAGACTCTGGGAATGCAAGGATGAATTAGATGTCGTATCTGCCCTTGAGACGCTCACAGTCTAGCTGGGGAAGCAGAACAGCCTATGCAGTCTGCTATGCAAGGACATCTCAGAGCAGAGTTACGGAAGAGCCATGTGTGTAGGCAACATCAGGCTGGAGGACTTGGGGGAAGTGTGGAAACTGGGGTGGCAGGGTGGCGGATATAATTTTAGGACAAGCTTGTAAAGTGCCTTGAATGCCAAAATAAGTAGTGGGGATTTTGTCCTGCTGTTTATGGGTAAACCTCTGAAAGAAAATGTAGGGTTTGTATTATGGATGTGTTTCTTAAACATTGAGGTGAAATTCACATAATATAAAATTAACTATTTTAAAGTGCACAATCCAGGGGCATTTAGTGTATTCGCAATGTTGTACAACCACCATTTCTTTCTACTTTCAAAACTTTTTTATCAGCCCGAAAGAATGCCCTGTATCTGTTAAGTGATCACTCTCTAGTCCCCTTCCACTAATCTGCTTTCTGTCTTTGTAGGTTTGCCTATTCTGGATATTTACTTCATTCAAAAGGAACCATATAATTTGTGACCTTTGTATCTGACTTCTTTCACTTAGTGTAATGCTTTCATTCTTGTATTATGTTTCAATACTTCATTCCTTTTTTGTGGATGAATAATATTCTATTGCATGTATATACCACAATTTATCCATTCATCTCTTGATGGGCATTTGTTTTTTCCCACCTTCTGGTTATTATTAATAATGCTGCTTTAAACATTTGTGCACAAGTTTTTGTGGGGACATATGTTCTCATTTCTCTAGAGTACATACCCAGGAATGGGATTCCTGAGTCACATGGTAATTCCATGTTTAACTTTTTGAGGAACTGCCAAACTATTTTCCACAATGGCTGTATCATTTTATATTCCTGCCAGCAAAATATGTTATCTTACTTCTCCTGATTATTGCCAACCCGTGTTATTTTTCTTTATTATAATTGTCCCAGCAGGTGTGAAGTGGTATCTTATTGTGGTTTTGATTTGCATTCCCTTAATGACCAATGGTGTTAACATCTTTTCTTGTGCTTCTTAGTCCTCTGTAGATCTTCTTGGGAGAAATGCCTATTCAAGTTGTTTGCCCATTATCTGGTTCTACAAAGAGTTTTGTTGAGACATAATTTACATACAATTCACTTATTTAAATTTTATAATTCAGTGGGGTTAATGTATTGACAGAGGTGTGCAACCATCACCACAATCTAATTTTAGAATATTTTCATGACGCCAAAAATAAATTATGCTCTTTAGTAGTCACACCTCATTCCATCCCCCTCCCAGGCCCTGGCAACCATTAAGATGCTTTCTGTCTCTATCAATTTGCCTATTGTGAACATTCAAAAAATGGAATCATACAATATGTGGACTTTTGTGATTGGTTTCTTTCACTTAGCACATGTTTTCAAGGTTTGACCATGTTGTAGCATAATCGGTACTCATTCCTTTTTATTGTCAAATAACAATCCATTGTCTGGATATGCCACATTTTATGTATCCATTCATTATTTGATGGACATCCAGGTTGCTTTCACCTTTTGGCTATTGAGAATAGTGCTGCTGTGAATGTGAGTATACATGTATTTGTTTGAGTACCTATTTTCAGTTCTTTTGAGTTATACCTATGAGTAAAATTACCGAGTCACGTAGTAACTCTAGGCTTAACTTTTTGAGAACCATAAAACTGTTTTCCAAAGTGCCTGCAACACTTTACGTTCCCATTGGCAATGTGTGAGGGTTCCAATATCTACATATTTTTGCCAATACTTGTTACTGTTTTGTCGTAGTGGTTCTAGACAGTGTAAAGTGGCATCTTTTATGAATTTGATTAGCATTTCCTTAATGGCCAATGATGTTAAACATCTTTTCAAGAGCTTATTTTCCATAGGTATATCTTCTCTGGAGAAATGTCTATTCAGATCCATTGGCCATGTTTTCTTGGGTTATTTATCTTTTATCATTGAGTTATAAGAATTCTTTATATATTCTGAATACAAGTCACTTATCAGATGTATAATTTCCACACTTTTTTCCCATTCTGTGGGCGGTTGCTCATTTTCTTGAGGGTATCATTTGCAGTAAAATATTCTTATTTTTGATGAAGTCAAATTTATCTATATTTTCTTTTGTAACTTTTGCTTTTGCTATCACATATATGTATTTTTATATCATATTTAAGAAAGGTTTGCCCAACCTAAGGTCACAAAGATATATTGCTATGTTTTCTTTTAAGAGTTTTTTAGTTTAGCTCTTACATTTAGGTCTATCAGCAATTTGCAGTTAATTTTTAGTGTATTGTATTAGGAAGGAGTCCAACAACCCCCCCCCTTTTTGCATAAGTCTGATGTGTTTTGAGTCTATACTCTAGGGCAAAACTAATGATAATTTCAGTATTAGTAGGGCTGAGGTACAGAGAAGAGTATGAAGGGTTAGAGGGGGCATCCAGGGTTGTAGAATTAAGCTTTGTGCTGTCAGGACAGTGATTCAGGAACACACATGTGTCTCAAGCCAGGCCAATGAGATGTAATTTCAAGATTTGCTTGAACTATTAAGATAAAATACTGTTATTTTTTATTAGGATTGATGGCTGTATGGATGACTTAAGACTGAAGCTACCAGTCTCTTTAAGTAGATAGCCTACTGGAAAATGGGCCAATAAAATGGAACACAGAGCCAGGAGATGGGGAGAGAGACACTAACTTAAATCTAAACAAGCTTGAAAATCTATCCTTAGATTTTTTCAGTTATATGAGTGAATAAATTCTCATCTTTCCCTACATGGCTTTGTGTTAGATTTTTGTCACTTTTGTCACAGTTAAGTAAATGGAGAATGATGCACATCTGTACCTTTCCCTAAATGCCCACCAACAATCTACACTAGAAAAAGAATAATTTGTTATAGTTTCCTGATCAATCTATGCACTGGAGGCTTGATGTGGACTCTTCTTTCTACCAAGAATGCCTTTCCCCTTCTCTACTTCATTAATAATACTTATCCTTCAAAACTTAATGAAAGTCTCATTTGGCCCCCTAGAATTCTTGGCTCATATTGCTAGGCAAGTTTAGAGCTCCTCTGTGAGCTCTAGTGATATCCATCTCATTTTATCTTAGTTTTCTTATCCCTTAACTTCTGAAAAATTAATGGGCTGTGAATACACATATTCATCTTTGTATTCCTAGTGCCTAGACCAGGGCCTGGTACATAGCAGGCTATTTGTAATGTTAAATAAATGTTATCCATTTATTTAATGGATAAGTGCAATAGATAACCCATACCCATTAAAGTTTTAAGATCTCACAATGCCCTAAATATGTGATTATTTTCTCTCTATCTATCTGGTTCCCCCTTCCTTGTCCTGAAATATAGAACATTCTTATAGGAAGATATTTAAGGAGAAACACAAACTGATGTGATGGTTTAGCCAGTGTGGGATGCAGTTGCTTTCCTGCTTTCTGAACAAAGTGATGATGACCAAGTACAACACCTCTATATTCTCTACTTATTAGTAGGTTTTGGTACATAATTTCTTTTTTTTTCAGGTTGGATTTTTTTGAATGAGAAGGCCAATGAAAAAATGATCTCCTTAGGCTTGAGACACATTTAGCATTCTTGAGCTTGCTTTCCCATCAGACACTACCCCCATGTTTCTGGAGTTGCTGTATCATTTAATTCAGAGTGATCAAGCAGCTGGTATTATTTTATTTCCTTGTGAAACCTTCTCCATTCCAACCGATGTCCATGTAGTATGTATTATCTTAATATTACTAAATTTGATTTTAGTGTGTTTGTCCTAAGCACAATAAATGGCTGACCTATAAAATTTTTGACACAAAGGGCAGAGTGTTGGAGCCAGGCAAGTAGTCTCAGTTATTCCATCAGCCTGTTGTATGACTCGAATACCTCTGGCCCTCAGTTTCTTCACCTGAATGATGATGGGCCTGGATAAAAGAACACCTAAGACCCATTCCAGCTCTCAGACCCACAAAACACCCAGTATTTTTAGGATTCTCACTGATGTCATTTGTACTAGTGGACAGCAACAGAGGGACTATGGCCTTCTAGTTCTTTGTTCAGATTTCCAGAATCAAAGTTAACATTGTTAACTGCAGAGAAAACACTGACATTAAAAAAAATGAGCTCTTTTTTAATTTAAGAGAGTTTGTCTTTACTTTCCCCCTTTTGTTTTTATTTCTTTAAATGACATGTTATGACCATTTTGTGGAATCCAAATCATCTAACTGGCCCTGTAATCTGCCTTTTTTAAAATTTATTTTTATTTTTTATTTTTTTTTAAGATTTTATTTATTTATTTGAGAAAGAAGGAGATAGATAGCAAGAGAGAGAACAAGTAGGTGGAGAGGGAGAAGCAGGTTCCCCACTGGGCAAGGAGCCTGATGCGGGACTCAATCCCAGGACCCTGGGATCATTACCTGAGCCAAAGGCAGACACTTAACTGACTGAGCCACCCAGGTGCCCTGCCTTATTTTTTAAAGGAAGACAGTATGTACCTCTTGTCTAAAGAGACCCTTTATAATGGGGTTGTACAGTCAGAGTAGGCCAAATGGTATACTAATATACCCCCTAATTTCAATTTTAACACAATAAAAGTATATTTCTCACTTATGTCATCTCCATTGAGGGGTGGCAAGGCTGGGGTTTGGGGTGGAGATGGGTAGAGAGGTGGGACAGACTGTTTGCATCATGTGGTCCCACGATATTTTAGGACCTCAGTATCCTCCACTGAGTCTTTCAGCTCCACCAGCTCATGAAGAAAGAGACAGAGAAAGTGTAGAATTGTTCTTATGGCCATTTCTAGAGGTGTTATATCAATTTGTCCCACATTACACTGACCAGAACTCAGATACGTGGCCAAGAATGTAGTTTAACTGTGTACTAAAGATGAAATGAAATGAGTTTGGTAATCATCCGAGGTCATCTAGGCATGGCAAAAATATGCACAGGGAGAAGTTTATACAATATGAGAGCTGTGCAGAGAGATGTCATTTTCTATATAAAGATGAAAAAGACAAATGGGATCAGTTGGTCACAAAGAGAGGCCTAATGGTGATTTTGAGTTCAGAGAAGGGACTTAATGCAATCTCTCTTGTTTTATAGACAAGGAAATGATGGCCCTGATAAGTAAAAAACTCAACTGCTTAGAAGAAACTAGAACTCCTAGGTTGATATACTTCCTGGCATTCATCAGTAGAATAAAAAATATCAACATTCTTTGGAGAAAAGTCTACTTGGCCTTGGCTTGAGACCAAAGTTAAGATAATCAACCTTAATTTTTTCTTTTAGTGGAAAAGATATAAAAAACTTTTGAAGAAGTTCTTCAGAACTAAAAGTAGGCATCTACTGAGAGAGAGAGAGAAGGAGAGAAGGAGGGAGAAGAGAGCAAGAAAAGAGCCACTCAGAAAGAGCCAAAGATCTATTGAAGAAGTGCTCTTATGATGGTTCACCTGGACTATTAATTTTGATGGATCTAGGGGTTTACAAGATGAATTTTACTTCCAGCTTTCTAGTTCTAAGGAGAGCTAGCCCCTGGCCAAATACTGGAGAAGGTAAAGGCTGTCTTTAGGCCTTCTGCCCCTCCTGTATGTACCACTCCTGGCAATAGAGTTCCAGTAGTGTCTCCCAGCCCATCATCAGAAAACAATGCCATCATTCCATTCCCTGAGTAATTCAATCACTCCATTCTATCATAATCATGTATAAAGTGCTAATTATATATATTCATTCATATACTCATTTATTTCTCATATATATCATATGAGCTGTTTTATAATTCTAATTTTATAGATGAGAAAATTACTGTTTCCAGGTGCTTTATGTACCTTATCATATTTCATACAACATAAATCATGTTATATGTCTTCCCTTTAAAATATGAGGTGTCAATAGCAGAGAGGTTAAATAATTTTCCCAAGATCACCAAGCCAGCGAGATAAAAAGCTGAGTTTTAAACTTAGACCTATTTTGTTCCAAAACCCCTGCTTTTCATGATGCTTAATAATAATAATAATTAAAATGATTTTATTATTTTTACTGTAAATTTTATTTCATAGCTTTCCCAGAGAAATAACTCTGTAATGGAGTTCTATGATTGGATTCTTAGAGCTGCAATACTTAAACCCTATGACTAAATATGGTCTTTCAGTTTATAGGATACTTTCAGCTGCAAGTTAAAAAAAAAAAACCAAAGGCCCCAAAAAAACAATAAACAAGAGGCTGTTTCTTTTCTCTCTTAAGAAGAAATCCAAAGATAGAAGAGTTTCAAAGCTGGTTCATTTAGCTACTCAGAGATGTCATCAAGGACCCAGTGTCCAACCGTCTCTCTAGTCCGTCAGCTACAGCAATTTGCTTTGTCCTTAGTCTGGCTTCCCTGATGGTACCAGATGGTGCTTTCATTGTAGGTGACAACATCCAGAGGCAGAAAAGGAAACTATTAAACTTGTGTCACTTTTTAGGAGTGGGAAAAAGTTTTCCGGAGCCTCACCAACAGATTTCTTTACATCTCTTCAGCCAACACTGTGTCATATGCCCGTATCTAAACTGATCACTCTCCAAAGGCAATGGAGTTACCATGTTTGACTTGAACCAGTCAAGACTTAACCTCTTGGCTTTGGTGTCCCCTGAAATAACTGGCTACTCAACATCTGAACAAAATTAGAATTCTATTAGGAAGAATGGTCAAGGTCAAGGGGTGAGTGGGTAGGAGGCAACCGTGATGATCACAGCCAAGCACCAGGGCTTAGTAAGTTAGGGAGAGAAGTAGAAGCTTTCAAATTCAGAACAGAAGTCTCTTGCTTTCCCATAAACCCAGCCCTTGCTATGAGACTGTTAGAAATAATACTGTAAGTGTTTGGGAAAGAATTTTCACATTGTTTTAGGGTGTTATTTTGAAATTACAAAGATTCCAAGCTGGTTGATTGAAAAAATTCAAATTATGATTTACTGAGGGTTACTTGCATTACTCTATTATGGACTCATAGATTTCAAATGACTTCAGAGTCATTTAGTTTAATCCTCTGACCCTCTGTTATAATGCTTGGCTTCCTTTTACAGTGTCTTTGAGTATCTAGACTCTGCTTCAACACATTCTGTGACAAGAGGCTCACAATTTACAATCTATTTCCATTGGGGGCAATTATTTTTTGTTAAAAAGTTACTTTATTTTATTTTAAGATTTATTTACTTATTTATGTATTTGAGAGAGAGAGCATGCACATGTGAGAGAGAGAGAATCTGAAGCAGACTCTGTACTGAGCGTGAAGCCCCAAGCAGGGCTCCACCCCACTACTATGAGATTATGACCTGAGCAGAAACCAAGAGTTGCTTGTTTAACTGACTGAGCTACCCAGGTGCCCCAAAAAGTTATTTCTTATTTTAAACCCAAATCACTATAATTAAATACATATATCTTTTACATAGACATAAATGTGCTGTATAAAACAAACAAACAAACAACAACAAAAATAAAACAGGTTTTGGAATGAGACAGACTAAGCTTAGTATCTCAGGTTGGCCAATGCCTGGTTATATGGTTGAGAGCAGACTATCTGGACTCAAATCCTAGGTGTGCCATTTACCAGCTACATAACCTTACAAAAGCACCTAGCTCATCCCTCTACTCCCCATGCCTCTGTTTTCTTTCTTGCAAAATGAGTCTTATAGTAGAATGTGCTTAATGGAGTTAAGTGAATTGATATATGTAAAGCCTTAGTGCTGAGACAATATATGTTGTTATTATTACAATTAGCTGTAAGGACTTACAATTATTTAAACTCTCTGATATTCAATAAAATTGATATAACCATCCCTCTCTTTGAGGTTTGTTATATGACTAAATGAGACCATGAATACAGAACAATCAAAAAAAGTCCTTCTTCCCACATCACTTGCCCCATGCCTGCCTGGAACTCAGCAGGTGCCATATAAATATTGTCTGCCCCACCAGTTCCCTTTTCCCCATGAAGGTAGAGGGGTGAAGTTCACAGGGTGGGTGAATCTTAGCCCTCCCTTGGATTCCATGTTTCTGCCAAGAGCAAATCGGGCTGCTCTCAGAGTCAGGGCTCCTACCATTTATATCTCCCAGTCACTAGACTGGAAGCTTCTCAAGGGCAGGGCCAAATCATAGTCACACTTGTATCTGCAGTGCTCAATCCCTGGCATGAATTAGTGCTCCACACATATTGATAACTGAAGTAACTTTTCTCTGGGCCTTTCTGTAGGCACTATACTCACAGTAAGTGCTTGGCAAACATTAGCTCATGATATTATTATATAACAAACTCAATTGTTTGTGCAGGTAATAAAGGGGCTAGTGGGGAAAACACCTATTTCAGATGTCTGCAGTACCTATTTCCCTTTCTCCCAAGCCAGAACTTCTAAAGTTTACTTTTCCACTCCCAAAATGCAAGTCCTCTCCACAGAGACCAGTCTTCACACCGGGCAGGGAGGACTGAATGTCTAGGACCTACTTCCTGCTTTTCTTCACCCTAGCTGGGGTCACATTTGCCATTCACTATGCCACTTAGGGTTATGCAAACTGTATTTCAAGTGGATTAACTAAAGTCAGTTTGACAATTGCGGCCCCTGAACATGTTTAGCCCAAATAATTTATTTTTGCCTTTCAAAAGGTAACCGGAAAACCCATATGAAATATGGCACATGAAATCAAAACATAGATCCATTAAACCCAAACTTCTGTTCATTCAACCCAAACTTCTGTGCCTGCTGCCATCTCAAGTAAGGACTGGGGAAAAGCCAAAGAGTTTTATGGCATAAATTTAAAATACAGAAACAATTCTTCATAATTTCTTATGGATTCACCATCATAGATTAATCTTCATCTTCCCCGAGTTTCTATCAGGGAATGTCAAGGTCTGTCCATAGTTCTTGGGATCAAGTTTGTATTCTGACTATGGTCTTGTAGATGCTGATCTACTTCCCGCCTCTGTCTTAGCAGACCTAAGAGAGCAAGTCTACAAAGTAGCTGTCCTTGGCTTTGTGTGGCCCCAGTTTTTAATCCTTGGTACATTTGAACACTAAATAACTTTTTCAGATCCTGCCTCCCTGGGAAAGAGGCACAAACCTTTTTCACCTCAAGACACAGGAGGAGATGTAGGAGAAACGTGTTTATTTTAGAAGCCAGAAATCCAGAAGATTCACTTAACTGTTCTTTCTTTGGGAAACAAGTCAAAAATCCAATGAGTTGACTCCTACTTTTGTTTTAGCTTGGCTGGACGTCTGTATAAACAGCCTTTCTTAGGACAGTTTGGCAGTGAGACTTCTGGTCAGGAAAGGGAGAACATACGAATGTTTTTATTTCTCAGCCATCATCCTCACCCACCCTCCCCTTTGCTGCCCTTTCCCTGAACCGAGACTAGAGTTTGATTGGGGCTTTGTTTGGTGCCTTGGGCAAAAGTTTTGAGTCAGCTGAGGTCAGTGTTCATTTTAGCTAAATCAGTTAGCCCTCCTCAATCTCAATGGAAAAACTTCAACAAAAATACATTTACACATAAGACTTCGTTTTCATTGAGTTCTGTGTTGGCAAAGAAGACCAGATCCTTATCCCTGGAGGCACTTAACTTCTTAAACAATGTTTTATTAATTTTTTTTTCAAAGAACTTCTACTTCATCATAAATAAATTGGCTTTCTTGCTTCTCGTGCTGACTCCAGAAGCTTGTAGACTTTTGACATTTCCTAATTTAAATATCGACACTGTCTCAAACATATAGTAAAGAGGCAGTATCAGAATAGCGAATAGAGGGTTGGTGGGTCAGGAAACCTGGGTTAGTCTTGACTGTGCCCTCAGGTGTGACCTTGGGCAAATTCCTAAACCCCATGGCTCCTCATCTCAATAAATAGGGGATTGGATAATAATTAAAATTTCTTAGACTCAAAGATTTAATGACTTAGTTGACAGAAACAAAGAAATCCAAGACCCATAAATAAATCAAAAGATAGATATTAGATTTATTTTAGAAATCCAAGACCCATAAATAAGTCAAAAGATAGATACTAGGTTTATTTTAGAATTCACAATTTTCTACATGGTTACCAAGCAAGGATTACTTTTTTTAAAGATTTTATTTATTTATTTGAGAGAGAGAGAATGAGAGATAGAGAGCACAAGAGGGAAGAGGGTCAGAGGGAGAAGCAGACTCCCTGCTGAGCAGGGAGCCCGATGTGGAACTCGATCCCGGGACTCCAGGATCATGACCTCAGCCAAAGGCAGTCGCTAAACCAACTGAGCCACCCAGGCACCCGCAAGGATTACTTCTCGAGTTATCAAGACTACAGTGATGTCAGGGAGCATGTTGGAGCTGGAGAAGACCATAGAGGTTTTTCTACCAAATCCATCCCTTTTATAGATGGAAAAAGGGTTCTAGAGGGGAGGGGGGTAGGGGGATGGGTTAGCCTGGTGATGGGTATTGAGGAGGGCATGTTCTGCATGGAGCACTGGGTGTTATGGACAAACAGTGAATCATGGAACACTGCACCAAAAACTAATGATGTAATATATGGTGATTAACATAACAATAAAAAAAACTGAAGCCTGAAGAATAGCAGTAACTTGCCTAACTTTGGCTGCAAAAAGCCACCCTGGATTCTCTCTTCATTGCTTTTATTTTATACTATCTTGACTCTTTATACTGCTACTCAGAGTTATTCTTTATTATAAATGTCTTTAGTATGTGTTTTTAATAATTAATTTTGGCAATTGATACATCATATATATGTCCTAGGGATTTTAACACATAACAGAGGCATTTAAAATAAATACCATCTTGTGATTCATGTATTTCATCCTTTTTGTCGGTTCTATATGTACTAATTATCCAGTGTATGCAAGCCGAGGAAGAATATCTTCTTGCCACAATATCCAAAGACTACCTTCACCCAAAGTATCTGGATAGTTGAAGTACAAATTTATTTTGAAGAAATGAATAATCAGGGTCGTTGGCTTTTGGAAGTTTTAAGGAATATACGACTATAGGTTTTATATACATTTCCTCCCCAAATTTTATCTGTTTGCAATATTCCCCAGACAATAAGGATAACTCATCAAATTTTAGCAGTGGTCACGTTAGCATCAGAGTTTACAATATATACTCTCCCTGATAATATCTTGCTTTCCCCACATTTGAGGGAGTGAAAAGTGTCATATACATGAATTTTTCAGGCAATTAGTATCTTTATAAAATCACAGTGCTAGTTTTAAATTGATACTATTTGATGGAATATTTGATAAAATGTGTATTTTTTTAAATTTATTTTAGAGAGAGAAAGAGCGGGGGAGAGGCAGAGGGAAAGAATCTCCAACAGACTCCCCACTGAGTGCAGAGCCTAACACAGGGCTCAGTCTCATGACCCATGAGATCATGACCTGAGCCAAAACCAAGAGTCAGACACTTAACTGACTGAGCCACTCAGGTGGCCCAATGTATATTTTTTAACACTAGAGTAGTTGTAGGTGTTTTTACATTTTTTTTAAATGATCAAGTTTCATTATGAGCATCGATTATTATACTGTCCTGATAATACAGTGATCACTTCTGGAGCTATTGAAGTACATGGGGCCATTTGTATTTTTGTGGTCCTCGTATCAATGGTCTGTCACCGGTAAGGTCCTACCATGGATTGCATGACAACTTTTAGCAGTCCCTCGCCCAACTAAAAACATAATGGCTTTGGGTTTTGCAACGAGATGACCAGATCTGTTAGAACTGTGGGAAGAAAAGAGAGAGACAAGAATCTGAGAGAGGCTTGCCAGACCTTAGTGCCTGGAATTTTACTGCTCGAGGAGCCCTTCTATTTACTTCAGCAATAACTGGATCCTGGGAGGCATTGTCTTCAGGGCTTACAACCATATATTAGTTTCCTAATTGGAACTTTGGGTCAGTTTGTTTATGTTCTCCTAACTAACAAGACTTACTTACGTCATTCTTGGATCTAGACAAGTTATGAATTATGAATGAGTGGATAAATAATTAAGTAAACAGAACTCGGCCCTACACAGTGCATTCTCCAACAACCCATTCCATTCCTGAGAGCAGCATAGTAAGAATGCTAAAGAGAACAAACCAGAACCAGAGCAACTTAGGATCCAGTCCAAGTTCACACTTTTTAGCTCTGTGATTTGAACAATTGATTCACTTCACCTTTTTTTCTTCATCTGTAAAATGCATATGATCATAGTACATACCTCCTATTTTGTGAAAGTTAATTGTGATAATGCATGTAAAGCATTTAGTACGGTGTCTGGCAGATAGCAAATACTAAACCTTATTTCAGTGCACACCTTCCTGTTTTCCAAATCCCTCTTATCTCTTTATCAGTCCAGATCAGCTAACTACAGTGAACCCTACTTTGGGTGCTCTACACAACAGGGGCTCATGTAACAGAAGCTTCTTTCTCATCCGTGTAAAGTGCAGTCAGTAGTGGGCAGGGGAGAAGGTCTGTTCCACAGTCATTCAGAGACCCAGGCTTCCCCCTACCCTGGGTCTCCATGACCACCTTGGGCAGGGAGCAGCAAATGATGACCTGTGGGCCACACCAGCCTGCTGTCTGTTTTTGTACAGCCCATGAGCTAAGAATTGTTTTTACCTGTTTAAATGGATGTATTTTAAATAGCTATAAAAGTACATACATAAAATCCTTGATTTTGCCTCTTGGCCCACAAAGCTTGAAGTATTTACTATCTTGCCTTTAAGGGAAAGTTTGTCAATCCCTTTCCTGGGGCCCTAGAGCAGAATCCACTGCAGGATCCTTTGCTTTGGGCTATCAAATAGAAGAAGAAGTGGAGCATCACGTCAGAGATTTTTTGAGATCAGTTCTGGCAATGGCATGTGTTACTCCTACCACATTCCTTTGATCAGAACTCAGTCACATGGCCATACCTAACAGCAAGGGAAGCTGAGAGATGTGGTCTAGCCTATGCCCAGGAGGGAAAGTAGTGGATTGTAGTGATCATGATGCAGTACTGCCAAACCATCGTAATCATCAACTTTTTTTTGTGCACCCCCCATACCTCCCCTTTTCCCGTACCTTCACCTCTGACCCACCCTCCTTATCCCTACATACCTCCAGACTCCCCACTCCACTCCTTGCCGATTCCTTCGTAATGTGCTTTGTGGGACCACTCTCAGTACTGTCTCCTCTGTACTGACAAATTCCTGGTTTTGAACCCTTCTCATCTTGGGTATCTTACAGCCGCTCTCTTTGTCTTCCCACAGGGACTTTAACATATCAGCTCTCCTCTTTGACTTGTTTTCTGTTAGTGTTCTTGCCACCCAAAAAGGAGACACATCGGGGCTGTACATAGGGATTTCTCCTTTCTGCACTTCTTCCAAGACTCAGACTCTGAAATTCTCCCCTTTGGCCATCTCTTATTATTCTCCCTAAGCTCTTCTTCCCAAGCACCCTCTACCCTTCGCCTTCATCACAACCCCTGGCCCCCTGGTGTCTCCCTCTAACTCTGTCTCTGTCTCTTTGCATGTGTTCATGGATCTCTCTGGATCTCTCTCTCTCTCATACTCTCTTCACTTGCTATCCTACTAAGCTTGGACCAGTGATTAGTTATATGAACTACTCTTTTCCTGACACTGAAAGACTCCACCCAAAATCTTTCCACCTATTTTCCACCTTGAGTATCTTCACATCTGGTAGAACAGTGGCATTGTATATGTGTTGCATTTCTATTCCTAAATTGGTGAATGTTGCAAAATAAAGTAAAATAATACACAGGCTGTTTTCTCTGACTATTCAATTCTTTTATTTATCTCCAATCAACACCCCGCTGCTCACCTAAAGTTTACACTTTTCTTGTGCCTATATTTCTCCTTCACCTACCACTGCCTCCTTATTTACTCTAGATTACTTTTAGTTTATTCAGACAGATGTAGTTTAAATGATTCCCTCATTAATTCAATGCGTGTTTACTGAGAAACTATTATGCACTCTATTATGCTTTTAGTCTAATTTTTTCCGGCCATCTAATATAAGGGTCTCAACTTGCTCTTGATTTCAAAATGTCTCTGTCTTCTTACTCCGGTCTGTTCCTTCCTTCTCTCTCAGAGGATGAAGAATTTCCCCTTCTTTCTTAGGCTGGAACATTTAATCTCATTCCCTTTTATCTCTGTCAGACCAAGTTCTATAAAGTTTTATCTTCTATTCTGCATGTTCATTCATGAACCAAAAGTATGATTTAGTATCCTCTATTTTAGAAAAGTAAATGCTTCTCCTGATCCTATTTCTCCTTAAAAAAATATCCTGTATTCGTCTTTTCATTTCTCACCATTTTTCCCCAAACAACAGCTTTATATACTTTACCACAAATTAATATATTAATCCCCAGCAATTTGGCAATCCCTGCCCTCTCCTGAAAATGCGTATCTTAAAAGTAACTATAGACATACTAATTGCTAAAGCCTTTTATCTTTTATTACTGTTTATTCCTTCTGATCTTTACTGTAAAACTTTTAAAATTAGTAACATTCACAATAAACTATACAAATTATCAGTACCTTTTAGTATGTCTCAATTTCCGGTGGTGTGTTTTGTTCATCTTCAAGACTCTTCAGATTAGCTATTTCTTTTTCTGTGGGTTTTGGCAGATTGTGTCTTTCAAGGAATTAGTCATTTCATCTAGGTTATGGGCATACATTTGTGGGCATAGAGTCTTTATTGCCACTTGAATTTCCAGGGATGTAGTTCTCTTTCATTTCTTTTATTTCTGACATTAGTAATTTGTGTCCTCTCTCTTTTCTAATTAGTTAAGCTAGAGGCTTATCAATTTTATTGATCTCTTTGACGAAGTATCTTTTGGCTTTGTTGTTTTTCTCTATTAATTTCTTGTTTTTAATTTCATTGGTATCTACCCTAATATTTATTATTTCTTTTCTTCTACCTATTTTGGATCTAAATTGCTCTTTTTTTTCTATTTCCTCAGGTGGAAGCTTAGATCATCAATTTTAGATCTTTCTTCTTTTCTAATAGTTGCATTCAATGCTATAAATTTCCTTCTAAGCATTGCTTATGCTGCATCCCACAAATTGCACTGTTTTCATTTTCATTGGGTTCAAAATATTTTTAAATTTTTCTTGAGATTTTTTTTCATTGACCCATGTGTTATTTAGAAGTATATTGGTTCATCTCCAGGTATTTGGGGGATTTTTCAGCTATCTTTCTTTTATCAACTTTTATTTTAATTTCATTGGGCTCTCACAGCCTACTCTCCATGATTTTTATTGTTTCAAATTTGTTAAGTTGTGTTGTATAAGCTGAAATGTGATCTAGCTTGGTGAATATTACATGTGACCTTGAGAAAAATGTGTATTCTGCTGTTGATAGTCTATTCTCATCTCTTACATCATTGCTATCATTCATTGCACTTACATATAAGCATACTTCATTGAGTATATTGCCTCTATTATTTTGAACAAACTGTTATCTGTTAAATCAGTTAAGAAAAAGAAAAACAGGGACACCTGGGTGGCTGCCTTCAGCTCAAGTCACGATCAAGCTCAGTCCTGGGATAAAGCCCTGAGTCAGGTTGGCCTCACTCCCCCTGCGTGTGCTCTCTCTCTCTCTCTCTCTCTCTCTCTGTCAAATAAACAAAGTCTTAAAAATAAAAGCAAAGTAAAAATTTTAAATTTTATCTTCCCTCGACCCTTCTCCAACGGTAGCTTCTAAGCACCATGGTAGCTCTTCTTGCTCAATATTGCCTTTGGTTTTTTGGACAATAGCCTTCTCACTGACCACAGTAGACACTAAGCTATTCAGAAGTTAGAACCAGAGACTATGCATCTTTTAATGCCCAGTGCTTAACCTAGTGGCTGCCCCATTTCAAATAAATATTTGTGGAATAATTTAGATGAAATCAAAATAACTAGACTGCAATGAGTATCTATTTTTTGTCGACATTTATGGAGTTTTTTCTATGCATCAGGCACTGAGCTAAGTGCTTTATACGTATCATGTCCTTTCCTTTGATAGAAACCCAATGAAATAGGTACTATAGTTATATATCTTCCTATTTTACAGATGAGGAAACTGAGGTTCAGAAAGGTTATACAATATGCTCAAAATTACACAGCTATTAAATGACGAAGCTTAATTTCATATCCAAGTGTGTGTAAATCCAGAACACAAAGGCTTACTTCCCAAAATGTAGACTGACTGATTCTCTCAGTGGCTAATTTCTGACAGTAGCCCCCCCCCCCTTTCCCAGACCCATCAACAATTCCCTAGATTTGAACACTGATACTATGTTGTCACCAATGCAAGTGTGTTTCTGGATCATGGTAGCCCTCAATAAATCCTTATCAAATCATTAAAAATATAAACGAGAAAATAACATTTTCACCATGTCTGAATTTAGCAGGCTTATTTCTGAGTCATCCAATATCCCCGGGGCATTATGAGAATTAACATAACTAAATGTTAATGCAAATGCTCCTCAAGATCTAGGTGTGAATTAGACTCTTGGAGACAGAACCTGGACTATTTTAGGCCATTTGTGTAGGATGTTTTAACTGAATTCTTCATACTGTTGATTGAACATAATTATGCACATTCTATAGGTACAAGAAAAGCAAATGCACTAAGCATGGTGGTCTCCCTTTTCTGAAAAGATAATATAGACAAAAGCCTCTACATGCAAGTCACAGAGGAGCCTGATCTGCAAGCAAGCGCTGAGTAGCCCCAAGAGATTGCTGAATCTGGGGCAGCACTTCCTTCCTCCAGGTGTTGTATTTGCAGTATAGGCCATAGGGTATGCACTGGGTGATATCTCAGAGGTCTTCTCAGTGCTGAGTGGGAACTCTCCTCACTGGAAAACACATACATGATATGCTTGATGTGCATCTGTGGCTCAGCAGGGACACTGACACTGTCCTTGGGCAGCCTTTTGGATTCAGTCTCATCCTCAAACCTGGAAACACACTCCTTAGCTTCAGTCACAGAAGCAGGGAGGGGGATGGAAGTGGGGGGGGCTATTGCATGGTGTCCTTCCAGAGTGTCCTTGTCTTCAAAGGTTACTCCTTCCATATACAATTCCTTTCCGTTCTAGCTCCAGCCATCCTGGAGTATTAATCTCCTCAACCAGAAAGTCAGAAGGCAGATGGCACAGGTGGGAATTGCTGTTTATCAGTGAGTGATGCAGCTTCTCCTCTCTGAGTATGAATGTGGGAGGGCTTTACACATGGAGAGATGCTAGGCAAATACAGGACATTACCATATTACATATTATTATTTGAGGAGTAAATGTTGAGTTGCAAAGTAATGACTCATGGCTCCCTGGAATGATGCCTGTGAAAAAATCAACCTTGCAAATTAGCCCTGGTAATTTCACAGAGGTTAAGAGAATTTAGAAATTGAGACAGAAACTAAAGGAAATAAGAATAAAAATAGGTTTGGGACATAGGAAGAATGCATTTTAATTTTTATTTGTTAGAGGGTGTTAACTCGCAATGATACTATAATTTGCACAACCGGCTATATTTTTTAAAGCACTTAACATATCTCTCATCTGATTTGATCCCCATAATAACCATACGAAGAGGATAGCAACGTAACCCTTTTGTTCAAATGAGGAAATAGATATCCAGGTGCTGTCCATTGTCTATGACCTGTTGTCCATGCACCGTCCAGGAGAAGCTGAGACTCGCTCTTCTGGTTCTAAATCCTTAGTCCTTCTATTACAGTGTAGAATCATGATCTGAACTCCCGGGGTGTACTTGGAATACAATGTTATTATTAAATTAGTTTCTTTCCACTATGCTATACCTTAGACAAAGTAGGAGAAGGGTATGGTCAGCGAAGTCGTGTAGGTTCCAGGGGCTTTTGCTGTTGACTTGGAGTTCTTGTGTAGAGTCACATGCAGTCATCCCTGGGGTCGTGTTTAATCAAAAGACAGTGATTGTAGATGCATCTCAATGCCTAGAACTGCAGATTCCCACAGAGGCAAATGCTGCTCTATAATTCAGCCTTTCCTTTCCTCCCCTGACAGTGGCAGAGCAGATTTTGTCAACAAGTGTGCTTTGGGCCACTGTGCTGGGCACCACTGGGACTAGCATAGAAGTTTGCTACAAGCTCTTTGCTCCCCAGAGCTTGAAATCTAGACAAAATAAATGCACACACAAACAAGCTTGTGGTGCCAGTTCTCCCTGAAATAGCATTTCAGAGAAAGGAGACACCAGTGAGAGCAAGGGCACTGCAGGAAGCTGCAGGAAGGAGGTGTCATTTAAAACAAGCCAGACATAGATGAGCAGTTAAATAGACTGAAGTGGGAGCATTTGTTTCCAAATGGAGACACAGCAAGAGCAAAAGCTTCAAGGCAGGAACAGCTCCGGTATGTGTGGAAGACAGTGAGGAAGCCATTTTGACTGGGGCAGGAGGGCAAACCACTCATTCCATCTCCATATGGGAGGAAAAACACTGAGGGCCAGGCCAAGTCAGAGGCAGGAACAATGAGGAGAAAAGAGTTCGCTTTGGTGATGGTGTAGCAGGGACTCTATCCCCTCCCAGCTGTGTTCATAATGTTGACCAGGATGATTGATCCTCAGTGAGAATGTGATTTTTCGAAAGGGGAGGTGTAAGCAAGGTAGGAGAGAAGAGAAGGAATGCTTTAAGGTGAGGGGCACGTAGGTTTCTACGAACCCAGTGCCCCACAGGAAAATGTTTTCCACAAGATCAACCTCCTTCCTTGTCTTTGCAGGTTGATTCCTGCCAATAATCTTCTTTTGGGAGAGTTCCCATTTTCTCTCCCCTTTGCTGCTTGGTGCATACTTTTTCTTCTTATGGCGGATTTTGTATTTTTAGCCCAGGCAGTTGCTGTGGCAACCACTAGAGCTGAACATTTTGTTTCCCAAGAACAAATGCATGTTTAAATATTCAAGCAATTTTTCCGTTGTTCAAAGGAACTGAGATTTCAAGCATATTATTCAGACTGTATGAGATAAATTGAATTTTCTCTCCTTTATTTTAAGGGTTCCCACAGTGTTCACACTTTTCCAGGGTTGGGATGGAGGTCAGGATTAGTGTTTACATCAAACATGGTAATCTCTTTTGGAAAGGATAATGAGGAAGAATTTTATGATGTTTTATTTCCCTCTGCAACTTTTTTTTGGAATATCTTAGCCATGAGTACTCCAGACAATGAGGAGAGAGAGCTCATGTCTTCCCTCCTTGGGAAGGAAAGATTCAGAAAGAGGTACTCTTTCAATAAAGAGATGACATCACTCCTATGTCTAACTTACACAAACAGTACTGGCATGGCAATATGGCTTTTGCTCTATCTTTTGACCTTTCCCTACATTAAAGAAATTGTAGATATTGCATTTACTGTGTCTGAGTATTCTTTTCTCCCTCAGATACATATTATAGATTGTGGATTGCAAACATGTCTCTATTTTAGTAATTGAGCTTCTGAAGCTTATCCCAGCCTCCGGATTCCTTTCAAGTATATTGGAGTGTGAAAATGGATCTCCCACACATCTAGACAAGGAGTTCTTAAACTTGGGTCCGTGAACTTGGATGGAAAAAATTACACCATTATTTTTACTATCTTCTTACTGGAGTTTATCACTTTGTTCCATTATGATTGTTGGTGACAAACAACAAATCACCACTAGAACCCCACTACATGACAATTGTTGAAGAGTTAGATCAAAATTCTGTGCAGACTTATCACTACTTTGAAGTTATCATAGTTACTAGATATACAGTACAGCTCAATCTCATTTCTTGAGGTAATAAAGAATATATACATATATTCATTCATATCACAAATTTGATTTTTAGTATTCTGAGAACTGTATTTAAATTGCTTTTCTTTGTAATAAATTATACTTCACTTTATGCTTTTAAAAACATCCTGAGAAGGGGATAAGTAGATTTTCCCAGACTGCCAAAGGGGTGCATGGCACATGAAAATTAAACAACTTCTAATTTACACATTTGTACTCTAGTGTTACCATCTTTGTATGTAGGCTAGCTGGGTCTTAAGAAGCAATTTGATAAATCCTTTTCATTTTATTTTTTAAAATCCCTTAAATATTGAGCCATGTTCCCCAGTAGCATGATTTAGACCTCTTTTAGAGAGCAGGTGATTTTTTTGGTTTTTGTGGGTTTTTTTTTTTAGTTTTTATTTCAATTCCAGTTAGTTAACATACAGTGTTATATTAGTTTCAGGTGTACAATATGATTCAACACTTCCATACATCACCTGGTGCTCATCACAACAAGTGCACCCCTTAGGGCGCCTGGGTGGCTCAGTTGGTTAAGCGACTGCCTTCGGCTCAGGTCATGATCCTGGAGTCCCGGGATCGAGTCCCGCATCGGGCTCCCTGCTCAGCAGGGAGTCTGCTTCTCCCTCTGACCCTCTTCCCTCTCGTGCTATCTTTCATTCTCTCTCTCTCAAATAAATAAATAAAATCTTTAAAAAAAAAAAAAACAAGTGCACCCCTTAATCCCCATCACTTATTTCACTCATGCTTCCACCCACCTCCCTTCTGGTAACCATTAGTTTGTTATCTATAATTAAGAGTCTGTCTCTTGATTTCTCTCTCTCTCTTTTCTTTTGTTTGTTTTGTTTCTTAAATTCCACATATGAGTGAAACCATTTGGTTGTGTTTCTCTGACTTACTTTGCTTAGCATTACACTCTATAGCTCCATCCATGTCATTGCAAATGGCAAGATTTCCTTCTTTTTTATGGCTGAATAATATTCATATATATATTTGTGTATGTATATAATATATTATATATAAAAATATAGTAATATATAATAAATACATACATGTAAAATACATATGTGTAATATACTATATACATTCTTCTTTATCCATTCATCAGTCAATGGGCACTTAAGCTGCTTCCATATCTTGGCTATTGTAAATAATGCTGTATAAACATAGGGATGCATGTATCCCTGTGAATTAGTGTTTTTGTATTCTTTGGGTAAATACTTAGTGGTGTAATTGTTAGATAGTAGGTTAGTTCTATTTTTAACTTTTTGGGGAAACTCCATACTCTTTTTCACAGTCGCTGTACCAGTTTGCATTCCCACCAACAGTGCAAGAGGGTTCCTTTTTCTCCACATCCTCACCAACACCTGTTTCTTGAAGTTGTTGATTTTAGCCATTTTGACAGGTATGAGGTGATATATCCTTCTGGTTTTAATTTGCATTTCCCTGATAGTAAGTGATGATGAGAATCTTTTCATGTGTCTGTTGGTCATCTGGATGTCTTTTTTGGAGAAATGTCTGTTTGTGTCTTCTGCCCATTTTTTAATTGGATTATTTGTTTTTAGGGTGTTAAGGTTTATAAGTTCTTTATATATTTTGGATACTAACCCTTTATCAGATATGTCATTTGCAAATATCTTTTCCCATTCAGTATGTTGCCTTTTAGTTTTGTTGATTGTTCCCTTCACTGTGAAGAAGCTTTTTATTTTGATGTAGTCCCAATAATTTATTTTTGCTTTTGTTTCCTTTGCCTCAGGAGACATATCTAGAAAGAAGTTGCTATGGCCGATGTCAAAGAAGTTACTGCCTATATTGTCTCCTAGGGTTTTGATAGTTTCCTGTCTCACGTTTAGGTCTTTAATCCATTTTGAATTTATTTTTGTGTAAGATGTAAGAAGGTAGTTCCAATTTCATTCTTTGGCATGCTGCCATATAGTTGTCCCAATACCATTTATTGAAGAGCCTTTTTCCCATTACATATTTTTTCCCATTACATATTTTCCCATTCACATATTTGAATAAAAGTGGTGAGAGTAGACATCTCTGCCTTATTCCTGACCTTAGGGGAAAAGCTCTCAGTTTTTCCCCATTAGGGATGATGTTCCATGTGGGCTTTTCATATGTGGCCTTTATTATTTTGAGGTATGTCCCCCCTAATTAATTAATTAACCATATAGTTGTGGGTTTATTTCTGGGTTTTCTATTCTGTTTCCATTGATCTGTTTGTCTCTTTTTGTGCCAGTAGCATACTGTTTTGATTACTACAAATTTGTAATATAACTTGAAGTCTGGAATTGTGATGCTTCTAGCTTTGCTTTTCTTTTTCAAGATTGGCTTGAAAACAGCTTGGCTGTTGGGGGTCTTTTGTGGTTCCATACAAATTTTAGGATTGTTTGTTCTAGTTCTGTGAAAAATGCTATTTGTATTTTGATAGGCATTGAATTAAATGTGTACCTTGCTTTAGGTAGTATAGACATTTTAACAATATCTGTTCTTCCAATCCATGAACATGGATTCAGTTTTTTGTGTCTTCAATTCTTTCAACAGTGTTTTATAGTTTTTAGAGTATAGTTCTTTCACCTCTTTGGTTAGGTTTATTCCTAAGTATCATCATTTTTGGTGCAATTGTAAATGGGATTGTTTTCTTAATTTCTCTTTCTGCTGCTTCTTTATTGGTGTATCGAAATGCAACAGATTTCTGTAGATTGATTTTATATCCTGTGAATTTACTGAATTTGTTTATCAGTTCTAGCAGTTTCTTGGTAGAGTCTTCTGGGTTTTCTATGTATAGTATCAGGTCATCTGCAAATAGTGAAAGTTTTACTTCTTCCTTACTTATTTAAATGCCTTTTTCTTTTTGTTGTCTGATTGCTTGACTAGGATTTCCAGTACTATCTTGAATAAAAGTGGTGAAAGTAGACATCTCTGTCTTATTCCTGACCCATTAGGGATGATGTTCCATGTGGGCTTTTCATATGTGGCCTTTATTATTTTGAGGTATGTCCCCCCTAAACCTACTTTGTTGAGGGTTTTTATCATGAATCAATGTTGTGCTTTGTCAAATGCCTTTTCTCCATCTATTGAAGTGATCATATGGTTCTTATCATTTCTTATATTGATGTAGTATATCATATTGATTGATTTGTAAATATTGAACCACCCTTGCAATCCAGGAAGAAAGGCTACTTGATCATGTTGAATGATTTTTTTGATGTATTTTTGGATTTGATTTGCTAGTATTTCATTGAGGATTTTTGCTTCTGTGTTTATTAGGGATATTGGCCTGTGGTTCTCTTTTTTAGTGGTGTCATTATCTGGTTTTGGTATCAAGGTAATGCTGGCCTCATAAGTGAATTTGGAAGTTTTCCTTCCTTTTCTATTTCTTAGAAGAGTTTAAGAAGAATGGCTATTAATTCTTCTTTAAATGTTTGGGAGAATATATTTATATATTTCTAAGAATTTATCCATTTCTTCCAGGTTCTCCAATTTGTTGACATATAGTTTTTCTTAATATTCTTTTATGATTGTTTGTATTTCTGTGGTGTTGGTTGGTAATTCTTCTCTCTCATTTGTAATTTTATTTATCTGAGTCCTCTCTCTTTTTTTCTTGATAAGTCTGGCTAGAGGTTTATTAATTTCGTTGATCTTTTCAAAGAACCAGCTCCTGGCATTATTGATCTATTCTATTGTTTTGGTTTTTTTTTTTTTTTTTGGTTTTTGGTTTTGTTTGTTTGTTTTTTAGTTTCTATATCATTTATTTCTGCTCTAATCTTTATTATTTTCTTTTTTCTGCTGGCTTTAGGTTTTGTTGTTCTTTTTCTAGATCCTTTAGGTGCAAGGTTAGTTTATTTGAGATTTATCTTGTATCTTTAGGTAAGCCTGTATTGCTATAAATTTCCCTCTTAAAACCATTTTTGATGCATCATTTTCATTTGTGTCCATATCCTATTTTATTTCTTCATTTATTTCCTGGTTGACCCATTCATTGTTTAATAGCATGTTATTTAACCTTCATGTATTTGTGGTCTTTCCAGATTTTTTCTTGTGGTTGTTTTACTTTCATAACATTGTGGTCAGACAAGATGCATGGTATGACATTGATCTTGAATTTGTTGAGGCTTTTTTTGTGGCCTAATATCTATCTATTCTGGAGAATGTTCCATGTGCACTTGGAAAGAATGTGTACTCTGCAGTTTTAGGATAGAATGTTCTGAATATATCTGTTAAATCCAGCTGTTCCAGTGTGTCATTCATAGCCATTGTTTCCTTGTTGAATTTCTGTTTAGATGATATGTCCATTCATATAAGTAGGGTGTTAAAGTCCCCTACTATTATTGTATTATTATCAATTAGTTCCTTCATACTTGTTATTAACTGTTTTATGTATTTGGGCACTCCCATATGGGGTGCATAAATATTTACAATTGTTTTATCTTCTTGTTGGATTGTCCTCTTAGTTATTATGTAGTGTCCTTTGTCTCTTATTACAGTTTTTGTTTTAAAGTCTATTTTGTCTGAAATAAGTATTGCTACTCTGGCTTTCTTTTGACATCCATTTGCATAACAGATGTTTCTCCATCCCCTCACTTTTTTTTAAAGATTTTATTTATTTATTTGAGAGAGAGAGAATGAGAGACAGAGATCATGAGAGGGAGGAGGGTCAGAGGGAGAAGCAGACTCCCCGCTGAGCAGGGAGCCCAGTGCGGGACTCGATCCTGGGACTCCAGCAACATGACCTGAGCCGAAGGCAGTTGTTTAACCAACTGAGCCACCCAGGTGCCCCCATCCCCTCACTTTTAATCTTCAGGTGTCTTTAGGTCTAAAATGAGTATCTTGGAAGCAGCATCTAGATGAGTCTTATTTTTTCATCCACTCTGTCACCCTATGTCTTTTGATTGGAGCATTTAGTCTATTTACATTCAATGTCATTTTATTACTTGTCTTGTGGTTATTTTTGAAGATTTTCTCTGATTTTTTTCTTGTCTTTCTCTCTCATTGTTTACTGGTTTTCTTTAGTGATATATTTGGATTTCTTTCTCTTTATTCTTTGCATCTTTGCATGTTTTTGTTATGTAGGTACCATTAGGTTTGTATATAATATCTTCTGCATATAGCAGTCTATATTAAGTAGTTGGTCATTGAAGTTTGAATCCTTTTTTTTCTCTTCTCTCTCCACATTTTAGGTATATGTTATTATATTTTATATCCTTTTTTTTAGTTCTTTGATTTTTTTACAGAAATATTCATTATCACTGCTTTTTTGTCTACTACCTCTATAATGTCATTTTTGTTCTTTCCTTTCCACTCCAATTGTCCTCTTTAATATTTCTTGCAGGCTGGTTTAGTGGTCATGAGCTCCGTTAGTTTTTTTTGTCTGGGAAACTCTTTATCTTTCCTTCTATTCTGAATGATATCTTTGCTGGATAGAGTATTTTTAGCTGCAGATTTCCGCCCCCCTTCAGCATCTTGAATATATCATGTCACTCCCTTCTTACTCACAAAGTTTCTGTTGAAAAATCTCCTACTAGACCTATGGGTTTTCCCTTGTAAGTTACTGACTCTTTTTGTCTTACTGTTTTAGGATTTTTTTCTTTATCTCTATATTTTGCAAGTTTAATTACAATATGTCTTGGTGTGGGTCTGCTTTTATTGATTTTGATGGGAGTCCTCTGTGCCTCCTGGACCTGATAATCTGTTTCCTTCCCCAGAGTAGGGAGGTTTTCAGCTATTATTTATTGAAATAAATTTTCTGTCCCCTTTTCTCTCTCTTTTCTTCTGGGACTCCTATAATATGAATGTTATTACATTTGATGGAGTAATAGAGTTCCCTAAGTCTATTCTCATTTTCTGTAATTCTTTTTTTCTCTCTTTTGTTCAGCTTGATTACTTTCCATTACTCTGTTTTCTAGGTCACTAATTCATTCCTCTGCTGTGCTTCTTCTGTCCTGCTATTCATTCCATCAAACACGTTTCTCATTGCATTTACTGAGACCTTTATCTTGAGTAGGTTAATTTTTTTGAGGGGGATATTTGTGTTGATTCACCATTACTTTGGACACTTTCTTCACTCTGTTCATTGCCTTTGAAAGCCATATGTGTAATCAATAATTTAGAAACAGTGTTATAGAATGAATTTATCACCCAGGGCAGAGTCAGGAGTCTGAAACCATTCTGGGTATTTCAAGTAGGAAGGTATTTAATACAGGGAATAAAAGCTAGGCCTGGGGAAGCAGAGGTCATGGAAAGCTACCACTGGTATTTCAGAAATCAGGAAGTTTAAGGAACTTTAGAAAGCATCATCGACAATCTTTGCTGTTGCAACACCAAGGAACATGTTTCAAAGAAGGATATCTGGAAGCTACCGGACAGTGTCACATCTACTTTCTTCTGAAGTTCATACAATTCATACAACTGGGTATTGCTGCTACATGAAAATTAATGACTCTGTTTCTCCTCTGTTTTCCAAATTTTGCACTTGCTTTTCTGGAACCTAACTCATAACATTGGGATTCTAACAAATATAGATCTCCAGCTTCTAGCCTCTGGAAAACAGAAGCAGCATAGGGATGGGAGGGTAGGAAGTAGGGATTAGAGCCAACGACAGACACTTCAGCATACAAGTCAGGTGGAATAGTGCTAGAGTGGAGAAAATGTTGTGATATCTGAGACCTAACCCTGGCTGTGTGACTTTGGATAACTCACACTTGTCTGTTCTGGGACTCAGCTTTTACATTTTCAAAGGTTTAATTTTTATACTGCACTGCATTATGATTGTGGATTATGGATTACATTATTCAGGATTTCAGGCCTGAATCTCAGTGGTTCTGGAAATGTGGTTGTGTGGAATCCAATCCCTTGATATGAAGACTTCTCTGTTCACAGACACTGATGAGTGAGTGGGCCTGTGAGGAGAACCTTTCAGGCAATGGGCTAAGGAATTCTTGAAGGATTCTTAAGGTTTGATTATTCTGCAGAAAGGGGATTCCTGTCCTTCCCAATGCCACCTTGTACACCTGAAAACCCCACCTGCTGACATCTTTCTCTATAGCTTATATAACTTACCAGCTGGAAAGCAGTGAAACTAATTCCACAAGCTGTTCCTGAGGGTTTGATTGCTTTATCTGAGGCTCCTCACTCTGGTGCATTCATATGAAAGTGTTTTAGAGATAATTTCTTATTAACCCAGAGGCATTTCTATGTTATATAATCAACCATCTCAAAGAATCTCCTGCTAATCTTGTTCATATTCATATTTGCCACTTCCCCCACTCACTTCACTTCCTCAAAATCTTGTCCAATGAGGAAAAAAACAAAACACAGATCAAGGGTACAAATGTCTCAAAAACCCGAAGCAGATCAAAGCAGTATGGGTTGGAGAAGAGACATTTTGTTGCTGCTTCCCAGAGGGCTCTGGCTCAAGTGTTCTAAGGAAGTCCCCTTTTCTTCCCACACGCAAGTGTATTCTGGAGACCAGAGCCACCATAATCAGAGGACTGAGCTCATTACCCAGAGGGACCCCAGGTGCCATGCTGTGACCAATCAAGTCAAGGCCAGAGGGAGGAGGCCAACATGAATTCTCTGAGCTTATTTTTCCCAAAGTGAAAGGATTATGTGCAGCTGAGAGAACTGGTTTAGCAGGAATTTTCAATAATGAATGGCCTTAATATTTGATTTCATGCTTTACAAAGGGCAGGCCTTGATTTCCACAGCATGTCAGCCATTCTGCCCATGTCCTGATGGGGAGGGAGGCAGCTCTGGGAAGATGTGGGGCAAAGCCAAAGACCCCTCTTCCTGGCATCCTTGACTGAGAAAAGATAAGCCAGCTAGATAGCTGAGGCAGAATGCAACTTGGGGGAATCTCTACTTTACACTGCCTAATTCCAGCCCTAGAGTGACTAAGAGGAAATCAATTGAACTCACTTTTAAAAAGCATCTATTGATCACCTATGTGGAAGGATCAATGCTGGAGCTATTGGGGACTCAGGGGTGAAAAGTACATTGTTTCTGACTTCAAGATTTCATAAGCTGTTTAAAGTGACTAACACATCTAAATAACTTTGATATAACTCTGTGATGACTGCTAAAGTGTGGTTACCAACATCCTTTATGGGAGAGAGATTTTTCTTCCTCTGTGAATCTGAAAAGGACTCTTAGAAGATATAAGATTTGAGTGGACAATGAAGAAAATGGGAAATTTAATAAATAAATAAGAGATGGAGAAGATTAGCAAGGAAGTAAAAAACATCCCATTCCATATAGAAGCCAAAACTTAAACTGAGGCCCAAAACAGAAGAGTGAAAGACATTACTTTAGAAATAAGGTGGAGAACACAAAAATAGACTCAAAATGGATGAAAGACCTAAATGTGAGACAGGAATCCATCAAAATCACTGATATGAGGAATTCTTAATCTCAGGAAACAAACTGAGGGTTGCTGGAGTGGTCGGGGGTGGGAGGGATGGGGTGGCTGCGTGATAGACATTGGGGAGGGTATGTGCTATGGTGAGCGCTGTGAACTGTGCAAGACTGTTGAATCACAGATCTGTACCTCTGAAACAAATAATACAATATATGTTAAAAAAAAAAAAGAAGATAGCAGGAGGGGAAGAATGAAGAGGGGAAAATCGGAGGGGGAGACGAACCATGAGAGACGATGGACTCTGAAAAACAAACTGAGGGTTCTAGAGGGGAGGGGGGTGGAGGATGGGTTAGCCTGGTGATGGGTATTAAAGAGGACATGTTCTGCATGGAGCACTGGGTGTTATACACAAACAATGAATCATGGAACACTACATCACAAACTAATGATGTAATGTATGGTGATTAACATAACAATAAAAAATTTTTTTTAAAAGTCCTAGAGGAAAACACAAGCAGCAACCTTTTCAACCTCAGCCACAGCAACTTCTTCCTAGACACATCGCCAAAGGCAAGGGAAGCAAGGACAAAAATGAACTATTGGGATATCATCGAGATAAAAAGCTTTTGCATAGCAAAGGAAACAATCAACAAAACCAAAAAACAACTGATGGAATGGGAGAAGATATTTGCAAATGACATATCAGATAAAGGGCTAGTATCCAAAATCTATAAAGAACTTATCAAACTCAACACCCAAAGAACAAATAATCCAATCAAGAAATGGGCAGAAGACATGAACAGACATTTCTGCAAAGAAGACATCCGAATGGCCAACAAACACATGAAAAAGTGTTCAACATCGCTAGGCATCAGGGAAATCCAAATCAAAACCTCAATGAGATACCACCTCACACCCGTCAGAATGGCTAAAATTAACAAGCCAGGAAACAACAGATGTTGGCAAGGATGCAGAGAAAGGGGAACCCTCCTACACTGTTGGTGGGAATACAAGCTGGTGCAGCCACTCTGGAAAACAGTATGGAGGTTCCTCAAAAAGTTGAAAATAGAGCTACCCTATGACCCAGCAATTGCACTACTGGGTATTTACCCCAAAGATACAAATGTAGTGATCCAAAGGGGCACATGCACCCCAATGTTTATAGCAGCAAAGTCCACAATAGTCAAATTATGGAAAGAGCCAAGATGCCCATCAACAGATGAATGGATAAAGAGGATGTGGTGTATATATATAATGGAATATTTTGTAGCCTCAAAAACAACAACAACAACAACAAAATCTTGCCATTTGCAACAACATGGATAGAACTAGTAGGTATTATGCTACGTGAAATAAGTCAATCAGAGTAAGACAAGTATCATTTGACCTCACTGATATGAGGAATTCTTAATCTCAGGAAACAAACTGAGGGTTGCTGGAGTGGTGGGGCTGGGAGGGATGGGCTGGCTGGGTGATAGACATTGGGGAGGGTATGTGCTATGGTGAGCACTATGAATTGTGTAAGACTGATGAATCACAGACCTGTACCTCTGAAACAAATAATATATTATATGTTAAAAAAAAAAGAAGATAGTAGGAATAGAAAAATGAAGGGGGGGGAATCGGAGGCGGGGACGAACCATGAAAGACGGTGGACTCTGAGAAACAAACTGAGGGTTCTAGAGGGGAGGGGGTGGGGGGATGGGTTAGCCTGGTGACGGGTATTAAAGAGGGCACGTACTGAATGGAGCACTGGGTGTTATATGCAAACAATGAATCATGGAACACTACATCAAAAACGAATGATGTAATGTATGGTGACTAACATAACATAATAAAATAAAATTTAAAAAAAGAAATAAAGTGGAGAAATCTCTTATAGTTTCACTGGGGAGGTGGAGGAGATGCAATGACATAGTTAGAAAGTGGCCTGTTGAAGGCTGGGCTGAATGGTTTGGAATTTATCCTGTAGATGATATGGAGTCACTAAGGTTTTTGATCAAGGCAGTGACATAATCAAAGCTGTTAGTTCTGGTGGAAATGTTTGGATTGACATCGGGAAAAGGGAGAAACTGGAGCATGAACTGGAGATGGATGCTATAAATGGGACGAGGGAGATAGGTCTCAAAAGTGTCATCGATGGTAGAGTTGAGAGGACAAAAGGATTGGCTGCCAGCAGTTGGCCTGTCTAATCCAGTAAACCAGAGTCATATATCTGTCTTGTGAACTATGAGGGCTGACATAGTCTCAGAGATAATCTAGTCTTTGCTTTATTTGACAGAGAACTGAAACTCAAGAAGTCAATTTCCAAATTATGTATTTTAGCAGAACTGTTTAATTCTTCATGTTAGTTCTTCAAATATCCTGGAAAGGTAATTTCTAATTCAGAATATGTTTTTGTTTTATAAAAAGGCCAACTGAAGCATGAACAGTTGAAAATGGGGCTTCCGGGCAGATCCAAGATATCCAAATGGGTTCCTTCTAATATCGTCTCTCAGTGCAGAGAAAGATCAGTTTAGACATTAACATCAACTATCTTCCTTATTAATTTTCCTTTTGCATCTTGGTGTCGACTGTTTGGTGTTTGTGTTCTTTTTTATCCTAGGAAATATTATGGTACAAAAACTGGGCCAACCTGTAGTTGTGGCTCATTTAATTCCACACATCAGTCTCAGTGGAATCCAGTCAAGAATTTCTGATTGAAAACCAGAGACAGGACTTAGAGATGGTGTGTCCAGCATACTGAGGCAATTAGGCTAGACTATGATTAAGGATTCTTTGTTCCATTACTGCTGTGATCCCTGGTTAAACCATCACTGTATTTCCTTCCATCTCCTTAACCATGGGCCCAGCTTTCATGTCTTCACCCTGCTAAGGAAAGCGGGGATTGGCCCAAGTGGGAGCATGGTAGTTCACCCAGTTCTGAGCTGTCTGGGAGGAGGACTTTACTATGTAGTTTCGGTTCTGCAACCTCTGCTCTTCAGCCCATCTCAGACAGATGTAGGGAAAGAGGAAGATGCAACTTTAGCAGCTTCTGTTTACTGCAGGCCATGGACACTGGAACATTTCAACTCTTGGCAAAAAGCAGAAATAAGGACATCTTGAAAAAACAAAACAGCTCTTATCTGTGTTTTCAGCTTAAGAGGAACACAAAATTTAGAGGCAAAGAGAACTAGTAAGAATAGAAATTCATGAGACTTCAAGCTTTGTTGCATGGTCTTGAGAACCTGGTAGAGCTTAGAACCACAGAGCAGCCCAGACATGCCCTTTAAACTTGTAAGATACCAGTAAAAATTGTTATAGCTTAGATTTGCTGAGCAGTCATTATCTACCAGCCACTAGGCCAAGTTTTTCTTTTTTTTCTCTTTTTGCATGTTTTAGCTTTTAAGTTTGTTTAATTGAAGTATAATTAACACAATTATAAGATATTTGAAGTGTACAACATAATAATTTCATACACATCTATCTTGTGAAAGGGTTCCCTGCATCCACCACCTTACACATGTACCTTCTTAAATTTTTTTTTTTTTTTTTGGTGAGAACATTTAAGTTGCACTCTGTTAATCAACTTCAATGATACAATAAAATTATCAATTATAGTCACCATGTTATATATTAGATCTTCTAAGTGTTTCTTAATCCTCACAGCAGCTCTTTTAGGTAGGTTCTATTAATACCCTTATTTTTCAGATAAGAAAACTGAGGATCAGAGATGTTAAGTAAATGGCCTGATGTTGCAAATGGCAGAGATGGGCTTTGAAATCAGGAAGGCAGGCTTCAGAGCCTAAGTTCTAGCATGGCACTACATTGCATCATCTAGATGCAGTACATCACCCATCAAGAAAATAAATGCTTGATGAAATGTTTTGGTCATTTAACAAAGTCTGCCTTAGGCATAGCATGACAAGGCATGAGTTTGAGGTTTGCCTAGTATAGTCGATCTTCATTATTGATGGTTCTATATTTCTAAATTCATCTATTTGCTAAAATTTATTTGTAACTTCAAAATCAACACTCATGGTTCTTTCATGGTCATTCATAGACCTGTTCAAAGCTGAAAGACATTTGAGTCATTCAACACACACATTCCCCAAGATCACACATTCCTTGAGATCAGACAAAATGATGTCCTGCCTTTTTGTTTTAGCTCTCATACTATAAGTAAGTGTCTTTTTTGCTGTATATTTAGTGCCATATTTTTGTATTTTGTGCTTTTTGCTGGCAATTTCACTGTTTAAAATGGTCCCCAAGCATAGTGCTGCAGTACTGACAGTGTTCCTGAGCACAAGACTGTGATGTGCTTTCCAGAGAACATACTTGTGTTGGATATTAGGTATAACAGGTATTAGGTAAGGCATCTTTAACAGAAACACACATAAAACAAGATTATGTATTGACTGCTTGATAAAAATGTTGTGGCCAGAGGCTCATAGGAACCTAACCCTGTATTTCCCCTAAGAGAAATGGGTTAGTATTCCATAATTCATTGTTTGCAGAGACTTTATAGAACACAACTTTGGTGAATAACAAGAATCAACTGTGTGGGTCATCCCTGCACTAGACAATAACTCTAATAATTGATGCATTTAATTGCTATGTACTATGTGTCAGGCATCGTGGTAGGTGTCAGAGATACAGTCAGGAAAAAGAGACATAGACACAGTCCCTTCTCTCAAGGACTTTATAGTTCCTGGGGAATATGGATACTAATCTACTCATTACAGAAGCAATGGGTATGATGTAAAGGGAAATACAGCATGCTGTGGGAGCACATAACAGAAGAAAACTGGTCTCCAGATAAGTACTATTATCCTGCCATGCATGGGGGACTTGGAGGCACAGAATGGCTAGATAACCTGTCCCAAGCTCCCTCCTACCCACTTTGCATAACTGCCTCTAGGGGTGGAAGATGTTGGGGGATTGGAGGACAGAAATGATGAGTCATCTTACTGTTAACAAAATCTTGATTTTATGGAGGTTCACATTAAGTACATGGCAGAGAAATGCAAAGTTTCAGAAGGCATTGCAAATGAAGAGAGAAATGGAGAACTTGCAATGCTTCAATTTTAAGAGCTGTCAGTGAGATGCAAGTCAGTTTTCTAAGAAGTTCACTATTCACAACTTTTTGGATAAATCTGCCACAAAGAGCAAGGTAGTTTTGTGCAAATCCATTCCAATCTCTAAAATAGGAAAGTTTTCATAGAGAAATATTCTCCCTTCTTTCTTTTTCCCCCTCTATCCAGCTCTATTGCTTTTTTCTGGGAATCCTGTTTTCTCACCTGAGCTGTATTCCATTTTATGATTAAGTTCAATATTGATATTCTCTAGTTACTGAGGGTAGGAAGATAGAGGAAAGAAAAGCATGTAGTGAATGGTTTCTTTCTAGAGACTTAATTTGTTTCTGGTAATGGGCAGCAACTCTGCAGGGATCTTGGTGATGCATACACTAGAAATGGAAATATCTATAGGGAAACACTTGTTTTCCTTGCTTCTGTGAACACAGCAGCACCTCTCTGGCCTTGGGCTTAAAGGAAGTGGCACTTCCCAGTGACAAGGTACAGACGCTAGAGGAAGAGGAAATAAAAAGTTCTGCAGGGAGAGAGCCTGTGGTGGGGCATAGGGAGAGGGCACCTATTGAGTTGCAGAGACTTTATAGAACATTTTGAGTAGAGACCTTAATGAGCAGTCTGATAATGTAGTCCTATTTCCAAACCAAGAAGGACCACTTCAGGGTCCTTCAGGAGGGCACAGATTCAATTCACCTCTTCTAGTGGCTCATGTCCCTGTTCTGTTTTTTGTGTTTGGAAATCTTTGTTGTTTCAATTGTGGTCCTAGAGACCCATCCATTTGTACATACTATGCTGTCCCACTTCAGAGCACCACAGTCCCTCACGTGGGTGGGAATGATTACCCATAGATGTTCTGATGGGAAACAGACTCTTGGAAGAGAAAGTTATTTTTCCAGGGCTCTCTAGCCAGTTAGTAACACAGCTGTGACTTAAAGCCTTTAACCATCAGAGGCCATAGAGCCATCAGGAAACACAGATAAGGAAAAGTCCCTCTCTGAACACCTACTTCCTAACTTACCATGTGCTGAGGGCTCAGTCACCTTTCTCTTAAAATCAGGTGCCGTTAAAATCTTTAAAAAGAAAAAAGAAAGAAAGAAAGAAAGGGGCACCTGGGTGGTTCAGTCGTTAAGAGTCTGCCTGTGCTCAAGCCCCGCATCGGGCTCCCTGCTCAGTGGGAAGCCTGCTTCTCCCTCTCTCACTCCCCCTGCTTATGTTCCCTCTCTTGCTGTGTCTCTCTCCGTCAAATAAATAAAATCTTAAAAAAAAAAAAAATCAGGTGCCGTATAGGATGTCTGAAAATCCTATACTCTACTGATGTCATTGCCGACATGGGTGGTTCAATCTACAGGAAGGACAAATGAAACAAAAATGATGTCTGGAATTCAAATGCAGGACTGAACCATTAGATTAAAAAATTCCTATGCCTTGAACAGAGATTCTATATGAAAATATAGCCGAACTTAACTTTCTGGTTTAAAATAGGACACTGGCAAAATCAGATCTCCACATATGTGGGAAGCTTTTCACAAATGACTATTACTGTTTAAATTAGAAGATGTGGATCCAGCATAGGATTGGTTGTCAGATAAAATGCAGAATGCCCAATTAAATTTGAATTTCAGATAAACAACAAGTTATTTTTTTGGTATAAGAATGTGCCAAATATTAAATGCACCAAAAATTTAGTGGGACATACTTATGATAAAAAATTATTCGTTGTTTATCTGAGATTCAAATTTAATTTAACTTTAATTTAGTGTCCTGTATTTTTATTTGCTAAATCTGACAACTCTAATCTAGTGACTTAAAACCAACAGCTGATCCTGGACATCAGAAGAGCAAATAGTATCATAAATATGATGCCTTCCAAAAACATTTGCTCAATAAATAATTATACAGACTGAATGAAGTAGAACATCTTCCTATACAGGAAACATATCTATTTCACAATAACTCTACAAAGGAGTTATTTTTTTTCCTTATTTACCATATGACGAAATGAAGGCTCAGAGGACTTACTGAATTTTTCAGGGTCACACAGTTCATAGGAGGCACTGATGACATGGTTACCAAAGGTCTTTCTGTCATAAAAACCCATGATTTTCAATACAAAAATCCAGAAACTTTGAGATATCTCATAATTTAAAGGAAAAAGCTTTTAAGATGATCAAATCAATTTTGCAATATTGGAAACAAAGCTCATTAGGCGAACTGGAAGTTCACACCAGAAATTCAGGCTAAACCATCGATTTGAGTAGCCGGGGCAGAGCTTCAAGAGTGCTGCAGGTGTTTCTCTGCCTGTACTTGAAACCTATAGGCAATGCACCCAGGTAGAGTGCTGACCAAACTCTAGCTGGAAGACAATGGAAATTTAATTGAGGGAATGTCTTCATTCTCCAAAAGAAAATTTGGATAAAATATGCCAACGAAAGTTATACTGCTATAAGAAGGGAAAATCCACAGGTAGCAGAAATAGAGAGAACCTCAAAGTCAAGAAAGGGAGTGATTGCCTGAAGCTGCAACTGGTTTTGGAGACAAGTTTCAGGGGATGGGGAGTGGTCTTTTTATGTTTGCAGAGGATGAGTTATGAGATCTGAAGCCATTTGAAATGAGCAGTTGTAATGCCATCTCTCCTATTTATTGCTAAGATTTTTGAAAGCATATACTGTCCGTAGAAAAGGGACTGATTAGGAAAACTACACTAACGCAAGGAACTGACAAGGAAGTAACACCCCACTGGGGCCCTGGATGGAAAAAATGTCCACCATAAGAATTCAGAATCTCAAAATTACATAAGGAATGGGTGAAGAGTCTAAATTTACTCTACCCATGTGGTGCAAGAACCCCAGATTTAGAAGTTAGCACAAAACTCATCCAACTCTGGCAAAAGCCCTGAGGTCCTGGCAGAAACAAATGGGAAAGTGCTTTGTAAGTGCCCTGCCACAAATCAGCACAACAGACTCCCCAACGAAACCACCTCCAGGGACGAGGAATTCAGGGATAAAATTATCGTAAACACAAGCAAGACTTAGCAAAAACATGCACAGAAAAACAGTCACTTAGGAAAAAGAGAATGAGAACACAAATGCATTTAGAATGTTCATTTTAGAACATTAAACAAAGGAATATAAATCAGAAGGCAGAAAAATAGTAGAAGAAAAGTCAAAACAAATACAATTTTTAGGATTAAAAATTTTAGTCATTAGATTAAAATATCAAAACATGGGTTAAACAGTAAAGAACATGCAGCTGAAGACAGAATTATCTAATGGAAGATAGATCTGAATAACTCATCCAGAATGCAGGAAAGAGTGATAGACATGGGGTCTATGATAAAGAGATTAAAGATGTGGATGTTACAACGAGATAATTTAATATATATCAGCTAGAAAGTAATGGAGATGAGATAATATTCACAAAGATACTGGCTTGGAGTTTTTCTGAGCTGAAGAAAGACGTGAGTCCTCATATTAGAATTGCCCAAATAATCACAAGGAAGATGAATTTCATAGTAAAACTGAAGAATAACAAAGACAAGGAAAAACAAATTTTTTAAGACACTGGAAAGAAAAGACAGATTACCCACAAGGAAAACAAATGGCTCGTCTACTGCCGTTAACAATAGAAGCCAGAGTAAAATGGAATAAAAGCCTCAAAATATTAAACTAAGTTACCATTGAAAGATATGCCAAAATAAAATTATTTGCATACAGAAGGAGACTGAGTTTACTAATCACATTCACTGAAAAAACTACAAAGGTGAACTTCAGAAAAAGGAAAATTATTCCAGAAGGAAGGGGAGAGACACAAAAAGCAATAGAAAGTAAAGAAATTGGTAAGCAGGCTGGTAAATCAAAATAATTGTTGATGGTATTAACAGCAACAACAAAAAGATTATTTGGGGAAGTTTAAAAACAAGATGGAACTGATGTAGAATGCCATGAAAATGGAAGCGGTATGGGGTTAAAGCATCCTAAGTTCCTTCTATTGGTCAATGAGAAATATTGATTAAAATTGGACTTTATTAGGTATCCATGTTAAAGAATAGAAATCAAATACCTACATATTCAAAAAGATAGACTAAAAAAGGTGGGGAAAAAAAGAAAATTTGGTAGTATGCAGCACAAGAGAAAATAAATAGACAACATGGAAAATAGGAAACATACAAAAAAGATAGAAATAATTAGTCTGGTTATATCAGTAATCTCAAATAGCAAGGGATTTAACTCACTGATGAAAGGCAAAGAAGTTCTTGGGGCGCCTGAGTGGTTCAGTCCTTAAGTGTCTGCCTTCGGCTCAGGTCATGATCTCGGGCTGGGTCTCCCTGTTCAGAAGCTTGCTTCTCCCTCTCCCACTCCCCCTGTTTGTGTTCCCTCTCTTGCTGTGTCTTTCTCTGTCAAAAAAATAAATAAAATCTTAAAAAAAAAGGCAAAGAAGTTCAAATTGAATTATAAGGATCCATTATTCATGTAACAAAGAGATAAGAATAGAGAAAATTTTGAAACAAAAGATGTGCCAGGAAAACAGGAAGCTGTATTGCAATATTAATATTGGACAAATTTAGATTTTAAGACACAACAATTAACAGTTATAAAAGGGGTTATTTTCTTAATGATTGAAAGAATAGTTCATCAGGAAAATATAATAATCCTTACATATTATCAAGAGAAACTGACAAAAGATCAAGCAAATAATAATTGATGAAAAGAAAAATATTTTAATGTTAGTATTAACACTTGACCCATCAAATAGAGAATTTGACACATACTCTTCATCTTATAAGAACTTTTCCAGAGAAAAGGAAGAGAAAACTTCCCAAGCCAATTCATGAAACTGTCCTCACTTTGATGGCAAAACAAGACAAGAACAGTTTCAGAAAGGATGTTTGAGGGCAAACTCACATTTACGAACATAAACACAAATTTCATAAAATATAAGGAAACTGAACCTAGCTATTTATTATTTTTTTAAGTCCATAATGATCAAGGAGGGTTTATTCCAGAAATTCAGGGATATATAAACATAAAGAAATTTATACTATACTGTAACTTGTCATATTAACAGTTTCAAGGAGAAAAATCAGACAAGCAACTCAATAGACGTAAAGAAGACATTTGATAAAAATCCAACCACCCTGTGGTTAAACACAACACTTAGCAAACTATAAAAGAAATAGAAGTTCCTTAACTTGATTAAGAGAATCTAACAAATGCATACAGTGGACATCACACTTGCAACTTTAGAATCTTTCCTTTAAAGTTGTAGAGACAACAAACATGTCAGCTAATGTTGTTTCTCTCCATCACTCTCCTGGAGGTCTGAGGCAATACAAAGAGGAAAGAAAGTGAAAACAGGAAGAATAAGGATCAATTTAGGAGAAACAAAATTTTCTATACCTGGACATGCTATTAGAACAACTATTTGAGAGACTATTGAAAGTATCCTATAACTTTGTTAAGTTATAAGAGCAACAATCAGAAACCTACTTGAAGGTGGGGAGAAAAGAGCAGTTTTCAAGCTGTGGGTCTCCTTATGCAGACACGTAGTGGTCTAAACACACCTCAATTCCCACCATTCCTGCTCTGGACCTAGGTTTAGTTTGGTTACTCTATGCAGTCTGTCATTTTCTGTGATAGTTTCTCTCTCTGGTGCTATGCCCTGCATTGACCACTGAATTGCATGTTTCCCCAGCACATTTCTCCCTGTTCTTTTACTTACAGATGTATAGTATAATTGTGGCAGGACCGTTAGAGAATTTGGGGCCACCACCAAAGAGAGAGCAGAATTTCATGGTCCCGCTAATCCTTACTTTCAGTCAACACACTGAAGGATTTTAGGTCCCTGTATTCTTCAGTGAAAAGAATATTACCAAACTTAATAGGAGGCTCAATATTTTTACGATTCCCTTTCAGGGACTAACAACAGAGACACTGACAACACATTTTACCCTGCTGTGAAACTGCAGGCAGAGGACCCAGAGAGTGAAATTTATTTGTTCTGAGGGCTACACTGATGAATGACTGTCACAGCTGGAATGATATGCAGGGGGAGAAGACATCACTGTCCCAGGAGGGATAAGTAAATAGATATTAAGTAATATTAGATCCAATCACCACAGAATGAGGGAGCTCATGGAGTGGGAATACTTTTTTCCTCCTCTTGAGAGTTATTTTATCTTTTTTCTCCTAGATTTTCTTATCTTCTTGGTGGCCTTGGGAATATGTGCTTCTACAAAGTAGCCTCTACAAAGTAAGCAAATAAATACCAGACATTTACAAAATGTTTTAGAGTTTCTAAAGCAATTTCACATATATTATCTCATTAGATGCTCACAAGGTCCCTGACAGGGAGGGGTGGTGTCACTCTTGTTTGGTGAGGATACTGACTTTCGGAAAGGTTAAGTGATTATTCTCAAAGTCATACAGCTCATTCAAGCCAGTAGGCTATCCGATTCTAAATGTAGTGTTCTTCAGCCATGCATTGGAACTCAGTGAATGATACAACGAGCAGCAGTAAACAAGACATCAGAAGCCATATGTTCGAGGTAATAGCTTTCCTGGGAGCCCAGATCTCTGCAAGGACAGAGGGACAGAAAAGTATCTCTGGGGACCTTTCCATGGATTTCACCCACTGCAAAGGGCTCTTGTTGGGTCCTTGGATTTTAGTCTTGACTTGTCTACTGTGTTTGAAATCTTGGGCGATTTTTTTAAATCTCTCTGGTCTTAGTTTCTCTCTTTATTAAATACAGTTAGTAGCAATTACCCTAATAACATCACAATTATTGTGATAATAGGTAAATAATAAACAACATCTAAGAGACCTTAAAGTGCAATGTACAAATGAGAAAAGTATTATCCTTGACAAATAATGTAATAAACAGCACAGCAAGCTTTGGTCTCAGTAAACGTTTGACATATATTCATGGTTTCCCAGGTAAATACTGAAGCAGCTGAGAGGTATTACATGCACATACTTTCTTAATTTAAAAAACACCACTGACATATCAATATAGAAATCATCCATATTTCTGATATTGAAAACTGATCAAGAGTAAGACTTTAAAGTCTCCTGGGTTCCATCTTCCCCTTTGCCTGTCGGTCTGGCCCTCAGAGTTCATCACTGTTGACTGCTTCCTGTTCCCTTCCCTTTGGTTCCTTGATTTTCATGAATTGTGCTACCCTGAGAAATAATACCACTATGCAAATGATGACCATGCCTTAGCATCACCCAGGGTTTTATGGTTTCTGAAACACTTGCTTGAATATTGTCTCCTTTGAGCCTCCTGAGAGCCCTTGAGAAGTGCTTATTATGGCCTTTGTGTTGTAATTCAGACAGGCAAGCATGATGATCATTTATGGAGTGTGCACAATAAGCCAGATGCTGGGCAGGCCATGGGAAATCAAAGCCACGAGCCCTGCAGGAATCATAGTTTATTGAGGGAGATAAAAATGATATATATTGACATCTCTACGATAAAAATCCATACAAAACACAGGAAGACCACAGAAGAAAGAGTGAACTAATTCTGTCTGGGCCTGGTAAAAAAGAAAACTAAGGAATATTTTATGTGGGAGATTCTAATAAAGCACAATTTTGAATGATATTAAAATCCAGAGAAGTAGAGAGAACTGAAGGTCAGACCACTAGAAAAGACTCAAATTCAGATATTGTGGTTCCAAGTCCAAGGTTCCTTTTCCCATACTCTACTGTGCAATTTATGGGTTTGTCCATCCAAAGCAAGCATATGTAATGTTTAACCTGAGTTAAAGGAATTTCCTAGCTTCAAAGACCTTCAGTACAACCAATGGAGAAATGTGATTGCCCGAACGAATTCTAAAGTTCATAGGGTTACCAGTTACTGTAAGAATAACCTTGATTTATTAGGATGTGTATGGTGCAAAACAGAGAAGTAAAATTTGCTTTTGCAATATTTCCCCTCAAACCATTCAGGATTCCTGCATCCTCTTGCTGTCTCTGGCTTCTCAGAGGCCACACTGTGGTAACACACCCAGGACTACCTGGGCCATACCAAAGTATCCATTAGCAATGATGAGCTAGTGTCTCATAATGATACTTACTTTCCAGGCTGCAATGGAATCTAGTGCATGCTAGCATGATGTGATCAGTAGCTAATAATTGTTTGAGGCGATTTAATGCCGCTAATGGGTAGTTCACTGAAGTATGGGATTTGTAGAAACTGCAATTCCTTAACTCAAAAACAGAACTTTCTGAAGGTACAATGTGAGGTATCATGCTGCCTGAGGGAGGAAGTATATGTAGTTGGCAAGAGGGTGTTGAAACTACCAACTCTGTGTGTATGTAATTTTCATTCTCCCAATAGCAGAAGGAGCTCTGACTGTGCTTAGCTTACTTGTGTATTTCCTTTGCTGGGGCACTGGCTATTTTGGAGGGGAAGGAGGAGAGAATGCTTTGTTTTTCTGAGACAAGGACAACACATGGTGTGTTCAGCCCAGAGGGGCTTGTTCCCTTGGCCCTGTGTCTTATCACTGCTCTGGCAGGAAGGAAAAATCTTGCTGGGGTTGAGGGCTTTGGCAGAACCACCTCCGGTTTCGTTTGGGCGACCCCAGTGGCAGGGACAGGTAGCAGGGGGGAGCACAGGCTGCCAGAGCAAGGGTAGCTTAAATAAGTCAGAAGTTAAGAGAAAAGAAGCCATCCCTAAACATGTCCTGTTTGTTTCTACCAGCAAGCATGATTATTTGGATACAAGAGCTCAAAGGCCCTTCCAAGGGGAGCCTTCAGTGACTATGACTCATATGAAGAGAAGGGGCAAAGTGAGTGGCAGTGTGGAGTTTTTGCTAAGTGAGCCAGAAGTTTGGTCAATCTTTGCCTGTCCCCATGACACCCTTTTATTTCCAGGCTTTCCCATCTCCACGGTAACCTGCATGGGCAGGCACTGGGCCTGCTGTGTTTACTGCTCTAATACAGCACTTAGCACAGTGCCTGACACAAAATAGAAAATCCATAAATATTGTTGAGTGATGATCTACTTGAGGTGAAGTCCCATTAAACCACTTTCTTCTTTACATTCTAAAAATCATTCAGGCTTACACTTAGGTTAACAAATAAAACTTGTGCATAGGAAAAAAGGCTGGAAGGAAAAATCAAAATATTGATAATAACTATCTGGGAGATGTAAATATGTTTATTTCTCTTTGTTCTGTTTTTTCTAACTTTCCATAATAAAAAATGCTAATTTTTATAATGAAAAAACCCCTAGCAAACTTTAAAAATGTAAATAAAATCCTTTTGTTGGAATCCATTTATTTTTCTGAAGCAATAACATCGATCTACTGATTTCCTCCAGTGCTTGGGTGGGATGCAGCTGTGGATGGGCTTATGTGCACATGTACATATGGATATGTATACAGTTATATATGTACATATATGTATATATATGTGCACTGTTCCAGCAGAGAATATAACTCATTCTTCCAAACTGACAAAATAAGAAAGACAGGGGATGTACTTGGTAAGTTCTTCCAGAACAATATTACTACATAATTCCTCTAGGAACACCTGCAGACGTGACCTTCAGATGATTAATTCTACAGATTCATCTCTTGCTGGCCCATCCCCCATCACCTTCCCTCTCATCCCCCACTCCTGCCATACTGGATTGCTTGGCACTCCCTGATGAGGCTAAGTCTTCCTTGTCTCTGCGACTTTGTACCTGTCCACCTGGAAAATAGCCCTCATTCAAGATGCAGCTCACATGAGTATCATATACCACCTGAAACCCTTTCTGACTCCTATCCCAACCCCAACCCCTACGTGTAAGAACAACTGATGTCCCCTCTTCTGGGCCATGCTTATACCCCAGCTCAGGCCTGCAGCCCTTAACTGTGCTGACCTATACACAATTGTGTCTCCACTAGAGTATGGCTCCCAGAGAACGTGCACCAGGCCTGATGGCCAGCACACAGCCCAGTCCTTGTCACATGGAAGGCTCTCAAGAGGTGTTTAGTGAATGAAGGAACAAACCTAACTGCAACTTCTCAGTCCTAGTGACAAGGAATGACACGAGTGAGAGGAGACAGCCATGTGGGAATGTGGGTTTAAAATAATATACAGAAGGCAGAGGAAAATGAGGATTCGTTGTGTCCAACTTTTGGAGATACAAGAAGACTTGCCACTTGTTTTGGATCTCCCAATGCTTTAGTTTGTTGTTTTTGTCGAGGAATATCATCTAAGATTATGCTGCTTATATCTGGTATACCACAAGTTCTATGGTTTGGTGATAAGAATGCAGAAACTAGTTTTTATGCTGCCATGGCAATCACCGTGAAAAGAAAAAAAAGAGCAACTTTTCTCCTTGAGTCCATTAAAAAAAAAACAAAACACCTTTGAGCTGCTGTCTAATTAGATGTAAAAGTTCATGCCAAATACTTCAATATAATGATGATAATGATAAGAGTAAATTCATCAATTGCCAGACACTGTGTGTGAATGCAGGCATGGCTCTTACCATGGGGACTAGGAGCAGTGGGTCTTTCCCGCTACGGTATTGCTGTAGTGGAGTTGATCCTTCCGTCCCACAATCCTCCCATAGGGCATCATGCTCTGACCCCAGCCAGAGAAGGGAAAGCCATTTTACCACTACCGGAACCAGTGGAAGAGGGAAGGCTCTTCCCCTTTCCTAAGGTCTCTCTAATTGGTGAGAGAAGCACCAACCATGGGGCTTCAGATAATAAGGTAAAACAGGGCTTCCAACACCTAGCCGGAGAGAGAAAAGAGGCTTTCATGTGCTGAAGATAGGGGGAGGGACAGTGAGACAAGAGATTTGAGAAATAGGAATTGCAAGAAGGAGAGCTCAAGATGAGAAATGTGTAAAGGAAATGAAATAGAAGAAGATGGAAAGAGACAAATGTGCAGATGGAGACCAGGGAAGATATGGAAGAGAGAGCTGGAACCAGAGAAAGCGTGGTGAATGGAGAAAGGAGAAGGGGGCAGTTACTGTGCTGTGTCTAGGTCATGTGCTCTTCTTGGGGAACATGGGACCTGTCACTGTTTAGACACTTAAACCCAGTTCAAGTGTCTTTCTTCTTCGGACCCAGGTATTTGGTCTATTGTTGCCACCACTCATTGTCTTTCTTCTTGAGGCTCTGATCCATCCAGGAGTGTCCACGGTTTAGCATGAAGATTGTTCAATCACGCCCCATCCCATAGCTTTTTAGTGCCATTCAATTCAGGGAAATGAAGGAAAATCATTCATTCATTTGTTTATTTAGTTGTCAAATGACAGCTTATCAAAATTTGAAGAAAATTCCTCTGTGGGCACACTAGGGCGTAATATGGCTCCTGACTCTCCAACCCCACTTTCTACCCTCATCTCTCTGCTCGGTCCACACTGGGTGTCTGGCTGTTTGTCGAATACACCAAGCAAGCCCCTCCTGCATGTTTTGTTCTTTCAACACTAATAATAGGTATTCTTCCATCTTAGAATGTTCTTTAGGCAGGTAATTACATGACTGTCCTTCAATTTATTCAGGTATCTGTTCAAATATTACCTTCTCCTAAAAGCCTTCCCTAACAAAGCTGCTGAAAATAGCCTTCCTTATCAATCTTCATGGCCATACTCTGATTTTTCCTTTCATATCACCTATTACTACCTAGTTCCATTCATTCACTCATTAATTAATTAACCAATTAATTAATTCATATTTTTGTCTTTGTCACTAGAATATAATGTGTTGGGAGACACTTAAACATGAGTCTCTCATGTTTCTGCAGGTCCAGATTATCTTTTCCTAGTACATTTGGAAGACAGAGATAGTGTCTTCCTCTAAAGCAAAAATCAAGAAAGTTTACTGCACATCAGAAAACATACAGGTCCCCTAAGCTCAAGGCACCTGAGTGCAATCCACTGTATGTCTAACTGTGTAACATGTGTAACTGTCACTTGGTACCTTAAATCTCAATACCCATAGGGTGATAGCAGTGCAAGAAAATGCCTATTCTCTTGTATCCATGAAAATGTGGCAGGCTTACTTTTGGCTTGCAAGTAGGGTAATATGCTTTCCTTAACTAAGCCCTTTACAAGAGTTAACACTCAGCTATTTGTTTATATCTTGGTACAGCCCTTCCTGCACACACACACACACACACACACGCACACGCACACGCACACACACACACACACACACACACACACACACACACCGCTACCTGTGCTGGATCTCCATTTCTCTGTTAGGCACATCAGTGTCAAACAATGGATGGAAATCTGCCCTCAGGGAAGCATCCCAAGACCTAACTATGACCCCCTTCTGTGTCATAGCTTAGGGAACTTCCCAACCTGTGGGCCCAGTCTCAAGTCTCCCACTTCCCCAGTTTTGCACATAGAATGTCCATTTAGGTAATCCCCCAAGTTTTGCCCAAGGCTTGCAGAGATTTGATTTGATTTGTAAGGGTTATTTATAGAGTTTTCATTGTTCATAAGCAAGGCCAAGAATTTACAAGTTTGTTTTTGGTGTCTCTCTGATCCTCAGCTGTCTTGAGAACATTTGATTCACAGGGCAGTGTCATAGCTAATGATAGAGGGTCAGTTTGTGAGTCTGGATTGCTATTTTGCCTGAATTAACCTATGTTTTTAAAGAGATATAAGTGTTCACATTAGTAATAGAGGCGCATGCAACAAACATTATCCCCAAAGGGCTCATTAACTAAATTTTAATAGATGAAATTATATTTTCTCATTCAATTATATTATAATTTTAGAGATAGTAGTATTTATCTATGAATATTGCTTAATGGCCTACAGTTGGGAGTGATTACTACCTCTATTTTCATTCTCCAAATGTTTATTGAACATCTATTATATGTCCAAAGGATTGTCTCAGGTAAATAAGCATATTCTAAGCAAGTTAGAACATAGTACAGGGACGCCTGGGTGGCTCAGTTGGTTAAGCGGCTGCCTTCGGCCTGGGTCATGATCCCAGGGTCCTGGAATTGAGTCCCACATCGGGCTCCTTGCTCAGCAGGGAGCCTGCTTCTCCCTCTCTCTCCCTCTGCTTGTGCTCTCTCTGTCAAATAAATAAAATCTTTAAAAAAAAAAGAACATAGTACATGCTTTAAGTATAAACAAACTGTTACATATTAGTATAAACAAAATGCTGTGAAGGTTTCAGAAAATTGGGTGATCAGGAGTCTGTTCAGTTCTTACAGTATTGAGCACAGGGCCTGATTTAGAGTAGCCCTCCACAAATGCTTGTTTAACTGAATATAGGAAAGATAATATTTCATTGGGAAAATCAATGGTTTTATGGAAGAAATGTTATTTCATATAGATCTTGAGAAACAAGTAGGCTAATGCAAAATTTCTGGGGAAGAGTCCATCATTTTAGTAAATGCATATGAAAGTGAACAGATGAATGGGGCACCTGGGTGGCTCAGTTGGTTAAGCATCTGCCTTCTGCTCAGGTCATGATCCCAGGATCCTGGGATTGGGTATCTGCTTCTCCCTCTGCCCCTCCCTCTGCTCATGCTTGCACTCACTCTTTCTCTCTCTCTCTGAAATAAATAAATAATATCTCTTAAAAAAAGTGAACAGATGAAGTTCTCTGCTTTTGGTCTCTTTAAAGTAATTTTTCATGACTTTGTTCTCTCTTTCTCTACTTTTTACTAAATAGTATGAGTAATAATATTAATGATTTTAACCAGTAGTAATTATTACTAGTTAGTGACATTTCTTATCATAACATGTTACTCATTATAGTCTTTTCTTTTCCAAAGAAATAATTTTCATGATGACTAATGTCTTTTTTACATTTTCAAAGTAAGTTGAAAATCAAGTCCACTCTAGGCAAAACTGTGAAGCAAGGAGTTTGTCATTAGCTTTTCTTGCCCAGGCAAAATGTATATTCTGGAACACAATATATGCATTAGTATCAACAGTTCTTGGGTCTCAATTCTTAAAGAACCCACTGTCTGCTGATCCATAGCTAATTTGCTTGATAAACAAATGACCAAAAATTTATACTGTAATGAGTTGTTTGTCTCTGGTGTTACATATTTAAAGGAGGCAGCACCTGGCCAATTTGAAACTCATGGTCATAAACAATGGTTCAAATAGTGCGAATTCTGTTCACCGTGGCAAGCTGGTAATCAATCAAAATATGTTATACTGCATGAGGCTACATTTACATAGTCTCCTTTGGAATGACCGAATTTTAAAGCTGAAAGGGATCTTGGAAATCATCTAATCTGATACTATCATTTAAAAACAAGGAAACTGAGGCCTAGAGAGGTAAAAACAAAACATAGGTAAGCAAATAAGCAAACAATCACAACTTATCCAAACTCATGAATCAAGCTAGCAGTTGAGCAGCACCAAGTTACATGAGACTAAAATTTAGGTCTTCTGATGTATAGGCCATAGTTCTTAGCAATCTTGAGAATTATCACTTATCTATTGTTCTGAACTAATTTAATCTCTAAGAAATGATGTTAAACTATAGTTAATGGATCTCACTATATGAAGGAAAAAATCCTGATTATTAATTGTGAACCAATTACATATTACGATTTTTTCTCAAGTCACATCAAAAAGAGAGCAATTTCCATTCTACAAAATAGTGGTTTCTAGGTGAAGTGACTGATCTAAGGTCACAGAAAATATCTGTGGTTCAGCTGAGATAATGACTCAGATTTTTGGCCTTCTCCTTGAAGTCTTCATCTTGAGTCCCAGAACTTCTTCAGTGGACATTTATTTCATACAATATTCCCACCTGTGTGCAAATTTTAAGCTAGTAAATTAATCTATACTCAAGTACTTATGAATGTCTCAAGATAATTGTCCTCTGAGACAAAAGAGGGGCAGGGTCTCTACCACCAGAGTTTCCATCTGTCTGAGAAGAGTCTCAGTGTATGTTCTATTCAGGATCCAGGGGGTTAGGTGAACATATGATTTGTAAGTTTCCATAGGTGGTCTTAGGCTTATGATCTTGATATGTACAGCTTGGAGCAAATAATAATATGTATCAGTAAAATAAACAAACCAGATTAAAGCTGTTGACTCACGGCTCTAAATGCTCACAGGTTTTCTGTCTGGCATTTTCACTCTTTTCAAACGACATATTAATGATGCTGACCTTTTTAGTACTTTGATTCTGACAATGGCACAGCAGCAACAAAGCTCCAAGTCTGACAGCCTGATGTGGGCAAGCCAAGGAAGTAATTACTGCTTTAAATAAAAGAACTGTTTGTGTCTCTATAGCAGGCAAATTTTATCCTCCATCCTCCATACCATATCACACCCACCATCTTCCTGTGGGTTGACTTCCCAGAGCTCAGAATAATTGGCTATCCTGTGGGGTGTCCCCACATAACACGCACATTGGTGGCCATTTTGTTTTGTCATTGAGTCTTGGGTTTGGAAGAGTCCACACCAATCATTTCCTCTAACATTCAACTCTAAGTAGTATTAAGTCTGAAACAAGGACCCCCCCCCCAGACTGCTTGGATGTTTCCAGTGATGGAAAACTCAGCCCCTGGTTCAGTCAAGCAAGGATCCCATGAATATGCACTCTCAGGCAGGGCATTCAGGATAACCTTATGCAAGTAGAGCTCAGAATCATAGCTTCAGTCTCCTTTTCTTCAGTTCCTTCTTCTTTCTTCTTCATTCTCTTAATATTCTTCCTCTAAGTTTCAGGGTTTTCTAAGTATCCATTGAGCATCCAAGATGCTGATTTACAATTAAATGAAGGACCATATGAAAATGTGTTTTGCCCACCTAACCAACAGGACATAATTTGGATAAGATGGGAAAGGACACATTAAAGATTATTTTTAGCTTAAAATGTGTAAGAAAACTCAGTTTGCAAAGGGCTCAGTGAATTCTCTGCCTAGCTATTCCTTATTTCCCCATAGCATTGTACTTTTCCTGGAACAATTACATCAGGCTGGAAAATTTAGCTTTTGGTTTGTGACCAGATTCATCTGTCCCTCATGTGTTTTATCAGAGTTAGCTTTTAAACAAGGAGGGGAAATCTCATTTTCTCACACAGAGAGCCAAGATTTTAAACCATTTTCCAAACATCACTGACTTATCCAATGATCACATTCACTTCTTGAGCAGTGTGCTGGACTGTTCTAAATTATCCAGTTTCTTGAATCTATGAATGATACATCCAAGAGGGCAGAGACTTGCTAAACTTCCTGGAGAGTAACTGATAGTTAATTCCTATAGGGCTATTATTAACCTATATATCACCTTTGTGCAACTTGGCAAAAATATTCCATGTAGAGGAGGTGCAATCCAAAGCTGTATAACTTGGTAGGCAGAAAGAGACTTTGTGAGAAGCAAAAAGGCATTCCTTCCTCTGAATAGATTTTGCCCTGTGCCATGCTTTGGCTTTGCATAATAAGCACAGAAGTGGTAATTAAGTTAATACTAGCTGCTGTAACAAATAAGCTAAACATTACCAGTGGCTTAATACAATAAAAGTTTGCCTTTAGTTCACATTAAAATTGCTCATCAACCTCCAACAGGCAGGTAGGAGAAGACAGAGAATGGGGAAAGTCAAGCAGCTTCTTAACCTTTACAGCCTCACTTCTGCTTATATTCTGTTGATATGAACCAGTCACTTGGAGCGACCTAGGTAAAAGGGGAAAGAAAAGCTGGGAAGTGTGGTTCATATCTGGAGAGCCACTTTTCAGATACAAAGATTTCTGTGCCTGATGATTTAATAAAATGCATTTTGAGCAAGTCAAGGTATCATTGTGCAGCACCCTCACATGTACGAAAGCCAAGGAGGTGCTATTGGCCAATATGGGAAGCTCAACTGCAATTGCTTTCCAGACCCCAGTTGCTTTGGGTCATAAGTGCATGTGAACATGGACTTGGATGTCAGTCAGGACTGGATTTTAAAATCTCATAAATTGTTTAGGCACTCATTTTCTGTTTTCTAACCTATAAAATACAAAAGAGAGATAAAAAGAATTTCAGTTAAGTATATGAATTGAATGACCTGTTTGCCTCTGTTCCTTTCTGAAATCTTAGTAAAATGGGTATGAAATGTAAAAACATTATAATCTATGCACGTAGGAGGACAGTGACAGCAGGTTAGAAATGTCAATACAATTTTCGATGATAGATAGTGATTCATGAATAATAAGTGATTTGATATAGCAAAGCAAATAAAGCTTCCCAAAGTAAGATGGGGGTGAGGAAAGCCCACAACAAAGTGATTTTTAACATAGAACCCTATAAAGGCTCAGGATTGGAAGGACCAATTACTTCTATACAATGAGACTGAAAACAGGGTTGCCTGCAAACACCCTGGGAGCCAAGGAGGGATGCAATGCCATACAAAACAGGAGGTTAAAGAAAAGTCTGCAAACTGAATGGTAAGACCCCCTGCTTGGTTTGCAGACTTCAAGAAGTCATGATTATTTTATCTCCTTTCTGTAGAAACTTCTGGGCAAAAGAAAAGGTCTACACGTACTGCTATTGGAAGTGTATTAGTTCTGACTGCTGCTGTAACAAATGACCACAAACTTGTCAATTTAACATAATAAAAATTATTATCTTTCAATTATGGAGCTTAGAAATCCAAAATGGGTCTCGTTGGGCTAAACTAAAGGTGTTGGCCTTCTGGGCACTCAGGGGACAATCTGTTTCCTTGCTTTTTCCTGCTTCTAGAGGTTTGCCACATTCTTTAGCTTATGGCCCTTTTCTTTCATCTTCAAAGATAGCAACATCAGACCAAGTACATTTTTTTTAATTTAAATTCAATTTAATTAACATATGTGCATTATTGGTTTCGGGAGGTAGAATTTAATGATTCATCAGTCGCATACAATACCCAGTGCTCATTACTTCAAGTGCCTTTCTTAGTGTCCATCATGCAGTTGCCCCATTCCCCACTCCCCTCCCCTCCAGCAACCCTCAGTTTGTTTCCGATGATTAAGAGTCTTTTATGGTTTGTCTCCCTCTCTGATTTCATCTTGTTTTATTTTTCCCTCCCTTCCCCTATGATCCTATTTTGTTTCTTTTTTTTATTTAATTTAATTTTATTATGTTATGTTAGTCACAATACAGTATTAAGGAGGGCACATATTGCATGGAGCACTGGGTGTTATATGCAAACAGTGAATCATGGAATACTACATCAAAAACTAATGATGTACTGTATGGTGATCCTGTTTTGTTTCTTAAATTCCACATATGAGTGAGATCATATGATAATTGTAGTTCTCTGATTGACTTATTTTGCTTAAGATAATACCCTCTAGTTCCAACTGTCATTGCAAATGGCAAGATTTAAATTTTTGTGATGGCTGAGTAATATATATATATATATATAATTTTACATATTCTTTATCCATTCATCTCTCAATGGGCGCCTGGGCTTTTTCCATATTTTGGCTATTGTGGACATTGCTGCTATAAACATTGGGGTGCAGGTGCCCCTTCAAATCACTATGTACCTTTGAATAAATACCTAGTAGTGCAATTGCTGGATTGTAGGGTAGCTCTATTTTCAACTTTCTGAGGAACCTCCATACTGTTTTTCAGAGTGGCTGCACCAGTTTGCATTCCCACCAACAGTATAAGAGGGTTCCCCTTTCTCTGCGTCCTCGCCAACATCTGTCGTTTCCTGACTTGTTAATTTTAGCCATTCTGACTGGTGTGAGGTTGTATCTTATTGTGGTTTTGATTTGTATTTCCCTGATGTCCGGTGATGTTGAGCATTTTTTCATGCATCTGTTGGCCATTTGTATGTCTTCTTTGGTCTGCTCATGTCTTCTGCCCACTTCTTGCCTGGATTATTTGTTTTTTTGGGTGTTGAGTTTGGTAAGTTCTTTAAAGATTTTGGATACTAGCCCTTTATCTGATGAGACATTTGCAAATATCTTCTCCCATTCTGTCAGTTGTCTTTTGGTTTTGTCAACTGTTTCCTTTGCTGTCAAAAGCTTTTTATCTTGATGAAGTCCCAATAGTTCATCTTTGCCTTTATTTCCCTTGCCTTTGGAGATGTATCTAGCAAAAAGCTTCTACAACTGAAGAGATTGCTGCCTCTGTTCTCCTCTAGGATTCTGTTGGATTCCTGCCTCACATTTAGGTCTTTCATCCATTTTGAGTCTATTTTTGTGTGTGGTATAAGAAAGTTGTCCAGTTTCATTCTTCTGCATGTGGCTGTCCAATTTTCCCAACACCATTTGTTGAAGAGACTGTCTTTTTTCCAGCGGACATTCTTTCCTGCTCTGTCAAATATTAGTTGACCATAGAGTTGAGGGTCCATTTCTGGGCTCTCTAGTCTGTTCCATCGATCTATTTGTCTGTTTTTGTGCCAGTACCATACAGTCTTAATGAATTCAGCTTTGTAAGAGAGCTTAAAATCCTGAATTGTGATACCATGAGCTTTGGGTTTTGTTTTTTTGTTTTTTTTCAACATTCTTTTGGCTATTTGGGATCTCTTCCAGTTCCATACAAATTTTAGGATTGTTTATTTCAGCTCTGTGAAAAATGCTAATGTATTTTGATAGGGATTACATTGAATGTGTAGATTGCTTCGGGTAGCATAGACATTTTAACAATATTTGTTCTTCCAATCCATGAATATGGAATGTTTTTCCATTTCTTTGTGTCTTCCTCAATTTCGTTCATAAGTGTTCTATAGTTTTCAGAGTATAGATCCTTTACCTCTTTAGTTAGGTTTGTTCTTAGGTATCTTTTGGTTTTTGGTACAATTGTACAAAAGGGATTGATTCATTGATTTCTCTTTCTTCGGCCTCATTGTTAGTGTATAGAAATGCAATTGACTTCTGTGCTTTCATTTTATGTCCTGCAACTTTGCTGAATTCCTGTGTCAATTCTAGGAATTTTGAAGTAGAGTCTTTTAGGTTTTCTACATAGAGTATTGTATCATTTGCAAAGAGTAAAAGTTTAACTTCTTTGCTGACTTGGATGCTTTTTATTTCTTTTCGTTGTCTAATTGCTGAGGTTAGGACTTCCAGTACTGTTGAGCCACAGTGGTGACAGTGGACCTCCCTGTCATGTTCCTGACCTTACGGAAAAGCTTTCAGTTTTTCCCCAAGACCAAGTCCTTTTCATGCTGCCATCTGTCTGATTCTCTCTTCTAATTCCCTCTTCCACTTTTAAGGACTCACTGGGTGCTTGTGATTTCACTGGACCCACCCAGATAATCCAGGATAATTTCCTTATTTTAAGTCAACTGATTAGAACCTTAATTCCACCTACAATTTTAATTCCTCTTTGTACATAACATAGTATATTCACAGGTTTAGGTTTAGGACACTGATCATAGTTACCTTTGGGAGCCATTGGATCGCCATTTGTGTCCCAATCTGATCACCCTGTAAGTGAGCCTTACTAACTCAGTCTGCCCTTGGAGGGAGAGTTCCTACTTGACTTTTTAAAGCCTCACCCTTCTGTGTGAAGTCACAGTCAAGGACCACAAGATATTAGGAGAGTGTTCAGAACATAAAGACACATACATGGACACACACAGACACATAACAACAGATCCACATACCACAACATACCACACCAACACACAACTACACTTATATCCCTCTCACCCTTGTACATGGCCCTACCACCTTTAGGTACATTGGGCCATTCTAGAAGGAGGAAAGCTTGTGGTATATTCTCCCTCTTATCTGCTAGAGTGAGAATAGAAGAAAGGTCAGATCCACTTATTTATCAAAGAACAGGTGAAGCTGTGGGCCCATTGTCTTGGGTCTTGTGGTCCCCGGTCAGGTACATAAAAGGTCTTTAAAAGTCTGTGAAAGGAATTTTCTGGCAATAAGTAAAGAGGTTGGGTCTGGGTTAGAATTGGAGTATCTAGGTCCAGTTGGCTACAGACAAAGCAATGAGGTCAGAAAAATTGTTGGGTTGTTAGGTAATACAAGAGAGCCTGGGGGCATGGCCATGCACACAGTACAGGTTCTACTTATATCTCTACTACTCTTTGCCTTCATTCCCTTCTCTTTTCCTTCCCAGTCCTGTTATTTCTCTCTTCCCCCACTTAACTTTTTCTCTCATGTTTTCTTCTCTCTCTCTCCTCTGTGCTTTGCTTTCTTTTTTTTTTTATGTTATGTTAATCACCATACAGTACATCATTAGTTTTTGATGTGGTGTTCCATGATTCATTGTTTGCGTATAACACCCAGTGCTCCATGCAGAACGTGCCCTCTTTAATACCCATCACCAGGCTAACCCATCCCCCCACCCCCTCCCCTCTAGAACCCTCAGTTTGTTTTTCAGAGTCCATCATCTCTCATGATTCGTCTCCCCCTCCGATTTTCCCCCCCTTCATTCTTCCCCTCCTGCTATCTTCTTCTTCTTCTTCTTTTTTTTAACATATAATGTATTATTTGCTTCAGAGGTACAGATCTGTGATTCAACAGTCTTACACATTTCACAGCGCTCACCATAGCACATACCTTCCCCAATGTCTGTCACCCAGCCACCCCATCCCTCCCACCCCCCACCACTCCAGCAACCCTCAGTTTGTTTCCTGAGAGTAAGAATTCCTCATATCAGTGAGGTCATATGATACATGTCTTTCTCTGATTGACTTATTTCGCTCAGCATAGTACCCTCCAGTTCCATCCACGTCATTGCAAATGGAAAGATTTGCAAAGCAAGATGGTGGAGGAGTAGAGGACTTCGATTTTGTCTGGTCCCAGGAATTCAGCTGGATAGGGATCAAACCATTCTGAACACCTACGAACTCAACAGGAGATTGTGCTTTTCTTTCTATTGTTAAAGTCCCCATACTATGACAATATCCACTCATTTTACACATAAATGTACACTAGAGTCAACATACGTTTTTCCCGGTTGTCCTGACAATTAGTTTGATGGAATATTGCCATTGCTAGAATATTATTTTTCCTGTCTTCCCAAGACAGGAAATGTGTGAAATTTAGGAATATGTGAAACTTAGGAAGGACTTTTAACAAATGTAAAAAAATGCTTTCCTTTCATCAGATGTACTCTGAGAAGGTGTGCTAATGGAAGAGGTGGAAGTTTTGTTGGCTTTAGTCCATAAACCTAATTAAAACATTCCAGATACTCCTCAATTTTGCCCTGGGTTAATGTAATCTCTTGGTTACAGTCATTTTGGTAGTGATGATGGCATTAATGAGTGTTAAATGCTAGTGAAGAGGTTGTGGTTAACTCAGAACATTCTGCTCCTATGTTGATAATTCATATCCCAATGCATGCCAAGAGGAGAGCTTTTATGTTCTAGTTTCCCATGCTAAGCATTTACTAGAACCATCAACAGCATCCCAATAGGCAAAAGAAGAAGATGACAATTTATGATTTCTCTTAAAAATGAAAGGAAGGAAATTAGATGCTTTTCAAATATATAATTAGATTTCAATTTCTACACAATCATGCCCAATTGTTATAAAGGAAAAAAAAAAACTTGCATTAAAACTACTTAAAACACCCTATCATTAAATACTGATGTATCTGATTTGATTCACAGTTCATAATTTTTAAGGTGTGTCAAAATAATATGTATACATAGTCCAATATTTCAAGCAGTGCTATAAGGTTTAAAATAAAAAACAGTGGCTCTCAGCTCTACCTTTTTCCAATTTTGATTTCTACTCCAAATATGTGACCTTTTAATTCTTGATCTCTTTCTAGTTATTTACCTCCATTTTGCTAGAAAAAATACTTGCATTGCTATTTCTTGATTTTTCAATTTTACTTGATTTCCTACAATAGAAAATGAGGACTTAACTCTTTTACTCCCTGTCCCCTCTGCACATTTACACTTCCCCCATTCCCTTATTCTGAATATGTTATTGTCACAAATTTGATTACATCAGTATTCAGGTTATGATTATATTAATAGCTGGACTACATGGAGTCATTACATTATATTACATTACATTATATTTCTCATCCAGATTTTTCTGTCAGTGGAATTAATCATCACTTTTGTAGTTATTTGCTTAGTTTTCAGTGTCCTGTTACTAATTGACTTCCAAACCCTCTATCAGATCTGTAAGATTCCTGTCTTCATAGTGAAGTATATCACAAAATGTGTAAAATTTTTTTTTCTGTTTGTGTGTGTGTGTGTTTGTGTATGTGAAAACATCACCTCTCGAACCTTTCTCCCTTTCGCTCCTATGTGTACTGGTTGTTCATTAGCCCACTAAATAGCCATTTTCTTGGGCTTTCTCTTCATCATTTATTTATTTATTTAGTGAGACAGAGAGAGAAAGAGAGACAGCACAAGTGGGAGGGGCAGAGGGAGGAGAGAGAATCTCAAGCAGAATCCGTGCTAAGCACAGAGCCTGATGGGGGGCTTGATCCCAGGACACTGAGATCATGACCTGAGCTGAAAATGAGAGTCAGATGCTTAACTGACTGCCACTCAAGCATCCTTCTTTAGCAACTTTCTAATTAAGAATCTGCTATTGACCAAATGTTTGTGTCTCTTTCAAATTCATATTAGAAATTTATACCCAATGTGATGGTATTTGGAAGAGAGGCCTTTGGGAGGTGATTAGGTGGGATCCCATTTGGGTGGGATTAGTATCCTTATCAAGATACATCAGAGTGCTCCCTTGCCCCTTCCACCATGTGAGAACACAGCAAGAAGGCAATTGTCTGTGAACCAGGAAGCAGTTTCTCACCACACACCAAATCTTCCAGCATCTTCATCTTAGACTTCCCAGCCTCCAGAACCATGAGAATGAAATTTCCGTTGGTTAAACTATCCCATGCCATAAACTTAGGATATTTTTATTATAGCAGCACAAATGAACTAAGACCAGGTCCAAGGGGGATAAATGTTTTGAGACTTTGCATATAAGTGAAAATCTCTTTATTCTACTCTCTTTTTTAAGTTATAGTTTATCTGGGTATTCAACTGTAGGTTGGAATTTTTCTCAGTCTTTGAAATGCTTTTCTCCATTATCTTCTAAATGCTAGATTTGTTGTTGATAAATTCAGTACCATTCTATTTCAAGTTGTTTATATGTGACCTTTTTTATTTGTTTGTGTTTGTTTGCTTGTTTGTTTCCTATCTCAAAAAGCACTGAAGATGTCCTTATAGTCAGTGTTCTGAAATTCCCTAATAATGTGTTCCAATGTGAGTTCTTTTCCATTCATCATAAAGGGACCTTTGTAAAATACTGAACATATATAAAGCATTACCAATTATCACGTGAAGGCAATAATAAAAAGACAACCTTCATTGATTACATGTGAGGCACCACTCTAAGCATGTTGTAACATGCATGCTCCCATTTCTTTCTTTTTTCCCCCTTTTTCAATTGAGATATAATTGACATATTACATTATATTAGTTTCAGATGTACAACATAATGATCAATACTTGCATATGTTGATATATACAAAAATAATATTTGTGTGTGTGTATATATATAAATGGTATATACATGATCACAATAAGTATAGTTAATATCCATCACCACACATAGTTCCACATTTTTTCTTGTGATAAGAACTTTTAAGATCTACTCTGTTAACAACTTACAAATAGACAATACAGTATTATTAACTACAGTCACAATGCTACACATTATATCTCATGATGACTTATTTATTTTACAACTGAAGGTTTGTACCTTTTGACCCCCTTCAACCCATTTTACTAACCCTCTACCTATGGCAACCACCAATCTTCTCTGTTTCTATGAGTTCTGGGTTGTTTTCTCTCTCTACTTATAAATGAAATCATATCGTTTTTGTCTTTTTCTGTCTGACTTTTTTAGTTATCATAATACCCTCAAGGTCCATACATTTTGCTGCAAATGGCAGGATTTCCTTCTTTTTTATGTCTGAATAATATTCCATTGCATGTGTGTGTATTTTTTATATCCATTCATTCATTGAGGGAGACTTAAATAATTTATGACAAAAAAGTCAAGAATATACAATGAAGAAAGGACAATCTCTTCAATAAATGGTTTTAGAAAGTTGGACAGTTGAAAATAGAGCTACCATACTATCCAGCAATTGCACTACTGGGTATTTACCCCAAAGATACAAATGCAGGGATCTGAAGGGGTACATGCACCTTGATGTTTATAACAGCAATGTCCACAATAGCCAAACTATGGAAAGAGCCAAGATGTCCATTGACAGATGAATGGATAAAGAAGATGTGGTGTATATATATATACAATGGAATATTATGCAGCCATCAAAAGGAATGAAATCTTGCCATTGCAACGACATGGATGGAACTGGAGGGTATTATGCTGAGCAAAATAAGTCAATCAGAGAAAGACATGTATCATATGACCTCACTGATATGAGGAATTCTTACTCTCAGGAAACAAACTGAGGGTTGTTGGAGTGGTGGGGGGTGGGAGGGATGGGGTGGCTGGGTGATAGACATCTGAGAGGGTATGTGCTATGGTGAGCACTGTGAATTGTGCAAAACTATTGAATCACAGACCTGTACCTCTGAAACAAATAATACATTATATGTTAAAAAAAAAAAGAAGAAGAAGAAGAAGAAGATATCAGGAAGGGAAAAATGAAGGGGGGGAAATCAGAGGGGGAGATGAACCATGAGAGACTATGGACTCTGAGAAACAAACTGAGGGTTCTAGAGGGGAGAGGGGTGGGGGGATGGGTTAGCCTGGTGATGGGTATTAAAGAGGGCATGTACTGCATGGAGCACTGGGTGTTATATGCAAACAATGAATCATGGAACACTACATCAAAAACTAATGATATAATGTATGGTGATTAACATAACATAATTAAAAAAAAGAAAAAAAACTGGATAGACATGTTAAGTAATGAAATTAGACCACTATCTTGCACCATACACAAAAATTTACTCAAAGTGGATTAAAGACTTGAACATAAGACCTGAAACCTTAGAAATCTTAGAAGAAAACATAATCCGTAATCTCTTTGATATCGCTATTGGCAATTATTTTTTGGATTTGATACCAAAGCAAAGGCAACCAAAACAAAACTAAAACTCGAAACTAAACTAAAAGGCAACAAAAACTAAACAAGTAGAACTACATCAAACTAAAAATCTGTAGAACAAAGTAAATGAACAACAAAATGAAAAGACAACTTACCAACTAGGAAAAAATATTTGCAAATCATACATCTGATAAGAAGTTAAGTATCCAAAATATATAAAGAACTAATACAAATCAATAGCAAAAAAATTTGTTTCAATTAAAAAATGGGCAGAGGATTTGAATAGACATTTTTCCAAAGAAGACATATAGATGGCCAAAAGACACATGAAAAGATGCTCAACATCACAAATCATCAGGGAAATGCAAATCAAAACCATAGTGAGATATCACCTCACTCTCATTAGATTGGCTATTATCCAAAAGACAAGAAATAAGAAGTGTCAATGAGGATGTGGAGAAAAGGGAACACTTGAGAAGTGTTGGTAGGAATGTAAATTGGTATAGCCACTGTGGAAAACAATATGGAGATTCCTCAAAAAATTAAAAATTGAACTGCCATATGATTCAGCGTTTCTACTCTGGGTGTGTATCCACAGGAAAAGAAAACATTAATTCAAATATATATATGCACTCCTGTATTCATTGAAACATTATTTATAATAGCCAAGACATGAAAGGAACCTAAGAAACCATAAGCGGGTGATGAATAAAGAAAATGTGGCATGTATACTATATACAATGGAATATTATTCATTTATTTCTTATAACAATACTCTGAGATAAGAGCTAGTATTATTCCCATTTTATATATGGGGGAAAATGAGGTGCCAATGGTTAAGTAACTTGTCAAAGACCATGCAATGAGAAAGTACAGCCCTAGGCTATGAAACATGATAGGCTCATAATCACTATGCTGCAGTATTAAGACACCAAAACATTAGAAGGGAAATTTCAGAGGCTTACTCTATAATTAGGGAAAACCAAAAAAATACATAACTAGAAGACAATCAACAAGCAGCATATTAAAAAATGCAAAGTATACCAATTACTTAAATAATTGTTGGTAAAAAAAAAAAAAGAAACTAGAGGAAATAGAGATAAGAACCAGTACATTTTTAAGCCGAAAAAAAAAAAATGGTTTCAGAGACTCCAGCTAAGATTTAACTATAGTAATTTAGGAACAATCAAAATGCTGATACAAGTTCTACACACCCACTCTGCACCCACTTCTCACGTCTTAGCCTAACCAAATCATGGATAATAATGAAAGAGTCTCCAAACAGGTTTGGAATTCAACCAGGCAAATCTTTCCATCCCTCCATCCAACTGTTTGTTTATTATCTTAGGCTCTAGGACACAAAGATGAATAAAGCATAGCTCCTCTCCACAAAGACTTTGTAGAATAATGGGAGAGACAGACACCTAACCTATGCTGTAGGTGTAATAGTAAGAGATAGACATCAGGACTTACAGGAAGAGGAAGAAAGGGATCCTGGGACCTAGGAGAGTTAAGGAATTCTTAGGAGAAGTGATGTCCAAATTGGGTCTTAAAGAGTAAACTGAAGTGAGACAAGCAGAATAGAGAAAACGAGCACAAGATAGAAAAGGTTTACAGATTAGTGGTGCTAAAGCAAAAAGTACATCCCCTGAGGACTGGGGCCGTACCCATCATGGAAGTCCATTTATGCCAGGCTGGGAGCTTACATGTTACCCAGGTGATAAAAAGAAGCCACTGAAGGCTTTTCATCAGTGAAGGTCATTCCAAAACCTTCCACCGTTAGCCCCAGTATGTGGCATCTCATCTTTGTGCGATAGTAGGAGCTACCCGTACAGGAGCAGGGAGTTGGATTCCCCTTCTGTTAAGGCATTTCCATTCAAATAGCTTGTTCACCCACCTTCAGCCTGCCTACAGTGACACAGGCAATTGACATCCTAAAATGTTTTCTTTTAATGCTGCATTATGGAACTTCTTGCTTAAGCCCAATACATCAATGGACAGTGAAGCATATCTCCTAAGCTCACTGCAATACATATATGAATGTCATTGCTCTTCTTTTCTTACAAAAATAGCAGAGCAATCTATTACATTTTATCCCTCACTGACTCTCATGATTTCCCATTTATTCTTTCAATCTTTATAAATTGACTGATTAACAAACATAATAAACTAATTTGTTCTAAGGAATGGATGATCAATTATGATTTACAATATTAACTCTTCCTAAATAATATATTTACATATTCATTGCATTCTTCAATTCTCAACTCAAAGCAATCCTTAAAGAATGTCAACCACTTGGCAGGTCATTGGATAAGGAATCCGTAGCTGGACATTCCATCACACGTTCCTTCAATCTTACCATGTAGTATATGTCCCATGCTCTGTTTATAGTCAGAGTCAGAGTGGCTGAGTTTTCTCTGTCAGGATGTCTGTAAGGGCTCATGGCAGCAATCTGCTATGGGGAAGATACTGACCTTCTGAAGATGGCTGAATTCAACCCAGATCTTGGCTTATTAAATTGACAATATCCACAAAAGAATTTCTACAACTATGGGTTGCATTGCAAGCGTATCTACCACTGGGATACTCAAGATATAAGATTACATTCATTACTAGGTTTATATTCTGGTCTCCTAATGTGACCTGCATCACTCAAAGTGACCACAAAATGACTTCAGAGGAGGTGTGCTCTTCCTTGCTGGAAGGGGACCAGAAGTTCTGGTAGGAAGATGTATGTCTTAGTGCATTCTGGCTGCTATAACTCCTATAACAAAATACTACAGACTGGATAGCTTATAAACAACAGAAATTTATTTCTCACAGTTCTGGAGGCTAGAAGTGCCTGCATGGTTGAGTCAGGGCTCTCTTCTTTTGCAGAGATCTTGTTGTATCCTCGCATGGTGGAAGGAAGTGAGGGATCTATCTGGAGCCTTTTTTATAAGGGCATGAATATCATTTATGAAGGCTCTGCTCTCAAGACCTAATCGTCTCCTAAAGGTCCACCTCCTCAGGTTTAGTATTTCAAAGTATGAATTGTGCAGGGGACACAAACATTTAGATAATAGGAATGTAGCAAGTAAACCTAAAGAGGTGAGAAATGAAAGGTATTAAGGCCTTTTATCATTAGAGAGTTAGGGGTTTGGAAAGTACCAGAATTTCCTAGTTTACTGGTCCGTATAGTGACACCAATAAACAGAATAGTTTTCTTCAATCTGCTAAACATTTCCATCTGAAGTTTCTTAATTTCTAAAATCTAAAAATTGCCTGGCAACCAAAGTAAATATATCCTAACTTAATTGGCAACTGTGATTTTAATTTCACTTCAGTTATAAATGATTAAAAATACACTTAAGTAGCTAAAATTTTTATTAAAGTATCTCTCTCTATATATGTAATATAGATACATACATTTATATATAATATATGTATATATTTTATAGATTCTCTTTATATATTATATTATATCTTATATATTGAGTGCATACATATATATATTCAAACCATTAAGAATTCCACAGATATATTATGTATATATGTATGTGTTATGTATATTTTACATATTATATAATTATAACATATATACATATATAATATGTATATGGAAATTTTAATGTTTTAAGCAGATATTTTCTAAGCCCACAGTATACTTAAACTCAGATAAGCAATCTAGAAGAGTGGTTCTCAAACTCGGCTTCAAATTTGAATCTTCTGGATATTCTTATTTAATAGAGTTGGGGTGCAGCCTAGGTATCTGGGCTTTTAAAAACTTCCCAGTGATTCTTGTGCACAGCCGAAGTTGAAAATTACTGATCTAAATCATACTTCTCCCTCCATAATAACACTATCAGTGACTATATATCCATAATAACCCCACTGGTGACTGTATATTACATGTCTTCTTGTGATTTCATTATTATATTTTAAATTGTAAAATTCATCATCCTACTAAAAACATGACAGGCATGTATTTTCCTCTTCATTTAACAAATAAAGGAAACAGGCTCCGAGAAATTAAGTAACTTGCTCAAGGTCACATGACTTGTTAAGTGGCAGAACTTGGAATCTAGGTGGGGTGGGTGCATTAATTGAAACTGGGGCCATCAGATTCCATGCCCAATGCTGTTGCCAGCTTGTCACATGATGTCTTCTTTTCTGCAAACCCCTCAAGTTGCAAAATTAAAATTTTAAAGGCTATGAGAGAAGATGATTCCACAACACAAAAATAGCATTTTCTTTTTTTATAATTCACATCTTTCCCATAACTTTTCTTGTGACTATTCAAACCCATTGGCTTGACCTCACCACATGTCCTACATGTTCAAGGCCATCTTGAATCTTGGAGATTTTCCTGGACAGATCTGTTTAGTGATCTCCACTCACAAGATCAAAGGACAAAGACATACTCCTGTTCTCAGTCTGAGCCTTCCCTCATCATCCTCTACCTATCACCAACTCTTTTGATAAAAATTAAGCATCTGATTTTCCTCTGGTTTTCTTGAAGTCCTGCATTCTTGTATTTTGGGTGACAATAGGAGGATGGAAGCACACTACCAGGTAAAAATAGCGGAGGGAAGTGTAAGGAAACATGAAAATATTGCTTAGCTGGTGTTAGGGATTGAATTGTGTCCCTCCCCCACAAAGAAAGAATATGTTGGGAGTCTTAACTCCCAGGACCTCAGATTGTGACCTTAATTGGAGTCAGAGTCTTTATAGTGATAATCAGGTTAAAAAGAAGTCATTAGTTTAGGCCTTAATTTAATATTTCTGATGTCTTTATATAAAGGGGGAATTTGGGGGTGCCTGGGTGGCTCTGTCAGTTAAGCGGCCACCTTCGGCTCAGGGCATGATCCCAGGGTCCTGGGATCAAGCCTGATGTCAGGCTCCTTACTCAGCAGGGAGCCTGCTTCTCCCTCTTCCCCATGATTGTGCTCTCTCTCTCTCATTATCTCTTTCTCTGTGTCAAATAAATAAATAAAATCTTTTTTAAAAGTGGGGGGTATTTGGATAGAGAGAGACACATAGAAGACAAGATGAAGAAACAGGGAAACAGGGAGAAGATTTACAAACCAAGGACAGGGTCCTGGAACAAAGCCTTCTCTCACAGCCCTCAGGAGGAAACAACCCCACCAACACCTTGATCTCAGACTTGTAGCCTCCAGAACTACGGGGTAGCCTCCAGAACTACCAGACATTAAATTTCTATTGCTTAAGCCACCCATTTTGCGGTACCTTGTTGCAGAATCCCTAGAACCCTAATACAGCAGGTGAGTGCCAAGCAATCAGGCTCCGGGAGAGCAGCTGGATGGAGCTGATGTGCTCTGCTTAGAAAACATTAAAGTCAGGGAATGGGAGTCTCCAGGGAGGACCCACAGAGCTCTGCATATGTGGGACTCTCCCCCTGGATCACTGAAGGAAAAGCCTTCTTGTCTGAGCTGCCTGCATCTGGCTCTGCTTCCACCTGGGAGCAACTTAGTCTCCTTGTTGCCATGCCAACCAGGAAGGTCAGAAATTTCAGGTGCTCTCTCTTTTCTGCCAAAAGGCCACCATTTAAACTCTTTGTCCATCAGGTAGGCTTGCTGTCTTAAAATTTCCATTCTAAAATGGACAAGCCATAACTTTCTCTTTTCCCCTGATTTCAAGGATGTAGTCTATTTCTATTGGCAGGAACACTTCTATGAATCTTGAAAAATTCACCACAGTGTATTAGGGCAAGTTCACTAAGTAAACTTTGTTCTTTGTTGTACACGGAAAGGTGATACTACCTCAGGCTTTGAGCCAATAAATGCACTTCTTTCATTACCTGACATCACACACACACACCTCTCTTTGATTCTCTCCTGTCCCATCACCTATCACACCACCACAGGTATTCCCATGGGAGCTCAGGTGTCAGACTTCAGGCTGCTTATTTTATCACTATGATGATGACAGGGCCATAGTCATTCATGTCTAGCTGCCTGAACAAAGGGAATAAACAACACATACCCTATCCTTGTGTCCATAAAGCACAGAGACATACAAGTATATAGGGCATCATGAGGGGTCATGATTGAGGCTTTCTGGGGGGGCCTCAGCAGCTGACTACCCAGGCTTCAAGGAGATGGAGTAATATTTATGATCTGATGAGATTCATGTACACAGTAACTATGAATATAGGTCATGTTTAAAAAGTTCTCAAAGAAGGACACATTTAAAATATTTATTGACAGGAGCAAGAATAGTGGGGGTCATGCAAGCAGGAGAAGTTCTGCAAGAGTGTCACCACAGCAGCCAGCACACACAGGATGGTAGTGGTGACTTACTCTCTACCTCCTTCCAGTCTCCCATGAATGCCGACAGAACTTATAACCACTATAGCCTAGAAGGAGTGGATAGCACAAGTGTTGAGTGTACCTGTGCCAAAGTCATTTGACGTTTATGCTAAATAAAAGATCATTTTTCTTCCAACTCTTCTTTCTATTCAGTTAGTTTTGGAGAAAGTTATAAAATTACATGAACATTCTCAAGAAGACAGCATTATGTAGACAAAGTTAAAAAAAAATGGGGCGCCACAGGGCTGTATTGTGACTCTTGGCTCTACTATTTTATTAGAGTCTGTGAAATTGGGCAATTTCTTTGATTACTATTTTGGGGAGGGGATCTAATAAGGGAAACTTTGTTAATAGATTGATATGTTATAAAAAAAGTATCCCCCATTCTTCTCTTCCAGAGTCTTTTCTCCCCTCTCTGAGCACATGGGCATGATGATAAATCTAATCATCCAAATGAAATGAACAATTGTCTGTAAAAAAAAAAAATTACCAAGTTTTTCTAGAAAACAATTTAGGAGTTTTCTAACTTTTTCACTGGCTGACTTAGATGCAGTGCATCCCTGCTCTCCTTCCGTACTTGATTCTCCTCACCTTCTTACCTCCATTCTATTCTTACCTCCTAATATCCTGTGTATGTATATAACTTGTCTGTTCATTTTTGTTATTATATGACTTTACCCAAACTAGATTAAATTTCCGTGAGAATAAATTCTTAAAATTTTATTGTTCTGTTTTTGGGGGGAGCGGTGTTTCTGAATGGTCCTTTGCAAGGTCTAAAATTCTCAGAATACTTCACCTGCTTCTAAATGCTTCAAGTAGGCCCATATTTCTTCCTTCTTGGTAATTCTCCCTCTCTCATTCTCTCTCTCTAAAAAAGCACAAAAGCAACAACAACAACAACAAATTAAAATAAAAACAAATGCATACCACACCCCAAATATCTCAGATGACATTACCTCTGAACCTTGCTAGATAATTGGCTTATTAATTCAATTAAGATAATAGTCATATAATTTGTATAGTAATGATATAAAGTAGTAATTATATAATTAATATATAAAGTATACAAATAAAGTATAAGATTAACATAATAGTCATTCATTTAATTAATTTTTTGTATGTTTGATGGACTATTGGGTTGTATTCATTGGTATTATTAAACTTCTTGTACCGACACATTTCCACTTTTAATAATTACTGTCAATGGCCCTAACTTAACCTTTGGGAACTTCAAGCCCTAAGACAGGCAGATATTTTCTTGAGCAGTGGAAGTGAATGAATGTTACATTTGTGAATGGCAGTGATTTCCACATCCAGTGTGACACAAGAGCACTAAGGAGGGACAAATGGAATTCAGTTGATCAAGGCCTGTAACAGGAAAGTCCTCATCTGATGCAGGCAGCCCCGAGGCTGCTGACTAACTTTGCCTTATCAACAGACTAGCAGGGAGCCCTTCTTGAGGAGCTTTAAAAATCATCTGAAGCCCACCTGGGCTGGTGGTTTACAAGTGAAAATGTGACAGGATGCACAGGAAGTTGGGAGCTGGAGTCAGAGCTCTAAGCCTGAGTTATGATTCTGCCACATATGATCAGTGGGCATCTATGTCTTCATGAGTAGAATGGGACTAATCTCACCTCTTAGGATTTTTTTGTGAGGATTAAACTCTGGTTTAATGTGAAAATGTGAAAATGCCTAGCATCAGAACAAACGTTATGGTAGCTGATCAGAAACATTAGTCATATCTGGATCTCATCTTTTTAATTGCATTACTTTTCAAAGCTGTGAAGGCAAAAGATCATGGCACTGCTAATGAACCTGGCGAAACCTTCATCTTCTTCATATTCCTACACAGGAATGACAGTTCTCAATTTACCAGAGTCCACACTCAGAATTGGGCTTCAAAACCTCACATGTCCATTGATCATGTAGATAAAGAAAAGGAATTAACTTGTTTTTGTTGGTAAAGACAAGCATGAAAAGTGAGTTTTTTTATGTCTAAACAAATATGCAGAAAATTACAGAGAAGAAAATGAATTTTGTGTATCTCAAGTTGAAGAATAGTAAGATGAGCCTTCACTTGCCACATTGATATTATTGAGAAGGAAATAGGATATGGATTTTTGATGATGGATATGAAAGGAGATTTCTAGGTAAATGGTGACGAACCTGCAGAGCCAAAGGGTGAAAGCAGTGAGAGGATCTTGATCTGTACTCCTATTCAGTCACTGAGCTCCTGAAAAAACAGCATGTAAAATGAATCGATGACATGAAGAAAGAGCTCTGTGTTTAAAGGGAGAGCTTTAGGGGAGTTACATATAAAGCAAATATTCTTCTTTCACTTAGGTTGTTCGGCAAATATGGATTTTTGATATTAAATGTGCTTTGAAAGCAGGGTAACCCTCCGTATACATAGAGAAGAAATAAGCACATGAAAATCAATAAATGTATTTTGGCGAGGATCTTGGATCCTATTGGCTCAAGATCCCATCCAATGGGATCCAACAGCACATTAAAAGGTTTATTCACCATGACCAGGTGGGATTTATTCCTGGGATACAAGAGTGGTTCAACATTCACAAATCAATCAACATGATAGAACACACTAATAAAAGAAAAGACAAAACCATATGGTCCTCTCAGTTGATGCAGAAAAAGAATTTGACAAAATATTGTGATAGAACACACTAATAAAAGAAAAGACAAAACCATATGGTCCTCTCAATTGATGCAGAAAAAGAATTTGACAAAAATTAAAACTCTTCAAAGTATAGGGATAGAGGGAACATACCTCAATATCATAAAAGCCATCTATGAAAAGCCCACAGATAATATCATACTCAAGGGAAAAACTGAGAGCTTTTCCCTTAAGATCAGGAACACGACAGGGATGCCCACTCTCACCACTATTGTTCAACATAGAACTAGAAGTCCTAGCCTCAGCAATCAGACAACAACAAGAAATAAAATGCATTCAAACTGGCAAAGAAGAAGTCAAACTCTCTCTCTTTGCAGATGACATGATACTTTATGTGGAAAACCCAAAAGACTCCACCCCAAAATTGCTAGAACTCATACAACAATTCTGCAATGTGGCAGGATACAAAATCAATGCACAGAAATCAGTTGCATGTCTATACACTAACAATGAGACAGAAGAAAAAGAAATTAAGGAATAGATCCCATTTACAATTGCAACAAAAGCTATAAGATACCTAGGAATAAACCTAACCAAAGAGGTAAAAGTTCTGTACACTAGAAACTACAGAACACTTATGAAAGAAATTGAGGAAGACACATAGAAATAGAAAAACAGTCCATGTTCATGGATTGGAAGAATAAATATTGTTAAAATATCTATGCTGCCCAGAGCAATCTACACATTCAGTGCAATCCCTATCAAAATACCATCAGCATTTTTCACAAAGCTGGAACAAACAATCCTAAAATTTGTATGGAACCAGGAAAGACCCTGAATAGCCAGGGGAATGTTGAAAAAGAAAACCAAAGCTGGGGGCATCACAATGCCTGACTTCAAGCTATATTACAAAGCTGAGATCATCAAGACAGCATGATACTGGCACAAAAACAGACACATAGATCAATGGAACAGAATAGAGAGCCCAGAAATGGACCCTCAACTCTATGGTCAACTAATCTTCAACAAAGCAGAAAGAATATTCAATGGAAAAAAAAGTCTCTGAAAAATGGTGCTGGGAACATTGGACATCCACATGCAGAAGAATGAAACTGGACCATTCTCTCACACCATACACAAAGATAAACTCAAAATGGATAAAAGACCTAAATATGAGACAGGCATCCATCAAAATCCTAGAGGAGAACACAGGCAGCAAATTCTTCAACCTTGGACACAGCAACTTCTTGCAAGACACATCTCTAAAGGTAAGGGAAGGCAAAAGCAAAAAAATGAACTATTGGTTTCATCAAGATAAGAAGCTTCTGCACAGCAAAGGAAACAACAAAACGAAAGGCAAACTTGGAATGGGAGAAGATATTTGCAAATGACATTATAGATAAAGGGCTGGTATCCAAGATCTATAAAGAACTTCTCAAACTCAACACCCAAAAAACAAATAATCCAGTCAAGAAATGGGCAGAAGACATGAACAGACACTTCTCCAAAAAAGATATACAAATGGCTAACAAACACATGAAAAAAATGCTCCACATCCCTTGCCACAGGGAAATACAAGTCAAAACCACAATGAGATACCACCTTACACCAGTTAGAATGGCTAAAATTAACAAGACAGGGAACAACCAATGTTGGTGAGGATGTGGAGAAAGGGGAAACCCTCCTACACTGTTGGTGGAAATGCAAGCTGGTGCAGCCACTCTGGAAAACAGTATAGTTTCCTCAAGATGTTAAAAATAGAGCTGCCCTACAACATAGCAATTGCACTTCTGGGTATTTACTCTAAAGACACTGATGTAGTGAAAAGAAGGGGCACTTGCACCCCGATGTTCATTTTTCTTTAGGATTTTATTTATCTATTTGACAGAGAGAGAGAGAGATTAAGAGAGGGAACACAAGCAGAGGGAGTGGGAGAGAGAGAAGCAGCCTCTCGCTGAGCAAGGAGCCTGAGGCAGGGCTCACTCCCAGGCCCCTGGGATCATGACCTGAGCTGAAGGCAGACGCTTAACGACAGAGCCACCCAGGTGCTCCTTTTTCACATGTTCTGTGTAAACTTATACTATATCTGATAAGTGATGCTCATACCTTTGGGCATGTCTTCCCTCTGCTGGAGCTAAATTCACATGTAGGTATTTACTGACCAGCAGAATACCACAATTAGTACTTTCAAATCTCAATTTTACTTGCTTTTTTATTTGGTTAGACTATTGTGATAGCACATTCAAATAAAAATATTAAGGAAAAAATCATGTATAATCTTGTCACTCTATTATGATGACTTCTTTTTAATTTTGTTTTATTTTCACATCCTTTTCCATTGCTTTCCAATTTTATATAAAGACAATGATTAGGATATTTTTCAACCATAGGACTCTCCTCACTCTGCTGGTAACTCAGAGAGGCCTTTGGGGGAAAGTGTAGCAGGATTCAACACACAGTGATAGAGGCAATTTGAGCTAACAGTGCAGATAAACAGAATTGAATTCTACTGAAACATCTTTCTGTTTTAATAATTTTCAAAAATACATGGAAGATTTGTTGTATTTCTTCCAATAATAGCACTTACTCATGAGAGTTTTGTGTTCATATGCATCAGGTGTTTGCTTTGTTTTGTATTTTTTTTTTTTACCATTTACTCTGTTTACTTTTTTATTCTTAGGACAACCCAAATACTTTGTCCATACTCACACATTCTTATTTTATTCTTGATTTTATAGTCATAGTACATAGGTAAAATAAAGGCCCTTAAGATAGTCCAGGACATATTGCATCTTGCAATACCTAATCATTTTTCACTTCCCCTACAAATTCCTAATGTCATTCAACTCAGTTAAGAGTCCCCAATAAATTGTACCTTCCTCTATATTTTTGAAAATTAAATATTTGAAGAGCTAGCTCCTAAAAAAAAAAAAAAAACAGTGACAGATTATAGAACACCAATAGATGTTGGTGGTATTTTTGCAAAAAGATGATCAATAATAATGAGAAAGAGTGGCCAAAAGGCAGGACTCTGGAATCTGAGGAACTTTTCCAGAAACAAAGGAAGAGCCTCATCAAGAAATGTATATATTAACTTGAGAAAAAACCCCAATGTGTTTGACTATGCATCCCTATTCATAAAAATGTTTTAGGTTGTTCCCCCCAAAATGTATGTATTTATTTATAATACATGTACAAGCGTACTAATATACTATGTATCATAGAATATACACAAAACAGAAATTAAAAGTAAGTTAATGTAAATACCATCCTAATAATCTCATTGTGCACCCTACTGGATTATCTTTACTCTTGGGAGCTGGCACCCCACTTGAGAGACCACTGAACATAGGCAATTGAATGCAGTAGGAACTTTCCAGCTAATGGCAGTCTCTCTCAGTCTTCACTGTGTTTCAGCTCCAGATGCCACCTGGCTGCACCGAATACAAAACCACTGCGGTCTGCTCCTGTCACAGTGGCCTGCAAGTGACCACCCCAAGCGGGCAGTCAGTCTGACACTGGAGACAGGGAGGCGTCATGTCAGTTTTAAAGGACTGGAAGGGGATAAATGCCAGAGTCCCAACCAGCTCCTGCCAAGTTCAGAATATGCCAAGCTTTTTGTAGGGCCTTTGAACAGTTTGAATGAGTAACCATCCCTGCCAACAGCAATACAAAAATTGCCCCTCGCAGAAGCAACACTTTGATATTTGCACAAGGCATTCTCTCTTCCAGGAAGGCATTTCCACTTGATCTTCTGCCAGTCACTGGCAAGCTTATGATTGCCTATACATACACCCAGGTCCATGTTACTTGGTTGTTTCCCACCATGGGTTCCTCACATGGAATTTGCCCTCTTTTCTCTTGGAGAGAATGTGTGTGTCAGTCCATATGTCCCCACATACATTCATGCTGTTCAAGGAAAACTGCCTGAGTTTCAGTTGATACCCAGAGGAGGAAATAAACAATTATGTCTTTATTTTAAACAAATGGACAGCCTACATAACTGGCAATAGAATAATTGAATTCCCCTTTTTAAAATAAACATAGACACCAAGTTATTGACAACGCATCACATTCCTGATTTTAGGACAGTGTCATGGTTAGTCCTTTGTTTTATCCTTTTCAGTAATTTGCGTGGTAGATGATAGGTCAGCTGAGCTGAAAACATCCAATAGCAGAACCAAAGACCAACCACTTAGATGGTTTGGTTCCTGTGTATGAATTAAGGAGAAAGAACAATCCAGATCATAAATCTGGACCATAAAGGGCCTTATTTTCATCTAAATATGAAGAACAATCATTTCTTGGTTTAATTAAGTCCTTGCAATTTTATCAAGTTTCAGCAAAGTGCAACTTAACTTCCTACCTGATATGAAATTTGTATAATAAAAAGTAAATATGCTACTGAAACATATTGCCATTTTATAGCAATCATTGCTTGTTTTCTATCTCAATAGAACATTTCAAGAAATTATTATTATTGACAATTTTAAATGTTAATAAAATTTTAGTTAATAAATACTTGAATTTTTTCTTGACAAAAGCCATTAGCAAATTTTCACCTTTTTCCAAATTACAGATTTAATCAGAGCATCTTCCAAGGCTAAGTAAAGGAATTCAAAACAATTTTTTAAGTTAAAAAATATAGATTTGACTCACTGTGTTGGCACATAAGCATATTCTGGATAGCTAGTTTAGTATCCTGGCATATACAAAAATGTATTATGTACTATTTAGTATGAGTGCCGTATGTGTGTTTAAATCTACAATGTTCGTGTTGCAGATCTGTGAGGTTTAATTGTCATACATATTCACACCGCTTGTCCTACTCACAAACACTAAGAGTTAAGATATATAAAGGTACTTATATATGTGTCACCCAATCCCTTTGGAGACTAAAAAACTGTTAAAAAAGAATAGAAACTACTTTATAGAAACTTCGAGTTTAAACAGGACTTAAGCACCATCTATTCCAATCCATTTATTTAATGATTGAAGAACTTGAGCCTTGTTCCAATGACGCACAGCTAGTCAATGCCCAAGACAAGACCAGGAGACAGAAGGTCTGACTCTTTCCAATTCTCTTTAGTCTTTAACGAAAAAATGGGCTTAACCATGGCTTCATCCAAGTAAACAACAAAGAAGGAAATTGTGAAGTTTAATAAAGTTTAAAAAAGCTAAGATTTCCTTGGTATAGTTAATTCACCATTAACATATATTCAAGTGCACTATGGGAAGCTATACAGCAGTTTATTATACTGATACTATTGTTCCTTATTGGGCTTATATTTATTCTAATAGTAGATGTTCGAACTCATGGTACATTCCCAGTCATGTACCTCCTATTGCCACCAGACTATCTAAATTATATGAACTACATACAGTATAAGCCTGACCTCTTATTCCTGTGATGAAAATTTTTTAGTGGACTTCCATTTTCCACACAGGTCAAGGACTGAGCTCCTTTACATAACCCTGTCCATATTTTCAGCCTCATCACTTGCACTGTTTGCCTCAGTCTTTATCTTCCAGCAACACAGCTGTTTGTGGCTCCCATACATCTCATACTGCTTATCAATCAGTGCATTTGTTCCTGCTCTCCCCCTGCCCGCCCCCACCTGAAGCATCCTCCTCACCACCACCTCAGCCCCACTCCACTCTTGGCTCATTATCCCTCACCCTTGGCCCTGCTCCACCAACTGGCTCATGTTTGAGGCTCAGCACTCACGTGACACCTTCTTCAGGAGGCTTTCTCTGATACTTCCCCCATGAGCTGTCCCCAAGATTATATACCCTTCCTCCAAGATTCTGTATCTCTTTCTGCATATTTAATCACTGCTTTTAGACAGATCATTATAATACATTGTGTTATATGTCTATTTCACCTAATTCACTATGAGTTCCTTGAGGGAAGGGCAATTTTACAGCAAGCATAGGGTCTAATATCTCATAAGAACTCAGTATAAGCTCAACAAATGTTACTGGGATGATTAAATAATTAATCATTAAATGAGTTAATACGTGTAAAGTTCACAGAACAGTACTTGACATCCAGAACATGAAGAATGCCAAGAAATAAAGGTGAATAAACTTTAAGATCTGCCACAATCCTGTGTTCTTCTGACTGGTGAACATCATGCTTAAATGCGAATCAGATGGTAGGTGGATGATCACTAGAATTTGCCAGAGGAATTGGAAAAAAATTTGATTTGGGAAACTTCTATGAAGCATCTTTAAGAGTAGGTGTATTTTATATTGGCTCTGCAGAGAAGATGAAAAATGAACTACAGAAAAATCAGACAGCTTCACCAAATAGTTTCATGAAGCTCTTTCAGTATACAAAGAATATTGCTAGGTGGATCTCCTTCCTAACTCCTCGGCATTCATGTTTGCTTTTAGTTTATGACTTAGATTTTATGCCTGATTTATCCACTAGGGGTCAAACTTTTATATACAGTGTATTTCATCGCAATAGTATTGCTGGCCTAGGGGAAAAAAAATTTACTTCCTTCTTGGTTTGAGTAAAAACTGCTGTTTTCTGTGTGTGGAATGCATAGTCAACCAATCTCTTATCATAATTTGGGGAATAGGAATAAATTAAATTTTTTAAAAAGAATGGTTTTCCTCCTGTCTTATCTGCTTCCATTCGTACCAGAAATGGGTGACTGTAGCACTGGCAATTCAAAGACTATATGTTTGTGGAATGGTGTATATAAGTTGCCACCTGAAAGCAGCCAGTGGACTCAATCTTTTCTAGGTCTGATTTAATTTCTTTTCTATTTTATTTTTGTTACATATCTATTGCATGTTATAAATTTGGTGCATTCATGAAACTTCACTTCCCCCTTAAGCTACATTAATTAATTTATTTCTGAATAATTAGAATTAATATTTGCATAGTCTTTTATAGCTGACAAAGTATTTTTACAAGCATTGTGCTATCTGATCTTGTAATACTCCACTTATTTGGATAAGGAACAATAATTTTATTACATTCATTTTATAGTTGAAGAAATTAAGGTTTCAGTACTTAAGTGACTTGCTCAAGGTCACACAGACAGAATGCAGCAGGTGAAATAGGATCCCTGTGACCTTACTCTCTTGAAATTCACTTGCAATATCAGCTTATATTGATTTCCAAGATCCTTTAAGTAACCCCAAGAAATATTTTTCATATGCATTTCTCTTCATAAATTGATAGATTCTCAGAAAGAAGAGTTCAAGGGATAATCTAGTGTAATCTACAATCTCCGGGAAGGTAAATATTTGCAAACCTGTGAAAGTGAGTTCTTTTCTTCTCGAAGGCTTTAGGTACTAAGCTCTTAATTAACATATTTTTATCACACTGATTATTGAAAAGTTACTCTTTGCATAAAACAAAAATCCACCCTGATTTGTCACTATTTTCTCATGCCTACACTTCTGATATAACAGAGAACAAAACATCAATCTTTTCTGTTTTGGAGAGGAAAAAAAATTCTCCATTTTCTTTTTTCTTTCCTTCTCATCTTCATGCCAGCTCTTATTCCAAATATTTGCTGGTAGCATTTCTCATCTCATTTCTGCATGACCACTGGGGCCTTCCCTGTGCCACATGTGGACTGCAACCATACACAACCTCTTATCAGGTCTTCCTGATGGCAGAAATCTTCTCTGTGTATCATAATCAAATTGCTTCAAACTAATGACATAGAGAAAAACGTGGAAATACCCATGGAGTGGGGAGAAGGTGTATTATGTACAGAGAACAAAAGATAAGGACAGAAGACTTCTATTTGGAAACAATGCAAGTGTGAAGACAGTAGAGCAAATCTTCATTGTACAAAATAAGAACTACAAAGCCTGGTGCAACCCCTCTGGAAAACAGTATGGAGTTTCCTCAAACAGTTGAAATTAGAGCTACCATTCGATCCAGCAATTGCACTACTGGGTATCTACCACAAAGATACAAATGTAGGGACCCGAAGGGGTACGTGCACCCCAATGTTTATAGCAGCAATGTCCACCATAGCCAAACTGTGGAAAGAGCCAAGATGTCCATCGACAGATGAATGGATAAAGAAGATGTGGTATATATACACAATGGAATATTATGCAGCCATCAAAAGGAATGAGAGCTTGCCATTTGCAACGACGTGGATGGAACCGGAGGGTGTTATGCTGAGTGAAATAAGTCAATCAGAGAAAGACATGTATCATATGACCTCACTGATATGAGGAATTCTTAATCTCAGGAACAAACAGGGTTGCTGGAGTGGTCGGGGGTGGGAGGGATGGGGTGGCTGGGTGATGGACATTGGGGAAGATATGTGCTACGGTGAGCACTGTGAATTGTGTAAGACTGTTGAATCACAGATCTGTACTTCTGAAACAACGCAACATATTTTAAGAAAAAAGAAAAAGAAGAAGATAGCAGGAGAGGAAGAATGAAGGGGAGTAAGTCAGAGGGGGAGACGAACCAGGAGAGATGATGGACTCTGAAAAACAAACTGAGGTTTCTGGAGGGGAGGAGGGTGGGGGGGATGGGTTAGCCTGGTGATGGGTATTGAGGAGGGCACGTTCTGCATGGAGCACTGGGTGTTATGAACAAACAATGAATCATGGAACACTACACCAAAACAAATTACGTAATATATGGTGATTAACATAACAATAAAAAATTTAAAAAAAAAGAACTACAAAGCCTGGGAGGGGAGAAGTGGGAGGATGCTTCCATTTGTAATACTCTATATGAAATGATACAATATTACTAGAATTCTTACTTTGACAGTTTAAATGTGAATACTATAAATACTATAAATGTAAATACTATAACCAAAAAATGGAAAATTTATAGCTAATAAGCCAACAAATGAGATAAAATAGAATCATAGGAAAATTAATCCAAAAGGAGGTAGGAAAAGAGAGAAATGGGGGAAAAAACAAATGAGATAAAAAGAAACCAAATGACATTATGTTAGAATGAAAACCAACCATATCAATACACATTAACTGTAAATCAGCTAGAGATGCTGATTAAGAAGCAGAGGTTGTCCATCAATAGACAGATAAGGAAGCTGTGATATATATACTATTCCATTATATAAAATGTATATATATTCCATTATATATTTTATATATTATATAAATGAATATATAATATATATTCCATTATATATAATATATAACATTTATTAAATATATACAATATACAAAATATATAATGGAATATTACACAGCCACAAAAAAGGATGAAATTGTGCTTTGACACAACATGGAGGGACCTAAAGGGTATTATGCTAAATGAAATAAGTCAGAGTGAGAAAGACAAATACCATATGATTTCACTCATATATGGAATTTAAAAAACAAATGAATAAACAAGCTAACAAGAGCAAAATCAGACCTATAAATACAGAGAATAAACTGAGGGCTGCCAGAAGGGAGAGAGGTGGGGGGATGGGCAAAATGGGTGAAAGGGAGTGGGAAATACATGCTTCCAGTTATAGAATGAATCAACCATGAGAATAAAAGGCATGGCATAGGAAATATAGCCAATGATATTATAATTGTGTGGTATAGTGATAGATGGTAGCTACACTTATGATAACCATAGGATAATGTATACAGAAGTAAAATAACCATGTTACATACCTGAAACTAATGTATCATTGTGTGTCAACTCTACTCAAAGAAAAAAGTAAAATAAAATAAAAAGAAGCAGAGGTTGTTAGATTCTATTAAAAAGCAAGATTCAACTATTTGCTTCCTATAAGAAATCCACTTTAAATGTAAAGACATGAATAGGTTAAAAGTAAAAGGATGTATAAAGATTTACCTTAGAAGAAAACTGGGGTGGCTATATTAACATAAGACAAAGTGGACTTCAGAGCAAAGAATATTACTAGGGATGAAAGTTCCATTTCATAGAAAGGGAGTAAAATTTTCAAGAGGATGTAAAAATCATAAATATTTATGCACCTGATAACAAACTTTCAAATTAAATGAAGAGCTTTGATGAATGAATGAAAAGAGACAAATCCACAAGTATAGTCAGCTATTTCAACATCCCATTTTTAATAACTGATAGAACACATAGGTTGAAAATCAGTAAGGATATGGAAGACTTGAGCAGCACTATCAGCTATTGATTTGATTAAAATCTATGGAACACTCCAGGCTCCTGGGTGGCTCAGTCGGTTAAGCATCTGCCTTCAGCTCAGGTCATGATCCCATAGTCCTGGGATTGAGCCCCCTGTCGGGCTCCCTGCTCAGTGGGGAGTCTGCCTCTCCCTCTCCATCTGCTTCTCCCGCTGTTTGTGCTCTCTGGCTCACACTCTCTCTCAAATAAATAAATGAAATCTAGAAATCTATGGAATACTCCAGGTGACAACAACAGATGATGCACTGTTTTCAAATGCACAAAGAACAAAGCACACCATATTTTGATTCATAAAACAAATCTCAATAAATTTGCAAAAATTCATATATAATACAAAGTATGTACTATGACTACAAATGAATTAAATCAAATAGATAACAGAAGGATCTGTGGGAAATCCCAAATATTTGGAAAATAAATAATACAGAACAGAATATTCAAGGACTGTGGGACAACTACAAAAGGTATAACATAGATGCAATGGTAATATCAGGTGAAGAAAGAGAGAAAGGCGCAGAAGAAATATTTGAAATAATAAAGACTAATAATAATTTACCTAAATTAATGCTGAAGATCAAATAACAGATCTAGGAAGCAAACATCAAACAGGATAAATGCCAAAAAACTATACCAAGATATATCATCAAAGATAAAGAAAAAATCCTGGATCCAAATAAGAGCAAGCATACCTTGTTTTATTATGCTTTGTTCTATCGTGCTTCACAAATATTGCATTTTTTACAAATTGAAGGTCTGTGGCAACCCTGCATCAAGCAAGTCTATCAGCACCATTTTGTTAACAGCATTTCTCACTTCATGTCTCTATGTCACATTTTGGTAATTCTCACAATATTTCAAACTTCATTATTATTATATTTGTTATGGTGTATGGTATGTATGGTATATAGTATATAATTTACAGTGATTGCTGATTGTGACTTGCTAAAAGCTCAGATGATGGCTAGAATTTTTAGCAAATAAACATTTTTAAATTAAAGTATGAGAATTGTTTTTTAGACATAATACTATTGCACACTTGGTAGACTGTAGTATAGTGTAAACATAACTTTGATATGCACTGAGAAACAAAAAAAATTCATTTGACTCACTTTATTGCAATATTTGCTTTGTTGCAGTGGTCTGCAACCAAACCTCCAATATCTCTGAGGTTCGCTGTATAAAAAGAATTATATAACACAACCAAGTGCAATTTATCTGAGGTAATAAGACTTAAGGTGACAAACTCAAAGCTTTCCCACTAAGATAAGGTACAAGGCTATGATGTCCACTCTTTCTCAACATAGTACTGGAAATACTGGAAGTCCTTGCCAATGCAACAAAGCAAGACAAGGAAATAGAAGGTATATAAATTGGGAAAAAAACATAAAACTATCTTTGTTTACAAACGTCATATTTCTTTAGATAATCTGAAAAATCAACAAAAAAACTTCTGAAACTAATAAGCATTTATAATAAAGTTGCAGGATACAAGGTTAATATACAATAAATCAATTACTTTGTATACACAATGAATAAGTAAAGTTTGAAATTAAAAATAATAACATGTATGTAGCACCTCCAAAATGAAATACTTAGGTATAAATCAAGCAAATACATACAATATCTATATGAGAAAAACCACAAAATTCTGACGAATGAAATCAAAGGACTAATAAACAAATATTCCATGTTCACGTATAGAAAGACTCAATATTGTCAAGATGTCAATTCTTCCCAAATTGATATATAAATTAATGCAATTTAAAAATCCCAGCAAATTGTTTTGTGGATATTGACAAACTGATTCTAAAGTTTATATGGAGAGGCAAAAGCTGCAGAATAGCCAACACAATATTGAAGAACAAAATTGCAGGACTGATACTACTCCACTTCAAGACCTAATATAAAGCAACACTAATCAAGACAGTGTTGTATTGGTGAAAAAAGAAACAAATAGAGCAATGGGACAAAATAGAGTGTCCAGAAACAGATTCACATAAATATAGCCTACTGATCTTTAACAAAAGAGCAAAAGCAGTACAATGGAGCAAAGGTGATTTTTTTCAACAAATGGTACTGGAACAACTGGACATCCACATGCAAAATAGTGAATGTAGACACAGAACTTACATCCTTCACAAAAATGGATCATAGACCTAATGTAAAATGCAAACCTATAAAACCCCTAGAAGGTAACATAGAAGAAAACCTAAATGATCTTGTATATGATGATCCCTTTTTAGATACAACATGAAAAACATGATCCATGAAAGAAATAATTGATAAGCTGGACTTCATGCAAATTAAAACTTTTGCTCTGTGAAACATATCAAGAGAATTAGAAGACAAGCCACAAACTGGGAGAAAAGAAAAAAACAAAACAACAACAAAAAAAACCCACAAAAAACACGATGTGGCTGATAAAACACTGTTATCCAAAATATACAAGGAACTCTTAAAACTTGACAAGAAAACTAATAACTATAAAGTGGGTCAAAGATCTGAATAGACACTTCATCAAAGAAGAAATAGAGATGGCAAATAATCATATGAAAAATGCTCCATATCATTTGTCACGAGGGAAATACAAATGATAACAACAATGAGATACCACTACACATCTATTAGAATGGCCAAAATCTGGGACACTGACAACACCAAATCCTGGCCAGAAAGCAGAGTAGCAAGAACTCTCATTCATTGCTGGTGGAAATGCAAAATGGTAGAGCCACTTTGGAAGACAGTTTCACAGTTCCTTACAAAACTAAACATACTCTTACCATATGATCCAACAATTGCAGTACTTGATATATACCTAAGAGAGTTGAAAACTTTTGTCCACAAGAAAACCTGCACATGGATGTTTATAGCAGCTTTATTCATAGTTGCCAAATCCTGGAAGCAACAAAGATCCCCTCTATAGGTGGATGGATAAACTGCGTAACATCCAGACAACAGATTATTCAGTGCTAAAAAGAAATGATCTGTCTGTATGGTGATTAACATAACATAATAATAAAAAAATGATCAAGCCATGGAAAGACATGGAGGAAACTTGAAAGCACATTGCTAAGTAAAAGAAGCCAATCTGAAAGCCTACATAATGTACGATTCCAAGTACATGACATTCTGAAAAAGGCAAAACTATGGACACAGTAAAAATATTAGTAGTTTCCAGAAGTGGAGGGAGTGAAGTAGGGAGATGAATAGGAAGAACAGATGATTTTTAAGACAGTGAAAATACTCCATGTGATATTATAATGATGAATACATGTCATTATACATTTATCCAAACCCATAGGAGGTACAACACCAAGAGTGGATTTTAAGGTAAACTATCGACTTTGGGTGATTATGATGTGTCAGTGTAGATTCAGCCTTCACAAAAACGGTACCACTCTGGTGAGGGATGTTGATGTCAGGGAAGGCTATGCATAAGGGGGCACAGTATATGTGGGAAATCTCTGAACCTTCCTCTCAAATGTGTCGTAAACCTAAAACTGTTTGAAAAAAATAAAAACTTTTAAAAAGTCTCATACAGTATTAATTCGTTTGTGTAACATTTTAAAACAAAGATTTTACGGAGTTTGAAAACACATTAGTGATTTCCAGAGGCCAGAGATGGTAGGGGAGGTGAGTTGATATGTCTATAAAAGAGTAGCACAAGGGAGATCTTTGTGGTGATGGACTAATTTTGTATTTTGGTTGTGGTGATGGCTATACAAACCCACGTAAGTTATAAAAAGACAGAACTACACATACTTATGGTACCAAATATTATATTGGTACCAATATATATCCATGATTTGGATATTATACTACAATTATGTAATCATTCATTGGAGTAAACAGGCTGAAAGATACTCAAAAGACTTTTCTGTAGTATCTTTGCAGCTTCCTATGAATCTATAATTATTCCAAAATAAAGTTTTAAAAAGATGCCAATTATTCTCATATTGAAGTATAGATTTCATAGGATCCCATGAATCTTGGAGGTCTTTTTTACAGAAATTATCAAGCTGATTCTGAAATATATATGAAAGTTCATAGAATAGTCAATACAACTTCGGACAAAGTCAGATGACTTATACTACTTGATTTTAAGATTTATTATAAAGCTACAGTTGTCAAAGTAGTATTGATGAAAAGATAGACAAATAGATCAATGAAACAGAGTCCAGAAATAAGCCCATATATACATGGGCAATGGCTTTTTGACAAAATTGCAAAGGTAATTTAATGAAAAAGGTAGGCTTTTCTGTAAATGGGCTGGCACAATTGATTATCCAAATGTAAAAGAAAAAAAAAAGGAACTTAGATCCAAATCCCTTAGCATATACAAAAATTAACTCAAAGTGGATTAGAGACCTAAATGTAAAACTAAGTCTATTAAATCTTCTGTTAGAAAGCAAGAGAAAATCTTTGTGAACTTGTTAGGCAAATATTTCTCAGATATGACACCAATAAGTAATTCATAAAAGAAAGCAATTGATAATTTGGACTTCATAAAAGTGAGAAACTTTTATTCTGTGGAAGACATTGTTAAAAAAATTAAAAGACACGGTACACTTGGAGAGAGAATATTTGCAAATGAAATATCTGATTATGATTTTGTATTCAGAATACATAAAGAAATCTCAAAACCCAATAACAAGGAAAATAAAAAGCATGGGGGAAAGACCTACACAAAATTTCACCAAAAGAGATATATGGATGGCAAATAAGCACATGAAAGATGCTCAATATCATTAGTCTCTTGAGACTTATAAATAGAAACCATAATGAGATCCCACATCTATGAGAATGGTTACAATTTTTATTTATTTATTTATTTTTTTATTATGTGCTGTTAGTCACCGTCCAGTACATCATTAGTTTTTGATGTAAAGAAGGGAATGGTTACAATTTTTTAAAGACTGTCCATAGCATGTGTCCATATGGAGAGGGAGCATGGTAACTTGGTTGGTGGAAGTCTAAAATGGTTTAAGCACTTTGGGGGAAAAAAAATCTCCCGTTTCGTCAAAAGTTAAACATATACCTACCATCTATTCCAGTCATTCCATTCTCAGACACTTACCCAAGAGAAATAAGAACATTTATCCAGAAAACACTTGTGCATGAATATATTCAGAGCAGCTTTACTTGTAAGAACCTCAAACTGGAAAAGCACGCCGTGTCTTTCAACAGGTGAATGGATAAAATAATAGTGGTACATTCATGCAATGGAATACTCTTCAGCACTAAAAAAGAATGAACTACTGATACATGCAGTGGATGAGCTCAAGTAATCATGCTGAGTGAAAGTGAATACGTGAAGCCAGACAAAAAATAGTACATGTAGTATGAGTCCATCTATATAAACATCTAGAAAATGTAAACGAATTTATAGTGACAGAATTTAGACCAGCATTCGCCTAAGTAGTCTAGGCTCTAGGGGTGGGGAGCTAGAAGGAGAAATCACACAGGGACACAAAAAAGCTCACGTGGTTGATGGCAAATAAGTCATCTTATTCTGTTCATTGTCTTGCTTGTGGTGATGGTTTTGGGGGTTTATGTGTAAGTCAAAATTTATCAAATTGTACATTCTAAATATGTACAATTTCCTGTATGTCAAGCATACCTCAATAAAGCTGTAAAAACAAAACCAAAAGGTTAAGTGGAGGCAAACAGACAAAAAGACAACAATAATAACAATAAACCTAGCTAAAGGTAGACACTGGAAGTGCCACTCTGAGGTCCCCACACCTCCCCAGTTGCCACCACTGGGGTGGAAGAAGGATCTCATTTCCTCCACTTGTACTCTGGGACCCACGCCTTTGACCTTGGTCAGAATTTGCCTCCTTAGCCTTCCCTCTCTCTCCTATCAGCAATCTTTACTATCCTTCCCACCAGAGCGCAAATGGGCTTTTCTCATCTTATGTTTAAAAAAAAAAAAAGAAAAGTCTTTTTTAACTAAATATATCCCTCTAGGTCCTGCCCCCGCACACACATGTAACTACACACACGTGCACGCACACACACATATACCACATACAGTCTCCTAAACCTGATCACAACACTCTTTATAATTTCCCCAAACTTTGGGAACTTGAACATGACATCTCTGCCACACTCATAAACTAATGAACTAAGATAAAAACTTAATATAAAATACTTATTCTGTTAATACACCCTTGCTGTGGGTTTGGAGATCAGATAGACCTAGTTTTGAAATTCTGCTCTGCTGCAGCCAGATAATGCAACTTTGAGTAGGTTATGTAACTCCCTTGAAAGTGTTTACTACCTGTAAAATGCATTTATGATACCTGTTTGATCTATTTCAGAAAGCCTATGTAAAGATTAAGTGAATTGGGTCTCCATGTGTGCCAGCAACCTGCCAGGAATACATTGACTCCCTCAATAATTCAGTTGCTACACTTCTGCCTGCCTTGCCTCCAGAGACAGCAATCTTCCTCCAGTTTCTCTTGCCCCCTTTCTTCCAAGAGGTTAGTTTGTGTCAAGGTGCATGAATCAGCACAGCTCAGCACCTCACACAGATTGCTCACTTCATTTTCCTCCAATGCGCCAATCTCTCTTCAAGCCCAGTGAGCATTGCTAGGCAGCATGGCTCGCCCCCACATCCACCCCAAGAACGCTTGCTGGGCACAGAGCATGGCAGCCCTGGCTTACTCAGAGCTTTTAAATAGCTCTCATTCTCAAAGCCTGACTTAATGTCTAATATCTCCCTAAAACATTGATTTCCTTAGAGCAATTTAATCTCCACACACTTTTTAAAACCACCTTCCCTGCAGCCAATCAATACAGCAACAAAATGAAATATGAACAAACAAAAATAAAAGCCGTACTTTTATAGTACTTATGTGTATCTCACAGTAGGGCCACTATTTAAGGATTCTCTTGTATTAATCTCATTTGGTTTATGTTTCTGTTTCCCTGAATACTGCATAATCCTTGAGGGTAAGAACAGTTTTCTTTTGATTGTAGAAGTACTTAATATAGTGCTCAATTTATATCTGTTCCATTAATTATGATGGTACAAACTAGAAGGTCATAGATCCCCAAATTACTACCCACCTCACAGATTTCTTTACTTCTAGATTTCTCCTCTCTCTGGAATTCCTTTCCTTTTCATTTCTAATCCAGAAGGTAGAGGTTCTCAATTTAGATCACACCTCTTCCATGAGACTTTCTTGTATTGCTTCAGTTTAAACTATTCTCCCCCACCCCCGTCCTCCTATCGTACTAGACTGGGATTTACAAGACCCATATGCCAATTACTGGCTGTGGAAACACGGGTGAGACATTTAATCTCTCTGAGCCTTGCTTATCTAGGACTCTAAAATGACAATAATGACACCTATCTCATAGAGTTCTTTTGAAGGTCAAATGAGGTAATGTACATGGAATTTCTTTGTAAACTGAACCAGGATAAACAAATGAAAGGGATAATTATCTCTATTATGGCTCTTATCTTGGTTTGTCTAGTATTGTACTTACTTGTCAGTGGATCTGTCTCCCGAACTGGTCTGGGAAATCCTGAAAGAGTAAAGACTGTTTTACTCAGCTTCATAACTCATGCTGTGCTGTGCACGCATAGGTGCACACTGGAGTATGTTGAATTGAACATAGTAAATACATACTGGAGCCAGGCCCTTCTTCCTCCAGAGAAGCAATTGTCTATCACAGCATTTGTAGTTTTATAGATAGCAAACAAACAAACAAAAAAATCAAAACACAAGAAAACCAAATGTATTTGCCCTTTTTTATGCACCAAAAGATGCTTTTCAAAGGAAAAAGAGGGAGTCATTTCCCCTGGTAAATGCCACATGTTCAAAGACTGCAGAACAAGTAACTAACACAATTCATCAAATGAAATTATAGGAATTCAGGAAACAGCCAGTCCTAATTAAACCAAAACAACAATCCACACCAGATGCACACTCTATTTTCAAGCTATGATCTTGTAGTTTAGTTTCCCACAGGGTTTTGGAGTCAGGACTTGCTGCAGAGGGGTTGAGCTGGGAGCCAAGATAGGATGATGGGCTGGCTCTTCTGGAGGAGTCTACATTGGAATGTCAAATGTTCGTATTTCAAAGTCAGGGATGTCTTCCAACCAAGTTGAGGATGGTGCTTTTAATCGACCAACTGATTTCCTGGATCCAAAGACGGAGGTATAATGTTGAGAATTCTGTTCCAAGTATTTCTCTTCCATATAACTTCTTTAGGAGGTCTCTTCTGACCCTCCTGCCAGTGTTGGGCCATTTCTCTATGTGTTCCCATCATTCTGTGTTCATGTAACCATAATCACTCTTTGGGAACAAGAATAGTCACCTGATCCATGTCGGGCCAATCAAACTTTCAATGAGGCTTTGAAAAGAGACTAAATTAGTCAGATGATGTTAAGCTTGAAATCCCCAAGAAGAAATGTTGACTAGACTACTGGATGTGACTTTGGAGACTTGAAAAGAGCTGTGGGCTGAAAATATACATTTGTTAATCATCAACATATAGATGGCTAGCCATGTGGATGAAATCTACCAGGGCAAGAGATGATGCAGGTAAGAGAAGAGAGGAGGGGAAGGGTAGGGCGGGAAACCTCAAGACTCAAATTTACTATTTATTTACTTAGGAAGGGACTTTAGGCAAAGACCTTGATCATCCTGAGTGACAATTTCACTTTCTGAAAAAGAATTATTCATTCAGTTATTCATTCACTTAGCTGACAAATAATTTCTAAATGCTTATCATAAGCCAGACACTGTGCAAGATATTAGGTATACAGTGGTAAACATGATACAGATTTTGTCTTAGAGTATGTATAAAAATCCGGAGTGAGACAGAGATTAATGACAAAGACAGAGATCAATGACAGAGGACGGTTTTGATGCCCTTTCAAGAGGCAACCACTCTAGTCCTGGGGGATCAGGAGAGGCTTCTGGAAGAAAGCCAGAAGAAAGAAGAAGGAAGCCAGAAGCCATCTAAGACCTGTGTCATCTGGGTGAAGGTTAGGAAGTGGGAAGAAGTGAACAGGACAGAGGGGACAAGTACAGAAGCCCACAGACAAGAGAGGACGTGGGGAAATTTGAGGTGTAGCCTTTCCATATGATTCTGGGAAAGAGTATGCCATGAGGAGAGATGAGAGAGGCAGGCTCCATCCAGATTATGAAGTGTCTTGTAGGCTGGCTGTAGGAGGCTGACTTTCATCTCGAAGAAAGCTCAGCAGGGGTTTTAACCACAGGAATTCTTTTAATAGAATTGTGTTTCAGCAGTAGAATTCTTGTTTCACTGTGCAAACTGGATTGGAAATAGGAAGGTCAGTTAGGAAAACTTGTTTAAATAATCTACATAAAGGATGATGATGCCCTGAATCAAAACAGTGGTTGTAGAGATGGGGGGAAGAAAAATGTTTGGATTCAAGAGGCAACGAGAGGGCAGGACACAGAAGCTGCAGCATTTCCGGGGCCAGCAGAGTCAGGAGATACTACTGCAGCAGTGAGATCACCTTTGCTGTAAGCTTAGCAATAAGGAGCTATCACAATCGACCTCTAACCTCCGTAAAGTTTTGTGTGTGTGTGCATGTGTGCGTGTGCATGTTTGCCTCAAAAACCCATCAACCAGAACACCCTCCGCTTTCCACCATAGAAACTGACTCTGAACTTACTCATGTAAGGTTAGATGCCTCCTGTGCACCCCAACTCCAGTTCTTCCCTCTGTGCTTTGGCCCTTCCACTTTTACCTTCTTATGAACAATTCCTCTTCTGTCTCTTGCACACTCAGACCCTCCCTCTCAATGAGATCCTTCCTACTAGCATTTAAAAATGCTCATGTCTTTCCCAGAGCATAGGACTCAGCCCTGATCCTTCTGCCAGCCCACCTTTCTCTTCCCCTTTCCTACCAAATGTCTTGAAAGAACAGTCCAATCTCACTGACCCCCTTCTCTCCCCTTCACCTTACCACTCAGTACACATTAGTCGGATGTCTGGTCAGAATTCTTTTTATTTGTGTTTACAAACTGTTTTTCACATTGAAAAATACAAAAGAGAAGCAAGAATAGCAAAAACTCACGTAATCAACAACAGAACATTTTAAAATGTTAACCGTTTTCACATTTACTTCAGAATGATTTGTTCAAGAAATAAAACTGTTGTTAACACCACAGCCCCACCCCCTTCCTTCTCTCTTCGCAGGGCAGGCATTACCAGGCTACTTCATATGTAGCCTCCCTGTTCATGTCCTGCTCTCCAGGGCTAGCACAAATATTGTTGAATTTATGAAAAAAAAAAGAATAGTTTATATTTAAGTGCTTAGGGAAAATGGGGAAGATTGTTCTTTTTCTGAGAATAAGGTGGGGAATGATAAGTCACCTGGGGGAAATACTTTCTTGTGAAAGAAGCAGGGCCTCAGACTCACCTTTGGGGCTTCAGGAAGTACAATGCCTTTTGCTGGCATGGTTACAAAATCCAAGTTTTGGTTAGAAAATCCAAGCTTTTTGGTGTACATGTCAGTGACAGGTAAGACACTGCTTCAGAAAGTAACTCATTCCATACTCCTTGCTTAGGCAAAAAATTATTTTTTACTTTGAGATCTCTTTTCAGGCATTTCCATAGCAACCACTACACATGACACATGCTTGGCTAAAAGAGAAGATTTTTTCCTTTCAAATAATGACATGTCTCAAGGTTGGGGGGGGACTTGAAAACATCATGCCTGTGGTAAAGTGATGCACCGGAGAGAGCGAGGAAGGGAAACAGAAGGTGAGTGAGGATTAGTCACAGAGATGCTCAAGTTATATTCTTCGATGCCTACCACTTACACACACACACACACACACACACACACACACACACACACACGTGTACATATACACATAGATGTATACACATAAGGAAAAATGTGTGCAATTAGGGGAGAAATCAGATTTGGGACTCTATACCTATTCCTAAACCCTGTGTTTCAGCAAAGTATTATGTATGCCTGCTGGTTGCTATGGAAATACTCTGAGGAGCTTGCCACATGCCTTGTGTCTAGCCTCACAAGGGAGACACTCAGTAATGCAAATAACATATAGGTTTCGGAAGAGATTAGAAAAGCAGGGTGGCCCATTATGATTTCATTCCACAGTCTCAAAAACTTAATACTACATATCCCAAAGAGTCTAAGTAACCACAGATAGGAAGAGATTTTTCACTAGTTTTGTAAGTGAAAGGCTGCCAGGCATCCTAATTTAGCTAAAAAATAGCATCAATCTATATAGTTTTGTGGGCCAAGAAGTTTATGAGAAACGAACAGACCAGAAGACAGGAAGTCTGTCTTCTAGTACCAGATCACAACTATGCACCTATTTGAACTTGGATAGGTCAGTTCCCCTCTGTGGGCCTCATTCTCTCAATTCTCTTTGTCAGTTGAGAAGAAAGCACCAGGTAATTCCAACAGATTGCATCATTTAGGAGGCTTTAGGTTGTAAATGACAAAAAAAAAAATCAAATTGGCTTCAAAATAAAGGAAATGTATTAGATCATGAAATGGACAATTCCAGAAGTGATCCGGCTTCAGATAAGGTTTAATTTAATGCTCAACAATGTCACCAACGACTCGGTTTTGATATAAGCTTCACCCTGAGGCTGGTTCCAAGATGGTGGCCAAAGTCTCAGAGCTCCATGGTACCTCATGTAACAGGAAAGAGAGAATGTGTTCGCACTGGAATGCCAACAATCATTCTGAAAGTTACCAGAGTTGAAGCAGCTCAGATAGCAAACTGGCCGCTTTAATCATCACAATGGCCTGGAGGATGAAATGTATTTACTGCCTTAACATTGGGCATACATGCTCCAAATCGGGCACAGAGACAGTATTCAGTTTCCTTGGAATACATGAATCTTTAAATGGAAATCAGAGGGCGCCTGGGTGGCTCAGTTGGTTAAGCGACTGCCTTTGGCTCAGGTCATGATCCTGGAGTCCCGGGATCGAGTCCCGCATCGGGCTCCCTGCTCAGTGGGGAGGCTGCTTCTCCCTCTGACCCTCTCCCCTCTCATGCTCTCTCTCACTTTCTCTCTCTCTCAAATAAATAAATAAAATCTTTATAAAAAAATAATAAAATAAATGGAAAGCAGAGACAGTTGGGAAAGGAGTAGGGGGAATTCTGAGGAGACAATCAACAAATGTCTACTCTGGGGTATCTCCAGTTCTGACATATTTTATTTGCATTTTCTGTACCAGTGGAGAAGTAAGTTGACTTTGAGCATGAAAGGAGATGCCATATGAAGGTGCTTGTGCTTGGAAGCTCCTACTGCCTCTGAATTTTGCCCTAAAACTAACCCTGAAAGAAAACTACCCAATAACTTCTTAGTTCGAGGTTTTTTGGTCTTTGAATAGTTAATAAAAATGAACCATAAAAGAGGAGGGAAAATACACATACACACTTCATACTGAAGATCTTTCCATTCTACAACGTAGTACTTATCCTTTCTCAGTTTTCAATTTCTGGTCCTCAAAACTCATCTGAAATTTTTCTCTATAGATTTATAATTCTTTGAAACTATTAACTTCCTAAGGACTTTGATAGGAAGGTTGATTCTTGATGGATAGAGACACAGTTCTCCTTCCTTCATTGTCCTTTCAACAGCCACACACACATATACACATAGACTAGGGAAGAGAAACCAGTATCTGCCAGGATGAAAATAAAGAGTTTTATCAGTTAGGACATTCCAGGTAGAGGTAACAAAAGGCCAAATCCAAAATGCTTTAAACATAATACAAATCTAGAGTTAAACGAGTGCTAAGTTGGTAAATTTATCAGCTTGACTATATCATCAAGGACCTAGGTTCTTTCTGTAGCTCCACCATGCCTTCCTCAGCATGCTGGCATATCTTTCTTAGGATGACTAACCTCATGGTGCCAAGATGGCTGCCACAGCTGTAAGCATCACATGATGATGGCAAATCTAAACATAAGAAAGAGTAGTTTTTCCTCATGCTTTCTTTTTTAAATGCAAAAGGAAATCTTTCCCTGGACAATTACCTCCCTCCAAACAGAATTCTCCTCATTACTTTTTGGGCAAAACAGTGTGACATGCCCATTCTTATATATCTCTGGAGAGATGAATTACCCCAGTTGATTACCAGTCAGGTTCACCTCTGGAAGCACATGATTGCCTGATACCTGATGCTAACTGAGTCTGCTACATTGGATTTTCAGAAGGAAATGCTCTAGGGAAGAACGCATAGCATGAAGACTTTCTCTTAAGCCCCGCCCTCACCTTGCAGTAGGCTTTTCCTCATGTCTCATTGGGCAGAAGGGGGTTACATGCCTGTTATGAAATATCATTGTATTACAATACCAAAAATATGTACTGCAATCACTCCTGTGTTAAAATTCATGTTCCTCTTCTTATTATTGGCCATGGGAATAAGGGCAAATATTTTATCATCACTGTGCCTTAGTTTACCCCTCTATACAATGGGAATAGTATCACAGCATTAGCCTCACCATTGGCTTTTGAAAGCTAAATGAAATGGCACATAGATATGCTAGTATTTCATAGATAGTATTTCTGTTCCTATTCTCCCTTTTTTTTCTTATGTTTTATTATGAAAAACCACTAAAAGTTTAATCAGGGAAGAGTCATGATCTGACGTGTGTTTTGGTAAGATAAAACGCAAGGTGGATAAAATGAGGATTTGGGTGATTTTTTTTTTCTATTTGTGGACACTTTCCCTAAGCTCCTCCAATAATACCACTTATTTTATTAATTGTTAAAATTTAGAAATATCCAAATGCTTTTGGGGGGGACTTTTATTAAAATATATCCTTTGGTTATTCCTCCTCTGCCTTTCAATTTACCATCCAAAAAAATGTTTAAATAATTTAGTTAGCCAAGGTTTTTCCTGGCAGAAAACAGGCTACCTGTCTCTCAGGAGGTTATGCTTGCTTATTTCTCCAAAGTCTTCTCCATTTATCAGAGATTCTATGTCCTTCCTCAATATGGAATTGAGACAACTCCAGTCCCTTGTTGGAAAATGTCCTGTAGAGGGAAGACAAGCTTCTGCTGTGGAGCTGTTGGTAATGTTTTTTGGAGAATGGCTATAGTTTTAGAATGTCACCCTTGAATTCCTTCAAATTTTGGGGTGAATTCCATGTAAATTCAGTGACTTACTTACATGAGTTTGACAATTTGATCTAGAAAGGCCTGTTTATTCTCAATCTTTTTCCAGCTAAGAACCAAATGGTACTTAGATTATCTTCCCTTCATTCCTTGAAATTAACATCATTTGGTGGATGGAATGTAGCAGCTGGGATCCCATCAAGCTGTGCTCTATAAAATACAGAAGCATAAATACAGTATTTGGACCTGGACTCTCTTGCAGTAAATCCCGGGATTAACTGCTGACTGATACATTGCATGGAAATGGAAAGGATCATCAAGAAACCAACAGATGAGGTGACCAAAACAATTAGACTGGAAAATGGATGGCTTATCTGTTTTTGACCATCTAAATGACTAAATTGAATCTAAGACTACACAATCACTTCTCAAAAGTTTAAAGGAAGCCTGAAGCTTGCTTACTTAAAGACTTTTATTTATCATACTCACTGTGTAGCAAATTTAGTGCTAAACTTTTAGATTAAGTTTCTAAAGGGACAACTGAGGTCATATATGCTTGCAAATTCCATTCATTCATTCATTCATCTTATTTACTCAGTCACAAATGTTATCTGTTATGTGTCACATACGACATGAGGCATAGAGAATATAACCTCAAACGTGATCCTGTTCTCAAGAAACTTAAATATATAGCATTAAGCATCATGTTAAACTTGATAGCGGTATGAAGATAGGCAAAGAATATTGCTAAGGAACAACATCAGAGTCACACTGAGGGATGAGGAACGTTTCCTAGAGAAAGTAATGATTGCATTTGTTTTTAGAGGATGATTAAGAGATGGCTTGATTATGAAGGTGGTGGTGCCGAAGGGAGAGGAATTACAACAAAGTGAATGTCACAAAGGCATGTGAGGTAGAACAGCAGAAGTACACAAGTCTCCATATGATGTGAGTGGAGGGTGACTGGGTTGCAGTAGGTGGGTCTGGAAAGAACTGATAAAAGATAAATGGAGGTTGGGATCAGAATACAAAGAGTTTTGTGTTCCAAGTTAAAGCACTTCCATTTTACCTGAAAAGTCACTTCTTTGGAAAGTTCTTTTTGGCTTCTGTGATGAGATCGAACTTCTCTCATAAGTGCTTATAACACCATGAATCTCTTATGTGGAGCTTATAACAGATGTTATTTTGGTTTACCTACATGATCAAGTGTTTGATCCATGTCTTTCTCCTTGACCATAATGACTCCTACATCTGTAACCCAGACCTTTTGGGGCTGTTCTTTACAGGTGATCCAAGACCTTGGGTCTTGACTCTCACTGTGCTTCTGCTTGTTTACCACACATACTTTTGTTTATCATTTGTCCTCCACTAGAATTTCCATGAAGGCAGGGACTCTGTTCATTTCCTTCAACTTTGCATTGCCAGAATTACAGTGCCTGGCACATGGTAGGCATTTAGTAAACACTGGCTGACTGACTGAACAGACAAATGAATGCCAGCCATGGGGAGCCATTGAAAGTTCTTACGAAGTGAATGACTCACTAGATTACATTTCCATCTTGGAAAGATCCCATGGGGAGCAGTCTTGAATGATGAATTGGTGGAGGATCAGACCAGAGGCAAAGGGACTAGCTAGGAGGCTACAGGAATAGTACTGTTGAGACATATATGAGCATCTGAAGTAAAGTTGTGTCAGAGGGAGTGGCTGGAGAAAACAAATTTCAGAGCAGAAAACAGATTTATTGAGGGAAAAAAACATCCTTGTAGATACTATGAAGCTTGGTATCTATATCACTTGGTATTTGATTGGATGAGGGAATAAATGAAATTGAGATATGTAGGGTGGCTATCACAGGTTGGGTTCCCACAAAATAGACTCAGAATTGATTAGTGTACGGGAGGTTTACGAGGAAGTACTCTTGGCATTAACACCTGTGGAAAGGGAGGGGAGGGGAGGAGAAGGAATAAACCAGGTTTTGCAGAGAAGGAAGCTGGGCTCAGATGCAGTCTCATGAAGACCTCAGCCAGCCCTATGAAGAGCTCTGAAACTGAGACGGCCCTTCGAGTAGCCTGAGTTTGAGTAGAGGCTGGAATTTTATATTTCTGTATCAGTCGTTAACTGAATGAAGACTGCCCCAAGAAAGCAGTGCAACCTTCAGCAAGGCAATTCTCTTCAACCCAAGCAACTCTGAAGAGGCCTTATAGGGCTGCCCAGCAACAACTCTTCAGCAGTGGGGGAAGTACATCTTTCAGTCCTGAAGGAGAATCTGGGTGGCACATCACAGCAACCACTACAATGAATCCCCATTTGGGCAACCCAAGGGATAGTTGAGGGCAAATTTCAAGGGTAAATTATTAATTCAGTTTGTGAATATAAAATTTAAGGTCTTGGATCACCTGTAAAGAACAGCCCCAAAAGGTATGGGTTACAGATGTAGGAGTCATTACGGTGGAAACAGTGGTGAAAGATAAAGGAAACAGAAAAAAAAACAGTGGACATGAGCAAAGGGAGGAAAAATAGAATGAGGTCAAGGGAAGATGGAATTTTAGGCAGGAAGAAGCAAGCGACTATCCCTAAACCTACCAAGATAAGAACCCGAAACCATATGCTGAATTTAGCAAAACTTGCTGACTTCTGCCAAAGTGCTGCCACGGAATGGGGGAGGGGCAGAAACGTGGTTGTAGCATGGAAAGGCCCTGCAGATAGCAAGGGCCATTGCTGTGTGAGAATAGGGAAGACTATTCTCTGGAGACCCTTGTCTGTGATGGGAAGCTGGATCACAAGGTAGTAGCTAGAGGGGGACACGGTGGTCAAAGAAGGTTTTGTTTGATTTTAGTTTAAGACAAGGAAGGTATAAAATATCTTTATGCCAAAAGAAAAACAGCCATTAAAAAGTTGAGGACCAAGAGGAAGGGGTCAAGGAGAACATATCAGGAGATGTGAAAGGATGGGGTCAAAAGTAGTGGGACGTAGTGACGTTTTAGGAGGGGTAGGAGGGAATAAGGAAAGCAGTGGGCATGTTTATGGAATTGTGAACTCACGCCTCAATTTTTTCCCTTACAGGAGTATGTAGAAATGTCACAAAGGTGGTGATAGAGGTCCAGAAACAACAGAGATGATGAAATTAGTGAACAAGACCGTTGAAATATCTATAAATATGTTCCATATGTTCAAGGATGTAAAGAAAATCCAAACATAGTGAGGAGATAAATAGAAGATATAAAAAGAGCCAAACGAAATTTCTAGAGATGCAAAATGCAATATCCAAAGTGGAAATTTAACCAAATGGAATTAACAGTGGCTTAGACCCCAGGGAAAACTCACAAGACAGAGCAACCATTCAAAATCAATCACAGGGAGAAAAAAGAAAAAAAAAAAAAACTGGAAAAAAGTTGAGGAGGGAAAGTTTTCCAGAGGCACAGAGGAAATGTCTCCTGGTAAGTGTTCAAGGAGCATAAATTTTGAATGACCTTCAACTTGACAAGACAGAGATAGGAGTCAAGGAGACACAGGTGAAGAACTTGTCCCTAGGGTATGTAGTGGAGTATGGCCTTTCATTTATTTATTTTTAAAATGCTTACCAAAGCATGTTACCATTTGTTGTGTGCTTTCTATGTGTTATACTTTGCCCTAGCCCTAAGAGATACAAAGATGTACAAGATGCTGTTTACAGTCTCTATAGGGAGGCAGGCAAGTTAACAGGCAACTACAGAACAGGATGCTAAGTACAAGGGCAGGTCTGTGGACATTTAAGGAGGTCCCTGCTTCCCAGGCCATGCAAGTGCAGAGTCAGCACCTTGCTCATAGTGAGTATGAGTACCTCCTTAAATTTTACACCTTAGATGCCTCTCTAATCTTACCCTTTCTGGGTGCTGGGTAGGACAAGTTAATGATAGTGGAGAGAAGTACTGGATTTAGGATTCAACTACCCACTGTTCCTCCTGTTGGTCCAGTGTTACTGCCTACATTATTGCAGAATCCAGCATTTGAGGGAAGCCTGAGCCTTTGGCTTCTGGAGTAGAACTGCTCATGACTGAGGCCTCAGGTCTAGAGGACTTCCCTAACAGCACCACCACTACAAACAAAAAGTTAAAAATAGAGCTACTCTATGACCCAGCAATTGCACTATACTATTTACCTCAAAGATTCAAATGTAGTGATCTGAAGGGGCACCTGCACCCCCAATGTTTAGAGCAACAATGTCCATAATAGCCAAACTAAATGGCAAGAGCCCAGATGCCCACTGACAGATGAATGGATAAAGAAGATGTGGTATATATACACAATGGAATATTACTCAGCCATCAAAAAAATGAAATCTTTCCATTTGCAACAACATGGATGGAACTGGAGGGTATTGTACTAAATGAAATAAGTCAATCAGAGAACGACAATTATCATATGATCGCACTCATGTGGAATTTAAGAAACAAAACAGAGGATCATAGGGGAAGTGAGGGGAAAATAAAACAAGATGAAATCAGAGAGGGAGACAAACCATAAGAGACTCTTAACTATAGGAAACAGAGGATTCCTGGGGATGAGAGTGGAGGGATGCGGTAACTGGGTGACGGGCATTAAGGAGGGCACATGATGTAATGAGCACTGGGTGTTACATGCAACTGATGAATCACTGAACTCTACCTCTGAAACTGATAATACACTATATGTTAGTTAATTGAATTTAAGTAAAATTAAATTAAATTAAAACAAATAAAAGGTTAAATTTCATTCACACCTTCCTCCTTTGATCCAGCACCCCCTTTTTATAGTCTATCTTCTCACCAATGACCCTGTATTGCAGGTGTGGTCTTTCCTACTAGACTGTGAGCAACCTGAGGACCAGGACTATCTTATTCTGTGTTGTGTGGGTGGTTTTTTGTCTTTTGTTTTTTGTAAAACATTTTAATTATTGCAGTAAAATATATGTAACAAACTTTTCCATTTTAATCATTTTAAAATATATAATTCAGGGCATTAATTACATTCACAATGTTGTGCAACCATCGCCAGGATCTATTTCCAAAATGTCTTATTCAATTTTTGTATCCTTATCACAGTGCATGCCACAAGTGTGATTTTAATCAATATTTATTAAATGAACTGATGAATTGATGCATGAATTAACCTGACAGTCTAGAGATCGACTATAAATACACAGCAATTAAAATTTCCTTTTCTGCTATGCAAAACAATGACAGAGAATAGAGGCTATACAATTTAAACAAGCTGTGGAGAGTAGAAGTGGCTCCATCAAAGGGAATATCTTTAGAAAGAGAACCCGTGCTAATGAGGACCCAGGGCATGCTTTTGATGAGGAAGCTACACAACAGAACTCAATGACTTCCATAAACAGGTGACAAATTCCTTTGCTAAGAAACAAACTTTCAAAAGACTGGGCCCATTAGCCTTTTGCAGGTGGTTTAACTCCTGAAGATGTTTACAAAGTACTCCAAAGATTTTTCATGTTTAGTAAGTGTTTCTTTTTGTTTGTTTGTTTGTTTGTTTTTTCTCTCCTCTCTAAGAGGAGGACATCCTGGTTCCTTTACTGTCTTTGGACATGAAAAATAGACCGGCAGTAATAACTCTCCTCTGTGCTTCATCCACACGTGAGCGTCAGGACACCAGGCATACAATGGAGGTAAATATTGGCTTGATTTCACAGTGATGGGCCCGCTCTATCTAGAGGCGGAGAGGGAAGGGCAGAATAACAATCAGATATCTTAGGTCATATGGAAAAATCAATAAAGGTTTGTTTTCTTCTAGTGAAAATTTTCCAAATCTGTTAGGCATGCTGTCTAATTTGCTAATGTCCCCTGCCCCACACTGTACTGTGAGGAACTCATTATCTGTCACCCAGGAGGCCCTGGTGTGACCCAGTGCGGAGGCTGAGGAGCAACAATGACCCTCAGGACACTCCTGATAGCAAGGGCCCAGTGGAAAGGGTCAGAAACACAGCTGTAAGTCTCTTCTCAGCCTCCTACTGGTTCGATGAATCTTTTGTGTGTGTGTATGCTTGGGTTCATACAAATATATATAACTGTTATGATAATTATTATAAAGCAAGCACCATAAATTAATTCCGACTAACTTTTTCTCCTCCTCAAAGTAACTGGTCTATTCCTGACCTCCAAACAAATCTAAAAAGAGCTCACGGTACCTTCCTTCCAGGGGAAGGAGTGTGCAAATATGATAGAGGAGCGAGCATCTTAGTTTACTTTAACCCATGTGAAAGGTTTTCCCACTGTCGCAGGAGAAAAACAAGCTTCACCCAGTGTGTTCTCAATTACTGGGTTCACTTCCTGACGGGAAAAACCCCAGTAATTATGGTAGTTGCTGTCAAGGGAATGATGGTAACTAGGAGAAAAGAAACAGCCTTTTAGGGTTTTGTCAAGCAATCCATCTGCATTAAGTAAGAGCAAATGACCAACTGATTCCCTCAAACTTGGGTTCGGGAGACTTTTTTTAGTAAAACTCAACCATCTACTAATTCTTTCCCTTTGTGTATTTCCCCACTCCTGTTTCCAACTGACTCATAATACTTCAAAGGATGTAAATCAGGGATCCACACTAAAAAAAAAAAAAAAAAAAAGCTTAAACTTAATAAAAGATAATTTAACGTTATTTATAAGTTTAAAATTCAGCTCCTTTGGGCATTAGCAAATATCCTATAATTGTATACAAAGACAATTTATAGTTTTTGTAGCTCAAATTACTGTGGTCCCTAAAACTGTCCTGCAGGGAAGACATAGGGATACATACAAGCAAGACGGGCATAGGGCCAGGACTTCAGGGACACACTGGTGGTGGGGAGGCAATTTTAGGAACTTCCTTTGAAATTCTGCTTTTTCTTTGGCCCCTTTCAAAATGTAAATATTTTATTGAAGAAAGTCTACTAATTAATTCATTATCATTCACTAAAGCTTCAGCACAGATTTTTTTTTCCTCAGAGAAAAAGAGAGGTAGAACCCAAAAAAGAGACAGAAAAACAAAGAGGGTGGGTGAAGGTTACCTCCAAACAGGTATGGTCTGAGGGCAGAGGCTGAGAGAGGTGTGTATCCCGGAGGCAGCCCAGGGGAAGCACAGGAAGGGCCGGCCAGCTTGAGAACATGGTAAAGCTCAAGAAGGGCGAGGGCCCCAGATCAACTTCACTTCGGGGTTCAGCGCTGGAACAACCCTGGCTTCCTCACCTTCTCTCCCCAGCAGCTCCCACTGTCCAGCTGTCTCTGCCTGTCTCCCTCATGCGGGCTCCTCTCTGGAGCTTTATCTGCCCCGGGACCAGCCCCTCAGTGGTGACTTCTTTAATCTGGTGTAGCCAGTGGTTTTCCCAGACGCTGTCTCTCTTCAGAGAGGGTGCGAAAGAAAAGAGAAAAAGGAAAGCAGAGCCATGAGCTCCCCACCAGCTGGCTGGCTGGGACTCCTCACATTGCATTGGCTACTCTGGAGGTTCTGGAGTCTGGAAGATGCATGCCGGAGGTGGGAGGCCTCGGAGCACAGTCTTCTCTGGCTCGGGAGTAAGTTCCCTCAGCACCTAGGAAAGGTGGGCACAGAGAGGAGGGGAGCTAAGCCGACATGGGCTGTGCAGTCTGAGGGACACGCAGGAGCCCTCTGTCCCCCCAGTCCTGCCAGAGACTCTCCTGCCCGCCGGACCCCACGCCGTGGGCGCACGACGATCAGAAGCACGCAGTTTCGGCCTTGAGAGGGATCATACCTGAGTCACTGATACTTTAGTATAAAATAATCAGAACACTCTCTTCAGTCACGGGAGGTGTCTAAATGCTCTAGCTGCAGGGTTGGGGTCCTGTGGGGAAGAGAGTGACAAGGGACAAGAAGGAAAGGGCAGAGACAGTAAGGGCAGACAGGGAAGTCAAACACCCTCACTGACAGGATCTCTAGCCTGGCGGTGGCCAGGCTCCTCCCATCCCCTCCTCCCTTGTCAGGGCTGCGTTTCTAGGGGCCTGTTACCAGCCACAGGGTGTGTGTGTGTGTGTGTGTGTGTGTGTGTGTGTGTGTGTATTCTAGTATGTAGGGAGTCTACAGTGCCTAGTAGGTATATAGCCTATAGCGAGTACTCTAGAATTCTGTTGTTACAAATACAAGTTTACCTGTGATCCCGTGCACGATGGAGCTCAGAAAGGGCGTTTCATCTCACATAAATAGCTGCTAAAAACTACCAATTTTCTCCCCCAACTTCTAAACTGAGAAATTTCATTTCTCTCACAAGAGATTACAATTGTATCCACAGAGGTGACTTCAAAACAGAGTTAACTGTTGTTCTGGGAGCAACCTGACATGTTTTCTAAGATCCTAGGACAGAGGAACCGTCAGGTGTGACGCTTCCGATGGCCTGTCCCAGGATATAAGGTATAAATCCATTTGGGAACAAACCGCTCACCTGCAGCCCAAGACAAAAACGCCTTCTTTGCAGGGCTGAGGGAGGGGGAGGTAGAAGGACTCAAATGACACAGGAGAAAACCCGGAAGTAGAACTTGCGGGTCCCCCTGCTCCCTGCTTATTAATGTCTCCTAGGACTCCTTCTTGCTCTGACACCTTCAGGAAATTCATAGGCCCAGTTTTTCTTTGCACATTTGATGCTGCCATAGAAACACTGTGTGTCCCTCTGTGGAGATGGTGTCCTACAGGAGAGCCTTGCAGATACAGCTCCTCAGGAAGCCTTGCCGGGCTCAGGTGACCCAGACTATCATGAAGGTTCTGGTCATCCACTTTTACCCCACACACAGGTCTTGTAACTCTGCTATGCTTATGGGTGACTATTTTGCTTAGACAGAAAAACCCATGCTCTAGAATTTCTCAACTCTGAAAATAGTGTCCTGTATGTTTTCCAAACCCTCTTGGGCCTGGAATCCATCAATCACACCTCTTTGCAGACTTAGACCTAAATGATTTGAAGTAATTTTGGATCTTTCCTTGATATGTTATATAAGTGGAAGTCCCAGAAATGAGAGTAGATTCTAATTCATATCTTCTCAAGTGAATATCTAGATTAGGAGTTGGCACTTTTCCTGTAAAAGCCACATGGTAAATATTTTAGGGTTTCAGGCCAAATGGTCTCTGTTACAAACACTCAACTTTGCCCTTGTAGCTGGGAAGCCGTCAGAGGGCCTAGACAAATGCATGTGGCTGTGATGCAATAAACCTTTATTTGCAAAAGCAGGCAATGGGCTGGATTTGGCCTGGGCCATGGTGTTTTTCTAAAATTTTCTAAAATACCCCCCTTTAAAAATTTTTATGTACTCCCTATTACTATTATCTGAGAGTTAAGAAAGTTCCTAAACTTGCATAATCTATACATTATATTTATATACAATGGAATATTACTCAGCCATCAAAAAGAATGAAATCTTGCCATTCACAACAATGTGGATGGAGCTAGAGAGTATTATGCTAAGCAAAAAAAGTCAGTCAGAGAAAGACAAATACCATACGATTTCACTCATATGTGGAACTTAAGAAACAAAACAGATGAACATGGGGAAGAGAAAAAGAGAGAGAGAGGGAGAGGGAGAGAGAAGCAAACCATATGTGACTCTTTAACGATAGAGAACAAACAGGGTTGCTGGAGGGGAGGTGGGTGGGGGATGGGCCAGATGGGTGATGGGCATTAAGAAGGGCACTTGTTATGATGAGCACCGGCTGTTATATGTAAGAGATGAATCACTAAACTCTACACCTGAAACCAATTTTACCATATGTTTGAATTTAAATAAAAACTTGAAATTAAAAAAAAAGATTTAAAAAACCTATCTATACATTTATGTGATTTTCTTAAAATCACAACCAAAAAATGTACTTTTCAATGCTTTTTAATCATAACCTTACAGTTAATAAACACAATACATTCCATCTGGCTTAATTCCAATTCTTTCTCTGAACACACGAACATACTCTTACACATATTCTTACTCGGTGGTAGTTCCTACAGGTATCCCGTTTGCTATGTTGTTGCTTATTTCTCATCCTCCTGTACCGCCACTGTTATATACTGATCTATTCTGCTTACTTTTTTTAAAGATTATGCAATAGCTATTTCACTATACTTATAAAGCTGACTTACTAAAAATTCTCCTATTGTTAAATATTTGGATTTTTTCCCATTATTTTTCCATGAGCTAAATAGGGCTGCTATAAAAATCTTTGTACAAGTGACATCCAGGAAAGTTAAAATCCAAATGTAAAAGCTGTGTTACTTCTGCTAGCTCTGCTAATTATTATGCTTGAAACATGGTAACATTATACACTAAAAAATATAGCCAGATAATTATTTTTTTAAAGCAACCAGATTGTAAATTCACCAAATTGCCCTTCTTGTTGAATGATGTCAGAAGACTATCCTATACAACTTTTTCTAAGAAATGGAATTTGATCTTAAATATATTATTTTAATTCTGTAGTACTTTACAGCTATCAGATATTCCTTCACAGATTTGATGATGTATCTCAATATTACTATACAAGCTCACCTGTGCCAATGGCTTAAATACTTCGATCTATGTTCAAATCGGGCACTTTAGTATTTATTCTAAATGAAACAGTTTCATTAATATTGTCAACAACTACATAATTAACCACCAGATAATGTGCTCAAGTTCATAATCTTCTTTTTCCAAAAAGGGGAAAGTTGAATCTAAAGGTTAGAAGTTGCTTGTTAGAATAAAAGACTTTTCCCTAGCTCAAAGTTCAGACTTTGGTATTTCTTGGTATTGCTTGGTATTTCTTGGCAGGAAATTCTTGCCTCAGATCCATTGGACACACTGAGGTCTGAAATAGCAGAGAGGGCTAGGTAGGGACATTATAAGGAAATGTTCTCAGGCATTCCTTTGTAGAAAGGGGCTTTCTCAAGATGGCTCTCATTCATTTGGAACATTTCAGAAATACAAATCACCTATCTTAAACAAGACAACTGGACACCGAAATATAGACTGATTCATAATGTTTGTTCCATCCTATTTACATCTTCAGATATTTAACCCAGCAAGAGATAGTGCTGAAGGTCAGTGCTTCTGAAACTATCTGAGGTATAGAATCAGTTTGCTTTTTTTTTTTTTTAGATTTTTTTTTTTTTATTTATTCATTCATGAGAGACAGAGGGATAGAGAGAGAGAGAAGCAGAGGGAGAAGCAGGCTCCCAAGGAGCAGGGAGCCCGATGCGGGACTCGATCCCAGGACCCTGGGATCATGACCTGAGCTGAAGGCAGACGCTTAACCATCGGAGCCACCCAGGCGCCCCTGCTTTTTTTTTAATATGCAAAATGTCACCTTTATAAAACACAATAAAATAATGATCAGAAAAATAAGTAAAAACTAAGACAGGCAAAATACCAAACCCCAGTTATACATTTACTATTAGAGATAATTTTTATTTTTTATTATTACAGTTAATATAAATATATGTATTATAATTATGTTACAGATCATATTAAATTAGAGTTAATTAAATGCAATCAGAACAAACATAGCGAGGGAAAATTATGAAAACTGAACCTGTTTTTCATTAAAATTGTGTATACTGACGAATAATACAGACTTTACCTTGCTCATCATAAACTAGTCGAAGGCCCAGGCTTACAGCAGTGCGATCTTCAAGGGTCTGGGATTTAGAGTCAAATACCTGGTGTTGTCTCAGTCTCCCACTGGCTGTGTGACCCAAGACAACTTACCATCCTCACCTCCATTTCTTCCTCTGTAAAGTGTGGATAAAAATAGGATCAAATAAGGTTCTTGTAAGGATAAAGTAAGACAACACATGAAAAGTTCTTAGGGTAGCATCTAGCTTAGTAAATGCTGAAAAATGATCTCCAGCCTGTTGCAAGTCAACCAGAATGAAAAAACTCTAAGGATGTTGAGCAATGAAAAATGTAAAGAGCAAGCATGCATCTGGCTTCAGGGTACCACCTAATAAAAGGAGTCAGAGCTGCAGTGAAAACCCACTGCATAATAGACTTCTGAACTAGTAAGAGTTCAGCAAGGCTGCCAGATACAAATTCAATTTACACCATCAATAACCAACAAGGAACTATAACAGAACATGAGCTGCCACTCATAACATCAAGAATCTCTCAAGTTTCTAGGAATAGAAAGAAAAAGGAAGGCATACAAGTATATGGATAAATCATTCAAATTCTATAAAAGGCATAGAAAAAGACATGAATAATGAAGGAATGGAATTATCTGATATTATAAATCTGTCAGTTCTCCCCTAAATTAATCTATATATTCCATATGTTCCCAAAAACTCCAGCAGAAGTTTTTGAGACAAACTGATTCTAAAGTCTACATTGAAGAATTAAGTTTCACAAATAGTTGTTAATTTTATGTGTGCACAAACACACACACATGCACAAAAGAGCAAGGAGACAAGAATATATACTAGAACAGCAGCAGAGAAACAAAACAGAGCAGATAAGAATGCCCAGAAATAGAGAGGGGTGGAAGGAAGATGTCTTATAGAGGTGGGGAGTAGATAAATTGCTTAGTATATGGTGCTAAGAAAGCTGGCTCTTTAAAACTAGTAAGGAGGAAATATGCCCATAGGGTGGAAAGAGATTTTTTTGCAACAAGACCATATAAGCACAAACGATAAGGTAGGAGAGTGTTGGGTCTGACTACATAAATGTTACAAATCTCTTTTCAACACAGGCACAGAAAGTGGTTGTTAATAGGTGGGTACCAAACCAAGAGAATTTCAAAGCTTAAAATCAATAGGATTAATGTTTAGATTAAAAAGGAGTTCTGATTACTCTGAAAAACCAACTGAGGGTTCTAGAGGGGAGGGGGGTGGGAGGATGGGTTAGCCTGGTGATGGGTATTAAAGAGGGCACACTCTGCATGGAGCACTGGGTGTTATGCACAAACAATGAATCATGGAACACTACATCCAAAACTAATGATGTAATGTATGGTGATTAACATAACAATAAAAAATTTAAAAAACTAATGATGTAATGTATGTGATTACCATAACAATTAAAAGAAAGAAAGAAAAAAGAAAAAAAAGGAGTTCCTATTGGGGTGCCTGGGTGGCTCAGTTGGTTAAGTACCCGACTCTTGATTTCGACTCAGGTCATGATCTTGGGTCATGAGATCAGGCCCCAACTCAGGTTCCATGCTCAGTGCAGAGTCTGCTTGAGATTCTCTCTCTCCCTCTGCCCTTATTCCCTGCTCACACCCTCATTCTCTCTCTATAAAAAAAAAAAAAGAATTCCTGTTAATCATTGAAAAAATAGGAAAATGGATAAAGCATATAAATAGGCAATGCACAAAAGGAAGAAATCTGAATGGCTAAAGTTCGAGGGATTCTCAACCTCACCCATAATGAGAAACTTCAACATTAAAACAACAATATTATGCCACTTAATATCCACTCAACTGGAAAAAATAAAAATTAGAGGACTGCAAGATTTCAAGAAGTTGAAAGAAACCAAAACACATATGCTTAGCAGGCAGGAGTGGTACTGGCACAGTCTTTCTGGAAAGTAATCTGGCAGCTCTTTGGGGAATTAGAGTCTGGGTATCCTACAATACAGCAGTCTCTCTCCTGAGAACCTGCATAAACTTGCATAAGAAAATCTTGCATAAGCCCATAAGGCACTGCAAAGAAAAATGTACACTGCAGACTTATTTGTAGCAGCAAGTAGCTGTCCATCATCAAATGGAATATTACACAGCTGTTGGAAGCAATACACTAGTGAACATATTAGAAGGGGCAAGTAAAAAGGTAAGAAATATAATGAGAGGCTATTATGTAAACTAAAGGCACATACATACACAAAATACCATTACACATGTCTCACAGATACATACATATTGAGAACATCTATTAAACATCCTAGAGGAGGTGCCTACTTAATGGTAGTGAATATTAATGGGAAATGAGGGATGAAGGGGAAACTGAAATAAAATAAAAAGAGACCTTGTGGGAGTAAACATAATAGTGCATCATCAACTCAGAGAGGTGTTTGATTAAATCAAAGCTTTACACCTAAAATCCAAAGAGTTAAAAAAAAAGAACATACAGAATACAGAACAGAGTGTTACCAAAGGTACTCTTGGATCTCAGTAGACACTGTTCCTGAGCATGTGGAAACACATGAGGCCCACGGGATTGAAAATGCAGATTGAGTCTCTGTTCTTAAATTCATGAACCATGGTTCTTCCAGAGTGTTCTTCAATCTCTTGAAGTTCTTTTCCATTCTGCCACACTAGTGAAGATTAGCCAAGTGGGGAGCAGAGGGCATGGTTTCTCTATCCTGAGAAGCTGGTGACAAAACTTCCTGACTGAGGTATCCTAGAAACGCTTGATTTGTGTTCTTGCCTGAGTGATAGAGTCCATGTTTTTCCTTTACATGCTGGCAGGAGCAAATGTCTTTACCATGGCTGCCGTCCAGAGAATTCGAAGCCAGAGCTTTGCTCTGGGCAAGCATCCAGAAGAGTAATTTGGATTCCATAGCTGAAGAGCCCTAAACTTTAAGGAGGACCCAGAGGCTATGCTAACTGCCTCTTCAAGCCTTTATAAGTTGAAGAGGGAAAGAGACTGGTAGCCCTCGGTCATTCTCAAGTCTTGGCCTTTCCCTGCCATTGTGTGCTGGCCTGACTTTGATTTTTGTCCGTTCATAGGCTGCCCAGGTGCTTAGGAGGATTTCAAAAGCAAGAGGTGAAACATTACCCAGGATAGTTTATGTTTTTGTTTTAGATCTTGTCCTTCCTCCATACTGGATATGATTAGTTGGGTAAAATTTTCCTCGTGAGTGTTGTGTTGGTGAGAACTTTGCAGTGTGGGGCAAACAACACTCCTGGACAGAGCAGGCAGCTTCCTCCATGAGGTAGTAAGAGGCCTCGGAAGGCCTGCCAATCGCACATCCAATGTTCCTCCATAAGCTGAAAGTCCCGTTATTTTTATTAATTCTATTCTTCAACCATTTTCAGTATCTTAAGGTAGTAAGCTGTTTATAAACAGAATCTCATTTCACAATTTTAACAAAACGGCTAATTAGCTACTATCGTTTCTAGTTTACAAGTGAAGAATGGTCTCAGAGAGGTTCCTGCCTTGCCCCAGGTGACACAGCTAAGATACAGCAGACCCAAGAGGCAACTCAGGTGTACGTGGGTCCACGTGTGGAGCCTTACACCATCTCCATATTGGTATTAAAAGCCTCTGTTAAGATACAGATGTATTTTATGCCGCATTTTGGAAACTGAGTCATCCTCAGGACCTCGGTCTTATTCATTGGTTCAAATTAGGCAGATGTGGCCTCAAAAGCAGGACCTTAAAAGAATGAAGCACCAAAAAATAACAAGGCTCCCACACTTGGGACACTCACCACCTAAGGAGAGCACAAGCACACGGGAGAGGACCAGTCGATAAAACCCCCTTCCCGTCCTGTCTGGCACAAGGCGCACCGGGGAATGTTAGGGAGAGAAGGCTGGACACCAGAGACTGGATTCCAGAAGAGGTGGCAACACAAAATTGCAGACACTCGGGAAGGGTGATAACAGACTCTCCGCGGCAAACGTAACCTATTTTTCCAGTCACACTACTCCCACAAGGGCTGTTCTCTGGGCCATTTTTCTAGCTACGCCTGATGGTACCGAAGCAAGGTACGGGTTTTTATGCCTGCCCACCACCTCTAAGTCTGCCTGAGAAAGAGCCTATAGCTTGTCAGTGTTATGGGTCAGAGATACTGACTTTCAATCAATCACCAAAATGCCCCATGATAACAGATAATAATAATTGTACTTGCAGTGATATCAACAGCTAGTTAAGCACTTACTATGTGTTAGATGCAGCACCAAATGCTTTAAAAAAATCTCATCTCACTTGATCCTCCAAACAACCCTCAAAAGTTGTTATCATTATTCCTACTTTATATAATTAAAACAGAATAGAGAGGTCAAGCATTTGCCCATGACCACCCAGCTGGTGCATGGTGGTGCTAGAACCAATTCTTTCAGACTCCAGACACCATACTCTTGACCCTCACATTGCACTTTTTGTTACTGTTATGCTGACCATCAATGATCTGGGGAAATTGAGGCACAGAATGTTAATTCATTAAGGTAACAGTTGGGATAAATTTATGACTTAAAAACAAACATTTGCTTAATAGTCCAGCCATTCATTTTACTAATATTTATGGTGAGTAATAATTAATATAATTAGTATCTGCAGTGAAGTATAATGGAACATGGTATATTATTAATAAATAAAAAACAATTAACAGTAAGTGCAATCATATCATAAGTGTCATTTCCTCCATAACTTATTGCCTTCTACTTAAATGCCTTCTTTTATTTCCTCTAAACTGGAGATTCTTTTTTTTTAAGATTCTATTTATTTATTTGAAGAGAGAGACACAGAGAGATAAGGAACACAAGCAGGGGGCACGGGAGAGGGAGAAGCAGGCTTCCCGCTGAGCAGGGAGCCTGAGGTGGGGCTCGATCCCAGGACCCTGAAGGCAGATGCTTAACCGACTGAGCCACCCAGGTGCCCCTAAACTGGGGATTCTTAATCTTGGGTCCCAAAGGATTCGTGGATAGAATTCTTGGGTGGAAAATGGAGGATATACATAGATTTGAATTTGAATAGAAAAAAATGACATTTTTGCTTCACTAGTCTCTAACTGAAATGTAATATTTTTCATTTGTAAATATTGCCAACACACTACTGTAGTATATTTAGAAGTATCTAACTGTGTCACCAATAGAAATTGCACATCTAAAAATATTATTTACAGGTATGACAAATGTTTTAAAATATCATTTATGCTTATGTCTACTTGGAAATACAATAGTTACTAGACCCACTGCTAGACCTTTTATTTAATATTTAATAAAGAAGCATATGAGCAGAATTGGTGCCTTTTGCAAGATTGAAATCATGGCAGGTCCAGAAACTGATGCCCAATTCCATTTCACTGGTATCAAAAAATATTTCAACTCTTACACTCTCACAGGTAGAATGAATTGTGTACTGGCCACATATGGAGGCATTGCTTTGATGCCCTTATACTTCAAGTTAAGGTCTAAAAAAAACAGCAGCTATGAAAGCAACATAGAAGGATTTTAAGTTAAGTTCCCATGCCTGGAGAAGCTAATGTCAATTCATCATGTGATACTCAATTTGTACAACAAATTATGAACCTGGAAAAAAAAGAAGCATATATGATATACTACTATATCACAAATATTTCAATATTTTGGTAAGTGCATTTCAATATAATTTGTCTCTCTTGTAATCCTATGCAGTTTATTTTATGTATTTGAACCATTATTGAGGTGCACCCATGGACTTTACCATAGAAAGTTTGAGAACTGCTGCCCTGCCTTAGAGGTATCTTTCCTTACAGGTGGGGGCCGGAGTACAGAGAGGGTAAGACTGCCCAAACTCTGCAGAGCAAGGGGGCCTGACCTCAGACCATCCTTGACAAACTCATTGCATCTACCTTGCTCCAACCAGATAGGTTTCTCTCTTCAGCTGGCTTATGTCTTCATGATCACAGAAAGCAGCAGGTCTTCATGGACAGAAAGCTCAGCAATTGGTGTCTCTCCAAATATCGACTGAGGCTGAGAGCATGCAGTCCTGGCTGGTCATTCAAGAGCTTGGTACTGATGCCTGGGTTTTGTTGGGCCTCCTGTGTGATCCTGGGCAAGCTCCTCAAGACTCCAAACCTCAGGCTCATCTTGTTTAAAATTGGGATAAGAAGGGTGGATATTTGTAAAATGCTTCACATCTTTCAGATTACTCCTCCCTTGTTCCTCAAGCTCTCACACCAGGGCTATGCAGGCATAAAGAGCATCACACGGTATTAGACATGAGGGAACTGATTCTGAGGGGAAGGTGCAGGGTGGATCTAGCACCTGGACCTCCAGAGCCTTCCTCACTCTGTGGAAGTGAGGGAGACCCCCTCACAGGATTAGCCCCCCCAAGTACCTCTCTACCTGCTGTTTCCATCCTTAAAGACACAACTCCTCCATTGATAACTCCTCATTTCCTCCCACCATGATCTCTCTCTACCCCACTCTGTAGCATCTGCAGCCTGCCTTCTGGCCTTACCTTTGACCTTGGATTCCTTCCTTAAGTTGTAATACTCTTGTATGCTCAGGTCTGAATCTTGGGTCTGAATCTCATACTGAATCTCGGGGTGACCTCAGATTTGCTGACTGATCCTGGACAAGTCACCGAAGCTGCCTGAGCTTTATTTTCTCACTTTTAGGTCAGAGATTTGTCATAAAAATAAATAAGACGGTGTATGAAGATGCTTTTGTAAAACTGTAAAATATTCCATAGGATGTCACTTGATGCTATCAACAGCCACAGTAGATAGGCTGGGTGGCGAGGTACAGAGAAAGGTCCTGGCTTGTGTCCTGATGAGGCCACATTAGGAAGTGGCTTCCACAAGTAGGCTTGTATAACCTGGGGAAAATTGCTCCCTTTTCCTGGGCCTTAGTCCTCATCTTTGATAGCAACACTTTTACCTTCCTCTTAAAGTTTTTGTGAAGATAAAAGGAGACAGGGTATAAAAGATCTTAATGCAATGCCTGGCCCTCAGGACTTTGTGTGGTGGTAGGTAGTGGTGCTATTACTGCTATTACTCTTTCTCTTTGGGAACATCTTCTCCCATGAACTTTGTGCTCCATGGCATCAAGCAGAGTGTTTTGCAAATAATAGGTGCCCAAATACAATTTTTGAAGGAATGGCTGACTTTTTAAAAAATATTAGCAGGTAATTAAGGGATAGGAACCACTGTAAACATTTTCAAGTTCTGCCTAAATATCATGTCATCCAATTTTCCTTGTTCTCGAGCCCAGTGAACAGGTCTCAGTCCTTGAGTTCTTCCTGACTTTTTCCTCCACTTCTAAAGACCGTAGGTTGTATTACCCATTACACACCGTTTGGTTCCGCTGCACGGAAGGCTTCTGAGGCTCTATCACCCTTGTTAGACGCTGAGCTCCATGAGAACGGAGTCCGCATTCACATTCTTCACGTTCTCAGGGGTCAGCACGATGCGGGGCAAGGGAAGGCCCTCACTGAGTGTCAGTTGCTGACTACAATCGTGCAACCCATGCAACAGTCCGGGCTCCAAGCAGAAACAGGGCTAGGGCTTTGAATATAAGACCTACTTTGCTTTCTCCTTGTTTGCATTCTTGGAACAAAAGCAGCCCTTAAGTTTAACATAATTAGAGAACTAAAACACCCATGGAGGATGCTGTGATTTTTACTACAGGAGTTAATCATCAGCTGACAAATGAAGAAAGTTACGTGTTCATAGGCATTTATTATTAAATTAATTAAATGCACAGCTGGGCACTACAGCATCATTCCAGCAGATAAAATGAAGTTAGCTATACACCTCTAGCTTGTTAATTTAGGAGCTCATAATTTGTGATATTAAACAATTAAGATTGAAGCCTCTAAGTGTCTGAACTGTGATGTTTCTGGAGTGGATATCTTACTTTTGTGTCACACTTTCCAGTACAAATCACTTTAATTTGCATGTCATTTGAGTCTCACAACAGCCTTGTGGAGCGGGTGGTATAATCTTCATTTTTATAGAGGCAGAAGCTGGAGTGTAGTGGATTAAATCACCGCTTAAGGATATACAGCCAGTGTATCGGTTATTTATTGATGTGTAACAAATTACCCCCAAATTTAGCCATTTAAAACAACAAACATTGATTATCTCACAGTTTGTATGTGTGAGGAATCAGGACACAGCTGAGCTAGGGGCCTGTGGTTCAGCATCTCTCCTGAGGCTGTGGTCCAACTGTCGCTGAAGGCCCACCTCGGGGAGGATTAGCTTCCAAGCTCATTCTGGGGTAAGATTTAGTTCCCTGCAGGCTGTTGGACTCAGGACCTCAGTTCCTCACCAGCTGTTGGTCAGAGGCCTTCTTCAGTTCCTTGTTAGGCCACAACATGGCAGTGGCCGCTCCCAGAGAGTGAGAAAGTGAGGGCAAACACCCAGCCCAGAGCCACGGTCTTTTACGACCTAGTCTTGAAAGTGGCATCTGTCATTTCTTCTGCGTTCCATTCACTAGAGGGGAGTCGGGAAATCTGGCCACACTCAAGAGGGAAGGGTTCCATAGGGCTGCCCATACCTGGACACGGGGGTCACTGGGGATCATCTTAAAGGTTGCCTACGCAGTGTTGAAGACAGGATTCAAACTTAGGTTGGCGTTTTGGCTGATACCCCATGTTGCTCCAGCAAGGATCCAGTCATTCCTCCAAGTGCTACTCTTGACACAAAGGATGTAAAAATAAAATATGTGACCTGAGGAGATTCACAATACATGAGCGAAGACTGCCTGGACGATTACAGCGCATGGGAATGAGGGCTGCGCTGGCGGAAAGCGAGAGGCATGCTGGGAAACCTGCAGTGAGGTTCTGCAGGAAAACTGCAGAACTGCGGTCCAGTTCTGCAGGGACTGCGTTCAGAGACAAGTGCTAACGGACTGGAAGGACTGGCTGGTCAAGGTAAAGAGGAGACGTGGAGAAAGACCTTTGCAGCAACTGGGAAAGGCAGAAACCTGAGAGAAGATCCTCCATTCATCCAGGTGCAAATTATTTGCAACTGCTAAGAGGCAAATAGCTCCTGTTGAGGCTGGAGAATTTATTGTGTGCAGTAGTTCTTGGCCCTGATTTACATTAGAACCACCTGGGAGCTTTTAAAAAGGCCTCTACCTTAAGTTGAATGGAGAAAATCAAAATCTCTGGGGATGGGGCCTGAGCATTTGTACTTTTTTTTTTTTAGGATTTATTTTATGGCTGCCTTTTTGATCCTCATGTCCATCCTATGAGGTAGATACTATCATTATCCTCATTTTACGGATGTTTTACTTCTGCATACTTGCGCAGAGAGCAGGAAGGATCACATCACTGGCCACTGGCCAATGGGGCTTTGGGACCAGACCAATCCTGGACTGATGGGAGCTGGAGAGAGGGACTACCAGGAAGGATGGGACATGAGCACTGAGTCACCTGTGGCAGAGCACATGCGGCAGATGGGGCTACCTCACATGTGTATAAGAAAGCACCTGTGTTTCTTTAATAACTCATAAGAGGTCAAGTGTAGGCTACTAGGAAAGATGGAGCCTCTGGGAACCACAGACACTAGGAGTTTCCACCCACTCAGGATTCTTCACTATGAACATCCACTGGGGGCCATGAGAAGGACGGAGGCAGGGCCAGGGGCCAGAGAGCATCATCTCTCAGTGGTGCAGGCCAACAGCAGACAAACCGTGAAACATCACTCAGACCCTTTCCCCTAAGAAACAAAAGCCTTAAGTTGCCTGTGGGAGGACAGCTATCCCTGTCACCCCCAGATCAAGAGTGAAGACCCATTAGGGCTGGGAGAAGGGGAAAAAAGCTCCGCCCCCGGGGTGAAGGAGAAGGAAGCATCCCTGGGCCACATCAGTAGAAGCATCCTCTGCTGGTGTTGGGGCAGGACCACCCTAACAACCCATGCCCCAGGACATGCCTAAGAGCAAGTGGTAAGAAGCAAAAGCAGTCTGGTGCTGGGGATGAGGAGGAAGCAAGGAGGGAGGTGCTCTCCGATGCACAAGCACACAGAAAAGCAGGAGGTGCAGGGGTGCATGTGGTGCTGGGACACTGAGGAAGACTTTCAGGCGGTCATCCCTCACCAAGGATGATGCCAGAAGAATCTGAAGCTGGCGGCACCTGAAAATAACCACAGCAACATCAAAGGCTGAAGCTTGCCTGGGTTGCGTTTAGGCTTTCTGAACCTGCAGGCTCATGTCAATCATCAGGTCTTAAAAGTGGCCTTGCCTCCTCTCCATTTCCGTTCTGGATCTGTGATCCTCAGCTAGTCATCTAGTCTCCATTGTCTACACTTTGGTGTTTTCCATCCCACTGTGTCTCTGAGCTGCGTCCTGGCTCATTTCTGCAAATTGCTCCTCACTTCTCCTTTCAGCTGCTTGGAATCTGCTGTTTCGCCTGCCCGTGAGCTTGTAGGTTTCAAGTATCATACTCTCTTCTAGAAAAGTTCTATATGCTCTTCTTTGACTGTCCCTTGTCATTTTCATAGTCTTTTATCCCTTGCTCATACTTCTGGCACTCCTTTTACATATTTAAACATATCAAATATACACACCTTATAAACTGCAACTAATAAATCCAGTATCTGAAGTCCTTGTGGGTCTGATTCTATAATCTTTCGGCTAGCTCTCATGCATGGCACCTCATTTCTTCCATGGTTTTTCAGTGAATTCTTGTTTGATTTAACTTTATGGGAAAGAGGGTCCTGCTGAAAGTATATTCTTCCATAAAGAACTTGTGTTGCTTTAGCCAGACGATGGAGGGCTACTGACGGAATACCACCTGAAAATAAAATTTCAGCAAGAAGGTTTCTTTTAATTAAACAGGTAATATAAATTTGGTATGAAACCTTCAAGAAAGCCAGCTTTTAGTTAAAAATTCTCAAGGGACAAGATTTTTTCCTTCTCCCTCTATGGCTAAGTTTAAGGCAGATGATTTTTCCTTGTAGATCCTCTTTGTGAAATTCTTTTCTTTTTTCTTTTCTTTTCTTTTTTTTTTCCTTTTAACCTAGTCTATTCTTCTGTGAAGAATAGGTGACCCTTTAGCATTCTGGTTTTCTTTACCTTCCTTAGTTGAGTGGGTTCCTACAACATGGGTAGTCACCAAGGCTACCAGGAATGAGTGGATTGTTCCAGGATAGCTGGTGGTTTAAAAGTTTATCTCCTGTTGGATTCCTGTACTTAATTTGTTTTCAACAAGTTGAAATTGCTTATAAAAAATAAAGGATCGGAACATCCTAATGGTGCCTGTTAGTCTATTCCTGGGTTTGAATCCCAGGTCTGCTATCTTAATTATTGTGCAAACTCGGGTAATCTATTTGCTTTCCTGAAGTTGTTTTGTCATTTGGAAAACATGAACAAATAATACTGAGATACATGTTTGACTCTTATGCAGACTCAAGAATAATGAATGCAAAGTGGCTAGAACAAAGAGATCTTGAATGGCACTTAACCAGTTGTAATTATTACAAGTTTTGTTAGCAGATTCCCTTGGGATAAATGTCCTGAAATCTTTAAAAACTACAAACTGGCCATTTCCAGACAGGCCTGCTGCCCACTCAGCCCAGAGTGAGAATAACAAAGAAGAGGCGTGGTACCTTTACATTGGGGGTGAGGGTGGTGGAAAAGGGGATTTATCTTCTTCTCCATCTTCTGTATATATCATTCTGTGTCCCGATCAGAAATAATCCAGTGGCAAAAATGACACCTTGTCTGATGTACAAATGATTGCCTCTGAAAAGAAAACAATAAATAGGGTAGGGAGAATCTCAACCAAAGAGCCAACTACTGTCATTAAACAGAATCTTGAAAAACAACAAGAGTATTAGCTCAGTGGTATTTGGGCTGTGAAGCAGGCATTCTCCATCTGCCAGGTGATGGTCCTAATGATTACATCCACAGCATCCAAAGGGTAATTTAATTCACATATTCCTGATCCACTTACACTAATGTAATTTGAACCTGGCCTGATAGACACCGAGTCATGCACAGACTGCCCTCTCTCCTTTTGCTTAATTTGTCCAGATGAAAATTAATGAAAACTTAACGTCCATTTGAAAATTGTTAGGTCTACTGGATTTCACATGTGGCAAAGCATCTCTAATTTTAAAGGATTTTTAAAGTTTGTTAACTGATGGTTATGGGATTGTGGTCACTTTGGACATTTTTGTTTACCCTGCCCTGCAGCAATCATTCAAAAACCTGTCTTTCAAAGAAATAACACGTTATGGCAGCATCACTAATTGGTGGCCATCCTCTATCTTATGAAATATTCACCTATGGAACTATGGAAAGGGGCCATGGTCACCATTCCTGCTCTTCCCTTGAAGAATGTTTAGATTAAATGGAATTGACTCCATAGGCAGCTTTACCTCCTTCCAGTGCTCATTCAGCCTTCCACAAATATTATGTGAATCCTACAATGAGTATCTTAGCTTGAGCTCCCCAGGAAAGACTGTGAAATATAGATTTGTGGGCAGGTTTACTGAGAAGTGCTTTTAGGTTCAGCATCTGTAAGTAAGGAAAGCAGACTTGGGCAAAGAGAGAAGTTGAAGGTTTATGTAGTGTCAACCAAGGCCCCACCTAGCCCCACAGAGCACTCTGGAGCAGAGGATGGCCCTTTGGAGTTGTCCTAATTTGAGGCAACAGGCCCACCCTTTATACTACGGTATTGACCAGTCATTGGGCTGCAACTGTGGTGGGAACAAAACTCTGGGCAAGGAACTTTCTTCCTCCGAGGGCAGTTCCTGAGGAGGCACTGACCTGTGGACCAGCAGCAGCCTAAACTCTCTGCAGCTGGGGGAAACTGTGGCCATCCTGTGGCAGAGCCTGGGCGATGGCTCACAGCTTCCCCTCACACAGCAGTAGGTCGGTGAGCAAAATCAAACACAGTCCCCGGCTTCGTGGAGCTTACGGTCTAGTGGATATTCACAGCATTTCTCAGTGATCTTTGTCTTGACCTTGAAAAGTCACCATTCATCTTGTCCCTGGTGGCCCTGTCCCCGCTCTGTCTTATTCTAGTCTATCCTAGCTTCATTTCACCCACGGCCTGGGGAGACAATGATGATCATAGTTAATGATGCTGGGGTCGCACTGCAGCATCCTCCAGCATGAGCAAAGGGTTCTGTTAGCTCAGGGGTGTGTTCCCGGCAGTTTGGCTTCCCAAAGTCCTCAGTGTGTGGTGTTAAATGGGAAGATGAGAAAATGACTAAACTGATGCTTATCTAGAACAATTAGCTCTGGAGAAAGAGAAGTTACATAGTCTGTAATGGCCAAGTATGTGTGTCTGGGTGTCTGGAATGTTCCTCCCTTAGCCACTGAGGGGACCCAGTCTTTTACAGTAATCAAGTACAATATCTTATTAAGCTTTTGTAAGAATGGATGAGACAGGCAGGGCACTCAGATTATTTCCATTCTACGGAGGAGGAAACTGAGGCAGGCACAGGCACAGATGCCCCCTGAGCCACACACCAATGAAGTGGTGGAAATGATTAAAAGAGCTACGAGCTATCAAGAATCCACTATTCCCCTCACTGTCAGGCCTATGTTGTTATAAACACTATTGCTGCTTTTCACATTGACTCTGGGAGGTAAATATTAGCACATTGAGGTTCAGAGGTTAAGTGACTTGCCTAGGTCACACAGCAATTAAGTGACAGGATTTGGGACCTGCCTGTCTTCTTCCAAGTCCGGGTTCTTTGCACTACCTCATGCGTAGGCATTCTGGTCGGTGGCTGTGGGGTAGGGGAATAGCACTGGCATTTGAAAGATTTGCGAGCAGAGTGTGGGGATTTCAGAGAAGAGTGCCAGGGACATGGTTACAGGTGAATGTTGCCTCCGGTGAAAGCTGCTGCAAAACCAGGTGTTCCTAGTGCAGCAAACGTCATTGAGTTGCCGTGGGACGCGGGCCAGTGAGGAAGGAGCGTGGGACCTGCCCCAGCTCTGTGGGGTGAACCGTCCAAGGACTCAGCCCTCAGCTGGAGGAGTGCGCACCGCTGCCTTCATGCGAGCGTCCTGCAGAGAGAGCATCGGGGAGCGGCGGGAAGCTAGCGTGGTCTTCACATCCCGACAGACCAGGTGTCAGTCTCAGACTCACTTTCTCTAGGGTGCGTGACAGAGATGAAATGAGAATATACGTTTAAAGCGCCAATCCCAGAGCAGGTACTGGCTCCTACTTTTGACCTTCCAGTTCTGGAATGGGTAGGACTCAGAGAGCCAAATTGCTTCGCGGAGGGGGGGAGGGGAGGTGTTACCCGAGGGCAGCCCAGGCTGGTTTGGTGTCACCGGCATAAGCCAGACCCAGCCCTGGCCTTGAGTGCTCTGCGGGAAGGCTGGGGGTGTGGTTCTGGTTCACTGGCTGGTGCGGGCAGTTTCCACCAGGCTGACTTAGAAGAACGAGACCGTGAGTACAGGAGCTGCCCGAGGCCAGGTTACCTCCCCCGGGCACAGGCAGCCCTGCTCTGCTCAGAGAGCTGCAACCTGCTGGTGGGGTCTGGAGAGGCCTACAGGGCCTGGGAAGGGGTAAAAGGGAAATCACACACTTCTCAAGGCCTCTTGCAAGCCTCAGGTGCTCCCTGTGTCACCCACAATTTTGAGCAGAGCAAGACAGCAGTCCCCACCCCTGGCAGATGACCTCCGTGTGTCTTGCCTGATGAGCAGCGGGCTCCCCTGGCTCAGCTTTGGAAGAGTGAGAGCCTCCGGATTCCAGACTAAATGGAGCTGACATGACACCAGAGCCTCCACATTTATTATTCCTCGGGAGCCTTCGGCTCTACTGTAATTTACAACTAATATGGTGACCTGTTTCTCACTTGTCAGCGACCTTGACTGAGTGCCCTCTCCCTGCCGAGTTCGAGCGGCACCCCACAGGGCACTGGGGTCCGGACTGAGCACACAGCACGCGATGGAAACCTGCTGCCCTGCTTACTGACGGAACCACCTTCAGCCCTCTGAACTTCAGCTGCCGCATCTGTAAAATGCGAATACTGTGAATGCGCACGTGGGGTTTGGTCAGTGAACAGTTTTATTATCAATGTGGTCATAATGAAAAGCAAAAAAAAAAAAAAAAAGTGTGTGTGCACGTATGTGCCTGTCAGAATGAAATTCAGAGATTCCATGACTAGAAAGAACCACGAGATGCAGAATTATGGAGAATGACCTTAAAGGCATTTATTTCTGACAGATGGCCATACTGGTAACCAATAAAAGTCAGTTGGCTCTAAGGGGGCCTCAGCTTTAGAACTGCATTTTAACGAGAAGGATTTTTAACTTAGTTATCATATGGCTCAGGGGTGTTGGTGATAATTTCATTCATTCCACAAATATTTTTACTGCCTACCATGTGCAAAGTTTTCAAAATAAAGTAACTGCCACATTCAGACAAGAATGGTACATACAATTTCTTGTTAACCAGTCAGAAGCATGTGGGGTGATGCTAAAAAGAAGGCTGATTGCCCCGTTCCGTGCGCCCTGGCTCTCCCAGCACCCTCCTTGCTCCAGGAGCCCTCCTCGCCCCCCACATCCCATCTGGGCATGAAGGTCCTCACTTGTTTCTTGAGGTCTCCCTCCCTCCCTCATGTAAATCAGTAGATTCCTATCCTTGCTCATCCTATCTTTGGTTTCCTCAATGTTCCAGCCTCAGTGAGTTCTGAAAAATTAAACTGAGAGACAATATTTCACATTATAGTAATGATTATAATCCAACTGAAGCCTTAATCATTCTAGAAATACTTACAGTATAGAGAACAGGCTGGGCGCTTAGCACCTTGGCCTAAGGAACTGACTCTAATAGGATTTCAGACACTAAAACAGAAGACGAGGTACATAAGATATTTTTGCCTCCTACTCTGACATTTTTGCCAGAAGATGGGAGAAGGAGGAAGAAAAGAATTTGCAGGAAGAAAATGGGCCAGATGCTGACTTGGGCTTTGGAAATAAATAAATGAATAAGACAGTCTGAACAAATTTTTAAGTAGGAAAAAATTATGTGACTTGAAAGGTGCTAAGATACCTAATGCTTTTTTCTCCGAATAGAGACTTTAGCCATGTTATGACTGTGACATTTTCTTGACATTTTCCCCTCTGTTGAAGTCTCCAGGGCTTGTCATCTCTCACCTCCCACCTGACTTGTCTCCTGTTTGACCTGTTGGATCAATTCTTAAAATGCTCCAGTCCACTAAGCTGGTTTTTACAAGGGAATTTGTGATTGTGTCAACACCATGCTTCGTTAAGTGATCAATCCTTAAGTCTGTTTTCCTGACTTTTTTTTAATATACACATATATAACACTTTATATAATATAATGATATACAATCTCTCGCTCTCTGTCCATCCACCCTCCCACACATACAGTGCTTTATGCTGTTTATAAGGCTCTTTTTTTACAAAAAAAAAAATTTTATTGAAACATCACAAAAGTCAACTGTGATAAATTAATTTTAGACCCTGATATACCTATTCAAGTAGCAACATTCTTTTTTTTAATTAACATACAATGTATTTTTTGTTTCAGGGGTACAGGTCTGTGATTCATCAGTCTTACACAATTCACAGCGCTCACCATAGTACATACCTTCCTGACATTTTAAAACAATGGTCACATGGAGTGGTTCCTTCAACCTAATCAGGCCAAAGGGGTTTCACAGGAGAATATTAGTTTTCATCAACATGTGATTATTTTATTTGTTTACATTCATAGCCTGGGGTCAAAATATTATTTTTCCTGGGGAAATCTTTCAAATCATAATGCAAGTAGAAAGATTGATTTATTAGGAAAACTTAATTTAATTTACAAATATACAGAAAGAAAACTAAGGCTTCTAATTGGAACCTGTTTGATTAAAATCTTGTAATATTCTATGGGTTAAAAATCAGGAAATACCAGATTTTCAAATTTTTAACCTGATACCCTCTGGAATATTGAATTTGAAATCAGTGTCTTAAGGGCAGAATTAATACCCTTGTGATTTACTCCCTCTTGGAATGAATTCATGGTCATAAAACATTAGAAGAGGAAAAATAATGTTAGGAGAGAATCCTTTAAAGCAGGAACCCATGGTCTGTGGATGGATTCAAAGTATCCACAAATTCCCCAGAAATGTATGTTAAAAGTCTAATGTGCATGTTCTTTTCTGGAAAGAAAGTTCAGTGTTTTCACCAGATCCTCAGACTTGTCTATGATCCTCCAAATGCTAAGAATCAGTGTGTTGGAGGTATGCTACATCAACCGTCATTCTACCAGTTGGGCAACTGCCCACCCCCTCCCAAATCTGAATGGTTAAACAACTTGCCTAACATTCTCCACAAGTGGAAGGCAGATCTCAGGCATGGACTGCCAGGAACATAAGAATTAAAACCATCCCCACCAGCACCAACATCCTTGGGCCTTTCAGGCAAACAATAGATACTAAATTTAGTTTTTAAAAATATCATTTCCACCATAACTTGTAAATGGCCCGTTAACATTGATGGAGATCTGGGACCAGATCAGTGAAACACTGCATTGCTAGGGTTTACCATCACCCCGTTTGGTTCTGATTTAGGACAGGGGCTGCACAGGTCCTTGGACAAACACTACCCCCTTCCCTTTCTCCGGAACTGCAAGTTGCTCACGTGTTTGGTGCCTTGGCAAGTGTTTGTTCTCCTCTGATGAAGCTCCTTTGACTGGGGAGATGCTGTCTGCTTTAGTTTCATGGAAAAGTACTCCCACATCTGCCCTGACACCTGAAACCTCATACCACAGTTCTCATCCAACAGGTCGTTCAGGCGTGAGGCCTTTGCAAAACAGTCTGTTGGATAAAAACTGAGAAGATAAAATTTCACAGATAAGGAGGAAGTGGTGTGAATGGAAACCTACAGGGGTGAATTTGCACTCTCTGCTCCCCTCCACTTGTCTCCACTGCCTTCCAAGTCTGGCCCTGGGCCCCCTGCCTATCTGCACAGGTACTACAAACTGTAGAGTCTGCAAGTACTAGTTGTGAGTGATCCATCAAGTAACACTTCCTCTGCAAGCACAAAGTGTAAACTGCTTTGTTCCAAGCCAGTTGGGAGGCAGCAAAGCTGGATTTGAAGGGTTAAACTGCCAGGATTTGAGTGACCTTGACTCCCTTTTCCAGCAAACCTGGGGAAAACGACTCCCATCATCCACCTCAGTGTGCTCTGAACAATCCGTTTACTATCATTAACTCTAGGAGTTGATGAAGTCCTTTCATTCCAACACATAAGAATTTGTCTCGATGTTCGTGTAAAATAGAACTTTCACTTGCAGGCTTCAATCACTCCTCACTTGCAGCCGATTTCCTGACGACCCACATCAGGCAACTGTTAAGCATGACGTGCTTCTTGCTGTTTCAGCTGTTGTCTGGGGGACATGGCTCCTCTGTTCCTCGTTACCGTGTCCAGCAGCAGGAGTTCTGTTTTGATTCACCGTTGCAGTTCTGTTCAACAATGGCTTCTGAGCCTTTACTACGTACCTCCACTGGTTGTGAGGAACTCATGGCTGAAGCAAGCAGTCTTTGTCTTCGAGGAGCACACGATATTGTATGGAAATCTCGTGTAAGCTATTAATCTTAGCACATGGCAGCATGACAATTTCATGCTGGAAAGACACACAGGCAATGTGTTATGGCAACTCAGAGAGCAATTGCATCTTAGTTGTGTGATCAGGAGAATCTTCAGAGAAGAGGATGTGCTTGAATTGAGCTCTTATTGCCTAAAATAGTTAATAGGCCTCATTTATGGAGTACTTACTACCAAGCATTGTGTATTTTCTCATTTCGCACTCACAACATCCTATGAAGTAGACACTTACAACTGGGAAAATGTAGGCTTATGGTTCAAATAACTCCAACTAGCGAAGGCACTTCTTGCTGACCCCGGAACCCCTGTCCTCACCACTCCACCATGCCTGCTTAGTTGAGTAGGCTTTCCAACCCACCGAAGATGGAAAGCATTCCAGGCTATCCTTCCCTGTTTATAGGACAGACAGCAGAAATGCAGTCTCAGAGAACAAGACTGTGGCAGCCTGGAAAATAGTATAGGAATGCCTCTTGAGCCCAGAGCAGTCCCTCTGGGCCAGGCTTGCCTGAGCTCCTCATAGACACCATTATCATCTCATCCTCATAATAATCTTGAGAACTGAATATTATTATCCCAATTTTTACAATTGGAAAGACTCAGAGAGTTGAAATTACTTCCTTGAGACTCAAAGAATGTCAAAGAGTAGGGCCTTGACCTTGACCTGAAAGTGAGTCCTTTCCGACCTCCCTAATCCATTAGAGGAAGACAAGTATCCACAAACCTGATCAAAGACCTCCAGGCTTTTAACCATGACTATACCTTTGCCTCCTTCCTTTCTCCAACCCAGGACCAAAAGGCAAATTTAAAAAATCCTAGGGGCGCCTGGGTGGCTCAGTCATTAAGCATCTGCCTTTGGCTCAGGTCATGATCCCAGGGTCCTGGGATCAAGCCCCACATCGGGCTCCCTGCTCAGCGGGAAGCCTGCTTCTCCCTCTCCCACTCCCCCTGCTTGTGTTCCCTCTCTCGCTGTCTCTCTCTCTGTCAAATAAATAAATAAAGTCTTTAAAAAAAATAAAAAATAAAAAAAATAAAAAATCCTAGATCCCTTCCATCAAGTTGCCTTCCTATTGTTAGTTGGAATATTATAGGTTGGATTATCAACTGACAATGGGAAAGAAACGGGAGTACATTAATTCTCGCTGTAATCTCCCAAAATAAGTACTACATTCTCTATGTTACACATGAAAGAACTTATACTCAGTGAAGAACCTTGTTTAAAATCAGAGAGGTATTATATAGAGTCAGTAGGGATGGAGTCATCCTTGGCTACAGAGATTAGCAACACGTAAGATGCTTTGTGTTCAGATTTTTATCTTAGCCTCTTCGGACTATTCTTTTAAAGGATGCAAAGTCAGAATTTGTAGATGGATCTCTTTCCTCATAGTTTGGATTTGGGGTGTTCTATTTCTTGTGGGGTTTGGGGAGCTTTGTATTGAATTTACCTTTTACAATTCTTTGCTGAAGTGTTGGAGCAGGCCCCATCTGAGGCCCCTTTCACAGGCCATCTCTACAAAGGAGGCAAGGAAGTCCCCATGAGTCCATAGCCATGGGGGAGACTCTGCAAAATGTGCTTCTTTCTCCATCCCAGAAAAACAAAAATAGCATGTTTCTCAGCTGGTCATAGGGTAAATTCCAAATGCCATGGGTGGTTAGCTATGCCATGCTGATGATTTATGGAGTGGCTCTCTGAAGACCGTGGCCCTCAGAGGAAACAACTGACAACCACAAATGCGAAAATCTTACTCAGAGGGACTAAACTCTTACACAACTATTAGTGATTGAAAACCACTCAGAGTTTAACTATAATGGCAATGATACATATTTATTGAGCACCTATTACTAGGCCAGATACTCTGTAAGAAATGGGATGTAAGGGTGAATAACATAAAATTTCTACCTTACAATCTAGAAGTGTCTAAAAAAACAAACAAGCAAGTACACTAAAGTTCAGGACGTGGCATAATAAGGGCACTTGAAACAGGAATGCACAGGTGGGGCACTATCTGGACAGGAGGGTCAAGGAAGTCTTCTCCAGAAAGGTGCCACCGGAGCGAAAGTCTGCAGGGTGAACTGGGATGGGCCAGGTGAATGGGGAAGGGGAGATGGAGAGTGTCCTTCCTGTGCCACTGAAGGATTGTGCAAAGGCCAGGACATAAGAATGATCATGGTGTTTTTAGATAACTGGTAGTCATTTGTGTGGCTGAATCATACAGCTCTGGGGAAGAAGCAGGGAGCAGACCATCAGATGACATCTCCTAGCTTCTCAATCACTGATTATTTTCCATAACCAGTAATTTAATGGTGACTTCAAAGTTTTAGAAACAGAAGCTTTGTCAACACAAAACAAAATATTAATTTTTTCAAGATTATATTGTAAATAAATTTCCAGATTGGAAAGGGCCTCTCATCCAATGCAATCCCCTTGTTTAACATGTGAGGACTGAGGCTCAGGGAGGTTTGATGACTTATACAAGGTCCCCAATAAGCTTTAATAAATGCTTTTGCTTTAGTAAATGCATGAGTGTATTCCATTCCTGGATGGGAAGACTATGTATTGTCAGAGTGAATATGTTTTCCAGATCCAGGTATACCATTCATACACCCAGTTCAGCTCATGAATGGATTATTCACAAACAATCCAACCAAATCACTCTAGAAATCAGTGCCACTGAAGTCTTCCAGTCATTCGAGGTAATTGTCTATTTCATAGTACATTTTGTTATTTGTTTTTGTTTGTTTGAGAGAGAAAGCACACACAAGCAAGCAGGGGAAAAGGCAGAGGGGGAGGGAGAGAAAGTCTTTAGCAGACTCCATGCTGAGCATGGATCCTGACACGGGCATCCATCCCACAACCCTGAAATTGTGACCTGAGCCAAAACCGAGTCAGTTGCTCAACCGACTGAACCACCCAGGCATCCCTCCACAGGACATTCTAGACAGAAAGGTAGAATGTTAGAGACATGAAACCTTTCCTCTTAACACACAAGCTACTTTCTCATGTTATATCCCACTTTTAAGGAATATGAGTACATGTTAAAGACACACATCCCAGGGGAATGTTCTCATCCTTGGCACTGCCCATCAATCTGTGTGCTGGCCGGTGAGCTGATTGCAGGTGAGCCTGTGCTGACGTCTGCCATGGAAGGAGAACAGCAGAGGTGGTGCCCATGATCCCTGACTGAAAGCCTTCATTCAGCCCTTGAAAATACTGTATTAGCTCTTCTTCCTTCCAACTGCAATAATAATGAATGCTTGTATAATGTCTTTTATCCCAGGAGCTCTGAGGGATTTACTAACATTACAGTGCTTAGTTCCTTTCTGATTACCCATGGGAAAATATCAGTTCTTGTTGCTCAGGAAAATTACTGCCCTTCCCCAGACACCACACACAGGCTAAGTCATCATCTCCAGGCCAGGAGAGGGGATTCCTGCACCCTGAAGGCAAACCAAGACAGAGCCAAGGAGGGACCTCCACAGGCCGTAGGACATTGTCGCTGAGGTGGTGGCATTGAAAGAGGCTCTGGCTCCCCACAAGATCGGTGCTGGGGACAATCTATCATTCAAGGACCTGCTTCCAGAACCATGCGATCTTATTTGCAGGGTGTCCATGTGGTTGGAGAAAAGAGATTACTTCTACGGGGAAATTACTTCTATGGGGAAATTAACATTTCAGACTCTACTCCTTGGGCACTTTCCCATCCTTGTCATTAGCATCTGGTTTTGGTGTCTAGACTGTGAACTTTGAAGTCAGAATTCTGGAGTTCAAATCCCATGTGCTCGACTGTGTGACCTTGGGCGATTTCTTAGCTTCTTTCTGTGAGTCAGTTTTCTCACCTCTACAATGTGTACAATCCCAATCCAGAGGGTTGTTGTATGGATTAAATGTGATGGTGAACATAAAGAGCTTAGCCCTGTGTCCAGCACAGAACCATACGGATGGCAGCTTCTGTTCCATCCATATAGTGGCTGCTGCTGATAGACTTGCTCACGGAGTTAAGCCAAGGACCCTTTGCTTTTGTAAAAAGCAACGGGAAATTCTTTTTTCTCCGTTATGATAATCAGGATTAAAAAAAAAAAGATTTATGAACTGAGACCTAGCAAAAACAGTATTTACTTTCTCAGGTCCTTTGCCACTAATAGGTCTTCCCCCATATGCTAGCTTTCTATCTTTTGTCTTCCTTTTTTTTCTTTTTTTGCTGACATCTTTGAAGTAAGATATTTATATAATTATCAGATTGTTCCTAAAGGATTAAAGTTTAATGGAGAATTCTTGTTAGCTTGGTATCAAAACCCAAATCTCCTGATAGCCTGTAACAGTTAGCATTACTCATCTCTTATTACGTACCTGACACATTTCCAGTGCTTTATATCCGCCGACCTATTTGATTCTCACACTAACTGTATGAAGTAGGAACTATTAATTTTCCCATTTTACAGAGGAGGAAACCGAAGCACAGAGACATTCATTAATTTGCTCAGGTTATGCCACCATGTTTTCCCAGGATTGGCTAAAACTCAGAGCCTGAGGCAAGCACTAAAACGTCCAGGCTTCATGCAGGGGATGCAAACCTGAGTGACAGTGAGATGAGATGAGGTGAAGCATGGGCAGGCATGTTCCCTGGGAGTCTGGACTTCTCCAGAACGTTTGCAAGGAGAAAGTGTACCTTAGAGCAGTCAATGGAAGGGAGGACCCCTTCCCTGCATCTGCTCGCTCCCCTTTGATGGAGGTGACCCTCGCCTCCAGGGCTCATTACCCCACGCAGTCCCTCAGCTCAGCAGCTGCTCGGGAAACCAACACTGTGATGTTCCATCCAAGTGGCAATGTGGAAGGGCCACTCGCAGCAGGTGGGGTGCTGTCAGAGGGAGAGGAAGATGGAGGCGCTTGAGGGAAACTGAGAAGACTGGTGGAATCCTGTCTCATTCAGGCATGCAAGGAGGACAACACTCCAGTAGCAAAACTCCTGGAACCTAGAGGAATTTTTTTCCCTAGGACTGCCGCAATAAATAACCAAAACCTGGTGGCTTAAAACCATGGAAATTTATTATCTCGCCATTCTAGAGACTGAAAATCTGAAGTCAAGGTGTTATCAGAGCCATGATCCCTTGGAGGCTCCAGCCAATAATTCTTCCTTGCTTCTGTATAGCTTCTGCTGGGTCCTGGCAGTTCTTGGCTTGTGATGCATCGCTATAGTCTCTGTCCCTGTCTCCACATCACCCCCTTCTCTGTGTCTGTGTGTCCTTTCTTTATAGGGACACCAGTCATTGGCCCATGGGCCTACCCTAAATCCAAGATGATGTCACCTTGAGATTCTTAACTAATTCCACCTGCAAAGACCTTTATTCCAAATAAGGTCAAATTTTGAGGTTTAGGGTAGACAGAAATTTGTGGGGACACTATTTCACCCACTTCACCAGGCTTTAGGAAACCATCACTGCTGTTGGTTTCGGTGAAATAAATAGAATAAATATGCCCCTACCTAAGAGAGAACAAGGTCCATTTGGTGCTCTAGAAAGTATGGAGCCAAATGTTTAAAATCAAAATACCTCAGAATATATGGATAATTTGGTTTACTGAGCTTATCAGAATAAACCACTTGATAGCTACTAAGAATTTTGAATTAAAGTACATATTCTTTGGCATCCCCAACTGAAATGAGCTGTGTGATCTAGCGACACAGTCACAAAAAATGGATAACTTGATGTAGAAGTCATCTAAGTGGGTCACAGACACATCTGTACACACATACACACACACAGAGATAGATAGATAGATAGATAGATAGATAGATAGATAGATAGATAGATAGATAGATGATAGATAGATAGATGATAGATAGATAGATAGATAATTGATAGAAAGATAGACGATAGAAAGAATAGGTTTGATATGACATTACTCCCAGTATTATTATATACAAACAGACAAAAAGCCCCAAAGCACTTTGCATTTGTGTACAGTTGGAGGCTTTTCTTTTAGTTGATGCCATTGGTTACTTCATTTTACAAAGTGTGAAATTTTGTTGTCTCTTCATGCCATGAATTATATTTTGTCCTAAGTCCATCTTCTTTTGGAATTTGCAACAGAGTGTGCTTTGTATTGTTGGTCATTTTCTCTGTAATGTCACTAGCCAGATGGCCACGTGATTTCCAGTTTTGCTTCCTTTACTCCTGGAAGCATTTCTGAGGGATAAGAAGTATGACTTGAGAAGGGAGGAGTGGAGAGCGCCTTACTTCATTGACATTGGCCTATTTCACCTCATCCTTGCAAGAAAATGTTGATTCAGTACCCACAGTGGATGCACCAGTCCCTGCACTGGGCTCAGCACACACAGGTGTATCCCTGCTTTTAGCTGGCTAGTCATCCAGCTCACCAGACAGCAGCTGCCTGGATATCCTCAGACAACAATAAGTCAGAAAAACCAGAGTTTCTGAGCTATGCCTTGATCTGAATTTGATGTCTTGAGAGGCATCAGACAAAAAGAATTCACCCCTTGCTCTTAAAGGTATTTATAGGGTCAAAGGCTGAAAGGGACTTCAGGAAGCATTTGATCCAATCTCCTGATTTCACTCAACAGACAGCTGATAAATATTTGTTGAATGCCAGCAATGTACCAGGTACAATACTATGCCCTGCAGAAACAACAGTGAGTAAACCCAAGCACAGAACTCACCCTACTGGAGCATATACGGTTCAATGGGAGAGGTCAGATGTTACCCAATAATTACACGAATAAATATGAAGTTGTGAAGGTGAAGTCTTCCCAGGAAGTAGCCTTAAGCTTGGGTCTCACAGGAGAAGCTCTGCAGAAGCAGGCAGGCGGGAGGAGCATACTGGGCAGAGGGAGCCGGCAAGCTCACTGCAGACTCCCAGCCTGCAGGAGTCCATGAGAGCGGCCAAGAATCTGTACTTCTTGCGATCTCTCTCTCTGTGATTCTGATACAATCCTGAGAGAGCCGTCATTTTGAGAGCACAAGCTCTGTGTTCAAACAGACTTGACCTGGGTGTCCTCAGGCAAGTTCCCCTCTAAAGCCGTGGCAAGGCGTTCCTGAAAGAGTACAAAGAAGACATCCAGTATAATGAGGGTAAACATTTTGCACAGTCAGAAATGCCCCTGTAAGTCTGCAGCTCAGCCAGATGTCATTTTCCTTTGTTCAGGGACAGACTGCCTAGGGGAGAAGCCTGACTCATATACATAAGGACGAACCAAAGGGAGGGACAATGTGTTGTCAGGACAAGATTTATCTTTGACTTCCTGAAGGGAACAGGTTGCAAAGGTGGGCCTTTGGACCGAGTGATGTAAGAGCTGAGGATGGAAGAATCATGGGCGGAAGTCAGACTGACCTCACCCAGCTGGTGAGAACGTTCTTTTCCCTGGGAGTAGCTAACACCACAGCAGCTGGAGACAGATGCCCAGTGCTGGGGACAGTCCCATTGTTTCAGGATCTTCCTTGTATTGAATCCAGCCAGGTATCCCTTAGATCAGTCAGGTCCTGGCAGGAAGCAGGTGCACACATTCAAGAGGGGTGACTGGAGAGAATTCATGAAAAAACTGTGTGCAAAGGTGGGAACTGGGTTAAGATGGAACATCCTGGGGCCAGCTATGGCTAGAAACTGCTGAATACCACTCCAGGCCTGAAGTGGCAGGGTGAGGGGGGGTGATGTTGCTGGAACCTCGCCTTGGAAGGGGGACCAGCCAGCAGAAGCCAAGGTTTCATGGAGAGAAACCCAGCCACTGCCAACCAGGGCTTGGCAGGCAGGGAGCCAGGGGAGTTAATAATTTGAGCCTCTTCTCTCATCCTTTGGCATTCCGCGGGTGCCTCCCATTGACCAAACCCCACCAGGAACCAGAGCGCAAGAGGCACAACCATGTGGCACATAAATCTTCCCCAGCACAGGGCGCCTGGGTGGCTCAGTCCTTAAGCGTCTGCCTTCAGCTCAGGTCACGATCCCAGGGTCCTGGGATAGAGCCCCACACCGGGCTCATTGCTTGGCGGGAAGCCTGCTTCTCCCTCTCCCACTCCCCCTGCTTGTGTTCCCTCTCTCACTGTGTCTCTCTCTGTCAAATAAATAAATAAAATCTTTAAAAAAAAATCTTCCCCAGCACAGTGCAAATAAGAGATCCAGAAAGTGAAACATCTTGGAAAATGATAAATCTTTCTTTTTTGAGTACCTGACTACGTTCAAGCACTTTCCACGTATTTCCTTATTTAATATTCATGATGGGTGAAGAGTAATGTGTGAATGCATATATGTGCACACACACACAATCACACGCGCGCACACACACACACACACACACACACTGCAGGGCTTTGGCAGGAGCAGAAATGGTGCAACTCTCTTAGTGTTTCTGTTTAGGTGAAGCAAGCCCACAGTTGAAGAGAGTTGAATTATTTTGAATTAACTGAATTAATATTGCAGCATTTAAAAAGCTGGGATGGAGAATGAACGTCATTAGCTCAGCTGCAGACTGTTGCCAGGGGATGGGAGGAGGGCAGAGTTGCAGTTCTCAGTTCTGCCCTGTCACGGTCTGCGTGTGAGCAGGAGACAGTCTGGGCTCCACAAAAGTGGGATTACAATGCAGAGCCCTCCACACTGCCCATGCACCCCAGAGCCGGAGGTACACCTGGACCTGGACCTGGACCGGTAGCTGGGTACTTGGCAGAGGAGACTTGCCTGGTTCTGCCTCCTATTTGGGAAGAATACAAAATCAGAAAAATTCTCAGGGAATGAAAATGCACCTTAGCCTATGGTTCCAGACTTTGGAATGCATAAAGGTCACAGGGGAGAGCTCGCTGCAAACACGGATTCCAGGGCCCCGTCTCCAGAGATTCTGCTTCAGCACATCCCTCCCTGACTGGGATGCTACAGTCTGTGGACCTCACTCAGAAATGCTGGTTTGTGGTGGGAGTGTGTTCTTAGGCCCAGGAAAGGCCGTGGGCTTCCTCGGTGACCATGTCCAGCACCCAAAGCTAGAGGTGAAGGGACTGATCAATACCAAATGGAAGTACAAATGTGTAGTTGCAGCAATGCGGGCAAGAGCGTGGAGCTTAGTTGAAGGATAACCAGGCATGATCAGAGGAAGCAACAGATAGGAGCAGTGCTGGGGGAAGCACCTGGCAGAGACAGTGGAAATCTGGAGGAGAAGGGCTGTTCAGGGAGGCTACTTCTGCTGCTCAAACTCAGGCCCATAGCCTTCAGAAGGTCAGAGGGAAGGGCTTGGTAAATGTGCATAAGTGGATCTTCCAAAGCACTCTAGGATGGGTCATCTTGCTTCCATGCAACTCAGGTTCACGGGTCTCTGTCCAGTCCTCCAGAGCCCTGAGAAACCTGGTAGGGCTTGCTGGGATGGTCAGAGTGATGTAAGGTGCATCAGGATCCTCTATGTGAAACCGGGAGACATGGGTTTATATCCACACACTTTTCACCCATACGTCTGTAACTATGGACATGACTCTACCTCTCAAAGCCTCCATTTCAAAATTCGCAAGAGAACTAATGAAGCTGACTTCACCACCTCCATCAATGCAAAGACGAACTGATTCTTGTTGGAGCCCTGCAAGTAGAAGAGAACAAATATGTACTGGGGTCTCCCACCTGCTAGATGGCATGATTTATATACCAGGTCTGAGCGTTCATAAAGCCGATTTGAAACTAGGAACTTTGGCTTGGAATGACATCTCTTAAGATCTCCTTCTCCACCATGAAGGCTCCTCCTCCTGCCTGTCTCTCCCAGACCTCCCGAATTCTCCTCCATTACTCCCTGCCTCTAGTGCCCAGCCCTGTCCCCCTGACATCTGCAAACTCACTGTCTCAGTGAGCTCTGCCATCCACACTCATCCGCATGGAGTAGTGGAGCCCCTGAGTGGTGAAGCAGTGCATTCCTAGCTTCACCATTCCCAAACGAATTCCTCCTGGCACTCGTGGGCTCAGGACTACTTCGTTGCCTGCAGAGCCGGCTGCTCATTACACCGATTTGCATGATGAGACCCTCTGCTCCGGGGTCTAGTGTTTCTCTGAGGTGATAATGACAACCTACATTTGTGTCAAGCTTTACAATTTACAAAGGCTTTGCAAGACCGTTATTCGGTATGATTCTCACAGTAATCTCATGGCAGGGAGAGGAGCAGGTACTGTGATTATCATCTGCATCTGACAGATGATCAAACAGGTTTTGTCTAGCTCGGTGTTTCTCAACCAGAGATGGTTCTGTCCCTCAGGAAATGTTTGGCAATGTCTGCAGGCATTCTTGGTTGTCATGCACATTGTGGGGAAGGGAGATACTGCTGCATGTGGATAGAGACCAAGGATGCTGCTCAACATCCTACGGCGTTCAGGACAACAAAAAATTATCTGGCCCAGAGCATCAGTAGTGCCAACGTCAGGAAACTGGTTTAATGTCATTTAGCTTACTTGTAGAACCAGGATTTTGATGCAGATATTTGGATGCCAGGCACCTCTGCTCGTTTCAGTATCATCTGCCACTGCTCTGAAGTCCGGTCATGACTGCTCGGTACTTGGGATAATAAAATCGCCTCACTAAAAGAAACAGACGGACGAAGTTGAGTCCCCTTTGTGTCTTGTGCCAACTATAAGAATTGGGGTGAGTTACCAATCCTCTCTCAACCTCATTTTCTTCAACCATAAAATGGCTATCCTAGAACTGTGGGAAGACTAACTGGGCAATCGCATGTGAAGTCATAACAGAGTAACTAGCACACAGTAGGTGCACCGTGTTCTACCCTTCCCAATATTCCCTCTTCACTCTCCTTAACTTTGCTTCTCACTCTTTCTCCCGCTGCCTCCAATACAAGCATTTTTAACCTCACTGGTAGCTCTCAGGCCTCACCTCAAATGGCATAATGGTGGATGCCCCAGAATGGGTCGAGCAAACAGTGGCGAGCTTGAGGGACAAGACAGCCTGGGTATGCAGAAGCTATTTAAGACCTTCCTCAGCTAAACTCTGAAGCTGAGAAATGTTCTTTTTGGGGAGAGAACATGGCTGGTTCAGCAGACACGTGGCATGGAGTTCCTCATAGTATGTGTGTAAAGACCCTGTACATAGAGCTGAAGCTAAATCCTGATTATAGACAGTAGTTAAAAGGGAAAAAAGAAAATGTGGAAAAATGGAATCTTCGCATAATTTCCAACCAATATTTCAGGCTAAGCATCTGCTCACTCATCTGGGGCTACCACCTTCATCCAGGCACTGCAGTGAGCCATGTCTTCTGCCTTTCCCATAGCTTGTCCATGGAGCCAACAGGTCACACCCAGAATACTGCAGTGGATTCGGTGTGCTCGAGAGTGACGCCGTAAGTATACGCTGATTTTCTTGCCAACATGCAATCCAGAAAGTGTAAAAATAACTCACTCAGAGGGGTAAATTGATTCTAGGATCATTCTGAGGGCTCCCCACTGAGATCAGGCCAAAACAGTATATTCGGTATTTCTCAAGAAGGAATTATATCTTTGAGGAAGTCACCAGATTGGAGTGGATCCAGACCCCTAAAAGTGTCACCAGAGTGTCTGTGGCTTTCTGCAGCTTTCTGAAGAAGCCAGGCCTACTCAAAGCATTGGTGAAGATGTAGAGAAATTGGAACACTTGCACACTACTGGTGGGCACATTAAATGATTCTGCTGTTTTGGAAAGCAGAACCTCAAAAAGTTAAACATGGAGTTATCATATACCCCAGCGATTCCGCTCCTGGGTTTATATCCAAGAGAAATGAAAACCTGTGGTCACTCAAAAACTTGTACATGAATGTTCATAACAACGTTGTTCATAATAGCCAAAAGGTGGAAACAACCCAAATGTCCATCAACTTATGAATGGATAAATAGCATGTGGTATATCCATACAATGGAATATTGTTTGGCAACAAAAAGAAATGAAGTCCTGACACATTACAACATGGATGAACCTTGAAAATAGTTACACTAAGTGTCAGACCAGTCACAAAAGACCACATGATTCTATTTACATGAAGTGTCCAGATTAGACAAATCCATAGAGACAGAACGTAGATTAGTTGTTCCCCAGGGCTAACGGGTGGGAAGAAATGCAGAGTCATTGCTAATGCGTACAGTATTTCTTGTTGGGTGACAAAAATATTCTAAAATTGACTGCGGTGATGGCGGTACAATGTGAATACACTAGAAGCCATTGTATATGCCTTAACTGATGAGTTGTTTGCTTTGTGAATTGTATCTCAACAAAGCTGTTAGAAGGAGAAGGAGGAAGAGTAAGAGAGGAAAAGGAAAAAGAAGAATCATCCAGGCTTTGGAAAGCTCAATGGCTGAGTCGCTCCAAAACATCTCAGGTTCATTGCTACTAGGAAATGATACAGTCCAGTGATTACTGTGTGGGCTCCGGAATAAAATAAATGATTTGGACTCAAATAGGCTTCAGTATCATTCAATTACTCCTTACCAAGTGATCCTGGAATTTGGGTAGATTTTTTTGAGATATCTTCTGTGTGATGGTTCTCACTTCAGTGTGCATCAGATTACCTGGAGGGCTGGTTGAAACACAGATTGCTGGTTCCCACCCCAGAGTGTCTGATTCATTAGGTCTGCAGTGGGGCCAGAGAATTTACATTTCTAACAAGTTCCCAGGTGCCGCTGATGCCACAGGTTCTAGAACCACACTTTGAAAACTGCTGATCTCATACTTAGTTCTTGAAAGTCCTCAGATTACTGAGCACATGTTGTCAATAACAGCAGAAATCCATAGTACAAATTAGTTGTGTGTGTGTGTCTGTGTTCATATAAATAACCTCATAAATATTTTATGTGGCAATTTGTTCTAAGTGCTGATTTATAGTTAGTGACTGCACTTTTGATGAAATAAGGAAAGGAATCACAGAATGGAGTCAAAAGACCTGAAGGTCATAACCTCCCAGCTCTAGCAATCTGAGCCAAAATGTTCCCTGGCCAGTTTCCTCATCTGTGAAAAATGAACCCCAGTAAGGCCTCACTAATATATGTTATAAGGTTGTGAGAAAGATAATAGGATTCCCTAGTTGAAAATGCATGGTAAAGTGCACATGTGTTAAAAAGGTTCCTAACATCTACTCAGGAAAACCATTCTCTGTGAGGCCTCCAGCAACTCGCTCAAAGCCCTCAGCAGTTTCTGGAATCCCCTGAGCCATTGCATAAGTTGGGATGCTTTCAGCTCTAAGTAACAGGAATCTACACCCAAACTGGCCTAAACTATCAAGATGTTTACTTCTGCACATTGCAGGGAGTCCAGCCATGGTATCTCTAAGCTGTAAGACAGGAGAGGTCTGCCCAGAACAGGGAACAGGCAGGGCCTGGAAATGGTTGGGAAATGAATGTACGAAAAAGATAAGTGCTTCAATGACTTGCATTGTCTCTGGGAGTTCCTTAAGGTTTAAGATTACTCATATGTCATACCCAGAATGCAAGATGTAACTCCTGAGCATCAGGATGCTAGAACTTAAAACCTCTAGGGAAAAGGGATGGAGGACAACCAATCAATCAACCAATCAATCTATCAATCAATCTATAATAGTGGTTCTCTATTCCTCTATAGTAGCGGTTCTTAATGTTGGCTGTATGTAAGAATCATACAGAAAGATGTTAAAGGCTACTGTTGTCTGGGCCCTGATCAAAAGCTTCTGGTCTGGAGGGTTGGGGAGGAGGCTCAGACCTTGGTGTTTTTCAAAAGCTCCCCAGGTTATTCTTGCCTGGTGATTTTTGACAGGGTTGAGAATGAGTGCTCTAGCATATTAAAAATCAAAGTGGTCACCCTAAGCTTGGAGGACACCAGTTGTCAGCTGTGGGGAGTTACTTAGGGATAAAGTGGTAGGAGAAGATGATGCTAAAAAGAAAACTGAGGCCCATTTACCTGTTCAGCCCAGAGACTCTTCCCCTCCCTTTAGTAACCATAATCTCAGAGCAAACTGCATGCCCAAAACACACACAGATGCACACACACACACACACACACACACACACACACACACACACACACACCTGCTTTCTTCCCATGTGGGACATTCTTTCTCCTTCAAGGTTATCTTGATTAATCTAGCCTGAATGCCATCTGGTAAATGTGCTATAGGTTGGACAAGGCGTGGGATTTATAGTGTGATTTCTTTTTCCCTAGCTCCACATTCCGTTAGGAAAGTGGTTCTTAAACTTGGTTTGAATAAGAATCACCTGGAAAATTTTTTTTCAACTGTAGGTACTTGGGCTCCCCCTGTGAGGTTGTGGTTTAATAGGTTCTGGAGTGGAGCCCTGGAATCTGCATTTTAACAAGCTTCACAGGGGCCTAAGAGATAATTGGTCTACAACCACAATATAAAGAAACTTTTGTTTTAAAGATTTTATTTATTTATTTGAGACAGAGAATGAGAGAGAGAGAGAGAACGAGAGGGGGGAGGGTCAGAGGGAGAAGCAGACTCCCCGCCGAGCAGGGAGCCCGATGCGGGACTCGATCCCGGGACTCCAGGATCATGACCTGAGCCGAAGGCAGTCGCTTAACCAACTGAGCCACCCAGGCGCCCTATAAAGAAACGTTTTTAAGGACAATCCTGATGAAAAATGAGAAATACTATGCACTTAGGAGACACCCAAGGGGCTCAAAAGATCTAAACAGCTAAATCACCAGAGAAGACATATGGTGGCTGATAAACACATGAAAAAAATGTTCAAAATCATTAGTCATTAGAGAAATGCAAATCAAAATCTCACTGAAATACCACTAGAAACCTATTACCCCATTAAAATGGTAAAATAAAGAAAGAAATGGCAATTTTCTGGTAGGGATGCACAATGGCTCAGCCATTTTAGAAATCAGGTAGTTTCTTATAAATTTAAACATACACTTACTTATGGTCCATCAATCCCACTCCTAGGTACTTGCCCAGATGAAATAAAAATTTGTTCACACAGAAAAAACCTGCACATGGATGTTTATAGCAGCTTTTTTTCCACAGTTACCAAAACCTGACAAAACAACAACAACAACAACAACAAAAATAATTATCTTTCAACTGGTAAATTTATAAACAGCCTACAGTACAGCCATACCATAGAATACCACTCAACGTGGACTAATCTTGAAAGCATTATTCTAAGGGAAAGGAGTCGGACACAAAAGACTATTTATGTACGATTGCATTTACTTGACATTCTGGAAATAGCCAAGCTATAGTGACAGACAGTAGATCAGGGTTTACCAGGAACAGGGTGCCGGGGAAGATATGACTACCAGGGAATATAAATGGGGTTTGGGGGGGTTGATGGACCTGTTCTATGTGTCATTTATGGTACTGATTAAATGACTATATGCTAAATATTTTAAAAGATGATTTTTATTATCTGTACATTATACTTCAATAAAAAGAAAACCCCTCACATGGAGTAAAAAAACCACTGAAGGATGAATTCAGATTATTCAGATTAAACTCATTACACACTTAAGAAGAGAGAACAGCTTGTAGATGTAGCTGGGTCCAATTTCAGCAGCTTAGGAGGATGCGCAAGGGCAGAGATAGTGCCTAACTTCTCTTCCCATGGGCCCACACCACTGCCATGTGTGACTTAATAATTCACAGAACAGCCTTGCAAACTGGCACACCATATATACATTCACGGTCAAAAGACAGTGGGCTGAGAACTTAAACCAGGCATCTAGCCCTGCAGAAATCTTAATGACTCTATCCCTTCATCTTATTATTTTGGTGTTTTGGAATCACTCTGGGTATCTGTGGGGTCCTGGAAGGCTCATTTGGACAAAAAAATGCAGGGGCTTGCTGGGGAAGGGGAGCAGAGGGAAGGAAGGCCCTGAGAGACGAGGGGCAGATGAGTGGTTCTCTCAGGTGAAAACTTCTAAGGGGTGTGAAGCCGTTTGCTTTTATAATCTATCCGCAGAATTATTCTTTCTCCAGGGAGTTTCTTTCATTTGTATGTTCCTTACATTTTCCTAGAATTCCACCTTAAAATGAGCTGGATGGACTTGTGGCCAGGATCTCCACGCCGAAAAGTTTTGCTTGAACGATGACACACTGCAGTTGGAGCCTGCTCACCCACATCTGGAAGCCACATGTCAGCGGCAGCTGTACAAAACGGTCAGCCCAGCAGACCTAGGGTGACAGTGTTTGCCAGAAGCCCAGCAGCATGGACCTCACTCTGCTCTGGGTGCTTCTGCCACTGGTCACCGTGGCCTGGGGCCAGTATGGAGACTACGGGTACCCGTACCAGCAGTACCACGACTACAGTGATGATGGGTGGGTGAATCTGAACCGGCAGGGCTTCAGCTACCAGTGTCCCCATGGGCAGGTGGTGGTGGCCGTAAGGAGCATCTTCAACAAGAAAGAAGGCTCAGACAGACAGTGGAATTACGCTTGCATGCCCACGCCACAGAACCTCGGGGAGCCCACGGAGTGCTGGTGGGAGGAAATCAACAGAGCTGGAATGGAGTGGTAAGGGCAGCCTGCACTCTTGGGCGGGGGCCACGGCCATGACAGCACATTCGTCACCCCCCGGGGGCCACTTGACCCCAGCCTCTAAAGACGGGGCCGGGAACTCATTCTCGGGGCAGGGGGCAGGGCTGGCTGCCCAGCAGCCTACATGACAGGACAGAAACCCAGGATGGGGAGCGCCCACGGCAGATGGGCTCCCCTGTGGTTCCGTTCCTTCCAGAAGCAGCCCTCCTCTCAATTTCGTCCAGGAACTACCGTGGGTCTGCAAAATGTTTACTAGCCTGCAAAAAGATCAGTACAGGAATTGAGAGTTTTTAAGACACTTTACAGTGTTGTGATGTCCAAATGGCATTTTCATTTTGTAGTAATTTATTTTTACTATTTTGCAAAGGTATTGGTCCACAAGAGTTTGGGGACAATAAATGACTGGACCCTCACTGTGGACAGTTTGAGAAATGCAGATTTAAAACAAGTGGATGCGGGAGAGGGGACAAAGAAATTTAGGCAAAAAGAAGGGAAATGAAATACCTCTCTATTGCCCTGGTAAAATGTGCTCTCTTGGTTGTAGGAACCAAGGTCCTTCTCTCTGTCTGAATTTAAAGTGGGTTTCACTGCCAGAAAATAGTTTACTAAAGACTTTTAGGGAGAAATGCTGTTCTTACCTGACTGGGCTCTGCCACAATCAATGGCATGGAAATGGTCCAAGCCAGTGCTTGGCTGTGGGGTGTGACAGTCGCAGCCCCAGAGCTTGGTCAGGAGCCCATCCCAGTACTACTGCCTGTGAGACTGGCTATTCATGCAGCCTGGATGGGGGTCAGGACCCCTGGGGGGTGGTATGGGGGATGTGGGCTCTGGGGGAGGCAGGTCCAGCGAGGAAGAGGCCCAGCTGCCAGTGGGCTTTCTGGAGAGCAGGACTCTGTGAGGGTTCCAGCAGCACGTGGTGGAGAGTGGGTTAGGGGTGGTCAAACTCTGGGGGACCATGCAATCAGCAGACTGAACCATGATGAGACCCTGGGAGGGAAAGACACTGACGCGTATGTGCAGGAGCTGGGCAAGAGAGAGGACTTCTGAGTAGTCAAAACAACTGCCATTTATTGAGTACTTACCCTGAGGTAGCATCATGCTGATGCTTTATATGGATTATCTCATTAAGGCTTAAAACAAATCTATAAGTCATTTTATAGGTAGACAAACTGTGGTCTGGACACCCAAGTGTTTCCTCAGCCCAAAAGCGGTAAAGGCAGGATTTGGATCTCGTGAGTCTTAACTCCAAAGTGTATGTGCTTGGCCACAGTGATGAGCTTCTCGAGAGCCTGCTGCCCCCGCCTGATGTGGGCCATCGGCCCAGCCAGGGGCCGGGACTGGACTCAGGGAAGTGGTTCATCCTGGGAGGATGGGATCTGCAAGGTCATAGTGGAAGCCGAGCCCGGGAGGTTTGGGGACCAGCTTGGTTACTGTGACTGAGGAGGGACTCAGCCCGTGGAAGGAATGGGAGTGGGTCAAATAAGCAGCTGCAGGTGGGGCCCTTTACTGGGCCTCCCTTGTCTACCCCACTGCCTCTGGTGAGAAGATTTAATTATTCAAAACTCCTTCTGAAAGGTGACCAACTCAGAGTCCAGCCTTACCTCAAAGATCCCCTTAGCCAGGCCCATTGCCTGGCATGGAGCACAGCACCACCTTAGTCCACCCATCTAGGGGGCCGTTATATGGGTGGGGCCCCTTTTTAAAGCCATATAGTAAAACAACACTCAGAGATGATTTCTTAACCCCAAAGGAAGAGCCCTGGGCTCGGAGTCAGAAGGCCTGGATTCAGACCCAGCTTCTAAAGACCACGTGACCTTGCCCCAGGGGTTCAACTCTCTAGGCTCCCACCTCATCTGGAAAATGAGTGGTCACACTACATGATCTCAGAAGAATCCGCAACTCCAATACCGCATGCTCTGTTTGGCCTTGAAAATGCATTTGGATTTTTCTTGCATTCTGTTGATCCTTGTGTTTATCCCTGCTAGGGAGAGAAGGCAAATGATGTTTAGTTTTAAACTTGCCAACTTGCATCTGGTTTGTCATTAACTCCCAGACTGTTTGAAGCAAAGCAAAAGAGGAAGGGAGTGGACATGCGATGGTTTTGTTTGGCCAATGGGAGTCCAGTAAGAGGCTGATGGGCAAGATCACTCTTCCACCCTCTTCCTCCACATTTTGGGCTGTGCTGACTCAAACGATTTTCCTTCTCCTCTCCACCCCCTGTTGCCTCCTACTCTGCTAATCACAGAGTGAAAAATGCACAAACATGAAAAACAGTTACTTTATGGTAAAACTCAACTGCCCCAGGTCTGATACCAATTACCCCAGAAACACTTTTTTAGATGATTATTGCTTTGAGTTTAGACTTCAGTCCCAGTGAAAAATCTGGAAGGAAAGAATTTGCTCATAGGCTGAGTGAGGGGCAGTTAGACTTCCCCAGGGGCTGCAAGCTTGTAATCTGCTCTGGGGGAAGAGCTGTGGACGGTTTTGTGAATTTGGCTGCCTCATATAAGTGAATCAGCTTGCAGGTTTATTTTAAGAGGGAGGAGGAGTCTAAAACACAGATTTGACAATGATACATAGGACCTACTAAAGACACAGGCTAACTGAAGCACAGATTTAAAAGGTGCTCCACGGGGCGCCTGGGTGGCTCAGTCTGTTAAGCGTCGGACTCTTGGCTTCAGCTCAGGTCATGATCTCGGGGTGCTGCGATCAAGCCCCGCATTGGGCTCTGCGCTCAGCACAGAGTCTGCTTCAGATTCTCTCCCTCTCCCTCCTGCTCACTCTCTCTCAAATAAAGAAATAAAATCTTTAAAAATAAATCAATAAAATAAAAGATGTTCCAAGCATGGGCTGGGTGGCCTGTAACACTGCTGTTCGCTATGGTTTCTCTGTAGAAAACCACCTCTTCGGGTGCCATATTCTGGAGTGTGCAAGCTGACTCCCCTATTAATGACCACCAGGAGGCTTTCCCTGAGTCCCAAGAGTGGCACTTTGCCATTTCAGGGCACGCCTCGGTTGTTCTCAGGGAATCTCTAACTCGATGTGGCACAGGCTAGAGGACAGGTGGGTCCTGTGTGGAGCAAAATGGAAGCTGGAATTCACTAGTGAGGCTGAGCTGTCGTGTGGTAGATGGAGCTCTGGTCTTAAAACCAGGAAATCTTGATTCACAGCTCCTGTTTCTATCATCTCTTAGCCCTGTGGTCCTGAGCATTTGATTCCTCATTCCCGAAAAAAGGAGGGTGCAGCACCCGCCTCACAATAGGGGGTGTCACTGTGTGTGTGCAGGAGAAATGTATAGAGGGGGGACTCTAAATCTCAATGTAAAGAAATGTCTGGCACATCACAGGTGGTCAATAAAGGTTTAATGAATCTGGAATTGGATGAGGCTGGTATTGGGGCAAGCCAGATTTACATGGAGCCTGAATTCAAAGGAACAGCATTCTGTTTGTTGTTACCTGCTTCCCTAACCTCCCCTGGCGAGGGCCCTGGGTTTCAAAGGATCTCAGGAAGGTGTTTTCAAATGGCAGCTTCTCTTAGAGCTGACAATTTAAATTTATGAATTCACAAAAGACCAGTCATGCGACGGAGAAGAGGAGAAAGGAAAACTGTCCCAAGAGCTGTGTTAGCATTAAGGTCAATCTGAAGCTGAGAATAGAGGGCAGAAACCCAGTTTGCCATAATCTGACTCTACTGGAGAGCAGGGCTCTGTGTCGTACAGAGCAATCCCCTTGATTCATGGTTCTAAGCACTCAGGACACACAGCGCCCCCCTCCTCTGAGAGTCTTTTTCAGACCACCTTGTCTAAACCCAAGTTTCCCACCCTCTACTCGCCAACCTGCTTTATGTTTGCTGCGGTGCACCTGTCATTAGCTGATTTGTATCTGTATAGTGTTTGTCTCCTTCAAAACAAGCTTAACAAATGTAGGGACTTTGTCTTATTTGACGCTGCATAGGATATTCCCCAGGGCCTAGAATAATGTCGGTGCATGGTAGCACCACTAAATATGTATGCAAGACTAAATCAGACTAGTGAGTGCTTTGGGTAGTTCAAATCCCAGTCAGTGCCCCTCGCCCCCCCGCGCCCTGCCACTCAACAAAGAAGCCTGCAGATTTTCCTGCAGGGGAAACCATTTTGTTCATATTTTTGGTTTTCAGGGTCCCATTACCTACAATATAGGGCCCAGCTTTATTGTTCACCTCTCATTTTGGCTAGCTGCATTTGCTGCCCTGCAGGATGGTCTTCTGAGACTTCCTGAAGTTCTCTAAAACATGCACAGAGGATGTTGGACACACTTACCTCAGGATGAATTCTTAATTAGATTTCCATCCCACTACCCCCCAAATCTTACTGTCCCAATAAGCTTTCAAAAATGCAACAGTGAGCTCTTTATCTCAAAAGCCACATGGACCAAATGCCACATGGTATTCTGGTTTGGATCTTGGAACAAGAAAAGGTCATTAGTAAGAAAACATGAAATCCAAACAAAGTCTGGAGTTTAGGGTTGTACCAGTGATAATTCCTTAGTGTTGATCAAGGAACCAGAGTTCTGAAAGATAAGATCAGGGGAACAACTCTTCTGTGAATCTAAAATCACTTCAAACTAAAATGATTTTTAAAAGTAAGGATGCTGGCTAGTAGAGTACATACTTGTAGTTTAAAAGGCAAACAGCAACAGAATCAAAGAAGCTTAGCGCCAGGAGGGGCCTGGAGAAAAATCCATACCAATGTCCTTGCATCGTAGATGAGGAATGAAGGCCAAGAGAGTCAGCAATTGAAAAACCCATGAGATAGGTGCATTCCATGTAGGTGCTATTACCCTACGCCTAATTTCTGCGGTGCTTGGTAGTTTATAAGCATTCCCCATTTATATGTTCCTTTGCTCATTCATTCACTACCAAATGCTTTTGATCACAAATTGTGCCAGACTCCAAGATCATGAAGATGAATGCCATATGGTCTATGCCCTTGAGTTACTTGCAGTCTAATCTTATTTGATCTTCATGGTGCTGCTGGGAGACAGGCACTACTATTTCTCTGTTTTACAGATGAGGGACTGTAGCTCAGAGCATTGGGAGACTTGCCCGCTGGGAGCTGGTGAGCAGTAGAGGGCAGGGCCCAAGCCAGACATTCTGATGCCCCAGTGCTGGCCGATGTGAAATGTTGGTGTCATTTCTGTTCTTGGATAAAGCTGGGCTAAAGAAGATATCACATCCACGTAAGAGTGACTTCTGAGGGCAAGAAGGCAAGTGTGGGAGAAGGGCTATGGCAGCTCCAGGATTCTTGCCAACTCTCCATCAAGGTCACTCTTCTTCTAAGTACTAGGAATCAGGTGTCTGGGGGAACTTGAGTTTTGCAAAAATGGCTCTTGGCCGTGCTGATAAGATTGGCAAAGTTTCACTAATCCCGGTAGGGGATTTTCTTCTGTGGGGGTTACCGGCCAGACATAATCTTCCCAATAAATAAGGATTTCCACAGAGTTAGGATATCTTCCTCTGTGCGTGTGCGTGTGCACCGTGTGTGTGTGTTTCTTCAAGTTATCTTGAAGTAATGGAAAGATAACTTTTGCAGTCAAACAGGGCAATTCTCAAAATGCCACCCCACTAATGCTCATGGAAGTTATGTCAACCTTCTGAGCCCCAGTTTCTACCTCTACAAAGACAGAAGTGTAGTGAGAAGTAAATGAGATAATATATAGGCATTATATATTATATAAGCATTCTCTCATTCTCTCATTCCTTGAGAGAATCACATAACATCTCTAAACCCAAGTTTCCTTATGTGTCACACTCTGGTGGTGGCGAGAACTGGTTATGCGAGCCCATTTCATGACATTGTTTTGATGACCGAAATAATGAGCCCGGGTTAGAGTGCTGAGCACAACACCTGGCATGCCGTTAAGTCCCTGACAAAGGTTACTTATTTTTACTCTTATGACTAGCCTGTAGAAACTGAAACTCAAAGAGATACATATCACACAGTCCATTTTAAAGCTGGAGCTCAAATATAAATTGCTACATTACAAAGGCCCCTGATGTATGTGTACCACTTTGTTTGGGGAACATATAATTCAGTTATGATCTATAAATATCTAAGCGTACGTTATGAGTGTCTTGAATATCGGTCACATTTTCAGATAGACAGGGAGGCAGCGTTAGATCTCTGGGTTAACAAATATTGTGATAATTGATGTTCGTGGGTTCCTGTGGCTGAGGCTGAGATCCCTCCGTGACCTGGATTTGCTCTCAGGCCATAACTGATCTCAAGACATTACTACGTCACACAAGATAATCCGGATCTTCTCAGACACCTTTGGGATAGTCTCTACTGCTTGTATTTTTCCAAAATGGGGCAGGAGTTGGTATTTTGGGGAGAATTTGTTTTTCTCTCTCTGTCCCGCTGTTTTTTGTTGTTGTTTTTCTAATCCAGAGAAGCTATTCGGCAGGCCATTTGTGCGTCACCATCTGGAAACCTGGTAGACAGGCAGGCAGACTTGAAACCAGACGCAGAGAAGACAGAACTCTTCCTCAGTTGCGGGCAGGCAGAGAAGAGACTGCATTCAGTGCAGCGCTCTTCAAACAGATTGTTCACGTCCCCACCTGAGTGGCAGAAGGCCCAGCGCTCAACAGCGCAGCACTTACCTCCGGAAACTCTGCAGTATCGCACCTTGCCCCCAAACTGGGTTTGTCTCTGCCTCTTGCCACTTCCCTGGCCCAATGTCCCCACCCAGTCTCTTGCTTCTCTTCTCTGACTGGAGGGCCAGTCTACTTCTTCTCTCCAATCCCTTGTATTGCCATAGCCTTGGCTAACTGGTATAGCCCTCTGGAAAGAATTCTAGACCAAGCATCGTACCAGGCAGAGAGTAGGTTCTGATGAGGATTTGTTAGAAGATTTAAGGAACATTCTAAAACCCTGTGCTCTATGTTATAAATGCCTTAGAGCAACTCAAAGGATTAATCTGGGGAAAAGAGAATTAACAGGACTCAAAGCTTTATTCTAAAATAAAGAATCTCTCTTGGTGGAACTTAAGCCCTCATCAAGCTGGATTGGGGGAAAAAATGCGGGGGGGAGTAATGGAGGCTGTGTCACATGGTCTCCGCAATCCAGAGAGCTCTTATTCCATCTCTGCTGTGTGGTTGGGGACTGGCTAACAGGCCTGGAGCACCTTGCATGTCTGTGGAACTGGGAGGAAAGAGACCAGAACAACCAGCCCACCCATTTGATGTGACTATGAAAGCTTGACCAAGATGGCGCTACTTTACCCTGTTCTACACCAGGCCCATCGCCATAAGTTTGAACTTTTTATAAGTTTGGGCCAAAACCAGTAAAGACTGGAAGGAAGCACTAAAACTCCACAGAAGGGTTCACCAACAAGACCAGACATATGCACACCTTCCAGTCCCCGCCTCCATCACTTGGTCTGACCAAGAGCCCTGGACCCAGTAAAGACTACAGGAGACAGAGAGAAAGCCTGGCCAGAGAATGGACCAGAAGCAGAAGACAGTCTTCGACCAATCCTTTGTGCTCCCTGATAGCTCATGTACAGTTTTGGCCTCAGAAAAATGCATTTGGATCCTGCTCTTCCTGGTTCCATCTTGGCCAAGAGTGACAGGCTCCACACAGTGTGGTAATGACAGGGTGGGGACAGAACTTGGGTCTGCTGCTTCCTCAACAACAGCTCTTCGTCTGCACCCCGTCGCTTCTTTGTTTTACTGCTGCAGACACAGGAGGTTTTCTGTCTTTGCTCTCTGGGGGATGGTCCCGAGATAAGCCACTTTCAAAAGGCCACCCTCCCAGAGAAGGTCCCTGAATATTTGTCAGGGAAGGGATAACTAACTGCCTTGTGATTTGCCTTCTAGAAAGTTTCTTCTGTTAGGTGGAGCAGGGCCAACAATGATCCAGTTTGCGAAACAAAATTGAGCCTTCAGCCTTCAAAGGGATGGTGAGAAAGAAAGTCTGCCTTCTGAAATGGGGAGTAGACAACTTCTGAAGCAGGGCACCAAGGACTCAGATTCCAAGGGGACGTTCTCAGGGAGTCCGTGCCCACGGCTCTGCTGGGGTCCTGTCACAATCCACCCAGAAGCCTGCAGTCTTGGGTCCATACTCTTCTGCGGGCCCATTCAGGAGCATCGAGCTGGTGCTGAGAAGTGGAGCAGAGCCTTCGGTGTGTCTTTTCATCACCAGCCACTTTTTAAAAATTGAGTTTGAATCCCATCAGTGATGCCAGCCCTCTCCTGCTTCCCCATGCCCCTCGTGTTCACAGCTGCCCTCACCCCTCTTCTCTCCTGCCTGCTCCCATGTTTGTGATCCTGCAGATGTGGCCAAATGTCTAAGTGAGTCTCGCCAAATAAGGTGCTTTTACAAAAAGTTGATCGAAAGGGACAAGAATGGAGGGGAGGAAGGCCCAAAGCTCTGCTCATTTCACGCCCTCAGCCGGAGCAGGCTTGGTTCCTGAGGGAAAAGGTGGATGTGGGGAGATCATCACTCACTCCAGATCCTGGAAACTTCTGGGGGGGAGTGTCAGGGCCCTTTCTGGATCTGAGTGATGGGCTCTTCAATGTCAACTCTGCCTCTGGTGTTGGAGGACGCCTGACCAGTCATCCGTTCATTCGTTCTTCTGTTAAACATCTGCTAGACCCACCTTTTCAGGCCCCATGGGGAATTCAAACTGAAGATTGAGTGATCTTTTCCCTTAAGGACTTTACCATCCACTCAAGTATCTATGCTACGAAGTGGGTGTGTGTCACAACTAAGACAGCCAACCTCCGTGAGCTTGGTTTTAGGGAAACAGCAGCTCAGGGAATACACTGGAGTCCACCAGCTTTGCTCTGACTGGAGACTAGGGAGCCAAGGCAGCTTTGGCCAGGTACATTCACAATTGTCGAGTGGACAAAATGAAAGTATGATGACAATAATAAAGAATTTATTAAGCACCAGAATATATATGCATTGTCTTATTTGGTCTTCACAATAACTTAAATAAGTATGTGCTATAATGATGCCCATTTTACAAATGAGAAAACTGAGGCCAATAGAGAGTATGAAGCCTGCCCAAGGTGACACAGCCAGTCCAGCAGCACAGTCCATGCTCTTAGCCATTCTGCTCTACTGATCCCTACATGAGTGTGAAAATGTACCCCAACAAAAATCCAATTCTGGATTTCATTGTGTTGGCCACATGCACTGCCAAACTCCAGTGCATGCTTGCTCTACCAAACGGGATGACCATGGGACAGAAGCTGGAAGAGAACTCTGCTTGGTTTTCTAATCTTCACAGGGCAGCAGGTGGTGTGTGAGGGAGTGACACATACACTTCCCATACAGGATCGTGGGGCAGGCTGCCTGGCTGACAGCTGGCAGAGAATTCATGGAACTTGGATTTCCTTCAGAACTGGTACTCCATGGAACAGGCCAGCTTATCTTGCTACACGTATTTTTACTTAAGGGAACTTACCACCCTGAGAACACTGTCCCCTGTGGTGATCCGAGTGCACAGAACAAACCCAAACAATTGGAACAACAACCACGGGGAGGGTCTGTAGACCAGAGAGGAAGGGTCACCTTCTTTGAAGAATTAGAACAGAACATCCAAGACAGAAAAAAGACCCCTACAGGGAATTTGAGGAGGTCGGTTGTCCCGTCACCACCCTGTAAGGAGCGCTTCCGTATGCCAGGAGCCACTGTGGGCACTAGGATAAATCCAAGCAAAACCCGCACCGACCACGTAGAGCTTACAGTCAAGTGGGCAATAAGAAGATTCCTGGGTAAGTGGTGAGAACCTGGGGATGTGGTCCCAGCTTCCCAGCGGGTGCCCTGCACCAAGTGCCACGCCCACCTGGGCTTTGCAGGTACGTGGGGCTTGAGTGAATGAGTGCCCCGTGCAAATTCCCAGGGCTCTGCTCTTGAGCAAAAGAAATGTTGTTTGAAGTGAATCAAGTCATTGTGTTTCTCTTTGTCTTCTTTTTATTTTAAATTCAAGTAAAAGTGTATTCTCTTTTAAGTAGCATAAATAATACAATCTTGCATTTGTAAAAGTCTAGATGCCTCTACACCCATCCGTTTATGCTAGCTTCTAACTATAAATTCATAGAAGTCTACCAAGAGCTGAGCTTCCCAATTTCCTTCAGCTGAAATATTCTGAATCATTTGAATTTTAAAGGTGAGCATATGTTATTTCCAGAAATATAGCAAAGTCTTTATTATTTGCATTGAAACGGAAGAAACTAGGGCACCTGCATGGCCCAGTCAGTTAGGTGTCCGACTCTTGATTTCGGCTCAGGTCATGATCTCAGGGTCCTGGGTTTGAGCCCCGCATGGGGCTGAGTGCTGGGCATGGAACCTGCTTAAGATTCTCCCTCTCCCTCTGCCCCTCCCCCTCCTTCTCTAAGACAAGAGGCATAAATTGTCAGGAACCTAGGTCAGTCAAAGCATGGCCTGGCTCAGGAGCTGTGGGAGCTGGGGTCTTGGGTGTCCTTGCCGTTAGTTCACTTGTTCTCTTCTCTCCAGGTACCAGACATGCTCCAACAACGGGCTGGTGGCAGGGTTCCAGAGCCGCTACTTTGAGTCCGTGCTGGATCGGGAATGGCAATTTTACTGCTGTCGCTACAGCAAGAGATGTCCGTATTCCTGCTGGTGAGCCTGGCAGCCAAAAGCAACGCCTCAAGACTCCTGGGGCTGGAGGGCAGCTTGGTGGGGGCGGGGTGCTCCGGTCCCCATTTCTGACTTCAGATGAGCCTGGGCTGTCACGAACAAGTTTGGAATGCAGCAGGCAGCAGATAGAAGGAAACGAATGTACAAAATTCATGAAAAGGCTAGAAGAATGTTCTCCCTGGGAGGGACCTCACAGTTCATCAGGCCAATGCATCTACACCCCTCTTTTGGCAGGGAGAAACAAACAGAACTATAGAACAAGGAAGTCCCTTGTCCAAAATTATGCAGCCATTTCGTGGGAGTTTCACCCCTAGAGCTGAGATCTACTGACTCCTGTTGCAGTACTCTTTCCCTCTATCACAATAACTTCTCGTCACATCCAAGGCTGTTAGACCTGTTTGGGAACCTATTTTTTCCTTGTCACCGGTCAGGGTAGCAAACATACTCTATAATTATAGACCAAAGAAAGAGGCTAGTGTTTTCTAGATCAATTTGTAATTCCAGTTTGTATAATTTTGCTCTTTCCTGCTCCCTGGGCTGATACCAAATATCCCCTGACCTAGCTTTCAAATTGACTGGGAGAATGTGTATATATTTATTTACCCAGATAACTTCCAATGGGTGTTGACAACACAACTTGTCCCAAGTTCTTCAGTCTAAAAACAAGCCAGGCATTTCTGCCTTGGACAAAGGGATCCTAAGTGTCAACTTTTTTGAAGTGTTTGAAGTGTGGCTCACTCAAGGGATTTATCTCTCTGCAGTGTGGTGCTAGAAAGGACAGCCTTGTGGGTTATGCTTTCTTCTGCCACCAGACAGTATTATTTCACGGATGCCCAAGCAGGGCACCATGGCTCTCGGCATAGGCAACTCCAAAAGCTAAGAGTTTTCTGTTTAAAGTAATGATAAATAGTAAACTCAGAGCTCAAAGCCAGTAGCTGTAGGATAGAGCAGGGGCTTGCTCCAGCTCTCCAAAGCTGCCCTCGTAAAGCAGTTCTTACCCCACCACGGCAGGTGAGCAGGCATGGCTAGGGTGTTAGGACAGAACTGTGCTGTCTCTGGAATGCCACTTTCCTTCTCTTTGGGCCTCAAGTCCATCACTTAAAATGATGGCCAACTTTGCTGGGTCTCTGAGATTTTTGAAAATCTGATGGAAGCTAGAACTCTTGTCTTCAGGAAAAAGAAAATCCACTTCAGCGTATTTAGACAAAAGTTTACACAGAATTTCCAGGAGCCCTCAAACTCCTTGAAGGCCACGAAAAGATCTTTGAGGTTGTTTTGAGCCCTAAAAATTCCTTGACGCCAAAGGTGCTTTTGCAAAAGGCAATCCAGATGCCCAGAACTGACTTCCAAGACAGGGTGAAGGTCCTAAAGATGACTGGGACCACTGAGTGGGGAGAGAACGTAGGAGCCTGCCTTGCCACTGTGACCTGAGAAGCAGGGCTTTCCCCAATTTTCCTGTCCCCAGTCTGCTAACAGAAAGCCTCCCCCATGGTGAAATCTGTCTCCCTTGTTGAGAGGCATTAAAAGTCAGTTAAAATGTAAATAAATTATCTGAAAGAGCAACAAACTAATAGTTAATCCATTACCACATTAGCAAGACTTCCCCTTAGGCTCCAAAGGAAAACCTCAGGGCTGCTGTGGGGGGGATGCACAGCCTAAGGGCAGTGGGAGGACCAGGTGTCTGGGGACCCTAGCTTCTGGCCCTCATGGATGTGTTACAGCTCTTAGTGCACTCCATTTGCACTGGGTCTAGACTGGGAGCCTCTGGAGCATACAGGGAACTCATTGATCTTTGCATCCCCAGTGCCCAGTGTAATACTTGGAATGTGGTGTCTGCTTGATAATTATTGAATGAGTACTGGAATACATGATTCTGAAGGGCATGCAGAATAAGGTGAAGAGGTCCAGAAAATATAATTTACTTACTTACTCTAAAAGTTTGTTGTTGTTGTTTTTTTAATTCTGTTTTTAAATCCCACTCTCCCATCCTTGCCCTAGAATGTAAACTCTACACAAGCAAAGATCTCTATATTGATATATTCCAAGCCCTTAACTAGTAACAAGCACTTATTAGGCACTCAATAACATTTGTTGAATGAATGAATAACTTTGGCCTACTTCCTAATTCTGCGAGGATAACATGAGATAGTATATGTCTGGTATTGCCACTGGCTATGATCACACAGGGCTGACCTGTCCCCTGCAGCCCTCCCAGCTCCAGGGTAGACCCAGCCTCCTCACTGAAAGGCCTTTCAAAGGCTGATTCTACCCAAGATCATCACAGTCAGGGGTGGGATCGCCCTGCAGGAAGCAGAACCAGTGGCTGGATCACAGAGTGCAGAGAAACAAGAGACGGTCCACTTGGACAGTCTACTAGGGGGCCACTGACTCATTGCCCCCCAGGCAGAAGAGGAGGGAGCCCATTCCATCACTGTGAGGACCAACTTCTCTGCCAAGACAGGTGGGAGAGTCTGCCCCTCTACTGGTCACGCAGTCACTGGCTGGTCACCTGGCTTCTGGCCAAACAGAGTAACAACAGGAAGTGGACTTAGGGCCCAAGGTTTTTGGTGACAAGGCAGGCAAGAAACGGAGTCTCACTCATTTTGGAGAAATTGCCTCACAGCAGAGGTGGGGATGAATGGAGGTAAGGGTGGGATGAAGGGGAAATAGCTCATCTTCCCAGAGTCCCTAGACTCTATGGAGTCTGTGATCTGCATCACTATCCCGAGCATTGTTGTTTGAAGTTTACCCTGTTTCTTTGAATGCTGAGACCCAAAAGACATCCAGAATTTTATGTCTCAAAATTCCACTGATTTTCTAATGATGCTCCAGATGTCCACTGGTCATTTGCAGGGTGGGTTCCAGGCTCCTCCTGCTCCCCACAAGCACTGGATGTCCTTCGGCTCACATACTTTAGAAATGACTTTTCAAGTTCTCTTAGATGCAGCCCACCAATTGCTAAGATGTTAAGAATTTAATGAACATGGAAATATATACGTAGGAACAAAGTCCTGAGGTTAGAGATGAGCATCTTTTCCTCAGTTACCCGAGACATTCAGAGCCCAGTGGCACAACTTACCCAGAGCCTTGGTCTGCAATGGCCTGCCTCGCCCTCCCCCCCGCCCACTCCACCACTGAGACATGTCATTAATAGTCAGCAGAACCCATGGGGGGAAAGAGGAGAGAATTACTCAGAAAGACACAACAAGTCAACTTGGAAGCAAGTCCCCTCTGAGGAAGACTTTGCTTAGCTGCATCTATTTCTGACTGCACGGTGTTAGAGCTGAGAGCCACTGTGGTTATCTAAGGAAATGGTATTTTTTCAAAGGGAAACTTGGAGAAGCAGCAGAATGAGATTGCAGTATGCACCATGGTATGCAGTGCATGACTCACTATCCCACTGCAGTGTCTAGACGTTTTAGTGGCATCTTTAAATTGCCTGAGTCATGACATTATATTATGTCTTTCTAAACTACATGAAACCTCTAGGGCAAAAATTAAGTCTCATTTCTTCAGCATCTCAGCGTACTGCCTGGCACAAAAGAGACCCTTAATAAATTTCTTGAATGAATGTTGCAGGCCCGTAGGAACAGTAACAGTGGTGAAACCTGACACTGATATGATGATGTTTTAGAGTTGAAAAGGATTCTTTCACAAGCATTATTTTGTTTGATCCTTCTAACAGCCCGTCAGAGTGAGAAGTTTTTTTTCCCACAGCTTCCCACTGTGAAAACTGCTGATAACATTCCTATTTGAAGCCTTCCCTCATGTCACTTAAACTGGCTTGAATTACCTCCCAGGGAACTGGACACGTGTGGGTGGGGACATTTTTCTCTCCCACTTCGAAAGCCATTCTGTAGCACTGAGCCTGACCGTGTTTTGAACTAGCTAAATGGGCATCAATCATCTTTGTGTTTGCAAACATTTAAGGATTCAGAAATGGCACTGCTCTGGCAGGAAAACAATACAAATCATCCAACCAACTCCCAAATGAGTACGAGATTTATTTGTTTGGTGGGGACCAAGGTGCGGCTCTCACTTCAGACTGAGAAGTTTCTCATTGGATATTACAGCCTCGCTGAACTCTGGCCAGAGAGTGAATTTCTGATAGATTCAAACATGCTGTTAACAAACAGTCCCCACTGGGTTGGATGCATATGTAAATTTTACACATATTTATTTATATATGAGAATTCACATTCTTAGACCAGTCGTCTACAAACCACAAACACATGTCACTGAAGAAGCTGCAACCCTTCAGAGCCTTTTTGTAATAACTCCCCAGTTTCCAAGCAGCTGCAGCTGCTCCCTGCCCCACACCAGACTGTCCCCCACCGGCGTGCAGGGCTGGCCAGGCACAGGCTCTGGGTCCTGGGAACCGACGGTTTTGAATTGAGCATCGATTTCCTTTTCCATGGTTCTCCTCCAGACCTGTGGCCTTTCATTACATTTATTACATATTATGTTTTGATGAAAAAAGAATGTTATTCCTCAGAATCAACATAGATGACATTTCAGTTTCTTCCCAACCTTGAGATCTGATGACTCTTGCATATCACTTCCTCCACTGCCTATCTCCCCTCTCTCCCTGAAGCTCAAGTACTACACCAGAGAATATTTTTCTTAATTCCTAGGTAGCTCTAGTTAACAACAACAAAATCAGCTAACTAGAACATTCTTCTCCTCTTTCCACCCCAAAACTCGATCAAAGCTAATCTGTAACTCCTCACCTCATGGCTCCGATTTTAATACAAGATGGGTGATGTTTGCATGACCAGTCCCCCATGATATCATGGCAGGGACAAGAATGATGTCATAGGCACCCCTACGGCTGTCTCTGTTGCCTCCCGCCCCTGGTCAGGTGTCACTCAGCACTGTGCCCAGAGGCTGGTAAGAAGGGCAGCTTCTATGATGGTTCCTCTGAGCAAGTTGGAAGCTGTTATTATAGAGATAAAGTCACCCACACTCCGTTTTAGCTACTTGCCTTTACTGGAATCTAGAGACAATCATTCATTCCTCCATTCATTAATATATTTAATCAGCCAGCCAATGTGAATGGATATAAAATAGGACAATTTATAGACTTTGATTCCGTTTGTTCCCTGTAATGATGATGGTGATACTTTAATTTATTGAGCACCTAGCATGTGCTCATGTGTTAGCTCATTCACTTCTCACACACAGAAAATATGGCACTTTCACACAGATGAGGGAAGTGAGGTGCAGAAGTTGTGACCCATTCAAAGTTCCAAACTCTGTTCAAACAGTTCTGTCTGCCTCCCAACTGCATGCTTCCACACGGTATTGAGCTCTCTCAATCCAGAGGAGAAAGTAAGACCCACACGGGTGAAGTATCAGGTAGCAACACAGTAGGCATCTGGGAGAAAACAAAGAAGAAAGGCGTTATTTCAGCTGGAACAGAGATGTTGGAGGTTGAGTTGTCCCCATCAGTGTTTAGGAGCAAGGTGACCATGACGTAATGTGGCTGATGAAAGCCAGTAGGGATGGAAACAAATGTGCTTGCTGAGCAGCCCTGGGCGTGGACAGTGAGCTAGAAACTTGGTTCCAAGAGAGCAATTTGGAAAATATTTAGAGGTTTTCTTCCTTCTAATTTAAGTCAGAGATATCTCTGGAAGTATGTTTTCCTCTGTGGTGATACATATTTGAACCATTTGAAATATAAATCTCCAAAATGCTGCAAGAAGACAGACATGAACATGCAAGGTTCTTTCTCATCCCCCCAGGGTCTAGGGTCTCTCCTGAGTGCAGAGAAGGGCACTTTGGTGGCCACAAGAGACCTGGTCATTCAGAACCACGGGGTCAGTTCCCCAGCTCTCTGGTGGGGGAAGCCAGGTGGCTGCTCCTTTGCAGGTGCTTTCCTTCATGCATAACTGCATTTGGGTCTTATCTTTCTCACCTTTGCAAAAATAATTCAAACAGGTTCTGATGCAGCTCCTATTGGGGATGCCAGGCCATTAGCAAATTAGCCTAACCTGAAATATGCTCATTCCTGCTAGCTTCCTTGGAAAAGCAGTATGCAAGAGGATCGATCATGAACAAATTCTGTTTATTTAAGAACTTCTCACTGCTTTGCCTGTCCGAGAGGGACATACTCCTTGTAGCTGGTAGTAGAATGCGAGCCAACCTCAACACATCAATTCTACGAAGGCTGAATTTCTCGTCCATGCCACTGTGAACTAGATTGTTAAGATTTATATGCTGCCAGGTACCACTGACCCCTTAAAGAGCTCACCAGATTGGTCAGCATCATGAAACAAGATGCTTTTATGGGATCCTGGGGGTTTTTGTTGTTGTTTTGTTTTGGCGGGGGAGGAATCCTGTTGTTTTTTTTTTAATCAATGCTACATATGTGGTGCTGATAAGTAACAGGACATTAGAATAGGATATTTAAAATAAGGTGCTGATTGGGAAGTAGAGAAAATAGGGGCAAAACAGAATTAGAGGTTGGGTTGACCAGAAGAAGCTTCTCAAAAATGTTATTTGAACGTGGATTGCTCACCAAAGAATGGGTCAGAAAACATCCTCAGTTTATACTTGTTTAGAGAAAAGCTGAAGCTTCCTCAGGCACCCCCATTCTGGTTTGTTAACGTGTAAATGATGGATGTTCTTCCAATTCCTACAGTAGGGAGGCTGTGGGGTGTGCTTCTCTGGTGTCCCATGAAGCAGAATAAGGTGGAGGATGTGACCCTAGCTGACTGTAATCCAGTTGTCCTCACTGGCAGCAGATCAGGCATGTGGCAGACAGATCCTGCTGCTGTGAAATTTGACTCTAGGTTTAACTGCCCCTTAATCACTAATAGAGGTGGATTTTTTTAAAAGATTTTATTTATTTATCTGAGAGAGAGAGCATGAGAGATAGAGAGAACGAGAGGGAAGAGGGTCAGAGGGAGAAGCAGACTCCCTGCCGAGCAGGGAGCCCGATGTGGGGCTCGATCCCAGGACTCCAGGATCATGACCTGAGCCGAAGGCAGTCGCTTAACCAACTGAGCCACCCAGGCACCCTAGAGGTGGATTTTGATGCCATTTTACACTGAGTTGCTCTCTTCTGAGAAATAGATTTAACACCCCTTCTTTCAACTATTAAGACTGGTCCTCAATCAAACTTCTGACAACAAGTAAAACTGGACTCTTTATCCAACTAAATTGTATCTCTACTCCCTTCTTTAAAATGGGTGTGAGAACGTATATTTGGGCTGGCTCTGTCCCATTTTCACAGCATAGGAGCTAGGTCATCTCTCAGCGGCAGGCAGCTCCGATTCTGATAACAGACCGCTCAGCTGCCATGTTTTGATTCTAGTCGGATCTGTTGATAATTTCAGTGCATTAAGAATCTTAGATGAGAATATCTTCTATCAGTCTTAAAAATCACTTCAGTTTGATTGGGTTGTCTTCAGCTCCTAAGATTTATTTACTTTTCTTCCATCTCATTCAACCCCATCTAAGATGTTGTGCAAGTGGTTCTACATTATCAAGTTCCTGCTAAGCTTTTCTCAAGCTCTTTTCAAGTTCTCTGTCTGTCTTGTCTTGCCTGCAGTTGGCAGAGAAAATATTATGGGGTGAGAAAGTGTACCCCAATAGTCACTCATCCAGAAGTGATAGGAGGAACACACACACACACCACACACACACACACACACGCACACACACACACACACAAGTTCTTTGGAAAAGGGTATGTAAGGATCCCAAAAGAAGAGCTTCAGTTATATACCCATTTCAGTGTTTTGAATAAAGGCGCCTTACTGACTGACCCTTCCCTTCATCTTACCAAGCTGAAGGCTTGTTCGATTGTTGTAATTGGTCTAAGAATGTATGACAATGCTTAGTACGAAGTATACTTTGCCAAAAAGCTGCCTGGAGTGACCTAGTAATTCACAAGGAAGCTGGAACCACACAGAACTCTTCCCCACCTGCCCTCAGGAAGCCCAATGCCACCGCTTATGAAACCCTGATTTTCTTTTTTTTTTTTTTCTCTCTTAAACCCTGATTTTCTACTTCCTTGTAGCCTCCTTTAATTTCTTGACAAGTCCCTATGCCCTGTCTCGGTGTCTAGCTGACCGTTTAAATTCTGCTTTTTCTCAGAGGTGCTATTACTGGGGCTTTCATTTATTGAGAACTTTTGTGTGTGCATGATGTTGTCAAGAACTGAATGGAGGCACATCTATTTGGCTCTAAAACTCAGAATCTTAGATCATATTGAAACAGCAGTCCCCTCTATATATGGTCTTTGCGAGGTTCACTTTCTACTAATGATTTGGGCCATTTTCCTCTTTGTTTTTAGTTTCATAAAGTAGGCATAATTTCTGTCAATATCCAAATTCCTTCCCTGGTCCCCTTAATCCAAGGTTCTGTAAGATAGGCTAAACTTATCTCACAGTTTTGTAACAAAACAACAACAACCAAAAATCAAGTAAAACAAAAACTCAGCTGAGACCAAGTTGGAAATGTACCAATGAGCATGCACCACACCTTCTCTAGGGCAATCTAGAAATCTACTGAATAGCAGTAACCCCCAGAGAGGCTTCCAGACAAACTGTCCAGTTAATCGGGGGGCCAGTATCTGATCACTGCCAAAAATGAAGCAATAGAGAATGCCAGTTAAAGTATTGGATAAATTATTCCCCTTTGAAGCTTAAAACTTCATGCTTTTTTTTTTTTAAATGCAAGCTTCTCTTTTCCACTTTATTCCAAATTTCTTTAACTAACCAAGTAATCTGACATCAAATCAGCAAAAACTTAAAAAATAAATATCTAGGCTGGTTATTTCCAAATAATTTTGGCAATTATATTAAGTTTAGTGCAGTATTGCCATATGTAGATTCTGCCTTAGAACATATCAAAATGTTTGGCAATTAGCTTTTATACATTGAATCCCAAGAGTGCTTCCAAGTTCTGGAAAATATTTTGTATTCCCTGAAGTAAGGAAAACACCTCCTACCCTATGTCTTTTAATCCTAATTTGCATTATTCACATTTCCCACCAATGCCTCTTCTTTGGATAAACTTTAGTCTAGCACTTGTTAGAATCTTCAGGGATCACAAATCAATGGGATCCAAGTGAGGCCCTATTAAGTCCATTTATGAGTCATTTAACACTTTTATTAGAAAGAAGAAGTCCTTGTTCTCGGTCTCTTTAGAAGCACAAAATAGATTTCTGAATTAGCAGAGCCTTATTTCCCTTCATGAATACATTAAGTGAAAACACATATAACCCAATCTGGGTTGGGCTTGACATCCTAATAAAGCATAATTATGTATTGGGAAAAGTCTCAGAACAAGGACAGCTATAAAATGTGAAGAAACAATTGTAAGCCTAGAGAATGGGCTTTCAGGGCTCTAGCTAACTCCATGTTATCCTGAGCTAACCATTGATCTTGCTGCATCTAAGCACTGAGATCCTCCTAGGAGACCTTCTAGTTTATAAATCAGTCTTTTTAAGATTTCATGACAATCCTTGCAATATTAAGTCTACATCGCGGAACATCTTTCTGTCATCAACAGATATACAACAACAACATACAATGACCTGGTGAACCCAAATCAGTTGAAATTACTGATGCTCGATAACTGCCTTGGAGATACAGATAAAGACTTTGACAGACCCATATCACACTGAAAGGACTGTTTTGGTCCCAAAGATCCCCTTATGAGAACCAAGAGATTCTAGATTTATTCCAGGCGGACCACAGCAAACCTAGAGAGATGCCTGGAATTGACTTAATATTAAAGGGGACCTACCATTTACACGTCACACACATCGGTACTAGTCTCAAGGACAGACCTATAAGGTAACTTTCATTCTTCTGTAGACCGGCAAACTAAGATTAAGTGACTCTCCCAAGGCCATTTATTTATTCAACAAATACTACGTAGCAGGAACTATTTCAGGTGCCACAAAACAATGGTGGGCAAGGAAAAGGGGAATTTTGTGGGGATTAAATATCACTTTAATATTTTTCATACATTTTAATCATGACTCAGTAAAAAATACATATTAAACTGTCACACCATATATGCATCATAAATACACATATACAGTATATTTGAAACAAAGTTTTTACACACATACACAAGAACCTATCTTTAGTGTGTGCTCTGATATTTTCTACTCTACTTTTTCTTTTTTAAAGCTCATTTGGTAAGAACCAATTAAATTGATTTCATGATCCACTAATAATCAATCCAATTGGATCCAATCCATAGTTTGGAAACATGATTCCAGCAGACTTAAATGGCATGGACTAATACTGATATTAATTAATATTTCCTCAAGGCCTGGGGAGTTAGCTACATCTTTTTCAGTGTGTAGTTTAACGACAAGAAGAAAGGAGAAGCCGGAGGAAGCCACCCATCTTTTCATAGCCTGAAATGGTTTGGTGGAGGCCATCTAACTCTGGCTTGCGTTTCCTGTGAAGTTCAAATGCCATCTCTTCTTTGTAATAATAGTGTGTTTGATCTTTTTTCTCTAAACTTTTATTCTTCCCGCATAGGCTGACCACAGAATATCCAGGCCACTATGGGGAAGAAATGGACATGATTTCCTACAATTACGACTACTATATGCGAGGAGCAACCACCACTTTCTCTGCAGTGGAAAGGTGAGACTTCCCAGGGGCTAGGAGCTAAAGGAGCCAGGGATCAGCTCTGAGCAAGTACCATGTCAGCAGGAATTTATATCCGGGATTTTCCCTACTTTATTTCTTTTTTTTTTTTTATGTTATGTTAATCACCATACATTACAGCATTAGTTTTTGATGTAGTGTCCCTACTTTATTTCTACTTGGTCTAGAATTCACTGAGAGTTTCCTGGGTGGTGAAAGGCCATGGGAATGGAGCTATTCTCATAAACCCATTTCATGGAATAGCTCACCCTTGGAGATGAGGATGGGCTCCAGGCCACTCAGAGCAGAAGAGCCTCAGCTTGGTCTCCCGTGATGTTCTAAGCTCTGTCCTTCACTCGATTTCAAAGAGCACTTTTTCTGACCTAATGTTAGGAGGAGAGGGCAAAAATGGTTGAAGGAGTATCCACTGTCAAATTGGACCCCCACGGATGCCGATGCTGGTCTCTAGATGACCCCCATCTTGGGTTGCAGGGAGGAAGAGAAGAGAAGGGGAAGGGACTCCACCATACTTAGAGAGGAAAGGGGAGGATTTATATAACCTGAAGGCAAAACAAACTTCTTCCATCTCCTTTCCTAATAAGCTCCCCAATCATATCCCAAACATTCAAAACAAAACAATAAGAACATGAGAACTCTTCTCCCAACTAGTATAGACAGAGGTGTCGATAAATTCAGGTATTTTCAGTCAGGTGATAATCACTTTACACAGCACCTGAATTCCTGAAAAGTCACCAATAAACGTTTTGCAAACAGAACAAAAGTTACATTAACTCCTTAAATAATGGACTATGATGAATGTGTGACTTATCTTTCAGGGATATTTATGTTTTCAAGTGAAATGACATCTCACCTAACCAAAGTAACATGACCCAGAATTTAAAAAAAACAAAAACAGGGCCGCCCTGGGTGGCTCAGTCGTTAAACGTCTGCCTTCAGCTCAGGTCATGATCCCAGGGTCCTGGGATCAAGCCCCACATTGGGCTCCCTGCTCCATGGGAAGCCTGCTTCTCCCTCTCCCTTTCCTCTGTTTGTGTTCCCTCTCTCTCTGTGTCCCTCTCTGTCAAATAAATAAATAAAATCTTAAAAAACAAACAAACAATAGAACAAACATTAAATCGCTCTGAAAAGGCACACTACATGGTGCAGGCTCCACAAAGACCTTTATATTTATTCCTAAGAGAGCCCCTCATGTCTCACACATTAATCATTTTTATTTTAGATCCATTTTTAAGTAGCTTAGTTATCTATTTGCTAGAAGCAGAAAACCAAAATTTGAACAGGGAAAATAACACATAAAATGAAACTCTTCACCAGTGAGAATAGCTAAATGACATAACACACACACAAAATATATTTAAGAAAAGGAAAGACTTAAGAACTCAAAACCATGGGAGCCTGGAGATAATTAGCAAGTGTGTCACCCCCAAGGGCAGACTGGAAAACAGTGCAGTAGGGCGTTCAAATTCTTAATGATGTCTCCATGTCAATAAGAAAATCAGTTCTGCATTGCCTGGTTAAGAAGGCAAGAAGGAATATAATAAAGGATACCATCCAAAATTATATATATATATATACACATATATATGCATATATATAATCGGATATTTTCACTGCATACATATCAAAATATCCAATTCCTAGTGGCTTGAAATTTTTCAGTTATGTAGATTAACCCAGAACCTTGGAAAACTGAGCTATCGTGTCATGCATTTGTTTAAAATGAACATGCCCTTGTGATTTTGCTGTTGTCACTAACATTCGGTGGCTTAAAGATCCACAGCATGTGTTCCTTCAGCTCTGCTGAAAGATGCTAAGGCCACCGCCTCGGAGAAAATAGCATCAGTGCAGGACCTATTGGGCAGGGACTTTCCTTCCATATGCAAATCAGAGTGGGTTCCTCCTGGAACGGAGTTGCTCAGCCTGAGCATCGGGGACAGGCAAGTTCTCCGTTGCAGGAGGCTGTCCTGTCATGCCAGATGTTTAGTGGCATCCTTGGCTCCAGTCACTAGATGGCAGTAGTAACCTCCCCTCCCCCATAGTTGTAACAAATAAAATCCCCCTGGGGAGCAAAAGTGTCCCTGCTTCAGAACCACTGTCCTGGAAAGAAATCAAAGACTGAGCCTGATTGAGTCCCTTGGTTCTCTTAGGACCAAGTTTAAAATTTGCTCCGCATCAATTAACAGTCTCTTGAAAGAGTAGTGTGAATGCCTGGCTTAAGAGCCTACTTATCAGTCTGTTGGTATACAGATAAGTAAGACTTGCCTACAGTAATGAAATTCATCTGATAAACATGCACGCCACCGATTTGCTAATCTCCATCTAAAGGAAGCCTTGTCCTCTGTTGACAGCTGTAGGAATAAATACTAATACGTAGTTGGGCACCAAGACTCTCAGGACTTGTACCAGGAGACCCTCTTCCTAATCATTGCAAACAAATGACTTGGAGCAGCAGACTCAGAACTACAAAGCCTGACTTAGGCTGACCAGCATGTCCCCTAGCTGCTGGCAAGAGGTATCTCCTAGAACTAAGTGGGGTCAGTCCCACGTTCCAGATCAGAGGCTGGATGGAGACCTTCTAGGTATTGGTTGTTGTTTAAGATAAACCAACCTAGGAAGAAGCCTTGCAGGTTGAAAGGGAGAAGGGTAATTCAAAGATTAACTTACCCAGCTGTGCTTTGGAAGGATTTGCATGATCATATATGGAATGACTCTTTATTTTTGCCCTTTGTTGGGACTTTGCAAATGATGTGACAGCCATGTCCTCTGATGGGGTTATGGGCAAGTAGTTATGGGGATATTGTAGTATAAGACAAAGAGCAAGATTTCAGTTCAACACACTTGGAATCTGAAGTTGTCACCTCATTATCTTAAAGAAGGTCACATGTTTCTCTGAGTCTGCTTCTCCACCCAAATCATGAATCATGGTGAAGATTAAATGGTGTACAGAGGTATCTAGGAGATACCTCTGTACACGGTTGCAATGCTTGATATACTGAACTCACTCAGAGCACAGTGGTTACGATCAACATATCGCCATTAAACGATGTTACACTGGAAGAACACCATGCAGAGTAGGCACTCAATAAATTTTTGTTCAGTGGGTGAACAAAGAACAATGGCTTCCCCTTAGCAAAGAATATTCATTGAAATGTATCTACACCACATTTTCCAAGACTGAGCAATTCTATGTACTTTCATACACGTGCCTGACCTCTAGAACAAACATGCAATTCGATTTCTGTTGGCCGGCATTTTCTTTTTCACTTTAGGGGCTTTTAGAGTTGTCTCCTTTCACTTCATTTCCCTATAATAGTGTTTTCTGGAGGGCTACACATCATGTATAGTATGGAGCCTGGAACATGGTAAGTTCTCAGTAAAAGAATAAATGAGCAAATGGGTGGCCTATTTAAGAGAAAATCCTTTACAATGGAATGGAGACAATGTCAAATAAATGCTTTTATTCCAAGCTGTTAACCTATTTGTCCTTGAGGTACTCAGGGTAGTGCCAGCTGACCCTGAGTGACCAATAGGATCTCCACATAGCGAGGTACCTAATCAGTCACCTGCAAGGTGCCACCTGCACTGATGGAGGAGGGGTCTAGGACTCCTGACTTCACAGATGATTTCCTGTTGGTTTTCCAGAGACCTCCTACAGAACAAAGTGAGATCAGGTGCCCCTTGTGTTCCTAAGTTCTCCAGAGGTTGTTCATTGCTTTTCCTTCAGCAGCGATTTTTCTCACTGGCATTGGCTTTCTGACTCTCTCCCCACAGGGATCGCCAGTGGAAGTTCATAATGTGCCGGATGACTGACTATGACTGTGAATTTGCAAATGCTTAGATCTGCCACTTACCAAATCTAGGTGAGGGGAAGGGGGCCAGGAGACCTGAGGATGTCCACAGACATCAACATCAGCTGGAGCTCCGATGTGGTTTCTGTTGCTCTTTTCTTCTCCCTGAGCTGGTTAGTGGCTGTAGCACCAGCTTTCTGGGCCTTTCTGACTAGTATCACACTTATAATAAAATCCACAATGAAATCGTGTTCTCACTTTCAACATGTTCCATAGCAACCGTTTTATATGACTGACAATGGCTTTCTTGCACCCTGCATAGACAGTGTGCATGCTCACAGCCAGAAAAAAAGCCTGGTTCCCAGAGCACCTGTCACAGCTTTTGCTACCAAGTGAGCTACAGGCAGGGCTGGGGCTGAGCAATATCTGTGAAGAGGTTCAGTGTAGTTGTGTGAACGGCAGAAACTGAAGAAAGTGGCAATCAATGAAGGTTCTTAGCAGGTCAGTGTGTTTGAATGAAACCAGGGGTCCTCACCAAGCCTTGAAGGGACATGTGCCCACTCTCCCCCACCACATCAGCCATGCTTGTCTGGAAGTCCAAAGTGCAGAGTTCTGTGCCCCAGGAGGGAGGAGACAGGGAGGTAAAATGGAGGAATAAAAGAGTCTGGGCAGAGCTGAAAACCTTAGCATTGGAAGAATTTCCTGAGTTGAAGGAAGATTGTAGGCATACCCAGTAATGACAACGATGCAGAACTCAGAGAAACCTATGCAAATCTGGCTCAAGTCAGACGGGAACAAGGAAGAAGACAGAGAGCATGGGACTCGTGTTAGGAACTTAGAGGGAAAGAAAGAGTGGCCAGATTGCTTTGGGCATAGAAAGGGCAGTTTGAGTCACTGGCACCTGGAGCTGTGTCCAGGACTCCCAGGAAGGCTGGCATATGCCTGCAGCCATGGGACTTACAGGCAAACTCACCTGGGAAAGGCTGCCCTGAGACTTCACTTCCCTTCTATTGATAGTTCAGGGGTGTTTTTGCAGAGGTAACACTATCTTCCCTCCTGTGATGTCTCTGTCCCCAGCCCTTTGTACTCTCTTCATCATAAAAGGAATAAAAATGTTAACATTCACTATGCTGCAAATGTTAAGGGTCAATTTTTGCTCTCTACCCCTTCCCTTTCCAATTATTCATCCCATCCATTCGGAAAATGTAGCTTAGCATTGTGATTTGCGCCAAGCGCCGTGCCAGGCACCAGGACTACAGCGGTGATGACAGAGTATGGTTAGCAGGTCTAATGATTAAAACAGAAAGTGCTAAGTGCTTTCACTAAGGACTGGACAAAGGATAGAACTACATTTTTTGGTGTTGAACCTAACCTGATTTGCCATCAGCATCCTTCAGCCCTCCTCCCGCCAGCACACCACGTGCATTTTTTTTATTATTATGTTCAATTAGCCAGCATATAGTACATCGTTAGTTTTTAATGTAGTGTCCACACGCATTTTTGACACAGGGAGCCCCTGTTCCCTTTATCCACACAGTTTACCTTTTGTTTTCAAATCTGTGCTGCCCCTCCCCCCCTCCTCTCCTCCAGTGGACCCAGGAGAGCAGGTAGCCGGGCAAAACCACAGGGGTTATCACCCTTGTCATGCACCCCATCCAGGTGGCCAAGATGGTGAATCCAGGCCAGTGCAGGTGCATTTCCCACGGTGACATCCTGGGACCTTGAAGGGGAAGGCAGAGCTAAGATGTCCTCCTGTGCCTCCTTTTTGCCCTATAAGGCAATTTTTCACAATATGGCTTTGCTTTACTCCCTCCATTTCATTGTTTTCCACCTCCCTGGCAATTTTAATTTACAGCAAGGTTTACTGTGTTATTTTTCACAAAAGGATCCATTAATATTTTAGCAGTTGCAGCACTGGTGCAGGATGGCAGCCAGGAAATGGCCTTAACTGGGCGTGTGGAGCACAGCTGGAAGGCAGCCATGAGGAAAACAAAGGGCCGGTGAGAGGGTCCACAAGGGAGGGGGGTGCCAGCTGGAGGGCTGCAGCTGGGAGGGGCAGTCCAGGGGCCTGCAAGAGAGCAAAGCCCCCCCCCCCAAAAAAAAACACCTGATAAAGCCATCCGGTAAGTGCCTGCACCAAGTAGAATAAATAGGTTTTTACTAAGAAAAAAACTATTCTTTGCATATAGGCCAAGGACAATGATAGTAAAGATATTATCACCTTGGTTCAAATCTGAGTAATTTATACTTTATATCATATGTCAATCAGAAAGAACTAAGAGTCAGCCTGGAGCTAACTCCGTGTTCTCATTGCTCCAATCTTTCTACTCACTTGCTCCATAGCCTTGGATAAGCCACCTCCCCATTCTATGAGGACATTTATTCAGGTAACCATTGTGGTTTCTTGCAATTCTGTGAACTCTATCGCTGGCCCCAGATTGTTTAGAAGGACCCTTGCTAAGGCATTTTCTTCCAGATTAGAAGCGTGAGATGAGAGTTGAAAAGTGAAATCTGACCTCTGACTCTGACAGAAGGTGGCCTTGTCCGATTAGACAAACCCCCAGGCCACCATTTCCTCATCTTCCTGGAACAGACAGGAGCCCCTCTCCCGACAACCTCACAAGATGGTGGCCACACAAAGCAGGAAGAAGAGAGACAGGATTCCCGCCTCCCAGGGACTACAGTCCTAATAGGGAGAGGTAAGAAAATGGACAATGAAGACACAGGTGTAGGAAAGTTTACTAAGGGAACCAAGTCATGGTCCCGAGAGATGAAGAGAAAGTAGAGGTAAGCAGAAGAGCACGTGGGATTTTGTTCAGACTGTCCAGGCACAAATCCTGGACACTTACCAGCTTAATGGCCTTGGCCCAGTCACCTACCTTTCCCAGTTGATTTTCTTACCAGTAGAGATAATCATTGGACCTGCAGCTTGTTGTAAGGATTACATGAGATTTCATAGTGTCTTGCACATAAGGACCCAGTAAATATAGTAAGAGGAATGGAAATATTATTAGTTTGTATTAGAAATAACCTTCTGCAGGTGCGTGGACATTAGTAGAGGTCAACAATAGAAACGGTTTACCAAAGAAGTAGAACTTCCTTTTTGCTCTCAATCATTTCTTCATTTACTTAGTCACTGAATCAATAAATTTTTAAGTGCTTATCATATACCAACCACTGTTCCAGGCACTGTTCCTGCATTCCAGGGGATTATAGACTAAGAAAGCCAGACAAGCAAACAGACCATTCAAGTCCAGGTTCAGAAATCAAGGATAAGCAGCGTTTCAATAGAGAGTGGACAGGGGTTGGGGTAGAGAGGGGATTGTGGAATTTCAGGCAATGGAAACAATATGATAGAAGGCACAAAAGGAGGGATGGGCTTGGGAAAAAATCCCCAGGAAACCCTGACATCAACGGAGTCTAGAAGGCCCAACACACAGTCATAATGACCTAAGGAGGGATTGGTAGCTTACATGAGCACCATAATGGATTCTACTGTTTGGGCATATGAATTGCAATATATTGTCTCTGTCTGGAACTCAGTTTTCAGCTGGGGCTTCCTACAAATCTAGGGAGTGGGAATTCATCAAGTGCTTCCTCCTCACCCCCCATTCCTTCCCCACACACTGTGCCATGGCCTGGGGAAGTCCTTTCTCCATGCTGGGTCTTCATCCATACATACTGTGTTTATGATCAACTGTTTTGACCCAGACATGAAACAACATTTTTTTTAGTTCCTTCAGAAGAATGTATTCTTACAAATGCATTAGTGAATGGACAAACTCAAAAAGGTAAACCTAGACATACCCTTCTTCTATGGTTTTTTCTTACTTGCATGCAAACACTTGCTATGCAGGGGTTTTCCTCTCTCTAGCTGGTCTCCGTCTAGCCCCCAGCCAGCTAGGCTCTCTCCTTACCCTCCCAATCTTTCTCCCCCTATTAACAAGGGAAAATGTTGCTTTGAGCAGCCCACACCCAAACAGGTGGGCCAACACAACCAAGGTCATATATAGTCAATAGCATCCACTCTCCTTACAAAACCTCAAATCAATTTCAATTAAACCACTTCTGTTTATTTTTTTTAAAGATTTTATTTATTTATTTGACAGAGACACAGCGAGAGAGGGAACACAAGCAGTGGGAGTGGGAGAGGGAGAAGCAGGCTTCCCACCGAGCAGGGAGCCCGATGCGGGACTCGATCCCAGGACCTGGAATCATGACCCCAGCTGAAGGCAGACGCTTAACGACTGAGCCACCCAGGCGCCCTAAACCACTTCTGTTTAGTTCTGTTAAATTAAAACACTTTGTTAAGAAGTGATAGCTGAACCTGGTTACCATTCTGGGATCCAGAGTCAGTGAGGTAAGTGAAACCTTTGCAAAACCGTGCCTAAGCCTACGTGGGTGTGTTACCCTTTACTTATTGAACTGCTGAATTTCTTTTTATCAGTTTATTCCTTTTTGTAAAGCAAGGATAAGAAACACGCCTACCTCAAAAGTCATTTTTAATGACTAATAATAATATAGTCACACATAGCTCAGATTTCATGGAACTTACAACTTTTGAACAGAATGGAATGTCCATTGTCTCCTTAAAACTAAAAACCAACCAAAACTCCTCATGTCCTTTAAACCTATTTATTAGAGCCTGAGGTGCCTTGCTAATGCTGGAAATCTACCACTGTGTGACCTCCTTCTTCCCTCCCTGATGCATCCACAAGGAGCCAGTTATCAGTGTGAACGACTATGTATCTGTATCACTGAAAAACACGGATCAGACATACTCGAAAATGCAAAAAAAGTCTGCACTGTGGCATCACTCTTTCTTTGTTCTTTCCTTTTCTGTCTTTCTCAACTTTAAAAAACAATTGCCATGGACTGTGTTCATAATCAAAAAGAAAAGTTATTTTAATCTTATAGAACAAAAACAGGGGCGCCTGGGTGGCTCAGTTGTTAAGCGTCTGCCTTCGGTTCAGGTCATGATCCCAGGGTCCTGGGATCGAGCCCCGCATCGGGCTCCCTGCTCCGTGGGAAGCCTGCTTCTCCCTCTCCCACTCCCCCTGCTTGTGTTCCCTCTCTCGCTGTGTGTCTCTCTTTGTCAAATAAATAAATAAAATCTTTAAAAAAAAAAGAACAACAACAACAACAAAAACAGTCACCAACTGTCAAACAGTTGAGCCCTAGAACCTCGTTCCAGCCAAAAGGTGAGCATATGGTGACTTCATGAAAAGAGATTATAAAACCAAACCGTTTCATCTAACCAGCTGCCTGGTGGCTTATAATTTAATATGCAGAAGTACCTGCTCTTTCCAGTGCTGCTCACCATCCCCAGAGACAATGGAACAGATGTTCAGTCTGTCAGATGGCCAATAGGAAACTATCCTTTAAAAGTCCTCCACTCACCGAAGTCCTTGGTATACTTCAGGGCCAAGCAGACACTCAGCTTCCTCAGAAAACTGCCTACGCCTTCTAAGACCTACCCAGGGTCCCTTCCTTGCTCCCTCAGTACTGTCTTCCTTCTCTCTCCTGTCTCTCTTGTTCACTGGTAGGTTTCTAATGCCTAGTGAGGTGTTTTACACATAGTGGACCTCCAAGACATATATTTTAAAATTAATCTGGATTTCTGGTTGATTTTCAGTTTTTACTGGGAAGACCTCTATCGAAGCTCTGAGCAATGGATAATTGAAACTATGTGTAAAAGCACTTTGAAAATTATGAAATTCTATTAGAAGGCATGGAATGATGATGATGGTTTTGATGAGGGTTAATGCCATCTCCCACTCCCTTTCTCCAGCATCATTAGGTGACCATAAATTTTATCCTTTTAAAGAGCTACTCACTAATGATGGGTGTGTTGGAAAACACACCAATCAGTCACAATTGTCACTTACATGTTCAGAAAGTGTATGTCTTCATCCTAAGGACGTGAATGTCAATTTTGTTATTGTTATGACCTCTAAACTTCACTGAAATCAACACCTGAGCAGTCAGCACCTGACTGGGCATTTGGTGAGCATGACATAGAGCCTTGCTAACACCCCTAAGGCGACTGGAACACTGAGGGAAAAAGAGGTTCAGGTTGGTTAAATAGGTGCAGCCCTGTATGAATTTGGATGCTGTTTTTAAGTCTAATGACAGCATATGAGTCCAGGGGAGGTAGAGTAGTGATTTTTGTTTGATGTACCTCCTGCACAACAAATATTTAATGAATAAATAAAAACAGAGCCCTAAGACAAACCCTAACATAGATTATGACATCATGAATATAGATTGTATGACCCTTGCTTTTTGTTGTTAGTCCCACTAAGAGTTTACTTGTGGAATTCGCTGCTATTTAGCTGGACCCAAGCAGTAAAATTTGTTTCTCAGAGTTAGGTGGTTTCCTGTTTATATGGTAGCCTGGCAGCCATTCATAGCCCATGCTGGTGTCCTGCATCTTCCTTGTCTGTGGCTGGTGGATTTCCACTGATCTGGGTGTCTCCGTGGGCCTCTTTTGTTGGCAGACTCAAAGGTGAGCTCATTAGCCATACCCCCAGGAAAGATGTTCTTGGAAATCAAACTCACTCTGAGTCACATCTGCCTGTCCCCTACAGAGACTGTATAATGTCATGCAGATTGGTTCTGCCCACAGGCTTCCAGGAGAAAGGAACTAAAAATCTCTCATAGCATGAAACAGCACAGCTTCAGTTGGAGAAGGACTTCACTCCACAGAAATTCAGAGTGAAGGCAGGCTTTTAGTTCACTTACACGTGTAGGTTAGCCTTGATAAAATTTGCAGGTCTCTGCAGAGGGCTGTAAAAAAAAAGAAGAAGAAGGAAAGAGGAGAACAAGTAGATTATTGGTGCAGAGGAAGCAGACTCAGCTCTTCCCAGAATGGTACCAGTCCTTGTTCTAAATTCAAAACCTAACACGTCTGCGCTTTTGTATACATCATGTGGACTGTTGCTTCAACAAGGTGTCATTAATCACCTATGTTGTTCCCGGCACAAACTGAAAGAAGCCAGGGGTACAAAGCACACTCCCTTACGCAGGGAGATTTGTGTTCTGGATAGGGAAACAAGAACTAAAATCTGGAAAGGTCCATAAACAAAATAAGGCTGCTTATAATCAAGGGCACAATGAGTGATGCAGGAAATCTTAGGACTATTGCAGAGATAGGAGGATCACCATGGGCTGATGAAACAGAAGACTGTAAGACAGCTACAAGAAGACCAAGTTTCAAGGCAGGAGTGAGCAAACCTATGCAGTGAGGATGTTCACCCAGGACCTGAGATCTTGGGGATTGTGAAACCAATACTTACATCTTACCAATAGGGAGCTGGGACCCACTGAGATACATGACCTACTCAAGGACACCCCATGCGTTAGTGGCAGAGCCGGGTCTGGAATTCCAGGCTTTTGGTGATGTTTCTCCCAGTTCGCTGTGCAGTACGCTAGACGGCCAAGGGAGAGGAAGGTTTGGGCCTTGCCCTCTGTGCTTGAGCAGGCTTTCCTGTTTACTGACTGCAGCTAGCTATTCTAGACAGGCTTGTTTCCTGACATTTTATAGATGGCTTCAAAGGTGTCTGAAATACAAGGTAACTTGCCCAAGCTCACCCATTTGGTGGAAGTGGATTTTGAACCCAAGTCTGGCTATTTTCAAAGCCCAGTTTTTCTCTGCTCTGTCAACCTGGAGTCAAGGGTTTCCACTGAGAGCAAAGAGAGATAAAGTGTTTACACTTGATATTTTATAGCTCCATAGACGAATGTTGCGCAAAATGAAGAAATGATTCACCTACTCCAATAGTTTACATATGCCCTTGAGGGAAGAGGTAGCAACGGGGAACATTGTTGGAGGTCCAAAAAGCAGACAAGTGGTCTGAAAATCATAATGTTGCTACGCTACTTTTTCATTGTTATCGTAAGCCTTACCCATCATAATAAAATCAGAAACAGATTTAATATCTCCTGCAGTTACAATAACACTTGTTGTCTACATTTGAAAAATGTTTCCTACATAATAAACCCTCAATTCCATAAAGTCAATCTAACCCAAGTAAGCAGAATTGCTCTGACAACTGACAAATTAATGCCTTTGCTTCGTCCCCCAGCCTCTGCTACTGTTTTGGCTCTCCACACAGAGTCACAGTCTTAATTCTCTAGCCGTATGTCTTCTGGGAAGCTTTCTGCCTGGAGAATCTGTAAGCTCAATAAGAACCACTGTCCTCCTCAGCTGATTAAACCCTAGAATACCCTGTCTGTTAGCAGAAATGTGTTGCGTGAACCTCAAATCTCCAACCCACCTCATCCCATGAGGCTTTCTTCCAGTGTTATTTTAGAGTGGGCATGTTTCCTGCATCATAAACCAAACTGATCGCTGGCATTTGGTAGTTACAACCAATTCAATAGACACATACATTATTTTTCATTAACTGTAATGAAAGGAAATATGGACACCTAATCTAAGAAAGAATATCGTGTTCTAGTTTTATTAGGCATTATAAAGATCTCACTCGTTGAAAGTGGAAAAGTAAACAAATTTCCAGAATAGTGGCAATTTTGAGGTCCTTCTGCATGAAACCCATCTCTATGGCCACTAAGGAAGCTGCTTCTTAGATTATGTGCTGTTTCAGCCCACACTGGTCCCAGAGAATTCAGAACAGGTCTCCATTTCCTGAGGTAGCCAGGTCTTTGATTTACCTGTGCCTATAGATATATGCACTAGATAATGATGATGAAACAATTATTTTTACTCCCTGAGCCAGGTACCTTACTCAGCTCTTAAATGCACCTCATTTGAATACTCACAGTAGACTTATGAGATGGTTGTCATCATCCTAATTTTACAAATGAAAAAACTGAGACTCAGGTTGAATTATTTCCTCAAGGCTACACACCCCACACATCAAAGCAGACTCAGGCTTGGCTGAGTCCAAGACATGAATAGTCCAATATAGACATCGCTATGTTGCCTCTCATAGGCAATGCCATAAACGGTAATGGCAACCTATCTCTCACTGTCGGAAGCCAGCATGGGCACCAGATCAACTTGACATCAAACTCGTCTGAAACCACCGGACCAGTCACTCCCTCCCAGTACAAAAGGTTCATTATTGTATTCCCAACACCTAGCAGAGTACCTCATATATTGTTGGAGATTAATACACATTTGTCGAGCGAATGAATGACTTACTTGGTTGGTTATTCGTGGATGATGCTCTAAGTGGCAGCCACTTTACTCATCTATTCTCTCCCATCCTCTTTATTCATATCCTTTCAATCATACCCCTTCGCTGTTGCTCTCGTCCTCACATCCCCAAACATCCCCACCATCTAGGCTCCTAGAACTTCTACCCCATGGCTCAGGTCATCCTAATCCTCATCAACCCACCTTCCCTCTTTTCACAGACTTATGCCTCACCTCCTGGTTTTACGTGAATCTTGTTTTTGCCCGCAGCCCTCTCACGCGGGGACATGCACTCACATATGCTCTGAGTACCCTGGACTCATCAGTAGAATTTTCACCTCTTAAGCAGTTCTTGAACTTGACCTCTGTTATTTATTCTCCAACTGCCACCTTTTTTCAGACCCTTATCCCTGCTTCTGCCTATCCTTAGCTGTATTCTTTCCTTCAAGAACTCCATCCATCTTTCTGAACATAATGCAATACGTTGCATCCTTGCTTAAAATCCTTTTGTAACCCACAACAATATGGCCAGTTAGTCTTGGACAAATCAGGAAAAAATATCCAGTGGGAAAAAGACAGTCCCTTCAACAAATGGTGTTAGGAAAATTGGGCAGCAACATACAAAAGAAGGAAACTGGATCACTTTCTTTTACCATACACAAAAATAAATTCGAAATGGATTAAAGGTTTAAATGTAGACAGGAAACTATAAAAATCCTACAAAAGAACACTGGCAGTAACTTCTTTGACTTTGGCCATAGCAATATCTTTTTAGGTATGTCTTCTGAGGCAAGGGAAACAAAAGCAAAAATGAACTATTGGACTTCATCAAAATAAAAAGCTTCTGCACATTGAAGGAAACAATCAACAAAACTAAAAGGCAACCTATAGAATGAAGATGATATTTGCAAATACGTATCCAATAAAGGGTTAGTATCCAAAATATATAAAGAATTTATACAACTCAACACCCAAAAAACAAATAATCCAATTAAAAAATGGGCCGAAGACATGAATAGACATCTTTCCAAAAAAAGACACCCAGATGGCCAACAGACATGAAAAGATGCTCAATGTCACCCATCATCAGGGAAATACAAATCAAAACTACAATGAAATATCACTTCACACCTACCAGAATGGCTAAAATCAATAATAAAACAAAAAGAAGCAACAGTTTTTGGCAAGGATGTGGAGAAAGGGGAACATTCTTGCACTGTTGGTGGGAATGGAAACTGGGGCAGCCACTCTAGAACACAGTATGGAGATTCCTCAAAAAGCTAAAAATAGAACTACCCAAAATCCAACAATTGCACCACTAGGTATTCACCCAAAGAATAAAAAAAAATACTAATTCAAAGGGTTACATGCACTTCGATGTATATAGCAGCATTATCTGCAATACCCAAAATATGGAAACAGCACACGTGTCCATTGACTGATGAATGGATAAAGAAGAACTGGAATACACTTCCACTGATAGATGATAGATAAGAAAGAAAGAGAGAAAGAGAGAAAGAAAGATGAAAGAAAGAAAGAAAGAAAGAAAGAAAGAAAGAAAGAAAGAAAGAAAGAAAGAAAGAAAGAAAGAAAGGTGACAGATAGACAGATAGATGACAGATATAAATGGAATACTACTCAGCCATAGAAAAGAATGAAATCTTACCAGTTGCAAGGACATGGATGGAGTTAGAGTATTATGCTAAGTGAGTATTATGCTAAGTGAAATGTTAGTCAAAAAAACATATATACCATATAATTTCACTCATATGTGGAATTTAAGAAACAAAACAAATGAGCAAATGGGAAAAGAGAGAGAGAGGCAAACCAACAGACTCTTAACTATAAAGAACAAACTGATGGTTATCAGAGGGGAGGTGAGAGGGGGAATGTGTTAAATAAGTGATAGAGATTAAGGAGTGCACTTGTGATGAGCACCAAGTGTTGTATGGAAATGTTGATTCACTATATTGTACAGCTGAAACGAATATTACACTCTATGTTAACTAACTGGAATTTAAATAAAAACTGGAAGAAAAAATCCTTTTGTAATTCCTAAACACATTTCAAGCAAAACATACTTTCCTCTCAATGACATAGTATCCTTCACACTCTGCCCCCCAAGGGCCTATACTCCAGCCATGCAGAATTATTCACATTTGCCTAAAGAGACCATGTTGGTCATATATTATTTCCAGTCCCCGGGTGACTTTGTACCTGAACATTCTTTCCTGTGCTGACTTGCAGTACTCTATTTCCTGATTCCCAAGGTGAGTTAGAAGTCCCTGGCTGGTATTGCCCTGACACCTAATTATATCCACCTCATAGCATACGTCATACTTGTGCATTTTGCTGTTTTGACAGAGACTAAATGTTCTCTTTGTCCCTTTTACCCAGTGATCGGCATCAGTACATATTTATTACCTATTAACTATTCAAAGAATGAAAGAAGTGCTTCCAACACCTGAGAGTCTACAGTTCCATGAAAAATAACTACACGTAGAACTCACCCTCTCTTTCCCAAACTACTGCTCCAGCTTTTTGCCTAGGCTCCTTCTCTCCATTCTTCCTTGTGTCCCTCAAACCCCATGCACATACGGCCACCAGAACGAGCTGACAGTGATATTTCCCTCGAATTTTACACCCTCGATGTTCCCCATAGGGCATGGATTTACATTCCACTGCCTCATAAAGCATCAGTGCCCTCCATGGGGGTGTCCTCTGCTTCTCCTTGTTCCATTCCATACCTTCCTTGATTCCTCCCAGGCGGGGTTAGAAAGCCTTCATGGCGGAACCCACCATACGGTGTGCAGAGCACTATCACTGCCCCCTACCACAATACTTTTTGGTAACTACTGAAATGACGTTCCCGTTGCCAGACAGTAAATTCCTTGAGGACAGAAACTGTGTCATATTTATCTCTGGATCCCTGCTAGCTTGCACAGTTGCTGACTGATAGCTGGTGCTCAATAATGGGTATTGAACTAATAGGATCTGGGTTGGCAAGAAAGTGTTGCAAAGAAAAGCAAACTTTTGGACAAAGAACAGGCCTCTCAGCAGACTTTAAATTTAATGTATCTCAGAATGTTAAGGAACTTATTTTTCTCATCAAACGTTTTCAACTGAGGACAATATTTCATAAATACTCTTTGGTGCAAGTCGAAAACTGATTAGATCATAAAACATAAGTAGAAAATAAAAATGCAGATAATCTTCATCAAATGCAGTGAATTTCATAGAGCAAGAAGTTTTTAATACACATTTTCATAACTAATGATACATAGCATTCACAGCATTGTACTTTTAGATAGCATAACAGCGGCTAATTGCATTCTGACAGCACTCATGTTCTGTCTCACTGTTTGCCAGTGCCTGATAACCCCCCATCAATAATTAATTGGTCAACAAGTATTTATTAAAGACTTCTTGTGAGGACAGCACCACAGTGGTTGCAGTGGGAGAATAATGGAATATCAGATTTCTGACACTCAAGCAGCTCACAATGTATTTGGATAGAACAGAGACACCCAAGAGCAATACAAGATAATCTGTGGACATTAGAATCCACAGATTCTATCCAAAAGCTGACCACTGCAGATCTGATGCAGGGGCACTGGCTGAGGGCTGAATGGAGGAAGTGCAAAGGCTGTAGAGAGCTCAAATAGAAAGAAGGCTCCTACAAGACTGGAGGGTTAACATCTGCTTCGTTTGTTTGTCTCTTCATTAAAACTGAGGTTTCAGTGCCAAGTCATCTCCATCTCTCAGCACTGGCTTAGTCTCAGTCATACATGTTCTGTTCATGATTATTACCATGAGCACTGTAAAAGGGACTTCAAAATGGAGCAAGCAAGCCTAGGTAGGAAAGCCTCTTTTAAAATAGAATCATGGGGCACCTGGGTGGCTCAGTCGGTTAAGTGTCTGCCTTTGGCTCAGCTCATGATCTCAGAATCCTGGGATCGAGTCCCGCATCGGGCTCCCTGCTCATCAGGGAGTCTGTTTCTCCTTCACCCTCGGCCCCTCCCCCCCAAATAAGTAAATAAAATCTTTAAAAAAATAAAATAAAAAAGTAAAATAGGGTTGGGGGCGCCTGGGTGGCTCAGTGGGTTAGCATCCGACTCTTGATTTCAGCTCAGGGCATAATCTCAGGGTCGTGGGATCAAGCCTTGCATCGGGCTCACATTGGGTGTGGAGCCTGCTTAAGGTTCTCTCTCTCTCTCTCTCTCTCTCTCTCTCTCTCTCTCTCTGCCCCTCTCCCCCCACACCCTTCTCCCTGCTCACACACTCTCTCTCTCTCTCTCTCTCTCAAAAAAATAAAATAATAAAATAAAATAGGGTGGCAAGGCCATAAGAGAGGAGGAATTTATGCAGGTCCTCATCAGGAAAACTATGAACTTTTTTGCCAGCTGCAAGCCCTCAGCCTGGCCTTACCTCCCTCCTCATCCTGACATGGGAATCTTTTGCATTCTTCACTTGGAAAGGAGCCAAGGTGATTTGACAAGCTTCAATCCCTCATTTGCATATTAATCCAACCAATCTCAGTTAACCCAGTTTCATAGAGGACCTAAGTGAGAACTGTACTCATGACCTTTTGCCTTACAACTCTGCCCCCTCTTTGTCTTCCCCAGAACACTAGTCAGCCTTCTACCTGATTTTATGTCTCCTGAATTGCAATTCTAATAGCCCAAATAAATGCCTGATAGCTTTAATTTTCAGGAGATTCTTTCTCTGTCAACAACATAAATATAACAAATAACTATATAGCTCGACTACAGCCTGTTTGATGGGTATTACTGCCCCTATTTTGCAAATAAGCAAGTGGGCACCCGGGGATTGTGACTTGCCCAAGTACATAGCTATGAGACAAGACTAAAACTTGAATTCACATCTTCTGACCCCAAAGTCCAAGCTCTTCCCAGTATGGTGCAAGAGGCAAATGTCAAATGTTGCCAAAAAGTATCATTAGTACTTCCAAATTCCTTCCAGCCTGAGATTTTATAGATGAAATCTGTTAGGGCAGATTTGGTTACATATGTTGGACTAAGAAGTCTATAATGTATCTTCTCAACCAAAAAGCACACAATTCTCTCTAGCCTATTTATAGACACCATCAATGCTGCCATAATTCAGCCATTACAACTGAATTGTTCCATCAAGCAACCAGTCAGGGCAATGAAGAAACAAACAATATATCTGATTTATTTAAGCAAGTGATTTAAACACAATGGTTAAACTGTTTCAGAGTGAAACAAAGCCATAGTCTTGGCCAAGATTAATATTACTTCATTCCTCCAGTGTTATATAATATGCTGGATTCCTGTTTATAGACATCACTATACCTTCATTAAACTGCATTTTGTGTATTAGAGAGTCTATTAAAATTCATTTGGCCATCCAGAAATATTTATATTAGTCCCTTGTGGCTTCTCTCATATCCCTATACTCTTCCACAATGCCTTATTGTTTATTTTTAATAATAAATTGCTGAATGTATTACTGCTATGGATTTGAGCATTCCATACTTATTAAATTTTCACAGAATTCTCCACTTTTCTATGACACTCAAGGTATGTCTTATTTTTTTTTCAAGGTATGTCTTAAACTATGAATGAATCTGAATCACTAAAAAGAGAATCTTTTGGAATTTCTAATTTTACTTTTTTTTCCCTTGGCTGGAAGACAACATCCACTATTTGAGGGAAATTTTCAGCTTTCATCCAGCTCTTTTATGGTAGATCTTTGTCCCCACGGTAAATTCCTAAAAAGCCAGGGACTGTGGCTTGCTTCTTCAGAGAGCCAACATTAATGAGGACAGTTCCGAAGTATCACAAGGAGAGAGAGCTCCTAAGTGCAGCCCAGGGGCATTAGCCTCTTTGCCTTCAGCAACTCTGTAGGATCTGACAGCTTCATTCTACCTTGCCCTGACTTCCAAGCCTGGGCACCCGGTATAAGTGCTAAATTCTAGGACAAACAGTCTCTGAAGGACAACATTTTACCTTAAAACGCAAACAATCTGCCCCTAACCAGGACTACAAGTTTTATGTATATTTAGTTCAGATAAGAAAAGCAGGAAAAGAATTTCTTTACAATGAGAGTTCTTGCTTCAAAGGCAAAGGATGACACCTCCTACAAAGGTAGTTTGGTAAGGAAATATTTCATCAAATTGGGAAGGCAGCAGTGCAACACCTTTGGGAGAGCAAGGGATATGGAGTCAGGATATCTGGTTCTCATTCTGCCGCTAAAATGTTCAGTCTGCACAACTATGAGCAAGTAACTCAATTCTCATGAGTCGGAGTCCTTCTCTGTCAAATAGAGATAGCTACCATAATTCCTCCCTTCCTTATTGAGTTGTTGTGAGGATCAGTTTAGTTATGGTAAAACATACTATAAATACCATACGCTGATTCATTATTAGCATTAATTCCACATTCATACCTGCCCTTTGAGACTGCATGAGTAAGTCCTTTTAGGATTCCCTAAATGCCTTCAGCTTTGAAATAGGAAAGAGTTTGTAAAGTAAGTATTCAACGAGCACCAAGTGGGGGTCCCATACTCTGTCAGGAGCTACAAGGGTTAACAATAAATAAAAAAATATATACAGTAATCCTATCCTTAAGCACTTCATATTCTAGTCATGGAGAAGATATGGCAATACAAGAAATAAATACTGAAAAAAAATCAACATGACATAGATTTAAGGCCACTTAGGTGAGACCTAATGGATGGATTAATACATAACACGGGTGAAGGGTAGATGGTGCTGAGGCAAGGCTTTGTGGAAAAAATGTTCACAAGCTGGGTGAAGATGCGGGCACCTGGAGAAATTAAACTAAGGAAAAGATCATCCCTTAATTGAGCCACTCTTAAATTGAGATTGATGTTAAAAGAAACTGAGGCATATTAAATTTTTTAAGAGTTTGAGCAAAAATTGATTTGAATTGACCAATATCTGATCTAGCAAATGAAAAGGAGCTCCAAGGAGTTGTACAAAAGGAAAGATTTTTATAGGCACAAGGGAGTGGGAACAAGGAAGTGATGCTAGCAAAAAAAAAAAAAAAAAAAGTGGGTTGGTTATGACAAGGTTACTTTCCTTCAGGGGATGGCAGGGATCTATCAGGCAGATTACCTAACTAATTCTGATCGGGTGACTAGTTTAAAATTCCATTTCTGGGGCGCCTGGGTGGCTCAGTTGGTTAAGCGACTGCCTTCGGCTCAGGTCACGATCCTGGAGTCCCAGGATCGAGTCCCGCATCGGGCTCCCTGCTCAGCGGGGAGTCTGCTTCTCCCTCTGACCTTCTTCCCTCTCATGCTCTCTCTCTACCATTCTCTCTCTCTCTCAATAAATAAATAAAAATCTTTTAAAAAAATAAATAAATAAATAAATAAATAAATAAAATTCCATTTCTGGGAGAACTGAAACTGTAATCAAGTTAAGTTTTGGCTTGGTAATATGGGGCTTAGCATACACAACTCCATTTTGGACCTGTTGTCTTGTTTTTACTACCAGAGAAGAATGACAAAGTAATAGAAGAGACACAAAACGATGGAATCCAAAATTTAGATCTCAGCACAAAGATTCCTATCTTCTTAGACAAAGGTGGAAATGTATAAGGAAACATGTTCACTGAAGTTTACTGCAAGGCAGAATAGAAAATTCTAAGTGTTTTGGTTGACAAGCTTGGTCAAGAGGAGTCCTTGAAGTGGAACCACAGTGAAATACTCATGCATGTAATTCTATCACACAAACTAGGAAAAAATATCTTACTAGAAGATCACATTTCATGTTTTCAAGTATCCATGTCTTTTTAAAAGTGATGAACATTTTTGAGTCTGTAACGTGTACAAAATAAGCATACTTGCAAAGATAAAGTCTTTACAGAAGTCCCCTAATTTGATACAACTCCTCAGTGAGCTAACTTTTTATATCTCCATTTTACAGATGATAAAATTAACGCATTTGAGTGGTGGATTCACTTGCCCACATGAGTGGCAGAGTTAAGATTCCAAGAGACATGCATTCAATCTTTTTTTTTCTTTTTTCTTTTCATGAGCTATTTGTTCATTCAAGTGTTGATGGCTTGCAAAATTTTATGTCAGAAATGGCTAAAACTGGAGATCTATTCTGTAATTTTGTTTTCTCTATGAATTGGAATGTAATCCCCATTGTTCTATTTTAGCAACAGAACACTCGAGCACTAAACATGTTAACTGTGGAATGTGGAATGTCCGCTGTAGGATCTTGGTTAGAAAACCACTGCGAACCAAGTCAAAAACTTTGAGAAAGACAAGAACAAGGATCTTTGTCTGGCACCAAGAACACTCCTGGCAGCAAATTAATTGGCTTTCTCTAGCAATTTTGCAATGCTCAGTGTTGGGATCCCAGGCAGCACCAAGAAAATGGCTGTTGGGCTCTTTGAGAGATTCAGTCACCATTAAAGGCAGTTGGATAAAATATGGTTTTAACAACCCCAATATTTTTTTTAAACATTGCCTTGAGTTCCAGCTGGCAGCTCTGAATATTTCTGCCTCTGTTTTCACCAACAAACTGAAAATTTTCCAATGTCAAAGGTAAACCACTGGGCCCTCCAACAGCAGCTCTTCCTCTCCCTGAAATATGTGTGCAGGCTGCATGAGCCTGAGCGGCCCATAAAATGGAGATGAGGGAGGTCACAGCCTCTGAGGCTTGCTAGACAACATCTTCTCTTTCCATTTGACCCAGACTCTGTTTCTCATCCCTGGAGGTACTTTTGTGTTCCAGAAATGTGCTCATAGGTCATGGTGCAATTCAGCGTGGCTGAAATATTATTTAGGAAATAGATGTGCTTTTCTGTTGATTGCTTAGTTTTGTTTTTGTAGAAATGTTGAGAGTTTTGCAGAAACTTTTTGATTTTGCTACGGAGCACCTTAAAAATGAACAACATTTAAAAATGGGGAAATTCAGACAGCAGGTCTTTAAGACAACATCTGCTTCTCCCAAGACAAGACCAGTGGAGATATTAAATTTTTAAAATCCTGAAATAGGATTTACTACAATTCCCAAAAGTCCCCATTCAGGCTTTTTGTTTGTTTGTTTCTGTAGTATAAGCCTCTCAGTCATAGGCAACTCTAGGGAAATGGACCTATTAGGCAAAATTTAGCTTCTCACTCAACTGAACTGAAAGATTCTAGGGCCCCAAATGCCTCCTTAGATTGTGCACCTGCAGAAAGGGAGGAGGCAGAACAGTGAAGGGTGAGTCATCACCCCAAGTAAAAATAAGCAAAAAATAGGGGAGGAAAAAGATTAGAAGAGACAGTGAACGCATACAACAGTAGCATAAACCAACCACATCTCAAATTCAAATAGCTCACCAGGTGGTCACATACCACACTCCATTCTGACTCCAAGAGTGGAGGGAGAGGATTTGGAAATCATCAGTGATGAAGTAAGGGGATGTTCATTTCTGGGGATTAGTCGTGAGGACCACTGTTGTAGGTAGGCGCTTGAGAAATAATAAATTCCTTAAAAGATGCAGGGAAGGGAAGAACAAAGATGATTCCTAGAGATCCAGCCAGAACTTCTTACATTCAGTGACACCTCTGAGGGAGAAAACTGGTGTTTCAGAGACTTCCTGTTCTTTGTTGGCCTCTGTTGGAAGATTTCAGAGGCAGCTCTGGCTCAGAAGCACAGGCTCCTTCCTTTGAATACGTCCAAATGTATGGAAAGGAGCAATGATCAGGTTACCCATGGCCCATGCCCACATCTCCCAGGTTTCAAATTACCAACAATGATAAGCCTCTTTGTCTGGATTGTGCAGATAATCATCTCAATTCTCCATTTCCATGGTGAGGCTCACTGTCATACTTTATTTTTGCCTCAAAAATAAATGGCCAGCCAAAAGTGTGCTGAAAGGGAAGAACAGAGTGGAGAGAGGAGTGTATTCCTTGGGAAACCCATTGCAGAATCTTGGTGAGCAGAGACAGTTATGGCAAATTTGGAAGAGGGGCCTCACAACCCGTATGTATAACCTACTGGATAAGAGCATTGACCCTTTTGGAGTATAGGGACCTCTTTAAAACCTAGGATGGCCAACCAACCCAGTTTGCCCAGGATTACCCCAGTTTTAGTGCTGAAAATCTCTTATCTCTCCCAGGTATGCAGAAAGTCCCAATGGCCATAGATACGGAAAATTGGGGAAACATAGAAAACCCGTACAGCAGCCCAAAAAATAGGGCTGAAATTACACTGTTGCTGATGTCAAATGACTGCAATGCAGATTACCCACCTTCTAGGGTGGCCATTGCTGCTTGTTTCCCCATAATTCTGTCTTAGTCTGGGTTTCTGTAACAGAATGCCCAGACCGAGTAGCTTATAAACAACGGAAAGTTCTTTCTCACACGCCTGGAGGCTAGGAGTCCAAAATCAAGGCATTGGCAGATTCTGTGTTTGGTGAGAGCCCACTTTCGAGTTCACAGATGGTGTTTTTTCTCTGTCCTCACGTGGCAGAAGAAGAGAGGGAGCTCTTTGGGCTTCTTTTTTAAAGGCACAAAGCCCATTCAGAAGGACTCCACCCTCATATCCTAACCACCTCCCAATGGCCCCACCTCCTAATACCATTACCTTGAGAGTTAGGTTTCACTATATGAATTTTAGGGGGACACAAACATTCAGACCCTAGCAACTGCTGATGTTGGCAACCATAATCTGCAGTTCACTATACCGGATCATTCACTGTTGTATTACTCCAAGGGATTAGTGTGCAATTTCAGTGCCTGGTAATCATGAGCCTTAACAGTCCACTTTTTACTTTGCATCCGGATCAACTATTGTGCTTTTTATCCAAATAAACCTAGTTTAATTTTTTCACATATTGACTATCGTGATCATGTTTTCTAAGAGTTCAGATAAAGAAAATGAGAGTGATTATGAAAGCTACTGCAGCATGATGTGGAAATTGCTAGAAAAGAAGGCTAAATGACTGCTATTTTAATGACAGATGGAAGAACAGTACAATGGGATTGGGGAGCTAAGTAACCAAAACAGAGTACACAATCTGCATCATCAGTACACAATCTGCAGGAAAGAATTTGGAGTTGGGCATGGCAAAAGGACATTTATGGTGAAAGGCTGACTTGGAGACCAAATCTCTTAAGTTCAAGACAGGACAGGCGTGCATTTCTTTCAATGAAGAGCCTTTTTGGGGGGGCACCTAAAAAGACACCAATGCTCAGTTGACAAAGGAACCAGTGAATTAGCTTAAGCACACCACACAAATGAATAGACATTGTCATATCTTTCTCTTGGCGTCTCTATGAAACTGAGTAGTTACATGTTCTGACTCAAGTTACAACTGAAGTGTCTATTGTTGAATAAAAGAGAAAATTTTCATAATAAATGTGCTGGCCTCTTAGAGTTTAGAGTTGATTCTGTCAGTTCTTACCAATGCCCATTCTATCTGCAGTTAATGAAGTGTTGAGTCAAACTGAGGCAACAAAAAGTGTTCTTTCTAGCTCTTCAGAACTTTGGTGTGAAAAATGAATTTTCCAATCATTCTCTTGAATTCTGTGAAAATTTAAAAGAAACCACAAAAACATAGAACAAAAGATTCTTGATATCTAAACACACACTAGACTTAGCAAATCTGCATATTTGGCAGACATTGCAAATGTAAATCTTGGTAAATTCCATTCAGTCCATATACTTCTTGCAGAAGAAAATGGGAGATTTAGTTGCTAATGTCCTGCACACTGGGTACACAATACTGCTAAGAGCAGATGTGATTTACTTATCTGTGAAATTGAGGCTCTCATAATGAAAGTTTCTACTCTGAGGAATTTTTCACTTTCCTCAAAATGTGCAGAAGCCTTTAATGAGGTATTGTACAGAAATTAAAGGAGATAGCCTCCTCACACATGTATCTAAAAGGGGGCTATAATTGTTACGAGCCATCAATAAATATTTCATGGCAGCCCAATATTTTAACACCTTTTGTATGATCTCCTTTCAGGAGATGATGTAGAAGTGGGAGTTTAAAAAACATGTCCAGAAAATTTTTGATACACTTCCTTTTAAGAAGTGGAGGTTCAGAGGAGCAAGATGAGGTGGAGTGGGAGACCTAAATTTTGTCTGGTCCCAGGAATTCAGCTGGATAGGGATCAAACCATTCTGAACACCTACGAACTCAACAGGACATCAAAGGAAAGAACAGCAGCAACTCTCTGAACAGAAAAGCGAACACTTTCTGAAAGGTAGGACGTGCGGAGAAGTGAATCCGAGGCGATATTCCGGAGGATAGACAGCGGGGGAGGGGGCCTCCGTCGGCCGCTTCTGGCAAGTGCTAGAGCCGCGGAGCACAAAATTGGAACTTTTAGAAGTTGGCTCCGCTGAGCGATGTCGCTCCAGTGGCTAAGTGGGGGGTGGAACCCTCGCGGGACAGTGTGGTCTCAGGACCCTCGGGGTCACAGAAAGACCAGGGGTGACTGAGTGCGGCAGAGCTCCCAGGTATCAGAGCAGGGAAGCAGGCTGCGGAGACAGAGCCGAGGCGCGGGCTCTCAGCTCGAGGTTGTCATAAACATGATCGGCAACACAGTCAGGCCACTGCTCTTCCAGCAGGGACCCAACAAGCAGCAGATCCGGGGAGACTCCCCTTCCTCCCCTGGGAGGAGTGGCATGTCAGTGCACTGCAGGGATCTGCTGGGTTTGGAGACTTCACACTGAGTCAGGAGCCAGAGATAGAAATGCTTGGTCTCAGGCCGGGTGAGCACAGAGTGCGGCCAGAGTCCGGGAGACAGGAGTGACTGCTTTCCTCTGGGGGCGCACTGAGGAGCGGGACCCCAAGTTCTCGGCTCCTCCGGGGGAGATTGGAAGGCTGCCATTTTCACTCTCGTCCTCCAAAGCTGTACGAAAAGCTTGCAGGGAACAAAAGCTCCCGAGAGCAAACCCGAGCAGCTTGCTTAGACCAGACCGACAAAGGTGGGGCAATTCCGCCTCCGCCAAAGACATTTGGGAACCACGGCAACAGGCCCCTCCCCCAGAAGATCAGCACAAACAGCCAGCAAGCCAAGACCAAGTTTACCGATCAAGGAGAACGGGAGAACTCCAGCACTAGGGGAATACTGCACGTAGAATTCATGGCTTTTTTTTACCATGATTCATTAGGTCATCAAAGTTAATTTTTTTAACTATTTTTTTTAATTTTTCTTTTTCCCTTTTTCAACCAACATCTTATCAATCCCTTTTTTAAAAAAACATTTTTTATTTTTCATTTTTAGAGTCATACTCTATGCCTTCATAGTAGTTACCCTTATTTTTGCCATATATAGGTAAGTTGTTCTCTCTTTAAAATTTTGAGGTACAGTTTCTTCTAACAGATCAAAATATACCCTAAATCACTAGTGTATGGCTTTGTTCTAGTCTCCTGCCTGACCACATTCTCTCCCTTTTTTCTTTTTCTTTTAACTCTCCTTCTTTCTTTTTTAAAACAACTTATCTTATCAATTCCTTTTATAAAATCTTTTATAATTTTCATCTTTACAGTCATCTTCCATCCCTTCATTGTATCGACCCTTATTTGGTAGATACATGTCTTTCTTCCTTTTAAAATTTTAGGAGGCACTTTTTTCTAACAGACCAAAATACGCCCAAAATCTAGTGTGTGGCACTGATCTATGCACTAGCCTGATCATATTTGATCATATTCTGCTTTTTTTGTAATGTTCTGTTATTGTTTTTATCTTTTTTTCTTTTTTTTCTCTCTTTCTTTTTTCTTTCTTTCCCTTTCTTTTCCCCTGGTTTCAGGTCTTTTCTGATTTGTATACAGTATATTTGCTGAGGATGTTGTTAACCTGTTAGCATTTTGTTCTCTCATTCATCTATTCTCCTCTGGACAAAATGACAAGACGAAAGAAATCACCTCAGCAAAAAGAACAAGAGGTAGTACCATCAGTCAGGGACATACTCAATACAGACATTAGTAAAATGTCGGACCTAGAGTTCAGAATCATGACTTTAAAGATACTAGCTGGGCTTAAAAAAGCATGGAAGTTATTAGAGAAACCCTTTCTGGAGAAATAAAAGAACTAAAATCTAACCAAGTCGAAATCAAAAAGGTTATTGATGAGGTGCAATCAAAAATGGGGGCACTAGTTGCTAGGATAAATGAGGCAGAAGAGAGAATCAGCGATATAGAAGACCAAATGATGGAAAATAAAGAGGCTGAGAAAAAGAGAGAAAAACAACTACAGGATCACGAGGGCAGAATTCGAGAGATAAGCGATACGATAAGACGAAACAACATCAGAATAATTGGGATCCCAGAAGAAGAAGAGAGAGAGGGGCAGAAGGTATATTGGAGCAAATAATAGCAGAGAACTTCCCTAATGTGAGGAAGGAAACAGGCATCAAAATCCAGGAGGCACAGAGAACCCCCCTCAAAATCAATAATAATATGTCAACACCCTGACATCTAATAGTAAAATTTACGAGTCTCAGAGACAAAGAGAAAATCCTGAAAGCAGCCTGGGAGAAGAGATATGTAACCTAAAATGGTAAAATATTAGATTGGCAACAGACCTATCTACAGAGACCTGGAAGGCCACAAAGGACTGGCAAGATATCTTCAGAGCACTAAACGAGAAAAATATGCAGCCAAGAATACTATATCCAGCTAGGCTGTCATTGAAAATAGGAGAGATAAAAAGCTTCCAGGACAAACAAAAACTAAAGGAATTTGCAAACACGAAACCAGCCCTCCAAGAATTATTGAAAGGGGTCCTCTAAGCAAAGAGAGAGCCTAAAAGCAGCATAGATCAGAAAGGAACAGAGACAATATACAGTAACACTCACCTTACAGGCAATACAATGGCACTAAACTCATAACTTTCAATAGTTACCCTGAATGTAAATGGGCTAAATGCCCCAATTAAAAGACATAGGCTATCAGATTGGATAAAAAAACAAGACCCATCAATATGCTGTCTGCAAGGAACTCATTTTATACCCAAACACACCCCCAAATTGAAAGTGAGGGGGTGGAAAACCATTTACCATGCTAATGGACACCAAAAGAAAGCTGGGTGGCAATCCTTATATCAGACAAATTAGATTTTAAAACAAAGACTGTAATAAGAGATGAGGAAGGACACTATATCCTACTTAAAGGGTGTATCCAACAAGAAGATCTAACAATTGTAAATATCTAAGCCCCTAACACGGGAGCAGCCAATTATATAAGGCAATTAATAACAAAAGCGAAGAAACACATTGACAACAATACAATAATAGTGGGGGACTTTAACACCCCCCTGACTGAAATGGACAGATCATCTAAGCAAAAGATCAACAAGGAAATAAAGACTTTAAATGACACACGGGACCAAATGGACTTCACAGACATATTCAGAACATTCCATCCCAAAGCAATGGAATACACATTCTTCTCTAGTGCCCATGGAACATTCTCCAGAACTGATCACATCCTAGGTCACAAATCAGGTCTCAACCGGTACCAAAAGATTGGGATCATTCCCTGCATGTTTTCAGACCACAATGCTTTGAAACTAGAACTCAATCACAAGAGGAAAGTCGGAAAGAACTCAAATACATGGAGGCTAAAGAGCATCCTACTAAAGAATGAATGGGTCGACCAGGAAATTACAGAAGAATTAAAAAAATTCATGGAAACCAATGAAAATGAAAACACAACTGTGCAAAATCTTTGGGATGCAGCAAAGGCAGTCCTGAAAGGAAAGTATATAGCAATACAAGCCTTTCTCAAGAAACAAGAAAGGTCTCAAATACACAACATAACACTACACCTAAAGGAGCTGGAGAAAGAACAGCAAATAAAGCCTAAACCCAGCAGGAGAAGAGAAATCATAAAGATCAGAGCAGAAATCAATGAACTAGAAACTAAAAGAACAGTAGAACAGATCAACGAAACTAGGAGCTGGTTCTTTGAAAGAATTAACAAGATTGATAAACCCCTGGCCAGACTGATCAAAAAGAAAAGAGAAAGGACCCAAATCAACAAAATCATGAATGAAAGAGGAGAGATCACAACCAACACCAAAGAAATACAAACAATTATTAGAACAAATTATGAGCAACTCTATGCCAGCAAATTAGATAACCTGGAAGAAATGGGTGCAGTCCTAGAGATGTATCAACTACCAAAACTGAACCAGGAAGAAATAGAAAACCTGAACAGACCTATAACCACTAAGGAAATTGAAGCAGTCATCAAAAATCTCCCAAGAAACAAAAGCCCGGGGCCAAATGACTTCCCAGGGGAATTCTATCAGACATTTAAAGAAGAATTAATACCTATTCTCCTGAAACTGTTCCAAAAAATAGAAATGGAAGGAAAACTTCCAAACTCATTTTATGAGGCCACCATTATCTTGATCCCAAAACCAGACAAAGACCCCATCAAAAAGGAGAATAACAGACCAATATCCTTGATGAACATGGATGCAAAAATTCTCACCAAAATCCTAGCCAATAGGATCCAGCAGTACATTAAAAGGATTATTCACCACGACCAAGTGGGATTTATCCCTGGGCTGCAAGGATGGTTCAACATCCGCAAATCAATCAACATGATACAATACATTAATAAAAGAAAGAACAAGAATCATGATCCTCTCAATAGATGCAGAAAAAGCATTTGACAATGTACAGCATCCTTTCTTGATCAAAACTCTTCAGAGTATAGGGATAGAGGGTACATACCTCAATATCATAAAAGCCATCTATGAAAAACCCACAGCAAATATCATTCTCAATGGGGAAGAACTGAGAGCTTTTCCCCCTAAGGTCAGGAACATGGCAGGGATGTCCACTCTCACCACTGCTATTCAACATAGTATGAGAAGTCCTAGCCACAGCAATCAGACAACAAAAAGAAATCAAAGGCATCCAAATCGGCAAAGAGGAAGTCAAACTCTCACTCTTTGCAGATGATATGATACTGTATGTGGAAAACCCAAAAGACTCCACCCCAAAACTGCTAGAACTCATACAGGAATTCAGTAATGTGGCAGGATGTAAAATCAATGCACAGAAATCAGTGGCATTCCTATATACCAACAACAAGACAGAAGAAAGAGAAATTAAGGAGTCGATCCCATTTACAATTGCACCCAAAACCATAAGATACCTAGGAATAAATCTAACCAAAGAGGCAAAGAATCTGCACTCAGAAAACTATAAAATACTCATGAAAGAAATTGAGGAAGACACAAAGAAATGGAAAAACGTTCCATGCTCATGGATTAGAAGAACACATATTGTGAAGATGTCAATGCTACCTAGAGCAATCTACAAATTCAATGCAAACCCCATCAAAATACCATCTACTACTGACCAAGTGCATTTCTTACCACTGAGGTGCGCCCTGTGGAAACCTGTGCTTCCCTCGCCCAGCCTGTTAGGCGCTGCCCTCCGCGAACATGTCCAAGTCTCTGAAAAAGTTGGTGGAGGAGAGCCGGGAGAAGAACCAGCCGGAAGTGGACATGAGTGACCGGGGCATCTCCAACATGCTGGATGTCAACGGCTTTTTCTCTTTAGCCCACATCACGCAGCTGGTCCTCAGCCACAACAAGCTAACAACGATCCCACCACACATAGAACTGAAGAATTTGGAGATGCTCAACTTTTTTAATAACCAGATTGAGGAGCTGCCCACACAGATCAGCAGCCTTCAAAAGCTCAAACACCTGAACTTGGGCATGAATAGACTAAACACTTTGCCTCGAAGATTTGGCTCCCTCCCAGCTCTGGATGTCCTTGATTTGACTTACAACAACTTGAATGAAAATTCTCTTCCCGGAAACTTCTTCTACCTTACCACCCTGCATGCACTCTAAGTGACAACGATTTTGAAATCCTGCCACCAGATATTGGGAAACTCACAAAGTTGCAGATACTCAGCCTTAGGGATAACGACCTGATCTCGCTGCCTAAAGAAATCGGGGAGCTTACTCAGCTTAAGGAACTCCACATTCAGGGGAATCGCCTGACCGTTCTGCCCCCAAAACTAGGAAACTTGGATTTAACTGGTCAGAAGCAAGTGTTCAAAGCAGAGAACAATCCCTGGGTTACCCCAATCGCTGACCAATTCCAGCTTGGCGTGTCCCATGTTTTTGAATATGTCCGTTCTGAGAAGTACAAATACCTCTACGGCAGACACATGCAAGCAAACCCAGAACCACCGAAGAAAAATAATGACAAATCGAAAAAGATCAGCCAGAAACCCCTGACAGGCAAGAACAAATAGAGGGTTGGCATGGGCTGAACTTCTGGTTGCTTCCCTCATTATGACTTCTGTTCTCTGTTACTGTATTCCACAAGTAAATACATGTGTATGTGTTGTTTTTTTTTTCTCTTTCTAGAGCTTATCACTTTACCTTTTAAATGTTTTTGGTAGGTGGTAGATTTTTATAAATTCTTAAAACCATTTCCATTTGTTTGCTTAAAAATGCCAAAGGCAGGAAACAAAGCTCTAATTCAACTGCAAATTCTATAGTAGGCACAGAGTTCAGTCTCTTGAATAGATGTTCACAAAGTTGCGTGTTATCAAAAGAATAATTAAAACCATGTGATTATTTAAATATCACAGCTAACACCATTCACTCTTCTGTTTATTCACGTAACTCATTACTTTGCTTTGTTAAAAGCTTGTTAAAAGCTGTAACCATCGAGATATTATGTTAAATAACATAATTTTTAATAAAATCTTGAATTTGTATCACATGTTGCTTCTTGAATAAAGAACGGTCTGATCTTAGGGTAAAAAAAAAATACCATCTACTTTTTTCAAAGAAATGGAACAAATAATCCTAAAATTTGTATGGAATCAGAAAAGACCCCGAATAGCCACAGGAATGTTGAAAAAGAAAGGAAAAGCTGGTGGCATCACAATTCCGGACTTCAAGCTCTATTACAAAGCTGCCATCATCAAGACATAATGGGACTGGCACAAAAACAGACACATAGATCAATGGAACAGAATAGAGAACCCAGAAATGGACCCTCAACTCTATGGTCAACTAATCTTTGACAAAGCAGGCAAGAATGTCCAATGGAGAAAAGACAGTCTCTTCAACAAATGGTGTTGGGATAATTGGACAGCCACATGCAGAAGAATGAAACTGGACCATTTCCTTTTACTACACACAAAAATAGACTCAAAATGGTTGAAAGACCCTGATGTGAGACAGGAGTCCATCAAAATCCAAAAGGAGAACACAGGCAGCAACCTCTTCGATCTCAGCCACAGCAACGTCTTCCTAGAAACATTGTCAAAGGCAAGGGAAGCAAGGGCAAAAATGAAGTACCAGGACTTCATCAAGATAAGAAGCTTTTGCTCAGCAAAAGAAACAGTCAACAAAACCAAAAGACAACCGACAGAATGGAAGAAGATATTTGCAAATGACATATCAGATAAAGGGCTAGTATCCAAAATCTGTAAAGAACTTATCAAACTCAACACTCAAAGAACAGATAATCCAATCAAGAAATTCACAGAAGACATGAACAGACATTTTTGCAAAGAAGACATCCGGGGGGGGAGCAAGATGGCGGAGGAGTAGGAGACCTAGATTTTGTCTGGTCTCAGGAATTCAGCTGAATAGGGATCAAACCATTCTGAACACCTACGAACTCAACAGGAGATCGAACAGGAGAGTAGCAACAACTCTCTGAACAGAGAAGCGACCACTTATTGGAAGGTAGGGCGTGCAGAGAAGTGAATCCGGGGCGATATTCGGGAGGATAGACCGCGGGGGAGGGGCCTCCGCCGGCCGCTTCTGGCAAGTGATAGAGCCGCGGAGCACAAAATCGGACCTTTTAGAAGTTGGCTCGGCGGAGGGACGTCGCTGCAGTGGCTAAGCGGGGGGTGGAATCCTCCCGGGACAGTGTGGACTCAGGACCCTTGGGGTCACAGAGAGACCGGGGGTGCCTGAGTGCGCCAGAGCTCCCAGGTATCAGAGCGGGGAAGCCAGCTGCAGAGACGGAGCTGAGGCGCGGGCTCTCAGCTTGGGGTTGTCATAAACTGTGATCTGCGGCCCAGTCGGGGCACGGCTCCCCCAGCAGGGACCCAACAAGCAGCAGATTCGGGGAGACTCCCCTTCCTTCCCGGGGAGGAGCGGTGCGGGAACGCACTGCAGGGATCTGCTGGGTTTGGAGACTCCGTGCGGGGTCGGGTGCCAGAGATAGCAACGCTCGATCACAGGCCGGGTGAGCACGGAGTGCGGCAGGAGACCGGGGACACGGAAGTGACTGCTTTTCTCTGGGGGCACACTGAGGAGCGGGGCCCCGAGTTCTCAGCTCCTCCGGGCGGAGATTGGGAGGCCACCATTTATGTGCTGGTCCTCCAAAGCTGTACGGAGAGCTTGCAAGGAACAAAAGCTCCTGAGAGCAAACCGGAGCAGCTTCCTTAGCCCGGACCAACAAGGGCGGGGCAATTCCGCCTCCGGCAAAGACATTTGGAAACCACAGCAACAGGCCCCTCCCCCAGAAGATCAGCACAAACAGCCAGCAAGCCAAGACCAAGTTGATCGATCAAGGAGAACGGGAGAACTCCAGCGCTAGGGGAATACTGCACATAGATTCATGGTTTTTTTTTTTTTTACCATGATTCATTATTTCATCAAAGTTAATTTTTTTTTACTTTTTTTTAATTTTTCTTTTTCCCTTTTTCAACCAACATCTTATCAATCCCTTTTTAAAAAAAAAATTTTTTTATTTTTCATTTTTAGAGTCATATTTTATCCCTTCATAGTAGTTACCCTCATTTTTGGCATATATATATAAGTTGTTCTCTCTTTAAAATTTTGAGGTACAGTTTCTTCTAACAGATCAAAATATACCCTAAATCACTAGTGTATGGCTTTGTTCTAGTCTCCTGCCTGATCACATTCTCTCCCTTTTTCCTTTTTTTTTTCTTTTTTTTTCTTAAATCTTCTTTCTTTTTTCAAACAACTTATCTTACCAAGTCCTTTTATAAAATCTTTTATAATTTTCATCTTTACAGTCATCTTCCATCCCTTCATTGTATCAACCCTTATTTTGTACATATATGTCTTTCTTCCTTTAAAATTTTAGGAGGGACTTTTTTCTAACAGACCAAAATACGCCCAAAATCTAGTGTGTGGAACTGATCTATGCACTAGCCTGATCATATTGGATCATATTCTGCTTTTTTTGTATTGTTTTGATTTTGTTTTTATCTTTTTTTTCTTTTTTTTTTCTTTTTCTCTTTCTTTTTTCTTTCTTTCCCTTTCTTTTCCCCTGGTTTCAGGTCTTTTCTGATTTGTATACAATATATTTGCTGGGGACGTTGTAAACCTGTTAGCATTTTGTTCTCTCATTCATCTATTCTCCTCTGGACAAAATGACAAGATGAAAGAAATCACCTCAGCAAAAAGAACAAGAGGTAGTACCGTCAGTCAGGGACCTACTCAATACGGACATTAGTACGATGTCGGACCTAGAGTTCAGAATCATGACTTTAAAGATACTAGCTGGGCTTGAAAAAAGCATGGAAGTTATTAGAGAAACGCTTTCTGGAGAAATAAAAGAACTAAAATCTAACCAAATCGAAATCAAAAAGGCTATTGATGAGGTGCAATCAAAAATGGGGGCACTAAATGCTAGGATAAATGAGGCAGAAGAGAGAATCAGCGATATAGAAGACCAAATGATGGAAAATAAAGAGGCTGAGAAAAAGAGAGAGAAACAACTACAGGATCACGAGGGCAGAATTCGAGAGATAAGTGATACGATAAGACGAAACAACATTAGAATAATTGGGATCCCAGAAGAAGAAGAGAGAGAGAGGGGGGCAGAAGGTATATTGGAGCAAATTATAGCAGAGAACTTCCCTAATGTGGGGAAGGAAACAGGCATTAAAATCCAGGAGGCACAGAGAACCCCTCTCAAAATTAATAAAAATAGGTCAACACCCCGACATCTAATTGTAAAACTTACGAGTCTCAGAGACAAAGAGAAAATCCTGAAAGCAGCTCGGGAGAAGAGATATGTAACCTACAATGGTAGAAACATTAGATTGGCAACAGACCTATCCACAGAGACCTGGCAGGCCAGAAAGGACTGGCAAGATATCTTCAGAGCACTAAATGAGAAAAATATGCAGCCAAGAATACTATATCCAGCTAGGCTATCACTGAAAATAGAAGGAGAGATAAAAAGCTTCCAGAACAAACAAAAACTAAAGGAATTTGCAAACACGAAACCAGCCCTACAAGAAATATTGAAAGGGGTCCTCTAAGCAAAAAGAGAACCTAAAAGCAGCAAAGAGCAGAAACGAACACAGGCAACAGACAGTTAACGGTCACCTTACAGGTAATACAATGGCACTAAATTCATACCTTTCAATAGTTACCCTGAATGTAAATCGGCTAAATGCCCCAATCAAAAGACACAGGCTATCAGATTGGATTAAAAAACAAGACCCATCAATATGCTGTCTGCAAGAGACTCATTTTAGACCCAAAGACACCCCCAGATTGAAAGTGAGGGGGTGGAAAACCATTTACCATGCTAATGGACACCAAAAGAAAGCTGGGGTGGCAATCCTTATATCAGACAAACTAGATTTTAAAACAAAGACCGTAATAAGAGATGAGGAAGGACACTATATCCTACTTAAAGGGTCTATCCAACAAGAAGATCTAACAATTGTAAATATCTATGCCCCAAACATGGGAGCAGCCAATTATATAAGGCAATTAATAACAAAAGCAAAGAAACACATTGACAGCAATACAATAATAGTGGGGGACTTTAACACCCCCCTGACTGAAATGGACAGATCATCTAAGCAAAAGATCAACAAGGAAATAAAGACTTTAAATGACACACTGGACCAAATGGACTTCACAGACATATTCAGAACATTCCATCCCAAAGCAACGGAATACACATTCTTCTCTAGTGCCCATGGAACATTTTCCAGAATTGATCACATCCTAGGTCACAAATCAGGTCTCAATCGGTACCAAAAGATTGGGATCATTCCCTGCATATTTTCAGACCACAATGCTTTGAAACTAGAACTCAACCACAAGAGGAAAGTCGGAAAGAACTCAAATATATGGAGGCTAAAGAGCATCCTACTAAAGAATGAATGGGTCAACCAAGAAATTAAAGAAGAATTAAAAAAATTCATGGAAACCAATGAAAATGAAAACACAACTGTTCAAAATCTTTGGGATACAGCAAAGGCAGTCCTGAGAGGAAAGTATATAGCAATACAAGCCTTTCTCAAGAAATAAGAAAGGTCTCAAATACACAACCTAACCCACACCTAAAGGAGCTGGAGAAAGAACAGCAAATAAAGCCTAAACCCAGCAGGAGAAGAGAAATCATAAAGATCAGAGCAGAAATCAATGAAATAGAAACCAAAAGAACAGTAGAACAGATCAACGAAACTAGGAGCTGGTTCTTTGAAAGAATTAACAAGATTGATAAACCCCTGGCCAGACTGATCAAAAAGAAAAGAGAAAGGACCCAAATCAACAAAATCATGAATGAAAGAGGAGAGATCACAACCAACACCAAAGAAATACAAACAATTATAAGAACATATTATGAGCAACTCTATGCCAGCAAATTAGATAACCTGGAAGAAATGGGTGCATTCCTAGAGATGTATCAACTACCAAAATTGAACCAGGAAGAAATAGAAAACCTGAACAGACCTATCACCACTAAGGAAATTGAAACAGTCATCAAAAATCTCCCAAGAAACAAAAGCCCGGGGCCAGATGGCTTCCCAGGGGAATTCTATCAGACATTTAAAGAAGAATTAATACCTATTCTCCTGAAACTGTTCCAAAAAATAGAAATGGAAGGGAAACTTCCAAACTCATTTTATGAGGCCAGCATTACCTTGATCCCAAAACCAGACAAAGACCCCATCAAAAAAGAGAATTACAGACCAATATCCTTGATGAACATGGTTGCAAAAATTCTCACCAAAATACTAGCCAATAGGATCCAACAGTACATTAAAAGGATTATTCACCATGACCAAGTGGGATTTATTCCTGGGCTGCAAGGCTGGTTCAACATCCGCAAATCAATCAACGTGATACAATACATTAACAAAAGAAAGAGCAAGAATCATATGATCCTCTCAATAGATGCAGAAAAAGCATTTGACAAAGTACAACATCCTTTCTTGATCAAAACTCTTCAGAGTATAGGGATAGAGGGTACATACCTCAATATCATAAAAGCCATCTATGAAAAACCTACAGCGAATATCATTCTCAACGGGGAAAAGATGAGAGCTTTCCCCCTAAGGTCAGGAATGCGGCAGGGATGTCCACTCTCACCACTGCTATTCAACATAGTATGAGAAGTCCTAGCCACAGCAATCAGACAACAAAAAGAAATCAAAGGCATCCAAATCGGCAAAGAGGAAGTCAAACTCTCACTCTTTGCAGATGATATGATACTGTATGTGGAAAACCCAAAAGACTCCACCCCAAAACTGCTAGAACTCATACAGGAATTCAGTCAATTAGCAGGCTATAAAATCAATGCACAGAAATCAGTGGCATTCCTATACACCAACAACAAGACAGAAGAGAGACAAATCAAGGAGTCTATCCCATTTACAATTGCACCCAAAACCATTAGATACCTAGGAATAAATCTAACCAAAGAGGCAAAGGATCTGTACTCAGAAAACTATAAAATACTCATGAAAGAAATTGAAGAAGACACAAGGAAATGGAAAAACGTTCCATGCTCATGGATTGGGAGAATCAACATTGTGAAGATGTCAATGCTACCTAGAGCAATCTACACATTCAATGCAATCCCCATCAAAATACCATCCACTTTTTTCAAAGAAATGGAACAAATAATCCTAAAATTTGTATGGAACCAGAAGAGACCCAGAATAGCCAGAGGAATACTGAAAAAGAAAAGCAAAGCTGGCGGCTTCACAATTCCGGACTTCAAGCTCTATTACAAAGCTGTCATCATCAAGACAGTATGGTACTGGCACAAAAACAGACACATAGATCAATGGAACAGAATCGAGAGCCCAGAAATGGACCCTGAACTCTATGGTCAACTTATTTATGACAAAGCAGGAAAGAATGTCCAATGGCAAAAAGACAGTCTCTTCAACAAATGGTGTTGGGAAAATTGGACAGCCACATGCAGAAGAATGAAACTGGACCATTTCCTTACACCACACACAAAAATAGACTCCAAATGGTTGAAAGACCTAAACGTGAGACAGGAGTCCATCCAAATCCTAAAGGAGAACACAGGTAGCAACCTTTTCGACCTTAGCCGCAGCAACTTCTTCCTAGAAACATCGCCAAAGGCACGGGAAGCCAGGGCAAAAATGAACTATTGGGATTTCACCAAGATAAAAAGCTTTTGCACAGCAAAAGAAACCGTCCACAAAACCAAAAGACAACCGACAGAATGGGAGAAAATATTTGCAAATGACATATCAGATAAAGGGCTAGTATCCAAAATCTATAAAGAACTTATCAAACTCAACACCCAAAGAACAAATAATCCAATCAAGAAATGGGCAGAAGACATGAACAGACATTTCTCCAAAGAAGACATCCAAATGGCCAACAGGCACATGAAAAAGTGCTCAACATCACTCGGCATCAGGGAAATCCAAATCAAAACCTCAATGAGATACCACCTCACACCCGTCAGAATGGCTAAAATTAACAAGTCAGGGAACGACAGATGTTGGCGGGGATGTGGAGAAAGGGGAACCCTCCTACACTGTTGGTGGGAATGCAAGCTGGTGCAACCCCTCTGGAAAACAGTTTGGAGGTTCCTCAAACAGTCGAAATTAGAGCTACCGTTCGATCCAGCAATTGCACTACTGGGTATTTACCACAAAGATACAAATGTAGGGACCCAAAGGGGTACGTGTACCCCAATGTTTATAGCAGCAATGTCCACAATAGCCAAACTGTGGAAAGAGCCAAGATGCCCATCGACAGATGAATGCATAAAGAAGATGTGGTATATATACACAATGGAATATTATGCAGCCATCCAAAGGAATGAGATCTTGCCATTTGCAACGACGTGGATGGAACTGGAGGGTGTTATGCTGAGTGAAATAAGTCAATCAGAGAAAGACATGTATCACATGACCTCGCTGATATGAGGAATTCTTAATCTCAGGAAACAAACTGAGTGTTACTGGAGTGGTTGGGGGTGGGAGGGATGGGGTGGCTGGGTGATAGACATTGGGGAGGGTATGTGCTACGGTGAGCGCTGTGAATTGTGCAAGACTGTTGAATCACAGATCTGTACTTCTGAAACAAATAACGCAACATATTTTAAGAAAAAAGAAAAAGAAGAAGATAACAGGAGAGGAAGAAAAGGGGAGTATGTCAGAGGGGGAGACGAACCATGAGAGATGATGGACTCTGAAAAACAAACTGAGGGTTCTAGAGGAGAGGGGGTAGGGGGATGGGTTAGCCTGGTGATGGGTATTGAGGAGGGCACGTTCTGCATGGAGCACTGGGTGTTATGAACAAACAATGAATCATGGAACACTGCACCAAAAACTAATGATGTAATATATGGTGATTAACATAACAATAAAAAATTAAAAAAAAAAAAAAAAAGAAGACATCCAAATGGCCAACAGACACATGAAAATGTGCTCAACATTGCTCGGCATCAGGGAAATCCAAATCAAAACCTCAGTGAGATACCACCTCACACCAGTCAGAATGGCCAAAATTAACAAGTCAGGAAACGACAGATGTTGGCGGGGATGCAGAGAAAGGGGAACCCTCCTACACTGTTGGTGGGAATGCAAGCTGGTGCAGCCACTCTGGAAAACAGTATGGAGGTTCCTCAAAAAGTTGAAAATAAAGCTACCATACGATCCAGCAATTGCACTACTGAGTATTTACCCCAAAGATACAAATGTAGGGATCCAAAGGGGTACGTACACCCCGATGTTTATAGCAGCAATGTCCACAATAGCCAAACTATGCAAAGAGTCAAGATGTCCATCGACAGATGAATGGATAAAGAAGTTGTAGTGTATGTATATATATATATATATATATATATATATATATAGACACACAATGGAATATTATGCAGCCATCTAAAGGAATGAGATTTTGCAATTTGCAACAGTGTGGATGGAACTGGAAGGTATTAAGCTAAGCAAAATAAGTCAATCAGAGAAAGACATGTATCATATGACCCCACTGATATGAGGAATTCTTAATCTCAGGAAACAAATTGAGGGTTGCTGGAGTGGTGGGGGGAAGGGATGGGGTGGCTGGGTGATAGATATTGGGGAGTGTATGTGCTATGGTGATTACTCTGAATTGTGTAAGACTGTTGGGAAAAAAAAAGAAGATAGCAGGAAGGGAAGAATGAAAAGGGGTAAATCAGAGGGGGAGAGGAACCCTTAGACACTATGGACTCTGAGAAACAAACTGAGGTTCTAGAGGGGAGGGGGGTGGGGAATGGGTTAGCCTGGTGATGGGTATTAAAGAGGGCACGTACTTCATGGAGCACTGGGTGTTATACACAAACAATGAATCGTGGAACACTACAGCAAAAACTAATGATGTAATGTATGGTGATTAACATAACATATTAAAAAAAAAAAGAAGAAGAAGTGGAAGTTCATTGCCCTCCCCTGAAAGACAGCCTTGCCAGGTAAAGTATTCTTGTTAGGCAATGTTTTCTTTCAGCCCTTGTGTCTTAGACTTTCTTTTACGTTTATTTTCTGTGGTGACCTATGAGCTTTATGAACTTAAATATTCAAATTTCTCCCCCTATTTGGGACATTCCCAGCCATGTTTTCTTTCTATATTAATAAGCATGTGATCCTTGACCAGCACAGTGGTGAGTCTGCAGTGGCTAAAGGGGCTGGTGGGGTCCTCAGTGGTGCCTCCATGTTCAGCGGCCAGAAACCACAGCAGGCAACAGTGATGGCCAGAGCTGGTGGTGTGCACAAATGTGGCTGTAGGTGCCTCTGTAGTAACAGAGGCCATCTGCACACACACGTAGTGATGAGGCCAGGGCAGGCAGCAAGGGCCAGGGCCAACGGCAGGCACATTGGTAACTGCAGGAGCCCTGGATTTGGTGTGTACTGCTGTGGCTGCTGGGTTTTGTCATGGGAGCATGGCAGTGAAAGCCATCGACAGAGGTCAGGCTGGGAGCATGCAGGTGCAGAATTGGAAAGGCTAGTTAGAGATGAGTGAAGTCATGCAGGTCAGTGACAAAAGACAAGCCCCACAAGCAGCTGTGGGGGACCCTGCTATCCACAAGTGCCTATGGGATGAAAGCTAGCAAAATCCGCAGGGCCTGCTGTGGCTGTGCTAGTCCTTGGTTTCTTTAGAAATGAAATCTGCTGGGTTTGTCTGCAAAGCAGGTCACTGGGGACTGTGGTAGCTGCTATTGGCAGCCCCTGCTTTTTTGCTTGGATAGGCAAGGTTCTTACCCTGTGAAGAACCATTCACAGTCTCTTGAATAAACTTCCTATATTCTCTTGCTTCTGGGATTTTGTACATGCTCTTTTTTTCACTCCATCCTCTCCCTCAACTAACTCCTAACATTCTCAGAGGTTTTCCCTAAATACCCTAGACTGGGTTGGGTACCCTGGCTCTGCATTCCTGTAGCTTCTTGGGCTTATCCTTATCATAGAACTTATCATGTCATGTGGTAATGACTTTATTTTGTTTTTCTGGTATATTTTACAAATGTATTTTGCTCACTGTTATATCCCCAGCACCTAGGTCAGTGCCTTTCACAAAGAGCAATCACATAATAAATGCCTATTTGTGTTTATAAATAAGTGATATAAGGCTATGTATTAGTTTTTTAGGACTATCCTAACAAATTACCACAAGTCTGGTGGCTTAAAACAACAGAGATATATTCTCTCCCAGGTATGGAGATCAGAAGTTGGAAACCAAGGTGCCAGCAGGGCCATGCTCTCTAGTGAAAAATCCTTTCTTGTCCTTCCAGCATGTTGGAGGCTCCTGGCATCCCTTGGCTTGTGGCAGCAACATTTCATTCTCTAATTCCATCTTCATGTAAACTTCTCCCCTCTGTCTCTGTGTCTCTTCTTTTCTGTCTCTTATGAGGATACTCATCATTGGATTTAGGGTTCACCCTAATCCAGGATGAGCTCCTCTCAAGATTCTTACCTTAATTACATCTGCAAATACCTTTATTCCAAATAAGGTCACATTCTGAGGTTCTGGATGGACATAATTTTGGAGATCCTCTATTCAACTCACCATATTCTGCACTCCGGCCTCTGAATTCATGTCCATTCCCTGTGAAAAATATATTCACTCCATCCCCACATCCCCAAAGTTAAGATAACTCATGACAACATCAACTCTAAGTCCAAAGTCTTCTATAAATATTATCAGTTCAAAAGGTCCCCAGTTTCATCACCTAAATCATCTGAGTCAGGTATGATTGAGATTCCAGGACCAATGCATCCTATAGGAAAAGTCTTCTCCATCTGTGGACTTGTGAACTAGAAGACAAATTATCTACTCCCAAAATACAATAGTGGTACAGGTGTTAGGTAGGCATTCTCTCTCCAAAAGGGAGAAACTGGAAGGAATTAAGGGATCACTGGCCCCAGCAGAGTTCAAAACCCAACAAGGAAAATTCCTTAGGTCCTCAAGACTTGCAAATTGTCCTCTGTGGCTCAAAGCTTCCATCTCTGGGCACACAGCTAGCTCCATCACCTCCTGCCCCTCCACAGTAGCTCCATTGTCCACTGTGCCCCCAGCAGCTGCTCCTGTACCCTCAGTTCCTGGGCCTGCATCTCCATACTCCAAGCCATTCTTCCTGCTCCTTGAAGAGTAGCACACGTTTGCAGTCTTGTAGCTCATTTCCTATTTATTGAATTTTAGAAAGCTGACAACCTTTTTTTTTTTTCTTTAATTCTGTTCAGTTACTGTCCTTTCCAGTCCAACCTGGAAGTGTTCCTGTTGGCATTCCCAAAAACCTCACGGTTCTCCCATGTATGTCAAGGGGATCCATTCATTAAAGAAGATTCTCCCTGAATAACCCCATCTCTATCCCAGAATTCTTCTGAGATGGCTAATTGGATCCAAGCCACATACCTAATCTCTTCAACAAAAGGTTGTCCAGCAATACCCTTGGGCTTCTCTTCAAAATACTTTTCCTCAACAGAGAATTTCCTAATTTTAGCATCCTTTGCAATCCGGATAGTTTGAGAACCTCTCAAATCATCAAATGCTGGTTCTTTTTTGTTTATTTTTTCTCTCAATTTCTCATTCTTCTTTCATTTGACTATAAGCAACAAGGAAAAAACAAGCTGCACCTTTCATACTTTGCTTGGAAATCTCATAAAATATCCAAGTTCATCATTTACAAGTTCTGCTTTCCAACCAACAGTGGAACGCAATCCACCCAAGTTCTCTGCCACTTGATTAAAAACGGCTGTTTTTCCTCTAGTTTCAAATAATATGTGCTTCATTTCCTTCGGAGATCTCACCAGAAACATGTTTAACTTTTGCCTTTCTACCAACAGTCCCTTCAAGGCAGTCTGGGATTTTTCTATCATGCTTCTCAAAATTCTTCCATTACCTATCACTAATTCTGAAGCCACTTCCACATTTGTAGGATTTGTGACAGCAGCTGTCCACTGCCCAGGACAAAAAAAAAAAAAAAGACAAAGCATCGTAAGGGTTCTAGAAGAGAAACAACCAATAAGATATATATATCCTGACACTGTGCTGTGGTCTACAGGCAGAATTTCTTCTAGATTTCAGGGAAATCTAAGTTTTGCTCTTAAAGTCTTCCAACTGATTAAATGAAGCCCACCAGATTATCAAAGATAATCTTTAAAATCAACTGATTGTAGATGTTAACCACATCTACAAAACACCTTCATAACACCACCTAAATTAGCGCTAAATTAAATAACTTGAAACTATAGCCAAGCCAAGCTGCCATATAAAATAGGTATGTCATTAGTGAGGCAGGAAGTAACACAGAGTATTAGTTCTCTCTGGCTTGTGTGGTCATTTATATGATAACGTAAAGATACTGACTCATGAAATGAATATGTTGGACTGCAAATTTGATAGAAAACATACTTAAAAAGAGCCACGTATGGAAACGCATACTTTATGATTTCCTTCATAAAAGAATATAGAGAACCCCACTGAATTATTACTTATTAGTTATTGTTACCGCTTTGCACTGCTTCCCCTGGCTGATGAATTAAAAGAAGTGAGGAGCACAGGGTGAAATGAGGGTTCAGCTCCCATTCTGTCCCTCAGTTACTTGAAATGGTGCCCAAGTTAAAATGTTACATCTTCTGCATTACTGCCCAGAATACTGCGGCTGAAACGTTCCTTTAAATTCAAACACACCGCTAGAGAGAGCATTTCCATATGTCTCGAATTATGGTTGGAAGTACTAAATAATAATGGTACTTGTGGTTACTAGAACATTATCTTAGGACATTTCCTGTGCTGCTTTATATTTTATTAAGGTGGTTTTGCCTGAGAGTTTTCCTACAAATTCTCTGATTTTCACTTGGTTATCATCAATTTAAAATATGGGCTACATATGTGTTCCTGATATAGTTAAATAAGTATTGGCAAGGACTACATAGAAAGAGATTTTGACAATGTTGAGAGAGGCCACTTGTCACACAGGGTAAAGCAGCCAACTTCCCTGACAAAATAACAAACCCCTTCTTCTGGTGAATGGTCTATAGTTCAGTGTCTGACTTTCAGCTGCATTGGCTCAGAAATTCTACCTCTTCAGTGTCCTGGAGTTGATTTAACTTAAGAAGTTGAGTTAAGCTAATGAAGCTCACAAGAAAACAATTTATAAAGCCAGAATATCAAAGTAGTAATTTAAAATAAAACTACACTGAGTGAACTAGATGTGTGCATCCACCTGACTATCCCTTTCTTTGTAGAAAAGCTTCATGGTTCTCATAAAATGAGATCAAGGGAAACTGAAAGAATCAAATACTGAATGGACTTAAGGCTTTGCTAAACTAATGCTTCCATTTCTACAGCAGGGATCTACCTATCAACAAAGGCTTGCGTCTGTCTATCTAAACCCCTCTTTTCCAGAAAGAGCTTGAATAACCCATTGGCAATATCAAAATCCAGGGCTCTGCTTCTATGTTACTAAGGCAGCTGACTTTCATGTACAATCTAATTGACATATTCTTCATGTACATTAACTTTTTCAATGTGGTTACAGTCAATAGTCATATTGGCCTGTGAGCCAATCATTTTCTTGAAGATGGGCTAGTAGTCATTATAATGACCCCTTCTGAGCACATGCCCTTCATAGCCTCCTTGAATTTGGGGAGATCATATAACTAGTTCTGACCAATAAATTTCAAGTGGAAGAGTCATGTGTCACTTGTAGATTGGAACATTTAAATGCCAGTGTAAACTCTCCTGAGCTCCCTTTATCTTCCAAGATACCCAACTATACCTCCAAATAAGGTCTGCTCTAGGTCCCAAGAAGAAGAAAATATGAAACACAGGCCCTCAGAGAACCTGTGAAGAACACATATCATGAACAAGAAATAAGTCTTGATGTTTCACTATGGAGATCTTTAAGCTGTTTTTCACGGTAGTGAAATCTGGTCTATTCTAACCAGTAAACTGGCACTACATGTTTTATCTATGATAGTAGGTTATCTCTGATGACACTTTTATTTCCATTTTTCAAAGTTATTGGCAAGTACCTCACTGTTGTTTATCTCCATTAATCACCTATGATGTCATAAATAAATGAGTTCTGTTTATGAAGCAGAATACTTACCTATCCAACCACAGCTCTGTCTATATACCCTGAACTGCCACAGAAGATAAATTATTTCAAATATTTCCACCTAATCATGCTTGTTAAATAATATGAAATTTTCAAATCAAGCTTCAGCTTCATTTACCATGTTCTACTGAAAGAACTAAGAAGGGTCTGGGACTATGCCCAGTTACTATTTTATTTGTTTGTCTGTTTTGGGGTTGGAAATATTGGGAAAGTAGTTAGATTAGTCCCTCCTATCTTATATGTGACATAGTTCCCTTCATCTCAAACCATTAGACTTGACCATCGACCTTGATCCTCAAACACTAGGAAAGGTGTCCCAAATCCTGATCATATCAAGATTTATCCTCCAATGAAGGAAAGCTCTGCGCATGCAGATAATTAAGAAAGGACACTTGAGAGTCTCTCTCTCCCTTCTCCTTTCCCTAATGGCACACCACCATCTTTTTCTCCTCTGTGAAAGAAAAAAAAATGGGGAACACACTTTGGAAAGAACTTCCAGATCAGAGACTCTAATTTTGCTATAGTTGAATCAAGATATTGCTCTGACCACCCCCCCTTTTTTTTTTCAAAAAAAGTTCAGCTCTCTGGATAGACAAAAGAAGGATATGAGGCATTTTGGATAAAGCACTTAAGACCTGTGAGTACTACAGAAATGTTATTTCTCATTTTTAGGGACTGTCAACTCATAAGTCAGAAATGTAATCAAGATACACTTCAGTGTATAATTTTCAGTGTGATTGTATTTGAAGTCATAATCATATAAGGGAAATTAGCATCTCCTTGTAGCTCCTAGCTTTTCTTTGATAAGTTCCTTTGAGGTGACTTACTTACATGCTCCAGAAATTAAGGCTATAAATAACAATCACAGCAGAAGAGAGGACTGCTGGGCATAAGGCCTTGGAAACATCACCACCAAGTCACGAAGTCCTTCATCTGTGTCTCTGGTCAGCATCCAGTGGACGTTGGCAGCAGGCAGAAGGCCCATCGCTTCTCTCATTACCATGCTGTGGCCTTTAAGAGATGAGTCAAGGGTTATTTTAACCAATTCCTAGGGATCTGTAGACTAAACACTATTCTTTCATGACTCTAATAGAAATTTAAGGGTAGAGTGGGCCAAAGATCCAGAGAACCGAATTACAAGGGAAATTAAAAATCATCCAGATGGGGCACCTGGATGGCTCAGTTTGTTAAGCCTCCAACTCTTAGTTTTGGCTCAAGATCTCAAGGTCATGAGATTGAGCCCCATATTAAGTTCTTTGCTCAGCAGGGAGTCTGTATGAGATTCTCTCTCCCTCCCCCACCCCCCTCTGTCCCTCCCCCCTGCCGCTGCTTGCATGTGTGCATACACATGCTCTCTCTCTCTTTCTAAAATAAATATTTTTAAAGATTTTATTTATTTATTTATTTGAGAGAGAGAGACAGCACGAGAGAGAGTGAGCACTAGTTGGTGGTGGGGGAAGGGCAGAGGGAGAGGGAGAAACACACTCCCCACTGAGCAGGGAGCCTGAGGCAGGGCTCAATCCCAGGACCCTGGGATCACCACCTGAGCCAAAGGCAGATGCTTGACTAGCTGAGCCACCCAGGCGCCCCAATAAAATCTTTTTTTAAAAAAAAATCATCCAGACTAGTCTCAGCCAGTGAGAAATCTCCACAGTATCCTTGATAAATAATGTGTTAAAGGAATTGTGCTTTCTAAGCAGCTATAATAGCTATCATTTATTGAGTTATTATAAACTAGGGAATGTGTCCTCACCAAAATCCTATGAGAGAAATAATTATAGTGCCTCCCTTTTACAAATGAAGGTGCGGAGGATTAGAAGAGCTGAAGAATTTATCTGAGATCTCAGATTACTCAAAGCCAACTCTGGCACTTTCTAAATTTCATGATTATAACCCTTACTTTACATTGCTCCTAAGAGGTAACTATTAAAGACTTTGAATTTGAAAGTGATATGATGAAGCTTTTGTTTTAAGAGATAACTTTAATAGCATAGAAAGGAGAGAGTTTATATAAAAAGCTAGAGAAAGCTCTACTGTCAAAAAGAGAGAAAACCAAACTAATGTATCATATCAAAGTCTAGGTGAGAAACCAAATGGAAAATAAAATTTGCACAAAGGCTTAAGATGAGAGTTTAACAATGGGTAAAAGGAGACCTAACTGAAACATATATAATTAATTTTTGTAATTCATATGCCTGTGTATTTTCCAGTGACCTCATTTCCTTTCCTGATATCTTTCTTGTTCATCGTTGTAAACTCAATGTCTGGCATCAACCCAAGTGAGACAGACACAGAAAGTTGTTAGTTGACAAGTGATTCAGCGTGGCCTTTAGTTCTCTATTGTTCTTTGGTTGTTTGATTTTTGTTTTTTTTTTTTTTAACCAGCATGCTGTTCTCTTCAAGGAACTCAATATTGAAGCCTTACTCTGAGTAAATATTAACTCACTTATATTTCTAAATGATCTTTATTATATTTTAATCTTATAACTGCCAAAATTACTATGTTGAAGACAGATATTTTCTAACAACTCACCTTCAGGCTGAATTACAACAAATAAGTTAGGAACTTTGATAGAAAACAGGAGACACTGAAAATTGTTCATCCGAGCCATTGGACAGTCTCAGATTGCGCCAAGGGCCCAAGTTCTCTAAGTACTTATTTACTTTGTTGTTATCCCTCAAACAGTTGAACAAGTCAGACTCTGAAGGGTTGTTATACATCTTTCTCAAATGTATATATCAAAGGAAAATAAGCAATCATAAATAACTGATCAGAAACAAATAATAAAATTCAAGGCATATACCCTTTTGACATGAGGTCAGTATTGTCACCTCCATTTTAGGAAAGAAAATGCAGTAAGCATCACCTTCCCCCATGATACATAATGCATGCACTATGAATAGGGAGTCAGTGTGGTCAACTTTACTACCGAAGTATGGCAATGATGTTTCATGGTGTTAGCATCTACTATTTGGAAAGAAGGATTGAATAAATGCACACTCTCAAGAGAGAAGCCAGCCAAAGCTTTCGGAATCCCTATTAAGTTGTGAGTCACTTCACTCATATCTAGGTAATAATTTTGATGTTGCAGGCTGCTATGATATTTTATAAACCCAGAAAGAAGAGCAGAAAATTATTTCTTTAGAGACACCAGGATTCAATATGTTATCTGATGCCTTTTGAGACCCATAGTGCCCTAAGAAATAAATAAAGGCCTCTCTAATTCTCTTTCTACTAAGAGGTCAAGGGTATAAAAGACTTTTTGAAACTATGTTAATTCAGCTAGGAAACATTTGACCATATCCTCATGAATTGCTTGTTCTGTTGTCCTCATGTTTTAAAGAAAATGTTTGCTTTTCCTAAATGAGTCCAAAAATAAATGGTTTATTTGACCTGTTTAACTAACTAGCAAACTTAATGAGGAAACATTAAAAAAAAAGAAGAACATTCGAACAAGTAGTGAGAATACCTATGCAGGAATTACCCCTTCAAAGCCCTTGCCTCTTTCACATGAGTATGAAGGAAGTCACCACACAAGTACAAAGAAATCACACTCCCACATGAGCAAAGAGTCTCCACCCTCCCCACAATCCCATGGTCCCCATACTCCCATCAATCAGCTGTTGCAAGTACAATTACATTGCAACCACAACTGATTGGTTCAAGGGTAGATAACTGCCTCATACCAATGAGTCTATTTCTTGGATTTCATCATGTACTTGGGACAAAATTAACCTAGTCCCTTTCAGGTGACCAACACTGTAATGCATAAAACTAAAAACTGTCCACAGCCATATTTTCTCATCTGTAGAAAGACTGACCTGTGGTGAAAGAGGAGAAGAAAAGCTGAGGTGTGAAAAAAGCAGAGCCGTGAGCACATTTCAATCTTCAAATTCAGTTGCTCCTAAGGGTCTGACATCTTCAAGTCCTTTAATGGTTTTTTGTTGTTCAACTTTCCCTTCTGACCTGTTAGATAACCCAGCATGTTTGCAATATAGTCTTCTTTTAATTTAACAAGGTGGTTCTTCCAGCCCCCAATAATAGTTTCAATTTCTGTATCAGTAAGTACAGATTTTGTTGAAGTAACAGAGAAACTTCAAATGGCTTTGAAAAACAAAATTCTAATTTTGTTCTCATCTCTTTACTGTAAGAACCCAGGCTGATTGAACAGCCATCATCTCAAATATTGCTGGTCATGGTGGCAAAGGGAAAGATAATTTTTGAAGGTCTCACTTTGTTTAGCACTTATGGGTCAGAAATAGTCACAGACCTATCCAACCACCCAGGAGCCTGGAAGTACAGGGGGAGAACTGTAAATATTTGGGAAATATCCCATCACCACCACATCCACATCTCAATGTAATCAGCATGGAAGCTGAGATTATTTCCATCAAATATACCATGTATTGAAGAAGGAGAAATTGCTCGTGGTACCCATTTTGTTGTGGGCCACAAATGTTCAGATCCTCAGCCATCAGGTCACTTTTGCTCAATAACTCAGAACTAAGGTTTGCTAATTTAAAAAATAAGATAGTTTCAGCACCAAATGGCAGCTGCACCAGGAGCCTGGAAACCCCTGGAATGGAAGGCCAGGGGGCTTCCTCAGAGGTTTCCCTAGGGCTTCTGGGCTGGGGTTGGGGAGGGATCGGGGTGAGCCTGGGTGGGGCAGAGGCTGGGAGCTCAGGGAGGCAAGGACAATGGCAAGGAGTGTATCCCTGTCACCACGCTGGTCAAGGATATGAAGATCAAGTCCCTGCACGAGATCTATCTTGTCTCTCTGCCCATCAGGGAATCTGAGATCATTGACTCTTTCCTGCGGGCATCCCTCAAGGATGAGGTTTTGAAGATTATGCCTGTGCAAAAGTAGACCCGTGCTGCCCAGCGGACCAGGTTCAAGATGTTTGTTGCCATCAGAGACTACAGTGGACACGTCGGTCTGAGTGTTATGTGTTCCAAGGAGGTAGCCACTGCCATCCATGGGGCTACCATCCTGACCAAGCTTTCCATCATCCTTGTACAGTGAGGCTACTGGGGGAACAAGATCAGCAAGCCCCACACTGTTCCAGGCAAGATGACCGGCCTCTATGGCTCTGTGCAGGTGCACCTTGTTGCCACCCCCAGAGGCAATGGCATTGTCCCAGACCCTGTGCCCAAGAAACTATTGATGATGTCCGGAATTGATGACTGATACACCTCGCTCCCACCAGGGGCTGCACTGTTACCCTCGGCAACTTGGTTACAGCCACTTTTGATGCCATTTCTGAGACCTACAACTATCTCCCCCTAACCTCTGGAAAGAGACTGGGTTCACCAAGTCTCCCTATCAGGGATTCACTGACTGTCTTGTAAAGACTCACACCAGGCTCCAGCTGTGGCCACCACATAGTTTTATACGAGAAAAAGAAAGTGAATCAAAGCCTGTTAAAATAAATAAAATTCAAAAAAATAAATAGTTTCAGCTGTGAGTTTTCTACTTATTTGAATGAAGCTAGTGATAAGGTTAAATGTGAAAGGAAATTGTTTAATTAATTTTTGTGTTTTGATGCTGAAGTGTTTAACATGTAGACAACACAATTGATACTAAGGTTGAAAATTACAAAAGACACACAATAACCATTATTTTGGAATCCAGAATACAAAAAGCAACCCTCCACCCACCCAGTCAATCTACGTTAGACATATAGTGTGAACAAAAAATAAAACCTTGTATTTAAAAGTGTTTTGAAGTCTTTTGTTACTTCAACAAAATCTATACTTTCTAGCTGATTCAGAAACTGAAACTATTATTGGAAGCTAGAAGAATGCTAACAGTGACAAAATATTTAATAAAAATGCTGCCAATTATAACTTGGAAGGCAAATGAGGTCCCTAATGAACTTTCACATATCAGAGAAAATGCTATAAAAAGGATGTTAGTAGGGGCGCCTGGGTGGCTCAGTCCCTTAAGCATCCAATTCTTAATTTCAGCTCAAGTCATTATCTCAGGGTCATGGGATTGAGCACGACATCAGGCTCTGTGCTGGGTGTAGTGCCTGTTTGGGATTCTCTCTCTCTCTCTCTCCTTCTGCCCCTCCACCCACAGCCTCCTCGCTCTCCCCCTCCCTCCCACGCTCTCTCTCTTTCGAAAGAAAGAAAGAAAGAAAGAAAGAAAGAAAGAAAGAAAGATAGGAAGGAAGGAAGGAAGGAAGGAAGGAAGGAAGGAAGGAAGGAAGGAAGGAAGGAAGAAAGAAGAAAGAAAGAAAGAAGAAAGAAAGAAAGAAAGAAAGAAAGAAAGAAAGAAAGAAAGAAAGAAAGAAAAAGAAAGAAGAAAGGAAAGAAAGAAAGAAAGAAGAAAGGAAAGAAAGAAAGAAAGAAAGAAAGAAAGAAAGAAAGAAAGAAAGAAAGAAAGAAAGAAAGAAAGAAAGAAAGAAAGAAAGAAAGAAAGAAAGAAAGAAAGGAGGGAGGGAGGGAGGGAGGGAGGGAGGGAGGGAGGGAGGGAGGGAGGAAGGAAGGAAGGAAGGAAGGAAGGAAGAAAGAAAGAAAGAAAGAAAGAAAGAAAGAAAGAAAGAAAGAAAGAAAGAAAGAAAGAAAGAAAGAAAGAAAGAAAGGTAGTAACATGTGTTTGTTTAGCTGGCTGAACTTGACAAGGCACAAGAAAAAGATAAGCCCAGAGAAAAAAATAGAGAATATCCAGGAATTTGGGTATGAGTAGGGGTAGAAAAGAGCAGTAAAGGATAAAACTGTGAGGACCTTTGAACCAACTAAAATTCAGCCTTGAGTAAAGGATGGAATCAAGGGCGTGACCATAACACCCATTTGTCAAACCTCTGAATGAAATAAGGCATCTCAGAGCAGAGATCTGTTTAATTTCAGCGTACCCAGTATATACCTGCAGTTCAGCAAAATAGTTCAGAGAAAAGATATTAGACGTGTGGTTCTCCCACTGAAGCCTGATAGACTGAGAAACTCATAAATAATTTGAAAGAAAGTCACAAGATAAAGAAAGCATAAAAGTATACCAAATGTAAGAAATGTCTGGGAAAGAACTGTAGGTGTGGCTATTGGCACATAGAACTGAGTAGGAGCAAATAGATAAGGATCTCAGTGAGTTTTTAAAGAGTTATATTGCCAAAGAAACTGTGAGCCTGTACTAAAAACGTTTACGGTACTCAAAATTCAAAATGACACTTGGATCCCACCAGTCTATGACTGAGAAAGCTGTTCAGATCTCAAGACGGGCATGTTCTAAAATACCATTTCAGGATTATTGCAAAAGAAGGATCTCCCCAAGAGGTGGATGTGGGGAAGATCCAAGGAGAACATCAGGCTGGGGAACGACTCCAAGGGTATGGGTTAACCAAGAAGCATTTCCCATTCCCAAAAGAGAGGGCCATCACAACATCTGCCAGGTAAGAGTTCAGAATTGCTACAGACCGATGACTGGAGATTCTCATATTCTTTTCACTTAGGAACTAAAGTGTTTATTTCAGTTATCCTGTCTGTATTCCACTAGTGTATATTGGGCATGGGGATGGGAGCATGTAGTGGATTGAATGGTAGCCCCCCAAAAGATAGGTCCACATTCTAATCGCCAGAACATGTGAACATGAACTTATTTGTGAAAAAGGGGTCTTTGTAGTTGTAATAAAAAAATGACTGACAGCTTGTACTGAAAGGGACAAAGACAGGAAAAAATGAAAGAAGGCCATGGGCCTTCCAAAATTCTACAGTCAGGAAATTGGTTGATAGAGCTACTCAACTGCAAACACATGTTACCCCACAAAAAAAGGAAAGATGGCTACAAGGGCAGAGCCATAACAGGTGGCAGAGAGACCAGTCGAGCCATCATGGGCCCAGAGGGTGGAGTATTGCCACAAAGGATTACTCTCTAGCTTTGGAACCTAATAGAATTTCCCCTGCTGGACTAAGACCTTGCTTGGGACCAGTGACTTCTTAATTTTCCCCAATTCCTCCTTTTTAGAATAGGAATTTCTATCCTATACTTATCACACCATTGTGTTTGGGGAGTATGTAACTTGTTTTCTAGTTTCATGAGTTCTTAAATAGAGAGGAATTTTTTTCCCAGGATGAAGTATACTCAGAGTCTCATGCATAAACAGATTTAAATAGTTCAGGTCATGACAGTGGGGATTTTTTGAACTGATGACATTTGGATAAGATTGGGACCTAGAGCTGATGTTGTTGTTATGCGCTAAAACGTTGGACGGTTTTTGGGATTTGAATGTATTTTGCTTGTGGATGGATACGAGTTTTGGCCAGAGGAAAGACTAGAGTGAGCTGCAATCATATGTCCTAAAAGATATGTCCATATCTTAATCCCTCAACCTATGAATGTGACCTTATTCCAGAAAAAAAAGTCTGCAAATGTAATCAAATTAAGACTCTTGAAATAAGATCATCCTGGGTTCTCCAAGTGAGCCCTAAATCCAATGACGAGTGTCACACAGAGAAGGATGCACACACAGACAGTAGAGGAGAAGCCACATGAAGACAGAGGCAGAGAATGGAGTGGTGTAGCCACACACTAACACCTGCAGATGCCAGACACTGGATAAGGCAAGGAGGGAGTCTCTCCCAGAGTCTCTGGAGGGAGCACAGCACTCCTGACACCTTGATTTCAAACTTCTGGTCTCCAGAATTGTGAAAGAATAAATAAATTTTAAGTCACCAATTATTGGTAATTTGTTATGACAATAATAGGAAACTAATACAGGACATAAGACCTGCCTTTTAATTTAGTTCATAGAGCTGCACATCAAGATGAGTCACATCCAGATCTGATGTGGACACCACTGAGCATTACCATCTAATATAGAGACTGCCTTGCATCACCCACAGCCCCTAGACTTTCAACTGGTGTCCACATAGAATTTTTGGGTTGTCTCCCATGGGGTGGCATGAGAGTACTTTGCCTGTGGGAGGGAAAACGTGCCAAATGTTTGTTAACCAAAAGAGTGCACTGTGATGGTCACAAGTGTTATTTCCCAAGGTTTTCCTGTGCTTTGGCTTCCAGGAACATGGTAGGATTTCATTTCTCAGCTCCCTTATAGTTGGATTGAGCCATATAATAGTCCTGGCCAATGAGAGCTGGGAGCAGAAATGACATGTCATTCTAGATGTGGGAACTTTAATAATGGTGGCTACTATATTTGAGGTGGGGGTTGCTCCCTCAGCTCAGATCCCAGATAAGGAGATGAGAAGAAAGCTCCCAGCTCTGTGTCTGTGACGGAATATAAATCTCACTAATAGAAGACAATAGGATTTGTTTGGCTGTTGCTGCTGCTGCAACATAACCATCCCTCATGACTGTCTTAAAGATTCAAAAATTCAAAGGAACACCTGCTATATACTGGTAGGGGGATGGATATAAAGACAAACAAAAAAGCATTTAATCTTTCCAAGTAATTTATGATCTGGTAAAATTTAGAGCCATGTAGAGCAGTGGCATCTATACTTGACCGTGCATCAGAATTACCCAGGGAACCCGTGTACCCCACCACAGACCTATTGAATCACACTCTCTGGGCAGAAGTGGAATGGGCTCCAGCTGGGCATTGGCATAGTTGAATGGGTGCCAGACTTGTGTAGTCATAGCAGCTAGGGTCAAGACACGCTGATCAAGACCAATTATTATCAAATGCTTTTGGTCATAGAACTCCTTCAGATGGCATCCTATTAAAGCTCAGGATGTAAACAGTAAAGGTAAACCAGCCCTGGTCAAGTGGAGTGGGAGCCCAGAGCCCCAACCTTATGCTTCTCTCACCCCTAGCTTGAGCCCTGAGATAAGGAACCCCCAAGAGACTGTAGAGAGGATAGCTTTTAAAGGTGACTAACAGAATATGACAAACACAGTTAGGGTAAAGTGTAGTGTCTGGGGGATTCAGAAGAAAGTTTAGGCATGCAGGACTAGATCAAAGAAAACTTCATGGAGGGGGCAGCATTTAAGACAAACTCTTAAAGACTGGAAGGGCGTCAGCATGTAACAACAGTAGCATAGTGAGTAGGTAATGGGTAGAAATAAGTCTCCTCCTTATGACCATGCATTTAAGGAATCCCATAGCTATTTATAAGCCACCACACTCAAGCTCCACAAGAGCAGAGACTTAATCTGTTTTCTTCACTGTTGTATTCTCAACACCTGTAAGAGCAGAAGGGGTGTTCAGTAAATATTCATTAAATAAAATGAATGCTGTCTGCCAAGTGTCATTTACCTTTAGTGGCATGCCTTCATCAGCCACCAGAAGCTGGAAGAGGGGAGGAAGGATTATCCCTAGTAACTCTGAAGGAATCATGGCCCTACCAACATCTTTATTTCAGCATAGCAACACTGATTTCAGACTTCAGATTGGCCTCAAGAACAGTGACAGAATAAATCTCCATGTTTGTTTTAAGCTACTAGGTATGTGGTCATTTGTTACAGCAGCATCAGGAAACTGATACAAAGCCCAAGGAGGTTCAGTGACTTGGCTAAGGACTCACAGCTGAAGAAGAGTAGACAGAAATCAAACGCTTAGGTCTTTGCGGTACTCTTTCCACTACAGCATTTTTTTAATAGTTTTTTTTAAGATTTTATTTATTTATTTATTTGAGAGAGCGAGAATGAGAGAGAGAGAGAGAGAGCACATGGGAGGGGGGAGGGTCAGAGAGAGAAGCAGACTCCCCACTGAGCAGGGAGCCTGATGTGGGACTCGATCCCATGACTCCAGGATCATGACCTGAGCCGAAGGCAGTCGCTTAACCAACTGAGCCACCCAGGCGCCCCTCCACTACAGCATTTAGACTGAGGGAATTTTTATTAAAAATTCGAGGGCTAGAGGTAGAAGTGGGGCTGAGAGGGAACAGTGATGAACATGTTAGAAATGATCATTCCAGCACTTCCCCAATTCTCTTCCATAACCATTTGGTGGCTTTCACAGTGGAAGAGCAGATTTCTAGGACATTGAACTGGCATCCACTTCTCCAGCCAAGAACATGAGTCAGCCCACAACAGTGAGCATCTCTGGCCAAAACTTGATGAGCCACCTGTTTGTCTTTTCTTTTTCTCTGCTCCAAGTTTGCAAGTGGATCAGCATATTTTTCAACAGAAGAGATTCTAGAGTTTGACACATAAAATCTATAGAGATTAATGGCCCTTTTAGGCTGGAACCTAATTAATTTACTAAAATGATGAATGTGGCAGAGAGCTGCAGTTTGCTGTTGCAGGGCTCACTGGGCACACCCGCATCAGGTAATCTTCATCAAGTCCTTGGCTCCCCAGCTGGTGGAAAGTGTGTTGCCCTTGCTCTTTCCAATTCACAAGGATAGTAGGACACATTGCATTAAAAAGCTCAGAATCTAAGAGCCCCTGATTGGAATTCCAAGCTTCTCATCCCCAGGGAAGTCTAAGGAAAAGGGAAATCATCAGCCTGGCTCAGGAGTACCATGGTGCATATCAGTGAGGGAACAGCTAGAATCTCCAAGCTCCCAAACACATGTATCCCTACACATAGGACTCAAGTACATCAAGTGACTAAGGGTGAAAGAGCACTGTGCTAGGGGTCAGGGGAACTGAGGTCAGTCCCAACTCTCCAAAACTTGCCTCGGCAATTCACTTGGCACATCTGAACCTCAACTTATCTGTGAAATGGTAAAATCAGGGTCTTTAAAGTTCTTCCTAGGGAACCCTCATGCACTGTTGGTGGAAATGTAAATTTGTTCAGCCTCTGTGGAAAACAGTAGGGAGGTTCTTCAGAAAATTTAAAGTAGAACTACCCTATTGGAGCACCTGGGTGGCTCAGCTGTTAAGTGTCTGCCTTCAGCTCAGGTCATGATCCCAGAAGGTTCCTGGGATCGAGCCCCGCATCAGGCTCTCTGCCTGGCAGGAAGCCTCTTCTCCCTCTCCCACTTCCCTTGCTTGTGTTCCTGCTCTTGCTATCTCTCTCTCTGTCAAATAAATAAAATATTTAAAAAAAAAAAAGAATTACCCTATGATCCAGAAATCCCACTTCTAGGTATATATCCAAAGGAAATGAAAACAGGATATTGAAAAGATTTCTGTACTCCCATGTTTATTGCAGCATTATTCACAATAACCAAAATATGGAAACAACCTAAGTGCCCATCAATGGAAAAATGGATAAAGAAGTGATACACACACACACACACACACACACAGAGGAATATTATTCAACCATGAGAAAGAGGAAATCCTTCCATTTGGGATGATATGCATGGACCCTGAGGGCATTATACTAAGTGAAATAAGTCAGACACAGAAAGACAAATCCTGCAGAGAATCACTTACATGTGGAATCTAAAAAAAAAGAAAAGAAAAGAAAAGAAAAAAAGTCAAACTCATAGAAAGTAAAAAAGTGGTTGCCAGGGACCAGGGTAGGGAAAATAAGAGATGTTAGTACAAACGTTCAACTATAAGATGAATAAGGTCTGTACACCTGAAACTAATAAAACATTGTATGTCAACAATACTTCAATAATAAATTTTTTTAAAGATGAATAAGGACTGAGGATTTCAGGTAAAACATGGGACTATAGCTGATAACACTGATAACTGAAATCTGTTAAGGGAGTAGAACTTAAATAGTTTCACAAAAAAATATATATGTGACATGGCAGATGCATTAATGAACTACATGGGGGGAGTCCCTTCACAATGTATATGTATATCAAATTACCATGATCATGATGTACACTTTAAATATCTTACCATTTTATTTGTCAATTATACCTCAATAAAGCTGAAATTTTTTTAAAAAAGAAAGAAAGAAAGAAAAAAAGTTTCTTCCTGGCTCTAACAACCAGGGTTCTACATCCAGGTAATTAATACAACCTGGACCGAGACATCTGAACAGATGCACACAGCCATGCCCCTTGACTACATCCTTTAAGTCCAATGGGCACGAAGTAGACAGGGACTAGGGACTCTCATGTGTGTGACTGGAGTATCCAGACAGTGTTCTCTGATTTGCAGCTATTTCTGAATCTTATGAATGCATATGCTTTTGTTATTTCCCAGCAGAGCTTGGCTGCAGTGTGTATCACTGTTGGAAGAGAGAAGAAACATCAGTATTAGGTGAAAGCCTTAAGGTCTTTACAGATATAAAGAATTACCACCAAGAAGGCCTCGCTTTCCTAAAGTAATAAAATGTTAAATGCTATACTTCCATCCCTAGATAGTATAAGGAAATTCTCAGCAAAATGCAGTTTGGTATAGTAAAAACAAATAAACAAGAAAACATACAATCCCACGCAATCAATAGGCAAATGAAAACTTGTATTCAAATTCTAAATGTTCATTTTACTAAGTCAACAAGTGAACCTTAGTTTGCAAGGGGAGACATTCTAGCTATTTAGGTCAGTGGAAGACATTTTTTAAAATTTTATTTATTTGAGATAGAGTGAGAGAGAGAGAGCACAAGGAGGGGTGCAGAGGGAGAAGGAGAAGCAGACTCCTCGCTGAGCAGGGAGCCCAATGTGGGGCTCGATCCCAGGACCCTGGGATCACCACTCGAGCCAAAGACAGACGCTTAACCGACTGAGCCACCCAGGCACCCCAGTGGAGGACATTCTTTTTTTTTTTAATTTTTTTATTGTTATGTTAATCACCATACATCATTAGTTTTTGATGTAGTGTTCCACGATTCATTGTTTGTGCATAACACCCAGTGCTCTATGCAGAATGTGCCCTCTTTAATACCCATCACCAGGCTAACCCATCCCCCCACCCCCCTCCACTCTAGAACCCTCAGTTTGTTTTTCAGAGTCCATCGTCTCTCATGGTTCATCTCCCCCTCCGACTTACTCCCCTTCATTCTTCCCCTCCTGCTATCTTCTTCTTTTTTTTCCTTAACATATATTGCATTATTTGTTTCAGAAGTACAGATCTGTGATTCAACAGTCTTCCACAATTCACAGCGCTCACCATAGCACATACCCTCCCCAGTGTCTATCACCCAGCCACCCCATCCCTCCCACCCCCCACCACTCCAGCAACCCTCAGTTTGTTTCCTGAGATTAAGAATTCCTCATATCAGTGAGGTCATATGATACATGTCTTTCTCTGATGGACTTATTTCACTCAGCATAACACCCTCCAGTTCCATCCACGTCGTTGCAAATGCTAAGATCTCATTCCTTTTGATGGCTGCATAATATTCCATTGTGTATATATACCACATCTTCTTTATCCATTCATCTGTCGATGGACATCTTGGCTCTTTCCACAGTTTGGCTATTGTGGACATTGCTGCTATAAACATTGGGGTGCATGTACCCCTTCGGATCCCTACATTTGTATCTTTGTGGTAAATACCCAGTAGTGCAATTGCTGGAACGTATGGTAGCTCTATTTTCAACTGTTTGAGGAACCTCCATACTGTTTTCCAGAGTGGTTGCACCAGCTTGCACTCCCACCAACAGTGTAGGAAGGTTCCCCTTTCGTGAAGAACATTCTTGATTTGAACCCCAGCTCTTCCATGTACTAGGAGTGACAGTGGGCAAATTAATTTTCTCAGACTCAGTGTCTTTATAAAATGGGGGATAATAATGATTTCCTCACAGTATTGTCAGGATTCAAAGGAGATAGTCAATGTAATAGACTTTCTGCAGTGCCAGGAATATCTAAGTTCTCGGTAATCAGTAGCTGATTTTGCCAAAGATTGAGGACAGCATGAGTGATGAATATAAATGGAAAGTGTATTTAAATGACTATTTCAAGTAGTTTGGCTAAAAAGGGAAGGAGAAGAGACAGGGGCGCTAAGGGGATGCGTGGGGGTAGATGGTGTGACTGATGCTTTGTTGTTATTGTTGTTTGCTTGTTTGGCAGTTACTGTGTTTTTGGTCTGATGATAAATGATGGAGTAAGGTCCCAGGGGTCAGGAGGGATGGAATCCAGTATGTTTAGGAGGAAAAGGGACACCTCTTCCACTGAACTATGGGCACAGGAGGGAAGCAGAAGCAGTAGATGAGAAGAAGCTGGCTTGGTGGAGGAAGATGGTGAAGGTGAAAGTACCCTTGCCTCATGGCCACAGTGTACCCCAAGAGCTGAAGATTATGATTCTCTGAGGGAAGTGGCAGCTGGAGGCTTGAGAAGAGTCACAACCATTCCAAATGTTGTTAGGAGAACAACACCAAAAAATGTGTTTGCTCATTTGTCCCAAGAAAGTTCACCTGGGACACATAAAAGACCCGCCAGGTAAAACCAAAGACTCAGCAGAGGTTGAAAACTGAATTTGTAGGACACAATTCTCTAAAATTATTAACTTTTCCCAGCAGAGAAAGAAAGTCTTTCCAAATGTATGAATAGAGAATATGGGTCATCCAGGTGCTTCAGGAATGGGGTTTGGCTGAGTGATTGGAGTAAAATGACAATAATACTACAAATCATTTTGTCATGTGCATATGCTTCTCCAGAGAGTAGTTTAGTGTGGACAGTTCAGAACATGCAAGTTTAGGTATCCATAAAATGGGAATAATAGTGTCAATAACAGGGCAGTTTTTGTTCATCACTATTATTGTCTTAATGAACAAAAAACCTTAAAAATGGGGTTTGTGTTAGCTGATCACACTAAAAGATATCAAAATGGTATTTTAAACTTCCCTGCCTCAAAACTGCTCTTCCCTGGGTCTTTCCCATCTCCGTGAATGATGTCACCATTTACCTATTTGCCGGCACCCTGGATTCGGCTCTGTCCACTCTGCCGCCTGCCTCCACATTCAACCCCATCCTGCTACCTCCACATCTGAAATAGTTTCTGAATGTACCATTTCTCACAATCTCCTACTCCAGGGCTTGGCAGACTATTTCCACAAGGGCCAGACTTGGTCCCCAGGCCATTATCTGCCCCACTGGGCTGCCCCTGAGCATGTCCCATCTTTATCATCTGTCTGCCTTCTACAGTCTTCTCCCTGAGTTGACTTTTGCTCCCCTGTGGCCCATTCTTATAGTAGGAAGAATGACCCTTTTGAAAAAAATTCAGATTATCTTAAAATCATGCAATGGCTTCCTGTTAACTAGAACAAAGCAGTCTCCTGGCTTCGGGAGCATGTCATGATCCGGAGCACTTTCTACCCCTGCCTCCTCTCCCACCACCCCCCTTTCACTAACCCCTCTCTGCTTACCCTGTCCATCTGTCCTTTGAACAGCCTCTTCTTGACTCAAGCCATGCTGTTTCCTCTGCTACAAATGGACTTCTCTGGACTTTATACTAGTATCACCTCCTCAGAAAACTCTTTCCTGGTCCACCTGGCGGACATACTCCTGTGCACACCCACTCGTCCCAACCACTCTGCGCCCCTTAGCCTGCTTAGCTTCTTCCAACCCAACAACCTGAGCTCATTCCATTTATTTACTTATTTATTTACATACCAAAATCTTCTCCATGGCCATAAACTCCATGAAGGATGGGATTTTGTCCCATTTGTTGGTGTATCTGTAATCTCTGTAATATTCCTGGCAGATTGCAGGCATTCAAAAAATACTTGAAAGGAAGAACAAGCAATGCATCATTGATCAATGTTCAATGGTTTAAGGATGACATTCAAAGCCAAAGGTCACTCTCTGGTCTCTCATTTCTTTTCCACTCTCTCACTGCCACCGAGTACTTGAAAACATTTCAAATGTTTGGAGCTACACTGCACACTCTGAAGCCTTAATCAGGAAAAAGACTCCATGCTAATAATTTTGCTATCTAATGATCCAGTATCATCATTGCCATGTTTTAACTCAGTCAAGGAGTGAGTCTAACTTGGACAAGGTCAAACATTGGAGCAATTGTGAGGGCTTGTTTTTTTTTTGTTTTTTTTTTTTTGGTCCTATGGGTCCTCGAGGATTGCTCAAAATCAACAGAGACTGTTGGTGCCAGGACAGAGTCAGGAGACCTCAGCTAAGCCCTGGCCTGTCATTTACCGGATGTGGGACCACAGAAAAAGTACTGAGCTTCTCTCACACTCCCTTTCATCATTGATAAACTGTGCTACAGATAAGATGATAGCACAGATGCACTGTAAGGGTTAATCCAGTTCTGTCTATAAAAGTGCTCTGTAAACTCAAAACTGCTGTCAAATCTCAGTTGTTTTTTCAAAAGTTTGCTTCTTTGCCCAGGTGGTCTATGCTGTGCAGACCCCATACATTTTGTCTTCAGAACACAAGATCTTTGTGGATTTTTAATGTGTTACTGACCTGGGACACTTTCGCATTTTATTAGGAGTCTTCAATTAATAGGGGGGCTAAAAAAAAGAATAAATGAAATGAAAAGAAAAAATGAAATAAATGAAATGAAATGAACTTTAAGTACCACCAAATGAGGGCAGGGGAGGGGGATTTTATAAAAAGCACAAGTTCTGAGGTTAGACCTGGCCCTAAATCCTGCTTCTGCCATTTCTTAGTTGAACGACCTTGGAAAAGTTACTTCACTCTGAGTTTTGGGTAACAAACCTGTACGCGGAAGATAATAATTCTTACTTTAGGGATTTGTTAAAAAGATAAAATGAAAAAATACGTGTAAAAAACACCTGGCCCCATGCCCAGCTCATAGGAGGAAGAGAGAAATTTTGGTTGTCTTTTCTGTAATTTATAGTGGGCAGGATAGCAACTGCCACTTCTATTCTGGAGGGAAAAGAGCCCCAAAGAGAGTATCCTTCAAGAATCTTTGAGCTCAAGTGGGATGAGGGAGGACTGCAGCCATGGGCTGATGTCCAGGGCGGGAACCTTCAGCTTCCTCAGGGGACTCCCCCGGGAGGAAGAGAGGAAATGGACCTGTCTGTCTCTCAGATGTCCCCACATGTGTGGCTTCATAAGCAATGTTTCAACCTTAACCAGAACAAGTTGGGAGAGCTCCTGCCCCACCTCCAAATCCAACATTTACTGACTTACATCCATCTGTGGAGCCAGAGACATTTTCAAAACCCAGTACTCATTCAGACACAAACGCTACGTAAATACGTGGGACAGGAAAGTGCCAAGCAAGGCATACACACTGCAAAGAAGTTATAGGTGGTACCAGACCTGGTATTTCAAATTTGCACAGCGATTGTTTTAGTTACACTGGAGGCTGCTGATGAGTGGTAGAATTATTTCCCGGTTGAGAGAATGTTCTTGTTCTTTGTTTCTCTGTGTTGTCTCTTCCAAAAGGAGTCTAATCATTCCTTCTGATTAATTTCTAACTATATATACTTAGAATTAAAAACAGGTATATGTGCCAAATAAGGAGGCATCAAATGAGCTACATCCTAAAATAACATTCTTTTTTTTCAAAGACAGAGTATGGCTGCCTTAAGTAGACCTCATCTAAGTCCACAACAGGACAAAAGGTAACGAAATCTGGACTGGGCTCAAAGGTCCATAAAGTGTGGTCATTGTTGGTGACAGGTCAGTGGGGCCCTCACCACCCTGAGGATGGCATACTGGCTCAGTCTTACTTACGAGGAAACCTGGAGCATGGTCAAACAACAGCTTCTCATTAAGAACTGAGGACTGAGGACTGCTGGTCTTGGGTTAGAGATGAGGAATGTCTGGTCTGAGCCAAGTGAACAAAGCCCTCAGGGCTGGCACCTTGGGTGTTCCTTTTCAGAGATATGTTACAGGTTGTTTCAAGCCACGAACAAAATTGCTCCTGAAAGGACATTTGGGTGTTTAGGGCCAGCAACCTGAAGTGAATTTCTTGTAACAGATATCTCCCCAAAATACCTCCACCGTGTTATCGCCTTTCATTATGTCTGCATAAAGCTAAGAAAAGAAGCTTGTTGGATGAATCATCCCATCTAGTTACTTGGGAAGAGGGACTGGAGTGATGGTTTCTGAAGTGTCCAGTTTTTTAACTGCCTTGATGAGGAAATGAGAAAAGAATTTCCTAGGAGAAATTGTCGTTCCTTCATCAGAGACAATCCCTATTTTCATGGTGCAGTAAGACCCTAAAATTGGGGGGTACAAGCCTGCTTTTTGGGGGGCTGGCTAACAGATAGAACTGGTATCCTACAAAGACCTTTGGGCTCTAGGCTGGCAGCCTCAACGTTATGACCTTGTCCTCTCCTCTGCTAAGGTCAGAGTTGGTGAAGGTGTTCTACTACTTATCTTAAAGGCATTGACTTCTTAGCCATTCACAGATATCTAAATGTTATTTTCTCTTAAATCTTTAAACCACTATTTCTGATATTCTTCTGAGGTAAGAGTACATAGGCAAGAAAGAACAATGAATTTATTTATTCTATTCATGTGCTTCAACCAGCTAATGATTCATACTCATGATGATAAAATTCAAATAATGCAAAAATAAGTGCCCCTCATACCCCAGCCTCCCAGTTGTCCATATTTTTCCTCTGAGAAATCCAATATTGCCAGTTTCTTCTTTTTGTGCATCCTTCAAGAGAGAGCTTATACATACAAAGCATCCTTTAAAAATGCAAATGGGCTGGGGCACCTGGGTAGCTCAGTCAGTTAAGTGTCAGACTCTTGATTTCAGCTCAGGTCATGATCTCAGGGTCGTGAGAGCCCTGCATCAGGCTCCATGCTTGGTGGGGAGTCTGCTTTGGATTCTTTCCTCTCCCTCTGCCCTCCCTCCCCACTCTCTCTCTCTCTCTCTCCTCTTTCTCTCTCTCTCAAATAAATAAATTTTAAAAATGCAAATGGAAGTGTAGTATATACACTCTTCTGCATTTTGCTTTTTTTCATTTACTAGTTTATCTTGGAGATAATTTTGTGTCAATAGATCTACTTTATTCTTTTTAATGGATGGATTATTATATTAAGTATACCTGTTATAGAAATGTACCATAATTTAACTTGTCCAGTATTGATGAACTCTTAAGTTGTTTCTAGAATTTTGCTATTATAAACAATGTTGCCACTTGTATGTTGGAACAGGTGTAATTTTGAGCAAAGATGAATTTGGTCAGGATCTCAGCCCTTAAATCATTGGTCAGTTGCCTGTCTCCACAGTGTGTGCCAGAAAGAACATCAGAAGCACAAAAGATTAAGCTGTTCTTACCCACTACCTACACACACACACATAATAATTATTAATAATAATTAATAATAATAATAATAAAGAGGATTAAAGGAAGCTTTGGGACATGATGGTCATGCCTTGGCCTTGATGGTTGTGATGGTTTCATGAGTGTATATTTACCTCCAAACTCATATTTCAATATGTGAAGCTCTTTACGTGTCAATCATACCTCAACAATGTGTTTAAAAAAAGGAAGTGCTAAAGATACTCTGACCAAATGCATATGCTCCATCATTGGGGTAATAAAGTGCTTACAAAGACAGCTGCAATAATTCTACCCATCCCTGTATGCACACTTCTTTGCAATGGCCTTCACTATTCCTCACATCCTGAGGGACAGTCCATTTCTCTACACCTTCTATCTGACCTCACCTTGCGATTGTAAAGTACTTAGACTAGTGCCCTCCACGGAGTAAGTGCTCTGTCAGTATTACTATTTTTATTTTGAAATTTGCTTATTTCGGCCAGCATTATGTGTGTAGGACTCACGAGTGCTCTGCTATCCCTGTGGTTCATTCTTACAGAGTTGCTCTAAGTGTCAGTGTGGTAAATAACTGGACCACGAGTTATATACCCATTCTCTACTTAATGGATTATCATCATCGTCTCCAGTTCTTTACTTTTACAACAATACTACTACGAACATTCTTCTACACATCTCCTAGGAGACGTGCAGACTCTCCTCTGGGGTGTGTTGCGGGACTGCGGTTGCCGGGTCATAGATGGGTGGGGCCGAGCGCTTCCCGCAGCGCTGGTATCAGGGCCGGGCCCTAGACTCCTGTTGTTTCACATCTGCACCACTATTTGGTTTTATCAGACTCCAGAATTTTAATGCATTTATTTTTTCTAGAATTTTATTTATTTATTTGAGAGAGTGAGAGAGCACGAGCAGAAGGAAAGGCAGAGGGAGAGGGAGAGGGAGAAGCAGGCTCCCCACTGAGCAGGGAACCCCATGTGGGGCTCCATCCCAGAACCTCGGGATCATGACCTGAGCCGAAGGCAGACGCTTAAATGACTCAGCCTCCCAAGTGCCCCTAATGCATTTATTTTTAAGGCTTGGAGAAACATTATGGCTCAAGATTTTGGTGAAAATTAGATATACCTTTTGAAAAAAAAGTTAAATAATTTGCCTTCATTGACTTCACACTTGAGGAAGCCTAAAGGCCTTCCCTCACTCCTTCTCAGACCCTCCCTCCATCACCCCTTCCTACTGTGGTTCTTCTCTGTCCCCCCCAATGCTGTACCATGTGTCCCCCCTACTTCCCTGACCACTCTCTCCTTTCTCCTCCCTCTCTGCTGATCTCGTTTATCCCTTGCTGCCCTTGCAGGCTGCCTGGGTTTGAATCCTGACACTTTTCCGCTCCCCACTGTGTAACTACAGACTAATTTGTTAATCTTGCTGTGTCTCAGTTTCCTTAGCTCTACCTCACCTGGTAGAGTGAGCATTTGATGTAAAGCACCCAAAACAGGGTCTGGCGTGTGTTAAGTACTCACTAACGTTAGCTGCCATTATTCCCTTCATCTTAAGTTTGCAGGACAGCAGACTCCGAGATCTGCCTGCAGGAGATTTACTGGGGAGTGTCCTCTGTATCACCACCCTGTAGGGTTGTCAGAAACAGAGAGGGCAGAGAACCATGACTCAGTAACAACAAAGGTCTCAGCCAATCCTGCAGGAGCTCTGGAGCTGATGGCCTCTCAGAACCCCCCAAACTGGGGCCCGAGGTCAAGTCTTTCATCTCCCACATCCACCAGTCACCGGGTGCTGGCCTGGAAAAGGGACAGTTGGGCAAGGCAGCTCTCTTCAGCTTTTTTGAAAACAAAGGCCAGAGACAGCTCCAGTTGAGGGTGGTTAGCTTCTAACACTACCAGTGGCCCAGAGACAAGGGCTTCAGTCCTAAAGGGGGTGGGGTCGGCTGTCCACTGCAATATTCACTATATTTCTTCTGTATTTTCTCCCGTGGAAACCACTCAGGTTATTTCTTGCTTTTAAATTGTATTCGACTTTGTTCTCCCTTGTCACAGGTTGCCATATGGTAGCAAAAAAACCCTGTCATTTTGAGGACAAAAAGAGTCTACTTTATTTGGCATTTTAGGAACTAAAGTCAGTTGCAGGTTGACTTCTACTTTGTCGGTTATGGTGGTATTGCATGGAACTAGCCAAAGTCTCCCGTGCTATGTGTCTATGCTATATTCATTAACAACAAACAGTATAAAAACATACAGCCCTTCAGCAAAGTTGCTGTTAATTGATGCCAAGCTACATCAATCTACTGTTTATCTTTCCTATTAAATTCCAGAGGTACCATAGCAAAGAAAAGTTAATACTGCTAAGAGTCCATGTTCTTCATCTGTAAAATGGTTAAAATTTACCTATCTCAAAGGATTCTATGGGGGAAAATGTACAAAAAGAAAGTCCAGTAAAGAAATGACCACTGTCAGTATAAGGTGTTAAATCATCAAAGCATATGACAACATTGCCTTTGTTGCACATTTATAAAAAAGAACTTAAAAATCCTAGTAATCCTAAACAATCCTCAAAACCATACTGACCACCAGCATAGATGGTGACCTCAGAGGCCACTCAGTGTTGAAAACTTTCAACAACAGACTCATTTACTCACCTTCATTCATGACGGGAAAATCTAGATGAATACTCTATTTAAGAAAAGAACAGTTCAGATAAATGTCACATGGCTAGCAATAACCAAAAGCTGATTAAATATCGAGTGCCTATAATCCAATTTAGAGTGTTTGCTCACTTTTTCTGCTTTCTAAAAGCTGATCAATAAAAATAGACTTGGAGTTTTTGTGTGTGATCACAGGCAATATTGAGACATACTTTGATCACAGATATGCCAGGCATCCTCTGGCTTTCATTGATCTACATTGTACCGAGTGCCTAGCGTGAAAATAGCAGTAGGCAAAGATTAAGTCCTCCTTACAAAGAAAAGAGCAAGGACCCCTCTATATTTGAAGGATAGGTAGGAAGCAAGTAAGATGAAGCTACAGGTCTTTGAAAGGCTTTCTTTCTACAAACACATGTATGAATGGTGACTAACAATGATGGGACATTTTTTTCTTCCTCTGTCTATATTAACATGGTTTCTGTACATAATTTTCTCCTGTATTTTTTTTCTCTTTTCCCCATTTTCTCTTAAATAGAGAAAAAAAATCAATTCCTTTTTCAACAAAACACAACACAAAGAATGAACTGAGAAGAGTTCTCTACCCAAGAGCCTGGAAGACCCCTTTATCTACCTGAGGAGATTATACCTGCCTCTTGGACAACTGCCCCGACTCCTTGCTTCTTGTCATAGTCATAGCATTTGATTCTCCTCTTTCCTGTTGTTCTTTTTCTTTGCACATTGAGCCAGTTAGGCATTTCTTTGCTAAATCACTAGAGGATACAACCAAAGAAAATGCAATCAATACAGCCAAGTTGCTGAAGTACAGACTCCTTTAATAAGTAGTAAAGTAGTTGCTGACTTGCCATATGCCAGCAATACAACAACTACAACCACATTTCAAGAACTCTACTGAATTATTTTCTATTCCCTGCTTGTTTCTCTTGTGACCACTGGAATCTATTTGTTTCCCTGCAACCAGGACAGTAATCTACCTGGACAATTTCTATTTTACAAGGGCTATTTGAACTACCTTAAATGAAACCTGTCCTACTCTCAAACATCAGTTACCTGCTCAGGCTCTCCCATTCAGCTTCGGTCTCTGCTCTGAGAAACACACCTATTTAACAACTGACAGTGATGATCAACATTCCCCAGTGACAAAGTGATGAGAACTTTCCTAGAGTAGTGTGTTGTCTCTGCAAAACAATGTGTCTTCTATGAAGACTCAGGCAATTCTTCTTAAAGTAAATAAATCATTCATTAGCCTCATAAATGTCTACCCATTTCCATTTCACAACACAATCATAATAACCATTCATTGGACACTTGTGTGCCAGGCCCTACCTTACAGGTTTGCCCAAGGTGGTCCACTTAGTAAGTGGTGGAGCTGAGGTTTGAACCTCGATCTCTGACTCTAAAGGCCACGCTTTTAATCACCACATGCTTTCTCTATTTATTTATTAATAATTAGTACATGAGAGAATGTAAATGAAGGGCCTTGCACAATACAAAGCTCACAAATACTTCTCTTCTGCTCACCTGAATCATACAATAGTGATACTGTATGCGAGCCTGATGTAAGAAGAGAAACATGAAGCCCCAAATGCCATATGAGGAATTAAAAATAAGGTGGTCACTTAGTTTAGTGAAGGGACACTTGTGTGGTTTTTTTTTCATCCTTAAGCCAAGAATATAGTTAACTTAGCTTGATGTCAACGATTAATTGCAGAATACAATAAAGGAAAAAGGTATTCCTAAATATTTGTTGAGTATTACTTGTTCTCAGTGAGTACATAAGTAGCTTTTCTTCAAGGCCACACTGAGATTACTAATGATAATAATTATAATGATTAACTTTATTAAGCATACATTATAAGCCAGCTAATGTTTGAGACATTTTACATACTGTATCCAATTTAACCTTTAAATAAAACCCTATGAGATCAGTTGTATTATCCCTATCTTACATAAGTAAACATTAGGACTCTATAAAGTAAGTGTCTTGACCAAAATCACAGAAGCAGATAGTGAAGTTAGAATTAAAACTCAGATGTGCCTGAATCCAAAACCTTCCCTCTTTATATGTTCTTCACTTGAAATTTATTTACAGATATCTCTCTGAGCACCTACAGAGTGTCACACATTAGGCTAGGTTGCAGGGGTAGCATACTGAACAATACAGATCGGATGCCAGCCCTCATCAATTCTTCAATCAGGTACAAAACCAACATGACAAATATTAATATATGCTAAATGAGGCAAAAGAGCCATATGGAGTGTTATGGGAACATAATTATAAAGAAATATCTAACCTAGTTTAGGGAGTCAGTGAAAACTGTACTGTGAAAGAAACATTTAATTTGAAGCTTGAAGAATGAGTATGAGATAGCCAAACAAAGGAGAATAAAAAAATACTGGGGCAAAAGCAATAGCATGTTTGAAGGACTGGAAGCAAGATGATATGGCTCATTGGAGGAACCATGAGGTCCAATGAAACTGGAACACAGAACTGTTCTATTACAGGCACTGACGGGGAGGAGTTGCTATCAGAGAGCCAAGGATGAAGTATAAGTAGACAAGGACCAAATCACCATGTGCATGTCAACCCCCATAAAGATACTGGACTTTATGCTAAGGACATAAGGAGGCATGTAAAGGGTTTAGGAGAAGAGCAGTTATGTGCTTGGAGGAAGGGCAAGAGTGGACAGAGGGAGCTACAGTCTGCCTTAGATATTGTACAAAGTCACAGAGAAAGAGAAGACTTTTTTTCTCAAGGGACATGGACTCTAAAGAAGGATATAACAATAGGTAACACTTACTGAGAACCTCATGCCATATATTCACTTGTGGATATTTACTGATCACCTACTTTGGTGCCCCGCATTGTTCTAGGCACTGAGGAGGCAGCAGTGAACAAAAATGCACCAAAAAATGCCTATAGTCATGGAACTTATATTTGAGATGTGAGTGCCAGACGCTAAGTACTTTGCAGATGTTAACTAGTTGAGCCTCACCCCAGCCCTATGATGGGGGCTATCCAATTATTTAACCTCACAAAGATACAGGTGCAGGGTGGTCAAAGACTGCCCAAGATTTCCCTGCAGGTCTGTCTGGTTCCAGAGCTGTGGGATAAATGCAAGAGACAGAGAAGAACTCAGGGAGGAAAGCCTAAAGCATGGCATCTAAAGGGACTGTGGCAGTGGGAGCAACTCAGGGTCCCACAAACACTGAATCCACAAGCTTTAATTTCAGTCTTGCCAAAGGTGATTTTAAAGTTTTCCATGATTGAGGGGCGCCTGGGTGGCTCAGTCGTTAAGCGTCTGCCTTCTGCTCAGGTCATGATCTCAGGGTCCTGGGATCGAGCCCCGCATCGGGCTCCCTGCTCAGCCGGGAGCCTGCTTCTCCCTCTCCCACTTGGTAAAGCCTCCGACTTTTGGTTTTGGCTCAGGTCATGATCTCAGGATGGAGATCTCAGGGTCATGGGATCAAGCCCCACGTCTGGCTCTGTGCTCAGTGCAGAGTCTGCTTGTCCCTCTCCCTCTGCCCCTCCCCCCCTGCTTTTTCTCTCTCTCTCTTTCTTAAATAAATAAATAAGTAAATAAAATCTTTAAAAAAAAAGCTTTTCATGATCTTTTGTTTTGCTTTGTTTTGCAACAAAACCATCATTGCCTTGTAGTATTTCTTTCCATCAGTAAATTCCATCCTCTGCTTGGCACAAAAATTAGCTGTGCCCCTGGGAGAGACAGCATACTTGATGGGCTGTCTCCACAGGGCATGGCACTGTGATGGATCAGCTGGGGGTCTGGCTGACAGGAAGTCAGTGCCCACAGCTGCCCACTGATTTTCCTTCCATCCTGTTCTCCCTTCTCTTCACTGAGTTTTTAACGAAGGAAACTTTGCTTTGCTTTAAAATCAGGAACCAGATCCTCTGTTTGATCTCCCTCCATCGCTATGCTCCTGAGCTCCTTAGTGATCAATACTTCTCAGGAACTAGGATCAAGAAACCATCTTAACATTGGTTTCTGGAAGAATGTGTTTTGGGACACTTCCCTCAAATTCCCAGTAAAGACAGTGGGAATGAATGTGAGAATCAGATGACTCTTTAGTCCATTAACAGGCATAGCCTGGCCTGGAAGATGTCTCCCTCCATTCTTTGGGTCCCTTCTTCCCCCTATCTTTTGCCCAGCTGAATTGGTGTCGATTCCCTGACTTTGTTCAGGCCCTTTAACCATGTCATGGGTTACCCATGAGATGTTTTCAGTATCAGGTGAGTAAAAACCACTGCCTGGTTTGTATCTGAGGAAATGGGGAGGAGGAATGAAAGGACAGGCAATTCACTCATCATAGTCAAATCAGGCAAGAGTTAATTCTAATTTATACCTGAACCACCTTATAAACTCCCCAAAGATGCCACTCCCACCGCAGGACTGTTGCACATGGCTCCCTGTGTCAGGAACAAAACTGTCACCAAATCTCATCCAAGTTCCCATCCCCTTACCAGTTCTCTCCCATTCATCTGTCAGCTCTCAGCCCCAGACTTCCCTGAGCCCAGGTGGGTGGTGCTCTTCTGACCTTCTCTCTCACAGAGTCAGATTCTTTTCCTCCATAACACTTTACCCTCCTTGTGTTTATGCACTTGTTGTGAGATTCTGTCATTAATTCAGTGTTCTTCCTTCACCAGACCATGACAGCAGGAGGCTTTTGCCCTTGGCACAATGCTTGATGATAGGAGAAGCCCAAAAATATTTGTTGAATAAATGAATGAAGCCAGATTATCAAAATGGGAGTTTACTTTCCAAAAAAAAAAAAAAAAGTCTTTAACTGGTCATAGGAAATGGACAGAACTCTGTGTGTCAGGGACAAATAGAAGTCACCCATGAGAGTCTGAAGACAAAGAAGTAAGGTTAGCCTTGAATATGATCGAACTTTCTCATATTCACATGGTGTCCCTTATGGTATCCCCTCAGTTAATGGGGATCAGCAGAGGAACCTCTCTAAGCCAGCAGAGGTAAAACTTATTCTGCCAACCTCTGGGAAAAAACAATTTGATCAATTAATTCATGCATCAGTAGGTATTTAGCACTGATTAGGTTTTCAGTAGCAATCCTGTAAGGATTATCCTGTAAGGGATTATAAGGGAAGTGTTAATATAAACATGGCCCCACTCTCAAGGAGCTCATGTTACAGTGTATGGGCTTTAAATTCAAGTTTGGTTAATTTGTAACTGGTTGGTTGCAGAGTGTCAATTCATTGGGAATACAAACCTGAAACTTTTATTGAACCTTCCTATCCAATTGAGTAGTGGGTCCCTGGAGAGCATCACAGCTTAATCTTTTAGCTTCCTAAATTCTATGGCTATTAGAACAGCCTCAGTTTAGCATTTAAGGTTTAATGCCATTTTATGTATAAATCTTTTACATCAAATTCAAGAATCATCTCCTCCTCATAAACTTCAGCGCTAGCTAGATCTGTCTTTGCTTTGCCAAACATCTACCTTAACAAGATGAAGCTGCTGCCCACTCACGGGTTAGTTGCTCTAGCTCATTGTTGACAGGATACAACGTCATGGTTCATGAGAGCAATAGTGGGCCCCACTGACAGGGTTTGCTCTTGTGCAGATCTTCTATGTACTAGCCATCCCCTTCCAGACTTGTCCTCCTTATCAGTCTGACCTCCACCTTTATGTCATTACCCATTGATGTACGTACACCTTTCCCTCAGCTCCAGCACCCAAAACCCATCAGCAGGTTTAGGTTCCCCAATATCACCTTTCTGCCGGAGTCAACATCTCCATACTTTCTGGGAACTGGGCACTTGAAGGGAGCATGTTGGCATCCTTTTTGGGCAGACCATCCCACATATCATTTTTTCCAATTCTGTCTCTCCTATTCACATGGTACAGAGGATGTTAAGAGTCAACTGGCTAAGAAGAAATCAGCTGAGGAATGAAATATCAATAACTTCCTTTCATGCAGAAACTACCAATCTTTTCAATTCTTGGACAGTCTTCATTTACCTTGACTTCAGGAAGGGAAGCACCTCCCATGGGCTGGAAGTGCAAAGTCTCTCTCCATGAATTGTGCATCCTAAGGTGACTCTTCTCCACTTTCAGTCCTCTGACCCTATTATACTAGCAAAGGGGGAAAGAGAGGTTGGTAGGAAAGCTGGGATCTGAACTGGTACCTAGAAAATGATCTGACAGATCCTTGAGTTTAGAATGTCAGGCACTTAGAACCTTTTTCTTCACCTTTGGGTTTTAGCACCAATTCAGGACTACAGAAAATCTCATTCAATGTCTGGTCACATATACCATAAAGGAAGAGCAGATAAAGCATGTGGCCTTGAGTGAACCAGGTAATCAGTGGATCTGTCCGTTTCCATGTTTCTATGTCCCTATGTTCAACTTTTCTCCATTCCCACTTAAGCCAAAAAATAAAGATCCCCTTTCCAAGGCTAATCCCTCCTGCCAACCTGACTTCTTCTCCTTCAGTTAGAAGATAAATCTTCTTTCTTAGGATCCTTGACTTCACCCTATGGCTATGTTTACATATTCCCTATGTCAGTAAACTTTCATGCAAGCCATTCTGCTAAATTAGTCAAGTGACCTTCCCATATCTCTCTTCACTTTTACCCCAAATTCTCACATTTATCACTAACTTCCTTCATTTCCAATTCCACTCAACACTCAATCCTTTTCAGTTTCACTTCAAATTCTGCTACTATTCAGAAACCCTTCCCTTGAAGATCCAGTGACCTAACTACCAAATTCATTTTTTTTCCTTCAGTCTGTAGGAAAAAACTGAGAAAAATGGATATAAATATAAAGGCTAAATGGGTCAAAGATGGGGCTGAGGTTTAGGATATTTCAAAAAATCCTAGCTAAGTGGAGATGAGAATGGGAACAAAAGCAGGTCAGGAAGAAACAAGGACAGGTCCTGGGGAGGTGTCTGCATGACCAGCTGGTGACAGACCCATACTTATGGCCAAACAAATATGAGTGTGCAGGTGGGTCAAATTAGACGCAGAATGAGGAGAAAAGCATCCTTTCAAGCCCTCTAATTCTGTGGTTCCTGTAACTCCTCTGTTTCTGAAGAATATTATAGAAGTCAAAAGAGGATGAGGTCTCCCTACCCTGGTGACTAGTCATCATTCCACATATTTACAAATCTAAAAACTATATATCCTTGAATTTTCTCTTTTTAAGGAAAGTAGACACAAGAACTCCTCAGCCAGTGTTTCCCAAAATGTGTCCCATGACATGTTCCTATTTAGCAAGCCTCATAAGGGCTGCTGTAATCCCCAGTGCCTAGAAAATACCTGGTTCAGGTACTCAAAACTATCTGTCACATGAGTAAAAGAATGAATGTTACATGCATACACATACACCCACCACTGTTTGTTTGGGTTTTGGGTTTTTTTTTTTTTGTAAAGTTTGAAAAAAATTTTTTGAAAAAAGTTTGAAATAAAATTTCTTTGCTGCAAGGCAGCTTAGAGCCTTATGTAATTATGACACAATACAAGGCACTTCTCAAATATTTTCAAACATAAGACCATTTCTCCCCACAGAGCTTCCAAATGTATATGTTTTGAGAAAACATCCCTAGATATTGCTGGTAACACAGTGCCAGGGCCAACACCTCTTCAACTCTAATTCACCTCCCCTTCTCCCTTTATAAGCATATAAGAGGACTGCCAGCCTCTAGAGATGCCCCATTCTTCAGAAATACATGAAACACAACTACACAAAAGCTAAAGCAGGTGAATTCAAACAGTTGATTAAGGCACTATAAGAACAAGAGGGTTTAAATTAACTGCCTAGTTGAATGAACTAGATCTCCTTGTTTCGCTCCAAATGTCCATGTAAAAATGTAGCCTTGGACAAGAGTACACCTACCATTTAGAAAGAAGTACAGCATTTACATTATTAGCATTTGAAGTTGGTGTTTTGGAGTTATTGAAAACTTCACAAGGCTGTTATGAGAACTAAATTAGATTATATATGTTCTAGCATGTAGTAGTCTTCAAAAACCAGATGTTACAACTAGGTAGATACAAAGAGGGGACGATGGTAATAGAGTAGGAGGACTATAGGCTCACCTCCTCCTCTGAATACAGCTAGATAACTATCAAATCATCCTATATACCCCAGAGATTGAACTGAAGACTAGCAGAACAAACTCCACAACTAAAGGTAAAGAAGAGGCCACATAAAAGAAGGTAGGAAGTGCAGACATGCAATTTGGGAGAGAAACAGACAATGATTGCTGCAGTGGGGAGGGAGCCACAGTCACAGAGAAGGGCGAGAGATAGACTAGCACAGGGGGGCTCATGGGGAAATGAAACCCCATAGCAACTGGCTTGGAAAACGAGAGACACCAAATTTCATGACTTCTGGCAATCAACAGGGCTTAAAGCCTGGAGCTTTAAAGGTCAGCATGCTTGGCTCTAGGAGGCATTGTGCTGCTCTTGAAGAGAAGGAAGGCAAACATCCTGCAGACACACAGCATGGAAACAGAAATCTAAAGAGCCCCTGGAGCACACAGAGGGGAGTTTATGTGCTCAACCTGAAGCATGTCCCAGAGAGGCAGCATTCATGGAGAGACCCCTCTGGGTCCACAAAGGAACTGGCAGATGTCATTTCCCTCTCCCAACCTTCAGCATAAGCATAGGGCCACCTGTAGGAACCAGTGCCACTCACTACCTAACTTGCTTACACCTTCCCCTGCCCCCTGCACTCCAATGGAGCTGCCATTCACAGTTACACTTACCTCAGTCCCAGCGCAGCAAGTACCATGCCACTGAAGACTTGCCCAAACATCTGCCCACACCATGTCTCCCAACCTGCGAGTGTTGCAGGGTCTCGGTTCCAGCAGTGGTGGAGATAAGTCATATATCACAAGCAGACCAGAGCACACCTAGTTAAAACTCATCACATTCAGGCCAGGGACCAAACACTGCCCACAACAAGCAAAGAGAGCCTCTGCAGATGAAGGATAAAGTAGCCAGGACACAAGAGCAGAGCACAAACAGTACATACTGGGGACACTACCAGAAGTGCAAGACCCTTCAGGGCACTGCACAACCTCTTCTTCATAAAGCTACTACCCTCAAGAACAGGAGACATAGCTGACTTTCAAACATACACAAGGAGGCACAAAGATTTAGACAAAATGAAAAGACAGAGAAATTTATCACAAATGAAATAACAGTAAAAGACCATGGTCAGAGATCTAAGTATAACAGATATAAGTAACATGCCTGATAGAGAACTTAAAGTAATGATCATAAGGATCTTGCCTTGAGAAAAGAGTGAGAAAAGACATGAATGAGTTCCCTTAACACAGACATAAGAATAACATAGCAGAAATAAAGGGCTCAATAAATAAACACACTTGAAGGATTGAACAGAAAGCTAAAAGAAGCAGAGGAGTGAATTAGTGACCTAGAAGACAAAGTAATGGAAAGTAAAGAAGCTGAACAAAACAGAGAAAAAAGAATTATGCGAAACAAGAATAGACTTAGGGAACTCCGTAACTCCATCAAAGGTAATAACATTTGCATTTAGGAATCCCAGAAGAAGAAGAGAGAGAAAAGGGGACAAAAAATTTATTTGAAAAGATAATAGCTGAAAACTTCCTTAATCTGGGGAAGGAAACAGATATCAAGATCCAGGAGACACAGAGACCCACCAACAAAATCAACAAATGTAGATCCACACCAAGACATATTGTAAGTAAAATGGCAAAATATAGTGATAGAGAAAAATTTTTAAAGCAGCAAGACAGAATCATGGGTCACTACATCAAAAACTAATGATGTATTGAATGGTGACTAACAGAACATAATAAAATTAAATTAAATTTTAAAAAAAGGCAGCAAGACAAAAAAAAAAAAAAAGACAGTTACATACAGGAGGAAACCCATAAGGACAGCAGGGGATTTTTCAGCAGAAATTTTCCAAGCCAGGAGGGTGTGGCATGATATATTCAAAATGCTGAAGGGGAAAAATCTGCAGTCAAGAATACTCTATCCATCAAGACTATCATTTCAGAATAGGAGAGATGGAGAGTTTCCCACACAAACAAAAACTAAAGGAGTCCATGACCACTAAACCAGCCCTGCAAGACATATTAAAGAGGATTCTGTAGGTGGAAAGGAAAGACCAACAGTGGCAGTATAAAGGTTAGAAAAACAAAAGCAGTAAATATTTTTGTAAAATATCAGTCAAGGAACTCACAACATAAAAAGATGTAAAATATGACACTATAATGTGGGTCATATTTGTGTGGGGGGGGGTGGGAGAAGAGTAAGAATAGGTTCAAACGTAAATGACCATCAACTTAATATAGACTCTTATATGCAGAAGAGTTATATACAAACTTAATGGTGACCATGAATCAAAAAACCACTAATAAATATGCAAAGAAAAGGGGGACATAAATCCAAATAAAGAAAACCAGCAAAGCACAAAAGAGAGAAAGACAAAAAAGAATCAGAGAAAATCTTCAGAAACAACCACAAAGCAGGTAATAAAATGATAATAAATACACATCTATCAATAATTACTTTGAATGTAATGGGCTAAATGCTCCAATCAAAAGACATAGGGTGAAAGGGTGTATAAGAAAAACAGACCCATCTACACACCGCCTACAAGAGATCATTTTAGATCTTAAGACACCAGCAGATTGAAAGTGAGGGGATGGACATCAAAAGAAAGCTGGAGTAGCAATACTTATATCAAACAAACCGGACTTGAAAACAAAAACCATAGCAAGAGACAAAGAAGGACACTATATAATAATAAAAGGGACAATCCAACAAGAAGATATAACAATTGTAAATATGTATGCACCCAATATGGGAGTGCCCAAATACATAAAACAATTAATAACAAACATAAAGGAACTAATTGATAATAATACAATAATAGTATGGGACTTTAATGCCCCACACACATGAAAAGACAGATCACCTAACAGAAAATCAACATGGAAACAATGGCTTTGGATAACACACTGGACCAGATGGAATTAACAGATGTATTCAGAACATTCTGTCCTAAAACCGCAGAACATACATTCTTCTCAAGTGCACATGAGACATTCTCCAGAAGAAATCACATGTTACCCCACAAAACAAGCCTCAATAGATTCAAGATCAAAGGCACACTGTGCTTCTTTTATCATCACAATGCTATGAAACTGAAGTCAGACAAAAGAAAAAATCTGGAATGATCACAAATACTAACATGCTACTAAACAATGAATGGGTCAACCAGGAAATAAAAGAAGAAATAAAAAGTACATGGAAACAAATGAAAATGAAAACACGGTGGTCCAAAAGTTTTGGATTGCAGCAAAAGCAATTCTAAGATGGAAATCTATAACAATACAGGTCTATCTCAAGATGGATGAAAAATTTCAAACAATTAACCTTACACTTAATGAGCTAGCAAAAGGACAATAAACAAAACTTAAACCAGCAGAAGGAAGGAAATAATAAAGATTACAGCAAAAATAAATGATACAAAAACTAGATTAATTAAAATAAAATTTAAAAAATTAAATAAATAAAACAGATCAATGAAACCAGGAGCTGGTTCTTTGAAAAAAATCAATAAAATTGATAAACCTCTAGCCATACTTATCAAGAAAAAAGAAGAAAGGACTCAAATAAATAAAATCACTAATTAAAGAGGAGAAATAACAACGAATGCCACAAAAGCACAAACAATTATAAGAAAATATTGTGAAAACTATATGCTAACAAATTAAACAATCTAGAAGAAATGGATAAATTCCCAGAGCCATATATATAAATACTAAAATCAAAAGTGGAAGAAATAGAAAATCTGAGCAGACCAATAACCAGCAAAGAAATTGAATCAGTAACCAAAAATCTCCCAACAAACAAAAGTCCAGGATCACATGGCTTCACAGGCAAATTCTATCAAATATCTAAAGAAAAATGAATACCTATTCTTCTCAAACGATTCCAAAACATAAAAAAGGAAGGAGAACTTCCAGATTCATCCTATAAGGCCAGGATTACCCTGATACCAAAACCAGATAAAGACACCACTAAAAAAGAGATCTTCAGGCCAATATCCCTGATGAACATAGATGCAAAAATCTTCAACAAAATACTAGCAAACTGAATCTAACAATACATTAAAAAATCATTCACTACAACCCAGTGTGATTTATTCTCAGTTGCAAGGGTGGTTCAATATTTGCAAATCAAACAACATGATACATCACATCAATAAGAGAAGGGATAAGAACCATATGATCATTTCAGTAGACACAGAAAAAGCATTCATTCGTGATAAGAACACTCAACAAAGTATGTTTAGAGGGAACATACTTCAATGTAATAGTGGCCATTTATAAAATACCCACAGCTAACAACATCCTCCATGGGGAAAAACTAAGATCCTTTCCCCTAAGATCAGGAACAAGACAAGGATGTCTGCTCTCACCACTTTTATTCAACATAGTACTCAAAGTCCTAGCCACAGCAATCAAACAAAAAGAAACAAAAGACATCCAAATCAGTAAGGAAGAAGTACCATTTTCAGATGACACAATACTATATATAGGAAACCCAAACAGACTCCACCAAAAAATTGCTAGAACTGATACACAAACTCAGTAAAGTCACAGGATACAAAATCAGTCTACAGAAATCTGTTGCATTTCTATACACCAATAAAGAAGCAGCAGAAAGAGAAATTAAGAAAACAATCCTACTTACAATTGCACCAAAAATAATAGGATACCTAGGAATAAACCTAACCAAAGAGGTAGAAGACCTGTACTCTGAAACCTATAAAACACTGATGAAAGAGATGGAAGAAGACACAAAGAAACAGAAAGACATTCCATGCTCATGGATTGGAAGAACAAAAAGTGTTAAAACGTCTATACTACCCAAGGCAATCTACAGATTTAATGCAATCCCTATCAAAATACCAAGAGCATTTTTTTCACAGAACTAGAACAAACAATCCTAAAATTTGTATGGAATGACAAAAGACCTTGCATAGCCACAACAATCTTGAAAAAGAAAAGCAAAGCTGGAGGCATCACAATTCTGGACTTCAAGTTATATTACAAAGCTGTGGTAATCAAAAAAGGATGGTACTGGGACAAAAATAGACACACAGATCAAGGGACACAAAATGGAAAATTCAGAAATAAACCCACAACTCTATGGTCAATTAGTCTTTGACAAAGTAGGGAAGAAGATCCAGTGGGAAAAAGTCTCTTCAACAAATCATGTTGGGAAAACTGGACAGCAACATGCAAAGGAATGAAACTGGACCACTTTCTTATACCATACACAAAAGTAAATTCAAAATAGATTAAAGACCTAGATGTGAGGCTTTAAAGCAAAAAATTTTAGAAAAGAGCACAGACAATAATTTCTCTGACATCAGCCATAATAACTTTTTTCTAGATAGGTCCCCTGAGGTAAGGGAAACAAAAGCAAAAATAACTACTGGGACTACATCAAAATAAAAAGCTTTGGCTTATTTTGTTCCCAAGTGAGGGGCAAAATCAATAAGACTAAAAGGCAACCTGCAGAATAAGAAAAGATATTTGCAAATGACATATATCTAATAAAGGGTTAGTATCCAGAATATGTAAAGAATTCATCAAACTCAATACCCAAAATACAAATAATGCAATTAAAAAAATGGGCAGAAGATATGAACAGACATTTCTCCAAAGACACCCAGGTGGCCAACAGACACATGAGAATATGTTAATCATCACTTACTATCAGGGAAATGCGAATCAAAACTACAATGAGATATCACCCCACACCTGTCAAAATGACTAAAATCAACAACACAAAAAACAACAGGTATTGGCAAGGATGGGGAGAAAGAGGAATCCTCTTACACTGTTGATGGAATTCAAACTTTGCAGCCACTGTGGAAAACAGTATGGAGGTTCCTCAAAAAGTTGGAAATAGCACTACCTATGAACCAGCAATCCTACTACTGGATATTTACTGAAAGAAGACAGAAACACTAATTCAATGGGATACATGCACCCCAGTGTTTATAGAAGCATTATTTACTAATAGCCAAGATATGGAAACAGCCCAAGTGTCCACTGATTGATGAATGGATAAAGAAGATGTGGTATATATCTACCATGGAATATTATCCAGCCATAAAAAAGAATGAAATCTTGCCATTTGTAAAGACACAGTTGGAGCTAGAGAGTATCCTGCTAAGCAAAATAAGTCAGTCAGAGAAGGACAAATATCATATGACATTACGTTTCAAGATGTGGGATTTAAGAAACAAAACAAATGAACAAAGGAAAAAAAGATAAAGAGAGAGACAAACCAAGAAACAGACTCTAATTATAGAGAACAAACTGATGCTTACCAGAGGGGAAAGGGGTGGGTGAAAGAGGTGATGGAGATTAAAGAGTGCACTTATTGTGATGAGCACTGGGTGATTTTTGGAAGTGTTGAATCACTATATCGTACACCTGACATTAATATAATACTGTATGTTAACTAGCTCGAATTAAAATAAAAACTTTAAAAAACAGGTAGATCCAAAGGGCATATTGTAGAGATCATAAAGAATGTGAAAGAAAAGAATTCTAAAAATACAGTGAATTATGAAAAATTCTATATCACTGTTTGACAAGACTGGATTCCATTGATATGAGAAATCATGCTTCAATGAAAGTCAAAGGAATTTCGCTAAACCATTATTCAGCCAACGGCCAATGTGATAGAACACTTAATTTGTCTTTGTCAAAAGTTAGAGATGGAGCACTTAATTTATTTTAAATGTTGGTTAGAAAGGCCAATATGAAGATAGTTATTAATTACAACTTTTGTTTGAAAATGTTTTCATCATAAATATTTTTGCCTTTATTGTTTTTTCAGTCACATTACTTTAGTCAGAAGATCTAGGCATTTGAGGCAAATGTGGTATGTCCTTCAAGGCTTACGAAAGTTGGCTCATTTACCAAAAAATATTTAATTCATTAAGCAAATACTTACTTTGAGCGCTTACTATAGACAAGACAATGTGCTAGTTATTCTGAGGATACAGGATGGGTCTGATATGGGATTATTAACTCCTTCAGGGTCTTATAAACAAGAAAAACAGAAAAAGCCTGCACAAATAGACTATTACAAAATATAAATTTATATATGTCATAACTAATGTGCTGATAAAAATTTATTAGAACTCTGAATAGGACACATTTCATTGTATTTTAAGTTTTAATTTATATTTCAGATTTCCCTTGAGGGAAGGGTATGTTTTACCTATTTACAGATCTACAAGAACAGACATGTAATAGACATTCAACAAATATTTACTGAAGGAATGAAATGAAGGAATGAATGAAACTAAGGATTCTGGCATGTCTTCTTTTCAAGTAATGCTATTACAGAATCATCCTTTATTTGTATATTTCATATAAAATAAATGAATATTTCCTTGAGGCAAAAGGCCATACCATGGCTCATTTTATATTCTTCACAGAACCTGGTTGGTACAGTTAATGCACAATAAAATTTTCTGAATAAAATGAATGAATTAATCACAAAGCATACTTTAACAATGTACAACAGATAAACAACTCTAATGCATTTGTCAAAACTCATAGAATTCTATGCAAAAAAGGATATATTTCAGTGTATGTTAATTTACGTCAATAAACTTTAAAAAAAAAACCTCTAAAAGGTTTAAATAATAAGAAAATTCGTTATGCCACAAAGCAAGAACTCTAGAGGTGAAGTGATTGCAAGTTCAGTTGGTTCAATGGCTCAACAACAGCATTAAGGATCCAAGTTCTTTCTCTCTGTTCTGCCATTTTGGGTGGTTCATTTTGTCTTCAGGGTAGTTCCTCTCATGGTTAGAAAATTCTACAACAGGGGAGCCTGGGTGGCTCAGATGGTTGGGCGACTGCCTTCGGCTCAGGTCATGATCCTGGAGTCCCGGGATCGAGGCCCGCATCGGGCTCCCTGCTCGGCAGGGAGTCTGCTTCTCCCTCTGACCCTCCCCCCTTCATGCTCTCTATCACTCATTCTCTCTCTCTCAAATAAATAAATAAAATCTTAAAAAAAAAGAAAAGAAAATTCTACAACAGTTCCTCATGTGACATCATCCAAACATTAAAACATCCAGAGGAAGAGAAAACCGTCTCCTCTGTGTATCTTTTTAAAAAACAAGTTAACTTTTCTCAGTAGCCTCCCACAGACTTTTCCTCATGTTTTGGTGGCCAGGTTTGTCTCTTGTCTGTGTCCAAACCAAAGACTCCTAGAGGATGGAACTGCTTTGATTGGCTTAGAACATCAATTTGAACCCCATCACCCTCCATCCCACAGAGGCCCTGGGACCAGGCTTCCCTAGACACATGGCTCTCCCAAAAGTTTGTATATAACAAAATCACGTCTGTTGGGAAGTAAGGGTGGAAAGAAAGAAAGGATGCTAAATCAGCAACCAACAGTACAGTACAATGCTACGTGGAATCCTTTCTAGGTACTGAAAAAGTAAACTTCCATTTAGGATAAGACTAGAATTTCAGATACCAAGACAAAGTCTCAAGAGAACATGAACCCAAGTAAAGTGAGTTTTTTACTTGCTCCCCCTTCACTTCCATCACAGATGACCCTCATTCCCCCTCCAGATGTTCTGCCCTTAGCTAATTGCCAGTTACCAGAGACCCCCCCCCAAAACCCTTCAGACCCCTACTCCTAGAGCCAGGCCTCACCTACACCTTAAAGCCACTATTTCTCCTTCTATCAAAAGCTACCTAGATTCCCACCTATTTTTTAGGGTTTTAGTCTCAGCAATCTTATCACTTGTTGTTCCCCCCCACCCACTTCCTTTTAAACTGTTTTCAGGAATCCCAGACCCAATACCTCACCAAAGAAGTGCAGTTTCACAAGTTCCTGTGAAGTAAAAACGGCCTCAATTAAAAAATAAATCTCATCTCTGAGTATAGTGTGTGACTCCGAGGCAGGCTGAAGAGGAAAAATCAGGGAAGGAAAGATTTCCCAGAGGCCAGCTGGTATGTATACACCATGTCCTTCATCACTGTCTTTCTCCTTCCTGTGCTCTGTAGGCTCTGTTCTTCTTGTATCAAGAGTGGGTGATATATCATATCAAATACATGACATTTATGACAGCTGGAAAGCTGTGGAGAGAAGGATAAAGAAAGATGAGTAATGGGGAACAAAGTCTCAGGACCTTCAAGGCAGCTGCTGAAGCTGTTGAATGGCTCAGCTCCCCCTACAGGACGCCATGTGACATAGCAGCACACACTTGGAAGGTACCATTTTGTTCATCTCCTGGCCTTCCTGCACTCTCATGTAAGAGAACCCAGGTCACCAGCACCATCTCCAGCCTTCCTACACCAGAAACTTTTTCCTGGCCTTCCTTAACCTTTGCTAATAGTTCTCAAATATCTGTCAGTAAAACGTTTTCCAAAATTAAAAAATGAACTCCAAACATTCCCAAGTGGGAAGTTGAACTGAAAAACATCCAGTGTCTCCTTCCAACTCTAAGATACCATTGTCCTTCCTGTCAGATTACAAGCTGTTCATGTAGTAGGCTCTGGCCTGAGCTTACGTATGACCTGTAAAAACTCTAACATCTCTGTCGTTAGACAGAAAAACAACTGCTGCATCTAGGACATAGGGGAGAAGGCTTGTGTGTGTCAAATCTCCAGAAAGCCCAGGACTAGTGGTTCCCAATTGTTTATTCTAAGGAAAAGTTCAACAAGGCTGTGTGCGCACACACACACACACAGCCTCCTACACAGGGGTGTATCACAAAGAAAGCAAGGACAAACATGAGAGGGAAAGAGAGAAGAGAATGCTCTCTGTTTTGTGTTTTATTGTGTTGCACTAGAGAAAATACAAGCAGCCAGAGCTGAATTTCTTATTCTAGAAACCTCTTTCATCACAGTCAGATGACTGTTAATAATTGGGCAACTGACAGAGTGACACTAGTGCCATCTAGCTCTCACTACCACAGCCTGGCATCCTACTCCCAGCCTGCTGAGAGGTTTAGAATTAGTCACAGCCCAATGAAACGCAGCTGATTGCCATTACATGACGATGAAAGCAAGCAAAACCCCCCAAATGGATTTATGTCTAAATTATTTGTCTACATTTCATACCGAGTTTTCACTGAAGATATCAAGACAGATCCTCCTTATTGAACATCGGTTAAACGTTGCCATTGGTTAGTTTTGTTAGCCAAACTTCCACCGACTTTACATTGATTACCTCCTATCTTCCTTGAAAAGCTGTCAGCAGACAGTGTTACAGATTATAGATCTAAAATCAACAGATCACTGGTTTTGCAAATTCCCAGGGCATTTATGAAAATCTCTAAAGGACAATGGTAAAATTTTATTTTAATTCACCCACATTAAATAACAGAGTTTTTCCACACTGTATTTGTGAGGAAGAAATATGGGGGTACCATATAAAATAACAAAATAATAAATGGGTGTCATTCTTGCAGAAAATCAAAGATCCTTGTTATAGGCATTATCTAGAAAATGTCTAAGAAACAAATTTTTTGATGCTTCCAGATAATAAATTCTTTTTTTAAAAAGACTTATTTATTCATTTATTTTAGAGAGAGAGAGAGAGCACACAAGCAGGGGAGGAGCAGAGGGAGAGAGAAAGAGAGGAAGCAGATTCCCTGCTGAGCACGAAGCCTGACGTAGGTCTCAATCCCAGGACCCTGAAATCATGACCTGAGCCAAAACCAAGAGTCAGATGCTTAACCAACTGAGCCACCCAGGCATCCCCAGATAATAAATTCTTTACTAGAGTAACTAATTGTGGGGAATTTTGCCTACATCCCATCACTAATGCTGACTAGTTGGGAGGGGGGAGGCAGGAGAGGAACACTAAAGGTCAAAGGGGCAAGGCCAAAGCAGCATTGGATTTCTTCCCTGAAATAAGTAGTATCATAGTGAAAGGAGAACGACCTTTGTTTGGCTTTACAGACTTGGAATCAAATATTCACACAGGCACTTTCTAGATGTTTGGGGAAATTAACCTCCCTGAGCCTTCCAGTGTTACTGTAAAACATGGTGGAGATAATGTCTGTAAAATATCTAAAACTGCATTTCAGATAGTCTTTAATATTCTAATGTCAATACTATTAAAACATCAAAGAGGAACACAACTATGTACTGGCATCTTTATAGGTGTCATAGGCAGTCATTAGGATATTTGTATCTCTCATAATCTGGTTATGATTTAAGTCAGTGATTTATGAGGGGCAAAACATTTCCTATCCCATTATCTTTCCTGTACATCATCTGACTTCCAAAAATAGAGACAGTGCATCTTTTAACAGAAATAGATGTCTGAAATGGCTGTTAAACCATCTGAGCGTCAAAGTCTTAAGTACGAGGTAAATTAACCTGAAATAGAGTTGTAGCAGAAAAGAGTCAAGTGCCAATACTCGGCAACGGTGATGGAGCTGAGGAGCAGGATTCTTTCTGGCTCCCACAGGAGTCAGTTTGGTAGGGAAACAAGCAACAGATCGCCTGCCCCAAGAAGCCCAAGATTGCCACACAGCCTTTCCATTTACCAGCTGTGTGGTTAGAAATAAATCTATTCTCTCAGAAGCTTAACTACCTTATTTGTAAAATAGGGATTATGTTTTTATTACCTCTCAAGGATTGTTGTAAAAATAAAAAAGATAATATATCTGAAAGTCTTTCACCGATCTTGATTTCCATCTCAGGGATCAATCCACCCCATGTAGCAGAGTGTTGCTCTGTTTGCAACATATTGCTGCTCAAGCCAGAATCCAGCAGCTTCTCTGCCTCTTATCTCTCTCTCTCCCAACACCCTCTGTCTCCAACCCATCTGCAAGGTCCATTTACCTCTACTCCCTAGACATTATCTGCATCAGTGCACTCCTTTCCATCTCTACTGGTACCACCCCCAGGAAAGCACCAATATCTCTTATCCCATCTACCACCACAGCCTCCTAACCAAACTGCCCCTTTGTACTTTGACCTCACTAAAAAAATATTGTCCAAACAGCATTCAGAATGACCTTTTTAAAACGTAAATCAAGGGACAACCAAATGCTACATACCTCCTTCTGGATATATTCAACAACTTTATAAAATATTCTTGACAAATAAGTTAAACTTAAACACCCCTGCCCACTTCAGTAGTGTCCAGCTCCTCATCACTCTCCCCTACTGGGCTCCAGCCTCCTCGGCCAGACCTAAGGCCACTAAGATTTTCCTCTCTTTTTTCTTCTGAAAGTTTTACAGTTTTTTAACTCTTACATTTAGCCTATGATTTTCCATATCAAATTTATTTTTATATCTGGTATGAGGTAAGATTTGAATCTTTTTTTGTTGCATATGGATATCAATTGTTTTCACACCACTTATTGTAAGATTATCCTTTTCCCATTGAATTCCTTTGCCACCTCTATAGAAAATAAATTGACCATATATATGTGGGTCTATTCCTGAACTCTACTGCATTCTCATTGTGCTATGTCCTTATTTGTATATATGTTGACACGGGCTGTCTTGATTATTGCACTTAGAAGTAAGTCTTGAAATCTGGTAATGTTAAGTCTTTAAGCTTAATAAAGCTTAAAAGAAATACTTTTTCAAAAATGGTTTTGGCTTTGATAGGTCCTTTCTATTTCCATTTAAATCAACTTGTCAGTTTCTACCAAAAAATCTGTCACCTAAGTCACTTTCTATCCATTGACTGATTTTAATTCTCGTAGGACACTTAACTTTTTTTTATCGTCTCTCTTCCCACTGGAATATAAGCTTTATGAGGGGAGGAAAAGTACCTATTGTTTCCTTTTTTCTCCCCTGTATCTCCAGTTCCTTGAATGAGACCTTACACATAATAGGTTTACTGAATAAATGAACTCATTAGTCTAAGGACTTATTTTTCCCATGACAAACCTTATTGTTATGAATGTCTCCCTTGCCATTGAAGGACGCGGGGGCTGATACTCCTTCCATGGTGTCTTCTTGAACGAGAGGAGTTTTCAAGGCTATCACTATTCCCTCTGTACCTACAAAGATTGAGAACAGCCTAAATGTAATAGAAAGGGCTTCAGTCTCAAATTTAGATAAAATATCTAATTCTGCTCTGCCACTAACTAGGAGTGTGACCTTGGGAAAGTCACTTAACCTTTCCAGACCTCTTTTTTTTTAATCTGTAATATGGGGATAACAATTGCCTATATTTTATATGTACATTATGAGAATTCAATGAGATAATTATGTAAATCATTCGGTACATTGCCCATTATAAAACAAATTATTACTAAGTATTATTGTATTATTATTTAGATGATTACAACTTTTAGAAGCTTATTTGGGGTTGTTTCAGGACACATTGAAAGCTAGGGGAAAAAAATAAAGAAAAATAAAACCCAAAATAACAGAAATTCTTCCAGAGGTAGGAACTGGAAAATTAGTAGTAACTCTGGGCCTGGCTGCCTTGGGTGTAACCTTGTACCACTTCCTGGTCTGAAGTGAAACTGCTTAGCTGACCCAGGCCTTGTTACAACCAGCATTTCTCACCAACAAGCTTCCTTTCCAGAAAGTAGGATTTAGATCTTCACCAACAAATGTTTTTTATTCCCAAAGTCTTCTTCATTTTACCCAAACTGCTCTTCATGCCATTACCCCAGGACCTGGCTTCCTCAATGGCAAACCAACACATTTAAGCATATAAGCCATAGTTGTTTAAAATCATGGGAAGTTAGTGGTTTTCCTCATTAATGTCATTATTTGCTAGAAACGGGAAGATTGAACAAGGTTGGAAGAAAGGCTGGGAGAAGCTGAGTGAAGGTACAGCCTGCTTTATGTGTAGGGGAGGGGGAGAAGGAAGAGAGGGAGATAGAGGGGGGGGAGAGAGAGAAGGAGGAAGGAAGAGAGAGAGGGAGGGAGGGAAAGAGAAGGGGAGGGGGAAGAAGGGGGGAAGGGAGAGAAATGGGGGAGAGGGAGGGAGGAAGATAGGGAGACAGAGGGAGAGAGAGAGAGGCAAAGAAAGAGAGAGAAGGAGGGAGAGAGGAAGAGGAAGGGAAAGAGAAGGAAGGAGGGAGAGAGAGAAGGAGAGAAAGGGAGAGAGGAAGGGAGGGAGACATGGACAGGGAGAGAAATGGGGGAGAGGGGAGGGAGGGAGACAGGGACAGGCAGAGAAATGGGGGGGGAGGGAGAGAGAGGAGAAAGAAAGGGAGGGAGGGAGAGAGTAAGTAATAAGGGAAAGCACCTGTACTAGCAGGACTTGAAACTGGAAAGGACATCAGACCATCTCTTCCTTAAGGACTACTTCAGGGACTCAAATCTTCCTGTGTCTGCTCAGGACAGGGTTGGAATCCAGAGCAGCAGACTGGAGGGAAACAGCAGCTCTGTGCTGCAGTCAGGATGGGGTAGACAGGATGACTGGCTGAGTCTGTTCATGCTTTGGCTAAAGCATTTGGCCTCTGTCAGGTGTATACACAACACAGTGTGGGCTGGTCAACTGAAAGACATTCAAGTAACATGGGAACAAGACCTGTGTCTCCCAGGGTCCAGTGACCTAGGCTGACCTTCACCCCTTGAGGGGTGCAAGTAGGAGACAGGAGTCTCGATAAGAAAGAGGGCACAAAGCCCTATGTAGGAAACTTCAGAACTGTTCCCATGAACCAGGACTCTCACGGCTAAACATGATAAACTGCACAGGGCAGGTGAGTGGACAAACACAACCCACAGAGGAGAGCAGGCAAGTGTGTGAGAAGAGGTGGGTTCTGGTACGTGGCACACATGAGCCCTACCAACTGCCTGTGTTCAGCCTTCCAGGAAGACCACTGAGTGCCACAGAGCAGGGGCGTGTGTCACTCCCCACCCAGCATACAGAGGATGCAGGACATCACTGAGAATAGTCTCAGTTTCCTCCACAACGGATCACACATTAAAATCCATGCAGACTAGAAAAACATTTTTTCTGACAGGGACGGGAAGTTTAGCTCTAATCTGCCCTGCTTCCCTGACTCCCACTTGCCAAACACTAGTCCATTCTCAGCTTGCTTTCTGTGACAGAGCGGGGTGCTGGGCCAACCAGAAAGTGGAACCCAAGAAAGAGAAGGCACAAGAAACTGACAAAAACTTGTCACCACAGACCACCTTCAGAATGGCTGGAAAGTCCAGTGCACTTGGAGAAAAGATGCTAGATAAGAGGACACAATGCTGCAGAGACAATACTTTGCAAAATTGAAGGCAGTGAGACCTGGAAGAGCATCCCTCAGTTGCAGTGCTCTGAGTTTGCAATGCAGCGTGAACCATCAGAGCTCAAGGAAGGTAGAAAGACTTACCTGGTTCCACCCTCATTCCAACAAGGTAGAAGAGAGCAATTATCCCCAATGTACCCGAGAGAAAACAAAAGGAAGGAAGCTTAGAATCCTGGAGGCCTGCCAACAAACAAAAGTCCAGGACCACATGGCTTCACAGGCAAATTCTATCAAACATCTAAAGAAAAATGAATACCTATTCTTCTCAAATGATTCCAAAACATAAAAAAGGAAGAAAAACTTCCAAATTCATCCTATAAGGCCAGGATTACCCTGATACCAAAACCAGATAAAGACACCACTAAAAAAGAGATCTTCAGGCCAATATCCCTGATGAACATAGATGCAAAAATCTTCAACAAAATACTAGCAAACCAAATCTAATAATACATTAAAAAATCATTCACTACAACCCAGTGTGATTTATTCTCAGTTGCAAGGGTGGTTCAATATTTGCAAATCAAACATGATATATCACATCAATAAAAGAAAGGATAAGAACCATATATATGATCATTTCAATAGACACAGAAAAACCATTTCACAAAGTACAACATTCATTCATGATAAGAACACTCAACAAAGTAGGTTTAGAGGGAACATACCTCAATGTAATAGTGGCCATTTATAAAACACCCACAGCTAACATCATCCTCCATGGGGAAAAATTAAAATCCTTTCCCCTAAGATCAGGAACAAGACAAGGATGTCTGCTCTCACCACTTTTATTCAACATAGTACTCAAAGTCCTAGCCACAGCAATCAAACAAAAAGAAACAAAAGACATCCAAATCAGTAAGGAAGAAGTAACATTTTCAGATGACATAATACTATGTATAGAAAATCCAAACACACTCCACCAAAAAACTGCTAGAACTGATACACAAACTCAGTAAAGTCACAGGATACAAAATCAATCTACAGAAATCTGTTGCATTTCTATACACTAATAAAGAAGCAGCAGAAAGAGAAATTAAGAAAATACTTACAATTGCACCAAAAATAATAGGATATCTAGGAATAAACCTAACCAAAGAGATAGAAGACCTGTACTCTGAAAACTACAAAACACTGATGAAAGAAATGGAAGAAGACACAAAGAAACAGAAAGACATTCCATGCTCATGGATTGGAAGAACAAAAAGTGTTAAAATGTCTACACTACCCAAAGCAATCTACAGATTTAATGCAATCCCTATCAAAATACCAAGAGCATTTTTTTCATGGAACTAGAACAAACAATCCTAAAATTTGTATGAAATGACAAAAGACCTCGCATAGCCAAGGCAATCTTGAAAAAGAAAAGCAAAGCTGGAAGCATCACAATTCTGGACTTCAAGTTAGTGGCAAATAATCAGGTAAGGATGGTACTGGAACAAAAATAGACATGTAGATCAATGGAATAGAATAGAAAATCCAGAAATAAACCCATAACTGTATGGTCCATTAGTTTGGACAAAGGAAAGAATATCCGATAGGAAAAAGACAGTCTCTTCAACAAATCGTGTTGGGAAAGCTGGACAGCAACATGCAAAAGAATTAAACTGGACCACTTTCTTACACCATACACACAAGTAAATTCAAAATAAATTAAAGACCTAAATGTGAGACCTGAAACCATAAAAATCCTAGAAGAAAACACAGGCAGTAACTTCTTTGCATGAACCGTAGCAAATTTTTTCTTTTTTTACCTCTCCTGAGGTAAGGGAAATAAGGCAAAAATAAACTACTGGGACTACATCAAAATAAAAAGTTTCTGCATAGAGAAGGGAACAATCAACATAACTAAAAGGCAACCTGCGGAACGGGAGAAGATACTTGTAAATGACATATCTGATAAAGAATTAGTATTCAAATATATAAAGAACTTATGCAGCTCAACACCAAAAAAAACAAACAACCCAATAAAAAATGGGCAGATGATATGAATAGATATTTCTCCAAAGAACACATCCACATGGCCAACACATGAAAAGATGCTCATCATCACTTACCATCAGGGAAATGCAAATCAAAACTATAATGAGATATTACCTCACACCTGTCAGATGGCTAAAATTAACAACACAAGAAACAACAGGTGGAGGATGTGGAGAAAGGGAACCCTCTTGCACTGTTGGTGGGAATGCAAACTGATGCAGCCACTCTGGAAAAACAGTATGGAGTTTCCTCAAAAAGTTAGAAATAGAATTATCTTATGATCCAGCAATCCTACTACTGGATATTTACTGAAAGAATACAAAAACACTAATTCAAAGGTTTATACGTACCTCTATGCTCATAGCAGCATTATTTATAAGCACAAAGATATAGAAGCAGCCCGTGTCCACTGATTGATGAATGGATAAAAAAGTGTATAATTTGTATATATATATATATGTATATATATATATATACACACACACACACACATATATATAATGTAATATTATTCAGCCATAAAAACAAATGAAGTCTTGCTATTTGCAAGGATATGGGTGGAGCTAGAGAGTATAAGGCTAAGCAAAATAAGTCAGAGAAAGACAAATACCATATGATTTCACTGATATGGGGAACTTAAGAAACAAAACAAATAAGCAAAAGGAAAAAAAGAGAAAGAGACAAATCAAGAAACAGACTCTAAATTATAGAGAACAAACTGATGGTTACCAGAGGGGAGGTAGGTGGGGTGGATGGGTGAACTAGGTGATGAAGATTAAGAAATGCACTTGTTGTGATGAGCACTGGGTGATGTATGGAACTTTTGAGTCACTATATTGTGATTTCAAAACTGAAACTAATATAGTCCTGTATATTAACTGGAATTAAAAGTAAAACTTTTTTAAGATTAAAAAAAAAAGCCTTAAGAATCCCCCCACCTTCTGTGCACTATATCATGGGATAAGCTAGAGACCAACAGAAACATCACTGAAACAGGTAGTTCCTCCCACAGTGGGTCGGAGCTAAATTTTTTAATTGAGAAAATTGAGGTGCAGCAAGTCAGATGGTGCTGACATTTCCAGCAGTAAGCATCCTGCTTCTTTGTAAATGCACTTAATAGGTAGGGAATTAAAAGAGAAGTGGATCTACAGAACTTCCTTCAGCAGATGTTCAGCAAATCCTTTCCAATATGAGGTACGAGGGACTCTAATGTTAACTTATTAATTTGGCTAAATTGCTTCTCAGGGATCTATATTAATAACATTTTATGTGATGCCAAATAATGGAACACTGTCAGGATAAAATTTTATTTTGGACCAACAGTTTCCTGGTTTGATCTGTTTTCTTCTGTAGGAAAAGGTCTATATAGTCTACCCACCTGTATCCCTGTTCCAGGCTCTGTAATGTCATACACCTCTAAGGTTGCCTTAGATACTTGACTAAAATTGCTTGATTTTTTTCTGGAACTTCTTTGAAGATGCTGTCTGAAGTATGTATGTAATTTCTCTTTCCTGGTTATAATTCAAGAATCAGTGACTTCTGGTTTGTGTCTCAAAGAGTTAGGTTTGCCAAGGTACTTAGACAGGTCTTGGCCATTGACACTAGATTGGCATTACTACCAAAGGTCATATTCTCTACCTGCCATCTTCTATCATTTTCTCCATGGGGGATCTGATGCATCCAAGTATATTCTTCTACCATTGCCTCAGCTCAAGGCACACCGAAAACTTAGCTAATGTGTTTACTAGGATGAGACTATGTACAACCTTTTACCTCACACCTGGTACATAAGATGCTGAGGCCTGGTATAAACCAGAATGAGAATTCATTAGGTAGAGTGCTTGCTAAGGACATTGACAAATAAGGTTAGGATGAATGGAGATCATCCATCATTATTAGGTCTTACTCAAAGTTAGGCATAGTAGGAGACACAAAAAAAAATAAGACTTAAATTGCTTATGGAGAAAAAAAGCGTTACAGTTCACATAAAAACATAACAACACGAGCAGAATTTGATGTTCTGAAAACTAAGGTCATTTTCTTACTGCATGCCAAGGTCAACACACCAAAAGCTCCCCATGCTGTTTACCCCAATCTCTTCTTCAGCCCAGAGACTTAGAGCCAAACTTGATTCTTCAGTCCCCCTGCTCATACTAACAAATAGGAACTGAGGATTGTGGGTAACTGAATTTAACCTACTTCACGCCAGACACTATGCTAAGAATTATGGTAGGAATATGGACACATGGTCTCCGCACTCAAGAAATTTACAATCTAATGAAGTAAATCCCATTATTCTACTTAGTAAAAACGAACTGAGACCCAGCCAAATTACAGTGTTTTTCTCTTGCATAATCCAAACATCATTTGCATCAATGTATCCTGAAATGCTTAATTAAAATGCATATCATCTGAAACTTCTGATTCAGAATCTGACAGATGAGACCTGGGAATCCATAATTTAACAAGTTGCCTGAGTTCCTCTTACATCTATCAAAATTGGAGAACCACTAATAAATGAACCCATGAGAATAAGCACCATAGAAAAGTCCCACGCAGTCCCTCTTCTGCTGAGAAGAGTGTGGGTTAGTGTAGAAAGTTCCACTATCAGTATCTGAGTCAGTTTCTGATGAGTCTACAGAAGAAAAGAAAGAATTTAGGGGAAGGACACATACAGCACTGTAAGCCCTCCAAATGGCCTTGAAGAATTCAGGATATCTCATGTACTTGTGGAGCAAGAGTGACTGTCAGCTTGCCCAGCCACATTTCTAAAGGACACTACACAGAAGGCAGGCTTCTCAGCACAGTGGACCCCCCCACCCCCACCCCAGGTGCTTCCATACATGATGTTGCTGAGGCCTTTACTCTCTTCCTCTGATGTCACTGATCCATCTCTAGGATTGGCAGCATACTGGTGAAAGATCCCATGCCCTGGCACCTGTGGCTTGTACCCGGAGGACTTGTTGCACCTGCTCCCACGGCTAGCCCCAAGCAGCATTATGAGGTTTGGAGCAAATGTTGTTTTTACCTGTTTATCTTTTAGGATCTTTTTACTCCTCTAATTAAAAAGGGAAGTAATTTGATAAATGATTTCACATAAGATGTTAGGGATTTGATGTTCTGACTTCTCTCAAGAACATTAAATTTCAAGGAGGTTGACTTGAATAACTATTAAGAAATTTTAACCCCTGAAATGTCAGGCTGGGAAAGGAAATTTGAGGCTTCCCGGAAGAGGCCTTCCTCCCCACTCTGCTCTTCATGTCATGGCTACATAGGGTGGTTTACAGAAGCAGTGGGAAAAGACAGAAACGCATCTCTGGCCATCTTTTGGCACCTTGAGGAAATATTCAAGATCTGGTATCGGTATTTAAGCTTGACATCTAGCAAGGGCATTCGCTTTCAGTCTTTGCCTTTGCCCCTCCCACTACCATTTTCATCCCCTAAAATAGCCATGTCCTTTCCTCATCAGCTCTTCTCAAAGGCCCCCTGCCTTGTCCCCAGCTTCTCATCCCCAGAATGGTGTCTGGATAGACTTTGGGGTCAGAAGAGCTGGACTTGAATGTGCTCTACTGTTTGCTAGGTGGGGAGACCGGGAGTTCTTCCCTCTACAGGAAAGGTTACTGGAAGGGTTGGATGATGTGTTGGATGTGAAACTATAGCCTTGTAAACACACAAAGCCCAACAGATACAGCACTGGACAAGAAACCGTTCCGCTTTAAGTTGCTGACTACATGATAGTGATATCTGGGCACAGACACTGGACCTGGGTACACACATGCCTCCCAGCAGCTACTGTAGAATGACCACAAAAGAGTTTGTCAGAGATGATGGTGATCGTGGACCCACTAGTGACTCTCTTGGGCAGTCTGGCACACAAAGAGGTCAGCACTTAAAAATGGGAAGAAGATAGAGGGGAGGGGGTTGGGGGGATGGGTTAGCCTGGTGATGCGTATTAAAGAGGGCACATTCTGCGTGGAGCACTGGGTGTTATGCACAAACAATGAATCATGGAACACTACATCAAAAACTAATGATGTATGGTGATTAACATAACAATAAAAAATTTTAAAAAAAACAAAGGGCAGAAGAAAACAAAAAACATGGCTGGAGGAAACAGCAAGGCAAAAGACTGAGCAGGCAGAATCTACTGAAGAACAAGAAGGCGGGAACGGGGAGAACAGCGAAGAGGGGCACAGCCGCCACCACAGAGAAACACTAGAGTAGAAGTCAGCCTATGCTGAGCAGGGAGGAGAACACTGGAGGGTTCAAGCTACACCAAATCCTACACAGCCCAGTTCTTGAGCAACAGTCTGTGTGGTCTGGCATTCTGATACTTCTTCCCCCATGCAACTACCTTTTATTTTCCTTAATTCCCTGCGGATACTTAAAACAAACCCAGTCACTGCAAGAAACCCCAACAGACCACTTTCTTCCAGGCTAAAAGAGACAAGCACCTTGTTTGGTGCGGGTCTCTGCCTATCAAGAGCCAGTGTTGTGGTTGGACTCACCCTTGTGCTTCTTATTATGATTGCAAGGTAGCCTTCAGCAACAGGCATCAGGAAACTTTGAAAAAATAAACATTTATTACTTACAAGACCTGGAAATTACATCGCACATCTGGGGACACACAGCAAGGTTGCCGGTAGAGAGAGAGAACGGGAAAAAGAGTGCACGGGGGCCAGGAGTTCTGCTTTTATTGGGGTCAAGGTTGGGGACCCAGGGTTTTGCAGGTTCACTCTTTATTGGTGAATTTAAAGTATGGAAGAGAAAAAATAAGTGGCCCAAATGGTCAGTTAGGGAAATACACCAGGACCTTTAAAACAATGGACCCTCAGTGCTGGGAAGGTGGCCCGGCTCTTTATCTAGTTGTGTGTCTGATAATGTGTTTATTCAAGATAGGATCTTTGGAGTAGGTGCTTCTTTGAAAAGGGTGTCTCAGAAATCAAAGCTTAAGTCAGACACTTGCATTACAGAAAAGAAATAAAACTGTCAGGGCTTACACTATACTCCCAAATGACAAATTTTATTTGAGGTCATGATCCTCTTTTGTTTGGCCCCAAACTTTTGAACCATTTATTAATAGTTATTTTTTTAAAAAATCTACCAACACTTCCTGAAATTAAAAAAATATATATATACTGACTAAATAAATATGATCATAGCTAGATTTGAAAAAGTGATATTCATGCAATTGAAAAGACACCAAAAAGATAATATCAATAAACTCTTTGACTTTCAGATCTGTCTGAGAAACTCCAGACCTGTCACTGTCTCAAAATAATGTACATGAATACAGAAAGCAGAATATGCTAAGAGGGGGGTCCATGGACAGGCTTTAGGGAATCCATGAACTCCTGAGGCTGTGCACAGTTAAAAGGTACATGTTTTGTTTTCATCCATGGATTTCATCTAAGTCTCAAAAACCCCTGGCTTAGATGTTCCTAAACATCTTCCTTCTGGGACCTCTCTGACTCCTGGATATATTTTACTAATTTAATCTTTATTGGTCATACCGCAGCTTGAGTTTCAGTCCTAAATAATGATGCTCCTTTCCTATCCTCTCCCCAAGCCCCTTTTTTCCTTTCTCTTTTCTGCTTCCATCCTCCATCCATCTCTTTCCTTCTCCTTTTCTGGCTCCCTTCTCAGTTTACCTGTTTCTCCTACCTTTAGTTGTGCCCACCAGTGACTCCCCTGTTTCTCGTCTCTCAGAGCTAAAGAGGCTGCCACTTCCCCATTTAAAATATCCCACCTAAATCTTGGTCCTTCTCCTCCTCCCTCTGCATCTTTGTCGATCAATTCCCACCCCTCCCCTCCAGTAAGTGCCCGGAGTCACACAGTGTGAATCACTGTGAGATTAATAATGTCCTTCGTATAGGAAGATGATGTCACTAATCTCCCATCAGTGGGCTCCGTGCTCTTGAGCAATTTTCTCTACAGTGGGAATGAGTGGGCATTGATTCTTCTCATGCCCCAGCTCAGTGACCCTAAGAACAATTTCAAGGGTTTTCTAGGCTGAGATTTGGGGTACAGAAATGGATCCAGAATAGAAAAAAAGCCAACTTACTATCTCTTGAGGTTTTGATCCAGGGCAAGAGTCTTAGGAGGCCCATGGCCAAAACCAGAAGCAGTCAGAACATTTCAACTGAAACTGATGTTGTTTATGGTTAGTCAGTTTTGATTATTCTTCTAAAATTGAAAAAAGATCAGGTTGCTAGTATTAGAGTCCTTACCAATGAAATTGCCAGTTAGTGAGCATGGGTATGTTATATCATCTCTAACCCCCAACTATCCTTGGGAAACAAAAATTCCCTGAGATTAAGTAAATTGCAAAAGCCATAGAGCTAGTAAGTGATAAATTCAGGACTGAATCTCCTTGTCTTTCCATTACACCACACTACTGTGTGTGTTAGAGCTGCAGTTCCTCTACTCTTAGATGTTTGATAACTTGAGCCCAGTTGTGGCAGAGAAGAGCCCTGTGGCAGCTTAGTGACTATGAGGTCCTCCTCTGACCCCACCTTTAAAGTCACTTTTCCTCATCAAATATGAGACTCTCTCAGTCCCTGGAGATCTGGTGACTAACACCTATTTGTAGTGTTTTAGCTGTATATCTTCATAACATGCTACCTTATCCCTAGCATGGAAGAGGGATCCATATTTGGCCTGCCTTTATCTGCTGTAATTACTTTGATCAGCTGGTGCAGGAAGCAACTGGAGCTGCTTACAAATAGTTTGCTTCCTTTCTGTCGTGCTTGGAGGTGATCTTTTCTTGGCTGGAGCCAGCTGTGCCATCCTTGTGCTCCAAGATCAAGTGAGGGCTAGTAAATACCATTCTGGTACTATGCTCCAGTTGCATTATGCATGTGTCCTCTTTCCCTACTGAGATTACAAGCAGGAAAGATATAATCGTGTGTTAGTGATGATAATGGTAGCTGGAACAACAATAACCATAATAGCATAATATTAGCTACTTATGACATGCCAGACAATATGCTGTGTAATTATTGAAATGGGATTCCAGAGGAGGTCTACTGACTTCAGAGACCACAGACCACACAATTAGCCACTACTTATTGTTCTCAAAATTCTCATAGGGGAAATTTGGGAAAAGAGAGAACATAGATCAGTTTCCTGGCTTTGAAGATTAAAGTGAACTCTCAATTAATTCTATAAACATTTGTTAGTTGCCTACTACATCCTGGCCTTTCTGCTAAATGGTAAGTAAATTTAGAGATGGTGGTGCCTGGGTGGCTCAGCGGTTAAGCATCTGCCTTCGGCTCAGGTCATGATCCCAGGGTCCTGGGATAGAGCCCCGCATCGGGCTCCCTGCTCAGTGGGAAGCCTGCTTCTCCCTCTCCCCCTGCTTGTGTTCCCTCTCTCACTGTGTCTCTCTCTGTCAAATAAATAAATAAAATCTTTTAAAAAAAGAAGGAAAGAAAGAAAGAAAGAAAGAAAGAAAGAAAGAAAGAAGAGAAAGAAAGAAAGAAAGAAAGAAAGAAAGAAAGAAAGAAAGAAAGAAAGAAAGAAAGAAAGAAAGAAAGAAAGAAAGAAAGAAAGAAAATTTAGAGATGGATTAAAAAAAAACTCAAATCTATCTCAAGAGACAGACATGGGAGAAAAAAAGACTTCCAAGATGAATTGGGGGAGGGGACATGATGCAAAGTGTAACAGGAGCCCAGAAGAAAAACAGATTTAAATCTGACCTGGAGAATCTGGAGAGGATTCTTGCAGAGGCTGGCATAAAGTTGGTCCTAAAAGGTAAAGATTTCTGCACATGGAAAAGAAGAGGGAGGATTTTCCCACGTGGGGAATCCACCAAAATTACTAGTGATCACAACTACCATTGTTGGATATATACTATGTACCTAACACTATTCACATCACATTATATATGTTGATTTATTGAACCCTGATAACAATCTCAAGGGTAGGTATTCTTTTCTTTAGTTCACACATCAGAAAAGTGAGATTCTTAAAGTTAAGTGGTTTGGCTAGGTACTTAGGTGGCTAAGGAATCTCTGGCTGGCAGCCCCATGTCTTCCTACTACCCAACATTACCCTCACATCACATTTGTGTTGTGTTTTATAGATGTGGTTATCATCTTTGTATATGACCAGATTAATTAATCTATTAATTTTTGTTATTTGTTTAAATAATATTTTCTTCATGGTCTGCAAAAAGACACAGAAACAAGAAGCAGTTCAGCCCTAGGCAAGGCATAATGATAAAATAATAATTTATTGGCATTATTATTATGTTTTCTAACATGTATTGAGCTTTCCTATCTGCCCAATAGTGTTCTGAGTACTTTATGGATAGGAATGTCAAACTCCTTTATGAAACAATTATTCCCAGCCTACAGAGATGAGGACATCAATACATATCTACATATCTAGGTTATAGGCTAACCTCCCCTCTCATTTACTTTGTGCAGTTTATTTTTTGGGGGGGGTACATTTTCTCTGAAGGCTATTTTATTTAAATCATATACAAACTTTACTCCTCCCCCAGCTGCCTCCTTCCCTGACACCCCTCTTCCCTTTAACAAAAACTCCAAATTTGTCTATTTCTGAATCCAATCTATTAGCGTCCCCGGGCAAATGGATTCCATTATGATTCAGACCAGGCTGTGCTGACTGAGGATTCCAAGGGTCCCTCAGTCCCCTCTAGGGTAAAGGGAAATGGCATGGACTGCATAGAAGGGCTGCCAGTCTGGCTTGGAACACATTTGGATGCTTAAAATACCAGTGCAGTAGAAGGCTGGCCTGCCAGATGAACGCTGACTGGCAGGAAGAACAGACATTCCAAAGAAAGGGCTGTTTCTCCCAGCTTTCATCTGGGATTCACCTGGGAGTTTGAAATAAATTGCTAAGAGCTTCAAGAGTTTTGTTTGCTGCAAGAAAAAATGAGAAAAGAAAGAGAGCTGGTGGTCCATCTTTTCCTCCCTGAACCTGAGCCCAGCTGGAGAAAACACACAACCACGCTCACTAGTGTCACTTTCAATGGATAGCCACTATCCTCCCTGAGGTCCTTGGTGGTGGCCTCCCATCCTATTACATATCTCTAGTTCATTCAGTCTCCTTCTGTCCTGGACCAGATTTTCACACCATCTCCTACTACTACTCTCATTCTTGGCTGATGGCATTACTTCTTATTTCCTATAGAAATTAGAAACAATCAAAAAAGAACTTCCATATGCTACCACCTACCAATCTACCAAGAGCTCCACCTATATGAGCTGTCATCTTCCATCACGATATATGAACTATCTATGGTCCTAGCTGAAGTCACCCCCCATAGTTGTGCTCTAGGACCCATCCCCTTCTGCTTTCTCAAAGATTTTGCTCCCTCCAATGTTTCATCTCTTTCCTACATAAAGAATGTTCCTATCTGCACACAAACATACTGTTGTTTATCTTATTTTAAACCCATCTCTCAACTCCACTTCTGCCTTCAGCTACTGTCCTGTTTCTCTGCTCCCCTTTATAGCAATAGTGATCATGAGTTGTCGGCACGCAACATCTTCCCTTCCATTTTTGGACTCACTCCAATCAGCTTCCTTCACCGCATGGCTTTTGTCAAAACCCCACCCACAACACACACGTGGCCAAATCCAGGGATTAATTCTCACACTTCATGTTGCCTGACCTAACAATAGCACTTGACCATGTGGATCATGATTTCCTTCCTGAAATATTTATTTTCTGGAACATCATTCTTAGTTCCTTATCTACTTCATTGGCTGTTCCTTCTCAATCCTCTTTGTTGTTTCCTACTTGTATCTCTGCCACCCAAGTGTACACAGTCCAGGGCTTACCCTTCAGGCATCTTCACGATCTATATCCACTCCCTTGGCGATCTCATCCAGTCTCATAGACTTAAACACCACGTCTATGCTGATGATCCCCTGGTCTATACTCGAACTTAATCTGTTCTCTAAACACCAGCCTCATAAATACAATTTCCAGGTAATATTCCGCTGGATTTTTAATAAGTATTGCACATTTATCACGTCCCAAAATTAAACTCTTAATTTCCCATTCAATCCCCAAATCTGTTTATCTCATAGTCTTCCTCATTTCAGTAAATGGTAACTGCATTCTTCTAGTTGCTTGGACCAAAACCTTAGCGTAATCCCTGACTCCTCTTCACTTATCCCTCCTATCAACAAATTGTGCCAATTCCTCTCTCAGTTTATAGTCAGAATCTGACCATGTCTTACCACTTCCACTGTCTCTACCTTGGTTCCATCCACCATCACCTTTTACCTGCATTATTATAAAACTATCTCACTAATCCCCTTTCTTCCAACCTTGTTAACATATAATCTGTTCTCTATCAGCAGAGTGATTTTCTAAAATGTAAATCAGATTATGTCACTCCTCTGCTCTAAAATCTCCATGCTTCTCATATCGTTCAGAGTAAAATCCGAAGTCCTTACCATCAGCAGTGGGGTAGCAGGATGGTGTGAGTTTTTTTCTGTGTCATGGCCCAACATGAAAGAATAGCATTCACCTATATTCTCTCATTTGTTCAGGTCAAAACCTTGGGATCACCCTTGACTCCCGTCCTCCTCTCACATTCAACCCCCATTCCATCTGCAAATCCTGTCAATTCTGCCTTTAAAACATCCCCAGAATCTGATCATTTTTTTACCATCTACATTGCTACCATGGTAGTTCAAGCCACCATTTTAACTCATAAATAATATTTTCATAGCATTCTAATTGATCTTCCTGACTTAACACTTGCACCTTTCAGAGTGACCTTGATAAAGCACAAGTTGCATCATGTCACTCCTCTGTTCACCACCAACCTCAGAGAAAAATCCAAGCTCTTTACTACAGATCAAGTGGCCTATAGATCTGGTGATAGAGAACCATCATAAGAGTAGTTTCAAGGAAGGAGTGGGAACATAAAGCTTAGGAGTTAAAGAGTTAACCAGAAATGGTAACAGCAGTTTAAACAACTGCTTCAATAAATGTGGCTGTGAACAGAAGGAAAAAAAAAAAAAACAGGATAATAGGTACAGGTGGCTTAGGATTGAGTGGGAAATTTTCCGTAAGATAGAAGAGGCGTGAGCATACTTTCACATTTAGAATAGTTACTGGAAAGGGTGAGGTTGATGATACAGTAGAGAGAGATCACATGTGGCCCCAGAGGAAGCAGAAGGAATGAGAACTTGGAGGTTCAGTTGAAAAAGACTGCTTCAGACAGGAAATAAGGCACACATTCTAATGAGGCAGAAAAGGAAGAGAGGATTGGTGTGATGCAGACACACTTGTAAGTGGTAGGGTTAAAAGTAAAAAATAATAAAGAGATCCATGTGATTGGAAAGTTTCACCAATACTGATCATGCTCATTGAGTAAGCTAATATATTTTAAAATCAATGTCAAATTCATAGCAAACAGATGCTATTACATTAAAAGTGAATCTAATTCTGGATGGATTTTCTTTTTCAAAAAAATGGTTCTCAATGTTATAGCTCTGGAGCACATATGCTAATTTGATGTCAGGTCTCTATTACAATGAGGAATATCAATGTTTTTATAATGGTGGTTTGCAGAAGCCCAAGGGCTCAAAAATGGGTTCCAGTGAGTTAATTTTATTAAAAACAGTAATGTGTTTTGTTTCCATTGACATTTTAAAGGATCAATCAGTAAAATAATTATTTAAAGTTTTGTCATCACAAAATGGAAGCTTAAGTGGTATTAAAAGAGATTATAAGGCAGTCAGTGAAATTCACATGAGCATGCTGATGACACAGTCAGCTAGTTCATCACTCAGCTGAGCAAGACTACTACTGTGGAGGTTTTCACTGGTATATAGATTCACATTTTTCTATTCTTAGTCATATATTATTTGATTTATACACATAATTATTATTTATTTATTACCCATAATTAACCGTCATGAGGACAGGTCACTTAAGTCATGTTACTGCTGAAAGCTGAAAGCTTATATAGCAAGTTACTAGGAGGATAATGAATTATAAGAAGTTTGTGAGTTTCCCCAAGATGCTTTTCACCAGACACATGTGGAATGAATTTGATCAAAATACTCTTGTAGACAGTATGGTACTGGCACAAAAACAGACACATAGATCCATGGAACAGAATAGAGAGCCCAGAAATGGACCCTCAACTCTATGGTCAACTAATATTTGACAGAGCAGGAAAGAATGTCCACTGGAAAAAAGACAGTCTCTTCAACAAATTGTGTTGGGAAAATTGGACAGCCACATGCAGAAGAATGAAACTGGACCATTTCCTTACACCACACACAAAAATAGACTCAAAATGGTTGAAAGACCTCAATGTGAGACAGGAATCCATCAAAATCATTGAAGAGAACACAGGCAGCAACCTTTTCAAACTCAGCCACAGCAACTTCTTCCTAGAAACATTGCCAAAGGCAGGGGAAGCAAGGGCAAAAGTGAACTATTGGGACTTCATCAAGACAAAAAGCTTTTGCACAGCAAAGGAAACAGTCAACAAAATCAAAAGACAACCAACAGAATGGGAGAAGATATTTGCAAATGACATATCAGATAAAGGGCTAGTATCCAAATTCTATAAAGAACTTATCAAACTTAACACCCAAAGAACAGATGATCCAATCAAGAAATGGGCAGAAGACATGAACAGACATTTTTCCAAAGAAGACATCCAAATGGCCAACAGACACATGAAAAAGTGCTCAACATCGCTTGGCATCAAGGAAATCCGAATCAAAACCTCAATGAGATATCACCTCACACCAGTCAGAATGGCTAAAATTAACAAGTCAGGAAATGACAGATGTTGGTGAGGATGCAGAGAAAGGGGAACCCTCCTGCACTGTTGGTGGGAATACAATCTGGTGCAACCACTCTGGAAAACAGTTTGGAGGTTCCTCAAAAAGTTGAAAATAGAGCTACCCTATGACCCAGCAATTGCACTACTGGGTATTTACCCCAAAGATACAAATGTAGTGATCTGAAGGGACACATGTACCCCGATGTTTATAGCAGCAATGTCCACAATAGCCAAACTGTGGAAAGAGCCAAGATGTCCATCGACAGATGAATGGATAAAGAAGATGTGGTGTATATATACAATGGAATATTATGCAGCCATCAAAAAAATGAAATCTTGCCATTTGCAACAACATGGATGGAACTAGAGGGTATTATGCTAAGCAAAATAAGTCAATCAGAGAAAGGCAAGTATCATATGATCTCACTGATATGAGGAATTTGAGAAACAAGGCAGAAGCTCATAGGGGAAGGGAGGGAAAAATAAAACAAGATGAAACCAGAGAGAGAGACAAACCATAAGAGACTCTTAATCTCAGGAAACAAACGGAGGGTTGCTGGAGTGGAGAGGGGTGGGAAGGATGGGGGGACTGGGTGATAGACATTGGGGAGGGTATGTGCTATGGTGAGTGCTGTGAATTGTGTAAGACTGATGAATCACAGACCTGTACCCCTGAAATAAATAATACATTATATGTCAATTAAAAAAATACTCTTGTATTCCCTATCTTATCAAATGGTACACTATCCAATCTTCAGACACAGAACCCTTTGAATCTTTTTATTCTTTTCTCTCTCTCAGTCCCCATACCCAATCAATCAATCACATCATGAAGACAGCAGACACTCCCCCCTTAACACTTTTAGAATTGAATCTTCAACCCTCCCGCCAGTCTCAGTGCAGAGCCTCCTCACTTGGATCACTACCAACCCTCCCCAATACTCAGCTATCTGTGTAATCCTCTTTCAATGTAGAATCACACTTCTTCTACTGCTCTGATTCCAATCCTTTGAGAGTTCCCTAGAGCTTTTAGGGTAAAGTTCAAACTCCTTAGTAAGACTAAACCATAAGGTTCTGAATGGTGTGGCTACTGCCTGATTCTGACCTTATTCCTCCTTATTCTTTCCCACTTCTTGTTTTATCTCAAGCCTATTTGTGTTTCAGTTACAACAATAATGAATGCCTTATAGTGCAATGGCATGACCAAATGCACTTCCCTTCACTGGAATTCCTTCCACTCCTATGTTTTTAGCTAACTGCTATTTATTCCTCAAAGCAGAGTTCTGAACTTGATATATACTTTGAAGTGTCTGTTTCAGTTTTTGTTTCCGAAGCAGGAATACATTTGTCCTGACATAATCCTACTCTTCTCTCTGATCACTCTTGATTTAGCAGTTTATACATTTAAAAAATAGGGAACAATTGAAAGCTTCTTATGAGAGAGAACTATGGTTCATACACTTGAAACTAATATAACACTCTATGTTAACTATACAGGAATTAAATTTTTTTTAAATAATAATAAAAAAAAGGAACTGTGAAATGGTCAGGGTAAAGAAATGATAAGGCTAATGGCTGGACCATATAGCCACCTTCAAAAGGGAAATGCACCAGAAGCATTGAATATCCTACTCTGATATGACATAACATCTTCATACCCCTACTAAACTATGTTGTTGGCTATATCTTAATAATGCAGAATACCAACTTTCTCATTAAGAAGGAGGTAGATATAATTGCACACACTTTTAAAAAGTAATCACAATCCCACAAAATATACAAGTCAAACAATAAAGAACATAAAGTAATCTTGCTTTGACAATTCAGAAGGCACTACAGATCTTGTAATATAATCACTAGATTGTAGATGCTCAAAAGATGTCTGTTGAACAGAATTCTCTGGATGCTGGAATGGCACACAAGTACTGTATCTACATGTCACAAATTTCCTGAGACAACTCTTTCAACCCATTTCAAAATGAAGACTAAACTTCTTTGCCAGACCATATGTCCTCACTTAAAACAATGCTTAATTTATTCCTATTTCAACTCCAGGCACTTCATTTTGGAGTTTAAGGATTGTACCCTCTCTTTTCTGGCACTAACTTGGGAAGGAGAGATACAACATTCTTCTTTTCCCAACTCTTAAGGTCCATTTCAAATTTTGCCTCCTCCACAGGGCCTTCTGGGCAGTGGGCTGCTGATAAATGTGTAAGCTCTGTAGATGAGTGGGCAGAAAAGGAACACTGATTTACAGTGTTTGCCAATTTTCATGGTATAAATACTCCCACCATGGCCAATTTCAACCTACCAATGGTTTAGCAACAAGCTGTATGTTTAAGGATGAGCTCTCAACTGCAGGTTCCAGCCAGCTCCACAATACCCCTGCTTTCAGGTAGCGCTGGTCCATAGATACCTCTTGCTTATCTGAGTTCTTTATTTTTTCCCCAAATATATATTAGTTTATTATTTTTTATTAATTTTTTATTATGTTATGTTAATCACCATACATTACATCATTAGTTTTTGATGTAGTGTTCCATGATTCACTGTTTGCATATAACACCCAGTGCTGCATGCAGAACGTGCCCTCTTTAATACCCATCACCAGGCTAACCCATCCCCCCACCACCCTCCCCTCCAGAATCCTCAGTTTGTTTCTCAGAGTCCATAGTCTCTCATGGTTTGTCTCCCCCTCCGATTTCCCCCTGTTCATTCTTCCCCTCCTGCTATCTTCTTCTTTTTTTTTTTTTAACATATAATGTATTATTTGTTTCAGAGGTTGCAGGTCTGTGATTCAACAGTCTTACATAATTCACAGTGCTCACCATAGCACATACCCTCCCCAATATCTATCACTCAGCTTATCTAAGTTCTGAGGCATTCATGGCTTGCTCTTGCCCCTACAGCAGCCCCCAATCCACACTTCACGGTCAACATCTTATACTCTGACAGATTGAAACTCCCCTGAGTCTTATGCTCTGGAAAACAATAAAGGTTCAGAAATTCTCCCAACTCTTTGTTCTCAGAAATCCACTACCCTTCCGGGTTTCTAAAATGGCTAACTGCAAATGACCACCGTGCCCCCCAATATTCTAAATATTCTCAGGTAAGACCATTCTCATGACTCTCATTTATTTGTCTCCATAACGCCAGGTCACTTTCCTTTTCTTTGAGACATTGCTCATGAACAAACTCTCTCCCTATTGCAATAGCCTGAATTAAATCATCTCAGTTGTCTGGTGTATTTTGTCTCTCACCATTCTTTGTTGTCAGTTTACCAGTATCCTGAAACCTCCTCCCACCTCCCCATTGGCTTATCCCATTAGGGCTGCCCCTCAGCAGTGGGAAAACTCATGCCCCTCCACACCAGCTTCAGCTGTGGTTGCACCACCTCTGCATTATTGCTTGTTCTGATAAAAGAAAGGTGTCCAGGTGGGAGAGCGGGAGGAGCTCAGGGCCTGAACTGAAATGCCTTGACACAAACCTTCTTTCCCATGTACTGGGATCTCTCCGTCACTTGGGTACAGTCCCACTGGCCTGCAGCCATGGTGGTGGTAGTGGGTTGGGGGAGCAGGGCAGGGATGGTATATGAAGACCAGTCACTTTCCTCTTTTCCCAACACCCCTCTTATAATGCCTTTACCCATGAACTCACAAGCTTAGTCCTTGAGGAAATGTCTGGATTTGCTACCAGCTGGTCAGCCTGGTATTACCTTTGCCCTACCAGTCTTGCCCCCCAGAGCTCATTAGAAATGCAGGATCTGAGGCCCAGATACACAGAATGGGAACTTTCATTTTCACAATATCCCAGGTGATTTATTTGCACGTTACAGTGTGAGGGGGTAGTTTCTATACGGTGTGGCAGAGGAAATACTGTGTGCAGGCAGGGTTGGGGGCTGGGGGTTCCTAATCCACTCTGACTGGTCTCAAGGCAATTCCCATGAAGAAGTGACATCTAAGCTAGAGCCTTAAGATCCCAGTTGCCTGCAATGTCAATGGGGACAGAACAAGCGCAACAGGGCCTGCAGGCCATTCTTTGAGTCCTGCCTCTTTCCCTCCTCTTTCCCCTGCCCTCTGGCACTCTGGAGCCATGCTCTTTTCCTTGGCTGCGTGCCTGGCAATCTCAGGCACTCCTGACACCACTGGGTAAGGAGAAAACCCCTTTGGCCCTGTGAATTCCCCATTCCTAGAATGGCTTCCATCCTCGTGGAGAGCAAGCTAGTTTGGAAGGATTTTTCTCTACATGTCGCTTGGATAGAGGGATGACTGATGGCTTGATGAATTGTATGCTGAGCTCTGACTCTTAGGCACTAAATATAGACTGTGCACATGCTGGAAGATCTAAATTTAGCAGCGCTGGCTGGGAGGAAGAGGAGGGGCTTCAGGGGCTCTCCCAGGACTGGATGGAAGGAAACAGCCCTAAGTGATGTCCAGCAGCTGCTCAGCCTAGGAATAATTTATTATTCCTGGCAGGGAAGGAGGTGCACTGGAAATTTCATCCTAGGTTGATTTGTCTGTTGGAGGGGTTTGTTGAAAGTCATTTTTCTGCTAAAAAAAAATGCAGATCAGGAGGCATCTCTCGGCCTCCATTTGATTAGTTTTCTCCCGTTTGGGTTATAGCATGGTGCTGTCCTCCTCAGGCTGAGTTCTGATCTCCTGGTGGGTTATTTCTAATTCTGTCCCATGCTGCCCCAGATCTTCTTTGTTTAGTTAGATGAGAAGGCTCTAATTATTTAGAGTGAAGGTCAAAATGAGAGTGGATCTCTGATGCTGCCAAATGCAATGCTCCAATTTGCCCTTTCTGGTTAGAAAAGTCCCAATTGCCTGGTGTACTTTGGGGAAAGCTACTTAGCTGGCAAAGGGAGGAAAAAACAAGATCTTTGTTCAGGTTGAGGCAAAGGAAGGAAGAAACAAGATCCCTTGGCCTCCTGCCCCTCCTCCAGCAGTGTGAGAAGAGAGCACTAGTGCAGCACTTAGCTTCTCCTGACGGAAAGTAGGCAGTCAATACGTGGTGGCATCAGCTTAGGAAACAAAGTGTGTCTGCTGGCCCTCCATCCCCCACTTTCACGCCAGTGGCCATCTGTGGACAGAGAAGCCACAGTAAACATGCATTAGCCATTTTCCCCTTCATTATCCAGAGTCTGTGTCCCTTTCCTATGGTAAGATAGGGAAAGCTCATCTGCATTTTGATTGCTGTCTTTGTGCAAAGACAACTGAAAACAGGCTCTGAACTCCCCCTACAATCACTTCCCATTAGACTCAATTACATGGTCCTAGTAAGGAAAAGAGGAAGGGAAACTGTCTCCTTGCCTGCCCATGAATAAATCATATTTGACTGATTCCACCGTGTTTTCCTCCAGCTCTCCTGGTTCCCCCAAATCAGGAGGAGTTAGAGAAGCCCTATAGTAGATATGCCATATCAGCCAGCATCACAAACTGAGGACCACTCCACCCTCCATTTCTCTCTCATCTGCCTCATCCCCGGGATGCCTCTGAGAAACTGGCTGGTCTCACCTCCAAATAAAGGAGATGAGGAAAAGTTTGACTCACTGATTGTTTAAACGTCCTCATGTTCAGCAGTTTGGGGGCAACATTCAAAGTGATTGATATTTAGGGGCTTCAAACCATGATTTGAGCAACACAGCTAGCTCCCCTCTAGGAACTAAGGGAAAACTCAGCCTTGTGTTCCTAAGAGAACTTTCCAAGAAGTCTTAATCATGCTAATTCTCAGTGTTTCTACCAGCCCATGATTATATCCCAAGGAGTTGGAAAAAAAGTCTCCTGCTTCATAGAGGCTGAATATGGTGCCTAACATGGTTCATGGACTTATGATAGACAGTGCTGGGGGAGCCAAGAAACTGTGGAGAGCTTTGCTAAGTGGCTTTATGTAGATCAGTCCACAGGGGCCTAGATCCTCCACACCCTTCCCCCCTCCACCAACATCAGGTTCTGTCTCACGCCTTGCAGACTTGTGGTGTGATTCCTCTCTCAAGGCTTCAGTGCCTCTGGAAGAAGAGTCCGCAGGCCACAGAATCTCTCTGAGAAGCCTGTCAGCAACACATAGCCTCTGGTATCAGCTATCCTGGTGTCACCTACCATGTCAAAACTGTGTCACATTTGAAGGAGGGTGGTCTTGATCTTGGGGACCCAAAGTGGTAGATAAGGTAACATCACAAATGTAGGCTCACCTCATTTTACACCATCAACTGACAAATCTCCCCTCTTTCCAATGCAGAAAGTACTTTATCATTTGGTTTATCTTTAATTACTAAAGACTTTACTGGGTACTCTTCCAGTGACAACCCGGCACTGGCTCACAGACTCTTCTGAGGGTTAGTGGATTCTACAGAATGGTGCATCTTCTACTGTTTCCACTCACTAGACAAGCTCTATGGGAATACAAGTTAAGCTTTGGAAAACTGATAGTAAAACAAATGATCCTTGTCTACAGAAATGCAAGTGAATTTTGTCTGGTAGAGATTTGATTGATTTCCATCCTATAAAAAAGTTAACCCCAAACATTATATTTGACTGTGCTCTAGACTGTGAACCAGTGTTGTATCTATTAGCAAATTCATTGCTGTGTTCCTGAGTGTGTGTTTCTGTGTGTTCTTCAGATTGTCCTTGGAACAGATGTCAGCATCTTACTCTTCCCTAATCAATGGGTTAAATAAAATGTTTGAAATTTATTCATTTTTTATTTGTGTGTGGCTCATAATTTTTACCTTTTTGAAAATTGTACTTTAGCATAGCTTTTTAAATTATAATGCTAAGAGCTATTATATCATATTAATAATCATTCCCTATATCAACTTTAGTTTCCATTTTCTTAAGGGAAAAGTGGCAAAAGAAGGAAAAATTATCTACTCATGCTAGACTTAATTCTGTGGTATAGAATATTAGTACAGAAGGGCTCTTCTTTTGTTTCCTGACTCATTATAAGTGAAAGAAGGATATAGTCACATGTGTTCATATTTATTTTCCTATAATAAAATAATGTGCACTAATTTTATGTCATAGCAACCTTATAATGAAATTACTGCTATTGTCATTATTATAAAACACTTGTTCTATGTTAGCCACTATTTTAAGTTCTGTGCATATGTTAAAATATTTACTCATTATAGCAATGCTAGGAGGTATGTGGTATTAATATGCCCACTTGCCAGATGAAGAAACTGAGGCATCAGGAGGTTCAGCAACTTACCCAAGGTCATACAGTTAATGAGTGGTAGATTCCCATTTAAACCTAGTCTAACTTCAGAGCCTTTGCTCTTAACCTCTTTTTATGTAAGCCCAATTTTGCAGCTGAGAAAACTGACAGTGAGTGAAGTTACTTGCCCAATAACACAAAGCAAGTAAATGACAGTGCCAAGATTTATACCCAGGTCCATCTGATGTTAAAGGCCAGCTTTCTTCACCATAACAAAAAGAGTGCCGTTGGATATGAACCTACAGCTTTTGTCCTATTGACAGCCTAATCATATTTGCAGAAATCAGACAAAATAACCCACATTTTATTCCTTCAAATCAGCTGGAAGAAAAGAGGTGTTGCGCCTGGGTGGTTCAGTCAGTTAAGGGTCTGACTCTTGGTCTCAGCCCAGTTCATGATCCCAGGGTCTTGGAGCAAGCCCCCTGTCAGGCTCCATGCTCAGCAGAGAGTCTGCTTGAAGATTCTTGCCTCTAACCCTCCCCCCCACTCACTGGCTCTCTCTCTCTCTCTCTCTCTCTCTCAAATAAATAAATAAATCTTTTTTTTTTTTAAAGGAAAGAGGTATTAAGTATTTGAACCTACAGAAAAAAAAGGTATAGCACTTTGTATCTCCCTTGAGCTTTGCAGGTACCATGTTTGGCTCTGTGCTGTATTTATCTGGGCCCTTGTCCTATTTATTACCATTATACTGCAATACCCAGAGGGCAGGAATATGCCCTGAAGGGCCTAACCTGGTTCCTCGTGTAGAATAAAGTCAAATAAATATTGTGGAATTACAACCACCTGATTGGCGCAACATGGAGTTGCCTTCTCAGCTGAGATGTTGACTGTCCCCAAACATGATGACTCCAGCAGAGCTTCTGCTAATTACTGGGTGCTGGGGTGGACGGCTGGGGACTGTGGCTTAGGAGAGTCAACGATGGGGAGGAGTGTGGCTGTGGTTATAAGGAAGAAAGAATTTGGGGGAGAGGCCCCCAAAGAGAAATCGTGCTGCTAATCAGTTAAAGGAGCTTGCTGTCTTAATCCCTTACCCCCCAACAAAACAGCTGCAAGACCTCTGGTCTTTTCCTCTCCCCTTTGTCTCCTCAGCTCCCTCCCACACTGCATGCTCCCACCTATTGTCACAAAGGGGCCCCAATCAGACAGCTTTCCCCACCATCCCCAGCCCCACCCCCTGAGCATTGCCAAATCAGGTCTTGGAGCCCCAGCACCACTGCCAGAAGCTCCTAGTCTCCCTCCTCCATCCCTGCTGGTGCTCCACATTGCAGTAGTAGTCACTGAACCTCCAAGCATGCTCTCCCAGCTGGGATCTGCAGTGTGGTGCCCGCCGGCTGGTTCCCTGCCCCCACATGGCTTCCTAGGCTCTGTGCTGAGCTGCGGCCTGCAGGTTACATAAGCCCCCTGCGCACTTGCAGTGAATTCATCTTGTCGGTTATCCAGACTCTTGGATAGACAGTGAAATCTGAAATGCTGCTAGATTGTCCTCCCCTCTGGAGATGGCAAATAGCCAGGCTCCGAAACAACAAAGCTAGCAATAGCAACTACCCTGGGACAGGTCAGAAAGGCAGCCTTACCTAATCATGAACAGGGAAGTCTTCTTCCTAAGGAAACAGGAATGCTTGGGAAGGGGATCCCTGCAAGGGCTTTAACCTCTTTGCCAGCACAGAGCCTCACCTGACCTGCAGGGACAGCCTGCCTGCGACCCTACCATGTGCCAGGGAAAGCCAGCCAAGAGAAATGAAGGACAAACTGGTTTGTGCTAAGTCTTCTCAATTACCTCTTGGCTCACTGACGTCGTAAGTAATTCCTCCTTGCCTGACTTTACTAGAATGTTCTAACCTGGAAACAAGAATTTTCCGTGGGGTAATGGGATAGTCCTAATTTCCTGCAGGCAAGAGCGAGTAGCTCCTCTCTCCTCCTCTCACCTCTGACCAGCCAGAGCTGCTCTCTTCCACCCTAAGGAGCTTCTCAAATTACACCAGGAAGCCCAGGCCCCAGAAAATTTGCCCTTCACCTTGATGGGATCTCTCGTTGTCCTACAGAACATGAGGCTCTCCAGCCCAGTTCACCAATCCTTCTGCCTTTGTTAGATGTGGGTGGCACCACCAAATGCCTTTCTAGTGAGGAAAAAGCATTTTGCAGGGTCTGCTTCATAACCCCCTGAGGCAGCAAGAGAGGCCAATGCAAAAAAAAAATCCCCTCATGGAAGGATGACCAACAACCCCCGTTTGTCCTGGATTAAAGGGAGGACATGAGACTTTCGACTGAGAAAGTCCTGGGCAGACAGACGAGCTGGTCGCCCAATGCAGGGGTGGGGGATGGCAACACAATTTTTTCTTGATGACTTGACCTCTGGACTAAAAGGAATTTTTTTCCTTTCCGACGTATACGAGAGAATATTTGCTCCTGGAAGAGAGGCAATGAAGAGGACATCTCTTCACGAACATGTGAGAAATTGAATAAACAAAACCTGATTGGGAATGTAAAATAGCAGAGAAGTCTGGGGGAAGGTATCAAGAGACCTACTGGGCTAATAATGTTCAGGACATTTAATCTTCAGCTATACCTTGTTTATGCCAGTTGGAGTGGCACAAGCCATAAAAAGGATCCATATCCAGGATGGCAGGATGGCATTCCCACAGTCCGCCCCTGGGTCTACCCCACCATACGCCTCCCCCCATCCCGACTTAAACTTAGAATAGTTGCAGCGGTCTTCTGCATGGCATTTTCTGGGCATCGGATGTGGGTCTCTTGGAAGCAGGCAGCCGCAACATAATGGAAAGAGCACTGGCCTAAAAGTCAGGACACCTGAGTTCTATTTTTATCCCAGTCCCCCCCTGACTGTGTGACCTTGGGCAGGCACTCAACTGTAAAATAAAGAAAGCAGTCCTTACCCCGTCCTCCTCCCATTGTTGTGAGGAGACACTGTTGTGACTGAGCATCTAATGGCTCCAAAGACTTACGTCCTCACCAGCAATTCCCAGGCTGTCTTAATTCCTAGTGTCCCAGGCTAACCCACTTTTGCCCCAACTTCAGTACTCATCAGATCCACTTCACTGGATTTTTTGTGCATCCTTTTATTGTTCATTTGCATATTCTTAAATAGAGTTCCTTGAACGCTGAGAACATAAGTTAAATCTCTTTCCAGACATGCTTTGACTAAATTTATACACCTTTAGCAATAATTCAGTCAGACGGTCAGACACCCAAAGCTAGGGGTGGGGTGGAAGCCAGTCTTAACCAGTGGCTAAAAGCCTACAGCAACAACTCAGATTGGGGGCACCTGAAGATCCACTGACCTTGGAAGAATTTCCAGGGTTTGAATCCCTAAAAGATCAGCATTTGAACCTTGAGCAGGAAGCCTGAGGGCTTGGGTACAAGGGCTCTCTCTGCAACATGCTACATGAACACACTAAACTTCAAGTTCATCTTCATGGTATAGACTATACAAAAACTGTTTCATTTAGAGAGTATTTCTTGAGAAGAGTACAGTGCATGAATATGTGGTTCAGGAGAGAGATGAGAAAACTGAAGATAAAGATGGGCAAATAATTAAATAGAGAACTCTGGCCCTACCACTGAGGCAGCAGAAAGACCTTTCACCAAATGGTGTGGGATGATAAGCAGACTCAAGATTTCTGGGATCCACTGCTCAAGCTAATGCCTATTCTTTGCTTAAGCTCACTAATCCATAAAACTTATACCACAGTCTTAACTTATTTGGCCAGTAATTTATCTTAATTTCTGGTTGCTGTACACTTGATAAGATGCACAAGGTATATACAATACCATGATGGGATCTTGCCTCTGTAAACTGCCGAGTCTCCTGATGTGTATCTTTCCATTAAAGCTCCTTGGCCTGTCCCACTTGGGTTTTTCAGTTGGGATGTTGGAGGTTATATTCATTGCTCATCACACAGACCTGCTGTCTCTTTCTTCTCTCTTAGTTTCTTTCTCTGCTTCCTGATATTTTAGTACATTTTCATTGTTCTTTTATCAAGGAAAGAATATGAAGCAAATTTCTGGGTTCACACCTCACCTGCTCCATCTGACTGTTTATTCTCAGACCAGTTAATGGTGAGACAGAGGGGCTGGGCTAGCAAAGGGAGAAAAGCATGAGAAATTATAGGCATTTGAAGGCTAAAATTAATTTGAAACATTTCTAAAACTATAATCTATGTCAAAGGAAAAGCAGACTGTAATTAAAAGAAAGAAAAACAATAGGCTCTTACCCACAACACTGTATTTTCTATGTAAAAAAGGAGTACAGGCTTTCCAGGAAATAAGTAAATTGTGCCATTTAAGAGCAAACGTCATATCTTATACTTCTGTGACTTTGGGACAGGGACCACTGCGTGTTCCTTGGTATCTGTTCTCCACAGAACTCGTCTGATGTTTAGCTGGAAAATGATCATTTGGGAAGAAGACTATATTTCCCACCCTCTTTGCAGCTGAACTTGGCTGTATGACTACCTTCTGGGCAGCGAGCTCTAAGACCAAGGGGTATGCACAACTTCTGCAAAGTTTCTTCTAGAAGGCAGAAGCATAATTTCCCTTTCTCCTTCCTGCTGGATGGAACATGGATGCAAACTTGGAAATGGAGGGTGCCTGGATAGCTCAGTTGGTTAAGCGACTGCCTTCGGCTCAGGTCATGATCCCAGAGTCCCAGGATCGAGTCCCGCATCGGGCTCCTTGCTCAGCAGGGAGTCTGCTTCTCCCTCTGACCCTCTCCCCTCTCATGTGCTCTCTCTCTCTCTCTCTCTCTCTCTCATTCTTTCTCTCAAATAAATAAATAAAATATTTTTAAAAAAACTTGGAAATGGAAGGTGGAATGAACCTGGTTCAGTGAATCTCATACCAGATGAGATCTTGCTTAACTCCTAACCATTGCTATGACAAAGAGAAAAAAAAATGTATCTGGTTTAAACCACTGATATTTTGGATTTGTTCACTCACAGCTCAACCTACTCCTTAGTGATACACCCCTACAACTTGTGGAAGGACACCTTGCATTCAATCAACAATTAAAATTGCCCCAATTATGGTAATTGACTAAAATATGTGAGGGATGTTACTTTCCTCACATTTTTAGAAGGTTTGGTTTTGGAGCTTCAAGGATATATGTGAGAGAGAGGTTTGGGGCATAATTCACTTTAACAGGGTGAATGAAGCAACCTGTGGGAAACATATATATATTATGATATATGTCATATAATAAGATGTATATAATATATAATTATATATATATATATAAAATATGGGACAATATCTCCATAGATGATAAATAGATAGCTAGATAGAGAGATAGAGAGATAGAGAGATAGAGAGATAGAGAGATAGAGAGATAGATAGATAGATAGATAGATGCAGATAAAATGGCATTCAGCAGAAGCTGCAGTGAGCCAGGGTTCAAGGAGAGGCACTGTCACTAGCTGGTGGGTGTATAAATTGGTAAAACTTTGTGGAACCAAATTGCCAATACGTATCACAACCTTAAAAATGTTTATTCTCTTTTATACAGTAATTCCATTATTTAGGGATCTACAGGAACAATGTGGACAAAGAGCGATGTCCAAAATTTTCCATGTAGCCCTGGGTATGGAGAACCTAAATGTTCAGACAAATAACTCCACAGGTCATGAAATGTCAGTTGGCAGGTAATGGTGTCCGTTTGCATGAGCTGATTTTCGCTGAGGAAGGAGCTTCCGGGAGGGAAGTCAGGCCTGGACTCTGAGGGCTGGAGATGGGGGACGATGGAGAGGGCAGTGAGGCGTCTGCCTCCCACCCAGGCCCACGGGTCAGTCCATCCTCAAGGGGGAGGTCCTCACACGGGCTAAAGAAGCCTTTCCAAAAAGGAGCCTGGCAGGCCTGGAAGCTGTCCGGTGCTCAGGAAAGAAGTTGAAGACGGCGCGGAGCGGTCTTCCCTCGGGGGAGAAGCCCAGAGGGGGCCTGGAGACGTGCCTTGGCAGTGGAAGGGTCCTGGCCCCGGAGACGCCCGAGAGGCCGCGTGGGCGCTTGGCGGGCCGGTGCTGCCCTCCAGTGGCGGTGCGGCTGGAAACAAGGCAGGGGCCGGGCGTGGAAGGGCGGGGAGGACCGTCGCTGCGCTCACATGAGCTCCGAGAGAGAACTGAAATGGGGTGTGGAGTGAAGACGCCTGCAGGTGGGGACATGAGCGGTGCAATCTGAGTTACCAGTCTCATTTGTAGCCATAGGTCAGAGAAATAACTGAAATGGACAATTATGGAGAAAATTAAGTAAAGGATGATTTGTCGCATAACCGGTGGGCCCTATCTTACCTAATGAATTCATTATCTTCCCTGTCCGGCTACGCTTTTCGCCCCGGAACCATAGGCGTTGAAAGCTTAGAAACTATATTTCTCAGATGTCCTCGGCAGCAGGTGTCTGGATATCCTCAGTGGGTGGCACTTTTCGAGGTTTGCAAGTCAGAAGAAAAGGATAGGCCACTGTTTGCGGCAGAAGCTCTAGGTATGAGTGTGAGCATCAGCAAGTGGCCGATGTGGGGGGTTGCTGGCAGCTCTCAGCGCTGGGGGCAGCTGAGCTCCGCAGTAGCGGCATCTCTGAAATACGTGTGTTTCTAGACCTAGGGCTTTCCTGATTACTGTTCTCTTCCAATGGGAGGTGTATACAGGTTGTATAAGCCTTACATACCCGGTGTTAAAGTCCTTCGTATTGAAAATTTTTGAGTGGCTTCTGTCTGCAAAACCAAAACCTGACCGATATGGTACAGCCTATTGTTTAGCACCTGGGCTCTAAGGGTGCTCAGACTTGATTCAACCCCGATTCTGCACTTAATTCTAGTGAAGCCTTGAGCAAGTTCCCTAACCCTTATTTGCCCAATTTCTTCATCGGCAAAATGGGTTAATGAAATCACCTACCTCATAGGACTGTCACATGGATAAATTGCATGACATATATTAGCATCAATAAACATTAGGGGTCATCATTATTGAATATCAAATGACCATTAAATTAAAGTGGTACAAGAAGAAGAAGAAGAAGAAGAAGAAGAAGAAGAAGAAGAAGAAGAAAGAACATATACATATACAGTATAATCTCAACTATCTGAAACACACAAATGGAAATATACCAACATGTTTTCTCTCTAGGTGATGGGCTTATGGGTGATTCTGTTTTCTTCTGTATATCTTTCTTGTTTTTTAAAATTATCTACAATAAGTATGTATGTCCTACTTTATAAAAGGAATTAATGTATAATGTTATTAAAATAGCCTACAGGGAAGTTACTTAAGTATATATTCAATACTCAGCATTGCTCACAAATTCAATGGCCCATGCAAACATACTGAAATAATACTGTCTTCTTGGCATCTAATATTCACCATTTTTTAAAGTTCTTTACTCATCAACCCAAAGACAAGTAAACATTGTGGTAACTTCTGATCTGGGAACAGCGAAGCCCCACCCAGTTCAGGAAATTCACAAAAGGTAAACTCTGGAGGTGGAAGAAAAGTTTGTGAAATTATTCTGGGGAAACTGTTTCCTTCTTCTGCAAAGGGGAGAGAATCTACTTCTGGGTCAGCTGTGGTTTGATATTCCATTGAGAAGATATTTCAGGGGTTTGGGGTGTCTTTATGTTTTGGTTTGTCCTTAATTCTTTTCCTTCACTTTGACAGCATTGCCAGACTAGGGTGCCATACTCCAGCTTTATGTCTGCTGTTGTCACGGAATAATCAGTAATAATAGTGCTCCCTTTTACTGCCAAAAGTGTCAGTTTACACAACAGTGTATATGTGTGCTCTGTGTAAGACCTATCCAAATAGCAGTGACTCAGGTTTTAATAAAGGTCTGTATTCGACAATATGCATAGAATTGCTCCTTAGTTAACTACCCAAGAATGGCAACTGTTTTGTTTTTGGTTTTGTCTTTGAAAACTTTGCTTTGTTTTATTTTTACTGAGGTATAATTGGCATGCAACATTGTATTATTATACCTGAAACTGATTCAATGTTGTGTTTTAGTGTTTAATGAGCTTCCTGGCTGGAGAGGTTGTAGCTCACTTCTGGTCTACTTGAGAGCCCCATACATTATATGTTTCCCTTCTCCAGCTGGACGTAAGTTGGGCCCCTGGGGTGCCTCTTAAAATGAGTACTGATTTAAAAAAATAATAGTTTGTTGTGTATCTGTGTTCCTATTTATAACTATAAAACAGCCCTACCTGCTAGGAAATTCCAAGCAGTCACATCAAATGTAACCTTATAACAATGTCCTATTTTTCTCTGTATCACCAGGGCCTAGCGCAGGAGCACTTTTTAGAAATGAAACAAACCTGACTGAACTGAATTGAACTTGCTGTGTTACTGATAGAGATGATAGAGGAGTCCATTATTTGGGCTTATCTATTCATCATTTCTGTGTATGTGGCCCTCCAATCAACATCTTGAAAAGAAATATTGTTTTGGTCGGAATTTTTATTTACCTTTTAATTTCCTTTTTATTTCTTCATGGTACTCAGAATAGGGTCAGCATAGAACAGATGCATCAATCAACTGAGTTACCAGGCTGGATGCTGATAGATAAAAAAACCATTAACACAGAGACACTGCCTTTGAATTATAGCGTAGTGCAGAAGACAAAATATATACACGGCATGTTTTTGGTTTGTTGGTGCATAATCTTGATAACCTGCAACACATGTCTGCATTTTCTCTGTTACCTATGTCTCCTTTCTTTGCTCCTCTATGTGAGCTCGTGGACTTCTTAGTGGCAAGACGGAGTACTAATTTAATTGAGGAAGACATATTAATGGGGACCTGGAGGTAAAGGTGATGGAGCCCTGCCCTCAAAGGGCCTACAGACACTCATGAAAAGCTTAAGGACAAGACAATCCCTGCGTGGCAAGGCCAGATGAATGCTGTAGAATCTTAGAGGGAAAAGAGATGAGATGGGCTTTGGAGGGACAAGGAGAGGTCTCTTGCAGGAAGTGAGTGTGAACTAGGTCTTGAGATGAGCAAGATGACCACACTATGGAGACAGAGCTTGGGCCCCAGCAGAAGTTCTGGGACCCCAAGTGGGGCACAAAGGCAGCAGTACCCATTGCTGGGGAATAGAGGAATAGAGACAGTCACATGGACACAGATGTCAGTGTGAACCAAGGACTTGGATGGACACTTGCTTCAGGGCAATGGCTTTATTCTATCTCTTCAAACCAGACTAAACCCCAGGATGGTAATGGCAGTGGGGAGCGGAGACTCCAAGTTGACTGAGAAGACACTGCCCTATCCTAGTGAAATGGGGCTTGAAATTAACATTAAATAGAGATTTGGAAAGCAAAATAGTGAGGTTTCTTGTACACTTATGCTTGTAGACTGACATGTGCTATTTGTGTCTCTGTGACAATCTTGAAAATGGCAAATTCACTAACTGTTCATGCTGCTGGCTTGGGAAGGGAGCCTGGGGAGGCCCTTGTCTCCGGAGCCCATCATCAGTCATGTGGTACATGTGACTTATCAGAGATTGACTTGCAAGGTGGAGTTGTGCAACCAAGCAACATGGGTCTGGACACTTTCCTACCGCCAAAATGAACTCAGTACACACTTTACCCAATGCAATGGGACCTGCAAAATTGGACTGTAAATCTAAGAACAGAGAGCATTACCTGTCAGATGGTGAACTTACCATTTGCCTCAGTTCCTCCTGAACCGGATGGACAATTTTCCCTGCAGTGCTTAATTTGACATTTCTGTTCCCCTCGTAAGTATAAAAAAGGAAGTGTTAGAGCAAACAAAAAATTTCTTCTAATAGTGGGACAATGTGTATTCCAGAAATCAGCATACATGTTGCTTTGTTTCATATAGCCTATTGGCATTGTATGTATAATCAGACATTTTCAAAAATAAATATATATTCTTTGTTTTTAAGAAAAGTTTGCATTATTGTATTCTTTACTACATCAGATTTATATGACTGTCTTTCTGGCCAAAATCAAGTTGGTTAGCTAATTTCCTACATGAAGTGGTCCTGCCTCATGGAGGGCAAGCTTGTCAATGGAATGAAATAGCAACATGACCATCCTGCTTTCAAACAACACATTGTGAACATCCGCCTGGAACATAGGCAGAGAGTGTCATCATAAATCCCCCTTTCTCAGTTCTCTTGAAATAGGAGTTGGCCTACTCAGTTCAAATTACCCACGGTCATTTTGCAGAAATCTCTTGGATAGAGACAAAAATCTCGCCAAAATTAGAATTATTGAGTGGCATTTATGATTTGTCTCTCTTCCTAACATCTTGAGGTCCTAATGGAACCCACCAATCACAGCAACTGGCCACACACTCGATGGAAGTGAAGGCAAAGGGTTTCCATTACACTGAGGGAGGACAGAAACTGAGAATGTCAGCTTGCATTTTTTTGTCTTATTGTTTTCTTTTTCTTGTGGCTGTAGAGGAGACTATAGAGTAGGTAAGGGTTAGTTGCTGAAAGAGTAGGTGAGGGGAGTCCAGGGTAGGCTCAAAGGAAAATTCAGCAGTAGTGGATGCTTCGTATTAGCTGTATGAAAATTTCACTTTATTTTATATTTATTTCTTTAATCGAATTAATCAATAGTAAGATCTTAAACAAATCTTGGTTTTTAACATTTACTATTTTTTAGAGTAAGGCACAAAATTAAATAGAATCCCAATTCAATTTTTAAAATATCACAGGGACAAAGGGAAAGCAAAATAGAAATAGTAGCAATGCCATGATATCTATGGATGGTAAGATTATAGATGATTTTTGTTTTCTCTTTTTTTAAATTTTTTATTGTTATGTTAATCACCATACATTACATCATTAGTTTTTGATGTAGTGTTCCATGATTCATTGTTTGTGCATAACACCCAGTGCTCCATGCAGAATGTGCCCTCTTTAATACCCATCACCAGGCTAACCCATCCCCCCACCCCCCTCCCCTCTAGAACCCTCAGTTTGTTTTTCAGAGTCCATCGTCTCTCATGGTTCGTCTCCCCCTCCGATTTCACTCCCTTCATTCTTCCCCTCCTGCTATCTTTTTTTTTCTTAACATATATTGCATTATTTGTTTCAGAGGTACAGATCTGTGATTCAACAGTCTTGCACAAGTCACAGCACTCACCGTAGCACATACCCTCCGCAATTTCTATCACCCAACCACCCAATCCCTCCTACCCCCCACCACTCCAGCAACCCTCAGTTTGTTTCCTGAGATTAAGAATTCCTCATATCGGGTGCCTGGGTGGCTCAGATGGTTAAGCATCTGCCTTCAGCTCAGGTCATGATCCCAGGGTCCTGGGATCGAGTCCTGCATTGGGCTCCCTGCTCCTTGGGAGCCTGCTTCTCCCTCTGCTTCTCTGTCTCTCTCTCTCTCTCTCTCCCTCTGTCTCTCATGAATAAATAAATAAAATCTTTTATAAATAAATAAATAAAATAAAAGAATTCCTTATATCAGTGAGGTCATATGACACTTGTTTTGTCTGATTGAATTTTTTGGCTCAGCATAACACCCTCCAGTTCCATCAATGTCGTTGCAAATGGCAAGATCTCATTCCTTTTGATGGCTGCATAGTATTCCATTGTATATATGTACCACCTCTTCTTTATCCATTCATCTGTTGATGGACATCTTGGCTCTTTCCACAGTTTGGCTATTGTGGACATTGCTGCTATAAACATCGGGGTGCACGTACCCTTTCAGATCCCTACCTTTGTATCTTTGGGGTAAATACTCAGTAGTGCAATTGCTGGATCGTATGGTAGCTCTATTTTCAACATTTTGAGGAACCTCCATACTGTTTTCCAGAGGGGTTGCACAAGCTTGCATTCTCACCAACAGTGTAGGAGGGTTTCCCTTTCTCCACATCCCTGCCAACATCTGTCGTTCCCTGACTTGTTAATTTTAGCCATTCTGACTGGTGTGAGGTGGTATCTCATTGAGGTTTTCATGTGGATTTCCCTGATGCCGAGCGATGTTGAGCACTTTTTCATGTGTCCGTTGGCCATTTGGATGTCTTCTTTGGAAAAATGTCTGTTCATGTCTTCTGCCCATTTCTTGATTGGATTATTTGTTCTTTGTGTGTTGAGTTTCATAAGTTCTTTATAGATTTTGGATACTAGCCCTTTATCTGATATGTCATTTGCAAATATCCTCCCATTCTGTCGGTTGTCTTTTCGTTTTGTGGGCTGTTTCTTTTGCTGAGCAAAAGCTTTTTATCTTGATGAGGTCCCAATGGTTCATTTTTGCCCTTGCTTCCCTTGCCTTTGGTGTTGTTTCTAGGAAGAAGTTGCTGGGGCTGAGGTGGAAGAGGTTGCTGCCTGTGTTCTCCTTTAGGATTTTGATGGACTCCTGTCTCACGTTTAGGTCTTTCAACCATTTTGAGTCTATTTCTGTGTGTGGTGTAAGGAAATGGTCCAGTTTGATTTGTCTGCAGGTGGCTATCCAATTTTCCCAATACCATTTGGTGAAGAGACTGTCTTTTTTCCACTGAACATTCTTTCCTGCTTTGTCAAAGATTAGTTGACCATGGAGTTAAGGGTCCATTTCTGGGCTCTTTATTCTGTTCCATTGATCTATATGTCTGTTTTTGTGCCAGTACCATACTGTCTTGATGATGACAGCTTTGTAATAGAGCTGGAAGTCCGGAATTGTGATGCCGCCAGCTTTGCTTTCTTTTTCAACATTCCTCTGGCTATTCGGGGTCTTTTCTGGTTCCATACAAATTTTAGGATTATTTGTTCCATTTCTTTGAAAAAAGTGGATGGTATTTTGATGGGGATTGCCTTGAATGTATAGATTGCTCTAGGTAGCATTGACATCTTCACAATGTTTGTTCTTCCAATCCATGAGCATGGAACGTTTTTCCATTTCTTTGTGTCTTCCTCAATTTCTTTCATGAGTATTTTATAGTTTTCTGAGTACGGATCCTTTGATTCTTTGGTTAGATTTATTCCTAGGTATCTTATGGTTTTGGGTGCAATTGTAAATGGGATCGACTCCTTAATTTCTCTCTCTTCTGTCTTGTTGTTGGTGTATAGGAATGCCACTGATTTCTGTGCATTGATTTTATATCCTGCCACATTACTGAATTCCTGTATGAGTTCTAGCAGTTTTGGGGTGGAGTCTTTTGGGTTTTCCACATACAGTATCATATCATCTGCAAACAGTGAGAGTTTGACTTCCTCTTTGCTGATTTGGATGCCTTTCATTTCTTTTTGTTGTCTGAGTGCTGTGCCTAGGACTTCTCATACTATGTTGAATAGCAGTGGTGATAGTGGACATCCCTGCCACATTCCTGACTTTAGGGGGAAAGCTCTCAGTTTTTCCCCACTGAGAATGATATTTGCTGTGGGTTTTTCATAGATGGTTTTTATGATATTGAGGTATGTACCCTCTATTCCTATACTCTGAAGAGTTTTGACCAAGAAAGGATGCTGTACTTTGTCAAATGCTTTTTCTGCATCTATTGAGAGGATCATATGATTCTTCTTTCTTTTGTTAATGTATTGTATCACGTTGATTGATTTGTGGATGTTGAACCAGCCTTGCAGCCCAAGGATAAATCCCACTTGGTCGTGGTGAATAATCCTTTTGATGTACTGTTGGATCCTACTGGCTAGTATTTTGGTGAGAATTTTTGCATTCATGTTCATCAATGATATTGGTCTGTAATTCTCCTTTTTGATGGGGTCTTTGTCTGGTTTTGGGATCAAGGTAATGGTGGCCTCACAAAACGAGTTTGGAAGTTTTCCTTCCATTTCTATTTTTTGGAACAGTTTCAGGAGAATAGGTATTAATTCTTCTTGAAATGTTTGGTAGAATTCCCCTGGGAAACCATCTGGCCCTGAGCTTTTGTTTGTTGGGAGATTTTTGATGACTGCTTCAATTTCCTTGGTGGTTATAGGTCTTTCAGGTTTTCTATTTCTTCCCGGTTCAGTTCTGGTAGTTGATACATCTCTAGGAATGCATCCATTTCTTCGAGGTTATCTAATTTGCTGGCATAGAGTTGCTCATAATATGTTCTTATAATTGTTTGTATTTCTTTGGTGTTGGTTGTGATCCCTCCTCTTTCATTCATGATTTTGTTGATTTGGGTCCTTTCTCTTTTCTTTTTGATCAGTCTGGCCAGGGGTTTATCAATCTTGTTAATTCTTTCAAAGAACCAGCTCCTAGTTTCGTTGATCTGTTCTACTGTTCTTTTGGTTTCTATTTCATTGATTTCTGCTCTGATCTTTATGATTTCTCTTCTCCTGCTGGGTTTAGGCTTTATTTGCTGTTTTTTCTCTAGCTCCTTTAGGTGTAGGGTTAGGTTGTATATTTGAGACCGTTCTTGTTTCTTGAGAAAGGCTTGTATTGCTATATACTTTCCTCTCAAGACTTCCTTTGCTGTATCCCAAAGATTTTGAACAGTTGTGTTTTCATTTTCATTGGTTTCCACGAATTTTTTAATTTCTTCTTAAATTCCTGGTTGACCCATTCATTATTTACTAGGATGGTTTTTAACCTCCATGTATTTGAGTTCTTTTCATCTTTCCTCTTGTGATTGAGTTCTAGTTTCAAAGCTCTGTGGTCTGAAAATATGCAGGGAATAATCCCAATCTTTTGGTACCAGTTGATTTGTGACCTAGGATGTGATCTATTCTGGACAATGTTCCATGCACACTAGAGAAGAATGTGTATTCTGTTGCTTTGGCATGGAATGTTCTGAATATGTCTGTGAAGTCCATTTGGTCCAGTATGTCATATAAAGTCTTTATTTCCTTGTTGATCTTTTGCTTAGATGATCTGTCCATTTCAGTCAGGGGGATGTTAAAGTCCCCCACTATTATTGTATTGTTGTCAATGTGTTTCTTTGCTTCTGTTATTAATTGCCTTATATAATTGGCTGCTCCCATGTTAGGGGCATAGATATTTACAATTGTTAGATCTTCTTGTTGGATAGACCCTTTCAGTAGTATATAGTGTCCTTCTTCATCTCTTATTACAGTCTTTGGTGTAAAATCTAATTTGTCTGATATAAGGATTGCCACCCGGGCTTTCTTTTGGTGTCATTAGCATGGTAAATGGTTTTCCACTCCCTCACTTTCAATCTGGGGGTGTCTTTGCATCTAAAATGAGTCTCTTGCAGACAGCATATCGATGGGTCTTGTTTTTTCATCCAATCTGATAGCCTGTGTCTTTTGATTGGGACACTTAGCCCATTTACATTCAGGGTAACTATTGAAAGATATGAATTTAGTGCCATTGTATTGCCTGTAAGGTGACTGTGACTGTATATTGTCTGTGTTCCTTTCTGATCTATGCTGCTTTTAGGCTCTCTTTCTTTGCTTAGAGGACCCCTTTCAATAGTTCTTGTAGGGCTGGTTTTGTGCTTGCAAATTCCTTTACTTTTTATTTGTCCTGGAAGCTTTATATCTCTCCTTCTATTTTCAATGACAGCCTAGCTGGATATAGTATTCTTGGCTGCATATTTTTCTCATTTAGTGCTCTGAAGATATCATGCCAGTCCTTTCTGGCCTGCCAGGTCTCTGTGGATAGGTCTGTTGCCAATCTAATGTTTCTATGATTATAGGTTACATATCTCTTCTCCTGAGCTGCTTTCAGGATTTTCTCTGTCTCTGAGACTCATAAGTTTTACTATTAGATGTCAGGGTGTTGACCTATTTTTATTGATTTTGAGAGGGGCTCTCTGTGCCTCCTGGATTTTGATGCCTGTTTCCTTCCCCACATTAGGGAAGTTCTCTGCTATAATTTGCTCCAATATACCTTCTGCCCCTCTCTCTCTTTCTTCTTCTTCTGGGATCCCAATTATTCTAATGTTGTTTCGTCTTATCGTATCGCTTATCTCTCGAATTCTGCCCTCGTGATCCTGTAGTTGTTTATCTCTCTTTTTCTCAGCTTCTTTATTTTCCACCATTTGGTCTTCTATATCGCTGATTCTCTCTTCTGCCTCATTTATCCTAGCAGTTAGCAACCCCATTTTTGATTGCACCTCATTAATAGCCTTTTTGATTTCGACTTGGTTAGATTTTAGTTCTTTTATTTCTCCAGAAAGGGTTTCTCTAATAACTTCCATGCTTTTTTCAAGCCCAGCTAGTGTCTTTAAAATCATCATTCTGAACTCTAGGTCCGACATCGTACTAATGTCCGTATTGAGTAGGTCCCTGGCAGACGGTACTACCTCTTGTTCTTTTTGTTGAGGTGATTTTTTCCAGACTGTCATTTTGTCCAGAGGGGATTAGATGAATGAGAGAACAAAATGCGAACAGGGTAACAATGTCCCCAGAAAATATACTCTAAACAAATCAGAAAAGACCTGAAGCCAGGGAAAAAGAAAGGGAAAGAAAGAAAAAAGGAAAAGATAAATATAAAAACAAACAAAAAAACAGAACAAAACAAAAAAAAAACAGAACATGATCAAATATGATCAGGCTGGTGCATAGATCAGTGCCACACACTAGATTTTGGGTGTATTTTGGTCTGTTAGAAGAAAATGCCTCCCAAAATTTTAAAAAAAGAAAGACATATATGTACAAAATAAGGGTTGATACGATGAAGGGAAGGACTATGAGTGTAAAGATGAAAATTATAAAAAATTTTATAAAAGGAATTGATAAGATGTTCGAAAAAAGAAAGAAGAGGATTTAAAAAAAAAAAGAAAGAAAGAAAAAAGGGGAGAGAATGTGATCAGGCAGGAAACTAGAACAAAGCCATACACTAGAGATTTAGGGTATAGTTTGATCTGTCAGAAGAAACTGTATCTCAAAATTTTAAAGAGAGAACTACTTATATATATATGCCAAAAATAAGGGTAACTACTATGAAGGGATAGAATATGACTAAAAATGAAAAATAAAAATGTTTTTTTAAAAAAAGGGATTGATAAGATGGTGGTTGAAAAAGGGAAAAAGAAAAACTCAAAAAAAAATTAATTTTGAAAGACTAAAGACTCATGGTAAAAAAGCCATGAATTCTATGTGCAGTATTCCCCTAGCGCTGGAGGTCTCCCGTTCTCCTTGATCGGTAAACTTGGTCTTGCCTGGCGATTCTTGCTGATCTTCTGGGGGAGAGGCCTATTGCTGTGGTTCCCAGATGTCTTTGCTGGAGGCGGAATTGCCCCGCCCTTGGTGGTTTGGGCTAAGTAATCTGCTCGGGTTTGCTGGTGGGATCTTTTGTTCCTTGCAAACTTTCCGTACAGCTTTGGAGGACGAGAGTGAAAATGGCGGCCTCCCAATCTCTGCCCCAGAGGAGCCGAGAACTCGGGGACCCGCTCCTCAGTGTGCCCCCAGAGAAAAGCAGTCAGTCACTCCCGTCTCCCTGGTCTCCGGCCGCACTCCGTGCTCACCTGGCCTGTGACCGAGCGTTTCTATCTCTGGCACCCGACCCCTTGTGGAGTCTCCAAACCCAGCAGATCCCTGCGGTGCGCTCCCGCACGGCTCTTCCCAGGGGAGGAAGGGGAGTCTCCCTGGATCTGCCGCTTGTTGGGTCCCTGCTGGAGGAACAGTGGCCCGACTGTGCCACAGATCACGGTTTATGGCAACCCCGAGCTGAGACCCCGCGCCTCGGCTGCATCTTTGCAGCCGGCTTCCCCGCTCCGATACCTGGGAGCTCTGCTGCACGCAGGCACCCCCCGGTCTTTCTGTGACTCCGAGGGTCCTGAGACCACACTGTCCTGCGAGGGATCCACCCCCCGCTTAGGCACTGGAACGACGTCTCTCAGCGGAGCCGACTCCTAAATGTTCTGATTTTGTGCTCCGCGGCTCTAGCACTTGCCAGAAGTGGCCAAGGAGACCCCCTCCCCCGCCGTCTATCCTCCCGGGTATCGCCTCAGATTCACTTCTCCGCACATCCTACCTTCCAGAAAGTGGTCACTTTTCTATTCAGAGAGTCGTTGCTACTCTCCTCTTCGATCTCCTGTTGAGTTCGTAGGTGTTCAGAATGGTTTGATCCCTATCCAGCTGAATTCCTGAGACCAGACACAATCCAGGTCTCCTACTCCTCTGCCATCTTGCTCTGCCCCCTGTTTTCTCCTTTTTACTTTTGTGTGTTCTCTAGGTTTACTATTATAATCATAAGTTTTACTTTTTATGTTTTTTGGGGGAAAAGGAATTTGTAAGTGCCCATGAGGGAAAAAATACTTTAAAACCATATACTCTAATAACTGTGACATATTTGGATACACAGAACCCACAAGGAGTATAGTAAGTGAGAGCAGATATTGAAAAGGCTCTGTGGTCTATATCAGAATGAATAAATTAGGTTTAGCCCAGTTGTACTGATAGTGATAGAAAATGGAATGTTCCTAGGTTGTACCCATTCTTTGCAGAAGTCCTTATACTAGTGTTATAACTTTTTCCCTCAGCTGGTGGGTTTGTGCTTAGATCAAAATCTATCATCTGATTTGATAGAACAGAGGCACAATGGGATGCCTGGCCAAATGTACCTCCTTTGTGGAGGTGATAGCACCCCTCCCCCACCCCACCACAAGCATCCAGTGATTCATGACAATGTCAATGAGCCTAGAAGAGGGGTGGAAAATTGAGACAAGGAAGGAAAAGCATATAGCAAATCCATCCTTGGCTCTGAGATACAAGCAGAAATTGCTAATGGACCCCTTTGTTTTGACAGTCATGAGGAGAAAGATGTCGCTGACGTCATGTTGCAGTGTGATTGCAGGAACATGGGATGGAATCTGAAATGGAAAAAGGAACTTTGCTGTGATGACCAGACTCCCTGAATGGGAGGGAGTCATGAAATCTTTATAAGAACTGGTGCTTGGAACTTGTGTGATCTCAGCCACCTGGATAGACGTGTGCAGGGCCTAGGAAAAAAGGGGGCTGTGTATACCCACTGCACGACCACCTTCTTTAATATCTCGGGGCTGAGCAGTCCTCCTGTGGGGCCCTCCCACCCCCAGCTACACGTACTCGGAGTGCACATTTTCATTCCTACAGCCAAAGAGCCTCATGGGCCAGGTAAGCCACCTGCACCAGGAGGTGACAGGCAAGCTGGAGAAACAGGACCCAGCTCAGAGCACACCTGTCAACTCCCCAGACCAGCAGCTCTGCTGGCCACGAGGGCCTCTGAGCTGCAACAACAGAAGCCACAGCTGAGAGGAGCAGAGCTCTTATTGTCATTTTAAGAGCCCTCTTGGGGATCCCCAGAAATACGGGGAGGAAAGGGGCTTTGCAAGGGACTCGGGTGCTGCATGCATAGGTGCAGGGCTAGAGCGAGCAGGCCTGTTCCTAGGACCACATCAGAACTGAAAAGTTCATGCTGCCTGGATGCAAATACAACAGCAGAGAAGCCTCACTTGTGGGTTTGTGTCCCTTGAACAGTTATGTAACTTCACATAGAGAAAATGCAAGTTCATAGCCACAGAAAGAGAACTAACTTTATCCTACCATCCCACCTTCAGAGTGTGCAACTCTAAAATGACATGTTTTTGGCTGCTTTGTGAGTATTCTTGCGGGTGTGTGTGTGTGTGTGTGTGTGTGTGTGTGTGTGTACATGTGCATTTGTGCTTCACCTTGTCCCAAGAAATATTTAGTCCATTTAAAACAGAACAGAACATGAACGTGCCTTAAAAGAAGATTCTAAGTAGTGGAAATGCCAAGCCACCCCAGACTTGAGCTAAGCCAAATGACAACTTAAAAAGTAAGACATGCAGGTTTGGAGAGCCCCTGCTGCTGATTCTGAAAAGGGAATGAACTTTCTTGGAGTACCTTCCCTGTGCCAGACACGTGATAGCCATTTTGTCTCCTGCCCTTCAGACACAGCTGGTCTGGAGACAGATTAAGCTTCCTTGTGTTTTATTGTTGCCTCCAAACTGCCGTTTCTCCCTCTCCTCTGCCTGTCCTATAGAGACTCTAGAGATAAGATCATGAGACAATACTGCCAAATACCCTTCTTTGTGGCAGCCGTCTTCAGAATTAAAGGATCTTAACCTTCATTACTTGAAAATGTTCACACCCAGTGTTTGCCTCCCTATCATTACTCCAGCTATAATTCTTGCTCATTTCAATATCCATATGGACCATGTTTTCAAATACTGGCCTGCTCTCCCCTCACCTCATATTTCCCCCTACACCTGAGATCCTCACTCCCACGGTCATACGCTAGACACTCATCACCAAAGTATGGCATCTCATCCGTCATGTGGCTTCTGACCCGCACGCCCGATCTTGTATCTCATTCATTCTATGATCCTGATTCCAACAATTCTTTGACCCCACTCCACTATGACCCCAAACACATTGACTGTACCACCTTTCCCCTGGCCATCACCCCCTAAGGCCCTCACTAGCCTTTGGATTCCAGGATCCATCATTACTATCTCTCCCTTACACACCGGCCCCTTTTCCCTCCTTCAATCTCACATTTCTCTAGTCCAATAACTCCCACTCTTCTGGGTGTCAGCTTTCTGCTTTCTTCTCTCTCTCCAAACAAAAGATATCTTTCTTTTCTCCTTCCCCCTCTCAGCTACTGACATTGAAAAAAATAAAGATCAATCAGAAGCAAGCTTTCCCATACTCCTGCCACCATATTCCACCATATACAACTCTCTTTATGAACTACCTGTTTTGCATTTACAATGATAAACCAACCATGTTCCTTTCTATAGGCATGTATTCACTGGGACTCAGTTCTCACAGTCTCAGGGATGTCACTTCTACAATTCTCTTCTCTCTCTCCTAGCATCAATTCCCCCCTCTCTGTTGTAGTATCACCCATATTTTTAAAGAGGGAGGGAAGGAAGGAGGGGGGGAAGGTAGGAAAAGAAACCCCCTTCCATCCCATATTTCCATCCAGCTACTGTCCCATGTTTCTGCTATTCACTATGGTAACCTCTTCATCATGGCTAAGAGTCGTCCAGAAGGACACTCTGCACCTTCTCTCTTTCCCAATGCTAATCAGACTTCACTAATACTGTTCTTGCCAAGAACACCAGTGACCTTCATGTTGCCAAATCCAATAACCAATTCTCGGTCCCACTGCCCTTATGTATCTGTACCTTGAAAAGGTTTCTTCACTTGTGCCCCAGAACACCACCCTGGTGTTTCATCTGACACACTTGACACCCGTTCTCAATCTCCATTCTGATTTCTGTCCTTCTCCCTGACTTCTATAAATGAAGTGCTCTAGGAGTGAGTTCTTGGAACTCTTTTCTTCTGTGAATGTTCATCCCCTAAGTAATATCCTACAGCTTATGGCTTTAAATACCCTTTTTCTGCAATGACTCTTATATTTCTAACTCAAAGAGTTGAACTCTTAAGTGTCTAAATCTAACTGCCTGCTTTACACTCTCACTTGGATGTCTAATAAGGATCTCAAATCTAACTTGGTTAAAACAATTTGGGATTCCCACTTCCTAATTTTTTCCTTCCCCATCTCTATTCACTCGATAAATGAAAACTCCATTTTTTTCTGATTGCCCAGAACAAAAACTTCAGTCATCTTTGACTCTTCTTTTCTTCCATCCCCAACATCAAACCATCATCAAATTCTGCTAAATTTATCTTTAGGAAGAAACAAAACTTCTTAGATATGACACCAAAAGCAAATAATTTGGAACCTTATCAAATTTTAAACCTTTTATGCTTCAAAAGATATGTCAAGAAAATTAAAAGGCAAGCCACAGATTGGGAGAAAATATTTGTAAAGCATACGTATGACAAAGATCTTGTGTCCCAAATATATGAAACATTCTTATAATTCAATGATGAAGAAACAAAGAAGCCAATTAAAAAGTGAGTAGAGGGACACCTGGATGGCTCAGTTGGTTAAGCGACTGCTTTTGGTTCAGGTCATGATCCTGGAGTCCCAGGATCAAGTCCTGCATTGGGCTCCCGGCTCAGTGGGGATCTGCTTCTCCCTCTGACCCTTGCCCCGTCATGCTCTCTCTCTCTCATTCTCTCTCAAATAAATAAATAAAATCTTAAAAAAAAAAGTGAGGGGCAACTGGGTGGCTCAGATCGTTAAGCGTCTGCCTTCAGCTTGGGTCATGATCCCAGGGTCCTGGGATGGAGCCCCACATCGACTCCTGGCTCAGCGGGGAGCCTGCTTCTCCCTCTCCCTCCGCCTCTTCCCCTGCTCATGCTCTCTCTCTCTCTGTATCTCTGTGTCTCAAATGAATAAGTAAAATCTTTAAAAAAATAAAAAAATGAGTAGAATATTTTAATGTTTCATCAGAGAAGACATACAGATGGTCAATAAATGCATGGAAATATGTTCAACATCATTAGTCATTAGGAACATGCAAATTAAAATCACAAGATACTGTGTCATGTCTACCAGAATGCCCATAATAAAAAAAAAAAAGGTAAGAACAAGTTTAGGATATGGAAAAACCTGAATCCTCACACGTTGTTGAGTATTAATGTATAATGATGCAGTCATCTTTGTAAAGCAGTTTTTCACTTTCTTAACACACTGAACATAAGCTTACAATAACATCCAGAAACTCCATTGCTAGGTATTTCTGTTTCCATCCGTGACTCTTTAGAATCTATTTTTCACACAACTGACAGAGGGATCATTCAAAATATAAAACAAACATCATAACTGCTCAAAAATCTCTAATGGCTCCTCATTCTGCTCACAATAAAATCCTGAGTTCTATGGCCAACATGGTGTTGCATGCTCTGCTCTGTGAACTCCTGAACTCCCCCTCTCTCCTTTCACTCATCAGTACTGGCCACACAGGTCTTCCTGTGCTCTTCAATCCTATTCACACTCTTATTCCTGCCTCAGGACCTTTGCATTGACTCCTCCCCCTGCCTGGGATATTCTTCATTGAGATACCTTCATGGCCACTTTCATTTCATTCAGAACTCCCAGATTTTATCAAAGAAGACATCCCTGACCACACTATTTAAAGCAGAGCACCACTCTTTACTCACCTCCCCCACCATATCATCCCTACCGTTTCACCCTACTTTATTTTTCTTTATAGTACTCATTACTTCCTGACACATTTCAATTGGGGTGTGCATGTGTGTGTGTGGTCCTCCCTGCCTAGAAAGGAAATTCCATGAGGACAGGGACCTTGTCTATTGTCTGTTTTGTTCATCAATTTATCTCATTTGATTCCCACAATCAACATGTAAGTTGGGTCATTTTGTTTATAGGGGAAGACAATGAAGCTCACAGAGGTTTAGCAGTTTAGTAAAAGTCACACAGCCACTGATTATGCAAGCTGGAATTTGAGACCAGGGCTGTCTGACTCCAATACCATGGAGTCATCATCACTACAGACTCCCAAGAAAAACAATTAAACTGGATCCCACTGAACAAAGTTTTATTTAATCTGTTCCTCTTAAATCGGAGTTAATGGTCTTAATAATTTTGAATTCTTTGAGTCTGTATATATCAGCAAGATCTATACAAGAATAAGAAATGTAGCTGTGATATCTTGGCTTTCTCACATTTGCTCCATCCTGTAAAAAAGTCAACGTTCTTATCCTAAAATTTGAAATAAACACATTTCAGAAAAATTAGAAATTCCAAGTACTTACATAAATCCAATCTAACATCAAGATTAGAAGGGCAAGAATATGTAAGATAGATGACACCAATTCATCACAGAAACTTCCTTTCTCCAGAACATAATACATTACACAGCTTCATAGCAATCCATGTGATTTATTAGTGTAATCAGAGGATAGCGATACCTTTTTAAATTGGTTTTTTTTTTTTGCTCAAAAGTTGTACACACAAAATGTAATCAAGGAAAGAATAAAATACTTATTTATGTCTAAGCTCGTCTTAATGTCAAGAGACTCTGTTTTTGCAGTTTTCTTCCTTCTATCTCTTCCTTTATGTCTTAGAAATATTCCAAATATACAGATGTACTTGTGGACGTGGTAATGAAACCAGAATGCTCTGAGCATATTAATTAATGACCAGGGAGAAAAGAAAGGAGCAGAAAGGACAGATGGCACCTTGAGTAATGGGAGCATGATCCACTTCTCCTCCACGCCCCCACGGTGTGTCCAACCCTTTGTAAGTTCTGAATATGGAGATGGTGCTATATAGAAGACAGCACTTCCTCCAAAAAGCCCACCCATTACTCAGAAAGACAAGCAAGAATATGCTCCCCAGTCTTCTCTCCAGAGTTCCAGGAGGTGAAGGAGAGGAATTTGCCGTGTAACCTGGGCTGAGAGTCATCACCATGGTTACCACTAGAAGTGAAAGTTAGTACCCTGCCGCCAACCAATCCCAACTCCAGTTTGGGGCTCAGCACAAACTGAACATGATGGTTTAAAAAAATGCATCTTGACACCATCATGGCCCAAGAGGAAAAAAGTTGATTAGAATTCCAGGCTTGCCGTTGTACACCAACACGGGGTAGCAGTAAAAAGGAGATAAGCTTTTTCATCCAAAATCTGCAGCTATCTTTACAGAATAGTTTTAAATACCTTGCAGTAAATTCCTATGCAATCTCTAAAGTTCCTCCCCCAAGATCTACTGTGAAGCCTCTTGGACCAAACCCTGAAATCACTCATGTATCCTTTTTCAACATAGGATAATAAAACCACTATATATTTGTGCATGAGGCAATACATCATGTTTATTTGGTAGTAGCTAGAGTTAGAAATCATTATACCTTCACACGATCCTTGTAGATTGACCATCTATTCATAGGCCCTTGGTTTAGCTGTGCTAATTAAGGATGACTTGCCTCCCATCATCAAACATGGACTTCTGTATCACATTCAGGTTACCAGAGCTTTGAACATGGGGTGTTTACCAGTGTCTTAAGAGAAAATATTAATGCAAGAGTTACTGCAGCTTTGCTTGTAGTTATTTAAAAAAAAAAAAACAAACTCACCCCAACAAACGTGAGAAAGCAAAGAACCTGGCTGGAGGGAGAGATGCAATTAATTAGAAAGCACTTATGGATTCTTCTCCTCCCAGCACTCCGCTTCATAGGGAATGGACACTCAATAAAGGGTTGTGGGTGCTTTTTGTTGGACAACCTTTATTCACATTTATATAATAAATATTTAATGCAGAATACTCAAAGAACACAGAAGACAGAACTGGACCAGAGTCAGAAGCTCTGGCTGAGTAGTTACCTAGGTTGTGCAGCCTAGCATAAGATCTTACTTCTCTTTTTCCTCATTTGAAACATTACAATTCCCAACTTCCTACCCTATCTCACCTGTCTTTTGCTCTGAAGCTTCAGTGAATTAATGCAAGTAAAAATGTTCTAAAAAGGACATTTGTAAACAGAGGCATTTGAAATTGTTTCTTACTATCAAGGCATCAAGATAATATGCCAAGGGTATACATCAATGGTGTCCTGGCATCTTTTCATTTTTATGCAATTTTTCTCTGTCTGTTGGTCTTGCTTTGGACAAGATAGATGGAGAAACACTTCATTGGTTAGGAGGAAAATGATTTCCAAACCCTTAATCTTTCATCTTTAGCTATGATGCTCTTCATTATTAAAATCACACTGGTGATTATGATTAATGTTATATCAACTCCATGAAATTAATTGTTCAAGGTGAATGTGATGAGAAGTAAGCTACCTTCTCCCACTTCTAGTGTCCTTAAACCTTCCACCATTAAAACAATTTGCTACCTCTACATTTTGTCAAATTTAACTCTTGTGGATTCTTAACGAATTCCAGCCTTAAATCTGATGAAAAAGAAAGAACTAAATGATGACTTATTTCAATTTTTTATTGACCTAAAACACACATATCAAAAAATAGACATAAGTTAACAGCTAAGAGAACATTTATGAACTAAACACACTGGTATAACCACTATCAGATCAAGAAACAACTCCAGCCACATTAAACAACTCTAGAATCTAATGTTCATTCTCAATGTATTTTTTACCAAACATTACAAATCTATTACATGGAATATAAAATTTTAGTATTTTCACAGTCAATCATGTAAATATAAGTGTTAATCAAAACATACACAGAGCAGTTTCTTGGACAAATGTGAAAGGATTGTCAGTCTCAAGAAGGTATAGCCCAACTTACCATTAGATTCCTCTGCTGTTGTCCATCAAAACATTTAAGTAATTGTGATTCCTTGAAACCCAAGACAACTTCTTCCAAACACGCCACAAAATTTTAATACTGTGATGAGACAACAAGTTAGAGAATTCCAATCAAGGCAGAAAAATAATCACAAAAGTGATTAAAACAATCATGACACTACACTAATAATATTTGCCTCATCTGTTTACAGTGAAAACTAAACATGAGGGCCTATATTTTGCCCAGGTGAAAAGTTAATGACATGGATGTATAAATATCCACTTTTTCTCTCAACCCATTTTGATGCGGACATGCATGCATGGAAGTCTAAGAGCACAGCTCTTTCATGGAATTGTCCTGAGGAATGAAGTGAGTCTTCTTCCCAAAGTGAGCTGCCAACCATGAGAGCAGAGGAGAGGATTCATGCTGCAGGTTTCTCTGCTCATGCCTGTGTGTCCTGGCTTAGCAAGCCCAACTCACAAATGGCCTGTTTTTCTGTGACAGGAGAAAGTGCTCTATCCCTGGGAACCTGAGACACCCAGGAGATTCCACCTCAACTGAACAGCCCCAGAAATGTGTCTGGACATCCACACTTTGTTGAGACTTACATTTCCTACTGGTACGGGTACAGGTGTGTGGTGCTGTGATGAGGTAATGGGAATGGGAAATGGATCTAAATGAATTACCTTAATCCAGCTGTGTGATATAGCACTCAGATGCCACGGACATCTCCATGGAACTCAAGTTGTCCCCTAAATAAGATCAATTCTTCAAAACAACTCAAGATAAAGTTAATTCTCCAGTCTCAAGAAACCTTCCTAAGATACATTTGCATTCATCCTATCATCTTAACTGTCCAGACCATACTCGCTGATCATTTAGCAATATCTGCTGAGTATCCATACTCACTGATCATTTAGCATATATTTGCATTGTGCCAGGCACTTGGCCAGACATTGCTATACAGTCATGAGTAGAGCAAAAATGGGCCTTGACTTCAGAACATTTATAGTCTACTAGAAGATGCAAAGTAATGAAATAATCCACGAAAATATCTTGATTTCTTACCCCACCACACCTTTTATCTTATATCACTTCTCCCCATTGGTTTTTAAAGCCTACTCCTTTTCCATGGTCCAGTTGAAATATCTTTATCCATGGCACAAGCTTTCTGTAACCAACCCCAACAGCCCACAGTAACCTGCTTCTTCTCAGCCCTATGCACTGTTGACCATACCAGTATCACCACGTTATCTGAATGCATGCCACCAGTGAGCTCATAACACAAGGAAGACACCAATAACTGACCACAGCACTCTTCCCACTAGCCAAGAAGTAGCCTCAAGGTCTCATCAAATACGGAAAGTCAGGCAGCCACAACCAATCAACTGGAGGGGAGTCAGTCCATTCCATTAACTAAGCGATGACCACACACCTTTACCTTCTGTCGTCATTATATCCTCTTGTGTAGGTATTATCTCCACAAATGTGATCTGAACAACTCAAGGGACATGGACCATACCTTATGTTCCTTTTAACAGTTCCAGTTCAGCAACTGCGTGTTGAGCACAGACTATGGGAGAGTCCTGTTGTTGGTACTACAAGAAATACAGAGATGAATGAGATGCAGTCCCTGCTGCCAACAACTCCCAATTTTTTGAGGGATAAAAACTTCACAAATATCTACAATTTGAAGCAGAGTAAAATGAATGGTGTAAGAAAAGCCCAGGGGTTTAGAGAAGCCACAGATGAGATCCAACTGGAAGAACAGGAGAGGTTCCTTAGAGGAGGTGGCATCTGAGATGGACACTAATGATTGGAGAAGGAGGAAAGCGGAGGCAGAGTGTCACACTCCAGGAATAATGAAGGGCACCCACAAAGCCACTGAAAGAGGAAAGTTCAGAATCCTTAAAGTATTCCCTTTTGGCCCCAAAGTACTTAGCATGACACTCACTCATGGTAGATATTCAACGAGGGCTGGTAAGTAGATGCTTTAGGCAGTACCTGGTTAATTACAACATAAAGAAGCCAAAGACTCTGTGAACACTTCACATGCATGTGTGTGTGTGTGCGTGGGTGCACGCTCACCCCCCCACACACACACACACACAATCCAGAATAACAGACATTTCCAAAGTGGCACTCTAGGCTCCACCAGGTTACAGAGACAAGAAGTGAGCTGACCTGGAGTAGATTCCTCTTTCCGGTCATGGTGATGCTGTTAAAGGATTGTAGATTTGTTCTTCCGAGATTATGGATCTGAGTAGGTTTTTGGTCTCCAATGTTTTGGAAGAATTTATGTTCAGTAGGTGTTCCCGGGATGTTAATAAATAGTTTATGGAAAGGAGTTTTGTATTCAGGTTAACTTGAGGACACAGAGAGATAAGTGAGGTTTACCGGTTGTCCCTTTCACAGCATTTCTCAGAGACTTGGACAAGCTGTCGCCATGATTCTCCAAGAGAAAGGGGGATGGATGATTATTTCCTAAATGCATTCGACTATAGTCTCTTCTTTTTTTTTAAATGAAGACTCTCCTGGTACAAGTACTCCATAGAACACACTATGATTTGATAAGTTAGATGTAATTATTGAGAAAAAATAGAAAATTAAATCCAGTTTTGCCTAAATGATGGAGACAGAGGTCTCAACCAGTAAATGTCAGCTTCCGGGAAATCTTGTCCATCCTCAGTGTATCTATTCCTTTTCTAGCTACCCTCCATTTTACCACATCCTTTCCCACCCTACCCACTAGGGATAATAAAAGCTAACATTTACTGAGCCTTCACTTTGTGCCAAGCCCTGTTTTAACTGCTTTAACCTTCACAATAATCTTCAGCACTATTATTATTCCAATTTTATGAATGAGACAGCCTAAGGCACAGAGGAATTGAGAAATTTTCCCTTGCTCACCTATATAGTAAGTGGTAAAGCCAGTATACAAATCCAGGCAGAGCTAAGACTCCTAACCACCATGCTAGTATCTACCCGGGAGAGTGAGGAAGTGGGGGAGAGATCACGTGAAGATCCTTGCTCCTGTCTTTCCCCCAGTGCTTATGACGGGTTGGTCTGCCAACACTCCCCTCCCCCATCCAGTCTTCAGGGAAATGGAGTCCAGTCGTCCCTCACACAGGGTCTGGTGGTTCTGATTAAGACCATCTTAGTCTGGCCATGTGTCTTGTTTCCTTACTCCAGAATGTGAAACTTCCTCCCAAATATCTCATTCAGCATTCCACCTTGATAAATCACAGGTTTGGGGAGGAAGCAGATCATACAGCCTTAGCAACTACTCTAGGCAAACGGTGTGACAGAAATCAATATGCATCACTTGGATTTGCCTGAAATTTCTTTTGGAAGGCTGGGGGAGGGCAACTATTTCTCGGCTGAGGTTCCAGCTCACTCCTCTGTCCTTCCACCCCTCAGCAGTCTGTCCCAATTTTTTACTAGTTCCTCCCAAAGAAAGAACAAAGAAATGTCCCTTCAGCCTCCTCCCTCACCCTCTGTCCTCAAACACCGCCTCACAGTCATCCCAATTCCCACTCAGAACCTTTTCTTGTACCTCTTTTCTCTCCCTCTCTCATTACGGATTCATCTCTCTGCTCCTCTTTGCCTCCCACTGCCGTGTGACAAATCTCTCTTAAAATAACCCTGATGACTCACCCAGCAGATACTGTATTCCATTTATGTACACCTTTGTTTCCCCAAGGGGCACCGAGAATTTCACAGCTATTCAGTGTTATTTTTACCTCGTCCTTGTAAAGAGATTATCTGTCAAAAAGGAATAAAAATGCAGTTTGGGCTTTTGTCTGAATGACTTGAGCATTAAGGCTGATGGAGTCTTTTTACTCTTCCAGGTCTCATCGTTCTCCTCATCCCCTTCTCCTTGGTACTGTTTTGTTGTTGTTGTTTTGTTTTGTTTTGTTTTGTTTTTCAGGATCTATTAGTAATCACACCAGAAATTAGACTAAAATCTTACCAATCAGTTGTGGTCTTTCTTAACCAGTCATCCAAACTGGAAGCCTCAGAGCAGCCTGGCTTCCTCCAACTGGTTGAGCCCACATACCCGTTGCTAACCAAGCCATTCCGGTCCTGCCCCAGACCCCTCGCTCCTATTCCCACTTCAACGACCTCATCCAAGCCGCCACCTCCTCCAGCCTGGCCTGATGCAGTGGCCACCTCACTATCCCCTCCACCCCCAACCATTTTATTACTCCCTCACGTTAGTATTCCCAACCTAGATCTCATCACGCTGCCTCAGGGGTGTTCCATTTAAACTCCTATCCTTTTCCAGGGCACTCGGGGCTTCTCAGTCTAGCTTCAGCTACCCGGCCTCTGTGACCCCTGGGTCTACACTGTAGACATCCCAAAAATAAGCAGTGTCCCTCGACATGCCTCGATTCATGTGCCCCCCTTCCCCTGCAGGAGCACCCGCCTCTAACTTCTCTTCCTGGAGAGCTCCTTCTCAGGTTTAAAGGCACGATTTTTATATTACCTCTTCTGAAGAGCTTTTCTGAACTTACCCAGGGCACTTTTAACTATTCTCTCTTCTGCATGCCTATAGCTTTTTATGATAACTGCTGGAGTAGATTCACATAATGTCATATATATTCCACAAAAACTTATTGGAAGCCTGTGATGTCCTGGGCATTATGCCAGGCACTAGATACACAGGGATCCAATTCACAGTCCCTACCCTGACTATGTACGAAGTAAGACAAGAAACAAAGAAAAGTAATTGCTATTTCAGAGTGAAATGAGCCACAATAGAGCTAAGCCCAGGGGCTGAGTGGGCACATGAGAGGGCCATCACCCAGGCTGGGGACAACACAAAGCTCTCTGAGAGGAAAGGAGCCCTGAGCTGCCCTGTCAGAAATATCCAAGTCGGAATGGTTTTGGGGACTGCACTTTCTCCCCACCAGATCATGGGCTCCGTAACAGCGGACTAGATCCTGTGTCCCTTGTACTCTGCCAAGTGCTCAACAAATACACAGGAAACGGAATAAATCAGAAAAGCCTTGGTCTAAAACCCCAGTAATATCAAGTTTATTGCTTCTCAACCCTGCCTCCTCGTTCCTCTTGATGGTTGACCAATCTTGGTCCCACCGATCCAGCCTTAGCCAATAAATAATGCAAATAATAAGGTGATTCTGCAAATGCGGTTTTTTCCCATCCCAGCCCTGGCTCCGCACAGCCAAGGAATCTGGAATGAAGCAACTGGCCTGAGACATTTGGCATGCCACTGAGCCACCCACCAGAGTCGGGCAATCAAGCGTCGCTGATGCACACACTGGCTAAGCAGAAAAGGCCCAAGAGGAAAAGGGAAAATGTGTCACACCATGCCAGGCCAAGTTCAAAAGTCACCAGGTCCAGAGCCCCCTCCCAGTTGGCTTCCCAACTCCCATCTCATTCTCTGCACTTCACTTTGCACCTGGCAAGCAATGTCATTTCCCACAGCCTGTAACATGAAGTGCACATTCCTGCTCTAGCTGACGAAGCCCTGGGGAAAGTCTCCATCTCTCTACCTCACTTTTGTCCTCACCCCCATTATTCTCTAACCTTCACTTTGTCCCTCAGTTGGTCATTCGTAGGAAACCATGTGCATTTCCTTAACCCATCTCTCTGGCCTGCAGGCATTTTCACAGCTGCTGTTCTTTTTGCCTGGAATGCACTGAAACCCTCTGGATAACTGGCTCGTCCTTCAGTTTTAGGTTGAAGGCTACTTTCAAGCCGGTCCTGCCCCCCTCCGCAGGCTGAAGCCTGGGCAGGTTTGCGCCTGCGCGTCCATAGCGCGCTGTCTGGTCTCCCTCTCAGCGCCCGGGTGACACTGTGGTGAACTTGTCTGCTTAGCTGGGTAAGCTTCCCGCAGGTAAAGACTGTGTCCAGTTTCTGCACTGCATCCCAGAGCCCAGCAAAGCATCCAGACTGCGTGCATTAGGCACCGTAAACATCTGTTGATTGAGTTGATGAAAGAATCCTGGAGAAAGAGATAGGGCACAAGGTAAGTTTGGTGAGAGCAGGGACTTTGTTCTGCTCACTGCCACACCTCAGTTTCTGGCACAGAGTAGACCCTCAATAAATGCTTACTGAATGAACTAATTAATTACTTGGTTAGACGAAGATATTGTGTAAGCCTGCTACTCTCTTCCTGGGTTCTTTATGTGTGGTTTAGTCTTCAGGGGACTGGCTTCTGAAGAGAGGAATTTAGCGTGACATAGCCATCAACAGCATGAACTTGGACCACACCTCCAGGGGTTTACATCTGAGCTATATCCCTCACAGTTTTCATGTGCTAGTTGTTTTGTCTTTAATTGAGGTCAGTTATGTGATTAAATGTCTTAACATTTGTAAAGCAATAAACTAGTGCTGATGACAGAGTAAAAACTATTTAAGTATTTGCTCTAGAAAACAGAACAGTATTGCAAATGCAAAGTCAAGAAATGCTGTCCACAGTTGACAGGACAAGAAATAAAGAATAGGTATATTACTTAAAGCTATCAACATAACTAACTGGAAATATCGACATAAGCCTATGGAGACAATGGCAGAAGGTTGGGACTAAGTGAGCTAGGTCCTAACATTTCATAGAGGCAGCCACAGATCACATCCAAAATTGACAACCCAGGAAATAGTGGCATGCAACTCTTGGTGATTTGAAGGTGACTATGAGGAAGATCATCAGCTAAAAGAGTGAAAAGCAGTTGTCTATGAAGAAGAAGACTAAAAAAGAGAAAGAACAGGGCAGGAGACTGTGGGTTTCCTTAGTGGTCCTTTTGTACTATTTAAACTTTTGACTACATTCATGTGTTATTTTGATAAATTAAAAACATTTTAAAAATAATTGCATAGGAAAAAATCAAATGGGAAGTACTTGTTATGGTCTTCAAATACTTCTAATTTACCTTAGAGATTTATGAGATGATGTGGCCATGCTCTGAGAAATCCTATTTTACCTCCACGCTAGGGGGACTCCTGCACCCCACTCTCCTTCATGAGGCTGGGATAGCAGGGAAAGTCAATGTCTGAGATTAGGCTCAGTTTCTCAGTAACTCTGTGCTCTTAGCCAAGACACTCAATCTCTGTGTGGCTCATTTTCTCACCAATTAAATTATAGTGACAGTTTTAGACTCACTGTATTGTTACATCAGATACCTAGAAAAGCATAAAATACTATACAAATATTATAATCACAGTGAGGAATTTTCTAGTGTGGAGAAAAACATGTAATAACATCTTTCTTCAAACCAACTAAAGGTGCATCTTCCCAGCATTTTTTATGAATAATAATAATTCATAATTTTATATAAAATCAGAAATCCTTTGAGAGTACATTCCCAAGATAATCATTCCCTTCTCCATGTTATCTCTGTTTCTTGAACATGCTTATATTATTTCCTGTTTCAAGCCCTGTACTGCAGTTGGTTTGCTTACATCATAGTTTCATCCACTAGACTGTGAGTTCCTGAAGGCAGAAATGGTGTTTTACTTATCTTGATATATCCTGAGCTTAACACAGTGCCTGCCCTAAAGAAAGTACCCCAAAATGTTTGCTGAACTGAACATTGTTTTTAAAAAAAAAGTTTATTTTGAGGGCTCCTGGGTAGCTCAGTCAGCTAAGCATCTGCCTTCAGCTCAGGTCATGACCCCAGGGTCCTGGAATCAAGCCCCACATCAGGCTCCCTGCTCAGCAGGGGGCCTGCTTCTCCCTCTCCCGCTTCCCTTGCTTGTGTTTTCTCTCTCTCCTCTCTCCCTCCCTCCCTCACTCCCTCCCCCCCGTCAAATAAATAAATAAAATCTTTTTTTAAAGTTTATTTTGAGTTAAATATAATTTTAGAACTATAAAAGAGTAGACGTAGAATGAAGGAAATAAGCTAACATGTGTTCTTCCTCCCATCCATCCAACAAATGTTAACTGATGCCCTAGAGTTCTGTCCTAGGCTCTGAATAATACATACAAGCAGCTTCCAGTCTAATTGTGGGGATGGGGAGGGGAGGACACAGAGAGACAAATGAGCAATTTCAGTACAAATTGATAAATTTTTGGTTAAAGGTAAGTACAAGATGTCATAGGAGCACAAATAGTGGCCGCAGCCCCTAAAAAAAGAAAATAATATTCTGAGATCTCTTCTTCGTACATTATTTCTTTGAATTGAATTAAAATCCAATAAACCACCAGAGTATAGTTAGAAAACTCAGGTCCTACACAAATGAATTCAAAACATCCAGTCAATTAGTTAAAAGTTATGTACACTACTTGGCTGAAATCCCTTGACATCATATAGCACCACCTTAGATAATGTGGTAAGTTAACAAGATGTGCATACCCATATTCTTCCATTTGTCATATTATTATCTCATAGAAACCTCTAGGGTCTGGGACACATTTGGGAAATCAAATACACACCTCAGTCAAGAATCCATTCCGTTCCTCTTCTATGACTTTGCCATGTGTCACCCCTCGTAAAGCAAGTATTTTCTTCTTAGTCCTTGTTTCTTTAAGACCAGCTTTGAAAATTATCGTGAGCAAATAGAAGCGGGAGAGGATAGATGGGCCCACCTTTTGCTAGGAAGTGACTTTCTAATGGTTCCCACTCTGGCTCACCAGCTGGATGACTAGAAGTGAGCAGATTCCAACCAGCTGCCCTCCGTTAATCTCCGAAAGCGTTTGATATTGCTGAGTGCCCCCTGAGGACTAGATAGTAGTAAGTACTCCCTCGTCCCTTGAAATGATCAAGGCACAGTTAGTTCTTACTAGTTAGAGTCTCATAGAACCGGATGTATGCATCATGAGCTACGTGGATAGTATAGGCATAAACATGAATCAAATTGGCAATTTAATGAAAATAGAACAGAGCATGAGTCTGGGATTTTGCGAATGCCTAGATGAACATTTAATTAAAACTTTACTGCAAGTTGTGATCATATCCAAGAAATGTTCCAGGTTGACAGTGTTTGAGGTATTTAAAAGCTTACTGACGGCCAAGCATGCCTAGTATGATAAAGTAGTGACAATTACAGACAGCACAGGAAGACAGCAAGGTCATTGCCCATTTCAAAGAGCAATGACTGTTATTTGAATAAAATATCTTTTCACCAAAAGTCTAACCTTTGCTATCTTGACAAATGAAAGAACTGACAAGCCCTTTGTTTGTGTCCTTTCATAGGAAACCAAAAGAAACAGAGAGGTAAGAGAATTTGCTGGAGATCAAGCACGAGTGAAGCCATTTTTGAGTAGTGGACCCTCAGAATGGAAATGCAATGACAGTTGGCTTATTTTCTCCCCTATTTCATAAATAGAACTCTATTATGAAGACAGGTTGAAATAGTTCTTAAATTGTTGCCATTGTCACAATTGTCACTTGTCACAATTGTCACTTGCAAGCTGGAACCTAAGAATGATGACTATAGTTTTCATCTGTGACAAACACCGGCCAAAATCTCTCCCATCATGAATACCATCAATGGGAGAGACAATTAGGACCGAGACAGAGCATAAATGATATAGTATCTTTCCCAATACGTAATGAATAGACTTTGAGATTATTCTCAGTAATAAATATTTATTAATTAAAACATCTAAATGAATATGAAAGACATGAAAAATAAAAATACAAGAAAATAAGTTGGCTCATGCAGCACTTTTATAAAAAGTGAATATAATCTAACTAGTCCAGGAGTTTATAAAGAGAAATGAGCTAGCTGGTTAGTGAGGAAATGAGGGGCCAGAAGACCACTATGTAGTCAGGGTCACAGCTGTATTGGTGGAATGTTGGGCTCCTGTAGGCTTGGTCTGTTTCGTGTTTCTTCTGGTAGACGTGTCCACAATTTCTACTGCCTTTTTCACCCAATCAGCTTGTGGATCAGCACAGACTTTAAAGCCACGTCTGGTAATAAATCTGCAATGCAAGGAAAAGATAGAGTTAGTCACATCCTCACAGCCTTGGAACCAGGAGTTAAGATCAGACCAGATATAACAGGTAATATGCAGAAATTATTCTCAAAACCTTGACACCATAAATGAAAACCTTTCTCCTGCCATCTATTCTAACACAAAAGAGAAATACATCCACGTAATACCTAGCTCCTTTGTTCATCATAATTCTCAGACTCCTTTTTCCATCCAAGCTACCAAATGTTGTAACTACACTGGACATTTGAGGTCATCTAGTTCAATTATTACATATATCTTCCTTCTCACATCTAAACACATTCATCTTGTTTTCTGGACAGAGGTGATTTCTTTATTTAATCTCTTTGGGTAAAATTGCAATTATGTGTTGGGAAGAGCCGCTATTCTGAAAATGAGACCCTGGAAAGAGAACAGTACTATGTAGCTAGTTTTTCACACATTTCCTTAAGACATGGTAACTGATAAAACATGGCACTCTACTTTACTCTAGCACACCATAAGGAAAGGGAAGGGATGGGTAGAGAAGCATCCTACACCAGTGTTGTTATATGGTCAAATCCTGAGCCACAGCAGCCATCTCTAAACCTAACCCTCAGAACTGAGCACAATATTCATCCGTTTCCCAGTTAGATTCTACTGCTAAACTAAATCAGAAAAGAGGATGATATTCTTTATTTGATTGTCAAATTTTTTCACTAATTGCTATTTGGTGCTACATAAAGACATGGTTAATTGGAAAACCAAAGGGGCTGTTGGTTCAACTTGAGGTCTTCCCCCATGCCAACTTCCTGAGGAAGGCAGCATTTCTATACACTGTGTCCCATCAAGCCCAGCTTTTGGGGAGACAAACTCACATTACTGCTTTCATGGAGCCCTCCTTGATGGTGTAGGTCTTGATGTTTTTAATTGGTAGCCTCTTGGTCGTTAGACTTACACAGATGCTCTTTTCTAGGACTTCACTCCCCACACCTGGTAAAGAAAACCAAGAAGACAAACAAAAATAAATTATCATTTCAAATAGTATAAATGTTACAGTGCTGTAAATAAAATAACAAAGAGTGATGTGATAAAGAGTAATTTGGGGAAGGCAACATTAAAATGTGGGAAGAGGCACCTGTGTTATTTTAAAATGTTAAGGTGTAAGATATATAAAGGATGGAGTTCATAAACTGTTCATCCTCAACAGAAATCCACCCCCCCCAAGGAGATTTCTAAACTTCAATTCAGAGAGCAATCTTACATTGGAGAAGGGGAAATAACTTGGGAGAGCTAATAATATTAAAGGTTTGGTAGAATCTAATCAAGGTTTCTAAGTGCTGATTTTCTCCTAAGGTAAAATGACTGGTATTTGCTTCTCAGGGAAATATTCAGCTAAAAAGCATCTAAAGTAACAGCTGATGAGGATCAAGTCTGATCTACAGTGTTGCTGATATCAGAAGGCTTTTTTGAACATGAAACTAAATATAAGATATTTGTCAGCTAGCTGTGCCTCTCTTCATCCCTTCTTTCCAGCATTCCCAGTACGCCGTCCACACGTTCCTTACCACCCATCTTTGCCAATTTATGTTTAATGCTTAACTGTCTTTCAGCCCAGTGAAAGACAGAGATCTTTTCTTGTATTTCTCTCACTACTTAGGAAACAATATTTTTCTCCGAGAAGTACCTAACATGGACTCCCAAGACCCAAAGAATCCTACTAGACTCTAAACCCCCAAACCTTCTTATTCTCAGTAGTGTTATCACTGAAAATATCATGTTTGCTCCTGTTGCAGAGCTGACTCAGAGCAGAGATTGCTTTGCCCACAGTTGTACATAGAGGCTAATCCCCAGTGGGACTCATAGAGGACGTTCAAGGAGGAAGCTTGGGAAGTGACCCAAGTGTCTGCAGTCCTCCTCTGTCTCCAGCAGAGGGTCGCTGCCCCCAACCATACCTGGGTTTCCACCAAACAGCAGACCTATTGTCTCAGCAAAATGCCAGCCACATTGCAATATTTGGCCTAATTTACTAGCCTTATAGTTGTTGGTTACATCAATATTTATTTTGCCCACAATTTCAAGGAATTCCAGACTTTGCCACCTCTATTCATAGACACCCTTAGGGATCCATGATCAGATTCATACATCCTATTCTAAGTAGTAAGTCTACAAATTAGGCCCTTGAAAGGAGAGTTAACTGAAACATTAATTATACTTGAAGGATATTCTCTTTTATTGCCAGAGCCACAAGGAGAAGTAAACTTCAATCAGTTGGAGAAAAAAAAATGATCCTTTAAGAAAATATGTATAGAGGGCGCCTGGGTGGCTCAGTTGGTTAAGCGACTGCCTTTGGCTCAGGTCATGATCCTGGAGTTCCGGGATCGAGTCCCACATTGGGCTCCCTGCTCAGCAGGGAGTCTGCTTCTCCCTCTGACCCTCTTCCCTCTCTCATGCTCTCTATCTCTCATTCTCTCTTTCTCAAATAAATAAATAAAATCTTTTTAAAAAAAAAAAGAAAATATGTATAGAATAGTCAGGTGAGGCTCAGTATACCTAAGTCTCATCTGGGTATACCTTGCAGGTTTATCTGAATGTGTATAAGGCATTGATCTATTTGTTAGCACTTAACATATGGTCTCTTATAAATTAAATCTCTTATAAATCTATCATTAATGGGAAAAATATTCATAGCGGTAATAATAGACTCTCCCATATACTTGAAGGTAGTATTGATTTCCTGGGTATGAAGGCATGAGCTCCCAATCATTTTCTTAAAATAGAAATTATTGATTTTCTTCAGAATATACAACCTCCAACTCATCCCCACATTGTGACTAAACTTCCAAAATCTTTGAGAATTTACCAAGATTGTTATTAAATAGGCAAAAGCTACAAAGGCACATATAATCACCACCACCATTCCACAGCTAACATTAATCAAGAAATTATTACTAGTGAGGAAATCTGATAAGTATTCCTAAATCGTTAGGTTTGTGTGTTTGTTTGTTTCATTTTAATCCCAGGTGCGAGTATCTGTCATTATGTTCAGCTTATAAGTAAGCGTAGGTCCAGAGATGTTGCAAAATTTACCCCAAATCACGCAATTATGAAAAGTGGGAGCCAGATTGTAAGCAAGTTCTGTCTGTCTTCAGAATCTATAAAGTCCCTTGAACTCAAAGTTGTCATTCCCATTTTGCACATGGGAAGTCAGAGGCTTACCCTGGAGAAAGCAGTTTACTCCAGTCAAAACCTGAGTCAGATCCCAAATGTGTACCCGCCTGCCTGCGTATCTGTTCCTCTCTCATACAGAACCTTTCGACTTACCTTCCACGATGAATTCAGTGAGAAAGCAGACCCCAAGCAGGGCCAGGAGGAGAGGTCTCATAGCTGAGGTCCTGCTGAGCTATGAGAGGAGAAGGTGAGGAACGGCTGCTCTTAGAAGCCTCTTTATTCCTCCAGCGGTCAGCGTACTTCCTGTGGTGAGAGGGGGGCTTTTCAGGGTGGGTGTGGAATCGTGGAAAGTCTGTGCAGTACAGATGCTTTTTTCTTTAAGAAAAAGTTCCTTTGCCTCTGCTCATACTAACCCTACACCTTATGGTCTTCGCCCCTGCTCCTGTGGTTAACGTGTCAATGAAACCAAATGTGTGCATAAAGGAACGTGGTTGTCTCATCTCCTGCCACGAGCCGAAATTCAAATCTTCCACTGCAGACATGCCCCAAGGCCACATCGGTACCATGGCCCAGCACGGGGACAGTGTAAGGAAATGGGGTGCTGTGGTCACTGTGGTCCTGCTCCCCCACCTGTCTCATGTCACATCAGCTGTGACGTGAGGATTCCACCACTGTGGCTCACGACCCTCGATGCCATCCAGAGCAACTGTTTAGGGGGGCACAGGGACACTGCTGCCAATCTGATCTTCCCAGCTCTCTTTTTCTTTTCATTTCTCCCCTCTACCCTCATTCAGGTGACTCCCATTTCTTTACACCCCCTCATACCCAAGACACAGTTAAGTAAGTGTGTTTGGAGCATGTCTATATGCACATGTTTGGTTTATTGCAACTTAATATATACCTTTTAAAAACCTTTGAGGGGCATCTGGGTGGCTCAGTGGGTTAAGTATCTGCCTTGGGCTCAGGTCATGATCCCCGGGTCCTGGGATAGAGCCCCATGTCGGGCTCCCTGCTCAGTGGGGAGTCTGCTTCTCCTTCTCCTTCTGACCCTCCCCTCTGCTTGTGCTCATGTTCACTCTCTCTCTCTCTCTCTCTCAAATGAATAAATAAAAAATCTTTAAAAAATAAAAAAAAATAAAAACCTTTTGAAAAGTTGTCTTGACATGAACTTTATTTTGGAAAAAAAGCAAAAGAGAAAGAGAAAATTATCTATAATCATATCATTCTGACAGTTTTCATTTTTAAATCCTTTTTCCAGTAGATCTCTATTGGTACACATATGTTTGCAGACTTGTGACAATTATAAATACTGTTTTAGCACAGTGTAAATATCTTCCCATGGTTCTTCATACACTTCGTGTTTCTCATCTGAGTAAATATATGCACATACGCATTAAACTATTCCCTTATACCACCGTTCTATAGATCACATCTGTAAGGTAAGTTTTCAGTAACATATACTCAATCATTTCCCCTCAATAGCCAGAAGTTGGATCACTTGGCAAACTCATATGATCCTCTTTCAGTTCTTGCTCCATGTTACCATATAGTCTTCCCCAAATGTAGTTTCGACTTGCAATCTTCTAGCAGGGTCTGATTATATCAGTTGCAACTTCCTGGCACTCAGTTTGTTGTTGTTTTGTCTGGTTTTGCTTTACATAGGTATCTATAAAATGTATTTCTTAATTATGTGTTTGCACAAGCAGCTAAAAGGTTTGCCACTGCTATTAGGTATACGAGAATAATATTCTTATTCAACATATGTGTAGCTAAAAGGAATTGCCACTGCTGTTAGGGATACAAAAATGAATTCCTATACTTCCATGAAAATTATAGGCTAACTTCTAAGAGATTTTTCATTAATGGCATTTAATTTTCCAGCCAGACTTCACTCTGGACCTCAGAGTGGCCTTTTAGTTATCTCTCTCGACCTGGCTATACCATCAGTCCTTAACATCTGAACACATCTTTCCACTCAAAATTCTTTTCCTCCTATTACTCCCTGACATGGAAAAATATGCTATTTTCTATCCAATTTCCAAACATGGAACCTGGGGTCATCTTAGACTCATTGCTATCCGTTCATATGTCATCCCTAACAAAGCTGTACTAAGTAAACCTTCTAAGTTGCTCTTCAATAGGCCTGTTCCTCTCTTTCCACACTGCTGTAGGCAGGCCTTCATCATCCCTTGTTAGGACCACGGCAGTAGACCAACTGGTTTCCCAGCATCGGCTGTCCTCCCTTTCCAGTCTATTCTCCACACTATTGCCAGAGTTAATCATTCTAATGCATTAATCTAATCATGTTATTTCCCTACTGAGAACCTCTTCGCCAATTTCCATTGCCTACAGAATTTATTTCAAATTTCTTATTGTCCAATACAAGGTTGTTCAAGATCTAACACTGCTTTTCCTTTTAGACTCACTTTCCAGCCCTCACACACGCTCCCAAACCCCCAGCCTCGACAAACGTGCATGCATTCAACCTCATATCCTATCCTCTCTTATACCTCCCCCCACATATTGCTTCCTTTACCTAGCACGTCCGTCCCAGTTCCCTACTTGTAAACTGCTCCCCTTCCTACAAATTTTCCTGAATCTTTAGATAAAATTAAGTTGTGCCATCCTCTGTGCTTGTGTGTTTCTCTCCACCACGGTTCTATCACTAATCTTATTTTATTGCCCTACTCAATTATATTTCTGCATCTCCCACTAGATGGCAGGCTCCTTGAGAGTGGGGAACTTGATTTGGTCTTCACTGGGTCCCTGGCATTAGAAGAATGTCTGTTATGTAGTGGGACTTTCACCAAATAGTTTTTGAATAAATGAATTCTTCTTCAAAGACCATATTTAGGGTGATGGTACATTAAGTGAAGATTGACCATCTAGAAACACAAAGCCAGGAATTATGTCTGTGGTTTTCTCTTATGTTTTCAACCAAATAGGCAATGTGACCAATGGCTGAATATTTACTTAGCATATTGAAATGGAATTTCTTAAACTCTCAGAATGAATTATTCCCTTCCAGTTTTTTCACAGCATGACTAGAGTCTCTGGTGGGGAAGAATTAAGTAACAAGAAAGTAGAAACTGAATACAAAATGGGCCTAATCTGCTAATATGTGGACATTGATTAACAACAACCAGTGTTGCAAAAGGCAGGATTTCTTTATTTTTTATAACTGAGTAAGAGTCCATTCTATACATACACCATATTTTCTCTATCCATTCATCCATCAATGGACACTTAAGTTGTTTCCATGTCTTGGCTGTTGAGAATAATACTTCAGTGAGAATGAGGTACAGATATCCCTTCAAAATAGTTACTTCATTTCCTTTGGATATATACTGTTTTTTTGATAATAGCCTTTCCAACAGGTATGAGAGGATGTCTCGTTGTGGTTTTGATTTTCATTTCCCATTTTTATCAGGAGTGTTAAGCACCTTTTCATTTACTGTTGGCCATTTGTATGTCTTTGGAAAAGTGTCTATTCAGCCTATTTTTAATTGGATTATTTGGATTTTTTTTTTTTTTTTGCTAATGAGTGGGTTGCATGAGTTCCTTAATTTTTTGATATTAACCCCTTATCAGATAGGTGGCTTGCAAATACTTTCTCCCATTCTGTAGGCGGCCTTTTCATTTTGTTGATTGTTTCTTTTATTATGCTGAAGCTTTTTAGTTTGGCGTAGTCCCACTTATTTATTTTTAATTTGCTGCTTGTGCTTTTGATGTCATGCTCAAAAAGTCATTGCCAAACCAGTGTCAAGAAAGTTTTCTCCAGGGGCGCCTGAGTGGCTCAGTAATTAAGCGTCTGCCTTCAGCTCAGGTCATGATCCCAGGGTCCTGGGATTGAGCCCCACATTGGGCTCCCTGCTCAGCGGGAAGCCTGCTTCTCCCTCTCCCACTCCCCGTTTGTGTTCCTTCTCTCGCTGTGTCTCTCTGTCACATAAATAAATACTTTAAAAAAAAAAAGAAAAAAAAAGAAATTTTTCTCCAATATTTTGTTCCAGGAATTTTATGGTTCCAGGGATTAGATTTAAACATTTAATCCATTTTGAGTGAAATTTTGTGCGTGGTTTAGGTTAGAGGTCCAATTCCATTCTTTTACGTGTGAATATCCAATGTTCTCAGCACCATTTATTGAAGAGACTACCCTTTCTCCTACTGAGTAGTCTAGGCTCACTTGTCAAATACTAACTGACTACATAAGTATGGGTTTGTTTCTTGGCTCTTGATTCTGTTCCATTGGAGTATATGTCTGTCTTTATGCCAATACCATACAGTTTTGATTACCATAGTATTGTGATGCCTCTCATTTCTTTTTCTTGCTTAATTGTACTAGCTACTATGTCCAGTACTATGTTGAATAAAAGTGGCAAGAATAGACACCCTTGTCTTGTACCTGATCTTAGAAGAAAAGCTTTCCACTTTTTACCATTAAGTATGATGTTAGCTGTGGGCTTGTCATTATTGGCCTTGTTATGCTGAGGTACATTCCTTTTACATGGAATATGTATGAGAATTTTTATGTTATGAAAGGATGTTGAATTTTGCCAAATGATTTTTCTGCATTTATTGAGATAGTCGTATGAGTTTTATCTTTCATTCTATTAATGTGATTTACAGCATCTATTGATTTGCATATGTTGAACTGCTTATGCTGCATCTCTTAAGCTTTGTGATTCCATTTTCAGCTGTTTCAAGATTTTTTTAATTTTATTTCATTATGTTATGTTAATCACCACAATTACATCATTAGTTTTTGATGTAGTGTTCCATGATTCATTGTTTGCGTATAACACCCAGTGCTCCATTCAATATGTGCCCTCTTTAATACTCATCACCAGGCTAACCCATCCCCCCACTCTTCCCCTCTAGAACCCTCAGTTTGTTTCTCAGAGTCCATAGTCTCTCAAGATATTTTTAAATTTGCCTTTTGATTTCTTTTTTGACTCATTGTTCAGAAGCTTGTTATTTAATTTCCACATATTTGTAAATATTCCATCTTCCTCCTGTTACTGATTTCTAGTTGCATCCTATAGTGGTCAGAAAAGATTCTTGGTATGATTTCAGTCTTCCCAAATGTGCCAAGACTTGTTTTGTGACCTATCATGATCTGTCCTAAAGAATGGTCTGCATGTTCTTTGGAGGAATGTGTATTCTGCTGTTGTTGAATGGAATGATTTGTATATGTCTCTTAGATCCATTTGGTCCAAAGGTAGTTCAAGTCCAATGTTTTCTTATTGACTTTCTGTCTGAATAATCTATCCATTGTTGAAATCGAGCATTGAAGTCCCCTGCTATTACTGTATTGTTGGCTCTTTCTCCCTGCAGATCTCTTCGCATTATTTAATATACTTAGGTGCTCCAATATGTGTTAATCACTTAACTCTAGTGTAAAAGTTAAAGGACAAAAGTATTAAAAATAAATATAGCTATCATAATTTGTTAATGGATACACAACATAAAAAAGAAAATTATGACATAAGAGCATAAAAAGATAGAGTTTTAATATGCAATTGAAGTTAAATTGTTATCAGTTTACAGTAGATTGTTACATCTGTAAGATTTTCTTAAATTTTTTTTGTTATGTTAATCACCATACATTACATCATTAGTTTTTGATGTAGTGTTCCATGATTCATTGTTTGTGCATAACACCCAGTGCCCCATGCAGAGTGTGCCCTCTTTCATACCCATCACCAGGCTAACCCATCCTCCCACACCCCTCCCCTCTAGAACCCTCAGTTTGTTTTTCAGAGTCCATCGTCTCTCATGGTTCGTTCTCCCCCTCCGATTTCCCCCCTTTCATTCTTCCCCTCCTGCTATCTTCTACTTCTTTTTTTTTCTTAACATATATTGCATTATTTGTTTCAGAGGTACAGATCTGTGATTCAACAGTCTTGCACAATTCACAGCACTCACCATAGCACATACCCTCCCCAATGTCTTATCACTCAGCCACCCCATCCCTCCCACCCCCACCCAGTAACCCTCAGTTTGTTTCCTGAGATTAAGAATTCCTCATATCAGTGAGGTCATATGATACATGTTTTTCTCTGATGGACTTATTTCACTCAGCATAACACCCTCTAGTTCCATCCACGTTCTTGCAAAAGGCAAGATCTCATTCCTTTTGATAGCTGCATAATATTCCATTGTATATATACACCACATCTTCTTTATCCATTCGTCTGTCGATGGACATCTTGGCTCTTTCCACAGTTTGGCTATTGTGGACATTGCTGCTATAAACATTGGGGTGCACGTACCCCTTCGGATCCCTACATTTGTACCTTTGGGGTAAATACCCAGTAGTGCAATTGCTGGATCATATGATAGCTCTATTTTCAACTTTCAACTTTCAATTTTTAGTCCCCCACTATTATTGTATTGTTGTCAATGTGTTTCTTTGCTTTTGTTATTAATTGGCTCATATAATTGGCTGCTCCTATGTTAGGGGCATAGATATTTACAATTGTTAGATCTTCTTGTTGGATAGGCCCATTAAGTAGGATATAGTGTCCTTCCTCATCTCTTATTACAGTCTTTGGTGTAAAATCGAATTTGTCTGATATAAGGATTGCCACCCCAGCTTTCTTTTGGTGTCCATTAGCATGGTAAATGGTCTTCCACCCCCTCACTTTCAATCTGGGAGTGTCTTTGGGTCTAAAATGAGTCTCTTGCAGACAGCACATTGATGGGTCTTGTTTTCTTATCCAATCAGATAGCCTGTGTCTTTTGATTGGGGCATTTAGCCCATTTACATTCAGGGTAACTATTGAAAGATATGAATTTAGTGCCATTGTATTGCCTGTAAGGTGACTGTTACTGTATATTGTCTGTGTTCCTTTCTGGTCTATGTTGCTTTTAGGCTCTCTCTTTATTTAGAGGACCCCTTTCAATAGTTCTTGTGGGGCTGGTTTTGTGTTTGCAAATTCCTTTACTTTTTGTTTGTCCTGGAAGCTTTCTATCTCTCCTTCTATTTTCAATGACAGCCTAGCTGGATATAGTATTCTTGGCTGCATATTTTTCTCGTTTAGTGCTCTGAAGATATCATGCCAGTCCTTTCTGGCCTGCCAGGTCTCTGTGGATAGGTCTGTTGCCAATCTAATGTTTCTACCATTATAGGTTACATATCTCTTCTCCCGAGCTGCTTTCAGGATTTTCTCTTTGTCTCTGAGACTCATAAGTTTTACTATTAGATGTCAGGGTGTTGACCTATTTTTATTGATTTTGAGAGGGGTTCTCTGTGCCTCCTGGATTTTGATGCCTGTTTCCTTCCCCACATTAGGGAAGTTCTCTGCTATAATTTGCTCCAATATACCTTCTGCCCCTCTCTCTCTTTCTTCTTCTTCTGGGATCCCAATTATTCTAATGTTGTTTCGTCTTATCGTATCGCTTATCTCTTGAATTCTGCCCTCGTGATCCAGTAGTTGTTTATCTCTCTTTTTCTCAGTTTCTTTATTTTCCATCATTTGGTGTTCTATATCGCTGATTCTCTCTTCTGCCTCATTTATCCTAGCAGTTAGCAACCCCATTTTTGATTGCACCTCATTAATAGCCTTTTTGATTTTCGACTTGGTTAGATTTTAGTTCTTTTATTTTTCCAGAAAGGGTTTCTCTAATAACTTCCATGCTTTTTTCAAGCCCAGCTAGTATCTTTAAAATCATCATTTTGAACTCTAGGTCCGACATCGTACTAATGTCCGTATTGAGTAGGTCCCTGGCAGTCGGAACTACCTCTTGTTCTTATTGTTGAGGTGATTTTTTTCCAGCTTGTCATTTTGTCCAGAGGAGAATAGATGAATGAGAGAACAAAATGCCAACAGGGTAACAATGTCCCCAGAAAATATACTCTAAACAAATTAGAAAAGACCTGAAGCCAGGGGAAAAGAAAGGGAAAGAAAGAAAAAAGATAAAGATAAAAACAAAAAAAATAGAACAAAACAAAAAAAAACAGAATATGATCAAATATGATCAGGCTGGTGCATAGATCAGTGCCACACACGAGATTTTGGGTGTATTTTGGTCTGTTAGAAGAAAGTGCCTCCCAAAATTTTAAAGAAAAACTTATATATGTACAAAAATAAGGGTTGATACGATGAAGGGATGGAATATGACTGTAAAGATGAAAATTACAAAAAATTCTATAAAAAGATTTTAAGATAAGTTGTTTGACAAAAGAAAGAAGAGGATTTAAAAAAAAGGGGGGAGAGAATATGATCAGGCAGGAGACTAGAACAAAGCCATACACTAGAGATTTAGGGTATATTTTGATCTGTTAGAAGAAACTGTATCTCAAAATTTTAAAGAGAGAACAACTTACATATATATGCCAAAAATAAGGGTAACTACTATGAAGGCATTGAGTATGACCCTAAAAATGAAAAATAAAAATGTTTTTTAAAAAAGGGATTGATAAGATGTTGGTTGAAAAAGGGAAAAAGAAAAATTCAAAAAAAAAGTTAAAAAAATTAACTTTGAAAGACTAAAGAATCATGGTTAAAAAAAACCATGAATTCTATGTGCAGTATTCCCCCAGCACTGGAGTTCTGCCGTTCTCATTCATCAGTAAACTGGGTCTTGGCTGGCGGTTCTTGCTGATCTTCTGGGGGAGGAGCCTGTTGCCATGGTTCCCAAATGTCTTTGCCGGAGGTGGAATTGCCCCGCCCTTGCCGGTCCAGGCCAAGTAATCTGCTCAGGTTTGCTCTCAGGATCTTTTGTTCCCTGCAAGCTTTCTGTACAGCTTTGGAGGACGAGAGTGAAAATGGCAGCCTTCCAATATCCAGCCCAGAGGAGCCGAGACCTCGGGACCCTACTCCTCAGTGCATCCCCAGAGAAAAGCAGTCATTCACTCCCATCTCCCCAGTCTCCGGCCGCACTCCATGCTCACCCAGCCTGTGACCGAGCATTTCTATCTTTGGCACCCGACTCGGTGTGGAGTCTCCAACCCAGCAGATCCCTGTGGCGTGCTCCCGCGCCACTCCTCCCAGGGCAGGAAAGGGAGTCTCCTCGGATCTGACATTTGTTGGGTCCCTGCTGGAGGAGCAGTGGCCCGACTGTGTCGCCGATCACAGCTTATGGCAACCCCGAGCTGAGAGCCCGTACCTCGGCCCTGTCTCTGCAGCTGGCTTCCCCGCTCCGAGACCTGGGAGCTCTGCCACACTCAGGCACCCCTGGTCTTTCTGTGACCCCGAGGGTCCTAAGACCACACTGTCCCAGCGAGGGTTCCACCCCCTGCTTAGCCACTGGAGCGACGTCCCTCAGCGAAGCCGACTTCTAAAAATTCCAATTTTGTGCTTTCCGGCTCTATCACTTGCCAAAAGCGGCCAAGGAGGCCCCCTCCCCCGCCGTCTATCCTCCCGGATATCGCCTCGGATTCACTTCTCCGCACGTCCTACCTTCCAGAAAGTGTTCGCTTTTCTGTTCAGAGGTTATTGCTATTCTTTTCTTCAATGTCCTGTTGAGTTTGTAGGTGTTCAGAATGGTTTGATCCCTATCCAGCTGAATTCCTGAGACCAGACAAAATCCAGGTCTCCTACTCCCCATCTGTAAGATGTTTTATGCAAGCCTCGTGGTAACCACAAAGCTAAAACCTATAGTAAACACAAAAAAGATAAAGAGATGGGAATCAAAAAATACCATTACAGAAAAATCATTAACTCACAAACAAATACAGAAAGAGGGGCGCCTGGGTGTCTCAGTCAGTTAAGTGTCTGACTCTTGATCTCAGTTCAAGCACCTAATTGGGCTCCATGCTGGCTGTGGAGCCTACTTTAAAAATAGAAAGAAAAGTAAAGAAAAAGAAATACAGAAAGAGAGAAGGAAAGAAACAAGAGAACTACAAAACAACCAGGGGAAAATAAGTTGGCATTAGTAAGTCCTTACCCATCAATAATTCCTTGAAATGTAAATGGGTTAAATTCTCAAATCAAAAGGCATAGAATGACTGAATGGATTAAAAAAAAAAAATACCCAACCATGTGTTGCCTCACCTCAGCTTTAAGGGTACATATCAGCTCAGAGTAAGGGGATGAAAGAAGATATTCCATGCAACAGAAATCCAAACGAGGGAAGAGGTAACTATACTTAGACAAAATAGACTTTAGGTCAAAACCTGTAACAAGAGGCAAAGAAGGTGATTATATAATGACAAAGGGGCCAATACATCAAGAGGATATAAAATTATAAATATATATGCACCCAAAGTCATTACAAGGGCTTACAAATGCTTCCATGACCTGTGCCTTCTTCTCACTCATTCTCTAACATCATCTCCTGCTACTCTTTCTCCCTTTTAACCTCCACTGCAGTCACAATGACCTTTTGCTATTTCTCAGACATGTCAGCCAGGGTCCTACCTCTGAGACTTTTCACTAGCTGTTTACTCTGCCTGATGGTCTCTTCCCACAGATATAAGCATGGCTCACTCCCATTGCTTTCTCATTGTGGCTTTTCCTGACCACCCAATTGAAAACTGCGCCCACATACCAATTTTGGTATCATTTGATCTTTCCTTGCTGCTCTATTTCCATGCATGGTACTTAGCACCATGTAGTATAACCATATAATTTGCTTGTGGATTTTTAACATTTTCCATCTCCTTCCAGAAATTTTTTGTCCTTTTCATTCCTCAGAGTCTAGGGCAATGCCTGATGCAGAGAAGGTGCTGGATTAACATATTCAGAATAAATGTAAATGCATAAGAGTACATAAGCACAAGCAAACATAAACATTTATACCTGTGAAGTCTAGTACTCTGGAACATCAGTACCACTTATATATCTGTGACCACACAATGGGATGGTAGAATCCATTTTTGAAGAAAAACATTCACTTTTGAGGGAAGAAGATATAAGTATGAAGGGTACAAATAAGAAAATACAATATATCTCTTCTTTTTATTTTTTAGTCTAAATATTTTGATTCATCTGAAAAAAGTTAATTTGTATTTCATCATACATAACAGATAATCTACATAAAAATGTCTTTGTAGAATGCGTATTTGTGTAACATTCCATTTTTGGATAGTTTGTCATTTTAGTATGAGTATGTAAAAATTCTTTATGTATTCACCATACTAATTCTTTGTCAATTGCAGGTATTGCAAGTATTTTCTCTCAGTTAGTAGCTTGTCTTTTCACTTTCTCTATCATGTCTTTGATAACAAAAAAATACTGATTTTAATGTAATCAAATTTATCAATGTTTTATTATATGGTTGTTGCTTTTTGCACCTTAATAAATTTTTCCCTTCCCCAAAGTCAGAAAGACTTACCCCTATGAAAAGTTTTAAAGTCTTGCATTTGACACTTAAATTTTTAATCTTTCTGGTGGTTATTTCTGTATGTGATATGAGATAGAGATACAAATGCATTTTTTTTTCTCTTTGGATAACTGAATTTTCTAGCTCTGGTTTTGGAGTAGTTTCTCTTTGTCCCACACTACTGTCATATATCAAAGGTCCATGTATATGGGCATCTGTTCTATATTCTCTAGTCTGTTCCATTGGTAATTTGGATATCCGTGACTCACAGCATTCTATGTTAATTACTATAGTCTTTTAATTTAACTTTAATGTCTAATAGGGCAAGCCCTCTTTTTTCTTTTTCTTCAGAAGTACCTTGGCTTCAGTACAATCCAGCAATTGCACTACTGGGTATTTACCACAAAGATACAAATGTAGGGATCCGAAGGCGTACATGTACCCCAATGTTTATAGCAGCAATGTCCACAATAGCCAAACTGTGGAAAGAACCAAGATGTCCAACAACACATGAATGGATAAAGAAGATGTGGTATATATATACAGTGGAATATTATGCAGCCATCAAAAGGAATGAGATCTTGCCATTTGCAACAACGTGGATGGAACTGGAGGGTGTTATGCTGAGTGAAATAAGTCCATCAGAGAAAGACATGCATCATATGACCTCACTGATATGAGGAATTCTTAATCTCAGGAAACAAACTGAGGGTTGCTGGAGTGGTGGGGGGAGGGAGGGGCTGGCTGGGTGATAGACATTGGGGAGGGTATGTGCTATGGCGAGCGCTGTGAATTGTGCAAGACTGTTGAATCACAGATCTGTACCTCTGAAACAAATAATGCAATATATGTTAAGAAAAAAAAAAGAAGAAGAAGATAGCAGGAGAGGAGGAATGAAGGGGAGTAAATCGGAGGGGGAGACCAACCATGAGAGATGATGGACTCTGAAAAACAAACTGAGGGTTCTAGAGGGGAGGGGGGTGGGGGGATGAGTTAGCCTGGTGATGGGTATTAAAGAGGACACGTTCTGCCTGGAGCACTGGGTGTTATGCACAAACAATGAATCATGGAACACTACATCAAAAACTAATGATGTAATGTATGGTGATTAACATAACAATAAAAAATTTTAAAAAAAAGAAAAAAGAAAAATAAACTATTGTGCTTAAAAAAAAAAAAGAAGTGCCTTGGCTTCAGCTCACTAGTGATCATGAGAATGTAAATCAAGACCATGGCATGAACCCATTTTATTCCCATTCAAATGACCAGAATTAAGAAGTTTGATAATACTTCTGTGATGGCAAAGATATAGATCAACATCTATTACTCATGGCATTAGAAACTGGTACAACATTTAGAAAAGCAGTTTGGTATTATTATGTAAAGCTAAACATTTGCATACTGTGTAGCTCCAGAAACTCTACTCTTGTATATAGATAAATGTAGGTATAGGTATATACTTAGGTAACAGCAAAAGGAAGGAGTACAAAGATATAAGTTATTTGGAATGTTCAAGTCTTTAGATTGGGGATAGGTTTGTGGTGGTACATTATACAGTTTAATTAATTGAATAAAAGAGGGTCATATATAGACCAAAGGGAATGACGTATAACGGTATAACTCAGATTAGACCAACTGCTATGGCAAACGAGCTCAAACTCTCAGTGGCATAACATTGAAAAAGTTTATTATTCACTCACACAAAAATCAATGCAGAAGTGCTTGGTCAGTTGTCTTTCTCAGAGGTCCTCCGCCAAAAGGTGTTTCAGGAATCTAAGCTGATTCCACCTTTGGGCAGCCCTTAGGGCCTGGGAGTCCTTGTCTTCCAGCTACAAGACAGGGAACAGAAGACCATGGGAAAAGCACACCTACACTTAACTACTTTGACCTGGAAGTGATACTTATTCCTTGGTCCCATTTCATGGGTAAGAACTAGTTATCTGGTCCCATTTAGACACAAGGATAGAGTGGGAGAAGGGGGTTGCATCTATGAAATGTAATCTAGATCTGTGCCTGGAAAGAAGAGCAATTAAGGCTTACTGTGTCCTGCCGCAGTCATGCCAACTGTGATTAATCCAATTGTGCCACGAGGTTCCATTTTTTAAAGGACAAAAATAAAGGAAAGATTACAATGACTATTGTTTTCTTTAAAACATGCTCCAAGTACAACATCTCTTAAATTATACTTAGTTTTTTCCCTAAATTAAAATAGCTTTGTTATATTTTTTCTGATAAGAACAGTGTAACTGTTGTAAAAAAAAAAATCAGACACTATAGAAAAGTTAAAAAAGAAAGAAAAATTCACCTAAATCCCACTGCCCAGAGATAACAATTTATCCACTGTTGATGGACCTTCCTCCAAACATCTTTCTAGGTGAGATATGCCTGTGTATATTATATCCCTTTACCATCTTTCTATAGCATTCGATGGCTGAAGATTCATTGTACATTTGCAGTGTGTGAGGTTTGGGGCTAAGCATTTAAGGGCATTAGCCCATTTAATCCCTATAGCAATATAATGAATTGAGCAGAGTTATTATTTACATATTATAGATGAGAGAATTGAGGCTAGGATAGGTTAAGTAATTCACTCACAATTACAAAGCTGAGTGATATTAAAGTGAAGATTCAAACTCAGATCTGCCATATTCCAAAGTCAACTCTTAACCAGTGCCCTGTCAGATACTCTCTGATGCACTACTACTCCCCTATTGCTAATCCTGGGTTATTTCCTTCTTTTTTTAACCCTAGACCACATAGCAAGAATATACATGTCTTCAAACTTTGTATAATTTTCTGTGTATCTCTTTGTCATAAATTCCCTCCGGGAAATTTGTGCAAGATGGTCTCTTACTTTCATACATTCTGCTTCCTTAAGAAGTAGTGCAAAGGTTGAATATATAAAATGAAGCTGGCTGGCAAATTTGTGCCACATAAGATAACTCTCAATGGTCATTGCTTGTCCACTGGCCTACAAAGACAAATTTGTTACATGAAAGTCAATTCATGGGGGTGACTGGGTGGCTCAGTCGTTGGGTGTCTGCCTTCAGCTCTGGTCATGATCCCAGGATCCTGGGATCAAGCCCCGCATTGGGCTCCCTGCTCAGCCAGGAGCCTGCTTCTTCCTCTCCCACTCCCCCTGCTTGTGTTCCCTCTAGCTGTCTCTCTCTCTGTGTCAAATAAATAAATAAAATCTTTAAAAAAAGAAAGAAAGTCAATTCATGGATATTTATGTATAATGTATGAAACTGCAGCTTAGAGTAAGGTCAAAATAGGAGCTGATATACACTCCCACCAGTAAGGCATGAAAGTACCTGTTTTCCCAAATCTACCAACACTGGGTTTTAGCAACCATTTTAACCATTGCAAACTTATGCATGAAAGGTTAAAGATTATATCTTATTGCTGTTCAGTTTTAATTGCTTTGACTACTGGTGATGTTAATAATCCTTTATGAGTTGCCTTTTCCTATTTTTGCCCATTTCCATTGGAATGTTTGTACCTTTCTTTTTTATTGGTGAGAGTGCTTTGTCATTTTATTACAACTATTTTTCTACTAAGTTTCCTGACTATTGCAATGCTAGTTACACATAAAAAGTAAGGATCCTAGCTATATTCATATTTATGCAGTTCTAATTTCTGAAAGGAACTACAAATACTTGCTGCAAACCTCAAGAATATCTTTGCTAACAGAAAACCTCAGCTTAAAAATACAGATAAAACATTTTAGTTTTCTTATCTGGTCTGAGATCTGGACCAGGAGTTTCTATGATGGGAAAGTATCTTGTAGTTCTGACATTTTCTTTGGGGACTCTCACCAAATCAATAATGAACACAACGCTACTTATTATTACTTCTACTGTGTGTTCCTTAGTTATTAAGTAGGTGACTTATCACAAGGAAATACCACTGAAAAGAGAATAAAAGAAACTCTATGCCATGAATATCAGAAGAGGTCCTACCACAAACTAGCTTTGAGGACTCAGCCATTCATTCAGGCCTTTCAGTGACCCGGTGCTCCTATGTTTACCTCTATCAACCTCATGGAAATATGGTGGAAACTGGTAATATTATGTCAGATAACATATAAATACTCAGATAACATACAAATTACAAGTCTAATTTGTAACCATGTTCTCTCTCTTTTGCCATGTAAATTAGACCGCAGTCTATAAGACAATAATGCAATTAGGAAAATGATGTTAAGAAAATTACAGTTTGTGGATACATTTTTATCTTTAAGTTCAGGATAATTAAAGAGGAGAGAGAGAGTGTGTATGTGCTAATATGAACTGAGGGAGTAGCCTGTGCATGTTCCCAGGAGTTTTTAAGCAGTTTGGCAGGTGCTGCCAGTGAGTACCATGAAAATAAGTAAATAAACATATTCTGATTTTTCAGTTGCCACCAAAAGTCCACCTGACCCAAAGCAATTCTCCCATCATTCTGACATAATATCCAAAATCCCTCCATTAAAATCATTCACTCATGAAGTTATTTATTCATTCAAGAAAGATAGTTCTTACTATGTATAAGATACTATCTTAGAAACAGGAGAAAAGAAAAGAACAAGAGATGATTCATGTTCTGGTGAGTGATCTATATCTATATACATATAAATATATATCATAATCCATTGCAACATAACAAGTGTTATAGTAGTTTGATCAATTACTTGAAATGGAACATTGAATGTTCAGGAGCCACAAATAATCCTGGAATAAATGAGGCATATAGCCTCACTCTCAGGCATTAATACTGAACTATGGTTAATATATTACATCATAGATTGTCACCCTGTGAAGCAGAGAAGTTTCCTAAAGAATTGCACAGCGAAGTTAAGTTCTGAAGAACAACAAGAAGTGTAGGTCAACAATGACTTCTCAAAGTATTTTATACCAAACACTAGTTCTATTAGTTATTCTGTGAAAAAAGGAGAGTCCATTTCTAATCAGCTTGGAAATTTTTGTGCAATTTATGAAATCACAGTGTGTATCACCATATTAAAATCTCTGAAAAGTCCTGCAGTAAAAAGTGGCTAACCCCACATTTCCTAAACATTTTTAAGTTACAGAACCCTTTCTCATAGAAGAATTAAACCAGCTGGAGATGCATTTTAGAAACACCAATCTAGAACAAGGATTCTGTCCAGGGATGGTGGTACTAAAAATGTAGGTATGATAGGGATAGATACTACACATAGCAGTGTCCAAGCTAGAGCCTGCCCAGAAGGAGGAGGGGTTGGAGATCATTTGATGGTGAATTCAACACAGGTGGAGACAGAGAACTTGATGCTAGGTGGAAATCCAACTGAATTATACATTTTTCAGTTGAATTCCCCAGCTTGCAGACAAATCTTGTGGTACTTTTCTCCCTGATTACTACCCTGCTTCTGCTTATTTTCCAATAAAATTATACATCTTTTTCTCACAGTTTACAAAAAAAAAAAAAAAATGTCTTATTCAGTAACCAGTTAATACAATAGCTGATGCTGCTTACTTCCAGAAATCACTAATAAGGAATTGCTTAGCTTTTACATGATAGGTTATTTTTTTTTAATTTTACATGGGATACTGTGCAAAGAAAATTTTTTCCCTCCAAAACACAAGAGTTACATAGACTAAAAATAGCTATTTCCCTACCTTGGACTTTGAGTAGTCAAACCTATAAAATTAATAATTTGAGTTATTGAGGGTTTTTTTTTTTTTAGGTACTGACATCTAATGAACTGTGCTAGAAAGATGTTACCTATAACAGACAGATATTATTAGTAGTAAGTTTGTTTCAATAGCATAACTCAGGGATCAGCACAACACATCCATCTCATGTTTTGTAAATAAAGTTTTATGGAACACATCAATGTCCATTTGCTTATGTATCATTGATGGCTGTTTGCACACTACCACAGCAGAGTAGATGAGTTGCATGGTCTTAAAGCCTAAGATATTTGCTGCCTTTCCCTTTATAGAACAAGTGTGCATCTCTGACTTGTATACATAATTAAAACCAGTTATGTTCAATAGAATATCAACTATATCAAACATGCAGAGAAGGGGAAAAAAGACTAAAGAAGTACACCAAAACACTTATGAGAATTCCACCAGGAAGTTACCAAATTCATGGTCAAGCTGACAGGGTGAGGATGAAATCTAATAAAAGCTAGCTTCTGACATTTCAAGCTTCTGTATCATTTGTAGCTATTTTATTTATTCTTTGATAGTGAAAGGACATGGTGCTAATAGGCAGGAGCTTTCTCATTAGGTGAGTTCATATTTACCTTTCTTTCTTGATAAAAGGTACACTACCACCCAAAAAGAACTCAAATTTCTAAAAGGGTTGTGGTAATCAGAAGGTTAAAAACCACTGCTCTGCACTACATAGACATGTACTATTCATGACCAGGAGTCTGAAGGATCTAGGTGACACAGGAAATGTTGCAGACTGACCACCACACACAAGTGGCTTAAAAATAGTCTCCAGTAGGGGCACCTGGGTGGCTCAGTCGTTAAGTGCCTGCCTTCGGCTCAGGTCATGATCCGGATCGAGCCCCGCATTAGGCTCCCTGCTCTGCGGGAAGCCTGCTTCTCCCTCTCCCACTCCCCCTGCTTGTGTTCCCTCTCTCGCTGTGTCTCTCTCTGTCAAATAAATAAAATCTTTAAAAAAAAAAATAGTCTCCAATACATTGTTTATTGTTCACAGGTCACTTGGGGAACCTCACCAGAATAAGCCATAGAGTCAAAGTAACCAACTATCCAGGGAAGGTTAGGCTGGGAAGAAGAAAGGTGCCTAGCCTCTATATCAAGTTAACCACTTTGCCAGGAAATTAAAGTCAATAAGCAAAGGAGTAGTTGTTTTGGTTTTGGTTTTGGTTTTCCAGAAAGCTGTCACTTTCAGCCACATGCAGAAGAATGAAACTGGACCATTTCCTGACACCACACACAAAAATAGACTCCAAATGGTTGGAAGACCTAAATGTGAGACAGGAGTCCATCAAAATCCTAAAGGAGAACACAGGCAGCAACCTCTTCCACCTCAGCCCCAGCAACTTCTTCCTAGAAACATCCCCAAAGGCAAGGGAAGCAAGGGCAAAAATGAACTATTGGGACCTCATCAAGATAAAAAGCTTTTGCACAGCAAAAGAAACAGTCCACAAAACCAAAAGACAACTGACAGAATGGGAGAAGATATTTGCAAATGGCATATCAGATAAAGGGCTAGTATCCAAAATCTATAAAGAACTTATCAAACTCAACACCCAAAGAACAAATAATCCAATCCAGAAATGGGCAGAAGACATGGACAGACATTTTTCCAAAGAAGACATCCAAATGGCCAACAGACACATGAAAAAGTGCTCGACATTGCTCTGCATCAGGGAAATCCAAATCAAAACCTCAACGAGATACGACCTCACACCCGTCAGAATGGCTAAAATTAACAAGTCAGAAAACGACAGATGTTGGCAAGGACGCAGAGAAAGGGGAACCCTCTTATACTGTTGGTGGGAATGCAAGTTGGTGCAGCCACTCTGGAAAACAGTATGGAGGTTCCTCAAACAGTTGAAAATAGAGCTACCATATGATCCAGCAATTGCACTACTGGGTATTTACCACAAAGATACAAATGTAGGGATCTGAAGGGGTATGTGCACCCCAATGTTTATAGCAGCAATGTCCACAATAGCCAAACTGTGGAAAGCGCCAAGATGTCCAACAACACATGAATGGATAAAGAAGATGTGGTATATATACACAATGCAATATTATGCAGCCATCAAAAGGAATGAGATCTTGCCATTTGCAACGATGTGGATGGAACTGGAGGGTGTTATGCTGAGTGAAATAAGTCCATCAGAGAAAGACATGTATCATATGACCTCACTGATATGAGGAATTCTTAATCTCAGGAAACAAACTGAGGGTTGCTGGAGTGGTGGGGGGGTGGGAGGGATGGGGTGGCTGGGTGATAGACATTGGGGAGGGTATGTGCTATGGTGAGCGCTGTGAATTGTGCAAGACTGTTGAATCACAGATCTGTACCTCTGAAACAAATAATGCAATATATGTTAAGAAAAAAAAAAAAGAAGAAGATAGCAGGAGGGGAAGAATGAAGGGGAGTAAATCGGAAAGGGAGACCAACCATGAGAGACGATGGACTCTGAAAAACAAACTGAGGGTTCTAGAGGGGAGGGGGGTGGCGGGGTGGATTAGCCTGGTGATGGGTATTAAAGAGGGCACGTTCTGCATGGAGCACTGGGTGTTATGCACAAGCAATGAATCATGGAACACTACATCAAAAACTAATGATGTAATGTATGGTGATAAACATAACAATAAAAAATTTAAAGAAGAAAAAAAAGCTGTCATCTTGCCCACAAAATCTGCCATAAACTTAAAATCCTCTGTAGTGCAAAATTCAAAGCATTTACAAATTTCCTAAATTGGATGTTAATCAAGCTCAGTCCACCTGGAAAGAAGGATGCACTGGCCAGCACCTGAGGCCCAACCTCAGTGGCCAGCAGCCATCTGAAGGAGGCTGTCCTTGAGAAGTCTCATACTGCACTGGGAACCATGAGCTGTAAAACCAGGTCAGGGGACCTTATCCTTATTCCAGATCAGCCACTGCAAGATGTGTTACATAAAAGAGAATCAAAATCCTCCCCGCTTCACAGACATCAGAATTAGAAACAGAACATGCAACATGTCTGGATCATAAAAGGGACTCCATAAATGGCAGCAATTATAATCAACAGGCAGACACTGAAACCATCACGAAGACTCTGAAACTGGAGCCATGTCTGCCAGAGAAGCTCATGACAAAGAAGCAGCCTGTGGTTTTCATCAGAGGTTATGATTTTATTTTTATAAATAATAAATGACTGATTTTTTGGAGTCAGCCAAACCTTTGAATCTCTGCTTCCCCATACCTGGTCTCCTCCCATATCTGAAAAAATCAAAAGGAAGATGGATACATGTCACTAGACAGCTTTAACCTCAAGCTAGAAGACATTTTCATCTGATCCCAAAGGATCAGTCACAAATACAAGACCTCTTCATGAAGGAATTATGAGTGTTATGGATTATCTAATTATCTAATTAACCAAAATGACTTTATTTTAATGTTTTTTGAACACTTTTCCAATTTTTTTGACAGAGCAGAGTGAAAAAAAAATTGAATCCTTGATGACAGAGGCTCAATCAACTTATGTAGCATTAGTGGCATGTCCAATAGCCTTTCATGCAGAATCTAGCAGGATTCTGAGATTGCATGCATTTCCTTAAGAAATACAATACCGGATTGAACCTAAATGGGTCCCCAAAGTTGACTGAAGAATCAAATTCATCATTCATTATGTTTAAGGTCTGTTGTAGTCCCCATACCCTTTGGCCTTTTCCCCCTTATATTCTTCGTCATACTAGGACAATATCAGTGTCAAGTAGCCAGATCTGAGTTAAACTGAACAAGGCTTCTGTTTTTCATTCTTAGAAGAAAGGATAAAATGACAAGAAAGTTAGTTTGTATTTATTTATTCAATTAATAAATATTTATTAAATTCCTACATTAGGTGCTGAGGATTCAAAAGTGAGACGGAATCTCAGCTCTTATGGGCATCATAATCTAGTAGATAGAGAAGAACAATATGCAGAATATATAAAAATATGTCAAGTGGTGACGATAGGAGCTATGAGTTAAAATAAAGCAGGTGACTTACAGGCAATACAATGGCACTAAATTCATATCTTTCAATAGTTACCTTGAATGTAAATGGGCTAAATGACCCAATCAAAAGACACAGGCCATCAGATTGGATAAAAAAACAAGACCCATCGATGTTCGATCAGCAAGAGACTCATTTTAGACCCAAAGACACCCCCAGATTGAAAGTGAGGGGGTGGAAAACCATTTACCATGCTAATGGACACCAAAAGAAAGCTGGGGTGGCAATTCTTATATCAGACAAATTAGATTTTACACCAAAGATTGTAATAAGAGATGAGGAAGGCCACTATATCTTACTTAAAGGGTCTATCAACAAGAAGATCTAACAATTATAAATATCTATGCCCCTAACTTGGGAGCAGCCAATTATATAAGGCAATTAATAACAAAAGCAAAGAAACACATTGACAACAATACAATAATAGTGGGGGATTTGAATACCACCCTCGCTGAAATGAACAGATCATCTAAGCAAAAGATCAACAAGGAAATAAAGACTTTAAATGACACACTGGACCAAATGGACTTCACAGACATATTCAGAACATTCCATCCCAAAGCAACGGAATACACATTCTTCTCTAGTGCCCATGGAACATTCTCCAGAATAGATCACATCCTAGGTCACAAATCAGGTCTCAACTGGTACCAAAAGACTGGGATCATTCCCTGCCTATTTTCAGACCACAGTGCTCTGAAACTGGAACTCAATCACAAGAGGAAAGTTGGAAAGAACTGAAATACATGGAAGTTAAAGAGCATCCTACTAAAGAATGAATGGGTCGACCAGGAAATTAAAGAAGAATTAAAAAAATTCATGGAAACCAATGAAAATGAGAACACAACTGTTCAAAATCTTTGGGATGCAGCAAAGGCAGTCCTAAGAGGAAAGTATATAGCAACACAAGCCTTTCTCAAGAAACAAGAAAGTCTCAAATACACGACCTAACCCTACACCTAAAGAAGCTGGAGAGAGAACAGCGAGTAAAACCTAAACCCAGCAGAAGAGAAATAATAAAGATCAGAGCAGAAATCAATGAAATAGAAACCAAAAGAACAGTAGAACAGATCAACGAAACTAGGAGCTGGTTCTTTGAAAGAATTAACAAGATTGATAAACCCCTGGCCAGACTGATCAAAAAGAAAAGAGAAAGGACCCAAGTCAACAAAATCATGAATGAAAGAGGAGAGATCACAACCAACACCAAAGAAATACAAACAATTATAGGAACATATTATGAGCAACTCTATGTCAGCAAATTAGATAACCTTGAAGAAATGGTTGCATTCCTAGAGATGTATCAACTACCAAAATTGAACCAGGAAGAAATAGAAAACATGAACAGACCTATAACCACTAAGGAAATTGAAGCAGTCATCAAAAATCTCCCAACAAACAAAAGCCCAGGGCCAGATGGCTTCCCAGGGGAATTCTACAAAACATTTCAAGAAGAATTAATACCTAGTCTTCTGAAACTGTTCCAAAAAATAGAAATGGAAGGAAAACTTCCAAACTCATTTTATGAGGCCACCATTACCTTGATCCCCAAACCAGACAAAGACCCCATCAAAAAGGAGAATTACAGACCAATATCCTTGATGAACACGGATGTAAGAATTCTCACCAAAATACTAGCCAGGAGGATCCAACAGTACATTCAAAGGATTATTCACCACGACCAAGTGGGATTTATCCCTGGGCTGCAAGGTTGGTTCAACATCCACAAATCAATCAATGTGATACAATATATTAACAAAAGAAAGAACAAGAGCCATATGATCCTCTCAATAGATGCAGAAAAAGCATTTGACAAAGTACAGCATCCTTTCTTGATCAAAACTCTTCCGAGTATAGGGATAGAGGGTACATACCTCAATATCATAAAAGCCATCTATGAAAAACCCACAGCGAATATCATTCTCAATGGGGAAAAACTGATAGCTTTTCCCCTAAGGTCAGGAAAACGGCAGGGATGCCCACTATCACCACTGCTATTCAACATAGTATTAGAAGCCCTAGCCACAGCAATCAGACAACAAAAAGAAATCAAAGGCATCCAAATCGGCAAAGAAGAAGTCAAACTCTCACTCTTTGCACATGATATGATACTGTATGTGGAAAACCCAAAAGACTCCACCCCAAAACTGCTAGAACTCATACAGGAATTCAGTAATGTGGCAGGATATAAAATCAATGCACAGAAATCAGTGGCATTCCTATACACCAACAACAGGACAGAAGAGAGAGAAATTAAGGAGTCGATCCCATTTACAATGGCACCCAAAACCATCAGATACCTAGGAATAAATCTAACCAAAGAAGCGAAGGATCTATACTCAGAAAACTATAATATACTCATGAAAGAAATTGAGGAAGACACAAAGAAATGGAAAAACGTTCCATGCTCATGGATTGGAAGAACAAACATTGTGAAGATGTCAATGCTACCTAGAGCAATCTACACATTCAAGGCAATCCCCATCAAAATACTATCCACTTTTTTCAAAGAAAGGGAACAAATAATCCTAAAATTTGTTTGGAACCAGAAGAGACCCTGAATTGCCAGAGGAATGTTGAAAAAGAAAAGCAAAGCTGGCAGCATCACAATTCCGGACTTCCAGCTCTATTACAAAGCTGTCATCATCAAGACAGTATGGTACTGGCACAAAAACAGATGCATAGATCAATGGAATAGAATAGAGAGCCCAGAAATCGACCCTCAACTCTATGGTCATCTCATCTTCGACAAAGCAGGAAAGAATGTCCAATGGAAAAAAGGCAGTCTCTTCAACAAATTATACGGCAAAATTGGACAGCCACATGCAGAAGAATGAAACTGAACCATTTCCTGACACCACACACAAAAATAGACTCAAAATGGTTGAAAGACCTAAACGTGAGACAGGAGTCCATCAAAATCCTAAAGGAGAACACAGGCAGCAACCTCTTCCACCTCAGCCCCAGCAACTTCTTCCTAGAAACATCCCCAAAGGCAAGGGAAGCAAGGGCAAAAATGAACTATTGGGACCTCATCAAGATAAAAAGCTTTTGCACAGCAAAAGAAACAGTCCACAAAACCAAAAGACAACCGACAGAATGGGAGAAGATATTTGCCAATGGCATATCAGATAAAGGGGTAGTATCCAAAATCTATAAAGAACTTCTTAAACTCAACACCCAACGAAAAAATGATCCAATCAAGAAATGGGCAGAAGACATGAACAGACATTTTTCCAAAGAAGACATCCAAATGGCCAACAGACACATGAAAAAGTGCTCAACATTGCTCAGCATCAGGGAAATCAAAATCAAAACCTCTGTGAGATATCACCTCACACCGGTCAGAATGGCTAAAATTAACAAGTCAGGAAATGACAGATGTTGGTGAGGATGCAGAGAAAGGGGAACCCTCCTACACTGTTGGTGGGAATGCAAGCTGGTGCAGCCAGTCAGGAAAACAGTATGGAGGTTCCTCAAAATATTGAAAATAGAGCTACCATATGATCCAGCAATTGCACTACTGGGTATTTACCCCAAAGATACAAAGATAAGGATCCGAAGGGGTACATGCACCCTGATGTTTATAGCAGCAATGTCCACAATAGCCAAACTGTGGAAAGAGCCAAGATGTCCATCGACAGATGAATGGATAAAGAAGATGTGGTATATATATACAATGGAATACTATGCAGCCATCAAAAGGAATGAAATCTTGCCATTTGCAACAACGTGGATGGAACTGGAGGGTATTATGCTGAGCAAAATAAGTCCATCAGAGAAAGACATGTATCATATGACCTCACTGATATGAGGAATTCTTAATCTCAGGAAACAAACTGAGGATTGTTGGAGTGGTGGGGGATGGGAGGGATGGGGTGGCTGGGTGATAGACATTGGGGAGGGTATGTGCAATGGTGAGCACTGGGAATTGTGTAAGACCGTTGAATCACAGACCTGTACCTCTGAAACAAGTAATGCATTATATGTTAAAAAAAAAAAAAAAGAAGAAGAAGAAGATAACAGGAGGGGAAGAATGAAGGGGGGGAAATCGGAGGGGGAGATGAACCATGAGAGACAATGGACTCTGAAAAATAAACTGAGGGTTCTAGTGGGGGAATGGGTTAGCCTGGTGATGGGTATTAAAGAGGGCACATTCTGCATGGAGCACTGGGTGTTATATGAAAACAATGAATCATGGAACACGACATCAAAAACTAATGATGTAATGTATGGTGATTAACATAACATAATAAAAAAATAAAATAAAGCAGGTGACAAGAGATTTTGGGAATGGGGTGGAGGCTGCTGTTTTGTATGGAACAAGGGTTTGTAGAAATACCACTTTCACTGTGAAGCCATGCCTAACTAACAAGAACAGATATAAAGACTTCTTCTAACAATATTTAGTATAAACATGCAACTTATATGGGTCCACCTTGGTTATAAGATATATCATTCCTTTCTTTTGTTTGTAAGTTGTACTAATACTTATTTTTAAGTCACAAAGCTTGTACTACTAAAAAAAATCAGCTTACTCATACTAAAAGTCTTTGTGTTTCCTTAAAATGTTTAATTATTGTCTCTGTTATCATTATTCCTAAGCTGGTACATCCAATCAAATAATGAGACTTAGCTTATCTTTTAGGTACTTTTGGAGTAAGAAAATCAACCCATGTTTGACAGATAGTAAATATAAATAGCATTAATTAAGGGCTTGCTATTATCTGCTAAATACTTTTGATTACTATCTCTTACTCCTCCAAAATAACCTTATGAGACAGAAATTATCCCCATTTTCAAAAGAATAAACAGAGATTCAGCAAAGTTAGATGATTCCTAGCACCACATAGTTAGTCAAGACTTAGACACAGGTCTGTCATTTCTTCCCTCCACTACGTAGGACCTTAAAAGAAGACTAACAAAGAGCTAATTACACTTGGCAACTTCCCATCAGAAGCATACACTAGCTATCTATGGAGGTCATTCTTTCCATGTGAGTTCTTAGTTGCAAACAGAACATGTTTAGTCAGGAATAACTCCCAAATTACACTGTAGGACTGCCTACAGCACTTGCCAGAGGCAGAAGTTTGAGTCTTGGCTAGTGCATGGGTCACACTCTCTAGGACTCCTGCTGTAACAACTCTTGAAAATTCCATGACTACGCTAATCAAGACAATGTGGTATTCGCAAAAGAATAGATCATTCTATCAGTGGAGCAAAATAGAGAGCCCAGAAACAGATCCACACAAATATAGTCAATTGATCTTTTACTAAAGAGCATAAAATTCGTCAGAGTAAGTATAACCTTCCTATTAAGGTGGATCCACCTGAGTTCCATGTTTAGACTAGATATTGTTAGAAAAATTCTTCATATCTGTTCTAGTTAAGGATGACTGCACTGTGGAAATGGTATTTCTAGAAGCAACGATAAAGTTATATAGACTATTTCTGTTTCCTTATTATATGAACAGTTTAATGAATATTAATTCTAGAAAACTCTTTGGAAAACAGAAATGAGAAGTTAAAATCATCTAAAATTCTACTATCCAGAAATAACCATTCTCGGTACTTCAGTGTCATTCTTTCCAGAATATTTCCTATGCATTTAGGAGACAGGTAGGTAGGTAGGTAGACAGATAAATAGATGATAGATAGATAGATAGATAGATAGATAGATAGATAGATAGATAGATAGATAGACAGACAGATACTGGTCCTTAGCCTCTTTTCTTTTCACCCGAAATATTCATGAACATATTCTAGATCCAAAAATATAGGACTCTATCATGTTTAATGCCCATGGAGAATCTCTTAAATGCATGTAATGAAATGTATTTAACTCATCTCTTAGTGATGGACATTTAGATAATTTTAATGGGGGAGGAAGGAATTATTACCAAGACTGCATGAAACGTCCTTTCTCATATATTCCTGTGCAGTTGTCAAGTCATTTCTTTAGGCAAATTCCCAGAAGCACAGCTACTGGGTTAAATAAGTGATATCCATTCGCTTCTTAGTATCACCCACATCGGTGAAGGAGAATCATTATACTCCCAGAATCCACCTCAGTGAAAAAGAGTAAAAATCTGGGATTGTTTTTTACAAAGTAGCACAAAGCCACGGGAGGAGTACTGACAGCACTAGCACTGCTGCTGAAGCCTGGAGAACAGTGGTGAGGAGGCAAATCACACCACAACTATTTTCTTAGGTTTCCTCTCTCTCCCTCCACTCCACTTCCGTGCACTCAAGCACGCATGTGTGCACGTGCCACCCCACTCTAATCCACAGCGGGTCTATGTGGTTTATTGAAAGTAACCAAAACTGCAGTGAAATTTCGTCACTGGTGCTGATGAATACTTTCAAAACCATTTGTCCTTAGACTCAGACCACCATGAGACATTCGTCAGCTGCTAAACTTAGTCACATGAAGCCAACTTTCTCCAGTCACTGCTTGCTCTAACGTCAGATAACCCAGGCTACTTTTCTCAATTTATCTTCTCTCTCCACATTTCTATAAATGCTAATGCCAGGCTACCTACGTAGAAGTTAAAAAACTTAGTCAATGAAAAATTTTGTTTCTTGGGATGCCTGGGTGGTTCAGTCAGTTAAGCGTCTAACTTCGGCTCAGGTCATGATCTTGGGGTCCTGGGATCGAGTCCTGCATCAGGCTCCCTGCTCCTCCCTCTGCCTGGTGTTACCCCTGCTTGTGCTATCTCTCTTTGACAAATAAATAAATAAAATCTTTTAAAAAAAAAGAGAAGAGTTTTGCTTCTTTTTTAAAGATTTTATTTATTTATTTATTTGAGAGAGAGAGAGCACGCACAAGCAGGGGGAGCGGCAGAGGGAGAAGCAGGCTCCCCACTGAGCAGGGAGTCTGACGTGGGACTCAGTCCCAGGAAGCCCCTCCTCATCATGACCTGAGCCAAAGGTAGACCCATAACTGACTAAGCCATCCAGGCACCCCTGAAAAGTTTTGTTTTCTAGAAGGACAAAGGGGGAAAGAATTGGAGGATGCACCCTCATTTGGCTTTCACTAAAAGAGTCCAACACTTAAATCCTCAGAAAAAATGTAGCAGATCTAAAACAAAAGAAAATATTTCCCTAATTTTTACTCTTCACTGCCAAAAATTGGTACAGCAAGAACAGTGCACACAGAATCACCATGGGAAGTCATGAGGACAGAATTTCCATTCCAAATTTCCATGAGAGCTAATATTCTTGTAGTATCTTGTAAAAAACCAAAATTTTTCATTTGAACATATACTAGAGTCTTATGATAAGAAAATTTCTACAGACAGGTTTATGCCCGAGAAAATATTTATTTCTGGGATTGTGCATATATAACCATGCACAATCACAGAACTCAAGTATGAACTAATTATTCTTCATAGCTCAATAGGAATGGTTGAAAAAGCTGAGAGTGTTTGGAACAAAGCCTGAAGAACCTCAGGAAGGCAGACTGATCTTTACCTAACTGGGGAGGGATCACTTGTAATTTATATGCTCCACTGGATCCATCAGAGTGAATGGGAAGAAGCTACCAGAGAAGAATCAACTAGCAACCCCACTTGTTTTCTTACAGGAGTTTCTCACTTCTTCAGTAGAAGCCGACCGATTTCATCAGCGAATCAAGATCGGGAAGTCTATTAAAGTTGCAAAACCAAATGTATAGTTTCAACCCCCAGAATACTCAGTTTACACTACTTTTAATGTAATATGATTTTGTTTACATATGCCTCTCTCCAAGCATTAATATGTTGTAGTGGTTAAGAACCAGCCAGACTGTGGTATTCATAGCTGGCTTGATCACTTAGTAATTGTGTGAATTTCAGCAATTTACTTAATGCACCTACCCTCTCTGTGCTTCAGAAGTTTTCCTATATATAAAAAATAGAAGCGATAATACTAATTACCATATGGAGCTATTGCAAGAATTAAATGAGTTAGCACATGCAAAGTACTTAGAATTGTTCGTGGTATGTATTAAGCACTCAATATATATCAGTGGGTGTTATTAATATAGTGTTAATATTATGCAAAATTTTATGTACTTGAGAGTGAAAGTTCCTAAAAGAACATTTTAGAGTCCTGTTATGTGAGGATAATTACCTACTTAATTCAGTAATGACAGTAATGCTTTTGCTTAAATGTTTAAACAAACAACTGAATGAAAGTTTTTCCAATTTACCTAGGTACTCAGCCTTCCTTTTCACTTTTTGTTTTCCAGATTTTCCATTTGAACACAAAATGCTGGCCAGACACACTGTTCCTGAATGATCTGTTGCTTTTTGAATAGAGGGCTTGAGTGAAGTGTGGGATCTGCTCCTGCTCTGAAGAGCATGTTTCTATATCAAGATTGGATTGAACGCTTTTGAGATCTCCTGAAACCAGGGTTGCCAGATAAAATTCAGGATTCTCAGTTACATTTGAATTGTAAATAAACAACAAATATTTCTTAGTATAAGTATATACTGAATATTGCATGGAATATACTTATACTAAAAATTATGTGTTATTGATCCGAAATTCAAATTTAACTGGGCAGCCTGTATTTTCATTTGTAACATCTGGCAGCCCTACTGAGACCATGAGGCTGTGATTGCCTTGGGCATAATTCTTAGCTGCTAGTGACAAAGAGGATATCATTTTCCTATTACATTCGGTCCCCACCCAGAATCTACTCTGCTCACCTTTCTGTAACTTCCTATAATATAAGTAATTATGATCTTATTTTGTGTATCACTTTTTTTTAGAGCCCACTAATAAGCATGGCAGCATTTTCTAGGGTTTTTTTTTTTTTTTAAGATTTTATTTATTTATTTATTTATTTAAGAGAGAAAGAGAGAAGAGAGAGAGCAGGGAGAGGGATAAGGAGACTCCCAGCTGAGCATGGAGCCTGTCGTGGAGCTCAGTCTCACGACCCTGAGATCATGACCTGAGCCAAAATCAAGAGTCAGACGCCCAACTGACTGAGCCACCCAGGCTCAGTTTTCAAAATATAATGTAGTTGACAGAAAAAGAGCAGTTCAACTTCAGTTACAATCTTCCCTTTTCTCTAGCAAGGGGAACGGTTTTCAAACTGACAAGGACAGAGCAAGCAGTTAAAAGAGTTAGTTGAAGGCAGGTAGTAAATAACAAGAGAAAAGCTAGACATTTTAAAAAGTTCAAGTCTCTGGACCAAGATGAATTATGTCAGCCTACTTTCAATCGCTTATTCTCTGCTCTTCCCATGTCACCACAGCTGGGACCATTAATTTTCCCCTTTGTAGGCACAGTTCCACATTTGATCATTAATAAATCTGGTCATAGAGCTTGGCTACCCAGCATCTACACAACTGTCCTGCTGGGCCAAAATCCAAGATAAAAGGAAAGAAAGTCCCTACTACCTGCTATGGAAAATGGAGGAAGACACATTTCTCTCCCAATCACCTGGAAACAAGGCAAATTTAAATCAAATGGATTCTTCTCCCCAGAATTTTGCATCTGAAGAGAGTGATGAAGTGGTTCAGGGACAAAGATTATTCATGGTAGCTGTGACAGGATCAAGAGTAGAGCAGTAAGGTCACCACAGTTGAGGGCTTGTGGCATTCAATTTTTTTTTTTAGGTTTTATTTATTTATTTGAGAGAGAGAGACAGAGATGGCGAGAGAGAGCACAAGCAGGGAGGAGAGGGAGAAGCAGGCTCCCCGCAGAGTAGGGAGCCCGATGCAGGACTCGATCCCAGGACCCTGGGATCATGACCTGAGCCAAAGGCAGATGCTTAAGAGACTGAGCCGCTCAGATGCCTAGGGGGCTGGTGACATTCAGCATCAGGCTGGTGAGTGCTCAGTGAGGAAACAGGAAACTGTCCCTATGGTGCCATCTTGATTTTCTCTTGCTTGCCTGTTCTCTGATCTAGATTCTCCAGAATTCCTGACAATTCCATGATTTACACAATAGTCTTTTTTTTTTTTCTTATGTTTTCTAGAGTTGGTTTCTATTTTTGCATCCCGGACTGCTGACTGAAACAGTCCCGATCCATTGCCCTCCCATACCAGAAATGCCCTAGTTTCCAGCACAGATGTGTTTTCCTGCTCTCTCACCCTCTGTAGCTCTTGTAACACCTTCTCCTATGAATAGGAGATCTGAGTGGAACCCAGCTCCTCCCCTATATTCAGACCACAGAGATATGAAATGACTTTCTGATTTCCAAAGGCGCATCTACTAAGATTCTGTGACACTCTGCGTTGCCAGCCTGTTTGGATCTTACTGTGGCTGAATCATAACCAAATTTGTGCCACAACATGAATGTGGGTCCAGCCAGCCTGCCCATGGTTGAGCGGCTTCTCATTTCTTCTCTGTGTGTGTGCCTTTATGTTACCTCAAGGAAACTTGCCAGTCTGGGATACTAAAAGCAGGTAAACAGTGTCGGTAAGATCTAAATAATCATGGGAAATAAAAGGACAACAGGAGATGGAAACAAGTAAATGTCTCTATCTGTAAATATAAAGATATGGTAAACTCCAAAATGACACAATGTTGAATTTTACCCAGCTTCTAGAACAGATCAGTAAATAAAATATTTGTTAGTATTTAGAAAAAGAAGCCACGATTAGGAAAATCCAATTGACTAAAAAATGTCCTATCAGCCTAAATATATATACTGTAAATGGAAGATTTTCATTGAAATACATGAAAATGGTTTTCTAAAAATGCCAAATAGCCCTAAAAGGCAAAGATTTATAATGAAAATAAAGGTTCTCTGACTCACCATCCACAGCCCCCAGGCTTGTTCCCAAGAGAGAACTATGTTTAACTCTTCTGGCCATTTCTTCTATGGATATACTCATCTCTCTATATAGATATTACTTACACACTATTTTTTAATTTATGAATTTTAGACATTATCTGTTGATTTGCTATTATAACAGATGAAGATTTCTTTTTATTTTTTTTACAGTATTTTTCCCTCCTGTCCTTCATCTTTCCCATAAAGGAATATAAGTTGATTGGATAATTAACATTATATTATTATGAATTTGTGAGCATTACTAAATGCAGAAAACCACATTCAATTATGACATTTTCTTTCCCTGTTCAGGTTTTAGTTTTCCTTGGAGTTTCTAGTTGGCCTTTGTTTTAAATTGCTCTTGTCCCCTGTACAATCCACAAATCCCTTTTTTTTTTGCCAAATGCTGCACATGGTAGGTAGTCTAACTGACTTGCTCTTATTCCTGGAGGCCTCCCTACTAGAGCCTTCTCCCCTCCTGCTGCCCATGTGTTGTCTGGGGTTAAATCCACTATTTCATAGGTCTACATCCTTCTCTTTCTTACTTTACTCCCTTTGTTTTTCTGGAGCATATTCTCAAAAAAGTTTTAGAAGAAAAGATCCATGATAAGGAGAAAAAAGATATGTCAAACTTTCAAGCTTTTTTCATGGAATATCTCTGGACTAGAGACTTAAGGATCTTGCCTCGGTTGACCGTGCTCTGTGTAGTCAATGATATTGTAATAGCATCGTATGAGCATAGCATAAAATATCAACCTGTCAGATCACTCTGTTGGCATCTGAAATTAGTGTAACAGTTTGTGTCAACTATATTCAAATAAAAAAATGAAAAAAAAAACAGTGTTGTATGTAAAAACAGTGGGACAATGTGATGTGCTATGTACTGCTTAAACATAAAGTATTACTGGGATGCCTGGGTGGCTCAGTCGGTTAAGCGTCTGACTCTTAATTTCAGTTAGGTCATGATCTCAGGATGGTGAGATGGAGTGCCTCATCCAGCTCCCTGCTGGGTATGGAGCCTGTTTAAGAGTCTATCTCTGTCTCTACCCCTCCCCCGCTCATAAATAAATAAATAAATAAATAAACAAACAAACAAATAAATAAAACATTACAAAATTGCCAATTTCTAAGATGCCTATTTTTTTCACATTTTTAACATTTGTAAAGTTGGAATCAGTCTTAGATTGTTTACACTGAATGTGGTAGCATCATTTTCCCTGAAAATTCCTATTGTCTTACCATTGCTTTTATTTTAGAACAGAAGAAATGCAATGTTTCTCAATAAATTGCCCAAAAATGTTAACAGAGGTTTGAGATAAAACCCTTTGCTGAAACAAAGCATTTAGACTCAAAATGGAGGCAAGAAGCCTCACTCCTGAACTGGGCTGGGGATGAGAATCAGTGCTATTGGGGTTGCAATAACAGAAAACGGGGTGGAACCAGTGAAAGTGGAAATGAGGGGAGCATTATAAGGATACCAGAGTAACTCACAGAAGCCATATGCAAAGATGTACCCAGGCCTAGGGAGCAATCCGGAGGCAGGCCTAGGACATTTAAGACACCCAAAGTTCTACTCTCCTCTATTACAGCAGGAGCTCCTTGGCCTCACTGATGGCCACACAGTGGATCATAGCTGCCCTGGTTTCTCTTTTCTGTTTGAGGTCCCAACCAGGTGAAACCTGAAGTCACTTAGACCTACTCCCAAATTCCTGCCCAGAGTCTGATTCATATGCTCACTCCTGGATCGATCAGCTATTGCCAGGGGTATGAGGACTCTATTACAAGAACATGGTTTCTCTCACATATGGGATGGTGGGGCCAGTTTTCAGGAAATGGGAAGGGAAACCAAGCAGACAAATGATTGGTGTCTCAAATAACTAATGTATCAAAGACCAAATCAAAAAAAAGTAATTAATTATTTTTTTTAAAGGAAAGCCAGCAAAGAACATTGGAAATCCATAGATTTGGCAAGTAACAGAGCCACAAAGCAAACTCCTCCTTTCCTTCTCTCTGTAAGACTGAGGCAATCTGGAGATTTGTTTATTCCAGAAAGAATCAAAGAATGCAATACCTTTCTGAAATTGTATTTAAGGTGGGAGGAGAGGAAGGGTCAAGAGGCAGAGGTAGAGGCAGCTTCAAAAGCTGTAAACTTAAACTCAAGCTCTGATTTTTGGGTACCACTTCTTAAAAGTTGATCCATGATTACATGGTTGCTGGTTCATAAGAATAGAATTGTTACATTTCTCATTTTGCTTAGACCTTCTAGTGTCATTGTCTAAATCCTATTGTTGCTTCCTCATTTATTACATCACATGTTAAACATTGTTCTCTCATTCCTCAGGGCCTTCTCACATGCTGTTCCCTCTGCCCAGAACACTGTTCCCTTCAGTCAAATCATGGTTAGGATGGTCTATTCCACCTATCTGTGCAGTTTCCCTGCCCATGGTAACAACTGAGACCATAACTCAATACCCAGACCATGACCCCCGAATAAGTTGTCCCCTACCCCAGTTAGGTCTTAATCAGGACTTAAAATATATCCCCTGTGTAGCAGTAAATGGTATCTACAAAGCAGTTATCCGATTCCTTATGCTGCAAACTCTCTGTTGTTATTTAAGGGAAGTAGCTGAGCACTCCTGTTTTGTTTTGGTTTTTTGACCCCTTATAGAAGAAAAACAAAATGAAAGTTATTTCTATTCAGTTTCCCCCATCTGGAAAGCATCCAGTTACCCTCTGGGGAATAATACAGTATTTCCTCTTTCCTTTATTCAATCATTTATTCAACATTTTTGAGTCCCCACCAGGTACTAGGTGTTATGCTGGTTGCAGGTTCAGAGGTATAGGTGAAAAGTTCCCATACTCAAGGATCTCCCAAGCAGAATCTCCAGATCATCAATACCCCTGTTTACATCCAGACCTCAAGAGGCAATGTGTTTTTACCAGAGCTTCTCATGCTCCATTCCCTCCATTCCCTCTTCATGCTGACCAGCCGAACAACAAAGGCTTTTTTTTTTTGGGGGGGGTCTGGCAGGGGCTGAATCTTCCTCTGCTTCGTATAGTGCCTGACAGGAAGATTGGCAACTTCTCTACTGTCAGTACAGAATGTTTGTGGTAGACCACCATGAAGCTGAAGCTGGGGGCAGGTGGTGGAGCAGAGAGGAAATAGCTTCTATTCTGAAAGCACTGTGTGGAGGAGAGGTAAAGGCAGAAGAAGAAAATTCTGATCTGCTCCTCACCCCCATCCTTCTCAGCCTCTGCTGTTTCCAACCTGAAATCTTACTCATTAGACTTTCCATGGGAGAGAGACTCTACAGTTCTTTGGCCCCTCTTTTGAGCTAGAGATTTCCCCTAGGTGAGGGGCCACCAGTGCAGCCACCTAACCAGCAGGCTGGGAAAAGAGCCATCTCAGTAAGGTGGGCTGTTCAAGAGACCACGTTGCTCTGAGTGAGCTACTGTATGAATGGAAAAGCTGATTTTTCTTCCATTCTCCACCACATAAGTGTCATATTGTGGTTCTCTCTTTGTGATGTTTCACCGTGTGACTCTGGTTTACAGCATTCCAATTTAATGTGTTTTTGTGTGCTGTATTCTATGGCAAAGGCAAATTTCCTCTGATACCCATATACCCTCATGATCCTGTTACTTTCTGTGGCCTTTACCTCATGCCTCTGGAGAAGCGCTAGCTTTTCTACGAGGGAGATCCTCAGCACCTTCTCTGTGTGAGGTTAACTAGGATGCTCCTTGAACCCCTGAAAGTATTTTATCAATCTCAATAATCTTGAGAAGCATAGGGACCAATATGACAATTAAGGTTATGCCCCTGAATTTTCACTGTATGTGAGCTCCAGGTTTCATGTCATAGTTTACACACAACAACTAAAATTGTTTTGCAATCATTACCTCATATTCAACAACAATTCACTCATATTTTACTCATTCATGCAATAGACATTTTACTAAGCATCTAGCAGTTCCAAGCCCAGTGATAGGACTGGGAACAATGGATGAATCAAAAAAAGAACTGTAACCCAGAGTAATTATTCAGTAACTAAAAACAGCAAAGCATTCTCTGGGAGCAGAGAGAAGGGGTATCTCCCCTAGTGGGTAAGGGTGGGGCAGAAAGAAAGAAGTCAAAGAGGACTGATCACTCAGCTAAGTTTCAAAGGATGAGTAGGAATTTCTTATTAAGGAAGGAAGGGTGCTCCAGCATTCTGGACAAAGGAAAAGTCCAATGGCATGAAGAGGATGGAGAAAGCAAATATGTGGATTCTGATGGGGCAAGCTGGTGTGGAGTGAGATGCAAGAAGCAGAGGTAGGAAGAGGCCAGATGGCAAAGCACTTCACCTATTAAACCAACACATGTGGATTTTAACCTTAAGGTGTTTGGGGGAGCCACTGAAGTCTTTAAGCAGAGTGGTAATGGAGTCAGGTACTAGGTAAGAGAATTTTGATGAGGTTGACAGCCATCCAACCAAAATCAGTGACCCAATCTTGCCTGTACCCCACCTCAGTGTCAGTCACATGAGAGCCCCTTGAAGAAGGCTTGTTGATTGGACTGGCATTTTCTAGCTCAAGGTTCATTCCTTTGTCAGTCACCCATGGACCCATGGGCATTTTATCATCCCAATGAGTGCCTATGAAAAGAGCTTAAAGACTCCTCAGTGGTTTTCCACATCTCACAGCTGGCCTTGGAGAACCTCCCCAAAGCAATAGGAGAAGGTGTATTAGAGGCTGAGGTAGCTTGAATTCTGACTAAGAACACCAACATTGCAATGAGTAGAAACCAGTCAGTGAAATGTGATGAGGCTCTCACCATAAGATTATTAGCATAGGAACACCAGACACTCCAAAGAGGACTGGTTAAGGCATCAGAAATAGTCTCAGCTTCACCAGTAAGGGTCTGTATCACCTTGGACAAGTCACCTAAATAACCCTCAGCTTCCCCTCTAAAAAAAATGGAAAAAATATCCTATCAATCCTGACTATCAAATATATTTCAAAATGAAGTAAAATATGAGAAAGTGCCTTGTATGCAGTAAGATATTGTAAAAGATAAATTGTTGATGTTAGTGTCTCTGCATCTATATGGAGTCATTCTCCTACATGTTAAAATGATATTCTTCTCATCACAAAACTTTTTTTTCTCTTTTTTCTTTTTCTTTTTATTGTATCTATATGAGATGACGGATGCTAACTAAACTTGCCATAGTGGTCACTTCACAGTACATCTGAGTCAAACCATTATTCTGTACACTTTAAACTTACACCATGATATATGTCAATTATATCTCATTAAAACTGGGAAAAATTATTTTCTTCTTATTCCTGTCTTTGCTAACAAGGACTCCTTCCATTTCTTCCCCTCAGCGGGAAATAATGGGCAGCACTATCTGTAATGCTTGCAAAAGCTTACATGGCAAAACATTTTAGTACTAGAATAGCAGTATTTATTTATAATATTTAGTATATTTTATAATACCTATAATTATTTCTAATGAAGTCATATTTCTTTAGAGAAGATATCAAGCAGTGGGCAATTATGCATATAATGGACTTTCACATACTTTTCAACGGCTCAGAAAAATGTGGAATACCACTGTCTCCATTCACAGAGAGGAAACTGAGGCCCAGAGAGATTTAGTGACTGCCCGGGGTCTCTCAGTGGATAAACAGTAGAGCTGATTGCCTCCAAACGTCCCTTTGCTAGTAACAATGCAGCAAATAGCCAGTCCTGGGTGCTAAATCGGTACTCAATAAATGATCAATTAAGATATACATGTAGCTACAATTAATGCTGTCATTTTTCAATATTTGAAAGTTCTGGTGGCTAAAGATTACAGTGGTTCTGTGGCTAAGAATGGCCAAAATCATTCACCTTGAGAGGATGAAAGCACCCTTTTTAAAATATGTGTTTGGAAAGAACAGTAGTAGAATAGAATTCTTGGAAATGTTTCTTTGTCCACAATTCATTTAGTTACATTCGCTTATGCAACAAATATTTACTGAGGCCTACAATATGTCAGTCATTTTTTTCCTAAGAACTGGGGCTACAAAGGGTAAACAAAACAAAATCTGTGACTTCAAAGAGCAAACATTTTGGCCAGAAAGCAAGACAGTAAACAGAATTAAACAAGTAAAAATCTATTATACAACAGAAAGTGGTAAGTGCTAAAGAAAAAATAAAGCATGGAAAGGGAGAATGAAATATTGGGGAAGGGGTAGCTGATATTTTAGATAGGGAAGCTGGAAAAGTCCTCACTGAGAAGACAACTTTTGAGCAAAGGGCTGAAAGAAATGGGGGAGCCAGCCATGCAGCTAAGGGAAGAGCATTCCAGGCAGGCAGAGGAAACAGCAAGTACAAAGGCCTGAGGCGGGGGTGTGCCTGGTACATTCAAGAAGTATCCAACAAGTCCAAAGTAGCTGGTTTGAAAACAAAGGGGAGGGGGTAGCAGATGAAGTCATAGAGGTGACAGGGAGCAAAACCAATCCAGGCCTTCAAGTTTTGTGGTTAAAGACATTGACTTTTTGGGCAACTGGGTGGCTCAGTCAGTTAAGCATCTGCCTTCGGCTCGGGTTAGGACATTGGGATCAAGCCCCGCATCAGAATCCCTGTTCAGTGGGGAGTCTGCTTCTCCCTCTTCCTCTGTTCCTCCCTGCCCTGCTCGTTCTCTCTCTCTCTGGCAAATAAAATCTTTAAAAAAAATAATTAAAAAATAAAAATAAAAAAATAAAGACATTGACTTTTACACTGAGTGGGAAAAGAAGACACTGGATAAATGTGTAAAAAGGTGCCTTACGATCTGACCTAGGTCAACAAGTCTCTCTGGCTGTGCTGATGATAGATCACCGGGGGCTAAGATAGAGAGAGAGTGGGAGGTGAGGCTGGACCAGACCCCTGGTGGCAGAGGGTGGGGGAAGAAGGCTCAAAAGCTGGTTCTATTCTGAAGGTAAGACTGACATGATTTGCTGACAAACGGTGTGGAATGGTAGAGCATGAGTAAAGTAGAGGATGATACCAAGTTTTTTGATATGAGCACCTGAAAGAGTGGTGTCTATTCTTATTAACGGAGATAGGGAAACACAAGAGTTGCTGGTTTGGGGAAGAATATTAAGAGTTTTGGACATGTTAAGTTTGAGATGCTTAGTAGACATCCAAATGGAAATGTCAGGTAGACAGGTAGCTAGGTCAGGAGTTCAGAGGAAGCATTGGGACCTGAAGTAATCATTTGAGAGTCATCAGCATATACATGGCATTGAAAGCCAGGATAAAGGGTGAAAGCACAAACATAGCAAGAACTAACAGAAAAGAGAAGATGCCCAATGACTGAGGGTTAGCACACCCCGAAGTCTACAGGGTGGGAAGATGAGGAGAGAACCAGCAAGAGAAGATGAGAAGTAGTCAGAAAGACAGAAGGAAGAACAGAGTCATGTGGTGTCCTGGAAACCAAGATAGGAGAATATCTGTAAGAAGTTGGTGAGCAATTTCTTCAGATGCTGGATATAGGTCAGAAAATGAGGACGTAGAAATGACAGTTGGGTTTAACACAGGACAAACACAATGACCACAAGGAGAGAAGTTTCAGTGGGTCAGTAGGAGCAACACCTTACTGACGAGGGTTCAAGAGGGTCTGGGAGAAGAACAGGAGCCAGCCAATATATGCAGTTCTTTAAGGACAGAGGTCTTAGCCTACAGTTGCCTCACAAATGTCACAAAGAAGCTTGAAAAGAAGGACTGTAGCTTAAGGAGGAAATTGGATCAAGAGAGGGTGTTTCATTTATTTTTATTGTTAGATGGGAGAAATAATATCAAGTTTGCATGCTGATGGGAATGATCCAGTGAGAAGTTTAACAGTAAATGTAATACCCAAGGTATCAACCAAATATATTTACTCTCCTTCCAACAATTTGAATTTATAAATGCATGTCCCCTAGAAACTGGTTAGGTATTCCTGACTATGCTTTCAATCTCATTACTTCTCCCAGGAACTAATCACATTAGCAATTTGATCTACAATTAAACTATTTCCTGGTATTTTCTAGAATCTATAATAATTATGCTTTTTCAATAAAGATGCTATTTCATTAAACATTAAGCATAAATTATCTATGCTTATGTTTTGGCAATAAGAAAAATCACTATTGATACCAAAATTAAAAGGAAAGTCATGTCTGGGGATAGACTGAGTTGTCCCCCTCACCACTGCCCCACTTCAGCTACTACTAGTTAGTATTTGCTTTAACCCTCCATATTTATTCAGAGCCCCAGTGGCAATAGGGTCAACTTCTCCTAAGAGTTGGATATCTGGAAGTCATCATTCACTTCAGAGAGAATTCACAGGAGAAGCTCCCTGCCTGGCAGTCACCTTCCCCACATCAGCACCATCACTGTTCACACTGTTACATTCACCAATTCCTTCAAGAGAATGTCATCTTCAAAGTTGTGGTTTCCTCCCCAACTACAGCTTAACTTTTTAATTTAACACCCTTCAACCTTTCCTTCCTGTTGCTTCTGCCCTTGCCCCAAGCCAAGAGTAGTGAAAACTCTGCTAAGTACTAACCCTGAGTCTCTCTCTTAGCATCTGGATCCCTAATGTCATCCCAGATATAATACTTAGTAACAAAATGATTCCTAATTCTCACTGCAAATCTCTTTATCTCCTTTCTATTAAGTAAGTAATATTGCATCAGCCTAGTCTGTATTCTTTTATAGCTTATTTCAGTTCTACTGAGACTATCTACCTTCCCACATTTGATTTTTTAACTGTTATATATTTTGAACAGAACAAAGAATAGTTTTAGACTGCAGTTGCCTTTGTGGGTACACACACACACACACACACACACACACACACATACATTTTCATAGGCCAGATTATAGTGAGTATAGCTTAAAATTGTTTAGCATAGTAGCTAATATTTTATAAGCACTTACTCCAGATCTGGCACTCTGCTAAGCATTTGGCATCCATTATCTTATTTGATTCTCCATTTTATTCCTGACAAAACTAAAAATTGGGGGAGGTTGGGGCACCTGCCCCAAGTCAGACAGCTAGTAAGTGATTGATCAGGGATTTGGACACAAGTAATCTGGCTCCAGCACCCATACACTTAGCCACAAAGGCAGAAAAGAACCATCTTGCAGGGAAAATTGTATGGGTAGTGTCCCTAAATCTTTTCTAGCACAGGGGACAGAGACACCTCCCAGGAGTATACATATATGTATACCCAGGCTCTCCATGTTTTAAGGATTTTTTTAATGTTCCTATATTTTTACAGAAATCTATTGCATTTCTGAAGTAGCAGAAGGACAAAATAAAAAAAAAATCCCATTTATAATTGTACCAAAAATAAGACACCTAGGAATAAACTTAACCAAGGAGGTGAAAGACCTATACTCTGAAAACTGTAAAACATTGGTGAAAGAAAATGAAGAGAACACAAACAAATGGAAAGATATTCCATGCTCATGGATTGGAAAAACAAATATTGTTAAAATGTCTATACTACCCAAAATAATCTACATATTTAATGCAATCCCTGTCAAAATACCACCACCAGTTTTCACAGAACTTGGACAAACAATCCTAAAATTTGTATAAAAACACAAAAGACCCCAAATAGCCAAAGCAATCTTGAAAAAGCAAAGCAAAGCTGAGGCATCACAATTCCAGATTTTGAGTTATATTACAAAACTGTAGTAATCAAAACAGTATGGTATTGGCACAAAAATAGACACATAGATCAATAGAAGAGAATAGAGAGCCCAGAAATAAACCCACGATTATACGGTCAATTAATCTTCAACAAAGGAGGGCAGAATATGCAATGGGAAAAAGTCTCTTCAACAAATGGTGTTGGGAAAACTGGACAGCTACATGCAAAAAAAAAATGAAACTGGACCACTTTCTTACACCATAAACTCAAAATGGATTAAAGACCTAAATGTGAGACCTGAAACCATAAAAAATCCTGGAAGAGAGGATAGGAAGTAATTTCTCTGACATCAGCCATTGCAACATTTTTCTAGATATGTCTTCTAAGGCGAGGGAAACAAAAGCAAACATAAATTATTAGGACTATATCCAAAAAAAACAAAAAACAAAACTTCTGCACAGCCAAGGAAACAACCAACAAAACTAAAAGAAAACCTACTGAATAGGAGAGCATATTTGCAAATGACATATCTGATAAAGGGTTAATATCCAAAATATATAAAGAACTTATACAGCTCAACATTAAGAAAACAAAAAATCTAATTTTAAAATGAGCAGAAGACATGAACAGACATTTCTCCAAAGACATACAGGTGGCCAGCAGACATATGAAAAGATGCTCAACGTCACTAATCATCAGGAAAATGCAAATCAAAACTACAATGAGATATCACCTCACACTTGTCAGAATGGCTAAAATCAACAACACTAGGAACAAATGTTGGCAAGAATGTGGAGAAAAAGGAACCCTCATGAACTGTTGGTGGGAATGCAAATTGGTGCTGTCATTGTAGAAAACAGTATGGAGGTTCCTCAAAAAATCAAAAATAGAATCCAGTAATTCCACTATTGAGTATAAACCCAAAGAAAACAAAAACACTAATTCGAAAAGATATATACTTCCCTGTGCTTATTGTAGCACTATTTACAATAGCCAAGATATGGAAGAAACTCAAGTGTCCATTGATAGATGAATGGATAGAGAAAAGATAATAAGATATGTATTACTTAGGCATAAAAAAAGAGTGAAACCTTGCCATTTGAAACAATATGAATGGATCTAGACAGTATAATGCTAAGTGAAATAAATCAGTCAGAGAAAGAAAAATACCGTATGACTTCACTCATATGTGGAATTTAAGAAACAAAACAAATGAACACACACACAAAAAGAGAGACAAACCAGAAAACAGACTCTTAACTATTGAGAACGAACTGATGGTTACCAGAGGGGAGGTGGGCGGGGGGGATGGGTAAAATAGATGAAGGGAATTAAGGGTACACTTAATCATGGTGAGCACTGAGTAATGTATAGAATTGTTGAATCACTATATTGTACACTGTATGATATAACACTGTATATTAACTGTACCGGAATTAAAATTTTTAAAAAATATTTTTAACATCCCTATACTTTGTAGATCCCACTGCTATCTGTCTGTCTGGGATTCTCTTTCCTTACCACGATGCACATTCTACTGAAACGTCCCCAAATGTAAGCCTTGAAGGATATCTATAACACTGTTTATTAGAGGAACGTTATGGTTTCTTCCAAGCCTGAAACTCTGATTTAATCTCTGTAGACATCGTGGATCTATTATGACAGTGTCTCTTGACTGCATCATGTAGGGCAGGTCCATTTAAGTAGAGAGATAATACCTTTAGGATATAGCTAAGACCAAAGAAGTGAAAACATAGGGAAGCAGATTTCAGCTTAACACTATAAATTATTTTCTCCGAGTTGCAGTTGTCCAGAAATGGAATGTGCTACCTTGAGATCCGGTAAATGATGCATCACTGAATATGTTGAGAGGAGTCTGGAGGACCATTTAAGAGAGGGAGAGAGAAAAGGTGGGAAGGAATGATTTCCATCCATCCCTGAGTTCTAAGATCTTTGACCTGCTTCTTCTTACATCCACCTCATCTTCACAGGACCTTTTATCCTACCAAGAATATGCATTGAGTGCCATGATGCCAAGAGTGGTGATGAACACTGAATTATCATTACTTTCAACATGTGATGAATGACACCAAAAATTAAAGGGAAGCATGCACAGCAAAGCAAGCATTATGTAGGGCATTTATTCAGGCTCTAGAGAACAAAAATACATTGTCAGAGAAACATACTCATCATGGGTACTAGATGATCAGGAGTTGCATTCCCACACTCATAGCAGCTAGAGCCCTGTGGGAAGCTGAGGATGCACATCCTGTTCCTCCAGCCTGCAGGAGGCTCCTCCTTTCCCCAGCCCCAGTGCTCATTGCCAGAAATCCCCAGGAGAGCCACAGGACTGTTCAACAGACAATCCAAGCACTTCCCTGGCCTTTACCTTGTTTAATCCTCCCAAGAGCCTTGTAAGAGAAAATAGAGCAGGTATGATGATGTCCATTTTATCCATGAAGAAACAGGTGCACACAGGTTAAAAAGACTTGCCTAAGTCATCCTGCTATGTGGCAAAGCCAGGGCTCAAAGTAGTCCATCAGAAACCCCCATCTCATACAGTCCCTTTTAGAACTCAGATCCTGTCAGTTTCCCCAGCCAAGGTCCTGTCTACGTCAGACAGAGGAACTCCAAGAGGAATGGTCACTTGTGCCCCATTTGCTCTGCGAAAAAGGGCAGTACCCCAAAGTTCTCTGAAATTTTGAAGAAATGATAATACCAAGGCTAGATACAAATCCTTCCAGAACAGCTGTCCCCTAGAGGTGCACCATCATCACAGGTAAGAATCGTCCGGGACATGACCAACACAGAGTGAGACTGAGATGTTTAGCTGACGCCCTCCCCTTGCCCTAGATCAAGGAGTGGAGATGACATCTGAAGAGAAAATGATTTTTCTCAACTTTTGCTGTTGGATTACATGTGAAAGTGCAGTCACACCAACCACAGTTCCTGTGCCAGACTCAGAAGTGGGACAGGATATGGAGAAATCTGAGAGAAAACGGAATGGCTGCTTAAAAAGAGCTTCGGAGGGCATGCACACAGACTGAAACATGCCCGAACTGTCCAGTACCCGCGGGGCATCACACAGAGCAGACAGGACTAGAAATCAGGGTTTGGTGGCAGAGCCCAGGTCCCCTGCCTTTGAATTAGAAAACTGTTTTGATGCCACGTGACTTGTATCTGTGGCCTGCATTCTAGACTCACTCTGCCACTAACCAGCTGTGCAGCAGTGGATATAGTAGAATTGAAGGCACACTGCACCAGGAGCTAGAAGACCTGTAAGACTGTGATTCCTAGTTGCTCTATCTCTCTGGACACTGATTTCTTCATCAATGAAGTGAGGAAGATAAACAATGATTTCCAGCTTTCCATTAAATTCTAAAAATCAAAGTCACTTTCTACACATTGAAAATTCTGGTTTAAACATCATGTTTTCTAAAATCCTTCTGGTCCTAACATTTTAAAGTTTCAGAAATGTATTTTTTCTGAGTCTTTTTTTCTTGAGATAAAAGATATGGTCCCTAGTATTTCAAGTGGTACCTCTGCAGGAAACATACGTAAGTTCTGTGGGTAGTACTCAACTGGAGAAGTGTTATGCTCAGCAAGGTTACCTGCAAGCTTATCCACCTCCTTCATGCAAATTATAAAAAGGCATCCCCTCTGGACAAATTAGAAAAGAATGTCCTTCTGTGAAGAAGCAGCTCCACAAATACAGGGCGGAAGGAGGAGTGTTTGGGCTGAGTTTCAGTTTCCTCTTGCCTCCTTCATTGGACACTCTCAGATACTGTACAAACTGCTCAGCTGAACACAACAGCCCTGATGTTGAAGACATTTGTTTCAAGCCAAACTCAAACCTTCTTAGGGAAGTTCTGAAAGGTTATTATAGATGGCACCGTGTACAACCTGTCGGCTCTCTGAGCTACACAGAGATTATACTAAGGACTAAAACTTTCGTGTTTGCAATGTTGATCTTACTATTTATGTTCTGAAGGGTAAATACAGCACCTCCGTAACAGGGATCAAAACTCAATCTCCAATGATCCATGATTGAAACATTACTCTGATTAACTAACCTACAGAGGAAATAGGCCACCCTATACTCGAAGCTTCTCTTTCAAATAGATTATAAGTTCCTCAAGACAACTGTTTGTTCATTCTTATACCTTCAGAATCGACTACAGCGCCTGGCACCAAATAGTTGTTCAATAAACAACTACTGAAGTTAACTCACTCTCTGGAGTTGATTAGAGTCAAGACGGGATATTATGGACACAACCGAAACGTGATGGAATCAAAGTCAAATTGAGAAAAGTCAACTTGGAGCAGTGGCTTTCAACCCGCATGTGCCATCTTCACATGCCTGCTGGTTCTAACACACCTCCCACTCTGCCCCTGCCCAACCTTGAGAACCCCTCAAGGGTTGAGATTTTCTGGGACACTCGTTGTGAAGGTCTCCCGAGATAGCTTACACAAACCTAACCAGCGTGCAGAGGTACAGTTCTCAACCTTGAAGGGCAAGGGTGTTTATCAGAATCAGCCCCCACCACTCCCATTAAGGACTTCAATGACAACTTGCATTGGAATGAGGCCCCTGGGGATTTGTACTGTGGCTAGTGACTATTTACTGGCTGGTGCCTTCCCTTAAGAAAAGTAAATTTCATAATCATGTCTTTCTTTACACACACCTTTTTTAAAAATAAAAAATACTTTCAACTTAAAGTACAAATTAAAACAACAATTATCAGTGTACTTGCTACTCAGAATTAACAAGTAACACTGTGCGTTATTTCCTCCAGATATTTTTTTAAAAAATAACACAGTGCCATATCTTTAGTATCCTCCCCGCCCCCATTCACTTCCCATCCCCCTCAGCAAGGGCAAGCACTACCCTGCAGCTGAGCCGTATTTTATTGTCCATGTTTAAGGTTTTGCTCGCAATGTAAAAGTATGGGAATTATTTCCCCTTATTCTTCTAAAACGTGGTATTGTCGGTCTGTAGTTGTGCCAATCTGATGGCTATGAAATAGCACTGAAACTTGCATTTCTTTGATTCCTAGAAAGTCTGAGCGTTTATCATACATTTGTGAGCCTTCCAAACTCCCTTTTCTGTGAATGGCCAATTAATATGTTTTGCCCATTTTTCTATTAGGTTAGATTTTTCCTATTGGTCTTTAAAAATTCCTTTAATGGAATTAAATAATTCCTTTAATATTCTGGATACGAATCCTGCAAATATATTTTCCCAGTCATACAGAAGTAATTGGGGAGTTTTAAATTGAAGTTGTCAAACTAATCAATATTTTCCTTTGTCATTTTCCCTTTTGTAACTTAAGAATATTTCCTTCAAAACATTAAATCATATTTTCATCTGAAAGGTTTTTCACACTTAGTCATTTAATCTCTGGAATCTGGTTTTGAGTATAATGTGAGGTCCGTATATAGTTTTATATTTTTCAATACAAAAAGCTACTTTCCCCCATACATTTATTAGCTAATATAACATTTTTCAAATTCTAGATTTGCAATCTGTTAATGAGACATGAAAACAAATTAGTGGGTCCTAGCCACCATTTTTCAGAAAATTAGTAATATGGAAATAATTAGGCTACATTGCACGAATAAGAGCAAATGGTGTTTCATAAAACACATAAACAAACACATATATTAGGTGGTTACTAGATTATGGGATAAACTATATTTTTTTCTGTGGATTATGGCCAGAAACTGTATGAAATAGACTAAAAAATGTGGATCCTTCCTCCCAGTGATTTATAGCACTATCAGTATCATGTATCATGATCTCTTATGTGACTGGCTTTGTTTCTGGGCTGTCTGCTCTGTTTTTGTGGATTCTTTGCTTAATCTCATGCTTATATCACATTTTACTTCTGTGGTCTATTAAGTCTCTTTTCCATGTTAATTTTTTTTATTATGTTATGTTAATCACCATACATTACATCATTAGTTTTTGATGTAGTGTTCCATGATTCACTGTTTGTATATAACACCCAGTGCTCCATGCAGAACGTGCCCTCGTTAATACCCATCACCAGGCTAACCCATCCTCCCGCCCCTTTCCCCTCTAGAACCCTCAGTTTGTTTTTCAGAGTCCATCATCTCGCATGGTTTGTCTCCCCTTCTGATTTCACCCCCCTCATTCTTCCCCTCTTGCTAACTTCTTCTTCTTCTATTTTTTTTTAAATGGTCTTGATAATTCTTGACCATTTATTATTACATGTGAATTTTAGACTCCGCTTGGCCAAATAAAACAAATGAACATGTACAGAATTTTTTCATTAGAACTACTCTGAATGCCTTCATTGGTTTGAGAAGAACTGGCATATTTATATTTTTTTTCATTTTTTTATTATTATGTTAATCACCATACATTACATCATTAGTTTTTGATGTAGTGTTCCATGATTCATTGTTTGTGCATAGCACCCAGTGCTCCACGCAGAATGTGGCCTCTTTAATACCCATCACCAGGCTAACCCATCCCCCCACCCCCCTCCCCTCTAGAACCTTCATTTGGTTTTCAGAGTCCATCGTCTCTCATGGTTCGTCTCCCCCTCCGATTTACTCCCCTTCATTCTTCCCCTCCTGCTATCTTCTTCTTCTTCTTTTTTTTTTTAACATATATTGCATTATTTGTTTCAGAAGTACAGATCTGTGATTCAACAGCCTTGCACAATTCACAGTGCTCACCATAGCACATACCCTCCACAATGTCTATCACCCAGCCACCCCATCCCTCCCACCCCCCACCACTCCAGCACCCTCAGTTTGTTTCCTGAGATTAAGAATTCCTCATATCAGTGAGGTCATATGATACATGTCTTTCTCCGATTGACTTATTTCACTCAGCATAACACCCTCCACTTCCATCCATGTCGTTGCAAATGGCAAGATCTGATTCCTTTTTATGGCTGCATAATATTCCATTGTGTATATATACCACCTCTTCTTTATCCATTCATCTGTTGATGGACATCTTGGCGCTTTCCACAGTTTGGCTATTGTGGACATTGCTGCTATAAACATGGGGGTGCACGTACCCCTTCGGATCCCTACATTTGTTATCTTTGGGGTAAATACCCAGTAGTATAATTGCTGGACCGTATGTTAGCTCTATTTTCAACTGTTTGAGGAACTTCCATACTGTTTTCCAGAGTCGTTGCACCAGCTTGCATTCCCACCAACAGTGTAGAAGGGTTCCCCTTTCTCCACATCCCCACCAACATCTGTCGTTTCCTGACTTGTTAATTTTAGCCATTCTGACGGGTGTGAGGTGGTATCTCATTGAGGTTTTGATTTGGAATTCCCTGATGCCGAGCGACGTTGAGCACTTTTTCATGTGTCTGTTGGCCATTTGGATGTCTTCTTTGAAAAATGTCTGTTTATGTCTTCTGCCCATTTCTTGATTGGATTATTTGTTCTTTGGGTGTTGAGTTTGATAAGTTCTTTATAGATTTTGGATACTAGCCCTTTATCTGATATGTCATTTGCAAATATTTTCTCCCATTCTGTCGGTTGTCTTTTGGTTTTGTGGACTGTTTCTTTTGCTGTGCAAAAGCTTTTTATCTTGATGAGGTCCCAATAGTTCATTTTTGCCCTTGCTTCCCTTGCCTTTGGCGATGTTTCTAGGAAGAAGTTGCTGTGGCTGAGGTCGAAGAGGTTGCTAGCTGGGTTCTCCTTTAGGATTTTGCTGGATTCCTGTCTCACGTCTAGGTCTTTCAACCATTTGGAGTCTATTTTTGTGTATGATGTAAGGAAATGGTCCAGTTTCCTTCTTCTGCATGAGGCTGTCCAATTTTCCCAACACCATTTGTTGAAGAGACTGTCTTTTTGCCATTGGACATTCTTTCCTGCTTTGCAAAGATGAGTTGACCATAGAGTTGAGTGTCTTTTCTGGGCTCTCGATTCTGTTCTATTGATCTATGTGTCTGCTTTTGTGCCAGTACCATACTGTCTTGATGATGACAGCTTTGTAATAGAGCTGGAAGTCTGGAATTCTGATGCTGCCAGGTTTGCTTTTCTTTTTCAAGATTCCTCTGGCTATTCGGGGTCTCTTCTGGTTCCATACAAATTTTAGGATTATTTGTTCCATTTCTTTGAAAAAAGTGGATGGTATTTTGATGGGGATTGCCTTGAATGTGTAGATTGCTCTAGGTAGCACTGACATCTTCACAATGTTTGTTCTTCCAATCCATGAGCATGGAACGTTTTTCCATTTCTTTGTGTCTTCTTCAATTTCTTTCATGAGTATTTTATACTTTTCTGAGTACAGATCCTTTGCCTCTTTGGTTAAATTTATTCCTAGGTATCTTATGGTTTTGGGTGCAATTGTAAATGGGATCGACTCCTTGATTTGTCTCTCTTCTGTCTTGTTGTTGGTGTATAGGAATGCCACTGATTTCTGTGCATTGATTTTATATCCTGCTACTTGACTGAATTCCTGTATGAGTTCTAGCAGTTTTGGGGTGGAGTCTTTTGGGTTTTCCACATACAGTATTATATCATCTGCAAAGAGTGAGAGTTTGACTTCTTCTTTGCCGATTTGGATGCCTTTGATTTCTTTTTGTTGTCTGATTGCTGTGGCTAGGACTTCTAATACTATGTTGAATAGCAGTGGTGAGAGTGGACATCCCTGCCGCATTCCTGACCTTAGGGGAAAAGCTATCAGTTTTTCCCCATTGAGAATGATATTCGCTGTAGGTTTTTCATAGATGGCTTTTATGATATTGAGGTATGTACCCCCTATCCCTATATTCTGAAGAGTTTTGATCAAGAAAGGATGCTGTACTTTGTCAAATGCTTTTTCTGCATCTATTGAGAGGATCATATGATTCTTGTTCTTTCTTTTGTTAATGTGTTGTATCACGTTGATTGACTTGTGGATGTTGAACCAACCTTGCAGCCCAGGGATAAACCCCACTTGGTCGTGGTGAATAATCCTTTGAATGTACTGTTGGATCCTATTGGCTAGGATTTTGGTGAGAATTTTTGCATCCATGAGGATATTGGTCTGTAATTCTCCTTTTTGATGGGGTCTTTGTCTGGTTTGGGGATCAAGGTAATGGTGGCCTCATAAAATGAGTTTGGAAGTTTTCCTTCCATTTCTATTTTTTGGAACAGTTTCAGGAGAATAGGTATTAATTCTTCTTGAAGTGTTTTGTAGAATTCCCCTGGGAGGCCATCTGGCCCTGGGCTTTTGTTTCTTGGGAGATTTTTGATGACTGCTTCAATTTCCTTAGTGGTTATACCTCTGTTCAGGTTTTCTATTTCTTCCTGGTTCAATTTTGGTAGTTGATACATCTCTAGGAATGCATCCATTTCTTCGAGGTTATCTAATTTGCTGGCACAGCGTTGCTCATAATATGTTCTTATAATTGTTTGTATTTCTTTGGTGTTGGTTGTGATCTCGCCTCTTTCATTCATGATTTTGTTGATTTGGGTCATTTCTCTTATTTCTTTGATAAGTCTGGCCAGGGGTTTATCAATCTTGTTAATTCTTTCAAAGACCCAGCTCCTAGTTTCGTTGATCTGTTCTACTGTTCTTTTGGTTTCTATTTCATTGATTTCTGCTCTGATCTTTATTATTTCTCTTCTCCTGCTGGGTTTAGGCTTTTTTGCTGTTTTTTCTCTAGCTCCTTTAGGTGTAGGGTTAGGTTGTATATTTGAGACCCTTCTTGTTTCTTGAGAAAGGCTTGTATTGCTACATACTTTCCTCTCAAGACTGCCTTTGCTGCATCCCAAAGATTTTGAACAGTTGTGCTTTCATTTTCATTGGTTTCCATGAATTTTGTTAATTCTTCTTTAATTTCCTGATCGACCCATTCATTCTTTAGTAGGATGATCATTAGCCTCCATGTATTTGAGTTCTTTCCAACTTTCCTCTTGTGATTGAGTTCTAGTTTCAAGGCATTGTGGTCTGAAAATATTCAGGGAATAATCCCAATCTTTGGTACCAGTTGAGACCTGATTTATGACTTAGGATGTGATCTATTCTGGAGAATGTTCCATGGGCACTAGAGAAGAATGTGTATTCTGTTGCTTTGGGATGGAATGTTCTGAATATGTCTGTGAAGTCCATTTGGTCCAGTGAGTCATTTAAAGTCTTTAATTCCTTGTTGATTTTTTGCTTAGATGGTCTGTCATTTCAGTGGGGGGGATGTTAAAGTCCCCCACTATTATTGTATTGTTGTCAATGTGTTACTTTGCTTTTGTTATTAATTGCCTTATATAATTGGCTGCTCCCATGTTAGGGGCATAGATATTTACAATTGTTAGATCTTCTTGTTGGATAGATGCTTTAAGTAGGATATAGTGTCCTTCTTCATCTCTTATTACAATCTTTGTTTTAAAATCTTGTTTGTCTGATATAAGGATTGCCACCCCAGCTTTCTTTTGGTGTCCATTCGCATGGTAAATGGTTTTCCACCCCCTCGCTTTCAATCTGGGGGTGTCTTTGGGTCTAAAATGAGTCTCTTGCAGACAGCATATCGGTGGGTCTTGTTTTCTTATCCAATCAGATAGCCTGTGTCTTTTGATTGGGGCATTTAGCCCATTTACATTCAGGGTAACTATTGAAAGATATGAATTTAGTGCCATTGTATTGCCTGTAAGGTGACTGTTACTGTATATTGTCTGTGTTCCTTTTTGATCTATGCTGCTTTTAGGCTCTCTCTTTGCTTAGAGGACCCCTTTCAATAATTCTTGGAGGGCTGGTTTCGTGTTTGCAAATTCCTTTAGTTTTTGTTTGTCCTGGAAGCTTTTTATCTCTCCTATTTTCAATGACAGCCTAGCTGGATATAGTATTCTTGGCTGCATATTTTTCTCCTTTAGTGCTCTGAAGATATCATGCCAGTCCTTTCTGGCCTGCCAGGTCTCTGTGTATAGGTCTGTTGCCAATCTAATGTTTCTATCATTGTAGTTTACATATCTCTTCTCCTGAGCTGCTTTCAGGATTTTCTCTTTGTCTCTGAGACTCGTAAGTTTTACTATTAGATGTCGGGGGGGTGTTGACCTATTTTTATTGATTTTGAGAGGGGTTCTCTGTGCCTCCTGGATTTTGATGCCTGTTTCCTTCCCCACATTGGGGAAGTTCTCTGCTATAATTTGCTCAAATATACCTTCTGCCCCTCTGTCTCTTTCTTCTTCTTCTGGGATCCCAATTATTCTAATGTTGTTTTGTCTTATCGTATCGCTTATCTCTCGAATCTGCCCTCGTGATCCAGTAGTTATTTCTCTCTGTTTTTCTCAGTTTCTTTATTTTCCATCATTTGGTCTTCTATATCGCTGATTCTTTCTTCTGCCTCATTTATCCTAGCAGTTAGCGCCCCCATTTTTTATTGCACCTCAGTAATAGCCTTTTTGATTTTGACTTGGTTAGATTTTAGTTCTTTTATTTCTCCAGAAAGCGTTTCTCTAATAACTTCCATGCTTTTTTCAAGCCCAGCTAGTATCTTTAAAGTCATGATTCTGAACTCTAGGTCTGACATCGAACTAATGTTCGTATTGAGTAGGTCCCTGGCAGACGGTACTACCTCTTGTTCTTTTTGCTGAGGTGATTTTTTTCGTCTTGTCATTTTGTCCAGAGGAGAATAGATGAATGAGAGAAGAAAATGCTAACAGGTTAACAACGTCCCCAGCAAATATACTCTATACAAATCAGAAAAGACCTGAAACCAGGGGAAAAGAAAGGGAAAGAAAGAAAAAAGAAAGAGAAAGAAAAAGAAAAAGATAAAAACAAACAAAAACAGAACAAAACAAAAAAAAAAACAGAATATGATCAAATATGATCAGACTAGTGTATAGATCAGTGCCACATACTAGATTTGGGGCGTATTTTGCTCTGTTAGAAGAAAGTGCCTCCTAATATTTTAATGGAAGAAAGACTTATATATGTACAAAATAAGGTTTGATACAATGAAGGGATGGAAGATGACTGTAAAGATGAAAATTATAGAAGATTTTATAAAAGGAATTGATGATAAGAAGTTGTTTGAAAAAAGAAAGAAGACGATTAAAAAACAAAGAAGAAAAAGAAAAAAGAAAAGGGAGAGAATGTGATCAGGCAGGAGACTAGAACAAAGCCATACACTAGTGATTTAGGGTATATTTTGATCTGTTAGAAGAAACTATCTCAAAATTTTAAAGAGAGAACAACATATATATATGCCAAATATAAGGGTAACTACTATGAAGGGATAAAATATGACTCTAAAAAATGAAAAATAAAAAAAAATTTTTAAAAGGGATTGATAACATGTTGGTTGAAAAAGGGAAAAAGAAAAATTCAAAAAAAGAAAAAAAAAACAGTTAAAAAAATCAACTTTGAAAAACTAATGAATCATGGTAAAAGAGCCATGAATTCTATGTGCAGTATTCCCCTAGCACTGGAGTTCTCCCGTTCTCCTTGATCGGTAAACTTGGTCTTGGCTGGCTGGCTGTTCGTGCTGATCTTCTGGGGGAGGGGCCTGTTGCTGTGGTTCCCAAATGTCTTTGCTGGAGGCAGAATTGCCCCTCCCTTGTTGGTCTGGGCTAAGCAATCTGCTCAGGTTTGCTCTCCGGTTCTTTTGTTCCCTCCAAGCTCTCGGTACAGCTTTGGAGGAACAGAGTGAAAATGGTGGCCTCCCAATCTCCACCCTGGAGGAGCTGAGAACTCAGGGCCCCGCTCCTCAGTGCGCCCCCAGAGAAAAGCAGTCACTCCCGTGTCCCCGGTCTCCAGCCGCAGTCCATGCTCACCTGGCCTGTGACCGAGTATTTCTATCCCTGGCACCCGACCCCGTGTGGAGTCTCCAAACCCAGCAGATCCCTGCGGTGTGCTTCCGCGCCGCTCCTCCCGGGGGAGGAAGGGGAGTCTCCCCGGCTCTGCCGCTTGTTGGGTCCCTGCTGGAGGAAGAGTGGCCCAACTGGGCTGCAGATCACGGTTTATGGCAACCCCGAGCTGAGAGCCTGCGCCTCGGCTCCGTCTCTGCAGCCGGCTTCCCCACTCCAATACCTGGGAGCTCTGCCGCACTCAGGCACCCCTGGTCTTTCTGTGACCTCGAGGGTCCTGAGACCACACTGTCCCACGAGGGTTCCACCCCCCGCTTAGCCACTGGAGTGATGTCACTCAGCAGAGCCGACTTCTAAAAGTTCTGATTTTGTGCTCCGCGGCTCTAGCACTCGCCAGAAGCGGCCAACGGAGGCCCCCTCCCCCGCTGTCTATCCTCCCGAATATCGCCTCGGATTCACTTCTCCGCACGTCCTACCTTCCAGAAAGTGGTCGCTTTTCTGTTCAGAGAGTTGTTGCTAATCTTTTCTTCGATCTCCTGTTGAGTTCGTAGGTGTTCAGAATGGTTTGATCCCTATCCAGCTGAATTCCTGAGACCAGACGAAACCCAGGTCTCCTACTCCTCCGCCATCTTGCTCTGCCCCCCTGGCATATTTATAATAGAATTAGCATATTTATAATGTTGAATCTTGGTCTGCTCTCCTCAATTTAGGTTTGCTTTTATGTTCTTCAATATTTCTTCCACAAGTTTTTCTCATGTTTAGGTTTTCACTTAAACATGTATATATACCACACCACTATTCTAAGTCCTTTATAAAATACTCACTAATTTTCATAAGACCTGTATGAGATAGAACTGTTATTTCCCCCATTCTTTGCTATGTTACACATGAGAACTCAAGTATAGAGAGATTAGCTAATTTTATCAAGGTCACTGGGGTTCACAACCATGAGAGGTCCCCAGGAGAAATTCTAAACAGGTTCCCATACATGGAGGGCAGAGGAGACCAAAGAAAGAGGCAGACCACTCCAGATCTGTAGGTGGCAGTTTTAACAAGCAAGGGACCTTATGTACGAGGCTGTCTTGGATGGCCAAAAGACAAGTCCACACCCACTCACCAGAATCTTAAAAGTTTACACAGGGGTCTTAACCAGGTTCAGTCCCGTATTCAGTATATATGGTCTCAATAACACGTTGTTCTCTCAAGGCTGGGACCTTGAAACAGCTTCTACTATGAGCACTGTGGGTGGAACATACATTCCAAGGTCAGGGGAGGGAGTGAGGAGTCTTCCATTGCCCGAGCCCAGCTCATGGGTCAACGAACAGTCGCCACCTCTCAATGACTTCCTCTAACAATCACACATATAGAAAACACAGCAGCCAGGATCTGACTGCTGACAACCTGGTCCCAGAGTCCTTGTGCTTACCCACTATGCCATGCTGACTCTCCAAACATTTTGTCAGATTTGTTTCCCAGTATCTCACTGGGGTTTTTTGGTTAACTCGATTAGAATATCATCATCATCTTTATCTTCATATTTCTTCCTGCTCTTGTAGTCATATGAGAATATTAGTAATTGTTTCTGTTATATCTTTCTCTTGTACTGTGGTCAATTTTTATAAGTGTCCTTATATGTAGTTGAAAGAGATACATATTTCTTATACATTGACTTCAAAATTAAATATATGAAATCAAAACTGTTATTTGTACCAATATGTCTTCACATGTATTTCTTCCTAGTGCTTTACTGCATGAACTGGAAGAGAAGTCTTGAAATTTCTTACTAAGATTCTGGATTTGTCAGTTGCTCCATGTTATTCTCTCCCTGTGTCTGCCTATGTGTGGGTGTAGCTTTGGGTGTTTGTCTGTGCTGATGTTATTAGATGCATATTGGTTCATAGCTGTTACTTTTTGGGCGTTTTTCGCTCCTTTTATTCAGTAAAATCACTTTTTCCTCAAATTCAATTTTGTCTCGCAGTTAAAATACAGTGGTGTTTAGGAATATGGGTTTTGAAGATCCCCATCTTGGGTTGGATCCCAGCTCAGCGTTTCCTAAGCATATGACTGCTGGGCACTTAGATTAGTCTCTGGATCTGTAAATGTTGGTTTTTCTAGATTGCTATTGTCTTCTTGACTTTTATTTACTATGATAATGGCATATCTTTGCCATTACTTTTCTTTTAACCTGTCTTTATCATGTTTTAAGTGCATTTACAAATGACATGGAGCTGAATATTATAATCTGCCTTTTAAATAGATAGGTTTCTTTCCTTTACATTGTAATTACTGACAAATTTGAATTTATTTATACAAGGGGTTGGCAAATTATGGCCCTTGGGATAAATCTAACCCAGCACCTGCTCTTGTATATAAAGTTGTAAATTGGAACACACAGCATGCTCCATTGCTTATGCATTATTATAGTTGCTTTTGTGTTTCAGTGGCAGAGTTGATTAAGTGCATCAGAGGCCATGTGGCCTGAAAAGGAAAAGAAATTATTATTTCACCTTTTACCAAAAAAAGTTTGCTATTCCTGTCTTACTTTTCTTCTGTCCATATTTTTGTCTACTTCTTTTTTTCTCATCCAATAGAAGAATTAATTTCTTTCCCACTACTAATTTGAAAGTTACATATTTTATTCCTTTTCTTTTAGTAGTCATTCTTAAATTCTGAAATGTACATTTTTTGTTTCAAAAAATTATGCAATGTATTAATTGGGGTATAATTAACATACAACAAAACTGCCCATATTTAAAGTGTACAATTTAATGAGTTTGACATATTCAGGTAGCCATGAAGTGACAATCAAGAAAATGAACATATCCACCACTCCTAAAGGTGCATTCATACATAATTTTTCCCTCTCTTCCTTCCCTGATTCCACATCCCCAAACTACTTTGGGATTCACCCATGTTCTAGTGCATATCAATAGTTTATTCCTCTTTATTGCTAAGTAGTATTCCACTATATGGATATGCCACAGTTTATTTAACCACTCATCTGTTGATGCACATTTGAGTTGTTTCCAGTTTGGACTTATTATAAATAAAGCTTCAATGAATACTCATGTATGAGTATTTATAAAAACATATATTTATTTGTCTCTTGGGTAACTAAAAGTGGAATGGAATATATTTGATTCCATGGCTGAATAATATTATATTATAGGTATATTCTTAACTTTTGAGAAATTGCTAAGGTACCATTTTATATTCTCACCATCAGTGTATGAGAGTTTCAGTTTGTCCACATCCTTGCCAATATGGGATGTGATGATTCTTTGTAATATTAGCCACTCTAATAGGTATGTAGTAATTTTCATCCTGGTGTTAATTTGCATTTCCTTAGCAACCTATGATCAAGCTTCTTTTAATGTGCTTGTCATCCTTATATCTTATTTTGTGACATGTCTGTTTAAATCTTTTACCCATGGGGGAAGGGAAGCTTGTTTGTTTGTTTCAGTTAACATGCATATTTTCTTTAAGACAATCTAAATTTTAGCAATTTCCCTATAGTCTGCCCTCCTAACACAAAAATTTTAGAATCCTTTAATTCAAATCTTAAAACTCCTATCTCCTATGCTACCATTGTGTAACATTTTAGCTCCATCTAGTTTTTCACCATTCCTCCCCAAAATAATTAATCTGTTTTTACATCTATACTTATTTTGGAATCACCAGCATATCACCAATTCCTTTCTTGTTTTAAGATTTTATTTATTTATTTGACAGAGAGACAGCGAGAGAGGAAACACAAGCAGGGGGAGAGGGAGAGGGAGAAGCAGGCCCCCCACCGAGCAGGGAGCCAGATGCGGGGCTTGATCCCAGGACCCTGGGATCATGACCTGACGGAAGGCAGATGCTTAACGACTGAGCCACCCAGAGGGGGCCCCACCAATTTCTTTATTCTCAGTTAACTTTCGCATCCCAGTCCTTCCCTCTGGTTTAATTTTCTTTCCTCAGAAGTACATACTTATTTTTTCTTTTACTGATCTAAATAGGAAACCAAGTCCTGGTATATCTGAAAATGTCATTATTTTGCCTCAAATTTTTGTATAACTGACTGGAATTTCAGACTGACATACACTTTTTCTTAACACTTTGAAGACATCATTCCATGCTATCATCTGGTGTTTATTGTTGTTATAAAAAGTCTATTGTCTGGAAATTGTTTGGGTACCTTCTACTTTGTCTTTTCTCTCTGATAAGAATTTTTGGACTTTGGGGCGCCCCTCCCCCCTCCCCCCTGCTTGTGTGCACTCTTTCTCTATCTCTCAAATAAATATTTTTTTAGAAAAAAGAATTTTTGGTCTTTGATGTTTTTTCAGTTCCACCACAATGTGTCTGGGTATATATAATTTTTTAATTTATTCTGCTTCAACTTAATACATTCTTTCAATCTGAAAATTCATCTCTCTCATCAGTTCTGCTAAATTCTCAGACATCATCATTTTGGATAGATCCTATAATGCTTCTGGTTCCTCTGTTGGAGCTCCTGTGAGAAGTATGACCGACCGCCTCATTCTATCCTCCGTGTCTCTTATCTTCTCTTCTGCATTTCCCACGTTTTTCTTCCCCATGTTGCATTCAAATTACTCTCTTTTAAACTAAGTTCCTATTTGCTGATTTTCTTCTCAGATGTGTCTGATTTAATGTTTAATCTGTCTATTAAGAGGTTGTAATTATTATCCTCAATTTTTTATTTGAATCATTGAAAATATATCCCTTCTTTCCTTATGATTTCCATCCCTTATTTCTCTTATTATTTTAATCATTGTTGTTTTAAGAATAATTCCTTCTAAGATCGCTCTATTTTCTGCATTTCCTTGAGTTTTGTTTCTCTCATTTGTTTTCTGTTATCTCTCTCTCTCTCTCCCTCTCCCTCCTGCTTTCTCTCTATCTCATGGGATTCCTTTGATATTTCGTGGTGTATGTATGGAAGTGAAGCTTCTGGCAGAAGTTCTCTTCTGAAGAAACATCCTCTCTTGCTCCTCCTGGAGCCGTGTTGCATTGGCCTTTCCTGGGATCTCACTGGTTTCACTATTTTTGGATTGGTGGGGGTGTTTGGTCTGATTGTTGGCTTCCTTGCTTAAAATTTCAACACTCTGCGGATGGTGTAAATTAGGGTTGTACACCTTCTCTCAATTCAAGTTTGGGATCCTCATTTCTCTTAGTTTACCCTTTTCCAACCCATAGTCCAGAATATGTGACTACTCACATGCTTTTCTCCAGATTGTCAGGCAGAGATTTTCCAATCTACCTCTGGATTGCACTTTTGTGATGCCTGGCTTTGTGCAAGGAGGTCAGTTTCAACTCTTCACTTTGTAGGAGCTTGAGATGTCATCTTCTCTTTGAAAATCCCAACCTTCCTCCCACCTAAGGTTTACATCCTGCTCCTATAGGCACTGTGCACAGATTTCCCCTCCATGTTTTTAAATTAAGAAATTAATTTTTCTCATGCCATATCATATCATATTATATTCTAGTCTTCTTGGCACTTCTATGTGGTTAGAGTGGAGGTTATCTGTATATGTCAGTTCTCTCTTGCCATATTGATTGGAAGTAATCTACACACTGGTTCTTAAACTTAATGAATCTCTAACTACACAATATTCAAAATGAAATTTGCACAGAAGTTTCTCTCACAAGTAAAGCATACCTTGATTTGTTGAAGGCCGCTGGCTCTGGTTTTCAGACATAGCACATTGTCTTGTGTATAGATTCACCACTACCAAAATATTTATTAGGTTTTCTGAGATCAAGAGTTTCCCTGAGCTCTGAGTCTTGGACATCCTTAAATATCCAATGTTTGTATAGCTCACATGAGAACTGACAGCACCAATTGTCAAAAGTTGCAAGAGTCGGTAAGCAAATGATATAGCACAGAAGGGCCACGGGTTCCCATCTAGCTGTTGTGAAGAGGCCAGGTAGTATTCTGCCAGATAAGGAACTTTGCAGTACTTTACGAGGAACCAAGTCACTTTCCTGAGGCAGCCCTGCAGTCACAAGGGGCCTCTCTGTCCCTCTGACATGGAAGTCAAGGTTGAAGACTCAAATTCCATAGCTTCCAAAACTCTCCCCACAGTTTCTGGAGACTTGTTTTCTTGTGGTATTTTCTGCCTCTGGCATCTGCCTTTGCACATACTGTTTCTGTGTCAGCCACGTTAGTGCTGACAAGAAATGCAGCTCCTCAGATTCCAGCATTCTACTCACATGGAGCAGGCATGAGATCAGCAAGCTCATGGATTTTGCTGCGGGGGTCAGGGATGGTGGGATGGCGATGCACCGCATATCACAGTATCTGGTCAAGTCACACTTGCCCCTCTTCCTCTCTCTCAGCACCCCCTTTCTGTCGAGAACAAAATACACTCTCTTTATCTCATGCAGCTAGAGAGTGAATTTTACTGCTTGAGAGCATGCCCCGAAGTCTCACACTTCAACCCAACCAATTGATCAAAGGATTTCTTCCAGACAAACACAGTGCTTTGCGTAAACGAAAACTTGGTGAATAAAATGTTTTTCTTCATCTCACCACACCCTTAGCTGGGATTGGTACATAAACAAAATCTGAACGCATCCTGGAAGAATTCTCAATGGATGATGGCAAGCTCAACCCATTACACCCAGCTGGCTGCAGATTTGATTTTATTTCCATCTGCCTCCCCTTTTTGGGTGTTAATATGAAGGAAAGAACAAAAAAGAGAGAGAGAAAGAGAGACTTCCATACCATTTTATGTGGGAAATTAAGAAGTAGAATATTTTATGAAGAAATGTGTTTCTTTTAGGCAAAATATGCTGGACTTCAGCAACGTGGTTTTTAGTCCCTCTGAAAGTGGAGGGGGGAGGTGCTCTGCATCACCCATCCAACCCCCATAAATGAAAGCCCTGCCACGGGATGTCCTAAAAAGGTCACAGAAGAGAATGAAGGGGAGGCAGGGGAGAACATAGTGACATTTGCAAGGGACCCAAGAGCTGGGGCTACAGAGATTAAAATAGAAGAGGTTGGGTGGAGTGAGAGGGAAACCCACCACAATGATCGCAGAGAATTATTGTTCTTTTCCCACCATGATGACATATACTCACACATACAAGTACCCATTCACTTGGTCACACCCACAGGGGCCACCGGGGAAAGCCACAGGGTCGTTCACTGCAGCACCGCTCCCCCTGTCTACTGTCAGCAATGAGGAAAGAGTAGGAGGAGCTGTGACCCAGCCTCTGCTCGCCTGCAAGCTTATGAAACATTTGAAGGGGAGGACCTGTGCAAGAGCCAAGGGTGGAGGAGGGCACAGCAGGGACACTTGCAAGGTCTCAAAAAGTAACATTCATTTCTCCATCTCCAGTGACTCATCCTGTACCCTTTCCCTAGGATTAGCATTTCACCCATTCCTTAAGGCCCCACATGTAATCACCAAACCTGCTTTGTCCAAGAAGCAGAACACCAAACTGAGCAGCTACAGGAAGTTACACAGTTAAGGTACATTCCCATGCCAACACTTTCAGCCTGAGGGTTTTGAGCCCATTTTACAGATCAGCTCAGACAGCACATGCATTGAGATCACGAATAGACAAGCAATATGGCACCTGAAGTGTAAGCAGAATGATCAAAAGGAGAGGGGGAAAAATTCCTACTTCTAGAAATTACTGAAGGCAGTTTTCTTTTCTCTAGTACCATTTTTACTCACTGGGTGATTTTCCAAAACTCTAAAGACAAAGAGTAATTGAGAAGGGGAGAGAAATGATACATTCTCTTTGGCTTTTGGCTGGCCACATGCACTCACTCCTATTTAGAACTTTTAATTTAATTAATTAATTAATTAAATTAAAACTTCTAATTATTTTGCTCAGCATAACACCCTCCATTCCATACACGTTGTTGCAAATGGCAAGATCTCATAATGATGTATGGTGATTAACATAACAATAAAAAATAAATTAAAAAAAAAGAAACCAAGTGTCAAGAGTAGACAAGACTACTGCATTAGATGGAGAAGGGTAAGAAGGAAGAGATAGAGACATATCATAGAAGATGGAGATTGACCCTTGGTTTAGACGTAGGTAATGAAGACAGTGGGCTGATGGGGAAGGAATAGACAAAGTGACCCACTGAGCAGAACAAAGAGCGTAGAAATGGACTCACTTTATCTGTGACTGACAAGGCATTGCAGGTCAGTGGGGAAAGCATGGACAATTTAATAAATTATTCTAGAACTATTGCTTAACCAGGTCACAGGAAATGAAATAAAATCCCTATTTCATAACAATAAAAATTCCAGATGGATTAAAAACGCAAATGTGAGGGGCACCTGGGTAGCTCAGTCAGTTAAGTATCCAACTCTTGATTTCAGCTCAGGTCATGATCTCAGGGTTGTGTGATGGAACACAACATGTGCTGGGCATGGAGCCTGCTTAAGATTCTCTCCTCCCTCTCCCTCTGCCCCTCCCCCATCTCTCTCTCTCTCCCTCTCTAAAAAAGAAAAAAAAAGTAAATGTGACAAAAAAGTGTAAAACTTTTAGAATAAAATAAAGATCTTCATACCTAAAACAAAGCACAAAAGCTGAAACCCTAAAAAATTGATAAATTTAATTACATTAAAATTAACAATTTTTGTTCATGTAAAGACATATAAAGAAGACAAAAACACAAACCACCATTTGGGAGAAATATTTGCTACACATATAACAAACAAAGATTATTATGCAGAAAAATATATCTCCTACAGGAAAAACCCTCCCCCAACCAAAAACAAAAAAGAAAAATGGGCAAAACCTATAATTGGGTATTTCGTAGAAGAGGAAATGTAAAGAACCCATAAATTAAATGAAAACATGTTCAGCCTTAACCTTATTAGTTAATAGGATGAAGCGGGTTCAAACTAAATGATATACCAAGTGTCTCCTTCCAGATAAGTAAAAGTAAAAAAAGTTGAACAATACCAAGTACTGGTGAATATAAAGAGGAAAGGAGAACTCTCATTCACTGTTTCTAGATGTATAAATTTACACAAGTACTTTGGAAAGTAGTTTGGTATGACCTAGTAAAGTTAAACGTGCACATTCCCAATGAGTCAGAATTTTACTCCCAAGTTTATACCTAGAGAAACTCTTGGACGTGTGTTTTAGGAGTTATATTCAGGAATATTCATAGCAGCCTTGTTTATAACCACTAACACTGGAAATAACACAAATGTCATCAATCATAGAACGGATGAATAAATAATGGTACACCTCTACACGGAATATTTTACAGCAGTGAAAAATAACAAACTCCAGCTACATAGATCAATTAAAATTGTGAGAAACAAGCACATCAGAAAAACACATCCAGTATAGTTCCATTTATGTAAACCATCCAGTATAGTTCCTTTATATATATGAACAATATATTGAGTACATGTGTTAAGTGATAACACTATAAATAGAGCAAATGAGTGATTAACACAAATTCAGGAGAGTAGTTATCTCAGGACTAAAAGGCAAAAGACTGGGGAAAAGTTCAGGAAAGCTTCTAATTCACTGCATTAGATGGAGAAGGGTAAGAAGGAAGAGATAGAGACATACCATAGAAGATGGAGATTAACCCTTGGTTTAGACATAGGCCTAAACTTGTATTTCTTAACCTACATGGGTATGATTGCTCATTTTGTTAGTATTCTTTAAGTTGAACTATTATAATTAGGATTTTTCTTAGTAATTTAAAAATAAAAATGAGACTATACAATTTACAAGCTAGTTCACAAGATAGCTGACAACCCAACACAACCTGCTCTATTATTCTTGAGCTCTTCTAACTCCATAATATAAATTTTTAACAGATGATCTTTTAAAAATTGAGTCCCAGTTCAGAAAAATACCAAGAGGAGAGGGGAAATAAACACATGCATATTCACGGCATCTTTTTTCTGAGATTCTCATGCATTAGATTTCAAGATTTCCATCACAGAGTCAACAGCAAAGGAGAACAGGAACAGAGATTTTAAGTCTGACTCTATGGGTTTAGAGTCAATTTGAATTTTGACTTTTAGATTTTTGACTAGTTGATCCATATGGGGTTTGGTCAACCCTTTCTCTGCAATATATTGAAACCTCAAAATACCTTTAGTACTTTCACAAACAATATTCAGACTTAAACTATTATTTCTAGTAACTGAAAGAGGGACTTCAAAAATGTTACCAGTCTAGCATGAGAAAAAGAAATAATATGTTAACAACAAAGCCTCACAAAGCCAGATTAATAATAGCTAAATGTACAGTCTGCATTACCCAGAGGTCTACTGTATTAAATATTATTGTGGATTGGCCCCCTACCCATTATATAAAGGCAAACGAAGTGCTATCAACTAGTAGCCTTAATGAACTTGTCTTAATGAGCAAAGATAATACTGTCACAAGAACCACAAAAGTGTGTTTTCTCAGGCCAGGGATTACCAGCCTCAGAGAGTTGACTTCCAAATGCACACTTTTAGCTTTCCTAGAGTTGGACAGCATGTGTAGGACTAGCAAAATCAATCCTTTACCACACTTGCCCAAACTCGAAGGGAGTACCCTACTTCAATAAGCCTGGGATGCAATCACTTAAGAAGTAGGTAAGAAGTTATTTTTTATGATGGTAAAACAATAAATATTCATGATTAGTATTTTAGGAAAGGTATAAAATATTTTAAAAATTTAAATTGCCCATAATCCTACCACCTAGAAATCACTACTATTCATGTTTTGGAGGATTTTCTTTCAGTATTTTTCTTCCCAAAACATACACTTGTGTTTACATATTTGAGACCCTACGGTCGGCATCTTTTTTTCTTTTTCTGTTAGTACTATATTGTAAGCACTTTCCCAGGCCACTAAATATCGTTTGAAAATCATTTATATAGGTATATAATATTCCCCATATAAGTATGACATTTTTTTTTTTAATTTTCTGTTGGGGGACATTTTGGTGGTGGTGTCAGCCTTTTAAATCAAAAAGAGTCTATATCGTCCTTTTCTTTTTTTTTTTTTTTCAATATCTTATGTTTATCTCTCATGACTGCCAGTTGGTACCAACTCTTGGACATCAGGAAATCTTTGAAAAATGTGTCATCAATCTCATTTTGTAAGGCTAGAAATCAATTTGTGGGTTCTTTCACTCAATAAATATGTATCACAGGCTGTGACTGTTTTAGGTGCTGGGGATAAAGCCTAGAACAAAGGAAGATAAAGTCCCCTGTCTTAGTGAACAGATCTTATAGCAGAACAGACAGAAAACAAATAGATGGTGTCAGGTGGTTTTAAGTATCACAGATTAAAATAAAACCGGGTGAGGCAGAACAGAGAGTGCCCTGAGGGGCAGTAATGGTGGTGGTAGTGGTTTTATTGAGCAGAGTGAGAACTGTCAGGAAAGGTGAAAAGACAACACTTGAACAGAGAGAGGAGGAAGTGAGACCATAGGGAAACCCCAGAGAAGAGAGTTCTGGCCAGAGGAAACAGCAGATGCAAAGACGGTGAGGTGGAATGGGCACACGCTCAGTGCACACGAAGCTCAGGGAGGCCCCGGTGGCTGCTGTCGAGTGAGAGGCTATGGGCCGAGAGGGAGCAGGACATAACACTGAGGGTCTCATGGGGCCATCACAGGAATCACCCAGGCTGTGTCTGTGTGGCCTCTAGACTGTGAGTGTTGTGAAGGGCAAGGTTGGCAGGTGACCAAAATAAAGAAGGTAAAATACAATGGTGGGCTAGACCCCAGAAAAAGTAGTAATGATGGAGAGAAAACGACTCTTATTTTGGACATATTTTGAATTTAAGGCTGACAGATTTACTGATGGATTAGATTGGAGCTATGAGAGAGAGAGAGGAGGCAAGGATGGTCAGGATTTGGAGGATTTGGGCCCAAGGAGGTGAAAGCCAGCTGTCATTTACTGAGATGGAGATGAGGTCTAGGGAGAAAACAGGGAGCAGAGGTCGATGTGCCTGTGAGAAATCCAAATGGAGACTGCGTTGGAGTTCAGAGGATGGGCCCAGGCACCAAATATATAATTCTGGCCATCAATACCAGCAAATTTTAAAAATTGGATGAGGTCATCCAAAGCCTGAAAATAGAACAGGGGTTCAAGGACCCCCATAGAGACTGAAAAACAGCCTCCAGAGAGTTGAGAGAAGAAAGAATAGTACCCTGGGGTTGGGGAAGGCAGCATTTCCAGAACGAGGCTGAGATAAGCTGGTCAGGGGAGTAAAAATGGGAACTCACCACTGGATTGGGACATGACGGGTTTTGGTAGGTAAAATGACCGTATAATCTTTGCCCAAATCAGAACATTTCTAAGAGCAAAGGAAGAAGTTCTTAATAATTAAAATATGTCAAGACAACAGGCATAAACCAGAACTGATGTGAACAAAGTAAGATAAATCATCATCCCAGTCATTGCTGACCTTGACACAAGTAGGCTTTAGTGTAGTTGTTTGAATGGTGAAGGAAAAAGAAACTTGACTATAATGTGTTCAAGGGAAGAAGTGAGAAAAGGAAGTGGAGGTAATTGGTAGAAATAACTCTTTTGAGGAGTTTAGCCATAAGGGGTACAGAGAAATGGGCCAGTAGTTCAAGAGAAACTTGTTTTTGGTTATTTATTTATTTATTTATTTAGAGAGGGAGGAACAGAGAGGGGGGGGAGAGAGAGAACACGGCCCAACTCGGTGCTTGATCTCACAACTCTGAGATCATGACCCACAAGGAAATCAAGAGCAGGATGCTTAACTGACTGAGCCACGTAGGCACCTGAAGAAACTTGTTTTTAGGCAGGAAATAGCACAGCATACTTGTGTGTTGATTGGAAAGTCCAGAAGAGAAGGAAAGATGCAAGAGAGAGTAGAACTAAAGCTGGAGTGACATCCTTGATTAGACAGAAGGGGATGGGGTCCAGGGCCCTGGAGGGAGGCTTGTGTTTGTAGGAATAGAGATGTTTCATCCAAAGGAGGAAAGGTAGGTTGGGACAAAAAGTCTCATCTGGTTGTCTGTATTCTCTTGGTGGCTATAGGAAACCAAGTCAGAAACCCAGCCACATAGAGATCAGGCTTCTTTATTATAGACTGAGAAGTAGACAAGCTAAGTCACCATCTCCATTCTGGCTTCTTTGACTCCCTTGGGACAAGTGTTCCTATCACCACACAATATTAACAGAACCATTGGCAACGAGGTCCCCCTGCCCATCATGCCAGGGGAAGAGACTCTACCTCCAATCAGGGCAGTAGAGGGCTTTGGGGGTAGAATGTGACCAAGACCAAGCTTTGTGGGAATGGGATCACTTATCTGGTGGAAGAAAGAGAGGCAACAACAGGGAGTGATATTCTTGATCAGGCAAGAAGGGGAGATGCAGTGCTCTAGAGGAAGGCTTCTTTTAATTTTAAGTTTATATTTAAATTCCAGATAGTTAACATACAGTGCTATATTAGTTCCAGGTGTACAATATAGTGATTCAACACTTCCATACATTACCCTGTGCTCATCACAACAAGTGCGCTCCTTCATCCCCATCACCCATTTAACCCTTCCCTGCATTCCCCTCCCCTCTGGTAGCCATCAGTTTGTTCTCTACAGTCAAAGAGTCTTTTCTTGGCTTGCCTCTCTCTCTCTCTTTTTTTTCCTTTGCTTATTTGTTTTGTTTCATAAATTCCACATATGAGTGAAATCATATAGCATTTGTCTTTCTCTGACTTATTTCACTTAGCATAACTCTCTAGCTCCATCTATGTTGTTGCAAATGGCAAAATATCATTCTTTTTTATGGTTGAATAATATTCCATTGTGCATACATATACATACCACATCTTCTTTATCCATTAATCAGTTGATGGGCACTTGTGTTGGTTCCATAATTTGGCTATTGTAGATAATGTTGCTGTAAACATCAGTGTGTATGTATCCCTTTTAGTTAGTATTTTTGTATTCTTTGGGTAAATACCACATAGTGTGATTTCTGGGTCATAGGGTAGTTCTATTTTTAACTTTTTGAGGAACCTCCAAACTGTTTTCCAGAGTAGCTGTACCAGTTTGCATTCCCACCAACAGTGCAAGACAGTTCCCCTTTCATCATATGCTTACAAACACCTATCGTTTTTTGTGTTTTTTATTTTAGCCGTCTGACAGGTGTGAGGTGATAATCTCACTGTGGTTTTGATTTGCATTTCCCTGATGATAAGTGATGCTGAGCATCTTTTCATGTATCTGTTAGCCATCTAGATGTCTTCTTTGGAGAAATGTCTGTTCATGTCTTCTGCCCATTTTAAAATTGGATTATTTGGTTTTGGGGTGTTGAGCTGTATAAGTTCTTTATATATTTTGGATACTAACCCTTTATTAGATATGTCATTTGCAAATATCTTCTTCCATTCAATAAGTTGCCTTTTAGTTTTGTTGGTTATTTCTTTCACTGTGCAGAAGCTTTTTATTTTGACGTAGTCCCAAAGAGACTTTTTCCCATTATATATTCCTCCCGGCTTGTTGAAGATTAATTGACCATATAGTTGTGGGTTCATTTCTGAGTCTTCTATTCTGTTCTGTTGATCTATGTGTCTATTTTTGTGCCAGTACCATACTGTTTTGATTACTACAGCTTTGTAATATAACTAAAAACCTGGGATTGTGATGCCTCCTGCTTTGCTTTTCTTTTTCAAGATTGCTTTGGCTTCTGTGGAAAGAGCTAAGATGTCCATCGACAGATGAATGGATAAAGAAGATGTGGTATATATACACAATGGAATATTACGCAGCCATAAAAAGGAATCAGATCTTGCCATTTGCAACGACGTGGATGGAACTGGAGGGTGATATGCTGAGTGAAATAAGTCAATCAGAGAAAGACATGTATCATATGACCTCACTGATATGAGGAATTCTTAATCTCAGGAAACAAACTGAGGGTTGCTGGAGTGGGGGTGGGGTGGGAGGGATGGGGTGGCTGAGTGATAGACATTGGGGAGGGTATGTGCTATGGTGAGTGCTGTGAATTGTGCAAGACTGTTGAATCACAGATCTGTGCTTCTGAAACAAATAATGCAATATATGTTAAGAAAAAAAAAAGAAGAAGAAGATAGCAGGAGGGGAAGAATGAAGGGGAGTAAGTCAGAGGGGGAGACGAACCATGAGAGACTATGGACTCCGAAAAACAAACTGAGGGTTCTAGAGGGGAGGGGGTGGGGGGATGGGTTAGCCTGGTGATGGGTATTAAAGAGGGCACATTCTGCGTGGAGCACTGAGTGTTATGCACAAACAATGAATCATGGAACGCTACATCAAAAACTAATGATGTAATGTATGGTGATTAACATAACAATAAAAAATTTTTTAAAAAAGATTGCTTTGGCTTTGTGAGGTCTTTGCAGTTCCGTATGAATTTTAGGATTGCTTGTTCTAGTTCTGTGAAAAATGCTATTGGTATTTTGATTGGGATTGCATTAAATGTGTAGACTGCTTTGGGTAGTATAGATGTTTTAACAATATTTGTTCTTCCAATCCATGAGCATGGAATGTCTTTCCAGTTCTTTGTGTCATCCTCAATTTCTTTTATCAGTGTTCTATAGTTTTCAGAGTACAGGTCTTTCACCTCTTTGGTTAGGTTTATTCCTAGGTATTTTATGGGTTTTGGTGCAATTGTAACTGGAATTAATCCCTTAATTTTTCTTTCTTCATCATTGGTATATAGAAATGCAACAGATTTCTGTAGATTGATTTTGTATCCTGTGACTTTACTAAATTCATGTGTCAGTTCTAGCAATTTTTTGGTAGTCTTTCAGGTTTTCTATATATAGTATCATGTCATCTGCAAATAGTGAAAGTTTTACTTGTTCTTTACTGATTTGGATGTCTTTTATTTCTTTTTGTTGTCTGATTGCTGTGGCTAAGACTTCCAGTACTATGTTGAATAACAGTGGTGAGAGTGGACATCTCTGTCTTGTTTCTGACCTTAGGGGGAAAGCTCTCAGTTTTTCCCCATTTAGGATGATGTTAGCTATGGGTTTTTCATAGATGGCCTTTATTATGTTGAGATATGTTCCCTCTAAACCTACTTTGTTGAGGGTTTTTATCATGAATGGATGTTGTACTTTGTGAAATGCTTTTTCTGCATCTATTGAAATGATCCTATAGTTCTTATCCTTTCTCTTGTTAATGTGATGTATCAGGTTGATTGATTTGCAAATACTGAACCACCCTATTCCTTGCAATAGAGGAAAGCTTCTTCATTCAAGACAATTCTTGAGGGCTCCATGCTAGCTAGCTAGGTCCTGGAAACCTAGTGAGAGTCACAGTCCATGCCTCTAGGAAACAGTCTGATGATGAAGATGGAGAAAGAAAGTAAGCAGTAAAGGGCTTGTTGTTTTTTTGTTTTGTTTTGTTTTGCTTTGTTTTGTTTTCAGCAAATGGGTAGGATTTTGTTAAATGATGCATTGAGAGAAGAACTTTACAAGTAAAGGTCAGGATTCTGAGGCAGCAAGTCTTTGCCCACAGTGCACTTCTGCATCAAGAAGCAACCTCCACAAGACCTTTCGTCTTCTCTGTGCGTGACAGACATCAAACCAGCCTCCGTACTGCACACCCTTTGCTCAGTCCCTCTTTAAACTCTCCAGGGCGTGACAGAAAATGGCCCTTCCCCACAAGTGCACTCCATTCTTGGGGAGATTTGAAGTCCCTTTAGTGTTCAACAGTACTTTTATTTTTAACAGAAGCACAGAACCATCGGGTTGCTATCACAAACTCTAGTAGCTCTCACAGCTATCACAACGTCCATTTATTCTTGACTGAGGACAGACCCACCTCAGCAATTTGCCCTGCTGAAGACAGCATAGCCTCTGCAGTTAACTGCTGACCTCCAAATGCCATGGACTTTATATGGTGCCACAAACCCCATGCAGCAGGTGATCTTTTGACAGTGTTGGGGGCCCTTTCAAGACAATTTACCTCCCTCCCTTCCTTCTAGGTAATCAAACCCTCACAACTTTTTGGATATGGGACATGACATTAAATGACACATCATGTCCACTTTAGTCAAGCCCCAACCCACCGTGACATCAGCCACCTGCAAAGCCTCAGAGAGAGCACTGGAAATGGAATCCCAGAAATCACAGCTGCCAACAGAGAATCTCACAGGAGGCAGTCTGAAACTGGAAGTGGGGACTAGAGGACAAATTGAGGTTTGTGGCATGGGGTTTTGCAAGTATTTGAGATAAAATGGCAAGATTTCCCACACTTTTCTAAGTTTTTAAACTTCATAAACTAGACCAGGAAAGCACCCTGAAAATAAATAATGCCACAGTTTTCCACCCCAGGGGTTGAAACAGAGTAATATCGAGAACATACTGACCTAATGGGCTGTTTCCACTTCTTAGTAATGTCTCTCATTATCAACCATATTAATACTTTCCATCGCCTGTCCTAAGCTCTGGACCCACATATTGGTTAACAGGGTGGACAGCCTGCTTGGGTTCACACCGTGGTTAATGTCCTTAGCACCTGATGCCTCGGTTTCCTCATCTTTAAAATGGGAATAAAACCACAAGGTACTCCACAAAGCATTTGAAGAATTGCAAAAGGCAACATAAGTGTGCCCTGGGCCTGGCCCTGAGGCAGCACAGAATACACATTAGCTAACTTTATTATTGCTCATATGTCCTGAAGTTCATGCAACGTCTCTACCTCAAATTCAACATGTTCAAAACTCAACTCAAGTTACAATTAGAGTTGATAAATCACAAGCTGTGAGTTGCCTCCTTTATTTCAGAATGATGCTGAAAGCATTCTCTTGTGAAATAAAAAACCTTTATTCGAGTTAACAGAATTCTTGATATGAACTGAAAGCTATGACAGGTCCTTATTAGGAAGGACAGCCTTCTCTGAGTCTTTAAAATCATACTAACTCTTTAATGTAAGAGAAAGGAACTGCCCAACTTTCAGCTCTGTCACAAGACATAGATGCCAGCTTCAGCTCGGCTGTTGGCTTCTGTACTAGGATGCTTTCCCTATGAAACAGCTTCCAAACCATTTTGAAAGACCTGGAAGACCATAAATAAGCTATTAAGAGCACAGCCCTTGGATCATCCAAGACCCAGATTAAGTCCCAGCTACCGCATCAGTAGCAATGTGAATTCAGATAAGTTGCTCATCCTCCCAAGGCCAATTTCCCCAACTAGAGAGAATACAGAACCAGCTTCAAAGGATTCACCCTGTGGGGCAGATGCCCTCTGCTAAACAGCCAAAAGCCTGTTTCTAGCTAATCCCTCTCACGTTAAGCAGCTCTGCATCTGTGGAATGCTCAATTTCATCTCTCTTGGCCTCAATTTCTTTATAAAATAAAGGGCCTGGGCTACATGATCTACATTTCCTCCTAGAATGTTCCCTGATATTCTTGGTGCTGTGATTCCCACATCCTGAATGTTCAACAGCCATGATTTTACTAATGTCCTGTCCTCGTTGGATGTCTCTTTCCATTCCTTCCACCATTTTCTGTTCATTTTCCCTCATTCCTCAAGATCTGTCTCAAAACGAATGAGAAATCAGTGTCCTGGGGGGAAATCTGACACCATCACCTTGTGCAAATCTCAGATCATCTCTGATTATTGGTTTCCCCTTCTGTAAAAAGGAAATTATAAACTCACTGTGGGTCCCTCACAGCCTGGTTGCAAAGATTGATGAGTTGGCTTATTCACAGACTTTGTAACTGACCATTGTAAACAAGAGGTACTAATTGCCATCCTCTCCTGAGAACTCTTTGTTCCTGTCCTGGGGCTTATTCCCACTGTGCCTGCCTTATTCCTGACATCACTCCACTACCTGCCTGCAAACCACTTGCAGGGTGGGCCAGTGGCCTACACACCAGGTCATCTCCTCAAAGCAGTCACGTTGGCCTCGGCACACCGTTGGTGCTCAGTGAGCACTTATTTATGTATTCATTCATTCAACAAATAATTATTAGGGCCATACCAGGCTTTGAGAGACAGTGCTGAATGGGATAGATATGCAGAGGAGGGATAGAGGATAAGCAGATGGATGCAGAATTGACTGATTATAGCCATAAGAGAAATCACAGCTGTTCATAGTGTCCAGAATACTTAATTTGCTGTGAGGAATGAAGGGAAGACTCCTTGAGGAAGTGACAGTGAAGCTGAGATCATCAGAACTAAAATCTGAGTCAATGCCTTTGAGTCTCCCCCTGCAGGCCCCCCTCGGTCAGGTGGGTAAGTTTGGTGAGTCACCCAAGTCTGTGGGCCAAGGTAGAGTCCACGTGTGTGGCCTGGCGACACCCCTGTTCCTCTGTGAGCTCGATGTGCATCAGAGCCCTTCCATGATGCCCTCCTCATCCAGCCGCACACTCAGGATACAGCCCAACTTCCTCCTCTCTCCCCATAACCCAGTAGCTCCCTGCCAAGTGGAGGGAAAGCCGCCTCCCTCCAGAAAACCACCTCAAACCACCTCAAACCACCAGATGACACTCCTCCTTCTGCTTCCCCAGCCTGTACTGCTTTCCTTCCATTTCCTCAGCCCCAATACTTCACCTGCCAGCCCCTCTGACAGGGAGTTTGGACCTTCACTCTCTGCTTCTTGTCAGCAGCCTCCCCCTCCCCCCAACACACACACATATGCCTCTGGCCCAGCTCTCAACCCTATGCAGACACCTGGCAAGACAAGGGAACTTCTGTTCTGCTGCAGTAGTTTCTGTCTGGGCTGTTTGAGGTGATGGCTATTTCCCCTGCATACCCCTTGCCCCAGAGCTATCTTATCACAGATTTTGGAAACCCGTCTCTCTCCCCATCTTCAGGATGGAACACAGGCCTGGGCACCCGGACAGCAGGCCACGTGGGGTCACCCAGTGGCCCTGTTGTCAAGCCCAGCTCTGTTGAAGTCTTTGCTGACAGAGACCTCTGAAGTTCACAGGCTATTCTGATGCAACGAAGCTGTGGGATTTACCTCCTTTCTGACCATAGCAATACTTGAAATGTGGACTTTCCCTGCAATGACTCAGCTCCACTATGCACTGCTTCCGGGAGGACATTAGGCCATTTTAAGTGTTCAGATTAACTTATTCACTGGTTTCTAAGCAATGTAAAAACCAATGAGATTGTCCTCCAGGGCCAAAATAAGAGCCTGTGGCTAAGTTTCTAGAAACTATATAAGCATCACATAGCAAAAATGAACATTTAAATTATACTCACCCAAAACAATAAGTCCCTGATCAGATTAGATGTAAAGTAGGAATACAGATATCATGGAGACTTCAATATTAGGTACAATATAATAGTTTACAGCAACTAATACACAGTTACTAAATTTAGAGGATTCACAACAAGTTCTTACTAATTGATGAATTGAAGATAAAAGGAAGTTTTCATGAAAAAACACCCCATGTAGGAGTACTTCTCTCAGGAAAAAAAGACCCAGAAAAATGATAGTTGGCTGGCCTGAGAGTCCTCAGACATCTATCCACTCACCAGAGACCATGGATATACATCCCTTGCCTCCAATGCCTCTGCAGGTGTAGGACCCAGAGAAGGGAAGATGTTGAAAAAAGGGGTGGTTATGGGCTTCCCCAAACTGAAAGCAGGGAAGAACGTGAGGTGAAGTGAGTGCTGAACCCCCACCCTTGGGAATAAGAGCAGATGGCAGAACTGCAGAAGGGCTGTTAGCCTATCAGACAAGGATAAGCGAACACCAGCTAAGAATCAGTGAGATTCCAGGGGTAGCCCACTCCAGCCATGAAGAGACAAGGTCATGAGTGCCTTGGAAGGATAAAACATGATGGCCTGGAGATGAAATAACTGAAGCATGCATGACTTTACTGACCACTGTTTCATGTCCAGATCAGAAACCACAGATCAGAAACCAGCTCTGGGTGAAGACTCCTCTCAATGTCGTATTGGAATGTGTGGGGTGATCTGAACATCTGGCATCAGAATCCCCTTAGAAATGGATGGAAAAAAGATGGAACCCTGAGTATATGAGGAGCTGCAGTAAACAAACCAAAAAATAAATAGGAAGCAAGGGGAGAGAGGGGATGGCCAACTATGAGGGTGGATGGTCCAAGGGGACTTTCATTCAATACAAGGGCATTTCATAATGAATCTGAAGTTGTTATGTTGCTCGAAATGTTACACTTTTTTGCCTTTTCTCCCAGCCTTCAGTCCCTCAGTGAAGTCTGCTAGACGCACAAAAACTGTGTGTGTGTGTGTGCATGCGCACACCCACGTGCACACGCATGCACATGCATGTGTGCGATCAGAGAAGTCAGTTGAGTTCCCTTAGCCATGCTGACCAGTGTGGAACAGAAACTGTACCCACGGCATGATCTAGAAACTAAACTCATTCACTGGCAGCAGAAGCTCAGAGCTAGAAATAGTGACAAAACATGAGCCTTCCGTGAAATTGCAGAAATCTTAGGAGAGGTGCTGGATTTCCAGGTAAATGGTTGGAAGTAAGTCGTGTCTGAACTCAGAGCTAACACCTGGGTTCCATACATATGATGAGCACACTGAGAAGTCATGCATCCATAGGTTCTGGGAGCAACCACTGCCCCCAAACTTTTTATTCTTTAGAAGAGCCACCTGAGGACTCCTTTGTACCTCTCAAGGTTTAAGGACTAAATAAGAATCATCCTAGGGAGTGTTTTCTCAGTCAGACAGACAAGAAAACTGCACCTGCTTAGACCCACTGACCCTATGACCCCAAAAGCCAATGTGTACAGTGCTGTCTGACCCTGCTCGGGAGGACTGTAAGAGCCCCTGCAAAACTCTAACTGCATGGAACCTGTGACAGTGGTCCCCAATATCCCTCACAGTGCACTCTGTCCATTCGGGGGGTGCCCACCTGTGGCAGCACCAGGGAAGCCCAATTGCCACAATTGCTTCTTGGAGGAAACTGAGACAAGTTCTCCTGGAATTGCCCTGGGGAGGGAGCTTGGGGTGACACAAGTCAGTGCCATGGGGCTCCCTGGCTAGTCACCTCTTCTGTGCCCTAACACAAGGACAAAAACCACTATGCCCTCACCACATGTCAAAGTGTGGCCCTGACTTCTTTGGGGGCCATTTGACCCCAGAGTGGAGGAAATTCTTACCATAAATGACTCTAGGGCCCCATGGGCTATGTGTGTTTCACTGCACTTGCTTCTATGATGTCTTATTTCTGTTTTATAGGAAGTTAGTGCACATGGACTAATTTTCACATAGTCCATTCTCCTAGATTAACGTAGGTTCATGGACTAATTGTCAGAGCCTTAAGAATGGTGGTTCAGTATTGCTAACACAGCAGAGCAGATTGCCCAAGGGCACAGCTTTGGAGTCAGACTAGGTGTCTCACATTCACTTTCTAACACTCTGGACCCCACCAGAGCTAGGAAAGAGAGATAGTGGGCAGCAACAGAGACCCACCGAGGCCTCTGGATTCTCTGAAGTAAGTTGTCAGTGTTGAACTGTGTGCCTGGGAAACCCAGGGTCGTAATGCTGCCTGCCTGGGTGAGGATGTGGAGTTCAAGCTGACAGGACCCTTATTTCAGTGGCTCAATCTGCTGAGAAAAAGTTGAGTGACCGAAAGCAGGAATGGTACCAACCTAGGCCCCCCCACTACTCACCAACATACCAAGCAGCCATCAGGATCAGAGTCCAGACTCAACCTCTTCCTGGAGCCACAGATGCTGAGTGGGAACAAAGAATGGCAGGCTTCATAGTTGGAAAGGACCACAGAGTTCATCTCACCTGACCCTTTGGTTTTGCAGATTAGGGAAGGAAGGGCACGTCCCCTTATTTGAAGGGCCCAAGATTCCAGGCTCATAACGACGGAATCAGAACTAACATCCAGGACTTTGTGTTCAGATCGAATGATAGGAATTCCACAACATGGTGCTGCAGCAAAGTAGCAAAGCAAGGAAAGCCTCTCCTTAATTCCGATTCATATGTTGGACGTAAAATTGTGTTTCAGATGAACGTTCCCCAGGCTGAAAGAGAACCCTTGGGTTGTCACTGTTAACCCTCATAGTAACAGCCAGCTAACAATTACGGGCACTTTTACAATATGGCAGACATTGTGCCAAACATTTTGCATGCACTATTTCATTGAACCTTCATAATAATCTGATAAAGTAGCTACCCCTACTACCTACACTCTGCTGAAAAGAAACCTGAGACGTGAACATACAAAGTAATTTGCCCACATTGGCACAGTTACATTACATCATTGGAGGAGACAAGATTCAAATCCAGATCATCTCCCTTGAGGACCTAGGGTCCAGTCACCCTGCCATACCGACAACAGGCTAGCATTAAAACGTAGCATTAAAAAAATGCATAAATTGAGCTGAGATATGTGAAAACGGCTAGCTACGGTACAATAAACCTTTCATGTCTTTATTCATGGTTTGCTTTGTCTCCTGGGACACTCAACATCAAAAATGCCGGCACCTTCCCTGCGTCAGAATCACTGTCGAGAAAGCTCTGCAATCTTGTCCTCCATTAGCAATCCCCTCACGCCTCCAACTATGATTCTGGAGAAGTCTGGGAGATCCTAGTGTCCTGAAACCTCTGTCCCAGTGTGCTTCTGTGTGGCTCCTGTTTGGGATTCAGGGCACATCAGCGAGCCGGGATGAAATTAGCCTCTGCTCTCCTCCCACTCTCTCTACTTGGTCTGAAAATAAGAGCTTCAGGGACAAAGACGTGAGCAATCCTGACTGTTCTCTAGAGACAAGCAAGAGAGATCAGAGAACAGGAGAGAGAAACAAACAGGCCTGTGTGAGGCTGGTAATGGGATCGAGTCAGGGATACAGAGGGAATGTCGGTGTGCACATTGCTCAGTTTAAAGTTCATTGGCTTGGGGCCCCTGGGCGGATCAGTCAGTTAAGAGTCTGCCTTTGGCTCAGGTCATGGTCCCGGGTCCTGGGATCGAGCCCTGCCTCGGGCTCCCTGCTCAGCTGGAAGCCTGCTTCTCCCTTTCCCTCTGCCCCTGCTTGTGTTCCCTTTCTCTCTGTGTCTCTCTCTGTCAAATAAATAAACAAAATCTTTAAAAAATAAAAAACAAAAATAAATAAATAAAGTTCATCAGAACTTTGTGAAATGGGTCTGGTAAAGATATGATTTTAGGGTCTGGTAATATATTTTAGGGTCTGGTAAAGATATGATTATCAAAATTAAATGTATCTATCTAACCAGGAGAATATGTTTCAGCCAGTAGGATACTAGCCCCTGTAGGGTCCATTTTCAGATCTGCCTTATGCCTCAGAAGAAGCAAGTACTTTGTGATCCAGGAATGCATCCACATTTCCCAAATAGCTACCACATATGTTCAGTAACGCCAGAGCTACCTCCAACAGCAGAGAAAGGCTGCTAATCCACAATTAGAAAGAAGGAAAAGCTCAAAGTCTCAAACGACTGAGATCAACTTCTTTCCAGAAACAGAATCTCTTTGAGGGAGGGCGAAGAAGAAGGAGAAGGAAGGGTGGCTCAGGGCTCCTGAAGTGGGGTAAAGCTGGGGCACAACACCCACAGAGGAGACATGGGACTCCAGTGACAAACTGCTGCTGATCTGGTGTGGCCCAGGACTTTCCCACAGTATGGGACGGATAGAGGGCTTGGGGTTGGTGGGGCTGGAGGTGGTCAGGGGAAGGTAAATGTATAGTCTAGATGGTATGGTATTATTTGAGCTTGGGTCACCAAAAAGTAAAGCAATTTCACGCCCTGCTTTCTGCATGCTCTTTATCCACATGACCTCCTTTAGCCTTCATGCCAACCATGTGAGGGGGGTCCTTTGAAAGCTGCCTTGAGGGCCACCTGGCTGGTTCAGTCAGTAGAGCATACGACTCTTGATCTTGGGGTCATGAGTTTGAGCCCCACAATGGGGTAGAGATTACATTTAAAAATTGAAAAAATTTAATGTTTAAAAAAAAAAAAGCTTCCTTGAATGGTTTGCAGGTGTACCAGCCAAGGGAGCAATTGGAGGCTGAAATCCAGCCCACACTCAGCTCACCAAGCTCAGGCCCCACAGGCCTCAGGGGGTTCCCTTCTCTAATCCACACACCTGCTGTATGGGCTCTCAGCAACTCTGGCTGCCCACTGCCCCATTTCACAACTGTAAAATGAGGCTTAGAGATGGTGATGCACATGCCCAGGGTCAGGGCAGGAGTAAATGGCAGAATCAAGATTCTAAAGCAGGTCTGTCTGCTCCCAACCTCACTTCTCTTCAACTCTGATGGACTGCCTTGGTATTTGGAGAGAAAAATTAAAAGGTCAAGAAAACTCCTTAGGACCAATGGCCCGAATGCCTTCAGTGATTTCCCAGACAGGAATAAGTTCTGGAATGATACTGATCTGTGCAAAGGCATAAAAGCAGGCAGGCATTTACAACCATTCAATTCAACAATCACTATCAGAAATTGGTAAGTACTGAGCAAGGGTCTAGCCACTCAAGAAAGAAAGGAATAAGGCAATGATCCTGCCCTCAAGGAGCTCACTGTTTATCCTCTGAGACAGTCAAACACCGAAGTTCAAGTAGAATGAAGAGAGTTTAATCAAAGAAACTGGCAATTGTTTGTGTTGGGTAGAACAAGGAAACTCAACAGTCAAGGTGTAATTTGAGCTCGGCCTTAAGGGATAAGAAAAGTCTCTGTAGAGGCAGTAAAACCCAAAGAGGTAAACTTCCAGTCAAAGGCCTCACAACCACTGGCCATTGTGCTGAGCAGTACAGTTGAGGCCAGGTTGGAAACATCAGTGACCCACCTTGATCTCTACTGAGATTCCCAGATGAAAAAACCCATGTCACAGGCTCTTGCCCACAATCTGTCTGCTGCAGGGACCATAAGGGCCATAGACAGAAAGAAAGAAAAATAGCCTCAGGGAAAGTGAAACAGCGTTCTGTATTTTAACTTGACATATCTGGGTTTTCCAGGCACTGCAGCTTACTTTCTTGAAAATCGTTATTAAAAGAAACAAGCCAGTTCCTCCTCTGCAGTGACTTGGGCACAGCTGTGGTGGTGTGATAAGGAGCCCCAGCTCCTTGCCGGGTGCAGCTTCAGAAGGCTGGGTTTTTTTTTGCAGGGGGAAGGGTGCTTTGTCTGGAAGATGGCGACCTGACTGCATGCCCAAGGCTGAGCGCAGGTCTCAGAAGGAACGCAGCAATCCCTTCTAGAGGTCCTTCCACTCCTCTGTTAAAGGGGAAAGAGAAATGGACGTGAGTGGAGAGCATACTATTCATGCACAGGGCACTGTTTTTCATTCTGTCCTGGTGGTACCAAATCAAAGAAGGGTTGGTTTACTCTGTCTATAAGATAATGAACTGAGGTTCTGGCAGTTTACACAACTTGACTGAGGTCACACAAGCCTTAAGGAATAAAGAGAACAATTTAACGCAAATTCACATGGACTTTCAAAAGTATGTTCTTTTTGGTTAATCAACGCAGCTTAGTGGGATGGCTGAGAGTACAGACCTGGCTATCTGTGATGCCAGCAGGTGAGTCCGGGGACCTGGAGGGGGTCCCACAAGACCAGCGAGAGGATCCTGCTGCAGGCAGGATAGAAATCAAACTCAAGTCAGCATCCAGGAGTGAAAACAGAGCTTACTGAAGGTAGAGAGAGAGTATAGGTACAAACAGGGTACCTGGGAGACTCTGGAAAGGAAAGCAGAGAGAGTCTCTTCTTTGTTTAGGGCCTGGGGTTTTTATTGAAGTTTGTGTTCTAGTGTACATTTCCTCACAGACATATAGGAACCAGTTAGAATAAAGACAAGGGCCCAGGTGTTATTGTTTGGAGCCAGGGGGTCTTGGTACCTAGATGTCCAGCACTGGTGGTCTGGAATGCACACATGATGGCTTCATCTGCTCATTTTCACCTGATTCTTTCTTAGAAATCATTAACTCCTTGTCTCTTACAAGGAGAACATGCGCTATCCGCATTATGAGGCACGTGTAAAGTGGGGGTCAGGTCTTATCAAGAATAGAAGCAGGAAAAGGAGCAAAAAGATGTTTTTATGAAGTCCTTCAGTTTCGCTATTTCATATGGATGCCAAAGTTTGAAACCCAGGTCGACCACTAACCAGCTGAGAGTCCCCAGAAAGTTCACAAAACATCTCTTTGCTTCAGTTTCTTCATATGTAAAATGGGATAATAATAGTGAGGATCACAGTATTAATAGATACAACACACATAGAATTATACCTGACATACAGGAAGTGTTATATACCAAGGATGATGACTTCATGTAGGAAAAGAAGTAAAAAGGCACTCTGAAAACTGAGGAAGGAAAAAAGGACTAGGAAGCAATAGGGGAGGGGGGTAATAAGGAAGGGGGGAGGGAGAAGACAGCAATGTCAAAAAAGGCATCAATTTGCATTTTAGCCATGCCTGGGATCTTCCACCTTACCTACTCCTCCTTCCCCACTACAAAAAGTAGGCCACAACCACACTCAGTCTGCTGAGCTGTTAGAAACTCGGCCACAGATAGATGATTTGCGGTGAGGGTTAGGGGAGGGGGATTAGATGGATAGATTAGATAGATAGATAGATAGATAGATAGATAGATAGATAGATAGATGATAGATAGATAGCTTTTCAATAACAAATGCTCTAATCTTGAATGAAGATTCTCCTACAGAAAAAAGACATGAAAATCGAACATTTATGACTCTTTTGCTCCACTGCTCCCCATGGCTCAACAAAGAGGGCAGCTCTGGCTTGTATCTCACCTTCAAAGTCTGCAAAACTATGTGTACCTGTCATACAATGGGCCTCCTGGTCAATGGGCTGCCAACTTCACACTTTCTGCATCAGTGGTCCCCAGATGAAAGGAAGAGGAGCTCTTGATAACCACTGGGAACAGTGATTATGGTTTCCAAGGGAACATGCAGGTCACATTCAGCTATTCGAGGAGTTTGAAGGATAAAATGACAATGATAATGCAAAATTACCCTTTTTGTAGGGGAGCCATCATGGTGCAGTGGAAAGACACTTGAAGTGTCTTTTGGGAATTTTTTGGTGTTTGGGATTGGAGTTCTGGCTCCATTACCATGCAGCTTTAAGACACTAACCAAGTCATTTCTTCCTCAATGCCACTTGTAATATTGGATAGAAGATAATATTCTATTTCCTACTGTTGTATAATAAAGAATTTTTCTGGTCTTTGTCCCAGGTTGCTGGGACAAAATATTCTAAGCCCTTGGAATTTCCTGATTGACAAGAGTGTCTGTTATCCGTGGGCCTCCTGGACCTTCTCTGAGTATCTGCTAAGGAAATGACTCAGGCTGGGGGTTGATCATGCCAGAAAGACCAACCATGTGATTAGAGGGTTAGGGCTTTGAGCCACATATTAACAGCCCAACATTCCAGCCACTGGAGAAAGAAGGGAGCTGGAGATTGAGTCTAATCACATGCCTTATGATTTAATTGGTTGTGTCTACCTAGTGAAGCCTCAATAAAAACTCTGAACTCAGCAGAGCCTCTTGACTGGTGATACACATCAGTGTGCTGAGGGGGATATGCCCTGACTCCTGGGAGAGGACAACCCCATGTTTGAAACCCTACCAGACTTCACTCTATGTGTCTTCATTTGGCTCATCCTGATTTGTATCCTTTATAATGAAACTGCAATTGTAATTATGGCAATTTCCTGAATTCTATGAGTCATTTTAGTGAATGTCAAACCTGAGGGGGTCATAGGATCCCCAATTTGTAGCCAGTTAGTTACAAGTGAAGGTGGCCTGGGGCTCCCAAACTTTCAGCTAGCATCTTAAGTGAAAGCAGTCTTGTTGGAAACTGTGATCTTAACTTCTGAAGTCTGAGCTAACTCCAGATGGCTAATATCAGAATTATATTGCAGTATATGTACCCACAGATGCTGCCTTAGCAAAGAGATATAATTATATATGAAAAAAGAACTTATAAACTGTGAAAGGTTAAGTAAACATTATGTACGTAATTTTCTTAAAGGCTGTAGTATTAATGAAAGACTAACGGCAATTTCCTTAAGTTATTTTTCCAGCAATTCAGATGGATCTCTGTTGTTCCACCAATAGTCTCTTGCCATTAAGGTTAGATTTATTTATTTATTTATTTATTCAACAAAATTCAATGGAAATACAATATGCATAAGATTCTGTGCTAGATTTGGAACTAGTGGGGAAATATCAAAATGGAAAAGAAGACATGCCTATCCCCAAGAAAAACACAAACTAGCAGAGGAGATAAGATAGCAAATACAAAAGCAAAGTCGAGAGTGTGTGCCGCAAGAGAGGCATAGTTAAGCTAAAGAGAAGGGATTCTTTCTAAGGGAATCAAAGAAAATTTGCAAAGGAAATGGCATTAGAACCAGACCTTAAGAAATGCATAGCATGTAGAAGTGTAGGCGAAAGAACAGGGACATTCCATGCTGAGGGGACAATGAAGCGAAGGCACAAAGGCAGAAAACCATGGGCGTGCATGGAAAGGTACATTCATGAATGGGAGTAATGTCAAAGCAGCATAGAAGGATAAATCAGACCCAGGTTATAATGTCAAGTGGAAGAATTTGTAACATCCTGTAGGCAAAAGAGAACTCGTGAACAATTTGGTACCATCAGATACAGCAATTTTATCCAGATGTTTTTGCTCTTTTCTATTAAAGGTAATTTGGTTGAAAAAGCTGAGAAGTACTAACCAGCTTCCTCATTTTAGAGAAGAGCAAACAAGGACCTAGAGGTTCTATGATAGGTCTGCTTTCACACAAATACATACACAATGGTCAAACCAGAAGGAGGGCAGGATCACAAACTTCTAGCCCAGGGCTCTTCTCACAAATACGTTCCCTCTTGCCTAAAGCTACATTTTCAAACTCAAATCATTAATAATTTATGGGCCTGCCCTTTGGGCTAAAGAGGACATCCCTTGCTTCTCTTCTGGAGACAAGTAGTACTCTAGCTTTTTCCCCTTAGGAGTAACAGCACAAATGCATGAAGGCCCTGAGCAGGCTTGAGGGTCTTGCCCACTGAAGAGTCAAGTTCTTCATGCAAAGTCAACAAAGCAGAACTGAACCCACAAGACTGACCTCATTAACATCAGCCAGCTGTAGAGTGGAGTGATGCTTGCAAGGGGATACAGTGCTGTTCAATATCACCTAGAAATAGCAACAGGACTGCTCAATGGAAAGCATGAGTGGTATCTTCCAGAAACAGCTGGATGTGTGACAGGTAAAATCAAACACCACAGTCCTCTGTGGCCAAGGAGAGGGAGAGCTTGGACAGTTTGCTAAGAGCAACCCAAGTGAACCTACCCATTCTCTACCTCTGTACCTCCACTGCCTTTTCTCTTACATGTTCTCAGTCTCTCTATGACACTTAACAAAATTCATCGCTCCTACAGCATTGGAAAATTTCCCGAGAGCCTTTCATTTGTTTCAGTCTGTGAAGGACATCCAGAGAGCCAAAAGACCCTAGCTCCTGCTTTACCAACATATAAGACACCCTGAACAAAAACCACTGAAACCATCCTACTCCAGTTTCAATGAGGTGCTGAGGTCATGGTTTCTGGGCTTTATGAACTACCAAAATTACCTAACTTTTAAGTTCCAGGAATAAAATTAAAGTTGGTGTTTATCCATAACTGCATGAAAATAAAAGAAAGGATCCAGTCCTAGAACCCACTTTCAAATCCAGTGATGTGGCCCCGAAATACAGTCAGCAAGTTGCCTGCCTTGTTCTAGGAAGAACGGCATGTGTGGTAAGTCTTGCAACCCAGAGGAGCTGGGGAATCTCCTTTGAAGGTGTCCGTTCCACTCACTTGCTCTCAGCTGATAATAAGCCTTCCCACCTTTCCCTCCAAACCACTACCTGTTTTGTAGGTTTCCTCCTTAGATGCCTCTCTAAACCTCTATGAGCAGACCAATCAGTGCATATCACTAGGGTCTGGGGGGGTGGTTGCATTGGCAGACCCAACCATGTATTTTTTTGTCACCCCATCTCAAGCTCTGTCTTAAGTATCCTAGGGAGGGTTAATTCTTAAAATTAAGAATTTTCCCTCATTGCTGCTTGGCCACTACCCAGAATTTCTCACCCATCCTTAAGAGGTGAGTGAGTACGCATAAAAATTTATCTTCTTGGGGGTTCTGGTCAGAATTTTCTGTGCTTTCAGCAAATAAAAAGTTTGTTTTCCCTGGACATGTACTACATACACCATTCATTTCTTTGTTCAACAAATATTTATTGTACCAGCTACTGTTTTAGCCATCTAGGATATAATAATTAATAGCCAAAAGCCTCATAAAACGGAAACCTAGTAGAGTGGAAAAGCAATAAGCAAATAACAGAACACAAACAAACAGATATAAATTGTCAGGTAGTGGTGAGTTCCATGTAAAAAAAAAGATAAAACAGGGAGAAGGGATAAAGTATGTATTGGTATTACTGGATTTAGAGTGGTCAGTGATAGTCTCTTTAAGGGTTGACATGTGAGCTGTAACAAAATGAAGTAAGGAAGCAGCCCTTCCATGGTTAGATGTATTTCTCTATATATGACTTGTATCTCCAAGTAGAATGTAGACCCTTTAAAATGAGACCCAAATCTGTTTTTTTTATTAAAGATTTTATTTATTTATTTGACAGAGAGAGAGAGAGAGAGAGACAGCAAGAGCAGGAACACAAGCAGGGGGAGTGGGAGAGGGAGAAGCAGGCTTCCTGCTGAGCAGGGAGCCCGATGCGGGACTCGATCCCAGGACCCTGGGATCTTGATCTGAGCCAAAGGCAGTTGCTTAATAGACTGAGTCATCCAGGCGCCCCCCAAATCTGTTATTTTAATATAATGACTCTAGCACAAGCACTGAACATTAAAAGTACTCAGTAAACACTTAGGTGTTTGAAAAGTCATTTTATAGTAGTTCATTCAACCATTTCATATTATGCCACCAAACTGATAATTCAGCTCTTTTTGAAACTGTACTGCTTTAGTGCAAAAGAAGCAGACAGACATGATGATGAGAAGCCAGATACTCTTGTCTAGTCATCTGTCTGCAAACCTCAGCGAGGTTAATGAAGACCACACAGTAGCAGACTCGGAGACAACCAGTGGATGTGAGGAGGAAAGGGACAACATTAAGAATCCTCTCAACCCATCAGAAGGGATCCTAAATTAATCAGATTAACAAATGGAGTGATGCATAGAGAAAGAAGCCGCTTGCTCACGGTTGTGTAGCTAGTTAGTGAATGCACAAAACAGTACCGGGTGTCTAACCTGCAACTGAGTGGAGTGCTCTTGCTCTAGCAAAGACCTGCATTTCTGGAAGAACTGTTGCTTGGAAAAAAATGACGAACGGATTTAGTTATACCAGCACTACAATGTCACGGTAGCTGGATATAAAAATCTTGTGGCTGTTGGCAATACTGCCTTTCTAGGATGGCCTTTCTCTCCAAAAAGAATCCTATCCTCAGTGTCCTTGATAGATGACCTCGCAAACCCTGCCTGGGCTTTCCCTCTGATTGTGCTGCTGGACAGCTCTCTACACCCATTAGAAAGGTGAAAAGTTAAGCTAAACGATTTTCTTCATTGTCTGCAAAGGCATACACCGTGGTGAAATCAGATGATTTTATAATAGATATTTTAATAGAGAGAGTATTTATATTCAATACCTGGCCAGTAAAGTTATAATTAAAAAATATATCTGCTAGAAATGTTAAATAAATGATCTGTCTGGATTTGTTATTTCTGATGCCTCAGAAGTTACTGTCCTCAGAAACAGAAAGATCTAAAAGGTTGGATTTAAACAACTTTGCCATAGCCACAACACTAAACTTGGGCTCTGTTTAAAAAAAAAAAAAAGAAAGAAAGAAAGTTATGCCATAAAGAATAAGAATAAATGTAGGCTTTCAAAGACAAATTATGTGTGAATTTTCATCCTTTTCAAGCAAATCATTAAAAGGCAGGAATCTGGAGTTAAAAGACACAATGAGTGAAGAAATTGTCACCAAACATATGGTATTAGATTTAAATTAAGCAGAAGCTAGAGAGGAAATAAACTATATTTCTCTTCCCCAAGCCTGCGGCTACATGTACATTGGCGCCATCAAGGATGTTGACTCTTTTTCTGCAAATGTTTAATTTTTTCTGGAAACCACAGAAACTAAAATGATTGAGCAGTGTTTCTTCATGAACAAGGATATTCACCCTGGTCTAATCTCCAAAATGCACAAAACCAAAAGACCCACCTGGTTAGCAAAAAGTCTGAGCAACAAATTATTTTTTTAAAGAAATACAGTTTCATTATTTTCACATACATAGAAAAGAGTGTATGAGATTGACAAAGTTAATCTACGAATAGTCCTTTTAGAAATTGCTTTAAGGAATAAGTAAAGATGATTTGCAATCAGCAAATCATTATTAGCCTACAAGGACCTTGAGAATTTATTTTTCTCTTAAAATCACCGTTTTCCTGGGGTGTCTGGAAGGCTCATCAGTCAAGCGTCTGCTTTTGGCTCAGGTCATGATCCCTGGGTCCTGGGATGGAGCCCCGTATCGAGCTTCCTGCTCAGCACGAAGTCTGCTTTTCTCACTCTCTCGCTCTCTCAAATAAATAAAATCTTTTTAAAAAGTCACCATTTTCCCAGATCTTTTTTCTAATTTACTTAATCTATTAATAAGTAAACAGAAAATAATTCTTGCTCCAAAGACCTCAAATTTTTAATCACTACTTTTTAAATTCTTATTTCCTTGATTTTCACAAATACAGTAAAATGATAAAACACAGGAGTATCCAACTTAGTTGACTGAATTCCATTAAGACAGGTGGTCAAATGCAGAACTTTCAAACCCATTAAATTAGGTCAAGGAAAAAAATAATTAGCACATAAAATATCTGAAATCACCCACTCAAGTACTGAAATAAAACCAAGTAATGACATTCCCTCCCCCCCATTTTTAGAACATTCTCAACACTTTTTTGATAATTTAATAATAATTTTAAGAACATTTTTGACCCTATTTGAATAATTAGAATTTCAATACTTATAGCTCAAACCTAAATTTTCCACAATCATTGGCAATGGATTTCTGTAACATTTCAGCATTAAATATAGAAATGAAATTCATGTTACCACATGGCTCAGTTTTCAATTTGCCATTATCACTAAACTTTAAAACCACTCTAAATTCCTCTTAATTTTTTATGAGTAGCATTTTTAGTGCCTGAATATTGTTTTACATATTTATACAGCTGACCTGACCTATATTTTAGAGCTAATTCAGCAGAACTTACCAAGAGTAAGTTGAGTGTTCCAAAGAGCCACCTGAGTGTTTAGAATTTTCTATTCCCTTTGGATTCATAAAGATAGTTAAGTTTGGGGATAATATTGTTATCAAAGGAATGGAAGAATATTAGAGAGAATAAAATTCATGTCTAAAAAGTCCCTCTGTCCTTCATTTTCAAAAAAAAAAATTGTTGGTAAACACATAGTAGAGATAATTGGGAGTTTGAAAGATGAATGAGGATAATAATAAAAGTTGTGTCTGGAGGAGGAACCTGGGATTCACACCCTCAAAGCTGGTGTCTGGTCTCGGACAAGCAGAGTCCCACTGCCGCTTCCACCTGGGTGGTCTCGCCAAGGAAGATGAGCCCTGGGACTTTACCCCAGAAGACTTCCAGGCCTACCGGAGGGGATGAGAATTGACACACATAGACCAGGTAGGAGAAGTCTGCACAGGACGGATGAGGGCACCTTGGCATTGGTAATACAGAAGTTCTAAAGGGTCAAAAAAAAAAAAAAAAAGGACAAGTTTTAATGAGGTTTTAGAGGTGAACGCTATCGGATCATTTCAATGGTGGAAGCCCAGAACTGCTGTCCTTGCAAATGGTCCCTGTGACAGAACTAACTGCCAGCTAAGGTGCATTCCACACCTAAGAAGGACTCTACGGAGGACCTGGAAACTCAAGACCTGTGTGTCTCCCTTCCATACTCACCAGCAGGGGGATACGGAAGGGCAGCTTTCCCAAACACATCAATGCAAACAGTTGACTAGAGTCAAAACCCATGGATTCAAAGCTCACTTTTGCCTCCTCCTCACTCGACCATGTTGTCTGGTCCTCTATCTACAATAAACTCCCTTCCCCATCCCCATCTCATCCTCACCCTAATGCCCACCCTGTCACCCGGCTACTTTTCCTTTTAGCACTGATCACTACCTGCTGCTGTATGTTCACTTGCATGTGTGTTTCTTTCTTTGTTCTTATTTTCTGTCACCACCTCTAACATGTGAACTCCATAGGGTAAGAATTTTCCTTTCCACATGGAATCCTGGTAGCTAGAACACGTGTGTGGAGGCAGTGCAGATCATAACAGAAGAGTCTCTGTGAAAGGGGGGAAGGAAAAGAGCCCACATCAACTTAACACCCACCCTTTGCTCTGAATCAGGCAGCCTCTGGACCTCTCCAAGCAATGTCCCTCCATCTTCGCAATATAATAAGCCTACGGGTGGGGTTGCCACCTTACAAAGATGAAAGAAAGTAGGTTCAGAGAGGTGAGGCAAGGTGCTCAGAGTTTCAAAGCCTGTAAATATTGAAGGTGAGTTTCAAATCTGTATCTGTCTGCTCCAAACCCATGACCTTCCCACAAATTATAAACTGTAAAGTGCTGTACAAAGTGCATATGGATTGTCTATTATTACTATTTCATGCTTAAATTATACTAGAGCTATCTGAAAAAATAGTTATAAGAATAAAGTAGGGCCTCGAGAACCACCTGATTTGGACTCTCAAAGACTTTCAAAACTGCACTTCAAACAATATTTTTAATGAATTGCTACAGGATAGGAGGCCATAGGTAAGGAATTAACTTAAAAATGGAAAGCAAATAATAAAGATACTCAAATATTTCTGTGGATACAGAGCTGCAAAGTGCTGTCTTTTGGGGATCAGGGTCAGGGGAAGGACGAGTTCATATTTTTATAAATGCTATAGAAGAGGGAATACACATTGAAATTTCCCAATTGCCAACTAAGTATTTCTCACAATACAATGCCAAATTGGTGGAGAGAAACTGCAGAATGTTCTTTCCTAGCTGTGTGAAGAAGCAGAAAAGTAGCTGACAGAAACATAAAGTGTACTATATTTACAGATTAATGGGTCCAGCCATCAGGTAGAATCTGAGAAAGGCATCTAGGACCTGAGCAAATGGATGCTGGACACTATAAGCCCATGCAGCCTTGGCCAGTTTCACCAGAGTCTTAGGCATTGTTGGAGAGATTAATATATGCACCAGAGAAATCATGAGCTTTATAAAAATGACCAGGCACCCACATCTGGGACCTTCACCCCCATGAAAAACAAGGGAGATCCCAGAAAGTTTTCATCAAAATGACAATCAGTATAGAGTTGAAATCAGATGAAAGTTTGACAAGATAATGACTTTTCAGACCAAAAAACAGAAAACTAGAGAAAAAGGAATCTTAAAAACCTTTAAAATCATGAAGACAGCATGACCCCGAAGTCTGAGAAAACGTTATTATTACATGGACCGCCCTGAGTCTTGTTTCGCAAATCCTGTCGGTGCTGTGCCTGCAGAGAACCAATTGGTAAAAATTTGGCAGCCGTTACCCCATTCATTCAAGGGCCATTAATTGAGGCCATCCAGTGAGCAGGGCATTGTTCTCGGGATGCAAGGGATATATTAGTACACAAAGACACAAAATCCTTGCCTTCCCAAAGCCTACATTCCAATGAGGAGGCAGATAACAAGAAATAAACATGATGTATCAGAAAATTGTGCAGCAGTTGTAAGTTGATAAAGATACGGAGGGAAAGGGAGCTGAGTAAGAGAGTGAGAAGTTCAGCAAAGTTGCAATTTTAAATACGGTGGATACTGAGAAGGTGATATTTGAGCAAAAACTTGAAGGAGATGAGAGTACAGCCATGGACATATCTGGAGAAAAACTTCTAGGAAGAGCAAAGGGTCAGTGCACGAGCGTGGAGGCAGGTGCCGCATCTCCTCGTGCTTGAAGAGCCTGCACTGGCCTGATGAGGGAAGTGCAGAGAAGTCCCTTGGGGGTGGGTGGACGTAGGGGAAGGGATGTGTGGGTGGATTGTGAAGAGCCTTGCAAGCTATTGGAAGGACTTGGGCTTTTAGTCAGAAAGAGAAGGATTTGGGGACAGAGGAGGAACATATTCTAGCATGTGATTTTAAAGATCACTGCTGAGTTTGCAAAAGGCTAAATGGGACAAGTGAGGAGGCCAAGAGGCTCTTGCAATAATAATGATGCTGACTAGACCAGTCTGGCAGCAGGTGCAAGTGATGAGAAGTGGTCCGATTCTAGACACATTCTGAAAATGGAGCCAACAGGATTTCTTAATGGATCAAATATGGGGTGTGAGAGAAAGAATTGACCCTAAAGTTTCTTGGTCCACCACTGGAAAGAAAGAGCTGACATTAGCAGAGAGGATCACTTGATAAGCATGTCATAGGAACAGAGATAATACAGAAACTGAAAGTCTCATGGTCGTTGTGAGTCGCTTACTGCAGAAAGTGATTAATAACACTTTGGAGGTTGGTCGAGGGTGGGTAGAGACGGGGAACCCAAGAAAACTCTCCCCGTGAGGTTTCCCGTACCAGCCTCTGCTGAGCTAAAAAAGTAAGTAGTTAAAAGAATTACCTATAAGATCAGACATATCTGAATATGAATCCTGGGTCTGTCACTTACCAACCTAAAATCTTATGCAAGTTACCTAACCTCCACAAATTTTAGTTTCCTTGCATGTGAGATGGAGAGACGACTCAGCTGACACTGTCTTATGAAGGCTACATGAAATAATGCATGGAAAGTGCTCAGCACAGTGCTCTGCACAAAGTAATAATAAATATTTTAGTTGTTAATAGCTGCAGTGGCAGTAACATTTATAGTATTATAATTATTATAGCTCTCAATCCAAGAGGTGATTAAGATACAGATCACAAATTAAGAATACAGGAAAACACTGCCATTAATCAAATACTGGCATGATACTCTTAGTATTTCTGAGCTGAGACAGAAAGCAACTGCGTAAGCCAATCTCCAGAATGGTTAAGATACTTCTTCAAGCTCACAGTATACTTTATAGTAAGAACAGGACTGCAGCCAGAATACTGTCTAGAGTACAGAAAATGTCCTTGAAGCATGAAAGGGGTAAACTGAGGACAAATGAAAATACATGAAAACTCACCAACTCCAAAAGATGGAAGTATGTTGGATGCAGGATAAAAAGATAAAAAAATTAAGAAGTGGGGTAACCAGGTGATGGGTATTAAGGAGGGCCTGTGTGGTGATGAGCACTGGGTGTTATACACAACTAATGAGTCGTTGAACACTACATCAAAAACTAATGATGTACTATATGTTGGCTAATTGACTGTAATAAAAAAATAAGTAAATAAATAAAAATAAGAAGATTAAGAAAGAATAAGGTGAACTCATAACTGACAGATACATGAGGAGAAATCAAGGAAAGGAGAGGGTTTTTGGACTTACAGCCACTCACTCATTCTGGGCTTATTGTCAGGGAAGACACAACAGTTAGTTCACGCACAGAATGACATGGGTCCAAGACAATTAGTTCAGCACACAACTGTGCCTGTTTCCTGGGGACCTTAATCCCTGAGGGCAGAGTGCAGCTGTAGGAACAAGGTTTGCTTGGAACATTCCCAGGAAGGCATCTTGGAGGAGTGGAACTGGCCTGGATTTGCAAGTTCATGCACATGCCTTCATGGAGAGAGGGAGAACATTTTGGGCCATCTGTCTCTGGAAGAGATTCAGGCTCTTTGGGGACATAGGATATAGTGGTCTAAGTCCAGAAACACAATCTGAGGTCTGATGGGCAAGCTGCTTAACTGACATCTCATTTGATAGATGAACAAGGCAGCGCCCAGCAAGTTCCATGAAGAGGGGCAACAGGTTTTGAACTGAGCAGGGGTCAGCCCAACTCAATGGCAGTAGATACATTTATTGACTGTCTGCTCTGCTGCCTGCCAGGAGCTCCATAATGAGCCAAACAGACATGGCTGCTGCCTTCACCTGACTTACACCCCGTCTAGAGAGCGATACAGACAAACAGACAACGTCTATATGGCAAGGTAAGTACTGTGATAAAGAGGAAAACTCAGATCCAGTAAAACTTATATGGAAACTTTTTACTGTAAGAGATGAGAGAGAGAGACAGACTGTGATAAACAAAGGGAACTGAGACCCCGGGAAAGACAGCCATAGAAGGGCACTGTGGGGCCTCCAAGAAGGGCAGATAGCCCAGTCTTACAGAAATCTTCCTGGAGGAAGTGACAGCAGAGCTGAGATTCGAACAAACACTAGAGGCTGTTGCCACAGCACTTTGTTAGGGCATCCATTATTGGTTATTGGATCTGTACTGGCTACCCACAGTTGTTGCCAAGGATTACAAGAGGTTAGAAAAGAAAAGGCAGCAGGGTGAGGGAATGTATGAAACAAAATCCAACCAGTTTTATTTCTAATTCCCAGAGAGACTGACTTGACAACACCGGAAACGTATCATTCAGCCTGCTCCCCAAACACCATTTCCAGATTACATTTATATCACTGCCAAAATGCAGAATTTTAAGCAGGGTTGTAACAACAACAAAAAAACAAAAATCACATATGTATATAATACATATTATATATATTATGTAATATATTATATGTATCATATATGCCATATAAATCAAATATACAAGGCAACCTACAGGGGACATAGATAATAAATTCAGTAAAAGACTGTGCAAAGATGTGTTACATTGCAGTCATTCTGAACTAAATAAGATTTCAGGAGAAAAGGACAGATACATCATCTGACTGCCCCAAGGCATGATTTGTGATGTTGAAAATGATGAAATCTCAAGAAAGAAGTGATACAATATTCACCATTACTCTAATTTCCATCAGAATGGACTGGTTTTTATATTCAGAGTTTCAGCCTGCATTGATTGGCAACTGGGAGCACTTCCTCAAATATGGATTTGCTCTGAAATCTTATACCTTCTGGGTTATTTCTTGTGCCAAGCAGATTAGATTAATTGGAGCAAAACAGGAAGCAATTGTTTGTTATATCTCCAAATGACTTCATTTCTGGATAATAATCAAAGTCCCCAAAATTATATTAATTATTGCTTCATCATTCTACCTATGTAATGAGGAAAAGTTTTTAATTTGTTACTGTTAATTACTGTCATGATTGATTATTACTGTTAATTATTACTGATTCCAACCACGGTTTGGAACTACACTGAAACCTCCATTAGTGGAGACTTTTGAGAATATGCTCTCTTGGCTAATGGAGCTTTCTGGTTAGCTGAGAAATGGCTAAAACACTTTTTAGAGCTTCCTAAACAATGTCCTATAGAACTTGAGAGTTCTGTGAGATGTAAAAAATGTTCTGCTAGAAAAAGTAGGGAGGGGAAGGAAGAAAGGGAGAGGGAGGAGGGAGGAGAAGGTAGAGAAGGAAAAGAGGGGGAAAGGGGGCAGAGGAATAAAGGAAAGATGGGAAGAGGGTTGGGTCAAAGGATGATGTCCATGCTCAAATTTGAGAAGCATTTTTTTTAACTGCAGAGCTTCTGTACATTGTACATTGTAAATCTCCAAGAAAAAATTATGCATCATTTCCTAACCTTATATCACCAAGAATTTTTTCCCGAGACTCTAATATTATAGATCAGAAAATTTTATAAAGTTTAGGAAATACTGTTCTAGGCTATTTCTTGTGTGAGAAACAGTGGGATGCTCTATTTTCAAAATGGCTTACCGCCCTTTAGTTATTTGTATGTAATCTCTCCTATTACTCCCTATTCTGCTTGAGAACTATTATCCATCCCCTGGCGGAAAGGAGGTAATCAATAGATGTTTGCTTGAAACATAGTGGGTATTCAATAAATATTTGTTGAACTAGTGAACAAATCGTTTGCACAGTACATTAAATATATTTTAATGAGGGCCTTTATGAGCCCCAGCTTCATCTTCTGTAGAGGAGAGAGGTCTGTCTAGTAATCTCTAGGGATCCCTGCAGCCTTGATATTCTTGATTCTGTGACTTCTCAACTCAGGACCATCGTGCCAAATAGTATCACCCTATAGAATTACAAGTAGACTTTTGAAGAGGTTGATAATTAGGATTCATCACACTTTAAAGAGCTTGCCCCCAAAAATGTCTCTTCAAAATAGTTATCTGATATCAGTTTGGTCTTTTGCCTCTTCTTCTCAAAAACCAAATGTAGAAGTATACTTGGTTACCAAGGGTTATGGTTTATTTCATGTTAGGTCATCAGTTTTGGCTCTAAAATACATTCCATTTTGATAATCAAAGTCCGGAGGTTTTCTCATAATGATTTCATGTTTCCACCCTAAGCAGTGGGCTGTGGAACTCATTGAGGAGGGTGCTTGATGCTTAGTTACTCACAGGGATTTTTACTCACAGGGATTTTCTGCTAAGAATGATCAACTGAATAGCTTTTCTGACTTTTTTTCTAATAAAATTTTTCTCTCCAACCCCCTTATTATTTCATATATTTTGTCAATCTTATTTATCATTATTATATCACTGATTGAGGATTTATATTTTTATTCTTCAAGCAATACAACAGCATGGCTTCCAAGAATTAAAAAAAAAATGCCCATCCAATTTAATCCCAGTTGTGCTAGAGAGATCTAACTTGCAAAATATAAAACAATAATATGAATATTTTGTGTGCAGACAACATATCACCCAGACGTCTCATGATTTGTAAGATTTTCTATTATTGCCTTGAATAGAACATCTTCTCTAAAGCAACCAAAGTACTCTATAAACATCCTTTCCATTAGTCATATCCCCCAAGGAAAGAAACGGGTTGAACACACCATTGCTCTAATTTCACAAAGGTAGTGAGAGAAGCTGCAGAAGCAAAATGATTTTTCAAGGTTATCCACGGTCCCACTGTGCTGGTGGTTTAGAGAGAAAGAAAGGCCTGGCTTCTAGCCAGCCTAGAGAATTTGTTCTCTTCAAGTCATAGTTTCATTCAAAGTACAAGAGAGCAAGAAATTTAATATCTGGTGTCACGGATACATCATCCATATGAGGGATGGTATAGCAGCATTAATATGCAAATAGCTAAATACAAAGTGTCTTTTCTTACCAAGCATAGTGCTCCCAACTGCTCAGAAATAATTTATGTCTATATGAAAAGAGAACGAAATTGCAAAGTATAGCATGTTGCTCATTAATTTATTTTCATTAAAACTGAAGGGGGAAATGGAGCTGTATTCCACTCTTAGGACGAATCCTTGGAGTTTGGGGAAAGGGAAGAGAACAAATGTCCCTACAGGCATATTGTACCAATACACTTGCCCCAAATGCTCTCTTTCCAAAGGATTTAAACTTCTGAGGAAAATGACAGATAAAGGGCTAAAAGGTAATCCCACAAAACCTCAGTAATTAGCCCTGCATCATTTTCTTCTCTCTTCGACCAAAAGCATTAGTTGTTAGAATCAAGCATGAAGGTCTTTCCAGAAGCTGGCAAGCTGGCGAGTGGAAATGGAGGCATGATACCTTATAATTGGCTGACCACCTGAGAAGCCACTCCCCACGTAGAGAGAGGACTGGAACCCCAACCCTTCCTTTCCCCAGTGATCTTTGTGGATTTTGTCGCTCCATTCTGCACAATGAACGAAAATATTACCATAAAACATTCCCTTGAGCCTCTGGAATAGGTGAGGAAAGTAGGAAAAGAGAGAAACAAAGGGCACTCGTCCAGACAAGAGCAGAGATGGAATAACTGTTTATCGTTCCCTTATAAGAACAATGAGAAGAACTATAACCCACACCCGTTTAGTGCTCCGCCACTTGTAAAACAGTTTCCATTATTTTCTCATGTGATCCTCATAGCAATCCTGTGTGTTAAGTAAGATGGATATTTTTTTGTTAAGTAAGATGGGTATTTTTTCTTTTAGTTATGGAAAATTTTAAACACAGAGAGAAGCAGTGTTATTAACCTGAATACCCATCCCTTGGATTTCACAGTATGAGTATCTTGTAATACACCTACCTTTTTTTTACTGAAGTATTTTAGTAAATTATAAGCACCATGGCATTTATCCTTATCACACTGACCAAAATTAATAACAATTCTCCAATGCCTCTCATATCATAATCGAAGAGCCCCAGGTATAAAATGAGTACTATTTTCTTATTTTACAGATGCAACTTTTTTGATGTAACAAGGTGAACCAACAGGCTTGAGGACACACAGATAAAAAATGAATCTAAGAACTCAAGTTTAAAAAATTCTGATTTCTGGGTCCCAATTCTCACTTCGAAGCAAAGTTCCATAGAAATGCTCTCAATTGGAAGACGACAGGAAAGCCACACAGACCTCTGTGTAATATTTGAGCAGGAGTGATCTTAATAAATGTGAACTGAATACATGAAATGTATCTCCAACTAGCTCTTATATTGCTTTTAGGGCCTTTCCCATTCACTGTAGCGCTATGCTTTGCCCTCCCTCAACCCAACCTCCATTGTTCCTAGCCCAGACCCTGGTCAATACCACTCTGATCTGCTGGATGCCCAGGTGCCTCATCCATATCTCCCTGTCCCCATCCACAGAGCCAACGCCATCTTGCAGCCAGCAAACATCTTAAGAAGGCCTAATGGACTCATCTCCCTGAGATGAGTTGTCACTCATTGTTACTGGCATCATGAACCCCTCTGGGCATTCCTGGACTAATATAGAAATAGTAGTATTTTGTTGCCTCAGGGAATCTTAAGAAATTATACTGATGTCATGACTCTTGCAACATCATGAGCATTGGCAATTTATTCCCGTATAGCTCAAAGGTGAACATTCAATTTATGCAACATCCCATCTTTCCCAGAAAAAAAATTCCTCTCCCATTTATATCTTTTATAATATTCTCCCAGTTTCAGCCCTCTCCCCTTACAACTATCATACATGTCATCAAGGCGGGATTCAGTGTGCTATCCAAGCTTCACCTCTAGTTCAGAAATGTTTGCATTTTCTTCTTCTGGATTCTTGACATTTTTGACAATACCTACCAGTGACTACTGAAAATGTTCTAGATGGATGTTGGTATGTTCCAAATCTGAACATCAAAGGCATCTCTTAGATCTACTCACTTGTTTCACCTAAATGCATCTGACAAATACAAAAATTATATAAATTTTATGTTACCCAAGGGAAAAAATGCAAAACATTCTAGACAAAAGGAAGTTCTGGTCATTATCAGGCAATTCTGGAAATGTGATAAGACAAGGCCATGTCACATGCCAAGTTTTGGAGAACTAGAGAGGAGCAAATTTGAGCAGAACAGATCTGATTCCAGGCCCAAGATGCTCAGGCAGGAATCCAAGTTAGCTCCCCTAGATCCATAGAAGGCACATTACACAGTAATAATAAGATTATTAATAACTGAAGACTTTATGTGTGATATCTCCCTTCCAGGATTTGCATGTGTTGACATACAATGTGTAAGAGAATATCTTTAAGGAATGAATATCCCTGATGCTGGAATATTGAACACAAAACACAGCCCAGGACACACCCCTGGCACCCTTGAAGCCATGCCACAGTTACATCAGCCACAGTTCTTGACTACAAACAACAGAATCCACTTGGTTAGTTTAGGAGGAAAAAAAAGAATTTATTAAAAATATATTTTAGTTCACATAATCATTGAACTAGCTGAAAAAAAAAAAAACATATTAAGAGTGGAAGCTTCCAGGAATAATGCCCAAAACCACAGAGAACTGATCAGTGGAGAAACCACCTGCTGAGTATAAATGCCTGGAACTGGGATTTACTGTAAGTGCCCCTACCACCAATTCCACTTGGATCTTGTGACAAGGGAAAATCTGTATGCCTATGTAGCCACCTGTGCCAGGAACTCTGAGCCCCACACAGCCCCACAGCTGCTGTTTTGTGGTGCCCACGTCTGAAGTTTTATGCTGATGTCTGATGGGCAGAGTCCAGGCCCTATCCTAACACTTACTGAGCACTCGCTGAGTGCCAGACACTGTTCTAGGCTCTTGACAAGAACTAACCCACTGAAGCTTCCCAACAACCCTATGGGATTATTTTCTGATTATCCCCTCTTCTGGATGAGGGAACTGTAGCACATAAAAATTCTATCACTAGTCCAAATTCATAATCTGTTGGTGTCAGAGTTGAGATTTGAACTTGGACAGTCTGGCTCCAGAGCTCAAACTTTCTTAATCTGTTTGCTTGGGGTTTTTTGTTTTTTTTTTTAAGTGATACCTTCACATGCTTGCATTCTAGCTGCAAGAAAATATGAGTTCTCTTATACATTGGCTCATCTGCCCAAATCTAGAAAGTTGTTCAAAAGATGATGGCTAAGCATGAACAGGACAGACAACTACTGCAGATTTCTAAAATAGGTAAGGTTGTTCTTTTTCACGTTAGTATCCCCTGAAAGTTGCTCTCATGGTCATCACTAGAAGCCCATGAATGTGGATATGTACCTATGTGTATGTACTGTTTTTTACACACTGTGACAGTCTCTAAAGACTGGGACCTGTGTTGTCCCCACCCCAGGTATTATGTTGCTCCTCCCATCAAAAGGTAGAACATTCTCCCAGACCCTTTGCATCTGGGCTGACCTTGTGATCATCACTGATCAATGGAATGCAGCAGAGTGAAAATATGCCTAGCCTTTAAAAGGCTGGCACCGGGGGCCTGGGTGGCTCAGTTGGTTAAGCGACTGCCTTCGGCTCAGGTCATGATCCTGGAGTCCCAGGATCGAGTCCCGCATCGGGCTCCCTGCTCAGCGGGGGAGTCTGCTTCTCCCTCTGACCCTCCCCCCTCTCATGTGCTCTCTCTCTCTCTCTCTCATTCTCTCTCTCTTTCAAATAAATAAATAAATCTTTAAAAAATAAATAAATAAATAAATAAAATAAAAGGCTGGCACCTTCTACTTTCGCTCTGGGGGAAACCAGTTGCCGTGTAAAAAGTTCAACTACCCCTAACCCACCATACAGTGAGGAAGCCCAGACTAGCCACATGGAAAGGCCACATGGGGAACTAAGGAGCCCAGTGGAGAGCATTAAGACCCTGGATATATGTTACCTGAAGAACCATCCCATATAGCCCCCAATCATTCAAACAATCTCTTTGAGACTCCAGACCTCCTTGCTCTGACCTGTCCAAATTCTTGATCCAAAGAATCATGAGCAGGTAAAACGGTTATGGTCTTAAGCCACTAATTCTGGGACAGTTACTCAGTAATAGATAATAGTAATAGATAACTTAGACACTAGCACTGTATCCTCTACTAACTATGTATATAAAGAAAATTTTGCATCTCATTAAGTATTCTTCCATAGCAGTGGTCAGCAAACTCTTTCTTAAAGGGCTATATACTATTTTAGGCTTTGCAGGCCAAGAAGCAAAATTGAGACTATTACGTAAGTGCTTATATAACCATTTAAAGTGTAAAAGCATTCCCAGCTGAAGGACCATAAAAAATCAGGCAGTGCCCCAGATTTGGCCTGTGGGCTGCAGTTTGCTGACCCCTGCTCTAGAGCACGATTTTTGATATTTGCTTTGTACTTCCTCATAGGAACTTCTTGTAACTTATTTAATCAAATCCCTGTTCTTAAGCATTTAGTTTACAACTTTTCACTATTTAGAAGTAAAGCTCCCACATGTGAGGGAAACAAGATGTCCCAGAATGAAGCATGTAGCTATACGGGGGGCTTGGGGGGGTGCTGCCTGAAAAACATCATCTATGGGAATGACAGCAGGAAAGGTTTTTATGTGCCTTTTTGTTTTTATAAAAAGGAAAACTTGGAAAGACTAAAAAAATACATTTTATATATGGATTTTTACAAATAAAAATGGTTATTATAGTAGGAAAAAAGTAATGTTTGAATAAACATTGTGAATAATACATCAATAAACCTTTGTCCACATCCATGGTTATTACCTTCTAACGAATCCCCAAAACTGGAATTGTTAGGACATACATGATGCCAAAATACCCTCTCAAACCACTCGACTATGTGCAATCCTATCAGCAACACGTAAGAGAGTTCTGCAGCAGGTCATGACTATCCGAAGGGATTGTTTTTAGAAAAACTGTTTGGATTTCATATCCTTGTTTGAGTGTGAGCCTAATGAGTCCCTCCTCCTCCGTCTGGAATGATCTCTTTCTCCTCGGGCTTTGTTAGAATGACCTCATTTGAGTTCAGACTATCATTGAAAGCATGCTTACTGCATCCCTAACAGAGTTTCACAATCCCAGCGCCGGAGAAGGTGCCAGAAGGAGGGGGGCTGCTGGGGATGCTGGCCCCAGCCATTCCCTACCCAAGCACCTCACCCCCCTTCCTCCCACCACCTCCCAGCAAGAGGTGGCTGACACCGAGCTGTAGCTCCAAGCTCGACAAACAGCCATCTAAGAGCACCTGCTCCTTCCTGCCGCTGGGCCAGTGTCTGTCTCTCTTTCTGTCCCCTGGCTTCCCCGTGCTCCCTCTCCTGGCACGTGTTCTTCTCTCAATTCTCAGCCTCCAACAGGCCCCCACGCTGAGCACAGCAGGACAGAGGACACGCGGAGCCCTGCTGACATGGGGCCCCAGACAGGGCAATCAGTCTGAATGGACTCAGCAGGCCTGCAGGCTCTAATCTCGTTACCTGGCTGCCTCACAAAAATTCGCGGGTGCTGACGCCCGTGGCCTCCAGTTATTTTGAAACCATGATAACTGCCATTACCTTTACCTCAAGGGCATGAAAAACAGAGATTTGGCAGAGCTGCCGCTTCTCTACTTCTCCTATCCATCTCCTCTTCTGGACTGCCCCCTCTGCTTTCCCCGCAAACCAGATCCTATACAGTCCTCGAGATACTATTCTCACGCCACCTTCTCCGGGAAGCCCAGCCTTACCTTCCCCCATCCGTTCAGCTCCTTGAAAGAGCAGGCTTTACAGTCTGTCCATGACCCTCTCGTCACCTTGGGTTCCCTGGCTTGTCCTGTTCGCTATCATTTTACAGATGTCAGCCTTGTCAGTGCAACCAGATAGTCTCCTTATTGAGAGCACGGAAAAGGATTTCATACTTACCTGTGGCCCTTAAAGCAACTCCAGGCAATGCTGGGTGAATAGCAAGGGACCCCATCAATGATGCTGACCGATGGGCCATCATTTTAGGATTCCACTGAGATAAACTCCAAACCGCCTGCCCCAGAAGTCCAGAGGTATGATCCATATCCAGCTGCTTGCAACTGGACACCAGTTTTCACTAAGCCTGGAGACAAAGTGGGGAGATGGTAAAATAGCAAAAGTATCAGATTAGGAAGCAAAAAGTCTGATGTCCAGTGTGGATCTCACTCGGGCACATGTGAATTTGAGCTGCACCTGTAAAGGGAGGAAAATAATAATACCTTCCATTTCAATAAAGGTTTTTTTCTGACACTCAAATGAAACACCCTGCTTTATATATATTACTTATCCAATCCACAAACAAATCTGAAAAATAAGCATTATAGGCCCCATTTTACAGATAAGATGATGACGACCTCAAAGTTAAGTACTTTGTCCAACATCACAAACCTAGAAAGTAAGAATTTGAACCTAGGTTTCCTTGATGCAAATTAAAAGAAAATAAGAGGAGAGATATATTTTTTTCTATTTTTTGTTGAAGTATAATTAACATATAGTGTTATATTAGTTTCAGGTGTACAATATAATGATTCAACAATGCTATACGTTTCTCAGTGTTCATCAAGAGAAGTGTACTCTTAATATCCATCACCTATTTCACCCATCTCCCGCCCACCCACCTCCCCTCAGGTAACCATCAGTTTGTTCTCTGTATTTAAGTGTCTGGGGGTTTTTTGTCTCTTTTTTCTTTATTTCTTCATTTGTACTGTTTCTTAACTTCCACATAGGAGTGAAATCAAATGGTATTGTCTTGCTCTGACTGACCTATTTCACTCAGCATTACACTCTCTAGCTCTGTCCATGCTGTTGCAAATGACAAGATTTCATTCTTTTCTATGGCTGAGTAATATTCCATTATATATATTTATATATATATATATATATATATATATATATGCCACATTTTTTTATCTATTCATTTACCGATGGACACTTGGGTTGCTTCCATATCTTGGCTATTATAAATAATGCAGCAATAAACATAAGGGTGCATATCTTTTTGAATCAGTGTTTTCATTTTCTTTGAGTAAAACCCAGTAATGGAATTACTGGATCATATGGTAATTCTAGTTTTGATTTTTTGAGGAACCTCCACACTATTTTCCACAGTGGCTCCACCAGTTTGCATTCCCACCAACAGTGCAAGACGATTCCTTTTTCTCCACATCCTCTCCAACACTTGTTTTTTCTTGCCATTTTGATTTTAGCCATTCTGACAGGTGGGAGGTGATATCTGGTTTTGATTTGCACTTCCCTGAGGATGAGTGATGTTGAGCCTCTTTTCATGTGTCTGTTGGTCATCTGGATGTGTTCTTTGGAAAAATGTCTATTCAGATTCTCTGCCCCTTTTTAAATGAGATCTCTCCTGGATTATTGTAATCACCTCCTAACTTCTATCCTTGCCCTTCAGGATTGAATTGTTAAATAGTAGCCTTCCATATGTAAGTCAGAACAGGACAGACCTTGGCTCAAAACTCTCCAGTAACCCCTGACAATGGCCTTCAAGGTTCCACCCAACCTGCCCATTCCTCCTCCCCCTGACCCTACAATATCCCTCTGACCTCACTTCCTACTACTCTCCCCCTCGCTTGCTCAGCCAGACACAGGGACCTCCTTGTCCTTCCTCAAGTGCTCCAAGCATCACCCTGCCTGGGGTGCTTGCACATCCTCTCACTACTCCCGATGGCTCTTCTCCCACATGGATCCACAGGGCTCACTCCCTCGCCTCCATCTGGGCTTCACATGTCTGCTTCTCAGAGGATCCTTCCCCTACTACCCTACTTAAAGTTGCAACAAGCCACTCCTGTTTCCCTGAACTCCCCATACAGCTTCTCTATTTTATTTCTGGCTATTTCACTATCATCTGACATATAGATTTCTTTTTTCATTTTGAATATGCCCACATCCCACTCCTGCTCTGCCCTTGAAGGTAAGCATGAGGGCATGGATCTTTTGCCCGTATTGTCCACTGTATCCCTAATGCTTAGAATATGCTTGGCACGTAGTAGGTGTTGAATTGATATTTATGGGGTGATTGAAGGAGGCAGAATGCTATTGTCCCCCTAAATCCATTCTTTCCTTCCTTCTGGGCACATGGCCACTCAACCAGTGACTACATTTTCAGCCACCTTTGCACCTATATGTGGCCATGTTCTTACTAGTGGACTATGAGCAAAAGTTATGTGTACCCCAGTCCCAAGAAACACTCTAGGAAAGCCATGCAGGCACCAAGGAGCAAATATGCTCATACACCATTTCCGGTACAGCCATGGCAAACACAGACACCCCCTTGCAGTCCAAGCCAGGAGACAAGAACAACTACCCACTAATCCTTACTTTCTCCCCATGGGTTTGAAATGCCATCTTTATCTACAGGAATAATGCCCATTATACACTTGGGTTTATTTCTAGACTTTCTTTGTTGCTGCATTGATTTGTCCTCATATTCATGTACCAGTGCTAAAACTGTTTCATTATCTGCTATGACTAAGTTCTCCATGCCCTTCATTACACCGTTGTCAAGAGATTCATAACAAGGTTTTCCTAAGAAATGCACTTTAGAAACATTCCTTGGGCAGCAATTTGGAGATAGAGTGGAGGAGGACCACAGTAAAGCTATTACATTAATCCAGATGCGGGATGAGGGGGAGTGGTGGCTCCAGGGTAAGAGATTATCCTCCCCCACCTGACCCCCACCCCTCACACCCTGACCCTCACCCCCATAATCTCAGCAATGCTTCCCCAACCCCCAGGCTTTGACACTGAAAGTCACTTAGTACGAAGAGGCTGGGACAGACTCAAGAGGTATTCAGACATGCAAATGACTTCGCTCCTCCTTGGAGGGCAGTGACTAGTGAAACAGAGATAATTCTCAGATTTCTAGCTTTGGCAACTGGTGTCGTTCCTGGTATCCACGGAAGGGAAGCAGATTTAGAGAATAACTATAGTGAACCGAGTCTGAGAGTTTGTGCGCTATCCTACAGGCGTAGTATCTGGCTGGGGAGAAAATCTGGGGCTTGAGAGTTGGACCTGCCAGTTCTCTCCTGATAATGGAGGATGAATTACAGCTGCCAAAAAAGATCATCAGAAGAAAGCCTCGAGCACTGTCACCAATTCCCTGGGCTCTGACTGACCAGAAGCATTTCTAACTAGCCCAGAGAGAAAAGCTAGACTGGGTTGCATTGTGTACTCTGAAGCTGGAAAAAATATGGAATCTGAATTCAATTCTATTAGTAAATCAAATGGAAAGCCTTGAGTCAGCCATGCAAAGTTTAAATTTTATACTCATTCATATCATGTTCTTATTGTTCCAATGCTCCCAAGCTGGTCCCATATTTGCTATTGATTTGGTCTATGTGAAAGCTGCTCAACGCCTTGAAATGAGGCTTGGTTCTTGGGTTATTTCAGCATAAATGACCTTGGAATATTTTTCTACCTAAAACAGCTAAAGACTTTCTCAACATGTACTGATACAGGAAATCATCATTCATTCCAAGGCTCCGGCCCCAAAATCTTCACAGTTAATCCTTCAACCTAACTTTAGTTTTGGACCTATAGGTCTCCATTTCCTCCTTTTTTGCAGGAAACAACATTACCCTATTCAAGTCTAGCATGATGCCTGGTACATGGAAGATAGTCCATAAATGTTTGTTGGAATGGGCTAAATAAAATATAGATATCAATTCTTATAGTGAAGGGAATGGGAAATAATGGGGCATCAGGGTTGGCGATGACATTTTAATCACAGTATAAGTGGTAAGTAATAGGAATCCCATATGACTCTAATCTATGCCATCCACTATTATGATGATGTATGAATCAAAATACATGGATTATTAGGGTTGTTTTCTCTCTGGCTATAGAACTTTTCATGGAAGGGCAGCTGGCACCCACTGTAGAAGGTATGTATGGTCAGGAGAAGGAAGTACAGCTCTAATTACTTTGTGATCTCCTTTTTGGAAGAAAAGTATGTTAGGGAGATATTGGATTGTCTGGCTGAAACAAACTGTATTGTTTGATTGTGGGTGTTTGCTTGCTATGTTATTCTTCCTTTCTATTATCACAGGTCATTATAAGTTGCCTACCACTCTGGAAAATAGTTGTCCTACCAAGTTCCTCAAATCAGAGCCTCAAAAGACTGAACCGAAGGTAAAAGCCCATGCAGAGTAATAATATCAAACACTTAGTGATCACTTACCAAATGTGCCAGGCATTGTTCTAAGTGTTTAACATGTATTAGCTTGTTTAATCCTCACAACACCCAATACGGTAGGTGCTATTACCCTCCTCGCCCCCCACCTTTTACAGATGAGAAACTGAGAGACAGAGCAGTTGAGTAGTTTGTCCAGGCAGCCTGGCTCCAAAGCATGTACTCTCCACCATTATACAGCATGCATCTCCACAAGCAAGGTGCCAAGATGAAGTTTGGATAGGGTTTGGAGTGACTCATACTCACTCCATTTGTCACCACAAATTCCTCCTCACTGTTCCCAGCCAAGAGTAACATTGGAGAACTGGCTTCCTGCTGGATCAGGAGGCACTTTTAATGCTTGTGTGCTGGGGATTCTGTAAGCTCCTGAGTCCCCTTTTGAATCAATATGGATTATTTGAGTTATTAAGAGCTCAAGGAGGCAACTCCATAGCTTAAAGACAGACGAGGACAGAAATAATTTGTTAAAATGCTGAGTCATCTACCATTTACTTGCCCAGGAAGTTTGTTCTTGTTCCTAGTGCCATCATTTGCAAGGGTTTCGTTTTTTTCTCAACATAATGGGGCTTTCTGGTAGCAGCTTATTACAGAAGACATCCTCCAACTCTAAACTTTCACACTAATTGTGTAAGAGGTGGGATATAAATATGGGCCAACTTGGCTTTACAGAAGGGAAACAGATCCTCTTTTCTCTAGCTTATTTGACTTTCCCGAAGTTCTTCCAACAAAAAGCAGGAAGCGAAGGTCACAAATCTGATTTCTATTCTGCATGTGTCACCACTAGGATATCTTTGTTCTGATGAAGGCTTTCCACCTTCCCAGAAAGAAGACAAACATGTAAGGATTAGGTTGACTTACTGCAAATGGAATTCTTTACCTCTAAACTTGTGGTTCCCCACCTTTCCATTATAACAGGTTGGTTAATAATCAAGGTCAACCAGGTCATCTCTTACTCTACAGGCACCAGCATAGCCCCCCAGCTTCTCTCCACAGCTCAAAGCGTGGCTGATGGGAGGGGATCCTGCTACTACAGATTCAGACCAGCATTCTTTCCTCCCACCACCCCTTCTCATCAATTTCAAGTTAGACACCATCCCTTCTTAGTCACTCTATTCCTGAGAAGATTGAAGTAAAATGATCTCTTGGGAAATTCCTGACCTGTTAGCTAAGAAGCTGAGGAAGGCCCAGGCCTAAACCCAGAGAGGACAGTGACTCCATACCCTTTGCCACATGTTCTATGCATTCTGTTGTAATATCCAAGTATGGCAGTGGGCAGCCCACAGTTCTGCTTTAACCTCTAATTGTTCGATTTATTCTCAAAATATATGTTAAGTATCTACTACTCTATGGCAGGTGCTATGCTAGGTGCTGAAGAATTGAGGGTGAGAAGACCTGATCCCTGTCCCCACTGAACCAATGGTTGTTCCTTATCTCTCCTTCCATCTCAGTATCCCACCCCCTTCTGCCTGAGAGATACCATCATTATTATCCATCAACTGTCCACTGTGAGGATCTATTATCTGGGACCTGAAACAAAACAAGAAATGGCTTGGCCAGATTCAGGGGCACAAGTCTAGGACATGACTCTAATTAATGACTTAATTCAATATTTGATATTTGTAGAGTCTTCCTGCTTTGCAAAGATGATCTCTTGTGTCTCTCTTCATGCTTTAATCCTTAGCCAGTAGGTAACATCAGAATAAACTCCCTTGTGGTTTTTTGTTTTTGTTTTTCAGAACATACCATTCTTCAAACTTAGCCAAGACAGAGAATCATATTCTAGACATTCTTCCCAGGACTGTCACCCAGTTAGGAATGCTGTTAGGCTTCTAACTTCTTTCATTTAATAAAGGCTCCTGCAGATCTAAGCTACAAATCTGACCCCATTGGATTAGGAAGAGCGGATTGTATTTTCTGTAGCTCATTTAAGAGAACTGGAAGTTGAATCTTTGACCTTCTCTAAGACTACAAGATTGAATTGGATAACTTTATGGAGGTGACTGGGATGAAACTTGACTAAAAGCCCTGTCCCCCACCCCCGACATTGCCTAGAAAATCACACAACATGTATAGGTTTCCTTCTTTGGACAGAGCTAGTACAACGCAAATTTCTAAAGCTGGAAAAGCTAGCTACCATACACCTAATACTCAAATTCTCTTTTTTTAAATTACTTCTGCTTTCAATAACATCCCCACTGCCCAAGTTTCATGCAACTAAATAATTGTACGCCGTACAATAGAGTACCATGCAACCATTAAAAGTCACATGTGGAAAAGCATTTATCAAGCGTGGAAAAGTGTTCGAGGTATTTCCCCCAGCTCTCCAGTTCTCAATTTTATACTAACAGTATAAAATTTGCCAAATATTTCATTCTGGTCACTGTTTCCTGAGCATGTAAACCACACCATTTCCTGTACTAAGTCAAGGTTTAAGGTTCTAGTTTTAAGAACTGGTTCATAAGTAATGAACCAGACTATTTCCTGTTAGACGAACAATAAGGAAATAGACCATAATAGTCCATTTCTTTGAGAAGCAGTGAAATGGATGTTTATCCATCTGATGGTCTCAAAGATGCAAACTTCACACTGGCATTTAGAAGACATCTTTCGGGAGGTGACTATTAGTTAATACCTTTGTTTTAGAGCAAGATATAAGCCCTGGCCCATCATTGTACAGCTGGGGTATCCTGAACATGTAACTCAACTCAACCTCTCTGAGGCTCAGTTTCTACATTGGTAAAATGGGACTATAATAATACTTGCCTCATAGGGTTAGTGGAAAGAGTAAACAAATAGTATGTGAAGAATTTAGTATAGTGCTTGTTACTCAGGAAGTTCTCCATAAATGTCAGGTATTATTCAAGCCTCTCTAACTCATTTTTCTCCTCCAGCCTATACTTAAGAAGGGGAAGGCGATGGGGGAGTTGGGAATCTCACCCTCATGAGTAGGAACAGAGCTTTGTCACTGTCTGCAAGGAAGTCAAGAGTTAAAGGTCAGCTTTGTGTGATCCTCTGACTTATTTCTCTCCCAGAAAAAGCAATGAGAGGGGTTGTCACTTCTCTATGAAATGTAATGAAGAAGGGACATCTGGGGGCACTGTTACCTGCTCTGTGCCCAATCTTAGAGGACTTTTAACTAAATAATACCAAGGATGGGGGCACCTGAGTGGCTCAGTCAGTTAAGCATCTGACTCTTGGTTTCGGGTCAGGTCATGATCTCAGGGTTGTGGGATCAAGTGCCACACTGGGCTCCATGCTCAGCATAGAGTCTGCTTGTCCCTCTTCCTCTGCCCTTCCCCCTGCTCTCTCTCTCTTTCTCTTTATCTCTATCTCAAATAAATAAATAAATAAATAAAATCTTTTAAAAAGAGAAAGAAAATCTTTTAAAAAGAGAAAGAAAAGAATACTAAGGATGAAGTAAGAGGGAAAGAAGAGAGAACAACCAGTAGAAACCACAGGGCCTTGGCAGTGGCAGAAAGATGGGCAATCTGAAGAGACAGAGATGGGCCTGAGCAGTTGACCTGGCAATCAATGGCAGGAGGCCAAAGTAGACTACCTGGTACAACTCTTTCCCACTGGGAAGCCAAAATGACTCTTGGACTTGGTAAAATTCCTTGGGAATCAGGTACTTCGGCCAAAAGGGCAAATTTAATTCAAAGAAGTAACAGTATATGGAGAGTCTTTTTTTGGAGGAAAGTTGTCTGCAGGCGCTGATGCAGAAATGCAGATGGGAGAGAAAATCCAGTGTGTCTGCTCTGAGAGAAAAAGACAGCTGCACCCATAACTCCTCCAAGTCAGAATGAGATCCCTGCTCTAATGGAGTACAGAGTGCTCTGGGGCACAAGGGAGGCAGCTCAGGAGTACTCACCAAGAAATGTGAGCCTGTGTAAGAGGCTTCTGCAATCAGAGCATGATACTGTGGAAGGGAGTGGGAAAGGAGGGGCAAAAATCAACACAAGATTTACAGCAAGAGCATCTCCTTTCCAGCACTGCTGACATGTCCTGGGCTTTTTGCCAGCTCTGACCATCACCTATTCAGAAACCAGAGAGAAAAGCAATTTCCCTCCCTTGGATTCTTGTTGACTTCTTCTTTCTCTGTCCCATTAGGTTTTGCCTTCCTTTGCACTTTCCAAGATATTACTATCCTGGGCTCAACTGAAAATGAGGATCATCTTATTTTAGCTTGTTTACAACAAATTTGGGAGAGTCTGAATGATGACAACCCACCCATGACCTGACGGTATGTGGTGTGTATCTCTCTGCCCTGCCCTGTTCTGTGATCTGACTGGGCACCCACTGTGAGTGGCTAGAGGATTAGACTTCCTTCGAGCTGCTCTCCGGTCCATCCTTCTCCTCAAAAGCCCTACATTTCTACTCATGAGATCAAACTCTTTTTAATTTTTTTTTTATTTATTTGAGAGGAGGGAGAGAGCACACTCATGGGGGAGGGAGGTGGTGAGAGGCAGAGGGAGAGGGAGAAGCACACTCCCCGTTGAGCAGGGAGCCAAACATGGGGCTCCATCCCAGGACCCTGAGATCATGATCTGAGCGGAAGTCAGACGCTTAACTGATTAAACCACCCATGTGTGTGCCAAGGTCAGATCTTTTGAAGTCACAAAGATAAAACACTGTCTTATCATGGCCAATTTATATACTTATTCTGAGAATGGAGTCTGGGGAAGGTTCTGCAGGTGCTAGGTGAGCTCTATGCCCACTCACATATTGGACACCAGAGAAGAATATCCTGGAGAAATGGGACATGAGCCAGGTCAGCCTCAGGAGATGGGGAAGAGGGTAAATGGGTGCCAGGCTCTACGTGGCAGGATTCATTCATTCAGTCAACATTCAACATATATCAACAGAGCATCCACTACATGCCAAAGGATACAACAAGGAAAAGACACAGTCCTTCCCGCCAGGACACCACAGTCCACTGAGAGGGAAAGGCAATCAAAAGGCCATTACAATACAGCATGCTCATTGCCACCATGGGAGAAAGCCCATGTGGAATAAAATAACACAAGGACAGGAATTGACTCCAAGTTGTGGGGTTGAGAGAGGACTTCTGGAAGGAAGGCAGAGCCAGAATTAAGAGATCCATGGCCATACACAGTGTTTCCCTGGGCTGGATGGCAGAGGATGGAGGGAAAGGGCTGGAAATCAATACCTAAGGTAGCCAGGACTTTATTGACATGCCACCAAGAACATCCATCTCTCATTCTTAGCTTTTCTATTCCCTTCAACTTGCTTGATCTGCCTTCTTCCATCAGATTTGTACACCAAAGAAACAAGCACTATAGACCTCAACGAGAACAGACCAAAGGGCTTTTTGGAAAAGCAACCTCGGTAAAATGTGCTGATTAGTCCCCACGACTCTGAAGAAGCTCCCTGGAAGAGGAGAGTGTTCCCCCAGGCACACCCAGGAGGGAAACTAGGTACAACCGCACATAGACTGTCTTCCCCCGACTTCCTTCTTCTCTCCCAGCTTTTGTTTTGACCCTTGGGAGAAAAGAGGAAGAGAATTGAGTAGAGGGAGGTAGAGAAAGTATACGAGGGTGAAAATAAAGATAAAGAAATGGTGAGACATGAGCAGTGCTGAGCTATATCCTGCTCACATGCTCATTGAAAATGATCCTCGGGACCTTTCTTAACAGGAATATTTCTCCCTGCTCTCCCAGACCAGAGATAAGGAAGGTAGGTAAAAGCAAGACACCTGACTCCAAAGCACTGTGAAGGAGGAGGTGGTTGGTCAAGAAGGTGGCCATGGTCAGCTGTCTCTCTCAAAACCACACATCCTCTCCCCTCCCGCCCCCATCCCTCCTCCTCCCTCCTGCCCTGGTCCAGCTATCTCAGGGGCCTGGAGTTCCCTGCAGTTGCCTTCTCTAACTCTCTTCTCTAAGGACACCTGCAAAGCTGGAGCTGCTCCCCTCCGACTCCTGCAGAAAGCTAATGGACTTCCTCCTGAGCCTGGGTGGGGCCCAGATGCAGAATCTTGGCCACAGTCCATTTCTCAAAGGCAGCAGGCTCCAGGCTGTCCATTAGCAACAGCAGCTAAGATTTCAGAAAGGAGGCTGGTCAGTGTTGTGTGAGACAGAGAAATAAGACACACATGGTCTCCTTTCTCTTAGCAACAAAAGAGCAACAATAATAATCCTCATCTATGAATTCTTTCCTGACAGCCTTCAGCCTCTCTCTGCCTCTGATTTTCCTTCACACAATTGGTCAACATTTCACAAACACCCTTGTAATATTATCACCCTTTTAAAATAACGATAATATCTACTAGAGGCCAAACCTTTACACCTAGTGTTTCTATATTTCAAAACCACATGACAAGATTACTATCTCCACTTTACAGATTATAAAACTGAGGCTCAAGTTCATCCAGTTGCAAAGCCCACACTCTTTCTTCTGCTCCAGAATGGTTTATCTCCCCAAGTGAAAGCACATTGAGGGCTTCTTTGAATCCTCTTTAGCCTTTAGTAGTGCCCTGGATATAGGAGGTCCTCAAAGCTTTCTGTAGCTCATGAAGAAGTTTGGTTGTAGAGGAAGATGTGATGAAGGAGTAAGTCACAGCACACATCTGCTTTATTATCTGCAAAGCCAGTTTCTCTTCCCAAATGCACCTAGTCATTAGTAGGAGGCTAAATTTAAAGCCACAATAAAACAGCCAGTTGCTAAACAAAAGCAACTTAGGTAAATCTCAGTAAATTTGCATTCTGCACTGACAAGGCATCGAACGCCCCCAAACAGATAGGAGAGGAAAAAGAACGGATGGAGCAGGCACTAAGCCAGAACCATGTTTCCCAAACCTTTTCAGGCAATGACATCCCTGTGACCTTGCAGGGATAAGGAAGTCCCCGGTAAATGCCACATGTCCTAAAGACTGTCCGTATGCAGCCAAACAAGCTTCATGCTGATGAGCAAGAGACAGAATTTGAGAAAGAGCTATTTCTTATGTATTCCAGTCCCTTCAATAATTTGAAGAGAAAAAATGTGAAAAGTAAATGAAGATGAAGGTCTAGCCAATCAAAAGAACACAGAAAAGTGGACATAAGGCCCTAGATCCTAACACTGTTTGGCTTCCTCTCACAATGTTACTTCTACGAAGACATCCATAAAGAGCCCATGACCAGGTGCAAAAACTGGCCTTAACCTTGACACTGGCCTTAGCTCCCTGGGTCCTACCGACACAGTGGACCACCTCCCCCTTGTCTTGAGCTACCATTCTCTGACCTGAACATTCCCCTAGCTTCCATGTCAGAACTGTAGTAGTTTTCCTCAGTAGTTTCCCACACTACCTCCCCCCTACTTGAGGAGCCTCCAAAGGGCACAAGAGAGAGTGCTCCAGAGGCTGAGAGCATATGAACCTCTGAGTCAACAGAGCCATTGCTGGTTTTGCCTAATAGGAGGGAGTCCAGACCAGGCCAGGGGGTGAAGTCCTGCAGCCTCAAGATTCACAGCAAGGATCTACCTCTTTTACTTAGAGAAATCAAGTTTGAAATAGTCAACGAGATTATTTTTCCTAAATATTGCCCAACAGATGAAACAATAACCCTTTTCCAACCAAGGGATAAGCTGTGCCTTTCATTGATTTGCAGTGTCTGACCTAAAAGAATGGTCTTGGGGGAGGGCAGAGCAAGATGGCAGAGGAGTAGGAGACCTGGATTTCGGCTGGTCTCAGGAATTCAGCTGAATAGGGATCAAACCATTCTGAACACCTACGAACTCAACAGGAGATGAAAGATAAGAATAGTAACAACACTCTGAACAGAAAAGCGACCACTTTCTGGAAGGTAGGACATGCGGAGAAGTGAATCCGAGGCAATATTCGGGAGGATAGACGGCGGGGGAGGGGGCCTCCGTCGGCCGCTTCTGGCGAGTGCTAGAGCCGCGGAGCACAAATCGGAACTTTTAGAAGTTGGCTCCGCTGAGGGACGTCGCTCCAGTGGCTAAGCGGGGGGTGGAACCCTCGCGGGACAGTGTGGTCTCAGGATCCTCAGGGTCACAGAAAGACCGGGGGTGCCTGAGTGCAGCAGAGCTCTCAGGTATCGGAGCGGGGAAGCCAGCTGCAGAGATGGAGCCGAGGCGCGGCTCTCAGCTCGGGGTGACCATAAACTGTGATCCGCGGCCCAGTCGGGCTACTGCTCCTCCAGCAGGGACCCAACAAGCGGCAGAGCCGGGGAGACTCCCCTTCCTCTCCTGGGAGGAGTGGCGCAGAAGTGCACCGCAGGGATCTGCTGGGTTTGGAGACTCCACACAGGGTCAGGTGCCAGACATAGAAACGCTTGATCATGGGCCGGGTGAGCATGGAGTGCAGCCAGAGACTGGGGAGACGGGACTGACTGCTTTTCTCTGGAGGCACACTGAGGAACGGGGCCCCGAGTTTTCAGGTCCTCCGGGCAGAGAGTGGGAGGCCACCATTTCACCCTGGTCCTCCAAAGCTGTACCGAGAGCTTGCAGGGAACAAAAGCTCCTGAGAGCAAACCGGAGCAGCTTGCTTAGCCCGGGCTCACAAGGGCGGGGCAATTCCGCCTCCGGCAAAGACATTTGGGAACCATGGCAACAGGCCCCTCCCCCAGAAGATCAGCACGAACAGCCAGCAAGCCAAGACCAAGTTTACCAATCAAGGAGAACGGAAGAACTCCAGAGCTAGGGGAATACTGCACATAGAATTCATGGCTTTTTTACCATAATTCATTAGTTTTTCAAAGTTAATTTTTTAACTGTTTTTTTTGAATTTTTCTTTTTCCCTTTTTCAAACAACATCTTATCAATCCCTTTTTAAAAAAAAAAAACATTTTTTATTTTTCATTTTTAGAGTCATATTTTTATCCCTTCATAGTAGTTACCCTTATTTTTGGCATATATATATATAAGTTGTTCTCTCTTAAAATTTTGAGATACAATTTCTTCTAGCAGATCAAAATATACCCTAAATCACTAGTGTATGGCTTTGTTCTATTCTCCTGCCTGATCACATTCTCTCCCTTTTTTTTACTTTTTTTCTTTTTTCTTTTCTTTTTAAATCTTCTTTCTTTTTAAAAAACAATTTCTTATCTTATCAATTCCTTTTATAAAATTTTTTATAATTTTCATCTTTACAGTCATCTGCCATCCCTTCATTGTATCAACCCTTATTTTGTACATATATGTCTTTCTTCCTTTAAAATTTTAGCAGGCACTTTCTTCTAACAGACCAAAATATGCCCAAAAGCTAGTGTGTGGCACTGATCTATGCACTAGCCTGATCATATTTGATCATATTCTGTTTTTTTTGTTTTGTTCTGTTTTTGTTTGTTTTTATCTTTTTCTTTTTCCTTTTTATTTCTCTCTTCTTTCTTTCCCGTTCTTGTCCCCTGGTTTCAGGTCTTTTCTGACTTGTATAGAGTTTGCTGGAGACGTTGTTAACCTCTTAGCATTCTGTTCTCTCATTCATCTGTTCTCCTCTGGACAAAATGACAAGAGGAAAAAAATCACCTCAGCAAAAAGAACAAGAGGTAGTACCGTCTGCCAGGGACCTACTCAGTACTGACATTAGTACGATGTCGGACCTAGAGTTCAGAATCATGACTTTAAAGATACTAGCTGGGCTTGAAAAAAGCGTGGAAGTTATTAGAGAAACGCTTTCTGGAGAAATAAAAGAACTAAAATCTAACCAACTCGAAATCAAAAAGGCTATTAATGAGGTGCAATCAAAAATGGGGGCACTAACTGCTAGGATAAATGAGGCAGAAGAGAGAATCAGCGATATAGAACACCAAATGATGGAAAATAAAGAGACTGAGAAAAAGAGAGAGAAACAACTACAGGATCACGAGGGCAGAATTCGAGAGAGAAGCGATACGATAAGACGAAACAACATTAGACTAAGTGGGATCCCAGAAGAAGAAGAAAGAGAGAGAGGGGCAGAAGGTATATTGGAGCAAATTATAGCAGAGAACTTCCCTAATGTGGGGAAGGAAACAGGCATCAAAATCCAGGAGGCACGGAGAACCCCTCTCAAAATCATTAAAAATAGGTCAACACCCCAACATCTAATAGTAAAACTTACGAGTCTGAGAGACAAAGAGAAAACCCTGAAAGCAGCTCAGGAGAAGAGATATGTAACCTACAATGGTAGAAACATTAGATTGGCAACAGACCTATCCACAGAGACCTGGCAGGCCAGAAAGGACTGGCAAGATATCTTCAGAGCACTAAACGAGAAAAATATGCAGCCAAGGATACTATATCCAGCTAGGCTGTCATTGAAAATAGAAGGACAGATAAAAAGCTTCCAGGACAAACAAAAACTAAAGGAATTTGCAAACATGAAACCAGCCCTCCAAGAAATATTGAAAGAGGTCCTCTGGGCAAAAAGAGAGCCTAAAAGCAGCATAGATCAGAAAGGAACATAGACAATATACAGTAACACTCACCTTACAGGCAATACAATGGCACTAAATTCATACCTTTCAATAGTTATCCTGAATGTAAATGGGCTAAATGCCCCAATCAAAAGACACAGGCTATCAGATTGGATTAAAAAAAAGACCCATCGATATGCTGTCTGCAAGAGACTCATTTTAGACCCAAAGACACCCCCAGATTGAAAGTGAGGGGGTGGAAAACAATTTACCAAGCTAATGGACACCAAAAGAAAGCTGGGGTGGCAATCCTAATATCAGACACATTAGATTTTAAAACAAAGACAGTAATAAGAGATGAAGAAGGACACTATATCCTACTTAAAGGGTCTATCAACAAGAAGATCTAACAATTGTAAATATCTATGCCCCTAACATGGGAGCAGCCAATTATATAAGGCAATTAATAACAAAAGCAAAGAAACACATTGACAACAATACAATAATAGTGGGGGACTTTAACACCCCCCTAACTGAAATGGACAGATCATCTAAGCAAAAGATCAACAAGGAAATAAAGACTTTAAATGAAACACTGGACCAAATGGACTTTATAGACATATTCAGAACATTCCATCCCAAAGGAACAGAATACACATTCTTCTCTAGTGCCCATGGAACATTCTCCAGAATTGATCACATCCTAGGTCACAAATCAGGTCTCAACCGGTACCAAAAGATTGGGATCATTCCCTGCATATTTTCAGACCACAATGCTTTGAAACTAGAACTCAATCACAAGAGGAAAGTCGGAAAGAACTGAAATACATGGAGGCTAAAGAGCATCCTACTAAAGAATGAATGGGTCAACCAGGAAATTAAAGAAGAATTAAAAAAATTCATGGAAGCCAATGAAAATGAAAACACAACTGTTCAAAATCTTTGGGATACAGCAAAGGCAGTCCTGAGAGGAAAGTATATAGCAATACAAGCCTTTCTCAAGAAACAAGAAAGTTCTCAAATACACAACCTAACCCTACACCTAAAGGAGCTGGAGAAAGAACAGCAAAAAAAGCCTAAACCCAGCAGGAGAAGAGAAATAATAAAGATCAGAGCAGAAATCAATGAAATAGAAACCAAAAGAACAGTAGAACAGATCAACGAAACTAGGATCTGGTTCTTTGAAAGAATTAACAAGATTGATAAACCCCTGGCCAGACTTATCAAAAAAGAAAAGAGAAATGACCCAGATCAACAAAATCATGAATGAAAGAGGAGAGATCACAACCAACACCAAAGAAATACAAACAATTATAAGAACATATCATGAGCAACTCTGCCAGCAAATTAGATAACCTGAAAGAAATGGGTGCATTCCTAGAGATGTATCAACTACCAAAATTGAACCAGGAAGAAATAGAAAACCTGAACAGACCTAGAACCACTAAGGAAATTGAAGCAGTCATCAAAAAATCTCCCAACAAACAAAAGCCCGGGGCCAGATGGCTTCCCAGGGGAATTCTATCAGACATTTGAAGAAGAATTAATACCTATTCTCCTGAAACTGTTCCAAAAAATAGAAATGGAAGGAAAACTTCCAAACTTGTTTTATGAGGCCACCATTACCTTGATCCCAAAACCAGACAAAGACCCCATCAAAAAGGAGAATTACAGACAATATCCTTGATGAACATGGATGCAAAAATTCTCACCAAAATACTAGCCAATAGAATCCAACAGTACATTCAAAGGATTATTCACCATGACCAAGTGGGATTTATCCCTGGGCTGCAAGGTTGGTTCAACATCCACAAATCAATCAACGTGATACAATACATTAACAAAAGAAAGAACAAGAATCATGTGATCCTCTCAATAGATGCAGAAAAAGCATTTGACAAAGTACAGCATCCTCTCTTGATCAAAACTCTTCAGAGTATAGGGATAGGGGGTACATACCTCAATATCATAAAAGCCATCTATGAAAAACCTACAGCGAATATCATTCTCAATGGGGAAAAGCTGATAGCTTTTCCCCTAAGGTCAGGAACGCGGCAGGGATGTCCACTCTCACCACTGCTATTCAACATAGAATTAGAAGTCCTAGCCACAGCAATCAGACAACAAAAAGAAATCAAAGGCATCCAAATTGGCAAAGAGGAAGTCAAACTCTCACTCTTTGCAGATGATATGATACTGTATGTGGAAAACCCAAAAGACTCCACCCCAAAACTGCTAGAACTCGTACAGGAATTCAGTCAAGTAGCAGGATATAAAATCAATGCACAGAAATCAGTGGCATTCCTATACACCAACAACAAGACAGAAGAGAGACAAATCAAGGAGTCGATCCCATTTACAATTGCACCCAAAACCATAAGATACCTAGGAATAAATTTAACCAAAGAGGCAAAGGATCTGTACTCAGAAAACTATAAAATACTCATGAAAGAAATTGAAGAAGACACAAAGAAATGGAAAAATGTTCCATGCTCATGGATTGGAAGAACAAACATTGTGAAGATGTCAGTGCTACCTAGAGCAATCTACACATTCAATACAATCTCCATCAAAATACCATCCACCTTTTTCAAAGAAATGGAACAAATAATCCTAAAATTTGTATGGAACCAGAAGAGACCCCGAATAGCCAGAGGAATCTTGAAAAAGAAAAGCAAAGCTGGCGGCATCACAATTCCGGACTTCTAGCTCTATTACAAAGCTGTCATCATCAAGACAGTATGGTACTGGCACAAAAACAGACACATAGATCAATGGAACAGAATCGAGAGCCCAGAAATGGACCCTCAACTCTATGGTCAACTCATCTTTGACAAAGCAGGCAAGAATGTCCAATGGAAAAAAGACCGTCTCTTTAACAAATGGTGTTGGGAAAATTGGACAGCCACATGCAGAAGAATGAAACTGGACCATTTCCTTACACCACACACAAAAATAGACTCCAAATGGTTGAAAGACCTAAACGTGAGACAGGAGTCCAGCAAAATCCTAAAGGAGAACCCAGCTAGCAACCTCTTCGACCTCAGCCACAGCAAATTCTTCCTAGAAACATCGCCAAAGGAAGGGAAGCCAGGGCAAAAATGAACTATTGGGATTTCATCAAGATAAAAAGCTTTTGCAAAGCAAAAGAAACAGTCTACAAAACCAAAAGACAACCGACAGAATGGGAGAAAATATTTGCAAATGACAAATCAGATAAAGGGCTAGTACCCAAAATCTATAAAGAACTTATCAAACTCAACACCCAAAGAACAAATAATCCAATCAAGAAATGGGAAGAAGACATGAACAGACATTTTTCCAAAGAAGACATCCAAATGGCCAACAGACACATGAAAAAGTGCTCAACATCGCTCGGCATCAGGGAAATCCAAATCAAAACCTCAATGAGATACCACCTCACACCCGTCAGAATGGCTAAAATTAACAAGTCAGGAAATGACAGATGTTGGCAGGGATGTGAAGAAAGGGGAACCCTCCTACACTGTTGGTGGGAATGCAAGCTGGTGCAGCCACTCTGGAAAACAGTATGGAGGTTCCTCAAACAGTTGAAAATAGAGCTACCATACAATCCAGCAATTGCACTACTGGGTATTTACCCCAAAGATACAAATGTAGGGATCCGAAGGGGTACGTGCACCCCCATGTTTATAGCAGCAATGTCCACAATAGCCAAACTGTGGAAAGAGCCAAGATGTCCATCGACAGATGAATGGATAAAGAAGAAGTGGTATATATACACAATGGAATATTATGCAGCCATCAAAAGGAATGAGATCTTGCCATTTGCAACGACGTGGATGGAACTGGAGGGTGTTATGCTGAGTGAAATAAGTCAATCAGAGAAAGACATGTATCATATGACCTCACTGATATGAAGAATTCTTAATCTCAGGAAACAAACTGAGGGTTGCTGGAGTGGTGGGGGGTGGGAGGGATGGGGTGGCTGGGTGATAGACACTGGGGAGGCTATGTGCTATGGTGAGCACTGTGAATTGTACAAGACTGATGAATCACGGATCTGTACTTCTGAAACAAATAATGCAACATATGTTAAGAAAAAAAAGAAGAAGAAGATAGCAGGAGGGGAAGAATGAAGGGGAGTAAGTCGGAGGAGGAGACGAACCATGAGAGACGATGGACTCTGAAAAACATACTGAGGGTTCTAGAGGGGAGGGGGTGGGGGGATGGGTTAGCCTGGTGATGGGTATTAAAGAGGGCACATTCTGCGTGGAGCACTGAGTGTTATGCACAAACAATGAATCATGGAACACTACATCAAAAACTAATGATGTAATGTATGGTGATTAACATAACAATAAAAAATTATTTTAAAAAAATGGTCTTGGAATAAGTTGGTAAAAGAAAAACCAGGCTTTGCACCTGCCTGTCTGTCTGTTAAGAATCTGTCTGTTAAGAATGCTCATGATATATGCGGCCTAATTCCTCAGGCACATATCTCCTCCCAGAAGATATCTCAATAAGTGGAGACAAGCTGTGCCTTCCAATAGTTGGAGTGAAAGAAGGAGAAAAGTTTAACAAGAGAAAGGATGGGATCAGGAAAGGGATGGGATAAAGGAGCTCACAGCTCCTGCATGGCCAGCTCCCAAGTGCTGGTGACCATACAACGATGCCCCACCATGCAAGGAACTCCTGCACGGAACCCCTCTGGCCCTTGCACATCAAACCAAGACGTCTCCCTCATGGACCATGTTGCTATGCTTTCCCCAGACTTCCTCAGAAACTCTTCTGCCATTTCCCATATTTAAATTCCAACTTAATGCAATTTTATTTACCCCTTTCATGACATTTTAAAATCTCTGCCTTGACACCTTGTCTTGACATAAGCTTCAAGGTAATATGCAGTAATATTTCTGGGACGAGAAGCCCTGAGCTGTGATTAAGTTTGGGTGGTTGAATAATTACCTAAATGAAAGTATCTTTTTTGTTCTGAATCCTCTACAATTCAGAGAGGCTTCTAATAGGCTAAGGGAATTTGCTCCTGGTGATCATTTACATCATTGTCTCCAAATTTGTTTAATCATTCACTCTTATGAGTGGAAAATTTTGAGCATGTGTCTCCAAAATACATCTATATTCACTTATAAATTTTAGGCATAAGTCATCGTCAGCCCATATAGCATGTATTATTAGAGCTCAACTTCTTTCTTATTTTAGATACAAATAAACAGAAATAAAAATTCTAATACATTTTCCTGCAGTACAATAGGTTATCATGCAGAAGGGATGTTTATACCCCACTTTGGAGGCTAACTACAAAAAGATAAGACACCACTATGTGAGGCTATGATCATCTTTACAGTAACAGTAACATTTCTCTGTCACCTCAGTGGGATCCTGTTCTGAGAGATATATGTACAAGGTCTTCTGAGCTAATAAAAAATGAATTCTCCAGCCTAATCTAATGGGAAGTGCTGTAACATAAATAACCTCAAATTGTTATCCTAGCCATTAATTTCAACACCCTCTCCTGCCTTTGATTACATGCTTTTCAGAAAAATAAAGGTGCAGCAAAATTGACTGATTTGCTTTCCACCTCCATCCCCTGGTTTACCTCCTTAGGGAAATGCTAATGAGCAGTGAAGTGGCCAGGACACTTGAGAGAGAAAGGAGGATGGCCATAGACCAGGTAGCAGTGTTGAGATCATCACATGATGATGTCACAGTCATTGTTACCCTCAGACCGTGGAAGGAGTCCGCTCTGTCACCAGGACTCATCCGTGTCACTGCAGATATGTCTGTCCATAAAAAGGGACAGGAGTTGAAAAAGCCTGTTTCAGTGAGAAAAGGCAAAAAGTGAGGTGTCAGTATCAGCCAAGGTCACCATTCACTGTAGACCTACCATGCCTCTTGGGGGGCACAGGGGGAGAGGGGTTGAGCTGGGTCTGTGGGGCTGCAAAGATGGACAGGTCCCAGCCCTGCCCTCAAGGTGCTCACAGTCTATAAAACCACTAAACTTAAGAAGGAAGGGAGATCGTAAATGTCTTGTGGGCAGGCTCTCTGCTCCCATAGCTAGTTATCTCCCTGTGACCTTGGAGGTAGGCACCACCATACTTGTCCTGCCAAGGGGTAGGGGGGCAACTGCCATATGGACCCTATATAAGCTATACAGACTGTGACCGGGAGGAACTCCTCATACCAATTATTAGAGTATTAAAGAGGTGATACAAACATCCATACTATAAAGTCTTCCTTATCTGAGTAGGGAGAAGAGCAACATCCCAAGGCACTTACAAAGTTAGACTGTACAATTGCCCATGGAGACCTAGAACGGGGCCAGCCTCCCTTGCCGAAAGCCTGTAAGCTAATGCCAAATACTACAGAACACTAGGGATTGTGTGAAACTTGTCATTTAAGCCATTTTTCTAATAAAAGCTCCACAGTCTTTGGGATCAAAAACAAACAATCAAACAAACACAGAGATTTGGCCAGGCATCAAGAAATACTCAGTCTCTTTGCCTATGAAAGCACTTGAACATCCTGTTTTCCCTTTCTCGTGCCTGTGCCTGCTCAGACCAGGCCTTGTCCTTCCCAATGAACAATGATTAACCTCGCAACAAATATTTATCAAACACTGCCTTGTCACTGTCCTAAGAATATAGAAGTGAACTAAACAGACAAACACCGCCCCCTGCATGGAGCTCACATTAGCATATATACATTATATAAGTGGCAGATGCTGCAAGTTCTATGAAGAACAATACAGCAGGGAGGGGGATAGGGAGGGAGCTGGCCAGAGGAAGGATTGCCACATCCTGCAGAGACCCTTGTGGGGATGAGAGTCTAAGGCTGAGAGATGACCCAGGAGTGCAGAAATTGTGGTAATTCATGTCAAATGGGCTCAAGGACCAAATGCACTCAGGTGCGGTAGTTGTGGCGATGCTGTGTGTGTTGGGAAAGGAGGAGTGGAATAACCTCAAATTGCTATCCTAGCCATTAATTTCAACACTTCTCCTGCCTTTGATTACATGCTTTTCAGAACAATAAAGGTGCAGCAAAATTGACTGGTTTGCTTTCCACCTCCATCACCTGGTTTACCCCCTTAGGGAAATGCTAATGAGCAGTGAAGTGGCCAGGACACCTGAGAGTCCACAGGGCAGTCCAGACCACAGGGCAGTCTCAGCTCCCTCCTTATTCCTGGAAGAAAAAAAAAAAAAAAATATATATATATATATATATATGCCAAGGGAGAACCATTGTCATTGAAACAACAAAGGAATATGGAAAATACTCACAATTATCACTATCGATTACCTTAGAGTCATTATTTTTCATGATTTCAGCAATTTCAGCAAGTGACAAGTTACCACACAGAAGCACAGACTTTCCCAGCCTGAGCAATTCATGATGCTCTCTTCCCTCCCCAGCCCAGGTCCGCTCTGGACAGCAACCAAGCTGTCCTGGGCTCAACATGCCATCTGGTGGTCAGTGCTGGGAATTCTCTAACCACCCCATCCCCCATCCCCAAGACCTTCACTAGTTAACCCTCCCAACCGCTTTATAATCTATTTACTCAGGGGTATGACAGGAATGCTCTCTCCCTCTCTTATCCATCTCTTATCACTAAGAGTGTACAAATTTCTACCACAAAACATCAAAGGTATTCAACTCTGGATCACCTTCTCTTGTGTCCAATATTTTCTTAATTCTCTTAGAAAAACTTAGAATTCCATACACAGAAAAATCCCAATTAGAATAAGATCCAACGTCTTTTCCATGGCCATTCTACCTCCCTGACCCCTGTCCCCCTTGCTAACCCCAGTCCTTGAAGATGCCCAAGCACATCCCTGCTTAAGGACCTTTCCCCTGCATTTGCCTCTGTCTGGAATATCCTTCCCCCCACATCTACACTGACTGCCCCTTACTTCTTTGAGGAATTCTGTCAGTTATCAGCTCCCTTAAAGACATATTCTTGACCACTGTATCCAAATTCTAATCTCTCACTCCAATTTTTTCTTCAAAGCTCTTATCACTACTTGACAATTATATATATATATATATATATACACACATATATACACACACACGTATGTATATATATATATAAATTAGTCATTAGTTTATTGCCTGAATACTCCTATAAGAAAGGAAATTTCTCAAAGGCAGAAACTTTATTCTGTGCACAGGTAAGGACCTGGCACATAATAGGAATTCTCCCCAACTTCCACCCCCCCAAATGATGTAAAATCTATTATCATCGCCAATATGCATAAGATTAACGCTTGCAGCAATAACAAAAGAAGATAAATTTATAGACTTTCAATGTAAATCAGATTTACAAAGAGCCAGTAAAGCCCTGAAAATTGCTGAGAAATCCTCTTCAGAATCTTCATATACCTCTTATCCCTTTTTAATTAAAAGTGTTTTCCCTCAGACACTAGCATTAAAAATAGACATGGTTTAATCTTATTTCTTCTGTCTTGTTTAATCTGTGGTCTGGTACCATCATGGTCTTAGCTATTAACTTCAAATAGATGTATTCCGGTTGCATTTTGAGATATACATGTCTGGGAGCCTAATCACCAGTAAGTACACTATTTCTATGTGAAAATAGTCCCTTCTGGGTTCCAAATCACCAACTTGCAAATGACATTTTAATTATAACCCATCTGCAAACTGGGAACAGTCTTAAGGATGCCTTTAACATTTTTAGGATCCCAAGTTAATTTTGCCATGAACTTTTCCACTCTACAGCAAGGAAAAAATTAAATGCCTGTAGCAAAATCAGCAAGGAGGGATATACGTGGCCCAAATACAGTTAGTTCCATTAGGAATGGGATTCAGAAAATCCCATGTTAAGCATGACAACTCTAGACAGCTGTGCCCATGGGAGCAAGTCATTCTTACCTTCAGGGACGGAACAGAAGGACTCCTAGATGCCTTGGACTCACACGATAAGGAACTAACTCTGAGATTCAGTATCTCTTGTGCAGCTAGTGCTGCACTAACCTCACTCTTAGGCCAGCAACACAGTCAATGAAAAGTGTAGAGCAAGAAAAAAAACCTTCCCAGTTTGCGATCTTTCATCACTTTAGTTTAAAATAACCTCTCTTCCATTGTAAAAGTTTTTCTGCATGTAGATCCCCAGGCTTTCTGAGCTCCTCCCTTCCCAATTCTGCTACCCAAGACCGTGTGTGTACATACGGCAGGGATGGTGGTGGTGGTGGAGACCTCAGAGCTGCATGTGGGTCTTGGTGCGTCTCTTCACATCCTCATGGGCCTCCTGCAGCATGGTGGTTTCTTTCCACCTGGTCAGTGCTCTTCCTGCCCACAGCCCAAGTCAACAAGTGGTCGGATCCAGTCTTCCTTCTCTTGATTTGCTCTGAGCCTAGTGGACCTCCTTGCTGACTTGGCCCACATCAGCTCTCACCCGCATAGCATGGCCTCTGGGGCCTGGCTGTGATGGTCACTTGACCCCTTAGCCAGGGGCTGCCATATAGCCCATGGCACTATCCATTGTTTCCACATCAGTCAGCAGGGCAGGGAGGAATTTCTGGATTCTTCTCAGTTCACCTGGAAGCACAGAAAGACCTCAGGTAGCTAAACTCAAGGTTTCCTGCTGCTTAACCATACCTCAGCATTTACTTCACTCCAATGTCATGCTTCATGTGATGTAGGGAGCATCCTCCTGGGTGCTTTCCTCTGAGTCCCGAAAGGAAAATGCCCCTGCTTCTGCCTTTCCCATCTGTCCACCTGGAGAAACCATGGTACACGGTTTTCCATAACCACCCCCATAACCTTCCTCCTTCCAAGAATTCATCAGAACCCAAAGGGGGAGATTTTCACTTTGTCTCCTCCACAACGTATTGTCCTCAGTGCCACAAACCTTCATGCTCAAGTTAACTGCAGAAAACAGTGTCCTCTCTCCCCTTATGCAAGAATCTCTATGACTTATTCCAACCAACCTGGCTTTTAATATGGTGAAAGAGCTAAAGATGTTTTTAAAACCAATTTCTCATTTGTAAAGCCTGGTTTTCAAAACTGACTGAAAATTTTTAAACAAAAATAAGACAAAACAACAACAACACCTTAAAAAATTTTTTTCAAAGTAATTTCTGCTCTGGGTGTCATAAGCTGGATAGTGAATAGTTTCTTTTGCATTCCTGTTATAAAAACCCTAGTACTGCCTGAGGCAAACTGATGCTCCTGGCATCATGGGAGAGGAAATATGTAAAGGAATGCATGAGGGAAAACACATTAATAAATTTCCGGGAAAAAAAATTCCCATGTCACATGCTTCCAACACTTTTCTTGAGTATCTGGTGTGTGGCTGGCTCCAGGCAGAGGTGGAGTGTGGTCCCTGCGTTGAGAAGCTGCCAGGCTGGTGGCACACTCAGGGTGCTGAGCAGTGTGTGGTAGGGGCACGTGCCTGATATCGAAGCGGTGAGTGGGTGACCAGTTCTGCCCAGGATGTCAGAACACTGGCTGTGAAGGATGAGTAAAGTTGGACACAGAATCAAGAGAAGGAAGAAGTCCAGACAAGAGGAGAACCATATGCAGAGACACTGTCACACTTCAGATCCTCTGCTATGACTGAAACGTGGAGCAAAGATATGTGGAAGGCAAAGACCATCATGGGAATGATATCACGGCATGGGAAAGGGGACTCGATCGGCTTGTGTTAAAAACCATGGCCCTGGCTTCAGTGTGGAGGAGCCAGTAAATAAGGTTGAGGGTAGAGACAGCGAGACTCGCTAATGACAATAGCAGCTAACCGAGTGTTTGCTAGCATGCCGAGTATGTGCTTAATCCTGTCCACAACCCTATGAGGTTGGTACTCTTCATGTCCCCCATTTACAGATAGGAGATTGACACCGAGTCTTCCTAACATCACACAACTAGTACATAGCAGAGCCAGAGTCTGAATGCAGGCAGTCTGACTCCAAAATCTATGCTTTTGTAGTAGTAATCCAGGGAAGGATAATGGTGACCTGGACCTGAGTTAGTAGCACCAGGGAGTGCAGCAGGTAGAACAATGCCCCCACTCCAACGTCCACATCCGAATCCCCAGAACCTGTGAGTTAATTACATGGCAAAGGAAGATTAATGTTGCAGATGGAAACTTTGAATTCACCTGAAACTAGGGAGATCCTGCTGGACTCTCTGGATGGGCCCACAGGGTCCTCAACTGTGGAAGAGGGTAGCAGCCTAAGAGGACGAGAGAAAGGAATGTGACGATGAGAACAGGGTCCGAGCCTGTGACGTTGGTGGCTTGGCACAGGGGAGGAAGAGGCCATGAGCCAAGGAGTGTGGGTGGTCTTTGGAAGGTGGAAAAGGCAAGGAAACAGATTCTCTCCTAGAACCTCCAGAAAAGCAGCTCTGCCAAGACCTTGATTTTAGCCCAGTGAGGCAGATACGTCAGACTTCCAACCTACACAAAGGCAGGATAGCACAGTTGTACTGTTTTAAGTCCCAATTGTGACTGCAGCCGTAGGAGACGAACTCAGGGTTAAAACACAGTATTCGGAGAGCCAGTAGATAACCAACGGCCTGCATAGGTTTCCACGATGGTGTAAAAAAGGACATGAACTCGGAAGGCTCCAGTTAGTTCCCAGAATCTGCAGCCACTTAACTGAGTCTTCATCCTCCAAAGCTTAGCGCCCAGCATTTACTCGGTGTTCACCTTTTGGCTCCTGTACCTGATGTCCTTCCTGAGGCCTTTCTATTTGCAGCAACAACCTCCCCAACCACTTTGCATTTTCTCCTTGCTTCACTCTCCCCTTCCATGTTTACCAGATTCAGAATTTCGGTAGACCACCCCCCAAAAAAGTATCAATGATCCTTGTCTCCTCTTACCTCCTTCCGGCACATTTTTCCTATGTTGCCTCAAGAAATGGACCCAGAACCCTCTTTGATGAGATTTTGTATAATTAAGAGTGTAATAATGAGCTGTGTAGACAGAGACATCTCCTGGGGGAGCTTCCATCCTTGGGCACCTCTGAGCACTAACAATCAAGTGAGACCTGGTGGGACCCCCTAATCTAGCGAGGGAGCAGGGGAGGAAGGAGGGCTTCGGGAGAAGACTCTGGTGTCCATATTGATGTCTGCAGAAAGCCGTCTCCCATCACACATCTCTTAGCTTTTCTGCATTTTGATTTTGCAAGCAGAGAAATGTCTGACTAAACAGCTATGACCTGAGCTCAGTCAGGCTTGACTGAGAAGGTGCTTACACTTTGACAACATCAGACTCACAGTCACCTGAGATGACCCAGCAAAGGCAAGGAGAGTAGAAAACATAAAGGGGGAGGATACTAGCTTTCTGATATCTAGATGTGCACTGCTGAGGAAGTAAAAGCTTTTGTTTAATGGAAACAGACATGAAATTTAAGTCACAAATACATTTTAGAATAAAAGAGTTATCCTGTTTCTTCTACTTGGCTATAAGTTTGTTTTGTATGTATATAGAATGGCTGCATCTAATCACAAAGTAGTTGTTGAGTTGAGTGCTGTGGCAAATACAACGTCAATGAGAGAGTCCCTGACCTCACAGGACTTACCATCTGTTTGAGAAAACAAAGCACACAGCCTCAAATACCATAATAACAATAGTGGTAGTAGTAGCTTCAGTAACTTTTTTTAGCAATTTTCATTTATGGTTTCATCTATGGTTAAATCCCAGAAAGCAGTGCAGCAAATAAGTCTGCAAGATTTCAGAGATGGGAAAGAAAGTAGGTCAGACAGGACCTGGAAGGCCGCATGGAGGAGGGGATATGTGCATTAGACCCTGAAGATGGGAGAGAGAAGTGGAAGGAAATTTTAAACACGTGCAAAACCAGATAAGCAGAACCTTCATGACAAGGCTCAGGGCCTGACAGTGAGTAGACCAGTTTGGCCTGAGTGGAAGTTGGAAGGAGGGATGTGGCCAGATCACAGAGGACTCCCACGCTTCTCAAAAGATGTACTTGTGGCGAGCGTCCGAAACCACCCATGGCCAGGTGCATTTTTTCGAAGTGCCAATTTCCTCTGACGCTTTGGAAAGGCAAGTTATGTCTTTTAGCAGGTTTTAAATATTGCTTTCCTGAAGGCGCGAAATTGAATAGGGAGATGAACCATGAGAGACGATGGACTCTGAAAAACAAACTGAGGGTTCTAGAGGGGAGGGGGGTGGGGGGATGGGTTAGCCTGGTGATGGGTATTAAAGAGGGCACGTTCTGCGTGGAGCACTGGGTGTTATACACAAACAATGAATCATGGAACACTACATCCAAAACTCATGATGTAATGTATGGTGATTAACATAACAATAAAAAAATTTAAAGATAAATATTACTTTCATAACAATGCAAATGCTAATATAATTTTTTTGCAAATTTGCATAAGTTTTTAAGATAAAAACAACTCAAAGAACTTTGTCACTTGCAGCAGGACCTCAAGCCCCTGAATGTTCACCTTCCTAGACTCGTCCTTCCCACTCACCGCCAACCTCAGTCAATTTGCTAAGTTGAAACCAAGTGTAACCCCTCATTATTTCCCCATCTGACTCCTCTCCACGCTGGCTGACACTGCCTTTCTCTCGTCCCGCTCAGGTCACTGCCTTCTGTCCCTGGCTGGTCCTGTGCCTCCGTCATTGCTCCCTCTCTTTCCACACTACTTCAGCCTCTCCTTTCCCCCTTTCTCAGGCTCTAGCTACACCGCTCCCACTCCCCCAGCCCACCCCCAGGGTCCCCTGGAAGCCCACACGTGCTGTACACACACTGCCTAGTCCACCTGACAAACAGCTCTCCTTTGAGAAAACATTTCCTGCCAATGTTCTTTGAGCACCCCATCTCTTTACACCTCGCAATCCTTGCAGAAACCTCACTAAGTTCTCCCAAAGGGAATTCCTTTCCTTCCGTTTCTGGGATAACTCATCATCCTCCATAATTTGGCAGCCCTGTTTCCCAGCTTCCTTGAGAACCGCCACAAATCTGCCAACATCTTATTATCTGAGAAAATATTCAGAGGTAGAAGAGATAGGGCACCATTTTCTTAGATCTTGCATCTTCCAGATGGCGAATCCCAAAGCACAAATTGTTTAAATTGGTTCAGTGAACATTTATTGACTCACTCTGATGTTTCAAGCATTGTTTTAGACACTAAGGATAAAGAAATGAATGAGACCCAATCCTGCACTGGAGAAATTAACAATTTTGTAAGTGTCTCTATTTCAGGCCCGTTCCTAGAGCCAGTTCTTAGCAATCAAAGGATCGGGTTCTCACTCTCGCCCTGGATACACCAGGAAATAGGCCAAGGAGAGCCCCAAAGAGAAAGCTCCCCAGCTAATCTAACCACATGTGAGAATGCAACGTCACCAGCGCTCGAGAGGTGGTGGTTTTGCTCTGAAACAGCGGGTCCCTGGGGACATCACTTCCCCTTTCGGCTGTGAGAGCACCTGCTTTTTACAAGGTCTCTTGCAGTACTGGACAGGAACAGCCAGGTATTTAGAATTTAAAAACAACTTGATTTCCCCGAACAGAGGCCTCTGAATATAAGACTACTAACTTGAGAATTACAATTAAACCTTCTGTATTCTCTTTAGCTCTAGACAGGTTAATGTGGTCGTCAGTCGTTTATGGCCACCCTCGCCTGGGCTGACTTCTGACCCATTGCTCTCCTGTACCTATCCCGCCCCCACCCCTTTAATTATTCTGTCCCTACAGGACAGGGCCAGAGCGATTCCTTTCAGGCACCAGGAGATACGTTTCTTTCCCCCAGAAGTCTTCCTGGACTCGTGTGTCACTCTTCTGGCACTCCACCAAGGGAGATTTGTCTAAGCCAGATATCTTTACCTGACCCTATTCGTCTCTTGTTCGTAATTTTTAAGCTCCTAGAATCCCTATGAGATGTCAGCCAGCTAGAGAAAGCTTATAGAGTTGCTGTCGCGGGCTGCAACAAGTTAGCAGCTATGGGCAGAAGCAGGTAGACTGCATCTATGTCCACATAGCTAAACAGTAGGCAAAGGGAGGAAAGAGACACTGGAATATGAATCCATGGGCCCAAATCTGGAAAGTTGTAGGAAATACTGGGAATCGGATCAAAGCGCTAACGTATCTGTGTCCCTGAGAAAATCAATCAGCCAAGAGGCAAAAGTGTTTCTTGAGTTTCATGAGAGAAGTTGCCCCAACAGCTGCCCAAGAGGATCCACCATCTTGGAAGCCAGAAGGGCTCCAGTCTTTCTGGTCAGCCCCACCACCAGTGTTCAGCAGCACCTCTAAGTGAAAAGAAAAGAGCCTCTGAGTCTTTGCCATTATCATCTGGCAAAATGGCCCGTGGACTTCTCCTTAATGCAAACATCGAGACACTGAGGATGGAACAGGACAGTCATGGGTCCTGTGTACCTCTTAGAATTCTTCTCTTTCTTTTATTTTGCTAGTAGCTCCCAAACTGATTAATTGATCTTGTAAATCCAACTAGACTAAATTCCCAAAAGGCAAAAAAAAAAAAAAAGTTTAATTATCTTTTTGTGTCTTCTCCAGCACCTAGAGTCATTCCAGGCACAAGATGGCCTGAGACCACCTGATGCTACTCCTTGCTTACTTCCCTCTGCACCTGCTTCCCTAACCGATCAGCTCTCATCTGACCCTCAGCCTTCTCAACAAGCTCTTCCACAAGCTCAATACCTGCTTAAGCGTAAGCACGTCAGTACACTTCAGCTGACCCAGGCCCGTAGATCAACAGGGCATTATTCTGAACTCGTGTAAACACTCTTATTATAAACATGAGTTAGTCCTCCACCGTGTGTCATCCTGTATTATCCTCAGGCAGCCGTGCGCACCTCTGTTCTGCCTCCCAAGGACCCGTCTGGCATGGTGGTAAAGAGCTCTCTGAATTTATGTAGCTAAGTGTCAGCCGTATAATAGCCGCCAAGGGGGCATCAACCATTTCACTTCTTGTTCCCCCCTTATTGTCTAAGGGCAATGAGAGATGTCTGATACATAGATACTGACTGATTGAACAGCTTCCCCAGAGTGGCTGCATCCTGCCAGGGCTGGTAAAAGCATTTCTGCTCAAGAATTCTGCTGGAAATGCTTTGTTATGGCCGCTGTTTAGGATCAAGTTTTGAAGCATTATCTCGTGGCCCTCCTCTGCTGTCTCCAGAGTTACATTACATATTCTTCTAAACAAAGAAAGAATCCCCAGAGCTGTTCCAGTTGCTAAACGCAGCACAGCTGTTTCGATGGGTCAGCAGCTCACCGTGCAGCGGGGCTGGCAGCGTTCACTCAGCTGGGCCATGGCCAGACACCCCGCGGCATCCCACCAGAGGCGCCGCTGCTGTCTTGGGGACATACCTCACAGCCTGGAGCATCCACAGCCTGATGCTGCTGAGCGTGCAGAAGAGCTGCTTCATTCCGGGGACTTTGAGCCCTTGGCCACATCTCGTCCTCAAAACCTACAGTTCGGGAATCAGAACACGTTCCTGCCAAACAAAATCCTCAGCAGGGCAGCCTGGTGACCATCTGGATACCGGGGCAAAGCAATGCCAAGCTGTGTCCCTCAGTCTGAAAAGCACCCTTTTCACTCCTGACTGTGTCCCACCAAGCCTTATGCGGGGTAAGGGGGTGTAGGCAGGGGGGACCCTTTGAGCAGGGCACGTCTGTGAGCCCCGCAGGGCCTAAATTTGCTTGTTTGAGCTGAAGGGAAAACAGAGACTCTATTTTATCTTGGCAAGTCAGTGGGCTCCTCAGAACAAAGATAATGTAGGGTTCTAGTTACATCCCCAGCGCCAAGCTTACACACAGTAGGTGCTCAATGATTCTCTGGTGGCTGACAATGATTGATGAGTTGCAAGCCCATTAAGCACTGGTGTAACATTGCATTCCCCACACCACCACCTGTCACCCTCCCTGTCTCCTCTCCCCTCACCTCTACCAAATGCTGCCAATGCCCCAGGAGTAAAGGAAGAGCTCTCTCTTTCCCCACTGGATCTCCGTTTGTTGATGTTGCCCCTGAGAAGCCAGAAGTTGGGGGCTTTGATGGGAGGCACATGGCTGTTCCAGCAACTAAATGAAGGTGATAAGCACATATATGTTGGTTATGATCCTTCTGAAGGAACTACCTCAAGTCCCAGAATGATGCAGGCGGCATGGCTCTTTTCTCTGGGTGTGGTCACCATGCGCTTTAATGATTGAAATGGAAATCAGAGTGAAGGGGTGTCCTCAGTCCCCAAGAATGCATGCCACACACACACACACACACACACACACGCACACACACACACACACACACACTATTTAACTAAAAGAGACATCAGCAATTAGTTACTACTGATGATCAAAGTGAGACAGGACCAGAGATAAGTAACCTGACTAAAGTCACACAGCTGACTAGTGTCCTTACCAGATTCCTGAATTCCAACCCAGTGATCTTTTCACTTAATTATGAGATTATTTTGTAGTTTTGTTGTTTGTTTCCTTGCTGGCTTGCTTCTGTTTAATATGTCTCCGAAGAAGATCCAACTTCAGATTTTTCTTCTCTGAAAAACTGCAACATTTCCCAGGTAAAACCCAGCTCTTCCAGGAAAAGGGGCTCATTCTCCCAGAATCCTGCCTCCCTGACGTTCCCCAGAGGGACACTGTCTCACCCAACAGGGCAGGAGGACCTGGAGCCCTCAGCTGCCTGTGTGATAAGTGATGAGTATGATCCCCACAACCAGGGAGGCTGTGACTCTTCCCTGTCTCGATCTAAAGCCCAGACATGTGCAGTCAGCGTTCGTGATGCTGAGGATTCTCCAATGCAGACGCAGGAACTGGTGTTAAGGTCATGGAGGGGGGCTGTGCACATTCATCTTGGTCAGTGTTCGAGCCCAAGCCCAGCAGGGAGTGTCCAAGTGAGGGGACAGTTATGCCTGAGGAGCCGTCCTGACCAGCCATTTTGCTGTGGTCCCTCGGAGTGGGCTGCAGAGAGCAGGCTGCAGAGAGCCTCCGCTGGTCTGCAACCAAGCCCAGGCACCAATCTGTTCTAGGACGAAGAGCGCCGCCTGCTGCCTCTGAATGCCCTCTGCCTGCAGCAGGGATACTTCCCGAAAACCGCAGTGCTGTTATTTTTAAGCAGTTCAGTGTCTGAAGCAGTCAGATTCCCCACAACAAGAAGAAAACACGGCACCTATAAAATTGATCCCCATACCCCATGTCAGACCGTGAACCAGTGACCTTCCCCAGAAGAACCCTGGCAGAGCCCCGTTAACACACGTCTTTCTTCTTCCCTACTGTGTGCACACTCCCCTCCGACTCAGAATGGAAAAAAGCCTTGGAGACTTCTAGTTCAGCTGTGGATCTGAATGGTAAAAGAGGCATGTCCAAGGTCACACATGGCCCCATTTTATTCCAACACAGACTTATCTCACACCAAGTACGGGTTGGACTGAATTCACACAATTCACATTTGTCTTCGTCTGCAGTAGAAATTTTGCAGAATCTTCTTCCCTGCTGCATTGCTGATCTCACCATGCTAGCCCCAGCTACAGCCCCCTCTCTCTCCTGCCTCTGGCTTTGTAGTGCAACTGTTTGTCTTCAAATGTCATCTCCCCTCGCACAGCCCAAGTCCCATGAAAGGAGGCTCTGTGGCTGAATCTCTGCGTCCAGGAGGGCTTGCCACCAGGCTAACCCCCTGGAGATGAGCTCCCCACATGCCACTTTCTTTTTTTTTTTTTTTTTTAAGATTTTATTTATTTGACAGAGAGAGAGACAGCGAGAGCAGGAACACAAGCAGGAGGAGCAGGAGAGGAAGCAGGCTTCCCGCCGAGCAGGGAGCCCGATGTGGGACTCGATCCCAGGACCCCGGGATCATGACCTGAGCCGAAGGCAGACGCTTAACGACTGAGCCACCCAGGCGCCCTGCCACTTTCTTCTTAATGGCTTCAGAAATTGATCACTCTCCTGGCCTCTTGAAAGCTTCAGCAGTAATCATGTTACAATATATAAATGTATCAAATCCACATAATGTACACCTGAAACTTACATAAAGTGTCCATTACATCGAAAAGAAAATAAATTTTTCAGTGGTCACCACCTTCTCCTTTCCTGGGGGCCCCATCTCCCCCAGACTGACTGAAAAGGACACAAGCTTCCAAGGTCCTCTGGTAGCCTCTCTTCCCTACACACGGTCCCCCAAAAATCACATCAGCCATTATTAATTCAGCAGTTTTATTTCTGATCACTCCAATAAATATGTGAGATAACAAATAGAATGATTTTACAATTGTCAAAGTTTCCCCCAAAGCTTTGGAATGTTCATCTCTTAAAAGAGAAAAGATCCAGTCATGAATTCTACTTCTCTTTGCTCCCATCCCACCCCCAGTAAAGAACGTTGCAAAGAGAGCCATCCCTTCACAGCCTGGAGATGGGGAAAAGGCCAAATGCCACAATTTCCACCAAGGGAGACTCCATGGCCTCCCATAAGCCACTCAGTGTCTCCCTCTTCTCATCTGTAAGATGGGCATAATAAAAGTGCTTACTGATAGGAACATGGAAGGATTAACTGAGATAAGAAGGTACTTAGACCTCACTCAGTCAGCACTCACTACATTCATTTGCTCAACAAACTCCACGTGGTCATCAGGCCCATCTCGCTCCTCACTTGGTCTGCAGTGTGGTGTGTGGCAAAAATGAGGTCTGCAGTCAACAGGTGTTTGATTAATTAGGCAATTTATTTCTCAAAACAAGCTGTTGATAAAGCAAGAGGAGAAGGAAGGACAGAAATCTTGAAGTAAGGTGACAGGGCTCCAGCCTGAAATACAAGCCACAATAGTTTGGAGGGAGTTCCAGGGAGTCCCAGGAGGGAAGCTGCCTTGGAAAGGCTGGGAAGAGAGGGAAAGAAACATCGAGACCTCTGCAATTCATTTCATGAAAGATGATATAAGTCAAGGACGCTCGATGGGGAAGGGACAGGGATGGTCTCTTCAGTAAGTGGTGCTGGGAGAGTTGGCCATCCCCATGCAAAGGATGGGATGAGAACCCTGTCTTAACACCACTTACAAAAATTACCTCGAAATGGATTAAAGACGTTTAAGTGTAAGATCTGAAACTGTATCTACCTTAAAGTTACACAACAGGATATATCTGTTATATTTCAATAAAACTGGAAAAAGTGAAAAAATAAAGTTTAACAAAAATTTTTAAAGCTGGGCATGAGTGCAACCCACGGCCTTGGGTTCTGCTTGCCCGTCCCTCCCCCCCCCCGCCCCCCACAGAGCTTCGCCCACAGGCCTGGGGCTGATTCCCTCCTGAGAGCCAGCCCAGGGGTAATGCCCCTGCTGGCCTTCCCCTCCCCACATGGGCTCCACGTGCTGAAGGAACCCCACTCCCGCGCCGCCCCACCTGCAGTGTCATGTGGGGCTGTGATCCCCGCCGGCTGAAGGATGAGGCTTCTCCCTGGCTCCCAAGTTCAAGTCTGTGCGGTGCATCCTGCTCACAGCGCCTCCCCGCAGGGTTCACCTGACTTTCTTCTGATGTGCAAGCAGAGGCAGCTAGACTCTGCAGGCGCCCCCGGCAGGCACACTTGGCAGGGAGGGGGATTTCGCGGACACATTCCATTACTCACCCTGTGCTGAGGCAGCAGAACCTTCTCCTTGGCCAGGCACTGAGGATGCCCATCGGCCACGTAGCCGGGGATGAGCAGCAGGGGATATAAAGGGTGTCTTTTGAGCAGCAGGCTGGCTAGCAGGTGAACCATCTGGAGACACTTAAGGGGAGGCAGGTCCATTTTGTTCCACACAACATCACTGAAGAACCATTTGGGCTTTCACACCCTAAATAGACGAAGGAAGCCATTTAGAAGAATGCTGACGCCCCCTAGACTGGCATCTTGGACAAGCCCTGGAGCAAAGCTCAGGGAACGGAATAATGCTTTTTAAACAGAACCCTGAGTCTACAAACTGTCTCAGCTGTGCCACAACGGTGACGACTACAACATGGTCTCATATGCAACTCCCAATTAGCTTGTCAACCTCCAGCTCCTCGAGATAAAGCTCTCTAATTGTTATAAAAGTTAGTACTGTGAAAATACGTTTTCTAAATGACCACATATTTTGTTTCTATCTTTTGATTGTTTTAATAACACTATAACCCTTTAAGGCAAGTTTTTTAAGTCCCAAGGGTTCTTTCTGTGCTCGTTTGTGCCTGGCCAGTGTGGATCACGCAGCGCATCTCCAGCGGCTGTGTCCCCAGAGATACCCAGGCTACACAGATGCCTCTCTGGTGAGTGCTGCCCGCTTGGCTTCATCATGAAGACCCACAACTGTGAAGGTCACTGCTACACAACCGTGGTTCTCAAACATTGCTGGCAAACTTAATTATCCAGAGCACTTGTTCACATTAGAGACGCCCATGCACATGCTATACCTGCTGAATCTGAATCTGTGAGGTTAATTTTATGCTCCTAGGTGTTTCTGATGCTTTAACCAGATCCCAGGTGATTCACCCACACAGTAAGCACTGCCCTAGGACAAAGGCTATGACCTCCTGGCAACATGGGTTAAGGTTCTGAATGAAGAATGGAACCCAGAGCTGTGTCCCAAGAGTCGTTGGCTGATCAGGACCCTCCAAACAACCTTGAAAGTCTTCTCTGCTACACACTCCTACATTGTTGCCATAGTGACTGACATCAGAGGTGATGAAGGGGATAACCCCCAGACAGAAGCCCAAGTCCAAATTCCAGTCTTGCTAATGTTCAAGCAGGGCAGCCATGGGGAACTCGCTTAACCCTTCTGATTCACAGTTGCCTCATCCGTAAAGTGGAGAAAGTGCAAAGATCCCCAAAGTTCCTCCCAGATCTTCATGTAACTCTCATCCTTCCCCACCCATTTCACACATATATGCAGAGTCAAAGTTGGAAGGGATCTTAGATTACCTGGTCACAGCTACTTCCTCGGAGCCACCATTTTACACATGGAGAACCTGGATCACCAGGCAAGTTCAGTTACTACCCTGACCCCGGAAGTGCAGAGCCCTGACTAGAACCCAGAGCTCCTGGGGCCGAGTTCAGTGAGTGTTGCACTATAGAGTAACAGGGAGCATCACTGCTAGGTTGAGTGGCCCAGAAAGTGCACTCTGAGACAGATATTTGTCCACGGGAAGTTTACTGGGGGTGCACTCAGTAATAAATACCTTTAAGGGAATGAGAGAAGCAAAATTAGGCAGAGGGAGAAGTTGATTGATACAGAAAGCTCGGAAGCTGGACTTCCCTACAAAGTTGTCCTGAATCAAGACAAAGGTACCAGACCATATTCCACACCAACCAGTCATTGGATATGGGCTTCCCTTGGGGAGGAGCTGTGACCTCAGTTTACCTTCAGATAAGCTTAATTCCTAGAGGGGGACTCAGATGTGAGTCCTTACAGCCAACACTCTCAGCCCTTGGGACCAAGGTACTTGGTCCCAAACAGGAATTCTGGGCAGCATTCCACAGCATCCTGTACAGAGCAGCTTTGTGCCACCTGGATCACTTACGACTATGATAAGTGTGACCCTTCTGGGAGCAACTTCTATACTCTTCTCGTGGTTCTATTCACCAGGGGGAACTACCAAAGGAAGATTAATGGGACAAACCACTATTACCACATCTGATCTTGAGGCTGCAACTGAATCTCACCATCTGTGTCCTCTTCTATCCATTCTGGATTCCTCTCACCTTGAGCCAACGTCTCTGTTGTTCTAGGTAGCTTACTTGGTGGAGTGACCCAGACCCTCATCCCTAAGAAGACCAAGCCCCTGGTCACCACACCACACCGTTCTCTGGCATGGCTGCTATACTTGCCCATGTACCTCGTATCAGGCAGGGGAGTACCAAGAGATGCCCCAGTGGCTACCTGAGTGCCAAACATTCTGTTCCTTCCCCTTTCCATAACAAGAGTACTACTTCCTCCTGATCACCAGGGTCAGTGGCTCCTGCCCAAGCTGCAACTTCTTTCCTTGCCTGCTAATCTGGTACCAGAAGTTGGAAGAGATCAGATGACCCCTGTTATATACTCTGATGAAAGCACTACCTGCCCCCTGGAAACCAGCCTCTTTAAACCCACAGGGTCTGTGTCTTTGGGGATGGGGAGCACAAATCCCACAGGTGGGTCACCGGGAAGGATGGTAAGCAGGACCACTCCTACCCCTTGGTTCCCAGCCTCCTCTAGTGGTTATTTATCCAGTATCTACAGTATATACCATATGGATTGCCCTGATCCCTGCCACCATGGGGCCACAGCTCCACTCCCATAGCCACTGCTCAGACACTGAGGCGGCCAGAGAACAGAGGTTCGCTGACGTCAACAGGCTGAGTCATTTTGTCTGCTTGGTTGTCCAACTCCCTCTCCTGCCATGGCTTTGCCTCTGGTGGTATTAACATGAAATGCAATGACCCTAACCCTTTAGGCCCCCTCCCAGCAGTCCATCCACATGCTTCTTCCCCAGTCCCCCATGCCCTAAATCTTTCCATCTTTTTCTCTGCAGGCCTCTAACCAGCAGCCACACCACTCACTATTTCTCGTGAGTCTGTGGATATTATTACTTCAGCCCATACTCTTTCCACACAGAAAGGATGGCCAGGACTACCACTCAAATCCCTGCCTATTGAGAGGCTTTCCCCTCACCTCTCTCTTTCTGGGCCACTGGCAAGTGGGGCTGTAGTTGAGAGCAATCCACTTCAGCTTGCACCCGCATGCAGAGTCAAGTCATCTGTCACCCACACTTGACCTTTCTTCTCCCTAAACTATTCACAAGTGAGGCTCCGTTGCAGCCATAGGCATCTGCAGCTGAAGGAGAAGCAAGAGTAGTGACCTGAGGTCTGAGCCACTTGCTTGTGTAGCTTCCTTAAGATCCCTGGCCATGCCTGTGCTTGATACGGGATGAGCCGCTTGGATTTTACAGATCCACCTGAAAGAACACAACACTCCCTTCAGCTGCAAGCAACTCCTGACAAGGACTCAGCTATGAGTCATCAGCGGGTGACACTCTGGCAGCGAGGGAATGGGTACCTCGACCCTGACTGGGAAATCTGGACAGTGCACTCAGAATCCTCTCTGGCATCCACTCAAATCTTCCTAATAAACCCGTGAAGAAGAAAGGGATACCTAATACCTTGCAGGTCAAGAAACTGACGTATCTCAAGATTAAACACCATCATTTGATGGCAAATCAATCCAGCATTAGAACAAGAGTCCCTGAACGTGCACTGTCCAACAGAAATGTCGGGTGAGCCACATATGTAATTTTAGATTTTCTGGTAGCAACATTAAAAATAGTAAAAGGAAACAGATGGGATTAATTTTAGTAATTTATCTTATTTAACCCAAGAGATCCAAAATATTATCGCTTCAGCATGTAATCAATATCACAAATTAATGAGATATTTCGCATTCTCTTTACCATGCAAAGTCTTTGAAATCTGGCATGTGTTTCACAATACATCCCAACTTGAGCTAGCACACTTCAAGCGCTCAGCAGCCACATGTCGCCAGCAGCAACCGTATGGGAAGCTATAGTTTTAGACTCTATCCAATTCTCTTCTCTATCCTCCCTGAGATACTCCTTTCGAATTGGCAGGACCAAGAATCTGGGAGGGAGATGCTCAGACAAGAATCCTGCCTCTGGTGGAGATCTGTGTCCTCCCGTTTATGAAGCTTCCAGAATCCCCGCTCCTTTGGCACATGTTGTTCGGCCCGCATTTAGCTTCACAGGTGTTGCTACCATTTGCTGGGAAGGTTCAGTTTGAAAAGAAAAGAAAAAAAGCAGTAGTAGACAAATGTTTAACTCCATCTCTCTGTGTACCCCATAATTTAATGCTAAATCCAGCTCGATTTGGTTTCTGTGGCAACCAAGAGAACCAGCTCTCCACAGCTCATATGTCCAATTTCTAAATGTAGGGTGCCTACAACACACTCAGCATCCCAAATGTCTGAGCTCTGGTGTTCTCAGAAGCCCCTGATTCTGAGCCTGATCCACAGGTACAAGGATGCAGTGCAGGAGCTTCAATTAAAGTCTTTGCCCAACACAACATCTGCAGGAAAGGTAGGACTAGGCAGCTTTCTGTCCTAGCAATCTTTAGAAATGGGAAAGCTCTTCATTGGTCTGGAAAGACTTGGAAGAGGGACTTTGTGAAGGTAGAATGAGGCGTTATGCTTGCTGTAGTTATTGCCAATCCATGAAGCCTTAGAAGATGCACCTGTTCTGCATAGATGGGCCCCTGGGGGCAGTCGTGAGCCCTCAAGAGCAAATTTTCTTTCTTCTGTCTCATTCCTTTCAGCAAGCAGCATGCATGGGATCCAGAGGGAGTGGGTTTTTATCCTGGCTCCAGCACTGACTTAGATGCTTGAGATGCTTCTTTGTCTCTGGGCCTAGAGATGTGAAGTCATCCTAGAAAACCTTCTGCCATTCCTGGGCAAAGCCCCAAGATTGGAGGGAATGATTTAAGGATCTTCTGGTAAGTGTTAGCCCCTCCCCATTCAGTACTGAGTCCCTTCCCATTGGCTTAGAACCCCAGGACAGATCTGTTTCCTTAGAAGCCTCCATATCAGTGATCTCCACAATTTTCTGACCAGAAGCCACAACACAAAATGCCATGGGTCACATCATGACCCAGGACACTGGTCTACCCATATCCCCAATGAGTTCCTCCAATCTACTTTCCACATTCACTCTATCCAGAGTGTCCTTTACAAAACATACATCATACCTACTGCTCTCACTGCTCTCAGAATAAAAACAAAGCCCCATTCCCTGGGCTGAGGAAACCCAACAGGACCCAGACCCCATCTGCCTCTCTAATCTCATCTTGTCCTCAGCCCCCTGCACACCCTCATGCTGTGCTCTTCCAGCCCCACTCTCAGCGTGGCTAACCCCTATTCATCATTCAGATCTCAGCTCAGCCATCACTTCTTTCCTGATGTCTCTGGCCAGGCACAATCTTTCATTTATGAACATTAGATGTTTCTCATTTGACACATTTGTGACACTTGAATTAGGCAGCAGGACTATTTGAGTAACATCTAGCTCTCCCACTAAACTTGAAGCTCTAAAGAGCAGCAATATTTTCTGATTTTTCCCAGCATGATACCCTGGTGCCTATTACATTGTTTGGCATAAGGTAAAAGCTCTATAAATATTTGTCACATGAATGAATGAATAAATGAATTTCAAGTGACAGCTCCTGACAATTGGTAAATTTTTGTAGAATTCTCTGTTGAAAAGATTCTAATGCTGAGGAGACTGGGCTCAGTTTCAAGAAGTGCTGTGATTGATTGACAATGGCTAACACAGGCCTCTGATTAGGAAGTAGTCACATGAGTCCTGATTATTTGCCCTTCATGTTCTAGAATTGGATTTTCTTGGGTAAGACCAGACTCTGAGCAGTTTCCTTAGGTTGACTGAGGGCTGGACTGGAAGCCCCAGACCCATCCAGATCCTCTTGGCATCCAAGAGCTCCTCTGACCACTTTTGGTTTCAAGTTCTAAACCTGAAATATCTTTTCATCTTTGGGTCGCCAATCCTCCCTCCTAAGGAGATCAAGGCAAGAGGGTCCAGTCTTTACAAAATATGTTCCTAACACCTGAAGGGAAAATGATGTGGTTGCAGATCCCCTAGACTAACCAGGGCAGGGCAACCCAGCTCCCAGATGGAAACTCTACCCTGAGTGAAGACCAGGATCAACCCAATGGCATGATGCACGGGTCCCCTCCGCACCCTCCATCTACCCAGGCCTGGCCTGGAAAGTGGCCCCCATCTCCAGATTGGCAGCCAGGTGTCTGTTCCAGCTACAGAATCAGGTATCCCATTATTTTGCTTGGGATGGGTGAAGGAGGAGCCAAGGGTCCAGGGAGAGTCTGCTATTCCATGGTAGGGTAGCATTTTGCTTGTTGTTTTTTTTTTTTTTTTCCCCTTCCTTTCCTCCTTTTCTTACTGCTCTTCTCCACTACCTAGCTGGCTCAGTCTTTGGGCACAGCCCCACTGATTACAACCAGGAGAAGTGAGGAATGGCAGCCCCACATGGCGAATGAGAGGATGTGCCGCCCCGACTCTCCCCACCGCCCACACTGCTCCAAGCAGTGGTCCCTTCGGACCAAGGGCCTCCTGCCCCCACGGACCCCAGGAGGCCATTCTCCCTGCTGCTCCACACGCTCTGGGGCCCTCCTTGCGGCCAACAGCTCTGACTGCAGCTTAATGGCTTCTGCAGACAGCAGTCAGCCCTTTCTCTCATACTCAGCCAACAATGTAGTTTGGGATCTATTTTCAGGGGGAACTGTAAAAACCTGCACATTAAAATAGAAGGAAAAAGCTAGAGCCGGGCTGCATGTCAGCAGTACTCAGCAGGAGGGCAGCCCTTTACAACTGTCACTCGGGGGCTTCATTTCAGGCTCTCAGGACCTGGGGACAGAGGTGGTCCGATCACCCAGTTTCAAGGGCTGGACGGTTCAGTGACTAGCCACTACTGGGAAGAACTGGAACTTGGACCCCGGACCTAAAATCCCAACTCCCTTCCCTTGCATGGCATACTCCCTGTCTCAGGTGGTGGCAGCAATGGCCCTTCCCTGGGGACCTCGGCGACTCAGAGGTCACCGCACCCTCCAGGCACTCTCCACCACTCAGATACCAGGACGTGACCTGAAGCTGGGAGAGGGGACAGCGTTTGTGTGTTAGTTGGTTTGGACAAGGAAGGAGCCAGGTGACCGGAGAGGGGACAGCGTTTGTGTGTTAGTTGGTTTGGACAAGGAAGGAGCCAGGTGACCGGAGAGCAGACAGCACAGCAAACTGGCGGGGGTGCCTGTGAGGGCATGCTCACCGACGTGGCCCATACGCTGTCAGAAAGACCGGGGTTTGAAATCTGACCCTGCCTGTGTGACCTCGGGTTGCCTCTCAGACCATCAGTCTCTTCACCCATACTCACCTCTCCCAGGTTATGCCGAAGGAACAGCACGTGGCACGAAGAGTGTCAAGAAATACGAAGGGCTTTTATTGTCCTTATCAGTTTTTCTAAGTCGGTTTAATGCAGCCTGAGATGCTGCTACCATGAGACACTGTCACTCTTCGCTGCCTTGACAGAAGACAGTGCAAGGGTGTCATAGCCCTACAGTGGGGGCCAGGGTGGAGTTGTGTGTCCGTGTCGGAGCTTTGGCGTTTATAATCTGTCAAGCGTCAGTGTTACTCTCCCATCCATGTTGTGAACCCTTCAGGGCACAGCCCCCGTTCTAGACAGCTCTACGGATGTAATTCACAGTTCGTACCCCTAGTACTGGGCAAGGGTGGGCTCAGCACAAACGGTATGGTGTAAACAAGGGTTCCCACAGGAGGATGACCCTCGGGGTTTGGTCCCCTCTCTGACCAAAGCTGTGAAGGGCTCTGGGCTGGCCTCACCTCGTCCCGGGGACACTCACGTAGCACAGTCCTTAGGTGTGTTGCTGGAGCCCCCTTAGCTGGGACAGCCATGACAAAATCACACAAACACTCTAGGTGCCAGGCCAGAAACATGGCCCCTAGGGGAGAAGACTAACACTCCCTGAGCATCTTCTGTAGGTCAAGGACACAGCAAGTGCCTGTTCTATTTAGCCTTCATAGAACTTTTAGGAGACACTCCAATTTTCCAGACAAGGAAATGAAGGCCTACGTGGGTTAAGTAGCTCATTTAAAGTGGAAGAGCCAGGATTCAAAGTGGATTAATCTCCCAAAAAATGCTTTGCCAACTTCACACAGCCTCCCCTGTGGGTTCAAAAAAGGCAAGAGGCTTTAACTCTGCCACCAAAAACAAAACAAAACAAAACAAAGTTCAATTCACTCCTGTCTACTGAGCCCCTGGGGGACACCCAGAGACCTGGGAGGGAGGGAGATGTATGGAAGTGCCTCCTGGAAAGGCAGGAGTCCTGCTGCCCGCGCCCCCCCCCCGCCCCACGCGAAGCCCCCCTGGTGGACACCTCCACTCTCCAGGGACACTTAGCTTCAGCGCCCCTTCTCCTGCCTGCGGACAAGCAGTTGTCTTGGGCACATCGCGTCTCTCCGGGAGGCTGAAATGACTCTTCCGGAAGGCACGGGCTGTGTCTCGGAAACCTGTCAGGAAGAAGGATGCCAGTAGGACCCTCTGTCCCCTTTTGCATGCTGATTTGGGTCCGTGCAATTCATTTGTATGCTCATTGCCTTTCCACGTGTCCTTCCCTCGGGACTTCGCATTCCCCCATGTGCAATACGGCAATGCATTTGCCACTCTCGCTTTCCAAAATAATTCTGGACTCGAGTGTTGCTGTCTGCAGTTGCAGGGCTGTCAGCAGAACACAGCCCTCTGTTTGCCGGTAAGGCATGGCTGGAAACGAGTTCCTCTGGGTACGGTGTCCCAAAAGGTTGATATCCTGAGGAGGGATGCCCGGGGCAGGTCTGAGCACAAGCAGGGGTTGCCAGAATAAACATTAGCTGGAGGAATTATTTCTAAAACGATTTAGGGATAGAGGATTAGAGAGGGAGTAAGAGGGAGTGTGAGTCTATTTTGTTCCAGGAATTACTACAGGTGTTAGGGATGTATCACGGCAAATAAGACATATATAAGAGGGCATATGAATGGTATTAAAGATGACAGAGATGATATATATACAAGAATAAATGAATGAATTAAAGTGGTGACAAAATGTGCGCAGATCAAACAAACCAGGACGAAGTCTCCCTCCTGGTCCGCCACCACCTGGAGAACTTCCCACTGCCACAGTTGGAGGGCAACCGACCTTTCTCTTTCAAAAGCTTTCTTCCTCCCCAACTCCCTCCCCAACCCACCCCAAACAAGCCTACTGAACCGTGTGGGAGAGTCTCAGAACACCACATACCTGCCGATGAAGCAAAAGGCACATAATGTCACATTTCTCAGCGCCCCTTGGTACTGGTTCACCCAACAGTGGGGTTTCTGAAACTAGTTCTAGTCCCCCAGGTTAAACCAGAGCTCTCTGATTTAACAGTTCTGGGCATTTAAAACACAACACAAAACAGAAACGAACAAAACCACACAGCTCATTTTCTAGGCCTTAGATTCACACACAGTCCTCAGAAAAAAAAACCTTCCGTCCCTGCAACCAGCCACACCAGTCTGGGCCTGACTTGTCCCTCTGGCATCCCTGCCCCTGGCCTCCCAGTCCCCAAATCCAGTCCCGGAATGCCTCCTGCCCGCAGAATGTTTTTTTAACAATTACACCTTCTAAAAAAAAAAAAAAAACTTATATGGCCTGACCTCACCCCAATGTCCTTTTCTAGAACTTTCCTTCCCAACCCAAGTTGATTCTCAAGTCTGACCTCATTTCAGGCTCAACATGGGCAGTCTTTTCTAACAACCATTCCAGGATTGCACACTTTCTCTGACAACATCACAGGATTTAAATACAGTTTCCTTGGAACTGAACCCATTGGTTGTTTTCTGTCGGTGAAATGAGTCTGTCCAGTCTGATACCTTCCTGGGACCCAGATCACTGATGCAGCTGGGATCAGTGTGTCTGATAAAAGGCAGCTGTCACTTCACATCCTACAAACTGTTTCCACAAAAACTGCCCCCAAATGCTAAAATCTTTCACTAGGGAGAGCTGATTCATGGAATCTAAAATAGGATTTCTGTAGAGCCAAATAATTCTGCTGAGGAAAATAGAAAAAGAAAAACAAGTAGTGACTTCTCCAAGTTGTTCCTTTGAGGACAAGTCAGGGCACACAGCATTGGAAACACTGGATGACCAGTTTGGATAAAGGGAATGTTGGAGAAGAAACCCTTGTGGGTCCTGAAAGTCTCTGCAAAAATGCACATCTCTTGAGTGTTCACTGAGACCCTCTCCAGGCAAGAACTATCCAGCTGGAAGCCGAAACTGGAGCCCGCCAGCCCTGCAGAGACCAGAAGTTGTGTGAACCCGCTGATGGTATCTGTTTCCTGCCATAAATTTAGCAAAATACTTGGTGACAATATCACCACAACCTCTTTGGGACACGGGACTTTGGATCTCATTCCTCCCTGCCCTCCTGGGCACTTTTCATCATCAAGCCTTCTCTCTTATACGTCCGACCTCCTTCTGACAACTGGTTTCTTCCAGTTGACTTTTAATATCTAAACTTTTCACAAGAAAAATGAGCTTCACTCAAACTTTTCTTTGCTGGCTCCTCCTCTCCCTACCCTTCAAATGTTCATTTTCCTCAGGGGTCAGTCCTAAGAACTGCATGATTCTCTGCTCTCTTCTATATCCAGAAAACCTCACCCATAACCCATTGCTTCCATTACCCACCAATGGTAATGATCCTCAGGTTTCTCAGTTGACCTCAGCTCCATGCCCATCAGCTCCTGTTAGATATCTCAAAGACACCTCCAATTAACCAGTTAAGGCACCTCCCATATTTCAATCCCCCAAAGAAACAAACAAAAAGGATAATACTCTCTTTTTCTAATATCTCCTGATTTCTGGAATGATACCATCCTTTAGCCATCCACCCAGAAATCATCCTTGGCATCTTCTCCCTACTACTTCCCATGGCCGACCTATCACCAAATCTTATCAATTTACCAACCCCTCAACTCTCCATAAGCCTCCCCACTTCAGGCCTTTCACATGCCATTCCACTGCCTAGAAAGCTCTTCCCTCCTTCTTCTGGTCACCTGGGTCTCAGGTCAGTGATCACTTAGGTAGGGAAGCTGTGCTGACATCTCTGTGGAGGTCAAGTCTCCCATTTACAGATGGACCTCCAGCGATTACTGTTGCAATTTTATATCTGTTGGCATAGAGATGTGATGGCTCTGTCTCCACGAATATCGTAAGCTCCTGGAAAGTAGTCTGTATTTGTGCACTGCTGCCTGGTTCACACCTACCCTAGTTCCCATCACACAACTATGTGCCATATAAGTATTTGTTTAAAGAATAAATAAACAAAAGAGGTTTCCAAGTTGTTATGAATATGACTGGAGTGATTCCCCAGCACACTGTCACCCTTGGACCATCATCTGGAGCAGGTTTCATCAAAAATCATTCTGTAATTAAGAAGCTAAAGAAAACAAGGTGAGAAATGAGCAAATGCTTTCTTCTTATTCCTCATACCAAGAAAAATAAATTAATTAAAAGGAAAAAATTCCTAAAAGCTTCTTGGGAAATGCCAAACAAAATATGAGGTGACCATGGAGGGCTTGATAGTAAAGGCAGAACATGGCCTCAGCACCAAGAAAGGGCTACAGAGATCTGTATTCCTGAAGCCATGCTCAAAAGACCCCACTTTCTTAGGGCCATGTTTATTCAATCTTGCTCAGTTTGTTAAAAACCAATTCTCAGACAGCGAATTCCATAGATTGACTTTTGGGCAAACGGCCTTGCTTCCATATTTCTCCCAATACGATCCGTGCATTGCCTGCATTATCACGCCCTGGAATGCTTGTTAAAAGCACAGGCCATCCCAGACTTATTTTTTGTTTGTTTTTTCATCTCAGACTTATTAATGGTGGGGTCCAGGAATCTGAATTTTAAATACCCCAGATGATTCTCATGCAAGTTAAATTTGAGAGCAGGACTGTGGTTCTAGAGAGTAGACACCAGTGATTTGCAAATACACTGAGCCAGCCTTTACTTGTCTCTTGGCAACCCCCAAGCAATGACAAGAACCTGCCAAATGCCATAGTGCAAACCTCTCTCCTGGGGAAGCAAAGATATATCCTGCTTTCTAAATTCTGTAGGAACAGTTTGCTTTAGAAAAAGATCACGTGGACACCAAGGAAATTGAAGGAAGTTGTTCCTGCTGTGGAGTTAAGCCATTCTTGCTCTTGAGAGCCTCTGGTCTGTGGGCTAGGTCCAGAATTGACCTTGGGAAGCAGGGCCTGTGGGAGACACAGACTTGCAAGGTTTTGGCATTCAGCTGTTAGGACAAGGCTTCAGCCATGGACCACCTCATGATCCTGAGTGGCAGAACACTTCCACATGGACCAAGAGGGTCAGGAGATAGACAGAAGTCAGGGGAGAATGGCTTTGCTTGAAATAAGACAGAAAACCCCGTCCTGCAATAAATCCCTGTCTCCTATATCTATTTCGCTTCAGGTAGGAACATTTATATATACAGTTGTCTCTGGGAGGCATTCATCAATAGAGGTGAAAGCACCATCCACCATAGGAGATGGACCATTATAATAACAAGTCTCCCTTATGGTGTGTTTACTATATGCCTGGAACTCCACCTTCATGGACTATAATTCATGTCCATGAAGAAAAGCAGATGGAATTATTAACACAACACAGAAAGGAAAAGAGTCTGCAAGCTTTAATCATTTGCCCAGGGTCACACAGCTAGAGGAGTGGGGCTGGGATCTGAACCCAGATCTGTGCACTTTCAGCAGGACAGGTGGTAAATTAAATTTATGCAACATCATGACTAATTCCATTCCATCCTCGTCTGAAGTCTCCTCCAGCAGGCTCCTGCAATTCCAGCTTCCCCTCCTACTTCCACATTAGAGCTCTCTCAACCTTTAAGCTCTGCCCAGATCAAGCCAGAACTCGATTTCTTTTTTTTTAACCCCAGCATTATTGAGATATAAGTGACATATAACATTGTGTAAGTTTAAGGTATACAGTCTGCGATGACTTGATACCCATATATATTGTGAAATGATTACCACAGTAGGGTGAATTAACACCTCCATCCCCTCCTATAATACCTTTTTGTGTGTGGGTGGTGAGAACAGTTAAGATCTACTCTCTCAGCAACTTTCAAGTATATAACACAATACTATTAACTGTAGGCATCATGCTGTACATTGGATCCCCAGGACTCATTCATGTTATTACTAGTAGTTTGTACCCTTTGACCAGTGTAGTCTCATTTCCTCCACCCACCTCCCCTAAAGAGCCCCTGGCAACCACTATTCTACTCTCTAGATAATGAGGATTCACAGGACTTCCAAACTATTTCTCCAGGTCCTTATTTCCAATCTTCCCTTCATGTGTCTGGCTTTTCTTTTTTTTCCTTGCATGCATCTGTACCTTTTCATCTTCTATATAGCTTTGTCTCAGTTCATACCCCAAAGGGAACATTAACCTTTGTAACCAAGACTTACATGTACAAGCATCCACTTTTTTAAAAGTGCAGGATGTGTCTTAAATATAAGCAAACATTTTATGTGTTGGGCACTTACCATGTGCAAAGTACTACTTAAAGAGGTCAGAGACACAGACTCTGCCCTCAGAGAGTATACAATCAAATGTGCATGGACATAAGTAGCACAAATCAAATGGAAAGTACAAAGAATTACAAAGAGTGGATATCTCCATTAGTTTCATTTTAACATCTCTACTTCCACATGAACCTCATCCCGAATCAATCAACCCAATAACATCTTGGCTGACCTCTTCAATACAAACCTGCTTCTATCCCAGCCCACCTTGCCTGACCTTTAAAATTCACCTTTATCAAATGCCTCCTCATTATACTTCAAGGCCTCTGCTCAAGGACCTCTGATAGACCACTGCTGTTACTAGATCAAACCCACTGCACTTACAGGACACTGGAGACCATCCTTGACTGACTGACTTCTCTCACTGGTATACGAGTGATTCTGGTGATGTAGCCCTATGAAAAGCAGAAAGGAGAATATCTCGCCTGGCTTCAATGATGTCATGGCTCAGCACAGGGAGTTTGCTTACCCTTGTTTGTGCAATAGATGGTTTTCAGACTATTGTGATTATAGTTGGAATGATTCTGCATCCTGGAGAAGTTGTGCACAAATTGCGCTCCGTGCATTGAATCTCGTTTTCTCATCAATTTACCCTGTGCTTCCCAGAGCTATTTTTCTCTTATGTCTATTTCATTGGCAGAGCTTCTATTACCCTGGTTTTCATCTTCTTTCACCCCAGACCCATGATCACTGCTCATCTAACCATCTGTGGATGCACCAAGAAGAAGACTACCGTGGAATGGTTGCAGTCAACCTTGGAACAAACGTGAGCCATTAACTCTTGTGAATAATTTATCTGTTTAAGTTAGTGTATTGAGTTTGCTTAAAGTAGGATCCCATCCTAACTTACCAAAGGAATTTCAAATCTGTTGGCTGGCAATCAGCAGAACCAGGCTGGCCCCTAAAGTGGGCAACAATTAAAAAAAAAATAGAGTACCCTGATGAGAAACTCCCACTTGGATCTTGTTTAAATAAACCAGCTGTGAAAGACCTTTGGAAATCACTGGAAAATAGGAATACAGACTAAGTATTTGCTGACATTGGGAAATTATTAGTAATTTTGTTAGACTAAAATACATTATAGTGATAGGGGAATATGTTCTTTAAGATACATAATAAGTATTTAGGTACGAAATAAAATTGTGTCTATAATTTACTTCAAATTCTTCCGCAGCAAGATGGGTAGGTAGATAGATAGATAGATAGATAGATAGATAGATAGATAGATAGATAAGGTAAATATGGCTAAATTTTAACAATTGTTAAATCTAGGTGATAGATATATGGCTGTTAACTTTATTATCCTCTCTCTACTTTTCTGTAGATTTTTTATAACAAAAGTTTTTTATTGCTACCAAGGCAAGGAAAAGTAATCTAATATTTATGCGCTGGGCCCTTTATAAACACTTTCTGTTACATTATCTTATTAAATATAATGATAACAAGTGAAATACTAGTCCCATTTTATGACTGAGTAAAGATTGAGGCTTAAAGAGATTCATTAGTCGTACATTCAAAAAACATTAAACATCTGTGATAAACCAGACACAGTTCCTGCCCTCAAAAGACTTATTTACCATCCAGCAGAGGCAATCAGCTATGTAAGGTATAATGATAACTTCTGCTCCTTCCATTTATTGAGCACCTAGTATGACAGACACTTTAAGTGCCTTAACTCAATCTTCACAACTACTACCTGAGGTTAGTAGTATTATCACTCCCATTTTATAGATGGGAAGACTGAGGCCCAGAGAGATTAAGGACACTACCCAAAGTGTCATACAAAATGTACAATAAAGTATCATGGGTGCCATGACAGACATATATGCAAGATCCAATAGGACACAAAGGAGGAAGTGATCATTCTTCCTGAAAAGGAAGCCATCGGGAAAGGCAACAGGTAGAGGCTAAATGTCAATTCTACCCTACCAGGTGACATAACTGGAATCGGAGCCATGGTGCACCTAACTCAAGGTTTCTCAACCTCAACACTATTGACATTTAGGACTGGATAATTCTTTGTTGTGGGAGGCTGTCCTGTGTGTTGCAGGATGTTTAGCAGCCTCCCTGGCCACCACCTACTAGCTGCCAATAACCACCTCCTACTGGGTCATACAGGAATAATTCAGACATTGTCAAATACCCTGTGGGGAACAAAAGTCAGTCCATAAACTACTCTTTTATCTTTAGCTAAGTGTAAATGGGATCCCCAAAGAATATCTTATCCCAAGGTCCTCCAAAACCACCATGTGACTGTCACTTCCTCAAACAGTATTGATCTGTGACTTTTCCAACACAAAAGATGGGTATTTAGCCTTTAATTAAACTAATCTCAAACTTGGCTATGAAGTCATCTCTAAAGCTAGAGAAGAAAATCATTTCTACACAAAACCTGCCTTTTGCCAGACTCCACTTTCTGGAGCTAAATTTAGTTTTAGTCAGAGGAGAAGGTTCCAAAGGTATTTTGCCTATTTTCCTTCCTGAATTGATGCTTCTGAATGTTCCCAGAATTTGAGAAGAGGATTCTAGTCATTTTCTCATTACAATGTTGAAGAGGTCTTTTGTATATATCCAAGAGCCTTGCCAAATTCTTTATGTAGATTTTGAAGGACTTTCCCCATTGAATCAGACATCTTTTCAGCAACTAGAAAGACAAGAGGCACAAAGAGATCCAGTCATCACCCCAGACATTGAAATCATGAGGATCAAGTATATTCAGGCTCCCTCCCTTTCCTATCTTTCCAATTTTAGTATATGTGCTGCTGAAGGGAGCACCCCTTTCCTATCTTTACTTGTATTAACTTACATGTGCTTGCTCTTCAGGTACATGAATGACCTTGCAAGCAACCTTCAAACTGGTGTTTGCAGACTACGTAATTGATAACGACAGTTCTGGAGGCAGGAAACCAACATGAAATACAGTTTCCACTCACCACTCACCCATTCCACTCACCAACCAACTCAAACACCGGTCGGTCCCAACAGCACCAAAACTCATGAGATGTTAGATCAGTTCTTCTGAAAATATGGCAGGCAGATAAACATCTAGAAAAACTGAAAATGGGAGCCAGCCCATGTTGATTCACATCAAGGATTCTATCATCATTACTGGCAACACAGGTAAGTGGAATTAGGGCTAGAGAATATTTTTTGCAAGACACCTGTCTCTGGACATAGACTTTATTTCCAATTAAGCCTATCTTTCCATTAGAGTTCCTATCAGGGCTGACACTATGTAGAGATCCAGATATATCTTCTTACATCTCAGGCTGATTTTGTGGGTGTTCAGAGTGGTCTGGTAGACATCCAGCTCAATTCAGGGGACCGGTTGGAATACGGTCCCCAACTCCTCTGCCATCTTTTCCTGAATCTCCTTGATGAGCTGTCTAAAAGAGGCAGAGTTCAGGGCTGATACTATGAAAGGGTGAGTGAGTGATTGTTTGGGTGGAGTGATACCCAAGTGCTAAAAAAAAAGAACTTCGAAAAATACTTTTTTCATCCCCTGACTGATCCCTGAAATTTTTTTAAAGCATACTTCCTTTGGCTTAAGGCTTTGATCTCTGACAAAATGAAACATAAAACAGAGAAAAACTCTTGAAGTGGTTAACGGACATTTACTCTATAGGGTGAATAAATTTCAGATACTAGAAAGAGGTTTGAGAGTGGATATGGCAGTAAGATAGATAGATGATAGATAGATAGATGATAGATAGATAGATAGATAGATAGATAGATAGATAGATAAACAGACAGACAAATGTATTACATATATTTCCCAAAATATTTTGGGAGGAAATATCGGTAAACCTGGCTTAGAACATTTTGCAATCCCGTTCTCCCATCCAAGTCCTAACCAGGCCCAACCCTGCTTAGCTTCTGAGATCAGACGAGATCGGGCACGTTCAGGGTGGTATGGCTGTAGACTTGCAATTCCATTCTTTCCACCTGAGAAATAAGAACAATTACACAACAAAATAAGAAGCATTTTCCAGATAATTTGCGAAAGAAGAAAAGACACCTTACCGATAACTTGACTGTAATGGATAGGGAGAGAAAAACAGAGGGAAAGCAGGAAGGACAACTAAGTATGCATCCCCCTAACTTCTCCTAGAGCCTACTCTAGATGCTTTGCATTCTGTGTCCTTTGTACTTTCAGAGGTCAGCAAGCATTTCCATTAATGACACTTTCTCATGCATTGCTGGCGGAATGTAAAATAGTATCGCTGCTTTGGAAAATAGTCTGACAGTTCCTCAAAGAGTTAAACACAGAATTACTATTTAACCTAGCAATTCCACTTCTAGGTATATACCTAAGAAAAATGAGAACATATATCCACACAAAAACTTATACACAAACGTTCACAGCAGTATTTTATATAATATCCAAAAGTACAAACAACACAAATGTCCATCAACTGGTGAATGGATAAACAAAATGTGGCATATACATACAGTGGAATATTATATTGCAACAAAAAGGAATTAAGTACTGACACATGCTACAACATGGATGAACCTTGAAAACATGAAGCTAAGTGAAAGAAGCCAGACATAAAAGACCACACATTGCATGATTTTGTTTATATGAGATATTCAGAAAGGGGAAATATACTAAAGTAGATTAGTGATTGCCAGGAATTGGGGGCAGAGAGGAATGTAGAGTGAAGGATAATCAGTACAGGTTTTCTTTTGGGGGTGATGAAATGTTCTAAAATCAATTGTGGTGATAGATGCACAACTCTGTGAATATACTAAAAACCATGCAATCATACTCTTTAAGTGGGTGAAGTGTATGCTCTATGAACTATATCTCCAAAAAGCTGTTCTAAATAAACAACATTTTCTATTCCCCACTTCCTTCTGGCTGTGCCCCTCTTCCCAAACCCAACACAAATACCACAGGCTTCCTCCTTGACAGGGGTAACAAAAAAGGAGATTCAAGATTAGGAACCTAGAGTGTACAGCCATTAAGTCCCCTTTCAGATCTCAAGAATATTAAATATCTATAGATCATTTACTGTATTATCTTATTGCTGCTATGACAAATTACCACAAACTTGATGGCTTAAAGCAACACCAATTTATTATCTTACAGTTCTAGAGAGCAGAAGTCTGAAATGGTTCTCACTGGGATAAAATCAACATGTCATCGGGGCTATGCTCCTTCTAGAAGCTCCAAAGGAGATTCTGTTCCCTGTCTTTTCCAGCTTCTAGATGCTGCCTGCATCCTTGACACATGGACCATTCCTCTGTCTTCAAAGTCAGCAGTAAAGAACCTTCAGATTTTTCTCTGACTCTCTTAACCAGGATAATCACCCCATCTCAGATTTAACATAATCATATATGTAAAGTTCTTTTGCCTTATAAGCTAACATATTCAAAAGTTCCAGGGATAGAACATGCTTATCTTTAGGGAGCCATTATTCTGCCTACCACATCTACCATGTCAAGCAAGTGGCTACAGCATTAGAGGGGACAGGGGACCTTAGGTAGAGACCATGGAAGAGAGAGAGAACAGGATAACTAGGTCCTCCACAGCAAATGCCTACAAAGATCACAGACCAGTTCAAGTCTACCCCAGGCACATGATCGGCCCCTCCACCTGTCTCCTTATGGATGTAAGCAAACAATCAACAGAGATAGTTTCAATTTTTCAAAAAAGGAGAAAGAAAAATCGGATTTGTAGTGGTCCTTGAAGGAAACTTAAGAGCCCTTAGAAAAGACAGCAGTGATCTCTAGGAACAGGGACCGGTTCATGAACAAAGATCAAGACCTGACAGTTATACCTTCCTTTTTCTTTTGAAAGGGACACTCCAGCTGAGAAATATGGAGATGCAGCATATCTGATCTACTTCAAAGTGTCAAGTTTGAGAAATTTGGCCTACAATGTAAGGCAATTCTCTACATAAACAATGGGCTAAATAAACTTAGTTTAAAGGATATTAATGAATGGATTGGTGTCATCTAGTGAGTAACATTGCATTATCACTGGTTTAGAGGAATGAGTATCATGCTTGTGGATGATGGAAGCAGAAGGGAGACCATGAACAGGATGCCTGGGTGTACAGGTGCAATACAGTCGGATTAGATCCTGGGCGCACTCAAGGACAAAAGAGGCTGGGTGCTAGGTTGAGGCCTGATCATCAGGGGAAGTGGCATGCTCAGAACTCTGCTTTAGATGATCTGTGATCCTAGAAAAATAAAAGATACTGAAATGGGTAAAACCTAATGTGAAAATACCAAAGTTCAAAAAGGTTACTGGACACGGCCGCTTAGAGATGAGAGTAAAGATGCCTATACACCTGCAGATGGATGAAGCCACAGGGAAAGGCACCAGTGGGCAAGGAAGTGGTAATAAAGGAAGACAGGAGGCATGATTAAGGAGTAAAATTTCAGGGAAGCTATGAAAGGACAGGGTCAAGCGGACAAGTGAAAAAGCAACTGCAAGATGACAGAAGAATGATTTAGTAAATTATAGCACAACAATCACATAATAAGACCACAGTCATTAAAATGAGGTTCTCAAAAATATTTAACGGCATGGGAAATGCTCTCGATAGAATATTTTTCAAGTGTTCTTCAAACTAATGTACAGTAGAATCCCAATTTTGTGATTTTTTTTCCTAAAGTGTGGCTAGGAGAAAAATCAGAGACCTCAACCTTAACATCTCTGGGAGGTAGGATTGTGTATGATTTTATTTTCCTTTCTCACATCTCCACATTTTCCAAATATTCTACAATGGACATGCATCACTTTCAAGATCAGAAAAATAACTACACAGCACAGGGAGAAGGGTTGGTACTTTAGGAGGAAAGCTATCTTTTTATCTCAGACAATATAGAAGAAGTTCTTGCTAAACAACGTGTGTAGGAGCAGAAATACTTGGAGAAAGAATGGGAAGTGGTGTCAATAGGGGAACTCGTGCTAGACAGATGTTTCAGTCAAATCAAGAAGGCCATATTCCTTTGAGGGTATTTCTGCAAAGAGCCAATTTTCCCCTTGAGTAAAGCAGACATTTTTATTTTGTGTTCATTTGGGAACTTTAGAGCCTTTTAAATGAGGACTGTCAGGAGGAAGCATGCTGAAATTAATCTACAGTCCAGCTTCTCTCCAAACTTAACAAAAATCATTAGGAGCCACATGAGCCTCTGCAGGGGCTGACTACCTACGTGAATAAAGCAAAGTGGGGCAGACCTCTCCATTTCACTAGTGATCATGCCCAGCCACTCTGACATCAGCTGTCACTTATTGGCAGTATATCTGCCCTGCAAATTATGCAATCACCAGTAAGTAATAACCCATGGCCTGCCAATGGTCAAATCTGCCTCTGCTGTGTCATCTGAAAAATGAAGGCATGCTTTCCACATCTGAGGGTAAGGCAGTAATACTCAAATGATGTAAACTTAGGAATTACCAAAGTGCTTCACCACTATGCCCAATTAATCCAGCAGTCTGTCAGTGGCACCAGGAGGATGTTTCCTGCTGGAGTCTGGTTTTCTTCATTGCACACATCCTAATTTCCTGTTAAAATGGTCTCTCAAGAGAACTCGTGGGTCCAGCACCGTCACTTCACAAGTAAGGAAACTGAGGCCCAGAGAGATTGGTTGGCTTCCCCAAAGTGTCCCAACCGGTTGGCGGCAGAAGCAAGGAGAGGAACCCAGCCCACAGACACCAGACTGCTTCTCCTCTCTCCCTCGCGCCCCTCATCAGCCCTTGGGAGAAAGGGATGCCGGGATAGTGGAATGGGCAGCACACGCATCATCCAGTGGAAATGGTGAAGATGCCAACTGGGAAAGCAGAGCATTGCCACAAGAGAAGCAGATAGGCCCCAGGGACAAAAAAAAAGATGTGCTACCCAAAGGAATGTCAGTCCTGATGATCCATAGTAAAACCTCTGGGATAAATCCATTTACATACTTCCTAAAACCCATTTGTATCTTGAGCCAGTACCACCTCAAGCATTATCACGTGCCATATATTTACTACCAATTTTTTCTAAAATAACACAGTACCACGGGCCCTTTCTGAGAACCACTGCCCTGGCATTCTCATCAACCTAGAGTATAAGCCAAACTACTACTAACTACTACTACTACTAATAATAATAATGTCCCTGACCACACAATACTGATGGATGCACTGAGCTCAGACTAGGCAGCATTTGGCATGGCCATGGCGGCAGATACTAAAAAGTCTAAAAATTTGGGTAAGCAGAGGATTAAAGTGAGGTATTACAATTGTTAAAAAGAGAACCACAGGCCCAAAATGTAGTCACTCATGTCAGGAGCACCACATCAGCAAACCAAGTTTTAATACCTAATCCAACTACAGTTTCCACCCCCCACCCCCACACCAGGAATGTGACCTTTCACCAGCCAACAAGGGAATTTCATGATTGGCACCAGGAAATGGACTGATTAGGCCCCTTCCTCTCATTAGAAGTGCAACCTGGCCTAAAACAATGCATCCTTTACTAATGATTTCTTCCTCTATTCCCTCTGTGCCTTTAAAAACCTTTCTTTTCTGCAGCTCAAGGGAGCTCCTTTCTATTTGCTAAATGGAATGCTGCCCAATTCATGATTTGTTGAATAAAGCCAATTTGATCTTCAAATTTACTCAGATGAATTTTGTTTTTTAACACAGTGAAATGGAAGGCATGTCATTTCTTAGTTGAGTCTGTCTCAAAATGGGATACCTAAATTTTCCCTACAGGATTGTTTCAAAAATAAAAAGAGATTATATACGTAAAGCTCTTAGCATACTATTTAACATGAAGTATTCAATAAAAGTAACTACTATTATAACTACTGAAGGCAATCTGTAATTACAGTTTTAAGAAGACAGGGAAACTGGTAATAATTTTTTTTAATTTTCTATAATTTCATTCCTTCCAGAGGAAACTTTTAGCTACAAAAATATTAAAAAAATAAAAATAAACTCAACCAGAACAACATTCCTAAAGATAAGAGATAGATTTTTTTGTTGCTGTTGGCCCACTTAAACCCCGACATCGAATGGTATCAGTCCCAGGCTAGTAAATCTGAATGCACTTGTTTTCAGAGTGGCCTGCAGACAGAAGGAAGCAGATGGACACCCAGGCAGTTACCTATAGACACTCCACACCTTACCCCGGGCCATGTTGACCAACCAGACCCTAGAGAGAAGCAGGTACCACACTCCACTGACCTGGTGTTTTTCTAAATGGTATTAAAGAAGCCTATGGAGAAAAGTGCTTCTTCACTTGCTCTATAGGAGTGTATCCACAGAATTAGGCTCAAGGAGCACCTGGGTGGCTCAGTCGGTGAAGCGTCTGCCTTCCGCTCAGGTCGTGATCCCAGGGTCCTGGGATCGAGCCCCGCATCGGGCTCCCTGCTCCGCAGGGAGTCTGCTTCTCTCTCTCTTTCTGCCCCTCTGCTTTCTTGTATTCTCTCTCTCTCTCTCTAATAAATAAATAAAATCTTTTTTAAAAATCAAGTTCAAAGTAAAAAAGACAGTCAGATGTCCCTGATGCCCTTTCAGTGCCGAGTGTATTAATATGCTAAACAGCAAGCTCACAAAGCCAGCTCCAGGGTGTCTGAGCTACCTCCTCAGCAAGCCTACAGAGACGCTGCAGCAAAACTCTGCATTGCACCTTTCCAGCAGACATGAAAGCTCTTTAGAATATTGCCTATTTGTCACAGCAAGAGACCGCTGACACTTAAAATACTCCAACAGTCTGAGGTCAATGATAAAATTATTGTAGTAGAAAATTAAGGTATTTCCTACAAAATGCATACCCACATATCCTGAAATACTGTGTCATGGATTAACGACTGAATTGCTAGGCTCCCCAGGCTTCCTGCTCCCGGCGTTGAGCGGCGAGGCCACAGAGGCACAGTAACAAAGCCTTCAAAGGTCCCCCATGTGTCACATGTTCTGAGAAGCCCACGCATGAATGACTTCACTTCATTTTCACAATAACCTTGCCAGGTAGGAATTATATATCCATTTTTAAATTAGTAAAGGGAAGCTCAGAGAGTAATTTGTTCAAGTCCCCATAACCAACAAGAGGCACAATAGGATTCAAGCCCACCTTTTGTCCACTCTGTCACCCTGTCTTCCCCACTGCTAGCCACAAAATCACTGCTTCTTTAACCAACTCAACCACCCTTCACCACACATTGGCTGATCAGGTGCGCTGGGAATTGTGAAAGGTGCTGGGGGGTCCCAGATAAGACAGAGATGGACCCTATCTTCCAGAAATTCACAGCCTAGTCCTAGAGAGGCAGGCATGTAAATAAACTATTACAATGCAAGATTTGAAAAAATGCAGCAGCTAAAGTAGGGGAAAAAAAGAAACTTTTAGTAAAACTTGAGGACATTTGATTTCCAGCCCACTGTTTCTTGCATACACACTTGCAGGTTCAACTGCAGAACATTATTATAGAATAGGAATCCTTTGAAGAAAACTGGAGATTATGTTGCCTGGTCTCTCCTTCTGCAACTGAGGAAATTCAGCCTAAAAAAGGAAGGCAACTGGCTGAGATATGCAGGGTTCTTGACTCAGAGTCCAGTGCTCTGCCCAGCACAGCAAATGCCATCCCAGGTCATCACTGACTCAGACAGCTGGAAAAAATTGTGGGTAACAGCCCATATATGTGGTCCACTTTTTTTCCATCTCACCCTCTCCCCAAGGGAAAAATATATAAGCTAGCCTTTGGGAGCAATATAAAGAATTATAACCTATGAGTGAAAATAAAATATTTGGAACTTCTGGTTATCTTAGGAGGTGGGCGGAGAGAATGAAGGAAGGAGAATATGGATCATAACGGTGCTAAGGGTACTGTTCTCAGGCAAAACAAAAGCTTCCACGACCTTGCCCGGAACCCTTTTTTCCTTTGATACTTTTGCCTCCTTCCTTTGAGGTCTACAGATTTTGACATTTTTCCTCTACATGAATTTGTTTTTTGTTAAACTCACAGTTAGCACCTGCTGGGGTAAATATTCACACCTGTCCACAGTCTAGTAAGATCCTTACAGGTTATGTGGCAGCTGTGAGTGTGTGCCTCGCAAACCTCCAACTATACAGAGCACAACGGACAAGGGCCCCAGCCCCTGAGCTCTGGAATCCACTGCACGAATGCACCACTCGCACCTGTGACTGAGTGCGGCAAGAATGCTAAAGCACACCCACTCCTGAGAGACACAGGACTCCCCTGGAGGCTGGCTTTGGCTTGAAGACTCTCAATGGCCTTCTTGAACAATTCTTGGACTCATGGCAGTCTAAGAAATTCCCCCAACTTCTTCTCCCCTTCTCTCTCACTTGAGATCAGACTTGCATTTTGATTTGTCAGCTCTCTTAGACTTTCTGACTTCTTTCTCATTTTTCCTCACAGACATTTCCCCTAATAAAATTCTGGCACATTTCATCTTGTCTTGGCATCTGCTTCTGGGAGATGCCCAGACTAACACAAGTTAACAGAGGGAGTCCACCGGACAAATGAGGACAGCACCAGTCCGCCATCAATCCCACCAACACTGCACCTTAGATTTCAGCCCCTGTTATGGGCGGAGCTGTGTCTTTCTAAAAATTCCTATGTTGAAGTTCTAACTTCCAGTACTTCAGAATATGGCTGTATTTGGAGATAGCATCTTTAAAGAGGTAATTAGGTTAAAATGAGATCATTATAGTGGGCCTTAATGGAATATAACTGGTTCCTTATGAGGAGAGATTAGGACACAGCATGAATGAGGGAGGGCCATGTGAGGACACAGGGACACTTGGCCATACACAAGCCAAAGAGAGAGGCCTCAGAAGAAATCAATTCTACTGACACCTGGTCTTAGACTTGTGGCCTCCAGAGCTATGAGAAAATAAATGTCTGTTGTTTAAGTCACCCAGGCTGTGGTAGTTTGTTATGGCAGTCATAGCAAAGTAATATAGCCTCTTTATATTTTATGGCCTGAGGTGCCTTCCATTTTCTTTGAGGCAGCCTGTTTCTCCAGTCCAGTCCTGTGTGGGATCCCTCATCAACCTCACAGGGAGCCCCTCCAATTTCTTGCACACAGAGGACATACACAACACACCCAGCACCCTGATAACAGGGCTTCACGTTAAAGGGTCTTGATGATCTGTCTCATATTAAGGATAAGCAAATGAGAAACACATTGTCCACTGCTCCTGGCACTGAGGAGTCTACAACAGAGTTAAGAATGAAATTCAACACCATTCTGGCTTTACAATAAAAAAATTGAACAGGGACATAGAAGGTTGGGAGAAAGCTGTCGATGTACGAGCAGCAGTTAAAGCAATACTCTAGCCTCTGAAGAACCAACAGCTGAAATGCCAGAGGCTTAGAGAAGGAAGTGCTCATCCACCCAAGGATTCTGTCTTGGGACTTCATCACTTTCCAAAATGACTCTGAATTCCACAACCAACCTACACCCACAGTGGAGGGTATGAATTTGTTTGAAATTTCAGGAAGTCTTTTGGAATAAGGTTCTCCTGAAGAGTTTTAATTTCACTAAGGATTCTCTCAGAGTGGATGAATAAGAATGAATTTCTTGTTGGTAAAGTGTTTTTTTGGTGAGGGAGGGGAATCTCTTTTCCTTTGATGCTACTATTTTATGCCATTCTACCAAGGTTCCCAATGGCTATCCGCCTGTCTGTGCAAGATGCAAACTAGGTTCATGCATGCTTTTATCTCGGCCTTTCCCATTTTGAGAACACTGACTTCTGACTACACCCTGATCCTCTATTTCCCTTCACAAGCTACCAACTACCTCATGCAGAAGAATGCCCCCCAGAACCATTTGTCACAGGTCTTCTGTGGAAATCGTCACCCTATCACTTTCAGATTCTGGTTCAGAGAGATCGAAGGAGATGTTGCCTGACTATGTAACTCATATCTGGTCTCAATAAAGGCTTTCATGAATTGAAAAAAGTGCTGTGCATATAGATGAAGACTAGAAAGCAAAAAATTTTAATGCAAATAATTCTGTGAAGGTGATGAGATTAAAGGTGTGTGTGTGATTTTAAAATTTTCTTTAATATGGGGCGCCTGGGTGGCTCAGTGTGTTGGGCACTGCCTTTGGCTGGAGTCATGATCCCAGGATCCTGGGATCTAACCCCGCATTGGGCTCCCTGCTCAGCAGGGAAACTGCTTCTCTCTCTCCCTCTGCCACATCCCCTACTTGTGCTCTCTCACCCTCTCTCTGTCAAATAGATAAATAAAACCTTTAAAAAGTGAAATTTTCTTTAATGTATGAATGTCTATAAAATCAAAAATGGATAAACTAGTGTAAATTAAAAATTCATCATTGCTGACTTGTTTCTTCTGAGCGAGGACCAGGTCTAGAATTTTAGTGGGACAAAGTCCAAAATCTTATTTCTGGCTCTAGACTTCTTGTCCAAGGTCCAGTTTCCTCTTCTTTGCCACTCCTTTTCTCTCCAATTCTTTTCTCTCCCCTTATTTGAGGCCATCCCTGCGGAATTGAAGAGTGCTGAGATACGATATTAGGAGTATCCTTGCTATTCACTTTTCCTGGAATGAAAAGTGTCCTTCTCCCACCATCTTAAGGTCTGCTCAAATGTCAACCTCTCAGTAAGATCTTCCCTGATCACCCTATTAAAATTTACAAACCATTCCCCAACCCCCAGCACTCCATATCCCCTTTTCTGCTTTATTTTTCTTAGCTCTAAATGTATTGAGAACGAAGGTTTTTCTGTTTTGTCTACTGCTCTTTTCCCAACATCTAGAACAGCTCCTGGAGTATTCTTAGAGACTCAGTAATTATTTGTTGAATGAATGACGGAAATAATCCCTTAGTGTGGGAAATTTGGTTGGGGCTCCTTGTCTCAGACCACTTTATAGCCACTTGCTGCCAGAATCCCATCATCCAGCAAGGGACTCTCTTGGGTGAAATACTGGCAATCTATCTCAAGGCTAACCACCTTTCATGATGTACAATGAATGGATCTACAGGAAATATATGCTTCAGTAACAGAGATGCATCTTCTTTCTTAATAATAGAACTTGCATGTTTATCTGCCCAACAGAGAGAAAGATTATACTTACTAGCCTCCCTTACAGCTAAGAAAGACCATATAACTAAATTCTGGCCAATGAGATATAAGCAGAAGTGTTGTATGAAAATCCCAGGAAATAATCTTAAATAAGACAAGTACACTATTCTTTATTTCTTTCTCCTTTTTGATGGCCAGAATATGAATGTGATAGCTAAAGTTTGAATAGCCGTGCTAGACCATGAAGTAGAAACCTAATGCCAAACATTTAATAGTGGTATGATAGAAGGAGCCTAAGTCCTTGATGATTGTGGGCCATCTGTACTAACTACCTATATATTTTTCTAGAAATGTATCTATTTCATCTATATTGTAAAATTTGTTTGCATAGTTATTCATAATATTCTCTTATTGTCTTTAGAATATCCAAAGGATCTGTAGTGATGTCTTCTTTTTTATTCTTGATAATGACCATGTCTTCTTTCTCTCTTGATCAGTCTTGCCAAATGTATATCAATTTTATTAGTCTTCAAAGATTTGACTTTTGGATTTGTTGATGATCCTTTCTATTGATATCTTTTCTATTATCATTATAACTGATTTCTATTGGGGGAGTGTTATTTAGCTATTTTTTACATTTTCGAATGTGGGAATATAAGCTTTCTCTAGATACTGCTTTAGCTACATCTTGCAAATAATCATATGTCATATTTCCATTATCATTCAATATATTTTCTAAATTCCAATTCTTGTTTGTCTCATGGGTAATTCAGAAGTGTATTTTTTAGTTTCCAAAAATATGTGGATATTCTAGTTATCTTTCTTGTACTTATTTGTAGGAAAATTGCGTCATGGTCAGATTCTATACAAATACAATTCCTTTTCCACCCATTATATAATAAATTTTTAGAAATATCCTGTGTGTGTTTGAAAAAAACTCTATTCTACTTTTCTAAGAAATTGTTCTATAAATTACCATTAAGTCAGATTTGTTCAATGTGTTATTCAACTCTTTTAAATTCTTACAGATTTTTGTCTACTCTATCAATTACTCATAAATGTGTAGTAAAATTATCCACTATGACTGTGAATTTGTCTACTTATCTCTGAATTTTTGGTAATTTTTACTTTATATATTTGAGACTATGCTATTTAGAGTAAGTAAATTTAGAAATGTTTTATAAACCTGGTGAATTGTCCTTTTGCCATCAATTAGAGATATGTTTATTTCTAATAATGATTTTTTTTCTTAAAGTCTGTGGTGAATTGTCCTTTTGCCATCAATTAGAGATATGTTTATTTCTAATATGATTTTTTTTCTTAAAGTCTGTTTTATCTTATCTTAATATAGCTACTTTGGCTTTTGGTTTTGGTTTTAATTTGTAAGATATAGCTTTTTCTATGATATTAGTCTTTCTGAATATGTTTTACCTGTGTCTCTTGTAAAGAGTATATAGTTTCCTTTTTAAAAAACTGCTAATTTTAATTAGCATATTTTCTCCATTTATACTTAACATAATTACTGATACATGAGCACTTATCTGTCATTATATGCTCCTTATTTGTTCTGCCTATTCTACATTTTCCCTTATTTCCTGCTGCATTTGAATTGATTATATTTTAATTATTCTGTTTTCTCCCATCCAGTGGTTTGTAAGCCATACACTGTTTTTGAATTCTCTCAGTGTTATCCTTGAAATTATCAGATGCATGTAGGCTTATCAAAGTTTAATTAATTAATGTTAAATTAATTTTCTTCCCATCATCTTGACAATGCAAAGAACTTAAACATTTTTAACTCCATTCTCTAACCCTTATCTAATACCCACTTGCATACTCCTGCTGTCCTGCATTTAATTTTGTATTTATTTTTAAATTCCAAAAGGCATGACAATGATGATGATGATTTCTTTATATAATATTCATGTATAGCAATATTCATCTCCATTTACCCACATATTAACATTTTTATTCATCTTGAATTCTTGCATTTCCAACCTTTCATCTGGCATCATCTTCTTTTTTGCCTGAAGTTTACTCTTTAGTATTTCCTTTACTGCTGATGTGCTGGTGACAAATTCTCTGTCTCATTTTGTATGGAAATGTCTTTATTCTCCCTGTTTTTGTTAGTACTTTTATTCTCTCAGCATTTTGGACATATCAGTCCTCTGTATTTGGGCCCCGAAGGCAACTGTTGGCCTGTTGCTTTTTTCAAGGTAATCCAAGGTATTTCCTTGGTCTTTCTTACTATAATATGCCAGGCATGGATTTCTTTTTATATATTGTGTTCAGAATGTATTGGGTTTCTTAAAGTGATGGATTAAAATCTTTCATCAGTTTTGAAAAAATGCTCAGCCATTATCTCTTCAAATATCAATCCTGTTCCATTAGAAAAATTTGACAAATGCCATATTTCCCTCCCCTCTTTCCGAGATTCAAATTAAATGATTGCCCTACCTTCTCTTTATATTCTCCGTGGTTATGGAAGAGAGTCATATATTGTTTTTAGTGTTTTCTTACAATAAAGATCATCATTATTAGCATTAGCCATTTGCATTTTTTAATTTGCACTTTTTCATTTTAATGTTTCCTCCCAGACCAAAACGAAGTAATTGCTTTAGATGCTTTGAAATTACTATGCTTTTCAAATATTTATTCTTTTCATACAATTAACTCCTCCTCTCTCTAATGCTAGCAACACTGACAATGGTCTTAGCTGGTCTTACCAGACCTTACCCAGATTCCTGAAGCCTTGCCATGCACATGACCTCATTCTCCCTCCCAGAGTCTCTTAATCTTTAGCAAAAGGGCAACTGAAAAGAAACCTTAGCACGGGGGCACCTGGGTGGCTCAGTTGGTTAAGCGACTGCCTTCAGCTCAGGTCATGATCCTGGAGTCCCAGGATCGAGTTCCACATCAGGCTCCCTGCTCAGCAGGGAGTCTGCTTCTCCCTCTGACCTTCCCCCCTCTCATGTACTCTCTCTCTCTCTTTCATTCTCTCTCTCAAATAAATAAATAAAAATCTTAAAAAAGAAAGAAACCTTAGCATGCCTGGTTTAGGGAGAAGGAAAAAGGGGATACAAAAGGAAGGCTCTAATTTGCTACAGAGAATTAAGATAAAGGTTTTTTGTTGTTTTGTTTTGTTTTTAAAGTTTTGTTCAAGTAACAAGTGGCTTACCTCTAAGGAGTAATCCATTCAATTGTTAACTCACTAGGATGGGTTACTTTCTCAAATTCAGGACAGTAATTTGGTGGGGAGTCGGGGGGAGCAGAGAAAATGGGACAAGTCAATGGCCAAGTCAGTAGATGTTGGGTGTCTGGAGAGTGGAGAAGGAGTCAGAGCTAAAAAGAGACTAGAGGGGGAAAGTCACAAAGAGTTATGGCTGGGGATGACAAACCAAAATACCACACTCACCCCATTTTCCCCAGCCCCTCCATCTCCTGTTTTTGCAGCAACAACACTTCTACCACCCCTGAGGTCTCCTGCCCAACCAATCCCCCTTACCCATTCCTCTCAGGAGAACCCTGTCTCTTCCATGATGAGGAAATCCCTTCATCTACTACCACATCTCTCTCCTTTCCTTCCCTGCCCTTCCCTAGGTCCCCTTCTCTCCTCCCCACTACTCCCTCCTGGGCATCAGTGTTCACTCACACTGGAGGGACTCTTTCCTGAGCTCTATACTCAATTCCCACTTACTTGTCATCCATACTTGTATTTCTCAAAGGCACTTAACATCTTCCCTACTCTTTAAATCTGGGTCTCCTATTATGTATTCTCTTTTTCAGTAAATCATCCCCAAGTCTCTCCAGTCACATAAAGCAGAAATTGAGGTTCTTTCTTCATACCTACTATTCCTCAAACCTATATCTGGTTCATCTTCCTAACCTGACCCCCAAGCTCCTAAAACATTTCTCAAGTCTGTCTCTGTTTATCTTCTTAGCCACTACCCAGTGACCTGCTGACCCATCTGCCTACATGGACTTTGCTGTCCCATCCATTTCTATAGCAATCACCAACACCTCTATGAAAATGCAAATCTGACTCTATCACTCTTTTGCTAAAAATGCATCAGTGATTCCTTAATGATCTTAGGAAAAAGAACCCAAAATCCTTAAAATAGTGTAGTAACAGGAATCCTATTTTGAAACATATACACACACCCACACACTTATCTTTTGCTTTCCCAAAGAAGTTCAAGTATCCCTAGATGGCAAAGCATCTATCTACTAGGGAGAGATTAGGATTTGAAAGGAAGAATGCCAAGAAAGGGAACGGGAGTTGATACCCACATTTTTTTATTTCAAAATGGGGTTTTGCGTCAAACCAATAGCCGTGCAAGGGAGAACTTTCTGAATTCCTTTATCCTCTCTTTTGGCTTAATTCAGAATCAACACTGGCTGTCCACATCACAGGGTTCTCCACAGCACGGAGAGGGTTCCCCTTGCAAAGGCCATTTGGGGAAACAAAACAGAAACACAGCAAGAGCTGGGGTCAGGCTGAATCATCCAGGGGACAATTGTTGGGCTCTAACCAATTACAGTGAGGGATGGAGAGGAAGGGGAGGGAAGGAGAGAGGCCCAGCTACAAGGTGCACAGGCAGCCCACCACAGCCACCAACATCAGCAGACCATACGGCGGCCAGAGAGACAAGGGTGACTGCTGCAGAGACCAAAAGAGGCAGAGGACAGTCCAGGTCGCTTTAGGGCTCCAAGGTCCCTTTGTCACTTCTGCAACAAGTACCAAGTAAGCCAAAGTCCACCCCAATACTCTTAGGAGCCAGCCTGAAAAGTTGCAGGTAAGAGTAGCCAAATCTTAGCATGTTTACTCAAAAAAAGGACTATTTATATTTTTATTTCACAGTAAGTTTTGAAACTGAAATTCTTGCTCCTCAGCAGATGGAGTTTCTGAGAAAGACCAAATTAGATAACAATCCCCCTGCCACACACACACACACACACACACACACACACACACAAGAAAAAAGAGAAGGAGGGCGGGGGATGTGGGGCCGGAAGGAGGAGAGGCAGAGGAAGGGGAGAAGGAAGAAGGGGAGGGGGAGGGAGGAGAACATCACTGCTCCTCACCCCGAGCTGCAACTTAACTGGCACCTCTGGCTACAATGTCCTGGAAGCCCTGCGTTCCACCTGCTGGCAGCCCCACCAGCCACTTCTCACACCCCTCTCTCCCTCACTCCATTCTCAAGACACACTGGCCGCCTTTCTTTTTCTCAAACCAGCTGTGGTCCGTCCCACCTCCGGATGCTTTCCTGCACAGCCCTATTCCCTCTTCCCTGGCCACCACTACATCCTGCCCAGCTAACAGGACTCTTTGGCCCCGCCTCACTTTCCCGAGGAAGCCATCCCAGAACCCCACTCCCTGGCCCCACACTCCCAACTGCACCAGCTCAGAGGCCCCCAGCTTATGACCCCAGAGCTCCCTGAACTTCTTCCCATTGCCGTCTTCCCTGTTGGCAATCACGGTGCGGTTAGCTTGTACCATGAATCCTGCCAACCCGGAGACAATAAGCCCCATGCTGGTAGAACTGCTTTGCTCACCATTGCATCTCCAGGGTCGAACATACAATAGGCAATTAATCTTTATTGAATAAAAGAACCGCTCAATAAATGAATGAATATGTGAACAATGCAATCCGTTCAAAAATGTAACGGGCTGCCTTGTGAGAAAAGTGGGCTCCATCCCCTCACATTGAAGCCTGGTGGGATGACTGCCATCGGGGACACTTTAGAAGCAGAGCCTGCACTGGATGGATGGCCGAGTGCACACCTCTCAGGTTTCATCCATCTCAGAAGTCTCCTACTTCACTGTATTTATGCATTCCCAGAGTTAGTGCAATTTCCTCAAACCATGAGGGTGTCCAAGGCATATGGGCCCAACGTGTGCCTGAGACCAGAGGACAGCTTTCTTCAATGCAGGAAGAGGAGAATGAACATCTGTCTATGCCCCTGGTGGTTTGCAAGCTGGTCACCCCAAGGTGGTGTGACAGTGTGGTGGCACAGAGGGAGCACCAAGGAGAAAGATCCCACAGACCTGAGCCAATTACATTAGTTAAAAAGTCACAGAGCAGTAAAGGAACCCGGAGGGTAAACTCTAAGCATGTGTCTACCTGACTTTATTCCCTTCTGATTGTAAGCTATTTTGAGAGAATGTGGACACCATCCCTATCCCACCGCCCACTACCATGTTCTGCACATACTGGATACTTGACATATGTCCAATAAGTGAAAGTGAGCAGACAAACTTCATCAGTGGGTATCTTTTGTTGCCTCCCCATCAGCTGCTGCTGCTCAAGATGGTGTGTGTGTGTGTGTGTGTGTCTGTGTCTGTGTCTGTGTGTCTGTGTCTGTGTCTGTGTGTCTGTGTCTGTATGGATAGAGTGCATATGTATGGATGGGCGTGGGAGAAGCAGCAGAATTGAGGCACCAACTTGTATCCAACATAAAAATGTTTTATGTCAGTGTCAGCAGCAACACGGATGCTACACATACCACATGCAGAGAAAGACCCTCTTACAGACACAGCCCACGACGCAATCCCCACTGGCGATGTCTATATCCGAAAGGCTAATGATGTTTTTCCCGAATCTTAAACTATTTTGCTTCCGAAAACCTTATTAAAATGAAAATGCTCTTGGAAGGGGAAGGGCTTAAGCTTCTATGCTTTGCATTTTAGAGAGGATTGTGATGGGTAATTAAGAAAGGCCTGGACTATCAGACACCAGATTATGAGTGGAACAAGCGAGATAAGAGGGTGGGAAAACCCCGCATACAGAGACCTGCCAGGGGTGGCCCTTGTCACCTGTAAACATCATTTTCACAAACTTGCTTGCGAGGCCCAGGGGATAACTGCTTCTCCTCGAAGGAACACTGCCGATCTCTGAGATAAATGGATGTGCTCAGTTTGGTTTAGATTAAAAGGAAGAGTGCTGGGCTCACTTGAGGTTTCTCTGATCAAGGGCAACAAGCAGCATCTTGGAGGCTCTGCAGCATTGATGGTTGCAGTCTGGCCATTTCCTGTTGTGAGAGATAAGGAGCAGCAGCAGGGGAAGCCGCGTATTATTCGTGGGATGAGGTCTGCATCACTGCTCCAGGGAGCTCAGGACCCCTGTCCCCAACCCCCACAGACAGCCTGTGCAATGTCAACTTTGGGGAGGGCCCAGGACGTGGGTGTACAGAAAGAAATGAAGGATGAAGAGAGGAAAACAAAGAAAGACAGAGAAGGAGGACAGGTTAAGCATCTGGAAAATTACTGCAGTCTCATGGCTTTTGCAGCTTCAATGCCAGGATGAGTCATCAGCTGGTTGCCTAGGCAACAGCTATCTTCCTTCTGCTGCTGATCAATTTCATCTGCACAAATGTCCCATGAAACTGTGAACTGTAAAGATAATATACCCGAGACACAGAGAATCCTGCCAAACGAGGTCTGCATTTCAAGTGTTCTGAGCCAGACCTTATGGATGCCTAACCATCGTCTCTGTATCCCACCCCTGGCCCCATTCGCGCACACACACACACACACACACACACACACACACACACACACACACACGGCAATGAGCCAGAACAGGGGTCAGGGGTATAGGCAGGAGGAGATGGTCACCTCTGCTTTATTCTGGTTATCCCAGGATCATAACAGCCCGATCTCACTGTACCCCCTTAAAGACGGAATGGATACGTGGTCATGCTCTCATTTTATGTCTCCAAACAGTTCCCTGGATGATGAAATACAGCCACGAGGGCAGTCAGGAGCAACTCGAAGGGTCAGAGCAGGGGACAGTGGCCTCTACCCTGAGTCCTCCAAAGACATTGCTGTCACCTTCTAATACTTTCTTTTTCCTCCCAACACTTGTCACCACATACAATACACTAGTGACATAATTGCTGGGGCGCCTGGGTGGCTCAGTCAGGTAAGCATCTGCCCTCGGCTGGGGTCATGATCCCAGCGTCCTGGGATGGAGCCCCAGGTCGGAGTCCCTGCTCAGCAGGGAGTCTGCTTCTCCCTCTGCCCCTCCCCCACAGCTCGTGCTCTCTCTTGCATGTGTGCTATCTCTCAAATAAAGAAAATTGTTTAAAAAATTAAAAAATAAATTTAAAAAAACCAAATACATACATAATTGTTTTTGTCTTACCCACCAGAGCATATGCTACTTTTGGGTAGGAACCTTATTTGTCCTACTCACCACTGTATCCTTATCTCCTGGCCTAACTCATCATCCTGCACACAGTAGGTGCTCAGTAAAAGTTTGTTGACTGAACAAATGGATGAATAAATGAAGAGCAATATTTTTGGACCACCTCACTGATAAGGCCACCCTGGAAAAATATAGTCAATCAGTATAGTCAAACCCCCTTCTGATGGGGCTAACATCCTTGGGACTTCTGCCGACAAGACAACACCTACAATATGACAAATCGGGAAACCATCAGTGTCTGTGTTTTCCCCATTCTCCCCCCACAGTTTAGGGTGTGAAGAACTCAGGAAAGACCTTGTTCCGGCAGAAAGCCAGAAGAGTTGCCAGGCCCGTTTATCTGTCACTAATGTTCTCTAAAGAATGACAACATAGTATGCCCATTGCATCTATTTTTTGTTAGTTTCATCTTCATAACCACCCAGGTGATAAATATTTTATAATTCCCTTTTTACAGTTGAGGAAACTAAGACTAAGAGAGGTTAAATATAAATACATATATATACCTACATACTTACATACATAGCATGCCTTGTCATGCATGCAGCATCAGGCAGCATCAGGATGCAACCCCACGTCTGAGTTCTAAGCCACACCTGGTGTCGCCTCTTGCTTGCCACACCCCTGCATCCATCCCTCTCCTTTCAGTCAGATTTCCAACCCTGCTTTCTCCTTCAAGCAGCCCAAAATGTCAATTTGAGCCTGAAGTGTTTTGCATTTTGTACTGTGCTCCCTAATTTTCCAAATATCTTGGCATAAATTCTATCATTTGAGCTTCGAAACAATGTTGTCTGCTAAGCAAGGGCTCATCATCATTTCAGATGTAGAAAATGCGAAACAGAAAGGTGAAGTGACTAGCGCGACACTATTTACCTAACCAGAGCTGAGATTTGCACATCTGTGCTCAGATACTACTATCTCTCCAGCCCAAATGTGCTCTGGAAAACAGCATGTGAGGGTGCTCTTGGTGTGATCGGCCTCAGGCCCTGCCTGCACCCTAATTTGGTTCTGGGCCCCCACCAGTGCCCAGAGCTGTCCCTGAGAAGCCTCAAGCTGGTAAACATTGGTCCACCTTGTCAACTAATTCTAGCACAGCCTGCCCTGGGGAACCTCAGGAACCTTCCTTCTACAATAATAGGAAAGCAACCTAAGATTTCAAAGGAAATCTGAATATCTGAGAAAGAGTCTAAATGTTGTAGCTTAATTTAGAAAATGGTGCCAGATATTTGTACTAATTTTATCTTCACTCTTTCTTTGCCTTGATCCCCTCAGCCTCAGTCTGCTCCCGACCCACCCCCTTTCCTCTTCAAAAAGAAGTAACATTGCATCATCCACCATGCAGTAAAAATGCTTTAAATTATAGCCTTATGGTTATCATTCTGAGAAACAAGGTCGCAAAATATTCTTACCAGCTCTCCCTGCAAACAGTGCCAGGCTAGGTGGGAATGAGTAATTAGAAGAAACACAATTATACATTTTATATTTTTTAAATATTTTTATTTATTTATCTGACAGAGACAGCGAGAGAGGGAACACAAGCAGGGGGAGTGGGAGAGGGAGAAGCAGGCTTCCCACAGAGCAGGGAGCCCGATGGTGGGCTCTATCCCAGGACCTTGGGATCATGACCTGAGCCGAAGGCAGATGCTTAACAACTGAGCCACCCAGGGGCCCCACAATTATACATTTTAATCCAAACTCTTATATAGGATGTCCTTACTGGCCAGCAACTAATGAGCATATAAAATGAAACATACTAATGATCACCAAAAATGATGAGTCTTGCTTTAAAGTGGTTTCTATGAACTATTCCACCTGCCTGCCAGAGCAGTTCTTTTTCTTCAATATGGCTTCCTTTCTCTATGATTTGTCTCTATGGACAATTTTCCTGTCTGTATGGAAGCCATATTGTTCCTTCGGTGTCTGAGCCCGTGTGTTTTGTGCACATGTCTGCACATCTGCGTTAGTGGGGGCTGGACTGAGTGAGGACCTCCGTGTACTAGGCACTGGACCAGGTGCTTTCCATATATAAACCCATCCCCACCTCCAGGGGGCCTATGAGGGCAATATGATTGCTAGTGTTCTTTTGCTTTTACAGATGAAGAAACTGAGGCTCAAAGAAGTTAAGAATTTGCCTAACAACACACAATAATAAAAATAATCCTAGCAATAGTCCTAGAATAGTAACTGGATATCAGCACTGAAAACATCCACACATTCCACAGATTCACTCAACACTTTTATTTCAGCATGGGATGGACTTTCTTCAGTGAGTCTCAATGAGCTCTACCACTAAATGACCAGGAGGAGAAAACTATGTTGAATCTTTAATAAGTCTCTTCTCCCCACTTACAAGATCAACGACAATGGAATGTTCATTTTAATTTTGTTTTGGCCAAAATTAATTCTCACAGTTTAACCCCTCAAAAGTACTATGTAATGTGCCAAAATTATTTACAAAGTCAGAGACCTTTTAGATTTTTCAAATCCATCCATCCCTTCAATTATGAGAGCAGGATGATAACTATTTGTTATTTTTCTAGGAACAGGTCATTATATTAATTCTAATAATGACACATGAAACCATATTGGAATATTTAAACAATTTGCTTGTCTTCAATGATTGAGCTTAAGAAAAAAATACTGATTAATTAAAAATTAAATCTAATTCTTCTTTTTCAGATTTTATTTATTTGAGAGAGAGAGAGAGAGCACAAGACTAATTCTTAATCAAGCCTTGCATATGAACATATATCTGGAGAAAATTAGGCCAGGCCACAAGGAAATCATCCTGCTGATGTCTTCCTTAATTACTCATATCTGACCCACAACTTGGACGTTACTTCTGCTACACTCTTGTGCTGACTAATTAGATGCATCATCATCCAGTCCATTAAAAGCATGAGGATGGTTACTGGTGATTTTATAAAGAGCAAAATATTCTCAAATTACTTGTTTTTTCAATATTAAAATTTATGATTAAAATCCTTTGCTTTCTTTGGAGCTATGCACTTTGCCTTAGTCTACAATTGTGGTCAGAAACTTGAGTATAAATCATGTTTTTATAACATAAAACATATTTTCCCATTCATTCTTTTTTGTGTGTTCTCATTCACTTATATGATTAATTTATATGGGCATTTTCCTGAAGAAATGAAAGTTTTATTAAATATAAATGGCATAAATTTGCTATTTTAAAAATTTAGGATTTTAAACATGGTGGCCTCAAGAAGATTTGAGAAAATTCAAAGACAGGACAGCAAGTTAGGACAAAAAGAGGCACAAAAAAAAAAAATCACTGGAAGCTGGGGTCTTGGCTAGGTAGTATTATTGGAGCAAAGGATATATATGGCCAAGTGAAGAGATATGAGGCTGCAGAGATAAGCAAAAGCCAGACCTTGAAAGGCTTTACCAAGGAGCACATCCTGAAAAATCCACTAGAGGGTTTTTATGCAGAGTGACATAATCAATTTAGAAACTGACTTTAAGAAACATGACTCAATCAGCAGGATGAAGATGTATTGGAGGGTCAAGGCAGGAAGAATGTTTTATAGTAACCCAGCCAGAAGCAGTGCAGAACTAATCCAAGGCCATCAGTGAGGATGGAGATGTGGTGGTGGGTCCAGGAGAGTTTAGAGAGATGGAGGTTCCAGAAGGTTGTGACTGGTCCCCTAGGAAAGGGAAGAAGTACAAGTTAGTAAAGGAGCCAGCCTGGAAGAGGATAACTAAGGATAATTACATGCCATACCACATAAGAGGATAAGAAACACCAGAGAAGGTGCATGTCTGGCCAGGGATTTAAACTAACGAACTTCCAATGCTTGTGTACAGCTAGTGGAGTTGCCCCACAGAGAGCTCGGTGGGACTAGAACATCAGAGGGAAGTCTGGCTGGAGAGAATCGGTACTCATCCATGGAAGCTGAAGCTGGCTCTCAGTGAGGTCGCTCACTATGTGGGTATGGAGCAAGGAGAGAAATACTGAAGTTTAGGTGGGTGAGTGAAGAGGCTTCCATGAAAAAGATAAGGCTAGGAAGCCCAGGAAATACTGATTACCTTGGAAGTCAAAGGGAAAGAGAATTTCAGGAAGAAAATGGTCCACACAGTCAAAGATTGCAGAGACTAAGAAGTGCTCTTTGTTTTGCAGAGTATGGGTGACTCCATTTCAGTACAGTAGGGAGAACAGAAGCCAGAATGTAACAGATACAAGAGCTGGATTGCAAATGCAACCACTGGCATTTTCAGGCTTATTATTTTCCAGTGAACAGGTTTTCAATTTTCTTTTGTTATAAGACAATATACCCATATGATATAAAGCTTAGAAAATAAAGAATACAAAAAAATTCACCTGTGATTTATATATGGTGACAAAACCACTGTACTTGGTCAATTTTCTCCCAGTCTTTAACAATGCAAATATATTTCACTTCCAAATACTACCTCTTAAGAAACCTGAAGGTGAAAAATTCCAACATGTCCCCCAAACCTATCTATAGTTTTCCTTAAATATTTGTCTTAATTCAAAGCATCTTTGCAAGAGCATGGCACCAATAGGCCTCACACTTAAAACTGGAACCATGGGGGGGGGCGGAGCAAGATGGCGAAGGAGTAGGAGATGTAAATTTCGTCTGGTCTCAGGAATTCAGCTGGATAGGGATCAAACCATTCTGAACACCTACGAACTCAACAGGAGAATGAAGAAAAGAATAGCAGCAACTCTCTGAACAGAAAAGCGACCACTTTTTGGAAGGTAGGACGTGCGGAGAAGTGAATCCGAGGCGATATTCGGGAGGATAGATGGCGGGTCAGGGCGCCTCCGTCGGTGCTTCTGGCAAGTGATAGAGCAGCCGAGCACAAAATCGGAATGTTTAGAAGTCGGCTCCGCTGAGGGACGTCGCTCCAGTAGCTAAGGGGGGGTGGAACCCTCGCAGGACAGTGTGGTCTCAGGACCCTCGGGGTCACAGAAAGACCGGGGGTGCCTGAGTGCGGCAGAGCTCCCACGTGTCGGAGCAGGGAAGCCGGCTGCAGAGACAGAGCCGAGGAGCGGGTATAACCGTGACTGGTGACAGTCAGGCCACTGCTCCTCCAGCAGGGACCCAATAAGTGGCAGACATGGGGAGACTCCCCTTCCTCCCCGGGAGGAGAGGCGCGGGAGCACACCGCAGGGATCTGCTGGGTTTGGAGACTCCACACGGGGTCAGGTGCAAGAGATAGAAACGCTCGGTCACAGTTCAGGCGAGCACGGAGTGCGGCCCGAGACCTGGGAGATGGTAGTGATTGACTGCTTTTCTCTGGGGGCGCACTGAGGAGTGGGGCCCCGAGTTCTTGGCTCCTTCGGGCGGAGATTGGGAGGCCGCCATTTTCACTCTGATCCTCCAAAGCTGTACGGAAAGCTTGCAGGGAACAAAAGCTCCCGGGAGCAAACCAGAGCAGATTATTTAGCCAGGACAGGCAAGGGCAGGGCAATTCCGCCTCCGGCAAAGACATTTGGGAACCATGGCAACAGGCCCCTGCCCCAGAAGATCAGCAAGAACAGCCAGCAAGCCAAGACCAAGTTTACCAATCAATGAGAATAGGAGAACTCCAGCGCTAGGGGAATACTGCACATAGAATTCATGGCTTTTTTACCATGATTCTTTAGTCTTTCAAAGTTAATTTTTTTTAACTGTCTTTTTTTTCTTTTTCCCTTTTCAACCAACATCTTATCAATCCCTTTTTTAAAAAACATTTTTATTTTTCATTCTTAGAGTCATATTCTATCCCTTCAGAGGAGTTACCCTTATTTTTGGCATATATATATAAGTTGTTCTCTCTTTAAAATTTTGAGATACAGTTTCTTCTAATAGATCAAAATATAACCTAAATCTCTAGTGTATGGCTTATTCTAGTCTCCTGCCTGATCACATTCTCTCCCCTTTTTTTTCTTTCTTTCTGTTTTGTTTTTTTTTAAATCCTCTTCTTTCTTTTTTCAAATAACTTCTTATCTTATCAATTCCTTTTATAAAATTTTTTATAATTTTCATCTTTACAGTCATATTCCATCCCTTCATCGTATAAACCCTTATTTTGTACATATATAAGTCTTTCTTTCTTTAAAATTTTGGGAGGTACTTTCTTCTAACAGACCGAAATACTACCAGAATCTAGTGTGTGGCACTGATCTATGCACCAGCCTGATCATATTTGATCATGTTCTGGTTTTTTTTTGTTTTGTTCTGTTTTTGTTTATTTTTATCTTTTTCTTTTTCTTTTTTCTCTCTTTCTTTTTTCTTTCTTTCCCTTTCCTTTCCCCTGGTTTCAGGTCTTTTCTGATTTGTTTAGAGTAATTTTCTGGGGACGTTGTTACCCTGTTAGCATTTTGTTTTCTCATTCATCTATTCTCCTCTGGACAAAATGACAAGATGGAAAAAATCACCTCAACATAAAGAACAAGAGGTAGTACCACCTGCCAGGGACCTACTCAATACGGACATTAGTACGATGTTGGACCTAGAGTTCAGAATCATGATTTTAAAGATACTAGCTGGGCTTGAGAAAAGCATGGAAGTTATTAGAGAAACCCTTTCTGGAGAAATGAAAGAACTAAAATCTAACCAAGTCGAAATCAAAAAGTCTATTAATGAGGTGCAATCAAAAATGGGGGCACTAACTGCTAGGATAAATGAGGCAGAAGAGAGAATCAGTGAAATAGAAGACCAAATGATGGGAAAAAAAGCAGCTGAGAAAAAGAGAGATAAACAACTACTGGATCACAAGGGCAGAATTCGAGAGATAAGCGATACGATAAAATGAAACAACATTAGAATAATTGGGATCCCAGAAGAACAAGAAAGAGAGAGAGGGGCAGAAGGTATATTGGAGCAAATTATAGCAGAACTTCCCTAATGTGGGGAAAGAAATAGGCATCAAAATCCAAGAGGCATAGAGAACCCCTCTCAAAATCAATAAAAATAGGTCAACACCCTGACATCTAATAGTAAAACTTACAAGTCTCAGAGACAAAGAGAAAATCCTGAAAGCAGCTCGGGAGAAGAAATATATAACCTACAATGGTAGAAACATTAGATTGGCAACAGACCTATCCACAGAGACCTGGCAGGCCAGAAAGGACGGGCATGATTTCTTCAGAGCACTAAAGGAGAAAAATATGCAGCCAAGAAACTATATCCAGCTAGGCTGTCATTGAAAATAGGAGAGATATAAAGCTTCCAGGACAAACAAAAAGTAAAGGATTTGCAAACACGAAACCAGTCCTCCAAGAACTATTGAAAGGGGTCCTCTAAGCAAAGAGAGAGCCTAAAAGCAGCATAGATCAGAAAGGAACACAGACAATATACAGTAACAGTCACCTTACAGGCAATACAATGGCATTAAATTCATATCTTTCAATAGTTACCCTGAATGTAAATGGGCTAAATGTCCCAATCAAAAGATACAGGCTATCAGATTGGATTAAAAAACAAGACCCATCGATATGCTGTCTTCAAGAGACTCATTTTAGACCCAAAGACACCCCCAGATTGAAAGTGAGAGGGTGGAAAACCATTTACCGTGCTAATGGACACCAAAAGAAAGCTGGGGTGGCAATCCTTATATCAGACAAATTAGATTTTAAACCAAAGACTGTAATAAGAGATGAGGAAGGACACTATATCCTACTTAAAGGGTCTATCCAACAAGAAGATGTAACAATTGTAAATATCTATGCCCCTAACATGAGAGCAGCCAAGTATATAAGCCAATTAATAACAAAAGCAAAGAAACACATTGACAACAATACAATAATAGCGGGGGGACTTGAATACCCCCCTCACTGAAATGGACAGATCATCTAAGCAAAAGATCAACAAGGAAATAAAGACTTTAAATGACACACTGGACCAAATGGACTTCACAGACATATTCAGAACATTCCAACCCAAAGCAATGGAATACACATTCTTCTTTAGTGCCCATGGAACATTCTCCAGAATAGATCACATCCTAGGTCACAAATCAGGTCTCAGCCAGTACCAAGAGACTGGGATTATTCTCTGCATATTTTCAACCACAATGCTTTGAAACTAGAAAGCAATCACAAGAGGAAGGTCGGAAAGAACTCAAATACATGGAGGCTAAAGAGCATCCTACTAAAGAATGAATGGGTCAACCAGGAAATTAAAGAAGAATTAAAAAAATTCATGAAAACACAACTGTTCGAAATCTTTGGGATGCAGCAAAGGCAGTCCTGAGAGGAAAGTATATAGCAATACAAGCCTTTCTCAAGAAACAAGAAAGGTCTCAAATACACAACCTAACCCTACACCTAAAGGAGCTAGAGAAAAAACAGCAAATAAAGCCTAAACCCAGCAGGAGAAGAGAAATCATAAAGATCAGAGCAGAAATCAATGAAATAGAAACCAAAAGAACAGTAGAACAGATCAACGAAACTAGGAGCTGGTTCTTCGAAAGAATTAACAAGATTGATAAACCCCTGGCCAGACTTATCAAAAAGAAAAGAGAAATGACCCAAATCAACAAAATCATGAATGAAAGAGGAGAGATCACAACCAACACCAAAGAAATACAAACAATTATAAGAACATATTATGAGCAACTCTATGCCAGCAAATTAGATAACCTGGAAGAAAGGGATGCATTCCTAGAGATGTATCAACTACCAAAACTGAATCAGGAAGAAATAGAAAACCTGAAAGACCTATAACCACCAAGGAAATTGAAGCAGTCATCAAAAATCTCCCAACAAACAAAAGCCCAGGGCCAGATGGCTTCCCAGGGGAATTCTACCAAACATTTCAAGAAGAATTAATATCTAGTCTTCTGAAACTGTTCCAAAAAATAGAAATGGAAAGAAAACTTCCAAACTTGTTTTATGAGGCCACCATTACCTTGATCCCCAAACCAGACAAAGACCCCATCAAAAAGGAGAATTACAGACCAATATCCTTGATGAACATGGATGCAAAAATTCTCAACAAAATACTAGTCAATAGGATCCAACAGTACATTCAAAGGATTATTCACCATGACCAAGTGGGATTTATCCCTGGGCTGCAAGGTTGGTTCAACATCCGCAAATCAATCAACGTGATACAACACATTAACAAAAGAAAGAACAAGAATCATATGATCCTTCAATAGATGCACAAAAAGCACTTGACAAAGTACAGCATCGTTTCTTGATCAAAACTCTTCAGAGTATAGGGATAGAGGGTACATACCTCAATATCATAAAAGCCATCTATGAAAAACCCACAGCGAATATCATTCTCAATGGGGAAAAACTGAGAGTTTTCCCCCTAAGGTCAGGAACGCGGAAGGGATGTCCACTATCACCACTGCTATTCAACATAGTATAAGTCCTAGCCACAGCAATCAGACAACAAAAAGAAATCAAAGGCATCCAAATCGGCAAAGAAGAAGTCAAACTCTCACTCTTTGCAGATGATATGATACTTTATGTGGAAAACCCAAAAGACTCCACCCCAAAACTGCTAGAACTCATACAGGAATTCAGTAATGTGGCAGGATACAAAATCAATGCACAGAAATCAGTGGCATTCCTATACACCAACAACAAGACAGAAGAGACAGAAATTAATGAGTCAATCCCATTTACAATTGCACCCAAAACCATAAGATACCTACGAATAAATCTAACCAAAGAGGCAAAGGATCTGTACTCAGAAAACTATAAAATACTCATGAAGGAAATTGAGGAAGACACAAAGAAATGGAAAAATATTCCATGCTCATGGATTGGAAGAACAAATATTGTGAAGATGTCCATGCTACCTAGAGCAATCTACACATTCAAGGCAATCCCCATCAAAATACCGTCCACTTTTTTCAAAGAAATGGAAGAAATAATTCTAAAATTTGTATGTAACCAGAAAAGACCCCGAATAGCCAGGGGAATGTTGAAAAAGAAAAGCAAAGCCGGCAGCATCACAATTCCGGACTTCCAGCTCTATTACAAAGCTGTCATCATCAAGACAGTATGGTACTGGCACAAAAACAGACACATAGATCAATAGAACAGAATCGAGAGCCCAGAAATTGACCCTCAACTCTAGGATCAACTCATCTTTGACAGCAGGAAAGAATGTCCAGTGGAAAAAAGACAGTCTCTTCAACAAATGGTGTTGGGAAAATTGGACAGCCACATGCAGAAGAATGAAACTGGACCATTTCCTTACACCACACACAAAAATAGACTCCAAATGGTTGAAAGACCTAAACGTGAGACAGGAGTCCAGCAAAATCCTAAAGGAGAACACAGGCAGCTACCTCTTCGACCTCAGCTGCAGGAACTTCTTCCTAGAAACATCACCAAAGGCAAGGGAAGCAAGGGCAAAAATGAACTATTGGGATTTCATCAAGATAAAAAGCTTTTGCACAGCAAAAGAAACAGTCCACAAAACCAAAAGACAACCGACAGAATGGGAGAAAATATTTGCAAATGACATATCAGATAAAGGGCTAGTATCCAAAATCTATAAAGAACTTCTCAAACTCAACACCCAAAGAACAGATAATCCAATCAAGAAATGGGCAGAAGACATGAACAGACATTTTTCCAAAGAAGACATCCAAATGGCCAACAGACACATGAAAAAGTGCTCAACATCACTCGGCATCAGGGAAATCCAAATCAAAACCTCAATGAGATACCACCTCACACCAGTCAGAATGGCTAAAATTAACAAGTCAGGAAACGACAGATGTTGGCGGGGATGCGGAGAAAGGGGAACCCTCCTACACTGTTGGTGGGAATGCAAGCTAGTGCAACAACTCTGGAAAACAGTATGGAGGTTCCTCAAACAGTTGAAAATAGAGTTACCATACGACCCAGCAATTGCACTACTGGGTATTTATCCCAAAGATACAAATGTAGGGATCCAAAGCGGTACATGCACCCCGATGTTTATAGCAGCAATGTCCACAATAGCCAAACTGTGGAAAGAGCCAAGATGTCCATTGACAGATGAATGGATAAAGAAGATGTAGTATATAAATACAATGGAATATTATGCAGCAATCAAAAGGAATGAGATCTTGCCATTTGCAATGACATGGATGGAACTGGAGGGTGTTATGCTGAGTGAAATAAGTCAAGACATGTATCATATGACCTCACTGATATGAGGAATTCTTAATCTCAGGAAACAAACTGAGGGTTGCTGGAGTGGTGGGGGGTGGGAGGGATGGGGCAGCTGGGCGATAGACATTGGGGAGGGTATGTGCTATGGTGAACACCGTGAATTGTGCAAGACTGTTGAATCACAGATCTGTACCTCTGAAACAAATAATGCAATATATGTTAAGAAAAAAAAAAAGAAGAAGATAGCAGGAGGGGAAGAATAAAGGGGGGGAATCAGAGGGGGAGATGAACCATGAGAGATGATGGACTCTGAAAAACAAACTGAGAGTTCTAGAGGGGAGGGGGGTTGGGGGGGATGGGTTAGCCTGGTGATGGGTATTAAAGAGGGCACGTTCTGCGTGGAGCACTGGGTGTTATACACAAACAATGAATCATGGCACACTACATCAAAAAACTAATGATGTAATGTATGGTGAATAACATAACAATAAAAAAATTTAAAGGAATGAAAAACTGGAACCATGTGTTGTTCATAATATAACCAAACTTAAACTTATTTTCATACCCCTGAGAAGCCTAATTCCAGCAAAGCCAGCAGTCTAATGTCAAACTTGGAAGCTCGGCCAAGTATTTCTCTGCCCACAGTGGCTACTCCAGGCTTTACCCGAAACATGCAAGTTGTATGAATTGGGGTCCCTGAATTGGAATGGAAGCAGGCAATCATCCCGCATCACAAAATTTACTTACTAGAAGCAACTTCTTTCTTACCCCATGCCTCATACCAAACATTCTCTAGCTTTTGAAGTCCTCAGAGCATACTTAACTAGCTGGGCATGCTGGAGGAGGACTAAAAAAATTCTAGTTTACTTAAGCTTGACCTCCCCTCCAGGTCAGCCTAACTAACATTGCAAAGGAGGCTGGGCCGTCTTAGACGTAATACCTTTTCTCCTTCCCTGATACTCCTGAAAATAAAACCTCTTCCAAAATTTGCCCTGAAGACATGGAGAGAGGAACAAATAGATGAGTATTTCAAATGTCAGCATCCAGGCTTTCATATGGAAATTTTACAAGGGGAAAGATAATGCTAGAAGTGGTGGTATGGATGAGTGAAGGTTTTAGATTAAAAACGTCTATGAATTTGAGCTATAGAGGTTATCCAGGGGACTAATAATTCTGGGAGAATAGCCACATAAATATTTGCATTTCACTGACAGCTCCCTGGAGCCACAAGTCTTAACTAAAGGCAGTAGTGTATCTTGAAAAGTGATAGTAGGAAAAGTCTTCCGATACCTCACCTTTGTGGTGTCCTTCCAATGGTACTCTCTGTCTAGTGATCTATAGCTCAAACTTCTGGTATCCAGTTAGGGATAGTTTCTCTTTCAAAGAGCTTTTACAAGGATGTAGACTCATGTTGAATGGGCTCCTCCAAATGTTAGGCACTCGTGCTCTTCGGTCAGTTGATAGCGTAAATACAACACAATGTTTTAAACAAATCAAAGAAGACCCACTCCAGAGGACCTCAGAACTCTTCATATTTCTCAATGCAGCTTGCAAACCACTCACCTAGTCCAATGTCCCAGTCTTTCAGATGAGCAAATGGAGGCCCAAAGAAGGACATTGATGTCCAAGGTCATAGAGCTAGTGGCAAAACCAAGATCTGCTCACTTCCAGTGCTTTCTCCTATTCCATGTTGGAGCTGCCAGTGTTACCTTCTTTTTTTTTTTTTATGTTATGTTATCAACTACTCATTCATTGCAAGACAAGTCCCTGAGAGACCATCAAGCCATTCCCACCTTGTGTCTAGGACATGTGTCACCAGGACCCTGAAGAGCCCTCCAGGTTCCTTCTCCACCTACATCCTCCCTGTCCACTTCCTGATTGGAAACTCAGAATTTAGGATTAAAATTTTAGTCCAGATGAGCTGGGTAAGCAATCATTAATAAACAATGAAGCTCAATGGTATTCGGTCTTCCTCTGGTCCCTCCTGAATTCATAAGCAGAGAGGTCTATAATTCCTTTATCCCTGGAAACAGGAAGAGCAGCCAGAGGGTCGGCAGGGCTCTAAGGAGAGCAAGCCTGAGTTCCAGGGGGGATACCTTAGGGAGCATTCCTTCAGGTAGCATTTACTGAGCGCCTACTGTTTGTCATCCTCTGTGCCTCGAATGGGGAACACAAAGACTATTTGTCCCCAGTCCTGGCCATGAGGGGTCTCTGTGGCCCTGTCTGCCCACAGCTTGATAAACTTGGATAAAACTGAACCTCATAGGCAGTTCTATCTGGAGTCCTTAACTCTAACCCAACCTGTCTTAGGAATGCCATGATTATCTCTGAGTCTCCAAATGAAGATAAGAGCTGACAGAACCAGGAACAAAAAGCAAGTCTACGAATTCAGTGATTATGAGGTCAACAGGGCCAGTTCGGGCCAAAATTTAGCTTCTCCTCCACCCTTTGATTCCTTCTTAGCTCTCTCCTTCAGGGACATCTACAAAACCCCACACCCGGCACCCACCTCTCTGTCCCTCCCATGCCTCTTCTCACTCACTCTGTCATGGTGCTTTCAAAAATGTATGCTGTGTTTTTAATCAAGTTTCTGAACTTCTCCAAGCTTCCATGTACTCAGAGAAAAAAATATTCACCTAATAGGACTGTCAGAACTATTAAATAAGACAATGAATAAAAGGTACCTATAACACTAAATAGTTCTCCATAAATATTGTTTGTTACCATTATTATTACTTATTTCTGTTACGGTTGTCAGCCCCTCCCTTACTTATAGTACTTTTCCCTGGGGTATTTGCACTCAATAGAAGACAAAGAGCCTTTAAATCCAAACAGTTCGGTTCCTAATGGTGGGGCTTCAAACCAAGCGGAAGGGTGGGCAGGGGTCCTTCATGGCACCTTCAATATCTCCCTGTGAGTAGCACCCACGTGGGGCTCACCGAAGCTGCTCTCCACATCCCAGCCTCCATTATGTTGATTCCATCTGCCATTCTTCTCCGAGGGCCCACGTGGCTCTCCTGCTGGGGCACACTGAGCTGGTCGTCATGCGCCAAGGTGAAGGGGCAGAACGTGCCTGGGCTCCTGCAGGGGCAGGAGCAACAAAGCAGGTGTTCAGGTGCATCTGCCTTCAACCAGAGAAGTGCCTCTCTTGCTAGCAACTAACTTATTTTGGGCTCTGCCTGAGTCCAGCATAGCCCAAGGTCAAGCACCCTAGGGCCTCATCTGAGATTTATAATGAGGCCAGAAGAGCACACTCTGCTGCAGCAAGAGTCGGCATAAAAACTGCCTCTCAGCTCTAGGGCAAGGCAACATGACTCAGTATTCTAGCCTACCTCCTAGCTTTCTCGGATTTTCCACCCTCCTCTCCATCCTTATAGCTGCTTCCTTAGCCAGAGGGCTCTTGTCATCTCTCCGCAGGTAAATAATAAACAACCAATATTTACTAAGTGGCTATTAGGTGCCAGGCAATATATACTAAAGTTTTTGCATGCAATTTCTCATCAAAACCTCAAAATAGCCCATGAGATAGAAATTATTTTTTTCTATTTTACAAATAAGGAAAATTAAGGATGCTCAGGAAGGTAACTCACTTGAGCAGAACTTTTGCCTTCCTATCCCCACCCTGTGGCCTCCCTCCTGGCTGCCTCTCACTGCGCAGACTGCTACCCACCACCAAGCCACAAGAGTATTGGCCGCGAGTCCCTCTCTCTGGCTGCCCATTCACCATCTACTTATAAGAATTCCTTCCTAAAACGTGATCTCAGCATGTCCTTCACATAATGAAAATCCTTCCAAAACTCCCCATTAGATCCAAATAAAGTCAAGGTCCCCTTAACTGGCATTCTAGACTTCCCAACCTTACTCCCAGACACCTATCTAGTCCCATCACCTGTTCCCTCCCACAAGAAGCCACATGTCATCCAAAAGAAGGTCTCCATCCTTCACTCCCACCATCCCCCACCACCCAATCTTCTGCCTGGCAAACATCTATTCATACTTGAAGACCCAGCTCAAATATCACTTGTCCTGTGAAATCCTTCCAAACTCCCTCTAACCCTTCACTCTGTCCCTCCCTCTGGGGTCTCCCGGCCCTTCCCACTCTTTCCACTAACCTGCTACTATAGCAAATTGTATGTAATTGCTTGTTGGGGGCCTGCACCCCAAATGGGATGGGAGCTCTCCCAGGGCAGGGGAGCTTTTCATTCTAGTCTCCAGACCTTCCACGAGGCCTAGACAGGGTGGTTTATTGAACATTTACCGCATGCTCTGTAGAAGAATCATTTATTCACTCGGCGAACTGGTTTGCAGTCATTGGCTAGTCTGTTGTGAGTTAGCTAGTTAATCATCAGCTATGCACAAGGCATCATGCTAGGGACTAGAGAGGCAAAGACGATTAGAAGTCAGATCCCCCCCGAGGGAGTCCCAGCTTTGGTCTAATGCTTATATAACCCTGGGCTTTTATTGCTTTTTTCTTGACTCCCTTCCCAGAAAACAAATTGAATTGCAGAGCCTGCAAAATACCACCCAATTCCATCCTATTTAATCTGAACACAACCGCCATCCATTTAACTGCCACCTTTCTTACCAAAAAAAAAAAAAAAAAAAAGCCCCTCAATTGTCAAGTCTAAATCACAGCTCATGCAAATAACCAAGGTTGGATAGCTTGCAGCTCCACTGGGATCCTAAATCCATCATGATGTTAGTTTCTGAAGTTCTACAAATTCAATTAACTTTTCTGATTAATCACGGATTAATTAACCAAACTGTGCTGACAAGAAAGTATTGAGGCTTAAGGTGGTTATTTTTCTAGAGATAAGTGCTCATAACACTGGGCTGTGCCATTTCATTAGATCCAAATTGAAGTCTTTGCTCTCTGCCTCTCTGAGCTGTCTTGTCATTTGATAATATGCTATTCAGTTCTCTAATTTTCTTCTACATAAATAGACCTTATTTCACCCATATGAGAAGGACCCTAGAAGCACCTTCTGGGCAAGGATTCCCTGTGTGGCCCCTGCCAAACCAACCAGCACAGTGCTCTCCTCACACAGAGGCTCCAGAATTAGAGATGCAAGACATGGATGAGACCATCTCATCTGAAAACCTCATTAGACACAGGGAAGAAACAAGAGCCAGACGTCCTGCCGAAGAACTGAATCAGGACAAAGCAGGTGGGAGCCAAGGAGACCCAGGCCCAGAGCAGCTGGGGGGAGAGAGAGAGAGAGAGGCTGGGACACAGAGCATTTGGGGGCAGGCCACAGGGAGGACAGGGAAACGTGAAATGCCAAAAACAAGGCTGTGGAGATGCAGCAGAGGGTGAGGTCATTCTTACAAAGGGTTTCTCCCAGAGAACACAAGTGAGACTCTCGCAGAAGGAATCAAGAACTCACACAGAGGTCCCTGGAAGGAATTATTACTCTTCCTTGCAAAATGCATCACTGAACAAGTATCATCATTCATAAATGATGGGAATTTCCCTGAGGCAGGAAACTGACACAACCCTTTCTGGAAGGTAATTCGGGTCTCTCTAGTAAATACTTAAATATTCAAACCCTTTGATCTAGCAAGTCAACTTTTAGAAACTTAATCAACAGAAGTCCTCCCACTCTCAGAAACTTCTAGAGAAATCTGTACAAAGACACTCATTGTTGACAAGACATGCATTTTTGACTCGTTTTGCCTGTGAAATTTTTTGCTCATTTCCTTTTACGAGAAACATTGTGCATCAATGAGGTGGCTGCTTAGGATTCATGACGTCATTTGACTTCGTAAAGGAACCAAGACCTAGTATTTTATCATTTGTTTTGAAGCTGATCTCCGCTAGTAGACCTGAGTCCCTTGAGGGCAGGGGCCACGTTCTAGCCACTGTTCCTTTTCAGACCCGCCACCACACGCACTCTACAGTACGTGCTCAAGTGCTATTTGTTAAATGAATTCAGGGCCTTGCCACCTTGAGCGCAGTATTCTGGAAACACAGCCGGTAGAGACCTGCCTCACTCTCGGCTGTTCCCCTCTTCAGGCCGTCACTGCTTTAGGAAGGCAAATGAAGAAGTTCAGGAGAAAGAAGGAGGAGGAGAGCATGACTGGCAATTTAAGTTCTTAAGATGAAGTAAGTCAAAGTTTCCAACTTATTGTCCGTACCTTGAACCTCCTGAAATTATATGCAGCCCTTTTCTGGGGAAACTGTGTGTGGCTTTTAGGAGCTTCTCCAAGAACTCACGTCCATGACACTCTAAAAAGTGATGAAGAATCACTGAGCCGAGGGGCACCTGGGTGGCTCAGTCATTAAGCGTCTGCCTTCGGCTCAGGTCATGATCCCAGGGTCCTCGGATCAAGCCCAGAGTTGGGCTCCCTGCTCAGCAGAAGCCTGCTTCTCCCTCTCCCACTCCCCCTGCTTGTGTTCCCTCTCTCATTGTGTCTCTCTTTCTCTGTCAAGTAAATAAATAAAATCTTAAAAAAAAAAAAAAGAATCACTGAGCCTCGCTATTTTGACTCAGAAAAGGCTATGTTCAGACAATCTCTGCCAAGGAGTAAAAGAAAGCCACAGAAGAAGGCCAGCCAACGTCAGAAATAGAGCTACAAAGGACTACAAAATAAACCATCACACTGATGTGCCAATCTTCCTTTTTGCAACCCCTTACTATGGTGTTTCAAAGCACTACAATTTTAAAGGGTGCTTATTATAATCCCTACCCAGCTGCTAAACTTACCTTAACACTGTCGTCTGCCCCAGCGAAGTGTGAAGTGGTGTTTTCTGACTTCTAAGAAACTAAGAAGGCATAAAAGAATCTCAGAGAGGAACAAACTGAACCTTCCAAACATCACCTACAAAACAAAATACAACATGGGGTGTGTACTACACCATTCACCTTGATAGTAAAATTATTAATCAAAGACTTTCAGGCAGGCAGGCAAAAGCAGTTGATTTTCTGTGACAGCATTTCATTAAACTTAGCTCAGAATCATTTTGGGAGTGAGTGAGGAATACTGTTAAGCCATTTCCTAATTCCTCAGAACACTGGCTTCTCCCCATCTAACGCAGCCACTATTGTTTTACAAAAACGGCAATCAATTTAGCCTCAAGTTACTTGCTTTCAAAAAGCTCTGCTGTGGGGCACCTGGGTGGCTCAGTCGGTTAAGCATCTGCCTTCAGCTCAGGTCATGATCCCAGGGTCCTGGGATTGAGTTCCACATCCGGCTCCCTGCTCGGCGGGGAGTCTGCTTCTCCCTCTCCCACTCCCCCTGCTTGTGCTCTCTCGCACACTCGCTCACTCTCTCTCTCAAATAAATAAAATCTTTAAAAAAAAATTATTTAAGCAGGGGCACCTGGGTGGCGTCTGTCTGCCTTTGGCTCAGGTCATGATCCCAGGGTCCTGGAATTGAGCCCCACATCGGGCTCCCTGCTCAGCGGAGAGTCTGCTTCTCCCTCTCCCTCTGCCACTCACATGCTCTCTCTCTCTCTCTCTCTCTCTCTGTCAAATAAATAAATAAAATATTTAAAATAAATACAAATTTTTTTAAAAAGAATATATAAAAGTGCAGATGAATATGTGAAAAGACACTCCATGTCATATGTCTTCAGGAAAATGCAAATTAAAATAACAATGAGCCACCACTGCACACCTATTAGAATAGCCAAAAATCATGAACACCAATTGCTGGCAAAGACGTGGAGCCACAGGAACTTCCATACATTGCTGCTGGGAATGCAAAATGGTACCGCCACTTTGGAAGACAATTTGGTATTTCTTATAAAAGCACACATATGGGGTGCCTGGCTGGCTCAGTCATTAAAGCGTCTGCCTTTGGCTCGGGTCATGATCCTGGGGTCCTGGGATCAAGCCCCGCATCGGGCTTCCTGCTCGGCGGGAAGCCTGCCTCTCCCTCTCCCAGTCCCCCTGCTTGTGTTCCTTCTCTCGCTGTGTCTCTCTCTGTCAAATAAGTAAATAAAATCTTTAAAAAAAAAAAAACACCCATACACTTAGCACATAATCTAGTAAACACTTTCCTTGGTATTTACCCAAAGGTGTCAAAAACTTAGGTCTACACAAAAACCAGAGATAGCATCTTTGTTCATAGTTGCCAAAACTTGGACACAACCAAGATGTCCTCCATTGGGTGAATGGATTGATAAACTGTGGTCCATCCAGACAATGGAATATTATTCAATGATAAAAAGAAATGAGCTATCAAGCCATGAAAAGACACAAAAGAACCTTAAATGCCATTATTAAGTAAAAGAAGACAATCTGAAAAGGCTACATACTGTATAATTTCAATTATATGACTTTCTGGAAAAGGCAAAACGATAGAGACGGTAAAAAAGCAATGGGTTTCCATGGGCTGGGGAGAAAGAAGGATGAATTGGTAGAACACAGAAATTTTTAAGGCAGTGCAAACACTTTGTATGATACTGTAATGATGGATACATGCCATTTTTGTTTGTCCAAACCCACAGAATGTACCGATACCAAGGATGAACCCTAATGTAAACTGTTGACTTGGGGTGATTATGATGTGTCAGTGTAATTTCATGAGTTACCATAATCACACCACTCTGGCGGGCATGCAGATAATGGGGGAGGCTGTGCACTTGTAGGGGCAGGAGGTATATGGGAAATCCCTGTACCTTCCTCTTAATTTTACTGTGGACCTAAAACTGCTCTAAAAAATTGTCTGTAAAAAAATCATGCTGTAAAATCAAATGTTGCTCAATTAGTGTTTTTAAGCAAACACATTAGCATCCATGGTCAAGTACTGCTGGCCATCAATAAAAAGGAGGAAGAAGATGTGAACATTTCTACAGAAGGACAGACAGTGGTGTTTCAAGGTATCACATCTGCATTACAATTCACTCACTCTCAATCATCCTTGTCTGTCAGCTCCCCAGATGCAACTCGGTAATGATTTCCCTAGAGACCTGTGTCACTTCCCTAATTTCAACCTTCCTGAGTTCACTCCCCTCATGTCTCACTGAAGGGTGGAAAGAAGAATCAAATTTACCTATCACAACCATCCTGCCAAAGAAAAGAGGATGATACTCCCTCTCTCAAGAGAAGAGGGTTGCTTCCTTTGCACGTGCATTTGCCACATACATCAATATTGAAAAAATAGGTTGATGCGCACTAGAAAAGAAATTGAAGAAGACTATTTCCCAGGAGGGTTTAGGGTTCAATGTGGGAATATTCTGTTTGTCTACGAGTGGGATTAAATATTTCCACATTAATACTTTCAATTTATTTATGACATTTCTATGAAAACAAGAGGATTTTACTTCCTGGTAAGAGATCATTGATGAATATTCAGGAGTAATTGTTGCATGCTGTGTATCTCCCAGCAGTGGGGAAATGAGCCTAATGAGCCTCTATGACCTCCTGAAAACCTGTGTTCTCCTCTTACGAGTGAAGGCACACCCACGATGTATTTCTCACTACCTACACTCCACCACGTTTGGACAGTGGTCCGTGCGGCTAAATGTCAGAGACATTTCTTAGAAACCTGTTTCTTCGGGGCCCCTCATCTCCATGCCAGCCTTCCAGTCAATGGAGGGGGAAAAGGAAACAACAACCAAAGAGATGGCAGAACCCATGCTTCCTTTTCCACACCTTCATCCTCAGTGCTAGGTCTGACCCTCAGCAGATGGAGGTCCCATTCTGACCCTCTGTGACACTTTCAATTTAAAGAGGTTTAAAGGGGAATAGGGGATAGGATTGTGGAGATTCAAAGAAGTAATGGAAATTAGAAGCATTTTACAGGCACTCAGTTTGTCACACCATCCTTCTGCTCAGCTTCCAGAGTCCCAGTGTTCAAGACTAGGAGGCTCTCAGGTACACAGGCAAACGTCTGGTATTTCAGTGGCCACCATTCATCCCTTTGGCTTAATCAAGGCTTTTTTCTAGACTCTCTCTGAAAAATGAAAGGATCCCTGGGATGCCTGGGTGGCTCAGTCAGTTAAGCGTCTGCTTTTGGCTCAGGTCATGATCCCAGCGTCCTGGGATCGAGTCCTGCATCGGGCTCCCTGCTCCGCGGGAGTCTGCTTCTCCCTCTGCCGCTCCCCCTGCTTGTGTTCTCTTTCTCTTTCTCTGACAAGTAAATAAATAAATCTTAAAAAAAAAAAAAGAAAGAAAATGAAAATGAAAGGATCCCTGAGATGGAAAAGTGCAGGGCATTCTAGAGAGTCAGGGTTTCAATGAGACAGAAAATTGTACTAGTTATGATATTTCCGTGGTAATTTACAGTTAACCAAACGCTGACAGACCTAGCTTCCCGCAAAGGAAGCAATTCTCACTAACAAACATGTGGCTTAAAAAGGGAGATCTTTTGGGGGATTATCATTTCCACATAAGATATCTGATGGCTCAAAATACGGACCTCCCTCCACCTGCCCGATCCTATCCGAAGTAAAAAACTGAACACAGACCCAAAGCCAATCCCACCATCCAAGGCTGGAGCTGGCCAGTCGTCCTTACCTCTCCTGCCTCCCACATCGAGTGGGGCCCCTAGTCTGTTGCTCAAGGATCCCAGCTCTGCCAGTGTCCCAATCCCAGGGACCCTCACCTTCCTGGGAGCAAGCGCCTGAAGGGTCCCAGGCCTGTCTACCCTGTGTTACCCTGCTTGCAACTCCACTCTACACAATTCAAAATAACAAGGCTTCACTGAGGACCTACTATGTGCCAGGCCCTAGGCATTAGGATACAGCAATGTAGGATTAGATCCAAAGGTCCTTCTTCCCAATCAGGACTCTCTGTTTTGATTATGCACCAGAATTGCATGGATCTTTATGTCAATGGTGAAAGTAGTAATAATAATGCCTAAAAGTTATACAGAATTTAGGATGTGTAAGGCACTAGTAAGCATTTGCCTATACTAACTCGTCCAATCCCCATAAGACACTGTTCATGTTTAACAAATGACAAACAGGCAGAGCAGTGGCCAGGTAAGGCTACCCGCCAGTACGTGGCAGAGAAGACATACACAGGCAGCCTGGGAGCGATGGAAAGAGAAGCAACGTTCAATGCAACGTGTATTAGCTTAAACCTTACTAGGTGCTCAGACCAAGGAGTCAGAGATGAATGGAAGTGCCTCCAAGAGGGAACTTCCTTCCTCTACCTCCTTTCGTAGACAAGGCCAGCCCAGGCAAACACACCTCCAGCACAGAGGGTATTCTAGCAGATGGGGCCTCCCGCCTCAAAATCCACTCACCCACTGTGTCTACCCTCCCTTCACCCTGCTCTGCCTGCCTGCACCCTGCACCCTGGATGCCAGGGTCACCCTGGCAAAACCCCCTTATTCTGATGACTTTTGGCTCTACCTTGCACTGCCTCTGTGACCCGATTCCAACAGTCAACCTCCAGCTTTCACACTCCCTGACTTGGGTAATAGGTCCGCCCATCCCCACCTAACCTGTACTTCTCCCCACCCGGAGGTACCTTAAGATGCTAGCTTAGACTTTGTACCTATCAACACAACATGCATGCTCGATCCACCTCTGCTGCTTTGATTCACCTTTATTCATTTATTCCTTCAACAAATAATGTCCATCTACCATATGCCAGATAATGTACAAAATGCTTTACTGGCAAGCATGATTCCTTGACATCCCCCCAAGATCACCATTAGGGTTTTATTACCTCCATTCTATATATGGGTAAGCTGAGTTCTTGGCACTTCTATCAAGTTCTTGGGGAATCGTTTGCCAGGCTGGGAGCTCCTCGAAGTTGAGCCTACCTTTCCCTTTTCTGCCCCAGCCCTCCAGAAGGCACTCAGCAAATAGTTATTAAATTGCGTTAGATTAACAAGCCAGCTGGGTGCTCTGAGCAGCCTGACTCCTGATAATATCCAGCAGAGATCTTGCTGTTCTGAAAGCCCCTCTCTCATTCATGTTCACACAATAAGACTTGACCTGAACACCACCTGCTTTATCAGCGGCCACCAGACACTACCAGAGCTTTGCAAATGAGAAATGGTTAGGAACCTCGTTCTCACCACATCTCCCAGGGAACAGAACCAAAAGCAATCATCTGGGGTGAAGGCTGGACCCCTGCCAGCCAGGCCTCTTCCTGGGGAGATGAGCTCTCAGTCTGGGCACCTGGAAATAAAAGGCACACAGCGTCTGCTCCTCATTGCCCTGGAGGCCTTGACAGCTGTCAGATGTTCTGACATATCCTGACAATAACGAGCCCATAATTCCTCTTCAGGGTCTTGCTCAGTCATCAGATCCCTGGGTGATGCCATCTGCTGGGGGGCAGGGGGAGGGGCACACCCAGAGATTCTGATCCCCAGGCAGCAACCCGGGATTTATGCCAGGCACAGAAGCCTGACCTAACGCTGCAGGGTTTAGAATTCAGAGCCAATAGACCAAGTGTCCCCAAGGAGAAAAGCAAACGATTTTCTGAAGACAGTGGGACCTGTTGTTTCCTCTTAGGAACCCATTAATAAAATGATAATAAAACTAAAGTCTTAAAAGAACATATTTAAAAGAACATATTTAGATCAATTGTTCCCTTCAGCAGGTTGTAATTCCTGTAACTCTCAGGGAACAGCTTTGAGCTCTGCATAGCAGCTCCCACACAAGACACAATCTGTCGCAGAGGGGATGAGTCAGCCTCCAGCAGGGAGGGGACCAGGTCAGCCTGCCGCTCTCCCTACAGCAGCTCAGCAGCTCAGCTGGGTTTTCTTGCAAGATGAGCTTTTCACCTGCGTTCCAGGTCACTTCTCTCTGTTTTAAAAGGAAGAGTAAGTAGCTCAGAGGCTTCCAAATTACGAGGAAGTGGCCTGTCTCGGAAGCAGGTGTCCTCCTTCAGAGCAGGCATGGTGCCTGCCCAACCTTTCCCCTAGCCAGGGTTTTCAAAATGCAAAGCTCTACAGACATCTTTGACCCCTCATTTCTGTGTGTTCCTCCCGTCTTCAATACCCCCAGCTATAAAGTGACTTCATGCGCCGTCCTAATGGGCGTTGCAGGCATTTACTCATTTATTCATTCATTCATTCATTCATTCACCAATGCTTACTGAGCATGATTCTGCACCTCATGCTGTGTCAGGTGTTGGGAAGTTAGGCTGAGGTGAAAGCACAGCACCCCCCTGGGTGCCGTCCACTCGGCCCTTTTTCTTACCCTCTCTTCCCACAGTAACAACAAGGGAAGCCCCGCAGGTGAAAAGCCAAGGTTGGACACTGGCCTGCCCGCCCTGGTTCCAGGGACTCCCGCCTGCCCCGGGCCACTGCCTGCCGGCCCCCCTCCCCCTCCCGTGAGCCTCTGCCCCAGAAGCCAAGCCAGAGCGAGAGGCCAGGCCGAGCTGTCTGCAGCCCAAGCGCAGAGCCGAGCAGGGCAGAGCAGGGCTGCTCCCTCCCACCAGACCGCTGCACCCACAGACCAGACTCCCTGGCTGCCCCTGGCCATGGTGGGGCGTCTCCTGTCCCGACTGGGAACTGTTCCTCCGACCCCCTCCCCCTGCAGTCCGCAGTTTGCCCGGGGTGGGGGGGAAAGGGGAGGTCATTTTGTCTACCTCTCCCTTAACTGCCTATAAGAATGTCAATCAGGGGCCCACCCGAGATAATTTTTTATATCAGTAAGACTTATCTGAGTGATAGGACAAACATCTGTTTCCCGAACATTTGCTCTTCCCATCTTCCTGTGACCTGTCTCCCTCCCCTGGAGGCCCCAGACCCCTACCCCTTTCTCCTTAGGTCAAGATGCATACAAGTCTCAGTTGCCTGACTGGCTTGGAGCCTCTCGTGTCTGTGGGGCTCCTGTACGTAGGAAATTAATTTGCTTTTCTCCTGTTAATCTGTCTCATGTCCATTTAATTATTAGACCAGCCAAAGGACCCACGAGGGAAGGGAACAGTTGACCATCCCTACAACCCCCACAAATGGGCATGGACTCCAGCACTTGAAGAGGTAACAGTCGTCAGCCTCATGCAGGGAGCAGCTGTGACCTCCGGAGTCAGGGTCAGCACCTTTGGGCTGGGGGCAGATGACAAGTGCCTTCCTGTTCTCCAACCATTCACAAGCACAGCTCCTCGCCCCGCATGTCCTCGCCCCCCCCGCCCCCCGCGCTTCCCTCACCGCGGCCAGAGTGGCCTTTTGAAAATTTCTATCTGGCCATGTCACTTCTCTGCCTAAAACCCTTCGATGAGGCCACACAGCACCATGGCTGAGATCATGAATGCTAGAGCTGGACTGTCTGGTGTCAAATCCTGACGATCCCATTACGACCCAGGTGACCTTAAGCGAGTGACTTAACTTCCCTGGGCCTTGGTTTCCTCATCTGCAAAGTGGGGATAATAACAGTGTCTATCTTTTAAGAGTTGCTTGAAAGACTGACTAAAGTCAACACTGGGCTTAGAACAATATCTGGCACAGAGTAAGGGTTCCGTACGTTCTTACTGAATAAAGAACGGGTCCCTACTGCTTAGCATTTAAACTCCAGCTCCTTAAATGGTCTACAAATGTGTCACCGTCGGCTCCACCGAACTTTCCGGTCTCTCCTGGCACCCCAGGGTCAGTGGGCAGTGCTCCAGACTCAGGGCCGAGTGCAGACCCTGCATGTACCTCTGCCCCTCCATCCCCATCTCCCTCCCCATCCCCTGCCTTTACTTAGACTTTCTTCTGTCTGAAAGGTTCTTCCCCACTAGCTTGTGGCGTCCCTGCCCACCCTTCTGCTCAGCCCCTGGCTGCATCAGGTTCAGTGGCCTCTCCCTGTTCTCCAGCTCCCTCAAGGCACTTCCTAAACTATATTCTAACCCCTTGCTTCCCGCTAGCCTCAAAAACCCACTCATCTTCTCAGCATGCCACACCGTGCTTATTGCCTAGTAGGGGCTCAATAAATATTTGATGAAAGAACAAATGTCCAAGCTGTATGATAAATTAGTCATCAGCCGTATTTCCAACTCCCCAATCATTGCAGATAGACTCACAATTTGGACTCTGCTATCAGTGCCAGGAAGAAGGTTCTTCTCTTCCAAGGTTACCCACATCTCAGACAGACGTTGGGGGAGCAGAGAAGGGGCACAGGCCGAGCCTGGTTCCCCAAAAGGTGGCAACTGCAATGTTCGAGAGAACACGGGACCCCGAAGCATTGAGGAAAGGACGCCTGGACACTGGGTGGGATCAGAGACCTGACTGTCCCACTGATGCACCAAACAGCTTTCTTGCCTCTCTGGGCCTCAGTTTCCCCACCTTTAAAATGAGGGGCTTGGCTTTGTGCTCTCTGAGGAGTCCTCCAACTCTGAAAATAGTTGAGTCTATCCAAATACCGAAGATGACTTTATTCAAGCCAGGTCATCCCTCCATGCCAAACATCTTCATTGGCTCCCCAGCACCCTTAGAATCAATACTCAGCGCTGTACCTGCAACGGGATTGTGTGCTCTCACTCTGGCCTTCTCCTGGCTAACTCCCCACTTCCCATCCAGGTGAAACTCTGCCTTTGCCTACTGAAAAGTCCCCTTCCCTGTCCCTCCTGTATCCACCTGAAGTACCTTCCCTCCTCTTTGCGGACCTGACATCCTCCTTCTTTTCTAGAACCAAGTCAAACCTCGGCTCCTTCATGCAACTGTCCCCAGCCACCCAACCCACTGGGATCATGACCTTCCTTGTTTGTCTACAGTTCAGGTCTGCATAAGTGGATCAGACCACATGATTTACTGCCTCAGATCCTGCCTTCGCTGGTTTCTACATAGGAGAATTTTCTCCTCAGTAAGAGTGAGGGCTTCTCAAGCAAGAGGCCCTGTCTTCTTTCTTGCCACCCCACCCTCTTGCCCTGCCTCAATAATCCGTGAGCCAGAGAAGAGGATTTGGTGAACAGTGGCTGAACAGCAACTTGCTGGCTGAATCATACGTCTTCCGGGTAGTCACAGGTGTTCAGAGGAAAGGGCTAGATGCGAGCGATGATAGAAGGCACCACTGGTTTATCAACCACAAAGACAGTTTTCAAAAACAAGATGCCTCAGGGTATGCCAACGGTCTCATCAGCAACCGGCCAGTCACCTCCCTCGTGTACCTGAGGCTCCTTCCAAGAAGAGAACCACACATTCCTACTGTCATCTTCCTACTCTCTCATCTGGCCCCTATGCATCCTTGGTCCCATCCCTGATGGTACCAGAAAAATCAAAGCTGAAAGGAAATTCGAAAGAGAAGAGCCTATCAAAGCACCCCACCTCCCTGTGGGCCTCCTGCTGAACGTCAATCCGTCAATCTGTTCTGGTCTTGTGGACCCAGTCTACTTTTCATGACTCATTTTTACCTAAAATGGACTCTCCTGACTGCTTATTTTCTTTTCGTCAACAAGAATGCCAGGAATCCCTACCCAGTGGTATCTGTTCTGAGGTATCCAGTGTTGCTGCTCCTTTCATGGGTCTTCCAAACATAGAAGATTCTAGCACTCACCTCCTCACTTCCCTCCCTTCTTCTGTGCACGCTTTCCATGCTTTGTACTAATAATCATCACAAGCACACTCGCCAGGGGCGGCAAAGCCCTTCACAGCCCCCATCTCGTTTCCGTGGAGAAGCAGGCTTGCCAGGAGCCCTGCCCCTGAGCCCTCCACAGCTACCACCATCCCCAGACCTCCAGCAGATGTCTAGGGACGGAGGGGCCCGCTGTGGTAAGGGAAAGTCCAGACAGAACGGCAGGAGCCGGGAAAGGTGGCAGGGAAGGACCGTGACAGGAGGACAGGCAGAAAGCCAAAACCCAAAGATCGAAGTGAACGGGTCAGCAGAGATAACAAGACCCATTTAGAAACCTCTCTCTACCTCTCTGGGTGTCATTTCCAGCTGGGGCTTTTCTCGGTGTCATGATAAGGTAGAGTTGGGGAATAAAACTGAGAACAGCACTTCCTTTCCCCCAAACACCAGATGGTGCCAGATACAGATTTCTTTCGGCCACAGTGGTCTGCTGATTTAGAGCAGTCCTCCAGCCCAGCACCCCAGTGGCCCCCGTACAAAGGGATGGCACTCCATTTGTGCCTAAATCAGCTTTACCAAAAAGACACTTCCCGGGGCGCCTGGGTGCCTCAGATGGTTAAGCATCTGCCTTCAGCTCAGGTCATGATCTCTGGATCCTGGGATCGAGTCCCCACATCAGGCTCCCCGCTCAGTGGGGAGTCTGGCTTCTCCCTCTGCTGCTCCCCCTGCTTGTGTTCCCTCTCTCGCTGTGTCTCTCTCTGTCAAATAAATAAATAAAATCTTTAAAAAAAAAAAAGACATTTCCCTATAGAATTATTTTTATAAAGCATGGCTAGGTTCCAGAACCACCTGCAAAAAACCTATTTCCACCCAAAATGTAGCTGAAATAGTACACGCTCAGAAAAAGAAAAACCATTTAGTGGAGGAGGTGGTGGATGAGTGTGAAATACGGGATGAATACAGAGAAATGATGTTAAATAATGAGTAAAATTGGGTTGAGAGTTCCTTGAGGGCGTGAGCTTTTCTTAGTGAATTATCTGTCTGCCTTCCAGGTCATAGCTCCCAACCCATCACTGAAGGTTTTTTGCTCCCTGAACTCCGGTGCTGGAGAGTAAAGCCGGTTTCATTAGAGGCGGAGAAGGAGGGACCTGACGACTTGTGTGGATATTGTAGAATGACTTCCAGGACCTTCGATCTTGATTATCCCAGTTGTCTATTATCACCTCCGATCTAGAACTTTCCTTGCCTCAACACAGATATGTCGGTAGCAATATCCATGCATTTATCAATAATACCAAGAATCTCTTTTTTGGTCCAAAATGAACCAAACAAATTAGAAGGGAAAACAGAGGAGCCCAGAAAAGGAAGTAAGTGAAGGAGGGAATTTTCCCCAAGGTATCTGGGCAACGGTGTGGAAAGAAAAGAAACAGTTTTAAGCTGGAAGAAGAAAGACAGCAAAGAGAGAAAAAAGGAGGAAAGAGGATGGAGGGGGGGCCACGGAGGGGAGGGAGGAGGGGAGCAAAGGAAGGTGCCGAACATTTACAGGCCGCAGTTAACCCGCTTACAAATGGAAAAGTACCTTCCTCCAGGATGTGAGGATGAAAAGAAAGAGCCCAGTAGAATGTGAGGCACAGTGCTTGGCATCCTGTGCATCCTCAAACACGGCAGCCGCCATTTTTGCTACTACCATAGGCCTCCTAAGAGTGTTCCAAGACCAGCAAGGTTGCAATGAGGACTGTGTCACCTCATGCCAACCCTCAGCTGTGGCCCACAGAGAGACGCACTGCACATCACCAACCAGGACGCCAGGGAGAGGAAGAAATAGCAAAAGCAGAGGCTGCTGGCTGGGGACTGAGCACAAACTCACAGCGTGACCCAGGCATGCAGGGCAAGGCTGTTCCCCCGGCACCTGGAGGTCCCTGGGAAAAGGTGCGTTCAGCAGTGGGGGGACTGGGGACTTCTGCCACATTGTCCAGTTACCCAGCAACCAACCCGTTCCCTGTTTGGGAGAATTTCCTATTTTGCGAGTCTTTATAAGAAAGAGTCTGCTGCGTTCACACTATAGAAGACAGTGAACCGTATCGCGCAGAATGATAACTAAGGCACCTTGTGCTCCCTGCCTCATGACCCACCAGAGCCAACCTGGTGCCACTCATTTGCCAAGTCTGCTTCTCCAGCTCCCCAGAGCTCCTTCTTTATGGACACCCAAAGGAGTCCCACCTGGCACCCAGCTCAGGGGATCTGCACTGCCTGCCCAGTGATGACTTTGTCACTTCATCAGGTCACCTCCTGACTCAGGAGCAACAGAGCACCTTGAAGACCCGCCATTCCACCCTAAGCAGAGATGCTCTGCACCCCGCACCCAAACCAAGGGCCAGCAGCCCCTCCTTCAGCGTCTCTGGTGCCCCGAGCCCCTACCTCCCCTGACAGCCCTTTTGTTCTTGAAGAACTCTGATTGGGGGCAAGTTCCCACTTACAACAAAATAGCATCTGGCTGTTCAAAACTCCCCCCCATGAAACCTATCTGTTCATCCCATTTTCAAAGAGCAGTTACTTTGTCATAGAATTGAAACAAAACAGAGTTCCTGCTTTTATGCATTCTAGTGTGGAACCACCAACCCAGAACAGAAAGCAGTTACCGAGAACAAAGGCAGGCCTGCTGCTAAGCTCTTTGCAGGAAGACATTTAATGCTCACAACTTCCCTGTGAGGAGGTACAACTATCACCCCCTCCCCCAGGTTATACATGAGGGGATGGAGTCCAGAAAGGTTGCCAAACATGCTTGAGGTTACACACCTGGAAAGAAACAGGCCCAGGGTGTGAACCCTGCAGGCGGACGCCACAGCCCAGCATCCTATGCAAGGTCCCACTGAGACAGAACAATGGCCCAGAACAAATGTCCTTGTTCAGTCGCTGACCCGTGCTTTGAAAAGAAGAGCAGCGAAGCGGGGAGAGGGGAATAGAGGGTAAAGGGTGGTGGGCTGACGTTCACGTGCTCAGGGAAGCCCTACAGGAGCAGAGGGTGCAAGCGGGGGAGGCCCAGGGACAGGGAACTCGTCTGGCCCCTGATGCCACCTGCAGCTAGTCAATCCCACCTCTGTATGAACAACTCTCATGTCCCCCTTGCCCTTCTCTGCGCCTCCTTCACACATCCCTACTTTCTGTGTTTTGTTTGCTCTGGAGCCTGCTAACCACCTGCAGGCCGGCTCTGCCCACACCCCTGGGGCCCACGACTTCCCCCAGGGCAGGTGAGTGGCGGGCGGCAAGGCCGCCCCGCATCCCCTAGCTCCACCCAGACCCGCGAATCTCTGAATTCTCATGATCTCTTCAGCTGCTGTATCGAATTACTCCCAGATCTTTTCCCAGAAACAGCTCGCAGTCTATATTTGGACTGTTGCTTTTTTTAAATCTGTGAAGTTCTAACTTCATCCTGTTAGTTTCAGCCCGCTATTCCAAGCCACTGAAATTATTTTTGAATCTCTGGCCTGCCATCATTGTTACTAGGTTCCACGGAGCTTTCTCTCATCTGCTGGATTATAAAATGTCTCTCTCTTCAATTGAGGCATAACTAAAATTTTTGAACAGGTCAAAGCCAAGGTCAAAGACAAAGTCTTCTGCCTCAACCAGAGCCCATCCTCCAGGCTCAGAAAGGATGGCCCTGTTTATTCCAACAGTCTGGAACATCTGACAACAATAGCATCCAGTCAAATATGATACTCTTCTCCCTTGAGATAACACAGAACACACTTTCCTAATGTCAGGCAGAACTGGCAACACACAATATCCATAGCTCTCCTTAAACTTGCAAATTAATTGCCCTGTTTTTAGAAATAGACTGATGTTCATTTCTTATCTCTTTTTTTCCTATAGGAACTGATCCCTGCATCCATTTCAAAATACTCAGCATCTCTTTAAGAAATGGATCATGAGGGGCGCCTGGGTGGCTCAGTCAGTTAAGCATCCAACTCTTGGTTTTGGCTCAGGTCCTGATCTCAGGGTCGTGAGATAGAGCCCCATGTTGGGCTCTGCACTCATTGCAGGGTCTGCTTGAGATTCTCTTCCCCCCACCACTCTCTCTCAAATAAATAAATAAAACCTTTTTTAAAAAATGGATTTCGAATGTGATCTGTATTAATAGCTTACTTATCTGCCTGCAGTTCTCGGATTTCTCAGTGTTATCTGCCAAAGTCTGAAGTCCTAGCTACATATTTCTTCAGGAAAATTCACCATCACTTTGTCCCAGAGGAGAGGGGCTTGGCTCTTTTTAATTGTTCATTCTCTCTTCTGGAGAAAAGGAAACTGGAAACACATTGGGGGATAAATAAGCATGAATAAATGTAATAAGAGAATCAGAAGAGATGATTAATTTTTTAATATTGAATGAGCCACTCCATAGAGTAAGGATTTCTGAATCCAAACAAGATTTCAAAAGCCTTTTCTATTATGCACAGCATCTTGTAGAAGTCTGCCCTGCCTAAGCCCCCTTCCTAACATGTTTTTCCCTAGGTATTGAGTATAATATTCTTTCCTTTTCTTTCAAGCTTCCTCCTGCAGGCAGCACCCTGAGTGGGAGGGCCAGTGGAAGAAGGCTGCACCCACAGGTGCTCGACCTGATTTCTCCCTGGCACAGTGCTGGTCTGTTTTGAGTCACTGCACAAGTTCACGCCACCACCCCAAATCCACCAACCTTCCCTCTGTATGGTCTGTCTTCAAGGAAATTGTTGGAGGTGTCAAAGCAAAGGGATGATATGAATCTAAGTCGATGGGTGAACACTTCCCCTCAACAAAAGGTGAAAAACAAAAAAGAAGAAGAAGACACACACTACAGTGAAGGAAATAAAAATAGAGACACCTGATTAAGATCTCAGTGCCATTATGTACCCAGGACTTGAGACCTGCTGACTTTAGGACAGTACACCCTGCTTTCTTCCGGCCATTCTAGACTTTCATGGGAAATGAAATGATGCCTTTGAAAAAAAGAGTAAAAAAATGATCATTCTTAATGCTAATGGGCATATGTCAAAAGTAGTGTACTTATTTATTGCCTGTCATAAGCTAACTTGGTTCAATCATTTTGCATCGTTAATGTAAAGCAAGGGTCAATACGAAATTCACACTCCCAGGAAGTTTCCCTGAAGAAACAAAGAGAAGACAAAAAATATTTAGACCCAAAGTTTTTTGGTGCAGCAAAAAAATGTCAGCCCTGCACAGCCCCAGTTACATATTATGCACTCAAAAATATTTTTTGAAAAGCTAAATAAGTCCAACAGTCTGATAATGATTTAATAAATTTTGGCGAACAAGATGAACAAGAACATGAGGAACAAGATGGAATATTATACAGAAATTAAAGGTACAATAGAAAGCCTGTAAAAATATGAGGATGATTGCACAGTATAAAATTAAGTAAATATGCTATATTTCATAATAACATCCACATTGATGGCAATTAAATAGATATATGCACACAGAAAGAGGATAATATGCAAAAATAGAAATAGTTAAGCAAAGTGAGAGCACTGAAAGCTATTTTTAAAATTTTATTAACTTTTCTTTTATTCTGTTGTATTTTACCACTTCAGAATTGCTTTTCGCAGGGGCCCCTGAGTGGCTCAGTTGGTTAAGCGTCCAACTCTTGGTTTTTGCTCAGGTCATGATCTCATGGGTCATGATCTCATGAGTCATGAGATCGAGCCCTGCATCAGGTTCCACACTCAGCGGAGTCAGGGAGTCTGCTTGAGATTGCACCACCTGTGAAGGGAAGAGACTGTAAAGATCTTTGGGACATATTTAAACAATTATTTTAAAAATCATTTTGTATGACACTTGGAGGGTTAAAATCCCTGTCCTAGTGGGAGACACTATTAGCCTCCCTTAGAACTGCCCAAACTGGATTCTTCCTTCTTGAAACTTAGTTACTTGATTTACTCTCTCAATAAAATGGAGGTTGAATATCTACTTTGCTGCTGGATTCTCATACTCTTTCTGAAAATACAATCGCTCTCTTTTTCTAATGTTGTCACCTAAACTTCCAGGGCTTGTTTTGGAAGTGCCTCTCAGGACTCATCTTCCCTTCCAAAAGGTCACAAAAAGGAGTGGCCCGAATTCGACACATCACCAAAAGGAGCCATTTGCTGGGCAGGGGGCACTGAGAGTAGCTATCTCTTGGGATCATGCATCTGGGTGAATCTCCGGGGGTTCTCAGATGGCTGCCTTCTTCTCCCCAGAACACATGCAAAAAAAAAAAAAAAAAACATATTTTAAACAGGCAATAACCAGGCTTTGTTAAACACGGAGGGTGCCGTGTCCAGAAGGAAAAATAAGCACCCATCTTGTAGCCCAGGAAGAGTGTGGAAGAGAGAAGGGAATTCTTCCCAGCTCAGCCTTCGTGCTGTTAAGAGGGCAGGTAATGAAGTGACTGCATAGAGATGATCCTCAGGCGGAGGAGGAGTATGTCTCCCGCCCAAGCACTAAGGAGCTTGTAGGAAGGCAGAGATTCTTCCACTAGATCTCAGGGCCAGGCCATTGTATAACAACCTAGCAACTCTGATCAATTAGGAGATTGGGTCCACTAGTTTCTATTGAGCTTCGCTACCTCTAAAGTACCAGGCATTAGACAGGTGTCACCTCCCTTGGATCTCACAACAGCCCTGCAAATTAGGTATTATGATCCCCTACTCTACAGAGGAGGAAGCAAAGGCTCAGCAAGCTTTAAAAATGATGTCAACTCACTCATCAGGGCAACGGAGAGCCAGAGTTTCAAGCCAGGTCTGCCGAGCTCCCAGAATGGTGGTGCCTTTCACACTCCCTAACGCTATTTACCAAGCCATCCAACAGAGGAAGAGTTTGGGGTGGAAGGAGAATCTAGTCCTTAGCAGCACCCAGCAATTTGCTCAGAGCCCGAGAAATAAAAGACTTGCTCCCCTGGTTTGTGCTCGTTTCCTCTCTTTCCAGTCTCCCCATCACTGTCATTGTGTCCCCTAAATTTGGAGAACATTCGTATGGCTTTTCATAAATAAGATTCCTTTTGTTCTACAATAAGCATGCTAAGTTTGATATTCAGGAAAAAAAATCAGTAAAACCACGTTTAAAATTCAGAAAACCGAGGAGACAGCAAGAGAAAACATTATGACAAAGTAACCAACATACAATTTTCAACTTGGTTTTTAATCTCTCTTAACACAGTTCACATGTCCATCCATTGTCATTATGAGTGTGTATCCAGGACCTAATGATGTTAAATCTGGAACACTTTAAGCCATCCAAGCAAGGCTTGGACCTCAGGGACCAAGGAATTGGATTCAGGTAGATGCTTTGACCCCGCCAAGAGCCCACACCTTTGACCTAACCTTTCCAGACACAACACTTGCCCTCATCTGGATTTGCCTCCCCGGGGCGCTAGCGCATGCGCATAAAATCCACCACCCCCCCCCGCCCCCCCGCCCGGGGAACTCAGCCGGGACTCTCCAGACCCTTGCAGCTCCCGCTCATACACAACCACCTGCTGAACCTTGTGGGGTCAGGACCCCTGGCCCCAAAAGTCGTTCTGAGGCGGCAGCTTTAAACGGGGTGACAGTCACCATTTAGACTGGCTGTGTGCTGGGACCCCAGCTTACAGTCATCAGGGCTCCTAGGTGTCTCTTTGCAAAAGAGATGCAAAAGATGCCCGCGCGCCGCCTACCGGGCAGTGCAGACTCCTCCAGCTATCCCTGCGGGGCGGGGGCGGGGGCGGGGGCGGGGGCGGGGGCGGGGGCGGGGCGGGGGGGGGAGAGTAATACGCGCATGGGTGTCAGGGCTCAGAATGTGGTAGATGCCAGGTGACCTCGGTAGCCCACTCCTGCAACCCGGTCTCTCCTGAAAGCGGCTCTCTTCTGGGTCCATGGGTCCCCTGATCTGCGCCCCAGCTCCCGCCTGCGCAGTAGGCACCCCCTTGGCTGCCCAGGACGGCCGGGACCCTCCAGGTCTGTGGAGCGTGGGCTGGTCCTGAGCCACCTGCAGAGGCTCCTGAGGGGAAGGAGGCCCCCCCACCACACACATCTCTTTTGAGGCGACAGCTGCCTCTTGGGACTTGCTGCCCGGTGGGGCCTGGAGCTTCTCCAGCAACTAGAGCTACCCTGAGTCATAGGAAGATACTCAGACCAGCCCTCCCATCACCACCCCACCCCCACCCCCGGCATTGCACCTGAATTTCCTCCAGACCTGCCTGGGAAAATGTTCTCTATTGAGTAGGTTATGGCTTGCAACGAGGCAAATGACATGTTCCTCCAAAAGACACTGTGACCTGGCCTCTCTTGAACCTCTTGCCCTGTTCCCTGTTCCTGGAGCCACTGAACTATATGAACAGGACCAGGAGGCACCCCTCAGCAAGGCTTTGGACAGCTGGAGCCCTCCAGGCCCGTGGAGTTAGTACCCATCCCCGCCTGCACGGCCTCATTCATGGAGGGAGCCACCAGCCCAGAAGTGCCATTAGGGGGGTAGCTGCAAATTGGTGATAGTCAGTCCCCATTTGAACTTGATACCTGATGAGGACCTAGCAACCACGGCTCCCAGCGGTCTTTTCCTGAAGACTGACCTGCTCTGCCCTGGGAAGACAGTAGCGTTCCCTCTTCCCTCCAGCTCTGCCATCAGGGTAGGTTGGGGCTTGGCATTATGCTGATGCCTTGTTCACCCAAGAGGCCAATCCTGTGAGCCACCTCTCCTGCCCTTGCTGTGTCCCAGGTCCCTGTCTTCCCTGAGGTGCTGTGCACATGCCCCCCTTCAGCAGATTATGCTGTGCAGCTCGGGTCAGACATAGATCTTGAACAGATGAGTATCCTGTACCAGTACCCTACTATATCTTTCTGAGCCTCCATTTCCCAGTTAAAACATGTGGATAATAGTCTTTGCAAAGGTCAAGTTAGATAAAAATACCTGACATCTCTTTGTAAGTTATAAAGCACCATGGCCGTATTTTTGCATGCTATATTTTATACGTGGATTTCCTTGATATTCTTCTTGTCCACCTCCTCATTTGCATGCATTCTGGCAAATGGAAATCTGAGACACAGCGGAGTAATTCTGGAGACACAGAAAAAATGCAAATTATGAGCAAACCTAGCATTCATACACAGATCTATCAGGAAATGCTTTACATTATAAGCAAAGAATTAATTTTGGTGAGGTAATACGTGAAAATAGAATTGTAGAATTTGAATGTATGGGCTTCCAAGTCTCATTCATTAAGCCAAGAAGGCTTTCTGAAGAAGGAGGGATTTCAGGCAACATAGAAATATAAGATGAACCTAAAATGCACTTATGTGGGTGAAGTGGTCCACTGACCCAGCACAGCAAGTGGATGTATCTCATCGATCACCCCGGCTCTTAGGAGAACACACGGGGTACACGGGTCATGTTCTCCATTTCACTGAAGTCACAGGGAGACCTCGCAAGATGAGAAAGTCAACCCGGCCACACGGATTGCAAAATCGGGTTTCTAATCCTCGGTAAACCTACAGCTCTCCGCTACCCTTGGAATGGAAGGCTGCTTAGATGATGACAAATGAGAAGAAGAAATGTCTGACAGGGGCTCTTCTGCTCGCACCCACCCTAGCTTCCTCTCCACAGCCTTTGGTAGCACATAAATAGCTTTCAGGCAAGCTGCAAAACTGGTCCTCAGCAAGAAGATTGTTTCTTCAAGTGCAATTGGCTCAGCTGAAACAGGCTGGCTTCTTGGGGTGCCCGGGTGGCTCAGTCGCTTGAGCGGTGGACTCTTGGTTTCAGCTTGGGTCACGGTCATGGTCTCAGGGTGGCAGGATCGAGCCCCACATCCAGCTCCATGCTCAGCACAGAGTCGGCTTGGGATTCTTTCCCTCTTCCTCTCCCTCCTGCTCTGCCTTCCTGCATGCTTGGTCTCTCTTTTTCAAATAAATAGAATCTTAAAGAAAGGAAATAGGCTGGCTCCTTAAAAAAATCCTGTTGAAGTAGTAGTAGTACGTGTGAGAGTGGGGAGCAGGGATGAAGGGGGTGGGTTTACTAATTTCTAAGAACCATTTGGCCTTTGGGAGACAGAACTCAGGTGTTCTGGGCCCTAGCAGAGCACTTGTTTTCACACACACCCCTGCGCACCCCCCTTTGGTCCTTTTCCTTCCTCTGGGATGCAGCTTGATGCGATGGGGTCAATCATCTACTCTCTGAAGGCTCTGCCTTAGGAGTAGATGGATTCTTCCTCCTGAGCTAATCCTTGTCAACTAGAAAACCCATCTTGACATCTGTCTGGGGTCCATATATTATCTACAAGATGCCCATTAATACTGCAGGGCCTGCGGTCATGGATCAGAAGGCGGACATCACTAAAGCATGCAGAACGACCTCCTCTACAGCCGACTAATTATCATGAAACTTTCACATTTAACTGCCAAGCTGCCAGAAGAAAGGGCCTCAGAAAATCACAAGTTCTGCCTCCTTGCCACCTCCAATATCAAATGGTCAGCTCCGGAGCATCAGGACCAAAATTGTATTGTATGGTCCTCAGAGGTGTTTCATAAACAATGGCCTGTTTGGGGTCTTGTTTGTTTTGTTTGCCTATCCTATTCAGAAGGCAGCTTTTGTCCTGACAACGTTTCACTTATGGCTATTGCTGTCTTTAGAGCTGCTCATCTTGCATGGGTAGGTCTCTCTCTACAAGGAAAATCTGCAATAACACTTTTTTTTTTCTTAAGCTCTGCGGCAGAGGACTGCCGGGCGCAATAGGGTCGGCGCTTTGCTGCCACCTAGTGTCAGACCTCGAGGTTGCAGCGGGAAAGAGGCAGGGGCCGCTGGAGATTGGGATCCGCAGACCCTCACAGCCCGTGGTGGTCCCAAGTGAGGCCCGGCAGGCTCCCGGGCCCAATGCTGCATGGAGACAGGGGTGAGGGATTGTGCAGAGTTCTGGGTCACGACTGATTTCAGGAGGCTGACCATACATACCCAGAGGCAGAAAACCCAAGCCTGCCCCCCAAGTCCTCACCAGGGCAAAGTCGTTGTGGCCACCACTCTCCCACTCCCCGGAGACCTTTCCTTTTTTTTAATACTGTGACTTTTTTTAAGATTTTATTTTATTTATTTGACAGAGAGAGAGAGAGCACAAGCAGGGGGAGCGGCAGACAGAGGGAGAGGGAGGAGCAGGCTCTCCGCTGAGCAGGGAGCCCGACAGAGGGCTCGATCCCAGGACCCTGGGATCATGACCTGAGCTGAAGGCAGACGCTTAACCAACTGAGCCACTCTCACCCACAGACTTTTCCAACTGGCCTCGGTGATTTTTTCCGCCTGAATCCCACGCCCCTCCGCCATTGGTGAATAAACGGATAAAGGCAGAGGAGAGAGGGAAAGGTTAGCAGTGTGATATTTGGGCTCCGCAAGCCCCTACAGAAAGTTTGAGCACTAAAACCAAGACTGCTGAGGGAGAGAACACAATCTTAATTAAATCCGTGCCCAGAAATCTCCAGGACACACCAGCCATTAAGGTGATGTGCGTGGTTTCTAGGAAAGGCTGGACAGGACCCCGTGACCCAACTACAAACAAGCACTCAAGGAAAGAAGCTAAAGCTAATTTAACTAAACATATGTCTGATGGTTGTTTGTGGTCCGCCTGCAAGTCCAAAGCCCCAGGAGCACCTGATGTGTATTCTGTATGGGAAAAAATGGAGAACACTCACACAAGATTTCCTCGAACCTTTAGTAATAATGCTATGAACTTCACTTAATCAGAAGGATGGGGGTCGGGAAGGTTTAATTATGTTTTCTAGTGAACTGAGAGTAAAGACAGAAATTGTCTCTTATCCAAGAAAGTGGTTTCTGGTAGTTACAATGCCCACAGTCTGTGTCCTATGAATATTTCTGTTAATACATGGGAAGAAGACTCTGAGATGTGCTGATCAAATTTCATACTGCGTAGGCTGGGGAAGATTGATAATGTGCTAGGCGGCAGAATTTCATTCAAAAATCGTTCAACAGGCGAAAATTCAACAGACTTCTAAGAGATGAGACTAAAGCCTGCAAATAGCTTTTTGTTTCACAAATTTGATCACACAAATAAAGGATGTGCAAACTTGGCTCGATAGCAGCGGATATGGGTTGCTACCCGCAGGTGACCTGGCACTGCTGCTGAAAATGCCAAAACAGTCTTTGGCGACACCCACAGAGACAGTTGTCAAAGGTGAACAGAGGCAGATGCTAGTTAAAGTAGTCAGGACGGATTGAATCAGGAAGAGGGAAGAGTCTGGCATGAACTGAACTGCACTTCAGCTTGCACAGAGGTAACTGGGTGTCTGAGGGAATGCGGGAGTAGAGTTGGGGAAGGAAAAATGATGAAAGGGGGAGGGGGTTGGTCCGTGTGACACCCCCGTCTGGGGGTCTGTGTGACACTCCCACCTGGGTTTGCAAACTGGCACTTCCTGAAGTTAGGCTCCTACCTCTCAGAGGCTGGGAGACGGAGTATTGCTGGAAAAACAGGAAATTCCTTTGAGAGCCTTGGGTTTCCTAGCACTCCATCTCCTATCTCATCCTCTCTCTGTTGCTCTGCTTCTCTCCCAACTGCCTGGATTTCTCTGCCTCGCCAACAGCAGGGGAGAGAGGGTGAATGGAGGACCCAAGGGCAGAAGGTGGCCCCTCCTCAGCAACTTGGGTCATCGCTCTTCCATTGTAGACTAGCTGAAATTGAACTGGAATCTGAAGACTAATGCCAGATTCCTGGGAAAGAGAGGGCAAAGAGCCTGGTTTGGGTCAGGAGGAACAGGGGAGGCAGAGGGGTTAAATGTAAGATATTACTAACACTGCTTCAAGGTTTTCAGCTCCCCCGGGGGGTGAAGGAGTCCAGAGCTATGTGATTCACCCACACTGAGTGAAGAGCGTGATTTCAGCGATTTCACCCGCAAAGGGGGTGGGTTTACCAGGCCCTTTACCAGCCTCCTGCAGGACGGTCAGGACCAAGGACACCTGATGCCATCTCAGGGAGAGTAGTTCACTGGCTCACATGCTAATCAGGTTCCTATTTCCTAGAACTTATTTGGGGAGTTCTAAAAACCCCTCCTCAGAGTTTCAGCGCTAGGCGAGGGCCAGTATGTGCTGGCTCTCAGAGATCCCCACCGTGGTTCTTTTCTCCCCAGCCAACATTCATTCAACCTGAGAGCACTCGTCTGCTCTAAATCTGTGTCCTCACCTGGCTTTCCTGTCTCCTCTTTATTACACAGACGGTGATGCCCTGGTTGTTTTGGTCTTTCCAAGTCCAATACCTTTTTCTCTCAAAAATACTAACTTTTTACAAGTCGTGAGAGCCTATTTTGGATCACAAAAGCTGATGTGTGCCGAGTGCTTGCGACAGGGGTCAGTAATGCACGCCGACAGGGAAGGTTCAGGTAGTGACTTCAGGGGCTGTGGAGAATCTCAGTTTTATTCTGCTTCATGTTAGAGATAATTTAGAAATAAGGGAGCTATGATGTATATGACCAGTGCTCCTTCCTCAGAGACCAGAGATACAGGAATCCCAGAGACCTTTTAAAAGGGGGGAGTGGGCAGCAGAGGGGGAAGAAAATAGATGGTGTGACCATAGCCAACTCTGGCATTCCCACAGGGCACGGCTAAACGTGAGAACATTCAGCATCAAGGTTGCACAAAAGGTAACTCTACCCTGCCCTTCCCCACAGGCTCAGGAATTAAAGGTGTGAAATATGGTCAAGCCCAATTTCACCTTATCAATCACCCTAGATTCACATAGCTCCTTCCCTCTCGTTACCCAACTACCAGCCCGTGTTATATTCCCCTTAGAATCTTGCCCATGCAGTCTCTGGGCCCATTTGCTGGATACCTGCCTTGGCTTCAGTCTTGAATTTGCCTACAGAGATCCCACTTGGGAGCAGGGGACCGGGGCTGTCTTTCCTTTGGAACACTGGAGTGCCATATGTTAAGTTGACCCTTTGCCCCATGCTAAGAGGATCCATCCTGGATCATGGAAGAGCCTCAGCCAAATGAGCAGCAGGCTCACATAGCCCAAAGCCTGGCAGCTGAGGGGAGCTGGGACCATCCCAAAGCCCCATGGCACTGAGGCTAGAGCAACTGCCCAATGACACGAAGCTCACTGGCAGACAGCAAATCTGGGGAAAGTGCCTGGTTCTCCAGCAGAGGGTTCTCCTACCAAGAAGTGCCTTTCCAGCTGGATCCAGAGGCCCCAAGTGTTTAAACTTTCTATGAGCAAGGCATGCTGATGGGCCACTTGAAACACAAAGAGACATGATCCCTATCTATAAAGAGATTACAGAGCAGTCCAAGAGACATGGTGTACTCATTAAGGGGTGAATAACAATCTAAGGTAGCAAATAGAATAAGTGAAAAAATGTCTGTTGATCACAGATCACTTCACATAGATTACCTGATTGGGTTCTTGCTGCAGTTAAGTCCTTAAAGGATTGCTCAGGGACAGCACTGGCCCAGATCTCATTCCCTTTCTAACTCCTCTGATCCTGCTGTTAGAAGTTCCGTTCCCTTCTCAGAGATTCCTTGAGGAGTCCAGTCTGCCCTTGGGCAAGGCTTTGCTCTTTGGGACACACTCTCAGCTTCTCCAAAGATAAGAATGTATGACTGGCATGATGGTTGATATCCAGGCTAAGATGTCCATCTAGTGGCTAGAGAAATAGGGATGAATCTTACCATCAGACACAGAATCAGCTCCTGCGTGGATGAAGGTTTCCAGATCTGCCCCAGAAGTCATCGCCGCGGCCTCCATGCTCACCACGTTGTGCACAGCACCACTGCAGGGTATGCCCGGCCTGTTCACAGTGCACCTGTCTCCCTCTGTGTGAACGGGAATCGGGTTTATTTCAGCTCAGAGTCACCAGCACCCATGCCTGGCAGGGCCAGTGCTCAGTGAGCATTTAGTGCACCGTACTGTGTTTAGTTGAAATCAGAGGTATTTGTAGGTATTTCACCTTCCTTTCCTTTTAGTTTGTATCTACTTTAGAATTTTGTACAGCTTACCTAAAGAGATGTCTTCTGTTGTTGACCAGTGCTACCAGATCCATTTGTTCAGTCCTTCTTCCATTCAGATGCCCCTGATTTGGCACAGAGTCAATATTCAATGTCTGTGATGTACCATGAGAACAACCTGCCTACAACCCCACAGCATGAGAGGATGAAGACCTAAGACTGTCCACACTCACCTGACTTTACTATTCCAGGATATTCTTTCCCAGGAAGATGAAGTAGCAAATTACATTACTGTTTGCTTCAGAAATGTCCTAGGGTGCCCGGGTGGCTCAGTTGGTTAAGCATCTGCCTTCAGCTCAGGTCATGATCCCAGGGTTCTGGGATCAAGCCCCACATCGGGCTCGCTGCTCAGTGAAGAGCCTGCTTCTCCCTCTCCCTCTGCTGCTCCCACTGCTCGTGCTCTCTCTCTCTCTCTCTCTTTCTCTCAAATGAATAAATAAAATATTTAAAAAAAAAAAACACAGAAATGTCCTAAAAATCCATACATCGAATAACACATCATTCAAATAGTCCCTTTCTGAGGCAACTAGACAACTAGCAACTAGACAAACTTGCTTATTAAACTATTTATTCATCAAGACCTGCTTCAAAAGCCTCATGTCACTGTTGCTGCCAAACTTAAACTGTTATATCATGGGCTTTGTCCAGTCCAAAATATCATCATTGAGACGCCCACTGTAAATCAGACCCTCAAATTCTATAAACATCCATCCTTGATCTTTCTCTTCTGAGACCATGAAGACTCTGTCAAGGTGGTGTGTACTCCTTTACTGCCATAAGTAATAAACTCAATTTTGCTTTGTCAGCAAGTTTTCCTGGTGGTCTTTTGGGGGGTTGGCACACTGTGTTTTGTTCAACTGAATCCTGTCCCAGGCCTGGCCCTGAAGCTGTCCTCAATTCAAGATCAAAAAGCCCCAATCTTCTGTTGGGTTCCTGCCAATTAAGGTGCATCTGAAGTCCACAAGCCAATGAATTGGCACATAAATAATATTCTTCCCAGTAACACAGGGCATTTGTAATGGATTGGGGTTAAATTATCAAGATTGAACTGTTAATAGATTCTAGTTGCTACAAGAGAGAGGGCCAGATGTCTCTAGGGGAGCCGATTATGGTTGTCACTCGGATGCATCAAGATGACATAACTCTTGCCAGTCCCGAGAGGCCTGACAAGAACGCCAGCCATCTCTGTCATAGGGTTTAAGGGCCTGCAAGCAGAGGTGTCACAAGCCACCTCTAAGCACCTGAATTGCCACAGTGTGAGCCCCATTCTTTTCATTTCCAGGACTTTATTTTTTTAAGCAGAGTTAACATCTTATCATCATTTTAGCCATGTCCTATGAAAACCTGCAGTCGGAAGTAGCTGCCATGTTGTTGAGAGCAAAGCCCTTCCTTGGAACAGAGAAGATAGTATCCCAAGAGCAAGAGATGAAGCCTCAGTGGCAAAATGCCAAGGTGTTGGACGTTCCTTGTTCCTAAATCTCTTGACGTGGAAGACTCTGCAGTAAGAGTGAGTACAAAAATGACCCGCATTTAACACTCCTCTCTGTATCTACACCTCTCATGAAGCAAAATGGCTTCTTCTCGCCAGGAAGCCATGTGGGAGGGTTACATGAGTGATCGCTACAGTCTTGTTGTATAAAACCACCGAGACTCAGGGTTTTACCCGCTGCCGCATCCAGGTCCTTAACAAAGACGCAGACCTTCATATGCACTGAAGGGAGGAGGTATGGAATTTGTATTTTCTTTTGAATGTGGGTCGAGCAGAAATAGAAACATCACCCCACAGGAGCACAGAACTAGGGAGATGCTTTTCTACCCTGCTACCTTTTAAGTGCATTGCACTGAAATATTTATGCTTGCTGCTTTGCAAATATACAGAATCGTATAAATGCTAAACTCATAACATTATTAATTTATTGGATATCTACAGGCCTTTAGCTCCAGGAATGTCGGGAGTTGTTAAACGACAAATAACTTTTTAAAAAAAATTCCAAGATAAAATAAGGAAGTTAGCAGGAATGAATGGATACTTAATAAAGGACAGAAGCATGAGGTCAAAATAGAAGAAAGAATTTCACTTCCATTCGGAAACACTAGTTGAGCCTCTACCACAGAACGGGTGTTTGTGTTTATTGTTAGAAATACAAAGATGGAGATATAGCCACCGTTCTGGGGGAGCTCCATCCAGTGTGGGAGAAGGAGGCCTAAAAAAATAAAACAGAGGCAGTTATAAGAACCCTGACCTTCAAAAGGTGACATAGTCCATAAAAGAGTAAACTTGGGAAAGTCCACCAACTGGCATTGGAAGAATTACGTGGAAGATTATCCATCTTTGTCTGGGCTCTGAGTGGGAGAAAAGTTCTCCCTTCATAGTTTTAAAACTTTGAACTGAGACATTGGATTTAGGGTCAGTTAGTCTAAAACCTTGGATCTGAGACTCTGGACTTAGCACTGGCTCAACATTTGGGAACAAGCAAACCCCAAGTTGCAAAAGTAACATTAAAATCAAGACTGGACTACTATGGCAGATAGGTTTTTTCAACAATGGCCACAAGAACATTTCCCATGTCACATTCTTTTCTCCCAGTATGGCTTTGGCATGCCTACTATCAAAAGGTGGAGTTCACATTCCCTCCTCCTTAAATCTGGATTGGTTGGAACTAGGACAGAAGGGATGCCATGACTTTCAAGGCCAGGTCATAAAAGGCAAGATAGTAATTTTTTAGATTTTTTAGATTTTTTTTTTGAAAGACCCGTGGCCCGGGTCCTCTCTGCCACCACCACCAACTGCAGAAGGAGGGGAAACAGAGGCGAGAATGATTGCTACACCACACCTTCCATACCTGTGATTCTCTCCTCACTCTGTGCTCTCTTATGTCTCTTGGCTGCCAAACATCAGCCAAGTTTTATGCAGTCATCAATGATCTCTTCACCTCAACCTGATGTCCTCCTCTCAGGAACTCGTTTAATTACTAGCTAAATAGTAGGATAATTTCTATTGCCCGCAGCATTGTAAGCAATAGAAAATTGACTTAGATATTCACCGCAGATAATATTTACATAATAAAAGAGAGTTTTTGTCTTAACCCAAAAGAAACACAGATTGGGAAAAAAAAAAAAAACCTGGAGTAGGTCAGGCTCCAGAAAATACATACTTTGGGGGTCCTTTTTCTTTGGCTTTCAAATCCTATCACATACTGTGATCAACTCCATTCGTGGGTGATGCTAAACCAATGTTTTCTCATCTGAAAAGAGAATGGACTACAATAAATACATTCTAAAACCCTCGTAACAAAACAATATTGCAACAATCAGAAATGTGCAGGGGTTGAATTTACTATGCTGCGTTGGAATGTGGTTGTCATTCGGGGGGAGGGAGAGAGTAAGCATCTGGGAAAAGAAGATAGACACTCTCTCTGCTAGTGATCCAGAGAGAAGGTGGGAAGCCACAGAAGAAAAATGCTTGCTTTCTTCTGGGCATGTCTTGGTTTGGATATCAAAGAATTTTAATTATCTACTGAGGGTATTTCAACTAATGAATGAAAAGATAACCTTCCAGGACGGAGGGCTAGCTAGACAGGGCACTAAAGACACAGTGTTCAGACACAAAAGGGTCCCTCCCTTTCCATTCCGCTTAGATGAAGGTCAAGAACAGGTGAAACTAATATACACATTGAAGGTGATCACAAGAGTGTTTATCTTGGGGGTGAGCCTTCTGGGATGCTGGAAATGTTCTCGATCTTGTTGGGAGTTTTATAAGTAGATATATTTGTAAACATTCATCAAGCCATACACTTAATATTTGTTTACTTACTGAATGTTACATCTCAATACAAATAAAAATCTTTAAAATAGACTCCAATAAATTGAAGGTGATTGAATGCTACCAAGTTTTCTAGATGTATGTAACCGTCATGTTTAGTTTCCCTCTATAAGCAATAAGCCTTCAGGAAAAAAAAGACGTTTACAGCTTGGTGTGAGTATCACTGCGGAATGGTCACATGTCCACACCGGAGCCAGCCCCAGAGCCCAGTGCAACAGAGGCTCTGGTGATCTGAAAGATTCATCAGGAATCTAAAAGTTGCAAAAGCTAACTGCCCCACCTCACAGAACATTCTCCCTCCATTGCCAACTGACGAGGATCTGGGTTCGCTTCTGCTAATGGGAACAGCGGTTTCCCTTGCAGCCACTTCTGTATACTTGGGTACTCATGATCCAAGACCCTAACAGCAGCCTAAGAACCGAGATGTGTGTGGTATTACCAGGCAGACAAGCTGAGCAGTGGGACAATGAGCGCGTCCCCACTAGGACCCAGCCAAGCATGGGGATAGTCTCCACGAGTCAATCAGCGAGAGATGTTTGTCCATCTAGAGCGTGACTTGTGCTTAGCACGGAATCTAGCCAGTATGTTGGATCCTCCCAACGGGAAAATCTTTGCCTAAAGGGATCATCTCAGTCCCTTTTCTTGGCTAGACTAGTCATGTGTGCTAACAAAGCTGTCTACTTGCCACAGCTTTTAACCATTTGCCTTAATAGGTGTTTCCAATTCCATTTTGTTCACAATAAATGTCAAGTTTCAGCTCCATTTCCTCCATTTTGAAGGCATTTTTGGTGCATCTCCACAGGCCTAACATAGCCTGTAACATAGTGTAACTTGGACTTAATGAGCCTTCTGTGTGTTTGACCGTGTTCGGCTGCTTGTTCTTCCTGTAGTTAATGGGACACCAGTAGTGAGTGTCAGAAACCCCCAAACCAACCAACACAGCAGGATGGAATGTGAGCCTGGTGGCCCCCCACTAAAGACCTACAGGGTGGGAGGAGGGCAGACAGTTCCCCCATGAGTGTGGGGAGGGGGGTGTGGGATTCTTGTCCCAGAAGTTTGGGGTGCTGGGCAGACACAGATGTCTCTAGAACAAGGATAGAAAAGATGTGATATCTCCAGACAACAGAAACTCTTCCCTTAGGCTTTTTTCGGCACCATGTCTCCCCACCCAGACCTCTGTTCCAGGAGGCCCGTGTTTGCTCTGTCTACCAATCTGTCCAGGAGCCACCAAGGGGTTCAGTGAGGTGGGAAAGGGTAAAGAAAATAAAAGGGAGAGGTTGAAACAAGTTATCAGTGGAATGCTTCGTTCTCCAACTTTGACATGCAGTTTATAAAACCGAATTCATATTCTCCAAAATTGTGATATTTTAACTTGCTGATATTCATCCAAATCTATTCCAGTCTTGAGGGAAAGTGGCAAATACCTACTAGGCTTCAAATATCTTTTATTGAGGTTTTTTGAGACATTTTTATTTCCTTCTTTATGAACTCTGCTCATGTCATTGGTGATAACAAAAAGATGATGATGGTGGGTTTTTTCTTATATATTCATAGATACACTTTATATATTAAGGAAAATGCCCACTATATTAGGAAAAGCAATATTTTCCCAGTTGTTAATGGTTGCTTTATATTTTAACTTTTTTGTTTTTTTAAGGGTAGCACTAGGATTTATTGAACTGTGCCTTAGTACAGGCACTGGGGCTTGCCCGTGGTGCTCTTGATGTATAAAGCCTGGATGTTCTGCCAATTCTTCTTGAGGAAGGACACCAGGAAATTGACCGCTAAGTGGATGTTGTACACAAGCTCGTCATCTGTTATCTTCACGTGGCCAACAGCCACTGCTAGACACAGCACCTTCTTCATCTGGAATTTGATGGTGGACTTCACTTCATCCACTTTGGCCACCATGTTTTCATTGTGGGTCAGCAAGGAAGGGAACTTGCAAGCCTTATTCAGGCCTGGGCCCAGGATTCGTGGGATCTGCTTGATCAGAGATTCTGAAGCCAAAAAGGCATCATACTTCTTGGCCAACTTCTTGACTAATTTCTTATTCTTGTTGAGTTTCTTCAGCACCTCAATATCCATGTGGGGAATATCCACTGCCTTGGCCTCATCACAGTGCTGCTGATCCCCCAAAACACATATGGAGAACTTGGGGCGGGGAGTGGACTTAAGCCTGACAGTGCCCGAGAAGCGTTTGTCCTTCTGAGGGTCATAGTTCTTCAGACTGATCTGCAGCTCCACCGTCTCCAAAAACTTCCGGCTCTTGCACTGGTTCCCGTGCAGGACTTCCCGCACGACCTCGTACAGGGTGTCGCAGGAGACTTTTCTGCTCATGGTTCTTCGCGCCGCAGTAACCGGAAAAGCTATTTTAACTTTTTATTGGTGTTCAATATATAGAGAAAAGTTTACAAATCTTACTGTGCAGATAAATAAGTTTTCACAAACTGAACATACATGTAAAACCAATATATAGGTCAAGAAATATAACTGTAGAGGAATCACAAGAGAATCCCTTTTATTCACCTTCCTGTCTCTACTCAGTTCCAAAGATAACCATTATTCTGTTTTCTAATATTATAGAGTAGTATGTAAGTTTTAAGGATTTATGAAATTTAAATCAAACAATATGTAATTTTTGTATCTTGTCTCTTATGTTTGTGATACTACATTTGCGGTATTGTTTATAATATTATGTTTTTAAATTTCCTCCATTCTATTTTGTGTAGCAAGTGATCAATGCATATAATATTGCATTATTTAAATTATACCATATTTATTTATCCATTTTGTTCTTTTTTTATTTAAATTCAATTAATTAACCTTAACCACACAGTTTTTTCACTCTCCTCCTATTACATCCTTCTTCCCAGTCCTATGAGGTGCCCACTGAGTGACAGGAAGCACCTGGAAGCTCCTGGCCTAGGTACAGTGAGCTGAGGTGTTTGGTGACAAGGCTGATTCACCTGGAGCAGGGTGGGCTGGTGAAGTCACACAGACCAAACAAAGGCCCCACAAAGGGAGACACCTTCACAGACCAAGCTTTGCTAAAAGATTTGTATTAACTCTTTATTCCAATGGGATTTTTTTTTTAAGATTTATTTATTTATTTGAGAGAGAGAATGCAGGAGAAAGGGGCAGAGGGAGAGGGAGAGAATCTCCAGCAGACTCCTCGCTGAGCTTAGGGCCTGACGTGGGGCTCAGGCTCACGACCCTGATATCATGACCTGAGTGGAAACCAAGAGTCAGACCCTCAACCAACTGAGCCACCCAGGCAGCCCTATTCTGGTGGGATTTAAGTTTCTCTTAAATTCAGTGTGATGGGCCTAAATCTCTGAAGTGGCATCACTATTGTTTTATAATGAGCTGGGTAAAGAGGGTGCTTGAGCAAGGAAATGGTATTAAAGTCTCCAAAGTTTGTTTGGTACATCAGAGACTCTGTCATTCATTAAAATGACTTAAGCAACCAAGGGTTGTTCTCCCAATCGGAAATTAGACTATCTAGAGAAACCACCAGAAACCATATCACTCTGGCTGCATGGTTGACACCACACAAATGGAGACCCTCAATGCAGAACCAGCTATCGTGTCACCTGTTCAAAAATCATGGCAGGGTCCAGGCTGATGAGACGTAATCACCCCAAACTCAGCTAACGTTTACTCTGTCGCTGTACAGAGGACCCAATCCCCCGAGCAAGATGGATGAAAAAAGAAGAAGGTTATGAGCTTCTTTCTGCTCTCTGACCTGGGCCATGTTTCCCGTCTGCTCCAGGCTGGGGGGAGGGGGACAGAAAGGGCAAGACCAGAGACAGGTTCATGGACCTAATTGTGCTTGCTGAGCTCCAGGTGCATGACCGACGGCTTTGGTGACCAGGGCAGAGCCTGGGGCAGGCCTGCTGGGCAGCTGCAGGCTGCCATAACCTAAACTTCTAACAGAATGAGAAATGGCCACTTTTTAAAACTTACCAAAATAGCATCTTGCAGAGATGCTAATATATTAATATCTTAAAGGCCTCTTACGCTGTCACAGGGGAACTAGGGGGCCAAAAACACTCCTGCCTCAGGGACGTGCTGAGCAGGCAGCTTTTCAAAGAGCAGCCGTGTTGGTACTTGGGGCCTCAGTCACCCATACATCAGTTAGGGACCTGGAGCGCTGGGCAGGCAGCCCCGAGAGCATCAAGTGGCTTCCCAGGACACCATGTGGCTGGAGGAGCATTGTTTCCAGAGAGCGAGTCCAAAAATGGAATGGCACAGAAAGATCGGGCAGTGCTAACCACAGAGTGGTGAAGGTCCCTTCCCTGTGGAAAGAGCCAAGACTCAATAGTGTCATGTCTGGACACCCCAGACTAAGGCTTGGCATGTGGTGGGCTTGCGTGGGCTCAGCTGATGGAACAGAGGTGGGAGCAGGGTCTGAGCAGAACCTTCTTCCACTGCCTCAGGGACGCCCCACGTGAGCACTCCGTTGGCACAGGGTGATTGATAATGGTCTGGGAGAGCGATGCATCGCACCGGTCTGGAAACTTCACTCCTGTAGTTAGCGGCGCATCCCGCAGTGGCAGAAAAGGAAAAAGGCAAAGCAAGGGACCAGCGACTTTGCTCACTGGCTCCATTCTTGCTGTAGCAACAAACTTGGCCGGGGCAGAAGTCGAAACTCTTACCTGAAATGAGGTTCCTGCAAGATTTATCACTCTATTTCTCTATTCTAGGCAAGTCAGTTCCAAACTTGGCTCTGCAACTGTTATCTGGAGCACTTGTTGACATGCAGATTCCTGGGCTCCAGCCCTAAAGATTCTGATCTGGTAGGGATGGAGTGTACCCAGGAATCTGTGTTTCTAACAGGTGCTCCTGGTCATCCTGGCACAGGGGATCCAAGGCCAATATTTGGAAGTAACCGCTCCAGCCCACACTGTCTCCATGGCATCAATCGCTGCAGATGGGCTAGGGCTCAGACAGGGAGCCCAGGGGGAGCACTCAGCATGTTCTGGGCTCCCAACACTGACATACTAGTGTGTCCCAGACACGTGTCTCCAGCTCTGCCTCATAGTGGGCCCCACGGCTCTCGTTTTTAGCACACGTGCACTACACACCAATTGCACTCGGTCCGTTTATTGGGCACCTACTATAGACAAGGCACAGTACCAGGTGCTGTGGGGTACAAAGACAAGGCTGGTCCTCCCCCTCAAGGGGCTCACAGTCTAGTGGGAGAGAGACACACTCACAGGTAAACAAAAATACAAGGCAGAATGGGACGAGCTTTAGCACAGAGGCAAACCCCGTGGGAAGGCAGGTATCGGGGCAAGGTCCCACGTGCCGAGGCCCAACAGGTGTTGGATGCAGGCAATGGCGCTTCGGCCAGTCCCCGGGGGACGGGCAGGATTCACACAGGTGAGACTGACCTGAGAAGGATGTTTCAGGCCCGGGGAAGGCATAGAGGGGGGTCCCCCAAAAGTATGCTGAATGTCTGCCTTGACCGAAACATAGGCTGCTAATGGGATGATGAAGGGAACTGAAGCTGGAAACGTGGTTTGAGGCTAGATGGTAGGCGGTGTCCTTATGGTCAGGATGTCTGACTTCGTTCTGTAGGCAATGGTGAGCCATGGAAGGTTTCTGAGCAAAGAAGGACATGATCTCATTTCCTCAATTCTAGGCACATGGCTGTAATACATGATTAGCTCTACTGTTGATAACTTCATTCTGGGGACTTACACCCTCTCTTGGTCTCAAAGCAGAAGCCCTGTGGCCACAGATACTTTCCATGGCTGCACATGGCTAGGAAGCCTTAGTCCAGGTAAATTCAGAACTCACTTAACAGCTTTGCATCACCTCCACAGAACAGGAAGCGGGGCCTTCTAGAATCATTTGAAAGTAAGGGGCAGGGCCAAGGAAGGTACTCCATGAACCCTGGTGACCTAAGCATGTCATGGATGAGCTGCAGAGAAAATGGGAGTGCGAAAAGAAACCAGGGAGCATCACCAAACTAAACCACCTCCCATTACCCACCCCACCCTCCAGCTCACTGGGTGGGGAGACCCTGCAGTCTAACTCCCTAGAATCAGTAGATAGGGTTTCTAAATGCTCTATACAGACAAGGTTCTCCACTGACACCTTCCCTAGGATCCTGCCTAGCTATCCAGGGAGGAGGGAGAATGGCGCCCTCCCCCACCCGGGCCACCCCAGCCCGAGAAGGGATGTGAGGCCACTGCTGTCCAGGTGGACACGGCGATGCTGGTCAGCGAGGGCTCCCCCAGAACTTCCACACCCGCCGAAGTGGGTGCCTGGGCAGACAGGGGCGAAGTCACAGCTGGACTCCCCAGAAGAAACGCCCCCGGGGAGCTGGTGTGCACATCAGGGCCGGGCCCGGCTGGGCCCCCGCTGCTGTTGCTGATGGTCCACAGGCACGGGTAGGGACTGTAGAGACAGAGACACAGAATGCTTGAGGACGCTTCCAGAAAGGCCAGCCAGCTGCCCAGCACGTACAAGGTGTGAGGAGGCCCAGGTCCAGGAAGAGGGGGCCCAGCCACAGCTTTCTTTCTAGCTCTGACACAGAATAGTCCTGTGTCTGTGGGGAAGTCGAGGCGAGCAGGGAAATGCAGTGCAATAAGCATATAATTAGGCATTCTGACCTAAATTTCCACACTTGGCCCTGCCACTGGCAAGTTTGATTCTGAACACAGCATTTCATTTCTGGGAGGCCTGCCCTGGGGCCGCATGGATGGGCAGGAGAGCAACAGGGCAGTGGGGAGCAGGGGGGATCTGGACGGCAAGGCCTGCAGGGAGGGCCGCTCACTGGCAAGAGAACTGACGTGGTGGAGCAGCCAGGACACACAGGTGTCGGGAAAAGCGGGTTTGCATCCCAGCTCTACCGCTTACTCCTTACCATGACACCTTGGTCCAATTTACACCTCTGAGTCTCAGCTTCCTCATCTTCAAGACTCGGAGTGATAATTATGCACACATTACAGATGTTGTTTGACGACTGAAGAAGATGAGCAGATGATGCCTAGCACACGGCACTCACCAAAGGGTGGTGGTTATAATGAACTCTTCCATTCCTGGTCTCCACCCAACAGCTCTGGTCCCTGGCAGAAAGGTTGGGGAGCGAGACCTCCTTGTTGGACTTCTCTTATTCTAAAGCCCTGGTTCACAAACCTGGCTGCATATTGGAATCCCTTAGCAAGTTCCAAAATAATCCTGATGCCTGGGTCCTGCCGCCACAGATCCTGACTCAACCAGTGTGGCATTTGGCCGCGGGGATCAGGATTTTTAAAAAGCTTTCTAGTGGATCATAATGGGCAGCAATATTTGCACCCAAACACAGACAAAGATGCCTGCTCTTGGAACAGGTGGGATAAACACCCACGCTCTAAGCCTTCGGCCATCCCCAGGTCCTGACATTTTAGAGTCTCTGTATTTTCTCATACTATACTGCGTGCGAATAGGCTCATCACACAGTGACGGCCCTGGGCTATTCTCTAGCAGAATCTTTATGGAGTCAGTAGTGGGTTAAACATGCTACTGAGGGAACGAGAGGGAGAAATACCACCTGCACTCTGTGCCCTAGTCCAGAGACTACAGACCTCACTAGGCCAGAGGAAACCCACAGAAGGCCAGGCTTTGAGCATTTGTTGTGTGTTTGGGTGTTAGCCAGCTCGGCTTGCTGAGATTTGGGGCCTGATCTCCAGAAGAGACGCTTCCACAACATCACTCAGGGCAGGGCCCCTTCCTGATGCCTCCCGGGCCAGTGGGAAAACCATGCACTCAGTTATACCTCTTACTGTGTGAACTTCAGGATGTTTTTAATGCTTCTGAGCTTTAGTCTCTCCAACAGTAAAATAGGAATTTTAACGCCAGCTTTGTGGATGTCTTTGATACTATAAATTACTTCCATAAAGTATCTAGGACAGAACCTGCCACATAATTGTTTAATATCTTCAAGGACTCACTGTCTCCCTTCCTATCACAACCCGAATCCACACTTTTCCCTTAGATAATCCAGTCGAGCACTGTCCGATAGATATAAAATGTGAGCCACAACAGCAAGGCTAAATTTTCTAGTAGCCACGTGAAAGAAAGGAAAGAAAGGAGAGAAGAAAGAAAAGAAAGAAAGAAATGAAAGAAAGAAAGAAAGAAAGAAAGAAAGAAAGAAAGAAAGAAAGAAAGAAAGAAAGAAAAAGAGAGAGAAAGAAAGGAGAGAGAGAAAGAAAGACAGAAAAAGAAAGAAAGGAAGGAAGGAAGGAAGGAAAAAGAGAGAGAAAAAGAAAGAAAAAGAAAAAAGAAAAAAAACGAGACTTAAGGTTAATTATATTTTATGGAACCAAAAATATTTAAAATATCATTTCAACATGCATTTGAGGTTAAAAAAAAAAAGTTGAGATTTTTATTCTTTGTTTCCTGCTACATCTCCAAGCTTGTGTGTGCGCCTCACTTCCAGTACACCGCCACTGGGACCCGCGGCATTTCGAGGGTTCAGTGGCCACCAGCAGCCAGTGGAGGCTGCGTGGGGCAGCACGGCACAAGACCCTGACCGCCACAGCAGCATCAGTACCAAAACCACCAAGGTCAAGCGTACAGTAGCACCCACGAGGAGAATCGCAGGCTCCAACACAGACCTACCTGTTCATCAGATTGTGCATTTTAACAATATCCCAGGTGATTCTAACACACATGTAAGTGTGAGCAGGCCCACTGTAGCCTAAAACGCTATGATCTCCTAACATTTTCTAGACAGGCAGATCACACATCATCGGACATCTCCCAAGACCCCGCTTTTAATTCTGAATCCCTTTTTGGAGCTTCTCAAAATCCTGCATACCTATGTTGAACTTAACAGCTGACGTTTATATAGAACGTTACTGCTCACAAAACATTTTAATGCATTTTCTCCTTCTGGGCTCACCACAACCTACGGAGTAGCTTCTATTATTTCCATTTTTGCAATTAGAAAGCTGGAGCTCAGTGAGGCCAAGAAAACTGCATGAAGGCACAAAGTCAGTAAGAGATAGAACCGGGACTAAAGCCCAGTCCGTCAAACTCCAAGGTCCCTTCCTGTCCTCTCCCCCACACTCATTTCCAGAAGTCAGAACGAAGCGCAGGTCTCTGGTGTGCACATTATGCCATGGGTCCTACACACTACACTCTACTTATTACCTGGGTTGTGGGCCAGGCACCCACAGTCTGTCCCCCTGTTAGGACGGGTGGCTTATGAGAACACGGACAATCCACAATCTTGAATTTTCAATGTCTATTTACACTTATTCCTTCAACCTTCCTATAGTCAGTATCTATCTGCTACCATCACAGTTTACAGTATTTCTGACTGGTTCAGGACAAATGATTCCAGGCCATAATGTCTTTTCCCTTTTAAAAATAGAATACCAAAGCTACGGAAGAAAGAGCATACAGCTGAGCAAGTGCTTTCCCCTCCCTGCTCTCTGGGAGAGAAAAATCCATCCTGGGCGCCTGGGTGGCTCAGTCAGTTAAGCATCTGTTTTTGGCTCAGGTCATGATCCCAGGGTCCTGGGACAGAGCCCTGCATCGGGCTCCCTGCTCAGCGAGAAGCCTGTTTCTCCCTCTTCCTCTGCTGTTCCCCCGACTTGTGCTCTCTCACTCTGTCAAATAAATAAATAAAATCTTAAAAAAAAAAAAAAGAAAGAAAAGTCCATTCTGTTGTTACCCTCACTTCCTGGTGGCTTAGAAGTCAGGACAATAGCTTAACCCAAGCCACTCTAGAGAAAAGAATGAGCTTGAGTCTCCAATGCTCACGTCAACTCCCAAGACCACCAATGAGCAAGTTGCTGGTATTGGTCTTACCTGGGCCCTGGATTGATTGGCCCGCTGGTGTGGGGTACGGACAGGATGCTGGTGTGCGGTGTGGAGGACAAGGAAGTCCAGCTGTCAGCTCCGGAGAAAACTTGCAGGTTATTGCTGGAGCCTTCTATCAAATTCACTTTGGGGAAATAACAACAGCTCAGTTGATGAAGCATGTAGAACATATAAAGACGGTGGCCAATGATACCATTTTATGGCAACATGTACCCACGGTTTGCTAGTACTTTCTGAGGGAAACAGAAAGATGGAGGCTCTCAGATATACTGAATGTCAACCATATGCCACATACCCTCTGTTCCAAATCCGTCCCCCCAGACACCCCAGGTCCTCTCCCCGCTACGCCTTTGCTCACACCACTCTTCCCTGGAGTGCCCTTTGCCTCTCCTGGGTCCCTTGCCATCCACCCTCACTCCTGCCCACTCCCACCTCTGTCCCCTTCTCTTCATCCTGCAAATCTCAACGGAAGCGTCAACCCCCCTGGGCAGCTCAGGCTGTTCTTTTTCCTTCATTCCCACAGCACCTTGACTCGTGTGTTTCATGGAATGTTTCTCAAACTTTAATGTGCATGAGAATCACCTAGGGATCTTGTTAAAATGTGGACTTTTTCTGAAGAAGAACCCGAGAGTCTACATTTCTAACAAGTTCCCAGGTGATGCCGCAGGTCTGAGGACCACAGGAGAGCTCTGGCTACACTGTGTTATGATTCGTTATTTATGTATTCGTGTAGCCCTGAGCTTCCTCAGGGGAGAAACTGTACCTTCCTCACCCTCTATCCCCACCGTCGAGAAGAGGGCCTGGCGCCTAGCAGGGGCTCAGAAGCTGTGTTTTATGTGCTGACCACATGAAGGAACCAGGACACAGTGGGAACGTTGCCCACTTTCTGGTATCATTAAGCTCCATTTTATTCCTTCCTGGCAGAAGCTTCCAAGGTTGCTGGGGGCGGCATGTGAAGGGACACAGACAGGCAGCTGGTGACCCTCTGCAGACAGAGCTCGGGGTGTCCCAAAGGGCGGGATCTTAACACTCTCCTCCATCTCCCATGCCGTGAATCTTACCTCTTTCTTTCATTTAGTGTTGTTCTCCCCACGTGAGACTAGAATCTCTGTCGGGCAGGGTATTTTTCTAATTTGTTCATGGACAGAGCCCAGCACATAGACAGCCCTCAATAAATATCTGTTGCATGAATCATTGAATGAGAAGTCAGTCCTTGGCTTCCCTTCTCCCTCCCTCCCTACAAATCTAACAGGCAGGCGAGGCCTGGGCTTACGCAAGGCCAAGGCAGGCGAGCGGCAGTCAGTGGGGAAGAAAGCACACAACCACCAGCTTCAACTCAGAAAATAAGCAGACGGCAAATGTCACCAAGACTGGCTTCGCATGCCTCCAACTGAACCAAACCAAAGTCTGGTTGCACAGTCACCCAGCTTCCCAGAGATCTTCCTAAAAGCTCTCCAGTACTGGGCCCACTCTCCCCTGGATGGAGCCATGGAATACGAGTGGTAGAAAAGAGCCACAGGAAGACAGTGAACTGAGGATCCCAGAGCCCCCACAACTTGGCTCTTAGAGATGCAGCTTGAAAGGCTGGGTCCACCGGCGCCCCGGGAGGAGGCCCTACACGCCCATTAGAAACCAGGAGACCCCGCCTTACAAAATAATTATAAGACACGAATAATGTCATAATTACAAAATCAACTATTAGTATATAAAACAAAACCTTAAAATAGTAATATACAATACTATTACATGTATTAGATGAAAGGGATGCCATCTTCAGAGACTTGTTTTTACTACTGGCTATTGACCATTTCTCCACATCGCCACCCCCACCACCCCCCACCCACATCCCCAAGGGCTTAATTAGCAAAACCACATACCTGAGGGAGAATGGTTTCTATGCATGTAGGCCGAAGGGTAGGGAGCCTGCCGGTGCCCTCGGAGGCCAGGATAGTGCTCACAGCCATGGTGGGAGTGAGGAGCAGACAGAGGTAAGGGGGTAGCATACTGGTAATTGGCGTTTCCTGCTGTGCACACTCCATCTGGATTGGAAAAGATCCAGCCTCCCACTGGAAAAGACAAGAGGAAGACACAGGGACTGACCCTGAGCTTCCACACCAGACGTCAGGTGTCCAGCCACTTGGCATACCACATCTCTGTGTGAGCGACACTGAACATCTGCCCCTGAGGCCAGCCCCACTGCCACTCCCCTTCCATGTGAGCAGCTTCCCTGGCTGCTTAGGACAAGGATGGCGGTTCCTATCAAAGTTTGGAAAGCCTCTTGAGGAATGCTGAAACAGAGCTATCTAATGAAAGACCCTTTGAATGAGTAAGTTACAGAAATGCAAAAGTTAAGTTGTTTCTGACTTACTTCAGTTAAATTAAGTCAGTCTGAGAAGGGGATGTTGGATGTATGTGTCCTCTCCAGCTACTCGGGAGTGTTTAGTGTGCCTACACGGGAGTGAAGGTCTCTTTCTGCCCAGTGGGAAGGTGTCTGCTTTCTCACTCCCAGCAAGAGGGGCCACGGTGGCTCCCCTCACCACCCCACAGAGGATTCTGGAAGCAAAAAGTGGGGAGCTGGCTGGCACACCCTGACGCAAGAATCATGCAAAACATTCTGGAAGGCTATAAAACATTTCACAGAAATTGGTTTTTGAATGAAAAAGACAGACAAGAAATGGAAAGAAAGAAAAGGCATCCAAATTGGAAAGAAAGAAAGAAAGAAAATGTTCTCGATGCAGGTGTCCAGTGGGCAAAGCCAGGCTTGGGGGCGCCCGGAACCAGGCTTCTGTGCACTTGGCTCACCACAAGTAATGGACACAACGGAAGACGTTCGCTGAGAAGACTGCAACACGTGAGCTTAATAAAGATGCGGTTCTGCCCACGGAGCCTGTACTATTACAAAAGGCTTGTTTCTCCAGCTTGCTTTAAAAAGTGCTTTCCTGCGAGCTGCTCCCTTTCCGCTCCACAGCGGAACATGCACAAAGGCTTAGGGGAAGCAGCCAGGAGAGAACCCCAGAGCCCGACGGCGGCAGAGAGCGCCTGAGCGCACCACTGGGATTCTCAGTCATGTTTCTCCAACTCCGGGGTTAACTTTCCGCCCTGACCTCACTGGCCCGGGGTTTCTGCTGCAGCTTCAGGGGACCTCCTCCCTCACGGGGCCTCCCCTGCCATCCAGACATGGGGCGCCTAGAGCCCTGTTAGGGACACCCAGCACCTGCAGAGTCCCCAGCGGCCTATCACTCACCTCACCTGGGGCTGTCCAGTCAGCCACCCAGACTCCTCCCCATGGGCAAGGCCACAGCCTGCCCGAAGCACTGTGGTGGGAATCTACTCGAAAATGAGCAAACACTAAGAATAGGGGCGACTCAGGCCAGACCTCCAAGAGGGAAGAGCGGAGAGGTAGGGGATACTCCCAGAATGCACTTGGGACAGTCCTTAGCCTCTGGGACAAGAACACGCCAGTCTGAGAAATCCATCACTCCCGTTCCTATCTCCCGCCTGAGATTCCGTCCAGCCCCTCAGGAGCACCAGTTCTCTCTGGGAATTCTGGAAAGGGCATACACTTGTCTCGAGTGGAAGAAATAACCTGTTGAGTCTTGAGAGAAGCTCTGGAACGGGCCATGAGCACTCGCGACAGGTAGTGTCTGAGTGTGGTGGGCGATGGGTCCCAGTGCCCCCCAGGCACGTCCCACCCAGTGTTCACCCAACTCACGGTGAGAGTAGGCCACGTGCTGGCTCTCGGAGACGGCTTCCGGAACGTCTTTGAGGTGATTCCTGAAAGAGAGCGAAAGGGTGCCCTGGCTGTCCAGCATATTATACAAGTCCAGCAGAAAATCTACCCCAAATTCTCTTTGGAAAGCAAACATGTCTTGGAATAAGAAAATCAAACACCTTTTGTCTCAGATCTTTCCCCCCTTCTTCATCCAGGGTACTTTATCTAATGTGCAATTCCTCTTTGAATTGCAACCTAATGTGACTCCAATTTGCCGTATTTACAGCTATCCCTACTTAGTTTGATCTCACTGGTTTGTGGTCATTGGTCCTGCCTGACAAAATTCAAGCAATAACAGCAGCTGGGATTTGCGTAGGACTTTGGGGCATGAGCGCATCTGTGATATGCTAGATCCCCCAATAATCCTGCGAGGAAAATATTGCTATGCCACTTTGCAGATGTTAAAAAGTGGGCTTCAGAGAGGCAACGTGACTTATGTAAGATCCAACAGCCAGAAAATGGCAAAGCCAGGACTCCAAGTCAGGACTACCTACTCAAAGTCCTGTTCATCTCACACATGAGATTTTCCTCAGGCTTTTAGTTATCTGAAATTAAATTAAATCAAATATTAACAGGACAAAGTCTGTCGATTGAAGTCAATTAAGTACCAATGTTCTTTTTTTTCCAAGAATGGAAAAGAAAAACACAAAGATGTAGAATCACTAGCCTCAAGTGGTAGCATTACCATTCACCATCCCAGAAGTCTCTAAACTTATAAGAACGGATACTACACTTGATCTTAGCCAAAAGGCCAAGAAGCGATCCCCAGAAGTCTCTGAATGGTCTTCCCTTGGACCTAAAAGATATGAAGCTCTCACCTTTATGAACTACTCATCGGAATCACTCCCTCTCCTGGACCACATGTAGTTTAGGAAAAAAAACCATTATTGAAACCATACTACTCAGAGAGAATTGAAGAGGAAGGGCAGAGTGAATTATTAAAAATCTAAATCACTTCATTATTTTTTTTGCATGTGCCTGTGTTACTTTCAAGAATCGGTAGTAAAACAGAGCTGAGCAAACATTGCCAGTTAGAGGTTCTCCTGGAGCCCTGTTCTGAGGAACAGACGATTAGGAGTTCGTTGAATTTTGTTGATTTTGTTGAATATGGAATTGAATGTTACCAACCTATTTCTATCAAAGCTAATGCAAGCTCCTTTCAAGATGAGCATAAATTTCACATTTGCAGAAGTCAACTCATAAGATTTTACTGAAATTTCTCTACTCACCTTTCCTTGGCATCCAAGAAGGCTTTGGCAAAAGGGTTGTACTTGATTTTGAGAGCTGTTATCTTACGTTTGCAAAGACAAGAAGCGTTAGTGAAAGTGGAACATGTATGAACAGATAGAGCCCTTTATCTTCGCCTGTGAATTTCTGTAAAGTCAGAATAACCCCCCTCACTTGTTCTCCCTCTCCATGTTTCTTTGCTCAGTTCTGCACAAAATTACCAGTGCGCTGTCTCTGACAAAGAATGTTGTGTTGTGGCCCATGGTGAAAATGGGAAATGCAGTGTGATGTGAGCAAAGAAAGAGCAAAGCATTAGAAATGTGCAAAGCCCAAAGTGCTAAACCCGGCATCCTTTCTTTTATTTATTCATCCTTTTTTTTTTTAAACATAATGAACACCCCCCTCACATCAGTTACTCTTCTTGTCCCCGGGAACACAGTCAGAGTGATGCAGGTGTGAATCCACATCTCCCAGACCACGGTCCAGCATCACTCCCTGAGTTTAAATGATCACTTACTCAGTGATTCAGATCACAAAAACACAGTTTATCACTCCCACCCACTGCCACTCCATCCCATGGCCTTCGCCGACTTCATTCTTCAGAGCCACCAACATCATATACACATATATGATGTATATTTGCTCATGGCCTCTCCCCGCAGGATGTACAGACGTGAGGGCAGCACACATCTGTGATGCCCACCGCGACATTCCCAGCAGACGGTCACAGTCGACAGATCTTTGCTCGATAAAGAAAGCATTGAAAAGAATGTTTATTTCAGCAAGGGCCTGGCAGAAGGAAGAAAAGTTAAATGAAAGCACCACTCTTTCTGACCCAGGAATGGGGGAGAAGTCAGAAGAGGGAGGGGAACCACAGGGTCTGATGTCCAGGTCTTTCTCCTGGTCTAAACCTGGAGGGGTCAAGGTGCATAGTGAGACCAGCATCTACCCATGGGCCCACTCGCCTCTCAGGGTGCACCAACATCGACTCGGCAGGAAAGTGCTGACAGCAGAGGGAGGCTCTGAGGTTGGATTTCCCTGGGCTTGATTCCCATGGGGCATAATCAAGGCTGAAATACGGCATCAGGCGGCTAGGGTAGAGTCCCCAACACCCCGCAACATACACAAACACACACTCTCGAGAGTTGCAAAAGCCACACCCTCCCCTCAAAGACCCAGACTCCATCTGAGGAAGAGAAGCAGGTGAGGGCTGGCCATCTTGAACACAGCATGATTTCGCCTACGAAGACAGTACCTGTTGAAATGATCAAATATTTAACCTCTGTTCCCACCGGACTGTCAGAGGGGCTCAGCCAAGAGGCCAGACTACTTGTAGAAAAGAAGTTACATTTTTCTCTGCACATCTGTGATGCGAGTTCAGTCGACAGCTCAATGTTACCTGTAGCCACTAAGGTAGTATTTCCAAGCCCGGATGCTCATCAGAATCCCTTAGGGAGACTTTAGAAACTACAGATTCTGGGTACCATCCCTGGAGATTCAGACTCAGTTGGCTGGGAGGGTGCCCAAATTCTTTAAGAGCTTCCAAATAAAGAAATGCAGATGAAAGCAGTAATAAGATACCTGTTGGGGTTTGTTTGGTTTGGGGTCTTTTTTTTTGGTTTTGGGGTTTTTTGTTTGTTTGTTTTTTCAACCTATCAGGTTATCAATGCTGCAAAAGGCTGATAATCCCCACTGTCAGGAATGGTATGGGGACTGAAATGAGTATGCTTTGAGGGAGGCAATTTGGTGATATTTCAGGATTCTAAACCCACGCTCTCCTTGATAGAGCAATGTCATTGCTAGGTGTTCATCCATGTAAGCAAACAACAGTGGATGTGGATGTTCCGGGATATTCTTTGCAGCATTATTTATGATAGCAAATAAAACGACTATAAACAACCTAATGTCCATCAGTGGGGAGCTGATTGCCTGAAATACGGTATATCCTCTGCAGGCACTTCAGAAAAAGAGATAAACCTGAAAAAAAAAAAAGAAATTTGCAGACTAATACGTACGACATGAGCCAACCTATGTGAGGAAGCCCGTATTCTCATATATATTTATATATACACAGAATATGTGTGGGGAAAAAACACACTTGAAGATATTATTTGTAGTGTCCTTGGGGAGTGGGATTCAAAAGGCAGGAGAGAAAGAGATCATTTTTACCTTTTCTTCTTCATTTTCCCTGAACATACTTCTGTACTATTTATTTATTATGTGGGGGTGTCTTTAATGAACATGTATTACTTTATTTTTTTTTAAAGATTTTATTTATTTATTTGAGAGAGAGAATGAGATAGAGAGACAGCATGAGAGGGGAGAGGGTCAGAGGGAGAAGCAGACTCCCTGCCAAGCAGGGAGCCCGATGTGGGACCCGATCCCGGGACTCCAGGATCATGACCTGAGCCGAAGGCAGTCGCTTAACCAACTGAGCCACCCAGGCGCCCCTGAACATGTATTACTTAAAAAAAAAAAATTTTTTTTTAAGTTTACTCAGAAAGAATCCAACCCTCCCCCAGCGCTTCTGATGACGAGCAGACCTGGGAAGCTCTTGAGTGTGCAGATGGACCCAAACATCGTGCCCACAGCTAAGCCACAGAGGTCAGATTCTGGCTCCTCGGCTCTAAGGGCCAGTGGCTTCCTTCAGGCAGGAAAGACCTAAGCATGCTCAGAAGATCTAGCAAACAGGATGGATAGCATAACACAACCCAGAGGACTGCAGGCACGGCTCAAGTCTCACAGACCTGCTCCTTGGAGCGGGAGCTCACCCAGCTCTGTGTGGGCCAAGGGCCCACGGAGCCCTGATCCACGCAATGCACAACCTCCCCTTCTTGGCACCCAGAGATGAAGCTCTGGCAGGCCGTTGGCAAATAGGCAAGAGAGAGTGGAAAGGGCTACCCCACTGTTTAACTTCATCTCTACTGAGATCACTGAGATCCCGGAAACCCAGCTTTCATCCACACGTGGCCCCCATCCTCCCACACCCTTCCAGGGGACATTTCTGCACACGCGCCCACACACACTTACCTCCTCGTTTTGATAGGCCGTCACAGCTATGAACTGGGTTTCAGGGAAGGAGCAGTTCATCACCATTCGATGGGCACCTCCAACACGCACTATGTGAACCTGGGGCTCATATTTATGCAGAGAATTCAACATTATCTGTGGAAGCGGGAGAAGGAGAGAAAGAGAAGCCTTGCAGAGCGTGCAGCTCGACGGTCCGCCTGGCCAGGGCCACCATACCATTCCCCTCGCCTGAGAACTGAGGGGGGGGGGCAGTTTTCCAGAAGCTTCCAGGGAGCCTAACATCAGCACTTATGCCAGGCTTGCCAGAAAGTTTTTCTAAAGAGTGTCAGTTCTCTGCCCAAATCCTTCATCCATTTTTTTCCTCTCTCCCTATTTTCAGAACAACGATGTGGATTTTGATCCATTAATTGTTGTTCTTCATAGGAGGAAACCTGAGATCTCAAAACACTGGCATGGCTGCATTTCGCAAGCGACTACCTGAAGGGTAATGACATCGGACACCTGCCGGTCACACTGCGTCCACTCTCTGTGACAAACACGGAGGTTTACTGCAAGTCTTATGCTGTGAAACGGGGGAGGCAAGAACCGTATACTTTTCAATTTCCTGTTTTAATAAACACCTGGAACCTTCTGAACACTGCCAGAACTTGGGTGGCTCACCTCCTCCTGCTAAAACCTGAGCTCCCAAGTCCCCGCAGGCTAAGCACGGGGGTCAGAGGAGTCATGAAGACCCAGGGCTGAGAGGCTCACAACACGAAATAGCAGGGTCGGCAAACCTCTCCCCCAGGCACGGCGCTGCCCCCGAAACCGTCCACATTTTCTAACATAAATCACAACCCTACCCAATACCCTAGTATTCACAGCCCTCCCAGAGAAAACAAAAGAGGAAAAAGCCCCAAATTCTTGTTCCCTCTAATTGGAGACCTTAAATAAAACCTTCCTTATTTAAGGTTTGTTTGTTTTTCTGAAAACCCAAAGCCGCTTCACTATTCTATTGACAATTATCATAATGTCCCAGCAGAGACAGCAATTATTTCATTTAGGAGCAGCTTTTTATTAAGGCATTTGTCTATTGCCAACATGCCACTTACACCAAAAAAGAGGAGAGAGAAAAACAGAACCCTGGTACCCACAAACATCTCCTCCCCAGGGCTGGGTAAAAAGCACCATACACAAGACAAAACTATGAAAGGACCCTTGATGATTAAGTAAACGGCAGCACTCTCTCACTCTCTTAACATCAGGAAGTCCATTAAAAACCGAAAGCACCAATTAAGAGCTGTTTATTCCTGTTCACATTTGGACTCCAGGGAATAATTGGCTTCCGTGGGAGAAGAGGCCGGTGAGGACCCCTCTAATTGCCTAAATGCACCCTTGATATTTCTTGATTGGTGTTGCGGGGCGGCCGGGTGGCCAGGCAACCCGATCGTACCTGCCCACCTCCGTTGAGCTTGTTCGTCAGCTTGACTTTGCTGAAGGAGATGGGAGCTTTCATCCAGTGGGCCCCGAAGTTGGGGGAGTCCGGGTGGATGTAGACGCAGCTGTGGCCGGAGACCTCTGGCTTGCCTGCGGGCACCCATTCCCCATTGACGTACTTCCAGCGGTGACTGTCCGTGGGGACGAAGTCCAGCAGGAGGGAGTACATGGCATTGGGGTCCAGCCCCGTGACACTAATCTTGAGGACGGGGAACATCCGTCTAAAAGAAAAGGCAGAAACTGAGGCACAGGAGGGACATTAGTGTGTGCGGGACACCTTGCGCCTTGTCCAGCCGTCTCTCCGCTCTCAGGAGACCTGCCGTGGAGCGCCTCGGGGTGCAGAGAATGCCCCAGGGCAGCACCCCCAGTTCCAACAGAGCCTCTTTTTACAAACGCATGTTATATTGGGCTTTTTACTTCAAACCATTGTGCTCCATTTTAAAGTCTGAAAACCACTGTTGTAGTCATTTGACAGAGGAACCTAAAGCCCAAAGTGCTTCAATCAGATGCCACATTCTCACAGAGAGCTTTCTTCAGACTTCCTCCTGGGGTACGTCAGTTTTCACACTAATGCCACAAGCCAGTCCTTCCCCCTCTCACAAAGAACACCAGCTCAGAATGACAGTGATGGCATGAACAGTGAAAACATGGGTTCATGGTAAAGCAAGTGAGGGAATGCTTGGCTCTACAGTTAGACCAGTTCCTTCCCTGCATGACTTCTCAGAGCCTTTAATATACTAATGTGCGCTATAAACCTCTGCAAAGATAGGGTCTGTGCACATACTGAATTTACATGACTGTGGAACCATCCCTTCACTGAGCATTTTGTGGGAATTTGTGCTCAAGACGCACCGACCTGGATTCCTCGGTCCTTCTGCCATCCTCGAGAACAGTACCAGCAAGTTTGCTCTCACATATTTGCAGAGGCCCCTCACCTGTCTTCTCATTCCCGCTGGTTTGTTTTTCCTTCACCAAATGTACTAAGTTGTTCCAGATTATCCTTAAAAGATCTGGTTTCTAGACATGCCCCCCCCCACCACCACCTGATTGCCCCAGACACTGTCTTATTTGTCAGTACCTCTTTTAAAATCTGAATCCCCAAAATGAGAAGCTAACAATCCAGAGTCTAGACACTTGCTGCTCAGAGCAGTCCCTGAACCAGCAGCATCGGGATCAGGTGGAAGGTCATTCGAAATGCAGAACCCCAGACCTCACTCTAGACCTACTTGTCAGAAGCTGTGCTTTTCCAAAATCCCCAGGTGAGTCACAGGAACATTAAAGCTTAAGATGTGCCGGTATAGAGCATCTTTAGCTTTTGAGAAAATAACTCAGGAGATGTGCGAGGGAATGAGGGCAGGGGGAGTCAGAGGACTGTGCTCTACGAGGCTGGGAGGAGAACAGGGCAGGTGGCCCGGAGCGGGAAGCCGGGATGGACCGGACCAGCTGCTACTGAGAGCAGGGGTCCGCGGATGCCAGGAATGGGGTGTTGAAAGCAGGGAGTGGTGCACACGAGGATCTGGAAGGTCACCAAGGACATCCTACTATGGCCAGAGGTGTCCAGCATTGAGAGGAGGTAGAATGGAATTGATACGTATGGAAAATGAAGGAACTGACAGACAGATGACAAGGACAGACCTAGAGACAGACTCGAGCCACGCAGGCTCCCGGTCTCCTGAGCTGAAATTACGTGGGCTTCCTGAGCAATCTGGACATAGATGGGAATCGTTTTCCCTTGGCGCATCCCACCTCACTGATATTTCCTTTCCTGGCTCCTCTTCCAACTTAGTCCTCCCGTTGCATGGAGGGGTTCTGTTTTTGCCCCCCCCCCCCCCCGCCCCGCAGTCCCCTCTTCTAAATGCCCTGCCTTCGAGACCACTTCCCATCTCTTTGCGCAGAATACAGAGCCTGGTCCATGTCTCTGGTCCGTGTCTCTGGTCCGGCACTTGGCAAGGATTCGACAGTTCCTCTGAGAGGCCAGATAGAAGGGTGATTTTGAGTGAAGGTACTGGCTCCATCTCCTGCCCTTCCTGAAGCTGCCCTCCAAGCTTCCAAGTCATGGTCTCGCTCACCCAGCCTCATTGAGTTGTGGCAAGAACTCCATGAGCTCTTCATTAAAGTGCTTATTCCAATGCCTGCCACCTAACAAGGTCTTTTTGCAAGTGTTGGCTATCCTGTCATCACAACCAAGCCCTTCAGCTGGCCCCACTCTCCTTCTGTTCCAGAATCCGACCATGGGGCAGTGACTTCAGAAGTTGGAAACACGAAGGACATCAGCTTCACCTCCCTCCCGCCTGGCTGACAGGTACCACTTCCCTCCACTTTTCTCTCTGGAGAGAAGTCTAGGCAGAAAGGGGAGTGACTGCTAATGGCTTTGGGTTTCTTTTTTTTTTTTTTTTTTTTAAAGATTTTATTTATTTATTTGAGAGAGAGAATGAGAGATAGAAAGCACGAGAAGGAAGAGAGTCAGAGGGAGAAGCAGACTCCCTGCTGAGCAGGGAGCCCGATGCGGGACTCGATCCCGGGACTCCAGGATCATGACCTGAGCCGAAGGCAGTCGCTTAACCAACTGAGCCACCCAGGCGCCCGCTTTGGGTTTCTTTTTAAGGGTGATGCAAATGTTCTGGAATTAGCTAGTGGTGATGGTTGCACAACTTTGTGACCATTCTAAAATCTACTGAACTGTATACTTACGAAGGGTGAATTTGATGGCATATGAATTATTTTTCAAAAACAGTGAATCAATAACTTATACCACCTCAACTTTTATTCTCCAGCTGGCTCACAGTCATTTGCAAGGAGACCCTGGTCTTGGGGCACATGGGTGGCTCAGTCGGTTAAGTGTCTGCCTTCAGCTTGGGTCATGATCCCAGAGTCCTGGGATCGAGTCCCACATAGGGCTCCCTGCTCAGCAGGGAGTCTGCTTCTCCCTCTGCCCCTCCCCCCGGCTCGTTCTTTCTCTCGCTCTCTCTCAAAAATAAATAAATAAAATCTTTAAAGATTTTATTTATTTATTCATGAGAGACAGAGAGAGAGAGAGAAGCAGAGGGAGAAACAGGCTCCCAAGGAGCAGGGAGCCCAATGCGGGACTCGATGCCAGGACCCTGGGATCATGACCTGAGCCAAAGGCAGAGGCTTAACCATCTGAGCCACCCAGGCGCCCTAAATAAAATCTTAAAAAAAAAAAAAAGGAGACCCTGGCTTTGGGATTATGTGTGGGAAATGCTGAAGGCTCCCTCCCTCCCTCTGCTCCCAGCAGAGCTGTCTCTCCCCTCCCTCGGTCTTGGTGGGCTCAAGGAGAGAAAATCTAAATAGGAGGTTAGGACAAGTATATGAATTAAATGAAACTCCTAGGGGAAAACCTGCATCAGATGATGCATCTCGAGTCCAGGTCCTGCCTGAGCGCTGCGTGACTCACCTCGTCACTCCTGTCCCTTAATGACATGATGATAACTTTCATGTGAAGGAAAATGATGGTCCTCCCCTCGGGAGCTTCCTGTGGCATCGAAATTCGTCCACTTGCATATTCTTTTGCTTTTTCTTCAACAGAAGGATTTCATCTATTCTTTTCTCTTCATATCAGAGGAAACTATTCCCTTCCACAACATATTTTAACGTTTTCAATTATTTTAATAATATTGGAAGTATAGAAAGCAGAAGCCCCCTGAAAGGCACAAATGCCATTTGCCAAGAATCACTGAAGTGGACATCAGAAATGATCCCAGGGGCCACGCTGGGTCACTGTCAAGAGCCTGGCTTGTTTCTGTGAGCTACACAGAGAGATTATCTGATATCCGGTCCATTGCTTTTTCTGAAATGCTAAAGTTGTCTGGTTTGGTCTTATTTTAAGAACACACAGGAATGAGGGGCACCTGGGTGGCTCAGTCGGTTGAGCAGCTGCCTTCAGCTCAGGTCATGATCCCAGGGTCCTGGGATCGAGCCCCGCGTCGGGCTCCCTGCTCCGTGGGAAGCCTGCTTCTCCCTCTCCTACTCCCCCTGCTTGTGTTCCCTCTCTCGCTGTGTCTCTCTCTGTCAAATAAATAAATAAAGTCTTTAAAAAAAACTGAAGTATAACTCACACACAATGTTACATTAGTTTCAGGTATAGAACATGGTGTCTCTCCTTTTTGATTTTTCTAGAAAATAAGTATGGGTAACAAAGAAGGGAAAAGTCCCCTCAATGTTTTCCCAAATCTTAATACCTAATTAGAGGTTTATTCACTCATTGAAAGAATGATTTTTGAGTGCCTGCTCTATGGCAGGAACTGTCCTAGGTGAGGGTTCACTGGCTAAAAAAAAAAAAAAATACGGACCCAGTGTTTTGTTCATGAAGCTTACCTCGAAACACCAGAAGTCAGGCAACAAAAAATGTAAACAGGCTTCTTTTTTTAAATATAGAAGATAATTTTCAACTGCAAGAGTGCTATGAAGGAACAAAAGTAGGTGATGTCACATAGGGAAATTAAGAGTGAGAAACTACTCTAGATAGATCTTAGTAGGTCCGGGGGACAGTAAGCTAAGACCCAAATAAGGAGAAGAAATGAGTCCCATAGACATCAGAAATGACTCCTATAAATGCAACTACACACAAAAGAAGTAGCAAGTAAATGGCCCTGGGGTCCAAATAAGCCTGGACCTTTGAGGACTACTGAGGAAAGAGAAAACCAGTGTGACTAAGGCAAAATGAGGAGGGGGGATCTAATTTTCATTTCTGCTCTCCCTCCTAACTGTATCACGCTAGGTCTCACAGAGAACATAGCATGACCTTTAGTTCCAGAGTAAGGGACTGTGTAATGGCTTTTCTCCTTTCCTGCTATGTTCGGGAGCTACACCTGATGTTCTAAAGAACCCACGACCACATGAAAAGGTTCTCAACAACATCAGCCAGCAGAGAAATGCAAATCAAAAGTGCAGGGAGGGATCATTTCCCATTCACTAGGATGACTGTGATTAAAAAGTGGACAATGACAAGTGTTGAGGAGGTAGAGAAACTGGAACCCTCGTACATTGCTGGTGGGGATGTAAAACGGTGGAACCACTTTGGAAAACAGTCTGGTCATTGCTCCACCAGTTAAAGACCGAGCTGCCATATGACCCAGCAATTCCGTTCCGAGACGTACATGTAAGAGACATGAAAACACACATTTACACAAAAACTTGTATCCAAATGTGCACAGCAGCATTATTATAATAGCAAAGAAAGCAGACACAGCCCACATGCCCATCAACTGATGAATGGATAAAAAAAATAGGGCTCATGTATACAGGGGAATATTACTTGGCAAGAAAAAGTGCTACAACAAGGATGAACCTTGAAGTCATTACGCTAAGTGAAAGAAGCCAGTTGCATATTGTATGATTCCATTCATACGAAATGTCCAAAGTAGGCAAATCCATACAGATTGAAATAAGATTAGTGGTTGCCAGGGCTGAGTAGGATGGGGGACTACGGGGGTGATGGCTAAGAGATGCAGGATTTCTTTTGGGGATAATGAAAATGTTCAAAAATTATTTGAGGGAATATATGTATAACTCTGTGAATATACCAAAAACCACCGAATCGTACACTTTCAGTGGGTGAATTGTATGGTATGTGAATGATCACAATAAAGCTCTTTTTAAAAGTAAAGAAAAAAAAGTAAAGAAGCCATAGTGCCCTGGCTCTTAGAAGGACACAGCTAAAAAGTTACAGAATGGGGGCAGCTGGGTGGCTCAGCTGGCTAAGTGTCTGACTCTTGATCTCAGCTCAGGTCTTGATCTCAGGGTTGTGAGTTCAAGCCCTGCACGGGGCTCCATGCTGGGTGTGGAGTCTACTTAAAGGGGGAAAAAAAAAAACCTTTGCGAAAAGTTACATAATGGTGTATTGCTTTATTCTCTTTAGTACTTCATCTGCCAAGACTTTTATAATTATTTTTATTTTGTTACACAGCTACACTTGTGGTAAGCCTAGCATAATGTACAAACTTGCCAAATCACTATGTTGTACACCTGAAAATAATGCAACACCGTGTCAATATACTCAAATAAAAAAAAACTTATTTTAAAAATGCTTTTATTCTTTTATCACCACACGAATGAACTAAGGGATGCTATGTATTTTTTAAACTCCGTTATCCCAGTGAGGAATAAATAAGTCAGTCCCCTTGCCACAAGTCTTGTAACCAGGACTGGAACTCATCCTAACTCTAGGCCAAGTTCAGCTCCTGTGCCTCACCTCCACCTCTCCTTCCACTTCACAATGAGCAGGATGCATTGTCTGGGGATACTCTATGTATTTACCTGTGGGCAGCATGCACGCCCAGGCTTTGTTTTCCAGGATGAACTGCACTTCTAATCCAGTTAACCTTTCCTCCTTTTCTTTCCAAGGTATGGCTAACCACAGAGAAGCCCCAGAGTCTTAGAGGAGCTGAGAAACATGTAAATTGGTCCCTAATTCAGAAGCGGGGGAAAAGGAGAGAGGGGGAGAGAGAGAGAGAGGGAGAAGGAACAGGAAAGCAAACATGGCAGGATGAACAAGCACTCCCCCAAACCACGCTGAAGAACCATAGGTGGTTTGGCTTTGCCCGTGAGCTCCATGCTCCTTTGCCAGGAGGCCAGTTTCTCAGTTTCTATTTTCCTAACAGGTGATCTCGAGAGCCAGTGCCGCTGAAGGAGGCTATGAGGAGTAAGGTTTGCAGGAAGAAAGGGGTCAGCTTTTGTAGGTGGGGGAACAGCAGAGATGGTTAAAGATAAAATTCACTCGCACCTGTGAACACCTTCCTCTATCTCCTCACAGAACTATAATATTCATGAAATGCTCATCGGAGCATTTGGAGTGGGGGGGGGGCGGCGCGTATGCCCATGTGTATATTGAAGCTTGCGTGACCTGGTTAGAGGCAGATTACACAAACACATACGATCCTCATCAATCGTAATTGTAAACTTGGGAGAAAAATGTCTGTGGGCTACAGGCACGGAAATTTATTTGCCTGATGCACAACCTCCATTTTCTCCCCTCCTGCACAGTCCTCACATCAGCTCGCTGCCCTGAATCACTGGCAAATTTAACTTAATGATTCCCAACACTTATTTCCTGACAACAAATGGACGCATCAGTTACATTCGAAATGCGTCCAATTTCTGGAAACCTGTTCAAGGCCAATCTAATCAGAACTGAGTCAAAATTAGTCAACTGTATGGAAATATATATGAAATATAGCATCGTCCCCTAAAGTGAAGATGTTCTAGTAAAGAGATATCATAATTGTTGTTATATCTGAAAGACAACTGAGTATGGAAAACTAAAAGTTATACTTAAAAAGAGGGAAGGAAAAAAGCAGGGGAAGAAAAGGAGGGAGAGAGAGGGAGGCAGGAGAGACGGAGGGAGGAATGAAGGTCGTCAGGATCCCAGTTTCTGGGGATAATCCAGAGGAAAATCCTCTACTACTTCTGATCCATGTCAGAGGCAAGCCTATTTATATATACAAATGGGTCTCCGTTTGAAAATGAGACTGAATTCTTTCATCAGTCCATCCTATGTTATTTCAAAACTTTCTTTTTTTAATTTTATTTAAAATCAATTAATTAACAGAGTGTATTATTAGTTTGAGAGGTAGAGTTCTGTGATTCATCAGTTGCATATAACACCCAGTGCTCATCACATCACGTGCCCTCTTTAATGCCCAGTGCCCCCTACCCACCTCCCCTCCAGCAACCCTCGGTTTGTTTCCCAGAGTTAAGACTCTTATAGTGGATAGGAACTGTCTGATGACCCCCACTAATGCTTCTAGAAATCCAGAAGTCTGCCCACAGGGGCTGGCAGGTTATGTGAATGAAAGGGGCTGGAGCTGGGTGTAAAATAACAGAAATTATCTTCTCCACAGAGAACAGCCACAGGGGCAAGTGCCCCGGGCTCAGGAGTTGGTGTGAAAGGCAGGGGTGAAGCATCCGGAGGAGACGGGCTGGGTCTGCAGGCAGAGGACAGTGGGTACAAGGGAGATTCACAGGAACAGATAGATTAAGAGAAGAGGGGACAGGTAACAAGATCTTTCTGTATCAAGAACAATAGGGTGTCGCTAACAACTTAATCTGTGAAAATAAAAAAGATTGAGAGTAATTCCAGGCCAAGCTCGTTCATTACCAACACATCAATTTCTTAGACGTGTGCCTTCCCTTCTTTATCCGAAGTGTAAAGGGAACTGTCTCTCTCCTGGCAAAATCTTTTTTTTTTTTTTTAAAGATTTTATTTATTTATTTGACAGAGAGAGAGAGATCGCGAGAGCAGGAACACAAGCAGGGGAGTGGGAGAGGGAGAAGCAGGCTTCCCGCGGAGCAGGGAGCCTGATGCGGGGCTCGCTCGATCCAGGACCCTGGGATCATGACCTGAGCCGAAGGCAGACGCTTAACGACTGAGCCACCCAGGCGCCCCTCTCCTGGCAAAATCTTGACCCTAAGGGGTTCAGAGACCATAAGAGAACCCAAGAGAAGATTCAGTTCACTGGAAAACGGGAAAGGGCAGCAGGACCTCCAGAGATAAGAATAACCAAGTTGATTGTAATGAGACTTTTCTACAAAGAATATTTTTCACATATTTAATATGAAAGGACATTAAACATGGGAAGGATTTTACATTTTAAATATGCAGAAAAATATCATATAGGTGAACACAGGCAAAAGGAAGCTCTTCCTAAATTGTAAAAGTACATGCCAATATATCATATTATAAAATAAAATCTGAAATGGTTTCAGAAACTGTAATTTCTTCCTCATAGGAATAGACGAACTGTATTTTTACTTGGTGACTGTGCTTATTTTACTTTCATAGATGGCCCCTTTGACAGCCAAATAGATAGCGTGAGGCTAAATATTAGCACAACCACTACCCACTGCATACAAGGAATAATAAACAGTTCCACCTATTACTGGACATCACAAAACTTTTACAATTGCATCATCATTCAGCTGTGAAAGGAAAGAAAGTAAATCCAACTAGAAATTTGGGGGTGATTCTCTGAAATTAAAAACATATTTTCTATTTCTTTCTACCAAAAATAATGGATAAATATAGATCAAGAGTAGGAACGGACGTCGTTACAACTGCAAATATTAAAAGTAACAAATCCTATATATGAAATAAGTAGGGAACCCATTTAGAGACAGCAAATAGAAATATCAAGCTTGTTTGGTTGGTATTCCAAGCAAGATTAATATTCCTTCTACTAGGAGTGATCACAATTTATTGAAATGCCCTTATTTCTGGCACACCTTCCCCTTACAGAGCACTTTAATGCCATGCAGCAGCGTCGGAGTTCATAATTCTCCCAGAGAGACAAGGGATGGTTCGTTTTCTATAGTGTGCATTTTATTCAAAAATAGGAAAGCAAGACATCAGGAAAGGAAGCATTTTGCACAAGGACAAAAGCCTGCCAGAAGTCCTGTTGGCCTCAACTTTTCTCTCTTAGCAGAATTTCTCCTGAGGGCCACGATCGGAGTCCTGTTGAAACTAACCATACTGAAAATGTCTTCTGACTTTTGTGCTTCTTGACCTTGTGAAGCAAAGGATCTGTGAGCATCAGCTGAATGTTGGGAGCCAGTCTGGCCAAGCTGGGAGCAGAGAGATTTTCTTTCCAAATATTTGCGTTTCCTCTACTAAGAGAAAGCTCCCACTGTTACCTTTGACAGCCACTTAGCCGGGCTGGATTTAATAGAATCCAAGAAATGCCAACAGAGATCAGTTTCTGTTCATCTCTAATTTGCTGCAGTGAGAAAAAGGAAGGTATCTTCTCTTTTCTCAGGCAGTGCATTACGGCTTCGGGATGGTATTATCACTTCCACAGCTCTCACGTCATCACAAACATACACAATATCAAATGAACACTCACCACAAACCCACACCGGGAAGCAGAGGTAGCGAGCGATTAGCAATGAGATTACATTTGCCCTTTGACTCCCGATCTTCAGCTGGTCCAGAATTTCCGGCAAGTTTGCTATACTTAAGAGGAAAGATTCAGCTTCCAAATAAAGTTGACTTTCACCTTATCTGAACTGAGTTGGAGCTCAGGTCTGCCCCAGGATAGGCAGTCAGTCAAAAAGTAATATTCTCTTCGGACTAATTTCCCTAACGCATAGGGCAGGCCCCCACTTCTGGTACCTTCCCAGAATTTCTCCGTTGAAAATGCATGCAAGGTGGCTTCGTCCTCTACTTCTCTGTTGATCTCGGGAAATTAATTAAGTTGGCTGGGGGAGAGCCGAGGGAGACTGTCCTTCTCCTGAGCATTTTAATCAACCCCGACTGCCTCTGAGTGAAGAAGGGCAGCCTCTTCGATAATTCAGGGGACTCACCACCCTTGCCAAGCCCTCCCAGCCCAAGCAGGGCCGTGGAGAAACTCACCTGCCATTCTTGGTCACGATCATTTCGTTAGTGACTTCCTTGAATCTCTGCCAGAGAGGGGCATCCTCCAGGATGATCTGAAGTTGCTTCTCCGTAGGGTCACCTTTCTCCCTCCCTGCCTGCAGCTCACTTTCTACCACGTTGAGCAGGCGAGAAACAGCGCCATCGCTGCCCTTCTGGGTGCCCAGCTCACTCATGGCCATAGGCCCCTCTCAAACTTGGTTGAGAAGCGTCACCTATCTCGCCTGCTACCACCTCCTTCCTCCTCTCACTTGCCTGCTTTGCAAACCCAGCTGGGCAGTGCCTAGGGAGCTGGAGAGAAGATGCCCTGGCTCTTGCCTAAGCTCCTAGCATGACACCCCTTAAAGTCTCCAAATTATACCACCAACCTGTTAAGCTTTAGTGGGGAGGGGGAGGGAGGGGAGAGGTAGGAAGAAAAAGCCCTCTCTTAATTACTCATTGGATCAGGTGGGAGAGAGCCTGGCTCTCCCATTGGCTGCTGTGCATAGAATGGACGTTTAAGAAGAGTACTCCATCCAAATTATCAGGCTTTTATCTTGTTGTACCTGAAGAGGTCTAATCACTGTTTTGAGGACCATTTTCCCATTAATTAAAATTGTTCCAGGCCCAGACTGCCAACAATCAGGCAAATCATGTTTGTGTATAAATCGTGGCATGTGGCACCTATAGGAAAAGAAGTCCTGGGGAGGATTGGAACTTGATGCCAAAGCAGGCTTTCCAGACACAGTCAAGAACCCAAATCCCACAGCTATCTACTAGCCCTGGATAGAATAGCATACATGGAAGGCCAAAGGCACTGTGCCAGGAACATGAAAGTTGTACCAGAGAGTGAAGGAAGATGCTCTGTGCACCACCCACTCAAGGGTCAAGGTCCAGAGGAAAGGAAAGAGCTAAGATCTCCTTTCTCCCCGGGCACCCCCACCTGCTCCTCTCCCTCCTAAGGGATCCTATCACATGCATGCCCTGCTCATCCCAGGGGCCCTCAGTGCCTCCGGCAAACGGAAGGGCTCTGAACCTTGTCCTGCCTCCCTTAGAACTCAAAGCCCCAATTTGTTTTTGTCCAGCCCTCGCCAGAGGGACAAAAAAACTCATTTAGCATCATATTACTCTCTCTCTACGGAGGCACTCTGCCCTCAGTGACTGAAAATAAGCTGTTGACATTATGATGCAGAGCGACTTTGATCCAGAAGGATCCAGAAGGATCCAGAAGGGCTCCCTGGCTTTTCTGTTAGACAGTCCATGACCTATCTGGCATTCCGGGGTGAATGCCCACATGCCCTGGTAATATACTACAAGTGGAAAATGCTTCTCTTACCCATGACACACAGTACAAATTGGGGAGGTGAGGGAAAGGACAGAGGCAGCTAGCTCTACCTTCCCAACCTGGAGTAGATCCTGGGGGTTATGAGTTTTTCTCTCACTACAACCAAAACAGGATCAAAACAAAAGGAAAAATAAAAGCAAAAATGATAAGATAAAGTCAGGGTAAAGATAATACTTAAAATGCACTCAGGGCAGGGGCGCCTGGGTAGATCAGTGGGTTAAGCTTCCGGCTCTTGGTTTTGGCTCAGGTCGTGATCTCAGCTTCGTGGGATCAAGCCCCGTGTTGACGTTGGGCTCCATGCTCAGCAGGGAGCCTGCTTGAGATTCTCCCTCTGCCCCTCCCCCCACCCCTGCTCACACTCTCTCTAAAAAAATAAATAAATAAATCTTTAAAAAAAAAAAACTAAACTAAATATACTCTTACTGTATGATCCAGCAATCACTTTCCTTGGTGTTTATCCAAAGTTGTTGAAAATTTATGCCCATACAAAACCTGCACACAGAGGTTTTTAGCAGCTTTATTCATAATTGCCAAAAGTTGGAAGCCACCAAGATGTTTTCTAATAGGTGAATGGGTAAATAAACTGTGGTACATCCAGACAATGGAATATTATTCAACACTAAAAAGAAATGAGCTATCAAATGTGAAAAAACATGGAAAAACCTTACATTCATACTATTAAGTGAAAGAAGCCCATTTGAAAAGGCTACATACTAGAGTCTGTGACATTTTAGAAAAGGCAAAACTATGGAGACGGTGAAAAGACTGGTAGTTGACAGGGGTTGGGGAGAAAGAGGGATGAATAGGTAGAACAGAGAGGATTTTTAAGGTAGAGAAAAGGTATCTCTGTGAAATACCATAACGATGGACACATGTCATTATACATTTGTCCAAAACCACAGAATGTATAACACCAAGAAAGAACCCTAATGAAAACCCTGGGGGGTGCCTGGGGGAGCTCAGTCAGTTAAGCATCTGCCTTCAGCTCAGGTCATGATCCCAGGGTCTTGGGATTGAGACTCAGGTCAATATCTCAGAGTTCGAGCCCCATGTCAGACTCCCTGCTCAGCGGGGAGCCTGCTTCTCCCTCTCCCTCTGCTGCTCCCCCTGCTTGTGCTCTCTGTCAAAATCTTTTTAAAATTTTTTTTAAAATTAATAAAAATAAGTAAACTTTGCTTTGAAAAAAAGAAAGCAAGCAAGCAAGCCCCGGACTTGGGGTCATGATGATGTGTCAATGTAGTTCATCAATTGTAATAAATTTACCATTCTGGTGCAGGATGTTGATAGCAGAGCAAGGGGCAGAAGGTATATGGGAAATCTGTATACTTTCAGCTCAATATTGCTGCAAAATTAAAACTGCTCTAAAAACTAAAATCTATTAAGGGCAGAGAGTGGAAGGGCACTCTGCATATGTGACTAAATTAAGGATCTGGAGATGGGGAGATTATCCAGAATTATCAGGGAGAGCCCAGTGTAATCACAGAGGTCTTTATATGAAGGAGCAAAAGGATCACAGTCAAACAGCGGTGTAAGGGAGGAAAGCAGCTGTCAGAGAAGAGCGAGGATGCCACACTGCTGGCTTTGAAAATGGAGGAAGGAGTCACAAGCCGAGGAATGTAAGAAGCCCCCAAAAGATGGAAAGACAAGGAAATGGATCCTCCCCTAGAGCTTCTGGAAGGAACATCTGCCAACACCTGGATTTTAGCCCAATGAAACTGATTTAAGACTTTGGACCTCCAGAACTAGAAGATAAATCTGTGTTGTATGAAGACACTAAGGCTGTGGTACTTTGTTTCAGCAACAATAAGAAACTAATACAAAGACCACAACACATCCATCCAAGTGGAGATTTCAAGAAGGTACGGCTTAGAACCATGGCCTAAGTGTGGCTCTGAGCTTTCTCTTCCAAAGAGGGGGGATCAAATCTGGCATAATTACACTGTGTTCCTAAAATAAAAACAAGCCATTTGTCTGGGAGAAAATTTTCCCATGAATCTTTATAAAGAAAACACTGAGTGATACAGTGAACAGTGTTTCCCCAAATAGTCCATAATATCACCAAAATGAGGATCCCTGCCTTCAAAGAATTTAACAACCTAAGAGGGAGAAAAAGGCATCGGGCCAGAGAACTCTAATACAGAGTGTGCAAAGTGTTTTGGAAGTACCAATAAGGGAGAAAAGTAGGAAGTAATAGTGTTTGTTTCTTGTCAATTACATCCCAAATCGTCAGCTCCTGAAAACTAGGTTAGCAGGTTAGCTCATGAGTCTCCTCAACCTGGGGGCCCAGGAGGGTACGGCTCTTAGGGAATAGCACATGCAATGGCCAACCCCAAGTGAGGGTCCCCTCACAATAAAAAAATGGTGTACACTCTCTTGGCTTTCAGTCTGGCCTCTCTAGACAGCTACTCCACTTTCTAGGCTGTCTCCTCTGAGATCTGTATTATATTAGATTTTTTTTTAATTTATGAGATCTTTATAAAAATATTCTATTTTCTTTTTTTTATTGTATTATATTAGATTTTAGATGGAACCACATGAAAGTCCTGATACTCAACCTCTGTTTTACCTGAAAAAAAAAAAAACAGCAATTTCATATGGCTCAACCTAATTCTTGGATTTGAAACTAATATAAAATGCCTGATTGATACATCTATATAGTAATACCATTTTACTTGGATAATTGTTTTCTAGTTACTAAGTTATCTTATCATAGATGACTTTGAGAAACATAAGAAAATAAAAACTAGGGCGCCTGGGTGGCTCAGTTGGTTAAGCGACTGCCTTCGGCTCAGGTCATGATCCTAGAGTCCCCGGGATCGAGTCCCACATCGGGCTCCCTGCTCAGCGGGGAGTCTGCTTCTCCCTCTGACCCTCTTTCCTCTTGTGCTCTCTGTCTCTCAGTCTCTCTCTCTCAAATAAATAAATAAAATCTTGAAAAGAAAAACTACACATAATTTTGACACCCAGATTTGACTTCTCTTAACAAGTCTGGCATAGATATTTTTTACCTACAAATATACACATACTTTCTGCTTTAAAAAACGGGATTTAAAAACAGCATGGCAGCTTGAACACATGCTTTTATATCTGCTTCCCACCAAGCCCCTCTAAAATGGCACTAAGGAAATATAAAATGTGAACCCACAAAGTTGAAGCATACCGAAGAGGAAATGGGGGCAGATAAGAGATGTCAACCAATGCTGGAAACTGACAAAAAACATGGCTGAGTGGTGACTACTGGAGCAGATCTGAGAACGCTGAAATCTAAGCTTTGCAGGCAGAAGCCAGTAAGAAGCAAGCCAATGTGTGCCACAGAACTCTGAAATATCTCAGGCATTGGATACATCACATACCTCTGAAATGGAGCGGGTAGGTGCTTCTGGCTAGGACCAAATGGGAAGAGTTCTTGAAATTTTATAGAAGAAACAGTTACCTTTTGAGATCCCCACCCCTCAGCCAGGCCCCCATTGCAGCAAAAAACAAGAGACTGACTTTCAGAAGAGAGAGAGTTTGAGAAGATTTGTACTCAGAGACAGCAGTCACTGTTGGGGGGCAGGGGTGAGGACCATATTGAAAACAGAGGATTAAGACACACTCCTCAGGTAACAGATTTGATGAGTCCTCAGTGAGACAACCCATCCCCAATTACCACTGACACCAATCAAATGCAGAAAGCCAACATTTGTAAAGCCCTTCCCAGGCACACAGGCATTCCGTCAGCATTTATGTACCTCACCCTTAAATATAACCACATATATCATCAGATATCAGACATGCCAGTCAGACCAAAGGAAAAAAATAAGTTAAAAAAGGAATTCTGAGAAAACAGAGACCATTCTGTAATCTCGCCTAAGATTTGGGAGTCCTTTTCCAACCTTATTCAGGTTGTTGGCAGAATTCTGTTCCTTCTGGTTGAAGGACTGAGGCCTGCAGCTCCTAGGAGCCACCCCTCTCCATTACCATTTCAGAACTTGGCTGTTTGTTTTTTCCCTCCAGGCCAGCAGGAGAACATCTGCTGTGCTGCTGCTTCATTTTGCTTTTAAGAGCTGATATGATTAGGTCAGACCCACCCAAGATGCTCTCCCTTATATTAAACCACAGCCAAATAATTAGGAATCTTAATTACATCTGCAAAGTTCTTTTTGCCATACAAGGTAACATAATCACAGGAGAGATATCTCATCATCTTCAGAGGTCCTGCAAAGACTCAAAGGGAGGGGATTATAATGGGGCATGTCCACCAGGGACAGAAATCTTGGCAGCCATCTTCAAATTCTGCCTACCAGAGTACATTAAAAATAAACAAGTGGAGGGCGCCTGGGTGGCTCAGTTGGTTAAGCGACTGCCTTCGGCTCAGGTCATGATCCTGGAGTCCCTAGATCGAGTCCCGCATCGGGCTCCCTGCTCAGCAGGGAGTCTGCTTCTCCCTCTGATCCTCCCCCCATCTCATGTGCTTTCTCTCTCATTCTCTCTGTCTCTCAAATAAATAAATAAAATCTTTAAAAATAAATAAATAAAAAAAATAAATAAAAAAAATAAACAAGTGGAAAACCTGAAGCAACTACGAACTACAAGGGAAAAAACAAGTTGTCCAAAAAATGTAATCACAGTATACTGTGGCTTAACTGGAAACACAATTGTAAAAACATAAATATTAAATGTTGATTTAAACAAAAGTCATGATATAAGATGAGAGAAGGAGAAATTTATACTGCAAGGAAAAGGGGGTGCTAAATTCTCATCTCCTATAGTGGGAAGATAGTAAATAATGTCTAAAATTGAAAAAGCAAGAAACAGCAGTATGGACATAATGCCTAGAAATCTGGAGAAAACTGACAGAAGTAACAGCAAAAAGAGAGGAAAGTGATCGCCTCTAGAAAGAGAGAAACAGATAAATGCTGTTTTTTTCTTATAATAAGTTTTTAATCTTATGAGTAAATAAAACACTAATAAAATTTATTTTATAATCCAATTTTTTTAAGATCTTATTTATTTGACAGTGAGAGACACAGCAAGAGAGGGAACACAAGCAGGGGGAGTGGGAGACTGAGCCACCCAGGCATCCCATATTGGAAAATATTCTTATAAACTGTTAAATTTTTAAAAATTGGCTTATGAGGTGCCTGGGTGGCTCAGTCGTTAAGTGTCTGTCTTCAGCTCGGGTCATGATCCCAGGGTCCTGGGATCGAGCCTCGCATTGGGCTCCCTGCTCCACGGGAAGCCTGCTTCTTCCTCTCCCACTCCCCCTGCTTGTGTTCCCTCTCTTGCTGTGTCTCTGTCAAATAAATAAATAAAATCTTAAAAAAAAAAAAGAATATTTTCCAATGCTATCAAATAATAGCCTACATTATTATTTTAATGTTTATAAATCATTCCATCTTATGAATGTTTTATTTAACCTATCTTCTATTCTTAAATATTTACTGGTTCTCTTCTGGTTTTTTTTTAAAAATTTTAAACAATTTGACAAAAATTCTAGACAATAAATATTTGGGAACATCCATGATTATTTTCTTACACTGTATTTTCAGAAATAATGCTAGTTGATGAGAACAAAACATGCTAAGCACTTCATATGCATTATCTCATTTAATCCTTATCACAATCCCATAAGGTCAGTGCTCTGATTATAACCAATCCATTTTTAGGTGAGAAAAAAACATTGAAACTCAGAGTGGTTTTAAGTAATTTGCCCACAGGCATCTAGCCAACAAATAGTAAGGCCAGTATTTGAGCCCAAGGAGTAGTTTATTCTTTTAACCATTATGTTCTAAGTACTTAGTAAATAAGCACTGCTTATATACATGATCTCATATAATATTCATAACCTGGTAAAGAATCATTGCCACCACCACCACCCTTTCATTTTTAAATACAGGGAGGGCACTCAGGCTCTGAGGAATTAGACATCCTGCTCATGTCACATACCAAGTAAATTGCAAAGCCATTTCAGTCTGGGTTATTCTCATTCCAAAGGCTATTACTAGTATTTTATGTACTAGCAAGGGATCAATCACTGTATATATTTAAGAAAAAAAAAGGCTCAGAACCCCTCATGGAGCACTTGTCTTGCTCAGAGATAATATGCTACTCCGGCTTTCCATTACAGCAGGTTGCTGCTTTCTGAATTACTCTCTAAGAGCCTCTCTTTTGCATCCCTAGCAAAACTAGGGGTTCTGGTCAAGCTTCTTTGAAAATAAGTCACTCGGGGTGCCTGTGTATCTCAGTCTGTTGAGCATCTGCCTTCGGCTCAGGTCATGATCCCAGGGTCCTGGGACCTAGCCCCCGCATCAGGTCCCTGCTCAGCGGGGAGTCTGCCTCTCCCCCTACTCTAATACTCTCCCCCCACTAGTGCTCTCTCTCGCTCTCTCTCAAATAAATAAAATCTTAAAAAAAGAAAGAAAGAAAGAAAAAGAAAGAAAGAAAGAAGAGAGAGAGAGAGAGAGAGAGAGAGAGAGAGAGAGAAGAAAGAAAGAAAGAAAGAAAGAAAGAAAGAAAGAAAGAAAGAAAGAAAGAAAGAAAGAAAGAAAGAAAGAAAGAAAGAAAGAAAGAAAAAGAAAGGAAGGAAGGAAGGAAGGAAGGAAGGAAGGAAGGAAGGAAGGAAGGAAGGAAGGGAAAGAAAGAAAGAAAGAAAGAAAACAAGTCACTCATCTGTTCTCTCTTCAGGTGTCTTTGTAGCACAATGCTTTCCTAAAATGCAGAGTTTAGTCTTAGATAATACATGATTTAATGTCATATCTTCATCATTTAAAAATGGAACTTCAAACCTGCATCTTAGGGCTAAATCACTAAACTGTTTTGCCTCCAGTATCATATGCCATATTACTTTTAACCTAAAACCTAGCAGCTAGCTAGAAGGCCCTCTATAATTACTGTTTATTGTTTTAATACATCAAGATGCAATGAGGTAGAAACTGCTATTTAAGAAAAATCACTGTTTTTGTTTAATTATATGCTTTTAGAGGCACTATAATATTTTTTTAAAGATTTTATTTATTTATTTGACAGAGAGAGACACAGCGAGAGAGGGAACACAAGCAGGGGGAGTGGGAGAGGGAGAAGCAGTCTTCCCACCGAGCAGGGAGCCGATGTGGGGCTCGATCCCAGGACCCTGAGATCATGACCTGAACCGAAGGCAGACACTTAACGACTGAGCCACCCAGGTGCCCCGGCATTATAATATTTATTGAGACATTTTTAAGAGACTACTAATATTTCATAAGCATTTTTTAAAGAATATTTTTGTTTTTAAAACATATTGCTAAAACATAAAATAAAACATATTGCTATCTTTGAGATAACCTAAAGGTATTTTGATGAAAAACATTGAAAGATAATATTCCATTAAGAAAGCTAAAAATAGTTTTAAAGGAAAATAATGAATAATAAAACTAGTAGGTTTTAAGTCAAATATTACATGGTTCTTCCTAGACTGGGGAATGCTGCACTTTCAACAAAGTGTAAAACACACACACACACAACGAAAAAAACTCAACACAACTAAAAATATATATACTATTCCTAATCTGTGAAGAAGCTATGCCCTGGTGATTTAATATCAGAATGGAGATGAGGGGGCGCCTGGGTGGCTCAGTCGGTTAAGCACCTTGCCTTCAACTCAGGTCATGATCCCAGGGTCCTGGGATCGAGTCCCACGTCTGCCCCCCCAACCCATGCTCTCTCTATAAAATAAAATAACGAAATGAAATGAAATGAAATGAAATGAAATGAAATGAAATGAAATGAAATGAAATGAAATAGAATGGAGATGAGGAACTGAGATATCACACAAAACACTAAGCACCTAAAATCCTGGCCCCTTGCGAGCTGCAGAGACAAGCAACACTCTGGGGTGCTCAGCCACACACCATGTCTCATCCACAATCCACCAGTGTAATTGCTGCTCCAGCTTCTCACCAACACTTCCCAACAGGCACGAGTGGTGTACAGGGCCTGCCCCACATTCCTCATGAAGAAACAGATACACAACTACACAACCCATGTGCCAAAATCCTCTTTACAGAGCATTTGAAGCATAACGAGGAAACTTGCTGTGTAAGTAATTCTATTGTGAATTCTATAAGAAAGCAAAGACCTTCTTCTGTAAAAATCCACCCACCTAAGAATTTCGTGTGGATCTGGATTTTCACTTATGGGCCTACTTCGAAGAGGGCTTGGTGCTTACTCTGTGCTAGGCACCACGTGTGACCGCAAGGAGCTTGGGATTGGAGGAGACTGACGAGTTACCTGCAATGCAAGTTTGGCAGGGAGTTCCCCCAAGGAGGAAGAACAGGAAAGGGAGAACCAGGGACTCCTTCACAGAGCAGGGGACACTTAAGCTGAGTTTTGAAAGAATAGTGGTTTGCCTTGGGCACAGAAGGAACTATATTCCAGGAAGAGAGAATATGCAATAAAAAGGTCAGAGGACTAAAAACACTGAGCATTTAAATAATATCAAGGAGGTCAGCCCATGGAATACTGGACCACATGACAGTGGGCTTTGGATGTTCGGTGTTGGCACAAGTAAACGATTTTAGGTAGCACGTGGACTCACGTTGGTTATTATCATAGAGAAATGTAACCAGCATGTGAAACCCATGCCTCTAAGGATAATATTTCTTAGGCCAAGTAAAAAGTAAAACTAGAAAAGAGATGTACTTTAAATTAAAATGTTAATAAGGCAATAGTGAAGGTAAAACTCGAAACTCGAACCTCACAAAGGCAGTGAGATGACCAGTGCTTAGCAAAAGCTGCCGTGCGTGATGAGGAGTTGCAGGGTGATTTGAGGTGAGTAGACACACTGAGGAGAATAGCATTTTAGGGTGAGTGCTTCAGGTGGTGTAGGAGCTCAGTGGGGAAGCAGGCAGGCAGGGGAGCCCTGGCGGGGGTGAAGGAGAGCAAGGAGGGCCAACGGGGAAGGAGGACTCTGCAGGGGTGAGTGCTCCTGAGAAGGCACGGTCCACGGAAGCTGTTGCCCCTGGTATGGCGGTCAAAAGAGAAGGCACGTGCGGTCACACTCAAGTGTCTAGCTGGACAGCCAGGTGGGGGACAGGACAGTTCCCCAGGACAGAACACGGAGAAGAGCTGGGAGGAACAGTTTCCATGTTCCCCACGGGCAGGGCCATTCACTTCCAGGAAGAGTCAGCACAGCCTGGCTGTGAACACACCCTTGGACACCACCTCAATGTTCGGAACTGGGAGCTGGGCCAAGTAGATGCCCGGTTCTGTGACCTCTGGCCTTGAATGCTGCTGAAGGGATTAAGAGGGTATAAATGTTCCTCTCCTGCCTGATGATTCAATAAAGTTCTACCTCTCGGGCCCAGCAGCTGCGCTGCTGCTGGGGGAGGGGGGGGTGTATTAATTAGGGTGTGCAGTCTAGCTGACACCTGATAGCACTGCTGTGTCCTCTGGCACACAGCGGCCCGTGTCTTGGACTTAAAGGGCAGGAATCGAAAGCCAGGCAACCTGAGCTCATGGGCTGGAGCGCCCCTGAACACTGCCCGGATCGCCGAGCACAGCCACAGAATCCACGTCTGCACATTGGGGGCCCACAGCCTGCGGAAACCTAACACCTCTCTCCACCCGCCTCCAGTGACACCAGGAAATTAACACTCGCCCAGGTACTGGTCAGAATTAAACTGAACCAAAAGACAGCTGCTCCTACCTTTCTTTTTTAATCACCAACATGCAGCCCTGGGGATTACTAGCTTTGGGGGGACTTAGGGAGGATTACTCTTTCATTAGTGTTTGGGGTCAGTTCCAATACAATGTCATCAGAGCCTTTTAAGATACCCTCCAAGGCCAACAGCCCATCCCTTTCCATGTCTAAAAGGTTAGATTTTAGAAAGTCACTGGCAACCTACTATTTGTCAGACCCCCGAATAGCCACAATTTTTCATCAGAAAGATCACTCAAAAATGAATTCTGCTCAGAGTTTCTAGGTATCTATGCGAATGTCATTCTAAATCCCCAATTCAGTCCCTGACAGTGATAGGAAGGCACAGCACAGGGACAGGAATACGACCGTCCTCCATGTGGACAAAGTTGAAAGATGGGTGCCTTCCCTATATTACTACCCACCATACATCCACCACCCCCTGCAGCTAAACTGGGGACACGGACACACGGACAATGCACGCGAAGGGTGAGCACATCAGAGAGCGGGGAAGTAGAAAGACACATACGTGTAGCCAACGGTGTCCAAAGACATCTTAAATACTGTGTGGCAGATAAACAAAATGTGTCCACAGACTCACTCTACCTGCCTGCTTGTAACCTCATTTCCCTATTTATACTTTCATTTATTCAGAATATATTTCTCAAGTGCCTATTCTCCGTCAGGCACTGTGCGAAGGGCCAGGGGTAGAGCAGTTGGCAAGAACAGACACAGCCCACGCCCTCATGGAACAGAGTCTGCTAAGGGCAGGGGCACAAGTCAGGGAGGTGAGGGTAGGTCTCCCAGAGGAAGCGAGGCTTATGCTGAAATCTGAAGGGCAAGTAGGAGAAACACAAGCAAAATGGAGAAATACGGGAAGATGAAACCGCATACACCAGGGCCCACATGGCCAGAGAGCATGACGGGGAAGAGACTAACGAAGGAAAGTGGGCAGGGAGGTAGGGGCCAGACCAGGCGAGGCCGTTCAGTCTTGTGCGTCAGGGTGTGAGACATTGCCTCATCCTAAAAGCAATGCATTTCGAAACCATTCTGGTTACAATGAAGGGAATGTACTGGAGGAGTGGACAAATTAGGGGCATTTTCTATCTCCAACAAGTGACAGTGGTGACTTGGACCACCCCCCACACCCCCGCACTATCTCTCAGAATCACAAGGTCCCATCGCTCCCCCACTGTACAGCAGTAACTTGAATCTAAAATGGCCTCCGTTAGTTCTCAAGGAACAGCTCCAGTTCTTGGATCAAGAATCTGGGGCACCAGCCTGTGTTTGCTTTCTTGTAGGACACCCATCCTCTCCATACCCAATGTCCTCTTATAGACTGTCAGCCAGCTGCGGTTTTCTGTCATGAAGACCGCAAACCTTTCTCTTCTGACCCTTTCTCTTCACAAAACCTTTCTCTTCACAAACCCTGGGAATTTGTGAACAAGCTCCAGCTCAATCACAGATTTCTCGAGGTGGGCCATCATAATTATTCCCAGGGTTTTGGTTCAAAAATGCCGCAGAAGGATTTTCTGCTCTGTTGACAATACCTTCCCACCATATCCATATGAATGTCCGAAGACCTTCATGGCAAGTTGGAGCCCCCCGCTCCACACACACACACACAGTTTGAGCTGTTTTTCACTGTGCGCTTAGTCAATCACCACTTTTCTGCCCAGTCCTAAGAATTGCTTGGATATTCCTGCATTTTTATATCAGCTGCAGAATTTTTATTTTCAGTTGAACTTTGTACTGTCTATAAATTTCTCAATTTCACCTTGTACTTCCTCTTGAGGAATGTTTATGAAAACATTAAAATAGAAGCAATTTCAATTTTGATCCTCAGTGGACCTCACTACCTGACATATTCCCTTCTTATTTTAATCCCCTCAACCCCATGATAATTTAATAATCACTACAGTCTTGTCTGTTCCGGCCCCTACCTCCCTGCCCACCTTCCTTCTTTAGTCTCTTCCCTCCTCATTCTCTGGCCGTGTGGGCCTTGCATATACAGTTTCATCTTCCTGTATTTCTCCTTTTTGCCAAGTCCCTCCCTACTTGCTCTTCAGATTTCAGCATAAGCCTTGCTTCCTCTGGGAGACCTACCCTCACCTCCCTGACTTGTGCCCCTGGTCCAAAATCATTTCTATATACAAACTTGTGATTTTTTTTTTTTTAGACATTGTCCATTGGTTGATTATCTTATCTACCTCAAATCAAGTTCTTTGACTTTCTAAATAGAAGCTAACATTTCCTCCTTCGTGAGTTAGCTTAAGGATAAACATGACTCCAGAAAACAGAATCATGAGTTTTATCCAACAGTTCAGAAGAAAATAAGTTGAAAGTAATTTTTGGGAGTCGGGGGGATGGGCAAAATAGGTGAAGGAGATTAAGAGGTACAAACTTCTAGTTACAAGGATATAAGGATACAGCATAAGGAATATGGTCAAGATGTTATAAGAACTTTGTATGGTGACAAATGGTAACTATTTACCATGTAAGCATTTCCTAATGTATATAATTGTCAAAGCACTCTATTGTACACCTGAAACTAATATTGTGTCAGCTATACTTCAACTGAAATGAATGAATGAATGAATGAATGAATGAATGAATTTAAATAAAAAAGTTTTAAAAAAGAGACTTTGGGGGGTGCGCATGGGTGGTTAAGCCTCTGACACTTGATCTTGGCTAAGGTCATGATCTCAGGGTCGTGAGATCAAGCCCCTCATCAGGTTCCGCTCAGCGGGGAATCTGCTTCTCTCTCTCTCTCTCTCTCTCCCCCCCCTCCTATGCCCCTCCTCTTGCTTGTGTTCTCTAATAAATGAATCTTTATTTCTTTACTAAAGGGGGGAGGGGCAAGGAGAGAGGGAGAGAGAAATTCTAAGCAGACTTCATGCTGAATATGGATCCCAACACAGGGCTTGGTCTCACAACCCTGAGATCAGGACATGAGCCAAAACCAAGAGTCTGATGGATGGTTAACGGACTGCACCACCCAGGTGCCCCCAAAAAGAGGCTTTTAATTACCCACTATGTATATATATCTATCTAAATCTAATGAGAAATGTCTTTTATAATAAAAAACATATATACATATATATGAGGAACCAAATGAACAGGTTTTTTTAATGTACAACTGAAACATTTTACCTAAATTAAATGTAATCTTCTAAAACTAAATGCTGAAGCACAAAAATTCTAAGGCAGCCCAACAAACTACTCTGGTTATGAGGAAAGTAGGAAGAATGAAATCAGATTTCACCCTGCCTACACAGACATAGTCACAATACTTAACTATTCTTTTGTTTTGTTTTGCATCTGCTTTGATAGAACTTGAAAGAAGATGGCAAATAAAGGAAAATGTGAGAGCTGAGCAAAAAAAAAAAAAAATACAAAAAAAAAAAGCCAGGAAGGGAACTAAAATGGTCATTACCCTTATTGGTCAATTAGTCAAAAGCTCAAGAATTATAAAAAAGCATAAAAAGGCCATTTGAGGCTATGACAGAATCTCAAAAGTTAATAGGAGGGTATTTTTGTTTCCACTAATGGCAAACTAAATAATCCGGAACAAGTCCTCATGCTGAGGACAAAGAGGTAATCTGAACAAAACAGAATCATCTCCTTGAAGTCATCAGAGAACCAATGAGATGGAAAATTACAAGGTCAGGACACAGAGGAAGGTAGAGGCCAGGGAAGTGATCTGGGTCTTCGCAGTGCTTTTCCTGGGAAGATTTTTGCTGATTTCAAAAGAGGCGGCTAACAATCTGACGAGCACTTTTAAGGCCTGCTGAGTCTGGGGGTCAGGGAGACTAGGGTGCAAAGAGGTCGAATAACTGATACATCCTATCTTTGGATTTGGCCTTGAAGAGCTGTGCCCCAGGTGAATAAACCAAGCATAATTTAGCTACTAATCCCCTTGAATTTACCCTGAGGGCTGGTACCACCCCCCTCCCCAGTCAGTTGCCAGAGCAAGTATAAATTGTCTCTGAAGATCCCAGGCTCCAAATGATTTCAACTAAGCATTCTGCAAATGCAACACCAATGCCCATAAGAAAAAGAGGCAAACAAGGAAAAAAGACAATATGAAGGAACACCAGAAAAACCAAAGGACACTAGAAACAGAACTATAAGGGCTTCAGATAATGAATTTGACAGATACATGCTGACCATTATCAGGGAGGTAAAAGTGTAGGGATTTTTCCACAGGAAACTGAAAACTATTCTTAAAAGAACTAAATGGAAATTCTAGAACTAAATGGAAATTCTAGAATTAAAAATACAACTGAAAATAAGAATTCAGTGTGGATAGGTTCAACAATCTATTAGACACAGCTGAAGACCACCTAAACTAGAAGGCCAGGATTTCTAGAATGAAGTCTGAAGAAAACAAGAGAACTAAAGCACACAGAGGAGAGGGAGAGAGAGATCATATTAGAGTCCCAGAAGGAGAAAAACAATGAAGCAGTAGTTGAAGAGATAAAGGCTAAGACCTTCCCAAAACGAATGAAAGACATGGAGCTAAATGTTCATGAAGCCCATCTTAAGAAGATGCTGAAAAGAAATTGGCACCCAAGTACATCACAGTAAAATACTGAAAACTAAGTACAAAGATGGCAAACGGCAGACTTTCTTCAAAGACACACCTATTATCATAAAGCAGACTTCCTAACAGAAACAATGGAAGTAAAAGGACAACAGACTGCTGAGGAGGATTCTGGAAAGATGGCACACTAGAAGAACCTGAAATCTGTCTTCCCACCTAGGTAACAACTGCACTGGCGGAATCCGAGAGAGCTATGTTGGAACTCTGGAATCTGTTGAAGGCTTGCAACTTCCAAGGGAAGGCTTGGACAGTAAACTGCAGGGTATTTCAGTGAATTTCAACTCTTAGAACAGGAAGAGCCACCCGTCCCCAACCCCTGGGCACCTGACAGGCAGCTGTGCACTGGTTCCTGGGGCAGCTACACACAGCTTGCAAAAGCGAGGGTAAAAGGGACCCTGACCTCTAAATGTCGGAGATCTGTGCTCTGGTGGCTGACTGCTGCTCCTCATCACAGAGATGCACACAAAGAGGCAAGGAGCCATTGTTGTTGCACCCCGACCCTTAATGCAAGCTCCACCCCCTCCAGCTGAAATCACTTCCAGGAGATTTAAAGGGCCAGCACCCTCTCCCCACCCACCTTCATTCTTTTCTTTTCCCCTTTGAGAGCCATACTTTAAAGACTAAGATATTCAAAAACAAGACATATACTGGGAAGAATAGGAAGTGCATGTCCAAGAAAAGGCTCAGAAATGACTACACCTCAGGCTTATCCTTAGCACAGAGACAGCCTACAACAATCAAAAAAACAAAAACAAGGGGTGCCTGAGTGGTTCAGTGTCAGTTGAGCATCCAGCTCTTGATCTTGGCGCAGGTCTTGATCTCAGGGTCATGGATTTGAGCCCCTTTGGGCTCTATGCTGGGCATGGAGCCTGCATAAAAACAAACAAACAAACAACAACAACACAACAGCAAACCCTGGAGAAGAGAGAAAACCTGATTCCCAGAGTTACCACGTTACTATATTCAAATGTCCACTATTTGACAAAAAAAAAAAAAAAAGTCACAAGGCATACAAGGACAGGAAAGTATGGCCCATTCAAAGGAAAGAAATAATTCAACAGCATCTGTCCCTGAAAAAGATTTAATGACAGATAGATTAGCAAAGACTTTAAAACAACAGTCCTAAAGAGGCTTAAAGAACCAAAAGAAGATGTGGGGAAAGTCAAGAAAATGATGTGTGATCAAAATGGAAATAGCAATAAGGAGATAGAAAGCCTAAAAAAAAGAAGAAATTCTGGCACTGAAAAGTATAATAACTGAAATGAAAAATTCACTAGAGAGATTCAAAGGCAGATTTGAGCAGGCATGAGGAAGAATTTACTAAACTTGAAGGTAGAACAATGGAAATTATCAAGACTGAGAAACAGAAAAGACCAAAAGAAAGTGAAGAGAGCCTAAGGGACCACTGGGATACTGTCAACTGGACCAACACATGCACTGCGGGTGTCCCTGAAGGAGAAAGGGACAGAGAGAATATCTGAAGAAATGACTGAAAACGTCCCAAATTTGATGAGAAGATGTGAATATAAACATCCAAGAAGCTCAACAAACTCCAAGTAAAATGAACTCTGAGACCCACACCAAGACACATTACAGTCAAACTTTCGAAAGACAAAGACAAAGAAGTGAATCTTGACAGCAGCAAGAGAAAAGTGAATCATCACATACAAGGGAACCTCAGTAAAATTATCTGCAGATTTCTCATCAGAAACTTTGGAGGCTGAAAGACAGGAAGCCAATATATTCAAAGCGCTAAAAGAAAAAAGAAACTGTCAACAAAGAATTCTATATCCAACAAAACTGCCCTTCAAAAGTGAGAGAGAACTCCAGACAATCGCAGAGTAACAAAAACTGAAGGATTTCATGACTACTAGACCTGCCCAGCAAGAATGCCCAGGAGCTCTGCAAGGTGAAATGAAAGCACACTAGCCAATACCTTGAAACCATATGGAGAAGTAAGATCTCAATAAATGAAAACACATAAGCAATAATGAAAGCTAATTTTGTTCTAAGAATGGTTTGTAATGGTATTCTTGTTTTCCACATGATTTTAGAGACAATATACTTTAATACATTTAAAGCAAAAAAAGGATTACTGTAAAAGCTAGTATTATTGTAACCTTGGTTTGTAACTCCAAATCCTGTTTTCCACATAATTCAGGAGCCTAATGCATTTAAAGATAATTATTAGTTTGTGTTTGGGGGCACACAACGTATACAGAGGTGTAATTCTGTGACATCAACAACCAGAAGTGGTAGGTACACAGCTGTAAAGGAGCAGTTTTAGTGTGTTATTGAAATTAGGCTGCTATACATTCAAATTATAATGTGACAACTTTAGGATGTTAAATGTAATCCCCAGGGGCGCCTGGGTGGCTCAGTTGTTAAACATCGGCCTTCGGCTCAGGTCATGATCCCAGGGTCCTGGGATCGAGCCCCACATCAGGCTCCCTGCTCCATGGGAAGCCTGCTTCTCCCTCTCCCATTCCTCCTGCTTGTGTTCCCTCTCTCACTGTGTCTCTCTGTCAAATAAGTAAATTTTTTTTAAAGTTTAAAAAAAATAATAAAAATAAATGTAATCCCCATGGTAACCACAAAGAAATCACTACAGAATATACACAAAAGGAAATTAAAAAGGAATTTAAACATTTCACTACATAAAAAACCAACCAAATATAAAAAAAGACAGGAGTGTAAGAAATCAGGGGCAAAAAAAGCCATGGAGCCTACAAAAGAACAAATAACACAGTAACAGAAGTAAGTCCCCTCTGATCAGTAATTACTTTTAATATAAGTGCATTAAACTCTCTGATCAAAAGACAGATTGGCAGAATGAATAAAAAACACACGATCCAATTGTATGTTGTCTCTAAGACACTCATCTGAGATCACACATAAACAGGTTGAAAATGAAAGGATGGAAAAAGATACTCCATGCAAATAGTAACCAAAAACGAGTAGGAGTATCTATTCTCATAACAGAAAAATAGACTGTAAATCAAAAAAGTTTACAAGAGATGAAAAGAACACTATATATTATAGATTTTTTTTAAAGATTTTTTTTTTATTTATTTGAGAGAGAATGAGAGATAGAGAGCACGAGAGGGAAGAGGGTCAGAGGGAGAAGCAGACTCCCTGCTGAGCAGGGAGCCCGATGCGGGACTCGATCCCGGGACTCCAGGATCATGACCTGAGCCGAAGGCAGTCGCTTAACCAACTGAGCCACCCAGGCGCCCAAGAACACTATATATTAATAAAAGGTTCAATACGGCAAGAATATTTAACAATTATAAACATTTACACACCCAAAGACAGGCCATCGAAATATAAGAAACAAAAACTGACAGAATTGATGAGAGAAATAGTTCTACAAGAATCGTTGGAGATATCAATACCCCACTTGGAATAATGGATGGAGCAACCAAACAGCAGTTAGGAAAGCAAAGACAAAACATAATAACTCAACTTAATCTAATAGACAAATCTAGAACACTCTACCCAAAAACAACAGCATAAACATTCTTCTCAAGTACACATGGGAAATTTTTCAGGACAGAAGATATGTTAGGCCATGAATTAAGTCTCAAAAGATTTTAAAACACAGATGGCACACAAGATATCTTCTCTCACCACAGCGAATGAAATTAGAAATCAATAACATAAAGAAAACTGGAAAATTCCAAAATTGTGAAAATTAAACAACACACTTTATTTTTTTTTAAGATTTTATTTATTTGAGAGAGAGCAAGCCCAAGCAGGGGGAGCAGCAGAGGCAGAGGGAGAAGCAGGCTGCCCGCTGAGCAGGGAGCCTGATGCAGAACTCGATCCCAGGACCCTGGGATCATGACCTGAGCCGAAGGCAGACACTTAACCAACTGAGCCACCCAGCCGTTTGGATCAAAGAATAAATCACAAAGGAAATTAGAAAATACTCAGAGATGAATGAAAACAAAAACACAATATGCCAAAATTCATGGGATGCAGCAAAAGCAGTGCTAAGGGGGAAATCTATAACTATAAATGTTTACATTAAAAAACAAGATCTCAAATCAACAACCTAACTTTACAACTTAAGGAACTAGAAAAAGATCAACCTAAACCCGAGACTAGGAAAAGGAAGGAAATAAAGATTAGAACAGAGATAAATGAAATAAAGAGAAAAAATAAATGAAACAAAAAGTTGGTTCTTTGAAAAGATCAACAAAATTGACAAACCTTTCACCAGATGAAATAAAAAAAAAGACATAAGATTTAAATTACTAAGAGCAGAAATCAAAATGGGGACATTACTACCAATCCCACAGAAATAAAAAGGATTATGAGTATACTATGCACAAGTATACGCCAAAAAATAGGAAAACCTAAAAAAAAAAAAAAAACAGGAAAACCTAGTTGAAGTGGACAAATTTCTAAGAACACAAAACCTACCAACACTAAATCATGAAGAAATAAAAAATCTGAATAGACTTATAACTAATAAAATAGAATCAATCGGTACTCAAAAATCTCCTACTGTGGGTGCCTGGGTGGCTCAGTCGGTTGAGCGTCCGACTCTTGACTTCCGCTCCAGTCATGATCTTGGGGTCAGGGATCAAGCCCTGCGTCAGGCACCCCAACTCAGCCTTCCCTCCCTCACCCTCTCCTTCTGCCCCTTCTCTCGCTCTCTTTCTCTATCTAAAATAAATAAATCTTAAAAAAAAAAAAAAGAATCTCCTGCCAAAGTAAAGTCCTGGACCTAATGACTTCACTGGTGAGTTCTATGAAACATTTAAAGTACTAATTGTTAGAAATTTTTCCAAAAACTTGAAGAGAAGGGAAGACTTCCTAATTCATTCTGTAAGGCCAAAGACACTATGAGAGGAAACTACAGACCAATATCCCTTACGAACATCAATGCAAAAAAAAGCTCCACAAAATACTAACAAACTGAATTTAGCAGCATACTAAAAGGAGTGTAAACCATAACCAAGTGGGATTATTCCTTGGTTCAGAATGGTTCAACATAGGAATATCAATCAATACAATACACCCCATTAACAGAATGGAGGGAAAAAAAACACATGATCATCACAATTGATGCAGACAAGGCATTTGACAAAATTCAACATCCTTTCATGATAAAAACACTCAACAAACTAGAAATAGAAGGAAACCATCTCAGCATAATAAAAGTTGCATATGAAAAATCCACAGCTAACATCATACTCAATGGTACAAAACTGAAAGCATTTCCTCTAAGATCATGAACAAGGGAAGGATGCCCACTTCTGCCACTCCTATTCAACACAGTACTATAAGTTCTGTCCAGAGCAATTAGACAAGGAAGAGAAATAAAAGGCATCCAAACTGGAAAGGAGGAAGTAAAACTGTCTTTGTTTGCAGGTATGATCTTACACGTAGAAAACCCTAAAGATTTCACACACACAAAACCTATTACAGCTAATAAATGAATTCAAGAAATTAACAGGATACAAAGTCAACACACAAAAATCAGTCACATTTCTATACAAGAAAAATGAACATTGTGAAAAGGAAATTACAAAAGCAATTCCATTTATAATAGTATCCAAAAGAATAAAATATTTTAAAAATTAACTTAACTAAGGAGGTGAGAGACTTGTACAATGAAAACGACAAAACATTGCTGAAAGAAATTAAAGATATAAATGAATGTAAATATATCCCATGTACACTGATTATAAGACTTAATAAGATGTTCATACTTCTCAAAAGCAATTTACAAGATTCAGTTCAATCCCTATCAAAATCCCAGTGATATTTTTTGCAGAGATTAAAAAAAAAAAATCCTAAAATTCATATGTAATCTCAAAGGAACTGAGTACCAAAACAATCTTGAAGAAGAACAAAACTGGAGGATTCATTTCCTGATTTAAAAGCTTACTACAAACTATAGTGATCAAGAGAGTAAAGACAAAGACAGATACATAAACCAATGGAATGGCATAAAGATCCCAGAGATAAAACCTCACATATGTGGTCAAATGATCTTTGACAAGGCTGCCAAGACCATTCAATAGTGAAAGGACAGTCTCTTCAACAAATGGTGCTAAGAAAGCCAGATAACCAAATGCAAAAGAATGAAGTTGAATCTTCATTTAACACAATATATTATTAAACTAAAAATGGATCAAAGACCTAATTACAAGACCCCAAAACTGGGGTGCCTGGGTGGCTCAGTCAGTTAAGCATCTGCCTTCAGCTCAGGTCATGATCCCAGGGTCCTGGGATCAAGCCCCACATCATGCTCCCTGCTCAGTGGGAAGTCTGCTTCTCCCTCTCCCTCTGCCTCTCCCCCGAGCTTGTGCTCTCTCTCGCTCACTCTCTCTCTCTCAAATAAAGAAATAAAATCTTAAAAAAAAAAAAAAAAGACCTGAAACTATAAAATTCCTGGAAGAAAACACAGGGAAAATTTCACAATATTAGGTCAGGTAATGATATAAACATATTTAAAACCACTGAACTATAGAGTAAAAAATGGTTAAGATGGTAAATCTTTAAATGATGCTGAGAAAATTGGATATTTACATGAAAAAGAATGAAACTAGGCCCCTATCTTAACCATACACTACTCACAAAAATTAACTTGAAATGGATTAAAGAGTTAAATATAAGATCTGAACACAGGAAAAAAGCTCCCTGACATAGTCTTGGCAATGACTTTTCAGGCATGACACCTAAACCACAAGCTGACAAAATCAAAAATAAACAGGGAGGACTACATCAAACTAAACCACAGGGGAAAAAAATCAACAAAATGAAAAGGCAACCTATGGAATGGGAGAAAATATTTGCAAATCGTATGATAAAGGGTTAAAAGCCAAAATCTATAAAGAACTCAACTCAATAGCAAAACCACAAGTAATCCAAATAAAAATCCAATTAAAAAGTAACCTAATTAAAAATCCAATTAAAAATTTAAAAAATCCAATAAAAAGATTCAAATGGCCAACAGGTGCATAAAAAGATGTTCAACATCATTAATCGTTAGGGAAATGCAAATCAAAACCACAATGAGATATCACTGCACATCTATTAAAATGGCTATGATCAAAAAGAAAAGAAATACCAAGTGCTGGCATGGATGTGGAAAATGGGGAAACTTGTGCACTGTAGATGGGAATGTGAACTCGTGCAGCCACAGCGGAAAACAGTATGGCGTTTCCTCAAAAAACTAAACACGGAATTACCACATGATCCAGTAATTCCACTTCTGAGAATTAAAACCCCAGGAAACAAAAGCCCTGTCAGAGAAGTATCTGCACACCCATGTCCATTACAGCATTATTCACAACAGCCAAGACATGGAAACAACCGAAGTGTCTATCGATGGGTGAACAGAGAAAGAAAACATGGTATGTAGACGCAAGAGAATACTACTCAGCCATAAGAAAGAAAATCATGCCATTTGCAACATGAATGGACCTTGAAGACACCATGCTAAGCAAAACAAGTCAAAGACAAATGCTGTATGTCACACATATATGTGGAATCTAAAAATAAACAAATTCATAGAGATCAGATTTGTGGTTGCCAGAGGTGGGTGCAGGAGGTGAGAGAAGGAAGGCTGTCAGAAGCGACCACCTTTCTTTTCTTTTTTTTTTTATTAAAAGATTTTATTTATTTATTCATGAGAGACAGAGAGGGAGAGAGAAGCAGAGCGAGAAGCAGGCTCCCAAGGAGCAGGGAGCCCGACGCAGGACTCGATCCCAGGACCCTGGGATCATGACCTGAGCTGAAGGCAGACGCTTAACAATCTGAGCCACCCAGGCACCCAGAATCGACCACTTTTCAATTATAAGTACGGAGGACGTAATGCACAGCATGACTGCAGTTCACACTGCTGGGTGGTATATGTGAAAGGTGCTGAGAGAGTAGATCCTGAAAGTTCTCATCACAAGGATAAAAAAAAATTTTTACTGGTTTTTTTTTTTTTTTGGTATCTACATGAGATGATGGATGTTAACTAAACTTATTGTGGTAATCATTTTGCTATATATATATATGTAAGTCAAATCATGATGCTGTACACCTTAACCTTACACAGTTCTGTATGTCAATTAAAGCTCGATTAAAACTGAAAAGAAAAACAACTCTGAAGAAAAGCAAGGCAGTGGCGTGATAAAGCCAGGATAGTGGTCACTTTGTGAAGGAGGGACCCAGGGGGTAATAACCATACAGGAGCATTCGGGAACCCTGAGATGCTGGTGACGTTCTGGCTCTTGACCTGGGCGGTGGTGATACCATCACCTTGAAATAATTCACTGAGCCGTACATTTTTGTGTTTTGTATTTTATTTTTTTGTTTAAAATCAACAAAAATTTTAAAAATTGAATGGAAAAGTCAGTTAAATCCACATTATAATTCACATGTCTCTCCTCAATAATTGATAGAAGTATACAAACTCAGTATGGTTAGAACCTGAACAACACCGTCAACCAATTTGGTATTTCTAGAACATTCCACTCAACTGCTGAATACACGTCTTTTCAAATACACATGGGACATCTACCAAGATAGACTATATATGCAGGGCCTAAAACAAGTCCTAATAAATGTTAAAGGATTGAAATCATTTAGAGTATGTTCTCTGGAGGCGTCTGGGTGGCTCAGTTGGTTTACGTGTCTGCCTTTGGTTCAGGGTCCTGGGATGGAACCCAGAGTTAGGGCTCCCTGTTCAGTGAGGAGTCCGCTTCTCCCTCTCCCTCTGCCCCATCCCCCCAGCTCATGCTCTCGCCCTCCCTCCCTAATAAATTCTTAAAAAAGAAAAGAATATGTTCTCAGACTACAAAAGAATTAAATTACAAACCAGTAATAGGTATCTGGAAAATCCCCAAATGTTTGAAAATTAAATACACATCTAAGTAATCAATGGGTGGAAGAAGAATCACAAGGAAATCAAGTATTTTGAACTGGGCCATTGGGAGGGTAGGGGGGTGGAGATGGGGTGGGAGGTGGAAGTGGAGGGTGGGGAAAGGCAGGGGAGGAGAGGCAGGGGAGGTGAGGATGCGGTGAAGCCAGAGGCAGGGGGAGAAAGAGGGGAGGGAAGGCAGGGTGGTGAGCTGGGACTGAGGAGGTAGTCCAGAGGTAGATGGTAGTAAATAGTAAAAAGGAAAAAAAGAAAATATTTTGTCCTTTATTAAAATGAAAACAATGTATCAAAATTTGTGAGATGCAACTAAAGTCATGCTCAGAAGGAAATTTATAGTATTAAATTATATTAGAAAAAAAGATCTAGGGGCATCTGGGTGGCTTAGTTGGTTAAGCATCTGCCTTCAGCTCAGGTCATGATCCCAGGGTCCTGGGATTGAGCCCGACGTCAGGCTCCTTCCTCAGGGGGGAGCCTGCTTCTCCCTCTCCCTCTGGCCTGCCACTCCACCTGCTTGTGCTCTCCCTCTATCAAATAGATAAATAAAATCTTAAAAAAAAGAAAAAAAATCTAAAATCAATTCTTTAAGCTCCTACCTTAAAAAGCTACAAGAGTTAAGCTAAACCCAAAGTAAGTATAAGGAAAGAAAGAATAAAGGTAAGAAAAGAAACCAATTAAATTTTAAAAAAAAAAAGACAATTAACAGTGAAAAGGAATGAAACCAAAGCAGGTTTATTATAAAATATAACACATCATAAAAGTACACATACACAAAAAAACATAGTGTAATGATTGACCAGAGTGAACACCTTGTAAGTACCACTTGACGAAGAAATGGGACGGGGCGCCTGGGTGGTTCAGTCAGTGAAGCATCCGACTCTTGATTTCGCCTCAGGTCATAATCTCAGGGTCATGGGATCGAGCCCCGTGTCAGGCTCTGCACTGAGCATGGAGCCTACTTGAGAGTCTCACTCTGTCTCCCTCTGCCCCTCACCATCTGCTCAAGCTCTCTCTCTCTTAAAAAAAAAAAAAAAAAAATAGGACAACCACCACCCAGAGAGCCCCTCCACAGTGTCCCTTCTCAATCACTAAACCTCTCCATACCTCAAAAAGCCATCACTATCCTAACTTTATGCAAATAATGTCCTACTTTTCAATATAATTATACCACCTAAGAATGCAAACTCTGGTCTAGAGTTGGGTTTTACCTGTTTTTTTAACTTACAGGATAACACAGTATATATTACACGTGTATGTTAGCCATTCATATACTTCTTTTGTAAAATGTCCGTTCAAATCTTTTCAATTAGTTTGCCTCTGAAATGATCAATAAAATCATAAACCCCAAACCAGACTGACCAAGATAAAGCAAGGAGATACAAATTACCAGTATCAGCAGAGAAAGAATGGCCTGACTCTAATAAATCTTCGAACATTAAAAGAATATAGAAATCTTATGAACAACTTTATACTAATTTGACAACCCACTTTACGCAGTGATTAAACCAGGTAGGTGTGCAGGAATATTCCAAAATAAAAACATTTGACATTTCTTACCTTCAAAAATCTTCAAAACTTAGACCCTGTTATCCCCACGTCATTGGAAAGAGAGGAGTACATACCAATTAGCTCAAAAACAACTTTAAGTGCTTACAATGCATGCTACATACTATGATTGCAAAATAAGGACATGGTCTTTTCTTGTAGTCATACAACCTTCATTTGGTTTAGTGACTCCTGGGAAAACAAATATGAATAAAAGACAATACCAGATTTATTAAAGATCATAATGCTATCATTTATTGAGAAGGAAACAAAAAGCAAAACAAGAAAAATTAAGAGCAGTTTTATGACGTCTTGGGGGAAAAAACAGCTTAATTACCAGCAAAATTCTTTCTCTTTGAAATGCATCAGTAAAAAGAAAACATTCGTTGTATGAAATAGAATCTCAAGGTAGGAAAAGTAGCACACAAGAACATATTTTTGGATATACAAAATTCAGTTATACAATCACCAGCATTCAAAATTAGTTGAGTATCTCTGTACAATTACAAAAACTGATTCATGTTTTAACAAAGTATTTTTTAAAAGCTCATCATATTAGAACAGGCACAATGTTCTGAAGGCATGTAAATTCTCCATGGGCTTTTGAACATCTTTATCCCCAACTTCACCATCAGAATTTACAAAAGCAGCAAAATAAGAGTTGAGAGGATTTTAAATTTTTCCCTTCCTTGTTCAAAGTGGCTACATCAAGCAAACAGACTGAAAAAAGCAAAATAAACATTCTCATAGCAGAAAGACCGCAAAATTGAATGTAAACCATGCTTCTCCTTTAGAGTATGTTACAAATACAAGTTGCTTGTACTTAGAATTCTAAGGCTCATTACCGGCAGTACGGAAGTTCGACAGAAAACATTCTGCCTAGATACCAATCTTCATTTGGTCATAAAGGATACCTCACAAGGCCCAGGCAGCCCACTTATATCAGGGAATGTTTGTCTGTGATGCATGGGGTTCTTTCGTACTATTTATCACATGTAGTAAACACGTGTTTACAACACATGTCGTAAACACGCACCTCAGCATTAGCTGTTTACTACAATGCTGTGGATGGATTTTTCATTTCAAATAGCCAAGTCTGGTCCACGAGAGGACGATATAGCACCTGCCTAGCGAACTCAATCTTCTCTGCTCTCAGCTCATCCCATCCAGAGAAAAATTTTGTGCATTTCTAAGCCCATTGTTAGTGTATGGGCTCCTGCTCGAAGAATGGAATTTTATGTGGTCAATGTACATTAGCAAAGGGTTGCCTCACTGAGCTATGCTCACAAACTCTAGTGCGAGATCTCTGCCCAAGCTTCGCGAGGCCTTTCTGCGCAACAGAAACCTGAGCACCCCACAACAAAGCTTAAGTGTACCAGGGACCTGGGAGTGTCACCTATGCCTTTGGGGTAGAACTGGAAATAGCCCAAAGTGGAACTAAGTAGCCCATCTTTGAGGGAACTGGGATCAAATGAAGTGCACAACAGTTTTCTCTTTACTTGACTGAAAACGCTCAAGATCACAGAATTTCATAAAATTCATAAACTATGAATTAGAAGGTACTTTAAAGTCACATGATTTAACCTCCCAACTAACTTTTTAAATAAGAATTTCCAAAAAAATAAAATTCTAAATCTAAATTTTTTTATATCTTATCAAGAGTTTCAGATATAAATCTATATTTAACTTCAGTTGTGGGTCTGCTAGCTTTTTAAAAACTGCTATCTGCAAAAAACTACCCCTTAAAACATCCTAAAAAATCTTAAATTTTAAAATTAAAAAAAACTCAAAAATTGAGTTTTTTTCAGTTATTTGCTGAAAATGAGGGTCAACGGTGGGTTGTGAATTTTTAACTAGTTTGTAATCCTGCAGCTGACTCCAGTCAGACATCTGAAGGAAGAGAAGGTAAGGCGGGCCTGGTACGGGCTGCCCCACAGAAAAGGGAACACACGGCCACGGGCTGAGCTCAGTTTCCTAATTCACTGCCCCGAACGTCACACTGCCACACTTGTCACTCTCCTGGAGCTGTCAAAAGCAGAAGCAGCTAAACCAGTACTTCCCACACCCTTTCTTCAAGGTATACCCCACTTCTTAATCATCTTTTCCAATGCAAGTGTCTAAAAGGAATTTATTTAGATGCACTTCATGATTTTATTTCCTGCTCCCTGAGCATACCATTAGGGTAGGAGGGAGGTGGCAGTCGGGGGATGTCCCACCCCCGGAAGTCCCCATACAGAATGATGGAGCACTGAGATCATCAACCCGGTGGAAATGCCCCACGGGGGATGATGTCCCACTTTCCCACGGAACCTCCAGCTGGGCCTGGGCAGCAGCGGCCAGGGGCATGGCCCCACACAGGATGTGGCAGCCAGAGTTGCCCGTGAGCACGGTCAGCAGAAGGGGAACCTCCTAGGTAGGGACATGGGCGGCAGGGAGTCACACAACAGGCTCCAAGGCCCGGGAGATAGCTGTCTGGGCCTGGGGAGAGGCGCAGCGCCCAACGCAGTACCCACAGAGGGAAGCGTGGTGCTTGGGGCACTGCTCACATGCAGCTGGAGGCACCACCTCACCTCCGGGGAGCACACTGCAGTGCAAGAGTCGCCTGAATGATTCCTTCCATTGCAAAAATGCAACGACCTCTCCTTCCCCCAGCAGTGAAGTGGAGGGGGGGGTGTTGCAGGAAACCAAGAAGGGACTGCCAGCCTGCCAGCCGCAGGGTCTGAACCCTAATTCCCCACTCTCTCGCCCACCACGGTGCTTGCAAACTAGCACTGTTGCCTGGTAACAGCTTTCAGCAGCTTTAACATGGATTTCTTCCTCCCACCGTGCAGGAGGCAAAAACAAGTAGGGAAAACCAAAGGGTGAGATGGCAGAAGGGAAATGCAGGGGTCTGGAAGATCCCGAACGGCAGGATCATCCAAAAGCTGCCCAGTGTCCTGACTGGAGCGGTCTGTGCAAACTGGCCACAGGCCGGGCGTTAGGGCAAAGCAGGCACTTTAACGCAAGAACCACCGCCCTCTACTGGTGAGATCTGGAGGGACGCCTACCCTCCCTGAGGCTGTTCGTCTCTTCAGTAAGGGAAACAGGACCACCAGCCTGCAAAGTCACTGTGAATATTAAATGAGACCAGGCATGGCAACGCTACTGTGCTGGACACATAATGCTAGATACATATTTTGTAGATAAGTTAATGGTCAGAGACATTCACCTGTCACCTTCAAAGGTCATCGGTTACTTCTGGGACGTAATAATAATACCTTCCTTTTCCTGAGATATCGTCTGCATTCCCTGGGCTCCAGGCAAAGCACCTGACACACAGCTCACTGATGGACAGTGATCCAGCAGGAGCTGTTACCTCTGTTGTCTTTAAAGGGAGGAGCCAGAGCTTAAGTAACTTGCTCAAACTGACACCAGTATGTGACCGAACCACAACTCACACCCAAACCTGTGTGCCGTCAAAGCCCACACCCACTACCACTATCCTACACAGCCCCGGTGACACCTCAAAAGGCACCTCGACCTCATGTCCCACAATGTCAAGCCCAGACATTGCAAAGGGCCAGAGGGTTCAGCCGTCTAGTTACTCCAGGCTGGCTGGAGCTCATAGAGACAGGCTAGCCCCACACCCGCTCTTAAGAGAGGGCATGATAGACACTCCGGACCTCCTTTGGGCCCCTTTCTAGAGCGCCTCCAAGATCTGAGCTATCTCCTAGGGGCGCCTCAGATGTAAAAGAACTCCACAAAAGCCAGAGGGTAGCACATAATTTCCCTTCCTGGCTGAAGGCAGGTTAGGAACCTCAGGATAAGCCAGGGTGCCCTCCATAGCCTAGAGAGGACCCGGTGAGACTGCCTCCTCACTCTGGCCCTCTCAGACCTGCTCACAGCTCCGCAGCTCAGAGGAAAAGGCTGGCCGGTCAGCTGCAACAGGAGAAAGAACTTAGCAATTGGCCACAAGCAAGGAGACGACACGTGGACCACAGCCTTTGGTGTGGAGGTTCCAGAGCAAGAACCCGAGTGGGCCAGCTAGACCTGGGTAAGGAACAGAAAGGCAACCCCAAAGAGATTTCACTTATGGGGCTGCTTTAGAGGGCCCGCAATGCCAAGAACTCTGGCAATCAAGATAGGGCATTTATGCTGGTCAGGCAGCAAGGAGGAGCTACAAGGGCACACAAATGAACAACGGAGAGCCTACAGAACCAGGAGGAAGCATCCCAAAAGGGAAACTGGGCAGGAGACAGTGCAGCGACGTAAAGAGATTGGGAGCAGAAAAGGCACAGGCTTGGCTGATGAGAACAGGCAGCACAGTTAGAGGAGGCGCCTCCGGAGCCACGCCAGGAAACACGGGGGCACGGAGGGGACTGAAGCTGGGGCGCCCAGACTCCGGGCCCCGTTCTGCCACCAACCGTGGCTTTGAGGGAATCTGCTGACCTCTCTGAGCCTGATCTCTTTGACTGCCCAGTGAGAGAACCATCGCCACTTCGTCACCAGGCTCTCGTGCGCCCAGACAGAATCCCGGGCACAAAGCACCGTATACTGTGAGGCAGGGGCTGCGATGCGCGCCCCCTGCCGCCCACAGCGTCCCGCCCCCGGTGCTGTGGCGTGGGCTCCGCTGGAAACCCTGGCACTGCTGGAAGGTCACCAGGCAGGCGTGCCTCCTTCCCGCGGGCCCCACAACGGGCTCTGCCTTCCCACTCGCTCTACCCTGGCCCTGTTCCAGGGGAGAATGGAAAACAGAATCAGTTTAAAAGCAACATTAATAAATAATGGGGAAAAAAGAGTGGAAAGCAGCAAGACTTTTCCCTCCCATCAGCTCTTGTGCAAAAGCAAAGTGTCTGTTCTGACACCAGTATGTGACCGAACCACAACTCACGCCCAAACCTGTGTGCCATCAAAGCCCACACCCACTACCACTATGCTACACAGCCCCGGTGACATCTCAAAAGGCACCTTGACCTCATGTCCCACAACGTGGGACATGCTTCGTCCCCAGTCCAGTTCCAGGAGGCCATGAGAAAAACTACGTGGAAGGGGAGAAAGAAAGAAAACCCCGAGAGAAAAAGAGTGCATGGAATGTCAGAAGATACATTCCATCGTCAAGTGTGGAATCAGAAGAACAATAAAGCCAACGTGCACATATCCCCAAAAAGTGCTCCTTTCCCAGGTCACTCTACGAGCAGGCTCTCCACGGGCTTGTGTGCAGCTGCCGGGGGGGTGGGGGGGGCAGACCCCAGAGCAGAAGCACGTCCACACTGGGTGAGGCGGGGGAAGGTTCTCCATGCTGAGGGCAAGTCCACAAAGTCTCCGCAGACCCCAAAACCCTGTCCCTTACAGCCATACCCCTGCCAGCTCTGATGGGGCCGCCTGTCACCCCCAGAAGAGCCCTGACTCCCAAGCTGACCTGTGGCTGCTGAACAAGGTTTTTATTTAGAAGATTTCAGTGCAACACTTCATCTAAAGAGGGAACAGGTGCATGAGGAATAATCTACCCCATGAGATACAGAACCCACCTCTCATACCGTGCTATAGACATTTGGGTTTGGGACCACAGCATTGCCTCCAAAAGCAACCCTCAAATGTTCAGATCACAAGCAACACACTGCTGCAAGAGAAAAGGCACGTGTCTGTAAGACAGAGGTTTAGAAGGTATTTACAGAACTGTCCACCAGCTTCCGTCCACAGCGCCTTCCAAAGCCTTGCACAACTGACCACGTGCTATGCAAGACAGGCAGCAAAACACTTCTTCACAGCATCCCTAGGAAGAAAACACACAAACATCAATGAGAGATCATCACCCCCAAAGCCCCCTGTAAGTGGTAAAGACCCTCCTGCAGATATCCTGGGCACCCAGAGTAGCATCCTGCGGGGCAGAGAGCACCTAGACTGTGGGGTCGAGCTCCCTGGCATCAAACATCAGCTTCAACATCAGCGGTATTACTTTGGGCAAGTGATTTGTCTTACTGAGTTCCAAACTCCACATCTGTAAAAGGGGATGTCCCACTTACCCTAAAGACAAACTGCAGAAATTAATACAGTGAATAGAGTAGGTATCAAATGACAGCTATTCATGATAACCAAAGGAAAAGACCAGAAGAAAGTAGAGGTTATCAGAAACCAAGAACAGAGGACTGTGCACTTTAATGTCAACCAGAATCACCAGATGCACTGAAAACATCAGATCCAGTAGTCACTGGGGCATTTCTTCCAAACAGCAGGAAGTTGCTAAGGGACAGCTTGCAGGAGTTCCCAAGCACAGGGGACTCTCTGTAGTGACCGAGTACTTATTAACCTGCTGTTAGGTCTGTCTCAGAAGTCACTGCACAGCATGCAAGGAAAGAGTGGGTGCTCGATCAATTACTGTCCTATTCAAGCAAGCACGGCCATCTGAGGCACCACGTGTGGCTAGTACGAGGGCTCCCCACCCCGACTCTGTTCCTCTGCTCCCAGCTGCACTCGCGCCAAGGATCCTGGCAGTCACGGAGGGAGGGAGAGGTAAATGAATGCATTTGCATGGGTGGGCATGGTGCTTTAATAGTAAGATAATTCTAGAGCAGCATTTCTTAAGATATGCTCTACACTGTAGTCCCAGGAGATGCTTTGCAGAAGAGAGAGTTTTACAACCAAATAAGATTCCTCATGGCAGCTAACAACACACATATCAAAGGACCTAGAAAGCTGCATAACAAGGAACCCATCTAATTTTGCTTAAGCCCTTCCCAAACTTATTTGACCCTGGAACCCTTTTCTACCATGTAACCACTATTCCTGTGGAACACTGTGGGAAAGGCCCAGCTCTATAAATGCCAGTCCAGGTCAAGTCTGCAGCCCTGAAGAATGGCACCAAGCAGGCCCGGCTTCATGAGTCAGAGACGTGTGCAGTTTCATGGGGCCCCATATTTCAAGGGTTCCGCCTCCGGTTTAATGCTCTGAGGCTGCCATCTTGAAATTCTCCATCATTTTTTAACAAGGAGCCCACGTTTACGTTTTGCACTGGGCCCTGAAAATTATGGAACTGGTACCGGCATGAGGATACATTCAGATTGTCGGCAAATTGATAAATAGGTCACTGGACGCTCAGGGATGATAGGTTCTGGCTTATTTCACATAAAAACCTAGCTGCCCAAGACAGCTCTACCCACACTCTTCTCAGACAAGCCACCATCCCCCCAAACTGGCTGGGTCAGCAGAGTACTTCCTGTTAGAACCTATTCCCAAGCCACGCAGCTTGTGATGAGCTTGCAAACTTCTCATCTGACAACCCCAGCATCTTCAAATCACTGACAGCACTGAGGCTGAGCACATAAGATGCAAGCCTGCTCTTCTTCCTCCCCAGCTCCCATGCAATTTTTCATCCTCTCAATATAGCTTAAGAAAAGCTGCTTTTTAGCTACAGGTAATGACAGGGATGTATGGAAATTAAACCACTGCCTGAGAGCAGAGTCAGGCAAAGATCACATGGCCAGTTTTGAGAGGCCCACCCCTGAAAGTGCCAATTAAAGGAGGTGTGGAGGCTGGAAGGGCCTCTGGGGATGACCTGACCCAGCCCACTCTGCTTATCCCTGAGTCCTCTCAGGCCACAGGGGTCCAGTGAGCTGCCCAAGGTCATACTGCTAATTAGGAAACCCTGGTCCTCCGAGTCCTGGCCCTGCTGACTTTCCCTTCATAAACTCTTCTGGAACATTCTCATCGATGAGACACTGCAAAAAAACAAGCATGAGCTTGGATTCCTCCACCCCCTCCTCAGGGATACGAGAGTGATATTCACCTTTAAGAAGATCTCCGCAAAGCTACAAGTTCAAAGAGCGATTACATGCACATACGCACTACGTATCACAGGAGAATGTTCATGCCACTGGAATAGGTGGTCCTGGGCCAATGCCTACCACCCCATAATGCAGGGAGGGGAGGGGTAGAGAGGACCCTCAGCTTACTAATCTATAAAATAGGTATAGCACACTTAACCTCTTTGTCTAAAAGAACTTCAGTGAAGATAGAATAATATGTGTTCTCTGAAAGCACTCAAAACAGAGGCCCTTTGCAAACACACCATCATCCCCAAGTGACAGAAGTCACAGTCGTAAACACAGTTAGTCTTACCTTGCATAGGGTATGAAGGAAAGGCTATACCTGCAATGAAAACAAACAAGAGACGAAATCAAATGGAGGGAATCACTGGAAGGAATGGGCCCCAAGCTGTGAGGCACCTGCCATGATGGCCCAGACCCTCTCCTTCCTCAGCACAGGGGGTACACGCACACCCATGCACACTCGCATATGCACGTGAACACACACACCATGCCACACGTACAGGTTGGGGGGGTGTCATTGGTGGCCAGAGAAGGGCAAAAGGCCCATATGGAGGTGACCCTGTCACCTCAGCCTCACAGGGTCAGCAGATCCCACATATCAGGATGGCACAGAGCCTTATTCTAAAAACAACACCAAATAAAACCCAGATCAGCTATCCTCTAATATTTTACAAATCCTCAACAAAATGAACTTCTATCCGAATGGGATAATTTTCTGCTCTGCTCCTATTAATTGTAAAAGAAAAGAGAACAGAAAGAAAAAAAAACCCACTACCAACTATACTATGGATAAAAATATAAGCAAGCTATGATTCTTGGGGAAGCCAAGCCCAAAGATAACTCGGTGACCCCAGTTGGCTCAGGCCCCTCACCCACCGGAGGCCCATGCAGGGAGGAGGCCACAACACTAAAGAACCAGCCCTGAGAAAAACACAACATAGTCAGGGCTGGAGGGAACACTGCCATTTGCTTGAGCCCATATGAATGATAAACCTCTGAAAACTGGCTTCAAATTCAGTCTGTAAGCCAAAAAAAAAAAAAAAAGGCATGTACATTTGAGTACCAATTTCATCCCCTGGGGGGGAAAAAAAATATATATATATATATATAAATATAAGCCATCAAACCAGGTCTTTTGGTACCTACTCCCAAAACATGTGTATCATTAAAATCAGCCCATGATTCTTCTTAGGTTCCCCATGTACAAAATTCACTTACTTGTGAACATAGTAAATTCCAAAAAGCATTTGAGAAGTATATTTATTCAAAAGTCCCAAACGACTAAAGGGAGGGATGGGTGCTCAGCTTGCAGCCTCAAGCCCCATTTCTACCACACAGGAGTACAGTTGATCCTTGGAGGCTTTAGAACTTTCAGTCCTGTCTCCTTTGCACTAGAGAAAACATTTTTTTTCCGAAGCAGATCAGCACATCTCTATGGAAACTGTTCAGGCAGACCTCATCCCTTCATGAACTCTGGAAGGACTATAGCAACATCTCAGAAGCCATCAATTTCATGCCTGCCAGTACCACTCTCACTCTGAGGTTGGACCAGAACCTACAGCCCCATCCGCGGCCCCCTGTAACGACGTCTCCAGCGCCCCTTTCACTATGCGTGGCTCTTGAGCTACAACCCCCTGGTCTTGCCAACAGCCTGCAGGGCACCTGTCGATCGTGCTGCCCACGGCCACGTGGTTTTCCGTTTCATCACTCACTGTCCCTCATCTCCTGCTGACAATTCCCTCTTTGTGCTTTGGCTAAATCATCCATCCCATCACAAATGCAGCTCATCACTTCTCACCACTCGCTTTCCTTCAACATCTATCTGACTCACAAGCCTCTTTCTACCAGCCTCCATAATACTTCACTGTCCTTGCTCCTACCGGACAGAAGTGATTGAATAACATTTATGACATCTCAAAATCAACCAGGAGCCCCGCAAAAAAAAAAAAAGAAAAAACACTGCAGCAGGCAAACAGCCTCCACCGACCACCCAAGACCACTGATGCCATCTATTGGACACGGGGCTGAGTCCACAGACTTTGGCTCTGGAGTCTGATTTCACTTGCATCATTGAGAATTCTTAATTTGAAAAGTTTCTATGTTTTTCTACCCTCCCCCCACGACACACACACCGTGGGATTTTATCTCCTTCAGCTGCATTAGTCAGAGAGCGACGTGGGAGGAGACTAAAACATCACTTACCATGTCAGGGCCAAGGATTGCAAAATGCAGAAGATGAGCGCGAGCCCCTTGTTATGCCACTGAAAGAAAAACGGACAGTTAACACCCAGTGTGTGCGACAAGAGGCACAAGCCAAAAAGGTTCAAGAGAATGAAAATACACACTTACCCAAAAGGCAGAACACAGAGTAAGTGCAAAACACAACTAGAGAGAGAGGAAAAACATTAATTAATACAGTGACAACACGGAGAAAAATACTGTTAAGACTTTGCCATTCTTGGCAAACTTACAATACTTATCCCCACATAGTAACCAGATTCTGTGATGATCACAGCGACCAAAGCTGTCCTCCCTCTCAAAGTGCTGGACCCACGGTGAGCACCCATGTTTGGCAGAAGAGTTAAAATCCCGATGAAATGAAACCAGCCAATAAGATCAGAGGTAGATTAAAAAGAAATGGATCCTCTTTGACTTCCAAATTTTCCCAAATTCTCTGCCCAGAAAGTAAAACCTGGTCCACCCCTCACCCATCCAACTTTTCATTCAAACACACTAACATTGGTCAAACACACAGCTCTGTATTTGAACCCCTGCCAAAAACACTTGTGTCTGGAGCAGAGGCAGGGACGAAGAGTAACACGAGACATCAGGCAGTCGGTTATGTGTTTACGTGTCACCTAACACGTTCCCTGAGTCCTTTCTTACAAAGTTCTTTCTACAAGAGACCTGTCCAGACCATCTACATCCCAGGGCTGGCCAAGAACAATGGCGCTCGAGCTGCAGGTCATGCCCGTCCTCTCTGTCCTTCCATAGCGTAACGACTCAATAAACACGCCCGAAGTACTCCCTCTGTGGCCAGCACTGGGCCAGCGCATATGCAGTCAACAGCAAACGTGGACACGGCCTTAGAGAACGCACCTATCTGAACAAACAACATGGACAGAATTAAAACTAAAACTAAAAGCACACTGATCAAGTCCCAAATGTTGCAATAAAGGTGATTTTAACTGAAAGCCAGCGCATGTGGTCTGGAATGATTCTCACGGTCACACAGAAGGCAGCAGTCCAGAGGAGGAAGGGGTATTCGAACCAACGGGAGAGGAGAATGGGACAAGCTGAAGGCACTGCTGTCCAAGCAGGGAACAGAGAGGAGGGGCCGCGAGGAGAGCAGACCCGCATCAGAAAGACGGATGGAAACGAACAACGGCAGTCAGACAATGTGGAGGGAAGAGTGAGCTGCTCCAGGAGACCAGACGACCACTCCAGGGGGCGAAGCCTGTGTTTCTGAGTCACTCCCTCTAAGCTCTGCCTGTGTGTGGCTTCCCCAGTGTCCAGGAGGACCTCATCCACATCAATGTGGCTACTCTGAGCAGCCCGCTGTGGGGGGGGGGGGCGCTGGCAGAACCCAAACACCAACTGAAACACCAAGGGCATAATGATCAGATGCAGAATTCTCCCGCTGCCTCCTCGGTGGTTACAGGCTTCGGGAGTAAATCGAGACGAAAGGAAAAAGAAAAGAGGTTTTTAGGTTGAAGAGGAAAAAACTCCATGCAGCAGAAATAAAAAGTCCCATTTCACAAGTGCAGCTAAAAGGGAGGCCTTACCAGCACCATGATGGTTGCAATCAAACGGGTCGGCTCAAACATTCGCTTCAGCTGCTTCATCGGCCCCATGAGGAAGACGGTGCTGAGAGGCAAACACACACAAGCCATTCAGGCCAGACCAGACCCACCCCAGGCACAGCCCGCCACCTCCCCATCGCCTCCCCAGGTTCACCCTTGGGGGTCACAGCAGTAACGGCAGCTCACAGCTGAGAAGTTCTTGCTACCTGCCAACCACTGTGCTTACGGGCCTTCTCACCTAATCCTTCATCAACCCATAGGGCTGATGACAGGAATCATCATACTTCCTCTGCAGAGGAAGAAACCGAAGCCCGAAGGATCCGTTACCTGTCCAGGGCTCCCCAGCTCCTCAGGCTGTAAGTGCATGGAGGTCTGACTCTAGAACCACATCCAGAGCCACCAGGTTGGAGGACCCCTCTCTCTAAGAGGTGCTACCTTGCCTCCTTAACAATATACCCATGCAAACAAACAAACCAAAGACTCAGATCATTTTAAAAAGAGAAACCACACCTGACAGGTTTAGGTTGCTGATATGAAAAAGTAAAGCGCTTCACTTTCTTTCATAGTCTCCAGAGAATAATTCTACTGATCGTATCATCTATGATTTGTTCAGTGTTTGCTAAATGCCAGATAGGACATACTCAACCTCATTCCATCCCTCAGCAACTCTGTAAGTTAGGTGTTATTACACTTATTTATTTCAGAGACGAGAAAATGAAGCTCAGAAAGGTTCATTTACTTATCCACAATCACACAGCTAGGAACTTAAAGAGCCAGCATTCAAACCCACATCTACTGGATCCAAAGCTCCGAAAGGCATCCCTTGTGCACTTTCAGTGTGAATGGAACTTGAGAGGGGGCTGTGAGGGACAGTAACCCAAGCAGATCCTCACGCTGAACCCGAGGGTTAGGTCTGTCATGTCTCTAGATTCCTGACAGAAATGCCCCATGTGCCTGGCATCACCCCACAGTAGCCCTGTAACATCCAGAGTTTTAGCATTAGCTACCGGGTGTTTGGTGCAAACAGAAATTTAAAAAATGAGTCTACCTCTCTTTAAAGTACCATTAAGTTTCAACCTGAATTCATAGCTGCACTCTTAGCCAACACTGAACAAGAAGCAAGAGCCAAGACTGGCCTTAAAAATTAAATGCAGCATATATACAAAAACATAACAGATTATAGGGGCGCTCGGGTGGCTCAGTGGGTTAAGCTTCTGCCTTAGGCTCAGGTCATGATCTCAGGGTCCTGGGATGGAGCCCCACGCCATCGGGCTCCCTGCTTCTCCCTCTCCCTTTGCCTGCCACTCCCCCTGCTTGTGCTCTCTCCCTCTGTCAAAGAAGTAAATAAAATCTTTAAAAAAAAGTAACAGATTATAGGTAAAGCCATAAACTCCTAGACACATCCTGGAAATAATCATTTGCTCCCTTTATTACTTCTGTAGGCAGTGCCATAAAGAGTTGACCCTATTAGGGTTTGCTAAATAGTTCTTCTAGACTAACCAACACACGCCAGTATTTATGCTCTATTTATAGACTCGACATTAAACCTACACTGTCTGCCCAAAGCAAAATGCTCCAAAAGTTAGTATTTGAGAGGGCTTTAGAGGCGAGATGAGACATCTCTGAGAGCCAGCATTTTACTATCATAAGCATTCATAAATTTTTAGAAGGGTAGCCAGAGTCGTGTACTCAATCATTTGGTTAACATTTCCAGCCAAAAACAGAGCTAAGTTTGGGGACAATTAGGGACAGGTAAGGCAGACGTATAGATAGCCCTTGTCAAGTGGCTCAGAGACTTGTAACAAATCAATGTAATAAAATGCTATCTGTGCTGTCACAAAAATATATTTGGGACATACAGAGTCCTATATGAAAGAAGAGGTCATTGTTCTGGGTGGGGGTGGGGAGAGGTAACGAGGAGAAGATTTACAGGAGTGGTGATTTTTGAGCCAAGTCCCCACAAATGAGCAAGAATTCACCAAAATGAGGGGGGTAGGGCACAAAGGGAGAGATACAGATGGGGCAGCATTCTAGGCAGAGAAATTAGCCCCAGAAGAGGCACAAAGACGTTTGGGGAAATGCAAGAAGGTCGGCCTGGCTGGGGAATGGAACTGGGCCTCTCCTGCATGCATGCACCTGTGGCGGAAATGAGGTACTGCTAGAGAGTGAGCCAGGGCTGTAACCGAATGCTGAAAATGGCCAGGAGGGACACGAAAGGAGACAGAGAAGCCAGCAGAGGAATCCTGTGGTAGTTCAGTTGGGAAGTGATACGAGCCAGAGCTAAGAGCAGCTCAGGTATCACCATCTCTAGAAAGCCCTCCCTGGCTCCCTGGGTCAAATCTCGGCAGCTGCCCCTCCCTGAGCACCTCTTTCTCCATGCCCTATTATATTATCAGTTCACATGTCTGTCTGTCTGGCCGACCAGTGAGCTCCACCGCGGCCCCAACGTCTGTGCGTGCTCAGAGCCCAGCCCAGGGTGTGAGCAAGGCTTAGTCACTGAGGACGTGAGTCCCATGGTCAGGGACAATAGCCACAGAGACAAAGAGGAAGGGGCCAGGAAGGGGTGGGCACCAAGCCATGGTGAGTAATATACAGGGGCCGGGGCTTGGACACCCAGCACTCTGAGGCCATTGACTGAGATACAAGGGAAGGCGGCGGGAGAGGAAAGGTCACGGAGTTCAGGTTCCAGGGGGCCATGTAGGCCGAAGTCAGGCCAGCACTCCCAGCTGGGAGCAGGACTGTTGCTGTCTGCACACAGTGTGGCTGAAGCATGAACTGCACTTGATCTGGGCTATCCGTGTACCTGCAGCATGCAAAACGGGCTGCCACGGTTCCCTTATATGTAAAACCTCAACAGTAACTTTATCCCAGGAGATTTCAAAAATAAACTAAAATAAGGGCGCCTGGGTGGCTCAGCTGGGTTAAACATCTGCCTTCGGCTCAGGTCATGATCTCAGGGTCCTGGGATGGAGCCCACACGCCTGGGCTCCCTGCTCAGTGGGGAGTCTGCTTCTCCCTCTCCCTCTGCCCCTCCCCCCATGCTCTGACTCTGTCTCTCGCTCTCTCAATAAAATCTTTAAAAAAAATAAAAATTAAAAAAATAAACTAAGATACAAAAATACTGGGAGGAGTGGGTGACTCAGTCAGTTAAATGTCCAACTCTTGATTTTGGTCATGATCTCAAGATTGTGGGATCGAGCCCTATGTCGGGCTCTGCACTCACCTCAGAGTCTGCTTGTCCCTCTTCTTCTGCTCCTCCCCACCCACTCCTCACTTGCCCTCTCTCTCTCTCAAATAAATAAGTTATTTATTATTTACTTAGAGAGAGAGTACACAAGCAGGGGGAGGGGCAGAGGGAGAGAGAGAAGCAGACTCCCCTGCTGAATGGGGAGCCTGACATGGGGCTCAATCCCAGGACCCCAAGATCATGACCTGAGCCAAAGTCAGACACTTAACTGACTAAGCCACCCAGGCACCCCAATAAATAAAATCTTAAAAAAAAATACTAAAACTTTTTTTTTAAAGACTTTATTATTTATTTGACAGAGAGAGACACAGCGGGAGAGGGAACACAAGCAGGGGGAGTGGGAGAGGGAGAAGCAGGCCTCCCGCTGAGCAGCGAGCCCGATGCGGGGCTCAATCCCAGGACCCTGGGACCAGACCTGAGCCAAAGGCAGACGCTTAACGACTGAGCCACCCAGGCGCCCCCCTTTTCAGTAATTTTTAAAGAGGAAATTTTTTGAAAGGAAATTTAGCATAGGGTTCTTAGCATTTACCATTCATTAACTTTATATGATAAAGTTGGATATGATATATTTTAACTACATTTGGTGAGAAACCAATCCTTAAAACTATTAAAGCATCCTCCTTCACCTCCCTCAAGCACAATCCACACCCATTTTCCCATCTAGTGATTGGCTATGGTTAAATTAAAAAAAAAAAAAAAAAAACACCTGTTACCTCCCAATTGATGCGATGTTACCAAAGGTATAAAACACTGCAAAGAGGTATAGTCCCTTCCTGGGCACCCAGAGCAGAAGAGTTCCCTGGAAGATAAAGCACAGGGCGTTTGCACAGAGGACCCCTCCTACAACAGTCTACAGCCAAGAGTGCACAGAGACACCCAGTCCCCTCCCCACCCTCCTCAGCACCTCCCTCTCTCTCTCATCCATGCATCCCATGAAGAGCAAGAGAAAAGGAGGTGGACAAAAGGGGAAAGACAGAGGGAAGGAGGGACAGGGTGGGGAAAAGACAGGGGAGGAGAGGGACATCTTACCAGCAGTGAGCAGACAATTCCTGTAGCAAAACATGCAATGAAGCCTTTTATTCTGGTACCCCAGCTTAATGAAGATGCCTCAACAACCTGAAATTTTTAAAAAAGGGATTACATACACGTATATGCATGTTTAAGCACCAGAAACAAGGGAAGCACATAATTAGATTGAGCGTGTGAGTTTGACCTGTGGAAGGCAGGAACAAGAATCCGACTCACTCATAGCTACAAGAGCCCTCCTGAGTCATGGAATCCGGCTCCTTATCCATCCACAAATCCCCTCTCTGGCAGCAGATAAGAGGTTACCGAGCCTCTAGGTGAACATCCCCAGAGGTATAAACTCTCCACCTGAAGCACACACCATTTCACACACAGCACAGCAAGGCAGTAGACCCTAGAGTAGCCCAAGCCCTTACACAGCCCTGGCCGGACAAGGACAACCAGGAAGCCATGAGCTCCGCCAGGCAGGGACCCAGGAAACGGGGGCCGGTCGGGGGCCGGCACTCAGGGGGCTGGATCCACCGGGCATGGTCTCCTACATCAACCAGCCCAACTTGGGCAGTAGCTACTCCTATCGGCATCTCTGAGATGCCGAAGGACTAAGGCTCTCATCTGTGTCAGGGCCCTGAGCTAAATCTATTCATGCCGTGCTTCGAGGTGCTGGCATCAGCCAAGTCACGCAAGCATGAGACAAATCCTAGGTAATTCACTACAGCCCTACTCATCTGACTCTCCGCTACCATAAGTAACCCCTCCCAAAAGTAAAGCTCCGAGGATGCCAACTTTTCCCAAGACAACTCTGCTAGAACAGGAGAGCCTGCAAGTAGCTCCCAAGGGTTTTTCCCCCGTGTCAAAGAGGACAGCCCGGAACTTACGCCAAAGACCTTCCTAGTCTGTCCACATCATGAAAGTAGCCACAGCTGCTCCAGGCTGGGGACAGACAGCTGCCACTGAGACCAAAGGCCCTGCCTCCTGCCCAGGCAACCCAGTGTATTCACACCAGGCTCACCTCGTGTGGCCAGCACAGTCTCCCTCCCGCAGTGGGGGAAAGCTGCCAGTAACATTTCCACCCCCTGATGAACGAAGGTGGTGGCAGAAGCTGCAAGGGACACCGGACTGACAACTCCTTCGGCCTTGACTGCTCCCAGCTCAGGGACCTGTCTTCAGCCCTGTCTCCAAACTTCCAGTCAAACCAGACCGCCTGGAAAGAAGGAACAGCGGCTCTCCCAGGTATGGTCAGCATTGCTACAGAGGGCTTGATTTCCATTCAGGAGAAAGGCAGTCTTAAGGGCAGGTTATCAAAAGGGGTTTTCCTCCTCCCGCATTTATTCACACTTTTTATTTTTTCTAGAGAGGGAGAGGGAGAGAATCCCAAGCAGGCTCCACACCCAGCACAGAGCCCAACGCCGGGCTTGATCTCACGACCCTGAGACCATGACCTGAGCCGAAATCGAGTCGGACACTTAACCGACTGAGACGCCCAGGCGTCCCTGTTCACACATATCTAAAGTGGGCTCGTAACACTGCAATCCCCCACCACAAACAAAGTACTTGCGGAAACACAGGGCACCGTAGGACACTGCACAGAAAGGCGCCATCGGGGATGGTAACCACGCCGTGGGCACAGGGTGTCAGGACCTGACAGATGGACCACCTGGTTCCGTGCTGAGGCACAGCGCACCTCCCAAATGAGCCACGTGGTGCTCTGTTAGCAGGCTGCACTGGCAGCCCCCACAATCAGGTCAGCCTTCTGACTAACATGTTCAACCTCCCACCAAGAAGAAAATAAAATCAGAAGCCACCACTCCTCCTACTCACGCAAGAAACAAAGAACTTACTTTGCCAGGTAGAAAAAAAGAAGTGAGCTACACGCGGGGAGAAAAGTGTCGGAGCAGAACCGGACCGGATTCATGGCTTGAGCACTACTTGGCATCAACAGGGGTATTTTAAGAGATTCGACCTTTTTTATTTTTTTTATTTTTGTGTGTGTGGAGAGGATAACCCATAAGGTTAAGTGTCAAGTGTGAGCTGGCCTTGGCATTTACAGAACTAAATATGGTGTCCACGTCCCAGTCCTCGTAAAAATCAAACTCATGGATGAGAGGACATAGTTCTGGTTTCTTTCTTCGGAAAGGAGAGTGACGTGTTGGCTCTACAAGTCTCTCAAGCTGAATTTCCACCCAAATGTCACCCTAGTTGGCAAAATGGGGGGAGGGGGTGCAGATAACCTTTCATCACTGTGTCTTCCCACTCTGTGTCATCACACTTCTTTTACCAGCTGGACTCAGTGAAGGCTAAGCCCTTCTTTTTGCCAATTTATAAAAACGAACTCAGTTGATATAAAAGGCCTCTCTAAATTCATGGCTGCTGGGGCACCTTCTGGAAATCAGAGTAGCTAAAATAGTCCCTGGCTAGAATTTACAGGCGATCTGCACCCAAGCTGTCTGACTGGCAGTTAGGAACAAAGGTCCCTTTGACTTGGGGATGTGGAGAGAAGAAAGGTGCTTGCCAAAATGAAGTAAAGCTAAGAACTGTTGGAGGAAACAGGGCTGGTAACCAGAAGAAGGTGAGAAATGAATACTGCTTCATACCTGTGCTTTCAAACCAGGTACCACTCATCCCTTCCTCATCCCGGGAATCCTCTATGAAAAAAATAAAACCTATACTTTAAGAAATACGCCCACTAAAACTAAGGGTTGAAGGCGGATTTATGAAGGTGAGGTATCAATTAAAAACCTCGTCAGGAGGGTATTGGTGATTAGGCATTGCCAAGTAGTTTTTATACCCAGTTTCATATGTAGGAGAAACAGAACTAGCCATGCTTTTATTGTTTACATTAAAAGGATATAAACTTGAAAAGCACTCACTTATGGTGACCTCTGACAACTTAATTTAATTTGAAAAGCCCATAAGGCCACGTAGTCCAACTTACCACACAAAACAGAAATTTCAGCACACAATTCTCTTTGCCAGCTTCAAAGCCATGGGAAATGTGAAACCACTCAATACCAACATTTTAAAGCCCTTCACTGCGTCCAACGCAGGCAGGCACCACTGTAGGTAAAAACAAACTCAGCGTTTACATCTTCAATCCACACTAATCATTCACTCTTACGCGTCTGCTTCATGGATTTTTTTCTAAATATATATCTGCATCATCTCGCTGTCAACACTCCCCCCCCCCCAAGAGGCCTCAGGATGATAAAGTGTCTCCCTCTTGAACCCTAGCTGCTTGTAAAAGCCTGATGACAGTCCACAGGGCATAATGCTTTTAGATCCACATGACTTGTCAACTACCTGGGTATTCTTAGGCCTGGCCTGGGGTTTGACTTCAGAAGCCAGAAATCAAAAACAAAGAAATGCATGAAATTACTCCTGAGCTTTGACCAACTAATAAAGGCAACCAATTAAAAGGAACCCACAGAGCTGTTTTGAAATGTCAAAAAAATAAAACCCTATGATACTCAATTCCAATTCCTATAATGTTGCTTCTTCAAAGTGAGGATTAAGAGAGTAAGCTTTACAAGTTCTGAAATCTCACAGAGGGGGTACCAGTATCACACAAAATGCAGAAAAAAAATCGGCAACCACAAAAGTGGGTGAAAGAAGATGCTGAGAACAAACCACGAGAGACACTGATTAAAGTTAGAAGGAAAACGTGGGTTTAGAGTTCAAAGAAGCTGTATTCTCTTGTTCAACACCCTCACTTTATAGCTGGGGAAACTGAGGCCCGTGCAATACACACCAAAAAGTAAAATGTTATTCTGTCATCCAGAAAGGAAAACAAAAACAAGAGCGAAAAAAGCACTCGAAACAGGAAATGATCATTCTGTATGGCTCTAGAAGACAGGGCCCGAGCGCCCAGATTCCCGCTCGACCCAGCCTCTCTAGCGAAACAGTCACACAAACACGCGCGGGCAGTCCCACGAGGTCCTGGGTGTCTACAGCGTCTACGGACGGCCTGGGGGCACAGAGAAACAAGAGTGAGCCCTGCCCTCCGGGAGTTCACGGTTCCGCGGTGGAGACGCGTCACAACCCCGACAGGTGCCCAAGGTCGGGTGGGAGTGTCACACCGACAACCAAGCCCCGCCGTACGGGGGCAGCGAGCAGGGGAATCTGCGGGCCCCTCGCCAGGCCCAGGCGACCTACCCGGACGCGGGTTCCCTCCGCCAGGCTCTCGGGGCCCGCCCGCCCTGCCCGTCTCAGCCCCGGAGCTCGGGAAGGCCGGCGGGGCTGGAGGGACCGTCCGGGACGGCGCGTGCCCCCGCGGGCGTTCCCCGGGTTCTGCTCCGGCTCCGCCCTCTCGAGTGGGCCGCTGGGGCGGGGAGGGCTGAGGGGGCGCCGGGCGACAGAGCACTCACAGGCCGACCGCCTGGAGCCGAGGGCCCGGCGCGGCACCGGCAGGGGCGCGGGGAGCGCGGGGCCCGCCGCGGGGAGGACGCACGGGCGCGGCGCCGCTTTCCAGGAAAGCCTGGAAGTCCCGCCCGGTTCCCGGGCACGCTCACCTCGGCCAGGCCGCCCCGGTCCTCGGTGTCCTGGCCGCTCAGCACCTTCTTCAGCTTGTCCATCCCGGGACGGGTCCACACGACGCAGCCCCGCTCGGCCGCCTGTTGAGCTCGCTGAGTCGGCGGCTCTTCCGGGTGCCGGGCCCGCCGCCGCCGCCCGCCAACCGCGGCGCGCTCCGCCCAGGTACCTGCCCACCTGGCGGCCGCCCGCGCAAGCGCCCCGCCGCTTTCACCAGCTGGCCGCGGGGGCGGGAGGCGGGAGGCGGGACGCCCTGGGGGCGCGGGGGTTAAAGTCCGCCCAGCCTCGCTCGGCGGCCCGGCCTCCTTCCCGCGCCGGGGTGGAAGCCGGACCCGCCCCCCTCCCGGCCCTCCTGAGTTCAGTCAACAAACGCTGCGTGCCTACCGGGCCCAGGAGTGTTTTTCTTGTTAATGTTGCCACAGAGCTTGTTCTAGATGGAACTTATTCCGGATGGTCTCAAGTGGAACGATTTTTTTTAAAATTCACTTGTAACTTCAGTCTAGACCAAGCTACTGTGATCCCAGCTAAAAATGCTTCTAGAGGTATGATTTGGGCAAAAACTCGAGGAAAGAGTAGAACTTGGATGAGGAGTAGAGAAAGGCATAGTAGCTTGTTGGGCCGCCCTCAAAGCGGATTCCAGCGCTAATGATTTCCGGTTGGAGAATCCGTGCAGCCCGTTTAAACCCCAGGACGGGGCCGGAGACACATAGGCTCACATCTCGGACTGCTGCCTGGGAAATGTTTGAAAAGCTATCTTCAAGATTAGATCGGCTCAGAAAAGCAAATCCACAGCGAGGTTGTGCGGAGCACACACTGGAGAATCTCCCCGCTGTCTCCCTCACCGCTCCCTTCTCCAAGAACACTTGTGAAAGAGTAGGACTGTGTGTCTGGGCGGAGAGAATGTAGATGTTACCTAGAACTTGGGCCTCTTGGGAATTATAAATCAACCAGCAAAAGGGATTTGCACAGGACCCTATTCAAGTTAGTCAGATGGCTGTAATTATGTGACCTCATCTTTATAGATACTCAAACATGCTCAGCCATAATTTTAGCTTATGTCTCAGATCTCCAATAACAAATGCTGTTGTTTTTCCCCTGTTGCTCTTACGCCCTTGTTCCACTCAGGTAAATTCCTACACATCCGTCAAGACTCCTAATACCAAGACACGGTGGAAAGCTCATCCATTGTGAAGTTAGGAAGGTCTGGGAGGTGCAACTCTAGAACCATCACTTACCAGCTATGTGGCACTGAACAAGTTACCTAACCTTTCTGGTCCTCAATTTTCTCAACTGTAAAATGGACATAGAGTACCTCTGAAAGATTTTGTGGGAAGTACACGTGACAGTATGTGAGGAGAGCCTGGAACATGGCAGGCATTCTGTGGCATCTATGGAAGCTAGTATTTACTCCACCATCTCCTCTGAAACCTCCTCTAGCCCAGTCCACACTGATGTGGCAGTTGCTCCTTCCTCCCACAGCATTTTAAACCCCACGCTATTGCCATTATTCATGTTCAAGTCTGTCCCCTATACCTCGTGAGTCCTCACAGTTCCATTCATTTTTTACTCTGCCAACCCAGAAAGGCACCTAGAAGATAGTGCTCAGTTAATACCATTAAGTGAATGAATGAATGAGTAAATGAGAGACTTTGGGTCTGCCTTTTTTTTTTTTTGAAGACTTTATTTATTTATTCATAAGAGACAGAGAGAGAGAGGCAGAGGGAGAAGCAGGCTCCCTACTGAGCAGGGAGCCTGATGCAGGACTCGATCCCAGGACCCTGGGATCATGACCTGAGCCGAAGGCAGATGCTTAACCATCTGAGCCACCCAGGCGCCCTTGTGTCTGCTTTTGCGATAGTGTGAATTGTAACAGACAGATGGGCAGATGGGCAACACTTAAAATGGCCATGCTGGCAAGTCAGCAGATATAGATAGGCTTGTTTTTGTCAGCCAAGTAAGACAATTGGTCTGCCCTCCTCCTTCACCTCCACTCCCTGCATTCATCAGAGTAAAAGAGGTCGTTTGTTTATTTGTTTTAAGATTTTATTTTTAAGTAATCTCTATACCCAGTGTGGGACTCGAACTCACAACCCGGAAATCAAAAGTCTCACACTCCACAGACTGAGCCAGCCAGGCACCACCCCTTGTCACAGTAAAAGAGGTTTTGTTCAGAAAGGCCTTATCTGTAATCTCAGCTCAAGCGTAAGAGCAGTATTTCTTTCAGAACTGGGCAGGATGGCCTCTCCTCTCGGCCCATGCTTGTAGGGGAGCCTGCAAATCACACACACACACACACACACACACACACAAATGTGTGAAAGAACACATGGCTCTTCTTTTACTTGAGGTGTGGCACCAGCACCAGGATGCCCCCTCTCACAAGTAACACCGTTTAGACCCCAGGGCACTCCTTCTCCATGTCTCCTGCCCTCTGCCCTTGAAACAAAAGGCATGTGAATGTGTGGGGGTTGTGGGTTGTGCCACTACCAGTGCCCACACACTGCTTCAGAGGGCCAGTGGGATAGGAACTGTGGAGGTGATTCGGTACAAGACAAATCCAGGGGCGCCTGGGTGGCTCAGTTGTTAATCATCTGCCTTCAGCTCAGGTCCCGGCTCCTTGCTCCATGTTGGAAGCCATCTTCTCCCTCTCCCACTCCCCCTGCTTGTGTTCCCCTTCTCCTGTCTCTCTGTCAAATAAATAAATAAAATCTTAAAAAAAATAAAATAAAAATAAAAGACAAATCCACCTGTCACATCCCTCCACTGAGACACCTTGATTGCAATAGATCCTTAGGTAACGACATGCCATTTCTGCCAGTGCCAAGTCTCCATTTTCCTGTTTCTCTAACACAAAATTCCAGAGGGACTCCCAAAAATTAGTGCAGTAAATGCAACAGTTCACGTGGAGGCTAAGGCATATTTTTCATCATGAAACAATTCATATTACTCTCTCATGTGTATAGATGTATGTCTAGGCATAACATACATGAAACATGATACTAAGTCAAAGACATGGAACACTAGAATCACAAATAACTTCTTCATAATCATGTTTAATAAGATTTCATTACATTCTCAAAAAGTCAAGTAAAAATTTTAACTGTAAATACTTGAAATTTAATTTTTCACAGGTTAATTATCAATTATATGTCTTTCCTTTAACTTTTGTAGATAATTTTGAATATTTTAGAAAAATAGCTCTTGAAAGCATAAAAAATATTTTGAACTGAATTTATTCAATTTATTTTGAAATTGAAGTTATTCAATTCATTTTGAAAATGAATTTATTATTACCATAATATATTCCAATTTTGTAATAATAATTGAATTTAGTCATCTTTGATATTTTGCCAACTTTTAGTCATATAAAAGCCATAACTGTACACCTATTTGTCAATGTAGGAGGATCAAACATAATTTATTTAACAACTGTTTGGCTTGATTTACAGCTTTTAATATTTAGGCATCTGACTTAGAGGCTCCCATTTTCTGTTTTCCAGGCCCTGCAAATTTTGGGGTACACCTGCCTGTAACTACCCTGGTCAAAGGACTTGGGTTGCCTAAGTGGAAATGCTAGATTGATTCAAGATGTAAAAATACAGGGATTTTCTGCAATAAAAAGGAATGGAATAATGACATGGATGAACCTTGAAAACATTATGCTAAGTGAAAGAAGCCACACATAAAAGGCCACATATCGTATGATTTCATCTGTATGAGATGTCCATAATGGGCAAATCCAAAAAATAGATGGGTGGTTTCCATGCGTTGGGGGCAGAGGAGCATGGGAAGTGATGGCTAATGGGTACAGGGTTTCTTTTGGGGTGATGAAATGTTCTAAAATCAATTGTGGTGATGACTGCACAACTCTGTGAAAATACTAAAAAATGTTGAATTGTATGCTTTAAATGAGTGAATTCTATGATATATAAACTATATTGCAATAAAGCTGCTTAAAAATGCTTAGCACAGTGTCTATGCATATTTCCCAATCCATGAATGTTATTTATTATATAATGTAACAGGAGTCCACTCTTATCTTGCCTAAATGTGTCTAAGTTTGAACCCAGAATATCGGACTCCTAATTTATCTACAGATACATTGGCCAATGTATGGGTGACTCATTGTGACATTGTTTATAATACCCAAAGATCGGAAACAACCTAAAAGTCCATTGGTGGGAAGAATGGTTACATAAATTATGATACATCCATTCATAAGAATGTAAAGCAATCGTTAGAAAGAGAAGAAGAAGGAAGCTCTTTACATACTGATATGAAACCATCTCCAAGATATGTTAGGAGAAAAAAAATCAGATCCAAACAGGTAGATGACAGATACATGACAGACAGAACATGTGTGTAGACATATCTATATTTACCTATATATGCATAAAACATATCTGGGAGGACAGAAAAACAAAAATAAACAAAAACTACTGAGGTTACACTTTACCTCAGCGAGGGAAACTAGGTGACTCTGCAGCAGAGTACTTTTCACTGTGTATCTACTGACTTTTCAGTTATGAACCTTGTGAATGTACCTGCTCTTCAAAATAAATAGACACACAAAAGGTTACATATCATGTGATTCCATTTATATGAAATATCTAGAACAAATAAATCCATGGAAACAGAAAGCAGACTGATGGTTGCTAGGGGGAGGGAGGACTGGGGAGAAACTGGTCAAGGAGATGAAAATAGTTTGGAACAAGGTAGAGGTGGTGGTTGCACAATACTGTGAATATATTTTTCACTTTGAAATGGTTAATTTTGTGTTATGTAATTTTCAGCTCAATAAATTATTTTTTGAAAGAAAATGAGGGTGAGGAAAAGGAAAAGAGGAAGAAGGAGACAGGAAAGGAAGGAGAGGGAGGGAGGGAGGGGCGGGAGGGTGCAGAAGTTCCATCCCAGAGCTGCAGCTGGCCTGGAGGGTTTTAAACAAACAGCTTTGTATGCAGAGGCCTGTGCTAAGTAAGGAATTGAGAGAGGAGACAGTTGTCACAGTGATCAAGAAGTGGGAGTGAGAAGACCAGGCGCTGGCTTGGGCACCAGAGCAGATGGGTGCACGCTTCCTTCTGTCTCCTGGGCGCTCCCCTCCGATGTCCAGAGCCTTTGTTTGAACTACGGGCTCATCAGTCGGAAAGTATGAAAGTACTTCGGCCTCCCTCCACCTGCCACCGCCATCCCCATGCCAGGGCCATCGAAGGACCCTTCCCACCTCCGCCCCTCCTCGGAGCCACCCTTCGTGGGCTGAACCCTCACCCACCCCCAACCCCTCCGGCACTTGCGGCCACTGCCTGGGGCTGCCTACAGCCCCGTCCTGCCCAGGCAGCCACTTTTAACAGTTAACGCACAATAACGCTGATTATTGCCCCAGGACCGTAGGGGTGGAGCCCGATGGGACCCCCAGAACTTCCAGTCCCCACAAACATTCCGCGACTCACTCCTCCCAAGGCCAGCAAGGCGGCTGACACCCCCACCACCAGGGCAAGAAAAACCTGCAGTGACCCTGCCTGCATCTCTCCCAAGTTGTGTTGTTACAACTCTGCCATCTGCCCTGTGAGCCTACCCTGTCCCACACTAGCTCTCTGAAGGCAGATTCCCTGCAAGTTCTCTGCCCTCCATTCCACCCGCTTCCATCCCCACCACCTCACAGACGGAAAGCTGCACTGGCTTCCTAAGATGGCCTCCCTGCCTCCGCCATGCTTCTCCCTCAAACCCAACGGTCCACTGCCACAGCTGGGATCGCCTTCATGCGCCCTGCTCATCGGGTCACACCCCTTACTCCCACGCTCCCACCGGCTTCTCACTGCCTTCACCCTCGAGTCTGAAGGCCTCACCCGTCGCTGGAGACCCCTTTAAATGGGGCCAAACGGACTTTCCGGTCTGGTCTCCTGACACAATCACTCAAGCCCCGCCATCTGCACATAGCTGCTTAACTAATCTGTACTGATTGACTGGAAACACCACGCTTTTAAAATGAAAAATGCAGGGGCGCCTGGGTGGCTCATTAAGCGTCTGCCTTTGGCTCAGGTCAGGATCCCAGAGTCCTGGGATCCAGCCCCATGAGGAGTCAGTCTCCCTGCTCAGCGGGGAGGCTGCTTCTCCCTCTCCCTCTGCCTGCTGATCCCCCTGCTCAGATGTGCACTCTCTCTCTCTCTTTCTGTCAAATAAATAAAATCTTTTAAAAAATTATTTAAAAAAATAAAAATAAAATGAAAAATGTATTATTCCTGCTAAATATGTATGAAGTTTAGAGTCTAACATCACTGTCAGGCTCTGAAAGTCCAGGAGAACATTACTGGTAGGTGATTTCTGCATTGGAACGCAGCTAAAACATCCCACCAAGAACCTGGAATTCTGTCAGGGCCACACCCCATGCCTGTCTTTGAGCTGACTGGTTCGCCAAGCCGGGTCAGAGGCCAGTGGTTGAAATGTGCCCCATCTCACCGTTTTCGAGTCATCTGTGCTCAGGAGCCTGATTCCAGAACGCGAGTCAGAATCTGCATGCTTTGTGGAGGACTGCTCATGCACCAGTCACCTGGCATGTGTCATATTTTGCACACTCCTTCCGGCAGGCCCAAAAGGTAGGCACAGCTGTGATAATCCAGCTTTCACAGATGAGGAAACTGAGGCTTGGCATCACGCAGTCAGACTCCTGAGTCCCTCCCTGAGCCCACCCCCCAGGCTGCCCCCCTGGCTAGGCATGATCGCTTTGAGCCACCGGTCCACCGAGCTGTGTCCACCGAGCTGCGTCCACCGAGCTGTGTCTCACCGGCTTCAGTAATTGTTCCTTTAGATGCGCCCCACCACCCCCTGAAGGATCTTTGTGAACTACAGTCTACTGAGTTGTTGCCTTGCTTAAAGTCTCCCGCAATGTGGAAAACTGAAAAATGACCCCACAAAACATTCGTGTCTAATCTCCGGAATCCAAGAATGTTATCCTATATGGCAGGGGAAGAAAAAGGCGTTTGCCGATGCGATTAAGAATCTTCCGACGGAGAGATTATCCTGGTGTATCCAGGCTTCTTCTGCTTCTTTCAGCAGAAGAAGCTGAGAAAGAATTCTCCCCTGGAGCCCCCGCAGGAGCGCAGCCCTGCCAACACCTTGATTTTGGGCTTTGTGGCCTCCAGAACTGTGAGATTGCATTTCTGGTGTTTCAAGCCACCAAGTTTGTCGTAATTTGTTACAACAGCCCCAGGAAGCTAAAGCTTGTGGGTCCACACAACGTACAGATGAATTGTGACTGACTTCTCGACGACACGTACCTTCTTTTTTGGACTCACCTCTCTGCTTTTGCTCGCACACCCCAGCCTCCAAGCATAAGAAAATGTAGTTCTTGAACTCATTCCCCACCTTGTCCTCCTAGAAAACACCTGTTCTCTTCTCACCCTTGTCCCTTCCCTTCCCCCGACACACAATCACCACACTCTTACCTCTATCCTAACAGGACAGTACGCTCTGGTTGTTCATCCGCTGTTTCTCCCATTCATACAAAGGTCCCTGCAGGGCACGGACCCTGTCTTATTTCTCTTTGCATCTCCCAGCACCAAGCACAGTGCCTGGGACGCATAGCAGGTGCTAAATAACCTACTCTAGTCGCTGCCTGGAATGCTTGCTGTTAGTCATTCTCCTCGCTCCCCACTGTGCCATGAAGAAGCAAACAGGTCCTCCAGGCTGAGCCACGCACCCCTGCACAGCTTTTCTGCACATCTCTCTTGCCAAGGTGGACAAGCAGGCGGCTTTTGATGAAATTTTATGCGTGCCTTGTTAAATCACAACCTCCCCTCAGCAAGAACTTAAAATGGTTTTCGGAATCTCTAAGGAGTCTTTAATCAGAGAGCAGGAAACAGGGTGGTCCTGTGAGCATTAATGCATGAAATTAACATAGAAATAACTCAAGCAGAGATACGCATTCTTGGTGATTTTATTTTATTTTTTTTAAAGATTTATTTATTTATTTTGAGAGAGTGAGAATGAGAGAGAGAGAGAGTACATGAGAGGGGGGAGGGTTAGAGGGAGAAGCAGCCTCCTCGCTGAGCAGGGAGCCCGATGCAGGACTCGATCCCGGGACTCCAGGATCATGACCTGAGCCGAAGGCAGTCGCCTAACCGACTGAGCCACCCAGGTGCCCGAATTCTTGGTGATTTTAAAGAAAAAGGCCTTAAGATATCAAGATTGAATGTCTTAAGAGGGAGGGAGGGCAGGAGAGGGAAGTCCTCAGACTGGTTAATCCTAGAGGCTAGAAAAAGGAGAGTCTAAGGCACTGTTGGCAAACCCCAGTTACTCACAGAGCAGGTAAGATGGGATTCGGGTGCCCAGGTTCCACCTGAGGCAGGTACATCCCCATCACAATTGTGAGAGCCTAGGGCTGTCGACTGTACAAATCCTGAACTTTATTCCAATGTTCTGATCTCTTGCTTCCCAAGCAGCCTCCTGCACTATAACCTGTTTCCAGGAGGATACCAGTCCTCTGCATTGTCTCAAGTTAGACCTTGGACGTGTGGCGGGACTATGGAGGACTCCTCAGGGTTGTGCCACCCGGTGGGGATTTGTCTGGGCAGCCAGACTTTCCTCTCTCTTTCCAATGAGTATTCTTGCCTTGTCTCGAATCTCCCACATGAAGTTAATAAATACAGTAGGAAAGGGGCCCTTGTTTAACCAACCAGGATAGTGATTCTTACTCTATTTTGGTGTCACAGACCTTTTTGAGAATATGATTGCCATAGAGCCTCTCTCCATGTGCCCTCATGCAGAAAAGTTACCTAAAATTTGAGGGGGTTATGAAGACCAGAAGTTCAGCCATTGACTGTGGATCCCCGATTGAGAACCCCAGGCTTAAGGAAAAACAGACACCTACCACCTGTCTTTTTCTCTAAGCGCTAGATTGCTTTGTGTGTTCACTTGATTTTAAGGGGTGGTGTGAGAGTTTAGATAATTTTTCCAAAAGCTTTCTGGGGAGAGGCATGATCCCTGAAAGGTAGGAAAGGCTCCTGAAGAATAATGGCTTGATGTCTAATTATCAGTCTTCGGGTCTTTTCCCTACCCTGTAGGCCCTTCAGCAATTACAATCCAGCTTGCTGATAAAGGGAGTTATGTGGACAGAAACCGAAGAAACCATTAGTGTTCAGGAGGACACTGAATTGAGTCTTCTGGTCATCATTGCAGGGGGATACCTTTTGCAATACATAAATTTGGAGGTTGTAACATGGGCTGTGTCATGATGCCCCACCTCATATTCCCTTACCTACCTGAGTCCACCTGCATCTGTGGTAGATGGTAGACATCCTCAAGCACCTTCTTGTGTGTGTGCATGTGTGTGTGAGTATTGGGTGGGGTATCATAAGGGAGCTACCATCCTGGCCCCCGGATGGGGAAATAAATGGGATGGGAGTATACGTGGCCCAGCCTCCTCTTCTCCGGCGGGACAATCAGAGGCACGGTCCACACAGTATCTCAGAAGTCTCCAGCAATATTAAGCCCGGGTGATCACAGCAGAACCCCTGCATGCAGTACCCCACCTTTTTGCCTTTTCTCCTTTATCTCTTCCCCACTTTTCTGACACGTTCCTCCTGAGATTACCTTCCGAACTACTTGCCTCCTGGAGCTTGTCTCAGGACAAGCTATGCTTTGGAGGGCATCCAAATCCAGCCAGGCGGGGCACTTGCTATAATGGGCTTGTATTTCTACCCGTGCCGGATTCAGGTCTCACACCCGTACGGAGGCCTGTCACTGCAACACGAGGTCCAGTCTTCAAGTCCAACTAGGTGTTTCCTCTGCCAGTGGCCTAAATACGTCATTACTAGGAAAACCCACACACCTGAAGATGTTGACTGGCGACAATACCAGGACAGGCAGGTTTTCCACGAGCACCTCCTGACCCTGCAGTTAGAATGCAACTCAGTAAAGCCCGAAAACAAGAACAAGCCTGGCGTTTACATGAGGATGAATGCCAGCAACGGCGAAGTGTGCCCTCACGGGAAAGATTGGAGAAAGCATTTGGTGTCTGTGAATCCCTCAGCGAAGCTAGGTGGACAGGCATGTAAGGAAAGAAAGGAGATTATTTCTGGTTTGTGGAACCTTGTTTGGGTAGACTTAGAAACAATTCTTCACGGGGCGCCTGGGTGGCTCAGTTGGTTAAGCGACTGCCTTCAGCTCAGGTCATGATCCTAGAGTCCCGGGATCGAGTCCCACATCGGGCTCCCAGCTCAGCGGGGAGTCTGCTTCTCCCTCTGACCCTCTTCCCTCTCGTGCTCTCTATCTCTCATTCTCTCTCTCTCTCAAATAAATAAAATCTTAAAAAAAAAAAAGAAAAGAAACAATTCTTCACAAAGTTACTGTGAGAAATGGTTGACAATCATGAAACATGAGGCTTTTAATTCCCTTAGTTACAGTAGCACTGCTCACTTCACTGGTTATCCCCTGTCTTGAAGCAGCCCTCTGATCCCTGGATGGTCCTCACAACACCCCAGCTGCCAGCCCGGTCCTATTGAAACTCCTATCTCCATGTTTGGTTTACAGGGCCCCATCTGGCCTCTCCTGTCATGGCACATGCTGCCCAGAGAAACTCTGTCATCTTACCTTAAAGCATTCAACACAGGTGATGACTCCTTTTTATATATTTTTTAAAGATGTATTTATTTGAGAGAGAGAGGGGTAGGGAGGGAGAGGGAGAGAAAGTCTCAAGCAGACTCCCCCCTGAGCATGGAGCCCGACACAGGGCTCGAACCCATGACCTGAGGTCATGACTGGAGCTGAAATCAAGAGTTGGGCGCCCCACCGACTGTGCCACCGAGGCGCCCCACAACTCCTTTTGTAATCTTCCCTTGGCTTCCATGACACCACATTCTTCTGGTTTCCACCTACCCACTGGCAGGTCTTTCTTTCCTCTCTGCTCAGGGCTGCTGCCAACCAACGCCTTCTTCATTTCCTTAAAAAAATTCTCAAGGTGCTCCCATTCACTGCTGTGACTTTCAGTGGGACTTGTGACCAGTTTTTTTCTTCAGGTCGGACGTCTCCTGAACCGCACACTCCATTACCCAGTAAAGTCACATGAGACACATCCACATTTCCATGTGGATGGCTCATAGCCATTCCAGGCCCATTGTGTTCACACAGAACTTACATTCCCCCCAACCCGTCTCTCCTGTCTGTCTCCACCCACACCTCCCAACTTGGGGAGGCAAAAACCTAAACATCCTCCTTTATCCCTCCCTTTCCTTCATTCCTCACACTGAATGTATCAGGAAATCCAATAAATTCAGCCTTCAAAATATATTTTGAGTCTAGTTTTCTTCGTAGGCAGTGCTGCAACCCTGGTTCAAAAGGCATCACCTGGCTGTCCTCCCGCCTCCTCCCTTGATGCCCTGCTTCTCCTCCTAACACCTTCCATCCATCCTCATGTTGCAGCTAAAGTGAATTTAAAATATAAGTCAAATCAATTGCCCCCATGCTTACCTTCTCCTTGTTCTTCATTGCATCAAACTCTGTCTTCCTTAAAAGAGGGCCAGAAACCCCTCAGTGGGTCTCAACTGGCCTCAGCTGGTTCCTTTGGTCTCATCTTATGCTCCATCCACTTCCGTGAAAATGGCCATCTGTCCTGCCTTGAGGGCTTTGCTCATACTGCTCCTCTCTTTGAAAGCCATTCCCACCCTGAACTGGCATGGTTCGATTATTTTCATCCTTCAGGTTGCAACTTCACTGACATGTTCTGACAAATATATATGGTTGTATAACCACCACCAGATAAAAATATAGCATATTCCATCACCTTTCCCAAATTTCCCTCCTATCCCTTAGTGCTCAGTAACCTCCCCTCCTCTTGCCACCACTGATCCTGATCTGAATTCTGCACAATAGTGTTGCCTTCTCCAGAAGGCTATTGTGATGGTTAATTTTTTGTCAGCTCGACTGGGATGCAGGTCGCCCAGGCACGTGGTCAGACATTATCCTGGTTGTGTCTGTGGGGCTGTTTCTGAAAGAGATTAACATTTTGAACCTGTCCGCCCAGTAAAGCAGATTGCCCTCCCTCCCGTGGGTGGGTCTCACCCAGCCAATTGAAGACCTACATAGAACAAAAAGTCTGAGTGGAAGTCAACTCTTCTTGCTTGTTGAGCTGCAACAAGGGTCTTTTCCTACCTTTGTCCTTAAACTGAAACACTGGCTCTTCTTGGATCTCGAGCCTGCCGGCTTTCCGACTGGAAGTCCCATCATTGACTCTTCTGAGTCTCCAGCTTGCTGACTGCAGATTGGGACTTCTCAGGATATATGTGTATATATAACATATATACACACATACATATACATATACATATGCATATATACATACGTCTAGGGAGGAGATACATACATTGGTTCTGTTTCTCTGAAGAAGCCTAATACAACTATATAAATGAAATCATACAGTATGAATTCTTTCATGTCTCACCTTTCACTTAGCGTGATGGTTTTCCGATTCATCCACTATTAGCAGTTAGTTCCATTTTATGGCTGAGGGATAAAAATGTACCACAGTTTATTCCTCTGGACATTTACATTGTTTCCAGTTTTCAGCAATTATGAATCACTATAGTTGTTATAAACATTTGTATACAGGCCTCTGTGTGGACGTATGTTTCACCTAGGGGTAGGATTGCTGAGTTGAAAGGTAAGTGAAAGTTTACCTTTATAAGAAACTGCCAAACTGGGGCACCTGAGTGGCTCAGTCAGCTAAGTGTCTGCCTTCGCCTCAGGTCAAGATCCAGGAACCCTGGGATCGAGTCCCGCAACGGGCTCCCTGCTCAGCAGGGAGTCTGGTTCTCCCTCTCTTTCTACCCCTCCCCCTGCTCGTGCTCCCTTGCGTGTGTGCACTCTCTCAAATAAATAAAAATCTTTAAAAAATAAATAAACTGCCAAATTGTTTCCCAAAGTGGTTGAATGATTTTACATTCTCACTAGCAATGTATGAGATTCCAGTCGTTTTACACCCTGACATTGATCTTGTCCAGTTTTAAATTTTAGCCATTATAATGGGTGTAGGGGTATCTCATTGCAGTTTTTATCCGCATTTGCCTCATAGCTGATGATTTTGAGCACCTTTTCATAGGTTTATTTATCATCCACAACTTTTACCCATTTTTAAATTGGGTTATGTTTTAGTATTGTGTATAAGAGTTCTTTATGTATTCTAGATACAAGTCCTATGTCACATACGTGTCTTGGAAATATTTTCTCCCAGTCTGTGGCTTATCTGTTGATATTCTTTAAGAGTGTCTTTCAAAAAGTAGGAGGTTTTTTATTTATTTTTTTAATTTTATTTTTTTAATGATTTTTTTTAAAGATTTTTTTTTAATGTATTTATTTGAGAGAGAGAGAATGAGAGCACGAGAGGGAAGAGGATCAGAGGGAGAAGCAGACTCCCTGCCGAGCAGGGAGCCTGATGCGGGACTCGATCCCGGGACTCCAGGATCATGACCTGAGCCGAAGGCAGTCGCTTAACCAACTGAGCCACCCAGGCGCCCAGGAGTTTTTTTATTTTAATGAAGGCCATTTTATCAATTTTTTCTTCTGCTTAGGGCTTTTTGTGTTTTATTGGAGAAATCTTTGCCTTCCCCAAATGCCTAGGATTTTCTGGTTTACTTCCACAACCTTTTTAAGTTTTACATTGAGGTCTCTGATTCATTTTGAGGTAATTTTTGTACATGATATGAGGTAAGGTTCAAGATTCACTTTTTGCATGTAATGTCTAAATGTTTCAGGACTATTTGTTGAAAAGACTTTCTCCATTGAATTATCTGTGTCTTGTTCAAAATCAAACATATATGTGTAAATCAATTTTCTAAGTTTATTCTTAATAATCTCTATATCCAACATGGGACTCGAATTCACAACCCCAAGATCAAGAGCTGCATGCTCTTCAGACTGAGCCAGCCAGGCGTCCCAGTGTAGGCCAGTTTGATTCACTATTCTGTTCAAGTGATCCTTATGTCAATCCTAACACAGTTGCCACACAGTCTTGATTACTGTAGCTCTAAACTAAATCTTGAAATCAGGTAATTTGAATCCTCTAACTTTTCTCTTTTACAAAATTGTTTTGGCTACCTAGATTCTTTGGATTTCCATATACATTTTAGAATCATCTTACACGTTTCTAATGAAAAGCCTGCTAGGATTTTGAATGGGATTACATTGACTATAGATCAATCCAGGGAGAATTGGCATATTAACATCTTGAGTCTTTCATTCTACAAACATGGTATTTGTCTCCGTTTACTCGTTTACTTCCTTAATTTCTCTCATGGTAAGTTATTTGGGATTTCCCAGATGTCTTTCTGTTACTGGGTTTTACTAGTTTGTTAGGGTCAGAGGACAAACTTCATATGACTTCAAGTGTTGTCTGGCCTAGAATATTCTCTCCCTTGGTGAATGTTCTATATACACTTGAAGACAGTGTGCATTATACTGTTGGGCGAATTTCATGCCCACCCCACCATAGGAGCAGATCTTTTTGTTATCCATGTAGGATCCTGGGCCCACGTTTTTCTGTCCCTCCTCCAAGGTTGGAGGCTATTTGTACTTCTTCTCCAGCAGTAATGGTTCTTTGCCTGTGTCCAAAGGCAGAACATTTCCTACTCCCCGGAGGCAAATGGATTTTGTCTTTATTCCTCCCCTAGAAATAATAGATTTTTGCCTGTGCCCTGGTAGGGGTGATATGATTTGGTGCACCTCCCTCAGCAGCCTAAAGTTTTTACATCCTTCAAGAAAAGGGTCTGGGGAAGGGGCAGGGTTTCCTATCTACCTATACATCAACAGTAGCCAATTACCTCCTGCATGACTGAACCACTGACAGGAACTTTCTGGTCCCCTGCTCTGCACCCAGGGTTTCTTATGAGCTCTTGGTGTAGGCCATTGGGAAAGAAGTGTGTGTGTGTGTGTGTGTGTGTGTGTGTGTGTGTGTGTAGTCCCCTTATTTGAAACTCTCAGCTATTCCAAATTCTTAAATTCCTTTAGGAATCCCACATTCTAGATTATGTTTAGTTGCTTGTATAGTGGCCACTTGTGTCTTTAGTGTTCTTTCTAAAATGAAACGTATATGTCCCACCTCCTGTTGGGAGGACTTATCATGCTTTGGGATTCAGTTTGCTTTGTCCCCCAACCTCAGTTCTCTGACATGGTCAACAAAAGCTGTAACTTTATAGATTCTCCAGTTTTCCTTGTGAAGTTAGGAGTGACAGTCTCTTGCAGCTTTCTACACCCTGTTCAGAAGCAGAACTCTGACTACCTCTACTAACGGTGATTTTGTTATTTTCTGAAATCGGTATTATTGCCATCATTATACTTATTAAAATTTGTAATTATTTTTACTTTGTCTCCTCCATTAATCTTTAACTCTGTGAAGACATATACTATGGCTCTTCGTTACTGTAATGCCTTCTGCCTAGTGCCATATTGGACACATAGCACTTAAAACTAAATGGAATGATATTAATGGCAGGTATCTCTATTTTCAAAAACACTAACTCATCATACAGCAAACACTGGCTGATTAAAACATCCACAGAAGTAGTGGGAGGAGAGGGCTGAGAAAGAGGAACAAGAGCCCAAAAGCCAAACTGGGGGATTATGTTCTGGACTATCTTTAGATTTTCATGATAATCTGCCAGCAGAATCTGGCTATAATGCTGACCAAGTTCAAAACAGAGCACAAATGAAAGAAGTATACCAAACCATTTTTTTAATTAAGCTTCAGGAAAAACGGAAATAAATGAAATAGCAAAACATAGATCAGGAATTCCTTATTGTTTATTCTTTTCTTACAAAAAGACACTTGAAACAAATAAATATAAAATGGCATATGTCTTATTTAGCAAAGGGCAAATACAGGTTTTCTGGGTATTCTCCACAGAAATAAACTAAAGGAGCTTCCAGAAGTACACTCATCCTATCAACTTCCCACCCTCTATAAAAAAGGTCAATTCTTTTAATTTCCCACAATTTTTAGCAATAGATTCTGAAAATAAGTCATCTAAACCGACTCAGAGACTAAGACAACTGATTCAAGTTAAGAATATATATAATGATGTTGCCCAGAAACTTCAACTAATGAATATTCTTACAAGTTTTTCATTTCTTATATCTAGTATGAATAGTCTATTCTGTTCAAATCCGCAAGGCAAATAAAATACAACAGAAGGCTGAGCACAATATATACACTTTTCTGTCCTAAGAGAAAACATTAAATACAGGTATATTTAATATACAGCGAACATGCCATGTATTTTCTTAAAGCCAACAAAATCCTGATTTCCTATACCTTGCAGGTGATGTAGCAGAAGGCAAACAAATACCAAAATCACTTGTGACAAAATTTAGCTAATAAAATTAGCTAGACAACAATACAAATTCAATATCCAAAGGATTTATTCATTCCAAGGTTGCATGGAAAATGAAGTAAAAAACATCAGTACAAGTAGAACCACACATAAGAAAAAGCACCTAAAGATGGAGGAAGGACAGCTCTGACATCCTACCTGTGGCTGGCAAACCATGTTCAGGTGTGTCCACGGAGAGAACACCTTCAGTTTCCCAAAACCCTAGGTTATTTAGTTCTGTGTCTGAAATTTTCTCAAAGGCTTCAAAAGCCAATTTAAATTTAGAGGGGAAATATTTTTTTCTTTAATTTGTGGGTAAAGATCATTAAAGTACAACACCAATTTCCTAAAAGGCAACTCAGGACTCTCCATAAGTACGAATAAACATCAAAAAGCCCAAAAGTAAAGAGCTGGTACATTAACATGCACGATCAGGAATCCCGTGAAAGTCACAAGGTGCTGTGATTCTGTGATTTACATTAACCTCCTCATGGTAGAAGACAGTGTTTCATGATGGATGCAGATTATGCCCACTGCTCATGAGACATACACACATCACTACTAGTGAGATCCCACTTTGTAATAATTCAGAAATCCAAATTTAACTCCAGAAAATATAAATCTGGAATATGAATTTGAAGATAGACAGTACAAACAGCAGCTGAGTGGAACCTGCCTGCAACAATCCTTTATTTTTTTTCCTTTAAGGCTACAGAAAATCTGCACATAAACAAGGCGATTAATTCTCATAATAAAAATACCCCCTCCAAATAGCTAAGGTCTCCAGTCAGATTCCATGGTGAGTATATGTTGTATCACATTCTATCCCACTAGTGTACTTTCTTGTGAATCTGCAGGGTCAGGATCAATTCTTTCTGGAAATAGTAGCTTCTCGCAAACTGCCTCCTTTATCGGTAAATACTGTGATATTTCATTAGGTTCCGTGAAGAGGGAAGGTGAAACATGCTGGGAAACACATAAATCATATTAGCACATATTCACTTATCTCATTGGTACCTTTTCGAAATGCTTTGGTTCAAGTATTCATACAGCAAACCAATTTTATTCTATTTTTTAAAGAATTATCTATTTATTTCGGAGGGGAGGGGCAGAGAGGGAGGATCTCAAGCAGACTCCATGCTGAGCACAGAGCCCGACGTGGGGCTTGACCTCAGGATCTGAGAGCATGACCTGAGCCAAATCCAAGAGTCAGATGCTTAACCAACTGTGCCATCCAGGCGTCCCAACACACCAATTTTAAAATGAGCTGTAATATATGTATGTGAGGAACATCATAAGGTGTTTCTAATGGTAACAGGTATCTCTTGTTACCGAATTATGCAGCCCTCTTACTGAATGATTTCCTCAAAACTCACAGGGATATGTTATTTATAATGCTATCACAGATGTATTAAGAATTTAATACATCTTGAGGTGCCTGGGTGGTTCAGTCGGTTAAGCATCCAACTCTTGATCTCAGCTCAGGTCTTGATCTCAAGGTCATGGGTTCAAACCCCATGTTGGGTTCCATACTTAAAGAAAAAAATTTACTCCATCTTAATCTAATCCCCTCGATGTTTTTGTACCTTGAAAGCACTAGCTTCAGATAGAGCCAGGCTGTGTTCTACAATGGATTCTAAGTAATGTTTCTAACCCACGTATACTCTACACCCACATAGAAATAAGCACTAGGGGTGCCAATCTCTCTAAATCACAGTGATATTTGCAAAAAGGTATCACTTTTGAAGCAACCTATTATAGAATCCTACAGATTTGCAGAAGCCCTTTACAAGTCCCAGGGGAGCAAAAAAGAAAGAAAATTAGGCCAAAACAAGGTCTGGTACAAAATTACCACATTTTAAGAAGGAAAAAGTAGACTGGGTAGAAAGAAATTACAGGGTGACAAGGTGCTAAGTGAAAAGAACAGTTGCAGACCCACCACCAAATAGCTCTGTTACACACACCTCTGGGTCTGTTTTTCCAGAATAAAAAGTGGAAATTAGATTAGATGATGGCTCTGGTACCTACAACAACTTTAACTGGTTTTGTATTTGAGGTGAGCTCAGAAAAGTTACGCTCCAGTAGGATTTATCTTTTAGAGGCTTATTAGGTGAATCGATAGATTTAGGGATGCAGATTTGGGTAGAAACATACCAAATGAACATTAAAAGTCAACTTCTAAAAACTGATATTAAAATACTGTACCATTAAATTAGCAATTTTGCTCTCTCGTGATGTATATTCTCGTAACATGTAGGTCTTGTCGGCCTATGTTGAAAAATAAAAAAAGGTTGCAATAAATCTATTTCTATTGTTACAAAAGCAGCATGAAGTCTGACAAGAATATCTCATTCTGCAATGAGATAACAAATTCTCACCAAGAATTCTTAATTATTAAGGCGAATCTCTATAAATCACAATGATATCATATGTAAACAGATTTAATAATTACTGTGTAAGAGAAATACAAGCAAAAGTTTTACTTTGTGTGAAAAAAATATGCATATCTGCAAATGATATGTGCAAGAGATTTTAATATTACTTCATGTTTGGAACTACATCTTCTCCTTAAGCTATGTTATCATCTACCTACATAACCATGGCTACTCTCATGTTTAAAAAAAAAAAAAGCTTAAATTTTATTCTCTCCCATTTCCATAAAATTTTTTTTTAAGATTTTATTTATTTATTTGACAGAGAGAGACACAGTGAGAGAGGGAACACAAGCAGGGGGAGTGGGAAAGGGAGAAGCAGGCTCCTCCTGAGCAGGGAGCCTGATGTGGGGCTTGATCCCAGGACCCCGGGATCATGACCTGAGCCGAAGGCAGATTCTTTATGACTGAGCCATCCAGGCGCCCTCCATAAAATTCTTGTCAAATTGCTTATCTAATAAATCATACTTTTAGTGCTTTAACTTCTCCCATTTCAAACTTTTTAAAGTTAGGTTTTAGAAAACAATTTATTACAATTTTTTTTTTGGTGAAACATTATTCAATAAAAGAAAAATCACACAAGAATAAACTCCCTTAAGAAGTTTAATCTTTTCTATTAATAAATACAAATTTTAATCTTAAATCAATAAAAACAGATTAATGCTCACTGAAAAAAAAATCAGATAATATAGAAGTATAGAGTGACCACTGCTTCTATAGATATCACTATCCTTAACATTTAGAAATCTCTATACGGGGGCACTCTCCCACTCCCCCTGCTTGTGTTCCCTCTCTCGTTGTGTCTCTGTCAAACGAATAAATAAAATCTTTAAAAAAAAAAAAAAGAAATCTCTATACAAAATCTTATATATGTTCATACTCACTTTTTAAAATTCAACACTGAGATGCATACCTTTACACATCAGTTCAATGTAACTCTCTGCCACTCATTTTAATTTTAATGGATGTGTACTTTTCTACTATATGGATGTAAATTAAATAATTCAAATCAGTGCCCCTGCAGTGGGCATTAAGCTCCTTCCTTCTCTTTCTGCGATTATAAACAACAGCATTACCACAGACGTCCATCTATATACATAAATATATATATGTAAATAACTCTGTACAACTGCCTGATTAATATTTGTGGATCACTGTACATGAGAATATTTTTAGGCTAAATTCCTAAGAAATACTGTTGATTTAAAGCATAAGCATTTTTAAAACTTAGATTTCAACTTTTCTGAGGCAGAAAAATGCAGTCTATCTTTAGTACTTTGCTACCACTTTCAAAAAGAAAAAAATCATAGTTTTTCCAGGAAAAAAACCCACCCATCCTTAAGTGCAGGATTTGGGAACCAACTCCATCTTACTGGATTCAAATCCCACTTGCACCACTATTAACTGTAGAACTTGGGCAAGTGACCTAATCTCTTTGCTGTAATAGCCTCAGCTATAAACAGAGATAATATAGCACTTATTTCACCGGGTGGTTGTGAGAGTTCAGTTATTACCATTGCCCTACTGATTACTGGCGGTCTCTTCTCTAATTCACCATTCTACACAATCACAAATCAGAGGTTACAAATCCATTCCAAAAGGACAGGCCGCTATAAGCTACTAGAGGAATTTCCATGATTCAAGTTAAGCCTCCCCCTTTTCCAAACACTTTTTTGAAAACCTTGTATGTCAACAGTTCCTTCAGATGGAGTACAGAGCTTTCAAACTTTAGAACAACTGTCAAAATGATTATGTAATACAAACTTTCAGGAGGCCATGTGATTGGTATGTTTAATATTAAGACATTATATAAACAATACATATGATAAAGCTAAGAGTTAAGGGACAGTTTTCTTAAATACAGATTAAGTACACATGAGGGTTTTTTTAGAAGCATCAGACATCCCCCACTGGGGAGTATCTTTTAGAAAACATTTTTAGCTACCAGAACTTTCAGAAAAGATGTCCTGTTTCGTTAACTGTGCAGTCAACAGTGAATGCAGAACACCCAATCTTAAAGGCTAGAAGGACTGCCATAAAATATAAAGCATTATTTCATTTCAAATTCTCAGACAATGAAGCAACATGAACAAGCCCAACATCAACTAGTATATTCATTAAATAAGAACAGATACCTCGTGGTAAAGTCTTGTGTCATTCATTCTGATAAGCACCCCATCGATTCTCAAGAAAAATCGCAACAGCAGGAAAAAGCTAGAAGGCATTACTCTCTGAAAAAAATAGTAAGGTAATATTTTAATGAAAATTAAATATGTTATTACTTTGCTAAAATAAAGTGATTTTTTTTGAAAATAAATTTTTTTAAACGCATCAGGGGAAGGCTGAATTAGCAGTATACTGAAATCTCTAAACTAGAGGTTCTCTGTCATAGCTTCAACTAAGGCACAATATATTATATTATAATATAAACATCCTGGCTTTGGGTTTCCTACAATAGAAAAATATTTTTTAGGTCAAAAGATATTGAGGTTAAAAAGACTTAAAAAATACCTAAGTAATGTGAAAATTACAATGTTCACTTTAAAAATTGACAGTACTTACAGTAGATGTCAACATCAGTAATACCAAAATGAAAGAATAACCTATTTCTTTGTTGTTACTTGTCTCTTATTCACTTTACCTTAAATAAAGAGAAGAGACCTTAAATGGAATGGTTTAACTCAGTGCAACGAATTAAGTACTATCTCATACTGCCAGAGACTGGTTTATCAGATCATTATAACATGTTCTTAACATCTTTCATCTGCATCACCTACACATTCTCCCTCAGCAGGGAGCCTGCTTCCCCCTCTCCAACTCCCCCTGCTTGTGTTCCCTCTCTCATTATCTCTGTCAAATAGATGAATAAAATCTTAAAAAAGAAAAAAGACACAATCCCAATGGTCAGGAAGTTCATCAAAGACGGAAACAGAGAAACAGGATGTGGTAGCTATAGTAATGGGGGGATGCACAAAGCACTCAGAGAAAGAAGTATCTCATCTGCTGAAGAGAGTCAGAGAAGGCGGTGGAAAGCTGACCATGGGAAGAAGAGCTGGGGGTGGGGAAGGAGAATTCCAAGAAGAGGAAAGAGCATGTATAAAAAGTTCTGAGACATGAAATAGCAAGATATATTCAGGGAACTGCCTGCAATTCCATACAAGCACAGAGCAACATTAATGAAGAGTGAAGAAATAACAAGATAACCCATTAATAACAGTGGCTTTACTGCCTAGATTGTCAACAGCCAGGGGCCAAGCTCTCCTTCCTTAGCACCATTTTTTTTTTAAGATTTACTTATTTATTTGAGGGGGGAGGGAGAATCTGAAGCAGACTCCTCACTGAGTGCAGAGCTCGATTTGGGGCTCGATCCCAGGACCCTGAGATCGTGACCTGAGCCAAAATCAAGAGTCAGACGTTTAACTGGCTGAGCCACCCATGTGCCCCCTGCCTTAGGACCTTTACACACCCTGTGGCCAGACCTAATGCTTACTTGTCTTCGGATCTCAGTGTAAATGTTACTTCTACAGATAAGCCTTTCCTACCATTCCATAATCACAGATTTCTCCTGTTATCTTCTCTCCACTCCCTTTATAAGCTAACAGATTTATAATTACATCCATTTATGTGTTTACTTGCTTAAAGCCCATGTCCCTCCACCTGACTGTAGGCTCCATAAGAGTGAGAATGAACAGTGAACAGTGTTTTGTTCATCACTGTGTGTCCCTACTGCCTTGACAGGTAGCTGGCATACAGTGGGTGCTCACTGAAAGAGAGCCTAGCACTATCTTTGCTGGAGAAAAGGCTCACAGTCACATTGCAAACTGATGGGATTATCAGCAACAGACTTAAAAGCAAGACTTAGAATAAAGAAAAGCTTGGAGGAAGAACCTGACCTATGACAACATGCTGTGTCACAGCAAACTGACTGGGAAGCACATCATTACTTGACAGAGTGCTACTTGTAATTACTGAAAAGACTGATTGGCAACATTTTTTCAAATTTCCAAATTAATTATTAACACTCACACTGGGCCCAACACAGGAAGCAATCATTTCAGCATGGCAGAGGGGAGACTAGGAATTAGAAGACCCAAGTTCTAGTCCCAGTTGCATAATTCAACTGTGTGGGGATGTTTGGAAATTTCTGAGGGTGTTTTTCTCACAATGATGAGCAACTGCAATATTTAGCAGTTGGAGACCAGAGATGTTAGATGTTCTATAATGCACAAGACAATACTACACAACAAAGTCCAATCCTGCATCCCAGAAAACTTCCAAATATCTTACTTGGCATTCACATGGCTTAAAACAAAACAATTTATATCGATCTGACCTTAGAACCGAATTCTGTTTTACATATAAATGCAAAATTCACTCAATTCCCAGGAACACAATTACTTTGCAAATGAAGGAAACATTATACTTTGCTTCACTTGGAACTTAAGGGCTGTCCACCATTTTTGAAAAATTCCATCACCGATGGCAGTCCTGATCGTGTCACCGGAGTCCTTCACTGACACCCGGCACCTCTGCCAGCCCACGTCTAGCTCTAGCTGCGGCTTCACAGTGAGTCAGTATGCAAATATATGTACCTGACTACTTCGTTACGTCTTTTAGTGCAGTCATATCATGCACTTACATACTGAAATACCTATTTTATTCTAAATCAATGTCCTTTTTTATTTTATAATTAGGACATTATGTTGGTTTATTGGAAAGAAGATGGGTTACATGATCTATGAATTACATTTCAGGGTAGTAAAAGGGAGGGGATGCTTAAAGTATTTGGTAAAAAAAACAAACAAACAAAAAAACCAATGGCGCAATGTGTATAATTAGGTTGAGAACCACTAATTTAGAGCAAGTTACTAAACCACCCAAGGTCTCCTTCTTCATCTATAAAAATAGGGGACGTGAAGAAACAATTTCTTAGGCTCTGTCTCTGTAAAATATGGCATTTCAATACGACTACATTTCAACGAAAGCTACCTCTGCACAGGCATTGTGGGACATTTTGTCCCCAGAGATGAAAGATATGTTCCTACCTGGTATACTTGGACTCTTAAGTAAAACATGGAAGTAGAAGGTAGACAACATTCACTCCTGACTACTCAGAATGGAACTAACCATTAGCTGTAAAAACCATTACAGAAGATAACAGCATTGTCAGTATTTGGGAGATAGGGAATTTATTTCCTTTGAAAGCTAAAAACTTACATATTAGCATGAAAATAGGTTTCCTTTAGATCTTTGTCAGAGGAGTCCTATCAGCTGTAAACCCTACCAAGGGCAGTATATTAGAACACAAAATCCTAACCTAAAAACAAACATTGCTGAAAGAATCTAATTTAGAAAACAAATCAGAGACCCCTGGGTGGCTCAGTCAGTTAAGTGGTTGGCTCAGGTCATGATCCCAGGGTCCTGGGATGGAGTCCCGCAAGGGGCTCCTTGCTCAGCAGGGAGCCTGCTTCTCCCTCTCCCTCTGCAGCTCCCCCTGCTTGTGTTCTCTCTCTCTCTCTCTCTGACAAATAAATAAAATCTTAAAAAACAAAACAAAACACAAATTAATTTCTGAAATATCCTGTAATTAGATATAGGTAATGCTACTCACACAAAATTATCAAAACTCCGAAACAAATCCAAAAACCACCCAGACCTCATGGTGCACAGAGCTCTAAATCTACTCTTTCTTCCTGGGGATCTGTGCCATAGGAAACTTTCTTTTTTTAATTAAAACTGTCTAGGTTTAGAATTAAAAATTAAGATGGTAAAAACACTTCAAAACCTGAAACAAATAAATTAAAAGCAACCTAAAAGGCTCTATCTAACAGTATCAGGAATCTAAAGTAAATTACTTTGTTTATATAAGCAGCTTCCACATTGCAGTATCATTTCTTTTGAGTGTTTTATAATTATTATGGAAACCAAAAAACCAAACATTCATAAACAACTAGATTTACAATTCTACAGACCTTTTTAGCAGTTTTCTGGCCAAGATTAAGATACCAAGTAAAGGCAATGAATATTATTACCATTATCCCAGATAATTCCAAGAACGTTTTGAAAGTGAAAGAAATCTATACAGTTGTCCCTTGAACAACATGGGTTTGAACTGTGGGAGTCCACATATGCTGATTTTTTCCGATAAATTTTCTCTTCTCTATTTTCTCTGCCCTATGATGTTCTTAATAACATTTTCTCTTCTCTAGCTTACTTTATTCTAAGAATGCATTATATAAAATTTATAAAATGCAAACTATGTATAATCAACAGTTTATGTTATCAGTAAGACTTCTGCTCAACAGTAGGCTATTAGTAGTTAAGTTCTGGGGGAGTCAAAAGTTATACAAGGATTTTCAACTTTTTTTTTTTAAGATTTTATTTATTTGAGAGAGAGAGTGCGTGTGCACACAAGTAGGGAGTGTGGCAGAGGGAAATGGAGAAGCAGGTTCTCCGCCAAGCAGGGATCCCAACGTGGGGCTCGATCCCAGGACCCTGGGATCATGACCTGAGCTGAAGGCAGGTGCTTAACTGAGCCCCGCCCCCAAGGCACCCCAAAGATTTTCAACTTCTGAGGGAGGGTTATTGGTACTCTTAATTCCCACACTGTTCAAGAGTCAGCTGTTTATTCCATACCCCCAATCAAAGTCCTAGCCATGGGGAAAGATATAAGGTAGTCCTTAAAATTTTATACTTATTTTTAGAAGTTCCTCAGAGGGCTCTGTTAAACTAAAAATAATCTGAGACGGTTCACATTTTATCTGAAAGCAATTGGGAAAAATGTAAAGTCAGAAAATGCTCTAAATTAAATGGCCTCAAGTGAGCTTAAGTGGAAAGGGCCCAGCAGGGGCTCCGGGATGGTGGTGGTCCTTCACACTCAGGCGCAGGCTGGTGACTAGACAGCCTGTACTACTGGCACAGATGTCACAAAGAGCCCGCCCAGAAAATACCTCCCTGTCACTGTGTTCTACCACCAGCCCTCTCTCTGGCCTGGCTGGACAAACTTACACACGTAGAACTCAGATCAGGACCACCTCCTCTAAAAAGCCTTTCCTGCCCTATTCTCTCCATTCCCATGTGTCTAACCCAAGTGTACTATGGATAGTCAAACAAGGAATATTCTTTGTCCCATTGTGTTAAGAGATAACTAAATCTCTAATCTGCCTACGTAATTCTGCTAAAACTCCAGGTTTGGGCATCACTGGACTAGCGGTAGGCTTACCTACATCCTGTGCCCCTTTCCTCCTATCACCACGGAAGAAGCATCTCTCCTGTCTAAGGCTAATCCTTCCTACCATGAGCTAGATCCTAGAAGATTATGAGCAGAGGCAGAGTCAGACTGATCCACTGTGTGACTGATCTCGGACAAGTTAGTTAATATCTCTGACCCTCCATTTCCTCTCACTGTGTAGAATTTCCCCAAGGATAAGAAGATAATATAGACAAGTATCTAACATGGTGTCTGTGAAATAATAGAAAATATATATATTGGTCTCTGTTTCTGGTTCCTGACAGAGGGCTTCTGAAACACTTGTAAATTCCTAAGTGATAAGAGCACTTAGGAACATCTTTTGTTCTAGTGAAGCAAATCTGGATGGGCACCTGGGTGGGGATGGTCCCCAGAAAGACGAGGCCATGATTAGAAGCTTGGATTTTCAGTTCCAACCCTCATTTTCCAGAGAGAAGAGAGGAGCTGGAAATGGAGTTAATAACTGACCACGCCCATGTGAGGAAGCCTCCATAAATCCATAAAATCCTAAGAGTATGGGGTTCAGAGAGTTTCCAGGTTGGTGAACACCTCTATATACCCCAGGAAACGGGGGCCGGTCGGGGGCCGGCACTCAGGGGGCTGGATCCACCGGGCATGGTCTCCTACATCAACCAGCCCAACTTGGGCAGTAGCTACTCCTACCGGCATCTCTGAGATGCCGAAGGATTAAGGCTCTCATCTGTGTCAGGGCCCTGAGCTGAATCTATTCATGCCATGCTTCGAGGTGCTGGCATCAGCTAAGTCACGCAAGCATGAGACAAATCCTAGGTAATTCACTACAGCCCTACTCATCTGACTCTCCACTACCATAAGTAACCCCTCCCAAAAGTAAAGCTCCGAGGATGCAGAATTCTTGGTGCGGGGGATAAAATCTACACATCTGATGTCAGAAGCATTCTGAGTGTGAGAGTAAAGGAGAAACCTAGGAGGAGAAGACTGGAGTTCTTCCGACCCAGTGTCTCACAGACAGTAAAGGCTCAAAGCCCTCCCTTCCTCCCTGCCTCCTCATCCTCTGAAACCTCACTCCATTCATTTTTTTCCCCTCTCTGTAAAATTGACTCCTTCCCGTGAGCACCTGAACCTGCTAGTCTTCCCCATATATTTTTTAAATATTTTATTTATTCATTAGAGAGAGAGTGAGGGGAAGGGCAGAGGGAATAGCAGACTCCCTGCCAAGCAGGGAGCCCCATCCCCAGGACCCCGACATCACGGCCCGAGCCGAAATCAAGAGTTGGATGCTTAACCGACTGAGCCACCCAGGTGCCCCTAGTTTTCCCCACATTTAAAACACACACACTTCTGTTCACCTCACATCCTCTCGTAGGCACATCTCTGTTTCTTCTTATCCAGGAAGCTTTTTGGAAGTTTGGTCTACTCCTTGTCTCCAACTCCACATCTTTCACTTACCCCCTCACCGTGTAACTGAAACTGAGCTTGTCAAGATGAATAACAGTATCTTACTTGCTAAAACCAAAAACAAGGTTTTTAGTCGAGTGGACACCATCCCATTCTAAGATTCCATTCTAAGATCTCCTTACAGCATGATACTTTCATGTCCTTCTTGAAAAGTTCTGCTTCCTTAGCTTCTCAGGCACCACATTCCTGGTTTCTTACCTACATTTATATCTACCAGGCTAATCTTTGCTTCTATAGAAGGAACTTCATTTGGGGGCACCTGGGTGGCTTACTGGTTGGGCATCAGACTCTTGATTTCCACTAAGGTCGTGATCTCTGGGTCGTCTGATGGAGCCCCGCATGGAGCCCTACCTCTGGCTCCTCGCTCAGCATGGAGCCCGCTTCTCCCTCTCCCTCTGCCCCCCCCCCAACTTGTGTGCATGCTCTAATAAATAAATAAATAAAATCTTTAAAATAAAAAGTTAAACAAGGTAATGGGTGCCTGGGTGGTGAAGTCAGTTCAGCGTGTGACTCTTGGTTTTGGCTCAGGTAGTGATCTCAGGGTGGTGAGCTCAACCCCCGCATGGGGCTGTGAGAGCTCAGAGTGGAGTCTTCTTGAGATTCGCTCTCCCTCTGCCCCTCCCCCACCTGTGCATGTGCTCTCTCTCAAATAAATCTTTTAAAAAAAATAAAAATAGGAACGCCTGGGTGGCTCAGGCGGTTAAACGTGTCTTCAGCTCAGGTCATGATTCCAGGGTCCTGGGATCGAGCCCCCCATCGGGCTCCCTGCTCAGCGGGGAGACTGCCTCTCCCTCTGCCTGCCGTTCCCCCTGCTTGTGCTCTGTCTCTCACTCTCTCTCTCTCTCTGACAAATAAATACATAAAATCTTTAAAAAAATAAATAAAAAATAAACAAAAATACAAAATAAAAAGTTACACAAGGTAAAATGAAAGAACATGTTAGGACGATGTTGTTCCTCACTGAGACTTAGCTACTATCTACAGTGGTACACACATAATACATTTATGCCCATCCTCTCCAACTCCTTCACTCACAAAAACACATGGGCTCCCCATATAGCCACCTATTTGGATACAAATGCATACTCAGATATGCAAACCCACAAGGAACATTTCACACAGTCAGTTAGTCATAGTAGGTGGGTGGGCAAGTAGAAAGGTGCATGACTGGATGAGTTGGAAAGTGAACAAATTTAAATGACAAAAGCTTAATTGGGGGAGGGTTATAGGTGAACAAGGGAGTAAGGTGCTAATAAAACAATTATCTAATGGCAGAATAATGATAGATATTAGATGGTACAAAGAAAACTGTCATTAATTAGTTTCATGACCTTAGATAAACCAAACTTTTGGGCCTTGTCTATAAAACACAGAAGCTAGACTAAGGGATTCTCTACACATTCGTTATCATTCCGAAATTCTGTGATTGTATAGAAAAACCTAACTTTAAAACATATTGTTGTTTTGATCTATTGTTTTCATTTCTTATCATTTCAATCACAACACCCACAGCCATTATGCTCCAACCACAATTTCTGATGCTGGGGCCCTGCCTTTGACAGACCTAATGATAAGTGCTATAATCAAGGGGTTCAAAAAAAAAGTACTGATAGGGCTCTGGCAGAGGAATATTTAACTCTGCCTAGGGGAGCTGTTGTGTGCCTTACAGAGGAGATGACATTTTAGCTGGGTCTTAAGGGATAAGGCATGTAATACAAAGTTTCAGTTGAAATTTTTCTATAAAGTGTTAGAAACCCAATTATGACCTAACAGTAAACACATATGAATAACTGCTAATGAGCTATGTATTATTCTTTTTAAAGATGTCCCACCAATAACACTGTAAATGGAAGTAGTCCTCCAGACAGAAAAGAATACAAAAGGAGAAGGGAATTCACACGTGTCATTTCTGTTTTCCATTTCTGTGCTCAAGATGCAAGTGCAGTTTCTGAGACACCGAAATTCTAACATCCATGCTGCTATCTGCAGATCCTTTCAACAGAATCTTTAATTCAAAAGTGAAAATTAAGCCATAATTTTCATTCAAATTAAATAGTAAGCAGACAAACTACAAAGTAGCCAGGCAGCTCTTAAAAGAAAATGTTTGGCTAAAGTTTAGGAATATACTAAGGTTTTGTGAACTTTATAATGGATATGAAGATGTACTCTAGACCCAAATGATACTTCACATGATAGCATGTTAAGACAGTGTGATTCTAAGTGAGTCTTATATTTCTGACCAATGGTAAGAATGGAAGAAGGAAGTTAATTTTAAACAAAAATCATAGTACTCACAATTTTCACACTCAGGCTTGAAACTCCATGATCATGAAGTTCATCCTCAAACAGGAGAACTTCTTCAAAAAATTTAATCTGTTCTCTGGCTTTCAATTTCTCTGTATCTATATGATCTGTTGTAGGTACAACCTGAAAGAAAAAAATTCAAGAAGGAACACATACGAATTTAAAGAGCTAGGGTCACAGGAAAATAGTTTTCCTACCAGCCTTGTCTTCATAGCCAGAGCACACAGTTCTACTTTTGGGTGTCATCAGTAGACATGAAAGATGAGATATGCAAAAAAAAAAAGGGGGGGGCGGGGGGCGCCTGGGCGGCTCAGCGGTTAAGTGTCTGCCTTCGGCTCAGGTCATGGTCCCAGGGTCCTGGGATCGAGCCCCGCATCAGGCTCCCTGCTTAGCGGGAAGCCTGCTTCTCCCTCTCCCACTCCCCCTGCTTTTGTTCCTTCTCTCTCTCTCTCTGTCAAATAAATAAATAAAAATCTTTAAAAAAAAAAAAAAGACGAGATATGCTCCTTGTGCCTGAAAAACTTAAGGAACTACAGCTGGCTGGTGCTGGAGCTTCACAAAACACAGAGTAAAAATTCATCATCTTTTATAACAGTCAAATTCAAATCAAGTGTTCTGTTGTGATTATGAGAAAATTAATCATCTGAAAATTAGTGTGATGAACTACTATCATAGATGTCCCAAGCAGTTTTGTGCTGTGAAAGTCCACCTTTAAGACACTGGTTTGGAACTCAAAAACTTCCCATTAGAATCTTGTTCTATATTTTAGATTCCCAGCCTCACTTCCCCAAACCTACCAACAAAATAGTGTTTTAAGTAAGGAGGTAAATAAGAACTTTCAGAGAAATTCTGAGGGAAAAACTCTAGCATTCCAAAGGGCTTTAGAAGATGCTGGCCATTTCTCCACTGTATTATTTTGTAGCTCAGAGACACACATATTCACAACCCAACAAGAGCATCATCAACAATGTTAACAAGGCAAATCCTATCAGTAGCTTACTAAGTCCAAGCATCTCCTAACAGCTTAAGAGTAGGATCTGAGATATCATTCTTTACTCCACCCAATTTCACTAAAAGATGTTCAGCTTTTCTATTCTTTGACATAGTTGTATCATAAATACACACAACAATGCTTGTCAAACCACAGGTGTTCAGTAAATGGCAGCTATTATTTTACTTTCCTCAGTAGCCATGATGAGGTAATTTGACTCATGGACAGAATTACAAAATGGAGAGTAGTTTGAGAAAACTGGACAAGAATTAGAGGAATATGATAAAGGATGTTCAAGAGACTGCATGGATTGGGGTGGGGGAATAGTTTAAAGGAGTATTATGTGATGTAGGGGGAATAGATTATGATGACAAGTAGCAGTGTGCACAGGAGTCCCAAGAGGTGAAAAAAAATGTCCAGAGTTCTTCCATGTTCGCTCACAGATAACACTTTAGCCCTCTGCAATTTTTTCCAAAATGTGTCTGGATGGGCGCCTGGGTGGCTCAGTTGGTTAAGCGACTGCCTTCGGCTCAGGTCATGATCCTAGAGTCCCGGGATCGAGTCCCGCATCGGGCTCCCCGCTCAGTAGGGAGTCTGCATCTCCCTCTGACCCTCTTCCCTCTCGTGCTCTCTATCTCTCATTCTCTCTCTCTCTCTCTCAAATAAATAAATAAAATCTTTAAAAAAAAATGTGTCTGGAGCAGACCTGAGACCACATACAAAGGTGAAAATTGGGAGTGGGAAGGGAGGTGAGGGGAGGCGATAGAGCAGCACAACCAGCGCCTTGTGTCACTTGCATGTTTGTATTCTATTTAAGACAAAAGCTGGTGCTTCTAGGACTGCCAAGAGCATAAAACTTCAGTCAATATAAACACAACTTCTAAGCTCCCTACTTTTTATTTAGCTTTAGTTCAAAGGAACACATCGTAAGATCCTCCTTATAGAAATATCTGACTTCCAAAAAGTTAACCAATCGTTATATCCATTTTCTCGTTAGTAAATGGCTACTTCACTAATGTTTCATATAAACCTTCACAAGGGACTGAAAAAAATGAATCTGTTTGCCATTTACTTGTTCTTACAAAATACTTGAAAGACAGAAAATAATTAGATAAAACACGGGTTAGGGATGTTCATCATATTTAATTTATACCTCCTTCTTCATTTGCAAGGACAAATATGTTTAAAACATATTTTCTCTTCCTCAACTCTATTTATGTCCTCCCTAAACTCAGGCATCTGAAAAGAAAGGGGGAAAAAAACCAAAACCAACAGCTCAGTTGAAAACAGATCAAACACTTCTGGCTTCTAGTACTATCAGAATAAGTAACCCAGACAAATCCTCTTGCAGAAGACAACTTAAAAGCTGAATGAAAAAACAAAAACTTTTTTTTTTAATTTTTAAATTTTTTTAAGATTTTATTTTATTTTGCGAGAGAGAGAATGGGAGACAGAGAGCATGAGAGGGAGGAGGGTCAGAGGGAGAAGCAGACTCCCCGCTGAGGAGGGAGCCCGATGTGGGACTTGATCCCGGGACTCCAGGATCATGACCTGAGCCGAAGGCAGTTGCCTAAACAACTGAGCCACCCAGGCGCCCCAAAACAAAAACTTCTTAAAAAGTTTTTTTAAGAAAATGGTCATCAAATGGTCAAGATGCAGAAGCATTACTGGACTGAGACCTGAAAAAGGACTGGAGCCCAGAAAAAGGGCAAGGTGAGCCTGTAGTTGGCTGGCTGGGGCCTGGAGGTATCTGGAACAGCTGATCCAGGGGAAAGGCTGGGCTCTGCTCTTTTTTGGCTCCATCACTGTTCAGTGCTCACAAAGGACAGGGACCTTGGAGAATTCCCTGCGCCCCTCCCAATTTTGGGATGATACCCTATAATGCTACACTGGTTTCACAACTTCTTATATTACAGGCCTAGAAACCTCAAACTCTGGTCCCAAACCAGAGGTTAGCAAACTAAGACCTGTAGGCCAGATGTGGCCAAATGTGGCCCATCACCTATTTTCGCATGAATTGTGAGCTAAGAATCATTTTTACATTTTTTAAATGATTGGAAAAAACAGTTAAAAAAAGAATATTTCATGACACATGAAATTCAGATTCATTATACGAACATATATATGAATTCATATATATTTCACCATATGAAACTCAAATTTCCATGTCCCTAAGTAAAATTTTACTGAAACAAAGCCATGACCATTCATTTACTTGTCATCTATGGCTGTTTTCAACTATAATACCACAGCTCAGCAGCTGCAACGTAGACTCTATAACCCTCAAAACCTAAATAAAACATTAGCTATCTTGGCGCACCTGGGAGGCTCAGTCGTTAAGCGTCTGCCTTTGGCTCAGGTCATGATCCCAGGGTCCTGGGATCGAGCCCCGCATCGGGCTCCCTGCTCCATGGGAAGCCTGCTTCTCCCTCTCCCACACTCCCCCTGCTTGTATTCCCTCTCTCTCTGTGTCTCTGTCAAATAAATAAATAAAATCTTAAAAAAAAATTATTGAAAGTAGTGCATGTGTGTGTATATACACGCATAAGATATATATTTATCTTCATATATATATAATATACATAAGAAAAATTTTTTCTTTTTGTTTCTATAGTACATACCGTTAGTGAAATTACTGTTACGTGGTGATTTTTTTTAAATGAAGACATAACTTCTATACTATACAATTCACCCTTTGAAAGCGTACAATTCAGTGGTTTTTAGTATTTTCACAGGATTGTGCAGTCCTCACCACTAACTCTAGAACACTGCATCACCCCAAAGAGAAACCCCCATACCTATTAGCAGTAACTCTCCATTCCCCCCTTCCCCTAGCCCCTGGAAACCACTACTCTAATTTCTGTTTCTATAGATTTGTCTCTTTTGCAAATTATTCTGGAATCACACACGTGTGTCTTGTGTCTGACTTCTTTCACTTAGCATGTTTCCAAGGCTCGTCCACGTTGCAGCATGTTATCAGCACTTCAGTCCTTTTTCAAGGCTAAATAATATTCCACTGTCTGGATACACCAGTTCTGTTTATCTACTGATGATTATTTGGGTGTTTTCCACATTTTAGCTATTATGAATAATGCTGCCCTGAACAGCTGGGTACAGGTTTTTGCATGGGTACAGGTTTTTCAATTCTCTTGAGTGCATGCCGGGGGGAGGAGGGGAGGTTGAATTGCTGGCTTAGATGGTAACTCTATGTTTAACTTTTTCTTTTTTTTTTTTTTAAAGATTTTATTTATTTATTTGACAGAGAGAGACAGTGAGAGTAGGAACACAAGCAGGGGGAGTGGCAGAGGGAGAAGCAGGCTTCCCGCTGAGCAGGGAGCCCGATGCAGGACTCGATCCCAGGACCCTGGGATCATGACCTGAGCCGAAGGCAGACGCTTAACCACTGAGCCACCCAGGCACCCTTAACTTTTTCTTTTCATTGCAGCCAAAAATATGTAACATGAAATCTACCATCTTAACCATTTTTAAGCATACAATTCAGTAGTGTTAACTATATTCACATTATTGTCAAACAGATCTCTAGAATTTCTTCATCTTGCAAAACCGAAATACTATTAGAATTGTTAACTCATACCCCTGTGAAAAACAACTTTATCAACTAGGGTACAATACCTATGTGCAGTTCCTTTTGCCTTTAGACTTAACAAAGCCCATTCACTTCCAATGTTTAAGTTTGCACATTTCTCCCTAAAAATGTACTTTGAAAAGCTCAAGATACTGAAGATGATATAAAAATGGCCAATAAGCATATGAAAAGATGCTCAACATCACTAATCATTAGAGAAATGCAAATTAAAACCCCTCATACATTGCTGATGGGAATGTAAAATGGGCAACTACTGTAGAAAACAGTACAGAGGTTCTCCAAAAGATTAAAAATAGAATTGCTGTGTGATCTAGCAATTCCACTTCTGGGTATATATCCAAAAAACTATAAGCAGAATCTCAAAGAGGTATTTGCACACCTCTGTTCATAGCAGCACTATTCACAATAGCCAAGGACAAGCAACCCAAATGCTCACTGACAAATGAGTGGGTACAAAATATGGCATATACATATACAGAAATATTATTCAGCCTTAAAAAGAATGGAAAGTCTGACACGCGCTATGTTGATGAACCTTGAGGACACTACGCTAAGTGAAATAAACCAGTCACAAAAAGACAAATATTGTATGATTCCACTTATCTGAAGTATCTACAGTGGTCAAATTCATAGAAACAGAAAATAGAATGGTGGGTTGCCAGGGACTGGGGAAGGAGGAACTGGGGAGTTATTCTTTAACAGGTACAGAGTTTCAGTTTTCCAAGATGAAAAAGTTCTGGAAATCGGTTGCATAACAATATGAATATACTTAACACTAACTTAATATACACAGAAATTGTTAAGATGGTAAATTTTGTGGGGCACCTGGGTGGCTCAGTCGGTTAAGCAGCTGCCTTTGGCTCAGGTCATGATCCCAGGGTCCTGAGATCAAGACCCACATCGGGCTCCCAGCTCAGAGGACAGCCTGCTTTTCCTTCTCCCTCTGCCTGCAGCTCTGCCTACTTGCGCTCCCTCTCTCTCTCTCTGTCAAATAAATAAATGAAATCTTTAAAAAAAAAAAAGATGGTAAATTTTGTTATATGTTTTTTTACCACAGTAAAAAAAGAGAGAAAAGCTCAAAATATTAAATCACACTGAATAAGTTGGCAAATGTTCCAACATACTTTAAAAAAGCATGCTTTTTTTAGGGGCGCCTGGGTGGCTCAGTCAATTAAGCATCTGACTCTTGGTTTCAGCTCAGGTCATGATCTCAGGGTCCTGTGCCAGGCTCCAGACTCAGCGAGGAGTCTGCTTAAGGATTCTCTCTCCCCCCTCCCTCTACCCCTCCTCCAGCTCTCACACTCTCTTTCTCTTACTCTCTGTCAAATAAATAAACACAACTTTTAAAAAAATGCTTTTTTAAATGTATGGACATTATACACATTTTATTCCTAAAAGGCAATATAACTAGAAGAGGCAGTCTTCCACTTCTATTCTCCTGCAAAGTCAATTTATTTATTTAACAAGAATGAAGAAAATAACCCACATGTTGCCAGGTACATATTAGGCATCTGACCTCATAACATTCTTTTTTTTTTTTTTTTTAAGATTTTATTTATTTATTTGATAGAGAGAGACATAGCGAAAGAGGGAACACAAGCAGGGGGAGTGGGAGAGGGAGAAGAAGGCTTCCCGTTGAGCAGGGAGCCCGATGCAGGGCTCGATCCCAGGATCCCGGGATCATGACCTGAGCCGAAGGCAGACGCTTAACAACTGAGCCACCCAGGCACCCCTGACCTCATAACATTCTACACCATAATCTCGGAGATGTTCTGAGGGTGGCCCAGCTAATAAATAGCAAAGCTGGATTTGAATCCAGCCAGTACAACTCTATGACTGGCTCTCTTCTCTTGCACTATGCTACAACTCAGAGTAATAGGTAAAACAACACAAAAAGAGTGAGAAAACACTAGACACACACCAGCAGCAGCCCCCGACAATTAAAAGGCAAGAATTTAAGGGCAAAAAAAAAAAAAGGCTTCATTCTAATGCCTCATTCTCTGACATTCTTACCATTTATATAAAACATATTCTCCTCCACAGGCATATACTTCCTATATACACCAGGGCTTTTGTTTTCAGAAACGGGGGAAGAACTGAATAACTTAAAGCCCCAAGTAATATTATAGGGCAAAAAAATCCTTAGGTATCAAGAAAGCCAAATGCAAAAAATGTTCCAATGGAGTGATCTTCCACATACAACAAACATGCTTAACAATAAGCTACAGCATTGGTATTATGTTATTAAGAGAAACATACTTTAAGATCTTGAACCCATTTCTTCATCCACAAAATGAGGATAAGAATGCCTATGACACAAGGTTATTTTGAGGATTTTGCCTAGAAAATGGTTACTCAATTTTTTAAGGCAATAAAGGAACATACTCATCAAGTCCATTTAGACCATAAGGCAAAAATAAATATTTAGACAATATATCTAGTCTTGGTATTTCAATAATACTTAATATATACTTTTCTATAATATCTTGGTATATATCTAGTCTAACATTTTAGTCTTGTTATTTCAATAATATTAACTTAGTTTTCCTGACATTTGAATATAATATTATCATAATAATAATAGCAGCTACCATTTATGGAGATCTTGCTGTGGAACAGACACTGTGCTAAACACTTCACATATGTATTCTTAATACCTTACAACTGCTATTATCCAGTTTACCAAAGTGAGAAACAACGTTTAGCAAGATTAAATTGCTTTTCCAAGTTAAGTGATGGTGTTGGGATTTGAACCCAGGCCTGCCAAAGCCTGAGCTCATTACCACCAGTGAGGGGTGATCACACTGACATTTTCAACAACACCTCAGAACAAATTACATTACAGGTTAAAGTGTCAGTAAGAGTACTGAGCACACGCTCTTCACCTCCTACAACTCTCAAACTCCCCATTTCTACTGCTGTGTTTCTTGCTTATTGGTCACAGCTAATGCTACTTCATAACCCATAGGAGGCTTTTTGTAAGTCATCATTCCTACAAAGGGTTAAAACGAGTTCCCATTACCTCACTCCCAGCAATGAAATATCAAATGAACTATGTTCTCTACAAAGCTTTTCACTCAGAAGAAGAAAGGAGAATATTAATCTATGAAGTATTAAGGGATTGAAAAACCTTGCTCCCCATTAGACTGTAACAAACGGATTTTTGTCTGTTCTCTGCTGTATCCACAGCTCCTAGAATTAGTGCCTAGCTCAGAGGAAGAGTTCAAGAATGAATGAGTGTGTGAGTGAGTGAGTAGAGTGAATGAATGAACGAATGAATGCATACGTGTTCTCTCAAAAAATGTGTATTTGTCTTGGAAGCAGCAGAGAAAAATAGTTAAAGCTTGGATTATAGGACTGACAGAAAATTAAGAGAATGGAGTTCCTGCTATGAACTTCTGTCTTCCCAAGACTCTAAAAATCTCTGCAGAGACAAGGAGCCCATACACAGCTCTATCTCCTTAACATTTCTGCCTAGGCACCAACATATGATAGAGGGTCTCCAATAATTACTTTATTTACACTAAAATAATTTTGTTCTCTGTAATTGAATGTGATAGAGACATGCAACCTAAGGCAAATTTTCTTCATTTCAGTCAAACTGTAGGATGTCAAAATGCAGCTAAGTTCCCAATATGAGACCTACCAATTCCACTTTCCCAGCATCATTCACCACAAAGTGAATCTCTTCTTAAGCATGGTTTACACAGATGCATTATTAACATGGAGCTTTAGAATTTATCGAGAGCTTTCCCACAGATTAGCTCCTATCAAACCTCTGATGTTGAGGTCACTATTTCTGTTTTCCCAATTTACTAATAAAATTGAGACTCAGAGTAAGTAACTTGCCTAGAGTCATACCAGGTTCGCAGACAGAGCAGGCGGGACAAAAACCTAAGCTGTCTGACCAAAAGTCCTATCTGCCCACCTGCCTGTTCATCCGTAAAACTGTAAGCTACTAACTAGCAGGTTCTATCTAAATCACCTAATTCATTACATCAAGGGCAGATACACATTTTAATGCTTCTTGAGAGTGATAATGATAACATTAAGGCAGTTTGCTATTGCTACTAAACATACTTTTGAGAATAAAAATTGTTCCCCTATGGCCTTATTTTCTGTTTATAATCAATAAGCAAAATCCCTTCACATCAGGTTCTGAAGCTTCCCTCAATAGAAAGTAAGTGAGATGAAAGTAGTAGCAAAAATAAGCCATTATTAGAAAGTTCTAATGCTGAGACTGTCCAAGACCATTAATGACTTTATCATAAAAGCAAAAAATAAGATTTACCTTTAACTTAAGTGATTCTCCAAGTAATGTTCCCTTATAATCTGTTGTATAGGTCCAATCGTATGGTTTAATAACTTCTTTGGAGTGTTCACCCTCCGTCCTCAAATATCAAAATGAGAAGGATCAGATTTAATGATGCAGAATATAGATCATCTGTATTCATATATTACACCAAATTACATTCTACAAATAATACAAATATCCTAATAAATACATATACTTGTCATAATTCACTAATATAAGATCTTTCTTGGGTTTTCCGCATATTTATTGTTATTAAACTTGTCATATGCTGATAGAGTCTCTCCAATTAGTCTGTATACTGCCTAAGGACATGGTTTAAAGGCTTGTACTTCTTTCTTTCCTCCAAGGCACCTAGTACATAATAGGCACGAAGTAAATAATTGCTGATTTGATTATCAAAGAAAATACATTTTTCTCTATTTCAATGCTCCTAACACACAATGCAAATCACAAGTAACCATTTTTCTTCAAAAACAGGAATAATAAAGTACACAGTATACTGCCTCTTCACTAAAGAACACTGAAAGCTCAAAAATGTAAACCTTACATAGCTCAGTTCAACTGTAATTCAACTGATTTCAATTCAAGAGGTGGGGAAACTAAGCTCCATTTTATGGATGAGAAAGATGAATCCAAGAATGATCCAACTATCAAGTTTAATAATACTTGCCTTTCATTCTAATAAAATACACATATCATGACTGAAGATTTCTTTCAACTCTTCTTTTTAATTAACCCATAACTGCCCAGATTCTCACCTGCTTTCCTGCCACTCTTCAGCACAGGCTACTTTAAGCATTCCTTGATAGTTGTTAACACATCTTAATGCATCTGTAGCATTGAACTCAATCCCAAAGCCAGAGCCATGCTGGATTCTTAAAACGTTGTCTCCAAACATCATTTCAGGGAGAGATGGCATATGTAATTCATCGGCTAACCTATGCATAACCAAAAGTCAGGTAATAGTTCCAATAAGGTTATAATTATAAAGTGGGCAATAGAGGCAAAAGTTTAAATATGCTCTGAGTGAAGTTCTAAGGGAACACAAGGAAAGCACAGGACTTTAGTGCAAGTGTTCTACGATAGCTACTTTAGCAGATCAGAAGGCTTTCTTTTCAATTTTCTTTCTTAAGGCTTCTGGATTTTTTGAACAGCTACACAGCTATTATTGTTAGGTAAGGGAAAATAATACTATATTAAAAAATATATTGTTACATAAAGCCAACATAGGATCTATGCATATCCTAAGACCACAATTACCTTCTTTCCTATTGCTTTAGATCTATTTCTAATCAGACATAGCAATCAAATCTTGCATATATATTAAAAGCAAATAAGCAAAAAAACCCTCATGAACAAACTAAACAATGGAAAAAATACTGATTCTTATTAGAAACATCTATTTCATTCCTGGATCACAAAAGGCCCACCACCATCAAGAATAAATATGGGTTCTAATCCTAGGAGAAGACCTAATGTACCATAGTCTCATGTTTCCATAAGCTTCATGTTTCTGGTAGACTTTTTGTTCTTACACAATTATATTAATTATAGTTATGAAGAAAAGACAGCTTAAACAGATTTAAAGAGTCTGTTTCTTGTAGGAAAACAACCTTTCCAATATATTTCTCAACTTGTTACAAGTTTTAAAAGGTGGTAATGAAGAAAGCAAAAGCATCAACACTGATGAGGGAAACCAGCACTTGCTTACATGGATTTCTGGAAGGACTGTGTCAATTTACATCCTATCCCCTGGGGCACCAATTAAGCAAAAAGTACAAGGAATTTAATCAAATTTATATCCTGACTCAAAATATCAGTTTTGGGAAATCTATAATAAAGAAACAATCTCCAATGCAGAAAAGAGCTATACACATTAATACTCATAACCATCTTATTCATAATAGTAAAAAAGAAATACTCAGAATGTCCAATCATAAAGAAATAAATGGTCATGTATACTACAGTATATCCATACAATGAAGTATTACAGAATCATCAAAAATGCTTAAAGAGAAAATACAAGAAAAATGATTATGATTACAATAGTAAGAAAAAAATGGGCACATATACTTATTACATCCGTGTGTATATATGTATGCACATTATCACTGATCTAACATTTAAAGTTGCACATCTTTATTTTTTTTTTTGAGATTTTATTTATTTATTTGACAGAGAGAGAGAGAAAGACAGCGAGAGAGGGAACACAAGCAGGGGGAGCAGCAGGAGAGGGAGAAGCAGGCTTCCCGCCAAGCAGGGAGCCCGATGCAGGGCTCGATCCCAGGACCTTGGGATCATGACCTGAGCCGAAGGCAGACGCTTAATGACTGAGCCACCCAGGCGCCCCAAGTTGCACATCTTTAGTATAATATCTAATAATGTTATTTTTTCATCACAATTTTAAGTAAAATTTATTCTTAGTTCTTAGGAGACAGAAAATATTAAGTACTAGAGAAATTAATACTCCTATGTTCATTGCAACTCTACTCACAATAGCCAAGATGTGGAAACAATCTAAGTGTCCATCCACAGATGCATGGATAAAGAAAATAGGGTTTACAGATACAATGGAATATAATGCAACCTAAAAAAAAGGAAAGAAAGTCTGCAATATGGAACAACATGGATGAACCTTGCGGGCATTATGCTAAGTAAAATAAGCCAGTCACAGAAAGACAAATACTACATGATTCTACTTATATGAGGCATCTAAAGTAGTCAAATTTGGGGGTATCTGGGTGGCTAAGTCGGTTGAATGTTGGACTCTTGATTTTCGCTCAGGTCATGACCTCAGGGTTGTGACATCAAGCCCCAAGTTGGGCTCTGCACTCAGCACAAAGTCTCCTTGAGATTCTCTCTCTCCCTCTGCCTCTGCCCCTTCCCTGCTCTTACACACACACTCTCTCTCTGTAAAATAAATAAGCAAATAAAATCTTTAAAAAAATAATAATAAAATAAAATAGTCAAATTTATAGAATCAAATAGTGGAATGGTGGTTACCAGAGGCTGGGGAGAGGGGAAAATAAATTACTAATCAACAGACATAAGTTTTCAGTCCAGCAAGATGAATAAGCTCTAGAGATCTGCTGTACATCATTCTACCTATAGTTAATAATAATGTATCGTACACTTAAAAATTTGTTAAGAAGGGAACTACAAAAGATCCTGAATAGCCAAAGCAATCTTGAGAAAGAAGACCAAAGCTAGAAGTATCATGCTCCCGGATTTCAATCTATACTACAAAGCTATAGTAACCAAAACAGTAGGGTGCTGACACAAAAACATACACATTAATCAATGAAACAGAATAGAAAGTCCAGAAATAAACCCACACTTATGGAGCACCTGGGTGGCTCAGTTGGTTAAGTTTCCGACTCTTGATTTCGGATCAGGTCATGATCTCAGGGTCTTGAGACTGAGCCTCACATGAGGCTCTGCAATCAGCGGGGAGTCTGCTTGAGATTCTTTCTCTCCATCTCCCTCTTCCCCCACCCCCTGCTCGAGTGTGCCCTCGCATGATCTTCCTCTCTCTCTCTCTCACAAATAAATCTTCCTCTCTCTCTCTCTCACAAACCCACACTTATATGGTCATTAATCTTCAACAAAGGAGGCAATATACAATGAGGAAAAAAAGTCTCTTCAATAAATGGTGCTGGGGGAAAATGGAAAATCACATGCAAAAAAAGGAAACTGAAACACTTTCTCATACTGTACACAAAAATAAATTCAAAATAGATTAAAGATCTAAATGTAAGACCAGAAACTATAAAACTCCTAGAAGAAAACATTAGGCAATAAGCTCCCTAACATCAGTCTTGGCAACATATTGTGGATCTGTCGCCTCAAGCAAAGGCAACAAAAACAAAAAGAAATAAATGGGACTATATAAAACTAAAAAGCTTTTGCAGAGTGAAGGAAACCATCAATAAAGTGAAAAGGCAATCTACTGAACAGGAGAAGATATTTGCAAATGATATAACCGATAATGGATTAATATCCAAAATACATAAAGAACTCACATAACTGAATATAAAAAAACCAATCTAATTAGAAATGGGCACAGCAGCTGAATAGACATGTCTCCAAAGAAGACATAGAGACACATGAAAAGATGATCAACATTACTAATCATCAGGGAAATGCAAATCAAAACCACAATGAGATATCACTTCACACCTGTGAGAATGGCTATTGTTAAAAAGACAAAAAAATAACAAGCGTTGGCGAGGATGTAGAGAAAAGGGTACCCTCCTACACTGTTGGTAGGAATGCAAAATGGTGCAGCCACTCTGGAAAAGAATAAGGAGTTTCCCCCAAAAATTAGAAAAAAACTACCATACAATCCAGCAATTCTACTTCTGGGTATTTATTTGAACCAAACAAAAATACTAATTTGAAAAAACATGCATACCCCTGTTCACTACAGCATTATTTACAATAGCTGAGATATGAAAGCAATCTAGGTATCCACTGAAAGATGAATGGATAAAGATAAATATATACACACACACATACTTCCAAGAAAAAAAGTACAAACTTCCAATAAAAAAAAAATTGTTAAGAACATAGATCTCATGTTAAGTGTTCCTACTATAACAAAACAAAATTTTAAAAAATAAAATATTAAATACTTAAAAAATTTAATAAGATAAAGATTAAATGTATTAGAATAAATATTTCATAAAAAAACATCCAATTAGGGGCGCTTGGGTGGCTCAGTCATTAAGCATCTGCCTTCGGCTCAGGTCATGATCCCAGGGTCCTGGGATCGAGCCCCGCATTGGGCTCCCTGCTCAGCGGGAAGCCTGCTTCTCCCTCTCCCACTCCCCCTGCTTGTGTTCCCTCTCTCGCTGTGTGTGTCTCTCTCTGTCAAATTAATAAATAAAATCTTTAAAAAACAAATAAATAAAAAACCATCCAATTAAATAAATTTTAACTACTTTACTGAATAATGCATATGAAATAATATAAGATGTGACTCTCTGAACTTGCCCCAATATATCTGGGGAAATCTGGTGGTCCTACAAAATATTCCAATTATATATGTAAAATAGTCACTAATCTACACTGCTAATCATCCCTTCATGACTCTCTTCCTTGGTCACTTCCCTCGGCCTAAATCTTAAAATACCAGTGCGCCTAGGGTACTATCCCATAACCTTTTCCCTTTCTTCTGGATGACTTCTATAAGATCTTAGTTCACTCCCAAGGCTCCAGGTATCAACCAGAAGCTGATGATTCCCAAACCTGAACCCGTGGACAGTCGTGTTCTTTGAGTTCCAAGATAAATGCTTATTACATCTCCACTTATGACCCACACACAACTCACATTTCAACCATCTAAGCTGTTCCTCTATCCAACAACTGCCCCAATCTGTTCCTCCTCCTGTTTCTACCTTGTTCAGTGACAAAGCTTCCCATGCAATAGCCCAAGCCAGAAATCTTGTCATCAGTATAGATTGCTCCTTCTTCCTCCCTCCTCCTGTCAACTGGCCATCAAATCCAGGTACTCCCCTTCTAACTAGTCTCCTCACCCAGTCCTGCAGCCCCCCCAATCCATCCTCCACATCACCTTCAGAGAAATCTTTCAGAGTGTACATCTGACAATGTCACTCCTTTGTACAAAATTACACCGGTGGTAGTCACGTGAAATACAAATTCCTTAGCCTGTCATACAAATTCTCTCAGTATCTCCACTCCCCTGGGGCCTACCTCCCATTTCCCGCTACTCCCCTCTGGTACATCATGCTGCAATCACACAGGAACGGTTCTTCAAACAAATCCAGGCTCGCACTCTCCCTGGCCTCCCGGCTTTACAAGTGTCCCCTGACACCCCCAAACTCTGTTCAGATTCAGCTCAGGCATCACAAACGCCTCACATCTCGTACCATGCCTGGCCTCCTGGCTTTACACGTGCGCCCATTCCCACTCCATCCGACCGACTTTATCAAGATTTACCCAGGCATCCGAATTTCCCGGACGCCCTGTCCCTCTCAAAGATCTCAAATAACCCCGCGTATACATCTCTATCAGATATGCACATGGCCTGTCTCTGTCATAAGACTGCATTCCTGGAAGCAGAGGCTCTTTCATCTTCCATATCTCAAGCGCCTGGCACAGCACCTGACATGCTAAAAACCAAGCCCGTGTATCATCCCCACTACGAACCCCCAAGAGAAGAGGTCACAGACACCCAGAAAAAAAAAAAAAAAAAAAAAACGGTCTAAAGGTGTCTCATGCTGGGGCAGGTAGAGACCTAGGGCGAGGGCAAAGTCCACCAGCACAGTCATGCTCTGCTCAAACCCGGGCGGAGTGACAGTTGCACGGACGCAGGGCCAGGCGAACCCCCGCCAAAGGACAGGAGGTGGCGACAGGATTCTCTCCCGATGTCATTCAAGGGTCCCGTCCTCACGCACGGAGCCTCCGCCCTGGCGAGGGCTGGGGCTGCGCGCAGCTCGCCCTGCCTCCCGCCCAGGCCCAGCTCCCCCGCCCGCGCCCCGAGTCCCGAGTCCCGGAGCCTCACTTCTCCACATCCGCGGACTTCATGATGTGGGTCTTGGACGCCGTCAGCTTCCAGGGCCCGAAGGAGAAGTCCTGGTGGCTGCTCTGGAAGCCGTGGATCATCATGGCCGAGGCGGCGCCGGCGCGGGCCTCACGGAACACGCTGGAGCAGCGGCGGACACCGGTTCCTCCGCCTCCGTCCGGCCCAGCCCCCTCGGCTTCCGAGCCGTTACCATGCCCGGCTCCTCCCCGCCCCGCCCCCTGCCGGCCGACCCGGACGCGGGCCCTCCTTTCCTCTTTTTCCGCCCCTTCGACTTTTGCTTCCGGGACCAGTTGCTAATGTTGCGTGACCTACGTCTTACGTCACGATGCACCGGAAAACAGAAAAGGGGAGCGACAACTGAGGGGCGGGGCTTCTGCCGCAGGGGGTGTGGCCAGGGACGTACCGCCCCTCTCGCTGGACTCTTTGGATGACGTCATCTGGGAGTATTTTACAGAATGCCAGTGATGGAGAAGGCGAATTCGGCAGGATCTTTACAGACCTCGCAAAGCAGTGTCATTACGTCGCATGTTGGCGAATCAGTGTGCAGAGGAAATGTCCTATATTTTTCTGTCGAGGCCAAAAAACAGAAACCCCTTAGAATTTAGGAGGTCCAGCATTGAGTGTTACATGATTCAGAAGTGGACATCTAACTACTGCTGATTAAGACAGACTCCAATCAAAAATTTCAGACTTCGGACAGTTCAAGACTTTCCTAATCTAGGCCCCTGGAATAGTGGAAGCAACACTGGAGAAACCGGTATTAAATCCACTTTTGCAGTGCTGTTTTGGGCATCCTTCGGCAAACCTCTTCACTAATGATTTTGGCTTCAGTTGCCTCAAAATGAGATGACTTGATGTTAGGAAATCTCCCAAATCTGTCTTTCTGGCCTCATTTCCAGAAGCTCCCTCTCAGCCCTATCCACGTGCACTCAGCCCTACTTCTAAGCCCTTATCCTTGCTGTTCTATCTCTTAAACCTATTAAGTATATTCAGACGTACCCTTTTTCAGACCCAACCTGGCATCTTTGGAAAATATAGATTCTCCAGCCCCCCTGCCTTGCCCTAGCCAAGGAATGATATGCCTTGAATGGATACATCTTCAAAAGACTTTTCCTAAACCCTGGATTTACTTAACTTCTTCCTCTGAGCCAACACGTTGATTTAAGTCAACTTCAGTGTCCACTCATTCATCCAAATGAGTATCAAAATGTGAGCACCTGCTGTTTGCCAAGCATTTGTTTTATAACAAAATAGTATTCTCACCCTATCTTGTAATGGAGACTGACAATGGAGTTCTGAGACATGATTTCAGTGATACAAGGCAGGACCCCTTTCCCCTCAAAATGTATGTTATCTACCTATCCAGTTTCATCTAAAATTTCAATTGCTTCAAGTAGGGCAATGGGCCACTGATTTGCTTAATCAGTCATTTACAAATTAGTCTAAATGATTTTATTATATCATTTTCTATGAGCTGGCCTTGATAGAGAAGTACCAGGCCACACTATCCAGACCTGAGTCAGTGCTTTCCCACCTACCCTTTCAAAACATTAGTCTCCTTCCCAAATTTTCCTAGGCAGGCTACAATGAAGACTTCCTATTAGAAGGATATTTTTGTTTAAATTTACAATCTAACAATTAAGCACTTTATCTCTGTGGTCTCCAATTCAGCACCTTATTAGAAACTTTAAAACTAAAATTCTTTAAGGGTACAAAGAAATAAATCTTTAAAGGTACAATTTAAAGCACTCACACATTAGAAAGAGAGATATTTAGGCATTAACTGGGTATTGTCTGTGCCCATTCAAGTACTATCATGCAACAACTATCTGCTTTATAAAGCTGGTTCTTGAGAAGAAGTAATACCTGGGAACTTGATTTTTCGACAGATTGGACAAAGGATGTTTGAGCCACCAAATCAAACCATCTACTGTACAAGTTTGTCAAGATTCAGTTTTGAGGGATGCGTGGGTGTCCCGGTCAGTTAAGCATCTGCCTTGGACTCAGGTCATGATCCCAGGGTCCTGGAATTGAGTCTTGCATGCTGCTCCTTGCTCAGTGGGGAGCCTGCTTCTCCCTCTGCCTGCCACTCCCCCTGCTTGTGTGTGCACCCTCTCTCTCTCTCTCTCTCTGACAAATAAATAAATAAATAAATTTTTAAAAAAATTTTTAAAAAAGATTCAATTCTGAGAACAACCAAGTGGTTATTAGAGAAGTTTGCTCAGGGCGCCTGGGTGGCTCAGTGATTAAGCGTCTGCCTTTGGCTCATGTCTGATCCCAGGGTCCTGGGATTGAGCCCCGCATATGGCTCCCGGCTCAGCGGGAAGCCTGTTTCTCTCTCTCCTGCTCCCCCTGCTTGTGTTCCCTCTCTCGCTGTTTCTCTCTGTCAAATAAATAAATAAAATCTTTTAAAAAATTAAATTCGCACATTTTCTCATGACACCAGCTTTGGGGGGCACCCACTGTGGTGCCAGAATTTGCTTTAGATATAAGGACACAACAGGGAATAAAACAGGCAAGATAAGATCCCTGTCATCTCAGAGCTCACGCTATAATGAAGACAGGTAAAAAACAAATAAATTTATGACTTCAGACAGGGATAAGTTCTGTGCAGAACACTGAGCAACTTAGGTGGAAAGGGTGACATGTGTGCTTGAGTGAGTGAGTGAGTGTGTGTTTGGGGATAGAGAGCAGACCGGTATAGATGGAGTGATCAGAAGGGCCCATTACTGGGAATGTCTGGGAGATGAGTCGAGAAATGTAGGCTTGGGACAAATCAAGAAGATGATGTCATGCTGAAGAACTTGGTACTTTTTTCAAAGAATAATTAGTGGCCATTGCCTCGGTGAGAGAACATGATGGCCTAAACTTGTGTCTTCGAAGTGAGATACACATCCGTATCATCATACTGCAAAATGCACAGGAGGGAAGGAAGAAAATATTAATACTTCTATTTATATTTATTTCATCTTTTTTAGTTCTATTTTTGTGCATGTTTCCTAATGTACATAGTGTATCTCATATTCATATGCATTTGATTTGCAAACAAATATTGGGATGCATGCTTGATTTTTTACAGATATTAATGGCAAGTGATCAAATGACTTTGTGGACCATTGGCCTAGTTGAAGGCAGGAGCGGAGAGTGAGAGAGAAAAGGACAGATATGGGAGAGGACTAGGTGACTGATTGAATGTAAGGGGAGAGACATCCAATCTGTGGCCTGGAGATCACAACACCATAACCAAGATGCCTGTCAACTGACCTGTTGAAAGACAGGGACCACCAAGAGAAAAGACATGGTCATATAAAAAGAGAAAAGAAGAATTTTCTGAGGAAGAGCCTGTGGCAACAAGTCTGACTCCCTTTGTTCCTCCACATGTGAAATCCCATATGATGCACATAGGCACGGAATGCTAGAATCTATGCAATGTGGGGGCATTTCTGAAAGAATGATCGTGGTCATTAAATAAAATCAATATTGTTCAAATCTGTATACTGCATCAGTTGTCATTTGGTTTAACTGTCTCTTCTGTCTCAGAATGATTCCTTTCTGCACTGCAGAATAGCATACAGAACTGCAAAGAGGGGTGCCTAGGTGGCTTAGTTGGTTAAGCGTCCGACTCTCCATCTCAGCTCAGGTCTTGATCTTGGGTCATGAGTTCAAACCCTTCGTTGGACTCCACGTTGGGTGTGGAGCCTACTTAAAAAAAAAAAAACTGCAAAGAATTTGGCCAAATTGCCCATCCACAAGGCTACCCAGCTTTCCCTTCATTCAAGGGGTTCAGAATCTGTGCACTGACTCAGATCTGGGAATTAAGGAGGGGCTATGGCTTTCATGGTGATACAATCCAAGTTTTGTTTTTGTTTTTGTTTTTTTGTTATACTCAGGGTTGTGTTGGTAGCACAGATCAAGTAGAACCTTAATGTATTGTTCGTCTATTTCTAGCCTAGGGACTCAACATCAGTTACCCCTACCCAAGATCTCTGTGGGTCAACCCATTCTGATGCTCACTCTGTCCTTGTTGCCTATTATAGTTATCATACTCACATTGCCTCTGGTCAATTAAGTACTCCTATCTGGCTTTTGTGTCTTGGACATCACTATAACCCCATGGAGATCACTGAGTCGATTCTAATGGAACGTCTCCCATCTCCATCCCTGCATTGCAGAAATCAGCCAATGAAGCACCTTTCAAGGGTGGTGGTGTCCCTTTCATCAGTGTATTTCTTGGTAAAGGGCAGATACTCTAGTCCTCTCAGGGGACATAATTAGGAGGTAGATGAGCAGGTTACATGAGAGAAATCCATTCTAACATTCTTATCTCCCTATGTCTTTGCATTACTTCTACATTAAGCCAAAGAAAATCTATATCTCTACTTCTGGCATCAAGGGTCATGGTTGAGATCAAGTTTCCATAAGCCTACTAAACAAACAAGTCCCAGCTGTTCACACCAGCACATCGAATCCAAATATCAAAGCATTGAGCTCTCTCCAAAATTACATTCCTCTTTTGCTGGGCCAGCATCCTCAGTGGGGAAATAAAAATTCCCACACTTGGGGCGCCTGGGTGGCTCAGTCAGTTAACTGTCTGCCCTTGGCTCAGGTCATGATCCCAGGGTCCTGGGATCGAGCCCCATGTATCCAGCAGGGAGTCTGCTTCTTCTTCCCCCTCTACCCCTCCTTTCTCCCCACCCCACCCCCCCCGGCTCATGCTCTCTCTCTCTCTCTCAAATAAATAAAGTCTTTAAAAAAATTTCCCACACTTGCTTTCTGGAATTTTGCAAATATAAATGAGCAAAATACTGTGATTTGTTTGCTGTTTTCAAGTTCTGGATTTGATTTTGCATCTTGTCCTCTGGATGCACTGACAGTGAATGTAGTTAAGGATCCAGAAGCAATGAGAAGTTGTAGGTGGTTCACAGGGAGAACTGGCATCCTCTTGCAAAGGGTCTGCCTCAGATGAGGTCATCCTAGAAACCTGAAGCAAATCAGGACCATCTTAGAGAGAGGAAGGGGGCTGGAGATTGCGGGATCATGGTACCTAAGTTTTCCCAAATCTCACTGCCTCAACTCTAAATGCCTCACTCTTGGTCTAAATGTTCTAAAGTCACATAAGAGGCCTGCAAGCCTGCAAATTAAACCTATGTTGAAAGTCAGCCACCTGCAGGGCCATTACTGTGGCTCATTTTGTGCTCTTTTGGCTCAGTGGCTATGAGAGGCCAGAGACACTTATAATAGGCGATTGTAGCTTTCTCGCTTACAATGAGCTAAGCCAAGGAGTTAAGTTATATATTCTGTTCCTGTTCAATGGTTTCCCTGACATTTTCAACATGCATGCTGAACAAAGCCTATTCATTTCTATTACTACCCTCCTCTCAAACACAATAAGGGCTTGGAATGCTTTCATTTCGACCACCATCTCATTTCGTATGTTATTTTCCTCTTGAGCTTTTTAAAAAAATCCATTCTCTGGCTCCCCATATTCACTAGCTATCTAAACCAATTTTTTTTTTCAAAAACCCTCAAAAGGAATTGTGCTTATATCAAAACAAAACAGAGGAGGTGGCAGTTGGGACCCTTTGCTCCATCCTGAAGTAGGCAAGGAGAAGAAAAGTTCTTATGGAAGGTGGAGAGAAGCTGCAGATGTGTGAGATGGCTGGTGGAGCCCCAGCAGCGAGAGAGCAGCTCACAGGGGGTTAGCCTGAGGCCTAGAAGTGTCTCCTTAAAGGCTACAGGAAGCCTCAGTACCCCGCAGCTTATTGATGAAGAGAACACTGAACACAAAAACACATTCCCTAAGGAGCATCTTAGTCAAGTTACTCTTGGTTGAAAGGAACAGAAACCCTCTTCAAACTAGCTTTAGGAAAGTACTCTATGTTATGTGTTTAAGAATCTGGGGTTACCTCATGGAATGTGCCACGAACGTGAACAGCCGGGCCTCGGGAAGAGAGGAATGGGGAGTTGGAAAGCCTGGGGTTCTGGTTGGCCCTACTCAGTCTCTCTCCATGGCTCCTAGTCTCTCTCTTTCCCTTTGCTCTCCTGTCTGTGCATCTGCTTCCTTCTCCTCTCTTTGCAGACCAGCTCACTCTACTTCTCTTTGTATGTGGCCCCCTGAGCTTCCTCGTAGACCTCTTGATAGCTGTCTCTGGGTTCACATTTTAAATTTCCAGAAGAGGGAATCTGACTGGCTAAGCTTGAGTCAGGTGTCCGGCATGGCCCAGTCAGCGTGATAAATGGGGCCATGTTGGTACAAGCCTTCGACTTTGGAGACCATGGATCTCGGAGATAGAGATATACTGCATGCCCCGCCCCCAAAGTCTGTAACAGTGGGCTTTGGGGTGATTAGGGGAGGAACAGAAGGGTTTGTAACTGTGTGGTACTGTTAGCTTAGGCAAGACCCAGTGGGGACAGAAAATATTAGCAGAATGGGATATGAAAAAAGAACCTGAAAGAGAAGTTGCAGAATTTAACTTCTACCCACTTTACAGTTTTCTGTGACTAAACACAGATGTCTAAACAATACCTGGGCAAGGTTTGGGGACCCACAAAAGGATGGATTAAGGGTGAGTGCTAGGTTATTTCAAAAGTCAAAATTAAAACTATGCAGGCTCACCAAATATGTGAAACAAGGGCGTATCTACTTATAGATCAGTCTGCAAGGTCTTTCATAGCTCGTGATAACCCAAAATACACCCATTTGGTTTATGAGAAATCCAACTTATGAGAATTAACACTCCTACGTAGGCTTCTGAGGCATTTCTTTGAATTTATGGGGAGGACTGATGTGAATTTTCACCTGCTGGGAGAACTGCTGAGCCCCAGGAAGCAAGAGCCACTGTGTGGCCTGCCAAATAGTGGTCCCTACCTTTGTTGAGACTCTCTCTCAGAGCACTCTAATGGCTGATAGTGGAGGTGATGTGGGGAATCGGTAGCATTGTTTGTACTACTTTTTTTTGTCTTTGATGTTAGTTTCTGGCATTAAAAATTTTCATTACACAAATATTGTAGTGCTTTTTGTATAATATATACGATATCTTTTGTGAGTGTAGATTTAAGTGTATGGCATGGGACAATGGCAAAAAAAGCTGATGGAGTAACAGTAAGTCACATTATTTTAGGATCATTTATAAAGGGAATCAGTGGTACTATATCTTTGCAACAATTATTCATGTTAACTGTTGGAGTAACTGGTCCATTTCATAGAGAATTGGTGTTGCTTTAGTATAAATGAGCATTCATTTGGGGACTCGGGAAAATGTAAACACAAAAGACCTTGATTCAAATGTTATCTTAAAAGATTGTGAGAAAAATTACTGGATAATTCCTCAATAAGACATATTATACTCTCAAAAGTGTTTTTATAGAATAGAGTCTAGTAAAGGTAGATTTTTGTATGTGTGTTCTTTAATTCAGGCCACAGAAAGGCTAAGCTATAAAACTCCAAAGGATGCACAGATTTACTCAGGGGACTACCGTATGCTAATTTCTGGAGACAGAAATGAGCAAGTGAACTGTGGATCTTAAGACAGCTACCCAAGAAACACGGATTAAACAAAACAAATGGAATCAGTACAGGAATTCATGCTCTCTTTGTTCAGGGATACTGTATGGCCAGAATATTTTTCGTTCTTTTTCGTGCTTCTTTTGGGGTCAAAACAAGGATAAAAGACACTGAGGCAAGTTACACGCAGAGAACTTGAATGGACAAACAGACTTTCTTTCTGAAGGTATGAGGAGGGGATGAGCTGGTAGAGGTGGGATGAGGGAAGACAGGGCTGAGATCAGAGGGGATTCTCAGTCGGATCAGGCATCTCCCTTGGTGGGCACAAACAGGAGGCAGCACGTCTAGTTGTGGCCGGGGACCTAGAAGCAGAGCCCCATCACTACAGTGTGAGTTCCAAGGCTGATGTTAAAACAAAAAGAAAAAAAAAAAATCCCAAGGGATTACTGCCGTCATTGGGTGTGATCAATCAGGCTACCCTGAGAAGAGAACAAAAAAGGATTAAGCTTTGGCAAGTGGACTCTTCAACATTTACCTTGTAATGGGAAAAGTCCAGACAGGCTTTTGAGGGGGAACATAAATGGATAAGCACGAGGGATCTGGAGTCAGGCTGCCTGAGCTCCAACCTTGTCTCCTTGCTTGCTAGTTGTGTGGCCTCTGCCAACCCTCACTTTGCTCATTATTTTTTCTCATTGTTATTCCTAATAATGGCATACATCATGGGATGGTCAGGAAAATTAAACGAGAGAATATATGCAAGTATCCAGCACAGTGCAAAGCATTTAAAAGTAGTTCATTTTTGGTTTTTTTTAAAGTTTGGACCAATGCCTGGACTTATTCATGGATTCGTAAGCATTTATTGAGAGTCAACCATGATGCAGGCACTTGCTATCTCCTAAGGAATCAAAGACAAGTAAGACAGGGTACATATCCTTAGAGAACTTAATTCTATACCTAGGAGACAGACACATAAGCAGTGTCCCTAATGCCAATAGACACATGTGTGAAACACTATGAAAATGCAAAGAAGGGGGCCACAGACCAGACTGGAATGATTGCAGGATTCTCATGTGAAAGCAGACCAAAAAAAGAAGCTATGAATCCCTCATGGAGAAGGGAAGAAGGAACAGTGTGACGTCTTAGGTAAACTACAGGGAGTTTGGGAGGAGGCTAGACCATATCAACATATCTTATTCTTATTTAAAAGCCATCAGGGTTTTTGTTTTGTTTTGTTGGTCATGCTACACGTTAGCAGTTAATAAAAGTTTAATCTCATTAGGATAAATAATTTTATAACATATTTCAAAAGAGAGATTTCTGACAGTTATTCTAAGATCTCAATACTGAAACCACATTTCTAATAAAACAAAATAATTTGGAAGTCCTTTACATTTGGTTTCACTTTCCCTGAGCAAACTCTGATGGGCGAAATGCGCCCCAAGAATCTCCTAAGTGTGAGGAAGAGCCAGCTTAGATCTCAACTCACCTTTCAGAATCCCCACGGCGAAGAGTACCCGCGACACACGTATGGGAGGACTGGGGTTAACGGTCTACGTAAACACAGATAAAACAGGGCGCCTGGGTGGCTCAGATGGTTAAGCGTCTGCCTTCGGCTCAGGTCATGATCCCACGGTCCTGGGATCGAGTCCTGCATCGGGCTCCCTGCTCCTTGGGAGCCTGCCTCTCCCTCTGCCTCTCTCTCTCTCTCCTTCATGAATAAATAAATAAAATCTTTAAAAAAAAAACACACACAGATAAAACGACCCAGCGCTGAAAATATTCCATTTTGTTCAATTTCCTGTGAGTCTCAATAGGAAGAATGAGTAATAAAATAATTGCTTTGTATCTTAGCAGTGTGATTCTACCTTCCCAGTGAGCCACACGGAACCAAACTAGAGCTCTCCTGGGCTGTCTTTACATAACCTATGTCACCCTCAGGTCACAAACGCTCCTTCCTACTTCCTCAGGTCCATTCTTGTCTTCACGCTCCCCATTCAAAATAAGTTCCAACCGCTCACCGATCTACCCATTGAGTTGAAGCTATTATCACAACTCCTCCATTTTGAGCTTTCCAAGGGCAGAGGCCTTTGTCTTACTCATGTCTCTGTCCTCAGAGCCTGTTGGCGACTGTGAATGGCACAAGAGTCATTTAAAACACCATTCAACGGAACGGACAGATGATCCAGGGCTTGGGCATTGATAGGAAGGACAAGGCTGGAGACTGGCTGGACTCCCAGGGTCAAAACAGGGATTGGGATGGATTCCAGAGGTAGTTGGTGGGAAGAAGCCCATGGAGACAGGGACCCCCTCAGGAGAAATCTAACAGTAGACAAGGAGAGAAACTCCTGCTCATCTGGGAAGCACACATGGGTAGGGCGATCCAGGCTGAAGATCCAGTCACGGATCTGAGGGACTAAGAGCAGGACTCAGGTTCCACAGCAGTAAGAGAGGAAGGCAGGACCCCATCCACAGAAAGGTGATGTGACAAAAAAAAAAGAATGGTGTCAAAGCATGAGACACATAGGGAGAAAAGAGGGATCCTCACATCATGAGGCTCAGTCATGGAGAAACAAGGGAAGAACGTAGCCCCTGAGCTGAGAGCACCCTTTCCTTGTCACGTGTATCATTAGATCAAGTCCCTCAGAACTTGAAAACACTTGAGAAAGTCTCCGTTCCTCACAACCAAAGAGCTCAGTGGAAACAAGAACCTACTTTCAACACCTCCTTGAGTCCCCCTATCCACAGCCCTTCATGCCCAAGTTTTCACATAAAATGTAAAAGGGAGGCCAGGTTCTGTGCAGGGGCGGGAGTGGAATGAGAGAATTCTGACTTTGAGGAGCTCAAAGAGGAGGGGAGGAGCATGCTAAGGATGAGAATATAAATATTAAAGCAAGGTAGGTGGTTAGGGAGTGGTCAGGGAGAGGGGATGTGGAAAGCCCAGAGGATTTGAGGAGCCGAGAGAAGAGCAGAGTTGATTACATCCAAATTTATTTTTATTTTATTTATTTATTTATTTTTAAAGATCTTATTTACTTATTTGACAGAGAGAGACACAGTGAGAGAGGGAACACAAGCAGGGGGAGTAGGGGAGGGAGAAGCAGGCTTCCTGTGGAGCAGGGAGCCTGATGCGGGGCTCGATCCCAGGACCCCTGGGATCATGACCTGAGCCGAAGGCAGATGCTTAACTGACTGAGCTACCCAGGTGCCCCCAAATTTATTTTTAAAAAAGAAACGTTGCCTACTCTCACTTGTACCATGACTTGGAAATAATTCTAACTCATTAATAAAGGAGAAATAAAAGCCAGCCATTGCAAATGCTCAGAGGCTGTCAGGGAAATATATTAGCTGACATAACTTGCACAGCAAATGAAGAGGCCCAGATCATATTGGGCCTCATTATTACCTCAACAAGAAAACAATTATCTTTTCTTAACAGAGCTAGAGCTAATTGATTTCTTCATAACCATAATTCAGTTTAACAAATATTTCCTAATAAAGACACAATTAACGAATCAACTCGATTGCAATTTCACATTGTTTCTCAGTCTCTTTCCTATTACCGACATCCCCACCCCCCCGGAAATGTCTTTCTTTTTTTTTCTCCTGTGAAGCACATCTCATGTGAAACCTGGGAGTTAGAGTGGTTGCTCCCTAAATAAATGACAAGGTGTTTGAAACCAAGGGTCGTTACTTCAGCTTGGCTATAAACCAGGTTTGCTAAGAAGTGACGGAAAGTAAAAACCTCTTTCCTCCTTAAACAATGAAAAAAATCTTTGAGAGCCAGATGAGGTGGACTTCTGGGAAAGTGCTGCAGGTCTCTGTGTGATGTGGAGAAACACAGGACTTAGAGCAGTTGACCTGCTAGTTTCCTAAATTTGCTACCGCCTTGCTGTTCCATGATGGCTCTAGATAATGTTTTCAATCTGGATTTTTGTAACATAACAGTAATAATAATCGTGATAGAATGACCTTCCCTTAGCTTCCCCCCAAATGTGGTGGCCCTCCATAAACCATTAATTGCTAGGCAAATATCAATTACTATAATGATTAAAATGTTCAAGCACACACTTCTGATTGTGAAACAAACGTGGAAAGATGCAGGGCACTAGTACTTGACCCTAACACAGAATTCTAGAAATCGTAATGATTTTAGCTCTTTGTTCTGCTAGAAATCTAAGAGTAATTGTGAAGCCACTCAGGTGACAGAGCAGATAAAGAGTGGGGCCTGGGGAGGAGCTTCTTCCCAGAATCCTCCATGTCTCCTTTGTGAGGTCCATGCTACAGACCATAACCCAATCCTCAGTCAGTCATCTTTCAAAGATTGTATTATTCTGTGCATTCCAGCATGTATGAGCTTGGTTTGTGCTGGATCAGGAAAAGTGGCCAGTGATCTGGATCACAATGCCCAGAAAGAGGCACTTCAGACATAATGACAGAGGGGGGAGTCTAGGTGTGTAAGAAAGGGGAAGAGGAAATCGCTTGACTGAGGGCACAATCGGTCAGGAGAGCGTCCATTTTGTATCTTCTGTATTCTAGGCACTGTTCCAGATAATACTGAGGTAAAGGACATCACTTCTGACCTTAGGAAGCAGTGTATTTAGGAAAGTGGCACATCTCCATAAAAAGAGACATGCGCTCTCTTCCTCACACATGCCAGCCACGTCCTACCCAGCATCGTGGCCACCCTTCCGGGCCAGATGGTGATGCTCAACAATGGTTCTGGGGCAACAGGAAAACAAAGCACATGCTGCCCAGAGGCTTCTGGAGGTTCCTCGTCCACAACGTCAAGGAGTTGGAAGCCCTCCTATCCTGCAAGAGATCTTACTGTTCTGAGATTGCTCACAGTGTTTCCTCCAAGAATCACAAAGCCATTGTGGAAAAAGCCACCCAGCTGGCCCTCAATCCAGGCTACAGGGTGAGGGAAGTGAACAGATAGCTCATGTGCACACTTTCTTTGTGGTAAATAAAACCTTGACCACTCTGGGGGAGGAAAGAAAAGACACGCACACAATCTGCCTATGTGAGCTCTGCGTGGGCCAAGACTTTGTCTTCTTCAGCTCCGGGTGCCCACCACTCAGAGAGTGCTTAAAAAGTGTCAGATGAGTGAAAGGAGAATTGAGCGAGATAAATAAATGCCTCAGGATTCCAGAGAAAGGAATGTTGCCTAGTGGTCAGGGAAGGCATAACTGGACGGTGCTTACATCGGGACTTAATGACGAAGTAGGATTCAAACAGCAGAAGAGGAAAAATGACTCCAAGTGCTAAAGCATCACATCCAGAGGCCAAGAGCTCAGAATGCCTGAGAGAAGGATCAAAGGGGCAGAAGCAGTGGTCAGTTATAGACGGTTATAGACAATGTCGTAGACACACTCCCGCTGGATCCCCACATGCCACAACTCTGTGAGCTATGTATTATTACTGCCCATTCTACAGATGAGGAAGCTGAGCATGAGTTCAATAACCGACCTCCCCACTATCACATAGTAATAAAGCAAATAAGAAAAAGAATAAAAATATGGAAGATATTTGCAAGCACACAAGATATAGCCTATGTATTTTCTTTAAATTCAACTCAGTTCTTCAGCCCAGTAGAATAAGGACTCCTCACCCCACTGGAATCCACCCCTATCTTTAAGATAATGCAAAGATCTTAGAGTTCTACATCTCATGCAGGGAAAAATGCTTGAGGAGGCCTGTCTGGTCTTGGCCCACATGCTCACCCCCGAGATGCCCACAGCCCCAGCCTGCAGGCTTCCTCAAGCGCAGAGGCTCCGCGGTCAGTGCTCAGCCTCCTGAGGGTTGCATTGCTCGGAGATCCTGCCCTCTCCCAGGCCTCAGGATGTATGGAGGAGGGTGAGGAGGGAGGTCTCTGCCACTCATGGTTCCCCTGATTCTATCTTTCTCACTTTGGGGAAATCTCAGTGTCTCTGTTTTTGCCTTTGTCCCACGTCCCCTCCCCTCCCCTCTTCCCAAGCCACCAAACCAAGGAAATCTGCCTTGAAACAAGAAACCCTTTTGGAACGGGGGAGTGAAATACTGAGAGCACAGCGTAGATAGCTTTTCCTCTTGGACAATTCCACAGCAGTAAAAAGAAAAACAAAATTCCAATTAATATCGCAATAAATTAATCTACCACAAAGGATCTTTTTTTTTTCCTAAGTTTGCTGTGTGGCAGGGATGATACCAAGCCTTTTACCCATGAGGTAGGTACAATTATTATCCCCACTTTATAAAGAAACCAGAGCTTAAAGAAATCAAGTGTTTTACTTAAGATCACAAGACTCCTAAGTGATAGAATCAAAAGTCAAGTTCAAGGGGCGCCTGGGTGGCTCAGATGGTTAAGCGTCTGCTTTCGGCTCAGGTCATGATCCTGGGGTCTTGGGATCGAGCCCCACTTCGGGCTCCCTGATCAGCGGGAAGCCTGCTTCTCCCTCTCCCGCTCCCCCTGCTTGTGTTCCCTCTCTCACTGTGTCTCTCTCTGTCAAATAAATAAAATCTTAAAAAAAAAAAGTCAAGTTCAAGAATGTCTGGCTAGAAAGGCTAAGTTCTCTTTGCTATGCCATATAAGGGAAGCAATCCTCCCCTCTTTCTCTTAAAAAAAAAACAACCCAAAAAGCTACATAATTACAGATTTTGTATTAAGTAACAAATTTAAAAAGAAACTTACCCTTGGTCTCATAAAAACTCATTATCAATTTTCATTTGTTTTTGTCACCTTCTAGAACTTTTCATTTGCGTACTTAACTTTTATGGATTTACCATAATAACATAGAATTTTATAGTATATATTCTCAATTGCCACTCTACTGCTACAGTTTTATTGTTTTAATATATTTTATATATTCTATATATCATGTAAATTATATATTTTTATATCTTACACATACACATACATATATTTCTATAATCCTATTATTTTTTTCTGTTATACCACTCTTGCCTTCTCCCTGTACCCACCCTGCCCCCCCAACAGAAACAACTGCAGCCTGGTGTGTATTTCCCATCCATTTCTCCCTGGTGGTGTTGAGAAATTTGCCATTGTTTGTTTCATACACTCTTACAATTATGGTTTCATACACTTTTATGTTCATATATACATGTATACAGTTATTGCTATATTTGCTTAACAATAGTAAAAATTCTTCCAGATCAATGTCACTTTATTAGTTGATAATATAATCCATAGTATGGTTATTCTAGTTTATTCAACCTTTCCTCTATGAATGGGTATTTACTTTGCTTATATATATATTTTTTTGCCACAAAAGATAATGTTGCAATAAACTTTCTTGCATATGTATATTCTTCTGTACTGGTGCTTTTATTTCTGTGGGATAGCTTCCCAGGAATAGGATTTCTGGGCCAAAGGGCGTATATTTATTATAATTTAATAGGTATTGCCAGACTGATTTTCAAAGGCTATGTTAAATACCCTTCACCAGCAGTGTAGGAGAGTGCAGGGCCATAGTTCCGAATGCTAGCTGAGATCACCTCATGAAATGTCCATTTAGTAGGCGTTGGAGGGGCCCAGGAATCTGAATTTTTTCAAAGCTCTCCATGTAATTTTAATAGGTACGAAGATTTAGGAGTCACAGATTTGCCTCTGCAGGATTTACTATGAGGGAGGAATAAGGAGCAGAGATCAGGGAAGCCATCTGATGGGGACTTCCTTTTACAAAGGGACTTCAATGAAAACTTTTATATTATCACCAAATAAAATTATAAGTAACAGAGACACCCTGACAGGGGACTGAAAAAAGAAAATATTGACAATTCAACCTTAAATTTATGTCTCATTATCTGTCCACCCCACTGGTAATATTTACTTTTTAATAAATTTTTGTTTTTAGGACAATTATATGGTAGAACATTGCCATCTGTGATGGAACCCTTTAAATTCAATTAAGTCTGTAGCTTATGTATAACATAGGACTATCCTTTCAACAGTAATTGAACAATTCTTTCAGCAATATTATTTTGCATAAAAATCCTAACCTTTACATCAAAAATATTTTAATGTGTTAATTTTTCTGTACAGAAACAAATGACATTGTATTGAATAAAATTATGATGAGTATTTGCTAAAAGTAACTATTGAAAATACCATATGTTTTATAATCCTGTATTGGCATTTCTTCATTCTTTTCTTTTCTTCTCTTTTCTATTCTTTCCTCCTATCCTTCCTCTCAGTCTCTCCCTCCCTATCTGCCCCCTCCAACCTCTCCTTCACACCAGGTCCACAAGACCAGGTCCGCCGGGGCTGCTGCAGCTCCAACATTGGCCACTAGGGGCCCTCTGCTCCCCTGGCCTGCAGGGAGAGAAAAATGTCTTTTCTCTTTTCCAACTTCCTTTTTTTTTTAGTTTTTATTTATTTCTTTGAGAGAGACACAGCGAGAGAGGGAACACAAGCAGGGGGAGTGGGAGAGGGAGAAGCAGGCTCCCCGCTGAACAGGGAGCCCGATGCGGGGCTCAATCCCAGGACCCCGGGATCATGACCCGAGCGGTAGGCAGACGCTTAACAACTGAGCCACCCAGGCGCCCCCGGAATTGTTCTTTTTGATGCTCAAATTGTCCCTTTACTTTGGCTCTTGTGTCTTTTTGAAATGACTTCATTCATCTTTGAAATCTCTCTTCTTTGCTGATCCAAGAAGATGTTCTAGACCCATTTTATACATTTTCGAGTCCAGCACCATAGGCCATTTCTGCAAAGAGAGAAGTGGTATTTTGAGACCATATCTGGTTGCTAGGAGTGCTCATTGCTTCTGGGTTGTCGTTTTTCATTTTTTTCTGGCTTTTGGGGTGGCTAGAGTTAGGAAACACAGACTTTGTAAGAGGAACAAAATCGTGGATCATACTGACATTTCCAATGCAAATTACTTTTTGCAAGCGTTTTGCTTAACCTCCTCAATTTTATTCTTGATCTCCGTTTTTCATCACGAAAAATCTCAAGTCCCACAACATAAACACAATTCTTTATTTGCTTTCTCCTACATAGTATCTATAATTGTTTCAAACAACAATACCAAACTACCATGGACTTAGAGCGACTGGATGAGATTTTTCAGAGGTTCTTTTTGTCTTTAGAAATATCTCACTGGAGAACTACGGTTAAGATACTATCTTCCAAACTCACTTGAGAATTTTTTCTCTATGTTGTTGTGGCAGAATTCGAAGATGGCTTCACAAGGATGTCTGGTCCTAATCCCCGAACCTGTGAATATGATGAGATGTCACTCCTGTGATCATGTTATAGGACACAGCTGATTTTATTTTTTTTAAGATTTTTTTTTATTTATTCATTCAAGACACAGAGATAGAGACAGAGAGAGAGAGAGAGAATGAGCAGGGGGAGAAGCACAGGGAGGGGGAGAAGCAGACTCGCCGCTGAGCAGGGAGCCCAATGCGGGGCTCGATCCCAGGACCCTGGGATCATGACCTGAGCTGAAGGCAGACGCTTAGCCATCTGAGCCACCCAGGTGCCCCAGGACACAGCTGATTTTAGAACAGGGCTGTTATCTGGGTAGGCGCGACCAAATCACAGGAGTACTGAAGAGCTCTGTCTGGCTGAAACCGGAAGCCAGGGAGATGGAGCCTGTGAGAAAGACTTGACACGCCTTGCTGACTCTGAGGTGTTGGAGGCCACCACAGGAGGATGCAGGTGGTCGCTAGGAGCAGAGAGTGGCCCCCAGCTGCCACCCAGCAAGAAAATGGGGACCTCAGTCCTACAGACAGAAAGAACTGCGTTCTGTCAATGGCCAGACTGGCATGGAAGCAGATTCTCCCTCAGAGCCAGGTAAGGACCTAGCCTGGTCAACACCTTGACTTTGGCCTTATAAGCCCATGAACAGAGAACCCAGCTGAGCCCACCTGGACTTCTCCCTAAACTGTGAGATAATAAACGGGTGTTGTTTTAAGTTGCTGAATTCGTGGTAGCCTGTTATGCAGCATTAGAAAATGAATGAAGTTCTTAACACCGCCAACCCCATTTATTTTTTATTTTTTTAAACATTTTATTTATTTATTTTATTTGAGAGAGAGAGAGATTGCATGTGCATGTCACGGTGGGGGGAGGGGCAGAGGGGGAGGGAGAGGGAGAGAGAGAATCCCAAGCAGATTCCATGCTGAGCACAGAGCCCAGTGCAGAGCTCAATCTCATGACCCTGAGATCATGACCTGAGCAGAAATTAAGAGTCAGCTGCTTTTGGGGAGGGTTCTTTTTTTTTTAATTTAAGTTCAATTAATTAACATATAGTGTATTATTAGTTTCAGAGGTAGAGTTCAGTGACTCATCAGTCTTATATAGTGCCCAGTGCTCATTACATCACATGCCCTCCTTAATGTCTATCACCCAGTTACCCCATCCCCCCACCCCTTGCCCCTCCAGCAACCCTCAGTTTGTTTCCTATGATTAAGAGTCTCTTAATGGTTTGTCTCCCTCTCTGATTTTCATTTTGTTTCACTTTTCCCGGGTGTGTTTTTTTGCTAACCAGAATCATGCTGTATGTATTGTTCTTTGATGTGCTTGTTGGAGATGTTCTCAGCCTTGCACACTCTTTTTATCCATTATATATTCCACAGAATTAGTGTCACTGTTTGGGTTGTTTCATTCTGCTGTTCTAATTATGTCCACTTTTGAGCACAAACTTGAGCACAGGGGCTGGAATTTGAGGGGAAGAGTGTCAGTTTGAGCCCTTGGCAATCTGAGGTGAAGGTGTGTTGACTTGGCATTGAGCAGGTGGTAGGCCATGCATGCTGACTCGGGCAAGAGGGTGGCTGGACTGTGAATTTGGGACCCACAGGCTGATGGCATTGTGTGTGACGGGGACATGCTGTTTTTCCTCATGGTCACGAATTCCTTTAACTTTTGTTTTTCTGGGAAGCTCTATCTCTCCTTCTATTCTGAATGAAAGCGTTGCTGGATAGAGTATTCTTGACTGTAGATGTTTTTCCTTTTAGCACTTTGAATATATCATGCCACTCTCTTCTGGCCTGCAAAGTTTCTGCTGAAAAATCCACTGATAGCCTTGTGGAGTTTCCCTTGTTTGTAACTGTTTTCCTTTCTCTTGCTGCTTTTAAAAATCTTTCTATCACTACTTTTGGTCATCTTATTTACTTTGTGCCTTGGTGCAGACCTCTTCAGTTTGGTTTTGTTGGGGGCTCTCTGTGCCTCCTAGATCTGGATTTCTCTTTCCTTCCCCAGATTCAGGAAGTTTTCAGCTATTATTTCTTCAAATAAATCTTCTGCCCCCTTTTCTCGCTCGTCTCCTTCTGGGATCCCTATCATGTGACTGTTATCCTTGACAGTGCTGCTGAGTTCCCTGGTCTATTCTCATTTTGTGTATTTTTTTCCCCTCTCATCTGCTTGGTTACTTTCCATTACTCTGTCCTCCAGGTTGCTGATCTGTTCTACTACCTCTTGTTTGCTATTTATTCCAGGTGGTCTATTTTTATTTTCATTTAGTGAGTTCATTATCTCTAATTGGTTCTTTTTTAGGTCTCCTATCTCTTGATGGAGGGTCTCGTGGAGGTCCTGCACTCTTTTCTCAATTCTAGCGAGTATCTTTATGAGCATTACTTTAAATTTGCTATCCGACATATTACTTATCTCCATTTCACTTAGATTTCTTGCTATGATTTTGTTCTACTCTTTCAATATGTCGTATTTGGGACATATTCCTCTGTCTCCTCATTTTGTCTGTTGCTGTGTCTGTTTCTTGTGTTAGGAAAGTCAGCTATGTCTCCTGCACTTAAAAGTAGTGGTTTTATGAAGAAGAGGTCCTGCAGTGCCCCATAGTACAATGTCTCCTTTTCACCAGAAAATGGTGTTTCAGGGGGTGTCTCCTATGTGTGTCGCTACAGGAGTGTACTTCCATTGTGGTGGAGCTGTGTTTGCCTTCAGTCCAGCCTGTGATGGCTCTCTGCCTGTTGTAGGCAGAGTCTGGTGCCTGTGGTGTTAGTGGACTGCTCCGGGGCCACCTTGGCCTTGAGTTGAGTCAGACCAGGTGTTTGCCAGAGATGAAATAACGTCAAACTGCAGGCACTCTCCCTGTGTTGTCCCCTGAGAAGCTTTTGTTGGTGGGTGGGGCCTGCATTCAGACCAGCTGCCTGCCCCCAGCCCACTGCTGGGGTCATAGTCAGACTGGTATGTGGTTATCTTCCCCTCTCCCTGGAGCGGAACTCACTTTGGAGTGGTGTTGGCCCTTGACTGGGCTGTGCACACACTGTCAGGCTTGTGGCACTGCTTTGATGGGATCTTGCCAAGAGTGATCGGAGGGGGTGGATCTGCTTCACTGTGGTTTCTTGTATACATCAGGCTGCAGAGAGTCTGTTCTGCCAATCTTCAGGTCACTTTCTGGGTAATTTATGCTGATGCGGGTGTTCTCTAGGTGGCCACATGGCAAGAGGTGAGCCCAGGGTCCTCCTAGTCTGCCATCTTCCCAGCAGCCAAGAGTCAGTTGCTTAACTGAATGAGTCACCTAGTCACCCCACTGCCAATCCCATTTATTTATTTATTTATTTATTTATTTATTTATAAAAAATATTTTATTCATTTATTTGTCAGAGAGAGACAGCACAAGCAGGGGGAGTGGGAGAGGGAGAAGCAAGCTTCCCATTGAGCAGGGAGCCCAATGCAGGGCTCTATCCCAGGACCCCAAGATCATGACCCGAACCGAAGGCAGACCCTTAACGGACTGAGCCACCCAGGCTGACTGCCAACCCCCTTTATATTGAGAGTTTATATTTGTTTTTCTTCAGTTTTTACAGGTTGATTTTTTTCTTTTGAGTTAATTCTCTTCAGTCTTAGTTTCAAAGTCAAAATCATACAATAAGAACATTTCCAGAAATCTTGCTTCCTTCTCTGTTTTCTCCCCTGTTTCTCCCTCTCTCTTATTGGAAATCACCTTTTTATTAGCTTTTGGGTTGCTCTTCCATTTTTTAAAACTTATTTTACTGACATATAGTTGACATACAATGTTATATTAATTTCAGTTTTACAACATAGTGACTGGGCAGTTCTATACATTCCTCCATGCTCCTCATGCTGATTGTGGTCACTGTCTGTCACTGTACAATGTTATTATAGTATTATTGACCATATACTCTATGCTGTACTTTTAATCTCTGTGACGTGTTTACTTTATAACTGGAAGTTTTATTCTTTAAAAATATAAGCAAATACTGCTTGATTGTCTAAAAATATTAAAGTGCAGAACAAAATTTTAAAAAAATATAAGCAAATACCTATATATTCATATTCTTTCCCTTTCTCACACAAAAGATAACAATATAGTAAATAAATACTCCTGCACCTTGCTTTTTTCATTTAACAATGTATCTTGGTGGCCAATCCATAATGGTTTACAGAGATTTTCTTCATTCCTGTGTACTACTGAATCATAAGTTATTCAATCCATACCCTATTGACAGACATTTTAGTATTCTCAATCTTCTGCAATTATAAATAATTCTGCCTTTTAAAGGCAACATTTTTTATTTGGGATAGATTCGTGGAAGTGTTACTGTTATAGATCAAATGGTACAAGTGTATGTAATTGGGGGTCTTTCTCCCCCAACACCATGGTATGGTGCTGGTATCTTTTCCAACAGCAACAATTATCTGATTCTCCAGCACCAGGTAGGTGTCTGACAATTCAATTCAACTCTGCCACTAACTTCTGGAGTCAGCTCAGATCCCACATGTTAAGTGTTCGGTCCCATAAGACCACCCCCACTTCAGAGACCAGTCACAAATGGGATGCCCAGTCTACCCACAGTTCTATCAGGTGACCACAAATTCAGGGGTTCCCAGGATGCCTCCCTCCATTCAACAATTTGCTAAAATGACTCACAGAACTCAGGAAAGAGTATTCTTACTATTACCAGTTTATTCTAGAGGATAAAACTCAGAAACAGCCAGATGGCAGAGATGCATAGGGCAAGGTGTAAGGGCGAGGACGGCAGAGCTTCCGTGCCCTCTCCAGCAGTGTGTAGGAGTATTTCCTACAGCCTTCCCACAAAGCATGGTGTCAGTCTGGTTTTTTTGGTCAATCTGGTTGGTGAAAAATAGTATGTTAGTGCCATTTCTAAAAACTATTTATTGGAATACAAGATACATACAGGAAGCACATATACCACAAATATACAACTCACTACATTTCCGCAGTGAACATATTTGTACAACCAACACCCAGATCAAAAAACAGGAAGTTACCAGCAATACCCCCCCCCACCCCACCACATTCCCTCCAGTCACTACCACCTCCCTGCACCCACCAACCTAACTCCTAATAGCAGGGATTAGTTTGACCTCTTTTGTACTTTCTCTAAATGGAATCATATAATATAGATCCATGGGATCTTTTTTTTTTTAAACTTCTCACCATGCTTGTGAGATTGACCAGTACTATATTGTCATATGAGATTGTAAGTCATTCATTCTCATCACTGCATACATGATACTGCATTGTGCAAGTATTTTAAGATGTATTTATACATTCTATTACTGAGGGGCCTTTAGATAGTTTCCAGTTTGGGGCTGTTGTAAACAGTGTTGTTACAAACATTACAATATGCACCTCTTGTGAACATATGCACACATTTCTGCTAGAAGCGGAATTGCAAGTCATAATACCTATGTATGTTTAGGTTTAGGAGATAATGGTTCACAGTTCTGCAAAGTGGTCGCACCAAGTTTCACTCCCAACAGCAGTGCAGGAGAGAACCAGTTGCTCCACATCCTTGCCAACAGTCAGTCCTAGTCTGGTTTGAATTTGCATTTCACTTATTAAGAGTGAAACAGTATTTTTTTGTATGTTTATATGGCATTTTACACTTCTTTTTTGTGAACTGTATTCAACATTTGCCCATTTTTACTTAAGTATTTGGTATTTTGCTTCTAAATTTTTTTTTAGACTTTATTTTTTTAGAGAGGGAGTGGGGGAGGGGTAGAAAGAGAAGGAGGCAGAGCATGCCGAGCAGGCTCCGTGCCCAGCAGGGGAGCAAAACCCGGGTTCAGGGCTCGATCTCACAACTGTGAGATCATGACCTGAGATGAAATCAAGAGTCGGGCACTCAACCGACTTAGCCACCCAGGCATCCCTTGCTTCCAAACTGTTAACAGCTTTTTACAAATTAGAGCTACTAGCCTGTGCTGGTTATTACCTGTTTGCCACCTTTCGAACATCTAACTGTCCTGCTTTGTGCCTGGAAGGCTGACCCTTGCATATTCTGTCACCCTGACTCCGTTGTGAGTTGGCTTCTGGTTGAGTTTGGCCAGTGAGAGTCCCTGGCAGAACGGAGGGTCAGTCGAGCTGTTTCCCTCTCTCCCTTCCTGCTTCAGCGGTGACTACACCTCCCTCCATAAAGCTCTCACAAGCACTTCCTTCTCAAAAGTTCGGCTCCCGGTGGGCTCTGATAACATTATTTCTTCCCCTTGTCTCTTCAGCTCTAAGGGAGCTGAGGACATCCTGATGGCTTGTATCTCAAGAGCACATGACATGTGCTCAATAAGTATTTGCTGTAGATGAAAACACACATATCAATATATATATTTGGATATATTTATCAGGTGCTGAAGTACATTTTTATTTTAAAACTATGTTTTTAAATAATACAATAATACATACTTATTGTAAAGAATTCAGTACAGAATGTGTATAAAGTAAAAAGTGAAAGTACCTATTTCCACTAACCTACATCTAACTGTAACCACTATTTCTGATTTGGTGTCTACTCTTCCAGATTTCTTTTAACGCACACAGAGACATGCACACGGACACATATATGTTTATAGAGTTGGGATCATACTACTTATATATTTTCTGAAATCTTTTCATTTACTGTATCATGGACAACTTTCCATGGAAGCACAGACAGATCTACTTATTTTTTCACTGTTCCATGTGTTCTGCTACCTCGATAGCTGAGATATTTTTTCATGAATAAGTCATTGGTTTGTGGGTATTGCTATTACCTAGAATTTTATGCTAGGAAAACTTCATCAATTTAAAAAGTTTATTTTATTTAAATTCAATTAATCAATTTTTAATTTGAAATGTAAGATATTTAGGAAGGAGATTGGCCCAGTTTACCTCTATCTATAAAGAAAAGAATTGCAAAACAAGTTATTTGAAAATATTACTAATGAACAATGTAAGAAAATCAATACTTTTATATTATCACTTAATAAAGATAATACTGGAGAAAGCCCATTTATTTTAAAACTATTTGGGGCACCTGGGTGGCTCAGATGGTTAAGCGTCTGCCTTCGGCTCAGGTCATGAGGGTCTTGGGACCGAGCCCCATGTCGGGCTCCTGGCTCAGCGGGGAGCCTGCTTCTCCCTCTCCCTCTGCCTCTCCCCCTGCTCATGCTCTCTCTCTCTCTCTCTCTGTATCTCTGTGTCTCAAATGAATAAATAAAATCTTAAAAAAAAAAAGACTCTTAATCATAGAAAACAAACTGAGGGTTGCTGGAGGGGAGGGGGCTGGGGGAGGGGGTAACTGGGTGATGGACATTAAGGAGGGCATGTGATGTAATGAGCACTGGGTGTTATATAAGACTGATGAATCACTGACCGCTCCCTCTGAAACCAATAATACATTATATGTTAATTGAATTTAAATAAAAAATAAATTTTAAAAAAGCTATCTACTTTCTGTGTGTATATATATGTGTGTGTATATATATATATATATATATATATATATATATATATGTTAACCAGGGGCCATTCTTTACCATATACTAAACTAGTTTGGGATTGGGAGGGCAGAGCTCTTTGGATGACTCCAATCCTTCCTCCCCTGTCCCTACTGCACCTGGAGACAGACATAGCAGAAGCGGGTCCAGCTGAAGGCTGGCTAAGTTGCAGACGCTGGTGTGGTGGAAAACAGTTCCTATCATACTCATTGACCAGCTGCCAAAAGTAGCCTCTATTAGGAGCATTCTGAATACTTTTTGATAGCCTACTTTCAGTTTCTGTACAATGCTTGGAAATATTCAAATCTATTTCTTGCCAAGTATTTCTAACTTTCACTGATTCAGTAGCTTCCATTTCCCCTGCCTCTCTACATTTTCATTTTTAGTGAACACTTACATAGACCTTACCGGGTTCCAGGCCCCATTCTAATTGCTTTATGATTATTAACTCATTTAATCCTCCTAGGTACTGTTACAATCTCCATTCCATATGTACATATTTGCATGTTGGAGAGTGTCTTTTTTGTTACGATTTTATTTATTTATTTATTTGAGAGAGAGCACGCAGATGCACAAGTGGGGGGAGGGGCAGAGGGAGAAGCAGGCTCCCCGCTGAGCAGGGAGCCCCGATGCTGGGACCTGAGATCATGACCTGACCCAAAGGCAGACGCTCAACCGACTGAGCCACCCGGGTGCCCAGGAGAGTGTGTCTTAATCAGTTCAGACTGTTATATATACCATAGACTGGCTTAAGCAACACATATTTATTCTCCCAGTTCTGGAGGCTGGAAGTCCAAGATCAAGGTGCCAGGAGGTCTCATATCTGTTGAGGATCTGCTTTCTGGTTTGCAGATGGCTAATTTTTTTGTATCTTCACACGGTGGAGTTCAGACAGAGAGAGAAGTAAGCTCTGTTGTGTCTTTTCTTAAAGGGTACTAATCCCCTCCCAAATCACCTCCCACAGGTCCTACCTCCAAATACCGTTATAGAGGGGATTAGGCTTCAACATAGGAATTTTGGGAGACACAAACATTAAGTCCATAGCAGTATGTGTGCATGCATGTATCCACACATTTGCATCTGTTGAACATCTACTATGTGTAGCATTTCCGTTCATTGTGTCATTTAATCCTTGCAAAGATCTAGTACAACTATGATCCCCAGTTTGCAGACATGGATGTTGAGAGAGAGAGAGAGAGAGAGAAGTTACATAAGATATTTTGGTAGGGGTGGGAGAAAGAAAGAACCGAAGTTCTTAGTTTTGAATTTAATGAATGGAGATGTCAGTCAACTAGCAATAAGTCATCAAGATGACTAAGTGAAATAATGCAAATGAAATACCAAATAGGGAAACTGGTACATAGTAGGAGCCCAATAAATATTTGTCAAATCTGAATGTCTGTTTAGAAGACCATCTTTGAAAAAGTTGCCTGGGTTTAGCCAACAATTGACACAGATAAGCCACTATCCTGAAAGCAAAAGATTTTCTATAGAAATTTTAAAATGCCTATATCTCCTATAATTTTGGACAGATTCTTTTTCCTTCTCTTTTGCCATCCAGTATACACACCCCCCCACACACACACACAAATACGAGGCAGAGCGTGCAAGGAGCCAAGACAGCTTCCAGTGAGTGTGCAGCCACGGATTCATGGATGGCTTCACCCACAGGCAGGCACAACCCAGAGCACACCCATCCCAGTGAAACCAGCTTGTGGGGACATTGCTCCCTCTTCTTCATACATGGTTTTCAGTGTGCTAAGGCTATTTTATCAGCCATATTGTGTCCATGTCTTCTTTTGTAAGACTCCTCCAACATTTTTGGGAAACAGGCACAGGACGAAGGCAGAAGAGAAAACTGCCTACATGCGTGATATCACAAAAGAAGGAAGAACTAAGGGGAGGGCTTGGAGTCTTGTCTCCACATTATGCCTCCCAGCCTGTGCATCAGGATCGACTGGGGGGTGTGCTCGGCAAGATGCCGACTTCTGGCATGCCACCCCACACCTTACAAGCTCATCAGAGAGGTGACTCTCAAGTCTAACACATCCTTTTAAAATAGCAGATATTTTGTAACAAACTTTTAGTATCTTGAAATGGAATTCATAATAACACAATCTACCTACATACAGAATTTTGAAACTCTTAATATCAATAATAATGGTAGGGCGCCTGGGTGGCTCAGTTGGTTAAGCGACTGCCTTCGGCTCGGGTCATGATCCTGGAGTCCCCGGATTGAGTCCCGCATCGGGCTCCCTGCTCGGCGGGGAGTCTGCTTCTCCCTCTGACCCTCTTGGATCTCGTGCTCTCTCTATCTCATTCTCTCTCTCAAATAAATAAATAAAATCTTAAAAAAATATATCAATAATAATGGGAAGTGATATTACTCTTCAGTCCATAATTTTCATCACATCCAGAAAAAAAGCCAAAGCATCTGTAAGACCCTACACAATCTGGTCTCCTGTTTCCTCTCTGAACTCATAACCTATTTCTCTACCTCTTAAGCATGCTTTTCAAGCAACACTGGTCTCCTCACTATCTCTTAAACAACCTACATATCTTGCCTCCTCAGGGCCTTTGCACTGCCTTTTTTCCATGCCTGAAACACTCTTCCTCTGATGCCTACCGGGCTGACTCCTTAACTTCAAGCATTTTCCCAAAAGATACCTTCTCAGTGAAGCTTTCCCTGACTACCCTATTCAAAATTTCAAGCCCCACCACTACTCCTGAATTTCATTTCTCCCTCCTGGCTTTATTACTTTTTTTTAAGCTATCACTGTCTAAAATAGAATATAGTTTACTTTTTTTCTTGCATCTCCCTCACTCAAATATAAGCTCCATGATGGCAGGGATTTATGTCTTTCTTCTTCTTTTTTTTTTTTATTTTTTATTGTTATGTTAATCACCATACATTACATCATTAGCTTTTGATGTAGTGTTCCATGATTCATTGTTTGTGCATAACACCCAGTGCTCCACGCAGAATGTGCCCTCCTTAATACCCATCACCAGGCTAACCCATCCCCCCACCCGATTTATGTCTTTCTTATTTACGGTTGTAATTTTCGGGCCAGGATCTGGCAAACTGTTGAATGAATGAATGAATAACAATGGAATGCTCATTTCAATATGTTAACCCTACTAGATGACACTGTGAAGTGGTCAGACACTAGAAGTTATAGATAGGATCACTGTGAATGTGACATATGTAAATGCAGAGCAGGTCACTGAATTTGAATTGGTAAATCTGATTCCACGAGTAGCATTGTTAACAGGGATGTGATTTTCCAAACTGATGAACAAGTCTTGGCGAGGTTTGAACAAATCAAAATACACTGTTTCTTCAATTTACACAGGAATAGCATTCCTGGATGCATTGGTATATAACAAAAGTATGCAAAAAAAAAAACAAAACCCAAAACAAACCCTTTGTGCTTAGATGCAAATAGTTAGACTCTAGACTCGGAAAATAACAAAGCTTTTTTGTGGGTCTTTCAAAAGTCACATGTAAAGGAACTGTTCTCCTTGTCATGCACTTTAAGACATCTGGTATCCTTGGCCCTATCCACTAAATATCTGGAGTACCCTCTAATCATTGTGACAATCCCAAAGTGCCCCCAGAGATTTCCAACATGTCATCTTGAGAGCCACTGAGTTAGATGCTTTCTGTTCCAAATAACAGAAGTTAAACCCACAGTGGCTTAATAAAATAACATTTATTGCCTCCTCTAACCGATCATTCTGGGGGTACATCAGCTTCAGGGAAGGCTTCACCAAGGATCAAATGATTTAGCAGAGACTTAAATTCTACTACTTCTCACTCTCTCTGTTCCTTAAATGTTGGTTCTACCCATTCGGCCTTCTCAGCAAAATGTCCTGGAGGCTTCATCCTGACCCGAGAGGCCTGTGGCCCATCTCCATCCCTGAACCCAGCATCTGGCTGGAAAAGGTGGGAAATGCTGACAATCACAGAGCTCCAATCCCCTGGAGCTGGGCGAGAGTTCATCCCGTGCAAACCTCGTGACCGGCCCCCAGGAGGAAGCAATGGTTTCCCAAAGGAAATTTGAGGGCACACTCCCCTCAGGAGAGGGAATGGGTGCGAGCAGCAAACAGCAGTTCTCCCCAGCTCCTGCCGAGTCAGTCTCTCCCGGAGCGGGCCTGAAACAGCATTTTAACAGACTCCATAAGGGATTCTTTTTATTTTAAAAGAGCTTTATGGAGACATAATTTACATACCATAAATTTCATCCCTTTGAAATGTACGAGTCACTGGTTTTTAGGATAGTCACAGCCTTGTGCAGTCATCACCATAATCTAATTTTATACCATTTTCACTGTCTCTAAAAGGAACTCTGTATTCGTTAGCTGTCACCTGCCGTCCCAACCCACCTCACCCCAGCCCTAGGTGAACATCAATCTTTCTGTCCCTGTGTATTGACCTCTCTTGGCTATTTCATATAAAGGGACTCATCCAATATGCCGCCTTTTCTGTTTGGCTTCTTTCACTTAGCCTCACGTTTTCAAGGTTCATGGATGTAGTGTGTGTCAGTACCTCATTCCTTTTTATGGCTGAGTAATATTCCACCATATGGATAGACCACATTTTGTTATCCAGTTGTCAATCGATGGGCAGTTGGGCCCTTTCCACTTTTTAGCTATTATGAGTAATGCCGTCACGAGCATTCATATATAGATTTTTGTGTGGATGTAGGTTTTATTTCTCTTCCTTTAATACCTACAAGTGGAATTGCTGGGTCACATGGAAACTTTACGTCTAACATTTTGAGGAACTACCAGACTGTTTTCTAAAGTGGCTGCCTCATTTTACATTCTCATCAGCATGTACAGGGTTCTAACTCCTCCAAATCTTCCACAATACTGGTTATCATCTTTTTTTTTAAAGATTTTATTTATTTATTCGAGAGAGAGAGAATGAGAGAGAGAGAGCATAAGGGGGGGAGGGTCAGAGGGAGAAGCAGACTCCCCACCGAGCAGGGAGCCTGATATGGGACTCGATCCCAGGACCCTGTGATCATGACCTGAGCCGAAGGCAGTCGCTCAACCAACTGAGCCACCCAGGCGCCCTGGTTATCATCTTTTTCTTTATTACCGCCATCTTAGTGTGAAGTGGAATCTCATTTCGGTTTTTTTTTTTTAAAGATTTTATTTATTTGTCAGAGAGAGAGCAAGAGAGCACAAGGAGGGTGAGCGGCAGGCAGAGGTAGAAGCAGGCTTCCCGCTGAGCAGGGAGCCAGATGCGGGGCTCGATCCCAGGACCCTGGGATCATAACCTGAGCCGAAGGCAGACACCAAACCAACTGAGCCACCCAGGTGCCCCTCATTTCTGTTTTGATATGCATTTTTCCTAATGACTAATGATGTGCAGCCGGTACTTATAGGCTATGTCTATACCTTCTTTGGAGAAATGTCTGTTTAAATCCTTTATCCTTTTTAAAGTGGATCATTTTTCTTTTTATTATTGAGGTGTAGGAGTTCTTTGTAGATTCTAGATACAAATCCTTTATCAGATACATGATTTGCAAATATTTTATCCTACTCTGTGAGTTGTCTTTCATTTTCTTGATGGTGTCCTGGGAAGCACTGAAAATTTTAATTTTGACGAAATCCAACATATCAAACCTCTCTTTAATCACTTGTGCTTTTGGTGTTGCATCTAAGAAATCTCCAAGGGATCCTTATATATCCTAAAGTTTGATAACCAGATGCCCTGAAGATATACTTTATCTATTTTTTTTTCGTTTATTTAAAAAGTTAACCCTGGTCCTATAGTGGTAAATAACACAGATAGGGTTCCTGCTCTCACGGAGTTTGCATCTACCAACGGTGGCATACTACAGGCAGATAAATAGAAAAAATTAGATATATTTTACATTGAGATAAATTTTATATAGAAAGAACAGGGAGCTCTGAGAGAGAGCAGAGATTAGAGAACCTCTTTTAGGCTGGTCAGGGAAGATTTCTCTGAGGAGGTGACACTGAAGTTGAGATGTGAAGGGTAAGGAGTCAGCCTGTGATGAGTACGGGAATAATATTTTATGCAGAATGGACAGCATACTTCACAATTTTGCTTTGACTAGTTTTATGTGAACTATTGGATTGGAAAGATACTTTAAAGATGTCTCACCATATGCAGATTCTTCAACCAGCATTTAGGATTCACTTGGACAAAGCCTCTCATTATCTTAGTTCAGAAGTCTTTTGGGGACCCCAAAAGGGAGTGACTTGGAAAAGGAGAATTACTATGTATCTCTCTCTTCTTTTCTTGAAAAAAAATTCTCACACAAAATCCATGCCATGTTTTTCACACAACTGTCACCTACACAGTGATATTTAGTGAAATAATTGATAATAATTTTTCTTTCGTGTCTCTGCATCTGAGTAACTACTGCTCACAGCTCAATATTAGCTCCAGAAGGGAAAAAAAAAAATCTTAAGAGAGCAATCGAAAAAAATGCATTTGTTGGCAGCAATTTCTATTCTTGAATGCACAGTAAGTTCTGAGCTTATGAGCTATGGGAAGAAAAACCTTTGTGATAAATAATATATTTGATAATGAGCATCAGGAGAAAAAAAACCAGCTTTCATTTGAAGAGTTCAAAATGAAATAGAATAAGTATGGGAGGGGCATCTTCTGCATCATGGGTGGATATGGAGGTGAAAGATCCATAATTGTTTTTCTTCTTCTCTCCGTGCCAGTCTATGGCATATCTTCTCAGACCTTTCTTAAAGGTCAACTTTCAAAAGGGCTTAACTCTCAGGCTCTATGGCATCAGGTGATTTACTTACATTATTTCATCTTTTTAAACTCAACAGATAGGCATGTATGAGTATGCCTTTTTTATTTATACATAAGCTGAGATTCAGAAAGGTTAAATAATTCCCCCAGGGTCACAAAGATTAGCCAGTGCCAGAGTCAGTGCAAATTAAAAAAAACCAAAACAACAAAACAACAACAAAAAACAAAAAACCAAACCCAACCCAGGGATTTCAGAATAAAAGTCTAAAATAATCTTGAGAACAAACTGCTTTAAGCTCCTTCAGCATCTGGCTTTCTGGTGACCTAGACTCTGAGAGGAGTTTCAGCTTCCGGTTTTGGACCAAATAAAGCATCTATCCCATAGGAATATTAAGGCATCCATCAACTTTTTTTTTCCCCTCCCCATTATCCCATTTGTCCCTGAAGACAAGCTAGGTGTTTGGTAAGTGCTAGAGAGTAAATTATTGCTCTAAATGGTGCTTCAGTGGCCTAATAACAATAAGGAAGCAGCTCCCACAGTGCCAATCTGCAGATAAGGGAATAATTAATGCATTCACCAAAGCAGATGGATTTCAGAGGAATTTGCATCCCGCTCTGGGTGCAGCATCAGTTTTTGCTGGAGTCTCCTGAGCTGGGCTTTGTGAATTCTTACCTGACACCCTCCCTCCCTCCTGCAGTTCACCTTTTGCTTCAACTTTTCTTCCCCTTATTTTAGCCCGCTGCATGAGGCTAAGGCCGGTACAGAACGTGGGGAGTGAGGAGGGGGGGAAGGGGGAAAATATGAAAAGGAACTGTTCTGTCCTCTGAACTGGCAGCGCCCTGGTTTGTGTGTTGTAATTATCGCTCCTCGGCCTTGGGGTTCAGAGGGAGAGTAGAGTAGCATTGCAAAGATCTGTTTACATTCACCCTCCCACTCTCGAGGGCTGTGGGTTCCTCAAAGGCTGGCTCCGCGGTTGATTCCCTGTGTATTTCCAGGGCGCAGGACGGTGTCTGGCACCAGGCAGATGTTCCTAGACGTTGGTAGGATGAATGAAAGGTGAGCAGGAAAGGCAAGGCCAGGAGGAGTACAGGGCGAGATGGGAGGCGGAGGAGGAGGAGAATGGGGCTGTGCGGAGCCCACGGGGAGAATCCGAAAGTACGAGTGCGAAGGAGAGAGAAATGCAAAAGGGGACGTCCCAACGGCTGGAACTGGGACGGAGCGACGGGGGTCAGGGAAGGCCCGAGTACGGGCCACAGGCGCGGAGTGGGGCGAGCCGACACGGTAAGGGCGAGACAAAGAGCAGCAGGCGAGGCTGGTCGTGGGAAGAACCGGGAAGACGCGGAGCCGGGGGGCGAGGGGCTGGGGAGGGGCGCGCCGGGGCGGGGAGGGGCGGCGGCGCGGGGGGCCGCGGGGGGCCGCAGGGGGCGGGGAGGGGCGGTGCGGCGGAGGAGGGGCGCGAGCGCCGCAAAGTTACTTAGCCTGCGCCCGCCCGGGTCCGCGTGCTGGCGGCGGGGCGGCGGGAGGAGCGAAGCGGGGCTCGGCGGCCTGAAACCCGAAACCTCCAGTCCGCGAGCGCGGCCGGGAGGAAGGAAGAGGCGGCGGCCGAGGCGGGAGGCGGCCGGGTCGGGGCCCTGAGCGGCGGCGGCGGCGGCGGTGGCGGCGCGGTGAGCCGGACGGGGGGACGCGGGGCGGCGGCGGCGCGCGGGCCGGGCCCGAGCGGGGCTGAGTTCCGGGCAGGGAGGGTGGGCGCGCGCGCGCGCGGGGGGGGGGGGGCGGGGGGGAAGGGCGCCGGCGGGGAGGGTCTCGGCGCCCCCTCCCCCACGCCTCCCCGCCCCCACGGCGCTCCTCTTTCTCCGCGCCCCACGGGGGGTAGGGACTGTGCTCCCAGCCGCGCTCCGCCAGCCGCGGGGGAGCCGGAGCTCTTTGTGGGAAGATTTTGGGGGCGCGTCCCTCCCCTGCGGCCAGGGTCTTCGGACAGGCCCTTCCCCCCGGCCCGCCCCATTTCTCCAGCGTCGCCCGCAGCCCCTTTTTCTAAGGCCCCCGGGCAGGGAGAACATCGGTGCATGCCCGGGACCCGGCTGATAGGGACCGTGCTCCCTCGAGGCAAGGGGCTCACGCCGCGCTCGGGGACAGACGTGGGGGTGGGGGTGCAAAGCGGCCTCGCCCCTCGGCTGGAATCCGTGAGGACCAGGTAGGTGAGCCTCATCCTCCCAGTCGGGCTCAGGGCGCTGTCTGCCCGAGCCTGGGCGAGAGGTGCGCCCAGAAGTCGCCGGGCCGACCCTGGCGCGGCGGGGTGGGCGCCTCCGCCCCTCACATCTGCCAGAGGGAGATTCGGTGAGCTTTGGGGGGACTTGGCCAGCCTTCTGAGCCAGAGCTTAACTCCGTGGCACCTTCTGACAAAGGCAGGTGAGGTGAGAATGTCTGTTGGATGACCGGGATGCTCTGCTGCGCTTCCGAGAGGTCTGCTTTCCAGTAACCACATGGCCATGCTTTGGCATCACTTTATAACACGTCTGCGGCTGTTTTTGTTCGCTATTGTACCTTTCAGTCGTTTTCGCAAAGTGCTTTCAAGAGCAGGTCATTTGATCCTCCTCACTGTGGAGTAGGGAGGTGGTGTGGTTTTGGAGGGAAACAACCCTAGGGCCTCGGTGTGTCCAATGGGGATGGGATAATGGTAACTTCGGGCAAGCCCATCTCAGTGTGCTGCAGGCTGGGGAGGACGCACATCCCCGGGCCTCCTCCCCAGCTGGCCAGCTTCCTCTCTCGCTGTGACCTGGCCCTGGAAATGAGCTGGGGAGAGCTCCTGCATGGGGAAATAAGTGGCTTTCCCTTAGGATCCATCATACTGCAGCCATGGAGACAGGTGAGGAGAGGCATTTCCCAGGCCCTCCAAGCAGAAGGAGGAGGCGGGAGGACCTCAGATCACACACAGACCCGGGCTCTTCGTCCGCCTCTCTTTAACTGGGATTTGTGTCACCCCTTTCTGTCACTTCTTCCGAAGCGCGCCTCTTTTCTTGTTCTAGTCCACACCTATCATAAGCACTTTTCATATACGTTTTTTAAAAATTCCATTCACTTAGCCTGTGAAGTGCAATTAGCCTGTTTTAGAGGTGGGGAAACAGACTCAAGAGAGGTAAGTACTCTGCCCAGGAGCCAGGATTGAACTCGGGTCTTTGGACTTGGCAGTGCTTTTCACACAGGCGGGTCCTTGAACTCAGGACTTCTCCCTGCCCCAAAGCTCTACCGCCGCGGCAGGGAGATTAGGGACCCCTCAAAAAGAGGCCTGCTTGGCATTTTAGAAACTAAATCCAAGGCCTCAGGTACTCATACCATTCTCTTTGTGTTGCAGCCCTGCGCGGTGGGAGTATCAGACGAAGGAGGACCGAGTGGTCAGAGGGGCTGAGCTCTTTGTTTGGGTTCCGTGGAAGGCAGAATGGGCTGAACTGGAACTGACCTAAATGTCCACCAAAGGAGGTACAGTTCTGTGGTATAAACTCTGCTGCTACCTGGGCCAGTCAGGAAGCCTTGCGTGCAGAGGAGGAGGGCAGGCAGAAGGGCTGCTGGTGGGGGGACTGGTGGGAGGGGGGCCTGGGAGCATGCCTCCCTGTAAAGAGCCAGGTGCAGGTACAACAGTGCTCCAGGACATTGTTGCTTGACCCGAGTTTGTGCGGGGTGGGGGTGGGGGCTATAAATTTTTATGGGAAAAAAAATCCCATGTTTTTAAAGATGGCAACTAGTTCAAAACAGTTTTCAAAATGTGCAGAGCAACCAAATTATGTGTGGAAGCTGATTGTTGCCTGCAGACTGCTAGCTTGCAACCTCTGGGTTAGACCTTAGGAAGCACTTGTTGTCATTCTGAGATGCAATAAAGCATGACTGGAAGGGAGGAGTGGTATCTCCTAGCTGTTTTTCTTTGAGAACAAAAAACATCAACAAAACTGGAGATAGCTATTGGTGCTGCCTGGAGTTTAGAGGAAGGGTTGACTTTATGACTCAGGCCTTCATTCATTCAGCCGGTGCTAATCTCATCTGATTCTAGTCTTCCACCAGAAGAATGCTTACAACCGGGTGGTGTCTTTCCCTTGGCCATTTACGGGCCCAGCAGGCATTCAGGGCAGATCTGTTCAGGGAAGCTGGGAGCATAAAGGAAGGCGTTTTCTATGTGAGCTGGGGTAAAACAGAAGGAGGCACATCAGATTTGGGTTTGGGTTTGGTTTTTACTCAAGTAGCAGGTGAGAGAGCACTGCATCAAGAGCACTCTCTGAAGTCAGGCAGCCTGCACCCCGCCCCCTACCATTTATAAACCTGTGACCTGGGATAAATAATGCAAAGCATGCCTAGAATGTAGTAACTTTTTAAAAAAACATGAATTACTATAAAAGATTTTTTAAAAATAGAGAAATGTATAGGAAAATAAAATTTCCTCCAGTTCTCCTTCATTCCCTCTCCTCACTTGAGAGGGAACCACTGTAAGTATAGTATTTTCTAGGTCTTTTTCAGCGCCTGAGTATATGTCAACCAAGTCTGGAAGATAGGTGAATATGTAATACATAGTTTATTGATACTACACTATAAAACATGATAAAATATTATCTGCCTTTCCAACTTTCAGACCAGCCTTAATATATTGAATATGCTTTTAAAAATACATAAATGGGGGTCATATATTATTGTGTGCTCTCTGACTTAACTTTTTTGACTTAAAAATGGGACTTAGATGTCTTCCAATATCAAAAACATAGGGGCGCCTGACTGGCTCAGTTGGTGGAGTGTGTGACTCTTGATCTCTGGATCATCAGTTCAAGCCCCACATTAGGTGTAGAGATTACTTAAAAAAAAAAAAAAAATAGGTGCCTGGGTGGCTCAGTCGGTTGAGTGTCTGCCTTCGGCTCAGGTCATGATTTCAGGGTCCTGGGATTGAGCCCCGAGTCGGGCTCCCTGCTCAGCAGGGAGTCTGCTTCTCCCTCCCTCTGCCCCTCCCTCCTGCTTGTTCCCTCTCTCTCTCAAGTAGGTGAAATCTTTAAAAGAAAAAAAAAAAGAACAAAGAACATAGATCTACTTCATTCTTTTTAATGGCTGCATAGTATTTCATAGTATAGATTCACCATAATTCATTTAAACAATCCCCTATTTATGGGCCCTTAGATTGATTCCAATTTTCTCACTTACACATAATGCTATAGTGAACACACATCTCTGTGTACATGAGATTGTTTCTGGATAAAACTTATTCCTCCCAGTGAAGCTGGTGAGCCAAAGAGTATGTTATTTTAAGGGGCGCCTGAGTGGCTCATTCAGTTGAACATCTGCCTTCGGCTCAGGTCATGATCCTGGGGTCCTGGGATCGAGCCCCAGGTTGGGCCCCCTGCTCAATGGGGAGTCTGCTTCTCCCTCTTCCTCTGCCATCCCCCCAGCTTGTGCTCTCTCTCTCTCTCTTGCTCACTCTTTCTCAAATAAATAAAATCTTAAAACACACACACACACAACCCCATTTATTTAAGAAGGGGCACCTGGGTGGCGTCTGTCTGTCTTCCGCTCAGGTCATGGTCCCAGGGTCCTGGGATGAGCCCCGAGTCGGGCTCCCTGCTCAGCGGGAAGCCTGCTTCTCCCTCTCCCACTCCCCCTGCTTGTGTGCTTTCTCTCTCACTCTCTCTCAAATAAATAAATAAAATCTTTAAAAAAAATTATTTAAGCAGAATTCCCTTTGTTTATTGTGATCTGGGATTGTGCAGAAAAAAAGATTGAATTTATTTACTTGGTTTACTTGTTTGGGGATAGGTAGTATATATGAAACACAACATTCAAAGGGTGTAAAAGGTAACACCTCCCTCCTACCTCAGCCCTCTATTTCCCTTTTCGGATGCAACTAATTTTTCCAGTTTTTGTGTATTCATCTAGAGATAGTCGGTGCATCTGTAGGCAAATAAAATATGTCTTCTGTTTTCTCCCTTTAAATATGGGAGCATACCATTCTGCTACCCTATTCTGTTTATGGAGTTTTAAAAAATTATCCTGCATCTTAGAGACCATTCCCGATCAAAGTACTATGCATTTTAGGTTCTCCCAAGTTTACACTTAAAAAAAAAAAAAAAAAGTTAATCGATTTACACTCCTTCAAATTGCCCCATGAAATCCTTTTCCAGTTTTTCTGTTGAGTTGTTTATGATTTCATCAATTCCTGAGGCTCTTTCTAAATTCTGGAGTTTAATTCTTTTCTTGTTAATAAATCAGATCTCTTGCCCTCTATGTTTTCTTCCCCAGCTTTGCTTACTGTGATGTGCAGAAGTGATGACTTTTTACATGGCTGAATCTGTATCACTTTTCTGTGGGCCTCAAGTTTTCTGTCCTGCTTAGGAAGCCCTCTCCTGTCTCAAGGTTAACCATTCTTACATTTTCTCTTTCGTCTCCATTCTTTCTTTGCTTTTTTTTAATTTAAAAATATTTTACATTATTGGGGCACCTGAGTGGCTCAGTCAGTTAAGTATCTGCCTTTGGATCAGGTCATGATCCCAAGGTCCTGGGACTGAGTCCCGCATCAGGCTCCCTGCTTAGCGGGGAGCCTGGTTCTCCCTTTGCCTGCCCCTCCACCTTCTTGTGTTCTCTCTCTCTTTTTCTCTCTCTCTGTCAAATAAATAAAATCTTAAAAAAATATTTTACATTGCTGTTTCTTTTCTTCTGCCTTTTTCCACGTTCCCTGCTCTCGGACAACAGAGAAGGCAGGGTTTGAATTTGTGAGCCTCATTAGGCAATGTGGGATCTCTATTTTCTTTCATTTTTAGAGGGACTTTTTTCATCAAGTCTTGAGGATGAGTTCTCCCCTGGGTGGGAGAAGAGGGAGAACGGGCATTCTCAGTGGACATTGCTGTGCCAAATCACAAAACTGGAGAACAGCCCTGGGTGTTTAGAGAGCCACAGCGGAGGGGCTTGCAAATGAGCACATTGTGCAGGTGGATGAGCCTGGCAGGGTATGACCAGGCTGGTTAGGAGTCAATGGTCCAGCAACTCTGGGGAGGAGTGGGGGAGACCAAAGGTGAGAAGACGAGATAGAAATGTGTGGTAGTCATCAAGGAGAAAGATGGGGAGGCTGCCAGCAAGGGTAATGGCAGTGACCATGAAGTTTTGAGTTAGAATTTAGGGATGCACTAGATGTCTGTGATAAGGAATGGAACCGACCGACCAGCATTGATTGCTTCACATACAGCATCTCGTAGAAACAAGCAAGTCCATATGAAAATCCAAGGCTTAGATATGTTCATTCATCTCCCCAAGGTCACACACTCAGAAAATGGCAGTTGGGGTCTTAGCCCCATCAGGATTACCTGGCAAGAATGCTCTCTGATGTCCCGGGTTTCTGTCTTGAGTGATTTGGGCGGGGGGTGATGCTTTTTCTAGGGTGGTGAAAAACACAAAGACTAGCATATTGAGATGGTAGAAGCATTGATGATGAATTCCATTCTGCACATGTTCTGGCTGAGGTGCCTGGGTGTGACAGGTGGGAGAAAACATCCACTGGGTGGGCGGATATGAATCTGGAGCTCCAAAGGGTTGTCCGGGATCTGGATGGAGATTTTCGAGTCATCACCGTTCAAGTGGGTATAGAGAGAGTGCAGAGAGAGAGATGCTAGGTATCAAGTGGGACTCTTCCTTTTCCAAGGAGTAGAAAATCCAGTTCACATTGGCTGAAGCAGAAAGGAAAGTTACTGGCTCCCATCCCTAAAAAGCTCAGGAGCATGTCTGGCTTCAGGCATGGGTTCCAGGTTCAAACGATTCTATCGGGACTCATTTTCTTAGCTGCTCTTGTTTCAGGCTCTCCCCTCGAGATGGCTAGGGGAGGCTGCAGGTTTAAATCCAGGGGGAGAGGGGAGCCAAGCCGTCTTTCGCCCAGCCACCCCAGCAGCAGGCCCTCACATCTCATAAACTGAGTGGGTCAGAGGGAGTTGGAATGTGCTGGTTGGCGAGGCATGAATCATGTGTCCTATCCATGAAGGCACTGGACTGCAGGTCTGGAAAGGGTGACTCTCCAGAGGAAACTGGGGGACAGCTCCCGGAGCAAAGGGATGTAGAGGAGGGAAACGGTTTCCTCTGTAGATGGGAGAGGGAGAAGTAGCGTGGCAGGGGCCCCTTGGGGAGCAGCCATGCTGATGGCAGGAGAGCTCCAGATAAGCAAGACTGGCAAGGAATGAAGGAGGGAGAGGCAGGGGAGAGCTGCAGCGGGGGAGCCACGGGCAGAGGGGGTCTCAGAAGAAAATGAAGTTGGTTGAGGGCATCAGGTGCTGCCGGGAGCTCAAGGGAGGGCGCGTTGGGATTTGGTGAGGAGGTCATCCTTTCTCGAAGCAAGGACAGTCATTTATTTTACACCTGACTGGGACTGCCTTCTAGAGGCTCACCTTCCTACCCCAGCCAGGCCTGGGGCTGGCCAGGCAGGGCCAAGGTGTAGGGAGGGCAGTCAGGGCATCTGGGCTCTACCAGTAATTACGTGTGTGGCTGAGTAACTCACTTAACTCTTTGGGCTTCGGTTTCATGGTCTGTAAGATAACACAGCCATGCTGAGTTCCTCCTGGGGCCTCAAGAGCCCTGAAATGTTGGCGATTAAGGAATCTGATCACTTCAGACCCCCTCGTTAACCCTCATTAACCCTGGTCCAAGCCTTTCAGCTACCACTTGGGCTACAGCAGCCACCTCCTTAGCTGTGTCCCTGCCACCACGCTCCCCCTACGTGCGCTCTTGCCCCAGCAGCAGAGTGACCCTTTTAAAACATGTAAGCCACTTTGCTCCAGGGGCCTCTGTCACGCATGGGCTCTTATCCACACTCCTCACCATGGTCCTGGTGCCCTTCGTAAAGTCATCTGCCCCTGACTCTAGGTGGTCTGCTGTTCCCCTTTCTTCCACTTCTCCCCAGCATTCTCACCATTCTGCCTCAGGGCCTTTGCACAGGCTTTTCCCTTGGCCTGAAATTCCTTTGCATTGTTTTCTGCTCTGATCAAATGTCACCTGGGAGAGATCTCCTGACTACCCACACCCCCCACCCACCCATTCCTTCTCCTTTCACCCTGCTGAATCTTTCTTCATGGCATCTACCACTATCTGGAATTATTTTGTGTATTTGGTGCCTATTTGTTTACTGTCCGTGTCCCCTCCCCCATGAGTGTGAGCTCCAGGAGAGGAGAGATTTTGGTACCTCGCTCAGTGCTGTGTCCCAGTGGCTTGGCACAGAGTAGGTATTCAGGAAACCTTTTTTAGGGGTAGCCGAGTGAGGGATGGGAAGGGGAAGCCCGGAGTATCCAGGAACCAGCGGCAGTGTGGTAAGGCAGGGAGGGGACACCCTTTATTCCTCAGGGCTTTCTGTGATGGCATCTGTCTCAGATATGGTCATCAGAAAAAAAAAGGATTCAGAAGTGACACTACTTTATTTTTTTTTAGTATTTTATTTATTTATTTGAAAGAGAGACAGCAAGAGTGAGAGGGAACACAAGCAGGGGGAGTGGCAGAGGGAGACGCAGGCTTCCCGCCGAGCAGGGAGCCCGCTGTGGGGCTCGATCCCAGGACCCCGGGATCACGACCTGAGCCGAAGGCAGACGCTTAACGGCTGAGCCACCCAGGCGCCCCTCAGAAGTGATACTACTTGAAAACATTGAAAAATAACATTTTCAATTTTAACAATATAAGTTTAATTCATTTGCTGGGCTCTAGGAGGGTAATGAATAAAACAGTTTAGGGTAGAAACCAATTAACATAATAGTATTGTTTATCTTGTGATAGAAGTAGTCTTAGTCTTATTCCCAGCATAGTTTCCATCTCTTCTTATCTTCTTAGAGCACGTGTGTGTGTGTGTGTGTGTGTGTGTGTGTGTGTGTGTGTGTGTGTTTTATGGAGGGAGTTGTTTTACTTTCCTTCGATCTGTTTAAGTACATACAGTAAAAAGTAGAATGAACTACAGTGCTCCTATAGAACAGGATTTCTCAGCCTCCACACTGCTGACATTTTGGGCTGGATAATTTGTTGTGCGGGGCTGTCCTGTGCATCGTGGGTGTTTAGCAGTGGCCTTGGCCTTACATGACAGTGCTGTCCCCTGAGATGTGACAACTAAAAATGTCCCTGGGCATTTCCAGAGACTCCTCCCTGGGGTGGGGGAGGGGAGGCAGAAGCTCCCTTCCTTTGAGAACCACTGATGTAGAAAATTGGGGACTGGGGTAGTGATTGGGTTTGATTGTGATCTAGAGTCTTCTGCACGGACATTTTTAGACCTTCCCCAGTCATCCTGATAATATTTATCTTAAAAAAGATGAGATTTGCTCTTTCAGGGTTGGGGTGGTGTGCATGGAACATCAACCATATCATGGGCCGAGGTGTGTTTCCCTGTCAGCCGGTCAGCTGAGTGCCCGCCACCCCCACTGGGCAGAAGGCCCGCCTTGCTGGTCACCGAAGCGGCTCACTTCTGGGCGGGAGCCCTTTCCTGGGGTGACCAAGCAGTGAGGTTCAAGTCCTGGAGCCCTGGGCCCCTCATGGAGTCCCAGATGCTTCCGTCTATGGTCCCTTGCTATGCATCCTTTCTCTTCTGTGTCATCCATTGAAGTCGTCAAATGAAGTCTCTTTGGCTTTTGGGATGCCTGGGCGGCTCAGTAGGTCGAGCATCTGCCTTTGGCTCAGGTCATGATCCCGGGGTCCTGGGATTGAGTCCTGCATCGGGCTCCTTGCTTCATGGGGAGCCTGCTTCTCCCTCTACCTGCCTCTCCCCCTGCTTTTGCGTGCTCTCTCTCTCTCTGTCTCTCTCTCTCTCTGACAAATACATAAAATTAAAAAAAAAAAGAAATCTCTTTGGCTTTTGTTAAAATTTGGAGGGGAAATGAAGAATGTTTTCTTTTCATGTCTTATATATCTTAAAACATTTTTTTGAGTTTATCCTCTGACAGCCGCTCAACTACCTGCTTTCACACGCTTCCTTGTAAATTCCCTCTTTTCTGTTACGAAATGACCCCACCATAACTCTCCTTCCTGCCCATCAGCACATAGCGTTATTACAATATTACTGACTCTGTTCCCTATGCCGTCCATCACATCCCTATGCCTTACTTACTTTGTAACGAGAAGTTTGTGCCTCTTCATCCACTTCACCAGGTACCCCCAAAGCCCTACCCGCCCTGTGTCTGTGAGTCTGTTTCTGTTTTGTTTTTTAGATTCCACATATAAGTGAAATTTTGTGTTGTCTTTCTCTGACTTACTTCATGTAGATAATACCGTCTAGGTCCATCCATGTTGTCTCAAGTGGCAAGATTTCATTGTTCTGTATGGCTGAGGAATATTCTATAGTGTATGTACCACATCTTGTTTCCATTCGTCTATGGATGGACACTTGGGTTGTTTCCATATCTTGTCAATTGTAAATAATGCTGCGGTGAACATAGGGGTGCATATTTCTCTCTGAATTGGTGTCTTCATTTTCTTCAGATAAATACCCCAAAGCAGGATTGCTAGATCGTGTAGTAGTGGTCATACTATTTTAATTTTTTGAGGAACCTCTGTACTGTTTTCCATGGTGGCTGCACCAACTTGCATTCCCACCAACAGTGTGCAGAGGTTCCTCTTACTCCACACCCTAGCCAACACTTGTATTTTTGTCTTTTTTTTTTTAATATTTTATTTATTCATTTGAGAGAGAGAGAGAGCATGACCAGAGGGGAGAGGCAGAGGGAGAGGGAGAAACAGACTCCCCGCTGAGCAAGGAGCCCATCAGACTTGGTCCTAGGACCTTGAGATCACGACCCAAGCTGAAGGCAGACGCTTAACCATCTGAGCCACCCAGGTGTCCCTATTTTCTTTTCTTTTCTTTTTTTTTTTTTTGATACAAGCCAGTGTGACTGGTGTGAGGTGGTATCTCACTGCAGTTTTGATTTGTATTTCTTTGATGGTAAGTGATGATCATATTTTCATGTGCCCACTGGCCATCTGCATTTTGTCTTCAGAAAAATGTCTATTCAAGTCCCTTGCCCATTTTTAAATCAGGTTGGTTGTTTGTTTTTTGATATTAAGTTGTGTCTACATATTTTGGATATTAACCCCTTAATGATTTGCAAATATCTTTTTTCATTCAGTAGGTTCCTTTTGCATTTTGTTGATGGTCTCCTTTGCTGTGCAGAAGCTTTTCTGATGTAGTCCCACGTGATGCACCTGGTTTAAAAAGATACTGCTTAGACCAGTGTGAAAGAGCTTGGTGCCTGTGTTTTCTTCAAGGAGTTTTATGGTTTCAGTTCTTACATTTACATCCTTAATCCATTTTGAGTTAATTTTTGTGTACAGTGTCAGAAAGTGGTCCAGTTTATTCTTTTGCATGTTCCTGTCCAGTTTCCCCAGCATCATTTATTGAAGAGACTGTTTTTTTCCCCATTGTATGTTCTTGTCTCCTCTGTCACAGATTAATTGACCATATATGTGAAGGTTTATTTCTGGGCTTTCTATTCTTTTTTTTTAGAGAGCAAGAGTGGGGGGAGGGGCAGAGGGAGAGGGAGAGAGAGAATCTTAAGCAGGCTCCATGCTGAGCATGGAGCTCAGCTTGGGGCTCTATCTCATGACCCTGAGGTCATGACCTGAGCTGAAATCAAGAGTTGGATTCTTAACTGACTGAGCCACCCAGGCTCCCCTGGGCTCTCTATTCTGTTCACTGATCTGTGTGGTTTGTTTTCATACCAGTGCCATACTGTTTTGATTATTGTACTTTGTGGTATAGTTTGAAATCAGGGAGGGTGATGCTTTCAGCTTTCTTCTTTCTCAAGATTTCTTTGGCTGTTTGGGGTCTTTTGTGGTCCCATACAAATTTTAGGATTCTTTTTTCTAGTTCTGTGAAAAATGAAAAAAAATTTTGGTAGTATTTTGATGGGGATTGCATTGAATCTGTAGATTGCTTTGGGTGGTATGGACATTTTAACAATATTAATTCTTCCAGTCCATGAGCATGGTACATTTCTACATTTATTTATGTCATCTGAAGATGTTTCTTTCATCAGTGTTTTATAGTCTTCAGAGTACAGGTCTTTCACCTTGGTTGAATTTATTACTAGGTATCTTATTATTTTTGATGCAATTATAAATGGGTTTATTTTCTTAATCTCTCTTTTTTTTGAGAGAGAGAGAGAGAGAGTGTGCAAGTGGGGTAGGGAGGAGGGGCAGAGGAAGAGGGAGAGAGAGAATCCCAAGCAGGCTAGACACCCAGTGTGGAGCCCAATGTGGGGCTTGATCTCCTGACCCTGAGACCATGACCTGAGCCGAAATCAAGAGTGCAGCACCTAACTGACTGAGCTACCCTGGCACCCCTTAATTTCTCTTTTTGATAGCTCTTATTAGTGTGTAGAAATGGAAATGCAACTGATTTATATATATTAATTTTATATACTGAGACTTTACTGAATTCATTCATTAGTTCTTTTATTTAAGATTTTTTTTTTTTTTTAATTTGACAGGGAGAGAGAGTGCACACAAGCCGGGGGAGCAGCAGGCAGAGGGAGAAGCAGACTCCCCACTGAGCAGGGAGCCCAATGAGGGGCTCGATCGCAGGGCCCTGGGGTCATGACCTGAGCTGAAGGCAGATGCTTAACTGACTGAGCCACCCAGGCGCCCCCAGTTTTACTTTTTCCTTTGCAATTTGGCTGGCTTTTATTTCTTTTTACTGCCTAGCTTCTATGGCTAGGTCATAAATTCCTCTTGACAATCACATAAAGAAGGTAAATTTCACTCTCTCTTTCCTCATGGAGAATTTGAAGCTCAGAGATGTTAGGAGACACACACAGGTCATATGAAATTCAAACCTAGGTTTGGTCAAGATTCCAAAAACTTTTTTATATTGAGTATCAGATTGACGTAGATATTAAAGAGTAGGGGGCATATAAAATAGTTTCTCCCACATGCAAAGTGCTGTTGGGAATTCAAAGGGGAAACTGAGGAAGAATTAATAAGTTTTCTGGAGGAGTAAGTATCCTCACCTAAAATAAAAACTTGTGCTAACACATGCATGTCTGACAGAATAACTAAAACGTAAAGGGAAAACTGTAGCTAGTAAGAGGTAGTAAAGTTCACTGTGAGGGTGGAATGTTCCAGAAAGTTTTCTTCAGCATTTTGCTGTTAAGGTGGACCTTGAGGTAGGTGTTATTTATATAAGTGGCAACAAGGAAGGCAGGGGCCTAGCATGGCTTCTGGTAGTGATCTCCAAGCTTTCCCCAGGCTGCATGTCCCCTTTTAATAACACCTCAGCTGGAGAAAATGCTTAATTACAAAAAGCTGCTTTGAATCAATAACCACGTGAAAAGTGAATTTTAGTTTTACTGACCACAATAGCATCTATAGACTCTTGAAGAATAGTAGTTTCTACGTGGGCAAGATGTCATTTGTTTGGTCTACAGACAGTGAACTGCCACCCACAGTTTGGGAATGCATGACTTCGAGGATGTGTGATAGGATTGCTTATATAGGAAATCAAGATAGCCAAGAACTAGTAGCACTCTCTGCCTTCTCATGCAGGCCTGCACAGATATCGTCTGCAAATGTGCTTGTAGTCTCTTCGAGAAGTTTGCACTTTCTAGGCTTGGCCTTTGGGGAAATTGTAGTGTTAGACCTTCAGTATATACTTGTCTGCACTTACATACCAGTTTCCTGGTGGTATAAAATCTAGTGGGGCTCAACGATCTTGCTTTTAGATTCAGCAGTTTCCCTCTTACTTCTTAAAAAATACTAAAATTAGATGCTGAGCTCAGAGGTGTTTCAGGGGTCCCTGTTTTTCCAGAATATGCCACAGTTCCTATGTCACTTGCATGGCAGAGTGTTGAGAGGTCGAAAATCAACCCTCCCCAAAGGTATAGGAGGAAATGACCTTTATATGACCGAGGCTGTACTTGGAGATCTTTGCACTGATGTGCTCCCTTGCTTTACATAGAGCTACCCTATGACCCAGCAATTGCACTGCTGGATATTTACCCCAAAGACACAGATGTAGTGAAAAGAAGGGCCACATGCACCCCAATGTTCATAGCAGCAATGTCCGCAATAGCCAAACTGGAAAGAGCCGAGATGCCCTTCAACAGACGAATGGATAAAGAAGATGTGGTCCATATATACAATGGAACATTACTCAGCCATCAGAAAGGATGAATACCTAAGTTTTACGTCAACATGGATGGGACTGGAGGAGATTATGCTAAGTGAAATAAGTCAAGCAGAGAAAGTCAATTATCATTTGGTTTCACTTATTTGTGGAACATAAGGAATAACATGGAGGACATTAGGAGAAGGAAGGGAAAAATGAAGGGGGGGAAATCGGAAGGAGAGATGAACCATGAAAGACTCAGAAACATTAGAGGGGAGGAGGGAGGGGGGAAGGGTTAGCCCGGTGATGATATTAAGGAGGGCACGTACTGCATGGAGCACTGGGTGTTATACGAAAACAACGAATTGTGGGTCACTGCATCAAAAACTAATGATGTATTGTATGGCGACAAACATTACCTAATGAAATTTTTAAAAAAAGACCTTTAACAAAGTTCCACGAGGAAAACTATAGGTAAGTGTACTTTGTATAGGGAAAAGGGGAAGCTGAAAGTTGACAAAAATGGCAGAGAAAGTATAAGAAGGAAATAAAGGCGCATTTGGTGTGAAAGAAATATACTGTCGCCCTGATCTGATTGGAGGGAATCCCTGTTTGCAGCCCCGCGGTGGAAATCCGCTCTCCCGGTGACTGTGACGAGCACACCGTCTTCCCTGAGCTTCCAGAAGAAAGCAGGTGTCTTAGAATTCATCTCTAAGGTCTTTCCCAAGTCAGAATTCCATTTATCTCGGTACCTAATGATCTTGAATCGTGAAAAATCATTGTTTTGTATGGTTTGTTTTAAAATATAGAGAAATATATGGTAGATTTTCATAATTTTGCTTAAAGGCTTAAAATAAAGAGTTTTGATATTTTAAGGTGGAAAAACCCCACCAATTCATAAAAGTCAGCTATCCAGAATGAGACATTTCCAAGGACTAGCCCAGGGTTTTAGTGCATTTTTGGAAGAGAAGTCCTTACTGGAGACCCTCTCTCCCTAACGATTAGAGTCTTTGATTCTGTAGTTATCATGGCAAAGGGTGAGTGAGTTAGGCTCACTGTGGGGCCGAGGGCCTGGGTAGATGGGAGCGGAGGATGGATAGATGAATGAAGACCCCACAGCGCAGTTCGCCTTCCTCTGCGTCTGTCCTCCCACCTTTGCGCTGTGTATCAGGTTAGCTTTGCTCTACGTAGCATGGAAGGGACACTGTACAACAAGGACTTAACCCTAAAGGGGTTGACTAGCATGGCTGGGCACAGCGGCTTCACAGTTCGACATGTGGTTTGGGCTTTAGTCTTCCTGCTCGGATTGCGTGGCAGTTCCAGCTACCTGGTCAAAAGGTGGCTGCCTCATTTGGAAGCTTGGGTTTGAGTTCCAGCCAGGAGAGAGGGGAAAGGGAAAAGGGCAGAAGCCATAGCTGAGTGTGTCCGCCTTTATCAGAAAATGGATAGCCTTCGTCACGTTGTAGACTTCTGTTGACTGGAACTGGGTCTGACGGCTGCCCAAGGTCTGTACAGTGAGTCTGCTTTTTGTAGGTATATTTAGTGCCCTGTGTCTAGCCAGAGTTCTTTTGAGAGGGGAAAGGGATAATGACTGGATGGTGAAGAGCGTCTGCTATGTTTGCAGAGCAAAAACCACCTAGTGTGCCAGGATGCCCAGGGTCCCATGGTTCATTCATGTAGTCAATCATTTATCACATCTATTGGGTACCTGTTATTTGTCAGTCGCTGTTCTAGGGGCTGGCAAAGAAATTTGCAGAGCAGAATTCCTTGCACTCGTGAAGCATACAGTCTTTCAGGAGAGAAAGGCATTAAAAAGACAAGTACACGTATCTGCACTAAGAATAACTGGGTATTATACGAAAAGGAAGGGAGTGGAGCCATGAAGTGTTGGAGAGGAGTATAAAAGGTAGTGTGGGCTGGGAGGGCCTTGCCAAAAAGGTGGTTTAAGTTAAAACCTAAAGGAAGTGGGAGAGCAGCCTCCAAAGATATCTGGGGTAAGGGCATTCCGGGCATAGGAAACAGCAAGTGCAAAGGCCCTGAGGTGGGTGCATGCTTGATGTATCTGTGAAATAGTGAGGAAGCCAGTGTGGTTGGAGTGGGTGTAAAAAGCAATTTTTATGATGAGGTTGGAGCAGTAATGGAGAGCTAGATCATGTGGGAAACTGCAGGGCTTATTCTGAGTGATACAGGAATCCTTTTGGGGTTATGATTAAAGCAGTGACTTGTTCATTTGTTTTGACCTCTGTTTGAACCGGCTCATTGTGGTTGCTGCGTTGAGGATGGAGGCAGTGGTAGATGCAGGTAGGCTAGTGAGGAAGGTGTTTTAATAATCCAGAGAAGATACAATGTAGCCTGGAAAAGAGTAACGGTAGCAGAGATAGTTAAACATAGTTGAATTCTAGAAACTTGTCCAAATTAGAGCCCATAGATTTGCTGATGAACCAGAGAGGAGCTGTGAGACGAAGTGAGGACTCAGGAGTGACTCCCCAGCTTAGGGTCTGAGCCACTGGGAGGATGGGGGAACCATAATGTGAGATGAAGAAGAATGTGGAAAGGGCAGGTCTGAGAGAGTTGAAGTCTGGTTGTGGACATGCCAGGCTTGCCATGCTTGTGACATCCAACTGGAGATGTTGAGTAGCCACTTGGACGTTTGAGTTGGGAGCTCTGGGGAGTGGCATTGGCTTCTTTCTGTCTGCCTGAGTAGGGGATCCTGACCAGACCCTTGGTCCACCACCCCCACGTCTGGCAGCAGCGGCAGGGAATTTGGAACAGCCCGGGGCCGTTCTGACCTGGTCTGACCCAGCCTTGCCTACTGGGATCCCGGTTCCAGGCAGGATGGCCGCAGGCCTGCGTGGTGGAGGCTTTTCCATGCCTGCTCTGGAAGAGCTGGTGTTCCTGCTCTTCTTCCACCCAGGGTGGTCATGTGGTCCAGGCTGGGGTGTCCAGTGGCCTGGCAAAGGGGAGATCACTGCCTTGTGTGCAGCTGGAAGAGTAATCCCTCTAGTCCGGTCTGGCTGGACCTTCAGGGTGCTAAAGCTCCCCCGGAGAGCTGCAGTCAGCCCACGCTGCTTGCCCTGCCTTTTCCTAAAGCGCTTTTCCCTGGGGACCTAGGACTCTCCCCTGGAGAGCTGTCTTGCTCAACGACTGCAGCTGGTGGACTGTGGACTTCCTGGGGGCTGAAATGGCCTGGCCCTCGTGGACCGGAAAATACCAGGGGGATGCTGGCGGCCTTTGCTGTTGCTGGGGGCGGCCTGGGACGAGGCCAGGGGCCCTTTAAAAAAATTCAGCGGACAGTCCATGGCTCCGAGTCCAGCTGGCTTAGTACGGAGTGTTCCTCACATCCTCCCAACACGCATGACAAACACTGCAACGGAGCGGTTTGAGGAACAGAGGGCTGAGTTGTGTTTGACTGTGGCCTCTGGGGAGGGTGCCGCGTGACTTATGGTTTCACGTCGTGTGCTCAGCCTGAGAGCCCGTGCTGGACGAGGATCTGGTGAGCACTCGTCCAGGCCGCTCCGTCCGCTGGAGCTGGTGGCGGGGGGGGGGGGGGGTTACTCCAGATGCCGCCCGTGGGGGAAGATAGCTACTGCCTTCACTTGGTGACTCCATAGCCTGTGGGGAGAGGCGTTCAAGAGAAGGAACCCTGATAAATGAGTTTTTCAGCTTTTTTTTTTTTAATTTAACATGAAACTTGCCATCTTAGCTGTAGTTAAGTGCACAAGTCAGTGGTATTGACTCCATTCACATTTTGCAACCATTGCCGCCATCCCTCTCCAGAACTCTCCTCATCTGGTAAAACTGAACCCATTAACCAGCCCCTCCCTCCCTCTCACCCTCAGCTCCTGGTGCCCACCGTTCTCCATTCTATCTCTAGAATTTTGACTACTCTGAGCACCTCGTGTCAGTGGAATCATCCAGTATTTGTCATTCTGTGACTGACTTATTCCACTCCGCGTAGTGTCCCCCGGGTGCATCCGTGTTGGAGCCCACATCACAGCCTCCAGGGCTGCATCGTGTGGGTGTACCGTATTTTGCGTATCCATTCATCACTCAGTGGACACGTGGGTTGCTTCCACATTTTCGCTAGTGTGAATAATGCTGCTGGGAACATGGGTGTACAAGTATTTCTTCGAGACCCTGCTTTTCATTTTTTGGGTTTATAACCAGAAGTGGAACTGCTGGGTTGTATGGTAATTCAATATTTGATTTTTTGAGAAAGCTTCATGCTGTTTTCCACAGCAGCTTTGTCAGTACATTCCCACCAACAGTGCAGAAGGGCTCTATTTCTGCACATCCTCACCAACACTGTTGTTTTCTGTTTTGTTTTGTTTTGTTTTTTTCTTGTAGCAGCCATTCTAATGGGTATGAGATGATATCTCTTTGTAGTTTTATTTGCTTTTCTTAGTTCTCAGTGATGTTAAGCATCTTTTCATGTACCTGCTGGCCATTTACATCTCTTTTTTGGATGCAGGTTTTTTTTAGGTTAGTCTTGAATTTTAGGAGTTCTTAATATATTCTAAATAGTAATCCCTAATCAGACATATGATTTGCAAACATTTTCTCCTATTCCGTGGGTTGCTTTTATATTCTGTGGATAGTACCTTTGGATGTACGGATTCTTAAAATCTTCACGAAGTCCAGTTTGTCTGTGTTTTTCTTTTTTTTGCCTGTGCCCTTGGTGTCCTGTCCAAGAAATCATTGCCAGATTCTGTGTCGTGACTTGGTATATTTTTTGTTTGTTTCTTAGGCTTCAGTCTCCCTGCTCCCCCATTTGTTTGTTTCTTTCCCTCTTTCAATAAAGTCATTAATTAGACCAATAGATCAGTAACATATTTTAGACTCAGTAAATCTTTATTCAGCCATTCTATAAACAGGGAGAGTATTCTGAGAGGAGGATGGGTTGAAGCAAAAGTAAATTGGAAATGGAAGTACATAGCACAGTTGGCTGGAGCAGAGGGCCTGTTGAAGGGGTTGGTGGGTGAGAAATCGGGTGTGTAGGTGAGGCCACACCATGCTGCATCTTCTGTGGTGAATGGATGAGTTGAAGACAGATGGTAGCCTCACGGCCATCAGGCCAAGTTGTATAGCTGCTCCTGCCTGTTCTCGCAAACTAGGCACTTAACCTGTCTGAGCCTCAGTTTCCCCATTTTACTTATTTAACAAACACTTACATGGTTCCAAACACTATTCTAAAGCACTGTACAAATATTAACTCATTGATTTCTCCCACCAACTCTGCGTAAGAGTATTGTCCCCATTTTACAGAAGGGAAAGCTCATGCCCAGAGAGTTTAGGGAACACGTCAAGGTCACAGAGCCAGTAAGTAGTGGAGCTGGGATTTGAACCCAGGCTCTCTCGTTCCAGGGTTCATGCTCTTAACCATATGTTAGGCTGCCTCTCTAAAATGGGGAGAAGCCTAATTCCTACCTCTCAAAGTTACTCAGATGATCTAATGAGATGATGCATGTCAGGACACATTGTATGTTGCACGGTGTTTTGCAAATACTGTTTATTGTTAGTTAAAAATAAGTAACACTCTGGAAATGGATGAGATTCTCAAGAGTGTAGGGAGAAAGGGATGGATCAAGGACCAAGCCTTGGGAAGTGTCTATGCTGAGGAGCAAGGGCTTGGTTTGGGGAAGACATCAGGCAGACTCACGGTTGACCTCTGTGGACAGGGTCACAGTCCGTGAAGAGCCCCCGCCTCCAGCCTTCTAGTCTCTACTGAAGGATGTTGTGAAGCGCAGTGAGGTACTCAGGTGGATAATGTCCGTGCAGAGGGGACCAAAGCCAGGTCTCTGCCACTGGCCCACCAAGAACTCCATCGGGGACTTAAGGCAGTCTGCAGTTCCGACTGCAGCTTTTTTTCCTTCTGCGGTGCATTTTCCCAAGCAGACCGGAGCTCAGACCTGCTCTACATGTGAAGTGAGAGGCTTGGGACTAGGACATTCCTAGGTTTGTGGTGGCCTTGTCGGGGCAAGAGCAGAGTGCGCTGCACATGGGGCCAGACTCTGGGCTGGCTGGCTGGGCCTCCGTCTGGGGTTGCAGAGGTCAGCCTGTTGCACCTCCAATTTTTGGGACAACGATCACAGTGCCCAGGAAGGATGGCAGGAGTATGGGGAGGGACACCCAGGGATCTTGTGGTCTCTCTCTGGCTCTCAACAAGGTGTGTGGTCTGGTTTGTAGTAGGAGGGGGTGGGGGCTTACCGTCGATCTCAGTTCCCTTAGTGCAGAGCAAGGTAGTTATTAGAACCTTCTTTCAACTCCACCCCTTCCCCTCCAGCTGGTGACTGACGTGCATAAAGCGCTTGGGGGTGCCGAGATGAAGAGCCCCTGAGAGAATTGCTAGAACAGGGCTACCGTGACCTCACCTGGCTTATTTGAGTATCTTCTGTGCCTGCCTGGCATTTGATGGGCATTTAATTTCTCTAGCAGAGGGCCTCTGGTGGTCCCAGCTTCCAGGCTCCTCATAAAGGTGGGTGCCGCAGCAGAGAAAGTGAACCACTCCCCTCAGGTATATTTAAGAATGTAAGAAGAGAACCTTATGCCCAAAGAATCTGTTTTTCTAGAGAAGACTTCAGGAGAGGACAGGTGTGTCCTGGCATGTCCAGCGGCCCCTGGTTAGAGAGCTGCCTGAAGAACTGCCTCCTTCCGACCAACACAGCCTCCAGCGGCCACCTGAGCCTGGGCCTGTGTCTGTAGGCTCTCGGGGGGACCCTTTGATGGCCTTACTTCTGAGGGGCATTGGGGGGGCCTCCTTTTCTTTGTAGTGGCTTGTGGACCGGGACACGAATCTCCTGATCCCAAAGAGACCGAACTCTGGGGGTGAAAAGCTTCTCTGTGCTGCCATACGAGGGGTCCATGGTACTAGAGTCCACGAGTGTGCAGCAAGAAGAAGAGAGTAAAGTTTTTAGAAGGAGGCTGAGGAAGGCGGAGCTGTGCCTAAGGAGTCGGCCTAACCTTGAAGAAGGGAAGGTGTCTGGTACTAACGTCCAAAAAAGTGGGGTCTTGACATTTTGTATGCAGACCATGCGTCTCCAAGTATTAGTTGGGATTCTTTAAGTTGCAAGTGACAGAAACCCAGCTTAGGTAGCCTCGGCAAAAATATATTGGCTCCTGTACCCGAGGAGAACAAGATGATTCAGTCTCAGGTTATTTGACCAGCATTTGTGGATGGATTCATTGCATTCTCTCTCCCCTTACCCCTCTCCCCCTCCCCCCCAATCACTCCCTCAGCTTTGCCTGTGAGTGCTCTCCTCAGTGCCAAAGACAGCCCGCTGCTGCGCCCCCAGGCCCGTATTCTCTCAGCCTACCAGCCTGTGGTAGCTAGTCTGACCTTCAGGAAAATCAGAGTTCTAGGTTGAAACAGGAGGTGAGACCATAAATATCCAAATCTGCACAATTAAACAAGAGAGGTAATCTACCCTTAAATTGTAGTAATTCTATTTTTGCAGATCAAGATTACTTCCAGAATTACTTGGAAATTACCACGCAGACGGGTCTATAAAACATAGTAGATACCTGTCTCAATATTCTAGAACGTTGCCTTGTTTTTTAACCCAGAATGATACTGATCCCTTACTTGAGTATCACGATTTGGCTTTGAATGACTTGAAGCCTTTGCCAGCAGGCTAACCCAGCAGACTGTTCGTGGTCTCTGGGAATGGCCAGGAGGGCCCAGGCAGCTCCGAACGACGTGTGTCCGTGCTACACAGAGCCACGGCAGGAGGAGGAGGGAACGTTCAGCCTTCCCCAGTGACCTGTCAGGGATAACTTCTGATACGTTTATTAAAACCTCAGACAGGGCGCCGGGGTGGCTCAGTCGGTTAAGCATCCGACTCTTGGTTTCAGCTTAGGTCATGATCTCAGGGTTGTGAGATCAAGCCCCGCTTTGGGCTCCACACGCAGAAGGGAGTCTGCTGGAGATTCTTTCTCTCCGTCTCCCTCTGCCCTCCATCCCCCTGCGCACTCTCTCTCTCACAAGTAAATAGATAAGTAAAAATTTAAAAAAAAAAAAACCCACCTCAGCCAGGGGATACTTGTGTTGTTTCTCAGAGTTGCAGCACAAGGCAGGACGCAGCGAGTGTGGGAGTTCTGAACCACCTTTGTGTCTGGAGGCCGACCTGGCCCTCAGGTGGTGATGTGAGTCACACGTGAATTTGCTCCCATGCAATGGGTCCGGGCTTGTCGGGCCTGGGGAAGCCGGCTGCCTGCCAGGATGCCTTCGCTGGCTGGGGCAATCTGAGCCCTCTCTCTTATTCTTTAAAGGTACACCCCTGGGAGATTTGCTGGGGCTTGTGCCTCCCCGCTGTAGGCCTCCTGGCAGAGGCCAGGATTTTGGAATTCCCTGGTTGGGCGGCTGTTTGGCCCCCACGCCCCCCTCTGCCTCCTGGGTAGGGTTGGGCCAGAGGACCTGAGGCTCAGCAGGCAGCCCTGGGTTTTCTGTCCTCCAGCTCAGGAGCATGCCTGCTGTAGGGCCACTGGAGAGTAACATACACCAGTAGTGCTTTCTTAATTTTTTTTCCCGTCTTCTGTTTGTTGTTTTGTTTTTTAAAGATTATTTGAGAGAGAGCATGAGCGGGGGGAGAGGGAGAAGCAGGCTCCCCGCTGAGCAAGGAGCCCAAGGTGGGGCTCGATCCCAGGACCCCGAGATCCTGGCCTCAGCTGAAGGCAGACACTTAACCAACTGAGCCACCCCGGAGCCCCTTTCCCTGTCTTTTGGATTGGAAGTTTTGCATCCTATTTTTATTCTTTTACATTGTTAACACTCCTATTTAACAGTGACAGAATTTTGAAAGCTCATCATTCATCTACAGATAATTACTGAGCATACCTACTGTGTGCAGGCTTGTCCAACTGCTGGGGAAGCAGTCCTAACCAAAGTTCCTGCCCTGAGTACATACTAACCTGGACGCTTCCTACTCTCACCGGACCTTTAAGAGCTTCCACTTTGCTTAGTACTTTAATTTCACCCTGTTGGAGCGTCCCAGATTAGCTCTTTTTATAAAATTTGTGGTTGATGTTTAACTTTTTAAATTTAAATTTTATTTTTATGCAGTGGTTATTTAGATTTATCCATATATTTGCCAGTTTCTTTTCTAACAATTGATTCTTGCACCCTACTTATTTCTGGGATTTTGGATTCTTTGATGGCCTGTGTCTTTAAGTGGATCTTTCAGTCAGTTTACAGTTAGTGAACATTCAGATTTTGTTTGCCTCAGAAGTATATTGTGTCTTCTCTTGAATGATGTTCTACAACGTTAGGGCAAGAGTTCTTTTCCTCAGCACTTTGAGGAGATCATTCCATGGTTTTCTGGCTTCTATTTTCTGTTTGCTTCAAAAGAAGAGTCTGCTGTTTATCTAATTTTTACTTCTTAATCAGAAAACTTGCATTTACTAGTTTCTCTGTATCTCAGTGTTTGTCATTTTTCATTGTGATATGCCTTGATGCAGACTTCTTATTTTTTATTTTTAAAGATTTTATTTATTTGTCAGAGTGAGAGAGAGAGAGAGCATAAGCAGGGGGAGCAGCAGAGGGAGAGGGAGAATCAGACTCCCTGCTGAGCAAGGAGCCTGATGCAGGACTTGATCCCAGGACTCTGGGATCATGACCTGGGCCGAAGGCAGCTGCTTAACCAGCTGAGCTACCCAGGTGTCCCAGACTTTTTCTGATTTACTCTTAGAACTCAATATGCCCTTTCATTCTGAGGACTCGTGTGTTTCTGTAATTCTAGAAAATGTTCAGTCCTCCCTTTAAGAACTGTGTCAACCTTGATGTGGACAGTGTAGGTCCAACCTAATGCAAGTTGGATGCTTTGGACTTAAGTAACAGAAACTTAACTGAAAATAGATCTAAAAATCATTTTAAGAAATGTATTTCACATAACAAGAAGCCAGGATGAAGTGACTTGAAGGTTTGCTAATTCAACAGCCCGAGGACCGACCATTCTTTGCCATGCTCACCATGCTGCCTGAGCACCTCTAAAGATCCCAAGATGGCTGCCACAGCTCTGTGCTTTCTTCGCCGTTAGGGCCCTCGGAAGAGATTTCTCTTCCTAGTGTCTTTGTGAGATCAGAGCAACTTTCCCCAGATATCCCCATTTCCACCCCCACCAACCCCAGACTTCTCCCAGCTACTTTGCCAGGAGAAGGGACACAATGATTACTTTAGACCAACCAGGATCTAGCTTCCAGAAGTAGGGAGGATCAGCCTTCTTTGAGTCACTGGAGGATTACACCAAAACAAAGTCAGAACTCTGCCAGTAAGAAAACCCAGAGTGGTAGTTGGGTAGGCCCCAAGCAGCGTCTGCTACCCACATTCTCTTTAATCTCTTGCTGCCCTTCTGTTGAACTTATGTTGGATCTCCTTATCATGTCCTCTATGAATCTTGGCTTTTCATATTTTCAGTTTAATCTTTTTAATTACATTTTGAGTCATTTCCTCAGAGCTGTCTTCCAGTTTACCATCTTTCTCTTTAGCTAAATCTGTCATTCAGCATAACCACTGAGTTTTTAATTTTGACAACGAAAATTTTAACGTCTAGAATATCTATTTGATTCTTTTCCACAGTTGCTTACCATTTTTTCATGACGTCCTGTTCTTTCATTATGGTTCTTGTTTTACAGTCTTATTCATCTTTTTCTATTAATTTAAGTTCTTGGAATGTCAGTTCTGCTTTTTGTTTTGTTGACTCTCCCTCCTCGTGAATGCTGTGCACTCACTTTCATCGAGTGTTTGTTTTTTGAATGTGAAAATTCACTACAGAGCCATCTTATGCTTAACTTTGGTCAGCATTAATTTTTACATGGATTTATTAGTTTGGATTTCTGCCCCATGCAGAATTCATGGATTTGGTACCTGCATCAGGATGGCACATAATGTTTGATTTCTCACGGAAGAAAGTGTTTTCATGCTCCACCCAGAGCCTCGGGTAAATGACTGTGTTTTTGCCGCTTCCCTTTGCCAGTGGGAGGAATTTTTCTAATCCCTTTTTCATGGAGGGGGATGCCCTTCTAGAACCCACTGTTTATGCAGGGTATTGGTTCCAGTTCTCTGCCTGTGGAGCTCAGAGTCACCCTCCCACATAAAAAACCTCAGCCCTAGGGGTCTTGAACTAGGTCTGATACTCTTCTGGCCACAGGTGTGGGATTATAACTCTGGCTTTGAATTTTGTTTCTGGTACCTATGGATTTCTCTTTCTTGGTTTTTCTTTTTCTTTCTTTCTTTTTTTTCTTTTTAAAACCTTGGGTCATATTTAACCCAGCATTTCAATGAATTTGGAGCGGGAAAGATGTTCATATCGGCTGAGTCCGCCATCTTGCCAGATGTGATTCCCTTAATAAGTGAAAAACACTCTGCTTTGCTTGAGTAATAAAGCACTTGCTATTCATTCTCTCATTTGCCTTTTATTCTATAGTTTCACTTTCTTAATCTTTCTGACTGTATTCCGGGGAATTTCCTTGGATCTGATTTTGTATATTTGAATAGGGAGTTCACACTGATACCTCCAGTAGCCAACCTGACACCATGGGGTCCTTCCTTTCCTTTCCCTGTTCTGTAATCCGTGCCTCCTTTCTCCATAAACATGTAGACTCACTTGCTCTACATTCAAAATAGTTGTAAAATTACAACACCATTAACAACATCAAGCCTACTAAGTAAACTTAGTAGTTTACTTAGTATTCGTAGAATATATACCATTAACGATTTGCAGTCAAAATACTGTATTTTAAAAGCTACTTGATACAACTTTTTTCTCCCTATGGTTATGTTATCAATCTAACATACAGTTAGGCTTGTTTTTTCTGTTTGCAATAATTTTGTTTACCTTTTGCATCCATTTGTATTTAAAATTTTTTAGTGTATAAAATATTCACATGGTTCAAAAATCAAAACTGTAAAAAAATACTTAGAGAAATTTTACTTCTATCAATATCTTGATTTCTGGTTATCTTTCCTATTTTTCTTTTTGCATAAGTAAACATGTATTTGTACATATTTATATGCAGATGAATATGCACATTTTATTTTCCCTCTCTCATGTTTTTCCACTTTTTTTTTTTTACCACTAGTGCCTTAATGAACGGAATAACTTTGTGCATCTGTTATTTTATATTATGAACTTACATCTTCAGGCAGTTACCTAGAAGTAGAATTGCTGGGTCAAAGGGTACATGCACATGGAGCTTTGTTAGATATTGCCAAACCCCCCACCACAGGGCTCTTCCCTTTTGCATTCACATGCGGAGTGTGAGTGAGTGTGGAGAATGCCCGTTTCCCCATGGCCTCACCAACAGAGAGTGATGCCATGCTTGAGTTTTTAGTGGCCTGAAGGGGGAGGAAATGGTATCTCATGTAGTTTTGTGGGAATTTCTCTTACTTTCCCTGACATTGGGTATCTTTTCGTATGTTTAAGTACAATTGGTATATCTGGTTCTGTGAACTGTTTATGTCTTTTTGTGCCTGGTTTTATTGGGATCTAAACTGACACATAACATCATGTAAGTTTAAGGGGTACAACATAATGATTGGACGGATGTGTATACTGCGAAATGACCACAATAAGTTTAGTTAACATCGATGTCATTGATGTCCTCAGATACCTACATTTTTTTTTCTGTTTATATCTTTTGCTCACTTTTCTGCTTTCTCATCTTTTCTATTTTTTTTTGGAATTACTTAATAAATTAGAATGATTAGTCCTTCCTCTGAGACATAAATTGTAAATATTTTCTCCCATTTTGTCATTTGTCTAATGACTCAAAGTCTGTTTTCTTTACCACCATGTTACCACTTGCGCAGTTAATAATATGCTCATGTAGGACCTTTATTTTGAGACACCAATTAATAATTTACTTATAAGAGTTTTTTTTTAAGATTTTTTTTTTATTTACTTGAGAGAAAGAGAGAGTGAGAGAGAGCAGGAGCAGAGAGAGGGAGAGGGAGAAGCAGACTGCCCTGTTGAGAAGGGGCTGATGTAGGGCTTGATCTCAGGACCCTGGGATCATGACCTGAGCCAAAACAGACGCTTAACTGACTGAGCCACCCAGGCGCCCCAATAGTTTACTTACAAGAATTAACAAAATTCAGAATTCAGAACTCACAAAATAAAGACTAAACCCAGAAATAACCTTACAAAGACTTAGACATAGAAGGCATACCTGTAAAGAATATTCATCGCACAGAGCTGGAGTAACTAAGATATTGCATAACTGAATAAAAATTCAGAATATTTCAGCAGCCTGGAAATGACCAAAATGCACAAAATAAAATTTAGTAGAAATAATGTGTTGTATTTAGGCTTAAAAACATTAATGCCATAAGTTTTAGATTGGGGACTCCTGCCTTCACTGAAATTCATATTTGTATAAGCTTTGGGTTTTAGTTGACCACACAGTTAGAAAAGCCCAACAGGATGATATGGTTGCTGAAAGAAAATGTGTTCTTAGAGTGAATAGTAGGAGGAGATTATCCTGATGATGGAGAAAATTGCCCCCTTGTGCTCCACACTTACCAGCCCACATCTGGAATGGTACACTCAGTTTTGGGGACCACAAATCAAGAGGGTCATAGCTGTCTGCGAACAAGTCCAAACCAGGGAGTCTGAATTAGTGAAGAGTCTGGAAGTCATTTCAGGAACTTGGGAGATTAAATCTGGAGAAGGGAAAGCAAGTCACTTGTGAAGCATTTAAAGGCTCAAGTGGAGGAGGGATTAGGATTATTCGGTGTTGCTCAAGCCACCGGGCCTCAGTCCGCCAGCAGACAGGCTCACTCGAAAGGGAAGCTTTCTACCCAGCACTCAGGACTGCTGGAAGGGGACGGGCTGCCTCAGCCCACCAGCTCCTTGTGGCCAAAGGTGTTTGGACAGCGGTGTCAGGTCAACCGGGGGATGGCGGGGAAGGCTCTGCAGCTGTGTGTGGACAGTTTAGGCACCAGGGTTCCTGTCATTTGGCTCATGGAAGGAAAGCTTTCCTTCTTTCTGGTGTCTTCTGTTTATTGGGAACAAGAGCAGGTGGGGGAAGTGTCTGTGGGATGTTTGGGCTGCTTAAAGTAGATGAAATGTTTGGAGAAACATGCTTCTGCAGGCTTGAATGTTAAGATGTTAGCCTTCAGGTTTAGCCAAGATCCCGAGCCAGTGTCCTGAAAGCAGGGACTGCACCTTGCAGAGAGTGGTGTCTGTGGGCCAAGACCTCAGACGGTGCCTGCTCGTACCTATTTATATTCGGTGCTCGGGTCCTTGCCTGCCTTCCACATGGCTGACAAGAGCAGCGATGTTGCCTCAGTATGAATTGAACTTGTTGCTCAGGGACCTCAGAAAGTTCCGATGATAAGCTCACTGTTGAACTTTAATGGGCACACGAATCAACTGGGGATGGGATGAAAATGCAGGTTCTGGGCCAGGAGGTCAGCCATGTGCTTGAACTTCTCCATCTCTGTGGCTCCAGGTGCTGCTGCCGCTGCTCGTCCGGGGACCTCCCTGAATTGCAGGGGCCCCAAAGCAGCCCAGCCCACCTCTCCCCTGCTTGTTTAAAGTGCAGGTTCCTTGTCTGGACCTCTGATTTCTGGGACCAGCATCTCTGGGGCGGGGCCCAAGAATCAGCTCTCCTTCAGTACATCATAGGTTTCGGGGCATGTGAACAGGTTGGATTAGATTGGAGGAACACGTTCAAGGAGACCCAGGGAGTCATACACAAAGTTGGTTGTAGAAAACAGGCCTCTGTGGTGGAGCTTGAGTGGGGAAGACTGGCTAAGGGTCTCAGGACTGACGGGAGAACTGGGGTCTCTTGCTGCTCTCGTGTCAAGTGCATATGATGGGATTTGACGAGTGTTCCCCTGCCCGCTTGGTCCTACCTTCTTTTTCCAGTGGTCCGGCATGCTCTGCCCACCGCACGCCGAGGTGCCCTGACCATGAGCCTCAACTCCTCCCTCGGCCACAGGAAGGAGCTGAGCAACCTCACGGACCAGGAGGGTGGTGAAGGGGGCGCCGTCATCACCGACTTCGTCACCATCATTATCATCACCATTTTTGTCTGCCTGGGCAACCTGGTCATCGTGGTCACCTTGTACAAGAAGTCCTACCTCCTCACCCTCAGCAACAAGTTCGTCTTCAGCCTCACGCTCTCCAACTTCCTGCTGTCCGTGCTGGTGCTGCCTTTCGTGGCGACCAGCTCCATTCGGAGGGAATGGATCTTTGGCGTGGTCTGGTGCAACTTCTCGGCCCTTCTGTACCTGCTGATCAGCTCGGCCAGCATGCTCACACTCGGGGTCATCGCTGTGGACCGGTAAGCTTGCCTCAGAGAATTGAAGAATTAAGGAGTGATTGTGTGCCCAAGGGGACCTGAGAGATCATCTGGTCCTGAGACTTCCATACCGTCTTAGTTCCTTGGGAGGATGTCAGGGGCTTCTGCTGGGGAGGACAAGAAAGCAGGGTTCTGCCTCTTCCTCCATCCCCTTCCTTCAGCCAGAGCACCTCTGATTTTATTGCATTTGGGTTTATTTTTTAAAAGAGATTTCAATGCTTAAAAAATTCTCGAAACCTCTAATGCACACTTTATAGGTGAGAAAAAGAAGCTGGGGAAATGATGTGTCAGAGATATTAGGTCCAGGGTTTCCCAAGGGGTCACCTGCTGTCCAGCAAGTTGGTTGGGCCCCCACACTCATCACCCTTATTGGGATTGGCCACTTCATTCACCACGGGCAGGTGTTTGACTTCCGAGGGAGAGAGTAGGTTGAGCTTGCAGGATGGGGGAGGAGGCTGGTCCGGGTTCTTGTCACTGGGTGACACGGCCGCTGGGCTCCTTCGGGACCATCCGTCGTTTAGCTGACGAGTGGTAGCTGGATGGTGCATCCAGAGCACAGGCCTCTCCCAGGCCCCAGGCCAGACCCTCTCGGCTCTCTGTGGCTATGGGGAATGCAAAATGAAGGAAGCAGTCGGTCAGAACTAATCAGTTGGCCTCTCTAAATATCTTTTTTTCTCCGGTAATGCAAATGACACAGAGAATGTAAAGAATAAAATAAGAAATCCATAATCCCACCAATCGAAGCAATTACTGTTTCAGTTTTAGTATATTTGCCTCTAGTAAGTTTTGGTAGCATACAATACGTTTTTTATTTATTTTTTTTAAAGACTTATTTATTTATTTATTTATTTGAGAGAATGAGATAGAGAGAAAGCACAAGAGGAGGGAGTCAGAGGGAGAAGCAGACTCCCTGCTGAGCAGGGAGCCTGATGCGGGACTCCATCCCGGGACTCCAGGATCATGACCTGAGCCGAAGTCAGTTGCTTAACCAACTGAGCCACCCAGGCTCCCCAGTACGTTTTTTAAATAGGCTTTCCAGCACGTGTGGTTTTGCCAGACCACAAATCCAGAGCTGACAGGTGGCTTTGGGTGATCAGGGGCCTTCAGGAGAAAGGGCAAGCTGCTCTTCCAGCAACTCGTCCACCGGCTGACTCAGACCTCCATCCCAGGCAGGGCAGAGAGCCGAGGGCCCACCCCACTCCAGCCTGGGAGGGTGGCCTGGGCACCGTGGGAAGGCAGCCTCTACAGATGCCTGCCACCTGGTGCCCGAAGCTCCTGGAACTGGGTTAGAGCCTTTCTAGCAATCCTCTGGAGAGAAGGATGTGGACACACACAGGAGCGATACCTTGTTGCAGGGCCCCTTGGGGAGGTCGGGGTTGGAGGGAGGGAAGGCCACCCTGGGGCATTTGAGTTTCCCCACCTGCTTTTGTACGTTCCTTTCCTGGTGCCACCTAGAGGGCTTCCGGTGACTTCGGAGTGCCCGATTCAGCTCAGAACTGCAGGGCACTAGTGACTCTGATTCGCCCCAGGCTTGATCAGATCCCCGGGGCCTGGCACCTTTGTGCCTTTTTTTTTTTTTTTAATTTTGTAACAGGGCTTGGATTGGGCCCAACCCGGTAGATGTGTTATTGTTTCGTGTGAAAAATCCCGGGGTAACTGCGCCCACTGTGGAGTGGTAAATGCCGGGTAAGTGATGATGAGCATTGTCTCCCACCTGCAAATGTCAAATGCCCTTGAAGAACCTGATTTTTAATGGTTCCATGGTATTCCATCCTGTGGATGTACGAGAATTTATTTTTACAGTTCCTTCCTAGCTTACTGTTCTAGATAGCAGTTTTGAGGAACATGTATATTGTGGAATTGTATTTTTGGTAAGAGTAAACACACTTTCAAGATTCTTCATGTATCAAAGGCAGGTTGTTTTTCAGAAGATTGTACAGATTTTACTCCAGTAGCCATTTGTCAGCATCCCATCAAGACTGATTATATAACATTAGAAAAAATAATTGGAACTTTGTCGGTAGTGGGAAGGCGTGGGATCTCACTGTTCTTATTTCTGTGTTTTTTAAAAATCGTGGATCTCTGAGTGTCCCTTCCTGGGCCCTGGGTCCTGTGGGGCACGGAGGGAGAGCACACGGCTAGAGCAGAGCGGGGGGATTCGTTTTTAAGTGCCTCTCAGGGGGTCCTCTGATTGTGCCTGCATGACAGGGCGGCTCGAGGGGGCTGTGTGTTCGCTTGAACGTTGGGTTCCCAGCAAGCTTGACAGATCTTCCAGTCATGCTGTCCGAGCGTACCATCCCAGAGATGGCTGACCTCTTCCAGCACCTTCTTTCCTACTGGGGCGCTTGTTAGCCGGCCACTCTGGGGAAGGCTCAGGGTGGCGGGATGCAGTCGCGGGCAGGATACAGACCTTGCTCACCAGGAGTTTACGGCTGGCAGGGGAGTGTGGGGGGGAACCCAAAGCAGGAGTAGCCACGGGCACAGCTCCAGTCCTGCATTGGCTCTCGGGCAAAGGGGGCATTCGAACTAACTAGTGGGAACGGCGAGTAGGACGGCACAGGCGTGTAAGCGGTGGGAAGGACCCTGCCGGCTGAAGGCACGGCCTCCAGTTGTTTCTGTGAGAAACAGTTACTGGGCACCTGATGCGGGCCTGGCACAGCGGTTGGTGCTGGGGAGACACAGCCCCGTGAGAGGAGCAGACACGCCGAGGAGCTTGGTGTAGGGGAGAGGGACGGGTGACCGGACCACAGAACGTGTGGGACGCCACTGTGTTTGAGGGGCGGCCAGGCTGCAGAGCAGGGACAAGGGATGCGGGGCCGGGCCGGGCGTGGAGCCGGGGAGGTGTGTGCGCCCATCGTTGCCCGTGGCCAGGGGGTGTGGCTGGAGACGGGGTGACACCCATGACACTTGGCAGCACACTTGTCCCGCTCGAGCTCTGATCCCCACGCCACAGGCCCCGCAGCCTGGCACCAGCTCCTCCTCATGACACAGCCACGAGTCGAGAAGGGACCTCTGCCTCCCGCTAATGATGGGCAGTCAGGGCCTGGTTATCTCTGGTGACTCCCCTGCAAGCCCGAGGTGGGGCCACTCTCGCGGCCAGATCCTTGTGATTACAGCGTAGGAACTGCCGCGAAGCGTGGTGTTTTCAGATGACTTCAGGGCAGACGCAGTTGATTTTTTTTATTATTGGTCATTCATGTGGCTTAAAGATGCAGATTGACAGGACCAGTTAACTTGATCTTGTCCATTTAAATGACATACTTACACGCTCCTTCTTCCTGCTTAGTTTCAGTAAACTAATTTTACTCAATCTTGGTCACTTCGAGGTTACATACTTGCCCTAGTCTGTTGGAAACCTAAAGATGCAACTGTGTGTGTGTGTGTGTGTTTGTGTGTGTGAGAGAGAGGGAGGGAGGAAGGTAGAGATGGGGAGGGGTTGGGAGGGAGAGAGAGAAGAGGAAAAAGCAATAAAACATGAGAGGAGGAACAGAGAGAATGGGACTAGAAGAAAGAGATGGGCACATTTCTAAGAAAGTGGCAGAGGAGAAAACCTAGGGCACGGGTCATGACCTCACCTGAAAGGGTTGCTGGCTAGTCACTTGCCAGGCGCCGCACTGTGCTGTTAATAAACATTCATCCCAGCTGATTTTTGCAACAGCTCGACTGGCCCCCATTCTGCAGACGAGCAAAATGAGGCTTTGTGAGCTCACCCAAGCCCACGTGGCTGGTGGGTAACTCTTCCAGTTCTGAGGAGGTAAAGTCTGGACTCTTACTCACCTCCAGAGACTGCAAAGTGAGCCACCAGTCAGGTCCAACAAGCAGTGAGTTGAGCTTCGGGTTTCTCAGCCTGGCAGTGCTGACATCTTGGGCTGGATAACCCTTGCTGTGGGGGGGCCGGCCTGGGCGCTGCAGGATGTCCTCCCCGGTTGGGACCACCCAGAGTGTCTCCAGACACTGCCCCATGTCCCGGGGAGACCCCTCGTCCCCAGCTGAGAACCCCCACTAAAGAAATCCATCAAACTAAGTTGGCAGATGAGCCAGAAGCGTTTATCTTATAGCCTCATGAAGAGAGAGCAAAACACAGAGTGTAAAAACAGAATGGACCAGAGCGAAATTCGGTGGAAGTGTCAGTGTCCTAAACCAGCCACATGGACCTAGGCCCAGGTGGCGACTGTCATTGGACTTGGGAAGGCTTGTACCCTAAGTCTGTGACGTGGTCACCTGTGGCTCAGCCTGGAAGTGGCTCGTGTTCTCACTTCGCACTGGGATGGATGAAACCCCAGCTCTAAAAATAGCGTTTAATAAATGAAAGGAGCTGGAACTGTGGGATGGCCAGTGATGGTGACAGCAGTCACTCGTGCTTTTAGGAGACTGTTCAGCATAAGCTAACGTGTTCTCCCCGAGGTAGCTGTCGTCGGCTTGGGCTCTGTTGGTGTCCGTAGTAGAGCGGTCTTCCTGCAGCCGGCGTCGTTGGTGGAGGGCTGGCTCTCCCAGGAGAGCTCAGCCTTAGAGCCCTGGCGTGCAGAATGACTTTCAGTTACACGCGACATCGTGAGAGCCTCTTTTGGGACCAGAGGTCGTGCTTGGGCTCATGTGTAAAAATGAGTTGGTGGAGAAAAGACAAAGCTTCGGAAGCCAGTTAGAAGCCCAGAAGGCAAAAGAAGCCCTCTGTTTTGGCCTCTTATGGCCTGCAGGGGAGCAGGGAGTTGCTTTTCTGTATTTTCCTTTGAACCTACAACTAGGCCTAAATGAGGCTAAGTTGAAAGAAATGAAGTTCCAAATCTATGAAATCCATTTTTTTTTTTGTGGGCAGATGTGGGAATGTTCTCTATTTTCATAGAGCTATAGATTTGTGCATTTCATTGTATATGAATTTTACAAAAAATGAAAGCAAACCCTAAAACCAGAGTAGTGCTTGGAGGGTATGGATATAAATGGACAGCACTCTGGCCTGTCGGGGGGGCCCTTCTGACTCGGGGAGACTGACCCCTTGGGAGCTGGCCCCCGACCCCAGCGTCCTGGTGGGACTCAGGACCCAGCTGGGAAAGATTGCTGTCATGTCCCATTGGACTTGCTCATGGCCAGAACCTTAATCTGTGGGTGAAACAAATACCATTGGTTAGAATAAAGAAGTCTTGCCATAAAATAATAATAACTGGGTGTTAAGAATAGCCAGAAGGGTATGTTGCGGAGGACAGCTTATTAATTGTAATTGTTTTTACGACTGCCAGAGCGGAGTTGGTCAGAGGAGCTGGGGGACAGTTAACGCCCCCCAGGCCTGGCTTCCAAACCCGGATGCACTCTTGCCCCTGAGGTGTCTTGAGGTCAGAGGGCCTGCAGTTTTTTAAAGGGCAGAGAAAAGTAGAAATCTGGGGTGCCTGCGTGGCTCAGTCAGGTGAGTGTCCGACTCTTGGTTTCGGCTCAGGTCATGATCTCAGGGGTTGTGGGAACACCCCCCCCCAAAAAAATCAGGCTCCTCTCTCTCAGCAGGGAGTCTGCTTGAGATTCTCTCCCTCTGCCCCTCCCCCTGCTCACACACGCGCTCTCTCTCTCTCAAATAAGTAAGTCTCAAAGCAGAAAGAGGAAGAAAGAAAGAAAAGGAGAAATCTCTCCCTTCTTTCTTTTTAAAATTAAGGAAACCTCCCAGGCGCCCCTCCATCCGACCGTAGTGTGCGCCCTCTCGTTTCATTTGCTGGGATGATGCCGCACAGGTCAGTGTCTCGGCCATCACCCGGCACGAGGTAGGAGACCAGACCACCAGAATGGCCTGCTTCATCTCTCGGGACACAGAAGGGCCCAGTGTCCCCTTTCGGTCATGGCGGTTGGGAGCAGTGTGAACAGTCCAGGCTCCCATTCTCAGGAAGGAAGGGGAAAGGTTGGGGGCAGGCAGACACCAGGCTCTGTCCCCACTGCTGTGGGAAGAGCAGGCGCACCCCGGGCCTTTCCCTCAGTCTCACCCGCTGAGTTCATGGCGCAGACCTGTGTCAGGGCTTCTGTGATTCCCGTGCTATGGAACTGAAGCTCTGAGAGGTTCAGTCAGCTACCCGAGGTCACACAGCGAGTGGACAGCAGAGCCACCGTCTGAAGCCAGGCGTTCCAGCTCCAAAGGCATGCTCCTTTCACTGGGCCGCATGCACGTGCAAGGTGCGAGGCCAGGTATCAGCATAAGACTGTTTTACCCCAGGCCGGGGGCAGTGATAGCCGTAAGCCATGGCAGGATCCCTGCAGGATCCTCTTCAGAGCCTCACCGGAAACGCTATCTTTCCACGCTCCATCTTGGCAGGAGCCCGAAGCCCCACGTCGGCAGCCCCAGGCTGACCTCTGGTTAGGAAGGTGCTTCCCAAGGGTGCAGACGGGGGAGGCAGCCCCTCCAGGAGAGGCGTGGCAGGGGGCAGTTCAAGCTGTGGCCCTGTCCCTGAGCCGCTGGTGCCCAGGGTGACTCAGGATAGTCCCAGTGGGGGAGGAGGCTTCACGGGAGATGTGTGACCCTCAGAGCCATGGCCATTTTCTCACATCCTGTCTGTACCAGGTAGCATCCGTGTGGCCACCCCTGTTGTTTGCACACGCTGTCCTCAGGGGGAACCCCTATTATTCATGAAACAGCTTTTCCTTTGGATAAAGTGTCTGGGTGGGGAGGGTGCTGGTTTACTTCTAACCCCATGGTCTACATCCTCTCACCCTTTCCAGTTCAAGGGTCAGGCCTGCAAGACTTAGCATGCCCAGGCCCCCGGCCCCCGGCCCCTGGCTCCTGGCCCCTGGCCTCCCATCTCCGGCTCCGTCTCCACTCCGCACCTGTCTGATGGCACTCCGGGCAGCTTCCCCATGGGGTGCAGGCTCACGTCTCCACGCCCCCCAGAGCTGCCTTCCACCTCACTTACTCCTGGGCCAGGGCCTCTGATCTTTGAAGACCTGGGTCTGTGGGCCATCTCCTGCAGGAAGCCTGTGCTGACCCCGCCATCTGGGCCAGGGCCCCGTCAGGCCTCCCCGCTCCACACGGGGCCGAGGGATTGGCAGCCACCCCTGTCATGTGGACTCTGGCTGGCATGTGTGTTGGGGACTGACTGTATGTCTTGTTTCTCCCCCTTGTCTTGGGCAGGCTGCATCTTCCTTCTCTGCTGTAACGTCCTCATCTGTAAAATGAGGGTGATGATAATACCACGACAGGCAGTTGTTGTGAGGACGACATGTAGCTCTTACTATTGCAGACTCTCATACTCTTCTTACCGTCTGTCCACCCCACCTCTCCTTGCTGCCTTTCTGGTACACTGCACAGTGCTCTGCACGGCAGACCTTCGGTAAATGTTCTCGAATGAGTGAACCCCATAGTCCTTCGATATTCAGGTTTTTTTTAAAAAGATTTTATTTATTTGTCAGAGAGAGAGCGAGACAGAGCACAAGCAGGGGGGGTGGGAGAGGGAGAAGCAGACTCCCCGCTGAGCAGGGAGCCCGATGTGGGACTCAATCCCAGGACCCTGGGATCATGACCTGAGCTGAAGGCAGATGCTTAACGACTGAGCCACCCACGTGCCCCCTCTTTTTAAAGATTTTATTTATTTATTTTTGAGAGAGAGAGAGAGAACACAAGCATGGGGGAGAGGCAGAGGGAGAGGGAGAAGCAGACTCCCTGCCAAGCAGGGATCCCAGTGCGGAATTCCATCCCAGGACCCTGGGATCATGACCTGAGCTGAAGGCAGATGCTTAACTGACCGAGCCACCCAGGCGCCCACATTAGTCTGGTTTTTCATGACCCTCTGAAAACTGATCTAAGTGGGTTAATGCCGGCAACACAGAAGTGATCTGGCTTAATGCAGGATCCCGCCGAACTCCCCCAGCTCCGGATCTGATTGGGCTCTGGCACTGTGACTTGGAAACAGGACCGCCTGAGCTCGTGGTTCATCCTGGCATCCAGCTCTTGACGGAAGAAGGGTCCCGCAAAGCTGTGTAACGTGGTCCCGTCTGTGACTTGTCGGGGACAAGTTGGGGGAAGGAGCTACTTATAGGAGCATTCGCCCCATGGTTGGATTAGATGGAGAAGTTTAGCAAAACTGCCCACATTGGAGAGCACTGGGTGGCCATTTGGGGATATTTTGCCTATTTTGACTGCTGTCTCTTGTCTCCCTCCATCCTTTCTCTAGCTACTATGCTGTCCTGTACCCCATGCTGTACCCCATGAAGATCACGGGGAACCGAGCTGTGATGGCGCTTGTCTACATCTGGCTCCATTCCCTCATCGGCTGCCTGCCCCCTCTGTTCGGTTGGTCATCGGTGGAGTTTGACGAGTTCAAGTGGATGTGTGTGGCGGCGTGGCACCGGGAGCCTGGCTACACGGCCTTCTGGCAGATCTGGTGCGCCCTGTTCCCCTTTCTGGTCATGCTGGTGTGCTACGGCTTCATATTCCGCGTGGCCAGGGTCAAGGCTCGCAAGGTGCACTGCGGCGCGGTGGTCATCGTGGAGGAGGACGCCCAGAGGGGTGGGAGGAAGAACTCCAGCACCTCCACCTCCTCCTCCGGCAGCAGGAGGAATGCCTTTCAGGGCGTGGTCTATTCAGCCAACCAGTGCAAAGCCCTCATCACCATCCTGGTGGTCCTCGGGGCCTTCATGGTCACCTGGGGCCCCTACATGCTTGTCATCACCTCCGAGGCCCTTTGGGGGAGGAACTATGTCTCCCCGACCCTGGAGACCTGGGCCACGTGGCTGTCCTTTACCAGCGCCATCTGCCACCCCCTGATCTATGGGCTCTGGAACAAGACAGTTCGCAAGGAGCTGCTGGGCCTGTGCTTTGGGGATCGGTACCACCGGGAGCCATTCGTGCCGCGGCAGAGGGCTTCTAGGCTCTTCAGCATTTCCAATAGGATCACAGGTAACTTGGGAACCTGCTGGGAAAGGGGTGCCCACCTCAGCCAGGAATAGCCTGTGGTCCTCTCGGGTGCTCTGCCATATTGATGGCTGAGCTCTCAGAGGCTCCAAGCCCAGGTGTCCATCGGGGAAGGAACATCCCGGAGTGTCCCCTGTCTTTCTCAAGCCCCTTGCGCAAGCTCAGCAGTTCAAGGCAGGGGACGCCAGAGTTCAGAAATCCGTTTTCTGTTAACCTAGCCATGGCCCGCTGGCCTTCTTTCTACTGACAACAGAACCCAGGCGTTGGTCCGGGCTACCCTCTGCTCCTGGCCGTCCTTTCCTGTCCGTGTTCTGTAAAGCATAGCCCCCTTGCGGGCACTCCCACCCGGCCTCAGCTGCCCATCCCCGAAAACGCTCCTCCGTGGGCTGTTCTTGCTGGTCAGTGGCTTCCTCATACTGTCACTGGTAATTCATATTGTGCCCAGCACCGCGCCAAATGTCACTGTCTCCTGTGTATAAAGCTGCTCCTCCATCTGGTAATCGATTGGGGAGCTGACAAGTTTCTGGAGACAATCCTTTCACCTTTGGTGAGACCCAGAGGAATTACTCTAGACTGAAATAGATTTTTTTAACCCTTTTTTATTTTGAAATAATTCCAGACTTGGAGAAGAGCTGGGAAGTGGGTACCTACCCTGCTTCTCCTGGTGTTAACATCCGGCCGAACCACAACAGTGACCAAACACTAAGACAGTAATATTAACTATGCACTTGATTCGGATTTCACCTATTGTCCCGTTCCTGTCCTTTTTCTGTACCAGGATCCAGTTCACCATCATGTCATGGCCCCCTTTGTCTTGTTCAAGCTTTGACAAGTCCTCATTCTGCCCTTGGCCCCCGTGACAGTAACGCTCTGGGGAGCCCTGGTCAGGGATTTTGTAGAAGGCCCCCCCGGGTGCGTTAGCTGATGTGTTCTCAGGATTAGAATGAGGTCATATGTTTTGGGCAGGGATGCTGTGAGGGTGCTGTGCTCTCTGAAGTGGTCACGTCAGGGGCACGTATGTGTTATTACTAGTTCATGTTACCTTGATGCTTAATGTCTTAGCTCAGGCTCCTGTCACAGAATATCATAGATGAGGGGCTTACACCACAGACACGGAGTTGTCACAGTTCCGGCAGCTGGAAGTCTGCGATCAGGTGCCACACGGTTGGGTTCTGGTGAGAGCGCTCTTCGAGCTGTCTTCTTGTGTGGGCTCACATGGTGGGGGTGTGGGGAGACAGAACCAGCCCTGTGGTCTCTTCTTCTGAGGACCCCACCCTCATGACCTCATCTACTCCTGATTACCTCCTAAAGGCCCTGTTTCCGGATGCCATCACATCACATCGGGGCTTAGGGCATATGAATTCTGGGGGGACACATTCAGTTCAGGGGTATCTGTCGGGTTTCTCCCCTGTAAAGTCACTGTGGTTTCCATTGCAATTAATACACACAATGGGGGAGATCCTTTGAGGCTGTGCAAATATCCCCTCTCTCCTTCAGCCTTCACCCAGTATTTTTAGCATGCATTGGTGGATCTTGCCTCTAGCAGTTAGTACCGTGTTATTCCAGTGGGGACGTAGCTGGATTTTTTGGATCATGTTTGAGGGAGATGATCACCTGGAGGAACTATTGGAAGAGAGATTTTGAAGGCACTTCGATAACTGGAAAAAGCTAGTTCAGATAACAGTTGAGAGAGGTCTTCCAACTTCCCTGTCAAGAGGGTGGAAAGAGATAGCTCATAATTATCGTGACTACTCCGTGGTAGTGGTGATAGGAGAGCTTTTCTGTGAGGCAATAACAAACCAACATCACTGATTTATTTCATGGGCTGACGGAATGTTACTTTTTTTTTTAAAGATTTTATTTATTTATTTGACAGAGAGAGACACAGCAAGAGAGGGAACACACGCAGGGGGAGTGGGAGAGGGAGAAGCAGGCTTCCCGCTGAGCAGGGAGCCCGATGTGGGACTCGATCCCAGGACCCTGGGATCATGACCGGAGCCTTGAGAGAGGAAGGAAGTCAGGGACTTTTTGCTCTTTTTTTTTTTTTTTTAAGTAGGCTCCATGCCCAACGTGGGACTTGAATTCATGACCCTGAGATCAAAGGAGGGGCTTTTTATTTTGACCAGAGGAGAAAAAGAATCTCTACATACCCCGGATTTTAACCACTGAAGTGCCCATCCCCTGCCTGCCCCTGGCCAATCCGTGTTTCCAAGTCCGCCTTGTGAGCCAGGACTGCATCCAGGGTCTGGTTTCGTTTCTCTGATTAATTAATTTCCATTTTGTAAAATCACTTGTCTTCTAGGCAAAAAATATGACCTGCTTTATATTCCATGGAAGCTGGAATGGGGAAAGAAAAAGAACGAGGAAAGAGAATGGAGGAGGAGAGGGTAGCTAGCACAAAAAGAAACGTCTGCTTTTGGCCGAGGTTTTCCATGCAGATCACCTGTGATGGTGGTGGCCAAGGTCGTGGGGCCAGGAGGAGGGGCGGGAAACACCAGCTGTGGTTTGGTTGGCGAGTCCAAGGCGGCTGGTGGCCGGCGCCCCGCCCCGCCGCGGCCCGCCCCGCCCCCGCCGGGAATGCCCGCGCCTTTCTGGGCCTCGGTCTGTCTGGCAGAGCCCCGCCGGGCGGACCCTACTCTGACGCCCCCTGTGGGCCTGGCTTGGATCCGCCCGGACTCCGGAACCAAAATCAGCTTGTGGGCCCCCTCCCTCAGTGCCCGAGCCCCGGCGGTCGCACAGGGAAAGAAAGAAGGGGAGATCCCTTCTAGAAAGCCACAAAGGACTGCAAGCTCTGTCTGGGTTTTGTTCCTCTCCACTTGGGTGGCCACCTGGGAAGTTTTTTTAACCAGCGTGTTGTGAGCAGAGGCAGAGAGGAATTCCAGAAATATCTGGAACTTCCCCGCTGAATCTGGGAGGTCAGGAGTTTGAGAAACGCGTTGTCATGTTTATTTCATCCACAGATTTCCACCATAATCAGTGGGTCTGTTAGCCCAAAGCTGAAGAAGTGCAAAGGCAAAGGTTTTCCCTAAGGTTTTTAAGTTTTTACCTGTCACTGAGCCACCAAAGTGCCTGCTGCCTGGGAGGCTCCTGGAGGAATGGAGATCTCTGGGCTTCCTGGAGGTTGTCAGGCTGTGCCACCTCATGGTGCGTGGGTCAGCCCTGGAGCTGACACTAACTTCTAGGGCTGGAAGGTGAGCTCAATGCTCACTTGTGGTCTGGCAAGTCCAGACCACAAATCCAGAGCTGACAGGTGGCTTCGGGCGATCAGGGGCCTTCAGGAGAAAGGGCAAGCTGCTCTTCCAGCAACTCGTTCACCGGCTGACTCAGACCTCCATCCGAGGCAGGGCAGAGAGCCGAGGGCCCACCCCACTCCAGCCTGGGAGGGTGGCCTGGGCACCGTGGGAAGGCAGCCTCTACAGATGCCTGCCACCTGGTGCCCGAAGCTCCTGGAACTGGGTTAGAGCCTTTCTAGCAATCCTCTGGAGAGAAGGATGTGGACACACACAGGAGAGATACCTTGTTGCAGGGCCCCTTGGGGAGGTCGGGGTTGGAGGGAGGGAAGGCCACCCTGGGGCATTTGAGTTTCCCCACCTGCTTTTGTATGTTCCTTTCCTGGTGCCACCTAGAGGGCTTCCGGTGACTTCGGAGTGCCCGATTCAGCTCAGAACTGCAGGGCACTAGTGACTCTGATTCGCCCCAGGCTTGATCAGATCCCCGGGGCCTGTCACCTTTGTGCCTTTTTTTTTTTTTAATTTTGTAACAGGGCTTGGATTGGGCCCAACCCGGTAGATGTGTTACTGTTTCGTGTGAAAAATCCCGGGGTAACTGCGCCCACTGTGGAGTGGTAAATGCCGGGTAAACAGAGGATGGGGCAGGGCCGCCGGGCGGCCATTTCCGGACCTTTCAGCCCAGCCACAGCGGTCTGGCTCAGATGACTCGTCCCGCTGCTTGGAGACCAGGCCATGTTCTGGCTCTCACCGCAGCCTCAGAGACGTGTCCCAAACCCACCACGGCCTCGGCCATCCCGGTCGGCAGCGCCTGGCCCCCCACGGGCCCCTCCCCAGGCCGGGCTTCCTGCCGAGCCGTGGTCACGGACTGAGGCCAAGGCCCAGGATGGGGACGGGCACGTGCAGGGTCTTCTCTGGCCCCAGTCCGCTCCACCCGCGCGCTGCACAAGCGCGGTACCCCAAGCTCACGGACAGGTGATTCAGAGAGAAGCCTGCCCTTCTCGTCTCCTCCTGGGCTCCAGGGAAGGAAGGGAAGCACGCTGTCCATCACCTCGTACCCTCAGAAGGCTTAGGGCCCTGTCCGGTCTGTAGGTGGACCACGGGGGAGTGTGGGTGCTCACTCAGTCCAGGCGCGGGCCTTGCTCCTAGGCCAGGGGGGTTTGACTCCGTGTGCCGCAGTTTTAACTGCCAAGAGCTCCTTCCCGTGACCTCTGTGGTCTCCAGAGCCTCCGGCTCTTTTGTTCATGGAGTCCTTATTCTCTCAATTTTCTCAGGGGACTCAAGTAGAATTTTTTTTTTTTAAATTCTTAAGCTTCCTCCATTGTCTCCTCTGAGATCCATTTTTTTCTCTTTTCTTTCTTTCTTTTGTATTCCTTCATCTCTTTCAAGCTAATGCCTCTCCCTGAGCGTCCAGTGACCTTGGCCTTCCTCTGTGTTGGTGGCGAGGCCCTGGGAGCGGGCAGAGGCCCTGCGTGGGGGCACACGAGGCCCATTGACTGTGGCGCTTGGGCCGCTCTACTGCCCCGGGAAAGGGTTCTCACTCTCCTGGCCAGGTTGTGGGAACTGAGGGATGGGGGTCCCGCTGTTCACTCTGTGGCCTGTCATTGCGCCCATGGTTTAGCTGGTGTTGCCTCAGCCATGGCGGGGGTCTCTGAGGCTGGCCCGGGGTTATCCCCTCCTGCCAACAAGGGGCCCGAGCTCCTGAGCCTGGGCTGGGCAGAGTGGTGGACCGGACCCACCACTGCCTACAGAGACTTTCTGTCCAGCCCCACATGCTGCAGAGGCTCCTGGGCCTTCAGGTCCTGAGCTCTGGGGGGCACTGGGTGAGAACCAGCCTCCGCCCAGGCCTCCCCAGCCGCCGGCCTCCGCTCCCTGGGTCAGGCCCCCTGTCCTCACCTTCTGGCTTGCAGGCATTCTCTCACACTTTGTGGTTTGCACCTCTTGAAAATTCCTTCTCGGTATTCAAGTGGGATCTCAGGAGGTCACAGTGCACCCACATCCCATGTTTAACTGGAAGGTTATCTCCCAAGACCATGGGCCCCACATTTCCCTGCCACCTGCCTTCTGGCGTGTGGTAGTGGTGTGAGAGTTTGGTCTTCGGGGGCCGGGGGAATCATATCACAGGGCAGGACCCCCCCCCACTCCCGCACCGGGATGGGAACAAGAGGCAGAGAGGGGAAAGGGCAGCTGGGGACTCCCGATCCTGCCGTGGGTTGAGAGCCCGGTGTGCAAGAGACAGGATGGGAGGCGGCGGTGAGTCCGGTGGGGGCGACCGAAAAAGGAGGGTCCGTGGCCACCTGGGCGGGACCTGGGCTGCGCTCACGGTGCCGAATTTACCTTTCAGACCTGGGCCTGTCCCCCCACCTCACGGCCCTCATGGCAGGCGGACAGCCCCTGGGGAACAGCAGCAGCACGGGGGACACTGGCTTCAGCTGCTCCCAGGACTCAGGTAAGCGTCCCACCTGCCGTGTGGCCCTGTGCCAGGCTACCAGCTGGCGGGCGGGCCGCGCCCTGAGCATGGGCCTCTCGCCGCGGCCTTCAGCTTGCCAGCGTTTCGGGGCCTCGGTTTCCCCCTGTAGAGCCTACGGACTCGGGTGCCGCTCTCCCCCACACAGGGCTGTTGTCAGAGCCCAGTGAAGTGAAACCCTCAGAACAGTAGCCGTGCCGGTGACCATGAGTTGTTGCTGCTGGTGTCAGACCGGTGGCTGCGACCGGCTCTCTGTCTGATGGGCCTTTGCCGAGCTGTGTTCTCCTGGGCAAGATGCTTAATCTCTTTCTAAGCCTGGGAGCATCCCCATTTGGGAACTGGGGGGAGTCCTCCCTCTGTCAGGAGCAGTCCCACCAAGATCACACCCTCTCGTACCATCCTGGCAAGCTCTGGGCTCTGCCCTTGAGAAACTTGGACTCCCTGAAGAAACACATCTGCAGCACAGATGCTCCCCATTCCCCTCCCCTGTCCGCCCCCCCCCCCCCCCCCCCGCCTGGCGCTGCCCCCCAGGGGATTGTGTAGCCCGGAGCGCCTCCTTCCGGCCGCTGCTTGCTACGCTGGTGAGAGGCAGGTGGGCAGGGACCTCTGCTCTCCATCCCGGGGCGAGCCTGTGCCCACGAGCTGGGCTGACGGCAGCGGGGGCTTCGCACCATCTCTGCAGCCGGGAGCTTGTGAAAACTCATCTCTGCCCTGACCTTTCTCCCAGCCTCAGCCGGTGTCGTGGAACTCTGGGGTAGGCCGCGGGCTGACACCAAGACCCGGCCTTCTGTCGTGGACAGTTTTCCCTGGAGGCAGAATGTTCCCTGAGAATGTTCTATCACCTGTCAGCCGGTGGGTTGAACTGCTGGTCACGCCGGCCCCTCTCGCCCCGAGTCCCTCGTGTGAGACAGGGTTGCCTTTGCAGCTGGTCCTGAAACAGCAGGAGGAGCCTGGGGCTGCCCCGTCTTCCTCGTTTCCAGACCACTAAGGCCTTGAAGGATTGCAAGCTGGAGACCAGGATGGAACAAGGCTGGTCCCAACATTCGCCCTGGTGTTGGGCCAGGGTCCCATCTCAGCCTGGAGCCCCGCACCCCTGCTCTGCCCAGCTCTCTCTAATAGGACCCCCTGCCTCTCTGCCTTTGTTTCCCCACTTTTTTGGCGGGTATATTTTTCAGTTTTTTTTGATCCCCAAAGGACTCTATATTTCAAATTTTAAATTATTTAGCACAACATATTCTAACAATGATGGAAATTCAGACTGTAAGAAGAATCCTCAGAACGCAGAGCCTGTCATAGGGCCCTGCCGCCCCCTCCCCTCCGTCCCAGGCCTGGCTCAACGCCCTGAGTCACTATAGTTGTGGCATATAACCTGCTGTCTGGGGAACACGGCTGTGTTTCCTGTGTCTGAAGCAGCCCCGGGGCTCCAGCTGCAGCCTCCCCGAAATGAGGTGATGCCCCCAGTGTTTCTTGGACAAATGCTGCAGGCAGGGAGTTGCACCTGTTGGCGGGATTGAACACATGGGAGAGAGTGTGCAGGGGGTGGAGAGAGGTGGAGAGGGAGGACCTTGTTTCACCAGTTCTGTGTGCACAACCCACCCTTGGTTTTAGGAACAGACGTGATGCTGCTCGAGGACTACACGTCTGATGACAGCCCTCCCTCCCACTGTACTTGCCCCCCCAAGAGAAGGAGCTCCGTGACCTTTGAGGATCAAGTGGAACAAATCAAAGGTGGGTCTGTGCTGATGCTTCAGGACAGCCTGGGGGGACAGGCACGGACCTGGGCAAATTCCCTGGCTCAGCCCTGCTCTCATCCCCAGCATCCAGGCCTCCCCACCTTGCCTCCCGCCCTGCTTGCTCCCAACACCCCCCATCACACTTGGCCTCAGGCCCCCCATTGCTGGAGTGGGCGGCATCTGGACTGGGAAGGTGGGAAGGGAGGGGCTGTGGAATTCTAGGTGGGGAGACAAACAGACACACAGACACACACACACACACACACACACACCCTTGAATTCTAGGTGGGGAGACACACACACAGACACACACACACACACACACACCCTTGAATTCTAGGTGGGGAGACGCACACACACACACACAACACACACACACACCCTTGAATTCTAGGTGGGGAGACACACACACACACACACACACCCTTGAATTCTAGGTGGGGAGACACACAGACACACACACACACCCTCTGATTCCCATCTCCTTCCTCGGGAAGCTGCCGGATTGGGTAAAGTCTGAGCCCTCCGTAGTTTCTCTCCTTTCTGGGTGAGGCATGGGCAGAGATCTGAACTTGCCCACTCTGAGCCCTGCTTCCTCACGTGGGAAATGGAAGCAGTGGCCCCCCGAGTGTTCCTAGATCAGCAGAGGCTGCCGCCGTGACCATCTGTTGGCCCCGGAGTCGATGAGGTCCCGAGAGTTCTATGAGCAGAATGAGCTCTTCTGCGGTGCCCACGCTTTTCTCCCACCTGTCCTGATTCCAACCCCAGCGCCGTGTCGCCTCTGGATGGGAAACCAGACCCTACATTCCAGAGGCAACTCGGTGCTGGGGCTGGAATCAGGACAGGTGGGAGATAAGTGTTAGGGTCTGGTTTCCCATCCAGACGTGCTGATCAGAAGAGGGACAGGGGACTGCAGAGTGCCCATGGAAGGAAGGTCCTCTCTGCTCCGAATCCCAGCACATGAGGACAGTCACCAGCATGACAGGTGTGGACGTGGTGTCAGGGACTCAGGGATGCTGACCGTGACAGGAAGGGAGAGCCCTGTCAGAACCTTGGGTTGGCAGTGAATCCTGGGTTTTCTCCCAGCCAAGTTGTGGGGCAGTCACAGTGGTCAGAGAGACAAAGTAGACTCCAGGACAGAGTCTGGCCTGCAGCCTCATGGGCTTTATCATATTTTACCCCCGGAAATAAAAAATGAGTGGCTCCTTCCCCCATCTGCCCGGCCCACCTAGGCCAGTCTGGCCGCATCAGGCCTGCTTAGTGGGGATGGCAGTTGTGAGGGCCGCCTGTCTGCAGCCAGAGAGGAGCACAGGGGACAGGGCCCGGGGGAGGCCGCGTGTCCCTCCCCTCTTCCTTCATCACGTGTGTGAAGCAACGCCCGAGGCTGGCTGCAGATTCCTTGAAATGGATGACAGGGAGTGTTCATCACATGGGGCGGAAGTTGCCCCCTCTCCAGAAAATGTGAGGGGTAGGGGATGAACTGCCCCCCCCGCAAAATGGCAGGGGAAAGATGGGCAGCCAGGGCAGTAATAATAAGGCACTGGGTGTGAGGTTGAAGATTCGCTGTCTCTGTTGGTGTGAGTTGTCAGGGCTCCTAATCCTGGGTGGGGTGCAGGAACCTTTATGTTATTTCCAACCCTGAGGTTCTGGCCGGCATGAGCCTTTGTGCCCAGGAGAGAGGCGGCATAGGCATTATATGGTTCTAGGGAGCTGAAGTACCAGAGCATTCTTTCAAAGGTGTGGAATTTTGAATATCGTTACTAGGAAGTATTTATCAAGCCTCTCTTGTGGGCCAGACCTAGACGTCTCAGAAAGAATTGCTTAATGATCACAGTTATGTAACCCTGGGTTACTCCGTGATGTTCTCTCTGTAGGTGAGGAAGCAGGTCAGTTCCACGCCTCCCCAGGTAGGACATGGGACGTCAGGGATTTGAGCCTAGGGAACGTGGCCACAGAACCCACGCGCTTGGTTTGCGCTGCCCCCTCCCCGGGCCGTGAAGCATCCGCGGGCACATTCCCCATCATCGCTGCTGCTAGACCTCGGCCTACCTTTCTGCTTCCCCCTCAGATGCCGCCAGGAACCCTGTTCTTCACGTGAAAGCCGAAGTGCATGAGTCCTTGGACAGTTACGCGGCCAGCTTGGCCAAAGTCATAGAGGCGGAAGCCAAGATCAAGCTGTTTGGGGAGGAGGCGTTGCCTGGGGTCCTGGCCGCAGCACGGTCGGTCCCAGGGGCTGGCTTCGGGGGCCGCCGAGGCAGCAGGACTCTTGCGAGTCAGAGGCTGCAGCTGCAGAGCATCGAGGAAGGGGACATTTTAGCTGCAGAACCGCGATGAGGGCCTCAGGGTGGACTGGCCCGCAGAGGGGCGCCCCGGGGAGGGACATCTGGGGTGCAACCACTCGGAAAAACGCTGACCACGGGGTCTTGTGAGAGCACCCACCGGCTCCGGGTGGGCCCTGGCGATGGGACCAGAGATGTCTGAGGCTCCAGGGCACGCTGACGGAGGTGTGGCCATGACTTTTTGGGAGGGGGGGGGCATGGAAGGGGGGCTAGGGACCGTGGCTTGGAAGGAAACGGCCGCGTGGGTTACTTCCTCTTCTCCGGGACGTCCAGGGGCAGCCGGGCACTGTCCCAGAGATCTCGGGAGGTAAGCCCTTTGCAGTGCTCCTGGGAGGACGACACTTCTTGCCAGAGCAGGACCGTCCCCTGCGCGTCCCCGTGGTTGGTGCGGCCACACTGAATGCTCCCCGGAGAACCCAGGAGCAGAGCCTTTCGCAGGGGCTTCCACGCCTCCGTCCTGGTGGGGACCTTGCAGTCAGTGGGGGCGACCTGCTGGTGCTCGGGCGACCAGGCCCCGGGGCTGCTGTCGCTGGGGATGGGGCCGCCCTGCCCACCTCCCTATTGACTGACGCTTTGGTATTTCAAAAGAAGGGAGCAACCACTATACAAGACACGAGGAAGGAGCAGGTGCCAGATGTTTCATTTCGAGAACTAAAAAAATAATGCATTTGGTTAGGGCCCCCGCCCCCTATCTTCCCAAGCGGAAGCGGGGCTGTGGTGCCCAGCAGGGCGGGGAAACGGAGCTGCTGTTCTCCTGGGAGGGCATCTCCTTCGCGCTGGGAGGCCTCACGCTGGGTTGCTCGAGGTGTCCCCCGACCAGAGCGGCGGGCTTGCAGGCCCCCGGGCAGCGTGCCACAGGATGGCGGAGAAAGGCGCTCCGCCGACGCTCTTGGCGCAGCTCCTCCTCTTGGACCGTTTGGGACTTCGTGTCACCTCTCGAGCCGTCCGCAAAGTGGGATAAGGGGGTGGGAAGATAATGTCCCGCTGTGGTCTTTGATGTCCTCGGCATCCGTAGGTTTGGGGTGGGGGGAACCCTCGGGCCAATGCGGGCATAGCTTTGTGGGGTCTTCGGGGCCTCGCTAGCTCCTGGTGACACGTCGTCTTTTTGCCGCCTGGCGGGAGGCCCTTTCCCGCGGCGTGGGACTTGCTGCCTTCGCGGCGCCCGCGCCCATCAGCAGTGCTCGCAGTCGGCTGGGCGCCCTGCGCGGGTCTAGGTTTGGGGGGTGGGGGTGGGGTGGCTTTTCCGGAGGAGCGGAGGGCAGCTGCACCCGTGGGCCCTGCTCCCGCTCCCGGGGGGCATTCTTAAACGTGAGGGCGTTTTTTTTTGTTTTGTTTTTAAAGATCTTATTTAAGAAGGAGGGAGAGGGAGCGTGAGAAGGGGGAGGGGCAGAGGGAGAAGCAGGCTCCCCGCTGAGCAGGGCCGCGCGATCATGACCTGAGCAGAAGGCAGACTCTTAACCGCCTGGGCCACGCAGGCGCCCCTCCGAGGGCATCTTATGTGCTGTGCGTGTATTTCTCCCTACACTTGTCTGGTAAAGGGACCATATCCTGACCAAGATGCCCGGGGATGGCCTTTGCCCCTAGGCTGCAACAGCCGGGCGGCTTGCCCCTTAGGCCTTCTTGAGAGCAGCATATTGGCTCGCAAGCGGGGGTAGACGGGGGGGGGGCTTCCCCAGGACTGCACAGGCCGGGCTGGAGGGAGAGAGTCTTGAGACCCCGAGTCCCCCCTTGCGGATCCCAGACCAGCTGGGATCCACTAGGGTTTCGTCTGGGCCTGTCTAGAACTAGCACGCTTCACAGAGTCCCCGCCTTCCCTATTTTCTGCGCACAGTGCCGGACGTGGCGCATGCGCTCCGAGCAAAGCCCAGGGCTGCGCGCGGGGCCGGAGCTTAAAAGCGTTCCGCTCGTTCCGCTCGTTCTCACGCAGGGAGAGGCCTGGCTGAGCGAGGTGCCGAGAAATGGCCAAGTCAGGTCCTCTTACTCTTCGGCGGAGGGAGGTATTTCCAGGTAGGGGACTTAGGGACGGAGGGGACCGTCTGAGCCAAGCCGCGGAGGATTTCGGGCAGCTGGAATCACAGTTTGCCTATTCAGGAATTCCAATCTGCCTTGATGCAGCCTTAGAGCTAGAGCGAGCAAGAGCAAGTGAGAAAGGAGGAGCACGGGAGGGAGGCGGTGAGGAGAGGAAGAGGCGAAAATCCGCACACTTTCTCAAGTTCCCCGGAGTCTCTTTGAGGACACCTGCCTCCGTACAGAAGGTCAAAACCCCAACTGCCCCCACCAAACCCGGCGTGCCCGCTTTATCCTGGGCAGCCTGAGGCCTTCCTAGGGGACACTGGGCCATACGGTCGCTTAAGAACCTGAGTCCTGCGGGTCCCAGTTTTGACAGGCCCACGTTGAGGGCTGTTGCCCATCTCTGCCCCTCTCATTGAAGCTGCCACTTGACCGGGTCCCTGTGGTGTGCCCCGGATGCCAGGCTTGGGGGCCTTGGGGGCGCACGCTCCCGAGCACGCGGCGCTGGGGCGTTCAGGGCCCCGACACTAGGGGACAGCAGTGGGGCTGTGCTGCCGCGGGCCGCGTCCGGCCGCGAAGAGGGAAGGGTACCGCTGAACGCCGGTTCGCTCCCCGCGGAGCCGGTGCCCCCCTGCAGCCCGGAGCCCCGGCCGGCAGCTCGCTTCCGTGCGCGAGCCGCCGCGCGCAGCGTCTCCGATGGGCGCTGGGGCGGGAGGCCCGGCGGCGCAGCGTTCTTCAGCCCCGTTTCGGGAGCCGCCGTGCGGCGCTGCGCGGAGCCGAGCGAGCCGGGAGACTGCCGCGGGATTCGGAGCCGGGAGGCCGTCCGCGGTGGGACCGGAGAGCGACGGAAAACGCGCTGATACGGAGGAGATCTTAGGACGTGTTCCGACTTGACGACCGAGCACGCTTCTCCCATCCGGGACAGGAGGCCCCTGAGATGCTTGTCGTTAGAGACGGTCTCTGGATGGACCACAGGGTCTGCCCATGTCGAGCGGTCAGCCTGGAGCCCCGGCTGCCCTCCTGTCCACGGAACCGGGGAGGGTGACGTGGCTACGAAAGGGCGAGCGGGGGGTGGGGGGGCGCGCAGCAGGCTCTGGGTCCCCATCCCGCGCTGCCAATTCCGAGCCGGGCAGCCTTGGGCCCCTCAGTCTTGCCGCGTCGCGGTTGTCTCATCGATACGTCCTCTGTGGCCGCGTCCTCAGCTGGGCCCCCTCCGAGGTGACCCTGCGGATTGCAGCGTCCTGCGCGGTACCTGGAGCTGAGCATCCCCCGGCGGCTGCCGGGTCGCGGGAGGTGGGTGCGTTAGTCTGGTTTTAGGAGCATCTCCAGGACAGGAAGTGAAACTCTGGCGAGGATGACTGTTATCCGAGATAGAAGGTGCTGAGGGTTGTTGACATGGGAATTGATGTGTCTTCTGGGAAGGGGGATGTGGCGAGGCAGGGGAAAGCAAGAGAAAGGGGAGGAAAGGGTGAAGTAGATCTGAAGGAGCAACAACGAGCTTTTTCTGTTAATGGCAGTCAAAGATCATGGGCCCCTGGGGGCCTGCTGGAGAGTCCCAAACCAGGGCACGAGCTCAGCCTTGACCTCCCTTTACAGCCCCTGCGACGGGACCTGGGTGCTCAGGACAGCTCTGTCCCCCAGTGATAGTGACTGCTTGGCCAGGGGTCTTGGGCTCACTGAGTCCTTTGATCCTCCAAGCCCCCGTGGCAAGAGGCCATACAGGGATGGGAGTCCACGCTGCTACCCACGGTATATGCAGAACCCCAGGTGAATCCCATGGAAGACGGAAGGGACGTCACAATTTTCACTCTGAAGCAAAGGAAAATGGCTGTCATATGTGACTATAGGAGGGGACAGAGCCTGACCACCCTTCTGGGTTGGGGAGCATGGATACACAGAATCCAGGGAGAGAAGCTTAGGGATTGTCTGACCTCCCAAAGTGCATTAAGCCAGAGTCTGGGTCAAATGCCAGGTCTTGGCCATGTGACTGAGAAGGCGCCAACTTGCAACTCTGCAGAGGAGGAGGAGAAAGGGAGGAAGAGAAGGGATACTTAGAAGTCCTCATTATTAGAACAGGCTAGCTGGGCTCAGCAGGTGGGTAGAAACTGTTGGGAGCCTGGAGTATCGGCTTGCCAGACCTAAAAAAAAAGCGGCAACCCAAGGAAAGTGATTGGATTTATTTGGAAGATTTCAAAGCACAAACTCAAATCTGCATAAGATTACCAACAGCACAATTTTGCTCAATGTTATTTTTAGGAGAACATAATACACAAAGCTGTGCTCATTTCCCTCAGAATCTTCCTGAATAGTATTAATCGCTTAAGAATTAGAAGCCATTTCTGGTTTTCCTTGTCACACCACCATTTTGAAATATCCCAAGTCACAGGTAAGTGAGCCCCTCCCGGATGAAAAGACAGCCCCAAGGGCATCACGGGCCTGGGCAGGCATGGCCACCCCGAGTGATGCGGAGCGAGCCTGTTTGTTTGGTGGGAAGCAGGTCTGTCACTCTGGTGTGGATACACTAAGAGACAGGAGTTCTGGGCTGTGTTCTGATAATGGACCCCTGGATGCAGAAGTTGTTAAAAACCTTCAAAGCAAAACAAAAGCAAGCTAATCCTGAAATATATTTCACTTGAAGTTTTTGGATGATTTTTTTAAAGATAAAAACGCTTAGGATTATTATAAATCATAATATTTATAAATGAGTAAAAGTATATTTAGAATAGTTTTGTCTACCTGATTAAATATCTGTTTTGGTACATGTATAGCTGTGGAAATTGTGGATTTGTACTTGGACTGTTGACTTTTTGAGTGTGTCCCCCTTGACCCACTGTGTGCAGCCACATCCTCAAGTGCAGCCTCCCTTCCGGTGGGCTTACAAGGGGAAGGAGACAGAGCAGGAAGGAGCTGATGGCTGTAGAACTGGGAGGTGGCGATGTCCACACCACACTCACCTCGGTACATCCATCCATGTGCTGTTCATAAATTCCTCCAAGACAATTAGATTCAGAGACTATTATTAAATGACTTCTTAGCATGACCCAGAAATACAAAACACTCTTGTTTTTAAGATTTTTTTTTGAAGATTTTACTTATTTATTTGAGAGAGTGAGAGAGAGAGCATGAGCAGGGGGGAGAGGGAGAAGCAGGCTCCCCACTGAGCAGGGAGCCCGACGTGGGGCTCAATCCCAGGACCCTGAGATTGTGATCTGAGCCAAAGGCAGACGCTTAACCCACTGAGCCACCCAGCACCCTATTTTTAAAGATTTTCAAGAAATCTCTACATGCAACATGGGGCTCAAACTCACAACCCCAATATCAAGAGTCACCTGCAGTTACTGCCTGAGCCAGCCAGGCACCTCCTAACCCAAGGTTTTTAAAGGAGGCTTAAATGGGGGTGGGGTGGGGGGGTAGGGCCTGCTGTTTCTCCCCTGGCTCATGCTCTCTCAAAAAAATAAAATCTTAAAAAAATAAATAAATAAAGGGGGCTTAATGACAGCAACCCACTCTCTAGATGTCTGTCCCATAACCAGAGGCAAAGGGTGGGGGGCAGGTTGCCAGTGAAACTCAGCAACCTCCAGGCACAAAACCTACCACCTTTACCTGACCACCTCACCTGCCACCACTGAGATCATAATCCTGGGTCCAAGCTGCAGCTGAGCCCCAGGGTCCAGCTGTGTGACTGGCTGGGGCCTCCCCAACATACAGGGAGTTGTGAAGTGTCAACGCTGCCTCTAGAATGTTTTCTCTTTGCTGCCTCCTTGACTGCTTGTCTGGCCTGCCCTGCTCCTTTTTAACACAGTACCCACAGCTCTGCAAAATTAACAGCAGGGGACCTAATTCCTTTGACAAATACCATTAAATTAAAAAAAAAAAAAAAGTAAGTTTTAAGGTTCCCAGCAAAACTGAGCAGAAAGGTCAGAGAGTTCGCATATACCCTCTGCCCGCCCCCCAGGCTCCCCTACTACTGACATCCTGTGCCAGAGCGGACAGTACAATTTTGATTTTCTTCTGTGCTCTTCCGGCCAAAGAGCTACTACTCCTTGACCCTGCTGAGCCCTCCAGTAGCCTCTGCCCCACCCGGCTTCCAACACCTTCCTACAGCATATCCGTTACTGTTTTATTACAGGGCAAGAAATGACGTATGTCCTATATGCACTTCCAGTGGTCATTTCAGTTCCGTGAAGCCCTTCAAACTCCGTGGCTTCGTGGGGTCCTAACACAGCCCCAGGACACAGGTGGTAAAAATAGGATTACCTGCACTGTAGAGAGGAGGAAACAAGCCCAGAGAAGTCACATGGCTTAAGCAGATCCCATAACTCATTGGTAACCAGAAACAGACCCTGGTACTTTCCAGAAGTCATGCAGTGGCCCTGTTTGGCTAAAACGCTAATTCCTTTTCCCTTTGACCATTTACCACATTTCCTAATGTGAAAAACATATGTGCCCTGTCTAGGGTGAGAGCCAGATGCTGAAGTCCAACTGAAGTTACTGAGCCAACGGAAGAGTTCTTTGTCCTCTATCAAAAAGCCAATCTGCCTTCTCTCAGTAGCAGGTGTCCCTGGCCTTGCAGCCAGCCTGTGGGAAGCGGCAGTGCCGGCTCTCCACGCAGCACAGGGATGCTTTGCCTGCCCCGCCCCCCCAACCCCGTGAGTCCTGCACGGCCCAGCTGGAGAACAGCACGGCACTTTGGGAGAGGGGAGGGAGGATGATGGCAGGGTTAAGTCTATAGGAGCATTTCAGCTCCGAACACCCAAGCTACAGGCCTGGGTGGAGTCGGACACTAGAGTAAAGGAAGACCCGGAATCCTAAGACTGGATGGTCAACAGCTTTCAGTTGAAATCTAGAAGTTAGAAAGGGGAAGACCTGAAGCCAGAGCTTCCAGAGCTCCATTATGAGAGCTAGCCACGATGCTCTGTGCTCACTGCTGGAAGCCGGACCCCTGTACTTGGGTAGAGAGGTACCGCTAATCGTGACAGACAGTGACTGGAGGTGAAGATAACATGCTGTGGAAGGAGAAAAGAAAAAAAGCTCCTCTATGTGATTCTATCACACAGAAGCCGAAACAGAAAAGGTTATCAAGTCTAGAAAAGAATAGAGAAGAGTCATGTTACTGAGAAGACCAGAAAACGTGGGTGAAGGTAGTAAAGTGAAATAAAAAGTCATATTCAGGATATCTTAAAACCACCAACTTCTTTAATTAGAAAGCAACAAACATGCAAATGGCAAGTGTAGAAATTTATTTGAACCAACATTTTCACTATAATGAAAATTACTCTTCCACATTGATCCAAGCTCTCATACCTGAAGGTTAGGGAAAATATTGCACTTTGCATTTTCTAGCACTCCTCACACATGGCAAAAAGTTTTTTAAACATTTTGCTAGTTTTGTTTTACACACTCTTCCAAATTCATGCACACAATCATTCCAAACCAATGTTAGGTTATCCCGAAAAAAGGGAAAACTCCAAAACACCATAACCTTAAAATTGCACTAAAGCTCTGTAAAGAAAAAAATAGAATAAATGTCTTCTACAAATTTCAGAACATCTAAGTGCTTGCCAATAACAGATGGTTATTCCTCATCCTCATTTTCATTCTCCTGACCAGAGCCTTCTGATCTGTCACCCTCCAACCGGTCTGCAAAACATGTATGAGACCCACAAGAAGAAATGCTTTTAGTAATATAATTGAAATAACTTTCAATACCTTTTAGTTAAAACTGATTAAAATGTATACAGCCCAACACATCATCATGTAAAAATCAGTTTACTTTTGTGTGTAGATAAGTTAGTTTTTGCCGCTAAAAACAAATAAAAAAGAGTAAAGGAAACAGAGCACTATAACTTTGAATATGCATGTAATTCTAAACCTATAAAAACTAAAAAGAAAAACCCTAGGGATCTTGATATATCACGGTCTACTGGAGTGGTTTTCAAACCGTGTTCCTTGGAGTCCAGGAGCCTGAGGAGGTGTATCGTGCCACCAGAAAGACTATGGGGAGGCTGTGGGGGAACCCGGGGACCATCCTCAAGGATCTGTGTGTTTAAAGATTTTTAAATTATCTGCTATGTTCCAGGCATTGTGCTAAGGAAACAACGGTGGCCAAAACAGACACGTGGTCTCTGCCCTCAAGGAGCTTATCTAGATTAACCAGTCAAGTGAAAATATAATTATAAACTGGTGAGTGAACACGGCATGCTCTCTCCAGCTTTCACGATTTATCCTTGCTGTTCCTCTGCTTGGGACACTCGCCCAGTTTTCCAGCTATAAAGGTTCTGCTTACTCATCTCAGTGCAACTATTATCCCCTTTGTGAAATGTTTTCCTGACTTTCTCAAACATCCAGCCCGCAGAATGATGAACTCCTTCCTCTACACTCTACACTCTGTGTCTGTTGTGCAACGAAGACCCTAACTGCGGGGACGTTTGTTTGCGTGTCTTCTTACAGACCAGACCTCAACGGTTTTTTGAGCTCCTGCGAGGGTAGGAGTTTTTTCTTTTTATCTTATATCCTCAGAGCCTCGTACAGGATGTTCAGTGACGGTTTATGAAATAAATGAATAGAAGTTTTACTGAGATCAGATACGTCACATTAGGGTAATGGAGAGAAGGCAACAGTATAAAAGCACTGGCACCATGAGGATGGAGCCTGTTCTGCCACGGAAGCATTTGCCCCAGGCAACGGTTAAACATGGGCGGAGGGTTGAGCCCCACTGTCAACTGCGAGAAGATTGAATCATGAAATTTTATTACCTACAGAGGCTTAAATTCTCTCACTTGATCTTAAGTCAACAATACCAAGAGCAGTAGACAGAAGAGACTATATGTTTACTGTCCAGCTGAATTGGACTAAAGCCCCTCTGTGCGGAGACTCCATTTCAAAGCCAAACTAATGAGATGATGTATGTGTATATGGATTTACAACCTAAATTATACAAATTTTAGCTATCATCATTATTACATAAGTGTTCAATACACATTTGCAAAATAAGTAAACAAAAACAAGATTTGGATAGACCTTCATATATCACTAAGGAGTCTAAACACCGTGGAAGAATCGCTGATCAATAAAAAGGGTACCTAACGAATGTTAGTATAAAAGAGATGACACTCTTTTTATTGTGTGATATACTTTCATGAGAGAATAAAACATGAAGCTGCTATCAGCTTAAGTAGATTACCATGAATGGGAATCTTTAATATGACTGCCTAATTCAACAAACCTATTCCTGTCACGTCGGAAGCATGAGGAAGGAGGTCAGACTATTTCTTTCAAAGTGTGTAGGGTTCTTACCCAAATTCCTTTTGTCACACTATGAATGAAGATGGGGAAATGCAGGGTTAACAAGAATTGTCTCAGCCTTTCAATCAGGGAGTTTAGGGTAGACATTAGGATTCTGCAGAGTCCAGGGGCGCCTGGGTGGCTCAGTCATTAAGCATCTGCCTTCGGCTCAAGTCATGGTCTCAGGGGTCCTGGGATCGAGCCTCGCATCGGGCTCCCTGCTCGGCCGGCAGCCTGCTTCTCCCTCTCCCACTCCCCCTATTTGTGTTCCCTCTCTATCTCTCTGTCAAATAAATAAAATCTTTAAAAAAAAAAAAGGATTCTGCAGAGTCCAAAGCAAGCCATAAGGAGACAAGTGACGGCCAAGAGTGTCTAATACAGGTCAGTGAATAATGGACAGTGGCTTCCAGAATGAGGAAGAGGGCAGAATAATTGTTCTTTTCTCAAACCCATCTCAACCACCTGCTGCACAGTCCTCCCTCTCAGAATGGAAACCCAGTTTCTAAGAATAAGTTAAATGCAATCTTTTGTTCATGAAGTGCTACACCTCTGAGGCAGGAGAACTACAAAGCAGCTCAATGCTGACACCAATCTCTGGTTGGCAGTTACAGACCGAGGAGGTCTGAGAAACACTCTTCTTTTAAATGAAAACTGAAAATAAGAGTCGCTTCTACATCAGAAGACCCACCTTGAAAAAGCCATAGGCCCTAACTAACCAATGGGTTACTTACAACCAGGCACAGTTAGCAAAAAAAGGGAAAACTCCACATGTAGCCATGCCCCTTCATCTTCCCCCTTTAGAAACAGCCCCCACCCTCAGCCTCGCGGCAGACAGCCTGTCCTCTGCTGTCCTGAGCCACTCCTGGGCGGTGGATTCGATAAACTTCTAGCTCCTTTGTTCTGCTTCAGGTGGATCCTTTCAACTGCCCGTGCCACCAGCTTCCACCCAATCTGCTTCGTCCCACCTTTGGGGGCCCCATCCCATCGACAGACACACCACATTTAGACACCATAGTCTTTAGTGAAGTATTCATGAGAATGACTTTGGTTGCTTTTTGGAAAATGCAAAAGCTCAAGCCCTATTTAGATAAAATGAGTGAAAATCTTCAGGGGGTAGGACCCAAGTATTTGCAGCTGAAAAAAGCCCGACAGGGGATCTGTAGTGCAGCCTTCATTAAAAATCACAGCTCCACCAGGAAGGCGCCGCCCTGAATCTATTCCCTGGACTTCCCAGGAAGCCTTGTGGAGTAATGGAGGGGCTGGACTATTCCGTGGATAGCCTGCGCCTGCAGGATCACAGTCCATTACTAACTCTCCTCGACAGTGCATACATGATCATACTTGGAATACTGGAGACCAGGAGAGAAGGAGAGGACAGCGGTGGACAACTGACTCATCAAATAACTGGATATCTTAAAGATAAAAGCAACTCTCGGGTACATTTTCTCTCCAGTCTTTTACATTAGAGAAGCAAGAGGGTGAGTTAAGTTGACTAAACCAATTAGAAATTATGTCTTTTTGGTTGATGGCAAAAAGAACTGGAAGAAAGGGCATCTTCATGCTATAAAACTTACCTTATCTAATGCTAAAACCGAAGGAGGAGGGGAGTGGCCATGAGCTAACAGATGCGGCATAAACGAGAGAGGAATGGTTTTCGGTAGAAAAACTCGGGAAGAGCCATTCGCCAGATAAACTCTTTACAAGAACAAGTGAGTTTTAGGAATCCTAATCAGCAAATGTTTTTCTTGTTCTAGAAAATTCTGCCTCCCCTCAAATCTGAAATCTAAATGGATGAATTTTAAGGGTTACTCACTGTTACTGAAGAAAATGGATCAAAAGTGTTACAGTGATTAATAATACGGGAACCCAAAAGCTACTGCAAAAATATTTTGTTGGACTACTAATCTTTTCTGTTTACATTCCATTTGAAATTTCCATTCTTTCCTGGTAGTAGTTAATATTAACAATTTGAATATTTTCTCCCCACCTCCTATGGGCTTCTTTCAATTCTTTAGATGTGGTCCACACTCTCCCCTCCAGGACTTTGAAAATTGCTACCTACCCTTTACTTTGCCTGGTACACTTTCTCTCCATTCCTCCCTCTCTCTGAGGAAGTGATATTTAATCCACGGCCGACAGAGACCTGAAGGATAAGTAGAAGGTATCCTAACAAAGAGTGAGGATGGGAGGGGGTAGCATGGTGATAAAGATCCTGAGGTAGAGAAGACTTTGATGTGTCCCCCAAGTCAAAGAGGGTCAGAATGGACAGAGTGGACAGAGAAGGAGAGAATGCTGGGAATGAGCCTGAAAAGCAGTTTGAGCTGAGATCACCCAGCGGACTGCATGTCATATTCACAATCTAAATGTATTCCTGCAAGTGAACTTTCCAAGGTCAAAGGGAAATAGGGGCTTGGAAGCCAGTTTCACATTCAGGCTTTATCATTTATCAGTTGTGTGACCTGGGGCAAGTTATTACCAATAACCAAAGTTGTAAAGGTTTGGAGCTAATTAGGAAAAATTTGTGAAATGACAGGTATGGTCCCTGATACATTATAGGTACTCTAGAAATGGTGGTGGTTGTTATTATTAAATAATAGATAATATCCAACATATGAAGAAATTTATGAAATCAGTGAAAAACAACAAATACTCTTTTGTTTGATAAATGTATTTTGTTTATAATGGATACTGGATCTTTTCTATTATTACAAACAGATTATTCACTTCCTTCTTGAATATCAGTTATAATATTTACATTTTGTGTTTCTTTGGCACCGAACCTCACAGTGTATCAGTGAAAACAAAACAAAAAAATATTAAAAAAACTTACTGAGGTTATGTGTTTCAACCCTTGCAATAGCACGTTACATTTATTTTTGTCTGGGCTAGGGTTAATTTTGACCACGTCTACCACCAAAGGGTACTTACTCTAACAGATCTTAAGGATTACGGTATGATCCTCCACTCTGAGAAGAGAAACACAGCTGATAAAAGTTTTCAAGTGGCTTTATCTTTTCATTCTGACATTTTTCAATACATTTGGTTCATGAGGAAATAAGTTACTGTACTAAGATCAAGAGTTCACAGAACTCCTAGGTGAGAAGTTACGTTGCCTTCATTTTATGGTTAAAAGAAATTGTACAAATCACTTTAAAGCAGACCTGAAATAACATGATGTAATAATGGTGTTAATAATACACTTGACAGTTCTTACCAGCTCGGATATGGTTCAGTGAAGCCAACATCCTCAACATGAAAGAGGCTGGCACTGTGATGGTGTTTCTGGTCTCTTCCAGCATGAGTTCGTTTCGAGTTATAACCTGTGGGGCAAGTGAAACAACCACGTCAAGAACCATGATGTAACTGTACTTTTTCCTTGAAGATTAGGAGAACAGTAAAAACTTAGCAGGTCTGAGGAGGAATTACTTCATTCTTTATACATACACTGTGTATATTTCCACCGTAAGGCTACTCAGTGCCAGGTAATTATTTTAACTTGCCACTGAGGGAGTGACATCACAGAACACTACTCTTTCAACTGGCAGAAAGACAAAGGCCATACTTTGAGGCCACTTAAAACCTTCAAGAATTCAATTTATTTTTCACTTGTGATTCGTTTCCCAGAGCGGTCTACCTGTGTCTGCTCATTCCCTTCCCCTATGGCAGAGCTGATACATGTAGTGACAGAGCGGTGTTAAATGATTTCCCCAGGGTCACTCAGATCCCTCGAGAAAATGTCACCTTGACTGAGGCAAAAGTAATCTTGAAAGATAAACTTTTGGATAAGAGTTACCAATGACTTGTGTCTTATGTACCAAGACAGCACTAAATGAATATCCATAAACACCTAGGGATCTAGTGTGTAATCACAGGCTAAGGGCAAATGGCAAAGTTCATGGCAAAGGAAAAAAGGAAGAAAGGGAGGAAAGGATGAGAGGAAGACAAAGGTGCTAATGTGGTCAATGGCTCCCCAGGGATTTCATACAACACATTTTCAGCCCTTTCCAATCTTGCCCCAAGGAGCTGCTTTCTTATCCACTCACCAATGGTTCACTTACCTTAGGACACCCTGGAAATTGCCAATTCTTCATTTCCAGGGCTCCTTAGCCCCCTGTCTGCCTGATGAACTCAGTCCAATTCGTACTTCCTCTGTGAAGACTACCCCATCCATCTACCCCGTTTACAAGCAAAACTGCTCCTTTGCAAGGGCTTCCAGAACACTGTGCATGCCTCTCTATGTTCTAGCTGACTATTCAGTGTCTGTCTTCCCCGTCAGTCTAAGTTCTGAGGGAAGGTTTGTTTTTTAAAATTCAGCACGGTGTCTGACATATGCCAAGTTTATAAATGTCCGTTAGAAAGCAGATGTGGGAATTGTGCTGTGAACTGTCAACCCTGGTCTAGAGTACTGGTTTTCTAACTTACTAATAACTTTTAGCAATGGACCCTTCTTTTATGTTTTAAAGAGGGCACAGCATCAACTTGAGCTGCACTCACCTACTCATAGAAGCTCAACTGTTAGCAGCTGACTAATGCCATGAACCCTTATTTTCATAAGAAATCTCATATGAAAACCTGCCAATAAAAACCCTGCCTAATGCTGGGGAGGAGAAGCCCAGAATTCAGCTTTTGTATCAGCCACCTTCCCCTCTCCCAATTCCACTAAAAACCGAGAGCTTCACAAAGCCCAGTTTGAAAACTGTTTTAACAAGGAGCTGAAGAAATCTGAAAATATGACAATAAAGGAAAAGATTCTCCAATCATTTGTTCTGCTTACTTATCTGGCTGCAATTATGGAGGCCAGCCATAGTAAAACTCATTTTCTTAAAAGGACAGAAGGTTTTTTAAATGATTCTTCATTGTAATAAGCACAAAAATAGTCAATCTATTTTTCTCAAACTATAATAACCTGGTATTACCAATAATCGATACTATAATTAGCAAAATAATATTTTGATTTTTAGCTCTCTAGTATTACACAGGCATGTTATCTTAATTTTTCTTTTTCTTAAAATTTGACCTCCTTAACTGAATAAACTTGTTTATGTTACCAATTAATAATGAGCTGCTTTGAGTCTTCTTAAGAAAGCATTTCAGGAACAAAGTGACATACGCTATTTATAATACGTATAAATAAAAATCTTACTTCATCAGCAAGTTTTCGGTTAAAAATCCTTGACTCTTCTAGTGGTGACCAGATCTTTATGTCATAATCTATGCCAGATGAGGCTAGAACTAGAAATAAAATATTGCATATTAATATAAAGGATAAAAATATGCCATTAAGACATGCATACATATGTTATACATTATGCATGTATGTATGTACACACACTCACACAAACACACACGTATATGTATAGCAAAACTGAGCTGGCCTGGAAATTGTACTGATACATTTAATTGTTGACTGAGAATATTACTTAGAAGATTTCCTAAAAGTTACCCCAGAACATAATTTTAAGACCAACTTGCAATCACTCAAATTTCTTTCTTACCCACTGCCTTTTAGGATAAACATGGGCAATGTCAAATGGAAGGCAAGAACAAGCCAGGCTCCTTTGTTCTGGTAAATTAACTTGGACATGTGAAAACTAACAAGGCTTGGAGGTTGAGTTTGGATAAGTAGAGCAAAGTGTAACCAAATTTCTTGCAACTGGTAAAACTCAGAAGAAATATTAGAGAATAAACTCTAATCTATTTCCCCATACTTTCTGCCAAAAGGAGGTTATAAGTCTTTTTTGTTTTAAACCCAATGAGAGTCATAACAGGCTCTCGTGGCTGCCTTCTAGGATAATTTGCATTATTCTTATATTAACAACTAGAACAAAACTGGAGCTGACGTACTGCTTTCTATAAAAGGCCATCTTACTTGGGTCAAACGGATGTGGCTGCAGGCAGTTTACCACATGATTATCAGCTTCCAGAAGCATTAAATGCTCAGCAGTATGACGATCCCAGATGAAGATATGGCCACAGTCAGAACCACTCATTACAAAATTAGCACCCCAGAAATTGGCTTCTTTTATCTAAGGGTTTAAAAAAAATTATAAGAAAATTCAAATCAAATATTAAAACCAAGATTTATTCTATTCTGCAATTGGAAATATTAATTGGCTTAGAAAATAATAAAAAATAGTCTTTGTCTTCTATTATTTTAAAATGATGGAGATTTATCAGCAAGCATGATACAACAGTAAATAATGAAAAGTTCCCCATGAAAATAGATATTTTGCTCTGTTCAATGCTATATTTTCACGGCCTTAAGCAGTACTTGGCAACAGTAGGTGCTGAATTAGTAACTGCTAAAGGAATGAATGGGATTTCTGGGTTTTGGAAAGTATAATGGAAACTTCTATGCCTATATGTTGCTGAACTTTCCAAAAATGGTTCCACTTTGGCTTTATAAGATAATAAAAACAAATCATAGAAAAAAATGAATGGTTCCCTTTTGTATTTTGCTTTATGCCAAAAGAACAAAAAGTACCAATCTTTTTATTAGCTATTCTCTCACAATTGAGAAGGAAGGATATAAACATATTTAATGAAGCAATGAGACAACAGGATATACTGGAATGCTTAGGATGACATTTTTCAATGGATGCATATGAATGAGCCATCCAAAATCTTTGTAGTTCGGGATGTTTTTCAATCATTTCTTTTTTTTTAAGATTTTATTTATTTGAGAGAGAGAGAATGAGAGAGAGCACGAGAGGGAAGAGGGTCAGCGGGAGAAGCAGACTCCCTGCTGAGCAAGGAGCCCAATGTGGGACTCGATCCCGGGACTCCAGGATCATGACCTGAGCCGAAGGCAGTCGCTTAACCAACTGAGCCACCCCAGGTGCCATGTTTTTCAATCATTTCATCGGCAGTTGCTACTTTGCTATTTTTGCCAAACCAAAGGGGGTAGACAGTTTTATTGTTACTTAGCGTTACTGTTACTTCTTTTCTTCTTTCATTCCTACCCCTAATATTTTCATCCAAAATTTTAACCAGCAAAATACAAGACATGTACACTGATTACTTCTATTAATAGTGAGCATTCTGTTTAGAATGATTAAATTATTACCACCAATGATGTCTACAGAGAGAGCTAAGTAGTTCCCTGCCTCAAAGTAACTTTTTTTTTAAAGTAGGCTCTATGCCCAACGTGTGCTTGAGCTCAGGACCCCGAGATCAAGAGTCACATGCTCTATCAACTGAGCCAGTGAGGGCCCCCCCAAAGTAACTTTTCCCCTTATCTCTGAAGAAAGCAGATTAAAACTGACTCTGTAGATACTTTTGGATGACTCAATGAATATATGAAAACAACACTTTCTAAATATGAGTGGTTCAGAGTTAACAGTTCTAAAATGCTAATCATCTTGCAGGATCCTCTTAATAAATAATTAGTATCACACTGGGTGTATAAGACTTGTGGACTGTAAAACTTGAAAAGATCTTAGAGATCATCTGGTCTATTCTTATTTCATAGAGGAGGACAGTAAAGTCTAGAGAGACAAAGTAACTAAAACAAATCTTGACTCTTAAGAAGAGTTGTTATAAAGTAACCGGACTACATTTTACAATGAGCCTGGATTTCATATACCTAAATCTTCCTCTTCAAATCAACCAAGGGTGCTAAAATAAGCTAAAAAAATATATACTAGACAGGTAGACAGCAAGTGTGAGAGAACAAAAGGAGGTAATTGTTACTTGTACCAGCTAAAAATTTTAAACTTCTACAACATTTCCTTAGTAGGGCAGAATTTTCTTGTAAACAATAATGGTCCTTGGCAATATATTCTAGGACTAAAAGAACCATGTTTGGGTAAAGAGGTGTAACTGTTAAGGTACAATAATGCTATTACTGGAATCGCAGTGGCAATATACGAAGATCATCATTATGAAAAAATTCGTATTATGAATCTGCAATTTCTCCAAAGAGTGCCATGAGCATTTGGTACCATTGTCCTGGAGTTGCGATGGCCCTTATAAACCATCTTTACTAGTGGCCTTCTAATGTTCAAAGTATCCAATTCTTCCATTTCTTTCCTTTCTTTCCTCCGCCTGAAGAACTCCTGAATGCGGGCAACAGCAGAGCGTCTATGAATTACATATTAAAAGAAAAAAACAAAAATAAATTTAAAACATTCACAGGTCACTACGGGATCAAAATGAGGAACATTAAAATATAGTAAAGTCTAGGCAGTATTTTAAATAAGGCATCCCCAACCAAAGCATAAAAAGGCAGACACAACAGTGAGACTACATCAGACTAGTTGAGTTACTAAAACAAAATATTTTAGTGAAGAGATCACTTAGAAATTTGGAACTGGTTGAGAAAGTAAAGGAAATAGCATGCGGCACACTGGTTTTTAAAGGGCTATTTAATAAATAAAAAAAAAGATAGGCAAAATTAATATGCAATTTACTACAAACAAAACAAATCCTATTCAATATCATTTCTCTTCTCCATATGAGGAAATGTAAAGGCATAAAGAGAAACCAAAAGAAATTAAGGGTAACATGTAATAGCAGTGGGTAAACTTGTTTTGAGATTTTGTAAAGATGTTCCCAGCAAAGAACAGACTAGTCAAGAAAAAGAGGATATTAATATATGTACAATAAAACAGGGACTTTCAAATAGATTCTACATGGACTCCATGTATGAGTATCGATTTGGAGCTAACGAAGCTGAATTTACTCTCCTAAGAACGGAGTTGGTTACAGAGCTGGGAGACTGAAGAATAATGGGTCCTTTTAAAGACGGATTTAATTATTAGAAGAAACTTTTCCTAACACATGATATACTTAATAAGTTTGTTAGTTTGAATTTATTATTTAAAACATTATATTTTGACATATAATAGACCAAAAAAGTCTACAAATCAGTAAGAAAAACAGTGTAACAGAAAAATAGGCAAAGGACAAGAGTAGGGAAACTGTAGAAGAAATGGTCAGCAAATGTACAAAAGGATGCTGAGCCTCACTAATAATAAGATAAAAATAAAACAACAAATTGACCTCTTTATATGTCTACCAGATTAAAAAGATTTTAATGTCTATCAGAGTGGCAAGAGTATAGGAAAAACAGACACTACTGGTAGGAGTTTGAAAGTGGTTCTCTATGTAAAAAACAAAGTGAACTCCTTTAATGGAAACTTTCCATTGAAGCAGAATACATACACGGGAAGGCATAATATCACAAGTGTGTAGCACAGTGAATTTTCACAAACCAAACAAGCCCACGAACCAGCACCAGTCCTGAGAAACGAAGCATAACCAAAATTCCCAGAATTCTCCTAGTGCTTCATTCCCATCATTGTTCTCCCCTTAAAGAAAACCATTATTCTGACTTCTAACAGTATGACTACTTTTCCAAGTTTGTGAACACTAATTAAATGGAAACAGAGGATATGCTATTTTGTAACTTCTTTAGCTCAACATCATTTTGTAAGATTCATCCATGTTGTTTTATTTAGCTGTAGTTAATTCATCCCCTTTGCTGCAGAATACTACTTTGTATAAATACGTTATAATTTATGTATCCATTCGACTGTTGGTGGACATTGGGTTGTTCACAGTTTTTGATTACTGAGTTACTGCTACTATCAACATCTGTCCATGTCCTTGGCAAACATATGTCCATGTTTCTGCTAGGTATATACCTAGGAGGAAAACAGCTGGACCACAGCATGTGCATATGGTCAGCTTTAATAGATACTTTCAAACAATTTTCCAAAGTGGTTACACCAATTTACATTCCCACCAGCAATATATTGAGTTCCAGTTCACTAGAAATTAAATAATATCTATTAAAACTTAAAATAAGTATACGCTGGGGCACCTGGCTGGCTCAGTTGGTAGAATATGTGACTCTTGATCTTGGGGGTTGTGAGTTCAAGCCCCACACTGGGTGTAGAGATTACGTAAAAAAAAAAAAAAAAAAAAAACCTTTTTTTTTTTAAAGATTTTATTTATTTGGGAGAGAGGGAGAAAAGGAAAGGGAGAGAGAGTGAGAGAAGGGAGACAGAAGGGGGAGGAGGGGCAGAGGGAGAGGGAGAGAATCTCAAGCAGACTCTGTGCTGAGCATGGAGCCCAACATGGGGCTCATTCCCATGACCCAGAGATCATGGCCTGAGCCAAAACCAAGAGTCAGACGCTTAACTGACTGAAACACCCAGGTACCCCCAAAATAAAAAAAATCTTAAAGGAAAAAAATGTATTTGCTTTGATGCAGCAATTTTACTTTTAGAAAATGTATGCTACACAAAACTTAAACAAATATACAAATATTACATATTTTATATTATTTATATTTAGATTATACATATATTTGTATAATATAAATTCTCACTGTAGTGAAACTTCTGTTGTCTACTTTCAGAAAGACTGGAAATAATCTAAATGTTCACATGGAAAGGATGGATTAATTAAATAAATTATGTTACATCTATATATTGGAATATTTATACCACCAATAAAAAAGATAAGAAAGGGGTACCTGGCTGGCTCAGTCAGTGGGGCATGAGACTCTTAATCTCAGAATTATGAGTTCGAGTCCCACTTTGGATATAGAGATTACTTAAAAATAAAATCTTTAAAAAATAAATAAAAAAGATAAGGAGGATCCATAATCAACTATGTGAAAAATGTTGGCATTATACTGCCTAATATGCAACATAGATTAAAAATAATTCTTAGGGGAAAAATTCTATATATGCATAGAAAGGATCTAGAAAACCAGACACCAATCATCAGTAACACTTTTTTAAACAATTATTTAACAATTTTGTACTCCTACTTTTATAATAAAAAGGTATTTTCTTTCTCATAAAATGGTATACTGTAAGTTATGCAGGTTTATTTAAAAATGTTTTAAAAACTTTATCTTATGCTTTGTATATCCAAAATATGGGTCTACACATAAATTTTTAAATTAAATAGTGCAAAGGTGACATGTTTAGTTTACTCTGATTTTCTCTTTCTGATTCTGAGGTGATAATGAGAAGGATTAAGAATTTAAATGCTCTCAAAAAAAAATAGTTGGATCTCTCTTTTTTCTAAAGTAGAAGAGAAGACATTCCGAATCAGATACAAATATGTGATTAGCAAAAAACCAGCAAAGAAAAGAACTCTGTTGTTAAGAAAGCAGAGCATCAGGTAGTAGAGGAAACAGAAATGACCTTGCTGACAAACCAAAGGTCTCAGGAGCTATAAATGGGAAAAGAAATTATATGACAAATTAAGAATTTAGATAGAAGCTCAAAGCTTTAAAACATGATGTGTGGACAAAATTAAAGTTGAATTCTTAAAGAGGTGATAATAATTAAGAACTAGTGAGGACAGTACCAGGTAAAAAATGTTCATTTCGTTTAAAAGTTAGCTGTAGAATATAGTCTAATTTACTGCTTAATGTTTGTTTGGCTTAACCATTCTAATTTTAAAATCTAGATCTCTACTACTCAGCCATCAAAAAGAATGAAATATTGCCATTTGCAATGACGTGGATGGAGCTAGAGTGTATTGTACTAAGTGAAATAAGTCAGTCAGAGAAAGACAAAAACCATATGATTTCACTCATGTGGAATTTAAGAAACAAAACAGATGAACATATGGGAAGGGGAAAGAGAGAGAGAGGGGGGAAAACAAACCATAAAAGACTTTTAACGACAGAGAACAAACAGCGTTGATTGGAGGGGAGATGGATGGGCTAAATGGGTGGTGGGCATTAAGGAGGGTACTTGTTACGATGAGCACTGAGTGTTATAATAAGTGATGGATCACTGAATTCTATTCCTGAAACCAATATTACACTATATAAAAATTTGGAGGAAAATTAAATAAATAAATAAATAAAATCAATCTAGATCTCAAGTTATGTGATTTGTATTATACAGTTCTGATCCAAGATTAGGGTACCTACCACTATCCCACTGTAGGAAAATTATCTAAGAGATAAAGCTTCAAGTGTACAAATTTCAAATTAGAAAATAAAAATAACAGTAGATACTATATACCTACATTTACAATCAGGTAATGTCCAACTCAGTTAACAGGATAAGCTTAAAATGAATATATTGAAACAACTTTCCTAGCAGATATTTCATAGGAAACACGAAAAATATAGGTCATTGAAAATAATTTGTACTTTATTACTTTGCAAATTTGATCAAATGAAAATTAAAATGATATATACATATGAAGAATTTCAGTCAGCAAACAAATATTTATTAAAAGCCTACCATCTGTAAAGTTGTTTTGGAGAATATTATTCCTTCTTATATGATAGCTTTGCTAGTCTGGCACCCAATTTAAGTCATAAAAGATATTATAAAGTTAAATAAGCATAAAAGTTCAGAAGTAAACAATAAAATCATAGTAATAAGGAGCATAAATTCCAACCCAATGGAGAAAAATAAAAAATAAAGAGAAAAGCAAAACTAAAAAAGAAAAAAAAATACAAAACTTAATCCTAAAAAAAGGCAAGAAAGTAAAAAACAAACCAAACAAAAAAATGGTAACAGAGGATAGTGAGAAGTTGCAAACAAGTTTAAATATAGCCATGATGGTAAATTTAAATAGACTAAATTCAACAACTGAGAAAAAAGATTGTCTAAGATACACCAAAAAGCATAAGGACACGGAAAAGTTTCAAGCAAAAAGATATTACGCAAATACTAATCAAATGAAAGGTGCCTTGGTTACATTAATATCAGACAAAACAGACTAAGATAAAAGGCAGCACTAAGAATAGAGAGGATTACTACATACATAATAAGTTCAATTTACCAGGAAGATATAACAATTTAACATATATGCACTCACTAAAAATAGCCTCAAAATGCATTTAAAAAGAAAATGACATAACAGCAAGGAGAATTAGACAAATCCCCCATGACAGTGAAGATTTCAACATGTCTCTCTCCCTATTTTATATGTCAAGCTGACAAAAACAAACACACAAACGTCAAAAATATAAATAATTTTAACATAATTTACAGTCTTGATCTACTGGCTACATATAAAATTTCACATTAAAAATTAGAGTAATATTCTTTTCAAGGGCCCATGAAACATTTACAAATTTGACATGTACAAGGCCACAAAGTCAGTTTCTATAAATTTCAAAGAACTCATCTAACACCAACCACATTCTCTAACCACAAGTTAGATGTTACTGGAAAAAAAGTTAAATGTATACAATTTAAGAAGTTAGAAAAAAATAATAAACCACAAAATAATTTCAAAGAAAACAGAAGAAAGGAAATAATATAGAGAAAGCAGAAATAAAAAACAAAATGAGTAACAAAACAGAGTTCTGCCATGATGATGAAGAAAAAATTAAGGGAGTTCAAATAATGTTATGAATAAGAAGGTGGTTATAACTCAAGACAGTAGAAATTAAATAGACAATAAAAATAGTATAATAAATTTGCAAACTTAGATGAATGGACACATTTTTAAAAAACTTGCTAACACTGACTAAAGAAGAAACAGATAGTGCAAACTGTCCTATAGCTATTAAAGAAGTAAAATAAAATAGTACTTAAAAACCATCTCCAAAAGAAAACATGAGGTCCAGATGGTTTTATAGGTAAGATCTACTAAACTTTTAAAGAAAAGGTCATTCCAATCTTATACAAAATCTGGAAATAGGAAATGTTTTTTTCTACTCATTCTCTGATGGTAGTGTTAACTTTTTACCAAAAACAGGATCATGAAAATATAAGAAAGAAAATCCATTCCAAATATAGATAGAAAACTCCTTCACAAAATATCAACAAATCAAATCCAACAATGTATCAAAAAGATAATACGTCATGATCATGTTAGGTTTATCCCAGGAATACAAAGATTGTTTAACCCAGTTCTACATGTAAGGAGCTTGAAAGTCCTCACTCCAAACTGACAAGTAAAAAGCTGAACAGACTGAAAAATCAACAATTCTTCCTGGATCCGTAAGAGAGGGGAGGACACGGGGCAAACTGCTTCCCTAAGACTGGAGAGACAAACAGGCAAACAGGGAGTCACAGCTTAGCGGAACAGAGACTTGGGGGTAAGAATACCTGAACTGTGATTGAGGAACTGCTGGAAGCTCAATGTGGACAGCTTTGAGAATTAAAAACTCCAGAGGAACCCAGTCATAGGGGCCCTTCCCACAGTATTTTCAGATTTACCTCCAGCAGCCAGACCAGATTGCCACACAAAATACTGGAGAAAAATCCCCTTGGGTTTCTGGCAGGGAGAGGAGAAAAGGAACCATTTTGAAAAATGCCAGAGCACTCTACTCTTCTCAGTAAGGTCTGCTCTTCAGGGAAACTAGTTAACTAGAGCCTAACCTGCTGGGGTTAATAATAATCAAAGTCTAACTAACCTAGGGGAGAGAGATAGCCAACTACAGCCCACTCAGACCATCCTATCCCACCTAAAGGGAAAGGAAAAAAAAAACAAAAACAAAAACTGAGGAATACTTCTAAAGGCCAGAGATGTAGGCTCACTAAAAGACTGAGACCTAATCTTAAGACTATAGAATGCTTCCCCTCTCCCACGCCTCACCACCACATTACTAGTTTAATTAGAACAGTTCCTTTTACATGGTACATCATATATAGCTACATCAAAAAAGCTATAAGGCACACCAAAAGAGAAAAAACACACTTAGAAGAGACAGAGCAAGTTGGAATTAACAGACCAGGAATTTAAAACAACTATGATTAATTAAGGGCACTAATGGATAAAGTACACAACATGCGAGAATAGATGGGCAATGCAAGCAGAGCACTGGAAATCCTAAGAAAGAAGCAAAAAGAATTGCCAGAGATAAAAAACAAACAAAATACAAAAAAAAAAAAAAAACCAACACTGTAACAAAAATGAAGAATGCCTTTGACAGGCTCATTAACAGATTGGACATGGCTGAAAAAAAATCCTTGACCTAGAAGATATATTAATAGCATCCTTGAGAACCAAAAAGCAAAGAAAACAAAGACTGAAAAAAAAACCCATGGAGGGCGCCTGGGTGGCTCAGTCGTTAAGCGTCTGCCTTCGGCTCAGGTCATGATCCCGGGGTCCTGGGATCGAGTCCCACATCGGGCTCCCTGCTCGGCAGGAAGCCTGCTTCTCCCTCTCCCACTCCCCCTGTTTGTGTTCCTGCTCTTGCTCTCTCTCTCTGTCAAATAAATAAATAAAATCTTAAAAAAAAAAAAATCCATGGACTGTGTGATAACTACAATAGATGTAACAGAATCATAATGGAAATCCCAGAAGGTGAAGAAAGAAAAGAAAAGAGAAGAGAAGAGAACAAGAGAAAAGAAAAGAAAGAAAAGGAAAATTTGAAATAATAATGACTGAGAATTTCCCTAAATTAATGTCAGACACCAAATCATAGATCCAGGAATCCTAGAGGACACCAAGCAAGATAAATACCAAAAAACCCAAACCAAACCAATACAAAAATCCTACAACCTAGGCATATCATTTTAAAAATATAGAAAATCAAAGATTAAAAAAAAAATCCTGAAAGAAGCCAGAGGAAAACAAACATCTTACCTAGAGAGGAACAAAGATAAGAATCACATCCAACTTATCCTCAGAAACTATGAAGCAAGAAGAGAATGAAGTGAAATATTTAAAACACCGAGAAAAAAAAAATCACCAACCCAGAATTCTGGACCCTGCAAAATTATCCTTCTTCAGTGAATGAGAAATAAAAATGTTCTCAAACAAAAAGCAAAGGAATTTGTTGCCAATAGACCTGCCTTGCAAAAAATGTTAAGAGAAGTTCTTTATAGAGAAGAAAAAAATTATGAATCAGACACATGAATCTACATAAACAAAGGAAGACCATCAAAGAAGGAATAAGTGAAGATAAAAGGAAAACTTTCATTTTTCTTAATCTTATCTAACAGATAATAGTTCAAAATAATAATAGCAATAATGTATTTCATTATGTATGTTTATGTATGTAACTTCTGTGTATATATACTTATGTATGCTTATGTTACTTACATGAAAGTGAAATGAATGACAGCAGTGACACAGGGACAGGAAGAAGGAATTAGGGTTTTGTTATCATGATATTCACACTACCGTGAAATGGTATAGTATTATTTGAGAGTGGACTGGATTAGTTGTAAAAAGTACATTGTAAACTCTAGGGCAACCACTAAAAAAAGTTTAAAAAAGAAGTATAGCTGATATGCTAAGAAAGGAGAGAAAATGGAATCATACAAAATGCTGAATTCAAACCACAAAAGGCAGAAAAAAAGGAAAAGACAAAAACAGGAACAAAGAACAGAGAACAGTAAAGAATATGGGAGACATTAATCCAATTATATCAATAATTGCTTCAAATGTCAGCATTCTAAATACACCAATTAAAAGACAGATTATCAGGGTGGATCAAAAAATATGATCCAACTATCTGTTGTCTATAAGAAATCCACTTAAAAATAAAGACTCATATAGATTAAAAGTGAATGTATGGAGAAAAACATACCATGTTGACAATAAACAAAAGAAAGCAAGAAAAACTATATTTCTTTCAGACACAGCGGACTTCAAAGTAAGCAAAGTTATCAGAGATAAAGAAGAGCATTACATAATGTCAAAGGAATCAATTCCCCCCGAACAATCATTAAGGCATATGTGCCTAACCAGAGAGGGTCAAAACACATGGAGCAAAAACTAGAAATGCAAGGAGAAATAGATGAATCTACTATAATAGCTGGAGACTTCAACACCCTTGTCTCCAGAAAGGGGCAGATCCAGGAGGCAGACAGTAAGGACACAGCTGAACTCAACACCACTGATCAACAGGATATAACGGACATCGTCTGACTACAACAACAGTAGAATGCACATTCTTTTCAAGTTGAACATTCATCAAAATAGACTACATTCTGGGTCATAAGACACACCTGAAAGAAAGACTGTTTTGGTTTTTTTTTAAAGATTTTACTTATTTGAGACAGAAAGACAGAGCACAAGCAGAGGGAAAGGCAGGCAGAGGGAGAAGCAGGTTCCTCGCTGAGCAAGGAGCCTGATGCAGGACTTGATCCCAGGACCCTGGGATCATGACCTGAGCAGAAGGCAGATGCTTAACTGACTGAACCACCCAAGCATCCCAAAAGACTATTTTTTTAAAAAAGATTTTATTTATTTATTTATTTGACACAGAGAGACACAGCAAGAGAGGGAACACAAGCAGGGGGAGTGGAAGAGGGAGAAGCAGGCTTCCCACTGAGCAGGGAGCCCAATGTGGGGCTCGATCCCAGGACCCTGGGATCATGACCTGAGCCGAAGGCAGACACTTAACAACTGAGCCACCCAGGTGCCCCACCAAAAGACTGTTTAATATTAGGACATTTCCAAATGTTATCTACTGTATTAGCAGGTTAAGGGAGAAAAAATATATGATAACTCAATAGATGAAGAAAATGTACTTGATTCAATCAATATTCATTCATGATTTATAAAACCATTAGTAAACTAAATAGCAGGGAACCCCCTAACCTGATAGAAGGTATCTACAAAAACCCAAAAACACAAACCTAAATAAACTCATGCAGACATTCTTTTCAAAATCAGGAGCAAGGTGTGATTTTTACTATCCTCATTAACCAATATACAGTAAGCAGTAAGAATGAAAAGGAAGAAACAAAACTCCTATTTGCAATGATATGACTGTCTACATTAAAAAAAAAAACTAAAAGGAACTCACATGCCAATTAATAGATATCAGAAAAATATTTGGGTGGATTTAAGATCATTATACAAGCCAACTGAATTTCTAAACACCAGCAACAAACTATTACGAGAGCATTACAAGTTTAAAAAAAAATGCATTTACAACAGCAGTGAAGATGAAATTGTCTATAAATAAAGATATTCCCGTTTGTAGGAAATTATAACATGTTACTGTTAAAAGATCTAAAGAAATGTAGAGATAACTTAATATTGTGAGGATAATTAATTCTCCAAATTTATTTACAGGTTTATTACAACTAGAATCATATTCTGAACACTGTGTGGAACTTAAAATGTTGATCATAAAACAGACCAAAGGACAAAGAATAGCCAAGTCCCTTCTAAAGAAAAATAAAGAGAAGAGACTTGAAGAGACTTAGAAGGTATTAAGATTATAAAACTAGAGTAATTATAAGAGTATGATATTGATGGAGAGGCAAACAATTGTCCAATGGAACGAAACAAAGAGCCCAGAAATAGACCTGTGTTTATATGGAACTCTAACATGATGGGTAGTGTAGCAGCTCCCTGGGGAAATTCAACATTTAATAAATGAACAGGGAAAATAGGGCTATCTACATGAGCACACATATACCTCATAAATAAAAATAATTCCAGATGGATTAATATCTTAAGTTGTCAAAAGACAACTTCAAAAGAAAGTTTTCAATTTTTAGAATTCAAGGGTAAGTAAGGATTTCTTAAATAAAAGGAAGTGATATGCATTAAAGAATGATAAAATTCAACTACATTAAAATTAAGAATAGTTCCTCAAAAGACGGCTTAAAAAAATAAATCATAAACCAGAAAAAGTATTTGCACATTTATAAATGACACAAATTAGTATCAAAAATATATTAAGAATTCCTTAATAAATAATAAAAACAAGATCAACATGGAAAAGAAAAACAACTCAATTAAAACAAGCCAGTAGAAAACCAGATATGGCCAAAAAACAAATGAGAGATGCATAATCCCATTTTGTAAACAGAGAAATGAAAGTCAAGACCACCGTACACCAAATCAATTAGCAAAGTCAAAAAGAGTGATAAAACCACGTTGTGGATCAGTGTGATTACTTAGTGATTGTATTAATTTACACTCCCACTTTGGAAAACAATTTGAGATTATCTTGTAAAATTAAACATTCCATTCTTAGGTATGCACCCCAGAAAAGCCCAAGGAGACATGTTTCAGAATGTTCAAACCAGCACTGTTAATAATAGCAAAAACTTAAAACTGAAATGCCCATTAACAGGAAAAGGGATAAATTATGGAATAGTCATATAATGGATTATTATGTAGCAGAAAATTGATTAAGCATCAGCTACACATAACAACATGGATGAATCTTAACATAATGTTGACTGAGAAAGAAATATCAAGTCCTAATCCCATATCCAGACGATATTCTTTTTTAATCAAGTTTAAAAGTGGGTAAAACAAATTAAATAATATATTATTTTGGCATTTATATTTGTGATAATTTTTTGTTGAAAGCAAGGCATAATAAATATAACATTCAGAAGAGTGGTTGCTCCTGGTAAGGCTGGCAGGGGGACAGAATAGAGAGGACTATATGCAGATCTAAGTTACTGGTAGTCTCTCAGTTTCGGGTTAGGTGGTGGGTTTATGGATATTTATTTATTATTAAATAAATGAATAAAGAAAAGGAACCGAACATGAATCAACAATGATAGTGTGTCACAAACCAAGAATTAAAAAAATAGAATTCTCCCCCTCCTTAGATTAGGTTCAGAGCCCTTAATGATGCCAATGCCTGTGAAAAACTCTATTGCTGCAATTACTATATTAAAATTATTTATATGTGTCTGTGTATCCCACTGAACCAAGAGTTAATGGAGGCTGTGTTGTCATTATCCTTATATCACCAGCTTCTACCACAGTATTTGGTTCATATAGGTTTACTGAATGGATAAAATAATAAATACGAAACTAATTCATCCAGAAATGTCAAAGGAAAAACAAAAACATCTCAAGGTATCAGCTATTTATTTGGGACACAGCATTTAAGAGATAAAAACCTAGAATGAATCTAACATATAAATGACCTAGGAAAATAAAAACCTAGATTCCTGACTTCGTATTTTGATCCCTTCTTCTTCCCTGAGAGTCTTTGTATTTTATTTTTAATACTGCATATTCTAGAAAATGCTGTTTCTAAATGGTCAGCACAATTTAAGATAATTCCAAGCTCAAATTAGTAAATTATAAAAATCAGAAATAGTCTATAAGCCGAATTTAAAAAAAAACAAGATTGGCACATTTAGGAGTTAGAGGACTAGGCTAAAATATAAGGAGAAATTAAACAGCACTAAAAATATAAAATATGAATTACTTTGCCTCTTGTTTTCAATATGGTAAATCCTTTCATAAAACACCATTACAGCGGCACCTGGGTAGCTCAGTCGGTTAAGGGTCCGACTCTTAATCTCAGCTCAGGTCTTGATCTCAAGATCGTGACTTCAAGGCCTGCATTGGGCTCCACACTGGGCATGAAGCCTACTTAAAACCAAACCAAACCAAATCCCCCCCCCCATTATATATAGCTAGAGTAGTACAAATTAATTGATATTATTGGTGTTATTAAAATTCCTTGTGGGGGAACAAAGAAATTTTAGGGTAGAAAAAATGGCTTGATCAAAGACTGGGAGATGACTGATTTATTTAACCTGGAATTAAATGACTTAAGGAGTAATTCAGTTAGCCAAAGGAGGTTAATATAAAAGGATACTGTACTAAGGACAGAACATAAGGACATGACTAGAATTATAGCAGGTGAATTCTGAGTTAACCTATAGGAAGAAATTCTTTACTATGCAGGTGTGAAAGAGTCTTCTAGTCTAGGTAGCTAATGAACTTGATACTCACAATTTAGAATGTAAATTGGAAGAGCACTTTCCAAATTGTGAGATTTTTGTAGGTGCACAACAAAAAAAGGGTTTGTGAAATGTGGAAAGTAATGGATTAAGCAAAGCTAAACAGTTTTTTGGTTGCAAGTTTTCTGAGAGGCTTTATTATGCTAGTTTTGTGAATCTCAAAAAGAGGTTTACACAATGTAGTATTCCCCAAATTTTGCGACACCATTGTAAAGTATCAGAGCATTTAGGGAAACAAGAAAACAGCACATGCTGCCCAGAGGCTTCTGGAGGTTCCTAGTCTACAACATCAAGGAGCTGGAAGCCCTCCTGTCCTGCAAGAGATCTTACTGTTCTGAGATTGCTCACAATGGTTTCCTCCAAGAACCACAAAGCCATTGTGGAAAGAATGGCCCAGCTGGCCCTCAATCCCGGGCTACAGGGTGAGGGAAGTGAACAGATAGCTCATGCGCACACTTTCTTTGTGGTAAATAAAACCTTGACCACTCTGGGGGCGGAAAAAAAAAAGACATAGACAAGGGCTTCGTGTATGTGTGTGGAGGGGTGGGGGAATGTATTTTTCCCTCAAAATGTATTAGTAAAGCTAAGGGACAGTGGGCCTGCTATCTTTTAGAAGGGTCAGCTTCCAAGGTTGCCCCTTAGCTGGCGTCTGGGAACTCGACTTGTGGAACGTTCCCTCTGTTGTTCTGCCTGCCTGGGACACTGAATCCTGATGTACCTGCTTGCCCAGATCATTTGTAATAAGTAATGTGAACACCTACTTTCCTTCTGGGTCTGGAATTTGGGTAGTTGTGGTTAGGTGTGGAGGGTGTTTACACAACCGGCCCCCAATAGAAATGCTGGATTTTGAATCTTAAGCAGGCTTCTCTGGACAGAAACTCTACGTAAGCGTTACTACATTTTATTGCTGAAGGAAGGAGTGCGTTATACGGCCCATGCTGGGAGAATGTTGGAAGCTTATGCTTAGATTCTTCCAGACTCTGTCTGATGTGTCTTTTCCTTTGTCATAGTTACAAGTGAATCTCAGTTCTGTGAGTCTTTTTAGGGAGCCATCAAATAGGAGGGAAGGTGGTGGGACCTCTGAAACAATACAGTTGATGTTTGAACAATGTAGTTATTAGGGACATGCCCCCCCATTCCCATGCAGTTGAAACTCTGCATTAAGCTTTTAACTCCCCCAAAACCTACTAACAGCCTACCACTGACCAGAAGCCTTACTGATAGCATAAATAGGCAAGTAACACATATTTTGTATGTTGAATGTATTATATATTGTCCACTTACAGTAAAGTAAGCTAGAGAAAAGAAAATGTTATTAAGAAAATCATAAGGGGGGTGCCTAGTTGGCTCAGTTAAGCATCGGCCTTAAGCTCAGGTCATGATCTCAGGGTCCTGGGATTCAGCCCCGCATTGGGCTCCCTGCTCAGCGGGGAGTCTGCTTCTCCTTCTCACTCTGCCCCTCCCTCCACTCGTGCTTGAGCTCTTGCTCTCTCAAATAAATAAATATCTTTAAAAAAATTTTTTTTAAATCATAAGGAAGACAAAACTTATAGCTGTAAATTTTTAGTATTGTACTTATAAAAAATCTGCATATAAGTGGATCTACACAGTTCAAACCCTTTTTCAAGGGTCAACCATAATTCACAGCTTTTCATTTATTTCAAGTTTAGGAAATCAAAGGAAGAAAACAGTAGGCCAGATCATCTGAGGAAATACGGATAAAAACTGAGTTAGCTAGAGTTTTAGATAAAAAGATGTCTTCTTTGCCAAGTCTCATCTACGTATGCATGTATGTATTATTAGGCTGGCCTTAAAGGTACTTCCATCTTCTATAGGGCCACACAGACATTTGCACACACAGTGAAGAGTTACGGGCAGCGTAAACAGATGTACATAAGGGCACGCAGAAGAAATGTGCAGTCCTACTTGGGACTATGAAATGTATGGGCCAGAAAAGGTTTTAAAAAGTAGCAGCTTAAGATGAGTGTTGAGATGAGGTGGTCAACAGGATGGTGATGGCACTAGGAGGGCATTTCAGGTAAAGGGCACAGAGTGAGGAGAGCAACAGAGGCATTAAGTGTATTCAGAGACACTCCCAATAGGTCGGCTGTTGAGAGGTTTGGCAATTCCCGGCAGCAGTCACAACAGAGAATGCCCTACATACCAGGCCAAGGAGTTGGTTTCTCTCTATCACAGGCACTGGAGAGCCCCTGGAAGTGGCTGTGAGGAGGACATAGACTGGAAGCAGTTGGAGGACCGTTTGAATAGGAGAGCAGGTGAGAGGCAATGAGGTAATAGCAGTTGAGTGAAGAGTAGGGATGATTGCCATTTTTATTTATTATTAAAAGAAACAGATTAAATATGGCACCTATCATTCCAAATCTCAGCAGATTACAGTTAAGATTCACAGAACACTACAGAACAGTCCCTAATGAAGACTGGCTATGGGAGCAGTACGGATAACAGCGTGTCATACTTTTGTGTTTCTAATTTTATTTTATTTTTTTTATTTTATCTTAAGCAGAGCTGTACATTCCTTGAGCATCCCCAATTGCTAAAAGGGGAGGCAGACTAAACATGTGTTTGGTGTCAGGAAACAACTACTTTTGCTGAGAAATTGCCCCAGATGATCTCCATGTAGGAAGTAAGTGAGGTGAAGGAGTCTAATCTCATTAGCGCTGAGGGAAGGGAAGAGTCACATTTTCTGCTTTACCGTGGTTTATTAGTTCATAGTTCTAAAAGCAGAAACTGGCTTTGAGTACTTGGGATAAAAGATATAAAGCAGAAAGTCAAAAAGCCCTGAAACAAAATCCATTTTATGTTTTACAATCCCCTGTGTTTTAGAAACTAATGAATGGTAAATAACAGACATGTGTCACTGGAATTAGGGACAAGATTGATTTTGTCAGTAAACCAGGTTTGGGGTAGATGAATAATGGGATTGAAGTTCACTTTAAAGTTCTATTTAAAAAGGTACCCCACTGTTAGTCTTCAAATTACAGAAGTGTCTGAGAGTTAGAGATCATCTTGATGTGTGACACTGAGTTATTAAGCTATTTATAAGAAAACAGCTTTCTTTAAAAAACCAGAATTTTAAACCTATGTACAGAATTAGACTCAAGTCCATTTTTAGTTCTTGATCTCAAAGAAAAGGACTACATTTGAATAATAACAGAAAGTTGCTATTGCTAAATGGTAGCCTAATCAAGTTTAAAAAAAAAGTAAGTTGCATTCTTCAACAAAATATTCAAATGGAGTAACCAATAATTTAAAGTACATCATTTCATATAGTTACTTTATCATATGACACACTTGAAGTGAACATCAGTTACATCTGCACACAGGAAATTTCTTTTCATTCTATTTCCATGCAGTGCATGCAGCTAAATATAGTTTGTGAAAAGCAACCTGCTTTACAATGCTTAGCACTTAGAGTTCAGTAAGTTTAAAGAAGTATTAACTGTTAATAGGAAAGGTGGTTAGCTGTGGAAAAAGAGGACCTGGCAAATTCATCATAAAGAAAAAATAAAATAATGAAGGAACATACTGAATTACCTCATTATTCTATCACCTATTGTTGTTCCTCTGATATTAAATCTAGTGAAGGGAACACAATAACTAAAGTCACTCACAAAGACTTCAAAGAACCAAATATTTAAAGCTTTAAGGTCACCACTTTTATCATTAATCACCTAAATCTAAGATTTTGTTTCCCTTTGTGATTTAAGGTTTTATGTGAGAATATGTCATTCAACTAAATGTATATGAGGAAATTAAACAGAAACACTCACTGAAGATAGGGTAGAAGGAAGACTTTGCACTTAATCCCTTTTATCTTTAAATAGATCAGAACCTAAGCAGTTACAGAGTGTAGGGAACTGCACGGACTCACATCACCAATACCATCCCCACCAATACCATCCCCGGCAACACCTACATTATGCTCCCCAGGGCTGCGCTGCTCTTTTAGAAAAAAATAATTAAGCCCTGAGCTGACTCATTTGTCCCAACCATACACTGTAGAGCAAGCAAGCAAAGAATAGCAGAGCTTTTAACTCTCTAGGAGTTCAGTTCTTTCTCTATGGTTACTTTTTTTTTCTCTGCAATTTTCTTCAATAAAGAATACACTTGAATCATTAGAAATACTGAGAGTGATTATAATGATGACTGAAGAGATGGTGGCAAATTTAGAACACACAAAGAATTTTGACTTCACAAATCAAGGCTATGTTCCACAGTCTAGAGTAGGCAATGGAACCACATTTCTATGCATGTAAAAAACTTTTTTAAAAAGTGGTTAACAGGTAACATCTTTAATATTTATGGAAAAAATCTTTAGGGCCTCTTGACTGAGCCCATAACTAAAAACTTTCAAGACTATGTGAGAACTTCTTCAGGAAGCTCACTTAGATGCTTCTCACAGAGCAAAAAACCTCTTAAGTTTGGCAAAAGAAAGAGCTACCAGCTAGGCCATCATACCGTTTACTATAAGATTGATTTGGCACCGTGGAAACAGTTTATGTGAAGACCATAAAAATAGAAAACCTCACCATGCTCCTTTCATTCCAAGGGTACACGTTTATATTTCTAAATCCAGTATATAAAATCACTAAGGGATACACACACTACTTTTATTTATTGTTTTTTTAATACCATGATTGGAAAGTATGTGTTATTATTTCTTTCTTCAATTTAGTTTCCATTTAATGTTCTATGCTCTTGCCCTAGACAAAGTTAAAGGGGATCAAATATGCGGTGATTTAGAGATTGATTTCATTGTCTTAAACTCTGGATATCTACCAGTAGAGGCATTTTACCATAGACTACAGTTGTGCTTTTCTAAGACTGATTTGCTATAAAATAGGAATCAGCAAACTATGGCTCTTTGGATGAACCTGGCCAGTTGCCTGTTTTTGTAATAGCCCGTAGACAAAGAACAGTTTTTACATTTGTAGACAGTTACATTTTAAATGGTTATATAAGTACCTATGTAATAGCCTCCATTTTGCCTCTTGGCCAGCAAAGCTTAAATATCTACTCTCTGGCTTTTTAGGAAAAAGTCTGCTGACCTCTGCTATAGAGAGTCCCAGTTGTATTTGTACCGAGACTAGCTATCATTAATGAGAAGAGCATTCCATTTTAAAACATCTATGTTAGTTGTTAAGGCTTTTATTTTCTAAGACATTTCCTTCCCATGCTTGATCTCAGCCCAAAAGTGAAAACCAAAGTCATATTTATCTAACCAGATTATAAATGCAAATCTTTATAAAGAAATCCTTACTTTGCATTGCAAAGAACTGTTTTGATATTTTTATTAAATGTATGTCAAAAATGGCTTAGTTAATAAACTTTTTAGCTTTCATTTCAATAACTAAATTTGGGGCAAAAAAAATTATGAGATCCACTATGTAATTCTTTATACACATTGAAGTACAGATCTAAGTATATACTTTTACCATTTTTAATATTAGGGCCATTTCTTTACTCCAACCAAACTAATCTCAACTGGGCTTTTCAAGTGGCAGCAACAGAGGAACTTTAAGACATGCATCTTCTTAGTTGGGCACTTCATCGAAGCACGAAATGTATCCTTAGATAATAGGAACCAAATGGTAGGATTTTTACAAGAGAGCTTTGAAATCTTTTGTCCCTTCGGAAACAGAAATTCTCAGAAATCATATACCTACTTACAAGCTGGTAAATGATTTTTTTCGTGTTCTTAAGAAGCAAAATATCTTCAACTTTCTCTCTTAAGAATAAAAGTCAACATACCTATTCTCCAAATAGAGAAGATAAATGGGCAATTGTCTCAAGGATGAAGAAGCCTTAAGAAGGTGCAGAAATATTAAAAATATACCTTATATAGGTAGTTCAAGATTTAATCAAGATGGTGCTAAGGAAGTTAGGAACTACAAAAATTATTTAGAAAAAAATCAGAAGGAAGATTTTTTACCCTTTAAAAATTTTTGGCAAATAGAAAAGAATAATGCCAATTTCAAAGAAAAATTGATGATGTTGTGAAAGTCACTATAATCCTTTAGCATCACCTTAGTATGTACATTTTTGTATACATATAACATTGTATTTCATTTCACTTATTTATTAAAACTGTTTCCCCCCATTCTTATAAATGGCTTGTGGATTTGTCCTTGCTTCTTTAAGAAGTGATTAAGTTTCTTAAAGGATAAGAATTTTATTATTTTTCTATTATTCTTCAGTAAGTTCACTACTATGTTCTACAGAATAAAACAAAATAATATATGGGACAAACTTAGGCTCTATTCCTGAACTGAATATACAGTATATTAAATAATACGTAATAATTTTTAAAAATCAGGGAAGCCAATGTAGACCCAGAAGAGGTTTCAGATCTGGATCTAACCTTGAGAGTATGAACTTGAGAGTACATGCATGGAGTGGCGTCAGCTCTAGGCCACTGTGCCTGATATTTCCTTGCTTCTAAAAGATTCTGCTGGTCTAGTTCAGCACCTGGGTCTCTTGGTACAATGAGGCTATCGGTGCCAACTTTGTGGCAGATCCAAACCCTAGGCGAATCCCTAAAACAAATCATTTAAGTATTATGAAAATGATAAATAAATGATAAAGCTCAACAGAAAGATATTATAGTTTCTGCTAATATCTCCAAACTAAGGATGATATGCCACAAGAAGTTTTAGGTTCTCTAGGACCCACTCTCCCCATCAAATCCTCCCTTCTCACTGATGTTATACTACTGTGTTTAAAAAAACAAACAAACAAAAAACCTTTTTAGGTCTAAAATATACAAAAACTCTGCCTAGCACTTCAGTTTCCTCAGCTATAAAGTAAGCTTAGTATAAAAGTGTTATAATAAGCTTGGATAGAAGACGCTACATAATTATGATTTTTTTGCAATTATCTAATATCAAAAATATATAATTTCTTATTTAAACAAATAAACCTGGTAAGTGATATGGTCCATTTTACTATTAAGTGTATACTTAAATTTTATTTTCAATTATGACTTTAGCATCACTTTTAGTACAGAAAAAAGCAAGGACATATGTTCACTTAGATAAATAAAAGACCATATGTACAAGCTTAAAATAATTATAGACTCTAACTCTCCACCCTGGATTTTAGAAACCATCAATTTGATTTTCAAATTGTGCTATGCTTGCTAACCTTATCTGTATACATTAAGTGGTGATGACATCCCTCTAGGTCTGGAAAGAAATGGAACGAAGTTTTACTTGTCTAAAATAGAGACTAAGAATGCTAAAAACAAAAGGCGGCAGGTAAAGAAAAGATGTTTGGTTAATCTCTAAGTACAAATACCGGGAAGGATTACTTCCTTTACATTTAAAAACAATGCCATTGCCAAATAAACATTCTGACAAAATATAACTAAAGGTAGCTTTACAACTAAGGATATATAACTGAATGTAAGTAAAGGAACTATCATTTCCTAGTTACAAAAGGGAGTTTCACCGAACTGCAAGGACTGTTCTGGATTTTCGCTTGTCCTCTGTCTGTCTTTATCCCTAAAACCATTCTCATTGTAATTGGTTCTTAAGTCTGAGTAGCCACACAGACATCTTGGGTGCTTAACACAGCTTATTGTTTATTTAGTGCTTTCAAAGTGGACAGGTCCTAGGACTGAACGACTGATGGATTTTTAAAAATTCTTATAACAATTCTAGAGAGTCATAGCCTCATTTTATAGATAAGGAAACTGAACCTTAGAAAAACATTAAGTAATTTAAATGAGGAAATATAGCTAAGTAGTAAAACCAGGATTCAAGCCCACGTCATAATGTTCTTGATCAGTAATTTACCATTAAAGAATGGCAATGCTGTATCATCTTTTTACTATATTTTTCACTTGACAGAAATGTCAGAATATTTTATGAACACTAGTATATTGAGCATGGAAATGTGTGAAATGGTTCTTCACACCTGTGTAAGCTAGGCACTTAAAGATAAAATTTTATTCTCTGGGAAAGGGCAGAGCTTATAATGAGATATGATAGCATTATCTGCAGAAACAGCTTTTGAAGAGTATGGAATGCAATACGTTTTAAAAGATTTACTTTATCTACTAAAAATAAGATATATTCGTATGATCACACAAAATAAAAAATGAGAAAAGTAATGAACATGTGAGCAATTCTTTACTGTAGTTATGTTTGTTATTTGGTGTAATTTTTCATTTTCTAAACTGAGTTATTCAGGAGAAATCACAGAAAAACATAAGGTTCTCAAAAAGAGAACTACTATCACACTACCTTAACCCAGGGTCAATAGAAAAGCAGAACATTTAAAAAACTGAACATTAAACAAAATAAAACTCATAAAGGCCAGGCTGTCTACAGGGCAATCTAACAGCTAAATATAACCCTGACTTCATACATAACCTGTTGGTCGTTCTCAACATTCCTTTCTCTTGATCTGTAAATTGAGGAGCAAATCTCAGTGCTGGAGATACAGAGCAATGAGACTTTTTATTCCCCTCTTAATGCAGTTTGCTTAAAGAATGTAATACATAAAATCATTTACACTTTAAAAAACTCTAAGTTTATACAACTGAGACACTCTTAGAGAAAGCAACTGTAAAAAATGGAGAGATTCCTTTATGTGACTTCAAGCAAAGTCTGTGAATTGTATTTTTTATTGTTCATTTTAATTAAAAATTTACCAACCTGTCACCAGGTCCGGCTCGATACCTTGCACCTGGGATCAGGACGGGGTCGTCATCACTGTCATCTGTGTCCTGGAGAGCAGAGTCCCTGGCTAATGCTTCCTCATGAGCCAAAGGCCCGATGGCTTCTGTTTGTGATAGAGGCTCAGGACTGGTGGTATTCTGATTGGTAGCACCTTCAGTGCTAGTTTGATCGGAAGTTCCTGGTTCCTTGCCTTGTTCAGACAAGGTGGATTCTTCTGGAACCCCAGAAGAGCTATCAATATTGAAGTCATTTCTTTCTCCTGAGCTGGAATCCGATGGCTCAGATGTGAATTTATCTGGTTGTGCTGTCAGAAAATAAAGTAGAAACAGTTGGTCATGTCGGCAACATTGTTTAATCTAACTTGAAGCTCTCCCTATAGGAAGAGGAGAATTCCGTAACACATCTATTTGGAATCTGCCTCTAACTCAGGCGAGAGTAACAGAAATTACAGCTTCTTATTTTCCCACATTAAGCAATTATCTAAAGAGAACAAGACAACTCACCCATTTCTAAACGGTTCTCAACTGTGTTTTCTGCAGATGTACCTTCCTGATATGTTGTCACATCCTCTGATGATTCTTCAAGAGCTTCTGGGAAATAAATAAACCAAATTACCATTAAATCCAATTTTTTTAAAATAAAAATAAACATTAATTGAAAATGCTAGCTTTCCTCTGTATAAGTAGCTCTTAATCCTTTTTGGATCACAGAAACTTCTGACACTCAGATATAACCTCCCTTCAGTAAAATGCAAATTGTATATGCAAATGTATACACCAAACTGTACAAACACTATCAAGGATGGATGAGCAATCCTGCCCACTGCCTCCTCCCAAAGCCCATGCATGGACCTTCATGAACTCTTCGTGAAGAATTTCTGCTTTAGATTACCCCTCACAATTGACATTACTTGGTCTTGCCTTTTTGCTGAACTTCACAAATTCTAAACTTAAAACTGAGTCTTTTTCTATCCCTTTATCATACATCTGGTATAATCTCAACTATCATGAACTAATAGTAAAGTTGACCCTACTATAAATTCTGTTTTGGCCACTGAAAATATTTATGTCTGGGATTTAACTCCAAGACCATAAGGGATCAGTCTTTTTTGCTCCTGACTGCACATCTGCTTACCAGACAGTTGTTTTACACATATTTAATTCTTGTAAACTCTGTTACATTGAGGTATCTATTCATTTAATAAGTAGAATTCATTTATTCCTTCATTTACCCAAGTATTTATTGAAAATCTACTGTGTTCCAGGCTCTGTACTAGACACTAAATTTCATATAATGGTCATGGAAAATATTCTAGGAAAGGTTCTGAAAAAGTCCCTAAGTGGCATTTCCTGTATGAAATTAAGATTCACTCATAACCCATTAAAATTTTATTCCTTTTCCCCCCCTTTACAAGCCACCCATAGTCTTTGAAAAAATCAAGGCAGATACTTTGGATTTTGCTGCTAAGTATAAAAACAGTAAAGATCATTCAAACTGACATTTACATCTCACATATTTTCAGTGTAATGACCACCGTCCTGGCCGCTGTGTCCACAGAGAGACACCATGCTTCACTGTGACTCCCCATCTGAAATGTGTAAGGCCCCTGCCATTTGCATTTGCTATCTGTTCATCAATAGTAATGTCTGGACTACTGAGGCAAAGGGAATTTATTAAAAATAAGAAACAGAACTGCTGCACTGAAGGAACAGGAAACCAGATGGACACCCAACACTGGGGCTTTGTAATGACAAAAGCAAACAACACCTTACTTGTGTCACTGTCTCCCGGTGGTTGCACAGAGCTCTCTGGGGCCAAGGGTTCTTCCTGACCCTCTGATTTGCAGTGGCTCCCATTTCCTCTAGAGCTTGAGGCAGTACTGCTCCTACCATAAAACAAAATAAGTGGTTCCACCAAGAAGTTAATAAATACGAACTTTTAGGATGATTTTTATATTTTACAATTAGAGAAACATAATAAAAAATTCACACCACAAATAAAATATAGAATTTATTATTTTAATAGTACTTGTAAAACACCACTTTTAAACATCAAGGTGATTATTCTAATCCTCTTTAACTTTAAAAAGGAGATTTAAAAATACCAAAGGACCACCACTTCTTCACGGTTTTGATGCTTCTATAATCAGATATATATTTCTATACATTTCTATTGAATTTTAATTTAATTACATAGACCCCCTTCTTGTCCTCACCACAGATGGTTCACCGCATCCCAATTCTTCCTGGTTTTATGGACTTCGATCATATGTCCTTTCAGACTTTGTTGTTCTAGGCTACTTTTAAATTAATACTTGAAAAGAGACCCGGATAGTTCTTTGGTCCTTGAACTGCCCTCTGTGGATCATATCCACTTCTGGATTGTTGTTCAAATATGGCAGGTGATTGAGCACCATGGTTTTGCAGAAGGCTAGGATAATGTTTCATGTTTTAGTTTTAATACTTACCTGATAATGACTATAATTCTGTCAGCATTTTTGGCTAGAGCAGAATACTAGATAGATTCAAATAATTTTCAATGAATATTCTGTGATAAATCATGGCATATGTGTAAGGTGGGGATTGAATGGGAAAGAAAATAGAGGAAAATGTACAATAATCTAAGATTAAAATTAAATTGATAGAAATGCAATAATTTCTTAGATTCAGAATAAATGTGAACAAGAAAAAAAAGCTTAAGAGTTACAGTACTTAAAAACTGTTACAGACATAGAGCAGTGACTCAATGAACAATGCAAATTATCATGGACTTTTGGCCAAGATTTTATAAAAACTCTTTCAGGCTAATTGCAGAAGTCAATTTGATTTTTTTTAAAGGGCACCCATGTATAATAGGATATGTTTTTTAAAAGAATGCATAATCTACATGGGCATATATGCGAGAATAATGTCAGAAAGGATATGTACCAATGTTAAGTGTCATCTCAGTAGGATTATTGCAAGTGAGTTTTTCCATACTTTTCTCTAGATTCTGAATTTTTTTTTAACGAACATGTTATTTCTTTTTAACCAGAAAGAAATATATAGCAATTTTGGTAAAGAGAAGCCAATGTGATATATAAATCTTTTTTTTCCATTGAGAAAGCTATGATACAGGCATAAATAAAATGCTCAGTGCATAATAGTTTTGATAGCTGAAACACAGTACTGATGTAGGAAAACAGAGCCATTAGTGGAAAAGACAATGTAACCAAGTAAATATATTTAGCGTATGTTAATATGGCATTTTAAGTCACAGAAATAATAAATTGTTCAATAAATGGTACTAGGACAAAGGAACAGTCATGTGGAAAAATTAAGCTATAGCTCTACATCATACTTTATGGCAGAATAAACTGTAGAAGCATTAAACACATATTTTTGATATAAAATCACAGAAATATAAGAGGAAAATAAGAAGAAGCTTTCCCTCTAATCCTGGGAAGGACAGGCTTTTCTAAGCATGAGCTCACAGGCCGAAACCATAAAGCAAAACTACCATAAGTAAACTGAAAGACAAACAACAAACTGGGAAAAGTATTTGCAACAAATGAAAGACAAATGGTATCATCCTCACTTAATTTTATAATAAATAGTTCTTATAAATCAGTAAGAAAAAGATTAACATTGCAGTAGAAAAACGGGCAAAGGATATGAAAGGCAATTTACAGAAGATGATAATGTAAAGCTGACCCCTGGGCCTATCATGTGCCCGTCAATGTGCTAAGTGCTATGGACTTTTTCTGTGTGATCTCATTAAATCTTCCCAACAAAACTCTGAAGTAGGTTCTCTTAAATATGCCCGTTTTCAGATGAAAACACTAAGATTCAGAGAGGTTCAACAGCTTGTCAAGTTTAACATCTAAGCTCTTAGTGGGCTCTACTCCCTCTTCTATCATCAAAGAAACTAAAATAAAAGCAAGACACCATACTGGCAGAGATGAAAAAGACTGCCTTCCTGAATTCTCCTTTTACCATTTTCTTCTTTTTTCTTTCTTAATCAGAAAAAAAAAAGCTAATTACTTTTTGATAAAGAAATAAGAAACTAATGAATGAGAGAATGTAATTCATGGTCAGTTTTTAGAGAAGGAAAAGTAGCATTCAAAAGAAGAGTGGGACTAAAGATCTTTGCTAAAAAAAATGCTCCAGTGAGATTCTTTATAAAAAATCAGCTTTTTCTATACAGAAACTAAGAGTAGAATAGGAAAGACATAAAGAATAACAATCTTCTATGATCTTAAATTACTTATTAAGGAAAAGGGCCACAGATATCATGCAGGATTATAAGAAGTTGAGTTCAAACGCTAGGGCTCATAAAGAAATTAGAAATACTACTGACTGTTCAGCCTTCAAATATGTATCTAGAATCCAATTTCTTCGTACTGTCTCCACTGCCCTCACCTCTCTCACCTTTCTTATTGTCAAAGTCTTCAACTGGCCGCCTGGCTTCTACCTATGGCCTAGTCTCTACACAGCCATCAGAGACATCCTCTATCCTTTAAATATGCTCCTCACGTACCTGGCTGACCATCTTTGCCACTACTTTCTCCTTTGGTCACTCCACTCCAGCTACACTGGTTTTCTTATTCCTTGAATGTACTCCATCTCTTCCTGCTTCAGAGCCTTTGAACCAGCTTTCTCTCTGCCTATAATGCTCTTCCTCCAGATGTATGCATGGCTCACTCCTTCTTACCCTTCAAGTTTTTGTCCAAATGCCATCTCCTCAATGATGTCTACCCTTGCCCGAGGTCTCCCAATCACCCCTTACTTGCTCTATTTTCTTCCATAGCACTTAGTACCTCCTACCATACTATACAATTCCCTTATTTACTCTGTTTATTGTCTATCTTCCCCTAGAACATAAGTTCCAATAGGACAGGGGTTTTTCGCCAGTTTTTTTCACTGATGTATTCCCAGTGTCTAGAACAGTCTCTGGAACATAGAAGGATTTCAATAATATTTGAAAATACTACTTAATCAAAGATTTTAATGTAAGATACATACACATATAAACACAAATGGAAACCAGTGAATTGGAATAAATAAATAATATCACATGTCAACATATAATTATATATTAATAAATAATATATAACTACATATTATTTATATATTATACCAGCATATAATATATAATAATATACAATTGAATATATTAGTGTAATAATACATTAATTATGTAACATAATTAATATATTGGTTATAAGATGTTCAATATAATGGTTACATATTAATCATATAATTATATTAATATATAATTAATTATATATTAAGCAAGATTATATTATCTATATATTAAATCATATTATATATCAATGAACTTAACAAAACTTTGGATGCTGTCTCAAGCAAAAGGCCATGAGACAGTGTGAAAGAATATAAGAAGCTCACATAACTTGATTTTTTTTAAAAACATAAGATTTAACTAGATTAATAAACCATAAGTATAATCAGAAATGTCATTAAAGAGAACCTAGACAAAATATCAAGTTCAACCTTACTATTAATCAATTAAATAAAAATGACAATTATTTTAAAATCAAATACATAAGTTAAAAATAAATGAATATACTGATATTGAATACTGGCCTGGGGACCACACATGTGTGTGCTTTCCTATGCTGCTGGGAGAAATGCAGTGACAGAAGAGCCCTTTGAAAATAATTTGGCAATATCCTTTGACCTGGATAGAATTCAACTTCTAAAAATACATCTCAAATCAATAATCTTAAAGGTAGGAAAAAGCTTGTAAATGAAGATATTCGTCATTTTAAAAAAAGGCAAACAAATTCACTGCCTGATGAAAGGGAAATGGTTAAGTAAATTATGGTAAATCTAACTGATGGTATAGTACACAGCTAGTAAATATGTATTTATAAAAATTAAGTAGAAATGTGGAAATATTTATTACAGAGTTAGGCCAAATAAATGCAGGAGAGAAGAGAATATGTTCAGTATGATTAAAATTACATTTTAAAACCCAAAATCAAACATACATACATATATGTATATATGTGTGTACACACACACACACACACACACATATACACACACACCTGTACACAGGACTAAGACTGCAAAAAGTTCCAAAATGTTAGGTTTATTTTTTGGCACTAATGGTCTATTGGTGATTAATTATTTTTTTAATCTTTTGCATTTTCTATCAGAAGAAATATTCCAGGACCAACAACATCAGCATCTCCTGGGAGGTTTTTAGAAATGCAAATTCTCTGATCCCACCTCAAACTTAACCAAGAGTGGGGCCCAGTAATCTGTGTTTTAACAACCTCTTCAAGCCATTCTGAAGCACACTAAATTTGAGAACCAATGCATTACAGCAAAACAAAACATAAAGATGATGAAGTGCTAAAAATAACATCTAATACAATCCTACAAAATGGCTAAGAAGAGCTTTACAAAAATATTAACTTACCATTCATCTGTAAAGTTCAGTTTTATTGTGCTTGTAGTTGTTCCTTCTGTGCTGTAGTGCAAACTTAAAACTGGTTCACCTGTCCCTGGTTTGGGGCTCAGCTTTTCATTATTGTTATCTGAAAATTGTGTTTAAAACATTTGAAAAAGTCTCTGAAACCAATAAAAAGATGACATTTCCTAAAATTTATAAAACTTAAATTAGGTTGTCCTTGTCATAATTCTTTCTCACATCTGTTATGGTTCTCACTTAAAGTTCAAAAGCAAGTGTTATAGAAACACTATTTCAAAGTGGCATTGCATCAAATTCTAGTTTTGTGTACATGACTCCCTTTGATTCAGATGGAAAATTACACACATTTGAGAACCATATTTAGTCATTAGGAAATCAAAGAATATTAACAAGCAATGAAATATGTTAAAAATTGGTACTTTCATTTAATGGAATGCTCACTATTTTATTCTTTAGTTGCCAGAGCATCAAGAATAGCTAACATTAGCTCCTTCAGAAACACTGAGAAGATGTTGGGGCTCTGAAAGAAGTCGTTCAGTAAAAATTTTGCAACAACTGAAGGTTATCAAATTCTTTCTGTTCTTTCAAAATCATAGATTTATAATCTAGAAAGGGAGTAAAGCCTGCACTCTATTGGGAGAGGAGGAAAAGAAAACGATGTGCTTTTGATATTTCTAAAATTCTCCTTGCTACAAGACCATATGTTTTAGTATATTTCCTCTTCCTCTCCTGACTAATCTTGCAAGGAATTTGTTTTCTAAATTATGGAAATGGTAATTTCACCTTAAGAGTCTACAGGGGATGTCCATGATATATATCTATCTCAACATACTAAATCTTTGTAAAATGGCAAATAAAATCAAGAAATCTGACAGAAATTGATAAAGACCACTCCAGAATCATCCTTTCCCGCATGTCTCACCTCCCCCCAGCAAGAGTACATGGGTATTCAAAGACAAAATAAAATAGAGCTTTAAAATTTTTTCTTTTTATGATGATTAATAGCTTGGGGAAACATTAATATACAGAGAAAATACAAACTGCTATATATAATCAAACATGTAACATTTCTGCCAGTTGCCTGCAGAAAGAATATGCTTCTGTGATATAATTGTTTTCTTGATACCCATTCAAGAACTGATACAACAGTACTAAAAATAAGCCTTCTGCCTTGGAAAATAACAACAAAGGCAGTAACAACTTCATAAAACCAAAATTACTCAGGTTTTTTGGTTATTAGGTTCACTTTATATTGCAATGAAGGACTTTTTTTTTTTTTGCGTCTCTCTTGAAGACACTGGAGCACTTATTAAAAGAGAATCGGACAGAACCTCTGCTCTTTTATCCCGTGAGAGGGCAATTAACAAGACTTCAAATCAGAACTGCAGTAGAAAGAGAAAAGGATTCTGTCCAAGAGATGAGACCTCAAGCTGATAACAAACTCAGGACTATCAGTTCTTAGGCCTTCAATTCTAACTCACGAGAGATCCTCTCCTATGATATTAATTGGTATTTGAAAATAAAAGCATCAATGAATTATAAAGCTGGCCTCCCAAATGGTAAAAACACTTTGGTTCTTGTACTACTCTTGTTATGACTATTGTCATTGATATAAACAGCTGCTGGAAATAAATTAACAAGCCATTACACAACTTTCAAAGATTCAGTGTTACATTCAGTGTTTTACAAGAGGTGTTTTATCAAACGTTATTCTGATAAAATAACTGAATTGACAGCTTACATAAAATTATCAAGAATGGGACTTTTAAAACATCTGTCCTACCCTTGACCATCTTTAAAAAATTTGCTGTTAGTTTTATGTCCACACACAGTTTTCCCTTATTCTTAATTATGTTGTTGAAAAATTTCTGTCCCCACTCCTGCCCAAATCATGGTCATCTTTAGGCACCTAGAACTGATGAGGACAGACAGCTGAAAGACTGAGAATGATCCAGGAAACCAAGAGGCAGAGCTGGGGCTCATTCTTTCATTATCTCTCACAGCACTTTATAAAGTGCTTTGCTATTTATTTTTCTTTTAAAGTAAAGAAGGAATAGAAAACAAAAGCAGGTGTGAGAGAACAGGACAGAATTTCTTACATCCACCTCAGTTACAGAAGCAGAAGTTTTAAAAAGCCATTTAAATGCTACTTCAAAATTTTCTGTTTTGAGTAAAATTAAAGAGACAGAGACTTGAATGCTATAATTATAGGAATATAGTGAACAAAGAGCTGTTCAGAGGTCAAACTGGTGTAGAAAATATCTTATTTAAATGTATACAACACCCCCTTCCCAGAAAGCAAGAAGCTTCCTGAGATGATCAATGTTAATTAAAACCTTCTTCCTTATGGTATCTACTACAAAGTTATTATTTAATCTCTCATGAATATAATCTACATATTGTAAATCATGTAAAACATAGTGGTACTCATTTAATTTATAAAATGACTATAGTTGACAGAATTTCTATATTTAGGTTGCTAATGAACTCACCAGGCCTGGGTAAAACTGGCCCATCGTTGTATAAACAGAGTGCACTCTTCTGTTAGCTACACAAACTTCAGACCCGAGTCTAGTTCATTCCTTGAAGACTGCACATAAATAATGAGCGCCTCTGGCAGAAACACCACACAATGCAGACCTGAGGCATTAATGAGAATATCTATCCGAAGTGTAGGGTTCATCTCCTGGTTAGTTCCAGCCTACTCTTCCTACTTTAATACTCCTTTTCTTGATCACATACATCCTGTCATGTTGAGTTTTCTCAGAAATGTAGATTCCTGGCTTATTAGTGAATTAATTCACATTTTTTCTGATAAAATACATATTTTAAGCTAGAAATGTCAAAGAAAAATCAACTTTAAAAAACTAAAAAATTAAATGTTTCATTTTTACTGTAGCTGAAAAAACTTGTAACCATTTAGATTTTCCTTAGCTTGCTCTGTTTATTAGAGGCTGGATCAGCAAACGCAATCTAAAAACTGTATTATTCAAAGCCTTACTTACACAATGCCCAGAAATTTATAACTAAGATATTTCTTGCCTAATAGTAGAAGTTTTAATTTAAGAGCCTTCGAGGTTAGAACTTCACCTAAACAAATGACTTTATATAAAAGCACCATCATAATAGTAACTAAAATTCGGCATTACTATGCCCTAGGAGATCCATGTATCCTTGTTTAACACCTTTGTAGCATATAGCCCCATGTCTATTTTACGGATGATGAAACTGGTGATTCTGAGCTAGATGTTTTCACTCTAGTCATCTAGGCTTCCTTCTATGTGAAGTTCCTACTTGCTATACTGTCTTCGAAATAACTTGAATACGAAGTAGAAAATAATTGCTTAAATATTTCAGTTAAGAAATATCAATTGGTGGTGGTGTTATTTCTCAGAAATGTCTAATTCATATCAGCAATATTAATGTAACTGATAAAAGTTCTGGTAGCCCAAACTGTCACTTTGGCCCCAGAGTATTGGAAAACTACACTCTATCTTCTTGCAGGGCCCTTAGGGATTGAACTATTTCTCCTTTCTCTAAAAACATTATAGGAGAATAAAATTAAATTCTGGTGCTCTCAGCACAAGGACAGTGTAGTGGGGGAAAGTCGCTTTTAATTTGTTCAACACTGCTCAAGTTTTAAGATTAAGTCCAAATTTAAAGGGTCCTCTCTAGATTTGGTATAAGACCCCTTTCAGGTTAGTGTACTGACTCAGGAAGAAACTTCAGAATGGTCTGGAATATAATTTGAAAGGAACTTCTCTGAACTTTAATCAGATACTTTCTGAGCCTTTCACATATGAACCACAAATACATTTTTCTTTTTGGTAATGCATATGTATTCAAACCATTTAATCTGTGCACTGACATTATGAAACTATAATCGTTTGTGGTTCTAAAAAAAGATGCTCAAAGACATACAAAAAATTAAGTGTGCTAACAGTAGTACAAAATACACTATCTTGGCAACTAGGTTTGCATATCATCTAAATACTGATATGGATGTTTTTTGGACTTCTAGCTAGGCTATCCCTGGAGACCTATCCTATATATAAATTTAAAGTATAACCAAAGTGAAGATAATGAATGAGGATATGGCCACAATAATTTGTTTGGAATCACTCTGCCCAACATCTTTTCTGCCACTGGGACACTATCATAACTATATAATCATACACTAATCACCCAAATAGCTTAGGTAAACTGGAGATAACAGAGAAATAGTATATTCTTTACTGAAAGTATTTTCTATTACGCAATGACCTTATTGAGACTTCTCATTCCATTATGTCAAAAGTTTAAAAAAAATTAAATTTTAAAAAGAAATTTTGTTTCTCTGAATTCTCTGAAAAAATGTAGACACATCAATGATAGGGTTCAACTATCTCCCCAAATTTTGCTCCCCAACTTACTTGGCTTACACAGAAGAAAAGGCAAATTTCTCAAATATTGTTTCTAGAACAATGAAAAACTTCCATTTTTATAGGTCAGGAATCTGTAACTTTTCTGCAGACCTCAAACTACTGAATACCCAGTTCTTCCAATCATATGTATAAGAAGGTGATTCTGATTCAAAGTGGGGAAACTATTTTTAGGAGTAGATTCTTCACAGAAAACCCCTCTCTACCAAACACATGACTGCAAGACACGGCATTTAATTCTAAAAATTAGTGTTCTCACTAGTGTAATCTGACTTTATAAACTATGTTATGAAAGCCAAAACCAAACAAAGCTCAACTTTAATACTGGTATTTCTTCGTAAATCCCTCCTATAAAATCTTTTGGAAATAATATTCTGTTCAAATTTTCTTCCTGGCAATCAAAACTTAACCTTTATGTCAATTATACTAATTTTAATCCAAGAACTTTTTTCATCACATAACAGAGACACGTAAATTGAACTTAAGCATGGGTTGGGGATACATATAGATTCAGATTGCCTGGTTTCATATTCCCAGTGACATTTAGAATTTATGGGTTGAAATGTAGTTGTCACTTCACCTAATGCTACCTCAGCTCTCTTTCACCTGCTGCAGACCTGTGAGTCTTATAGCTTTCTGTGCATAAAAGTCCCTATTTCTCTTTCCCATTCAGTCTTGAGGGAGAACAGACAGGAAGAAAACAGGTAAAGATGCCCACCCCATGTGGCACATAAGCCCTGCCAGAATCCTTATCCAGTATCTCTCTTTTTGTAACTGTTTCCCCAGGTATGTTATCTTTTTAAAAAAATCAAACCTGTCTGTCATAAACAGATAAATATGTTTAAATGTCCTTCCAAGTAAAAATGAACAAATGAGGTAGACAGCTTCGGAGAACATTCTCTTTAACCACTTTCCCCTCCAGCAACTGTCCTCCTTGCTTATTGTTTTGAAATGCTTTTCTTACTTCTCATCTCCCATTTCTTCATCTCCTGCTCTACTGTGGCCTCTGTCTCTATCAGCCTGTGAAACTGCTCTCACTAACTTTATCAATCTCCTCCACATTAATTTAGTGGAGAATTTCTGGAAACTACTTATTTGACCTTTCGGCAGCACTCACATACACAGTTCTCCTGTATTTGAGAGCTTCTCCTCTCTTAATCTCATGACATTGCACTGGTCTACTTCACCTCTGACCTCTGTGGTTGCTCCTTCATCTCCTTTACCAGCTCTCCTCTAGCAAAATCTTCAATTTGGGAACTTTTCTGATTTTCTTTGCGAAGTTTTAAATATTGTACTTCCTCCTCTCATTTTTTATACTCATCCTTGTCAATTTCAACTACTTTTATGGCCTCAATTACCATCTATATGCAGAAAATTTCCACTTTATTTCTATAGCTCTGACACCTTTCTTTTATTTTAAAGGATTTTTCTCTCTCCCTCTTTTTTTTTTTTTTTAAATAGGCTCCAGGCCCAACATAGGGCTTGAACTCATGACCTTGAGCAGCACCCCTGACATCTTTTCTAAGCTTCATATCCATACGATCAACAGCCCAACAGACTTTTCCACATGGGTGTCTCACACAGATAACTTAAAATCAACATATTCAAAACCAAGCCTGTGATTCCTACCTCCTTCTATGCATCCCATACTTCACTCCTTTTCCAGGGTTACCTATTTAAGAAAGTATCCACCCACTTTAACTGTGCTCAATCAAAACTTGGGAGTCATCCCTGCAGCAGCTCGAAATGGCATATGTTACTCTCCACCAGTAACTCCCCCAAACAACCACAAATCTGTGAAGACACCAGCTTGCCATTACTAAACCACTCCTATATAGAAATTCTGGAGTTGTTACCGCAGTTTATACTCTGGACTCCTCCTTAATCCCTTGCCTCATTTGACTATTATCAAATCCTATTTACTCTATATGCTAGATACTTCTTGAATCTCTTCATTCTCTTGCCACACTTCTATCATCAGGTCAAAATCTTTATTACCACGGGCTCCTGGGTGGCTCAGATGGTTAAGCTTCTGCCTTCAGCTCAGGTCATGATCTCAGGGTCCTGGGATCCAGTCCTGCATTGGGTTCCCTGCTGAGCAGGGAACCTACTTCTCCCTCTGCCTCTCTCTCTCTCTCATGAATAAATAAATAAAATCTTAAAAAAAAAATCTTTATTACCAGGAGAACTTCCTAAGTGATTTGGTCTCTAGTCAACTCACCATAATCTATTCAGAATAAAGCAGATCAGGCCATTCTCTATTTTAAATACTTCCTTAGCTTCCTACTGTTCTTAAAATAAAATCCAAAACCTTAAACTGTCCCAAAGGTCCTTCTCAATCTGGGCTCCACCTATCTCTTGAAGCTACATGCACACTCTAGCCACACTCGGATTGTCACGGTCATGCTAATGTGATTATCTCAGAGCCTCTCCACATGCTATTCATGCTTCCCTGCACTCACGCCCCTTCACCTAATTTACTCATACTCATCTTTCAGACCTCAGCTTAAATATCTCATCCTCACAGATGCCTCACTTGGCCCCCCTAACCAGAAGAGACGAAGACTCACTTATGTTTCCCAATGAACCTTGTTATTTCCTCTTTTATAACACTCATCACACTTTATATTTATATTTATATATATATATATATATATATATATTTTTTTTTTTAACTATCTGTCTCTACTGTTAGATGAGGCAAAGCATAGCGGTTATGATCAGAGATGGCAGAGCCAGGCTTGGGTTTGAACCACACGTGTAACACTTATGGTATGTGACCTCAGGCAAGTTTCTTTTTTCTTATTTGACAGAGAGAGAGAGAGAGTGAGCACAAGCAGGGAGAGCGGCAGGCAGAGGGAGAAGCAGGCTCCCCACCGAGCAGGGAGCCCGATGCGGAACTTGATCCCAGGACCCTGGGATCATGACCTGAGCTGAAGGCAGATGCTTAACCAACTGAGACACCCAGGCGCCCTCAGGCAAGTTTCTTAACCTCTCTTTGCCTCAGTTTTCTCTTCTGGAAAATGAGAGTAACAGTACCTACTGTATAAGGTTGTGGCATGGATTAGATAAATTAACATGAAGAAATTGCTCAAAGTAATGTTTGGCATAAAGACTATGCACTGTAAGTGTCTCCGCTATTATTATTGTGGTTAATCAACTCTATTGATATTATTAACACTGTTAGTGTTAATCAACACTATGTTCCAAGCACAGGGAGCATTAGCTTAATTCATTCATGCATCCTAGTGTTGAGCCCAGTACTTGCCACAGGTAAAAATAGATAATATGGTTTGAATTAATAACAGAGACATACAAATATGACTCCATCACTTATTTCTCTTGTCCTTACATATTTCTTGGAGTCTTGGTTTCTTCATCAGTAAAATGAGGATATTACTACTCATCATATTAGAACAAATGAGATAATGCATGTAAAATTTTTAACACAATGCCAGCCACACACTAAAAACTCAATAAATGCCAGTTATTTTTATCATACACAATTCAGAGTTAGAACACAATTTAACTGGATATATAGACAGACACTGATTTGGTTAAGATGAGAGTGAACAAGTGAATACACACAATAAAAATGAAATAGGGTTTAACCTCCAAAAGATCAAATACATCACTAATGGGAAGAATCTAGACTTGGTAGTTGGGGAAAGGAGGACTAGTTGCTCCGTTCTGAGCAATGAAGTAATAATTAGTTCTAAGTAATATAAAAAATCAAGAATGAAGTCTAACTTCACTAACTTATTTTTTCTCTAGAATTTAAGATATTTACAGATATATTCCAGTATGATGAATACTGAATTTATACTTCCCATTAACAGAACAGGCTTCAATAATTAGATATTTATTTAATAAAAATTGGAATTGTCAAAGTATACTTAATGGTGATCTAAAATATTACTTGAGGTAATATTGTCAAGATATTGCTGAAATGAAATTTTAATTTGGTGATCTTAGGGGAATGCACACTTAATGTATGATAGGCCCAACTTTCCCATTTCCCAACTACCCTAGTGGAGTTAGTAAGAGCTGTTTCACTGGTTCCTGGTAAACCAAAAGCTTCATTCTCTAAGTTAACATTTTATCAACATCAAAAGAAGCCTGCTTTTGTACAATATATACAGTGGAGAGTTAACATTTATATTTCTAAGGCTACAAATTAGAGTGTCTGACAGTACACAGTTGCCCATAGGCATAAGTTTCAAATGTAACAGCATTATCAACTCCCACTTAATGATTATCACTGTAATGAATATAGACAACTTGCTTTAGTCATGGCCAAAATTTAAAACTCAGGCACAATGATTTTCTTATACCCTGTCAAAAATTTAAAGTTCAGGTCATAGGTTTCTTTTGTTGTTGTTTTAATAGGGGAAAATCACTGACCTAAGTATTTTTAACAGGAAAAAAAAGTGTGTTTGTTTTCATAATATAAATGGGCACGAGAAATATATGCCAGAAGAGGATTATTTCCCTTAGAATACGGTAGGCCTAACATAGAGATCTAAATAAAAAGAAACACCAGAATACTCATTAAAACACTATTCAAACTAAACAAAATGCAGGACAGATACCAGTGTGCTTACTCAAAAGGAGTTTCTAATTAGCATGGAAAGGCTGTCAATGTGTGTTTGCAAAGCCCTATATTTGCAGAATATTGGAAAGTATTTTACAACAGGATAAAAACAATGTGCATATTGTGCACTTATTTCCTTGACTATTTCTTTAAAAAGTATTTTGATAAAAGAAATTAACTATTGCTTGTATTTATGACTCTGAAGGTTTAGACTAAATACATGTTTATCAAATGTTGTGCTTTTGTCAAAAATGCAAGATAAACAAAACAGTGACTGCAATCAACCAATTCAGTAACAGGTATATAAACATTGAAAGAAAACAATTTTTCAGTGAAGCAAGTCCATTACAATTTTTAAAAAATTCTTTTTTAAAGATTTTATTTTTAAGTAACCTCTACACCCAATGTGGGACTCGAATTTACAACCCCTAGATCAAGAGTCGTGTGCTCTACCGACTGAGCCAGCCAGGTGCCCCAATTTTTAATTAATCAGTAATATTTTTATCCCCAATAAAGAAGCCTATAAACTACTATGGGAAATTAAACAACATGTCAAAGTACCAGAGGACTTGTGAGACGAACAAGGTCAGGTAAAATAAAACTGAATTATCAACTTAAAAAATCTAAGTGTCTCTTTACAAGTATGAACAAGAAATTTAAAATACGGTTAAACAATCCTTAGAGATATAGTCAGAAAGAAAACTTATTAAATGTACTCTTCCCATTCTACAGGGTAAAATGGAGAACAAGAGTCTTGATAAAATTAAAACTTGAACTAAGAGCATTATCTGAGGACATGAACTATCCCCTATACCTTTAACTTCTTCCACAAGGAGTCTTTCTTATTCGATAAACATGCTCAGTTTTGTATACACCCTCTGCTCCTGGGGATATGGCTTAGCAGAGTGATTCCTGGCTCTAACAGACGTGAGTGTGAATCCCAGGTCCTTCACTCATTGGCTGTATGACCTTGGCAAGTAGTTCATCTTTCTTCTGTCTCTTACTCTTCTTATACAATCTCTAATTCAGAGAAATGTTATAATAATTAAATAACACAATGCACCAAAGCCTCAGGTTCAGTCTTTCATAAAAAGTATTTAAATACATAAAAAGTATTTTTAAAATAATGTATACAAATCAATGAAGAAAAGAATGTAAACTTAAAAAAAAAAAAAGCTGTTTTGAAACTACTACAACCCCCCCTCCCGGACATTACCTGTCCTCTATCTTTTTTTTAATTGAGTTTATTGGAAGATCATCTACATACCAATATTTCCACCTTTTTAAAAAAATCTTTCTTCTCCAACCACTGCTATCTGGCTTCTGCCTCCACTGTACCACCGAAACTGCAAAGCCACAGCAATGGATAACCTACATATTACCAACGTCCAAAAACATTTCTCAGTCCTTTTCATATTTGACATGTTGCTTCACATGTTGCTACGACCATCTCCTCCTTGAACTTTCCTTTTCCCCTGACGTTGCATTCTTTCTGCCAATTTCTCTGCTCGTTCCTTTTCTGTCTCCTTAGCTAGATCCTTTTCTCGGCTTGCTCATAGTGTAGACTCTCCCCCTTTCACTGTATCCTCTTTTCCTAGACAGTCTCATCTGCTCCCCTGGTTTCTACTGCTATCGGTAAATTGATGATTCTCAATGTTTATCTGTTTATCTCCACCTCAGGCCTCTCCAGTGACCCCCCCCAAGAAACATATATCCATCCAACTGTCTATAACATTTCTCCATTTGGATATCTCAAGGTATTTCAAACTCAACATGTCAAGAGAATCTCATGTATCTCCCCCGCCGCCGCCCCAAACCAGCTGTTTCTCCTGAAATCCCTATCTTGGTTGATGGTATCACTTATTACCCATCAAGACGCCTGGATATGGTTCACTCATTCATTTTTAACTACTCAGTCTCAAAGTGCCATCAATTCTGTCTCCTAAATATTTAAAAAATCTGCCCACCCTTCTCATTTCCTACCACTATCTGCCTTAGCTTAGACCCCGTACCATCCCTCACCTGGACTACTACAGCAGCCCCTTACATGGTCTTGCAGTTTTCAATCAATCTTACCAACTCTTCCAATCAAATATCTATAATCCTGCCAAAATCATCTTTCCAATACATAAATCTGGTTCTGCCCAAGCTGAAATAATGTCTATGGCATCCCACTGCTTAAAGAATTCATTTACTCCCACATTTAACAGATATTTATTGTCTAATGTATAACAGATACGGTGTTAGTTAGGCACTGAGTGTAACAGAGAATGAAAGCAATATTTAGAGGATATAGGCATCAAACAAACCCTTAAATGTATGACCACAAATTCTGGCAAATGCAATGAAGGAAAACAACAGGTCACAAAGAGAAAAAGAGGGGAGAATTATTCCAAATTAAAATGTCATATTATTTTTGAGAAAGAAATTTCTAACTGGCATTTGATGAGTAGAAGTTGCTGTAGGGAAAAGGATTTTGGTAGAAGGAATAGCATATATAAAGCTTTTGAGAGGGAAAGAAGCATGGAGTATTAAAAGGACTAAAAGCAGACCTGTTTGTTAAGAGCTGAGTAAATGAGGGAGGGGTGTCCTGAGATAAGGCTGGAGAGACAAGGGCCAGGAGGTCACGTAGGGCTCTATAAACCAAGGTATGGGTTTAGGTTATTTTGAAGGGCAAAGGGATACAATTAAAAAGTTTTAGGTAGATGAAGGACATGATTAGATTTATGTTTTTAGAAGTTCACTCTGGCTTTTGCTGGGAAACAGGCTATATAGCCTGAGTGGATACAAGGAGCCCAGGTAAGAGGTGATTCTGTTAGTCCAGGTGAGAAGGACAGTGGTGGGCAGTTTCTAATTTTTATAGAAGTTATTTTTAGGTAATACAAGCCTGGGATGTAGAAGTCCCAAGAACTTTAAAAGATGTAATCCTGCTAAACAAAAAGGCACGTAAAAAGAAAAGCTCAGGATTTAATTCACTTGGATATACTATTCACCTTTAATTTATTTCTGCTCAGAGGACTTACACTGTGTAGAGAACTACACAGTTCATTGATGATGGTCTATTACAATGCAGCTTCTGCCAAGCCTGCTCAATACTTGCCCTTTTATATAACATTTCTACTGATATGACTAAAAGGCATATCATAGTTTAAGCCAGAAAAACAGAGAACCTCTTGATTTCTGCCTCCAAACAAGTCTACCCTAGTTAAGCAGCATCATCATTCACCCAGACCTTGATCCAAAAATCTGAAAGTTATCCTTTATTCATCTCTTTCTGCCATATCCATACCATAAGTAAATTAAGTACCAACTTAAATTGAATAAAATATTCAATGTAATCAATGGAAATTATCCTATGTGATGAACAGAATATGAATCTGGCTACAAACTCTCTGGTAGTGATATACTATTTACATTCATATATCCTTACAAAAAAGATTATTTGATTAGAGAGTGGCTTTAAACAATAGTACAATATATTATGATATAACTGTACTTTACCTTAAGGGAATTATTCATCACTGTTAATACCTCTACAATAAATGTATATAGATAAAATGTGTTTAATTTCTTAGTTCTCAAATTCATTCACCAACTCATTCATCATTCATTCATTCTCAAAAACAGAAAAACCTCCAGCAACACTTGTCATCTCAGGTCTATAGAGATTAATTTAAGATCAGAAGTAATTTATTTTAAAATTAGTTGCTGAATATGTCTCCAAGAAGATAGCTAAAATTAGATCTATTTCACACTACTTCAGCAACATTTAATTTCCCAAATACTATCAGCAAATGAGTCATCCTACATGTATAAACTTTCAGCCAACTAAAGCTTATGGCCTTACAGCTGAGTTTTTTTTTCAATTTTTTGAAAAATATTTATAAGGTCTATTAAATGATTAGCTGTCTTTTTAAATAGAGAAAAGTGAATATTATCGAAGTTATTCTTGATAACTTAACATCAACTTTTTTTTACCCTCTGCATCACAATACATTTAGAATCGGCCAGGGAATTCTGAGGGGCAACAGTAAAGCTGTTTGCCCTACTTCTAACAGCCTGTTTGTTTATTTTTTTATAGTCTTCCTCTTTCGATCCTTCTTTTCAGCTTCCCCTTCTTATTTTCAGAATGTCTTCCTCTACCAATCCATCCCTGTGCTGTATTTGCTCCGCTAGTAATAAAACCTGATAAATAAGTAACCTGTCTACCTCATGAGGCTATGCTCACAGCTTTCAGGTTGATTTCATTCCTCTCCTACTACAAAAAGTGCAAGTACTAGTGGAAGCGATTTTCCCTTCTGATTGATGGCTCCAAAGCTTATCTGAGTTCATAATTGTATTCCTTATAGTTAAAGCTATCAGGAGTTTGACCGCTGGATAAGTGAGACATAAAACCAAGTATCATTAACAATAGCCATTTGGTAATACAGAATATTACTGTATAATATAACTTTTTCTAAATCAGCCACTAGATAATATGGTAACCTCACATTCACAATTGTACACAATTTTATGATACCTAGAATTTTAAAAAATGGATATAGCTTATATCCATTACAATATTATTATAAAAAGAGAATTTAGAGTTGGCACATGGGACCAAAGGTAGAAATTAACTTAGTTTATGTAGAAAATAATTTGAGGCCAGGGAAGTCCTTTGTACACAATACCACCTAGGGTAACTTAGCCCACAAAATACTGACTATTAGACCATAATCAAAATGAAACGCTATGAAAAAGAGAGAGAGAGCTTGGTTTATGCATTGCAATAAAACTACGGATGGATGGGCATAGCGCATCTCCTGTTGCACGCACCCTGTTGCTCGTCAAGTGACATGGATCCGAGCTGTTTGTTAACCACAGAAGAAGGAGAATCTGAAACAAAAATGAGATTTCAACTTAAAAGTAAGCAGCAGAAAACTGCACAGCAATGTCATGATCAACTCTAAGCTTAAGAAATAAATGTATAAGGGTAGGGAATAGAAGTAAGTACTGGGGTATATTTCCCAAGCAGTGAGTAAGCGGGGCCGCCATGTGCTTAAGATAGGTTATTTCACGTAAGCATTTAGCAACGTTGAGAATGAGTTAAGAAAATATTCTTCTACTTCCATGCATACACCTTTTATCAAATTCAAATTTAGCACAGGCACAAGGTACAAGGTAGATAAAATAGAACTAGAGTATCTCCTTCACTAAACAGAAGACTCCTTCCCCTTCTCAAACCCCTTTCCAGCTCCTTAAAGATGGCTTTCATTCTGGACTGGAGGATTCAAAGCATGAAATGAGATGCTCGCTACACTTTGCTAGATGCTGGTTGTAGTACCCTGAGCTGAAAATAGGAGCTCAAGTGAAGATGTCAGACAAAGAAAATGGTTTATAAGAGAAAAATTCAATGAAGTAATTGCCATTACAGAAACACAGATAATTTTTAAAACTCTAAGATATGTTGTGCATATTAAAACTGTACTCTGTTGAAGGCTTAGGTTTCTTTAGGGGCCTGGTGGGAAAAGAAAAAGAGAGGAAAGGAGTAGGCTTAATGGTCTGAGCTTCATGCTTTCCACCCTGGCTTTAAATAGAACATTTAATTTTTTATCCTTTTGATGCACTGAGTTTCTGTGTAAGAATGTGTCTTATAAATGTGTTCTATTGTTTGGAAAACACTGATATAAAGAAAGGCAGCATGATAAAATGGAAAGAGCACTGGTCTGGGGTTAGGGAGTTTTGATTCTAAACCTGGTTCTGACAATAATTAACTATGTGACATTTTTCGATCTAAGCTTCTCCTTTCTTCCTGGTCATCCTAGGGACCTAGTAACCTAAGCAAGGCACTGGGGAATAGAAATAGAAGGAGATGGCTACCAAGCCCTGGCTTGGGCCCCAGTGTCCCAGTAGGGCGAGATGAGAAGGGAATACGTGGATAATAAGCACAGCTCTCTCCTAAATGTAAGAATAATTCCTGGTTTCTAATATCCTGTGCTCCAGTTCTTAGCAAATATTAATAAAACAAAAACCCTGCACTTTTGGATAATCACCAGCTACTATTCATCATGGCTTCATTCCCCCAAAAGTAGATAAAATATTTTGAATTGAGAGTGTCCTTAACTTGATAGCTAAGAAAAGTTTTCCAACATATTTTGGATTCTTAGCAATTTTTTATCACTTGATTGCTTCAATTTCTAAATTTAAAAATCTGAATCTTGCTACTGGGGCCACTCCTATCAACTTTAAATCATCTACCTTCTGATACAACTGTTTGCTCAGGGTATTACTAGATTTTGATAAAGCATGATCATCATCTGAATAATAGCTTTGACTTATCCTTACTTATCACCTCTTCATCAGAACATTCAGTTCAACAAATCTGTACAACACCAAAAAAAAAGAAAGAAAGAATGATAGTATTTCAGTCAGTTCCTGAATCTACCCATGCTTTACTTTCCTTTATAAGACTTCTTGTTTATCCATTTTAGAGTTAGATACAACATTCCTACCTATGTTGTTTTTTAAGAACAGATAAGTTGGTCTTTATAAAAAACCAAAATTATATTCCCTACAGTAAAGAAAAACATAACAAAAATTTGAGTCACAGTAAAATAAATATTGGAAAATCCTCCTAGGAAGTATCTTATGAAATATTTTTTGTCTCTCTGTATTTGTTATACATTTCCTTGTGCTCTCATTTATAATTAAGAGCCCTCAGAAAACTATCAACTCTCTAGGTAGGTAATCTTTTATTGAATATTTAATTTTTCCATAAATATTATATAATGTACAAATCTTATAAAAGAAAGTGCACCTTATTTAATTTTTTAGATAGAGTTTAGGAAAGAATATGGCTTTAAAAAACACATTGATGAAGGATCTAGAATATGTGCTCTACTCCATTTCCCCGTAAAATATCTTTCAGAAAGCACCATTACAAGGTAAAAATCAGACCATATGGTCTGCTGATAATTTATTACAAAATCCAATATGGTTGGTCCACTTATTGGAAGTGTTTAGAATTATTATTTTTAAGGTAGAGATAAACTTTAGGCAAAAAGTCATTCAGTGCTGAGCTCAAGGCGTCTCAGGGCCAATTTCTGTATATTTAAAATAAAAATTTGTGTTTTGGTCGTGAAAAAACTCTTTAGAATTTTCTAAATTTTCTCATCAGAATTTTTTCAATCGTAGACAAAATAAGTAATTATAGTCTTAAAGGTAAATAACAAGTACTCATCAGCCAGACTTCTGGGTTCAATTCTGGCTTTTCTACTCAGTAATACTGTAATCCTGAACAAGTCATTTGAGGTCTATTATGTCTCAGTTTCTCCATCTGTAAAATGGGGATAATCACAGTATCTACCACATCCTGTTCTTGTGAAGACTTAATGAGATGATCCATGTAAACTACTTAGATAGCACACAGGAAAGGGTCAATTAATGTTATTATTACTAGCCTGTTTTTCAGAAACATGATATTGAATGAGAAATAATGATAGGAAGCTGTTCTGAAAACTATGGAGCATATTCCCATGCCTGAAGTGCTCAGGAGTCTATCATTAACGGTAGCTAAGGACTAAAGAACTAGATCGACATCATATCTGATTTACAAACTACTTATGCTATTAACACTAAAAACAGGATCAAATGCACCCATTTGAGAAGTGCTACATGTGACTGTCGTCACGGGACTGTGGGAAACTGGATGTAGTATAGAGCCTGCTTGCACAGGATCGGGTAAGTGCTGATTTTTTCCAATATGGCTCAGTTTTGAAAAGCCCTTTTTCAAAAATAATCACCAATGTTTTATACCCTTTTGGGGTATAAAAATTACTTTTTTCTTTTCCAATCAGCAAAACCGTGCCATAAAGTGAAAAAACAGTTCCTACCTGACCCTCTCTAGGCTGGCTCCATGCTCCAGTGGGGCTCTGTGGTGGTCGAGCCAGTACAGCAGACTCCACAGGGGGTTGTCACTCTGAGCAGGAGCCAGCAACCCATGACTTCGGGGGACCTGAAATGGAAAAAAAGAGTTGGGTTTAAAATCAGCAATACGCTGACTGCCTCTGCCATAGCTGTTTATGGCATCTGTCTTTATAGCTCATTCAAAACCCTGAATGCTATCAACTGTATATGGCTGTGATATGAGGTAGTAAGTGAAAGATACTATAATTAAGATAGTACATTATTATGTGTACTGCTCTACTTAGGAGTATAAAAATTTTATACAGTATTGTCTACCTCATCCTATGCTATCTGTAAATCATGACAGGCCACACTATCTAAATAAATCAGTAATTGGGAAACTGAGACATAAAGCAGCCAAATGACCTGTCCAAGCTAATCTAGTCATAGGAACAGGACAAGAACTCAACCAGTCTAGTACACAAGCAGTAATCTGATGAAGGCAAATTCATCTCTTTATGGTAAAAAAAAAAAAAAAAATCACTGAAAGCCCAGAAATAAGTTATGATGTATTTTCTAAAAGCCTAAGAAAAAATGCATTTTTGTTTTTAGCTTAAAAAAAATATTTTAAAGTAATATATTCTGACTTTGAAAAATAAAATTATTAGACGTTAGCTATGGTGGATCAATTTATGTCCACAATAAACAGACGATATTGTGCTTACTCATTAAGTTTAAGAACATATTTTAATTGTTACTCAAATAAAAACTATCTCCCTGTTGAATTTCATAAATCTAATTCCTATTCTGTATTTTTACACTTTGTGTGTTCTGAAAAGACAAATTTTGCATTAAGTCTATTCATTTTTCCTCATATCCAAGATTTACTAAATGGACAAAATATATAGATTCTATTGGTTGTTCTTTGTAACAAACTATGCATGGTTTAACTTTATCTTATTTAATTACTAAATAGCGTTTCTATCACAAGTGAGGACAGAATAAAAGTAGAATTATGAAATGAACCCAAGACACGTCACAGATTAGACTTACTAGGGTCTCACATGAATGCTATGTTAAAAGCATATGATATAGAGGAAGTGAAGGGAGCAACATACACTGACTGTTAGCACTAAAGGACTCTACTATTGGCCATGTAGACAGTCTGAGGGGCCCCAATATGTTGTTTAGAAACAAAGTAAAGGTAACATGTTTCTCAACCTCAAAATGGGGCAAGGTGTCTACTGAACTTTAGCTTTTTTAAAGATTACCCCAAATAGACTGATTACCAAAATACATACTATTTAATGAGAAGGATACTCAGAGTTGGTAAAATAGCATCTTATTTCACAGAGGCCACATAATCACTCTAAAGCTTTCTGGCTGTAAAAAAAAGAACCTGCTTCACTTTAAATTGGTAAGCTAGATATGAAAGGTTGAGTCTAAAAATATTTTTCTAATCTCTACAATGTACATTTCATTTCTTTCCTGCTAATGTAGACAGTTTTATATTTTATACTCAAACTCACTTTAATATTTGGTTTGTTACCTGCTAAATTTCAGTATTTTAAAAATATGTACATATGTAGGTGTATTTTAACTTCCTTATTTGGTTTTTATGTCGCATATTTTCCCTTTTGAAACACTTAAGCTAGAGTTTTATATATAGCACAAAATCATAGCAAAATGTCTTATTATTAAATGTCATGACTGTAATTTAACCAAATTCTCCAGTTAGTTTTAAGTATAGGAAAAAACATGGTCAGAGACATCTTTGCTTGGCTGATATTCCCTCTACTGAATTAAAAATCAGGTCCAGAATTTATTCCAATCACATCTATATTACCGTTACTTAAATCTATTTTATTTCACCATATTATATAATGTGCTTTTGTTATCAGCACATAAAACAGATATTTATAAAGTGGAGGTTGTTCAGTTCTACCAATATACAAACAAATTTCAAGCAATTAAATCAGAGTTCTCAAAGTAATTATTTATAACTCCTCACTCCTTTGGGTGGCAAAACAAAGTAGTACATCAAAGTATCACAATTCCATTAGTATGAGAACTCAGACACACTCTAGTTCCTAAACAAAGATTTGTAGCACTTACTATGTAATACCTATAGAATAGGATATATAGTACCTAATATCCATATTAAAGAATTAAACTGACAAATTATTTTATGCTATATCTTTCATTAATTCTATCAACAAATGTTTGTTGAGCATCATGAGCTTGCTGGCCATAAACAAACTAGGCCATTAAAATGCTCAAAGAAAAAGAGAGTGGCACCGATTATCACTGTCTTATAGAGTTTTATAGCATCAGAACAGGAACAAGAGACTGGGGGGTATTTCTGCTGCCCTATATATCAGAAAGTTGATTATGTATACAAGGAATAAGTAAGCAAATATTGAAAATTTTCAAATAATTACAGAAGAGGGTAACTGAGTCAGCATGCTGGTATGGCCAAACAACACTATAATTCTAAAATCTAGTATTACTAACATTCACAGGAATACTGGTTAATTTTCAAAGGAAAAACAAAAGAAGAAGAGAACGAGGGGCCATAAGCATAGATATCATTTCAGCATATAAGAAATTTCAATAAAAATATCAAAGCAGGCTCTGAATTCACTAGATGATTAGAAAGTAGTTCATTAGCTATAAAAGTAATAAACATCTGCCCCCTCCCAGAAATAGGACAAATAAAATAATGGATTATTTTATATTGATCTCTCTGGCAAACACTGCTGCCAAAACGTGTCCCTTTAGCCATGGAATGATGAACACCACCATATGCAAGAAGGGGAAGGATAAGCTGCAAGCCCCATCAGCTCTTTTTGAAGGGGAAAAGGGAAGCATCTTGTTACACAGTAGCAGTGTTAAAAAACCAACTCGACCAGCTGCTTGAGGACACTTGACATTAATAACCTGAAGGCTGAGGGTGCTGTGAAGAGCCCTCGTGAGAAGACTGATCAGAAGTGGAAGGCTGTTGCTGGGTGCGCACAGCTAGTTCTTGCTGCCGCTGCTGCTCAGCCCTCTTAAGCCTCAGTTGCTGTAGGCGCTTGCGGAGCAAAGCTATCTCAGGCCCCCTTAAAAATTCTGACACAGATAGGGAAAGAAAGGTGAAAAGATAGCAATCAAATAGGAAACAGTAAGAATTTGATTACATATTAAAGAGAGAAGGATATAAATAAAAGACATGTCTCATGGAGGAATACTAAAAACAAATTACTTATAAAAAATGACTGATCATTAAGTTAGGAGATAAACTACACACACTGACATACTTGAACGCTTCTGTTGAACTATAATGAATTATACACATATAGTTCTCTAAGAATATTTAAGTAACGAAATAGAATGAAAATAAAGTCTTCCATGACAAAACATTTTAAAATGAATATTCCTTTCTTCACTAATTTCATCTTTTTCTAACAAAATCATAATAAGGAAAATTGAAAAATATCAGTTTTCTAATCTATACACAAATTACTAGCTTCAATCATATAATAATTAAAATTCAATTAAAATTAGGAAAAATTATGCATTTTTAAACAGTCTTGGAATTTATTAATGAAGAACTCTTTAAAAAGTCAAAGTTACACACTTTTCAGCTAAAATCTCTCCATGTTGGAATTGTCATTTACTTTTTTTAAGCTAAAAATATTTACATAATCCTTAATATTTTCTTAAAGCAATAGTCATAGATAAAAGTAGAAATACAACACAGAATTCTGCAGATATATTTGAGTGCCTACTATATAGGAGGAATTGTTTTTGGCTCTGGGAATAAAAAAAAATATTGAACAAAATAGTCCCTACTCATGTGGAGATTATGTTCTGAAAGGAAGAAAGACATCAGTGAAACACACACACACACATATGTAATATACATGTATGTGTTTGTGTCAAACAGGGACAACTGCTGTGAAGTAAACTGGACAGGCTGAGGTAAGGGGGACAGAGGTAGTGGAGGACGGGTTGCTGTTTTCTGTGTGGTCATTAAAGAAGGCTTCTCTCATAAGGTGATTTTTAACAAAGACCTCAAGGACTGAGGGAGTAAACCACACGGGTATCTGAAGGAAGTGTTCCAGGGAGAGAGAAGAGCAAGTGCAAATGCTCAGAGGAGGAAGTGTGTCTTGGGGTGGGATATATATTACAGGTAATGGCAGAAGAATTTGCTGATAGTTGAGATGTAGCATGGTCCCAGAGTTTTTGGCCCACGTGACAAGAAAAGTAAGAGCTGTTATTTATTGTGACAGGGGAAAGGGAAGAACAAGTAGTAGCAGAGGGAAGAGGAAAACTAACAGATATCCCAGGGGAGACCCTGAGTAGGGACTGAATATAACAGTCTAGAATTCACTAGTAAATTGGATATCACTGGTGATGTTACTTGAAGCCACCTAGAGTGTAAGTGATAATAAAGACGTCTAAGAACTGAACTCTGGGATACTCCAATATTTAACAGGAAGAAAAATCTCTGGGTAGAGTAAGGAGAAGCCAGTGAGAAGATTGGAGGACTGAGTGAGCACAATCTGTAGGCTTGGACGGAAGTACATCAGGAAGGATGGAGGGAGCAACTGTGTTGAAGGCTGCTGATACAACGAAAAAGATACTGAGAACTAATCACTGGCTTTTGCACCTTGGAAGTCATTGCTGACCTTGACAAGAGCTGTTTCAGCAGAAATCACAGGGGCCAAAATCCAACTGGTACAGGTTCGAGAGAAAGAGGAGGTAATGAAGTAGACTTGTTGCTAATAAGAACAGAGAAATTGGAAGATTGTTGGTGGGGAGGTTTGCTTGTTTTAGTTTGGGAGATAACACGTATATTTGTATGCTGATGGACAATGTTTAATTGAGGGAAGGAAAAAAGATGATTCACGAAATGAAGTGAGCAAATGCAAGAATGATGTCCTTAAGTAGACCAAAAGAGACGAGCTGCAGTGGGTAAGAGGATGAACTGTTGTTTCTGTTTTTTTTTTTTAAAGATTTTATTTATTTATTTGGGAGAGAGAGAGAGAGAGAGAGTGAGATGACAAGCAGGGGGGAGGGGTAGAGGGAGAAGCAGACTCCCCACTGAGCAGGAAGCCTGATGAGGAACTTGATCCCAGGACCCTGGGATCATGACCTGAGCCGAAGGCAGACGCTTAACCAACTGAGCCACCCAGACGCCTGAGGAGGAATGGAACTGGTTTTAAGTAAAAACTTCATCCATTATAACCAAAGGCAAGGCAGAGATTCAACAGTTGCTGATTTGATGGTGGGGGATACAAGGAATTTTGTGTCTCTTGGTGACACTGGCAGCAAATTACACCAACTACCAAACAACTTTCAGCCTCGTTTACATAGATTATAAGGGTGCAAATTTGTTTTATTGTTTCACAAATCAATCAGGACAGAGATACTAACATCTTGTTACCATGACCTCTACTTACAAAGAATTTTATTAAGTCACTCAATTGGCAGTTAAGATTTAGCAAACAATTCAAGTATCATCATAGTCTCTCAATGCTAGTTCTTTCTAGAAAATTCTCCAGTACCAAGCAGAAGAGTATTCACTAACCAATAAATAGTGATGCTCAATGGCATAGTGCCTTCTTTTTAGGTATATACATACACCTTATCAACTGACAGCATAACAGCAATGCTTTTAGCAATATAAAATAAATGATTATTATGCACCCACAAAGTTTATTTTACACTTCAAAAGAAATTACCATGAAGAGACTACATATATGTCAAATTTTGCTAAGAAAACAGAAAAATCACAGAAAATTCACCTGACTTTATTGTTGTTCCAAACCCTCACTCTTATGTTGCCAAATGTTTTATGGGAATAGAAGAGTATCCACCTAGACCCACCAGGTGATGTAGCATATAAATAGCAGGCTCTAATAAGTGCAAGCAGTGATGCTCTATAACTTAGAAAATCAAGATTTAGTTATCATAATGTCATGAACTATTTATTCAATGCTTCTAGTGCTTCTTAAAGAACAATTTGGTTTACTTTTAAGGCTGGTTGTATGTGGCTTTGTCTCCCCTGGGTTAAAACAAAAAATGAGGCTATGGAAAGAAGTCACCACACAGCTAACTAGGAAGGGCAAATATTAAATTAAAAATTCCAACCAGACTAAGCAGACTAAACAATCAGACTAAACAATGATACTGCTAGCAGTCTCAGACATTAAAGGCAGGTAAGATGCACACACATTACATCCTTTTAAAAAATGTATAAACATATAATTTATAATGTGAATAAATACATTGAGAATTAGTTTTTGTTAACATGAATCAAAATGGACAGTGAATATATGAATACTTCGGGTTGAATTTTAAAAACAACAAAAAAACCCTCAACAACGTGTCAGGAATTGCTAACAGGAAATTTATACTTCCATCTCCTGAAACAACCTACCCTATACTTGTTTTCTTCTGAAAGACTCCAGACTAATCTCCCTAATGATTCAACTCCCACTGAAAGAGAACAATAAACTATAGTTGACCTAACAAAGGTCCACTCGGTTCCAACGTCATGTCCTGCCTCTCCAATACACAGGGTCTTTTGTCCTGGACACTGGATTATTTCTATATCTAATTTGGTGGTACTTTATCTCCCTGCTATGGATCTGTCCTCCAATCCCAACTTGCTTCTTGTCCAGGTGAACCCTGTGCATTTTTCTCTTAGTACTGTCACTCCTTTACTGACTTCCAAGTTCCTCCGGTCTCTTCTTTGGTCTCCCTGAAGTGACCATTAACCTAAAATTTCCACTTGTTTCTAATCTATGTATCGCCTCTACCTAGACTAAATAGACCCTGGCATCCTTTAAGGAACCTGTAATCCGGATATTTGGTCTTTGAAAGGTTTGCTTTGCTATGCTGTACACCAGAGTTCTTAGTTCCCAACAATTTTTCTACAGAAGTCAGTTTAGCTATAAAGATTCTGAAACGACCTACATAAATTTATAAATCTGGACAATTACTTGTAAATAAGCAGGAATTCACAGATGAGCCATATCGGATACTATCTTAAAGAAACTAAATGCTCATAGTCTGAATGGTCTATTTAATTAAAAACACATGGATCCCTTCGGTGACTCGTTTCTCAAGGTGAGACTCCAAAGTGAATTTTGTATGTGCTGATAATCCCATTCAATCCAAAGAAACCACCTTCTCTAATCATATTATTTTATCTAGATTAAAATAAAACCATTCTAAAAAGAGGAAATAAGTCATAAATCAATCCAAAATGAACAAAATAATTAAAAATTTTCTTCTGTTTTATTTTTTTAGTAAGCTCCATGCCCAACATAGGGCTCAAACTCATGACCCCAAGATCAAGAGTTGCATGCTCCACCGACTGAGCTAGCCAGGTGCCCCAAAATAATTACAAAATTTAGTAAGTGCTTTTCAGGAAGTAAACAGGGCTATCCACAAGAGAATACTATTTTAGTAAAGGAGGATGAATGTGGCTAGGGTAGTAAGGACACTCAAATTGAGACACAAAGGAAAAGGAGTTGGCTGAGATACACCAGGGGGAAGAGCTTCTCTGGTGCAGAGAACAGTACATACAAAGGCTCAGAGTCAGAAACAAAGAGGCACAAGAGAACTTGGCACATTCAAGGGAATAAAGGAAACTACTGCAGGTAGAGCATAAGGATCACTGGGAACTAAGAAAGTGCTATGAAGCGAGGTTAGAGAGGTGGGCAAAACCCAGGCCACATAGGCTCTTAGAGATCCACAGTAAAAAGTTCCAATTTTTTTTTGTAGTACTACTCCTAAATGCAATTAGAAGTTTTTGAGGGGTTTTAAACAGCAAAGTTAGACAATATGATTTAACACTGTAAAATACTCACCAGCCCGTTGCATGGAGAATAAATGATAAGGGAGCGAGAGTAGACTAGATGCAGGGAGATCAATTAGCAGGCAAGAAATGATGGTGAGATGGAAGAAGAATTTATTTTAGATGCAGAACCAACAAGACTTGCTGATGGACTGAGCGTGGGACATGAAGGAAAGCAAGGAATCAAGAATAACACATAGGCTGTTAAAATAAGCAAATGGGGCAGGTGGTTTTAAATTTACTAAAATATAAAACAGCCAAGACGGTTAGCAGATGGGAAGTATATGAGGCTAAATTAAGTTTTAGTTTGGACATGTTAAGCTTAAGATATCCAAAGATAACTAAAAAGAAGGGTCAAATGAGCAGCTGGACACAGGAGTCTGTAACTCAAAGTGGAAGATGAGATTGTTGACATACATTTGGAAATCTTCACCTTAGAGGAGCTATTAAAGCTATGTGAATTGATGCAATCTCCCAGGGATACAGAACAGAGAAAAGAGTGCAAACTAAGGAGTTCTACCAAAATAGTCAGAAGTAAATAGAACAAGAACTATCAACAGTGATTACTGAAAACCAGCTAGAGTTGGTAATAAGAATAAGTAGGCAAAGTAGTATCACAGATGCCAAGAAAGGAAGTGCTTCAAGAAAGGAGCGTCAGACTATGTTAAATGCAAATGGACGAAAAAATCTAGTAAGATACTAACAGAAGTCACTGGTGACTTTGACCAAAAGCTTCAGTGGAAACAGAACTGAAAGGCAGACAGGAGTTGGTTGACAAAGAGATGGAAGGTGGTCAGAAAATGGAGATGGTATGTGAGCACCTCTTGTGAAGACTGATTATGAAAGGAGCAAAGACACAAGGCTGGGGGAGAGTGTGGGGTACTTAAAGGAAGTTTTTTTTTAAAGATTTTATTTACTTATTTGTCATAGAGAGAGAGAAAGAGAGAGAGAGCACGAGCGCACAAGCAGAGGGAGTGGCAGGCAGAGGGAGAATCAGACACCCCACTGAGCAAGGATCTTGATGCGGGACTCGATCCCAGGACCCTGGGATCATGACTTGAGCCGAAGGCAGATGCTTAACCAACTGAGCCACCCAGGCGTCCCAAAGGGAGATTTTTTAAAGAAAGGAGGTAATAACAGAACATATTTGAGGCGGGAAAGGACCAATGCAGTAGAAAAGGCAATACTAATGATGCAGAGAAGAAGCAAAGTCCCTGAGAATTTGGAAAGGGATGGCAATTGCACTGGCTAGCCTTTGACAGGAACAGACACACTTTTTCCCCAAATGTGTCTGTTTCTAACACGGATGTGAGAATGTCAGGAGATTCAGAAGCAGCAAAGTGAGTGCTTTCCCCTACACACACTGTGTGTGTGAAGGTTATCAGCTGGGGGGTGAGATGAGGGTAAAGGGGAGTGGGGAGTGGTAAAAGTCGGAGAGACAAGAAGGTGTTAAACACTTTTGTCTAGTTGTTGAGTAACAGTGTTGAAAGACTGCTCTGACACAGTGTTGAAAACCCAGTGAAATGTGTGGTTGTGACTTTCTTCACGACTCAGTGACTGAGTTGCAGACTAAGAGAAGGCAAATAATTTGGTTCACAGATGGCATTTTGCCAGGCAAGTTTTCACATTTCCATCATCCCTTTCCTTCATCCCAGCAAAAGTGACAGAGGAAATACAAGGGACAAAAAGGAAACATTTACATAAAGAGGAATCCACAGCAGGGCAAGAAGCATACTTTTTCATTCTATCTCCATGCAAGGCAATAGAGGCACACCTCCAAGATACTGTGGTTTGGTTCCGTAGCACCACAATAAAGCGAATATCCAATAAGGCAGGTCAGATGAATTTTTTAGTTTCCTACTGTGTATAAAAGTTATGTTTACACTATTCTGTGATCTATTAAGTGTGCAATTGCATGCTGTCTAAAAAACAATATACATACCTCAATTTAAAAATACTTTATTGCTAAAAAAAAAAAAAGCTAACCATCATCTGGGCTTTCAGTGAGTCATAATCTTTCTGCCGGTGGAGAGTCTTGCCTTGAAGTTTTTGGCAGCTGACCGATCAGGCTGCCGAAGGGTGGATGGCTGTGGCATCAACTGACTCTTTCACTAATGATTTCTCTGTAGCATGTGACATTATTTAATAGCATTTTACCCGCAGTAGAACTTTCAAAATTGGAGTCTATCTTCTCAAAACCCTGCCACTGCTTTATCAGCTAAGCTTATGGAATATCCTAAATCCTTTGTTGTCATTTCAACAGTCCTCACAGCATCTTCACCAGGAGTAGATTCCATCTCAAGAAACACTTTCTTTGCTCATCCGTAAGAAGCAACTCCTCATCCGTTTAAGTTTGATCCTGAGATTGCGGCAATTCAGTCCTATCTTCAGGCTCCACTTCTCACGCTAGTGTTCTTGCTATTTCCACCCCATCTGCAGTTACTTCCTCCACTGAAGTCTTGAATCCCTCAAAGTCATCCACAAGGGTTGGAATCAACTTCTTCCAAACTCCTGTTAACGTTGATATTTTGACCTCTTCCCATGAATCATGAATATTCTTTTTTTGAAGTAGGCTCCACGCCCAGTGTGGGGCCCAATGTGGGGCTTGAACTCACAACCCTGAGATCAAGACCTGATCTGATATCAAGAGTCAGACACTTAACCGACTGAGCCATCCAGGTGCCCTGAATCATGAATATTCTTAATGTCATCTAGAATGGGGAATCCTTTCCAGAAGGTTTTCAATTTACTTTCCCAGATCCATCGAAGGAATCACTTTCTATGGCAGCTGTAGTCTTACAGAAGGTATTTCTTAAATAAGAAGGCTTGAAAGTCAAAATGACTCTTGACCCAAGGGCTGCAGAATGGATGTTGTGTCAGCAGGCATAAAAACATTAATCTTGTACATCTTCATCAGAGCTCTTGGGTAACCAGATACACTGTGAATGAGCAGGAATATTTTGAAAGGAATCCTTTTTCTGAGCAGTAGGTCTGAGCAGTAGGTCTTAACAGTGGACTTAATATTCAGTGAACCGTGTTGTCATCCAGGCTTTGTTGTTCCATTTCTAGAGCACAGGCAGAGCAGATTTAGCACAAATCTTAAGGGACCTAGGATTTTCAGAATGGGAAATGCTCGCTTCAAACTTTTCTACTGAAGCTTCCTAATCTCTCTGAGCCTTCACAAAGCTGAAGAGAGTAAGGGCCTTGCTCTGGATTAGGCTTTGGCTTAGGGAATGTTGTGGTGTTTTGATCTTCTATTTAGATCAGTAAAACTTTCTCCATATCAGAGATAAAGCTGTTTTGTTTATCATTCGTGTGTTCACTGGAGTAGCACTTTTGATTTTCCTTCAAGAATTTTCCTTTGCATTCACAAGTTGACTAGCTATTTGGCATAAGAGGCCTAGCTTTCTGCCTATCCAGGCTTTCAGCATGCCTTTCTCACTGAGCTTAATCATTTTTAGTTTTTTATTTAAAGTGAGAGATGTGTGACTTTTCCTTTCACTTGAACACATAGAGGCCATTTTAGGGTTACTAATTGGCCTAATTTCAATATTGTTTTATCTCAGGGAATAGGGAGGCCCAAGAAAAGGGAGAGAGAAAGAGAACAGCCGTTCAGTAGAGCACTCAGAACATACATACATTTGCCGAACAAGTTCACTGTCTTATGTAGGTGGCATTTGTGGTGCCCCAAATTAATGACAATAGTAACATCGAAGATCACTGATCACAGATCACCATAACAAATATGATAATAGTGAGGAGGTTTGAAATATTGTGAGAATTACCAAAATGTGACACAGACGTGAAGCGAGCAAACACTGTTGGAAAAATAGTGCCAATAGACTAGCTCAACACAGGGTTGCCACAAAGCTTCAATGCGTAAAAAACAGAATATACGCAAAACACAACAAACTACAGCACAATAAAATGAGGTATGTTTGTAGTAAAAATCATGGCTCTAAGATGATACTCCCCCCCCACCACATGGACAATTCTTAGTATCCATAAACCTATCTGAACCTAGAAGTGCAGAAGAGATTGGAAAAACAAAACAAAACAGAAAAAACTCATTAAGTCCTTATTGTTAAAATGTTGTACTCTGGGATAATGAAAGGCTTGTTGTCAAAACAATTCCAGGCATAATCTTTAGATATTACATCTAACATCAAATCATTTTCTTCAATACTGACCCTATCTTCGTAATATGGAAGTATTCTGATTTTCCATAGTGCAGTCAACCAAAATTCTTTCAACCGGTAGGGACCAGTTAAAAATACTTCCTTAACTTCTTTAAAAAAATTACAGGTGAAGGTGCCAAGTAATGATCAAGACAATGACTGCATGATCATCACAAATTTTTTTCTATTTTGATGATTCAAATGACTACGTAATACTTACATTAAATACTGAAAGGGATTTAGCAATCTGAAATGCAATATTAATTGTGTTAAATATCTGTAACAAAAAAGAAAAATGAAATTCCAAACTAAGTACTTTACTCAGAAATGTGTTTAAAAAACAAATGGAATTAGTTAGGATTCAGTGGAAAATGAATATAAGCTAGGGAATCTTCTTGCTAAGTTTTCCCGATAACTTATAATTGATCAGAATCTTTAAGGATATTTCCAAGAATGTTATTACTTTAAAATTCTTTTTTTTTTTTTTTTTTTTTACCAATTTTACCTGCTTTGACAAACTTTGGACTGATTCTGTCCCTACTTCCCAAACACTCCAAAACATTTTACTTTCTCATAAGTTGAAATGCTATGTCAATTAGACAGTGGAAAACCTGACTTTAAAGCTCAGCTTTAGCTTATTATTACAGATAAACTGTGCACAAGTCTTAATAGTTACATAACTGACTCTGGCTTCTAGTCCCATAAAAACTGAAATGAATTACCAAAAATGGGATATATGATAAAAGAATGCCTAATTTAAAACACCCTGTATTTGGTGATCTGGTATCAGATTTCAGAGAAGCAAGAATAAAGTGACAGCTTGGCAGTTACGCTATTAGGAATTTTTTATAGGCTTTACCTTAGGCCTGCCAGCTGTATCTCTAGTTGCTAATATTTTTTATTATATGTCAAGTAAAATGCCTCTTTAGGAGAACCCAAAGAAAAATATGAATAAAATCTTAGTGGTTATTATAAATACGTGTACACACTTAAAATGCGAAGTAAATTACAGTCATATCTGCTGAAAATTACTGTTATAAATACTAGTACATTCCATAGTTGGGGAGGGGGGGAGTTGAACATAAGGAGTTTTAATATTGAGAGGAAAACAGTATTTTAACAGACTTTAGGAGTTGATTTTTTTCCACTAATATCAAGTACCTTGTTTTAACAAGAACTTGTTAAAACAATTCTTTTTCATGGAAATATAGGAGAAATAAATCTTTTGGTAAATTGTATATGTTGTCAACAAGAGATGTTATCAAATGTACCACAAAGAATGTATTTAAAGTATTTCATGATGTGAAGAAAAATAATAAAAAATATAAATACAGGAACTGATAATATAGGTACAACCAAGTGTCTAGAAAGACATTTTCGTCTATAATGGCTTATGAAAGTAATCTTTAAGTCAACTGCATGAAGCTATGTCAAAACACTATCTGCTGGAACCTTTTTTGTCTTTTTTAAAGATTTTTTAAAGATTTGTCTTAGGTAAACTGAAGATTCTGATATTTGTTAAATTCATGCAAGTTAGGCACACTTGAAGTTTGTGTTTAAGTTACATGTTCACATATTACATGTCATTTTGATTTATTCCAGCAAGAACAAGTTCATGTGATTTAGTATCTTTCAAACCAGCCCACAAAGAAGTATTCATTATCAGAAATCATCAGATGAACCACAGCCTATTGAAAGAGTAGCATCCTCACCAGACTGATGATGTGTATGGCGTCCAGATGCCTCCACAGACTGCCTTTGTTCATTGTCTGGAGAAGACAGCAAAGAAGTAGAATGAGGGCTTTCTGTAGAAGGGGATGTCGAATGAACCTGAGCTGACACTGCAGCGGACGTAGAAGGCTGAAGAGACTGTTCAGCTGAAGGATCTACTTCCATTGCACTTTCCCCCACTTCCAAATCGGTACTTGATGGGACCGCAGGAAGAGCAGACACATCTGACTGGCTCGTTCCACCTTCAAAAAACACATGTTAGTGCAAATTCAAAAACTAACTGCTTTCCAAAACCAGCTACTCTAAAGAGATATGTTCAAGAAATATATGTACACTTGTACATACATGTAACACACACACAGAAACACGTAATTTCAGGATATCAAAAGCACCCAGTGGTGGTTTGATCCCTTTGAGCAAATAGGCTAACCAAAGGGGTAAAAATCTATCTACAGAACACTGTTGTTAATCAGTCTTTCAAGATCAATATGGTACCTTCATTTAGACAAAGCTAACAATAGGTTGTAAAATGCCTATATATAAATAACATCTAATCCCTTTAACTTGAAGATGATGATTCTGATTTAATGACTGGATAATCAGAGAATGGATTTTATTTTTTTTTTGAGAGAGAGCATGCACAAGACCAGGGGTGGGAGGGCAAATGGAGAGAGAGAATCTTCAGTAGGCTCCACGGCAAGCAGAGAGCCCCACACAGGGCTCAGTCTCATGACCCTGAGATCATGACCTGAGCCAAAATCAAGAGTCAGACGCTTAACCGACTGAGCCACCCAGGGGCCCAGGAGAATGAATTTTATTGATATATTTCCATTCTATAACGTAATATCTTTGGTAAATACTTAAGAAAAATCTTATTGGGAAGAGTAAAGTTACAAATAGGTCAGAATTAGATTAAGTTCCTGATTCCTACTTCATTAGCAATAATGTCTTAACCACCAAACTAACATGATGCAGTCATGATTTAAAAAGGCTTGAGTGTCTACTATGTCTTATGCTAGGCTTTGTGCTATCTGCAAAGGAATAATTAGGAATAGTCCATAAACATTAACAATTTTCCCTCAAGTCTAGATGTTATTAAAGGAAAGATGGAATGGACTAATCTAGTTCATGTCTTGCAAAATACAACTATCAGAGAATATGAAATTTTCTCTTTTAATCACCATGATTTAAATATTTCTTATTTTAAATTTAAGCACAAATTCAATAACTCTTAAGCAAATCCACAGTCCAAGGAATTTTTTTAAAAGTTAATTGAAATAAGGAGTTAATAAGAATCATTTATGGAAAAATTCAATATAATTTTTTATTTTGGGTTTTTGAAACAATTAGGAGTTAACTTTTATACTCCTCATTTTTGACAGATAAGTAACTTGCCCAAGACTCCAAAGCTAGAAAGTAGTGAACCAAGATATGAAAACAAGTCAGCTAACACTAGAAACAGCAATTAATAACCAATGCCTAAATAACATAAAGGAGAAACTATTCCATTATATAAAACTTCTTATCTACAGAGTTTTATATATTTCCATTCTCAGAATGCATACAAAAATATATTGGGATATATAAGGGAAATATCAGACTTTCTTATTTTCTTGAGAAAAGCAAAGAATAAGGACTAGGTCTACTGGAACATGAAGGGACAAATTATACCCAATACCCTTGGTCCTCTACTGCTTCACACAATATAGTTAAGAACCTATGACTATTATAGATATAAAATGGTATAAATGGAATGACATAAATAAAACAAATGTCAATAAAACAGACTTTGCGAGCTTTTGGTTGACTTTAATTAATAAGAAAAATTACCTCTTGGGCGAGATCTTCCTCGTCCTCCATTGCTTTGTGCAACTTCACTTGCTTCTTCAAACCACCTTGATAACATGTCAGACATTCTCTGCATCAGTGACACATTGGGACTTTGCTCACCTATCACAATACAGGTCTTATCAGTGAATAGTAGTAAGTCAGGATCTTTCATTAACATAAAAACCCAGATTCTAAGGCCTTTAAAATGAGAGCATTTAAAAAAAAAAAAGAATCAAATTGCCTAAATAAATTCTATGAATGTATATAAATCTATTAGAGCTATCATCACATTTCATAGTAAATGTCTATGTAAGTGACTCTCCATTTGTATTTTGAGTTCCTTAAGAATAGGATTTACATCTCCTGTATCTTTGTCTATTCTTAGGTACCTCCACACCTCCCAACCCACATCTTTATTTCCACCAGTGCACAGCTAGGAAGGGCTCATGAATTGTAAACTGAACTGATTAAAAGAAAGGTTTGCCCTCTCACTTAAATTTCCTTAAACTCAATTTATTTTCACCACACTGTAAGCATATTCCATATATTTGAAATTAACAAAACCCAAAAGGTATTATATTTGTCTCTTCCCTCTACTCCTTTCCTCCTTCAAATACGAGTTTTCTCTTAAGGGAATCATCAAATTAAATATGACATCAAAACTGACAATTCTATTCTACAATCATATAATTTAAAATGCAAATCATTTGTTCTTGGATGTTCTGTGAAAATGGAATTTTACACTTTATTGCCTTTATATAATGTTGCTTTATATTTAAATATATATTATAAGATGATACCAAGGATAATATATTGGGGAATATGCTTTTGATCTTAAAAGAATTCACAAGTCATTAAAGTAAGATTTTGGCTACAGACCAACTATTAAAATACACACAGATCAATTCCATTTTAAAAGTGTACCATCTTAAAGCTTCCAAGGTAGTTTCTTATGCTTGTCAAAGGCACTTGATAAAAGAAAAAAAATTTTTTACCTATTATAAAACTCTTGGGTTGGAAATTGAAGAGTTTTTATTTCTCTTTATATCTAATAGGCAAAATTTAAGAAGTTTGATGATGTCCAGTGTTTTATACGGCAATGGGCATTCTCATGCTTCCAGTAGGAATGTAAAGTAGTGCATTCATTTTGGAGGGTAATTTGATAACTAACAAATTTAAAATGCACTATCCAGTGAACCAGTCGTTCATTCCACTTTTAGGAATTTATCCTCAGATACACTTGCCCAAGCATGATAAGAATATGTACAAGGATATTTGTTTCAGCATCACTGATAATAGCCAAAAAAACAAAAAAACAAAAACAGAAACAAGTTAAAAGATTAATTTTTTAAATTTCATATTAGAAAAGGCTGACCAAAGTAGAGTTACCATCTCGTTCTCGTTCACTCTCAGGCCTCGCTCGGGGTCCAGTATCTGACCAATCACCACGAAGTCTCAAACGCTTCACTGGAGGCTGTCGTAACTAAAAGATGAAGAGAAAACTCATTTGCTCAAGTCTTAAAGCACAATTTAAGTCTAACAGATTCTTTCCATGCCCTCGCTTTCTTTATTGAGTATGCAAAAGATCCTAGGTCAAAATATGAAAGACAGCTCTTATAATGATGGTATCTATTGATGGTACAGCCTACCCTTAACATCTTCACCCTAAAGAGTTTGAATGTAACTTTGAAATCATGTATATGTGACTTCTAATCACTTTACAGCTGACAACAAGAAAGTTATTTAACCACAATGAGCTTGAGTTTTCTATTACGATGATACAGGTAGTCTAAAGTAAAGTACCTACATACCTGACAATAGGAATTATCACTATTTTATTATTATTGACAGTTTACTCTCTGGGTCCCCCTATCTACTGCAACCCTTCACTACTCACCTCAGGGTCTCTACTCTACCTCGTTTCCCTCATTCTTGGCTAATAACTCTTCCTCCTACTTCAGAGAAAATAAAGTCAGTCCTGCAGAAATGAAAGTAATTTCTTCAGCTGCATTCTACAAACTTACCAATAATCTACAACTTCTTAATTCCTTCCAACCTTTCTCAGAAGATATATCATTTATTTTGTTTAAGCTTAATCTCTCCACTGTGCTTTTTATTTTATTCCTTCAGTTACTCAAGCACCTTGCTTTGACAATTACTCTTTCCCATACATACATTCATTTCCTCTCTCATTTCTTCCTTACAATATGCTGAAGGTTCTTACCATTTTGAACAAACAAAACACCTCAATTTTATACTTCTATCCAGCTATACTCTTTTCCCACATTTTCTGAAGCTTTATTGTCAAGCTTCTTGAAAAGAAATCTATATTTAGTCCACCTTTATCTACCATTCCTCCCTCAGTTTACTGTAGTCACCTTACCTTCCCATCTTTCCACCGAATTCATTCTCACCAATGTCACCAATGAGTGATCAATGGCTAAGTTCACTGATCAGTGATAAAATGATAATCAATTGCCAATTCAAATGGCACCTTTCACAACTTATTTCATTTGATGCCTATGGCACTTGACACACTTGATCATTCTAAGTTTTATATTTTTAACATTTTTTATTGAGATAACACACATACCATAATATTCACCCTTTTGAAGTATGTAAGTCAGTGGTACATATGCACAAAACTATGCAACCACTTGTACCACCACTAATTCCAGAACATTTTCATCACCTCAAAGAGAAATCCTATCGCTGTGAGCAGCTGCTCCCCACTTCTCCTGCCACTCAGCTCCTGGTGACCACTAATCTACTTTCTATCTCTAGGGATATGCCCATTCTGGACATCTCACATAAATGGGATAATATGTGGCCCTCTCTACCTGGCTTATTTCACATGGCATAATATTGTCAAAGTTCATCCATGTTGCACCATGTATCAGTATTTCATTTCTTTTTATGGCTCAATAATACTCCATTATTTGGATATACCATATTTTGTTTATTCATTCATCAGTCTATGAGCACTGAGTTGTTTCCACTTTTTGGCTGTTGTGAATAATGCTGCTATGAACATATGTGCAAGCTTTTATGGGGACATATGTTTTCAGTTCTCTTCAGTATATATCTAGAAATGAAATTGCTGGATCATATGATAACTCTATGTTTAACTTTGGAGGGACTGCCAAACTGTTTTCCAAAGCAGCTGCACCATTTTACATTCCTACCAGCAATGTGTGAAAGCTCCAATTTCTCCACATCTTCATCAACACTGTTATTGACTTTTTTTATTTTAGCCAACCTAGTAAGTGCAAAGTGGTACCTCACTGTGGTTTCGATATATTTTGGTTACTAGATTCTAAATCATAAATCAAATATATGATATACAAACATTTTTTCCCATTGTGTGGATCACTCCCTTTATTTTTATTTTTAACATAACATTCATTGATTTTTTTTTCTGACAATTAAGCAGATTTTGACAGAAACTTGGTGACAGCTTAGCTGCAAATTTTGTTTTCTCCTGGAAACCATACTGAGCAACAAGATGGAAAAAAAAAATCTCTACACCCTCAGCAAAGAACACAGAAAAAAAAACCCTTACAAATTCCCTAAGTATGTAAATATGGCTAGAAGCAACAAAGAAGAGCAAGATCTGCACAGGAAGCCACAAGTGTGACACGGAATGATCAGAAGATTAGAGAAAGCCTAGTGTGGCAGCTGTCCACAATCTTAGACAAACAATCATTTCCAGAAACAGAGGGCCTCCCTCTGTATGTGAAATATATTTAGAATAGAAAAGAGTCCTGCTCCATAGTTATGAGAGAGGAATTTTATATTATACAAGCAAAGAACTAGTTTTATAACCTCAGCAACTATTTCTGGAACAAGATCTTCAAATTAAAAACAGGCCCAAGTTTGAGTTTTTGAGACAGGCAAAATAACCTAGCCAAGAATACTGAAAATGCTACAAGCAGTAATTCAGTCATTCAACAAAGACTTTTCTGAGCACCTTCTATGTATCAGGCACTACTCGAGGTACTGGGAAAAGATCAATGGATAAATCATGCAAAAACCCCAATGTCCCAGAGTTTATAAACTAGTGGAGTAGATGAACAATACATGATAAAAAAGTAAAATATACAAAGAAAGTGTTAAGTGTTATGGGAAAAAAAACTAAGAAGACAAAGAAGATGGGCAGTACCAGGGAGTTAAGGGCTGTGATTTTATTTATTTTTTTTAAAGATTTTATTTATTTATTTGACAGAGAGAGACATAGTGAGAGCAGGAACACAAGCAAAGGGAGTGGGAGAGGGAGAAGCAGGCTTCCCGCTGAGCAGGGAGCCTGATGTGGGGCTCGATCCCAGGACCCTGGGATCATGACCTGAGCTGAAGGCAGATGCTTAACGACTGAGCCACCCAGGTGCCCCAAGGGCTGTGATTTTAAACAGGGTGGTGAAGTAGGGCCTCGCTGAGAACATGACAAGGGCGAAGATCTAAAATAGGGAAGAGAAGATGAAATCCAGATATGTGGGAAGACCATTTCATATGCAGTAAATGCAAAAGCCATAAGGGAGAAGCATGTTCAGGCTGCCTGAATAAGTCAGTAGACGTGGCCAGGGCAGAGTACAGAAGTACTGAGAAAACAGTAGAAGTCACCAGAACCACATGATATAAGCTCTTGAATCCACTGTTGGGACCTTAGTTTTGCTTTGAGGAGATGGAGAGCCACTTGAGAGTGTTGATCAGAAGAGTAGCATAATTTGACTTGGTTTTAAAGGATCACTGGACTGCTATGTAGCTAAAGGACTGTGGGGTCGGGGGGTGAAAGTAGGGGGACTGGTTAAAAGCTACCACAATAATCTAGGACAGAGAGTGAGGCCTTGGATCAGGGTAGTAGTGGTAGTCAGAATGGGAAGTAGTACTACAGATCTGGGATATGTATTTTTCGGACAAACCACGGGGACAGGAGAAAATGAGAGACTGGATTCAACAAAGTAGTCCAATAATGGAGTGGGGCAGGTGGGGAAAATGTCAAATAGATATTAGAGGAAAAGGAAGACAGCAAAGACAAAAAAAAAAAAGGAATACAAAAATGAAGAAAAATGAGAAGTAAAAAAATTGAATAAGAAAAAAATACTAAATAAGGGAAAAATGAAAGAAATTCTTAAGAGGATTAAAAATTAAGAAAATATAAAAATATTAAGAATTTGGAAAATATACAAATATCATTAAAACATAAAAAAATCATTATGTGAAACTTTGATTTATATCTTAAAATCCTGTTCAATCATTTCTTACATTTCTAATCAAAATACATTATTCCTTCCTTTGCTCTACTTATATAGAACATAACTCTTATATATAATTCTATTAAGTTTTACATATTCATTTATTTATATCTCTATTTCCACTAAACCATAAATTCCTGAGTGAGAGGCCATGTCTCTGTCACAGTCATCCTCGCGTTTCTTAAGTTTCTACAGGATCTAGTGTAAGTAGGTGCCCAATAAATATTTGGTGAGTTGAGTGTGTCTGAACACTACTGTCAAGGATTTAGCATAAAACACTGAAGAAAAGATGGTAAGCTTAAGAAGGGGGCAGACTACTAATTTCTTCTTCTATATACACCTGTGAATTGCTTGGTTTATTATACTAAGCATGATTTATTTTTATAATTTTAATCCATTTTCAGAATTATTTTTCTTAATTTAGTTAATTCAACAAAGAATACTAAGAAAACCATATTTAGGATATAACCAAGTGTTCATGACTCAGCCTCATTCACTCTGATGCAAACACATTTTGGCTAAGTATTCTATGGTATAAAAGTTGGTTGGCCCACTTAAAATGTTTCTGCATTTCCGACTTTCATTATGTAAGAGTCACAGAGCTGGACTGTAACTTCACTGGAGCACATATCTCAAGAGGAATTACACAACAGCAACAAAATGAAAGAGCAGATCTCATGTTTTCAGTAACACCAATAAACTCAAAATAGCTTTCATTAGCCAGCATACCCTTTTCTTTGTCAACATCCTAATTCACTTAAATACACTGGCACATTTAAAATTCCAAAAAAATATTTATAAAGTTATCCTGATTTTCCCCTAATTTTATAGCCATCTAAACATGCAATCATAAGAACTGGATATAGTTTTGGATATGACAGGAATTAGAAAATTGTTGTTCTTTATTAACTTTAAAATATGTTCACTAATAGGAGTTGGTCCAATACCAAAAAGTCACTAATAATTAATAAAGCAACAGTTAATTTCAAAAACATTTACAAGCCAAACAGTAGAGTGATTAAACATAAGACATTAAAAAAAAAAAAGCCAAAGTGAAAAATATATTGGAGAAAGAAGCTAAATGGGTTAAAACAAATATTTTTCTATTGCTGCATACTTCAAGGATATATTATTTCTGGTTTTTGCCTTTATAAATAAGAAGATGGTTTGCTACTTTATTTTTTTATTTTTTTTTAGATTTTTTATTTATTTATTTGAGAGAGAGAGAATGAGAGATAGAGAGCACGAGAGGGAGGAGGGTCAGAGGGAGAACCAGACTCCCCGCCGAGCAAGGAGCCCGATGTGGGACTTGATCCCGGGACTCCAGGATCATGACCTGAGCCGAAGGCAGTCACCCAACCGAGCCACCCAGGCGCCCCTACTTTATTTTTTTAAATATTTTATTTTTAGGGCACCTGGGTGCCTCAGATGGTTAAGCATCTGCCTTCGGCTCAGTCATGATCCCAGGTTCCTGGGATCGAGTCCCGCATCAGGTTCCCTGCTCAGTGCAAAGCCTGCTTCTCCCTCTGTCTCTGCCATTCCCTCTGCTTGTGCTCTTCTATCTCTCTGTCAAATAAATAAATAAAATTTTCAAAAAAAAAAAAGATTTAAATATTTTATTTTTAAGTAATCTCTATACCTATACTATGTGGGACTTGAACCCACAACCCCAAGATCAAGAGTCATATGCTCTACTGACTGAGCCTACAAGGCATCCCAATGGTTCACTATTTTAGAGTCACCTAATTTTCAATATATAATATATGTATATAGATCTATATATAATAGATATAAAATGCGATATATATACTTCAATAAAGCTAAATGTTTATGTTCACCAACAGGATTTTACCTATTACCATTTACTATTCATATGTGGACAGCAATTCCCTCCTCTCCCCATGATGTGTGTGTGTGTGTGTATATGTGTGTATTTGTGTGTGTATGTGTATGTGTGTGTGTGTGTGTGTGTGTGTGTGTGTACTTTAACTTACCTTATTCTCACTTACTTATATGCATTTTGTAAAATGCACCTCGGGATGTAGGTTACTAGTTCTTAACTGTGACAGAGAAGCATGATCAGGAGAGAAGGGGATTGCTGTCCACATTTGAATAGTAAATGGCAACAGATAATACTCCTACTGGTGTATAAACATAAACATTTAGTCTCTTGGGAGTTTACACATCCCACTTTTTATTATTTTAATTGTTTTTTCTACAACTGGTAAAACTATTGATATTTCTTGCTTGCTGCTGTGCATCCATAAAGTTAAAGAAACATTTTGCTATTAAATATTTTCTCTTTAAAAATATTTCACAACACTTTTTTCTAGAGCCTTATCCTAAATTATTAGCCCCTGTTCTTTCATGTATATTCCATGTCCTTTTACAAAACCTAGACTATAAATACCTTGAAAATCAATTCTATTTTTTGAAGCCCTTCAGGCCCGGGGAGTCACTGAATTAATGTTTTCTGAACTGAATGAAGAATATGGTTTTGAGTCAACTTACCTCTTCTCTTCTTTCTTCTGCAGAAGGAGTTTTAAGTTCTCGTGCTGTATCATCTTTCGGGTCAAAAAGATATATGTAATCTGAAGAGTAACTAACAAGAATCTCTTGGCCGTCCTCACTGTAACACAGGGATGTCACCCTGCAGGACTTATTATTAAGATGAGAAGGGATGAAACGGGCAACCATTCCAGTAGTTCCTCGACCTGCATAATTCCCTAAATAAGAAAACAGGAAGTCGTATAAATTTTTTAAGAAAACCATTTTAAAAACTCTTAATCCGAATTATGAGATACGTCATTTAATGTAGCAATATAAAATCCAAACTATCATATTCTATTTCTAGAAGAGGCTGTTTTCTCAACAGTCTGATTTTATAACAAAATAATAAAGAATACAATATAATGGCTACATAGCTCCAAAAAAAATTTCCTGAGTGGCTGGAATTATGTAGATTATATAAATGTTTTACAGATTACATAAATGTTTTATTTGAAATAGGAGTTATTTAATCAATCAAAATGATTTGTGATTATAGTTACACTAAATCATCTTCCAAAAATTTCTGCCCAATGAAGGTAATATAATTTTTATAATATAAATAGGTGAGTTTATATTTATTATTGGCATACTAGATAAAATAGTGCATTTTTCCTTTAAAATGATTTACGTTTTGCTTTAGGTTAAAAAAAATTTTTTTTAGTTTATTTATTTTTTCTTAGTAATCTCTATATTCAACGTGGGGCTCGAATTCATGACACTGAGATCAAGAGGTGCATACTCTTCTGACTGAGCCAGCCAGGCACCCTTATGTTTTCGAAAGATTTTTGATTGTCGTGAAATTTTCCTCTTATAAAATAAGAGTGGGGACAGTATTCCAACTTTAATTAATTTTGGCAGTCATCAATATAATATATTAGGGAGGGGTCCAATTGCCATTTTCTGCCCCTGGAGGTCTGGGAATGCTAAATTCTAAGAGTCCCACAAAACTGTATAATATTGCACAAGGAGAGCTTGTCCTGTCCAAAATGTCAATTGTGTCCCATCTGTTGAAAAAGAATAATTTAGCTTATAATTTCATCTTATACTACTACTGTTTCCCCTAAAAGCACATATCCAAATCAGTAAGATTTCTCAATCATAGTTCCAAAAAACAAAACAATAAAACACCTAGTCTTCCTTTTTATTTTAATCTTTTTTTTCTTTTTAAGAGAGAGAGTATGCACATGAGTGAGGGGAGGGCAGAGGGAGAAGGAGAGAGAGAATCTCCATGCCCAGCGTGAAGCCCAACTCAGGGCTCGATCTCATGACCCTGAGATCATGATGTGAACTGAAATCAAAAGCTGGATGATCAAATGATTGAGCCACCCAGGCACCCCCAACCTAGTCTTCCCATTTCAATAATCTATGTCCATTTTTACTGGACATAAATAGACACTGAGATTGACATTGTTAGTTTCTGGCCAAGTCCACTTTTATTTTTAGCAATATAAAACATGTGAAAATGTATAAATGTATGTATATTTGGTGGGTGTATGGGTATATAATCCTGGCCTTCCATTACTGAGAAAATGCTAATAAGCTGGCTTTAAATTAAATATTTCGGAGGTGGTTTCACCCCATAATGGATGGGGAGCAAATGAGGAGTTCAAGAGAGATTCAACTTCAGTGCTGCAACATCAGTAATAGTACTTAACTGGGCATAAACAAACGCTGTACATGAACATGTACCCAAGTCACTGTTCTTCCCTAACTTTCCTCTCTACCACAAAGAGAAATTAGGAAAGCCAAGTGTTGTGAGCTGATAGTGTCCCCCCACCCCGCCAAGTTCGTGCCCATCAGGAACTCAGAATGATTATGGAATATTAGGAAACAGGGTCTTTGCAGATGTACTAAGGTCATACTGCATTAGGGTGGGCCCTAGATCCAATATGACTGGTGTCCTAATAAGAAGAGAAAAATGTGGACTCAGATATACACAGGGGAGGATGGCATGTACATGTGGAAGCAGACAGTGAAAGGAAACATTTAAAAGCCAAAACTGGGGGTGCCTGAGTGGCTAAGTTGGTTGTGCATCTATCTGCCTTTGGCTCGGGCCCTGATCTCAAGGTCCTGGGATCGAGCCTTACGTTGAGCTCTCTGCTCAGCGGGGAGTCTACTTCTCCCTCTCACTCTCCCTCTGTGCTCTCTCTAATAAATAAATAAATAAATAAATCTTTTTAAAAAATAACAATTAATCAATTAATTAAAAGCCAAAACTGCCAGCAACCACCAGAAGCTAGGAGAGAAGCATGCAAGAGTCTTCCTGAGAGCTGCCAACAGAAAACCTGTAATACCCTGATTTTAGACATCTAACCCCCAGAAATGTGAGAATCAATTTCTGTTATCTTAAGCCACCCAATTTGTGGTAATTTGTTATGACAGCTCTAGGAAACTAATACATCAACTGTCACAACTTTTTAAAGTGATAAACTGCAAAAGTATCACCTTGATAGGGCCATAAAAACTTGGTAAAATGCTATTTTTATGTATGTATGCTACATGCCCAGCATGGAGTCCAACTCAGGGCTTGAACTCATGACCCTGAGATCAAGACCTGAGCTGAGATCAAGAGTCAGATGCTTGGGACACCTGGGTGGCTCAGTTGGTTAAGCGTCAGCCTTTGGATCAGGTCCTGCATCGGGCTCCTTGCTTGGTGGGGAGCCTGCTTCTCCCTCTGTCTGCTGCTCCCCCTGCTTGTGCTCTCTCTCTCTCTCTCTCTCTGACATAATAAAATAAAATCTTAAAAAAAAAAAAAGTCAGATGCTTAACTGATTGAGCCACCCAGGTGCCCTAGTAAAATGCTATTTCTTATAATAATCCATACTGTTTAAATACTTACTGAATTTATTTTAAATATTTACTGAATTTTATGAAACTAATGAAATTTTTGAACTGCAAATATGTCATAAAGGTTTATTCTTTTAACTGACAGAATCTTATATTTTCTCTAATATACAGCTTTTTACCTGTGGCTCTTGTGCCCAGCATTCGCCGATCATATATTCGTACTGAGCTATCTGAACAACCAACAGCAAGATAATATGGTATTGGTGGACAAATAGCTACAGATGTGGCAGCACGTCGGCAGTTAATTAAAATATCCTGTAAAAGATAAAACAACACCAGTTACACACAGCATTGCCATAGAGAGGTTACTCTAAAGGTTTAAAACACTGAAATATTTTAACATTTAAAACATTTTCCTTCTAATTAGAAGAAAATAACCTTTTGCAGAAATCCTAACTCAGTATGATAATGAGAAGGAAAAACAACATGGTTTTCTTTTAATTTATTTTTCAGATTTCTATCTGTGTTTCCAACAAATTCAGCTTCTGTGAGGCCAAAATAAATAAACTCAGTTAATAGTCCCCCTCGGCAGTTTATTCCTCTAAGGGAAATTCTTTTTTTCTTTACAGTTTGCTACACAACTTCAACACTGACTTCTAATACAATATTGTACATTTTCCTTATAAACCAACCAAAATAAAAAATACATATGGAAATATAAATTTAATTAGCAGTTGAAAAAACAATATTTGAGTAATGCAAATTGCATTTTGAAGAGAAAAAAAAATCACTCCCAAATATAAGACTAAAACACTGAGTAATTACGTTAGATCAGCAAAATTTAATACAATCAAATTCACCCACAATTTTATAACCCAGAGATAACTTACTGTCCAATTTTAATTATATTCTTAATTTTTTGTCATTTATATAAAAATTTAATCCTTACATCTTTGCAATCTTCTTTTGTGCAGCTAGTTTTGATGCGTGTATCAAACCACCGAACGGTTCCATCTTCACCACAAGAGAGAAAAGTATATGGGTCATTGGGTACAGTCATAATCTGTAGATGAAAACGAAAGCACAGGTAATGCTATTAAACTTGTAAACAGATGGCTTTGAAAGACATTACGATTATTTTATAAAATAAAGAATAAAGAAGTAAAATTGTTTTTATATTCATAGACGATTTGATCATCTAAGAAGAAAATCCTATGTAATTAATTTTTAAAATATTTATTAGAATAAGTGAATTTAGAAAAGTTGCAGGATACAAGGTCAGTATATAAAAATCAATTGTATGTCTATGTACTAGCAACAAAACCATTAGAAATTGAAAATTTAAGAATAATAACATTTACAATAACATGAAAAATATAAAATGCTTAAGGATATATAAGACATATAACACTGAAAATTACAAAACATTACTGAATAAAATTAAAGTCCTAAATAACAGGAGATAAACTGTGTTCATGGATTGGGAGATTTAATATTGTCAATTCTCCCCAAATTGATACTTAGATTTCAAATAAATTCCAGCAAGATTTTTGGTAGAAATGACAATTTGATTATCAAATTTATGTGGAAATACAAAAGACCTAAAATACCTTAAGTATGTTGCAAAAGAAGAACAAAGGACTTATACTACTGGCTTCAAGAGTTACTATAAAGCTATAGTAATTAAATTAGTGTGATAGAGGCTTAATGATAAATCACTGGAAAAGAATAGGTACTGACCAAAAATAGATGAAAATACATATGGCCAAATGATTTATGATGGTGCAAAGAAAATTCAGTGGAGAAAGAACGGTGTCAGAAAACTGGATATCCATATGCAAAATAATGAACTTTCAAGCAGTACTTCATACTTTCTTTAAAAATTAACACAACAGGGGTGCCTGGGTGGCTCAGTTGGTTAAGCGGCTGCCTTAGGCTCAGGTCATGGTCTCAGGGTCCTGGGATAGAGCCCCATGTTGGGCTCCTTGCTCAGCAGGGAGCCTGCTTCTCCCTCTGCCTGCCATTCCCCTTTTGTGCTTGCTCTCTGTCTCTCTGTCTCTCTCTCTCGCTCTCTGTGTCAAATAAATGAATAAAAAAATCTTTAAAAAAAATTAACACAACATGAAAAACTAATGATGTATGGTGATTAACATAATAAAATAAAATAAAAATAATAAAGGGTAAAAAAAATTAACACAACATGGATCATTGATCTGAAGTGTAAAACATAAAACTATAAAACTTCTAGGAAAAAATCTTTGTGACTTTTGGTTAAACAAAGATTTTTAGATATAATATTGGTCCATAAAAACAAAGAACTTAGATAAAATGGGCTTCCTGAAAATTAAGAACTTCTTTTGGAAGGACAATGTTTAGAAAATGAGAAGACAAGCCACTGACTAGGAGGAAAAAATTATAAATCATACCTGAAAAATATCTAAAACATATTTTAAAAATCCCTCAAAACTCAATAATGAGAAATAATCCCTCAAAACAGACAATTCACCAAATACATAGAGATGATAAACAAGCATATAAAAAGTATGCTCAACATCATTAGATAATGGGGAAATAAAAGTTAATAACACAAGAGATTCCATTATATATCTATTAGGATATCTAAAATAAAAAAGATTGACCATAGCAAGTGTTAAAAGGATACAGAACAACTGGAACTGTCAGGCACTGCTTACAGAAATGTAAAATGATACAAGCACTCTGGAAAACATTTCCACAGTTTCTTAAAAAGTTACACTTATACTCCTAATATAACTCAGTCATTCCATTCCTAGGTGTTTACCAAAGAAAAATGAAAGTACATGTCCATACAAAGACATTTATACAAATATTCAAAATAGCTTTATTTGTAACAGCCCAAAACTAGAAACAACCCAAATACTTAACCAAAGATGAAATATAAAGAAACTGTGATGTATTTCTATAAAGGAATACAACTCAGAAATAAAAAGTTAGTTACTGATACTCTAAACAACATGAATGAATCTCAAACATGAGTATTATGCTAAGTGAAAAAAATCAGACCAAAGGAAGAATACATGTAGTTTGATTATATAATCTCATTCATATATAATTCCACAAAAAATATAAATGAATCTACAGTAATTGAAAGATCAGTCATTTCCCAAGGATGTGGGTAAGTAGGGACAAGAGAGAGGAAGAAAAAAAGGGTATAAGGAAATTCTTGGATATAATGGATATATCCATTATCTTGACTATGGAAATTATTTCAAGGGACAATAAATTGTCAAAACTTAGCAAACTGTATACTTTAAATGTATGCAGTTTATGATATGTTAATTAAACATCAATAAAGAACTTTCTAAATTCAACATCCATACAGAAGGGAATTTCCTTAATCTAATAAAAAAGCATCCATGAAAAATACTTTTGCAAATATGAGACCTAATGGGAAAATGGGAAAACCTTTCCCTGTGAGATCAGGAACTAAGAAAGGCAATCTGCTATCAACATTTCATTTAAAGATTACATTTGAGGTACTAACCAGTGCAATAAGTCAAGAAAAAGAAGCAAAAGGTATATGGGTTGAAAATAAAGAAAAATGTCATAATGCAAAAAGGATATGACTGTGTAGATAGAAAATCCACAAGAATCTAGAGTTAAATTATGAGAATTGATAAGTGAATAAAAAGATTGCTAGTTTTAAAATATTATAAAGTCAATTGTATTTTTTATACATTATAAAATTATATTTTTATACAGTAACATTTAAAAACTAAAAAACAGTAACATTTAAAAACTAAAAAATATAAATTTACAATAGTACTAAAATATCAAATACTTAAAAAAATTAAGGAAATTTGTACAGTAATGCCACATTAAAAATTATAAAATATTAGTGAGAGAAATTAAAAACCTTAGTAAATACAAAAATAGATCATCCTCACTGATTGGAAAATACAATAATTGTATTAGTTTGCCCTGAATTTATCCAGTCCTAGTTTGTTGAGAGTTTTTATTGTGAAGGAAATTACCTCAATCTAATAAAGACCATATATAGAATCTCACAGTTAACATCATATTCAATGGTGAAACACTGAAATAATCCACTAAATAATTCACTAAGATCAGGAACAAGGCACGAATGCCCCCTCATCCTGTCTATTCAACATAGTATTGAAGTTCTAGCTAGAGCAATCAGGCAAGGGAAAAAAAAAAGCATTGAAATTAGAAAGGAAAAGGTAAAATTATTTGTTTGCAGATGATATGATCTTACATGTAGAAAACGCTAAAGATCCCAATACAAAATACTGTTAGAATTAATGAATACAGCAAAGCTACAGGTTACAAAAATCAACACACAAAAAAGTTTTTTCTATACACTAACAATGAAAAATCTTAAAAGAAAATTAAGAAAACAATCTCATTTACAATAGCTATCTTCAACAAATATATGGAATGGGAGAACATGCGAACTCTGTATTGATAAGGCATTAATACCCGAAATATATAAAGAACCCCTTCAACTCAACAAGAACAAAAAAGCAAACCAATTTAAAATGGGCAAAGGACTTCAACAGACATTTCTCCAAAAAAGATATACAAATGACCAACAAGCACAAAAAGAGATACTCAACATCCCTAATTATTAAGGAATGTGAATCAAAACCACAATGAGGTATCTCCTCATACCCATTAAGATGGTCACTCTTGAAAAAAAAAATAATGTGTTGACAAGAATGTGGAAAAACTGGAACACTTATGCACTGCTGTTCGTAATGTAAAATGGGACAGCCACTATGGAAAACAGTAAAGGAGGATCCTTAAAAAATAAAAAATAGGGGGCACCTGGGTGGCTCAGTCTGTGGAACGTCCAACTTTTGATTTTGGCTTGGGACGTGATCTCAGTGTCATGGGATCGAGTCCTGTGTCAGACTCGAAGCTTGGCAGGGAGTCTGCTTGAAATTCTTTCCCTTCCCTTCTGCCTCTCCCCCTTGTGCTCGTGCTCTCTCCCTCTCTAAAATAAATAAATCTTTTTAAAAAATTAAAAATAGAATTATATGATGCAGCAAACCTACTTTTGGGTATATACATCCAAAAAATGTAAAACAGGATCCCGAAGAGATATTTGCACCCCAATGTTCATTGCAGCATTATTCACAATAACCAAGAGGTGGAAGCAGCCCAAATGTCCATTGACAAGTAAATGGATTGTATGGTGTATATATACACAATGGGAGAGAATTAAGCCTTAGAAAAGAAGCAAATCCTGCCATAGATTGACATGGATGAACCTTGAGGACATTATGCTAAATAAAATAAACCAGTCACAAAAATACAAATACTGCATGTTTGTACTTATATGAGGTATCTAAAATAATCAAACTCAGAAACAAAAATGGAGGTTCCAAAGGGAGAGGGGAAGAGGGAATAGCAGAACTGTTCAATGGATAGAGTTTCAGTTTTGAAAAAATATTCCAACTACAATGTATATGTATTCAGCAAAAAAACACCTTTGGAAAATGGGTATATACTGTTAAAATGTCCTTATAGAGAATGCCTCTTTGTCTGTATGCTATTTGGGATTCTGATTTAATTTTCCAAGAAATAATGTTAATACAAAAATCCATACAGACAGGATATAAAATCAATGCACAGAAATCAGCTGCATTTCTATATACCAACAACAAGACAGAAGAAAGGAAATTAAGGAGTCGATCCCATTTACAATTACACCCAAAACCATAAGATACCTAGGAATAAATCTAACCAAAGAGGTAAAGAATCTGGACTCAGAAAACTATAGAATACTCATGAAAGAAATTGAGGAAGACACAAAGAAATGGAAAAACATTCCATGCTCATGGACTGGAAGAACAAATATTGTGAAAATGTCCATGCTACCTAGAGCAATCTACATATTTAATGCAATCCCTATCAAAATACCATCCACTTTTTTCAAAGAAATGGAACAAATAATCCTAAAATTTGTATGGAACCAGAAAAGACCCCGAATAGCCAGGGGAATGTTGAAAAAGAAAAACAAAGCTGGTGGCATCACAATTCCGGACTTCAAGCTCTATTACAAAGCTGTCATCATCAAGACAGTATGGTACTGGCACAAAAACAGACACATCAATCAATGGAACAGAATCGAGAGCCCAGAAATGGACCCTCAACTCTATGGTCAACTAATCTTCGACAAAGCAGGAAAGAATGTCCAATGGAAAAAAGACAGTCTCTTCAACAAATGGTGTTGGGAAAATTGGACAGCCACATTCAGAAGAATGAAACTGGACCATTTCCTTACACCACACACAAAAATAGACTCCAAATGGTTGAAAGACCTAAGTGTGAGACAGGAGTCCATCAAAATCCTAAAGGAGAACACAGGCAGCAACCTCTTCAACCTCAGCTGCAGCAACTTCTTCCTAGAAACATCACCAAAGGCAAGTGAAGCAAGGGCAAAAATGAACTATTGGAACTTCATCAAGATAAAAAGCTTTTGCACAGCAAAAGAAACAGTCCACAAAACCAAAAGACAACCGACAGAATGGGAGAAGATATTTGCAAATGACATATCAGATAAAGAGCTAGTATCCAAAATCTATACAGAACTTCTCAAACTCAACACCCAAAGAACAAATGATCCAATCAAGAAATGGGCAGAAGACAAGAACAAACATTTTTCCAAAGACGACATCCAAATGGCCAACAGACACATAAAAAGTACTCAACATCGCTCAGCATCAGGGAAATCCAAATCAAAACCTCAATGAGATACCATCTCACACCAGTCAGAATGGCCAAAATTAACAAGTCAGGAAACGACAGATGTTGGCGAGGATGCGGAGAAAGGGGAACCCTCCTACACTGCTGGTGGGAATGCAAGCTGGTACAGCCACTCTGGAAAACAGTATGGAGTTACCTCAAAAAGTTGAAAACAGAGCTACCCTACGACCCAGCAATTGCACTACCGGGTATTTACCCCAAAGATACAAATGTAGGGACCCGAAGGGGTACACAAACCCCAATGTTTATAGCAGCAATGTCCACAATAGCCAAACTATGGAAAGAGCCCAGATGTCCATCAACAGATGAATGGATAAAGAAGATGTCATATATATATATATATATATATATATATATACACACACACACACACATACACACACACACACACACACACAATGGAATATTATGCAATCATCAAAAAAAATGAACTCTTGCCATTTGCAACGACGTGGATGGAACTAGAGGGTATTATGCTAAGCGAAATAAGTCAATCAGAGAAAGACAAGTATCATATGATCTAACTGATATGAGGAATTCTTAATCTCAGGAAACAAACTGAGGGTTGCTGGAGTCACCGGTGGGGGGGTGGGAGGGATGAGGTGGCTGGGTGATGGACACTGGGGAGGGTAGGTGCTACGGTGAGTGCTGTGAATTGTGTAAGACTGATGAATCACAGACCTGTACCTCTGAAACAAATAATACATTATGTGTTTAAAAAAAAAAAAAAGAAGACAGTAGGAAGGGAAAAATGAAGGTGGGGGAATCAGAGGGGGAGACGAACCATGAGAGACTATGGACTCTGAGAAACAAACTGAGGGTTTTAGAGGGGAAGGGGGTAGGAGGATGGGTTAGCCCGGTGATGGGTATTAAGGAGGGCACATATTGAATGGAGCACTGGGTGTTATATGCAAACAATGAATGAATCATGGAACACTACATCAAAAACTAACAATGTAATGTATGGTGACTAACATAACATAATAAAATAAAATTTTAAAAAATCCATATGGAGAAAAAAAGTTTACTCTGACTTCATACTATCACAAAAATCAAATACAGGTGAATTATAAGATCTAAATGCAAAGACAAAACAATAAACTTTTTAAAAGAGAAAACAGAAGAATATCTCCATAATCTTGAGATAAGAAAAAATATTTTGACCAGGATGCAGAAAACACTAATAATAAAGGAAAAGACCAATATATTAGACAAACATTTGTTCATCCAAAGACACCACTAGGAGAGTGAAAATATAACCACAGAGTAAGGAAAGACAGGTTCATATGCAGAAGACATTAAGAAATTCCTATAAATCAAAAATGAAATAAGATGACAAATCCAATGGAAAGATTAGGAAAGACATCTGAATAGGCACCTGACAGAAGAATATATCCAAATAACCAATAAACATATGAAGAGATGTACAACATCAGCAGCATCAACAGGAAAAGGCATTTGAAACCATAAGATGACACTATACAGGTTGCCAAAATTAAAGATTAGTAATACCATCTTCTTTGTTGGCAAAGATGAGCAACAATAGGAACTCTTATATACTATTGGCAGGAATAAAAGTTGTTACAATTATTTTGGAAAATTATTTGGTAATATCTCTAAAATAAACAAATATATGTCATATGACCAAGCAAGTTTACTTCTAGTATATACCCAAAGAAATGCATACATTTATGTACTTAGAGTCATGTAAAGGAATGTTCTCCAAATGGGAAATCAAATTTAAAATTTTCATCAACAGCAGAAGAAATCAATCAGTCATGGTACATTCACACAATGGAATGCTATACAGCAATGAAAATGAACAAATTATAGTTGCACCCAGCATGGATGAATTTCACAAATTACTAGAAGTCAGAATGAGGGGGCTTCTGGGATACTTAATGTTTTTATATTTCTTGACCTAGATAGTTGTTACATGAATAGATTTACTTTGTGATAATTTATTAAGCTATATACTTAGGATTTATGTACTTTTCCTACATGCTTTGTACCTCAATTAAAAAAAACAAAGTTTAATGATAGATGGAATAAAGTCAACATACATCTAATCAGAATTCCAGGAGAAAAAAATGGAGAAGGTAAAGAATAACCAAAGACCTACTGATTGCAAACTTCCCACATTTTTTCAAAATGCCAATTTCTCAGACCAAAAACATCAATAAATTCCAAATATGACAAATAAAAAGGAAATCCAAACCTAACTACAATTTGGTGATATTAATGAAGGAAAAAAACAGCAAAGAAAAATACAATTTTAAAGCAGCCAAGGAAGAGAGACAGATTAACTAAAAAGAAACCACAGACTAATGACTGAGTTCTCAACTTCAACAATAAAGTGAGAACACAGTGGAATATCATCTGAAATAAAATAACTATCAAACTAGATATCCAGCAAATATCCAGCAAAACTACCTTTGATGAATTGGTATAAAATTCTTCATTTTCTGGAAAGAGATAAAAAGGGAAGGAAGGAATGAAGAAAATAAAAGGATAAAAGGAAATGAAAATTGTTTCTATTAACAAACTCTCACTAAAGGAACTGGAAAGAATGTCCTTTAGGTACACAATGACCCTATATGGAGAATCTGTGGTGGAAGAGCCAAAGGTATTGGTAAATATGTAGGTAAATCTAAACAAATACTAACTAATGGGACAATGATAATATTTAATTTATGGGAGAAAAGATATAACTAAATTCAGAACAATATAAGCATATAAAATTGGACAAGGGATGAAGGGATTAGAATGTTCTAAGGTGTTTTATTCAGGAGAAGGGTAAAGGTATTTATTGATTTTAGGCTTTGTCAATCATTCTTCTAAAACATGAATGTCTATCTTCCATGCAAGTAGCAGAAACAAAACAGACAAAAAGCAAAATCTTCAAGCAATTTTAAAGGAAGGCAAAAAGACGAGGGGAGATGTATAGAGGATATTAAAAAAAAAAAAACAACACACAAACAGAAAACAGTAAGATAAATGAATAGATCCAAATAAATCATTACTCACAATAAATATAAATTGACCAAAATCTCCAGTTCAAAGCCAAAATTGTAAAAATGGATGAGAAAATAAAATGCAGCTATGTACTTTTTAAGTACACACCAAAACATGAGGTTACCAGAGAAATGAAATTCAAATCATAGACAAAGATACACCAGGTTAACACAAATAATGGGGAACCGATGAATGATTTGATGCAAAGAAATGACATGAAAAGATTTTAAAAGAGCATTCTGAGGAGTAAGCAATTTTTCTGAACCAAGTTAAGTAGTATAATTGAGTCTTAAATTCATTTCATCTCATTTACTTCAACTCAGGGCTTGAGCTTATTAATGTCCTTTAGGAATCTGATTCTTTTGCCTAGTGCACTAGCGTTCCTTCTGCTTTCCATTTGATAAGCATGCCATCAATGACTTTCTATAAGATGGTGATAAAAGTGTTTAAGAGGTTAAAGCCTAGTATAGAGGCTTGTAGCACAGTAACAGAAGTGTGTTTAAAGGCTGACATCTGTTTGCAATTATAAATCCTATTACTATTATATTTTATTTCTTAATTTTATTCACAAGCCTATCAAGATAGTTTCTCACTTTACTGAAATCTAGTCTGTCGATAATTTCTCTGCCTACATATGCATGAGAATGTACATACACAAATCTACACATACTTATATAAAAAATACACTTACATATATATATATATATATATATATATAAAATCATAGTAATACTGTACCTCATAGGTAGTTCCATAATGGCACGTAAATTGGCATTGTCTGTTGGTTTCTGCATCTTGCTCAACATTAGTATAAAATATTACTCCATCCCCAGAGCAGGACACAATCTGCTTATCATTCGTGCATGGTAAGAACTTTGCACTAAATATATTTGCTCGGTGCCCTGAACGAATTGTTGTCAAAACCTAAAACACAGACAAAGTTGTTCTTGGTAATTTATTATTTCCTAGAAAGAAACATTCATATTTAATATAATTATAGCCAGGAATAAATTCTCATTAACATTCTTATTATCTAAAAAATTATCATTTGATCCAAACTAATATAATTTTTAAAAAATCAGAATCTCACATATTTTCTTCTTTTCTCTATGAGATGTGAAGAGTAAGTACCATCAATAGGAACAGTGCTGTGAAAATTAAATATACATATTTCTACCTATTTGGTGTATCTGACTCATTCATAAGATCTCAGGAAATAAGAAAGGACTATTGTATATAGGGGGAGAGAGAAACAGAGACAAAGAAGATGATTTTCATTATCTTAAAAATATTTTCCTATATTTCTCAGGCAATCAACTTTAAACAAGTTACTTTTAGGACTGGAGAGTAGGTATGGGGCATGGAGAAAGAAATGACTAGCCTGACCTACCTTTTTTTTTTTAAGATTTGATTTATTGATTTGAGAGAGAGTGCAAGCAAGAGAGCACAAGCAGGGGTAGTGGCAGAAGGAGAGGGAGAAGCAGGCTCTCCATTGAGCAGGGAGCCCGATGTGGGGCTCGATCCCAGGACCCTGAGATCATGACCTGAGCCGAAGGCAGACGCTTAACCAGCTGAGCCACCCAGGCGCCCCTTTGACTGACTTTTGAAACTGTTTACTAGATGATTTTTAGTTATTCCCTTCCAGGATAAAAAAATAAAAATAAACTGAATTTAAATGAATCATTAAATGGTAAGACTACAGCAGAAGTCCCAACATCTCCTTCCTTAATTATGTTTCAAGACTGTGGGGCACCTGGGTGGCTCAGTCATTTAAGCGTCTGACTTCCACTCAGGTCATGATCTCAAGGTCCTGGGATCGAGCCCTGCGTTGGGCTCCCTGATCAGGGGAAGTCTGCTTCTCCCTCTCCCTCTGCCACTACTCTCTGCTTGTGTGCTCTTGCTCGTGCTCTCTCTAATAAACAAAATCTTTAAAAATAAAGACTAGAATTCCTGTGACAGAAATAAAGTTTAAAATAAATATGTAAATATTTGCAACATATAGTGAAGATAAAGAACAAATTTCCCTAATAGTGCTTAAAAATTGACAGAAAGAAACTTAACAAAACCTGGGTTTTTTAATTGAATGGGCAAAAGATCTGAAAACATAGTCCACAAAAAGATATACAAAGGACCTTTAAGAATGTGAGAAAATATCCAACTTTGTTGATAAGGGAAATGCAAATTGAAGCTAAAGTGAGAAACTAATTCTCACTTTTCAGATTGGCAAAAATTCAAGTTCGACAACACATTATGTAAGGGATCCCACGGGGAAACAGGCTCTTCACCATTTCTGGTGGGAGAACTACATGGTACAAGACTAATGGAGAGAAATTTAGTTGTATTCCACAGAATCACACACACATTTACCCATTGACCAGACAAGTCTATTTCTAGGAATTTACCCTTAAGATACACCTCCAACAATACAAGAAAAAAATGCACAAAATTATTTAATGAACTATTCATAACAGCAAAGCACATGAGACTTATTGAATAAATTATGGTACATCCCCACAATGTATGTACAATGAGAATTTAATGCAGTGGGAATCTGGTGTGCTTTAAAAAATGTGCTCAAAAAAAAAGTCAAAACATAGACAAAGTTGGCCTTAAATGTCCCGCCGAACAACTGGGAGAATTTAAGCATCTAAAAGTATTATCAGTAATAGATAATAATATATTGAATTTAAAAAATCTATAATCCCAAAGTGATTTTTTCACAAAGGTGGTAGGGACAAAGGAAATGCTCTTATTTACAAAATAATGTCAATTAATAAGTGTAAAAGGAATGACAATTAAAAATCACTATTTTGTAACTACATTTTAACTGGTTAAGGCAAGAAACAACACTAAAACCAATGTAAGAAAGATTGTTATGAAAGAGAATATTCACAGAGTCTCAACATACCACTTCACAAACAGCTTATTCATTGTAAAGGGTAAACATACCTACACAATGGAGAGATCAAACTTAACATTGCCAGTAAGGGGACAAACTAATATCATGTACCACAATGTCACCTATGGAGAATTCTTAGCTAAAATATTTTTACTTTTAGGGCGCCTGGGTGGCTCAATTGGTTAAGTGACTGCCTTCGGCTCAGGTCATGATCCTGGAGTCCCGGGTTCAAGTCCCACATCAGGCTCCCTGCTCAGCAGGGATCTGCTTCTCCCTCTGACCCTCTTCCCTCTCGTGCTCTCTCTCATTCTCTCTCTCTCAAATAAATAAAATCTTTAAAAAAAAATGTTTTTAATTTTAATCTATTCATGAAGAAACAATCAGACAAATCCAAATTGAGAAACATTCTATATAACAATTGTTCTTCTATATTAATATAACAGTAAAACAACTAATATATTAATATCATGAAAGACCAAAAAGTTGAATGAACTATCCCTAAAAGAGACTAAGGAAATATGACAACTACATGAAATGATGGATGGAGCTTGGATTGAAAGAGGCATGGCAGTGACAAAGAACACTATAATCAAACGAGAAAATTTGAATATAGACCATATATGTGTACATGTGTATGTATTATGTGTGTATGTCATCAAATAGAAAATCACATATATAATAGCATATGGCTGACTCTCATCATTCCTGATAAGTCACTGCCAACACTGAACTAACAAGCACTGAATTACTGCTCCTAGGGAAATAAGTGGTTAGGTTCCTTAGAGCCTCTTGCCACAACATTTTCCTCAGTCAATACACAGCATTGTTTTATATGTTTCTGTTTAAAGACCTTATTTAATATATACTGTTGCTTCATTAACATTGAACTCATGGCCAAGAGCATTATAATGCATGCCTAAATGAAGCTTATCTAACATTTTTTCTCCATAAGAAACATCCCAGGCTTCTTGTGCTTAGGAACACGAGATAGTATTTCAGCATGATACCTGGGGACATTTTAAACGGTGAAATTATCAATAAAAAGCACAAAAATGCAACATGAAATATACCACGAAAAAGATACAGTGTGTTTACAGTATGAAAGCTGAAATAATTCTCAATTCTTTTGTCACTCTGCTCATGTGCATGGCCATGAATGACCAGGAAGGCACTGGAAGTATTGACTTGGGGGTTAAAAGTTTCAATGAGTAGGCGAATTTGCAAATATGAAATCTACAAGTAATGAGGATCAACTCCATATTCAATATTATATATTTTTAAAAACAGAATAATGTTCTTGTTCTTAGTAGATATATGCCAAAGCATTCATGAATGAAGTACATGATGCCTCCAACTTGGGCTCAATTGCTTAAAAAAAAAAAATCTATTTGTGAATATTCATTGTTATTATTTTTTAAATTTTTCCAAAAGTTTTTAAATTTTAAAACAAAGTTAGGAAAATATATTTCAACTTTATTTTGGGTTTGGTTTTAAGTGAGTATTTATTATATAATACTAACTGCCAAATTCTTATCAGAGACTACCATACCAAATCATAACATAAATCTGGAATGAATATTAGCAGCTATCTACCTTGACCACTTTGAATATTTAAGTCACTTCATTCTATTTAAGAACTAGGTTACAGGGTTATGGCCAAAATAAGGATTTGCTGAGTACCATAAATTGCTCCACAGTAAGTCTTACACATAAAATGCACATATAATTAGTGTCAAATAAAAAAGAGGGGGTGTCTTTTGCACCTGCATCAACCAAAGCCAATGGAGAATAAAATCGTAAATATTTTAAAATCTTTCATTCCTCTCTTCAAGTGTAAGACACTAAGATCTGGAAGACTAAGGTATAAAAACAAACCACAGAGAATAATTAATGTAAAGCCTTTAAACAAGATAGATATCATGACCTTTAACTGTCAGGTATTTTAGCATGGTTTACCAAGTAGCTAACTATGTAAAAGTCACTGCTTACAGTGTATGTTTTAGTTTCTTCATCCGATAGGCCTTTGGCTTTGCTTTAGTCTCATTCAGCAGACATTATTCTTAACAGTTCATGATTTATCTCCATTTAACAGGTTTATGCATAGCTTCAGAAACAAAAGCACTTGGTACATTAATATGTGTACTGACATATGACGTATTAGTCACAAATTGAGATGGATTTCTTTATTAAAGTAATCAAGATCTTTTTTTTTAAAGATTTTATTTATTTATTTGACAGAGAGAGACACAACGAGAGAGGGAACACAAGCAGGGGGAGCGGGAGCAGGGAGCCCGATGCGGGGCTCGATCCCAGGGCCCTGGAATCATGACCTAAGCCAAAGGCAGACGCTTAACGACTGAGCCACCCAGGCGCCCCTAAAGTAATCAAGATTTAAAAAGTAAAAAGTTGAAGCTCTTTTCTTTTGGACTAATCTCTTGATTTCAGATGTCCTCTTCCAAATTTACTCCCCTTCCAGTGTTCTCCACCTTCATCCCAATGGCAGCAATATCCACCCACACAGTTGATCAAGTCAAAAACTAAAGAATCATCCTTCGTTTCTCTTTCCCTCATCCACTATAAAATAGTAATATAGATATACAGATATATAGATATAGATATATAATACAAAATCTATAAAATCCACCAGCAAATCTAGGTCCAAGATATATTCCAAACTACTTCTCCTCACCTCAATGCCATTATCTTTGTCTAAACCACCATCTCTCCTCACTGGGATGACTCAATGGCCTCCTATCTCCCACTTCTGATCTTATTCAAACTCTACTCTCCAAACAGCAGCCAGAGCTATCTTTTAAAAATGCAGATCATATCACCTGCATGTTTAATACACTCCAGTGACTATTTCAATGACACTAAAATGTAAACTCCTTAATATTGCCTATCAAACCTACTATCTGATCACTGCCTACCATGTTAACTTCATTTTGAACCACTCTTTAATTTATTAATAGATAATTGTTGGAAGAACAAGTACTCATGTGTACACAATTAGTAATTCCAACAAAGGCTGGAATTTATTTTTAATTGTCAAAACTGAAACTATACAATCAATATAGATATGCATTCTACTGGAGGTAAATAGTGATAAGATTGATTTTTTAAAAATGATATGTACCTGCAAAAAGTTATTATTTTTGGTACCTGGATTTATTTTCTTATTTGTGCTTTCCTTGTATCAATACATTAAAATACTTACTCAGAAAACATCTAAGAATAATGGCCTAGAGAGGTAGAAATTGGCAGAGTAACTTAATTGAAGATGTAAATGACATATTGATAACTGGAATGAGTAATAAATGTGACTGTGAACTAGTTGTAACATCTATGACTTTACTGATCATCAGGTTAATCTAGCTGGCCAAGCAGATATCTCTTTCATCATGTCACATACAATGCTTCCAAAACCTTAAGCTTGGGGCACCTGGGTGGCTCAGTTGGTTGGGCGTCTCCCTTCGGCTCAGGTCATGACCCCAGGGTCCTGGGATCGAGCCCCACATCAGGCTCCCTGCTCTGTGGGGAGTCTGCTTCTCCCTCTGCCCCACTCCCCCACTCATGCTCTCTCTCTCTCTCTCACAAAAATAAATTAAAATAAAAAAACCTTAAACTTGGTCCAGGAATATCCAGATAGAAAGTGTTGGTTCTTGAATCTCTTGGTAAAAATCACTCCTCTCTAAATCCAATCCATACCCCCACCTAAGGAATTGAATACAGAAATTCCTTACCTTTCCTTTACTAATATTTATTGGGCACCTACTATGTGACAGGTAATTTACTAAGTGTTGAGGAAACAAAAAAGAAAAAACTGTCACTGTCCCAAAGAAATTACTGTCTAATGGTGAGCAAACAAACATAATAATCTAATTATCCACAAAGTACAATGAGAACATAGAGGAAGGAGTGCCTGCATTTGCCTAGGGCAACAAGAGAGGTATACCACAGCTAAGAGTCAAGAATTGAAGGATGGATTTAAATTTGCCAAGTAGATGGGAGGTGCATGGCAAAGCAGGAGAACATCCCATGAAGAGAGAACAGTGCAAGCAAAAGTACAGAGTAAAGAACATGTTATGCTCTGAGAACTTATAGGTAGCTGGCTGAAGCCAAATCAAGAAAAATTTTACATATGTGGTACACACAGGATTTCTTTTATATTAGATATTATAAGGTTACCTTCCTTCGGTTTTATTTATACCTTGAGGAGGTGGCCCTTGGGGGGGGGGCAGCATACTGTGGAGAATCTGCTATAGGAATCCATACTTGATTTGAGTCCTGAGCTTTGTTTCTGTCTACTTTGACATTCAAGGCCATCAAGACTAAAGTTTATATATGCTTGGATTGGCAAACATCTTCAGGGAGAAAATGGCTTTCATGCTCACTTCTCTGGACTCACTTTTTCCCTTCCATTTTGGACTGATAATCCCTTACTATCAAGGCAAGTTACTTGTTACTTTTAGGACAATTTTTTTTAGGACAATTTTTAAAGTCTTTAATCAAGAATATTTTAGTTGTTTCAATGGGAGGATTGGTCCAAATAAACTAGACTGTAATTATTGGAAAAAGAAACTTCTCTCTTGTATATATTTGAGATATACCATATATAAAATTAGGATATGTTACCATTAATAAGGAACACCTCCAATCTCTTAACTCTATAAAAAAAAAGTGTTTCAAAATTATTTGCATTAAATTAATCTTTCCATGAATGCACAGGACCTAAAAATAAAGTCAAACTTTAAGAACAGGTAATATTTGACTCAGGATCAAACAATTTCTTTTCCTATATAATTAATCATCTGTGTCTTAAATTTTTAAAAATATTCCTAGATGATAGCAAATTTGGATCTATTAAAGACCAATATGTGAAAAAGATAAAGTCTTGTTATATTTAAACTCTTTAAAATTATTTGATTACTCATTTCTTAAACTGGAAAAGAGAAAGAGTAATCACTTTTCAAATATACATTCTATTGGGAACCATGCATCAAAATGAATGTTTTTTTCCAAAAATAAGCAAATAAAGAAGAAACAAGATCTTCTAAAAATTATTCCACTGGGTATAGTCACAAAATAATTGAAAGCAGGGACTTGGAGAGATGTGTGTACACCTATGTTCATAGCAGCATTATTCACAATATCAAAATGGTAGAAGTAGTAACTCAAATGTCCATTGAAAGATGAATGGAAACAAAATGTGGTATTTACATACAACAGAATATTATTCAGCCATAAAAAAAAAAAAAAAGAAAATCTGACACATACTGCAACATATTTGAATGTTAAGGGCATCGTGATAAATGAAATAGTAACAAAAAGACAAATATTGTATAAAGGCTTAGATATCTAGAGTAGTCAAATTCATAGAGACAAAAAGTAGAATGGTGGTTGCCAAGGGATGGGAGGAGAGAAGAAAAAAGAGTTACAGAGGTTCAGTTTTCCAAGATGAAAACAGTTCTATAGCTGGATGTGGCGATAGTAGCAACAATATGAATATACTTAATGTCACTGAAGAGAAATATTAAAAATTATTAAGATAGTAAATTTTGTTATGTGTATTTTACTACAGTTTTTTTTTTTTTTTTTAAAGCGTGATGCTCTGTATCTTTTCAAAAAAAAAGATTATTCCTTTGGTGTCTAGTCAACTGTTATGAATACCGTAAGCATTAAAATTCTGATAGTGATGGTCAAAAAGCATTCTACATATGCATCATTCCAGGAAATTTCCTCTCCTACGGTAAGGAAAAACGTTATGCTAGTACAATATAATGATTTATAAGAAATATTTCTTTGGTCATCCAGATGACCAAAATATATTTCTCAGATATATATATATATGATCTTTGTCAATAGTTTTTGAAAATGCTTCAGAGATATAAAGGTGAAATTGGTGTCTTGTTATTAATAAAGCTGACTTTTGGATCCCACCAAAGGGTGGGGACTGGTTGCCAAAAGGAGCAATCATGAGATTTGAGAGGGGAGAGGGGCTGGGGGTTGAATCAGTCAGTGACCAATGACTTAGTCAATCAGGACTATATAATGAAGCCTCCATAAAAACCCAAGAGTACAGTTTTTTGGCCTTTTTCGGAGCTTCCACACTTGGGGAATCAGAATGCTTCCATGTGCCACCAAGCCAGGCCCTAAACTCCAGGCTGGAATAAGGTACAGGCACCTTAAAAGACCTAGTAACTGTAGACCTAACACAAGTAGGATTTGAAAACATCAAGTTTCCCTCTGTTAAGTCAGGACAATTAAGTAAAGCTATCTCTGAAATAAAATTATGACCTGTCTTTTAATCATGGATACCTTCAATATGAACCTCATTCAGGATGAAGGACCACAAACATTTATTTAAATATCTTAACTGTTTAAATGTGGAAAAATAAGAAATATGTGAATAATTTATTCTGTAAGATTGCTACTATTAAATAACAGTTTGGTCTGCCAATCTACCAAGTGCTCACTGATATAAAAATAAGTGTATAGTTTCTCCATATACAGAGAAGAGCCAATAAAAATCAGAACATAATCCTAATTACATAATCCTAAAACTCAAACGGTTATGCCAGCTTATGGTATTAGATATCATGAAGCATTTCACTAGAGCCTAGATACTATTTTTGCAAACTGATAAAATTATATTTCTTAAACCACTTGGCTGAAGGGTAGATTTTGTGAGCATGAAAGAAAAAAATCACATTTTCTTTTTTCCCCCAAAGAATGGTTTACGAGATAATGTTACTTTTGGGAATTTTACCCACATAGATAAAATGAAGCATATTTAAATTTGTTGGAGTCAAAAGCTGGGTGAAATCTATGTTTTCCTAAGAAGATTAAGGGATAGGCATGTAATAACTCCCAAATTACATAACTACCTTGAGCAAAATAAGGATATTCTATTTCAAATACCCATTCCATAATTATTTACAATTTCTTAATTTCTAGCTTAATTTTTCTCATTGAATTACAGATTTTTTTAAAGCCACTTTACCTTTCTGCTGTAAGGATTACTAATTACTAACTTGGTATCATCTGAGCCAGATAAAATATATTCTCCAGTCTCATTCCAACAGATTGTATTAACCTGAAAAGAAAGCAAAAAATAAATTTAAGTAAACTGGACATATAAACAAGTATTCCATCTTTCAGTTAACTGATGATTCAAAATATATATCACTAATAAAATTGTGTCTATGGCAAGGAGTGTTTACCAGTTAACCTATCGAAAATACATACTGCCATTTAGCAAACACAATAAATATTCTGTAAACTCACAATGAAATGTCTGAGTCATTAAGTTTTATTGTTTAAATTCACTTTAATTAATTCATTTTATACCCAGAGACATAAAACAAGGCCATCTAAAAAAAAAAAAAAATTAAAAGAACTTACTACAGAGCTATAGTAATCAAGGCTGTATGATACTGTCATGATCATAGACATATAAATCAATGGAATGGAATTGAGAGTCCAGAAATAAACACTTACATTTATGTTCAAGTAATTTTTGACAAGGGATCCAAGGCCTTTCAAAGGAGAAAGAGTATTTTTTCAACAAATGGTGCTGGGACAACGGGATATACCCAAGAAAGGAATACCATGTACAAAAATGAACTGAAAATGATCAAAAATCTAAATGTAAGTGCCCAAACCATAAAACTCTTAGAAGGAAACATAGGTATCAATCTTTACAAAAATTAAAACTAAATGAATTACCACTTCACACCCATTAGGATGGCTATAATAATTTAAAAAAAAATCAAAACAAAATAGTAAGAGTTAGCTAGGGTATCAAAAAATTGGAACCCTAACACACTGCTGATAGGAATGCAAAATTGTATCACTATTTAGACAGTTTGGCAGTTCCTCAAAAACTGAAACAGAGTTACCCTATGACCCAGCAATTCCACAATAAGGGATATATCCAAGAGAACTAAAAACATGTACCAAACAAAAACTTGTACACAAAAACCCATAGCTGCATTATTCCTAAGAGCTAAAAGTGAAAGCAATCCCAACATTTATCAACTAATGTATGGATAACAAAATGTGACTATCCATTTGCTCATAACAAAATATCCATAAAATGAAGTATTACTTGGCCATAAAATGAAATAATACATGCTGTAACATGTAAATACTTTGAAGACATTCTGCTGAGTGAATGAAGCCAGTCTGAAAGGCCATATATTATGATTCCATGTATTTTAAAAGTCTAGACTAGGGCGCGTGGGTGGCTCAGTTGGTTAAGCGACTGCCTTCGGCTCAGGTCATGATCCTGGAGTCCCGGGATCGAGTCCCGTGTCGGGCTCCCTGCTCAGCAGGGAGTCTGCTTCTCCCTCTGACCCTCTCCCCTCTCATGCTCTCTCTCACTTTCTCTCTCTCTCAAATAAATAAATAAAATCTTTAAAAAAAATAAAAGTCTAGACTAGGCATATCTGTAGTGACAGAACGCAGATTAGTGACTGCCAACAGCTTGGTAGAGGCGGAATGGGAGTGAATGATGATAACTGGTATGGACTTTTTTTTTTCAAATGGTGAAAATATACTGGAACTAGACAGTGGTGATCACTGTACAGCTTTAAGAATATACTAAAAAAAACACTGAACTGCATACTTAAAATGGGTAAGTTTTATGGTATATGAAATGTATCTAAATTAAAAAGAAAAACAGACTTTCACTTTCAGTCAAGACAGAGTAGCATGAACCAGATTTACTATCACATCTGAAACAACCAAAAAACAGCAGAATACACACTTTTTTTTTTTAAAGATTTTATTTATTTATTTAGAGAGTGCAAGCATGCATGCACACACAAGTGGGGTAGGGGCGGGGAAAGGGAGAAGAGAAAATCTCAAGCAGACTTCATGCCTGATGTGCAGCTCAATCTTACAACCCCAAGATCATGACCTGAGCCAAAATCAAGAGTCGGACGGTTAATCAACTGAGCCACCCAGGTGCCCTAAATACACATTCTTTTTAAGTACACAAAAATTATTTACCAATATAGAAAATATTTATGGGCCATAAAACAAATCTCAATATTTTTAAAAGATTTCAACTAATACAAAGTATGTTCTCTGACCAAAATGGAATTAAGTGAAAATCATTAACACAAAGAAATATTTGGAAACTACAAAATAACAGATACCCAAAAAAGAAATTACCCAATAAATTAGAAAGTATTTTGAACTGAATGAAAATGAAAGCACAACATAACCCAATTTATGGGTTGCAGCTAACTCTGAACTTAGAAGGAAACTTCTAGCACTAAAATACCTATATTAGAAAAGATAAAGGTCTCATATCAATGACCTCAGCTTCCAATCAAAAAAATTATAAGAACAAATGAAACCCAAAATCAGCAGAAGATTGGAAATAATGAATATCAGATTAGAAATTGATGAAACAACAGAAAACAGAAAAATAGTGGGGAAAAAAGTACACACACAAAAACACTAGAAGTTGGTTCTTTGACAAGACAAATAGAATTAATGAACATGTAGCCTGACTAAGAAAAAAAAGGGGGACAGGGGAATATATACTACCAATATGAGGAATGAGAAAGATGATATCAATCACTAACTACACATTCTACAATACCTAAACATTAAGGAAATACTATGGTCAACTTTACGCCAATAATTCAACAATGTGGATGAAACTGACAAAATCCCTGAAACACACATGCTAAACAAAATTTACTCAATACATAGTTTATTTTTATTAAGAGATTGCAGTTAAAGTTTTCCACAAAGAAAACTCCAGGCCCAGATGGCTTTACTGGTGAATTCTGCCAAACATTTTTAAAAAAATAAATAATGAGAATTTTGTACCATGTCTTCAGAAAATTAGAGACAATATAAATACTGGAACTAACAAATAAATACTGGAACTAACTAACAAGTCAGGAAGATTGTGAGATACAGATGAACATGCAAAATTGGACACAGAATTAAAACCACAACATGAGGGGCGCCTGGGTGGCTCAGTTGGTTAAGCGACTGCCTTCGGCTCAGGTCATGATCCTGGAGTCCCGGGATCGAGTCCCACATCGGGCTTCCTGCTCGGCAGGGAGTCTGCTTCTCCCTCTGACCCTCTTCCCTTCGTGCTTTCTATCTCTCATTCTCTCTCTCTCTCAAATAAATAAATAAAATCTTTAAAATAAATAAATAAATAAAAAATAAAAAAAAATAAAACCACAACATGATATCACTAGATATCTACTAGAATGTCTAAACATTTTTTACACTTGATCTTAGCCAAAAGGCAGAGAAGTGATCTCTAAACATTTTTTTAAATTATTATATCAGATCTAAAGGGAGAAACACACAACAAAAACAATAGTAGCAGACTTCAATACCAGATTTTCAACAACAGATAAATCATACAGACAGAAGATCAGTAAGAAAACCTTAGAATTGAACTATACTTTAGATCAAGATTTAGACACATACAGAACAGTCCATCAAACAACAGCACACAGACTTTTCTCAAGTGCACACTGAACATTCTCCAGGATAAATCATGATAGATCACAAAACAAATATTAACAAATTTTAAAAGAATTAAATCATACCAAGTATCTTTCTGACCACAATGGTAGAAGACTAGAAATTAACAGCAGGAAAACTGGAAATTTCACCAACATGTGGAAATTAAATAACATACTCTTGGACAGTCAGTGGGTCCAAGAAGAAATAAAAAAAATCTTGAAATAAATGAAAATAGAAATAAAACATATGGGATGCAACAAAAGCAGTTATAAGCAGGAATTTTATAGCAATAAATGTCTACACTGAGAAAAAAGAAAGATCAAAATAAGCAACAGAACTTAACATATTAATGAAAGAGAAAAACTAAGGCCAAAATTAGCAAAAGAAAGGAGACAACAAAAATCAGAGCAGAAATAAATGAAAAAGAGTAGGAAAACAATAGAAAAGATCAATGAAACTAAAAGTTGGTTTTTTGAAAAGATTAAATTGACAAACCTTTAGCTAGATTTACCAAGGAAAAAAAACAAGACCCAAATAAATAAAAATTTTAAATGAAAGAGAAGATATTTCAATTGATACCACAGAAATACAAAGGATTATAAGAGAATACACTGAACAGTTATACACCAATAAATTAGACAATGTACTAGAAACATATAACCTACCAAGACTAAATCACACACAGAAATCTGAATAGGTCAAAAACAAGTAATTTTTTTGTTTGTTTCTGGAGACTGAATCAGTAATTAAAAACCATTAAAAAACAACCAAAAAAGCCCAGAATTAGACGACTTTAGGGGCTTTAACTATTTACCAAACATTTAAAGAAGAATAAACACCAGTCCTTAAACTCTCCAAAAAACTGAAGAGGAGGGTACATGCCCAAACTCATTTTCTGAAGCGAGCATTATCCTGACACCAGAGCCAGATAAGGTATTACAAGAAAAGAAAACTACATGCCAATATTCCTGATGAATATAGATATAAGTATTCTCAACAAAATACTAGCAAATTGAATTCAACAGCACATTAAAGGGATCATACACCATAACCAAGTGGAATGTATCCCTAAGATACAAGGATGGTTCAGTATACACAAATCAATAAATGTGATATTCCACATTAATATAATGAATGATAAAAAATCATACAATCATCTCAATATATGCAGAAAAAGCATCTGATGAAATTCAACATCTTTCATGATAAAAATCCTCAATAGATTGAATATAGAAGGAACATATCTCACTGTTAATAAAGGTCGTATATGACAAGCCCACAGCTAACATCATACTCAATGGTGAAAGGTTGAAAGCTTTTCCTCTAAAATCAGGAACAAGAAAAGGGTAATGACTCTCATCTCTTTTATTTAACATAGTATTAGAGTCCTGTCCAGAACAATTAGGCAAGAAAAAGAATAAAAGAAATCCAAATTGGAAATGATGAAGTAAAACTGTCTCTGTTTGCAGATGACATGAATACACAGAACACCCTGAAGATGCCACACAAAAACTGTTGGCACTAATAAATGAATTTACTAGTTTTAAGATATACAATATACAAGATATAGAATCAACAAACAAGTATCAGTTGCATGTCATGTCTACATACTAACAATAAACTATATGATGTTGAGTTATAATAACATCTAAAACAATAAAATACTTAGGGATAAATTTAACAAAGAGGTGAAAGATCTGTACACTGAGGTCTACACACTACTGATGAAAGACAATGAAGAAGACACAAATAAATAGAAAGATATGACAAGTTCGTGTATTAGAAGGCTTAATATCATTAAAATGTCCACACTACCCAAAGCCATCTATGGACTTAAGGCAATCCCTATCAAAATTCCAATGGCATTTTTCACAGAAAACAAAACAAAACAAAAAAACACTAAAGGCTGTATGGAACCATAGAAGACCCCAAATAGCCAAAGGAATCTTGAGAAAGAAAAACAAATCTGGAGGCATTACACTTCCTGACTTAAACTGTATTACAAATTTACAGTAGTCAAAAACAGTATGATATTGGCATAAAAACAGACACACAGACCAATGGAACAGAATAGAGAACCCAAAAAATAACCCATACATATATGGTCAATTAACTTACAACAAAGGAGCCAAGAACACTCAGTGCGGAAAGCACAATCTTTTCAATAAATGGTGTTGGGAAAACTGGATGTTCACAGGCAAAAAAAGTAAAATTAACTTGAAATGGATTAAGTATTAAACATAAGACCTAAAACTATAAAACTCTAGAAGAAAAGAAAGTGAAAAACTCCTTGACCTTGGTCTTGGCAGTGATTTTTTTTTGATATGACAACAAAAGCGCAAAAATCAAATTCAGAAACTTCTGCACAGCAAGAGAAACCAATAAAATGAAGGGGAAACCTACAGAATGGGAGAAAATATACGCAAACTATATATTTGATAAGGGGTTAATGTACAAAATATACAAAGAGCTCATATAACTCAGTAACAAGGAAAAAAACCCCCACAAATAACCTGATTTAAAAATGGGCAAAAGACTGGGCGCCTGGGTGGCTCAGATGGTTAAGCGTCTGCCTTTGGCTCAGGTCATGATCCCAGGGTCCTGGGATCGAGTCCCGCATCGGGCTCCTTGCTCAGCAGGGAGTCTGCTTCTCCCTCTCCCTCTGCCTCTCCCCCTGCTTGTTCTCTCTCTGTCTCTCTCACAAATGAATAAATAAAATCTTTAAAAAAATAAAAATGGGCAAAGGACTTACATAAACATTTTCCAAAAGTATACATAGCCAAAAATACATGAAAAGACTCTCAACATCACTAATCATGAGGGAAAGGCAAATCAAAACCATAGTGAAACATCATTTCACACCTACTAGAATGGCTATTATCAAAATAGACAAGACAAGAGAACAGATGCTGGTGAGGATGTGGGGAAAAGGAAGCATCTGTGCACTCTGGTGCGGCTGTAAATTGGTGCAGCCCCTGTGGAAAACAGTATAGAGGTTTCTCAAAAAATTCAGCATAAAACTAACATATGATCCAGCAATCCTATTCTGGAAGCGTAACTAAAAGAAATGAAATCGCCATCGTGAAGAAATACCTGTACCTCCCATGTTCACTGCAGTATTATTCACAATAGCCAAGACATGGAAAGAACCTAAGTGTTTATCTATGAACCAATGGACAAAGAAAATGTGGTGTATATATATGAGATGGAATATTAGCCATATAAAAGAAGGAAATCCTGTCATTTGCAACAACATGGATGAACCCTTAGGGCCAGACAGAGAATGACAAATTCTGTCTGATATCACTTCTATGTGGAATCCAAAAATACCCAATTGGTAGAAACAGATAGTAGACTGGTTGGTGGTCACCAGCAGCTGGGAAATGAGCTTTGAAAAACTACAAACTTCCAGTTATAAGATGAGTTCTGGGGATCTAATGTACAGATCTAACAGGGATCTATGTACCTAATATACATCTAATGTATGAGATGAATAAGTTCCGGGGATACAATGTGTAGCATGGCTGGTGGTTATCCTTAACAATACTATGTTGTATACTCGAAAGATGCTAAGAGAGTAAATCTTAAATGTTCTCACCACTGCCACCACAACAAAACAAATTACATGAGGTGATGTATGTGTTAACAAACCCTATTGTGGTAATCATTTCACAACATATCTGAGTATCAAATCATCACATTGTACACCTTAAACTTACACAATGCTATAGGTAAATAATATCTCAAGGAAGATGGAAAAACATAAAAAGATATCCAAAAAACGAAAACAAGTGGTTATACATATTAGGGAGCAGAAAGGAATGGGAGAGACAGAAACAAGAGTGGGAGCCACTTTTTATATACTTTTAAAAATAATTTATTTTTATAACATGAGAAAGTATTATCTATTTTTAAAATTAAATGCAAGATAAAAATAAGGACAACATGTTTTAAAAATAGTGTGAAGGCAGAAAAAAATATGCTTAAGCTTGTAAGAAGTTTACTTTTCACTCATCCTTAGAAAAATATTTTGAGAATATACTCAGTAAAATCTGAAGGTAAATTTAAAAATGAGAAGACACAGAATCCAAAGCTTAAGAAAACTTGAGAATATCATAAAGGCAATTGTCCATTATGGAAGAATCCATCTGAAATTAATACTAGAAAATTTTCCTTTGGGTAGGGAGAAAGATGTGACCTTAGATCCTTAAAGACACAAACTCTAACACATAACACACACTTTGCCTCTTCAATCACAAGTGCCACATATGTACTAGGCACTTCTCCTGACACTAGATGAAGTAAATAAATTTCTAAAGATATTTTTTTGGCCCAGTGTTCTGGGCAGGTATATATACTATGAACAAATAAATAAATGTGTTTGTATAATTATAATGTCAGATAGTGATATGCACTGTGAAGGAAAAAAAAACAAGAAAGAAAGATACTGATCAGGATGGGGAGTTACTTGACCAGTGTGGATAGGGCAAGCTTCTCTGATAGGTAACAGTGAGAGCTAAATGAAATGAGGAGGTGAGCTTTACAAATATATGGGGCAAGAGAGTTCTGAGTAGAAGGCATAAAATATATAAGGCAGAGGTGTACTTGGTGTATTTAAGGAACAGCGAAAAGATGAGTGTGACTGGAACAATTCAGTATAACAGCAAACATAGTAAGGGATGAAACTGGAGAAGAAGGAAAGTGCCAAACACCATAGGGCTGGAAGCAATAGGTCTTCAGGTTTACTCTAAGTAAGCTAGAAACCCACTGGAGAGTTTTGAGCAATTGAGTATTACAAACAGATGATATGTCACATAGTTTTCTTTATAAATTTTCTATACATCTGTTCCTTATTTTGAAGAGTTTAACAAAAAACAAGAAAAGTACATATACATATAAGACTATTTAACAGCACTGTTTACTAAACTTTGACTTTTACAATATATAGACAAATTACAGAAGATGACCAGGACTACAGAATAAAGGGTACATGTAACTGACACTGACAAAATAAAAGCATATGAGCTGACAGAGGTGGGAAATAGAAAAAGGTGGAGGGAAAGGGGCGCCCAGCTGGCTCAGTCAGTAGAACATGCGACTCTTGATCTTGGGGTTGTGAGTTCTAGCCTCACAATGGGTAGAGAGATTACTTAAAAATAAAATCTTTAAAAAAAAAAAAGGTGGAGGGAAGGATGAAAGAATTAAATGTCTCTCTTACAGAATGAAGATTCAAAAGATATTGTCTCTAAATGGCAGAAAAAACAAAAGGATGTTTTTGTATGTGGTTTAAAGTTCAAATGACCAGCACAGAGACTAAGAACAGTAATATAAAAATTCTGAGAAGCCTACATCTTAGAAAATAGGAGTTGTATAAGTAGGCTAAATCCTCCACTATGATAGCAGGAACTCAAAAGACAATGTTCAAAGTTGCCAATTCAAAAAAGATCAACATAAGAATATTACACAGACTTCGACAACGCAGGAAAAAATATCCAATGGAAAAAAGGCAGTTTCTTCAACAAACGGTGTAGGGAAAATTAAGACAGTCACATGTAGAAGAATGAAACTGGACCATTTTTTACACCGTACATAAAAATAAACTCAAAATGGATGAAAGACCTAAATGTGAGACAGGCACCCATCAAAATCCTAGAGAACACAGGCAGCAACCTCTGGGACCTCAGCCGCAGCAACTACTTGCTAGACATGTCTCCAAAGGCAAGGGAAACAAAGACAAAAATGAACTACTGGGACTTCACCAAAATAAAAAGCTTTTGCACAGCAAAGGAAACAGTCAACAAAACCAGAAGACAACTGACAGAATGGGAGAAGGTATTTGCAAATGACCTATCAGATAAAGGGCTAGTACCCAAAATCTATAAAGAACTTCTCAAACTCAACACCCAAAGAACAAATAATCCAATCAAGAAATGGGCAGAAGACAGGAACAGACATTTCTCCAAAGAAGACATCCAAATGGCCAACAGACACATCACTTGGTATCAGGGAAATGCAAATCAAAACCACAATGAGATACCACCTCACACCAGTAAGAATGGCTAAAATCAACAAGCCAGGGAACGACAGATGTTGGCGAGGATGCAAGGAAAGGGGAACCGTCTTACACTGTTGGTGGGAGAATGCAAGCTCGTGCAGCCACTCTGGAAAACAGTACGGACGTTCCTCAAAAAGTGGAAAATAGAGCTACCCTATGACCCAGCAATTGCACTACTTGGTAGTTTACACCAAAGATACAGAAGGGGCACCTGCACCCCAATGTTTATAACAGCAATGTCCACAACAGCCAAACTATGGAAAGAGCCCAGACGTCCATCGACAGATGAATGGATAAAGAAGATGTGGTATATATCTACAATGGAATATTATACAGCCATCAAAAAATGAAATCTTGCCATTTGCAACAACACGGATAGAACTAGAGGCTGTTATGCTAAGTGAAATAAGTCAGTCACAGAAAGACAATTATCATATGATTTCACTCATATGTGGAATTTAAGAAACAACACAGAGGATCATAGGGGAAGGGAAGGAAAAATAAAACAAGACAAAAACAGAGAGGGGACAAACTATAAGAGACTCTTAAGCATAGGAAACAAACTGAGGGTTGCTGGAGGGGCGTGGGGTGGGGGGATGGGGTAACTGCGTGATGGACATTAAGGAGGGCATGTGATATAATGAGCACTAGGTTTTATATAAGACTGAAGAACCACAGGCCTGTACCTCTGAAACCAATAATACATTACATGTTAATTAATTGAATTTAAATTTAAAAATGTTTAAAACAAACCAAAAAAGAGTATTACACAGAAATATGGAAAATAATCAGAAGATCTGAAATAAAAAATGATGAAAAGAGTTTGTTTTTGGAGAATAAGAAAGGAATAGGGAGAATGGGACACATCTGTTACTTTTTGTTTTGATCAATTTTTAATCATGTGCATGTATTATTTTGACCTGCTCCCTCCAAAAATGTTTTTCATTTTAAAATATATAGAGGCACCTGGATGGCTCACTTGGTTAAGCACCTGACTCTAGATCTCAGCTGAGGTCTTGATCTCACTCAGGGTGGTGAGTTCAAGCCCCACATTAGGCTCCATGCCTAGAGTGGAGCCTATATAAAAACATAATAATAAATAAAATTAAATTAAAAATATATACCTAAACTGTATTTATAGCATAATTATAATTCCATAATTGTAGACAGGAAAAAGATAAGTCTGGTGGATAGGACTATAGATACTTTTTCCCTCTTTACTTAAATGTTGGGTTCCTTAAAGTAAGGGCCTAGACCCTCCTGTCACTGTAACTTCTCCTTTCTGTAATTTTTTTCTTTGTAATTTCTTTTCTAGTCTCATGCTTTCAATAGGCAGCTATAGCAGTATTTTCCAAAGTATGATCCATGGATCACCTAGATCAAAATCACCTGAAGTGTTTGTTAGACTACAGATTTCCTCAGCCTTACATCTCAGAGTTTTGCGTTTCTTTGTTTTGGTATCTCAGTATCTTTAAAAAATACCCAAACAGTTTAGAAGTATAGTGTTAAAAAAAACTATAGTGTTAAGATAATCTTATATAATGAAATAGGGTATGAAATAAGGTATTCTCATATAACAGGAATAATATACCCTTATGAGTGTAAATGAATACACTGATTTTCAGTAATTGCTGTCCCTTACTAGTCCATTGACTCTTGGAGGTATCAAAAAACAGCCTAGCAAACTCAGACCATAGGGCTTGTTTGATCAAGACAGTTCTGAATCTTTCTGCCTTTGTCAATCATACTGTAAGGGGGAAGAGGAGGAAATGATATGAAAGGAGTAATATGACCTGATTTATGTGCATAATCTAGGATCTGTATGTTGAACAAGTTAGTAGAATAATGCAGCTAAGAGGATACTGCAGTGGTCCAGGCAAGGGAAAATAGCTTAAATTAGGTGGTAGCATAGAGACAGAAAGAAATGGAATGATTCCAGATATATTCTGGAGGTAGAATTTATCTATGGATAGACTAGATGTGGAAGTCAAGGGAAAGAGAGTAATCAAGGATAACTTGAAATTTCTCAACTTAAATAACTGGATGAATGATGGTGTTATTTACTGAAATGTAGAAGGTTATAGATTTAGGGGAAAAAAATCAAGTCTTTGTTTTAGTCACCTTAATTTTTTTTTCATTTTTTAAAATTTAAATTCAATTAATTAACATATAATGTATTATTGGTTTCAGGGGTATAGGTCTGTGATTCATCAGTCTTATATAATACCCAGTGCTCACTGCAGCACATACCCTCCCCAATGTGCATCACCCAGTTACCCCATCCGTACACCCCCCTTCCCTCCAGCAATCCTCAGTTTGTTTCCTATGCTTAAGAGTCTCTTATGGTTTGTCTCCCTCTCTACTTTTGTCTTATTTTTTCCTCTTTTCCCCTATGATCCTCTGTTTTGTTTCTTAAATTCCACATATGAGTGAGATCATATAATTGTCTTTCTCTGATTGACTTATTTCACTTAGCATAATACCCTCTAGTTCCCTCCACATCATTGCAAATGGCAAGATTTCATTTTTTGATGGATGCATAATATTCCAGTGTGTGTGTGTGTGTGTGTGTGTGTGTGTGTGTGTGTGTGTGTGTGTATATACCACATCTTCTTTATCCATTCATCTGTCAATGGACATCTGGGCTCTTTCCATAGTTTGGCTATTGTAGCCACCTGAATCTTATGATCAATCTTACCATTACTAAAAGTAGAACAAACACTGTGTGCCTCTTTATTCGAAATAATATGAGGCATATAGTATCATCTGTAAATATTTCTGCCCCAAAAGTTGTATCTGAACCTAATCAAACCTCTAGGAGTAACTTTCACTTAGAGGAAATACAAAGAATATAAAAACAAGTTAAATAACAACACAAGAAACCAAATCAGTATCTAGAATGTAGGACAGTCTACAGGAAAACTGACTCAGATTCTATAACAAGTCAATGGCAGGAACAAAAAAAAGGAAGCCTGCTCTAGTTTAATAGCGATTTAAGAGGCATGGCAATCAAGGAATGGACTTTGCTTGGATCCTCTTCTGAACAACTATAAAAAGACATTTTAAACAATGAGGGAAATTTGATTATGGACTGTGTATCAGATGATATCAAAAATATACTGTAATCTTGTTAAATTACATAATGGCATTTTAGTTACATAAGAAAATATCCATTGCTTTTAGGCTGCATATAGGACTGAAATGATATAGTATCTAGAATTTGCTTTGAAATACTTCACCAAGGAAAAAAAGAGAAAAATGAAATGGAAATGTGTCCCAATCTTGAGAATTGCTAAATCCATCTGATGAGTATATGAAAAACATGTCTGAAATTTTCATAACAGAAGTTAAAAGGAAAAGGATTCTGTTTTGGCCCTGCTAAATTCGGGATGCCTATTAGCCATTCAGCTGGGAATGTGAAGTAGAGAGCTGGATACATGAATCTGGAGTTCTGGGAAAAAGTGAGGAGATGGAAGTCGTGTTTTTTTAGTCACGGGACAGGAGAGCATGTCTTACAAAAATGAAGTGAAAAGAGGGTGGAAGAGCCAGTTTTGGCTCTTGTTAATCCAACAAGCCTTGATACATCCAACATCAAAGGTCAAGAAGTGAAGGAGTCAGCTAAGAAGACAGAGAAGATACAGTGGGGTCAATGAGATACAAAGAGAACCAACAGAGTGTGGCGGAAACCAAGAGAAAAAATATTTTGAAAAAGAACATATCTTCAATTAATGTCTAAGTTTCCTAAGAAGTAACCACGAGTAATCATTAGTGACCTTCACAAAAGCAGTATCAGTAGACTGAAAGAGATGGAAGCCTTTTTTTTTTTCCTTAGAAGCCTTCTGATATGAGAAAACTCATCTGTGTTTAAAAAAAAAAAAAAACCTTCCATATACTTTTTAAAATTCAAAATATACTTCTTTATGTTTTAATGTAAAACTTTATTCTCTTTATAATATTTGATTATAGTTAGACATAATCTCTTCTGGGAGGATGGGGCATTTCATCAAATATTTGAGCACTCGGTATTAAAGTCCTTCATAGTTGAGAATTAATTATTACTTACACAGCCATCATGCACATTCAGGGTTGCTTCAAGTTTCAGTCTTTGGATAAATTCTCTTCTTCCTGTTTAAAAAGAAAGAACTAAATAAATCATAAGTCATTTTTGTTGAGAAAAGTGTAATGATGAAGTTAGGAGCCCAGGACCCAGCATAAGGAAACTCTTAATTTCCACTCCTCCACTTACAAGCTGAGTGATATTGGGGGAAAATAATCTCCTCTCCGGCCCTCATTTCCTCATTAAGTAGTTCTTACCTACCTCGTGTAGTTATTATAATGATTAAGTCATTCAAGGACAGTGTCTGGACCACAGTAATCATTCAAATATTCCCTTCATTCTACCATTCATTCGACAAATATATTGAGAACTCACTCCACTCCAGGTGGTGTTCTAGGAGCTAGGAGTACAGTGGTGAAATAAACAGAAAAAGATCCCTGCACTCTAATGAGCTTACTGAAAGACAATAAACAACATGTCACCTGGTCAAAGTGTTATATGGAAAAATGAAGCAGAGAAAGGAGTAAGAAAGGACTGGAGGTGGGGGGTAGGGTTTTAAATCTTAAATAGGTTGCCGGGGTGCCTGGGTGGCTGAGACGGTTAAGCATCTGTCTTCAGCTCAGGTCATGATCTCAGGGTCCTGAGATCAAGTCCCGCACTGGGCTCCCTGCTCAGTGGGGAGCCTGCTTCTCCCTCTGCCTCTACCTGCTGCTTCCTCTGCTTGTGCTCTCTCTGTCAAAAATAAATAAAATTTAAAAAAAGAAAAAAAAATAGGTTGGCAAACAGTGTTTTATAAGATACCACCTATTTTTTAAACATATCCCAATTTCAGAAATGTTAAAGTATTTTAAAGTTCATCTTACAATGATAAAATATGGCTGCAAAATATAAAATAAAATCAGCCTAAATGTCCATCAATAGCAGAACAATACTACAAAAATAGAACAAATCCCTTTGAAAAAGAGAAATATGTTTCCCTTTAAAAAATGAATCATCTTTACCAAAAAAGGACCAAAAGCTTCATGTTTATTCAGAAGCTGTAATGAAAAGAAGCTGAATATATGACAAAGAACGATAATTAGCTAAGTAATCAGGCTGATGAGATCTCAAATAAAATTAAATTTGACTACGCTCTCTATATACTGTCACAGGGGACAGATTTCCCTATTAAGTTTTCTTGCCATTCAACATAAAGATCACAATCTTCTTGAAGCCAAATTATTTTCTTTCTTTCTCCTTGCTTATAACTGGTAAGCTGGCTAGGTAAAGGATGAACATGTGGGTTAAAGAATTTCTTTCTTTTTTGTGTGTGGGGGAATGCTCTATGGTTCCTAAACATATTGGAATAAAACAACCAACAGAAATTCAGTATTTTCAGGGCGCTGGGTGGCTCAGTTAAGCGTCTGCCTTTGGCTCAGGTCATGATCCCGGGGTCCTAGGATTGAGTCCCGCATCAGGCTCCCTGTTCAGTGGGGAGTCAGCTTCTCCCTCTCTGTCTACCCCTCCCCCTGCTCATGTCCTCTCTCTCCCATGCTCTCCCTCTCTCTCAAATAAATAAGTAAAATCTTAAAAAAAAAAATTCAATATTTTCACGAACTGGTTATACTTTATATAACCGACTTTTCAAATCTGATTTTCAGTTTTAAAAAGATGCTAACTGTAGTAAACAGATAACATTAAAAATTTTTTTCCCTTTGGCCAACAGCAGGCTTGGCAATCCTACTGAGTTATAATTAAGAGTTAAGAAACTATTCAAATTAACAACATGATAGTAATTAAAATTCACTGAAGTTCTTTAAAAAAAAGAGAGAAGAAGCACAAAAAAATTTTCTTTCCAAATTTTTTAAAATCTAGGTTTGAAACAGGGTTCTAGCCATCTCTGTCTAGAGAAAATGGTGGTGGGACATAAGAATAGAAGACAAAGTGAATTCTTCTAGCAAGAACTCTTACACATGAAATCTGCACATAAAAACATGGACTGAGACATGATAGTTACATAACAGCTCCTGAATATCTCTGTATGTGACTTTGGAGATCAAAATGACTGTATTGTCCATACACCCCATTAAATGTGCTTCCAGAATAAACTAGTGTAAACCTCCTCTACCCTTTTAGTAATTAAATGCACTACCAAAAAATAGGAGCTGACAGATGCCATTAAGAACTATAAGTTTACAATGGTCAAATAATCTTCAACAAAACAGGAAAGAATATCCAATGGAAAATAGACAGTCTCTTCAACAAACAATGTTGGGAAAATTGGGACAGTCACATGTAGAAGAATGAAACTGGACCATTTTTTACACCATACATAAAAATAAACTCAAAATGGATGAAAGACCTAAATGTGAGACAGGCACCCATCAAAATCCTAGAGAACACAGGCAGCAACCTCTGGGACCTCAGCCGCAGCAACTACTTGCTAGACATGTCTCCAAAGGCAAGGGAAACAAAGACAAAAATGAACTACTGGGACTTCACCAAAATAAAAAGCTTTTGCACAGCAAAGGAAACAGTCAACAAAACCAGAAGACAACTGACAGAATGGGAGAAGGTATTTGCAAATGACCTATCAGATAAAGGGCTAGTACCCAAAATCTATAAAGAACTTCTCAAACTCAACACCCAAAGAACAAATAATCCAATCAAGAAATGGGCAGAAGACAGGAACAGACATTTCTCCAAAGAAGACATCCAAATGGCCAACAGACACATCACTTGGTATCAGGGAAATGCAAATCAAAACCACAATGAGATACCACCTCACACCAGTAAGAATGGCTAAAATCAACAAGCCAGGGAACGACAGATGTTGGCGAGGATGCAAGGAAAGGGGAACCGTCTTACACTGTTGGTGGGAGAATGCAAGCTCGTGCAGCCACTCTGGAAAACAGTACGGACGTTCCTCAAAAAGTGGAAAATAGAGCTACCCTATGACCCAGCAATTGCACTACTTGGTAGTTTACACCAAAGATACAGAAGGGGCACCTGCACCCCAATGTTTATAGCAACAATGTCCACAACAGCCAAACTACGGAAAGAGCCCAGACGTCCATCGACAGATGAATGGATAAAGAAGATGTGGTATATATCTACAATGGAATATTACACGCCATCAAAAAAATGAAATCTTGCCATCTGCAACAACACGGATAGAACTAGAGGCTGTTATGCTAAGTGAAATAAGTCAATCACAGAAAGACAATTATCATATGATCTCACTCATATGTGGAATTTAAGAAACAACACAGAGGATCATAGGGGAAGGGAGGGAAAAATAAAACAAAGACGAAACCAGAGAGGGGACAAACTATAAGAGACTCTTAAGTACAGGAAACAAACTGAGGGTTGCTGGAGGGGCGTGGGGTGGGGGGATGGGGTAACTGGGTGATGGACATTAAGTGATGTAATGAGTACTGGGTATTATATAAGACTGAAGAACCACAGGCCTGTACCTCTGAAACCAATAATACACTATATGTTAACTAATTGAATTTAAATTAAAAAAAAAACAAAACAAAAAAGAACTGTAAGATTAAAAAAACTAAGCCCCCTCAAGTGAGAATAAAAATAAACTCATATCTGTTATCAAGAACTGTGAAGTCTAGATTACTTGTAAGCTAAGTACCTGCCACCATCTCATGAATACCGACAGAAGACACAAGACTCCTAAGTTAGAGACAAAAGATTTTTCTACTCAAGCAGTGTAAGCTTCAGGGTCACATTTGTTCCTTGTCCCCCAATTCCCGCAGGGCAATGGGGAGCAGCCTGGGTGAATACTGTACTTGCAGTGGGTTTGAATCACAGCTGGAGAACCCTGAACTGAGGGAACCCAAATTTTATAAAGTATCAAGCAAACCTGCCTGACCTGTGTCCCAGAGAGTGACATTATCTTTATTATACTGGATAATAAATCTGCCCTCTGCTTCAGAGGGAGATACTGTAACTTCCAAAGTTGTTCCCTATATATAAATCACTGAAAAGACAGTCCAGAACAAAGTAGCCAGTGCCTCTGCTCACAAATGTGCATAAATGCAAGAGACATGGAGAACTGTCTTCCAACAATTACACACTTGTTACGTATGAATTTACCTATCCCTGTGGTTTCCTGCTCAAGTCTTTCTTGCAGCCCTCACTGTCTCTCATAATTCTATCATTGCTTTCACATTCTATTCTATCTTAATAGATTATAAACTCAATAAAAAGAGAAACACTCTTTTGTTCACCCAAGTATCCTAAGTGCTTAGAACAGTGCCTAGGACAAAGTAAGCATTTGATATACATTTGCTGAATCAGTGAAGAAGTGAATGGGATCATAGTATTCACTCTATTCTATAATGTTTTCCCTCAGTAATATAGGGTGAACATCTTTCAAGGACAATATAGAGCTATTGCTCATTTGTAATGGCTGTATAACTTATTAAACAGCTTTGTAACTTGTTCACATACCTATCTCCCTTATTAGACTGAGATGCATGATCTGAGAAGTGTTAGACCAGGTTTAAATGCCTAACTTGGAACATACTATGCATAAGCTGAGCAATATTTAACCTCTCAAAGCCTTAGTTTACATTTGTATAAGTTTTATATTTGATGGGAACAGATGTATTGTCAGGAGTAAATTAATCAGCATACTCAAAACTTATAAATGTGCCTGATACACTATACACTTAAAATTAGTTCTCTCCCTATGTACAGGTGGGATTGTTCTAAGTTAATACTGCCTGAAAAGAGAGGAAATGATTTTTTTTTAAATGACCTCATTTAGGAGTTGAGGTAAGTTCAGCTGATTAAGGGAAAAGAATACGGCTGGTGATATTGAGAAGAGATGGAAAAGCACTTTAACAAAAATTTTTCACTTTACTTCATTCTATTGTCCCTTTGAGCTACTTAGTCTTTAATGCCAAACCTCCCAGGCATCTCCACATGCTGCCTTCCTTAGCTCACTGTCAGGTCTTTCCCCTGCACGACCCCTGTAGCCCCCTCCTCTCCATTGATTTTGTTCTCAGAAATCACAGGTTATCGGTAAACCAGTGGGCCCTTTCAAGACACATTTTTCATGACCTCATAGTATTATCTGCATAGCTGACTGCTAGCTCCTTGAAATAATCTTCCTCTTTGGCTCCCACGGCATCCTACCACCTAACCAGGAGCACTGAGAATCAAAGGGAGACAAAACTACCTTTGAGGTGAGACAGAACACAGAACTGTTTCATCTTTGACAGAGCACGGGACAAAGAGGACTGCCGTCAAACTGCGTAAGAAGAAAACAGTGAAATTCAAACAAATGCTTAAAGACCAACTGTGGGCTAACGAGATGGTTGAGAATCTCTGAGATTCTAGACACAGGCAGAATCCTCAAGCATCCAGCTCTTTTCCATTAGCTTCCACCTACAACTTACAACACTGAAAATAGAGCAGGAGACAAGAAAGAGTCCCTGTTTGGTAGGACACAGGAATGACATTCCACTCAACTTTCAGGTCCTCTCAGGGGAAACAAAAGCCTTAAGCCACTGGGGAAACCCCAGCTAGAAATGGCCTCGGCAAATGCCTACTATCTCTGAGAGAGGCAGGAAACTCTCACTCTCATTTCAGGCAAAAGCAACTGCCCTGAGAAAGGGATAAAAGCATACATTCCTATCCTTGAGGGAAAGGCAGGAAACACCCTCCCATCTGATAAATAATTAACATTAAGTGTGGTGGCAATGAAATGTGTCAACTCACATTGAACCAAGTTCCCAGAATTCCTTCCCTGTGTATTTCTTCTCAGGATGAATCACCAGTCATTTTTGCACAAGACTGGTGGGTGGAAGTAAAGCAACAGCCATATTGACTTTTACCCTCAGAAGCTGGAGCAAAGCTCATGCTGCTTATACAAGTGTTACATACCTGCTGGCTCACCTTCTTGGAGTGAGCAGCAACTAGGCCTAGGAGTGTCCCACCTTCCCATGAATCCTCCTTTTGCTTCTTAATATACGGAGGATATAGTGTGTTTTGCTCCATGACAAAAGGTGCTAACTTCCCCTACAGAACACCCCAAAGAACATCCCTGTAGAACATCAGTAAGTTTGGAGACAGTGAGAACATAGATCCTATCTCTTCGTGGGTTAAAGTTTGTCCTTCCTACTCCCAAACAAAGGATTTAGGATATTACATAAGCTTAGCTGATAAAGTAGTGGCAGGGTTTGAAAAGATTGACTACAATTTTGAAAAATGATTCCTTGTGGGTAAAATGCTGTAACAAAATAGCATCACATGCTATTGTGAAAGGAAGAGCCAACTGATAGGCAACCTTCATTGTTGTCTTATTTTAAGAAGTTGCCACAGCCACCCCAATATTCAGCAACCACCACCCTGGTTAGTCGGCAGCTATCAACATTGAGGCAAAACGCTCCACAAGCAAAAAGATTAGGACTTCTGAAAGCATAGATGATGGTTAGCATTTTTTAGCAAAGTATTTTTTAATTAGATTAGGTATGCACATTCTAATTTTAGACATAATGCTTTGCACACTCAACAGACAACAGTATGATGTAAACATAACTTTTATGTGCACTGGGAAATGGTAAAATTCATTTGGCGCACTTTATTGTGATGTGTGCTTTATTGTGGTGGTGTGGAACCAAATCTGCCATATCTCTGATATATGACTGCACTATGTTTAATGATAGTGGTGAGATTGGGCGTCCTTATATTATTCCTGATTTTAACTGGAAAGTGTTCAGTTTTTCACCATTAACTATACCAGGAAAAGTAGGTTCTTTTATAGGCACTTTTTATCAGATTGAGAAAGTTTCTTTCTATTCCTAGTTTGTTTAGAGTTTATGAATGGGCTGAATCTATGACAGCTATGGTCTTACAAAATGTAACTTTCCAATAATAAGACATGAAAGTTAAAATGAATCCTTGGTCTAGGGACTGTAGGGACTGTTGTGTTAGCAGGCATGAAAACAACACTAATCTTGATGTAAATCTCCATCAGAGCTCTTGGATGACCAGGTACCTTGTCAATGAGCAGAAATATTTTGAAAGGAACCTTTTCTTCCTGAGCAATAGGTCTCAACAGTGGGTTTAAAACATTCAGTAAACCATGTTGTAAACAGATGTGCTATCATCCAGGCTTTACTATTCCTTTTATAGAGCACAGACAGAGTAGACTTAACATAATTCTTAGGGCCCTAAGACTTTCTTTTTTTTTTTTTAAACCATCTTTTTTTTAAAGATTTTATGTATTTATCTGAGAGACAGAGAGAGAGAGAGAGAGAGAGAGAGCACAGGCAGGGGGAAGGGCAGAGAGAGAGGGAGAGGGAGAAGCAGACTCCCCGCTGAGCAGTGAGCCCAGTGCCCGCTCGATCCCAGGACCCTGGGATCATGACCTGAGCCAAAAGCAGACGCTTAACCAACTGAGCCACCCAGGTGCCCCGGGTCCTAGGATCTTCAAAGTGGTAAATGAGCACTGGCTTCAATTTAAAGTCACCAGCTGCATTAGCTCCTAACAAAGGAGTCAGCTTGTCATTTGAAGCCTTAAAGCCACCAGGTATTGACTTCTCTTTAACTATGAAAGTCCTGGATGGCATCCTCTTATAGAAGAGTTTTCAAGAGAATGCTCTTTCACCTACACTGAAAATCTGTTATTTACTGTAGCCACCTTCATTAACTTGATTAATTAAATGCTCCAGTTTCTATATCAGCACTTGCAGTATCACCTGCACTTGTACATTATGGAGATGGTGTCTTTCCTTAAACCTCCTGAATGAACCTCTGCTAGCTTCAGACTTTTCTTTTTCAGGTTTCTCACCTCCCTCAGCCTTCATACAGTTGAAGAGAGTTAGGGCCTTGCTCTACATTAGGCTTTGGCTTAAGGGAATGTTGTGGCTAGCTTGAAATTCTATCCACACTATTAAAACTTTCTCCATATCAGCAATGAGGCTGTTTCACTTTCTTATCAGTCATGTGTTCACTAGAGTAGCACTTTTGATTTCCTTCAAGAACTTCTCTTTTGCATTCACAACTTGGCTACCGGTGGCACAAGAGGCCACCTTTCAGCCTATCTCAGTTTTCCACATGCCTTCCTCACTAAGCTTAATCATTTCTAGCTTTTAATTTAAAGTGAGAGATTTATGATTCTTTCTTTCACTTGAAAGGAACATGGCAAAGTTATTAATTGGCCTGACTTCAACACTGCTGCATCTCAGGGAATAGGGAGACCCCAAAAGAGGGAGACATGGGGAAGAGGTGGTCAGTGGAGCAGACAACACACACAACATTTATCAACTAAGTTCATTGTCTTATATAGGCACAGTTTGTGGGGCCCCAAAACAATGACAACAGTAACATCAAAGATTACTGATTACAGATCACCATAATAACTATAAAATAAAAAAGTTTGAAATATTATGAGAATTACCAAAATGTGACACAGAGACACAAAGTGAACAAATGCTATTAGAAAACCAGTGTTTGACACAGGGTTGCCACAAACTTTCAATTTGTAAAAAAATGCAGTATCTGCAAAGTGCAGTAAAATGAAACACAATAAAACAAGATATGCTTGTACTGGAAGTCTTAGCCAATGTGATAATGCAAGGAAAAAAAAAGACATACAGATTGGAAAGGAAGAAATAAAACAGTCTCTGTTGGAAGATGACATGATTTTCCATATAAAAATCCCCAAGAATATACCAAAAAAACCCTCCTACAACTATAAGTGAGTTCAGCAAGGTCACAGGATACAAAATCAGAACATACACAAAATTGCATTTTTATTTACTAACAACAAACGTGTGGAAGTCAAACTTAAAACACAAAACCATTTGTGGGGCACCTGGGTGGCTCAGTTGGTTAAGCATTCAACTCTTGATTTCGACTCAGGTCATGATCTCAGGGTTGTGAGATTGAGCCCCACGTCAGGCTCCACACTGGGCGTGGAGCCTGTTTAAGATTCTCTCTCCCTCTCCCTTTGTCCCTCCCCCGCCTTAAAAAAAATTGTAATTGCTCCAAAAAAAAGTAAATATTTAAACATAAATATAAAAAAAATAAATATAGCATGTTGAAGATCTGTATCTGGGCATTACGAAATGCTGATGAAAGATACCAACAACCTAAACAAATAGAGTGTACCATGTTTATGGATCAGAAGACATAACACAATAAAAGATGTCAGTTCCTCCCTAACTGATATATAAATCCAATGCAATTCTTACCAAAATCTCAGCAAGGTAATTTGCGGATATGGACAAGTGTATCCTACAATTTATACGGAAAGGCACAAGACACAGAATAGCTAAGACAATTTTGAAAAAGACAAACTAAGGGGAGGAAAAAATCACTCAACCTGAGTTAAAACTTACTATATAGCCCAATAAGCAAGACAGCATGGTATTTACAGAGGGATAGACACACAGATTACTGAAAGAGAATAGAGAACATGGAATTAGATCCACATAAGAAAGCCCAACTGATTTTTAATAAAGGTGCAAAAGCAATTCAATGGAGAAAATACAGCCTTTTCATTTTCAACAAATGGTGCTAGAGCAAGTGGACATCCACAGACACAAAAGGAACTTCAAGCTAAACCATACACATCATACAAAAATTAACACAAAAGGGACCCTGGACTTAAATAAAGTTTTAGGGAAAAAACCTAGGAAACAATCCTTAGGACCTAAGGATAGGTTAAGAGTTCTCAGACATGATACCAAAAGCATAATCCATAAAAGGAAAAACTGATAAATTGGACTTCACTGAAGTTAACAACCTTTATTCTGCAAAAGACCCTATGAAGAGAATGAAAAAACAAGCTACAGACTGGGAGAAAATACATGCAAACTGCACATCTGACAAAGGACTAGTACCTAAATTATATGTATAAGGCTCAAAACTCAACAGTAAAAAAAACAATAATAATCCAAACAGAAAATGAGCAAAAAAACATGAAAAGACAGTTCACTGAAAATATAAAGATGGCAAATAAGTACATAAAAAGATGCTCAACATTAGCCATTAGAGAAATGTAAACTAAAACCATGAATTATCACTATATACTAGGGCTGATGTAGAGAAGCTGGATTACTCATACAGGGCTGATGGGAACGTAAAATGGTATAGCTGTACTTGAAAAACAGTATGCCATTTCTTACAAAATTAAACAATGTGCTTACCATACAGCCCAGTAATTGCAATTCTTAGACATTTCTCCCAAAAAGATGAAAACTTATGTTCATACAAAACTGAATGTTCATAACAGCTTTATACTTAACAGTCAAAAATGGAAAAAATCCAAGTATCTGTCAACAGGTGAATGGTTAAATAACCATATATCCATATCATGAAATACTAATCAACAATAAAAAGGAATAAACTATTAATACACACAACAACGTGGATGAACATTAAGGGAAATATGCTGAGTGAAAAAAAGCGAATCTCAAAAGGTTACATGCTATTATTTATAATGTTAACTTACATGTTATTTACATAACATTCTTGAAACGACAAAATTATAGAGATGGAAAGATTAATAATTGCCAGAGGTTAGGAAGAAAAGAATGTAGCTGTGGCTATAAAAGGGTATCACAAAGGATCGTTGTGACGGAACTATTCCCTACCTTAACTGTGATGGTACTCATGTTAATCTATTAAAATTAATGTTAAAAATGCATGGAATCCACACACACACACACACACAAATAAGTACAAAAATAACTGGAAAAATCTGAATAAGGTTCATGGATTTATCTCTGTCAACTTCCCGGTTGTGATATTGTAACATAGTTGTATAAGTTGTATAACCATTGGCAATATTGGTTGAAGGGTTTATAGGATCTCTCCAAATTATTTCTTACAACTGCATTATGAATCTACAATGATCTCAAAATAAAAAATTAAAGAAAGTACCAAGTTAAAAAACAAAAAACAAAAACCTTCCCACAGAGAAACTCCAAGCTCTGACGTCTTTAATGATGAAATGTATCAAATGTTTAAAGAAAATGTCATTTCAATTCTATACAACCTCTCTAGAAAAAGAGAACACATCCAACTCATTTTTGAGGCCAGAATTATCCTGATATCAAAACACGCAAAAATAGAACTATAAGCTATAATTATAAACTTGTAAGTTTTAAGAAAATTGTAAGCTAATACCTTTTATGAAAATAGACATGAAGTTCCTACCAAAACTCAAGCCAATAATATATAAAGGATAATTTATCATAACCAAGTAGTATTAGTCCCGGAATTGAATTTTGGTTCAATATTTAAAAATCATTCAACATGCTAATATACCAAATTAACAGAATCAATGAAAGAAAAATCATATAATCAACTTAATAGATGCAGGAAAAAACCCTGACAAAATTCAACAGCTAGTTATGACATTCTCAGCAATCTAAGAAAAGAAGGAAATTTCTTCAGGCGCCTGGGTGGCTCAGTCATTAAGCGTCTCCCTTCGGCTCAGGTCATGATCCCAGGGTCCTGGGATCGAGTCCCCCATCAGGCTCCCTGCTCGGCGGGAAGCCTGCTTCTCCCTCTCCCACTCCCCCTGCTTGTGTTCCTGCTCTCGCTGTGTCTCTCTGTCAAATAAATAAATAAAATCTTTAAAAAAAAAAAAGGAAATTTCTTCAAAGGGTGTCTACAAAAAACACATGGTTAACAAGATATTTAATAGTGCAAAACTGAAATTTTTTCCAAGATGAGGAATGAGGCAAGGATGCCCACTCCCAGTACTTCCATTCAAGATTCTGGGGCAATCCTGGACAGGGCAATTAAGCAAGAAAAGGGAAAAAAGAAGAAAAAAAAATAGAATACAAGTGAAAAAGGAAGAAGCAAGACTATTTTAATATGCAGTGACATTATCTACATAAAAATCCCCTAAATCTGCAAAAAAAAAAAAAAAGTATAAGAAGTAATAGGGGTGTGTGGGTGGCTCAGTTGGTAGGCATGCAACTTCTGATCTCAGCGTTATGAGTTCAAGCCTCATGTTAAGGGTACAGATTACTTAAAAAAAAAAGAAGAGGAAGAAGAGAAGGAAGAGGAGGAAGAGGAGGAAAGAGGGAAGAGACGGAGGAGGAGAAGAAATGAGCAGGTTTAGTAAAGTTGCAGGATGTAAAGCCAATTAAAAAAAAATCCACTATATTTCAATATACCCATAATGAACAACTGGATACAGAAATTAAAATCAATACCATCTAAAATAGTATTTAAAACATTGTTACAAGAATAAATATAACAAAATATGCATAAGATCGTACACTGAAAAACAGAAAACATTACTGAGAGAAATGAAAGAATACCCAAATAATTAGAGACAAAAATGACCTTCACTGACTGAACACTCAATACTGTAAAGACTGCAATTCTCTGAAATATCACAGATTGAACATAATACCATTTAAAACCCCAACAGTCTCTTTTGCAGAAATTGACAAACTGATTCTAAAATTTATACGGCAATGAGAGGCGCCTGGCTGTCTTAGTTGGTAGAACATGTGACTCTTTCCTTATCTTTGGGTCATGAGTTCAAGCCCCATGATGGGGGTGGAGTTTATTAAAAAAAAAAAAAGTTATATGGGAATGAAAAGAACCCAGAATAGCTAAAATAATTTTGAACAAAAAGAACTAAGTTCAAAATAATGTAAGCTGATTTCAATATTCACTATAAAGACATGAAATACTGGCACAAAGACAAACAATGGAACATGGTAGAGTCATTAATTTACATCCTACAATGGAACATCGTAGTCATTAATTTACATATATGGCCAATTAATTTTCAACAAAGAGGAAAAGACAGTTTTTTCAGATGATGCTGGAACAACTGCACATTCATATGCAAAGAAATGACCCTTACCTCACAGCATACATAAAAATTAACTCAAAATTGTTCATAGACCTAAATATAAGAATTAAAAATAGAAAACTTCTAGGAAAAAAAACACAGTATAAATCTTTGTGACCTTGGATTAGATAAAGATTCCTAAATAGGACACATAACATGAACTATAAAAGATGCTGTTAAGACAAGACCAACTAGGAGAAAAATATTTGCAAAATATGTATCTGATTAAGGACTTGTATCAAGAACATATAAAGAATTCCTACAATACTAAGTAGGTAAATCTGAACATTTAACCAAAATATACAGATGGCAAATAAGCTATGAAAAGATATTCAACATCATTAATCATTAGGAATAAATCAAATGCAAATTAAAATGATAATGATATTATTATACCTGCATACTGAGAAAGGCTAAAATTAGGAAGGCTCACAATGCCAAGTGTGGTGGGAATGCAGTATGGTACAACTATTTTGGATAACAGTTTGGCAATTTCTTATAAAGTTAAATACACTTATACAACTCAGCAATCCCATTGCACATATTACCCAAGAAGTAAGAATTTAAAAGGGTCCTACTCTAGGTATTTTTCCCAAGAATTAACAAGGTTTCATTATTTGTATTTTCTTTATAGCAGTGTTTTACATTTTTTTAATCTACTGCAAGTACTTGGGAAACCCACCCACCCTATTAACTGTTGAAGTTAATAACATTGCATTATAATTATTAAAAATACAAACCATCTAGTATAGTTTTGCAAACTTCAAGCCAAGATGCATTATCTACTAGGTCAACAACATCATTTTTGACATGACACAGAACAGAAAATAGTAAGCCTAACCACCACCTGGAGAATCTTTTAGTCGTATTTGTGTATCACAAGTTGCCATATAAATGTATTTTTACTGTGGATCATGGTCAAACATTTTAGAAACACTGACCTAAAACACATCCGTAATATAAATTCTATGTTACCTTAGCTCCTATCCCTTCTAAACATTTTTATCCTATACCAGGGAGGAATGAAATCCACAGTAGAACTATTTTACTGTCTGCAGTTGCTATGACTGATATGCCTTTGGTGGTCTTATCTTCAGGAATTATCAGCTTATGCTATTACAAGTATTTGTCATATTTGACAGTCATTATTCACTACTAAAATCAGACATCTTTCAACTTTCGTTGAGATTTCACAACTAAAGAAACATAATACAAATATTCCACTAACTTTTCCCCAGTAGCTAACAAGGAAGCATAAATCAGAATTTACAGACTGTCATATAATATATTATAACTTGGCAACACATTATGAAGAACTAGGTATAATGTACATGTATTCAGGATATGCTAAAGAATAATCTAAATGTAGGGGCGCCTGGGTGGCTCAGCCAGTTAAACATACAATTCTTGATTTCGACTCAGGTCATAATGTCAGGGTCAAGGGATCGAGCCCTGCATTGGGCTCCGTGCTCATCACAGAGTCTGCTTGAGCTTCTCTCCCTCTTCCCCTACCCCTGTGCATGCTCCCTCTAAAATAAATAAATAAAATCTTAAAAAAACAAAATTATCCATTTCAATACATACTGACTTCAATGATATTCAAATGACATAGACGTCCTAACTCCAGTATAAAGGTATCACTGGCTGCCTGCTATAGCATGAATGGTTGTATCCGTTCAAAAATTCCTATGTTGAGGGGCACCTGGGTGGCTCAGATGGTTAAGTGTCTGCCTTCAGCTCAGGTCATGATCCCAGGGTCCTGGGATCAAGCCCCACATCAGGCTCGTGGCTCAGCAGAGAGCCTGCTTCTCCCTTTCCGTCTGCCTCTCCCCCTGCTAATGCTCTCTCTTTCTCTCTGTATCTCTGTGAATAAATAAAATCTTAAAAAAAAAAAATTCCTATGTTGAAATCCTAACCCCCAAGGTGATAGTACTAGGAGGTGGGATCTTTGAGAGGTGATTAGGTTAGGATTAGTGCCCTTATAAAAGAGACCACAGAGAGCTCCAGCAAGCAGGCCCTCCTCACAAGACCAAGATCCTGATGTAAGCACCCTACTCTCAGCCTTCCAGCCTCTAAAACTGTGAGAAATAAATGTCCACTGTTTATAAGCTACCCAGTTTATGCTATCTTTGTCACAGCAGCCCAAGCTGACCAGGACACTACCTAATCATAGCTTAAGCATTTTATATTAAATATACTATACATTATGGCAAACAACTCCCTAGAAAAGTTCCTTTACTCTCTTGTCAGTTACTGTCTTTTAATGTAGAAGGGTTAGAAAGTATAAATTCAGATTGTAGGCAAGTCTTTAAAATGAGAGGAATATGAATAGAAGAGGAAATGTACAGAAACCAGTATCTTTTATAATCAGTGTTTATAAAGCTGTGTGTGTGTGTGTGTATAAATAATGTGACCAGTAAGTTACTATAATAATTACTTAATTCCAAAAGCACTACTCTATAGCTACACAATATCTTAAGAAACTGAAACATTTAAATCTACAGGTGTTTCTGACTCTGGATTTGATAATTACTCTTTAAAAAGGTAAATACTACAGTGAAATTTAGATCAGGCCCATAAAGATTATAAGCTGGCCTAGCCTCTGAAGCCATGGTAAACCAAACAACAGTCTGTCGTTTCAAGTGAATCTTGTGAATTTGGAGGTTGTAAGTAAACATATATATCTTTTTCTTCTAAATAACATGTAACAGGAGTGCCTGGGTGCCCCAGCTGGTTACGTGGCTGCCTTTGGCTCAGGTCATGATCCCAGGGTCCTGGGATGGAGCCCCACATAGGGCTCCCTGCTCAGTGGGGAGTCTGCTTCTCCCTCTGCCCCCCTTCACCCCTGCTCATGCTTACTTGCACTCTCTCTCTTCTCAAATAAATACAAATTTAAAAAAAAATAACATATGACAAATTATTTATCTTCATTCCCACAATATAAAAAGATGTTTTATGAACTTGTTTTGATATGAGGAAAAATAGGAATTAATCAAATTTAAAAATCACCTACAAAGCTTGAATACTACTATTGAAAAGACACATGCTATACTGAAATAATTTGAAATGTAAATGTTACAAGAAAAATCTATCAATTCTATCTGTGAATTATTTATTTAGCAGTAACTCGTTATTAAAAATACAAATAATGGAAATAAATTGGAAAAATAACCTACAGTACTGTAAACAATCAAAATGTTTGAAGGCTCAAAATAAAAAAGGAATCTACTTTCTAAAACTCTCGAACTTCGGCTTTTTAAAAGGCTTTGTAGGAGTACTTCAAAACATTATCTTTTAAAAACTCATTAATTCAGGGCGCCTGGGTGGCTCAGTTGGTTAAGCGACTGCCTTTGGCTCAGGTCGGATCGAGTCCCGCATCGGGCTCCCTTGCTCAGCAGGGAGTCTGCTTCTCCCTCTGACCCTCTTCCCTCTCGTGCTATCTCTCATTCTCTCTCTCTCAAATAAATAAAATCTTTAAAAAAAACTCATTAATTCAGGCACCACTAATGTGGAATTTACTATTTCCTGAATGCTAAACCAAGATTAGCACAGGGGTGTGGAAGAGTTAGATAAAGTAATGGTGCAAAGAAGGTCTACTAAGGTCAAGAAATTACCTCACAAGCTATTTTCAAATATTTAGAAAACCACTTTTAAAGGATGCTGTTTCAAGAATATGCTAATTATAAAGTATATATTATTAATACATTTAAAGCATGAAGATAAAAAACTGCCTTGTGTGTTTAGGTGTATATATATATATATATATATATATATAATTTCTCCAGAAGTCAATGGACTCTTGCTCTTCAATTTCCCTCTACCAAATGCAAACTCCACTCCCATTAGGGAGTTAAAGGAGAAAGGGAAAAAAGGAAATGTGTAGGTTCATATTTTAACTGTCATAGATATAGCTGAGCCAAATGAGCCAGAAAAAAACATTAATATTTAAAACTATATACATCAGTACTTAAACAGTCCAACTAACACAGGACTAAACAAATTTACTCATGTAGAACACAGTATTAAAGTTTTTTTATCAAGCTAAATTAAATTCTTTTTCAACAAATATTAAAAGAAATACTGCACATCTTTTTAGGTTAAAAAAAATCACTCTCTACTGATGTTTAATCTTAAAATAATTACCACCCTAGTTATTTATCCTGGAACAAATACACAAGCATGTACAAGGATGTTCACAGCAATGCTTCAGTAACAGCCAAGGTCCATTGACAGAGGAAAGGTTTGCGTCGCCTACAGTATCTCCATACAGTTATATACAATGCAATAGTTTAAAAGACTGAATAGGTCTATTTTTACTGCCTGGAGAGATCTCCAAGACCTAATATAGAAAAAGCAAGTTGCAAAACAATGTTTACAATAGGACACCATATATGCAGGTTACACACACACACACACACACACACACACACACACACAACCATAGCATTTCTATATGTATATATGTGCTTGTAAAAATGCAAAGAAAAAGGTCTGGAGAAATATTCAGGAAACAACAGTGTTACCTCTAAGAGTGTGTGTATGAAACTGGAATGGGAGGGAATCACAGGGATTTCTGCTTCATTTTTATTAAGTCTGTACAACGAGAATGTATTCATATGTCACTTGAGACACTAAAAAACAAGAATAAGAAAAAAATGCTTGCTCAGTTCTCCCAAATAATTTACAAACCAGAACCGTTAGATGTAAGGAGATTTTTCTTTTACTGACTTGAAGGCCAAAACCAAATGCCATCAACAATACTTACCTAGCAAAAAGTGACAAAACTGGAAAGAAAAAAGTTTTAAGTGATGTCTTCCCTTCAAATAAAAAAGAATAAAGTGTGCTGAAAAGACTGCAGAGGAAGAAACAAACAAACAAGACCCTTATTAGGTACGTCCACTTTGAAGATACTGAACTTTTTTAGCTAGCGCAGCTTGACCCAGAATCCTCACGTAACCGCCTTATCCAAAACGAAAAAAAAAAAAAAGGTGGAATACTGTTCCCTCAAGTATCGAAGGTTGTTTTTAGAAAGCTTAACTAAGAAACAGTAAATGCCGAGTGTGTTTTACAGGGGTGGGAATAGGAACGTGAAACCCTACACCTCCTTAGAGCGGTCAAAACGAACTGCACAGCACAGTCGAACTGGCAAAGCGCGCGGGGGTGGGGAGAGCTCAGCTATCACTTTTAGGTTTTGGCTGGGAGCCGCAGAACAGTTTACGCGGAGTCCGTCTGGAGCGTGAAATCCCTGAAGGTGGTCACCGCGTCGCAGCCGACACCCAAGCCCTCCGGAGACTGGGCGGGGGAGGGGACTGTCAACAAAAACTTAGTCCTTCGGCGGAGCGGGGAGAGCGTTGGAGAAGAGCACAAGCGCCAACTTTGGCTCCAAACGAAACAGCTCCGGGAGGTTCGGCAAGTCTTCTCCCGAATCCCACTCCACACGCGCCCCCAACACCTTTCCTGGCCACTAGCGTCTGCCGCCCATCCGGCCCCCTGAGGAAAACCCAGCAAGGGCGGCGGCTGGCAGCATGCAAGGGGGGCTTGGCCGTGGGAAGACACCGGCACGGGGTCCGTCGGCCAACGTCCACCCAGCACCCCAGAGTCTCCGGGGCGCCCCTGGCGAGGGGCTGTCCCACCTCAATAGCCCCCGCGGCGCGGCCCCCTCCCCCACCTCTGGGCGGCGACCTCAGCGCCTCCGCCACCGGGGCCCCCGCTCACCCAGGTAGCGGCTCCGCAGCCGGGACGGGTCCTCCAGCCCGAGGGACCTTTTCCTCACGTCCCACAACAGGTGTGGGCAAGAGCCACCCCGAGACATGGCTCTGCCGGGCCGGGGTAGGAGGGGAGACCACCGCGTGGGGGAGGGGAGAAAGGGGAGGGGACACGCGGATCAACACCCGAGCCGCACCGGCACCATCCGCGCGGCGGGCCTCGCGGGCGCAGCGAGTTAGATGGCGGCGGCGGCGGCGCCCTCGGCCCCGAAGCCCGGCCGTGCCCGGGCCGGAGCTCGCCTCATACTCTCCTTCTCAGACTACCCAGAACATCCAGAGATCAGCAACAGTCCCCTCCCTCGGCCCCCCTCCAACAGGAGGAGGAGGCAGAGGCGGCCGCGACTCCTCCCTCTCCTCGTTCTCGACGCCCTCTCTTCCAAGCTTTTCTCGCGAGAGGACGACCACCCCCGAGACTGAGGCCCTTGAGCGCCACGGCTGCCCTCACCCGAGAAAAGTGGGTTCGGGACACTGTAGCTAAATCCTTGATTCTCTATGAATAAATGAGGAATAGAGAGAGAAGCAGCTGAGATATGAAGTCTCTCAGTCACGAGTCTCATTCCAAAGGAAGCAAGAGCGTTGTGCAGCGTCATCTTTAGTTGGGGCACTGAAGGCCCAAAAAGCCCATTTTAACTACGGGCTATCTTAATCAAAGCAAAAAGGGGATTAGAACTGGTGCAGCTTCACGTTCCCTTCTCCAACATGGCCTCGAGGGCAGGAAGGAGAAATTGGAGGTTCGCGCTGGACCCCGCCCGCGCCGCGGGGCGGGCCAATCACCGTGGGCCGCTCCGCTTGCGCAGGCGCGCTGCCGCTAGGGCCCTGGGTAGGCTTGGTGAGGCTGTCCTTCAGGCACCTGTTGCCATGACTCCTCCTCCCTCTGGGCGGTGGGAGGGAAGGAGGCGGACCCGGGGCGGGCCGTCGCAGAGCCTCCGCCCCCTCAATCTTTTCTGGGCCCCGGGTACACTGTGGTTCGTAGGGGGGCCGCCTGAGCCGCGGGAAGGGCACCCTAGGGGAGAGGAGGACGCGAGGCACTGTGGCAGGAGAAAGTGACGAGTGCCCTTCGTTGTCATCCAGGGAGGAGCACGCGGCCACTCTCCCACTCGACCGCCCACGACCAACTCGTCCGCAGAGATGTCAGCCGCTGGCGCCCGGGGCCTTCGAGCCACCTACCACCGGGTCCTCGATAAAGTGGAGCTCCTGCTGCCGGAGAAATTGAGGCCGTTGTACAACCACCCGGCAGGTAATAGGCCCAGAATAGCTCTCACCGAGACCTTCCCTCCCTCTCCCTCGAAAATAGACCTTTAGAGGCCACGGACAGCTCTGCCGCCGGAGGCATCACCCACAGCCCCAACCCCTTCCCTTCAAGTGAATCCGTCTCACTTTCCCAGCCCACCTGCTTTTCACTTTACCTCGTTCAACATCTCTCATAAACCTGTGATTCTCGAGTGAGCTACCTTCGCGACCTTTGTTGCACCCCATCCCTTAGGCACGACCCAAACCCGGACCGGTCCTCTGGGTTTGATCCTTCTCCCTTTCCGCGGCCCCAGATCCGTCTGGGCCCCCCACGAAATTCTCATTCTTTTCTCTTTCCCTCCGCGAGTAGCGATATATTGACCCACGCGGAGCAGAGCCGTCCTGTCGCAGCGCAATGTTTGGAGTAAAGGTCACACTTCTTAAGCTCCAGCTGACAGAGGCCTGCAGATGCGTTACCCCGGTTCCAGAGTCACTGTCATACCTCGTCCCATAGGTCCAGTTTGTTTAAGGCTGTCCTTACTTACGAAATTACTGAGCTAACTTTCCCTAGACTTTTTCATGGGGACAGACCCGGATTTAATTCTGCTCTGCCTTTTACTATATAGGTGTGACCTTGGGCGAAATCCTAGATATTTTAGTTTCTGTAGAATCTGCTTATTGTGAAAGTTAAAGATAACATATGTGTTTGATTCTTCGTAAATGCCTAGCAGATGTTAGCTCTCATTTGTCCTGTTGGAAAACCGTGTTCTTGTGGTTGAAAAAAAAATAATTCTATAAGAAACTGGAAGATCCCAATTTTTCCAACTCTTTAAGATCTAGTTTTGTTGCCTCTTCTATAAAATAGACTGTAATAATACTTGGCTGGGAACTAAAACCGGAGGTATTGAGGTCTCCTTCAAGCCTAAGATTTAGCAAATGAGAAAATGTGTTACAAAGTGAAGTATTGAAGTGCAACCCCAAAATAACCCTTTTTTCCTACACAGTTAAATCTCTCTCTGCAGTTGGCATCATTAGGAAAGTTGTCTTTTCTCCACATATTTGATTAGGAAGCAGCTCTCTGGAGTCTGAGATGGTTGCGGACTCTGATTTCCAGTTTGATGATGGAATGAATAGAATTAATATTATACTAAAGTACAATATTTATACTTTACCCATTATAAAATCAGTACCCATTATAAAATTTTAAGGAGAGTTTAAGGAGAATTTTTTAAGAAGCTTATTTAGTTTATTTGCCTTTTAGTTTTTTTAACACTCAGTTTTTTGGAATTGTGCTGTATTTTGTGACAAAGATTTTCAGGAGGGAGGGTTGAGCAATACTTCTGTAGTAATCTGGGTTTTAGAGTCAACTGAATTCTATGGAGTCAACTTTGACCTTCTTAAGCTTTGTATTTGGGCTATAGGATAAGGGCAGGGTAAAGGAGGAGCAATTTTAAATTACTTTACTACAGAAGCAAAGGGTCTTTTCAGGGGCCTGGGCTTTAACCACTTATAATTATTGCTTTAGTCATCTTTCAGAATCAAGAGGAATTACCTTTCATTTGTAGACTGTGTATTTCATCTGGATATTCTTGGATTAGTTCAGTTATTATAACCCCATTTTCAGTGTAGGGGAAGGAGAATAGGCTCTGAAGCCAGAGAGAGGTAGGATTAAATCTTGGCTGTGTGACCTTGACCTTAAAGCCCCCAAGCCTTATTTTTCTGATCTATAAAATGGGGTAATAATTATCATCATTTAAGGATTGTTGTGAAAATTAAATGATATAATGGCTTTAAAACATTTAGCAAAGTGTTTTGCACTTAGACTCTCAAAAAACGTTAGTTCCCTCCCATCTAAGCTTTTAATCAATATACATAGTAAGAATATCTATCATTGCAAAAGTATTTGTGATTAAAAAATTGTAGGCACACCAACGGAGAAATGGAGAAGCATGAAAAACATAACTCGATTCATTGGTATTGAATAAAATCTGAGGAAACACTGATTATTGCTCCAAGAGTCATCAGAGTGACTATGCAAGGTTTTGTGTACTATTTTGCATAATAGTATGTTATTGAATACTCATTTAAACTTTAGACTATGTTCACATACTGGAGGCTTTTACAATCATATGCAAGGCTATGATATTAACAGTTGGGTATCATACATTTTGAATTCTAAATATCTGAGATTTAATTTTATCACTGGCAGAATGTCTAGTCAAGAAACAAGAATGTGTCTTTATATAGGTATATACTAGAGTTACGGTACTATTATATATTTTTATATCATAATGATATAATTAGATCTGCGGCCTTCATCATTCACGTGTGTGTTGTCCCTAGCACATTTTGATCTAACTCTATAGAGTAAGAATAGAGTTCTAACCAAATGTGTGTCCTAGCAAATTCAATCCTCATAAGATATGTCACTCTCCACCCTCACCTCCTGACTGTAAAAGTATGTGACTCTACACTACCTACTCCAGGTATTTGTCAGAAAAATAACCTTGAAGTCATGTTGACCGGTGTTTACTTAAAAGCTTAGGGGAAAAAGACATTAGTGAAGGAGTGTCATTCTTTTGTATTTATGAGTCCCAAAATGGGGTGAATTGTCCCAAAGTATGCACAAAATGAAACATTGGAATGTAGGAAGAAAACAATACAGCTTCTATTAATGCTTACTATTATTTTATCTTTTTAAATTTTCTATTCTGTATATTTCTTATAAAAATAAATTAGTATAATTATACACAGGTTATGTAGAACACAGTTGAGTTCTGTGGAGTCAACATATATACATATATACATGTATATAACATATATAGTTTATAAATACATACAATATAAATTTAGGGGATGTATGCTCAAAAAACGGTTTTTTTAATGATAGTGTCCAGTGTTCAAAAGTAGTTAGGAGACCACAGCTCTAAAGAATCCAAAAACTATCCTAGAGGGTGGTCTGAAGGTTTAAACTTCCTGTTATACAATAAGTAAGTTTTGGGGATATAATGTACAACATGGTGACTGTAGTTAACAATACTGTGTTATATATCTGAAAGCTGCTAAGAGAGTAGATCTTGAAAGTTCTTATGACAAGAAAAAAAATGAGCTAAGTGAGGCAATGGATGTTAACTGAACTTATTGTAGTAATAATTTTGCAGTATAAATGTATATCAAATCATTATGTTGTACATCTTAAACTAATACAATGTTATATGCCAATTATATCTCAGTAAAACTGGGGGAAATAAAATAAAAACAAATAATAAAAATACATAAAAACTATCCTCCAACTAAGTCAGCCCAGAAAACAGGTTTCTGAACCATATCATTTTATATACCTCACCGTAGCTTTGCTTTTCTTGAGTTACATTTTGGCTTAAGTGGAAGAAGTTTTGAAAAAATAGTTCTGTGAAATCTGTTGCAGTGCTTAGCGTGCTGTTGCTGAGAATATCATTCTCTGCATTACATGGTATTCTCCCTGTGAAGGCTCACTGGAGAAGTTACTTTAAGATCTCAATAACAGTAATATTTGTATTTCTCCTAGGTAAGAGAATTGTTTATTCCTTTTTATCTTAAATATCTAAAGAATATGTTTTAGGGCGCCTGAGTGGCTCAGTCGTTGGGCGTCTGCCTTCGGCTCAGGTCATGATCCCAGGGTCCTGGGTTCGAGCCCCATATCGGGTTCCCTGATCGGCGGGAGGCCTGCTTCTCCCCCTCCCACTCCCCCTGCTTGTGTTCCTGCTCTCACTGTGTCTCTCTCTGTCAAATAAATAAATAAAATCTTTTTTAAAAAAATATAAATAAATAAATAAATAAAAGAATGTTTTAAAATGAAAACAGGGGCGCCTGAGTGGCTCAGTTGGTTAAGTGTGATTGATTTTGGTTTAGGTTATGATCTCAGGATGGTGAGATGGGCCTGGCATCCAGCTCTGTGCTGAGCACCAAGTCCACTTGAGATTCTCTCCCATCTGCCCCTCCCCCTAACTCTGTCAAATAAATAAAACCTTTAAAAATAAAAAAAAAACATACTAAACGAACCCATATTAGCTGTGTTCATAAGGGAATATCTTTATCATAAAAATTCAGAGTTAAATATTAAGGGAAATGGTGTTATACTAGATAGTCTAACACAACTTAGTTCAGAGTATATATTGTTTTATTACATGTAAATAAAGCCAAATGTAGATCAAGTAAATAAACAGTGTAGATGCCCATATAGTTATGAATTAGCATAGTTCTTTAGCATTTCTGTTAGAATAGTTTATTTTCTTGCATCAGAGATTGTTTGAAGAATTTTAATGCCAGTCTAGAATAGATATATAGATATTTAGATATCTGGATTATATTATATGTCCTATCTAATACAGATTATGTTTATATATACTAAATATATAGATATGCATATTTCATTTTTTACAGTAATAATCTCTGTACCCTTAAAACTAAAGAATGAGAACCGAAATAGAAAGTTGGGATTTCACATACAACTGTGAGATATTGATGAAAAGTAGGATATCTTTAAACCAGTAGCTACCAAGAAAGTTGAATTGTTCAATATTTATCGAGGGCCTACTGTATATTAGGCACTGTTCTGGCACTTGGGATATGTTAGTGAATAAAAATCCCTACTCACAGAGATTTTATATTCTCAGAAGAGATCATAAAAGGAATATAGTTCAGCTGTAGTTGTTAGTTTGACACTTAATACAACTTTTGTCCACTAACCTGATTTTAAACTAATTTTAAGAAATTAAGACTATTTATGCTTCACCTAGTTTGATTCAACAGATATACCAAAGGAGAAGCAAGACCTAAGGAAAGCTATAAATAATTTGACATTTCCAAGTCATGCAAGAATATTAATTTTGGTTCTAAGAGGGTATGAAAATGTTTAGTGTATGGTATGATGCAGTAGAAAGCGAGGAGAATCAGAGAGATCTGTGTCCTTGTGCTTGCTCTGTCTGGAAGTTCCTGAGTATAAAACAGATTACTTAACATCTAAGTGCCTTTTCTTTTTCATCTGTTAAAATAAGGGAGCTTGGATTTTCTTTAAGGTCCTTTTCGGCTGTAATAATCTTCAATTTGGTATTCTTATTAGAGCTTTTCTTAGTTTCAGAGCTTTCAAGAAACTCAGAATTCATTGGGGAAAACTATGTAATTATTGTTAAGTTAGGATTTGGGGATCTTAGTTTTTAATCCTTGCTCTGCTGTGTATTTTATACAAGTAATTCCACGACTCTGGGCCTCAGTTACCTGACTTATAAGATGAGTGCCTGATTTAGATAGTTTCAACTCTCTTCCTACATCTAAAAGTCATTGATTCTTTGTAACTGAATAAATAATATAAATTTAAAATGTATCAACCCAAAATACCTATTAGCTATTTTAGCTAGTTGTTTTACCTGTTATTTTACTTTGGCATTTGTACCAAAGCCTGTTTTTAATCGACATTTTAAGAATCATTATATACCCTTGATGTTCTGGGTGCTATCTGAGTGATGGCTGTTTCCAAGGCCTTTCAAAAGATATAAAGATTACATGATCCTAAAATGGTAGCGCAGTCACATTCTTAGTGTGAAATCAGAACTAGTTTTAGTACAAATAAAAATGAGTAACTTTTGACAGTCCATATCTATGTCAAGGAGTAACATTTACAAATTCTAAGGATTTATAAGTGTGTCAGTCACATGATAGCAAAGAGGGGATTGCTTAGTATACGGAACTTAAAAGACTGTTGAGGAATGTTGAAAAGCAGCAAACCATAGAGAAATGGTCTGAAAGGGACACGAATAGTGAAAAGCATTAAATGAGAAATTTATTTTTCACATTGGCACATAGTGAGTATCTCAACTCAATATTTGTATGTGTGCATGTTTGCATGTGTGTAGTTATTCTATTCCAAGCAGGAAGGCCTTCCTCCGTACCTGAATTCATACATGTCTAAATTTACTTGACTTTTTTCCTTTTTTTTTAATTTTATTTATTTATGTGACAGAGAGACACAGCGAGAGAAGAAACACAAGCAGGGGGAGTGGGAGAGGGAGAAGCAGGCTTCCCGCTGAGCAGGGAGCCTGATGCAGGGCTCGATCCCAGGACCCTGGGACCATGACCTGAGCTGAAGGCAGACGCTTAACAACTGAGCCACCCAGGCGCCCCGACTTTTTTACTCTTAAGGTAGAAAATGATTAGTAAGATAAAATGGAAAAGTGAACTAAGATAAGTTTTCTTTAAAAATTTTTGTTAGTCCATTGTATGATGACAGGTATTGCTAAGCTGCTGTTTTCCTTTTCTTAACAATGAAGAAAACACTATTTGTTTGCATTTATAGATATCCAACTCTGATTATTTGTGTCACTTGTCAGCATCCTCTGATATCTCAGAAATATTAGAAATTTAGAATGTTTTATAATACATATTTGCTCATAATATTTTTAAATTTAGTGCTTAGCAGTTGTTAAAATAATTGAATAAAGTTTGCTTTATACTTCAAAATTATTCACTAACTAAAATATTCATACCTCTCTTGGTCCAGGTTCTAGCAACCATAATTCCATGTTTGAAGTTTTTTTGTTTGGTTTGGTTGTGAGGGAGAGGAACAGGTAATATTTTAAAACTATCATTTGGCTTGGGGCAGTTGAGTAAATTAGTTACCAAGCAAACACTTACTGAAAAGCTCTACTGTTCATTAACTCTGAAGGATCAAATATTTAAGCTCATAAAGAAACCAGAACCTAGAGGCATTGTTCAGGAAACAATTTTGAGGCTGGCAGAGGAAGAAGCATCAGTTTTGAAATAGGAAGAGAGGGGTTGGCTGAGAAGTTCAAAACCAGAGACCAAAACAATGTGCTGACTTACCCTTGAGTGATGAAAGCCAAGCCTCCTGCAGGGGTTAAGAAGTAAAACTGCATATGACTCAGAGACTTTGTATATGGGGAAGAAAAATAAGCCAGGTGTGCTGTGATAGGAATCTCAGAAGCTCAAGCTAAATAAAATAACTAGAGAGTTTGAAAAGATTGACTTAAAGGATCGGTGCATTATGGCATCAGACTTATGGGAAGAATTTTCAGGAGCCAGATAGGGGAGTGTCATGGTCTAGGAGTAGAGTAACTAATGAGTGAAAATCTAGTACAGCCCTGATATAAAGGGAACTTGATGTCCCTGGAGATGAGTAAATAGCAGATTCTACCCTTGAAGATGAAACAGTGTCAAGGCATATCTGGTCAGACCTAAAATTTGAATATCTTTGATTAACACCCGTCCTGGACATGGTTAATCCAATTCAGTTCTGTTCACAAATGTTATTTGTTAAGGAAAACTAAGAAATAGGCCTTGTCTTCACCTTGTCTAATTAAAGTGACAGACGCATAAATACATCATTTTAATTGTTAAGCACAGAAAACAGTAGAGAATATAGGGACTGCTTTGGGGGTTCAGAGAAGGAACATTTAACGTAACCTGGAGATGTTAAAGAAGGCTTCCCTGAGAAGATGAAATCTAAGATAAGTTTTCAAAGGATATTAGGAGTTAGCTAGATGAAGGCAAGGCAGAATATTGGGATATTCTAAGCATAAACTAAGGTTTAGAGTCATTAAATAGCATGAAACTAGTTGCATGGTTGCCTAGCTGGTCAGTCCACCTAGTCCAGGGTTTTTTACCCTTGTTCTGTTGACATTTGGGGGGCTAGGTGATGATTTGTTGCGGGGGGCTGTCCTGTGCATATAGTAGGACTGTTGACAGCCTGCCTGGCCTCTACCTAGCAGGCATCACTAATGGCAGCAGCCACCACGACAGTTGTGAAAACTAAAAATGTTTCTAGACATTGCTGAATGTCCCTGTGGGGGGCAAAATCGCCCCTGGTTGAGAACCAGTGACCTGGGCTAAAATTTAATTAAGTTAGGATTAGAATTTTATATTCTGAAACTCAGTGCATTCATGTTTTCTTTTCTTTTTCTTTAGTTCAGTAAACATTTCTTTTGAAATTCCAACCTAGTCCTAACCAAAGAAAGAAAATTGTTTCCATATCTTGTTCAAGATCTAGAGGAGTGGATCATTATAGGGCTAGAATTCTGGGTGTAATGGTAGCTGTGATCAGAACAGTACAGAGCTTAGGGAACTGGATAAAAGATAAGTACAGTAACCCAGAAATTGAATATATAGAGATTTTCACTCAATTATAAGAACGTCAAAATTTAGAACTCCTCAATAGCTTTAATTCTCCCAGCAGCCATTTTCAGCACTGTGTCCAGGTTTGCACTACAACTTAAAATACTGGAAAACTTGAAAGTACATAGGAAAACATGAAAATGACTAGCTTTCACATGTATGTGAGAAAATGAAGTTTAGCATTATAATTGTTTTGGCCCACAGGGAAAGAGAGACTGTGCCATGATCTTCTAGAGTTTGAAGAATTATAAGTCTAAAGATCGAATCCAGGTCCTTTTTTTTTTTTTTAAAGATTTATTTATTTATTTGAGAGAGAGAGAGAGTACATGAGAGGGGGGAAGGTCAGAGGGAGAAGCAGGCTCCTCACTAAGCAGGGAGCCCGATAGGGGACTCGATCCCGGGACTCCAGGATCATGACCTGAGCCGAAGGCAGTCGCTTAACCAACTGAGCCACCCAGGCACCCCTCCAGGTCCTTTGAAGATTGAGAAAATAAGACTTAGATTGTAGAACAACTTTAGGATTAGGTTTAAATGTTCTAGAAAATCAGCAAACTTACTTAAAAACTCTTTAAAGTATAAGTTACACTTTTCAATATTTTAAGTGTCAGACTGATAAAAACAGCTTCTGATTTTAAAGAATTTTTCAATTGTTTGCATATATACACACACAAATTTATATAGTTGTATACATATTTAATATGTCAAAGATGAGTCGAAACTCCAGTTCATATAAACTGCTTCCAACTGTGTTGGCTAACTCTTCTTTTTATTCAACATCTATTAGGTAGGGCTACAAGTGTGAATATATTTAGCCACTAGCTTCTTATACTACCAACTATAGTATTTAAAGTACACTATGATAGATTTTTAAATCTCTATTAAAATCACATTGAATTAATGAATTTAGTAGCTGTAAGAACAATGTGAATTAGTTTGAGAGGGATAAAAAAATATCAACGACTATGTTAAATTGTGGAAGATAGTCCAAAGTGTGTAATATTGCCATCACTTAATAATGCTAAAGGCAAGCAATAGTTTATCGTATTTGTGTGACACTTTTGTAGGACTACTTGATAAGCAAAAGTTATAGAGAAAGCAAATGCTATTTTTACATTTTTCAAATTTCTCTCCTTAGTGTTACTAACCAGCTTCTTTTTTAAGATTTTATTTTTTTTAAGTAATCTACACCCAACATGGGGCTTGAACTTACAACTCTGAGATCAAGAGTCGCATGTTCTACCGACTGAGCCAACCAGGCACCCCAAACCAACTACTTTTGATAGTAATTCAGCCAAAATGCAACCCCAAAAAAGGAGTGTTATCATTGAGCTCATTTTTACTTTGAGATGATGGTATTACCTGCATATGAAACTAGTGCTACTTTGAGAAAAGCACATTAGAATTAAGTTTTCCTAAAATGTTAGCTTCCAGGTGTGACTTTACTTATATAGCATTCTTGTGCTTAGTTAATAAAAGCCAGCACCGTATTTTATTTCCCAGCATATCCCCAGTGCTAGGTACAGCTAGGTAAAGCATGCAATAATTATTATGGATGAATGAATGAATGGTCTTATCTGCACCAAGTTAAACCCAGAACTACAACTAGGTTTTAACTTAAATCGTTACCTTTTCAGCCTCACTATCTTTCTTTTGTTTTGTTTCTAAATAATAAGTTTAAGTTGGTTTTATCTTTTAAATGTAATTTATGCATATGTGAACAAAAATACTCTATCATTAATGACAGTGAACACTTGTTCTAGGGGAAAAATGGATAAATGCATCTTTACCTGCTGGTGCTATTAAGAAATATTAGAGTAGATGAAGAGAAGTAAATGTGTTATGCTTAGATAATGATGCCATTTTAGATGTGATTTTGGTGATCCATAAAAGCAAATGATTTCTTCCTACAAAGCAAAGTAGAACACTAAGGCAGCAATAATAGTCATGAATATAATAGGATTTTAAAACTTTTGAATTTGCTAGTAAATCACTGTTTTCTTATATCAAGTTGTTTGTGTGTTAAGAAATAAATGTACCTGTTGATCCAGTGTGTGAGAGCATATTCACCATATTAAGTGCTTTGATATATATTGGATTTAGCATGCTTAGTTATATTTTAAATTATCATGGACCAAAGTCTGTTTCTTTCCTGTCCCTGTAGCCTCTTAAAGGTTAAATGAGATATATAATTTGGAAGAGTTAAAAGTGGGCAGTTATGTAGTTAAAGAGCTAGAAGGCTTAGGTTCCAGTCACTGTTCTGCTGCTTACTGGCTGCCCACCTGGACTAGGTCATGAATCTGCTCAGAGCCTCATGGTAAAATGAAAGATTAGGTTAGATGAACTCCGAGTTTCCTTCCAGCTCTGAAACATCGTATCTCTCAAATTCTGCATTATTTAAGAAACCAGAATTGTTTTCAATGCTACCAACATTTATTTAACATTTTGCAAAAGGCCAGTGGATACCAGGATAGCTAAAATAACAACCCTGCTGTTACAGAGCCTAGAGATCTAAGTCTTTCCCCTTTCTCATGTGAACCTTAAAATTAGGTTCATTAATTTTTTACTAGCGAGGCGCCTGGGTGGCTTAGTCGGTTAAGCATCTGACTTTGGCTCAGGTCATGATCTCAGGTTCCTGGGATCAAGTCCCTAGTCGGGCTCCCTACTCAGCAGGGAGCCTGCTTCTCCTTCTCCCTCTGCCCCCCCACCCCCCGCTGCTCATGCTCTGTCTCTCTCTCTCTCAAATAAATAAATAAAATCTTTAAAAAAAATTTTTTACTAGAATATATAGACTTTTTATAAGAGTTTTTACTATCATACATATGGCAACATGTCATTTATAATAATAAATATTAATAGAATTAGTGAATGTTTAGTAGTTACTGAGGTTCATATCACAAATCTCTAATTTCTAATTTCTCCAACTTGGAGATTATCCTTGAGTGAACTAACTAACATTAAATTTCATGTTCAAGGCAAAGCTTTGGGAATGGTTTCCAAACTATCTCCCTTGTACTTTTGATAATTTTTAATAAGTCACAAAATTACAAATAACTAACAAGGAAGTCAAAACAACTTGTATGTAAGGCTGATACTGTGGTGACTCTAAATGTTAACAAATACACAGAATACAGAAAGGATAGTACAAATGATTAGAAATAGATTGCTAAATTTTGGGGATTTTGAAATGTGGTGATGGCTGTTAAAAGACATGTATAACCATAAGAGACTCTTAAAGATAGAGAACAAACTGAGGGCTGATGGAGGGAGGTGGTGGGGGATGGGTTAGATGGGTGATGGGTATTAAGGAGGGTATTTGTGATGATGAGCCCTGGGTGTTATATGTAAGGGATGAGTCACTGAATTCTACTCCTGAAACCAATATTGCAATGTATGTTAACTAACGAGAATTTTTTTTTAACTAACTAGAATTTAAATTAAAAAATTGAAAAGAAAAAAAAGACATGTAAAATAGTTGGTTTGTTTCTAAATTTTTCTCTCTTTTTTTTTTTCAGGTCCCAAAACAGTTTTTTTCTGGGCTCCAATTATGAAATGGGTAAGTCTTGAGTTTTTGCAGAAGCTACTGAAAAAAATATTCTTTAAAAGGAACTTTTTTTTAAATATTTTATTTATTTATTTGAGAAAGGCAGATAGTGACAGAGATAGCAAGAGAGAACACAAGTGGGGAGGAAAGGGAGAAGCAGGCTTTCCAGCTGAGCAGAGAGCCCTGTGTGCGGGACTCGATCCCAGGACTCTGAGATCATGACCTGAGCTGAAGGCAGATGTTTAACCGACTGAGCCACCCAGGCGCCCTAAAAAGAACTTATTAATTTGAAGTCATTTTTATGAAGGATGTACTTTTAAATATTCATGGTTTGTCTAGAGATGATTTCATTCAGATAATCTCAGATGTGTCATTTTTACTGCATAAAGTACACTACCTACTTGAGTTGTTCTGAACTCCTTAGATAAAAGGCCTTTTAGGAACATAATTGGTATCAAAAAGCTTGTATTTGGGATGCCTGGGTGGCTTAGTCCGTTAAGCATCTGCCTTCAGCTCAGGTCATGATCTCAGTCCTGGGATCAAGCCCTATGTCAGTGGGGAGTCGGCTTCTCCCTCTCCCTCTACCCCTCCCCCCACCCCCACCCCAGCTCGTGCTCTCTGTCTGTCTCAAATAAATCAATAAAATCTTTAAAAAAAAAAAAAAAAAGCCTGTAATCATGGGCCCTTGGAACTGAAACTTCATTCTAAGATTTTATGACTAAGTCAAACATTAAACTAATTAGAACCCCCCCAGATTAACTTTTATTATTTGTTTAGTATGTGAACTGATGATACCAACATCAAAATACAGGCAGGGAAAGTTAGTCTCAAAAAACAGAAAAAATTATCCAAGGGTGTGTATTAACATTTGGTAAACGGTAGAGTCTAGGACTTCTGACTCCCAAGACCAGTGCTTTTTACCTTATGCCAGAGTTTCCATTCCTGAAGTTCTCATTTAGCTGAAAAGAGGTAATTGTGAAAACAATAAAACAGATTATTGATTTTATGTTGAAAGGACCAGTTTGGGCCTATAGCAATGCTTCTCATAGTGTCATCCCTAGATCTGCTGCATTGGCATTGCCCGGGAACTTGTTAGAAATGCAGATTTTTGCTCTCCATCTCAGTTTTACGAAATCTGAAACTGGGGATGGAGCCCGGTAATTTGTGTTCTAATAAGCCCTCCAGGTGATTCTGATGCCTTCTAAAATTTGAAAAGTACTGGTCTGTAGGCTTTTTCATTTTTTTAATTGTAGTAAACTACACATAAAATTTACCATCTTGACCATTTTTTTAGTGTTAAGTACATTTGTTGTGCAACCAATCTCCAGAACTCCTTTTATCCTGCAAAGCTAAAACTCTACCAGTTAAACAACTCCTCATTTCTCTCCTGCAGCCTTTGGCAACCACCATTCTACGTTCTGTCTCTATAAATTTTACTACTATAAGTACCCCAAAGAAGTGGAATCGTACAGGATTTGTCTTTTTGTGTTTGGCTTACTTAGCATAGTGTCCTCTGGATTTATCCATGTTGTAACAAGCGTCAAATTCTTCTTTTTTTTAAAGTATGAATAATATTCCATTGTATAAATACCACATTTTGCATATCCATTCATTTGTTGATGGACACTTGAGTTGCTTCCACCTTTTGGCCATTGTGAATAATGCTGCTGTGAGCAATGGCATACATCTATTCCAGTCCCTGCCTTCTGGTCTTTGGGGTATATACCTAGAGGTGGAAATGTTGGATCAGTATTACTTGGAGCAACGGCCTGTACTATACTGTACTCCACTGCAGCTGCACTATTTTGCATTCCCACTGGCAATTCACAAGGACTCCAATTTCTACACATCGTCCGCCAACACTTGTTACTTTTGTTGTTGTTGTTGTTTTACAATAGCCATCTTAATGGGTGAGAAGTGGTAGCTCATTGTGGTTTTGATTTGCATTTTCTAATGTGATTAATTATGCTGAGAATCTTTTCATGTGCTTATTGACCATTTGTATATCTTTGGAGAAATGTCTGTTCAGGCCCTTTGTCCATTTTTTAATCGAGTTGTTTTTTGTTGAGTTGTTGGCTATTTTAATTTTCATAAATGTACTGCTTTAAAGTGTCAGAACAATTTCAGAAACTCAGTTGTAAAATCTAAGGAGTTGAGAATGTTACAATTGGCTATCCCTCAATCTTATGACTTTAGGCAAGTTAAATCTGCCATTTTGTCCCCTTAATTATAAAATGACTAGAGTAGACTAGTGGTTGGGAGCTACATTTTACAGAGAACTAGAGAGCAGTTCTTTTTATTATTATTATTTATATTGTTAAAAATCAAAATTCAACCAAGTAAATTTGAAGATCTAATTGGCTGTATTTAATACATACATCAATGATTCATCAATGGGACAGCATCCCATTTAGCAAGTACAGGGGAGCTCCCAAGGGCTACTGAAAGAGAAAGTTTTTAAAGGCAGGACAAGGAAGTCATAAACTTTTAGAAAAAAAGGATTATTTCCAGGTGAGGTCACTTTCATTTGGAGACAAAAGAAAGGATCTTAGTGGGTGAATTATCTCCTCTTTCTTTGAGGGATGGGGAGAGGGCCCAGGTGACTGATTACCTCATTGGTGCTGACCAGAAAATTCCTAACTGACTGGTTAGGACTACATTTCTGGGGGAGGTTGAAAATGCAGTTACATTAGGTATTAGTGACTTGGCCTAAGTGATGCCACTTTGGGCCTATGGTTTTCTTTTTAACAATATATTGAGAAAACGTCCCATCAGTTTAAAAAAAAAAAAAGTTTCAGCATATCATGTTTAATGGTTCTGCTCCCTCTAAACATTCAAAAGTAGTTTAGTTTGGTCTGACAGCACTATGTCAGTTCAGTCATCGATTTTGCACTCTTTCTTACACAGACACAGCATGTTTGTTGTCCCGTTTTGCATCTTTTACAGCCTTTACCACTGTGTGTGTTGGCAAACACCAAAAGAAAGGAAAGATGCAGGATGTTACCAGAAAATGCAGCTGCCATTCTCAGGGCCCAAAGCAAAGCACAAAAAGTAAATAGCTATGTTCAGAACTACTACATAGTTTATTGAAGGTAGGGGACAATAATACTGCTTTTTATCGCCCATGTCTTTAAAGCCCTTTTCAGAATAAGTGCCAATCACTGAAGTCTTAAATATGGTGCCTTAACTTCATGTGCTTCCCTGGCACTTCATTCTGATTTTTTCTTGCCTTGGTAAGTAATTAGTAAGTAGTTTGCACTCAATTTCAATTGCTAAAGACAAGGATTATATACATTTGATTTATGTTTTTGCTGCCCTGTATCTGATGTAAGTGTACACTAAATTCCATCATTCCGTTGTAACCCTACATTCACTCCCAGCATGTGAATTGAAGTTTGGTAATCCACCTCCGTGTATCTATACTCCACTTCCTCATTAAGCAAGTGAAAATCGTTCACTCAAGTACCTGTTTCTGTTTGGTAGGAGAACTCCATGAATAGGGAGACTCTTCACAAGAGGCCCAGGACAAGAATTCTAGGGTCAAGAATTTTAGTATGGACTTTAATAGCAAAGTTTGTCTTGTAAGCGGTTTTACTTATGTTTGTAAACATTATACATTCACGAATTACTTTCTTTAATACAGTGGGATTCAGAATCATAAGGGACATGATTGAAATTATTCTATACTAACTATTAAAGATTCATTCTCATTATTCAACTTCACACATAATTTTGTGTTTACTTTGAATAAATATGTTTATATATTAATTCTCATGGCTAGAATGGAATTTCAGACACTTTTTAAATGGTAATAGAGATTGTAGTAATCTAATTCTGTGAGAAACTGACAAAATATGTAATGAAGAATACCAGCAGAGAAAGGAGAATCTCCATCTCAGTTGCCCATGACATAATTTTTATAAACTGTGCAAATGTTTAACATAAATGGTGATACCTACAGAGCAGAAATAGAACAGTTGAGGTTGGGACAGGTTAAAAAGTCGGTGGGACAGGTTAAAAAAAAAACCACTTGAAATTTTTGGTGCCTACCACTAATGGTCCATCTATAAGAAACCCCATTAGTATGATGTATGAATGTCTTTTTCTTTCTTTAATGTTTAAAATGTGTTGTCTGTTAATTAAAATGCAGATCAAAGCAAAAATAAACATTCAAAACTAGTGTGATTTAAAAAACTAATGGAAAGTATATTGTTATTTTTTTCCTCTTCTCTGTATCAGCACTGGAAATTTTATAGTAATTATATGTCTATAAAAGTGTAATTGATTGCTTAACTATTATTTCTAGCACCATTATTAAAAGAGTAAAAATTATTTACTCTATAACAAATTTGGGGGTTCTCTTTGACCTCAGGTTTGCCACAACTTAGAAGTTTACTGATTTTATCAATACTTTGGTGTTTCTTTGATCTGGTCCACCAGTGTTTTGAAACGTTGACAGTATGACATACTCATAAGTGCCTTGTTGGGTATCTGGATCCTTTAAAAACATCTATTTTAAGTTCATGTTGAAATCATGCATAGTCTTCTGATGACAGCATAGCAGTAGAAACTGTGCCTTGTTCTCTGGTGAGGAGACTTCTTTTGTTACATATTTACTTTATGTACATATTATTCCAAACCATTTGATAATAATTCGTCTATGGTACTCTATCCATGACACATAGCAGTTGCTGCCCCAGGCCATATATGTTCTATATTAAGAATTTCAGACTATACTTGTTCAGACATTTAACTGGAGTGGAGTCCTTCTTAGGCACTTTTGTTGAAACCAAATCGTCATTGAGGTCAAAGTGGATAATCCTAAAAAACAATACTTATATACCTTAAATGTTTTATTTTAACTTAATATATATTCCTTTGCCAATCATCTGTAAGGCTAAAGCTTTTATTTGTGTATGGATCCACTTATTTTGAGTTCTACATTTTCTACTTTGGATGAATTATATTCTAGTGCATCCTGTATAATTTTCACTTTAGGGGTACCTGGCTGGCTTAAGTCAGTGGAGCATGCCCTGTGTTGGGCTCCCTGCTCAGTGGGCAACCTGCTTCTCTCTCCCTCTGTTGCGCCCCGCCCCCCCCTCCGGCTTGTGCTCTCTCTCAAATAAATAAATAAAATCTTTAAAAAAAACACACACACACAATCCTGGGGTGCCTGGATTGTGCCTGGGGTCAGTTAAGCGTCTGCCTTCAGCTCAGGTCATGATCTCAGGGTCCTGGGATCGAGCCCCATATCAGGCTCCCTGCTCGGCAGGGAGTCCACTTCTCCCTCTCCCTCTGCTGCTCCCCCTGCTTGTGTTCTCTCTGTCTCTGTCAAGTAAATAAATAAAATCTTTAAAAAAAAAAATCACAATCCTGGGCTTCAGACAATTTGAAAAACATTTTTTTGACATTTTTAATAGAGAGCTAACTTGAGTCTACTAGATGACAAATTGTATTAGGTTATTTAATACATTATCTCATATTTGATCTTCACCAGAAAAAATCTGAGAAGTAAATATTATTACCATCTTCCAGATAAGGGTACTGAGGTTCAAAGAGCTAGATGACTGAACATACTGTCGTGGTAAACGGCCCATCGGGTTATGAAAGCTCACATTGTTTAACTCCACAGCCTATTAAGTTAAGTGTTCTTAAACACTTAGATGACCACCTTTAAAACAGTTGCTGTGGATCTAACTAATAGTTTCTTTGTATGTTAGAGAGTATTTTACATAATCTTATTGTTTACTCTAAACATTCTCTGAATAGAATCTATATAGTTCTTTTATTTGAATAAAGTTCATAATAAAGATGAAAAGGAACACAGACCATCTGCCTCCTATCCTGAGGCTACTAATGCCGGAAAAGGTAGAAAACTGATATTCCTTTTTCTCTGTTGCTCTACAGACATAAGCTACTATTTGTTCTTGTTAATATTATCCAGACACTGTGCTCTTATCTCATTTAATCATGCATCAGTTTTGCAGGGATAGCTATTAATAGTCTCATTTTACACATGAGGAATTTAAGGCAAGTGTTACGTAATCTGACCAAAGTCACCCAGCTAATAAGTGACAGAGATTAGATTTGGTGAGATTTTCTAAGATAATTTACATAAGGTTAGAGTGATGTAGAAGTAGAAAAGGATATTTTAGAAACATGAGAAAGGGAGCTCAAGACCTTTGTGGGAGAGAACAATTACTAACATGTCCCAGAAAAATAAAGTGTGTACTGTGAGCATGAACAAAATCATGACCACTGACTTCTTCCCAAAAAAATGTTAGAATGTAGCCCATAGTGTTCATAGATCTATCCAACGAGGTGCAGTGTATAATACATGGACCCAGTAGATTAATAGTAGAAATCAAATCCCTTTCTTCCCCTTCTCAATGGCAGTGTTCTACCCTGCAAAAGTAGAACAAATATGATGTGGAGAAAATGCACATTGGGACCTAAAAGGAGAATGTAGGAAGGATAATCAGGAAGCATTTGGGCGAAAAATCACAGGACTGTGGGTGAAAGTTAACAAGAGGCAAAATAGTGTTAGCCATAATTTACCTCTGGTTATACTCCTCTGCGTAACCATTTACCCCTTTTAAAATCAGAATCATAGCTTTATTGTACTGCTGACTTTATTAATTCAAAACCCTTTGTATTCGGTTTAAATTTGTGTATAAATTCACAAGTATATCTATGTTCTACTTAGGAGCAAAACTCTTTGCTGATTTATATTTTCCATGTGCGAGCATCTTTTAGAAACCCAGTGAGACCTAAAAATAATTTCTTAAAAACATATTCTCTTAATGACATTTAGGATTTGATTTAAAATACTTAAAAGGTAAAAGGAGAAAGGGAAGTAGGGAGGTGAAGCAAATGTGGCAAAATTTCAATAATTATTAACTCTGGGTGATGGGTATGTAGGGGTTCTTTGTACTACTCGTGTGTATATTTTAATTTTTCATCAATAAAAATCATTTTATTACATATTCTCATCTCTGCAATAGAGCAGCGTAACTAATACTCTAGTGAAGGAAGACTCATTACTAAACTTTCTGAGTGATGCTAATGGTAGAGATATTAGTAGGATGATTATATAACAGTGTTAAAAACACAGCAGAGAAGAAATGACTATGTTGTATACTTTGACATTAAAGAAAAGTTATGCAACCCGAAAACTAAAATTATAACAGAGCTTTTCTGATACTTCCACCTTTTTTTTTTTAAAGATTTATCTATCTATTCCAGAGAGAGAGAACGTGCATGAGAACACAGTGTTGGGGGGGTGGGCAGAGGGAGAAAGAGAAAGAAACTCAAGCAGAATCCGCTCTGAGTAAGGAGTCTGACACAGGGCTTGATCCCACTACTGTGAGATCACAACCTGAGCCGAAACCAAGAGTCAGGTGCTTAACTGCACCACCCGGGGACCCACGATACTTCCACTTTTAAAAAAGAATTAACGTTAAAAAAACAAACAAAAAAACCTAATGATGTACTCTATGTTAGCTAATTGAACTGAATAAAAAAAAGTAATATCTCATCATTGTAGGAAAAAAAAGAATGTTGACAAAAACATGAAAGGAGGAATCTATACAAATTACCTTAAGTAGCTCTTAGGCATCCTCCAACCAGTGGTTACCAACATGTATAAAGAATATATAACTTCATATGTGAAAAAAGTACCATTTGTTAGGCTACCTACACACATACACTACTGATTTTCAAGTATATGAGGCTGTTTGATGTGGTTAACAAAACATAAATTCTAAAGCATTCCTGAATTCTTTGTAGTTTTTTGTGATGATATGTATACATTTCCTTACTGCATGGATACTAAAATTGTAGCAACTATTGTGTGGAAATCTCCAAAATAGTTTTATGTTTTATTTAAAACTAAGAATTATTACTGCACACTCATGATACCTTTTCTCTTACTGTGTGTTAACGTGTATTTCCAGGGGTTGGTGTGTGCTGGATTGGCTGACATGGCCAGACCTGCAGAGAAACTCAGCACAGCTCAATCTGCTGTTTTGATGGCCACAGGTAAATTAAATGAATATTTTCTGTGTTTCATTTAGGACATTGAATATTTTTGTTTTGTTTTACATCAGTTTATTTAACAGTTTAATGTTTGAAGCATGTACACACAAACACATACACACACACACACACACACACACACAGGAATTAACAGTTTTCTTTCTGAGAAATGTTTATAGATTATAGATAGAAAAGGCAGAAGAGGGTTACTGTGAGTAAGTATCCTCATGGGTTTTGTTTTTTATGTTTTTGCCATGAACCTATTTTTAAAAGTGGAAAAAAATAATCGTTTGCCCTGTAAAGATTCCCTGTTGATGTAAGAATTAAATATTTTGTGTAACACTGAATTATGGCAACTTTATTAAAGACTCAAAGTATAGCATTTCCTTTTCCTTTATCCTACATTATATTGTCATGGTCTTATTTATAATTATTTTACTCTAATATTGAATGTTCAAAAGATATTGCAGCGTACTTATGCTTTTTAAAAAAAACATTTTGTTTCAACAGGGTTTATTTGGTCAAGATACTCACTTGTAATTATCCCAAAAAACTGGAGTCTCTTTGCAGTTAATTTCTTTGTGGGGGCAGCAGGAGCTTCTCAGCTCTTTCGTATTTGGAGGTAAGCCTATCAAAGGTGTAAAAAGAAAAATCTGCCTCAGAAGCCACCCAGATGGCAGTGCCTTTTTTTTTTTTTTAAGATTCATGTATAATGCTAAGATGGGATATGCCTAAAGCAGAAATTTCTAGAAAAGTCTGGGGATTTAAGTTAAAAGTGTTAAACAGTATGTTTGCTACCTAGGTTTTAAATCTGTCTGTGTATTATCAAGACATATAGCCTGTTCATAGAATCTGTTTTAAGACAACATACACAATTTATGAAATACTAAGTAATTTTCTCCATGAACCTTTTATGACTCAGTTTCAATTATATATAATAAAGTGGGACCTAAATGTGTATGGTTATGTAGTGTTGGAAATGATCTTTAGAGGGAGGTTACTGGTTTTGTCAGAAAGTATTCCATGAGCATTTGGAAATTTTTAAAACTTTACAGGCATCCCTAATTTTATTTCACTTCACTTCACTGTGCTCCACAGATTTTGCACATTTTTACACATCGAGGGTTTGTGGCAACCCTGCATCAAGCAAGTCTATCGACACCATTTTTCTAACAGCATTTCCTCTCTTCATGTCTGTGTGTCACCTTTTGGTATTTCTCACCATATTTCAAAATTTGTCATTATTATATTTGTTATGGTGATCTGTGATGAGTGATCTTTGATGTTACTACTGTCATTGTTGGGGGATGGGGAGCACCATAAAACACACCCACATAAGACAATGAGCTTAACTGATAAATGTGTGTGTTCTGACTGTACCACCGACCCGCCATTCCCCCATCTCTCTCCCTTTCCTCAGATCTCCCTAGTCCCTGAGATACAGCAATATTAAAAATAGGCCAATTAATAAGCCTGCAGTGGGCCTCTAAGTGTTCAAGTGAAAGGAAAGAGTCATATATCTCTCACTTTAGAACAAAAGCTAAAAATAATTAAGTTGAGTTAGGAAGACATGTTGAAAGCCGATGAGATAGGCCAAAAGGTAGCCTCTTGTCCTCAACATTTAGCTAAGTTGTGAATGCAAAGGAAAGTTCTTGAAGGAACTTAAAAGTGCTACTCCAGTGAACACATGATTAATAAGAAAGTGAAATGACCTATCACTGATATGGAGAAAGTTTTAGTGATCTGGATAGAAGATCAAACAGCCACAACGTTCCTTTAAGCCTAAGCCCAGTCCAGAGCAAGGCCCTCACTCTCTTCAGGCTCAGAGAGATGATGAAGCTGCACAAAAAAGTCTGAAGCCTGCAGAGGTTGGTTCATGTGGTTCAAGGAAGAGCCATCTCCATAACATAAAAGTGCAAAATGAAGCAGCGAGTGCTGATGTAGAAACTATCCATCCAGAAGATCTAGCAAGTTAGTTAATGAAGGTGGCTACAGTAAACAACAAATCTTCAGTGTAGGTGAAACAGCCTTATATTGGAAGAAGATGCCATCCAGGACTTTCATAGTTAGAGAAGTCAATACCTGGCTTTAAGGCTTCAAAGGACAGGCTGACTCTCTTGCTAGGAGCTAATGTGGCACTTTAAGTTGAAACCAGTGCTCATTTACCATTCTGAAAATCCTAAAGACTTTAACAATAATCCTAAATCTATTCTCCTTGTGCTCTATAAATGGAACAGCAAAGCCTGTATGATAGCACATCTGTTTACTGAATAATATGGTTTACTGAATATTTTAAACGCACTGTTGAGACCCACGGCTTGGGGAAAAAAGGTTCCTTTCAAAATATTTCTGCTCATTGACAATGTACCTCATAACCAAGAGCTCTGGTGGAGATGTACACCAAGATTAGTGTTGTTTTCATGCCTGCTAACACAGCATCCATTCTGCAGCCCATGGTTCAAGGAGTTGTTTCAATTTTCAAGTCTTCTTATTTAAGAAATACATTTTGTAAGGCCATAGTTGCCATTGATTGTGATTCCTCTGATGGATCTGGTCAAAGTAAATTGAAAACCTTCTGGAAAGGATTCCCCGTTTTAAATGTCATTAGGAACATTTGTGATTCACGGGAAGAGGTCAAAATATCAACATTAACAGTTCGGAAGGAGTTGATTTCAACCCTCGTGGATGACATTGAGGGGTTCAATGTCATGAGGTTACTTCCTCAGTAGAGGAAGTAACTGCAGATGGGGTGGAAAGAGCAAGAGAACTAAGCATGAGAAGTAGAGCCTGAAGTTGGGACTGAATTGCCACAATCTCAGGATCAAACTTAAATGGATGAGGAGTTGATTCTTATGCTGGTGAAGATGCTGTGAAGACTTTTGAAATGATGACAAAAAATTCAGAATATTACATAAACTTAGTTGATAATACAGAGGCAGCGTATGATAATGAGAGGATTGATTCCAATTTTGAAAGAAGTTCTACTGTGGGGTAAAATGCTATCAGAATGCATCGTGTGCTATGGAGAAATCATTTGTAAAAGAAAGAGTCAATTGATGTGGCAAGTTCCTTATTGCCCTGTTTTAAGAAAGTGCCACAGCCACCCCAACCTTCAGCAACCATCACCCTGATCAGTCAACAGCCATCAACATTGAGGCAAGACCCTCCACCAGCAAAAAGATTACGACTCACTGAAAGCGTAGATGATGGTTAGCAATTTTTAGCAGTATTTTTAAATTAAGGTATGTACTTTTCTTCTAGACATAATGCTATTGCACACTCAATAGACTATAGTATAGTGTAAACATAGCGTTTATATGCACTGGGAAACCAAAATGTTCATTTGCTTGCCTTATCGTAATACTTGCTTTTATTGTGGTGGTCTGGAACTGAACCCACAATGTTTCCAAAGTTTGGCTGTACTCAGTAGTTGACATTATTTGTCAGTGACTGGCTAACACTCTGGAGTGAGCTCATCTTAGATGAAGGCTCTAGCTTTGTTTGAACCATAGAACCTTTCTAAATTACAAAACAATGTTCTTTGGCTAAAAAAAATAAATGATCTCAATAAAGAAATAGAAAATATTCAGTTTTAATTTACCTTCCTTTCAGAAGGCATTGTATTCTGCAGAGTATAGTATATCCTATTTTATTCATCTTCACTATCCCTAGGTTTATAATTTAATCCTTTCATAATCATCTAGCACAGATGGGATGGATGAATAAATAACTCATTCTATAATATGTCTGATGTATGACCAGCATTTTTAGAGCTCACTTATATCAATATAAACTTTGATTTGTACAGTGATTTTATTCACAAGTATTTTTCTCATCCACCATTTCATTTTAACTTTACATTAACTCAGTAGTAGAGCTAAGAAAATGCTAAGTGAAACATTCAGAACTATTTCTAGAGCAAAAACTCAGTTACAGTTTGACAAAAGGATTTTTGGCACCTATCAGTCACAATAGCAGATTGGGAGATTTAGTTAAAAATATAAATGTTGGACTCTGGAGCATTTAGAAAAACACTGTTGGGTATTTTAAATAGGAACCTTTTGAGAAATCTGGGAGGTATGATAGACTTCATGGAATAAATTACTTTTTGTGCTTATGTTATTGTCCACTCTTGTAATCTGGGAAGAATAGTAAATGAAGCTCAGGGTATTATAGAAGGGAAAGACTCTATGCCTTTGTGGTTAATTCTTCTTTAGATAAGTGAGAATTTAAAAAACAGGGTGTTACACGCAAATAATGAATCATGGAACACTACATCAATAACTAATGATGTAATGTATGGTGATTAACATAATAATAAAAAAATTTAAAAAAAAAACGAAACAGGCCTTAGCTTTACTCTCCTGCTAACCCAGTGTTTACAAACTGCTAATAACCCTGTAACCTGCCTGTATCACAAAAGTATATTTTATTTTTAACGATTAGACAGGATCCCATTCCCAATTTATTTTATTCTTAGGAAAGATGTTCTGCGAGTATAAAATAAAAAGTTCTAGATGACCATGTTTTGCTAAATTTTATATATATGTTCACATGTTTGTTATACTCTTAAATAATTCAAGAATGAAAATAGTCACCAAATTAATACTTTTGTATAAGAAACTGTATGTCAGTTAAGTTGTTAAAACTCTTTGGCAGTTGGAAGCCGGATGCAAATAAAATCCTTAAGTCACTTTCCCTTCTGCCTATTTTACCTACATGCCCCCGAGAAGATTGTAGTTACAATGATGTATAGCCTCTGGACTAGTGAGAAGGAAGACATGGAATATACGTCCCATTCCCTTCTTATTACACATATATCTATTATGATACATAATTATTTTTCTTTCTGTTTCCTTTATAGATATAACCAAGAACTAAAAGCTAAAGCAAACAAATAAGAGTTCCTGACCACCCGAACAATCTAGATGTGGATATACCCACTGGGACTAATTTGATTTATTATTTGGCTATTGATAAGGTGATAATTAACTGTGCTACTGCTTGGAAGTCATAAAAAAAACTGTAAACTGGGGACTAATACTTGATTCAACAAAAAAATAAAGCAAACTTTTAATAATAGTGTTTCTTTATATGTGACTTAAGAAACTTATCTATGGCTATGAGTAACATTTTTTTTCTACCATTTGCCCATTATAAATCATATTTGCTCCTGCAGACCCATGGCTTCCTTCTGTTCTAGTCTACCAGAGATGGTTGAAAGGTTAAATACTCTGTTGGATGGTGAAGGATGATGAAGTTACCGGAAGTAAAAGGAAATCGAGCTAAAGAGAGTGAGAAGTGGGTAGTGGAATGGCTAGCCGTTCCTTTACAGCCACAGGGTAACAAAGGATCTCTTAAGTTTTTAAATTATATTCTGTAATTGATATAATGTGGCAGAAAAGGCTCTGGAGTCCTAAATTTGAATCCCAGCTCTGTGACTTGTAATCTATGACTTTGGGCAGATTAAAGTGTCTGGTAGAGTACCCTGGACGTAAGTCAACTTTCTGAAAACATGGTGATCTTTGTCCGTGTTACGAAGATAGACTGGACATAGATTACTCTGTGCTAGAAATAATTAGCAATCTATTTGATTGGAGCTCCTGTTTGGAGTACTGAGTTTTCTTCTAAAAATTCTAGTAGAGCTGGTCCTGGGTAGTAGAGGAATCAGCAAAGCAAGTTATTTCCAAGTTTGAAGAAGCAATGACAAAAGACCTTTTAAAATAATGTATTTGATCAGAATTTGGCAATTAGTGAAAACCTTGTGCTTTATCACTTACCCCTTCTCTTTAGTCCATCTTTGAGGAGGAAGGATTAGAGAATTTGACATAGGCAAAAGTGAAGAGGTCCTGAAGAGCCCAATTATTACTGCTTTCTTTGTATAAACCATGCTGTTAAATTAGTGTGGCATGTGTGAGCACACGTGTGTTTCCTAGGGTTAAGCCTTTAGGAAAACCATCTATTATGAAATATGGCACAGACACAAAAAAGTTTATTAAAATGTTTATGTTGAACTGATGTTTCCCTTCCTTTTCATTAAAACCCGCTCTTTCCTATATGGGTTCTCCTAAGCCCCACTTGTCAGTCAAATTAATTGTAGCATTTAGATGCAATCACAATTCTCTTCCATTTGGTCCTCAGAAGTTCCACTGATAGACCACCAGCTCATGCTTTCTTTATGCCCCAGAACTTCATCCATCCCATTATTGAATCTTAAAAATTAAATGACTCGAAAGAGTATCCAATCGAAAATTCTTGCCACTTGAAATGTCCACTGACCAGTCTCACAACTACTCTCAAAAACTGAGAAAGAATTTATATACCAGAAGTCCTTACTACCAGTGAGGTAGTACAAATGGTACTACCATTTGTCCATAAAAGTACAAATGGTACAAATCACTTGATTAGTTAAGTTGATTTCTTTATCAAAATTTCTAACCAGTCCTTACTGAAAATTTCATTAGGTAAATACTCAATGCCAGGTCTAATAGGCCTGGGTTTCAGCTCAACTCTGCTACATATTAACTGTGAGACCTTGTTAACCTTTGTCTCTGGGCTTTAGTATTTTCAAGAATAAAATGGGGATACGAGAGTATTTACTTAATAGGATTGTTGTGAAGATTAATTGAAATAATGTTTTAACTCAAAAAAAGAAATAATGTTTTAACTCAAGACCTGGTCGATGATTGGTGTAAAATTAAATAAATGTAGGAAGTTTTGGAAGATGATAAGCTTATTAATTGACGGTAGACCTAAAAAGTACTTTCTTAGAACAAAGTATACCTGGAAAGAGGGTGTACTGTATTAACCTATTTGCACACCTGGGGTAGTAACTCCTGGAACTCTTGAGGCCTTCACAGATTAAAGCAGAAAACAAGCTGCTTGGAGTGAGGGTCCAAAGGTGGGGTGGAGAATGCTCAATAAGAGATAAATTCTTTAACCTAATCTTTTTTGTGGTTTGGCCTTCATTTCAAAGAAGCACTCATCCGAGGTACATCAATGCTATCAATTCTCCATAGTAAACAAGTTGTCTTTTTTTTTAAGTTGTTCAAATGATGGTGAAAGGTTGAATCTTAACAAGGATTGACCTCAAAGCCCAGGTTCCTCTCCATAAAGCAAAATAGTTTCTACTGGAGCTTGTTGTATAATGAAACAGAAATAGAAAGCACTGGTATTTAGATGGGTTTTCTCCCTAAGGGGTCTGTTTAATTATATGAAGTATGATTCTAATTATATTAAGACTGGTTTCCACAACTAGCATCAGAAAATTTTCTTGACAAAATAAAATGAATCTCTTTTCCTCCCTTAAGACAAATGTGTTTTATAACATTTTGAAACACACAGTAAATTTAATTATAGGGCTGGACTTTGCTTGAGAATGATTACTTGCTTTTTCAGTTCAACTTTTTTAAATTCAAGTTTTACATATGTGTCACTAAATGTTAATTGTAGTTGTGACATACGTAAGAACAGCTAGAAAATCAAAACGTGATTTAAGCTCTTAGAAAATATGCAACCCTCTTAAAACACATTTTGCCAGTGTCACATTGGATTGAGAAACCCAAATCCAGTGCCACATTGGATTGCAAGTTATCTTTGGAGTGAATTTTATTAGAAATGTGCACTTGCCCAATCAAAAAAGATGGGTATGTAATTCTTCAAACAAACATTTACCTCACAAAAATCCCTAAAGTTCTGAAAGCATAACTGATAAATTTCATAGCCCTGGTAAAAGCCATAATCATTATTGATCAAAATTGGATGTTTGCTTATTCAGGAGATACGTGGCTTTAGGATAACCCTACTAACTATTGCCTAATTTCAGCCACCCTCTACGAGGTCAGAGAAGGAGTTATGAAAACTACTTTGGTCATACCAGTCTCCCAGACCCTTGCCCCACATGTCCGGACGGAGAACCTGAAACAACCAGTCCCTGTAGGAGATAGGCCACTGGGACTGGTGGGGGAGGGGAGGGCAGTGCCAGCCAATCAGAAGCATGGTCAGTCAGCGTGAAACAATGAGCTTCTGATGAGGGTGTGGCCTGGAAAACGGCTTTTAGACAAAACTGTCATTTTTATGGGCCATACATGGACATGGCACTTCTGTCTTCAGAATAATGTCACCCAGGCCCCTTTTCTGTTTTCTGCACTCCTGAAAGATCTAGTACCTGATCTAGGCTCTGGCTTTCCCTCAGCCTTGGAGAAAGACGAGGTATGTGGAGTCTCAGTAGGAAGAATGGTTGCAAAGGTAAAGGTGAGGTCAGCCCTCTGGGAAGAAGACAGGTATTGGAGCTTAGAGGAAAGTGGGAACTCCTTGGGCTAGGTATCCTAGGTAGGTGTAAATCTCTGTGTCAGTCTTTTAAGTGATGTTAGAAACTTGAAGTCTTAAATGTTGCCTCATCTTATGTATCCTGGATGCTCTATTTTTCTGGCTTGCCATCTTTATTTACCTCTGTCCTGCAACTTCTCCCTTGATAGCCTACTTTTTATTGGTCCTCAAATAGCAAATGCCTACCGTGTGAGGGGGGTTGTAGGAAGATGCTCTGGAGGAAACAAGGACATGTAGAATATGGTCTCTAAGACAAGAGTTTACAATTCACAGGAAGACATAAGCAGATCAATAGATAAGGATGTTTAAATAGAAAATAAGGCATGGGCATTCATAGACACTAAGTGTCCTCATAACTCAGAGGAAAAGTTGCCTTGGCTAGGGTGGCCTGGCAAGCTTTCCTGACACAACATTATCCCTTTAAGTTCAGAGTATCTCCTCTTTGGGCTCTTGTAAAACCTGATTTTACACAGTGGTAATAACTGGATAAAAGCTGAAATCTATTAGAAGTTTCTAGAAGAGCTATTCAGAGAAACCGTAATGGATATAATTGATCTTTAATTTCATTTTCATTTTTGGATACTGCTGAGTTTTAAGTAGAATAAACCCATACACTTCTTCCTTCTTTCAGGAAACTCTGTCTTGGTATATCTTTGGGGTTTTATCCGCTTGCTTGGTCTTTCAGTCTTTCAGATATCCTCATTCCTCATTGCTTTCATGCACCCTCAGGGCCTGCTCTGTTCATGCTCTCTTCTTGACTGTGATTGAGTTGGCCAAATAATTGATGACACTACTATCAACATGCAATTTTAGGGCGCCTGGGTGGCTCAGTTGGTTGAGCGACTGCCTTCGGCTCAGGTCATGATCCAGGAGTCCCTGGATCGAGTCCCGCATCGGGCTCCCTGCTCGGCAGAGAGTCCACTTCTCCCTCTGACCCTACCCCCTCTCATGTGCTCTTTCTCTCTCTCTCTCTCTCTCTCATTCTCTCTGTCTCAAATAAATTAAAAAAAAATCTTTACAAAAAAAACATGCAAAAAAAAGTACTCTAAAATTAAATGCATCTTTTCTCTAGGTCATTAATATCCCCAAGGTGTCATAAAACATATACAAATGGGATGTAGCAAGGTGTGGTAGAAAGAATATGGATGTTCAGATCCCACCGACCTGGGCTTTCCAGCTCTGTGGCCTAAGGCAAATTAATCTCTTTGAACTTCAGTTTCTGTGTCTATAAAATGGGGGGGGGCTACCTCACAGTGCTGTTTTGAGGCAACCTATGTAAAATGCTTCACATAAAGAGGTCTCAATAAGTTGAAATGTGCCACAAAGTAAATATTAATCTACTCTTCTAAAATAGAAATTTTCTGTTGTCGTTTTATGAGTGTTCATAAGACAAACTCTCAGGTATTCTTTTTAGATATCTGGGCCTCTTCAGCTCATGGACAAATCATTTTCTTACTCTAGTTTCCCTCATACATTTGTCATCTTAGTGGCCAAATGCATCTACTTTCCCTGCCTAGTAGTCATAAACTTAAAAAAAAAAAAACTGTCCAAGTTCTCAGATCACCTTATTTAAAACAATGGAATCTTAGCAATCATCTTTCCATTAAATGTAAGAATCACTACAACCTTGCAGGAAAGACACCTGTGGTGTGCCCTTCACGAGGAAATCCAGTGCTTCCCAGACTGCCCTGTTGGGGAGTTTACATTGTTAAATTTGCCTCCCAGTGATTGCCAGCCATCAATCCTAGTTCCTCCTTTTGGAGCAACAAAAAATAAATCTAAACCACTTTCCACACAGTGTTCAAACTAAAGCAAGATGGTCTACACTGTGCGTTTGAGGAGGGTGTGGTATTTGCCAGAATTGACAGGCTGGAAGCAGGGTTGCTAGATAAGATGTAATAACTGGGATATATTTATATTTAAAAATTGTTCATTGTTCATTTAAAATTTAAATTTAACTGGATGTCCTATATATTGTGCTTATTCTGGTAGTCTCACAAATGGTAGCCAAAGAAAAAATGGTTGAGAAGTCAGTGAGCACCGGCAGGAGAGGGAATAGAGCTCCAGTCCTGCTCAGTTCTCTTCAATCCTACCTCAGTTCTGTGGCTGCTTAGCACACCTGCACAAGCCTTTTTAGAGCATCCATGCCTGCAGAAACCGTACTATTAAGATCATCCATTCTTTGATAAACTGACCCCCTCTACTGAGGAAAAATCTCCAACTTGCCTTTACTCCTCAGCCCTCTTGTGAACTTTATTCTCAATTAGCCACACTCAATCCCTACCTGGGGGGTAGGGAAATAGTAGAGGGGTTAGTATGTGAAAAGCAGGGGTCTGCATTAGACTTTTTACAGGGACCTGTGTCTCCTTGTTCCATCACAACTTTCACATTTCCAGATATTTGAAGATAACTAGCATTTCACCTGAATGTCATCATCTCATGACAACATTTCCAATCTCTCCCATCACTCATGTTCCATTGTTAGTAACCTTCAAATAAAGTGGGCAAAACTAAACCCAATGCTCTGGATCAGATTTGAACACTAATCTGATATACCTTAAGATGGCATCATATCCAAATGGCCAATAAGCATATGAAAAGGTGCTTAATTTCATTAGTACCACAAAGTTCCCCACAAGGGAAACAAAGCCACACATACCACCACTCACCTACCAAGATGGCTAAAATTTTGAAAGACTGACAATAGCAAGTGTTGGCCAGGAACAGAGCTTCTGAAGTCTGATATCTTGCTTGTACGGTATACATTGGTACAACCAGTTTGGAAGACTGGCAGGATCTACTCAAGTTCAATATATGTGTATCCTGTGACCCACCAACTCCACTCCTAAGTAGATGCCCAAGCAAAATGCACACGTGTTTACCAAAACACATGTACAAGAATGTTCTTAGCAGCATTATTTCTAATAGCCTAAAACTGGGAACAACAAATAGGTCAATAGTACAATGGATAAATATTTGTGGTATAATCAGCTGGTGGAATACTAGATAGCACCGAAAAGGAATGTTCTTGATAAACATACAACACGGATGAATATCACAAACATATGAGAAAAACGAAAGTATATAGTATGATTCCATTTATGTCAAGTTTAAAAACATAGGTAAAGATAACATGTGGTGTTAGCAATAAGGAGAAGGGGTTACCTTTGGGAAAAAGTGTGTGTGGGGGGGTGGCGTGCCTGGGCCATGACATGAAAGGAGCTTCTATAGTCCTGGTAGTGTTCTCTTTCTTGATATCAGTAGGAATTACATGGATTGTTCACTTTATAATAATTCATAAAGCTATAAACTTATGAATTGTTCTTTTTCCTGCATGTTATGCTTTAATAAAAGTGTTTTTTAAAAGACAACATGGAATTTGCAGTAAATCTAGTTTTTCACACCATATGCTGATGCATTTGATTTCGTTAAAATTCTACATATAGCACTTTGCCTTTGTTCTTCTGAAATTTTATTATTATTTCAGTCAATTAAGATATTTTAAGATCCTGGGGCGCCTGGGTGGCTCAGTCGGTTAAGCGTCTGCCTTCAGCTCAGGTCATGATCCTGGACTCACAGGATCAAGCCCCATGTTGGGCTCCCTGCTCAGTGGGGAGTCTGCTTTTCTTTCTCCCTCTGCCCCTCCCCCTGCTAATGTTTTCTCACTCGCTCATTCTCTCTCAAATAAATAAAATCTTAAAAAAAAAAAAGATATTTTAAGATCCTGGAGCGTCTGGGTGGCTCAGTCGGTTAAGCGTCTGCCCTTAGCTCAAATCAAGATCCCAGGATCCTCCGATCAAGCCCCACATCAGGCTCCCTACTGAGTGGGGAGCCTGCTTCTCCCTCTCCCTCTGCTGCTCCCCCTGCTTGTACTCTCTCTCTTTCTCAAATAAATAAAATCTTTTTTTTAAAAAAAAGATATTTTAAGATCCTGATTCTGTCATTCAGTACATTGGCTCTCTTTCCAATTACATCTTTAAGTCCTCTAGCATGCCCATAGAGGCTTCCCTCTGAGTGGATGATAGAACATGAATCCGTATCCTTTAGGTAAGATTGTTAACAATGTTAACAGATAACCATGTTTTTATCACCTATAATTTTGTGTCTTACCCATAAGGTTGTGAGAAATTTGGCTAAATGCGTTGTTAAAGTCAAGATATACTTTACAGCATTCTCTTGATTTAGAAGTTTAACAATTTCAAAAAAGTTAATAACTTTGCTCTTGCCTCTGAATCTATTTTAACTCCTTTTAATCACCTCTTGCTGATCTAAGTGCTCACATTTCAGCAAATATTTGAATTTTCACAAATATTCCAGCTCTGCCTCCCACTGCACACAAGGTAGAATTGCACTTTCACACTTATTTGAAATTGTGTTCACATAATTTTCTTTGGCCAATGTCATGTGAGTAGAAGAGAAATATGTCACTTTTGGGAGGACACTTTAAGAATGAGTCGGCCCCATCAAGTCCTTGTCTTGCTAGCCAGAATGTCCCAGCCTGGATCCCAAAGTGAAGGCAATAATAGAGCAAAACCTCAGACAATCTACAAGAGATATGTAGCACAAGTAAGAAATGAACAGGAAATAAGCCTTTGTTATTTCAAGCCACTGTCATTTTGGGGTATTTGTTTATGAAGCAAACCCAGCTTATACTGACTGAAACATATTTACCAGTCTGTGTTTTCTGTAGCCTCATCTTTTGAAATTCAGAAAAGAATGTGACCATCTCCAGTTTTCCAGCTCCTCTTTTGTTCTCAAGATTACATCTGTACATTCCTTCAGTATCTGTGTATATAGGTTATCTGGGGCTGACTACTTCAATTTGTTTAAAGTGACTTGGTGCTTTATCACTACCTTCTAAGCTTGGAGTTTAATTCTTTCTTAGCAATATTTGTTATACTTTTCATAGTAAAGAAGGCAGAAACTTTGTCCTTATTTCTCTTTTAATAATTTCCTTGATTTTAATAAAGCCTATAACTCCTTCTAAGTTTTCTTAACTTCAGCATTTTTCCTAAGTCTCAGCTTATTCTGGGAATTCAGTCTTCTCCAATCCTTCCTATAAGTCATATAACACTTATCAAATTCACTATCTGAAATTATTTATTTGATTTACATGTTCTCTATTAACTGTTCCTAGTACATGCTGTGGTTTTAATTGAGTTTTTGAATGCCGCCCCACCTTTTTTTTAACCTTAGGTACATGTCTCTCTATCTTTTGTTCACTTCTTAATATTTGAGTTTGCCAGGGCTTTTCCTTTTAAAGGTATTATTCAATACCTAATATTAAGTACTCAATTTTAGAGGTTTCTATACATTTTAGAGTTTGCTAAATATACTAATGTTTTCCCTTGTTTTGTTTTGTTTTTAATGTTTTTCTTAAGTCTATGATACATGTTAACTATCTCACTTTTTCCTTCCAATGCTCTCACATACCCCACTATGACCTGTGTCTGGTTGAAATTACTAACCAGTTTCTCCCTGATGGTCAGGAACAGTTCCTTTTTAAAAAAAAAAAAAAAACTCTCTTATTATCTGTATCACTTATTCCAGGAACTTTGATTGCTCTGAAAATGTTGGGTATGCTATTTCTGTTCACAGTGATAGAGCACGATTTTTACAACACTCAAGCATGGACATTTAATTGACCCCAATAAGCTTAAACGAAGGCCTTAGGAAATTCTGGTTTTCTTAGAACTAACTGGGCAATAAATTAAAGTTTCAACATTTCCCTTTTAACTTACAGTTTAAAGCCTGGCACGTGTGCGCACGCGCACGCGTGCACACACACACACACACACACACACACACACACACACCTTTGAATGCGTTCCCTCTTGTAATTTAAGACTGTACCTTAATACACTTAGTCTCCTGCTTGTATGTGATACTACTTTGCTTCTCATCTTTATATAAACATTCACCCACATAAACTCACATCTACACTTTTTTTTTTAATTTTCAAAAAGAAAGAACAGGTGAGAGAGGGAGAGAGGAGGATGAACCATGAGGACAGAAGGCCAAGGAGCATAGACTGAGCGAACAGGGCCACTGGCCTTTCTTCAACAGGACTTGTATCCTGAGGGCTCATCCCTTCACGAAAATGGATGGACTCATTCAGCTACTCTCTTTTCACTCCATTCCATTTGTAATGGTGCTCATATATGTCACAGCTGTTGAGGGTTGAAGGCCCAGCTTATGAGGGGGCCTCCATATAGAAAAGTGGCCCTTTTCAAGTGTGACTCAACACTTCAGGCATTATCACCACTCAGTCACTTAAATAAGTAGTCCACAGTTTAGAACAAAGCAAGGGGAGAAAAAGAAATAGGAAAGTGAGTAAATGAATATAAGTCAGATTTCCAAAAAAAAGTCAGATTTTCTCCATTCTCAGCTTTTCTTTGTAGAAGATCTATTTGGGGACTATTTGCTGTGACCATAAATTCCTGAACATTTGCCTTGAACATGAGCACTCGAAGAGAAGAATCACAGGACCGGGCCATCGTCAGAATTGCAGCTCATCTACCAGACCTCATTGTCTATGGAGACTTCTCTCCAGAGCGACCCTCTGTGGATTATTTTGATGGGGTCCTGATGTTTGTTGATATTTCAGGCAAGCACAGAGGGAATCTTCCATGTGGGTGAACTCACAGAGCTTGATTGCAGAGTGGGGTGCCATTTTTGAGCTTTTGTGCTATTACAGCAGATATTCATATGGAGAAAACAGGAGGGAGGAGGGATAGCCTGCGTACCTGGCCCTTTCATTCTTCCCTTCCCCAGCATGTCCAGTCATGGGCAAACATTTAAGATGCCCCAGTTCCAGGCCTGGAACTTTAGGCTCCATGTCCCTGCCCAACTTCACTGAGTCCAGCTCCCAAGCCCCATGCAATTCCAGGCAAACTTGACCTCAGGAAATGGTCTCCCCAGGTGTTATTTACATCTTAACAGTAAACTTGTCACCTCTTCAGACGTGTTTCCATTTTGTGTGTTTTCATTACCATGGAATGGAAGTTCTATACCAGTTAAAGGAATTGCAGTCATCCCTGTACAGGGTGAGGAAATTTAGAGGAAAGAGGTAGCTGGCATATTTCTCTGACCCCTAAAATAATAAGCATAGATAGGGGAGGCTGCATGTTTGACACTTGACCAGCTGAAGATCATGGAGAAGAAATCTTGTGGGTTCTTAAATGTTAGGGCTCAGTGCTCTCTAGTGAGTTCCTCTTTTCCTGGCTCTGTTTGGTTCCTCCAAGCAGCCAAGGAAATGAGGTGGACATTTATTACAGGTTTTACTGCAATGACTGAGCAGTTCAGCACAGCCATGTACATGGACCGAGGGGCTGAGCAGTTGGTGGAGATCCTCAACCACTACATCAGTGCAATAGTGGAGAGTAAGTGTCCCCATGGGTTTCTGACTTAAGTATGTTTCATTGATTGTTTTCCCGTATTTTTTGGTTATAACCTGACAGAGTGCTATCTTTGTTTTCCTCATGAAATGTGTAAGAAACCAGTCTTTTTTGAAATACGATACAGTGCAAGTAAAGGAATGTAATCACATCTCACTAATACAGACTATTTGAGGGAAAGAGTGTTTTGCACCAGTTAAAAGACTGAATTAGAGATTACCTTTAAAGAATTTTAGTTATATTTGATGACTCAAAAAAGTGACCATTAACATAACCCAAATGTAGTCATTAAGAGAATGCTGTATGAAGGCTCATTCACAGAAACAGAGCATGTACATCACCTAGTTCAATGTGTGCCTTCTACAGTTGAGGAAACACAGTCCAATGGGTATAAGTGACATGTCTGAGACATCTTTAGTATAAGTTTATTCTCTGAATTGTTGTTCTCTTGACTGATTTTCCATTCCATGGATGAAGAATGAATTTCTCATTAGCTTTAAGAAATTGGAGTTTGGGGCGCCTGGGTGGCTCAGTTGGTTAAGTGACTGCCTTCGGCTCAGGTCATGATCCTGGAGTCCCAGGATCGAGTCCCACATCGGGCTCCCTGCTCAGCAGGGAGTCTGCTTCTCCCTCTGACTCTCTTCCCTCTCGTGCTCTCTGTCTCTCATTCTCTCTCTCTCAAATAAATAAATAAAATCTTTGAAAAAGTTATTTAAAAAAAAGAAATTGGAGTTTGATTTACCTTATTTTCTTTTTTTTCTCAGAAGTGTTGATTTTTGGAGGAGACATCTTAAAATTTGCAGGTATGGGGGGCTCGCTGAGATGGGAGGGGTAAGGAAGGAGTGCCGAGGGGCCTGTGCTCCAACAGAGGCACCTTACTGAAAGCAGTGGTTGGCTTGAGGCATGTTTGAAGAGTAAGTGTCTATAGTTTCCAGACAAAACAGACAGATCCCCAGAGCAGCTCAGAAGCCCTCCGGTGTGTCTGTCCCTTCAAGGTGATGCGCTGCTAGCCCTGTGGAAGGTGGAGCGAAGGCAACTGAAAAACATTATCACGGTGGTAATTAAATGTAGCCTGGAGATCCATGGACTGTTTGAGACACAGGAGTCTGAAGAAGGCCTGGATGTCCGAGTCAAGATCGGTAAGCTCGGAGAAAAGAGAGATGCTCCAGCATTCTGAAAATGGGTCCCGACCCCTGAGGTATCTCTCTCCCTAAGAGAAAACACAGAATATAGTGGAACATAGTGGCTCAGCCTGCCCATCATGTCTTGAACTTCGGAATTAGACTAACCAGAAGGAGTTTTGGCTCCTTCAGTTACCAGTTAAGATTTGGGCTAATCCTAATATCTCCCTCATAGGCTCTTACAAAATGTGAGTTTAAGCAGTAAGTATAGTACCTGGCACATAGTAACCACTCCACAAATGAGTCTTTATTATTACTATTACTGCTATTATTGTCAGGTCCTGCTGCTGTCAGTCATTTGAAAGAACTGTGTATCGCGCCGTAGTTCATTCGCTCATACGGTTTGTATATATGTTGTATTTTACAACATTCTATCTTCTGTTGCTCTGGTACCAAAACCTTCAGCTCTCAACTTGAAAACAGAGGGCACATTGTTGGGATGGGACCTACCCTTTTTCCCCAACCTTTTCCCCTCTGGCTTTTGCCTGAAATTCAACCCTAAGGGTTTCTTTTTAGTTAAAGCCTCAGTCTCTGATAAAACGCAAATCCTCTCCAGAAGGAATTACTGAAGTTGTTCTCTGTTGCTCTTAAGTACAAATAAATTGAAGAAAGGATTAAATAACTTTGGGGACTAAAAGGGCCATCTAGAGAGAGCAATGTCATAGAAAGGTGAAAGCTAGTAGCCGAGTTTCTAGCTCGAGAGAGAGGAGTTTTGGAAGGCCTGGGCCCACAGGGGCATCTTCCGACACACCTCTGTCAAGCTTCAGAAACTACATTCGCTCTGAGGTAGTGCAGTCACACCGAGATTCGGGCTGTTCCGAGAACCAGTGCTGCCGGGGACTAACCCAGAACTCCTGGTGCTTGCCTCCTTGCCAGCCCTGGCTGCAGGCCACATCACCATGTTGGTCTTTGGAGATGAAACACGCAGCTTCTTTCTGGTGATCGGGCAGGCAGTGGACGACGTGCGCCTGGCACAGAACATGGCGCAGATGAATGATGTCATTCTGTCCCCAAACTGCTGGCAGCTCTGTGACCGGAGCATGATCGAAATTGAGAGAATTCCAGATCAGAGAGCAGTCAAGGTAGGTGCCATGCTGCCACTTGCAGAAAGGTCCGTCCGTCTGTGCCAGGGGTCCCCCTGTCAGGAAGCCGCTGGGAAGGCCCATGGCGTGCAGCTCCTGGGCTGGAGACTCGGGTGGGACAGCCTGAATTAGACTTACAAGGCTTTAGTCCAGGAGCCAAGGCCGGGCATTCAAGAGGAGATGATTAGGCTTCCCTGTGCTCACTGAAGATGTGGACTTTGGGTATGGAGGCGTTTGGTGGAGCTAGGGCCCTTGCTTAAGGAAGAGGGAGGGTCTCCTGCCTATTCCCTAGGAGCAGAGGGCTGTCGTTTGAGGGCCGCCATCGGCCATCACTTTCACTACTCAACACCCTCCTAACTCAGGGCAAGGGATCACTAAGGGTGAAGATAGGGGGGGAGCAGGGGCAGCCATTCAGTGAGGGAAGACTTTCCCCACAGCCCTGCCTGGTAGCAAACACTGTGGTGAGGTTGAAGACTGACTATAAGCAGAACTGTCCTTTGGCTATGGCCAGTTAGAGAAACTGGACTTTGGGCATATGTAGCAGGGAGGAGAGCTGTGCCACCAGCTGAACCCGGAATGGACTGCACGGCCGACAGAGAGGCGGTGGAGATCTGGGTAGCTGCTGGTGGAGGCCAGAGGCCCTCCCACATTGTGCCTCAGTCTACCACCCTCACACCCGCCCACCACTCTCCCTGCAATGCTGCCCAGGCTACATGACCTAGCTGGCTAACAATTCCCTGTTCCCCATCTTCTTCAATCATTCCTTATACCTTTAGAAACTGTTTTAATTCTAATTAACTTTAGACTCACAGAAAAGTTCAAAATTAATACAGAGTCTCCATATTTCCCTTACTCAGCTTCCCTGAATGTTAACATCTTTCATAACCAGAGTGCAGTAGTCAAAACCAGAAAATTAACATCGGTATAATACCATTCACTAATTAAAGGCCTTCTTTGGACTTCATCAGTTTCCTACTCAATATCTTCAGTGGAATGTTTCAGGATTCTATCCATGATCTCACATTGCATTTTGTTGTTATTTTTACTTAGTCTCCTGCAATCAATAGCAATTCTTGAGTTTTCCCTTGTCTTATTTGACCTTGATAAGAGTATTGACCATTTTGATGAATATCCCTCCATTTGGATTTGCCTGATACTTTCTCAGTATTGGACTAAGGTTATTTATATGGGGTGGGAGGCAAGAACACCACAGAACTGAGGTTGTATCATTCTGTGTGTCATACCATGGGGTTCCTAATCTTGGTATGAATCTTATTGCTGGTGATGCTCCTCCAACATTTTTGGGCATCAGCCCCCTTTGTCCTTTTATCCTTATAATATAAGAAAGAAATAATATATAGTTTAAGCAGGTTTTATTTACATTAAAATGTTATGAAGGAAAGAAAGAAGAAACTTCTGAGTGGAAAAGTATGCAGGTGAGCCCCCTGGTGTGGCCTTGTGTGTACACACTAAAGTCTGAGATCTTAAGGACTAATCAGAGATTTTTAATGTGATCACATCCAAATGAAAGATCTTTGTTGTGTAAGTATGCCAGTCTCTGTTTACCATGTCCTGGACATGCAAAAGCATACTCCCTGCCCTTTCTGCTGAGAAATTCTATTCAAAGGACTGGTCAACCCTCAGAATAACCAAAACTTCTCTTTTTTTTTCTTTATTTAGGTTAATTTCTTAAAACCACCTTCTACTTTTAACTTTGATGAATTTTTCACAAAGTGTATGACTTTCATGAATTATTACCCTTCTGGTGACCACAAAAGTAAGTACACTCCATGGACAAGAGCCTTTGCCTCTACCAGTGGTCAGTAGGGTCTTACCAACACCAAGGGCTCTATTATAAGTGGCAGGCCTCCTCAGTACAGCTCCCAGTCCTCAGCAGCACACAAAGGGGACCTCCTTCCCATTCCTCAAGACAGTGATTCCAAGTACAACCCTCCCCAGGCCCTCCATCTCTGTTCTGGCAATGACTCTTCCCTCTTCCCTTCTAAACATGTGCAAGTCTGCCCCATGATGAAAGGAAAAATAAAACTTCTATGAACCCTACTTTCCCCTCCTAATTTTCACCACCAAAGTTCTCAGAAGAGTAATCTGTATGTCTGTGCCTCCTTCCTCTATCTTCTCATTTATTTATTCACCCAATAAACTTGGGTGAAAAGTGCATGTGCATCGGGGGGCAAGTGTTCACTTACTCTTCAGTCTTGAGCCCCTGACATCTAGGTTCTAGCCATTTCTCCTGTCTACTGAGACTGTTGAGGTCAAGGCCACCAATGACCATCAACTTGCCAAAGCAGGTGACCTCTCTTCAGGCCTCATCCTAGCTGGTTGGCCTTAGATTATTCTCTTTTTATGGACACAAGCTTCTCCTCTTTCCTTGGGTTCATGAATATTCTTTCTTAGTTTTGCTTTTACACCTTAAGCCACCAGTTTCCACTGCCTTTGCTTAGTCTCCTTCTCGTTCCTTAAGTGTTGGTAATTCTAGGGACCTGTCCTTGACCCCTCTAGTCTTTCCTACTGCCCTCTTGGAGATCCAGTCTATTCATCCATGCTTGACATTCCTAGGACTCCCAGCAGACTGGGACTAGAATGAGGAAAGAAGGAGCCTAGGGCACGAAATTTAAGGAGGCACTATTCATGGTCTTGCAAGTTGCTTGCTTCACATAAGATCCAGCCCTGCTTGCCAGAATTCAGCCCAGACTTTTTGTCATGATTTCTAGACTCATAAAAAAAAACTGCCCGTGGGTCATCTCTACTGGATGTCAAACAGGTACTCCAACATTAACGTGTTGTTAAAAAACTGTTAAAGACAATTTAAGTGATGCAAACAAACTCGAATGCTTCAAGAAGTGGACAGTCTCCTTTAAGAGACCTGCAAAATGAGGCAGAAGACAAGCAGCTTTTTATAAGATGTACAACAAACAAGGAAGCAGCAAATAGAAAATATCCAACTGCCTGGGGCCGCACAGTCAACCTTGTTTGGGCTGAGAAGACGGAGAATTGGCTTGGCATTTGGGGATTGGCTGGCTAGATATACTGCATTTCTGGTCAAGTGGGGCATTTCCAGGGACATGACAGTTCCGGAAGTTTCGGTTTGCTGACGTGGCACCGCAGGCGTGGGCCTAGAAATTGATTTCAACAATGTCTAAACTCAGCTACTTGCCTTTCTCCTGCAATTGTTTCTTCCTCCACACTAGAAACTTCAGAAGCATTTTTGACTCATTCTCCTTCCTCGTCATCTACGTACAGGTCTTACATATTTCGAACATTACAAAGAGTAGATTATACTGTTACTAAGCTGTAGTATGTAATGGGGCAGGAGGTGGAGCAGGAGGGAAACTGTTGTAGAATTGACCAGGAAAGGCCAAGAACCCAATAGCTCCAGAGACGTAGAAGGTCCAGTGACACCCCTTGGGCTCTACAGGTAGACCTTACTGGTGCCTTCAATATAGGGCCTCTTCGGGCCTTACTTTGGGCACTACAGTATCACAATGCAATCCTGATGCTAAGTACCTGGAGTTAGCACAGATTTCATAGGTTAAATTCTCTCCAAGACACCCCACCCCCCCCAACGACGCCACTGCAACTTCAGATACCAGCAGCAAGCTCTGGGATTACCAGGCCACCTGTACTTCTGACCAACTGTCTGTAAATCTAGGGGTTGCCCCAGTGCTCCCAATAATTTACTAGAATGACACAGATCTTCGGGAGATGCTGTGTTCATGATTTTAGTTTTATTGTAAAGGATACAAATCAAGAGACACTTAGGGTAAAGTGTGGAGAGTCTCAAACATGAAGCTTCTGTGTCCTCAGGGCACATCACCCTTCCTGCACATTGCTGTATGATTACCAACAAAAACAGTTCATCCTGGCTTTGGGGTGTTCGGCTTTTATTGGGGTTTTATGTTATTTTAAGATTTTTTATTTATTTATTTGACAGAGACACAGCGAGAGAGGGAACACAAGCAAGGGGAGTGGGAAAGGGAGATGCAGGCTTCCTGCTGAGCAGGGAGCCGGATGTGGGGCTTGTTCCCAGGACTCTGGGATCATAACCTGAGCTGAAGGGAGCCACCCAACCGATTGAGCCACCCAGGCGCCTCTTATTGGGGTTTTATTAAGTAGGCATGATTGATTGAATCATTGGCCATGTGATTAAATTCAATCTTCAGCCCCCTTTCCCTCCTCAGAGGTCGGAAGTCAGGCTCATTATCACATGTCTCAAAGCCCCAACCCTCTAATCACAGGGTTGGTATTTTTCAGCACAACTGGCCCCATCCTGAGACCTCATTAGCATAAATTCAGCTGTGGTCCAAAGGGCCTACCATGAAGAACAAAGACAATCCCATTATTTGAGAAATTCCAAAGATTCAGAAGTTACTTCCCAGGTACCAGGAACAAGGACCAGCCAGATTCTTTATTTCACTAGAGGCACACATACGTCTCCATAACATCGCCACGACAGTAGCCTAGACCTCTATAATTCCTGCTCCCTTGCCTCTCTCCGGTCTGTTCCATATCATTTCTTCTTCCTGTTTTTTAAAGATTTATTTATTTATTTGAGAGAGTGGTGGGGGGAGGGGCAGCAGGAGAGAATCTTCAGGTGGACTCCCTGCTGAGCACAGAGCCCTGCGCGGGGCTTGATCTCACAACCCAGGAGATCACGACCTAAGCTGAAAACCAAGAGGTAGGACGCTTACCTGACTGAGCCACCCAGGCGCCCCCATGTCATTTCTTCTTCCTCTCCAGTACTCATACGGGATTCCAGCCAGGCTAGCATCTTCACCAGTCCTTTAACACACTGTGCCCGTTCTTGACTTTCACCGACATGGTCCCTCTGCCAGGCATGCCCTCCTCAATCCTTCTAGAAATATGCCAGAAGTCATTCAAGATCCGGTAAAATTCTCTAGTTCTCCTGTGAACCCCCTTCTGATTAAACCACCTCATATTGATCACTTCTTCCTCTTTATAATCTATTAGCCCATTTGAGCTTTTCTTTTTCTATTTAACTTTTCCACGCATAGTGCATGTGGAAGTCCAATGAGTGAGTGCCTCCAGGAAAAAGCCTAAGCTTCCTGATGACTTTTTTATTCCCATGTAGTGCATGGTATTTTGAATATACTAGCCTTTGAATATACTCAATAAATGGTTTAAATTGAATTCGCTTCTTAATTTATATCCTTTTCAGACTCTATTTTTATTTTTCTTCTCATCTTTTTCTGCGCTGTTATTATTCTCTTCCATGCTGAAAACCTATCGCCACTTTTTCTGCCTTGTTTTTTTATTTTTTTTGAGCTCATTCCTTCCACCTCCTATTAGTCTATTCTAGAGTATGGAACTGTCAACCATCGTGGTGAAGGGATCCATAGAGACTATGAAACCCCACTGAGTTTTTTTTTTTCCAGATGAGGAAATGGGGGACCACCAGGGCAGTGAGGTGACTTGTCCAGGGTCACACAATGAGTTGGTATCAAACTGGGGATGAGAAGCCCGGAGATCAGAAGTCTCCTGAATCTTACCCAAGCTGCTCTTTCACCTCTGTCGTCCCCTTCATTCTGTCTTCCTTTTCTGTTGTCATCCTCGCATCTGTCCATTCACATCCCCTGTGGCAATTGCTTTAGCTCAAGTCTGGAAGTAAAAGTCTCCCCAAGTTCTGAAGTGTGATGACAAGTATAACAGGGTTTTGATCTCCATGCCACCGAATTCTGAAACCTGCAACTTCATAGAACTTCTCATTGGACTTCCTTTGGTTCTCTTTGCCACGAGATGTCCCAGAGTCCCCTGACTGGACTGCGAAGACCACCACCCAAGGGAACGGGGACTGGGAGACTCCTATCTCTCGCTCTGCAGAACCATGCTTCCTTTTCTGATCCTGCCCCTCCTTCTGCTCTCTTAGACCTCCTGAGGCTTGCGTGCATGCTGGAGTCTGACCCTGAGCTGGAGTTGTCCCTACAAAAGTATGTGATGGAAAGCATATTGAAGCAGGTATTTGCACAGTTGGATTTATTGGCTTTTATTATCAGGGATCTTGGACATCAGGAAAGATCGAGAAAACCAGTAGCTAGTAAAATGTTTCATTGAACTAAAAAGAGATGGGGCTGATGTTCTCCATGTGTAGGTGACTACAAAATGTGTTCTTCAAATCAGGATGTTTTTAAGAGTTAAAGGAGGCATTATTCATAATTACGCTCTGACAACACTTATTCATAATTACGCTCTGACAACAGGCATAAACCAGGACTGTGTGTTTTATACAACTGGGCAAATGGGAAGTTTTTTCCCCAAGCAAACAAGAACATGTGTATACCCCACATAGTCAAAAGATCCCAAGTGAATTAACATTGCTACACTGTCTCTCTAAGTCACTCACCTTAGATCTGGAGCTTTGGGAGTTAACAATAAAGACAATTAGAATGCCCAGAACTACCTCCTCCACCCCCTAAAATTTTCCCTTTTTATTCGCTTAGATCTAGGCTTTCTTAAATGTATTAATTCATGTGAATCTCAGCACTCACCATATGCCAGGCATTCTGCTCTCATGTATTTATTCTTCACAATTCTTGCTAGATAGCTTTATCCCCATTTTATATGTGAGAAAACAAAGACCCAGAAGGATACCAGGAACTTTTCTGAGGTTATAAAGTAAGAGATGTAGCTAGGATTTGAACCTTGTTCTGTCTGAATCCTACATTTTTTTTTGCACAGGCTGAACACCTTCCTAATATATGCATGTTTTAATCTTTAATTCCATCAAAATGCAGTTGTGTCCTGGAGGACATCTTAGGCAAGCCTGAACAGTGGGCAGCTGCCTTCCCAGTGTGAGTTGAAGTGAAATCAGAACACACCCCTCCATCTTCAGCCCAATTTCAAAGGCCTACCTCCAGTACCTGCAATTGTTTGACCCCTCAAGATATGACACATTATGCTGCTTCAGCTGCAACCAGCCAAGAGCAAGGTTTACAGGAAGGGAATGCAAGATAGACTCCATGAGCCACCAAGAAAATTGTGGGTAGGAATGATGAACACTGGGTAAAGAGATACAGCTAAGGGCGCAGAAAGGAGCCAAAAGACAAACCTTTCACACAGTACCAAGACTGCCCCTAAAGAATAGAGATCCTCAGAGTTGCAGTGATTGCATTTTTCCAATCAAAGCTCAGGCCACACAGTCCGATGGAATAATTTTTAACTCATTTCTTTGCTAGATTTAATCTTTAATATTTATTTAATATTAATTTCTTATTTACTGATTTATTGGAGAAGTCAAAGAAAGTCATCACATTGATTAGTTAGAGATTACTAAATCATCTTTTTTTTTTAAATATTTTAATTCATTTATTTGAGAGAGAGAGAGAGCACAAGGCGGGGGAGGGGGAGAGAGAGAAGCAGACTCCCAGCTGAGCAAGAAGCCCGACATAGGGCTCGATCCCAAGACCCTGGGATCATGACCCTAGCTGAAGGCAGACACTTAACTGACTGAGCCACCCAGCCGCCCCTATTAAATCATCTTTTATGAAAAGAATAAAATTACCTGAAACCAGGACAGTCCCAGCCAGTTAGGAAGCAGCATGACTACAGAATTCCCTATGACAATTCCCTCTTTTGTCTAGAAGATATGTTTTATATTGTCAATGGAGAATCTGATACTTTTGTGCTATTTGGAGAGAAAATGAAATGATTTTCCCCCATTGGTTTGCTTTGCACTTAATTTAACAAAATTCAAGAATGATGAGAGGCAGGCATGACTTGGGAACGTGCTTCTTTCCTTTCCCTGGGCCTGTTGTGGGTGGGGTGGAGAGAAGAGGGGAGCAGAATGAAATATACCACCCGAGGACGCAGGTGCAAGTCCTAAATGGAATATTGGCCTAGGAGCCTGGAGATACGGGTTCTGTGTGACTCTGGGAAACTTGTGTAATTGCTCCGTGTCTCAATTGCCTAATCCTTGAAGTGGGGATAATAATGCTGATTTTATTTCATTTGAAGGCAAAGTGGGATAGAATGTGAAAGTATTCTGGATGGTCCCAGGCTGTGAAAATATCAGGTTGGATTACATAACATGCTGTTCTTATCCCTAAATTGTAAGAGAGTCAAAAGGAACAGTACTTCTTTCTGTTATTGTCATGGCTCCCACTGGCATAGGGAGCCAGCAGCTGGGGCAAGGGTGTGGTGTTCATGAGCAAGTATGAATGTTCACACTGGAAGAGATTTTGATAGTGCATTCCAATTCCATCTGCTGAGCTTTGGGCTGACTCTGCCATGTTGCACTTTGTACGTTCTGATAACTTCCGCTTTCTGGAGAACCTCAGAAGGTTAGTTTCCTCCCAGGGATAAGGTCACGGAGGTGGGGTTGTGACAAAAAATCCACTGCCAAGGACACATGCTAAGGAAAGCTGCTCTCGACTCCACAGATTGATGACAAACAGCTTCGGGGTTATTTGTCTGAGCTTCGCCCAGTGACGATTGTGTTTGTGAACCTGATGTTTAAGGACCAAGACAAGGCAGAAGTCATAGGCTCGGCCATCCAGGATGCCTGTGTGCACATCAATTCTGTCCTGAGGGTCTTCCGAGGCCAAATCAATAAAGTCTTCATGTTTGACAAGGTAAATATGAGCTCAGGGGTGGGAACCTACCAAGAATTTAAGGTTGGCACTCCCACCTATGGACATTGGTGAGAGGAAGAGAAGAGACACTTTAACCTAAAAATATCCATCTTTATTTGTAATTATAGAAACAGCTTATATGGTGGATTTGGCACTTACTATGTGCCCGGAATTGTTCTCAACCCTTTACACATATTAACTCATTTCACCCTCAGGACTCCTCTAAGAGGTAGGTGCTGAGACACTGACACACTGAGACAGGTGAGATTAAGTTTTGCTCGTGATCATCCAGTTAGTGGTTAGTGGGCTGGATTCAGACCCCACTAGGCCGCCTCCCCAGGCTCTGCCTTTCAGCCCTAGGCTTGACTAGCTCTCCCTGTAGGCACATCTGCAGCCTCACATCTCCTGGAGATTTTAGGTCAGGTGTCTAGTAACCATCACCCCCTAGAAGCCTGTTTCTAATAATCCCCACCTGCCATATCTACACCTCCTTCCCCTTCCAGCTTCGTGGGGTGGGGGTAGGGAGGGAGGCCAAAGCAGGGAGGGAGGCAGGGGCGGGGGGTGGGGGTGGGGGTTGGCGCCTCTAGCTTCTGGGTGTTTTTAATCTGCTCTTAATCAGTTCAGAGAAGAACAGTGTAATTGGCACATTACCACAGAAGTGATAGTGAGCATGGATTCCCCATCTCAAGGGTTTTTGCATCTTTTTGCACTAAATTACTGCCCCACAGTCATTCATTTATTGGGCATTCTATAGAAAGGGGTTACCCTCTAGTCTTTACACAGACCTGAATCAGGGCTTCCTTTCTCCCATCAAGACAGAGCCCGGCACCAACTAGGATCTGACCCTTAGACTCTTTTTGGAGAGGGTTGAAGAAATCAAGGCATTCTTTTTTGCATGTCATCAGGCTATAACATACACAGACTGAAATTTGTAGTCCATTGTCCTTTAATTATTAGGCTCTTCCCTTATAGACAACAGCATCTGACTGAGGTAATTTTTTAAGCGATTGATACTAAGAATGCCAAGCTTCAGAGTTTAAACTCTACTTGGAACAGTTAAAGTCATGCCAAGAAAAACCACTCTCAGTTTAGGTCTTTCTCCCTACGAATAATAACCATATCTAAAAGGAACATTATAGTTTACAAAGTGTTACTGTATATCAAGTTTATATTATATATGTATATAATGTTATATATAAGTTTACAAATATAACATCGTTACAAAAATATATATATACACACTATAAAGTATGTATTCTATATAAAGTATGGAATATATGTAATATACTATGAGAAGTGTATATATACTATAAAGTAGTTTACAAAGTTTGTGTGTGTATATATATATATATATATATATACACATACAAAGTAGCAAAAGCAACCTTGGCAGGTCTATGTTATATCCATTGGCAGACTGAGAAACTGAAGTTCACAGAGTGTAGTTGACTTACCCAAGTTTCCACACTTGAGGTTTTTTTAATTTTTTAAAAAATTTTATTATGTTCAGTTGGCCACTATATAGTACATCATTAGTTTTTGATGTAGTGTTCAATGATTCATTAGTTGCATGTAACACCCAGTGCTCATCACAACACATGCCCTCCTTAATACCCATCACCCAGTTACCCCATCCCCCCACCCAAGTTTCCACACTTGTGAAGGGGCCTGAGAACACAGATTTTCTGATTGCAGAGCTGGTACCTTTTCCACTGCTCTGTGCTGCCTCTCAGATCTACACTTAGCACCTTGTAGCAGAAGATCTTGACTGAAAGGGAAGAGACAGGTGGGTGCACACATAGCCCTGCACAACCCATTATCTCTAGAGAAAAGCAAGCCCTCCTCAGGCTCGAGCCCTACTGCTTCCGATGCACTTAGAAATTAGATGAAGTTTACTAAACATAAAATAGGTAGGAGAGAAATCACGATGAAATGTGATCCAGACAGGGAAAGTTGCTACCCACCTTCCACTGGGCCTTCTGGCTGGTCCACTTTAAAGATCGCCATGCACCAGCTGTGTTCGCTGACTCTCTCCCTCACAGGGCTGCTCCTTCCTCTGTGTCTTTGGTTTCCCTGGGGAAAAGGCTCCTGATGAGGTCACTCATGCCTTGGAGAGTGCTGTGGATATATTTGACTTCTGCTCTCAGGTTCACAAAATCCAGTGAGTGTTGACCCTGATCCCATCTGGTGATCCCTGAGCTTTTTGTAGTATCTGGGGAGAGAAGACTGGGTCAGGGAACAGGAAGTAAGGAGAGGGCTGTCTGGAAGCCCTTCTGTTTGTATTCATTATTCAGGGCCGACCCAGCCCCCGTGCAGTGATAAAGGGACCGTAGAGGCCAAGTGCTGAAAGGACACCCTTACAAAGTTAAAATGTAGCAGGTTTGCAAGAAAACCTAATTGGGTTGTCTCTCAATCCTCCGGCTTACTTTTTGGTAGAGGTTGAACCACCAACACCATGTTGGAGACCTGCGTTGATTTTTAATAAGGAGATACAATGAGTCCTTGGGCTGGAAATGTATATATTGATATGGCCTCAAGATGATCTACTCACAGTAAAACTGTTGAGATAAGTAAGGTTTACCATCCCCAGCCCTGGCTGCCTGAGAGCCCAGGCCCCCAGGTTCATCTAACCTGAGCACCCCAATGACCCAACACTTAGCTCTACTTAGCTACAAACAGGTATCACCCCCTTGCTCTAAATATTTCCACCATGTCGGCCCCTAGTCATCTATATATTCAGTTATCCTCATGTACTAACGAAGTTGGCTTTTGATGCCACATACTACATCTGAGTTACTTCCATTCAAAATAATGACTTTATTCTTTCTAGCAATAACAAAGATAAGTTAAATTGTTTAGAACCACAGCCGCTCTTCATTGAGAGTCTGCTTGGGGTGATGAGAGGTTCTTTTCTAGAAAAATGCCTCAGATGAATACTTAAAAATAGCAGAAAAGCGAACTGATTTATCACTTCTAAGAACTTAGTTCTGCCTCTCAAACTGTCCCTCCTTCACAGCTCTAGGCCCTGCACAGTGGCCCTAAACTCCCCACTGCAGAAGACAGTTACTTGTTGAAAATCCTTTCCCTCCCTCCCTGCCCCGTTCATCGTCATGCCCCCACCCTCCCCACGTTCTCCCTGCTCATTATCTTTCCCTTTCGCCTTACAACTCTCTCGCTTTCTTCCGGGCACCAGTACCGTCTCCATCGGTGTGGCCAGTGGGATTGTCTTCTGTGGCATCGTTGGACACTCTGTGAGACATGAGTACACAGGTGTGCTGAGCTAGCTCATCTCGCCGCACCTTGCCACCCAGCTTTGTGGGAGGAAGGGCAAAACTGAGTGAGAAGTGGGCCCTGCCCTCTAAACCTGTAGTCTTCCAGGAGGAGCCAAGCCATGTAGCTTTGCCCATTGGCAGCTTGATGCTGGCAAAGTGCGTGTTTCTGGGGCTCTGCATGAGTATCACATATGTAGTTATTCGAGGGGAGCAACGGAGGCTCTAAGCTCATGGAATGAGGCTGGGGGAGGGCCTTTGTAATAATTGCCTGTTATCATTAGAGAGATACACCTCTTAATTCCCATTAAAAAACCCTCAAGGAAATTAAGAATATTGGCATTCCTGATAAATAATACTAATCTCAAAAGAAAAGAGAAAGAAATGCTATCTCAAGATTTTGCTTCTTTGACTTCCCTCCTCAACCCTATTACAGTTTAAGATATTCAGAAACAATACATCTGGAATACTGAAATCATTATGTCTGAAATGGTTGGATGTCTGAGATTTTCTTCAAAATAATACAGGGTGGAGAGTAGATGGGAGTGAGAGTGGGGCAGGACTGGCCACGCGTTTGTGGCTTTTGGGACTAGGTGACAGGTATATGGAGATTCATGATACTATGCTTTATTGCATGGTAAAATTTGAATAATAAGCAGTTTTTAAAAAGAATATCTTGATCAAAAGAAGATGTTAGTTGAAAAAAAAGGAATATCTTGATCAGAAGTGTTTAAGTTTGTGTTAAAGTACTATATTTAAAACCTAGCTAGTTGTAATATTAATTGAGGGCTTACTAGCATCCAGGCACTGTTGAAAGTGATGTGCATGAATTGACTCATTAATCTTTATATTTTTTTAAAAAAAAGATTTCATTTATTTGACAGAGAGAGAGCACAAGCAGGGGGAGCAGGAGAGGGAGAAGGAGGCTCCCCGCTGAGCAGGAAGCCCAACATGGGAGGTAGGGCTCCATCCCAGGGCCCTGGGATCATGACCTGAGCCAAAGGCAGACGCTTACTGACTGAGCCACCGAGGTGCCCTGACTCATTAATCTTTATAAACTGTCCCCTGAAAGGGATACTCTTATCATCCCCATTCACAGATCAGGAAACAGAAGCATGGGAGTGAAAGTACTAATTTGCCCAAGTAATTTGGTAACATAGTTAGAGGTAGAGCTGGGGAATCGAACCTGCACAGCTTCCTTCAGACGCTATGCACTACAGTGTATTACCCTTCAAAATACTCACTGAGTCTGTCTTACACACACACCCCTTCCAGCCCTATTTACTCACTCTTAAGAAATCACCAATGGGGCGCCTGGGTGGCTCAGTCAGTTAAGCATCTGTCTTCAGCTCAGGTCATGACCTCAGTGTCCTGGCATTGGGCTCCCTGCTCAGTGGGGAGCCTGCTTCTCCCTCTTCCTCTGCCCCTCCACCTGCTCAGGCTCTCTCTCTTTCTCTCTCTCAAATGAATAAATAAAATCTTAAAAAAAAAAAGAAATTGCCAAATGAAGGTGATTCATTTTGAAAATGAAATGAAAAGTTGCAATTTTGTGCCTCATTTGGCAGTTTTGTACCTCATTTGAGGGTCAGTGTCCCCCGCCCAAGCTTGTGCTTGTCTGTCTTGTAGCAGAAGACCAGCTACACCTCATCTGCGAGCCCTCAGGCTTATGGCCACCACCAGTACAGAACCCTCTCCATATCCCAGACCCTTTTATCTCCAAGCACATCGTCCCTATCGCCTCCCAGGAGAGATAGAAACTGTACCAATAGCTAATCAGGTTCACTCCCTGTATAGTTTGAAATAACCATTGGCAGAATAAGGGTAGTTGAAGGCGGGACTTCTGTGTCATTCATGAGAGGCAAAAGCAGTAAGGAGTGAAAGTGTCCCTTGGGGACAGTATGTTTCCGATTACGTTCTGCTAGTTCAATGGCTGTTTTCTCCCTGGTCTTTGCCTTTCTCCTTTCTGTTTTAGTAATTGGTCAAAAAGTCAACATAGCTGCCAGGATGATGATGTACTACCCAGGGATCGTGACATGTGACTCCGTCACCTACAATGGCAGCAACCTACCAGCCTACTTCTTCAAAGAGCTTCCAAAGAAGGTCATGAAGGGTGTTGCAGATTCTGGACCAGTCTATCAGTGTTTGGGACTTAATGAGAAAGTGTGAGTGTGGGGCATTGATTTTGTGGTATTTTTTAGTAAAGAAGTGGGAAAATTACGATAGCAAAAACCGTTGGTCACCATGTCAGATCTGAATCCAACTTACGAAATTAAAATCTATTCCTTCCCCAGAACAAGGCCCAGATTTCAAAATCCTTCATCTTTCTCTATCCTACTGATATTATAGATGGTGCAAGATCCCATTCTACCCTCATTACTGATAATCTGAGGGTGATTCTTTACAGCTTGTGCAAACAGAACAGAGTCCCTTCATTTGAGTATCTATTTGGACCCAGCTGATCACAGTGACCAACCATTAAGTATTTAGTGATCATACCAACTGTGTGCCAGGCATCAATAGGGCTAAAAGAGGATAAGATATTATTCCTCCTGTAGGTCTGTAGTGAAATATATTCCTCCAAAGCCCAGCTGAGATGTATGGGTATCACCTTGGAACTTAAAATCCTTCAGTGCCTTCCAATCACCTTCATAATGTTCAAATTCCTCGAAATGACATACATGGTAACCCCCTGCCTTTCCAACTTCATCTCCTCCTATGCCCCCTCCTCTGGGCTGTCTAAATAGATTGACCTCTCCATCACCCACCCCACCCCTAGTCTACTGGGAAAATCACAGTCAACTTTTGAAATCTATTTCAAGGGATCTTGAATTTATTTCCTCCACAAGGCTGGCTCTGGAACTGCCCAGTCAAGCTCAGACAGCTTAGCTTTTTCCTCCTCTGTGTACCCCTCTGGTACATACCCATCACAATTACTGACCTGATAAGCTTTTCACTTACTACATTATGAGCTCTTGGAGGGGAGTGGCTATTTCTTGCTTGTTTTTATATTCCCAGTGCTTAGCACATAGTGGGCACTCAATAATAATGAATACATGAATGAGTAAATGGAAAGTGGATGGTATTATTCTTAATATTAGCAAGCTAGAATCTAGGTCTTAAAAGTCAGATAAAAGAATCAGGGCTGCAGTTGGTTCAAGGAGTCTTTATCATTCACCTTTGCATTCCCAGGGTGCAGCATGGTACTTGGCATGCGTAGACCATCAATAAAATGCTGTTTGAATATATGAGTGAATAATACTAATATTTTGTGGGCCCTTATTAAGTACTAGGCACTCTACCTCAAAATATGTAATTTAGTCTAGTATCAACCATATCAGGTAGAATCTATTATTATCTCCAGTTTATAAATTTAAAAGCTAAGATTCAGAGATGTCAAATGACTTGTCCACGGTCATAAATCTAGTAAACAATAAAGCCAAGTTTCAAAATGCCACAATAATGCTGCATTATACACAGCCACAAAACCTTAGAGGCTTAGTATATACCACAATAAACATTTGTTAATCCCACAAATATGTGGGATTCAATTGATCTCGGCTGGATTTGGCTGATCTTGACGAGGCTTGTTCACATGCCTGGGCTCTGCACGTTGTTGGCTGATCCGGGACAATGTCAGGTGAGATAACTGGGAAGTCTGGCTGACGTAACGGGGACAGTTTGGCTCTCTGTGTCTCATCCTCCATCAGACTGGCCCAGGCATGTGGTCATGGGAATATCAGAAGAGCAAGAGAGAGTAAGCCCAATGCCCAAGCATTTTTCAAGCCTCTGTGTCATGTTTGGTAACATCCCATTGGCAAAGTATTCACAAGGCTGAGCCCAGAATGAGCACAGGGCATATATACAGGTAGGGATGAAGAAGAGGGGCCATTAATGCAGTCAGTCTACCACGGAAACCCAGGACTACCCGCTCCCAAAGGCTGGCCTCCTCATAGTTTTTCTAAACCGTTTCTGCAAATATGAGAGTGTAGAAATCACAAATATGAACAGGGCCTGGTTCCTGCCCCGAAAAGTCACAACTTCATAGGGAAGGCCAACATATACAATATATAAAATTAGCTGAATATTACATGGGAGAGTTGGCATGCCCTGTAACAGAGACATAATAAAACAGTGTATTAGTGCAGGCAAGGGAATGATCCATTTGACTAAAAAGGCTCCTTCAAGAAATAATATTATGCAGTGGGCAAGCGTACGTACCCTGGCCTGGTTATAGATACTGATTCTGTCAGTATCCTCTGTCACTGTCCCCACTACCCGTGGGATCTTGAGCAAGTTAAACTCTCTGCACCTCAATTTTCTCATTTGTAAAACGGACATAATAGTACTTTCTTAATGAGGTTTTTGTCAGGAGTAAAGGATGATATATGTAGAGCATGTGAAACTATGCCAGGCACATTGCATGTGCTCACCAAAGGGGGGCCATTGTTGTTTGAGCACATGGTGGAACCTTTCCAGGTTGTGACGCAATATGCCACATCCAACTCCATGGGTCCCATCATGGTGTCTGGTTTCCCTAGAAAGGGGTTCAGCTCCACCAATGCAGATTCAAACAAGCATTTAGTGAACACTCTACCAGGCACTACATAAGTTGTTTGGACTCTCTATTACCAGGTAAGAACTTCTCTTTTCTCCTCCCCCTGGCATCTGCAACCCTTGAGTCAGGGGATAGATTCTTGTTAGAGATCGAAAAAGGAGACTTTCTGGGAACTAAGAATGAAACACTCTCGCTCTCGATATTTCCCTGTTCTGACTCTAACATCTTTTCTTTTCTTCTCTTCAGCATGTTTGGTATGGCATACCTCATCTGCAACAGAAATGAGGGCTACCCTTTGCTGGGTAGGTAGTGGGCCTTGATTTTTAAACTCCTTTATTGAACTATAACAAAATACAGAAAAGTACACCAACGTTACATCTGCATCTTACTGAATTATCACAAAATGAGCATACAACCACCATCCAGGCAAAGAAATAGAAAAATAGAAGCCCTCCAGGAACCCTCACATACTTTATCCCTCACCCTCTCCCCAAGATGTCTAACACCTTAGATGACTCGGGCCTGTTTGTGATATTCCTGTAAGAGAAGTTGTACAATGTGTAATTACATATGCCTTCTTTCAATCAACTTTACATTATGAAATTCCTCCATGGTGCTAGGTATAGTGGTAATTCATTCATTTTCATCGCTATGCAGTAGTCCATTTTGTAGACGTGCAACAATTTATTCGTTCTGTCATTGTACAACATTGGAGTTGTTTCCAGTTCTTGGTTTTTACGAATAATACTGCCATAAAGATTCTTGTACATGTCTCTTGGTGAACACATGTACGTGTTTCTGTTGAGCATATATGTAGGAGAGAAACTGTCAGGACAAAGGGCACAGCTTTGGTAGGTGATGCCAAATAATTGTCCAAAACGGTTGTATTTATTTATATTCTGACTAACAGTGTTATGAGAGTTCCAGTCACTCTTCACCCTTACCAACAACTTAGTTTTAACAGTCTTCTATAATTTTAATAACTCTTTTGGGTATATAGTCATGTCTCATTGTGATTTCCATTTGAATTCCCCTGATATGGTTGAGCTCCTTTTTCATACATTTTTTGGCCCTTTGGACATCATCTTTTATAAAGCGTCTATACAAATCTTTTGCCTATTTTTCAGTTGGGTTGTATGTTTATTATAGATCTGTTGGAATTTTTTATATATCCTAAAATGGGTACACTTTTGTTTTTCCAGTATGTAACTTTTCCCATTCTGTGCTTGCCTTTTTACTCTGTTTTTTTTTTTTTTTATTTTATTTTATCTATTTATTTGTCAAAGAGAGAGAGAACACAAGCAGGGGGAGCAGCAGAGAGAGAGAGGGAGAAGCAGGCTCCCCGCTGAGCAGGGAGCCTGTTGCGGGGATCAATCCCAGGACCCTGGGTCATGACCTGAGCCGAGAGCAGATGCCTAATCGACTGAGCCACCCAGGCGCCCCAACCTTTTTACTCTGTTAATGATGTATTTAATGAACAGAATATTTTATTCTAATGTAATCCAGCTTATCAGTCTTTTATAGCTAGTGCTTTTGTATACTATTTAGAAATTTTTCTTCACCCAAAAGTCATGAAATTTTTTTTTAGATTCTCTTCCAGAAATTTTGTTTGACCTTTTACATTTAGATCTGTGATCTAAATCTGGCAGTGGCTGTGATGTTTTTGTGATTCGTGGTGACAGGGACCCTATCATAAGAAAGCTAACTCGAGACTAGACTAGACAGGGAAGTGGACATAAAACGAGGGAGGGATATACCCTCTGGGGGAAGAGATCCTCATGAAGATAAGCCTGTGGATTCTGAAGGGAGCCATTTCTAAGAACACCTGAAATTTCCTTCTGTTAGACTTGAACATCCCTAAAAGCAGCATCATAAGTTAAATCCTGGTCCTGTGTTAGGACAGTTAGGAGGAGGCTCGGTCCCACACTCTGGGGGCATGTCGGGACAGAATCCTGATTTCAGCAGAGCCTAAAAGAAGGCAGCTCTTCCAGAACTGTAGAGGGTCGGCGCCCGTGCCCATTTTCACTGGGTTCAGGTGTTTTTCAGAGTCTAATCACTTCTTGTAAATCCAGATCCCCAGACTCCTGAAGGCTGGAAAGGAGAAGGAATGCTCACTCTCCCCCTCCTCTGAGGCTTTACCTCCCAGCCTAGGATATGCTTGTTGTGATAGTAACAGCAAACAGAAGTCCTAACCCCCCCTCTACAAGATCAAGGACTTAATATGGCAGTCGTATGAGAACACACTGGTCACAACAGGCATATGTTCTAGTTGCCTTTTTCTCCGATTCCCCGATTCCATCAGGTAAAGATCAAGCCCACACATCTTTTCCTTAAAGCTCTAGTCAAAAAAGAGACTGTCAGAAGTTAGGACTATAGGAAGTGCCCTTCTTTTACAAGAGTTCCTGCAAATGAAATTGTGTGCTAACCAACTGCATAGATGTCAAAAAACTATAATCAAAAAAGTGGTTTTTTTAAGATCAAAAATACATGCAACAGTCCCAGATCTTAGGGCCTTGTTTCGATAGAAACAAGGTACATGTACTTCAAGTCAAGACAACTAGACTTTATTTTAGAATACAGCTGAAAGACAATCCGTAAGGTCTTACCTGTATGGGCTCCGTGTGAATAGGACACAGAGAGCTAGAAGACACGGCTCTGTGGCCACCCAGGCTCCGTCTTCTGAGTTACCTACGTGAGCCTCGGGCCAAAGAAGAGCATGACACATCTCACAATATCGAAGTTCAAATGCATTTTCAGAAAGGGAATGTTTCACCCAGAAGTCACATAGTCTGCAGGTCAGTTCTCCCTAAATCGTGCCCAGAAATTTACATCACCAAGTAAACACTTAGCTTCTTTGTATAGAGCATCTAAGCTTAGAGGTATGGTCCTGGTTTTCAATAGACGTTGGATCACACCTGGGTATGTGTTTACTCCATGAATGGACATCTAACATGGGCTCTCAGCAGTGACCAATCCAGCAAAGGAGGAGGAAACCAGCCCTGAGGGGCTCTCCAGCTCCTTCCACAGAAATTGCTCACTCCTTTGAAATGAGAGCTCTGTCAGCTCCTTCTTGTCCATGCAAGTTTCAAAGACTGTGGGCTGAGTTTCAGGTTTCAGTCAGGGCATCCTGTTACATATATTTAAAAACACGTGAGAAAAATAACAGCATCAGGGTTGTAACCACGGTGATGTTTATTTGCTCCTAAGTTTTCCATATTTTTCACAGTGAGCATGTGTTAGTTTTATAATCAGAAAAAGACTATAACTTATTTTTACTAAGAATGTAGGTTGTTCCTAGGAAAGAAATAATCTCCACATGATTTCTGAGAGCAAATTGAATGTTCTTATCCCTGATCATATTTCTAGTGGCCCTGAGAGAAGTATAATTTCTCATTTATAAAGAGCAAGTTTCTTTCACAGAATTAGAAATAAAAATACTTTATAGGAACCCTAACTTTAATACATTTATTTTCCAATGTAATAAACTACAGATTACTTCTAGTGTGTTATAGAAAACAAGAAAAAGGAAAGGAACACAAGGGTCAGGGACAGATAATGCTGGTTTTGTTCTTGGTTGTGTAATCTAAGCAGTTGGCTACACTAAATTTTGATTTTCTATGCTAAAATTAAATGGACATTATAATGAACATTATAAGAATACTTGCCCTCACAGCTTGTGGGGATCAAACAAAACTGTAAAACTACGCTGTTAACTGGAAAGCTCCAGAGAAAGATTTAAAAATTTTTTTAAAGGGCACAGGATCTCAAGAAAGTTAATGAACAATTCCATGGAAATTCCAAAGGTGTTTTTAGAAGTGGTATCACTGTGTGCCTTTTTTTTTTTTGTATCTCTAGATTATTTTATGTTGATTAGGTTTGCTCCCTTTTTAAAAATAAAAACTACAGGACGTGATAAGGAGATCAAATACTTCATGTGTATTATGAAGGAATTTTTGGTGTCCAACTGTAGCCGAGTCCTAATGTACGAAGGATTATCAGGATATGGAAAAAGCCACATACTTATGGAAATCGAGTATCTGGCCCAAGGTGAGAACCACAGGTGAGTGTCTTGCAATGATCACTTCGTGGGAACCCAGAGAAATGTCTTTAAGAGTTTCATTTATTTTAATGCTCCTCTCCTTTATATTATTTATCATATGCAAACCACCCACAATCTGTCAGTTATTGGGTGCCATGCCCTCTGTACTAAATAAATAATTAATGATAAACATATTGAGCTGAGAAATGAGAAGCTGGGCTGACCCCTGGAGATCCTAATTTAATGCCAGGTGGAGCTTGGATATCAATATTGTAAAGCTTCCTGAGTAATCCCAGTGGCAGTTTGAGAATGCCTGGCACAGATACCGAGAGCAAGGCTAGATGGGCTCTGCAGAACAAACACAGAAATATATCCAGCTCACGGACAGAGAATCACTAGTTCAAACCATTTAGCCCTGGAGTGGGGATGGAGAATGAGAGGCCTCTGGATTTTCCTTTGGAAGGCAAAGCTAAGGTACTTCTCTCACACCGTTCTTCTGTTTTCATACGAGAAATGTCACAAGGGCACTCTGGGACAGCCCATGTGGCACCCTAGTGGCAGTGGGCAGGACGGTATTCAGTAACAGTGACCAGTGACAGTGACTTAGATGAGGACGATGGTGTCCCATATCCTTTCACCATTGAACCTCAAGGCTTTAAGGGGAAAATGCTTATAAACCATATATTATTGTTACCTGTTTTTCTATTCCCTTTTAATGTCAAGCCTAGGAAAGGCTGGTTCATAAATATCTTTTTAACATTGCTTGGGAGATAATTAATAACCAGAAGACATTTATTCATTCATTCATCCTGTCACTTTTCGAGTACGTACTACGTTCCAGGAACTGTTGAGGGCTATATTGGTTTGCTAGAGCTGCTGTAACAAAGTACCACGAACTGGGTGGCTCCATGAACAGAAATTTGTTGTCCCTGAGTTCTGGAGGCTAGGAGTCTGAGATCAAGGTGCCAACTGGGTTGGTTCCTTCTGACGCCTGTGAGGGACAGTCTGTTCCATGCCTTTTCCCCTAGTTTCCAGTGGCTGGCTAGCAATCGGTGGTGCTCCTTGGGTTGAAGAAGCATCACCCAATCTTTGCCTTTATCTTTATATAGTGTTCTCCCTGTGCCTTGTCTGTGTCCAAATTTCCCTTTCTTATAAAAACACTAGTGATTTTGGATTAGGGGCCCCCTCTACTCCAGTATGACCTCATCTTAACTTATGTAATTACATCTATAATGACCCTATTCCCAAATAAGATCATATTCTGAGATACTGGGGGCTAAGACTTCAACATATGAATTTGGGGGGACATGAGTCAACCCATGACAAGTGCCAATGCCCGGAGGATGAATAATATCTGCTCCCTGTCCTCAAAGAGCTCTCATGGAAGAGGAGAGAGAGAGAATAAAAATAGGATGCGGTGAGGACAGTGATGGAGGTGTGCAATTGAGTATTGGGAAGCTATGACAAAGAGGGGTCTGTAACCCAACCTCAAGGCACCAGGGAAGATTTCCAGGAGGCTGCACCTGAGCTAAGATTTGCAGATAAGCAGGAGACAAGGGATTAGATAGGGCTGGGAGGAGCGGTAAGCTGCCAGGCTGGGGCGACAGCTCTGGGTGTGCAGGGAACTCTCACTAGTTTGTTGGTGGAGGGTAGATGGCTGGGCAGAGTGGCAAGATATGATATAATGAGACCTGGGAAAGTCTGGTATGGCACGTAAAAGAAGTCTAGACCTTTCGGCAGTGGGAGCCACTAAAAACTTGTAAATAGGAGAGGATTTGCATCTATCCAGATACATCAGGCCTCTGTAAAGGCGATGCACTGAATCATGGTGCTAGACAGGGGGAGTAGCATGTTCCTCAGCAGTGTGGGTGAGAGTCTGAGGGCTTGGGGCAAGGTGGTAGGGGTGGGACTACAGAAGAGGACATAGCAAGGGTCAATTAGGAGGGCTCGGGGACATAGAGGAATGATGGAGTGTATCTGAAGCAGGAGTAAAGAACAGCTTCCAGATAGTTTGGGAAATTGCTGTTGTAACAACTGAATAGGAAGAGCCAGAGCTTTCCTTCAGCCTTTATTATTTTCAAAAAATATATTTAAGAACTCTTTCTGCTTCTCTGCTTTCTTACAAACAGGACTATTGCTATCGCGTTGACTAAGATCAGCTTCCATCAGAATTTCTATACCATCCAGATACTCATGGCCAATGTCCTAGGTCTGGATACTTGTAAACATTATAAAGAACGACAGACCAACCTTCAAAATAAAGTCAAGACTCTGTTGGATGAGAAGTTCCACTGTCTCCTGAATGACATCTTCCATGTCCAGGTGAGTAGCTAGATTGTGCCTCTGCAGGAAAGAGTGACGGGGTACCTGCAGCACCTCCTGCCTGAGGTTGGATGACTTAGCATCTCTTTGCCATTTATAATCTTTCTCTTTTCTCATGTGGAGAATCTGGGTGATGAGGAAGTGGCTCCCAATCCTCCTTGAATGAGCTTCTACCTTCCTGAGACATTGGGGGTATCTAGAAACACCATACTGGAGAAAATCCAAATGGACACCTGCTGATTCATTTTTTTCCCACCTTTCCATCAGAGCTATCCTGTAGTAGCTGGTGCCAGGCACGGAGTCCCTCTGCTCCTGCAGGTGACTGCCGGGGCAAAGACAGAGTATGCCCCAGTACGTCCTGTATCTATTAGGTTCACTGACATAGGGTGACACAGCTGGAAGGGACATTATGAACCATCTAACACATGAGGATTTGAAGGCACAGAATGGTAAAGTGATTTGCCCAAAGTCACATAGCTAGTAGCTCCCTTTGCTATTTTCCCAGACTCAATATTTTCATAATTCTTTATACAGTTCCCTATTTCACGAGAGGTTTCCAAGATGACCACCTTAAAAAAGCAAAAGCAGTTGGAAGCATTGTTTATGAAGATCTTGGAGCAAGTAAGAGCATCTGTGGGTCTAAAGTAATGGGGGAGGGAAAAGGCAAGTAGCCCGAGGGCTTCAGACGCCACTGGCAAGAAGCTTTGAAGTGTGTGAAAGCTTTATCCTAACACCTCTTGCATCTCCTTCCTCCTTCCTTCCAAACCTCAACTCAAGAGTCTTTTCAGAATTTAGCTGTGCTTGAAAGGAGTCCCTTTAACATTACTCCTGGGGGTTTGGCCTCTCCTTAAAACCAGCCCTCCCTCCTACTCCCTCTGCCTGAGAGGCAGTATATCCAAATGGTTATGGATGTAGGCTCCGTAGTCAGACTACCAACATCTGAACCCTTAGGCCTATCACTTGCTACCTGGGTTACTTTGAGCAAGTGACTTAACTTGTCTATGCTTTTGTTTTGTCATCCATAAAACAGGGAAATAGTAGTACCTGGCTCCCAGGGTTGTGTAAAACACACTTAGAACAGTGCCTCTTTATCAGAAACACTCCCCCTATCTTACTTCCCTCTCTGAGTAATCTCATGACAATCCACTATATGTTGACAATTGCCATATTTATATTCCAGTCCTCACCTCTCTCATAAGCACCAGAACCATATTTCCAAGAACCTTCCATATATAACACGTGGATGTAGTAACTCACATTCAGGTCAGTGTCTAATACTAAATTTTCTTTTTCCTACTGCAATGGCCCCTTCTTCCTCATTCTGGTCCTTGATTTAGTTAATGGCAGATTCATTCAAGCTTCATTTAAAGTTGTCTTTGTTCCCCATCCTCATCGGTTGCCACTTGTACCGCGTCTACTTAGTTGTCAAGTCCTACCATTTCTCCCGTGGGTGGCCTCTGCCGTGTCTCCGGCCTCTGTTCCTTGCTGTACTTCTCTCTCTCCTGGACTATTTCCATGGCTTCCCGGTGAATCTCTGTGCCTCATACCTCTCCACTCCAGCTCATCCTCCATATAATTGCCAGAACACAGGCAGATTGCACCAACCCATGCTTTCTACTATCCAAATAATTCCCAGGGCTAATGACATAAAAACCAAAAGCTTTTGTTGTTGTTGTTGTTATTGTTGTTGTTGTTGTTAACCTGGAGAAATGCTATTCATCCTTCAGTGTCACTTTGGTTCAGTCGGTTAAGCGTCTGCCTTCAGCTCAGGTCATGATCCCAGGGTCCTGGGATCGAGTCCCGCATCGGGCTCCTTGCTTGGCAGGGAGCCTGCTTCTCCCCCTGCCTCTGCCTCTCTCTCTCTCTGTCTCTCATGAATAAATGGATAAAATCTTTAAAAAAAAAAAAAAAAACTCCCCAAAGCACTAGGTATGACTAGTTCTTCTTCCAATCTGTTTCTGTAGCACTTTGAACACCTTTCTTATGATATTTACCACACCCTATGACAGTTTGTTCCTTATATGTGTGTCTCTCCCCCTTAGGAGATGGTGAGTTTCTTAAGGGCAGGGAGCCTGATTCATTTTTATATTACCATTGAGCAGCTCAGCATCTGGTACATTTATAAATGATCAATTCAAGTTTGTGGCATTGTCTTAAGTTTATGATATGACTTTCCCCTTCTCCACTTGGCAAGGCAATATGATTAATTTCAAAATGTCAGACTTTGAACTGTTTGTGTTACAAGTGTCCAGAAAGCTTCTTAAAAAAACATGGATTTACAAACAGAAAAGCAGACTCTTAAATACGGAGAACAAAATGATGGTTGGCAGAGGGCAGGTGGATGGGGGCTGGGAGAAATAGATAAGGGGATTAAGAGTACACTTATCTTGATGAAGACTAAGAAATGTATGGAATTGCTGGATCCTTAGATTGTATACCTGAAACTAATATAACACTGTATGTTAATTATACTTGGATTAAAAAAAAAACAAACCTCTGTAGAAAATGAAAAAAACAAAAAACCATCGGGGCACCTGGGTGGCTCAGTGGTTAAGCGTCTGCCTTTGGTTCAAGTCATGGTCCCAGGGTCCTGGGATCAAGCCCCACATCGGGCTCCCTGCTCCACGGGAAGCATGCTTCTCCCTCTCCCACTCCCCCTGCTTGTGTTCCCTCTCTCGCTGTGTTTCTCTCTGTCAAATAAATAAGTAAAATCTTAAAAAAAAAAAGGACAAAAAACCATGAATTTATGAATTCTACCCACCTAAAGATTCAAAGAGGCTTAGGTTGGGCTTAGGAATTTGTTTAGTTGTTAGTCTTTGTTTTAAATTCTTTAGTTGGTTCTGATGCACAGTCTAGTTTGGAAATCACCACTAAAGCTACGCTTTAAGTAAATGCCATGACAGTAATCTTCAGAACGTTTACTATCTGTGTGACCTTGGCAAGTTACTTAACTGAAATTTTCTCAGTAAATAGATTCAATAGGACCACTTCCTGTGAATGTTATGAGGAGTAAATGAGTTAATTTATGTAAAGAGCATCACACAGTGCTTGGAACATTGTAAGTGCAATGTAGATGTTGGCTTTTAGTCACATTAGGGAGGATCCAAATCAGTCTTCTCATTTTATTTGTTTATTTATTAATTTATTTATTTATTGAAGATTTTATTTATTTATTTAAAGATTTTATTTATGTATTTGACAGAGAGAGACAGCGAGAGAGGGAACACAAGCAGGGGGAGTGGGAGAGGGAGAAGCAGGCTTCCCGCGGAGCAGGGACCCCAATGCTTCCCACGGAGCAGGGACCCCAATGCGGGGCTTGATCCCAGGACCCCTGGGATTATGACCTGAGCCGAAGGCAGACGCTTAAGGATGGAGCCACCCAGGTGCCCCCAGTCTTCTCATTTTAAATATGAAGAAACCAAGGACTATGATGTATTATAGAATTCATGCTTTTTTTTAAATTTTTTATTGTTATGTTAATCACCATACATTACATCATTAGTTTTTAATAAAGTGTTCCATGGTTCATTGTTTGTGCATAATACCCAGTGCTCCACGCAGAACGTGCCCTCTTTAATACCCATCACCAGGCTAACCCATCCCCCCACCCAGAATTCATGCTTTTTTTGTTTCCTGCTTGACTCTCCTCAGTTTACAAAGATTCACTGACAAGGCCATCATATAGCAAAAACTCACGTTTATATCTGCCCCATATTTTTAAAGGTATCAGCCAAAAACAAAACAAATGTAACGCTAACCTCCCCATTAATCAAAACGTCCTCAAGAAGAGTTAAATAGCTAGTAACAGAATGGGGCTGCAGGGGTAGACTTATTATGTATACATAATCAAACAGGTTATAATACTTTATAATAATTGTCTTATGAAAGCTGAAATTTTAAAGTAGCCTTTGCTGCTTTAGATGGTAAAAACATGGAGGGGAAGAATGGGTTAACTGAGCGTCTTCCCGGAAGGAGCCAAAAGAAGCCAAGAGCAATGTGGAGCCGTGAGAGGGGGGAAGGTCTTCTCCATTTAGACACTTCACACAGTGTAATGCAGGGCCCACTCTGCAAGGGGCTGACTCTACCATGTAAGCTCTTATTTTGTTCAGTACTGTATCCCTAGCACCTAGAACAATATCTGACCCTGATGGGTGCACAGTAAATGCTTAATGAGTGAATAAATAATTCAGACTAGGGAGGGCAAAGGTAGCCTACACCTGGAAAGGGACCCATGATCTGTTTTCAAGTGTAACATATACCACAGTTCGGGCTAAATAGCATCAACTAGCTTAGCTTCTTTCAGCACTGGGTATGTAGCACCTAGCCCAGTAGGTGCTCAGTTAGTGTGTGTTGAATACATACATGTTGGTTGAACAAATGTCAATTAGATAAACCCAGGAGATCTTCATGTGTCAGTAGATTAAAATGACGTGTGGTGAAGCTATCAGTTCTTTTTATGTAGCAGGTGCTTTTACTGGGCTACAACCCCATTTACCCTACAAATCTGCATTATATTTACACAAGGATTTGACGAAGTAAGAATCCATTCCAGCCAGCTCTGTCTAAATTGCCACACATTCCAAGTTAGTGGAATCTAAATTAATACAAATTTATTGGAAAGAAGATTTCCGTTTAGCACCACAACATCAATGCATTCACATGCATACCCATACACGTGAAAAAAAATCCAAAGTCCTCCAGCATTTTTCTGTTTCTCTACTTTGTCCAGACAGTGAAAGAGGAAAGGATTATTTTCATCATCGATGAAGGCCAGTTTATTGACTCAGCCTCCTGGGCCTTTATGGAGAAGCTGATCCGGACAGTTCCTATCTTCATCATCATGTCCCTGTCGCCCTTCGTTGACATACCCTGTACGGCAGCCAGCACCATAATGAAGAACAGGAACACCACCTACATCACCCTCGGAGCCGTGCAGCCTAAGGACATCCGCAACAAGGTCTGCCTAGACCTCAGCGTCAGGGGCATCCCCAAAGAACTGGACACGTGGGTATCCTGTTTCTCTCCTGCGGTCTTCACATCTGTGTCCATTCCCCAGATCCAGACTTCATCAGATTTCTTAAGATACATCTGAAAGCGCCCATTTCGGTATTTTCACTGGTCCTATCTTTCAAAAGCGCCATTTATCATGGTTGGTATGATGGACCCTGATCATCTTTTCCTTGTTATTGCTCCTGTTACACCTCCTTAAACTTGGCTCAGTGACATCAGTTTGGCTTCCCTTTCATCGTGCTAGGTGTAGACATGCTCGGTTTAATCAACAGTGACAGAGGGTGTCATCATGGGCAAGTGTCACAAAAGGCAAACTGGTAAGCTTTAAAGACACAACCTGCAAATAAGCAAGGTCTCACTCGACTGTCGGTAATGTAGGCTGGACTTGCTGTTCCGTCTGTGGCAGGTGTTGAAGGCAGGCTCTTTAGTCACTGCTCTCTGAGCCTCTCAGTGACTCCCCCACTGGGGTCCAGACAGTGGTCACCTTAACAACGTGGACAGTGCCCCTTTAGCTGGCTGCTTACAACCCACCTTGGTATCTGCATCCATTCTTTCTAATGAGTTTGCTTTGCTTCTGGGAGAAAGATGTCTGGAACAAAGTCCCATTTAAAAGAACTCCAGGCACAAATTTGGCACGCTCTTTCCCTTTGTCTCTCACTCTGTCTCTTTCTGTGTATGTGTGTATTTCGTGTGTATGTGTATCTATACATGGGCATTTACCTTTTGATCTAGCAACCCCAATTCTAGGAATCTATCTCAAAGATTTATTAACAAAGCTATAAAGAGACCTACGGACAAAGTTTTATCGAAGCATTATTTGTATTAGCAAAAGACTGAAAACAATCCAGATGTCCATCTCTGAGAGGATAAGTGGAATCAAATAGGATGCATGCACACTGTGGAGCACTACGTGGCATTAAAAAGAATGAGAAAGATCTACTGATATGGAGAGATGGGCAGGATATATTCTTGAGTGAAAAAACAAGGTGTAGCCAAGTATGCAGTTAGGGGTGTAACATGCTGTCTTTTTAGGTAAAAAAAAAAGGGGGGGGATGAAATACGTCTGTGTGCTTTTTTTATATGTTTAAAAACAAACATTGAGAAGATAAGCCAGAAACTAACTGACATGGTTATTTAGAAGGTGAGCAAGGGAGGCAACACCGAGGATGTACCTGATTATATAGTTTGGGCTTTGAAAAAATGTAAATGTTTTATGTAATTTTAAAAAATGAAAGAAAAAGAAAAAAAGCAACCCTAAAAAAGGAAAACAAGTGGAAACAAATAGAGAATATTGTTATTTTCAAATAATGAGTTATTTTCAAATAATTAGATGCGTCAAATATTTTTCCTTCCTAAAAGATGGTTGTTCGGTGTAAACAGGTCGCCTTGTTTCTACTGCAGGTACCTGGTGGAGGGAAGCTGTGGGATTCCGTTTTACTGTGAAGAATTGCTAAAAAACCTTGACCATCACAGGGTACTTGTTTTCCAACCGATGGAGTCTGAGGAAAAGACCAATATGACCTGGAATAACCTGTTCAGTAAGTACCCTATTAAGACTCTTTCTCTTGCTCCTTCTGCAGCGAGAGGGCGGGAATGGGCTTTTCCACTGACTGCATCCTATAGTGTCAGGGGGTTTGGGGAGGCAAGGAGTGGTGGACCCAATATCCGAGATTGCGAGAGAAGTTAACATTTCCTGTGGGGACTCACTGAACTGGGAGGGAGAATGTGTGCCTTAGAAAGAACACGGAAGAACACTGGGGAATCTTAAAGCCCAGAACCAACACTGAAGGGGGAGTTAGATGTTAAGTAAGGGGAGAAAATTCCTTGATTTTCTTTAGCAGGCAGCGATTATAAAATGGGGGTAAAGGAACTCAAATCCTTTTTTTTTTTTAATATTTAATTTATTTATTTGACAGAGAGACACAGCGAGAGAGGGAACACAAGCAGGGGGAGTGGGAGAGGGAGAAGCAGGCTTCCCACTGAGCAGGGAGCCCGATGCGGGGCTCGATCCCAGGATCCTGGGATCACGACCCAAGCCGAAGGCAGATGCCTAACGACTGAGCCACCCAGGCGCCCTTTATTTTATATTTTTTAAGATTTTATTTATTTGAGAGAGGGAGAGAGAGAGCGCGCACAAGCAAGGGGAGCGGCAGAGGGAGAGGGAGAAGCAGGCTCCCCGCTGAGCAGGGAGCGCAATGCGGGGCTAGAGCCTAGGACCCTGAGATCATGACCTGAGCAGCAGTCAGATGCTTAACTGACTGAGCCACCCAGATGCCCCTAAACTGCCAAACTATTTTCAAAGTGGCTGTATCATTTTACATTCCCATTAACAGTGTATGGAGGGAGATGGAATTTTCTGCCATCCTTGCCAACAATTGATGTCACTATGTTTTTTATTTTAGACATTCTGATAGGTGTTTGGTGATATCTAACTGTGGTTTTAATTTGCATCCCCCCAATTGCTAATGATGTTGAATATATTTTCATGTGCTTTTTTTTTTTTTTTTTTTTGCCATCTCTACATCTTCTTTGGTAACTATCTCTTCATGTCTTTTGCCCATTTTCTAATTGGATCGCTTGGGGTTTTTTTTTTAATGTTGAGTTTTGAGAGTTTCTTTTTTTTTTTAAGATTTTATTTATTTATTTTTTTGACAGAGAGAGACACAGCAAGAGAGGGAACACAAGCAGGGGGAGTGGGAGAGGGAGAAGCAGGCCTCCCGCTGAACAGGGAGCCCGATGCGGGGCTCGAGCCCAGGCCCCTGGGATCATGACATGAGCCGAAGGCAGACTCTTAACGACTGAGCCACCCAGGTGCCCGGAGTTTTGAGAGTTCTAATCTATTCTAGATATAGGTCTTTTGTCAGATGTAGGTTTGCAAATATTTTCTCTCTGTAGCTTGTCTTCATTTTCTGCAAAGGCTCTCTCAAAGTGTTTTAATTTTGACAAAATTCAATTATCAATTTTTCCTTTTATGAGTCATGTTAAATCCAAGAACTCTTTTTTTTTTAAGATTGTATGTATTTATTTATTTCAGAGAGGGAAAGAGTGCACAAGTGGTGGGGGGAGAGGCAGAGGGAGAAGCAGACTCCTCACTGAGCAAGGAGCCCGATGCGGGGGCTCAATACCAAGACCCTGGGATCATGACCTGAGCCGAAGGCAGATGCTTAACTGACAGAGCCACCCACCCGGGTGCTCCAAATCCAAGAATTCTTTGCTTATCCCTAAATGTCAAAGGTTTTTCCCTATGTGTTTTCCTTTTTTTTTCTCAAAGTTTTACATCTTACATTTAAGTTTGTGATCCATTTTGAGTTAATTTTCTTTTTTTAAAAAAAATATTTTATGTATTTATTTATTTGACAGAAAGAGAGAGAGGGAGGGAGAGCAGGAACACAAGCAGGGGGAGTGGGAGAGCAAGAAGTGCCCAATGTGGGGCTTGATCCCAGGACCCTGGGATCATGACCTGAGCCGAAGGCAGACGCTTAATGACTGAGCCGCCCAGGTGCCTCTGAGTTAATTTTCATTTAAAGTGTGAGACTTAGGTTGAGGACTTTCTTTTCCCCTTCCTTACCCCCCAAGCATGTCCTCTTGCCCCAGCACCATTTATTAAAAGGCTGTATTTTCTTCCTTGAATTGCTTTGGCACCTTTGTCAAAAATCAGTTGGACGTTTTTGTGTGGGTATATTTTTCGTTTCCTATTCTGTTCCATTGATCTATGTGTCTATCCCTTTGCCAATATCATTCAGTTTTTATTACTATAGCTACCTAGTCTTGAAACCATGTAAAACTGATTCCTTCCACTTTCTTCTTCTTTTTTCATAATTGTGTTAGCTATTCTGGTTCCTTTGCCTTTCCATATGAGTTTTAGAATAATCTTGTCTGGGGGTGCCTGGGTGGCTCAGTTGGTTGAGTGTCCGACTTTTGGTTTCAGTTCAGGTCATGATCTTGGGGTCATGAGATAGAGCCCCAAGTCGTCTCTGCACTCAACAGGGAATCTGCTTGAGATTATGTCCCTCTTCCCCACTCCCTCAAATAAATAAATAAATCTTTAGAATAATCTTGTGTATATCTACAAAAATCTTTGAGTTTTTTTTTTTTTTTTTAAGATTTGTTTAGAGAGAGAGAGAGAAAGAGAATGAACAGGGGAAGGGGCAGAAGGAGAGAGAGAATCCTGAAGCAAACTCCTCGCTGAGTGTGGAGCGTGGAGCCAGACATGGGGTTCAATCCTAGGACTCTGAGATCATGACCTGAGCCGAAACCAAGAGTCGGCTGCTTAACTGACTGAGCCACCCAGGCTCCCCCTTGGAGAGATTTTGATAGGAATTTCAATATATATGCCTTGCACTGTATATCAATTTGGGGCAAACTGACATCTTTTCTATCTTGTCTTCCAGTCCATGAACACAGTACATCTCTTCCATTTATTTTTTCTTTGATTTCTTTCATGAGTCTTTTGTAGTTTTCAAGCATACAGATCCTGTGCATGTTGTGTTAGGTTGACACTTAAATATTTCTTTTTTAAAAAATATTGTAGGGTTGCCTGGGTAGCTCAGTCGGTTGAGCGTTGGACTCTTTGGTTTCAGCTCAGGTTGTGATTTTGGGGTCATGGGATTGAGCCCTAAGTCAGGCTCCATGCACAGTGCAAAGTCTGCTTGGGATTCTCTCTCCCTCTCCTTCTGCCCCTCCCACTGTGCATGTGTGCTCTCTCTCCCTCTCTCTTAAATAAATAAATCTTTAAAAATATATATATATTGTAGGGCACCTGATTGGCTCAGTCGGTTGAGCTGCTGCCTTCGGCTCGGGTCATAATACTGGGGTGCTGGGATTGAGCCCTGCCTTGGGCTCCCTGCTCAGTGGGAGCCTGCTTCTCCCTCTCCCTCTTCCACTCCCCTCTGCTTGTGATCTCTCTCTTTCTTTGTCAAATGGATAAAATCGTAAAAAATAATAAAATAAAAATAAAAAATATATTGTAAATGTTATATGTTTTTAATTTTGGTGTTCACATGTTCATTGCTAGTATGTAGAAATGCAACTGAATTTTGTGTATTTATCTTGTTCCTGTGTCCTTGATGAACTCATTTATTAATTCTAGGAGATTTTTATTTTGTAGAGTCTTTGAGATTTTCTATGTACAAAATCATGTCGTCTGCAAATAGGAACAATTTTATTATTTCCCTTCCAATCTGTATACTTTTTATTTCCTTTTCTGGCCTTTTCAACTGGCTAGAACTTCCAGGGCTATGTTGAATAAGAGTGCTATGAGTAGCCATCTTTGCCTTATTCCTGATCTTAGGGGAAAGCATTCAGTCTTTAAGCATTAAGTATGCTGTTAGCTGTAGGGTTTTTATAGATGCTCTTTTTCAAGTTGAGAAAGTTCCCCCTTATTCCTATTTTTCTGAGAGTTTTTATCATAAATGAGCTTTGAACCTCATCAAATTATTTTCTGCATTAATTGCTATGATTATGTTAATTTTGTTTTCTGTTAATATGATGGATTACATTGATTGACCTTCAAATATTGAACCAGCCTTGCATCCCTGGAATGAACTCCATTTAGGCATGTTCTATTATTATTTTTGCATATTGCTGAATTCTATTTCCTTAATCTGGTGTTAAGGATTGTTGCATCTATATTCATGTGGGATATTGTTCTGTAGTTTTCGCTCCCTCTTTCTCTTCGTTGTTTTGTCTGGTTTCGGCTTCGTGGTAATACTAGCTTTGTAAAGTGAAATGGGAACTGTTCCCTCCTATTTCCTAGAAGAAATTGTGTAGGATTGGAGATAATTCTTCCCTAAATATTTGGTAGAATTCTCCATTGAAACTATCCCATCCTGGAGATTTCTTTTTGGGGAGTTTTTGTTTATTTATTTGGTGGTTGAAAATGTATTTATTTTTCTTCAAATGATCTTTTCAAGCAATAAATAAAAACAGGCATGTTGACTTTTCTAAAAAATAAAACCAAACAAAAAAAAATCTCCTAAACTATATACATCCTACATAAATACAAGCATATCAATTGTAAAAATGACATCATTTTGAAAGATGGGGCTATTAACAAAAGTTACAAGTATTGCATTGCTCTGTCTTGAAGAATCCTCTTCCCCATATGACTCATAACCTCTAAGGATAGGTAGGGTGCTCCTGGGGAACAGGGGTATCTTCAAGAGGTGAAACTCCTCCATCTTGCTTGCTAGACAAGGAAAATTTAAGGGAAAACCTCAACATCTTTTTGGGGAGTTTTTAAATTAAAATTTCAGTTTCCTTAATAGGTGGCTATTCAAATGATCTATTTTATATTGTATTAATTGTGGTAGGTTTTCTTTTGAGAAACTGGTCCATTTCATCTAAGTTCTCAGATTTATGTGTCTGGAGTTGTTCAGAGTATTCATTTAATATCTTTTTGATGTCTGGAGGGTCTGTAGTGATATCCCCTGTTTCATTCCTGATATTGGTCATTTGTATTTTCTTTCTTTCTTGTTAGTCTTAACTATAGATTTGTCAATTTTCTTGATCTTTCAAAAGACTCAGGTCTTTGTTTTGTTGATTTCTGCTCTTCTTATTTCTTTCCTCCTGCTTGCTTTGAGTTTAATTTGCTCCTCTTCATTGTTGGAAATTTCTTCTTTCTTATGTATGCATTTTTAGTGCTATAAATTTTCCTCACGGTAGTGTGTTAGCTATGTCTCACAAATTTTAATATATTGTATTTTCATTTTTATTTGATTCAATATCTTTTTAAATTTACCTTGAGTTTTCCTCTTTAGTCATGGATTATTGAAAAGAATGCTGTTTCCAAATGTTTGGAGACCTTCTTGTTATCATTTTGTTATTGGTTTCTGGTTTCATTCCATTATATTTAGAGAACATGCTCTGTACAATTTCAATTTATTTTAAATTTGTTGAAGTTTGGGGGTGCCTGGGTGGCTCAGTTGGTTAAGCGACTGCCTTCGGCTCAGGTCATGATCCTGGAGTCCCGGGATTGAGTCCCGCATCCGGCTCCTTGCTCAGCAGGGAGTCTGCTTCTCCCTCTGACCCTCTTCCCTCTTGTGCTCTCTCTATCTCATTCTCTCTCTCAAATAAAATAAATAAAATCTTTAAAAAAAAATTTGTTGAAGTTTGTTCACAAGATATGGTCTATTTTGGTCAGTGTTCCGTAGGCACTTGAAAAAAATGTATATTCTTGCTTTTGTTGGTAGAATGCTGTATAAATGTTAGTTAGACCCTGATGATTAATGGTTGTCAAATTCATCTATATCCTGGCCTGATTTTCTGTCTAATTGTTCTACGAATTGCTGAGGGAAGAGTGTTGAAGTCTCCAACTGTAATTGTGGATTTGTCTATTTCTCTTTTCAATTCTATCAGTTTTTGCTTCACATATTTTGCAGCTTTTTTGTTTGGTGTATAAACATTTAGGATTGCTATTTGTCTTGGTGGATTGACCCTTTTGTCATATGATATCCCTCTCTGTCTCTGGGAACTTTTTTTTCCAAATGTTTATTTAAATTCTAGTTAACATACAGTACAATATTGGTTTCAGGAGTAGAATTCAGTCATTCATCACTTACATACAACACCCAGTGCTCATCATAACAAATGCTTTCCTTAATACCCACCACTCATCTAGCCCAACCCCCACCCTCTGGTAACTTTCTTTGCTCCAAAGTCTGCTTTGCCTGATATTAATATAACTATTCTTGTTTTCTTTTGCTTAACATTTGCATGTTATTTATGCTATTCTTTTACTTTCAGCCTGTGTATATCATATCATATTATATTTGAAGTGAATTCTGTGTAGAGAGCATGTAGTTATGTTTTAAATATACTCAGGTAATTTATCTTTCAGTTGTTATATTTAGACCATTTACATTTAATGCAATAATTATTATGTCAGAGCTTAAGTCTGCCATTTTATCTTTTGTTTCCCTTTCTTCTCCCCATGTCACTGTTTTCATTTTCCTGTCTCCCTTGGAGACATGTTTGGGCATTCTTTAGAATTCTGTCTTCATTTATCTACAGTATTTGTGAGGCTATCTCTTTGTATAGCTTTTTAATGATTGCTCTAGCTATTGCATAATATATGCATATGTTATGTAACAGTCCACTGGTGTCACTGTTTTAACAGTTTGAGTAAAGATTAGGAACCTTACCCCTTTTTACATTCCATTACCATCTACTATTTGTAATTATTTTAAATATTTTCTCTGGGGTGCCTGGGTGGCTCAGTTGTTAAGCATCTGCCTTGGGCTCAGGTCATGATCCCAGGGTCCTGGGATCAAGCCCTGCATCGGGCTCCCTGCTCAGCGGGAAGCCTGCTTCTCCCTCTCCCACTCGCCTTGCTTGTGTTCCTGCTCTCACTATCTCTCTTTCTCTGTCAAATAAATAAATAAAATCTTTAAAAAAAAAAAGAATTCTATCTTCATTTATCTACCGTATTTGTGAGGCTATCTCTCTGTATAGCTTTTTTAGTGATTGCTCTAGCTATTACATAATATATGCATATGTTATCACAGTCCACTGGTGTCACGGTTTTAACAGTCTGAGTAAAGATTAGAAACCTTACCCCTTTTTACATTCCTTTACCACCTACTATTTATAATTATTTTAAATATTTTTTCTGGGGTGCCTGGGTGGCTCAGTCATTCAGTGTCTGCCTTCAGCTCAGGTCATGATCCCGGGGTCCTGGGATCGAGCCCCGCATCTGGCTCCCTGCTCAGGAGGGAGCCTGCTTCTCCTTCTCCCATTCCCCCTGCTAGTGTTCCTTCTCTTGCTTTTTCTCTCTCTGTCAAATAAGTAAATAAAATCCTTAAAATAAATAAATAAGTAGATAAATAGATAGATAGATAGATAGATAGATAGATAGATAGATAGATATTTTCTCTGCAGGACACCTGGCTGGCTCAGTCGGTTAAGTGGCTGCCTTCGGTTCATGTCATGGTCCGAATCCCTCATCCAGCTCCTTGCCCAGCCGGAACCCTGCTTCTCCCTCTGCCTGCTCTGCCTGCCACTCCCCCTGCTGGTGCTCTCTCTCTCTCTGACAAATAAATTAATAAAATCCTTTATTTTTTTTAAGATTTATTTATTTATTTTGAGAGAGTGAGAATGAGAGAGAGAGAGTACATGAGAGGGGGGAGGGTTAGAGGGAAAAGCAGGCTCCTCGCCGAGCAGGGAGCCCAATGCAGGACTTGATCCCGGGACTCCAGGATCATGACCTGAGCCGAAGGCAGTTGCTTAACCAACTGAGCCACCCAAGCGCCCCTAAAATCCTTTAAAAAGTAATAATAAGGGGCACCTGGGTGGCTCAATTGTTGAGTGTCTGCCTTCCGCTCGGGTCATGATCCCAGAGTCCTGGGATCAAGCCCCGCATCAGGCTTCCTGCTTGGTGGAAAGCCTGCTTCTCCCTCCCCCACTCCCCCTGCTTGTGTTCCCTCTCTCGCTGTGTCTCTCTCTGTCAAATAAGTAAATAAAATCTTTAAAAAAATAATAATTAAAAAAATAAGTAAACATTTTATCTGCATACATTTAGAACCACATAAGGTAATTGTTATAATTTTTGCTTGAACTGCAAATATAATTTAGAAAACTTAAGAGGAGAAGGGAAATCTATTATATTTATCCATATTTTTACTTATCCTGTTCTTTATTCTTTTTTGATGTTCTGTTTCTTCTTTTATTATTTCTTTTCTATTTAGAGAATGTCTTTTAGTCATTCTTTCAGGGTAGGTCTGCTGGCTACCAATTGTCTTAGTTTCCCATTATCTGAGACTACCTTGATTTCTCCTTCATTCCTGAAGGATATTTTTGTTGGATATAGGATTCTGGGTTGACAGTTGTTTTCTCTCAGCTTTTGGGATGGAAGCCAAGACTCCTCCCTCAGCCTTTGCTGGTGGGAGCAGGTGTGGGCTACAGTTATTTGTTTTTGTTTTTTGTTTGTTTGTTTAGCTGGAGTAAAGTGGTTTTTGTCTAAAAATTTTCTGTCTCACTAGCTGCCCCTTTGCTGGTCCTTTGGCAGAAAGTGCAGGCTATTGTTTGCAACCCTTGCTGTTTCTAGGTTAAGATTCTTCCCTCCACGTCTGGGATATAAGGCAAAAAGAAAATTCAGGAAAATCACTGCTATGTTGTTCCTTGGGTCCCAATGTCCCTAGCCAGTCTGACTTCTCTCCACCTTCAGTGTCTTCTTAGATTTGCTTTATATATGACACGGTTTTTAGTTGTAGTTAACAGGAGGAATAGACAAAAACATGTCTACTCCAGCTTTCTAAGAAATGGAAGTTCTCAAATAAGTGATGGGGTTTTACAGGTATAAGCACTGTGCACATTAATATTGCTAAGCTTGCAGAATAACAACTCCTTCCTCTGAGACAAATTTAAGGGTGAGCTTGTAGACGTAAATCAGTGCCATGCCTAGATGAATATTTGTAATAAAGGAGCTTTTGGTGCTGGTTTTCTACATATAGCAGGATAAGAAATTATCACCTAAAAGTGATAATAAGGGAAACTTCACAAAAAAATTCCTCTTGCTTCCTGAAACTCCCCGTGTCTCCTGCATGATTGAATGAAGCGCGGAGGCCCCATTTCCCTCCATGAACTGTGTTTCGGTCTGTGGCTTCATCTGCTGCCTTTCATTCTGTGTATAATGACTGGCCCACAGGACCACATGGCCAGAGTAGCCACATCTAGAGGAGAAATGAGACAGACATAAGTTTGCTTTTTAAAAGAAAGCTATTATTTTTTCTGGGTAATCATGATTAAAAAACAGTCAGATAAGGCTTTTCTTGGCTAAATTCGTTTTAAGGAGGGTAATGGATCATCAGATGGACAATGCGTGCTAAGATCATTATTTTGAGATAAGTCCCTTACAATAATATATTCGCCAATGAATTAGCAAAAGGCAATTTGTAAACATAAATACTACTGAGCAATACTGTTCCTACATGTTACATGTTTATTTGTTCCACAAACATTTATTCAGTGTCTATTAAGAGCTCTTTTCAAAACAGGTGACTCCTTTAAAACTGTTCAGTATCTTCTGGGGTGATTGAAAAATTTTGAAACTTGGGGCACCTGGGTGGCTCAGATGGTTAAGCGTCTGCCTTTGGCTCAGGTTGTGATCTCCAGGTCCTGGGATTGAGCCCCACGTCGGGCTCCTGGCTCAGCCAGGAGTCGGCTTCTCCCTCTGCCTCTCCCCACTGCTCATGCTCTTTCTCTCTCCCTCTGTCTCTCTCTCTCCCTAATGAATAAATAAAATCTTTAAAAAAAATAAAGAAAAAAATTTAAAAATTAAAAAAAGGAAAAATTTTGAAATTAAAGAGGTTTTGGTTGCAAACAATGTGAATGCACCAAATGCCACTGAATTGTAAACATTAAAGTGGTTAATTGTACATGACTTTCGCCTAAATAAAAAAAAACAACAACAACTATATACAATACATGATCCTAGACTGGATCCTATATTGGAAGAAAAAAATGCTAAAGGACATTATTGAGTCAGTTGACAAAACTGGAATATGGACGGTAAATTCCTACTTCAATGTGAAATATTCTGAAGCTGAAAAGTGCACTCTAGTTATGTAAGAGAATCTCATTCTTAGGAAATACAGAGTAAAGTATTTGGGGTAAAGGGGCATGAATTGTGCAACTTGCATTCAAATGCTTCAGAAGAAATATGTACATATAGAGAAAACAAAGGTTATGGCAAATGAGGCAAAATGTTAACAGGTGAACTCAAATAAAGAGTACACAGTTTTATTCTTACAACTTTTGGTAAGTTTGAAACTTTTCAAATAAAAAGATTTTTTAAAAAACACACAACATTTACTAACATAACATAATAAAATTAAATTAAAATTTTAAAAACCCCAAACATAACAACATTCAGTGGTTTCCCACTGAGCTTACGACGAAATCCAGCCTCCCACCCGGGAATGGAAACCCCTTAGGGCCTGACTTCCACACCTGTGTGGTCTCATCGGTGTTCTGAAATGTGCTTCAGCCACACCAGCTGCATTTCTGGCATTTCCACTACTGGGACACATGCCGCGCTCCTTTCTGCTTCAGACCACTGTCCTCTCTCCTCAGGCGCCTCACACACACTGTTGGCTCCTCTCTCCTTCAGCTCAGGTGTTGCCTGCTCAGGGTGACTTTCTCTACCTCAGTCTAGCTGAAGAAAGCCTCCCTGGGCCTGCACCTTCTTGTGAGTCTCTGTTACCGGGTTTATTTCCTTCATACAACTAAGTCACATTATGATATTATCCTATGAATTTATCTATCTGTTGTTCCTTGTCTCTCTGCCACTGTTGGAATTTAAACTTTGTGAGGCAGGAAATCTTGTACACTTTGGAATCTTCCCCAGAACAACACCCAGTACCTAGGGGCGCTCAGCTGACACTGGTTGAGTGATTGAAAGAAGGGTCATCCCGGTTGCTAGGTCCTAGAAAGGGAAATGAAAAAGCATAAAAGAACATGGACCAAGTCGTGCCCTTGAACCTCACTCTCCTACCCCTAACGCACTCATACACACTCACACCGGGCCCCTTTTTGGGTATTCCACCCTGCCTTGGCCTCCCTCATTCTGAACTCTTCCTGTCCCCGCACCTGACCTCCTTGACCCGTCAGCCCTCAGCTTGGGTCCCCGGGTCTACTCCTCCAATGACAGCTTTCCTCAAGTTCCATCCTTAGGCCCCTTCTTTGCTAGCTTGGTTCTCTCTCCCCAGGCGTTATTCATCTGTTCTCCAGCCTGTGTGTGTGTGTGTGTGTGTGTGTGTGTTTATGCATGTGTGTAATCTTTAACCATAACCTCATTCTTAATTCTAGATGGTATATTCCCAAATGCCCATTGGATGGTCTTCTAGACCCCCTCAAACTCAACCTCCTTAAACCTTAATGCATCACTCTCCCTCCCATACTGTAGCTCCTCCTCTATCTCCCAGCTTGATTCTTGGCAACACTCATGTCTCAGCTCCACCACCAGCTTGCTCAGACACATTTCCTCAGTAGGCCACGCAGTAGCACTACCTAGTCCTACCCACCATCACTTCTTCATATTCCGTTGTTACTGTTTGTTACACTCTGGCATGATGACTAATTACTTCAGTAGCTGTCTCTAAGATTTTAAGCTCCTTGGGGTTGGAAGCATGCACTGTTCACATTTATAGCCTTCACAGGCTATGGTGAAAAAAACGTCTGTACTGTATCGACATCGAACTCTCTGACACTGTGCCACTCACGTGGCGCGTGTTTACTGCCTGGAAGTGTAGCCCTTTGTGTACATATCTTATCTCTCCAGGAGATTAGAAACTTAGCTATGTTCACCTTCATATTTCCACATCACATATCATGGTGTTACATGAATGACTGGAGGAATAAGGAAGTAATGCAGTTTGGAGTACCAGGAGACAGTTACCAGGCAAGTGTACTATCCAATCTCACCATTTTATTTTTTTATTTTTTTTAAGATTTTTTTTTTTCTGTTATTTATTTGATAGAGAGAGACACAGCGAGATAGGGAACACAAGCCGGGAGTGGGAGAGGGAGAAGCAGGCTTCCTACTGAGCAGGGAGCCTGATGCAAGACTCGATCCCAGGACTCTGGGATCATGACCTGAGCCGAAGGCAGACGCTTAACGACTGAGCCACCCAGGTGCCCCATCAACCTCACCATTTTAAATATCTCTTTCTGATAACCATGTTGTAAGTCGAGTACAGTCTCCCACAGAACGTGTTTGCATCTGAGTGTGGATATTTGAATGTGCATACAAATATATGTTACTACATACTATAAGATACACACTGATAATCTTTGAATCAAATTTCTGTAAAACTGCATATACTCCGGAAGACTTCCAATAGTTATTCCCAATACTTTTGGGGGTGGCAGAACATTTTTTAGTACATTTAGGTTTTCATATATTAGTTTACTTAAAATGCTATTCCAAAATACTCGGTGAGCCAACACACATCTCTACCTGCTCTTTCTCTTGCAAGATCCATCTTGAAGTTTATTGGAAAATCAAGATAATGATAGCACAATGACGCTCAAATGTTCTTCCTTTTCATCTCCCTACAGAGAATTTTAGTAGGCCAACCGAGGAATTAAAAATATTTACTCCTAATAATGAGGAGGGAATTGAAGAAGTCTGTAACCTCGCCAGTGGTGTCAGATTGAAAAACTTGTCACCGCCAGCATCATTAAAAGGTAAGGAAGATTTGACCCCGTGTTCCAGGACCTAGATTCCCCTTTTCTTTTCTCTAGGATGATTGTTGAAAAGGGAGAGAGGAAGATAGTAGCAGACTGTGGTGGTTGTCTGTGTTGTGTTACCCGAGGCAGTCGAAGTCTCCATGGAAGGCTTAGCTTTTCTGCTTCTGACTTGGAACCACCTGCTCCTCTGGGCATACTCTGGAGTCTGATTTGAACCAAGTTCAGTTCAACTGCATAAATGAATGAGGTGTAGTACATTTTTCATTAAATCAAAGCCAAATAATGAGAGAGAAAATTGAATACTGACACTTTTTCTGTCATTTATTTTTATAAGAAATGACAAGCGGGAATTTATATCCAAGCTGTATTCTTATTCCTTTAGAGAAAAATGACTTGCAAGCAATGTTCTAGTATGAATTCAGCTCCAAGCCATGCCATCTAGAAATAACTGAACATGTTTGAAGGATGACCTAGGGACACCTCGAGGTTCTCAGACTTCAAAAAAGCATCATTTGTTTCATTCACTCTGTCTACGAAAGTAGGAAGGTGGGCTAGCTCGGCTTCTGCAGTGTTCTGCGGGCAAGCGGAGAAATTTGGATTTTGTCCTGACACAGGTGATGTCACGGAAGGACATCCTGGTCCAGGTGTCCAGGGAGCCACGTGACTATGACAGCCACACGTAGGGGAGAAGTTGGAATTGGAGCTTGAAGCTCTCTGGCACTTTGTCATGAGCACAGAGATGGTAGTAGACTGTCACAACGAGTGAGTCTCAGGCGAGGTCGAGAGGAGGCTTGTTGCTAGGAGGAGGCAGTCAGTGAGGGGGGCAGACAAGGGCCAGCTGGTGAAGCCAACATAGCAGGTGGATGGCAGCCACTCTCCTCCGACTACCATGGCCCTCCATGACCTCCCCTCTCCTCACAAACCCTGTCACACTCTAGCACAAAACCCAAACACCTTGCAGTCAGTCTTGTTCTGGGCTGGCCATTATGCCATGTGTGTCCCAGATAGCAGCACCATGCACTCTCTGTGAAGTAGGTCCTAAGCAAATAATCTCTTTTGGTTTAGCGTGGCCGGGTTCCTGTGAAACAAGCAGTGTAGAGCAGGACAGTTGTCTGTCTCTAGAATGTATTTGCTACAGACAGGTGACCAGTTTCCTATTGTGTGGCTTTTCACCTGCAGAAATCTCTCTGGTTCAGCTGGATAGCATGAGCCTTTCCCACCAGATGTTGGTGAGATGTGCTGCCATTATTGGCCTGACCTTCACCACGGAGTTGTTGTTTGAGGTTCTGCCTTGTTGGAACATGAAGATGATGATCAAGGCCCTGGCGACTCTAGTGGAATCCAACGTCTTTGATTGTTTCCGGAATGGCAAGGAACTCCGAACAGCCCTAAAACAGCATGCGGCCTCGTTTGAGGTGAATTATCGCTCGCTGTCTCTGAAGCCTAGTGAGGGAATGGGTGAGTAGAACCTGGAAGAGACTCACATTTCCTCTTAGTTAAAGGCGTACCTGGTCAAGGAACTGATGTGCGTGGGGCAGCAGGGGCTGACCCAGTCATTGCCTTTCTGTTCTCCCTAGCTCATGGTGAGGAGGAAGAGCTCCACGAGCTGGAAAGCGAGGTCATCGAGTGCCACATCATTCGATTTTGCAGGCCTATGATGCAGAAGACAGCCTATGAACTGTGGCTGAAGGACCAGAAGAAAGCCATGCACTTGAAATGTGCCCGCTTTTTAGAGGAAAATGCACACAGATGTGACCATTGCCAAAGTGGGGACTTCATCCCCTACCACCACTTCACAGTGAACATTCGCCTCAACAGTTTGGACATGGATACCATTAAGAAGATGGCTAAGTCCCACGGATTTAAAAGTAAACACACCTCATTCCTCGTTAGTCCTAACTATTTCTGGGGAATGGAGTAGATTTGGACCTTGAGGGCTTCAAGTCCCTTGAGGCGTGGGTTCCACAAATGGCTGGAGACTTGAGTAGCGTAGGTCACTGGAGTGGGAAAGGGGGACATGTGAGCAGCTGAGTCTGGCAGAAACAGCCTTGCTGTGAGACTCAGAGAGGGTTTGAAGATCAGGACTCTGGCAAAATGGGGTGCAACCAGAGCTCAAAGGAAAATATCCAGAGGGATAAAACAGACCCAGCTTAATTCACACCAAGGGATGGAATCCAAGGGGGGCGGGGTGGCAGGGGTCTCACATGTTGAAGCAGAAACAAGAGCAAGAGGGAGTACTGTTTCTTGGCAGGTAAGAGTGTTGTTGCCCTGGCAGTCAGGTTTGAAACAAGGTTCCATCAGAGAAAGAATGTGAGAAGGGGAGAATTATGCAGGGCTAAGCAGGTCAAGGCCCCAGAAGAGGGGGCTCAGGCTCAGGGCCGGGGTTCCAGACATCTGTGAAGCAAAAGCGAGAAAGTTACAGTCTGATAGCACAAATCAGCTACACAATCTGGGAAAACACAGGAGAGGTTTCAAGCCATATCAGGGACCAGGGACTCCGTTACCATAGGCATGATGGATGTGAGGCTAGGGGCAGTAACCCCAACTTCAGCCCTCCCTCGTGGGTGGCCAGGGAGCACCAGGGAGCACGCCCTAGCCTAAGGCCTTGGTGGTTATGGCTAAATCTGGTTGGGAAAGCAGAGGCTTGTAAGGACAGGATTCCTACATTATATGGATATTAAAAATTGGGAAGAAATGTATGAAAGTGCCTAGCATATAGTAGGTAGAAAAACAATTTTTTAAAGATTTTAATTATTTATTTGAGAGAGTGTGAGAGCTGGAGAATGCCAGCAGGGAGAGAAGCAGAGGAAGAGGGAGAAGCAGGCTCCCCGCGGAGCAGGGAGCCTGATGTGGGGCTTGATCCCGGGACCCTGGGATCATGACCTGTGCCGAAGGCAGATGCTTCACTGACTGAGCCACCCAGGTGCCCCCCAAAATAAATATTTATTCTCATTCACTCTTTATTTCACATGCATTCTCATTTGATCTTCATGTTAACCTTTAAAGGTGGAGGGCTATTTTCATTTTATACATGAGAAAACTGAGGTTCTGGAAGATTCAATAACTTGTCCAGTGCCACAGAATGAGTGATAGACTGTTCAATCGCAGGTCAGTCTCATTCCCGAACTCACGCTGTGCCCAGTACACCTGAGCTTCCCAAAGTACAGGGTGGGACCTTTGGGCAAGACTGGCAGGGGAGATTAGAAGAGGTTCCTGGAAGCAACAGTCGATGGAGTCAGAGAGTGAGGAAGGCGATGCCCTCTCAGTCCTCGATCAGGAAGAAAGCAGCTTTGCACTGTGGCACAAGTCTGTTGTTGACCCGGTACTAACACTTGCCCATCTCCCTTTTCAAAAAAGAGAAGTCAGGCTTTAGGTTCAGAGCCTTAGAGTCTGGATTCTCATGGATCGGATGGGAGAAAAAGCCAGCCTGGAGCCATTTTAAGTACTTTCCGAGTACTTTTGGGAGTATGAGAAGAGCCCTAGATGCTGGAATGGAAGCCACAAGAAAATAACTTTTAAGAAGGACTTGAGGACCAAGAGAGGGCACACCCCTCCAACAAACAAAACAAGTGCCGAGAAGGCAGAAAATGAGGGCTGACAAGGATGCATGTGCAAATCCAAGAAGCTTCAGGGATGATCCCAACATAGGGCCATGTTCAAGGAACCAATGAAAATACCAGTAAGAGAGAGTTGACTGAGGCCGATAAGAGAAAGCAGAAGCGAGGGGCAGCCTGGTGACTCAGTCATCTAAGCATCTGACTCTTGATCTCATGTTGGGCTCCATGCTGGGTGTGGAGCCTACTTTAAAAATAAATAAATAAATATAAATGAATGAATGAATAAATAAATAAAAGAGAAAGGAGAAGGAAAATTCCAGACTATGTGGAACCAGTGAATCTCTCTATGTATGTAATTTTATATATATATTTGGTGGCAGTGGGGGGTAAAATCACAGTTGATTTTTTTTTTTAAGATTTGTTTATTTATTTTAGAGAAGGGGGAGGGACAGAGGGAGAGAATCCCAAACAGACTCCCCGCTGACCACAGACATGGGGCTCGGTCACACAACATTGAGATCATGACCTGAGTCAAAATCAAGAGTCAGACGCCCAACTGACTGAGCCACCCAGGCTCCCCCCCTCCCCCCAAATGGTTTTAAGCAGGCTGGCTAGGGCTGTCAAAGAAAGCAACTTCAGTTATTTTTGGATTCTCCAATATACCTTAGCAGTTTCACTCAGGTGCTTCTGTGCCCTCCTGTGTCTCTGAGTAATGTCTGCACTTCTGTCAGCCCCTCCACCTGCCTGAGGCCAAAGCTCTACTATTTCTCCTATCAGAACTTTTCACCTGTTTAAAAGCCTATCAACTAGACATCTTTATTTTTTTTAAAGATTTTATTTATTTATTTATTTGAGAGAGAGAATGAGAGAGAGAGAGAGAGCATGAGGGGGGGAGGGTCAGAGGGAGAAGCAGACTCCCCGCCGAGCAGGGAGCCCGACGTGGGACTCGATCCCGGGACTCCAGGATCATGACCCGAGCTGAAGGCAGTCACTTAACCAACTGAGCCACCCAGGCGCCCAACTAGACATCTTTAAATAAGGACTTTAAAATTTTTACAGTTTTACAGTAGAAACTGTAGAGTTTTACAGTTTCTACTGTAAAAAGTTTTACAGTAAAAGTTTTACAGTAGAAACAATAATCTCAAACCCTAGTGCCCCAGACACTTTCAGTGCATCTCAGGGGCAAACATCTTAACTGTTCTTTCTGGTCATTGCCCCCATAACAAAATGATGTGTTCATACAGTTTTCTTTTTTAAAAAAACAAATTGACATTATCTGTTTTCTTCTTACTTTGGTGAACAGATACAGCATGCCAGGATGAGGACTTACCCCTGTCACACTACTTCTCAGGACCTCTCCCCCAGTATTGTTAATGACCGTCATTAGATAAATCGTTACAAAGACCATGTAAATGCTATGCATTACAGAACCAAGGTAATATACTGTGAAAAGAGTTCTTTTTTTAAAGACTTTATTTATTTATTTGTCAGAGAGAGAGAAAGAGGACTCATAAGCAGGGGGAGCAGCAGAGGGAGAGGGAGAAGCAGGCTCCTCGCTGAGCAGGAAGCCCAGTGTGGGGCCTGATCCCAGGACCCTGGGATCATGATCTGAGCCAAAGGCAGACGTTTAACTGACTGAGCCACTCAGGTGTCCCTAGAGTTCTTACAAAAGTTTATTTTTCCTCGAGTTTCTAGGATAATTTTCTTTTTTGCAATGTGTTTTTTATAATATCCTGTCTTGGTTGGAGACTCTGTCCATTATCCCTGAACCTTGTGCCTGTAGGTAATACTGGTGAAGGACATACAGTTGACCCTTGAATAACATGGGTCTGAACTGTGCCGATTCACTTATATGCACATTTTTTCAATAAATACAGTATAATACTATGAACGTATTTTCTCTTATGATTTTCTTAATAACATTTTCTTTTCTCTAGCTTCCTTTATTGTGAAGATAGAGTATATAATACATAAAACATAGAAAATATGGGTTGGGGCACTTGGGTGGCTCAGTCGTTAAGCGTCTGCCTTCGGCTCAGGTCATGATCCCAGGGTCCTGGGATCAAGGCTCACATCGGGCTCCCTGCTCCACGGGAAGCCTGCTTCTTCTCCCTCTCCCACTTCCCCTGCTTGTGTTCCCTCTTTCGCTGTGTCTCTCTCTGTCAAATAAATGAATAAAATCTTAAAAAAAAAAAAGAAAATATGGGTTAATTAACTTTATGTTACCAGTAAAGCTTCTGGTCAACCGTAGGCTGTTAAGTAGTTAAGTTTTTAGGGAGTCAAAAGTTATATGTGAATTTTCAACTGCTGCGGAGGTGAAGGGGTTGGTGTCCCTAAACCCCTGTGTTGTTCAAGAGTCAGCTGGAATTGGAAGAGGTTCAAAGACATTAGGTGTAAATTAGATAGTGAGGAAGTTGATTCTCTTTTCAATTCTTTCTCAATCCTCAAGTCCTTCTTAAGTTATTTTCTTAAGTCTTGATCCCCAAAGATCTGCAGTCCATGGGCTTCCTCCTGGGCTCTGTCCTTCAACTCGCTCTACCTACTTCATCAGAGACAATACCTCTCACTCCTTTGCCTTCTGAACATGTATTGAAACCCCACCTGACATTTCATTTACTCATTCAACAAATACTGAGTTCCTACTATGTGCGAGACCCTGCTGCAGGTATGTGGGATACATCAGTGAACAAAAGAGCATTCATTCTATTGTGGAGAAGCAATGGAGGAAAAAATATAATGAAGGAGTAAAAAATCTACAGTATGTAATGGGGGGTAAATCCCACCTCAAGGAAGGAAACTGAAAGGCTTGTTTGCTAGGGCAGGTGGGATTAGGAATGCAGAGCCATTAGGGGGGCCCTCACTGAGAGGTGAGATTCATAGAAAGACAAAGGAAGTCAGGGATTTTGTCTTACTGACAGCTGGGGAGGAGCATATCCAGAGAGGATAGCCAGCACAATGGCCCTAGACGGGAACTGATCCCTTCCATTCTATACACTGTGGGTTTATGCTTTTTAAGATTATTTTATTCTCATTTTAATAAGGTGAAATGTCCTGGACCTGGAGATACTGGAGATAAACAAAAGAATTCAATCTGTCACCTTGAACCTGAAGTCTTATTTTTAGGTCTTTGAAACCAAGAGATGAGCAAGTGGTATCTTTGCTTTTCTCCTTTCTTCTGAGAGCCTACAAGCATTTTGTATATATTTTTTCCTCTTGAATTTTACAGATCCCCTCTGAAGTAGGGAACTTTTAAGAAAATATGTCCTTCATAAGTGAAGAGAATTGAGAACTAAAAATAATATGATTCACCTAAGGGGTAAATGATAGAATGACAAAAAGCATATCTTGTAATCCCCAACTTTGTTTCCTTTCTAGCCAATGTTGTTTGTTTCTGCATCTTATTCTATTGCTATTACAATTTGAAATATAAAAAAAGGGGCGCCTTGGTGGCTCAGTCAATTAAGCATCTGCCTTCAGCTCAGGTCATGATCCCAGCATCCTGGGATGGAGCCCCAGATCTGGCTCCCCGCTCAGTGGGGAGCCTGCTTCTCTGTCTCCAGCTCACCCCCCTGCTTGTGTTCCCTCTCTCACAGTCTCTCTCTGTCAAATAAATAAATAAAATCTTAAAAAAAAGAGAGAAAGATGTTGAAGGAGAAATAGCATTTTTATTTTTCTTATTGATTTTTTTCAAAAAATGTGCATTTTATTCAGCAATATTTATTGAGCATCTACTATGTGCTAGGCCATGATCCAGGTATCAGGGATATAGTGCTGAAAATGATAGACCTGTGTCTATTCTCATATATTAGAATTTTCATGAAGGCTGGTGATGGATGTGATAGACAATAAACAGATTAATTAATAAAACCATAAAAGAGCCTTATAGGCCTTGATAAATAGTCTGACTTTTATTTTAAGTGGGTCGGAAGACTTTGGAGATGTATTAATTAGAATTAGTATTTGCTACATGTAACAAGGACCCAGCTAGAGTGGCTTTAATTTATTTACTGTTAAATTTATTTCTCTCTCATGTAAAATGTTTTGTCTCATCACTGGGACTAATATGAAGGCTTCATGATCATCAGAAACTCTTGGTCCAAAAATGGCTGCTGGAGCTCCAACCATCATGTTTACATTTAACACTAGAAGAGAAACCAAAAAAAAGATAAGAAAGAAAAAGAAAGGGATACCCCTTCCCTTTTAAGGAATTTTCTAAAGGTCCTACACAGAACTTAGTCACATGGCTATATCCAGTTGCAAGGGAGGCTGGAAAATGTAGCTGCCCTGAGTAAAATTGAGTTTTATTCCTAAGGAGAAAAAGGACAATAGAGTTGAGATAAGAAACCAACAATTTCTGCCACAGAAATCTGAGTCATGTTTTTAAAAACATATTCTGTCTTCTCTGTAGAGAACAGATTATGGGGATTGGACTAGAAGGGAGATCGGTTTTTCACATTTGTCTAGATAAACTTTGGTGGTAGACTAGGGTGGTACTATAGTGAAGATGGACAGAAGATGGATTCGGGTATGTTTTGAGGTAAAGTCAATGGGACTTCCTGATGGGCTGAATGGGGTGAGGGAAAGAAAAGAATCCAGAACATTGCCTAGGTTTTTTGCCTTGAGAAAATGGATATATGGCTCTGATGCTTAGTAATATCAGAGTATAGGTTTATGAAAGAGAGATTCAAGAGTTCTGCTTGGATCATGTTAATTTTTAAATGCCCGTTAGGCATTCAAACAACAGTTGCCAAGATGGCATTTGGATATATAAATCTATAGTTAAGGGTAGATGTCAGGCTCAGAGATTAAACAATTGACAGTCACTGGCATGTGACTGGAATTCATAGTCATGGGCAGATGAAATTACCTAGGAAAAATGTGCATAGAGAAGGGAGCCCAGGGCCAAACGGAAGCTCACCAACATTGGGAATGTTGGTAGATGAGTAGGAGCAAAGCAAAGTGAGCAGGCAGCCAATGAAGAAAGCAACCAAGAGAATGGTTGTTAGAAAACCTGGTGAAAAGAGGGAGTGGTCGAATGTATTTAATGCTTCCTGAGAGGTGTAATAAGATATGGACAAACGTGACGTTTGGATTTGGCAACATGGTAGCCACTGGTAACCTTTACAAGAACAGATTTAGAAGAATAGAAGGAAAAAGGCATAAATCAATTTATTCAGCATCCAGTCACGAGAAATACACTAGCTGGCAGTCTAGGGGGAGAGGTGGGCAAATTGTTCCTCATACAGTGTGCCACTAAGGACCATGATGGAGGTCTGCACAGATCACAGATGAGTCAGGGCACTAAATCTATGGGGACAAGGGCACAGAAGGCTTTCAAAAGAAGGTGATAACTAGGTGCCTAAACTGCATTTTTAGAAATTAAAAGATCTGTGGAGTAATGCATTGGCCTTGGAGCTGGGAGACCTAGGTTCTAGTCCTACCTCTATCCCTAACAGATGATCTGAGACAAGTCCCTTCCCCTGTCTAGGGTTCTTGCTTCCTTCTGCATGGGGAAATGGCTAGATCCGACCATCCTCATTTGTTTCTGGAGTTTTCTAACCTATTGGAGTCTGGATAGACTGAAGGTTTTAAGTTCAAGTTTCTCTGCCCTTTAGTTAGCCTTTGGGGTATATATTTAAATGTCTATATTTCTCCACTAGAAACAGATCATTTATTCATAGTTTTAGTTGCTACAGTGTAAATTAGTGAGCATAATGTTATCCTCTATAACCAACCCCAACATTTCAGTGGCTTAACACTGTAGGAGCCACTGCAAGTCACTCCAAGAAGGGCCATTTTGCATGAACATTACTTGGAATTAAAAGCAATCCAAATCCAGCAGGTTCAGAAAAAGCTCTTCACCTGCTCCTCAACTGCCTGCTATTAAACAGAGATTCCTCTTTACCTAAGAGACTTCTCTGCATAATAAGGCAACCTTTGGTTTCTGAACCTCTCCTCTCCCCTTCCTGCTAATCGTCTTTCTTCCCTTTGTACCCTCAGATCCCCTCCCCTTCTCTTTAGCTCTTGTAAGCTCCATGTTTCCTCACTGTCTTTGGAATTTCCGCGTCTGCACAGATTCCCCTTATTGAGATGTATTAAATTTGATTTTCCCCTGTTAATCTGTCGCATGTCAATGTGATTCTTAGTTCAGCTAGAAGGACCTCTGAACAGCCGGGGAAATTCTTCCTCCCCAGTGGAGGAAGAATGGGGGACCCAACAGAATAATTTTTCTTCCTGCCCATGTAATGATCCAGTGCAAGTTCTGACAAAGGGTCCTGAACACAGTAAGTCAGGGACCCAGGCTCCTTCCATTCTGTCCTTTTGCCATCCCTTAGATTCTCCCAATTATTTGCTCTCTGGCAGAAGGAAAGTATGGAAAAGATACCAAACCATCTCAGCTCAGAGGTGCCATATATTACTTCTGATAGAATTCCATTTTAAACGAATCGCGTGGGTTCACCTGAGACGCAATGGAGACTGGGAAATGGAGAGTCTGGCTGGGCCGCAGGCACTGTGTCGGGAAAGGGGGAACAAGCGTCTTTGGTGGACTCCAGACATTTCTGCTACATGGAACATTTCTTGACCCATACAACTCATTTGTTTGCTTATTTTATAGCTGAAGAAGAGACCACCTTTTCCAAAATAGAGATTCATAAGAAGTCTGAGATATTTCCTGAAAATCTCAGGTACAGGCATACATGACTGTTTAGGCATAAACAACTGTCATTAAGCTCAGAATACTGTTAAAATCTGTCAGGTCAGTTCTTCTCGGTGTCTTTGGTACGAGTGGGGAAATGTTGGGGTGTGTGCATGGTGAGTTCTGTCAATAGCATCTACATCAGGTTTGATTATCTTGCTCTTTTATTAGTTTTTTAAAGATATTTTCATATCGAAAGCTAAGTGTAGCTACAAGTTATTCCTCCTATTTATTTCTGCATTTGGACAGTCCTGAAGAAATAAGAGAAAAGATCTTGAGTTTCTTTGATGTCATCATAACAAAAATGAGGACGGCTGAGGAAGACATCATTCCTCTGGAATCTTGCCAGTGTGAGGAGATCGTAGAGATGGTCATCATGCCTCTGGCCCACCATTTTCTGGCTTTGGGAGAAAACAACAAAGCCTTATATTACTTCCTAGAAATTACATCTGCTTATCTCATCTTGGGTGATAATTATATGGTAAGGTGTTTCTACCCCGCCCCCCCCCGCGCCCCCGCACCCTTGAGACAAGTTAGAGATCACAGTGCCCGAAGGGAAGCTCTGGGATGCTTTTTTTTATTACTTCATGTTCTTGATTCCTGCCAGCACCCTTTTCCTTTGAAAATCAAATTGCTGAGAAGGGAAATGACCTGAGATTGAGAAATGAAAGTTAGAACAAATTGAAACTAGCATTATACATCATTGAAAATAGTGCCACCTTTAGAAACTTGCCATGAATTGTCTACCTATATGGGGAGGAGGTGGATGTCCTATCTCATTCCCAAAATGATGCAGAAAGGACTCTTGGTATCATTGCTGCCATTTCAGCAGAGTCTTCCTCAGTAATGTCCCTGTGGCATTTGCCTTCTGTCCTCCCTGAATACCTGTGAGCACAAATACCTGTAGGTCTTTGGATTTGTGCAAATCTGGCTTTCATCTTGTGATTCCCCAAAAGGAGCTCACCCACTTTGGTCTTCATGTAATTTGTGCTAAATTATCATACATTTCCTTTAGGCCACCAAAACACTAGTGTTTCTCCGGAATAATTGTAAATAATATTCCAGGGCTATATGCCCCGAGAAATGTGGGGATTCGATGTACGTATAATGAAATAAAAAGGATTAATTCTTAAGTAAGTTGGGAAGCACTGAGCTGAATAAAGCTAAATAAGTTTCTTTACTGCAAATATTTCATGGCCTTAATATGCTAAGATACAGGTAAATCTTCCAGAGGGTCAGGCTAGTTCTGGGGCATACTGTGTTCCTCAAACTTACTTGACCTTAGACCACTTTTCGTAGAGCAGCTGACTAGACTAACATTGGTTGAACTCACTTTAGGAAATGCTCCTCTGGCCCTTGCTTCATCTGACTCACATTTCTGAATAGGCATGCCTATAGTTCATGTCCACCCTGGTGGTCTCTTCCATATTTACAATTGCTTTTGATCACAGCAACCTAATCGACCCTCATACCTTAGATTTTTAGAAAATTTAAAAATTAAATCATTAAAAATGTTGGTAAGCCCCAGTTCTCTCAGTATTTATGTGAAAGATGAAAGTTGCCCATGCATATTATATATATGAATATATATGTGTGTATATATGTACACACACACACACACACACACACACACACATACACGCGCGCGCGCGGAAGAGGGGGATATGATCAGTGAGTCCCAAGAAGAGAAGGTTTAAGTAGCCCTGGGGGCCAACTTGCTAAGCACCCCTACCTCAATTAGCATGGAATGGGGGATGGTCAGGAAAGAAAATGATTGGAAGCAGAGCCCTGGTGCAGGTTACCCAGAATGTGCCATTTGCATCCTCTGTCCCACCAAAAATAATTTAGTAGGTCCATGTCAACTCACATTTCCCTCTTCTGCCTCCCACTCATATCCCTTTGGCTGAATGAAATTTGGGGATATCGCTTTGCCTTATTTTACTCTTCAAGTCTGACCTTGCCTTGGTACTCATGTGTACCAAGGCTGTCCTGTCTAACGATGTCATGGTTTTAAAACGAAATGGGGAGAGTTGCTCAGGGCCTTACCTTCCTAAAGATGGCCCTGGCAAAGGAAACGGTCCATAGCTCATTCCAAAAATCGAGACCAGCTTCTCATAGATGTGGGGATACTGTCAGGGGCAGTGGGTACATTGTTGGAAATTGGGGCCATCGGGGGTGGAATTACTCAGAGGAAGAAATTGCCCTGGATCCATCCTCTCAAGCGAGTGATCCAGTGGACAAAGACAGGCCTGCAGGTGGGCAGGATCTTCACCAGGAACTTGACCTACCCAGTGCTACCTAGAGTTTGGAGGCCCTTACTAATCCGGAGCCAGGGACGGGGGTGGAAGTGGGTCCTCCGGTGGCAGGTGCTTTTCCCTACTCGGTAGAGGCCGGACCCCCGCTGACTCAACACAATGTGCCCCTCTGCTGGCTGCAGGCATACATATATTTGAACGAGGGAGAGAGGTTGCTGAAAATGCTCAAGGACGACAAATCCTGGAGTCATACTTTTGAGTCGGCTACCTTTTACAGCCTCAAAGGTCAGGTAAGAAAGCATTAAAAACATGATCATGTGTTATTGGTCACTGGGGCGTTATATAGAAGAAGCAGAAGCTGTCTCTGTCCTTCCTGCACTCCCTCCCATCCGCTACCACAAATCCTTGCCAAGACCGCAGAATCTCAAGCCCCGCTACTCAAACCTCCTTGCCCTCACTTACCAGCAGCAAGATCTTCCTTGTCCTCGTGGCTGATGTCATTATGAAAGGTTTTTTAACAACCTCCACACATGGACCTGCACAGGGAAACATTTTCTCAGAGGTAGATGATGCACAATAAAGATTCCACGCAAAATCCTCATCAGTCAGCCATCCTTCCAGGCATTCGTCTGCAAACATTTACTGTTATGCCAGGCCCACGGGGATTTTGTTCCTGGGGCTTAAGTTACCCTTTTGATAAGAATCCCAGGAATATGTGTTGTTGGAACACACCGATCAAGTCCAGAATCACTGCTTTTCCTCTCTCCTTTCTCCCCCTCCTTTCTCCCTGTAGGTCTGTTTCAACATGGGCCAGATGGTGCTTGCCAAGAAAATGCTGCGGAAGGCACTGAAGCTGCTCAAGAGAATCTTTCCTTACAACTTAATCTCCCTGTTTCTTCACACCCATGTTGAGAAAAACAGACACTTTTACTATGTGAATCAACAGGCCCAAGAGAGCCCACCTCCAGGGTAAGGGAAGGAGCTGGGAAGAGCTCGAGGTCTCACTCCTCAGAGAGACCTACACAGACTCCATCAGCCCCCAAAGCCTGGGCCTCTAGGGTGCTGCAAGAAGGCCTGGTGGCTCTACCCTGAGGCTCACTGGTGCTGGAGGGGGCTGGAGGGGGCTGGAGGGGGAGGCTCCAGGCGAGGTGGGGGTTGCCCCAGAACACCTCACAGCAGCTTTTGTGAAAGATAAGTTCAGGTGACAAAAAAACATCAGGGAGCCCTTCGAAAGCTGAGCTCCAGTGCCCTGCCCTAGTCCACCCCTTCAGCCCTGTGACCCGCCATGTTCCACTGGAAGCTGTACCAGTGCTCCTGGGGCCTCAGTCACAAGCCCTTTTCCATCCAGGGGTACAACGCTGGGTATCGTCTCTGCCCCAAACCGAAATACAAGGTCCCAAAGACCTCTGCCAGAGGGCAGACTGCCCACACATCTATGTACCTGGATGGGAATGTGCATTACATGGGAGTATCCATCAGTCATGATTAAACCACTAAGATTTATACATCTCAACATATGTAAATTTTGCCTATAAAAAAACTATAAAAAATAATACTGGTGGGGACCACCTGTGTGGCTCAGTTGGTTAAGCACTGGACTCTCGATCTCATCTCAGGCCTTGATCTCAGGGTTGTGAGTTCAAGCCCTGCATTGGTAGTTGTTGAAGCTGGGTGTTCAATGCACGTAGTTCATGATATTTTTCTGCTTTACTGTGTGTATGTTTGAAATTTTCCACAATAAACGTTTCTGGATATATTCCCCCTATTCAATCAGCACCAAGGGAAATGCCACCTAGCTGGGGATCTGGAGAGCTGACAGAGGACATCTCTCCCATGCTGGGAGAGGCCAGTAGTGGTTTCGCTACAGGTTCTGCCTGAGATGCAAACAGCTATTTCTAGGAGCCAGTTGCTACAGCTCTTTCCCCAAGCCCACTGCCTTCCCCAAAAGTGTTCCCTTAAATGCAGGGGAGCCTGGGGTGGAAATGAGCTGGAGCTGAGCTCCTTTGCAGGTTAGGGGCAGGCTCCTGGGAATGGTGCCTGTGGTCTCAGGAGACACCAAGAGGGAGGGGGCAGGGACAGGTCAGCAGAGATCCCTCTGAGAGGTAGGAGGGAATCAGAGTTTGGGTCATGTGTAGAGTTGCTGGATCAAATACAGCTTGCCTAGTTGACTTTGAAGTTCAGATGAACAATGAATCATTTTTTTTACTCTTTTTTTTTTTTTTAAAGAGAGAGAGTGTGTGTGAACGGGGAGGGGCAGAGGGAGAAAGAGAAAGAGAGAATCTTAAGCAGGCTCCAGGCTCTCAGCACGGGGCCCAGCCCAACATGGGGCCTGATCCCACCACCCTGAGATCACTACCTGAACCGAAATCAAGAGTCGGACACTCCACTGACTGAGCCACCCTGGCGCCCCGAGTCATTTTTTTAGGATACATATATGTCACACAAATATTTAGGACATGTGCATTCTAAACAAATTATTTTGAAATGCAAATTTAACTGGGCATCCCACGTTTGCATTCCCTAAATGTGACAAGCCTAGTTAACAGCCACATTTTATGAAAGGAATAAGAAGTTACCTGCATGAGGGAAAAGGGGGGAAGTACTGCTGAGGAAGAAACTGCAGAGCTGTGGGTTTCCAACACCATCTGGTCAAAGGGTTCTGATCTCAAAAATGAGGACAAGAAACAACTTTAATGTCAGAGTTTCTACGGCTCTCATGAATGTCTTATGCTGTAAGGGATTTTACGCTGTTTCCTTTAAAAGGAGGCTTTAAAAAATAATTTCCACAACAGAATCAATGTCATTAATGTCTAAATTGAAAGTACCTGGAATTCTTTTTTAAAAATCTCCAGGATCTCTCTTTTTTTTTAAGATTTTATTTATTTGAGAGTGAGAGAGAGAGAGCATGAGCTGGTGGGGAGGGGCAGAGGGAGAGAGAGAAGTAGACTCCCCTGCTGAGCAGGGAGCCTGATACGGGGCTTGATCCCAGGACCTTGAGATCATGACCTGAGCCTAAGGCAGATGCTTAACCGACTGAGCCACCCAGGCGCCCCCCAGGATATCTCTTTCTTCCTCCTTTCTCGTCTTTATTTAAAATCTGCTTTTTGATAAATATTTCTAATTATATTTTGTTTTCTTGGTTTTGTTAAATCACTAAATATTGCCGCCAACTTGCTTATCATAAAGATAAGGTTCCCATTTTTAAATGGCTTGTTGAAGCCAAGATTGAGAACCCAAACATTCTTTGTAGGTGGTCGTCCATCCTCCCCTTGAATACCTCCAGCACAGGAGGTTCACCATCTCCTGTGACATTCCTTTCCATTGTTGGAATGTGTCTTAGTCTGCTCAGGCTATTTTAACAAAATACCATAGACTGGGTGGCTTATAAATAGCAGAAATTTATTGCTGAAGTCTGAGATCAGAGTCCCAACATGGTCGGGGAGGGGCCTCTTCAGGATCACAGACTTTTTTTTATCTTCATATGGTGGGAAGGGGCTGGAGAGCTTTGGGGGTCTCTTTTATCAGAGCCTTAACCCCATTTATGAGGTCTCTACCCTCATGACCTAATTACCTCCCAAAGCACCCACCTACTGTTACCATCGATTTCGAGGGTTAGGATTCAACATATGAATTTGGTGGAGGTGCATTCAGATCACAGCAGAACATAATTGTTAAAATGTTCATTTCCTTTGTTGAGCTGAGGCCTAGCTCCCGATAGCCTGCTCAGTGGAGGACATGACACACAGGAATGGCCGGGCTGGAAGCGGACAGAGCCTGAGCCCCAGCCCCACCACATTCTAGCTATGTGACTTCGGGTTAGTCGCTTAACCTGTCTGAGTCTCACCTGCTTGCATAAAATGGGGTTCATTATTTCTTCCTTTCGTCCAGGCTTGTTATCAGAATCAAATGTGATGAATTAAATAAATGGGCTTTTTAAAATAACTTCATTTAAATAGCGATGACCTGGGGCACGTGGGTGGCTCAGTTGGTTAAGCGACTGCCATCAGCTCAGGTCATGACCCTGGAGTCCCGGGATCGAGTCCCGCATCGGGCCCCCTGCTCAGCGAGGAGCCTGTTTCTCCCTCTGACCCTCCCCCCTCTCATGTATTCTCGCTCTCTCAAATAAATAAATCTTTTTAAAAATAAATAAATAGTGATAACCTGACAGGGGACAAGTGATTTGCATAAATTGTCTTAATTAATCATCACAAAGTAGGTATTATGCTCCCCATTGGGTGGGGGAGAAAATGTGCTTCATAAAAATTAATGTGCCGGCGGCGGAGCAAGATGGCGGAGGAGTAGGAGACCTGGATTTCGTCTGGTCTCAGGAATTCAGCTGAATAGGGATCAAACCATTCTGAACACCTACGAACTCAACAGGAGATCAAAGAGGAGAGCAGCAACAACTATCTAAACAGAGAAGCGACCACTTACTGGAAGGTAGGACGTGCGGAGAAGTGAATCAGAGGCGATATTCGGGAGGATAGACGGCGGGGGAGGGGGCCTCCGCCGGCCGCTTCTGGCAAGTGCTAGAGCCGCGGAGCACAAAATCGGACCTTTTAGAAGTCGGCTCCGCGGAGGGACGTCGCTCCAGTGGCTAAGCGGGGGGTGGAATCCTCCCGGGACAGTGTGGTCTCAGGACCCTTGGGGTCACAGAAAGACCGGGAGAGCCTGAGTGCGCCAGAGCTCCCAGGGATCGGAGCGGGGAAGCCGGCTGCAGAGATGGAGCCGAGGCGCGGGCTCTCAGCTCAGGGTTGCCATAAACTGTGATCCGCGGCCCAGTCGGGCCACTGCTCCTGCAGCAGGGACCCAACAAGCGGCAGATCCGGGGAGACTCCCCTTCCTTCCCGGGGAGGAGCGGCGCGGGAGCGCACCGCAGGGATCTGCTGGGTTTGGAGACTCCACACGGGGTCGGGTGCCAGAGATAGCAACGCTCGGTCACAGGCCGGGTGAGCACGGAGTGTGGCCGGGGACCGGGGACAAGGGAGTGACTGCTTTTCTCTGGGGGCGCACTGAGGAGCGGGGCCCCGAGTTCTCAGCTCCTCCGGGTGGAGATTGGGAGGACACCATTTTTGCCCTGGTCCTCCAAGGCTGTACGGAGAGCTTGCAGGGAACAAAAGCTCCTGAGATCAAACCCGAGCAGCTTGCTTAGCCCGGACCGACAAGGGCGAGGCAATTCAGCCTCCGGCAAAGACATTTGGAAACCACAGCAACAGGCCCCTCCCCCAGAAGATCAGCACGAACAGCCAGCAAGCCAAGACCAAGTTTACCGATCAAGGAGAACGGGAGAACTCCAGCGCTAGGGGAATACTGCACATAGAATTCATGGCTTTTTTTTACCATGATTCATTAGTTCATCAAAGTTAATTTTTGTTAACTGTTTTTTTTTCTTTTTCCCTTTTTCAACCAACATCTTATCAATCTCTTTTTAAAAAAAAACAAAACATTTTTTATTTTTCATTTTTAGAGTCATATTTTATCCCTTCATAGTAGTTACCCTTATTTTTGGCATATATATATAAGTTGTTCTCTCTTTAAAATTTTGAGATACAGTTTCTTCTAACAGATAAAAATATACCCTAAATCACTAGTGTATGGCTCTGTTCTAGTCTCCTGCCTGATCACATTCTCTCCCTTTTTTCTTTTTTTTTAAATCCTCTTTCTTTTTTCAAACAACTTCTTATCTTATCAAGTCCTTTTATAAAATCTTTAAAATTTTCATCTTTACAGTCATCTTCTATCCCTTCATTGTATCAACCCTTATTTTGTACATATATGTCTTTCTTCCTTTAAAATTTTAGGAGGCACTTTTTTCTAACAGACCAAAATACGCGCAAAATCTAGTGTGTGGCACTGATCTATGCAATAGCCTGATCATATTTGATCACATTCTGCTTTTTTTGTATTGTTCTGTTTTTGTTTTTATCTTTTTTCTTTTTTTTTTTTCTCTTTCTTTCCCTTTCTTTTCCCCTGGTTTCAGGTCTTTTCTGATTTGTATACAGTATATTTGCTGGGGACGTTGTAAACCTGTTAGCATTTTGTTCTCTCATTCATCTATTCTCCTCTGGACAAAATGACAAGACGAAAAAAATCACCTCAGGAAAAAGAACAAGAGGTAGTACCGTCAGCCAGGGACCTACTCAATACAGACATTAGTACGATGTCGGACCTAGAGTTCAGAATCATGACTTTAAAGATACTAGCTGGGCTTGAAAAAAGCGTGGAAGTTATTAGAGAAGCCCTTTCTGGAGAAATAAAAGAACTAAAATCTAACCAAGTCGAAATCAAAAAGGCTATTGATGAGGTGCAATCAAAAATGGGGGCACTAACTGCTAGGATAAATGAGGCAGAAGAGAGAATCAGTGATATAGAAGACCAAATGATGGAAAATAAAGAGGCTGAGAAAAGGAGGGGGAAACAACTACAGGATCATGAGGGCAGAATTCGAGAGATAAGTGATACGATAAGACGAAACAACATTAGAATAATTGGGATCCCAGAAGAAGAAGAGAGAGAGAGAGGGGCAGAAGGTATATTGGAGCAAATAATAGCAGAGAACTTCCCTAATGTGAGGAAGGAAACAGACATCAAAATCCAGGAGGCACAGAGAACCCCTCTCAAAATCAATAATAATAGGTCAACACCCCGACATCTAATAGTAAAACTTACGAGTCTCAGAGACAAAGAGAAAATCCTGAAAGCAGCTCGGGAGAAGAGATGTGTAACCTATAATGGTAGAAACAATACATTGGCAACAGACCTATCCACAGAGACCTGGCAGGCCAGAAAGGACTGGCATGATATCTTCAGAGCACTAAACGAGAAAAATATGCAGCCAAGAATACTATATCCAGCTAGGCTGTCATTGAAAATAGAAGGAGAGATCAAAAGCTTCCAGGACAAACAAAAACTAAAGGAATTTGCAAACACGAAACCAGCCCTCCAAGAAATATTGAAAGGGGTCCTCAAGCAAAAAGAGAGCTTAAAAGCAGCAGAGATCAGAAAGGAACACAGACAATATACAGTTACAGTCACCTTACAGGCAATACAATGGCACTAAATTCATACCTTTCGATAGTTACCCTGAATGTAAATGGGCTCAATGCCCCAATCAAAAGACACAGGCTATCAGATTGGATTCAAAAACAAGACCATCAATATGCTGTCTGCAAGAGACTCATTTTAGACCCAAAGACACCCCCAGATTGAAAGTGAGGGGGTGGAAAACACTTTACCATGCTAATGTGGACACCAAAAGAAAGCTGGGGTGGCAATCCTTATATCAGACAAACTAGATTTTAAAACAAAGACTGTAATAAGAGATGAAGAAGGACACTATATCCTACTTAAAGGGTCTATCCAACAAGAAGATCTAACAATTGTAAATATCTATGCCCCGAACATGGGAGCAGCCAATTATATAAGGCAATTAATAACAAAAGCAAAGAAACACATTGACAACAATACAATAATAGTGGGGGACTTTAACACCCCCCTGACTGAAATGGACAGATCATCTAAGCAAAAGATCAACAAGGAAATAAAGACTTTAAATGACACACTGGACCAAATGGACTTCACAGACATTCAGAACATTCCATCCCAAAGCAACGGAATACACATTCTTCTCTAGTGCCCGTGGAACATTCTCCAGAATTGATCACATCCTAGGTCACAAATCAGGTCTCAACCGGTACCAAAAGATTGGGATCATTCCCTGCATATTTTCAGACCACAATGCTTTGAAACTAGAACTCAATCACAAGAGGAAAGTCGGAAAGAACTCCAATACATGGAGGCTAAAGAGCATCCTACTAAAGAATGAATGGGTCAACCAGGAAATTAAAGAAGAATTAAAAAAATTCATGGAAACCAATGAAAATGAAAACACAACTGTCCAAAATCTTTGGGATACAGCAAAGGCAGTCCTGAGAGGAAAGTATATAGCAATAGAAGCCTTTCTGAAGAAACAAGAAAGGTCTCAAATACACAACCTAACCCTACACCTAAAGGAGCTGGAGAAAGAACAGCAAATAAAGCCTAAACCCAGCAGGAGAAGAGAAATAATAAAGATCAGAGCAGAAATCAATGAAATAGAAACCAAAAGAACAGTAGAACAGATCAACGAAACTAGGAGCTGGTTCTTTGAAAGAATTAACAAGATTGATAAACCCCTGGCCAGACTGATCAAAAAGAAAAGAGAAATGACCCAAATCAACAAAATCATGAATGAAAGAGGAGAGATCACAACCAGCACCAAAGAAATACAAACAATTATAAGAACATATTATGAGCAACTCTATGCCAGCAAATTAGATAACCTGGAAGAAATGGGTGCATTCCTAGAGATGTATCAACTACCAAAACTGAACCAGGAAGAAATAGAAAACCTGAACAGACCTATAACCACTAAGGAAATTGAAGCAGTCATCAAAAATCTCCCAAGAAACAAAAGCCCAGGGCCAGATGGCTTCCCAGGGGAATTCTATCAGACATTTAAAGAAGAATTAATACCTATTCTCCTGAAACTGTTCCAAAAAATAGAAATGGAAGGAAAACTTCCAAATTCATTTTATGAGACCACCATTACCTTGATCCCAAAACCAGACAAAGATCCCATCAAAAAGGAGAATTACAGACCAATATCCTTGATGAACATGGATGCAAAAATTCTCACCAAAATACTAGCCAATAGGATCCAATAGTACATTAAAAGGATTATTCACCACGACCAAGTGGGATTTATCCCTGGGCTGCAAGGCTGGTTCAACATCCGCAAATCAATCAACGTGATACAATACATTAACAAAAGAAAGAACAAGAATCATATGATCCTCTCAATAGATGCAGAAAAAGCATTTGACAAAGTACAGCATCCTTTCTTGATCAAAACTCTTCAGAGTATAGGGATAGCGGGTACATACCTCAATATCATAAAAGCCATCTACGAAAAACCTACAGCGAATATCATTCTCAATGGGGAAAAGCTGAGAGCTTTTCCCCTAAAGTCAGGAACGCGGCAGGGATGTCCACTCTCACCACTGCTATTCAACATAGTATTAGAAGTCCTAGCCACAGCAATCAGACAACAAAAAGAAATCAAAGGCATCCAAATCGGCAAAGAGGAAGTCAAACTCTCACTCTTTGCAGATGATATGATACTTTATGTGGAAAACCCAAAAGACTCCACCCCAAAACTGCTAGAACTCATACAGGAATTCAGTCAAGTAGCAGGCTATAAAATCAATGCACAGAAATCAGTGGCATTCCTATACACCAACAACAAGACGGAAGAGAGAGAAATTAAGGAGTCGATCCCATTTACAATTGCACCCAAAACCATAAGATACCTAGGAATAAATCTAACCAAAGAGGCAAAGGATCTGTACTCAGAAAACTATAAAATACTCATGAAAGAAATTGAAGAAGACACAAAGAAATGGAAAAACATTCCATGCTCATGGATTGGGAGAACCAACATTGTGAAGATGTCAATGCTACCTAGAGCAATCTACACATTCAATGCAATCCCCATCAAAATACCATCCACTTTTTTCAAAGAAATGGAACAAATAATCCTAAAATTTGTATGGAACCAGAAGAGACCCCGAATAGCCAGAGGAATATTGAAAAAGAAAAGCAAAGCTGGCGGCATCACAATTCCGGACTTCCAGCTCTATTACAAAGCTGTCATCATCAAGACAGTATGGTACTGGCACAAAAACAGACACATAGATCAATGGAACAGAATCGAGAGCCCAGAAATGGACCCTCAACTCTATGGTCAACTCACTTTGACAAAGCAGGAAAGAATGTCCAATGGCAAAAAGACAGTCTCTTCAACAAATGGTGTTGGGAAAATTGGACAGCCACATGCAGAAGAATGAAACTGGACCATTTCCTTACACCACACACAAAAATAGACTCCAAATGGTTGAAAGACCTAAACGTGAGACAGGAGTCCATCAAAATCCTAAAGGAGAACACAGGTAGCAACCTCTTCGACCTCAGCCGCAGCAACTTCTTCCTAGAAACATCGCCAAAGGCACGGGAAGCCAGGGCAAAAATGAACTATTGGGATTTCATCAAGATAAAAAGCTTTTGCACAGCAAAAGAAACAGTCCACAAAACCAAAAGACAACCGACAGAATGGGAGAAAATATTTGCAAATGACATATCAGATAAAGGGCTAGTATCCAAAATCTATAAAGAACTTATCAAACTCAACACCCAAAGAACAAATAATCCAATCAAGAAATGGGCAGAAGATATGAACAGACATTTTTCCAAAGAAGACATCCAAATGGCCAACAGGCACATGAAAAAGTGCTCAACATCGCTCAGCATCAGGAAAATCCAAATCAAAACCTCAATGAGATACCACCTCACACCCGTCAGAATGGCTAAAATTAACAAGTCAGGGAACGACAGATGTTGGCGGGGATGTGGAGAAAGGGGAACCCTCCTACACTGTTGGTGGGAATGCAAGCTGGTGCAACCCCTCTGGAAAACAGTATGGAGGTTCCTCAAACAGTTGAAATTAGAGCTACCATTCGATCCAGCAATTGCACTACTGGGTATTTACCCCAAAGATACAAATGTAGGGACCCGAAGGGGTACGTGCACCCCAATGTTTATAGCAGCAATGTCCACAATAGCCAAACTGTGGAAAGAGCCAAGATGTCCATCGACAGATGAATGGATAAAGAAGAAGTGGTATATATACACAATGGAATATTATGCAGCCGTCAAAAGGAATGAGATCTTGCCATTTGCAACGACGTGGATGGAACTGAAGGGTGTTATGCTTAGTGAAATAAGTCAATCAGAGAAAGACATGTATCATATGACCTCACTGATATGAGGAATTCTTAATCTCAGGAACAAACTGAGGGTTGCTGGAGTGGTTGGGGGTGGGAGGGATGGGGTGGCTGGGTGATAGACATTGGGGAGGGTATGTGCTAGGGTGAGTGCTGTGAATTGTGTAAGACTGTTGAATCACAGATCTGTACTTCTGAAACAAATAACGCAACATATTTTAAGAAAAAAGAAAAAGAAGAAGATAGCAGGAGAGGAAGAATGAAGGGGAGTAAGTCAGAGGGGGAGACGAACCAGGAGAGATGATGGACCCTGAAAAACAAACTGAGGGTTCTAGAGGGGAGGAGGGTAGGGGGATGGGTTAGCCTGGTGATGGGTATTAAAGAGGGCACATTCTGCATGGAGCACTGGGTGTTATGAACAAACAATGAATCATGGAACACTACACCAAAACAAATGATGTAATATATGGTGATTAACATAACAATAAAAAATAAAAAATAAATTAAAAAAATAAAAAAAAATTAATGTGCCTAAAAAAAAAAATTAATGTGCCTGCACTTTACCATCTTGTAAAGGACGCAGGACTCAGGCTCACACCTGCTTTGACCTCCCAGCCAGGAGCGAGGATTCTGTACCGGCGTTCCCCGCTAGCATTCTTTCTCCGTCCCATGTGTGTTATTTTCTCTTATAGGAAGAGGAGGCTGGCGCAACTCTACAGGCAAATCACGTGCTTCTCCTTGCTGTGGCAGATCTATAGCTTGAATTATTTTTTCCACTACAAGTATTATGGCCACCTAGCAGCTATGATGCAAGTGAATACGGCCCTGGAAACTCAAGATGATTTTCAGGTAGGCTGTTGTTGTAGATGCTTTTAAATTTCTGCATCTCATTTAAAGGGAAACTCCCACTGGGAGCCAACAGGGATGCAGAATTGGGAGGGTAGAACAAAGCCCTTCCGGGCTGGGTTGTTTTGTCAAGGCCAGCATCTCAAACACTTTGGTCCCAGAATCACTTTAGACTCAGTAATTCCTGAGGACCTCAAAGCTTTTTGTTTCTATGGGTTGAATCTACCGAAATTATAAGAAACAAAAACTGAGGTATTTAAAAGAAAAATAAAACTCTTACATGTTAACGTAATTAACATTTTAATTGGAAAAACAAAAGACCAATTCCCCCAGACAAAAAATTGAGCGAGAAGAGTGGCACATATTAAATTTCTGCAAATATCTTAAGGTCCGACTTCATAGAAGATAGGTGGATTCTCGGTCTGTTTCTCATTTCACTCCGCTGCAACATGGGATGTTGCCCCTGGGAAACTGCCCTATATACCAGTAGAGAATGAGAGTTAAAAAGGAAAATGTTAAAGGATCATTTTTTTAAAAAAAGATAAAATCATGACTCATAGAAATACAAAAAGAACCCATGTCAAGGATCCTATTAAACACATTAATTACTGGGCGCCTGGGTGGCTCAGTTGGTTAAGCGACTGCCTTCGGCTCAGGTCATGATCCTGGAGTCCCTGGATCGAGTCCCTGGATCGAGTCCCTGGATCGAGTCCCGCATCAGGCTCCCTGCTCGGCGGGGAGTCTGCTTCTCCCTCTGACCCTCCCCCCCCATGTGCTTTCTCTCTCTCTCATTCTTTCTCTCTCAAAAATGAAAATAAATAATCTTAAAAAAAACCACATTAAATACTGAGAAATTAGTGAGATGTTACAACTGGTTCCAAGGAGAATTCAATTTATGACTGGACGCAAAACTAGTCTAGTCATGGGGGCAATAATCACATGGATTCCCCTGAACACTTACATTTCTATGCAAGAGGCTAATTTACATTATTATCAGTTTTCTGCCTCATACAGAGCTATAAAATAGCCCAAAGACAATGAAAGGCAGAGATAACCTTAATGAGTGAACTAGACAGGACAATCCACTGAGTTTTTTTGTTTGTTTTGATCTTGCACCATTTTTCCTCACACAAATAATGCCTTGATATCCTGAAAGTAGCTTTGACTTCTTTGTGCACTCCCTGAGATGTCTCAGGACCCACTGGCAGAACTGCGTGTCTAAGTTGCCTTTTAGGGTCCTTCTAACTGGACTAAGAATCAAGTTGACATGAGACAGATTAATAGGAGAAGATCAAATTTAATAGCGTATGTATGGGGAATCCACGGAGACATGAAATTCCAAAGACAATGAGGCTTATGTGAGCTAGGGAGAGGGGTAGGGGCCTGAGGGCACAAAGGGGAAGGAAGACTGTTAGCAGGAAGGTGAGGAGATGTTTGGAAAACAAAGCTGTTGCCCTATTATGCAGAGAAATTCCTTAGGTAAAGAGGAATCTCTGTTAATACCTCTCTTCCTAGTAAAGCAGGCAGTTGAGAGACAAAGAGCTCTTCCTTGAAACTAATATAACATGAATGTTAATTTTATTTCAGCTTAAAAAAATAAAACATAAATTTGTTTAGCCTTAAAAAAAAAAAAGCTTTTCCTGAATCTGCTGGGTTTTGATTGCCTTTAACTCAAAATAATGTTTATGCCAAAGTGGCCCATTTTGGGGCAGGGTGCCCTTCGGCCCCTACAAAGTCATAAACTGGGAAAACTTTGGTTAGATGTGGAAAACTCCAGGAGACAAAATAAGGAATTATTAAGCTAAATCCAATTCATCTAATGAATGATCTGGTCCCTTTATAAAAAAGCACATAAAGTCTAGATTTCTTCTGGGGCAATAGCTTCCTCTTGGAGTGATTAATTATCAGGAATTAAGGGAAATGGTGAAGTAGCACTGTAAATGCTGGAGGGGCTTAAATTCCTAGCCAGGAGTCTGTCCCCAGCATTAGTGCCTTCCAATAGCCCAGGATACAGAAATATTTACAAAGCCCATCAAATATAGCCCTCTGCCCATCTTCCTCCTGTAGCTCCCTGGGCCACTAAACCCAGCCCTATTAGACCTCTTTCGGTTCCTCAAACATTAAGTTCAATCCCCTTGTAGGGTCTTTGCAGTGGACATTTCCTCTGCCTGGAGAGCTCATCCCCTGACCTTTACTGGGCTCTGTGCTTATTAGCTTGAAGGTCACCTCCTTCATAGGCCTTTCTGGACCACCTCACCCACGGACTCTTTAACATGTCACTCTGTTATAGTAGCTCTTATTACCATCTGACATTTTCTTGTTTGCTCCTTTGTTAGTGTATAACCTGCGTCTGCTACTGACCTGTAAAGTCCATAAGAGCAGGGATCTCGTCTGTTACCGTTTTCACATCCTGAGCTTCAGTAACGTGTCTGGCACATAGTGGGCACTCAACAAATATTTAGTGAATGAAATCCTTTAATTCCCCTCCCTATTTGGGGTCTATCTCTTAAAAACATGGTGGCGTTGGGGGACAGGAGACTATAATAGAAAAGCCAAAATTGGAAAGTGAATCAAAAGAGGCTGGTTAACAATATGGCCATGACCAAAGGCAGAGCAGCCTGGCAGGTGCTCCCCTGGGTGCTCAACAGCAGATGACACACTCATTGTTGGATAACAGAAAGAAGCGGAATGAGCCCCGAGAGAGTAGTTTCCGGAACTTCACCTATCCGTGGCGTGACCACTGGCAAGCCACATAACCTCCGAGCTTCATATTTTCTGCAGAAAGTAAAGCAGTTGGACTCTGTGCTCTTGATCCAAATCCAAGAAGTCCTGGGCTCTGTTACAGCGTTGGACATTTCATTCGCCCGGCAGCCCTCTCCTGGTCCACAATTTCCGGCTGCCCTTCCCTTCTGGTAGCACCATCTGAAAGACAACTCAGATCAGGAATACAGGAACCCCCTCAGATTGACTCTGTGGCCTAACAAGTGCCCACAGAACTGTCTGTAACACAGAATTTGTAGCCTGCTTATTTTGTGTGAGTTGAACAATTCTAGGAGAAAAGTCCCCTTCTCCTAAATGCCTCCCCACTGACTGCCCTCAGTGTGAGACACTTGTATCATTAGGAACCTTCTTTAGCGGGAACTGCTTTCTCTTTACCTGTCCCTAAGCATTTATATTCTGGAGCAACTTGACCATTTGAAAGAGTTGTTTATGGAGTAACCAACTTCTCAGAGGTCTCTCAATTCATGAGGAAACCACGCTTTCCTCTTTTTAAGAGCAAACAAACCAAACCCACCTTTCTTTTTCGTTAAACAACAGAATAGACATACTTGTTATAAAAATTAAACATCACAGATATGTATAAAGTAAAAAGTAAAGTCCCTCTTGTCCCTCAGCTTCCTCCCCAAGTACGCACCATGGGCTGAATCCTTCCCGGCTTTTTGCTCTGCAATCATATATTCACATAGATACAAGCCACCGCTTTTATTTTTCACAAAAATTAAAATTCTTATATTTTGCTTAAGGACTCTGTGGGCAAGAGGAACCATCGAGTGTGTCCGGGACGATCCAGTAAACAGGTGGCAGAGACCCAGTTTAATATCTGCACCTAAGCCCGTGCCTTGGCCAAAGGACCAGCTCCGTTCTCAAGCTTAATAAACCCATGTTCACTGGCCAACACTGGGCGATGTCCCCGGGCTTCCTGCCTTGGTTCCACCTCAGTTTTGCCACTGTCCCTGGGCTTCCTGCCTTGGTTCCACCTCAGTTTTGCCACTTCTCTTCTCCACTGCTGCCATTTCAGATCATTAAGGCCTACCTGGACTATTCACTGCACCACCAGCTGGCCGGCTACCAGGGTGTGTGGTTCAAATATGAAATCATGGCCATGGAACAGATCTTCAACCTCCCCCTGAAAGGCGCGGGCATTGAAATCGTGTCATATGTGGCTGATACACTGGGCTATACCAAGCTTTTAATGGGTCACTTGGACTTGGCCATTGACTTAGGTAAGGTTTGTCTGAGCAAGAAGGGGCATGCAGAATACAAGTAACACCCTGAAATATACTGGAATTGTTTTCTTCCCAGGCTCTCGAGCCCGCAAGATGTGGACTCTGCTCCGGAATCCCAACAGACACTACATGGTCCTCTGCTGGCTTAGTAAATCTCTCTTCTTGAAAAACAGGTATTGGGCACCTGGGTGGCTCAGTTGGTTAAGCGACTGCCTTCGGCTCAGGTCATGATCCCGGAGTCCCGGGATCGAGTCCCACATCGGGCTCCCAGCTCAGTGGGTAGCCTGCTTCTCCCTCTGACTCTCTCCCCTCTCATGCTGTTTCTCGCTCGCTCGCTCTCTAATAAAAAAAAAAAGAAAAAAATCTTTAAATAAAAAAAAAGAAAAACAGGTATTTAGCTGAAAGCATTTTCCAAAATTAGAGGGAGGAAGACAGAGTAATTGAGCGTTCTGGGCTCACTTTACTCTGGCCATTGGGTGACAAAGGAGCAGGATTTACAGTAAGATGTGACTGATGATCATAGTCTTTGGGATACCACTGTTCTTTGCACAGCATTCTTTTTTTTTTTTTAAGATTTTATCATTTTTTAAAGTAATCTTCACATCCAACGTGGGGCTTGAACTTACAACCCTGAGGTCAAGAGTCGCACACCCCACTGACTGAGCCAGCCAGGCGCCCCTGCACAGCATTCTTTCACATACATCATCCCTAGTCTGTTTACTCTGGCCAGGGACCGGAGGAGAGTCAGTCAATCATCCTGCTGTGGGCATCAGGCTTTCCCTAGAGGGAAAGGGAAGAGTTTCACAGGAGAGGCAAATGCCCAGAGAAGAGCACCCAGGACCAGAAGCTCCAGCCTCTGGTCGCCGTGATACAGAGGTCTGTGACAACAGTTTGAGCGAAGAGCCAATTTGAGATTTGGGAGTGGGTTTGAAATCTGCGTAAGGGCCATATTTGGTCTGGAATTGTGGGTACCATGGAAACAAGAACAGCACTCAGCTCCATCCTCTCCTCCCCAGCACTTCCTAATCTTACTACCTTCCTTTGCCGCAGAAACAAGCAATTGATCCAGGTGTTGGGGTGGCTGTGGGACCTTTCTATAAGAGAAGAGCACATCTTCAGCAAGGCATTCTTCTATTTTGTCTGCCTGGACATCATGCTTTATTCTGGTAAATGTGGCTTGGGGATTTACAAGGAATTGGGGGTACGGTATGTGTGTTGGTGTGGTGCGGCAGCTGGTGGGGCTGAGGTCTTGAGACCACTAGGATTCTGGCTGGAAAGACCTCTAGGACCGGGAAGGGGAGAGCGTGGTCAAAGAGCTGAGGAGCCGTCTGGAAGGTGCAAGGATTGTTCACAAGGACCAGCAAGGAGGAGAGTTTAGTCCAGAGGAACCTGTTGGGTGTAAGCTGCCAGTTTAAGGGTGAGATCAACTTACACACCGGGGTAGGGACTGAAGTGTCTTATATGTGCCTTTTACTAGAGGACTTGTTAGCAGAATAGACTTAGAGACCTCATGCTTTAGGACAAAGGGTGGAATTGCTAATGGGTCCAGGCATTGGTTGCTGTTGGAGATTTGGAAAACAAGTTCTGTCCAGATAGTCCTGGTTACACCAAGGAGGCAGACCTCAGTGTCCATAGTAACCAAAAGGGCCAAGCTGGGCATTCATTCCTCACCATGTGATTTTGGAAAGGGATACAGAGACTGCCGCCAACGAAGGAAGCATGGGTGGGGAGATGGGGAGGTCCCAGGCCGCACTAAGGCCAACTCCAGCAGGGCTCCCAGGGCAGGGTTGGTTTAAACTCCAACCCTGGAGTTTGTACCCTGTGTGCATATACTTGCACAGAAGCTGGGGCTGTGCAGACACAGGGCAGCATGGTCACGAGGCTGTTGCCCTCCACAGGACCCTCTGGCTTCATAAAGTAAACAGAGATTATGGCCTCTCCCCACAGGAGGAAATTCTCCCCAGGAGCTACTAGGCTAGAACAGGACCACCCGGACCCACCACCAAAGCCCTCCTGCTTCTCTCTATTTTAGGCTTTGTTTATAAGACATTTGAAGAATGTTTGGAATTCATATACCAAAATGAAGACAACAGAATCCTCAAATTCCAAAGCGGAATCCTCCTGGGACTCTATTCCTGTGTGGCTATCTGGTAACAATGTGTTGCATATCACTAAACTCCCAAATTTGAAAAGGTTGACTCCTGAAGAAGAGTCCTAGGAGATTAAGAAAAGAAAAGAAAAAGAATTTATAATTTATATGTGAGACAGATTGAAGGCGTCAGAGTGGATTTACATTGAAAGGCGCCTTGGGGGTCACCTAGTTCATCCCCCTTAGGCAAGACCACCTCAGCTGTATTCAGTGCGACAAGCATTCATTACAGACACACCACTGGTGTGCTAATACAGAGAGGGACAAGAGTACTTGCTTCTGAGAAGTGTTTGGGGTTTGAGGGAGACACATAAATAGTACCACTTGCCCACCCACCCCCACCAAAATGGAATTCTATTGAAAAACATTGTTGACAGAACTGATGTTGGCGGATGTGGCTTGTATCTGCAGGTGGGTGGGCTTCCTAATTTTGAACCCCAGTATTAGGCTTGCCCCCTCAAGCAGCAGGCAGTGCTGGAAAACTGCTGTTCTCCTCCATCGAGACAGGCCTCTTTCCACTGCGTGGCAGAGAGAAGAGCCGTACGAAGCTCCCTGTGGGCCTCACCCCTCTCAGGATGGAGAGGGCCAGGTCCTGGGCTACACCTGCCTACCTCCTTTCCCACAGTCACCAACAACCTGTCCTTCCGGACCACTGGAGCAGGGAGGGAAGCAGGGGAAGAGAGGCCGTGCTTGGCACCCGCGGAGCTCCCTCACACGAAAGTAAACCGTGGGAGGGGAAGCAGCACCCTTCTGTACCCCATTAACCCATCAAGCCTGGGGCTTAATGCCTTGAACTCATCAAGTAGTAGATCAACAGCAAGGTTCCAGAACATTCGTTAAATTACTTCCACAGCATCATTCCCTAGTCTACTTCCCATCTCGTATATGCAGCCATGTTGTCCAATATTTCAATTTTGTGACGAGATTAAATGACACTATGAAGACATTCCTATACAAAGGGCCACAAACTAGAGCAGTTCCAAAATTGAATAGAAACCTACTATAAAATTCCTTGGGAGAAATTAAACTCTAAAAATGAATTACGCTTACCGATAAAAGTCCAAAGAAAGTAAAGTCCAAAGTTAAATTAACTTGTCCATGTGAATTAAAATTCAAGGAACCTAAAGTCCAAAAGTCATCCTAATTTTTTATTCTACTCTTGTTTCCTTTCAACAGCTGTGGCCCAGGCCAGTGCTTGTCACACTTTAATGGGCACAGGAATCACCTGGAGAGCCTGTTAACACTTGTTAACGCGGATTCCTGGCCCCATTCCCCAGAGGGTCTGATTCAACAGATGTGGGTTGGACCAGCGAGCCTGCCTTTCTAAGGAGCATCCAGGTGACACTGGTGATCCCAGTCTGTGGCCCACACTTTGAGTAGCAGCACTGGCCGAAGCCATCTCTCTCTGGAATTGGAGCAATGTCTTCAAGCCCTAGAATTTATAGCTCCAAGTGTCCGACAGCCTTCACTTTTTTAGGGTTCAAAGAGTTAAATAACTGGTTGCTAATATTACCTGAGCGTTCCCGAGGATTCTGTTTGCCTCAAACCAACCAAAAAATTCTATTCTTGCCCGGCTCCCCATCCCATCATTCCCACTGGGGAGCCGACGGCAGGCTCCCAGGCCCAGGTCCTGGGAGCTGTTACTTGCAGACCCACTTCAGAGCCTCGGCCCATTCCAAGGGCAACCCTGATTCGTGTTGTTCTTCTGTGGTGACGCAGGTATGCCAGGCTTCAGGAATGGGACAACTTCCACATATTTTCCAGTAGAGCTAAAAACCTAGTGCCCAGAAGAACGCCGACAGCTCTCTACTATGAAGGAATCTGTAGGTACATGGAGGGAGAAGTTCTCTACCTTCAGAAGCAGATCGAGGGTCAATCTGAGAATGCTCAAGACAGTGGAGTCGAGCTACTCAAGGTGAGCCCAGGCTAACCCACCCCTTAAGTGGATTTCTGTCTTCTACCTCCTCATGATAATAATTTCCTCGGACTCCAGAAGTTACATGTTTATAGTACAAATTTTTAAGGTAACGCCTTCCCCCCAAATTAGAAGAGAATACAAATTGCCCACAACCTTACTGCTCAGGGAGAACCGCTTTTTACGAGACACCACCGTTCAGGTTTTTTTCTTCTGTGCACATGTGCACGTTTCCATTTTTTAAAACGTGCTCTCAAATAAAATATATTGTGAATGATTTCCTCTCAATACATTGTTTTCTCCACCACGAGTTAAAAGGAAGCATAGTATTTTCTCTTGCAGATAAAATCTCAAAGATCTTGTGAGACAATAGGCCAAACTGTTCTGGGACAGGAATTTTTCTGTAGCATTTTACTGCTGTTCATGTGATAAACATCTCGGTGGGTAAGTCTTCGCACGTGGAAGTTTAAAATATTCAGCTGATCCTGAATGTGTCTTTTAAGTTACCTTCTTTAAAAAAAACTTAGAAAATGAGTTTTCAAGCACTTCAGTGAAAGCCACACAGAATGTGCATATCTTCCACTCATGGAACAAAATTGTACTGAGTGCCAAAATACACACATAAGTAAAATATTCAGCTGATATGTAGTAACCACCGGGTACAGCTGTGGGGGTACAAAGGGGACCAAATTACACGTGGTACCCACCTCTAGGTTTACAGCCTAGACTGGGCAAGCCCTCCAAGGGACGGTAGGGTTGAATCTCTGGTGTCAGCTTGACACTGGTTTGCCTTGTTCTTTTGAAAACTGAGCACAGGTGTATTCGTTTTCTATTGCTGGGTCCCCAGTTACCACAAACCTAACCGCTTAAATAACACAAAATTCTTTTTTAAAAAACATTTTTATTTATTTGACGGAGAGAGAGAAAGAGACGGTGAGAGAGCACAAGCAGGGGGAGTGGGAGAGGGAGAAGCAGGCTCCCCACTGAGCAGGGAGCCTGATGTGGCGCTTGATGTGGGGCTTGATGTGGGGCTCGATCCCAGCGCCCTGGAATCATGACCTGAGCGAAAGGCAGACACTTAACAACTGAGACACCCAGGCACTGCCCCAATAACACAAACTTGTAATCTCACAGTTTGGCAGGTTAGAAGTCTGGACAGGCTTGTCTGGGTTCTCTGCTTAGGGTCTTAGAAGGCTTTAAAATCAAGATGTTGACCAAACTACCTTCTCATGATCTACGGAAGAATCTGCTGGAAGGGTCCTTAAGGATGTAAGCAGAACCCAGGTGCTGAAACTTTAGGAATGTCCCTGTTTCAGAGAGGTCAAAATGTTCCAAAACAAGGCATCCTGGGACTTCAAGGCATCTCAAAGTCGAGTGCTCCTTTCATCCTTGGAACGTTGTTAGGAGGCAGGTGCTTTCACTCCTGCTGTGGGGAGGAGAGTCTTCAGTTTGCCCCGGTGGGAGCCGTGCACCAACTCTCACAGGACACCCAGGCCCAGCGTCTCTTCCTGCACTTTGTTCACATTGCTTACTAATCACTGCCTGAAACACAGAAAAGGTCATTGTCATCACTGCTTAGAGGTACATGCTCTTTGACATAGAGCATGTATTTATTTTTTCTGATAATAAAGCATTCTACTGGCTCTCACTCAGGATATGGACTTGCTTGGTTATAGAAAGTGTTGTTTTACGTAATTATTATGTATTGGGTAATTTCATGTAATAGAGTAATTAAATGTCTTTCCTTAAGTTGAAAGAATGACTTATGAGGGATTTGAGACATGCTTAACTCCATGTTGGTCAGAAAAAATAGGTTTTTGTTTTTTTAACCGTCTCACACGTGATCTATTCCAACTTTCTCTTTTTTTTTCAAGTACCAGGCACATTACATATGACAAGTGAATTGGCTGTCATTATCACTTCTATTGATTAATAACAAAGGTGTACCATACTTTCAGCCAAACTGATATATGAAAATCCAGATAGACAAACTAGCAGATGCCGAAAAGAAAGCACATCTTTATTTAGTGAGTAGTAAAGTGATAAAAACTCACGTATCCCAAAGCCAGGACAGGTTAAAAATATAGTGGGTGCTACCAGGGTTACAATAAAGATGAGAGAAATACTGTCTCTCTACTCGAGGAGTTTGTGATTTTTCTGATTTGGAGAAGCAGGTAGGGGAGGAGGCCTGGGGCTGGGAAGGCGTGACGGAGGAAGCAGAGAGAACACGGGACCACGAAAGAGGGGCAAAGTGTGTTATCTCCCACGGTACACAGAACAATGTTCAGAGTAGATGTTTCAGTTCTTAAATAATCAATGGGCTAAATAGACATGGAATAGATCAGTCTGGAAAACTCAAAGGTTTGATTCCATTTCTATAACATTGAAGTAAATGCAACAAAACAAAAAGACATTATTTCATTGACCATCAAATTAGCAAAAACATGAAAGAAGACACATTTATACTCTGAAAGACTCCCATAAACTTTCCAGAGAGCATTCTGGCAAAATATCTTTAAAATACACACATCGGTTAATTCTCTCCCTGGGAATTTTTTTAAGGAAATAATCAGATGGCAAACAAAAATTTATCTATAAAGATATTGATCTCAGGTTGATAGCATTAAAAAACTAGGAGAAAATAAAAACTATACGTATTTCATAAAGGAGATTTGGTTAAGTCAGACACAGTGCATTTAAACATTGGGATATTTGACATAAAATTCTGAATTTCTGACTCTTCTTTTAAAAACTGGAGGATCTGGTGACTCGAGGCCCACGTTCCTAAAGGGGAGCCATTGGTTGGAATTGAAAGGTGACACTTCTATAGGGCACATCTTCCATCTTCTCTAGCATGACATAAAAAGCATAGCTCTGCTTTTTATCATGCTACATCCAGCCTGCTTATTTTTTTGCTTGGTTTTTTAGAGAAGGGGGAGGGCAGAGAAATAAGTGGGAAAGCATATACCCAAATGTCAAAAATATTTCTTTCTGGGTGCTGGGCTTATGGGTAATTCTTATTCTATACTTTTCCCCCTAAATTTTGAACAATAACTTAGATGCCTTAGTAATCAAAAGAAAAGGTATTTTTTAAAAAAAAGTGGTTGCAGAGAAGGGTTAGTGAGCACCCCCCCGACACTGCATTCCTGGTCCGGGTGGACTGCCGAGGCTACGCCACTTGGCGAGTGTCACCTTATGTCTGCTGCTTCCTATATATGTCTCTGTAACGCGCTTTTTTTTTTTAAAGATTTTATTTATTTATTTGAGAGAGAGAATGAGAGAGAGAGAGAGAGCACATGAGAGGGGTTAGGGTCAGAAGGAGAAGTAGACTCCCCGCCGAGCAGGGAGCCCGATGTGGGACTCGATCCTGGGACTCCAGGATCATGACCTGAGCTGAAGGCAGTCGCCCAACCAACTGAGCCACCCAGGTGCCCTGTAATGTGCTTTTTCATTTGATTGCTTGAAGCTTTGAAATGTTCCCAAATCATCTGTGGAGGAACAATCTTTGCAGCCAAGGACCCCTTTCTGATTCGAATATGCTGTTTTTCCTTCAGAACTTGGAGAGCCTCGTGGCTCAGAATACCACCGGCCCTGTCTTCTACCCGAGGCTCTACCACCTGATGGCCTATGTCTGCATACTAATGGGAGACGGGCAGAACTGTGACCTCTTCCTGAACACAGCCTTACAGTTCTCTGAAACACAGGGGAATGTGCTGGAGAAATGCTGGCTGAACATGAGCAAAGTATGTACCATCAGCCAGCAAGCTGGGATGGGGAAGCCCACCTTTCTAAGGAAGCCCCAGAAGCTTACTGCCTGGTTAGGATTCCCCAAGCATGGAAGGCCTTTCTGGACTCTTCCTGAAAGGGGTGATGGATCTGTAGCTCAGATGTGTGTGCCTCTTCCCCTTTGAGTTCCCACAGAATCTCGCTCACATTCACATCTGCTTCAGCAAGATCTCTGCCCCTTCGTTGTAGCCCTCACGACTTTCCAGTCTGTGTTAGGTTGCTAGGCATGTCCTTCCTCCCCATGAGAATGTGAACTCTTGGAAGGCAAAACCACACGTAGCATCCAGCATGGCACCTTGTACCCAGTATTTGTTGAATATGTGAATGGATGTATACTTCTATGGGTTTATTTAAAATCATGTGTCAGTGTCTGAGTTTGGGCAGCAAAATTCATCATTTGTCTGTGGGTTCACATGGTTTTGAAAGCTCAAGGACACTGGACCATTTCTGTACGAGCCCAGCCTTAGTCACACAAGTGGAGGAGCACTGGTTAATTCTTGGCCCTCTCCCTCTTCTCAGGAACGGTGGTACTCAAGCTCGGAGTTAATAGAAGACCAATGGCTTCAAACAATCTCGAGTCTCCCATCATGGGAAAAAATTGTATCCGGCAAGGTAAACATGCAGGATATTCAAAAAAACAAATTCCTGATGAGAGTTAATATCCTGGACAATCCTTTCTAACATTTCATGAAAGAGAACAAAGATTTCAGGCAGACTCCTCCTCTTGCAGTTACCCATTATTACCCTTTCTCTGTAGCCGGCACCCTCCAGGTTCCCGCATATTCTCTTCCGTTCCAGACACAGAACCAGCCACGCTGGTTTCAACCCTCCCTTTCTGGAGGGTCAGAAAGGGTCAGCAGGGTCATGCTTACTCTCTCTTCACTTCACACAAACTCCCTTACCTCTCATTTTCAGCTTGACCTGTTCATTTCAGCCCATTCAAAATGTGTGTCCTGGGGAAAAATATCAATATCAAAATGGTACACTTTGTGACAGATACAATTTCTAGTGAATCTATTAAACTTAAAATGTTTATTTTTACATGTCCAGTTGTCCCATCTCTTGTACGTAGTACAGCATTGCAAAGGGCAAGTGCTTTTAAGGTCTGTGAAGGCAAGATTTGAAAAGACATAGTTTTGTGGCTCCTGACTGCGGCTTCCACATGCATCGAGTATCTGTGGAAATAGATTTTTTTTAAGTTGAAATACTAGTAATTCTGATGCAAGTACATGTACATGCTTAGAGTTTGTTTGCTTGTTTAAGAAAGTAACAGCATGGAGGGCCTGGGTGGCTCAGTCGTTGGGCATCTGCCTTCGGCTCAGGTGATGATCCCAGGGTCCTGGGATCGAGTCCTGTGTCATACTCCTTGCTCAGTGGGGAGTCTGCTTCTCCCTCTCCCGCTCCCCCTGCTTGTGTTCCCTCTCTCGCTGTGTCTCTCTGTCAAATAAATAAATAAAATCTTTAAAAGAAAAGAAAGAAAGAAAAAGGAAGGAAGGAAGGAAGGAAAAGAAAGTAATAGCACTCAACTTCATTTCCCAGACGCTGGAGAATGTGCCCAGGGCCACCTGCAGTCACTGCCTCTCTTTGTTGGCAGAACAGTTGTGTGTGTGTTTTTTTTTTTAAGATTTTATTTATTTATTTGACAGAGAGAGAGCACAAGCAGGGGGAGCAGCAGGCAGAGGGAGAGGGAGAAGCAGACTCGGGGCTCGATCCCAGGAGCCTGGGATCACGGGATCATGACCTGAAGCCAAGGCAGACAGACGCTTAACCGACTGAGCCACCCAGGCGTCCCCCGACAGAACAGTTCTTAGTGGCATTTTGTGCCTCTGAGGGTACAAGTGGAATCCATGTAGACTCTGCCCACCTCTGCACTGCCACAGCTCCCTTGTGCTGGCTCATTCCATGAACCCAGGTGGCCCTCTCAAGCAGGTGCACCAGGATTTCCATTTGTTGATTCCAGTCCTCTTCTGGTCCCAGGAGGAGGTTCTCCTGATGGGCCTCGCCATGTCTTGCTTCAATGCACTTCAATGCGCTTCAATGGATTTCTCTTAGTGATTTCCACAGGTGGTGCCACCAGACAGGTGTCTCTTTAGTAGGCCAGTATTTCATTGTCCTGCAAAAAGCGGAGGTGCGCTTACTTTTCATCCTGGTAACATAACCGTGCCCCACAGAGGCCTGGTGGCTGGGACATGGGAAGAATAGCTGCCTGGGAAATTACAGCATTATGTTCCAAGACGAGCTCTACCACACACATACTTTATTCCTGTGGCTCGTCACCTAACCTCCCTGTTTCAGTGCATGGGTGTGAGGATCGCAGATGACAGAAGTGAAAAATTGTTGGAAATGACAACGTGCCATACAAGTAAAAAAATTATTAGGCCGATGACTGATTTTAAAATAAACACATCAAATAGTAACCTGCGTGTAAGTATCATCCCCTTCAAAGTTGTTCTTCTAGAAGTTGGGTACTCCTCTCATGGTTCTACGTAAAAGTTACTCGCTTTCTGACTTCATTATTTAGTGTATCATTCATCTTATTCATCTAACATGTCTTGACTAATCACCACGTACCAGGAACTGATTAAGGAGTGGAGGTTATGCTACAAAGACATAAAAGACCCGTCCTTGACCTTGGCAAGCTCATAAATCCATTAGCGGAAGCAGGTGCCCCAGTAAAGCTCGCTTAGCCCCCTGCGCTATGGTAAGAATAGAGTGGTGGACGGTAGCACCCACAAAAGCCCGACAGCTCAGAAGACTTAGCTGAACTGCCTCAGGAACAAGTCATTTTGGTTACACTGTCCCTTCCTGGAGTGGGTGGAGGGCAAGCCGGGGGGGAAGACGGGTGGGTGTGTAGGACAGCCTGGGCGTGCACATGAGGACCCCTGTGAGCGCGGCTTGGCCAAAACAAAGAGGTGTTTGGAGCTTATAGGAGATGTGGGCCGAGCGTCTGGGGGCCCATTCCACAGAGGCTGCGCTGTCCTGGAGGTGAGTGTGCCCTCCTCCCTACGCACGCCCCACCCTCACCCCTATATCCCCGGGCCTGGGGCAGGGCCTGCCATTAAATGACTAGAACCAGAAGACAAAAGCCTCCGGTGAGGAGCTGGGATGTGAGGGTGCCCACAATCCTTCCTTCCCCCAAACTTCAAAAGCTTCTTTCCCTTTATCTGACTGGCTTCTGAGCAAGCCCAAGCACAGCCCGGGCGAGGCTGGACAAGGCGGACGGGGAGAAGGCAGGCCGGGGGTTACTGGAAGGGCAGCTCTGCAACTCCCAGACTGCATTGCGAAGGTCTGCCCGCGCCCGAGTCCAGAGGAGAGAGCACCAGGTTTGTAGGAGCCCTACACTTGGTTTCCGGTCCCGACCATGCCGCAGACCAGTTATGTGACCTTCCTGTCACTTTCCTCGCGTCCAGGATAAACACACTGCGGCAGCGACCCGGCTCTGCGTCCCGCTCGGGCTGCGATTCCGCCTCCCACCAACAGGACGGGCGCGGGCACGTCCCCTCTCCGGCCAGCAGATGGCAGCAGCGCCTCCTGGCTGTGGCCGCGGCCGCCGCCGCCGCAGGGACAGAAGTTCTGGTCCAGCTACGGGCTCGCGTCTTGAGACCCTTAAAACCACTTACGCTTCCACAGCGGCGGCTCTGGCCACCTCCCGCAGCATCGCTGGAGAAGGTAGATTCGGTGAATTCCTTTTAGGAGAAGGCACCTAATCCATGAAGGCTTCAGGAGGAACGGAGAAGAGATGATATCTCCTTTTTTTTTTTTTTTTTTTTTTTGAACATGAGCCCTTGACCCCTCCCTCCTCTGGCAAGTCCCTGAACTCCTGGAGGGCAGGGGCTCTGTCATCATTCTCTACCTCCAGGCCCGGGCCCAGTGCCTGGGCAGACAGGAAGTGCTCAGAAAGTGCTTGCAAACTGATGAACGTATTAACATTTTCATTTGATCATCTCAAGTTCACTCTTACAGGCACCCTGAGAAGTAGGAACCTATTATTTACTGAATGAGTAAACTGTGTGGACCCTCATGGAGATGAACAAAAGTTATTTAGCATCGGCAGCAGTGGCCGGGATCTGTGCTGGGGCTGAAAGGAGGGAAAAGGACCCGTCTGCATGGTGGTGACACGTGTGGGTCCGGGACCTCACTGATTGGATCTCCATACTGCCAGTTGCTAGCTTTGTGTCCTTGGACAAGTTAACCTCTTTGTGGGGGCAGTTCCTTTGTTTTAAAATGGGGATGATAATAGTATCCACCTTAAAGGTTGATACGAGTTAATTCAGGTGAGGCACTCAATTCTGCAGAGGGAACAAACAGGCAATTAAAATTCAGGGTCCAGGGGAGCCTGGGGTGGCTCAGCCGGTTAAGCGACTACCTTCGGCTTTCTAGGAAGCTTCCTGGAAGAAGAAAGAGGACTCAGCCAGGGGAAGACTTGCCAGGCTGGGCTGGTATTCAATGCTGGAGAAGTTGTGGAGGCCAGGGAGAGCCCGGGCCTCCCACGTGGTCGGAACGGAGCTCCACTGAGCCGGGCGGGTGTGATGAGGACCTGGAAGGCGGGTGGGGTCGGCATCGCTAAAGGCCTGGTGGTCCGGGCGGCTTAGGGGTTGGGCCCTTATCCTGCCGGCCCTACGGGAGGCACTGACTACTGAGGAAGTGCGTGGACCACATTACTGATTTTAGAAAGACCACCCCTTTGTGGACCGTGGGATGGAAGGGAGCTGGGCCCACATGAAGGCTGGGAGGTAGTTGCTGTCTGTAGGCCTGGAATTAGGATGGTCTGCAGTAGAGAAGGGTCAGTGGAGACAGAAGTCGGGTCTTTGATTTGAGAGATACTGGAGGAGGCAGAACATTTAGAAATCTTGGATTGGCTTTTCAAGGAGGATGCTCACAAGTAACAAATATGTAGGGAGAAGCCCAGTCAAGCAGGGACTGGGGAAGTTTCAAGCACTTGTGTCTTCCCGGGACTTTCTGAACGGACTATTACATCATTCCCTCTTGCCTCCGCCCCAGCCCCAGCGCCCTCAGGATCACTTCCTGGTGACCCGGCTTCCCATCTCTTAGTGGTGCTGGTCACTGCTCATCTCCAGTGTTCTCTCTCCAGCTGCCCCCCCCGCCCAGTCACTATATTCTGCCAAAGCCCTTTCCCATTCTCCCTAACCCTCCTCAGACCCTCCTGGCCATCTTCATTCCCACTGCTGCGGAAAATCCAGTTGGTGTGTGACTGAGCTCCGCAACCACATAATGAATTGCTCCGATGAATTCAGATTGTCACCCCCCACCAACTGGCAGGGTGAGCTTGCTCACCTGCAAATCCCTGTTTACTACTCCTCTGCCTAAAACTCTTTGCCTTCAGGACAACATCCCAGTTTCTTAGCCCGGACTGCAAGGCTTTCGAGGCTTGGCTCCCTGCCAAGTCTGATGCAATCACGCTGGCCTCTCTCTCTCTCTCTCTCTCCACCCCCCTCCCCCAGCCTGAACCTTTGGGCTGTTCCCTCCAACTGGAACGGCCTTCACCAGTCTTGTGAGTGTGTGGGCGGTGCAGCTTAGGAAAAGTCTGCCCGCCCCTGCAAGGTCTTCGCCAGCGCTGTCCAGCAGAACTTTCTGTGACGAAGGGAAGGTTCCATCTCTGCACTTGTCCAATACACTCCAATACCACATGTAGCTACTGAGCACTTGAAGTGTGGCTAGTGTGACTGAGGATCTGAATTTTAAGTTCTATTTAATTTTAAATAATTTCAATGTCAATGGCTGCATGTGGCCACTGGCTACCATATAGCACAGTGCAGTAACTTCATTAACCTTAAAATGCCAAGGCAGAACCTCCAAACATTCATTGGGAACATCTGTATAGCAAAGAATAATACCAGCTTGGATCAGAGGGGAGTTATTAGTATGTAAGAGAAAATGTATCACGCTGGGTAGGCTAAACCTCTTATCAAGATGTATTTCTCCATCTAATGGGATTCCAGGATGCCAGACTAGTGCTTCACAACAGCTCTGATGTTCATCTAACGGCCGGGTCATACATCAGCTAGGCTGCTTTATACCTCTACCCTCCTCCCTATCTGCCTTGGCCTCCAGGGGAAGGGATTGCATTTTGCAAGGAGTCGAATGCATGCCTGCTGACCTGCAGGAGGAGGCACGCGGGGGAACCCTGGAACAGTCCTCGTCTAAAAGCCCGGAATGAATTGCAATAGACAATGTTCAATAGGGAGCCAAATCTTGCACTTTCTCTCATGGGAAGGAGGCCAGTTATTTCCAGCCAGGTGTGAGCTCTCCTGCTTGCTTCCCTCCCGTGGGCTTTCTTCGCTCTTGCTCAACCTCACTTAGCCAACATTAAGTCATTTAGTTCGGCCTGCTCTCCCCAGGCCTGCCTGTCCTGAGGCGCCTGCATGTGTCAGAGGGATTCACGCCTCGCCCTCTGCGTGCAACTCCTTTCCCCAGGGCGCGGTGCTGTTTCACAGGCTTGAACCCCGGAGCTCGGCGTGGCCCGTGCTGGCCACCAGCACCCACGTGGCCCGCGGATATTTTACCTTCTTTGGGACCAAAATCCCCGGGGCAAGCTTTTCAGAAACACATCTCCCTCTGGCAGAGCAACCAGCTTCAGGAACGGCTTAGGCGCAGAAAAGGCTGGGGCTTTTACTCAGCTAGAAACGTCCAGACACGTTAGAAACAAACCCTCTGGGGTTCCGCGGGGCCTGCGAGAGCCAGGGTGGGGCTTCTCTGCGCCACGCTCCGCATTCCTCTGGGTCTCTTGTACATTTTAAGAGATTCCCTACAAAATAAACATTTATGTTTCTTTTATCGAGTTGGAAGACACCGTGTTGTTAAAAAAAGAACCCCATTCAGAGCCAGAGAAAGACCCGAGAATGGATCTAGAGTCAAAGCTCAGTGTCCTTGGAGTCCGTGGCAGGGGAGGGCAAACCTCAGGCCCTCAGCAAGCTGGCCTTAGCTCGCCCCTGTCCCCCATTCCCTCAGGAGAGCGGTGATTTGGGCACAGGAGGGCAAAGTGAGCCCCAAATGTGTCCACCACACAGCACTGGAGGGCAGGGCTCCAAAGCCAATGTGGGAATCTTAAACCTGCCAGACTTCCTCTTCGCAATTGTGGAGCTTAAAAAAAAAGAAAAGAACCCAGCCCTTGCTTATGTTCAGGAGCACTGCAGGCGCGGGCCACGAGGCTCCCAGGGAAGGAACGGATGGACGATCAAACCCGAACCTGAGCCGAGAGGGGACAAAGTTGAACATCCTGTTTGCAGGAGGAAAGGGAAGCTGGAAGTGGCAGCTCGTCCGGGACTCTGGGGGCTAGAAAGGTTTGCGTTTCCTTTCTTGTAAACACAGCCAGGTCCCCTGTAGATGCTAGAGCTCCCGCCTGCCCCCTGCCCCCAACTCTTGTCCTTACAGCCCCGTCAGTGGCCCTTGGGCCAGCCCCGGTGGCGTTAGGAAGGATGTGATGTGGGAGTGAGCTGGAGGGCCACCACTGTCACTCTCACATCCCCTTTCCAGGGGCCAGGAGGACGCGTCTCATCCTGTTCTGCTGCTCCGGAGCTGCAAATAGTTTACATTTGCCTTTCTTCTTTACTAGTTCATGAGAATGAGTGACAATTACAGGACCGCTTGGGATGGACTAAAACAAGACAACTAGAAACAAATATCCAGGAAGTCAGAAATGGTTTAAAATATGGTGCATCTACCCAAGAGAAGGCCCCCTGGGTGTAGTTAATGGCCAATGGCCTACTTTTCCCCGCGCTCGCACGGAAGCTTCTCAGACACAATGCTGAGGGAAGACAGCGAACTGCAGGGTACTATGGTCCCGTCTTTGTTTCCGGAAGAGGCACGACATCATTACCGGGGCCGTGTCTGGATCCTGATTTGAAGAAACCATTTATAAAATGCCATTTTTGAGACAAGGGGAAGTTTGAGTATGAACTAGGTTTTAGATGAAATCAAGGAATTATTATTTTTTTAAAGATTTTATTTATTTGAGAGTGAGAGAGACAGCACGAGCAGAGGGAGAGGGACAAGCAGACTCCCTGAGGAGCAGGGAGCCCCACGCGGGGCTCAATCCCAGGACCCTGGGATCATGACCCGAGCTGAAGGCAGACGCTCAACCGACTGAGCCACCCAGGTGCCCTATAGTCAAGGAATTATTTGTTTAAAGGTGTTTTTTCTTAATTTTAATTCAATTAACATATGATGTATTAGTTTCAGGGGTACAGGCCTGTGATTCATCAGTCTTATATAACACCCAGTGCTCATTACATCACATGCCCCCCTTAATGTCCATCACCCAGTTACCCCATCCCTCCACCCCTCTCCCCTCCAGCAACCCTCAGTTTGTTTCCTTTGATTAAGTGTCTCTCTTATGGTTTGTCTCCCTCTCTGGTTTCGTCTCATTTTATTTTTTCCTCTCTTCCCCTATGATCTGCTGTTCTGTTTCTTAAATTCCACATATCAGTGAGATCATATAATTGTCTTTCTCTGATTGACTTATTTCACTTAGCATAACACTCTCTAGTACCATCCATGTCATTGCAAATGGCAAGATTTCATTTTTTTTTTTTTTTTAATGTGTGGTTTTTCTTTAAACGTTTCTGTTGGGCGCGCCTGGGTGGCTTTGTCAGTTGAGCATTGGCCTCTTGGTTTCTGCTCAGGTCTTGATCTCTGGGTCATGGGATCAAGCCTGTGTCTGGCTCAGAGCTCTTCCTCTGCCCCTCACCCTGCACGTGCGCACTCTCTCATAAATAAATAAACCTTAAAAAAGTTTGTTACATGTGACATTATGGTTATGGAAGAAAATTTACATATTTTTAAAGATGCCCAAAGAATGTCAGGTGAACTGACATGTTTTGGGATTTGTCTTCAAATAATTCAGAAAAGAGGAAAAAGAACAAAGGAGTGGATGAAGCAATCACTGAGGACGGATATGTGGAAGTGGGTTTTACTATTCTCTTTCGTGCCTGTTTGAAATTCTCCATAATAAAAGATCTTGAACATACAGGAACGATGTGTACATGTGGGAACCTGCCATAAAATCAGACGGTTCCTCGCACCACCTCCACCAACTACAAATGCCACTTGCCTCCTCTAAGAGAATGCTCCCTCAACCGTCACAGGCAGTTGGGGGGATTAAGTCATCGGGCCCTAAATCCAACCTGGTTAGCACCGGAATCATCCAGAAGGATCAGGAGGGAGCGTTCAGCTTCAAGCGGGGAAGAGATCCTCTTAAACACTGCCGAACCAGCCCGCCTGGGGCTGTGGCCGCCCTCGGAAATAACGAGTACGTATTTGGTTGGCATGTTCCCCGTACAGCTTGGAAACCAGAGCCCCAGCAGGAGGCAACTCCCCAGTACTTCTGCCTCCACGCGAGGAGGGAGGCGTCTCTCTTCTTTTTGCCGCATCACATGTGATGGATGCGGCTCACGGGAGATCCGCTCCCACAGGTGATCCCAACGGCCCTAACTTTTCCTCTCCCACTCCACGGAGCATGGAGGTATGCGAGCCAGGGGCTTGGGCCTCCGTGGTAATTTACCAAATTTAATAACTCCCTAGAAAACATCACTGCTTATTAGACATTATTCGTGACACAGCTCTGAACAGACTGTCGCCATACTGTCTTCCAAACTGAGGTCAAGGCCCCTGGGCCTGTGTCTATACAACCACCTCCCTCACTTCACCCCCACCTAGCTCCTCAGAACACTGAAAACTGCATTTCAGGCACACAGCACATTGATTTGAATAAGGAAGAAGTTCTTTTATTTGTTTATTTTGGTGAGCTAGGCCACAAGGCACCGTGTTTAAGAACAATGCTTGGCGGGGCGCCTGGGTGGCTCAGATGGTTAAGCGTCTGTCTTCGGCTCAGGTCATGATACCAGGTCCTGGGATGGAGTCCTGCATCGGGCTCCCCGCTCCGCGGGAAGCCTGCTTCTCCCTCTGCCTCTCTCTCTCTCGCTCTCTTATGAATAAATAAAATCTTTAAAAAAAAGATTTTATTTATTTGATAGAGAGAGACACAGCGAGGGAACACTAGCGGAGGGGTGGGAGAGGGAGAAGCAGGCTTCCTGCGGAGCAGGGAGCCGGATGCGGGGCTCGATCCCAGGACCTGGGATCATGACCTGAGCCGAAGACAGACGCTTAACCATCTGAGCCACCCAGGTGCCCATCAAATAAATAAAATCTTAAACTAACTAACTAAGAGTGGGTTTAAGATTAGTACTCGCGTACCGTCCATCATGCTATGCAGAGTGCCTGGCATACAGCAAGTACTTAGTAGCTATTAGTTATTACTGTTATGTCCTGTTACCCCTACTCTGTGGCAAGGTCCTTGCCAAGACAGAGCTCCTTGTCTTGTTCATTTTATTTTCTCATGCTTGGCACACCGCCTGGGGCAGGACGGTTCTCGATATAAATGTGTTGAATGAGTAACATCCATCATCCAATTGGTCAACACTTGTTGAGCCCCTGCCAAGCGCCACATACTAGTCCACGCACTGAAGATGGAGCAGCGAACAGAACAGCAAAGCTCTGGGGCTCGTGCTCCAACAAACAGACAAGCATATGTACAGCTGGACAGAAGGAGAAACAGAGTGAGCCTGAGGGGGCTGGGGAGCCAGGGGAGGGGGTGAGGCTGCTCTTTTATATATGGCAGAAGGTCTCTCTGAGGTGAGCGGAGACTTATAGGAAGGGAGGGAGCAAACCACCCAAAGAAGTGCCGAACGTGAGCTCCAGGCAGAGCGGACAGCAGGGGCAAAGGGCCTGAAGCTGGCAATGTGTGGTGTTCCTGAAGAACGAGGAGGCCAGTGGGACCCGAGTGGCGTGAATGAAAAGGCTTTCATCTCTTTTTCTACTTGGTTAAAAATGAGCACATGACACAATTCAGTAATTGAAAAAGATGTATTAAAATATCCACAAAAGTACAACAATTTTGAAGAAGGAAAAAAAACAAAAAATAACAATGAACTCGATGGTTTTTCCCTAGCTGGATACATTGCCACTGAAAACCTACAGGTGGTTTGGGATTTTCACCTCTTAAGTAATCGCTTCTAGGTGGCCCCTGATCACACAGAACGTTAAAAGGTCTCCTTCTGCCACTAATTAGACATGGGAAGGGCAGCTCTGCTAGCTGAAAGCAACCCAACTGTTGTCATCTGTGGCCAGGCATGGGGACACTGGGTCGCAAGAGAAAGGGCCAAAAAATCCAGAGGCAGTTAGGAGAAAGCCCCAGGGCCAAGGAGGCAGCTGTCAGCGCCAGGTTGCGCTGGATGCCCCCGGTGGCAGCTTCCCAAGCACCCGTCCTCGCAAGGAAAGGAGGAACCGGGACTGTCGCTCTCAGGACGTGTTAGGAACGTCTACTTTATTCGCAGGACCTGTGAAGAAAAAGGACAATGCCCCTTTTCTCTGTAAAAAAGGACTCAAGGAAACATGACACAGACGAAGGCACCCCCCTCGGTCTCTCAGCAATTTGTGTCCTTTCTACCTTACGGCGGTCTTGGTCAGCTGTCCGCTTCTCGGGTGGCAAAGGCTCACCAAGAACATCGATCGCCATCATCAGCTGGAAGAAGGGTGATGATCCCAGCACGCCCCCCCCCCGCAAACACACACGCGCACACAGGGCTTTAGAGGCTCCTGCGGTTCTCAGAATGGATGCAGGGAAGTTTCCGGGGGCATGGCGAAGTTGCCCACTTCGCAGAAACGTGTGGGGCGAGCCCTGGGCACCCCCATATCAGCTCGTGCACAGCTTTGCGCCCGGTGCCCTTTGGGAGCGCTCTGCAAAGTGGGCTTCGGAGTCACCGCACGAAGGTGACAGCAGGTGGGGAGGCAGAGCGAGCCGCTCTGGGTGCGCCTGAGACTCAGCGGCAGGAAAACTAGCACAGGCCGTACGTGCTCTGTGCCCGGCTAGCCGGGATCTTGCCCGATGGGGGGGCTTTCCCGTAATTTTAAGTGGAAAAGAAATTCTGTTAAAATCATCCAGAAAAAAGGGGGGAATGACAATAAAAACAAGTGTTCGCTGATCTTCCCCATGTTTTTCATTCCCAGTAAAAGATAAAAACTCATCGGCTCGAGACGGGGTAAGAAGGGTAGTCATTGAAGACTATGAATTCTTGGAAAGGATACCCCCATTTCCCCTCACCTCCTTATTTATCAATTCCACGTAATGGGAAAAAGTGGGGGGGGAGTGAAAACAAAAAAAGAAAAACCAAAAAAACCCCACCCCAAACACCAAAACAGTAACAGAGAAGAGACTTCCAGAGCAGAAGTGCTAATAACCCTACCTGCTGACTTTAAAAATCTAGACTATCTATAACCTTTGAGGCCCCATGAAGCTATCACAGAGCCGTGACCAATGCCACCTCTCGCCGGAATCATGACGGAAGCTTTTAAAAAGACGGTTCTCTAGAGACAGCTCCGGGATGCCACAGACTGGCTTTGTAATTATCCCAATTTGTGCCTACTTAAAAAGAAATGAAACTCCTCTCCTTCGGCTGTATGGGGACCCTTATTTCAAGCAGGGAGGACTTGGGCAAAGAATATAAGTGGCACCTTTTACTCTCCAAATGGCACCGTACTCCTCAAGCAAGGCCTGGGGTTCCTACTTCAATTACGTATATGGTATTGATCTAAAAGTACCTAGAAAGAGGTGACCTTGGCATTTATCCTTTGCTGGTCTTGCTATGACAAATTCACCAAATGATATGATCAAGGGTGTAACATTAAGGTCAGTCTCACAACATATAAAGCAAAAAACCAAAACACCAACGAAAACGTCTCGAACTGTGTTCAAGTGGCACGGCTTATGGAGGTCCTCTGTTAGAGGCCACCCTGGGCACGATGCCAGGACAGTGTCTCCACTCTCCAACCACGATAAATGCAAAGACTGATTAAGCCCTGAGACAGAAGGGCCATGTCTACTGGAATACTAAAGATCTGCTACCATCTCCATGAAGGCCAACCACATCTAAATGACAGCGACAGGAATGTTTCTGACTTTCCCCAACTGTAAAGGACCCTGAAAGAAAGTACAAAACAGCAAGACAATTTATACACATGGAGAATCATACCATCTTTTCATCATGCAACACTGGTTCCCCATATCAGATTAAATAGATTATTTATACATATCCTTTATACACATCTTTTTCTCCTTCCACGAATGAACATGTGCTTGTCCTTGCCCGGCTCTCCAAGGCCACACGTGGTTATGGGCTACATTTTCTGCATAAGTGTCCCCTTTCATTTTTTTCTTGCTTAGGATATGTTCTGGGTCTTCTCTTAATTTTTCCGGATGTCCGCATACACCACAGACTCTGACTTGTTAATCTTGTCACTGTGATGCCCGCCAGAGTGGTCTAACTGCGCATATATGACTGGGCCCTGGAGAAGAGAAGGACAATTAGGGGTGTGGGAAAACTGGTGGTCCCTCCAGGGGCACGGGCAGAAGCAATCATCAAAGTGGTAACATTAGGGTTCCAGAGTCATGAGTTCCTTCTTCGGAATGTCTTCAAGAAGACCTCTTAGGAACAGTATGTCCAGGGCTGACTTTAAAACAAGTTTGGGGTTGTCCGGTGATTGTTAAAGCTGGTGCACGGAGGCATATTACATTATTCCATCTACTTCTGTATCCGGGAATTTCTACACAATATAATATTCCTCCTCAGGAAGTACCCTTATCTTTGTATCTGCCACAGAATTCCTCAACCCTTGTAACTGGGATCAGAGTTTTAAGGACTAAGATGGGCACCTGAGACCCACTGAAATTGTGAGCACCTAAGAAACCAGCATGTTGGGTATCACCCAAAGATATGATCGATTTGAACTGGTCACTTTGTACAAACAGGTGCTTAAAAACATTTCAAATATTCTCTCATGTACCTACTGAGAATATAATTCTTTTCGTCTGATCCTATCATAACTAATAAGGGTATTGCTTCTTTGATATCTAAGACCAGGTAACTATTTTTCCTGTTTTAAAATAAAAAACCAAAAAGCTATGATCTGGAGCAATGTGAAGAAAACTCTGGATGGACTAGTATAGAGGAGGCCCTCTGGCCTCAGCAGTGAGGAAGGGGGCCCCAGGGCCCCAGCCAGGACAGCCAGGGAAGGCGGGCTGCTGGGAGGCACAGTGAGCTCTCTGGCTCCTGGGGGAGGAGGCCCGAGCAGACACTGGTGTTTCAAGTATCAGGTGGGTGCTCGCACTTCACAACCCTTATTGTCCCTCCCTTCCAATCCAGAGATTCTAAAGTTAGAAACAACAATAACACAACAGCCCTGATTGCAAAAGTCAAGTTCAATATAACCCAAAGTCAACTTTTTTCCCAATCCAGGAAACTCTCCTTGAGAAGTCAAATATTGTGCTTAAGCTTTCAACTTTGGAATCATAAGCTCAGTAGCCAGAAGCCTGTAGTTCCAACTAAACATCCTTATTCCCACCTGGGGACCCCAGAACTTGCATCCCCTAATGTGTCGTGGGGGATCCAGAGGAGTGCAGGCCCTCCAACTTCTCCAGAAGGGACATGCTGGCCGTCAGGGCCACACGATATGCACCTGAAGTGGTTAGAAAACAATATCCCAGGGCTGCCTCTCAGGCCAACCGCCTGTCCACTAACAGACTGTGATTGAGACCACTGTAGACAGTCCAGCCAACTGCAGGTGCAGAGATCGGCTGGACTCTCCTGGCCAAATCTACCCAGCCAACCCACAGAATTGGGAGCCAAATAAATATGGTGGCTGTTTTAAGCCATTATGTTTTGGGGTGGTTTGTTACACAGCACTAGCTAATTGATACACTAGGTGAATGGAAAAGAAAGAAAACAGAGAAAACAAAGACAAAAAAACACAGAGTAAGTGGAGAATCGGTCAGTAAATGTTAAAATACCAGTAAAGTCTCTCATGTGAGACAGTGCTGTCTTCCATGGCAAGAGGACACAACAATTTGTCGAAAGCAATGGGGAAAACACTGAAAGATAAAAGGAATTCCCTCCTATTGATGGATTTGTGTGTGTGGTTTGTTGTTTTGTTTGTTTGTTTTCAAATTGCTTACCACTATCCCATGTCTTCATTCCCTTTCCCTCTTAGAACGGGGTCCCGAGGTCAGGGATTTTGTTAGTTAAGTGCCTAGAGCAGGACTGGGCAGACCCAGTAGGTGCCAGTGAAGGGGTGGATGATGTAATGGATCCAAAGGAATTCTGGGATGTGGCTCAAGATCAGGCATCTGCTGCTAGATCTAGCTCAATCTAGAACAGCTCTTTGAAGCTGGGTTCTGAAGGTTATTTGGAAGCTGAAAGTATCCTGGGTCTCTGTGGAACATGGAGGATCCAGGGAACGAAGATAAGTCACTTTTGGGTATTCGAGAATTAGAACAGTATCAAGAACAGCACCTATGCTAAGCTAGATGTTTTTCCTGTACATCTTGGCACTCACCCCCTCTACCCTCCACTTTTTTTTGGCAGGGTGGGGGTGGGGGGGTACCTTACCATAAAGAATTACAGCAATCGAGTGAGAAATCGCTCTGGATACATTTTCCCCCAACTATTTACTGCATAAATTGTCCTTAACTACTGAAAATGTTTCAAGAAGCAAATTGCCTGACCCAGGTCTAGAGATAAAATTACTCCTAAAGTCCATGTGTATGAAATGTATTCCAATATAAAAACCAACTGGTGAAGGTGGGGGGAAAGGCATCATAAAGAAAGGGTCACGGAAGAGCAAGAAGGCCCACCTCCAAACATGCACTGATTACGCAGAAGCCAGCGTGCTCGGTCCTGCTGTCCACTTTCCGTAGTCTCTGCGCCCCTTTCTAATCTCAACCACGCCCGATCCTCTAGCACAGGTACCCCACCAAGAGAGAACATTTGCTTTTACCATATGCTCAGTGACTGTTCATAAAACACCTTTTTCAGTATTTATGTCACTGCCAAAAATAGGTGTGAAACAGCCACATATTAGGACTCTGAGATAAATGAGATTGAGTATCAAAATGGACTTGAAAAGAACCGGACAGGCAGGAGACAATAAGCACCTACCTTTGAGCCAGACAGATCTGGATCTAACACCAGTTCTGCCACTAACTAGTAACTCTGAGCAAGTGACTCAACCTAACAAAGCTTCAGTTTCTTCATGTGGAACACAGGGACGATAAAAGAATGTGCCTCGCAGGGCTGCTGTGAGAACCAGATGAGGCGAAGAGCGTGCGTACGTCAAACATTACCGCATCCTTGTGCCCCAGCTGATAGGTACCTAACCAGTCCACTCCATCGCTGTCCCCCACCAATCCCTGCCTTTTGCATTCAAAACATTAACCATTTCCAGAAAAGGATTCAGGAAAGAGACCCACAAAAATTATTTTAAACTAAACTTCACAAAGAAAGAGTTTTGCTTCTCATCCCTAATGCCAGAATACTCTAAGTAATGCCTACCTAACACCCTTCCCAACCCAACCTTCTACTTCCACTTCGCTGAAGAACCCTAATTCGGGTTTGGTGTTCCCCATCCCTTTGCCCAGGTAAATGACCCCACCCTTCCCTGCCCCCAGGGGTGAAGCCCGTCATCATCCCTGTCCCCTTGCCGATGACGGGAAGAGACATCAGCATGTGACCCTCTCCCAGTCGGGACTCAGAGAAGTCTGCTGGGGGGCTTCTGGTAAAGGAAATCCATAATAAAAACCGCATGGGAGGAGCTTTAGCTCTTCTCCCAGCTGCCTTTTCTCAGGTGCTGCCGGAAACCATGGCGGCCATCTGGAGGCTGCAGGAAGGAGCCCAAGAACAAAGACAATATGCAGAGGATGAAAGAAGAAGGCGGAAAGACTATGTCGTCGATGACACTGTGGGGCCACTGAACTAAAGAACACAGAAGTACCTTGCGTTGGGACTGCTTGTGAGTTAATAAACCTCTGACTGTTAAAGCTACTTTTACTCAAGCCTTCCAGTTATAACAAAAATAGTGACCAAAGACAAATAATATAGCAAATTTCATGTCCTGGTTGGGTGTTATATCTCATCTTTTGTAAATTTCCTCCTTAGGGCGCTCCTGTTATTTCCCTTCTTCTGACAAAATAACATGGAGTTATTTATTCCTCCAAGTAGTAATTACTAATGCTACTAGATTCTCGGATGGTGCCTGTGGGTAGGAAATAGAAGGTTTTGCTGATCAGGGAACATGTCATGATAAAACCCCTGGAAGAAAGTACCAAGTGATAGCTTGCAAATATTCCTATCCATGCCCCCACTTCACCAATCTGATTGCTAGCATGGGCAGCAACCGCCTATACCTGTCCTTATAAAGCATAGTGCACCACCGCCCTTATAATTAAAAACAGAAAAATGAGAAGATCGACTTGCCGCGCAACCCATCATTTCAGAGATGAGAAACAGATGCTGAGGTAAAATAATTCTCCCCAAGTTCACACCACTGGCTGGATCCCAGAGTTAGTGCCAGTCTGTGACACATTACTAATTCTTAAAACACTACCCTGGAGTTCATCTAAGTATGAAGATTTCCTCAAGGCTGTTTGTCAGGGTATTAAAAAAAAAAAATCTGTTCATTAGGATATTAAAAAAAATTCGGGACACCTGGGTGGCTCAGTTGGTTAAGCGGCTGCCTTCGGCCGGGTCATGATCCCAGAGTCCTGGGATCGAGTCCCACATCAGGCTCCTTGCTCAGCAGGGAGCCTGCTTCTCTCTCTCTCTCTCTCTCTCTCCCTCTGCTTGTGCTCTCTCTGTCAAATAAATAAAATCTTAAAAATAAATAAAAATAAAAAATAAAACAAAATTTCAGGCCATCACAGAAAAGCCTAAAAATGATCTTAACAACCCAGAAGACTCTCAGGTTTTTGAGGGCAGGGTCTGGGTGCTCATCACCCCTGCATTTCCTGAGTTCAGCCTACACCACCCGCATAGTAAGCACCCACATGTGTGTGGAAGTGATCAAAACAAAACATACAGAGGAATGATTAGATTCTTAAGAGAATCCTTATGTTTGGTTGCATTCAACTTACAAAGGGTAATGAATCTCATAAATTCCCTAATAAGATGATCATAGCAGGTCAAGTAAGTTTTTCATAAACTGTGAAAACCTTTGCAGCCTCCGTTAAACTGAAGAGAGGGTATAGCATGAGGATTCTGGCAACTACAAGTTCCGTCCAGTACTCCGGTGCTCGGCCAGAGAGGCATCACGATGCAAACTGAAGATGGCATGTGAGCGACAGTGAATAAATGCACTCACCAGGGGCGCCTGGGTGGCTCAGTCAACTGAGCATCACGTTTGATTTCAGCTCAGGTCATGATCGCGGGGTTGTGAGCTCGAGCCCCGCGTTAGGCTCTGCGATCAGCGGGGAGTCTGGCTGGAGATTCTCTCCCTCTGGCACCCCCCGCCCCCCCCCCACCCCGCGCTCACTCTCTCTAAAATGAATAAATAAATCTTTAAGAAAAAAAAAAGCACACACTAGGCTCACCTGCTAATGCTCTATGGCATTTAGGAATTTTACGGTGTGAATGAAGCAAATGTTTTAACCTTAGGAGAGTGGTCCCTGTTGTAAGTTGACATGGCCACTAAATGCAAAGCCAAATAAAACAAAAACTAGAAGAGAAGTCTGCTAGGAAATCACATGATCTACTTCCAAGCCTTGCGTTAACTGGCAAAGGATTTGTAAGTTCCAGAAACAGGTAAGGCAGAAACTAGTTTTAACAAGTACGACTGTAAAATAAAAGGTACTGTATGACTTGATAAGAATAACTAAGTCAGACAAAGGGTACTCAGGTACATGCCACCTGAACAGAAACCCTGATTTACAACCTGATGGGAGACGGAAGAGGCCTTCAGGGGTCTGCCCTGAGCACAAAGGAAATCACCCAGGAACCAACTGTGAGGAATGCCACAATTTTACTCCCGAAGCCAATCTGGTGTTATCTTGCGAATGCTGAAAAATGCCAATACAGATTGACACAATGGCTGGATTACTTCTCACCAACCTCTAGAAAATGCCATTGAGTTCAGCCTGGGCGGAACCCTGGGGGTTTACTCGCAGCAAGTGAGCCATCTCTGACTCAGGGATAGCAGGACGGCAGGGGGAGGTGTTGGCACTCAAAACGGGGTGGGCAAGTCTGCTTCTAGAACAGTGAGCCCTCATCTCTCCTTCCTCTGCTCAGCTCCCATGCAGGGGTTTCTTTCTGGAGAAAGTGATGAACCCAAGAAAAAAAGACTCGCAGCAACTGATACTTAGAGGTCCCCCAATGGAAGACAGCCAGCACTTCATACCAACTGTGAAACCCACTACCCAGGAAGCTCTATCTCTGCACAAAGAGCTTCTGAGCAGATTTGAGTACCTTACATATCAAGGATCATTAAGCATACGAGTAAAGCTTCTAACATAAAAGACCGAAATTATAAGAGAAAAAGGTAATCGAAAAGAAACAGCAAAATCAAGTGACAGAAGAAAACATTAAATAAAAAAATTACATAAAACCTAAGAAAAAATGATAAGCTCAGAAGAAAAATGCATTCATGAAAACAAGTACAGGATATTATAATTAGGGAATAAAAAATAGCTTTTTGAAAATTATTTAAAAAGGGGCACCTGGGTGGCTCAATCAGTTAAGCATCTGCCTTCGGCTCAGGTCATGATCAGGTCTTGGGACTGAGCCCCGCATTGAGCTCCCTGCTCAGTGGGGAGCCTGCTTCTCCTCCCTCTGCCTCTCCCCCTGTCCATGCTCTCTCTCAAATAAATAAATAAAACCTTTTAAATAAACAAACAAGTACTATGTAATAAAAAAACAAGACAAATATTGGCTCCATGAAAAATAAAAAATTACAAAAGGAAACAAATATATGTGGTACAATGGTGGGGAAAAAAAAAGCTACACACAACTTTGAAATATACCTAAATCCAGTGACATAACCACCTTGGGAAGAGGCCCGTGCGTATGTATGCATACAGAATGTGTGTTGGGAAGAAAGGCTGGGAGAAAAAGAAACGTATATTCTCATTTTCCATAGTATGGAGTTGGTAGATAATATCTAAAACTGAACTATCTAGAAGTAGTAATATAATAAAGTTGTTTAGAAACATGAAGATAAATACCAGAAGAAATAGTTAAAAGAATGGAAAGCGTTTGGCTTTTACTTCTTTAATTTTTTTTTCTTACTCCCTTCTCTTTCCTTCCCTTTTCTGACTCTAATCAGATATTGCCCATCTTCTCTAGTCTGCCTTTCTCTTCGTGCTTCATTTTGGGTAGTTTCTATTGCTGTGTCTTTGAGCTTACTGATATTTTCTTCTGTGGATTATGCCATCCAATGTTGCCCCCCCCCCAATTCTAGTCTTTTTTATATGTGTCTCATTATGTCAAGGTTCCCTTCAAGGTAATTTAAAAAATTTTCATACTTGTTTAAAACTCCTGGTTCTATGTCCATTGTCTATCATTTCTGGGTTTGTTTCTATTGATTGACTTTTCTCCTGGTTTTGTTATTATTTTCCTGCTTCTCTGTACGTGTGGTAATTTTTGATTGGTGCTAGACATTGTAAACTTTACATTGTTGGGTGCTGGATTTTGTTGTATTCTTATAAAGAGTGTTGGATTTTTGTTCTGGCATGCAGCTAAAATACTTCAGTTTAGTTTGATTCTTTAAAGGCCTCCTTTTAAGCTTTGTTATGGTGGGTCCACAGTGTCCATACCTTGGTGCTAATTAGCCGTACTACTAAGGCATGACCATTCTCAGGACTGCAACCAATACTCTGTATATCACGAGGTCTCTGAACTCTGGCCTTGAGGAACACAAACAATTCCCAGCCCTGATTGGTATCATATAACCTACTGCTTTTCAGGTGGTTCTTTCTCTGGTTGGAGGGTGTTTTCTCCCATGCGTGCAAAAATCTCTACTCAGAAAAGGCTCAAGGGAGCCCCACCACTGCACGTCTCTTTTTCTCTGTGTAGTTTCTTCTTCTCTGGTACTTTGCCTCATAAATCCTAGACACCTTAATCTCCCCAAATACTGACTTCTGCCCCTCAATTCAGTGGGACAACTGAGCTCCGTCTGTGCTGCCCCTCCCAGCACTGCAGTCTGGAAACTGCCTCAAGACAGTAAGCTCAGACAGTCACAGGGCTCCTCTTATTTGTGTCCTTTCTCTCAGGGATCACAGTACCACACTGTGCTGTTTCATTTTCCAGTGTCCAAAAACCATTCTGTCTCCCCCCCGCCTTGTTTTCAACAGGTGAGCAATTCCCATAGTGCTTCAAAGCAGAAGAAAAAGTTTCCAAGCCTTCTTCAGATTCAGATGTTATGCCTAACTCTCAAGCCTTTATTTATAACCCTATTCCCATTTGCAACCCGAATTAGTGAACTGAGGTATCTGAGATACACTGTTATCTGAGAGAGACAGATAGACTAGGAATTAGTCATGAGGACTAGGAATTAGTCATGAGCCCTGATGCTATGATATGACAGAGAATGTGCTAGAAGAACTTGAGTTCTAGACCCAATTCTGCGATTTGCTGGGTGTGTGCTTTCAGTGATTTTACATCACAATGCCTCCGCTTCCTCACTGCTGACGGAATAAGGCCCATGAGTACCACTTCCACAGATCACTGTTATTCTTTTCTTTCTTCCTTTTAAATCCACTGAGCTCCAAAACACCTCAGGGAAAAGCTGTCATTGGCCAAATTCCTTAGAATGCTTTCTACCCCAGAAGGACAGAGTCGGTACTAAGCTCTGGAATTTTTGCCGTGCCACAATTAGAGTTCCAACAACATCGCCGAAACCCAGTATTAACCACAATGCTAGATCCTATGCTGAGTTCCAAATAAAAGTTATTTCTCTTCTGTACTTTCTATGAGAAGTAGAAATCAATGCCTTTCCTCGTTCATCAAGCCTACCAATTATTCGGATACATGCTTACTTTCAAATTCTTCTAAAGAACTCATACAAAATATTTTTTTCTATTTAATTTCAATACCAAGAATATCAACTTTTCCCTAATTCCTTGTCTTACAGAGCGCCTCAAAACACAACCTAGTTCACTAGATTTACTTCCTTAAGCAATCAAGGAATTACATCAGACAAGGCCATTTTCTAATTTCATTTGGCCGAGAAGAGCGGCATTGTTAGTAACAATCCGTTAGCAGTGCTTTGGTGGAAACCTTTACTCGGGTCGATTCTTCTCCACATATTTTCTTGTGGCCCTCGTAAGCCAGCTCTTATTCCCCCTCTCCCTCTCTTGCTCTCTTTCCTGTCTAATGGCTCAGTATTGCTTCCTACATCAGGAAAGTGACAGGGCACCAAACTAGAGAGGACAGAACAGTGGGCAGAACTGCAATCAGCCGTTACCTGGTGGGATCCAGAAGGCAGGCTCTTTACTAGACCCTCTGTGTCGGAGGGGGACTTCCGTGGGGCCTGCTTAACTGGTGACACACTCTCTGATGTACTGCAGCTGGTGAGTTGGCAGTTTGGAGAACAAATGTAAAAAAAAAATAAATAAAATTAAAATAAATGGAAAAAAATATAGATATGCAAGTGATGACAAGATGAAGCAGCAGATAAAACCAAACACAACAGAACAATGAGTATCAAAATGGTCACAGATCTTGAGGCTATTTTTCATCCCTGACACGATTTCTTTCAAATCAATGAACCTACTGTGTGTGGATAGAAACCAATGTAGTGCAACCTTGGTTTGCTGCTTTGTGTTTTCCCCTGTTATCACTCCTCCTCTGGGATTAATGCTTAAAGAAGCTAAAGCTTCGTAATAGCAATCCAAAGCAAACCTCTGCTGAATGTATTTCAAAAATTAAAGATCCACATCCAGGGTTGTCGCCTTGGCTCATCTCATCCCTTCCATTCCTTAGCTCCCCATGTTCAGTTTCCCCACTAATACTACAACCCAACCAAAGAAAACCCAGGAAGTGACAAACGATAAGACTGTGGAATGTCACATCACAAAGGCTGAACTTCGTCAGGACTCTGGGCACAACAAGCATTATCTCATAAATAAAGAAGGTAAAGTGAATGCCAGGAGGTAACTCATTGGGGATTCTCTAATGGTACTTGTCAGAGCTTAAATCCTTTATGATGCATTTTTAAAGAAAATCTTAGAGGTTTGGGGAGGTCCACATTCAAGTGTGGTTACTAAGAACAAAGCAAACTGTGTGTTCTGTGAACTGTGTCTTCTCTGAAACAGGAAGCTCTAAGCTCTGTATTCCCAAACCAAAATGGTCTGAGTATCTAACACAAAGAGGGTCTCAACCACCAATAACACAATTCACATATGAAAGAACACAAGAACACTAAAACACACACACACACACAAAGCCACTCTACATGAAGAACATATATATATATATTCTGATGATCATAAAACCTCCGGGAAAGCTGACAACCCAATTTCCCTGGGATGGTACGCTCAACAAGTTGCTAATGCAAACACAGGACATATTTGTGGACAAACTATAATAACTGTTGGGTTAGCTCAGAGCTAGCTGGTTAGTTGTCCACAAGGGGGAAGGGCTGAATACATACACGTCAATGTTAACAGCAATGGGATTAGTTACCATGTGTCTAGTGGGAGTGGAAGAGGACCCCAGCCCCGTTACAGTCCCCGTGTGTCCTCTATGTCAGCCTTCCTTAAGAAGTGGAAGAGAAGCAGGATCTGATCCCGGCACACCAAGGTAGAAAAAGCAGGGGAGGGGGGAAAAAAAACCACAGTAAGAAGAGAAGCAGCATACACGATGCCATGCAGGATTCTAAGGCACGCTTTTCTGCCCCCTTCTGACTCCCAAAGCAAGAACTACAGACCCTGGCGGGTCACTACCCTGGATTAGTCTCATGTTGAAAACCAACGCTCCAGTTACAGTTCATCGTAAAGCACTCACCATGCAAAAGGGAAGAGAGAGTCAGCAGGACAGAAGCATTCCAAGCAAACAAGATCCGAATTTGAACACTCAAACGTGTTAGAACACGGCACTCCTAAAGACTGGAGCAGCACAGGGAGCCAGGGCTCCCACTGCCCAGCAACACGGGGGGTCCAGGGCTCCCACCACCCAGTAGCACGGGGGCCAGGGCTCCCGCCGCCCAGCAGCACGGGGGGCCAGGGCTCCAGGGCTCCCGCCGCCCAGCAGCACGGGGGGCCAGGGCTCCAGGGCTCCCGCCGCCCAGCAGCACGGGGGGCCAGGGCATGCAATTCTCTGAGCACACTCCCTTCAGGCTGCTGACGAGCCTGTGCACAGGGGGCCCGGCTCGTGTTGCAGCCCGAATCCGGCCTCCGCTCGGTCTTACCCCAGGAGTCCTACAGAGCTTACATGGGCTAGCTGTCCAGCTGGAGTGGGGGAGAGAGAAGGTCCTTCAGTTAGACACGCACCCTCTGCTCCGAGGTGCTCTCTTTGAGAAGCCATAAACAGAAAGAAAATCTACTTCTCTTTATTGCTGGTACATTGTGGTGTTCAACTCTTTGTTATCCCAGTTTGGAGAAGTCCAGCCATGCATTCGAGAATGATCAAAGCAATAAAACTGCTTACAAAACAACAGAAGGGAAAAGCCCTCATCATCACATCTGTTGGAGTTGTTTATTAGCACCAGGCTTTGGGACTAGCGCTTTATATTCACCCAGCTGAAAAGAAGAACCTTGTGCGATTACTACCAAGAGATTCAAACCACACCGATAGTGGGAAAGGGACGTCTGTGGCTTTGTGGTCCTAACTGTGGTCCGTCTGTGGCACCGAACCTGAGACAGGCACTTTGGAGCGAGCAGAGTGCCACAGCCCACGCTTACCCACAGGCCACTGCTCTCCGCTGCCCCCCAAGGACACACTCCCCGATTCCAATGTGAAAGCAAACAGTAGCTCATACTTCACCCTTCTTTTTCCACAAAATATGCACCAGTTTTATTCCTTTCCTCCCCCCACCTTGTCCCCCTCCCCCCCAAAGCACTGTTTCTTACCCAGTATAATCCCGTTTAGAGTTTCTCCTTCTATAGAGGACAGCCAGGATCATGCTGATGAGCAGAGTGAGACCTAGGACCACAGCAGTAACTATACCCACTACCACCCAAACTGGAAACACGGGCAAGATCTCTAGAGAGAAAGAACAAAATCGTTTTAAGGTACTTTCCTACCAAGAGAAGAAGTGGGATTTTATTGAATTAATAAGCAAGTGCTTTAGCAGTTTCCACTTCCTCTTTTATTGTCCACATTATGAGCACCTAGTGTCTAAATGATGAAGTACAAATATTAATGGATGAAGAATGAGCTACAGAGCAAAGCATTTCTACGCACACAATCCCTCCCTCTCAATGCTCTAAAGTCAGAGAAATTCCAGGGGTGTGAATTTACCTGGCTCTCCAACAAAGCAGACTTTGTCTCAAAAGGAGACACCAGAACCTGCATTTCCTGCTTATTTTCCAAAAAAGGGAAGAGAAAAGCTGTCCTGCTTTTGCAGATGTGAAAACTTTCTCTCGGGGAATATGGAAGCAATATTAATCTTTCCCACTGCCCACCTCATCCAACCACCGTGAATTCGGTCTGACTTCTAATTAATACTAAAGAATGAACACTGCTGAATTTGGACCAGTGGGCTCCAGGGACACAGATGAAGAACCCGGCTAGTCCAGCTGGGGAAGCAGGGGCGCCCTGAACCCGTGCCAGTGAGCGAGCCGCAGGTATACGGGGGCAGGGTCTTGAATGTAGTACAAACACACTCCTTCCCAACACGCCCGGAAATTTAAGACTTGCTCTCCACCTAAGCCTGAGATAGAAGGGACTGTGCCACCACTGCCAAAACACTCAAGGAGATACCTTTCTCTACGACATAGAGCCTAATGTGTCCTGGTTGGGCAACAATGTCAGGAGGGTTTTTGACGTCACAAATATAGGTGCCATTGTGTATAAACTGCATATTTTCTATGTTGATTGACGCATCTTTCTTGTCGAGGTCTCCAGCCCAGCTGATTCTGTCCTTAAATGGTGGGTAATTCCCAGGATACACTTGCCCTTGGGAGTAGTGGAAAAACTGCAATTAGAAAAAAAGAACACATGAGCTCTTCTCAAAGGTAGGCACTCTAAACTGTGTAACAGGCATGCTGTGGAAGGTTCTTTTCAAAAGACTTCATAGAGAAAGAAATACAACTTCATATGACAAGTGAGCTATGGAATAGAAGCCAGACCAGAGTTTAGAAATCACAGGGTTCGATCCTATTTCAGTTGAAGAAATAAACTCGTGTATCATCTCAAATCTTCTCAATATGCCACTGATGAAATGATTACTCCCCATTTTTTTCTTTTAAAGATTTTATTCATTTATTTGACAGAGAGAGACACAGCAAGGGAAGTGGGAGAGGGAGAAGCAGGCCTCCCACAGAGCAGGAAGCCCAATGTGGGGCTCGATCTCAGGACCCTGGGATCATGACGCCAGCCAAAGGCAGATGCCTAACGACTGAGCCACCCAGGCTCCCCTCCCCATTTTTCATACATAAGGAAAAGGAGACTGAAGGAAGCCATTTCCTCAAGGTCACAGTGATAACGGGGTGGATCCAAAGTCAAAGTCAGGACCATCTGACCCTTCAGAGCCAGTGACCACACCATGACTGAGCCTGTGAATCCAAATGTTTCCGTCTGAATTCACAAAGTTTACCATTTAGTTCTACAAAGACCTGAAGTAAGCAAAGCCTAAAGTTCACAGATCAGTTAGTTAATCTGAAGGGTTTCTCCCTCTTATGTATTGGTTTCCTAAGGAAATGTTACAGGTGTGTGAAAGGAAGCCCAGACACCGCAATGTCCTCGCTTCTCTTTGAAGATTCTGCCTTCAGCTAACTTTCCTCACACCTGCTTTTAGCAAAGGAACTCATTTCTCAAAGAAACCTTGTCAAGCCCTATGTCAGGCTTGAATTTTCCTGGAAATCTGTAAAAACCAAAGCATCCAGCTCATCTTATTAAACATATTCTGATACTTTCATGTTAAAAGATCTTATATCAATAGCTAAGCATTCTGGAATTACCTGTAATCAGGTTGGTATGTAAGTATAAACTGAGTAGCCTAATATGCTCATGACAAATACAGCATGTTCTTTGTATTAAGTCTTACAGACTTGCCTCAACCCACTTGACAAAAATGTTTTGAGCATACATGGAGCCAACTATTTGAGAGAGAGTTATTACCACTGGGTGTCTTCCTGGTGATGTTTTATTTCCTATAGACTAAACAATGCCCCTCACATCCACTCTTACCAAAGACTTCAGTTGGGAAAGCTTCACAGGTTTGGACTTTTTTTTTTAAAAGATTTTATTTATTTATTTGACAGAGAGAGACATAGCGAGAGAGGGAACACAAGCAGGGGGAGTGGAGAGGAAGAGGCAGGCTTCCCGTGGAGCAGGGAGCCCGATGCAGGGGCTCGATCCCAGGACCCTGGGATCATGACCTGAGCCGAAGGCACACGCTTAACAACTGAGCCACCCAGGCGCCCTGGTTCGGACTCTCTTGGGTAAACTTATGTGCGCTTGATTTTGCATCTATAGGAAGCATGTTCTACACTGGGGCCATGTTCACAAGAAGAAGCAGACTATTTCCCCCATGACATTTGCATGATTCCTGCTCTTACTCACTCTTGTGCTACCTTATACAGAATCACACCCAGCTGTACCAGTGAGTAAGTTATCTAAATCTACACTCCTGGACTTGTCCCCAGCCTTCCTTCCTTCTCAGGCATAACATGCAGGGCATCTTCCTTTTTTGTGCACATCCTGGGGGACACAGGTCCACTTAAGAATTTGGAAGTCAGGGGGCTCCTGGGTGGCTCGGTTGGTTAAGCGACTGCCTTCAGCTCAGGTATGATCCCGGAGTCCTGGGATCAGGTCCAACGTTGGTCTCCCTGCTCAGTGGGGAGCCTGCTTCTCCCTCTGACCCTCTCTCCTCTCATGCTGTTTCTCACTCTCTCTCAAATAAATATTAAAAAAAAAAAAAAAAAAAAAGAATTTGGAAGTCAGGTATATATATTCCCACCCAGTGCCAACAGAGATTTTGTTTTGGAGACTTATTTCAACAGAAAATATGTAGCTTTGATGACATCACATATGAAAATGAAGCCACTTAGGCTCAACATAAAAATGGTTTTATTCCAGGGGCTGCAGTCATCTCTATACACAGCCCAAGTTCTCCCAAAGGAGACCCTCAGGAACTCATGATGTAGAAATAATGGGCAGGTAGTCACTCTGTTCTTTCAGGAAAGGCATCAAGGGGAAATTCTTAGCACAAAGACTCTCAGCAAAAAAAGACACTCAAAACTTCCACAGATGAACAAACAGCAGCTTCTAGAGTTTCTAGACCATGCATTCTCAACAGGGGTGACATCTCTCACAGTGGGGGCAAATACTGGCTCTAAGGGTGGAGAAGGATAAAAAAAAAATCTTACTCTTTTTACAAATAAAGCACAAATAAAGATGTAACAGTATATCTGTGGTCTTAAAATTTCACAGAAGGGGGACAGAAATTAGGAAACCATGTTTCAAAAAGACTCCTTAGGAAGGTGATAATGAATAAAAAGATTGAGAAACACTGCTTTAAGCAATCCTTAAAGCTTAGAGACAGTAAATATTATTAACAAATTTTTCCATCTGAGAGAGAAAGGATATGTAAGGGAAATAACAGAGCAACTAGAGGGAAACAAAACAGGGTTTGAACAATTCCAGCTTGTGTGGTGTGACCTTGGGTAGGTCATGACCCCCTGAGCAGTTTCCCGTGCCCCCCAAATCTGTAGTGGGGAAAACACTTGTTCCTTGCAAGGGTGAGGAGGCAATGTGACAGAAGGCATGTGGGGGGCTCAGCATCCAGACAATGCTCAACGATGTAACTCGTCATCATGCAGAAGAAGAATTTATCTCAAAGAGAAGTGGCAGACTCTGTCCCTGCCGAGGACCGACACCCTGAAATGTGAGACCCTGCTAAAGCACGTCCACGTGCAGATGCAACAACAGAAACAAGATAAACTGTGCACGTTAGCACTGCAGGAGCCAGACATGGTCCTGAGCACCTGACTTGAACAATCCTCTGTGACCCTCATAGCAGCCCCAGGGGGAGGTCTGCTCATCCCCATCCTCCAGACAAGAATCAGGATGGTTGGGGCGCCTGCGTGGCTCAGTCGTTACGCATCTGCCCTCAGCTCGGGTCATGATCCCAGGGTCCTGGGATCGAGCCCCACGTCAGGCTCCCTGCTCGGCGGGGAACCTGTTTCTCCCTCTCCCTCTGCTCCTCCCCCAGCTTGTGCTCTCTTGCATGCTCTCTAATAAATAAAATCTTTAAAAAATAAATTAAAAAAAGAGAAAGAATCAGGATGGTCAGTCCACGTGGAAGCACCCCATTGCTCAGCTAGCACTTAGCTACTGACTGACTAATCTTCCTGTCAGCTCTCCGGGGCCCGCTTTGTTCTGCCCCTCACCTTAGTCTGAAGTCCCCCATGTACCATTCATTCCTACCCCTAATTGTTCCCGTTCTGAGGACCCTACATAGCCCCCACACAGTAAGTTTCCATGACTACTGCTGAATCAGATGGACTACAAATCAAAAACCTTCATACTTAAATCAGAAAGGAGTGTGTGTGTGTATAAAATAGGAATACTTCAAAGAAATACAAATAAAAATGGGGTAAACGAAAGCTGAAATGTGGAGGATAAACCGGGATTAGTCAGCAGGGTCAACTAGAAGCTACTTGGTGGAAGAGAAATTCCATAAGGGGATTTGATGGAGAAGAACAGGGGGCTGGAAGGAGGAGAGTGCCATCCATGTAAAGCCAAGGAAATAACTGCCTTTAAGGGATGCTGAACTTATTTTTTTCCTGGAGAGTTTGAAGCTAGAGAAGGGCCCCGGAATCTACGTCAACACACTCGTGTGGGAAATGAACCATCAGAAGAATGGATATTCATTATACTACAGCAGCGAAGAACCCGGGAGGAAGGCTCAGCAGGAGGAAGTGAGCATTCTTACCGACACAGTGGTGTCGGTGCCCTCGGGCTGGAAGCTCCAGGAGACAGAAGTCAACGTGCCGGTGGTGTTAGTGGACTTGAACTTGCATGTCAGCTTCCCTTGTGTCCCATTTGCCACGAAGATTTCTTTTGGTGTATATACCTCCAAGGCTGATGCACCAGTGGTCACTGGAGAAAGAACAAGGAAAGCTTGAGTAGGACTTCGCATAAATACCACAGTCCATATCTATTAGAGAAGACAACAAAGATAACGAGAAAGTTATTTGATATATACGGTATATCTGTTGCTATCGTGTACTACACATTTCTGGCCGAACAGTCCCCCAGCCAGGTCCTTCCGACAAGCACGATAAACTGCTGACCGTCTGGGATTCTGTTTTTGTTTTTCAGTAGGAAGATATTTTCACTAGTTCAGCTATACCTAATGTTTATGTTTTCTTTTAAATTAACAGATTTTATTTCTTAGAGCAGTTTTAGGGTTACAGAAACACTGAGCAGGAAGCCGAGGGTTCCCATCTACTCCCTCGCTCCCCGCCCCCACCAAGTTTCCCCTATTAGGAACATCTTTTGTTAGTGTAGTACCTGTGGCAGTTGTGGAGTCAGTATCGTTACATTATTGTTAACGAAAGCCCATCACTGACATTAGGGCTCACTCTGCTACACAATTCACAAGTTTTGACAATGTATCCACTATTATAGTAAAACACAGAATCATTTCACTGTCCTAAACATCCCTCCTGCTCCACCTATTCACTCCTCTCCTCCCTCCCCCTCAATCCCTGGCAACCACTGATCTCTGTACTGTTTCTTTATGCTTGCCTTTTCCAGACCACTATATAGTTGGAATCATACAGCAAACCTAGCCTTTTCAGATTAGCTGCTATCACTTAGCAATGTTTATTTAAGTTTCCTCCATGTCATTTTATAGCAAGACAGTTCATTTCTTTTTCCTGTCGAATAATGTCCATTTTATGGATATCCACCTCTCGGAGGACATCTTGGTTGCTTCCCTGATGGTCTACTTTTAATAATGCAGAGGGCCTATTTTTTTTTCAGTTCTTTAAATAGTTCTATTTACCTGTTAAATTTCAACTGCTAGGACACTGAACTTTTCTCATCTTCCATATTTAATGCAATTAAAGCTATTCTAGGTAAGCTATCATTTCACTTAAAACCGTATTTATGGGGGTCTGGGTGGCTCAGTCATTAAGCACTGGACTCTATAGAGTTCAGCTCAGGTCATGATCTCGGGGTCTTGCAATCAAGACACCCCCCCCACTGGACCCTGTGATCACTGGGGAGTCTGCTTGAGATTTTTTTTCCCCTCTCCCTCTGCCCCCCACCCCGCTCTAAAATAAATAAATAAATCTTAAAAAGAAAAGAAAAAGAAAAAAGCCAGGGGTGCCTGGGTGGCTCAGTTGATTAAGCCAGTTGAGTTGGGCTCCCTGCTCAGTGGGACGTCTGCTTCTCCCTTGGCCCCTCCCTGCACCCCGCCCCCCGCTTTTGTGCACACAGGCGCACACACACGCGCTCTCTCGCGTGTGCAAAAATAAATAAAATCTTTTAAAAAAGCCATATTTATTGTTTAACTGACCCTTTTCCTATGAGGGATTTAAGGCAAAAAACATGCACAACATATTTTGCTTTCCTTAATGAAATGGTATCTACTGTTACATTTCAGCGTGCTTGATACATATGTATTCAAGAACTAGCGACCACGCTGGGTCACCTTTTCACTTCACCCATTGAGTTTATTCAGTTAGCCTAAGCCCAGAAATAGTCATTAAAATGTCTATCACTTATAATATAAAAATAGCTCCTTTTTTCAAATCTGTAAGCAGAGCCAACTGTAAGAATTTTAAGGATTGCTGCTAAAATAATCTTCACTCAAAAAAGACATTTTCATGGATTAAATGAAGGTTAGAAAAAAAATTATTTAGCCAAAAATGAAACCAATTAAAGCTAACGTAGAAAAGATTATCTTCCAAATAGGATATTGTTTTATTTTTTTTAAAGATTTTATTTATGTATTTGACAGAGAGAGACACAGCGAGAGAGGGAACACAAGCAGGGGGAGTGGGAGAGGGAGAAGCAGGCTTCCTGCGGACCAGGGAGCCCGATGCGGGGCTCGATCCCAGGACCCTGGGATCATGACCTGAGCCGAAGGCAGACGCTTAACAACGGAGCCACCCAGGTGCCCCTAAGATTTTTTTTAAAGACATAGTTTGGAAAGAATCCATATCTGAAGTGTCCCAATTATTCTTAGAATGCAGAAGATGAGCAGAATAAGGAAGGGTACTGTCTGTCACCCGGGACTGATGATCATACTCAGAATTTTTTCTTCCTGAGGTCTTAACCATGACTCTAGGCCAAGGAGAACAGGAGTACTCCCCCAGTCCTCCCAACCATCTTCCAAATGTTTATTCTCAGGACACAATGGGCACTTTTGGCTATTCTTTTAAATAAACCGATAGCCACACTGCATCAAGCAGATTTTTTCTGCTAAAGAGGGTGGATTATTATTACAGAGAACAATGGATTATTATTTGTGGTCCAAACCTCAAAACAAGCCCTTCTTTCAAACAAGAAGCAAACAAAAGACGTTCCTTGCCATTGTGGGTAGGCAGAAAAGCAGCCCCAAGGCATCTGAGTTCAAAATGAGGGACAAAGCACAAGACCAGGGGATCTGACCAGCTTATTCCAGAAAGTAGCACTCGTTTCTAGTCCTTATTTACTCTGTGTCATTTTGACTAGTTTTCTCAACAGTGGTGAGCACTGCAAGGGAAGCCAGTCTACAAAGTCAATAAATAAAAGTCTCCTCAAGGGTTTTCTTAAACCAGATCCCTGCCTCAAGGCTGGCTTGCAAAATCTGACACCTGAGAGGTTATTTAAAGATGGAACTAGGCCAAGTGTCCAAGTTTACAGTCACTGAATTTTGATCATAAAGACTAACCAAATCCCTAAATGGCTTTTAGACAATCTATCTGAGACAGACTCAATTATGAGAGCTGGTTAATGAACAAGTGACTTAAAAAAAAGGGCGCCTGGGTGGCTCAGTCGTTAAGCGTCTGCCTTCGGCTCAGGTCGTGGTCCCAGGGTCCTGGGCTCGAGTCCCGCATCGGGCTCCCTGCTCGGTGGGAAGCCTGCTTCTCCCTCTGCCACTCCCCCTGCTTGTGTTCCCTCTCTTGCTGTGTCTCTCTCTGTCAAATACATAAATAAAATCTTAAAAAAAAAAAGTCACTCTTTGGCTAATTAGGACATGCAGCTCTTATAGCCAGGATTATGAATTCCAACTCTGGCCAATCAACAGTTCCAAAAAAAATAAGATGGCTCCACACTTAGCTAGTTAACATCTTCCCATTCCTGGCTCCCTCTCTTTCTCACCAGCACTACCCTGGTCCCAGTTCTTGGAGATCCCATTAGTCTTAAAACCTTCCAAAGCCCTAGTCTCTTTGTTTATCTTCTCTTTTCCTATAGTATCATCCTCAGGCCTATCCCAGCCACCCATTCCCACATCCGACCCTAGGCCGGGGCTCCTCAACCTCCGCACTGTTGAAAACTGGGCTGCACTGTTCTCTGCTCAGGGGCTGACTTATGCATGGCAGGATGTTTAGCACAGTCCCTGGCCTCTACTAGATGTCAGTGGTATCTTCTCCCCTTCCAGTTGTGGTAACCAAAAATGTCCCCAGACACCGAAACATCTCCTCAGGGCCGAACTGCCCATGGCTGAGAACCATGGCCCGAGACCCTATTATTAATACGAGCACCCCCTCCACATCTCAGGCTTCTCTACTCCCTGACTCCACCTCCTGTCTTTGCAGAGCACTTCCCCCAATACCCTGGAACTTTGCTGATCCTTCAGCCACAGCAGAACCTAAAATCCATCAACCCTCCAGTCTCTACGGTCTCTCATGCTCAGCAAGCACGTCTTCGTTTCATCCTCCTCAGATTGGTTCCATGGCGCATGACTGGACTCATCCCCTGGCTCTCTCTCTCCCCTCCATGCACTCTCCTGGCCAGACCTCAACCCAATCCTCTACCCCTGCCCCCCTGCATCTTCACCGAGGCAGTGGACTACAGACGGAGAAAAGCACACAATCCCACTGACTGGTCTCACCTGAAATTCAGGACCAGTAACTTCAAAGGGGGCTCTTAATGCTGCCCAGCAATCCTTCCCCATTTCCCCAGTCCATCTACTTGCCACTCTTCCTCTCGAACCTCGACTTCCCACCCAAGACTGTGCTTCCTATTTCACTGAGAAAACAGAAGCAATCAGAAGAGAATGTCCCCAGGTCCCCAACTCCCCGCGGCTGCGCCCACAAGCTCTTCCCTTCCGCCACCACAGGGAAACATCTGCGCTCCTCTCCAGGGCCGCCGCACTGTGCACAGGACCTCATCTTCTCTTGCCTAACTAAGGATGTCAATCCAGCAATTCTCCCTCTTTCTCCAGAATTTTTTACTCTCTCCCGAGTTACTGCCATCAGCCACATAACTGCCCATATTTATATTTATATCCCAGCTTTACGGGAAACAATCTTGACCCTGCATCTCCCCACCGCGATGGCTGTTTGTCCTCTTTTGTGCCCAATTTCTCTTCCATATTCTCTTGAATAAACCCAATTCAGGCTTTTATTCCCAGGACTCCACTAAAACTCTTCTTGTTAAACAATCCGATGACTCCACGTGGCTAAATCAACAGTCAATTCTCAAACCCCAACATCTGACACAGTTGATCGCTCCCCACTTGGAACAACTGTTTTTTCTCAGTTTGACTTCTGAAACATCACTCTTTGGTTCTCTTATCTCACCGCCTGCTCCTTTTCTAGTTCTCCTGACCTCCATATGCTGAAGAGTTCCAGACCCTTCCGCAGACCTCTTATCTCTACTTTTGATGGCCTCATTTAGTTTTAAGGCTGTAATTATCTCCTAAATGCTGATGACCTCTGTATGTACATGTACGTACACACACACACACACACACACACGTCTATGAACAACCTTACTTGGATCTAACTGGCATCTCAAATGATTATGTCCAAATTGAATTCCCGATTCCCACTCTCAAACCCACCGTTCCATGGCCTCTTCCGTTTCAGTAAATGTCAGCACCAGCCTTCCAGGGGCTGAGGCTTCCTGACGACTCTCTCCCTCACGACTCGCCCCCATGCTATCACAAAACATGTTGTGTCTACTTAGAAACGTCTCTCAAAAGTGATCTCTCCCTGCCTTGCCCCATGCCGCCATCTTGGTCCAAACCATATCATCTTTCACTTGGGATATTTCAGTGGCTTCCTAAACTGGTGTTTCTGCTTCCACCTTCACCCACTTAACTGCAGCCAATCCATGGGGAGGCCAGAGAGATCTTTTTAAAATACGTATCAGACTGTATCACTCCTCTGCTCAAAATACTCCAAGGGTTCTCTGCATTCGCCAGGATCAGGCTCACAGGCCCACAACTCTAGCCCAACTAGGAGCCCAGCTCTAGCCTCTGCTCAGACCTCGCCTCCCAGTCTCCTCCCTCAGCCACGCTGCAGCTCTGCCCACAATGAGCGCCCCCAGGTACACAGAACGCGGAGGACAAAGAGATGGGAGGTATCCTGGGGCGTCGTGATGCCATGAGAGACAAGGGCAGAGTAAGGCCCGGTGGGGAGGGCCAAGGCTGGCGCTCTGCCCAGCTGCTCAGTGGCCACCCTTGCTTCGAGGCCCGCAGCTGGCCAGTAGCTCTGCCAAGCACAGCGCTGCGGGTTCTGAGCACCTGCGCTGAGCAGGAATGGGACTGCGCCCTCTGGGCAAAGGACAGGTTTCTCTCTCACGCTGCATGCCCTGTGGCTCAGCAAGGGATGAGCTCACTGGTTTCTTAAACAACTGGGAATGGTTTGCTCTGTCCGGCCTCTCCCCACCCCCCACCCCCCAGTCACTGGGAGTATTAGGAAATACATAGTAAAATTATTGTGGAATTCAGATGGCTTGTCTTCACAGTCATGAAAGAGAGTCAGTTAAAATGGCTAAAAACGCAACTGTCCACGGAGATGTGGAGAAACTGGTGTTGTAAACCCCATCGCTCCACGCCACTGGGGCCTGGAATCCCAGTCTGAGTGAGATATTAAATAGGGATCTTTTCGGCCTAAGATTTAGGTTAGTGGCAAATATTGCTGTGAGAATTATTAAAGCTTTAATTCAAAATTCAGATGGGGAAAAGTCTCCTGTTGAATTCTGGAAAAACCAACTGCCTCAGGAATAAAAACACAGAAGTGAAATGAAATGAAATAAAAAGATTAAGTGACGTATAAACGTTTTTTATATCCTGCCAACTTTGGATTCTGAGTTATATATTAACTTACATGTAAATTTCAAAATGGTAACAGGCGCTGAGCTTACTTTCTTTCTGGGGGAAGGAATCCTGCTAAGTTACGCTCCCGTTCAAAGGGAAAGATACGGAACGAGGACAACCCTTCTTGTAGGAGATCAATTCAAATGAAAAGCCTGAAAAATAATCTGACGAGGAATCAAAAAGTTTGTAGAATCAACTCACCAGGGGTCATTCTACAGTAATCAAATGTGATACCCAAAATTTGATATTCTTCTTTTTTGGATGGAGAACCACAACAGCTTAGGAAAAAAACAAAGCAACAAAACAACATCCATTGCAACCACAAAGAAAAAAGCAAATTCAAGAATAGTTTGGCCAAGGGTCTGTTTCTTGACATGATCAATTTCTTTTTTTTTCCTAAGATCTTTTTTTTTTTTAATTTATTTGACAGAGGGGGATGGAGGGAGAGCACAAGCAGGGGGAGCGGCAGGAAGAGGGAGAGGGAGAAGCAGGCTCCCCACCGAGTAGGGAGCCTGATGTGGGACTTGATCCCAGGAACTAGGGATCATGACCTGAGCTGAAGGCAGATGCTTAACCGACTGAGCCACTCAGGCAGGCACCCCAACATGACCTATTTCAGTATTTTGAATTACTGAAGTAATGCAATGTCAATAATGCCTCCTAATTAACATGCCAAATGGTCTTACGCCAAGTAAATTCAAACTCTCATACCATAAAATCATTTGAAATACACTGGAATAGCATTCTTATGAATGAATAAACACTTTCAAGGCATAGACAGGGGCCCCAAAACTTAACGATGGATGCAGTTCCTTGTCATATCACTGCTGTTCCATCTGTAGTACCCGGTTCGTAAAAACCTCACCCTTTCAACAACCCCCACTACGTTTTTCCTTGAAATTGAAAGAAGGCTTTTGTTTTGAACTTTTTTTTGAAACACTTTGATGTTACCAGTGTTTTCTCCTGCCTAAAAGAGTACAATCACGAATTTATTTAAATAGCTTTCTAGCCTATCTCTTGTTGGCTGTTGGTACACAGTGTTAATCTGATATCATAATATCTCCTAACACAAGCCTAAATATGACCTTTTAAAACATATTAAAAGAGAAAAACAAAAGAACACGGAACACGATTCAGATGGTGGGTGTTAGTGGAAGAGGGTGGAGGGGGCAGGATGAAAAAGGCACACACTACTGGTAACGTTTGATTTCCTAGGGTAGGTCATGAGGGCATGGGGGCTCGTTTTAACATTAGCTCTGTAAACTGTACACACACACACTCCTTTGTATATATTTTATTTTTCATAATAAAAATTGTGTTTTTAAAGAAAGGAAGAGGGGCGCCTGGGTGGCTCAGTCGTTAGGCGGCTGCCTTCAGCTCAGGTCATGGTCCCAGGATCCTGGGATCAAGCCCCGCATCGGGCTCCCTGCTCCGTGGGAAAGCCTGCTTCTCCCTCTCCCACTCCCCCTGCTTGTGTTCCCTCTCTCACTGTGTCTCTCTCTGTCAAATAAATAAAGAAAATCTTTAAAAGAAAGAAAGAAAGAAAGAAAGAAAGAAAGAAAGAAAGAAAGAAAGAAAGACAGACAGACATCAGTAAGCTGGTAAGAGATTTGCTTTTTAAATTCCAGAATGTTCCAGATAAAGCATTCAGCACAGGTTTCCTTCACAGCATCAACTGTGACTCCTACAAGCAGGATGGATAAAGTACAGCCAACGGATGATGTGTGTCAGTGGAAACTATGCAGATGCTGGGCCAGAGGCCTCCCATCCTCAGAATAGGGCCACTCTGCCGCCGAAGTGGGCTCCTTTCTTCTATGAACCAGGCTCTCTATTTTGGACCTCCCTCAGCTGGATAGTACAAAGTAAGTGAGACTATTAAAAACATACTCTATTCAATGAACCCTAAATATTAATAAATTGAGCTTTTCGGGGCACCTGGGTGGCTCAGTTCATCAAGTGTCTCCCTTTGGTTCAGTCATGGTCCCAGGGTCCTGGGATCTAGTCCTGTATCAGGCTCCCTGCTCAGCAGGGAGTCTGCTTCTCCCTCTTCCTCTGCCCCTCCCCCTGCTTGTGCATGCTCTCTCTCTCTCTAAGAAATAAATGAAATCTTTAAAAAAAATAAATTAAGCGGGCGCCCGGGTGGCTCAGATGGTTGGGGTCTGCCTTCGGCTTGGGTCGTTATCCACGGTCCTGGGATCGTGTCCCTCACCGGCGTCCCTGCTCAGCAGGAGCCTGCTTCTCCCTCTGCCTCTGTCTCTTATGAATAAATAAACAAAATCTTCGCCTGGGTGGCTCAGTTGGTTAAGCGACTGCCTTTGGCTCAGGCCATGATCCTGGAGTCCCCGGGATCGAGTCCCACATCGGGCTCCCTGCTGAGCAGGGAGTCTGCTTCTCCCTCTGACCCTCTTCCCTCTTGTGCTGTCTATCTCTCATTCTCTCGCTCTCAAATAAATAAATAAAATCTTTTTAAAAAATTAATTAATTAAGCTTTTCACTTGTCAGGAACACACTCCTTACACTCTGTCTGCAGTTATGCTCCGGGCCTCAAACTACAAGTGACTTCCTCACGGCCTTTGCCCAAACTCCCCACCCTGTGCTTCCCCCACCCCCACCCCCACATCCTGCCCTGCCCAGCTTGGCCCTGTGAAGGCCCCCCCTTACAGTCTACTGGAATGACTGGCTGTCTGTAACCAGAGGAGAGTAGGGACTGTGTCTACCTTGTTCATCATCATGTTCTCATTACCTCACAAATGCCTTTTGTCAATGTGTTCAACAAACATTTGTTTGAAAGTTGGAACAAAGGAAGGAAGGAAAGAAAGAAAGAAAAATAAAACATACCAACTAAACTCAGATAAGCTCAGCCATAAAAAATATACTTGCTTCACAACAAATGCCCTTAGGATAATGCCCCAAACACTGTTTGCAAGAGATTACTCAGGGCCTAGTTAGGATGCTGACAACTATCTTGGAGGAAGTTTAGATAGGTTTCAAGAGTCTTCTTCCAATCTAGATGAGAGAATCATCTTTTGCAAGGAGACTCAAAGGAGACTCATCTTTTGAAATGTTCAATAAGGAAAGTGTATGTACTACTTTAAGACCCAGAATAGACAGTCTTGAAAAAGAAAAGCAAAGCTGGAGGCATCACACTTCTAAACTTCAAGTTATATCACAAAGCTGTAGTGATCAAACCAGTATGGTAGTAACACAAAAACAGACCCACAGATCGATGGAACAGAATAGAGAACTCAGAAAAAAAGCCCCACAATCACACAGTCAGTTAATCTGCAGCAAAGGAGGCAAGGACATGCAGTGGGGAAAAAGACAGTCTCTTCAACAAATAGTGTTGGGAAAACCAGGTAAGCTGCACGCAAAAGAATGAAACTGGACCACTTTCTCACACCACACCCCAAAATAAACTCAAAATGGATTAAAGACCTAAATGTAAGACCCGAAACCCTAAAAATCCTAGAAGAGAACCCAGGCAGTAATTTCTCTGACATCAGCTGTAACAACATTCTTCTAGATATGTCTCCTGAGGCAAGGGGAACAAAGCAAAATAAACTATTGAAAGTACATCAAAATAAAAAGCTTTTGCACAGCAAAGGAAACAACCAACAAAACTAAAAGACAACCTATTGACTGTCATTTGCAAATGACGTATCTGATAAAGGGTTAGTGTCCAAAATATATAAAGAACTGTAACAACTCAATGCCAAAAAACCCCACAAACAATCCTATTAAAAATGGGCAGAAGATATGAACAGACATCTCTTCAAAGAAGACATCAGATGGCCAACAGACACATGAAAAGATGCTCCACATCACTCATCATCAGGTAAACGCAAATCAAAACTACAATGAGATATCACCTCCCACCTGTCAGAACGGCTAAAATAAAAAACACAAGAAACAAGTGTGTCGGTGAGGATGTAGAGAAATCGGACCCCGTGCACTGTTGGTGGGAAGGCAAGCTGGTGCAGCCACTGGGGAAGACAGTATGGAGGTTCCTCAAAAAAATTAAAAATTAAACTACCATATATTCCAGTAACTCCATTACTGGGTATTTACCCCAAAAATATAAAAACACCAATTCAAAGGGATACACGCACCCCTATGTTTACTGCAGCTTTATTTACAATAGCCAAATTATGGAAGCAACCTAAGTATCCATCAGCAGATGAATGGATAAAGAAGATGTCGTCTGTATAATACAATGGAATATTATTTGGCCATAAAAAATGAAATTTTGCCATTTGTAACAACATGAATAGATCTAGAGAGTATAATGCTAAGTGAAATAAGCCAGCAAGAGAAATTCTCGACAAATACCCTATGATTTCACTCATATGTGGAATTTAAGAAACAAAACAAACTAGCGAAGGGGAAAAAAAGAGAGAGACAAACCAAGAAACAGACTGTTAACTATAGAGAACAAACTGACAGTCACCAGAGCGGGGGGGTGGGTGAAAGAGGTGAAGGGGATTAAGAGTCCACCTACCATGATGAGCACTGAGGAATGTATGGAACTGTTGAATCCCTATATTGTACACCTGAAACTAATAGAACACAGGATGTTAAGTAACTGAATTAAAAAAAAAAAACCTTCATCCTGAAAAAAAATAATAAAAGAGAAGTCTACAAAAAAACCCTTTATCTTGAAAAAAAATAATAGTAAAAGAGAAGTCTGTGTACTTCCACTAACACACAGCATTACTAAACTCCTCTCAGAGTCAATTCCTTCCACTCACGATCAGCATCCAGCCGGCCACATCTCTATCTTTAACCTTTTTTGCACCAACAGAGGTCTTTCTGTTTCTCAAATGAGAGACATTCAAAAGGTCCTGAATCAGGCCAGTCATTAACTAATCATTTGACTCCTTAAAGCCCTGGTATTTCTTCTTTGCCCTCCTCTATGTATGTACTGTTCATTTTTCTTTCCTGCTACCGCTTTTCTTTTTTTCAATCAACAATTCATTCTTTCAAACCACACTAGGACTCAGCCTCTGCCCTTAATGGACTGACCGTCTCATGGAGACAAACAAACTTCTACAGTGTGGTGATAGAGGCACAGCGCCTGCCCCACCCCCCACCCGATGTGCGTGGTGCTAGCGTAGACTTTACACAGGCTAAAATGGGGCCCCCGGGTGGCTCAGTCAGTTGGGCGACTGCCTTCGGCTCAGGTCATGATCCTGGAGTCCCAAGATCGAGTCCCGCATTGGGCTCCCCGCTCAGTCGGGAGTCTCCTTCTCCCTCTGACCCTCCCCCCTCTCATGTATTCTCTCTCTCTCAAATAAATAAAATCTCTTTAAAAATAAAAATTAATCAATTAATTAATTTTAAAAAGGCCAAAATGTGCAAACAGTCAAGCAGTCAACACAAATGCCATGGTTGTAGCCAACCTGAACTGTGTCATCTGCACCCGGTGTCCTAGCATTTCTCAGCTCTCAGCAAACAGATGAAAGTAAAACATCAGATCATTTTACTTCTGATAGATTCCAGGGGACCAAAAATGCTCAGCGTAAAGAACATGTTGAGACCTCTGTGGGGCACATCTTACAGATTAAAAAATAACACTCTCACAGAGTTTATACTGCTCACGTGCTGAAATGGCTTATAAAATTTCATTCAAGCAAAAGACCACTGTACTTAAATCTATCTTACTGAGCTCTCAAATCTTATCAGAAGGTCTACAGTACGTTAGAAGATACTTGAACCACAATTTAATCCAAATCAGAAAAAAAAATACAAAATATCAGAGCCAACAACAGACCATGTGATTGGGAAAGAATATGCCTATGGTCAATGACAAGAAGGGTATTCCTCACCTCCAAAATAAGGCAAAAAGGGTGCAATGGAAAAACCACCACTTACTGAGTGGTCATTATGGGTAAAGCATTACTGAACTAGGGAACATTTCTTATTTTTCAACAACACTGTTGGGTGTTATCTACTGGACAGAAGCTGAGAGAGGCTAAGAAACTTGCCCGAATCGCTTATCTGGCAAATGTGGACCTAAAAGTTGAATTTAGGACATTCCGACCCCAAAGCCGAGCTCTTTTCACTATGCTCATTACCAAGCTTTAACTGAATCTTTTATTCAAATAAAATACGAGTTCTCATGGGGAACCAAATGTATAAAGAAGACAGAGGTAGTTTTCACATACAGGTCAGATAAGTAGTACTCAAAACTCACAATAATAAATAAGGCCCAGAACTCCAATACAGCACAATGGTTCTCGACCTTGGCTGTACATTGGAATCACCTAGACAGCTTTAAGAAATACTGATGCCTACTGAAACTACTCAAATACTCCGCATGGTAATGATGGACGCACACCCACAGAATGTACAACATTAGAGTGAACCCTAATGTAAATCCCAGACTACAGGTGGTTATGATGTATCAGTGCAGGTTCATCGACTGTAACAAATGTACCACTCTGGTGGGGAGGTTGATAATGAGGGAGGCTATGCATGCCTGGAAGAATATGGGTATATGGCATATGGATATATAACCTTTCTCTCAATTTTGCTATGAAAAGTAGTCTATTAAAGGCAAATATTGATGTCCGAGTCCCAACTCTAGCCCCAGGAACTCTGCTTTAATTGGTGCGAGGTGTGGCCTGGGCATCAGGATTTTTTAAAAAGCCCTCAGGTGATTCTAAACTTGTAACCCCTGAGCTATCAGCTCCACTTGCACCTGAAGCCTATGAGCCAAGCCTTGCATGGCATTTGGTTGAGTGTAGGTACCGGTATGTTCCCTTATAAAACCACATTAGTGCACACGCACAGACGTGAATTTCTTAAAAGACTGGGGCTGTGCGCTACTACTGTCTTAATCACACACGAGTATACACAGAAATGTATACACAGAAATTACAATAATCTGCTTTATCCTGAAGAATGCATAGCTGCTGAAATTAACATGGCAGTGGTCTCAACGTCCCCAAATTATGCCTATGACTTCATATCTATGTATGTTGTTCTTCGTTATTATCTTAATAATTGTTAAAAAATAAACTTTAGGGAAAAAAAAGAAATGTACATCAAACATTTGGAAGCTCTAAGGCATAGGTGCCAGAATTCCCTAGGAATCTACTGAAGAGAGCTTGAAAACTACTGTTCTGCTTGGTTTTTGAAAGTTTACTACGAAGATGTTAAGACCACACAGCCTGCTCCCACCGCAATCGAAAGCTGGACAAAGAGACTAACCATAGTTAAACCACACAGGGGAAGTGAATGGAATGGGGAAGGAAATACCAAATCCTTTTTAGAGCCCTATAGGTACTCTCATAGCTGTTGTCTATTCCCTGGTTATCCTTTGGGCAGATTCTTAAATAAAATGCAAATTTATCCATGCCAATTTTTAAAATTTAAAACCCAGTTTCAAAGCTGCCCCATTACGTCGCCAAGCCCACAGTCCTCAGCATGGCACACTAGACTTCTCAAAGTAACACCGCCTGTTTTGACTTTACAAGGGCAAGGGCTGTTCCTGGTGAGCTGGTATCGCTTGCTCTCACTTCACCTCAACAGGCCATGCAGATGGCCCAGCTTCGGGCACATGGCACGCAGATGCCCTGAGCTGGGAACGAGGCCCATGTCTAAAATCGTACAGAATCTCAAGACTCCACCCAAATGTGACTTTAGTAAACTCCTCCCTGATCTGACTACCTTTTCTGCCCAGCTACTCAATATTTCCTGTACGTCTCTCTATGACTGCTGATTACTGAAGCCACACCTTCAAGTGAGAGGCAAAATCTCTCTGGTACTAAGTAGTACAGCAATTATCTGGAGCACCCCTCCTAGACTCAAGAATCCTTGAGGGGTGGAGTTACATCTTACTCGGCCTTCGCGTGCCCAACACACAGGATACTTCCTGGTGGTCACAAAGCCCTCAAAAGAACATTTCAGGAGTAAACAAACTGATAACAGCTGAATTTTTAGGATTCCTATAATGTGAAGTTATTGTTAATCAAACATATAAGCATTTTTTCCCCTATAGTAAATTAAAGAAACCAACCTGCCCTTAAATGGATGTTTAACCTCAGTCAACAAGATTAATCAGCACCAACTTACCACTGCCAGAAAGAGTTCAAAGTATAAATGCTCACCCTTGGATAGAAAATAAAATATGAGAGAGAACTGAAAACATTTGCCACCCCCCCCAATCCTATTGAGATGCTGATTTTGTTAGAATAAAATAACAAAAAAGATAATAAAAAAGATTAATATCAAACAACCAATTTCCTGAATAGCAAATGAAGGGCTAGCTAGTTCTGTGGGGGATGCAATCTCATTAGATACTCTGCACGAACATACACATCCACAAGAACATGTAAAACAGATGCCGAGTGCTAGCAATCTGTGGGGTCTGGGCACAATGCAGGACACAGGAAAATGGTCCTCCAAACAGGGATCACAGGCTACCAGGTCTGTACTTGACTTCTTGTTTGTTGCACTTCATCTTCCCTAAAAAGTTCCTATGAAAGCCTCTCCTTAAAGTAGCAAATAGACTATCTGTGGTTATTTAAAGTTGAAGTTTGAAAAATGGAGAGGTCAGGGATGTTTCATGGAGAATGCACTTGAAGTTCAGCTGGAAGTTTGAGAAGAACCAAGATAGATGGATAGGAGGGCATTTTGCAGAGAGAGAAAAAGGAGATGATGTTTACAAACGAACTGTGTAGGTTAATTTGGCTGGAACAGACGAAAGCCTTCAAGTTGAAAAGGCACACTGAGAAGTTGGAACTTGATCCCGTGGGAAGCGGGCACCACCAAGTGTAGTTAAGAAGGGCAATATGGTAAAAGTGGACTTTTTTGTGGAGATGTGAAAGAAACAGAAAATGGAGGGAAGGAAGAGGCACATCCCCTCAAAGGATTTTTGTTTGTTTCATTCTACCCACAACCCTGGACAAAACAAAAACTTCCAGGTGTGACTCATTTCTAAATCTTTCAAAAGTAACAATGCTACTAACAGACCAAATTATTTGTACATTTATAAGCCTACAAATTGACTTGAGGTATGTGAGGAATATTTTTAAAAAACTAAGTAGTGCATATATCTAATTTCTTTGAAAGAATTCAGAATTCTGCATGGCTATATTTGTCCTATGGCTGCCACAAACTCCTTGAAGTCGTTTTGTTTTGTTTTTACAGATTTTTATTTATTTGAGAGAAAGTGAGACACAGAGAGCACGAGCAGGGAGAGGGGCAGAGCAAGAAGGAGAAGCAGACTCCCCGCTGAGCACAGGGAGTCCAATGTGGGGCTCGATCCCAGGCCCCCAGGATCATGACCTGGGCCGATCATGACCTGAGGCTTAACTGACTGAGCCACCCAGGCACCCCTCCTTGAAGTTGTTTTGTAACACCACAACCATTTTGATGGAAATATTGCTAAAAAGTATTATCTTTTCTGTCTTCATAAAAATATAAGAGTGAAAGTTTGCAGAAAAACAATACTTACACACTTTCAAAGTATTCCTCCACAAGATAGTTATTAAATACAAAGGGAAAAAATAGTTACTTTACAGTGCAAAAATATGGCAGACACCATCTTAACTAGGGATCAAAGGTGACATCATCAGTAATGGAAAAAATTGGTAAGACATGCCTCCCTGCATCGTGCACTGAGAACAGAACACCAAACATGCATAACCGGAATCATCAGACAAATGTGATGGAGGGACATCCTGCTATATAACTGGCCTGTACTCTTCAAAAATGTTAATGGAAATGCAAGAAAAAAAGACTCAGGCAGACTGAGGTGACAGAAGGGATGTGACAACTCAAGGAAACTCATGATTCTCTACTATAATGGACATTATTAGGACAACTAGCAACATCTGAATAACACCAGTATATCAGGGAACTGTACTCTGTCAATATTAATTTCCTGATTTTCATAATTACATTGTGGTTATGTAAGATAATGCCCTTAGTCTTCAGGAAACATTAAATTACTTAAGGATAGGGGCCACCTGGGTGGTGCAGTCGGTTAAGCATCCGACTCTCAGTTTAGCTCAGGTCATGATCTCAAGGTTGTGGGATCGAGCCCTGCATTGGGCTCTGTGCTGGGTGTGGAGTCTGCTTGAGATTCTCTCTCCCTCTCCCTGCTCCTCACGTTTGTGCCCTCTCTCTCTCTAAAATGGATAAATAAATCTATAAATAAATAATAAAGTACTGAATGATAATGGTCACACACACACACAAAGTATTTAAGGATAAAGGACTGGCATTTCTGCTGTTTTCATATAGTTGAGAAATACACACATGAGGGAGAGGGATTAAGAAAATGTAATAATATGTTAACATTTGAGAAACCCAGGTGAAGCGTAAATGGTATTCTTTGCATTCTTTTGCACCTTTTGTCTGTCTGAAATTACATCAAAATAAAAATGGGGAAAAAAAGAATGTAGTATTTCATTTAACTGGTTTTTTTGCTATTTGGTAACAGGACTTGTATGAACGTCAGGAACATAATATAATTTAGTGATGTTTCTGGGGCCACTTGGATATGCAGGGCTATTTCCCCCAATCTAGATGTCCCCAGCATGATTATTTTCAAACTTTGGTAAATGCTTTTAATTATTTACTATCTGCTCCACTCCAAGTCATCAGCTAACAGCAGCTTGCCTTCAGTGGCCCCTCCTGCACCTCCTAATTAATTGCTCTGACCTATTATAGGCTTGGAAAAACTCACTAGTTCAGAGTTCATTTTACAGATAAAAGAACTTTGGCCCAGAGAAGGTAAGCAACTGATCCATATTAAATCCAAGAACAGAAAAAGGATCTGAACTTCTTTGTTTTTATGACATCATGCTAGTTTGATCAGTGTATAAAATAAGAGGAAATTGTTTTTTTATGAAGAACTGTGTTATGAGTAAAGCTCAAGAACCTGAAGGAATGGACTAATCTTAGCTGTCCATCACCCCCCTTTTTTTTTTAAAGATTTTATTTATTTGACAGAGCGAGAGAGAGTACAAGCAAGGGGAGTGGGAGAGGGAGAAGCAGGCTTCCCGCCGAGCAGGGAGCCCAATGCGGGGCTCGATCCCAGGACCCCGGGATCATGACCTGAGCTGAAGGCAGACGCCTAACCGACTGAGCCACCCAGGCGCCCCTCACCCCCCCTTTTTTTGCTTACTTTCAAGTAGACAGATAAGCCTCTGCAGATTAGTCAAGTGTTGGTGTATTTTAAGATTTCCCCCCAAGCTTACTTTCTTTAAAAAAGAAACCCACATGTCATAATCTCCAGACATTCTAGAGCCTATGGAGTGCCTGGCTGAATTGCCCAAAGTTTAGGTTATTATTCACTTAGATTTATAGATGTGAGACACAACTATGCAGCAAAAAAGCAAAAGGATGACACATGCTATGGAGTCATCTGTAACCAAATATAGTTAAAAATGTACAACAAAATTTTTGAGCACCTTATTCCTCCAAAAGTATTTTTCCAAGTATTTTCAGATAACGAAATATTCTGCCTCCTGACTTACTATAAACATTTCATGGAATGAAATCTCCTGAAACCATTCTTTGGAGTCTTACTCCCCAGAGGACTGGCATTTACTCAAAGGCTTCTCTAGATGGCAAGAAATGCTTAAAACAATAAAGTCTGTCAAATGGTTGAAGTTGCCATTTTGAGGAGGCTGATATGAAATAACTTTTCGAGCCATTTGATATTTCAAATAATTTCCAAATGCAAATGTTTATGTATGGGTGGACTGTTTAAATAAATCTGGTATATCTATAAAAGGGAATAGCGTGGTATCATAAGAAAGAATGAGGAAGTTCCTTAGTGTTGATATGAAATGATCTCCAAGACATATTATTAAATGAGAAAACCGAAACATAGACACACCAATACAAAAATTAACTCAAAATGGACCACAGACTTAAATGTGAGAACTAAAACTACAGAACTCTTAAAACATAGTAAATCGGGGCGTCTGGGTGGCTCAGTCATTAAGCGTCTGCCTTCAGCTCAGGTAATGATCCCAGTGTCCTGGGATCGAGCCCCACATCGGGCTCCCTGTTCCACGGGAAGCCTGCCTCTCCCTTTCCCACCCCCCACCCCTGGCTTGTGTTCCCTCTCTTGCTGTCTCTCTCTTTCTGTCAAAATAAATAAATAAAATCTTTAAAAAAAAATAGTAAATCTTTGTGATCTTTTATTAGGCAATGGTTCTTTTTTTTTTTAATTTTATTTATTCATTTGAGAGCGAGCACGCACAAGCAGGGGGAGCAGCGGACTCCCCACTGAGCTGGGAGCCAGACATGGGGCTCGATCCCAGGACCTGGAGATCATGACCTGAGCCAAAGAGATGCTTAACCATCTGAGCTACCCAGGCACCCCATAGGCAACGGTTTCTAAGATATGACACCAAAAGCACAAGCAATAAAAGAAAAAATAGGTAAAATGGACTTAAATCAAAATTAAACTTTTGCGCTTCAAAGGATACCATCAAGAAAGTCAACCTACAGAAAGAGAGAAAATATTTGCAAATTTATATCTGATAAGGGGCTTGTATCCAAAATGTACAAAGAAGATTTAAACTCAACAATAAAAAGACAAATCAATTAAAAAATGAGCAAGGACTGGAATAGATATTTCTCCAAAAAAGATACAAAAATAACCCAATAAGTAAACAAAAAGATGCTGCAACATCACTAATCATCAGAGAGATGTAAATGAAAACCACATGAGATGCCACTTCACACCTACTACGATAATGATCATCAAAAAGATATTAACAAGCACTGGTGAGGATGAGGCGAAATTTAAACTCTATGTTGCTGGTGGGAATGTAAAATGGTGTGGGCCTTGGAAAACAGTTTGGCAGTTCCTCAAATGATTAAACACAGAGTTACTATATGACTTAGCAACTGTACAAGTATATATCCAAGAAAACTGAAAACATGCCCATCAGCTGGTGAACAGGTAAACAAAGTAAGGTATGTCCACACAATTGAGTATTTTTCAGCCATAAAAAGAACTGAAGTATCGAGACATGCTATATCACAGATGTGCCTGAAAAACAATCCTAAGGAAAACTAGATGCAAAAGGTCCCATATCAGAGATTCCATTTACAAGAAATTTCCAGAATAGGCAAACCCACAGAAACAAACAATAAATTAGTGGGGGTTGCAGGTAGAGAGGAAGGAATGGGGAGTGACCATTAAAGAGTACGGGATTTTTTTTTTTAAGATTTTATTTATTTATTTGAGAGAGAAAGGGAGCAAGCCAGAGTGAGAGAAAGAAGAGAATGAGAGTGAGAGAGTACATGCACACGAGCAGGGGGAGGGGCCTTGGGAGAGGGAGAAGCAGACTCCCCGCTAAGCAGGTCCAGGACCCTGGGATCATGAGCTGAGCCTAAAGCAGATGCTAAACCCACTGAGCCATTCAGGTGCCCAGAGTACTGGATTTCTTTGTGGGGTAATGGCAGTGTTCTAAAATTAGGTAGTAATGATGGCCACACCACTCTGTGAATATACTAAAAACCACTGAATTTTACACTTTAAAGGGGTGAATTCTATAGTAGGTGAATTATATCTCAATAAAACCACTTTAAAAAAGCTGGTGAACGTCTATGGGATACTGTCAACTTACAGGTTTGCTCATGTCTCAATAAAATATCTCTGGAATGATACACACAGGAAACTAACGTTAGCCTCCTCAGCAAGGACTCTGGAGAGATTTTTTTACCATGTACTCTCATTTTTAACTTTGAACTATGCCAATACAGCAGTATTCAATTCTTTTTATTAGAAGTGAAACGAAATTAGAAAATGTTTTTAATAGACTAGTCCCTTCCACTAGTTTAACAATGCAAAATTCTGCGTAAAACAATACATTCAGGGGCTGCAGATGGTATAATGAATGTTACAATTAGCTGGAAGGAACAGAAAAAAAATTTTTTTTAAAGATTTTATTTATTTGAGAGAGAGAGAATGAGAGACAGAGAGCATGAGAGGGAAGAGGGTCAGAGGCAGAAGCAGACCCCCCGCTGAGCAGGGAGCCCAATGTGGGACTCGATCTTGGGACTCCAGGATCATGACCTGAGCCGAAGGCAGTCGCTCAACCAACTGAGCCACCCAGGCGCCCAGGAACAGAAAAATTAGCAGTTCTCTATACTGTTTAATTCTGGTTCCATTAACTTTTCCTCATTGGTCTTCCAACTCTGTATCTCAGTGGCTCTCTGATGAACAAATTTTCTGTTCCTCTTTTATTTGGAGACCCAAACTGAACAAATATCTCCTATAATGGATCAAATTCCCAAACTTGAAAAAAAAACACAAACCAAAGGGACGCCTGGGTGGCTCAGTTGGTTAAGCGTCTGCCTTGGGCTCAGGTCATGATCCTAGGATTTGGGGATCGAGTCCTGCATGGGACTCTCTGCTCAGCAGGGAGCCTGCTTCTCCCTCTGCCTGCAGCTCCCCCTGCTTGTGCGCTCTCTCTGACAAATAAATAAAACCTTAAAAACACACACACACACACAAACCAAAAACCTATTTTTAAAAATTCTGTGATAAAATCTTCCTCTACCAGATGTTATATTTTAGAGGAAAGTAAGAATAAATAGCTCTTAATTTAGGAATAAATTTCAGAATAAATGACCCTTAGGAGAAAGCCAAACACAGCTTAGAAACACCACTTCCCACATGCTTCCCCCCAAATTTCCACCCGGCTAGATGAAAACTGCCTGCCCTATGAAAGCCATTCTCTATTTTTCACCAGCAGTCATAGAGGTAGTCCAGAAACAGGCTTCCAGAATAGGCCACCGAACCCCAACTCCACTCTCAACTGGGGCAAAAGGAAATAGCCCCATTCAGTGAAGTTCTCCCTTCCACTTAATTCCACAGCATCCAGCTAGCTCCTTCCATTTGGGAGAGCTCTGTACTACTGATTTTATTTGACATACTGCATTACCTACAATCTTCTGTTAACTATGTCAATGCTGCCCATCCCCTCGCTGACGAGAACTGGGGCAGGCTGCTTTACGAGGCTACAGAGGTGCATCAATACAGCTCAACTCCCCTGCCTGCCACGCCAAGTCCTTCCAAGGCTGGCTCCAGGTTACCATTCTGCCAGTTTATCCGTCTCCCCATCTCGCCCCAGCTCCAACATCTCTGCCACACCAAACTCCTAACCCTTTCTCCAACACAGTACACTTCATAACAACATACTTTGTGCACGGTATTCTCTTTGTCTGGAATGCCATCTCTACCAACCCACTCGCTCAAACTGGGCCAACGCCTACTTTTCCTTCAAGGCAGCTCCAAGACAATCACATCTGTAAAGTCTCCCCAGTTGTGGTTCTGATTGTGGATATTTTTCTGAAGTTTTTTTTTTTTTAAAGATTTTATTTATTTATTTGAGGGAGAGAGAGAGAGTGAGAGAGACAGCATGAACGGGGGGCAGAGGGTGAGGGAGAAGCAGACTCCCCACTGAGCAGGGAGCCTGATGTGGGGCTCGATCCCAGGATCCTAGGATCATGACCTGAGCCGAAGGCAGATGCTTAAATGACTGAGCCACCCAGGCACCCCTTTTTTCTGAAGTTTAAATGAACTTATCCTGAAAAGACATAAAGTCATAAAAATCAGCATATTTCATCAATTCTAAGATGCCATTGATGGTAAGACACATTATTTTATGTGCCATCGGCAACTAAAAATGCTGGTTCTAACTCACCAACAATTGTAAGGCATATCCCAATGTCAGAGATATTAAAATGTGAAAAACTGTCTTAAAGTTAAAGATATGCAGTAAACCACAAATCTTAAAGGTAAAGATGTTGTTTTCTGTTTACTTATAATACAGCTCTTGATAATTGTTTCCCAGTCTTTCCCAGGCCTTCGGCATCTAAAAGTCTGAATTTTATTCACATTTGCCGCCTCCCAACAGCTGGCCCAGAACCTAAAATCCAAGATATGCACAATAAAATAAGAGTCCCATTTATTAAATTTAAAAATAAGAAAATTAAGCATCTGCTTAATAAAGTATAAAAAGAATGTCATAAAACTTAAAAATCATTAATGCCATAAAAATAAGACTAAAAAAAAAAAGGCTTCTTTGCCTATTAATGATCAAGGGAATACCAAATATTTCAGCATCAGGGTTAACCCAAACATGTAAGACATGTTAAATATTTTCAATGTTTTTAAAAGACACACAGGACATGGCCTTGTATGATAGTTCCAAAAACATTCTTGACATTAGAGTTTGCAGAACCTCTCATCTGCAATATTAGATTAATGTGACATGGTATTTACTTCAGTCCATGGACAACATTTCTGCCCCATAATGTATCTAATGATAAGCCCTTAAAAATATATTTGTAATAACGAGTCTGATGTTTGCTGACAAGCTTCCAAGCTGTCCCACTCTCCTGTCCCTAGGCAGGGTGGTAAGAAAGTCCAGGTGATTCCTCCTGTGGATCAGGCAGGAGGTTACAACCAACTACCACCCAGCAGCAGGATGGGAGCCCGTGCCCCAGCCCCGCCATCTCATCACGGTAAAAGGAAAGCCAGTCCCCTGTCCCTGTTCTTTGAAGCCACTTTTGAACCTCCCTGGGAAGCCTGCCCTGCTCTTCTCAGAAAGCGTCATGACAGGCTGAGCAAACCTTTTATACCCTCTGGGTGCATACATATGTTGACATCTTTGTTCCTACACCTGAACCAGATACTGTGGGGACGGGAGGGGGCCCATCCTACCTCTGCAGTGCCCACAACAATACTGACTCTGATTTCACTCCCAATTAAAAGGAAACACATATAATGAAACCAGCAGATAATGATGTTCACTCACTGCTGTAAAGGGTCCATGAAAAGGACTGTTATTAAGGCCTATCCGTGAGCTTGTTTCAGAGGGAGGTGGTAGATGCACCATCTGTCTACTTGCAGGTTCCTACAGGACTCTTAGACTTCATTTAGTCATACTTTCTAATGGATCTTATCTGTTTTACACGTCAAAAGTTGTCCCCCTTGTAAGGTACATTTTTTAACAAGCTATCCCAATTTTTCCTGAAAACCTACCAGCGTGGTTACGTGGTCTGTCACCGTGGAAGCCAGTGGGCTATGTGAAATCGCAATGATGTGTAACCTGGGGCAAAGACCCCTTTTGTGCCTCAGTTTTGTCGTCTTCTTCTTTTTTAAAATTTTTTAAAAGATTTTATTTATTTGAGAGAGAGGGAGAGACATGAATAGGGGGAGAGGCAAAGGGGGAGGGAGAAGCAGACTGCCTGCTGAGCTGGGAGCCCAACGTGGGACTCGCTTGGTATCAGGACCCTGGAATCATGACCTGAGCCAAAGGCAGATGCTTAATGGACCGAGCCACCCAGGAGCCCCTCAGTTTCTTCTACTGTAAATGTGTTCTAATAATAGTATCTACCTCACAGGGTTATTACAAGAGTGAAATGACTTAAGGGTTGTAAGCAGCTTAAAGGAACGCCTGGCCTATGGTCAGCTCCACACATGCCTCTGACAAATAAGCAGTTGCGATAACACTTAGGAATATTTGTGCAACGTGATGCTTCTGGGCTCTAAAAGGTACCTTCAAAATAGACAACAGCCCCTCCCTTCTCTGAAAAACTGCTGCATCAGTAAGGAGTCCAAAAATGTTGGTCCCATTTATTTCATGCATATTTGTTATCTCCAAATGGACTCTAAGCACCTTGAATGCAGGGGTGCTTGGGTGGCTCAGTCAGTTAAGCGTCTGACTTTGGCTCAGATCCTGATTCCAGGGTGCTGGGATGGAGTCCCACGTTGGGCTCCCAGCTCAGCAGGGAGCCTGCTTCTCCCTCTGCCCCTGCTCATGCTATCTCTCTCTCAAATAAATAAAATCGTAAACTAATCACCTTGAGTACAGACAGAGGCCACTCCCACCACCTTCCATTGTACCCGCCACAGCTGAAATGTCAGCCTCCTCAGCTGGAGACAGTAATGCGAGTGGGCTGGCTGGCTTCGGCGATGGTTTAACAGTGCTAGAAGGAGAGGCTAGAAAGGCTGCCCAGCCCACCTCAATGAGATCTATCTATTTTTCTTGAAATGGAAGGTGTTCTAAAGTAATCTGTAAGTAAAGACCGTTCAGCAATTGTTCATGCAGAGTCCAGACACAGAGGCCAAGTTAACCAGGACCAGAGCACTAGAAAATACAACAGTACGACCCACCGACAGAAAACAAGAGGCATCATTACGTTTACTTAAACTCTGCCCACTTATATGAAGGAGTTGATGTTGCTTACTATAAATACATATAAATACAAATATTGAATAAAATACGGAAATCAGGAAAAATGTAAGTTAAAATAAAAGGCCGATATTGGGGGTAGGAGAATAGAACACAGATATGCAGGAGATATGGTCCATATACTGGCTAAAACAAAGCTTTTCCTGGCCAGTGTCCAGGAGAGATTTCTCATGTACATTATTAGGTAGGGCACCCTGAGTAATGCAAGGGGCGTGTCCCCAGGAACAACCTATAGTAGTAAATAGTGAGTATTCTTTTTTTTAATATTTTATTTATTTATTTGACAGAGAGAGACACAGCGAGAGAGGGAACACAAGCAGGGGGAGTGGGAGAGGGAGAAGCAGGCTTCCCGCCGAGAAGGGAGCCCGATGTGGGGCTCGATCCCAGGACCCTGGGACCATGACCTGAGCCGAAGGCAGACACTTAACGACTGAGCCACCCAGGCGCCCCAATAGTGAGTTTTATAAAGTAAGCTCTCCTGACACCCTTTAAAAAAAAAAAAAAGCTAACAACATGACACCACAACAAATTCAAAGAAAGCAATTGTGTTAAGGGGCCAAAGTGCAAGTGTCCAAGCACAAAGCCCAACCAAGGACAAAATGTGGAAACGCTACAGAAATAAATGGACTGCGTATCACTTCAACAATCCGGTACAAATATCACTTCCCTTAACTGGGCTCCTGACAAAAGTTGTTTGGTGAACCATTTCCATTATATTCTTTGCCAGTGTGGTCTGTGTTGATTATAAAAGGCAGACCCACATTCTTAACAGATCAAAGAACAGAGCAGGTTGAAAAACTAAGGTGCCAAATCAAAGCTCTGTGTGGTCCGGCTCTGTGGCCATCTCACCCACAGGCCGGAGGTGAGCGATGGGTAGGTCCCTTGAAAGCAATGACAGCACTTTTCTTAGTAACTCTGGGAACGCTCCAGAATAAAGTACAAATGATTGGTCACACTGCCAACTCTAGAACACAGAGCACAGGCATGATCCTAGTCCAGAAATTTCCCATGGTACTTGCTGCCATCGGCCACATAGTCTGTAGGGCCCAAGCCAGGAGCGGGGGAAGGGCTCGGTACCTGGATCAGGAGGGTGAAGGTCCCTGCTGAGTTGTCCACCAAACTCTGAGTAGATGAAAAGAGATGGTAGGGTTTCCCCAAAGTAGTCCTCGCTGCATACAATGAAGGGACAGAAGGAGCATTTGCAAGGGAGTGGTTCTAACAATGGACCACAGACTCTAGGCTGGAGAGGGGGAGAGGAGCAGCCAGGAAGTGACTAATATAAGTAAGAGAGTGGGGAGGCATCGGAAGCAAGGAGTTCCAGAATACCACAGTCAGACTCTAAGAAGGAGGTGGTGCTCGAATAGGGTGAGATTTGGGAGTTGGTGCATTTTCTGGTAATGACGAGGTTCAGAAAGACAAGGGGGTAGGAGAGATGGTTGGTGTAGCAGATGTTCAGAGCACTAAGAAACAACTCCTCAAGAGAGATCGCACACCTGGGGACTCCCTACAGGTGACTGTGCTCACCGGGGATATGACAAATGAAGGGTAAATCCAGACGTTCCCTGAGAGTGAAGTACAAAACAAACTCTGGCTGCATTCCCCAGGTACCAGCTGCTCAGTGGGCTCCCCTCTACAGGCTTTCTTGGGGGAGGTGCCATGGCAATGAGGGGGTGCCATGGCAATGAGTATGGGAAGGCAGCGCCTACTGCAAATTTCAGAGCTCAACTTCCACACTTTTAGAAGGTACATTAATACCTTAAAATTCTAGAAAGTTTTAATTTTTATTTTAAAAATTCAGAAAGCTCCTCCATTTCAAAACTTTAAACTAATAAACTTTAATAAATAGCAACACTTTGCTAATGGTGACCAACAAATACATTCAACAGACATCTACTGGATTCCGGCTGTGTTCTAGGTACTTTTCTGGGCCTTGGTGTAGATTTACACTCTAGTGGGAGAGCCAAGAAAGAAGAGACAAGGAAAAAAATACTATATTTTCAGCTATAAATAGTAGGGAGGATACCAACAGGAGCAATGGAGATCAGCAATAACGCTCAGTTTTACTTTGGGCCACACTTGTGTTCATTTTTGTGCACCCTGACTCCAAAGTCCAATGTTTTTTCCAGGTAACATTAACATAGTAAATACCTTGAAATCTGGTAAAAACTTGATTATTTAAAGAAAAACAAAGAGGTCAATGAATTTTGAAACGGGAAGTATCAACACTCAATGCTCATCTGTAGAATCCACTCTAAATGACAGGCTCTCTGTCTAGGGAAACTCTCAAGATACGGGAAACTCTACAGTCCCGTCAAAGGTTTCTAGGTGGTCTCTTCATGCCTAAAGTGTGACGGTCAGCACAGTGCAACACTCTCCAGTGAAGAGCATGACTTAACCAGTCCAGTGCATCCATCAGTTATGTTCCTGCTGATGTGGGAAACAAAGGCAGAAGGAAATGTAGATAAAATTTAAATTCCTTATAAGCTGCAGCCCATTGACAAATACTTGAGATAGGCAGAGTATAACTTTCCTCCAGGAACTCCCAACTGTCTCATGCTTTGCTAGAGGGGAAAACAACCTTAGCTTGACAATAGCCAGGCCTCCAGGGTCCTATGAGTCTTCTTTAGCAAATGAAAGTCCTTTTTGGAAACCTCCCTTGGTCTTTACCTCCCCCAACTCCAAAGTTTATAATCAGCCATTCCTCACAACCACGTGCAGCCCTTCTGCCCAACTTTAATAAAACCACCCTCTTGCACCAAAGATGTCTCAAGAATTCTTTCTTGGCCGTGGGCTCTGAACCCCACCACTTCAAACCACATCACTGCCATGGAGAGAAAGTTGTTTCAGACCATCTTGGCTTCCACTGAGCTGATCCCATTTTCCCTGGGCAATCTTGTGAGGACAGTCTGTCTTTGCACAGGGAGAAAAATGCACTACCAACCCCACCCACTTAACTACTCTAGTCCCCCAGCATTTATAATGCCATTGTAAGTTAATAAGCTAACATTATGTTCTTGCTGGGGCTCACGCCCTTGAGAACTTGGTTAGACAGCTTCCCCCTGAGCCCTATCACAGCAAATCCAGTGTCTGGACTCCCTGGATTTCGAAGTCCCCAAGTTCTAGAAAGACCTGCCTCCTTATTTTCACTCAGTCTCTGCTCTAATGCTTACAGTTCCCACCTGGGGTTCAGTTTAACAGTTCACCTCGTATCCACTGAACACTTACTATGTTCTAGGTATAGTGCTAAGTGTTGGAGACCTAGAGATGAGTAAGACACAGCTTCCGCATGTGGAGAGGCAATCTTATAAAAAGATAATTTGAGGGGTGCCTGGGTGGCTCAGTTGGTTAAGTGTCTGCCTTCGGCTCAGGTCATAATCTCAGGGTCCTGGGACTGAGTCCTGTAGGGCTCCCTGCTCAGTGGGGAGTCTGCTTCTCCCCCACCCTACTCGTGCTCTTTCTCTCAAATAAAATCTTAAAAAAAAATGAATAAACAAAAAGATAATTTTATATAAAGTGATAGAGAGGAAGCTTAGAGGTAGGGTGCTTGGCCTCACCTGGGGAATATCTGCTAGATGACACTGCACTGGAGACGGAAAGGCTAAACAGGAGTTAGGCAGGTAAATAAATACAAAGGGTAATCAGGAGGGACAGTGAATATATCATACATAAATTCAAGAAGACAGAACAAGTATCATGCAGAAATGTTGTAAACAATCAATGAAGTGCAAGGAAGGGGCTGGCAGGGGATGAGGGCAGGACATATGAATCAAGCTAAGGACCTGAGCTCATCCTGGAGGTAACAGGGATGGAGGGTCTTAGCACAGGAGTAGCATGATGACACCTGCCCATGAAAGATCCCTCGGACAGCGGTCGGGAGGGTAGTCCTGAGGGGAACATGTAGGACTGGGAGACCAATTAGGAGGCTCTCACAAGTAACCTGGACTCCAAATGACTGGCGCTTGTCCTGGCACCATGAAAAAGAAGGGGTAAATTCAGAAATAGAAGGTAACCACTGGCAAGACTCTGATTTAAATCCATGGTGTGTGAGGGAAAGGGAAGATTCTGAGATAATGCTCAAGTGTCTGTCTTGGGTGGCCGAGGGAAAGGCAAAGAGAACAGCGAGAACAATGGGGGGGGGTAGATTGGAGGCTCAGTGTGGGAAACGAGATACGCGGAGTTGAGTTTTCAACATACAAAGTTTGGGATGCCTCTGGTCAGTCTAATGGATACGGACAGTGGGTAAGAGTCTGCAGTTCAGAGTGAGGGAGACCTATTTGGGAGTCACCATTTACAAATCGCTACTGAATGCCTAGATCTACTGAATATGGGTTGTGGTAAAAAGAACAAAAGTGGAGAAGATCACCGAGGATGAGCACCTGGTGAGACTATCAGGGGGCTGAGAGCAGAACCTGAGGAAAATCGACAGTGGGGCTTGGAGCGGACAGGGAAAAGCGATGAGTATCAAAAGTAATGTCACAGAGACAAAGGCAATTAAGATCAGAGCAGTTAACAAGGTCAAGGAAAGCAAAGAAGTCCAGAAGAAAATGGCCTGAAACAGGTCACTGATTCAGCAATATCAGGTGGTCGTTATCAAGATATCACACAGGTGTTTGGAAGCCCAAGTCAAGACATCACTGACTTGAGGTGTGAATCGGAAGTGCTAAAATAGAGCAAAGAACAGAACTGTTTACCATCAGGGGAAGTCAACAATTGGAGGTATGGCTTATCTTTTATAATTCATTACCGGTGTGATGGTTAATTTCATGTATCATCTTGGCTGGGTCACCAGCTGGACCAAGGGTCACCAAGTACATAATACCTTTGGAACATTCATCAAACTAATGAATATAATGATACCGGCTGGTTGTTCCTAATGTCACTAGATGAGGTGGGGAAAAGGGAGAGATGAGCTCAGGGATTCAAATTCCAAATTCAAGCACGGAATAAATGATCACAAAACTTCTCTATCCTGAGGAGACCCTTATCTCCTTTATTTTTTTTTAAAGATGTTATTTATTTATTTGACAGAGAGAGACACAGCGAGAGCAGGAACACAAGCAGGGGGAGTGGGAGAGGGAGAAGCAGGCTTCCTGCCGAGCAGGGAGCCCGCTGTGGGGCTCGATCACAGGACCCTGGATCATGACCTGAGCCGAAGGCAGACGCTTAATGACTGAGCCACCCAGGCGGCCCTCCCCCCCCCCCATCTCCTTTAGCCACAGAGCTGAGGCTGCTGAAACCAAAGCCAGAATCTCATCCTGAGAGTGGCTGAATTACAAAGCACATTGAGTTCCCAACCTCAGGGGATGTCTACTATTACAGTGAGGGCACTGATTGGGAAGGAACAGAACCCTGAACACTGGGGGCCCTGATGAAGCTGGAGACATCGAACCCTAAATACTAATGAGTCTTCTCTGCCAGTAGAAACAACTGCTCCACCCGTCTGAGGAGACGAGTGCTTTGCCCGAGGAACAGGAAAGCTCTCCCCTGAGGCAGCTGCCCTGAAAGACACAGCTGATTCTCCTCCGGACCCACCCCACCACTCCTCTTGGCTTCCAGATTTGTAACTGGACTCAAATCATAGAAGGTCCCTATAGGCACAGAGGACGACCCACAAGGAGACCCACTACACTCCAAATCACTACTTGAGGGATGCCTGGGGTGGCTCAGTTGGTTAAGCGTCTGCCTTCTGCTCAGGTCATGATCTCCTGGGATCGAGTCCCGCATTGGGCTCCTTGCTCAGCAGGGAGCCTGCTTCTCCCTCTCTCTCCCTCTGCTTGTGCTCTCTGCCAAATTAATAAAATCTTGAAACAAAAACAAAAAACAAATCACTACTTGACTTTTCTAATTTATACAGACAGAAATCCAGGGAATGTGTGTGGGATAAGAGTAAAAGAAACGAAGTTGGATCTGGCCAAATTTACGGATACGGGCCCACTAAACAGATATTCTGCATTTCATGTTGCAACTCGGCAGAGTTAGAGTTCTAATAGTTTGTTTCAGTTCCTTGGCTGAAATGTGGACCATAAGGGGCCAACAGTAAATGACCTTGAAGCACCAGACCCGTCTTGGTTTAATATAGAGGAAGGGATTCAAAGGCTTAGGGAGATTGGAACGTTAGAGTGGATCTGTCATTTAAGACCTACTCACCCACCCTTGGAGGGTCCAGAAGACACACCTTTCACCATGACTGTGAGAAATAAATTTGTGAGAGGAGACCCAGCATCCTTGAAGAGTTCTGTGATCGCTCTGCTCTGGAGGCCAGACCTTCAGTGGCAGGCAATGCTTCCTAAATACAATGGAAGTGACTGCATCCTGGGGGAGCAGGGGCCAAATGGTGGCACTTGATAGCCAGCGGGGGGTATGGTAACCATAACAGACCGCAGATGAACGGCCATCAGAACAGTCTGACTCACAGAGACCTGCATGCAGCATTAGCTAGACGATCATGGTGTTCCTAGAAGAGATACAGATGGGCAGCCTACTAAATTCCTACTTGATCTTTATAAGCAGAGAAGTTCTAGGTCAAGTGAACCAAAGTCTAAATTGAGTCATGGGGCACCTGGGTGGCTCAGTCGGTTGAGCATCTGCTTTCAGCTCGGGTCACGATCCCGGGGTCCTCAGATCGAGCCCCACCTGGGGCTCCCTGCTCAGCGGGGAGTCTGCTTCTCTCTCTCCCTCTACCTGCTGCTCCCCCTGCTTGTGCTCTCTCTCTCTGACAAATAAGTAAATAAAACCTCACAAATAAATAGAGTCATAAACACAAAGTTACATCCCCTCAATCAATTTCCAGACTTGAGCTTGTTTACAGACCCAGAACCCCTCAATAATGGGGAGGCCAGGTCCAAACTAGCATAAATTAAGAAAGGAATTTGAATGAAGGCATTTCAGTGGCAAACCATCGTCCTGATGTACCAAAACATTGAAAGAACTAAAAGTGTGTTTTGTAGTTCTTAGTATTTACAAGAGTAGAAGAAAATGTCAGAGATGCAATACTGCACAGGCCCACAACCTCTTAACAGAAAACCCTTGGGGCCAGATGTGTTTCAGACAGAGAATTTTTCAGATTTAAAAAAAATGAACATAATGCGTACACTCTATATCATCTACTAGCCTCAGCGGGGTCCAAGGCAGCATCCCGTAATAAAAAGCATTAGTATTTCTGTAGTGAAACACATGATTAGTCATACCAAGTGGGATCATGGCTAAAAATAGTCTCTCATTAGTACAGGTCAAATCTTGCAGCCACAAGAGTTTGTATCAAACGTAGGGAAAAAAGTTTCAATTTTCAGAGATCTGGGGGTTTGAAATTGCTGCTAAGAGATTGTGGACCTACAATCTGAAATGAGAACAAGAAATTGCCCCTCGGCATGTTCTGTTCTTAACTCCATATACTAGAGCCTGATTATAGTCGGTATCACCTCTGCTTACTATCAATACATTCTCTAGGGGCGCCTGGGTGGCTCAGTCGGTTAAGTGTCTGCCTTCGGCTCAGGTCATGATCCCAGGGTCCTGGGATCGAGCCCTGCATTGGGCTCCCTGCTCAGCAGGGAGTCTGCTTCTCCCCCTCCCTCTGCCGCTCCCCCTGCTTGTGCATGCTCCTGCTCTCTCTGTCAAGTAAGTAAGTAAAAATCTTTAAAAAAAAATACATTCTCTGATTTCTCTAGTGTGTAAAATTCAGCAAGCCTCACTGGGCTTCTTCAGCAAGGCAGGAGAACTACGTTGGAACCTCTGCCACTGGGGTGGAGGGGCCGGGCAAAGGCGCCAGTGAGTGCCTCTGGTGCGAAGACCCAGAGCCTGTTCGCACATCTTGCAGGGGAAGCCTGCCAGAAGTCTCAACTGTAGAAGGATTTGCACAGCCTCCAGGGAAGAACTCAACCCAAGCAGGAAGGTAAGGCTCAGTGGCTAGGTCCATACATAGTGCCTCCTGATGAGGGGCAAGGGACCTTTCTGAGCCTAGAGTGGTGTCAGACACTTGGCTAAATGGATCCACGCTGTGTCCTAGCCAGAAGAATCAGTATAAGAGTGAGAAGAACCTACAAAACCCACACCATTACAAATCCCTGCGGAGCAGTCTAAGCACTGGGTGGCTCAGATTCTGCTGTTAGTAAGGATGCCTTCCACACGGCAGCTCTGTCCCTCCAAGCAGAGTCAGCAGTAACCCAGCCACCCCACGATTCTTGTACAAACATTACCACGAAGAGAAGGAAACTGGATACCCTGGGACAGAGTAAAGACACTCTGTAAACATTTCAGATATGCCAAAAGCCTCCTAAAAAATGGTTAGACTTTGAAGGAGAAATTCTATAATATAGCAGAGAGGCTGCTGAGTCCTAACTCTATCATATATTAACTTTTTGGAACCTCGGACAAGTGACCACAAGAAACCTACTGGATTCTTAGTTTCCTCATCTATAAAATTCAGAAGAAGAGTAATTATCACACAGAATTGTCGATGAGATAATGCATACAAGTTGCTTCGTAGAGGCTTAGCACATAGGAAGCACTTAGTCAATGAGGGCAGAGCAAAAGAACAACCTGAAACCAGCTGTACAGCCAAATTTCTAAGGGCTAAGAAACAGGAACTATACCTGACAGAAGACACACACAGGATCCACATCTATATCTATATTGACAGATATAATATCAATTAATTCAAAATTTCTCCCTAACTACTCACTCACTCTCTCTGCCATTCTTAGCCATTTAGGAGATCTCAAATATTTGCATTTTAATACATTTTTCTCTTAGGAAACGGAGTCCTTTACCAGTGTTTCTGAGCAACACCCTTTGAAGAAGGATATATAGCAAATATAACCTGGATATGACTGGAGAGTGAGTAAATATAAGACACTGTATGGTACAGGGTCATATAAAGTTCTCACTGAAGCTTAGTCTACAATATAGCACCTTTTTTAGGTGCTATCTGGAAAAAGCACAAGATTATGTTAAAGTGACATAACTCCACAGTGTGTTCCTTAATGTTTGAAGAGAAAAGAATACATTTCTTATTTTTGATAAAAGCATTTTTTAATGTTTTTAAATTGCACATAATAAATTTCCCAGATTCCAGACTATCGGGGTCCTAGTATAAACAATGTTCATTGCAAGTTCATCAAAGTTTGTTCAGTTGGTTACAGCATGATACTAACAAAGCTCAAGTCATGGATTTCAATCTATGTGGCAATTACTACAGTAATAAATAGCTCAGGCTCAACAAAGACATTGTACATTTCTAAATTCAATTAGCTAAACCTAATAACTGGATACAGTGTATCACAGTTGCTAGACAACTACAGTGGAGTCTTGAACAATACCAGTTTGAACTGCATAGGTCCACTTACACATGGATTTTTTTTTAATACAGTATAGTACTGTAAACGTATTTTCTCTTCCTCATGATTTTCTTAACATTTTCTTTTCTCTAGCTTACTTTATTTTAAGAATACTGTATATAATACATATGACATACAAAATATGTGTTAATCTACTGTTTATGTTATTGGTAAGGCTTCCAGTCAACAGTAGGCTCTTAGCAGTTTTCAGGAGTCAAAAGCTATACTTGAATTTTCGACTGTGTGGGGGTCAGCACTCCTAACCCCAGTGTTGTTCAAGGGCCAAGTGTATTCCAACTATGTGCCCAGACAGTCAATCAGAGGTATTACAAAGTTCACAATTTCTAAAGAGTCTGAGTTTGAAAGACAAATAAATAAAGTTACTGAAGGAGAATTTATTAATGAAAGCATCCTTCTTTTCTTGATAAAGACTTAACGGGACCAATGGAAAATTGTAAGTGACTAAAAATTACAGCAGCCACATGCATTCAAAAAGATACTGAATAAAGAGGTTTAAGGGCAAAGATATAAAGGTCCCAAGAGACAATTAAATTTCTCAACTTAGGCACTATGAATGGTCCCAAAGCCAACTGCCCTCTGCCCTCTTATGGCAGTCAAAATCCCAAGGACTGTGGTCTGGACTCTAGGGCATTGCTAATATCAAGCACTTGGCAAAATGAGTGGAAAAGGAAGAAAGGGGAAAATCACACAAGATACGTGAAAGCTTCATATCTCATCAGCTGTAAGGACCAAGACCTGGAGCCATGATACTTGAGACCTCAGGAGATAGTTCTAGTTTTTCTAAAAATTAAATTCCCTTTGATGGAGCCTAAAGACCAAACTAATCTAGAATAAATTCTGTCAGAGCAAATCCTTTATTGTCTCATTTCAAATGATGCCAGTGTTCATAGAGAACAAGATTAAAATCTTTGCAAGGTTTAGGTACACGTGAGATGCATGTCTTACACAGAGAATTCAAATTCTCAGATAAAAGATACAACTTAAATAAAAACACCCTTGGGGCCCTGTAGAAGATTCTAATCATCCAGGAAAAATGTGACCATGGAATCACATAAATCAGCCTCAGTGGGAAGAGAAAGGAATGTGAGAAATATTTAACAGGTAGGCCAGCATTTTCTAGATGGAGGGCATGCAACAATATTTTTGAAAAACTGCATGTATCAAGTCTTTCCCAATCAAAGCACATTTTAAAAGCTCATTAGGAAAGATCAGCCATTAATGAAATCCCACAACGTATCCTTTGTAAGTTTAAAAAATATCTATTTTGTAATACAAATAAGTGTTCTATAGTTTTTTTAATTCTGCAAATTTTCATAACAGGTGAATCATATTTTAATAGGTGAATTATTTTCTTAAAAGTGGTGACTGTCAGGAATTTAATCTGTCCTTGTATTATTCATTTTCAGTATGGGCACCCTGTGTAGGATCCAGTCTCCCTGCTGTATCCCAGTAACTAAAAACAGCGCCAGGCACCCAGTAGGTGTTCATTTAGTGCCTTTGCTCTGTAAAAACACAAATTTTCATTTCACGTACTTTTCACATATATCTCTCTTTCACTTAAGATTTGTTTTTATTTCTTCTTTTGGCAGTCTCTGAGCCTAGTGACTATCCCTAGAGTTAGGGTAAAAACAAGTGGTAGAATTCTTTTTTTAAGGACTAAGTTTTGTTTTTTTTTTTTTAGATTTTATTTATTTATTTATTAGAGAGAGAGAGAGAGAGAGAGAGAGAGAGAGAGAGAGAACGGGTGGGGAGAGGGACAGCCGGAGAGGGAGAAGCGGGCTCCCCTGGGATCATGACCTGAGCTGAAGGCAGATGCTAACAACTGAGCCACCCAGGCTTCCGCGGACTAAGTTTTGTTTTATTATCCTAACTAGTAAATAAGTAAAAGGCTGAGGGAATAGTAGTGAAATTTGTGGCCTTTTGACTGAAGAGGTAGTATCTCAAGTTTGAATTTTGTCAACAAGCATCAAATGAAAGTCCTACTGATAAAACACTTAAGGGCTACAACAAACATGATAAAATAATTTAAATATATAATAACCAGAAATTCCAAAACTACAGTGTTTATAGTAGTGGAAGAATGTGAATTCATTGCATACATTTCTAAAGAAATATGAAATGGCACTTAAAGAGTGAAAATAACCAGATAATACATAAAATCACACTTGGAAAAAATATTCCTGTTTTCAAGGAACATGTATTGGGTACCCACCATATACCAGGCTAAATCCTGTTTATTACAAACTACTAACTGTTCTCGAGACATACCTATGCCTCATTGCCCTTAAACAAACATTAGTGTCTATCATATCCACTGTGCTAAGCACTAGGAATATTTCTTTAATAAGTTTTTTTTTTTTAAGATTTTATCTATTTATTTGTCAGAGAGAGAGCGCACAAGCCAGGGGAGTGGCAGGCAGAGGGAGAAGCAGGCTCCCCGCTGAGCAGGGAGCCCGATGCCCAGCTCGATCCAAGACCCTGGGATCGTGACCTGAGCTGAAGGCAGAAGCTTAACCTGAGCCACGCAGGCGCCCCAGTGCTAGGAATATTTCTATAAACAAGACAAACACTATCTCTGTCCTGGATTCTCAGAGAGGAACAAAGAAAAACCAAGTAGTTAGAAATTACAACAAAGAAATAAACAAAGGACCAGGAAATGATAACGGGGAACTCCTCTGGATAGGGTGGTTGGAAAAAGGCCTCTGAAAAAGTGACATCTCTGCCCTCAATGATGAAAAGGAGACAACTATGGGCAGACCTGGGGAAAGAGCAGGAAGAGGCAGCAGGAATAGCAAGTGCAAAGGACCTGAGGTGGGAATGAATGTCAAAGAGCAAAAGATGGCAGTGTGGCTTGAATATAGTGAGCAAGGGTGCGTTATGGCACAAGCTGAAGTCAGAGAGGCAGAAAACTAGATCACACAGAGCACTGCAGGCCATGGGAAGAAGTCGGTATGTCATTCAGAGCGTAAGCCATTAAGGCTTTTAAACAAGAAAGCAAGATGATCTGAACATATTTTTATAAAAATCATTCTTGCATTTGGGTGAAGAATGGATTAAAAAGAGGCAGGATGGAGGAACGGGGAGACCAGTTGAGTGATTTTGACTAAAATGCTAAGAGTGGACTGCTGACAGAAACATGAATTCCAAACACACTCAGCAGATGGCAGATGAGGTTGGATGTGGGGCTTGATGAAGGACGTACTTTTCACATTTATCTTTCACTTAAGATTTGTTGTCCCTGAAGGACAGGGAGGAATCGAGGGTGGATCCTAGACCTGGGTTGAGCAATTATATGAATGGTGGTACCATTTACTGAAGTGGGTGGTGCAAATTATTGAGATTTATTCTTCACATACTGTGTGCTCATTCCTCCTGATGGGGGACCAAAGACATGACAATTGCCAGATCCGATGAATCTTCATCGGATTTAATCTCCTCTTCTGACATTGTTAACCACTCCCTCTTAAAACTTCATTCCCTCTTGGTTTCTAAGACACCTCATTCTTCCAGTTCTTCACTTACTCATCAGACGTCCTTCTCAGGTTCCATATACCCAAGGGCTCTGTCCCTGGCCCTCTGCTATTTCCTTCAATACACTCTCTGTTGGTGACCTCATCCAAGCAATCCATAACTTTAACTATCTACATGATGCCTTCCAAACCTGTATCTCCAACCAGAACTTTCTCATCTCCAGAACCATCCATCCAACTGTCTTCTGCCCACTTCTATTAGGATGTCTCAGCTGCATCTGAAACTCAACATACCCAAAAGTGACTTCATCATCACTGCTCCCTCAATCCCACATTCATCTGTGCAAAGCCCCACTTGCCAAAAATGGGCCCAGCTTCCCAAACCCCAGACCTTAGGATCATCTTTCACTCCTCTTTCAAGTCCACAGCAAATCAATTTGCAAGCCCTATCAAATTTACTTCCTAACTAGCTCACAAGTGTGTCCTCTCTTCATATCTCACTGCTTTAATTCAGCTCTTCATCTTCCTCTGGATTATTACAATAGCCCTCTGGTTTCTTCAATCTCACATCACTCCGACCCATTCTTCACGTCTCCAGAGAGAAAGAAATCCTTCACCAGCTTCCCACAGGATAAAAATCCAGTCTTACAAATGGCAAATGAGGTCCTTTGTGAGTTAATGCCTCTGGCTGGCTCTCCTGCCTCAAGTGCCCCCCATCTCTCTCCCACCATACACTCCTACCTCCCACACCAACCTACCAATGCATCTCTTCCTCCAGTGGCCTGGACTCCAGTCTAAGATAATGGCCCTCCTTAGGGCTCTCAGGGCACCCCACTGTCAAAGAGAACTTCTCATATTACTTATCTCACTGTGCTTCTCCCTGTAAATTATGGGAGGGCAGGGACTGTCCTTCCTTAGGGTATTTTTGGTGCTTAATTCTTACAAGGTGTTTAATAAATGTTTGCTGAATAACTGTATCTGGATCAAATTCAGGAAGGTTTTCTATAAAAGTGGACTCCTATCCATGGACACTATCCATGACCAGGAAAAGACGACTTGGCAAGGAGAAACATTCGATGGTTTTCCAAAATTAAGCAGGAACATTACTGGCTGATTTTCACATACTAACATTCATCTTTCCTTACTGAAGAGCTGGGCACACCCAAGGTGTATGCAGCTATTATTCTGATGATCTTTTCATATTAATATCCACTAATACTTAGTTTTTCATTTCAGCTTTTAGTACCTTGAGTCTAATTAAGATCGCCCTCACCGCTTTGTCCTCAGTGGCAATGTCTGACCTCTTCTGTGTAATTATTCTGTCTGAAGCACACAAGATTTCTGATCAACCTCATTTTTAGGCTATTTCCTACCTGTTTACTTAAAACACAAATCTTGTCACCATTGCCAACAAACCCCCCCCACACACACTTTTAACCTTTTTTTCCTCAAAGGAGACATTTACACAGCATCTGTCAACCTCCAGAGGATGAGGAGACTTTTACTTTTATACGTCACCACCCTTGGAATCATTGGTTAAATGACAACTTTCCTGGTTCCAAAGATTTCATGAAGGATTTTTCCATGAAAGAAATTACTGAATAAACTTGTATTCAGACACTGTGATGCAACTGACATTTTGTGAAACAAAAGAAACGAAAAAGTCGACGTGGTTTCTTAGGAGTTGGCCTTCTTTAGAACCATTACTTAACCACGTTCTGAGGCAGCAACAAGTCCTTTGCTTTGAACAACAACACAAAAAAGTCCTATGACCAACAACACTTCAGATGTCCATAAAACAACTCATCCAGTGCAATAAATCGAGCCTGAGGTTTACCTTAAGTTGACCCATGAAATTTGGCAAGAAAAAAGGTCATTAAAAAAAAAAAAGGGAAAATGAGCTTTTTAATGTCCTGTGTCTTGTCAAACCGTGGTGACTCTGCCTGGCGTTATTACGGATTTGACCAAATTCCTTTAAGCCAGGTCATTTCAGTGGTATTCCCAGTCTTTGCCTCCTAACCCAGAAGTAATGTAAATGTCCCCGCGGTGGGTGCTCGGCCGACTGGAGAAGAGACCCAGGAGACTCCAGGGCTCCTCTCTCACGCAGGGTTCAAAAACGGATTGGAGGGCATTCGAAATGGAACTTACAAGGTAAAACAAGACATTCGTCTAAAACAAGGAAATAAACCAACAAAGAAAAGCCTGCAACCTTCCGCCACCTCCCAAAGGTGGAGAACGCCAGAACCCGGGGTTCCCCGAACCGGAATCCCAGGCGGGAGGGCCGGGGCGACCCCGGGTCGCACGCGGGGAAGGCGGGCGACCCCGCGCCAGCTAGAAGCAGCCGCCCGCCGGCCCTCGGCCCCCGCGGTCCCCCAGGAGGGAGCAAGGTGGGGAGCTCGCCCCTCCTCCTGCACACGCAGGGACCGGGAAGAAGGAAGCCTCGGCGCTCCCCACCCCCGCGGCTCCCGCGGCCCCGGAGCGCGCAGGCCGCGCCCCCTCCCCACCTCGGCGCCCGCCGCCCCGGCCCCCGGCCCCCGCCGCCCCGGCCCCCGCCGCCCCGGCTCCGGCATCACTCACACAGCCCGAGCGCCGCCGCCAGCACCGACCACAGCCAGCGCCTGCGGGCTGGGGCTGCGGGCACTGTCGCGGCTCCCGCGGGCGCTGCCATCGTCCTCCCGCCGCCGCCGCGCCCCGGGCCCCAGTCCCCCACTGCGCTCCGCTCGGCTCGCCGCAGGACCTCCGGCCTCGTCGCCGCCCGCGCCCGCGCCCGCTGGCACCTCCACGCCACGCTCCCCGCTCCCGGCCCCAGCCGCAACCCCCGCCCGGCGCCGGCCCCCGTGGTCCGCTCATTGGCCTGCCCCGCGTCCTCGGGAGGATGCCATTGGAGGACACCGACCGTCCATCAGCCCCTCTCGTCCGCAGGGCCCGCCCCCCCCCCCCCCGGTCCCACCCAGGCTCCTGTTCCCGGCGCTGGAGGCCGGGGTCTCCGGAGGTGCTGGGCTCCCGCCGCCCGGCCCTCCGCCCGCCTGGGTGTCCGTGCGTGTCCCGCCCGCCGACCGCCTGCCGCCGTCTCCTCTGTCTCTCGGAGGTCCAGTCCCGCAGATCTCTTCACAGTCTCTCCTGGCCGCGGGTCTTTGCCGGGTCTGTGCTCGCCTCGGGGTCAGCCCTTCTAGGTTTCTCTGGGCCTCACCTACAGGAAAAAGCAGCACTCCATTTACAAAGGAAAAAAAAAAGGGGGGGGGGACGATGGGATGATTCAGTCGGCCGCTTGGAACACATCTCCCGCCTTGCCCTTTGCAAGGCCTGTCTTTCGCCTCGACTGGGTAATTTATGTGTTGCAATTTGAGAAATCAGCTAGCTTAAAAAAGAAGTCTCCATCTTGCCCGAATCTCCTCTTAGGAGGCCTTCTTTCGGCTTAAGAAAGGCTGGAAACCGGGAACTCTTTCCTGCTACTTGGAACACAAATGAATGTGCTTTTAGTTTGTTTTGGTTTTGCAGACAGAATGTTCCTTGATTTGTCAATAAAAATTGGAATGGGGAAGTTCCTGAGCCTCAAGTGCCTTGGTTGACTCTGCTCAACTTGGTTCCCTTGGCCCGGAACAGTGTCTGCTGCTCACCGGTTGCCCCATAAATGCTGGTGAAAAGTGTTTGGGAGGGTCCTTATGAGAATACCCTACAAAAGGCACACCAGAAGGAGGGACAGGAGCATAACAAGATGAGAGTGAATGAAGAAAAGGAAGAATCTAGGTGGGCGGCCAAGAGAGTGAAGGAGGGAACAAAATGTGGACATTTAGGGCAAGAGGAGGGGAAGAGTATGGTGAGAAAACACAAATATAACCTCTCATTTCAGGGTTTTTGTCTAAAGTCAATTTAGACAAACTGATATTTTTGCTGTTTTAGCCTACTAGCCTTGTAAGCAAACTCATAATCATTAGCAGCAGTGAGAGAAAACTAAAAAAGCATGACAACCATTTTGCCCTATTTTTCTCTGCAAGATCCTTATGAAGTGTGTCTGGAATGTCACAGGTTGGATTGAATACAAATGCGTTAAGTGAGTAACTACTATGTGCTGTAGATGTAGAACACCTAGACTTGACTCTCAAGAAGCACGTAGGCCTCCAGTGTAGACATTACAGGTACTAAATTTTTTTAAATGCTTGAAGAGAAGGAGAAACCCAAGGCCAACAGGGACATTGTTTCTCAAGGACACATGTCATGTTACAGGCATCTCTGACTGTGATATACCTCAACACACCTTCCTCTTCTGGGAACCAATGGTGCAAGAGGTGTGTGGGAAAGATGCAGAAAGGATGTAGCATGTGAGGTGGACTTTATTTTTTTTTAAGATTTTATTTATTTATTTGACAGAGAGAAAGACAGCGAGAGAGGGAACACAAGCAGGGGGAGTGGGAGAGGGAGAAACAGGCTTCCCGCGGAGCAGGAAGCTCAATGCGGGGGCTCGATCCCAGGACTCTGAGCCAAAAGCAGATGCTTGATGACTGAGCCACCCAGGCAGACTTTAGAGGATGAATAAAGGTTCACTGAGAAGGTGTAGGAGAGCAAACTCAGAAACGGGAAAGCAGTACCAGGTGCAAGAAATAGTGGGTAAATCTTCTGTGGTTTGGAACTTCAGAGGAGTTAGGGAAGGAGAATGCTGGTAGTCTTTTGAAGAGCCGTGGGTTGTCCATCCTGCGGCCACTAGGGAGAGGTAAAAGGGGAATGACAAATTCAGGTCTGTGTTTTAAAAGGTTGACCACAGCAGACAAGATGAGCGAGAAAAGAATCCAGGGTGCCTGGGTGGCTCAATTGGTTAAGTGTCTGCCTTGGGCTCAGGTCTTGATCCCAGGGTCCTGGGATGGAGCTCAGCAGGGAGTCTGCTTCCCCCTCTTCCCCCACGCCCCTACCCCCGGCTCATGCTCATGCGTGTGTGCGCTCTCTCTCTCTCTCAAATAAATAAATAAAATCTTAAAAAAAGAGAGAAAAAAGAATCCAGAAAGACAGATATGACCTCCAGTTTCTAGCCTGAGTGGAGAATAATGCTACCGGTCGACCAAAACGAAAAACCAAGGAAGAGAACCTGGTCTTCGAGGACGGCTAACAAGCTGGGCCTTGGACATAGCTTAAGATGCTGACGGATGTCAGGGAAACTGCAGAAGGGCTCCTTGGAATCTGAGGCTGCCGTGGCAGCAAGGTGTTCCACAAGAAACATCGGGCCATCAGTCTCAAGTCAATAGAACGTCCTTCCCTTCAAATATGTGATGTAAAGGAAAAATGACTTCCCTTGGAAGGGTCAGAGGGCTTGGTCTATCTGAGCACTAGCTGCTGTCAGGCCTCCCTAGGGACTCCTGGGTGACAGCAGATGTGGCCACTACCAGACTGAGTACACCAGCCCCCCTTTCTTCCCTAGCTTCAAATCCCGGCCAGCTTCTCTCCCTGCTTCGCTTGGGATCTTCTCCTGTCCCCCAAAGCCTGTGTGCACCCCCTCAGGGAGGAAGACCTGTCCAGAGAGAACAAACAAGAACACCTGGACTCTGAGGTGTTTTGCAGGGGGCTGGACTTTCCATGGATATTTCCACAACTTCCACAACCGCCAGAGAGTGGACAGAATGAATTTCCCATTTACTCTCTTTTCAGAGCCTTTCATTGGCTCCTTATTGCCCTTAGCATGACGTCCAAACCCTTTGACTGGCATGCACATCCCTGCAGACTGCTTTTGTGAGCGCCTGCCTGGGGCCTTTCACCCCACATTCCAGCCATGCAACCCAAACCTGCCTTCAGTTCCAACGCAGGCCCTCTCGAGCCTGCAGGGCTGTGTTCCCATGGCTTTCTCGGGCCTTAGGCCTCCCCCTCTGCCCCTTGACAGTCAAGAGTTTATCTTCCCATCTTTCAGAACATAACTTGAGGGTGAATTCCTCTAAAAAGGTTTCCTGTAGTCTCTAATATCTCCCTATACTGCCCTGTGTAGACTTGACCATTGTCACCTGGTACAGCTCTGTACTCATTCAGATATCTAACGATTTTAAAACCTAAAATGGGACTCATGTCTCAAGGTCTTTGCGAACACAGTTGAGAGTAGTGTATTAGGTGGTAAGTTCTCGATACAGGTTACTATTATCATATCAGCCCACTTGCTTGCTATTATCCACTTACTTGTCTGTCTCCCATATAAAATGGTCCCCTCAAGGGACACAAGGGACTTTTTTTCCTAGGGCCTAAGACAGAGCCTGGCGCAGAGTCATCCTGGTCTCCTGTTAACCTCACACTTAGCTGCACTGTCCTCATTGCTGTTTCTGGAACATTTCAGGTACACCCATGTCTCCCGGTGTTTGCACTGGCCGCCCCCTCCTACCCAGTTGGTTCTTCCAGATATGCGCATGACTCACACCTTGTTCCTCTTTCAGCTTTTGCTCGCATGTTATCTTCTCAAAGAGGCCCATCCTTACCACCCTGTTCAAATCACACACCCTCCCTATACAATTTCTTTCTTCATTATATTTATGGTCTGTCTCCTCTCACTAGAATGTCTGCTCCACCCGGGCAGGGGCTGTTTCTGTTTTGTTCACGAATATACTCAGCACCTCGCACACCGCAGATGCTCAATACATTTTTGCTGGGGGAAGAGATGAATGAATGTTTATTAAATTAATCTAGAGAAGTTACAAAAAAAAACCCAAAAAACATCATGCAAGGTTGTAGTTTCTAACCCTGCTGTGGAGAGTAAATGGGAAAACAAGCCAAAAACCCCCTTGGATTCCAGTCATTATTGTTAGTCCGAGGTCCTCACGCAGACCTCCTTCTCTTCACGTATCCCTTTCTTCCTCCTGGAAACTCCCCTTTTCCAGCGCATGCAGTTCAGACAATACAATCAGAATCAACTGAAGACTTCCAATCAGGTCAGAAGGGTCCTTTGAATGGACGGCTGCCTCTGAAAAGAAGGGGCTCCTTGGGGAGAATTTTCCCCACAGAATCAATAATAAGAAAAAAAATCACGTGCAGAGGCCTTCTGATAATAGTTACTGACACACAGGCCCATTGGCCTCACAGACTTCCTTTTTCACGCAGCGCACAATAAACGCAGTAGTGAGGAGGGGTTTGCCTGGGGAACGTCTCAGGGCTTTATGTCTTCACTTAATAGAGATAAGATAAGGAGCGCTCAGGAGCATCTACTGCTGGCAAATATATAAGGGCAGAATTTTCTAGAGCTGGAATTAACGGGACAAAGTAGGAAGAGGGTGAAATTTTCAAAATTTCAAGCAGATCTTTGTGATTGTGGTGGGATCCTGCCCCCCTCCTGTATTCTCACGGGCATTCCTTCCTTGCTTGTCTTTTTTAAGATCTGTTGCCACAGGAATTGGAACACTGATCTGTGGGTAGTGATTGCAAGAGGTTCCTGGAACACCGAGAATTTGACTATTAATGAATAAATATCAGACGGAGTAAAAAATGAATCCCAGGCCATCCTGAAAAAGATTTGCCTGAAGCGAAATCAATTTCATTAATATTTCTGTTGACAGCATGGCTTAATTCAGGAGAAGGGTTGCATTTTTTTGCTAGCAAATATTGAAAATTTGAAGATTAGAGTACTAGTGTCTCCGGTGTTTCTGGGCACCAAACTGGGGGAACAAGAATAATAGGGGTCCTTAGGTGTTGTCGGTAAAAGTAGATGTCACCAGGCTTTTTCATTCCCTGTGACTTGGAGAAAATGTTCCTCAAGATCCTCTGTCTCCTTGTACACTGTGACAATCTGTGTACTACAAGGGAAGGATGTGCCCTGGAGGGGGTCACAGGCATTCCTTTACCAGGATAGAGATGTTTCTCCCTGTGAGTTAGGCAACTGATATCCTGAGTTTTGTTACTGTCAGTTTTTCCGCACCTTTGTGAGAGGCAAATGAGATACTGTAATGGAGCCTGAAGAGTAATAGACAAACTATTTTCCAATCAGTAGAGAGAAGTAGGAGTAAGAAAAAAAAAAAACCCTGAAAATGATAATAACTATAGTAAATTCAAGTGGGAAAGGAGAGCATAGTAACTGTAGGAGCTCAGGTTTTCAGAAATCTGAAGTGGTTACAGTATTTTACCTTACAAGTTATATTTTTTAGTTTCCTCGTTCTCATGAGAAATATAAACTTCTTAAGTGTCTAGGGAACATTTTTTTCCAGTTAGGTTTTGATGAATGAAGCGAGCTGGCACCTAGAATTAATTAACATTTTAAAGGGTGTTCTTATTCTCCTTGCCTTGAGCCCTAAGAAGAACTCAAGACTCAGGTTAGGACAGTTTCAAATAAAACAAAGAAGGGTGGGGAATGTTAGAGACCCAGAACTATAATTTGCTAGTGTCAAACATTAGGAAGAAAGTTGGCAATTCAGTGTCTGGTACATAGTGCTTCTAATGTTTGTTGAATGAATGAGCAACCAGGCAAATGAATAAACTGATAAGAGACAAAATAAGTGAATAGGTTCTATTTCAGATAGCCACCCTTCTATTTGTTGTTGTTATTTGTTGACAGTTCACACTTACTAGCTGTTCAAGTACCAAGATTTGTTTTGTTGAGAAACTTGAAACTAATTGCAGTCATTTATTGAGCACCAGCTTTGTTAGCATAAGCTTAAATACTAAGTATTTAAGAATTTAAAATGTAGTGAACAAGCCATGCGGTAAAGGTATTGGGACAATTGGACACCAATCATAATGAATTATACATTTGGTTGCCAGTTACACAGATTTCAGTGCTGTCCTCCAGTAAATTATGATTAGAGGAGACAAGACTGCAAGCCAATTATATATCACATACAGTTGATTTTAATATGTTAAAGGATCTTTCTCTGGGAAAGTTAGAGTTTGGGATTTATCCAAGAGGAAAGAGATTTTCCAGCTGAAGAGAACACTTTGAGTAAAAACACAGAGATGGGACTTCACAAGGCTGGCTGGCGTCTTGGGCACTAGGATAAAAAGTGTAGACAAGAAACCGACAATTTTACTATTATTGGAAAGCGCAACGTCCAGAACTCAGTAAAGAAGAGAGTCTGGAGTCTTCCTGCCACAGGGACTTTGCCACAGATACCCCGCAATTTATTAGCCACGAATATAAACAGAATTATGTCTTTTGAAATGGGAGGTAAGTATATTACAATGGTAATGAGACCGCTGTTTTCTTCTGTATCAGATTCTTAAAGATAAAAAGTAAAAATGAAAGAAGATAGAAAACCTATATAAAACACAAAAACAAGTGAAGGATATAAACACAATATACAAATAACCGCTTGGGGGCGCCGGACTAAGTAGTTCACCTTCCTTTAGCATGGCAGGAAGACGAGAATTACACCGGCTCGTTGGTCTAGGGGTATGATTCTCGCTTAGGGTGCGAGAGGTCCCGGGTTCAAATCCCGGACGAGCCCTCGTTTTCTTACTAAAAATTCTGGTAATAAATACAGGTTGCTGCCAAACACAAAATTGAGACTTTTTGAACTTTTGCACACTGTACACCCAAATAGTATAAGAAGACAACGTAAAAACGTAGAAAGTTTGAAAATGTGATACTCTGAAAACGCTGTCCCCACCCCTGCTAGTTCCGGAGTCGCGCCGGTGTGCAAGTGACACAGAGTTCCGTTCGCGGTTGCCCGCAGGTGTGGTTTAAACGCTCCTCCCACCCACCCCCGGCCCGCGTCCGGCCGCAGGCCGGGTGTTGGGCGTCGCCAGGAGGACCGCGCGCGCCTCGTCCTGGACCGCTAGTCGCCGGCGCCCTGCCCACGTGCGGGGCTGTGATAGGGGGGTCAGGACTCCGCACGAGGCGCCCCTTGTTTCCCAGCGCGCGTGCTTTAAGGGTACAGCGGTTCTCACGCGCAGCTTTCCGACGCGCAGTGGCGGTATGGTACAAATTGATCCCATTCGATTTCTTGCTTCGCAAAACTGGGGGAATTAACAGTCAAGCTCAAGGGACCATAGTAGTTGGTTTCATATAAGCCTCTAAATGGGTTGTGTGAGAAAGAAGAAAAAAGGTTTTAAATTTAATAAAGTGTGGAGCGGAAGAAAAGCCTGGGCTCGTCCGGGATTTGAACCCGGGACCTCTCGCACCCGAAGCGAGAATCATACCCCTAGACCAACGAGCCACTCTCGGCAAAGCGGCTCCCGGTGCCTCCCTTCAGCCTCGCCCCGCCTCTCGCTGCGCTTCCCACCCAACCCGACCAGCGACTCTTCTTCCACTACCTGGACCGTGCACCCATCCAGGCATGGGCCTCGGAGGCCCTCTCGTCGCAGATTTTGCGGAGCCGGGCGGGTCGCACCACCCTGCGCCGGGGCCCATACTGCACCCAGCGGTGGCGGCCGGCTTGGGAGCGGGGCTGGGAGGGCGCCGCCGGGTGCCCGCCTCCGCCAGTGCTCGCTGGGCGCGAGGGGCCCCGTCGGGCTGGGCTGAGCGCACGAACGCGAGCCGCGGCTGAAGGCGGGCGGAGCGGGCGGGGAAGAAACCCCAGAGGAGGGTTAAAAGAGAACTTTCCCAACATTCATATGGGACCGTCCGCCCTTTTGAGGGCTTTGCAGGTACGGAGCTCATTGGGTATTCCTGACGTCCTGCTCCTAGGTGCTCCCCGCCTCCCTTTGCAGAGGGAACGCAGGCCCGGGACCTCAGGGAGCTCGCTTGGAGCCGTGGGCAGGGAAGGCCCCGGAAGGGGCGGCTAGTGGGCGGGGGCGACGGGGGTCCCGGCGGGGCGGGAGCGCGGAGGACCCCTGATGCGTGCGCCCCCTGCAGCCGACGGCAGGGGCCCCGCGCTGGTAGCGCGCCCCGCCTCCGCCCCGCCCCTTCCCCGCCCCTTCCCCGCCCCCTCCGCCTGCGGCCCCGCCCGCGCCCCGCCCCGCCCCCGCCCCCGCCCCCACCGAGGCCCGACTCCCCCAGGGCTGCGGGGGTCCTGGCTCCCGCATGGGGTTCCGGACCCCAAGCTTCCTTTTTCCGTGGAAGCTGTTCTCCGCAGCTGTCTGACAGTCCTCCGAGGGTCCAGTGGTGCTCTTGCCCCTCACCTTTGGGGAGCTCTCCGTTGCACCAGCTTCTCCGCTCTCCCCCGCCCCCTTCCTCCTGAGGCCCGCCGGCACCTGGGGTGTCTCTCAGTGACGGAAGGTCAGGACCGGAGCTCGCGCCCTGGGCGGGGGTGGAGGGTCTGGGGGCGGGGATACAAGTGAAAACACCTCAAATCAAAGAGCAAAAGCTGAAAAGCCAAATCTGGCCCGGTAGAGATCCCGGAGCCCTGCTGCTGCCTGGAGTAGGAGGACGTGGCTGAGGAGGGCAGCCTGTCCAAGCTAAGCCCTCTATTTGCTTTGATCGCATGTAAAACTTTAACGACACCCTCTCCTTGTCTGAGACCACCTTTCTTCCTCCTACTGAGCCAAGGTTTCAGAGCTAAATATTGCTTTGAACTCACCCTTTTGTAGTTTGAGGATAGGTTCGGATGCTCCCAGCAGAGTCCTGAGCAATCCGCTTCGCCCTCTCCGTGAGACCATGGGCTCACTCTGCCCTGCCTGGGCTGAAGCCCGCTCCGTCCACTCGCCATGGTGCCATGAGAGATGACAAGGCTGGAGGCCTCGCCTACCTCTGCCGGTGTCCACTCTCAAATGTTGTTGAATTTCCCACACCTGCTTTCTTATCCCTTAAGTCGTTTGTAATGACTTCATCCTGTTCCATCAAGACAATAGGGCACGATATTCTTATTTTTCTGTAAGCTACGTAAGTGGTGTCCATCGATGTAAATATTGCTTGATTGGCCCATCTGTGTGTATACTTTTATCACGTTTTAGCTGATTTCCTGAGGTGATACGGTCAAAGGAGATGACCACTTTGACAACTTTTATGGCTCTTGATGCAATTTCATGCCAATGAGCTTAGTTTGGCTGGTTAGTAAGTAAGATGGAAACCGGCCTGGAAGAAGAGAACCTGAAAGAGGAGAACTTTGAAACTCATGCTTTAATATTTTAATTTTATTAAAGGGATCTGGAAGCATCAACGCTTTTGAGAATGGTGGGAATGTTAAAAGTACGACTGAAGATAATTTTGACTTGGAGTCAGATGCATGAAAAGAAGATGATGAAATTAGAGTAGGTCCATTAGGAGATGATTAGAATAACTCTGGGATGATGTCAGGGTGGATGCCTTGACACTGTGAATGGATTTAACAATCACTTTCATTCCTATTTCATAACTAAAATCAGTTGGCATGTTACTGAATTCAGACCCAATCTAGACCTGAGTGGTGCAGACTGTTCTGACCTGATGTGGTTAGTCTTTGGAAGTGAGAATACAATTCAGTCACACGGGTCGGCCTTTCAGGGGACCCTTCCTGCTGACTCGGCACCCGGGACTGGAGGGCTGTGTGCTGAGCCTTATTTGCTGCCCATGAGGTTAGGCTCTAAGTGACTTTTAGGCCACCATGGCTGTCATAACTGGCAGGTTTGCTTCACCACCGCAAGCCATGCCCTGATCCAAATGGAAACTTGAATCTGATTGAAGATGTGTGTCTTTTTCCAGACTCCAGTCCAATATCCTATAATAGCTTCAGCTCCTTTTTACTAACAACATTTCTACGTGGTTTCCCTCAATGATTCTTTTTCTGAGGTCTATCTCATGCCTTCCTCTGAATTTTGCAGCCCCTGAATCATCAGAAATGAATCTTTGGAGCTGCCTCAGTCCTTTCTTTTTTCTTTCAAAAGTTTTCACTTGATTTAAGTTTTGAGAGTGCCTGAAGTCCCAAGGTGATAGAAATCTAAGGCTGAGCGTGTGAAAAGGACCACTTTCTACTAGAATACCATTTCCACGAGGGGATCTTACTGTCCTTCCGTTTTATACAGACTTGGTCTTGCTCTGGATGTTATTGGCTGCATTAGAAGAGGACAAAAGTGTATCGTTTTCATGATCAGAAGTGTGATTGTTTATGAAGACACGCTCATGATAGTATGTTACAAAAAGGAAAGATGCACAGTAACATGTGGTGAGAGCTTAATTTTGTAACAAGCGAGAATTAAAACATATATATGCAGATTGAAAAACTAAAAAATCCATAAAATCTTAATACTAGCTATTTCTCGGTAGTGGAATTATAAATATTTTTTTACTTAATTATTTTTCTTTTCCTCCACAATCTTCTAAAATAAAGATGTATTGCTTTTATAATAAAAAAAATAGGGATAATTAGCATCTTTAAATCACACTTTAAGAACTCTGTGCTTGGTAGAAGAAAAGACACAGAATCAGAGGCAATGCAAAGCAGGCCCTTTTGCTTTTTCAGCCCAGCTACTTCTGAAGGTCATCAGTAAGGCTGTTACCATCACTCCTGAGGGCTCAGGTGCAGCCATGATGGGGAAGTGCCTGGCACCATCCAGCACTCATGGGTTCCTTAGACAGTCCAATAGTAATGACTAGTGTCGGAGCTCCTACTATTTTTTTGAGTACCAACCATGTATAGTCATTCTAGAGTCTTGTGTTTGAATGCTGGTTAAAGTGCAATCCAGTCCACTCATTCTTTTAAAAAGAAGCAGTTGAGAAGTGTGATAACTGATATTACAGGTTTACCTAAATTCAAGTAATTTTCTCAAATTTTTATGTAAAACGACACCATGAAGGGCCAGAGTCATTACTTACAGGAGTAACCAGGGAGGACGCTTGCTCATTTTGGCCCCTTCCTTCTGCATCCTGTTTGCCTCCTAGCATCTCCCTGGCAATGCCAGGACCAGCATGTTAACAGCTCCCACAGAGAAGACCACAACTTTCCAGGATTAGAAGGAGTAAGAAGTCTTTATGCTCTGGTTTTTGAGGTAGATGGTTTTTACCCTCGTGGCTCCCTTTTCACTGAGAGCATAAAACATACACATTGTCTCCTCCTCTGTGGAGTCTCAAAGAACCATAGTTTCCTGCCCCATTTGACCACAGTGGAGCCTCTCCAGAATTCCCACAGTTCCCCTGGGATTTGAGGGTAGAGCCAGAATAAAAGTCTTCTCAGCAACCATAGCCACTCTGGTCAGGACATCACTGGGCTAAGTGGGAACCTGGGTTGCCCCAAGCAAGATTGGGAAGTCAGAAAAGTGTGTCTTCTGCCCCTAGACTTTTCTATACTTTGCTCTTCTTTTTCAACCCCTCTGGGAAGGATTTCAAGAACCAACTCAACCCAAGGTGTGATGACAAAGGAAACTTAAAATATTACTTCTCTCAGGATATGCATTTTGATTGGGAAAGAAGACTGAAGCCAGTGGAAGAGTTGCTAATTATGACATTTCAGGCCTCTGGTATCGGATGAGGGAGGTGTTGGGCCCCAATCGATATTGAAAGTAATCTATTCCAGCCCTGACATCAGTGCAATCATTCATTACTTAACAACTATTTATTGAGCACCTATATTGCATGGGGCACTGTGCATAATGAAGAATAATACAGACATCAACTATACCCTCATGGAGCCCCAGGTTAGCTCTGGATCAGCCATTTATTATTACATGAAATCATGAGACTGATATTCAGTGGTGGCTTATGAAAACGAATTCCACTTTATTTGAGTAGCACTTGCATTTTGCTCAGTGCTCTTGATATCTTCAGAAGCCACCTGGTCATACATCATAAAGTAGCATTCTGCTCACATTATTTTTACCTGGTCCATAGAGCACAAAGTTGATTAGAACTTGTTGAGGGGTCAAACAAAATTTAATGTTTTAATAAACAATGGAATAGTAGTTTGGTATGTCTGGGCTTGCCCTCTTGGACACATGTGTTGTTGGTTTTTTTGTTTTTTTTCCAGCATAATTTCCTTTGGTAACAGCACCCCATTTGACACCCATTGTTCCCATTCAGAATCCTTGCAGACTGCACAGGATTGGCTTACCTAGCCCTTAGCTCCGGAGGTCACACAACCCAGGCCTGGCCAGTCTGACCTTCACAGCTCCTCGGTCATAAAGACTGGTTCAGGTATGAACCAGTGATCCACACAGCATTTATAGAAAACCTTTGCAGGATTTTTTTGCCAGTGTTATTGGAAAAGAATAAGCTCTTTCCATGGGTTTGCAGGCTGTGAAGAGCCTGCTTGGGAATATGGCCAACACAGAGGAAAGCAGAGACCAAGAACAAAGAGAGGTTTCTGATATTGCTTGAGTATTGTTTAGGTCTATCCACAGATTTTTAATTTATATTATTCCGTATATAGGGAGGGAGGGAGGGAGAGAGAGATATTCATAGATACAGTTTTCTGGTTTTCATCAGCCAGTTTCTTTCATTAGCAACTGAAGGTCCTCATTCATTCAACTGTGTTAAAACTGTTACACTCCCAGGAGTATCTAATCAAAAGAAGATGGTGAACAGGTTGCCTGTCTACTAATTTATCCCTTTATTTTTTGAGTGTCTAGTTGACTGGCAAACTGAGGTTTGTCTGGGGGGAGCTCAGGGAGGAGAATGGAGTTCTGAGGCCCCTGGGCTTCCTGTGGTCATCTGGCTACCTGTTTCCACATGCAGCTGAAATAGTATAACAGCCCCCTATTAAATATTGGCATCTCCCTTCATAGCTTCCAGGGTTTTTTTCCTCTTGCTCCCTTTTTGGAGAAAGGAAAGACACAGTATGAAATTCAAGCCGGAAGACAGAGCTAAAGGAGGAATGACTCTGATTCTTGAGCCTTATAGCTGTGAAGAAATCAGTGTTTTCCTTCAAGCCTATTAGAGAAGCCTGAATGAAACCATCTGCGGCTGTAAACTGTCGTGCCTCCAGACGAAAAAATAGTTTCACCTTCACATCTACATCCCATGCTTTCTGGTCCATTCCTTTTTCAAGTAAAGGAAAGTGGCAGATACCCCTTTTTTGTCACACACGCTCACAATCATTAACACATTCACTAGACCCTGGCCTGGTTGTGTGTATAAACAACCCAAAGACATATGTAAATAAAATCATGTATTGTTTCAGGGGGTACACATCTCTGTGGATAGATGGATGGATGGATAGATGAAGGACAGATACAGATGGATGGATGGGTGGGTGGGTGGAGGGATGGATAGAGATGGATTATATTGACCTCAAAATAACTGAAACACACTTATCTCCAAAATTCTGCTAAAACATAAAACTTAAAATATCAGACTTGACTAATTTACAAGTTTTTAGAAGATGCATGTATTTAAAATTTGAAAAAATATATATCCCACGTATGAACACTATCCCGGAGTTCTAGGAAAACTGTAATGGGATGAGAACGCTGAGGTACCAGCAGTGACATAAGGCCTTTTTGTCCGGGAGACGACTTTCTGACGTCGGGGTAGGAAGTGGTCTAACAGACCTCCAGAGAAACAGCTGCTCCACCTGCCACAGCTGCACAATGAGACACTGAAATACGCAACTCTGGATAAGAACCAACCCTAAAGATTAAACATTTATTTGGATTAACATCTTTGCATCAAGAGGGGAGAGGAGCTTAATCAAGGAATGGGTAGTCAGGCCCCTGTTCCTTGCAAAGCCCCTTGCATTTTCCACACACAACATTAAAGCCAGAGCTCCCCAGTGAGAACAGACTGAAGACCCAACCCACTCCTCCTGAGTCCGGAAAGGGAGTCTGGGCTTTGATTCAAGAGCAGCTTCCCAGGGAAGCTAGGAAGGATGTTTTCGTTATGTACCTTTCAAAACAGACACTCAAGCACCTCCCGGGAAACAACGACTCCGAGCTCAAGGATCTCCTTCTGAAAGTGCAAATTTCATCCTCGCAGGCTACATCAGAGGCCAGGCATTGTTTAGGTATCCTTGCTCTGCTTTCAGGATGAGGAAGGGCCATGACACCTGGCATCTGCTTCTCCAGGAGATCTGCTCCCTGCCTCCACTGGACTGAGCCTGTCACCTCCCAGTGTACCAGCCACTTGAAAACTCCTGGACAGGAAAGGTTCCTATTGCTGGAACAGATACATATTTTTTAATGTTGCAATAAGTATCTCTTCCAGGCCAAGGCTTTAGAAATTAGTTGGCCCGCTCCAATTTGGACAAAGCTGAGAGGCTGTCTCAAGGGTCTTGATACAATTTAAGGTCTTCTGTAACTTACGGGATTTATATTTTCAGCAACACGATTTTCTTTTGTTTCCTGCACCTGAAATTAGTTTTTACTTCCATCTGAGAATCATAAAAGCTTCAGAACATTAAAAAGGCTATCGCTTTACACAAAACAAAATATGAGAAGCTAAATTAGAATCCAGTTCCGAGGTCAGCCACAGGGACAGGTGGTTGTGGATAGGATCCAGGCCCCACAGGTTGACCAGTATCCCGGGGAGCTGTCGCCGCAGTAAATTGTTTTAAATAAGTTTTTTTTTCTTCTTTTTTAAACCAAGTCCATCAAGTGACACAAACTCAAGCTGATTAAAGCCTGCTGCCCTTGGACTGATCTTTGCGAGGGAACATTCGGCGTGGAGACGGGAAACAACGCAATCTGTATCTTCGGGCTGCCTCCAGACCCTCCACGAATTCTGCTTCGGCGATGGCTTCATTTTTCTCTTTCTCTTGTTGCTTCTCCTTCAAAAGAGATGTCTGCAGCAGCCTCATCACTAGGCACAGTGAGCTCTTCTTCACATTTTAGTGTCCTGGACAGGGGTGTTATCCTGTGAACACAGGAGGAAAGGATGAGTTAGGAAGAGAATGGGGGAAATCCTGACACTCAACAGACCTCCTTGGTGATACCAGATCCAGCAAGAATTGTAACACTAGCAGTAGTAATGGTAATAATAATGCTGTGTGCTTGACGGAGGTTTCTACGAGCATCAAGTCATGTATTCCTCACAAAAGCAAGACGAGTTAGGTACTTCTGTTAGCGCTGTTCTGCGGACGGGGCAATTAAGGCACAGAAAGGTCAAGTGACTTCCCCTAGGTCACACAGCTAGGAAGTAACAGAGTCAGGATTTAAAACCAGGGACCAGAGCTTGAGCCCTCAACTATTAGGTGACATTGCCTATTCCTTGATGCCTGGCTTCCCATGCCCTTCCTGCCCTAGCTTCTTACTTACTAACTCATTCCCACTCAATTTCATCTTCCTGTTATACTGCTCAAGAAACATTGGTGACATAACGGTGGAAAAAGAACACAAAGAATCAAAAATAGAAGGTGGATACTTTAGCATAAGGACAGGAAAATAGCTATTTGTTCAACATTCAACCCAAAGTATGACTTTTAGCTCCTTCTGGGCTGGGGCTGCACCAGGCCTTACCACCTTGGGTTCTCTGGCTGGGAAACAGAGACATTTACGAATGCGTCCACAGCATCAGGTGGCATGTGCTCTGGGCCACCGGAACGTGCTGTACTGAGTGTGAGGAGGTACTTGAGTCACTGAGGGTGTTCCTCACCGGAGCAGTCGGGGAAGGCCTATGGAAGACAGAGACTTCCAGGCCGCAGTGAGGGCAATCTCAGTCGGGAGTGCGGGCGTTTCTGGTGGAGGGGACAGCCCGACGGGTGGGACGATGCGTTGCACCTTATGGAATGGTGGGTCATGGAGGCTGGCTGGAGGCATGGGCCCCATGATGGGGGAGAGCGAAAGGCTGGGAGAAAGTTCAGCATGGAGAGGAGGGTGAACTCGATTCTCCAATGAGTGGTATCAAAGGGTTTGGGGTAGGAGAGTAGACGCTGAGACGCCATTTTCAGCAAGATGAATTTGGTGCTAACGTACAGGGTGGGTCTGGAGACCAGGAATTCCTTGAGGAGCGAGTCGTGATTGTAGAGATAAGGAAGGGGTCACAGCAGTGGAGACGGGGCAGGAGGGAAAGCGAAAGGCCCTCCCTGGCAAACCCCCTAAGACCTGGGGGCTGATTAGGCAGGGAGGTGGAAGAAACGTGAGCACCTCTTTAGCAGAAATGGGTGAGTATAACAAAGGAATGTGGGGTTTCAGTTGAATACAAGTGAAGAAACACAGCAAGTAGGACGAGTTTGGTTTTGAGTATGATTGACTGGCAGGTGTCCAAGCGCAGAGGTCGGTTGGTGTGTGGTTGGGACCTGGGCCAGCCTGGTGCTAAGCAATCAGGAGGGGCTCAGTGGCTGATGGTGAGGGCCAACCTTAGGGATCATTCACAAAATATGACGGCTGGCGCGTGGTAGTGGGGGCCAGAGGAGACTGCCAGGGTGAAATGTGGCGGTTCTTCTTGAGGAGACAGGGAGGGAGGAAGGGAGGGGAGTTGGCGGGGCGGCCCACCAGACAGAGACTACGGTGGCAGGTGGCCTCAGGGGCAGGGCTGACACCTCACCGAGGTGAGAATGCCTACTCTTTGGTGGCAGGGAAGCAGGGAAGTGCTTGTGAGCTTCACATCAGAGAGAAGCGTGAGATCACAAGGAGAAACAAAGGAGGGAGACAGCACTGGGTATGTGGGGGAGGGACAGACTCGGGGGATTTTTCTTTAGGACTGGAGAGAACTGAGCAAGGTCTATAGGCAGAAGGGGGTGAGCTAGTGCGGAGCTAGAAACTTGGAAGAGCACCTGGATGGATGGGAAATTCTTAGTGTGATCCCTCACTTAAAATGCAGACACACTCCACAAATGTCCTGTAAAAATGTCCAGAAAATGGCAGTTGGGGGAAGCCAGATCACAGCCGATGTGGGTTTGTCTTGTCAAGAAGGGACCTGTCCTCGGACTCGTACTTTGAGAGGACTAGGCTGCCCTTCCTTTCAGTCACATAGGAGGTGAGGTCATTTGCAGGGCCCGTGGGGATGAGGGAGGAGTGACTGAGGAAGGTAGGTGAAAACAGGCTGATAGAATGCAGTGAGCGAGTTTCCAGGCCGCGGGGGAAGATGGATGTGGCTCAGCCCCATTGGTGAGAGGTCATAAGGGGTCCGGGCTGCTTGGCAAAGAATGTGGAGTGAGAGTGGCTGAGCTTTGTGGATTGATCCAGAAAGACAGAGCAGGTCAGTGGGGAGGGCAGTTGGGTCCAGAAAAGCTAAGGGAGGGGGCTGAAGAGGGAAAGCGGGGGAGTGTGGCCCCAAGAGAAGTGAGAAGAGAAGGCCAAGAACTGAGGCTCAAGAGAAGGTGGTATCTCATCAGCTGAGGGAGAAAGAAATTTCAAATCAAATATTGAGAAATCAAGGAGAATGCCTTGGACGAACAATGGAACCAGGCGGTTAGGAAGTCAGGGGTTACTGTCAGTCCTACAAGGTCTTTTTTTTTTTTTTTAAAGATTTTATTTATTTGAGAGAGAGAATGAGAGATACAGAGCACGAGAAGGAAGAGGGTCAGAGGGAGAAGCAGACTCCCCGCCGAGCAGGGAGCCCGATGCAGGACTCGATCCTCAGACTCCAGGATCATGACCTGAGCCGAAGGCAGTCGCTTAACCAACTGAGCCACCCAGGCGCCCGGTCCTACAACGTCTTGAATGTGATGTCAAACATCTTGAATGCCGTGGCTTGGGGAAGTTTATCTTTGGCATACCTGAGTGCCCTACACAGTACTGGAAACATAGTGAGTGCTGGAGAAACACTTGTTTGGTTTATTTACAGTATGGGAGCTGGATCCTCGTCAGTGCCCTCTCTCCAGAGATAAACAGAATCCCAAGTGTTGGGATGTGATATATCCAGCCTGTTCCATGACTGAAATTCCCAGAATGGCTCATTCCTTAAGCACAAAACGTTGAAATACTCGTGAGGGGCTATGCACTAGGAGTTAACCCTCTCTAGCGCTTTCACACGGCTGATAACCTGGGGCCTCGTCCGGAGCCTTGCCCGGCTCTCTCGAAGAAGGGACGGCCCCATCCTCTGTGCTTCACGGAGCATAGCAATTTCCTGGGAAGAATTACATTTCTTCTACTGCCTTGTCATTATTTGTGTTTTTTTGTTCATCTGTTTATTTGTCCTTAGTTACTATTTGTTTATGCCTCTGTCCTTTTCATCTTGGAACCCCCAGTAAGTCCCATAGTACCATGGGTAACTGCTGTTTGGTAAATGTCGAGCGGGACTCCCAATTAGTTTCTCTGATCAATGTATTTCTACCAAAGAACCAGATGGGGATTAGATCAGGGGGCTGCAAAGCCGTCTGCTGCCTCTGCCGGACCCACGAAAGGCCTGGGACAGGCATGGGGTGTGCAGGGAAGCCGAGACCCAAGCAGCCCCCTTCACCATCACTGCACCGGTGAATCCTTTTGCACCACTGCCTGAGGCATCTTGCTTCTAACCTTGACTGAGCCTGACAAGGACAAGAGAGGACGGGAGGCAACGCCCCTCCCAGATTGAATAAATGATGCCCATGCGCAGAGAGGTGCTGTGTGGTGTCCCTGATTCTGAAGCCTTCAGCTGGTGTCCATCGTGTCAACATTGAGCTCTGTGACCTTGGACAACTCGTGTTCCCCTTTGGAGCCTCAGGTCCTTCCTCTCTAAAACCAGGGGTTTGGGCTAAGGGTGTCAGGATTTTGTGTCTCTGTGATGGAGAAGGAGACGGAAAGCGTGGAGAGGTGGTGGGTGGACATCCTCAGTGCCTCCCTGGGCTTCCTGTTTGAAAGAAGAGCACTTGTGAGGGTGTGGGCATCTTGCTCCCTGGCCAGGGCTCTGCCAGGCTGGGAATATAGAGGTGGCTCAAGAGGTTTTGGGGTATCCTGTTCCAAAGCTCCTCTAGTTTCTGCAGGAGACCTTCCTGAAGCTTTGCAACCAAGGTGACTCCTTAACGCCTCAGGACCAGTGCTGTGGGAAGTTCTCCTGGCGAGACGGGCACCTCCCAGCCTGAAGCTAAGGTGGAGCCGCCCCTGGCAGGTGACCACGTGGACTCGGTGGCTTCATCCTCAAAAAGAAGGGAGGATCTGGGGCAAGTGTTTGCCTTCTGGACATCTGGTGAAGAGCTCCAGGGCTCCTACCTCCGTTTGCTGCCTCTGGGTTGGACATCTGGTGAAGAGCTCCAGGCTGATGGGATCAGATCGCTCATTTTGAATGGATGGTGCTGAAGAAATGTGAAGCATCTTTGCTTAACAGCCCTCCCAGAGGAGTCTCACCCATACCTCAGGTGTCTTTGGGACTCCTACTACTTTCTTCTCCCCAGTCTAGTTTGAGTGGGAATAATGTGAGGGCCCTCTCCGAACACATCAACCCTTCTTATAACTCTAGTTGTATCATTAGAGATTATTTCCTTTGGGTCAAGCAATTTTCTCTCTTCTTTTAAAAATTCACTCATTCACTCAACAAATATATTTTTTAAGAACTACAGTGTTCCAGGCTCAGTGGTAGGGGCTGGGGATGCAGTGAAGGAAAAAGAGTAGAGGGAGATGATAATAAAATAAATAAGAGCATGTGAAATAGTGATATGCACCATGATGGCAGAGTAGAATAGTGCAAGAGAGTGACCGGGGTGGTCCAGACAGGCCAAAGGGGCATCTGAAGGGTGGGTGAGAAGGAGCCGTGTGAGGGTCAGGGGAGGTGTCCCGGGGGCGGGGGGTGGGGGAACAGCAGAACAGCGCTCTGAGCAGGGAGTGATCTTGGTATATTTGACGAACAAAATAACCATCCGCATGGCTAAAGCACAGTGAGGGGAAAGGTCAGGGACAACTGGGCAACAGCCTTGTGAAGGGTTTGGATTTGATTTTGAGTGCACTGGGAAGCCGTGGGACGTGGGGTGGGGAGGCACAGGGGGTGGCATACCCCCCAAAGATACGTCCGATCCTAACCCCCAGTACCTGCGAATGTGACCTTATTTGGAACTGGCATCTTTGCAGATGTAATTAAAGACCTCAAGATGAGACGATTCTGGATTTAGGGTGGGTCCCACCTCCAGGGACTGGTGTCCTCATGAGAGAAAGGAGAGCAGTTTTGAGACACACAGAGCCAGGGAAAGACCATGCGAAGACAGAGGCTGGGTCTACAACTCAGGGAGTGCCAAGGACTGCCGACCACCAGCAGGACCTGGAAGAGGCCAGGAAGGATTCCAGGGGTCGGTAGCAGCCGTCAGAAGTCAGGGGACGGGCATGGGACAGATTTTCCCTCAGAGCCTCTAGAGGGAACCCACCCTGCCAACACCTTGATTTTGGAGTTCTGACCTCCAGAATTGTGAGAAAATACACTTCTGTGGTTTTAAGCCACCAAGTCTGCGGTAATTTGTTATGGCAGCCCTAGGAAGCTAACATAGGAGGTGAGTGACTTTAGCAGTGAGTAGACGATCAAAACACAGACAGACAGACACACACACACACACACACACACACACACACCAACACCTCTTTGGTTGCTGTACAGAAATGAACTATATAGGCAGAAAATGAGGAAGCAGGAAGCCTGGTAAGAGGGTGATGTAGTAGGAAGCTGATGGCCGCCCGAGGGAAGGAATGAGTGAGTGAATGTACTGAATGAATGTTCTAACGGAGGCGGAAGCAAAGCACTGGGGGGTGACTGTTGATGAGATTGTCAGGTTTGGGGGTGGAGGGTAGGACACTGAGCTGCTCTCGTGGAGCTGCAGAGTCTCAGCAAGGCATTCTGCTCCTGAACACAAGTAGGTGAGTTCAAGAGGGCTTCCTGGGAATGGTGGGGGTGGGGGTGGGGGGGCTGCTGAAGGGCCAGGAAGTGGGGGTGGGCAGGGACTGAGGTACCCCTTCCTCTGTGCACTTGGTGTCCAACACAAATCTTCCTCCTCAAATGGCCCCACTCGAATGCCATCTTCACCCTGAAGCTTTTCTAACTTCCTCCTACACGCCACACACACACACGCACACACGCACGCACGCTGTTTCTCCCTCGCTTGTGCTTTGGGCTTCCCCCGGAGAACCCCCTGCCCACGGCCACACTCCACCTTCCTCAGTGTGCCCTAAGGAGCTGCTGGTCTCCCATGCTAGCCTGAGTTGATGGAAAGGTGCACCCCCTTTCATCTCTGAGCCCCCCAGCAGTGAGCCGAGCCCAGAGCCCTGCCTCCTGGGCCTTCTGTAGCTGTGTGCGGGCCTCAGTCACTGAGCCGTGCCTGGTCTCCATACATACCCAGAGCACCCCAGAACTCCCGAGGGGGCAGGAAGGCGGACAGAGCCCGGGGCACACTTCCCTTTCTTGTGTCTCTGTCCCCTCACCATCCGCAACAGGGCCTTTGTTTCTGCATATTTGCGCTGATTTGTGAGGAAGTATAAGCAGACATGCTCTGGCCCTGGCCTCCCCAGGTGAACGTGCAGGCCACTTACCTCAGTCTTGGGGGCCTCATGGTGGGGGTTGCAGCCGGGCTCCAGAATGGCCCCTTCCTCACCTTTGCCCTGCTCCGGGGTGCGGGGGCCCTCCACCCCTTCAGGGGGGCTTGGTGAGGCCTCCCCCACTGCTCCGTCCACCGGCCCCTTGGGGTCTCGGTTCCTTTGTCTGGCCTCCTCCTCTTCATTTCCTGCTCTCTCCACCTTCACCTCCTCAGACTCTGCTGTCTCTTTTCCGGCTGCTTTTTCTTCTCTGGGGCTCCTACCTCCGTTTGCTGCCTCTGGGTTGGAGGCTTGGGCTGGTTGGACAGCCTCCCCCGGGGCTGGATGTGGGCTGGCCTCCTCTTCAGAGCCCCCCACAGCCTTGTGGGGATGCTGGGCTTCATCCACGGCCCTGCCCTTCTCCTCCTGCTTCTCCGTCCTGCTGGACGTCCTCCTCAGAGGAGGCTTCTCTTGAGACCCCAGCTGCCTCCCCACTTCCTCCCCCACCGGCCCCTCGCCGGGGGGAGGGGAAGCCAGGGCCTTGCTCTTGGATGGGAACACCTCATCCCCATTCTCTTCCTTGGCACCATTCTCCTGGGATGACTCGGGGGCCCTGAAATCTCCCAGGTCCCCACAGTCCGACTGAGACCTTCGGAATCGTCTGGAGGGAGGGCGCCTTTTTATCGAGCCCTTCGTCCGCACCTGGAAGAACGAGTTAAGAGAAATTATCCACAACCTGTGAAAAAGGCCAAGAAGGGGACTGCATGTCTTTCGATGTCAGTCTAAAGCACTGCTTCGTCAGCCAGCCTTTAAGGGTCATTTGATTTTCCAGCAGAATGGACCCCTGTGTGCTATGTGAAGTCACAGGGTAGCCAGTAGGTTTTTGCCTCGTGAAGACGCAAATGCTTTCCATCCACTAAAAATGATAGCCTACCTATACTTTTATTATCCTGTAAAACATTAATCCGTTTGGTGTCTAATTTAGCAATTTAATTCTAACATTTGTTTTGTCGGTTGCCTATAAATAACCGGCTCTTTGAATGTTCTCTGAATGAACTTTACCATATTATAGGTTTCTTCACAAATCCGACAAGCTGACTAAAATCTCTCTCTATTTTATGTAAGAGTCATGTTTTAACATTTAGGACATTTTACTTTGACAAAAGTGAACCCAACAGACAAGAGGGTTAGGGGCCTGCAGATGGCCTGGCCTTGCTCAGGGACCTCATGGGGACAGAGCCGGACAGCAGGTGACCAGCTCCGTCCCCTTCCCCAGCCTGGCCCTCCCTGCCCTCCTCAGAGCTGGCTAATCCCCAGGAAAGCTGCACAGACAGGCACCTTCACTTTCCTGGGCTCAGGTCCACCATGAGCAGAAGCCATGCCTTAGGAGCCTCCAGCAGAGCCGCTCAAAATCATCTCCTATCTGGGAAGTGTGTGAATCTCAGGATCACTCGGGCCTCATCTAGGCCCACTGGACTTTGCCAGAAGTGCAGTGGAAATGTTTATTTGGATGTCGTACTTTACTCAAGTGGTGTGTCCTTTAAAATTTTAAATGTAGATGAAATCTTATTTCATAAACCTTACATCTTATTTTTGTAAGTCTCATTTTCCCATTGGCTTATGTTTTGGTATTTGTCAATCCTAGTTCCTTTCAGAAATTTGAAGTCAATACTTGGTTTATAAGGGCCTCCCAGGCTCTTTCCTGAGACCATGGTGTGGCCAGCCCTGCAGGCTATCAAGGACTGGCCCTGACCTCACAGTCAGCAGGGTTCAGGAATACACCCTGCTGCCCTAAAGCACTCCCCTCTACCCCGGACCCCATTACAAACAGGCCCCTCCTCCCTCCCAGCCCCCCTCCCTAGTGAGCATCCTGTGAAGAAAGGAGGCTCTACCCTGGCTTCCTCTCGGGGGTCTCTCCATTACCCGGAGCTGGAGGATCTCCGCTCTATCCCCAGCCAGCAGATTCAAGACTTAGCATCAGTTTGTTTCCCTGGATTCTACCTGTTTCTACACATTTGACCTTCTCCCCCATGGATTTTCTGGAATGGCCCAGAGGACCCCACTCTTTCCATCCATTACTTTAAAGTTCTATCCATTTGCCATTCCCTGGCATTGGATCCCTTTATGTTGGCCCTTGCCGGGCACCGGCCCAGATTTGCCGGGCACCTGCTTGGACAGTACTGGACCGTATCTCTGATTCTTACTGTGTGTAGTAGGGCCGAGGATCTGACGAAAGAAAGCACACTCAGGGCATCTACAGAAAGGGACCTTACATACATCTTTTTGCAAAGGGAACAGTTTGGCTAGTCTTTAAATGGGGCAAGCTGCGGTAAGAATGATCTGAACCCATACTGGGGCACTTAAAAGTATTTACATCAAGCCAGAGCAGTGTGGTTTGGAGTCCTAACGACCCTGCCCACCCTCTGTGTGAATCACTGATCAGGCCTTCAGATTTTGTTTTCAGTTTTTGACACAACTATCTATGCGGCTTGGATCCGTCCTGAATTCTCAGCCCTCTCTCCACGAAGGACAGAGCGCTCCATCCCCCAGGGGTGCCTTCAGGGTGAGGGCACAGCTCTGGGAGAGGGGATGAGAGAGGCAGGCTAGGGAGAGGGGCCATCTCAGGCACAGAGAAGTTTCCTTTCTGTTGAGAACCAACTCTGACGGCAGCTGACGTGTGTCCTCCCTTCCCCAGGACAACATCACGGCAGAGATGACTCAGGACTGCCCAGTGCCTGCATTTCCACCAACACGCCGCAGGGCTTTGGACCCAGACATTACCTTATTGTAACAGGGCAGATGGCTCCCTTCAGGAGGCTGGTCAAAGCTAACTGGCACCTCCTCTGGCTCCTGAGACCGCACGCCAGGGCTGCTGGGGGTGGAAGGTGGGCTCTGGAATGGTGACACCGCAGCCTTAAGTCCAGGACTCTTGGGTGAGGCCCCAGGTAGCAGGGCTGCTGGATCGAAAGCTAAATTGGCCTGCCAAGAAAAGGGGAGGCATTTCAAGTTGGGGTGCGGGACCCTGAGAGTTTCTGCTTGAGCTTGTTGGGTATGTGGCCTGGAACTGGTTGGGGCCAGGTAACCAGGTAACGTGAGGCTTTCTGTGTCACTTCCTAACCAAGTATCCATTGTCGTATCATGTCCTGGTCTTGGAGGCACTGTCTCTTGCCACCACCCGCTCATACCCCACCCCCACCCCCTGCCCTCCAGAGGTGGACAAGAATGAGTCATTGGTAAGAATTAAAAATATAGGGGTGCCTGGGTGGCTCAGTAGTTAAGCTACTGCCTTCGGCTCGGGTCGTGATCCCAGGGTCCTGGGATCAAGCCCCGCATCGGGCTCCCGGCTCAGCAGGGAGTATGCTTCTCCCTCTCCCACTCCCCCTGCTCGTGTTCCCTCTCGCACTGTCTCTCTCTGTCAAATAAATAAATAAAATCTTAAAAAAAAAGAATTAAAAATATAAAAGCTACGTAGCAATGCTGTGAGCCCGAGCCATGTTAAAAAAGCAGCATGTGATGAGTACCAAGGGGCAGGCTTGGTGACAGGGCTTCAGGGCTGGGCGTTAAAGGAGGTCTCCCTCCCCGCCCAAGTTCAAGCTGGAAAGTTCCCTCTGTAAGACTGCTTGCAAATAAAAATACATCTTGCTAGCCAGCAGGAAACTTGAGCTTTGAATTATGGACTACTCCAGGGAGGAAAAATCATACTTCATAACTCATCTAATAGAATATTTGGCTGAAAAGTCTAGCGGATGATGCATTTCTTAGTTCTTGTCTCCCTCTCCTCCTCTTCCCAAAAAGTAAGGTTCCTGTGGGATCTGGCCAAATTGTCATCCTGTTGCTGACATTCTTAATGAGATTGAATGATTAGCAATCACAACCTTATTCTCAGTTGCTGTGCTTCCCAGAGAGGCTCCTTAATGATGGGGAAGGGAAGGGGAAGGAGACCAAGACTGTGGGGCACAGAGCACGTGGGAACGAATTTCTGGTGCTCGGATGAGGGCTGAGATGGACTGCAGGGAGGCAAAGGTGAGGGTCCTGGGCTGCACCCCTGGGCTGGCTATGAGAGGGGATGTGCACATCTGGATCCCTTCTGAGAGAGCTTCCTTACGTACATGAGATCCCTGCAGCCTCCCAGCGTGACAGGCAGCCCCATTCCTTCCCTGCAGCTGGAGGGCAATCAGGGCTTTTCAGTAGGAATTCAACTTCTGGGGAGTCCCCTCCCACACTGCACAGGGTAGGGCTCATGGCCAGAAACCAGAGATGCTTTTCTTAACCCCAGATCAGGCTGGGGGCCAAATCCGTGGGCTCTCCCAGAGGTGGAACTGCAAAAGCTGTGGCTGCTTGTCTGGACACACCCCTAATAACGGCTTTGTAGCAAAGCTGATGAGCTGGTTTTCTTAGCTGGACCCAGATGGGAGGATATGGTGCACAAGAGCCTTGCTGTTCTCCCGGGTGGCTGCACAGAGACCGCGGTGAAAGCCGGGGCAGCCTCCACAGGCCCCACCCAGACCTATGCCAACCCTCCTCTGTGCTTTAGCTCACGCTGGTCCCATATGAGGAGCACCTTCCTCCTTCCTTTCCAGCCACGCATCCTGGAGGACCGATTCAGGGTCTAGGCCTTTCATAAAGCCTGCATTAACTACTCCTGTCCACTCTACTCTACCCTTGCTCTAAAATTCCTGAGCAGTGGTTCTGACCTGGGGTGGGGGTGGGGGTGGGAGGCAGTCGTGTCCCTGGGAGACATTTGGTAATGCCTAGAGATGTTTCCCATTGTCACAGCTTGTTGGAGAGTGCTGCCGGCATCTAGTGGGTAGGGACCAAGGATGCTGCTAAGCATCTTGCAATGCACAAGGCAGTGCCCTTCCACAAAATTATCCTGCCCCAATATTGTCCAGGTTGAGAAACCCCGATTTAGAGCAGTAGGAGTCAGGTGGTTACACACAATTTAGATCTCGGTATTTACTCTCTGAGAGTTTATGTCTTTTATTGTATCACGTGTGAAAATCTTGTCTCCTCCCAAAGACCGTGAGCTCAAGTTCAGTGCCACAAGGTTCATTTACACTCCCAGGAAAGCCAGCCAATTGCGGGCACAGTGGTGAGGGCTCTGGGCTCACAAAGTGATAGGTAGAGAGGCAGGCTTTCCAAACAACAGATTTGGCCATATCAGTGCAATGCCTAGCCGATGAATTTCAGCCCTGTGTACGACTGAAATGGTTTGTAGGGGCTTTCAGGCTTAGGGCGAGAGGACTTGGCTAGTCCTGGAGCATTTCTTGCACTCTAATGTCTTTTTCCAGACTCTTGGGACACCCATTATCCACCAACCACCATTAGCTGTTGACCACATGAGCTCGTGCTGGATGGAATCTTTATATTAGCCCTTTGCCCCTGGATAGAGCTCCTCATCTTTCACAGCTGCTTATCAGAGATCAACTCTTCAGGTGACAGCAGGTGCTACCCCCAGGAGCCCCGAACACACGCAAATGTTGGATAAGAGATGAGGTGGGGTCAGAGTACCATTTTGCACTTACCTGAAGCTTCTCAATCAGAGGCGAGCTCTTCACCTTGATTTTAGGAGGATGGCTTGCATTGGGTGATGATTTCTATAGAGCAAATGGACCAAAACAACCAAATGAGCGAGGTGAAGGGAGGTGGCCTTCTGGCTGGAGTTCACAAGGCACAGGTGGAAGAAGAGGGGCAGAAGCTGGTGTCACTACTTTCCCACTTAGCTTCAGCTTCCCACTTACCTCGTTTGGGCCTGGGCCAGCGTAGGCTCCCCTCCACCCCTCCCACATCCCGCAGTTGGCCAGACCACTTGAATCTATGAATCAGGGCAGGCAGAACAGACGTCTGAAATACAGGAGGCCTCCTGTTCCAGGAAGGATGACTTCATGGTCATTACAAGAGAACAGACCATGTCTGAGGGCATGAGATTGTCATCTCACGACCCTCAACAAAGTGAGCCAACAACAGGAGGGAATTCCAAAGAGAAAGGGCGAAATGACCATGTGTTCTGGTTGCACAAATAAAATAAGAAACCACAGACCAAAGCTAAAACCTCACAGAGATACAACTGAAAACCTTCCCTTGAACAAATGATATTTTGGAAAATCCCGCCAATGTGTTATTTATAGATTATCATTCTCCCAACATTGACTATTCATTTTCATTAAGCAGGCATTTACTCTCTACTACATTCCGGGCATTGTGTTGGTTATGTGAAGATGAATATGATTTAGTCTCTGGCCTCTAAGAAGTGGTCAATGGCTAATACATACATAGAAAACCATACCTACGTTCTGCTAGTTGGAGATATTTTTGTGATGAATGTATGTCAGGAATCTTGTCTGTAGTTAATTTTATCTAAAAAAAAAATGGATTCCTTGGGGGCACCTGGGTGGCCCAGTCGTTAAGCGTCTGCCTTCGGCTCAGGTCGTGATCCCAGAGTCCTGCAATCAAGCCCCGCATGGGGCTCCCTGCTCGGCAGGAAGCCTGCTTCTCCCTCTCCCACTCCCCCTGCTTGTGTTCCCTCTCTCGCTGTGTCTCTCTCTGTCAAATAAATAAATAAAATCTTTAAAAAAAATAAAAAATAAAAAAATGGACTCCTTGTTTTGTGTACAATCCCTGTAACTTGAGTCTGGGTCCACAGATATATTGATCTCCACACGCAGGAGTGATAAGAGCAATGATGATGGTGATGGAGGTGGCTTCCATGGGGTTTAGGAGAGGCCAAGGCAGAAAACGGACTTGTCTACAGTTTGGAGACCCTACATATGTTTCCTGCCCCTGTGTCCTAGTGTACCTGAATCATAAAAAGAAGAGTAACACCCATCTCTTGGAGATATTCTGAGATATTTATTGAGCGAGATGATTGTACGTTAGTGATGGAAGGAGGAAGATCTACTCAGTCAAACTCCTTGTGGCCTTTTTAAGGCCCAACACTGAGGGAGAGGTGCTGGAGTGGTACAGTTTTCAGCTGGGACTTGGGCTTTGACGGGAGCCAGATGGGTGCCGTGGCCTCAGCCTCCTAACCAAGACCCAGGCAGGTGGGTTAGAATAAATGATTCTAGGGGCGCCTGGGTGGCTCAGTCGGTTAAGTGTCTTGCCTTCGGCTCAGGTTATGATCCCAGGGTCGTGAGACTGAGCCCTGGGCTCTCTGCTCAGCGGGGATTCTGCTTCTCCCTCTGCCCTTTCTCCCCTGGTCATGCTCTCTCTCTCAAATAAATAATAAAATCTTTTTTTAAAAAAATGATTCTAAGGACTCCTCCAGCGTGAAGGCACCTCCAGCCGCATGAGTTTACACTGTCAGACGTATTCCGAGAGCAGTCTTGCAAGGAGCCACGTGTCCCTGAGGAGTACGGCTTCCAGCCCCAAATCAGTTGTTTTTAATTTCTGTGCTTTACGGTGAAATTTCACAGGACCCATTGTTTCTGAAGACACTGCTTTGGGAACGGCGGCAAAGATTCTGCTGACAAAGCTCACTTTATGTAATACCAGAAACTCTTCTCTTCCCCAAGCGACCACCACCTCCCGAAGAGAGGGGACATTCGATAACGCAGCCGCTTCGCTATAGGACAGCGCTGGGAACCCAGCTCAGGCTTCACGAAGTCCGTGCTGATTAGAATCGAGCCGCAGAGCGGGAAGGCTCCGCCGTAGCGGCTGGTGCAGTTCCTGGGCTTGGCAGCAGGGGGCAGCATTTCCTTTGCCATTTAACACGGGAATCCAGGCCAGAGGCTGGGTCTAGCACCGTCCTGGGGGACGGGGACGGGGCCAGGGAGGGGGGTGGGGGCTGCCTCAGGCTCTGGATGTATGTATATACGTCTACGCATGACGTTCCTGTAATGCCTAGAAATTACGAAGCTGATCTTTCAGATGGGAGTGCTTTTCAGCCCTTTGGCAGACAGTTACACTAACTACTCTTGTGGTTGGGTCCTCCAGAGAGGAGTCACCCCACGGTCTCAGGCCTGAGCAGGCCTGGGAGGGGCAGGGATGAACAAGGGGTGCAAAGACCCTTCCCTGCACTGAGGAGTCGCCTGCCAGGGGCCGTGCCCTCAAGGCCCCCCCTCCGAGGCTTCGGGAATTAGGGCTCCTGCAGGCAGAAGCCTCTCTCCAGCCCAGCCAGACAAAGCTGGTGGTTCTTTTCATTTCTATGTGATTTCCAAGGTGACAAGAGCTCATCGATCCTGGAAGCAATGTCCTTCCTATGTACATGCAGCCTGCCACTCCAGGCAGAACTTTTTCTTCTAAAATCCACCCTCCTATTCATCTTGCCCTTGGCTCTTAGAGCCCGTTTCACTGCTGGGTGGTGCCTCATGGGATGAACCTGTGGATTGATTTCTCCCGGAGCCACTGAACTAAACTGACTCACTCTGCTTTTACTCCAGGGAATAAAACATCCCCGTCCAGCCCCCATCATCTGTCTGGTTAGTGTTCGTGTCCCCATTTCACAAATAAGGAAGCAGGCTCAGTGCAAGACGGGGGCTTCTCCAGGGCTGAGCCCGGGTCATCAGGGGGCAGCCTCACAGTAGGCTCCCAAGGGCCACGGCCTCAGCCTGCAGCCTGGCACTGACACCAAGCCCAAGGGCTGAAAGTCACAAGGAGAAGTTGACCCTCCATAAAGAGAAGTTGTTGGAATGTATTTGGTCATAGCACTGGCTATTAACTCCATGAAGCCACAGAATCATAATGTTAGTGCTCAAAGAAATTCCAACAAAAACCTCAGTTTTTAAAAACTGTGTTTCTTGGGATTCCCATTCCAGGAGAAGACCCTTGTTCAGGGCCTGGGGGAGCAACCTCAGAGCAGTGGGGCTCTAGCAGCCCCCACCCCACTTGACCAGCAGCAACGAATTTCCGCTTTCTGTGATGGGCTTCAGCCTGGAAGCCTTGGGTAGGAAAGGTTTGAAACTGTCGCTCTACTCCACACGTTCACTACCATAGATGCTCAAGGTCACTACCATAGGTGCACAAGTTCACACAGGTATCTAGTGTTTATCGCCAGGTTGCTGGTCCCCAAAAAGAAAGGAGGAGAGAAGTAGCTGACATGGGATTTGGGAACTGGGCTGTCTTTGGCTTCCTTGCTCTCTCTTGGGGTTGGTCTTCCAGGCTGGACGAGAGAACAAGGAAGTTCATTTCTGGGGGACCGTGACGTGACCACGATGAAGGTTCATGGGCGGCTAGGAGGGAGCGCAGAGAAGTCACTCTTACAGCTACCATGAGATAAATAAGGGTAGGTACCTACCCAGTCTGGGAATATGTTGCTGGCTAGGATCTGTGATACCAGAGCCTTTCTTTTGTTGGTAACATTGGCTATTTATATGTGAGGGCAACGAGGCCTCTGTGTGCTCTGATTTTCTTCCAGTGATCAAAAACAATAGCTAGTCTTTACAAGGATAGCACCAAACCATGGTACTCTCTCCCAGGAGGCAATTCTGCCTTATGTAAGTGTGGCCTATCTTTCCAGGTGCCTTCTGCCCAAGGAAGATCACAGAAGTCGGACCTGGAGTGAAACATAACCTTGGTGACTCTGGAACCTGGCGTGGTAATACTCTATGACCCGTTTGTTCTCTTTGTTGCAATTCTCCGGCTTGGAGAACAGTGCTCCAGTCCTAAACAAATCCTAAAGAAGGCTCCATGAGAAAGAGTGGAGAGGAACCCGGGGGTCCAAAGTAAAGGATTCCAGAAGCATTAAGAAGAGGAGCTTCATCCCTGAATCTGAAAGGGAGAAATTCCCTGTGCAGGTTCCAAGGCCTAAATGTGTGCGTTTTGTGCCCTCTCCTCTAGAAGGAGAAAGCAGATCCATAACCAGCACCCCCTGAGCTCTGACATAGCACTTACCTCCTCACCATTCTGGCCCAGCTCTACCTTGGGGGGGAACAGAGGGAGGGAGCAGGGCGGTTTCCTTCTTGTCGGTTTACAGGCTGGTGTCTAGAGGGAGGGGGACAGACAGACACACAGAGAGAAAAAGAGAGAGAGAGCTCATCAGGCAACAGGGAGGAAGAGGAGTAAGTGGAAGCTGGTTTTAGGAATGTTCAGGGATGTCCAGAGAGAAAAGATGGAGGGAGGGGTGACGTGTCTTTAAGATGGACCCATTAGCCCTATGCATTAATTCTATTCTGCTGTCCACCCCTTCTGACTTCCAGGCTCCTGGCTCCTCGCCTGGTTCTTTTCTGCTGGAACATCCTCTCTGACTTGAGACTCACTGGCCTGAAACAACATCTCAAAATGACACCTGCTTCCAGTTTCCAAGCGTTGCTGGCACCTTAGGTCAACACTCTCTTCTTCACCCTTTACGATACTGCGTACTCTAGAAATTAAAGACCGATTTTTCAGATGGGAAAACCAAAGCACAAAATACTGCACCTAAAAAAGCCTGATGGCTGCACCCCTGTTCGCCCCAAGGGGACCATCGCCCACCTTGGGGTGCAGTCTCCTTCCTGTCACTCCTCCTGAGCTCTGCATACTGTGTGACTTGGGAAAATCTAGCCCAAATCTCTCCAGCATTGCAACAACCCTTTTTACACTGTCCTCTCCAGCCGGATTCCCCTGGAGTCCGGTGGTCACTGGATCCCTGTCCTTCCTGATCCCTGGCCTCCTAACAGAATGCACTTCCCTGGACGTTTTCTCTTCCTCTTCAATTCTCAATTCGGAATCTGCCCCCCTCTCACCTTGCCCCTGACTTCTGGACCCCAGGGCAGGAGCCAAGCATGGGCATGTCTGTATTCTGAGCCAGTCCAGGTCTGGCACGGCCGGGCAGGATCTAAGTCTCCCACAGCCGATGATCAAGACGGAAATGAATCCAGACTCCCATGTTTCCAGCTCTCTGGCCTGTGTCTCCCCCAGCTCCCGGCCAGAGTGTAAGCCTCGCTCTGGTGGGGAAAGATTCTGCACAGGCCCAGCAGCCTGGCCACATTCCTCACATTCAGAGGGACCCCTCTCTGGCTTCTCTTCCTAATTTGGTAATTACCAAGCGTCCTCCCTCCCTCTCCTCTGGGCCTGACCCAGACTTCCCCTTCCTCCAGCCCCCTCCCAGAAGAGGGGCTCAGGAGCCGCCTGACTCACCTCCTTTGCAGCGGCAGCCTGCTCCCTGAACCGCCCAGCCAGCTGGGCCACCGAGGGGGACGCCGAGTCATCCACACTGGCGCCGGACTCTGCCGATCTGTCCTGGCAAACCAAGGGGAAGCCAAAGTTAACGGGCAAATGTGCACTCGACTCTTCTCCATGTTGCTCCTGGGCGCCACTGAGCTGTGGCCTGGAGCAGGGAAGCAGGGACAGCGAGGTATTTTAATAGCATCTTGCAATTGGCCCCGCATCCAAGGATTTTAAAAACCATCCAGTTAACCACACTTAGTGCATTCTGATGATGCGTTCGGCCCTGGGTGTGGCTCCGGGGGTCTGGAGAGGAATAAGACTGGGTCCTGTCCCGAAGGGGCACCCAGGGATCTGGGAAGTAGTATAAGCCCAGTGTTCCTCATTCTGCAGAGACCCAGACTGGAAAGGGGTATATCAGAGACAGCACAGAAGTCTCCTTCCCTTGGTCAGAAGAGGCCTTCAGAAATGGTGGCAAATGCATTGGAAAGCAGGGCTTTACGTGTATGGAACGGGGTAAGCAAATGCCCTCTATTGAACTTTGAACACGTATATAGGTCTTGTCTTCTCTACTTAAGTGAGTGCCTTGGACAAAGGAGCATTTAGTACCTATTTGCTGAGTTAATCAAGAAATAATCTGAGGGGCACGTAGCATGCAGATGAAAGCCGGACCACCTGGATTCAACCCCTGGGTTCCTCCATCTCTTACTAGCTCGGTGACCAGGGCTAATGGCTTTACCTTTCTGTACCTTTCCGTGGATTGAATAATTCCCTATCTGAAGGGCCAGGGTCAGGCGGGGCACACTGTGAAGAGTTTTGGAAGGCTTGTTATTACTACCAGCAGCGGGGTCCTTGCAAGAGCCCTTCTGGTGATTCACGTTAGGTCCTTGCATAATGCATTCCTGCTCTCCACAGTGTCCTCCCGGAGAGAAGCTCAGCCCTTTCCCCTTCTGTTCCTTTTTGCTGAAGGAACTACCTGAAAGTTAGGTTTCTCCAAGTTGGCTACAAGCATGCGTGGGCCCCCGCTCTGCCACCAGCGCAGGTCACTGGTCCCTCCCTCCAGGTGCCTCCAGGCTCCCTGACGCGACCAAGACGCACCCTGGACACCGTTCGCGCCCACATGCCACTTGTCACCGAGACACACTCGGTGAGTCAGCGAGCGCTGTAAACGGCCACCCCACTTCTGACGTGTGGCATGTGGCCTACATAACCACCTGGTTTCAGTATTTTTTAAATGTCCAGTCCTAGAGACATTAAGCTTTTGTTTTGGGGACCACAATGACGGCATTTCTTACACAGCTGCAAATGCCCCCGACCACTTCCCCTCCTCACGTCTAGCCTGAAACTAGGATTTGGGCAGCAACAGGCCCGAGAAAGCCCACCGTGGTCTCTGCACGGGGCTCGTGGCCCACAAAGACAAGGCATGCGTCCCTCCGGCTGCAGGCCTGCGCCCCTGTGTGCCACACACACATGAACGCGGGCTTCCTAGGTCTTCCTTTTTGTGCTTGAAGGTGTCTCCAACCTTTCTTATTTGGGTGCTCCCTCCAAAGTAAATGTCATTGGTCATGCTAGACCCTGGCTGGTTGGAGCAGGGGTAAGGCAAGCCCCAAGCCCCACTAACCTCTTGCTGTAAAATTAAGTAAACGGGGCCGAGCTCTGTGAAGAAGGCTTTGTTTAGAGATGGGAAGGAGCGGCTGGAACCCAGACCTTCAGATCTGAGAACAGGCTGTTCTGGAGGAAAGGCCAGTTCATCTTTACTGTTTCCTGCTATAATTCAAGGTCAAGCCCGTTCCAGCCTAAACACCCAGTGCTGACTTCGCATACAGATGTGGAAGGATTCACCTCCATTCGGGGAGCCAGTGTTCCCCATAATGCTGGGGAAAAGCTGGGGAGCCCGTGGCCCCCCCACGAGTCGTGCCCCGCTGGGCAGAGCTCCCGGGGCTCACACCTGTCTGCCTCCCACACCTGCCACGATAGGGGTGGTCACAGGCAAACATCTTGTCCTTCGGGTCCTATGGAGAGGTTTTAGCACAGAGCGACTAATGGAGCCACTCTTGGCCGATTGGTTTGTCCATCTGTCTCACTTCCTGCCCACATAACAGATCAGTCTCTCTGTCCGTTGCTATTTATTGCTCGGGTCCTGCTGACAGTGTACTTTACCTCCGCTTCGAAGGCACCAATCACTGGTGTACAGGAAGATACATTCCAGATAAAAATAGAGCTGTACAGGGATCAAAAACTCCTCCCTAACTTCCTCGTCTCGAAATGGGGCTTGGCAAGGGGCTCAGAAGTGATAGAACTGGAAGCATTTAGGGCTAAAAAGCTGGGTTGAAGGAAAGATTATAACACATCTGAGTTTGTTTTCCTGGAGCCCAATGAATGGCTCTTCTTTGAAATGTCTAAGGACTCCAGAGCTTGCTGAAGCCTGGCAAACCCATTCACCATCAGCCCCTCTCCAGACTCTTATTCTGTGTTGTAGAAGATTGCCTTCTCCCAGCTGCCACATTGAAGCCCAGAGAGGGCAAGTAACTTAGCCAGAGTCACACAGTAGAAGCCAAACAGAGTAATCTATGAGACGCTTTACTCCAACGCCTGCTAATCCAGCAATTGGTATCAGTTAGATAGTATAATTTGTGGAGATGCTTTGAAAACTGGGAAGTGCTGTGTAAGAAATGAAACTATTATTAGCCACTGGATTGCACTGGTACAACGGGAGAAGCGTGGCCTTGGAGATGGACAGAAGCCAAAGGCTCAGCCTGCTTGAAGCTCCACCCGGGTTTCTGCCTTGTGATTCCGGCGGGTACGGCTGCTAACCTCCTCCAGTGGTTCGGAGGCGCACCACCTTGGCTCCAGGTTAGCGAGCGACTCCTCTAGCTTTCTCTCCTGGCCCTGAGGCCGGTTTGGTAAGGCCACCGTCTCACCTGGACTGAGAAAGACTTCAGGGTCCCTGCCTAGCCCAGACTTTCCTGGGACCCCACAGCCTCCCTGGGATTAAGTGTTCTTCCTCTGTCCCCAAGATGTCCATAAAACATTTAACACAGAGCCCAGAGCGTAGAAAGTCCTTGTCGAAGGGTGCTTTCTACCCCCTACCCCCACATCCAACTTAGCTCACAGGGTCGGGGCTGTACCTGTTCCCAGAGTCACTGACACCCTAACTTACCCCTTGGGACCACGCCGGCCACAGGTTCTCCCCGGCCTGCCTCCAGACTGGGTCTGAGTCACTGCTGAGACCTCAGTGCATCCTTTCTTCTTAGGCTAATCTCTATGTCTTCAATCTGTTTTCTGGACTCATCTCCCTTTGTGTCTCACTTTAGCGGACACTCGTCTTTCCAGACTTCGGGTCTCCACTCCGTTCTCCTGGGCCCAGATTTTGCTCACCAAGCCCTCCCTGCCACCGATCCAGCCTGGCCCTGCCAGCCAGCTTGGAAACCACTCGTGTGGTTCCTGTCTGACTTTGCCGAGGCCAGAAAAAAAAAAATCACCTCTGGTGTTTACTTTCCATTTCTATGGGACTTTCTTCTGAGAACTGAGGAGTCCCTGTGTCTGGAGAGCATGGAACTTCCCCCGAGCTGTTGCCACGTTGAGTAAATACAATTTGCATGCTGCTGACCATCCACATAGTGGAACCTTTGTGTACAGACCTGAATCGCAGGCTCTACCTACCTCCCTGACTCTGCTCTGGGGTCTCCACCCTCCTCCTTGGTCCAACGGCTAAGTATCTGACATTGTCTGGGCCCTGGATTAGGGAAAAAAGGCACCAAGGGAGGCCTCTCCATCTACAGCTTGGGAGGAGAAGCAATGAGAGGACCAGCTTGGGGGCTGAGGAACCCCTGCTCTCGGCGAATAGGAAGGTTCTCTTTGCTCACCAGAAACAGGCCAGACAACCAGAGCCTTGAAAGTATGGAGTATGTTTGCTTCTTTGCTCTTTTAGAACGACGACGGATCTTAACACAGTCCTTTAAGGGATTCACACCCTTCCAACATGACCATACTTAAACTGTCACTTCAAAAGGATCAACAAACTATCTCTCTGGGAAGCCACAATTGTTCCAGAGTTTTCCTTAACACTCCTACCTTATCCCTCACTCTTCAATTCACCCAACGTCCAGCCATGACCATCCTGGGATGATGCAAACAGCACTGGACCGGGAACCAGGAAGGCCCATTTGACCTACCTACATTCCTAGAGCACCTGCTTCGTGGGAAGCACTGTCTTTACAGCACTTGGTACACTTGCAGTAACTCTCAAAACACTTCTTCCAGGAGAAGAAACCACCCCAAGTTGCTGAGTAACTTGCTATTCAAGTCAGGAAGTGCCAGCACCAGACTTATCTAGATACCAAAGCTCAAGCTCTTTCCAGACCAACATGCTAAGGAACTCTAGACCTTTTCTGGAAGGGTTAGCTTACTCAGTCATTAATATAATCTGTCATCAATAAATATCTACTGTTCTAGGCCCTGGGGTATCACGGTAAAAAAGACAGAATCCTTACACTTAAGGGGTTGCTCTTCCAGGGGGCGATATATACACAGGTAAATAAGAGGACTTGTTCAATGCTAAGGAAGAGATAAAATAGGGCATTTTATCTCTGGGGTTTGGGGAAGACATTTATGAGGAGGGGTCACCTGAGTTAAATCCCAGCTGGGGAAAAGATGGGAGGAAAAGTCTCCTGAGCAGAAAACACAGACAGAAACAAAGGCTGAGGGAGACATGGTGTGTAAGAGTGAGAGGGAGCCTGGGGGCCACATTGTGGGAAGCAATTTGTAGTTTATTCTGAGGGCACAGCACGCCTTTCGGAGGGTTTCAAGGAGGGGTGTGAGCGAGGTCACACACAAGAGGCTCTCTGTGGCGGAGGGATGGGAGTAGGAAGCAGAGAGACCAGGAAGAAGCTTCTGTGGGCGGTCCAGCTGGGCGCTAACAGTGGAGCCGCCAGGCTTGCTGCGGGCAGGGGGTCAGAAGGGGGTATCTGGGGGCAGGACAGTGAGGAATTACTGATGCACTGGGTCTGGGGAACAAGGGAAGGGAGCAGCCAAGGACGACTCCTGGAAGTTTGATCTGGACAACGGGATGCGGGGCTCTTTTTTCCTGGGTTGGGGAGAGAGAGGTGAGTGAGGGTAGACGGGGGATGAACGGTTCTTTCTTGGTCGTGGAAGTTTGAAATGTCTGTAGACAACCAGGAGGGGATGCAGTAGAGGGAGCCGAACGTAACCAAGTCCGGGGCTCAGAGGAGGTGTCCAGGCTGAACCCAGAACCTGGAAAGGCACTCGTTTGGGCTGGTATTTGCAGTCACAGGACGAGATGAAATCAGAGGATGCACAGAGTAAGGAAAAGAGAGGGTCCACAGACTGAGCTCCGGGTACTGAGCTGGCTCTCCTGTGGCCGCAATGAGGGCCTGGCAGACATTTGCCTGCAGGCTGCAGACGGGATATCCCGTCGGGGCCGGGAGAGCGCTGTGGCTCAGGCGACAGACGGTGAGAATCCTGGGATGTCGCTGCACAGAAGAGCATCGCGTCCGCCCCCCGTGCGGCTGAGACCCTTCTTCACCATTTCTTGAACCTCTATAGATGTCACAGCAGGTACTGGGATCACCGTGGTGGCCCTTAGAGGGTAAACGGCCGTTTTTGGAGGCGGTGGGAATGGAGAGGAGGTGAAGAAGGGGAAAAACAGCAACAAGATGAGGCAGAGGAATAGAAACGGTGTATGTGAACACTGCTCAAATATTTCATGTAAGCCCCCAAAAGCCCCAAATATCCCCTACCTGCCCACTTGTAGGCTTTAAGGATCTGAAAATAGCAGGTCCTTGGCCTCTGAGAGTCTCTCCCAGGGGAAACCCAGGTAAGGGACTGTGCTTACACGAAGGACTCACAGACCCCTGCGCCAGGCAGCGTGTCCCACCTGAGGACCTTTAGGGCTTCCCACTTCCTCCTGGGATGTGATTGCAGCCCAGCAGCGTGGACAGAATTTAGCAGCCCTTGGTCGGTCGGTGGGACACACTATGACACGTTAGGGGTCTTAGAATCAGCGTAGCCCACAGCCTCAGGTGCGTGGCAGGTCATCCAGGTGCGGTCAGCTGGGTTAGTGGCGGTGGCACGGGCTGGGTTAGGGTCCAGGTGCCTTCCCAGGTCACAGCAGGGACGACGGAGAAGGGGGACAGAGATGTTCATCCCGAGTGCCATTATAGTGGTAGGACCTTATAGATGTAATTTGTGAGATAAGATCTGTTAAATGTCTCTATCAAACCCATTACCTATTGGACAAGCTTAAGGAAAACACATTTATTTTGAGTCTGGGTTCTAGTCTTGGACGTGGGTCTTGCTGACCCCCAGTTTCCTCATCTGTAAACAGAATTCTTTACATCCACCAGCCTTTGTTCCAACCCAATCTGCAACACGTGCCCTGTTTCCTGGAGGCTGTGCCATCATTCTCCCAGAGACACCAGGAAGTGGCTAGAATCCCCCAGAGTCCCCAGAAGATTCAGAATGAGCCCTGTCTATCGCAGGAGGAGTGCATAGCTGGCGATGTTCTCATGCTCTGCGTGGGACAGTAGAGCACGGAGCTCAGGCTTGGAGCCGGACTGCCTGGGTTCAAATCCTGCCTCTGCATTTACTAGTTCTGTGGCCTTGGACGAGGTACCTAAATTTTTTGTGCCTCAGTTTCTTTCTTTTTTTTTTAAAGATTGTATTCATTTATTTGAGAGAGAGAGACAGAGAGAGAGAGAGAGAGAATGAGCAGGGGGAGGGGGAGAGGGAGAGGGAGAGGGAGAAGCAGGCTCCCCGCTAAGCTCAAACCCAGGACCCTGGGATCGTGACCCAAACCAAAGGCAGACAACCGACTGAGCCACCCAGGCTCCCCTTTTAGTATATATGCTGCCCAAGTGAGCACGGTGCCTCGTTTCTATCTGTAAAATGGGGATGATGATGGTAGCACCTGTGATATATGGTCATTGGAAGGATTTAATGAGTTCATGCATGTAAAATTCTTAGAATGGGGTGTGGCATGAAGTCAGCGTTCCAGAATTGTTAGCTATTACCAAATGCTGGCTATGGGCTGGTGCCTACTCTCGCTCTCCCATTCCCTTTGGGTCACCGAAGCCTCAGGGGGAGCTCCAGCTGGCTAAGATGTGCTCCCTGCTGTCTCCTGCACTCAGGAATCTGTTGCTCAGGTGGGGCCATCTTGACTCCACCATTTTAGTTGGCTATCTTATTACCAAGGCAGACTCTCAACAGACACTCCATCACTGAGTGTTCAAACCATCCCTGAGAAACTGATGTGCACCATAATGAGCGATTAAAACAATAAGCAAAGCTAAGTTTAATTTTATGCTTCTTAGGGTCATGACGTAGGTCATGAATATATACACATCCCAACTGTCCAAAGCTCTGTGTCCAATCAAAAGAGTTGATCAAAATATCAAGTCCATGGCCACTCACTGATGAATGCATAGGCAACTGTGGCATACCCATGTATTGGACTATTACTTGGCCATGGGAAGGAATGAAGTATTGATCACGCTATAGTGTGGATGAACCTTGAAGACATGATGTTTGCTCAGTGAAAGAAGCCAGTCACAGAAGACCACATATTGCATGATTCCATTTATACAAAATGTCCAGAATAAGCAAATCTGTGGAGACAGAGAGTAGATTCCTAGCAGTAATGGATTACTCTGTCATAGATTACTACAGAGAGTAGTGGTTGTATAGGCCTGGAGGGGGTGGGACAGGAGGTGGGGCAGTGCTAAGGTGTATGGGGTATCTTTTTTGGTGAGGTGACAAAAATGTTATAAAATTGACCATAGTGATGGTTGCACAACTCTGTGAATATACAAAAAACCATCAGATTTTACCCTTCAAGTGCGTGAAAAAAATTGTATGGTATGTAAATTCTCTCTCAATAGAGCTTGTTGGCTTGAGAGTGGGAGAGGCCAATGGAGAGAAACCAGCTCTGTTTCTATTTTCCTGACTTCCCTTCCGTCGTGTTTAGCATCCTCCACCCACAGGCTCCGGCTTTCCCAGGGTCCCAGCATGCCTTACAGCTGCAGACTCATCTAAGGAGTCTCTTCCAACTTGCTGTTGGAGGGGCTGATTATGCAGTCAGGTACCCTATAAGTTTGTGAGGAGGTCAGAACGAGTTTGATGGTCAAGCACCCAGGGAAGGGCCTTATACTTAGGAGGCACTCAATTCATGGTCGTTTACTTCTTTACTCACTCAGTGAATATCTCCTGAGTATCTTTCATGTGCCCAACACTGGCTAAGTGTGGGGATATAAAGTTGAAAGTTCATGGTCCTGGAGCTCAAGGAGCTGAAAGACAGAATAATAAAATCACCATAATGCAGAAAGACCGGGGCTGTAATTGGGAAATGCATGTCATTGCCGTGGAAGCTTAGGAGAAGGGGCACTTAGGTTGTGTGAGTGAATCAGGGAAAGCTTCATGGAGGAAGTGATGCTCAAGCAACCTTGAAGGGTAAATAAGAGCTTGGCAGGAGGGAAGGAGGGGGTGGGGGGAGAGGGAGGAGGTCAGACCAGGCACAGGGGCGGACTGGCAGGTGCAAAGGGTCAAAGCGTGGAAGACGAATATGTCTTTGGGAAACTTTAATTGGTTCAATATGGTCTAAGTGGAAAGGGGATGAAAGAGAGGTAGAGAAAGAGAAAGACGTGGCTTGTCCAGGGGGAGGCAGATCCAGGTTTTAATTCAGGCACTAGCACTTATGTCTCAGCTATATGGGTGACCTTGGGCAAACCTTATGTCTCTGAGTCTCAGTTTCGTTACCTGTGGTATCAGGTTGATAATCCCCGTCTTGCTGTGTTGTAATGAGGAAGACATGAGATGACAGGGGCCCTCAGAGCCCACACCTGCTGTGAGCGTCCTCTGTGCTTGACCCTTACCTCCTGGGATGTGCGCAAGAAAGCCACGGTGCTCCGGAGGTGCTCCGGAGTGTGGACTTTAGTCCCCAGGCGATGGTGAGCTGATAACATTGTGATGGGACAGCTACAGGCTTTGCTGTATAGGGGGATCCCTCTGGAAGCAGATGGGACAATAGCATGTATTTCCACCCATTCTGCAGTCCTTGGGCCACAAGAGGGATCTGCCGCTGCTCTTTGAAGGCGGTGCTGTTGAGAAGGAAAGTGTGTTTCCATCATCATCTTCTTCCTCCTCTCCTCCTTTTCTTCTCCTGCTCCTGATTATGATTATTGCTTGCTACCACCTCATGCAGCTAGCGCTCGGAGGCTGGTTGGTAAGGCCACTGGGGAGGTCCTGAGCATAGTCTTGGATCTGCCCCTTTCCTTGTGTGACTCTGGTCAACTCACATGGGCTCTTGAAGCCTCGACCTCCTCATCTGTACAGTGGGAATAATGCCCGCCTCACCTTCCTCATGGGATAGTGGGGAGGCTCTACAGACATGACGGTGAATGCACACTGGGTGGGAGGAGACAGAAATGGCCACGATGGGTGCTGCCTGCACCCCAGAGTTTATGCGCTACTGGGAAACAGGGACATAAAACATATTTAAAGTGTGATAGATCTGCATGGTAGGCAGAAAAATGGCCCCCAAACAAGTCCGCATCCTAATCCCTGAAACCCGTGAATATGGTTGGTTCCATGGCAAAGGGGAATGAAGGTAGCAGATGAAATTAGGTTGCTAATCAGCTGCCCTTAAAATAGGGAGATGGTCCTGAATGAGCTGGGTGGTCCCAGTGCAGTCGGGTGGCTTCCTAGATGTGGCAGAGTGGAGCGGAAGGGGGCCGAGCGTCTGAGCGAGTGAGGCTGTGAGGAGGACCCAGTCCATCCCTGCTGGCCCTGACGGTGGACGGGGGGCAACAGCTGAGACAGGCAGGCAGCCTAGAGCTGGGAAATCGCGAGGAAGCAGCTTTCCCCCCTAGAGCCTTCAGAAGCAACACAGCCCTGCCAACAACTTGATTTTAGTGCAACGAGACCCACTTCAAACTTGTGACTGCCGGACCTGCAAGGTGATAGACTTCCACTGTTTAAGCTACAGTTCGCTACGTTGGGGAAAGACTATGGCAAGCTGGCTAAGGCTTGCTGAGCAGCCCCACTGTGTGCGCATTGAGCTGTGGGCCCGTAGTGGTGGAGACAAGGTGCCTGCTCTCGCTGGGACCCACATTTGGTGGAGGGACCGGCAGTGAACAAATGAGTGAGTGAATGCAGAGTACGGGAGTTGTGCTAATTCCCTGAGCGGTTCGCCCGAGAGAGGGGGCGCTGGGTGCAGCTTTGGTGCTTGTGGTCACAGGACACCTCCCTGGGGTGGGGGGAGGGAAAGAGGAGGAGAAGTGGGGAGAGGTGACATTGAGTTGAGGATGCTGTGATTGGAGAAGGCCAGGGTGAAAAGACAGCCTGGGCAGCAACCTGGCCAGAGGCATCTGGGAAGGCTTCCAGGAAGAAGCACCCACCCGGCCAAGCTTGAGGGATGAGCACAGCTGGTCCCGCTCCCCCCGGGGGGAGCAGGATGTGTGAAGGCTGTGAGGCCAGGGGCGGCTCAGGAAGCACAAGAGTTCCCTAAGCCTGGTGCAGGGCTTGAGGCTTGAGGGATGAGACGAGCAGCCAGAATGGGAAGGGCCCCCTAAGCCGGGGCCCTGTTCTAAGGGCCGTGCAAAGTCATCAGAGCGTTTTAAGCAAAACCACTGGATTTATTCTGATGCTCCCTCTGGCTGAGAAATGGATGGGCTGGGGATAGGGAGCCCAGTTTGGAGGCTGTTGCCATTGTGATAAAAGGGGGACAATGAGCACATGGACAACCCACTGCTGCCCACAGAGGTGGACCCTGGCCCTGAATGATGCTTTCACTGGGCCAAGCCTCCTTGCTGCTTCTGGATCTGCCAGGGGAGCCATGAGGTGCATTTGGGAAGAGCGAATGTGGAGGAACGGGAAGGGGGCTGAGCCCCGAGAAACGTCGAGGGCCGACAACTTCTGGGGGCAGTGGCCAGGTTAACAGAAAGTCTGGTGACAGGGGGCCAAAGCGTTTGAAACCTGGCTCCTGCTACAAGGTGACAGTGGGCAAAGGGGGCTGCAAAGAGGGGGAGAGGGTGCTGGGGTGAGGAGGTGGCCTCCAGGCTGGGCTTCCCACGCACTGTCACCTGTCCCCGTCCCTCCTCCCACAGCGGGGCAGAGGAGCAGGTCAACCCCAGCCTTGTGCGTCAGGCAGCCTCTGGTGGGCCTTCTCTTTGCTTTTGTCCTTTCTCTGTAGGGCAAAAGGGGAGGGCGTGAAAGAAGTGACTGCCGAGCTGGCAGGGGTGATTTAGGGGGTTTCGCCCACGGAAGCTGACAAATCAAACTGCCATCCTTGGCTCCTTGAAGTGAGGCCAGAGATGCCCTCCCCTATTCCCCTCTCAGGCTGCTTAGTCCCACGGTAAAGCCGATTTCACTGAGAGCCCCTCGAAGTCTGGGGGTGGCCAGGGAGCCACCCGGGCTAGCAGCAGCCACCTGAGCCACTGTGAGTAACCCCCCCACCCCCCCGGGGAGACATTTCTGCTTCTCGAGTGACAGTGACTGTCAGCGTGTGTCCTGGGGTCTGGGACATGTGTCCTTCGGGCCGCAGCAGAAAGCCGAGACATACCTTCTAAGATTAGAACGAGTCACCCGAGGACCCGGGCCTGCCTCCCCGTCAGCCGCAGTCTCTCCTGTTACAGCAGCTCCCCTGGCCTCCTGTCCTCCCCCACAGGCTGAAGCTGGACTCTCCACAGGGAGCCCCTCCGACGCTCTGTGGGTTGGGTCACCACGGGCAGGGCGCCGTGCTGGGCCCTCTGCTCCCTCCTGTTGTTTTGCCACATCTAGGGCTCATTCGTTCGTCCATCCATCCATCCATCCATCCATCCATCCATCCATTCTTCCTGTGCTCCGGGCCCCGCGCCGGGATATGACAATGAACCAGAGGACACTGGCCCTTTCCTCACGGAAGCTAGCGAGGGAGCCATGCATTCGACAACCATCCTTAGTTTTACCCCCAGTTTATTGTTCATCGGGGCAGAAAATGATGCAGAGGGAAAGGACTGGGGGAGAGAAGTAGAAGGGACGCAAGCAAGGTGTGTGTGGAAGGGAGGGAGTAGCCAAGAGCATTCCAAGGGGAGTTGATACAAAGGCCAAGAAACCAGAAGAACAAGTGTTTGAGGAAATGGAAGGAGGCTGGAGCTCAGAGAGCTGATCCAATGCCCACAGTTCTGCAAGCTTGTCTCCTTCTGCTGTAATCTCTGAGCACGGGGACCATGTATTATTCATGTTCCCCTCCCCTGCCCCAGCCTATTGCCTGGCCCACACTAAGTGCACAATAAATGCCAGTAAATGAATGAATGAAGAAATGAAGGGTGCTGCAGGGTTAGCCAGCAGGCCTGGGCTGACACTATAAAAGCTCGATAAATATAGATCAGGACCTTGAAGTGAAAATGGAAACAAAGTGTCAGCCAGGGTTGGCTGTGGGCTTACCACACTTGAATATTTTCATTAAGGCTCACTGACTCATCCAAGGTCACTGGAATAGTAACTAGAGGGTAGAGAATGAGATCTTCCTTGCTGGGTCTAATACTTAGCAATCTGAGCCTCCAGTCTCTACTCGAAGCTAGGCAATCCATCATAATTTCAGGTTCCCATCCCTGGGTATCTGTCGTCTCCAGTTTTAACAACCCAATTTATCCTAAAACATGACATACTTAAAACACACTTACAACGTGTCTATTTCTGTGTCTTGAGCGTTGGAATCTTTGAGTTGGCTGTTGATATTTTCAGACACATTTCATCAAGGAGCAAACTGAGGCAAAGGGAGGCACGGGTCCCTTGTCGAAGTAGAAGGACATCTGCCTGAGTGGGTCTGAAATCCACAGCCCTGGTCTGGGCTCCGCAGCTGTCCTCCCCGCCTTTGCTGCCCGGGCCGCTCTAGGCAGAAGTCCCCAATCTCCGTGCATCGAAGACACGTCATGCGTGGGCCAGGCTCTACCTGCCCTAGAAGCCTATTCAGCTGGGATGGGGCCAAATGGGTCTTGAAGCTATTATTTACTGATCACTCCTATCTCCTCTTGCCACATCCTTCAAAGAAGAGAAAAGAAAACTGCCTAGCTGAGTGCAGTGGCTTCGCTTGAAAGAGCTGTTGGGTTTTATAGAGCAAAACTGCTCGCCTCCTTGGCATGAGAAGGGGAGACTGGGGAGGGTAAGGGAGTGTGGCCTTCAGCCTTCAGAGGCTTGTCGATGGCCAGACCTCTCTTTTTCCTCTGCGCGTCGCTCTGGATGCTCCCTTTGGGCCTGGGGCTGATTCACAGTGCGAGGGTCCCCTCCAGGTGCCACCTGAGAACACTCCAGGACAGTAGTCCCACCTGCATCCACACTTGCGTGCAGTGACTGTGGGGGGCGGTTGCTGCTCGGGTCCCCATTGTACCCAGCGCCGTCGACGCTCCGAGTGTTCTAGCCACACCTACTACCATCGCTCACACGTCTCTCTTTAGAAACTGGTTTTTAATTAGTAATAGCAACCTTCTCCTACGTATTTTCTCCACAGTAATAAAACAGCTCATCTGCTGAATGTTTATCATGCCAGGTGTTGTGTTAAGATCATCTTTTTCTTTTCTTAAGATTTTATTTATTTGACAGAGAGACACAGCAAGAGAGGGAACACAAGCAGGGGGAGTGAGAGAGGGAGAAGCAGGCTCCCAAGGAGCAGGGAGCCCGATGCGGGGCTCGATGCCAGGACCCTGGGATCATGACCTGAACCGAAGGCAGACGCTTAACGGCTGAGCCACCCAGGTGCCCTAAGATCATCTCTTTCGATTCTCATGACATCCCTGGGACATGGGTTTCATAATCACCACCAATTTGCTGATGAGAACACAGAGAGCTCAAGTAACTGGTCCAGTACCACAGGGCTACTCATGGCAGGCTTAGCATCCACGCGCAGATGCTCGACTAAAGCCTGTGTTCCTAACCACAATACCATTCTGCCTCCAGCAGAAAAGCATTTGGCAATTCACATTTTGGGATTAAAAAGTACTCATCAAATTTAGTAATAATAAGACAAACAACCCAGTAAAAAAATGGGCAAAGGATTTGAACAGACACTTCACCAGAAAAGATATATGAGTGGCTAATAAGCACATGAGTGATTAAGTAAACGCAAACTGGAACTGCAAAGAGACAAGACTCCACACCCACAAGATGGCTAAGATGCAACCAGAGACAATACCAAATGTTGGGGAGGCTATAGAACAACTGGAACGCTCATACCATTGGTGAGAATGCTAAATGGGATAGCCACCTAGAAAAATATTTTGGCGGTTCCTCCTCACCAAGTTAAACGTATACTAACTGAACAACCCAACAATCCCACTCTTAGGTAGTTGCCCAAGAGATATGAAAACATATGTCCACATAAAAACTCGTATGCAAATATTTAGAGCAGTTTTATTCTTAATGGCCCAGATCTAGAAACAACCCAAATGTCCATCCACTGGTGAGTGGGTAAACAGACATATTGTGTCTTGTATCATAGAATACTACTCAACCAAAAGGAATGAACCAGTGATACGCACAACAACATGGATGAATCTCGAAAGCGGTATGCCAAGTGAGATAAATCAGACACAAAACACTACCAGTATGATTCCATTTACATGATATTTTTAAAAGGCAAAACTATAATGACCAAGAGCAGATCACTGATTGCCTGGGACCAGGGGTAGGGACAGGGGATTGACTCCAAAGGGTACAAGGGAACTTTTGAGGTGATGGAAATGTTCTATCTCTCGATTGTGGTCTGTATCTTGTGGTGGTGGTTACATGACTGTATACGGTTGTCAACACATCAAATTGTACACTTAAAATAGGTGAATTTTATTGTGTACAAATTTTACCTTATGAATGTGATAAAGCAAGCAAGAATGGTGAAGAAAGCACAGAATTTGAGGCCTGAGAAGCCCAGGTTTTTTTTACCACCACGGGTGGTGGAATCTCAGGCAATCAACTCACCTGCTTAGAGTCTCATCTGTAAAATGCGGATAATAACAGCCCCTACGGGGTCATGGGGAGGCTAAGAATTAGTGTTTGATCAGATAGTTTGGGTTCAAATCCAAACCCTTCCCCCTACCAGAAATGTGATCTTAGGTAAGACACTTAACTTCGCTGAGCCTCAGTTTCCCCACTTACAAAATAAGGCTTATCTCATCTTATATTATATTATTTGGGTTATAAAGCCCAGAGCAGATAATGCACATAGTGCCCAGCACATAAGCTTTCCCTCACGTTGTTGTCCCCTAAGGTACTGATTGCCACACGGTCGGTGTTAGTTGGGACGTGGCCCCACTTGCACTCCTTACAGGGACGCCAGGCGGCTGCCAGTTGCTGTTGAAGCATTGCAAGGGCTGGGTAGAGATCTGCCGCTGCCAAATCATTTTTCCTCTCACCCTGCAGAACAAGTTGGCAGACCAGGTGGGTTGGCACCGCATCTTAGCATCAGAGGAATTTACAAACAGGAATTTTCTGAATCACGCAAAACAGCAGACTGGCTAACTCAAGTGTGATTCTGGACTTCAGCCACAAACAGCCTTAACTCATGGCAGGGCCATTCATGCGCTGGGGTCACGTGGATGTCTCGAGGATGTGAAGTGCGATGATGCGGACAGGACCAGGCTTCTGTAGGTGGGGAAGGGTCTTCCCTTTTACCCAGGACCCTGCACCATGAAGGGGCCATAAAAGGAAAGCCCCATAGCCAGAGTGCGAGGGCTGTGCCTGCCCCAGCAGGTCCGAGTCTGAGCAGGACAGTGTCTCAAGTGGGAGCAGATGCCCTCTGGGGCTACGGTAGGTGAATGGCTTGGGCAGCTCTCCAGGGAACATGCGTGGGTCCAGATGGTGCAGGGAGTGGGAATAAGAGGTTAAGTTCCTGGGAAGACATGCTCTGTCCCGCAGAAGGGGAGATCCAGATGAGTTATTTCAAGAGCTGAGCAGCCTGGGGGCGGGGAGGCCACTGACCCAGCGGTCAGGGGAGCTGTGTGAACTCCCCGCCCCTCCCTGCCCTTCTGTTTCCTCATCTGTGAAATGAGGGGCTTACCAAGGCCCCCTGAGCTAGCTCGCTCTTTAGTTTTTCACGTTAACGCCACTATGAAGAGAAATGGGAACATTTAGGTTATCTGTCTTGGGTAGATGGCAATGGAGGCAGGCAGCCCCACTAAGTTCGGGCAGAATGGGAGCACACTGCCAGGAAGCCCAGGAATCCCAAGGAAATGCTGTGGTAACCCGGAACAGCTTTGCATACAGCTCTTCTCCTCCTCTTCCCAAAGATGAGTCCAAGAGTGGAACCCTCTCCCACTCTCAATCCGGGAATCAAACCGGTAATGCGATATAATCCCTTCCTTCCAAGTTAGCAAGCCAGGGGCTGGTGATTCTTTCGGCAAGAAGAGTCGAAGAGCAGCAAGATGGCATGGCTCAAACAGCTGAGGAAGGGTTTAGCCCTTAAAGAGAGAGTGGGTGAAAACCCAGGAACAAAGAACAACCCACACACTGGATCCTGGGGTACAAGGCTGAGAGACGCACAACTGTAAAGGGCGAAAGTCAATACGCACAGAGAACTCAGGTTCTTCCCTGTGCTGCCGGCCAGTTGGGCAAAGAATAACCCTCACTCTGGTTTTCTTGGGAAGTTTATGTATTGGGGAGGTCATACAAAGAAGTGACGACGGTTTTGGCTTTCTTTCCTTCACGCCCCTCAGCATGTTATCCTACTGTTGTCTGCCTACACCAAGGGGACAGGCTCGGCGTCTCAGCCAGCTTGAGAGCATCCCAGGTCTGAAGCAGGAAGGGTTGAGGCAGGAACCAGGGCTCTAAGAATTCATGGGCCCACAGGGAAGCCCTGGGGGGTGATGCAGACCCCCTGCGTGGGAAGGAGGAGGGATCTCCATTTCTACAGGGGGCTCCCAGGGTCTGAGCAGAAGCTCCTCACAGGAAACCCGAGAAGGGTCCTTCCAGTGGTGAGCCCACAAATACACGGATCCCAGCCCAAGAAGCAAGTACAGGCCCAAGACACAAACGCACCCACCTCCTGTCATACTCTTCTCCGCCTCTCTTCCGTCCCCACAGCCTGTACACGAGAAGGCTCTCTTTAGACACCGGCCAATCCGCTCCTCACCTAGGTATCTGGGCAGATGACTCACAGGATGATTTGGTTTTTTCTTTTGACAATGGGGCTGTGGCCATCCCAGGCAATACTTAACCCCATCACTCCAGCACACCCCCACTGGCCTGCTCACTGACTGCAGGGAGCACAGGATGGCCGTTGCTACGGCTTTTCCAGGAGAGGTGGCTCCACTCTCAGTGACTTCCAGGCTCCTTCACACACAGAGGATCTGGGAATGCCACAGGACCCCCTTGACGCCCACAGAAAGCAGAGAGGAAGTGGTGCTCAATTCCATCTCAGGGTCAGCATGGCGCTGGTAATGAGGTCAGACATCCAAGCACCAGCTGGTGAGATGCAGTGTGAGGAATCCCAAGGAGAGTCCCAAGGAGAGTCTAGTCCCAAGATCTGCTCCTCTTGGCAGGGACTTATCTCCTCTAGATTTCATTTCTTCCTCTGTAAAATGAGGAGACTTGCTACATAGCGTCATTATGAAGATTAAATAAAATGAGTGTGGGAAGTGTCTTAGAAGCCAATAGTTACTGTTCCTAATTTCCACTGATTTTACTTGATATTGCCAAGAACTGGCCCTTGTTAGAGCTTGCTTGGGAGTCAAGACATTTAAGTTAAGCAAGGACTTCTCTGTAGGTTCATCATTGCAGGTGTTTTAAAGCCAAGTGGGATTTAAGAAGATTCAATATCCCCACAGAAGTCGTGGCTAAACCTCATCTTAGTGAAGGTTAGAGGAGTTCCTGAAAAATAAGCAATTAGATGGCCAACAGACACATGAAAAGATGCTCGACATCACTCATTGAGGAAATGCAAATTAAAACTATAGTGAGATATCACCTCCCACCTGTCAGAACGGCTAAAATAAAAAACACAAGAAACAACAAATGCTGGCGAGGATGTAGAGAAAAAGGAAGCCTCCTGCACTGTTGGTGGCAGTGCAAACTGGTGCAGACACTGTGGAAAACAGTATGGAGTTTCCTCAAGAAATTAAAAATAGAACTACCCTATGATCCAGTAATTTCACTACTGGGTATTTACCCAAAGAAAAAGAAAACACTAATTTGAAAAGATACATGCATTCCTCTGTTTATAGCAGCATTACTTACAATAGTCAAGATATGGAAGCGATGCAAGTGTCCATTGATAAATGAATGGATAAAGAAGAAGTGGTATATATACACAACAGAATATTATTCAGCTATGAAAAAGAATGAGATCTTGCCATTTGCAACAACTTGGATGGATCTAGAGGCTGTGATGCTAATTGAAGTAAGTCAGACAGGAAGAAAAATACCATATGATTTCACTCGTATGTGGAATTTAAGAAACAAAACAAATGAACAAAGAAAAAAAAAAGAGATGAACAAAAAACAGACTCTTAACTACAGAGAACAAACTGGTGGTCACTGGAGGGGAGGGTGGGGGATGGGTGAAATAGGTGATGGGGATTAAGAGTCCACTTATAGTGATGAACACCAAGTTCTGTATAGAATCGTTAGATCACTGTATTGTACACCTGAAACGAATATAACACTGTATATTAACTATAATGGAAATTAAAAAAAAAAAGCAATCAACCAACAGAGTTGGGGGGTGTGGTGACAGACAAACTCAGTCATGGTCCCTGCTCTGTTGAGTCCAGCTGGGAAAATTTGAAACAAGAGTGGAGTAAATAAGGAGTGAGTTAAGAAGACAATGGTACAGGGGGGCCCGGGTGGCTCAGTCGTTCAGCGTCTGCCTTCGGCTCGGGTCATGGTCCCAGGGTCCTGGGATCGAGCCCCGCGTCGGGCTCCCCGTTCGGCGGGAAGCCCGCTTCTCCCTCTCCCACTCCCCCTGCTTGTGTTCCCGCTCTCGCTGTCTCTCTCTCTCTCTCTGTCAAATAAATAAATAAAATTAAAAAAAAAAAAAAAAAGAAGACGATGGTACAGAAGTTGTATCCCTGCGGGGCATGACGAAGGGCCCGTGGAGTAAGACAGGCTGTAAGTGTTGCTGCATCTGAGGCCCCAGAAAGCAGAAGTGACAATAGGGTCAGGATGCGGGGGTAAGACAGGATCCGAAGGTTGCTATAGACAGTACTCTGGAACCTCATGTTTGATGCATATACCCACCCTGCTCCTTATGTGACCGTGGGCAGGCGACTGAACCTCATTAAATGTCAGGGGTCTCATGTGGAAAGTGAGGGTAGCAACATTTACATCACAGGCTTGTCTAAGAATCAAGTGAGAGCACGGGCACTGTGCTTAGCACAGAGTCTGGCACAGAATAAGTGCTCGAGAAATGCAGGCTGTTAGTAAACATGAAGCCAAAGCAGTGAGAATTTATCCTGAAGGGTTAAATCCAGCAGGGAGTTGAAAGAAAAACGTTTGTCCTGAGTTCTTACAATGCAAACCCCCACCGTAAAGAGGCGCTCGGGCAGCCCCCACGGTGGTGAAGACATCCTTTTGGAGACAAGTTTGGATGTTCAGGGAAGGGTGGGCGACGCAGCTCAGGCGGCAGGAAGGGCTCCCCTACCCACCCACCGTGACCTCGGAGGCCCTGGAGCAAGGGCATGGAGAGTTCAGGGACATTCCATATCTATCCTGGCAGAAAGAAGGACAAAATATAGAAGAGAGCTGGGACAAGGGAAGGAAAAAAATCCCATTTAAGGAGCAAATGGGGGAGGGGGCTGTCAGGGGCAGGAAGAGAAGACAGAGGCTAAGAGCTGGAGATAGAAAAATTCCAGACTGGTATCAGCGATAGGATCTAGCCAGAGAATAGACACGTGGCCTGAGGGGAGCCTGGAATAACAGCATGCTTTGCTAAATTCCCACGCCTGGCTCTGGGGTTCATGACATTTTGAAGGCACTGAGATTAGCTAGCTGAAGCATACGGTATAACAGCAGAGTACAGGATAAAAGAGTGTTAACATGAAATATTTCCCTTTTTTAACCAAGAGAGAAATCCTAGGAGCTATTAAAAAAGGCCCTCTAAATATAAAAAAAGTAAAAATCTTATGGCAAAAGTACTGTAAATGAAGCAAAGAGAAAACAAGAGATTGGAAAAAGTGTTTGTCACATGGATGAAGAGGAGATGGGGTCTGTTATATAAAGTGCTCTCACAAAATGACAAGAACAATGTATCTATAAATAAGCCGTTCACAGAAAAAAGCAAACCCCAAAAGTCCAAGAAACATAAAGGATGCTCAAATTTATAAGTTGTCAGAGAACTATGAATTAAATTAACACTGAGACTTCTCTTTATGCTTATCAGACAGGCAGGGGGGTGGGGGAGGCAGGAGGGAAGAGAGAGAAGTAGCTGTTGCTATTTGGGAATTGGGAAAAGGAACCACCGAACCACCATACATTGCTGGAGGGACTGTGAGTTGTTACAGCCTTTTGGGAATGTTATCTGGCAACATTTATTAAGTTAGATTACACAAACCTTGCAACTCAGCCCCGTGTTCCTGAGAATCTATTCCATAAACATAAAAGGCCCAGTATATAAGGACGTGGAGGCTGATTCCCTGTTACTGGGAACAAAGCAAATACCCATAAAGAGGGAAATGGTTTATGGTCCATTCACAGAGCGGGTTATTATGAAACCATTAAAAAGAATGAATTAGAGCCCTCCAAACTTCCATGAAAAATTGCAAAGTGAGAACAGTAAGATGCACGGAAGTCTGTCTGATACGGCCCCAGTTTTATGAAGCAACAACTCAACAAGCCACCCCCATATTGGGTGTATGTGTATATCTACATGAGTGTGTTTGTATAATGTATATGCAATCATTTGCATAGTTACAGAATACGAAGTGTCCTACAGAAAGTGTTATATGAGATTTCTGGAGGCTGGGGTGTGGGGAGGCAAGCTGATTTGGAGGGGGCAAATCAAACAAAAAACATGGCCTGTAAAAACCCAGCAGGCTTGCTATGATTTCAGTTACGTCAAATTGCGTATGTGTATTTGAATGAGCAAACTATAACTGATTTATAGAGTTGCCCATGATTGTTTTCTTTTCTTTCCTTTTTAAAATGATTTTATTCATTTATTTGAGAGGGAGAGAGTGTGAATGGGGAGAGGGGCAGAGGGAGAAAGAAAGAACCTCAAGCAGACTCTGCACTGAGCATGGAACCCGACATGGGGCTCAATGTCATGACCCTGAGATCATGACCTGAGCCAAAATCAAGAGCTGGACATACTTAACCAACTGAGCCACCCAGGCGCCCCACCCATGACTGGTTTCAAAGGAAAGAAGGGAAGTTGCCAAGACATATAATAAGATAAACATAAAGAAAAATGTTTAAAATACTGAAACTAGAGTTTTAAACTCTACTTTCCAAATCTTTTGGGAAGGTATGGTTTGAGCGGGGAATAAATATGTGAAAACAACTCTGGAGTGAGTTGTCAGTCTTCTCCAGATATCAAAACCAGGGCCTGAGTGTCAGCGGACAGGACACATATGCCCAGCAGGGAGGTGGAGGAGGAGATGAAGTCAGTAATTCCATAAAGATATTGTGTCGTTATCACAATTCCAGACTTCAGGTTATATTATGAAGCTGCATCATGGTATGGTACTGGCACAAAAACAGACACAGATCAATGGAACAGACTATAAAACCCAGGAATAAACCCACAGCTATGTGGTCAATTAGTCTTGGACAAAGGAGGAAAGAATATGCAATGGGAAAAAGGACAATCTCTTCAACATCTGGTGCTGGGAACACTGGACAGCTACATGCAGAAGAACGAAACTGGACCACTATCTTACACTTACACAAAAATAAACTCAAAATGGATTAAAAACTGAAACGTGAGACCTGAAACCAGAAAAATCCTAGAAGAGAGCACAGGCAGTAAGGTCTCTGACACTGGCCAGAACATCTCCTTTCTAGATATGTCTCCTCAGGCAAGGGAAATAAAAGCAAAAATAAACTACTGGAACTACATAAAAATAAAGAGCTTCTGCACAGTGAAGGAAACAATCAACAAAACTAAAAGGCAATCTGTGGAATGGGAGAAGATATTTGCAAATGACATGTCCAACAAAGGGTTAGTATCCAAAATATATAAAAAACTGATACAATTCAACACCCAAAACCCAAATAATCGAATTAAAAATGAGCAGAAGACACGAACAGACGTTTTTCCAAAGAAGACATACAGATGGCCAACAGACTCATGAAAAGATGCTCAACGTCACTCATCATCAGGGAAACGCAAATCAAAATTACAATGAGTTATGACCACACACCTGTCAGAATGGCTAAAATCAAAAACACAAGAAACAACAGGTTTTGGCGAGGATGTGGAGAAAGGGGAACCCTCTTGCACTGTTGGTGGGGAGGCAAACTGGTGCAGCCACTGTGGAAAACAGTATGGAGTTTCCTCGAAAAATTAAAATTAAAACTAAGGTACGATCCAGCAATCGCACTACTAGGTATTTACCCAAAGGATACAAAAATCCTAAATCAAAGGGATACGTGCACCCCGGTGTTTATAGCAGCATTATTTACAATAGCCAAATTATGGAAGCAGCCCAAGTGTTCACTGATAGACAAATGAATAAAGAAGATGTGGTATATATACAATGGAATATTATTCAGCCATAAAAAAGAATGAAATCTTGCCATTCGCAATGACACAGATGGAGCTAGAGAATATAATGCTAAGTGAAATAAATCAGTCAGAGAAAGACAAATACCATATGATTTTACTCGCATGTGGAATATAAGAAACAAAACAAACAGGCAAAGGGGAATAAAAGAGAGAGAAACAAACCAAGAAACAGACTCTTAACTATAGAGAACAAACTGATGGTTACGGGGGGGGGGGCGGTGTGGGTGTGTGGAGGGATGTGTTAAAGAGGTGATGGGGATTAAGGAGTGCACTTGTGATGAGCACTGGGTGATATATGGAAGTGTTGAATCACTATATTGTACACCTGAAAATTATATAACACTGTATGTTAATTATACTGGAATTAAAATAAAAAGAAAAAAAAAGATACTGTGTCACTAAGTTTAAATATATGCTCCTTGAAGCTGTTTTTAGGTTTAGTAAAATCTAGGCCAATTTATCCCATTTGCAGGAGCCCCAAATACACTTTTTTTAAATGCTGTTGCTTTGTCATTACACACTGCTCTCTGCTCAAAGAAATGATCAATCCGAAGCCAAAACGTCCTCTTCCATCTCAGAATATACTCAGAAAAAAACAAATAAGACAAGAGAAAGGAGAAACAGGTAATTGCCTTTAGGTCCCACACCCCGATTTTCTACAGATCTTGGACAACTCAGCATAGAGACATTTCCATCCTTGGTGATAAATAGACTATGTCGCCGGCGAAGTCGTGTACTTATCAATTTGGAAATGGGGGACAAGAATCAACATTGACTGAGTGCTTACTCTCTGCAAGGCACATCAAGGATGAATGCAGCTCGCTTAATCCCCTCAACAGCCGCGTGAAGAAGACATAACTACTATGATCCTGTTTGACAAGGAACCGCAGAGGTGGAGTAGCCTTCCCACAGTCCCATGCCCTGTAGTGGAGCTGCTGGGTTCAAAACTTGGCCAGTCTGACTCTGAACATGACACAGCCATCCTCCCTTCTCTGAAGTCTATTTGTACTCTAGATATCGATGATGTAGGTTTTGATCCGGAGCTGCCATTCTGAGAACGCAGCTAGCCACCTGGGGGCGGCCACCTCCTTCAGAGTCAGCGGGACCCGCTCCCAGTGTACAAGACCTGTTCTGATCCCAAGTGCACCTCCATGCACTGTTTTCATGCCCCTGTCCCGCAACACCTCGCATGCAAACTCCAGCGCCCTCAGAGGCCAGCAGGTAACGCACAGAGTGGGGGTGGGGTGGGGTGGGAGAAACCCCTGTTTCGCTGGGGAGAGAACATGTCCACCTGCAGCATGTGATCCAGGAGTTTGCAACTTCTGATTTAGGGGAACAATGTTTCATCCTATTTGACCTGTTTTCCTGGATAATCCCAGGAGGTATTTTTGGGTTTATTATGTGAATTTGTTTGTAATTCTTTTAGGGATGTCACTGATTCATTGCTCTTAATATTAAATAATATCACAGGCATTATGACCTCCTCATCGAATTCTAAGGGGGACCAGGGTGAACTGCAGACAGGATGAGGGAGGGACCTGTTAGACTTCTGTTCCTGCCCCTCAGCAGCGACCAGACCCCTTACCCATCCTGAGCGTTGGTCTCCTATTCAGGATAATGGACCAGTAATACCCAACTCACAGAATGGCGGGGAAGGTTTTAAAAGAGAAGCTGTGTAATAAAAGTATTCAATAAATATTTGTAAAAGACAGATAGGAGGCTCCATAAATTCATGTATATTGTAAAATAGATAAATTGAGAGAGATTATGTTGCTTTACTGATGGTCTCTTCACTTTATAAAAGGATGTCCTGTCACCAAAAGGTTTCTCTGGTGCGTGAAAAACAGGATGTTTTCCTCAAAATTTTAGTTTGTGCCTAACTTTTTGGGGTAAAAATAAACGTTCTGCTTTTCCAATAGCTGTTCTACAAGGCTATTGTAGGAGGTGGGAGAACCGTCCTACAAATGAGAAGTAGAGAATGATTCTACTGGAGCTACTGGGCAGCCCGGTCATGAATGTCACATCAGCTAGGGACGCAAAAACTGGGGGGCTGCTGGAGACCAGAGACTTCCTCCTCTCCAGTCCCCCCATGGGCACCTCTCACCAGGGGCTCTCAGGAGTGAGCCCTGCCTGCACCACAGGTGAATGGTGGAAAACACACGCAGGTACGGGGGCGGGGGGGGGGAGGCGTGCATTCCCCTCACCTTGCCCAGAGGGGATCTGAAGTGGCGCCCGCAGGTCACAGCAAGGAGACTTTTTGAAAGTCTCAGGAACAGAGCTGAGTATGTCATGCGCTCTGTTCTTTCTGACAGCAAGACCAAAGGAAACACCTGTAGACAGCAGGAAACTAGAGGAATTAAAAATATCTGCCTCATCCCTAAAAAATAAATAAAAGAGGAAAGTAAAATGGTCTCTTTTCTTCACAGTGAAAACAAACAAGGCAATATCTGGTTTGAGCCATTTCCTCTCTGCAAAGCACCTCCCTCCTATGGACTACCCTCCCCAGGCAGAGATGTGCCTGGCCCATATGCTTCAACAGCCCAAGACATCCGGATGCCTGAGATGGTTGTCAGAGAAGGTCCTGAGCAGCTTCCAAGTCACCAAGCTTGAGATTTCTTTTGCAGAAGTAGGGGACTGAGGAAGCTGAGCTCACTTCCTTGGGGAGAGGTGTAGCCTCCAGCTAGTTTTGGAAACAAGGGGCCCCTGAGCTCTTCCTCTCCAGTCTTCCTAACCCCTGGGAATTGGTCTCTGGGAGCCAGGAAGATCAGGGACAACGGGCCCATTCAGAGAGGATGGGTTTGCTGCGTCTGCTTGATTAGGCCGAGCATAGGAGCAGACTTGCAGGTGGTGGAATTAGGAAACATCAGATTCTGCTCTCTGTCCCCGGCCTTCCCACATCCAAGAGGTCACCAAGCCTAGTTGCTGTTTTCTAGTTAATCTGTATTTCTGGTCTGGCCTCTTCATTCCCACAGTGGTCACTGCACCTGAGGGCCCCCTCACCTCTCCTTTGATTGGGAGAGAGATTATGGCCACTTGATTTCTTTGCCTCTGTTCTTCTCCCTCCTGTCCGTTCTCCCCTCTGTTGCCCAAACAGCCTGTCTAAAATCTGTCTGATCGGGGGCGCCTGGGTGGCTCAGTTGTTAAACGTCTGCCTTCGGCTCGGGTCATGATCCCAGGGTCCTGGGATCGAGCCCCGCATTGGGCTCCCTGCTCCGCGGGAAGCCTGCTTCTCCCTCTCCCACTCCCCCTGCCTGTGTTCCCTCTCTCGCTGTGTCTTTCTCTGTCAAAAAAATAAAATCTTAAAAAAAATTAAAATGATTAAAAAAATAAAATCTGTCTGATCATGTCTTTGCTTGGCTTACCTACTCTGTTACCTACTCTGTTACCTACTCTGTAGTCCCTACTCTATGATAAATCCTCTCAGTATAGAATCTAAGGCCCCTGTCCATCCCTCCTTCCTGAAAAATTACACCTTCTCACTAACAAAGGCCAATACATCTAGAGCATTTACTATGTGCCAAGAATAATGCCTAGTGCTCAATAAAGATGATCTCCTTTGGTCAATCCCCAGCCAGCCAGACAGACATTATGATCATCATGTGGTGGATGGCAGACTGGGAGCTTAGAGAGGCTATGTGACTTGCTGTCGTGGAGCTGGGACCCCGGCCCTGGCAGGCCGACTCCATGCCCTGCCCTTCCCACCATGTGTTCCTGCAATGCCCCCAGCACACCACCCATTTTCATGCCTCTGTGTCTTTGCACATGCTGTCCCTCTACCACAGAAGCCTTCACCCTTATTCCCTCCACCTGGATAGCTCTTCTTTGTCCAAGCCCCAGCTTCTTGCTTCCTCCAAGAAGCCTTTGAGGCCCTCTCCCATAGTACCTCCCCGGCTACAATGAACTGTCTGTCCCTCTCACTGGCGTGACTCCTCTTGAAGGCATGTACCATACACTTTACTCAGGCTTTCCCCCGTTCCTAGCAGAATGGGCCAATTCATAGTAGGGGTGCAACAAATATTTATTGGTTTGAAGACATCTGCCACTGGATAAAGATTGAGGTTCTGGTTTCTGGATCAAGTCTCTGGGACTCCAGGACCTCTACTTGTTAGAGGAAACCAAAGATCCTCTCCTGTACTTCCGACGGGGCTAAGGTCTGTGTTTTAGAGACTCTCCCACGTGACTCTAACATGTGTCCAGCGTTGAGAACCATCGCTGAGGGCCCCTGAATCTGAAGACGATTCATCTGAGGGCTCAATCTGAAGATGACATAGTGATGGCAAGGCTGCTGGGGTAGATCCTCATTAAGGGAAATCACACAACATGTGTATACATGTGAAATCTTTGCAAAATAAGCACCCACAAGGCAACGGGGCAGATAAACCTCCAAAACCAAGGGAGAAAAGATTGGCAAAATATGTCACAACGATAAGAAGCCAGAGTTGCCAGGATTACAGGGAAAATTCTTTCTTTAAAAATTGTTGTTAGCATTACATCTTGATTAATTCTGCCCTCTCCTGGGACAATAGTCTGGCACTGGGTAACAAGAGCTTGAAAACGCTTCGCTCTATTTTTAGAATAGACGTTAAGGAAATAAGAAAAATGCAGTTTCTACGAAATTATCTATAGCACTGCTATTCACATAAAGGTGAAAAATTAGAAACCATCTGAATATTAAATTTGAGAGAACTGTCGGAGAAACTATAGAGAGCATGAAGGCAATATACCACTACGTTCCCATTCAAAATGACAAGTCCTCAACGTTCCTAACGCAGAGATGTGTATGGAACAAAAAGAAAACAAGGGCTGGAGAAATTCAGTGTTTTGTGTGCAGTGATGAGACTCACAGAAACACATAAATCTAAATTGACAAAAGACAAGGGGTGCCTGGGTGGCTCAGTCGGTTAAGCGTCCGACTCTTGATTTCCGGGCTCGGATCATGGTCTCAGGGTTGTGGGATCGAGCCCCGTGTCGGGCTCTGTGCTCAGGGGGAAGTCTGTTTGAGATTCTCTCTCTCTCTCTGCCCCTCCCTGGCTCGCACTAAATAAATAAATAAATAAATAAATAAATGAAATCTTTAAAAAAAATGGACAAAGACGAGAAGTGAACTCGGAAGGATGGGCAAGAAAATGTAATGTTCATCAGCTCTGAAGTCGTTCACAGTCTTCATGGTTAGAGCACGTGTGTCCCCAGCGAGGGCAGCCAATGGTCAGGGTCTCTCCACGGAGGGGTGGGCCTGGCTCCAGGCTGACAGCTGCTCATATCCTTACCTAGGCCTCCTGGCTGAAAACACACTCCCGTATCTGGCCGCAGGGAGGTTTCAACGTTAAAGGGGCCCAGTTCCTTTTAAACTCAAGTCGTCGCCAGTCCAGATGATAAGAAGGGAATCACGGGTCAGGAGGAGGGGAGAGTGAGCAGAGCAGGAGCTGGGGTGGAGGAATCTAGGGCCCGCCCCCCGCCCCCCCTACCCCGGGGCCTGGAAACGGGGCGCTGCCCTCCTGTGGGCAAAGGCACTGGTGACTGTGTGAAAGGAAGCATCTGGGACCCACCGCCAGATAAGAGTGGAGGTGGGGAGGAGAGCAGCCCCTTCAGAACCAGCTGGGAGAGGCCTAGAGGCTCTGCCGGCCCCCCAGGGCAGACGGGCAGTGGGTTGGTCCATGCTGGCCGCCGTCCTGCCAGGCCTCACCCTTCGTCCCGCCGGGTAGACACGGCCTCCAGAAAGGGATAGTGACTGGGGAGGAAGAGCCCCATAGTAACAAAGCTCCCCCCGGGATGCTGGGGAGGAGCAGTGAAGTTCCAGACCAAGGGACTAGCACGAGCAAAGGTCTCCCAGCCAGGAAGCAGCGAGAATTTTCCAGAGGGGCTGGAAAATGCCGTGGGTGCAGTGCACAGCCCTGCACTCTGCGCGGGCAGGAGAAGGGGCCAGAAGGAGGCGGCAGAAGCTGTGCCTGGATGAGGGGAGCGTGGGGCACGTGGCGAGAGCCAGGCAGTGGCACTGCCAACTCAGGGTTCAGCGTGCCCTGCTGCCCTGCTGCCCTCTTTCCAGGACATGGCCCAGGGACAGGCATGACAGAAGTCACACGAGGAGCCAGGCATGGAGTGGAAGGTGGGCCCTGGGCCACCGTTCTGGTGTCCAGAGCCATGACCTCCCCTGCAACCTGTCCATTCTCACCTGCGGCTGGAGGTGAGGCTCCGGGTCTGGGGGTGTTTTTATGGGCCGAATGGTGTCCCCCATAGGACGTTGACGTCCTAACCCTCAGCACCTCAGAATGAGACTCTTTGGAGATAGGTCTTCAAAGAGAGAATTAAGTTAGGATGAGGTCCTCAGGGTAGTTCCTCATCCAGCGTGACTGGTGTCCTTACAAGAAAAGGAGATTAGGACACACCCTTGGAGAGGGAAGACCCCGTGAAGATGCAGGAGAAGACACCCATCCTAAAGCCAAGAGGAGGGGCCTCAGAAGAACGCAGCGCGGTGAGCCTTGGGCTTCTGGCCTCCAGAGCCACGAGGAGGCGCTTCTGTCGAGTAAGCCTGCTGTCTGTAGCAAACCCACCAGCTAAAGCAGGCCGTGCACCTGGCCCGTGCAAGCTGACTCTGGGCTGTGCCCCAACGTCCCTCTAACGCCAGCAGACTACGTGTGCTTTTGCTCACGCATGGGGTCAGGACCAAAGTGCCCCGCATCCCTCTCCCCTACGCTGTCAAAACTGCCCAACTTCACACGAGCAGAGACATTGGCTGGGCTGGCACTGTGACCTTCCCAGCTCCCTGCTCTGTTCTTAATTGGGACTTTCGTTTCTAAAACTCAAAACACTTCACTGGGTAGAAGAGGGGTCCCTAGAGCTCCTGAACTTCGCGCTTGACTGCGGCTAGAACGGAGCTCCCGGCTGGAGTGATGGGGCAGTGGTCCCCCGGGTACGGATGGCAGGCCCACGACCCAGCGGCTCCTGGTGCGGCTCTGGGGGCATCAGGTCAGAGATGTCCAAACACTCAAAGAGTCAAGAAGTCCTGCCAGCCCCCTGCTGGTCCGCGCCCCCCCCCCCGGCCCCCGCTGTGGCTTCAAACATGGCTTCTGCCTCCGAGCCGAGTGACCTGGGCTGGGCCGGACCTGGTCTTTCATCTAACAGCTGCTTGGAACTTCAAAGGCAAACCACAAGAAGAGGAGGAAGCAGAGACCCAAGCAGAGTTGCACACCCTGTGGCTTCCCCACTCTCCCCCTGCAGCCCCCTCCCTCTCCCTCTCTCCCTCTCTCAGGCTCCAGGGCGCCTGCCTTTCTTTGAGGGACCAAGTTATTTCCAGATATCTCCCTGTGTTTTCCAAAGTGCAGAGGTGACAACACTCTGGATCTGTGGCGTCCTTTGTACCTTCTCCAAGGCCTTGACCACGAATGCATTGTCTCATTTAATCCTCCCAATAAGCCAGGCAGGGACGGAATTATCATCCTGGTGAGGACCCCGAATCTTGTGCCATTGATCCAAGATCCCACAGCAATTCAGTGATGGAATTTAGTCCAGAGCCTTGAACTCTGGCACCACCGTGCCTGCCTTCTTCCAGCTAGATTATAACACTCGCTTGGCTCTCTTCCAGCACACACAGGACACCTTCACAGGCCCGGGAGGCACAGGTGAGCTGCCTTCCATTATGGACACTAGAAACCCAGCCCCAGGGCTTTCCTCCCTCTAAATGCTATGGTCACACCTGGGCATCCCCATTAGAGCACAGGTCCCTGGAACCAGGCTTCTCCCTCCCTTAGTCCTCAGTGAGGCCTGTAGGGAGAAAGTTGTTGGCCCTGGGAGGAGGGGCCCCCTCCACCTCCCTCTATCTGCACACTTGCCTGATTTCTACCAGATGGCTTGCCCAGCCCCCTGAAGGACCCCATGCCATGCTCTCTCCAATCCATTCTTCGAACCCTAGCCACAGCAAACTTTCTAAAATGTAAATCTGATCACATGACTCCCTGCCCCCCAGTGCTCTGAGAATCAAATCAGTGGTGACCCAAAGAGATGGCTTTGGAGAGCTTTAAGTTTCCCATAATCTCATCAGTCATGCCAAAGAAACATCCAATTTACGTTAAAAAGCATGAGCTACAAATGCAGCTTCAAGGACCCTCAGGCTCCCCCTTGGAGTTGTGATTGTGAGCTAAGTGCCCCTGCAGAGAAATCCTCATGCCCCCTCGACCAAAGTCTGAAAGAGGCTCCTGGGGTCTTGCATGGTCTGCCACTTCACGCACTCCCCTCTCTCCTGCGTCCCCAGCTGGAACATCCTTCTCTTCAGAGGCTCTCCATCTCCTCAGCCTGCTGCCCTGAGCTCGGGTGTTACCTCCTTTGGGAAACCTTTCCTCCCTGCAGGTCACACCCAGATCTGTGTCCTGAGCACGGACCTGGAAGGAGAGGTGATCACGCTGTTGCAATCCTGACTTCCTTACTGGACTGCAAGCTCCTTGAGGGCAGGGCTCAAGTTTTACTCCCTTTGTGTGCAGAATTTCCGGCACAGAACCTGACATAGTGGGCACTCATTAAATATTCATGAAGCAAGCGAGTGTCTCTCCTCCCTAATCCAGACCACTCTTGCCCATGACCCTGAAGGATTTCCTAGGAGCAAGCCCACAGCTCCCTAGAGGCCATTCTCAACACTCAGGGTGTTCTGCCCCTATCCTTGACCGGGGGGTAAGGTTCTCGCTCACTCTGCTCTGGTGGTTCTTGCTCACTCTCCCTCTCACTGGTACGTAATATCCCCCTATCTACCGCTGCTCCAGCAGGAAGTATCGGGTTGTTGCTTCATTTCCCACGGTGCCAACAACCCCTTCCTGCCTTCTACTGCCCCTCCCTGCTGGTGGAGAGGGACCCACAGGAGTACCTGGGAGGACAGGGCTCTGCGCTGACCCGGGCCCCATGGGTCGCTCTCAGCTCACGTTCCCTTCCTGGCACATCTCACTGAGCCAACAATTTGAGCCCACCGGGTACAGTGAGCCTTTAAGGAAGGAAGGAAGGAGGGGGCCAATTTGGCAACACTTACTGAGAACCATAAAAACATTCATATTTTTTTGACCTAATAATTCCACTCCTGGGAATTGCTTCCAAAGAAATAATTCAAAAGAACAACAAAAAAGATACATGTACTGTTTATAGCTCTGTTATTTACAATAAGGAGACAGTGAAAGCAAATGCCATGTCCCAAAATAGAAAAAGAATTAAATAAATTATGGTATATTTGTATAACAGAATACCATTCAAATATTTAAAATGAAAATAGGACCATGTCAAATAAGCGTATTGTCTTGGAAATAATATTAAGACAGAAGATACGGACTTGCATATACACTGATTACAATTTTGTAAGAACTATGTATGTGGCAGAAAGTAATAAAGACACACAAAGTTGGAAGTAGTTGCATTAAGGGGACTTGTCTTTCCCAATTGTTTTTTTTTTTAAATGATAAAGGGATTCAAATTGAGGATCAGAAAGGTGCGAGGAAGTAAGAAGAAAATAGTTACCTTAGGAGGATGAATGTTTACAATTTTACCTTAAGATGTGTAATATTAGTTTAATAATAAAATAACATTTTAAAGCTAAAGCGAATACCCTGAACACAAAGTCCTAGGGTTTTCTAAGAGGATTTTTTTGTTAATCGTGGTTTTAACATTGTTTTACAAATACTAGCAAGAATATCCCTAATTCAGACCTTCCCTATGTGTGGCTGGAGGTCTATAAATGATCTGGGGTGGGACCTGTGGCCTGATTGCCACTAAAAGCACTTCAAAGACCTTTGCCCAGTGGATGAAGAATTCTGTCCCCTCTCCCTCCACTCTCTCCATCTGGACTACCACAATCCCGGTCCCCAGGGCCTGCCTTCCTTGAGCGTGAGAGACAGCCAGGGGAAGGAAGGTGGGGTCCCACCAAGGAGAGACCTAGGGAGGCTGCTTGTGCGGGGTGGAAACTCTAGGTCCTACATCGGTGGGAGTACAGAGGGAAAGCCTGAGATGGAGCCTTTCTTTTCTTGAGTGTTAGTTTGTGTGAAGTTAATGGTGGGTTCAAACTCCCCACCCTCTGCATATAAACTGAAGTGCTCCTTCACTGTTCTTAAGTCTCCTGGTGTCCCTCACAGGCAAGGGGTGTCCATGGCCTTGTCCTTGGCCTGATTCCGTGCAGTTGCTCTCACCTCCCCTGCTTCAGAGAGCACTTCTGTGCAGGTGGCCGCTGACTGAGTCTCCGCCCAAAGCCCCTCCAAGCTCTGGGGCTAAATGTCCGGACAACGCCTCCACCAAAACGTGGCGTCTCCCCGTCCAAACCAGCAACATTCTCGTCCCTGCGCCCGGACTGAAAGTGCACTCCCTGTGCACCGTGCATACCTTTCTCTCTCACCGCTGCCTCCACGGCAGCCTTCAACCAAACACCAACCCCTGGGGATCCCTCCCTCAGTTTATTCCACAGCTTCTTCGCCTCTCCAGTCTCAGGCCATCTCTCACTGATGCTTTAGCCCCTCGACTGGTACTTCGGCCTCTAGAGCCTCTCCATCTGCTCCCCCCTGCACGCTGGGACCAGTTGTATGGCCTCCCGGCGCCCCCTGACCCTGAGAGCCCCTCTCCTCGAGGGCCTTCATTTCCCCCTGAAGAATGCCCACAGCACCAACATTGTCTTTCTAGTCAGAGCACAGTCTGGTTTCATCCTGTCTTTGTGCCGGTGTCCACCTTACCCCTCCCCATCCCCGTATGCAGGAACGCCCCCTCCGTGTAGTTGTACACATGTGTGCACATTTGTACGCACGCCCCCGTGTGCACGTACACATACATGCATGTTTGCTCTCACACCCACTCCCTTAAGAGACCCTCCATATTGGTTACTGCAGGTACCCATCATTGCCCACACACGTCTTTCATCCCCTTCTCCTCATCACATTAGCTTCTCCCCACCGTTCCTTCTTCGCCCCTGCACCCCTGCCTCCTGTTTAAAAAATCTTCCTAGTGTTCAGTGCCCACTCTGAAGTCAGCCCTCCTACGAAGCCTCACCCAGTTGCACCAGTTGAGGATGCTGTTCCTCTGAGAAGGTCCTCCAGCGCTGTGGTCTTGTTGCTTACATAACAATCTGTGCCTTGCATGTCTTCAGAGCTGCATCGTCTAGCTTCCCACCACCACTACTAAACCTTCAGCTTACTGAGTACTGTCCTTATATTTGACTCCGAGAATCCCAACAGCATCTTCTTACAGTAGGCCCAATAAATACACGTGGAAGTCTGACCAAACGAATGTGTATTTCTAAGTCAGGTCTCTCCCATAGCGCTGCATGACATTTTCCTAAAGCTAAGCAGAGGACTTTACATTCGTCCCTGTTGCATTTCACTAGGTTGGTTTTGGCCCAGCACCCCACCCTATATAAATCAACTTGAACTTGAATATGTCATGTAGCATATTAGCTATCCTGGCTGTGGGTCATCTGGATTCTTTCTATTTTTCATCCAAGTCATTAACAAAAATGTTTCACAAGCCAGGGCTAAGGACAGAGCCTGTCCCTGGAGACACCCCTCAGGAAAAACCTGAGATGCAAGGTGTAGCTCACTACACTTTGGGCAAGGAAGCTCATCCTGCTCTGAATTCATCTTGCCAAAAAATCCTTCGTAATACAAGTAATGTAACTGTTTGAAAAATCGGAATACCCTGGTTGGCACGTGAAAGCCCTCAATTCCTTCAGCCCAGCCAACAGCTCAGGATCAATGTCAGCTGAGATGGACGTCAGCGGCAAAGCCTCCAATCCCTGCAGCTACCCTAGCAGTCTCAGAATCCCACGTCCCATGCTGGTCAGCCCCCCAGCAGGTGTGAAAGGTGGGGGCAGGTCAGGGAAGAGGTAACCAAGGAATAGGAGAAGGAGGGGTTGGGCGGTAGAGGGTGGGGGTTGGGGGAGAGGGAGAGGGTGGGGAGGAGAGGGAGGGGAGCAATAGTTCAGTGGTCCGACTGTCTCCTTCCCATTTCCTCCCTCCTCATTTCACTCACTGCTCTATCAGGATGAACCCACAAAATATGCTTGCTGTCTCCTCTTTTTCCCTCCCTTTCCCTGAAATGCATGTATTGAGCCCATGATACTCCCTTCCTCTTGCAGGCTGTGGCTGCTGTGGGAGCCTGCAGCCTGCATTTGCTGTTCCATGTCTGCGTCTCCCCCATTTCCCAGTTTCTGGTCTGGACTTACTGTTCCAGTACTGCCCCAAGGACCGGCCTCCTCCAGAAGCTGTAACAGCGGAGGTCTGCACTAACCACCCCCCTACCCACACACACTCAGGGAGTCACACGCTCTCCTGGAGGAGAACTTGGGACGTCTTCTTGTCCATCCTGGGTCCCAGTCAAAGCAAGGGCGTCTATGAAAACCGACTTATTTACCCCAGTGCACAATCACGTCACACCTAATAGGCACCAGGCATTGTTCTAAGCACTTTACACAAATATTAACTCATTTAATCCTCAGAACAACCCAATCCTGTAGGTACGATTCCTATTTCCGTTTTACAGATGGGAAAACCAAGGCACAGAGAGGTCGCAGGCTAGTAGAAACTGGAAAAATCTGGATTCAAAGCCAGCTGTGTGACTCCCGGGTCTGTGCCCTTAAGCCTTACCTCATGCTGTATTCTGGTCCTCATTCAAAAGGGTGTGTTGAATACCTGCGGTGCTCATTGTAGGATAACTAGCGCCAATGAGGGGGATTTTTAGAGCTTATCATTTAGTTTAAGAGCTATGGGAGAATGTTTTAAAAAGAAAGCGTGGTAAAATCGTACTTTCCTTCTTCACGTTTTGTGCATCATCTGACCTACGGTGGAAGGCTTAGCTCTGCTCATATTCACCACTGTCACCTTCTTTGCACTCCCTCTGCCACCTTCCATTGGGCAAAGAGAACACCAGAACCTTCTTACAGAAGACACACTCAGGGATGTTACGATTTCCCACAATATCCACTTAATGAATATTAATAACCATAGGAAATCAGGAAAAATATCTCCTGATACACTCCCTGTGTAAGTTCCCAGGTAATGAACGTGAGGGGCACAGATACAAGTTTTCTTCCTCGGCCTTCACACCTTTGTCAGCCTGAAAGACACAGTCTTCCTTCCAGACCCCGTTCAATGATCACCAGATCTGGAAGTTCTGTCAGACTCTTCCAGGACCCCGATGATGTGCATTAGACACTTCCAGCTCTCATCACTTAGGGCACATGGGAGGATCGCTCCTCCTTTTTCCTGTGGTTGAGTGTAGCCGTGGGCTACTTCTGACCCTTCCAGGCCAGAGCCGCAGTGAGGGCAGGGCCTCCAGAACTTTCCTTCCCTCTGCCATGACACCTGACAATGTTGCAGTGACCTGGACAACAGTGACATGGAGCAGAGCCCCCAGCCCCACTCTTGACAGACGTGTAGCATGAGAGAAATAAGCCTGTGTTGTTTTCAGCCACATGAGCCTGTCCGAACCCTGAGAGGTGCCTGTCAATGTGCCCCCAAACTGTTTGCCAATCACATTGTTTGGTATCATTTCTTCCGTCTCTGCCCCATCTCCACCTTCAGACTGTATGGGTCTGAGAGCAGGTGTTGTGTCTTCCTAGTTCCCATTTGGTAGCTGCTCAAAACGTGTCCTTAAATACACGAATAAAGGGATGAATCAAGAATAAGGCATTTGACAGCAGAATATCAAATGAGATCACACAAAATGCGGTTTTATAATCTTGCCAGGCACAATCATTTCTGAAGGTGGCGATGATCCTGGACGATCTTAAGTAGCTCTTCCCAGGCTGCTAACACCATATTGATCTCATTGGGAAGAGATAACCCTTATAGCCCCATGGAAATGCTCCATAGCACCCTGTGGACCTCCTCTCCCAACTGTGGGTCTGACCAGAAAGAACTGTGTTTGTGACCCACCCCAATATGGGTGTTGTAGGCTCCCCAAGAGGCAGGAAATCAGTCACAAGACAGATACCAATGAGTATTCACTGGTAATTCACTTGAGGGCAGTGACAGAGATGGTGGTGTCTTAATATGGCCTGCAATAACCAAGGATTCACTCTGCCAAACCCCCAAGTCCCCCACCCCTATAATGGACAGCAAGTTGTCTGCTGTCGTGGGCTGAATGGTGGCCTAAACCGTGGCCCCTCAAGAAGATATGATCACACATGTGTGATCCTAATCTCTGGAACCTGTGAATGTTACCTTATTTAGTAAAGGGTTATAGATTTGAGATGTGGAAATCACCCTGGATTATCAGTGTGGGTCCTAAATCCAATGACACACGTCCTCATGAGAGGCACACGAGCAGAGAAGGTGAAGTGAGTGTGAGGCAGAGATTACTGTGGCCACAAGCCAAGGAACCTCAAGCAACCACCAGGAGCTAGAAGAGGCGTGCAACAATTTCTCCCCTAGAGCCTCCATAGGGAATGTGGCCCTGGGGCACCTTGATTTCAGATATCTGGCCCCTAGCACCGAGACGATAAATTTCTATTGTTTTAAGCCACCTAGTTTGCAGCCGTGTGATGGCAGTCCTAGCCAACTCCTCTACCTGCCCCCTTCACTGGCTCTAGATTCCCCATGTGGGCAGCAACCTGGCATTCTGCTGTGGTCTGGGGCACCCCATCTCCCTGCATCTCCCATTCATGTCCCCTCGGAAACACAAGGGCTTGGAACCAACCTTGTTCTTCTCCTCCCAAGGACTTCAGTCCAGCCCTCAGAAAGTGATTCAGGCACAACTGGGAAACAGGGGTCAGGGGCTCTCCCAGGAAGACCAATAGGAACAAGGCACAGGGCTGCACCTGTGGGGTTGGGCCTCCCAGCCTCAGCCCTGGATCTCTTGCCCTTGCGGGCTAGAAGAATGACAATAAAGGCCATTCCTCTCCCTGCCTGTGTCACCCCAGAGATAATGGTGCTTGCTAGGTAAAGCCTAGAGAACCAAGCACCCCCAGTGTGGACTTGGGAGAGCCTCAAGGAGACAATACACAGAAATGGGGCAGTGAGACGGTGATGATGAGAGCTGATTTCCACACACGATCTACAGCGCCCTGTGCAGGGGAAGTTCCTGTGCTGAGGGCCGGGAGGCCTTCATCTTAGGTCTGACTTAGCCACTGACTGATTTAAAGTGTGACCATCGGTAAAGCTTTTATGTGTAGTTTCCTCATCTTTAAAACCAAGGGAACTGGAGAAATTGCTAACATTCTTTCTTGCTCTCAAAACTCTAAGCCCTAAAATTGCATTTTTATTTAAACTTCCTTTTTTTGCCACAGACGTTCGCACTAGTTTCATCCAGCGATACAGCTGGAACCTTTCAGAAACCTTTCAGGTACGTAGTGAGGGCTCAGAGTGAATCTCTGCCAGACCTTAAAAGCCCCATGCCTTGAGCCACCTGGCCTCCACTGTGGGCTGGCCCTGAGCTGGAGGAGGACTGGCCAGGCCCAGGGGCCTGGGGCCTCCCTGTGAGCACACACATACTATGGAGGTGGCCAGAGCTTCCCCAGTGCAGGAGAAAGAATAGGGCCATAGGATCCCACCCGATAGGGTGGGTTCCACTGTTGGCTCTTCTGGTAGTCACCTTCTAGGCCTTGGGAACATAATTTAATCATACTGAAGCCCCAGCATCCTTCTCTAGAAAACAGAGGTAACAAGACTTTATGAGGACTAAAAAAGATAAACTTACGCAAAACATCTGTATTTAGGAAGCATTCAACAAGTGGAAGGAATCACCCAGATGACAAGCTTTAGGTTTCTCCCCACACTGACATCGATGTGGCTGCTCAGAAATGATTTCCCATTATCCATCGAAGTGTACCTCAAAAGCAAGATGAGCCAGGGACCTGAAGCCTGGGAATGCATTGCAGAGGTGGGGCGAGGTGGGGGTGGGAGACCTGCCCTCTAGCTCATGTGCTTGGAAAGAACGAGCCAGTGGGGGTCTGGAGGGGAGGACCCGAGGAGGCCTTCAGTCCTCTGTGGCATATTGTGACATGTAAATTCTTGGTGACCTCTGGTGTGGGAGTTGGGGTTGTGTAATAGCGGCCGCAAGGCTCAGCTTCCTGTTTCTGCTGCGCTGGGCTTGCTGGGCCCAGCCCTGGCTGGTGCCTGTGGTTGGCTGCTGTTACTGGGCCCACCTCAGCTTGTCCTTGCGCTGCCTTGGGCCGAAGAGGAGAAATGCTGGCTTTTCAGACCATGCACAGGATGTGCGACCACGGTGGGAGGAATGAGCGGGGCTGCAGGTAAAGGTGTGAACAGGACAAGGCGGTTTTTCGTGAGCATGGCTGTTCCCAGAGGCCTCTTTCTGATGGAGGCGAGTGCCATGGCGGTGGCTTTTGGTGAGGCTGACCAAAGGCATTCCCTTGGGGCCTGGAGCCTGTTTCAAGTGGATTTCCTCAGCAAGAGCGTGTACGTGCAGGCCCAATGCAGTGCACCTCATCACTAGGTTGAAGTCCCCATGGTCGTGCACCCGCAGGGCTGCCAGGAGGCTGCCACATTTGGGGGGGGAATCCCCAGCAGAGGAAGCAAGTTTTCTCTAGCTGCCATTAGAGAAGCTGACTTTGAACCCCTACATACCTGAGAAATTATCAAGATACTATCTTATATTTTTGTATGTCACGTCACGTGTGTACATCTTGTTTCCCCAAATAGAAGAGAGCTCCTTTAAGGCAGGAACGGTAACTTCTATTTCTCTGTATCCTTCATCCAGTCCCCCAACTTCAAATACCTTTATCTCGCTTTGTCCTCCAGGAATGAACTGCGGGGAGTCCCCCCAGGCACACCATGTTGTTTCTAGAACCAGAGGCTTTGCTCTCGTCATTCCCTCTGACTGGAATGCTCGTCCCAATTTTCTGCACTACAACTCCTCCTCATCCCTCAAGACCTAACTTAGAAACTGCCTCTAACAGGAAGCCCCCCTGAACCTTGGGCTGGGTACACCGCTTCTCCTCTGTCCTTGCGAGCTCACACCTCTGTTCTGCACTCACCTGTTAGGTGCTTGCCCCACTCCTAGACCTGAGTTCTTCAAGGCTGGGCGGAGTGAGACATTTATCTTTGTGTCCCCGGTGCCTGGCCTCAATCCATGTCCGTTGGACCTAATTAAAGAGTGAGGGTGCGGTGTCCTGTGAATTGTTAGCGATGGATTACAGAAGAGCCAGTCTGAGAAAGGGCTATGATTGCTACCCTGAGGCCAGGAGGGTGGCCCTGATATGGCACAAGCAGTTTCGAAACAAAGGGCTGGGGACATCTGACAATGCAGATGCTTAGCTGAGTTCCAGTGTTTGGAATTTCTCCATGCTTCCAGCCTGGGGGTGCCAACATTATCCATTAAGGATGGGCTCTGATGGCATCTCACAAGTGTCTCCTGCATGTTGTGCATGTCCACATCACCTCCCCAAGGAGGTACTGGGCCTTGTGATTGCAGTGGCTGGAGCCCCTCCTCTCCAAAAAGGATCTGGGGGGCCTCACGGGCTCGTCAGTCATTTTCCACAATTCCCAGAAGACACGTATTCAGGAAGCCCGAAAGGAAGAAGATGGGGAGCTCACTGCCCAAATGACCGGCATACAAGGGCAGATCCATTCAGGAGATGAGCTCCTGGAAAGTCCTAGAGCAGTGAGGTTGATGGTGGCCACCAAGCCTGAGCCCTGTATCAGCAGGATCCTTGTATCCTCTTTTGCACAGAGAAATAAACATGTCTACATAACACCCCGAAGGCCAAACATGAGGTGGATATTGCTTTTGTGATGAAACTGATGATCTTACTTCTTAAGGTTTAGGCTGCTCTGCTCCCCAGATGAGAGAAACACTGCAAGCTGTTGGCTTTCCAAAGGTCCACCAGCAGCCTCGGTGGCTCTCTTTTCTCCCTCACAACGTGGCGGGGGCAGCTAGAGAAGGTATCCTTTCACCCACAGTTCTGAAATGTTTTGATTCTAGTGAGTCGAGTCAGGGTGGTCAGGCTGGCTGCAAACCTAAAGCTATTACTAGAGGAAGGCAGGGCTGCCTTCAGATTTCTCTGGAACAAAAATGCTTTCGCCTATGGCCCTGATAAGATTACTGGGCCGCTGAGCCACTAGCGTTCAGATTTCCCACGGCACCCTGCTCTGGCTCTCCTTGCCTCGAGCAGGCACTGCGGATCAGGCTCTGAAACCTGACTCCATCCCGGGAATGCACACTCACCCCTCCTGTGATCCGGCCTGGGCCCTTCCAGTCGGACTGCCCCAAATGCCCCCTGTCATTGCAGGCCAGTGAATGAAAGGTGGCGGCTAAGTGGAAGCCAGTGTTACTTTGGGGGTCCCACAGAGCACCCGGGAGCCACACAGGAACGTGAGGGTACTTGGGGATGCCCACAAGTCTTCCGAGCTAAACCCCAACTTCCAGAGGCCATGCGATCCCTAATTATGACCCACAAGCTCCAGCCAGCAGCCAACATATGGCTCAGCGAGAGGGTGGGTCCAAAAACAGCAAAGGCTGTTGGTGAAATTGTGGTAAAAAAAATTTAATGAATTAAAAAAAAATCAGTGAAAAAGTAGGTTACAAATTGAACACATTATATACACAGGGACACACACGGGTACACAGACACTCTCTGTCCCTCCCTCTCTTTCTCTGTCATCGTCAGTAATACTGACAGTCTGTGAGGAGAAAAAGACATGATAGCCCAGTGATTTTTAAGTAACATTTCAACCACAAGGTTCAGTATGGAATAAATGCTCAATAAATACTGAATAAATGGACGAAGAACAGATGATATCTGGAAAGGACTTGGCGTAGCCTCAAAGAAAAGGACTCATTAATTGTCCCCATCTAAATTAGAGATTATCTGTTTAGTGGCAAGAAAGTTTAATCTTCACAGATGAAATCCTTCATATGTTCAACTAAATAGTAGACACGTGGTTGTGGGAAATAAGTTTAATTTTCATGTGTCTCCTACTCATTGAACAAATGAAGGATTTCATCCGTGAAGATTAAACTCTTTGCAAGCACTCTCAGGTTATTTGGTAGGGCCTACAATTTATAGTTAAACAACTAAGAATATTAATTTAATATGGATGTCCTAAGTCTCCATATCTTTCTTTACTATTTATTTCTCTCTTCTGGGCTCCTATCCACAGTGATGTCCCCCATTAGCTCTTCTAAAGAAGAATCCTATTTGCATCCTAAGAGGTCTGTATTTCTCGGGGAGTGCTGGGCATTTCAAAACCAATATACCTAAACTTTGCTTTAAAAAAAAAAAAAATCTCATCTTTCTCCCATCATCAGTCATTTATTTACTCATTCAAAAAGCATTTATTGAGTGTCTGTTGGGCCTTCCAAGGAGAGAGCCAGCTGGGCAGTGACAAGTCGGCCTAGTACTGGGGCCCAGCTTGCACAAAGTGCTCGGGGAGAGAGCCACGGGGTCTGAGGGCATCTGCCAAGGCCTCCCAGGCTAAGGCACTGGAGCGGTGCACTGAGACATCAAGGACTTCCCTGTTTCTCTTACTTCATTTACCGAGAAAACTTTTCTTGAGAAGTGAGAGGATTATAATTCGAGGCACTGTGCTAATCTCTGGAGACCGGAGGACCAACAGGACAGATCCTGCTTACAAAGGGCTTATAGGCTTAGGTAAAAGCTGCACTATTCTCCTTGGTGTCTCGGGAACTCCACCCTTCTGGGCACCCTGGTGAGCTCAAACACAGATGTCACTTCTGATTTCTCCTTGGACACACGGACCTTACTCTTCCATCTTTTCCATCCTTATTTTCTCTTGAAGGCAGAATCTGCATGGACACTCAGAGAAGCTTCTCAGCCTGGCTCCCTTGCTCACTCTATGAATTGGCATTTCTGCCAGTTCATCCCTGCTTCCTCATGACCACCATCTTACTAAATGCCCTGTGGAGTTTCCTACTCTCCGTGGAGCAGAACCCAGGGCCATCCCGTATCTGGCCTTGGAGGCCTGCAGCTGGCCTCTGCCTGAATTAGAAAAAGGCACCCCTTTGGGGGCACAGCTAGACAAGGAGACTTTGTATGAAGAAAAAGTAACCCTTTCCTCCGATGGCTTGGATTCCGGCTCCCACTCACCCACTTGGCCAGCATCCACTACACTTGGAGGCCCTGTGGTTTTTATCTTATTACTTTCATTTTTTTCTCTTGCTGCTTCCCTACCTTCCTCTCAGCCAACTGGCCTACTTTCCTGAACAAAGCTGACATGTTCTCCCTGTACCCATTCCTATGCCTTCTCCTCCTCACCACCCACTATTCTTTCAAGGCTTCTGCCAGGTCTCACCTCAAAACACCAGCATACTTAGCGTCTGCAGTAGTCATTCGTTTGGCATTTACATGTTTGAAAACTCATACATACATGACAGGATCTAGTAAGTCTCATTTGCCCTACTGCACTGTGAGCTTTTAAAAGGCATCTTAATCTTGTTTATTCCAGAGGGCTTAATGAGGGCTGAAGTAATGACTGATATTGATAACAGTGACTTAAAAAAAAGAACAGATTTCCCAAAGACTTCCAAGAGATAAGTGGGTTCTAGAGAATGAATGTTGAGTAAGCCCTGTTGATCTGGCTTGAATTCCTAATACTGAGAAGTCATATAACTCAGTTTCTCCCCAAATAGAGTGGTGCCTTCATGCCTCAAAAGACGGTTTCATCTCTCAAAAGAGGGGTTTACTCTGAGATTTGTCAGGAGTTCCCAAATCCCACTCCTGCATATCATGTCCCACCATAAAAAGTTTACTTCCTGGCTACGAATCATCACTTCCCCAGCCTCTCGGTTTCCTCTTTACTTCCTTTTCCAGGGCTAGCAGCTGCAGTTCTTTTTTCAGTCGTTTTGACAAAGAAAACTTCAAAAGCAGTCACTGCCAATCAGCAGACTCAGGGCAAACCGACAGGCTTCCTGGCTGGCTGAGCAATTCCCTCCCAACCCCCATCTTGGTAAAATGTCCCCAGCAGTTACCACCCGTCTCCCTTTGTAGATGTTGACCGGAGGGCCTTGTCTTTTCCCAGCCCCAAGCCACACGGGAAGTTGCTCAGGTGACAATTTCAGGGCCTCTACCACACACCATTCCTTCCTCAACTGAGGGAGAAGACAGTGCCTCTGTGGAATGAGTCCCTCTGTGTCTTCCGAGAACAAAGTTCACACACGAATTTGGCTTCACACACGCATTTGGCCCCCCAAGCAGCAACATGCTTTCACTCCTAAGGCTTGCTTTGCTCTTATCCCCAATCCATTTCTGCAAGAGATTAGGTGGGTCCTAAATCATATCGAACCTCTAGCCTAGGGCCTGAAGCCCCTTGTACTCTCCCAGAGGAGGGTACCCACTTCTGAAGCAACTTCTTTAGGAGGCTTCATTCACCCCGCCTGACAAGTTGGGCACCCCCCTGGGCCATCTCCCTCCTCTGCCCTGAAGCTGTAGCCAGCCGGAGAGAATCCTGATGCTTTGGGCTTGGATGGTCTTTGAGCAGACCTGGACACCACCTGCTGAGCTTTGCTGTGTGGTCCCCACCACACTTCCCCAGCCCTAATCTGCATGAGTTTCCCTGATTTGCCAATGTTTCCAAGGAGGGTGGATCCCACACTCTAAAGGCTCCCTGAAAATGGTCCCTGTTCCTTGAAAACAACAACAAAGTCGAGCTAGATGCCTGAATGCAGGATGCCTGCTCAGGACAGACCGAGAGCCCTGCAGAGAAGTCACAGGGCTTCACAGGCCCAGGAGGGGTCTAGCTCAGGAGAGCCAGCCAGGGCTCCGGTGCAGAGCCTGGAGCTGGGAAGGAAGGAACACTGTGACTACAGCCTCAGGAGGAACAGTCTTCCTTTTGAGTGTGGGTGGGAATCACCTTAGAAGCTACATTAACATTTGCACCTTCTCCTTTCATCTTTTTCAAAAGCCCCGTCCTGTTAAGATTGGCTCAGGGCTAAACGTCAGGTCTCCGTTTCAAGGGGAAAATCTATGGAAGCCTCAAAATGTGGAGAAGGGCGGGACAGGGGAATACACGGGGCATTCCTCCACTGGCGGGTGGCGCCTGCACCCCACTGGGGTGGGAACAGCGCCAGGAAAGAAGCCGCCGGCACCCCACAGATGCGGCCAGCACCCCTTGACACAGCCAGTCTCAGAAGGCAGGGACATACACGGGAGTCTCAAGTTTGATCAGAAACAGCGCCATTTGACTGCCCGCGAGGGGAGCTTTTCAGAAAGTTCTGACAGAAGATGTGACGGCCAGAGAGGGACTTGAGAGGCAAGAGGACTCTCCTAAAGGTCAATCTTCAGTCGAAAAGGGAAGCCCGCAGCCTGGCACAGAAGCGCCTCACGTCCGTCGCCTGCTCTGTTTCTCTTTCAATACCCATCTCTTCAGACTCTCCAGATTCAGGGGCTTCTGCTTTATTGAGATTTTTTTGGCCCACATGTTCGCCCATTTACGAAGTCGCTGCACCTAACTTCGTACTTCTGAAGCACAGACGTCCTGAACCCAGCACCTGGACCCCCCCCCGCCCCCCCGGAGGCCCCCTTCCCCTCCCCCCTGCCCCCGCGCCCTCCCTCGGAGGACCTCCCGCCGCCCGGCCTGCCCGGCGGGGTGTCCCGGGAGCCCCGGGCGCATCTGCCCTCCTTCCCCGCCTGGGCGGCCGGAGTCCCGCGCTCCCCGCCCCGAGCCCCGCAGCTGCGTGCGCCCCGGCCGCCGCCCGCCGTCCGCGCTGCCCGCCCCGCGCTTTACCTCCATGGCCTCCAGGTGCCGGCTCCGCGGCGGCCGCGCTCGCTGTCCGCTCGGCTCCCCGCGCCCGCCGGACCCGGGGCTGCGGCGCGCAGGGCAGGGGCGGGGTGGGGGGCGGGCGGCGCGCCGGCGGCTGCCTGCCTCGGGACTGCCGGCGGCCCGGCCCTGCGCGAGAGCACGAGGAAGGGGGAGGCCGCGGGAGGGGGAAGGGGTGGGGAGCGGGGGAGGGAGGCCGGCGATCAGGGTTTAAATTTAGACACAAATCTAAACAGATACTGTCCCCTCCCAGGGCAGGACTCGAGCGAGGGAGTCACGACTCCATTAATCTGCCCAAACATGGGGATGGGACAGCCGTCTGGCCCCTCTTCCTCGCGAAGTTTCTGCAGGACCCTGGTCTTTGCCGGGGTCCCAGCCCTTCTCAACCTCGCCCTCCTTTAAAATACCTTTTTCTTGCCCTCTAAGTTAAAGCTGTTATTTTATTCTTTTTATCTCCCCTCTTTTCTGTTTCCTTCTTTTACGTGCATCCTTATTGCTCTCTTTCCTCCTTAAAAAAAAATTATGGCATTCATGTCATACCTGGGTTTCCCGGCATTCTTGCGTGGGATTGAGAGGACCTTCGATGCGGCTGTGTTCTCTCATGGCCCCAGGACCGGAGCTATTTCAACAGAGTCTTCAGCGCTCTGTGTGGAACCCACAGGACCCCCTTTCCTATTTTTCATCTCCTGTTCTTTCCACGTGCACGGTCCCGTTTTCAGGAAACACCGATCAATCTGTCCATCTCTTATCTGTGTACGGGGCGTGGGGGGAGGTGTTTGGGGGGGGTGTGAAGGACCACAAGGAGTCCAAGCAAGGATTTTCAAGTTCCATGTAGCATTAAATCTTTTTCTCTCCCCTTGATTTGACTGATGCATTGGATTCTGTGGGAATTTCAGCTCCCACGTGCTGCTTGCTAAAGGGCCTTTTTTGCCGTTCCTATTAGAGTAAAGGGCAGGATTCTGAACATCCGATTCCCATAAGACCCAGCATTGCAGCCCTCCCCCAGGGCTGTTCCAGTCATCCCGGCTGCTGCGAAGAGGCTGAAGAAGAGGAGGCTGCGTGGGAGGGATGTGGGACCTGGAATCTGCAGTAGGTGCTTTCTCTGCTACCAGCTTGTGTACTGGCCACCAGCCCTGGGTTCTGGATCCCTCTCCCCAGGACAGAGTGAAGAGGGGAGATGCGTGCAAGACTGTGAATACAAGGGGATTGGCTGTCAGGGAGGGGTGCCTCCGTGTCCGGTTGCCTGCCCTGCCCCCATCCCAAGGCCTCACCCAACTTCACTCCCTACCAGGGACTAGCAGTGTCAGAGGGCAACAGCAGGGTGGGCCAGGGTGAGCCCTGTGAAGGGAAATATACGGAGAATCCCAAAAAGCAAACAAGTGGAGAGTTTGCTCACACTAGGAAAACCTGCTCTGATTCAGCTCTTCATCCCAACACTATGGGTGGGTCTTTCAGGCACTTAGATTGCTGCTTTGGGTACCAGTCTTAGAAACATGACCTTCTTCCTATCATAGAACCTTCTAAAGCCTGACTTTCTAAAACACTAACAGCCCAAATGCCAAAGCGTTTTCCAGTTCTGAACATAGGGGCAAGACCTCAATTTCCAGAAATGGACTGCAGGTTGAATTCCAGCTCTACTTTCTAGCTGGGTTTCCTCTGACAAGTCACTTAATCTCTCTGATCCTCAGCTTCCTGACCTCTACAGTGTAGTCGGCACTCTGAGAAGAGTAGCTATTTTTGTAATGCTTAGCTTTGTGTACAAGCTCAAATGAATAGGGACCAGATATTTCTTTTATTTAGAGCAGGGCATTCCGGGGACCCACGAACGGGCCCCCTGCCCTTAGGAATTAAGGGTGACTCCCCTCCCATTTCAGTCGCACAGAGAGAGAGAGGCGAGAACCCTAGGGCAGAGTTGGCAGCAGGAAAGGAAATTTCCTGGTACCTTACAATGCATCCTTGTGCTTGTGACTCTTTTCTTCCTTTTAAAGGTGCGGGACCGAGCGGGTGATAGGAACATAGTCTCTTACCATGTCTTCTAACCCTGACTCATGGCGCCTTTTTCTTTCTGCCTCCACTAGTCTTCTTTTTGGCTCAGAATGGGGCTGCCCCAGCACAGGTTTCTGGCTTCACAAACAGGAGGGCGGAAGTGCCTACCCAAAGGAAACGGTTAGGCCCAGATAGCATCACAACCACCCGAAGTACCTTGCAGCTGCACCCCACGCCCTGCTCAGGCCTTCCCTTGCCCAGTGAGAACCCGTGACCCACAGCGCAAACAAGCTTGGCCTCTGTCATGCTCTGGGCTTTGCTCTGGGGTCTCAAGACCTGCAGAGTGGAAAGCTGCTCTGTAGCTCTTTGGGCCCCAGGCAGAGGCCTTCGCTGGAGGAAGGAATGGAAAATGCGGAGAGAGGGGTGGAAGGGCGAGACAGCCCAGAGCTCAGTTTCGGCAGCCATGAGTAGGTGCGGGGGGGTGTGCTCCTCTCTTTTCCCCCTCCTGCCCCTCCAGAAGATCCCCAGAAGCCAGAGTGGAGATGACCGAGCTGGTAAACACTCTATTTTTGCTGGGTCACCTGGGATTGTGACTTGCTGCTCTGACAGCCTAAGGGGAAGGGAAAGTGGCTCTGAGGAGGTGGATCCCCTCCCTCTCTGGGGGGGCTGGTTGTCTCACCAGGACCCACTTCCTTTACTTTCTCCCACGCCCCCTTCACACACGCTTGCAGTCTGACCAGCTAGGCAGTAAATAGAGGAGAGTGCAGGATGAAGACAAGGAACACTAGAGACGTAGCTAGGACAGGGGAGTCTGTGTGTCGTGGATCCCATGTTACCACGGACAACCATAGGTACATAGCAGGTCCTCGATGGATATTTGGTGAATGAATGAGTGCATAAATGAATAAGTGGAGCAGATTAGTAGCATCTTTGTCGTTAAATCAAAGGCAAAGCCCTTTCCATAGATGGGTCTCCAACGGGAGAAAAGACCCCCTGGGAGAAAAGATCACGGAAGGCCATGATAAGTTAAGCTGTAATTTAATTAGTTTTTGAGCAGAATTGTCAAGAACTCGATCAATCAGCTCTTAGTAAGTGACCACACTGTGCTGCTGATTAACCGTTTCTAAAATTAAGAGCAAAAAAACAAACATTCCTTCATGACTGCAAATATTAATGTATATACTTCCGCCCTAAATTCTGGGAATGTGGTAAAAACAAAACAGTGAATTCTACCATAAGTGACTATCATTAAGGAACAGCGTTGAAAACACTGACATGAAAGCATGTTTTTTATGTGTTTAAGGAGAGGCACTGGAGGGTTTCCCAGATGGCAGAAGATGGAAGATGGTAGCTGTCTTTTTTTTTTTAAGATTTTATTTATTTATTTGATAGAGAGAGACACAGCGAGAGAGGGAACACAAGCAGGGAGAGTGGGAGAGGGAGAAGCAGCCTTCCCACTGAGCAGGGAGCCCGATGCGGGGCTCGATCCCAGGACCCTGGGATCATGACTTGAGCCGAAGGCAGATGCTTAACGACTGAGCCACCCAGGCGCCCCGGTAGCTGTTTTTAATGTGTGGAAGGTAAATTGAGGAGGAAGGCAGCAGGGTAGCAGTGGGACCACAGGGAAGACGTTCATGTGTGCAGACTACAGTCAGCAGGGATTGGAGACCTCATGAGGAAGGCTTTTGACTGGCCCTTTGGGGATCAGGAGATTGGCTACATAGGGAAACCGAGCAAATAAGTCGATATATTGAGGCCTATGGGAGCCAGGCTTCTGGGCAAGGGAAGAACAAACATGCAGGGGTTGGGTGGGGGGACTAGAATGAACTAGACTGGCCTAGGATGAACTCTGGCACTGGACTGGAATGGGAGGTGTGGGTGTGACATCATGGTTTGCAGTCTCTAGATAGCTGTAAATACCAATGTATATAGATAGATACATGCATATATTTCTTAGTTTGAGCCACCGAGGGAACCTAGGAGCTGTGACATCCCAGTAGCAATCAGTGCACACAGAGCCCAGATCTTGGTTTCTAAATACCATTCTCCACTAAAGGAACCAGGGCTTCTGGGAGAAAATGACTGATTATAGGGCTGGGGCAGATTAAAAACAAACAAACAAGATAAGCCTGGAACATCTTGTTTTGACAGAAAACATGGAAGTTCTCAATGAATGACAGAGAAGTGTTAAAAGGACACAGAACTCTGTTTGCAGGAGTTCCCACTGGCAATATTGGGATAATTTGGGGATAATATAAGGATCAAAAGAAATAATGATAGCAGTGAGGTATAACCCATGAAATAAAGTAGAAGTTCAAGAGTCCAAACTGATACAAACAGGGGAGTGAGTAGAAGAGAAAGCTCTTACAGCACAATACCAATGAACAAACATAAAGTTTAGAGGAAAATTGACAATCATCATAGTTATAATTTCAGGTAAAAAATACTATTGGATGTTAAATCTAGTGGGTAAAAATGAGACGAGGAATGGGATTTTTACATAATTTAAAAATACCTCCCTTACAAGGTACTCACTAATTATAAAGGGGAAAAAGTACCTTTACGGAGAACGAACCTGACAGATATATTAATCAAGTGATCGAAGTAAACATGACCAACAGTGGGACAGATTGACATTACACGCTACCCGATGGGATACAAGAACATAACATCGCTTCTGGAATATTCTTGCCCAAAGTGCATAAACTGAATTTAAACATGAGGAAACATTGGAGAAGCTACATAAGAAGACATTCCTCAAAGTGACTGGTCTATCATTTCCAAACACAGTCAAAGGAAGGGCGAGGAAGGGTCCTAGGCTGAAGGAGATGAAAGTGACAGGACCACTGGTTCAATGTGTGGCTCTGGGTTAGCCCCTTTGACTATAGAGTCTATTAAAGGGTTATTGTATATACATGTGTCAAATCGCGACAATGTACACTTTAAGTATATTACGGTGTTATTAGTCAATTATACCTCAAAAGAGCTGAAAAAAAGAGAAATTATTAGGATAATTGGCAAAAGGAATCCTGGGTGAAGGATATGTGGGAATTCTTTGTATTAACCTTATAGCTTTTCTCGATGCTTAAAATTATTTCAAACTGAAACATGAAGGAAAAAGGTGGTGGGGGGAAGAATTGAACTGTCCCATTTGTTTGATTTCAACAGACTCCCTGCCCAGTCCCTCCACATCTGTGCCTCCCCGATCCACCCCCACCCCAGACACCCCCAGGTGGCCAGGGGCCTGGTGTCCCCGGTGATGGAGAGAGGCAACAGGCAGAGAGCACCTAGTCTTCTTGTATGACAGGGGATGGAGACAGGAAGGGGAAGACTATTCAAGCCTTTCTTTGTACAAATATCTTTGCGGGGTTTTAGCAAACACATGTATCTTTACGATTTTGGAGGAGAGATTTAATTTTTTTTTTTTTAAAGAAGAAAATGAAAAGCCGAACTGGACTGAGGGAAGGCTATACACACTGACGGAGACTGTGCTCACCTCCAGGGCACTGAGGAAGGGGTTGGGTGTCCAAAGCTGAGAGAAGGCCCCATCAGGGATTTCCCAGGGTGGGGCAGGGGGAAGCCCAGCGAGGACACTGGTCTGATTATCAATGCCAAGAAACAGAGTTGACAAAAACCCAAAGGGGGTAGTCTGCAGGCCCCAACGGTTTGTGGCCTTCTTCTTCTGAGGCAGATTCCATGTTTAGAAAGGAAATTATGCAGCCCTCCAAGGAACCTTATTGTATCATGCAGAGCACCTGAGCACGAGCCTCATCTCTGGCTGTAAATTAGAATGACCCAAGGAGGTTTGAAAAAAAAAAAAATCTATGCCTGGGCCCCACACTTGTCAATAGGGAGCGGCACCTGGTATCAGTGTTTTGTTTTTTTTTTAATTAAAAAGTATATATTTTTTGAAGGTTTTATTTATTTGGGAGAGAGACCCTGTGCCCCACACGGGGGTGGGGGTGGGGGCGGGGATCAGGGGCAGAGGGAGAGCAGATTCCCTGCTGAGCAGGACCCTGATGTGGGCTTGACCCCAGGAGCCCAGGATCATGATCTGAGCTGAAGGCAGACACTTAACCGACTGAGCCACCCAGGCGCCCCTTTTTTTTAAGCCTCAGTAAAGAAGTAAATCCTGAACAGTCTAAGCCAATCATGGAAATAACATTCCTCTTGCCAGAAATTGGTTTAGAGAGAAATAAGTGAGATTTTGGTCAATGAGATAAAAGGAGAAATCTTTATGCTTTTGGATAAGGAAACACAGAGGAAGAGATGCCCTATAAATATAGGGTGTTTTCTTAGCTAATACTATGTCTGGAACTATAGCAATTATTTTGCTACCATGAGAAAAGCTGGAAAAAGCCAGAAGACAAGCTCCACGAAGACAGGGATTTTTGTTTCTTTCCTGGTCAGTGTATATCCCATGTACCTAAATCAAGGCCAGGCACAAATAGGTCTTCAGTAAATATTCATCAAATAAGGAACCCGACAACTGTTGAAGCACTGAATTGGCCAATTGTAGAGGGACTATCCCCTGGATTTCTTCTTACGTGAAGTAACACATTTCTTTGTGGTTTAAGCCATTTGAGCACAGTATGTTGTGATAGCTGAAAGCATCCAAATGATTAAGATAGATACAAACTTACAAGAAGACAAAATCAGACATCCATACCAGCATAGGCAAAGAAGCATTCCTCAAAAAAATGTTCAGTGGAGATGTGGAGAAAGAGACTGGCATGGAAGGACAGAGAGAGAAACGCACACACACACACAGATAAACGGAGATGGGAGAATATGAGGCAGAAAAAGAGAGTAGGAGAACTAAATAATACCTATTGGGGAAGACAAAAATTTAGTTTGAAAAAATCAGAGTAATCACTGTCAGAATTTGAAGTGTCTTCATTCCTATCTGAATTTTGGGCAGCAGATGTGGCTCATCCTCTATCATTCCTTATTCTTTTTTTCACCCCCAAAGATTTTATTTATTTACTCATTTTTAGAGGGAGAGTGAGCACAAGCAGGGGGAGGAGCAGAGCAGGAGGGAGGAGGAAAGACTCTCAAGCAGACATGCTGAGCATGGAGCCTGATGCGGGGCTTGATCCCACAACCCATGAAGAGATCATGACCTGACCCAAAACCAAGACCTTCAACAGACTGAGCAACCCAAGCACCCTTATCTTCCTGATTCTTTTTCTTTTTTTAGATTTTATTTATTTATTTATTTGGGAGAGAGAGAGAGAGCTTGCGAGCAGGGGAGAACAGAGGGAGAGGGACAAGCAGACGCCGAGCTGAGTGTGGAGCCCCAGTGTGGGGCTCAGTCTCACGACCCTGAGATCATGACCTGAGCCGAGACCAAAAGTTGGACATTTAATCGAATGAGGCACCCAGGCACCCCTCTTTCCTTATTCTTAAAATGAAAAAAAAACTAGGAGCGCCTGGGTGGCTCAGTCGGTTGGGCATCTGCCTTCAGCTCAGGTCATGATCCCAGGGTCCTGGGATCGAGCCCCACATCGGGCTCCCTGCTCCGCGGGAAGCCCGCTTCTCCCTCTCCCACTCCCCCTGCTTGTGTTCCCTCTCTCGCTGTGTCTCTCTCTGTCAAATAAATAAATAAAATCTTAAAAAAAACAAACTGATTTCTCCTAGAAAGAAAGTGGATCATATTGACAGAAATAAAAGTACATTTTCTTTTTTTTAAAGTATATTTTCATAGAGTACTTTCATATCACAATTTCTTTTAGGATATTTTTAGTAATGTTAAGTGCTGTTGCAGTTTTGCCAGTAAAGACATTTACTAATATGAATCAGTTTCTTGGATTGGGCAGGAGCTTGTCCAAAGCTGGAGGTTACCCACATGGCCTTAAAAATAAATATCTGCAATGGTTCTACACAATAAAGTGAAGCACGCTATGAGAAAGAATAGTGTCCAGGTCCCACCTACCTCTCCTCCCCTTGCTTTCTTGACACGGACAACAGGCAAAGAATGAAGTGGGAAGTTTTCTTTTTCTTTTTCTTTTTTTAAAGATTTTATTTATTTATTTGTCAGAGAGAGAGAGAGAGAGAGAGCACAAGCAGGGGGAGCAGCAGAGGGAGAAGCAGGCTCCAAGCTGAGCCAAGAGCCTTATGCGGGGCTCCATCCCAGGACCCTGGGATCACGACCTGAGCCAAAGGCAGAGGCTTAACCGACTGAGCCACCCAGGAGTCCCAAAGTAGGAAGTTTTCTGCACACTACATGCTCATTTTTCAACCCCAGCAAAGTGCACATTTGCAAAAATTTACTAAAAACCTGTGTCCCCACCTGTTAGTTTCTCTTTTCCTCTTGGGGTATCCATTTGTTAGGACAGAAACCTGGGAGTCATTCTTGATTCTTCCTTCATCTTTACCAACCAGGTGCTGCCATTCCAGCTCTGAAACACCCTACCATCGGTCCCCCCGCCGACCACCAAGGGCGTCTAGATAAGATGTCCTGGTTCGTCTCCGCGTATCTCCCAATTGTTGTGCTTGCACTCAGCCTGACCCACCATCTCCCCCCACAGTTCCCACTCTACAGACAGCAGTCTTTCTCCAACGTGGACCTCGCACCCTTTCCTGACAAGGCCCTGCTGACCTCAGTCAGTGGCCTCTTCTCAACAGAGAACACCCAATCCTCCACACTCCAGGCGTCCTGAACTGCTTCCAAGTCTCTGAAAGAGCTCTGTTCTCTGCTTGAAACAGTTTCTTCCTTTGCCCAAAGTGAACTCTGATCCATCCCTCAGTTCTGGGTTAGGCTTCCCCCAGGGAGAGGGTCCTGACCGTGCTGCCCCTCCCCCACTCCCCGACCTCCCCCGGCCCCCAGGGACACGCTTCCCACTCGTACCTCCTGCCTGGACTCTTCCTGTCTTTACAAGGGTTGCTTTCTAATTGCCTGTTTACTTTCTTTATCCTCTTGCAGAACTTGAAGCTTAATGAAGGCACATTCCATTCTGCCTTGGTCAGAATTCTATGATCAATGCCGGGTTCAACTTTGGTGAGTAAATACAGGTTGGATGAATGAGTGGACACTGACTCCATGCAAAAGAAGTAGATAATCCACACTGTGATCCACTTCTTGAACATCCACCTAAAAATGTGATAAGAACATGAAGAGGAGTAACATAGAGGGTAGCACAGAGGTTTATAAAGACCAGCATTGAAACCAGACTTCCTGGGTCCTACTGTGTGACCTTGATCAAGTTACTTAACCATCTCACCCCTCTGTTTCTCCTTCTGTAACGTAATAGAATTTACCACATAGAGCTGTAAGGATTAAGTGAGTTAATACATGTGAAAGGCTTAAAATAGTTGCCAGTGAATAGTGAGATGAGTGGTGGTTGGTTCTTGACATAGCAGTAATGGGAGCAGGATCTGTACTGTGTCATGAAGGAATGATTATGACCAGGGGCAGGTTCCTTCCCAACATGAGTCCATCCATGTCCATCTCCCAATTCCAAGCTATCCGCTTACGATTTCCACCCACTTCTTATAAAGTTCTCTGCTTGGCTGCAGCCTTACCTTGGAGGACAGATGCATCTTTGTCACATTTCTCCTTGTTCGTACTTTATTCAACAGTTTTTGAATATTCTATGTTCAGATTCAGTTCTGCATTTTTTTGCTTGCACGTGCCAAAAAACAGGGGGCGGGGGGAGGAAGGGGCTTCATATCTCAATTGTGAAGAAATTTCACTATCTTGAGCGGTGTTTTTTCATTTTGGAAACTAGTTTTAAGTTACCCTCATTTAAATAATGCCATACATTTCATGCATAGGAACTATGGGGTTTTTCTGGAATAGTCAAGCATTTGACCTATTTTTCTGAATGTAACCACTTATCAACTTGTTTACTTGCCTCATCTCATCGGATAACCTCACAACTGTTAAGTGCCAAAGGCTTTCCTGCGATTTTACAGTTTTGGAGTATGTCATTATTACATTTCCTTTACTCGTGTCTCTTCATTCACTTTTTCTGCTTCCCCACCTGTGATAGTACTTGAGACTTTCTTTTAAAAGATCTTATTTTTAAGCAATCTCTACACCCAACGTGGGGCTCAAACTCACAACCCCGAGGTCAAGAGTCGCATGCTCTGAGGGAGCCAGCCAAGTGCCCCGTATCTGAGACTTCTAAAGATTTTTTTCATCTTGGTGGACCCAATACCATTCGGCCCTGGGGAGGCCCACACCGGGTCCCGACCTTATAAGAGTGTCATTTATCTGAGAAGGCAGTAAACAGTAGACCCTTGAACATTTGAATCATACTTTGAACTAAATACTAAATATCCTGAAGCAGTGTTAACCTTGGCTGCTGCTGGGTCCCGAGGAAAGCCTGGGGGCAAGAGAAGAGGAAGCTGGCCTAGGCGAGCTTGGTGGAGATGGGGATGTTGGGGGCTCTGGGTGGAAGAACCACGTGAGCAAAGAAGGGCTCCAGGAGCCTGAGGGCGGCGGAGGGGGACATGAGGGATCGTCAGATTCCAGCTTGGACAGTGCACAGCTTTGCAAGCGTCTGCTGCACCAGGGCACACATTAGCCCTTTGAGTAGGCATTACGTTAAATCCACCCTGGGCTCGTTATAGGGGGCTTTATCAACTCTGGGAGTGCTTTATGCTTGGTATTTGCTTCTGAAAAATAAGTGATTATTGACCTTGAGCAGAATTGCTTCTGTTTTGTCTTGTTTCTTTTTGCACTATGATGGGCATTTTAGGCAACGACAAAGAGAAAGACATGGGGTGAGTAGGGAAAGAGAGAGAGAGAGACAGGACGACCACGCACCTGCAGCGACTGAGGGCAGAGGGGCCACTCCAAGGACTGGGGACCCCAGGCCCCTAGCACATGTGTGCTTCCTAAAGGGCGAAGCTACTTCACCGTTCTCTTTCCTCATTTGAGGTTGAGTCTCATCAGTCACCGGAGGACGTAGGAAGGAACTCCTAATGGAAATGACCATAAATCTCAAATGAAAATGGGGTGGGCACTAAATCCGATCTCACACAGCTTAGCTGGCAATGGGCAAAGGAGCCAACAGCCCCTGATGGGAGTCACACAGGGAGATGAATGCATCTCTGCTGCCCAAAGGGGGATGGTGTGGGTGGCAGTGATCGGGAGCAGGGTGGGGGTGGGGTGGAGAAGGAATTTGCATCTTGTGGCTTAATCAGATCTGAAACCTAACATCCTGTTTTCTGTAGGTTGGGCCCAGCAGTAGCTGAAAGCCTCCTCTGACCATGGCCAGCCTCAGGAAGTGAGTGTCAACAGCCTTGCAGATGGGAACCCAACTCCCGAGTGACCATGCCTGCCAATTGTCCCCCCTGCACCCTGACCAGGCCCCCTGCCCTCCCTCTACCACAATTCTAGAACTCCAGACCTCGCCCCTCCTCTTCGGAGACTTATCAACAGGAAGTTAAGTCAGCTGGAACACTCTGTTCCCTTGACATTTTTGTTTTAATTCTGCAGCTGTGTTTAAGGCTTCATGAATTCTCTCTCTGGCTCTGTCTCTTGGGTCTGCCTGTTTGTCTGCTTGGTGCTTTTTCTCTGACACCCATGCACCAAGTCATGGTTACCATAAGGCTGGTGGACCGGAATGGGACAGGATTGATAAGAAGGAAGTGGGGTGGTAAGAAAGCACTTTAGGGACCGTAATAGTAGCAGTTGATGAGCTGAGGAAGGTGACTATTTGCTCAGGGATCATTACTCAGGAGAAACTGTAAATGCTGAGGAGGAATTCCTAAATCATTAACAATGTGCCCTGCCCATATCTCCTTCCTCACCCCCTCATGGTGCTTATGTCTCCCTCAGATCACCATGTGGGCATGTCTTCTTTCCTCAACATTCTAGAGTGTCTACTTGGCAGATGCCTTACTCACACTTATTCTCACTCAGGAAGCTTCTCTCCCTTCTTTTATTGCTAGGCAGCTTATCACTTAAGAAACCACAACACAGCTTACACATGCACCTTGATCCCACTTGGTTCTCTTAATCTCTGGTAGCTGCAATTCACTGGTCCTTCCTTGCTGAATGTCTAAATTATGTTCACAGAACACTGTTCTAAGACTCATCAGGCATTCTTTTTTTTTTTTTTTCTGTCCGGTTTTCTTTGCCTTCTACTGCCTCTCATTCAAGTCTAGAGAGAAAAGAGCTCTAAACTCAGAGACTGGGGTCTTTAAAGCACCCTCATGTCTACAAGGAAGGTGGTTATCGGTGATTATTCTTTCTCCAGGTTCTGCCTCAACAGACCCAAGAAGAGTGTCCCCCATCCATGATTGTAGCTGGCCCATTAAACACGCATGTAAACTCCCAGGGTTTTATTTATTTATTTATTTATTTATTTATTTATTTATTTATTTATTTTTTTAAAGATTTTATTTGCTTACTTGACAAAGAGAGAGAGAGAGAGAGAGAACACAAGTTGGGGGAGGAGCAGAGGGAGAGGGAGAGGGAGAAGCAGACTCGCCAATGAGCAGGGAGCCGGATGAGATTCCGTAATGGGGCTGGATCCCAGGACCCTGGGATCATGACCTAAGCCGAAGGTAGATGCTTAACCGACTGAGCCACCCAGGCACCCCTGCCAGGGTTGGTTTTAAAGGAGTACCTGAGGCAAATGATTTACAGTCATATAGACTGGGGATGCTTTGTCAATCATTAAAACTTAACATAGCTCATAAGACAGGTATGGTCCCTTATGTCTCTGAAAACCACATCTAGAGAATCCATACACAGATCTGTTGTCAGTTCTGCATTTCTATACGCTAACAATGAACAATCCAAGAAGGAAATTAAGACAACAGTCCCATTTACAATGGCATAAAAAAAAAATACTTAGGAGTAAACTTAACCAAGGAAGTGGTAGACCTATACACTGAAAACTACAGAACATTGCTAAAAGAAACTAAAGAAGACACAAATAAATGGAAAGACATTATGTGTATGTCCATTGGAAGATTTAATATTGCTAATATGTCCATACTACCCAAAGCTACCTACAGATTCAATACACTTCCTTTTAAAATCCCAATGGCATTTTTTTCAGAAATGGAAAAAAAATCCTACAATTCATATGGAATCTCAAATTGCCTGAATTGCCAAAAAAAAAAAAAAAAAAATCTTGAAAAACAAGAACAAAGTTGGAGGCTCACACTTCCTGCCTTCAAAACATGTAACAGGGGCGCCTGGGTGGCCAGTCAGTTAAGCGTCTGCCTTCGGCTCAGGTCATGATCCCAGGGTGTTGAGATCAAACCTCACGTCGGGCTGGCTCCCTGCTCCACGGGAAGCCTGCTTCTCCCTCTCCCACTCCCCCTGCTTGTATTCCCTCTCTCGCTGTGTCTCTCTCTGTCAAATAAATAAATAAAAAATCTTAAAATAAAAAAAGTAATTTTTAAAAACAGGAAAAGAGGGGCGCCTGGGTGAACAGTCATTTAAGTGTCCCACTCTTGATTTCGGCTCAGGTGGTGATCTCAGGGTCGTGAGATCGAGCCTTCCATTGGGCTCCGTGCTGAGTGTGGAGCCTGCTTAGGATTGTCTCTCTCCCCCTCCCTCCACCCCTCCCTGCTCTCTCTCTCTCTCTCTCTGTCACAAATAAATACATAAATTTCTTTAATAAATAAAAATAGGAAAAGAAAGAAAAAAAACTTTGAAGTGTTTGGAATTGCCAAGAGAGACCTAAATGATGGTGTAATTTAAGATAATTTTAAGGTCTAAAAACACCTAAGTTCCTGACTCTGACAGCAAGTCTCTTCTGAGGAAAATGCTGCCTTGAATGTTCTATAGTCCCGGGGTCAGGGAAAGTGTTCGAGTTCTACCCCAGACTTCCATCCTGCTTTTTCCCTTTTGCAAAATGCATCAGCCCTGTTTACCCAGCTGTTTGCCCCAGTAGCAATTAAAGAACCCATTCTTTTTTCTATTTTGTTTTTCTTCTGAAAACATTCATGGCAAATTCCTGATCATCACCAGTTCAATACACCAAGCCAAATGAAGATGTCATGTACAAAATAATGAGCATGCGGCCAGCAAAGAAGAAATGATTTGTTGTCCAGGACCTCCTTCTGGGACAGTGAGGGGTTGGGGGGGCCTTGGGGGTTGGGTGGCAGAGTTCTCTAAATAGTGCCGGACATACAGTAAGAAGACTTGGGCTCTAAGTCTAGCTATTTCCCTGACTAGTTAGGTATCCGGGGGCAAATCATGCGACCCCGTCTCTTGTTATCAGTTCCACATTTGAGAATCGGGGGTGGCGAGCCTGCAGGCTGTCGCGTGGATTAAGATCGTGTGCACACAGCGGTTGGTGCAGCTTCTGTTGCTCAATACGGGGTGATTCTAATTAAGAGGAGGAGGAAGAAGCAACATGGCCAAGTTTCTTCTTTTTTTCATCTTCTACTTTGTAATAGTACTCTTCTCTCTTCCTGTCCTCCCAGTGCCTTGAGGGTCCCCAGACTCCTGCCGTAGTCAGGACCACCCCCCCACCCCGTACCTCTCAAGTGCTCCACGGGATCGCTGAGATCCAGAGTCAGCGGTGTGACCAGTGCCCCCCAGATGCCCTCTGCCACGTGCAGAGAGCACTGAGGTGCTGCGGAGCTGACACTGGGATTAATGACGGAGACCCAAAGCAGATTTGAAGTGTTTGGAATTTCCAAGAGAGACCTAAGTGATGTGTAATTTAAGATAATTTTAAGGTCTGAAAACACCTAAGTTCCTGACTCTGACAGCAAGTCTCTTCTGAGGAAAATGCTGCCTTGAATGTTCTTGAAAAATCAAAAGCAGATTTTTCCAGACTGCTGAATGAGGTCAGCAGAAGCAAACCAGAGGATACATAAAAGCGTGCACTCTAGGGAGGGAAAAGCAAAGTCCTGGACGGCTGGGATGGTGGAGGAGAATGGGGTTGGTTTTGGACATGCTAAGGACCTTGGACCTCGGTGGGAGAAGGGGCAACCCCGGGAGAGGCTGCTTTGCAGGGGTCAGAATTGCATTTTGGGATGAGGATTCTGGCCACAGATGGAATCGGAGGCAATATGTTTGCAGACAGCGCAACAAATCAGGGCATCCTGGCCACGTCAGCTGAGACATGATAAAGACCTAACCTGGAACAGAGGGGAGGGTTTGAAAGACTTTACAAATGTCTTAGTGATTAGCTAGGACTGCCATGCAGGGGTAAGCTGGAGTTGCTGAGAATAACTAAAACTTTCAGAGGAGGATTGCCAGATTTATGGAACAAAAACACAGGGCAGAGGTCCAGATGATTCTGAATTTCAGATCATCAACGAATAATTTTTTAGTATCAATGTGCAATGTGCAATAGTTCATCTAACGTTCAAATTGTACCGGGGGGTCCTGGATTTTCTCTGGTAACTCGATTTCAGAATCATTTCCATGAAATGCAAGTCTGATTTGCTTAAACCACTGTTATCTTAATTCGATTTCCCAGGTAGATAATCCTCCTGGAAAGAGACTGCCCTTGTTAGTTAGAAAGAGTGTTTGGGGGGCGCCTGGGTGGCTCAGTCGGTTAAGTGTCTGACTTTGGCTCAGGTCATGATCCCACGATCCTGGGATCGAGTCCCTCATGGAGCCCGCCCCCATCGAGCCCCCCCATAAGGCTCCATACTCAGCGGGGAGTCTGCTTCTCCCTCTCTCTCTAACCTCCACCCCCGCTCATGCTCTCTCTCTATCTCAAATAAATAAAATCTTTTAAAACAAAACAAACAAGGGGCGCCTGGGTGGCTCAGTCGTTGGGCGTCTGCCTTCGGCTCAGGTCGTGATCCCAGGGTCCTAGGATCGAGCCCCGCATCGGGCTCCCTTCTTGGTGGGAAGCCTGCTTCTCCCTCCCCCACTGCCCCCTGCTTGTGTTCCCTCTCTCGCTGTGTCTCTCTCTGCCAAATAAATAAATAAAATCTTAAAAACAAAACAAACAAAAAACATGTTTGGGTCAACTGAGCGACCCTAGTTTTCCTTTTCAGCTGGAGAATGAGCCTAGTGAAGAGCGCTTTTCCAGCACCATCTTTATTTTAGCAGCATGGCCCACCTGTGCCATCATTTGCTCAGTGTATTTTTAGATCTATGTTAAATTTGCTCAATTTTAAATCAGTGTTGTCCTAAGTAATCGTATCCACGAAATCCTCACTTTAGTGTGCTATTTTTTTCTGTTCTAATTAAACACATGACAATAAAATAAAATTTTTTTTAATCCTCATACTACAGAAAATTTGCATACACACTTTGGGAAATTCTTGTAGAGTAGGGAGAGCTGGGAGGGGGCTGGGCTGGTCCGATTCAGACCGTATGGACCCGGAGCCTCAGTCACTATCCAGAGGAGGAGGAAGATGTCCCGGTGTGCTTGCAGACCCGCCCTAGACTGTCTAGATTAGGAGAAGACGGACAAGCCCCTGATAAGAAATGGGCAAGTGGGACTGCAGCTCACCATCCAGGGTTCTCCTGGCCCCACTGCTCAAGAAGAGCCACGTGAGGACAGGTGAGCACCAAGAACTTGGCTTCAAATTAGTTGGGTTGAGGCATGAACTCCCCGGGGGAGCAATCCCTCTCCCCAGGGACTGTAAACTGATATCCCAGAAGACTGGCTGTGGAATTTGGACATAGATTCCGATCTACCTGCATGCACAATGTCTAATTGTTCCTGATTTGTTCCGAAAGCTTCTCCTGATACTTGGTAGCAGCTCAGGTCAGTGGCAGTCCCTGGGCTGTCCAACAGAGAGGTTTGCCCAGGTTTCTTGGTGGAGACTGGAGCCATTGGAATTGGGGCGCCCTGAACTCAAACCAACCGGCCATTCTTGCCCAGGCACCTCTGACCCCAAATGTCATGCCAAGAGCCCAGCGGCTCTGCTCATGATTTCAGCACCTCAGCCAAATAATGGCCGTCATTGTTGTGTTTCCCAAATGCCACAAGGCTCTCTTCTCTCCAGGTTTCACTGATCCACGCTGATTGTAAAAAGACCCCTGGGTTGTGTCAGCAGTCCTCTGAGCTCTCTCTCTGGTTATCAAAGTCCAGACCCCTTGGTGTGGGCTGATGGATGCCTGGTGTGCTTTCCCAAGGGGGGCTAGTGAGACAAAAGACAGTAGGGGTGGGGGGGAGGTGGGTTAGAGTAGACGTGAGGCTGCTGTAACAAACAGACCAAAATACAATAACTTACACTAAGTTATTTCTCTCTCACGTCAATTTCAGGTGAGTAGTTCAGAGGTGGGACACTCCAAAATGGCTTCCTCAGCTCCTGCCATCACATTCCGTATCCCTGCCATCAGGAAGGAGGAGGGCACAGGCTGTTGTTTTAAGGGGCTGGCCTGGAGGAGTGCACATATCACTTCTACTTATATTTCACATTGGCCCAAACGTAATTTACCTGGACAACTGTAGCTGCAAGGGAAACTGGGAAATGTAGTCTTTAGCTGAGTTGCCAGTGTGCAGTAAGAACTTCTATTGCTGTAGAAAAAGAGAATAGACTGGGCAGAACAGATAACCACTACCGACCGCAACAACTCTGGGAAGCTCTTGCATGAATTGAGAGGCCATTTATGTTTTAAGAAGTCTGGATTTAGAGTCGGATTATCTGGCCTAGAGCCACATCTCTGCCTCTCAGAGTTGGCAAGTTTTGCAACGTCTCTGGATCTCAGTTTCCCCCTCTGTACAATTAGGTAATGATAACTAGTCTGCCCACCTCACTGGGATGTTGGGAGGCTCAAACACACGAATGTCTCTGAGAACCTAGAGTAGGGGACACGGTCACCTGAAAAGCCGAACACTACTTACTGCCCTGGGATACCCCGAGGTGGCTTTTTGTTGTTACTTTTAAGTTGTGAGCACTTGGTGCTGGCTGTCCTGCTTGGTTTAGGGTGAAAACAGCCGAAACCACGTATCTGAAATTTCCTGGAATTGCATTTCCCCTCACAGGGGGATACTACTCTATGTCCTATGGCATGTCACCTCATCCGATTAGCCTGGCCTCGCTCTGGCCACGCACCTCTCCCCAGGCTTCTGGGCTCCTATCTTCGTCTTGAGGGACAGTAGTTGGCAACCTGCCCCGCTGGTTCTTTCTGAGCTCTGATCACATGTGGCCGATGAAGGCCCAGGAAGTTACTTCTTGCAGAGTGGATCTGGGTGGAGAGCCCCTGAACAGGACTGGGGCGGGGGAGGAAACCAGTGAGCGACCCCCAGCTTTGCCACTCTGAGCGGTTCCCCCTACCCCACGGGCAGCAAACCACAGAAAGCAGCCTTGGCATGTTTTTGCAGCCCTCACTGAGCTTGTATGATGGTCTACAATGTGTGTTAGCGATAGCAGAATCTATCTTATTGATTGGTCTCTGAGCCCCTGAAGGAAGGAAGGAAGGATGGGAGGAAGGAAATGTTTCTCAGCATCTTTTATGTCACAGGCACATAAACAACTTGCCAGCTTTGGTCCCTCACCCAACCTCACTGCCAGGGGGGCTTATGACTCCTTGTTGATAGAGGAGGGGTCGGAGGTTGGACTACCTTTGTCAGGACTACACAGCATTAGTAGAGGAGTCGAGATTTGAACCCAAGGCCTATGACAACAAGTCTGGCTCTCTTTCTATAATGCCATAATTATTTTTATTACAGTTGAGTGTGAAAGGGTAGCAATCACCTGGTCAGTCCTTGGATCCTCCTCTGGGCACTACTAGCATGATTTCATATCTACCACAAGGACCCAAAAGAGTCAGAATAAATGGCATTTTTGGGGCACCTGGGTGGCTCAGTTGTTAAGCGTTCTGCCTTCAGCTCAGGTCGTGGTCCCGGGGTCCTGGGATCGAGCCCCGCATTGGGCTCCCTGCTCCGCGGGAAGCCTGCTTCTCCCTCTCCCACTCCCCCTGCTTGTGTTCCTTCTCTCTCTGTCAAATAAATAAATAAAATCTTTAAAAAAATGGCATTTTCACCATTTCATCTCTGACAGTGCACAACACAGTATTTGACATGTGAAACAGGTCATTATAGTATTTATTGGACATACTTAAGTTGTTGGGTTGATATTTTTAAAAGAATCATCACTGCATTCCAAGAGTTGAAGGTAAAAGCACCTTGCAAAGCCTTCATGGGACTAGGGTCTTTGTGTAGATACAACAAGCAAGTGAAATCAAGGAAAGGGGTTTTCCGGACACAACTGTTCATGCCCAGATTCTTGGCAGGCCCTGAGCAGGAGTTCACCAATGGTCCACTATGTCTGGTATCTGAGTCACACTTAGTCTTGAATCCGTGGCAAAAGCAGATGGCAACTTCTGGCACGCATCCTCCAGAGCAGAGAATTTCCCATGATGTTTGTGCATGGCAGCCATCCATCCTGGATTTTCTGGCATGGTCCTGTTTTATGTCTTTTGTTCAGAAGTCCTGAGAAAGGCACGTGCCCAGTGGGGTAGTAATGAGTCCTGCTCTTGAATTTGGAAAATATGGTTACAGCGGGCACGTGGAAGGTGCCTTTTATTGCTTCCTGCTATAGATCAAAAGTAGAGGGGTTGGACTGCCCAGGACAGCCTGCTTTACCCAGGCAAAGGGAGGGACCCCAGGGCTCATGAGTCATTCTGTTATTCTGTTGAGGTCAGGAAGCTGGGGGCAGCTTCCCCTAGAGAAAGCCAACTGGGGCTGGAGCAGGGTTGCATCCTGAGGATTGGGTCCTGGAAAGGCTACAGAAAGTTGTAACAGGAAAGAAAAGAAGCAGAGGCAGAAACTGCTCTTTGGATCTCATTGCACAAAGGAAGGAGGTAACCCAAGGGCTCCTTGTGACACAGGAAGAAGCACATTTGGGGAAGTGAGAGCTCTTTCTGCAGATCCCTCACATTAGAGGCCAACCATGGGTGGCCCCAGAGCAAGCATGAGGTTCTTTCGTGGTTCTGGCTCTTTCCACTCCCGGGTGGGGTCACCGCTGGGTAAGGGTACCTCTCACAAGCACTGTCAAACCAAGCCAAGAGCCTATTTGGTTTCTAGGATCAGTCCATTAAGATCGCCCCCCCTCCCCTCCCCCCCCCCGCCAGTCCCCATTCCTCCCACCCTCAGCCCCCAGCCTGTTTGGTGGCTCCCTGAGGGTTAAGCTTTGTGCTGGGACTCAGGAGACCTGGGGTCTTATCTAGATTCACTCATCAGCTCTGAAACCTCGGGTGCATCACTTTTCCCCTCTGACCCCTGTTTTCTTGCCAGTCAAATGAGAAGCAGCAAAGACTGACAGAGCTGTAGAGTGCTTACCACTCACTTACTAGACTGGTTGCTTCTCTCTGAGGTGACTCAGCCAGCTGACTCTACATGGGGAAAGCTTGAAAGCGTTAGCTTTCTTCCAAATCTTTTCGATTCTACACCATTCATTCATTTGTTCACTTAAACATGTATTGAGCACCACTGTATGTCAGCACTGCTAAGTACCACCTCATGTTAGCTTCTCATTACTGAGTCCCTCTAATGTGTCATGTGCTGTCTTGCCCGCTTTAGATAGATCCTCCATCCCATTTAATCCCCACCCCCACAGCTCTAGGAGATGATACTTCCCTTTTTAGGCTAAGAAGAGTTGAAGCAACTTGCTCCATATATCTTTGATTCTAGGTCAGACCCCAGAAGTGGTGTTTTAATACACTAATTCTGTGGCTGCAGACACATGACACACAGTTAGTTGGTTTCTGATCTGAAGGAGGTTCCAGCCAGCAGCCCTGTGGTAGAAGGCCAGCCCTGGACATTAGAACATGTCCCACCCATTCCAGAAAATCTGGTGACCCTAGAACACACAGCCAACTCCTTTTCTCTCACTGCTCCCAGCCCCAATTTCCCAGACCCAGGGTCCCACGAGACTGTAAACTGTAGAAACAGCGCCCTCGTGCGTCAGAAAAACAACATACATTTGAACTACGAAGCCCTTTAGTTTTTACATTTTTTTTTTCTTTTTCTTTCTTTCCTTCTGTGTCTTCGAAACATTCTGGGGAGAAATGATGACAAATCGCTAAAGCTGCAGAACTTGACCCAGAGGCAAATGACTACTAAGTGCTAGGACCAGCAGGAGAGCCCAAAGGGGAGTGATCTTGGAATACTCCCTTGCTGAGTAACTTGATGTCCCGTGCTAGCCTGGAAAATCGAAACTTCTGTTGTTCCAATCTGAGAATGATCCTTACTTCTTTACATGTTCCCTTTCTTTCTGTATACTTGCTTTTCCATTTCTTTTCTCTTTTTCTTGTTTTCCATTCATTTACTTTTTTCCCCCTTCCCCTCTGCACTCTCCCTAACTACTCTTAGAAACAGCTATATTTCCCTATAAATCATAGCATTTTTGTCTTTCCCTTTTACGTTATTCAAAAAAAATGGTCTCTTCCTTTTTGAATGTGTGTTTTGGTGGAGAGGGTATGCAACGAGGGAAACACTGATATAACAGAGAAAATCAGACTTGGAGCGAAAAGGTCTGTATTTGCCTCCATCTACCCATCACTTTCTGCTCTTTCCACAGAGGATTAGCAGTCACTTATTAAAACACATGCCATACAAATGACACAATGTATAAGTTGGGAGGTAGGATGTAGGAGAACATGTAATAATATAAAAGGTCAGGGTGAGAGCGGCACAAAGTAATGCATATTTTTGCTCAAAGTGGGTCACAAGATATTTCATTGTGGAATCTCTCAGAAACCAAGGCAAGGAGGAACAAGTAATTAGTAATTGGATTTATCATATTCATTAGGTGAAAACAAACAATTATTCTTTGGAAGCACTGTGCTTTCTGATGTTGGCTTGGGACAAATTCTCCCCATGGGTTCTCAGGAGGGGAGGGCTGCTGCCCTGCCTTAGCTACAGTAACACATTTCCTCTAGTTGTTTCTCTTTTTTTTTTCTTTCTTTCAAGATTTTATTTATTTGACAGAGAGAGTGAGAGAGCACAAGCAGGGCGAGCAGCAGAACGAGAGGCAGAAGCAGGCTCCCCGCTGAGAAAGAAGCCTGATGCGGGGCTCGATCTCAGGACCCTGGGATCATGACCTGAGCAGAAGGCAGACGCTTAACCATCTGAGCCACCCAGGCACCCCTCCTCTAGTTGTTTCTTACAATGTTCAAAGTAAGGCTGATAGTGTAACTCCAGCAAATAGTTCAGTAAAAACAAAACCAAACAGGGTGGGGGGGGGGGGCACACAATATAATCCAAGCAAGCAATTCTCTGCTACTCTGATACATTTCAAGGATAAAATTCAGAATAGCTACAAGAATGATTGGACTGCATTTTCTTTTTTTTTTTTTTAAGATTTTATTTATTTATTTGACAGAGAGACACAGCGAGAGCAGGAACACAAGCAGGGGGAGTGGGAGAGGGAGAAGCCGACTTCCCGCTGAGCAGGGAGCCGGATGCGGGACTTGATCCCAGGACCCTGGGATCGTGACCTGAGCTGAAGGCAGACGCCCAACGACTGAGCCACCCAGGCGCCCTGGACTGCATTTTCTTAGGAAATCTACCACCACCCATCTTATTTCTCCTGACTGGGATTTTATAAAACTGAACAAGACAGAATGTGAGTTTGTAATCCCTCAAAAGAATCTGTGTTATTGATAAAAAGAAGATTGTTGTGTTTTTAATAACTAAAAGGGAGAAGAGAATTTAGGATTGCATCCAGACACACACAACTGACAGAACATCTGGCTTATTTTATGTTTTTTGGCTTGCTGGGCTGGGAAAAGAAATTTCTTTTTCATTCAAAAGTAAATATGTTATATATATATATATATATATATATATATATATATATATACAGAGATATTATATAGATGTGTAATATCTAAACTAGATTATTGCCAGTACCTCCCACACTGCCCGTGTGATTTCTTCTCGGCCTCCCGCCTCCTCACGAGAGGTCATGTTATCCTAAATTTTGTGTTTTAAATTCCTTTGGCTTTTTAAAGATTTATTTATTTATTTATTTGAGAGAGAGGGAGAGAAAACACAGCAGGGGGAAGGACAGAGGGAGAGAGAGAAGCAGACACCCCACTGAGCAGGGATCCCAAATCAGGGCTCGATCCAGGATGATCCCAGGACCCTGGAATCATGACCTGAGCTGAAGGCAGACGCTTAACCAACTGAGCCACCCAGGTGCCCCTATTATTTCTCTTATTCTTAATTGAGCTAACAGGTAACAGTTCAAAAGAATAATACTAAGAATTCATTTGCTTCTGCATGTTAATATATATGCATATAACATATATACATGCTGATGCATACTTGCAGATAAGTGAAGTAAGCGAGGGAGGGAGGAATGAGGATTATTTGCATACTCTTCCCTGTACAATCCGGCAATCACAATCCTTGGTATTCACCCAAAGGAGATGAAGACTTATGTCCACACATAAACCTGCACACAGACGTTTATAGCAGCTTTATTGATGATTGCCAAAACTTGGAAGTAGTCAAAATGTTCTTCAGTGGGTAAATGAACAAATCAACAGTGGCCCATCCACATAATGGAATATTGTCCAGTGCTAAAAATGAATGAGTTATAAAGCCTTGAAAAGACATTGGAAGAACTTTAAATGCAAATTACTAAGTGAAAGAAGCCCGTCTAAAAAAAAGCTACGTACTGTACGACCCAAACTACATGATATTGTGAGAAAGACAAGACCGTAGAGACGGTAGAGAGATGAGTGGTTGCCAGGGGTTGGGGGGTGGGGACAAGGGAGGAATGAGAGCAGGTGGAGCCCAGAGGATTCTGAGGTAGTGGAAATACTCTGTATAGTACCATAAGGATGGAGAACATGTCATTATACATCTGTCCAAACCCACAGCACGTCCAACACCAAGAGTGAACCCTAACGTTAACTATGGACTTTAGGGGATTACGACGTGTTAGGATAGTTCGTCGGTTGTAACAAATGTGGCACTCTGGTGGGGGATGTTGAGATGGGAGAGGCTCTGCTGTGTGGGGTGGGGGGTATATGGGAAATCTCTGTTCCCCTCAGTTTTGCTGTGAACTTAAAACTGCTCTAAAAAAAGTTTGTTTTTTTTTTTTTTGTTTTTTTTTTTTTGAAAGGCAGACTGCCACACGCAGCACCTCATTTGGATGTGTCTGGAGTCTTGGAAGCGTGACTACCCTACATTCTCCTACAAAGGGGCCTTGAGAGCTTGTTTGGAGGTTCTAGCAGGAGACAATGGCTACTCGTATACCCTTGACCGAAGAATGATCCTCCTCTATTGGGGAAAGTCATCCTATTCGACCAGGCATGCAGCTCTAGGAGGGATGCACATGGAGCAGGGAGGGAGGAAGGGGGCACCCGCCCAGCCGGCCAGATCAGCCTAACCAACCCTGGTGACCAATGCAGTGACAGATGTCACAGTCAGATCACCCTCACATCCAACACAGTGGATCATTAGGAGACTGGGAGCAGCCACAACAATAAAGAGTTAAAATTTCCATTTCAGTTTTCAGACCTGAACCAGTTTTAAGACCTCGAACCCATTCAATGAGGAGAGGCTGACACCCTCGGAAGATGGCTTTGTAACACCATGGCAAGTGTAAATGGTAATGATGCCCCCAGTAGTCCCCCCTCCCGCCCCCCCCCCCCCCACCGCCGCCAAAAGTAAGAGCTATTTAGTTGGGTAACTTTGCACCGAGAAAAGGGCAGTACCAAATATTTTAGGGACACAGGGTCCAAGTTTTGATATGATACCTGGAAACCTAAAGCATTACTTTGTCCCTTTGTTATAGTAGGGGCAGGTGGGGGCCAGGTAATCAGTCATCCTGGCCTCAGTCCAGCTCATAGCTGCTCCCTTGGGGTCCACGGGCTCTCCCAGGGGACATTTTCCCTGTCTCCAGATGTATAATTTGAAATGGACAAACTTGAGGGTCGGCAGAAACCCTGTAGTGGCCTGCATAGTGAGGTATCATAGTGGGGAAGGCCCCATGCAATGCCCTGGATGCGTTCCCTTACTCCATCCAAGATACTAGGGGCAAATAGTGGTGATGCACGCCATCTTTAAAAACATCAGCGATGTGGGGTGGTTGTCCCCAACATGTCTCCGTTTAATTGATCACTCTGGCCTGACATGGGCCCTGAGGATGACAGTGGGCTGTGGCAAGGTGTACCCAGTCATATCCTCAACTATGGCTGTTGCGTCATATGCTCTCTTTGCTAGAGTGAATGACACTCATCTGCACATGATATGTGGCCATTGGTTTAGATGTGCATCCCTTTCTAGCCCTGTCAGAAAGAGGAATCTGAAACTGTTCTTATTCATGTGGGAATCAAAAGCATACATTCTTGCTCCTCTAGAACCTTCCCTCCTTCTCTAATAATGGAGTAGAGGGACCTGGACTTTTGGGCCATGGGACATGGTCAGCACATTGGTCCATCTTATTGCTCTCATTGTGTTATTCAGACTCTATGACCAAACAATGGCTAATGCATTGGGAGAATTGCTCAGACCTATGAGTCGTACTTTCTGAGGCTAGCCCAGTGTGGGGGTGGGGAGCGGTTATGGCCTGGTGGTGGTGGAAAGACTCCCCACCTGTTTTTGCTGGCATGGGTGGAGTCAGTTTTTTCTATGGTATTTGGTTGGAGTCAAGTGATTACTGTCTAAAAGTTTCTGCCATTCTAGAATGATCTATTCATGGTCTTTGGCTAAAGAGAACAGACTTTTTGGGGGGCTTTTCTTCCCCATCTATGCCCATTTGTGCTTCCAGGTTGCCAGTTCCTTTAGCTGCCAGTCTGGTACATATGAGACAGAAGAAAATCGAGAACCCACCACTGTGTCCTTCCTCAGGTCCCATGGCCTCTAGCGGGACAGCCACCTTTTCTCCACCTTACAGAGTCTTAGGTTTTTTTAAATGTATATATAATTTCCAGAGTTTTCATTTGTACTTAATGGGAGGAATAGGGAAAAGGAATATTCCACCTGCTGGAAAGTGGAAGTCCAGAAGCGTTTGACCCACAGAAATGAGACCTCCCACCACATAACATTGGACCAAGGGATCCACTTTACAGCAGGGGAGATGTGGAAGTGGGCCCATGACCCTGGTATTCACTGGTTCTTCACAGAACAGAACGTGCAGAAAATGCCATCCTGAGAGAGCCATGGAATGCCCTCTCGAAGGCACAGCTGAGGTGCTGGGCTGGGGTTGTTACCAGGTGAGGATGAGTGTCATCCTCCTGGACAGAGTGTGCATTCCCTCTCATCAGTCATTATACGGTACAGTGTCCCCAGCAAACATGGGGTAAAAATAAGGGAGGTCCTACCTATCATTGCTCCGGGTGGCCCACTTTGGAAATGTGTGCGTCCTGCTCCATAATGCTGGGCTCTGCAGGTCTAGAGGTCTTGGCTCCCGGAGGGGAAATGTGTCCACCCCATCACCTTGGGGTTCTCATGCTGAGAGACCAGGAGGAAGAGCCCTGATCATTAGAAGGAGGGGAATCTGCTATCACACTGCGGATAGAGAAGAACTCCTCATCGTCAACCACTCCATGGAGGGGTGGGGTGAAAGCAGAGTCACTAATTTGGAGAGTGGATATTTGATTTCTTCACTCTCTTGACTTCCATTACCCTGTAGGGTTGGCCCAGTTTCTGTTGTCCTAACTCATCTTGACACCCAGTCTTACCACTGTGGCCCAAAGAGTCTGTGTGATGCAGTCTCTAGGCCCCCACACCTCTGGAGATGTTGCCTGTGATGGCAGGATACTTCCCTTCTGCTGCCTCAGCCATCGAGGCCTTTTGTGGTCAAGCTCTCCTGTCTGGCAGAAAGCAGGCTGGGGGGCGTAGGGTGGAGTTGCTAGGAAGATTTACCACCCCTCATTCCTCATTTCTGCCCTGGAGGGCTTTCTCTATGTCTCTCCGTCTTCTTAAAAGATAACAGACACTTGTCCCAGATTGGGCATGGAAGCTCTGGGCAATTTTGTCTCTAGTCCAAGGGACTGGTTGGCCAGGGAACACATTCAGTTTTAATTTTCACTCCCCAGTGCAGCATTTACCAGTTTCCAAATTGGCTCAACTTGGCCAGTTTCAAGCTGCTGCAACATCACTAAACTCAGAGATGGAGGAGATATGCTGTATTAGCTCTTGAGAGCTGGTACAAGCTGGCTCCAGAGCACCCCCAACCTGTTCCTACCTTCAGACTTCTTTCTGGAAACTGTCTCGTTTCTCCCAATTTACTCCCCCCAGAGTTTATCAACAGATCTGGCTTGAGAAGTAAGCTTGGCACAAAGAATGGATGAAAGAAGTATGCTTGGCACAAAGGATGGATGAAAGAAGTATGCTTGGCACAAAGGACGGATGAATGGATGAAAGAATGAATGAAATCATTGCTGCTTGCTCTACTATTCTTGTGTGCCCAGCACGAGGCAAATAGGACTCACTGGAGAAAAACGAGCTGGTTTGAAAGGCTCTCTGCACATAGAAAGGGCACCACACTTGAAGTCAGAAAGTCATAGGTTTAGGACCTGGCTCTGTCACGTAGTATCTATTTCACTGAGGCCAAGACCCTTCATGGCTCTGAACTTCATTTGGATCATCTGCAAAATGAGGCTGAAAACACCCTGCTTATCACACAGGGCTGTTGTGAGGATGGAACGAGATAATGTACAGTAAGAACTCTAAAGTGCCATTTGATTGGTATCCCTGCACAGCAGAATCAGGAATTTAAAAACACCTATGAGTCGGTTGGTAAGAAGATTCATCAGAAAGTAAAGCTTAGTAAACGTAGCTAGAAATGCAGGGTAGTGAGGCTAGGCATGGGGTCAGACAGATGTGGGTTTGAAAACAGTCTTGACCACTTATTTGCTCTGTGACCTGAGGAAATCTCATCAAAAAGGGGGATATAATAATACCTACTTGGTAGGGTTGTTACAGGAATTAGAATTAGTACATCAGTCAAAATAGGCTAATTATGCTCAGTAGCAAAGAGCGTTCCAGTCTCTGGGAGTTCCAACGACAAAGGTTGATTGTTATTTCCCACTAGTAATACATGTTCACTGTGTTCCCTGGTGGGGGAGGGTCTGCTCTGCATGGTTTCAGGCTGGGTGGGGGGGAATACTGTCAGCTGCCTCAGCAGAGGGAGAGAGGGCCTTCCACCAGCACGGAAGTGACATCATTTCTACTTAGATCTTATATGCTATTGGCCAGAAGTGGGCATGTGGCCCCACTAACCCCAAGCTGGTTGGGGTCTACAGTCCTCCTTGAAACACGGCCTGAAACATTGAGAGACAATGTCCACAATGATGTTGGCATGGAATGCTCACCCAAAGATTCCTTGTCTCCCCTCCCTAGAAATTGAGGAATAAGATGAATTCAACTAACGGGCTTGAAATTTATTTGATCAACACACACTGAGTAACTACTTAAAGCTTCCCTTTGCAGTTTTATAAGTGTAGGAGACAGAGGAAAAAAAAAAAAACTACTAGTTTAAAAATGGGCCCCAGAGTCACTTTAGAAAAAGAAGTGTATTTTATTCAACAAAAATGCCCAGAAAACCATTTTGTTGTGGAAAAATAGCCCCCAAGCAGGGTGGCCGGGCTACAACATCAAGCTAAATTACTGTACATATTAAAGAGACAAGAATTTATAGTTTCTTGAAGTAGACTGGGATGCTTTCTAGAAAAGAGATTCAAATATTCAATTTAAAACCATCTGCTGTGGTACACAGCAGTCTAGCTCCACCCTCAAACCTTCAACAAAACCGTGCCACACTCTGGGTAAGTAGTGTTCATTGAGGGTGGGGGGTGGATTAAGAAAAACCCTTTGTCCAGTTAATTCAGGACAAAAAGAAGAGAAAGCTTCTGGAGATATCAAGAGTTTAGCAGAAAACTATTATGAGAAACAACCCTCCCCCCCTCCCCAAGGCAAGAATCCTCAGTTATTCTGCGGAGAAATGCAATGAATTCCCCAACCCAGTATATGAGATATTTTGATTTAAATATTAAAGGGAAAAGTGGTCCTACTAAGCCAAAGAAGATGGGGGTTCTCCAGGCTGCTGCTAATAGATATTTAAAAAGAGAAGAATAGGGGCGCCTGGGGGGCTCAGTCAGTTAAGCATCTGCCTTCGGCTCGGATCATGATCCCAGGGTCCTGGGATCAAGCCCCGCATCAGGCTCCTTGCTCAGCAGAGAGCCGGCTTCTCCCTCTCCCACTTCCCCTGCTGTGTTACCTTTCTCACTCTGTCAAATAAATAAATAAATAAAACCTTAAAAATAAATAAATAAATAAACAAACAAACAAATAAATAAATAAATAAAAAGAGAAGAGTAGAGGCCTCCAGGGGTGCTAGGTGTCTTTAAGAATGTCATGAGTCAACATTGAAAAAGTCATAGTTGAAGGAGATTTCTTCGAGAAATGTCAGCCTCTTATTAAGAAAGACCCGGCACGTAAAGTAGTGAAACGAGTCCCCTGCAGTCTCTCTAAGTTGGAGCAGGTTGGGCATGTTTCCAGTTGGGCCCTCAGCTCTCTTGGGAATTCTTCAATAACCCACGGCCCCTTCAGGACTTCGGAGCCGGCGAGGTGAAAGGGCATTTCTTTACCTCTACACGCCATGTAATTGCCTCCTGTCAAACAAAAAATTAAGTTTCTTGAAATCCAAGTGGAACTTGGGGGCATGAAAAGATTTGGTGTGATGCAGGTGGGTGGGATGGCTTGTTTGTAGAACCCAGAACTCGGTTCTGTGAAGAGGGTACCGGGAAATACAGACTTGAGGAACTCTTCCTGAGGTATTTTTGTTGGTGGTGCTGGTGATGTTTTGAGAGGGGACTCACTTGAAATTGTTGTTAACATTTCAATTTTTAAAAATGTTTGCCTGAGTTTACACATGAAGTACTGAGAGAATTTACTGAGAGTTAAAGCAGGTTGGTTGTTGGTGGAAGACTCACCCCATAGACACCCTCTAGGGGGAAATGGCTACCTTTGCCTCCCCATCAGAACTTCAAGGCCTGGCCAGAGATTCAACCTCCTTAAGCACTTTTCTTTTTACTTTCAATAAGGAGTCATTTAGATTTCTTATTTCTTCTAAATAATCCTTAAAAAAAAAAAAACCCAACTTAAGTTATTGTCAATGGCTAAAGGAAAATTTTCTTCTACTCACACTTCTTTTTTTTAATAATTTTTTGTTATGTTAATCACCATACATTACATCATTAGTTTTTGATGTAGTGTTCCATGATTCATTGTTTGTGCATAACACCCAGTGCTCCATGCAGAACGTGCCCTCTTTAATACCCGTCACCAGACTAACCCATCCCCCCACGCCCCTCCCCTCTAGAACCCTCAGTTTGTTTCCCAGAGTCCATAGTCTCTCATGGTTCGTCTCCCCCTCTGCCTTACTCCCCTTCATTCTTCTCCTAGCTTCTTCTTCTTTTTTTTTTCTTAACATATATTGCATTATTTGTTTCAGAAGTACAGATCCGTGATTCATCAGTCTTGTACAATTCACAGTGCTCACCGTAGCACATACCCTCCCCAATGTCTATCACCCAGCCACCCCATCCCTCCCACCCCCCACCACTCCAGCAACCCTCAGTTTGTTTCCTGAGATTAAGAATTCCTCATATCAGTGAGGTCATATGATACATGTCTTTCTCTGATTGACTTATTTCACTCAGCATAACACCCTCCAGTTCCATCCACGTCGTTGCAAATGGCAAGATCTCATTCCTTTTGATAGCTGCATAGTATTCCATTGTGTATATATACCACATCTTCTTTATCCATTCATCTGTCGATGGACATCTTGGCTCTTTCCACAGTTTGGCGATTGTGGACATTGCTGCTATAAACATTGGGGTGCACGTACCCCTTCGGATCCCTACATTTGTATCTTTGGGGTAAATACCCAGTAGTGCAATTGCTGGATTGTTTGGTAGCTCTAATTTCAACTGTTTGAGGAACCTCCATACCGTTTTCCAGAGGGGTTGCACCAGCTTGCATTCCCACCAACAGTGTAGGAGGGTTCCCCTTTCTCCACATCCCCGCCAACATCTGTCGTTTCCTGACTTGTTAATTTTAGCCATTCTGACGGGTGTGAGGTGGTATCTCATTGAGGTTTTGATTTGGATTTCCCTGATGCCGAGCGATGTTGAGCACTTTTTCATGTGTCTGTTGGCCATTTGGATGTCTTCTTTGGAAAAATGTCTGTTCATGTCTTCTGCCCATTTCTGGATTGGATTATTTGTTCTTTGGGTGTTGAGTTTGATAAGTTCTTTATAGATTTTGGATACTAGCCCTTTATCTGATATGTCATTTGCAAATATTTTCTCCCATTCTGTCGGTTGTCTTTTGGTTTTGTGGACTATTTCTTTTGCTGTGCAAAAGCTTTTTATCTTGATGAAGTCCCAATAGTTCATTTTTGCCCTGGTTTCCCTTGCCTTTGGCGATGTTTCTAGGAAGAAGTTGCTGTGGCTGAGGTCGAAGAGGTTGCCGCCTGTGTTCTCCTTTAGGATTTTGATGGACTCCTGTCTCACATTTAGGTCTTTCAACCATTTGGAGTCTGTTTTTGTGTGTGGTGTAAGGAAATGGTCCAGTTTCATTCTTCTGCATGTGGCTGTCCAATTTTCCCAACACCGTTTGTTGAAGAGACTGTCTTTTTGCCATTGGACATTCTTTCCTGCTTTGTCAAAATTAGTTGACAATAGAGTTGAGGGTCCATTTCTGGGCTCTCTATTCTGTTCCATTGATCTATGTGTCTGTTTTTGTGCCAGTACCATACTGTCTAAGATGTGATCTTAAATCGTACTCTAAGCTGTACACACTACAGACGTATACCCAGCTAACAATATTTTAAATATTGCCCATGATTTAATCACCCATTTATTCATTCATCCAGCCATCGATGCCTGAGCACCTGCTATAGACCAGGCATTGTCTGTGCCCAGGGGGATTCGGAACTGAACAACACAGATAAGGTCCTTGCTATGGTCTGAATATTTATGTTCCCCCCCCCCCCAAATTCACATCTTGGAATCCTAACACCTGAAGTGATGGTGTTAGAAGGCAGGACATTTGGGAGGTGATTAGGTCAGGATTCGTGCTTTTATAAAAGAGATCCCCAGAGCACCCTTGTCCCTTGCACCACATGAGGATACCATAAGTCTTTGACCCAGAGGAAGGCCCTTACCCGACCATCCTGGCACCCTCATCTTGGACATCCAGGCTCCAGAACTGTGAGCAATAAACTTCTGTTGGTTTTGAGCCACCCAGGCTGCAATATTTTGTTACAGCAGCCGGGACAGACTAAGTTAGTCCTCTTCTCACGGAGTTTCCATTTTTATTTTTTATTTTTTATTTATTTATTTATTTTTTTTAAGATTTTATTTATTTATTTGAGAGAAGAGAATGAGACATAGAGAGCACGAGAGGGAAGAGGGTCAGAGGGAGAAGCAGACTCCCTGCTGAGCAGGGAGCCCGATGTGGGACTCGATCCCGGGACTCCAGGATCATGACCTGAGCCGAAGGCAGTCACTTAACCAACTGAGCTACCCAGGCACCCGGAGTTTCCATTTTTAGCGAAGGGGGTGGACAAACATAATTATTCGCTATGGTGAGTGCTAGGAAGAAAATAAAGCCGGGTCACAGAGCCAGAGTGACTGCAAGTGACTGCTCTGGAAGGGGGGGCCAGGGAGAATCTCTCTTCATGAAGTTATCCTTAAGGGTTGAGGAGGCTGAGAAGGAGCTGGCTCTCGAGGAGCTCAGAGAAGTGAGCTCCTGGAGTTAGGAAGACAGGTGGAAGGGCCCTGAGGAGGCAAGGTCTGAGGTGTTGGGGAATGACGAGGAGACATGTGGCTGGCGTGGGGGGTGAGCAGAGGAGCTGTGCTTTGGGAGGTCTGCAGGGAGCAGCCCAGGTAGGGCTTGCAGGCACGCAAAGGATGACGGACATTCAGTGTAACAACTAGCCAGTGCGGGCTGTGAGGAAAGAAATAATATGCTCTGATTATAATTACTTAAGGAGCATGAGAATTGTGTTGTTGTTGTTGTTGTGTTTTTAAAGTAATCTCTACCACTGTGGGACTCAAACTTCTAACCCTGAGATCAAGAGTCACAAGTTCTGTCGACTGAGCCAGCCAGGTGCCTGAGAATTGTTTTTTTATAGTGTGTTCTGGTCTATGATTTTTCACACATCCTTAATGGCATCTATAAGGCAAAGGCTTTACATTTTCTTTTTTTTTTTTTTATTATTTACCTTTTTTTTGAGAGAGAGAGAGGGTGCACACACGCATGAGTGGTGGGAGGTAGGGGCAGAGGGACAGGGAGAGAGAGAATATTCAGCAGGCTCCACACTCAGTGCAGAGCCCAACACAGGGCTCGATTTTACCACCCTGAGATCAAGACCTGAGCTGAAATCAAGAGTCAGATGCTTAACCAACTGAGCCACCCAGGCATCTCTATAAGGCGAAGGATTTAAAGGACTTGTAATTCATTCTAGTTACTGTAGCTGGTGTTCTAGTAGTCGCCCAGTTACTAACAGTACCTTCTGTCACAATTTAACCTCCAAAATCAAATCATCCCTGCCAATCTCAAAACCTGTGATTGTTCAAAATAAAAGACATGACCTAATAAATATAGCTTTTTCTATGGTGCAAATGCCCCTTACATTAAAAATAGAAATATTTATCAAACACTGGTTTAGTAATGATGCGTGCGAAAACCTCAAGTACCTCCTGTATGAGCCACATAATGTCCTGACAATTCAACTCTGTCTGTCACTACTTAGCTCTCATTTTCCTTCTTCCTTTTGGGAAAAACGATTAATAGCCCCACCTTCCCTACCTTCCCCACACCTCTCCACGCCACTCATCCATTTTCTTGATAAGTGAAGATCTTGCCACCGAGCCTAAGACTCTTGGAGGATGTAGAGAAGCAACACAGGGATTCAGTCCAGTGGTTGCGCTTGAAGACCTTGACCAAAGCCAGCTTCTCGTTCACCTCAAACATCGTCTCTAGCTAGCTAGCTCATGGTTTTCCCTTTTGTCCGATGACAGCTTCACCTATAGAAGTAGCTTCTGTTTGTCCGGTAGACACCCATGCCTGGGTCACGTTAACAATAACACGCTGGAGGAGGTCCTCACCTCCACTCATGACGGCGGGACCTGCATCTCCTCCAAGCCTTCCCATCACCGAGGAGTCTCATAGGGGCTCACAAATGAGCTCACCCTCCGCTGCTGAGGCCACCACTACCCACAGAGGCATGAGGGCCCTTCCTCTGTTGTCGGAGCCCTTAGTCGAACCACTTCTGGGGACGCCGTGGAGCCAGATGCTGCAGATCTGTGCCAGGCGCCGTCAGGGCGGGGGCTCCACAGTGGCCAAACATTAGTGCCACCATAGGCACTTTCAGTGTATGTGGTTGAGGGTATTTTAGTCTCTCCTTCCCCTTTCTGCAATGTTCCATTTCTAGACTAAGGCATGAGACCGGGGGAGGGTACAGAGTGGGGCTAGAGGATGAACGCATGTTGTGGATGCTTTTCTGAGGTCATCCTGGCTGTATTCGTAACTGAACACCACCGTCATGTGACTGCAACAACCCTGTGTGCTTCTCCGGCCCACTCACGTTCTGTGTCAGTCCCCTCCCCTCCAGTGATAGGGTGTCGCTCTGAGAGTCTAGCGAAGTCATAGAAAGACTCTGGCTTCCATCTTGCTGGCTCTCTCTCTTTCTCTCGCTCAACCACTTGCTTCAAACCGGCTGCTGGGATGTGAGCTGCCCTATGGAGAGGCCATGGGGCAAGGAGTGGGGGGAGGCTTGCAACCAGCAGCCAGCAAGAAACCGAGGCCCTCAATCCAGAACGCACCAGGGACTGCATCCTACCAGTGAGTGAGCTTAGCTGTGGACCTGGTCCCAGCAGAGTGTGGAGGTGACTCCAGTCCCTGGCACCAATATGCCCATCGCCCACCGTTGGTTCTTCACACTCCCTTCATCTTACGACTGCTTTTCCCAACACACAATGTCTTGCCTGCGTATGTTCTACCTCCTCAGTGTAGAACTCTCCCTTTCCTCCTCTCCCCCAACTTTCTCATCGTCTGCCAAGCTTCTATTCATCCTTCAAGTTTCACCTCAAGAATTACCTCTGATATGAAGCCTTCCTGGGCTCCTTCCTCCGTATTCCCTTGGGCCCTGGAGGAGTCATACACGCAGCACTAGGGTAGGGACCCAGACACATGACCAGGGCAGCACTGTGTGAGAGGGGGAACACGCAGTGGGGGTTCCTGACCAGGGTCAAACCCAGAGAAGAGAACTAATTCCTGGTGGGCCCGTGGGGGATGGAGAGCAGCTCAGCCTGTTCAAATAAAGACAGAAAGTCCAGATGAGACCAGCATGATCTGGATGGTGGATCCAGCTCCTCCTGGCTAAGGGTTTTCCCCAATACTCCCATGAGGAGGGTTTGCTAATTAAGAGATGAAGCACCTGATGTTACTCTCGAGCATCTCCATTTAGTCAACCTCACTTCCTGCTGTTGATTTTAGAAGGCTTTATGTACAAAGAATTCCAATGGATATTATTAATTCAGTCAGGCAGCCATTCAGTAAATATTTATTGAGTGCCTACTCTGTGGGTTGGGAATACAGGGGTGGATAAGATAAACAACATTCCTGCTCCCCTGGAGTTTGGGTTCTAGCAGGGGAGACCATTAAACAAGTAACTATATAAATAAATACAGTTCCTACAGAGTGTGATAATTGCTATGAAAGAAATGAACAGTGTTGCCCACTGGAGAGTAAGTGAAGAAGGCCTCTCAGAAACAGTGGTCAAGGAGACACCTCTGGGGAGTGCACCTGAGTGGAGATCCGGATGACAGTGAGGTAGCCATGCCCATAGTTGAGGAAGAGCATGCAGGGCACAGGGAATAGTGAGTGCAAAGACAGACACCGAGGAGGGGGTTTGTAGACCTCATTCTCAAGCTCAAGTGCATGGAGCCAACTTCCAGGCACCTGTTTTGCAATGGAGCTACACCAGGACCTATTGTTATTTTGTATGCCAGCAACAGGTGGTATAGCAATAAACAAAAGATATTTTTTGTCCTCTTGCAAAAAGCGTCATTGTGAAACTTACTAAAGGCCCATATTTTGCATGTTAATAGATTATAGAGCCAACAGAGGTGTCAGATATCATCTAATCTAACTTCTCATTTCAGGTGAGAAAACTGAGCCCCAACAAGGAGAAATGGAAGTCCTATGGTCCAAGGCTTGACGGTGGCAGGGCTGAGATTAGAACTCCAAATGTGAAATTATGTACACTCTTTCCTTAACAGGTTAAGGCAGTTACTCAAATTATTTGTATTTCTTTTGAAAATTATAAACCTGATTTTCCTCCTCTCAAATTTCTCCCTCTTTAGTTTTCCACCTAGCTTGAAGCTCCTCCAAATTCAGTTGTTAAAAAGGAAACCAACTTCGATTAAGGGTTGCTCACACTCCTCTTACCTGAATGTGAAAGCAAGGAGTGTAACATCCTTTGGCTACCAGAGGGAACTGAAAACACCTATTCAGAGTAAATAGTCTTCTTTCTGTACACAAGTTCTCACCAAGTAGCCTGAGAATCTTCTCGGCTGAATATTGCTGAGTTTGAGACAGAAAGCAGAGGCAGCACTTTGGCTCACACACCTGTTGCCTGCACCTGCTCACATGATTGACCCACAGCAGCTGAGTGAAATTACTTCATCTCTATTGAACTCAGCCACAGAGGGCCAGGTAGCTGCCAGAGCCGGATTTTCAAAGCTGACAAACGCCTGCCCTAGCACCACCACGCAGCATTTGTAACAATTAACGTGGGGATATGAGGCTCGGCCAAAAAGAGTAAGATTCTCTTAAAGGAGATGTGACCAGAGCTTACAGGTATAAGAGGGGCATGGGGGGATGGGTTCGCCTGGTGATGGGTATTAAAGAGGGCACGTTCTGCATGCAGCACTGAGTGTTATACGCAAACAATGAATCATGGAACACTACATCAAAAACTAATGATGTGATGTATGGTGATTAACATAACATAAAAAAAGAATGTAGGTCAGGTGGTCTGAGGTCATTTACCAATTCCGGTAATATTATAATGAGAAGTTACACCTGAAAGAATGGGTCCGGATGGGAGTGAGGTAGCCATGCCCACAGCTGAGGGAAGAGCATGTGGGGCACAGGGAACAGTGCCCAAAATGCTCCTCCTGGAAGAAGATTCTAAGCAGGAGCGAAAAGAAATGCTATTTACACGGTGTGAGAGGGTCACTAAGGATGAGAAATGTGTGAAACCACGGACTCCTCCGATGACTTAACAGGTCCCAAACTGGTTTCAGTAAGTTCAAATTTGTGCATGGAATACTGAGGGTAGACTAGCAATCCCTTAGTGTCTCTGGGTAAGAGACTCCTGGCCCAGGAGCAGCTTATAAAGTCTTAAACTTTGGGGCTTCTCTCCTTTACCACCGAGACCCCTGATGCTCTTTGGTGCGGACAGTGAAGCAAACAGAAAAGGGGAGCATATACAGAAATTGCAGCATTTCTTTCACACGCCAACTATCCGTATCCAAAGGTATTTTAAAAAGGTGTGCGTGTGAACACGCCAGTCTTCTCCAAACAGGATGACACAGGCAAGTTTCCTAATTTCTCTAAGCCTCCGTTTTCCCATCTGCCAAACAAAGCAAACTTCACATTTAGGACAATTTCACCGTCCTGAAAGATCTCCACGGGGAAGGGCGCCTGGGGCTCAGCCGGGTAAGCGTCTGATTTCGGCTGAGGTCATGATCTTGGGGTGCTGGGATGGAGCCCGACCCCAGTATCTCCGCTTAGCGGGGAGTTGGCTTCTTCCTCTCCCTCTGCTCTTCCCCCATGCACTCTCGCTCTCTCTCTCAAATAAATAAAATATTAAAAATAAATAAATAAAAAAAGCGGCTGGGTGACTGCAGGGAGGTGGATAAACAAGTCGGGCCCCAGTAAGTTGCCCCGCCCCCTCCGCCCCCCGGACTCCGATTGGCCCCCCGAGGGGGCGTGACCAGCCCGCGCCGCGGTGGGCGGGGCCGGGAGCGCCGGGCTAACCCTCGACCCCAGTCGGTAGCGGGGCCGCGGACTCTCTCTGGAGTCACAGTCATGGCCAGCCGATCCCGCGCGTCCGCGCGCGCGCTGCTCGCCTCCCTGCTGGCGCCCGCGCTGGTGGCGCTGCTGGTGGCGCCGGCGCGGGGCCGGGGTGGCCGAGATCACGGGGACTGGGCCGCCGCCGCGCTGGTGCCACCGCTGCCGCCCCGCGAGGACGCGGCGCGCGTGGCCCGCTTCGTGACGCACGTCTGCGACTGGGGCGCACTGGCCACCCTGTCCACTGACCAGGCGGTGCGCGGCTGGGCGTTTGCCGACGTCCTGTCGCTCAGCGACGGGCCCCCGGGCGCGGGCAGCGGCGTGCCCTACTTCTACCTGAGCCCGCTGCAGCAGTCGGTGGGCAACCTGCAGGTGAGCCGGAGGCCGCAGGGCCAGCCTTGGACTGTCGCCGAAATTCTGCCGGGGAAGGAGGGCGGGGCAGCTCGGGGGAAGAATTTGCGCGCGGCCCTGAGCCCTGCCTCTTACCTCCCGCGCTGGCTTTGCAGCATTCCAACTGTTGGGCAACTAAATGCAGGAATTTCTCGCCCACCCGCAGCTGGGGTGAATTCTCTGGCAGCACCTGCGGGGGGGGGGGGCGGGGGCGGGGACGACTTCACACCCGTGAGTCGTCCTGGGGCACACCGTGGCGCTGTTAAAAGTCTTACAGGGCGTACCCTTCCTTCTGAATTAAGAATTTTCCTTTCAGCAGCAAGAGGCTAATACACTACATTGTGAGTGATTAAGGCAGCGTTGAGGCCCCCGGTGCACATTACCTTCCCTGGTTAAGAAGCAGAACTGATGTGAGGTCTATGTGGTCACCCTTTGCCCGGCTTTTGTGGCAGGGCCGGGCTTAGAACCCTCTGGTGGATCCGTGCTGTCCCAAGTGGTGTCACAACTCTACAGCGTGAGGGGGCTAGAGCCATACAGAGTCCGGGAATGGGCTGCGGATGAAGAACTTGAAGCTTAGGTTGAGTGACTTGCCCAAAGCCAGTAGCCCAACTATGGCAGGTCCGTCTGCCTTCAAAATACAGGTCACAGGATGGCGGCACATGACCTGAATATGTCCCACAGACCAGTTTTCTTTGGCCCACACAGAGGTCTGTTTGGTTTTATAATAAATTTGAATTACAGTAGTCTCCCGCCCCCCCACCCCCTTCCGTGGTTTCACTTTGTGGTTTCATCTACCTGAAGTCAACTGTATTTCAGAAGCACATGATTCTCCTTCTGAGATATTGTCAGATAATAGTAGCCTAGCACCAGGTCACAAAGCCTACCCCCCCTTCACCTCGTTCCCTAGGCATTTGATCATCTCTCAGCATTATCATTAGATGAGTGAGTACGGGACAATAAGATATTTTGAGAGAGAGTGAGCATATTCACCTAACTTTTATTACAGTATATTGTTATAATTGTCCTATTTTATTACTAGTTATTGTTGCCAATCTCTTCCTATGACGGATTTATAAATTAAACGTTATCACAAGTGTGTGTGTGTATAGGAAAAGCATAGTCTATATAAGGTTTCAGCCACCCACAGAGGGTCCTGGATTGTATTCCTTGTGGGTGGGGAGGGAGGGGTTAGGGTAGTTACCAACATTCGAAAATTGAGATTTCAATTACAAATCTAAGTTGTTTTTTTTTTTTTTAGGATTTTCTTTATTTATTTGACAGAGACACAGTGAGAGAGGGAACACAAGCAGGGGGAGTGGAAGAGGGAGAAGCAGGCTTCCCACGGAGCAGGGAGCCCGATGCAGGGCTCGATTCCAGGACACTTGGGATCATGACCTGAGCTGAAGGCAGACACATAACAACTGAGCCACCCAGGCGCCCCACAAATCTAAGTTTTTAGTTTCTTGGAAGATCTGTGCCCCTGGAGACCTGAATTCTCTGAATAAAAAACAGAAACCGCTGCTCTTTTTAAGATACACACACCTCCGTTCACCCCTTCCTTATTCCCAGCCCACCCCATTCTCAGGTATTTGCCCAAAGCAAGCTCATTCTACTCAGTCAGCGATGCTCAACCCTGGCTACAAACACAGTCATCTGGGAAGACTTTTAAAAATACGGTACCTGGGTATTTTATTGAAAACACATTTTATTAAAAAAAAAAAAAAAAACCAAAAACACACAACTCCCCAATCCCTCCCTGATGCTTCTAATGAGCGAGGGGGATTGAGAACCACTGCTATCCATAATTATATTTAAAGTCTCGCTGATAATGGTTATCTGCTTTGTAGGAAGGAGGAAAACTAAGACTCAGAAGGGACTCCCCTGTGCCGAGCCACTAACGGCTGCCAGGTAGAACTCCAGCCCAGGTCTTTGACCTGTCTAGAGAGACGGAGTAAGGAGCCTCTCCTGGATTTCAGGTTTCTGTGATGGCAGTGAAAAGGTGTGGCCACGGCAGAATTAGTCTGACTTTGATTCCGCCAGTTAACCAGTCAGGTTGGTTTCTACCTCCTCCTTCTGACCTCTGTCTTCCCCCTGTCACCCTACTCGCCATATTTCCAGGAACAAAATACCACACAGCATTGCCCTCTGCCCAGAAACCTTTAACAGCATCTGGTTGCCTAGAGCTGCATAAGATTCACTTGGGATGTTTGTTGAAGTACAAATACCAGGGCTGGGAACGGAGCCCAGAAACCAGCATTTTAACAAGTTCTCCATGCAGGTGGTTCTTGGAAAGCACAGACTCCAGCCTGCAGAGCACAGTCGTGACTCCTTAGCTTGGCGTTGAGCCACCCTCACTCCCCCACCCCCTGCCATCTCTCCCACATCCCCCCCGCCACACACCACAAAACCTCTCTTTCAAGCAGATTGGGTTTCTCATAACTCAAAATCATGTGCCACGTCTCCCTAGTTCTGTTTTTGGAATTCCCATTACCTTTAATACATCATCCCACTTCTGTCCTGATTTTGAATATTTTATAAGGCTCTCTATAGTGTCCATATTACTCCAGGCTATGTTGACATCTCCTTATACTAAACTTCAAATACTCTTCACTGTACCATCCACTTGACAATTAGTTATATACTGTCTTCTGATCTCTTCTGTGTCATCTTGCATTATTTAATGTCTGACTTTTCAACCGGATTATAAAGTCACAGAGAAAGGAGAACCCCTCCCCCCTTTTTGTCTCCTCTGGCCTCTTGCCTAAGAGTGTACAGACAGTGAATGTTTGTCTAAATGATTTCAAGGAGCTCTCTTTATACTCATTGTTTTGATAGGTCACCATGAGATGGCAGAATTTTCCACACAAGCCACTTGAAGTTTAAAGCACTAAATGCAACATGTGAATTTTTCTGTGATCTCTCAACAGTGCCTTTCATGAAGCTGATTTCTGAATAAGAAGGAAGAATTTTGCTTGCTTCACTTGTTGAGTCTAAGCATTCTTCTCTTATTGCTAAAACAGGAATGAACAACTTCTCCAATTTTGAGATCACAAGACAATTTCTGCTAGCATAAGATAACCAAAAAACATGATTCAGCAACTTTCTTGCTTAAATTGTACGATTAGCTAGGTGAACAACTGTGTATTTTTGCACACTAGTTCCATATTAGAGTCTAACCCTTTAGATCTTTCGGTGAAGGCTCTAGACCAGCCTTGTATTTGGGCAATACTATAATAGTAATTTCTCTGGTGAATATGAAACAGATTAAGAGTTTAAGAAAAAAGAGTGAATCAGTTAATCTTAAATATGGGAACTTAGCCCCTGCTTTTCCAGAGGAAAGGTCAAGATCAAACTCTACTCAACTAGTAATTTTCTCAAGTGGTAGGTGGTATTTTACAATTCATTGTTTCCTGGAAGAACGCTCAGGTCTAGGGACAGTGTGTATGTGACTTATGAGGTTTATTACCTTTCCAGAGACAGTATCTCACGCGTGAGGATCTTTATTTTCTCTCTACAGGAGAATCCACATGCTACGCTGACCATGTCTTTGGCACAGACTAACTTCTGCAGGAAGCAGGGATTTGATCCCCAAAGTCCACTCTGTGCTCACATAATACTGTCAGGAACTGTTACCAAGGTGAGTAGTTAACCAGAACAGAGACAGGTTTTAGAAGAGCATCAGCTCTTAGCAATGAAAGAAAAGATACCTTGTTTTTTTTTTTAAGATTTTATTTATTTGGGAGAGAGAGAGCACAAGCAGGGGGAGTGGCAGGCAGAGGGACAGGGAGAAGCAGGTTCCCCTCTGAGCAGAGAGCCTGCTGTGGGACTCGATCCCAGGACCCTGAGATTATGGCCTGAGCCAAAGGCAGACGCTTAACTGACTGAGCCACCCAGGTGCCCCAAGAAGAGATATCTTAAGAATAAAATGAAAATGATTTATGATTGAGATACAGAGTGAGAATACATTCTAATCTGTACTTTCATGAAAACAAAAGGCTTAAATTGGTTGACTTCGTATAGGTGTTTGATAAGATATTTATGCGGAAAATGAACGAGTTTTTGAAGCTGAATAGATGTAACAGCTGCTCAGCTCCTCTGTAAGGAACATCTGTTCAACCAAAACCCTCTGCCGTTGGCCATGTTGTGCACTGCACAGTGTTTCCCCTGTGTGGGCTCCTTGTCTCCATATTTTAACAGTGGCTTAGGGCAGAGAGCAGACCACAGAAGCTGAAAGAGGGGTGCCTGTTACTAAATACCAGACGTGAATTTAGACAGTGGGGTGAGCGCTGCAAGGCAGAGGGCAAGGTGTCCGAGCACTGATCCGATGGCCTTGCCAGCGGATGTGCTTCTTGACCTTGTCCATCATGATTACCTCAGACAAGTCTGATTAATGGTCTGGAAGTTCTGTGTGGACGCATCTCTGCGGCTGCATTTCACCAGCAGGAGAAGGGGGGAGGGGCGGCAAATGCTCTTGAGTTCCACTGTGCTTCTTCCCGAGACCTTTATCCTCTGTGGATTTGCATCTCCGTGTTGAACACATGCTTGTTCCGGGATACGTGTGCCGATGTGACACGGCGTGAGCATCCTAGCATGTTATCATACGCCCTGTGCCGGTTACTCTGATAGCTCGGAATGACTGTCGGGCAATGGAAGTCAGTACTCAGGATAGTTTCCCACGTCCGTATCTGTACCACCAGCATCTGAATTCTCGGATGTTTTCCGCTTTTCTGCATGCTTCCTTCATTTCCTCTTGATTCCTTAAGCTTAAGATCAGGGTTTGTAACTGAATAGACCCTTCAGGATTTGTAGAATGCTAGAACCCCACATCCTTAGCAGGCGAGAACACAGGGTGTGGTTGCTAGGAGTCATTTACGTCACATATGCCCTTCAGGTGAACCAAACGGAAATGGGCTTTGCCAAGCATTCCCTATTTGTCCGGCATCCTGAGATGAAAACCTGGCCGTCCAGCCATAATTGGTTCTTTGCCAAGTTGAACATAACCAACATCTGGGTCCTGGACTACTTTGGTGGACCAAAAATAGTGACACCTGAAGAATATTATAATGTCACATTTCATCAGTAAGTATTTACGCATCTTTCTTCTTTCTAATACTGCAACTTTGATTAGCAGTCCTTGATCTTTTAAAGCAAGGGGGGTCTTAACCGTTTCATGTACCATGAACCGACCCTTTTAGCAAGCTGGTAAAGCCTATGACTCTCCTTCAGAACCGTAGTTTTAGGTGTATAAAATACATAGGAAATACAACGGAAACAACTCTATTGAAATACATTTATAAAAAATATTTTTAAAATGTATGGTGTAATAATATGTTGGCTTTTTAATGAACACATTAAATAAGATTTAATAGTGAGTCTATAACATTACTTTCTGAGTAGTGAGCACTGGATATTTTGCGGCATTTTCAACAACTCTAACGTGACGTGAGAGTATCTGTGATTTCTTTATTTCTGTTGGTGACAGTCACAGATACGCTATCACCACTTGGGTTTGTTGCACATTCATCATTGAAGGAAATGATAAATTTTAGTTAGAGCTTAATGAAAACGAAAACGTCTCTTTTCCATCCAAGTTCACAAGCCCCCGAGCTCTGTCTACAGGCTTGAACTAAGGCGATGCTCTGGGGCCCTGGCTGACCTGTGATGGCCTTTCCCCATGAGAATGAGACTTGGGTGCTTCTAGACCGTGAATGGTCCACATCTGAGTCTGCGCGCGTGGCCCTGTGCCCATCAGCCCCAGTGCTGTGAGTGCTGGGGGTGCTGTAGGGCACCCACCAGGAAGTGGACACTTGGGGTGGGGGGAGGTTGACACCCGAGGGCACCCAGGAGAGAACGAAGAAGAAAATAGCCTGAAGATGGGAAAAGGACAGGAAAGAAGGGTGTGATCAGATCCTTTGAAATTGGGTCAGGGTTCCAATGAAGGGATACAGAAGTCTGGGCTTTTCCCTGGGGACAAGGTCGGTGGCCTAGCTGCCGTCCTCCAGGCCACCTTCAGTGGGAGGTGAGCGTTTGCTGCTGGCTCAGTGCCGTGCCGACTGCCTTACACATTGAATTCTCCCCGCAAGACATGATCATGGGTGATGAGGCTAAGTTAGGCCTGTAGACCGTAGCTCACTTGGGGGCTTATATTCTCAGCCTTTCTGCATTCCACATAGTTCCACACTGAACTATTGAGTTCCCATCACCATTGTAAAGTTCTTCACAGCAAAGCTCAGGTTTTATTTATTTATTCGTTTGTTTAATCCCAAACAGGGCCTAGGACAGCGCATGGCTCAGAGCAGGTGCTTAGTAAATACTGGCTACTTGTCAGGCTGATAATTTGAGACAAAGGTTCTCAGCTTCTTTGTTTGAATGAGGAACCCAGCAGTTGTGGTGTTTCTTTTGCTTCTGAGCACACAGGAGAAGAGTGAGGCCAGTGATTCTCTTCTGGACTGACAAAGCCACCTTACTTTATAGGAATCCGGAGGCAACAATTACAACATTATGACCTGGCAATGAATTATCCAGGAGGATGGCCAGTAAGATGACAGGCCCACAATGCAAGGTTAAAGTTTACTTTTACAAGATGTGACAATCTCTGAAATACAGTTATTTTTGTATAAATGACATGCCCAAGGGCAATACTTGCTTTAATAACAGAAATGTGCTTGCCTATAAGTGTCCATGTTGAATAAGTGAGTAAACTAGATAAATTTGAGGTTCCCGTTTTATTATGCAGACTCGTGAGCCTTTTCTGCAGCTCAGAGGTAAGAGGGAGCATTTCCCTGTCCTTCTGAGAGGAGGACCAAAGTCCAGACCAGGGTGTGACCCCTTCTGAGGCAGGACACCGGAATCCTAGGGAGAGGCAATCTTAAAGCTGACCTTTCAGAACTCATCTGACTATTGTCCATTTCAGACAAATTGCGCTGTTCATCAGCTCTGCGCCCCAGAGGACTCTACCAGAGCGTGTGGGCATCATACTCACAGGGGAGGGGTGCTGGCTAAAATGAAGTCTCCAAGGCCGGACCCTAAACCCGTTGCTACCAGAATTCAGGAATGTGCACAAACTCAGGCAATTCTTCAGTACTCTCAAGTGGCTGAAATTCATTCAAAATCCTAAACTTCTGGATCAGGAGCTGCTTGAATCATTCCCTAGAATGATGACCTTATAAGATTTGTCAACTCCGTTTAATGAAATAATTCTTCTTCCTCTCTTTTCCCCTCTCTAGGTGAAGCAGAATATGGCATCTTTAACACCACCCTGGAGGCTGCTTAGGATGGCTCATGCAGACCCGAAGGGCTTAATATTTCTCTGTAGAACATTTCCCAGATCGGCTTGTTGGCTTTGCTTGCTTGCTTGTTTACAAAATAGAGTCGCCCTATTCCTGGATTTCTTGGAAGATTTGGTTGCTAGAATTTTTTTTTCCCTCCAAATTTGAAGCCATTTTCATAGAGGGATATCTTTCATTATGATCAAGAAGTTTTGCTCCATCTGTTCCAAATAGTTTTCCAGCGGTGCTCCTTGAAGAGGAGCCAGATTTAGATGTAAGAACATGGGTCCTTACCTCCTGGAAGCCACCGTGCTGGGGGAGGGTCTCGGTCCCCTGCGCCTGTGCCCGACCTGCCCGAGCTGCCCGAGCCCGGCAGCGGGGCTGGCCTATGTGCCCGCGCACCCGCACGTGCATGGTCGTGCCAGACCCTGGTGAGATGCTCATGGCACTTCCTCCGCGTGGTCCGTTCGTGCCTGACGGTCTCGGGTAGTTGTTGATCCAACGTAGGGCAAAACTATTTCTTATAAAGGACTTTTTTTTTTTTTCCACTTTTCCCAAATCTAAAGTGATGATTACCTGGAACAGAAGAAGTTCATAAACCTTTCCTGAATTTGATTTCCCCATCAAAGTGGACAGAACACTGTATAATCTGTGTCCTGCACTCAAAACACACACCGACATACATGTACACATTATTTTATTTTATGTTTTGCCCCAAAATGGACTTGCAAAACAAAAAAGGATGCAGGGAATTTTGTGTAAGTCGTTTCTCGTGTTCTTTCGTGAGTAAAGTTTACCGGACATAGACCAGCATAAGCCCTGCTCCAAACCCGCTGCCCCCAGCCACTCTCTAGCTTTCTAAATAATGCTGCTCTCAGCAGTGGCCTCAGCTACTCTTAAGTCTTTAATGGCTCCCATGCTGTTACTACCTAAGTTGGGTCATGAGGGAAAAGGTGGCATTAAAAAAAATCGCATTTCTTCAGAAAAGAAGAAAGGTTTCGTTTTACTATCTATATACATGATTTCAGGAGATGGTGGAAGATCCCTCGTAAAGAGGGGTGTCAGGAACCAAGCTGCTGAATCCTTAAATGGCTAAGAAAGGAAGATGAATACGAGTTGTTATGTTTTAAAGTTACAAAATGAACTTACCTAAAATCCAGCAAAGAGCTGCCTTCTAAGAAACACGATTTATATTGAATTTGGTAAAATAGGTTTTTCACTCAAAATAATTAAAAGCATTATTTTCATGAAATGTGTTGGATTTATTTTCTTAAACATAGATGTTAATATTTATTACACTTTCATTGCGCGCTGTCAAAACCCTTTTGCATTTTTATTTTAGCATGCTGTTAAATCAACCACTGGCTGGCTTCCTTTAGGGCCCGGGGTGCCGAGGTACCTTGTGAAAAAATGAGATTGAGGGTGTATATCTGTTTTTCTCCCTTTACTCACTGATTGTGAGTTTTATCTTCATCATTTGATACCATATCAAAACATATGTATATTCAGGTAGGATCCAGTTATCATTTGGAAAGTCACCTACTTTTTCATAGCAGGTGCTGGGGATTCGTTAACAGTCGAATGAGATTATGTCTCTGTTATGTTCTGGCTGGCCACCAGAGAGCGCCGTAGACCACTTCTTATGGAGATGCTGGTGTCTTGTACGCAGGGCTGCTCAAGTCCCTAAGAATGACACGGTGGGCCAGGTTAGGGGTGGATGGCCTTGATGAGATGACACTGGGGAAAAGGCAGCCCAGGAGGGGCAAGAGGAAAACCAGAGGCCCGGTCTTGTGCTGCTGCTGCTAGGCTTCCACGGATTTACCGCTTCCTCCATGTCATTTCCTTCAGAGCCCCTTGTAGCCCACCTGTAGCAAAAGACAGTCGGAGCCTTAGCGTTTCCCAGATAGGGGATGAGTGTCTGGCTTTGGCACAGAGAACAAGGCAGGCCCTGATCAAGAAAAGAAAATTAAAAATAGAAAGGGAGAGCCTGAAACTACTGAGCCCAGATGGCTGTGTTTGGCAGATATTTAATTGGCTTTGGGTCTGTGCTTAGCAGGTCAAGGCTGTTTGTCTTTACCAGGCCATTGCCAATAATTAGCGTTTTTATTCTGTCTTCTAGTTCAGGTCAGATTCCTTGGAGGCATGGAGTGGGGTGGAGAAAAATCCTTTGTGGAATGAGGCAGGCTTCAATGAAATCAATGCATAAATAACCGGACCTGAGGTTGTTAATGTCACATTTCTCTTCTTAGTGATATTCAGACTGAAGGTTACAAAGTAATGGAAGAGCAGAGCCTGCTTTCCTATCATGGGGCATGTTTTCAGTTTTAGTAATGAAAAAAATTAGCACTCTACTGTTGTGCAAAGCTGGTAGGTCAATATTTTTTAGAGGAATTCCAAACTCACGTCAGAGCCAAATGCTCTAAAATATTCATCTGAGAAGACCATTATAGCTTAAGGCCTTTTGGAATCAAAGGAGGTATAAATCAACCAACAAAACTTTTATATTTTTCTTAGTTTTTTCCTTAGTATTTATTGTAAGATATGTATCTGTATGGATAATTTTTAAAGTTTAACAATCCATAATCTCACCAGTCAGCATGGCTGCTAATATTTTGATGTGTTGGCTTCCAATTTTTGTGCCGGTGAAATTTTTCAATCGAATCAAGATCAGGCTGTATATGGATCGTGTATCACACTTCTTTCACTTAATCATAGGCTTGTTATGTTCCCAGAAACCACTCTTGAGGATGGCTTAGACTGGCTGCAGAATATTTCATCAGATCTGTCTCCTCCTGCTCCCCAATAATGGTCTGTATTAGCGCTCAGTTGCTAGTGACAGGAAGCCCAGTCAAAGTAGTTTAAGCAAAAAGAGGAGTTCATTGATCTTAAAATATCCCTTTAGAGCTGTCTTCATCTCCTGGCTCCTCTTTCCACTGTGTTGGTTTTAATTGCAGCCAATTTAATCTTTACAGCAAAGCGGGCCCATCTTTCCCGGCGAGAGAGCTATTCCGGAATAATCGCTGTGCCCGGGAACGGGCCGCCCTCATTGGCTGAGCTGGGTCACGTATCCTTCCCTGCTACTGGGGGTTTAGCTCCTCGCCCCTCCGAACCACAGGAGCTAGGAGAACTCTGAAGCAGGGCTTCCGAAAGAAAAGGAAAAGTTAGGCTAACTAAAGGGACACGGGACAGACAAAAGCTAAGGGCTGTTTTCACTTTCTCCAGTTTTTGTACATTTAAGTGACTTCCAATTCCACCCTGCTCTAAGAAAAAGCTCTTTATGCGTAGAGCATATTCCATATCTCTGTTTATTTCCTTCAATTCCCAGCAGTGGAATTAGCGAGACAAAAGCTGTCAGTACTTGTTCCAAATTGCTGCTAAGAGTTTATGTCAATTAGTCCTGCAAATAGCATAGGATAGTTCACGCCCAGGGTGCTGAATTTAACAGGTAAAGATAGAATTGTTTTAACTGACAACTCTTAGGTCACTGTTAACATTGAACATTTAAAAAACTCAAATACTAGCTGCTTTTCTTTCCTTTGCTTCAAATATCAATTGGCAACCCATGGGTTGAGTGTTCTCAAAAATAAAAGTTACGATTGTCATAGGACTTAATTTTACAAAATAAGTTCATACACCGTGTTTTATCTCATCCTCGCAACAAGCCCAAGAGGAAGATGGGACACACATTATTTTCCTTCCTTCAGGGAGGGAATTGGAGTCCCCAGATGGTTAGCGTGGGGACGTTCACACTGTCACATGTCAGACTGGGTCCTTTAATCTAGCTCTAAGAATCCAGTGACCCCTCAGCCGCTGGTTCATAGGGGTCCTTTGAAGAATTGTCTTGCCACTCATATTAAAGGTGTGTGGTAGAGAAATGGCACAGGTCGGGGCGCCTGGGTGGCACGGTCGGTTAAGCGTTGGACTCTTGGTTTCAGCTCAGGTTGTGATCTCAGAGTCGTGACATTGACCTGTGTTGGATTCTGTGTTCAGCACAGAATCTGCTTGAGACTCTCTTTACCTCTCCTTTTACCCTTCCCCCCACCCCACATGCTCTTTCTCTCTCTGTCTCTCTCTCTCAAATAAATATATCTTAAAAAAAAAAAAAAAAGAAAAGAAAGAAGAAATGGCAAAGATCACACGTAAAAAAAGTCCAGATCTCTTGGGGCAGGCAATGTCAAGCACAGGAAAGGGTATACGCTTTGAAGCCAAAGGGCTATGTAAGCTCGAATCCCAGCTCAAGCACTTAGCCAAGTGGCCTTAGGCAAGTGCTCTGCTAGAGGTCCCCTCTGTAAGTCTGGTGATAGTAGGCTGGGTGGGGACTACTGGCATTAGTTAATCCCTGTCATGGTGTGGGAGAGCCTGAGGCCACCCATTAGCTGGTCACACTGTGGAGGAGCAGAGAACTAGCCATTTTCTTGGTAATAACCCTGCAAGAAGGTCACACCTGTCATGCGTCAGTCACTGGTCTCCACTGGGCATTGGGGGAGACCCTCCCTCCCCCTGTGCTGGGTGTGTGCCATGTCCAAACGTAGGGGACGTGGGAAGCTCTGGGGTCCTGTGGTGAAACCTGGTGAGAGGTCAGGCCCAGCAGGCTCGCAGCCAGAAGACCCCGGGGACCGCAGTTTGACGTGACAGTGGTTAGAGGTCCCTGTGGAGCTGCCTTGAACTGCCCAGGGAAGGTCGCCCAGAGCAGGAAAATCCTGTTCAGCCCTCCCATGCCAGGGCCAGACCCGCTGCCCTGCTGGAGTTCCGGGGCCCTGTTTGTCTATTTTAACTACCTTACCTTTCTCCTAAGCTGGTGACTGTCTTACAGAACTGTAAAGGTCTAGTTTAGGGACCCACCTGTCCCCGCCCGGTAGTCCCCAGAAGTGGGCTCCCTTCAGAGGAGGACACGGGCCTGGATTGGGGTGGGGGTGGGGAGTCCGGCCGGGGCCAGGAGGGGCTGAGAGGGTACTTCCAAGCCATGAGCAGCCTCCATCCCATGCAAGCTCATTTGGTCCTTCCCCTTTGCAAATGATCAAAATGCAGTCTGCTTGAGGTCAGAGCCACTCCAGTGCCATAGGATGGGGTAGAGCCCTGCAAACCGATGGTAAATTGTGAGGATCTAATTGGCTTTGTTGAATGATTCATGAATCAGGCAGCGTCTCATCCAGCAAGTAGAGGGGAGTTCCCAGGACCTTTACAAAATGGGAAGCTTGTACAGGCTGAAGGGGGCGGAGACAAGAGACAAGGAAAGAGTGGATTACATCATCTTGCTCTGGGGGAGAAAAGGGGCTATGTGGCAGATTACCTCATTGGTGCTGACCAGAAAATTCCAGACTGACCAGTTAAGACTACGTTCCTGGAGAAGGTTGAAACTATAATTAGGTTAGATATTAAGCCTTGGTCTGGTGATGTGGGTTTAGCACAAGTGACTCCATTTTGGGCCTGTGGTTTCTTTTAACACCCTCATAGGGAAGGCTGGACACAAGGCAGTCACGCGGCTGGTCCTAAAGTCAGAATGGTGCAGGGGGTAGATCACAGCAGGCAGGGCTAAAAGGGGAGGGACATGGGCGAGGTAGGAACAATTATCTGTAAATATAATTTCAAGCTAGAAGATAGCATGTGGGGGCCTTTTTTTTTTAAGACAAGAAGAAAGTGCTTTATTTTTTTAATGCTTCGATTATAAATACAAACAAAGACAATCACCTCTTATCTAACAAATATTTACTGAACTTCAAGTGTGTACAAGGTACTGTACTGGGTCTCATGAGACTAGGCAACCCTCAAGAGCTGCTTTTCTGATGGAGGAATCCACAATATTGCTGTTTATTTCTCAGGATGTTTTTTAGTCTCAAATCATACAAAAATCCACCTTGAAGTTCAACCCCTTCATCTTACAGCTGAGGACACCAAGCCTGAGAGAGGTAAAGTAATTTGGTCAAGGCCAAACAGCAAGTTAAGGACAAAGCTGGGACCAGCTCCTCGGTTTTTGCCTTCCCATAGAGGCAGTGCCCGGTGGCCCCACACTGAGGGGAAGACCATTTGGTAGAGTCAGGATGGGATAAGCCACAGTAGAGGTGAGGAACTTGTTAAGAATATCCACTGCTAGCACATAATCATGAACTGGGCTCTCAGATGCCCTGATGTCTCACGTCATTTGCCCATTGCAGATGATGATTCTGTGTTTGCTCAGATGTCCAGGAATGGACTTGGTAGGTGTTCTGTGGCTAAACTCATCAACTCCACCAACCCGGGAACAGGAACCACCCATGTGTAACGCACACGAGGCAGATGCATTGAGTTCTGACCTGGTGCTCAAGAACTTCGAAGATCAAAACAAGGAAACACAGGGAGCCCTGCTCTAAGGTGGGGGGGCCTCCCTCGTTCTGGAGGACTTGTCCATATCACCCCACCATCAGCAACTCTCCTTCTCGCTCCCTCTGTCATTCCTAGAAGGACTTTGCACACAGCATCTGCCCTCAAACATTTAACAACCCCCAGGAGTCCTTTCCCTAGGCAACGATGGGGACGGTCACGTCCCCTGAATGATTCTTCTATCTACCTTCTATTCCGGGCACATAACATAGATCATTTTATTCATTCCTCCAACCATCTACTGTTGACCAGCCAGCTAGTCAGTGGGTGGGCTGGAATTGGAACCTGGGGTTGGTGATTCTACAGCTCATGTTCTTCCACCTCTGGGGACTGGCACCCAGAGAACCCAAGCTGTAGTCTTGATTCGGCCGCTTACTGGCCTTGTGACCTTGAGCAAATGACCTCATTTTTCTGAGTCTCAGTTTCCTTCACTATAAAATGGAAACTGTATACCAATATTGACTACCTTACTGAGTCATTGTGAAGATTAAATATGACATATATGTGAAAGTGACCCATGAATGTAGGCATCCCCATGAAAGCAGAAAAAGTTCTGTTTGTAGTGGAGGCTCTTTGTCAACAGCTATATGCAGCCAGTTAGAATTATCTCCTCCCATGATAGCACCTCTTCAATTTGACCCATATCCCAGCTTGTTTCTGCCATCCCTTGCCACCTTTGAAGATCTTTTATATCCTCGTGTGGTCTTCCCATCATTTCTTTCTTTCTTGTGTGTTTGGACATTAGGCATGGTTTTCCTCCCTCATGTCTCATTAAAGAAACTAAATTTTGTAACTTAATTTTCTTCAGGACGAATGATTTGGGGGGTGGAAAAGGGCCCATTAGGTAAAACCCAGGCAAAATTGCAAATTTGCAAGCACGTCTTCAGTGGCCGTGAATTTTCAGCATCTGTGATGGTCAAGGCCATTTCAGTTGCAAGGTACAGAATCAAAGTCCTATAGCTCAAGAAAAAGTTACTGGCTTATGAAATGGAAAAGCCTGTGGGCAGGCCTTTAGGTATGGCATGATCCAGGTTGTCAATGAATGCAGTAAGTGTTCTGTTTTTACACATCTCTTGTTTTGCTCTCCTCTGGGTTGGCTTCATTCCCAGGCAAGCTTCCTCCATCTGATAAGAAAGATACCAGGCATACCTAATCCTCACAGAGGAAGAAAGAAGGAGCATCTTCTTCTTTGGGAGAGAGCATCATGAGATGGCCCCCAGAATTTCCACACTTTGATGTACATGCCCTGTAGAATCACCTTGATTATGGGAAGGACCTGTGAATATGATGAAATATCACTCGATTATGTTATGTTATCGTGGGTGGGCCTAACCTAATCAGGTAAACCCTTTAAAAGCAGAGTTTTCTCCAGCTGGTTGCAGAAGTCAGAGATCTGCTCTGGTTGGCCTAGGAGAAGGCAAACCTCCATGTTGTGAACTGTCTATGGGGCCACATTCAAGTAACTACAGGTGTTCTCTAGGATCTGAAAGCATTCTTGGCCAATAATTAGCAAGAAAATTAGGACCTCAGTTCTATATTTGTAAGGGAATAAATTTTTCCAACAACCACTGACTTTAGAACAGGTTCCTGAGCCTCAGATGAGAACTGCCACCCCAGCTAACCTATCTTGATTTCAGCGTCATAGGAACCGGAGCAGAGAATCTAGTCATGCTGTGCCTGGATTTCTGACCAACTTTACTCTGAGATAAGAAATTTGTGCTGTGTTCAGTCACCAAGTTTGTGACAATCTGTTATGCAGCAATCACCCCTCCCCTGAGATGGCAAAGCTTAGGGCCCAGATCTCTTGGCCACTGTGATTTCTCCTGTGGGGGAAAGTGAGAGCACGTGAGTAAGCACTCAGCTTCCCCAGCTGTGTGGGATGCTGCTACAGAGGCTCACTTCTCTCTCCTTCCATCCAGAGCACTGAATCATGAGATACACGACTGGGGGGCAGGAAGAGACTGGGAAAGTGGCAGATAGAACACTTGGAGGGCATTAAAGGGATGTGGATCCTGCTAACTGCATTGTGGACTCCCTCAAGTAGCCCGCCCATGACCACTGGGGATACCTTGCCTGTAGATCCCCCCAACTGGCTCCCAGGCACCACAGTGCTATGCATGCTTCCCTACATACATGGCTCCCTGTGTGCGCTCCTGATGGCAGCCGCGAGGGCACGTGTTGGCAGGTGTCCAGTGAGCATGCACAGAAAGCCAACCTGAATCTGTGGACCAGGGAGAGACCAGAAACTTGGGCTTTAGCACCACCCTTGGGAAAGCAAAAGGGATGCTGTCAGCACTTGGCCCGGGGCGTTATAAGATTGAGAGAAGACACACAAGTTTCTGAATTCTGCCACAGAGGGTGCAAGGAGTGAGGAACAGACACATCCATAGAAGGTTTGAGAAAGTCTCAGAATCCCTAGCAGGGCTGATGGAAGATACTTTACCCTATAGGCAGTTAGTAAAGACTGGAGGAGGTCACTGCTACTTCAAATGTGAAGACAGCAACACAAAACTCCAAGGAATGTGAAAACCAATGAAACACGATGCCACCAAAGGATTACACTAATCTTCCAGTAACTGATTCCCAAGATTTGGAGATTTGTGTTTTTCCTAATAAAGAATTCAAAATAGATATTTTAAGGAAGCTACAAGAAAACACAGAAAGCAGGCGCCTGGGTGGCTCAGTCGCTTAAGCGCTTAAGCATGTGCCTTCGGTTCAGGTAATGATCCTGGAGTCCCAAGATCGAGTCCCACAACCAGCTCCCTGCTCAGTGGGGAGTCTGCTTCTGTCCCTCCTTCTGCCCCTTCCCTTCCCCCTGCTCATGCTCTCTTGCTTGCTCACTCTTTCAAATAAATAACTAAATAAAATCTTTTAAAAAAATGAAAACACAGATGATACAGTGAAATCAGGAAAATGATAAATGAACAAAATGAGAAGTTTAACAAAGAGAAATTTAAGAAACAAACAAATTCTGGAGCTGAGGAATACAACGAATGGAAAATACAGTAAAGAACATCAACAGCAAAATAGATCAAGCAGAAAAGAGAATCTGTGTGTTGGAAGACAGGAACTTTGAAATTACCCAGTCAGAGAATAAAGAAAAAAAACGAAAAAGGTGGAGAAAGCCTATGCGATCTATGGAATACCAACAAAAATAAATAAATAAATAAATAAATAAATAAAATAAAAATAAAAATAAAATTGTGACTTATTGGAGTCCCAGAAGAAGAGAGGGAGAGGGGGGCAGAAAGCTTCCTTAAAGAAATAGTAGCCAAGAACTTTCCAAATCTGGAGAGGGATTTGGATATCCAAGTCTATGAAGCTCATAGGTCACAAAACAAACTCAAAGAAATCTTCTCTGAGACACATTACAATAAAACTGTTAAAAATAAAAGACAGAGAATCTCAAGAACAACAAGAGAAAAGAAGCTTGTAACTTATAGAGGATAAACTTATAAGTTTATCAGCAGAGACCTCATGGGCAGGGAGAGAGTAGGATGATATATTCAAAATGCTAAGAGAAAAAACTGCCAACCAACAATACTCTATCCAGCAAAGTTAACTTTCAGAAATGAAGGAGAAATAAAGATTTCCCCAAACAAAAGCTAAGGGAGTTCATCACCAGGAGACCTCCCTTACAAGAGATGCTGAAAGGAGTCCTCCAAGTTGAATGAAAGGCTGCTAATTAGTAATGTGAAACATATGAAAATATACAGCACACTAGTTAAGGTAAATGTATAGTCAAATTCGGAATACCCTAATACCATATTATGGTGCTATGTTAACCACTTAATTCTAGTATAAGAGTTAAAGGACAAGAGTAGTAAAAATAACTATAGCTATAATAATTTTTAATATACAACATAAAAATAGGTAAATTGTGACATCAAAAACATAAAAGGGGAGAGCACAAGGGTAGAGTTTTTGTATATGATTGAAGTTGTTACTAATGTAAATTGGACTGTTATAGCTAAAAGATGTTTTAAGTAAATGTCATGGTAAACACAAAGCCAAAATCTAGAGTAGATTCACAGAAGGTAAGGAGAAGGGAATCAAAGCTTACCACTACAGAAAACCATCAGTTCACAAAAGGAAGGAAGCAAGAGAGAGAGGAAAGAACAAGGAAAAAACACAACAACCAATAAACAATTAATAAGATGACATTAGTAAGTCCTTACTTATCGATAATTACTCTAAATGTAAATGGATTTAATTCTTCAGTCAGAAAACAGAGTGGCTGGATGAATAAAAAACAAACAAACAAACAAACAAAAAACAAGACCCAACTCTATGCTGCTTATAACAGACTCACTTCAGTTTTAAGGGCATATACAGGCTTAATGTGAAGGGATGGAAAAAGATGTTCCATGTAAGTCAAAACCCAAAGAGAGCCAGGGTAGTTACACTTATATCGGACAAAATAGACTTTATGTCAAAAACTGTAACAAATGCAAAGAAGATCATTATATAATGATCTTCATTATACATACATCCAACAGCAGAGCACCTGACTATATTAAGCAAATACTAACAGATCTGAAGGGAGAAATAGGCAACAAGACAGTAAGAGTAATCGTCAATACCCCACTTTCAACAATGGACAGATCATCCAGGCAGAAAATCCATAAGGAAATGTTGGACTTGAACCACACTTTTGACCAAATGATCCTGTCAGACATATGCAGAACAGTCCATCCAGCAGCAGAACAATTCCTCTCAAGTGCATGCAGAACGTTCTCCGTAATAGATCTTATGATAGGTTACAAAACAAGTCTTAGCAAACTTAAGGTCAAAATCATACCAAGTGTCTTTTCTGACCACAGTGGTATAAAACGAGACATCAAGTAGAAGAAGAAAACTGGAAAATTCACAAATATGTGGAAACTTAACAACATACTCCTGGACTACCAATGGGTCCTAGAAAAAAAATTATCAATGTCTTGGAAGAAACAAAAATGGAAACACAATATAACAAAACTTAAGGGATGCCGCAAAAGCAGTTCTAAGGGGAAAGTTTATAGTAATAAATACCCCACATTAAGAAACGAGAAAGATGTCAATAAACAACCTAATTTTACACTTCAAGAAAGCAGAAGAAGAACAAACTAAGCCCAAAGCAGTTGGAAGAAAATAATAAAGGTCAGAGAAGAAATAAATAGAGACCAGATAAATAAGAGGAAAGACCAATGGAACTGATAGCTATATTTTAACAAAAACACAATGACAAACCTTTAACTAGACCTACCAAGAAAAAAAGAGAGAAGAATCAAATAAATACAATCAGAAATGAGATTGAATCAGTAATCAAAAGTCTCCCAACAAAGAAAAGCCCAGAAGCAAATGTTCTCACTGGGGAATTCTACCAAACGTTTAAAGAATTGTCACCAGTCCTCAAACTCTTCCAAAAAATTGGAGAGGAGGGAACTCTCCCTAACTCATTTTACAAGGCCAGCATTACTCTGACACCAAAGGCAAAAAAAAATGATATTACAAGAAAAGAAAACCATAGGTCAATATCCCTGATAAATATAGACACAAAAATTTTCTTTCTTTTTTTAAGGAAGTTGTTTTAATTCCAGTGTAGTTAACGTACAGTGTTATTTTAGTTTCAGGTGTCACAAAACATTTTCAATAAAAATATTAACAAACCAAATTCAACAGCACTTCAAAGAATAGTGCACAATGATCAAGTGGGGTTTCTCCTTGGCATGCAAGGATGGTTTGACACATGCAAATCCATAAATACGATACACCACATTAATAGAATGAAAGAAAAAGTCATAAAATCATTTCAATAGATGCAGAAAAAGCTTTCAACAAAATGCAGCATTCTTTTTCATGATAAAATCTCCGAATGAATCGGGTATAAAATATAAGAAACACAAACCATGAGAAAAAAATTGATAAATTGGATATCATCAAAATTAAAACATTTTCATTAAAAAATACCATTAAGAAAATGAAAAAGGAAGCCATAGATGGTGAGAAATTACTTGCAAGCACAGAATTAATATTGTTTGTTTTAGCATTATTTTTGTTTTGAGATATAATTCACATACCATAAAATTCACCATTTTAATGTGTAATCTCAATGGTATTTGCTATATTCACTGTGTTGTACACTATCACCACCATCTAATGCTAGAATGTTTCTGTCAACCCAAAAAGAAACTTCTTGCCTATATGCAGTTAGTCTGAATTTCCTCTCTTCCCCATCTCCTGGCAACCACTAATCTACTTTCTGTCTATAATATGTGTTCTTTTGTTTGGCTTCTCTCACTTAACACAATGTTTTCAAGGTCCCTCCATGTTGAAATAGGTAACAATACTTCATCTCTTTTTATGCCTGAATCACATTCCATTTTGGGGATATACAACATTTGTTTACCATTCCTCAGTTGGCTTGTTTCCAATTTAGGGCTATGATGAATAATGTTGCAATGAACATTAAGATACACAACTTTGTGTGGACATCTGTTATCAATTCTCTTGGGTATATGCCTAGAGGTAGAATTGCTGTATCATATGATAACTCTGTTTAACTTTGTGAGGAACTGTCAAACTGTTTTCTTTTTCCTCTTTTTTTTTTTTTTTTTTTTTTAAGTAGGCTCTACACCTAGCACGGAGCCCAACATGGGGCTTGAACTCACGACCTTAAGATCAAGACCTGAGCCAATATCAAGAGTCAGATGCTCAACCAACTGAGCCCCCAGGCGCCCCTCAAACTGTTTTCCAAAAGGGCTTCATCATTTTATATTTTCACCAGCAGTGTATGAGGGTTCCAATTTCTCTACATCCTCACCAACACGAATTGTTTATCTTTTTTATTTTAGTCACCCTAGTGGGTGTGATGTAGTATCTCACTATAGTTTTTTTTTTCTTTCTTTTTTCCCTTTACCCATCCCCCCACTCACCTCCTCTCTGGCAACCACCAGTTTGTTCTCTGTATCAAAGACTCCGTTTGTCTCTTTTTCTTTTTGTTTGTTCATTTGTTTTGTTTCTTAAATTCCACATATGAGTGAAATCATCTGGTATTTATCTTTCTCTGTCTGACTTATTTCCCTTAGCATAATACCCTCCAGGTCCATCCATGTTGTTGCAAATGGTAAGATCTCATTTTTTTATGGCTGAGTAATATTCTATTATATACATCTTCTTTATCCATTCACGTATGGATGGACACTTGGGTTGCTCCCATATCTTGGCTATTGTAAATAATGCTGCAGTAAACGTAGGGATGCATATTTCTTTTTGAAATAGCGTTTTAGTTTTCTTTGGGTAAATTCTCAGTAGTGGAATTACTGAATCACACGGTAATTCTATTTATAATTTTTTGAGGGACCTCCATACTGTTTTCCACAGTGGCTGCATCAGTTTACATTCCCACCAACAGTGCACAGGATTACTTTTTCTTCACGTCCTTGCCAACACTTGTTTCTTGAGTTTTTAATTTTAGCCATTCTGACAGGTGTTTGGTGATATCTCACTAAGGTTTTAATTTGCAACTTCCTGATGATTAGTGATATTGATCTTCTTTTCATGTGCTTATGGCCATTAGTATATCTTCTTTGGAGAAATATCTATTTTGATTTTGGCTAATTTTTAGGACAATGGTTTTCTTATTGTTGAGTTGTATTTATGTGTTGGTGTTTTTAGTGGGATGGATTGATTCGTTTACAGAGAACTGTGGTCCTCTTAAGATTATCAAAGACTATATGCTTTTCCATATACCCAGGTCCTTTCTGCATTCTTCAGTAACGTTTTAAAGTTTATTTCATATAGATCTTACACTTCTTATTATGTTTATTTCTAGTTATTTATCTTTTTATTATTGTAAATTACTCCAATGGTTCAATATTGACAACCAAAAAAGGCATTTGAAAAACTATGTGGTTCAAATTCAGGCCAAGTTTTGATCTGCAGCCTCAGATCTACCCCAGCAATTTGCTTTATAGGGAAGGACGCAGATGCCTAGAGATGTTGAGTGACTTTGTCAAGACCACACAGTGCGTAGGTAGCAGGGATAAGCACTAAAGCCCAGGTATTCTGTCTCTGTGTTTATTCTGACTCTGGATCCAGAGCTCTGCCATCTTACCAACCTCCATAAAATACGGCAAATGTTCTCACATGCATTGTGAACTCCTATTTGCTTAGGGACTGACTTCACCAATCAAGATAGGAATTAGATAAAAATTTGACAAAAGTTAGGGGAAAAAAGGAGAGTAAAACAATGGTTAAATGAGAGAAAAAGCAAAAATTTAGACACACACACACCTCAAACCCTCAAACCTCCAGAGCTTCCTGCCTATGAACCGAAAGGGGGAGTGTGAGTTTCTTGGCCTGGGTGGCAGGTGTGAGCCTTCTTAAAGGCCCCATAGTCTTCCACTTCCTGAGGAGGCAGCAGCAGAACAAAGCCAGAAGACTCCCTTGCTCTTCTGTGTCCCAGCCATGGCTGCCACAGCCTCGGCATCCTGGCACCATCCTGGGGGAAAGGACAAGATGGCGTGGAAGGTGCTGGTTATGGTGGCCTTGCTGCAGGCACAGCTCCCGGTTACAGGTAAGGCCGGACATCTCGGTGGCAAGGAGCTTCTAGAAACTCTTTGTGCGTGTGTGTGTTGGGTGGGTTGGGGGGGAATGGTGGAGGGCTAGTGAGGAACTGGTGTGTCTTTTGAATCCTGTTCTCCCTAAATCGAGGGGCGGCTGAGCAGGGAGGATCGGGCTCGATGCCGGCATCGGTCCCTCACAGCCGAGCTGGGCATCGAGTCAGAGCCAGCAGTCTGAACACACACCTGCCCCAAGGCCAGGTTTTTCCGGTGATAAAAGGAGAGAGAAAAGTCCACAGCGCGGAAGGATGGGGAGGAAGGAGGCAGAAGAGCCACGGAGGCAGGCCCAGTGTGGAGAAAAGGAGAGGGAGCATTTAACAGACGCTGGATGAGATGAAAAAATGTCAGCCAGGCCATCTTTCTCGTCTCGGCATCTTCTTTTACCCCCTTGCTGGCTCCATCCCTCAGCCCCCTTCCTTCTTCCTTTTCCAACAAAAAACTTCTCTTGTTGGTCAACCAGGGTCACAGCACTTGGATGGGGCAGGGACTAAGCAGTGGGGTCAACGAAGGAGGGAAGGGGTCTTCTTCGGGGTCCATGTCACAACACAGCTCTGTCATGGCTGCCCCCTCACCCCACGGCCCAGGGCGGCCCTGTGACACACCCACCGCAGGCTTAGTGACTCACCCACCGCCCCTCACTGCAAGGGGCTCTCCATCTGAGGCCAAAAAGCTAGAGATGCTGACAGACTTAGGGACAGATGAGAGGATGTGACCTGTTAATCACCACCAACCAACCAGCAAGAGAACTTACTCCTCACCTCGTTTGGTTCATGGGAGCTTGGCTTTTCTAGAATTCTTTCACTCCCACCATGTTTTCTAGGCCAGGTAATGAGGAGAACATGTGAAAAGAAGACAAAACAGACTGTCTCGGGGGATTGGGGCCACGGCATTTTTACAAGGAATGGGACCAGCCGTATTTGAGTCTGAAGAAACAGGGAGGGTGGTCACAGGCAAACGACCTTCCCCCACCTCACAGGTTGCTTCAGCGTGGGAGAGCGTTTAGCGACAATGGTGGGAGGGCAGGAGAGGCCCCTGGCGCTTCTGCTCCTGACAGGGAACATGGCACAGCCTCAGCTTGGTGCCTCAGGGGTTCTAAGTAATCGTGGGGTTTTCTGTAAGATCGCAGCTTTCTTCTCAGAAAAGCCTTTGTTGGGTATAAGTCACATGGCGCTGTGGGGTGAGGGCTCCAGAGCAAGCCCCAGGCAGCCCATCCTGTGTGCAGGAGACAAGAGGATCACAGAAGTCTGTGAATTCCCTGATTTCAGGGGTACAGCTGACGGCAACAGCCTCAGACCGTGGGCTTCAGGCCACAGAGATAATTCTGCTGCGCAGAGTTTCCTCACCAGGCCGTTTGTGTTGGCCTTGGGGCCAAGGTAGCAGCAAAGTAGGGTTAGAGGAGAAAAAGAGAAGTTGCTTGGGGGGTGGTGGCTGCCGAGAGCGGCAAACCAAACCCCACCCGGCAGACTAGACGGGGGCCATGCCCATTTTCACAAATGGCGGCACAGGAGGAAAAAGTTAGATTGGCTGGATTTTTCATCTTTCCATGCCCCTCGCTTTGTGGGGGTGGAGATGGACATTTCAGCTACTCTTAGAGTAGGCTTCTGGGTGAAAGTTCTTCCAAGTGTCTCGCCCAGTTGAGGGGAGCGAGGGGAGACTTGGGCCTTTAGCCCTGAGGGCTGCAAATGGCTCCACGTTGCCTTTACAACTTCGCTGGGCAGAAAGGCTGCTGACAGAATTTGAATTGAGGTCGTCTCTCTTTTCTCGCTCAGTCATCCATCTCCAAACGTTTTTTAAAAATCCACTTTTTAGTAAGATTTTTCCATTTGCCTTTTACGGAAATGCCCAGATCATGAGGATCAAAGCAAATAATGACCTAGTCCGTCTACATGAGGAGGTGCCCCTGGGTGCCCAGGCGGTCACCGGCGTCCGCGGCTGGAAGCGACAAAGGCGGTGTGCTTAACGGCACAGGCACACTGTTGCCTGCAGAGTTGTCAACTGCTCAGTCCTTATAATGCCCTACCCTACGGTGGCCAAGAATGCACCCTGTGGTTGGCGTGGCCATCGTCTCAAGGACATGCAGCTATGACACAAAATCTTGGGGAGTGCAGGCTCCCATGCTCTACTTTTAGGGAGGCAGCTGGATGTGGCGGCAAAAGTCAGGTCAAACACGGAATCCCAGTGCTGCCACTTTCCAAGCTGTGCAACCTTGGACAAGTTGCTTAACCTCTCTGGGCCTTAGTTTTCTCCCCTCTAAAGTAAGGGTAACTTTCCTTGCAGGGCTGTAAAGATGAGAAATGAATGTAATGTGCTTGATACATAGCAGACAGCCAGAACATGGAAGTAGTATTAATTATTACTATTATTACATCATGGTCTGTTTTCTTGTTCTTGATAACTAGCAACAGGAAATGGAAAGCCATGGTTAGAATTCTTAATTTGCTCTCAACTGTGTGGTAAACAGCACTGGCCATTCTCTCCATTGGTCGAAATCCAACTCATCTTCCTTCCGAGTTCTGAGCATACCCATTCTAGCACAGGAACATAGTGGTGACCCGGCAGAGCAGTGGGCCCATTCGTGAGCAAGGATCGAAGCTTTGACAGGCCACAAGATGAGGGTTAGAACGGCCATTTTTATTTTCTAAGACAACTTATTCTGTAGGGGCTGTTCCCCCAAAGGGAGAACATGCTCCAAAATATATAATATAAATAGTTAGGGGGAGGAAATGTGAGACAAAATCCAGCAGGTCGTCCCTGGTCAGGATGGCCACCCGGATTTTGAAGCTGAACGCTTGGTGTGCGTGCCCAGTGACGGGACAGCTAAATGTAAACTTCCCAAACACCAGATCGTTGCTTAAACCGCCCGGAGCTGGATGTGAGGGGAGCTTCTAAGTGATGCAGAGCAAGAGGACAAGGTTTGCCTCATTGGCATTGTCACCTGTCTCTGCTCATCCAGACGAGTGACTAACATTTTCTCCCTTGGCATTTCTCACACTTGCTGGCTTAGAGACCACAGCCGTGGCTGTGTGGGATGTCCCCCCGTCCTGGGAAGCTCTTGCTTCGGTGAATGACCACTGCTGTGTGTATTTAAGATTCTTTTTCTGTTTGCCTTTGTCTTTACAAAATTAAACTTAATGTTTACTGGATCTACGCTTTTACTTTCCAGAGTCCCCAGACATCGTGTCTCGTGTTTTATTTAGAAGGGTTAAGGCACTAACTCGGGAACTGTTTTGCATTAGAACTGTCCAAACGTGCACTTCGGGAATCCTTTTTCTCCTGAGCCGTCTTTACCTGTGGTCAGTTAATGGATCAAGTAAACAGTAGGGATCGGTCAACATAGACTTCTTCTCTGCTTGGGCCAACGTTAGTTCTTATTAACACTGAGCTGATGGTAGATTTAATCAATTTGAGCAAACATTCAGTCAATTTGGTTAAAAAATCATCACACCAGTCACTTGACACATTAGTTGAAACAAACCGTTTTGTCCTGTGGTACTGAGCCGTTCCTTCCAGCTTAAACAAAATGAGTCTATGTTCCCTGCGGGAGGGGGAGCCTCAGTCTTGCTCGGAGAGGTGTGCGGTGCTTAACCCACTGCTGGGAGCAGAGTCCACACACAATACATGCTTGTTGAATGAATTCAAAAGTGGATGAATGAAAGAAATCTAGATGTTTCCATGTGATTAACTTTAATGGTTTATTGGGTAGAGAATACATTGGCATGGCGTTATTTGGACGTTTCTTCTAGAGAACTTAGCGTTTAAATCTAAACCAAACAAAAAAACAGACGTTAAGCTGGTGGAGGGGACAGGGCAGTGTGAGTGAGCAAAATGATTCAAAATGAGTTGTGAGGATGGTTTAAGATAAAATCTGCTGTTATTAAAATTTTTGATATAAAATTTCCGATATTTGTTTGTTTTGGACCTATGAACAAGATAATTTCATATGCTTCAAATAATATTATATCTCAAAAATAAATCGATAGGCGAAAAACGTTCATTTTTCTGACTTGGCTTAAACCCTAGGGAAAGAGCAGAAAATAAACAAGGCTATCAACTGTTGGAGAATGTTGACCAATAAACTTTAAAAAAACTAATTAATGAGAGATACCAGGAGAAAAATAATTTTGTGGATTATGGCAAAAATCACAGTATCCAATTACCTCAAAATATGGAAAGAAGAAAAAAGCAGGTTTCCTAACCAGTGTAGTCTGATTTGGTCTAGGTTGCTAACTAAATGTTCCAAGTAGCTCTTGCTGTTTTTCCCTTTCTTAATTTGAGGTATTTTAATAAAAATATCATAAACTCATTTGAGGAAATTATACATCGTTTAAATCCATAATCTCACAAGCTAGCCCAATAACTTTTCATTTTGACTTCTTTGTGTTCCACTCCAATATTTTTTATAAGTGTATACATATCTTTATGTAGTTGCCATCATAAAAGCATTTCCGTGTGCTGTTTTCTCTTAGTAATCCATCGTGAGCATTTTTTTTAAAGATTTTATTTATTTATTTGACAGAGAGATAGCACAGATAGGCAGAGTGGCAGGCAGAGGGAGAGGGAGAAGCAAGCTTTCCGCTGAGCAGGGAGCCCAATGCGGGGCTCGATCCCAGGGCCCTGGGATCATGACCTGAGCTGAAGGTAGACTCTTAACTGACTGAGCCACTCAGGCACCCCATCATGAGCATTTTTTATGCCTAGCCTTCACGATTTTTTTTTTTAAGATTTTATTTACTCATTTGAGACACAGAGATACAGAGAGAGAGAGAGCATGAGCAGGGGGAGAGGCAGAGGCAGAGGGAGAAGCAGGCTTCCCACCGAGAAGGGAGCCCGATGTGGGGCTCGATCCCAGGACCCTGGGATCATGACCTGAGCCGAAGGCAGACGCTTATCCATCTGAGCCACCCAGGCGCCCCACGATTGTTTTTAATTACTATGTAAATTTCCATAGTTTATGCATTGTATTTTCCTACTCCTTTATTGTTGGACATTTGGGCTGTTTCTAATTTTTGTTATTATAGCTAATCCTGCAAGAAAATCTTTACATTCGTAGCTTTTAAAATTTCTTTTGAATTCCTTCCTTGGGCTAATTTCTCCAGGATTGACAATGAAAGGAATCGGTTAAAGTAGAAGAACATTTCGCAGGATACTTGAGGCTTCTGTTGAAAACAATTGTCAAGGAAAGAGAATTTTTTCCTAACTCTCTGACCGTCTGCAATTGTTTCGGTCTTCTCTAGAGCAGCAACATGGGGAGGGAAAGAGAGGACCATAGAACTGGAAAGATCTGAATTCAAGTGGCAGTTCCTTCCCCAGGCTTTCACTGACGGGAGCTGCCGGCCCTCAGAGCCCGTTCTTCCTCTGTAAGATGGTGGCAGTGATGTCTACCTCCTGCAGAGGATGGTGGAGCAGAAATGCCACCCAGAAGTGCTGCACGCAGAAGGTGCTCGAAAAGCAGTAGCCAATACCGTGGGGGCCTGAGTCTCCCAACCTGCAAAAGAGACAAAACGTCATTTTCCCAACGCGATAGCTGGGAACACTGGTACTGATATCTTCCTTTTCCTTTGTTGCTAAATAGCCATGCAAACTTGGGCACACAGCCCTCTCTGGGCTTTGGTTTCTCATCTGTGAGATGAGAAAGGAGAGAGCTGAACATCCCTTTCACCTACAAAATGAATTGCATGTGTTCTTGAAATTATGAAGTTTTTAAGAACATTTACTTATCAGCCCCCACCTTCTTGGTATTGGCTCACAGAATTAGGAAACTAAACTTCATGATTCCCTGCAGCTCCAAATACTTTTTTTTTTTTTTTTAATCTGGACCGCCACCTTGTCACAGTATTTTTAACTCTCTAGCGGGAGTCTCTGTTGTGAAAAACCCAAGGACAAAGTCCAACATTTTCTGGCTTGTCCCTTATGCTTGTTCATTGACTGCAGATTTATCGGGGGCCACCCAAGGACTTTGTTGGTAAGGACTGACTTGAAGAGAAAGCAGATTGCTGTCTAAAGCAGCCAAATTTGCAGTGGGGGAAATGTTAGGAGCGTCCACTGTCCACTTTGCTTGCCTGTTATGATTTGTGCTACGCAGCAACTAATTTTCAGGCTCAAGGGGAAAAAAATAAATAGGAAGCATTAGAACAAGGACAGGCAGGATCCTTGCCCCGTCCAGACCATCGGTCTCTTAATGTAGTCAGACCTTTATATTTATAAAGTGCCTTCCTACGCCTTCACTTACTTGATCCTCATCACCATCCCTATGGCAGGTGGCAGATAAAAGAGTAGGATTCTCTTTTCATAAACAAAGAAAATGAGGCTCAGAAGTTTGATGGCTTGCCTAAGAGTGGAACCAGGCCCCAAACAGTTTCTCTGATCCCTTGTTCAGGCTATGCATTCTCGAACATTCTATGCAGCCCTCTCCCACGTCCTCGCTCGTCAACTTGCAATGTCATGTGCCCTGTAACTAAGCGCTGAGGCAGACTTCTGAAGGTATTGCCTTCAGTAAGCACTTATTCCTATTTCCCTCTCAATTTTTGAAGAAATAGTTATTTTGATGCTGACTATCCTCATGTAATATGGATTTTTCGGCTGAGTTTGAAATATTTGGTTGTTAATATGGAATTACGTTTTTCTCTGGCATGTTACTATAATTCTAAACTCACATTTTCCCACAAATCTGGGAAAATCCATCTTATCCGTTTTACTCTTAATAGATATATCTATTTTGGAGCTTGTCTCGGGAGGGATGGCCACCCGTGTGCAATCAACCCGTTTCCGTGTGTGCCCGGTCTCTGCCACTGCCCTCCCTGTGTATGAAAATCAAATGGGTAAAGCAAAATTACATTAAATCATATTTGAGAGGTTTTGATTCTAAGTAATAGCCTGTAATTGATCTGTCTGATAAAAATATATCTTCATACAAGGTATGAAGTGTGTGTGAGGTTTTCTTTGTACGTGTGAGGTTTTCTAAAGGAACAGAGCCCCATTATACAGAGACTAAGTTGAGATTTTTTTTTAATGAAATCCTCAAGGAGTGGGAGGATGGCCTTTGAATGACAAATGTCTGTAATCAGTTTTCAATTATTTTTGTCGGATCTTAGCCTTGAGTCCACTTGCATCTGCTTGATCTGAGCTCAGGAAGGGCAAACCCTTTTGCTGTTGACTGGTGCAAAACAAACCAAGATAAGAAATCCGAAGCAGAGCAAAATATGTGAGGCATTAAAGAACCAAATATGTGACTATCTGTTACCTTCCCAAAGTTGCCTGGGAGGAGTGCTGGGGAAAGGAGCACTCAGGAGCTTTTGCAGGACATGTATAGGGCGCTGGGCTAAGAGTGGGTTGCCTTTGCAAATCTTAGGGTTGGGGAGGACAGCCCAGAATGTAAGCCTCCACCACCGTGTAGGATATGACAAATTGCTCCTTCTCTCTGTTGCTGTAGATTCTAGAAGCTCAGCTGTGCGCTTCTGTGTTTCCCCAGGTCCCCTCCACGGGATACTGTACTGGTTCTAAGACATAATGTGCATGACGGCCCTGAGTTAGAAACTGCCCTTTCATCATGCGGGCTGAGAGGGACGGTGGAGAATTGGAGAGAAGAGGTGTTATAGGGGAAAGAATAGAAAAGACAACCTGGGGGTGGAGGTTGCAACCTGTTGCAATAGGAGGCAGAATCACCAGAGCAAGCTGCTCCAGGGAGAAGGCAGCTGAGCCAAGTGAAGCCACCTGTGCCCAAGCCCGGTCCTACGGGTGATGGCCCAGGGTGGGTGCTGGCAAAAATCCGTGCCCGTGTGTGTTGACCCAAGAGCTCGGGGGCGGGGTGGGGAGAGGAGAAGTGCAGGGGTCTGTGCCCTAGGGTGCATGCTCGGGTGGGAGACGCCATTTGTGTATGTGTCCTGGTGTGTTCCAGTGTGTGTGTGTGTGTGTGTGCATGCTTTGGCGCCCAGCGTTCACACACTGCTGCGCCTAGTGCATGCATGTGCTCGTCTGTATGCTGATGGACAGGTCTTGTGTCTGCAGATACGTGTTTTTGTTCGGCAGCAATCAGTGATTTTGTGTGTATGGCATGTACATTTAAGGAGGTCGGCGGCAGCAGGACAGCTCTGAAGAAGGAAGGGCAAACGTTGGTTGAACTCACAGCTAGCCATCTGGGGAGGTGAATGATAGGGCTGAGATGTCACTGAGCACATTCTATGGATTCTGTGCAGAAGGGAGACAAGAAAACTTCTGTTCAAAGTAGAATCTCCAGGATCCTGGAGAGGTGGGGGTGGCCCCCTTATAGACGCAGAATCTCCAGGTCCCCCAACTTCCCTCAGGACTTTCCCATCTCCCAAGTAAGCCTGCTGTCTTTCCTTCATTCTTTCTTCCTCCCAGCTCTCTCTACTGAGAATGTGGACTATCTCATGGCCGCCTGTAGAAATCCTGTCTGCCCCCTTACAATCCAGCCCAGATGTGTGTGGCTCTCCTGGGCCCACTGTTAACATTGTTATCTGCATTAAGGTGACAAAAGAAGGTGGAAAATCTGTTGTTCTTAGAACTCAGAATTAAAAACCCAACACAAATAGTTCCCTACAGTGAGCCTTTCTCATAGTGGAAGCCCAGCACACAAATAGTTTCAGGAACACTTACCCATCAGCAGAAAATGTTGCCAGCTTCCCCAAATTCTCACCAATTCTTTCCACAGTGGCCATCTTATGAATTCTGACGAAAACAGTCAAAATGCATGTGACGCCTTTTCTTTGTTTCTGCCCTGAGAACAGAATGGCAAGCAGTCCAGTAAGGTGGTTTCTAGTGACCTACTTTGGCCATCAAGAGTTGGTTTTGTCAGACTGATAGTTATTTTTATTTTTATTTATTTTTATTTTTATTTTAAAGATTTTATTTATTTATTTGAGAGACAGAGAGAATGAGAGAGAAAGCACATGAGATGGGGGGAGGGTCAGAGGGAGAAGCAGACTCCCTGCTGAGCAGGGAGCCCGATGCGGGACTCGATCCAGGGACTCCAGGATCATGACCTGAGCCGAAGGCAGTCGCTTAACCAACTGAGCCACCCAGGCGCCCTGATAGTTATTTTTAATATCCAACTATTCAAACCATCTGGGCAGCTTCTGGACATATCAGTGAGTAAATATTAACCAAGCACCTCTCATACACCCCAAGTCAAATAAAAATCCTGCAGACGGTTGGCCAAGCAGCCCGTTGACCAGACCAGTATCTTGAAGATGCATGTTGAGTGATTGAGAGCCTATGAGTAAAAGAAAGCTTCCCTGGTCCTGTAGGTCATGTTCTCAGGTTTTATGAAAAAGTCTTAATTTGCCTACAGGCTTGTTGCTTTATGGTCTGGCCTAATTTTCATCATTTTGTGAGCCTGTGCTAATTTCCATGCTGAGTTTAGTAGCAAAGGTGGTGTGTATCTGGAGCTACCACCCAGGACTGTTTTGAGTTAGGCCAGAGAGCTTCAGAAATTCCCCCTTTGATTTCCTCAGATTAGAGAGAAATCTTTGTCTTTTCTCCCACTTAAATATCAACGCTTCAAAGCTCAGACCTATATAAAATACACAAATGCTTTCTGGACAAAATGAATCTTGTCCGTTTTCTTTGGATTTTAGTGGGAACAATAAAGATTGAGCTACAAAAGGTTGGCAAAGAGGATTATTCTTTTTCTTTCTATTAAGTGTAGAGGCTTCAAAAGAACAGCTCAGAAAGTCAAATAATTGTATCGGCTGCAGCTCACCCAACCATCTCCCTGCTGACCTGGTCTGTGAAATCCCCTTTAAAAACTTGGCCAGCTCTCACCTGCCCACGGCAAATGCTGTATTGTTAAATGTCCCCATACATAATTCCACAAGGGAGGCTGCTATAAAGCAAATTCCTTCCGTTTCAACAGAGCACCTTGTCAAGGATAGCTCTTTGGGGTGAGGGGAGGAGTGCCTCTAATTTTCAAAGCTTTGTAATCTCATCTTGGGGAGGGAGCTACTTGAAAACCAGAAATGGGTTGTGAATAAAGTTATAATCACAAACTCCTGCAATCTAAAGGGACCAGCGGGGAGGATGTGGAAGGGGAGATTTAGAGAACAGTTTTTTTTATCTTCATGGCTATTTCTTGATTTCATTGGTTTGGAAAAAACACATCCGTTAGCTTCTAGCTACGGCTCTAAACACAAGGTCTCAGACTTGGAGCTGATCTAATCCCTGGTTTGTTTTCAGACCGTAGCTTCCTCAGAAAATTCCTGTCAGCCATTTTGAAGAGCATAAAATGGCTCCTCTGGGCCAAAGGATAAAGAGAGGGTTTGGCTATTTAGGCATTTTTCATTTGGGGGTTGAACATTTTCTAGCAGCATTTAAGCCAGGAGTGATTTCAATTTAAAAAAAGAAGAAGAAATCTAACTTCCATATTGGCTAGTCATCTCAAATGCAGTACAGAGTGAGCACCCAAGGAAGCCAGGACTGTGCTCTAGGGCATCCTCTCTATGGTCCCGGATGCTCCTCCCGCAGGCTTCCTTCAAACCCCCGGTCTTTCTCCATCAAGTCTGACCCTGTGTCATCATCTATCTCTCCTACCACCTCCATTCCCTCTCTTGAAGGTTTAAAAAATCAGGGAGAATACACAAGTCACGTGTAATAGGATTTTGAATTATGCAAGTTCAAAATAATGCAATACAAAAAATTAATGTTTCCATTTGCGTGCGCTATTAAAAATAATGTGACTCTGATTTAACAATCATTCCTACGAGAAATTAATTTTGCAAAGTCGCCGGGAATGCACCTCTCACTTTGCGGAACTCCCTTGTTATCAGAAGTGGCTTGTGGTCGTCCCCTGGTTAGGTCAGGGTGGGAGCCGCGATGCTGCCAGTGAATTTTACCTTCAGCGACTGGAAGAGGACATGGAGTCTCTCTGGGAAGATTTTCTATGATCAAAGTGGGGGTGGCCTGATGTGGCCGAATCACAGGGTATTTGAACTGGGGAGGTTAGATATCTTCAAGATCCACTTCCAGATTTTACCAGAGAGGAATGATTGCCCAAGAAACCAATAAACCAGTTGAATGTCACATAGGCAGCAAGTGACAGGGTCAGTACTTGAACCAAGGACTTTTGGATTCTTGCTCGGGCTTTGAGTCCTCTGGGCCAGCAGGTTGCCCAGCTGTAAGGAAATGGTGCTTCCTGAGCTGGCCACTTGGGTCTGAGGGGCCTAGAAATAGGCATGGCACGTTGGAATAGCAACCACAAGGGAGCTCAGGTAGCTGGGTGCTGTTAGCTCAGCCTGCCCGTGAGGTCCCGATGATGGATGGCAAACTGGCCGCCTCCGTGAGCCGGAAATATACTTGGGAGAGTGTTGGTTGAATTGTTTACTAATGTAAGGATTTATTTTCTATTTTTCAATTTTATTTTTATTATTTTTAAGATCTTATTTATTTATTTGAGAGAGGGACAGAGATAGTGACAGAGAGAGCACGAGCAGGGAGGAGAGGGAGAAGCAGGCTCCCGCCGAGCAGGGAGCCCGACGCGGGGCTCGACCCCACGACCCTGAGATCATGACCTGAGCCTAAGGCAGACGCTTAACCGACTGAGCTACCCAGGCGCGCCAGGATTTCTTTTCTTATTTAGCCATTTTCATTTGTATAATTTTTCACTTGTTGAATTTGCATAGAATGAACATACATGTTTAATTTTCTTAAAGAGAGACATGCCCAGATTTTCCTTTCAGTTGTTCACCTCCCTAGTGTGGGCAGGAGTGATTCCTAGGACTTGGAAGGATTTCCCTCCCAGGGTTTTCTGTGATGCCATCTCACCTGGGATCCGCAGCCTCCTGCCTGTCACCGCATTCAGGAGGGAAAGGCAAATGCCTTCGTGTGGGTAATCAATGGCATCTCCAGCTTATCTACTGAGATTGTCCAGGACCATGGTGACCACAAGGACAGGGACCCAGTGATCGAAGATTCTGGCAGCCGAACTTGCCTCTGATCGTGATAGGGCATCTGTTAGGTGCATCTAGTTGGGGAGAGAAGATTAAAGCGAAAGAGTAATTCAAGTAAATACTCAAGTAATTTTCCTATTAGTGACGAGAGTGTGTTTTAACAATATATTTCATTGTTGGAGACATTATCAGCGATAGAGAGAAAATTCAGAGCATAGCCATGCCTTAATTCATCCTGAATGTATTTGAGCAGCACGAGGACATGTCAGATGCCGCATGTGATAAGTCCCAGCTGCTGCGCTCCTAGAACTCACACATTTCAGGGGCTCAGGGCTGGGTCTGACTGGTTTAGTAAAGTGACACGAGCTGCAGGGACAGCTAACCCTTGTGGAGAGGAACTTGCTTCGTGTGTCGTTCACATGTGTTAGGTCATCTAATCTTGTGGCCCTTTTACTGGTGTCCTCGTTTTGTAGGTGGGGAACTGAAGCCGTGGTGTGTGGCTAGCACATACACGGGCTGTGCTTTGGGCCCAGGCAGCCTGCCCCTGCCACGAACCATGTTGCTTCTGGGTGGGGGATAAACCTGACAATTCTCATGAACTTCAGGGCAGGGGGGTGGAACCGGAGGTTTGTTTGCCACGTGGAGAGGGCAGTTGCAAAGGACAGACCTGGTTGGACAGAACACAGTGTCCCCACCCGAGGAAACCAGCAAACTCACCAGTGAGTGCTCTCAGTCCCCCCCCACTGCAATCCCCAGGACCCTCACTCTGCACCCTCGGGGTGGGTCCTGGGGCGGAGAGCCTGCGGCGTCTCCCAAGTTCTCTCTATGATGGCTCAATTTACTTGCTTTGCACACTGATTGCCATTCACCATGATGTGGCTCAGCGAGGAAAGAGAGGCATGTGAACACCCAAGAAAGGCACAGGGGGCTTCGCCATCAGCATCATTAAGGGAAGGATACTCCCAGCCTAAGACATAAACATTCGTTTCCAAGCATGGTGGCTATCAAGCCCCTGCCGAAACGGGTGGCACAGATGCAGATTATGGGGTTGCTGAGCCAGCTCTGTCCCCTCCCCACCTCCGGAAAATGGAATAAGTATGTCAGAAGGGAGGGTGCCTCCCATCTCGGGAGCTCCGGGGTTGCCCTTTAGAAAAACATCGCCAGCACATTCTGCAATCTCGAAATGAATCTGAATGGTAATTCGAGAATCGGGGTTTGTTCTGGATTTTAGACAGTTCTGCCTGCTCCCGGACCTCCTCTTCCCTGCTCCAGCTCTAATGTGTCAGCGCCACGGCCGCGGGGGTCTCAACTAGCCGAGGGACTTGCTGGTAGTGGGGCGGGGGGTGGGCGGGGGGCGGGCGGCTGGGGGAAGCGGCGAGAACAAACAGTTGTGTTTCCAGGTCACAGCTGCCAGGGGGCCTCCGCTGTGAGGCAGGGTGGTCCTGGTTTTGTTCTGAGTCAAGAAATGCTTTGAACCTCTTCTCCTTGGGAAGAGTCCCTAGGAACAGGCCATTTCTCTCTGTAGCTTTCTTCAGTCTATGAGCATTTGAGAAAGTGGGTGAAGGTCCAGCCCTGACTTGCAAGGAAAGGCTATGAGAATGTGTTTTAGTCAAGAATAAGTTTTCATTCTAGTGAGACCTGTTTGTTTATGGCACAGGTGTATAGGCCGGGACTGGGGATGACCTTGATTTTCTCTGCTGTTGCAAGAAGAGTGACTGAGTGTGTGTGTGCATATGTGAGAGAATGAGGGGGTCAGGGGTGGGCAGTTAGGAGTCAGGGAAGGTACAGGAAGATGTAGTAAAAGGATATTCATGAGAGAGAAATATACTCTCATGATTCCTTTCCTCTTTTTGTTAGCAACCATTTCTCATTTTGTTACAATGTGTAACAAGGTCTTCCCTCATATGGGGGGGGGGACTGTTTCTCAGACTCTCCTCCCTTCTTCTTGGCCTTGCTTAGATCCACCTCTGCTTTGAAGCCTTTGCAGCCCACCCTAGACCGCAGTCACCCTGTCCTTCCTCAGCCTCCCGAGGCACTCACCGTCTGCCTACTCCACGGATGGTGAGGAGCATGGGTTCTGACGTCGCATTGCTGGGTTCAAACTCTACCTTCAGTGATTTTTAGCAGTATGTCTTTGGGACACCTAAAGGCTCTCTGGATCTGGCACTCGTCATCTCTGTGATGTGGGTAATAATATTTACCTCAGAGGGGTTTTGTGAGGAACAACCCCTGTAATGCATGAAAAGTGCTGGGCTTGGTGCCCAGGACCTAAGTGCTTGATAAACGCCAGCTTATAAGATCATCGTCCTGTGTTATCCTTGATTGCTGACTCATGTCATCATCTGACTCTTGTGTTATTAATTAACTTCTCATGTAGATACGCTTTGCTTTTCTAACGGAAAGATTCTTGAGGCAGGGATTCTGACGTTTGTTCCTCTGTGTTCCCTATATGCCTAAAGTATTTACCATTGGGCTCCCCCAGATGAAACCCAGTGGTTAGGCGGTGGTTAGCAAACTTTTTCTCCAGAGGACCAGATAGTAAACATTTTAGGCTTTACAGGCCATATGGTCTTTTCCGCGACTACTCCACTCTGCTGGTGTAGCACGAAAGCGCCCAGTCTGTAAACCAAGGAGCTTGGTGATGTTCTAAGAAAACTATTTACAAAACATGCAGCCACTCAGTTCTGGCCACAGGCCATACTTCGCCAATCCTTGTTAAGAGCAATGATCAGAAGTCAGATGCTTGGGTGCAAACCTACCTTCACTACTTCTTTTTTTTTTTTTTTAAAGATTTTATTTATTTATCAGAGTGAGAGAGACAGAGGCAGGCAGAGGGAGAAGCAGGCTCCTTGCTCAGCGAGGAGCCTGATGTTGGACTCGATCCCAGGACCCTGGGATCATGACCTGAGCCGAAGGCCGACATTTAACCGACTGAGCCACCCAGGCGTCCAACCTTCACTACTCTTTATGCCCAGTTTTCCACCTCTGGGGTCGAAAGGAGACCCCATCAAGAAGGGTGTGCCCACCTCTGCATGTGCCCCTCCCCTAGCACCAGGGAGACACCTGAAGTGGCCTCCTTAGGCAGCCACACAACTGAAGTGGGTGGCCGGCTTCAGGGAGCAGCAAGCACAGGTGCCAAGCTAAAAACAAAAATGGCACACGTCTTCAAGGCCGATGCCCTCTGACTGAGGTGAAATGGAAAACCCGGAGTGATTCGGCCGGTCCGAGTAATAAAAGCGATTGTTATTCTTCTCTGGTTTGCTCTGTTCACGGAGAGTTTAGTCATAAAAGTTTCTATTCTCAGGAACTCACAGCAAGCACATCACGAATGATAGTCATTCATTCTCAAAATAATTCTCCTCTGCATAACAAGACTTTACAGGCAAGAAAGGGGAGCAATTATGAGAAACCATGTGTGTCAGAATCACTACAGGTGCTTCGAGATCATCAGAGGAAAGTTCACTATGACCACGTACCGGCCACTTCTCTAATTCACAACAGAAGCTGGGTTATAAGGAAAGGGTGACATGTGCTTTTTTAAATTTTTTAATAACCCTTGAAATTGTGTTGATTTTGAAAGTGAAAATCCAGCATCCTGTCAGTTAAGGAAAGACAAAAGCAGACAAAAATTAAAGAGCTTGGATCAAAGTGGGAAGACTTACTGTAGGACAAGAAAACAGGGTGATGTCAAGACTTGTCACTTGGACTAAGTCAACCAGAGAAAGACAAGTATCGTCTGATCTCACTGATTCGTGGGATTTGAGAAACGGTGAGCAGAGGTTCATAGGGGAAGGGAGGGAAAATGAAACAAGACGAAACCAGAGAGGGAGACAAACCATAAGAGACTCTTAATCTCAGGAGACAAACTGAGGGTTGCTGGAGTGGAGGGGGGGTTGGGAGGCATGGGGTGGCTGGGTGAGGGACATTGGGGAGGCTATGTGCTATGGTGAGCGCTGTGAATTGTGTAAGACTGATGAATCACAGACCTGTACCCCTGAAACAAATAATACATTATATGTTAATAAAAAGGAAAAAAAAAAAAAGACTTCATCACTTGGAAACCAGAAAGCTGTGTCATAAATATTGTCTGCCTGATCATCCTAGCCTTCTTGTTGTAATAGGAGGTACTGTCCTCTCAGAAGCAGTAATCCCCTTTGGGACATGATTAAAATAAGTTGAATTCAATGTTTCATTTCATGCTATACAGATTATCTCTCCAGTGTAGCATAAGAAATAGGAGAATCACCCAAGAGAAACTAACATAGGCAGTGATCATGTGAGAAAATCGGGTACAGAGAATCCACCCGCTCCATGAAGGAGAAGCCTTCTGTGTGTGCGTGATCATCATCATGCAAACGATTAAGTCATACTTTGTAGTTTTGTCAAGTGCTTTTATGTAAATTACTTTGTGAAAAATCCACAGTGCTCTTGTGCAAAGACATCTCTCAAGCAGAGCCCCTCCTACTGGTAGAGAAGCTAAAGCTTAAAGAAGGTGATTTGTTCAAGATCAGTTATTGGTAGATTAAGAATCTGAAATCCATTCTTCTGGATCCAAACCCAAGCTCTCCTCCTACGAGTTGCACGTGGGTGGGTGATGTACATACCTGTGGCCCAGATGGGTGGTGTGCAGGGGGGCGAGTAACCTTATAGAGAAGAACACATGCTACTAAAATTTGCACATGAACTTCCATTATTACACATATTTTTCATTTTCTGTTTCTTTTCCTCCTAGAGGTTAAATTTTCCATTCTTGATTTTAACCCAAAGAAACACTAAGTAAGATGGACCACTCTTGAGTAAGACAAACTGGATAAAACACACAATGCCCACTGACTAGTCTAATAGGATATGGACACCCTTGATCACAGCTAACCCCACAGACAAATTCCCAGGAATAAAATAGCTGCTCTTTCTGATATTGAATTAATCTCCAGTGGCATCAAATCCCTTTGGATTGAGTGCTTGCCGCAGGGTTTCTCGACTTCTGCACTATGACATTTGGGGTCAGATGAGTCTTTGCTGTTGGGGGGGGGCTGTCCTGTGCATGGTAGGATCTTTAACAGAATCCTGGATCTCTACCCACTAGATCCCCATAGCACCTCCAAGTTGTGACAACCCAAAATATCTTCAGACATTGCCAATATCCCAGGGGGCAAAATCTCCCCCTGGTTGAGACCCAGTGACTGAAGTCATAATTTTTATTTGTAATCACGCAGTGATGGGTTAGGCTATGATGGGCAATCCAATCTGACTTCGTTTTGGCCATTAAATTGACCAGCATAGGTGGTTAGCGATTAATCCATTGCTAATCACTTTCCCACCATTAGTTGAAATGATGGCTTCAGGGATGCCCTGTGAGCATGGCTTTTGGCATGGCCATGGGGGACAGCCATAAGGCATGGAAAGCGGTCACTTGACGTTGGGTGTCCCCAGTTGGTAAGTGACTCCTTCATCTTCCACCTGCGTTTCCGTCTAGATGGTGGGATCGAGGGAGGTCAGTTTCAGTAGGAAGAGGGAAGAGGAGAGATTTTTGAGGCAACCAGCCCCAAACTGAAATTCTGGCTTTAGCACTACTTAGCTATGTGACTTTAGGCGAGTGATTCTACCTCTCTGAAACTATTTTGTCTTTTATAAAATGAAGATAACTCTACCTACCTTGAAGAGTGGCTGGGAGAATTGGAGATAATGTGTGTAAAGGGCCCAGATTGAGCTAGGCACGTAGGAGCAGTGTAATAAATGTTTTCTGTTATTATAAATTAAAAAAAAAGAAGGCCTGAACAGAAAAGGCCTCAAGGCCCTCTGCACCTGGCCTCACCCCAATGTCCCTGCTCCCCTGAATCTTGGGGGACCTGAACATTCCAAAATGGAGGATTGGGAAGACACGGACTCATGTAGGAAGATGCCAAAGCATCGTTAGCTTAGCAGCTAATCGGTCTTGTGGCGTAACCAACCAAGGTTAGGAGCCACAGAGTGATCAAAGTGTGAACAGATGGGTGGATGAGAAGGCAGCTCTTTGGCAAGGGCTGGAGGAGAGGCTAGAGGACAGGAGGGATGGCAGTGAGCTGCACAGGCCAGGACACCCAAGGCTAAGGGTCTGGGACCTGTCACCCATCTGCAACGGGGTCTCTACTAGGCACCGAGCAGAAAGGGCCGGGGCTTCAGTAGACTATTGGCCAGGACAGTCCTGGGTAAAATGGTGAAGAAGGCTTTTCTGGCACCACCTCTCTTCCCCTTCTGCATCATAGAACCTCTGCTTGGTAAAGGATTTCCTAGGTCCCAATCAATATCTCACTGAGAAAGGAGGTGGCCGTCCTGAAGCCGGGGGCTGAGCCAGCAAGATGCTGCAGGTGAAGTCAGCTCATGGATGGAGATGGGCACCCCTTAAACTGGGATTTCTGAGTGTGTTGAGAGTTTGTGATTCTAGATCTGCAACCCAGGACTGGCCCTCAGCCCAGTGCTCCCGCTATGCCGGGCTCCCTCACTCAGCCCCCGTGTCTTATTTTAATTCTAAATTCCAAGATAACAGGTATTCAAAGAGATCAGGATTGTTTCCAAAACAAATACCAGCAACACTTACAATCTTCTTGTCCTTATTTATTTCATGCTGCTCCTAAAAGTAGCAATTAACCACTAAGAAGGTTTCCCCTGCCCTAGAAGCCTAAAGAAAATGAGAAATAAGCAAAACATGACCTGGAAATCAGCCATGCCCCTGCTTATTCCTATTTAAAATTGGATGGATTTAATTTTTGCTTTTAGAACCTAAAACACACACACTTGAAAAGAAAATATTTTTCGTAGTTCAATGTTTACAAGGTCAAAGCACACTTACTGTGGAAAGCTTGGGAAATATGGAAAAGGACAAAGAAAAAACAAAAATCATTTTTTACAAATTTGCCACCAAGACTCATTAGTATGTTGGTGACTATCCTTCGAGGTTTGAATACGTGCACTTAGTTTTGTAACTGTGTTTCTCATTGAGCAATACATCATGGCCATCTTTTGCTGCTATTAAATATTTCTCTCCATCAATGTTAGTGCCTACAGAGTGTCACATTTTATTCTGCCACCTCCTATTGTCGGACAGTTAGATGGCTTCCCATTTTGACACATTGTGAGCAGTGCCGCTGTGGACACTCCTGTGCATTTATTGGTGTCCACGGTTGGGGTTATCTTGGCAGTGGAAATGTTAGGTCTTCTCTCACTGCCAATGCCCCTGCTCCCTGGGGCCCACCTCCGGTGCCTTCATGGGCCCAAACTTTATGCGCCCCATCGTCTTCGGGAAGCTTCCTGAATTCCATCTGATGGAGGTCTCGCGTGAGACATGGTACATACCATACCCCTCCTGGTTGCTCCCAAAGCATGGAGCTGATGACCATTTGTGGTCATGATGGTCAAGGCCAAGAATTGTGTCATCCCTCCCAGGCATTTATGATGGTGGCTGAGGACCGCTGTGGACACAGTGCTCTCGTGCAAAGACATCTCTCAGGAAATGCAGAGAGGTCCTTTAGAAACAGTCCCCCATATCTCAACCTTCCAACCAGCTCGGTTCCTGTTTAGACTCTTCTCTTGCCTGAGAGTATCTCCGGTTGTGCTTTCTCTTCCTGCCATGCTGTATCCACCTCTCAGCCCCACTCAGGAAGCCCTGCGCGTCGCTGGTCTGGTTAATTTCTCTCTTAGCCCAGCACCCCCGAGCTCCAGCTGCCTCGTCCCAGACCCCTTCTTCCTACCCCGCCCTACTCCATGGAGAGAGGCAGACCCTGCCCAGGATGGAGCAGGCTTCGGGATTCTGTGGTGAGCTATTGCTTTTGAGCAGCTTCTTGGCCAAGCAGACCCCCGTGCTGACCACAGGACGAGGGCTCAGGGTGGGGGTTGGGGTGGCGCGCAGGGTTCCCGTGGTCCTGCTGCAGCACATGCAGACCCAGCGAGGCGCAGCGCTCGCAGAGTGGGAGGTGACTTCGAGGCCGACAAGTCCAAGCTCTTTTCCCAACAGAGCTATCACTCAACAGAGCCTTGGGTGGGTGGGAATCCAGATGGTCGGGAACACTTAATGTGATGAACAACTCACTACCTTCCTACTTTCTGCCTTATTCCATAACTCTTGCCATGCAAGACAAAAGCAAAACCCACCATTAGCGCAATCTTATGTTTTAACACCTTCCCTCTAGCAGCTGGGCTGGAATTTACTGAGGGGGAATGAGGACAGAAGTCTCACTTAAACAGGGTTATTTGTTCAACAAATGTTTATTGAGCTCCTGTATGCCAAACATAGAGCTAGGTGCTGAGGATACACCGGGCAGCAAACTCTCCTCCCTCCCATGGGTCCATATCACAACTGTCCCCACTTCAGTCATTGAATGAGCCCTTAGCCAGTGTTGAGATCCAGGCTGGGCACACCCCATCCGTTATTACATCATTCCTCTCAAAAACCTGTGAAGTAAAAGTCTCTGATCTCCCCATTGTACAGATGGAGAGACTTAGGTTCGGAGAGCCCACACAGCTAGGAACTAGCCAACCTGGATCTAACAGGGGACTATCCCACTCCAAGCCTGCAATCCTAACACTTATGGCGTGGTTGGAAACTTTTTCTCACACTGGACTTTGCAAGTCTCTCTAAAACAGCATGAGAAGTCCACTGAGATCCTTCAGGTGGCCGCCTGGGTCCCAGTCCTTCTCTCCTCCTGTGTCTGACTGGAGGGTACCACACACTATTCAGGGACCCAAGAACCAAGTGGGTGAGAAGGGAGTTCCAGCCCCACTGGGGCAAGCTGTTCACCCTCTCTGACCCTAGACTTCTTTGCTCTAGGATAAGGCCCTGGAATAGGTCTCTAACCCTCCTTCTAGCTCTAGAATCTGATAACTAGAAGATCTGATGTGATCATTGCCTTGTCCCACACATTTGATTTTTTGATGAGACCATCACACTCAACACCCATTGCTTTAATAAACATTTCTCTGTACTTGGCCTCCTAGGGTATATAAAATGCAGGGCAAACCTCCTGTCCTCCGAGGAACACATGATTCATGATCTTATCTGGCCCTTGTAACAATCCAGTGATGTGGGTGATGTAGAGCCACAGTGCAAGATAAAACTAGGGCAACGCAACAGTGAGAACACCACACCACTGAAGAGTGCTTTTCCCAGCTCTACCTCCCACCTGTTTGCTCCTCTGACCCTCACAGCAGACCTGAGAAGTGAACAGGTGAGGAAGGTGTTCCCATGTCACAGGTGGGTGAACTGCAGCCCGGTGTGCTGCATGATTTCTCCACTGTATTTCTCTTTCAGCCAATCCAACAGTCTCTAGAATATTCCAAGTACCTGGCCATTGCCCATGTAGAAGGAGAACATCTGATCCTTTTGGAAAAGATGAAACCAAGCCCTAATTTTTTGGCACAGGCTTTGCTGCACGGGTCTCCAGGGATTCTGGCTTGATGACCGGCATACACAAGAAACATATTCAGCAAACGGTTCTTTAGAAAGCATGTTTTACTCAGCACTCCCACCCCTTCCATCCTCCACAAGTTGCCCCTGACCCAGTGATATCTCCCTGCTTGTCCTGCTCCCCTAATAACTCCGGGGAGACTCAGCCCAGCTCACCCTATGATAGCCCTAAAACCACGTCCTCATTTTGCAGCACCTACAGGCTCCCGGAGCTGAGCCCCAGAAAGAATGTCCAGGGTCCCCGAGGCTGTACCTGCAGACACAGATGTCTGTGTCTCCAACAAAAGTAAGAGCACAACAGGTGTTCTAGGTCTGTGGTAGGGTTTACAGATTCCAGGCCGGACCGGGATAAATGCTTAGTAAATACATCCTGGATGAGTTAATGATTCCAGACAAGTAAACCCAGCAGACAGCCATCTATGGAGAAGGCCTCTAGAACAGAGTCTTGGCATTAGGCGGCCAGCTTCCACGTGTGGGCTCTGCCACTACCCAGCTGGGCGACCTTAAGCCTTTCACTTGATGTCTCTGATCCTATTTTCTTCTGAATGCTGTGGAAGGTTTGGACAGAGGTAATGAGTGAGTTTCCTTGCAGCACCAGAATTCGGCTACTCTGGAAAAGGCAGGCAGGAAATAAAGCTACATTCCTGTCATGACCTATCTTGAGCCTGGCTGCCTTCTGTCCTTCTCCATCAAACTTCTCCCCCATTCCCTGCTGACACCATTATCATCAGACTTACTGCCTTAAGGGAAAATATGGGAAAAAGAATCAGTGGAAGAGAATAAGAAAAGGAGGGAAGAGAATTTGCAAAAAATACAGCAACACGATGAGGAGTCTGAGCTCCGAAGGCAGACCGTCCCATTCAAATCTCTGCTCTGCCGCGCTCTAGCTGTGTGACCTTGGACAGCTTACCTAACCTCTCTAAGCCTTAGCATCTCCATCTGTAAAGTGGGCACAAGAACACCTATCTCGAATTGGTACTGTCATACAACCCACGGTGCCCTTGACCCTGAGAGAGGGCTCAACTAAGTCACAGCTGTTTCGTGTATGCGCAGGCTTGCTCTGTGGGGAGACACGGACAGAAAGGAGAAAAAAACAAAGTATGACCAGGGAAGGTGGAGGAGGAGGTAGGAAATGTTCGTGGGTGACAGTGGAATCATTTTCACCCGCCCAGGAGTGGAACGATATGTATGGACTCCCGAACATCCCCCCAGTGCCTTCCTCTGTACCCCCGGCAGACCCTCGGGCACCCCGGGAATGAAGCCTTCTATAACTGTGGGGCACCCTCCTCCAGGCTGACACCCCCCCTGGGCATCCCACCCACCGGAGGGGTCCCTTTGACATGGATCTGAGTGGTTTCTCACCTCCTACTAGGGGAATCTGTTCAAGAAAGAGCTTTGGGGGAGCAGGGTGTCCCCCACCTGGGGCTACCCCTGGCTGGGGAGGTTGTTTGTGTTTTGAAACTGAAGACAACAGCCTATGCCGTAGAGGAAAATTCCCCTCCTTGCTAGGTATGAGGCTTCACAGACCTCACCAACATGTTGTTTTCTCTCTCTTCTTTTTTTTTTTCTCTTTGTGCACACATAAGCTTCTGAATTTTTTAAGCTATTGCTTACTTTTATCTTTTATCTCCGAAAGCAGGGGAAAATGTGGGACCCACAAAAGTCAGTGATGGCCAACTGGGGAATAATAAAAGTCACAGATAGAGGTAAGGTCTCCGCTTTACCTGGTGCTGCAAGGGTCAAACCTTTCCCTCCGCGAGCAGCCTGCTTCAACTCCTAACCTTGCTCACCTGTCTTGTCTGTCCTCTCCCCTGGCAAATGCAGATCGTGAGCTTGGCGGGATACTGACAAGACAGACTTCGTGCCTAACACAGTTGTAATAGCAAACTATAATTTTAATGTCCCCCCGGCCAATGTTTTTATTGTGGTAAAAATGCACATAGAATTTACCACCTTGATCAGGTTCAAGTGTATGCTTCGTGGCATTAAGCACATTTATATTATGCAACCGCCGCCACCATCCTGCTACAGAGCTCTTTTCATCTTGCAAAACTGAAACTCTGGACTCGTGAAACTCCCCCAGCCCCTGACCACCGTTCCACTTTCTGTCTCGATGAATTTAACTCCTCCTGGTACCTCTGCGAGTGGAAATATAAAATACGGGTCCTTTCGTATCTGGCTGATTTCACTTGGCGGAATGTCCTCCGGGATCATCCACGCCGTCGCCTGGGTCACAATTCCTTCCCTTTGTGGCTGAGCCATGTGCCCCTGCGCGGAGTGGGGGGTGGGAGGGGCTGTGTGCTCAGCCATGTCTTCAGTGCTAGCGTGAATCATGCTCTTGGAAACATGGGTGTGCAACGATCTGTTCTCGACTCTGTTCCCGATGCTCCTGGGTGAGTCCCCGGAGGTGGCATTGCCGGATCCCGTGGCGGACTATTTTTAAACCCCCGGGGAAGCCCCATGCTGCGTCCCGGTTTCCCGCCAACAGTGTGCCAGGGCTCCGCTTTCTCCACGTCCTCGCCAGTGCCTGGCCTTGTCTGTTTCTTGATAATAACCCCTGTGATGGAGGGGAAGTGGTCGAGAAATTCTGTTCAAAAGGAGGAAACGACCACCCTAGGATCTCAGAAGTTATAGAGAATAACATACACTATTTTAGATGTGACAAAGGAATTTCACAAAGTAACGATTGGAAACACACACATCAGAATATAATAACGGCTCCCGTAAGTCCCTTCAGAGATGTCGAAAGGAGGAAAGGGAGGAGAGGGGGCTATAGGAAGAGTGGGAGGAAAAGCTGAGGGGAAGAGGCTCTGAGGGGGCGTCGGGAATTTTGAGGCCACTGGCCCTCTGATGCTCGCCAACCCTCCCCCTCCCCCCGCAGGTCCGCTGTGTGTGTGTATTTGCTGGAGGGACGTTGATGGCTTCCTACAGTGTATCTCTGCGCTGGGAGGGACACAGAAATGGGCAAGCCACTTTCCTTACCTGGGCCCGGAGGTCCGGCTGACCTGGTAGCTGACCCAGCTCTGCCTCATCCCTGGGCCTGGCTGTCCGAAACCTCCGATACCTTAGCACAGTTGCAGGGCGAGCTGGGCATTCAGTCTCGTGTTTTGTGCACTTCGAAGGAGCAAGTGCATCCCGATTCTTTCCTTGGGGTGGGGGGGAAGCTGGGGGCCGAGAGGGGCCGCCCTGGGCTTCCAGCAAACAAAGCCGGGCTCCTGCAAGGCTGGGCTTGGGCCCTTTGTAAAGCAACGGGCAGGAACCCCAAGGCCTCCCTCCCGGGGGCCCGTCAGGGCACGTTTCACAGGTCTCAGGAGAGAGGGCCCAAGTCCCTGTCCCGTGTCGCTCTGCGTCTCTGCGGTGTCGTTCCGGCAAACACGGCCTCTGGGGGAACAGCCGCGGTTTGCTTCCCTTCCCTGTGCAGGCTCACACTTCCGTGGAATTCCACAACCGAACCAAATGAACGGAAGGAAAGTGAACAGAGTCGACAGGGCATCTCCCACAAGTAGCAGCAGGAATGTCATCTACTTGCAGGCAGGCAGGGAAGGTGTCATCAACCCTCTTTCCAGGCACAGAAGCCCGTGATAACATGGCAGCCCATTTGATACGTATTTTTCTTAAGATTTTATTTATTTATTTGAGAGAGAGAGAGAGAATGAGAGATAGAGAGCACGAGAAGGAAGAGGGTCAGAGGGAGAAGCAGACTCCCCGCCGAGCAGGGAGCCCGATGCGGGACTTGATCCCAGGACTCCAGGACCATGACCTGAGCCGAAGGCAGTCGCTTAACCAACTGAGCCACCCAGGCGCCCTTGATACGTATTTTCAAAGGAGGTGAAGGGGGAGAGCTTTTCTTTTTGTTACTGGCGAGCTCATTTAACATCGTGGATATCTGAAACTGGCTTCCAGGAACACAAGATCCGTCCCTATAAACACAGAGGTATGGGGGGACAATCCTTCTAGGAACTTCCTTCAGGTCTTCCATTTGTATTCCACAGTGACACATGCTTCTTGGGAAAATCCTGCCCTGGGCTTTTATTAGTCTTTGTAGGTTGCCAGGTATTGAAACCTCCCAAATCCATTATGGAAACTGGAAAGTTGCCTCTCCCCAAGGTGGCGGGCGAAGCAGCTGCCCTTGGCCCAAAGATGGCCGTTCCTGCGGGAGACACTCAGGACCCATTGTCTTCTCACTTTCCTGAGTTTTTATTGAGAGCCCCTTGAACTTTAAGAATGTGGCATAAAAACATGCATGCACAGGCAGAGAGGGAAATATTTATTTGCTCCATCAGATAGGGGTTTTCCCCCCTAATTTTAAAGAAAGTTTTAATTTTATGTCATCTTAGCAATAAAATTATTTTTCAGATTTTGTTGGAATATATAATAACGTGGCCATATTTCTGGTTTCCACTTTACAAAGCTTTCTCATCTTCTCCTCTCCTTTGTGCCTAATCCTAAACCCTTTGAAAGAATGATTGTCACTCCCATCTGGCAGACGGGGAAACTGAGGCTTGGGGAGGCTGAGTGAGTTCCTCAAGGGAACGCGGCTAGAAAGTAATACTGTGGGATACTGTGGGACCAGGACCCCCATCTTCTAACTCCCAGCCCAGTGCTCACTCTAGTCACAAAAAACATGCTGCCTTGTCACAAAAAAGACACTCGATACGGCGTTGTTGGGAGAATGGTGGGTCGGACCCTCAGCAGGGAGATCGGGGACCAGTTCGGTCAGTACGGGAAAGTATGGGTATCAGTCTGAGTGAGCGCTGGACAAAGGCACGAGGCTGAGGCTGCCAGTGGGTCCTGGCAGTGCCCCCCCGCCCCCGCGGCCCCGAAGTGCAGGCCCAGGAAAACCCACTTGGAGGAGCGGCTTGGCCATGCCTAGGCCTGACATCCGCAGAGATGTCTGTTTCTACTTTGAACAAAGGTGTAGGCCCTGCATTAGTGGTCCGAGTCTTTCACAGGGTAGGAGGGGGCGAGTCTGTGCTGACCCTCTCGGCAGGCAGCAGGTCCCACAAGCCAGAGAGAGAGGATGTGGTAGCAGAGACTGGCCTCTGTAGCGTGGGAACAGTTGCATGCCCTCGGCGGTGAGGCTGCTGGGCTGCACGCTCTGCCGCGAGTGGAGTGGGGTTCAGGGTGGGGCGGGGCTGGGGGCTGTGGGGGTCCGGGCCCTCGTCCCAGGTCTGCCACTGACCCCTTGCCTTCCACTCCGATTTTTCAGTTTACAAGGTATTTTCACAGCAGTGATCTCTGTTGTTCCCGCCGGCGGCCCCTTGAGCTGGTGCCTCCTTGTCGTGCTCCGACGCTCAGAGAGGGTCAGGGACTTGCCTGTGGGTCCACAGCTCTTCTGCCTCCAAGGCCAGGGCACCTGCCACCTCCCTGAGCTGTCTCTCACCAGCCGTGGTGTCCTGCGTCCCTTCTGAATTTGATTTCTCATATGAAAAATGAGGGGGTTGGTGCAAGAACCAAATCAGTTTCTTGATTTTGCTGTGATGAAAACATGTTTTCTTTCCACTGACTTTTCCACGTTGCTCGTTTCTTTGGCCTGACAATACCTCTTCTCTCGCCGCCTCTTAGGAGAGCAGAGCTCTGAGCTGGAGGGTGTGTCCTTGAAGGGGTCCGAGGGGCAGTGTGGACAGGGAGGGAAGGGGAGGGAGTTTTCTGGAAGGTGGCCAACAACAAATTGTACCCCTCCCCCCCCTCAGCCCCCAGGTCACTTTTTTTTTGGTTAATGACCTGGTTGTTTGACCTTCTGGCAAGCACCACGGCTTCTTTCCCCATCCCCACCCTATGGCCGTTCTGGTCCAGAGGGAAGCAGAGGGTAAAATCCATATTGTTCTCCATGGGGAATAGTTAAGATGAGCCAAACCCACCTAAAGGGTGTTGGGGACTTGGGGCTGGAGAAGGCCTTGAAAGGAGGGTTTCCCCCGCCCCCGCCCCAGGGTCACCTGCCAAGGAAACCCTGCCTGGCAGGCCGCTCCTTCCCTGTGCCAAGTGCCGGCAGCTGGGGTGCAGGTCCCAGGTGGCCCCGTGGGGATGCGGGAGAGGCAGGTGTGCACACAGATCCCTTCCTTGAGCCTCCAGAGTGCTCGCCTGGACTGCGACTCAGCAGCACCTGCACTGTGGATCATCCTGCTGGCTGTAGGCTGCCACCCTGCAAGGTCAGGTGCGGGGGGCCCACCCTCACAGTGCCGCCAGCCGGGGGTCTGCCCAGGCGAGCGGTGTCCTGGCCCCACCCGGCCCCTGGCTGGCCTCATGTTCCCCTAGCGGCAAAGGCAGGGGCTCCCTGTAGGACCAGCGCTCAGGATGCTCTGGCCAGAGGGCTCCAGACCGCCCCCCGCCCCCTGGGACCTCCACCAGAGCCACTGGGCCCCTGGAGGTCAAGGAGCAAGGAACAGGGGGCTGTGGGGAGCCAGGAGGCCGGTCGGCTGTCCCCATGACTGAGGTGGAGCCGCAGGACACTCCGTGACCCACGGCAGCTGGGGAGCAAGGGGAGAAAACAGGCAGGGCGTGGTGGGCGGGAGCATCGGTCTGGCCATCGGAGGTAGAGGAATCCGTCTCCCGAAGGCCAGGTTGCTCCCAGAGAAATAAGGAGAAGACAAAAGGGGGCCACTGGCCTCTGTACTGGAGCACAAGGAATGACACCGAGCAGAGCCGCGGCCGCTGGAGGGGGGCGCCCCAGGGTAGCCCCACCTCGGACGTCACAAACTCTGCCCCGATGTGTGGCTGCCACTCGGCAGAGCCGGTACCGAAGGTCCTCTGCTCGGGCCCCGCCTCATACATATGGCAGGACCGCGGGCCGCGTGCTGGGGGCACTCTGGGGGGCCTCCACCTGGGGAGCCCCCCTGCTGTCCCTGGAGCCAGCCCAGGGGGCGAACCGTGTCTTGAGTCCCTCGGGAAGAGGCTGAGGCCGAGGTGATTTCGGTGCCGGAGGAGAGACGGGGAACAGCTCTTCTTCTGGGACCTGGTTCACGCCCCGAATTCAGAGCCGAGGGACACTGCTGTCAAGTGCGGTGCAGATGTGACATACTTACATTATCACTGTCACGGTCGCCGTCATGATGGGGCGCATCATGCCCCGCCCCCAAGCTGGCGTCCAGAAGCCGCTGTTGTGCTGCAGGTGATGGGGGCCTTCGTCCCAGAACAGCTCCTTTACCTACTCACTGTGCGACCTTGGGCAGGTAACTTAACCTCTCGGAGCCCCTGCCTCTTATCTGTACGATGGGGAGACTCTGCCCCATCTCCCTGAGCAGTCTCTGAGGATTAAAGGAGATAAACATCTATAACCAGTGCTGGGAACACATTTCCCTGGTGGGGAAAAACTAGCATGAATGTTTTAAAGGGCACGAGGATACCCAAGGTTGGTGAAAAAGCAGAGTAGGAGCCAGAGGGTGGCCGTTTTTAGGGTCTGAGCACCAAATCCCTGAGAGAGGCTTGATTTTCTCCGCTGGGCACTATAATTTATAAGCTAAAGGTATTAGAAGGTTAGCTGCTCGGTGGGCACAGCTGTGGGGCTCCTGGATCAGATTAGGCGGCTCAGGAAGGGCCCAAACCAGGAGCCGAACAAGGGCTGGCCCAGACCTCTCCCTCCCTCCATTTTAGTTCCTCACCCCCCTTGAAGCAAACTTGGCCTCCGTCCCAATGGACTGTGGCAGCATGTTCAGGATAAACTCTCCGCCCTCCATGCCCCCACTCAGGGTGGGGCAGCTCAAGGCTCTCTTCCAAGGGAAGAGACACGAGGCCCTGGGGACATGAGTCCAGAAGGATTTCTGAGAGTCACTGCAGCCCGCCGCAGGGCTCAGAGACCCGGGGCCCAGGCCTTCCTGGCAGCCGGGTTTCCCGCATCATCTGGGGCCAGCCACGTGCTCCTCAAGGTCAGCACCTGGCCCGGCTGCTAGAAGGGTGAGAGATGGGAGAGGGATACAGGCAGAGGGAGGGAAGGGGGTTGTTCTTGAGAGACACTGGGAGAGGAGGAAGGCTCCCTCAACCCCAGCCCCTCCGAGGCGAGATGAGATTCAAAACAAACCCTCCAGGACCGCAGAGTCTGAGCTTGACTATCGTGCGGCCTCTTGGCTGTCAGTGGGCAGGTTCCGCACACCTTCTTTCTTTATCATTAGTATCTGCAGGAATTCAAACATTCTGTGAGCACTAGGGAGATGAAAGGACCCAAAGGTGAGAAGGACAGGTGCTTTTGACCCCTTCATCCTAGAATGGTGGGGGCCAGGGCTGTCCCTAGCTGGGCAGGGAGGGGGCTGAAGCAGCTGTGGGACTTTCCACCAGACTGAGGGATTCCTGCTGAGAGAGTTTCAGAGGGTGGAGTCTCCTTCAAAGAGTTGTTCAGTAGGTGATGAGCAGGTCCCCAGGAAGTCTTGGTTAGGTGGCAGGGAAGGGAGGGGGCCGGTTGCTTAGGCAGGGATCACACCCAGCCAACGGTACAGACAGGCACCTCTGCAGAAGGCCTGAAACCAACCTCCCCGGAGGCCTGGGGTCCTTCTCAGCTCCAGCCGCACCTGCCCTGGCCCCCGGCAACATGGGCCAGCAGGAATTCCTGACCGTCTCACGGGACTAAATAAAGCGAGGGTCCGGTGATCCCCTCTGCTTTTCCAGGAGACAGTTGGGCCCCATTTGGAACATGGCTCCACCTGGAAATTACATATCAATCAACTCAACAAACTATTTCTTAAGCCTCTGGGGCTCCACACTAGATCGAATCAGTAACTTAGCGCATCTATCTTCAAGAATCTTCTGGCTTCGAAAAGAAATAAGACATCTACCTGAAAGGATCAGAGCAGTAATTCGGAATCGTTCCTTCAACCTCCGCCCCACATGGATGGCACCAAAATGTGTGTTCCCCGTGTGCTTACGAAATTCCACCCTTACCCTACTTCCAAATTTCTCCCCCATCAAGAAAGCTTTCGGGGGCACCTAGGTGGCTCAGATGGTTAAGCGTCTGCCTTCGGCTCAGGTCATGATCTCAGGGTCCTGGGATCGAGCCCCTCATCGGGCTCCCTGCTCCTTGGGGAGCCTGCTTCTCCCTCTGCCTCCCTCTCTCTCTCTCTCTCTCTCTCGCTCTCTCTCTCTGTGTGTGTCTCTCATGAATAAATAAATAAAATTTTAAAAAGAAAAAAAAGAAAGCTTTTGGGAAGCAAATGAGGGAACAGGATTTTAGCATAGGTATAGCTTTTATTTATTTTAAATTTTTTAATAGAGTAAGTTATTTTCAAGTTTTTGTATTCTATTATGAATAAAAATTTGCTTGCAATACTTCCTATTGGGATGTGCTTGAGAACCGACACACACGACCCTGAGTCTCAGGCGAGATTGTAATTGTGCTCTATGTCAGCCTGACCTGTTGCCTTAAAGGGTCACATGGATCTTACATGTGAAAACAAATTGTTAGAGTCACATGGTGAAAATTCCCCAGGAGGCGTGATAAAAGCCAAGAAATCATAGCCAATTACAAATTAAACGAATTATTTATAACCAAATAATGTCTAAATCAAGACTATAAAAATATTATATTTTTTATAGTAAAAAGGCTATATATTTTATGTGGAATGTGCATGCACCTTCCCGTTTGATTTAAAGTAGGGTGGCTCAAAGAGGTAAAAGGTCTAAAAAGGTCCTATTTAAGCCATCCTTTAAAATAGATCTCTATTTTCTTTAAAATCACCTGAAAGGGTACCCAGAATCGCCCTTGTTTACCTGCCCCAGAAACTACAGTCTGGGGTGTAGGAGGCTCTACACTGAACTCTGGGAGCGGGGAGAGATCTCACAGTGGTTCCGTGGCTGGTTGAGCTGGACGAGCCCGCGGGGGAGAGGGGTGATCTCTGGGAGGGGAGGTGGTGCCAGGAGCACATACGGCTGCCATACTTTTCTCTGCATGTTAGACACCAGTGTCCCCTCTTTCTCCAGCTAGATGAGTACTATTCTGTTGACTTTGTACCCCACTTACCAAGCTCTTCCCTTTTTCATGAGTCCACCGGGAACTTTCTGGTCCCTCTCCATTGGGCACGCGTTGAGGAACTCTAGCCTGGTCGGAGGAGAGCAGGACTCAGGGGCAGGACTGTGTTTTAACTGCAGAACTACCCTTTAACCTTCAGATCTGGGTCTGCCCGACTGGGTCCTGGCCTCTGCTGAGACTGGGGTGCCAGACCCAGGGGCAGTGGCCATTGAGTGACAAGGGGATTTTGGATTCTGGGGACCCCTTCAGCATGGAGCTGGAAGTTTTGGCTGGGGACATGGGAGATAAAAGAGAAGTAGAAAATGTGGCTCCACAGTCAAGAAGCTCACCCCCAAATGGGAGAGGCAAGACTCAGGGTCAGGAAGCAGTAAAGAACACGGCCGTGATAGTTTGGTGTAGGAAAGGAGATGCTCTGTGCACCTGGAGGGGAAGCAGTGACCTTGGCTGATGGGTGGAGCCTGGATGCACAGGAGGGAGGGGGGCCCCAGGTGGGGCACTGGGGGCAGTCGAGGCACGGGCCGGGCAGATGTGAGAGAGGCCCCACGGACGCAGACCTGGCCAAGCGGGAGAGACGTGGACAGGGAATGTAAGTGGAAAGTTGTGTGACCAGAGTGTGAGGGGCTGAAGCTGCATGGTGAGCGAGGGTTTGCCCTGTGACGCAAAAACAAACCGGAACTCCCAGGCGGTTTGTTTGAAGGTGGGGGACATGGCCACCGTCAGGCTGCAGTGTGCGGTGGCTGGTGCAGGACGTGTCATGTGATGTCATTGCCACCATCTTGTGGTCACAGAAGCATGGTCATGGTAACTAGATCAGCAGGCCTCTGGGGGCCCTTGAGCTAATGCAGACTGATCTTCCTCTGGATTTCTGTTTAGTTTTTAGTCCAGTTAATGCCCCCCTCTGTTTTCAAGTCATGCACATTTAATTTAGAAAATTTTAGGACTATAGAAAAGAGGAAAGACACCAACAAGCCATTCCCACCATCCGTCTCTTCTGAGCAGCTGCTGGGGTCGCCTGTCCCCTCGCAGTCTTTATGCTTATGCGCTGGCCTCTTTACGGGGTTGGGATTAAACTAAGTAACCCAACTGTCCCTGAACCATGTGGGCTTGAATATTTTTAGTGACGGGGTAGTTTAGTGACCAGGATCTTACCACCTTTTTTTCTTTTTTTAAAGATTTTATTTATTTATTTGAGAGAGAGAGAATGAGAGATAGAGAGCATGAGAGGGAAGAGGGTCAGAGGGGGAAGCAGACTCCCCGCCGAGCAGGGAGCCCGATGCGGGACTCGATCCTGGGACTCCAGGATCATGACCCGAGCCGAAGGCAGTCGCCCAACCAACTGAGCCACCCAGGCGCCCCAGGATCTTACCACCTTTTAAAGCATATTATTATCCTTTTCTAAAATAGAGCACTAAAAATGGGGCTTTTTTTCATTCGTGAAGTAGGATGTGGTTACTCAGAAGGTAGGCAATATTCAAAAATATAAAAACTTAAATCATCCATAACCCTCTTGTCCACAAATCACCTAATCTTTTGTGGTACTTTCTTCTAATATTCTTCCAAAACTGTGTACTTTAAAAACAAAACTGGAGGGGCACCTGGGTGACTCAGTTGGTTAAGCGTCTGCCTTCGGCTCAGGTCATGATCCCAGGGCCCTGGGATCGAGCCCCACATCGGGGGCTCACTCTCAGTGGGGAGTCTGCTTCTCCCTCTCCCACTCCCCCTGCTTGTGTTCCCTCTCTCGCTGTCTCTCTGTCAAATAAATAAATAAAATCTTTAAAAAGAGAAAACAAAACAAAGCTGGAATCATACGACACACACTTTTGATCATGCTGTCTTCATTTATCCTATGATAGAAGCTTCCCTTTTCTGACAGCTGTGGACATTATACTAACCTAACACTGGTTACTTAGTACAAGTCGGGCCATTTGAAGCATTTCACATACACCAACTTATGTTCCAACAGCCCTTGGCGAGAAGAACTATTTTCTTATTCCCATTTCATAGACAAGATGACTAAGGCACAGAAGGTGCAGTTTGAAGCTAGACATTTGAACCCCAGAGCCTGCGTTGCTATCTACCATACTCCCCAGCCGGTTCTTCGTGAAGCTTCTCCTGATCTCCAGTATACACACGCACTCACACACATGCACACAGGCACACACTCGGCTTTCTTCATGAGACAGGCTTTCAAATCCTGGAAGCATCTCTGAGGCCCGAGTCTTGCCTTTTCCAGGCTTACCAGTCTCATCTCAGCTGTTGCACGTGGCTGGGAGGCCCTTTTCCTTGCTGGCCTTCACTCAGGCAGGCCTGGGTCTTCTGTGTTCCTTTTATGGGGCAGCTAGAAACAAAAGCACAGCTGTGGGGATTCTTGCCCAAGGAAGGTTGCAAGCAGCCTCTCCACCTGTGTGTGCTGGACACCAGATTCCATCAGTGTAGCCAGAAGTGCATTGGCTTTTACGAATAACAGCTGGACCGCAATGAGCAAAGAGTGCTTTTCCCAAGTCCCTTGCTCCCTCACTGCTCCATGGCCTGGCTCGTCCAGCCTTTGGACGCTTTGCCTGGTTCTACAAAGCACAGTCCAGAAGAAGGGAAGGTAAGAGTTTCCGGGGGCCTTTGCGTGGAGAACTTTCATGACATCTTGTTGGGGATCAAAATGGCAGCAGCTTGCCTGCCTGGGTCATTCAGGCGGGAGGGGAGACCCAGAATCGGGCCGTTCTCCAGATGGCTTCCAAGTTTTGCACCTGGTCTTTTAACCAAGAAGTCATCAGCAGGCACAAGAGCCAATCTGGACGAGTCTGAGTGGGTGGGAGCGGCCAGTAAGGAAGACCTGCAGGGGAACCGGTGGAACCACACAGACAGCACATCCACTGGGGGCCTCTCGCTCCCCCGGGTCCAGCTTTGTTTGCCCATCCTCGGCACTGATCACTTCAGGTTGGGGTCAGGGCAGGCTCCAGGTAAGATTGCCAAGGTCACGGGCTTTTATCCTCAATACGTGGCCTGACTGGTCCTCTTTCTCAGGGTCCTGATACAGGAGGGAGAGGAATCTGGTAAACAGTGTCGTATTAAGGCGCTCGTGGTGCTCCCTGCGTCACCCTCGCAGGGTGATTTCTATTTTAACAGAGACTTCTTAGATACCCATATGCCTCCGTCTAAAGCTATTTCCAGAGGGGGAGTTCCCTGTTGTCCCTCCACTTCCCACGGGCCAACGGGGTGGCCGACGCTCTTCTCCGTCTCCGCACAATAAGGGCAAAGACTGCAACCGATGGGGCACCTTTTCCACCCATGCCTGCTCGTCCCCACGGGGAGGCGAGGCCAGTGACGGGCGCGCCTCCCAGGGGCTGATGAGAATGAACTACGTGAGCGGATGCCCCTGACGCCCTTTAGAATCCAACCAGAACGCAGTCAGCCCTGAGCACTGGGGGCCCTTGTTGGCCCTGTGAATTTTATTTCTGGCTGGAGAGCCGGTTCCCATGCGCTATGCCATTTTATCCTCGTGACAACCCTGTGAATTCCGTGTTATTGCTCCCGTTCCATAGATAAAAGAAGGGGATTGAGAGAGCAAGTGATCGTTCTCCGAGAGGATTGGGCCCTTTGCTCGGCAGGGCAGGGGCGTAGGGAGAGCCTGCAGGGGAGGGACCGGCGGGGCCTGGGGCCCCCGGGGGCGCAGGAGAAGCCCAGGCCGTGCAGCCCACCCTTGGCAGGCTCACCAGAACCCCCGAGAAAGTGTTGGCAGCTTGGGACTGTCGCAGTGACCAGTGAAGCTTCACTTCTAAGCAACTCTGACTTCTGAAGGGGAAACGGGGTGGCTCTTTCCATTTTAAATACGTATAAAAGCAAAGAAAATAATAAAACGAATAGCGCGTACATATTTCAGTATGTATCTCTAAAAGATGGGACTTTTTTTTTTTAACATAACCGCAATGCCATCATCCTACTTACACAATGTATGATGATTCCTTAATATCATCAAACATCTACTCTGTGTTTAAACTTCTCCCACCATCTCCTTTTTTAAAAACTTTTCCGTTTGTTTGAATTAGGAGCCCACTGGCTTACATGTTGCTTAGTCTCTTTTGTAGTTCGAGTTTCCTCCCCTCCCTCCCACCCCTTTATTTCCTTGAGCTGTACTTGTTGAGGAAGCCAGGTTGTTTGTCCCAGAGAATTTCCCACAATCTGAACTGCCCTGGTTGCATCCCCGTGGTGTCCCGCGCCCTGTTCCTCGGCCTGTGGTACATTTATAAACTGGAAGATTCCAGTCTGATGATGGAGTGAGACTACTTCAAGGCGGTTTGGTGTGTTTTCATCAGGAAGCTCAGGATGTCCCGAGGTCTTTCTTTGGGAGATGCTAGAACCATGGATGATCACTGCCCAGAGTGGCTATTTCAGCAGGGGTTAGCTCTTCTTTCATTTATTTGGTGGAATATTTCCATAAAGACAAACTTCCCTTTGTCAACTATTTGGCGATCCTGATAAATACCCGGGATAAATGCTTGATTCCTTCCCCTTATTTACAATGATTTGCTACTGTTAGATGAAATGACAGATATAATGCTTGTGGTTTGATTCCACATAATCCTGGGAAGGGGGAGGGTAGGCATCTAGAAGAAGAGCTTCGGGCTGATGCCTATTGAGCTGAGAGTAACAGGTGCACAGAGGTTCCTTCTACTATTCTACTTTTACGCATGTTTGGTACAGTTTATAACAAAAAGGAGTTTTTTTTTTTCAGTAAAAAAGTAAGTAATGGTTGAGTTCCCTGGCATCCTCCAAAGGTGAGCAATAAATGTGTTGGCTGGTTTTAGCATCATGACGTCCGCACGTACTTCAACCTACTTAAGTGTTTTGATCCGTTGCAGTTGTCCTCTTAGTGACATTTAACTGATTCTGTCATTGGCTAATGGAACTGTCTTCAAGTTGGCTCCTCTAAGTTCCTTTTGACATCGGCCCAGTGGTCTTTGATCGGGTCCTTGCTTACAATATGACAAGAGTCCTATGTGTGTCGTACGTTTCCCTCACGGACCTGGGACATTTTTCCAAGGTAGGGATGCTGTCTCTCGCTAAGGGTCTTTCTTGTGCCTGGGCGCTGTTACCGAAAAAGATCTCTTTGAGGCTCCAGTTAGACTCTATGGCCAGGAGCAGAATTTTCCTCCCCACACGCCAAGCAAGTGTGCCTCTGTCACCCTCTACTCCTCTACCGCTACCCTCCCACCCCCACCCAAGCAGGTGTCTCAAGACGTTGACGGCGCTGGGAGGTGGGTGGAGGGGAAAGGAGATTAAAATCTGACTTTAAAGGCTCAGGCAGTAACTTGCTTGAGGCTGGCTCCCCCTCCCCAGCGCAGCTCCACCCCCAGACTCAGAACCAGGGAGAAGGAAAGGAGGGCAGTGAGAATATTCGCTATCTCCATCTATCTATATTTAGGCAGATTTATCTTGCAAGCCAAATCAGAGAGAAACACTCAAGGGGGAGGTAGTGGGGTACCTTGGGTTCGTGTAGCTTTATTTCATTTGCTGGGGGGTGGGGGTAGAGGGGTTTGCACAGTAGGCAGAGCTGCCCCCCCCCGCCCGAGACAAGTGTAAGACAAAAAAGGCACAGAAGACCAAAGGCATCAGCTCTGTGAGCACCAGCAAGCCAGAGGAAGAGTGTATTGGTTAGCTTCCAAGGACCCAGCTAGACTCTGTGGGACAGCGTGACGAGGAGGCTGGTGAGGAGGAAAACCACCCAGTAATGGAGCGAGGGGCTGCTACACAAAGCAAGGAGTCCCCCTTCACAGTGGACTGGAAGATCTCTAGTCAGGAATGTTTGGGGAGGGGGTTCCACTGTGGCCACTGGGCACAGGCTCACAGAGAGAGCATGAATTTGCACGTGGCAAAGAAGAGGCCCAGGGCTCACAGTTGGATGCCCCAACTGTGTGAACTTGGTCTGCTCAGTTCCTTCCTTATTTTTTTCTTACCATGGGGATCATAATCACACCTCATCCTCAAGGCTGCTGTGGAGGGTGAGGGAGTCGGTGAGCTGGGAAGGCCCATGAATCACTGGGTGTGAGTACGACTAAGTGAGCCTCACTTCTCTTCCCTGACCCTGTGAGCACGGGGACTCTGCACCCAATTAAGAAACAACCACAGCTGTTTTCAAAACAGCGTCCAGGCTGAAGCAGCCCTCAGATGGACGTTGGATGCTGGAAAGGCCCAGAGGGAGATGGCGAGCATCTTGGGAGAGGGAGAAGCCAAGATGGCCTCTGCACAATGGATGCAGACTTTGGGGACAGCTGGTCATGTCAGGGTCTAGAATCACCCAGAGGCCCTAATAGTGAGGCTGAATATGGATCTACTGCTTTTCAAGGAAAGGTCTTAGACTAGGTCTCTCTAAGACTATAGGTGTGTGTGTGTGTGTGTGTGTGTGTGTGTGTGTGTGTGTGAACTTAGACAAAGCAAACAGTGGCAGCCTGAGGAGTTGATACCTGACATCCTTCCAGGCCCAAGCACGCCAACCCAGGTTTCCCCCGCTATCTCAAAAGCTTCCACGAAAACTTTCGTAAGCCAGAAGGGCATAAAGCAAAAAAGCAATTACCATTAATGTGTGCGGAAACATTTTTGGGCATTCCCGGATTCAAAAACTAACCTCTCTTTGGTCTTACTGATACCTTAGGGTGCGTCTTGCTGATGAAAGCACAAGATAAATTGAGATAAAACACAGATACTCACAGACACAGGATGCCCAGGGTGTAGACCAGGCAAAAAGGCTCCCTCTCTGGGACTTGAAGTCACTAGCCCACGGGACCACCAAGCCAGACAAATACGGGGGCTTGATCAGACACGAGATAGGCAGCCACGTGATACATACAGCATTGCCTACAGATGCCTCTGTCCCTTTGAGTTTTATTTCTTTAAAGAAACTGTGATAAGTTAAATAAGCTGCAAAGGGACCCGAGTTTCGTGTTGGCAAAATCCTAACAGAAGTATCATGACACCATCCCTAACATGGCTGTAAGAAAGGGATCTCACCTCTGTTGTCATTGTCCCCTTGAAAAACCCACAACTGTGCCTTCTTAATTTTGCTGCGTTTAAATAGAAAAAGTCACTTTTGCTGGACTTGCTTTCCCCTTGTGCACACACTGTGTGTGTGAGTGTGGACAAACACGTTTAACAATAGATATAATTTGCCAACCTGGCTGCCGCCAAAGACACCGCTTAATTTTTTATTGTGAATGCTTTTCGGAACATCACTGGAAACAGTACCTTCAAGAAAATATAAGTGAATATGCATTTGATCTCAAAATGAGGAAATATTTTCTAAGCATATAAGTAAAAGCAAAATATTTGACTACTTAAATTTCAATTTCTATGCGTCAAAGACACCAGGTGAAAGGTAGATGACAAAGTGGGAAGATACTCACAATACATATGATATGAAAAGGGTGAATATCTCTAGTAACGCGCTTTTAGAAATCACTTCTTAAGAAGGCACATCCAAAAAAATAGTAACCACCACACAATTCATAAAATAAGAAACAGACACGGTGAAGAAAGTGCACACAAAAAATGTTCAACATCACTAGTAATCAGAGACATGCAGATTTTTAAATTAGATTCTGTTTTATGTTTACTGGGTAGGTCATTTTGGTTTTTATTTATGATAATACACAGCATTGACAAGTACAAATGAATTGGAGTCTCTCAAAAATTGCTGAGTGTAAGCTGGCACTGTCTTCCTGGAAAATAATTCAGCCCTAAGCTGAAAGAGGCTCAAAAATATTTATTCCCTTCGGTTACACATTTCCATGTGTCTTCATTTATTTCTTAAGAAATAATCAGAGGGATAAAAGTATGTTCAAGGATATTCATTGCAACACCATAATACTCAAAAATCAATAAGAACGCATACTTCTCACAATATGGGGGGTTGCGAAGTAATTATACATAACAATACCTAAAAACAGTCAAAAACTAGGTAGTCCTAAGTAAGAAATAAACAACAAAAACCCTACGGATACAGCCCCAGTCTTGAAAAAAAATATTAGAATAAACATCGGAAGAAAATACAGCAAAATGTTAGCAGAGATTACGTTTGAGTGTGGGGGTTGTGGGTAATTTTAACTTTCTTATTCATGCTTTTCTATAATTTCCAATATTTCTATAATTAACATTTTTACTCCTGTAATCAGCAAGGTAATAGAGAATATAAAATTATTTCCTCCAGTTTTGAATTGAGAAATCAAATTCATCCTCATGTTACCCGGTGACCCCCGAAAGAGTGGACTTGGACAGGAAGTAGGACAAGCAAAGCTACATTGTCCACCAGACGTCGGGCGCGTGGCCAAGTCTGGATTTCAGGGGAGCCATAGAGCTGCTGGGGTAACTGTTGGGGTCAACAGCACAGGCAGGTATTTCGAAGTCCCAGGAATGAATGGATGAGGTCACAAAAACAGAGTTTAAGATCAGAAAAGAGATCCAAAGCCTTGGAGGGACACGAGGGTCCCTCCAAGACATCTGGGAGAGACAGAGAGGCATTAATTAGCAGGGGAGACGGGCCCAGGGACCCGTCTTCGGGGCTTAGTGACAGGTCTGCAATGACTAAAGGAACAAGCGAAACGAACCCATGGGACGGATTTCTTCTCAAACCTCACATCATTTGCCTGCACATTTTCCTTTATGTCTCTTCTTTCAGACCCGATTCTCGAAAAAAAAAAAAAGGGAGAGGGGGTATGCAATGTTCTTGAGAATAAAATTATGGCTGGATAACAAAACTGTCAGGTGAAAAAATGCTGATTCTGGGGCACCTGGCTGGCTCAGTCCGTACGTAGAACATGGGACATCTGATCTTGGGGTTGCGAGTTTGAGCCCCATGTTGGGTGTAGAGTCTACTTAAATAAATAAATAAATAAATAAAATCTTTAAAAATGCTGATTCAATGTTTGTGACCATCTTAGCGTGTAAGTGTATCCAAATCAACAATAAGCACTTCCATGTACTGGGAGGTAATCAGTACTGGAGGGTGGTGCGGACCTTTCTCCAGTGAATCCCATGATCCAAAGTGCAGTTGGATCTTACAGCTGAAAACCGCATGGGGCTCCAGCCTCCAGGTGAACACATCAGTCCTGGGGGCCTCTGCTTTAGGTCCAGCACGTTAAATGGGCTCAGTCCCACATAGGGGTAAATCTCACTTGCAAAGTTTTCACAAGATTTATTGTGAAACCAGATCAAATTTTTCTGTTTTAGGAACTTCTGTTTTTGAGTGAAGTTTGCTTATATTCCATGCTTGGGAGTGTAGCTTCTTCCTTCCAATGCTTGGAAGGAAAGACAACATTGTATTTCCCTATCCCCTTCACCCACGACCTGTCAGCCAGCTGGAGGACTTCTGTCTAAGGAGTGGCCGGTTCACTGGGAACAGAGGTGTTGGCCCCTGTAGATGTGTTGGTTACAATTTAGCAGAAGGCAGGTCTGACAGTGGCAGTGGGAAGAGAAAAACGAGGTTCCCTAGGCTGAGTTTCCAATCTTGGGAGTAAGGTGGCCAGGGTAGAAAGACAGGTCCCTCCCCAGGACTGGGCCGGGGGATGTGGGCTCAGAGTGTAATTCGCAGGGCTGAACTGCAGGCAGGCGGCCCATGGAGTCCCGTGGGGCCCCCAGAGGCAGACTTGGAGAAGCCTTCACACTAAACTGATTGATGTCCTCTCCGTGTCTAGGAGGTGTTTTGGCTCCGTGTCAGAGCCCCCATCAGACAGGCCTGTGCTATGAGAGGTTTGAAAAATGGCTCGGATGAAAAAATTGACTCTGTTCAGTAATAAATTATAATGATGCTTTGTATTTATAGAGCATCCTTCAACCGAGGGAGCTCTAAGTTCTTTATGGATATTAACTCACCATTCTCACAATAGAGAAAAGATAATTTTGTCAATTCAATATTTGTGTATCCTTTTTTTTTTCTTTTACTGGGGGAGAAGGCTGCTCTTACAGGGGTGTTTTCTTATATTAATTTGGAAGCAATAAATCTTCCTTTCTTTTTTTTTCCACTAGAAATCTCTTATTCAATATCACATAAGAAATTAAAAATGAACAGTGATGTCTAAAACGTGTGTGAATGTGCACTTATATGTCTATGTGGATATAGTATCTATATAAATATTTAATTTTTATGGTCTAAGCCTTCTGCCTCAGTTTTCATGAGCTAGAATTTATTAGCTACTGAACAGTGAGGCTATTATTATTTGCTTTTGCACCTAAATGATTTAAAAGTCAATTATGAATTGGCTACGGGGATTGGAGAACTGTGGCGTGTAATATAGCTCGGCAATTTCGATTTGTTACCAAATGTCTGGAATGAGGAAGTGTCCAGGGTGGGAAATAGCCCACAGACATACCATACAGATATTAAACCAACCAGACAGAGACCCTAGGTCACCGGCGTGTGAGCGAGTCTACTGGCGCTCATCTGAGTGGGTTGGGGGTGGGGGCAGACAGTGCTGGGGGATGGACCGGCAGCCACATAAATCTGAGAACAAAGCAGAACCCCAGGCCTGGCCGGAACAATGAGTGAAAACTAAGCAAGCCCAAGGAGAACGAGTCACAACAAGCAGCCCCCAGCACTGAGGTCTGTGCTCTACACCCCTAGCAACAATTAGAGCAAGCACCAACCTCCTCCAGGGTTCCCCCGGGAGGGAGCGTAAACCTTTACTGCCTTTCCTATTTATCGGCAAAGTGCCGTGTTCTGAGTCACCGAGGCAGAGAAGCAGGCTGGATGCCTGTAATAACCCAATACAACACAATTATTTCTCGAACAGAAAAGTCCCCTCTAGAATTCGAGTCTCTGAACATTCCAAATGGGAGAGGGGAGTTTTCAGGTGCTTAAAACAAAACAAAACAAAACAAAAAAGGTAGAAAATAGCCAGGCACAATTCATGCCCTGGGGCCCTCCACTGGGGACTTTGTGACTCTTTGTTTGTACCAGGGGCCGCTGAAAATCAAATTATTTTGACCTAGGAATTAGCCAGGAGCAAATAGTGAATCTTCATTAACAAGCCTGGAGTCCACAATAAATGTTTAAAACTGAGAGCACACCACAGTAAGCATTCATAATAAATCTTTGGATGCCTCCCGGTTCAGGCCTGGAAGCTAAAAAGAATGAAGTACTTTTGGAACAAGAAACAGGACTTCCAATGCCTTTTTCCATTAACTAGCTAATCAGGGTGCTCCAACCTGTCAGGCTCATGCTCCCTGGTTATCGCTCACCTGGCTTCTTAACAGTCCCTTCCTCTGAACACTGAAACTGATGCATGGCGTACATTATATACATTCTCATATACATATACGCATATATACGTACATGGATGATATACCTGTGTACCTATGTGTACATTTACACGTATAAACACACTCTCTTCCTCATATATGAAATTGAATTAGGATTTATTTTCGACATTCGAGTGACTCTTAAAACTGAGGGGGAAAGTTGGGGTTAAAAGGTCAGGGCAGGGAAATAATTATTCTTTAGATTAAGTGTCAATTTCCCCAAAAAACACTAGTGTAAGTTTCCCCAAAAACATTAGTCCCCAATTATAATATTTCCCCCAAAGTGTAAAACATTAGTCCCCAATTATAATAATTTTAAAAACCCCAACCAACGTGGTACAATATAAAGATGGACTCAAATGTAATACACAAAACCACCTGGCCCCAGTAGTCCAAAGACAAACTGATATTTTTTTCCCCCTAAAGGAGGTCAGAGTTAACCTGGCAGGTGGCCAGACAAGTGTGCAAGGGAGAGGGTGCTTCTCGTTAACTAGTCTGACGTGAGGTACTCCTGAGCATGGGGATTGGTTCCCATCATGAGGTCTGCACTGAGCTGCCAACTCCAAAGCAGCACCAAACCCCCAGTGAAGTGAATTAAGTTTGAGTCTCAGGCTAGGTGATGCCAGAATACATCTAACATGTTGTCAGCAGGCAAAGCCAGAAGAGCAGAGCTCCAGCGAGGAATTTCTATGCAGTAAATACCACTGAAATTCCTCTCAAAGTTGGAGCTGGTGTCAAAGTCCAAAAAGGCAATGTTCCCCGGCAGTTGCTATTTGGGAGTGTGTTTGTGCCGGGCCACGTACCATCTGAGCGCTCACGTGAGCAAAGAAGCAAGCTAGTGAGTTACTACCACCCGGCTGACTGCTCCAAGATGCTTTAACTGTAGCCAGAGAAACACGGGAGGGGGCACGGCCGGTCATCAGTGATCTCCAAATGACGAGACGCTCAGAATTTTCTGGCAGCCTGGGCTAGATAAGTAATTCCTGCTGTGAAATAAATAAAGTCCCTGAAATACTTCAGGGAAACCAGTGCTTTGATGCTCTGGGCAAAGACAGGTGGGGAACCTACCTGCTGCTTTCAGGCTCCCTGCCCTCCGCATGGGGCGCGGCTGGCGGCCCCAGGGAGGTCGCCAGGTGGGGCGGCGGCGCGGGATCTGCCAGAACTCTGAATGTGAGGCTTGTAAACAGGTCTGCGGAAGGGAAGGAAGGAGACAGGAAAGGAAGGAGGAAAAGGGAGGGAGGGCGGAAGAGGATAGAGGGAGCGGGAGACTGAGGCTGGGAGGAGAGAAGAGAAAGGCAGGAGACAGTGAAATCAGCAAAAAAGGAGAGAAACAGAAGATGGGGAGAGAGGGAGAGGGACGGAGGAGAGAGGGAAGGAGTAAAGAGAGATGACTGCTGGGAAGCTTAGAGGAACGGGCACCTTTTTTTTTTTTTTTTTTACAGAACACACACTGCAGATAAACAGTGCGGTCTTGAAGCCTTTTTGGTAACTGCACTTCTCTTGCTCTTTCTCTTTGCTTTTTGTACATTAACTTGGCAATTTTTGCTCATTAACTTGACAATTTTTGCCTTTCAAACAGAGACGGCTGAAGTTTCAGGTTAGCCCTGTCACTGTTTCCAGGTGTCTCGGAGCTAGAAAGACCACAGGCAGAATTCTCCCCATTTCCCCACCTTCCTGCACTCATCTGGCTTGTGCGGCTTTCTATTTCAGAAAGGGGGTGGGGGGCTGAGAAAACGAGCTCCAGGTCCTGGGGCCCTCTCCCTGCTTCAGGAGCTGCACCTGAGCCCAAAGCAGGAGGCAGCCTCAGGGAGTTTGCTAAGGGGACAATTTTGGAGCCACTCCTGGGGGATGCGACCCCTAGGGATGCTCAGAACCGAAACCCCATTCCTCCTCCCCAGAAGAAAAACAGGGGTGTTTAGGAACCCAATATACAACTCCCGGCCGGGAGGCATCCTCTGTATTTGGAGCTAAGTGTTTATAAAAAGCCAGCCAGAAATGCAGGCTGGGGAAACCAATCAGCTGCCTTCAATACATCACAAACAGGGATGCAGAAACTGGGGCTCCATGTTGGGCTTCACTGCAATCCCCGGGGTGATTTTTTTCCAGAAGAGTGGCATCTGCTTGGGGGGAGATTATAAGCTTATTATTCCCGTTCGTAATTTAAGCTTATCAAAGGAAGGGAACTTAAAAACAGTTTTATTATCGCCCAAAGAGAAGGCAATTGCTGCCTTCCACGATGGGCACATTCTGGAGAAAAACAGTGTTCAGGCAAACACATGACACTCAAGTCTCTTTTTGAGGCAGTTATTAAACTGTGTCTTGTTAGCCAGAGTCACGATTTCTGGGGTGTTTTGTTGACTCATGGAACAAGGAGGCCATCTCCCGGGTTGTGTGCTTCTTAAGCCAGCGAGCAAAACGTTAAAGACAAAGCTTTTCTTCACCATTTCCCTGACCACCCCCCGCTTTACAGTTGTAGGACCTAGTATTTCCAGAAAAAGAAAACTTAATTTAGCTGAAATGAATCGCTGGTGTTAATTCAGGCAAAAGGTTGGCATTCTCCTTAGTTTAATAATCTTAGGAAATAAACTGACGTAGATTCAGATCGAATTCCAACGATTCATTTTCCATGAGGTCTGTTTTTTTAAGTTTAAAAGTTCGATTTTGTTAAAAAAAAACGATGACTTTGAATTTGCTGTTCAACTAATAAATTAGCACAAATTTAGTTCCAGTCCCCACTAAATTGGAGGCTGACGTGCAGGATCAAGAGGAAAGAGATGCAAGTTAGAAACCCAGATTCGACATATCCCAGCAGACTCCCTCCATGAAAACGACTTTCATTTTTGTGCGTGTGAATTAGTGCATGTGCGTTACCCTCCCTTTTGCCCTTCTCCTTTGAAAACAAGAAATGATGACTTTTTCAGGTCTCTGCTTCCAGACAGGGAGGGCTTCGGGTATTTGAAGTCAGGTGGGAGGCAGGAGTGAGCACTACTAATTGGATGCATCCTGGCGCGCTACTATAAAGGGCGGCCCATGTCACCGCGGGTTTCCGAGTTCGCTGTCTGTACCTGGCTTGTCTGGGGAGTAAGAAAGGCTCGCTGGCCCGGGTCATAGGTCCTGTCCAGACTGGACTGCAATTCCCTCTACTCGAGTGGACAGTGTGACCTTGATGCTAAATAGCGCCTCCTGCTCAGTGGGCCCACAGCGGAGTTGCACACAAGGGCCTCTTCCTCTGTCCGGTTTGGGACAGGTCCCGGGAACACTGGCCCGTGTGGCCAGAGCAAACCCAAACCCCAGCTTGGTCCTCGCCCTGGGACGTGAGCGGGGACTGTCAGGCCCTGAGTGGGACCAGGAGGCAGATGTGCTCCCATTGGCTTCCTGGGCTCCCCACTGGCTCAGCCCTGCTCGGCTGGCCACGGCGGCTGCATCCCAGGGGGCTTACGCTAAGTGTCCCGCTACCTAGCTCCTGCTGGTGTTTAAGTGAAGAATGCCCAGTAATTTATTTTATTTATTTATTTATGTATTTATTTATTGCCCAGTAATTTAGATGTTCATTGACTTAAATTGTGGCTAAGGATGAAGAGAGGGGTGGTTAAGATAGGTATCAAAAATGGACTTTGACTATTTTCTCTTATTTCAAAATTTTATATTCTTAAATGTATTGGAGGACTTGGACAACAGGGAAAGGCATAAAAAAGGTTTCAATCACCCGCAATTTCCCAAACCAGAGATGAAACCGGTTAACGCTTCTGCTGTATTTCCTTCCAGTCGCTTCTCTATAGGCACGTCGGACTCTGTACCTCTACATCTAGATGTAGAGTTAGACAGGAATGACTACAGGGTGCTGCAGGTGCGACCGTCAGCCCTGCTCTCTGGTGGTCCCGGGGAGACGTCCTAAGGACCAAACTGTGGGGTAACTGAGAGAGCAAGGGGGGGTGACAGGCCCAAGGCTCACCCCCCCATCCTATATCCCCCCTCCCAGAAGGGGGAAGGCCCGGGCTGGGTTTGGAGGCCCCAGGGAGAGAGGTGGCAGCCCAGTCGGCTGTCAGCCCACCTTCGCCCACGTCCCCCAGCACCTCCCAGCTGCAGGGGCGGCAGCCTTTGTGGGGCCTTTGATCCATGCAAACGAAGTACGTCACAGGCGGGTGCTAGGGGGCGTGGGCTGCTGGGCACACCGAGGGTTGCCAAACTGACAAACACACTCCAGGAAAGCCTTCCCACTCTCGCAGGGCTTCTGTCGTTCAGCCAGCAGCCCGCCGTCTCACAAAAGACCTGCAGGGGAGACTCGGAAAAATAGGCAGCCCTTCTCCGGGCTGGCCCCTCAGCTCAGACTCAGAGGAGCTCAGAAACAGCTTGCCCCAGGCTGCAAGACCTGTCAGCAGCCTGGCTGGGTGAGAAAGTGGTCTTGCTCCGGCATCTGCCTGCACACAGGGGCTGATTCCTCAACATCGAAGACAGAAAGCTCTTAGTCTTAAACTTATTTCTTCTTGGCAAACTTTTGGAGGGATTAAGGAGAGAGAGCTGAAAACACAGGGATGAGGGAGGCAGCCCACTCTGGGCTCAGCCTTACAGTAAGGGTTCGAGTAAAACCTACCAGACTTTATCGTTTATTCATTCATCAAACCCTTACGATTACCTACCTCTTGCTGGCCCAAGCTAGGGATTGGAGAGTCAAAGAAGAATGAAATCTATTCCAGATGTTGTGGAGTTTACTTTTTAATGGGGACAGACCTATCATTGAATAATTAGTGAAACATGTGTCAAGGGCTACAGTGACTGAAAAGTCAGAACTATTGGCATATTAAATAGTACTTATCTTTAAACAGAACATTAATTACATTTTCAAGCAATTATGCTCAGTATGGTTTTCTTCAACCCCCTAGACACCTTATCAGGAAGTTCTTTTAAATTTAAAGCAATGAGTCCAGTCGTTAATGTGAAAAAGGACAAGAAATACACTACCGCCTGGAAACACAGAGAAAGTTCTGTATTTCTTGTACCTTTTTTTTTTTTCAAACAAGGTTAAGAATTTTGGATCCCTTTCCTTAGAGGGACTTCATCCGAACAGGTAACTGAAGGTTGGAGGAAAACATATCGAATGTATTATTTGAAAATGTAACTAATATTCTGTTTAACAGTAAATTTAACCCATGAATAATAGAATAGAAACAGGTACCCACTGAAGGGAGATCAGTTCTGCCCGAAACAAGCACAGAAGTTTTCCCAAGGGGGGTAACATCTGAGCTGGGCCTTGAACGATGAGTAAAATTTTGCGGAGCTGGAGAGTCCAGTGGAAGGATGAGTGAAGCACAGGTGACCTGGAAGTGGGGGGCCGGCTCTTCCAGGAGGCTGGCCTGCTCTGTGTTCAGGTGTCAGCAGGACGCTGCCCCGCGTGGCAGGGGGCCTGCTCACCTGGGGTCCACCCACGAGAAAATGCCTTCCCACCTTCCTCCCTCCAGGGCTCAGGGCTCAGGAGCGGCAACATCTCCATCTCACACGCTCGCAGACGGACAGGGGGGACGGCAGAGAGCCTGTTTGGGAACCTGACACTTTGTCATGGCTCCTCATTATGAAATCTTAAGTAGTTGTCTTCCTGATGACTAGCTTGAGCACTGATTATAGCTGCAAGGAACCACAGAGATCGTTAAATTAGTGCTCTCATTTTGGAGGCAAGGAAACCAGAGGGAAGTAACTTCCCTAAGGACACACACATGTTGGGTGATAGCATTAGCCAAGGTGCCCAGAAAAATGGGCTCTCAGGCCTCTTCCAACTCATAGGTTCTTTGATGTGTAAGGGGCAAAATTCATTCATTTTACTGCATTGATGACCACTATTCAATCAGTTCACCGGTCAGCGTCTCATTTACCCAAGCAATTCCGTAATTACTGAGTCCGGTGATGCCTACCACTGGGCTTCCCACAGCAGCAGAAACAAAAGAGCTAGAAGCCATGGTCTTTGACCTTGAGCAACCTGCAATCTAGCTGAGTAGGAAAGGACCCGTTAGATGCAATAAAGTGCTCTTCGCACTAAAAATAATTGTTGCAGCCAAAGTTGGTGTGGGCTGGAGCTCTGGTGGAAGGAAGCCAGGGGGGATGGTGATGGTTGAGAAAGGCTTGGAGGGGCTCATCGGAGGGGCAGAGAAAGGCAGCCCCGGGATGGAGCGCCGTGGGCAACATTTGGGAAAACTCAAGCGTGCTCACTTGCAGGCCAGGCTGTGCTGGCACCCATGCTCCGGCACTTCTCACCTTCCGGGCTTGGTGGCTGATTTTGTCCCTTCTCCATCCAGCATAAACCAGTGAAGGAGGTACAGGGGCCAGATGCCGGCTCCATTTTGGCTGCAACATTTCTTTGTTCTTTCCTTCTTCGCTGGTCATGCTGGACTGTTTGGAAATTGGACTTGTTCTCTGTGACTAGCCCTGCGAGGGGGCTCAAGCATGCAGTGGGGTGCCCAGTCACCCCCATCCCATTTACACAGCCCTGAGGAAAAGTCAAGAGTCCCTGAATGACCCAGAGCAGCTTATGGCTCCCAGCCAGGGGCACAGAACACGTCTGAGACGGCGCTGGTGCAGCGGGAGCCACCCAGCCCAGCCCCCCGGGGCCTGCCCAGGCCAGCATCTCACACCAGCCCACCGCCGTCTCCCAAGACCCAGGTGGCTGCGAGGTCTTCCTGGCGGGCCCCCAGCAAGCTGGTCCACAGCAAACGCCTGGATGTGAAGAAGGCAGGGCAGACGGAGCAAGAGAAATCCCAGGACTGTCCTCCTTAGTGTATTTCACACTCTTAGGTACCGCGTGATGTCCACACGAGATTACACATGGGCGCCAGTAAATGTGGGGGATGAACACAAGATGGATGGGCCATGTGAAAGCCGTCGTTCCCTCAGGGGTCCCTCCGATGAGAGAGGAAGTGTGTGAGTGTTGGTCGGTGGTTCGGTGTCTACCACAGAGTGGTCTCGGGCTGCCCTCCCTCGGAGAGCAGCCTGTGGGGCGGATACATTCGCAGAATCTTCCACAGCCAGCCAACCCAGAGAGCAGGGGTCGCCAAAGCATGGTGTACATGAGAACACGGGGGGAGCGTGTTAAAACACAGATCCCAGAGACTCTGATTCAGCGGCTTTGGGGTGATTCTGACGCAGGCCCCAGACCAAACTGGGGAGCACGGCAGAGGACTCTGCTACAAGCCAAGAGGAGTAAAGGAGCCCTTCTTTGCCCAGGAACTAGCTCAACTGACTTTTCCTGTCTTCCTAAGTCAAAATTCTCTGCATCTGTACTTTTCATAAATACCTTGTCACGGGACCTGGGCAGCTCAAGTCAGAGAAAAGCGGAAAAAGCCAGCATTCACTAACTGCTCGGGCCCGGGCCACCCCAGCGTGGCTCCTCACAGCAGCCGTGGCGCGGGAGACAACAGCGCCCAGCACGCGGGCAGCCCCCGCGAGTATTGAGTGTTCTCGAGTGTTCTCGGTGCTCCGCGAGCAGCGGCCTGTCGTGGGGGGGGGGGGGGCGGGGGGCGATCCCATCCCCAGCTCGGCACCTGCTGGGCCGGCCTGCCCCCAAAGCCCGGAAACTGAATGCTCGCGGGGCTCCAAAAGGAAAGCCGCTGTCGATTCTGAGCGTGGCAGCTTGACGACATCTGGAGTCCCCCTGTATGAGAGCAGAGAGACCCCCGGGCTTCCTCGCCGTTCTGAGCCGGGGGAGGCGTGTTGCCGGCAGAGGCCCAGCCCCGGCCGGTTGCCGCGCGTGTCTCGCGCCTTCAGATCGGGCACAAGGGCGGGCACGTGTGAGCATTTGCTGGGTGAGCCCGAGCGGGGCCTTCTCCCAGTCGCCGTCCCCGCCCCCCAGGGGAGACCCCCGCAGCGCTCTCTCCGACGCCTGGGAACCAGCCCCCCGACCCCAGCCCCCACCGCCCGAGAGCTCCCGGGGCCCCGGGCGACTTCTTAGCGCAGAGGGCTGGGGCGGTGCGGTTCGGGGGGGAAAGGGACCGCGAGTGGGGGCGGGCGCCTGAGCGTGTGAGCAGCTTAGATGGGAGATCACGGGTGATAACCCAGGCCCTGGATGGCAGCTCAACAGGAAACCTCGAGGAGGAGCGGCTGCGGGCAGGAGGGGCGGGGCTGCTCCCTGTAACCGCACCGAGAGCCTGGGGGGGGGGGGGGACGCGCCGCGGGGGAGCCCGCCCCGGCCGCGTGCGGAGCAAGGGCCCCCGCGCCCTTTCCCTGGTCCCAGGTTTTCTCCCCCTCTTGGCCAAGGCTGTCATTGAGGAATTTGGTCGGTGACTTCGGGGCTGGGGCCCGGCGCACCGGGGCTTTGGGTGTGGCTGCAGGGAAGCACCTGAGCGCGCCTAGGGGGAGCCTTTGACGGGCCCGAGCAGGAGTGGCCCCCGCTCAGACCGCGGCTGTTGGGGCTGGGCAGCGAGTGTGAACGCGGCCACCTCTGGAGAAGCCTCCGGAGCCCCTCGTTCTTTTCCTTCCCCTTTCCACGAGGGAGCCCAGCACCCACCGCAGGGCGGCGAGCACCGCCTGGGAGGGCCAGGCTCGCCTCTTTAAAATCCCAGGGAGTTGTTTACTCTGGCCCAAGAGGTATTGGTGTCTGGTTTAGAATCAAAGTGGCATTTCCTCCCCACCCCGACCTCTGAGAAGCTTGGTGCAGTGGGAAGCTGCTCCCCGGGGCTGCCTCCTGCGCGGGCGCCCAGCCGGCCACAGGATCCTGCGGAGTGAGGGGCGCAGGGACCCAAGAGGGGGACAAGGTACGGTCCGGGCTCAGGAAGCCCCTGGCTGAAGGCGGCATCAGGCAAGCAGGTTTCTGCTCCGGGTGCTAGGGGAGCCCTGAGGACCCACCTTCAGGGGCCTGGGGCCTGTACAGGCCCCCCCCCCCCCCCCCCCGCCCCATGGCCTTCCTTCAGTTGGCCAGGCAGCTCAGCTGCGGTTGGTCCAGAAACCGGCTTGGTCTCTGGGGGGCCCAGCTCCCCGAGGGCCGTGGCCCTGGGTGGGCAAGGCCGTGGCCAGAGCTATTTTCATCTCACTTGACCTGCCAGACTGGGCTGGTGCTCGTGTGGGTGACGGGGAAGGAAGGGATTTGGCCTCTCATTCCTGCAGCTCTGGGTCATAATAGCATCAGGAATAATCATGCTGTTTGCCAGCCATAATTGTTTTCATGTTCATACAGAAATGGAACCATATTCCCCCAACACCATTATAGTGATAATTTCTATATATTGGAGATACTTGCAAAACCCCAGTAAATCACCAGAAATGCACTGAGCTGCAGCCTAGTTGAAGGTGCTTTGCTGGGTGGATGAGTCCCCATGCCTCAAGTGTACAAAAATATAATTTTACCATTTTAACCATTTTTAAGTGTACAATTCAGTGGCATAAAGTTGTTGTGCAATCATTATTACCACTATCCATTTCCAGAACTTTTTCATCATCCCAAACAAAATCTCTGACCAGATAGAGATTTCTGTATTATTATATGTACACAGCCTATATATATCTTTTTCTCTTTTCCTTTTTTTAAAGATTTTATTTATTTATTTCAGAGAGAGAGAGAGAGCGCGAGAGAGGGAACACAAGCAGGGGGAGTGGGAGAGGGAGAAGCAGGCTCCCCGCTGAGCAGGGAGTCTGATGGGGGGCTTGAACCCAGGACCCTGGGATCATGACCTGAGCTGAAGGCAGACGCTTAACAACTGAGCCACCCAGGCGCCCCTTTGTTTTTGGTTTTTTAAACTGCTAAGCATGAATATGCCAACATTTACTAATTAAATGCATAGCTGGTGGATGTTTGTTGTTTCCTTTTTTTCTTTTTTTGCTCCCGCAGATAATTAGGTAATAAACATCCGTGTCTCTGTGTGTGTGTGTGTGTGTGTGTGTGTGTGTTTACATGCGCGTACTATGAAGGTTTATCTGCAGAATAAATTAAAGTCTCAGAGAAATGGCAAAATCATGCCTGGAATTTTGACATGAGGGGGTTTGATAGAGTGGATTTCTTTTAAGTAGTGCTAATGTTCAAGAGCATAATGTGGGTTCTGTGTGCTGTGTGAGGAAGAACAAAGGCCTGGCAAGACCTGGCCTCTTATCCAGGCTCTGCTACATATACACCTCAGGACCTCCCTGACCTTCAGTGTCTTTATCTGCAAAGTGGAATAAATAAGATCTGCCCAGATCAACCAGTCACCTTGGCTCAGGGCCCACCCTAGGTCATCATTTTAACTGAATTACCTCTGTGAAGGCCTCTTTCTAAATACGGTCACATCCTGAGGCACTGAAGGTTAGGACTTCAACATATGAATTTTTTTTGGGGGGGGGAAACAATTCAGCCCATCTCAAAGAGCCTGGTGATGAATATGTGTTACTGAATGATGAAAGAGCACAAGAATGAAGGGATTTGCATCTGTTCAGTAGAAATAAACCACGTTCTGTGGGCAAACCATAGCTCGGTTTATGGGGCAAGGGCAGGAAGAGATAAAGATTGCTATATTCAGGTGAACACAGACTGTGGATGGTTTTTACAGGGCAGTCGGCATCCTGGCGGCAGAGCCTGGATTTTAGGCCTGTCCTGCAGGCGTGCCTGGGTAAAGGCAACCATGAACTGGATTTATTCCAATTGGCTAATTTTTTCTTTTAAATTTTATTCACATTCTCAAAACTACAAAAATAATGTGTGTTTGTTGTAAAAAGAGAAAACCCTGCACTTGCTCGCCATCTCATTCGGAGTAAAATCCACTGACTGAGAAGGTTCTAACTAATTCCCCCCACCCTCCTACCCTCTGACCTCATCTGCTAGCACTCTCCCTCTTTCCTGCCACCCTGGCCACATCTACCTCCTTGCTGTTCAGAGACACCAGGCCTGGAGCCACCACAGGACCTTTGCACCTTCTCGTCCTCTGCTGGGGCGGTGGAGGGGGGTGCTTCCTTCACATATCTTCACAGCTGAGGCCTTCTGATTCTCCGTGAACAACGGGGTCCTTCTCTCTGTCCTTTTGTACTTTTAGGAGTGGGTAACCAGCAGCGAGACTGAGGGTCTTTTTATATGCTCTCAGCAGTTTGTTTTTCTGCCTCTAAGGATTACCTGTTTATATCTTTTGCTGAATTTTCTCTTGGATTAGTTATCTTAGCTTTCATTTTTCAAAATTTTATTGATTGAATTCTAAACCTGTAGAAAGCTTTAGGAGTGAAACTGTTCATCACAGAGTTATTTACACTGATGAAAAATTGGAAACAGCCTTCAATGCAGAAATGGTAAATAAGTAGTGGAAGAATTGTTATGCAACAGTTAAAAAGGAAATTCAGTAAACCTATGAAATAGCAGGAAATGTGAAATATAAATATGTGCAATAACATGAAAATATAATGTTAAATTATAATACTAACAGGAAAAAAATAGAGGTTTTTTTCAGGGAAAAATTTTTTATGTAGAATAATTATAATTTATAAATAACAAACACCTTGGAAGGCAATCTGCCATCAGGTGAAGAGTGGCTGTGTTTGAATGTGGTATTATGGGTGATTCCGATTATCTTGTACTTTCTTGCACTTTCACAATGAGTTGATTTACTTGAAAATAAAAACAAAAGTGATCGTAGGTAAATTTTAAAAACTATTGCATGAATCATAACAAATGTCATGGAAGTAGTAATACCAGCAGGGAAATATTCTCCCAGAATCCTGTTACTTCTAAGAAATCAAACAACTCCCTTTCTTCCCCTTTGCCTTGGAATCCTAGCCTATGGGATTATAAAATCTGTAGGTAGTTAGGACCGGATATTTAGCTTCACAGTGAAACATGAGTATTTGAAATTCAACATTTGAGGGGGAGGGGGGCTGAGGAGGCTGTGCCAAATTAAAGTGAGTAGCAAGAAATTATGTGGTTCCAATATATTATGTAAACTCATTCTGCAGGTCAAGGCTGTCTCCAGGTGGGTCAGCCTCCACAGGATTGGCCGGCGTAGCCTCACATATGGTAGCGGGCCATCTGTCCCTGTTAATCCTGTAGGCCTCTCAGCATCCTGCCCCCTCAAAGAAAGAAGGCCAAGTGCGGGGTCAGAGACACACCTGCTAATGGGGTGTGACCCTCAGAGAAGGAAGGACTCCATCCACAGCCTTGAAAGGAACCCCTCTGCCCCAGCCCTGAGGACCAGGAGGTGGCTCAAGGTCAGTAAGTGGTCCAAGTGGTGGCTAGGATTCTGGACCAGATGGTGTCTGGACTACAGCTCTAGAGAGGCCTGAGCTCAACCCTGGCTCTAGACCTTTGGCATGGTGTGAACCTCTCTGAGCCTCGGTTTCCCCAGCTGCAAAGTCACTGTCACTGTAAGGACTGAATGAGAAAACTCACATCTGCTTCTACTGGTGGTTATTATCATTACCCAATGTGTCTGTCTTTCCTGCTGCAGTGAAAGCTAGTTGTTTCATGAAAGGGAGCAAACCCCCTTGCAGGGGAGGTCTGGGTGCCCCTGGTGCTGTGGTCCATGAGCTGGGCATTAGCCCCCGCGCAGACACCCCAAAACTGTTACCACTGCCTTCCTGAACACACATGACTTCCTGTTTTCTAAACTCTCAGCCTGCAATGTCATCGTCAGTCCGGTCTGAGTCTGGGGGTGGGGCTGGGCCGCCGAAGCCCTGAGGGCTCAAGGTTAGGGCTGCAAAAGGCAGTCAGGCGGCTGGGAATCAGGCTGGTCCTACCTGAACTGAGGTCTTTGTGATGAATATGGATGTCGTGAGCGCCTATGTACTGAGAGCTTACCCTGTGAGAGAGCTATGGAATGCTTCCACAGAGGGTTAAGTGCCAGAGCCAAGGCTCCTACTCAAGTCCTCTACCTCCGAAGGATTGGCTCTTGCTGTGATGCCTAAGTCTTTCCTATTAAGGGGGAGACCAGCTGGATACGGGTGAGATTTTTAAAGGCTGCCTTATAGGAGTAGGAGAATCTGTGTTCTTTGTGCTTCTGAAGGCAGAACTAAGACCAAAGCTGTTTTGTTTTTTGGATTGTTTTTTTTTTTAAAGATTTATTTATTTATTTGACAGAGAGAGAGAGAGAGAGAGAGAGAGAGACAGACACAGAGAGCACAAGCAGGGGGAGCAGCAGAGGGAGAGGGAGAAGCAGGCTCTCCACTGAGCAGGGAGCCTGATGCGGGGCTCGATCCCAGGACCCGGGGATCACGACCTGAGCCAAAGGTAGATACTTAACCGCTGAGCCACCCAGGTGCCCCCACAGCTGTTTTTTTAACAACGCTGAAAATGAGAACTCTCCACCAGTGATTGATGAGTGGTGAGCTCCCTGTCACCCAGGGTATTCAAGCAGAGGCTGAAGGTATCAGAGAAGAAATGCCTACAGAAGGTGGGAGGCTCTCTGGAGAACATGAACTCCAGAAGCACCAGGATAAAGTGGAAAGACAAGGGGATTAGTGTCAGATGCGCTTGGGAACTTTCCTGCTGAGTGACCCTTCTGAGCTTCAGTTCCCTTGTCTGCAAAATAGAATCGGTAGTAATTCTGCCCATGTCATAAAGAGTTGTTTTGAGGGGGCGCCTGAGTGGCTTCAGTCAGTTAAGCGTCTGCCTTCGGCTCAGGTCATGATGCCAGGGTCCTGGGATTCAAGCCCCACATCGGGCTCCCTGCTCAGCGGGGAGCCTGCTTCTCCCTCTCCCTCTGCCTCCCCGCCTGCCTACTTGTGATCTCTCTCTCTCTTTGTCAAATAAATAAATAAAATCTCAAAAAAAAAGTTGTTTTGAGGATTTAATCAGATAATGCAAGGGCGAAGAGTTCTCTACTCTGTACGCTGGGTCAGATGTGAGTTATGTTGTTACCCTTTCCTGAAGCCGGGAGGTACTTCACGAATCTTCATTAACTGATTTTATCCTCATACACTTGAAAGGTGGGTATCTCCATGTTGAGCTGGGGAGCCGATCAGGTTCCGTCCCCCCACCTTGGCAAGAGTGAGGGGCGGGGAGCCCTGGTCCACTCCTGCTGCTGCTTCGACCTAAGAGGCCATTGTGGTGGCAGAGAAGGCCACCTGAGACCTCAGCTCAGTGCCTGCCACCTGCCAGTGCAGGGCACCCCCCCCCCCGCGCCCCGTTCTTGCGGGCATCTGCATAACTACCCGCTGGAGTCAGTCTCATTAAAGCCCTTTTGCAGATGAGGGAACTGAAATTCAGAGAGGTTAACAAAGCAGTCCCTGAACACAGAGCCAGGAGGAGGCATATTCAGAACTCGAATCTTAGTCTTTCTGGCTCTAAGGCCTATGTCTTTCTCTTCTCACGTGGCCTCGTGAGGAGGGGAAATAAGCAAGTGAAACTAAAATGTATCACTTGTGCTTTCCAGGGCTTGCTCCGGAGAGGACACCAGACATGAAAAGCCCATAAGCTGCCGGGACTACCTGTTAAAACCCGGCAAACAGTAAGGGCTGTGAGTTCAGGGCTACGTGAACACACTGTGCCCTGCACCCACAGGTGAGGGGCCCCCCGGAGGCAGGAGGCCCAGGAACGCCCCCCAGGGCTGCCCCTAGCCTGCGGCTGTCCTCAAGCCAGTTACTTTTCTCCTCTGGTCTCGGTTTATACCTGAGTTGTGTTGGACCCAATAATGGATAGAGCCTTGCCTACCTTCTGGACTCTCATAGAATCAAGCTCAATCAGGCACAGGAAGTAATTTTAAAAAGTACAAGTTGGGGTTCAAGTGCAAGGGATCCTTACCAGTTGGTAAGGATCGTGTGCGGGGGGCAGGGGCTGGCTCGAGGGGGGCCGACCACTGGTGTATGTTCGCAGCTTCCTCGTGGCTGGACCAGGTGGATGAGACCTGCTTTCCCTGTTCTCAGAAGCTTGTGGTCTGGCCAAGAGACAAACAGTACAATTCAAACACACCTCATTCAAAGAAATTAGACTCTGTAAACAAGTGCCTCCCCCAGGCTGCCCTCTGGGCTCCCCCCCAAATATTCCTGTGAATGGTCAGTGCCAGGAAACTTCCTGAACTCAGGGCTTTTGTAGAGACAACAGGGTGTATAGGGACGACTGGGCTTATTCTCACTAATGAGACTTGTAACCTTTTTCGATGCAGTGAGCTATAGGGGTAGAGACTCTGTGATCCATCTCCGGTTGCCATGGAGTCTCCTCTGGGCATCTCATGTGGCCTGTTCCAGGTACCCCACTACTTGGCAGGCAGGCAGGCTCTGGCTTATTATGCATCATGGAAAAACCAGGTGGCAACATGGGGGTGGGGGGGGCTTCAGAGCAGGAAGCTGCTCCCTGAGCTCCCAGTGAAGCAGTGGGGGCCTGGCGGGGGGTAGGGGCTTGGGGCCAGGGCTCAGGTACATTGTCCACTCACCGCACGTGGCTCGCGGGCAGACAGTGGGTGTGCGGGGGCCCGGGTCACCGAGGTGCCTGTTGGGGAGGTGCTTTTCGTTACACTGGGCGTGAGCACTAGACACCACCCTACCGAAGGCCATTCATCCAGGTGGATCATGATCCACTGGGACTGAGGGGTCTGCTGAGCTTCCTCACCCCGCCAGGACTCCGTGACGACCAAGGCCCCTGGGCAGGTTTTCCCTCCAGGAGAGATCAAGCAGGTTTCTGACGAGGATGATATGAAGACCCCTCTGAAGAGAAGGAGAACTCCCATGGATGATGACCGACACCGCTCCACATGTTGGCCGCCCACCACAGGTCCTCTCCATGAGTCCCAGGGTCTCATTTGTGGGACGGGAGGCCAAGTCCAGCCGTGTGCTGAGCTCCACTGAGAAGATTTTTCGAGGAGGAGGGGCCGCTGGGATTCTCTGCCTTCTCCCTCCCTTGCCGGGAGATGCGGCTTTCTTCTGGGATGGTAGCCCACTGGCCCATTTGATCAGTGCCTGTCTGGCACTTCCCGGTGTGATGCAGGGGCCGGGAAGGGACCAGAGCCCAGGTTCCCACTTCAGCCAGGCCCTGGCCGTCCTGAGCTATGTCGTGTTTGTGATGGGGCTTGCCATAAGCACGCCGGGCAGTGTCCTCATGGCTGTGGACAAGGCCAGGCTGCAGGCCAGGCTCCCCCATTTGTTCCCCAGTGTTCTAATCTTGTATCCAGGACTGGGAGTACGTGAGTGAGCAAGGCCAGTTCTTCCGAGGCTTTAGCTTGCTTTTCTGCCAGGTGTCATCGGGGTGGTGTTTTGCCCTGGGATAACTGGAATCACCTAAAATACTGCTGCCCACCATCAGCCCGGCCCCCATGCGTAAGGCCTGATCGTCTGGGAGCTTGCCTGACGTAACACCTCTCTGTGCTCCAGCCCACCTGGACTTCAGTTTCCATATTTGCCGGACGTCCGTCCAGATGCAAGGGTGTGGCGCGGCCGGTCCCCCGTTAGACCTGGGTGAGGTAGGGTAGGGTGGGGATGGAAATCGGGGCCAAATCCCATAAATTTCCAGATTTGCTGAGTGTGCCTTGGGCAGGGGCCCAGAGAATGGCCTGGGGAGGTCCAGGTTGGATGAAAAAATGCTCAGGGGGTCAGATCCTACCCCAGCGCTCCTGCTTTGCAAATAGGACCTGTCCCCTTCCGCCTGGCGACTGTCACATCTAGGCCTGCGCTGGGAGGCTATTGTTAGGTTGCTTTGTTCTCCTCAGCACAACTTCTCTGATATGAAGGCAGCATTTTCTAAATGGGAAATCATGTGACTGCTCAGAATACATCCCCCTCATCAAATGCCCGTTGGTTTAATGGGGAGGCCAGGATCTGGTTAGCTGTGCAGCTGTGAATACCCAGAGGTTAGACACATCAGTGTCTCTCGTCCTACCCAGTTGAAAAGGTCTTGATACAATTTGATCTTTTCTTCCTCAAAAAAAATGTGTTGGTGATTTTGGGGGAAAAAACAATTACGGTGACAACAGCTGACCCGGAGCACTTATGACACGCCGGGTCGGGCACCTGCAACAGATAATCCTCACGGCCACCTAGTGAGATACAGAGTAGTGTGTCCAGTTTACAGATGAGGGAACCAAGGCTTAAGGCAGTTGAGTAGCACACAGTTGAGAAGTTCACAGAAATTACAGTGTCTAAGGACTGAGGCCTTACTTTCGTTCTGCACGTCCGTCTGGCTGTGATATTCGTCTTTGTTGTAGGGGACGTGTGTGCAAGGCTGCACGTGTATGCTCTTGCCACACTGAGTCTCCACCCCGGCCATGCCCTGGCCCAGGCTCCAGCCCAGACCTAGTCAGTGAGAAGCCGGGAGGCAGAGGGGCCGGGCAGCCAGGACTGAGAGGCTGAGGGAGACCCTCAGTGTTTCTGGACACTTGCTCAGACCCTGGGTTCTCTTGGGTGCTATGGACTGGGGCTGAGGACTGGAACTCAGAGAAAACAGCTGCAGTTATATAGGAAAACAGCCACCATCCAGCGTGTTAAATACCCACCTCCCTTTGGGACTGAAGGTGATGGCGATACGAGAAGGTGTGCAAGTGGCTTGGGGAAGGATGCAAACAGGTCTCTGCCTTGGGGATGAGGGTGCAAGGAAGAAGCTGGAACCAGGGAGCGAGTGTCTCTGCCTCATGCCTTTGAGTTGGCATCCTGGAAAAGTATCTGCTGTTCGAGGGAAGCCTCTGGACCCAGGGTAAGCTGTAGCCTTAGCCCCATGAGGGCAGGGACTCAGAAGACCTTACCCGCCTGTTCGACATCACTGTTCTTATGGAAGAAATTTACAAAAACATCTACCAATACATTTTTTTCACTTTATTTTCACTACATCCTTAAAGTAGATCTGATTACCAACCATTTTACAGATGAAGAAACTGAGGCCTAGAGAGGTGAGGTGACTTGTCCGACACAGATACTTAGTGGCAAGGGAAGGACTAGAATCCACCTGACACCCAATCCAGGGCTCCTTCTATGTCAGCCTTCCCTGGCATTGAGCAGATGCCCAAGAAATAGTTATCAATCAGTTACCTAATTGAATTAGACCCTGGGTCCCCTCGTGGAACTTTCCGTGCTATCACCGACTTCCTCAGGCCCCTCGCTCTCAGCACAAGCCCAGCTGGACCGGGTGGAGGGAGGATCCCTACCCCGGGAAACGTGTTGCGGTTAATATCCTATCCTTGGCCAAACCACACACAACATACTTGTCATGGGCCATAAAATCATGCTGCTCTTTAAAAAGAAAGAAAGAAAACCTGTCCTTGTTACTTATCTCTGGGGGAGGCGACCAATTCCCCTCCCCTCCCGTGCTGGCTCTGCACAACAGGAAGAAATATTTCTTCTCATTTGTTCTAAATTTACTGTCCAGTAATTTTTCTGTCCTCATTTTATGTGACAGGCAGCTGAGCGATTTTCTCCCAGCCCCTTTCCTGAATTTCAACCACCCCAATAAATCGCTGCTGACACCTCCTCTCCAGTCCTAAAAGAAAAAAATCACCCCAGCGTTGGTGGCCTTTGTTGGGGGATGGCTTACCTCCTAGAGGGCTTCGGACCCTTACCTGTGGTCAGTGCAGGGCTTGTGGCTTTGCCTCAGGGCCAGAGGGCAGGCCAACTTTGGCCCCAGCATCTTCCCTGAAAACCACACAATATCTAATGAACGTCTCCCCTGCACCCCTGTGCTCTGCTGTTGAAGGTGAAGGGAAAAGGCAAAAAATGCAGCCATTGGTCTCTAGCGCTTACAGCCTAGGAGGAGGGGACTCTCAGAACCTGATGAGTTATGTGTGTGAGGGGGTGTTTTGTTGGGGGGCGGAGAATCAGCCATTGAATTCCCAGGGGCAAAGGTCGGGGGATAGGAGTCTCATGCTGAGTGGAGGGAATGTGCTAGCAATTGCAGGCTGGGAGAGGAGCAAGCTCAGGAAAGTTCTGGGGCGCTCAAGGAGGAGCAGGAGAGGAGGTGTGGGGAAGGCATCAGGGAGCTGGGCCTGGGCTGGTGGGTCAGGCCAGAGCCCAGTTTGATGAGGAGTTTGGATTTGCTCTGAGTGACGGGGTCATCAGCAGTTTCTGAGCAGGGCCTGTGGGAAGCTTACAAAGAGATCAGCCGCCCGGGGCCTAAGGGGTCCTGGATCAGGCTGGTAGTCAAAGGTTTGAGATTGGGATTCAGGGCTGTTAGAGTCGGAACCCCGGGGCAGCCTGGAATCACCTGCTTCCATAGTGCAGGGGAGACACCCAAACACCGCTCCTGGACAAGGGTGGGCAGAGCCGGGCCCAGGGCAGGAGAGCGAAGCGAGGGGGGACTCACTGCCTGGCACCAACCTGGGGCAGCTTCTTGCTTGCTGCTGGCTAAGCTGAAGTTCTCTGTGTTTCTATGTGGGGCTGTTGGGAAGATCAGATAAGTTATTGCATTAAAGGGGTGTCTGGCACATAGTAAACACCGAAGAAATGTTAGTTCTCATCCTATTGAATGGAAGAGGCAGCTGAAAGAGGGTGAATACCTTGCCCCAGGTCAACCCACTGGTAAGGCTGACAGGGCACAAGCGCCTGGCATCCACTCCCACAGCCCCGATAGAGGGCTGCAGGCGGCCACCAGGGGGCACTCTGGCCTTGGGAGAAGCACTGTGGGCCACGCGCGGCATTTCCGCGCAGGGGTGGAGGCAGGGGCTAGGCCCGTTATGCAGGCTGAGTTGCTGCACGCATACCTAGTAGGGAGTAGTCTAAAATCCATGTCTTCTCACTCGCAGTGCAGTGAGCTTTCATATAAAAATGTTTTTATTTAACCAGAATATTTACCATACCTCCTTGCCCAATCCCGTTGTACGAAAATGCCAGTGCTGGCTAAACGTGCACTACTAGTTTGACAGAGGGTAATATGGCAGTGAGGACTAGGGGTTCACCTGCAACTTGGGGTGGAACAGGCTAGACAGAGTTCTGAGCCACATTTCATAGGATGCATCAGACTTTACCAGATGACAGGGTTGCAGGGGGAGAATATGTAGAGGGAACAGTGCATGCAAAGGCACAGAGGCAGAGTCTGGAAGAGCAAGGTGTGTCCCGGGAATTATAAGTGTGGGGGGGAAGGGAAGGAAGGGGGACAGGGACAGATGAAGCTGAGGCCACAGAGCTGGGACCGGTGAGTAGGGAGATTGCCAGGTTCCAGCTGGGAGGGGGCTGCCCAACTGTACCTTTGTCTATTGCTCGTGAGACCCCTTGGGGCGGGGAGGGAAGCCCAGCCCCACGCCCTACTGCCCTGAGTGGGAGACGCTGCTCAGCGCCTGGCACTGAGGAAACTGGGAGTCAGGGAGGGAGAGTTAACCCAAATTCTCACAGTCCCAATTACTGATCTCATTCAAACCTCAATCCTGTTCTCTCCCTGCGAGGAGGCCTTAGGGAGCTACATGCCCTAATTCAGGTGGTGCCATTCATCCAGACACGGGTATTTTATTACAGAGACTTCCAGAATGCGTGGTTCATATGGGAGTTCACGCACAGCTGGGCTCAGTGGGCCTGATGCAGCAGTCCTGTGCCCACTGGACAGCTTCACCTTCCCACCTAGTTTCTGCTTCCTTCCGGTCTTCCTAGGATCTGTGGCCCCACCAGGTGTCATGTCAGGCTGTTGGGGGAGGGCAGGTTTTTCCCAGAGCTGGTCCAAGGGTATGGGGAGGGAAGTTGTGGTCAGATGGGGTGTGGGGAATGGATCCAGCCCCCCTTGTCATGATTTCCTGGACCAGTCAGTCATGCGGCCACCCTGGGATGGTGGGGATATGTTCTGTCACCCTGGGCCTGGCTGATCGGTCTCATCTCCTGGCACAGGCGCACAGAGCTTTGGCCTGCTGGATCCCAAACTGTGCTACCTGCTGGATGGGATCCTCTTCATCTATGGCATCATTCTCACTGCCCTGTTCCTGAGAGCAAAGGTGGGTGCCATGGGCCTTGGGGAGAAGGCGTGGGCTCCCCTACTTGGTGGATGTTCAGAAGGGCCTTAATCTTGGAAAGTCTCAAGCATGGGTGGTGCCTGGAGCCTGGTGTCCATGGCAGAGCAGGGGCCAGCCAAACATGCACCTTGGGTGGCGGGGTGGTGTCTGACGGAGCCCTGCAGAGTGGGAGGGTGTGATGCTGGGTGTCCTCCTGAGGAGTCATACAGATGAGCAAACATCGCAGCATCCCAGGGCAGGGCTACCGCTGGCCGGAAAGGAGCTTAAGCTTCAGGCAACTAAGAGCGGGAGGTGGGGGACCTGTGGTGTCTTCCCAGGCTCTGCTGTCCCGCTGCTGACTGAGGCAGAACCAGCCTGTCTCCGGGAACTTCAGGGTCCCTATCAGTGCACGTGAGGGTGGGCCCAGAGCACGGGTTTTCAGCTGGTGCCTCACAGAGTCTGGATTTCTTGCAAGGGCTGGGGCCGGGGGCGGTCGCCGTGCCAGCAGAGGGTGGAAGGCGGCTTGGTCCTTGTTATCACTGCAGTCCTCCCACCTATTGCTCTTTTGGATGGTAGGCTTTGGCACAAAGATTTCATTTGTAAAACAGTCTTACTTACTGATTTCCTTTTTAAAAGTTTGAACAGAGCTGTCCTAGATGATCTCTCAGGTGGTTTCCAATGCTGTGCCCCTGTAGGATCCTGCCGTTTCTCTCGGCTCCGGCAGAGAGAAGAGCGCCAAGAGCGAGGCTGTGTGCGCCTCGGGCAGGTCCTCCAGGACACTAAGCTAGTGCGACGCAGTGACGCACGAGGCCACGACAGGAGCTGGGACCTTGTGCAGCCACCGTCCCCCTCGGAGTGGCCGCCCGGGTTGGGGGGCCGGGGCGGGGGGGGGGGCGCATGGGCCCAGCGCACAGGCGGGGGAGCGGGGCTCTAACCGCCCCACCCTCTCTTCCAGTTCTGCAGGAGCGCGGCCGCCCCCCAAGACCAGCAGGACCCCAACCAGCTCTACAACGTAAGTCTGCCCTCCTGCAGCCCGCCAAGGGGCCGACGGCAGGGTCCCGGCTGCAGGCCGGACTGCGGCCCGTTGTCGAACGTCCCCAGGGCTTCGTTTTCTGGCACGCACATGGGGCCTGTGATTGTCCCCGCCGCGCAGGGACGCTGCGAGCGTGCCCTGGCCGGTGAGCCCCTCCCACCCGCACTTGGCAGGGGCCCCGCTGCGGGTGGGAGGGGGGGGTCAGTCGGCCTGCAGGGCAGCAGGGAAGAGATTTCACTCTCCCTGTGCAATGGGACTTGGGCCGAATCTATTTACACACACACACACAGACACGAGTCATGGTAATGCATGTTCTCTGAGATGCTTTACCGACATGGACCAGTTTTCACTCTAACCCCAGTCCCTGCCCCTTTCCTTGAGAGCCACCACCCAGAGGGGGCTCCCAGTCCAGCTGGTGCAGTCCTCCTGTCCTCCCAGCCCTCTCTGACGCTTTCCTGTCTGTTTTAGGAGCTCAATCTAAGAGGAAGAGAGGAGTATGAGGTTTTGGATAAGAGACGAGGCCTGGACCCTGAGATGGGAGGAAAACAGGTAGGGTATCCGTCTCTCTGCCGGTGTGTGGGAGTGTGGGCGTGCTCAGCAGGACAGCCAGGAGACGGCTCCTCAGAGCCAGCCACTCCACCAGCACACTCCGTCCTGACATGCAAGGCACCCGGGGCCTGAGGACAGTCGGGAGTCCCCATTCCTTCCATCCCCTTCTCTTCCTTCCCCCTGGGCTCCATTCTGCATTGCAAGGGACCCCCCAGACATGAATGTGGCACTCTGGCCCTCCTGACTAAGCTCCACTCACTTCCCCTTAAACTGCTTGGCCACCCTGAGATGCACACGCAATGGGGCTGTCTGCTCCCCCAAAGGACATATCTGGTGAAGAGGTCCGTATAGGAAGGGCCCAAGGCCATTGGATAAGGAATTCTGGGTCCCAGGTACCCCTTGGAGCATGGTCTGGCTCCGGGCTCCTAGTGGCTCTGTTCTCTCGGCTGTAAACTCCGCAGCCTGGGGGCGGGGGGGGAGAGGAGGCTGGAGGAGGCCAGGGCAGGGTTCTCTCATAAAGAAGGTTCAGGGGCGCCTGGCTGGCTCAGACAGTTAAGCATCTGACTTTGGTTCAGGTCATGATCTCGGGCTCCCCAGTCAGCGGGGAGTCTGCCTGTCCCTCTCCCTCTGCTCCTACCCCCGGCTTGTGCTCTCTCCATCTCTCTCAAATAAATAAACAAAATCTTAAAAAAAAAAATAGGGTAGGGTCCAGCCCAAAGGCCCAGGCTGCCCAGGTTTTAGGGCAGTGCTTCCTGACAGTGCCCAGTGGCCCTTGATGTTTCTGGTCACACCTGCCCCCACAGCCCCCCTCCACACTGAGCCCTGTGCTGGGCACATTTCCTTGGTCCCTCGCCCTCCAGCCTCAGCTCTCCTCTCCTCTTCTTACTCGGACTAGGAGGGGTGAAGAGGGGTGGGGACGGAGGGGTCACTAGGGCTTGCTAGGCAGTGGCTGGCCCTGCTCTAAGTGAGGGTACTCGGTACCTTTTGTTTTCAGCCAGAAATGCCACGTGACACGTGTGGCACTGTATCTGCCGGGGGACATGGACCAGCTATCAGCAGATACCCCCAAGGCCTGCCCCGGGCAAGGCTGGGCTGAGGAGGCCCTGCGGGGGTGAGGCCAGTGTGCCAGGGAGCGTGCCCGTGTGCACTAAGAAGTAGGAGCCACAGTAGAGCTGTGAGGAGGGGGGCAGAGGGGTGGCCCAGGGTGTGAGGAGGGGGGCGGCGGGGAGGGTGCTACAACTCTCCCGGCCTGGAGCCCTGTTTCGCCACCTCTCACCTGCCCCTCGTCTTTCCCAGCAGAGGAAGAGGAATCCTCCGGAACTCGTGTACAACGTGAGTACGGGAGGGGGCTTGGGAAGCTGGAGCTGGGCTCGGGGTGAAGGCATTGCTCCTTGCCCCGAGTCTTTGCCTGACTTGACTTTCACCTTCCTGCGCCACTTGGCTCACGGTCTTGCTGCCTGCAGCGGCGGCCTGCTGGCTGGCTGTTCGGAGGACAGCCCCTTCGCTTGCCTTCCCCCCTCCTCGGTCCCCGGGGCCGCTGTTGGCGTTCCCTGTAGACGGCGCTGGGGGACAGCAAGGTCAGGGGAGAATAGGGTGGCAAGCCCCTGGGAGGTCAGCCTCACCGCCTGGGTGCGGATCTGGTTGTGGTTTTCAGACTGTTGATCTGGGGCGGCCCTAAAGGGGACCATTGCAGGTGGTAACCTCCTGTGAGGAGAGCCACCTCTTCTTCCTTCCTGCAATTGGCTGATCCACAGCCCATGGCATTGGCCCTATAAAGAGACAAGTTGCTCAAATAAGTGGTTCTGGGGACCGCAGGTGAGCCCTTGCATTGTCCACATTCATGTGCTTCGGCTAAGAATTCCACATTTTATCTTCCAACCTAACTTGAGCTTCTCAGCTCAGTGCACAGGGCTGGCAGCTCAGAGAATGTTCCAAGGGGCTGAGGAGAAGGGTAAGGCTGGAGCTGGTTGTGGGCAGAGATGCTTGTGTGAATAAGGACTGGAGCTCTGACTGTGGGAGCTCCCTGCCAGCTAGGAAGTCGAGAGGCTTCCTCCTTCCTCTTGTGTGGAAGCCCACAGTTTTCTGCATTAATTAGTAAACCCCGTGTCCCACACCCTCTGCTTTTCCAGGCGCTGCAGAAAGACAAGATGGCGGAGGCCTACAGTGAGATTGGGATAAAAGGCGAGGTGAGTGCTGATTCCCAAGGATTGGGTCAGGGTGGGGATGCTCCCAGGGAGGCCCTCCTCACCTTCTAGATGTGCCTGCTGTATAGGCCTCCGTCCCGTCCATTTGCAGCCGTTCCTTGCATCACTGACAGAGAGCCCTGTGGTAGCTGCCAGGGGCAAACGGTAACCCAGCTCTTCCCCATTGACAGCACCTAAGACAGTGAGGAAAGGTGATGTTCTTTTAGGAACCAAGTCTAGATTCTAAGACACATTAAGCTTTGTAAAAAGCAAGTCGAATCTGTCACCATCAGTAATTACTAAGTGCTTACTGTGTGCCATGCTGTGTCAGGACTCTGGGGCAAAATGGAAATGCAGGGCCCCTTGTTTCTAAAAGATTAAGAATTTCTAAATGGTGAGAGCAGAGCATTGACCCCTCCTGGGCAGGGGCTGCGTAGGTCACGTGTCCCCAAAGCAGGCCTGGTCAGTGCTTTACTGGGTAGGTAGTCTCACGTCATCCCCACAATAACCCAGTGAGAAATATGTGCCCTGCAAGGCACAGGAGGTGAAGTGACTTGCCCAAGGTCGCCTAGCTAGTAAACAGGGGAGCCCAGATGTGCGTGGACTCTGTAGCCAGAGCTGCTACCACTATGTGGTTGCCATTCCCGGTGAGCATTGAGGAGTAGCCAGGAAGTCCGGGAGCAACAGGGAGGCCCATTTATTCCAAGCAGCAGGCAACATGGCCAGCTCCCATGCAGCCCAGATTCTAGGACTCTGGTGTCTCTGAGCATATGAGTGGGGCAGAGCAATCCTGGGCCGCATCGAAGCCAGTCCTCACTTCTCTGCAGAGTGAGGTCTGACCAGTGGCCTGAGGACCCTTCTTTCCCAGGGGCAAGGGTGCGGGCTGGGAGACGGTCACCTCCGACTCTCTGGGGGCCCCTAGAGTAAGGGCCTTGAGCAGGAGCCGCTGCTGAATGTCTCTCTGCCCTTTTGCCTCCTTCCCACAGAACCAGCGTCGGCGAGGGAAGGGGCACGATGGCCTTTACCAGGTAAGAGATGAGGCGGTGCCTCTGGTCTGTGCTGCAGGACTTCCCTCCCTGCGTGGTGCCATCTAATCGGGATCAAGTCTAGACTCCCCCATTTTGCTTGCTTGGTGGCACCCAGATCTTGCCATCAGCTGGGCAGGGCTAAAAGCCCAGGCCTCAAATGAGGTCCCAGTGCCACCTCTGCCAGGAAGGCCTTGGGGCATGCCTGGGATTCAGCCATCCAAGCACGTTCCTTGGCTCCAACCAGGAGACCATGGGAGCCCCCAGGCACTGGCCACAGATAAGCAGCCACTGCCCAGAGGGCTGATGTAGGCAAAGGACACCACACAAGCAATTTCCTGCCTCTTCCTCCACAGCTCTGGGCCCTTGCAAGAAGCCTTGCTCTGCCCTGTATCCTCAGAACTAATAAGATGGGTGGCTGGGTGGGAAAATTGAAGGGAAAAAAAATCAAGAGAAACAATAACTTTAAAAAGGATATGCTGTTATAGTCAGTCACGTGCCTGGTGTATGCAAATAAGTGTGAGAAATTATGCAAACCAAGGATACCCAGCCTACTTCTCTAAAATATAATCCCCAGCGGGTTCTTATTTGGCTACTTCTGGCTCCCCTGGGCTCTTCACAGCTTGCTTGACTGACTCCAATGTGTCAGGCTGCCCAGCTTGCCCGAGTTCAGAATGATGTCAAAAGGGCCCCCAGAATGTTCCTGTGTGTGGCTGCTTTGATCTGTCTTCTGGATCAGGGAGAGATGTTCCAGTGGGACTGGGACCAGCTTGCCTGCTCCCCGACAAAGAACATACCTGTAGTACGGTGACCTGGGAAGGAGGCTGGGGAAGGAGGGCTGAGGTCAGGGAGCCACCATCTCCCTGTGACAAGTCCTGGCTTCCTGGAGGCCCAGGTATCAGGAACAGCAAACTCTCTGGAGCAAACCTGATCCCAGCTCAGTGTTCAGGGATGAGGGTGCTCCCCTTCCTCTTGGGTCCAAACGGAAGTTCTTCTAGGCCCACGCACAGCAGGGCTCAGTATTTGGGAAGAATTTAGCTGGAAAGGAATTGCTCCAAGGCCACCTCCGGCAGGGCAGAGAGTGCATCTCTCCTGCAGCCCTCTGGGGTCCAGGCCCCCACCTGCGGCGTGAGGGGCTCGTTCCACTTGTTGACCTCTAGGTAGGCTCGTGCCCACACGGAGTTCCTGACCCACTTTTCTTTTCTGATTTGCTTTCACAGGGGCTCAGCACTGCCACCAAGGACACCTATGATGCCCTCCACATGCAGACCCTGCCTCCTCGCTAACAGCCCCAGGCATTTCACCACCCATTTCACGGGCCAGACCTGCCCAGATTGTTAAAGACAAAGGATAAAGCATTTATAACCCAGTTCACTCCTATTTCTCCACCACCAAAGTATTCCCTCTTATGAATTGGATGCTTTGCATTTTAACATTTGGTCATACCCAACTCCAAACCAACATCCCCGGACTCTGGAGGGGAGGGGGGCTCTGCCAGGGTTATGGCCCTGTCCTCGAGGAGTCCTTTGTGAGTGCCACCCGTTCTCGGGGCTTCTGGGGGTCTTGTGGTTCCTCAGAGACTGTGGACAGGCCCCTCTCCTGGAGGCCCGGGGCTCTTACCTGGGAGACGGGTACATACAACTCTCACAGCCGTGTTCTGTCCGTGTTTTGTCAAGTCCCCAGAGAAATCCCAAATGTTAGCACATATCCACTAGTCTTCATTGTTCCGTCAGTATTTCAGTGTCTTTGCTCCTGCTGTAAATTTGGCTTCTGTTGTCAACCTGCGCCCTCTTTTCAAGGTCACTTGTCACTGGGGCAAAGGGGTTTGTTGTGCCTCCCCGTGCAAGGTCTGGGCGGGTGGGGGTGGGGAGAGCCGTGCAAGTCTGTGACAGCCCCAGCCAGGGGCGGCTGCAGCAGGGGAGCAGGGGAAGGGTGATGGAGGCTCAGCTAGAGCACGGGGCGGGGTGCGGGGCAGACAGGAAGGGGCCCTCCTTCAATCGATCGTACATTCCCCTTCATAGAACTTAGCGTTTGTGGGCTGGGCACTCTGGGGAGCAGACGATGAACAAGCCTGTGCTTGTCCTCACAGAGCTCACACTCTCGCAGGGGACGCGAGTTGTGAACAGACAGCCCTCAAAGCACGTAGTAAGGGCCGTTGCAGAGTGCGAACAGTGGGGGCGAGGGAAGGGGGCAAGAGCACACTCTTTCCAGGCACTTGTTCACCTCACACTCCGAGTGAAAGACAGCGTCCCTGTGAAGGCCTCCCCAGGAGGCACGGCCCCTCCCAGACCTGCAGAGACCCGAGGGCTGTGGCGGGCCAGGGTCGCCTTGGAGGGCGTCCGGGATCGCCTCGGCTGGCTTCTGGGGTCGCCTCGGCTGACTTCCGGGGTCGCCTCAGCTGACTTCCGGGGTCGCTTCGGCCGACTTCCGGGGCCACCTCGGCCGACTTCCGGGAACAGTACTGTGTAAGGTGTCATGTGTGACCGTCTCTGCTCCGCTTGGTTTTAATTTATACTGGTTTGTTAAAGTCTTACTTACTCTCCTGCATAATAAACGCTTTGGTGAAACAGCTTTTACTGTGAGCTTTATTTCGGCAGTCCGGCAGGTAATGGTGATTCAGTCGGGGGCGACCCATCTGGTGCCCTTGCCATGGGCCGAAACTGCTGACTCCCAGAGGGCTCGATGGTTCCTTGGGCCATGCAGGTGGGCACAGGTGCATCCAGGGGCCGGGAGTGCTGCCGTCCGGGCTGGCGGCCAGGCCTCGGGGCCAAGCGGGCATCAGGCTGGGCCAGGCCAGGGAGGGACCTGCGGGAAGGGCCCGGGGAAGCAGCCGGAGTGCAGGGCTCCCAGCCCCGTGGCCAGCTTGGGGAGGACGGGCACGCGGCAGAGGAGGGCCACGTAGCAGCCCCTGGCAGCAGAGGGTGTCTGGGAGTTGCGACAGGCTGCTGATGCCACGGCACAAACCCTCAGGCTGCAGGGTTTGGGGAGGGCTGGAGCGTGAGAGGTCTCTTTAGGTCAGGGTGTCTGTAAATGTGGTGGCCGTAAAAAAGGCCCCAACTCGTCAAGCTCCCAATTAATATGGGGCCGACTTGGAGCATCTGGGATTCCAGCAGGAGTGACTCGAATCTCTGCGAGGCGTACATGTAGCTCCTCTCGAAGAGAAGGCTTTCGATTGGAAACCTGGCCTCATCGGGGGAATGCAATGCCATTCAACAAATATTTACCCCGCACCTACCTATTTCTGTGCCCAGCATTTTGCAAGCTACCAGGGAGGGCAGAGAAGAGCCACCACAGCGTTCGGGACTTAAAATTTTGCCATTGGATTCCGGCCGCACCATGGAAAAAGCACCGCAGGTCGCATCATGACCCACAAGGCGGCAGGCGGGAGGGGGAGCCGCCAGGGAAGGGGTGCAGACAAGAGTCCAGCAAGGGGCTGGGAAGCAGGGCAGGTTTCATGCGAGGAAGGCCTCTGATGCCTGCCGGCCCTAATTAGGCAACCTGGTCACCAGGCAATGGAATGGGAAAATGACAGCAAGCGGCTTTAGCTGCCTTCATTCCAAGACAACAGATGCCCCCTTTTGGGTTGCTACTCCTTTGGCTTCTACTCACTGGGTTTTTTAAAACCTGAGGTTGGGTTCATCTGTTAGTCAAAGTGAGTGAGCCTCATACTTCAGACCTAGTCAAGGTCTACTGAGTTACCCACAGGCTGCGTGACCCGTATGGCTGGCTTTCAAATAAGAGTTGGACCCAGTTCCGTCAAGAATCTGACCCAAAAGGCAGGGAGGAAAGCTAGCAACGAGCTGTGGGTGCTGCAGCTAACCTAGGTGGGGGAGTGAGGACACTTACTGGATCACAGGCAAGACAGCCACACAGAGCAGCCAGCTGGGGGAACGAAGCAGGGGCGGAGGGGAGGCAGCCCTAGGGCCGCCCAGTCCCTGCCCTTCCTCGGGTCTGGCAGTCCTCCCTCGGGTCTGGCAGTCCTCCCTTCAAAGCACAACTGGATTCCTTCCATCCCAGGAAATTACTGATTGTAGAAGATGTGCATCAACTTACTTTTAAGTACAAACAAACAAAAAACCACTCTTAATAGAAACATCCATCGTAAGATACAGCCCTATTTCGTAAAAGTTAAAATATGAAGATGTGTTTTAGGACCAAGGAAGTATGGCATTTCACTTGCATTGAGGAACCAAAACATTTTATGTGTGTACGTAAATTAAAATGGAAGCTTCCAAAGTATGTTTCAAAACTGTCAGGACTTTGACGTCACTAAAGTCAATGTGGATCATTCTGATCAATTTTTCTTCTTCCTGGAATAGAACTCAGGGCTCCTGGTTTACAAACAGAATAGTCACTGAAGCCCAGGTGTGGCAGGTACAAAAAGGGCAGATGATCCATTCAGGCTAAGAGAATAGCTCCAAAGGGGACTCAGGGCCTGGGCGTTCGGTTACGGCCGTTTAGCTGTAAATCTTGTTCTGTCCATGAATAACTCATGCATTTTGGTGGCCTGGCCCTGGATATTTCTGTGAACCTATGAGGTCTAACTACAGATTTATGTCCTACAACTTCAAGCCCTAGTTTTTGGAGAAGAAAAGGCAACAATAAGAGATGTTATTCATATCACCTCGTAGGTGATTCAGCTTGGCAGATGCCAATAGGAATTGGGTTAGAAAAGGACTGCAGGATAATGATCTAATCAGTACTTTATCCCTGTTCTTTAGGGCTGACAAATGGGTTTTGCTTTCTCAAGTCTTTCCCATGCTAGTGAGCGTGCCACTGTCTCTACCAGAGGATTTCTATTAAAAATAAGCCCCCAAACTTACACGCAAGCTATAAATACAAGAAGGGGTGGATGGTAATGGAGGAGGAGCTCTTGGAGGCAGTAGCAGGGGAGAGAAGAGCCGGTATTGCCTTCCCACTCTGGGCCCTGTAGGGGACGGCCAGCGCCTTGGAGACAACAGCTGTCTCCTCCTTTGCGGGGCACAGGTTCAGCGCAGTTAAGACAGGAATGCCTCCGAAAGCTCTTCAACAAGCTGAAGTTTGCTCTCTGTGGAGAATTCACTTTAAGATTCAAATGTTCAGACAACAGGTTGCATTATGACATGAAATGTGAACTAGTCTAAGCCGTAGGGAGCTAAGCTAAGCCAAGATGTGTTCTCTCCGACAGGAGAACCAGACACCAAGTCCAGGACTAGTCTCTTTCAGAGAACTCCAGAGAGTGGGTGTTCAGGATGTGGCAGGGAAGGCTGGAGGGGCACAGGAGCGTAAACAGTAAATGTGGAAAAGTCAAGTTCAATGCCAGGTCTGCCGTCAAAGACACAAGTGAAATGGGAGCTCTGGAGAGTTCTCTTGCAGGACTAGTCAAGGGCCCGTGTGTCTGGTCACACAAAGCCCAGGGGGTGTGAAGGAGACTACTGCTACTTGAATCAGGGCCCCCCCAAGCCCTGAGGGTCTGGGGAGGGAGAGGTGTGCTGGTCACAGCACCCCCCAGAGGCACAGGAGGAAACGCACAGTAGGACCCAGGGTGGGCATGGGCTAGGAACCGAGATGATCAGGGGGCCTGGGGCTCCTGGGAGCTCCTGCTGGAAAAGACAAACTGGAAGGCTTCCGTGACCCCCTGTGCGGGAAGCATCCAGAACACCAACACAACAATTTCAAGGAAACTCCAACAATGTGAAAACACTTGGAAAATGGTTTAATGATGTTTTACAACAGAAACGAACTGTACAGTTACAGTAAGTTTAATATATATATAAAAATTACAGCAGACAAATGCATCTACACAAAATCTACCATTTCGTTCTGATTCACTGTCACCTACCCAATCTCCCAAGCCTACAGCCCCTGCAGGAGGCCCCAGGAGGGGGAATCATATAAAGGGCACTTTTAAAGAGACAGCACCGCTCATATTCCCCACCGCCTCCCTCAGGCCTCTGGGAGGCACATCAGCTAATTCCCCAAAATGTAAAGTTGCTTGTGTTTTGGGTTTTTGAAATCAAGAAAACGTGTGTTTCCCAGGGGACCAGATAACAAGGTCCCCCAAACTCCAAGTTATCAGCAGATTCTTATAAAACACCCCTATCAGAGGGGAAATGGCTAAGCAGGCGCTCTGGGGCAGGCTATACAACAGCCACCCAGACTGCAAAGTGATCTAAGGAGAAACGTAAAAGGACGCCCAACCAACTACTTAGAAACTGTCACTGCCTCGTTAAAGCTGCTGGACGATTTTGGAAAGAATCATTTACACCACATCTTAAGTTTCCACAAAAGAGAACTCAAACTCACATTTTAAACTTAAGTACATAAAACAAAAAGTTTCAGGAGGCCAAGGGGCCAATACCCCTTATGACTCTCCCTTGACAACAGTGGAAAAACACCCCTGAATCAATATTTAAAAAAAAAAAAAGGAAGAAAAGAAAAAGGGGGAGGAGGAGTTAAGATATTTAAAGACAGAGAGAGAGAGAGAGAGAAAAGTCTTTAGGAAAACAAGATCACTGTCTCTTTAAAACAAAACAAAATCCTCGTTGGGAACAGTAATCAGCAAATATGCAATCCAAATTGAACCTGGTGGAAGTTTATTACTGAATATTATGTACACTCAGAACTTTTTCATTTTCTTTTTTATTATGAACACCTAGGCAGTGAAAACTGTTATGTTAATACATACATAGACACACCCAAAACATACAAAAATACTATTATTTCAAACTACTAAGAATAGGACAGTTCAGTTATTTTCATGCTATGACTTTAAGAGCATTACACTGAAACAAACAAGAAGTTAAACGACATTTTTTTTTTAATATCCCAGAAATATACCAAAATATACATCTAAGCTTTGGAATTACTGAGGTTAGACTAATGCAAGTGCTGGGTAATCGTACTTAATACACAAGTCTAAGGTTCTGCAGGAAAGAAATCATCTTTGGTATCTGCATCAGGCTAATATTATTAACATTTGGATTTTGCTTTGGGATAGAGCTTGTATGACCCTAGAACCAAATACCCCCCTCCCCCAATCAACTGAGATTAAAAAGATCCATGTAAAAAGTTCCTTCATTTGCAACCCCCCCACCCCCACCCCCAAGTTAAAAAGTCACAGGCATCTACCTAGCACAAAGGTTGTGAGATACAATGCATAGTTGCACAGTGGTGCTGCCAAAGGAAACGAACTACAGCAAGGAGAAATGAAAAGCGTGGTAACCCTTCTACATGTTTTCTCACAAACAGGGCAGCCACTTCCAAGCAGTTCCAGTCAAGGAAAAGAGAAAAGGCTCAGAAGGGCACCTTGGCGTGTACTCACTGTCATGACCCCAGAGGTCCAAGCACCCAGCAGAGCAGCCAGGCCTGCACCAGTGTCTTCAACTTCCCCCCACTCTGTGGGTCCAGCGGTCCAGCGGCAGGCCCCAGCCCCCCAGTCCCTGTGCTAAGCCCCCGCAGTACCGTGGTTTGCTGTCCGGTAGATAAGCACGGTGACGGCATTTTGTCTACTGGAAAATTTGAAATGCCAATTTGTTCCACGGCACATTCACAAGTTGGCCAGAGCCAAAGCTACTAAGGATGCACCTCTGCGAACCCCAAAACATGGAAAAAAGAGCCTCCTGCCCTTCCCGTGGGTCAGAGGCCCCCACCCCCACCCCTAGCCTCACTCCTCTAAATGCCAGGACGCCACAGACTGGATTGATGCTGAAGACTTCCCTTTTCTTTGGTTTTTTTGTTTGTTTTGAGTTTATACAATCATCAAGGAATCTTTGGTTTTGGCTGGAAATTTAAAAAACAAAACAAAACAAAACAAAGAAACCACCCTCCCCTGGCTTATAGCAGCAGTATTAAGACCTGGCAAAGCTTTCTTTCAACATTGGGGGTGGGAATCGAAGGTTGGGAACTACATTCAAAGAAAAGGTGAAAGGGCTGGGGATGCAGCTTCTAGAGAGCCCACTGGATACAAGATTGTCAAATAATAATAATATTAATAACAATAAAAACTTAAATATTTGGATTTTTTTTTTTTTTTTTTTTGGTCATGTCAAAGGAAAAAAAGTGAAATGTGTATGCAGCAGTCAGCTTAAAGGAGCCTTTGGTGTCTTTTTCCCTTCCACCCAAAGTCCTGAAAATAAGCAGAACCCTGAGGCCTCGGAGAGGAAGGGGACGGCCTCCACCCCACCAGGGAAATCTGACCTGTGGGACGGGGTGGGGGCGTGGAGAGAGGGCCAGCCCCTGAAGGCAGGGTGACGGGGAAAGCCGATGTTAAGAGACCTGTGAAGACCCCTTGCAACAAAAAGAAATAGAAGATTGCAATTTGCCCTCGGTTTGCAGTAGCTTTTCAGCAGCGACATTCAGAGGCTGGAGGAGGTCCCACCCTAGGCTACAGGTCCCGTGATGCTATAGGCCAGAGTTCAACATTACTTAGAGGGAGGGCAGACCTGGCAACTCTGTAGGCTTTAGCGAAGTTAAAGCAAGTTACTCAATCATGAGTTCGAAATGAGGTATATGACAGCTGCGGGACTTGAGGTGGGCCGCAGCCCCACACCTGCTCACCTAGCCTTAGCCACTACCAGAGAGGAAGGACCCGGAACTACGGTCCCATGCGGGAGGCGACCTTTGTTCCCTTGGGAGAGGGAGACCCCTCCCCTCCTGGGGACTGAGTACTGCACATGCGCTCCCTCAGGCAGAGGCGAGGAGCTGGAAGAAGTCCCCTGTGCCTCTGCCTCTGCCTCAGGGGCAGCCCACCACGGATGCTGCAGAGAACCAACCTGTAGTATGACCACCAAGTCTTCTGCTCCTTCCGGCCCCCCCAGGCCCCCCCCCGCCCACGCTGGCGGTTTCCAATACACCCAGGCTGGGATCAGTCCACTCAACTGTTAGGGAAGTCCGGGCCTCCTCCTGCAGACCTGGGCAAGCCCGGAGACAGAGACGCGGCCCCCCACGCCCCTGCAACACGGCCTTTCCTGACAGAACCGCCTGCACGTTAGCCTCTGACAGTGCATCTCCTTTCCTGCTGTACGGTCAGTCTCCAAGACCCTGGCAGGGCTCGGGGGAAGCACCTTTCCCCTACTGGGCTCTGTCCTTTTTCACTATTTCACTCGAAGGAGATTCCAATGTGAAAAGAAGTGTCTGGATGTGCCCTGTTTTCACACAGCACTCTCTCCGGCTGCCCGCCTGCGGACTTTGGGGTCTAATGTTGGAGCTCAGTGCTGCTGCCAGGTTAGGAAAGAAGCCTGAAAAGCTGCTTTCGTAAGGTTGTGGCTGACTTAAAACAAGGATGAACCAGTAAACTGAGAAGACACGGGGGAACTTTGCAGCAGACCTCAATTTTTTTTTACAGTCAATTACTTCTGGGGTCTGAACTTGCTGACAGCGTCCTGGGTTTGAACCAGAAGGTGGTGCCAGGTGACAAAGCCCTGTGCAGAGTGGGCAGATGCAGGGACACCTTCCCTCCCCAGCCTGGGGAGGCTCACTTCCACACTCCAAGTGGTGTTCCCTCACGCACACCTTGTTTTCCGTAACGTCTGTGAGTGCTCTTATCTTCACTATCCCTATCACCTACTTACAAACCTATCTAGCGCTTTGAAAAGTCACACAAGATTAATACCACTTTTACGTAACGTCAGAATAATTAGATTATTAGTAAAGCTTTCATGAAGTTCTGTAATCTGATCATTTCTTGACAGAGTATCAAGAGAGCAATAAATGACCCATCTTTCTGTGTCCCACCAATACAACAAACTTCTGAACTCCCTAGAACTCATGTATAAAACCATTTTGGAAAGATACAGCTCCAAGGGAGAGTAAAGGAAAGTCTTTTGGTTTTCCATGTAATCCTGCTCTTGAAAATGCTTATCCCTTACAAGTGACAGAACAGAGATAGCACGTCTAGGTATCATCTGAACTCAAACAAGCTGTACTGGTTCTATTTATAAGTGTTAGATAAAGGGAAATGAAGAAAAAAACTCTACCCCCCATCTTTTGCCCTCCCCCCAGTTTGCCAGCAATTCTAAGAACATCACGGCCGCGCTGAGCAACTCTATCCTTCTTTACAGAGCCAGCAGAGTGAAACTAAATCAATCTCTTTTCCAAAGCCAGGATAACCAACAAGACTTCCTTCAAAAAGGGGGTAAGGGAGGAGAGAAAGGGGAGAGGAAAAGGAAAGAGACATAGGTACAGCTTTTTCCAAATTTCAGCCTTTAACTCCTATTCTCTCTGCCTATTTTGAAAACCTAAGAATAAACAGTGACATAGCAGTGTCTTTGGTATCCAAACCAAATCCCACTCAAGTTCTGTGAGATAGATGGTTTATTTAAAAAATAACCTTTTTGGAGATATAGTCTTTATCTGAACGTGGGGAGCCAAGACAGTCTGTCTGGGCAGAAAGGGCTCTTCAATTTCTCCTACACCGGCATCATTTCTCATTCACATTCCCACCAAGAACAACACTCTCCTCAATCTCAGCAACCTACCAATCCCTAAAGGTCACACCTTAGCACACGTGTGAAGCAAGCAGGTTGGCTTTCAACTGCTTGGTTTGGTTTTACTTCTGTTTGCATTTTTTGGTCTACACAGAATTAGCCTTGGTATGAAAAAAGGAAGTAGGGTTTTAAAATGTTGGGCTACAAGCACAACATTCAATAACATGACAGAGGGTGACAAAAAGAAACTGTTTTACTTTAATTTCCCTCGATTAAGATGCATCATGCACTCATCTTTCCTCTCCAAATTAAATGGCGCATGTCTACTTCTGCCTCTATCTCTCAACCACACACCCAGATGTCCACACATTCATCCTTTGTCTAAGCTCTTGCTACATAGAGAGGTAATGAATCCTTAGGAGAGGATGGCAGGGTCTGGGGCAAGGGCGACCATAGGAAGGGATGTAAATGTCTCAGGGGACCCTGAACCTCCAGGACAACCCCTGTGTGACCTGCAAGCCACCACCACACACTGCAATGCAGGTCTAACCACAGAGAGGCCAATGAATCCCAAACCCATCCCAGGGATAATTAAGTTTCCTTTGGCAAGACAGATATAAGGAAAAACAAACACACATGAGCAACATTTTCCTTCTAACATAATCAACTTCTCCTCTCCCCACCCCAACCCTCCCTAACCCTATAAATTGTAACCTATAAACAGGATCCCAAATACATACAGCATCGATCATGTTTATCAATCATAATAAACATCAGTTCAACTAAATGCTACAGCTAGGATTATTTCCACTATTTATAAAGTTTTCTTCTTTTTATTTATTTGGTTTTCAGATTAAAACCAGGTCTGCAACAATGCTAAGCTATACTGAGGTATTTTATGAAGGTGCCAGAAGCTAGCTGTTACCCACCAGCATTACCCTCACAGATTAAGGTATCACCATTCAAAAGGAAAAGGAAAAGAAGGAAGAGGGAAAGGAGCTCCAGGTCACAGAATCAAAGTAAGATTCACCCAAGTTACTGCTTTTAGAAAGAGCCAAGAGTAGAAAAGCCAAAACAAGGAACTAAGTGCTTCACGGATAAGGACGATCCAAAGAAAGCAACAGCTTAAAAACCATATGGAAATCTGGGTGTAAACTGGACAAATCTGAGAAAAAACCTATTTCCCTGCCCTCCTAATGAAATCCTTTCAAAGATCTTCCTGGAAATCTCAGGGGTGTCCCATTTAATCTCTTTGGATTAAGAAAAGACCGAGGCAGAAGAGGATTAGTATGAGCTCTTAAATGATAAAAGCAGTCTGGTTATCCTATTCCTGTCCAGGCTCACATTTGCTGTGTCCGCCATGATGCAAACCTACACAATAGCGGATCTTAAGTCATTTTTCTTAAAGAATGGCAAAAGATTCTTTTTCCTTCTCAAAAATGAAGGTAAATGCTAAGAAAGATTTACCATTTTATAGTGTCGTCATCAAATATGTTTTAAGATGGAAAATGACTTCAAAATGGCCAGGGCTATGACTACGTGAACATGTCACACATGACAAGCTTCTCTCTCTCTCTCTCTCTCTCTCACACACACACACAAATGCACTCACAATGGTGATGATCAAAGTCATCCATCAATTCTTGTCCATTGGAATCACTTTAAATTTCAGGACTTTGGTCATTTTCTCCGTTAGCACTGATGGTCTCTTAACATTTTCAGCTCCAATAATCATGGTTTGAGGAATAAATAAACTTTAAATTCATCGATTTAAATGCTGATTTAATGAGAAAGTATTTGGCCAAAATCTCATACTGAATCATTGTGGCTCTTCTTTAACTGAGGTTACCAAGCTGCGGACTGACGTGTGGCGTGCCCCTTAGGGGTCTGAGCCCCAAGTGTACTGCCAGCAGGAGGCTGAGGGGTGCACCTCACCGTCCAGGTCACCGCCAGCCCTGGTGCTGGGGACTTCTCCCCACCAGCCCTCCTCCCTTTTCTTCCTCTCTCAACGGATTTATTTTTTTTCTTGGCGAAGAAAGTTTTGTGAGGATGACAAGGGACGGGAACAACTTTAGACTGTGAACTACAAAGAGTTTCCTCTGTAAGCCAAATGTTTGTTATACACTAATTGCAATATTTACTCTCGAGGGTTAGAACTTTAAAAATCTGCAATGATTTCCTGTATCTGCAAATGTACCCAGCTTTCCCAGCAATTTAAATAGAAAATTTAACGTTAAAGATTGGACTGACCTTAAATATTGCGCCAAGCAATGTCTGTGCTTCTGGATAATCTAGACTAGGTTTCCCCCACCTTCCCATTTACACGAGAGAGAACAGACAAAATAATATAAAAAAGAGGTATAATTGTGCTTTTTTCCCCCAACAATGAATGAATTATGTAGAACAAAATGGCATGATAATCTCACTAAAAATCTTTTAATTATAACCTTATTTTCCCTTTAAAACAAAAAAAAGGATTGTTAATTTCTAATAATGCCACCATGAAGTACAGATAGGTATGGTCCTACACAAAATGAAAGTGGGATTCCTTTGGTTCCGTTTCTTAAGTAATAAGATGAGTAAATTGGGATGGTATTGGTCTTTATCAAATAAATAAAAGGAAGTATGTACTGTGTCAGGTAATGGAGATGAACATTTTTTTTAATTCTAAAAAGCTGCCTATATAATTTCAGAAACATTTAAACTAATATAGCACTCAACTTATTTCTTAAATTAGGAACAATTACTACTGTTCCTATGAGAAGCCCTTTTCTAGGTCTTTCTGCTCTGTCCTTCAGATTCACACAGGGTATAAAATAAAGTTCATGACCAAACTGCACTGCTTGTGATAAGCAGAATTCAATTACATTCACCACTCCCTAGGGAGGGCCCATTACCATGGGCAAATATAGTATCACCATAAATGCATTCAGAATTAGTCTTTGGTTTAATATGTATTCACCAAATTCAGGGGGATGAAATAAAATCTGCATAATCATTGGGGGGGGAAAGAATGTACAATGAATTATGATGACCTATGTGGCCCATCCGCTTAGAAATGCAGAAACTCTACCAAACACCGCTTTTTGATCAAATGGCCCCCTTAATTTCTAGACTCTCCCATATAAGGGGGTTAAAAGTTAAGTCTGAGCACCTCAGCTTAGGAAACTCACTCAATTCAAAAAGCATTTCTTGAGATGATAAAAAAATATAAAGTAAAAAAAGGACTAAAAGTTGGGTCATGAAGCAGTAGGATCAGCAGACTATCTAGGGGTGGTGATGGGGAGGTGATTTTAAGCTAAACACCCATCAGCAAAGTGTTTTAGTGTTTCATGTGTACATGTACAAATGTACCTTTCATTTTACAGTTTGTCTTTAAATAAGAAAAAAATGAGAAAAATTTTTAAAAGTTACCTTTGTCTAAGGATTTATTTCTTTTAAACACATATTTTTATGCTGGTTTAAGGTTTATCCTCATAAAGTGATCCACACACACAAAAAGGCAGAATCCCCTTATCCCAGATTGACTAGAGAATACAGACAGGGCAGGGAATAGAAGACCATCATACTGACATTTAAAGCTTAATATCTTTTAAAATATTGAATTCTGTCGGTGAATCTGATTTGGGAGAGGGAGCATCTTCTGAACCACACAGGAAAACAAATCAACAAGCACAGCCTTTCCTTGCCCTTCCTTTTGATCCACTGGGTTTGAGTCCCTGAGGACTCTATACTTCCTTTGGTAGCAATTTTGGGAAATTAATGCTATAACCTCTAATCCAGGATGGTGGGTCTCAGCATTTCCCTCCCTGAATCCTTCCTCCTAACTTACCACTCCCAGGGGAGGGACTCGTTCCAATGGGCAGCCAGAGTATTACTGATGGCCCTAAAACCATTTGCACACACTAAAGTTAGAGATGTCAAGTCAGGATAAAAGATTAAACTTAACTACATTAGAGAAATAGCCATATGGAGAGGAGAGAAACTCATAACTGACACTACCATTCTATTTACACACCCAACTACATAAACTAGTTAAAATCAAGGTAATGTCCGCCCAGAGGATATTACAATTTACCAACATAAACGATTAAAACAAGCAGCAACTTTTATATAAAATTAATAAAGACAAATGAAAAAAAGAAATTGTCAGTAGCATCTATCTCCTCAATGTGTCTGAAATGCACGTTATAAACTAGTCCATTAGTACAGCAGCTTGCTAAAAATTGACTTTGGTTCAAGCTTAGTTAAAACAACAACAACAACAACATAAAAAAAACACACCACACATAAAAAAGGTGGATGGACATTTGTTAGTTTCCCTGCTTGCAGTTCACTGATTTTGGAGGGATTTTAGAGAAGGTGAACGGTGAGAAGAGGAAATTTAGGTTGATAATTAAATACAACGTGAAATAAAACAGGAAGACAGAAGCAACAAAAGAAAAACTAACAAAGGGACTAAAAATGTTTCTGGCCTTTTAATATGAAGGTGCCTGTCTCCCACCTGGATGATCACAAAGAAACATACACAGTGTCTGTATCACTGCCTTTCCCAACACTGTGAAGAGACAAATACAGATTCCCAGCTCCCTTCCGGGACACAAGCAGAGCAATCAGAATGAAAATGACCTGTACACCCTCTCTCAGACCCCAGCTCGAAAGGGGGGGGGGGCAAGTGCAGTCTTGGGCCTCCAGAGACATAAGCAAGCACCCACAGACACCAAATGGGAACCTTGACCTCCAAGACGAAGGGGAGCTCAGATGAGCCACACTGCAGAGATCCAGTCTTCTGGGAAATGTTCTGGTACAGATATTGTAATCATACTATGCTGACAGAAAGGGGAACTGAATTTCCAAGTTACCCTCCTTCCTCTTCATCTACTTCCATAAACTCTTCCTTTCCATGGGCTCATTTACATAGTCTAGAAACACCCTGAAAACAATTCCAGAAGCTAATCACTTTCTACATTGTATAGCGAGACGGGTATTGCCATTGTGACCTACCTAGCTGGAGCATCACTAACAAACCAAGGAGACACTTGAGGTGTGTGCAAAGTTCCTGCTCAAAGTCCTTCAAAGGTTTTCTCAAGACCCCATGCCCAGCTAGTAAGTGCATTCTCCAGTCAGGGAAGCAAGGAGCGTCTCAGGGTTAGAGGAGTTTACGCGCCGTCCAGTGAAAAGGAAGCCTGTGGCCAGAGGAAAAGGTGGTAGCCTCAGACTCTTCTCATCACACCTCTTTGGGAATACAGAATCGATGGCAATAGTCTAGTGGAGTTCCTTCAGAAAACAAAAGAAGGGCGGAGTTTCCCAATTTCCGTAAGTCAATTCGCTCTTTGCCAAGTAAATGAAAGGAAGTTTGGATGAAAAACTTCCACAAAATGGAAACAAACAAACAAACACACCAACAGTAGGAGCATTTTTCAGGAGATAAGAAATCAGGAGAACCACCAAGTCAGGTGTCTGCAGTAGTCTTTTGCTCTTCGGGCCCAGATCCTGCCCTGCCGCGCGCACGGCCGTCCCCATGGGAAGTCGCAGAGGCAGCACCGGGGCACCGCAGGGTCTGGGCCTCAGGGTCATTCAATGATCTGGGGTGAGAGCTACAGTTCAGCAGGAATTCCTTCCTACACAAAAGTGCTCCAAAGGCACCACCTGATGGGGGGAGGGGGCGTGTGTGGGGTGGGAGTGTTTGCACACACTGCCTTCAGCTTCTGCACCAAGCCTCTTGCATAAGTGGCAAAAGAAAATAATTTTCTAGCACCTCTGTAAGAGTCATCAAGGATAAGGAAACCAGCAAGAACATTCCCCGCAGTTAAGAACGTTAAGTCTCCCCTTACCCCCAAACCCTCCCTCCCCACAGTGTGGGAGCTCACTGAAATAGGATCCAGGAGCAAGAGATAAACATGTCCAAACTATATATATATATATATATATATATATAAAAAACAATAACAACAACAATAATAACAGAGATACAGTAATACAGGCCTGCCTAAATTGTACCAGTTAAGAAAGGAACCCCCAACACAATTGATACGATTATAAACACCTTGTTATGACTTAATGGCCTGTACAACAGACCCATAAAAATGATTTTTTTTTAAGAAAAAAAGAAATTTAGACAAACAAGAAATCTCCTTCCTATATTGGAATTGGTAACCCACCTTAACTTGTCATCATGACTGCTGGAAATGATAAGTAGTCCTTTCACTTCTTTTTTTGTTTGTTTGTTTTTGACATTTTGTTTCTGCTTTTTTTTTTTTTTTTAATTTTTGGTTAGAAAGTTCTCCAATCCATGAAGCAATCCTGAAAAGACAGTGTTTTATTACAAAATTAGGCAAATGTTGTCCTGTCTCCATCCTTTTTTTTTCTGGTATGCGTTCTTTTCCTTCTCTCCCTTCTTTCCCCTGCTGTTGAAACATGGCAAGAGGAAGCCAATCACATTTTTCAGTCTCAGCCTGGCTGGCAGCCCGATCATGCCGCGAGTGGAAAAGGCCAGTGGCAGCCCCGTGCAGCCCAGCTCACTGTGCCTTGGAGGCGGTGGTGGTGGTGGAGGCGGCCCCACTGGCAGAGGCCACTGTGAAGAGAGAGTTCTGGATGGACTCAGCGGAGGTGGAGGTGGCGTGAAGGCTGGCTACAGGTCCAGAGTTCCCTGCGGAGGCCGCAGCGGCAGAGACCAAGCTCACTGGGTTGCTGGTGAGCAGAGAGAGGTTCTGAGGGTTCAGGAACAGGGGGGCAGTCACGATGTTGGGGGCTCCTCCTGCATTGGCAAAGACCAGGTTCCCAGTTGCATCCAGTGACGTTATTGGAAGAGAGCCACCAGAGGCAAGAGCTACAGACAAAACGTCCCACAGACAGGCAGAAAGGAGAATGTTAAAACCATCCTAGAGAAGCCAAGTAGCACCTCAAATGTACTGTTTTCCTACAACCCAGGTGGAAAAAGTGCAGCCCTTAACTGACTTATCTTAATCCCAGCGCTCGCCTGTCACCAATTGAAGTGTACTGATAATTTTGGAAGAGCCTGAACAGCTGTATTCTAATGAAGTTAACGAGCACAAGCACTACAGGTGGGGGAAGCCACGCTGCATCCTGGGGCCTCAACTTCCCAGAGAACTTCATCCTCCCAGGAGTATTTACTAAGTCCGATCAGTTTGTTTTTAATGAAGATTGCTGATTTTACACATTCATTCAAAAGGCAAACTAGGTACAGTGACTGGGACACTAAAATACAGTTAGCTTTTTGGGCACCTGGGTGGCTCAGCTGGTTAGGCGGCTGCCTTTGGCTCGGGTCATGGTCCCGGGGTCCTGGGATTGAGTCCCGCGTCAGGCTCCCTGCTTGGCGGGGAGCCTGCTTCTCCCTCTCCCTGCCTCTCTGCCTACTTGTTCTCTCTCTCTCTGTGTCAAATAAATAAATAAAATCTTTAAAAAGAAAATCTCATGTCCACCAGTTTACTAAACAATATTATTAAAAAAAAATACAGTTAGCTTTTTGCCAACTAACTGGCATTATTCATAAATTTGAGCACTTTTTTAAAAGTAGGATGTACAAGATGAAAACCAGCTTTCAAAATGGCTTCAGTTCTAAAATCATTATATATTACCAAATAAAGTGTAAGGTGTGGTTACTATGTCACTTGCTGAAGCATCACATTTGATTCCTACAACTTACACAGAGGAGGAGGGGGAGGGGAGAGGGGAGGAGGGGGGAGGAGGAGGAAGGGGAGGAGGGGAAGGGGGGGAGGGAGGAAGACAGCAGGCAGCCCAAGGGGCTCACTAAGGTTGGGACTTGCTCTCCTGAGTGAGTCTCTCCGTGACGCCGTCTGTCGAAGCTCCACAGAAGCTATCGGTGAACTTGTAAATAATCAGGCACTCTCACTGAGTACCTTCTTCTGTTCTCTGACAACCCCTCCAAGCTCCTCCCACCCATATAACCATATTTTCACATGAAGATTTGAGGGGTTTTCTAATGGCATTAAAAATGTGGTTAATTTCTTACATAATATATAAAGAAAGCGAGGGGGACTGAAGGGAAGGTCTCTGACTTCGGATCTGGTCATACAAAGAGCACAGATCAGCGAGACTTGGTGCAGCTTGACGTTTTCTGAGATTCTAGACTTCCTGTCATGGAATAGTTGTAGAGCTTCCCAGACAATACTCGTTCTAATGTCAGCTGTGCCCTGGGAAGGCATCTGCCTTTGTAGCCTCACTACAGCCCAGAGGTACACCCTCACACAAGAGAAAAAGTGATTTATCACAAATCTTATGCCAAAAAGAAATCCCTGTATCACAAAAGGTTTACAGCCCTACCATCAATTAGATTTATAACTCATTTCTCTATAGTATACTGTAGAGATTATCATTCATGAAACACTCATCTTAATTGAGGTTGGCTAATAGCTTATTTTTGGCTCCAGGAACTCTCATATAAGTACAAACCATTTAAATTTTAAGAAAAAAAGTTCTTTGATTAATATAGTGATGTCTCAAATTGTCTTCCTGAATCACATAACATAGCATCTTTAGACACAAAGCTTAGAAGCCAAACAAGGCAAACCCTTCCCTACAAAGAATGAGTGGATTTAGACTGGATAGCATGCTAAAGACAAAAGAGACCCATCTGGGCTCGGAAAAGAGACAATCCAAGAGAATATATGTTCTATACTGATGGGGATATACAAAGGGCAGAACCTAACAATGACAAGTATTGCTGAAGTCTGCATAATGTGCTTCAAGGTTAACTCATTATGGGACCTTCTCATATATGTGTCTCTTAGGGGTGGGGAGGGGGACTGGCAATTTTTTCTTGGTCAAGTTTACCTGGAGATGGGTCTTGGATGTCTACTTAGGTATATTTATCAGGGGGAAATTCTGCCTCCAAGTCTATTCACATAAGTTAAGTATCAGCATAGAGTCCTGTTTTTTGTTTTTTTTTTACCATACTACACACTAAGCATATTTCCTGTTCTTACAAACGAACACCTATACTGCTTGTAGAAAGCTTTTTCACAAGGACATTTTCTTGGTCCTCCAGTTAGCATTATCAATTCAACTCTCTCTCCCCACCATCTTCACCTCTAGCAAAGCAAACTTCCCTCATTAAAAAGAAAAAAAAAAAAAGAGCTAAGTAAGGGGAAAAATTCTACTGACCTTGAATAGTTGCCAGTGTACTGTTGCTCATGAGAGCTGGGCTGAGGGCACCGCCCAGGGTCCCTGGATTGAGACTGAGTAAGGCACCTCTGCAAGTCCAAAAGAGCAGTCACTTTGTTACAATGTAGGCACATCTGTGAGTTTGACAATATACCCACAAAAGGACAAGAGAAAAGAAAATACGGCTGGGGCAGTATAAGGAAATATTTGTTATTCTCCTTATGAGAATAAGGTTTCTTACTGCTTCCTTGTACAAAGCAAAATAAGGGTATGATCCACACAGAACCTAAAACCTGCACAATCATGCTGACTCTTCTTTGAATTACATCATTCTCTTTTTTTCCAAAACAAAAGAATGCCAGCAAAAGGAATGTATTTACAAAGTAATCCTTGTATGTTTGATAATATAAAACTGGGGATCTAACTACTCTATCTCTTGTCTGTGTCTGAGAATTAGAAAGCAGACAGCTGAGAGAGTTTAAATGGAGAATTCTGGGCTTTCTTCCTGGCCCCACAACTCAGGAAGATCAGCTCTGCGTCTTCATCTGGAAATACTAGTAAGAGACTTAAGTCCAGCTATGACCAAGGCCCCGGGGCTACCACAGAGCTCCCTGTGCCAAACGGATGACGGCTTTAAAGAGATTTTTTTTCGGGGGGAGGGGGGCACTTAAGAGGGTGGTCAAGTGTCCCCGACGAGTAGCTCCAGGGAGGGCTCCTAGCTGTTGCTCAGGTGACGAGGGCGAGAGGCTCCTTACCCAGCTGCGAACTGCGAGGGCGCCATCAGGCCCGGGCTCAGTCCCGCGGCGGCGGCCATAGCAGCGAGACCAGCGTTCGCCGGCAGCTGTGCAGCCCCTTGGAGGGCGGCGGCCGCCGCTGTCTGCAAGCCTGACGCTGTCACCATCACCTGGCTGGTCCCAAGAGGAGAGGACAAAGTGGAGGTGGTCTGTGTTGTGCTGGTCTCACTGGCACCAGATGCCTCGGAGGTGGAGGCTGAGGCAGACGGGGAGGGACTCAGCGAGGGGGAGGTGACGGCTGAGGAAGCTGGCGGCGCCGTGGAAATGACCGTGGCAGTGTTGCTGGACGTGCTGTCTGTGGTGCCTGAAGGGAGAACCAGAGGAGAACGTGACCTTTGGTGGTGGTGCAGGGTGGGGGGGTGTCTCTACCGGAACCGTGGCTTTCTTCAGCCACACTCTAGACTCAATGGTGACGAAGTCATCTACCATCCAATAACCTCTACATGTGTCCTTTTATTAACCTAGTTTAGTGATCCTATGGAAATGAACATTTTAGAACCCAAACCATAAACCCTGCTTTAAGAGGCAAGCGCAATAAAGCAGCCAGGGAAGAAACAGAGAACACAGTTTTCTATTTCCAGTTTCCTACTCAAAAAATAAAAGAATCACAGAAGCTCTAACTATGGAATACAACTGGTCTGGGGAAGAAACATAAAGCAAAACAATCCTTGCTTCTGAAAAGCATTTTCAATCAGAAATTTTAGTAGTCTCTATAGAAAAATCAAAACAAAACAATGAAGGCAAGAAAAACTAAAAGTTAACATATTTTTCTAAAGTTAACATGTCAATAATAGTTGCAGAAATAGTACGAAATAGTACGAAAATAACTATGGGCCTATGTCTAGATGCCTTTGCATTGAAAAATTTAAGTAGCCATTCTGTAATGAAAATCAGCTCTCAAAAAGCCTATTGTAAACATTTTCTTATTCATGGAAACAATAACAGACAAGGATATCATGAAACTCACAAAAGCATGAAAAGAAATGAAGCTCTAGGAAATTGTTATTTCAGAGACCTTAAAAAAAAAAAAACAAGATGCCTAAACTTCTTTTTGTTGTAAGGAGAACAACAAATGTTTGTTTACAAACAACTAATTGACATTATAAATATCACTGCCAAAAACTAAAACACATTCACTGGAATTATTTAATGTTCGAGATCAATGTTGTCCAACAGAAACATAATAAATACGTGATTTAAAATTTTCTAGTGGTCCTACTGAAAATATTAAAAAGAAATAGGTTAAATTATTTCCACAGGATTATCATTTTAACATGCAATCAGTCTCAAAAAAGTATTTTTTTCATACTGAGTCTTTGAAAATGGTGTATAGTTTACACTTAACAGCACATCTCACTTTGCACTGGCCCAGTTGTATGTACTTAAAAAGCACAGGTGGCTACTGCCTGCCACATGGTGCCCAGCACAGGTCTAGAGGTTAGGCCTGTTGAGTCATGAAGGGAAGCGTGACGAAAAGAATGTAGTGTCTTTGCCCAAAGTAGAAACAACTCATAAGGCAGGCAGAGGACAGAGCACCTGCCATAAAGCAGAATTCAGCTGTCCCCAGGAGCCGTAGTTCTGACGCGATTTACAGAAGGCAGTATGGTACCGGCTCTCCAGTCAGTTCTCAGTCAACGCCTGAGAACACAAACGCAGGCTGCCTGCACCAGCTAGAACTTAATTTACTGAAACTCACTACGTTCTAGGGTATCACCAACCATATATACATATAAAGCAGAACCTAAGTGGTATTTTCTAAGGACAGAGAACTCAAAAAGACAAAAAGCATCTATAAATTTTCAGTATAATACTTCTGTGAGGCATAAAAGACTTGGTACATTACAGAAGAACTAGACCAATCAAAATAAACATTTCAAACCCATAAACACATTGGAACAAAGACCTTACGTAAGAGATAACTTTTTTGGTGATAAAATCTATCACTAAGCTGAAGACGACTCTCTCTTAAAAAATTGTTTCATCTTCCTAAAATCTATTTTCGAGCATTTTGGTCTATACTAAGAACATCTAGAATTCAACTCTCTTCTCATTTTCACTCTAAGGAAGTGTTTCTTTCACATCATGGAGCTGGGAGAACATCAGACATCATCTGTTTCAGTACTGACTCCACTCTTCCTGCCCCCATACTGCTGCACAAAGTGAATCCCATAAACATATCTTTCTTACTGCTAATCAAAAAGGGACCACTTACTCCTTTTTCTCCCTTCTCAAAAACAGATAAAATTCCCTCTTGATTGCTGTTGTCCCTAAGTACAACTACACCTGTGTGGGTATCATTAGTCACGGCTGCACTATTCTTTCAGTTCTAAATCTACCGGATCACTCTGTATCTCTGAGCCCCTGATGCTGTGCTGCGTCCTGTGTTGGATAGATTCACTCTTCCACTTTGACACCTGTAAGAACTGTCTCTCGTTCTATCTAGAAAGGCAAACGTCTTTTATTTCTCTTGTATTGCTAAGAAATTTCAATGTACTTTCAATCTTTTCTTGCCTAATTTCTCACCTTATCTACCCTGATTTTATCTATGGGCACTACTTCCCTTTCAAAGTTCTGAAACTGTCCATTTCCATAAGACCCCTTATCTTGAGGTCAAAGACTTATTTAAAATAGGCTTTTTTTCACTCTCCACCGCCACTGCTTTCGGACAGACCATTCAGTGTCACTCTCTTAAAATCCCCTATATATACAAAGAAAGTCCCAGTAATCCTCAGCAGTAAAGTAAACCTGGGTTAGGATATGACTCCAGAAACCACTCCCAGGTGTTTTTTCTGGTTGTCATCCTTCAACCACATTCCAGGTGTTTTTCAATAGACTATGTCATGTGAGCACTAGCAATTTTCAAATAAATTCTCCTAGCTAGTGAATCATATTTTATTTTATTTTTAAAGGTTTTATTTATTGGGGCGCCTGGGTGGCTCAGTCGTTAAGTGTCTGCCTTCGGCTCAGGTCATGATCCCAGGGTCCTGGGATCGAGCCCCACGTTGGGCTCCCTGCTCAGCAGGAAGCCTGCTTCTCCCTCTCCCACTCCCCCTGCTTGTGTTCCCTCTCTCACTGTCTCTCTGTCAAATAAATAAATACAATCTTTAAAAAAAATAAAATAAAGTAAGGTTTTATGTATTTGAGAGAGAGTGAGAGCAAGCGCACAAGCAGGAGGAGTGGCAGGCAGAGGGAGAGAGAGAAGACGACTCCCTGCTGAGCAGGGAGCCTGACGTGGGCCTGGATCCCAGGACGCTGGGATCATGACCTGAGCTGAAGGCAGAAAAGACGCCTAACTGACTGAGCTACCCAGGGACCCTAGTGAATCACATTTTTTTTTTTTAAGATTTTTTATTTATTTGACAGAGAGAGAGACACAGCGAGAGAGGAAACACAAGCAGGGGGAGCAGGAGAAGCAGGCTCTCCGCCGAGCAGGGAGCTCGATGTGGGGCTCGATCCCAGGACCCTGGGATCATGACCTGAGCCGAAGGCAGACGCTTAACGACTGAGCCACCCAGGCGCCCCTATTTTTACTATTTAATTGTAAGAGTTATTTATATGCTCTAGACACAGTTCCTTTATCAGATATATGATTTACAATGTTTTCTCCAAGTCTGTGGGTGTCTTTTCATTTTCTTGTCTCCCAAAGTACAAAAGATTCTGCTTTTGATAAATTCCAATTTATCATTTTTTTTCTTCTATAGATTGTGTTTGGTGTTGTATCTACAAACTCTTGGCCTAACCCGAGATCATAAAGATTTTCTATGTTTTCTAAACATTTTATTTCTTACATTTAGGCCCTTGATCCCATCCTAGGTTTTGTGCATGGTATCAGGAAAGGCTCTAAATTCATCTTCATGAATATGAACATCCAATTGTCTCAGAACCATTTGGTGAAGAGTATCTTTTTGCTACTGAATTGCTTTGGTACCTCTGTCAAAAGTCAACAGAGTGTAAGTTTAAAGGTGTGTTTCTGGACTCTTGACTCTGTTCCATTAACTACTGTCTGTCCTCATGCTGGCAGCACACTTTTTACCACCTAGCTTTACACCATGCTCTGAAATCAGGGTATCTAAGCCCTCCACCTTCATTCTTTTTCAAAACTGTTTTGGCTATTCTGGGTCCCTTCCATATATATTTTAGAATGAGTTTATCATGATAATTACTGCAAAAAATTTGCTAGAATTTTTACTATAATTGTACTGAATCTATAGATCAATTCAGAGAATACTGTCATCTTAAAAATACGGAGTCTTCTAAACCATGAACATGGACTATCTCCATTTATTCAGACTTTCTTTAATTTCTCTCAGCAAACTGCAGTTTTCACTGTTTAAGTCTTGCACTTCTTTTGTTTGATTTATTTCCGAGTACTTTATTCTTTTTGAAGCTATTGTGAATAAAATTATTTTTGTAATTTCATTTTTGGACTGCTCACTAATAGTATATACGCAATTGATTTTATATGTTGACCTTGTATCCTGCAACAACACTAAATTCATTTATTAGTCCTAGTAGTTTTGTTGCTATGCAGATTCCTTGGGATTTTTATATATACAGAATAATGCAAATAAGGAGTTTAACTTCTCCCCTTTCAAATTGGATGTTTTTCATTTTTCCCCTTTAACTGGCTATAACCTCTAGTACAATGTTAATTTGTCTACAAGAGCTTGCTTTGTTCCCAATTTTAGGGGGAAAGCATTCAGTCTTTCACCATGAAGTATGCCATTAGCTGTAGGTTTTTAACAGATGCTCTTTATTCTTTATTTGGTGAGGAAGTTCTCTTCTTTTCTAGGTTTTTATTATGAATGGGTGTTGATTTTGTCAAATGCTTTTCCTGTATCTACTGAGATGATCCTGTGGTTCTGGTCCTTTCTTCTATTGCTGTGGTGTATTACATTACCCGATGTTCAGTTATTATTAAACCAACCTTACATTCCTGGGATAAGTCCCCCTTGGTGGTGATGTATAATCTTTTCTGTATGTTACTGGATTTGATTTGCTAAAATTTACTGAGTGTTTTTGTGTGTATCTTCATAAGGGATATGGGCCTATAATTTTTTTTGTATGTGTGTGGTATCTTTGTCTGGCTTTAGTATCAAGGTAATATGGGCTTCATACAACGAGCTGTCCTTTACCTTCTGGAAGAGAGAGCTGAAGATTAACTTTATTTCCTCTTTAAGTATCTGATATAATTCACTGCTAAAGCCATCTGGGCCTAAGCTTTTCTTTTTGGAAAAGCTTTACATTAATGATTCATTTATTTTGCTTGCTTTAAGTCTATTTAAGTTTTCTTTTTTTGAGTGAGTTTGGATAATCTGTGTCTTTCTCAGAATTTATCCATTTCATCTAAACTGCCTTATTTTTTTGGGTATAAAGTTGTTCATAATACTCCAGTATGCCACATAATGCGCCAATTCCATTCTTAAATATATACCCAAAAGAACTGAAAACGTGTCCACATAAAAACCTACACACAAATGCTCACAGCAGTAATATTCAAAACGGCCAAAAACTGAAAGCAACTCAAATGTCCATGATGAACAAAATGTGTTTTAAATATCATACAACCATAAATAAGGAATGAAGTACTGATATATTCTGCAAGATGGATAAACCTTGGGAAATGTTATACTAAATGAAAGAAGCCAGACACAGAAGATCATATAATTTATTATTCTATCTGTATGAAATGTCCAAAACAAGCATATCCATAGAGACAGAGTAGACCAGCCAGGAGTAGGGTGAGGAATCAATGGGGAGGGATTGCTAATGGGTATGGGGTTGCATATGGTTCATTATGAAACAATGTTTTGGGGAAAAAGATTGGGGCAGAGCATGTTTAGTTGAGATTATTAAAGGCTGTTGAATTTTTGTCTTTGAGACACATCAGAACACATATCTTTCTGGAGTAGTATAGTCATGATCATTCTTATATCTATTCTGAGAAAGCTTACCAGGGAGCTATAATGTGCCAAGCACTGTGCTAAATACTGGAAAATAAAAGCAACTGTGTCAATAAGACAAGATTTCTCTTAGAAGATGGTAAACTGAGGATATGGTTTTTTCCTCTTCATTTCTAAAATCCTATTCCAAATGATGGTAAAGAAAAAAGGTACCAGAGGACTTGAGATTTTGACAGACTTGCAGAAATGAGAAACAGGCTGAAATTTGGTGGTAGGGAAACCAACTTGAGTCCAGAAGGGCACAGTAGACAACTATGACAGAAGTGAGACTTGCAGAAATGAGAAACAGGCTGAAATTTGGTGGTAGGGAAACCAACTTGAGTCCAGAAGGGCACAGTAGACAACTATGACAGAAGTGAGAATTACTCACCTCAACAGAGCCCTGAGGAGATTCCAAGCTTAGAGTTGTCATTGAAAGAGAATTACAACAGAAGGGAATGACATTATTCTGAAGAGAACTTTCTGTACAGTTCTGACTTTTGAAACCAATGTTTGATGATACGCTATTATCTCATATATTAAAAAAAAAAATCACAAGGATGAGAGGAAGAACACTAATACTGAATACAAGTAAAACAAACTGAATTTCAAATGAATAATGTAACTACACTGAAGAGGATAGAGAAATAACTAATCCAAACAACTTCTGAACACAGAATTTGGACTTTATGCCTTCAGGTTAAAGACAAGAACTCTAAACAAATATGGAACTCAAATAGGTAGACCTTTTCTGTTTAGAGGCATGGGTTAGCAATTTTGAAACCACTTTGTTTTTACTATAGGATTGAGCAATTAAGTAATGATATTGTTGATAATAGGAGCCAGGTTGCTCACTGTCACTGTGAAGGGAGTTAACATATGGAAAAAGGTATGGGTAGAAAAGAATAAACTATAGGGTGCTGGGCTGGAATTGGAGATATCAGTATGAACTCACTGATATTAAATAAAAGAAGATAAAGAAAAATGCATATAGATATGCAATAACAATAAATTTACATGTGTCTATCCAAACACACATACTAATGTATTATGTATATTTCTATCGAGATGTTCTAGCATCAGTGACAACAGTATCAATAAATGCATCTAGATCTTGGTGTCTACATACCTTTCCTCACTAAAAAGAACTAGGGATCCTTGAAGAAATGGCTGATTCCAGGCCTGGAGCAGAGAAAATTTAAGATGAGGTTGAACATCTTGTGCCAAAAAATAAGGAAGCACTCAAAGAATGTTAGGGACATGTCGAAAAAGCACAGGAGCCACCACCAAGGGGCTCCCACTGGCAAAATGAAGAACAATTTGAACATTAAAATAAAAAGTAATAGTAGGATTCTAACTTACTAAATATAGAAAGAATGTCTGAGTCCATACTAATATAGACAGATAAACAGGGGAAAAGGAAAAGTGCATCCTTACAGTTGAAAGGCAACTAATAAAAGTAGAAGAAATGAAAGAATTATTTGAGAATCATAGTAATGGATCCATACAAAAATCATCAATGGACACTAGTGGGCAAAGGTTTGGAAAAAAAAAAAACGACCCAGGATATCTGTATAGTCTCAAATTCCCCATTTACTGAAGAGTAAAATAATAACTACGCAATGAAAAACCCTGACATATACCACCTTAATAAAATTATCAAAGTTAATTCCACCAGTAGTGGGACTAATCAATAGCATGTGTGTCCATATCATGCACAAAGGAGGACTCAACGCACTTCTGTGGTCTTCTTGCCCAAAGTGCATAATCCGAATCTAATCATGAGTAAACATCAGACAACACATCTACAAAATAAATAGCTACATTCCTCAGAAAATCAATGTCCTAAAATACAAAGCAAGACTCATATTGTCCCCAATTTAAGAAGACTAAAGAGACACAGTAACTGAATGCAATGCATGATTTAAGATTTTCTTTTGCTATAAGAGACATTATTGGCACATCTGGGAAAATATGAATGTGAATTTTTACTAGATATTAGGACTGAGTCAATGTTAATTTCCTGATTTTCGATAACTGTATTCTGGCTATATGTGGTAATTTCTTGTTCTTTAGAAAATACACAATGATGTAGGGATAAAGTAGCATGTCCACAACTTGCTCTTAAAACTGTTCAGAAAAACATCACATATACAGAAAGGGAAACAGAAAGAGAAAAAGGAGAGAAAAAGCAAATACATAAGATTTTCTCATTTGGAGAATCTAAGGGAAGAGATGTGGGATTTCTCTGAACTATTCTTATAAATTTTCTGTAAATCTGAAATTACATAAAAATAAAGAATTAAAAAAATAAGTATGTACAAAGGTCCTCATTACAGTATTATTTATAATAGTGAAAACTTCATTCCTTTAATAATTAGTTACTGAGTATCTTACATTCTAGGAGGTGTGCTAGACATGAAAGATACAATATTGAACAAGCAAGACCAGTTATGTGGTTCAGAGACTGAGGGGTTTCTTGGGATGTAAGATTTGCAGGACTCAAACTGAAAAAGCTTGTCATTCTAGGTAAAACTGAGCCATGACGGGCGCCTGGGTGGCTCAGTTGGTTAAGCGACTGCCTTCGGCTCAGGTCATGATCCTGGAGTCCCGGGATCGAGTCCCACATCGGGCTCCCTGCTCAGCAGGGAGTCTGCTTCTCCCTCTGACTCTCCTCCCTCTCATGCTGTCTCTCATTCTCTCTCAAATAAATAAATAAAATCTTTAAAAAAAAAAAAAAAAACTGAGCCATGATGGCACTATATGGAAATGTTTACAAAATTCTGATACAACCATTCAATACAATAAGGGCAAATCAAAAGTAGAAATGTGAAAACTATAACACGGGATGACACTTATAAAATAAGAAGTAAAAAAAAAAGTGGGACACACTAAACACTATTAGAATTGTACTATATATAAAAGATCTAAAGGCAAAATAAAAATAGCTCATTGTGATTACTTTTCTTATTTGAGTTTCTGATAATGTTCAATTTTTTTAAGAACCGAAGAAAAAATTCATTTCAAAAAAGTTACCAACACTTCAAGTTTTATTTTTTATTTATTGTTTTTAAGTAGGCTCCACAGGAGGCTTGAACTCACAACTCTGAGATCAAGACCTGAGCTGAGGGGCGCCTGGGTGGCTCAGTCATTAAGCGTCTGCCTTCAGCTCAGGTCATGATCCCAGGGTCCTGGGATCGAGCCCTGCGTCGGGCTCCCTGCTTGGTGGGAAGCCTGCTTCTCCCTCTCCCACTCCCCCTGCTTGTGTTCTTGCTCTTGCTATCTCTCTGTCAAATAAATAAAATCTTTAAAACAAACAAACAAAAAAACCCCCTGAGCTGAGATTAAGAGTCAATTGCTTAACCGTCTGACCCACCAAAGCACTCCGGTTACCAACATTTTAGAAAACAGTTATAATTAAATGCACATAAATGGGCTGAGCAACTGAGTTCAGGAAAATGTCACTTGTCAATTAGGACCATCAAAAACTGAAAATTTTTAGCTAGTTTTGAGTATGTGTATCTCCTAAAAATTACCTTCTGTTTCAGATTTTTGCCATTTTTAGAAAATCTGCAAAGCTACCCATTCTATTAAGTTCTATTTGAACTATAAGGAATTGTTCTGCAAAAGATGGTTATCTTTAGGCCTAATGTAATATGACTTATAATTTGTTGGGAAGGAAAAGTTTAGTTTATAATTTAACAGATGATGGCAGGCAGGGAGGACGGTGAGTTCCTTAAAGGCCGGATTTTCACTTTCTAGTGCCCAAAACAACAGCAACCAATCACCAACAGTTTGCGTACTATGCTGAAGTGCTAAATACTATATACTCTCAAACATGGGGTTCTTAACTTACGATCTCTATTCCTAAGGCATCCAAAAATGTCCCCAGTGAGGTAGAGACGGATGGGAGTTGTCCTTTATGAACCTTATATTTTACTAAAAACTGTGGGTATGTCTGTTTTGTGAAGGGAAAATTTAAAGCTTTCATCAAATTTTCCAGGAGTTCTAAAACCCAAAAAGGTCGAAAAGCACTATTCTAGGAGTGCCTAGGTGGCTCAGTTGGTTAAGCACCTGACTCTTGATCTCAGCCCAGGTCTTGATCTCAGGGTAGTGAGTTCAAGCCCTACACTGGGCTCCACTTTAAGCCTACATAAAAAAAAAAAAAAGAGTGCTACTCTAAATAATTCAACAAAATCATGAGATTTCCTAACAACTTAGAAATTTAAGAACTATATAAAGCCATTCAGTTAGATCACAGAATCAAAGAAGTGTTATACAAACTGAAAACATGAGAGGACAATCAAATTCCTCAACTTTAGGTTAAATTCAAGCTTGACTGTGAAATATCATAAATCCATTTGCGGGTTTACTAGCACATAATCAACCTGGTGAATAATTACAGAATGCCTTATTCATCATATATCACTAAAAAGTTTCTGATGACAACACTGAGTTATTTTAAATGTGCTATTGGGAAATGTGCTAGTTTAAAGGAGGCCAAAGGAAAAAAAAATTGTTCATTTTATAGTGAATGTGTCAGGCACCAGACACTAAGATTGCAAAAAGAATATTCAGACCTTTTGAGAAGTGCAAAGTCTACTGGAAAGACAAAAGTATACAAATATAATCGTTTATAATACAGGCAGGTGGAAATGAACAGTATCCTGGGAAAGCTAAAGAGTATTTCTAGAAAGAACTGATGCCTGTGCTGGAGTCGTTTCATTGCTATCGGAAAGAAGTGCAGTGGGGATATTTACAAAGGCATGGATGGACTCTTCCTGTGTGCTGAGGATGGAAGGGAGAAAAGACTAGTGGGAGGTTAGATCCAGATTAATAACCTTCTAGGAACTGATGATGAATCTGGATGCCTTCCTGAATACAAAAAGCTGTAGCCACTGAAGGTTTGGAAGGAGTTACTTGAAAGGTAAGTCTGGGAACAATGCAGAAGGTAAGAGTTAGGTGGGAAAGAACAAAACAGGTAAGAAAACCTTTATGTGAAAGTATTCTTTCTGACCAAGTTAATTATGCCTGTTTTCTGGAGTTCAGGTTTTCATATATGACTTTGCAAGAAAAGCAATACATATTTCTAGTTTAGAGCCTTCGTTTGCAATTTAATTCACAATTCTCAGAGAGACGTGTCATGGGCCTACCATCTGCAGGCCAGCTGCGAGGCCCAGCGGCCGCTTACCCGTAACAGAGAGGTTGGTCACCGCAGCGCTGCTCAGCGGGAGGACCGGACTGACCGTGAGGGTCGTGGCCGCACTGCTCGTCACAAGGCTTGGCGTGGGTGCCACCTAGAGGTCAGAAATGAAAATACGTGAAAGCATTTTTAAAAAAATTCAAATCAATACTGAAGATGTATTTTCCCTATAAAAATTTTTAAATTCCAGATACAACAGAATTAAAGGGGCCTAAGAGGAACTAATTTTATAATCATCTTTTGATCTTGAAATTGACAAAATAGACATACGTTCAAAGGCTGCTATCAGAAGATGGTTTTTCTCTGATAGGAGAAATGGCTTTGCCCAGGTTTTAAAAAGAAATAATAAAAAACATTCCTAAATTTCAATGCTGTTGAGTAAGATAGACTCCAAGTAAGTAAGGAATATTATACTATTATCAACGTAATCTACACAAGAAAACTATTCAATAGGATCAGAGAATCAGGGATTCTTGGATTGCTTTTATTTTTGGTCATGTGGGGGACATGACTATCTTGTTTTTGTTTTTGATGAATGATATGGAAAGAATGTGAAACAAAATTTTAAAGAGCTGACAGTTTCTTTCTGAAATAACAAAATACTTCTACAGTTTTGTAAGAAATACTTTTTTTCTCCTTTTAGTACAAATAAATCCAAAACACAAAATAGCCACCTACATAAAACAGAACCGGATCTAATGACTGTCTTTTTCATAACTACTATGTCGTGAACTTCAGGATTAAAGCCCAACCATTCAACAACCACAGCCTTCCCTTAACAACCAGTATGTGCTCTTAACGTGATTTTAGTTTAAAAAGCATCCCAGTATAGAATGATATTAAAATACAATAAAAACAAATTAACAAGGAAAGATCAGAAATGCAAGCCCAATAATCTCATCACCTGAGGAATCCTGGTTGGAAATACAGAGTCACATTTGCCATCATCCTTAAGATCAAGGGAGTACATTACCACTGCATGTCCCCTCAGTCTAGAATACTATTCCAAAGCAATGGGTGGAAGTTACTCAATGAGGTTATTAATGAAAGGTCCCACATAATGTTTGCGAGTGAAGATGTGAGATGGCTGAATTCATACAAGTTCAGAGCTAAAGGTTATCTGGGAATTTACTGTCACTTCCTCATATAAGTTTAATAAACTGGGCTTTAAAGCCCAACATGAACACAGGGACACCTGGGTGGCTTAGCCAGTTAAGCGTCCAACTCTTGATTTCGGCTCAGGTCATGATCTCAGGGTTGTGAGACTGAGCCCTGCATCGGATCCGTGCTGAGTGGGGAGTCTGCTTGAATTCTCTCCCTCTTCCTCAACCCCCCCAAACAAAACAAAACAAACAAAACAACAACAAAAAACCCAAAAACCCAACATGAATAAAAAGCAACTAAGGATTTTTTTTAGGTGACTGGAATCTAGCAAATCTGCTCCCATAGTTACAGAGTAACCTAATAAACTACATCAAAGAAGAGAATAATGGAGCCACCATGAAACAGGAAAGAATTAAAATTGTTCACTTTAAAAAAGAAAGATCAGTAAGTTCTTAATGACATGAGATTACTTTAATAACATTTATTTTTTTTAAACCATCTTTTTTTTTAGTTTTTATTTATTTATTTGTCAGAGAGAGAGAGAACACAAGCAGGGGAGAAGCAGGCTCCCTGCTGAGCAGGGGATCTGATGCGGGACTCAATCATGACCTGAGCCGAAGGCAGATGCTTAACCAACTGAGTCACCCAGGCGTCCCACTTTAGTAACATTTAAAATACAAATTTATACATACTTATTCAACATGAATATATATATACAGTAAATTACAATTATGAAATAAGTCTATTTTATAGATCATTTGTAAAATTATAAAAATTAGTCCTTGAGCTTGCATCCTCCACTTTTTATCCTTACCAGCGAGGTTGGACTGGGGAAAATTGCTTTGATAGGTGAACTGCTGGTCCCACCACTGCTTGGTGGGTTGATTCTTTTTTCTTTCTGGCGGCGATTACAAAACCAAACACGAATCACCTCCTTTTCCATACTGAGCTGATCAGCAATCATGGTGATCTCTTCCGAGGTAGGCTTTTGATTCTAAAGGGGGAAAAAAATCATCTTTTGGAATACCTTTTTATTATTTTAATTAAAAAAATTTTTTGGGGGGGGGCTTAACTTTTTAAACTACTGGCATAAATATACAAATGGGGAGGGATAAATCAGAGAACGAAGTTGGGATATATATGACCATATTGGCCCGCTTTTAACAAAGAACTTCTATAGATAATCATTCTAACGAACATATATTTATTAACTTATTCATATTAACTAAGAATAAGTTATTCTTTTTTTTTAAACAATTTTATTTGTCAGAGAGGGAGAGTACAAGCAGGGGGAGCAGCAGAGGAAGAAGCAGGCTCCCCACTAAGCAAGGAGCCTGATGCGGGACTCGATCCCAGGACCCTGGGATCATGACCTGAGCTGAAGGCAGATGCTTAACCGACTGAGCCACCCAGGCGCCCCAAGAATAAGTTATTCTTGAATATTTATTTTTTTCCTTAAGGGCTATTAATCTCAATGTAACTTTATATATTGGTAGGAATGTAAGAGTTTCTCAGTGCTCCATGCACATGCTTTCCCTAGGACAGTGAGGTAGGCAATAAGCCGATGGGGCAGGAATAGCAGGTGAAGGGACTTCAGCATAAGAAATCAAGTAACTTGTCCAATCACACAGTTAATAAAAGTGGTAGAATGGATAAAGATTCCTGATTCCATGTTCTTTCCACTGTGCTCAAGTCTTTTCTAAATTAGAGAAGTCAAAATTTTACTGGAAGCTCTGACTGTGATCTTCCCGGGGCAATAACAAACAAGAGGCCAAATAGCTGTTAGACCTCCAAAGCCTGTAGTGTTCTAGTCGCAAACGACTATTCTAGGCACACAGACACTAGAATTTAGTCAAACCAAACTATTTGTGTGTCGCCGGATCTACCTCCTGGTTTTTCCTCCCTGGATGCCCTTGCTTGTGCATTTCCTCTGCTTCCAGTGTTTTCCTCCCACTTCTCCCGGCCTGTTCCCATGTCCCCCAGGGCAGGTGCTGCTTGTCACACTGGGGCTCACATGGGTGTGAGCGTGGACTCTCCTGAACCCTGCAATACTCTGGGTCTGTTTCTGAGGTTCAGTAACTGGCTTTGTCTACTGTTCTCCACTATGTTATAAGCATCTGTAAGGACTGAGGCTGGCAAGTCCATCTTTTATCACCTACAGCACCTAATATTACACAATCACATGTACATGAAAAATAAAAACTTGACTAACCTCCAAGAAACTCTTCTCTAAGGCCACACGGATGTTGGTCTCTATGCTGGTGCGTTTCTTCCTCCTACGGTTCAAGCCTTCCATTCCCAGCCCTGGAGAATTCAGGGCACTTGGGCTGGAGAGACCTGAATCAGATGAGAGGTTCTCTGTAAGAAAGAAGAAAACACAGAAATCAAGTTAGTGGATCATGATTCATGCATATGATATATATATTAACGACAACAAAACTGACCAAAATATGTTAAGTTAAAAGCAAGCATGGAAGGATTTTCATAACCTACATTAAAACAGCATTTTTTTACACTACCACATATCTTTTTAAATTCTTTAAAGTTTAAACAAGGTTCAGTCATTTAATAGTCTAATGACCCTGGTCACGTCATAGACATCTCTGCGTTTCTTTGCATTCTATGTAAAATGAGATGTTCTCACCTGTGGAACTCAGTAAGATTACAGATGCTGAGGCCTCATCCAGAGCTATGGAAGCAGACTGTCCAAGGGTGGGTATGAGAGGTTTGTCTTTTCCAAAGACCTGACTTTTGTTCCCATCTACAATGAGAACCACAGTCTAGGAGATCTCTGTGGTTCCTTACAGCTCTCACAGCCTATGATTCTGTGATTCAAAATCCAAATTTTCCAAAAGGATATCTCAGTACAAAAGACCTAAGTTAAAACTAGCAGCTAAACTTTTTATGTATGAAATATGTGGTCATTTTTAATAACAAAAGCAGAAATATGATCAATAATAAGTTTATGATAATTCATCAAGGAAGAACCTATAAATTTGTTTTTTAAGTATATCTAAATACACAGGACTTCTTATTCTCTTCCTTCAACTATCCCTAACCCTGGCTCAAATACAAGAAATATTCCAAGGCTAAAAATTATTGCTCATTGTGTACATTGTCATTACTAGATTTGGGTGAATTACTCTCTAATTTATGGAGTCATAATTTATATTGATCCTCCCAACATTAGTGAGTTTCAATGTTCTGAAGGACCAATAATGCAATAGGAAACATAACCCCAAGTGTAAACAACGCTCCGGTAAAACTCCACTGGACAGTGAGGAAGTGTCTTACGTATCCACTCACCTGCATCATTTAGCCACTTCTCCAAAAGTGGCTTTAGCTTGCACATGTTCTTAAAGCTGAGGTTCAAGGCTTCAAAGCGAGAGATGGTAGTTTGGCTGAAGTCATTTCCATATAGTTTACCCATAGCGAGCCCAACATCGCCCTGCACAGTAATACAGAGCAGGAGGGGGAGAGGAAGAGAGAAGAGATTTGTCTCACTAATGTCCAAAGTCTTCACTCTAGGGTGCTGCTCCATAACTGTTTTAAAGACTCAACATTCATTCCATTTATTGGGTCCCACAAAACATCCAGCCTTAAGCTGAGCACAGCATTCAGTGAGAACTGTTAGTTAGGCCTTGATTATGACGAAATTCTTAACTCCCATGTTCTCTCCATTTTGAGTCTCTTCTTGCTACCTCATGTAACAATCATCAAATATTTCTAAGTTTCAAAAGATAGTGCTGATATCCCAACAAGCCCCTTAACTGATGCAACCACAATGATTTAAATAATCCTTAAAAGCAGTTACCTGTATCACCTACAGGGTTAATAGATGTTAAATGTTTAGATAACTTCAGGTAGGTATTTCTGAACCAGCCAAACTTCCTATAAATCACTTTAAAATTTAGAAATAATGCCTCACTCTCCCCGCACCCTCCTCCTGCCCCCCATAAAGTATTTCTGGAAGCAGTGAAAAAAATCAATTTCCACCCTTCGTTTGGATTTCAAAGTTGGTTACAAAAACAGGTATCCTAAAAGACTACTTTTGTAACCATTATAGAGATAGAAATTCACAGTAGAGAGGTTTGACCCACTTAGTTAAACCTTCATGGGCACTGGAAACTTGGTAACCCTATAGCAATAGAACAATGATCCCCTGAATATATTACAAAAGATGTCTTTCTTTATAAGCCTACAACCTTTGAAATGTATACAGTGCTTTTCTTCCAACTGAATCTCTCTTGTTAAAGCTGAAAAAAGCCCCATCTTAATAGTTATTTTATACAGGTAATAGAAACTCATGGAGTTTAAATGATTCATGCTCTCCCTTCAATTAGCTTAGTGGCAGGACAGAAAGGCAACATTTCTAGTCCCAAGAACTACACAGCCAATGCGACTATGCGACAGCCACCTCCAACAAGTGCAGCAACACTCACTTTGAAGTGGGATTACCCCAGTCCTTTGACTCTCTCCGACCCCACACCCATCTTTAGATGGGGACTACATTTATTAGCGCCTGCGTTAGGTGGTAGTTAAGGAAAGGAAAACATTTTTTTTTTTTTAAGACAGAGAGCACAGCAGGCGGGGCGGCAGAGGGAGAGGGAGAGGGAGGCGCAGGTTCCCTGCTGGGCAGAGAGCCTGAAGCAGAGATGAAGATGTGATGCGGGGCTCGATCCCAGGCCCCCGGGATCACGACCTGAGCCCAAGGCAGACGCTTAACCGACTGAGCCACCCGGGCGCCCCAGGAAAAAACATCTTTAAGAAACTTCCATTTTCTTACTGGTGCGCAACTTCTGATAAAAAGTTTAAAGTTTAACAGAGGTATAGGTTTAAATGTTCAAACTATATGATAAAATGAGGTACAGAGAATATCAGAACTTCAATTGATGTGGCTATTTAAACTTAAATTCAAATCAAATAAATTAAAAACTCCGTTCCTTATTAACACCACTAGCCGTCCTTCAAGTGCTCAGGAGCCACACATGGGTAGCGGCCACTGTACTGCACGCACAGATGCAGAACATTCGCACTGTCACAGAAAGTGTCACTGACAGCTTTGAATACACAATCTCTAAGAAGAACAGGAATAGACGGCTTACTGATTTCCCTCCAATTACAGTAAAACTGAAAAAACCAGGATAGTGTGAACGGTGCATAAATACTACACATTATATTTATATACAAATAAATCTGTAGATACAGGTTTATCTATATCGACATCTCTATACATTTATTAAATCTTACTTCATTCAATCAAAAAATATTCACTAAGTGCCTACTATATTTCAGGCACTAAACATGCTTTGTTTGTCACTTATATTCATGTCTTGGCCACTTTGTCTGGATTATAGCTTTAGAAAGCTGGGCCAACTAAACCTTGCAATTCTTTGAGTATAAGACCTGCTGTAATAGATGAAAATAAATGTCTTCTGACATCGTATCTGCATAATTTGCTAAGAATTTCTCAAAAACTTCTGTAATATCTAGGAAAAGTTAACAATATTGGTAAGTACACAAAAATAACACATCAAAAATCACAGCATTATAAAAATAAACAATGCCTTAAATGGTGGCTAGACATAAAGCCATGCCATCAACTCACTACAGCTATGACAGATCCATGTGAGATTTATAATACAATTTTACTTCATATTTAAAAAATTGTTTTTTAAGATTTATTTATTTATTTGAGAGAGAGCAAGTGAGGAGGGGGGAGGGGGAGTGGAGCAGACGGAGAGAGAATCCTAAGCAGACTCCACACTTGAGTGCAGAGCCCGACACAGGGCCTGATCTCATGACCCTGAGATCATGACCTGAGCCAAAACCAAGAGTTGGGCACTTACCCCACTGTGCCACTCAGGCGCCCCTAAATTATTTAAATGAATAAAAAGCAACAGGCCCCTCAGTTAATATACTAATTCTCATTAATCTGATATATGCTCAGTTTAGTGCTCTTGTTACTACCATGTTAGGTTCTTCCTCACGAAAGTAACTGTTTTAAGCAGTGGCCTCATACATTATCTGAACTATATAGAATATTTCTGGTATGTTTTTCTTTGATAAGATTTTATTTACTTATTTGAGAGAGGGAGAGAGAGGGAGAGAGCAGGAGGAAGGGCAGAGGTAGAGACACAAGCAGACTCCCCACCAAGTGGGAAGCCTGACGCAGGGCTCAATCCCGGACCCTGAGACCATGACCTGAGCTGAAATCAGACACTGAACTGACTGAGCCACCCAAGAGCCCCTGATATTTTTTAAAAGAGCAAAAGGAAAAAAGGAACAAAGATTGGAATTAGGAAATAATGAATGTACCACATGTGATAAAAGTGTTATACTATGGTATGCCTCCCAATTATGTAGTGACAATCTGTAGCAATCTTTTAACCAATTAAGTAATCAGGAAATTACAGTTTAGGGGGTTCCTGGGTGGTTCAGTCATTAAGCGTCTGCCTTCGGCTCAGGTCATGATCCCAGGGTCCTGGAATCGAGCCCCTTGTCAGGCTCCCTGCTCTGAGGGGAGCCTGCTTCTCCTTCTGCCCCTCCCCTCCCTTCATGCTCTCTCTCGCTTTCTCTCTCTCAAATAAATGAAATCTAAAAAAAAAAAAAAAAAAGAGAGAGAGAGAGAGAGAGAGAGAAATACTGTTTAAAACATCTACTAACATGTACATTTACTCAGAGAACAGGGATTTTTGTTTGTTTAAACACTTCAATGTCTATCTTCTCCTGTGTGTGTATATAAATAAACAGGATACAAAGCAACCTTTGGAAAACTACAACAGGGGTAGGTGACTTAAAAACAAAGGTTGATTTTCCCGTCCTCCACCAGTAATATGTGCTTTAATCCACACAGTTAAATTTTGCAAAATGTTGCCACTGGTATGTCAAAGTCATTCTGAAAAATAAGGAAGAGTCATGCCAAATAATAGGGTAAAACCACAAGGCACTAGACCATAAGGAAGCTCCTTTACATAAAAGAGAAAGTGAGAGAAGGAGAAACAACACTAGCAGTATGTTGGGTCAAATGCCACAGAAAGGCTAAACACTATTTGGGTAGAAGTTAAAGATTTTTAAAAGCCTTAATATCCCTGGCATTTCACTGAGGCAACAGTCTCCTAGGGAACCTCAGAGTATGCTGTGCTAATAGCCTGAAAGCCGAAGAGCTGCTTACTAACCAGCCTTACGCTTACTCAAGCTTAACTTACCCTATCATTCCAGTTGTAACTTTAGCTTTTTTAAAAACAAGCCAGATCGTTGAGATGTTTCAAAGTACTGAACTCTTTTATGAACTGTAATTTGTTTCTTCACAACTGAAACTCCTCATAAAGATAACTGAATTTTCTCTAAAATTTTACCTACTTAAAAAATCACTTCACGTTCCTAATATGTAATTAGTTTCTTTGAGCAAAAATAAGTTACCAGAGAAATATAAGGAATTAAAGTCTGTTCTTAAGAACACAGAGAAAAGAGGGATATCATCCCTGGTTTTTGATCTACCACAGTAGGGTATTACTTTACTTTCAACTGAAAGTAATTTGGATAGTGTTTAAGTAGCGGCTTAATCTTCAAACAGTAATTATATTCTAAGAAAACATCAGGCTTTTCCTGATTCCATAAAAACACCCAATCCAATCTATACTTCCATAACTACTTCTCATCTAATGATCTCATATCATTTTACACAAATGTTACTCAGTTTAATTCTTTTCCTGCTTTAAAAGTATTATTTGTGACAGGTTAATCAAAGAGTTATCAGTGGTAGTGCTTGGAACAAGAATGCTATATACCCAGATGCCTGTTTAAACCATTAAACTTATTCCACATTAAAAGCCCTCTGCTAGGTGACATTAAAAAAATTAATTTGAATTTTGATTAATTTGGGCTTTTCAGCCTATTTGTTTAATTACTTTCAGTTTGGGCTTATTTTGTGTGTGTGTGTCCACTGGCCCCCATCTCTCTCCCAAAAATCTGTTTTTAAACAAGTCTTTCAAACTTTTCCCCCTGCAATCTTTAACTCTTTGAATCTTACAGACAGAGCACTAAGGCCTAGAACCAGATGTTCTACAAATAAAACCCTCACTATAGTTACAGTATCCCCAAAGATAATCTTTTAAACTCTCACTTTTCTTGGTCTAATTATGATTTCAAAGGCCCGTGTTCTGAGAGAAATCTTAAAGATTTTAACCTAACATTAAATCATAAACTTATAATTGAATATATGATTAACAGTCTAAATTTATAAATGCAGAAAATGGCTAAGAACAAGTTGCAGTCTAAAACTAAGTGACAACAAGGCCAAGGAGCCTTCTGCACCTCAGAAGCTTCTCTGGACACGTAAAGCACAGATCTGGACCCAGTCAAGGAGATACATCTAAGTTCATCCTACCTGAGTGAATCCAAGTTTGATTCGTCTTTGTTTGAAGGTCTTGGCAAACTGCTCAAGCTCCTCAAGGTCACTGGGCTCCTCCAAGCTGGGAGTGTCAATTCGCTTTGGTGTTGACTGGCTCTGTGGAAGTGTCTGAATTGGGGTTGCTGCTATTGTGCGTGTTGGGGTTGCTGGCTGTTACGAGGAACAGAAGGAGAAGAGAACAAGCATGCAAAATGATACATTGGGACCGTGAGCAACTTAAAGAAGTGGCTATATTCATCAAGAATTATGAAGACCATGTAACATTGCGGAAGGTACAACATGATGCTCAGTGAGAAAAGCAGAGTGTGAAATTGTGTGGACTATAATTACGGTTAAGGTTAAAAACATGTAAGTCCATGAAAAAACTTAAATACTCAAAAATGAAACCATTATATCTGGGTTTTCAAATATATATATGCATAAGATACATTTGTTCAGAGCATACATAATGAATTAGACTTTATTTTAAAGAATCTATTTCACAAATATGCCACTTAATCTGTAAGTTTCAAAACAGCAGGGACCATATCTATCTTGTTTATGTGTTTGCACTATATCTCCAACTTATGACACAGTATTATAAAAATAGTAAGATTAAAATGATTTTAAGGGGAAAGTAAATCACCTACAGTTTAAGTAACTTAATAGCTTCTTTTTTGTGTATTTCTTTCCATAGACCTACATTTCTTTCTTTTATCCTGTTTTTAATTTGTTGCACTAGGTTTATTTAATCTCTAAATGTTTCTCTCACAAGTTATAAGTAATTTTCAAATTTTCAGTAACAAGTCATGCATCTCACCGATCAGAGTAACTTTTATGATACGATTAAGACACTGGAAGGGGCCACAGGGCACAAAATCAAAACAGCAAACTTTGTTTTTACTCAGGTATGATTGACATTTAAAAAAAGCTGCATATATTTAATGTATACCTCTTGATGAATCTGAAGATAAGTATACATTCATGAATATATACTGTCACCATACACAATGCCCTAAACTTATTCACTGCCCCTAAAAGGTTCTTCCCTCCCTTGGATCTACATTCTTAACTTTAACTGTAATTATAGTATATATAATTTTATGCTCTGCTTCATAATTATCATTTTCAAAGGCTGACTGAGGCGATATTATCATAATTAATTTAACAATTTCTTCATTGCTAGACACTTTTTTTCATTTATGTTTTCACTAAGATAGTTAACACCATAATGAAATATCTTGTACATATGGTTCTTTTTCCCACCTTTGTAATTAGTTCTTTGAGCTACATTCAGAAGTGATTTTCTATAACTGGATAAAGGGTACACCATAAATACACATCATGTTGGTTCTCACTATAAAATGCTAATTTCTTCCACGTGATTGTTAGTTTTTAAAAATGTTTTGCTAATTAAAGGAGTGTGTGGAACTTCACTATTGCCTTAATTTGAATTTCTCTTATTACTCAAAGTAAAATTTTTCCCATGTGTCAATAATTACCTGTATTTCTTTAACAGTAGATTTATATCCATAGCCAATATATCTATTAATGGTGTCCTTATTCTCATCCTTACTGAGTTCACCAGATGTTATAGATTAAGGCTTTATCTTTGGTATCAGTACAAACAGATTTCCCAATCTGTTTTTTCCTTTTATTCTTCAGTGTATACAGGTTTTAAATTGTCATTTGGGTGAACTATTTTTTTCTTTCTAACATCTTATTGCTTCAAATCTGAGAAAGCTTTCACTTATTTCTAACTCAGATAAAATTCCTTTTAATAGTCTGCTAGCTTCCTCTATATATTTTTAAATATTTATCTAAATCTATCTGAAGTTTATTTAGGGACATGAAGTAGTATAATCTTTTAAAGAAAATTTTAAATTTCCTTATTACACAAACACAAGGCTACTCTGTTTTGCTCACAAGCCGAGTGGAATCTGCCCTTGTGAGTATTTGTTAGTGGAAGGTGCTACACCGCCCACCCCCCCCCACCCTACCCCCACCGCCACCTGCAACATCGTTGCTGAGTTGACCCTTCCTGTGAAGTAGCCCAGGTGAGAGCTTACAGGCCAGGGTTACAGATGGAGTCTGTGGCTGTGAGTTTTCTTGTAATTTAAATGCTTCATATACCCCAAACTTCGACCTGGAGGGTAATATGCTCTTTCCAACTGAACCAACCGGCCCAGAAAACTACACAATAGACATGACACAGGCCTACAACTGGAGTAAGCTCCTCTCTATCATCCTGTTTCAATGAAGACAACCAAGTTCATCTCTATTAAATGTTGTTGACACTGAGTAATGTTCAACCTGACCATTTTAGAGGAGCCCAAGCCAGCGCCAACCATGTTAGAATCCTGTGCAGCTGTACGCTTCCCAGTGAAACTGGTTGATAGGGAGAGGTGAATCTCAACTATCACACTGTTACTTCATCTCCAGGCTTGAAGTAACCCCGTTCTCAAATAGTAAAGGACTAAAAATAGCTTGGGTACCTTTCGGTGGGGTGGTTACAGATAAGTTACCCCAACTCCAGAAACCTCAGGCTGGACTGGGCCAGATCTAGAAATGGTAGAGTAGAATTCAGTGAGCAGGAGTCAGGATGAAGCTACACAGCCCTGCCACTGTGTGCACAGCGTGGAGGCCAGGAAGGAATTGCTGGTACAGGCTTTTTTCAAAACTCCAACCTGATTTTTATATGCAGCACAGTCACAATTAAATGCAAATTCAAGCGTACAGTTTGATGTTTTGACAACTGTATATAGTCATAGAACTGCTGCGACAATTAAGACACAGAACATTTCTATCCCCCGGGCCAGTTCCTTTGTGCTCTTTGCCACCAGTCTCCACCCTTAGCCCCCAGCCCCCGGCAAGCACTGATAGGATTTCTGTCCCTGTAGTTTTGTCTTCTAAAACACCATCCGCACTGAATCATACAGTATGCTGTCATTTATGTTTGGCTTTTTTTTTTTTTTTAAAGATTTTTATTTATTTATTGAGAGAGAAAGAGAATGGTAGAGAGAGAGCATGAGAAGGAAGAGGGTCAGAGGGAAAAGCAGACTCCCCACTGAGCAGGGAGCCCAATGCGGGACTCGATCCCGGCACTCCAGGATCATGACCTGAGCCGAAGGCAGTCGCTTAACCAACTGAGCCACCCAGGCACCCCTATGTTTGGCTTCTTTCACTTAACATAATGCTTCCAAAATTTATACATGTTGGCGAATGTTTCAGAAGTATATTTCTTTCTATTGCTGAGTAGTATTCCATCATATGGACATGCCAAAAATTATGTTACCTATTCACTAGCTGTTGGACATTTAGGTTATTTTCAGTTTGGGGTGATGATGAATAAAACTGCTTTGAACATTTATATACAGGTCTCTGTGTGGACATATGCTTTCATTTCTAGGAGCAGAAGCGCTGGGTGATAAGGTACATGCATATTTAACTTTATAAGGAACTGCCAAACTATTTTCCAAGGTGTTTGCACCAACCTGCAACCCCACTAACAATACATAAAAGAACCCAGTTGCTTTACACTTGGTATTGTCATAGTCTTTTTAATTTTGCCCATTCTAGTGGGTGTGTAGTGATATTTCATTTGCAGTTCCCTGATAACTAATGATTTTGAGCATCTTTTTATATGGTTACTGGGCATTTGCATACCTTCTTCTTTGGTGAAGTATTTTCAAATATTTTGCACATATCCCCTTTTTAAATATTATTGAGTTGTGTGAATTTATTATAAATTCTGAAAACAAGTCTTATCAGATATAAATTTGAAGAATATTTTTTCCAGTCTGTGCCTTTTCCTTAATTCTTTTAACAAAAAATTTTTAATTTTTATAAAATTAATCGATTTTTTCTTTTATGATTAGTGCTTTTTGTATCCTATTTAAAAAAAAAGGATTTATTTATTTTAGAGAGAGAACACACACATGAGAGCCAGAGGAGGGGCAGAGGAAGAGGGAAAAGGAAAGAAGCAGACTCCCTGCTGAGCATGAAGCCCAAACTGGGGCTTGACCCACCACCCTGAGATCATGACCTGAGCTGAAATCAAGAGTCAGACGCTCAACCGACTGAGCCACCCAAACACCCCTTTTTGTGTCCTATTTAAGAAATCATTACCTTGGGGCGCCTGGGTGGCTCAGCTGGTCAAGCATCTACCTTCCCCTTGGGTCATGATCCCAGGGTCCTAGGATCGAGCCGGGCATCGGGCTCCCTGCTCAGTGGGCAGTCTGCTTCTCCCTTTCCCCCTGCCCCTCCTCCTGCTCATGTTCTCTCTCTCTCTCTCTCTCTCTCTCTCTCTCTCTCTTAAATAAATAAATAAATAAAATCTTAAAAAAAAAGAGAGAGAAATCATTTTCTTTCCAGGGACACAAAGATTTTTCCCTAAGTTTTCTTCTAGAAGGTTAGGTCCATAACCCATTTCAAATTAATCCCTGTAAATTGTGTAAAATAAAATCAAGGTTCTTTTTTTGGGGGGGGCATCTATGGATAACCAAAGGCTTTCCTTTTCTCACTGAAATCCTTTGGCATTTTTGTGGAAAATCAGTTGGCCATAGACATGTAGGTCTACTTACCCTTCTGTTTCATTTCTATCCACGTGCCATTATCATGCTATCTTCATTACTATAGCTTTACAACAATTCTTGACATGAGGTAGTCTTTCAACTTTTTTACTTTTCAAAATTGTTTGATTACTCTATGTCCTCTACAATTCCACATGTTAGAAATCGCATGCAAATTTCTATTTAAAAAAGCCTGTTGGGTACTGACTGGAATTGTGTTGAATCCATAGATCAATTTGGAAAAGAATTCACATTTTAACAACATAAGTCTTCTGATTCATGAACATATTATACCTCTCCATTTGTTTAGGTCTTCTTTAACTTTACTCAGCAATATTTTCTAGTTTTCAATGTGTAAGTCTTACAAATGTTTTGTTAAATTTATCTGTAAATATTTTTCCTCTTAATTTCAACTTCCAAGCAATCCTTCTTAATACTGATTGATTACAAGAATCTAATCCTACATTCTTGCTAAACTCACTTATTAATTCCAGCAGCTTTCTGTAGATTCTTTGGGATTTTCTACATAGACAATCATGTCCTCTACCAATTAAGATAGGTTTACATCTTCCTTTCTAATCTACATGTCCTTTATTTCTTTTTCTTGTGTTATTGCACTGCTAGGACCTAGAGTACAAGCCAGATAAGTGGTAACAGTGGACATCCTTGCCTTACTTCTGATCTTAATGGGAAAGTATGACGTAGGGCCTTTTTTTTTTTTTTTTGGTAGATGCTTTAGTAAGGTTTGAAAACTATTCCTAGTTTGCAAGAGCTTTTATCATAAACAGATGTTGAATTTTGTCAAATCTGGCAATGTGTTAATGATAACTTCCAAGATTATAGACAAAGAAAATCTGAAATGGAAGGGGGATTCAGGATCAGTCAGTTCAATCACCTAATTTACAGAAGAAGAAATGAAGGTCCACAGAGGTGAAATGACATGCTCAAAGTCACAGCTGGTTATAAAACAAACTAGATCTAATGCTTAAATCTCAAGATGCCTACACATATGCATTTTTTTATAGTTTAACTCTAGTAGAAATGAGCTAAAGCAACATCTTAGAGGTGAGAGGAAAGAAAACACAAGGATCAGAACTTCTTTGCAATTTCTGAGAAAGCGAAAGGACAATGATGTGTTTTAATTGAGGCACTAGGTTTCTAATGCAAGTGGTAATCTCTACTGCCAACTACGGGGAGGGGTCAGGGAAGAGGAGAGTATGGTCAAACAGCCAGAACTCATTACTCATTTGTCACTAACAAAGTTATTCTTTATAAACATATAAAAAAATAGGAACTCCCTGAAGATTTTCAAAGACTACATCAATTTGGTAGCAACGTTTTATCAAGCTGGTAAGACCTGTTTTGAATCTTTGATCACTTTGTGAAAACTATCTGGATTATTTTTATTAGGGTATTATGCGGTTTTGCTGTGTTTTTATAATTTAACAAAGTCCAAGAATCCCTCAAAACATCAAGGCAAGAGAAAGCAACCCTCAATGGGAGAAAACTGACCTGGGAGGTGAGGGTGATGCTTGGCTGCGACTGTAGGAGGTTGGCTTGGCTTTGCTGAGGTAGTTGCGTTAAAAGATTTTGCGCTTGCAGGAGACCTGTAAAACAAAAACGTGTCATGTCAGAAACACTAAAGATTACTTTGAACATATGGCAAAATAGAGAATAAGAAAGTGAAGTGAAAATTTCCAACTGATCTCTTGATAGTTTTATCAGTCTTAAAACTCTTAATGTTATTTGCCTAAAATTCAATCTTGTTAAATACAAACTGGGCAGAAGACATGGAACATTAAACTAAAACTGATGTATGTATTTGATACCGTGTCTGACAATCTCTCTGATCAGCCAATCCTTTTAGTAAGGAATGGATGAAAATGAAGAAGTACTCTATATAGAAGCAGCTTGAAACTCTAAAAAGAGCTCACCTTCTTAACCCAGAATCCATTAGAAACTGTCCAGTAGGTGTTGGACCAGAGAATTGTCTGGTTCATGAAAGGAGCAGGCTATCTATTAAGTGGAATAGGTATTTACGTAATGAAAGATTTTAGAATGAACCATCAAGCAGAAGAAGGCTAAAGGACAGAAATGATGAGGAATTGGTAGAGATGCACTAGTGTTTCTTGGGATGAAGCCTTGATACCCTGAATCGCTCTACACTGACTCCATTAACCAATCTTACAAACATGATTGAACTTAACTGTTTGATACAGAAGTGACATAATATTTACCACTAAAAGGCCTTGAACTTTTTTTATAACTCAAAAATCTGCGACTTCTAATATAACATCCTATCCCTTCTCAAACTTTAAGAATAAACAAATGATTGTTAGAAGCATATGCTTTTAATGCCCAGCCCACCTTTTTAAATACATTCTCAAGAAAAATTATCAAAATACTAGAAGTAATTTATGTTGAAGGATTTCATTTAGATTGTTGGCCAAACTCTTGGTTCCCCCCTAGTGACTAAACAGATGAAAGGCAGTAAAGGACGACTTCAACATGTGGTATGTGTGACCAAAAAATGTATTTTTCTTAACATGATACTGAGTTTGAAGTTAAGAGTAAATGTAGTAAAAACACTGTGCTGACGGACAGTTCTAGGGCCAGAACGACAACAGTGGATGTAGGAGCCCCCACAGGATAGCCCCATGTACGGTGGGCAGGTGCGGGGCAGGTGCGGGGCAGGTGCGGGGGAGGCGCTCACCCTGCTGGCCCTGGGGCGTCTGGGAGATGATGAATTGCGCTGGTTGCAGGTTGGTGGTCGGATGCACCAACACAAACTGCTGCAGGTTGAGATTCTGCTGCTGAAGCTGCTGCAGCTGCTGCAGATCCTAAAAACCAGAATTAAACCACAGATTAGAGATCCTGAAATCAAAACTCCCTGAATCATACGGTTCCCAGATGATGAACTGTGGCATCCAAATAAAAAAGGGTCAATATTTTAGTCTTCCATTCTTTGGAACAGGGTGTGCCTGGGTATGTTCCCAAAGAAGAAACAAAGAAGAAACCCGGAGTGGCCATAAGGACTGACAATTTCTGTGGGTAGCTACTGCGTCATGACTTAGGCCAAACCTGATTTCCAATAGTTATTTCAAATTTCCTCAGAACAAATGGTTACAGTTGAGTGTTGTAACATGTAAAGACCAATATGGGTTTTAAAAATCAAACGAGAAAAGAATATGTTGAGTTTTTAAATATTCAATTGATTTTTCTCTTAAGTAAAAATTGAGAGCGCTGTTTGAATTTGCATCAATAAATTAAAATATCTATAACGATTCATTAAATTTAGCACCAGTCTAACTCAACTGAGAAATCAGTGTAAAAATAGATATCCACATAAAAATCCAAGTCATAGCATACTAAACTTGCTTATCTTGGCTTAGCGTTTCATAATTTTCAGTGTGTTTCCATGGCACATTACCTTATGAGAATAATATCAACATAGGGTTCTCAAATCTTACACACTAAAAACATTGTATTTGGTGATGAAGAAAGTGGCCAAAATTAAACATTATCTTGATAAAGCTTGCATATAATGGTCATAAAAATTAGTCTGACATCTTTTTTTTTTTAAGATTTTATTTATTTATTTGACAGAGAGAGACACAGCAAGAGAGGGAACACAAGCAGGGGGAGCAAGAGGGGAGAAGCAGGCTTCCCGTGGAGCAGGGAGCCCGATGTGGGGCTCGATCCCAGGATCTTGGGATCATGACCTGAGCCGAAGGCAGATGCTTAACAACTGAGCCACCCAGGCACCTCAGTCTGACATCTATTCTTTATTCATATAGTTAACTGGCTCTTTTTCAATGTCTAGTCAAACTCTAGCTACGATGTAAATTGACTTCTGCGCTTCTGAGTCTTCTCTAGGGGGACAGAGATCATCGTCTAGCACTAGACTCGTAAGAATTCTTTGTATGACATACTGATAGGACTACTGGTACTTTTTTCCTCTCCTTGAGATAAAGGATTTCATTTACCTTTCTTCCTTGGTAGTATTGTCTATGCCTCTTAAATAACTTTTTATCATCTGTGGATACTTTGCCCTAAAATGTGAACACTGAAACCAAACAACATTCTAATGCAGTTCTGCACGGAGTTAATCACTCTGTAGCAGAGATGACGTGCCACCTCTCTCACACGAGTGGCAACATTCACTGCAGAGCACATGAAAGAACCCATGCCCGCCACAATTAGCTAATTAAAATAAATACAATCCCCTGCTTCAGAAATATGCCAACTAATTATTCAAGAATTGTCACTTAATATAAAGTCAGTTATTCAAATAATCAGTTATGTGTTTATAATATCAACTCAAATAAGCAAACAAATGTATTATTTCTAGTGCAGTGCTAAGGAAGGCTACCACATACTTCCCCGATCTAGAGCTTCTCAGGTCTTTAAGGGCCCACACTAACAATCAGGAAGTAAATTTTATACTAAAGGAAACCTGCCGTTTTCTGCCTCCCCTTCGTGCCCAAGCCCCAGGAGAGACTCACCTGTGCGATCTGTATGGGCTGAGACAGGGGGATCTGCGTCATGGGCGTGGCGGCGGAGGCTGAGATGGTGGCCCCAGCAGCACTGTGCTGTTGGCTGGCGGAATGCTGCTGCACGGCCGCAGCCAGCAGCTGGGCCTGGGCCTGGGCCTGCTGGAGCAGCAACTGCTGCTGGGCTGGCGTCAAAGTAAGCTGAACAAAAGTACAACAAACAATTGGGAAGATGTGAAGGAGAAGGGCCCCTAATACAAGCCAAGCAGTATAAGACCCTAGCTGCCCAACTTCATGTGGGTAGCATGAGACTAGAACGTTCATCAGCAATCAAGCTACCATTACTAGCAGAACGGTTACATTAAAACGGTGGTCCTCACTCTGGAGTTCATCATTCAAGCTTGTCCAGGGCCCCAGGGTTCAGGCAAAAAAGTAATTAACTAGTAAGCAGGAAAAAAAAGGAAATCAGTGCTGACAGGATATGAAAAGAAATTTACACCCAACAGAACAGCAAGTGATTAGTCAGATGAATGAGGAACAAGGACGCTGGATCTGACCACGGAAAGAACTGATAAGGCCCAGCTGCTTCCCATTAGCATGAATCTCTGCCATATTCCATCATTTCCATTATGTCCGAAGATATGACTAAAGAATATGAGCTCCATTTGTTTCTTTTCCAAGGCTCCCTACAGCCCCTCCCTAACCCAGTCTTTTCTGTTATTGAAAACACTGGGTCTCTGCAACTTTACGTCCCCTTTCCAACACATTATCTCGGTGAAACAGGTGGTGATAGCCACTCTCTTTACATGCACATGAATCCTAATGCCCAGGTTTCAGAGAAGCTCCAGCCACATGAACCTGGAATCCCAAATGGCTCTTACTATTGTAGACACTTATTACCCAAAACAAACCCAAAGAGTAAAACAGGAAATGTATTTAGAGCAGATTTAAACTTGCTTTCATAACGCAACTTATTTCAAACATGAAGTAGTAAGTGTGTTTTGCCTACCTTTTGGTGGCATGATCTGATCAGACAAGAAGGAATCCTAGACTCTCTCTCCCTCTTTTGTTAAGCTTCTCTTTTTTTGGTAATCTCTATACCCCACATGGGGCTTGAACTCACTACCCTGAGATCAAGATTCACATGCTCTTCCAACTGAGCCAGCCAGGTGCCCCACCTTGGAATATATTAAGTGCATTCACTTAGTGGCACAACTCTCCTTCTAAAAGGGTCCAATACAATTTGCGCATTGGAGGCATAAGAATCAAAATCAAACCATTCAAAAACTTAATACCTATCAAGGTATATTTGATTATAAATATTTTATATAATATATAAACATACTAATCTTTATTGAGGGGATTTTTATTTTTACTTATTTTAAATTTTACTTAAATTCTATTAATTAACATATAGTATATTATTAGTTTCAGAGGTAGAGCTCAGTGACTCATCAGTTGCATATAACACCCAGTGCTCATTACATCACGTGCCCTCCTTAATGCCCATCGCCCAGTTACCCCATCCTCCCCCACCGCCCTCCAGCAACCTTCAGTTTGTTTCCGATGATTAAGAGTCTCTTATAGTTTGTTTCTATTGAGGGGATTTCTAAAATAGTTTTGCGACAATTCTTAAAAGAGCCTTTCCACTACCAAGACATACTTAACTAAAATAAAGGAAATAAAAATTTGTGTGGGTTGATGTGATGTGAATTGAACAATTAACAAATAACTCTTCCTTACCACTCTCCTAGCCTTTCTACCCACAAAATAACGTAACAGCAAATGTTTAACACTGGAAAATATTTTTGGTGTCTTAGAGCAAAGAGAGCTGAAAAGTTAAAAGTTAATATATTCATAAAGGCCAATTTATTACCAATAATAGTAAATGACATTGATCAACTGTTACGTGCCATGCACCGTTCGTTCTTTGAGTTTTACAAATATTGTTAATCTTTGTAACGATATTGTGAAATAGCATCTTACATGGATAACATCTCCATTTCACAGAAGGAAAACTGAGGCACAGGGAGATGAAGTAATTAGCCCATACAGCAAACTGCAGAGCCAGAATAGGAGACCAGAGGTTTCGTTTGAGAACATTCCACAGTAACTTAAACAAAATGTTTTTCTTTTGTAGGTACTAGTCCTTTCTTTAACTTCTACTCTGCAGCAGTATCGGAACTCCAAACCAATCTCATTCTAATTTCATCACTGTAATGGTCTCAATCACAGGATGACTCCACTGCATGATGAAGCAGCAGCTAAACTCCAAATAGGAGTTTAAAGAAGTCTTTAGCTTATCTAGAGCATCTGCAAAAGTAAGAAAAGATACCCTGAAAACGAATGACAAAGATAATTCCTTTTTCAGAGCTGCCTACAGTATAGAAAATGCCTTAAAGAAAACAGTGCCAGGCACAGCAAACTGTTCTAACCGAAGCATTGGCCAGTGGCCGTTGTGACACAAAGAAAGCTTACTAGAATTCTCCCAGTGAAGACTCACCCCAGTTATCTGTCCTCCGGCCAGCATGAGCTGGGTCTGGGGGATGGCTGCTTGCACTGAAGGCTGCTGGGAGGGCTGGCTGGGCTGCTGGGAGTCCCCCGATTCTTCATTAGATTTAGACTGAGGTGGGTGGGTGGTGGTGGGAAGGAATAAGAGATTTCAAATAATTGATTAAAAAACCTATACTTATAACTCCATATTTTAAGAATTATTTACAACATGGATTTATCTAGTCATGAGTTTTCTGGTTTCATTCTTTTCCTTTCCTATATCTGTATTTTCCTAATTTTAACACAGTAAGTTTTTAGACTTTTTTTCCTTTAAAAATCACATTTATTATTTGTTGTTTTCTAACTATAAAAGAAATGATCAAATATGGAACACATAAAAGTAGAAAATAAAATAGAAAAATTATCCACAATACAAGTTTTTGGTGCAGACTTTTTGTTCCAATGCCAGCGAAGCTGCAATTACAACTTTTAAGAAGAAAAAATAATTGGGTCCTGCACAAATCAACCGGATTGTTTAGAAACCCCAATCCTCAACTTTGGAAATAAGGAGAAAGGGAAGAGCACATTCTCAATCCATCTCTACATTAGACCCTCCATCCCAACATTCTGAGATGTATTCTGGTGGTCAGCCTGAAACTTCCTTATATATCATCTCAGAGACTGGTTACTTGACCTACAGAACTTTTCATCTAATATTTAAAATAACTGTAAATTTAGCATCTCCCATCAAGTAACACACAAATTTAGAGGGAAAATGCTGCAGTCAAGAGGGAAAGAGGACACAGTCCTAAAAGGGACACTAAGGGGAAATTTTATGGTAATTAAAACTGGTTATGCAGAACATTAAAATTCTGCATAGATTTGCATACTTCCCACCACCTGTTTTGGGGACCGCAGCAAGGCTAATTAACATAAAGGCTCTGATTAATTCTGCCAGTCACTGAGAGAGAATTACAGGGCAGGACTGTAAACACGCCGTACTGGAGACACAGTCTGTTTGCCAACATCTCTCTAAGGGATAGAAGTTTACCATGGCAACCAAGGCAATTTTCTGCCTCCTCTCCCTCAGAAAGGAAGGTCACATTTTCTCCTTTTCTCTTCTCTTCTCCCTTCCATGTGTTACTAGGTCCATATTCCACTGGGTTTCATGGAATGCTCAACCCAAGGTCTTTAGTCATTAGCAACACTGAAATCAATCTTCTAGAATAGGGTTTTCTCCTCTTGACTGTTAGTAACCCAAACACTATAACGAAAGGAAGCAGCAGATCGAATGAACTATGGAGTAATGCATAATAACTGAACTTTGCATGTTTTACCATATGGTTTGTATCAGCAAAGTAGCCAGATTTAAATTTTGTTTTTAAAATTTTGTATGAAGCCCATCAATGACTATAACAGGTTTAGTTACAAACCTTAGAATCAGCATTTTAGAGCACAGAGGAACCTTGGCAAGCTTCTAAACGTCCCTACCTAAATAAATGTAAGAGAAAAGGAACCCCAGGAGGTTAAGTGACTTGCTAAAGGTCACACAGCTAGTTAGTGGCAGAGTGAGAATGTAAACCTAAGACCTTTGTATCTCAGTCCAGTGTTCTTTCCTCTACACTATAAAATGACAAATAAAAGACATCTGGAAACAAAAAGGCATTAAGATTTATCTGGCTTTGTGTTTAGGTATGTGTTATCACTGTATAACTTAGAAACAGTTTACTAAACTTACGTATCCACCTCTAAAAGTACACTTTTCTTGTTCACCTTTTGTCATTCACAGTAGAATATGAACTGAATTTTCATTAATGTCAATGATTATCATTATTTGGAACTTAATGACATTAGGTAATAAAAAAAGGTAATTACTTCTAAATATTTCCTCTTATAAAATTATTGCATGCTCATTATAAAAAATCCGAAAAATATGGTAAAAACATGTAAAACTGATCCATAATCCCATGACCCAGCTTACCTGTACATTTAAAGACTGAGCAGCAGCCTGTAAACTTGTTCCAGCGAGCTGGACCTAAAAGTAATCAGGTAAAGTTCTAGTCTGATACTGTTGACATCCATCATTATAAGTTGACATCAACAAGTATTTCAAGAATCTCTACTACGTGCATGTCACTGAGTTAGAGCTGAGAACACAAAGAGGCCTATCTTACAGGGTTAAAACTTTATGGACAAGCTCACAGTTCCTCTACCTCCCACCAGAAAATGCTGTTAACATTTCTTTTCTAAAAATGTTTTCCCACACTAAACTAGCATCATCAGACATGCCATACTATCTTAGGCATTCCTTATATAACATCCTGTTTGTGTTCACTGGACATTTAGATTCTAAAAACTTAATTCACTTTCCATTGTATTAAAGAACACATAAGAACAAGCTACTTATATACATTATTTTTATCATTATAAACAATCAGAATAATTTACTCATTCTAATTTCAAAATTTTCATGTACATATCAGAGTAAAAACCTTACATATATATACACAGTCAAGTTCTTAAAACATCTATAGTCATAATTCAAAACTGCTGGCTGAAATAAAGAATCTGTCTTATAAACCACACATTGAAAGTGTCATAATATTTATTTAATACATTTCATGCATTCAGAAAGCTAAAACCATGATTATAGTAGAATAAGAATCATTATTTGACAACCATGTTAATTATAACTGATTCTGGCAAGTGTCATCAATGGGTGATGCTCTAATGGGTGAAATCTGAGGAATAACATGATAGTTACATATTGTCAACTCTCTCTCCATAGATATTTACTAATTACAAAAGGTAATTAAAAGACACATGTGCCTTCTGGTATGATCCACTAAGAACACAGCATTACTTATGTTGTATTCCTCCCCAAACCCAAACTGAGCAACACTATACAAAATAACTAGTCTGTATTCTTCAAAAATGTCAATATCTTGAAAACAAAGAAAGACTATGTTGAGAGAGAAAGAATATAAACTAGGGTAGAATAAATGGAAGCCTAAATTAGAATGGCAGCAGTCAGCATAAAAAGTAGTTAACATGAGAGGCATTCCAAGGCACTACATAGGATCCTGGCAAATGAATGGATATACATAAAGAAAAAAGTCATGAATTATTCCAGGGTTCAAATCTGAGAGATTGGAAAAATGGTAGTGTCATTGACAGGAAGCCAATAAGTTCCATTTTGGATATATCACACAGCATCAAGGTTTCCTAAAGTTAAATATAAGTGTTGATATGGAGCTCAGGATAGAGTTCAGAGCTAAAGTGAACAGAATGGTGCCCTTTATTTAAAACTAATAGTCCTGTTAGTAGATAAGAGCCCTCAGAAACAAACCTAGACATTTGCAGAGAACATATCTTAGATGCAGTGTAATCAAGGGAGGATTATCTGAAAAGACAGTATGTTTAAAACCCAAAGGCTAGGGGTGCCTGGGTGGCTCAGTCGGTTAGGCGTCTGCCTTTGGCTCAGGTCATGATCTCAGGGTCCTGGGATCGAGCCCCTGCATCGGACTCCCTGCTCAGCAGGAAGCCTGCTTCTCCCTCTCCCCGAATTGTGTTCCCTCTCTCGCTGTGTCTCTGTCAAATAAATAAAATCTTAAAAAAAAATTATAAGACCCAAAGGCTAAAAATTCCACCAAAGAGCCAGAGGAAAGAGTTTTGGGTACAAAGATTTAAAGGAGATAAAGTTTCTATGTGATTTTATTTAAATCATGCTGTTTCTGGGGAGACGTTTGTTGAGGAAGAGGACAGTTACAGGTCTTAAAGTAGCTCCTCATGGATTATTTCTGGAATTTGAAATTTATACTATAGTTGTATAAAAGAATGCTGTTTTTAGGAAAAATGTGATGAAGTATTTAGAAGTAGAAGGTCACAGTGACTGCAACTTACTCTAAAATGATTTAAAAAATATGTATATATATATATTTTTAGAAGATTTTATTTATTTATTTGACAGAGAGAGAGACACAGCGAGAGAGGGAACACAAGCGGGGGGGTGGGAGAGGGAGAAGCAGGCTTCCCACTGAGCAGGGAGCCTGATGTGGGGCTCGATCCCAGGACCCTGGGACCATGACCTGAGCTGAAGGTCTGAGCTTCAGCTTAACGACTGAGCCACCCAGGCGCCCCTGTATATACATTTTTTTATATGTGTGTTTGTACACCCACATGCACACACACACACACACAGAGCAAAGACAGTAAACAGTAATAGTTGGTGATTCTAAGTGAAGGGCTTTCAATTGAAAACTGTTCTATAGTTATAACTTTTCTATAGATTTGAAAATTTTCAAAATAGAAAGTTGAAAATAAAAAGTGAGAGCATCCTTTTACCACTTCATTTAGCTACCTCCCAACATCCTTCAAAACTTAGCTCAAAAGTCATCCTCTCTATGATAAATGTCTTAGAGATTATACAGGATGAGCTAATTATTTCTACCTCTCTATTCCCATACAACTTTACCATTCACTTATTCAGTAAATAATTACTTAACATCTATTATAATTTGCGCTCTTTGCAAAATGCTAGGATAAAGATAAATAAGAAAAGGTTCCCATTTTCATGGAACTTATGGGGTGACAGATCTAAGGTCATCTGCTTTGTATATGTGTACACACATTTATAATTATTTTAAGGAAAAGGTCAGAGTATGAACCTGGTCAATAAGAGGGCTAGAAATAGAAGGTAAGTGTCACATTCATGTTAATTATGTGTCTAATCAGATGGTGAGCAATTCTGAGGGGACTGACATCTTGATGGAGAATTCAGTGATGTCATGATTTCATATCAAATTCACTGATTTAAAGTCCTTTGGTTTAGGGGATATTGAAGATTCAATGATTTTGGTAATCAGCTGGAGGCCTTGGAGCTGAGTAAGAGTTGTACTCTTAGAATTTGGATCCAATAGAGAAAAGACTGCATATTATCTATGTACCTTTGGGGATTTTTTAATACGTTTTGACCATCACAAATTTAAGCCAGATAGGGGCTTAATATGTACCACATACGTTGACTAACAAAAATGTTATTCCTCTAAGAAACCAGAAAACTTGTTGGAGGCTGTAAATGTTTTTATTTTTTAATTTTAATTTTGTTTTTTAAAGATTATTTATTTATTTGAGAGAGAGAGAGAGTGCACAGAGTGAGAGGGAGAAGCAAACTCCCTGCTGAGCAGAGAGCCTGATGTGGGGCTCAATCCCAGGACCCTGAGATCATGACCTGAGCTAAAGGCAGATGCTTAACCAACTGAGCCACCCAGGTGCCCCTAACAAATGTTTTTAGAAGAAAATCGACATGAAAATAAGATTTTTGGTTTTCTATAATATATTCTTAAATTATTTTAGATGCTAAATCATCTTAATATTTTATCTAGAAGTTTCATATAGAAGTTTCTCTACTTTGAAAAACACAAAGTCACGCACCTGAGCAAAAGTGTGTCACAGCTAGGGCCTCACTCCAGTATAGGAGACGCTAATTGCTGCCTGCATAGTAATCCTTTGAATTTGTGAATAATTGGGCTTTAGAGGACCTTTCTAAAATTGTACCTATTTCATGTGCAGGTGCTTCTTTTATATAAAGTTCAGGTCGTCTAAAGACAGAATTTATGAGCTCAGAAGACATATGAAGACACATTTTATGAAGACATATTCTGAACTCAGAGCCTTACACAGGTCTTGGGCAATGGTGGCTACATCCTTTTGGATGACTCTGTAATCTACTACCTTCAGTGAGCCATCACAGACCCACAGTGACAAAAACAGTAACCCAGTTAAGTGCATTCCATTCATAACAAAGAATTCTTTTTTTCACAAAGCTGTGAGGTCAATAGCTATAGAGTCAATTAAACTAAGAATCCAGACTAACCATTCAAAAGGACACAATCAGATGTGATCAGCACCAGGCTTTAATCATTTTAAAAAGTCCCACATACTGAAATAACTTCCCCAGGCCTTAACATTCCATGCCTCCAGTTTTTACTCTCCCTTATGGTTGAGCAGAGCATCTACCTGATGGAGATGTCCAAGGAAAGCCTGGGCCTGGGCTGTTGAAATTGCTCCTCCAACAGGCACAGGCTGCTTCTGAAAGTCCAGACCATTGGTTTGTGTGCCTAGAAAGCAAGCAAAAGCATGTAACTATTAAAAACAAACTCGACTTCAGTCATGAGCATTTATCAGGTATCTATTTTGTATAAGTACTTTCTTAAGTACCTCCATGGATGAGAGGGATTTAAAAGAAAGCTAAGATACAGTAAAATGTTTTCTCCTCTGAAGGGAGGACTGTAGGGCAAGTAAATGAACACAAAGCTTAAGAAACAAACAAAAATATAAATAATGACTTCTAATCGTAAGACGGTGTTACAGAATTCAGAAGTGATGCAGTGATTGGGGTCAGAAAAGCATGGCACTTTACAAGCATTAAGGAAGAGATTATTATCACTACTACTATGTAAAGAATGGTATAGACAGACTTCCAAGGAGGAACTGAAGCTCTCTTCTGGTCTCCCCCTTCTCAAGATTTCTTCTGCCCATGAAATTCACTAGTGACTTTGCAAGATGATTTATTCTTAACTTATACTTTTAATATATGACAATCTGATGGCAAAAACAACCATTTACATGATAAACAAAATAGTTTTACTAATTTCTTGAATCCTAAAGCATATATCTAATTAGCAAGAGCCCTGCTGTAATTACAATCTTCCAAATGTTATGCCTGTGTGTTTTAACCACTTATGCTGCAATCTGATGCTAGAAATAGGACCAATTTATGGAAAGACATATTATCCTAATATTCAGAAATATTTTTTAAGGATATAATACATTGTTTACAAACTAAAATATCCAGATATTATTTAGAAATTACCAGAATTCCTTGTACTCAATAAAATGTAACAGACTACAGGAACCTGCAAGAACCACTGAGGCGCATGAATGTGGTACTGAACTTCCATTTCCTACCACCCAAACAACCCATCTGCCCATCCTCACTCCTGTATGTACACACATGGAGCACACCAGTCAGGACAGGATAAACCAGAACCTTAAGGTAGTATTTCTAAATGGCTACTCACTTCTGCCATTATATATCCTAACTAACTTCTAGCAAATGTATCATTTTAATAAGAATAATGAGGTAGATTATATGACTCAAAAGAACTATTTAAGGTTTCCTTGAGATAATTATAGAAGGAGTGTCTATACATTTCACCTGCTTAAAACCTCATAGTGATTGTTCTTTTATGGTTTTTTCCTAGCTTCCCATAAATAGAAAATGAAAGAACTATCTAGACATATACATTTAATGAAATTAAAAGGGTATACAGTTGTGTCAGGTAATGAGAAACTAGTATGAAATAAAATTTAAATTAGGGTCACTTTCATAGGCCACATATAGAAGCTTCATTATTTTAAAGTTACATGTTTTGTCATTAGCTGCTCTCTATTTCTATGTAGAAAATCATTACTTAGGTTGATTTTAAAATTGTGCATCCTTAGAGAATTATGCTCAATATATATTACATAAATCCACAAGGCTATATGAAGATGAGATTTTGAAAAACAGAGACAAGCACTTAGAGATTAACACATCACCAATACAGGAAGTCTTCCAGAACCAAATATTTCACTCTCATGGAGACCATGAAAATTCTACACATTAGTTCCACTTTCAAGTTGCCACAAAAATGATATACCCCTTGTAACTCACAAAACACTATACAACAAGACTGACTGATTTCTATCCCTGGTAGAGAGTCTACTATAGTGGCCTACAGGTAATACTATTTAAGTGCCCTGGCTCTCCCATCTTGGGGAGATGCATAAACGCATAGAACCCAAAGCTAGTAAAGTAAAAGAACATTCTTGGACAACAATTCAGATAAACAGAGATTTAAGATGCAAAAGCAGGTACTTATTTAAGTAAAATTCTGAGGCTCCACGAGGTCAGGGATGGAAGAAAGGATCTATCACATAGAAATCATTCTTGTAAATTATAAAGACCTAAACTGGGCTAAAAGGAAACAAGAGGGGAACAGACAGACAGACAGACAGACACACACACATATGCACACATCCGACTTGAGTTTGAAGCCAGTACAGGGAGATAAGGTTGCTGTGAGCCAAAACCAAATGTGTGTCAGAGAAAATAGAACATCCAAATAAGGAAATGGGAGAATTAACAGGATGGGAGAGAAGGTGAATGATGTAAGAAGATTAAAGTAACACATACAGAATTTGAGAAACCCCAAAACATGTAAGAAAAGTGATCCAGGGGTGCCTGGGTGGCTCAGTTGGTTAAGCAACTGCCTTCGGCTCAGGTCATGATCCCAGGGTCCTGGGATCGAGCCCCGCATTGGGCTCCCTGCTGGGTGGGAAGCCTGCCTCTCCCTCTCCCACTCCCCCTGCTTGTGTTACCTCTCTTGCCGTCTCTCTCTGTCAGTTAAATAAATAAAATCTAAAAAAAAAAAAAAGGTGATCCCGAAGGCATTTAGAAATAACAAAGGCCAGAGCTAAAGATTCTATAAGGTTGCCACAAGAACAGTGTTACTGAGGTGAACCTCAGAGATCTTGAATCCAACCTCCTTATTTTATTGGTGAAGAAACTGATTAAGGAATCTGAAGTGACTTGTTCAAAATGTCATAGCTAGTTAGTGGAAGAGCCAATACAAGGATGGGGTCCCCTGATTCTGTGTAATTACTCACAGAGAAGTGATAGCTGAAATTGGGAGTAAAAACGTCAATCAATTAAGAGTGGATATAGAGAAAAGAAGCCTGAAGATAAGAGGGCACCCACATTAGGAGATGTAAAGACAAAGAGAACCAGAGAGGAAGCAGTTAGAAAACAGGGAGGGAAAAAAAAAAATCCCTCAGGACTAGTGTGCTTCAGAAGCCAGGCAAAAGAAAGCTACAAGGATGGGGTAGTTTACTACTGTCAAGTGGCACAGAATAGGACAAAATACTGGAAAAGAAATTAATCCAAAGAGAATTGATGAAAGGCAGTAATAAAGGAAGGCCAAAACTTAATGAAATAGGAAAAAAAAACCACATAATAGAAACACCAACTTGGTTCTTTCAAAAGAATCATATAGCTTACAATCTTCCAGTAAGATTGAAGAAAAAAATAAAAGAGAAGGAGCAAATAATTTAAGGATAACAGAAAGAAGGACATAATCAAAAAATGTTCTGGATACTAAAAAGAGGATATCATGAACCAATAAAATATATGCCAATAAAATTAAAACTTAGAAATGGATTACTCTCTAGAAAATATCAAGACTGACTCAAGAAGAAATAGAAAATCCCAAGGGTCCTACAGCATTTGAAGAAATTTAATTTGTACGTAAAAATCTTCCCAAAAGGAAAAATGAAAACCTAGAAAATTTTACTCTGTTTGCTTCCAGAAATCCAAGGGACAAGTAATTCCAATCTTACACAACTTTCCCAGAGTATGGGGAAAATGGGGAAACAATTCCTAACTCATTTTATGAGATCAGCATAAACTCACTACCAAAACCTGACAAAGATGAGTATAAAAAAGAAGGAAAACAAATACATGCCAGTTTAACTCACAAATATACATAAAAATATCCTAAATAGTACTAGAAAAAATAATCCTATAAGGTAAAATATTTGGGGTTTTGAGGTTAAAAAAAATCACTGTGATTCACCACATTCATTAAAGGGGAGAAATCATATAATTGACTCAAAGGATGAAGAAAATACTTAGATAAAATTCAATATCCACTTATGATAAAAATTCTAGGCATAGGAACAGAAAGAAACTTCCTTAACTTGATAAAGAGTAACATTAAAAGCATTCCCTTTAAGATTAAGAATAAGATAAGGATGCCAGCTACTGGAAGGCTCAGGCAACAAGAAAAGAAAATACACCAGTTGGGAAAAGAAACAAAACTTTCTTTTCAGATGATGTGATAATGTATATAGAGTGTCCTAAGGAATCTAATGATCTATTTCTAGAATAAGAGAGTTTAATAAGGGGATCTAATCAATTTGGACATAAGTAAGATGTTGGAACTGGAATTCAGAATAATGATTATAAAGATACTAGCTGGGCTTGAAAAGAGCAAAGAAGACACTACAGAATCCCTTTCTGGAGAATTAAAAGAACTAAAATCTAATGAAGTTGAAATAAAAAAGGCTATTAATGAGATGCAGTAAAAAATGGAGGCTCTAACTCCTAGGATAAATGAGGCAGAAGAGAGAATTAGTGATATAGAAGACCAAATGACAGAGAATAAAGAAGCTGAGAAAAAGAGAGATAAACAACTACTGGACCATGAGAGGAGAATTTGAGAGATACCATGGAGTGAAACAGTGTTAGAATAATTGGGATACCAGAAGAGAGAGAGAGAGGCAGAAGGTATACTGGAGCAAATTATAGCAGAGAACTTCCCTAATCTGGGGAAGGAAACTGGCATCAAAATCCAGGAGGCAGAGAGAACCCCCCTCAAAATCAGTAAAAATAGGTCAACAATCCCAACATATAATGGTGAAACTTACAAATCTCAGAGACAAAGAGAAAATCCTGAAAGCAGCTTGGGACAGAGATCTGTAACCTACAAAGGTAGAAACATTAGATTGGTAGCAGACCTATCCATGGAGACCTGGCAGGCCAGAAAGGACTGGCATGATATATTCAGGGCGCTAAGTGAGAAAAATATGCAGCCAAGAATACTTTATCCAGCTAGGATGTCATTCAAAATAGGAGAGATAAGAAGCTTCCAGGACAAACAGAAACTAAAAGAACTTGTGATCACCAAACCAGCCCTATGAGAAATATTAAAAGTATCTTCTAAGCAAAGAGAGAGCCCAAAAGTAACATAGACCAGAAAGGAACAGAGACAGTCACTTTACAAGTAATACAATGGCACTGAATTCATATCTTTCAATAATTACTCTGAATGTAAATGGGCTAAATGCCCCAATCAAAAGACACAGAGTATCAGATTGGATAAAAAAGCAAGACCCATCTATATGCTGTCTGCAAGAGACTCATTTTAGACCCAAAGACACCACCAGATTGAAAGTGAGGGGGTGGAAAACCATTTATCATGCTAATGGACATCAAAAGAAAGCTGGGGAGGCAATTCCTATATCAGAAAATTAGATTTTAAACCAAAGACTGTAATAAGAAACGTATTATAATTAGAAGTTCTAACAATTATAAATACTTATGCCCCTAACACGAGAGCAGCCAATTACATGTCAATTAATAACAAAACTAAAGAAACACATCAATAATAATACAATCAATAGTAGGGGACGTTAACACCCCCCCCCCCTCACTGCAATGGACAGATCACCTAAGCAGAAGGTCAACAAGGAAATAAGGGCTTTGAATGACACACTGGACAAGATGGACTTCACAGATATATTCAAAACATTACATCCTAAAGCAACAGAATACACATTCTTCTCCAGTGCACATGGAACATTCTCCAGAATAGATCACATAATGGGTCACAAATCAGGTCTCAACTGATACCAAAAGACTGGGATCATTACTTGCATATTTTCAGACCACAGTGCTTTGAAACTGGAACTCAATCACAAGAGGAAATTTGGAAAGAACTCATATACATGGAGGCTAAAGAGCGTCCTACTAAAGAAGGAATGGGTAAACCAGGAAATTAAAGAATTAAAAAAATTCATAGAAACAAATGAAAATGACAACTGTTCAAAATCTTTGGGATGTAGCAAAGGCAGTCCTAAGAGGGAAGTATATAGCACTACAAGCCCTTCTCACGAAACAAATAAGGTCTCAAAAACACAAACAAACCTTACGCCTAAAGGAGCTGGAGAAAGAACAGCAAAAAAAGCCTAAACCAAGCAGGAGAAGAGAAGTAATAAAGATTAGAGCAGAAATCAATTAAATAGAAACCAAAAGAACAGTAGAACAGATCAATGAAACTAGAAGCTGGTTCTTTGAAAGAATTAATAAGGGGCGCCTGGGTGGCTCAGTTGTCGTTAAGTGTCTGCCTTCAGCTCAGGTCTTGATCCCAGGGTCCTGGAATCGAGCCCCGCATTGGGCTCCCTGCTCCGCGGGAAGCCTGCTTCTCCCTCTCCCACTCCCCTTGCTTGTGTTCCCTCTCTCACTGTGTCTCTCTCTGTCAAATAAATAAATAAAATCTTAAAAAAAAAAAGAATTAATAAGATTATAAACACCTGGCCAGATTTATCAAAATAAAAGAGAAATGACCCAAATAAATAAAACCATGAATGAAAGAGGAGAGATCACAACCAACACCAAAGAAATACAAAAAATTATAAGAACGTATTATGAGCAACTATAATGCCAACAAATTAGATAGTCTGGAAGAAATGGATGCATTCCTAGAGACGTATAAACTACCAAAACTAAACCAGGAAGAAACAGAAAACCTGAACAGACCCATAACCAGCAAGGAAATTGAAGCAGTAATCAAAATCTCCCAACAAATAAGAGCCCAGGGCCAGATGGCTTCCCAGGGGAATTCTACCAAACATTTAAAGAATTAATATCTATTCTTCTGCAGCTCTTTCAAAAAATAGAAATGGAAGGAAGACTTCCAAACTCTATTATGAGGCCAGCATTACCTTGATCCCAAAACCAGACAAAGACCCCACCAAAAAAGGAGAATTACAGACCAATATCCCTGATGAACATGGATGCCAAAATTCTCACCAAAATAGTAGCCAATAGGATCCAACAGTACATTAAAAGGACTATTCAGGGGCGCCTGGGTGGCTCAGTCGCTTAAGCGTCTGCCTTCAGCTCAGGTCATGATCCCAGGGTCCTGGGATTGAGCCCCGCATCATGCTCTCTGCTCAGCGGGGAGCCTGCTTCTACCTCTCCCTCTGCCGCTCCCCCTGCTTGTACTCTCTCTCTCTCTCTGTCAAATAAATAAAATCTTAAAAAAAAAAAAACTGCTCTCATAAAAAAAAATTCTTTTCAAAAACAAAGGACTATTTACCTCGACCAAGTGGGATGTATTCCTTGGCTGCAAGGTTGGTTCAACATTCGCAAAGCAATCAATGCGATACAATACATAAATAAAAGAAGGGACAAGAACCATATGATCCTCTCAATAGATGCAGAAAAAGCATTTGACAAAGTACAGCATCCTTTCTTGATTAAAACTCCTCACAGTGTAGGGATAGAGGGAACATACCTCAATATCATAAAAGCCATCTACAAACCCCCAAAGCAATTATCATTCTCAGTGGGGAAAAACTCAGAGTTTTTCCCCTAAGGTCAGGAACACAGCAGGGATGTCCACTACCAATCAGCAATCAGACAACAGAAAGAAATAAAAGGCATCCAAATTGTCAAAGAAGAAGTCAAACTCTCACTCTTCACAAATGACATGATAGTCTATGGGGAAAACCCAAAAGACTTCATCCCAGGGAAACCTGGATGGCTCAGTCATTTAGGCATCTGCCTTAGGCTCAGGTCATGATCCCAGGGTCCTAGGATTGAGTCCCGCATCAGGTTCCTTGCTCAGCGGGGAGCCTGCTTCTCCCTCTGCGTGCCCCTCCCCCTGTGTTCTCTCCCTGTCTCTCTCTGACAAATAAATAAATAAGTCTTAAAAAAAAAAAGACTCCACCCCCAAATTGCTAAAACTCATACAGGAATTCAGCAAAGTGGCAGAATTAAAATCAATGCACAGAAATCAGTTGCATTTTGGGCGCCTGGGTGGCTCAGCTGGTTAAGCGACTGCCTTCAGCTCAGGTCATGATCCTTGAGTCCTGGGATCGAGTCTCGCATTGGACTCCCCGCTCAGCGGGGAGTCTGCTTCTCCCTCTGACCCTCCCCCCTCTCATGCTCTCTCTGTCTCATTCTTTCTCTCTCAAATAAATAAAATCTTAAAAAAAAAGAAATCAGTTGCATTTCTATACACGGACAATGAGACAGAAGAAATAGAAATTAAGGAATCAATCCCATTTATAATTACACCAAAAAATATAAGATACCTACGAATAAACCTAACCAAAGAACTAAAGGATCTGAAAACTCTTGAACATTTATGAAAGAAATTGAGGAAGACACAAAGAAATGGAAAAACATTCCAGGCTCATGGACTGGAAGAACAAATATTGTTAAAAGGTCTATGCTACCTAAAGCAATTTACACATTCAATGCAATCTCTATCAAAACACCATCAACATTTTTCACAGAGCTGGAACAAACAATCCTAGAATTTGTATGGAACCAGAAAAGACCCCGAATAGCCACAGGAATGTAGAAAAAGAAAACTAAAACTGGTGGCATCACCATTCTGGACTTCAAGTTCTATTACAAAGCTGTAATCAAGAGAGTATGATACTGGCTTAAAAACAGACACATATATCAATGGAACAGAAGAGAGAACCAAGAAATGGACCCTCAACTCTGGTTAACTAATTTTTGACACAGCAGGAAAGAATATCCAATGGAAAAAGGACAGTCTCTTCAACAAATGGTACTGCGAAAATTGGACAGCCACATGCAGAAGAATGAAACTGCACCATTTCCTTAAACCACACACAAAAATAAGACTCAAAATGGATGAAAAGACCTAAATGTGAGACAGGAATCCATCAAAATCCTAGAGGAGAACACAGGCAGCAACCTCTTTGACCTCGGCCGCAGCAACTTCTTGCTAGACACATCTCCAAAGGCAAGGGAAACAGGAAAAATGAACTATTGGGACTTCATCAAGATAAAGGAAACAGTCGACAAAACCAAAAGATAGCTGACAGAATGGGAAAAGATATTTGCAAATGACATATCAGATAAAGGGCTAGTATCCAAAATCTATAAAGAACTTATCAAACTCAACACCCAAAGAAGAAATGATCCAATCAAGAAATGGGCAGAAGACATAACAGACATTTTTCCAAAGAAGACATCCAAATGGCCAACAGACACATGAAAAAATGCTCAATATCACTCAGCATCAGGGAAATACAAAGCAAAACCACAATGAGATACCACCTTACACCAGCCAGAACGGCTAAAATTAACAAGTCAGGAAACAACAGATGTTGGTGAGGATATGGAGAAAGGGGAACCCTCCTACACTGTTGGTGGGAATATAAGCTGGTCCAGCCACTCTGGAAAACAGTATGGAGGTTCCTCAAAAAGTTGAAAATAGAGCTTCTCTACGACCCAGCAATTGCACTACTGGGTATTTACCCCAAAGATACAAATGTAGTGATCCAAAGGGGCACGTGAACCCCAATGTTTATAGCAGCAATGTCCACAATAGCCAAAGTATGGAAAGAGCCTAGATGTCCATCAACAGATGAATGGATAAAAAAGCTGTGGTATATAAATACAATGGAATATTACGCAGCCATAAGAAATGAAATATTGCCATTTGCAACAACATGGATGGAACTGGAGGGTATTATGTTAAGCGAAATAAGTCAATCAAAGAAAGACAATTATCATATGATCTCACGGATATGTGGAATTTAAGAAACAAAACAGAGGATCATAGGGGAAGAGAGGAAAAAATAAAACAAGACGAAACCAGAGACAGAGACAAACCATAAGAGACTCTCAATCACCGGAAACAAATTGAGGGTTGCTGGAAGGGAGGGGGATAGAGGGATGGGGTAACTGGGTGACAGACATTAAGGAGGGCATGTGAGGTAATGAGCAACTGGTTATCATGTAAGACTGATGAATCACAGACCTGTACCTCTGAAACCAATAATACGTTATATGTTAATAAAAAAAAGAATTTAATAAGGTTACAGCACACAAAGTCTATTTGAAAATTGCTTTTATACACCAAATGAAAATATTTTTTAAAAATTTTATTTTTAACACTTCAAAATAAAATCCTGGGAATAAATCTATGAAACTATAGCAAGTCCTTATCAGTGGAAAACTATAAAACCTTATTTTTAAAAATTATAAAGAAGACATAAATAAATGCTCATTTACAGGAAGACTCAACATTGTAAAGCTATCAATCAGTTCTTTCCAAACTGGACTATGATTCAAAGCAATTCCGTAACAAAATCTCAACAAGTTATTTTCTTTCTCTTTTTCCTTCCTTCTCTTTCTCAGGGTTGGGGTGTGTGTGTGTAATTGACAGATAGATTCTAGAATTATTTATTTTAAAGTTTTTTTTTTTCCAGTAACCTCTGTACCCAGTGTGGGGCTTGAATTCATGATCCCAAGATCAACAGTCACATGCTCTTCCAACTGAGCCAGCTAGATGCGCCATGATTCTAAAATTTAACTAGAAGGGCAAAGGGTCAAATGCTTTTCCAAAAAAAAAAAAAAAACCAAGTTGAGGGACCTGTACTATTAAGATATTAAGACTTATCACAGAGCAACAATAGAGTATAATAACAAACAGACCAGGTTAGAGTCTGGAAGCCACACATATCTTTAGACACTTGCAACGTGATAGGTAGTACTGGCACATCAGTAAGGAAAGGATGGAGTTTTCAATAAAAGGATAACTGGGTATCCATTTGGGAAAAAAATGAAATTAGAACAATTCATACCATATAAAAGAAAGAGAGGAAGGACGGAAGGAAAGTTTCAGAAAGATTAAAGGCCTAAATGTAAAGTACAAACTTATTACATTTTCAGAAGTACAAACTAAGAGTACATCATTATAACCTTGGGAAAACGATTTCTTTGCCAAGACCCAAAAAATGAAAAGACATAAGTTTAACTACTTCAAAATTAAAAGCTTTGTTCATCAAAGCGCTACATAAAGAGAACGAAAAGGAGAAAATATTTGTAATACAAACAAACAACAAAGGATCAGTATTCAGAAGACATAGAGAACTCCTATCAATCAATAAAAAAAGTCAAACCAATAGAAAAAAACAAATGAACAGGAATTTCACAAAAGAAGAAACATAAATGGTGCACAAACACTAGAAAAGATGTTCAGCCTCCTTGGAAACTAGGGAAATGCAAATTAAAATCCCAATACAATACCATTTTACAGCCACTAAGTTTTTTAGGCTAAAATTATAAAATTGGTTAATATCAAGTTTTGGCCAGACTGTGAAATTCTTATCTGCTGTTGGTAGTGATATAAACCAGTATAAATGCTTTGGAAAACTTGCTGGCAGTACTGAGTAACACTGGAATAAGTTGAGCAATTACACCACTAAGTAAACTCTGGAGACTTTCATGCATATGCATAAGAGGTAAGTACAAAATTACTTTATAGCAACAAAAGCCTAAAAATAACCCAAATGTCCATCAATAATAGAATGGACAGAAAACTTGTGATATGTTCATATAATGGGATATTATATCCAGTGAAAGTGATTTATAAACATATGCCTAACTTGGATGAATCTCAAAAACAATGTTGAACAAAAGAAACCAGTCAGAATATAGTATGATTCAATTTATATAACGGCAACAGATGAATCTAAGTATTATTTGAGGATAGTAAATATACAGATGAAAAAAATTTGGAAAGAAAAGCAATGTGACCATTAACACTGAATTTAGGATGATTGTTACCTCTGTGGTGGAAGAAGGGATGACCAGGATGGACCTACAGTGGCCTCCTGGGACATGGTAACATTCTGTTTCGCAGAGTGGTAGACACAAGAGTACTTAAACTATACATACATGTTTACATACAGGTTTCTAAGATTATTACATTTACATTAAAACAATAAAACATCCACAATGACAGAATAGTTGCAGTAAAATTTCAAGGACACATCCAAATGGCAAGGAGCAAAGGAAAAAGCAGGTGGCAATGCAGCCAAAGTAGTGAGCAGGCGGGGCTCCTTCCTTTAGGAAGTCTGGCAGTGGTGGGAGGGAGAGGGGGTGGTCGTTGAAAGGTGTACAGACTTCGGGTGGGGTGAGGGTCTGCGGGCTGATAAACCCATGCGTATCTCAAGACTGTGAGGAAAGAGTCTGTGGGAAGGAATACACTGAGGATGTAAGAACAACATGGGGTAGGAACTGGAAAGAAATGAGAAGACACAGAATTAAGAGTGAAAAGTGGAGGATCATAATAATGGAAAAGGTTATTTCCTAAATGCAAATGAAAAGGAGAAGACGGGTGAAAGAAAAACATATAAAGCAGAGGGAGGTGGCGGGCTCAAATCAGATAGTACAATCTTCTCAGTAATCAAAAGGTAGTCATTTTCAGAAAACAAAAATAGCAAGACAGAAAGAAAGCAGAAAAGTTCTGAACAAGGGGGAGCAGTTTGCTCATTTACGCTATTTCTATGGTTATTTCTCCATAAACGAGAATGGAAATCTATACCCTCTGAATGCTAATGTTAAAATGTATAAATGGGACAGGAAACACAACATACTAGGCCAGGAAGGCCAGAGATAGGAGAAGAATGGGGGGAGGAAGGAGGAGACAGAGAAAGCCAAGGTGACACCCTCACAGTAGGATCCAAATGCAGATGCCCTCCACCATCTTCTCTATGTCTCAAAGTCCCAGGTATTGTTCAACATGCAGCCTGGAATCTACCCTCTTTAAGGGCCAATCTAACTGGAAATCTTTCCCAATCTTTCTTTTTTTTTTTTTTTTAGGAGGGGAGGAGCAGAGGGAGAGGGAGAGAGGGAATCCTAAGCAGGCTCCAAACCCTAAGCCCAGCTCAGAGCCCAACGCAGGGCTCGATTTCAGGACCCTGAGATCATGACCCGAGCTGTTATCGAGCAGAATGCTCAACCAACTGAGCCACCCAGGCATGCCAATCTTTCCCAAATCTTAATGCCCATACAGCCCAGTTTTTAACTTAGGACACTTAATCCTTACTTAAGACATAACATTAGTATTTTTCAAACAGATCAACCCTTTAAGGCCAGAAATTAAAAACTTATAGTAACATATTTTCGTAATCTCTTCAGGATACAGCTATGTCTAAAGGAAGTCATATTTTAAAAAGGAAAAAAAAAATCTCTTTTCTAATGTCAGTGGCCTCAGATTCTTTTGCTAAATGCATGGAAATAGATTTGTTACAGTGGTGCTCAGACCAAGTATCAGAATCACTCACATCACCAAACAGAATTAAATCAGAGTAAAGACTGATTACAGAGGATTGAGATTTCTGGAATCCCTGAAAATATTTGTAAATATTCCCGGATTTCAAAGGAGAATCAAAAATTATTTACTGAGTGGAGACCTAAACCCTGAATATATAAATGGGCAAGGTACCCTTTTTCTTCTCAAATCCTACTCGTAAGGAGAGACTGTCATAGGCAGCTGCTTACCCCCACCCAATTAAGAATGTTGGGGACAAAGGGATTAAATTAAATATACTACACCTGTGCTGAAGCTACTCTATTGTTTCCAATAGTTGATATCATTGGCTCATTAAACTGGTAACTTAATCTAATCTGCAGTGTATGGGATCTCCTCTTATAAATCTGGTCCATCTGCAACTCTATACTACCTTTATTATTTTTAATCTATTTCAATAGTGACTACTTTGGAATACTGACATAGAGATTATTTGGCTGTTTCCTAAATGATTAACTTCTTAACCAACAGGATTGTCCATCTTTACAATTCAAAAGAAATGAACAGTTTTACCTTTATAGGGAATACTTTTTGATAAACCTATTGTTATGGCTATATACATGAAATTTATGACTGAATCATCTCCCATTTGCACTGAGACTATTCTTTCTGCTTATGTGCATTTTCTGCTTTTATATAATTATTTAGGTATAAACAACAAAAGAGAACGAAGAATATATCATGTAGAAGAAAGATCCTGCTGTAAGAATAAACGCTACATTCAACATTTACTGTGCACTGGAGTGCCAAGTGCTGAGGTTCTATCAAGAAGAAAACGACACAGTCCTTGTTCTTAAGTAGCTCTCAGGCCTATTAACTCACTCGTTAAAGAAAAACTCACCGAGTATCTACGTGGCAGACTCGGTTCTAGATGCACGAGCTAGGACAGGAGAGAAGAGGGATAGAAACCATGTCTTCATAGAGCTTACATTTTAGTGTGGGGAAAGAGACAATAAAAATGAAAAAAATATTGAACATTAGATAGAAGTAAGTGCTATGAAAAAATAGAGAGGAAAAAGGGTTAGGGAGTCTCGTGGGGGTGCAGGGGTAACAACTGTGGTTCCAGTTTCGTTAAGAAGGTACGCACAACACGGCAAGGGCCCAACAGCAAGCAGATAGACACAGGCTGGGACCGGGACACATCAGGGGCCCTTAAGGAGGAAGGGAAAAGGTGATGCTAGGGAAAACTTCTCAGAGGCAACATTTTGGTTGAATCTTAAAGAGGATGAGATGGAATTAACAGGAAATGGCTATTTGAAGAAGGAAAACGTCAAGCATTTCTCTACCAGAAGTAGAAGACATTATAACACAAGTTTAATATCCAGGAATCCAAATGAATAATTTTAGATATTCTATTAGGTCCTTGGTTTACAAAGATAAACAAGTCATACTGCCATAACCAAAAGTTGCTCACTGTTAGCTCTGGGTGCCAGACAAGAACATGAATAATTATAATGTGAAAGACTAGCACTCTATAAAGAAGTTATCTACAGAAAGATGGCAGAAGGTAGAACACAAACACGAACAAAGTACAGTCACCGTCCTCAAACAAAGCAAGGCAGAATACGGTATTTGCTCAAAGAAAGGTACAAAGTGCTGTGAGTTCCAGCATGGCTAAGAAGGAGGGGGAGATTAGGATAGAAAGGTGGGCTGGGGTTACAGAGTGAGGCCTGAACCGCCAAAGTATGAAAAGCGAAAATTCAATGGTTCAGATGTAAGCACAGTTTATTACTAGCCAATGCTCATCTCATTACTACAAGACATTCTGACCATAATACAGATGGAGCTGCACAAAGACACTACTGGAAAAAAAAGTGCGGGGTACATTATTTTAAAAAAATAAATAAAAGTATATTATTCAACCCATTAGGATACCTATTAACAGGGGAAAAAAAAGGGGAAATAACAAGTGTTGGCAAGAATGTGGAGAAACTGGAATCCTTCTACCTTGGCTGTGGAAATGTAAAATGGTTCAGCTGCTGTGGAAAAGAGTTTGGTGGTTTTTTAAAAAGTTAAACATAGAATTACTGTATGACCCATCCACTCCACTGCTAGGAATACACCCAAAAGAAGTGAAAACAGGTACTCAAAGAAATCCTTGGACATGAATATTCATAGCAGCACTACTCACAATAGCCAAAAAGTAGAAACAATCCAAATGTCCATCAACAGATGACTGGATAAACAAGTTGTTTTATGTACATACAATGGAATAGTATTCAGCCAGTAAAAGGAATGAAGTATTATACAAACTACAACACAGATGAACCTCGAAAACATTATGCTAAGTGAAGGAAGCCGGACACAAAACAGGTCACATAGCCTATGATTCCATTTATATGAAATATCCAGAATAGGTAAATCTATAGAGTTGCGGGCTGCGGGGAGAGGGAAATGGAGGGCAACTACTTAATGAGTCAAGGTTTCCTTTTGGGATGATGGAAACACGTCAGAACTAGACAGAGGCAGTGGCTACACAAACTGTGAATGTACTAAATGTCACTGAGCTGTTCACCTTAAATGCTTAATTTTATGTTAAATACATTCACTTCAGTTAAACAAAAACAAAAAGCGATCTGCAGCTCAGAACAAATCTGACTGCCCTCTGGGTTTGCCTGCCTGTAATACCCAGCCTCACTGGTCCGACTGGCTACTTAAACTATGCCATAGACCCAAGTAATGTGAGGCCACCCTGGTGGAATTTGTCGGTTTGTCAGTAAATTTAAGGCAGTCAAAGTGAAATTTACCAATAATAATAGCCTGAACTTCAGATGCCCTACAAGGAAATAGTAACAATGTCTGTGCCTGCTACTATATCGCCCTAACGAGCAAGCACAAATTCTAAACAAGGTTCACAGAAAGTCATGTAACTGTGCGACATAACTAACATCAATAACAGCTAAAAGATCTTCAAGAAAAACTTAGCTTATGTTCATTTGTGTGTGTGTGTGTTTGGGGGGTGGGTGGTTTCTTCCTCATGAGTCATCATAAAAACGGGAAGAATCTGGGATAATGGAAATCCGGAAAGAAAACCACTTAAGTCTATAGAAAAGTTCTATGCTACTACAAAAGCAAGAAGCATAATCAGAAATGATGCTACAGATCATCTACAGGATGGATGACTATTACATATCTACTAAAAATGTCCACTGCTATTATACTGTATATTCTTCATTTCCTAAGTAATGGTATATGTTTTATTTTTTTAATTGTTTTTATATACTACCTTATAGATGACTGCACGTCAGTGATGCACAAGATTTCCATAAATGGTTAGTTTGTCAAATTGTTACAAAGTCTATCTGGATGAAAGGTATTACTGAAACAGACTTTATTCTTAATTGTAGAAAAATGAATGACTTATGACCTACCAACTATTCAGACCGTCTTTTTCAAACAACTTAAACATGTCACCTAACGGGAACACTTTGAGGGCCAAGAAAACCAGAAATAAAGTCCTTATTCTAAAATTGTAATAGCATGCTAATAGTTTTGTTGACAAAGAAAAATTTACCAAACATTTACTCTACTCCATCTTTCTCCTACCCCCTCACCTAGTCAAATGTTCCTTACTCATTTTCAACCTGCAAGTTAGCGAAACGGTGGTAGTTTCCTGCCTTCTTTAGAAACACAAAGTGCCTGAGAAGCTGCAGTGAAAGTCCTGGTCCTCGGATTTTATCTGATATCAAGGTTCCCAGCTTGAATTAGGACCCTGTGCTCTCAATCCTTCTTGTATTTTTTATTTATCTGGATGAACTATCTACTCCCAGACTATTTTGCATTTGCAAATGCATTTTCATTCTGTTCCCTGGTTTCCTTTTCCCAACATCACAAGGACATCCTCTGTTCCTAACCCTAATCTAGAGTGCTTTCTTACCTTCCCTTCTACCTACAAACTTATCTGTAGTGTTATCTGCATCTATCTTTAACTCCTTCACTCTCCCATTTCTCTACCTTAAAATGGAGGGGAGGGGACCTTCTTCTATTCTAAGCTACTTCATTTACCAGTGTTCAGAAACCTAACGCTTCCCTTCTTGGGAACTCTTGATTCCTCAATCATCCATCCTTTTTGTACCACTCCCGCCTACTGGTTCCTCTCCTTCACATACAAAATATACTTGACCTCCTCTCTCCTATTCTTTCCTTTCCTTTATTTAAAATATAATCACTATCATCATCGTCATATTCAGAATAATTACTGAGCACTTACTGAGTCATACATCTACATCTACTTGCTTTCATGTATATATCACTTTTATGTAACGATTTATTATTATTTATCTCCCATTTTGCAGCTAAGGATAACTGTGGCACAGAAAGGAGTAATATGCCCAAAGTAACATAACTGGTAAGTGAAGGAAAGGGATCTGAATCCAGGTGGTTTGGTTCCAGGGCCTGAGCTCTTAACCACTATGCTATACAGCCTCTCACAGTTTCTGTTATGAGAGCTGCCTACGTATACCATTCCCCTTCCTCAATCATTCACTTCTCTATCCGCAGCAATTTCTTTCTCTACCACTTACCTAAAACCATTTAAAAGCCCCCTAGTAACTACTAACTGTCAAATATAGAGCTCACAGTTTAAGCTTCCTATGTCTTGACCTCTCTGCAGGACCCGACTACCCTGGACACTAACTCCACGAACGTCGCTGATTCACTTCTCATCTCCATGGTTGCTCTTTAGTCTACTCAAGCACTGTCCAGTGGAAATTTCTGTAGTGCTGGATCGATCACATGTATGTGCTACCCAGTATGGTGGCCTCTAACCACACGTGGCTACGAAGCACTACAAGTGTGGCCAGCACGATGGAATCTGTAATTTAACTTGAATGTTAACAGCCAATGCAGCCTGTGGCCAACCTCCCAGATGGTGCAGGGCTCCTCCATGGACCCTCTTCCTCTGCCAGCCCGTCAGTGCTGTGGAAGAGGTCTGTCCTTGGTTCTCTTCCCGGCTTCTTCCACTCTCTTCCCAGCGGCACCTCCCTGCTAAGTACTTCCACTCCTATATAAGCAGCCAGGCTTCTGTCCTCATGAACACAGCTCCGTCTTCAATTGCTCACTTCTTCACCTGCAAGGCACCACGAGGCACCTCCAATGCAGCATTTTCAGAACTTCGTGGATCACTTGTTGTTGAGTCTACTTGCAGCTCAGGCAGTCCCTGGTCAGAGAACGGCACTCCATCTATCCCGGTCCCAAGCCAAATACAGGCACTCAGTTTAGATTACTCTCTTCCCTTGTTTGTTTACTCCCTTCTCAATCTCCTCTCCTCTCCCCACAAATGCTCATTAAATCTGACCCCCTGGTTTCCACTGCCACTGCTCTAAGCCAGAGTACCATATAATGGATCTAACTGAAAGAGTAATGAGGTTAGTTCTTTTGCTTCAAGTAAAATGTAAAGTTTAACACAGCTAGAAAATTCTTTTATACTTGTTGGGGAAAAAAAAAACCACAAAAAATTAACATGACAGGAAACAAAACTGCCCTCTAAGGGAGAAAGGAGAAAATTATAGATAATCTCACAATCTGTACTTAATAAGTGGCCTTTCAGCAATAAATCTTCTTTTATTAATGTTCCAAATTTCTATTGGTAATGAAAAAAATGAAATAAGATACTTTTAAAATTCTGTATTTGTTATTGGGCTACTCCTGGCAAAAGGATCACTCACTCCTTCATTCATTTAATAAAAATATAATCTTAATTCAAATGAAGAATAGCAGGTATAGTCACTGGTGCCCTGGTCTTTCAGGATCTTTTCTCTTTCTCTTGGAGAAAATGATGTCTGCTCAAGCTTTCTTACTAATATAATTTGCTAAAATCAGCCACAGCACTAATAAATCTCACAGGACAAATACCCTTGGTTGCTAGAAACTTCTGATAAAATATTTTTGGAATGCAATTTCATAGATGCACATTGGGTTGCATTAATAAATTTATTTGGTCTTTTCAACTGCGAAAAGATCTTAACATCATCCTGGGGAAAAAAGTCATCAGAATGAAAAATCATGAATATGGGGAGGAGCTTTAGCACTATCATAATTCAGGTGAAAAAAAGACTTATAGCTAATTGACCACAAACCAATGAATCAATAAGTGAGTCACAGTTGCTTTGAAATAAGTTTTAATATTTCAAAACAATTAAATATTATCAGAAAAAACATTTTGTATTTAAAAAATTTAAATCTAATATCATTTTTATCTTAATTATAAAAAATAATTACAATAAGCCAATGGTTAAGTTTTCAAAAATAACAATAAGCTAATGGTGATGGTAACGGTTGCACTGAAGTCTGATTCTGAGGATGACAGAACGACAAAGGATCGAGAAATCATAGGGCCTGATGGAAGAGGTGGAAGGGATCAGAGAACGTTAGGGCAGATGTCTTTCTCCCATCTTAGCTTAACTGCTTCTTCATGCTGAGCATAAACGTGGCCTCAGTCACACTGAAATCCTGTCAGGCCCTCAGTCCAGCTGCAGCTCCACCTTCTACAAAGACTTCCCGCACCCTCCCAGCTAGAAACAAGTTCCCCCACACTGAAGTCTCACGGACCTCTGTATACTTTTTATGAATCTTCTATTATATTTCCAACATATTTTCTCTGTAAGGTAAGTTTCCTGAGAACAAAATCAGTATTTGATTCAACTTTAGTGATCGATCTTAGTACAGTATCTTGCACATGGAAAACAAGACATTAAGGAACATTGTCAAATATTTGTCAAAGGACAAGAGAACAGCTCTGTTCACTTTTATAGATATGTGTGTGACCTTTGAAAAGCGACCAAACATCTCTGAGCCTCAATTCCCTGATCCATAAAAAGAGAAAAATAGTGCCTCATAGGGTTGTCACAAGGATTAACTGAGATAGTCTATACAAAGTGCTTAACACACCTAGTAAATACTTAATGATAGCCACTATTATTACAGTCTAATTATTACTCTATAATAAATTATTTCATAATGAATCAGCATTTGAAAATAAACGTCAAGTAAATGGAGAAGACTTAAAATACTGCAATGACTTCCAGAAGAGCTTTCATTTTGTAAACGCTAGGGAAAGTCATTTCGATCTGTGACCTCCGAAGGGGCAGAATTCCAGACTACACAGAGAGCAGGGCTGTAGGGCAACAGAAGAAGATGCACCAAGAACTACGACTCCCTGTCAGTGCATGAGCCCAGGCACAGGGTGGACGACCCTTTGTCAGAAGTACTGATGAAAGAAGTCTGCCCTTTGATTAAAAGTGAGCAAGACTTTAAAATTTGTCCAATATTTCTAACATAAAAAAAATGCTTTGGTTGTTCCTACTGATGTTTATAAAACTTTTTTACTCTTCCAATTGTTATCTGCAATACAGCTGATGAGATTTAATTTAGGATAAAGTAGTGTAGTAGGCAAAACAATGGCCAAAGATGTCTATATCCCAACCCCCAGAAGCTGTGAATAGTTACTTCACACAGCAAAAGGATTCTGCAGATCTGATTACATTAAGAAGCTCAAGATAGGGAGATTATGCTCCAGTATCTGTGTGGACCCACTGTAATCACAATGGTTCCTATAAGAGGAAGAGGGAGGCAAGGAGAGTCAAAGAAGATGGGACGATGGAAGCCGGAGTCAGACAGACAGAATGACAGCCCTGAAGACACCTCACTTCTGGCTTTGAAGATACAGGAAGAGGCCATAAACCAAGGAATGCAGGTGATCTATGGAAGCTAGAAAAGAGAAGGAAATGGATTCTCCAGAGAGGCTCCTGAAGGAATGCAAGCCTTACAACATCCTAATTTTAGAACGTCTAACCTCCAGAACTGTAAAGATAATAAATTTGTGTTGATTTACCCAGCAATTTCACTACTAGTTATTTTCATAGAAGCCCAAAGAACTGAGAACAGTGACTCTAAGATACTTGTGCACCAGGCTCACTGTAGTTATAGCTAAAAGGTGAAAACAACCCAGCTGTCCATCAACAGATGAATGGATAAATAAAATGTGGTATATACATACACTGGAATATGATTCAGTTATACATGCTATAACGTAGATGAACCTTGAAAATATGCTAAATGATATAAGTCAGACACAAAAGAAAAAATATTGTATGATTCTGCTTACATAAAGTATCTACAACAGGCAAATTCACAGAGACAGAACATAGATCAGAGGTTACCGAGGGCTGGGAGGAGGAGGAAATGGAGTTACTGCTTCCCCTTGGGGCAATATCCTTGGCAGCATCCTTGCCCAAAAAACTGTAAGAAATAATCATTACTATTCTATTATCCAGATGGATAACTTTGTTGGAAGGAAATTATTTTGGAAAAATAATCCAATCTTCCATTTCTTCACTTGTGATCTTGGACTTTTCAAGCTAGGCTATGAAACGGTCACATACCCTATTGGCTAGATGAGCTACGTATTTGTTTTCTTTAAACTGAGCCAGACCCTCAAAAAAAGCTTATTCATCTTATTTATGTATTTATTTATATCTGTTCCTTAAAGGTGGCTAAGTCAAAACTCATTCACTCGACTCAAGCTCCCAAATCCATTTCATTCAATCTTTGAAGCAGTGTAAGATAATGAAAAGTAATGAAAAGACTCATGGTCTTTACAATCACAAATTACTATCCAGTTCTGAATAATTAGTTCCCTTATCTGTAAAACAGGTATAACACTACTTACCTTATGGGAGTATTTTAACAATTATGATATAAAGCATACCTAATAAAGCTACTAGACATGCATACCTAGTAACATTTCAACACATTTTAACTGCTGTTATTATTATCCTTGTTTTCCTCCTAAATGATAACTACTTTAATGATAAATGAAAAAAATAAAATCTAATATGAATTATTCCTCATTTTCCTTTTTATTTCCACCTCAATTTTGTCATTCTTCAACCCTACCTTCTCCCCAGTTGTAGAAAAAGGGGTACATCTTCCTTTTTTTTTAAAGATTTTATTTATTTGAGACAGAGTGCATGCCTGTGCATGAGTGGGGGAGGGCGTAGGAAGAGGGAGAGGGAGACAACAGAACCCCCCCTACCCCTCCTCACTGAGCGGAGAGCCCATCACAGGGCTATACAGGGCTCTGTGACTGCAGGGCTCCATCCCAGGACCCAGAGATCATGACCTGAGCCAAAGTCAGACACTTAACAGACTAAGCCACCCAGGCTGACTCTTGGTTTCGGCTCTGGTTGTGATCTCAGGTCCTGGGATCGAGCCCTGCATCAGGCTCTGTGCTCAGTGGGAAGTCGGCTTTGGGGTTTTCTATCTCTTGCTCCCCCCCGACTCCCCGCTTGCTCGCTCTCTTCCTCTAAAATAAACCAATCAATCTTTTTTTTTTAAAAGAAGGATATAGCTGGAGTCATCATAATGCCTGACTTCAAACTATATTACAAAGCTATAATAATCTAAACAGTACGGTATTGGTATAAAAACAGACACACAGATCAATGGAACAGCACAGAGTCCAGAAATAAACCCGTGCACATATGGTCAATTTATGACAAAATATATAAAGAACTCACACAATTCAAAAACGAACAAAACCAATCTGATAAAAAATGGGCCATTTTCCCAAAGACGACGCACAGATGGCTAACAGGCACATGAAAAGATACTCAACTGCATTAACCATCAGGGAAATGCAAATGAAAACCACAATGAGATATCACCTCACATCTGTCAGAATGGCTATTATCAAAAAGACAAGAAGTAACAGGTATCAGTGAGGATGTGCAGAAAAGGGAATCTTAGTACGTTGTTGGCGGGAACGCAAACTGGTACAGCCACAACGGAAAACAGTGTGGAGGATCCTCAAAAAACTAAAAACAGAACTACCAGCAATTCCCCATCTGGGTATTTATCCAAAAAACAAAACAAAACAAAAACACTAATTAGAAAAAATATATGCATGTGCAGGTCCACTGTAGCATTATTCACAATAGCTAAGAGATGAGACAACCAAAGCGTCCATCCATGGATGAATGGATGAAGATGTGGTGTGTGTACACGATGGAATGCTACTCGGCCGTAACAGAGAATGAAGTCTTGCCATTTATGATTAACATGGATGGATCTTGAAGCTATGCTGAGTAAAATAAGTCAGAGAATGACAAATACCATATGATCTCACTCTATGTGGAATCTAAAAAGCCAAACAAACAAAACAAAACTCATAAATGCAGAGAACAGACTGGTGGTTGCCAGAAGGGAAGGGTGACTGGGGGGGTGGGCAAAAAGGGAAAAGGGGGTCAGTGGGTACAAATTTCCGGTCATAAAATAGTAAGTCATGGGGATGCAATTAAAGCATGATAACCATATTCAAAAATACTGTATTGCATATTATGTAACTTTATATGGCGACAGGGGAAACTAGGCTTAGTGGTCATCATTTTATAGTATATACAAATATTCAATCATCATGTTGTCTACCTGAAACTAATATAATGTTATATGTCAATTATATCTCAAGAAAAAAATATTCAAATTTCCTCAAAGAAACATCACTATGATATTTTTCTATACCTCCTCTTGAATTACCATAATCTACCCTGAATCTCTTACCTGTATATCTGTTTTCTCAATGGACTGCTAACTCTTCAAAGACTGAGGGAATCTCATTTATTTGCACTAGCATCTTGTAATAACACCACATACAATATTTTACATATGACAGGCACTTAAGGAATAAATAAATTGACAAACCTAAACTATTGATTTTCTGTGAACACATAAGGGCTATCTGACAAAACTGCATCATCAGATTTATCTGCTTAACTCAAACAGATCGCTCTAGCAGGAGAAAGGCAAAGAAGAAGCATATCAAACACAATCTTAAATAATTTTACAGTATTACTCCCCATAAAATGTCATGAATCAAAGTTATTTTTCCAGAAATATTTAAAAATTTTAGTAATCTATACAAAAGTATTCCAAATCCAAGAAAAGGTGAGACTTTAGTTTTTAAACAACGCTAAGGGTTCTTTCTACTGAAAACTTTTATGTGTTATTCAACTAGCAGAAATTAAGAACCCTTTACAATTAAACAATCTGCAGGTCTGTTTTATTTTTAAATAAAAACCAATTTGTAAGCATGTAATTGTCTGAACAAACTGTAATTCTCTATCTGATATACTGAGCATTGTAATTTAATAGGCAAACTGGAACTCGAAGTTATTTTTATATTCCTAAACTAACAAACTGACATCAGTGGGGGATGCTAAGAACATAGTGATAGGCCCTTAACATTTCAGAAACTGACATTCAAGGTTTTAGTTATCCTCAAGTGCATTGTAAAGGTCTGTAACATGGAAGCAATTTGTAATTTTACAAAGGCAACAAATGCCTTTAAAAGTATTAAAGTTTAGAGACATTAAAAAGTAAAAATCTACATTGATACTGCTTAGTTCTATGAGTCCACCATGCACTGCGAATTAAAACAAGTCAAGAAATTCACAAGACTGTTTTAGCAAGTGGTTCAGCTAGAATTTCTCTTATATATAGCTTTGAAAATAGTTTTAGACCTGAAATTAAGTATTGCTTAAATTTTCCGTTTTATTTTATTGCAATTCATGGGAGAAATCGTATGCAGGATATAAACCCTCATTCTGCCTTTATTTCCTGGCTGGTTTTGTGCCTTGATTTCCTATTCCTTGAAATAATAATACCTAACTTACAGGGTTGTCATTAAGAACTCAAACTGAAATCAGGTAATGGGTACAGTGCTTAAGATTTTTAAAAACATGTCATCGGGGGATTATTAAATGTAGGTGCTCAATAAATGGTAGCTACTGAAACGTCTATTATTAGGGGTTTCTCAAGGAGTCTGGTGTAGAGACAGTTTCAGTGTTCGCTCAATCATCTGTTTCTCTTCCCTGAGAAATACATGCCTCTCCTTTGAAATGGTTCCTAGGGCACAAGCGTCCTGCACATTCTCCCCAAACGTCTGACGGGACTTACTGCCCTGTTTCTCTTTGCAAACAAGTCCCACACCTAAGCTAGATGGCCAAAGCACTGGCAGATGGACCAGTGCTACAAAATAATGCAAGACAGGGCCCAGACAGGGGACAGAGAAACAACAAAAATGAGACTGCAGCTGACAATCCAGACAGAAGAGAATGATGCCTTTCTCCTCCCCAGGAGGTACTAGAGCAGTCTACCTGGCTAGCCTCAGAGTGTTCTGAGTGACCTGTTCAGTACAACAGGATGCCCCATAGCTCAGTTTCACATAAAGAGACAGGTACACTTTAGAGATTAAAAGATTAACAAATATCTCCAGGTAGAGAACAATTTCAAATGGAAAGATAGGTAGGCAGGAACTGCTACATTGGTTCAACTCCTCTACTTAAAATAAAAAGATGTTGTGGCCAGTAGAGGTGAAAAACAAAGATTGTTTCCAGGAGTGACTCTCATTCTTACCATCTTCCATTTTTAGCCAATTTTAAAATGATGGGTCACAGACACAACCCTCTCTGCAAGTCAAAGACCTAGTTTACTTTAGAAACCATTACTTTCTGGGTATCCCTGCCCATAATTCCCTTCTTACACAGTTGAGTATTTTAATTTATGCCTCTTCCCCAGAAACTGGGGAAGTCCCTGCACCATCTCTGGCAGATGATAAAGACACATGGTTAAATGTCCTCTGAGCAATGTAATGAATTATGAGTATGGGTTGTAGAGACATTCTATCCTTTATGGATTTACCTTTCTCTCATGAGGCCTCAGTTTTCTCATTTATATGATATTAATTTTCTCCTGATAGTTAAATCAAGTATAAGTTTTAAAAAATTACCAAATAAAAGAACATATTAGAAATAGGTGTGTGTTTTTAACTATCTCCTGACACCATCATAACTTCAATACAACTTATACTGAATGGGGGCGGGGGGTGGATAACATTTACTATTTTGGTTAACACCTGTAACAAGGGCGTTTTACTGAATGGTTAACTGTGTAGCGGGGTACTGTGCTTAATCCATTTCCTTTAATACTCACAATGACCTATGAAATATATTACCCCCATTTTATAGGTGAATAAAGTCTCAAAAGATTGGGGAAACTGCCTAAAGTCCAAAGCTAGTAACAAATTCCTAATTCATACCCAGAACAACCTGACCCTAAAGGACTATTCTCTCAACTACTTTAGAGTTTCTCTGATAAACAGCAACAAAAAGATGAAGTAGTCTGCAGAAGAAACTAAATCATCTTAAACAAATACAATACCAGTTCCTGCAAGCACTAAATTATATTTGACAACTCAACACTCCAATTGGTCCTTATGTGCCAAACAGAAGTCACAGCTGAATGGAAAGTTCCTTCCGTTAGCCCGATTAGAGCTAGTTAAAAAGCTAGCCTGGGAATCATCTCTTACCTGTGTTGCCATCCGCACTCTCCATAGATGGTTTACTGGTTTCTGACGGATTGTTCATTCTTGAGTCTGCAATGAATGAGAGGTGAATGAGGTTTTTTAAAAATTGGGGATGTGGTTAGGGAGGCAAAATTGTGGAAAAGGCAAGGCTTAAGAATACTGACCAATGTTATAGTTCTACAGTTCAAAGACAGTGTCAACCCTAAAACATTGGAAATTGTAATAAAAGTTTATCTGAAAGAAATTCGGGATTCCCTTAACCCTGAAGTGATCCACACATAAACTGTCTTTCCAAAGAATTTTAACATTCTTCTCACAAAGATAACTGAACTCTAACCTGAAAAAAATTAGAGTCTAACACGTAAATGGAGTAAATATAATATGAAGCATAAAATACTTTAAAGAAACAAAGCTGGGGCCAAGCACCTTACAAAGTAAAACATGTTACTCTCAAATAAAGTTTCTTTTTTTCATAAGCAAAGGTACTGGGTTAGTTCTAACCAAAACAATTCACTGGTAATCTTCCTAAAAGACTGGACAGTAACTCAACCTAACAGAATAAAAAGAAAGCATGTCTAAGAAAAAATCTCCTTATTTATTACTCTCTGCCCAAACTATGTGTCAAAGTGAGAATATGTCAAATTCATACCTCAATCATAAACCAGTACACAAGTTGCACCACAAGGCATAACAGATATGTCTAATCATTTCCAAATTGAACCAGAACCACACCCACCTAACATACTACCTATCTGATACCCCACTAAGAACCTCCAGACGTGGGTTTATCTCCTTAAGGGTTATCTCTTTAACGAAAGTTTTCATTGTAAAAAGTTTTCATCAAGCAGTATCAGGTATCCCAGAAGATATACAAGAGACAAGAACAAGTCTGGTTTTTCTTCCACCTTTATAATAGGGTAAAACCTAAATTTACATTTAATACATACTTCATTCTACTTCTACTGTAACCCCAAACTTAGCATATTTGTAATCAAGTTTACTATCAAGCAAGTTTCCCACTTTTCCCCCACTGGATTAAGAACCATTTAACTATAATTATTAGTTGAGAATAAGTAAACTGTATTATATTTGATTTTTCACCGAAGAGTACATTTTGTCACGTGCTTCAATGTTTAACTAGGAAGCCAAAACAATCATCAGTCCCAACCGTGGTGTCCATAGTTGCTTTATCCAAATGCACAAGTGATGAGAGAGAATCAAGAGTCCTCCTCCCATAAATTTCATTTCCAACCTGGAAGCTGTGTAATAGCTTTTTTAACACAGGTTTTGAAACAGATGCTTGTCTTATGGTCTTAAGCAGTTTTATCATATCTTTGGTTTGTTCTTCAGATGTTCGAAGGATTCAAATTTGTTTTTCTGTGGTCATAAATGAGAGTAGTTCTACAACTTCCTTGCATCTACTGTACAGAAAAATTAAAATGTCACTGAAAGCGTACTAAGGTTTGAAAGGAACAGGTGTACAACAACTTAGAGAAAATCAGCTTTCTGAATGACTTAACCAAAATCTTACGAAAGTCCACAAAGATCACAACAAATGTTAATATACCATTAAACATACATTCTGCTCAATGCTTCCTTTAGAATGTTAAAAGTGGGAAAAATATGAACCACTTCTTAATATTCATAAAAAGGGTAACATATCTTTTATACAAAGAAGTAGGAATAATTCTTAAGTCATGAGCCTGTGCTTGTGCAACTCATATCCTAGTTTCCACACATCTAAATTAAAAATTGTCACAGATATTGTGTGAATCTTCTAAACATTTTCTATTAAATTGTCGAGCTTTGGAGACATTTAACAAAATTACTTCACACATATGTACACATGTAAATAAAACAAAATTCTAACTGTACAACAACGTGAAGACCATTCAAATGAGTTACTGTTAATTACAAATAAGAGATCAATTTCTAATTCTAAAATATAATGCTAAAAATACTTAAAAGGGTGTTTTTCTTTCCTGAGTTCCCAACATAGCAGATGTAAAAGAGTAAATACAAGTAAGTTCTCTTTTGATATCTGAAGTTCTTCTTCTCTCTGGGCACACTGAACTTACTGTATGTGAGTCTAATACACAGTCTACAAACTGTTCTTGGATTGAATTCTTGACACCAGTTTGTTGTTTTAATTGTGGTTTTTATAGTGCCATACAAATATTACTAACTGCCTTGAGTTTAGGTCATTCCTTCTAACAATGTGAACATTTTCAGAACTATCATTTAATTTTATCCTTAGCAACTGTGAAGGAGAGGGGGGTGGTCAAGCCTCAAATTTTCAAGCAAGAAAAATGACATATAGGAAGAAAAAATCACTTGCAAAGGTTTTCAACCTAAAGTATCAAAGTCCTGGAGTTTATATCATCTGACTCTCCAGGTGACCAGAGTAACCTAAAGAGGTTTCAAGAATTTTGCATACAAACAGACAAATCTCAACACAAAATAGAGCCACCATGAGTCACAGTGTGTCTCAGTCTATTTTAGATCTCAGTTACCAAAGACAGTTTATATAATCAAGCCTCACACCCCTCTCTCCTAAAAGGTTTGTTGTTCTATAGAGAGAACTCTAAAAATAGGCTTTCCAGCACTTAAAATTGTTTTCTGAAGAACAGAAGTTGATTTTTTTTTAAATAAAAAAGGCTAATATTGGCCAAAATTTGGGAAAAGTTGATAGTTTCTCCAATCTGGAAACTGATCAGTAACCACTGCAATTACCCTCGGCATTAATATTTATGGGAGCCATTCTGCAGTATGGCTCCAACCTTATTTTTCACTATGCACTTTTGGTTTTTATATAAGACATTCACATTAGGTATGCAAAACATTTTGATTAATATGTACAACATTATTTAGGTACACTTTATACCTTGTTTCGGATTTAGAGTGTTTTTAGAACTACATGAAATGCGCCCAATAGGTATTTCCAAAAAGCAAAAATGTATTCTAAGTTGAATTCCAAAATGCACACTATTTACTGAACATGTCCTCGGAACCAGAAGAGCTAGTGGTAGGGAGGGACCTACTGCAAATTCAAGTATGCTCGTGCCTTGCAAATGCTTTCCTCCTTCTCTGCTCAATCCACCTCTCCCCCCTCCTTCCTCCCCGAGTTGGTTGCATATGCGATTAAGCATTTATGCATAGTCAACCCCACACACGCCATTTCCATATTAAAGCTTCTAAGAAAGAACTGCGCTGGTACCCACCTAGAACATAGTCACTGCAGTCCAGCATTGCTGTGAAATCTTCTAGAGGTTCAGACAATCCAGAGCAAGGAAGAGACAGGTAGCAGTTTGGGGTGGGGGAAAGAAGGTACTACTAGTTCTAACAAATCTGTGCTATGTTCTTAAGAGAACAAGGTGGGAGGTGGAAAGTGGATTAGGGGGAGAAGCAAAATACAACTTCAGTTACACCATAGCAATCTTCAACGGAATAAGGAAACTTCAGTTGCTCAGAGGAGTTTTAGCCTCTCCTACCAAGCCAGGACTGACATTGTCAAGGCAACTGAAGCATGAAAAGTTCCCCTTTTTGTAATAAAATAGAAACAAAGATTGCAGCTGGCAGTTTCCATAATGAAGCTTAATCAGTATGCGTGTGATTAGGGCCTTATGCAAATCTCTCCTCGTTAGCACAGCAGCCAGCACTTTGAAGTCCACGAACAATTCATTTACAGAACACACTGAAAGCACGCCCTGCATAATTTAAATCATTACATAAATATTTATCAGTCCATTTGCATATTAATTGGCAGTGCATGAAGGGAAAAATTATCTCCTGAGTGCCAGCATAATAATTAGGAGGATAAAATGAGATTTCTTCCAATGGCCTGGCTTCTCGGACCTAACTTGAGATAGTACCGGGGGAGAAGGGAGAAGACAGGAGACAGAGTTCTGTTAAAATGGCACTGAAATGACACGTACAAATTAGAAACAACTCTACAGACTTAAGCACCTTTAATCTTATTCCTGCTGGCAACAATGACTTCAGTAATAAGAGGATTTGCAAAAAGCTTTCTACACAATCCAAATAATCCCAAGGAAACAATTAGCAAGGTAGAAGCAGAACACAGGGCTGTCAAGATGGTGCTAGCCTACTGATAGGGAATTTTCCAAATATTAACATACACTATCTGGGGAAAGTCCTACTTTAAAACAAGGCAACAATATAAACCCAGAAGCAGTGCAAGAGCTATAAAATTACTTTCAAGAGTATGGAAATTCATCATCTATAAATCTTTTCATACTACTAAATTAACTAAACAGATTAGTTGAATGCCATATATTATCCAGTATCCTTACCCCATCAAAATCAATCTAAAGTAGGAGACAGTTTGCTATTTACAATATCAATCATCAGGGGCGCCTGGGTGGCTCAGTTGTTAAGCATCTGCCTTCAGCTCAGGTCATGATCCCAGGGTCCTGGGATCGAGCCCCAGATCGGGCTCCCTGCTCGGCGGGAAGCCTGCTCCTCCCTCTCCCACTCCCCCTGCTGTGCTCCCTCTCTTGCTGTCTCTCTCTGTTAAATAAATAAAATCTTTAAAAAAAAAATCAATCATCAAAAAAATGGGTCATATAAAAATTATGGACTTAATATTTTCAAGTAAATTTCAGCTAATGTATATGAAAAAATACATGTAGTCTTTACTAAAGAATATATCTATTCAATTTAAAGTAAATTTACAAGGTAAAACATCAGTCCAAAGCTTTTTAGGCATTATGATAGGACATTCCACTGTAATCACCATAGACAACTCAGGAGAAGACGTATAAAAATCCCACACAGTGGGTTTTACTACCTTCTTTGTAAAAAAAAAAAAAAAAGGAAAAAAGGAAACAGGCACAGTGAGCTAACGCACTTTACTCAATGTGACACTAATAATTTGGAGTCAGGATTTAAAATCAGATTTTGCTGATACCAAAATCTGAGCTCTTACCTATTATTACACATTGTGGCCCAGTTGTACACTTATGGAAGTAGTTAAGCATGGGGGGTTTAAATAAGGCAGCAGATTAAAACAGCTTGTTTTCAGTGTAGTGAGGACACTAATAATTGGTGACAAAGATTTTGTGTTTAAAAGTCAAGTATGTACAGATACACAGAAGGGTGCACTAGAATCAAGGGGAGTTCTCCAGGGCATTATCCCATTAATAACTTTTTATTTAGAACTAGTCTTCAAGCATGCCAAGTGTCTGATTATTAAAAAATATGTATTTTTTAAAAAGATTTTTATTCATTTATTTGTCAGAGGAAGAGAGCAAGCGAGCACAAGAAGGGGAAGCGGCAGGCAGAGGGAGAAGCAGGCTCCCTGCTGAGCAAGGAGCCCAACGTGGGACTGGATCCCAGGACCCCGGGATCATGACTTGAGGCGACAGCAGGTGCTCAACCGACTGAGCCACCCACGTGTCCCCAAAATATGTATGTACTTTTTTCCAACATTAAGGTTGAAATTAAACTCAACATGCATATGTGGAAATAGAAGACAAAACTTCTATAATGGACCTTTAAAAAGATTTCTTTGCAAGTCAATAAATTAGGTAGGAACAGAACCAAAAACCTTTCTTAAGTTTTACATAAGCTCTCTATTTATATTTCTAGTTTTTCCGCTGTTCAGAATCACAAAATCCATATGAGGAGAGAGTTTAGGGGAGAAATTTTACGCTGCCACTCTGTACCGGTGAGACCAAGTTCCTTCCCTTTTTGAACCCTAATTTTCTCACCTGTAAGATGGTAATATCTTTCTCTCGAGGCTGCTGGGAGGATCAATGTGCCTGTGCCTCTCCAACTCGACCGTAGCGTGCAGCCTAAGGCAGCTATGCCAGGGGAGGTACCACGACATGGGATAAACAAGCTACCTCTTTCAAGAGCACCAATTTTATTCACAACACTTGTAGTAAAACAATCAAGACTATATTATATGACAAAATACACAATTCAATTGAGTTCTGAATGCCTTGGACTATACAAGTTGTACTTGGTGAGAAAATATTAGAAGCAATGATGACTGTGACTGGTATATAGTGGATATCAATATATGTTTCTTTCCCTCCTCTTTTGCCTTCATAAAATTTTACATTTACCGCCTGTACTTATTATAGACAATCTCTGCAACTCACCGTCTACTTTTTATGCTGTATGCAGTGGACACCTCTAAACTACCTTTCTTAGACCAATCTGGCCTTTCACAAATAGCTAAGTATGACTTGAAGGGGCAGCCAGGCAATCACAGCCCACTAAGAAGTGTTTGCTGGAAGGTACCCTTTCAGGGGCAGGACCTTGGTAGTGTAATAACCACCCCCCTCAAGCCAAGAGAGTCCCACAGGGCCTCTGCACAGCAGGGGGCCTATAGCTCACCAACTCACATAGGCTGCTATCCAGAGAGGGACCCCTGTCCTCTCTACTGCAAAAGTCATTCATTATCTTCCCTCCAGGAACAGAAAGAGGAGCAAAAGAAGGCAGTGCTGAGATGCAGCTATCCAGAGTGACAGGAAGCCTCACCCATGCAGCGGACTTTATTACCATACTTGATTACAAGTTTTCTTGTCCTTCCTTGGCCCCCTCGATGTAGGTACTCTGCACATTCTAAAAGACAGGTTTAAATACTGGAAGGCTGTCTAGGCCTCTACAGATGGATTGTGGGAGGCTGACTGCCATCTATCTCTCCCCTGTACTCCCCCAACCATGGCAAAGTTAGATCCAAAAGAAGGGAGCAGAGCTTAAGCGTTCACTTTATTTGGCCCTCTGTCTGAAATATCAGATTAAAATGTAACCTAAAAAGAATACCCTTTTAGAAAAAGAAAATAATTTCTGGAAAGTTTTGTAGGGCTGTCAGTCATTCACACTTTGGCATAAATTAATCCAATTCAACTGCTTTCCTTTAACACCTCATTGAGGAGTTGATTAGTGTAGTAGTAATAATTGTTCCCATTGGAAAAAGGCCAGGAAATACTTTTTTTTTTTTAAGATTTTATTTATTTATTTGACAGAGAGAGACACAGCGAGAGAGGGAACACAAGCAGGGAGAGTGGGAGAGGGAGAAGCAGGCTTCCCACTGAGCAGGGAGCCTGATACGGGGCTTGATCCCAGGATCCTGAGATCATGACCTGAGCCGAAGGCAGACACTTAACGACTGAACCACCCTGGCACCCCAAGGCCAGTAAATACGCTTATAAAATAAATGCTGTTTAGTTGACCTGTACTCGGGGGATGGGGGGAAGGGTTCATAGAAAGCAGAAAGTAGGAAATAGTAGTGTATGGAAGTATAAAAAGGAGCTGAAAGGCAAAGTTAAAAATCACACATTTAAAAATTATGCTTATTTTAGTAATTTCTACACCCAGTGTGGGGCTTGAACTCATGATCCTGAGATCAAGAGTTGCATGCCCCTCCAACTGAGCTAGCCAGGCACCTCCGAACTTTTCCTTTAAAAAGGGGAAGAAATGCTCTTCCAGGATCTAGATTTCATGGCTAACACTCTCTGTATTAGAGTAATCTTTCACTCGTGATTGTATGGGCTAGTCTAGGTCTCATTAGAAAGGCAACTGAGGACAATAACAACTCAATTACAAACTAGATTTGTAAAACACATCTTTTGTGTATGAGCAAACTGAGGTAGGCCTGTACTCTACCTACCTAAATTATCAAATTCCATCCTGGTCACATGCCAGATGCACAGCCATCTGTACATGCTCCCCTTGGACTACCTGTATAGCTGGTCCATAGGTAGTCCAGTGGGCGGGAAGGTACAGCTCAGCAACTGTTCCCCATACCTCCTGTCTGCCTCTTGGTAGGATTTCTCATCTCCTAGCTCCACTGCTTTCACTCCTAGGCAATCTCAATTGCACACCAGTATCCTTTTCAATCTTCACCTCTTTTCAAAATCTACCACGACTTTAGTCTCCTTACCAGCTTCTTTACAGAAAACAATGACACTGCTTTGGCAGATTCTCAGTAATAAAAATGCTTTATTAGCTCAAGAATTATAAATTGTTACCTTACAAAAAAACTCATCCCCAAACTCATCACCCACAGTCTAAAATAATGCACTAATGCTCAAATATGAAAGAATATTCCAGGATCTGGAAATGTCTTAGATCCAGAATCAAGTGATGGGTATTAGCACTGCCACTATTCTTATGCACTGAATATCACAGGATATGTGAATGATGCCCCCTAAGGCTGCAATATGGGATTTCAGTGCTTAAGAAGAATAGATCTAAGAAAACAGAATGTCTACTATTTACGAAAAATCTTAGGTGGGCAAACACCCAAGACAGAATCTATTTTATCATTCTGGCAAATAAGCACTGCCAAATAACAAGAGATCTGAGGGATAATTTTATTTCCTAAAAACCAAAGTGAGGCCTAGAGAATGGCTCTTAGGTCACACTACTGAGTGGCAGAGAAAGCGGGGGCGGGGGGAGACATAACAAGGAGGCGTGAGAGGAAAATCAGTAAAGTAAAATATGCTGAAACTCTTACCCATGACACGGAGATTTGTAGCTGGTTGATCAATTAAAAAGGTCAACTTAAAATAAATATCATAAAACCATTATATATATAACTTAAACATTTCATGTTAACAGAAAGTACGTAACTATGCATTTATTTACCAATCTTTTGATGGTGCACCAAAGCCTTTGCTTTAATATTTGAATCCACTAATTTGAGTTTCCTCTTCTGGGTAAATCATATCCTTAATACTTACTCTAATATTTCCAGTTTCAATTTCTTAAGCTTTGTTTTTCAAGCCTTTCACATTTTACATATATATTAAGAATATAAAAAACTCAAGAAGAATTTCATGAAACAATGCTCCTTCCTAGATGTAATACAATCTATTTTTTTTTAATTGCTGATTTCAACCTACTAAATTGACTTCATGACCCACAGACTGAAAAACTGCTTTGAAAGTAAGACAAGAACTCGGGGCGCCTGGTGGCTCAGTCAGTTAAGCAGCCGACTCTTGGTTTCATCTCAGGTAATGATCTCAGGGTCCTGGTATTGAGTCCTGCATTGTTCTCCACACTCAGTTGAGAGTCTGCTTGAGGATTCTCTCTCCCTCTCCCTTTGCTCCTCCACCCCCTTGCGTATACACTTTCTCTCTCTTGAAAATAAATAAATAAATCTTTAAAAGAAAAGGGCAAGAACTTAAAAGACACATCAAGCACTCTGAGTACAGAATCTTTTTCTTTCTTTTTTAAAGAATAATTTATCCCTAATATTTTACAGCTCTTTTTTCACATCTAATTCAGCAGTATTTTTAGTAATTATCCTTCATCTACTCTTTTCAAAACATTCAACTTAAGTTTTCACAGAAACGTCATCTCCTCCTGTTCTTTTCCTTACTTTATATAATGATTTAAATGGTATAACTAAAATAAGAAGTACAACCTGATGGTACAGGCTTGGGAGCACAAACAAGGAATGATCCTGTTGACCATCCCGGTCTCCTAGTAGCTGCAGACACACACAGACTGAAGAGTGCATTCAGCACACTGCGGGGCATCAGACAGTGTGTTTTAAGCAGTTAACCTTACGAGTCCTAGAGAGCAGCTAGTATGAAGTGAAGTGGCTGGTACTTCTGCTCTTTTCCTTAACTTCTGCCAACATACATTACTACAGCTGTACAGAGCTCACCGACTGCTCAATCTAACACTATGGCATCCTTTAGTATACATATCATTATAGAATTCAATCCTGAATTTCTTAGTTGTAAAGTTTAAATTTCACATAGCTCTACTAAAGTTTTACCACCATACTACATGTCCCTAGTCTATCTTATCATCCTGTTTCTTTACTTCTATAACTGTCTTTTCTTTGTTCTAGTTTAAAGAGTTCTGCAAAGTCACTGATTTCATGCACGAGCACATTCAACAAATATTTACTAGGTGCTGCCAGGCAGTGGGATAGGAACTGGGGACACAATGCTGAGCTACAGAATGCTTACAACTGAATAGAAAGAAATATTAAACAATCATCCAAACACAATCATCAAGTATGAAAATTCCATGGCATAAAAGAACAAGGTGACTACACAGCTTTAACACAAGCCTGTAATTTGTCTTGACATCTTTGGCTAATATTAGAGTTCTCCTACTCTAACAACTGCAATGTGACTTTTTCTGATTCCACTTCTTAAACCCATGAAATACAGGCTTTTATTTTATTATGTTTTATTTGAAACCACATGCTGCTTTAATGATTCCCATCCGTCCCTTTGAACCATTAGGTTTCATCTCTGTTATTGGTGATTTGTGTCCTCTCTTTCTAGGTCTCTCTTACTCTCAGGTTTCATAAATTTGTGTGAAAATACAAGGGTAACAAGTATCCTAGAGTCTACCTAAATTTAAAGACACATTCCTCCACTCAACTAATTAAAATGTTCTTCTGACTAATCAGACATTACCAATACGTTTTAATAATATTAAGGGTATAGTAGCAGTCATTTCATAAACATTTACTGACTGTCAATCTGTCTACAATATCTTTCCTCCCTGGATCAACTAATGAAAAGTCTACCGATCTATCTTATAAAGACAGGTTCAAAAGTTATGACCTCAGATCTTCCTTTATTCCCCTCCTTGTCAGGCAACTATTTGTTTCTCTGAAATCCTATAGCAATGACAGTAATCTCTCTCTTTTGTTTGAAATAGTTAGAAATTCATAAGAATTTGTAAAGGCTTCACCCAGTTTCCCCACTGGTTACATCTTACAATATGCTATCAAATCCAGGCAAATGACATTGGTATAAAGGGTATGTATAGTTCTATGTCATTTTACTGTGACATGTTTAGGTAGATCACATAACCACCACTGCAATCATAAGACAGAACTATTTCATCACAAAGAATTCCCTCCTGCTACCCCATTATAGGTGTAACCATTCCTCCCCTTCTGGCTATTCTGAATCCTTGATGACCTCTAATCTGCCATCATTTTTATAATTTTGTCATTTTGAAAATATTATACAAATGGAATCATATAGTATATGACCATTTCAGGTTGGCATATTTTATTCAACATAATACCCTTAAGATCTAATCAAGTTGTTCTGTGTATCAACAGTTCATTTCTTTTTACTGCTGAAAAGAGGGGTGCCTGGGTGGCTCAGTTGGTTGAGTGACTACCTTCGGCTCAGGTCATGATCCCCAAGTCCTGGGATCTAGTCCCACACCGAGCCTGCTTCTCCCTCTGACCCTCTCCCCGCTCCTGCTGTTTCTCTCTCTGATAAATAAATAAAATCTTTTTTTAAAAAAAAGAATAGTCCATAGTATGGATGTACCATAATTTGTTTAACCATTCACCTATTGAGAGACTTTCAGTTGTTTCCAGGTTGGAGTTATTACCAAAAAGGGTGCTGCAAACATTCGTATCTGGGATGTACAATGGATCACAAGCTCCACACTGGGAGAAAATACTTGCAAAGGACATGTCTGGTAAATGACTCTCATCTATAATATGTAAAGCATATTCGTGTATATATTTTTATGTGAACAAATTTTTATTTCTCTGGGATAAATGTACAGAAGTGATATTGCTGGGTCACATGGTAAGTATATATTTAAAGAATTTCCAAATATTTTCCAGAATGGCTGTACCATTTTTAGATTCCCACAATGTATGAGAGATCCAGTTTCTCTAAATCTATACCAGCATTTGATATTGTTATTACTTTTCATTGTAGCTGTTCTAACAGGTGTGTAGTGACATCTCACAATGGTGTCAATCTGCATTTCCCTAATGGCTAGTAATACATTATCTTCATATGCTTAACTTACCATTTGTATATCCTTTTCAGTGACATGTCTATTTCATTCTCTTGGATTTTTCTAAAAACCCAAAAATCTCCCTTTTCTAATGGACTGTTTAGATTTTTAGGATTATAAATAATGCTGCAATAAATATAGGGATTCATGTATCTTTTTGAATTAGTGTTTTTGTTTTCTTTGGGTAAATACATAGTAATGGTATTACTAGATAATATGGTAATTATATTTTTAATTTTTGAGGAACCTCCATACTGATTTCTGCAGTGGCTGCACCAATTTACATTCCCACCAAGAGTGTATGAGGGTTCCTTTTTCTCCACAGGGCTGAGTTTTGAGAGCTCTTTATATACTAACTATAACAGCCCTTTATCAGATATGTGCTTTGGAAATATTTTCTCCCACTGTGGAGCTTGCCTTTTCCTCCTCTTAATGCACACAGCAAAATATTTTAATTTTGAGGAAAGTCTAATTTATCAATCTTTTTCTTCTGTAGGCTATGTTTCTGGTATTATGTTTTTGGTGTTTTTTTTTTAAGATTTTTATTTTTAAGTCATCTCTACTCCCAAAATGGGGTTTGAACTTACAACCCCAAGATCAAGAGTCACATGCTCTACTGGCTAAAGCAGCCAATTGCCCCTCTGGTGTCATGTTTAAGACTAGGCTCCAAGTCCTATGTCCTAAAGGTTTTCTTCTATGTTTTTTCCTAGTGTGAAGATTAAAGGTTTTTTGTTTTTGTTTTTAATCATTTGTCAAAAAGATTTTCCTTCCTCTGTTTGCTCCAACTGTTTCTGTACCTTAGTCACAAATTAGTCAGTTATACCTGCACAGACCTATTTTTGGGTTTTGTATTCTGTTCCAAAGATTAATGTGTCAGTTTCTCCACCAATATCCTCAGGCTTGACTGCTACAACTATATAATAAGTCTTGAAATTAGAGAAACTGATTTTTTCTACTTTCTTCTTTTTCAAAATTTTGCTATCCTAATTCCTTTGCATTCCCATATTAATTTTAGGATAATCTTATCTATTAAAAATCATAGGGGGATTCTCACAGGAATTGCATTAAACCTGTGTATCAATTTGGGGAGAAGTGATCTTTCCTATGTTGAGTCTTCTAACACACAAACACAGTATTATCTCTCCATTGCTCTGTATATTCCTTGATTTCTCCCACCAGCATTTTGTAGTCTTTGGTACACAAGTCCTAAATATATTCTGTTGATTTAAAACTACATCTTTCATTTCTTTAGCCATTCTTTTAGGGTAGGTCTACTGGAGACGAATGCTTTGTTTTCCTTCATCTAAGAATGTCTTGATTTCCCCTTCATTCCTGAAGGATGTTTTTGGTGAATACAGAAGTTGGTATTTTTAGCTCTTTCTCAATACTTGAAAAATATTATGCCACTGCCTCTTGGCCTCCATGGTTTCTGAGGAGAAATCCACTATCACTGGAACTGTTTTTCTCCATAGGGAAAGATGTCATTTCTCTCTGTTTTCAGGATTTTTCCTTTGTCTTTGAGTTTACCAACATTTTATTTTTATTTCTTTGGGTTTACATTGTTTGGAACTTGTTCAGATTCTGGAATCCGTAGGTTTGTGTCTTCTGAGAAGTTTCGGAAGTTTTCAGCCAGTCTTTCTGCAAGGACTTTTCAGCCCAGCCCCCTTTCTCCTCTCCTCCTCTGTGGTCTTTCTGTCATAGTCCCACAGGTCCCTGTGGCTCTGTTCATTTATTGTTCTATTTTCTCCTTCTTGTTCAGATTGGGTAATTTCTACTGTTCTGTGTTCCAGTTCACTCTGTCCCCTCTATTCTGCTGTGAGCCCATCCAGTGAGTTTTTATTTCAGTTACTGTTGTTTTCACTTCTAAAACTTCCATTTAGTTCTTTATATTTTCTATATCTTTATGGAGGCTTTTTGTTTCTAGGCTGAGACTTTATATTTTATTTTTCCTTTCCTGCCTTTTACTGTTTTGGTGAAGAAATTAGTAGTGGAAGCGCTTTAAGAATTATGGGAATATGTGGAAAAGACACAGAAGTTTGAAAGGCCCCCCACTGACCAAATTTTGGGCAGTATGAACAAAATAAATAAAAATAATAAATTGTAACCATTACTGGGGTGCCTGGGTGGCTCAGTCGGTTAAGTGTCTGACTTCAGCTCAGGTCATCTCAGGGTCCTGGGATCAAGCCTCATGTCACACTCCTCGTGCTAGCACTCTCTCTCATTTTTTTTTGTTTTTCATTTCTATGTTGTTTTTCTTTAAAGATTTTACTTATTTATTTGACAGAGAGAGACACAGAGAGAGAGGGAACACAAGCAGGGGGAGTGGGAGAGGGAGAAGCAGGCTCCCCGCTGAGCAGGGAGCCCAATGCGGGGCTTGATCCCAGGACCCCGAGATCATGACCCAAGATGCCCAACGACTGAGCCACCCGGGCGCCCCTCATTTCTATGTTTAACTGACTTTTAATCCACAGGCCCCAAAATCACCTTTGCTGTACATGATAAGAACAGAAACTTAGTAATGTTACAATTATCTGAACATGGCTGATTTCTGAATTTTTCCTCATGCTTTAATCCTTAAATAACACTTAAGAAGTATAATTTTTCTCTTTTGAAATCCTTTTTGAAATAACACTTTATTGAGTTATAACTGACATACAAAAAGCTGTACATATTTAATGTATACCACTTGATAAGTTTAGAGGTAAGTAAACTCCTCTGAGTACAAACAAAGCCATAAACTTGTCCGTCACCTCCAAAAGTTTCCTCCCCTCCTTTTTCTTCATTAAAAACTTTTGTGTGAGGCAAGAGCACTTAACCTAAGATCTACCCTCTATGCAAATTTTTAAGGATTACAGTATTGTTAACTATAGTTTTCTGAAAATTTAAAACTTGACCCCCCCTCCACCAAAACCAAAACAAAACAAAACCCCCAGAAAACTGATGCCCTTCTGGTCACATAAGCACTAAACCAGCAATCCCAGGTAGTTGTGATTCAGAGCACTGGAAAAAACCAAGGAAGAGCATTTGGTGCTGCCAAAAGCAGATGATGAAAGAATATGGCGGATTACCAAACTGATCATGCAAACAAAAGCCAGGCCCAATTCTGTACCTAGTACTTCTCTTTGCTCGACTTCCTGTAGTTCTTACACTTCTACTCAAAATGTGCCTAGCAGATGCCCAACAGAGTAGGAACTCAATACACATTAGCTGCCCCAGCGCCGCCTCACCTCCTTCCCTTCTACTCAGATGAGGAGTAGCTGCAGGTAATATAAAGGTAGGTAAGTGACTTTGTAATCTTCACAAAATGTCATAGTATCAATAAGTTTCATATCATCTTTGCAAGCTCCAGTTAGTTAGAAAGAATTTAACTAAAAACATAGTAAAATTTGTCAATGTATCTCACCTTTTACAGAGTCCTAACATATGCTGCCCAAAATAGAAAGATACCAGGCAATCTAATGTACAATTCTCATTTTGAATGGTACAGATTAAAATGCACATAAATTACATTTCTTTGCTGTAAGTTCTCCACATTACCAGAAATAAAAGTTACCTGACATGAGCTGCTAATAAAATATATTTTTAGTATTTCATTGCCTACATTCTATGCATTCCCACCCTCTTTTGGCCAGGCAAGTGATGGTGGTAAATCAGTGGAAGATTCGTGGGGAAAGGTGAGTTTCAGGGGATAAGTCAGGTTTCAAGGCAAAGATACACCTGGTCTGGGCAAACTCGGGTAACTCTGGGTACTTTACTAAAGAAGAAGGAATTTTCGGGGCGCCTGGATGGCTCAGTTGTTACGCGTCTGCCTTCAGCTCGGGTCATGATCCCAGGGTCCTGGTATCGAGCCCTGCATCGGGCTCCCTGTTCCGCGCGGAGAGCCTGCTTCTCCCTCTCTCACTCCCCTTGCTTGTGTTCCCTCTCTCGCTGTCTCTGTCCAATAAATAAATAAATAAATAAATAAACAAATAAATAAATCTTAAAAAAAAAAAGAAGGAATTTTCTTTGTACTTTCATCATTACAGTTTCATTTAAGTTTTTATTTATCCCAAGCCAGTCAGACACTTGAAATGTATTAATTTTTGAATGATACTCCTTGCTGTAACATTGATTTCTTTCATTAAGATTTAACTAATTTTAAAACGTCTGTCTTAAAAATACTTTAGAAAAATAATCATTGCTTGTTGATCAGCTACAGTAAGTAAAAACACGGAGACAAATGTTCTCACAGGAAATATATCTTTAGACTTGCTCTAGTTAGTTTAGTTTAAGCATATGTTTAGAATATACAAATATTTTATAAACACCTTTCTTTTTTTCATTTTTATTTTATATTTTGGCCAACAGACACATGAAAAAAAAACACTTTTCTTTTTTAGAGGGGGTATAAGACCTATACCTTTAAATCACATTATAAAAAGAGCTAATATGATTCCTATAGTTAAAATCGTTACAGAGGAAGACATGGTTTCTCTGCATTACCTCAATATGTATCTAAAATGCTCAGATTTTTGGATGAGTGAATTATGAAGGGAAATTATTCCATAATCAGTAACAGTTAACATGTGATAGGATGGATTTATGATTAAGTTTTAATTCCAAAAATCAACAGGCTTCACAGCTTACTAATGCACTTTGAAATCAGAGAGAACTGGGTTTTAAACTCCACTTCTAACATCCTAAACTATTAGCACTCTCTTTGAAAGCCTCAGTTTCCTCTTCTGCAAAACAGGTCCAAAATACGCCCAAGGGTTCACCTCAGGCTTAAATGAAGTATATCGGTACCTGGTAGCTAATTAATGGCTGTTAATACTGTTGTTAATAAAGTATTTTATGTGGCATATATAAATCCATTTTGTCTTCTCTGTTCCTACAATTAACATTTTAAATTATACCAAAGACCGATATGAAATGTCATTATGGTTTGTTTACTCTCTTAGGCTGTTAATTCTTATTTAAGGTACTTAAAAAATAAGAATCTTTAAAAGGCACTAGAGTAGGAATCAAAATATGTAGCCTCTGATCTAAATTCTGACCTCAACTCTACACTGGCTAGCTGAACTTTCTTAAGCAAGTTACTTGATCTCTCTAATCTTCACTTAGGTTATCTGTAAAATGGAAAAATGTAGGTAATATTCTGATTACTAGATTAATTCTGTAAAACTATTATTTACAAAGTACTATTAAACTGCCACATAGGGATTATTGCTAATGATATATTATCCAAATAAAGAGAATACTTAATAATATATGTATGTACCTTATTTGCATTAACTTCACAACTTTTTCCAAAAACAAACAGACAAAAAAAAAAAAAAAGACAAAACAAAACAAACCACACCCAACAGAACCTAATCTAGTACTAGGGCCAATCCTAAACTATTTTCTGTTGCTGGCTAGGGCACAGGCATTCTAAGCATCACTCCATCATATCAATAAATATCAAACAAATTTCAGAGTTAATATCATATATATATGATAAGTCATTTTTATAGTCATTCCACAGAATCAAAGGCAATCATCATAAACACCTGGATTTATCAGAGGCTACTAAATTAATAGCTTTTATGAGCAGAAAATATTTACCAGGTATAGAAAGACTGCATTCTTTCTTTGAATTGATTCATTGAAAACTGAGAGTAGTTTGGTAATTAAAAAGGCAGGAAAGCTCTTCTTACTTTTCCAGTCTATGAATACAAAAAGAGAAAAAGGCAAGACTGAGTAAGCTGTATAAAATAACCTAACACTTTATGGGGGAACAATCATACACAGTGGGGAACCCTGGACTACCCATCAAGGTGTGTTTAGCTGCCTAAACATAAACTGATTAGAGGCAGGCACCACTCTTGTGCCTATTTCCTCATCTACAAAATAGGGATGTTAGCACCTGCCCTCACTTCGGAACATGGAGGTAAATTAGAAAATTCTTGGAACATGTATTATAAGGTGCTACTCTTCCATAAAGCTGAATAAAATAGCTTACTTTTTTTTCTTTAAAGAGTATATTTCACTAATAATAAAAAAAAAAACCCAAATCTAATATGTCACCTCCTTCCAAATTTACAAGTACCTACTTCACCTGGCTTTATATATACACATATCCACATACCATAGATACATATACATATGCATACACATATACACACATATATGTTCATAGGTGACAGATCAATATATATTACTTTCACTGTAAAATATTCTGAAAAAAGGTACAGGATTACATTTTGTCTCTAGAAAACAAGAAATACTTGGCATACACAAGCATGGAAATTCACCATCACTGGTTGACCAGCACACTCTTTGCCAGAAAATGTTAGCATCCTGACCAGCAGAAAGTTCGAGCAGCCTTAGCCGAGGAAGAGGAGTTGGTCCATGCACTGACTCTTATTTGCCATATACCTGTACTATGTAGCTATGTTTGAATTAGCATAACTAATTAGCACTAGTATAAACTAGTACAACTGACTGAGGGGTAAAACTTACTAATGAAAAGCACCTAAGTTTTATGTAACTGAGCTCTCTGTAACTCTGTGCTCATGTCCATGTAATTTTTTTCCTATACATTCAGTGATGGTCCTAACCATTTATGAAGCTCTGAGACAAGGCTTAAGTTCAGTGGTGCCAACAAAATCAAATATGTAAATAGTTCACAAACTGCCTTCTTTTGTGAGAGAAGGGGTTTACAGTAGCTCATAACACTTGAAAGTAGAGATCAACACAAAATTCTGCCATAATTCTGCAACGGTGGTCAAAAACTAAGACATTTTATTACAGTATACAACTGGAAAGAAACTAAATTCTTTCTTCTTGAAAAGGAGTCTGACCTACATGTACTCCAAATTCTTTAAGAGAATTTTAAAATCATAAAGTTAGGATATTTAATTAAGGATATAAATTAGGATATTTAAAAGGATATCCCTAAAACAAAAACAAAACACAATGAGACAAATAAATACACAAAACAAATATAAACCTTAGCATACCCACCAAAGTCCTCCAGAAACATGAACTATAATACCCACCCAACTCTTCCTCTTTAGACCAATATGATGGTTACAAACGACAAGCTCTTTCTGGCTGTTCACTGTCACATCTACAGACCTTTTATTCTTCTGAAATTTCCCCAACTTAAATTGGATGCAGATAAGCCAGGTGTGGTCCTTACAGCAGTAATCCTACTAGCCCCTACTGAGTTTCCATAGAAACATGAACAGCTGGCAAGAGCAAAGGCGTTGTACTGGCCTCAGACCCACTTAAAATTTCAATACTCACCGAGTGCAACAATTATGCTATCTTAGGAAAGAACAAATAGAAAAAAAAATCCTGTCTTTGGGATCATCAAGCAAAATAATGCGAACTATTTTCGTCTAGTCCAAAAGTGGCTTTCAGCCCAGCAGCAATAATCTGTGCGTCTGTGAAAAGTTAAGAGATGTCAATTACCAAAAGGTAACTACTCTTTTACTAAAGAAAGAGAGTATTCCCTGTGGGTCACTAATGTAATAGCCAACGACCAGAGAGAGAAAAACAATAAAGTCTAATCTAAACAGTAGTAAATACCATGTATCTCTTTCTTAAATAAATTCAGTATGACTGTGCCCTGCTTTTATTAAATGTAAATGTTTTCACAACAGTGATTCTCAAAGGGCAGTACCTGGATCAGCATCATCAGTATCATCTGGGAAATTATTAGAAATGTAAATTCTCAGGCCCCACCCCAGACCTACTGAATCAGAAACTTTGGGGGTTGGAGGCCCAGCAATTGGTTTTTTCACAAACCCTCCAGAAGATTCTGATGCACAGTAAAGCTCAAGAACCACTGATTTACAGTGTCAAACCTCAGAGAAGACTGATATATGAAATAGAAAATGCAGTGCTTTATCCCACTCCTTGAAACTAAGTGAGGCATAGTACTAAAATGTAAAGGAGAACTCACTGGCTCCTGAATTGAGACTGCTGGCTACTAACTCATTGCCTAAAAAATATGCAGAGATTAGCAGTGGTTCATCATGTCTCTTTCCTACACCTGCCAAGCACAAGAAAAAAAAAATTACAGTGTCTGCTCATGATTACTCAAGGAGGGGAGGGTCCTTGCACATAAGATACTCAATCCACTACCATTCATAGCCCATTACCAATCACAACCCGTTTCTAATCATTGAGATCTTCAGACACAGGGTAAAGAATAATAATTTTTCCAAGATACCAAACATGTAAGTAGGGGTAAGTCTGAAGTGTCTACTTGTAAGAACTTAAAGTAATAGTTCACTTCTTGTAAGAACTTAAAAAAAAAAAAGCATACAAGAATGCAGTTCTTCCTTAGTATCTAACTCATTAGACACTTCAGGTACTACAAAATACACTTTTCATTTTCCCTTTAACTTCAGTACACCATTTATAATTCCTTCCCTATTTCCTTTAAGATAATGGGCAGCACGTAAATCAAATATGAAATATGCTGTTAGAACTAATGAAATAAGGCCAAATGAATAGCTTTCTGTAGCTCATAATTAAAAATAAAGACAAAATAAATTTAAGTAGAAGACTGATTCGCAGGCTCCTCATTCTCTATTTGCTAAATGTTGGTGCTGCCTGGGTCTGTCCTCAGTCCACTCTCACTACACCAGTGATGGCCAAAGTATTGTATTGTCTTTGTGCTACTAGTGGGCCAGAACTGATCTCACTTAAAAAAAAATTTTTTTTTTAAATTTTCATTATTGAAGTATAGCTGACATACAATGTTATGTTTCAGTGTACAACACAGCGATGGACGATCCTATACATAACACAATGCTCACCATGAGAAGTGTGGTTCCCATCCACCACCATACAACGTTATTATGCTATTATTGGCTATAATCCTTATGCTGTACTTTTCATCCCCATGATTTATTTATTTCATAACTGAAGTTTGTACCTCTCAATGCCTTTCACCTATTTTGCCCATCCCCACATCTCCCTCCCCTCTGGCAACCACCAATTCGTTCTGTGTATTTATGAATGTTTGTTCCTTTGTTTCGTTTGTTTAAGATTTCACATATAAGTGAAATCATACGGTATTTGTCTTTCTCTGATTTATTTCACTTAGCATAATACCATCCATGTTGTCACAAAGGGCAAGATTTCTTTTAATGGCTGAATAATATTCCTCTGTGTGTGTGTGTATGTGTGTGTGCATGTTTGTGTGCGTGTGTAATCACATCTTCTCTAACCATTCATTATGAGCAGATAAAGATGGGACACTTTAGGGTTACACGTTAATCTTGGCCACTGTAAATAATGCTGCAACAAAGAGGTGCATATATCTTTTCTAATTAGTGTTTTCAGTTTCTCTGGGTAAATACCTAGTTGTGGAATTACTGAATCATACAGTATTTCTATTTTTAATTTTTTGAGGAACCTCACCACTGTTTTTCACAGCGGTTGCTAATTCCATTCATTTTGAGGTTTCACTTTGGACTACATTAATAGTACATGCTGGTTCCCACTCCAACTCTCCCCGTTTGGAGAAGGGCAATGCTGTTTAGCAAATGACCTCAGCTCAAGGGAAAGATCTGAATGATCAATCCCATCCCCTTAGCTACTGACTTGTTCAGGAATAGACTGTAATCCAGAGCATTACTCAATTCTAGCCGAAATCAAGGACAGAGCTCCTGGACCTTTCTGGGACAGTTATTCTCACTTTTAATAGAAAGTAAGTGGCTACTTTCCCTTCTCTAGGTTATAACAAGGAAGCCTATTTCCCTGGCCGCTGCTAGCAGTTGTTTTGCAACCACCAGGGCAAGAACCTAAGGGCAAAGCAACACAGAGAGCCTTCAGTCCTGCTGTCCTTGCAGCTTCAGGTCTCTCCTGTGAGCCAAGCCAATTCCCTAGTGTGGAAGCCAGATTCAGTTTCCACTATCTGAAGTTAAAAGTAACCTACAAATAACATATACATAAGTTATTAAGAGTTACTAATTTGGTGCTCGTCGATTATAATTAGATTAGTTATCAGAGTCTGCTAAGAAATGTGGTTGCCACCTATGTCAGAGGTAACTCTGCAAACCTCCTAATGTACATGCATATAACGTACAAGTTGGAATTTCCAAAATTTGGTCTTGTTCATTGTGCATGATCAATATTAAGTTACAGGTTTTCAGTCTCAATTATTCTTTCCTATTTAGTACATCAATTTAGTTATATATTTGCATGTTTGTGTCAACATTTCTAACTTATACTTCAAAAAAATAGCCTTCATGATAGAAGTCAGTAATGTTCAAAGAGTTTCCATATTTCACAGTAAAGTGCTTTGCATATAAACAGGAGTATGTTAGATGAGTTATATGCATGATTCCACTTTTATCTGTACCTACAGGCACATATATATGTACAGATTTATACCAAATGGTTAATATTTAGCATATACATCTCTGTTTTTTGGTTTCAACTGATACACAGTTTTTGTAATATTGCTTTATTATTAAACATGTTTTAAGGTATTTACTTTTTTAAAGCATTTGATGATACTGGTTTTAAATATAAAGATTTGTTATAATATGAAAAAGTTCTGTAATTAAGAGGAAACAAACAAATACAAAGGAAGATTTTCCAGATACAAAGCTCAGGTTGCCCAGGAATAATATAAAACTGCATTTTTTTTAACCATCTCTACATATGGCCCAAATTTAGATCCCATTTTACCTAAATGCAAAAAAGCTAATTGGATGAACTTTCAAAATGCTGTCCCTGCTCTGAACCTCATACAATAGTAGGGTAAATTCTTTGTCAACTCATGACTCAACTGTACAAGTAAACAAATTTTTTACTTGTACAGTTTTGAGACAAAATAAAAATGTTAATGGTTTTTTAATACTATGACAGCCACTGCAGACCCTTTCTACACTCTCTTTAGTAGAAAGCAGTACCTCTAGAACATACCTCTAGTATAGGTTCTACTTATTTCATAGTTGAGCCATTCATCAGAAAACTACAACAAAAAATTAACAATGACCCTTAAGGGGTTCAAGTGGTAGACAGAAAGGGCTTCTGGTCAACGCGGTAGAGAGAAAGACCTTCTACAAACCATGCACATTACATTGGTTATGACAACCACCAAGCAACTGGTTCCACAGAATGCCATTAAAAAAACATTGTATTATAATTTTGGCCCCTGAGGTAATGTTTATACTCCACAAAAATGATGGCAGGAATTTCTAAAGCCCTAGATGAAAATCCTAAAGGCATTAACCTAATGGCAGATGATTCCATAACCCTGTTTACTCAGTGCTCCCTCAAGACAGTAAAGCCAAAATACGTTAGAATTGCCAATAACTTTCAAAGTGGAAAGATAAAAATTCCAAATAATGAGGAATGGTTAACAATTATTAGCAAAAGGATCAATAAATAGGGAACATTTTAGCTAAATTAGATCAAGAACCTGTCTTGAGTTAGGATTTAGTCCATATTGTCATTCCTCCTTCTCATATAATATTGTTACAGAAGAGACTAAAAAGATAGAAAAAAGCATAATCTACCTGTGAGAAGCCTCACTAGCTCTGTCTCTCCAGTTCAGAAGCACCGAGAAGAGATAATTATAAGGTAACAAATATTTGTGAGTGCATTTTCTAACATGAATTGGAAAGAAAACAAGTTAGGACAGGGTGACAGGCGTGCCAGATTGGAGGAGCCCCATGCCAGTGGCCCTTCCCCAGGGCAGCCAGACTTCAGTCTACCCACCACAAAGGAAGAAACCAGAGCACCTACAGTAATGTCACTCAAATAATTGTCTACTATCTCACACTATTGGGGAGACAAAATGAGGCTATTAAAATTCTCTGTTCTGGGGCATCTGGCTGGCTCAGTCGGTACAGCGTGTGACTACTGTTCTTGGGGTTGTGTGTTCGAGCCCCATGTTGGGTTACAGAGATTGCTTAAAAATAAAATCTTAAACAAAAATTCTCTATTCTAAACTTGAATATGCTATTAAAGATTAGATTTTCACTTTAGAAAACTTCAACAATATGCTAACATGCTATGAAAGAGAATGTTATGCTTAATTTGAAAGAGAGAAACCTAGCACCTCCTCCCACCCTTACAAAATAAGACCTTAAAAAAAATGTACTGTACTGTAGACCAGCCCGTACTTAGAAACCATCAACTATTCAGACATCTTTTTTTTTTTTAAACTATCCAGACATTTCACCATACTGGCTGGGCCCCTTCTTACAAACACATTACTTGTTTGTTGTAAACTAATCTCAATACTAAGAAAAATTAGATAGTAGGATGAAGAGTATAGGCCATTAAAGAAAATAAAAGTGACAGTTAATCATAACATAGCACAGTGTGTAGTCATACCACCATTGAACCTTTTTCAGCGTTTCCTTACCATTTAACAAAAATAGTTTAAGCACCACTGTCCTGTATCATTAGATTTAGAATCAAATCTAACATAAAAGGCAACCTTTATCTCTCCTGGCTCTTGCACATAGCAAAGGATAATAATCATAGGGTTTTAGAGCACGAGAAATGTTAGCAACAATCAATTTAATCCCTTCACTGTACAAACAAGGAAATTATGTGCAAGGTTGCATGATTTATTTCAGAATACTCTGTGAGTGATGGCACAGCTTAAATTCAGATCCATTTTCTAATTCTTAGTCCATATGAGTGTTCTTCACACTGGCCATCTCCCCTTCAGAAATGCTTAAATTTTCCAACAATATTATAAAGGCACTTTTTAAAAAGTGATCAATGTCTATCTTTTTAAGTATACTGATTATTGGTAATTATTCTCCAAAGATTAACTTCAGAATAAATGTCCATTCATTCATTCATTCAGGCACTCAAATAATTTTAAGAGATTATTATGTGTAAGGCCCTGTACTCTGCTCCATGGGACCAGAGATCAGAACTTTATAATTAGAGTAATAGCTAAAAAAGTTTTTTACTTTTTCACAAAAGGGTACAAATATATGCATATTTCAACATAAAAGAGAAAACGTAGTTTTCCTGTGATTTTAAGGGTTTCTTATTTATGTAGAATAACTAAATAGCTAGATATTTATGAAATAAAGTTTATTCTAAAGAAAATAGACTAAATGCTTAAATTCTATAGCATAATTTGAGGTTTTGGGTACTGCCTTTAAAGTTTCTTCCATGTGTAAGAGACTATGATCATTTGTCATTCTCTCTTGTCTCCCTATGTAAAAAAAACTAGATGTATACTTCAACTAAGTTTAGCAAATATTTTAATGTTTTTATATTACAGTGGGGTCACTAAAAATTGCCCAAATGAGAACAGACAGACCACATGCAGGCAAATAAATCAAACATTTCCAACCAAATGTTACTGAGTTCACTGGCTGAAAACAGAACAGAGTAAAAATTACAGCAACAACACTTGTGTCAGTAAAAGATATGAATTTAAGTTATGACAATCTAGTGTGATTTTCATACCATTATAAAATCAATTTCTACACAATGTAAGGTCATTTTTTTTTAAAGATTTTATTTATTTATTTGACAGAGAGAGACACAGTGAGAGAGGGAACACAGGCAGGGGGAGTGGGAGAGGGAGAAGCAGGCTTCTGCTGAGCAGGGAGCCTGATGCGGGGCTCGATCCCAGGACCCTGGGATCATGACCTGAGCCGAAAGCAGACGCTTAACGACTGATCCATCTGGGTGCTCCTATGTTCTTTTGATAATTTTAAAACTCATCTACTTGTCCCACTAGAAGGCAAGCTTCCTGAGCACAGGCACCTTATTCATCTTGTTCACTACAGCACCCTTAGTGCAGGAGAGAACCTGACAGGTGCTCAAAAATATTTATTAAATAAATAAATGGTGCCTAGAAAGTCTAATAAATAGATTAAGGATATCAACTTAAGTCCACAAAACTCCTTAAAAGAAACTAATTCAAAAATACAGAAAAATCTGTGCTGAGAGAATTCATCTATTGATTTTGGCCCTCCTAACAAAATCCTACTATACTACTGATAGCGTATCTGAATTTCAACAGTTAGAAAAAATTTGGTGCCGCAAATACTTTTTAAAAGTCAGGACCATAAGGGGACGCCTGGCTGGCTCAGTTGGTTAAGCAACTGCCTTCGGCTCAGGTCATGATCCTGGAGTCCCGGGATCGAGTCCCGCATCGGGCTCCCTGCTCAGCAGGGAGTCTGCTTCTCCCTCGGACCTTCCCTCCTCTCATGCTCTATCTCATTCTCTCTCTCAAATAAATAAATAAAATCTTAAAAAATAAATACTTTGTCTTAAAAAAAATAAAATAAAAATAAAGTCAGGACCATAAGGGAGAAAGAGTAGTTTCTGGTTGTGATGTTCTTGGCCAGTTAAAGAGTATCAAGTTCTATTTTATTTGTTATGTTTAATGATTTCCCTGGATTAGCATGGGTTCTCAGAAACAATAAATTTGGAACTGTCTTCTAAAGAATGGATGTAAAATCTGAAAACATTTTGAGTAGAAATTCCAGATTCAAATATAAATCAAGAGTGACATTTAGGATCTTGGTAAACACAGGGTAAAGTCAGCTGATACCTAAATTAAAATTTGCTCTGCAACTAATTAACAGAAATCTTTCAAGAAATTCAGCCATTCCAAATCACATCCAAGAGACTGAATGCGCCTCCTAACTTCGTAAAATAAGACTAATCATGTTGGGAGTTCTGTTGAAATTCCAGCTTCTCTTAAAAAATTCTGAATTAAGAAGTCAATTCCTCTCTTTGCCATGGAGGAACAAGAGAGCACACTATTTCAGGAAAACTGATGGACCAATTATCTGTCAATCAAGCATCTACTATGTACCAAGGTCTTAAAACAGTTGTGTAAAGTTACCAGCATCTTTGCGTACCATTCATTCCCTCTTGAATCTCGGTCTTTCCATCTGAGTTCAATTTCCTTCTTTAAGTACATCATCTAAAAGTTCCTTTAGTGAAGGTATGATGGGAGTGAATTCAGTTTTTATTTGTTCAAAAATGTCAATTCATCTTTATTCTCAAATAAAAGTTTAGCTGGGTAAAAATTTTAAGGTTGATAGTTATTTTCTCTCAGCATTTTATAATTTCCATTGCTGCTATTGAATACTGTGAAATCTGGCTCTTAATGAGCAATGATCTATTCTTCCTGTCGCCTATTAAAGATTCTCTCTTTATATTTGATCTTCTGCAGTTTCACTATAATTTATCTAGGGATAGAATTTTTATCTATCCTACTTAGGGTTTCATTGTGCTTCCTAAAGCTGAGAATTCATGCCTTTCATCAATTCTAGAGAATTCTCAGCCAGTATGTAGTATTTGAGTTGATAATAGCTGAGAACTACTTCTATTCTCTCTGAACTCCAAAATTAGATTCATTTTAAACCTTCTCATCCTATCCTCCAGATCTCTTACCTTCCCATTCCTGTCTTTCATCGGTAACTACTAGTACTACATCTGGTTAATCTCCTGAGCTCTATCATTAATTCACGCTTTAAAAAAAGTTTGTAATCCACCATTAACTTGTCCACTGAGTTTCTAAATTTCAGTTAGTTTTTTCCTTTCTAGAAATTGTTTCTTTGCCAAATCTGCATTGTCATTTTTCACTTTGTTTCTTGCCCAGGTTTGCAATCCCTTTTTATTATTAAAACATTTGTAAATTAATTTGAATGATAATAAATCTGATTAATTCCAATAATCTGAGGTCCTTGGAGATGGGGAGAGTCTACCTCTATTGTTGGTTCTTTTGTTGGCTTGTTCCTTCCTAGGTTCTATAATTTGGGGATACAGGCTCTGGAGGAGGAGTCTGAGAAGCCTGGATTGAAAGTACGTTCCTTCAAAAAGACCATATATTTGCCTCTACCCCACTGAGGCACTTCTACCCCAAGATCACTTTTATTTCTTATTCCTGGGTTTCCCAGACCACACAGGTGGCATAAATTCAGACTTGGAATTTGTATTTTAAAAAGAGCTCTGGTATGAATTCTCAGGAAGACATCTCCCTAGATCTAAAGTTAAAAAATACTTCATTGCTATAGTTTGCCAGTGGGTGGATTTTTTCCTAGCCTACCCCCTTGCTATGGGTATAGGTATTCAAGACTTACAACTTCATGAAGTGATCTCTGCTCCATTTCACCACCCTGAAGGGTCTAGTCTTCAGATATTCAAACAGAAGGCTCTCAAATGTGGCTTGGGCAGAGGCCCCTGTATTAGCTAGATGATCATACCCTCTCTTCTTCACTGGCCCTGGGGAAATCCCCTATATCCTTAATCTTGCAAGAAAACGTTAAAGGGATATATCACAGGCATTTGCAGGAATTTTGCAGAATACTTCAGAATAACCTAGTGTAGTGCCAGAAGTCTCTGAGAGTTTTAATTGCTAAAACAAGCAATTTCAATCTTTACAAGCGAGCTTTAAGTGAGTTTTGTCTGCTCCTCTGCATTTCCACAGCCCAGAGCACACTGCCAGGGCTCTTCTTTACCCCACCTGCCGTGTGGTTGACCATCTCCTCCCTGCCCAGGGCTCTTCTTTACCCCACCTGCCGTGTGGTTGACCATCTCCTCCCTGCCCTGGTTTCAACAGACACTCCGAGTATTCAGCAACCAAAGGGAACACGTGAAAAATGACAATACCTCAGCAATTTTTGCTTTGGCTACAGGAAAGTACGAATAAGCAGAGTGTTTCTTTATCTTCACTATAACTTTGGAAATAAGGATCAAGGGCAGTGACATGATTCGCACTTGCTCTCTGCAGTTTTTTGAGAATGAAGGACTACAAAGGTTTTGACAAATGCTCTAAACACAACAGCAGGAATGGAAATTACTGGTTGATTCTGGGCCACGTATGACAGTAATCTAGAGAAGAGATGATGGTGGCTTAAGCTCAGATAGTAGCAAAAGGGACAGATTCTATACATGGTTTAGAGGTAGATCCAAATCCAGGTGTCGGATTTGATGAGGGATGAGAAAGGTATTGCCTCTGTAAGGCTACAGAGAATGAACTAGAAAAAAGAGATGAAAGTAACGAAAAGGGAACATATTTCAAGTTAATATTAAGGGAGAACTATTTAAAAATCAGAACATTTATTTAAAAATGGAATCAATCTCAGTATATCACTTCCAGTTAAAGTTTTCTCTGTATTGCATTTGATGGGCACGAGGAGGTCCAACTGAAGCAGTGCATCGAGGATTCTACTATCTGGCCACAATCTTTTCCAACCTTTCCTTTCACTATCCTTTTACCTTCCCCTAATCTCTTATTAAATGGAATTACTCAGATTCATGATTTTCTGTGGCTGCCCTATATCCTTTCCTTTGTTCCTCTACTCCTGTAGTCAGAAACCCCTCTAAATATTTGGATTCTACCCATCTTTCAAGAGCTGGCTAGCCCCACTGCCAGGTCTTCAGTGAAGCCTGCCCTGAACAATCTCCTTGAGAAGATTATCTGTGCCTTATTCAACTCTGCAGCTTCCTGAAAATCTACCAACAGTGTCCTGTCTGAAGAAGAAACTTAGTGGCTGAGAAATTAACACTTGACAAGGATACTAGAGAAGGAATTAAGTTCTTATAAGGGAGGCTTGGGCTTGAACTCTGATAGCCCCTCTAATTCTAAGGTTTTGTGATTCTATAAAAACTCTAGTAAAATAGTCTTAAGATATACCTGAAGCACTGTTTGTTTTTTAATTCAGTAAATATTTATCATCCACTATTCATGTACCAGATACTGTGGTAGGTAGGCTTAAATGTGATCCCATTTAATCCTAACAAAACTCTATGAAGCCTTATTCTCTTCTTTCTTTTACAGATGAGGAAATCTGTGCAGACTGTCCTAATACAAATGCTATCCAAAAGTGCCAGAATCAAGGCACAAACTTGACCTTCCAATTTCAAGCTTACTGCTCTTATACTAGCATCACAGCTGACAAATGATTTAGAGTATCATTTAATTTCCACATCTAAATAAGTAAGAAAAAATACAGTGAAAATATCATAGACAGGACTGAACCCAGTATAGATAGCAAACAGCCACAAGTTATTCTTTTATACTTGCAACATAATTTGTGTTTCAGCAAAGCAAATCAATTCATCTACTCAGCAGGTTCAATTCAACACATATTTATTGTGGAAAGCATTAACAGAATTCTAAAAGAAAAAGTCTAAGAAAAATATTAAAACAGAGAATATACCATTGTAAGTATTAAAGCTCATGGTAGCACGGAGGAAAATTTTATAGCTTAACAGTGAAGATGAAACAACATCCAGTTATTCCCTATTTTAGGTTAAAAAAGAAAAATCCCTTTTAAGAGAAAAACGTAACCTAATATTGACATAAAGTCTTTTCCACAAAGCAGTGTTCTAGACCAGGGTTTTTCCTCCAAATCAGAATACGGAGGTGAGAACTACATATATTAAAATGCATCAATCTTAGTTCCATCAAAGAACATCCATTAAGCTAGGACAGCAGGAGATGCAGTGCAGTCTACCAGAGAGCAAAAAGTGTGGAAGCCAAAGCACTGGGCTTCTAGCTCTCACTATACTACTACCTACCTTGTGATTTAAAGCAATTGACCAATCTGTGAAATACATTTTGGTACTTTCAGATTAGAAATATGCAAATGGTTGCCAATTAACTTAAAAAATTAATTTTAAAAATCAATATTTATTATAATTGGACATTAGCTTTAAGACATACATGATTTAGAGCAAATAGAAAGTTGAATCATTAAGGAAATAAAATGGAAAAGAACTTGTTTCAATGCCATAAATAGAAAATAAGATAGAGGGTAAACTGCTTTGGCCAAAGTCCCTAAGAATGGTGAAAATAAATATTAAAGAATCTGGCTTAAATTTACTATTACTCAGCCTGCTCTATTTCTACAAATCTATACAAGCAAAATACATGAAGCCAGTTAAACTCAAAGTCAGTATGTACTCTTTGTTTACTAGCATGGATGCTCAGGAATGCCTCATGGAAAACACAGACTACTTGTAACTTTTCATCCTTACAACCTATAGGAGCTAGCAAATTCTTGTCTTTTATCCCATGTTGATACCTAGGCATTTGAACAGCATTCTTGTATCCAACTTTTCAAACACAATAGAAAAATGCAGGACCTGAAAATGTCTCTACAATCAAAGAACAGACAGTCTAATCCCATGTTACCAAATAAGAAAGCAACTATTTTGGACTCTCCACTGACTTTCCTTTTTTGGGCGGGTGGGGCGCAGAGGGTGAGAGAGAGAATCTTCAGCAGGCTCCAAGCCCAGCTCAGAGCCCAACGCACGGGCTCAATCTCACCACCCTGAGATCATGACCTGAGCTGAAATCAATAGTTGTACACTTAACCAACTGAGCCGCCCACCCAGGCGCCCCTCTCCATTGACTTTCATATTTTCACAATATTGCTGCCATTTCTTCTCACAAATACCCACAATTCTGATCTTTATAACCTACTCATATACCTATCTAGCCAACCATCCCATGTAAGCATCACTATTTCTGGCATACAGCTCAGACATCAGCAAACGTTTTCTGTGAATAAATATATCAGAGGTAGTAAATATTTTAGGCTTTGTGGGCCCGTGATCTCTGTTTATATACTTTTATCTGTTTTGTTTTCTTTTTCCCCTAAATAACCCTTTTAAAATGTAAAAACCATTCTTATACCTCAAGGGCCTTACAAAAACAGGCCACAGTTTGGACTTGGCCAACTATCCCTGACTTAGTGGATGCCCAATAAGTATTTTTTAATAAAACTTAAGCTGAGTACAATTTAGTCCCTTCCTCAAAAAAGCTCACAATGCAGTGGAAAAGGGAACATGTAAACTAGTGATTCAGTGCCAGTAACATCTGCTACGAATGAGGTATGCGAAGGTAACAACAGATTAGTGCTCAGTTAAGTGTTAACGTGTACCAGGTACGCTATTCCACGTTTGACATATGAACTACTTTACTCTCACAAGAACAAGCCTAAAAGGTAAGTTCTATTATTACTCCTATTTTACACGAGAAAACGGAATGATACAGATATTTAGTAAATTGCCCAAGGAGACCTAATCAGCAAACAGCAGGGCTGTTTTGAACCTGGATGGTCTGCCTCTGGAGCAAACCCTACATTTAGCCTCTCTACTAGGATGCTAAAGGGGCAGAGAAGAGATGCAACATCTGAATCCAAGAACAAAGTTGGAGCAGGCTTCCTTAAGAAGTAGAAACAACTGAAGCAAAGAATACTGGGGTAGACAAGCACAGAAAAAGCAGAACATTTCGACTACACTCCAACTAAAAATAAAGGAAAAAAGAAAATGTCAAACACAGGAAGGGAAAGAGGAGTGACAGGCATGACAAGTCCAGGAAATGGCAAATCTATGAGATGGTCAGAGTGAAGGGTGACCAGGTGTCAGGAGACGAGGGCAGGAAGGTGGCCAAGGACAATATCATCAAGTTCCTCACACTGAACTTTCAGCTCAACTTAAAGTTTAAATCTTGTCCTTAAAGCTGTATGGGTTTTAAGCAAGAGTAATATAATAATAATTTTAAAAGCCCATTTTTTGATAGTTTACTTGGTAGCTGTATGAATACAGGTTATAGGGGCTAAATCTGAAAACTGAACCAACACATGAACCCAAGGCAAGAATGGAAGCTAGAACTAAGGTAGCAGCCAAGAGAATGAATAAGAAACAGGTATGAACAATGGTAAGACAGAAGGTTTGGTACTATCCTAATAGTTAAGTGAAGGAGATGAGCAGAGTGATTGCCAGTTTCAAGCTGGAGCCCTGAGTAGGTAGGTGGTGGTGCTACAGAGGAAAAGGAGCACAAGAAGGGAAAATGTGGGAGTGAAGGGGAAAAGAAGGAGTTTGAATGTTTAAGTTGATGTGCCTATGGCAGAGTTTTAGCAAACAGTTGAATTTACGAGTCTGGAATAAAGAGCACCCCTATGTTTACTACAGCATTATTTACAATAGCCAAATTATGGAAGCAACTAAAACGAAGTGTCCATCCATAGATGAATGGATAAAGATGTGATATATACATATATATGCGCGCGCATGTGCGCACGCGCGCACACACACACACACACACACACACACACACACACACACACTGGAATACTACTCAGCCATAAAAAAAGAATGGAATCTTGCCATTCGCAACAACACAGAGGGATCTAGAGGGTATCATGCTAAATGAAATAAGGCAGCCAGAGAAAGACAAATACTATATGATTTTGCTCATATGTGGAATAAGAAACGAAACAAAGAAAAAAAAAGACAAACAATATAAAACTGGTGAATTATTGAACTGTACATCTGAAACTAGTGATGTACTATATGTTGGCTAATTGAATTTTTTAAAAAAGACAAAAAAAACAGACTCTTGGGGCACCTGGGTGGCTCAGTTGGTTAAGCGGCTGCCTTTGGCTCAGGTCATGATCCCAGGGTCCTGGGATTGAGCCCCACATCGGGCTCCCTGCTCAGCAGGAAGCCTGCTTTCTCCCTCTCCCACTGCCCCTGCTTATGTTCCCTCTCTCGCTGTGTCTCTCTCTGTCAAATAAATAAATAAAATCTTTAAAAACAACAAAAAAACAGACTCTTAAATATAGAGAGCAAACTGGTGGTTCCCAGAGGGGAGGTGGGGGGGGTGAAACAGGTGAAGGGGCTTAAGAATAATAGTACACTTACGATGAGCACTGAATAATATATAGATTTGTTGAATTACTATATTGCACACCTGAAACTAAGATAACACTGTATGTTAACTATACTGTGATTAAAAAAAAAAAAGTATGCAGAACACTTAGCCAGCATCTGGCATTATGGAAATTTCAGTAAGTTACTAGCTGTTAAAAAACAAACAAACCAAAATATTTGAAATCAAGGGAGAAGACAGAGCAGGACATATAAATTTGAGAGTTAAATTGCAGATGGTATCTGCAGCCAGGAACATACCCAGGGAATGAGAGTAGGAAGAAGAGAGAAAAGGTTTGGTTGTGAGTCCTGGGCACTCTAACATTTAGGGGTCAGGAAGATTGAGGAAGATTCAAGCAATGGAAACAATTTGAAGCTACAAACTGGCATTCTTGAGCCTGGTTTATAAGAGTCCTATCTAAAGACATGTACTGATAAATGGGGTTCTGAACCTGTCAGGCTGGAGACTAAATCTTGAACTTTGACATAAAAGCTATGATAACAAAACCCATCTTGTGAGGCCTTTTCCAGGGATCCCCCACCACAGAGGCCAATTTGTTTCCATTTGAGTTTCTGCCCTTGACTCACTGAATCCCTGGATCAACTCTGGATGTAACTTTTATTATACTCATTTTATAGGTGAAGAAATTGGGATGGGGGGTGCTCAGAAAAGCAAGATAATTTGCTTGATGTCACATGGGAAATTAATGGAAAAACTGGGATTAGATCCCTGATATGTTTAATCTAAATTTATTACTGTCTTCCAATGGGAATAAAGTGATCTACTGAAAAAAAAAAAAGATAATATTGACAGCAGGGTGGTCACTTTAGGGATGTGTTTGTATGCATCATGGTGAATTAGATTAACCTGAGCTGAATCTGTGTTCCTATCTGTTTTATAGAGGAAGGGGTGGGGATAGGATTATAAATGTAGGTTTCTATTACCAGGTGGCCTTTATTACACTTTGTGCTAGAACTTTGTTTCTCAACCCCAGCGCTACTGACATTTTGGCAAGTCTTTCCTATGGGAACTACCATGTGCATTGTAGGATGTTTAACTGCACCCCAGACCTCTAACCACTAGATGCCAGTGGTGCCCTTCTCCCCCCAGCTTGGGGCAATGAAATAAAAAATGTCCTCCAGTCAAACGTCTCCGGAGAGACAATGTGCCCACGTTTGAGAACACTGATCTAGACCCATACAAACGGACTGAAGGTCCTCTTCTGTGCTTCCCTTTCCAGCTCTGAACTCTCCTCTTAAACTAATCCCGATTCCTGGAATGCTCTTCCACATTCAGCAGGCCAATCTTTTGTTATTCAAACAACCCTTAAAACCCCCTTTTAATAAATCTCAAGCACCATAATTATATCCCAGGATTCTAAAAACATGAATATTTACATTCCCCTGGAAGGCATTCTCCACTGGATCTGATCTTCAGTTTGCCAGTAAATTTGTTTAAGGACATGCTGATAAATCGTGGGGGTGCTTTTTATTTTTCATTTGTCCAATATCTAGTTCTCCAAATCCTTACGAAGTTCTAGTGTTCTTCAAATTAATAGCTACCATTTATTGAGCCCTTACTCTGGTTCAATAACGGTTCTAAACACTTTGCATACATTATCCTCCAAAGAGCCGAGTTTTTAGATGAGGCAGCCGAGACACAGAGGAAAGGAGCCCAAGACTCAAATGCAGATAGTCTGACTCTAGAAGCCCATTTCTCAAACCCTACTCTACCCTGTGTCCCAAATGTTGATTTAAAAAAAAAAAAAAAAACCTCTGCATCTCTTTATTCCACCTATTCAAGATTTTATAACCTGTGATCATATACAATCTCAAGGTTTTATTTGTGTTGTATTTCTTGTTCTTTTGTTTTCCCATAGCAGCATAAGAAAAACAATTAGTGAGACACAGTTCGCACAGACCTGTCTGACAAAGGCAACAAAGAAGATTTTTGTGAGCCCAGCACAAGGCCTAGAACACAGTCGTTCCTCAATAACTGCTTGAATGAATGCCTAAACATCCTAAATTTTTATAATAATCCAGATTGAAGTGTTGCCAATTATTGTTTCTGGTCCTTAATCATCCCTCTTCTGGACCTTACTTCTTTGCCAAAGCAATGTGTCCAAATCTATATATAACATAGATCATTTTGGTGTAAGAGTAGAAAAAGATTTTGTGTGTTTCCAATAACCTTTCTTTTGGAATTCAGAACTAGTCTTTTGGTCACAGTACATCAATCTGCTATTTGCAATAATAATAAACAATAACTTTTCAATTTTCTTCCCTAGCAATAGCTTGAAAACCATAATCCTACAAGTGTTAACTAGAATATTTTCCCCAAACACATTATTTTAAACTTGCACACCATAAGCTCTTTTGCCACTATTCCTTATTCAGACAATTGCAATCTTAGGCATTTTGCTACTGGGAGAGTATTCCCAAATACTTTATGTACATTTTAAGTAAGACTAGTCTATAAATGGACCTCTGGAGAACTGTATAACTTACATTTCTTCATCTAAACCAGACCCAAATGAAAACTAAACACTCCACCCTCCTCCTATGGGGATGCAATCTTAAAGCATTTAAGGCACTTAGCTTGGTGGGATGGGGGCAGAGGGACACTATTTATATGAATGCCTTTGATAATATGATTTGCATTAGTGTTACCTGGCACTTTAAAAGCACTTAATAGATGTGAGTCCCAAGAGTTCCTACTTTATTACTACAACACTTAGCATAGTAGCAAGCACATATGGACACTTAATAAATGTCTTTAGCATGAGGACTGCTTGATATCTAAGAAGCTGGTAATCTAGCACAGTTAATTTCAGGGAAGGAGTTAGAAGAAAGATCATCCTTTTTATGCTTAGCTGGGGCTGAAAATAAAGGTTAAGACTGGAAAGAACATGCAAAGGAAACCATCTCAATGAAAAGGGAAGGAAAGTCAAACATTCACAAAAGTCTAAATTAAAATAATTTTAAAGAAAAGCAAAACTGGTTTATAACACACTTTGATACTCACCTTCAAGAAAAAGAAAGGGTCATGTAAAAACCTAATGTCAACTATCTTTGTAAAGCTAACTATCATAGTACTACTATTCATACTGTAGAGGCCAAAAGCAAGCTGCCCAAGATGGCGCACTTTGGCATGAACATTATTTCAAGTTAAAAGTAATCCAAACCCAGCAGATTCAGGAAAAGCTCTTTACCTGCCCCTCAAAACTGTCTGTTTTACCAACATGAAAGCTATTAACAAAGATTCTTCTTTGCAATCTGAGCAATAGGGCAACACCTTTGTTTCCTAAACATCTCCTCACCTTCCTATTAATGTATTTTCTCCCTTTTGTGCCCTCAGGCCCCTACTCCTCTCCCTAGCTCCAATAAGCCTCATTGTCTTTGGAATTTCATGTCTATGTGGATTCCCCATACATATGCTATTAAATTTTATTTTCTCCTGTTAATCTATCTCATGTCAACTTGATTCTTAGTCCAGCTACAAGGACCTGGATGGGCAGAAGAAATTCTTCCTCCCCAACAATACCTTTAAGTGATTTTGGCGGATACTGGCACAGAATAAATGACTGCAGAAATTGTTTTGTTGAGAGCCTAACAACATGTTCACTAATGGGAAGTGTTCAGGGTTATTTTTCCACATTCTCCAAATGAATAGACCAGCTATAAAATCTCAAAAACAAAACAAAACAAACAAAAATCAAGCTCAAATGTCAAACACCTTTGCTACCTATCATGTCCACTTTTATTTTCACAAGACCAACCGAGGAAGTTTTATTTCTAACATCACAAATTTATACTATATTTTTAAATACAAATCATTTTATTAAGTCCAAATTCTTAGCCTATGTTTCCAATCATAATTCCAACTAATCACCACCTTTTTCTCACTCTACACAAGTGAAGGGGTTCAGAAAGAGCCTCCCCAAAATGTGTCACTTTGACATGTGGATTATCTTGAGCTGAAGATGAAAAGCCCTAAAGATTCAGAAAGAGTTTTGTTTGTTTACCTCCCCTGTAACTGCCTCTAAGGTACAGGGCATGGTCCAGGAAGAGAGCTACCACTAGGGACAACCACAAAGAGCATGGGCTAGGCATGGTAAGCTGGGGGGTGTTTGTGGGGCTTGTTCGTTCAGCTTCGTCTCTGTGTCCCATGGTATCCGACGACAAACATTTGTTTACCAAACATTTGCTCTTCTCATCTTCCTGCAAAACTGTCTTCCTATGCTTTGAGGCCCCAGACCCCTACCCCCATCTCCCTAGGCCAGGATGCATATAAGGCTCCACTGCCTTTTTGGAGCCTCTCTCCTGTTAATCTGTCTTATGTAAATTTAATTAATAGTCAAAAGAACCTAGAAAGGTAGAGGAAACCTGTTAATCTGTCTTATGTAAATTTAAGTAATAGTCAAAAGAACCTAGAAAGGTAGAGGAAAAATTTTTCCTCCCCTACACAAGAAACCTGCTTGCTAAGCCTTCTACTTGATCCCGTTCATCGCTGCCCAACTGCAACCAATATTGGTTTGTTCCCTTTGGAGCATTTACGCTGTAGTTCCTTCTACCAAGAATTGCATTTCTGCCCCAACTCTGAATCATATCTCTTCTCATCTTTTAAGTATTCCTCAAGCTCTTATAACTAATTTATCAAGTATTTCAATAGTTATCTGAGTTGCAAGGGTAGGTCACAGGTTATTCCCTTAACTCTGGTATATATCTTCTATCATGGCTGGGAAGACATCTACAAGAAAAAGAAAGGGTTCAGCATAAACCTACATTTGAAAACTTGTAACAGCTCTTGGTCTGCATCTTGGAGCACAAGGCAGTTGTATTATATTTGTAAAACAAGGGACTGAATTTCTTCATTATGTTAAATCTTTTTTTTCTTTCCCCAATTATGTTTGCTAAGTCTCATCCATTAATGGCATTTGTTACATATTACCAACCTCTACCAAATACCTGGGCAGTATTCTACATATAATGTGTGATCATTGAATACTGTCAGGCTTATGCTGTAAGGGTTGAGTACCATCATGATCAGGGGAAAGAGAAAAACTTGGGGACACAAACCTTATTCCAACAGTATTTGAATACCTTTAACATGCATAATTATGTATAAACTAAAGAACACTTATTTAACTAATCAGTCAAGTGAAAAAACAGCTTTCAAGTGAACATTTTATTTATAAAGTGCATTGTTTAAAGAATCACACTCAAAGACCCAAATAGATAACCATGTGAAACAGAGGTCTTGAAAACCAAATCTAAGTTTAAAATTATTTTAAATTCCATTATCACAGAAAGATAAATGAAGGGGAAATATCTGATTAAAGTCTGCAAAGTGTCTGGCATAATATAGGCCCTCAAATGTTTGCCAAATTAAAGCAAAATCCCTAAGGTGGCATATCTTCTTTTAGGAAGCACATCAGGACAGGTAAAATGGAGTTCCCAGACAATCTGAATAGATTCAAGTCCAGCTCAGAAATTGGCTGATTTTACTAGATCGGTAGTTTCTACCTTGCGGTTGAATGATAAACATAATATTACCCTTAACTTTGAGGCCTAAAAAGATTATGCTGTGCCCTAAGATTTCTTGAAAGTAAAATTTATGGACCAGGGATGGATACCTTAAATCTATAGAAAAGACAGACTTTAGTCATTTAACCACTATTTATTTATTAAAGATTTTATTTATTTGTTTGACAGAGAGAGCACAAGCAGGGGGAGCAGCAGAGGGAGAAGGAGACGCAGCTTGCTTCCCCCGATGCGGGACTTGATCCCAGGACGCCGGCCAGGATCATGACCCGAGCCGAAGGCAGATGCTCAACCGACTGAGCCACCCAGGCGCCCCATTTAACCACTATTTATTAATTACCTACCAGGTGCCAGGTGCTGGAGATACTGGGAGTTCAGCAATGAATAAAACAGACAAGGTTCCATCCCTCTTGGGAGTTTTCAGTCTCATCACAGACATAAATGATAAATTATGATAAATGCTATAAAAGGAAAACATATATATCAAGAAGCAGTTTTTCTATGGAAACTCTCTTTGTGTTGAGATCTGAAGAATGGAATGGAATTGACTGGGCAAAAGGGGATGTGGAAGGTCAGAGCATGGGACCTACCTGGTGGCTAAAGTACTAAGAGGGAGGGCAGTAGGCAAGGAGGGAAGGCTGGAGAAGCAGACATGTGATATGTCAGGCTTTATCCTAAGAGCAGTGGGAAATAATTTTCAGCAGGAGAATGATATGACTGGGTTTGTATTTTCAAGCGATCATCCCAGCTTCAGGGTAGAGAATCAGTTAAAGGAAGACTGGGGGGACTGGTATTATACTGCAAGACAGAGAAGCTGCTGCTCTTTAGAAGGGGGACGCAGAGACCATGGCCGGACAAATGGGCAGATTTGGGAATTACTAAAGAATATAAAATACACAAACTTTGCTATAATAAGGACTTTACATGTGAGCATGAGGGGCTATTGGGAATGACTCCTAGGTCTTTGACGTGGTGTTGGTGTTAAGAAACCATTACTGGTGGGAGCATGGTCTCTCCTCACCAAGCTACTCCGAGACAAGAGCATCCTCCACCCCCAACCACGGCCTCTGATGTATGTACACAGATGCATTTATTCAACAAGTGTTCTGAGCACCTACTAAGCTCTGTTCACTGTTGAGGTGCTGGGGATAGCACAGAGAACATGCCAATACCTGTGCCCTCACAGAGCATACATTCCAGTAGGGGAAACCATGACTTTTAAAAAATACACATAAACATAAATGTTAAGGAGAAAAATTAATTAAAAAGGAAATGAAGCTATTAAATAATGAGACTGGATTTCTTGTGTGGTTTAATCAGTCCTATTTCTTTATCACAGACATATCAAGGGAAGTTATCAAACAGTAAAATGAAACTCCTAATAATTTATAGGAAACAAACAAACCAAGACAATCACTGCAAGAATAACAAAATAAAATAAAAATTAAACCATTCCTCTATACTCCTCACAAAAATACTGTAACTCCTCTGTTACACAAATTGATAATGCTCCTTACTGCTACCTACCTTACTCCCCTGCTGCAATATGTACAAGTACTTCCAAAAGGAAAAAAAAAATAAAAAGAAAGAAAGAAAACACTATTGGTCTCATCACAGTGCTTCTACCATCTATAATTATTACATTCATTTGACTAAAGTTAATTTAACCCTGGAATTCAGCAGCAGTAAATCTGAGGGCTAAAAACAGCATGTTCTAAATGAGTATCTTCAAAAAGACAAGAAAAAAGGCTAAAAACAAGAAAGGACTGCAAAGGAAAGTGGGAGGAGTGCCAATATTCTTAGATGGAGATGTTGGCATTAATGAAAAGTGACAAGAATTCTTACAAAAACTGATTTGTAAAAAAAGACTAACTTTACCAAAATTCATGGTTTATACACACAACTGAACTTATTAACAAATAAGAACCAAATTACTTTAACTCCCCAATCTTTTTGATGGCACAGTTGAGTCTATAGAGAGTTAATCCTAATTACCAAATGTATTAACTATGTTAAAACTCAAGGTAGTAAGTAAATATTAAAAAGTTTTCTCATGCAGAGCATACCACCAAATACATATAGCAAACTCTTTAAAAAGCAAGTCCAATAAAATAACATGAATAGGTAACTTATTTAAAATCAAATCTGCCTCTTCAATACTGCCACATCTCCTATACAAATTTACCAAAAAAGGTATTATTTCAGGCAATAGTTAGAACTAGAAGGACAAGAAAAAAAAAATTAGGGAAAGGATTGATCTAAAATAATCAAACTGGGGCGCCTGGGTGGCTCAGTCTGTTAAGCGTCTGCCTTCGGCTCAGGTCATGATCCTGGGGTCCTGGGATCCAGCCCCATGTCAAGTCCCATAATAGGCTCCCTGCTCAGCGGGGAGTCTGCTTCTCCCACTCCCTCTGCTGCTACCCCTGCTTGTGCACACCCTCTGTCAAATAAATAAATCTTAAAAAAAAAAATCAAATAAAATAATCAAACTGAGTACTATTAATAGTTCTATAAGCCATATGGATTTTTGACAGCTTCATTCTCTATCCAGGCACATTATTATAAAACTCCTTAAACTTTACCTAAAAGGGGCTGGGGGAACGACTAGGAGACAAAAGCACTGGATTAACTGCAAAATATTACCTGCTAGAGATTACAGCTCTAATAAATGAGGAAAAAGATGCACAATAACTTAAAAGTATTTTTTAAAATCCTGCATAGTGTAATACAACATGAACCAAAAGAAGTAAAAAAGAAAATATCAACCTTGTCACTGTTTAGATATGATTAGAAAAAGAAATCTAGTTGGGGGAAAACTTAATTTGCAGCTGGTGGTCATTCAGAATAAATCAGGAGTTTTGATCTACAATTACTACCTTTGTTTTGTTTTGTTTTGTTTTAACAGAGAGATTAGTCATAAACAATGTGCTTATGGTTCAGGCTCAATTATTTAAGAGAAGAAATACAAGAAAATTAAATAACTTCTTTTTAACTACGACTTTTATAATTTTGTTAAACCCAATAATTTATTTCACTGTGACATTTCAAAATCTCTAATTTTATTCTCCTACGCATGTGAAGCTGATAGGAGGGAGGAAGGCAGAAGGATCAGAGAAAATGGACTACAAGTTCAAATTCTTGTCTGCACTACTCCCTCTACCCAGGCAAATCAGTAGATCATAATATGGGTCACCCTAGCTTTTCCTATAGAAGCCCAGGAGAGCTCCCAGTTACTTCCCCAACAAGGGCCATCCTCCTAGCAGGTATAATAGGGGAAGCACAGAAGCTACTGGTCCAGAGGACAAGAGAAAGGAAAATCAATGCTTTATTTTATTTTTAATTTTATTATTTTTAAAATTTTATTTTATTTTATTTTAAGTAAACTCTACCCCGGACACTGGGCCCTGAGATCAAGAGTCACCAGCTCTACAGATTGAGCCAGCCAGGCCCCAGAAAAATCAACTGTTTAATGAATAAGTCTATAGTGCAATTCTTTAAATGCATTTTAAAATGCCTGATTTACAAATTTTGGAAGGCCTAATGCTTTCAAGAAAGATTAATTGCTCATTTCAATGTAGTTGGCTCAAATGGGGCAAAATTCGTGTACGTAAATCTAAGATCTCAAACTTTCATAAACAGCAGTGTCAAAAACAACAGGCCCAAAATGGCATCACTTAGGCCAAGTCACCAAGTTGAGGCTCAAAACCTAATCTGACTGCAGTTTCAACCTCCCCCAGAAATGTACTCGTAACTGGTCAGTCAGGAATTTTCTGATCAGTGCTGGTGAGGTAATCTGGCACAAGGGTCCTCCTCCCCAACCCCCAAAGGAAAATGTAGTCTACATGATAAGACAACCTGCTCCTTCCCCTAAGGAAAAGTGACCTTGCCTGGAACAATCCTTTCCTTTTGTTAATAACTTTCTTGCCCCATCCTCCTTCCCATAAAAACCTTCCATTTTTGTACAACTACTGAGAGTTCCCCTACATGGGATGCTATCTAATTCATGAATCCTTTAATAGAGCTTTAAAATTTCCTTGGCTGAATTTTATTTTGTAACAGCAGGTTTAAACAGCTCTTCTGGTGTTCAAACAATGGAATCTCCCATGCTCCAAAGAAGAGAGAACAACAAAACTCTCAGCAGACTTTAGAAGTTTAGACTGAGCTCTCAATATGGCTTGATCTTCTGAAATCTTAGTGAGTAGGGAACATACTTAATGAACCTGAGTAAGAACACCCTCCCAAATAAGGAGTATTATCAAGCCCCCCCACCCCCCCGCAAGAGTTGTATTTACTATTTTGGCATTCTGCAGAATTAACAAAACAACGCACTAAAAAAAGCACTGATTGTTGATGAATACATACAAGAACATAGAAAACAAACACAAATGGCAAACATATACCTAACCTCAGCAAAAAGTCTACACTCTTCACTCTAACATTCTGCAGGCAATCCTTTGTTATAGCAAACATGTTCTGGAAAGGGCCAGGAAGCAAACATATTAGTCTTTATGAGCCAGTCTCTTCGCAGTTACCCACCTGTGTCACTGTAGCCCAAGTGGTGCAGCCACAAATACTACCCAGGTGATACTAAATGTACGGGTGTGGCTGTGCCCCAATGAAACTTTATTTATGGATCCAGAAATGTCCATTTCATATAATGTTCATGTGTCATAAAATATTAGGCCTTATTTTTTTCCATTTAAAAATGCAAAAAATGTAAAACTCATTCTTAGCCAGAGGACCATTTTATGCTATCCCTGTGTTATTTTTATCAATATTTGCAGAAATAAAAATTTACAAATGTCTATAAAAATATTTTCTTTCTTGATATTTCTTTAATTTCTTTTCTCCATTCCCAGTTCCAAGCCTTCCACAGTAACTTTCTAAAGTCCTAGCTCATCAGATTCCTTCCCTCCTTGCACATCCCTCTCCCCAGGGTACAGCTTGCCAGTCCCTTGGATGTTTTTATTTATTTTTTTTTTAAAGATTTTATTTATTTATTTGAGAGGGAGAGAAGGAGAGATAGAGAGCATGGGAGGGAAGAGGGTCAGAGGGAGAAGCAGACTCCCCGCTGAGCAGAGAGCCCGATGCGGGACTCGATCCCGGGACTCCAGGATCATGACCTGAGCTGAAGGCAGTCGCTTAACCAACTGAGCCACCCAGGCGCCCCCTTGGATGTTTTTAAATCAAAATCTACCCTTATCAGGGGGAAGAAAAAAAAAGTCACTCATCGCAATTTTTTATAAATCCTACTTCCTTGAATTACTGTAAAGCTCCAAATCTTTTCATGCTCAATCTTTCAATAAATATAGATTTGACCAATCTTATTATGCCCTGTCTCTTTCAGCCATCATTTAAGTCTGGTTCTATACAATGAGACCCTGTGAGGTTGTGGCAGCTTGGCTGCATTCTTTAGAAGGCAGGTTTTAGTCACAAATATATTTAATGTTTAAAATCTTGCCAGTAACTCTTCAAATGGCATCTCAAGAAAAGAGATGATCTACTACTTTAAAATGCTCTGTCTCCACTTTCCTGGTTAAGTATTCTTTTCTATTTTTAAAATTATTTACTTTATTATTTTTCTAATCACTATTATTATCGTTAGAATAACATCATTAGGGCAATGTTTCATAATACGTTAAAAACCTGCATCTCTTTACATTTAAAGCCGCAAAGTCCTAAAATCTTAAATTACTTAAAGAATTGAAACATTATAAGTATACATCAAAGTATAATATTTGAAATAAGTTAAAACCAATACTAACTTGGAAAGGTACAATCATAAACTGGAAAGTGTCAAGAAATGATCAGTTTCCTAAGTGTCTCTCTATGTGGAAAGGGTGTAAATGTGTAGTCCCTGATGCAGATCTTTCAGATTAGCATAAATATTCAGGCATTAGTGAAAAGCCATGTGCTAGGGCAGAACTGTGTTCTTGAAAGGTGACGGGCAGGAGATGAAGCATTCAATAAAGAATGAGATTTCACTCTCCACCTCTCCCCATTCATAAATAACAAGTGTTTAAATGCACCTATATTAAAACGGTTCCCAGTGAATTCAGCGTAACATTAACAGCAAAAATGCCACAGTTCAGCAATCTGTGTTTGCCTGTGAAGTGATTTCTCCTGAAGACAGATGCCACCCCAAGGAACAAAAGCAGAAAAACAATCCATCCTATGACCAGAGGCAAAAGCAAGAAAAGATTAGAACTGCAAGTCTCTCTCTCTCTCCTGAGACTCCCTGGCTACATCTTTAGAACATCCTGCACAGACAACAGAAATGGTAATTTCCTACACGGTACAAAGCAAGAAGCTCTTTCCCTTTTATTCTGCTGTCAACTATATAAACCAGAGGATTTCTTGCAAACTACTGTACCCCCAAAACAAGAAACCAAGGGATACAGTTCCTGAAAAGCAATATCCAGGGTCCATTAAAGGTCAAAACATTTCCTCAAGTAGTTAACACATTTAATTTTTGTTTTTTTTTTACTTCAAGTGCATTAGGTTTTAGTATTTTAAAAGAAATCCTTAGGACCAAAAAAAAGGGGGGGAGGGTTAATTGTACTATGTATTTTTATTTGAATGCATGTGGGGAAAGAAACAAATACTAAAAATTTCCTCATGAAATTTTCAAAATAAAATGGCACTATCACCCCTACAAAGGAATTATTTCTTTAATATTCTTTTTACTCCACTGAATGACTTCTATAATCCTAAAAGACAACACCCTCAACTATATGTTGTCACAAGTTGCCCGCCATTAGTTCAACATCAGATAAAACACAGTGTCAGAAGTTCTAACCTTGCTCTTCACTATATTGCAATTTTTAATTCAAAAATACAAAAAATGGGAAATACTATTCTTTCTTTCCCCATCGTCGTTCTCCCTCTTCCATCTCTTTTTGTCAGCCCCCTAAACCCTACCACACAGCACTTACTATCAAATTTCTTTGAAAGAATAAAAATAAATCAAACCATAGTCTAAAACTCTAAACATCCGATACTTCATCTTTGCAGTGAATTAAGGCCATTCCTAAAGACCTGCTAACCTGATAATGTTTTTCTCAATGATTAACAGTAGGCAAGTATCTAGAATCATATACTTCTTGCAAAAGCAACTGACCTTTGCTAGCAACATTAAAACAACCTGTTCATAAGGAGGCTAAATTTCAAGTATGTAGAACATGAAATTTCAATAATTTTCTCTGAAATTTTAAGTTTCTTCTACATAGGTTACCCCTTTTGTTATTTTCTATTTAAAGCTTTTTAAAAATCATTATTTCTCAGTTCCCTCCCAATGAAAAGTACTGTTAAGACAACAAACCTACAGTGAAGCCATCTACATGACACCAAAGAGCAAATATCCAAAAAGGAGGAGGAGCAGATTAGCAAGAACTTCTCATTATTTCAAGAACTGTTCTCAGCAATTAAATTTATTCTCACTTGTGTTTTGTTATATAGACAAAGAAAGCAAAAACTAACTCACCAATCTACAGGGAGTGTAAATCAAAATTATTATCTTAAAAATACAGGATATTAAAGGCACAGAGTGGAAGAATAATAGCAGTAAAATCTTTGGTTCCTTCCACCTGCCCTGGATTCTTGGATTGCAGCTTCTCTATCAGCTAATTTTCTCTCCGTGTGGGGTTTTACTTGGTGTGCATTGCTCTCCACTTCCATTTCTACCCCTGTAGTTTTTTAAAGGAGATAAAGCAACTGTATAAGAATGCCTAAAGACATCAAAGCCCGAAAGCTTCACTGGTTGTGTGTGGCATAGGAGGAAGAGGAGGAAAACGTGAGGTAATGAGGATCTACTGTATTTACCTTATGTGCAGGGCATGTGGACAACAATAGAAACCATGTAGGGGGCACGTTTGGTCAAAAAAGAACATGGCAGCCTAATGGGAGGCCTTTGTTCTTCAAAAGGGTCTCCTTTCCCCCTTTTGTGTTTCACCTAATTCATGGCATCTGAGCTGCTCTTGAACTTGACAGACTGAGAGAAAGAGAGGGAGAAGAGCGCGGGGGAGTTGGACACACAAAGAGAAGAGAAAGGGGGAACTTCAAAAGGAATTCATTTGAAAAAATTAGTTCTCTTGCCAATTTTGATGAAGTTTTGGAACTGTAAAGGAGTTAGAGACTATCATTCAGGGTTGAAATAAATTTAATTTTCCCAGAGATTGTAACGAAAATAACCTAGATAAATAAGGAACAAAGTGAATTATGTCCTTAGAACCTGTTACAATTTTTTTTCTGCTACACCACAGTTCTTGAAATAACAGTAATAAAATTGTTGATTTTCAACAATTACAAGAAAGACAGCATTCTACAAGCAGAACCAGTAATTAAATAATTTTCCAGTTTAGGGGAATTTTACTTGAGTAATAAACAGTACCAAAAACACTGCAAAACCACCAGCACCACCTGCAGGATAAACACAGATGAGCATTCTACAACATTTCAAAACCTAAGATTTTTTTTAAAAAACAAAACAGTCACATTAATCTTTGACACTTTTTTTTTTTTTGAGAGAGAGAGAGAACACGAGCGGGGAACAACGGAGGGAGAGGAAGAAGCAGGCTCCCTCCTGAGCAGGCAGTCTGACCCAGGGCTTCATTCCAGGGCCCCGGGATCATGACCCAAGCTGAAGGCAGACGCTTAACCGACTGAGCCACCCACGTGCCCCTGACACTTTCACTTTAAAGTTAAGAACTAAAAAAATTTTTAAAAGCCAGTGAATAACTTCAGATGGAGAACAAATGGTTCAGATGGAACCTTTGGCCAATTTTAGGTATTCATGAATATAAATACAGGACTCAAAGATCCTTAGCTATACAAAAGGTTGCTTCAAAACAGTAAGAGATCACGGCTTTAAAACTGGTTTATTTGGGGCGCCTGGGTGGCTCAGTCAGCTGGGCATCCGACTCTTGGTTTCGGCTCAGGTCATGGTCTTGGGGTTGTGAGACGGAGCCCCACATCGGGCTCTGAGCTCAGCAGGGAGTCTGCTATCCTTTCCCTCTGCTTCTCCCCTCGCACTCTCGCTCTCTCTCAAATAAGTAAATAAAATCTTTTTAAAAAATAGATTTATTTTTTTCTGATTGTAAAACACTATACTCATCATACAACAATCAGTTAAGTCTGAACTACTGGAAGCCACCCTACTCCCACTAGTAGATCTAGTATTTTTTCTTCCAGGTCTTTCTCCCATGTATACCTTACATATATAATTTTGTATTGTATGCCATACATACTAGTTTGGAATTGCTGTTTTTACACACCTCTGCCCCAATTTAATAATTTTGTACCTCCTTTCATGTCAGTCCCCATATCAAAATTTTTTGGTAGTGTATAGTAGTAATCCAATGGAAGGACATACTAAGGATTAATGACCAATGTGCTGTTACTATATATTTTGGCTGTTTCTATTTCTTCTAATTTAGAAGCAAAGTTTTAAGAAATAGCACTATAAAAGTGTTCCTCTGCTTACTGGTCTGAATGTTTCAATAAATTAATGGCTAGAAGGTAGAATTCCTAAGTGAAAGGATACAAACATTTTAAAAATTAATAGTATGACCAAACTGCTGTCCAAAAGTCTTGCCAAGTTGTCTTCCTAATATGATGTGAGAATGTCTGTTTCCCATTATCCTAGACAGCAATCTTTTTAGTATTTGACATTCTAATAAACAGAGCTTTTGTTTTGAATCATTTTAGAACTTTCACACATAACTACTCTTCTTCAAATTGAGAATATATACGTTTATTTCAATATCTACTGATGAAAATATTCTGTTACAAGAAACATTACTTTTAAACTATATTGAGGGGTGTCTGGGTGGCTCAGTCGGTTAAGCATCTGTCTTTGGCTCAGGTCATGATCCCGGAGGGCAGGTCGGGTTCCCTGCTCATCGGGGAGTCTGCTTCTTCCTCTGCCCCTCATCCCACTCTCTCTCAAATAAATAAATAAAAATAAACTAGCATTAGAACCGATTATTTTATAGTCATATTTCAATTTCATCTTACAATAAAATTACTACACAACCTCATTATTCATCAAAGTATGTTCAGAAAGCACTGGATATTTCCAAATTCACCCTCAGAAGAAAATGTGGTACCAATAAGGAGATTTAAAGAATTTCCTCGAAAGCAACTGTAAAAAATGCAGGATCACATAAACAAATATATAACCTTTTCAAGGGAACTATTTTGAAGATGTAGCTTTCAACTGGATTTAAGTACACGCGCATGCGTGTCAGTTATAGTACATTCGCTTAAAAGTTAAGAACAACCATTCTAATTATACCCTGCATGGACAAGAAGTTGTACCAGCCTATGGATGTAACAGACTAACTGTAGGTTTGGCACTGACATAAAAAGTGAAGTTTTAATCTCCCAGGCAGGATTTCTCAACCTCGGCACTACCACCGTTCTGGACCAGATAAATCTGTTGGGGGAGGAGGGCTAATCTGCGCATTGTAGGTGTTTAGCAACATACCTGGCCTCCAATGATTAGTGCCATTAGCACCACCCTACAAGTTATGACGACCAAAAATGTCTCCAAACATTGTCAAATGCTCCCCTGAGGGCAAAATCATCCCCATTTGAGAACCACTACCCTAGGCTATCTAAAACAACTATCACATGCTAATTTTACTTCTGTATGCATGGTCTCACACGTTCAATTATTTATTTTTTTTAAAAGATTTTATTTATTTGACAGAGAGAGACACAGCGAGAGAGGGAACACAAGCAGGGGGGAGTGGGAGAGGGAGAAGCAGGCTTCCCACTGAGCAGGGAGCCGGAGGCGATGCGAGGCTCGATCCCAGGACTCTGGGATCATGACTTGGAGCCGAGGGCAGACACTTAACGACTGAGCCACCCAGGTGCCCCTCACATGTTCAATTTTAAAATTAACAAATACGTTAAGCACTTGAAATATTTATCAAATTCTTATTAATCTTCACACCACATTCTACAGTGACCAGTGAATATGACAGCACCAGAGGACACAGACTTTAAAAAAAAGACAAAGACTCATCTGGTTACTAACCTATTACTAGCTAACAATTATGTTTCATGTGGTTTAATGGAAAGAATACTAAATTTGTTAAGTGAACTATGAACTGTGAACTATCCAGATATATATCTTGAATCCAATGCATATCCAAAATATATCTTGAATCCATCATTTCTCTGCATCTTTCACAACCTTCATCTCAGCCAACATCATCTCTCATCCAAAGAGCCTTTAATTGTTCTCTCAGCTTCTACTCAGCTTTTACTCTAGACTCTTCCAACCCATTCTCCTTCCTTCCTTCCTTCCTTCCATTCATTCATTCAACTAATATTTACTGAATGTCTGCTATATGCCAGGCACTCCGTGCACGGAGAATACCTCAGTGCACAAAATTTTCTTACAAAATCTTCTACCTAGGGAAACTTAAAATTCTAATATAAAATATGTGAAAGGCAGTAAATGTTTTGAAGAAAGAGGAGGTAGGGAAGGATGGGCAGGGGTGGCATCTGGTTTTACATATAGTGGCCAGGGATAGATTCACCAGTTGTATGAAGACCTGAAGAAGGTTAGGAAGTGAACCATGTGGATATGGGGGAAGGTATCCTAGGCAAAGAGAAGAGCAAGTACAAAGGCCCTGAGGTGGGCGCATTCCTCTGCCTTTTACTGTGCATGAAGTGGGATACCACTAGAAGACCTGGAGCAGAGGAGAACCGTGCTCTAATATTTTAAAGGAAAACACTGGCGACTATGTCAAGAATAGGCTGTAGGGCTACAAGGGCAGAAGCAGAGACCAGTTACTTTATACGAGATTTAGACCAGAATGGGGTAGTGAAGGTTAAAAATGGTTGGATTTCGGGGCGCCTGGGTGGCTCAGTCGTTAAAGCATCTGCCTTCCGCTCAGGTCATGATCCCAGGGTCCTGGGATCGAGCCCTGCATCAGGCTCCCTGCTCTGCGGGAAGCCTGCTTCTCCCTCCCTCACTCCCCCTGCTTGTGTTCCTGCTCTCGCTGTGTCTCTCTCTGTCAAATAAATAAATAAAATCTTAAAAAAAAATGGTTGAATTTGGGATGTATTATTAATCGCAAATTAGTATTTTTAAAACATAAATGGGGCTATGCCATTCCTCAACTCAAAAGCCCTTCAACTGCCCTTTCTTCCCACTGCACTTCATGTAAATGAAAAATCCTTAATATGGCCTAAACAGCTCTGTAACATCTGGTCTCTGCCTAACTTTCTAGCTTCATCTCACTTCTCGGTAATCAAAATCCATTCTGGCCATACTGACCTTTCAGGTTCTCTACTACCCCAAATTCTTTTCCATGGGGCAGGGCTTCTTGCATACTGTTCTCTCAGCCTGAAATGCCCTTCCCACTCATGGCCTTGTTTGCATGATCCCCGGGGCTCTCACATTTCAATTCTCAGCTTAGAAAATTCACTTCCTTGAAGAGATCTTCCCCAACATGTCACTCTGAATTAGCTTTACCCCTTTCCCCCATTATATTCTCTCCAAGTACCCCAAAGGGCTTTTCCTTTATAGGGCCCACCCTGGTTAGTAATGATAACACTGGTTTAATTATACTTAATGGTTAATGTTTGTCTCTCAAGACTGGGCTATGGAGAGCAGAGACCACTTCTGTTTCATTTACCATCACATTCTCAAGGTGTGACACAACACCTCATACCTAGCAAGTACAAAAAATAATTTTTGAACAAATGATAGCGCTTTCATCCCAGCTCTGCCAGATATAATCTAATCACTTAAGTTCTCAGGGCCTCAACATACTTTTCCCCTTTTTTAATCTTATGACTATAAGAAAGTCATAGAAACTAGAGTAAATGAGGCAAAGAAATAGGAAATCACAAAAGTTTTAAGAACAGTTTTTCTGAAGTGGTCAGGGAGTGGGAGAGAGACAAGGGAGGGCCTTGACTGTTGGGTTATTAAGTTCAGACTTTATTCAGTGGCCAAATGAAGGGGTGTTGAAGGCTTTTTGAGCTTTACCACGCTACAAGCAGAACAGTATATTTGGAAGATTAAGCTCTCTGTGGTGTATAACTAACTGAAGAAGAATCTGAATGCAAAAATTTAATTAGAATCTAAATGCAACAAGTACTTCTGCTCTTTCTGCCATCTTGGAGCCTGTGGAGGCCTGTTGGGAATAGAGCTTCTAAAATGACAAATATGTCTGAAAGGCTATGGTCCAAGGCCATTTTTGCTGGTGATAAGTGGGGTCTCCAGAACAAGAGGGAACACGCAGCTCTTCTTAAAATTGAAGGTGTTTATGCTCGAGATGAAACTGAATTCTATCTAAGGCAAGAGACGTGCTTATGTGTACAAAGCAAAGCACAACACAAGTGACTGTTGGTGGCAAACTGAACAAAACCAGAATAATCTGGGGAAATGGAACGCGTGCTCATGGAAAGAGTGGCATGGTCCCTGCCAAATTCCGAAGCAACCTCCCTGCTAAAGCCATTGGCCACAGGGTCCCTGTGATGCTGTACCCCTCAAGGATTTAAACTGACCGAAAAGTAAATAAAGGTGTAGATTTGTTCTCTTGTATTTTCGTTAAAACAAAACAAATGCAACAACTACTTCTGACAGTGGGGAAGCCCCGAAAGAAATGCCAGTCATTAAAAAAAATTTTTTTTTAATTAGAATCCATAGTTTTAAAAGGTAGTTGAATATAAGAACACAAATATATATTTCTCCTTACATATTAAGATTCCTAGCATTATTATTTAATGACTAAATTAAGCTTACGTTTAATTATATTTTATACAGAAAACAAAAAGGGACCAACAATGGAAAATACTTTCATTTTTCCGTTCATTCATTACTTACAATGCAACCAGATTAATCTTCCAGAAGCATGGCTCATATCCTATTACTCAAAAAACTTTAGTGGCTCCCCACTGTCTACTGAAATAAGTCCAAACACCTTGGCCTGGTATTTAAGACCCTATACAAACTGGCCCCAACTTATTTGCTTTTACTCCCCTATAGCCTAGCCAAATTGAACTACTTTTGCTCCAACACAGCCAGCTGCTTCTGCCTCTACCAGATCTTGGTTTACATTGTTCCATCTTTCCAAAACGCAATTCTACCTCCCACTCCTAATCCACCTGTCAAAATCCTACCTTCCTATTTAAGGACCCAGCTCACGTGCTACTGCCAGTCTCTCTCCAGCCCCCCTCAAGTACGACATGACTTCTCCTTCTACAGACACCCATAGCCCCAGTGCTTTGTAACTTACTACATTCTTATATTGAATGACTTTTTCCTTGTATGTTTGATCTTCCTGATTAAATCATAAATAATTTCTAGCCCCTTCCTTTTGTGAAAGAAAGATGGGTACTTATGTACACAAAATTAACAACTGTATTTACAAGTTGTAAACTGTTCTAAGAGCCTATTCCTTTTGAGGGCAGGAACTGTTTCTGATTTATCTTTTGTTTCTTGCAATTCTTTGAACGAAGCGTGTACTTAAATATCTTTGTTGAATAAAACTTAAAAATTTTAAGTTGAATATAAATTTGCCCTTTCTCACTCAGGTCTTATTCACTGAGCCACATTAAAAGAAAGAACAGGGGCACCTGGGTGACTCAGTCATTTAAGCATCCGACTCTTGATTTCAGCTCAGGTCATATATCAGGGTTGTGAGATCAAGCTTGTGTTGGGCTGCGAGGGATTCTCTCTCTCCCTGTTCCTCGGGCCCTCCCCCACGCCCTGTCTCTAAACACATACACACACACACACAATTATTAAGCACCTGCAGTGTAGTTAGCTACTGTGCTAAGAGACAGTGCAGACGATTACAAATAACTATAAAATACCAGCCCTGTCCTAAGAAGCTTATTACAATATTGTTAGGAACATAAGACAATTTCCGCAGCAATCAGAAAAATAATAAAAGTGCTATCAAACAATTAAATTCTAAACTATGCATTTCCAAAGAGCTGGAATGGATAACAGGTGCCATGGGAGTCTAGGATGGAGGGACCGCAGGCTGGCTAGCCCCGACGAAGAATGCTTCTGAGAGGCTTAGCTAGACAGGCAAGGAGAGGCAAGACTACCCAAAACGATGTGTTCCCTCGGGTTGCTCCAACAGTCATATCCTCCCACATTTTGGTTTAAAAAATAATAATAACCCATGCAGAGCACCGGGTCTCTGACCTAAAACTGTACATGCTCACTGGTCCCATTCACTTCACACAGAAGTCCTCTACTAGCCCTCAGATGTAAAATTCAGAAATTTGAAAACACATTTTCCAAAACAGAAAAAAATAATGTTCTACATTTTCCTCACATGCAATGTGAAGGGAAAGAAGGAAAGCTCAAAGAGGGCCATTTTAGGAAGCCAAATTAAAATTTTTTTTAAAGAATCATAAAAACGTTCTTTATTTTAGAGCTAACAATTACATTTTGAGAGTTTGTTCCATGAAAATAATAAAAAGTTATCTGTAAAAGTGTTCAATATATATATTTTTTAATTAATTTTTTTTTTATGTAGTGTTCCATGGTTCATTGTTTGCGTATAACACCCAGTGCTCCATTCAATAAGTGCCCTCCTTAATACCCATCACCGGGCTAGGCCATCCCCCCAGCCCCCTCCCCTCTAGAAGCCAAATTAAAATTTAAAAACAAACTACAATAAATTTTATGGCCCCAGTCTGACTCATTCTAAAAAGTACCTCCTTAAACATCAGTAATTAGTTGACTTGAAGTCACTGTTCAAATGTTTCAGATTAGAAGAGTCACTTTTAAACGCATTCAAATGAGAGAGAGCTAGTGGTTTAAAGTTCAGACCCTCAGGCCAGCTGGCCTGGGTTCATAATCTCAGCTAACCAGGCTTCCTCTGTGCCTCAGTTCATTCATCTCTAAAATGAGAACAAAAAACAGCTAACTCATTGTATGGTTATGAGACCAAATAAACTAATGCATTAAAGCACTAAGTATAGTAATCTAGCACATAGTAAACAACCAAAAGACCTACCTACTATTATTATTATCCAAAGGAATTAAGGACACTAACTCACTAACTCAGTCAGGACTACATAGGCAATAATACATTTTAACAGTCCCCCCTTATCCCTGGTGGATACTTTCCACCACTTCCACCAGATGCCTGAAACCTCAAGTAGTACAGAATCCCGGCATGTTTTTTTTTTTACATACATACATAACTATGATAAAGTTTAAGAACTAGGCACAGTAACAGCTTAACAATAACTAATAGCAAAATATAACAATTATAACAACATACTGCAATAAAAGTTATATGAATGTACTCTCTCAAAGTATCTTACTGTACTATACTCACCCTTCTGTGATGAGGCCATATGATAAAATGCCTACGTGATGAGATAAAGTTAGGGGAATGACGTAGGCACTGTGATGTAGCATTAGGCTACTACAGACCTTCTGACAAGAGTCAAAAGGCGGATCATCTGCTTGGGGACCATGGCTGACTGTGGGTGACTGAAACCACGCAAAGCAAAACCACAAATGAGGGCAGATTACCATATTAAACAAAAAGTATCAGCTTCAAAAGTGAAAGCTAGGCATTTCTACTGTGTAGGGGCCCAGGGTAGGCTGCCCCAAAATGCGCCCCTTTGGCATAAAGATTATTTCGAGTTAAAAGTAATAAAAACCCAGCAGATGCAGGAAAGACTCTGCCTTCTCCATAACTGCCTAGATTTACATTGGAAAGGAGAGCCTGCAACAGGAAGAGAAGCATTAACAGAGGCCCCCTTTACCCAAGAAACTCATTCATCTGCGTAACAGAACAATCTCGATTTTCCCAACAAATCCATTCACCTTTTTGCTAAGGAGTTTTCTCAGGCCCCTCCCTTTTTCCTTAGCTCCTAGAAACTTCCTGTTGCCTCACTGCCTTCAGAATTTCCTATCTCTGTGGATTCCCCATACGTACATCTATTAAATTTGATTTTCTACTGTTAATCTGTCTCATGTCAATTTGATTCTAAGTCTAGCTTAAAGGACCCAGAGGGAGGTCTTCCTCCCTGACACTATATATGAAATTCACATTAAAGGAAATGCAGAACCTATGTACACATAGAAACTCAATGTATGACAGAACTGACATTGCATAAAAGCAGAGGAGAGGAAAAAAAATTCAACAAATAGCATTGGAAGAACTGTAAATCCATATAAATGCCCTGACCTCACACCATACACAAAAATAAATTCCAAGTTGATTTATGACCAAAACGTGAAAAAACAAACTTTATAACTTCAAGAAAAGATAAGATTTTGAACATGGAGAACTAAAGAAATGTTTTTTTAATAAGGCATAAAAAAGGCTGAAAATCCAACAGTATTAAAATTAAAACCTTTTTGTTAATCACAAGTCAACTGAAGAAATGCAAAGGCAGGGGCGCCTGGGTGGCAGTCAGTTAAGCTTCTGACTCTAGTTTTCTACTCAGGTCAAGATCTCAGGGTCATGGGACTGAGCCCCACTTCTGGCTCTGCACTGTGTGCTCTGCGCAGAGTCTGCTTGTCCCTCTCCCTCCCTCTCTGCTCCTCTCCTCTCCTTCTCTCTCAAATAAATCAATAAAATCTTTTCAAAAAATAAATAAAAATAAATAAAAATTTAAAAATTTTTAAAAATGCAAAGACAAACCACAGACTGGGGAAGGATGTTATAACACATAAAACCAACAAAGGATTGGAATCCAAAAAATTCCTACAAATCATGAAAGACAAAACAATCCAATTAAAAATGGGTAAGATACGTTAATTCGCAATTCACAGAAGAGACACAATGACCAATAAGCATATGAAAAGGTGCTTATCTCATTAACAATAAAGAAAATACAAATTAAACCCTCTATGCCATTTCACAGCCACTGGGACTGCCAAAAATGAAAACTTCTTGGCAAAGATGTGGAACAGGGAGAACTACACTACCAGTAGGAATGTAAATTGATCCAGTCACTCTGGCAATATCTAGTCAAACTAAAAATGGGCATACTCTACAACACAACAATTTCACTTCCAGTTTACATATGAACATACACATTTGCACATGCATACTCTCTCTCACACACATACACACATTAGTGAAACTCTTGCAGCACATGTACCCAGCAGCATTGCTTCTAAGTGCCAAGAACTGAAAACAGTAGACATGTGCATTAATAAAAGAATGTGCCAGTTCCTAGCCTCAGCCTCCAGGCCTTGCACACTTCCTTCTCCTTTCCTATTACCCTGCTCAGTTGCCTGGTGAACAACATTGGGCTAACCTTCTGCAGGATAAAACATGTGAAGCAGAAACAAGCTGTCTCCACCAAAGCACCCTGACCTATCCAAACCTGCGCCAGCCCCAGTGGCTAGCCACACACACATGAGCAAGCCTAGTCATGATGGGCAAGTCACCCAGCTGACCCACAGTCTCATGAGCAATATTGAAGGGTTGTTATTTTAAGTCAGTAAGCTTGGGGGTTTGCTACAAAGTGACAGATAACAGATACATAAAGGGATTAAAGTGATACATATTAATTTGAATAAATTTGATAAATAATATTACATGTAAAAAGCTGCACAAAATATCTTATCATATATATGTTTTATTTTTTTGTTTTATTTATTTATTCATGAGAGTCAGAGAGAGAGAGAGAGAGGCAGAGGGAGAAGTAGGCTCCCCGCCCAGCAGGGAGCCCGACACGAGACTCGATCCCAGGACCCTGGGATCATGACCTGAGCCGAAGGCAGCTTAACCATCTGATCCACCCAGGTGCCCATATATATATATATATATATATATGTTTTAAAAGCATTGTTTAGAGTTATACTATATATGTATGAAGAATGATGGTTACCTGCAGGTTTGGAGAAAGGAAGATGCCACTGGGGAGAGGTACACAGGGGCTTCAAGCTTCCCATAGAGACCCTCCCTAAAATCACAATCCTCCCAATACACTCTGTCCTATATTCCCTACTCTGCTTTATTTTTCTACTTAGCACTTAAAATCAGCTAATTCCATAAAAACAGGGATTCGTACTGTGTTTGTAGCTCCCAGAATAATGATTGGAGCCTTTTAATTTAAGGCTCCCAGGTAACTAAAATGCCCACCCTAGACCGAGAATCACCACCTTGGTAAGAGTTAGTGCCATGGTAAAAGTTAAGGACAGGAGTTGGCAAACTATAGACTGCAGGCAAAATCTGGCCTGCTACCTGTTTTATATGGTCCACAGGCTAAGAATAGTTTTTACAGAAGAACATTTCAACTGATTTGATAACAGGGAACACTAACTTTGAACCCCAATTAAGTGAAATGTTATCCCCCCACCCAAAGAATCCTATTATTCTCATTAACAGACCTACATCAGGGATGCCTGGTCATGATCCCCAGGCTCTTGGGGTTGAGTCCAGCATCTGCTCCTCGCTCACTGGGGAGCCTGCTTCTCCCTCTCCCACTCCCCCTGCTTGTGCACTCTCTCTGTGACAAATAAATAATATCTTAAAAAAAAAATAGACCTATGTCACAAAAATTTTTACTCAATTACTGTGTTTTGAATTTCAGTAACTAGAAATGCACGGAAACTTGTTTTTTCTCTTGTTATTGGAGTATCTACATCAAAAAAAAGTATCTATATCATATTTTTGAAATGCCTCAAAATGAGCTTAAAAGATTCAGCATTTGGCCCTTGACAGAAGAAGTTTGCCAGCCTCCAAGTAAGAGCAACAACCATTTAGAATCCTGTGTACATTGAGGCAAGTTCTTAAACTTCTGGTGTGTTCGTTTCCTTATCTGTTATCTACTTCAAAGAGTTGTTAGAAATAATAATAGAAGTAAAATATACAGAACACACCTGACCACTTAGGAAAGGCTCAATAAACAGAGGATATTATTATTAGTGAGGAAAAAAACAAAAAGTAAACAAAGAAAATGCAATTATATAATGATTTGCAATTTACAGTAAATGTTATGAAGGAAATAAAGGATAGAGACAGATAATAACCAGGATGCCAAAAAGTGCCTAAGGATCCCATTCAGAAAAGGAATAAATACGAAGGAAATATGATGGGGAGGAGTTGCTGATTCTTGTCCCCTTAAGTCACTGCCCCCAAAAGATGGAGATGTACCCAAGGCATGAGAAATAGCAAAAAATGAGGTAAATTTTGGGGCACCTGGGTAGCTCAGACGGGGAAGCGTCTGTCTTCGGCTGTTCATAATCCCAGAGTCCCACGACAGAGCCCCGCACTGAGATCCCTGCTCATTGGGGATTCTGCTTCTCCCTCTAAACCTCCCCCCTCTCGTGCTTTCTCTCTCTTTCTCTCTCAAAAAAGAAAATAAAATCTTTAAAAGAAATGAGGTAAATTTTATCTGTGGTTACTTTTGGAGCTACAATACGACTGGGGGCAGCAGAGCATACTGGTTAAAAGTGGGGCATGAGAATCAACATGCCGATGTTCAAATCTCAGTTCTAAGATTTATAGCTTAGCTTTAGGTGGGTAAGGTATTTAATCTAAATTTCAGGATTTCTCTTCTGTAAAATGATGGTTAAAAACACCATCTGCATTCTAAGACTCCTGTGTATTGAATAAGATAACAGAGTTAACTTAAGCACAGTGATCAATAAATGATGGCATTATTACAACCAGTTGCCAAAGTCTTGTCTAAATGGATCCCTTAATATTTCCTACAAAGCCAATCATTTATAGTCTATATTTTCCATTTTCTCCAATACTCTTCTGTCTCAAAAAGTGTTTAATAAGGCTTTTATTTTATTTCTCAGCAAATTTCTTTAGATTTGAAGCTACTATATATATTCTTAGCCCTATATATTTCTAACGCTTCCAACCAAAAAATCGATATTGGGGCTCAAAAGAAAGATATTTTTCTAGGGGAAAGAATTATAGTAACTGACATTGGACCGAACTGCCATCTACTTCTCATCAGTTGGACATAGGTATATATGTTACTGTAGTGTTCTTCCTCGTTTTTATTTTCCATAGAACAAATAAAATAGAGTCCCTGCCTCAAAAGAGGTTGTTTTTAAGTTATCTTTCTGCTGCTCATATGAGCATTTGCTGGTTTTCCTGTTTAAATCAAAGAAAAAGTAGTGCCAATGTCAGATTTTAAAGTGAGAGACCATTTGATGCCCAAAATGAGACATGATACCTCAGCACTACCTATTCTTGTACAAAACAATAAATGGCTCCCTGCAGGACACAGTCTACAGCTCACCTACCCAACTTAATAACAATCTTATCACCAAAAGTACCTTGAGCAATAGATAGCATCAAGAAGTGGCTCTGTTATAAATTTAGGAACAAAATTAAAGGTCCTAGGGAGACATTTTCCACAAGCAATCCAGACAGTGAAAAGGCACTGCCACATTCAAACTGGATTTTACTGCTGTATAAGTATCTCTCTCCCTGAAGCAACTCAAAATTATGACTGCCTCAAAATAAAGATTTGTGTAGCTATAACCAGTGTATCCAGACCCTAATATATCAATAGATATGCACTGAGGCTCTTCAGAGCAGGAAAATCATTGTACTGCTATATCCCAAAGAGTTTTTCAAATACCATCACCAAAAGGAAAAAAAAAAAGTCATCTCTCCCTTTATCCACAGGCAGCTCATCAAAAGACCATCATTTTTTTTTAACTCTTCTGTTAGCATAAGTAAGATAATATGGTATAAAAATCACTGAGCTGGAAGTCCAAGATCTGAATTCTAGTCTCAGCTATTACTTGTCAGATGCTTGATCTTTAACAAGTCACTTAATTTCAGTTGTTTTCAACTTAGGAACTCAAAGTTATTTGGTGTGAATATGTTCAAAAATTTTTCAGCTAAAAATTCCTGCTATTTCCACCATTTATTCTCCTGTCTCAAAAACAACAACAAATCATTATCATTTCTCTATCAGTTAAGGATCCTATCAATTTCAAGGCACAGGAAACCTAGCACAAACAGATGAGTAAAAAAAGGAGGGGTATCCCAAGTAACTGGAACAGCCAGAAGCAGACCGTTATTACCGACCCTCAAGCAGTATCTTCAAGACCTGATTTCTCCCTCTCCCTCTCTCTCTTTCCCTCCCCCTCCCCCAATTTGTCTCTCTTCTTATTTGGACTTTATTCTTGGGCGTCACATGGTAGCAACGAACTACAGCCCTCTTGCCTTTCATCAGCCTGGGTTTAGGTTCAGCAAGGATACTTCCTCCCATTTTGCTCCAGCAAAAAACAGAAGCTGCGGTTGACTTCACTTGAGAAACCATCCACCTGAACTGATCACTTGCCTGGGAGAACACAATCCTAAATGCCAGAGCAGAGTTGGCACCACCCATCAGGGAGGGACTAAAAGTGGGAAGGAGTAAGACCCTCCACACAAAACAGATGTTCTTTACACCTTCTCCTACCCAAGGTAAATCCCTCCACTGAGGCTCCATTGCTGTTTCTCTCCCCCCTCCCATTGGCTATATCCCCACCCCATTATCTTCTTCCAAAACGTAATGAGCCCTTTAAACCTTCCCCTTGATATCTGGCACATCATCCATACTCTCCATCTAAGTGAGAAATCACTTTCTTTTCCTCATCTCCTAAATCTAATCAGCCACAAATTGTCAAAGATTCCACCTCCTTAGCTTCTTTTCTCCAATCCTCTTCCTTCCCAGCTGCTTACAACCCCCTTCCCTTAACACAGGCCTCTCTCCCATCACTATGGCCCAATTGCTGTGACTGTACCTAACCCATCACCCCACCTCCAGTCTCCACTGCCCCAATATCCATGCTCCATACTGTCACCTGTATCTTTCCAAAGTTCAAGTCTAAGTCTTATTCTCCCTTCTTTATACTTTGTTTGGGGTTTCTTTTTTTTTTTTTAATACTTTTTAATGTCTCCTTGTTTCTGGCAGTATAAAAACTATCTTATTTTTTTTACCATCTTCACCTTATAGTTTAATCATGCCAATTACTGCAATTTCCAAAATTTAATCAGTTGTTTCTTACCGGCCCTTCTGCTCACATTGCTCTCCAGACTGGAATTTGCCTGGGCTACTCTGTGGCTTCAAGGCATTCCCCCTACTCTAAAACACCTGGGAGAACAAGATTCAGCTAAGGTGTTTCTACTTTTTTGAAACCTTTCCTGAGGTACCTGCTCTTCTTTCTTTGTGCCCTCACTATACCCAATACAGCACCTATAACAACTTATTGCACTCACCTATTTGCAGGTAAATATAGTTCTCAAAAGCAAATATGCCTTAGGATCATCTGGAAAGCTCTAAAAAACAGAGGCCTGAATCTACACCACACTAAACATACCAAACCAGAATTAGGGCCCAGGCTTGTATACTTACGAAAAAGCTTCAAGTGAAGCAGTTAATGTTACGTGCCCCCATCTCTCCAGGCAAAAACCACTTACACATGATAATCTACTGAGGAAAACACTTCCTATTAAATATATCCAGTTCTTCAAATTGTTCCTGACAGTAGGGAAACAATAAATGTTATGGAATGTTATAGAATGTAAGTCTTACACACTGCTGTGAATTACAGTTACCAAAAATCACCCAATGGAAGAAAATTACCATAACATATCATTTTCAGGCATCCAACTAAATAAAAATTTTTATACAAATTTTTATACACTGGGTGAGGGGGAGGGGGAAAGAGAGAGATGAAGAAATTACCTGAACCACCTTTTTCTCTGATAATCAAGAACAGAATGTTATCCTGTACGCTCAATTGCTGAAACCAAGGACCAATGTTTCTGACTTTAGCTCCAAGGTCCTCTATGATTAGGAGTACTTGCTGCTTTTTAAAGATGAATAAAATTAATACTGTCTTCTGAATTAGCTTTCTATGCAGCAAGAATCAAGATACATGTGGAACACAGCTCTACTATGAATTACAATTAGGCAATACCCAAAGAACCAGAATTACCCCCTATGTCAAATCCCATTTAAAAAATATTTTCTGCCTACTTTCAGGGCCAAACACTAGTTTAGGGTATATTAGTAAGGAGAGTGGCTGCCCTCAGGAAGCTGAGACTCAGGTACACTGCCGCTAAAGAACATTAGCAGTGGTGCTCAAAGTTTCATTAAAGAGAATGGAGACTACTAAAAGTTTTATCTGTATTCCATCATAACCTTTAAGTTAGATTAATATTCTTATAAAAAAATTTTGTAAAGATTGTATTTATTTATTTGACAGAGAGAGAGACAGCGAGAGAGGGAACACAAGCAGGGGGAGTGGGAGAGGGAGAAGCAGGCCTTCCGTGGAGCAGGAAGCCCGATATGGGGCTTGATCCCAGGACCCTAGGACCATGACCTGAGCCGAAGGCAGACGCTTAACAGCTGAGCCACCCAGGTGCCCCTCTTATAAAATGTTTTTAAAGAACACTAAGGCATTTTCCTGGTTTGAGGTGGATTATCCAAAGTTTTCCTCTTGAAAAAAAAAAAAGTTGCCTTATTTTTTTTTCTAGTTGCATCATAAAAGCAGAGAGCAAATAGGAAAAAATGAAATAGTAACAGCAAAGACATTAAAATTTCCTTCAGCCAATGTTTTATTCTTTTCCAGAAACATTGAGACAAACAAACCTAGCACCAAGTTAAAAAAAAAAAAAATCCAGGAGGAAATGTATTTCCTTAAAATAAAAAATCCTTAATATAGGGGTGCCTAGGTGGCTCAGTCTGTTAAGCAACAGACTCTTGATTTTGGCTCAGGTCATGATCTCAGGATTAAGGCCCACATCTGGCTCCGCTCTCAGTGCAGAGTCTGCTTGCCCCCTTCTTCTGCTCCCCCTGCTCACACTCGCTCATACCCACATGCGCTCTCTCTCTCTCTCTAAAATAAATAAATAAAATCTTTAAAAAAAATCCTTAATATAGTTCCAAGTTTCACTCTGGGGTAAAAAAAACCTAGAAAAATAAAGGATGAAACATGTTAGTGGGGGAAAAAATGACACCTTGTTGTACAGAGAGTAAATTCTCAGAGGCTAAAAGTTGTGTCTCTGACCCTCAAATACAAACTCTTGGGCTGATGAGAGATAAAAGCATAATTCAAACCATTAAAAGTAAGTACTATAGGTTCCCTTTTGAAGTGAAACTCTTGGCCTCATAAGTGAACTTGTCCCTTGATGATCAAGTTTGTCCAAGTTTCAGACATATTTCATTAGCAAACTCATCATAACGGGCTCTTTGGGCCAGTCCATTTAAAAATATGCATTGTAATGAAACCGTACTGCAATAAAACAAGGCCATTTTTTAAAAACCCGAAGGCCCAACTAGATTATGTAAATTTGAATTAAATACATACATAAATCAGTCAATACCCAAAGCTCCTGGCAAAATGCCAGCCAGCAGTCTTTGGCATAAGAAATATTAGAAATGCCATCCTAGAGGGATATGTGCTTTTTTTTTTCTAGCGTCAACACATATCAGAATGAAAACTATAAACTAGTCATCCACGTTAACGTGACGCTGCTGTGAGCAAGAAAACTATCAAATGCAGTTACACTCTGAATTTTTTTAACCTTTTCTATTGGCCAGAAATACTATTCATTTGGCCACTTGTGGCTCAGTTATGAACATTCTTGCATTTGGAGTTTGCAAAAAAAGTAAAAAACCAAACCTAATAAAAGCTGTAACTTCATTACTACACAATTATACAGAACACAGATAATTATCTGGTTTGTGCTCTCAAATTATCAACAATGGAGATTATTATGGGGCTAGTTCCCCTTCATGGTGAGAAAAAATTAACACTGAAAACAGATTTGGGAATCTTAGGTCCCCCTACAAAATTTCGTATTAGCAATTCCTGCATGGGCTTCTTCAATATGGAAAACTATACAGGAATTAAGTTTGGATAGCACTTTGGAAAAGCACACTTGAATTCCTCAAGTCTTTCAGGGAGGAACTCGTGTGGACTGCTGTTTTGCAGGTATATTCTACAAAGAAACTGCAAACATCTGTGCTTCTCCTCATTTGCAAAGACATTAACACATGAAACCTGAACTACTGGTTCTAAATATAGTCTCTCCAGAGGTGTCTGTTCAGATAATCCTAATAGCAAATAGGATGGCCTTTATTTGTAGAAGCATCTAGAGGGATCTTGTTATGACATAAAAAGATAAGAAAGCACATTTAAAAACGTGGAGAAAACTGCCAACCCTTAGAAAAGAAATACATTTTGACTTAAGTAATCAATGTATCAAGAAGAAACAGGAAAAGTTTAATATTACTTAGGTCATATCTATTTTCTCACACTTGTCTCTTAATGACAAAATACAGAAAAGTATTTTACATTATACATCATGAAGCTTGTCATACCATATATTCAGTGATGACAAAAAATGGTATGATGTCTTCACTCACTTTGCAAAGCCTATTATGTCAAGCAGGAAACACCCTATAGTCAGAACAAGCTCAGGCTGTCAAACCAGGAGAATTTCTAAGTATGACCTTTTAATGGAAAAATGCAATTTTCCTAGTACCTGATATGGAGAGAACATGAAAGAAAATCAAAATTAAAATTTCCCACTAGCATTAATTAAAATTCTCTAAATTCTGTTTCTCTCCATACTCAGGAAAATATTGATAAATATTGTCTCTAATTTTCTGAGGTACAAATGAATTCAAGATTAGTTTTAAAGCTAAAAACCTCATAGTCTGCTCATGAGATTTTCTTATAATACCTCTCTCTGTTTCACACACACACATCAATCTCACTATTATCTGAAACTGTTGTTGGTTAAATCTTTACTGATCTCCTGAGGAACACAATTCTGAAACTACTAAAATAACACAGTAACTTATTTTTATAGAATCCTAGCAAAATAAAGTCTGTGTATTCATTTTTAATCTAATCTAAACCTAAGTAGGAAAGGTAACAAAATTTGAAGAAATAAAATAACTTACAATAAAAGTAGACAGGGTGTTAAGATATATTTTTAAAATAATGCTCTAGTACACCAGAAAACTGAAGTATGTAATATATTCCAGGCACTTAGAGTTCCTCTGTGAGATTACTAGAAACCATTTTTTAGAGTCGGTTTGATGCATTCTGTTGATTTAAATAAAAAAAGGGGGGGCTTCCAGAGTCCACTAAAAGTACAGTTACGCCCAAAGCTCATAGAAAACCAACAGAGTGTACACAACCTTTGTTGCTTATGTACATCAATGTTTAATCCCAAAGTACTATCCTTTCGGGGGGAGGCTAACAATAAACTAATTCTCTCAAACATAGGATTACATTTTTTCCTGATGTTCCTGTGGTGACATCCTCAAAAATAAAAGTACTATTAAGCATCATTTTCCATTTTTACTAAATTTAAACACCGTAATTCAAATTTTGATAAGAATCTACATACAAGAACAACAAAAAGAAAACAATATTTCCCCAGCCGTGATTACTGCTTTCTTTCTACCTGATCCAGGTGAACATTCCCCAAACCTATCAGCATAATTCAAACACTCTGAACTAAAGATGAGTGTCCATCCACATCTTCATCTCATATCCTTTTCTCTTCTTTGATTTTTGGAAAGAAAATGCCAGAACAGATGCCCAGAATGACAGATAAGGTCAAAATACTGCTAACATGAGTAGTTACGCTAGGAAATATACCAAAAAGAAGGCACAACAATCTGATCAAACAAATAATGTTCCTTGTCACTGAAGCCTTTGCATTATTCTATGCAAACAAAAATAAAATGTCAATTACAAAAGTAAACACATCCCCATTAATAAAATGAGTATCTTCCATCTAACAGCTAGCAAGGGGCAGAGATAATAAAGAGCATTTTTGCAAATTCTGCATTCATTCTTTCATGGCTCATCACAGTGCTCACTGCACACACAAGGCCCCTCCACACCCTAGGGAATCAGTATCCTGTCACTCACACCTATGGCCAAATCTTGAACCCCATCACCACCCAGAACTCTTCTTCCTCTAACACCTTAAACTCTCTCAATGCAACCCCACTCCTCCTGGATCTGTCACTCCCTCAATCCCATTAAAGACCTACTATTCTCCAACTCAACAAGTCAGTTAGGCAGACCTCCTGCCCCCCACGTTCCCTGAGACCATTAATTTGCTCCTTTCTTCACTTCCATCTCAATTCCATGGAGACCACAAGGTCCATTAATGACTTTCTTGTCAATATTTTCCACTCCTTTGCTTCCTTGTCCTTCTGCTGTACATTCCAACAAAGCTCCCAGTCCTGGCAGATTCCATCTGACTGCCTTCTCCACTTATACACTTTGGGCTTCCAAGCACTATTAGCAAAATTAAAAATAGAAGGCACAGCCCTACAGGCTGGTCCTCCACAATCCAGTAAGTGTCCTCATGAATCTTTCTTTAGAACCCATATTTCAATGGGTGGAGGAGGGAATTAAAGGCATATAGCAGATGAAGAGAGTTTATGAGTTTATGAGTTTACATTATATTCAAAGAAGCTTGGAGAAAAGGAAAGAAAAGAAGGAAAAGGCTGCTATGCAAGGGAGCCGAAATAAAGTTGGATCACGCTGAGGTTTAAGAGGGCTGGTAACTGGGGCAAGTTTGGAGGCAAGGAGAAGATAAAGATGTCCAACATTCCTCCAGAAGCAGAAAGAAATGGATAGGATCCATTGCTTCACGCTTTACGAAAATAATATATTTGCTTCAGAAATACAAGTTAATTAAAAGGGGTTTATCTCCAATGCAACCCATAGTTTAACTTCTTGCATAGTAAAAGCCCAAACTCTGAAATCAGACAGCCTGGGTTTGATTTCCAGCTCTTCAATTCCTAGCCATGTTATTTCCTAGACAAGTTATTGCATCTTTCTGTGCCTCAGTTTCCTCATCTGTAAAATGGGGATATTTATAATACCTATGTAACAGGGTGGTGTGAAAATGAAACAAGTTAATACACAGAACATACTTGGAATGGTGACTGGCACATAATAAGCAGCATATGGAATGTTAGCTATTCTTCTAGCTAAAAACTTAAAATACTATTTAGATATTCTTGTGCCCAGTGCACTACAGAGAATGTAGTGGACTTCCCTGACCCCCATATCTCCAACCTAATTTCTATTAGCCTTCTGGGTCTTCTTTGATGCATCTCCCCTGGCTCTTCCTCTCCCTCCTCCCTGCTAAACAACTGGGTTAAGTGAATCTCTATTTGTCCAGAGCACACTGGGTTTACTTTCTCACAGTATCTATCAGGGTATTATAATTTCCATTGATACATCTGTCTTCCCCCTCCCCCAAACTGAATTGTGAGTTCTTCCAGGATGGGAGCTGCCTTTTCTAATTAAAGTTCAGGGGGTTTAAGAGTAAGTGATGTATGTAAATCAGTATAACATTGTATTCAATGGGTAACAATGAATTAAAATAAATAAATTTATTAAAATAAATGAATAAATCAGCTATTCTAGTCTTAGAGGATTGTTTTCCGCAAGAGAGCAAACAAGTTCATCTACTAACTTAATGTCTATCATTTATAAAATGTGCTACAGTTAAAACTCTTAAGTTAAGAAGATATAACTACCCCAAGTCCTTAAAGAGCATTGCACTCCAAAGAATTACCACACACAAATTTCCGCAATATTTCTAAATTCAGAATATACAAGCACATTACTCAAACAACTTACACACATATTACTCAAACAACTAAGTCTTTCCAAAATAAATCTGATAATGGTTTAAAAGAAGTAAAACTGTTACATACTTTGGAAAGCAAAATATACAACTTCCAACCACACAACCTTTCATAAACCATAGTGCATTCTAATACCAGAAATTGATACTTCACCCTCACTGGTGATCAGAAACTGACAAGTGTCCATTGTTCTCTCTCTGCATAAACCTCAAAAAAACCCCTGAAGGCAGAAAAATTTAAACATTCAAAATATGAATGGTTTGTATGCTGTAATTATTGCACCTGCACTTTTTGTTTAAGCTAACTTTTTAAGCACATCTTTTCAACATATGTATGTAAAACATGTATCAAAGCCAAGCTATTTTTCCTTTTCTTGTCCAATAAGTCATAAAGATTTATTATACTTACATTACTGACCAACAACAGAATTCCTAACCACAAGTTAACTGTATGGTAGAGTATGTATCCTAGATTATCATATTAGGGGTAGGAAAAAAGAGAACTTACAAAATCCCATGTTCCCAGCTACTAAGAAAACAGAAGCCTCATAAGTACTATATAGCTCAAAACTGAAAGTCAATTGGGGATGTAATATTTTCAGAAAATTTGAAACAATACACAAAAGAGGGAAAGAGGAAGAGATCTGAAAGAGGGAAAAGTTGGGAAGAGAAAATGAAATTTTCATATCCATTCTTTTTTGGATGGCAAGATTTAGCATAGCTTTGGTCATTCATTTTCTTTCTACCCCAATGCAGGGCATCTTAAGACATTCTGAAGATAGACAGAACCTTCTTCATCATGGCCCCATTTACCAGATAAGGAAATTTTTGCCCATAGAGATTAAGACCACGGAAGTAACAGTGGCAAAATGGGTAGTGGAAACTTTTCCAAAATTTGGACAAGAAACCAAGCATTCTGGCTTCTCAGGTCCTACAAGGATAATGCAATGTTAGTTAGATTCTATTTTTCCATCTGTCAATCAAGTACCCTGAGTACCTGCATTCTTTCCTCCTACTAATGACATGAAGTTTCAATGACTACGATAAAATTGTGCTTTGTGTTCTCACAGCAGCTATGATAAATTTCAGAGATGTTTTGGCTTTTATAACATTTGCTATTCTTCCTGTTATGTTTGTGTCATTTCCTTAAAGATGCTGCTGGGAAACGGCTATGTAATAAATATGTAATATTAGGATCCCTGCAAGGTGCGGTACCCCACTCTGGAGGTCAGTAGCTGCTGTTGCCTCAGGCCACCCTGCAGTTGCCCCTGCTGAGCCAAGGCCACCAGGCTGCAGAACATGGCTATTCCCCAGCCAGGCCCCCCACTCCTGTCCTGGCCCGGCCCACCTATATGGGGATTTTTTCTCAATAAATATCTGTACAGTACTGTAAATGTGTTTTCTCTTCCTTATGATTTTAACATTTTTCTTTTCTCTCCAGGTGCCCTGGAATAAATCTTTAAAAAAAAAAATGAAAAATAAAATCTACTTTGCAAAGAATAAAACTTATATAACACTAAACATGGTGTTGACTTTATTGTCTTATTTGATATCAGAAAATTTTGCCTTCTACAGTTTACTGCTTATCTATTGACAACATTTTAAAATCAAAGGATCCTTTTTAAATATGGATAATCATTTGCTTTGTACGTTTGTAACTTTGTATGACACATTAAAAATTACAGCACTTGTTTACACTTGCGTTTTTACCATGAGGTTCCAAGTCATCAAAAGATCTGAAAATAATAAGAAAGAGCTTATATAAATTACAAGTTCTGGGGCAGGAAAAATTTTTGGATTCCAATTTCCAGGCAACGTGCTTAGCAATTTATGTACATTATTACCACATTTAGTCCTAAACATAACTATGTAAGGAAGGATTTTTACAGGTAAATTCTCAGAGCCTAGTTTCTTTCTTTCTTTTTTTTTTTTTAAGTGCCTAAAATAATGTCTGACACATAGTAAGCATTGAAATATTTGCTGAAGGAAGAAAGGTACTGGTCAGGTATTCAAACATCAATTTGTCAGATTCCTGGGCTAGTATTCTTAATTACCATGCAATAATGCCCCAAGTTAAAAAATAAAGTAGAGATGAAAGCAGCAGCAGGCAAATGTAAGTTATATAGAAGCACTAAAGAATAAGAGATCCTTTCTCAACTCAGAGACAATTCCTCAAAATTCAACACAAATAAAGAAAGAATTCATTTTGGGATACTAAGGAACGAGAGAGAAAGAGAGAGATTATGTTTGCACATTAATAAATATGACTGATAGACCATTTTCTTAATTGATTATTCATGTAGAGATATTTATCCTATCAAAAGCAGATATCATAAATATATTACTATATCTAAAGTTTCAATTCACAGCAAAACAATTAGTACAAACTCATGAAGGTTCTTCATTTTTTCTTACTATGATAATAAAAACAAGTAACAATTCCAAATATGAAAAGTTGGGTCCACATACATCAGTTACGTTGTGGTTCCTGATTTGGAGTAATTTTACATAAAGGGTACGTAAGTAAAAGTTAAGCTATGGGAAAAAAGCATCCATTTGTTTTTCTCATCTATCTCAGGACAAAATCCAGTCAATTCTATAGCTCAGACCATCTTTTGAGATAGACTCAAGCATTTACTGTTTTGACATGTCACCAGTGTAAGAAAGTTCTGTGATTTGGGTTCTTACACCATGAACTTTTCATTCTGTTTTTCAAATACCAGTTTTAACAGTCTTTCAGAATTATCAAGGGCAAACAGCTCTTCCAAGAGGTCCAGACATAAAGCTTGGCACACACATACGTTTTAAAGATGTCCATGTCCTACTGTTTCTCTTCTATCACTGTTTTAGTGCTGAAAGTTGCATTCGTGGCATTTACTTTGTCACTAGATAAGCTGAACAACTCAGAATTGATACCTCAATGCCCCAAACAAAAAGTATTAAAGCTGGTGCTTCTTACTTCATCCACAATTAATGTCCACAATACTTTATACAAGTGCAAAGGAGTAAGCAGCGCTTAAATGCATAATTATTCCTAAAAAACACTCAACAGACAACTTCATTTCCAAATCTTTGAAAAAAGCAATTGACAATAACAGATTTTCTGCTGTTAATATCTTCCCTAACCAATCAAATAAGGAAGTCAACTAAAGTTAGCTGGAACCTGGAAGCAATACTCTTATTAAATTATTTTAAATTTAAGTTCAATTCCTCATTAACACTGGAAAATTACATAACTTCCCTGTGCTTCAGTTTCCACATCTATAAAACACAGATAACATTAAGTACATCATAGTGCTGAGGTGAGGATCAAATGAGGCAAAAAACAAAAACAGTGACTGGCACATGAGCTAAAAACAAACCTGATACATTATTTTATATAACACAGAACCATTTCATCTTAAGCTAATACTGCCAACTGAAATTGTTCATTAATTTTTCAGCTCAAGCAACAAAACTTGCTGCTAACTTATCTACTTATAGCAAATTTTGCTTTAAAATTCTTAGAACAGCATCACTGCATCTGCTCAATTAACTTTGCTGATATTACTATGTTTACAACCCAGCAGTACCTAGAAGCAAGGAGATTTCTGACTCCTCTTTAAAGGAGTTATTTCACCTGGCACTAGAAAAAAGCTTCTGTAGACCATTTGGAGTCCTGCCTGGAGAAGACAAGTAGGTCACAACAGAAGAGATGCTGTGCTAAGGTTACTGCTTTATACTGGCCGGTGAGAACGAGGAGAGAAGGAGGGCTGCTGGTTAACTCCCATCTCCTGGTGACAAGTTCATTACAAAACAAGGGGTCCCCTAACTCAAAAGTTCCAGAGTGGAGTTCTGAATCAGAATGCAAATTCCCATAAACATAATGTTGAAAAACTCGGGTAGGGCTTCAAACCACCACAAAAACAGTACCTTCATCAGGACACTGGAAGCATTTATTAAAGATGTCTGTGCAGCAGCACAAGAAAAAGTGAGTTAAAACAACAGATGACTTTCAATTATCTGTGAGACACTTTTCTTGGAACAAATTAACAATTACTGCACAAGCTCAGGCAAGGCATAAACCCAAGTCACTTATCTGTTGTCCCACATAAGTCCGAAATGGCAGGAATCCCTTCACTACTTAACTACTGCCTGATTTTAAATATTTTTCTCCTCCTTTAAAGCAATAAAGTTACCAAGTATATAAAACCACTCATAAATTACCTCTACATAATTGCCAGAATTCACTTCAACTCTATTCTTTCCCCTACCTTGTTAATTTCCCCACTACCCCACCCAAAGCACACATCTTGCAATTTCTTCATCCTTTCATTTTTTTATCTTTCTGACTTGAAGAGTCATTTTTTATCTTTCTGTCTTTGCAGCTGAGAATCAGGACTGAAACATTTATACTCCTAAGTGAACTGGCTATTCATACATTTTGTCCATTTTTCTCTTGAGGTATTTGTCATTTATTTTGGATGTCTAAGACCATTTAATACATTAAGAAAAAAATTAACTCTAGGGGCACCTGGCTGGCTCAGTCGTTAAGCGTCTGCCTTCGGCTCAGGTCGTGATATCAGGGTCCTGGGATTGAGCCCTGCATTGGGCTCCCCGCTCAGTGGGAAGCCTGCTTCTCCCTCCCCCACTCCCCCTGCTTGTGTTCCCTCTCTCGCTGTATCTCTCTCTGTCAAATAAATAAATAAAATCTTCTAAAAAAAAAGAAAAAATTAACTCTATCATATAGGCTACTAATATTTTCTCCACACATTATATACATATCTGTGGATTCTTTTGGCAGGTAGAACCTTACATATTTTACACAATTAAATCTATCAAATCTTTTTATGAGTTGTGTGTCATGTCAAAAAGGCTTTCCATTCCCAAAACTAAACTAAAATTATCCCTAATTTTGTCCTAGTACTTTTCTGAGTTTTTCTTTAAACATTTAAATCTTTAATCTCTCCAGAACTCATTTTTGTGTATGGCATAAGGAATGACCCTGACACACAAATTCTTTTTTCAAACAGACAGCCAACTGCCCTAATGCCACCCTGTCCCTCTACCTAATGTCAATTTCAATCATTCCAGGCTCCTAAACTCTGGTTTAATGCTGAGAGGAAACTTCCATGTCTGCATTAAAGTGATCACTTTTCAAAGCATATTGTTCAAGCAGCTATGTAATCTGCTTCTAGCATTCCCAGCACCTGCTGGAATGAAAATAAAAGGAAAAGGTGGGATGGGAGTATCAAATTTGGCTACAATGCCAAAATACAAGCCACCAGAGCAGTTTATGAGGCATGTGTACACCTGTCATATGCATTAAAATTACCCCCTGAACTGCTGCCTATGGGCAGCACTTTTAGCTATGTTCTTTTACTGTGGCAAAGCAGTAAAAACTATGCAACATAAACATACTTATTAGAACTGAGAGCTAACTATGCCTTAACAGCTTGGCCAACAAGGACAACATGAGGAGTTGAACACGTAATCCAAATATCAAGTATCAACCTTTTCCCTTATTTATAACACCTTTTAAGTAGACTATTTAACCAAGTTTTCTCTGTCAGTGGCAAGCAATGTTTTTAGAGGACAGTGCCTGGATTGACAATAGGAAAAGGAAGCCTAGAAAAGAAAAATTTTCAGGATGTGCCCAGCACCGTTCAGGGCAAAATATACCTTAGCCAGCAGAAAAGGTATGTCCTGACCATTAGCATAATTAATTAATTTCCTTGGCCTTGACCAAGGAAGAGTCATTAAGCAACTCTTCTGATTATAATTTGGCTTCTCCTAAAGCAAGATTACACACTGTTGAATGGCCAACAATTCTAGTCCACCACGCAAGTATATTTCTCATGATAGGTTAACACCAGCAAGCATTGTTTCTATTTCTGTCTGATCCTGTATTTGGTTAGAAGGAGGCCTGCCAATAAGCCTGCCAATGTGGTAACACCCCTTTGAGGGGCCACCTGAACAGCCGACTAGTCTTCCTGAACAAGACCGCCTTCTCTCTCTACACCTTCAATAATAAGTACGAACAAACAGAATTTCAAACCAGTGCAGCCCGATATTTATTCTGAAAAAACTTCTTACTGCCAGTACTCCTGTACTAATGTGAATAGAGATACACTTCCTTCCTCAACATAAAGTTCAGAAAAGGAATATCTAAAGAAGATTGACTAAAGGATACACACTACCTCTATCCTTCTAATTATTCCAAAATCTCTTCCTCTTTTAGCTCAGACTCTGTTCTGAATTATCCTCACCTCTCCACCACATAAATGCCTTTATTTGAGGTCCTCTGATTATGTTTGGCCTATAGAGGGACATTACGAAATTTGCTGGTGCATCCATAGTAGGCTACAATGAGGCCACTGACCATTCCACAACATGGGGTCCTGTTTATAGGGCCTCAGAGGAGAAATTTCCTTCTAATCTTAGTGTCAAGGAACTGCGCTCTTCTTAAAACAAAAGTGTGTTTGCTTTTAAATGTTATGGGCATAAATGGACTAGTTTTTTTTTTTTGCACCATCTAATATGAAGTTTAGAGAAATATTTATGCTCCACTGAAAGCAAATATTAGATTTTTATATTAGGCCTTTCATTTTATTTTACATCTTTATTCTGCATTTCTTGCTAGTTTATGAATCTTTAAAAAACACCTTAAATTTGGGGGGAGGGGACAAAATGAAACAAATGGAGAGTCTGCATTAATGCATCATAAGAACAACTGTCTTTTTAAATTTAAGGGGTCAGTTAAAAAGTCACATGAGAAGTCAAGGGGGAGGAAGGATTTGGAAAATAGGATGTATGGATTGAAAAAATAAAATCCAGCCAACTCTCAATTAACTGGGGAAAGAGGGAAGGGAAATTAAGAAGGGGTACAGAGAAAAGATGAGGGAATATCCCAAATTATTTATTTATTTATATAAATTAGACAAATGAAATGAGACAAATTAAAAAATGACTAAACTTAACCAAACTTACTGCATAATTAAGGTTATATACCATTCTTAGAAATGTTTATTATTCCACAGGTATCACTCAACACTGTAAAAATGTTAAAGTTGACAAAGAAAACATAAAAACTGTTTGATAAAAATGTCCAAAAGGGTACTACCTAGAAAAACAGATTGTTACCATGAGCTGTGTCTTATCTGAGCCCTTCCCCGCCTCCGCCCACCCCGCAAATACTAGGAAAAACCCTATGCTTTGCAACAATCTGAGACTACTGACCACTCAGCTTTCTAACTAACCCAGCGCGATCTAGATAGATATTTAAACTCCACAACAAGCATGATCATGTTTCTGCTGGGTAACCTCTCCTTCAAGGTTGCTGTCATCATTCCTAGCCACCAAGAGACTTTACAATGCTGTCACGGCTCTATGTCAACTCTGGTTCACACATAACACTATTGAGCCATCTCTATTCAGAAGTTAAATTCTATTCCTTATTGTCAGCTTCTTTATATTTCTTGTTCCCCATGCCTCAGAGAACCCCATGTTTGCTTGAAGGTTAGACCCCAGTTCAATCCAGCACTGGAAAGATTTTAGGTTGAGTTCCATCAAGTATATCAAGTCTAAATAAACTCCTAGACTGCCCAAACAGCATTATCCTTCCAGTCCTCCTTTACCCTTCCCCTCCCAAATATTTGAGCAAAAAATTAAACTGTCTTAAGAGCACACAGAGTAAAAATTTATGCTCACTCTACTACTCTCCCTGTGCTAAAAGGAACATATTGTACAAGGATGAGGTATGATTCTGCTCTCCAAGATCACAGTGCCAGAGCTGACCAGTCCCTACCCAGACTACAAACTGTCCCCTCTCTCTGACTGCACAGCTAATAGATGGCTAGAAAAAGAAAGCATCTGACTACCAAGATGATAAATACAGCCAGCATTTATTGATTACCATACAGGGTCAATGAGAGATCACTTAGAATACGTAGATGTTTCTGCCAATCGTTTTTTATTCTTTCAAAAATGCACTATTTCCTTTAAACAATGGTTAGTCTGCATACAAGCTCGTTCCAGATTAGTAAGACTTGGCTGTCACTGAAGCTCTGCTAAGTGGAAGGGAAATTAGCTACAGATCCAGGGAAAGAGAGCAAATGTGTTAACAGCCACAGAGAAGAGAACCTTGGCACATGGGATACTCCATAAAGGCAAGCACTATGGCGGTTACCAACACAAACTCAGAAGAGTGCCTTGTAAACGCTAAGCATTCAGAAAATATATGCTATGCATAAACTTGTTAAACAAAATAAATTATTCTGTAGAATACTACAAAGAGGCTAAATAACTAGCCCATTGGCCCACAACCAGTAAATGGCAAAGCCAAGATTCCAACCCAGATCTGTCCAGTTCCAGAGACAGAGCTTCACTTCCCTATGTGCTTCTTATGGTGGGAGATCAATATACCAAGGTTCACTGAGAGAGTAGTCGAAGGCACAGAATAAACATGCTAGATCTCCTTAGAAAGTAAATTTTACTCAAAGTTGTATAATTTTAAATATTTGGTATCTAAAACAAACACCAATGTGTTACGAAAAAGAAGACTTCATAATTACTAATTTTAGATTACATGGGCCATGACATTTTTTCATTTTGTGATAACCCCAGGCTCTCTTAAGGATACAAGTTCATTCTCCTCTTCCACTAGAAGTACACTAATAGAAGAAAATGTGAAAATCAAAACACCACTCCATCAACACTTGTTGACCCTCCCTGGCTGGCAGCGGCCATCCGCTGAAACGAAGCCATGGGCACTCCCAAACGCACAGGAGGTTTGGCTCTGCGGGCCGGGGGGGCGGGTAGGCGGCCCGCTGCTCCGCGCTCCCGACCCCGCCCACCCGGCCAGACCGGGTCGCGCGGGCGGTTCCGGGGCACCGTGGCCGCAGACGCCCAGTTCCTAAGGCACCACCCACGGCAGGCCTGGCCAGCGCGGTGTAAACCAGCCCGTCTGCTCGAAGCCTTCGGGGTTGCCCAGGAGCAAGCTGGACCCCGCTACACGGGTCTGAGAGTCCCCAGGTCTTACAGGGTTGGTGAGGATTCCACATACAAAATCTCAGAGGTTACCCTTCACTGGTCCACGCCGTAAAGCTCTCAGAAGAAATCCTGCCCCACCCCCCCACCCCTGTGCATCACCAAACCAGTCCCCCAGGACCGGGAGATGCCAGGGCTGACACGTGCAAAGGCAGCGGAAAGGGCCACAGGTTTCTCCGCACTGTACAGCCTGGGGAAGATCAGCTCTACCTTAATATAGGTAACGTCGGTAAAATTCTTACCTAATAAAGCAGTCATATCTGCTTAAGTGTTCTTTGTTAAAACTAGCTGTCTACGTTGTCAAAATTATGAAAGTTAAACTGCAATAATGCTTGAAGACTGTTAAGTGATGGTGTTGTTTCTAAGATGATACTTTTGTCTTTGCTTTATCTTATTAGGGAGTTTATATAGGTCAGTGTTTAAAATGCTGTTTGGTGGGGCGCCCGGTTGGCTCAGTGGTTAAGCGTCTGCCTTCGGCTCAGGTCATGATCCCGGGGTCCTGGGACTAAGCCCCGCATCGGGCTTCCTGCTCCGCGGGAGGCCTGCTTCTCCCTCTCCCACTCCCCATGCTTGCGTTCCTTCTCTCGCTGTGTCTCTCTCTGTCAAATAAATAAAATCTTTAAAAAAAAATAAAATGCTGTTTGGTGTAACAGATGTAAAATTAATTTTGTAAAAGCAAAAAACAAACACATCCCTGTTAGGCACCAAATACATAGGAAGCATGAGTTAAATGTCAGGGACAAAATGCAGTCCTTAACCTCACAGAGCTTAGGTTATTCTGGAAAAGAGAAACAAGTTCACCAGTAATTAAAAGTGCTACCATAGATGGCTGAATAGGATGTACAGAAACAGAGAAAAGGTCTCTAACTCTGACTCGGACTTGGAAATGGGGAAGGGAGTAGGGAAGTTGAAGAGTTCCCAGTAGGTGACCCAATCTCTTCTCTCATCCCTAAACTACTTCTCAAAAGATGGGTAAGAATTAATTAGATGGAAGAATGGGGAGGTACTCATGGAAAGAGAATATTTAAATTATAAATTTTCAGGAAAACCACAAGTATTCTGAAAGGCTGGAACCAGGGCAATACAGCAAGGAAAAAAAAAATCAGTTTTACATTTGAAAAATATACAGAAAAATAAAAAAAATTTAAAGAGATGCCCAACTTACAGTAAAATATGAAAATGAAAATATGTTAATACTTTTCATCTATCAACATAGCAAAAATTTAAAAGAGCTTGTGGGGAAACTGGTACTATTAAATGCTGCAGATAAAATATATATTGTAGGTAAAAATATACAATGACAACATAGCTAAAATTTTAATTTTATTATTTATTTTTATTTACTTATTTGACAGAGAGAGACAATGAGAGAGGGAACACAAGCAGGCGGAGTGGGAGAGGGAGAAGCAGGCTCCCCGCTGAGTAGAGAGCCTGATGCAGGGCTCGATCCCAGGACCCTGGGATCATGACCTGAGCTGAAGGCAGACGCTTAACAACTGAGCCACCCAGGCGTCCCCATAGCTAAAATTTTTAAAGCCATGATTTTTTTATCCTACAATTCTTATTCCTAAGAATTTATTTTTAAAAAAGAAAACATTATAGGGACGCCTGGCTGGCTCAGTGGGTGGAGCATGCACCTCAATCGGGGTTGTGAGTTTGAGCCCCATGTTGGGTAAAATCTTTAAAAAAAAAAACACCATTATAGATGGATGCTTATATCTATGGGGAAAAAATCTAACATATCAAAAGGATCAAGTAAATTAGTTGGTCCACCTATACAATAAAATACTGCGTAACCACTGAAAAGGATGAGGGGAGATGTGGAAGAATACTCATGAACAACTGTTAGATAAAAAAGGCAGGTTATGGTGCGTCTGGGTGGCTCAGTCAGCTGACCGTCTGACTTTTGATTTAGGTTCAGATCGTGATCTCAGGATCCTGGGATGAAGCCCCACATGTCAGGGCTCCCTACTCAGTGGGGAGTCTGCTTCTCTCTCTTCCTCTCCCGTCCCCCCGCCCCCGCACTCTTTCTCTCTCAAATGAATAAATAAAACCTCTTAAAAAAAAAAAAGGCAGGTTATATTAGTTTTGAAGAACTGAAACCTGAAGCCATGTCAGTATTTTCTAGTTTTATAAGACAAGGTAAAAATTGCCCCTTTGCTGACTTCACTGCGCCTCTCCGTTTAACCTAAGAATCACCCTTGATCAGCTATGGCCACCCTGAGTCATAATTCAACAATTAATTTGTCATTTGTTATTTATGCCCCTAGAAGTTATTCAACTAAATAAATAAAGTTGAGACATCTTAAAAAAAAAGGGGGGGGAGAAAGAAAGTTAGCCTTGAAATTACCCAAAGTTACACCTAGCAAAAAAAAAAAAACCTGTTTATTTTACTGGCCTGAAAAAATCCTAAATAGGGAGCCTTGCAAAAATTTAAGAAAAGAGGAGGGGGGGAGGTTACGTAACAGATGTACACTACGATTCCTTTTTAAAATTATGTGCACAGACATGAGGGGTCAGGCACATTCAGGGTGATGCACTATGCACCAATGGGTATGTATCTGCACATACTCACGAGCACATTCCGGAAAGGGGCTCAATAATTGAACCAACATCATACTGGTCCTTATAGCAGTACATTACTGATAAGACAAGATTCCAGCATCATGAGCTGGCAATGGCTCTGACAATATAGCCTAAGTTCCTGAATTCACAACATGATTTCTTACAACAATACTCATTAAATTATTAATTTGTCTTCCCAGGCTATAGTGATGTTTACAATGTCTATCATAATATCAAAGGATTTTCACCAATTCCTTTCTAACTGATTGGTATGTAAGTATATATATATTAGTCTTCCTAAACAGCATTCTCGGCTGACTGCATGAGAAAGCACCAGGGGAGTGGGGGTGGGGGAGAGTGGCTCTCAGCAAGGCAGTGTAAAGAAAAATATTTCAGATACAAACAGCGTAACAATTAAACAGGGTGACACTGGACAAGACTAAACAGGGTATATATGGTTGAGAACACCAATATTATTAAATGACTAACTTATCAGAAACAATGATCAACCACCATGTTTCCTCAACTGAAAGCTACACCCCTGGTTTAGTAACAGCTTGGCAAGGGGTAAAGGGAATGGTAAACAAATGCATGGTATTTCCCTGTACATCAATTTTAAGTCACAACTCATTAAACGTTAAAATATTTTATTTATATTTTCTTCCAAGATTTTATTTAAATTCAAGTTAGTTAACATATAGTGTAGTATTTTCAGGAGTAGAATTTAGTGATTCATCACTTACATATAATACCCAGTGCTCATTATAACAAGTGCCCTCCTTTATGCCCATCACCCATTTAGCCCATCCCCACTAACCACCTCCCCTCCAGCAACCCTCAGTTTGTTCTCTAAAGTCAAGAGTTTCTTATGATTTGCCTCCCTCTCTGTAAAATATTTTAAAGACATGTTAATCAAAATAATATGCAACAGTGTAAGTCCTAATTTCCTAAGTAGCAAACTGGGTCATGAAAAAATATAAAATAAACAATTCCCCAAATAAAAATTATCTGAATGTTAACATCTGCAAATAGCTTCAGTTTTAAATTCTTAACAGAAATCCAAATTGTTCAGAATTTATGGGTTACCGGATTCAGCAGTCTGTACAGTTTCAAAATATTTTTTTAAAGATTTTATTTATTATTTTAGAGAAAAAGAGAGAGCAGGGGGAGGAGTAGAGAGATGGACAAGCTGACTCTGCACTGAGCACAGAGCTGGATGCTTAACTGACTGAGCCACCCAGGCACCCTGCAAAATATTTTTAATAATCAACGTCTGGAGATACCTGAAAGCTAAGTTAACAATAAGATGTAGTAATCAGGTGTCCATCTCTCCAAATAGCAAGCTAGAGATGAATATAAAATTGGCTCTAGACCATACAATTTGGGCTTGGAAACGGTGTAAGTGCACTAAGGATAAACAGTTGGTACATACTTCATCATCCAAGTGACTCGAAACAGAATTTACTGGTTAAGAGCATGATAATTCTCTTAATTGCCTACTGCCACAATCAAAACAGGTCAGAGACCTAGATGCGCCACTTACCCTCTTTAAACTACAGTTTTCTCACGTGAAAGATGAGGATGACAACTACACACACCTCATGGGCCATGGTGAAGATTAATGCAAAAATGCATATAAAGCATTTTGTAACTGGCACAAAGACTTAATAAATGTTATTATGGTCACTGGAAATTAATACACTTGGTGGAGGGTATGAAATCTCTTCCACAGATTTTGCCTGTGTATTTGGCCATTAAAAAGGACAAAGATCATATAAAAATAGCCTTATAATAAAATCATCTTCAGCTCTTCAGCTAAATCTTACTCTTCCTAGACTAGACAGACCAAACTTGAGTTCCTTGAAAGTGCTGTTTTCACTAGTTTCAAGAGTAATGTATATATACTGTGCCCTTTGCTTAGAACATTTGCAATCCTACTTCCTACTTGGCCTTGGACTGATTAACTTTCATTCATCCTTCATGTCTCAGTGTAAACATCACTTCCTTAGGGAACCCTTCCCAAATCCTCTTGTCCAGATTAGGTGTTTCCATAAGATATCTTATGCTTCTGCCTGTATCTTACTCAGAGTACTCTGGATTTCCCATATTTTATTCAATTAAGTAGGAACAGTGTTATTTAATGTATGACTTGCCCAACAGATTATAAACTTTGAAGGCAAAAACTGTATCCATCTTACTGGCTATTCTATTTCCAGTATTGGGTAAATGGCAAGGAATAAAAGACGCTCTATAAATATTTACTGAATTAAGTGAATGCAGAAGGACCAGTCAGGTTGGTTAATTATAATCCAATTCATGCTCACATTGAGAACTATTACAGTTCCTGATAAGCTTACTATCCTTGTTCATTCACATTCTAATAAGACGTTTCAAGTTTAAAATCTAAATACCACCTTTCTGGACTACCTCTCTCATGTGAGCTCTATTGCTAAGATAGGATCAAGTCTATCATGCTCTATATTCTTTTTTTGTTTGGGGTTTTTTGTTTGTTTTTTTAATTTAAATTCAATTAGCCAACTTACTGTACATCACTAGTTTCAGATGTAGTGTTCAATAATTTATCAGTCTATGTATTTTTTAAAGATTTTATTTGAGAGAGAGAGTAAGCAAGAGAGAGAGCACAAGCCAGGGGAGAGGCAGGGGAGAAGCAGACTCCCTGCTGAGCAGGGAGCCCGATGCAAGGCTCGATCCCAGGACCCTGGGATCATGACAAGGCAGATGCTTAACCAACTGAGCCACCAAAGCACCCCATCAGTCTATATACGTAATATATATATTAAAATGGTATCTAGATGAAAGCCAAGCTATTCAAAGTATCTGTGTTTACTGGTCTTCACCCAAAAGATAGTACTGAAGAATTCCATAGCTTAAAAAGAAAAAAAAAGTATGAAAACAATCCATAATTTATCCATGAGAATCTTACGGGCCAGAAAAGTTAGACATCAGAAAGCTACACGTGCTACAAACAGAATAAGGACCTAGGTGTTTTTTGTTTTAAATTTTGGTATTGAAAGAAGACTTCAACTTCCTCCATTTTTTTTTTTAAAGATTTTATTTATTTGAGAGAGCGAGAGCACGCGCAATCAGGGGGCAGAGGCAGAGGAAGAAGGAGAAGCCCCCGCTGACGTGGGGTTTGATCCCAGGACCCCAGGATCATGCCCTGGGCCCAAGGCAGCCGCTTAACCAACTGAGCCACCCAGGAACCCCGAACCTAGGTTTCCTAGTTCTGTTTCTCTTTCCACTATAGAGCCTTTTTGGTACATTGAGAACCGCTGGTTCAAAACAGTCTAATAGTCTTGGAATGCAACCATCCTAATTTAAATTATCCTAATCATTCAGTGCTACTGAATCATTTGTAAAGCTTTTTTAAACTAGGTATGGCCAGATCTCTACTGTATTAAAAACCCTGGAGTAAGGCCTGAGCCTTTGCATGTTGAGAAAGTTCCAAGGGTGATTCTTATCCCAGCAAAGACTGAGAACTCCTAATTTAATCAATCAAGCATTATCTGCTAAATGTCTACTCTGTCCCTAGCAATGTGTTCTTGCTCTCAAAGCTCTTAGAGGAGACAAGATTTACTTATATAACTCAATTAGAGAAGAAAGTAAGACTGTGTATAATGAAGTGCTGAATTAGCTAAATGAACACAAATTAAGTGCTAAACTCAGAGAAACTAGGACAGTAGCAAAGGCTTGAGAGATCAGCTATTTTTGGAGACAGAATAACAGATAGGTCCTTTATGATAAACAAGGACAAGAGATTTCAAACAGTGTGCTCAGCAGGAGTCCTCAAGGATCCTGTGGAAGTGCCTTAAGGGCCACAATGGAAAACAGAGGGAGGATGCTTGCTTTTCCTGCCCCTGACAACTATTTCAATCAGAAGAGCTCCACTCTTACCTTTTATACAACAAGCTTCTGCCTAAAATTCATTTTAAAAAGAATTAAAAAAAAAAAAAGAACTCCAATGACTTTTAAAAGTGTGAAAACTCGGGGCGCCTGGCTGGCTCAGTCGTTAAGCGGCTGCCTTCGGCTCAGGTCATGATCCCAGGGTCCTGGGATCAAGTCCCACATCCGGCTCCCTGCTCAGCGGTAAGTCTGCTTCTCCCTCTCCCACTCCCCCTGCTTGTGTTCCTGCTCTCGCTGTGTCTGTCAAATAAAGAAATAAAATCTTTAAAATAAATAAATAAAAGTGTGAAAACTCTCTTATTTACAAATATGAAGGGGGAAAAAAATCAGTGAAGTAACTTGTCTCAAAGTCCCAAAGCTAATTAGTGATCTAGAACCCACAACTCACTATACCACATCACACTGATATTACAAAGGAGGGGACAGTTTGAGCAGACATTCTCGTGGAGCATCCCAAATGCCAGCCTGACCAAAACAGTGGGTTTTATTTATTTATTTATTTATTTATTTATTTATTTATTTATTTATTATTTGACAGAGTGAGTGAGTGAGTATGTAAGCAGGGGGAGCGACAGGCAGAGGGAGAGGGAGAAGCAGGCTCTCCCTGATAAGGGGTTCGTCCTGGGATCATGACCTGAGCCGAAGGCAGATGCTTAACCCACTGAGCCACGCAGGCGCCCTGGTGGGTTTACCAAACTGGGATGGGGACTGTGGAGCAGGAGCATAGGGGGTGAGGAGGGAGGATGAAAAAGAGCCGAAACAAGCATGAGACTAAAATACAGCCACCCTCCCAGAACAGCTTTTCAACACAAAGTTTCAGGTAGATTTTTAAAAATATTTAATTAAATCTGCTAAAAGAAACTGTGTTTGTGGTGGGCCTATATAAGCGGACTTCCTGGGTGGAACTGTTGAGTCATGCTCTGTAAGGAAGTAGCATAAGATAAGAATGCATAGGCAGGGATGGGGGCTAGATAACCGAAGTTTATGTTTGCTACAATGCAACACCTCCACCTCCAAACTTTCAGAAGAGTAGCAGGGGAGTGTATTCCCTCTCCCAGGGTGTTGGCTGCACAAGGAAGCGTACAACCTGCAGTAAGGTGCCCCACAGAATCAATCTAAAGCTAAAGCTTCTCCTTCTCTACAGCAACACAAGTAATAAAATCACTGATTTTACTCTTGTGCTCCTGTAAGAAAAACTCTTACAGTACTTTAAAAATGCTTCTGCTATCAATTTGTTACTCCCCACAGCATCGCTCTAACACTGGTATTATCACCATCTTATTGTTGAGAGAAACAACCACAGAAGTCAGTGGCAAAGTCAAAATGAGAGGTCTAGATTTACAATGCTCAGACTCAGTGCTCAGTCCACACACATAGTGGCATGAGCACAAATCTCAATCCTAGTATTTGTATGTTTATTACACATTTAGTTCAGTAAAACTGTTCTGATCTTCACAATGAATTTGTAACCTAATAATATCCACCCAATCATGTCTCAAATGACATTTCCAAAATTGAATTCATTGCCTATTCTCCAAATGGCTCCCTCTTCCAACCTCCCTACCTCTGTTCATTTGGCACTGCTCTTGGTAATCTAAGTTCAAAACCTTAGCATCCCTCTTGACTCTAACTAGCTGCTAAACACTTAAAATTAAGGGCTTTTATCATGGCTAGTCCAGAACAAAAAAAATTCAATGGCTTCCTACTGCCTAGCAGAAGAAATCCAAACTCCTACACCACCAAAGCTGAGTATTCAGAGCACTCCAGAACAGTCCCAAACTACCTTCCACCACTCCCCACTGTACAGCCTAAGGAACAACTAACCTGGAAGTCCTGCTGTTCCCCAAACACTGTGCTTACTGAGCACATGACCTTGTGAAAGTTACTTAATCTAGGCTTTATTTTACTCAACTATAAAATGGGCGTAATAATACTTGCCTGAAAGGACCAACTGAGGTAATGAAAATGAGAGTGCTGCTATAAACTTTAAAGTACTATAAAAATACAGACATTATCATTATGTCATGGTGATGGTAATTTTATTTTATTTACACCTGCCTTGCTCCAGAAAGGACATAAAGGCAGCCTACATGAAACACAAAATAACAAGAGTTTAAAGACAGAAGCAATAAAAGAAATATAAAACAAAAGTTAAGGACACAAAATGGAACTGGGCATGAGGAGGCTAAGAAAAACGCATACCATAATTACCCATCTCACCTTTCAGGTTAATAACTCGGTCTAAACGCTGCAGCTGATTAAAAGGAAACTAAGTCAATTAGACAATCCAGTGTCCAAAAGACTAAAAACAAAACCATTGGTCAGAAATAAAATAGTTCCTAATATAAAGACCTGGCAAGAATTTCTTCTAAAGGTCCTTATTCTGTTTGATTAACTGGACAACATCCTCAACATATGTATTGTGGATTCTCTATTTTATAATATCATTATTAGACTGAAAGCCTGTTGAGGCCAGGTAACTGTCCTGTTTGTATCTCTAACAGTGTGTAGAGCAATTAGTCAACAAACCACATGCCTCAATTTTTATATACTGGTTTCCATGGATGGTCTCTGCTTCCTATTTCCAACCACCTTGCACACCACCATATTAATCCTAAAATATCACTTTTATCACAGGATTCCTTACTTCAAAAAACTTCCAAAAGCCTCCCTGCACATAGAAAAAATGCCTCATTCTTTATCTACAATCCTGAACGTTTCCCCAGCAATGTGCTTCCCTGTCTTCCCATTCCTCCAAATTCTTTTTGCCTTTCTTAAGCTCAGCTTTAAGACTCATCTTCTACTTAAAGTCTTCTCTGACTGGCAGTAATGTAGTATAGAGGGAGAGATTGGGGGTGTAGGGAGGAGGAGTCTAGAAAGTCCGAAGTCTTGTGTTCTGATGCCTAACTCAAGAGTTAAGACTGAAGGCAAGACACTACACCACCGTGAGAGCATTTCCTCATCTATAAAGGCTTTAGGATAGATAGTATCTACACTACCTTCCAGCCATAACGGCTCTAGGATGCTTTGGTTCCTACAAATTTGGACACACCCTGATCTCTACTCTGAACATTTTTATCTGCTACATATTTTAATATATAATTACATACACTGTTTTTTAATTTTCCCTGCTAAGAAAACATACCAACTCCTCCACAACAGAGTCTTATATTTCCCTTGTTATCCCCAAAGACAACTGGCATAAGACTGGGTACACAGCAGATATATTTTGTAAGCAATTAAATAACTGTTTTTAAAAGATTGATTATAATATACTGTCTTGCTGCAGTATGAATCAGCAAAAAAAAAGCCTTTTTTTCATTAAGCAGACCATTAAAATAAGTGTACTAAAACAAGAAAATAGGTAACTCACTTTTCTCTAAAAAAGTATATTCAGTCCATAAGTTACAAAGCCAGTCAGCACAACTCCATTATTTGTGACCACATTAAACAAAAAACATAATGTTCATTTCCCAGCCATTCCTGTTTATATCTTCTATTGCAAAGAGAAAGCTGACTAGTCCAAAAAAAAACTACCATAATTTTTATTTTACTGGTTTAACTTTATATACTACAGTTATGATTCCAACATAAAAACTAATAAAGTTACAGAGAATTATGAAATAAATCATGTGACAAATTAAACTGTACTTGCAATGACTTTCAGCATTGCAGACTAAGTAAAGCTACTACCAATACTCTTATTGAGCTTAGTTTTGTGCTTTTCACATTGTCTTTTTTTTTTTTTTAATTAATATTATGTATCCTTTTCTGGATGAATATCGTTTCCTGGACCGTACTTAAAAAAAAAATCTGATAAATCTAAAGGTTTACTGATTCTTCTTTTGCTCATTAATAGCCTTGTCAGCAAAATCCAGGCAACAGTGAAAACTTAAGTACTGGCTTAATTGGAAAACAAAAAACAAAGAAGCTGTATCAGCCAGGGAGCACAAACAAGACAACCCTATCAAATGCTCAGTAACACCCTCTAGTAAAAACACACACGCACACTATGTAAAGAGCTTCTTTAAATCTGAGTATCTGAAACTTAAGATAATTCTCATATTCCAAATTCTAAATATATTGTAAATGGATCAGAAAGTCAGGCGATGGCTCCACTCATGCTATTTTGTCCCACTGTTATTACTGCTGAAAGAGTGTTATAAGGGCTCACAGCCAGTTTAGAACGTAGAAATATTGCAGTACAAAATAAAACAGATTTATTCCTAAAAAGAAATATAGGACGGAGGCTGGGAAGATGGCGGAGCAGGAGCATCCTAAGCTTGCCTCTTTCCATGGATACAATTAGATAACACATCAGTGTAAATAACCTAAGAAGAAATATAAATCCACAAAATTATTATCTTTATTCACAAAATGTCAATAATGTGCAAAAATGTTGAGCAGAAGATGGGTAAGGAAACTGCTTTTCTCTATGATCTGTAATCATTACCTCTTTCAACTCTGATTCCCCTCAAAAAGATATTTATCTTATTTAAGCAATACAATAAAAGAATTAAGCAAAATCCCTGCCCAAAGAGTTTCCTAAAAGAGAGAGGAGGGGGAGGACGGAAGAATTCATTCAGAAGGGATACAGACACTCAAGTAAGACAGAAGTATAATAACCAAATCCGGACTCTAACACCTAGCATTGGATTTCCTTGAAGAAATAAGTAATAAGCATGTTCGCTCAGGCATTTAACATTAAAAGACAAACAGAAACAAGAACATAAATGACCCAAAAGGAGCATGTTTTGTCTGTGACTTGTTCCGTTCAGGAAACAACAATTATTTAAATAGTTCTAAACATAATCACTTCCATTGGGAAAACACATCCTGCTTAAAACTGCACTTTCATAGTAAGTATTTAGTAATCACAAAAACTGTGTAATTGAACAAATACTGTTGTATAAAAGGAAGTTAATGACAGCCATATACCATTATTTTAAAAGAAAATTATTTTTAATAGTGCTTGAAAGACTTATATGCAAAGACTAGAGCTGTGGATTTTCAACAAAAAACAAAACAAAAAAAAACCATTAATAAGGCAATCACCACTACATAATATTATAGTCTTCCTAATACAAAGGAAACACATTCATGAAAGTGAGTGACCGATTTTAAAAACAACTTAAACACACACAGACACTCACAATTAAATCCAAGATCAAATAATTCAGATTCAAGAAACTTCAAATATTTCATTTTTAATGCAAAATACATATGAAAGATAACATTCAAATTTCTAGTTCTATCATGTTAGAAGCACTGGCCTAAGATATTCACGGCTCCTTTACACATCTTTGGTGGCCTGGTAAGAGCAATTTAACATTCTGAGCCCTAGACTTATTCCAAAATCCAATGACCAGATGAATAACAGATTAACAATTACTTCAATCTAGGCAGCAATAAAACACATTTATTTCTTCTGCTTTATGCTGCCTACTGATGCAGAGAATAGTAAATTAAAAATATGGCAGAATACTATACAATTTAAACCTGAGTAATAGTTTGCTTTTCCTTGACTACCGGGATTTTTGACAATGACAAAATGAAAGGAATTAGAAATTAGTTGGGGAAAGATGTTAAAAGTTACTTTACAATGATGGCTTGGCAGCAGAATGGTCCTTTCAGATATTAAAAACATTTGGTCAGCTGTCACATGAATTTTCAAGACCTAAACTCAAAAGTACCATTATAATTAATAGGTGGGGCAAGTTAAGAAGGAAGTGACAATGGATCTTCTGAAAACTTGTGAGAAACCGCCTGACAGATGCCTAAGGAGACAGGCAGATTATAAACTTACTAAGGCTTAAAAGTAATCTAAAATTCTGTATCAAGCTTGGAAGACTTAGGGATAAAGCACAGTATCCTACAACATTCCCAGAGCATTTTAATCAGCACTTTTAAGATAAACTGGGAAAAACTACGATGAAAAATGTCTAAAAGGAGTCTTCTGTCAGAAATCATAGGTGGAATCATTACCTCACAACATAATTCTAAAAATCACTAATCAAAAACAAAGTAAATACACAAATCTGTCCAAAAAGAAGTTCGATTTATTTTTAAAAAACTGTTTGCAAAACACATGCTTTCTTATGAGCATCTACCTTATTTTAAACACTATAATTTCAACCTAAAAGAATATATAGCCTTCATTCTCTTCAACTTCACTTTACTCATTGAAATAGGTTCTAAGGCAAATGATCTCTCCCCTTCTTTAGCCTGGCAGCTTCTTACTTGAGTTTGGGAGGTCACAAAGGACCTCTCTAAAATAAGCATTTATATTGATCCCTTCCATGATTATACTTATTTAAAACCCATAATCTTTTTCTGAGAATTTGAGGAAATGAATTTTTACAATAGCATGGAATGCCAACCAAAATATAAGGCTAGTTAACAATACTCATCCTTTTCTCTATTACAAAAATTCTAACAGTGGAATTTTGTTTATAAAATGCAGTGTACATTTTATCATCTTGGATAAAATATCTACAGCCTCGGTAGTGGTTAAATTGCAGCTATAAAGGAAATCGTCCCGAGATAAATGGTTTCCCTATGAGAAGGTTTCACTGCTACACTTCACCTCAGGACAATAAATCAAATTAACTGCACCTTGTCCTCTGTCCAATGACATCATCAGTTTGACCACATCTTGGGAATCGGGTGCAAAAACATATGCTATTTAAGGCATGAAATCTTATTACTGCTTTGTGTCCATTCGACCTCATGCTTCAGGTCTCCAAAGCAGTCATTCACCTGAACATTCACATGAAAGCTACACATTTTTTTCCTGCTGCATTCAGGGCCTGCCTACTGGAGGTGAAAGAGGAAAAATGATGAGAACTGGTAATGTGAAACTGGCTTGCTGTTAGCCCATCAAATCTACAATTTTGTTACAAATTAAACTGAAGACTAATGTCTCCCAAAATATGTACCTAGCAACTGACCATAAAGTGCCTTTTAATTTCAGCGGTTTAACACATCCCTGCTAAATAACACTTCTCTGGTACTTTACTAGCAGGGGTAAAAAACAAACAAAAAAAAACACCAATGAGAAACAACACTATGTTTTTAAAAAACACACTAAAACTATATAAAATAAAAAGGAAAGAAAAGTTTACCAAGGGAAAGACCAAAAAACAAAAATTACTGTTTCTTCTAAATAATAAAAGTTAGCCTAACTTTCATAGACCAACTGTCCTAATTCTACATAAAACATAAAATCAATTCTGACTTCAAGAGAGGTGGGTGTGCTGGGAGGAGAATAAGTTCCAAGATCAGGGTAGACATAATGCCTATGTTTATTCTTCTATGTTCCCTCATTTAACCATGACACAAACACTCAAAGAAAACACAACCCCATTTTCTGTCTTTAGGAGCAATACCGGTAAAATAAGCAAACCTTGACAGGTATAGCACAAAATTAATATCAGCCCTATTTTAAATCAGAATGAAGAAGCTGAAAAGGAAATGCAGCACTGAGACATTCTGAAAGTGCTGTTAATTGGAATTTCTAAAACACTTACTCTACAACTCCTAGGAAAGAAAAAAAAAAACCTACTGGTTTTACAAATACTGCAGACCTTTACAAAGCCTGAAAGCGTTTAACTTGGAGGTAGAAGCCAAGGGGCAGGGGAGAACTATCACTAAAGTAAAGTGATTTATTTGTATTAAATCAAAATAGGTTTCATTCGCCTCTGAAAATGAGAAAAATTTTTTTCCTTAGGCCTAATATTACTGCAAACTATAAGAAAGTCTTTTTAAGGGAAAACAAAACACGACAGAGTTGAAGCTTAGCTAGGAGCTGCTTTAATGCTGGTTAAGGCCCCAGGAGGGTTTGTTTTGCCCGCGGAGGACGGGTATGTGTATGGAAGTTGGTGGGGGAAAGTCATTTTGGTTATTAGTAAATAAATCAAGCGGCAGAGAATGAGGCCTAGGCAACTGCTAGAGGAGCCAAGGCCTAGCTCTCCCCCTGCTCTTCCCAGCACAGCCTGGGTTTGATCTCAGAGCCCCGTGGATTGCCAAGGAAAAAAAAAAAAAAGAATCATATCGAACCACAAAAGCACATGGGGCGAATGTAAAATATAAACACGGCGTTGGGCTGTGAGTGGCTGTTATTAAAGGTCTGAATTACTAAACATGAGAGGCGGGGAAAGCCAGGCGGCCATTTCAATAATATAAACCTCCCCGAATTAGACATTATTCAAATGAGAGAGGTTCGGCTAAGCAGAGAGTAAAGAGGACCCAGCACCCAGCAAGAAACCACCACCACAGAACCGGGGAGGGGGATCCCCGCCCTTACCTAACTCCCAACAGGAGAAGGGAAATCTAGAATATTATAAACTTGTCAGGCCGGCCGCTTCTGGGGCAGGGGCAAGAGGGCAGCCCTCTACACCCTAGTTCTTGAGAGGCCTCCGGGTGCTTCTAGGGCCTGGGAGCCAGAGGCCCCCGAGGGCCCCCGGCCGCGTCCGTCCGGGTCGCGCGCAGAGGCGGGGGCGCGGGGAGGGGCAGGGCGGCGAGGAAGATCAGACCACGCCAGGCACCTCCAACCCAACTCCCCGGAGAAAAGTACGACCCACGAGGGAGAGGGGTCTTTTCCAGGACCTACAGGGACTGCTGACCGATGGTCCAGAGCACATGGGGCTGCCCCAGAGGACATCCCCCTCCGAGGGGAACTTTCCACGAGGGCCGCCTTTCAACCCTGTCCGCCCCGGAGGGGGCGAAGCGGACCCCTGCGCGGGCTCCCCAACCCCGCCGCCCCGAGGCCACCTCACAGCGCCCACGACCGCTCACCCCTACCCACCTAGAGCGCAGGCCTGGCTCAGGTCAGGCCGCCACACGGGGGACAGGCGGGGCGCGGCCGAGGTGCCCGGGGCCGTGACCCCCGGGCTCAGCCCCGCTCCGACCCCCGTGCGGCTGCGGGGCGCGGGCGCCAGCAGGACGCTCTCCCCGGGCGCCCCCCTCCCCCGCCCGGGCCCTGTCCTGGGGCGGGGGGGGGCACGTCTGGCTGTCCGGCCGCCGGGGTCCGCTCCGGCCCCGCCGCCTCCCCGGCATTGTGCTCTCCACCACCTCCATCCCCCTCCACGCCCCCCCCAACCCCGCGCCCGCCCGGCCGGGTCGCCCGCCCGCGCCCCGCCGGCCCGGCGGCTATGAATATGTAAAATGTCTTTATTGTCCTCTCCCTGTGCCCCGGCCCCGCGGCCCCGCCGCGGACCCGCTCGGGTTCGGGCACCGCGGCGAGGAGGCGGCGGCGGCCGGCGGAGGAGGAGGGCCGGTGCCGGCGGGCGGGCGGGCGAGCAGCGGCGGCGGGGTGGGCCGGGGGCAGGAGGAGGGCGGTGGATCGCAGCCCCCTTTACCCCTTGTCTTCCCCCTCCGCCTGGCCGCTCCGAGCCTCTTTCCCCCTCCGCTCGGCGCCCGGCGGGGGCTCCGTGCTCCCCGGCCCCCCATCTCCCCGCCGTTAATTATAATAATCCTGAGTACTAATAAATTATGCTAAGTCGCGGGGGGGGCAGCGGGAGCCGGGGTTGAGTATGAATATGAATATGTAAAATGCTGTAATGATTACCTGCTGCTGCTGCCGCCGCGGCTGAACTCTCATCTTGACTCGCTGCTCCTCCGTCCGCCATTTTGAATATTTTAACCAAAATCGCCCGGTCGATAAACCCTCCCTCGCTCCGGCTCCCCTCCCCCCTCCCGCCCTCCGTGCCTCCTCCCTCCTCTCCGCCCCCTCCCGCTCCTTCTTCTCCCCGGGCGCGCGCCAGGGGGCGCGCGAGGCCGACCCCTTGGAGGAGCCCCACCCCTTCGGGCGCTCTGCGCACGCGCCTCCTGGCCGCTGTGGCTCTTCAGTAGCTAAAGCGCCCTCAACCTGCCAGTCACCCCTTCCCTGCATTTTTTTCTCTCGGCTCTGCACATGCGCAACTTTCTCCACGCGCCTGAAATGCAGGCGGCGCATGCGTTACCTCCCCTGGGCTTCTTCTTGAAGCGTAACCCGTGTAGTACGTTAAGTGCTCGCCCCTTCTTACAATCCTCCCTCTCTTCCCGCCTCACTGCCCTGCCAGCTTTACTCCGACGTCCCCCCAGTGGACAGTGGCATTTTAAAGGAAGGGCAGGGGACACGGCGGCCAAGAGCGTGGAAACGCGTAGAGTTCTCGTGGGCGGACCAGTCCCCGCGTCTCCTCCGCTGAGCACTTTTTAAGGCTTTCCGCGCTGTGGAACCGCTGACAACAAAGGAGGGGCAGCTCCCCTGCTAGGTAATTTCCGGCCCGGTGGGCAGGTAGGGGCGGAAACGCCCGCCGAGAAGAGCAGGGCTGGAGGCACCTGCTGAGCTCTGCGCGGGCGTCCCGCTTTAAATTTGAATCCTAACTAGTCCACGCCCCCAACTCTGCAAATGCTGGAGACCCGGCCCGGCTAACGTGAGGGGGAGTGTCTTGTGCTGGTTTTAATTAGCCCCAAATCTCTTCTGCTCTACTTGTTTCTAATACCCGGCCGCCTTCTCCGGAGCTGGGCGTTTAAGTTGCTAATTTCCGCCCCTACCCTCCCTGGGGTTTTCTTGCTCCTGGATTGCCGCTCACCCGATCGAAACGAAGAGCCGATTCCCTCGTCCATGGATAGGCACGCTCCCCTTCCTTTGGCTTAGGAACATACTTAAAAGCGACTGGAAACTGATGACCTAATAAATAAAAACATCGAAATCACCAGTAGCTTCATCCAGAATTTTACTTTGCTGTGTTTCTCAGAGCAAATATAATAGTAGGCGTTTCTATTGTAAATATCTTTATTTCAGTCGTGTTCTAAGGTTTCTTTAATGGTAAATTTCTCTGAACAAGACCCAGTTCTAATTACTTTACGAATTCTTAAAAAAAAAACTAAAATTTTTCCAGTTTTTTTTTTTTTAAGAGTGAAAAGAAAAGCCTATCTCATAAGCAAAGTTAGAAAAAAAGAAAGGAGGCGCCTGGGTGGCAGAGTGGGTAGAGTATGTGACGCCGGTTTCAGCGTCCTGAGTTCAAACCCCACCTCGTGTGTAGAGCTTACCTAAATATATTTCTTTAATAAAAAAGAAAGTCAATCCTAGATAGTCTGTCTTGAAAAGAGAAATGACTGTAAAGTTTAAATTGAGAATTGCAGATTCTACATTGAAGAAAAACGGATCTCTAAGAGAGTCAGCGGTTATTCTAACGGCTAAAGTTTTAATCACGGGTCTTAGCCTCCTCATTGAATTCCTTACCCTGTGCAAGTACAGTTGAAGCTATTGTCAGTGACAGCCAATGAATTTGGGGTGGGATTGATTTATTCATGGTAATTAAGCCTTAGGGTGTGTGCAGGACTGTTCAAACCAAATAATTGGGCTACCATATAATCTAATTATTTCAAGCCACACCACCCTCCATTAAGGAAATGCAAATTTCAATCATGTTACATTTAATCCGGAAATATAGCCTAAGTTAGATTCACCGGCATTACCATGGAGGAAGTTTCAAAATCATCAACCTATTTGAAACACAGCTAATTACCTGCCCCTGCTCTGAGGACAAGGAATTTGAAATTACCTCCACTAAGAAAAGGAACCTGAATACTTTTACTTAAATTCCTATCTTCTATTTAATCTTTGTTTTGCTCTTTAGTTCAAAAAGTAAATTAATATGACTTTCAGAAAGTAATTGGAGCTAATGCATGTGCTATTCATTCTTTATCTCATTTCCATAAAAAGAAATTTTCATGGAATGAATTTTTATTTAAGGAAGAATAGCTCTGCGAGGAAAAAAATAGTTTAAAATAGTCTGTATCAATGATTCATTTTCCTCTTAATGAAAATATTTATGCCTGGGCATAGTAGGTATTCATAAATATTTGCTGAATAAAAAATAATGAATAATACAGTTATATTTGTTAGGATTATTTTAAAAATTGATAAAGTCATTTATTCAACAAATATTTATGAACATCTGCATTCTGCCAGAAACTTTACTAGGTGATAAAAATACAAAAATGTATAAAACACTGCTTTGACCTCAGCAAACTCCGTGTATCAATTCTTTTTTTAAATCCTCACAACTCTGGGAGGTAGAAAGTGTTTATCCCAGTTTTCCAGCATGAGGAAATTGAGACATAGAGATGTTGCATAACTTGCCTGTATTAGGGTTCTCCAGAGGAATGAAACCAGTAGGAGATATATATGTGATTTTCATTTTGCAGTTGATACTTGAACAAGGCAGGGTTTAGGATTGCTGACCCCCCACGCAGGCGAAAGCCCAAGTATAGCTTTTAATCCCTCAAAAATGTAACAGACTACCATTGACTGGGGAAGCCTTACCAATAACATAAATAGTCCAGCAGTCGATTAACACTTTTTTTTTGTATGTTATATGTATATGTATTATAAATAAATATAAAATAACACATTTTGTATATGTATGTTATATATTGTATTACTGTATTCTTATAATAAAGTAAGCTAGAGAAAAGAAAATGCCATTAAAATCATAAGGAAGAAAAAATACATTCACAGTAGTATATGGTAAAAAATCCATGTATAAGTGGACCTGCACACTTCCAACCCATGTTATTCAAGGAGCAACTGTATATATGAAAGAGATTTGTTATGAGGAATTCGCTTATACAGTTTTGGAGGTTGAGAAGTCACTTTGTGTTCCTTCCACCATTATCCTGTACCTTTAATATCCATTCCCACACATGGTCCCTAGATTTCTGTCTGTATAAATTAGAAAACTCACATCGTTCTTTTGGAGTGTAGCGTCCGTCCTCATGAGTCAGGTGATGAGCAGCTCAGGTCTCATGGTAATTTGATGGCCCATGGTTAAGCATTAGGTCCTTACTAAGGTCTAGTAGCAGGCCAAGAGCTATTTCTCAAAAGGAGAAGAGTTATCCATAGAGGATGTCAGGCTTTGTTCTAAAATCCTAAGAGTCTGAGCTGCAAGTCACCTGTTGGGACCTGCCAGACTCCTAGTAGCATCCTTACCTGCCACTGACACTTTGAGCACCGTTGGATCTGCTGGATCCTATGGCCCAAATGGCAGAGAAGCTTGTGCAGCACTCTGGACATATTGCAGAGTCTTCTTATTCAACAGCTTTTTGAGTCACTTGGGGTATGGTTTGGAATAATACACCCAAATGGAATATGTTGCCTCCAAAATCCAAAGAGGCCCCCTCAGCATTGTGTCTCTTTTTTGGTTGTAAGAGAGGCCAGATGTAACAACTTATCCATTACCTTAGAAGGGATATGTTGACATGCTCACACCACGGGACCCCTAAAAATTTCACTGAGATAGAAGGCCCCTGAATTTGTGCCAGATTTTTTTCCCATCTTCTGACACACCAAGGTCTTACCAGTAAGTCTAAAGTGGTTACTACCTCTTGCTCGCTGGGTCCAATCAGCATGATATCATCAGTGTAATGGATCAGTGTGATAGCCTGTGGAAGGGAAAGGAGATCAAGATTCCTATGAATTAAATTATGACGTAGAGCTGGAAAGTTGATACACCTCTGAGGTGGGACAGGGAAGGTGTCATGCTGGCCTTGCCAGCTGAAAGCAAACTGCTTCTGGTGGTTCTCACTGACAGGGATGGAGAAAAAGGCATTTGCCAGCCCAAGAGTTGCATATCGGTTTCCAGGGGATGTGTTAATTTGCTCAAGCAGCGAAACCACGTCTGGTACAGCAGCTGCAAGTGGAATCACCACCTAGTTCAGCTTGACAATAATCCACTGTCATTCTCCAAGATCCATCTGTCTTCTGTACAAGCCACATAGGAGAGTTAAATGGGGATGTGGTGGGAACGACCACCCCTGCATCTTCCAGATCTTTGACGGTGGCCCTGATCTCTGCAATCCCTCCAATATGCAGTGTTGCTTTGGGTGTATTATTTTCCTCGATGGAGGCAGATCTAGTGGCTTCCACGTGGCCTTTCCCACTCTAATAGCCCTCAGTCCACAGGGCAGGGAACCAATGTGGGGATACTGCCAGGTGTTTCACTTTTTCAGGATGGGGAAAATTGAGGCATAGAGATGTGAAGTAACTTGCCTAAAGCCACACCACTATTAAACAGGAGAGCTGCGAGTCATATACAGGTAAGGAGCTTACTCTTAACTGTGATAGTCTGCTGCTGGCTTTGGATCAGGCAAAATCCTGCAGGTTCATATATTTCAGTGTTGGAAGAGACTATATTAACAAATAATGTCCTTGTATGTAATCTCATCATAATAAAAATATATAAAAACATGTTCACACAAAAACATACATAAATGGCAGCTCTATTACAATCGCCAAAAACTAGAAACAATCCAAATGTCCTTCCACAGGTGAATGAATAAACAAACAGGGGTACGTTCATGCTGTGGAATACTATTCAGCAATAAAAAGGAATGAACTACTGACATGTACAACAACTTCAGTGAATCTCAAAGGCATTATGCTGAGTGAAAGAAGGCAGTCCCAAAGGAATCCTACTATTGTGATTCCATTTATACGACCTTCTTGAAATCACAAAACTACAGTGATGGAAAATAGATCAGTGGTTGCCAGGAGGTAATGGTGGGAGAAGGTGCAACTATAAGGGATAGGCACATGAGAGGACTTTCTGCGTAATGGAATTGGTCTGTATCCTGATTGTGCTGGTGGTAACAAAAATCTATACATGGGGTTTTATTCATATGTATACACACACAAGGTATAGAAGTAGTCAAGGGTATGATAGTAAGTCTGCCAAAGTGTTACTCTTACTGGATGTTCCTTATTAACAGTAGTGATGTGTGAATGGGAAGATGTCAGTCCATCTTGCTAAGTGCACCACATAAGCCTCTGCAGCTAGGTGTGACCATGTGACTAAATTTTGGCTACTGAGTTTAAGGAATTGCTGGATAGGATCTCTGGAAGAGCTCTTACAAGAAGCAAGTTCCTTCTTCTTTTCTCCATTTTTTCCCCTCCTGTTGTCTGGAACATAGATGCCAAGATCGAAATTGCTCCAGGGTTTTTGGGCTGTAGAGTGATGTTGTTCTCAAGAGATCAGGCCATGTGAGGAGCAAGAAGCAAGTCCGATCCTCTTCACAGGCTGAAGAGAAGCCTAGACCTGGGCCTGGCACGCCTTCCTTGTACTGAAGTTAAGTCTTGGTGCTGCTATGTTAGTTTTGTTAAAGACTGAAGAATCCAGGCTCTGGGGGATGTGTTTTAATGATTGTAATTATGCTAGGTGACTAAATTAAAAATTGTCATTTTTTTTATGAACAGCTCCAACATTTTGCTGTTCATAAAGATTATCATTCTAATAGAGCAAATTAATGCCTTTAGTGACCTGGGGGTGAGTTTCATAACTAATTGATCTTATAGCAGAGGCTTCCATGCCCCTTAAAGTGGGATGAAAACCAACCCTCTACCTCCTCTTTAGCCAGAAAGGCTCTGCTTTACCTATATTGGAGTTTACGACAAGGTTTCATTTGAAAACATGGTATTGCTGCTTTTGGTTATATACACATATGAAATTTACTGCTTCGTTGCTTAAAGATGCATGTGCTATGGATACTTCATTGAAGTAAAGCAAGCTTAGCAACAGTAACTTTTAAAAGTTCTCAAAATAAAATGATCTATGGCCATTGTATATGAAGCACCAGGAGCTTAAGCTCCATTTCCTCCATGTCTTACTTCATACCCAGGAGTTTTGCCAGGGAAGATTTTGATCTTGCTTCTGATACCTCCATGGTCTTCTACCTTGAACAGGTGGAGAGGGCTTCTATTAAATGAATGAATATATTCCGATCACATATATTAACGTTCATAAGAGGATGTCAAACTTACTGGCCGAAGCTGACTGCTGCAATTTATGTTTCTACTCTTAATGTATAACGTAGAGTATTTGTACTCCTCAGAGAACGTACACTGAAGTTTTTAACAAGTCAATACTTATCAAAAAGCTCAATATCATTGATGGAAAACTATCTGATGGATACATAGCCCATTTTCCCCCTCTGGTTCAGGGTCAGCAAATTCGTGATGCTACTCTTACTACCATTCCTTCCAAGCCTCTTTCCAACTTTAATCCATAGGCCTTTCTTATGCTGAGCCTAGACTCTTACTCAAACACAATTCTGCCCAACCAGGGCTTCGGGCAGTCATTGGCATCTCATCAGCACTGGCATGCAAGATGAAATCCATTTGTAATTCCAACCCTAGACTAGATACTCTTAAAAGCTGAACTGTCAGAAAGCTGTGCCCTTGAAATACATCATTTTGTCCCCTTGTAGTCTTCTTTCCTAGAATTATGCTTTGGACTTATGTCATCAGCCTACATTAAAATCATAAGAAGAAAAAAAAACTCTGAGAAATGTATCATATTTACTGTAGGAGTGTTTTTGGAGTGTCTGTCTTCTTTCTGGGTATTCTTTCTTAATATGTGAAGGGCAGAGGTTAAGTAACTTGCCCAAATTCATACAGTAAGAGACAGAGCTAGGAGTTGAACCAAAGATTGCCTGATCCCTTGTCCTCTCTGCCTTTCCTCTCTAGGCCCCCACATTTGCTCTCTGCCTTGGCGACCATCTGCTTCCCCATCCTGACATTCAGCCGACATCTAGACATTCAGCCCTTTGCTTTGTTTCCATGAGTTTGGGTGCCTATTTTTTTTTCTGCATTCATGGATTCCATTTCTGCCCTTCCTGTTTTTTCCTGCCTCTTCCTATCCCTTCTCAAAAGCTTTTCAAGATAAACTCATCCTGCATTTACTCATCAACTCATTATAGTCTGACATCTGCTCCAATCATTTTCCTGAAATTACTTTATTGGAAGTCACTGATGACCTCCTAACTGCCAAATCTGATAACATCTTCACTCCTCATCCTGCCCCATCTCTCTGCAATTTGACAATGGTGATTGTTCCTTGTTTCTTACAACCATCTCTCTAACTCTGGCTTCAGGGACAAATTGCTCTCCAATTTCTCCTCTTATCTCTCTAAACATGTCTTGGTTTTCCTCATTGGACCCTCTTTTTCTTCGCATCTAATATAGGTACTCTCCAAGGATTTGCCCTTGTCCCTCCCCTCATTACTGCAAGCCTGGTTCATGTCATTATCTAGCCCCACAATTTCCGCTGTTCTCTGAAACTCTCTGAAGACAACCCCCAAATCTACACCTTCCGTCCCACTTTCCCCGCCAATGTCAGACTATGTTTGTTACATTTGTCTCTCTCACTAGAGTATAAACTATTCAAGGGGTGGTCCGTCTTGTCCTCATTATTTTTTGTCATCTTTTTATGCTTAAGGTTATAGCTCAGGGGCTGGACATAGTCTATTTTTAAAAAATTTTTTAAAGATTTTATTTATTTATTTGACAGAGAGAGACACAGCGAGAGAGGGAACACAAGCAGGGGGAGTGGGGGAGGGAGAAGCAGGCCCCTGCGGAGCACGGAGCCCGATGTGGGGCTCGATTCCAGGACCCCTGGATCATGCATGACCTGAGCCGAAGGCAGACGCTTAACGACTGAGACACCCAGGCCCCCCAAAAATTTTTTTAAAGATTTTATTTATTTATTTGACAGAGAGAGACACAGTGAGAGAGGGAACACAAGCAGGGGGAGTGGGAGAGGGAGAAGCAGGCTTCCCGCGGAGCAGGGAGCCCGATGCGGGGCTCGATGCCAGGACCCTGGGATCATGACCTGAGCCGAAGGCAGACGCTTAACTACTGAGCCACCCAAGTGCCCCAACCCATATTTTCTATGAGATGAGTATACATTTAATTCGACCTTTTTATCTTTCAAGTCTATATTTATAACTCTGTATTTTATCTACCCTAAGATGCACATTTTTTCACATTTTAATATCTTTGAAATCAAGATGCATCTTACAAAGGATGTGTAACAAAACATTGCATCATAGTTTAACTGGCAGCATTTTTTAATGGTACATAAAATAATGGCGTATCTTACAATCGATGGCATTTTAAATTCTATGAAATATGGTTTTTACATTTAAACTTATGGTTTAAAAACTCCATTCTAATATGGTTCATCATCCAAGAAATATTTAATTATTCTGAGTATACTAGACTTTCTATGGCAGGAAAAGAAGTATTTTAAAGGAATTCTCAATCATAAGGGTTAAAACAAGAAGAAAAAGATCTCCATGGCCATAGAAGGTTCACACATCCAAGCATCTCCTCTGCTATAGATATCCAGCAATGATAGATAAAATACAAAAACTGAAAACCAAAAAGAAATGCATTCAAAGGCAGTTATCATTTCCGTGAATCAGGAAGGGCACAGAAATACCAACCAGGAGTGAGTCTGTGGCCGTGCCTGGAGTTTTAGTGTCGCAGAGAGGAAGAACCAGAACACACACACACACACACACACACACACACACACACACACACACACATAACTTTTGCATCTGGTGGGGCTTTGTTATAATTTTATCTTACATAAATCATCTTATACAGATACATCTTACAAAAATCACAATTCAAAACTACAGCATTTTGTGATACAGAGAATTCCCATGTTTGCCCCAGTCCCCACTTCTCCTTCTCTTTAGGAAACCATTTATATTGATTTGTTGCTTATCCTTATCCATCTCTTCTTACAACTATTTAAATTCTTATTTCTCTCCTTCTCTTTCACAAAAGATAGCATACCATCTCTACTGTTCCGTACCTTGCTTTTTTTCACTTACCTGTATCATCCCTGTCAGGATATGGAGATTTTACTCATCTTTTTTATAACCGTGTGTACTTCATCGTGTGTGTGAACTGTGGTTTACTCAACCAGTCCTCCTCTCTTTCTTTTCTTTTTTTTTAAAAGATTTTATTTATTTATTTGACAGAGAGAGACACAGCGAGAGAGGGAACACAAGCAGGGGGAGTGGGAGAGGGAGAAGCAGGCTTCCCACTGAGCAGGGAGCCCGATGCGGGGCTCGATCCCAGGACCCTGGGACCATGACCTGAGCCGAAGGCAGACGCTTAACGACTGAGGCACCCAGGCGCCCCTCCTCCTCTCTTTCTGGACAAGCCATTTACAAAGTTCCCTACTACTCACAAATCACAACGAGCAACCTTCTACCTGTGTCATTTCACACTCCCACACACCTTTGTGAATGGAGGCTGAATAGAATTGCTTCCTGCCTGCTGCCTGAGGCTATGGCTTTTTAGGATGTTGAGGATTCGCCAAATAGGAAGACCAAGACACAACCTGGCAACCCGGAAGTAAACAGATCTGCTCCCTGGATTTCTCTAATGTTGCAGGTGCCCCTAACCACCATCAGAAGACCCAGGTGTGGACTAGAGACCTGGCAGGTAGGGTATGTATGGTAACCACAAAACTATTAAACAGCAAAAGAGAGAGGGAAAGAGACTTCATAACAATCTGTACATATGTATGTGTACAGATATATATATTTCAAAAGCAAAATACAGGGGCACCTGAGTGGCTCAGTCGTTAAGCATCTGCCTTTGGCTCAGGTCATGATCCCAGCATCCTGGGATTGAGCCCCACATCAGGCTCCCTACTCCGCGGGAAGCCCGCTTCTCCCTCTCCCACTCCCCCTGCTTGTTTTCCCTCTCTCGCTGTCTCTCTCTCTCTGTCAAATAAATAAATAAAATCTTTAAAAAAAGTCAAAATACATGTGTGTATGCATTAATATATATTACATATAAAATTGGGTCTGTACCTCAGACCTTGACCAGAATCAACTCTCAATGGTTCAAAGATTTAAATGTAAAAAATAAAAATAAAAATTCTAGAAGAAAACATGAATGAAGTCTTTTATAAGAAAGCTATTTAGCAATATTGTTATCACAAAAACTGGAATTCAAGGCAAAAGGAATAAATATACGTGATAAGAGAAGGCTAATCCATTAAGAAGCTATAACAATTATGAATTTGTATGCAACTAGTGACCTACCTTGAAATATATAAAATAAAAACTAAATGACAAAGCCTGACAAGATCATAAGCATAGAAGATTTTTAATACAAAAGGAGTTTCTCCCTATTACTACTTAACCAGAAATGTAAAGTAACCATGATGCCAATTCCCCTCTATTACAATCAAGTGATTTGGACCCTTCAGACTGAGCCCAGACTGCATACCATTCATGTTTAGCCGTGTCTGGACATATCTAGCAGAGTGAGATGGATCGGCAGACACCTGTTTGCTTAAAGGTCTAAGGAAACGTCTGGGAGAAAAACTATCCTCAATGACTCTGGTACTGATGGCTTGACTATACATCCAAGTCCATCTTGGTCTTCCAAGGGGAAAGGCAACAAGATTTGATTAAACTTCTGGCTTCAGACTCCCATGAGCACTCATCTGCAGATTCCTGTGGAGAGGTAGCTCTGGAAGCAGAGGGGATATTAAATATACTTACACACAGTTTGGTTCAAGCACTGACCAAACAGAACAGACAAGCAACCCATCAGAGCAGATACCAGCCCTGCCCCATGCCTTACTAGGGCATACCTAATGAATTTCAGCCTTTTCTATAAAGACGATTTTATGACACTTTCTATAGGACATTGAGACACAAGGAGCTCTGGTGCTCCTCTGATCAAGTTTAACGCAGGAGAGAGTGAGAATTCTGCCCAACTCTGGCAAATTAAAAACCGCAGTGTGGAAATGGACTAGCAGGCACCAACCAAAAACAATAGCAGTACTTGGAGAGGGAAGCTTAAGTAAACAAAAGGGTATAAAATGGGGGATACCATGGGTAACTGATCAGACGTATTTTCTAAAAGATTTTATTTATTTATTTGAAAGAGAGGGAGAGAGCACAAGCAGGGGGGAGAGGTGGAGGGACAGGCAGACTCCCCTCTGAGCAGGGAGCCTGGCGCAGGGCTCCATCCCAGGACCCTGGGATCACGACCTGAGCCAAAACCAAGAGTCAGATGCTTAACCGACTGAGCCACCCAGGCGCCCCCTGATCAGATGTATTAAAGGAGAAAATACAGTGAGAAGGTGAGTGAGTTCTGGCATCAGCTAGATCTGAGATCCATCCCATTCTGCCTCTCCCCTCACCATTTGACCGCAGGCAGAAGACTTGAATGCCCTGGGGCTCATAGTGCTCTCTCAGTGCTGCTGTCACTGCAGGTGGTAGTAGGAGCTGGGGACAGACCCACAAGGCTCCCAGAAATCCCCTCGGAGATCAGACCTGCATGGCTTGGCGGGGCAAGGCCGGTGACACCAGAGCCACACACGATGCTCAGCATCTTGAGCGTAAGCAGGAATAGGGAGAGAGCAAATGGGGATTTTTTTTTTTTGAGCTATTTCTCTTTTATTTTATTTCAGTTCCATAGATATCATCTCCAGAGATAAAAACTACAATTCCTTCCCTCGAGAAAATTTTAGGTTATAGAGCATTCACCAGTGTGGGTTAAGTACACACTTTGTAGTATGCGTAGATCAAGCAATCTCGAAGTAGATACATCTGACTCCTAACTCAAACAAGAATTGGGGGCAGGGAGTCATTCGGAACCAGTGGGAGGAAGGGGAGGGAGGCGACAACCACTAGCTTCCTGGCTGGGTGGCTGGAGGCCCCTACAAAGATAATCCATACAAGAGGGGAGCTGGGTTTGGAGGTGAGGACCAGTAAGTACACCAATGGTGTAAGACAAGTTTCCCCAACCGAGGGGATGTAGGGTGGAGGAAAGTGCTAAATGTATGCTATCTCATTCAAATGTTATCCATCCTTGTGAAGGAAAGATCATTTCCACTGCATGATGCTCAGAGGGACTAAGGTTGAGAGAAATTTAGAAACTTGCCCAAAGTCACACAGGCATTGAGATTTGAACCCAGGACCACCTTATATCAGCTTTTCTTATTAAGCCAGGCTGCCCCAACTCAGAAGAGAGAAAAACCTAGTATTTCTCATTGCCAGATAGTTCTGATTGCTATTTACTTTCTCATCTATTTCATATTATGATAATGTTTTCCTGGAATTGGATGATACAATACTAGAAATTGAAGATGTTTATTCGCTACAAAGATTACATATGCAGGCTTCCTGTCATAATCAAGGGAAGTTGCTCACATCATTTATGATTTCCAGTCTTCTCTGTATATGATAATGCCTATTTTAAAAAATCTGTTTTTACTAAGCCTGCTGATCTTCAAAAGAAAAACAGGCAGAGGCAGGACAGTGATACGCCCTTTTGATATTTATCAAGTCTGGAGTCTATCTTAAATTAGTTTGCTGGGAAGCATTGCATGTGATGAATGGTATAGTATTTAAATGATGCTGTGGATGTTCTCCCCTGTAATAAGACAAATTACTCTAACAAAACTCTTTTGCTTCATTTCTTCATACAAAATTCATGTTTGAATTTCATCTAGGCCCAAAAATTTTAAATTTCCATAACAAGTTTTATGCATTATTAAATTTTATACACCACTGCATTATGTTTTTGGAAGTGATTGTACAATCTAATTAATTCCGAATATTAACTACAATTTCCATAAAATGAAGAGGATAATGTTGCTCAGGGTAAGATGGTGGGTTACCATCATCAGTTACCATCTCCCCAGGATCTCAATTATATGTACACTAAAACCACTTCCCTTATCTGGTAACTTCAATTTGGGGCAATACAAACAAGACCAAAAGTTAAATCAAAATGCCTCCAAATAGACAAAATGACTATCTTAACGACTTGCACTTCATTCTTAGGCAAACCTTTCCGACCCTGTGTCAGAAGGCAATTTTTTTTTTTTTTTGCTTTTTTAAGAGACAATGTTTATAAGAGTCATGTGACTTCTAGATCCAAAGCAGATTAAATATCAGATTAAAAGGATGATGAGTTTAAAGTAGATTCCTAGACACTGTCTCCTCAAGAGAAGCAAGAAGTATCTATTGACAGCCGATAACCACGCAAGAGGGAAAAACTAACAGAGTGGACACAAGAACTCAGAAAGTAGAGCAGACCAAGCCCGATTTATCTTAGGAGAGCAGAGCCCTACATATGTCAGAGCCCGACGGCCTTGCCATACCATGGCACAAAAAGTCATCAGTGCTCATGATGACTTGGGAGATACAAGGGAAGGGTTAAATTCATCCTTTTTCTCTGTTTAAGAAAATACCGAAGTGTAGTACATTTTGGCAGTCTTTCCATCAGAAAGATTAAAATGGTATAATCTTAGGGGGCTATTCCAATTGTTTGGAAAATTGACTTACTTGGAATATCACATTTCCTATAACATAAAATAAGTGAAGGTCTTACTATATAATATAAATTAAATCCTCTTTCCTCTGTTTAAAAAATAGATAGACCAGGGGTGCCTGGGTGGCTCAGTTGGTTGAGTGTCTGCCTTGGCTGGGGGCAAGATCCCGGGGGTCCTGGGATCAAACTTAATCAAGTTGTGGGGTTCCCTGATCCTCGGGGAGTCTGCTCCCTCTGCCTCTACCCCTCCCCCACTCATGCACACACACTCGCTCTCTCTCCTCTCAAATAAATAAATACAAATCTTAAAAAAAAAAATAAACCATGCAAACCACATTGATATCATACACCCCAGATGTCTCAAGACCCTACTGGCCTGTGGGTACAAATGAAGTCAGATTATCATTGATTATCCCAAAGTTCCTGTTTGCAGCACCAAGCCCATCACTGCAGAACATCAGCACACCCCATGGAAGTTGTCCTTCCATGTTTCTCTCTGGACAGAGCCACCCTGCTGTCCCTGCCAGCAGAAAGTGCCCTCCCTGGGCTGCCACAGGTGCTGGGTGTTTGGCTCACGTGGAGAGAGGGCATCTCACTCCACCACTGTTTTGCAATCTTGTGCCTCAAATCCCATGAAGTACCATAAGAAAACTGTTCCTTTGGTTTTGGGTAATCCTTTCTCTCCCTTGAGGTCAGCCTGGGGAACAGGCACCATTCTTAACTCCTTTTGCCCTGTCTTCTTTAGGTATTTACCACGACCCTCCCTTTCAAAATCCTCGCTCCAACACGCATAGCTAGGAATACAGATTCCTGGGGCTGCCAGCTATGGGTTCAACAGCTCCATTCAACTAGAAGCTGGGCCTGGGGCTCGGGTAGAGTGTCATGCCCCATAATGTGTTTGGAGTCCTTAAATTCTTTTCTTTTTTTAAAGATTTATTTATTTGAGAGAGAGAGAGAGTGTGCAGTGAGCATGTGTGCGCATGATGGGGGAAGGGGCAAAGGGAGAGGGAGAAAGAATCTTCAAGCAGATTCCCTGCTGAGCATAGAGCCCACTTGAGGGGCTCGATCCCAGGACTCTGAGATCATGACCTGAACTGAAATCAAGAGTCCGCTGCCCAACCGACTAAGCCACCCAGGTGCTCCTGAAATTCTTAAATTCTTAATAAAAAAAGAAGCCATTATATCAAGTTCTAACCTTTTTTTTTTTTGTAATCATGGAAACTCTCCCTTAAAACCCAATCTTAACTCAGAAACTCAGCTCCCTTGTGCTGCTCTCCCCCCGCCGCCCCCTTGTCCCAGGAACTGCTACATTTCACAGCCCAGACAGTGGCATCTTTAGGCTGAAGACAGTATCAGTAAAATCTGACTATGCCTCTTCCCCCATGATTATCTCATGCCCTAATTGGATGTTGAATTCATCCCTCACTATTTCACTATTCATCATCTCACTAAAATATCTTTTAATCACTACTAAAAAAATAAAGTGTTGCATTCTTCTCTAAAAGAGCACGTCCTTGGGGCGCCTGGGTGGCTCAGTCATTAAGCGTCTGCCTTCGGCTCGGGTCATGGTCCCGGGATCCTGGGATCGAGCCCCACATCGGGCTCCCCGCTCTGCGGGAAGCCTGCTTCTCCCTCCCCCACTCCCCCTGCTTGTGTTCCCTCTCTCTCTGTCAAATAAATTTAAAAAATCTTTAAAAAAAATAAATAAAAGAGCACGTCCTTGGGCTCTGGCCAGCCCCCATTTTATCTCCACCTAACAGGACTCAGTGCTAGTTCAGGAGCGCATGCAACACAGGAACAAAGACTCTTGGACATGGTTCTGCGAGGGCAGCTATACAGTTGACATGCTCCCTGCAGGATGAGAAGCTTACTGTACATGTGGAGAAGCCACCCTGTGCAAGGACCTCTCTCTAAAAACCCCTATGTTGACTTCTTTTGTTTCAGAACTTGACAAAGACAACCAAATGGATTAACTGAGAATCGCAAAACTCTCATCCTGGCATAAACAGTATAGTTTTCTAAACAACTTAAAAAAATATAGATACTGATTAAAAATAATGTTCAATAATTACTGGAAAATAGTTCTTTTGTTAACTCTTTGGTCATTCCTCATGATGGGACTAAAATGAGAATCTTTATCCTGAATCTGCCTGGGTCCTCCTTACAGTCTGAAAGGCCCACGTTTGATATCTTGGAGAACATGCAGTAGTTTCTCACCGTGGTGTTAATTTGCGTGCATCTCCCTCATGACTTACAGAGCTGAGTAACTTCTAGTATGTTCATTAGCTATTTTGTGAAATGCCTTTTCAAGGTTTTTTCTCGTTTTAGTATTGTATTGTCTTACTGATTTGTAGGATTGCAGGATATACTGACCCTCTGTTGGCTAGAGGTATCGTAAATATCTCCTCCCATCCAGATGTTTGCCTTTTCACTCTCTCAGTGATATATTTTGATGAACAGAGGTTCTTAGGTTTAGTGCAGTCCACTTTGCCAATCTTTTCATTTATGGATTAGTTACGGTGACCAACCATTCCAGTATGTCTGGAACTAATGGGTTGCCCAGACATGAGATGTCTACGCTAAAAGGAGGACAGTCCCAGGTAAGCCACAATGGTTGGTCACCCTAGGCTAGGTGGTTCTTGTTGCTGTTTGGGGGGACAGGTCCTGTCATGTCACAAATAGATTTTCCAATGTTATCTTCCAGAAGCTTTATGGTTGTATCTTTCACATTTCCATCAAATATCCACGTGGAATTTACTTTTTGTGTATGGTGTGAGGTAGAGGACAACATTCATTTTTTTCCCCTTATGGATAGATACCAACCACTCAGCACTGTTTATGGAAATGACCAACTTTTCTCCATTGCTTTGCAGTGTTGACTTTGTCGTAAGTCACATATCATGAACCAGTTGTGCAGCTTGGTTTCTGGACTTCATTGTGTTCCTTTCATCTATTTATCTCTCTCTGTGCCATTTTATTTATTTAGCTGTATAATAAGTCATGATATCTAATAGCATAAAAGTACCCTGACTTTCTTCTTTTTCTTTAAGATTGGCTTGGCTGTTCTTGGTCGTTTGCATTTCCATATACATTCTAGAACTAGATTGTTGATTTCCTGAAAAAAAATGTGTTGGGATTTTGATTGAAGGATTTTGATTAAATCTCTAGATTACTTTTGGGAGATATAACATCTTTATTTTTTATTTTTTATTCTTTTTAAAGATTTTATTTATTTATTTGACAGAGAGAGACACAGCGAGAGAGGGAACACAAGCAGGGGGAGTGGGAGAGGGAGAAGCAGGCTTCCTGCAGAGCAGGGAGCCCGGTGCGGGGCTCGATCCCAGGACGTCGGGACCATGACCTGAGCCGAAGGCAGCCGCTTAACCGACTGAGCCACCCAGACGCCCCGATATGACATCTTTAGGAATCTCAATATTCCACTTCATGAACATGTTATATATATGTGGGTATATATTTAGGTCTTTTATTTCTCTCCTCAATGTTTGGTAACTTTCCTGAATAAACTTTTTTTAAAAATTTTTATAAGATTTTATTTATTTATTTGAGATAGAGCGAGAGCAAGCAAGAGAGAGCGAGCACAAGTGGAGGGGAGAGGGGCAGAGGGAGAGAGAGAAGCAGGCTTCCCGCTGAGCAGGAAGCCCAATGCGGGGCTCGATCCCAGGACCCTGAGATCGTGACCTGAGCCAAAGGCAGACACTTAACTGACTGAGCCACCCAGGTGCCCCCTGAATAAACTTTTAAATAAACATATTCAGGGGCCCCATTCTAAACCTAATGAATTAGAACTTCTATGACCTCGATAGTTTGGTGCATATTCTCCAGACTTGACTCAATGCTTAAACAAATATAAATGGGTATTTTTGTCTGCAAAGGTTCTGGTGCTTTGACATCTAAATATAATTACCTTACTCCCATTTTTGCTAATTGCAATGCCTATCTTTCCACTTCCCTCAATATAATATTGCAGTTTTTGGAAGTAAATGGTCTCACGGTCACTTTTGGCCCTGAGTCCATCTGGCTGACCTCTAGATCTCACTTCTATTCCCCTGCCAGGCTTTCCTCTTTTCCTGCCTTCACAACAACCCAAATAATCCATGGGCTCCCTAGTGGAGGTTACTCCCTTTTCCGATTCTTTCCTTAATCTTTAGGAAACCCCACATACTGAATAGATACTTCTGGACCTTAGGAGTCTTCATCAGTTGCTGATCCACAACAGATCATTGCTTTGGGGAAGATGAAGTCTTGCTACCAAAGTGGGCTGCCACAAAAGCAAGATTTGTGAATCAAGCCACTCGAAACAGATTTTTAACTAAATTACATATTAGTCATTTTAGCCTGCTTTATACAGTTTGTGCCCTCAAAAAATTTCTTCCCCATGTAATTAAATGGCTCTGCTCTGCAAATATGAAGAAAAATATGTACTGATAATAAACTTGGCAAAGGGGAAGCAGAAGGATGAGGGATAGTGGAGGCAGAGGAAAAATGCACAGTTTACAGTTTCAACGAAATTCTAATCTTTGGGGTGGAAACAGCGGAAGTGTCCAGATTCTGAGCATCAGAAGCCTTCTATGTGAGGAGATTGGAACTTGGACACAGATCACTCTGAGAAGTGGCACAGACATCCTCCCAGAGGGATTTGCATGATTCTCATCCACATGATCAAGCACTGTGCGCATAGAACATGACAGTGTCAAACCTCTTCGGAGTTAGAAGTACATTATCTGAGTCAGCATCTTTCCCTTATGGAATGACATCCACACATGACTCGCAGCTTTTGAGTTATCATCCCCTTGAAAATTTCTAATTGTTTTAAATAAAAGAAGTTGCAACATCTCGTTTGGTAAAAGACGCAAATCTCACAGAGGGAGGGCTTGCACCCCAGCTCTTACGTTTGTTTGAAAGGAAGATGGTGATCTAAATTTGGGTGCTTATCTCTTGCACTAAAAAAATATTATCTCTGACTGAAAGTGTTTTCTGATTCTTAAGTTTATCAATCTTTTGCTAAAATAGAAAGTGAGTAAAAATTCCTGGAGTGTTCATCATAAACCAGCTTTTCAGCCTCAGGAACTAATATTTATAGGGCACAACTTATGAATCACGTTTTTGCTTTTTAATTTACACATGCTAACTCACTTAAACTTGGCAACAACCCTAAGAGGAAGTTACAAAGCCCACTTCATAGATGAGGAAATGAGGCTCAGAGAGGCTGAGTGACAACGCAGAGCTCACACATTAAAAGGCTTCAAATCCAAGTCAGCGTGTCTCCCTGAGAGCTGCTCAGGCAGTCCAAGGCTGTCCTTGCTCTGTATTTTGAAACTGCCTTCGTAGTATAATAATAATAACACCTTAGATTCCAAGTCTGCTTGAGATTCTCTCTCCTTGTCCCTCTGCCCCCCCACTTGTGCTCTCTCTCAAATAAATGAATAAATCTTAAAAAAAATGCAGTTTCCTTCAGTCTATTGTCATTGCTATTAGACGATATTATACATGGATTCATGTAAATACTCTGAAGTTTAGTTTTCAAATGAACTGGAATTTATTATAAAGTCTTGAGCTCAATAATGTTGAATCTTGAACAAAATCAGATGTTTTCTCCAGCAACATGCCAAAAAAAAAAAAAAATTGCCACAACTTCTGACTAGTGATGTAGGAACAGCCTCAGGCACGTAAGTAGCTGTGGAGCCTACATACTGCGGTGGGGCTAATGATGGGCTGGGCCACCTTCGCTGTGTGCTTTAGACCTAACTGATAACATCTGGAAAGCCCAAGAAGCTCAAAGCCTCTTTCAAAGGCCAAGAACATTCTGATAGCCCCAGGGTAGCATCAACATGGCTCTAAGCTGACACAGCAGTTAAGCGTGAGCAATCTTCTAATTTAGAGTCTCCTTCTGGTCTGGGACAGAAGCGCATCCAGCTTCTTAAAGAATTTTACTAGTAGGGCGCCTGGGTGGCTCAGTCAGTTAAGCGACTGACTCTTGGTTTCGGCTCAGGTCATGATCTCAGGGTCGTACTCAGCGCAGGGTCCGCTTGAGATTCTCTCCCTCTCCCTCCCCCTCTGCCTCTCCCCCTGCTCACTCATGCTCTCTCTCGCTCTCTCTCTCTCTAAAATAAAGAGATAAATAAAAATCTTTTAAAAAAGGAATTTTACTGGTGCCATGTTTATGCGACTTAGGATAGAAAGGCAAGAGGTTAGTAACTAGACATCTGCAAGCAGTGACACACAGATGACTTCTGGGAAATAATGACAAAGTCTCCCAGGTGGTTACGGTTTATTCGGAGTAAGAGCGGTGCAACCCGTAAAACCATCGACCACACTAGGACTTGTGAAGAATAGCTATCCGGCGAAGAGCCTGGACTGCCCCCGTGTAGGTCACCGGTTCCAACACCGTGGCCACACACTCTCCTTTGTCAGCAGGGTTATCTCTGAATACAAAAGACAAGGAGGTCCATATTACGTAGTCAGCTGTGGCCATCAAAAGCCAAACAGCTTTTTTCTTCCAGCCGGAGCAACCTGCCTGACGACACAATGCCCAAGACCCAGGGCAGTCGAGTGGCAGAATACCCCACCCCTATACTTAGCCCCAGCCACCTCTGAGAGCAGCTGGGGATTTCTTAGAGCTTTACACACTGCCTTTGTGGGCTGTTTCCAAGGTGACAAAGTGTTCTGTCCTTTGCTGTAAATAAAGACAGGAGCAAAGAGATCCAACCCTTTGCCTCCTCCTCTATTAGCTTCTGTCACGTTCAGTTGCATGCTTCTCATGAGGGCATGTGTGTATGAACGAAAGCCCTGCTCCCCAGAGTTAGGGCTTCCCTGGAGGTGTCATCTCTTCGTTTGTTTGTTTATTTGTTTGTTTGTTTGCTTGATGTGCATGGGGAACTTTGCTGTCAGTCAGGAGCCTGGTGGCTGGCGTTCTCGGGCCTCTGATTCTCACTCTTACCCCTCACTCCACAATGTTTTCTCATCGGGGGAGAAGTAAATTCAAATGCTGTTGAAGATTGTATTGTAGGTTCCCAATTAGTCACTGAACCCCCCCTGTAGAAAGGATTATGTTTTCCCAAACCACGGACACAGGCTTAGCACGTGACATGCTTTGACCAAATGCACTCTCAGAAGTGACGTATGCCATGACTGAGCAGAGGTTTTTAAGAGGCATTTTGTGGTTCTGCCATTTTTCTGATCTTTTGCCCCTCTACCTTGAGGACAGTACATCCTGGGCAGGTGCTGTTTCTTCAGACCCCAGAAGGAAAGAGACACACAGAGCACAGCACAACCAACTGTAGCTGACACATACTAAGGGTGACAAAGAAAAACTTTGTGGTTGTGAGCCACTGAGATTTCGGGGAGTGTTTGTTACCACAGCATAACTCAGCGCAGAGTCTGCTCCCCCCACAAAAGGGGACTAATTAAATGCTGGTAAGAGACCAAGGAAGGAAAGCAAATGGGCTGGGTGGGGACTGCCTCAAAGGGAAACTCCCATTCTGCTCTGAGGGGCATGGTAGTGATTCAGCTTCAAGGGATGTTTGCCTTCCAGGAACACAGACCTATTGCTACCAGACTTTCCAATTTTTAAGAGCATACCAAGAATTCCACTGTTGATGTGACTTCTACCAGTTTTTCAATATTCAAACTACATTCAGGCCAAATAATACATATGCCACAGCCCCAAATCAGACATCAGACTCCAGTTAATAAACTGTTCTATGCTAACCTTGTACTGGAGCAAAACTGGGCTGTTCATTGCTCTTCAGCACCCCTCCCATGCCCTCCTCCCTGCCAGGCCCTCCCCTTCTCCCACCCCTCAATTCCTAATTCCCCTCTTTCAAGGCCTTTGTCAAATTCTCCTTCCTCTATTTCCCCAACCAGACTATCCAGCCCTGAACTTACTATATCTATATAGACTCTATGGACTTATGGTCTATATTATAGTAAGCATTTTGCGTGTTTCTCCAATTTTTTTTTAATCTTCTTATACACATGTTCTGCTCTTTGAGAGTCTACAAGCCATAGCTTATACTTTTGGCATCCTTAGTGCCTCACAGACACAATAGGTACAAAATTAATATTTTTACATGGTAGCTTGTTGGTTCAGATGAACACCCACATTCAATTATCTGATTCTGAGGTTCTTGAAAACAAAGGATGAAGCCCAGAAGGAACCAGATTCTAGACACTCAATTGCCTGTTTTTCTCATACTGAAGGGTATAGCTCATTAACAAACAAACAAAAAGTCAGTGTTGAATTCTGCACACACAAACCTTGTTAACCAGTGCTTCTTCAGGAAAATACTCTTCTTCAGGAAAATACTCATACATCTTCATTCATGTAACAACTATTGCTTCTACAGGAAGTATTTATGGTGGTTTGGTTCTCAAGAAGTTCCTAAAAGATTTATTTGGCAGAGAGACACCGCGAGAGAGGGAACACAAGCAGGGAGAGTGGGAGAGGGAGAAGCAGGCTTCCCACCGAACAGGGAGCCCGATGTGGGGCTCGATCCCAGGACCCTGGCATCATGACCTGAGCTGAAGACAGTCGCTTAACGACTGAGCCACCCAGGTGCCCCAAGACTCAGTATTCATCTAACACTTTTTCCCCAGGAGCTCATTTTGTAGACACGATCTTATTCATTCTCCAGAGATAGGTCAGACTCATGTGTTATCACGATTTCTCTTTCCAAGATGAGGAAACTGAGCTTTACCTCAGCCTCATATATTAAATTTAGAAGTAAGGGAAGAATTTGTGGCTCCTAGGTCATTGTTGAGTCCACATTTAATCCTCAAACTTCGATATGTCCTAAACAGTCTCTTGCTGCTAAATTTGCATAACACGTGGCAAGATTTTATAAAGAGAAGATTGATTGACGATCAAGAGAAGTTAAGATAAATGAATTTGTTAGGATGCCTGGCTAGCTCCGTCTGTGGAACATGCGACTTTTGATCTCAGGGATGTGAGTTTGAGTCCCACGTTCGGTGTAGAGGTTACTTAAAAAAATAAAATAAAATCTTCAAAAAAATGAAAAAAAAATACCAGTGCTTCTTTGTAGATTAAGTCCTGTCTGCGGCAAAATATACAATTAAGGATATAATATCAGGGTTAATCCAATTCAGATGGGATTGAGTTCAGCTTTATGTTGACCATCCTTCTAAGACCCCAATTATAACTTGTTTTATGCCTCAGCAACCAAAATAAGTTATGACATTCAGTTGAGTTCTTAGAGAGGGACATTTAATTTGTCAAGCTTCTGGGACATTCTTTCCAGCACTATTTGGAAGATCCCATTGTATGCCATGGTCACTGCCATGCTTTTGGTGAGCCTCAATATGTTTGTTGAATGAACAAATGAATTAATGAAACGCTTTAATATTGCGGGTCTTATTTCTCCAGCATAGAAAGATTAAATTCCCACCACTCTCTCCTATTCGCTCATAATCCAAATTGGTTTAACCCCTATAATTTTCACTGCTTTTAAAGTAACTCGGTACTAATTGTCCTCCTAATTTCCCTGAGAACCTAACTTAACACTAGGAGAATCTAGCTCTTTAATCAGCAAGTTCTTAAAATAAGTGTTTTCTTATATTTTAGAAGTGAGTTGTTCAGTGAGTATGTGAAAAAGGGCCAAATAACACCCTATGGTATTAAACCAATTACTAGAAAATGTAAGACCAGATCTGTGCTAGGAAAATAATATCAGTCAAAACAAATCACTTGGAAGTGAATCACTTCCCTTTGGCAACTGAAATTAATTGAAACAACTCCCCCCCCCCCCCAGCCTCCCCCTCCATCCCTATGGTGTTGTCTGACATTTCTTTCAAATGCCAATGAGCACCTCACTTTGTCAAATTAAATAAGTTCAAGCTGCTGGTATTATGCAACTTTAAAAGCCATATGTCTAGGATGTTCCAGGACATTGATTTCATGTAATTTTAATCTTTTTAATAAAGGCAATTTGTTAAGTATATAACTAAACATGGAATCATTTTATATAATTGTGAGACTTCATATGATTAAATTCACAAAAAGGAAAACATTCTCTATTACCATTCAATTCATTCTCTAATACCAACATTTACTGACTGCTCGAAGACATGCCAGTTCCTAAGTTAGGGAACCTAGATGTAAATATGACATTATCCCTGCCCTCAAGGCTCTTACAAAGTAAACAATAAATTACAATTGGGTGATTCATATAACAATCAAAAGATGTTGCAACCACAGAGGAACATATAACTTCATTTAGTCTGGAGGGCAGGGGAGGCTTCCCAGAAAAGGTGACTTCTTGGTTGGGCTTTTTTTTTTTTTTAAGATTTTATTTATTTATTTGACACAGAGAGAGAGACAGTGAGAGAGGGAACACAAGCAGGGGGAGCGGGAGAGGGAGAAGCAGGCTTCCCAAGGAGCAGGGAGCCTGATGCGGGGCTCCATCCCAGGACGCTGGGATTATCACCTGAGCCAAAGGCAGACGCTTAACGACTGAGCCACCCAGGTGCCACTTGGTTAGGTTTTGAAGGTAGATCAGGGGCTGGCCCTCTAGTAATCAAAGCAGAGGAATAGCCTGTATGTGTCCTGATTTTTTTTTTTTTAATGGAAATTAGGATCATTCCATAGAGATAACAGAACGCAACAGCCTAAAAGGGAGCTATTGGCTTAATGATATTTATTGTACCTCAGAAAAGTCTTTGGAATTTCAATTTTTGCTTAAAATATTCTCTTGGTAGCCTCAGTTGGGAAGAAACTTTATTGGGTAAAGTTTTGTTTGTTTAAAAACTATGTAGAAGGGGTGACTGGGTGGCTTAGTTGGTTAAGCTTCTGCCTTGGGCTCAGGTCATGATCACAGTTCAGCAGGGAGTCTGCTTCTCCCTCTGCCCCTCACCCTGCTCTTGTGCACTCTCTCTCTCTCTCTCTCAAATAAATTAATAAAATCTTAAAATAACTAACTAACTAAATAAAAACTACGTAAAAGTCGTTTCTTGGAGCTTTGTTCGTTGGCTATGAACAAGAAGGATCACTATTTTCTTATCTTAAAAGAAAATATATATCCTGGAAAATAATCACTTTTCTTAAATTTCACTATGGTTAACATGCAGTGTTATATTAGTTTCAGGTGTATAATATAGTGATTCAACACTTCCATACAACACCCTGTGCTCATCAGGACAAGTACACGCCTTAATCTCCATCACCTATTTCATCCCTCCCTTCTGGTAACCATCAGTTTGTTCTCTAGAGTTAAGAGTCTGTTTCTTGGTTTGTCTCTCTCTCTTTATTTTTTTCTTTGCTCGTTTGCTTTGTTTCTCAAATTCCATATATGAGTGAAATCATATGGTATTTGTCTTTCTCTGAGTGACTTATTTTGCTAAACTTTATACTCTGTAGCTCCATCCATGTCACAGCAAATGGCAAGATTTCATTTTTTTTATGGCTGGATAGTATTCCATTGTGTGTATTTACCACTTCTTTGTATCCAATTCGTCTATCAGTGGACACTTGGGCTGCTTCCATAATTTGGCTACGGTAAATAATGCTGCTATAAACATAGGGGGGCATGTATCCCTTTGAATTAAATAATGACTTCTTTAAGTAGGTTCCACACCTAGCGTACAGCCCAATGCGGCGCTTGAACTCATGACCCCAAGATCAAGGCCTGAGCTGAGACCAAGAGTTGGACCTTGACCAACTGAGCCACCCAGGCGCCCCTTAAATAATCACTTTTAAACATCCAAAGGAGAAGACATCTCTCTAAGCATCTTCAGTTGCTCATTGACCATGCATCCCTGGGTGCCTGCCGTGGACAAGACACTCATTGGGCGCGGTGTCTTATGCCAAATTGTACGAGAACTTTTTCTGTCCTTGAGGAACTTGTCATCCAGGAGAGAGGGAGGATCCCCTTGGGGGCGATGATCTGGATTTCTGCGCTTGGAGGTGGAGACTTTTCAAAGTTCAAAAGCTGACTAGAGAAACACCCCTAGGCAGCTTTTTGGAGCTCTCAGAAGAGCATGATAAGCCTCTCAGCTCTGTTCTCCCTGACGTGAGGGGGAGGGAAAGGCAGCCCCAGCGCCCGGCGGGTGCACTTTCACACTATAGGGAGGATGATGAATCTTTCCCTGCCTCACTGTGAAAGCCTCCTAAAAAGCTGCCCTAATACAACTCTGGCTACAAAGGAACTCCAGAAAGAACAGCCAAATGACTCGCCATATTTCCTTCTTCTACCAATTCCATCTCCTGGCAGCCCAAACCGTCCCTCAACACATTACCCTCCCTGCTGCTCAGCTCTCCACCACACCTCTTTGCCGGGATATTTTCAGAATCTGAACGTTAGGCAAGCTTAGGCTACTTCCGTGCCACCCAATGAATGCCCTGAATGTCCCCTTAAAAACCTTTTAAGTATATCAAAGTAATATATGTATACATATATACTCGAGTACTATAACTTCTAGAATTTATGAATGCACCCATGCGCCCAATCTCTCTCCCCATTCTACTGCCTGCTCCTTAGGGGCAACCATATAAAAATCTTTTAGCTATTTCTTCTGTTTTTTACTCTCATATTTCTAAATATCCTTATATTGCTAATTTTTTCAAAATTTTCTGTTTTGGACATTGCTTATTCACTTCCAATTATAGATTTATTTTCCTATACCACCCCCCCACCACCATACACATACTTCCTCACTTTCCTCTACTGAAAGAGCTATATTACTATTATTTTTATTAAATCAACATTTAAAATTATTCTAAACAATATAAAGATCAGATGTGACATTTTCTTGCTTGGCAGATATAGGTCCCAGTCGAACCACTGAGTCTTCTTTGATTCTCTTTACTGTCAGGGAGTACTTCTTTCCCCCTGAAGGAAATAATTCTTATTTTTTATTTGCTTAGGTTTCCATGTAATAATTATGAATTCATTTCCAAACTTTCTGGGAGTAGGATACTCTTCTCAGTATGGTCAACATAAATTTATCAATTTTATGTTTATGTTTTTCTTGATACTATCTCTCCAGGGCCCTCCCTGTCCTGCCTGACCTGAACTGGGTGCCCCGTGAAGCCTGCTGATCTTGAACTTCTCTTTGCGAGCAGCCCAAGAATCCCCTTCACTGTGCACCTTGGTGGTATCCCCGCCTTCCTGGAGCCCACATTTTCCTTTTCCTTGACTTATCCCCTCACTCTTTTGAAACAAATCCAGCAGTAGCTTCTGGAGAAAGGTTGCACAGACATACTTTATTTTATTCTATTTTTTTGAGTTCTTAAACGATCTTAATCCTATTTTCTACTTAATTACATATTTAGCTGGGACCAGAAACCCAGGTTGGAAATGTTCTGTCAGAATTTTAAAGATGTTACTCCAATGCCTTCTACCTTCCAGTACCTGGTCCTTTGAACCTTTCTTTTCTTTTCCCCCAGAAACTTTTCAAATCTTCTCTTTCTCCCTATAGTATGGAAAGTTTGCTATTATTATTACTTTATTGATAATTTCCTCTCCTTTGTCTCTTCTTCTCTCCTTTTCTGGATTTTTTTGTGTACCTTGCAGATTAATCTAAATTGTGATTTTTCCCCCCTATTTTCTAGTTGTTTGTCTTTTTTGCTCCATTCTCTGGAATATTTTCTCAACCCTTCTATTGGACTTTTAATTTTTGATATTACATACAGTGGCTTCACTATGAAAGAGCTCTTTCTCATTTTCTAAATGTTCTTTTTTCATAGCATCATATTCTTAATAGAAGCAATATCTTTTTATCTGTTGACACATATTACTTACACCTTTTGTGAATTTGCCTCTGCTCCCTGCATTTTCTGTTTTCTAAGATCCTTTTTCTTTTTCTTTTTTTGAAGATTTTATTTATTTATTTGAGAGAGAGAGTGAGAGTGAGAGAGAGAGAGAGAGACAGAGCAGGAGTGGGATGAGAGAAGCAGACTCCCCGCTGAGCCGATGTAGGACTCGATCCCAGAGCGCTGAGATCGTGACCTGAGCCAAAGGCAGACACCCAACCGTCTGAGCCACCCAGGCGCCCCTAAGATCCTTTTTCTGTTTCTCTAGTTGTTCTGTCTGTAAAGTTATAGGATTTCCTCACATGTCTAGTAGTCAATTCATATTTAAGAATGCGGCACTACAAATCTGACTGAAAGTTCTATGGGCACGGGCAGAGATTGTCAACTAATGAGCTAACCATGGGGAACTGCTCTTCTTTAGGAGACCCCAAGTGTCAGCATCTATGGGTCTTTTTGCTTGGGATGGTAAATTTCCCCAGAGGGGAATCTTCTGGGGATCTTCTTCTGGGAGCAGTGGGTAGTTCCAAGACATATGTTTAGCTGAGAACATTCTGGAATTCAAGCAAAAAATCTGAGGGTTCTTACCATTCAATAGGCTATCCTTCAGTATGGTGTCTCCCTCCCACCTCTAGCAGTGCTAGATGTCCCTAAGCTCAGAGATACTCTGCTTCTACTTCTAGGCAGTAACCACTTCTCTGCTGTTGGGGTGAGGAAAAGCTACTTCACAGCTACTTAGGCTAAGGGGAAGAGACCTGGTGGTTTAACTGCTGCTTACGTAGACTTTTTGCCAATACTCTAGTTGAGAGTTTCATCCCATATATAAGTCTTTGTTTAAAAAAAAAAGATTTTATTTAATTTTTAATTTTTTAAAGATTTTATTTATTTATTAGAGAGAGAGAGAGAGAGCACACACTTGCAAATAGAGGGAGGGGGAGGGGCAGAGGGGGGATCCTAGGGGCTGGATCCCAGGACCCTGAGATCATGACCTGAGCCAAAGTCAGATGCTTAACAGACTAAGCCACCCAGGTGCCCCGAGATTTTATTTTTTAAGTAACGCCTACACCCAATGTGGGTCTTGAACTCACAACCCCAAGATCAAGAGTCACATGCTCTTCCAACTGAGCCAGGCAAGTGCTTCCCACATTAAAGCCTTTAGAACTACTTCTCATCTTGATTTCCTTTATTCTGTCACTAGAATGAATATGCTGTTTTAACAGAGCCTCTCTTCTGCTAATTCAGAAACCACTCATTCACTCATTGTCCTCCTTCCAAGTTTGTTGACATCTCTGAACTATGGTCACCGTCTTTCCCAATTTCTTTTTGTTTGTTTACACCTTTCTTTTTCTGTACTGTTATTTTAGTTAGGTTTTAGGGGGAAAAGAGATGAAAAAGTGTGTTCAAACACTCATTTTTAAGTAGAAGTCTCTAATATTCTATTTTAAATAACAAAAGGTTTAAGTAACGACAAGAAAAATTTTTTAAAAGATTTATTTATTTATTTGAGAGATAGAGAGAGAGAGAGAGCATGGGGGGGAGGGTCAGAGGGAGAAGCAGACTCCCTGCTGAGCAGGGAGCCCAATGCGGGACTCAGTCCTGGGACTCCAGGATCCTGACCTGAGCCAAAGGCAGTCGCTTAACCGACTGAGCCACCCAGGCACCACGACAAGAAAAATTTAAATAAACAACCAAAACCACTTCAGAGCCAAAAATGCTGCTGTGGAAGTTGAACAAATTGGCTGGCAGGCCCCACTACCACGTGAGAGTTCAGCATCCTCCTGTTTGCAGAGCGCAAGAGTTTGAGTTCCACATAGGAAAGGTTGCGTGTGGAGTATGCTAGCTGTATGAAAGCCACCACAAAGCAGGGTCCCATTGAACAAATCATGCCCGAGTCATTTGAGTTATTTCCATGCCTGAGTGATGCGTCATACAGATAAAGGACAAGAAGCAGATATACACTGAAGACTGGAATTCTACTGAGTTTTTCTTATGGCCAAACCAAGAAGATGTGGCCGTTATACTTAACATTTTATATGCAGGAACCCTTAATAATAGTTTTCTTACTTTTGAAAAATGACATTCTTGTATTTCAAAAAATCTACAGATATTAAAAAAGGAAAACATAAAACACTATTTCACTGCCCAGAAAAGTTCTAGACGTTTTTCATGTAAGTAAATATAAATACAATCATTTTTAGTAGTTGAATGGTATACCATTGTATTCTATACTATAATTTACTTAACGAAACTGTAGCCAGGTTATTTCCAAGTTTTGGGATATTATAAACAAAATTGTAATGGATAATTTGGGGCATATGCACTATTGCTCAAGGATTTCTATAAAACAGCAAACATGCTATAGGATATCAATTGAGAAAATGCTAATGACCAAAATCTCATGTGAATTTGTCACAATTTTAAATGAATTTGTGATTTAGCGTTCATAACAGCCTTCAGGTACATTTTTTTTAAAGATTTTATTTATTTATTTGAGAGAGAGATTGAGAGACAGAGAGCATGAGAGGGGAGAGGGTCAGAGGGAGAAGCAGACCCCCCGCTGAGCGGGGAGCCCGATGTGGGACTCGATCCCGGGACTCCAGGATCATGACCTGAGCCGAAGTCGGTCGCTTAACCAACTGAGCCACCCAGGCGCCCCTCAGGTACAGTTTAAAAGCAGAAATACACATATGCATGAAACATTACTTACAAACATCTACAAACAATGAGAGACACACAGAAACCTAGGGATAACTCCTTGCCCATGCACCCTTCTCCCCAGACCCCCCAAATTCATGACCCACTGGTTTGGAATTAGTGGGTTGAGAGTGTTAGATGGTACCCAGTTGGTTTGAAGACAAGAAAGTGTATAGTGTTAAGGACTGTCTTGCAGAACTTAATTCTAGGCATCTAATATCTTCATCAACAATTTAAATGATGGATTTTTTCATATGTTCATGACTTTTTCAGAGGACAAGTTGAACAGCGTTGTTTGTGAAGGTTTGACCAGAAGGCAACAGTACCTTCCAAAAATAGGGAGGAAAATGTTGATGGAACAGAGAAGCATCCTCCCCCTTATAGAAAGCACACATGGCATAAGAGAAAGGCCCAGTGGTTTTAGTGGGCCCCAAGCTGGAGGAGGGGTGTTCTTTTTGAGATAATCATGGTAACAGGATCTAGTAACAAGAGAACTACATTCAAGGCCAAGGTGTAATCCATCCAGTATATTTCCAGTGGCCCAACAGGCACTAGTGGCATGAATTTCTACCAGTATATCTGACTCTCTGAAACAAATGCAGAGTCAACATAAATTAAAACTAATCATTTTATATATTTTCATATGCACAATTCCTTCAGTGATGGCTTTGAGTAGAATGGGTTTTATCAATTGATTCTCATACCACCCTACAGATTGTGCAAATCAGTATTTGAAATACTCTCTTTTTGTGTGTGTTTGGTTGGTTGGTTGGTTAGTTGATCCCCCCCCCGCCCCGATTCACGAAAGCAACTAGCTATGGATGTCTGCTTCTCCCTAACTCCCTGGATGCTGGCTGTGCCAATGTTTGTGAAGATCCTTTGATCAAAGCTCATACTTAAGTGATGCAGAGACAATGCTGAATTGCCAAATTGCCCCAGTCTATGGATTTTACTGCAAAGTTATATTAAATCAACAGGTAGCCAAACCAGCAGGCCTCTACCAGCCTGCCTAATTTTGGGGTGAGAGCTTTAGTCAAATTTCAAATTCTTCCCCTCCCGGGGAAGGTCGGTGTCTTTAGCCCTTCCAGGGGCTGAGTGGATGCAGACTACTGATGGAAGCAGCTGGTGCACCAGTCATGCTGCCCTTTCAGCTCAAGCTAAGAGGAGAGACTCTGGCCACCAGACAGGGAGGCTGGGGTCGCGTACGGCGAAGGGCTGCATCCCTGCAGGTCTGATCCTGAGCAACACGTAAAGGAAGGAACTCACTGTAGCCCCTGCTCTGCAGATTATTCCCTCCAGGACCTTGGTTGTGCCCTCCAGCACTCTGGGCCTCAGTTTTACTTTCTGTCTGTGAAAATGAGAATGTCCTTCTCAGGATAACTTTTCTTGAGGATGAAATTAAATAATATCACGCTATCAAGCCAGCGTCCATTGATCTATTGAGCACTTATTCCATGTTTACACGTCCTTCTCTGCTAATTCTAACATCCGTGCCCGTTCTGCGTTGGACTGGTCAACGGCAAGTGATGAATGATTCTCAATCGGGATCACGTTTTCCTGCCTCTTTGCCAGGCTTCGATTGGACGCCAGGCATTGTGAATTATATATTGTTGTGTGCTAGATATTTCTGTATTGCTATAAATCTTCCTGAACATTGTTCTGGGATGCGGTTACTTGGAAACGGTTGGATCTTTTTGAGTCTTGCCTTCATGATTTGTTAGGTGGACCCAGAACAGGGCCCACTCTAGTGCTAAATATTCCCCATGCTGAGATAAGACTTTCCTGAGTACACTACCCAATGCGCCATGAATTATAAGTTTTTGTCAGTATGGCTGAAAAGAACAGAATTCGGGCGCAATTCCTGGCCCTGTTTTGGCACCAGGCACGGTTCTCTCCAAGCCCTTTGGATGTCTCCTTCCCCACAGCCAGCGTCCTGACCAGGGTCCCCGCTCTGCGATCTCCAGGGTTTCTCTGTCCTCTCTCATATTCTGTGCTCCACTCTGGGCTGCTTTGGCTCTCAGCTCTGTCTCCTCAACTCAGTGAGATCACGGGGCACAGCCTCAGTTTCCCCTCCTGTGGGGCGTCAGGAAACTGTCTCAAAGCAGGAGTCGATGGTAATTGTAGGGCTCATTAAGTTTATTTCCCATTTTTCCAGGCTCACCGCCCTTTGTCACCTGATACTCAGTGACTCAAAACTGTTGTTTCAACTGTTTCGTGTCTTTTTGTTGTTATTTCAGGCAGGAGGATGAAACCCAGTGTCTGTTACTCCATCCTAGCTGGGGCAGAAGCAGAACTTCACGTTTGAAGTCACGGAAACTTGGGTTAAACTGCTGACTTTGTTCCTTAAGACTTGTGGGACCTCCGTCCAGCTACACAAACGGCCCGAGCCTCGGCGGGTTTTCTGTCTAAGGGGGGGAAATGAGCTTCCTCAATTCAGCGCCGCAGGACGGAATGAGAAAATGCGTCCAGCACATAGTATGGGTTGAAAACCCAGAAGTTGTGCAGCTGGGAAGTATGGGAGAACAAGTGTTGAGGAGAGAATAAGAGAGGGAAGGAAGAGGAGCTGGGGGGCAAGGGCGTGGGTACGGGACACGGGGAAGCCAGTGGCCAGGCCGGAGATGGAGAATGGGGGAGCCAGGTGGCCAAACAGAGAAGCAGCAGGGCAAAGGGAAGGAGTTCCAGAGCCACACAGCTTCTGTGGTTTGGGCCCTGCACAGAGCTGCCCAGCCCAGGGGTGAGTAAGGCTTAAAATCCAACCTGAGCTCAGCAATCTAGGCTGTCTTCCCAGAGGAAGAAGCCTTTTCCTTCTCACAGGGGCTCCTTCTGCACCAGGCTGGGGCCTGTCGGGTGGCATCTGCCCAGAGGAGGGCATTTTCCTAATCTGCACAAAGGTGCCACTGGATACTGTCCAGAGACTTTTCAGCTTCGAGTACAAATCTCTCTTCCCTGGGAACTTTGGACAGTAAAAAGCAAGATGTCTTTGATTCATTCATTCATGCACTTGTCTGTTCATTCAACAAATATTGGACCCAGCACTACCATGGGCCAGGCAGTGTGCTGGGGCTGGGGATCAAATGATAAACAGTGTCTAGCGATGGACTCTGAAAAACAAACTGAGGGTTCTAGAGCGGAGGAGGTGGGGGGATGGGTTAGCCTGGTGATGGGTATTAAAGAGGGCACATTCTGCGTGGAGCGCTGGGTGTTATGCACAAACAATGAATCATGCAACACTACATCAAAAACTAATGATGTAATGTATGGTGATTAACATAACAATAAAAAAATTAAAAAAAACTGTCAAAACTGTGGAACTGATATATGTATACATATAATGAAATAAAAATTAAAATTATGTAAACAGGGTCTAGTCTCTGCCTTCCAGGGGAGAGTCTGTCACCCACTGGGGGCTGTGGCAGCTGTGGGCTGGGGCGGGGGCAGGACAGAGACTCCCTGGGCTGTGGAGCCCGCCCCAGGAGGCTGGTGGGCCGGCCAGCTCACACCCACCGAAGGGAAGGATGACCACTGTGCTCCCAGTGACTCTCTCTCTCTCTCTCTCTCCTATCAAACCTGGGGGACAGGGATGTTAGGTTTGGGGGTGGTAGGGCCAGTCTGCTGAGCCGGAGGAAGTGGTCTGTGCCCCAGAGTCAGAATGTAGGGTTCTCAGTGCTTGGCACCAACTCTTGAGTTCCAGGCAACATCAGGTACATTCTCCCCCTGGGTACAATGTTTAACTGCCACACAGTTTGTTGAATAGATAAAATAATGGTTTGATAGAACATGCAAAAGTCACACTAGGATGGAGAAGAAAGTAAATGTTGCAGTTAGCCAGTTTCCTTCCCTGGAAGCAACTATCACCTATTTCTTGCATGTCTTTCCAGAGATTCTGTATGCAGAAGGAAGCAAACATATGCATATATAAATGCAGATGTTTTTTATTTTCTTTTTGAAAATATTTTATTTATTTGTCAGAGAGAGAAGGAGAGAGAGAGCACAAACAGGGGGAGCGGCAGAGGGAGAAGTAGGCTCCCCACCGAGCAAGGAGCCCGATGCGGGGCTCGATCCCAGGACCCCAGGATCGCGACCTGAGCCAAAGGCAGACGCTCAACGGACTGAGCCACCCGGGCATCCCGCAGATGCTTTTTTAACACAAATGCTGGGTATAGGTTCCAGCCAGCTCACACATAAACAATACAAGAAAGAAGAACATGGTAAGTTCATTCCCTTAAGTCTTGGGTCACTGGTTTTAAGCCTTAGAGGGTCCTGTTTGCCCTGCTCCCCCCCCCCCCCCCCCCCCGCCCCAGCTTGCTGCTGCTGTCATGTCCCTGCTCAGAACCTTTGGGTTTGACTCTGGGCCCCTGCGACCCAGACTCCGGTTCTCAGTGTCCCATGAGCCCTGGATTACCAGCGTTCCCGGATGTGCGGGAGAGTTCACCACAAGCGAGGCAAAGCCCTCCCCACGTCCACCCCTGACTGCCCTCTCCTATTTGTTGTAATGAAAGTGAAACCTGACGCCTGAAAACGCCAACGACCCTCATTGGCCAGGCGCCCAGGGCTCCCGTGAGCTGCACGTGCTCCGTCGTGGATCCTGCCGCGTCCTTTGAAAGCACCCCAGGGCTGACATCTGAGCCCGCGCTTTCTACACCCCGGGACAAACCACAGCAGGCCAGCCTCGGGCACATTGTCCATTCCTACTCACTGAAAGCCTTATATCCTCTAAAATTTAGGTAGAACAGAATTGATTCCTTCAAGAGGAAACGCAACACGCAGGCTCGTGGACCATTTAGACATTCTCGGACAGTTCGTGTAACAAAGCGTTCGCCTGCAAGTAAACATTTTACAAATTACAAAGTCGCCGCTTGATTTTTCACAATGAAAGGAGGAGAAATTGTTTTTGGAGAGATTTATTTATTTATAATTTATTTTTAAGGTTTTAATTTGAATTCCAGTTAGGTAACACACAGTGTATTAGTTTCAGGTGTGCAAAGATATGTTCAACACCTCCATACAACACCTGGTGCTAATCACAAGTGTACTTAATCCCATCACCTATTTATTTTTTTATTTTTTTAAAAGATTTTATTTATTTATTCATGAGAGACAGAGAGAGAGAGAGAGAGAGAGAGAGGCAGAGGGAGAAGCAGGCTCCCAAGGAGCAGGGAGCCTGATGTGGGACTCGATCCCAGGACCCTGGGATCATGACCTGAGCCGAAGGCAGACGCTTAACCATCTGAGCCACCCAGGCGCCCTTTTTTTTTTTTTAAAGATTTTATTTATTTATTCATGAGAGACAGAGAGAGAGAGAGAGAGAGAGAGAGAGGCAGAGGGAGAAGCAGGCTCCCAAGGAGCAGGGAGCCCGATGTATTTTTTTAAATTCCAGTTAACATACAGTGTATTTTCAGAGAGATTTAAGATCCAGTCTGTGCTAATTTAGCTTGTGTCAAGTGAGCACCGTTAGATAGAAATGCTTGCTGGAAAAGCTTGAAAATGTGTTTGGTCTATGTCATTTGTTTTCGATTTTTCTGTTTGTCCTTATTCCTTCTACTTATCTCCCTTCCTCTGCTTCTTCAGTTATTTTATGGAATTTGAGAAAATATCTGAGGCCTTTGAAAAGATTTGGAGTTTTTCCGTTTTGTTTTGTTTTTTAAAGTAAACTGCTCATCAGTACCCCCTGGGATGCTTTTTTTTTTTTTTTATGCAGACTCTTTAGCACTATCTCTGGAAAGTTTATTTCAATAGGTCTAAGATGTGGCCAGGGAGCCTGTACTGTTAAAAGCTTTCCAAATAATTCCAAGGGCATTCCCAGCTGAGAACCACAGCTCAGTGTATGACAGGGGCTCAGCTCATTGATTTCCTCATTCACGTTGTGTATAGGGCATGTCTATGGATCAGGCACTATTCTAGGTGTGTGGAATTATTATTTTTTTAAGATTTTATTTATTTATTTGAGAGACAGAGAGACAGAGATAGAGATAGTGAGCGAGAGCTTTCAGAGCTCCCTTGAGAGGGAGAAGCAGGCTCCCCAATGAGCAGGGAGCCCGATGCGGGGCTCGATCCCAGGACTCCGGGATCATGACCTGAGCCGAAGACAGACGCTTAACCGACTGAGCCACCCAGGTGCCCCTAGGTGTGTGGAATTAATCAGAAAACCAAGTAGAAAAAATGCCTGCCCTTTGGAGCTTATTCTATAGCATTTATTAAAACAACTTCACCCAGAGTTCTGCACTGTCCACCAACTCAGCTGCACCCATAAATTCTGTTACCCCTCTTGCAAATGCCTGTGCTCTGGTCATAAGGGAAGTGAGATAAAATCTGGAAGATAAATGCACGAATCCTGTATACAAAAATCATTAATGGGGCACCTGAGTGGCTCAGTTGGTGAAGCATCTGACTCTTGATTTTGGCTCAGGTCATGATCTCAGGGTTGTGAGATCGAGCTCCGCATCGGGCTCCCCGCTGAGCAGGGAGCCTGCTTAAGATTCTCTGCCTCTCTCTGTCCTTCCCCCGGCCCCCAACAAGAAAAAAAAAAATCACTAATCATTTTTCCTCCGACCCCATCCTGTCTTCTTACAAAACTTGCTCTCAACTTTTTCTCAGAACTGATGCTCCTGCAGGTACTGCTGAGTGGGGCCTGAGTCGCATGACTCCTGTGGCCAAGCTGCTTGGACCAGGGGCAGGAAAGCCGTCATGGCTGCGTCAGTCTAACTCTTCTTCTGGGCCTTTAGAATACACACTTAGAAAAGTCACAGGGGTTGCAAATTCAAATGCCTGTTAGGGTCAAATGGGTAACGTAATGAATGAGGCCGGCCAGGTATAAGGAAACCAACTGCACAGCTTCGAAGCACAATTTCACCTGACCTGTGATCTTGGGGTCAGGGACCCTGCTCTGAATTGAATGTGTGCCCCCAAATTCTTATGTTGAAACTCCAATCTGCAGCGTGATAGTATTTGAAGAGGAGATCTTTGGGAAGTAATTCGGTCGTGAGGGGCGGAGTCCTCGTGAATGGATTAATGCCCTCGTAAGAAGGAACAGGAGAGAACTTGCTTCTTCTCTCCTGTCCCCTCACCATCTGAGGAAACGAGGAAGAAGGCTCTCAGCAGAACTCAACCAGGCTGGCACCCTCATCTCAGACTTTCCAGAACATCTCCAGAATTGTGAGAAGTCAGTGTGCGGTGTGGAAGCCACCAATCTTCTGCATTCTTGCGACGGCTGCCAGCACTGAGGAGGACAGGTGAGGGACCGAGCGAGAGTCGGGAGGCGGGAGGGCCCGTGCTCCATGCAAAGGGCTGGCTGTTAATCAGCTCCAGCCAGATGCTGCCACGCGTGAGCCCCGGTTGCCAGGTGTTCTGATGTTTACAGAAGTCCCCAGTTCAGGTTTTTATATGAAATCCCACAGTTTAACAATGTTGAATTTACCTTACATTAAAGAAGTTGTGTTGTCCCTGACAAACCCAGGGGCTGGCCATATCTGCGAGAGAGCACCAGTTTGCACCGTGTGCTTGCTCTGGTCAGCATGTGGGAAGTGTGGTGAACGGGGCCCGTGGCTGCATCCAGAGTAGAGAGAGCCTGAAAGGTGACAATGGCAAAAACAGGCTTTTTTTTTTTTTTAATGCGGTAGAAGGACACACTGGTTCCTGACAGCCTTCTAGTTTTTATTCCAGTCCATTGCTTCTCAACCTGGGGTTCTGTACGGTCCTATTTCTTTATAATAAACCACCTTTTTATCTACACAAGTTGCAGCTGTCTGTTATCTTTTCCCAAAGGGCAGTATTATTACTAAGTGTTAGTGTAACTAATAGTGACTCTTCTACGTGTCCGTTGGTGTGGTATATGTCAGGCACATCCTGAGTCATTGAACTAAACTGATGTTCAGCTAGTGATTGCCAAACCTGGCTGTGCATCAGTATCACCTGGGAGCTTTTGGAAAAATACACATCCTTCTTGTAAGCAAATGCTGATGCATAGCAAGGCAATCACAGAGACACCCAGTCCGCAGCAAGGAAAGACTTGGTTTGGGAGGCAGCTAAACGAGGAAACGGGAAGACAACCTCAAATCTGCCTCTCGGCAGGAGAGTCAGGCAAACTTAAAGGCAAAGGAAAGAAGTCCGGGTAAAAAGTTGGAGCTGTGCTCATTAGCTTGTTAGTCCCATTGACCCTTTGGTTTCACTCTGATCCCACGCCAGACCTACAGAATCAGTCACCAGAGGGAGAGCTTGGAGACTGTATTATAAGCTCTCTGGGTGACTTGGAGGCAGCCAGTCCAACTCTGGTCTGGGAACCAGAGTTTGGGGGTACCACCATGAGACCACCATCAGGTGTGGACCACACCTGACCTGAGTGGGCTGCAGGTGCTTAGTTATTTAAAAAGGATCTCAAGGAGACGCCGGCTTCCAAGTTATCTTATGTTGTAATTGAAAAGTTTTGCTTCTTGCCCCTTTATCCTTTCTTGAATTGGAGAGCAAGTTGAGAGCAGGAGATCCTGGAGCCGCTTGGTGTTAAATCCCCTGTGGGAATTACACTCTACTCAAAATTCAGGACCTAGATCCCCGATAATGTTGAACTACTATATTTTCCAATATATTCTGTTTTGAAACTTGATGGCAATTGTTAATAGTCAAGAAGCATTTACTGAGCACCCAGGAAAGACCGAGCTTTAGTATTGTAATAAAGATTACAGAACTCAATATTATAATAACTGTAGAAATCACGATCTTGGTTTTGTTAAATGGAGCTGCACTGAATGTAAAGAGGACATGTCTGGAAGATAAGGTCAAGGGCAATATTATTCTAAGATCTGAGACGGAAACTTATCTCAGAACTGAGGTCTCTTTGGTGCTGTGATTCTGGTCCTTGACCCCATCCCGACCCCTGACTTCCTGACATGATACATGAGCATTGTACTTACCATGGTCTTCAAGGCCTGCAACCTCCTGGTTCCACTGCTCTGTTCTTCTTGTGTTTGCTTTGCTTTTTCTTGCCCTGGACCCTGAGAGCCCTGCCTCCTTGCTTTTGGCCAGCACACGGGAGTCTGACGTGAGCCTGTGTCTAGCTCCGTAGGCTCTACCTCAAGGCTTTGCTATAATTTCCCACTGTTCTGTGCAGACCTAGCTGATGTTAGCACACCTTCCCAAAGCCTTGGCTTACAAGAAGAGACTTAAGAGTCATCACACCAGTGATCTCTGACCTTCTTCATCCCACTGAGGACTTTTGGTTTTACATTTCCAAGGTTCTCCTGAAAAGTGGTCCCTAAGCCCAGTGAAGAAAATTGAGCAGGATTAGGTTGTGCTGTTGGAAGAGGCAAGAACTTCGAGACGCAGTAGCAGGAAAAAGATCGTTCCCTGGGTTAGTGATGTGTTAGAGAGAAAGAGAGACTTAGTCTATGAGCCACCATGGTAGATGGTATTTCAGCTTGCTAAATATTCAGTTCCCTCCATAAGGGGGCTATGCATTGTCATTTCACTGATGTCAGGCTTGACCTCAAGACAACCTTTGGCAAAAGAAATGTGAGTGAGGTAGCCATACGTCCCCTAGTGATCCCCACCTTCTGGTGTCCATGGCCTTGTGGAATTCCCTTCTACACTGAGTCAGGGCTGGCCCTTGTGATCAACAGAATATGGCAAAATGCATGATTTCAAAGATGAGGCTAGAAAAGGCATGGCAGCTTCTGCCTTTCTCTGTAGGATCACTTGGTCCAGAAAAGGTCGTCCACTGTACTGGGAGGACCCAAAAGCAGCCCCAGGAGGAGATGCATGTGGAGAAGACTCAGGCCCACGTGGGAGTGCGCCATCTTGGAAGACAGTCTTCCAGCTCTAGACAAGCCTTTGGATGATGCAGCCTCAGCTGGACTCTCACTAAGAGACATCGAGAGAACCACACTGCCCAAACTCCTGACCCGCAGAAACTGAGATAATAAATGGCTATTGTTTTAAGCCACTATTTTTTGGAGTGATTTGTTATGAGCAATAGGTAGTTAATACAAGTATGAGTAATGTGGGTTGTTTCACACAGTCTGGAAACATTCAAAGCCAGCTTGCATTTGCCATGATCTCTGTTCTCTCTATCATGACGCCAGCTATGTTCCACAAGAAGGTTGCTTCATCAATTCAGGTCCTAGAGTAAAAGCAGCGTAGAGCTCAACACGGCTGATCCAAGATGCATGTGATGCTCGAGCAAGAAATAAATCTTTGTGGTTGTCAGCCTTGAGATTTTAGAGTTGTTTATTATCACAGCACAATCCAGCCTGTCCTGGCTGATACAGCTACAGATTGTCCATATTCCAAGTTAAATTCAAACTGTTTTCCACAGCTATAGATTCATGGAGGATTACTGGGGATAGAAAAGAGATCTGATGTATTTTTGGGATAGTAAACGCAGGGAAGAGAGCTAGAGCTCCTACAGTCCTGCCCCAGTGTGTGCAAACACACAGATCGTGAAGCACTGAGCAGCCTCACCGTCAGCCAGCCCATGGTCCTGCACGTGGCTGCTCACGGGATCAGATGAGAACAGGTGGTTTTGTGCCCAGAGGTTCTGCCTTCAAACTCGGGCCCGGGAGCTGGCTGCCAAAAGCCATCCGTCCTCGGTTGCGGAAGTGGGAAAATGAAGGACAGGTGCTTTCCGAACTGCGCGTGGGCGTTCTCCAGGAGTGCTAATAACTCTTCAGCACTGCCACGTGACAGTTCGTGGGTGCGTTCGCAAAAGTCCAGATTTTATTGACTTTACTGCTAATTATATCCTCGTAAGCAAGGAACCAGCTGGAGGAAGCAGGGAGAAGAGTTCAAACTCTACAAGGTTGTGTGTGAGTTTTCCCAGCTTTGACTTCAGTGCTTCCGTAATCTCCCCAGAGAGTAGCCGGGGAGCGCGGAATGTGTGTGGGTTTCCGAACTGAGAGATACCAAATAGGGGACAAGCCTCTAACATCTGAAGACTACTACAGTGATGGTCTCAAGCTGACTTGTGCGGTGCCCCAGGCATCCCGGATCCGGGCTCCCAGTGTTCTGGAACCTTAAGGAAAGGCCAGACAGTATTGCTCTGAGGGGCGGAGACAGCATCAGTAAGCCATTCATTCACCCACCGATCCAATGAATCCAGTTCCTGTGGTTTCTTCTCCCAGTTCCTAGGCCTGCCCAAGCCGGGTGAGGAGAGAGATTGCATGTGCCCCTTGTCATGACTGTCCGTCCTGCTTTCCCTGCCACCCAGCCCTTGCCCCCAAGCCATGCATTTTCACTGACCGCCAGCCCTCTGGCGAGATCACACTTAGCAACCCCTCTGGCTGGAGGGCCAGTGTTAACCCCCTGAGCCGCACTCCTTGCACATCACACCCTTGCTTTCTGTTTCGTCTCTTTCCTCCTCTTCTTCCCTCTTCACTCCCCTTAACCAGCAGAGGATTGGAGACAGACAAAAACAAGAATGTTTAAGCTCGTCACCTCTGGCCTATGTCTTCCATCTCCTAAGCTAAATTCCAAGAGGGTAATTGCATTAGTTATCCCCAAGCCCGGCCTCCCTCCTCCTCCCTTCGTGGAGCTGGAGCCCAGTTTGCAAAAAGCTCTGCACCTTAATTTCCAATCTGTGCCCTCTCTGGGACCTTGTCCCTTTCTAGAGACCAGCCATCCTAGTCCAAGTTGAAGTTCAAAAGGCTTTCGGAATATAATCCTTCTTGCCACACCCTCCAGTTTGCAGCCAATTAATAGCACAGAAACCTCGCCGCTGCTCCCAGGAGGGAAGGAGGAGGGGGAATTAAGGAGAGGCTGGTGGGAGGCCACACTAAGAATGGGGCCAGCCCTGGGCTAAGATGGGGTGGAACGTGCAAAGGGATTCCTGGAAGCTGGGGCTGGACGGGAAAGGGTGAACAACCCCGCTGAATCGCAGCCCTGGAGATAAAAAACTAACCAGAAGGTTCATCAGTTTTCCCTACAAATTTGGCCTTTTCTCTGGAGTAGCCATGATTCTCTGTTCTGTGGACAGGGCACCAGTGATTTTCCTCGGACTCTTCAGTGTACCTTCTTATCTATGGCTGGCGCCTAAATACTCATTGGGGTATTTGAAATAGACCCCACCCGCCCCTGAGGAGCTTCCGTCTCATTAAACAAACACCTTTGAACCTCCACTTTGCATTTTATCCCATGCACCCATATGTGCCCCACGAGCCACAACCCCTTTTGAGGAGGGATATGTTTTTGCTGTGGGGCTTATGGCCAGAAATAAGAAATTTACTTGGTATGTGTAAACTTGTTATTTAAATATAGATGATAGATAATAGATAGATAGATAATTTTTTTAAATGAAGTTATAGGAAATTCACTCTTTCTGTCATTAGCTCTCTATTCTGGGCTGATGGCTCTCAAAAATTTATTTTCATCAGAAAAGGTATTTTTTTGTATATAACAACCCATTTGTTCTTCTAACATTTGCTGAGTACCTGCTGTGTGCCAGGGATGATTCTAGGTGCAGGGACAGAGGGAAGGGGGACACAGCCCTGTCCTCCAGGAGCCTAGGTGGGAGGGGAAACAGACTTCTTTTTTTAAGATTTTATTTATTTATTTGACAGAGAGAGAGACAGCGAGAGCGGGAACACAAGCAGGGGGAGTGGGAGAGGGAGAAGCAGTCTTCCCGCGGAGCAGGGAGCCCGATGCGGGGCTCGATCCCAGGACCCTGGGATCATGACCTGAGCCAAAGGCAGATGCTTAACCAGCTGAGCCACCCAGGCGCCCCGGGAAGCAGACTTCTTAACAGAAAAGTTATGTTTGTGCCAAAATACGGCAGGTGCTATAATAGAGGCATCAATAGATTGCTATGGAAGGACAGAGACATAGCACCTAATGTCAGGATAGTCAAGGAAGTTTCCACCAAGGAATTGACATTTATGCTAAGTTGAGTAAGTAGGATATTCTGACACCCAGTGGCCTGTTGCCATGCAATCCTGGCGCTAACTTCCCAGTGCTGGCGCAGTCCCCACAAGACCGCCCCCACTTCATATGCCAGCTACAAGTTCAGGGGGTCCCCAGGCCACCTGCCCTTCTGGCTGATTGTCTATAAATTTAAGGGTTCTCACGACCACTGTAGGTCTGATAATTTGCTAGAACAACTGACAGAACTCAGGAAAGAGCTATATTATGAGTACGGTTTTATTCTAAAAAATACATACAGATCAGGACCAGCCAAATGAAGAGACATATAGGGTGAGGTCTGGGAGGGCCCTGGGTCCTCTTCTCATGCTCCCAGCACATCAAAGTGTTCACCAGTCAGGAAGCTCCGCTCAGCTTCGGCGTCCAGAGACGTACTTGATTAAATCATTGGCCCCATGATTAAACATAACCACCAGTCCTCCTTCCTTCCCTGGACCAGAGCTAGCTCAAAGACCCCACTAAAGACCCTCTAATCATGCGGTCGGTCTTCCTGGTGACCCACTCCCATTCTGAAGCTGTCTAGGGGCCCACAATGAGTCACCTTGTTAACTTAAGGATAGCACAGTGACCTATGGGGCTCATGAATGACAAAGGTACTTCCATCACTCAGGAAATCCGAAGGATGTTAGAAGCTCCATGCTGGGAACCTAGGGGGAAGAAAATCACACAGCTTCTTTATAACATAACAAATTTTTTATACCAACTAAGATGCTCTGGGTAGGAAACTCTATCAAATGATTAAGAGTTGCTGCAAGTGTAGATTTTTGGCCTACACTGACCAAAAAACGAAGCTGAAGGTTTCCCATGGTCCCTATACACAGGGTAGCAGGGGGGCTTAGCCAGGATTAAAGATAGCACGAGGCACCTCTGTTTCTTTTCTCCCTTTTCCTCAGCCTTGCATCTCCCTCCACTTCTACCTGCCGTTCTTTTCATCAGTCCCTTCAACCTTTCCTGCCTCAATGGCTAAAAGTTATGGCACAAAAGCCCCAAACTCCCCTGGCAACAGCATCACAACGGAGAGTCCTTTCTAGCTGCACTCCTCCCCAAGGCCGCGAGTCAGACGTCAGCCCCCCGAGCCTGCTGATGTGTCTCACACCAGCAGCCAGAGGTGAAATCGGGTGGCAGTCCCGTTAGCTTGCATTTTACATTCTTCCAAGTGGTCACAACTCAGAAACAAAAATCTGGAGCTTTTTACAGAGACTTTAGAAAGAAGAGAAAAAACAGCATCCCCTAGGATCTCTGTGCTGTGAGCTCTCTCTCTCATCGTGCTCTTCCCTTTGTCACTGGGTTCTCCCCGTCCTCTTCTGGGGGGTGGTAAGGAATCATCATTGTCCTTGCCTTGCAGACATAAGGTTTGTGCCAAAGGATGGCCATGAAAGAAAGGATTCCTTTAATGGCCCATGCACATCCATGAATTTTCTCTCTCTTTCTGTTGGGGCTTTGGGGTGCTATTAGGAAAAAATTATGAAAAGGAGGGTAAGGTTCAAACTATAAGCAAATAAAACAAATTCTCTCCAGGAGATAAAGATTCTACATCAAAATTCCTATTCTTCCTAGAGACACTGTGAGATTGGGTGGGGAAGGAGGAAGGTTTTGTTTTATTTTCTTAAGGAGTCCCTAGACCTTTCATTTGTCCATTGACCAAATACTTATAGAACACCAACTGTGTGCAATACACTATTCTAGATGCTTGGAATACAGCAAGAAATGAAATGGAAAACTTCCCTGTGTGGACAGTCTCTTTAATAAATGATGTTGGGAAAAGTGGACAGCCACATGCAAACAAATGAAACTGGGCCACTGTCTTACACTGTACACAAAAATTAACTCAAAATGGATTGCAGACTTGAATGCAAGACCCAAAACCATAAAACTCCTAGATGAAAAGAGGCAGTAAGTTCCTTGACATCAGTTTGCAATTTTTGAATCTGACACCAAAAATAAAGGCAACAAAAGCAAAAATAAACAAGTGGGACTATATCAAACTAAAAAGCTTCTGCACAGTAAAGGAAATCATCAACAAAACTATAAAGCAACCTATTGAGAAGATATTTACATATCAAATATCTATTAATGGGTTGATACCCCAAAAATATAAAGAACCCATACCATTCAATAGCAAAAACCCAAACAATCTGACTTAAAAATGGGCAGAAGATCTGAATGGGCATTTTTCCAAAGAAGACCTACAGCTAGCCTGAGGGGTACGTGAAAAGGTGCTCAATATCACTCATCATCAGAGAAATGCAAATCTAAACCACAGTGAGATATCCCTTCACATCTATTAGAATGGCTATTATCAAAAAGACAAGAAATAGCAAGTGTTGGTGAGGATGTGCCGAAAAGGGAACACTTGTGCACTGTTGGTAGGAATGCAAACTGGTGCAGCCACTGGGGAAAACAGTATAGAGGTTCCTCAAAAAGTTAAAAAATAGGGCACGTGGGTGGCTCAGTCGGTTAAGCATCTGCTTTTGGCTAAGGTCATGATCCCAGGGTCCTGTGTTTGAGCCCCTCTGTTGGGCTTCCTGCTCAGTGGGGAGTCTGCTTCTCCCTCTCCCTCTGCCCCCCCCACTTGTGCGTGCGTGTGTGCGTGTGTGCGCGCGCGCGCGCGCTCTCTCTCTCTCAGATAAATAAATAGGATCTTAAAAAAAAAGTTAAAAATAGAACTACCATATGATCCAGCATTTCCCCTTTTGGGTATTTAACCAAAGAAAACAAGAACATTAACTTGAGAAGATATCTGCACCCCCATGTTTATTGCAGCATTATTTACAATAGCCAAGATGTGGAAGCAACCAAAGTATCAGTTGATGGTTGAATAGATAAAGAAGTTGTGATATATATATAACATATATACTTTTTATATATTATATAATATATTATTTTATATATAATGGAATATTATTCAGCCATAGAAAGAATGAAATCCCGGTATATGTGACAACTTGGCTGGACCTTGAGAGGACTATGTAAGTGAAATAAATCAGCCAAAGAAAGACAAATACCTAGGATCTCACTTATATGTGGAATCTAAAAACAAACAGAAAACCTGAACTCACAGATACAGAGAACAGATTGGTGGTTGTCAGAGGTTGGGGCGGGGGTGGGGGGCATGGAATGGATGAAGAGGTCAAAAGGTACAAATGTATTCATAAAATAAATAAGTTATAGGAATGTAATGTACATGATGACTATAGTTAATCATACTATATTGCTATTTGAATGTTGCCAATAGAGTAGATCTTAAAAGTTTTCATCTCAAGAAAAAAATTTTTTTTGTAACAATATATGATGATGGATATTAACTAGACTTGTGGGGATCATTTTGCAATGTATACAAATAACAAATCATTATGTTGTACTACTGAAATTAATACAATGTTATATGCCAATTACACTTCAGTTTTAAAAAAAGAGAAAGAAGAAAATGGCAGACAATATGCTTCAGTAATTTGCAAGATATACATATGTCCTAGACAGTGCTGAGTTAATCACTGGCAAATTAAAAAAGAAATAACACAAAGTGTTTCAGGTGTTTGTATTAGTTAAGTGAAATAATCCTGTACAAGTGTTGCTTCTTGTAGGATATTGCTCTTATTTCTGTAGTAGTTAGTTTTGGAAATGCTCAGGCCTCCTTGTTTTTTAAAGCTGAAATAAAAATTTATAGTAATTACAAAAAAAAAAAGGAAAAACTCCTGTGCTGGTGAAGTTTACATTCCTTTGAGGGAAGAAAAACAAACCAAAAAACATAATATGGCAGGTGATGGTAATTGTTATGAAGAAAAACAGACCCTGTTAAACGATTAGAGAGTGATGACAAGGAGTGGATTACAGGGAGATCAAGACAGCCTCCCTGTGAGGTGCCATTTGAAGTGAGTTGAGAAAGTGACAACATTGAGGAAAGGGAGTTCCTGGTGGAGGCAACAAGTGCAAAGGCCCTGAGGTAGGCCCTACAACAATGCTAGAGAGTCAGTACTACTGTCATCTACCCCTTTTTTTTTAAATTCTTTGCTTCTCCAATTTCCTCACCCTATTCCCCCTCCCCTTTTTCCAATCTCTCCCACAACTTCTCCTCTTCCCTTCCCTTCCCTGATTTTCTCCTTCTTCACTTAACATCAGCCACATCTAGCACTACCTTGGAGTAAGCCCAATCTTGTCCAGGAAATGCTGAAATTTTTAAAAGGTTGGGGAGAAGAACAGAAAGAGAAAAATCCGTCTCGCCGAGTGACACTCAGTCAGCATGTAGCCACCATGTGCCCACAACATGCTCCAGAAAAAGCCCTTCCCTGGCTCTGGGCCGCCTGCAGAGCCATCTTCAGCTCTTCAAACATGCGGCTGCCTTCTGTCAACTGTCAACAAGGTCTCCTGGCGGCCCCGAGGAGTCTGGGAAGCAGGGCAGGGCTTGGAGAGGAAGGGACTGCAGAGAACACATTTCTCTGTCAGCAGCCAAACTGAAAACTCACCAGGGTCTGCCGCGACAGATTTCCTGGCCCAGGAACTGAAATCAGAATGCTTAACTGCTCAGCTACTTCTGTGATTGAGGAAACATAACTTGTCTCACTTGTATACAGTTTCAGAAAATGCATTACATTCTATAAAAGAAAGAAAAATATCTCTTAACCATGGCCTAACAGGGGAGCCTGGTGGCTCAGTCGTTAAGCGTCTGCCTTCGGCTCAGGTCATGATCCCAGGGTCCTGGGATCGAGCCCCGCATAGGGCTCCCCGCCCCGCGGGAAGCCTGCCTCTCCCTCTCCCACTGCCCCTGCTTGTGTTCTCTCTCTGTCAAATAAATAAATAAAATCTTAAAAAAAGACAACAAAAACAATGGTATAACTTCCAAATCCTCTTCTCTTTAAACTTATGCCAGAAGACACACCAGGATTAGTTCAAGAGAAACTCCCATTCGCATGTGCAAAGATCAATGCTGCGGAGAAACACCCCGTTTCATTTGCTTCCTCTTCTCTGTCCTCCTAGCTCGGCCCCTCCTGGTCGCATCTTCACTCCACCAAAGCCACCCCATCCCGGGTCACTCCCGCTGCGAATCTCACTAGCATCCCCTCGGGGTCGGCTGCGCTTTGTGTCTCCGCCGAACCCTCCTCACGTTTTAGGGTGACAACCCCTTTCTCCGTGCCCCCCCCACTAGCCTGCAGGCCCCCGTGTGTCAGCCTTCTGGTCTCTCTCATCCCTTGAGGCTCCAGTGCGCCGTGCAGGTATATGCACGTACAAATGGTACGTGACCGGCTGAGGGGCTGAGCAGGCCTCACTCCTGAGGGAGATTTGTAGCCTTGCCTGGGTTTTAGCTCTGAAATTCTCACGCCAACGGTAGTAGATTTTCTTGAGCACTTCTTGACCTCGAAGACTGCTAGGTGCTAGCGCCTGCCTCCATCGTCATCCCCTCCTCGGCTTTGTGTCTTGTCTGATGTACACGAAGTTTGCGTTTGTAGAGCACTTGATACAAAGCCCGACTCTTGGGTTAACGGTCAGTGGTAAGGGGTTCACTCCCAGCATGTGCGGAAGCATCTGCCAGAGTTGGGATGGTGCCTGGAAGTCCTGGATGATTCATAGATCACAGGAAAAAAAAGGAAGGGATGAAGGAAGAAGATGAAAGGAGATGATTTAAAAAGGAAAGCTGGAAAATGGCTTCATTTCTTCTTTCACTCATTCATAGGTTAGTTGAATAAAACACTTCCTGGGCGCCTGGGTGGCTCAGTTGGTTAAGCGACTGCCTTCGGCTCAGGTCATGATCCTGGAGTCCCGGGATCCAGTCCCGCATCGGGCTCCCCGCTCAGCGGGGAGTCTGCTTCTCCCTCTGACCCTCCCCCCTCTCATGTGCTCTCTCTCTCTCATTCTCGCTCTCTCAATAAATGGATAAAATCTTTAAAAAAAAAATAAAAAATAAAACACTTCCTGAACAGAGATGCAAACTCTTCATTGAGCCCCCGTGATCCCAGGCAGTGCCCTGGATCTGAGGCCTGTAAGAGGGAACATGGCAGATGTGGTGGTAGGCCTCAGTGTCTGTGGCCCAGCTCCCCTCGCGAGCCTGGGGGATCTGCCTGGCCCAGGTCACACAGCTGGAATACCGGTTACCATGGAGACCCCAGGGCGAAGAGGAGGGACGTCCACTCTGGTATCATCCAGCAGCTTCCAACCTTCTTTCATCCTGGCCCAAGCTGTGGCCCTTCTTCCAGTTGCCAATACCACCCACATGGGGCCTCCGGTGGAGGGAAAAGGAGCAGCTGACCCCCGGGGGGGGGGCGCGGGTAGAGCTTCAGGCTGAAGGTGATGTTCGCAGCGGAGGAGGAGGAAGTGAGCCCTGCCCCACGGCTGGCCAAGCAGAACTGCCACGAAGAAAATTATGAGGTGAATTAAACTTTAATTTGATTTTTATTTGGTTCCAGCAACCAATAAAGGGACAGCAGTTTTCCCAAGTCCTGTCAACGGTTGGAGGAATGTTTTGAGAACATCTGTTTTATTAACGGCAGCAACAATAAAAGCCAATCCCATATTTGTAGAGGAGCCGCCTTCCGAGGCCCCCTGAGCACTTTCACTGATCTTGTCTGTGGCCTTGCCCCAGCAGCCGCAGAGAAACTGTATTTACTTGTAATTAAGCTTAACTACGGAGCTTTCTTGCAGCCCTCCCCACTGCTACCTCCTCCACCCCAGGGAACCAGGAAAAGGCGGGGGGGGGGGGGGGGGGGAGTGGGCAGTTGGAGAAGGAGAGTGGGAGAGAGGGAGCGGGAAAGAGCCAGGAGCCAGCTCTCATTCCTTCATCAGCCTTTATTCGACACTTGCTGGGGACTCAGCACCCAGCAGCCTAGCACCGCGTGCTGAGTTTTCAGGGCTTAGGAAAATATAGAGCGATGCGTAGCCCCCGGGAAAACGTGGGAAAGCGTTTCTGGTTTGCATAAAATTCCATTTACCTGAAAGAATAGAAAAGCGCAGAAATTTCTTATGTTTCCCCCAAGCCTTTTCTCTCTTTTCCCCCCTTCCTCTTGCTGAAATGCCTAAACTGTTTAAAAAATAGACAGCATTTATTCTAATTACTTGACAGAAAGTATGTATTACAACAATTTCCAAACTGACTGTAGATTAGGCACTGGAAGTGATTGATGTGCTTTTACTTGTAGGGGCCAAATGGGATACACGAGAAATACTGGATATCCATGCAGTGGAATATTGTTTGACCAGTAAAAGGAATACAATACATGCTTCATCGTGAATGACCCTCAGGAACACTATGCTAAGTGAGAGAAGCCAGTCACGAATGAGAATACATTAACTGCCTGAGATAGGAAATGAAGTGTTTGGTGATGGGATAAATCTTCAAAACGCTGCACTGGATGAGCAAAGTGATGGAATGCGTATGCACAGAGTGGGGGTACACGTCTTCCTACACCTGGGGCCGAAAGGGGTACGTGGGGTTGGGTTGGAATGATGGGCAGGGATGAGCGGAAGGGTCTTAGATGGGTCTGTGATGGTAATAATGTATCACAATGTATCTTTACCTTCTAAGGTTATTAAAATATTGCAGAAAAGATTCTTAGAAAAGAAGCTGGGGAGATTAACTCTCGAAAGAACAATATAAGGCAAAATATAACCAAGAATAATGTGTTGTTCAAGTTACAAGTCAGATGGAAAATTCAGTCACTTTAAAAAAATTTAAAATTATTTTTTCTGTTAAAGAGCAATATATAAATTAAAAATATCAATAAATGTATTTATTTCTATTGTTTTTTTTCCCCCTAGCCTTTTTTGGTTGTTTTTAAAGTTATCCTCACAGTCCAACCCCGTATTATAATATACATTTTTCAGTTCAAGTTATAGGAAGGATTTATTCATGTTATCACAAATTCTTAATAAACATCACATTAATCAGGCAACTTTCTTAGTATGTATATTGTTAGAAGGGAACAGATTCAAAATGACTGGTAATAAAAAAAATCATCTACACAAAAAGAGAGGCAAACTTTGATTAATCTGGATACTTAGAGAATTAATTTTCATTTATAGAATAAGTCTCTACCTTAAGAATTATGCAGTGTTCTAACCAGGGAAACAGGAAATGCAATTAAAAAGCTAAACAGCACAAAGGTATCAATATCAGCTTTTCTTCACCAGTCTCTTGGCAACGATTTAAAAAAAAAAAAAAAACTGTTCTCAGGATGACGGCAGATACAGAATGGAACAAAGAAGTCAATTGCATTGTTGAATGAGGTTGTTTTAAAGTCACAGCTGAAACAATAGTCTTGAAAGGCAAGGTACCAGAGAGTGGAAAGGTTCTTTTTTAAATTCCAAAAGCTGGCTTTGAACATCAAAAGCCAAACGGGAAGGAAGCTGGGCATAACATTTATCCACAAACCACAGAATAGGTAGGAGTGCGTGACAGAGTAGGCTGCCTCCTGAGAATTGTTTATTACTCAGATAAAGAGCTCAAAACAGAATGTAAATCAACTTTATCACTATGAACACTATTTAGTTCAGTTGGCACTTTTTTTTTGGTAGCCAGACTTCCTTGATGAAGGGAACAGTGTGTTGATTCACATGCTAGCAGAGCGTCCTTCTGTTGCAAACCAGCACTTTGAGGAGCAGGATGGAAGAGACAGTTTTCCATTCCACAGCAGGAGGTGAGAGAGAACTGGTTAAGGAGAACAAGAGAAGACACCACTGTGGTGCTTCCCTGTGGGAACGTTTGGAGTCCTGACCACCATCTCTGCACCCCTCTCCTTGGGCTTCATCCCAGCAACTGGGTGTTGGCCAAAATTGACAGACACCTCTGATAGGTTGGCGCCTGAGATGAGTAGGCACTCCTGCCTTGCTCCTCAAGGGGTAGCCTTGGGAGGTGGTGAGGCTCTTAGAGAAAGACATCTCCCACCAGCACCCGCGATGTGGAATGTGCCAGAGCGGTGGCCACTACCTCACGGCATCTTAAAGACCTTGAGGTCCGTGGGGGGAGGAGAAATGTTGTAAGAGGGTTAGTAGATACCAGAGGCCCCTGGTTGGGATGAGGAGGGGCCGGAGTGGTGAATCAGTGCCAGCCATCTACTGCAAAGGTTGAGAGGAAAGTCACAGGGCCAAGATGGCCTGCAGAATGGAAGGCAGCTGTGGGGAAAGGTGTCCCCCTGTGCCTGTCCTCAGTGGGGGCACTTACCTACTCTTCTTATTCCCTCCATTACCCAAAATTTAGATGTGCTCTCCCCATTCCCCACTGGACAAGGAGGGGAGCAGAACTTTGAGTTTACCAAGTATTCTTCCCTTACAAAATGGCTGATCATCACACTGAAAGTGAGCAGAGTGGGTAAGACTAGACGTTCTACATTGGTAAAAGTGAGGGCTTGATCATAAAGTTCAGTTAAGAGGAAACAGAGGTACATTTCTGTACTTTCTAGGCTGTTTCAGTCAGAGGCGGCTAGATTATGCTGCAATATCAAATAACCCCCAAATTCCAGGCACATCTACCTTGGGTCAGTGAGGGCTTGGTTCAACGTTGTTCTCACTTCAGGACCTATGCTGATGGAGCTGGAACTGGGCCATTTGCCCGGCACAGAGCTCTGGGAGGTCCCAGTCCGGTGGTGACACACACCACGTCTAGTACTTCCACTCACAACTTATTGGCCTGAAAGGGTCACAGGCCCTTGTGCAACCAGGTGAGGGTCAGGAAGTCTGTGTCCAAAAGGTGGAGGTCTGAGAATATTTGGTGAACATCACTAATAACTACCCCTTTAGGTGTAAAATCCTTATGCACTGCATGATTTAGGGCTCAAATACAAAAACAAACAAAAAAACCCCCCAAAACAAAAAACCCAAAATAAGATAAACACAGCATAGCTGTTTAGAGCATAGAACCTGGGGTTGAATTTTGCCTCTGCTACTTGCAAATGGTGGTAGGATCTTGTCTAAGTGACTTAAACCTCTGTGACCCTTAGGGTTTCCCTCAGGAGTGAATATTGTATAAATTTTATATATTATAAAAATTTTATATATTATATAAAATTATTATATAAAATAACTTCCTGGCACGTAGAAGTGACACAACAAAGAGCTATTATTTTTATCTTTTTTGTTATCATTTTGCTTCTTTCTTTGTAATCCCAATTAAGTAATGGTTCTAGTTAGCTGGATTTCAGCCAGTTGAAGTGTTTTTTTCTTTTCTTTACTTTTTTTTTTAGGTTCACTGTCTTTTAAAAATATAGTCAGATACTCACGGATATTTGCAGCCATAGCCTTTGGGTCACTCTGACTGATGACTGATGAATCCCCATCCTGGAATGACTGTCTGCCATTGGGTAGAACCAGTGGTCAGGGACTTGGAGTTTTGTGGGCTTCATGGTTGGTCGTAATTGGGAATGACTGGCTGCCCTCACCAGACCTGACAAATGCGAAACTAAGTAGAAACAAAGCGAGAGAGAGAGAGAGAGAGAGAAGCAAAGGAAACATAGCCATGCATTGCTACTGTGTTCACCTTAAACCAGTATCAACACGGTCCACAGTTAACCCTGGGAGGGTTTCCACCAGCAAATGGTCTTGCCACTTCTTTAGAATGAACCCAGAGAGTCTGCGTGCTATATATATATATATTTGTATACATTTTAAAAAAAGATTTTATTTTATTTATTTGACAGAGAGAGAGCGCGCGCACAAGCAGGGGGAGCAGAAGGAGAGAGAGAAGCAGGCTCCCCGCTGAGCAGGGAATCCAAGGTGAGACTGGATCCCAGGACCCCAGGATTGTGACCGGAGCCGGAGGCAGATGCTTAACGACTGAGCCACCCTGGTGCCCCTACATTTTGATATTGAGTATGAAAAGTTCCCCAACAGAAACATGGAAATAGCAGTACTGTCCATTTCCAGTTCCCACCTGCGTGTGCCGGGGTGTCAGCCAGGGCTACGGAACAGGGAGAAAGAGAAGAACTTCCCCTATGGCAGCAGTGGTCCACCTGCTCGGACCACTTCCCTCTCCCACGCCCCCTGCAGCCCGCCACACAGGTGGAGGAGACACAGGCCCCAACTCACGCATCGCTGTATACCCTCCCTCCTTTCACCCCACCCTTCTCTTCTCAAGGAAGAGGCCCAGGTTTGGGCAGCAATAAAAGGAACACTTCTGGAAGGCACATTTCTCCCAGAGTCTCTGTTGCGTGTGTGTGTGTGTGTGTGTGTGTGTGTGTGTGTGTGTGTGTGTGTCTGTGTGTCTGTGTGTCTGTGTGTTTGTAGAACAAGCCCTGTGTATTCTTTTTAATCACTGGGGAACCAGGTATGGTAGCTGAAAGCAAAATGCTAGACACTGACTAAGAGTAACCATAAAGGTGAATAGGTTTGGCCTGAGGCAGAATGATGTTTCTCGTAGAGATATCCACTGCTAACCCTGATTATGTTGCAAACTAAGCTCAGACAGAGACTGAGGACACTCCCTTCCTGTTTGTAGTGTCACCGGGTCATCCATCCCCCCAAAACACCAGGAATAAGACAAAACAAACGTCCAGAAACAATTTTTTCTATAGACCAATCCTCAGTACACATTCTGCCGAGAGAATAAAAATGTCCTTCAAGGAAGGACAGCCTCAGAAATTGCATTCTCTTTCAAAATTAATTTTAAAACCCCGTGGCAGGGATGGGGAGAAAATCCTTTAGCATACCTTATAAAGCACAGGATAAGGTCAGCCATAAAAAGCAGAGTCCCTCTCCTAACTTGGTTTGAAAGAAGAGTGAGACTGAGAGGAAAACACATGGAATAAAAGATTTCACAGGAAAGGGAATGCTGAAATTAATTAGAGGTACCTGCCGAATGAGAATTTAGATCTCCCGGAGGACACAGATGTCCTCCCTGAATCCTGTCTGGAAATGATGTTGGAAAGGTGGGATTCCAGGCTGCTCGGAGGCCCTCTGCTTTCTCGGAGCAACTGAGCAGAACCAGGGAAAATTCTTCAGATTTACAAGGTGAAGCCTGGAGTGAGCAACTATTAATCAGGAAACCAGTATCTGGGTTGACCAGCAGCCGTGGAAATCACCTGGATCAAGAGGAAAATGTGTGCACATGTGTGCATTTGTATGTGTGCATGTGATCATTCACAGATACGTGACGAAGGAGAGGGTTGAAAAGTCCTTGATACCAGAAATGGAACCTGGGCAGGCCCAGGCAGGACCCAACCCCACTGAGGTCCCATTCCAAAGGTGCAGGAAAAGGAGGGTAGCGTGGGAAAATCTTTACCTGGCCTGCCCACTCAGGGTAATAGGATCTCGGATGCAACTGTTGGTTGGGTCCAGTTAGGTCAGGTATCTTTCGACGCCACCCAAAGCGTTTTGCTTGCTTGTGACTTTCTGGAGGCAGCAAGATGATTCGTTGAGAGTGACTGTGCCCACACTCTTGGGATTTCTGGTGGTAGTGTGCACACTGCACTCTAAGCATCGAACTGAGCAAATGAATGTATTCTTTTATTACAATGATGGTTTGAAATGCTATCTTTTTTTTTTTTTTTATGATTCTAAAAGTGACCCATGTTCTCCAGTGCAGTTTTGGAGGCAATCCTCCCTTCCATCTCTCTCCAGATTGGTAGGACAGATCAGGGGTAGCCAAGGGCCCACCTTTACTCTGGCGCTGCTGATGCCTGTCTTCTTGGGTTGGGTGACTGTGCATCACTTCCTGATCCTCTGATGCACGGAGCTTGTTTACCTTCCAGTTCTGCATAGTGGGGGTCACTCTCTCTTCCAGCCTACGATGAGCCTTAGTGGAGTCCCTACGGAGGTTTGTGACAACTCTTTGGAGACATGGGCAACACTGCAAAGCCCTGTGCCCACTGCGATGGAAAGAAGAGGGAGATACTACTCCTCACTCACCCTTTCGTGCAGGATGCGTCAAGTAAAGCCCGGGTCTGGCACCTGGAGGACCTGGTGGAGGTCACTCCAGCCGGAGAAGCAGTGGGCAGAGGCCCCCCAGCGAGGGCTGCCCTTTGGTGCCCACCTGGCTGTGAACATCGTGAGGAGCTCCCTAGGTAGTGGGAGCAAAGCAGAGCAGGGCAGTGGCAGGGGTCGCCGAGGGGTCTCTCATCGGCACACGAGAACTCTGTGGGAACCCCCTAAAGGAACGGGTGCGGCAGAGGAGGGGTGCAAGATGCAAGGCCCACAATAGCAGACTGAAGAGAAATACTGTTTATTTCTGCTCATGTGACCCTGTCTTAGCCTCCAGGCCCATGTGGCTTCGGATGCAGACGATCATGTCAGGGCTTTTATATAAAATCTATAATAAAAATATTTTTTCTCTCTGTAATTATTTTAGGTGCCCTTTTTAAATGTAGAGTCTTCCTCAACCATGTTTTCATTGAATATAGAAATGCAAAATAAAGCTGCAGAGCCACCTGGGTGAATCCAGAACAGACCTAGGTCCAGCCATGACTCACAGACACTGTGAGAAATTAATCTTACCAAGGTCCTGGGGGTGATCAGACTCCGTGGCTTTGACCCACACTTTACAGAGCTCATAAAATACAGATGGCAAAACAAAGATGCCCTTTTATTAATGCACATTTAGATCAATGTCCACGAAGGTGACTAGGTACTCCTGACCCTTGAACTACAAATTCTCTCCCTGAGGGGAACTACCGGGGAAGCTCATTTATAATCAGAAGCATTCCAGGGGAGCGCGGAGTCAGAGAAGGGTAGGGTATGAGATTCACCTGTTCCTGGCAGGGCCCAGGCTAGCCCGAGGCGGCTGTCTCCCCAGCGGGGATCCATGTGCAGGTCAGAAGGCCAATGGGACATCATCATGAATCTGCTGGAATGAGAGGGGGTTCCCCTTCCAACTCTCCTTCTGCCTATCACATCACTTCTTAAGGGAAGCAAACCAACTTTCCAAAAGCCAATATACTGGTTTGCTAAAAGTCAGGTACTGAATCCTCAATTTGCCGAATGAGCAACTTACTAAATTACTGATTCACCAAAACCCTGCTTCTGTTCCCTATTTCCAGAGCTTGTCACAGATGGCTTGTAAGACGTCACTTCACTTGTCTTGGAGGCCTCGTTTCCAGTGTCTGTTTGGTGTGGCCCCTTGGAGCTGCTTCACCCAGCAACCCCACTAACGGTTTGTCAGGTTGGCCCGGTTGAGTGCTGGTTTTGTGTTTTCTAATGTTCAATCTCTACTGCGCAGCATTCTATATGTTAACAGGCGAGCTCACTCTTCAGTACAGCCTCATGCCTTCTCTAGTTTTGAGGCCTCCCGCATCACCTGGATTTTATAGGCCACACACCTAAAATGATATAGCGAACTCCTTACATGAGAAGGATTTTGCTAGTCTCCGCATTTGTTATGGATAAGCAAAATTAACAAGCAGACAAAAATCTTTGTTCAAAAGACTGATAAAGTCAGCAAAAATAGGGAAGGGCAAGTTGGTATAAAACCGTTTAAAGGGCAAACCATTTTTTCACATACATGACATTAAAGTGAAAGGAGTCTGAAATTTGAAACATGCACAAAATATCTGATTGAGCTTATTCACAAGGCCATGATTAAGGATAATAGGAAAGACAACGGGCTAAATGTACTTGCAGAGAGAAACCTATCTTATTATTTATCAAATCCTTGACACTGGAATATGTGCACACTGCATGAAACTTGAAGTATACAAGATCCTCTCAATACTTAGTGACATAGACCCACAGGGCCAAAATCACTAGCATCTGGCCAGCCTCAGGGCCACAGCTGTAGCAAACTGACTTGTACTGAAATCGCCCGGTCTAGCTGTTCTAGAGGTTACCAGATTTGGCAGTTTGGGGTAAATTAATCATTCAGCAAATTAATTTTCAACGTGTTGGCTTTTGATGAATTGGTCACCAAGTGACTTATCTTTTGGTGAATTGATGTTTGATCAATTGATTTTCGTCAAATTTACCTAAAGTTCTTTGAATTTATTACCACCACCGTTTAGGTTCGCATTAAATCTCTAGTCTTAGGCACTTCTAGCTCTTGAAGATGACTTTTCGCAAATCCCCGATTGAACCCTGCTGTGTTGATTTTGTAGTTTAGTCTGAGGAAAAGCAGAGTTTTCGTTTCTGGGGAAACAATGTCACTAACACGCATGCCTGTGCTGTTTATCAGTATTTGGGTCTCTGGTTCCAGGATGCTGCTGAATTTTCACACATACACAGCGTTAGGGCATGCGATCTTCTTGTAAATAGTTTCCTGGGGTCTCCCCAGACATTGATTCTCAATGAGGGTCACACCACTGGGAGTATTTTGGAAATTTATGGGGGCAGTTTTGTTTGTCACAATGACCGGAGGGTACCACTCGATGTAGGAAAGACATCAGGGTTTGAAGCCGACGGCCAGGAAAGAGTTCTTGAGACGTCTTTGGTGCAAAAAGGTGATTTTATTAAAGCCCGTGGACAGGACCCGTGGGCAGAAAGAGCTCTACTGGGGTCGTGAGGAGTGGCCCATTATATACTTTCAAGTTGGGAGGGGATTAGGGAGAGCATAAGTCTCTAAGGAATTTTGGAAGCAAGGTTTCCAGGACCTTGAGGGGGCTAGCTATTGTTAGGGAAACATCATTTATTACTGTCTCAAAAAACCTGAGTCATGAGACCCTTCAGATGTATATCAGTGGGTCATATGCTTGGGGGCTGGTTGCCAACACGTATCTTGGGGGGCTTAGAGATAAAGGAAATTTCTAAAGGAATTTTTATACGTTAAAGTAGACTTACAGGATCCTGGGGTGGGGGGGGCGTGGGAGTGGGTCGGGCTAGGATTGCCTTTTGGCCCTTAGCAAAGTATTAACATCGAGGCAGTTGAGTTCCTAGAGGAATGTCCCTCTGCCTGTTTCAAGGACTTGTCGATGGGCTGTAGGTAGTAAGGAAATTTAATAATTTTTCTTCTGCCTTTGATTCCCTTATCATCACTGACAGCTTAGGGAAGGGGTCAAGGATGCTGAGCTTCCTGAAATGCGCAAGGTCATCCTCCAAAACAGCACCTGTTCTGGGTCTCATATGACTTTGGGAAATCGCACTAGACATTTGTGTAGTTGAAATTCCTACCGATAATTATCTAAGCCTAGAATATAACTGTGAATCAAAGGGAGATGATATTAGGTTTTGTTTAGAACTTTGCCAAAAGTTGCTCACAATTTTGGAAATGCGTGTTTCCAACAGCAATACTTCTCATGACACTAGATCACCAATTTAACCACAACTATATCAATCTGTTTTTGTAGCTCTTGTGCTCACGATGATTTTCAGTAAAGGTGCAAGCATCTGGCTCTTTGCTATGTCTTCTGGTGTAGTCGTGTGCTAGGATCACATTTTAAAACATACTTTATTTCTGATTACTTTCCTTTTATTTTTACCTTATATTATAGGAAGGACATCATACTGATTTAAAAAAAAATATATGTGTAGGTCGATTGTATTACCTAAGAATTTCATTTGCAGAGAGTAAAAGGGATATGAGGAAAGATTTCCTATAAAAGGGAAACATGGTGTCCCAGAAGGCTGTCCTCAACTTTCTTTCTCCCTGCACTGCTCCATTGTCAGGCCCTGGCACTCCACTTTCTGAACCTCTAATTGTGCTCTGAGGGCAGAAGGAGATTTGTAGTCAGCCTAGGCTTTGAGGCAGGAAAGAACAACCTCCAAGACGAACTGACCTCACCAGAGTCCTCAGGGGCTCCCAGGTCAGTGACTGCCTGTGTTGCAGCATGAAGCATCTTCACCCCCACCCCCCACTCGCCAACACTCCTCGTCCCAGCTCCCCGGCTAGAGGTGCTGGAGCTTTCGCCGTGAAAGCACTTCTCTCCCACTGGTAAAGCCTCAGAGGAGGGATGGCATGCTTTAAGAGAATGCCAAAAGCCTGGCTGAGCCCAGGGTATCTCTACATTGGACTTTCAGTTAAAAACCACAGTATCTCTCAAAGATTCCTGCCTCTTTAGGAACGTGTCCCCTGCGAAGAGTAAACGACTAATGCCTGGGCGTTATTACCTGAGATTATTAGGTTAGCCAGGCTGGATGCAAGCAAGAGAGGGCCAGGCCTCTGCAGAAACCGGGCCCTGGTGTGGGAAGCAAGAACGGGTCAGGCCCCTGGGTCTGGTCAAGGAACCCAGTGGGTGTGGGCCCTGCAGGGGTCACCTGGAGGGGGCGGCTGGCGCAGACGTTAGCAAGACTAGTCTCAAGACAGGCCACCGACAGGGAAGACGAGGGACAATGTCCCACAGGAACATTGCCGGAGAAGCTGGCATCCTGCCGCATAAAGATGGGCCTTGCAATAAGGACGGCAGGTAGGAAATACAACCAATAGTCATCTCTGTTGGCGGAATCCGCGGTGATTTTTACTCTCTTCCTTTCCCTCTTCTGTATTTCATAGAAAACAGTGAATAAGCAGCGCCCCGGCTGGCGTTTGGCTCCCACAGTCATACTGCTTGGGTGTGAGTCCCCGAGCTGCCGCTCAGGATCCGTGATCGGACACAGGTGACGACTTGCCCGCAGTCTGCTGCCTCACATGCAGCGTGGGCACGTGATAGAACGGACCCCGAGGAGCAGGGAGAGGGACTGAGTGAATTAGCACACGGTGTCACCATGCTCCACAGCTGAAATAGTGCCAGGGGCTGTAAATTTGGAAGAGCGGGTTTCTCCAGGGTTGATCTGGACCAGCCGTGCCTCGAGGGGAGCCTTCCGAGGTGGTCATCGCCTGTGTCCCCTGGGGCCTGGCTCCCCCACTTTAGGGAGACACAGGGATCCTGGTCAGGTGCTTCCCTGCCCAGAATAAGCAAAGAACTGGACTAGCCCAGCACAGAGAGCCCAGGAGGTGGTGGCAGAAGCAGAGCAGGATTGAGAGAGCCCCTGGCCTGGAGAGGGGTCATCCAGGCGAGAAGTGACCGCCCTGGTGACCAGGGCTGCCTTGCCCAGGGAGGTTGGTCATCGGTGTCTTCACTTCCCCTTCAGCACCGCCCCCCGCCACTTCCAACCTTATGTCTTGTAAAGTAATGATATCGTGGGCCAGAGCCAGAGTATTCTTACCTTCCAGTAAGTGCCAGCACAAATCTTAACTATACATTGCCTGAATTTATTTTTAAATACCATTCGCCACTTTAACTTTGGTTAATTCCAGCAACTTTTAACTTGGGTGATTTTTTTCCTTTCTCCATTAACCAACCAATATTTACCTAGCGCGGGTTACGTACTGGACAACAATCAAGTCCTCTGACCGGCCAGTATGGGCTCTCGTGGCTACTACAAGTGCGCCAAATGTTGATTTGGGGCAGCTAGAAAGGAGACTCGCTGCCCATTGGAAAAGTCAGCAGTGTCTGTGGGGCTGATTCCTGAAGCTTGGGACCCTGCGTGTACCCTGGGCTCCCGGGGCTTGGTGAAGATGGCCATGCTGGGATGGGTGGATGGCAGCTTGGATTGGCATGACCAATACAGAGGTGCCTCCTGCCTTAGTTGTCTAGAACCCTCCTACCTTCCTGAGCTAATTCTGTTTTATCTTCAGACTTCTCATAGAGCCTTCTCTCTACCACTTTCCCTTAACTGAAGGCTGATCCCAATTCAAGGACTTGTTTCTTTCACTGTTCATCTAAGTAGAATCTTCTTATTATCTCATACTCTTGACATCGCAGGACCTAGAAATTCACATTTGTAGTTCACTGGGAGTACAGAAGTCTTTAGGAGCTTGTTTCCTATTAACCAAATTTACCGGAGATTGGTGTATAAATCTGTAGTACCAATTTTTTTTCCTTTGCAAAGGGAGATACGCCTAACCAGCATGACTTAGGCATCCTGCTTGGCATATAGGGTTTTAGGAATTGTGTTCCACTGTTAGCAACAGAGCTCTGGGATAATGGTCGTTTAAGGAAGATAGAAGTTTATTTTTCTCTCATGTAAATGAAGTTTAGATGTGGGCAGTGAAGGGCTGATATGCTGGCTCTGTAAAGTCATCAATGCTCCTGACTAGCTAGAAGCCCAGGGTATAGGTCCCAGAAGTTTGCACCCAGAATGGGGATCTTGTCATCCTGTTGTCCTTTGTGGGCGCTCTACCTGCCTTTTTAGTACTCTGAACTCTGCCTTGACGTACAGTTTTTACTTAGCATTAGATCAAATTTTCTTTGGCTCTTATCCACATTGCCAATTTCTGCTTCAATTTCAGAATGTTTTAAACTTAATGCCTTCTAGACCCGCCTCTTAGGTATTGAACGGAGGTGAATTGGGAACTAGGCAACCCCACATAAACACACACTGATAATTATTACAAAGAACAACTTACTCCTATACCACTATTCCACAGCAACTTCCCACGGCTAAGTGAATAAAGGCATCCTCCTGGGGTCTAGGGTGCAGCTTAATTAACCTACTGCAAACAAGGGTAATGTCTTTTAGTAATTTGTTTTGTCTTAAAAATGGATACAAATTCTACATTTTACTCCTAGGCATTGCTGAATTTATATTAATATATTTTTTAAAGATTTATTTATTTATTTGAGAGAGAGAGGCAGCACATGCACGAGAGCGGCGGGGGGGGGGGGGGAGAGGGAGAGAGAGAGACAGAGAGAGAGAAGCACACTCCTCACTGAGCGCGGAGCCCAGTGTGGGGCTTGTGGGGCTCAATCTCACAACCCTGAGATCATGACCTGAGCCAAAACCAAGAGTCGGATACTTAAGTGATTGAGCCAGCCAGGAGCCCCAACATTAATATTTTTAATTCAATAATCATCTAGTAATATTGATATCCCAGGATGTTGGAAAGAATGATTTTCCATAATATTTATGTACTTCCAGGATATGCATGATCCAATTTGAGCTTTCTCTCCTTTTTTTTTTTTAAGGTTTATTTATTTATTTGAGAGAGAAAGAGAGAACATGCACTAGCAGGGGGAGGGGCAGAAGGAGAAGGAGAAGGAGAGAAGCAAACTCCTCGCTGAGCACAGAGCCCCATGCTGGGCTCCAACTGAAGACCCTGAGATCATGACCTGAGCTGAAATCAAGATTCCAGCGCTTAACCAATTGAGCCACCCAGGTGTCCCCCAATTTGAGCTTTCTCTGGTTACCTTTTGGTATTGAGTTATGATTACCTCGACTAGGTTAGGACACTTCTCAATATTTCTTGCAGGAACATAGTCACTTCTGGTGGTGGTAAACCCTTTCACTGTGTTTTATTTATTTATTAAATTATATTGTATAGTGGTAATTTATTCTTATTTACAAAAATAAATATTCTATTTAAGGACAGTCTTGTTTATTTTTGTACCCTACATACTTTATTCCTGTGGAGTGACTGGCAGAATTTTTCTGTGAAGAGCCAAATTACAAACACTTAGGCTTTGTGGGCCATACAGTCTGTTTCAAAACTACTCAGGTCTGTGGGCGCCTGGGTGGCTCAGTTGGTTAAGTGTCTGACTTTTGGTTTTGGCTCACATCATGATCTCATGGGTCATGGGATCGAGCCCCCATGGGGTTCCATGCTCAGCAGGGAGTCTGCTCGAGGATTCTCTCCCTTTGCCTTTCCCTCCACTTGTGCATGTGCATACTCTCAAGCACTCTCTCAAATAAACAAATAAATCTTAAAAAAAAAAAAACCCAAACTACTCAGCTCTGTAGTTGTAGTATGAAAGCAGCCATAGACCATGAATAAATGGGCTGGGTATGGATATGTTTCAAGAAACTTTTATTTGCAAAAACAGGCAGTAGGTGGGATTTGGACCTCGTTTACTGATTCCTGCTCTATACCATAAAGAAATTGAATATTGACAAAAATTGGCTCACATATTCAGCCACAAAAATTAAAAAAAATAAATACCTAAATGATTGGAGATTCCTATATGCTCTTTTAAGTAATTCCTGGATCAAAGAAAAAAAATCAAAATTATAATTGCAAAATATTCAGAAAATCATGGTAATAAAAATAACAAATAGCAAAACTTATGAGGAACAGCCAAAGCTATATTCAGAATAAACTCTGTGGCCTTTAAGAAATTTAATATAAATATAGGTAAATATAATTTACATTAAATATATCATATGTTTATTTAAAAATAGATGTAAATAGGGGTGCCTGGGTGGCTCAGTGAGTTGAGCGTCCAACTCTCGATTTCTGCTCAGGTTATGATCTCAGGATCATGAGATCAGCCCGGCATAGGGCTCCATGCGTGGCAGGGAGTGTACTTGAGATTCTTTCCCTCAGCCCCTCCCATGCTCATGTTCTCTCTCTCTCAAATAAGTAAATAAATCTTAAAAATAAATGTAAATAAAAAATAAGTGCATTAAGGGTTCTATTCAAGACGTTACCAAAAGTACAGTAGAACAAACCCAAGGAAAGTGGGGATACAGAATTAATAAAGATAAGAACATTCACTAATTAGAAAACAAATAGTAAAAATACAGTTTCTTTTGACAAAATACAAAGAGGTAGATAATTTACTATCTAAAACAAAAATGAATAGACAAATATAAAACATTAGGGAATGAGAAAGCATATAGTCATAAACACAGCAGAAATGTTTAAGATTTGTGAGTATGCTTCATATAATACATTTGAAAATTTGCATTAAACACTTTTCTAGGAAAATATAGACAATGAAAATTTCCTCAAAAAGACGTAAAAAATAATAAGCCAAAGCCCATGGAAGAACCACTTTCAATGCTGTATAGAGTAACTAGATGGAAGATCACCACAGAAACAGAAAACTTAACACTATAAGCCCACAGACCTAATGCTCATCTACAGAACTCTATAGCCCACAAAAGGCACAGGATCCACATTCTTCTCAAGAGCACTTTGCCCAGTTAGACCATATGCTAGCTCACAAAACAAGAGTCAGCAAATTTAAAAAGGTCAAAGTCATACAAAGTATGCTCTCTGACGAAATGAACTTAGACATCAGTAACAGATGGGCATAGGAAGAAATTAAATAACACACTCTTCAGTGAGTAATCCATGGGTCAAAGACAAAATCACAAGGGAAATTAGAAAATACTTTGAGATGAATGAAAATGAAAACACAATATACCAAAATTTATGGGATGCAGCTAAAGCAGTGCTTAGAGGAAAATTTATAACTGTAAACACGTATATTTTAAAAAAGAGTGACTTCAAATCAATAATCTTACCTTTTACCATAAGAAACTAGAAAAGAAGAAGAGCAAAGTAAATACAAAGCAAGTAGAGGAAGTAAATAAGTATTGGTAGAGCAGAAACAATTAAAATAAAATAGAAAAATATGAATCAATAAAAAGTTCATTGTTTGAAAAGACTGACTCGAGTAACAAATCTTTTTTTTAAAGATTTTATTTATTTATTTGACAGAGATAGAGAGAGCCAAGCAGGGGAAGCGGCAGGCAGAGGGAGAAGCAGACTCCCTGCTGAGCAAGGATTCCCAATGCAGGACTTGATCCCAGGCCCCTGGGATCATGACTTGAGCAGAAGGCAGACGCTTAACTGACTGAGCCACCCAGGTGCCCCTTGAGTAACAAATCTTTAGCTAGACTAAGCAAGAAGAAAAAGAGAGAAGACAGAACTTACTAAAGACAAAGATGAAGAGGGGGATGTCATTACCAACCTTACAAAGATAAAAAGGATTATAAGGGAATAGTATGAACATCTGTGCATATAAATATACAGTTACATACACAAACCATTTGTATGAATCACTGAACAGGAAAGGATTTTCAAAGCAGAAACCATCAAGAGAAAGACCGAAATTTTTGACTATCTGAAAACATAAAATGTCTGCATATCTGAAAAATAACATTAATAAAACTACAAGAAAATCAACGGAGGAAATGATTTGCAATATATAGGACGGAGTCCAAGTGTATTATAACTACCGAGTGTATGTAAATTAGTCACAAGGTCAATACCCAAAGTGAAAAGGGGACAGAGGCTGCAAATGAAGCAACTTATAAATTACAAAACACCAACAGTCAGGAAACAGAAAAAAGTCAAATTCAGCAGCAATATTTTTAAAAAGCAAAACAATGAAGTGGCATTTTATTGTGTGATTTGGGGCAAGCTACTTATACTTTCTATACTTCATTAAAATCTAATTTTAATTTTTATCAAAGTAATACATGCGTGTTGCTTTACACGTACATCATTTCTAGAGTTAAATAAAAACTACAAAGGTAATCACAAAAAGCAGCCGACTCCGGGGCCTGCTCTCCTCACCGCTGATTTCTGCCTTCTGTGGGCAACCATCTTCAGCTCTTTCATCTAGCAAGTACGACCTGCGGCCCCGGGGCACGGGATGAGTAAAGGCATAAATGGCCTTTGCTTGAGAAGGCTGAGACTGAAGCTGTGTCCTGAATGAAAAGCCCGATTTCTTAAGGCAAGGAGAGGATGAGGGCAACTCAGAGAAGACGGTGCATCTGCAGGAGGGTTTGGAGGAGGGGAGCGGTGGGGGCGTGGCCAAGGAGGGGTGGAGCATCCTGGGGATGACGGCGTAGAGAAGGTGTGGCCAGGGTGGCTGACACGTGAGCATCCGCAGATGCAAGACGGGATCGGGGACGGTGCGGTTTTAGTTCCCAGTTTCTTTGAGAGGAGTACACAGTGGGCCGGAACTAGAAGGTTAGTCTCGCTTGGGCTGACGGAGGACCCGAGAATGGCAGCCTCGCAACAGATCTAGGAAACCCCGTCACGGTGCCTAGCACACAGCAAGCATTTCATAACCTCAGCCGTCATTACCATCGCATTATTATATTGGCAAACATAAGTGTATTTGCTAATATCCAGCACAGGTTGGAGTTTGGAGAACTAGATGCTGCTGATACTGAATTTATGCAAACTTCCCAGAAGGCAGTTGGCCCTGTGTTACAAAGGGCTTTTTGGTTTTGGTTTTTGAGTATGTATGCACTGAGGTAAGAACTTCATAGGATTTTATTGTTTTTATTAAGATTTATTTATTTATTTCAGAGAGAGAGAGAGAGCATGAGCCAGGGTAGTGGCAAAGGGAGAGGGAGAGAGAGGGAATCTCAAGCAGACTCCCCACTGAGCATGGAGCGGGATGTGAGGCCTGATCTCACCACCCTGAGGTCCTAACCTGAGCCAAAGCCAAGAGTCATTTGCTGAACCGACTGAGCCACCCAGGCGCCCAGGAGTTTATTCTGAAGAAATACTGGGCAGATACACAACCATGTGTGTATAAGGTGATTCATCTCATTGAATTTAATAGGGAAAACTAGAAAAAATAATTGTTCAGTAATAAAGATCTGTAAAATGAATAAGGCAGCTCCAAGACAGAATACTGTGAAGTTGTTAAAAATCGCATTTTAGGGAAATATCTTGAATGGAAACATATTAAGTGAAAACTAAGTTTAAAAATGTATAATATGATCTCAAATATATAAAAAATATGTATTTATATACACGTAAAAGTATCAACAGTGAGGGGCACCTGAGTGGCTCAGTCAGTTAGGCGTCTGCCTTCTGCTCAGGTCATGATCCCAGGGTCCTGGGATCGAGCCCTGCGTTGGGCTACTTGCTCAGCAGGGAGCCTGCTTCTCCCTCTGCCTGCTGCTCCCCCTGCTTGTGCATGCTCTCTCTCTCTGTCAAATAAATAAATAAAATCTTTAAAAAATATATCAACAGTGAACTATGATTACAGACAGGTTTTCTCTTCTTTGTGTGTTTCTCTGTGTGTGTTCCACATTTGCTTCAGTGAAATTTTCCTTTCTATTTGTAAGTTGTTGTTTTTAATTTTTTTTTGGCAGCGGGGGGGAAAACTCAAGAATGTTACTGGGAAAAGTGTAAAGATTTACATCACCCAAGTTCATGCTTCATTATCTACTTTTTGAATATTCTCTAATTGATTCTCTAATTCATCAATGGGCGTTGGGTTTGTCTTTTCCAACCTGGAAATTGGAGTGTTACAGGAAACTGTTTTGGCATGGAGGGGTTTCTTATCCTCAATGTTTCTGTTAGACCAGAGCCATGAAACCCCCCTGTAAGCCTCAACTACTCCCAATGACAGCAGAAGTCTGCAGAAGTTACTAATCTTACCAACCCTTTAGCTGCAGGTCCCTGTGATTCATGATGGAATTACTGTACGCAACAGGCATAGATCTCTTTTACTGGCAGAGGTGCCTCCGCAGCAGAACAGCATCAGCAGGGCTAATTTACCTTCTCTCCTTCAAAAGTCCCTAGAACACCGAGTAATTGTAAATGTAATTAAGTAAGCCGATAGTGGCATCACCAACCGAGGCCATTCTCACTTTACACAAACATTCTCAAGCAACAGGTATTAGTGATGTTTGTGGCATGCACCAACAAATCTGGAGATACCTACAGCAAGCTAAAAGCCGAACAAGAAAATTGTTCCAGAAAATAACAGATGCTCTCAGAAAAACCCCAGACATGATCAGGATGTCCAGCTGGGGAGACATCAATATTATAGACCACTCAATTAAAAATTATGTGCTCAGGGTTGATTTATGATATTAGTCTCTGATTTGGGGGTCTGGGAATGGTAGATAAAATGATGTAGGAGTATCAGAAGTCTGCGGACTTTCAAGATCCCATGTCATACCTGCAGAGCATTTTGCAGTTGGGAGGCGAAGTAAGGTATGAGAGAGGGTGTTGGCTCCAGAGTCAGGCAGAAATGTGTTTTAAGGTCAGTCCCACCAGTCTAGGTGTGTGACACTGAGCAGGTAATTAAACGTCTCTGTACACATTTCCTCACCTGTAAAGGAGGTAGAGAAATGCCTGTCTCAGAGGATTGTTGTGAATATGAAATAAAAGAATGCATAGTGCCCGTGGACATTCTACCAGTGGTGGCACTGAACATTACTGGTAATATTAAGGGACCAGTGCACAGTATCACATAAAGCAGCAAAGCAGACTTTGATAAACAAACAAACCCAAATGATTGGGTGGCTGAGGCATCCAGTTCCTTACTGGGGAAAATAAGAGAACACATTTGTTTAAGACTAATCATGGGGTTAAACCAACCAATCTTGAGTTCAACTCTTCCATATGCAAAATGTGGCAAAAATATATCACTATTCCAGAAAAGGCTTGGAAGGGGGAGAAGTGTTGTCTAGGAATTTAAAGGTATTCTTGAGAAAAATCAGAATTTCATTTAAAATTTTAAAAACCAACCCAAGCAAACTGATAATTTTCTAGAAAGTTCCTAATGGCTAGAGGGTGGGCATTGAAGTAAAAAAATATGAAAAATCATCTTGCTGATCCATAACACTAAAAGAAAAGTTTGCTGTGCAGTAGTTACATTTTAATTATTAACTAATTATTTTTTAAGTAAAATAATCGAAATGCTGTCACATATTGCTCTGGATCTAGAACTAAAATCAATCAAAGCACAGTGAAGAAATTTGGGATCTAGGCTCAAAGTTATATGGTGGATTCCCTACTCTGTCTTTCCCAGTTGATTGACCTTGAGTAATTTCTTTAACTCCTGAACCTATTTTTCCATCTGCAAAATGGTGATTAAAATGCCTTTTTCTGGTCATTGTTAGATCACTGAGATGATGTAGAGTCACAAAAGCTGAGATATGCCAACTCTGGCTTACAGGAAGGTCTTGGTGAGTCCTGGAAACCTGGGTGGCATATGACTCTCAATGACAAGTTGAGAGATTTTGTGGAGAAATCAGGTGTTGGGGGTAGCTTGGGCTACCACCATGCAGCTAAGATGTAGAGGGGAGATTTTCTGATAGTTGACTTAAAGCTTCAGACTTGAAGAAACATAATTTTATTTAACAAGAAAAAAGATGGAAGTATAATGTCTGAAGCCATTTTATTCTATAATTTTGATTGTTTCTTAGCTTTATCATAATGAAATAAACACAGCATGATAGTCTTCTTACATAGATGGATGGATGCACAAGTTAATGAAATGACATTTTATGGGCTAAAGGGAAGGAAAATTTGAATGCTGTCCATGGAATTAAATTGTTCTGCTCACTCGTTTTTCATAGTAAATACTGTTGGCTTTGCCAGGCAAGTGGCGACAATGAAGGTACTGTAGGGATCTGATGGCCAAACTAGCACAGCAGTGTGGCATTCATCTGGAGAGAACTCAGTCTTATTGCCGAGACTTCACTGAGGGTCAGGCCTGCAAGGCCAGAGTTCAGAGGGCCTAGTTCATACTGTTTATTATTGTGGTGGTGGTGGTGAAAATATTTCATGATAGTAAATGCAATTTTTAAAAAACCATCCAGTATATAATCAGAGGAGAAACAATATTTTTGTGTCAAGTAAACATTATGACCTAAAACTCCACAATTGTCATAATCAAATAATTGATTGGCTTAGGGGTGCCTGGTTGGTGAAGTCTTGATTTTGGCTCAGGTCATGATCTCAGGGTCTTGGGATCAAGCCCCGAGTCTGGCTCCACACTCAGTGGGGAGTCTGCTTCAGGATTCTCTTTCTCCCTCTGGCCCTCCCCCCACTTGCTCTCTCTCTAAATAAATAAATGAATCTTAAAAAAAAAAAAAACTTTGATTGGCTTGGCTGAACTGCTGACACACAGACTAAAAAAAGAGAAAATTTTGGCGGAGGTCAAAGAGGTTGCTGCCTGTGTTCTCCTATAGGATTTTCATGTTTTCCTGTCTCACATTTAGGTCTTTCATCCATTTTGAATTTATTTTTCTGTATGAAGTAAGAAAGTGGTCCAGTTTTATTCTTCTGCATGTAGCTGTCCAGTTTTCCTAACACCATTTGTTGAAGAAACTGTCTTTTTTTCCAATGAATATTCTTTCCTTCTTTGTCGAAGATTAGTGGACCAGGTAGTTGTGGGTCCATTTCTGGGCTCTCTATTCTCTTCCATTGATCTATGTGTCTGTTTTGTGCCAGTACTATACTGTCTTGATAACAATAGCTTTGCCTTAGCAACTTCTTACTAGACACATCTCCCAGAGGTGAGGGAAACGAAAGCAAAAATGAACTGTTGGGACTTCATCAAGATAAAGAGCTTCTGCACAGAGAAGGAAACAATCAACAAAAGTAAAAGGCAGCCTACAGAATGGGAGAAGATATTTGCAAATGACATATCTGATAAAGGGTTAGTATCCAAAATCTATATCAAAATCAAACCCCCCAAAAAATCCAGTTAAGAAATGGGCAGAAGACACCGAATAGACATTTTTCTAAAGAAGACATGCAACTGGCTAACAGACACATGAAAGATGCTCAACATCAATTATCATCAGGGAAATACAAACCAAAACCATGATGAGATACTGCCTTACCTGTCAAAATGGTTAAAATTAACAACACAAGAAACAATAAGTGTTGGCGAGGATGCAGAGAAAGAGGAACCCTTTTGCACTATTGATGGGAATGCAAACTGATGAGGCCATTGTGGAAAACAGTATGGAGGTTCCTCAAAAAGTTGAAAATAGAACTACCCTATGATCCAACAATTGCCCTACTAGGTATTTACCTAAAGGATACTAAAATACAGATACATATCTTCTTTTTGTTTAAATTTTTTTATTCTTATGTTAATCACCATATATCACATCATTAGTTTTTGATGTAGTGTTCCATGATTCATTGTTTGTGCATAACACCCACTGCTCCATGCAGAATGTGCCCTCTTTAATACCCATCACCAGGCTAACCCATCCCCCTACCCTCCTCCCCTCTGAAACCCTCAGTTTGTTTTTCAGAGTCCATCGTCTCTCATGGTTTGTCTCCCCCTCTGACTTACTCCCCTTCATTCTTCCCCTCCTGCTATCTTCTTCTTTTTCATTTTTCTTAACATATGTTGCATTATTTGTTTCAGAAGTATGGATCTGTGATTCAACAGTCTTGCATAATTCACAGCGCTCACCGTAGCACATACCCTCCCCAATGTCTATCACCCAGCCACCCCATCCCTCCCACCCCCCCACCACTCCAGCAACCCTCAGTTTGTTTCCTGAGATTAAGAATTCCTCATATCAGTGAGGTCATATGATACATGTCTTTCTCCGATTGACTTATTTCACTCAGCATAACACCCTCCAGTTCCATCCACGTCGTTGCAAATGGCAAGATCTCATTCCTTTTGATGGCTGCATAATATTCCATTGTGTATATATACCACCTCTTCTTTATCCATTCATCTGTCGATGGACATCTGGGCTCTTTCCACAGTTTGGCGATTGTGGACATTGCTGCTATAAACATTGGGGTGCACGTACCCCTTTGGATCCCTACATTTGTATCTTTGGGGTAAATACCCAGTAGTGCAATTGCTGGATCGTATGGTAGCTCTATTTTCAACTGTTTGAGGTCCCTCCATACTGTTTTCCAGAGTGGTTACACCAGCTTGCATTCCCATCAACAGTGTAGGTGGGTTCCCCTTCCTCCGCATCCCCGCCAAGATCTGTCGTTTCCTGACATGTTAATTTTCGCCATTCTGACTGGTGTGAGGTGGTACCTCATTGAGGTTTTGAATTGGATTTCCCTGATGCCGAGTGATGTGGAGCACTTTTTCATGTGTCTGTTGGCCATTTGGATGTCTTCTTTGGAAAAATGTCTGTTCATGTCTTCTGCCCATTTCTTGACTGGATTATTTGTTCTTTGGGTGTTGAGTTTGAGAAGTTCTTTATAGATTTTGGATACAAGCCCTTTATCTGATATGTCATTTGCAAATATTTTCTCCCATTCTGTCGGTTGTCTTTTGGTTTTGTGGACTGTTTCTTTTGCTGTGCAAAAGCTTTTTATCTTGATGAAATCCCAATAGTTCATTTTTGTCCTTGCTTCCCTTGCCTTTGGCGATGTTTCTAGGAAGAAGTTGCTGCGGCTGAGGTCGAAGAGGTTGCTACCTGTGTTCTCCTTTAGGATTTTGATGGACTCCTGTCTCACGTTTAGGTCTTTCAACCATTTGGGGTCTGTTTTTGTGTGTGGTGTAAGGAAATGGTCCAGTTTCATTCTTCTGCATGTGGCTGTCCAATTTTCCCAACACGATTCGTTGAAGACACTGTCTTTTTGCCATTGGACATTCTTTCCTGCTTTGTCAAAGATAAGTTGACCATAGAGTTGAGGGTCCATTTCTGGGCTCTCGATTCTGTTCCATTGATCGATGTGTCTGTTTTTGTGCCAGTACCATACTGTCTTGATGATGACAGCTTTGTAATAGAGCTGGAAGTCCGGAATTGTGATGCCGCCAGCTTTGCTTTTCTTTTTCAAGATTCCTCTGACTTTTCGGGGTCTCTTCTGGTTCCATACAAATTTTAGGATTATTTGTTCCATTTCTTTGAAAAAAGTGGATGGTATTTTGATGGGGATTGCCTTGAATGTGTAGATTGCTCTAGGTAGCATTGACATCTTCACAATGTTGCTTCTCCCAATCCATGAGCATGGAACGTTTTTCCATTTCTTTGTGTCGTCTTCAATTTCTTTCATGAGTATTTTATAGTTTTCTGAGTACAGATCCTTTGCCTCTTTGGTTAAATTTATTCCTAGGTATCTTGTGGTTTTGAGTGCAATTGTAAATGGGATCGACTCCTTGATTTGTCTCTCTTCTGTCTTGTTGTTGGTGTATAGGAATGCCACTGATTTCTGTGCATTGATTTTATATCCTGCTACTTGACTGAATTCCTGTATGAGTTCTAGCAGTTTTGGGGTGGAGTCTTTTGGGTTTTCCACATACAGTATCATATCATCTGCAAAGAGTGAGAGTTTGACTTCCTCTTTGCTGATTTAGATGCCTTTGATTTCTTTTTGTTGTCTGATTGCTGTGGCTAGGACTTCTAATACTATGTTGAATAGCAGTGGTGAGAGTGGACATCCCTGCCGCATTCCTGACCTCAGGGGAAAAGCTCTCAGCTTTTCCCCATTGAGAATGATATTCACTGTAAGTTTTTCATAGATGGCTTTTATGATATTGAGGTATGTACCCTCTATCCCTATACTCTGAAGAGTTTTGATCAAGAAAGGATGCTGTACTTTGTCAAATGCTTTTTCTGCATCTGTTGAGAGGATCATATGTTTCTTGTTCTTTCTTTTGTGAATGTATTGTATCACGTTGATTGATTTGCGGATGTTGAACCAGCCTTGCAGCCCAGGGATAAATCTCACTTGGTCATGGTGAATAATCCTTTTAATGTACTGTTGGATCCTATTGGCTAGTATTTTGGTGAGAATTTTTGCATCCATGTTCATCAAGGATATTGGTCTGTAAGTCTCCTTTTTGATGGGGTCTTTGTCTGGTTTTGGGATCAAGGTAATGCTGGCCTCATAAAATGAGTTTGGAAGTTTTCCTTCCATTTCTATTTTTTGGAGGAGTTTCAGGAGAATAGGTATTAATTCTTCTTTAAATGTCTGGTAGAATTCCCCTGTGAAGCCATCTGGCCCTGGGCTTTTGTTTCTTGGGAGATTTTTGATGACTGCTTCAATTTCCTTAGTGGCTATAGGTCTGTTCAGGTTTTCTATTTCTTCCTGGTTCAATTTTGGTAGTTGATACATCTCTAGGAATGCACCCATTTCTTCCAGGTTATCTAATTTGCTGGCATAGAGTTGCTCATAATATGTTCTTGTAATTGTTTGTATTTCTTTGGTGTTGGTTGTGATCTCTCCTCTTTCATTCATGATTTTGTTGATTTGGGTCATTTCTCTTTTCTTTTTGATAAGTCTGGCCAGGGGTTTATCAATCTTGTGAATTCTTTCAAAGAACCAGCTCCTAGTTTCGTTGATCTGTTCTACTGTTCTTTTGGTTTCTAATTCATTGATTTCTGCTCTGATCTTTATGATTTCTCTTCTCCTGCTGGGTTTAGGCTCTCGTTGCTGTTCTTTCTCCAGCTCCTTTGGGTGTAGGGTTAGGTTGTGTATTTGAGGCCTTTCTTGTTTGTTGAGAAAGGCTTGTATTGCTATATACTTTCCTCTCAGGACTGCCTTTGCTGTATCCCAAAGATTTTGAAGAGTTGTGTTTTCATTTTCATTGGTTTCCATGAATTTTTTTAATTCTTCTTCAATTTCCTGGTTGACCCATTCATTCTTTAGTAGGATGCTCTTTAGCCTCCATGTCTTTGAGTTCTTTCCAACTTTCCTCTTGTGACTGAGTTCTAGTTTCAAAGCACTGTGGTCTGAAAATATGCAGGGAATAACCCCAATCTTTTGGTACCGGTTGAGACCTGATTTGTGACCTAGGATGTACTCAATTCTGGAGAATGTTCCATGGGCACTAGAGAAGAATGTGTATTCCGTTGCTTTGGGATGGAATGTTCTGAATATGTCTGTGAAGTCCATTTGGTCCAGTGTGTCATTTAAAGTCTTTATTTCCTTGTTGATCTTTTGCTTAGATGATTCAGTCAGGGGGATGTTAAAGTCCCCCACTATTATTGTATTGTTGTCAATGTGTTTCTTCGCTTTTGTTATTAATTGCCTTATATAATTGGCTGCTCCCATGTTAGGGGCATAGATATTTACAATTGTTAGATCTTCTTGTTGGATAGACCCTTTAAGTAGGATATAGTGTCCTTCTTCATCTCTTATTACAGTCTTTGTTTTAAAATCTAATTTGTCTGATATAAGGATTCCACCCCAGCTTTCTTTTGGTGTCCATTAGCATGGTAAATGGTTTTCCACCCCCTCACTTTCAATGTGGGGGTGTCTTTGGGTCTAAAATGAGTCTCTTGCAGACAGCATATCGATGGGTCTTGTTTTTGAATCCAATCTGATAGCCTGTGTCTTTTGATTGCGGCATTGAGCCCATTTACATTCAGGGTAACTATTGAAAGGTATGAATTTAGTGCCATTGTGTTGCCTGTAAGGTGACTGTGACTGTATATTGTCTGTGTTCCTTTCTGATCTATGCTGCTTTTAGGCTCTCTCTTTGCTTAGAGGACCCCTTTCAATATTTCTTGGAGGGCTGGTTTCGTGTTTGCAAATTCCTTTAGTTTTTGTTTGTCCTGGAAGCTTTTGATCTCTCCTTCTATTTTCAATGACAGCCTAGCTGGATATAATATTCTTGGCTGCATATTTTTCTCGTTTAGTGCTCTGAAGATACCTTGCCAGTCCTTTCTGACCTGCCAGGTCTCTGTGGATAGGTCTGTTGCCAATCTAATCTTTCTACCATTATAGGTTACATATCTCTTCTCCTGAGCTGCTTTCAGGATTTTCTCTTTGTCTCTGAGACTCGTAAGTTTTACTATTAGATGTCGGGGTGTTGACCTATTATTATTGATTTTGAGAGGCGTTCTCCGTGCCTCCTGGACTTTGATGCCTGTTTCCTTCTTCACATTAGGGAAGTTCTCTGCTATTATTTGCTCCAGTATACCTTCTGCCCCTCTCTCTCTTTCTTCTTCTTCTGGGATCCCAATTATTCTAATGTTGTTTCGTCTTATCGTATCGCTTATCTCTCGAATTCTGCCCTTGTGATCCTGTAGTTGTTTCTCTCTCTTTTTCTCAGCCTCTTTATTTTCCATCATTTGGTCTTCTAGATCGCTGATTCTCTCTTCTGCCTCATTTATCCTAGCAGTTAGTGCCCCCATTTTTGATTGCACCTCATCAACAGCCTTTTTGATTTCGACTTGGTTAGATTTTATTTCTTTTATTTCTCCAGAAAGGGTTTCTCTAATAACTTCCACGCTTTTTTCAAGCCCAGCTAGTATCTTTAAAGTCATGATTCTGAACTCTAGGTCCGACATCGTACTAATGTCCGTATTGAGTAGGTCCCTGGCAGATGGTACTACCTCTTGTTCTTTTTGCTGAGGTGATATTTTTCGTCTTGTCATTTTGTCCAGAGGAGAATAGATGAATGAAAGAACAAAATGCTAACAGGTTAACAACGTCCCCAGCAAATATACTGTATACATATCAGGAAAGACCTGAAACCAGGGGAAAAGAAAGGGAAAGAAAGAAAAAAGAAAGAGAAAAAAAAAGAAAAAAAGATAAAAACAAAAACAGAACAATACAAAAAAAGCAGAATATGATCAAATATGATCAGGCTGGTGCATAGATCAGTGCCACACACTAGATTTTGGGCGTATTTTGGTCTGTTAGAAAAAAGTGCCTCCTAAAATTTTAAAGGAAGAAAGACATATGTACAAAATAAGGGTCGATACAATGAAGGGATGCAAGATGACTGTAAAGATGAAAATTATAAAAGATTTTATAAAAGGAATTGATAAGTAAGTTGTTTGAAAAAAGAAAGAAGAAGATTTAAAAAAAAAAGAAAAAAGGGAGAGAATGTGATCAGGCAGGAGACTAGAACAAAGCCATACACTAGTGATTTAGGGTATATTTTGATCTGTTAGAAGCAACTGTATCTCAAAATTTTAAAGCGAGAACAACTTATATATATATGCCAAAAATAAGGGTAACTACTATGAAGGGATAAAATATTACTCTAAAAATGAAAAATAAAAAATGTTTTTTTTAAAAAAAGGGATTGATAAGCTGTTGGTTTAAAAAGGGAAAAAGAAAAATTAAAAAAAAACAGTTAAAAAAATTAACTTTGATGAACTAATGAATCATGGTAAAAAAAAAAGCCATGAATTCTATGTGCAGTATTCCCCTAGCGCTGGAGTTCTCCCATTCTCCTTGATCGGTAAACTTGGTCTTCGCTTGCTGGCTGTTCGTACTGATCTTCTGGGGGAGGGGCCTGTTGCCGTGGTTTCCAAATGTCTTTGCCGGAGGCTGAATTGCCCCGCCCTTGTCGGTCCGGGCTAAGCAAGCTGCTCAGGTTTGCTCTCAGGAGCTTTTGTTCCCTGCAAGCTCTCGGTACAGCTTTGGGGGACCAGGGTGAAAATGGTGGCCTCCCAATCTCCACCCGGAGGAGCTGAGAACTCGGGGCCCCGCTCCTCAGTGCGCGCCCCAGAGAAAAGCAGTCAGTCACTCCCGTCTCCCTGGTCTCCTGCCACACTCCGTGCTCACCCGGCCTGTGACCGAGCGTTTGTGTCTCTGGCACCCGACCCCGTGTGGAGTCTCCAAACCCAGCAGATCCTTGCGGTGCATTCCTGCGCGGCTCCTCCCAGGGGAGGAAGGGGAGTCTCCCCGCCTCTGCCGCTTGTTGGGTCCCTGCTGGAGGAGCAGTGGCCCGCCTGGGCCACGGATCACAGTTTATGGCAACCCCGAGCTGAGAGCCTGCGCCTCGGCTCCGTCTCTGCAGCCGGCTTCCCCGCTCCGATACCTGCGAGCTCTGCCGCACTCAGGCACCCCCGCACTTTCTGTGACCCCGAGGGTCCTGAGACCACACTGACCCGGGAAGATTCCACCCCCGCTTAGCCACTGGAGCGAGCGACGTCCCTCAGGGGAGCCGACTTCTAAAAGTTCCGATTTTGTGTTCCGCGGCTCTAGCACTTGCCAGAAGCAGCCGAAGAAGGCCCCCTCCCCCGCCGTCTATCCTCCCGTTTATCACCTCGGATTCACTTCTCTGCACGTCCTACCTTCCAGTAAGTGGTCGCTTCTCTGTTCAGAGAGTTGTTGCTACTCTCCTCTTCGATCTCCTGTTGAGTTCATAGGTGTTCAGAATGGTTTGATCCCTATTCAGCTGAATTCCTGAGACCAGATGAAATCTAGGTCTCCTACTCCTCCGCCATCTTGCTCTGCCCCCCACAAAAATACAGATTCAAAGGGGTACATGCACCCCAATATTTATAGCAGCATTGTCCACAATAGCCAAACTATGGAGAGAATCCCCAGTGTCCGTCGATGGATGAATGGATAAAGAAGATGTGGTATATAGATGCAATGGAATATTATTCAGCCATCAAAAAGAAAGAAATCTTGCCATTTGCAATGACATGGATGCAGCTAGAGTGTATTATACTAAGTCAGTCAGAGAAAGACAAATACCATATGATTTCACTCATATGTGGAATTTAAGACACAAAACAGACAAATATATGAAAAGGGGTTAAAAAAAAGAGAGAGAGAGGGAAACAAACAATAAGAGACTGTTAACGATAGAGAACAAACTGAAGGCTGATGGAGGGATGTGAGTGGGGGATGGGCCAGGTGGGTGGTGGCGATTAAGGAGGGCACTTGTTATGATGAGCACTGGGTGTTATGTGTAAGTGATGAACCACTGAATTGTACTCCTGAAACCAATATATTGCACTGTATTTGAACTAGAATTTAAATAAAAAATTTTTCCAAAAAGAAAATTTCTTGGAGTGGAGGGCTGGCATGTTTCAAGTGAACTGTGTTGTCTTGTGATTCCCTGCAGCATGCACTGAGATGTATATCTTATGAAACTTACAGTGATAGAGAGGAGAAAGGAAGGAAAGGGTCTTTCTTGATTTGCAAAATGCCCTCATGCTGCCCTTGTTATTCCTCTGACATCATTTATGGGCTCCTGTACCTTTTGATATTCCTCAGAGAAACTTACTTTCTCAGGGTCTGTTTCATTTCAAAGAGACCAGCTAATCCACGCCACTGAGTTACCCCTAATTCACAGACACTTTAACTGCAGCTAGGCCTTAATTCAAAGGAATGAGTCTAATGCTGGTATTTTAAGCCAAAATTGCCTCTGGGCTCCCAAGTGCCGTTCTTTGTCAGAGAACCCACCAGACTGCATTCACAGTCTTCAGAGAAAGACACTGTGTTTCATTTTTCTTTGCATTTCCAGCACCCAGAACAATTCTTGTCCTCTAGTGAGTACTCCCTAAATGCTGGTTGAATGAAAGTAGGAAAAAATGGATGAAACCAGCGAAGATCTTTTACGGCAGGTCCCAACTGTTGTTGAACAATATATTATAATACAGGTCAACTGAATGGGTCTAGTAGTAGACCTGTTTGTCTAAATGTTGGCTGTAGGTGAAGTTCTCTTTGCTATCAAGCAGGGGGCATTTTCCTTCTGTTTGAGACACTGTGGGGATGAGTGATTTGCTCTCTCTCTCCGTTTCCATCTCTGTCTCTCTCTGTCTCTGTCACGCACACACGTACACGTGTGCTTGGGCCCTCCAGCTCTCTGCCATCTCCCCCCACAGCCTTTGTGATAAATCAAGAGCTGCATAACTACCTGAGCTTCGCAGCTTTAAAAAGAGAAAGCTGTCTGAAATATGCGCAAATATTGTGGACTCCCTGGGATGAAAGCTTCTCTCCCAGGAGTCGGGAGGAGAGAGCGTGCTGAAAACTGAACCCCTTTGAACATCCCATCCTTTAGGTGAGGCTCCCATTTAAGAGCAGTCCCTGGGGGCTCCGTGCTTGTCATCTTCCCGACACTTTTTTGCACTGGGCTGTTTATTAGTGAGACGGCTAACACAAAGGATGGAGGGAGGCGGACGGGAGCACCGGCTTTGTTCGCAGACTGCATCTTCTGGATGGATGCAGCCCTGCAGTCACATTTCAGATTTGTCTGCAATTTCGGTTTTAATCCCTCCCTTGGCATAAATCTCTCTTAAAGGCAAATTGGTTGTGGTAGAAATCATGGCTTTAAAATCAGTCATACCCAGGTTCAAATTTTTGTTCCGCTACTTACATTGTGATTCGGGGCATATCACTTGGCCCTTTCACATCTGACTTTTCGCATCTGTGAAAGGGGGATGTTAACAGGGATTTTTGCAGAGCTGTATTGGTGGGCAGGGCTAAATGGGACCAGGCCGAGAAGTGGTCAGCTGCCTGTCTAAATGCAATTCCAAAAGAAGAGTGGGGGGGGTGTCTGTCTTTGGGGCCACCAGGGCCAGGAATAGGAACTGTCTTCCTGTTTGAGGGCTTGTTTGCATTGTCTTCTTGTTCCAGTAACTTTAATAAGGCGATGATCCATTTAAGCCAACTCTTCTTAAAGTCCTGCAAAGGGCAGTGAGTCATGCCTGCCATCTGCCCTTTTGCCTGCTGCAGGGGCCTTTGTTGTTCTGTGTTCCTCTGAGGAATGCCTACTTCTCCCACAACAGCTCTTAGCAGCCTCCTGTGAGTGAGGTCCAAGCAGGCTGGCTGTGGCTGGCCCAGAGCTGGGCTGGGACCTGTCATAACTCTGACGGCTTCTGGATTGGCTTTGCTTTCCCCTCCCTGCTCTCTGCACCAGCTTCCGCTCTGCCTCAGACAGTGTGGACACTGGTCAAGACTGGCCTCCTTTGGGGCGACTGCAGTGTCACTGTGACTTGGAGAGAAATGCTTTCTGCCGTCGGTGTCAGTGTCCGGCCTCGAGTATCTGGGACATTCTCTCTCCCATCACCCCCTGACTGTCTGGCTCACTCATCAGGGGGAGAAGAAAGGAAAGAGATCACTCTGACACTAAACAGAAACAGACTTCTTTGCATCCTAAAAATGATCCATGCTGAATCATTAAGTAACTAGCTGAGCAATAATTCTATGCTTTTAAGACAAGACTGCTTTAAAAACTTCCAATCCAGTAGTGGTTGTAAAAGATGCTTACTGAGCATTTATTATGGACCAGGCATTGCCCTAAGCACCTTACAGACATCACCTACTCTGTGCAGTGTGTAGTCTCTGAAATCAGATCTCAGTTTGCATTTTGGCTTCGACTTGGAATTGCCATATGGCCTCGGGTCGTTCATGGTTTCACCCCACTAAGCCCCAGTGTCTCCGTCAGTTTCTTCGAAGGGGATGTCTTTCCTCAGGGTCCTAACCGGGCTGACTCCTTCTCATTGTTTAGGTTTCAGCTCCTCAGAAAAATGTTCTCCTTATCACCCTATGGCCACCGCACTCCCTACCCACCATTGTTTCCACTGTGTTACTGGGCTGGTTTCTCTTCAGCCACAACACAAGGTTGTTAAGAAGACCTTTTATCCTAGGTTTGGCTTCTAGGTGTGGAGCTACATCAGTGAACTGCAGGCACCCCCATGGGACTTGCATTTTATTATTTTATTTTATTTTTTTAGTGAGCTCTATGTCCTACTGGGGCTCAAACCCACGACCCCAGGATCAAGAGTCCCATGCTCCATTGACTGAGCCAGCCAGGCACCCCAGGGCTTGCATTTTAGTAGGTAGAGACAGACAGATAGGCAGGTGGATGATAAATAAACAAATAATACTCTAAATGTTCAAAATTCTTTGTTTACCGCCTATCTCCCTTAATAAAATTATTAGCTCCTTGAGGGCAAGTTCTCATCTCTCTTTATTTCTCCTGAATCTCCAGTGCCTCTCACTGTGTTAAGCACACCATATGCTTCAAAAAATGAAGTAAAAAAGTAAAAGGTAAGATTTTGAAGAGAAGTAGATAATCCATGCTAAAGCTCTTAGCGTTGTGCCTGGAGCATGGTAAACACTTAATAAAGTGTTGGCTGTTTTTCCATTGGATTCCAAAGCTGTTTTTTTTTTAAAGATTTATTTATTTGAGAGAGCGAGAATGAGAGAGAGAGAGTACATGAGAGGGGAGAGGGTCAGAAGGAGAAGCAGGCTCCTCACTGAACAGGGAGCCCGATGCAGGACTCGATCCCGGGACTCCGGGATCATGACCTGAGCTGAAGGCAGTCGCTTAACCAACTGAGCCACCCAAAGCTGTATTTTTAAACACTTTACCACATTGTGTCTATAATAATTATAACAGTAATCACATTGTTATTATAGAATTACACGTAACAAGGTATAACTTACTAAATTCTGCGTATGCCATCACCTGTCTAGATATATTAAAATAGCATCTTATTTAATTATAACCCCACATTAATCCTAAAAGACATTCTTGTCCTTATGTACCAAATTCCTGTAATAAAAAGCAGACTGGGGTAAGCATCAAAGTCAAGTGCAAGCAAAACGCTGTGCGATTTCAGAGGAGGAAGAGACTCGTGTGGCCGGGGAAGCTGGAGGAGGGTTAGCAGCGGAGGAGAAACTTGGAGGGTGGTGGGGCCACAGCAGGGAGGGGGGAGCGCCTGATGGGGCGCCCGAGGCAGAGAGGACAGCCTAAGAAGGAGCGCGAGAAGAGGGTGTGGACCGGCGTGCTGCTCACACACGGCGGGAGGTGTGGCTCGCAAGGGGAGCAACGATAGGGCTGGACATGAAGGAGAAGGGGGCCCTCGAAGGCTAAGGGAAGGAATTTAAGCTTCATTCCATAGGCGGTAGGGATCACTGAAGTTTTTAAGCAGAGGAGTAGAAAGAACCAGAATTAGGAACCTTGGGAAGATTAGTTTGGTTCTAGACTGGATAGCAAAGAGGTGAGGCCAAAACTGGTTAGGAAGGCAGCTTGCGACGGCCAGGTGGTGGGCGGGGGGCCTGGTTTGGGGAGCCGTGAGGGGACTAGAACGAAGGGGGCAAATGTGATGGGCAGCCTTTCCTGGCCCAGCTACAGACAAGAGGGACTGGGAGGGGACACACGTGGCTGTGAGGTCTGAACCTTCCGTGAACGACGCTCTTCGGATGGATCTGGCACACTACTGAGCCTAGACGCCTCCTTTGTTGTTGGTTACTAATTCTCCCTAGCCACACCAGGTGTAAAGGTTTCAGAGAGTCCAGAGAAATGCATATACCTTTTCTGGTAACATTCCTAACACCAAAGGCAGAGTCTTCCTAACCCAGCATCAACAGTATGTCACAGTATAACTGGCGCACTGGCCCCAAATTTTGCCTTTGCTGTTACAGTCTTCCGTTGGCCCTTTCAACCCCACGCCCAGGCCTTCCTACCCTCCTCTGTGCTCATGAGGCTGATCAGGCGCACCGCATGCACCAACTCCCTGGCCTCTGGGTTTTGGTTTGTGGGGAGACGGGCAGGAGACTGGAGCCCGAAGTCCTCTGGCTCCTTCCCCGTGGGGTCCGACCAGGCTGGCTCCCTGGACCAAAGGCATCAGCTCTCGTGAGACAGCCTCCCCACACAGCCAGCCCTCTCTGTCTCTAGGGTTCTGGTAACAGCTCCGTGCGCTTGCCTCTTTGGCCCAGGGATGTGACCTCTGGCCCTGGGGTGCACACTATCCCTCTACACTCACCCACAGCTTTGTAAATGACTCCTTTATGGACCTCCCCTTCGAACTACCCTAATCTGGGTGTGCCCTCTCGTTCTGGTACGCTTCCCATATTCCTTGTTTCTTCACAGCCTCCAAGTTTTCATTTACCCTCCAGGGCCTCACCTTTGAGGCAAATTCTGTTCTCTCGTTCTCACCCCCCACCTCAGAGTTCTGTGCAGGATTTCCCCTCTTGTGGGGCCCCCTTCTGCACACTATTCTCCCCTTATTGTGGGGGTTTTCTCCTAGTGAGCTCTACACAACTCAGCACTAGACGAAGGACGCAGAGTCAGATCTGTCTTCTCTTTTTCTTTCCTGTAAAACAAAATTACTGGCTCTATTAGCTGGTTTTGTGTAGCTAAAACCCTGTTCCAATCATTAATTAATTCTTAAGAGTGGATCGACCTTATGGTCAGTGCATAGTGTTCTCAGTCATTTAGAACAACATTACTGGGGAGGCTCTAACAGACATGGCCTTACCATTTAAACGTAACCATCTCTGTGCTGGTTATTCTCTGCCCCTTCAGATCTGCTTTCTGCTCTTCTCCAGCACTCCAGGACTGTGAAGAAACCAGAGAGGGGCAGGGTCAAGCCCTGGAGAGAGGCCTTTGCTTGCTATGTCTCCAAGGAGAGCTCTTTCAGGATCCTGTATTCAGAGAGGTGTCTGTCCGAGAATTTGGGATTCTGAATTCAGCTTATTCCTGGAGTTCAGACATTATTTTGGGAAAGCACATCAATAGAAATTTTATGTGATTTTTGATGAGCTTGAAGGGATTTTAGAGTGTTAGGATCACAACTATGACTTCTGAATTGGACCAAATCTAGGATGATAGGTTGCACTCCAGCCTTCCAGACTCTGACATTCAAAGGTATGTGTTGTGTCTGTAAAGGTCCCAGTAGATGACATGCCCCAGTTGGAAACGGATGAGAGTTTAACGCAGGAACTGTGCGCAGAGGCATGGGCAGGGTTAAGGGAACAAGAAGGAAGAGTAAAGCGCCCAGATACTAGCAATGTGAGAAACTGATAGCACCCGAGGGCTAAAGGAACAACGTGAAGGAGCTGTTTGCAGAGCCTGGCAAGAGCCACAACTGTGGGCCAAGGGCCACTGACAACCTGGCACAGGAGTACAGGGGACAAATACCCCTGACCTCTCCCTCTTTCTAGATTGTGATCTCATGCTAGTAACTTTCATGCCAAACCTAACTGGAATCCAGCAAGAAGGGGAGCCCTGTACTGGAGTCTCACCCATGGTACCATCCTCCAAGGAATGAAAAGCAAGGGTGACGGCAAGCTTTCATAAAATCACATCTCCATCTCCTTGTATTGGGCTTCTTTTCTTCTCCCCTATTCCCCACCCCATAGTTTGCTTTTGTTTCTCTGCTGTTCGGGGACCTCCTCTCTGCCTACGTCTCACCACCCTCAGCACAATAAAACCTGATCTCCCTCTAATTCCCTGTTAACTCTCATGGGTCTTCCTCGGGTCTTCCCGCTACACTGTGTCATAGGCGAAATATTTGATCACTGTTTTAAGGTGATGACAGTGGTATTGTCTGGAGACATAGCATTTATGGAACAAGGTGAGGCTGACTCATGATCACCCATCTGTGTCTTTTAAGGTGGGTTCAAAGAGCTAAAAGTGACCAGAATGAAGGAGAAATGTTAGACAACATGCCATTTTAATGGAGATCCCAAACATTTAAAAAAACACCCAGAACTCAGCTTTGCCAGGAGAGGTGAGACTTGGCACAGGATAAATTTCCTGGGTCTCATAAAACCTCCACCAACAGAACCATGTCCTGCATTCCGTCTTCCTGGACGTGAGCTGGAATCTCTGACAAGCTAGAGTGGCATGGCGAGCTCACCTCTCCCGTCAGTGCCGAACGCTATTGGGTACAGAAGTGAAGAGTCAAAGCCTAAGAGGACATCGGGCAACAGAAAATGAGGTCAGTTGGCTTAGCATTCAGACCTCACCCTGACGGCTCTCCTGGAGGCTTTGCCCCTCATGATGATCCGCTCCACACCCCTGTGCCTTGATGGGCGGTGGCCAGGTGTGCCCCGAGCCCTGTGCTAAGCTGTGTGGCTTCTTCCCATGTTCTCGGTCTCTCCCAGGTCCGCCTTGCCCCAGCTCAATCCTCCCTCCTTCTCTGCAGCTTCGTCCTGGTCTCTTCCTGCTGGCGTCTCCAGGCCGAAATGATGGCTTCATCGTCCATCTCTTCCTCCTCCTCCCTGTCAGTGCTTCTCCGATACTGGGACCGCCGCCCTGAAGCAAACCTCCCTTCTTCCCGGTTTTCCATCCTCTCTCTTTCTCCCTCCTCCTCGGACCTCATGAAGCTCTGGGTGAACTTCCTCTTGGCTCCAAATTCAGAAAAGTCCGAGTTGGACGACTCTTCCACATCTTCCCAGTCCCTGGGCCTGGCCCAATTCGGCCGCCGCGACTCCGGGGACTCTTCCCCGTCGGAGGGCTCGGGGGTCCGGCGGAAGAAGTAGGGCTCTGGGCTCTCCTCTCGGGAGCTTGAGGTCTCACTGAACGTTGACCTGGAGAATCTGTGCACCGCTCTGCCCTCCCTGGTAGAGGAGGAAGAGACCCGCGAAGTGCTCCTTACAGAGTTGCCATTGGCCTCCTGGTAGGAGGAAGTGTCCTGTTCCTCCGACTGCGATTTGGAGAACCTGTAGCTGGAGGACTTGGACTCGGTCTCCCGGAGCAGGGAAGATCTGGTGTACTTCCCCCTGGCGCTTGCAGACCAATCACTTGGGGGAGGAGGCCTGTCCTCTGTCCCGAGGCCGCTGAGCCACTTGGTAATGCTGCCCTGCATCTCTCTGCCGGCCCTCTGGGAACTGGCGCAGCGATCAGACGCAGCCAGGGAGGAGGACGTGTCCGTTTCGGGCTTCTGGGAATTACCGCGGGAGGAATACCGGAAGCTCCCTATGGCACTGTCGGTGTCCTCATCCCTGTCACCCACGCCATCACCCTCCTCTTCCTTGACCTTCTTCTTCTTGAAAAGGGAGCTCCGCTTGTTGTCGGAGGCCAGCTTCTCCATCTTGTACTCGGACATCTTGTCCCTCAGGTCCATCTGCATCGCCCTCTCCTTCCGGCCGAGCTCCTTCAGGTCAACGCTGTCAGCGAAGAGGCTGTAGAGCGGCTTGCTGGTCCCCCCGCCCGGCGCGGGGCTGCCGCGTCCACTGAGCAGGGGGGCCCGGGCCGCCTCAGTGCTCGCAGCGGGCGGCGAGCGGGACAGCAGGAGCATTTCGTTTCGCTTCTGGGCGAGGGTTTCGCTGACCACGTTGGCGATCCAGTTCTGAATGCTGGCGACGGAGACCGTGTCCCCAGGCCCCACGGGCAGGTCAGGCAGAGCGGTGCCGGCGGTCGGGGCCCAGCACCCCCCTGCGTGGCTTCCAGCCTGAGACCGGCGGGAGCCGTGGCTCTGGGCGCTGAGGACCGAGGCCGCGTCCTCGGCGCTGACCGAGGGGGCTGCCGCCCAGACGGCGGACCGGGGGATGCTCGGGCTGGCGGCCGAGCCGTCTGCCTCCCAGCTTCCCACGGACTGGCTCTCCTCCAGCGTCTGCCTGCTCCTCTCCAGCAGCTCCAGCCTCCGCTGCCTCTTCTTGGCCGAGGCCGAGTCCTCTCCCTTGCCGAGCGCCGCCACCTCCTGCTTGCTGTCGCCGCCCACCTTCTTCTGGTGCCCCAGCTTCCAGGCCCGGTAGGCCGTCAGGTCCACGTCGGAGCCCTTGGGCTCCCTCTCCGCCTCCTCGGCGGCTCGCTCACTGCTGCTGTCCTCTGCCCCCAAGTCTTTCTTGTGAAACCCAAACTGGACTCGCTTGATCTTCCACCTCTCCAGGGCAGTGAGCTTGTCCTGGGTCCTGCTGCAGAAGTTACAGGAAGAGCAGGCCTCCGAAGACACGCTCTCCTCGTCCTCCGCTCGCACGCTGCTCGCCCCCTCCGAGCTTGTGGCCGCCACCTCCGTCGTGCTCCGAGAGCGGTAGCGACGGGAGGCTTCCTTCTCAATCTCCAGCAGCCTCTGGGTCCACATGTCCCACGTGCCGTCCGTGGACATTGAGTCGGAGCGGCCCGTCGCCCCGCCGCCCTGGCCGCTTGTCTCCAGCGGCGGCTGCGGGCCCCGGAGGTCGCGGCCGCTGACGCTCTCCGGGGGCCGGCTCTCGCTCAGCGTGTGCCGCGGGCTTCGCCTCCCGAACCAGCCGGCGTCGCCGGCCTCCCGCTCGGCCTCCGCCCCCTCCCACCTCCGAAGCCCTCCCGCCTGCAGCCGCTCGTTCCGGCTCTGCCACTCCTGGATCCTCCGGTCCACGGCCCGGTCCTCGGGCTCCTCCCTACCCTGGCCAGAGGCTGGCCGCCCGCCATTTCCCCCCGGGGGGCCCTTGCTTGGGGGGAGGCCCTGCCCCCTCCTCCACTCCTCATACAGCTTCTCCTCCTCGTCTTCGTCGATGAGGGTGAGGGACTTGGACGCCTGGCTGGCCTTCCCCCAGGAGGAGCCGCTCAGGAGGCTGGCGGTGTCGCTCTCCTCCTGCACGGTGAGGCCGTGCACTCTGGCCCCGTCGTTGCTCTCCATGTCCCCGCCTTCCTCAGCCTCATCTGTCCTCCCTTCTTGGCTGTAGGCTTCCTCTCTCTCCTCCATCAGCTTCTCGTTGAGCTCCCGGAGCTGCTTCAGGAAGCCGTCGTTGGGATAGATGGCCCGTTTCCTGCGCACAGTCATCAGGGCCTCCAGCACGGCCATGTCGTGGAAGATCATCAGGTAGGCCACCACCAGCACGGCCGACCGGCTGAGGCCCATTTCGCTGCTGACCAGGACCTTCCCTGAAAGAAAGCACAGGACAATAATGTATCCACAGTGGCTGCCTTATAAAAGTTCTTGTTAAAGTGCTGTTAAAAGGTACTGTTTAGATGTGCTGCATTTACTGTATTTGCCTCTGGAGTCCATCTGCGCTCAGGTCCCGTGAGGGACGAGCATCACTGCCCCCAGAGAGGGCGGACAGGTGCCCTGCCCTGCTGCAAGCATCCGCGTTGCCTGAACGCCGGCAGGGGGGAGGAGGGGGGGGGCGGGAAAGGGAGCCAACATGTGTCCCCACTTTTGAAACACTCGAGTGCATTTCTACTTTCTTCCTGCCAAACTGAATATCGGAGGGAGGAGAAATGAAAGAATGGGGGAAAGGGGGACAGAGAAGAAAAGAAGTGAGGCTAAGATGAATGAATCACGGGACTGTCGGTGTGGGAGAACACCACAGGCATGGTCAAAACTTGAGAATTCCCTTTACAACATCCTCGATGTGGATCATCCACCATCCAGGAGAGAGACTGGGTGCTTCCTGTGATGGGGAGCTCAGTATCACGCATGTGTCCCTGCGCGCGCGCGCACGCGCACACACCGCCCCCTTCACTCCATATTTAGATCAATCTACTCTTTTGAAACTTCCTTCACATATTAGAGCAAAGTATAACTCTCTGTAATGAGCATCCCGAGCTCCTCCTCTGACATTCTGACATTCTGGGGTCAATAACGAACATCTGTATGAACCAGGCCTTTTATACAAAAACATGTAAGAAGATCACTATCATGTTCTTCATTGATTTTTTTTCCCTTTTCCTGGCTATTCTGGGTCTCCCAATCATTATTCTGACGTCTTCTCACGTCGCATTCCTTTACTAGCCAAACTTGCAAATCAAACTTTATATTCTTTTTTTTTTTCCTTAGGAGTCTGTGTCAGGATGGAGCAAGTATATTTCAGGTTTGGACTGATCCACACAGAGGCCTCTCGCCACTCTCATTCTGGGCACGGAGCCTTCCCTGATGCCATTTAAGCTTGCAATGTGGATGGATATGTCCTAAAATGAACTCAGGTTATCTTTTATATCAACTGAAACCTGTAAAGGTTTTTCAAAAAACTGCTATTCAGTCATGCGTCACTTTTTTTTTTTTTTTTGGTAGCATTTTTAAAACATAAGGATAAGGTTACAAATTCCTATTAATGTTTTTGGTAAATATAACCTGTTCTTATAGCCTAATAGAAACTTTTACCAAGTCTTGACTCCAGCATTCAATAAATCGGTTATCCCCTGGCCTCATCTTCTGCTTTGAATCCTTCATAAACCTGACAAACAAGCCTTCTATGCCTTCATTCTGATGGCTGTTTACAACACAGCCCAGAACCACAGAGACGTCCTTCCAGGCTGCCATCAATCTATCTGCCAACAGTCTTTGGGGATGTTTGTTAAATCTTTTAAGAGTCCTAGCTAACAATATGGGATGGGCAGGGGGTGACTTTTATCAGTACCTCTTGCATCAGTGAAGACCATGTCTGTCACCCAGAAGGTCGGAGACCAAGGCAAGACTAGAAGGGACCTGAGGCCCAATAATGCTGATAGGCATTGCTGCCAACAGCCAGCAATCACTAGAGGGAGGTAAGCAGGCAGAATAAACCTGCTGCAGGTGCATATACAGATTTACTGTCTCATCTCCTCCCACCTCCAGTTCTGGGCTCAGCTGTCCCTCACCAAGGACCCCCCCCCTTTAACTGGCTGACCAGGCCACCACTTACTACTGTCAACATCAAAGTCTCCCTTCCTTCCCTTGGAGGTGGAGTTACCCGGCCAGCTCACTTCAGGACACGTCAGGCACAACTAGCCAAGCTACCTCGTGAGGACATGGCAGTAAATGCTCCTTAGACTCAATCTGGCAGACACAAGGTTGGGGGTGCCATGCTTTTCCCTGCTGTGTTCCCTGCACCCTGGGATTCCTCTGTGGAGCCTCAGGGGCGGCCTGAGGACAAGGGGGAGGCGGGGGGGGGGTCAGACCCTGGGTGACAGGACTGTCCTCTGTCAGGCACAAGGCCACACTGATACTCTGCAGATCGTGCTCTGCATGACTCTGGGGCGGGGGGCACCTTGCACATCCATGTCAGAGTAGATTTGTAGATTTGTTTGGTTATGATGAAAAATTTCCAGCAGTAAAATGGCTTGAGGAAGGCGGTCTTTTTCTAATTTGCCGTCACCATTTTGATTAGCAGCAAAGCTGATTGTGGGAGGGAGGGTCCCTCTAGATGTGGTCCCTCTGTTCTAAGAGCTTGAAGGGTATGGCTAGCGGAGAGAGCACTGGACTTGAGTAAGAAAGGTCTCTTTCCATTCTCAGTATGCCTCTACACGGCTGGCTTTGGGGTTGTATTCTCCCAATACATGATTCTCATTTTCTGCAGAGCATTCCCTCTTTCCATTTTCGAGAAAAACAAGAAGTACTTGCCTAGAAGCCACCCTCCCCACCTTGCCACCACGGATAGAATTCAGGGTAGACAAAGGACCAGAGTCTGCCAAGCAAATTTTCTCTCTTGGAGATTTGGAAATGGGACTGAGGCAGGGGCTTAACCAGTCTATGTTCAGGCCTGTGGAGGGCCACGCTATTTGAGGTAGAAAGAAAAAGAGAAGATGCAAACCAAGAGTCCAGAGATTGCATGGTCCTTGTTCAGATGATCCTGGAGCCACATTCCCGTCTTTGGACGTTTTCTTGTTTTGTTATAATTAATGCCTTGACATGGTTTCTACTTAGTAGCAACTAAGAGAACCTTGCTTATTACACAGTGGCAAAGTCAGGAAACCTTTCCTGGGTCTCGATTTTCCCAACTGTAAAATGTAAATAACACCCTCCATTGTGGTTATTGTGATTATTACATAACCCACCCCGCCGAGGTGTTAGTTTTGCCTTTCTGCTCCTTAAGAACTGAGTCCACAGCATCCTGGGGGTAGAGGAAATCACAGAAACTAAGGCTTTAGGGATGGTGACAACCCTCTGGCCTGCAGTAGGAACCACCCCAGGGGCAACCCCAGGAAGGAGAAGGTCCTTTCCCTGCCTGGCAGGGGTGCGGGGTGCGGGGAGGGAAGGCAGGCTGAATGCTACCAACCGCCAGCAGCCGGAGGAGAGAAGCAGGTGGGCGGGGCGCGAGGCCCTGCTGGTGATGGGGCTCCACCGGGGTCTCCCCCTTGCCTGCGCCAGGCAGCCCTGCGCACCGCTTCCGGCCACAGGGCAGCCCACCCGGGCCTCGCAGGAGTGTGACCTCCGTTCTCGAAGCCCCGAGGAGACCCTTCCCAGCCCCGGGGGCGCAGCTCGGGTTCGCGCAGCCCGTCGCCCCCGCCGCCTCCCTCCCCGCGCCGGGCAGCTTCTCCCGCCGCGTGGCCCTTGCTGTCGCCGCACTTCTGGGGACAGTCACCGTCCTGCGGGCCGGGTCCGCCCTCCCGGGGCCGCGTCTACACGGGCTCCACCGCGCCGCCTGCGCTGCAGAAGCAGCCCGAGAAATTCCCTCCCCGCGGGCGTTTGCAGACATGCTCAAGTCACGTTGGGTCAGAAGGAATATATTTTTTAAAGCAGAGTTTTTTTTTTTTTCCCGGCATAAAAATGTGTCAAACCATATGTATTGTTTTGTATTCAGTTTTGTTCACTTAATCCGTTATAAACATCCCCTCATAGTAGCAAATATAAGGCTCCATTTTCATTTTTAAGGATAGCCGAGTTTTCTAGACTATGCCCATATCAAAACTGACTTAACCAATCCACACTTCGTGTTTCTAATCATAGTTTACATAATCCCATGAGTAACAGCTTTGTAAGCACATCTTATGCATGTGTATCTCACCTCCTTAGGGTGAGTCACTAGTGGAACTGCCCCCTGAAATGTCAAGTACTTCTTTTCTTTTCTTTATTTATTTCAGAGAGAGAGACAGCAAGAGCAGGAGCACAAGCAGGGGGAGCAGGAGAGGGAGAAGCAGTCTCCCCGCTGAGCAGGGAGCCCGATGCGGGGCTCGATCCTAGGATCCTGGGATCATGACCTGAGCCGAAGGCAGACGCTTAACGACTGAGCCACCCAGGCGCCCCTGTCAAGTACTTCTTAAGGTTCTAAGGGCTGTTGTTTGTTTTAAGCATTGAAAAGGGGAGAAAACTATTTCATATATATACATACATATGTAATATATATACGTACATAAAATTTATAAATTTATAAATTTCATTTTAATAAAAATCTCTATAAAAACATTCTATGTATAGATATATGTACATATATTTATAAATATACATATATACATACACATATATATTTACCAGGTGCTGTGCTAAGTAAGCTTTTATATGCATTTTAAAATTTTAGTCCTCACAGCGAAGTTAGGAGGATCTCATCTCTTTAACTTTGTTGTATTTACAAGGAAACTGAGGTTCTCCTGGAGAAAGAAACAGCCTGAGGTCCCATGGAATAGAAAAAGCAAAGCAAAGCCCGGACTGAAGCCCGAGGTTTCTGACTGGCATCCTGAACTCCCAGCGCCCCCGGGGCATGCCTGGGCTGCCGCCTGTCCCTACTGAGGTGTCCCATCAACTCTGTAGCGGAGTCTCGGGTCATCTTGGGTCAACTTGGACGACAGCCACAGCCTCAGCCCTTCTCCCCTAGCTCCCACTCCCACTCCCCCACCAGAGCAGAGAGAGAGTTTTCTAAAGTGTAGATCAGATCAAGGCACTGTTCAGCTCCCTCACTTTGGCCTAAAATCTCCTGCATGAAGGGGCCCCTGCCACTCTAACCCTTACCCACCGTGCTGACCCGCACTAGGACCTGCATCGGGACCCCTGACCCTGAACAAGCCAAGCTTATTCTAATTTAGGAGTTTGTGCTCTCACTTTCCCTGGCCAGGAATGCTCTTCCTCCGATTTTTCCATGGCTGGTTCCTTCTTGTCACTCAGCTTAAATGTCCTCTTCTTAGAGAGGACCTGTCAACCGCCCTCCCCAAGGAGCTAGCCAGTCACTCCAACACATCATCCTCCTTAGTCTCTGCCTCACTCTTGTCACTATCTGACGTTTTTCTTTGTAATTTTCTCTGCCCTCACTCTAGTGTGACATTTGAAGGTCAAGGGCTTCTTCTGTGTCTTTCACCACAAGCACCTAGAACAGTGCCTGGCATGTGTTAGGCCCTCAGTAATTACTGATAAGATGAATGATCATCCTTTGCTTTCCCCTCCTCTTAGAATGAGACAACAACCTTCTTAAGACAGATAATCCGGAGGTTTTCATGACATCCCCCACGTTGCTTCTCCCCCTGTGAAATTCTAGCAGCCTAGGGCAGGCGGGACCCCCCACCCCCCGCCTCACCTCTATAGGTCAGCAGGGCTTCATCAAGGAATTCAGCAGCCTTCCGGAAATGCTGGGAGATGTCCACCTCGGGAAAGTCATCCACTTCCATACCCAAGTACTGAATCTCCAGGCCAGTGTAGAATTCAGGCCCAGTGTAGACACCAGTGCCATGAGCAGCATTCAGGATGTGAGTAATTCCCAGCCTCTTCAGCCTCCCCTTGTTCACAGCTACACTCCTGGGGGGAGAGAAGCAGAGACAATTTTTGCCAGAGTCCAAGCTAGAAAGGTGCATTACCCCTGAGACTGGGAGGCTGCTTCGGCTGGGTCAGGGAGGCCGGAGCTGGGTGAGTACCTCCTTCTCTGCTCTCTGGTGTCCGGGGCTCACTGCAAATGTGGTTCTAAAAAGGGGCCAGAACAAGTAGGGACAGGGAGCTGGACAGGGAAGGGTAGAATGAAGAGGAGAACAAGACTGATTTGTCAGGAAATCTTTGGTCTAGAGATCTCTGGTTTAAAATGCCTTGCCTTGGGAATGGACCTTCGTTAGGACACAAAAGTAGCAGACAATAATAATAATAAAATTAGGCGTGCTTCACATTGATATTGCCTGCCATATTTTCCAAAGTCCTTTTACATGCATTCTTTAACTTTATCCCTAATCATAAACTCAAGAGGTAGACAGGGCAACTATTTTTATTCCCATTCGAAGATTATAAAAATGAACCTGAGAGGTTTTATGACTTCCCAAGCCTGAAAGAAAAAAAAGACTGAACAAGGACAGGTGTTTTTGGTTTCTAGTTCAGAGCTCTTTTTGCTGCAGCAAAGTAAGAGGAGTTTCATTCAAAGAGGTCCTGAAGACCTTAGGTTACCAAAGACGGAGCAGAAGCTGGGGTATCTGCAGGTGTCTAGGGTCCCTGGTGAGCACGATGGGAATGTTTCTGGGTCTACAGAGCTTAGCTAGAGATCACTTAGGACTTGGTGCCCAGCTCCGAGAACCAGGTTCTGGGCAACTCATTACTCCTGGTGGAGTGGGAGCCCCACCATCCAAAGTGATCTTTCCAACTGCCTGCTGCCATGGGGGCCCCAAATTCCCTGCTTTGCTTCTGCATATATGAGTAATTACATAGGGAGAATATCTCATTAAGTCGCCCATGGAGCAGCAAAAATTAATTTCACAACTTAGCCTATTGGTGCCAATTATACATGGACAAGATCCTGAAAGAATAGGATGTGAGTGAATGGTTTCGTGTTTTGTTTTGAAAACCACTCACAGACTTTTTAAAAATAACATTTTTTTTCTGATTATGAAAACAATAAATGTTTACTCTAGGAAATCTGTACAGTTCAAAAGAAACCTAAAGAAGAAAATAAAAACATCACCTGTAGAACCATCTACTAGAGAATATCGTCACTGTTTTATCAGATTGTGTCTAATTATTGTCTATGCAGAAGTGCATACACACACATCAGTACATTGTTCAATTAGCATTATATTATATATATATATGTACATATAGTTTGTAACCTATTTACCCTCTTATTCTATTGTACAAGTTTTCATTGGTTGGTAATACATATAAAAATCAGTATCATCACTGGCTCCAAATGTCCCATCAGATAACCTCAATTTGCTGGATGGAGCTCTTGGGGACTTTGCTCAAAGTGGGGGGAGTTTCATCTCTCTCAGGCACCGAGAGGGTAGGACAGAGGGTCATGACCTGCCACAGTCAGACTCACTTCTCTGCTATGAAGACATTGGGCCAGACCTCATCCACCTCATTCCAGGGGGTCTCCTGGCGGTCTTGGACCAAGGCCCGCTGTAAATCCAGGACGCAGGGGGTATTGTATAGGCTGGTGTCATCCATCTTCTCCCTAACACGGTTGTACAGGTCCTCCACCAGCAGCTGCTCGGCCGACTCCAGTATGCCTGGACATTCTGCCTCTGCTCTGATCCCCCGTGTCTTGAATTCTAGAGAAGACAAGCAGCACTCCCATTAGAGAGTTAGAATACCACGGCCCTCCCTGTTCCTCAGAACAATTTAAGGCATTTGAGGTCAGATGCTGCTAGGACTCTGGGCATGGGCTGAAATACCAGGAAGGACTTAATGAAGGTCTGGGGGGCCCTGCCTTGGCCTGGATCCTTGAGGTCAGAACCAGCAGCCATATAGGTAGATAGGTGAAGGCACACGGGTTTCCCTTACTCCCTCCTGTATTTTCCTAAAGTTGGCTGATAATTTCTTAGACCAAGGTCCTTAAGTACCTGGCGTATGTCTGATTCACACCTACAGCTCCCACAGTGCTCCACATAAACTGGAAGCATTTATCAAATGAATCAATGGCATTCTTTCAAAACATAATTCACTTTATTAGTTTGACTCCTTTCATGTGGAATGCAGATAACTTGAGACAAGTAAAACTTTCAGAATTTTGCCAGATCACTTTCTCATACACATTTAATTTACTTGTTTATTTCATTTGTTGTCGGCTTCTCCCCACTGGAGTATGAGCACCTCTGAGTCTCAGCCCCTCCACTTTCTGGCAGGCGGCAAAGATTTGCCGTGAACTCCCCTGCTAGTCCCAAAACAGCATTCCGGGCCTTTCTGCCAACAGTTTAGAAAAGCTCAGATTCCAAATGAATTCAAGGGATGCCTGGGTGGCTCAGTCAGTTAAGCATCTGCCTTCCACTCAGGTCATGATCCCAAGGTCCTGGGATCGAGTCCAGCATCGGGCTCCTTGCTCAGCCAGGAGCCTGCTTCTCCCTCTGCCTGTCACTCCCCCTGCTTGGGCTCTCTCTCTGAAAAATAAATAAAATCTTAAAAAACAAAACCAAACCAAATGAATTCAAAATCTATTCACCCATATCTCCAGTGAAACTTTATCTCCTCCTAATATTTCTGTTCCCAATGTTCACATTTGGGGGAAAAGTAAGGTATTTCTTTCTCTGAGAAGGTATACAAGAATAGTGGCTCCTACCACTTAGGAGCCAAAAATACTGAATAGAGAGAAGGGAAAAAGTAAGCAAGGAGTATGGCCTGTGTTGGCCATAACCTTGCACGGGCACCATCTCTTTCCCTGATGGGTGGAAAGCACAGCCACATTTGGCAAATAGACTCGGCCCAGCTCTTCCCAGGACGAACAGGTGTCTGTGAGCCTGGCTTGCTGCTCAAGCTCTGCGGGTCCTGGGAGTTCTGGGTTCTACCCAGGACTGAGCACTCCGGTTTCCTGTTTCCCTACAGCTCTTCTCTCTCTTTCCCCTTTTCTGAACCACCTGATGGGCCCCCATATCCCTGCATCAGATCTCCGCCCTAAATGTTCTCTGATCTCCGTTTCAAAAGCAGAAAGAAGAAAAGCCCTGCAGTCCCAGAGCTCTATTTTGTTTAAAAATAGATGAAGCGTTCCTCTTCTCTCTACCACTCAGTCTTCTCCCCTGGCTCTCCTGGGATCTTACCTAGCAAATGCAAAAGCCCCTCTCCCTCCCTCTCTCCCCTAACTGAGACATCTCTCCTTTACTACATGTAAAAGATAAAATGCTCTGATGCCTCATTAAAATATACAGCACTGTCTTCCTCAGCGATTTATATGGCTGGTTGTTGTCTTGACTTTCCCCTTTCCAGTTTAAAAACAAATGTTCCAGCCCCTCATTTCTACTGGCAGCTCCTGTAGGAGATCTCTGGAGGTCTTGAGGTCTCTGGCCCACCCCTCAGCCTGTTTCAACTCTACCTCCCTCCCTGCATCAATTCCTCCCATTTATTTCTACTACCTAAGGTTTCTTCAGAAGAGAGCCAAGCCTATACATTTCTCCTCTAAGCTCTTTCAGATGTGTGGCATATGCAGACTTTCATAAAAATGAAGAGTTCTTCAACACACGTTTTTATCCCTCTGATCACTAGTGAGGAGAGCAATGTTTTGAAATATCACCTGATCCATCTTCCTTTCTCTGTCATATATTTTTTCTTCCCCCACCACCTGTCAGCCACTAAGACTAAGGAAACTTAGGCTTAATGCCTCAGACAAGGGGAGAGTAGATAAAAATCTAGGGGGGGGGAAAAAAAGGCATTGCTTAGCTTTAGATTTCAATCTACATGTGCAATGTCCTGTAGACATATCCATAGCATTCTATAGGCTTGAAAGTGAAGTTTTCAAAGAGAGGAAATGGCTTTCTCACAGCCCCTAAAGCTGGTTGTTCACTTATCAAGAACCCAAGCATGGAGAGAGGTCCAGAGAGTAAAGCACAGAGCAGGGATGTTGCAGGCTGCAAGGCGAGGGAAGTTCCCAAACACAGAGGAGGAGAAAAGAACGTCCAGAGCTAAGGTGGTGCTGGGATCAATTTAGAGAGATCTAGACTGGGTGAAGCCACTTAGGCCTGGCTTGGAGTGAGGGAAGAGAGACCCCAGGTAGGAAGGGAAAAGAAAATAGAAAAAAATTTGAGAGCTCCTTGAGAAGATGGGGCCTCCGAGGATGCACAAGCACCAGCAATGGAATTTCTGGCTCCTCATAAGGTGGACAGGAGATCTAGGTGTCTTCAGGGACCCTGTGGGAACCCAAACGGCCTGGCGACTGAGAAAGACCTGAGATTACATGGAGAAGGAGCAGCATGTGTGGTTCTCACAGCTAAAGGCCAGGGAAGGGGTCATGGCCACCAGCAGGGGATGCCACATGAAGCCCAAGGCCCAGCAGGTCCCTGTGTCATTAACAGTGCTGCTATATCCAACCCCACCCCACAGGAGTGACAGAGACACCCAGGGCAAAGGGAGGAGAAAAGAAATTTGCCCAAAATTGATTTAAAAAAAAAATCCATCCAATCACAATGAATATCCTTGAATGAAATACATAGTATGTTTTCTGCTCCAACACTTAACAGTGTGCATATTAACCTACCTCCCCATTCTACCTTTCCCTACCTCCTCCTCATACATAATTCAGATTGAAAACCATCTTCAAACACTAGTGGAAATGCAGATCTAAATCTAGATATCCCTTTGAACAGAACTCTCTGGGTGCTTCTGGTCATTTCTTGGGCTTTCAGGTCTGTGTCTCTAGTATAAGCCACCCCAGGATCGCTGAGATTAACTGAAAAACTGAATGGGAGGCCATAGGAGCAGATTGGAACTGCCTCTCCAGTGGTTGACTCAAGAGAATTATTCACACTGGTACATAATAATTTCAACCTCTGTCTCATGAAGGTTGATGATGAGTTGTGTTGGCAGAATTGCCTTCTTTGGATCTTCTCCTCTTAATGTGATGGGCAGCATCTGAGAAGCACGCTGACCTCTTCCGATGGGCCCTTTCCAAGGGTCCCCAGATGAGTTATGGACTCTCCCTGCTCCCCCCCACCTTCCAATGGCATTACCTTCATTGATGATCTGTTTAGCCGCAACAGCTGAAGAGAGGTGTATGGGCTCCATGAAAATGCTTTCTGTTTCTGCATCTGAGACCATCGAGTACCTAAGAGAAGAGAATATCTGTGTGAGAGGACTCTGGGCAGCATCTGAATGGGAGGCATCCTTTTTATACAAGAAACCTGGACCTGATTTTAGGCACAGTGGGCGACGAGAGATAAAGGGAATGCCTTCCTCAGTTTAGGGAACCTGAGAATGCCCAACACTGTGACTCATTTGCCACTTGTTTTCAGATCAGAGTTGACACTTATGGGAACTGATGTTTAATGACATGGTAGGCGAGGCTATGGAGGGAAAAGCATGTCTGTGGTTGGGGAGAACTCACCCTGATGTGATTTCACTTTCTCTATTGGGTTCCCACACTTGGATGTACTGCTGATCATTTTTTCCCTCTTGCCCCTGTTATCAATACTATAGGACGTCCCTAACTATGCTGTTCCTGAGGTTCTGCTGGATTGGTGAGCTGGGTAGGCTGCCACCATGCCCTCCATGCCCCGTATCTTTGCCCTGTTGGAAAGAGAATGGGCTCAGAATGATGGGCTGGCACAGGGACACGTGGAGGTGCTCAAATGCACAGTCCTGATTCTGAACACAAAAAATCAAGGTTCAGCCTGAGCCCAGGATGCAATCAAGTAACTTAGGTAAATTTCAAGGCAATTTTCCAGAAATAATTCAGCAGAGACGTCCAAAGGGATACGAGGGACATGGTGAATCAGGGTAGAAACAAGGGGTAGCACTACAGTATCACGGTGGGTGCCACCTCGCCCCGCCCCACCTAGTGGGTTCATCTCTTTTCCCTGTGTTGGGGTGAGTTTGGGTAGTTTTTTTTGCTTAGTCTTTCCTTTAGGTCTAAAGAAATTAAAGAAAAAGTGAGAGGACTTAATGGATACCATGTTTTTTCCCCATCACAAAAGTTCCCGTACGCTACCCCTTTATGGTCAACCCCTCCCTTAACCTCATCCCCTGCCAATCACTGATCTGTTTTCTGTCCCTACAGTGTGGCTTTTTCCAGAATGTCATACAAATTAAATCATATCACAGTCTTTTGGATCTGGCTTATTTCACTTAGCAAAATGCATCTACAGGTCATCTATTGTATTGCATCAATCAATAATTTGTTGCTGAATAATATTCCATTTTTTAGGCACTTCAGGCTGTTGTTGCCAGTGCTGTCACACTGCTTTGAGTCACAACTGGGTATTCCCGGGGAAAAAAGGATACTCACATTTCTGGTTTGGTTGTACTTTGAATTCTGTCTTCCTCAATCTGCCTGTTACTATTTACTTTTCAGAGTCTTCAAATAGTTGCTGTATCCTTCTGTTCAGGTTTTATAAAGGCAATCCATGGGAGAGTGATAGGTGTGTTTGCCATCTTACCCAGGACGAGAACCTCTGTTTTACTGTCTTTTTGCTTTTAAATGTCTGACGTCCATGTGTTTCCTGATCCTCGTAACTGACTTTTTTTATCTTTATGAAAACCCATAGGATCCTTTGGTTTGCCGTATTTAGAAACTTCCCAGTGATGTTCATTGGTTTATTTTCACCCATTGCATTTGGAATGGATACCATTTTTGAGTGCCTTCTATGAATTTAATCCTGACAAAATTCCACCAGGTATTATTATTCCTGCTTTAAGATAAGGAAACTGGCCCAGGTAAGCTACCGAAATTCCCCAAGGCAGGAAATGAGACAGAACTAGGATGCAAACATAGGGCAATCCTTTCCGAAGTCCAATCTTCTCTCCACCACAATACACCATTTAGATTAGACCGAGGAGGCTAGTCCATTGGTGGATCCCCCAGCCCAACATAGACTTCGACACAGAAAAGTACTTCAAAAATACTTGTTGAAAGCGCGGATGGATGAAGAGATGGATGGATGGACTGGGTTGAGTTGTGCTGAGTCCAGCTAACTGAACGGAGCTAACTTGAGCGAAGATAAGTTTAGTTGAATTGATTAGCAGAACAATTTTCTCATAGTAGAAATACACATGAGCGTCCTCCCTTGGGGGAATGGTGTGCTCAGGGCTAGCAAGGCTATGGAGAAAGAAATATCTTTGCCAAAAGGAAGGAGTAGCCTATGACTCTACCCAGGATGTGGCTAGACTTGCCAATGCAGCATAAGGGACAGCACAATGCAGATTTATTGTTGGTAGTTCCTGAGGGATTTCTAAGATCAGTTGTATTGGATTCCCATTCTAGCACCAAGTACTCCTCTAGTACTCTAAGTACTCAAGAAGATGCATTTTTAAGTAAGTATCACGGTGGGGGTGGAGGTGGATTAAGGGTGAAGTGTGCGGGATATTCATCCTTGCATGCCGGAACTGGAGAGGTCTCATTATTTGGTGAAAGTAGTAAAGAGTGGAACACCTGGTGGGGGTGGGCATGAGCTCTGTAAAGGCACACATTAGGTCATTTTATTTACCCCTATATCGCCAGCCCATGGAGGGTGATCAGGCAGATTGAGATCAGATGGACTGGATGGTGGGTGGACAGATGGGGAGGTGGATGAACAGACAGATGGATGGATAAATGGATGAAATTTGCCAGGTACTGGGCAAGGTGTCCACATACCACCTTGGGGAGCAAACCCAGTGGTCTCCAGGGCCCTGCCATCTCTGGCCTCTTTCTCCTCTCCAGCCTCAGCTTGCACTGGCTCCCCTCTGGCTCACTCCTTTCTAGGATGCTAAACTTCTTTTGGCTTCCCATCCTCACCAAGCTTCCTTCTGCCCTGGGACTTTGCAGAAGCCCGTTTCCCCTGCCTGGATGCTCAGTCTTTCCCACTGCATCTATCTTTCAGATCTCAGTTCAATCATCACTTCTCCCCGATCTCTGCCTCTCATTACCGTATGCCTTTCCTTTATGGTGCTTCTAGCAGATGCAATTTTCCTTTTATTTAGGAAATCATTTGATAAATACCCGTCTCCTGTACTAAACCATACCCTGTATGAGGCAGGGACCATGGCTGGTGCTTTGAAGACTTGAGTTCCCCAGGCGCCTGGGTGGCTCAGTTGTTAAGCATCTGCCTTCGGCTCAGGTCATGATCCCAGGGTCCTGGGATAAAGCCTCGCGTCGGGCTCCCTGCTCCGTGGGAAGCCTGCTTCTCCCTCTCCCTCTCCCCCTACTTGTGTTCCCTCTCTCGCTGTGTCTTTCTCTGTCAAATAAATAAATAAAATCTTAAAAAAAAAAAGACTGTTGTGTTCTCCGCACCGAGTACAATGTACAGAGTAAATGTTTAATAGGGATTTTCTGATTCACTGACTGACTGAACTGGTCCTCAGTATAGTACCATATTTAAGGTGATATAGCAGTTCCAACAATTAGCAACAGGTATTTATCAAGTATTTGCTACTTGCTCATCATTTTACTGGGATACCAGTAGCGAGCCCAGAAGCAAAACCAGGGTCCAAACTCTATTCTGTTCATGCTCACTCTCAGCCCTTGTGAGGCCAAGTTGGATACAATCTCGGAGGCCGGTGTTGGACCCTTAGCAATTTTTTCTTAGGGTAGATTAAAGGTGGCCCCGGATCTGTGATACTCCTCACATTTGCCTTGAAGCTGGCTGGTCTCTGTGACTGCTTTCACCAATGGAATATGGTAAAAGGGACACTGGGGCAGTCTGAGCCTCAGTCTGGCTCTCGTGGCTCTCTCTTTGGGAGCCCTGAGCTGTCCTGTAAGAAGTCCTAACTACCTCCGGGCGCCTGGGTGGCTCAGTCGTTAAGCGACTGTCTTTGGCTCAGGTCATGATCCCAGGGTCCTGGGATCGAGCCCCGCATCGGGCTCCCTGTTCTGCCGGAAACCTGCTTCTCCCTCTCCCACTCCCCCTGCTTGTGTTCCCTCTCTCGCTGTGTCTCTCTCTGTCAAAAAATAAATAAAAATCTTAAAAAAAAAAAAAAGTCCTACTACCTCAAGACCACGAAGCCGAAAAAGCCATCGGTCAACGGTTCCTGCCGAGCTCCCAGCCCATAGCCGGCCGCGTAGATGCGTCTCTTAGACGTGGTTCCTCCCCCTGTCAAACCACTCCAGCTGACACCACACAGACGAGCTGCCCAGTGGACTCCTGTCCAGACTCCTAACCCGCCACAAGGGGAGCAAACTAAAATCACTGCCTTAGGTCATTAGGTTTCCGGGTAAATTTGTTATGCAGCAACAGGTAACAGGCACTAAGGGCTAAGAAGTGAGATTTGAGCAAATGCTAAGGCACTCTTCTCCCTAATAGTGCTACAGAACCTAATAAATATCAGCGAATGACCCAGATTTGCTGCAGTCGGGAAGTAACAACAAAGTAACATCAGTGTGAGAGCAAACCCTACCACCATCAGACCCTGTGGGCACGTGGGCCCAGGTTTCAGGGCAGTCTCCATTTTAAACTAGCAACGTTTCACAAAACTAGAGTCAGAACCTCACATTTTATGTAAATGTGAGCGACATCCTCATAAATAAACTATTTATTAAGGGAGTTTTGTTCTTTTATTTATAAACAATATTACTTATACTATTATTTTTTATTTATACTATTATTAGTAAGATAATCATTTTCTTTATTAAGGGTCAGTATTATGTAAAATGAGGTTGGGCGGGGAGGGGGGAGTTCGAAGCAAAACCCTGATCAGGGAATTAACGGAGAACCCCTGCGGTCCGTGGGGCTGAGAGGGGCTTTCTTCAGGCACAGCCCCTCATGTCTCCCACAGGTCGGTTTTCTGTTTCTCTGCAGGCCTCCGCGGCTCTGCACTTGGAGGAGGCTTTCTCACATTTGTAGTCGGTATTCCAAACAATGGGCACGAACTGAAAAGGGACAGAGGAGGAGCCCTCACCTGGCAGGTGTGTGGAAAGGCTTGGGAGGAACTCACCTGCCCGTGTCACCTGGATCCCCACCTGGAAGGATCGGCGAGCCCATGATCAGACCATTTTCCCTCAACACATTGACTTCAGATGGTGTGGATTTGGTTTCACATGACAAATACAGGGAACGGAGAATCTGTCCTAAATATACCTGAACTCTGAGGCTGTGGGCTTGATAGGGGAGAATTTGAAATCTGAAGATAGAAATGACAGAGAAACATCCTCCCTTCTTGTGCGTGGTCAAGATTGAACTTCAGCTAATGAGTCAGTGAATAGGAGACTCCTGAAGACTCTACCCAGGACACTTTTCAGAAGCCGGTGCTTTTATGATTGAGAAAAGAGGGGTGTGAAGAACAGATTCTCTCCCCAGCCCCATGATGTATCTCTTCTTGGCTGCTGACGCAAGCATGTGAACAACAGTAAACTGAGCTCAGCATTACGGTGTTGAGTCTAGGATGTAAATTATGAATCAACTGCTAAGGGAAAAGGAGATGTAAACCTAACAGTCCTAAATTGTTTTGCCACAGATGCGGTTTACTAAGTCAAGTGTAGCGGTGGGACCCAAAAAGGACCCAGTGGAGAACAAAGTTTAGGCATCCAGAAGCGTTTCCTTTGTTTTCCAGGGAGAAGCAGGCCTGCAGGGAAAGAAAGGAGGAAGGAAGGCAAGGCCTGAACCACTGGCCCTGTTTATATTTGCAAGGTCAGTGAGACAGTGGCCCGAGAGGTTTTGATTTATGACCACGTCTGTGCCTCCACCCACAGACCTGAGACAGAGTGAAATGACACTCACACCCTGATTGGAAAGCAGCAAGGGCTGGTTGTTCAAAGAAACAGGCAGGGAAGGAGAGAATCTAGGATCGATATACACCTCATCACAGGATCACAAAGCAGCAGCTAAAAAGCCTTGAGGGTGATTTGAAAGAGAAACAATAAAGCAGAGTCTGATGGACTTCCTAACCAAGAGCAGGAGACTGGTGCCGTTTTCTTTAAAGCTGTGTTTTTCAAAATTGCAGACTGTGACCCATTAGTGTATCATAAAATCAATTCAATGGGCCCTGCCCAGCATCTGGAAAAGGAAGGGAGGAAGGAAGGAAGGGAGGAAGGAAGGAAGGAAGGAAGGAAGGAAGGAAGGAAGGAGGGAGGGAAGGGAAAGGGATGGGAGGGGAGGGGAAGGGAGGGAGGGAGAAAGAGAAAGAGAAAAAGAGAGTAGACTAGTACCATCCATTTTAAGATGAGTATAATTTTGTGAAACCTATTTTTTTAAATTTATACAGACCTGAATGTATGTTCTGAGTTGAGCTGTAAATGGCATGTCTACCCTAGATTACAGTCACCAAAGTTTGAAATCCACTGCTTTCAACCAATTGCCAGGTTGTCAAGGCACAGAACGGGTCCTTCAACCCAGACCCCCTGCCTGCCGATCACTTCATTTCAAGGAGTCCCTTGGAAATGAAGTGGAGGCAGCGCCCCAGGAGGGGCTGTCTATCTTGATTTGACTTTTGCAAAAAAAGGAACAGATTTCTGAGTTTCTTCTAAGCGTTCATTCACTTCAGAGAAAGTGACCACACAGGCAAAGTTCAGTTTCCAAAGAAGGAGAGAAGTCAGTAAACTAAAGCAAATTGATTTATAGCAAGCTGCTTCTGGCAGGCTTTGTGAAAGCTGGAAAAATCTTCATGGAAAAAGAAATATAAAAGAGAAAGGGTAGCTAGGAGCAGCCATTTCCCAAGGACACTCAGACCTGACACTGCATGACCCAGTCCCGCCTGCCACTGCCAGCCACGGAGACCTCCCTGTAGGAAAGGTTAAGCACAACATAGTTAAGGAGCTTCACTGAAGGTGGAGGGGAAAATGCTATCACGAGACCTGGCCTGAGCAGATAATCAAGGAGCTCTAGAAACTGCAGAGGCTTAATAGTTTCAGATCCAAAAAGCCAAAGCAAGAAATGAATTTTAACTTGGAAAGAGAAAAACATTCTCCAGATCAGAACAGGAGAAGGATAAAGAAGTCTGATCCTTCATTTGGAAAGGAAAAGAAAATTGGTCATAGCTAAGGAGGAAGCGGAGTGGCAGAGGTGGGCTCCAGATCACCTGCAGGAAAGGGCTTGGGGGGCTGTGGTCTCCTGGTAAGGGAGGGGAGGGCCTGCCTTGAGCTTGGTTCATGGCACAAGCACACTGATTTCTCAGACTGTTGCTCATTTGGGTAAGTGGGGAGGTCTGACGGAGATGATAGATACAGGCCCCACCAAGTTGCCCCGCTGGACAGGAGGTTTTAAATTTTAGTGTTAGCTCATGAATTACCTAGGGAAATTTGTCTCGCTGGGAGATGGATGAATCTCTAGCCGAAGGTTTTCTTCCAGAGAGAATGATTCACAGACACGGGTTTGAATTTAAGGCATTTGAGGTCAGTGCCTAAGTCACGCAAAAATGAAGATCTGACACCTCTATCCACTGTCTATTCCCCTTTCTCAGGTTCTTAATTCACCCCAGGATGCCATTTACTGATGAGGTTGGAAATGTTAAGACACCTGTCAGGCCAGCAAGCAGACTTCGTCCCTGAACTAGCTCTGGTTGATTGGCAGTGACTGTCTGCGGCCCGGGACAGACTTGGCAAGGTCCTATCTTGGTTGCACAGGAAAGAGTAGTTATGTCTGCCAGGAGCTGGATCTGGGGCTGTAGTGGGTTGAATGGTGGCACCCCAAAAAGGTGTGTCTCCCAGAACCTGTGAATGCAATTTTATTCGGAAAAAGGAATTTGGCAGATGTAATTACGTAAAGGATCTTGAGATGAGATCATCCTGTGTTAGGATGGGCCCGAAGACCAGTGGCAAATGTCCTTAAGAAGGACACACAGAGAAGAGAGACAAGAAAAGACATGTGAAGATGGAGGCAGAGTGTTGGAGGGACACAGCCCCAGCCAAGAAACTCCTGGAAGCCGCCAGAAGCTGGGAGAGGCAAGGAAGCTCTCCTGACGCCTTCAGAGGGAAGGTGTCCCTGCCAACACCTTGATTTCAGACTTTCAGCCTCTAAAACTGTGAGGGAATATATCTGTGTTGTGTTTAAGCAACTCCGTTTGTGGTCATTTCTTACAGTAGCCTTAGGAAACCGGGACTGACAGTGGCTAGTGGGGTATTTGCTGACTCAGTGTATATTTAATTTTTAAAATGCTCAAGCCTTTAACTAAAGAGATAAAAAGAGAAGGCTGGAATTTCAGGCACAGATTAAGTACAGAGGGAACTGTTCAGGCTGGAGACCAAGAGCAATGGTGATGATCAGTTGCTTAGAATACAACATTTGCTTAGAGCAGAATGAGAGAAACATGGCATTTTAACTAGAGTGGGTGGGTCTCTGGTTAAACAAAAATTTCTTGACATCCTGAGTTACCGTCAGATATCTTTCTCTGGAAGGAAAAGGAAAGAGAGCCACCATTTATCAATACCTAATATGCCTTTATATACATGTCATAACAATGTATGTTCTATATCATAGATCATATGCTATAAACAACATACGTTATATTTACATTATTTAATTTCTACCACTGGGTAAACTGGTGTTCCAATTTCATGATTAAGTAACGTAAGCAAGCTCTCATAGCTCATAAGTGGGAGAGCACACCTGATTTTGATCTTGGCCTCAATTATGCCATTTAAGTTCTTTCCGCAGCAAGACACTGCCTCCTAGAAGAATTTTATTTCCCCTTTGGTAGCTTTCAAAAAAGCACAGCTCTTTGAGGTATAATTGTTATACAAACGGCACATATTTGAAGTGTACAGAGCGGTTAACATTTGACTTACATATACAGCTGGGAAGCCATCACCACAGTCAAGGCTGCGAACCTACCTCTGATCCTCCAAAGTTTCCTCACGCCCCTTTGTAAGCCCCCCTTGACCCTCCCATAGCCCCGGACTCCCCCGGCAACCACGGGTCTGCCTTCTGTCACTGTTATACAAAGTCATTTGCGTCTTCTGGAATTTTATATAAATTGAATCATATGGTATGCACTCTTTTTTTGTCTGCTTTCATTTAGCATAGTTATGTTGAGATTTATCCATGTTGTTGTATGAATCAATAATTTATTCCTTTTTTTCCTGCTGACTAGTATTCCGGCGTATAAATTTACCACAGTGTATTTACCCATTCACTGGTTGATGGACATTTGGGTTGTTTCTAGGCTATTACGAATAAGGTTGCTCTGAACATTCATGTACAAGTCTTTGCATGGACGTAGGCTTTCATTTCTCCTGAGTAAACACCCTGGAGTAGAATGACTAGATCATACAGGTAGGTGTCCGTTTAAGCAGGTGTATGTTTAACTTTTTAAAGAAGTTTATAAAATGGTTGGGCCATTTTACATTTCCACCAGCTATGGGATTCCAGGTACTCCACATTCTCACCAATATTTGGTATGGTCAATCTTTTTTACTTTTAGATGTTCTAATAGGTAGGTAATCGTATCTCATGGTGGTTTTAATTCACATTCCCCTAATGACTAAAGGTTTTGAGGATCTTTTCATGTGCTTATTTGCCATCCACATACCTTCTCTGGTGAACTATCTGTTCAAGTCTTTTGTCCATTTTTAAATTGGGTTGCTCGTTTCTTTTTTATTGGGTTTTGAGAGGTTTTTAAAAATATATTCTGGATACAGTTTCTTTATCAGATATGTGATTTGCAAATTTTTCTTCTGGCCTGTGGGTTGCCTTTCACTTTTTTTTCAAAGATTTTTTTTTATTTATCAGAGAGAGAGAGAGCGTGCGCACACAAGTGAGGGGAGGGGCAGAGGGAGAGGGAGAAGCAGGCTCCGGGCTGAGCAAGGAGCCCCATGCAGGACTCGATTTCACAACTTTGAGATCATGACCTGAGCCAAAGGCAAGCACTTAACTGACGAAGCCACTCAGGTGCCCCTGCCTTTTCATTTTTAAAGATACTATAGGCTCATTCATCTGAGCTGGTTTAGGTCCAGTCTGTAATGCAGTGGGCCTGACTGAATGATAACTCAAAGCCGATGCAGCTCAAACAGTTTATGCTCCAGGTTTTAGGATGATCATTGTAGGAAGGGGCAACCCATCAAGTGTCACTGTGTGTTTGCCTCCCTTGAAAATTTCTGCAAAGGGCTAGCCAGCTGATTTGGGATCAAGTTCAAAAACCAATTGCTAACGAATGTACACAAACCAAGAAGAGCATCAAAACCAACAGGATTCAGCCGGAGTCCCTGAGAACCTGGAGGAAATTAGCTCTGTATGTGGGACTGTGGAAAAGCTCAGCGCATCATGTGGAACTGGGAAATCAGCAGAGTTGGCCTTCCCTGTCTCCTGCCTCTCCTTGCAGTGACCCACTTCTCACCTTCGCAACCAGTGCTCACGGTCTGCCTTCCCCAGCCAATAATCTGAGAAGCTCAATCACACCAATGTGATAAGCACTTAATAGAAATGTGTATTCCCTAGGGCAGCATTAAAAAAAAAAAAAAAATATATATATATATATATATACACCAGACTTCATTTATCCAGCCTACTGTTAACTGGACAGTTCATCATACTGTTTACACATTCTGTACCCTTAATGACTGTTAGCTACTGAAACATTCTAGGTCTTCTCTTCTGGTGCACAAATGTCCTTGTTTCTGTTAAGTATGTGTCGGGAGTGAGCCTGCTGGGTTACAGGACAGGCATGTGTTGAGCTTTAGTAGATACTATGAAAGATATTTCCAAGTGGTTGTACTAATTTATGCTCTTCCCAACTATGAATGGAGTTCCGATTATTTTACATCCTCATTTATAGATGCTACCATCAGTTTTTAATTTTAGATGGTCTGGTGAGTATGTAGTAGTATTGAATTGTGGTTTTAGTTAGAATTTCGATCATATATTTTTGCTTTTATTGATTTCTAGCTTCATTCCCCCAAGGTCAAAGAACATATTTTATATGATTTCAAGCATATCACAAATCTAAAAATTTGTTGACACATGTATAACCAGTATATGATCTATTTTGATAAATGTTCCATGTGCATAAGTGTGTATCCTGCACTTGTTGGGTACACGTTCTATAAATGCCAACTAGGTTAATATTGTTTTGTTCAAACTTCCAATCAGGAGTCAGGCACTTAACTGATTGAGCCACGCAGGCACCCCCTTCCTATATTCTTAATGATTTTTTTTTTTTTTGCCCCATACTATCAGTTGCTGAGGTTGTTTTTTTAAAAAATTTTATGTTTGACTAAGATTGTGGATTTTATTTTTTTCTTTAGTTCTGTCAATTTTTTGCTTTATACATTTTAAAGCCTACATTATTAGATCAGATAAGTTTTATTTATTTATTTTAAAAAGATTTATCATTTTAGAGAGAGCAAGCGAGCATGAGTGGGGGTAGGGGCAGAGGGAGAGGGAGAGAGAGACTCTCAAGCAGACTCCTTGCTGAGCATGAAGCTCAGTGTGGGGTTTGATCTCATGACCTGAACTGAAATCAAGAGTTGGAGGCTTAACTGAGCCACCCAGGCACCCCAGATCATAGAAATTTTAAATGATTACACCTTCCTGGTGAACCACACTTTTGATCATTGTGAAACATCCTTCTTTGTCCTTAAATTCTTCCTTGTCTGATGTCAGTAAATAGCTTTAGTTTGTGATTGTGGCAGTTGGTAGTTTCCAAAGATGGCCGCAATATTTCCCATCCCACTTGCTCTCTTTACAGGGTTACTGCGAAACTCCTGCAGTGCTGGCAGAGCCTATGTTGCCTGCCTTTTGAGCCTCTGTGGTCCTGCACATGACTTCTACGGCTAGATCATGAAAATCAATGCACGTCCATCTTGTTCTCTTTGATGCTAGCCCTTGGAATTTAGCTGCTAGGCTATGGGAAAGCCCAAACTGGCCCACATGGAGAGATCATAGGAAAAGACCATGTTAGGTGCTCTAGCCAACAGCCTGGCTCAAAATGAAGTGTCATATGTGTGAAGAAGCCTCTCTGCTACCAGCCCTCAGCTGGTGAGTCATCCTTAGCCTTAAGTCCTCCCAGAACCTACGTCTTCCCAGCTGAGGCACCAGACATCTTGGAGTAAAGACGAGACACACCACTGTACCTCGTGCAGTTTCCTGATTGTGAACATTAAAAAGTGGTTGTTTTATGCCACTAAGTTTTGAAGGTAGAGCAACTGTAACTGGGACAGAGTAGTCTAAGTTTTCTAGCCTTTGTTAACCTTTGTCTATCTCTATTTTGTTTTTTTTAATTTGAAGTAGGCTCCATGCCCAATGTGGGGCTGGAACTCAGACCCTGAGATCAAGAGTCGCCTGCTCCACTGACTGAGCCAGCCAGGTGCCCCTTGTATATCTCTATTTCTTCAGGTGTGTTTCTTATAAGCAGTATGTAGGCTTTTTAAAAAACTGAGTCTGACAGTATTTGCTTTTAGTTGGAGTATTTCATTTTTATTAGGTTTAAAGTAATCATTTCTACACTTGGGTTTAAATCTACCATCCTACTATTTTCTTATTATTTGTTATGCTTTCTCTATGTTCTTTTTCTCTTCTTTCTTGCCTTCTTTTGGGTTGATTACATTTTGGCTTTGCATTCTCCCCTCATTTGTTCATTAGTTAAACATTCTGTTGTAAAACTTTTAACAATTACACTACAAATGACAACAGGCGTCCTGGACTTCCCACTCTCATTTACAGTTTCAGATACCTTTTGAAGATAACAGTCTTAAGCTTACACAGTGACATATGCAGACAAGGAGGCAAAGAAATAAATCAAGATTGAAAATTATATCTAAGAAAGAACTTGGTGTGTGGTTTCTGATAGATGAGGTTGTCTGGTCTATACCCATCAGAAACCTATTGTGTTTTTAAAGAGATCCTATTTTCAAAGAAACCATGAGCCTTAAAAAGTCTTTGGCTGCTTTCAGCCTTAAACAGCCCTTGGGCCCCCAAATTTCCATAAGCAGGACTTAAGTCTGCCAAAGCTACACAGCCTTCAAGGAAAACACCCTCTCCAAGCTCAGCTTGGATGTGGCTCTGGAGGGTAACAGACAAGGAAAAAGGCCCAGAGGGTGGAGCTAGAGGCCGCGGAGGACAACAGACAAGGAAATGCTCCCTGAGGGCCAAATCAAGGTCAAATCTGGGAGATCTCTCTTCTCAGGCAGCCGTGCTCATTAACTATATGGACGGATGACTGCATACCTCCCACTCCTCCTTTTATCAAATGGGAGCCTGTTTTGTGGACCATAAGGTCAGACCATAAGGTGCTGCACTCTGACCTGGGCAAGAAGATGCACGCCCTCCAGAGAACCTAGCCTTTTTTTTTTTTTTAAAGATTTTATTTATTTATTTGACAGAGAGAGAGAGAGAGAACAAGTAGGCAGAGAGGCAGGCAGAGGGAGAGGGAGAAGCAGGCTCCCTGCTCAGCAGGGAGCCCGATGCGGGACTCGATCCTACGACCCTGGGATCATGACCTGAGCCGAAGACAGCCGCTTAACCCGCTGAGCCACCAGGCACCCCCTAGCCTTTTTTTTTTTTTTCCAAGTTTTTATTTAAATTCCAGTTAGTTAACATGTAGGCAGAGAACCTAGTCTTTGAACTGTATATAGCAGTTGGTAAACTGCTTTTGGGCTTATCTCCTTTGGGAGTTTCATCAGTGGGGAAAAAGGTAGCATGAATATTAGCTGTCTACAGAGGTATACTGTGGCTGAGACGGCTATGTATTAGCAAACCCATTTCCTCTTTCTCATGGACCTCAGGTCCCATCCCCCCTTATAAGAAAGCATGGCTTTGCTAAGTTCTAGCCAACGGAAAACGAGTGGAAGAGAAATGGCCATTTTCAGGCCTGGCCCATTAAAACCTCCTGAGAGATTTCTCATTCTCTTCCCATTTTGTCTTGATGCTGATGAGCCCAGTAATTTTAGCAGCCTGCCTTAAAATGGAAGATCTACAGGATAGAAGGAGCCTCAGTTCCTGAATCACTGCTCAGGTACCTGTTTTGGAATTTATTTGAGTGAGAAAAAAATACCCAATTGCTAAAGCGGCCAACATTACCCTAAGTACTACACAAAGCCGTCCATCACCTATCTCAAGCACACACAAAACTATCTCTGCCTTGTCTGGTACTGTAGAGAGGGGAGGGATACATTTTATTTATTTTTTTTAAAGATTTTATTTATTTATTTGAGAGAGAGAGAATGAGAGAGAGCACGAGAGGGAAGAGGGTCAGAGGGAGAAGCAGACTCCCTGCTGAGCAGGGAGTCCGATGTGGGACCCGATCCCGGGACTCCGGGATCATGACCTGAGCCAAAGGCAGTCGCTTAACCAACTGAGCCACCCAGGCGCCCGGGGAGGGATACATTTTAAAAACGCTATCCTGATAGCTTTTCTTAGTGGGAACATAATGCTGAATTTTAAAGGAAAAGTCCCCAACATCTGGACCAAGTGTCCTGACGCATGAGTGATGACTCTCATTCCAGGTTTTCAAGCTCTGAGAAGCAAAAGCCAGCAAGATCCCAGAACTGAGGGAAACTGACATCAAGCAGAATCAGACAGTTTGAGGTAAAATTACCATGAGATATCTTAGTTGGATCTTTTCTTCCTTTTTTTATAGATAAGGACACAGGCTCAAGAATTAAAGGGATTCTTAACATAAGTTTGGTAACAGAACTAAGATTACAAGTGAGGTCCTCCACTATGATTTATGGCAGAAGAAAATAAATAGGCACACACACCATTCTTCAGCAGGCGAGTAAGCATTTCTCTGATGTCTCACGGTCTTTCTTAAAATTTCATGCAAAATTTCCAATCTACATCATGATATAGCCTCAATAATTTTATGTAAAGAAAAATTTTAAATTATTTGTCATAAAATTAAGAGGACTCTCCAGGAAGACGCACCATGTTGATCTACCCCTGTGCACACTGCCACTTACCTTCAGGTATGCACATAGCCCAGTTTGAAAGACAAGGCTTGATCACAGATGCGAAATTATTTCAGTACTAGGGCCTGGTCTTATGCCCCTTCCTGTCCTGATGCCTTCTCTTACCGTCTTTGGTCTAGCATCCCGGGACATCCTCAGCCTCAGTCATAGTGAGTCAAGCATCACCCTCCAGGTGGGCCTGTCAGATTCCCACTCCTCCTTCGAGGTTCAGGTCCAGCATCATCTCCTCCAGGAAGCCTCCTATGACCCATCCAAGTCCAGCTGTTCTTTCCCTGGCCCACGATGCCCTAGACCCGAGGCATACTAATTCCAGCACTTTACCATGCCACATCAAAATGCGGTCTGTTTGCTTACTTGCCTCTTCCAGAAAGTGTGACACATAAAAAGTACCCAATAATACTTGTTAAATGAGTGAACTTGAGGTGGTAGCTATAGGCTCCCCGGGGCCCACATCTCATCATGCCCCCTCCCACCCACTCGTGTTGTGTGGCTGCATGGGCAGGGAGCATAGCAAGTGCACACTTACTGGCTGGGGGAGGGGCTCCGGAGATACTGGGCCTGCACAGCCCTCACATCGGCTTCATCCTCTTCACTTGGGACTACCTGCTCCTCCTCTGGGTCCCCACTGGTCGCCATGACAGCCTGCCGGTCCCTGTAAGTTTGGTGTGACAAACATGGTTAGGGAATCTGGAGGTTTAGTCGGGGTGGAGGGGGAAGGGGTATATCAGTGATGTCAGGGAGAAGGTCACCACATGCTACTTCTCTGGTGGGGAAAGGACCCATGCGGGGGAAACCCAGTCTGACTTGGCCCAGCTACCGTTAAACCAGGACACCAAGGCACACACACCCAAGCTGTGTAAACTGTCCACCTTGGAGTCACAATATTTAAGAAATGACACCTTGGCTCCTTCCTCAGTTTCCAGCAAGGAAGCAGTGAGGGGAACAGGGTCCTGGGTTTGCATTAATAGAGCTAACGCAGTTGGAAAGCAGTGAATTCCCTAGACCAGAAAGATCTTTCTATCGAAACCCCTGGGTGTGCCCCCTCATGCACGCATGGGCATACATGTACCAGCACATACCCTGCCTGTGCACACGTATACACCTTCGCCTCTACTGGGGGAGGTGCAGCTGGCCTTCCTCAGTGTCTCTAACCAAGACCACAGGAGTCGTTACCTTTGGCTAAGGCACCCTCCCACAGCCCATTACGGAACATGAAATCCCTCAGGGCTGGTCCCACACATGGCTGGGCCCTGACACTCAAGGCAGAGCTGCTGCCCCCTCTGCTTGTAAGTCTTGGGCTCACAGGACAAAATGAAGGGAAAAGCACACTCACCACAGGTTTGCCTGTATCTCCACACCAAAGGGCAGTCACACAAGGGCTGAGGGACCCAGATAAAATGGCCAAAAGTTCCGACCAGTGAGAGGGACCAAACTCTCTCCTCTCTCCAGTGCTTCTTCTCTGAGGGGCAGGACAGCTGTTAACAGGAAATCTTAGCTACCTTCTAAATTTAGCCTCTGGCCCCACAGCCTGGCAGATCTCTAGGAGGAAGGAATGCAGTCTCAGGACCCAGACCTGAAAGCAGGCCCCACTTAACTCTTTCCCTCCTGGCTGATTCTCTGGACACCGGACACTGACATTGAGGAGCAAAGTTAGGAGAAGGTCACACTTCACTGATGGAGAGGCCTGAAGAAAAGGGTTTTCGGGGGCTCTCTCTTCATATCCTCTTGCCTGGGGCTACCTATTCAAAGTCTTTTCAGAAGATGGTCTAACACCAAAAATCTCGAAGAATGAAACAAACTGTATCCAAGCCCCATGTCAGTCTGGAGGGCCCTGGGAAAAAATACCTGATATATAGAATGGGGAGGGGCCTTGGATCAATGTCGGGAAACCACCATGGTGCTACTAAAAGGTATGGTCATGGCTTTTGACCAGGGTTACATTTCTTTGAACAGCAATGACCCTGGAGAGTAAAGTGGGCGGTTGTGCTCACCCTCCATAATGCCTTCCCCACACTTATGCTCATGGTAATGGTCAAGTGGCAAACGTAGATGGTATAAAAATTCCATGAGCTTCAGGGCACATGGGTGGCTCACTTGGTTAAGTATCCAAATCTTGATTTCATCTCAGAGTTGTGAGATTGAGCCCCACATTGGATTCCATGTTAGGCGTGGAGCCTACTTAAGATTCTCTCTCTCCCTCTCCCTCTGCCCCTCCCCCCACCTTGCTCCTTCTCTCTAAAAAAAAAAAAAAATTTCCACAAGGTTCATACACTTCAAATGAGCTCATAACCCACTCTACTCCACTTTGTCACCTCTTATTATCACCGTGTCCAAAGCAAACCAAAAACCCAACAGTTCAGCCCCCTCATCCCACACATTCTATAATTACACCTTCATCCATCAATCCGTCCATCCATTTGTCTAGCCATTCACAAATTACCCACTATGCGTCGGGCACTATCCTTGACCAAAGTTAGTAAGACACATAATTACATGCTCAAAATTGTCCTTCTTCCTAGCTAAGTGGAATAATGCCCTGCACATAGTGTCATCAAAAATTGGCTGAATAAATGAATGAGCTCACAGTTTATTAGGAGGAATGAGACACAGGTCAAAAATAACTCAAGCATAAGGCAGAATGTTGGTTAAGCATCCTAAGAGAGATCCAGAGTGCTGTATGAGTTCAAAGAAGGGAAGAGACCTCCTGGCTGAAGAAGTCAGGAAAAGCTTCATAGAAAAAGTAATAATACTTTAAAAACAAAGTGGATTATAGTAGCAGATGTGATGGGGGGAAGGAATTCCAGAGGGGACTAGCATGAACAAAGTTTGGGGATGTCAGTGGTTAGAACTGAAAAGAAAGCACACAGGTTGTGTGACAGAGACTTGGCAGGGCCGGAGTGGGGGGCTCCTTTGGAAAGAGTCGCCAAGGAACACATCTCTGAGGAGGCACATGGCACCACCATTGACCAATCATCAAACCTCTATCCTGGGCGTCAAAATAGGGGCTCAGTAATTGGCTGCCTAAGAATGACCGCAATTGAGAAAACATGGGGGTTCATTTCAGGCCCACACACTTCAAGGTTCCATAAAGATGAAAGGTGGTTTGAGACAGAGGTGGGATGGGGGTGTGGGGGGAGGGTCAGGGAAGGACTGAAGGGCTGCATCAGTCAGGGTAAAGCTCAAGATGACAGGACACCAGTGCAGAGAACAAAAAGGTGGCAGGGAAGCGGGGGAGGGAAAGATGGAGAGCCAACACACCTAAGAGAGGCAACAGATAAGGAGGGACCACTCAGGAGGAAAACATGGCCTCTGTCTTCTATATACCCTCAGTTACCTGCAGAGCGGGACATCAGGCCACTGAAAGGGTGGACTAGAAATCAGAAAACCACTTACTAGCCGTGTAACCTCCGAGAACTCATTTCACTTCTCTGAGACTCAGATCCCATTTTGTAAAATAGAGATCCATAACACTCATCTCCCCATTTTGTGCTGACTATCCAGTCTAAAGTGGGGCGCCCTCCCCTGCCCCAAGCTCATTTCCTGTACCATGTCCAGGCTTTGTTCCCCCTAGCACCATCACCCTCTAAGTAGGGTGACCAACCATTCCCACTTCGCTTGGGACTAAGAGATTCCAGGGACAAGGAACTTTCTGCTTTAAAACCAGGACAGTTCCGTGGGGGAAAGACAGTCTCTTTAATACATGGTGCTGGGAAAACTGGACAGCTACATGCAAAAGAATGAAACTGGACCAGTTTCTGACACCATACACAAAAATAAACTCAAAATGGATTAAGGACCTAAGTGTGAGACATGAAACCATAAGACTCCTAGAAGAAAACATAGGCAGTAATTTCTTTAACATCAGCCACAGCAACATTTTTCTAGACAGGTCTCCTGAGGCAAGGGAAATAAAAGCAAAAATAAACTATTGGGACTACACCAAAATAAAAAGCTTTTGCACAGCAAAAAACACCATCAAAAAAATGAAAAGGCAACTTACTGATTGGGAGAAAGTATTTGCAAGGGATAAATCCTAAAAGGGGTTAATATCCAAAATATATAAAGAACTTATATAACTCAACACCAAAAAAAAAAAAAATGACCTGATTAAAAAATGCACAGAGGACCTGAATATCATTTTCCCAAAGAAGACATATGGATGGCCAACAGACATGAAAAGACGCTCAACATCACTCATTATCAGGGAAATGCAAATCAAAACCACAATGAGATATCATCTTACACATGCCAGCATGGCTAAAATTAAAAAAAAAAAAGACAACAAATTACAAGTGTTGGCAAAGATGTGGAGAAAAAAGAACCCTCTTGCACTGTTGGTACAGCCACTGTGGAAAACTGTATGGAGGCTCCTGAAAAAATTAAAAATAGAAATACCATATGATTCAGTAATTCCACTACTGAATATACACCCAAAGAAAATGAAAACACTAATCAGAAAAGATACATGCACCCCTATATTTATTGCAGCATTACTTATAGTAGTCTCAGCAAACTGAGACAAGTTGGTCTGGTTTTTTCCAGGATTGTCTTCTTTGTTTACTTGTGTAATCTCTATCTCCCCAACCAAATTATCAACTCTCTGAGCATAGAGACGTCCTGTCTTCTTTACGCATCTGTCTGTAGCATGGGTGGGGTGGGGGTTGTAGGAAAGGGAGGGAAATAGAAGAACAGATCCTACTGTGCGTGGGAGCCTTCCAGCAATTGTGGGCAACACCCTTTTTTTATTGGCTTCGAAAACTTGCCTCTGAGATCATGCCCTTTTTATGACGAGATGGTAATTTCCTGTTACCGAAGCCCACACCTTGGTGAGAAGCGCAGGACTTTGTACACCTGCTAAGTGGAGAAAAGGTGGGGAGGGACAGGTGAAGATGGGGAAGGTTCCTCTTGGGGCCTCTGGTGGAGTAGGCAGAGCACGAGTCTAGGCCCATAGGTGAGCTCACCTGCCAGTCCCACTGAGCAGTTGGTTGCGGGGGGCAGGCTGGACAAAGGTATACAGGAAAAGGGAAACCACGGGGACAGAGGGCTGGGCCAGGCCAGAGGCCACTGTGACTTTAACTAGCCAGCCCAGACCTGCCCATGGCCCCTCCCTGCCAGGCTGGGCTTGGGGCACAGAGGAAGCGAGACCATGGTGGGAAAGATGAAGCCTGTGCTGTGCACGCTCTGGGTCTGGGCCGGTGAGTAAGCCCCTCCCCTGTCCGGCGCCCGGGGGGGGCGGGTGGTGAGACAAGGGGACTCAGTGCTGACTGAGTGCAGACACCCCCCAGGGATGACCGCCAGTAAAACGGCTGCATTCCCTCTGGGCAGAACCACAGGTTCTGCTGTGCAGGCCAGTGCCCCGGCAGCAGAATGGTTTGTATATGCATATCAACCAATAAAATTCCAGCCCATTTCTGGAAGGAATAATTCACAAATTTTCAAGACCATTAATTCTGATCCCAAATCGAATCACAAGATCTGACACCAGATCTGACAATAGGGACAAAGTATTTGAAATCAAGGTTGTCCCGGAAAATCCAGGACGTGTGGCTCTAGATACGTTCACTACCTGGGATTTTAACCACTGCCTTAAAACTAGAGAAAAAGGCGGTGGTAAAAGTGGTAACTTCCCTATCACGTATGGGGAAACCAAGGCAGAAGAGCAACACAACTTAGTATCATTCCCAGAGCAAGAGAAGACACAAACCCTTCAAAAACTAGAAAGGCCCTTTCCAAAGGTCAAAGCTCTTCACCCCTTCTGATACTCTGGTCATTGAAAACCGGGAAGATGGGGAAGCGCCACAAAATAGAAATCAGACAATTTGTTGATATAATGCTTTTAAAAATAGCAAAGTGGTTGCGTGGGGCCCACGGAGTGTTCACGGGTTCAGATGGAGGCTTTGGCAGTAAGGGTACTGGGCACAGGGAAGAAGTAGAGTGGAGAATGGAAGTTGACAGGTTGGGGTTGGGGGAATTTGAGGAGTATCTATAATTCATTGTATTTGGCTATGCTGAGAAATCCCATCGGCCTGCGATTTAGAAACTGTTGCAAGCTTCAGGGATCTGGTAAGAATGGGGAGGAGGTAAAGAGTTTTACTGGGAAATTTAGGAGCCCCAAGGCCTGGGAAGTGGGATCAAGGAGGCTCTGATTCAGAGCTCACTTTTCAGCCCCTACAGCCAGCCCCAGGGCCAGCTGGCCTGCCTGCCCAGCAGACCCCACTCCTCCCAACGCTCAAAACCTGTCCTTTGAGACCTTAGGTGGAGGTGCTGGGGAAGGGCTGGGCCAAGGCTTAGAGGTAGACCTGGGAAAGATCCATCAGCTCAGTCTGGCTCAAGCCCCCCCTCCCCCCCCCCCGACACCCAAATGACTGGCGGCAGAGATGCCCTCCTGCTCAGGCTGGAGGGTCTGGTTGGTTCTTTCCCTCCTCCAAACCTCTTTACTGAGCACGTAGCTGGTGCAGGTGTCAGTCCGGGTACTTCAAGTCCCCAGGGAGGGAGGCTGCAAGGAAATGACCATCCTCCCCGGACAAGGCCAGGGACACTCTGATCCTCTTCTTCAGAGCTGCAAGTCTTGCCAGGGATGTCTCCCCCCACCCGCCACCCCCCCAGTCCACATCCTTGCATTTGCGGTCTGGCTGCAACCAGCGCATTTTGGGCCTGGGAAAAAACTCTATAAAACAAATGCTCCCCCAGCTCAGCTTAGAATGAAAAGTGGCCTTAACTCTGAATTGCCTGCACATTTTCCCTCTTCCTTTGAGAAGGCACGTGACCCTGGGGTGAACTTCTCCAATGGAACCAGTTTTTGGGCCTGTGTTCAGGCTCATGTGTGTTTTCTGCCCCCATCCCCATCCCTCCACCCTCCCAGACTGCCCAGTCCAGATTCACGCGCCCACCACCTTAGCCTCCATACCTTACACTAAGGGGAAGGGGCTGGAGCAGTGGGGCAGGGGGAGATTGGGTTGGTGGCCGGGTCAGTGGCCAGCTCGGGGCATGCAGACAATTTGCCAACTGGAAACACCTGGGGAGAGAATAGCCGTTAGCCATTGCTTTGTGCAAGTGAGCAATGAGGGTGTTCAAAGGTCACACCTAAGAGCAACGGGGTGGTCCTCCCCACAGCATCCCAGGAGAGCACACCAGAGGGAGGAGCAGGGAAATGAGGGAGGGCTTCCTGAAGGAGGTGGAGCTTGAGCTGGGTTCCAGAGGACCTATTGGCCTTTGCCTTTCTTCCTTTCTCCATCTGAACCTGCACAGTAATAACCGAGATTTTGCTGATGTCCTGGGCAGAGCAACACCCAGCTGATGAGCCAGTGGGCCCTAGGACTCAACAGACTTTGGGGAGGCAGAAGATATCACATACGGAAGGGACTCAAATAGAAGGCAGTACATTAGAAAATCTAAAAACAATCCTAAAACCAACTGAAAATCAGCCTGATAATTCTAAACACTGTCAGTGACAGAATACTTCACCCTTCTCGAGCAGGTGTCCCCACCCCCTCCTATCACCTCGCTCTACTGCCTCACAGGCATTGAGAGGGGCAGCCTTCTTCCTGCACTGACTTTAAACCCGGGGCAAATTAGTTAACCTTCAGAAACCTCAGTTTCCCACTCTGTGAAATGGAGAGGGTAATCCATAACGTGCAAAAATGCAGTGTGCCTCCCACAGGGTTGTTATGGATAGTAAATGAGTTTGTAAATGTAAAGATCTTGGAACAGTGCCTGGCACATAATAAGCATTCAATAAACACCGGTTATTATTATTGCTGTTGATATTATTAGTGTGGGCAAGTGTAAGTTACAGAGAATTCGTACACTTTGGTAATCCATAGCCTGAGTGCTGGGATCTGGTAGAAGGGTGCCAAGTCAGAGTCACTGTGGATGAGCCCTGAGTTATCAGCCCTCCCAAAGGCTGCTAGAGAAAACACCCCAACTTGCGCAGAGAACTAAGGCTCTTCCATTCCGGGAATTTTTCCAGCCACTAGACTCCATGAGACTTGATGTGATGGAAGTAGTTGCACAAAGTAGGAACCCACCAGAGGAATAAAAAGTCCATAAGCAACTCTGCCTGGAGTCACCAAAATCTTTGAAAACTTGATAAAAGACACAAACAAAAAAAGCCCCTCCTTCCTGGAACTAGAGGAAACCTTTCTGAAGGTTAAATTAGAAAAACTGAGGAAGGCACTGCTTTACACAGAGAAATAAAGGAATCTATCATCCCCAAATACACAAGATAGGAAAATATATTTTTCTCCCCCATCTAAAGATATTTCAATAAATCCATGGATGCTTGATCCATAGTGTGTGTGTGGGGGGGCCTTTGCTGGGATCTAGGTGTCCAAGTTCCTGAACTGAGGCGTTACCCAGGCGATTCTGATGTGCAGGCTACATTTCGAGTTAGATCTGGAAACTTGAGGGAAAGTAGGTGTAATCAGTCACCTCTGGCGCCCGGGCTGATCCTCCGCTGGTGACTCGATTCAGTTTTGCGCCATCTGGCGGCTTCCCTGAGTTACTGTCCAGCGCCTGATTTGGTGACTCAACTCAGGGACCCAAGTGTATGCGCAGACTGATTCCGTAGGGCAGGGCCCGAGAGTCTGCATTTCTAACAAGCTTCCAAGGGATGATGATGCTGATTTAGGGACTACTGTTTAAGAAACAAGGCTCCAGGGAGGAACTGGTTTGTGGACGCAGGTGTGAGCCTCATCTTGCCTTTGTCCCCCAGGCCCATCCCCAGGCTTCTGGGTAACCCAGCCATACTGCTTACTGTGATGTTGGTCCCTGGGAGGCCTGGAGGAAAGTGTGCCTGGCTCAGCCTGTTCTTGTATTCCTGGCAGCACTTTACCCTGGTAATCCCTCCCTCCTGAAACTTCTATCGGCTGGGTGATACACCCTCTCCTGGTTCTCCTCCTCCTCCTGAAAGCAGCTTCATTCTCCTCTGCCCACTAGGAAATGTTAGAGTTCCCCACACCAAGACCCACTTCTATTTTCACTCTAGATCCACATCCACATCTTTAGGTGACACCGGTTTCCAGTTGACTCACAATTTCCGTCTTCCAACCCAACCTCCCTCCTGAGCTACACACCCACAAACCCAACAGTCCAGCCCACATGACCTCTCAACCTTTTTTTTTAAAAGATTTTATTTATTTGTCAGAGAGAGAGATAGAGGCAGGCAGAGGGAGAAGCAGACCCCGATGAGCAAGGAGCCCAATACAGGGCTTATTCCCAGGACTCTGGGATCACGACCTGAGCTGAAGGTAGATGCTTAACCCACCGAGCCACCCAGGCATCCCATGACCTCTCAAGTTAAATGGCTCAGAAGCACTGCAAACTCACAAGCTGAAAAGCAAACTCATAATCTTTTTCCCCAACCTGGGCTTTTTCAGCGGTCTCTGCAGCATAAACGACTCCCATCCATCCCTCGAATGAAAGCCAGAAACCTAGCAGTCCTCTGTTACAGTGTTTCTACTGGTATGTAATAAACTACCCTGAAACTGAAAATGATAAAATAATTTATTTTGCTCACCAATCTACAATTTGTATGGGGCTTGACGGGGACAGTCCTTGCTCCGTGCAACATCACTTGGGGTGACTTGACTGGGGTTGGAAGACCCACTTCCAAGATGGTGCACTCCCTAGCTGGCAAGTTGGTGCTAACTCTGGGTCCTCTCCTTGTGGGCCTCTCCACAAGGAAGTTTGGGCATCTTCACAGCATGGCAGCTGGATTCTAAGAGCAAAGTTCTAAAGAGAAAGAAAATGGAAGCTGCCAGTACCTTAAGGTCTAGGCCCAGATACTGACCCAGCATCGCTTCCACCATGTTCTACTGGCCAGGGAGTCACAGAACCCAGACTCAAGGAAAGGGACATGAACTTCACCTCTTGATGAGAGGAGTTTCAAAGTATTTGGAGATCATACTTTAGGATCCCCATATCACCCGATACTTCCTTCTTCCTCAGCTACACCTTCAAGTCATCACCGTGCCCTGACAATTTTAGCTCTTACATCGTTTGAATCTGTTCCCTTTTCTCTGTCTCTCTGCTGCCTAGCTGACGTGACTGCCTCCCCTCAGCGGCTTCCATAGCCTCTCACTGGCCTTGCGTGACTGTTTTGCTCCTTCTCTCTGTTCTCCACGCTGGAGCCAGAACGATCTTTTAAAATAAAATTGTGACCACGTCACTCCCCCTACTTAAAGCTCTTCAGTGATTTCCCACTAGCACCAGAATAAAGACTCAAATCATGAGGACGGGTTCTCCTAAGTTATACTTAAGTTCTAGAAACCACTGAAGTGCTCCCCATACCCCAGTATTTCGGCACCCTGACTGATCTCCCAGACTGACTCCTATACGTTGGATAGTTCAAAAATTTTTGTCAGATCACATCTTTTACTCCTTGGTTTGGAAAAATATTATCAGCACCTCTACCTGGAGTATCCACACCTTCCTTGTTTCCTGTCTAATCTTCAAAGGCCATGAATCCCTTTCCCCCACGAAAGCCTTCCCAGGTCACTTGGGGCCCCACTGATTTCTTCCTAATAGGAATTTATAGTCTCAACCACTTCTTTGGCATCTGTTATATTGCCATTTAACCTTTCACCCACTTTGGGGCCTAGTGTTCCTAAACAACCTGGGGGTAAGAACTACTGCTACATAGTTTTCTTTTTCTTCTTCTTTTCTTTCTTTCTCTCTCTTTCTCTTTCTTTCAGGTATCACAGTTACGGAACAAAGGCTCACAATGTATATTTGGCTTTCCACAATCAACTTATAACTTCCTGGTCCTCTTTTCCTCTCCAACTCTTTTTATGAGCTCTCTCAACTCTGAGACTCCCTGTCGTCCGACTTGGGCGTCCATCCTGCCAAGTATCCTCAGATACCTCACTGACTTGTGAGATTCTACACCGCATGCTAAACAAAACAACTAGATCTCTGTCCCTGGTGATACAGGCTCTTCTGCCTGCTTATCTCCTTTATAATATTCCTCTTCTCTACCCTCAAAATCGAAATTACTCTTCTATGTGGACAGCTGCCACAAACAAGGCTTTTTCCCGACCAGCACTTGACCTCTCACTGTTTCCGTCGCCTCTTCGCGCCCATTTCCAGGTTCTCCTTCTCTTTCCTAATATGGCCGCCGCGGAGCGTGGGGAAGGGAGCGTGAGTCCCAGCCCGCAGCGATGCTGCCGCGCTGGGGGCCAGAGGACGACGGGCCCGAGGAGACGGGCGCCTTAGGAGGCGGAAGGGCCGGAGAGGGGGACCTGTGAGGCCGTTGGCCTAGATGCCAGCACCACCCGCCCCCTCCCCTCAGGCCAGAGCCCACCTGCCTGACACAGGAAGTGGGGCCTAATGGCCCAACATCAGGGGCCGGAAGTGAATATTGCTGGGGCCCGGCTGTGGTGTGAGGGCGTCTGTGTCTCCACGGAGCTCTCGGATGGGCAGAAGAAACTTACAAATCATGCTGATATGGCAAATAAATTGGCTACTTGTCCCTTTGATGCTCACCCCCGGGTTCCTTGGGCTGAAACCAGTCATCACATCTCAAGCTGTGATGACAAAAGTTGTATTGGGGGGATGTTGTCAACCAAACCAGGAACCTTGGACAGGAGACTGAGAGCACATGGTAGTGCTTTCCTTGCCATGAAGACTGAGATAAAGATTTGTAGGAACAGACCAACGCCCATTTGTCTGGGCAAGGGCAACTACTGTGGCAACAACAGCCCCACAAACAGCATAGTTATGGAACATAAGAGTGACCTGGCTTCAGGCATGCATGTTCCCAAGTTTCGCTTTATGTTCTGCCTTGGAAAAACAATGGAAATGCACAATAACTGAGTACCTCTCTAGTCTCATGCTAGACCCTAGAAGATGCTTTTTCCTGCTATCAGTGGGTTCTTCACTTTTCTCCTAATGTATTTATAGAAAGATAAACTGCCTTTCAAACTAATAAGTACCCTTTCTCCCCCACCTTGAGTCTTCATTCACTTGATGCAAGAAAGAACCCTCATATTTAGAACTGTTTCAAATAAACCATCAATGCAGATAGCAGGGGACACACACACACACACACACACACACACACACACAACCAAAACCCTCAAATTGTGTCATGGCCAATTAGAGTTGGACCCATCCCACATTTCTGGACCCACAGAATTCTGGAATTCCAGAATTGCATCGCAGAACAGCCTTGTTCTTGCTACAGACTGGCTTCTTTTACTTTCTGGAATGTGCCCCACCTTCTCCATGCCCTGACCTCTGCACAGTGCTTTCTCTCTCTACCCACCTCTTCTCCAATTTTCGCATGGTTCACTCCTGCTCATCTTCCAACGTCAGCTCAATAGGCCCTTTCTTAGGACAACTGCTTCCCATCTGCAAATCTTTTGTTATATCCTGTCATCATCGAATGTGTAACACTTGTGTCCATGGTGGTTTTACATTTTTTTTCTCTGGGATTATTCATTCCAGTTTGACTCAGCCAGAAGAACCGAATGCTATGAGAGCAGGGACTGGGTGTGTCTCTGCTTGTCATTTTCTCCCCAGAGTCCAGCTCCGTCCCTGCAACACAGGTGCCCAGCAGTCATTTGCTTTATGGGTGTTAATGAATGAGAACCTACCCTTTTGAACCTCACTAGGCAGCAAGCTGGTTTGCTTTTAGTGTCTCCTATCCTGCCTTTCTTCCTTTCCCTCTTTCTCTACGCAGTTCCAGCTTCTCTCCAAGCCTCAACTTCCTAATCTCAGATGCTTCTATCAAAAGTTACCCATTCTGAGTCCCTTTCTAGGGTTTGACGGATAAGAGGGACGAATTAGGGAAATGAGTTTGTCCTGCAAGGGAAAGGGAGTCACTCAGGTGTGCCTTCCCTCCCTCCCAGATAGCACTTGGATTTTAGCAGCAGCTTCAGTGGTGATTTCAGTACTGAGACGGTTGGTGGAGGACATGCTTGACTTGGAGGTCGGTAAAGAGAGTTGTCCCTTAAACTACTCCATGCTGGCAGAGCACAGGTTTTGTCCCCGTCTCCTCTCTGCCTGCCGAGCTTGTCTCTGTTCCCAGATCACCCTGTCCCTGGAGCAGCCCTCTCTGCCCGGAGCACCACCTGTCAGGCTCGGAACCTGCCTCTTTCCTCCCCTCTGCCAACCGGTGACCTCTGGGCTGCTTCCTCGTTTTGGCCTTGGTTGAGTCAGGGATGCCCTAAACACCTGGCATGGGCAGAACACAGTGACAGACAGATGCTCCCACTTAGGGACTTATCTCTCGGCACACATGGAAACAGGTTACACTTGCTGTGAGCAAAACTGGTCCTCCACTCTGCCCTGAACCCTCCCCCCACTTCCCTTCTCACCCAGGCTGGAGTCTTGCTCCATCTGGCTTCTCTTCTATTTTCAGTGTCTTCCTTTCTAGGAGCTCCTTCCCTATAATCTACAAACCTGCGTAAGTCTCCCCGTCTTCCAACCCAAAGGAGACTAAAGAAACTTTCTCAAGGCCCTCTCATTTCAGCTTCTTCTATTTATTTATTTATTTATTTATTTATTTATTTATTTGACAGAGAGAGACAGTGAAAGCAGGAACACAAGCAGGGGGGAGTGAGAGAGGGAGAAGCAGGCTTCCCGCTGAGCAGGACTCGATCCCAGGACCCCGGGATCATGACCTGAGCAGAAGGCAGATGCTTAACGACTAAGCCACCCAGGCACCCCTCATTTCAGCTTTTTCATTTCCCTGTGTTAAGTGAGCTCCTTGGCAAAATAGGCTGCCCTTCCTGTTTCTGCTTCCTCAAGTCCAGCTTGATTTATAAAACTGTAACATGGCTTTGTGATTACAAAAGTAACACATGTTTACTACAGAACATTTGGAAAATAAAAATATACAAACAAGAAATCCAAAATTTATCCATGATCCCAGAATCCAGAGGTAACTGTTATTAATACTGTGTTTTGGTATATTTTCTTCTAGAATTTGCTCTCTCTCTGTGATTATGTGGAAATGGGATGCTGTTGTATAGACAGTTGTGCATTCTGCTTTATTTTCTTACATATACAAGTTCAACGTAGTGAAGTGACTCCCTTGGGGGCAATTTCAAGTCCCACCTCCTTGGTAAGCCTTTCTTTTACAAGCCTTCTTCAGGTGGCACAGCCCACCCCCCCAACTTCTCCACTTTACTTCCTTAACCCTTGCCCTTAACACTTAATTAGGCTCCATTAGGCGGCTGACTGACAGTGACCTCTGCCTGCTTCCTGGGCAGGGCCTGTGCCCCAGGCCCCCGAATCCACAAGGTCTTATCAGCACCCAGCTCTCTAGAAACCTTGAGGTAGGAACTGTCAAAGAGTAGACACAAGAGAAACTCAAGACACAGACCCTGCTAGAAGGGGCATACTCTCCGCTGAGAGGAGGAGGCCCCCTTGCCCCAAACCCCAGCGACGTGAGAATTGTGTGCGCGTGCAGAGTGCCACCAGATGCAGCTCCGGAAAGCCTGCGAGCCTGCAAGCTGGGCTGGGATGGTCCCAGCGCTTTCTGGAAGAGGTGGCTCGTGAACATGCCTCTGATCACTTTCCCAGTGCCTTGCTAGAGGGGGCCTAGGACCACGACCTTATGAACAATGCATTGAATTGATTGGAATTTGCAGATTCCTAAACATCCATCCAGAACTGAGTTCCAGCCACGCAGCCCTGCACCGACCCCAGCGGAGGTAGGACGACCCAGCCCGCTTGTGTGAACTGGCCCTCCCCAGCCAGGGGCCCCCTACTTTCTCAGCGAAGAGCCCCGGCCTCGTCCTAGGGCAGGCTGGGACACCTCTGGCCTCCAGCCCTTCCTCCCTAAGAATGTGGTTTCTCTGAGCAAATGGATTTGCCTGAGTGGAGGCATTAACTGCCAGTTTCCCAAGGGTTCCCATAATGTGCTGTGTATGCCGCAAGCATTTCATTATCCTCCTTGGATGTATTACTTTCTGGTTAGCTCTCAAGAGATGGTTTATTATCTTCTTAACAAACCTTCGTTATTTACAACCAATCAGCAAGGCTTGGGGCCGGGCGTCCCCACACCACGCCCTCTTAGGGAGGTTAAATGACCTCTCTCGGGACGCCTGGGTGGCTCAGTCAGTTAAGCGTCTGCCTTCAGCCCAGGTCATGATCCCAGGGTCCTGGGATCAAGCCCCACATCGGGCTCCCTGCTCAGCGGGGAGCCGCTTCTCCCTGTTCTCCCCACTCATGCTCTTTCTCGCTATCTCTGTCTCTTACTCTCTCTCTCAAATAAATAAATAAAATCTTTTAAAAAAATGACCTATGTCGTTTCCTTCTGAGGCATCTTGCTCTGGGGGCTCTCTTGACCCTTTATTTGATTTTTTTTTTTTTTGGACATTTTCTAGCAATCTGTAAGACAGGTTCTCCAACAAGTTTCTCTGGTTGTGAGTCCTCCCCATCTTTTAAGCTTAAATTCTCTGTCACTCACGTATTTGCTGTCAAAGACCACTTACTTGAGCACCTCCTATGTCAGGCACTTTGTTGAGCCCTGGGGATGTGGAGATGAAGAAAACAGAGTCGCAGAGCAGAAAGACGTGACAGTAGAGAGTGCTGGTATGGTTCTGGCTTGCATGCCGGGCTAGATGATGTGCCCGCTAAATATGGTAAGTCATTCAACCCTCACAATATTGTTAGGTAATCTTGTTATCCTCGTTTTAGAGTTGAGAACACTGAGGCACAGAAAAGTTAATTAAGGTGGCCAAGGTCACACAGTTAGAAAAAGTTAAGAATGAGGATGGCAGCCCGGGCAGTTTGGTTCCTGCATTTGGCCACTCTGGTGTAACGTGTAATAAAGTTGCATGAGGCAGAAGTCCTAGGAGGCGAGTACTTGTGAGTACTGATTCTGCCGGGGAGAGTGGACATTTCCTCTGGGACAGTGAATGCGCTCTAAACTTCTTCCTCAGCAAACTACTCTGGTGCTGGGAGATTTTGACTTCTTCCTGGAGGTGAAAAGCACTCACTCTCCCAGTTTGTCTATCCTGAGGGAGGTTAACACAACCCTGAACTATTCGTTTGTAGCCCCTTGCGGGGGAATTAGCTGGGCATCAGGTGGATGTTCTTCATGAACAGGAGAAGGGCTCAGCCTGGAGGAAGAGAGCAGGGGGGTGGCGAGGGTGAGAAAGCATCTTTCTGGAGCACGGGGCACCCACAGCTTTCAGGCTGCAGCAGGATGGCAGAACCTACCCTTTTCTGAACCACTAGAAAGGAGATACCCAGTGTAGACCCACACAAGGAAGGAGGAAGGGAGGTAGGTGGTTGGAAGGTTCTCGAAATGAACTTCTCTGCTCCTACTTGTCTAATCGCAGATTAGGTGTCCCATCTGGTACTTTTGTCACACCCGCTGAGAGGCAAAGATCGCATAGAAGAGAAAAACATGAGGGCCGCAGGATCAAAAAAAATTTTTTTTAAATCATCAAACATATATTTTTAAAAGGCACAAACCTCTCTTGACCCCACAGACTCCTTTAACCCCCACGTCCCTTTGGCAAAGACTGCCCTCTTCTCAACCCACTTGCTCTTGAGCCCATCTTGCCAGGCTCCATCTCCACTCCATGGCATCTGCTCAGGCCAAGGTCCCCTCGTCCCTTCCACGTCACCACATCCAGCGGTCACCCCTCAGTTCCCAGTTCCCCGGCCCAACAGATCGGCAGCTTTGGCGTAGCTGACCCCCTTTGCTTTCACGAAACACTTTTCCTGCTTGGCCACTGGGAACCACTTTTCCTGGGCTCTCTTCCTAGCCCCCTGGCCAGTTCTCCTTCTCCCTCGCTGGTTTCTCCTCATTTTCTCCACCACCAAGCGCTGTAGTGCCCCAGGGCTCCATCCCCAAATACCTTCCCTGTCTTTGTGTGCTTCTCTGTCTTCTTCCCCATCTTCTGGCCTTCAGTGACCTCCTCAGGGAACTGTCTCCTCAACGCCTCTATTGAGTGTCTAATAAGCATCCCAAACTTCACATGTCCACAGACAAACTCCCGATCTTCCCCCTAAAACCTGCCCCTCTGGGTCTTCCTCATCTCCATAAATGACAATTCCATCCTTCCAGTTGTTTCAGCCAAACCCCTTATCCATCCTTGACTTCTCTTTTCCTCTAATATGTCAAATCTAATCTGCAGTCAAATCCCATTGGCTCTACTTTCTATATACATTCCAATTCGGATCACTTCTCCCCACCTCCACTCCCCTGACCTGTGCCCAAGCCACCATTAACCCTCACCCATACAACTGGAAGAGCTTCTTGTTTGCCTGCCCTGCTTCCACTCTGTTCCCCAATCTCCTCCTTCCTTGCACCTCACTTCAGCCAGGATGCGCCTTTAAAAATGTATGTCAAGTATATTACCTGAGCTTAAATCCCCCCAAGGGCTTCCCACCTCCTCCAAAGAAAAATAAGAAGTCCTAAGTATGGGCTATGAGGCCCAATGTGACCTGAGACTTCACCTCTCTGCCTCATCTCTCCTCCTCCCTCCCCTCCAACCACATGGTTTCCTTGCTGTTCCTCACATGGACCACCTTTACTCTGCCTAGAAAGTTCTCATGACAGGTATCTGCATGGCTTTCTGTTTCAACCATCTATTGCTACAAACCAGATCACCCCAAAACTTAGTGTCCTAAAACAATGCCAGTGTATATTTTGCTCATGAATCTTCTCTCTGGGCAGGCTCTGCAAGGACAGCTCAGCCCTGCTTTCCTAGACAGCTGAGCATGCTCATCCACACGCTGGGAATGGATGCTGGCTCTCCCAAGGGACCTCAGCTGGAGCTCTGTCCCAAATACTTGCATGTGGGCTTTCCATGTGGCTGCTTCACTTTCGCACAGAATGTTATTGGGTTCTCAAAGGGAGCATCTCAAGAGGACCAAGCAAATCTTATGGCCTCTTACAAGTTAGCATGAGAAGCCATATGGTGCCCCTCATGCTGTTAGTCCCAGCTTACTCATTTTCAAGAGGAGGGGACACAGATGAAGGAGTCACCATCATGTGGAAAGATGAATATACATGATGGGAGATACTGGTGTGGCCACACTGCTTTTCTCACCTTTTCCTGGTAAACTTATGTAGAATAAACTCACCTGGGAATACCCTCTATCTCTTTACCTTCATTTAATCTTATTTATAAAACTCCTTACCACATTTAAGTGCTCCATAAAAATTTGTTAAATGTAGGACTACATTATCATCACAACAAAAAAAGGCGGTGAGGATTATTTACCAAGAGCTTTCTATGAGACAGAGACTAAAAAAAAAAAAATGTATTTATAAATATTATCTCACTAAGTTCTCCCGACAACTCTGGGAAGTATTGGTGTTCTTATTTTATGGATGAGAAAAGTTCACACAGCTTGTAAGAGGTGGGACTGAGGTGCAAAGCTGGGCTTTTAGCTACCATACAATGCATTTAACTTCTTGGTGATGTTGCAGGATGGGTGTAGGGTGGACCAAGGCACACGACCGTCTTCACTTCAGTCTTGGAGAACAGAGGGTGTGCCATGGCCAAGATCACAGTTGTAGTGTGTCTAGTTGTGGTTGCAGGAGGAAAATGTCACTGGGCATTCCCTCAGAGGTCCTCTGGGCAATTAGTGGCTCTGCCATGTCATTTACTTCTTCCCATTTCCCACTTTCTTTCCAGTCTGGGCAACTGTCAATGCCATCTCTGTGGAAACCCCACAGGATGTTCTTCGGGCTGCCCGGGGAAAGAGCGTTACCCTTCCATGCACCTACCACACATCGGCCTCCGACCGAAATGGAATTATCCAATGGGACAAGCTTCTAAGGAGTCACTCGGTAAGGATCCTTAAAAAGCTGAGGGTATCATGGGAATGAATATTACCTGACCACGACCTCTTAGAGGGCAAGGACCACAAGTCTTTCAATAAATGTTAGAATAAACACCAGCACCCAAGCTGGACTGGGTGGGGAGAGAGTGGTGAGTGTCGGACCCAGCGAGGGGCATATTATGCCACCTTTATTTTGAAAAAGTGACCTTCCCTAAAATATCCTTCTGCTGGTCAGCCTCAAGTTACCTAAATTGTATCATTTGAGACAGTCATTCCCTTTGATTAGCACAGAGCTCTCCTTGAGGTCAGATTTTATTTAATAGTGTTTTGGGGTTTGTTTGTTTTTTTTCTGTCTAGGTTCTTTTGGGGAATATAGAAGACATTGTATTTTATTTTTTATTTTTATTTTGAAATAGGTAACACAGTCCCACGGGTCCAAAATTAAAACATCATCGAAAGCGAACATTGGGAAGTCTCATTCCCGTCCTCGCCCCTCCTGTCTACCCTGATCCTTCTATTCCTACCACCTCCGCCCCTCCCCCCTGCACTCTCCACCTGTAGGCAAGGCCGATTTTCACTGGTTCTGGTTGTTTGGGACCAGCCTCTATTCTGATTGGTTGGTTATGTATTTTGAATATTACTCTCAGCTAAGAACCAATTTAATTTCTTGTGTATCCTTCCATTGACTCTGTGCAAATTCAAGAAAATGTTAGCATGTCTTGTGTGCACGTATGTCTGTTCCTATTTCCCCCTCTTTTTACACAAAAGGTAGCACATTCCAGGCACTGTTCTGCCCCTTGCATTTTTCACTCCACATAGTTCCTGAAGAGCTTTCTCCATCAGTTAATAGAGAGCTCCCTCATTCTTTAAGAGCGTCATAGGAGTCCACTGTGAGGAGACACTGTTACTATTTAGCCAGCCCCATAATGATAGGCACTTTTTTATTCCCAATCTTCCAATTACCAAGAATAACCATTTACATATGTCATTTTGTGTGTGGACAGGTATACTGCTAGAATACACTCCCAGAAAGGGTAAATGCTCTGATAATTTCATAGAGACCACCAAATTGCCTCCATTCTGTGCTCCCCCCAGCAGAACCTGAGTGCTCATTTGTGTGTACGTGTGTGTCTTAAGTAACACATGCATATGACTAAAGATTAAGAAGTAATACTTGAAGTATGTCTACCCCATACCGTGAACTCCCAGTCTCCTGTTCCCCTCACCAAAGGGAACCACTCTTCCGAGTTTTGGGGTGGCCTTCAATACAAGCTGTACACATATACAAACATACATATATGAATATGCATGTTTACATAGACTACACACACACTGTTCTGCACTTGGCTTTTTTCTCTTAATACATGTCATGAAGCTCTTTCCATATGTCAGTACGTTTATTATATAAGCTCTTTTCATATGTCAATACATTCATACCTATCTCATTTTTTACCCTTGATCTTAGCCAACAGCCTAGAGGCAATCTGTCTCTTTTTTTAAATATTTGCACAGTGTTCCATTTTATGAATGGACTATATGTACCAATGATGCATATTTGATTTGTTTCCTGTATTTTGCTGCTACAAATAATGTTGCAGTAAATATCTCTATGTGAATGTCTATGGACATATATAACACACATATATGGCAGAAATGTGTATATAAAGTATATACATGGAGGATAAATTATTAAAAATAGAACTTGAGTCATAGGGTATGTGAATTTAAAATTTTGATAAATAAGATCAGATTGCTCTCATTAGATGTCATGCCAATCTCCACGTTCACCAACAATATGAGGGCACCTACTTCTCCAACATACAGTATTCCCAAACTGTTTGATATTTGCCGTTTTGGTAAGTGAAAAAAGTATCTCATTTTTTAAAATCACATTCGCATTTCTCTAATTATTAGAAATGGAGCATCTATTCATAAGCTTGAGTGAGGTCTACTTTATTTTTATTTATTTTATTTTTGGGGGTGGGAGGAAGAAGAACACATTCAAAATTTATTCTCCAACAGACAGCCAGCATCAGCAGGTAAAACTGCAGGAGTTTCTGCATAGATCATATATTCATGAGGCATTATTTGCTTAACAGTGAGAAAGGCTCTGGTATGTTCTCTGTAACAATATGTACTTCGCAGTGTGAAAAAGTGCGAGTCTTGTGTCCCACTTACAATTCCAGGAGGAAAGGCATGACTTGGCCAAAAAAAAATTTGGATCCTAAAGTCAGATACAATAACACAGAAGAACTTTTGAGAACAGTCTTGATCTACTTTTCCACACTGAAGGAGACTGACTTCTCCACCCAGAAATTAGGGTCTTTCATTCTCCTCCTTTGTTAAACCATTAGAGCAATGTTTCATCCTTTGCTTCATATTACATATACAAAAAGGGGAATAAAAAAAATCACAAAAAATATCTCGCATGGCCCCACCATACATAAATTCAGGTTTAAGAAAGGGTGTCAGGACACTTCAGCTGTCCTAAAATAGGAAAATAGAGACGTCAGCTACAAAGCTAAAAATTAAATGAGGTGGATAAATGAGAGCTTTCACACCCATGACTTGCCTATTCCAACTTCGTAACCTTCACATGATACTCAAGAACAGTTTTCATAATTACTTGGCATAAGCTGCACCAAGGACATTTTTATACAAATTAGTACGTGAACCTAGGGGTGCCTAGTCTGTTGAGTTGGTTTTGGCTCAGGTCATGATCTCAGGGTCATGAGATCGAATGAACCACTAGTCGAGCTCCACACTCACAGGGAATTGGGGGGGAGTCTGCTTAAGATTCTCTCTCTCCCTCTCCCTCTGCCCCCCCACCCCGTGTGCTCTCTCCTCTCTCAAATAAATAAATCTTTTAAAAAAATTAGTATGTGACCCTATAAGAAACATGCCCTTCCATGAGTCTCTTCAAGAATAAAAACCCAGCTCTTCCATTGAGTAGGCACTGGGGAACTAAATTAAGTCACCCGAGGTTCCCTGCTCAGGTGCCTACTCCTCATTTAAAAAAAATGAGACACTTATTTTAAAATACCGGCCACTCTTGGAGCTCTAGCTGAACTGTATTTAAATAAACAGCAACACACATTGACTCCCAAAGGACTAAAATCAGTTGAGGGCATCCTACTTAAGGTTCCAAGGTGGAAGGAATTTTGTAATTCTACAACCTTAGTTGTTGTTGTTGTTGTTGTTGTTTAAGTACAGAAAAAAAGAAAGGATGGGTGTAGGGTTGGGGGTCATACAAAACAGGTCCCTAAACAGATGCCAGATCTTGTTCATGTACCTGCATATGGTCATCAGGGAAGTATATAGCCCATTAGGCTAACAGTTGTCTTTTCCATGGTGTTTCAGTAAGTTCCAGAGTGAGGTCTACTTTTAAAAGGCAAATGTGGGGGCACCTGGGTGGCTCAGTCAGTTAAGCACCGGACTATTTATTTATTATTATTATTTTTTTATGTTATGTTAGTCACCATACAGAACATCATTAGTTTTTTTAATGTTATGTTAATCACCATATATCACATCATTAGTTTTTGATGTAGTGTTCCATGATTCATTGTTTGTGCATAACACCCAGTGCTCCATGCAGAACGTGCCCCCTTGAATACCCATCACCAGGCTAACCCATCCCCCCACACCTCCTCCCCTCTAGAACCCTCAGTTTGTTTTTCAGAGTCCATCGTCTCTCATGGTTCGTCTCCCCCTCTGACTTACTCTCCCTCATTCTTCCCCTCCTGCTATTTTCTTCTTTTTCTTTTTTCTTAATATATGTTGCAATATTTGTTGCAGAAGTACAGATCTGCGACTCAACAGTCTTGCACAATTCACAGCGCTCACCGTAGCACATACCCTCCCCAATGTCTATCACCCAGCCACCCCATCCCTCCCACCCCCCACCACTCCAACAACCCTCAGTTTGTTTCCTGAGATTAAGAATTCCTCATATCAGTGAGGTCATATGATACATGTCTTTCTCCAATTGACTTATTTCACTCAGCATAACACCCTCCAGTTCCATCCACGTCGTTGCAAATGGCAAGATCTCATTCCTTTTGATGGCTGCATAATATTCCATTGTGTATATATACCACCTCTTCTTTATCCATTCATCTGTCGATGGACATCTGGGCTCTTTCCACAGTTTGGCTACTGTGGACATTCCTGCTATAAACATTGGGGTTCACGTACCCCTTCGGATCCCTACATTTGTATCTTTGGGGTAAATACCCAGTAGTGCAATTGCTGGATCGTATGGTAGCTCTATTTTCAACTGTTTGAGGAACCTCCATTCTGTTTTCCAGAGGGGTTGCACCAGCTTGCATTCCCACCAACAGTGTAGGAGGGTTCCCCTTTCTCTACACCCCCGCCAAGATCTGTCGTTTCCTGACTTGTTAATTTTAGCCATTCTGACGGGTGTGAGGTGGTATCTCATTGAGGTTCTGATTTGGATTTCCCTGATGCTGACCGATGTGGAGCACTTTTTCATGTGTCTGTTGGCCATTTGGATGTCTTCTTTGGAAAAATGTCTGTTCATGTCTTCTGCCCATTTCTTGACTGGATCATTTGTTCTTTGGGTGTTGAGTTTGAGAAGTTCTTTATAGATTTTGGATACTAGCCCTTTATCTGATATGTCATTTGCAAATATTTTCTCCCATTCTGTCGGTTGTCTTTTGGTTTTGTGGACTGTTTCTTTTGCTGTGCAAAAGCTTTTTATCTTGATGAAATCCCAATAGTTCATTTTTGCCCTTGTTTCCCTTGCCTTTGGCGATGTTTCTAGGAAGAAGTTGCTGCGGCTGAGGTCGAAGAGGTTGCTACCTGTGTTCTCCTTTAGGATTTTGATGGACTCCTGTCTCACGTTTAGGTCTTTCAACCATTTGGGGTCTGTTTTTGTGTGTGGTGTAAGGAAATGGTCCAGTTTCATTCTTCTGCATGTGGCTGTCCAATTTTCCCAACACGATTCGTTGAAGACACTGTCTTTTTGCCATTGGACATTCTTTCCTGCTTTGTCAAAGATAAGTTGACCATAGAGTTGAGGGTCCATTTCTGGGCTCTCGATTCTGTTCCATTGATCGATGTGTCTGTTTTTGTGCCAGCGCCATACTGTCTTGATGATGACAGCTTTGTAATAGAGCTGGAAGTCCGGAATTGTGATGCCGCCAGCTTTGCTTTTCTTTTTCAAGATTCCTCTGACTATTCGGGGTTTCTTCTGGTTCCATACAAATTTTAGGATTATTTGTTCCATTTCTTTGAAAAAAGTGGATGGTATTTTGATGGGGATTGCCTTGAATGTGTAGATTGCTCTAGGTAGCATTGACATCTTCACAATGTTGCTTCTCCCAATCCATGAGCATGGAACGTTTTTCCATTTCTTTGTGTCTTCTTCAATTTCTTTCATGAGTATTTTATAGTTTTCTGAGTACAGATCCTTTGCCTCTTTGGTTAAATTTATTCCTAGGTATCTTATGGTTTTGGGTGCAATTGTAAATGGGATCGACTCCTTGATTTGTCTCTCTTCTGTCTTGTTGTTGGTGTATAGGAATGCCACTGATTTCTGTGCATTGATTTTATATCCTGCTACTTGACTGAATTCCTGTATGAGTTCTAGCAGTTTTGGGGTGGAGTCTTTTGGGTTTTCCACATACAGTATCATATCATCTGCAAAGAGTGAGAGTTTGACTTCCTCTTTGCCGATTTGGATGCCTTTGATTTCTTTTTGTTGTCTGATTGCTGTGGCTAGGACTTCTAATACTATGTTGAATAGCAGTGGTGAGAGTGGACATCCCTGCCGCGTTCCTGACCTCAGGGGAAAAGCTCTCAGCTTTTCCCCATTGAGAATGATATTCGCTGTAGGTTTTTCATAGATGGCTTTTATGATATTGAGGTATGTGCCCTCTATCCCTATACTCTGAAGAGTTTTGATCAAGAAAGGATGCTGTACTTTGTCAAATGCTTTTTCTGCATCTGTTGAGAGGATCATATGATTCTTGTTCTTTCTTTTGTGAATGCATTGTATCACGTTGATTGATTTGCGGATGTTGAACCAGCCTTGCAGCCCAGGGATAAATCCTACTTGGTCATGGTGAATAATCCTTTTAATGTACTGTTGGATCCTATTGGCTAGTATTTTGGTGAGAATTTTTGCATCCATGTTCATCAAGGATATTGGTCTGTAAGTCTCCTTTTTGATGGGGTCTTTGTCTGGTTTTGGGATCAAGGTAATGCTGGCCTCATAAAATGAGTTTGGAACTTTCCCTTCCATTTCTATTTTTTGGAGGAGTTTCAGGAGAATAGGTATTAATTCTTCTTGAAATGTCTGATAGAATTCCCCTGGGAAGCCATCTGGCCCTGGGCTTTTGTTTCTTGGGAGATTTTTGATGACTGCTTCAATTTCCTTAGTGGCTATATAGGTCTGTTCAGGTTTTCTATTTCTTCCTGGTTCAATTTTGGTAGTTGATACATCTCTAGGGATGCACCCATTTCTTCCAGGTTATCTAATTTGCTGGCATAGATTTGCTCATAATATGTTCTTGTAATTGTTTGTATTTCTTTGGTGTTGGTTGTGATCTCTCCTCTTTCATTCATGATTTTGTTGATTTGGGTCATTTCTCTTTTCTTTTTGATAAGTCTGGCCAGGGGTTTATCAATCTTGTGAATTCTTTCAAAGAACCAGCTCCTAGTTTCGTTGATCTGTTCTACTGTTCTTTTGGTTTCTAGTTCATTGATTTCTGCTCTGATCTTTATGATTTCTCTTCTCCTGCTGGGTTTAGGCTTTAGTTGCTGTTCTTTCTCCAGCTCCTTTAGGTGTAGGGTTAGGTTGTGTATTTGAGGCCTTTCTTGTTTCTTGAGAAAGACTTGGATTGCTATATACTTTCCTCTCAGGACTGCCTTTGCTGTATCCCAAAGATTTTGAAGAGTTGTTTTTTCATTTTCATTGGTTTCCATGAATTTTTTAAATTCTTCTTTAATTTCCTGGTTGACCCATTCATTCTTTAGTAGGATGCTCTTTAGCCTCCATGTATTTGAGTTCTTTCCAACTTTCCTCTTGTGACTGAGTTCTAGTTTCAAAGCATTGTGGTTTGAAAACATGCAGGGAATGATCCCCATCTTTAGGTACCGGTTGAGACCTGATTTGTGACCTAGGATGTGATCAATTCTGGAGAATGTTCCATGGGCACTAGAGAAGAATGTGTATTCCATTGCTTTGGGATGGAATGTTCTGAATGTCTGTGAAGTCCATTTGGTCCAGTGTGTCATTTAAAGTCTTTATTTCCTTGTTGATCTTTTGCTTAGATGATCTGTCCATTTCAGTCAGGGGGGTGTTAAAGTCCCCCACTATTATTGTATTGTTGTCAATGTGTTTCTTTGTTTTTGTTATTAAGTGCCTTATATAATTGGCTGCTCCCATGTTAGGGGCATAGATATTTATAATTGTTAGATCTTCTTGTTGGATAGACCCTTTAAGTAGGATATAGTGTCCTTCTTCATCTCTTATTACAGTCTTTGTTTTAAAATCTAATTTGTCTGATATAAGGGTTGCTACCCCAGCTTTCTTTTGGTGTCCATTAGCATGGTAAATGGTTTTCCACCCCCTCACTTTCAATGTGGGGGTGTCTTTGGGTCTAAAATGAGTCTCTTGCAGACAGCATATCGATGGGTCTTGTTTTTTAATCCAATCTGATAGCCTGTGTCTTTTGATTGCGGCATTGAGCCCATTTACATTCAGGGTAACTATTGAAAGGTATGAATTTAGTGCCATTGTATTGCCTGTAAGGTGACTGTAACTGTATATTGTCTGTGTTCCTTTCTGATCTCTGCTGCTTTTAGGCTCTCTTTTTGCTTAGAGGACCCCTTTCAATATTTCTTGGAGGGCTGGTTTCATGTTTGCAAATTCCTTTAGTTTTTGTTTGTCCTGGAAGTTTTTGATCTCTCCTTCTATTTTCAATGACAGCCTAGCTGGATATAGTATTCTTGGCTGCATATTTTTCTCGTTTAGTGCTCTGAAGATATCTTGCCAGTCCTTTCTGGCCTGCCAGGTCTCTGTGGATAGGTCTGTTGCCAGTCTAATGTTTCTACCATTGTAGGTTACATATCTCTTCTCCCGAGCTGCTTTCAGGATTTTCTCTTTGTCTCTGAGACTCGTAAGTTTTACTATTAGATGTCGGGGTGTTGACCTATTATTATTGATTTTGAGAGGCGTTCTCTGTGCCTCCTGGATTTTGATGCCTGTTTCCTTCCTCACATTAGGGAAGTTCTCTGCTATTATTTGCTCCAATATACCTTCTGCCCCTCTCTCTCTTTCTTCTTCTTCTGGGATCCCAATTATTCTAATGTTGTTTCGTCTTATCGTATCGCTTATCTCTCGAATTCTGCCCTCGTGATCCTGTAGTTGTTTCTCTCTCTTTTTCTCAGCCTCTTTATTTTCCATCATTTGGTCTTCTAGATCGCTGATTCTCTCTTCTGCCTCATTTATCCTAGCAGTTAGTGCCCCCATTTTTTATTGCAGCTCATTAATAACCTTTTTGATTTCGACTTGGTTAGATTTTAGTTCTTAACTTCCACGCTTTTTTCAAGCCCAGCTAGTATCTTAAAGTCATGATTCTGAACTCTAGGTCCGACATCGTACTAATGTCCATATTGAGTACGTCCCTGGCTGACGGTACTACCTCTTGTTCTTTTTGCTGAGGTGATTTTTTTCGTCTTGTCATTTTGTCCAGAGGAGAATAGATGAATGAGAGAACAAAATGCTAACAGGTTAACAACGTCCCCAGCAAATATACTGTATACAAATCAGAAAAGACCTGAAACCAGGGAAAAAGAAAGGGAAAGAAAGAAAAAAGAAAGAGAAAAAAAAAAGAAAAAAGATAAAAACAAAAACAGAACAATACAAAAAAAGCAGAATATGATCAAATATGATCAGGCTGGTGCATAGATCAGTGCCACACACTAGATTTTGGGTGTATTTTGGTCGGTTAGAAAAAAGTGCCTCCTAAAATTTTAAAGGAGAAAGACATATATGTACAAAATAAGGGTCGATACAATGACGGGATGGAAGATGACTGTAAAGATGAAAATTATAAAAGATTTTATAAAAGGAATTGATAAGTAAGTTGTTTGAAAAAAGAAAGAAGAAGATTTAAAAAAAAAAAGAAAAAAGGGAGAGAATGTGATCAGGCAGGAGACTAGAACAAAGCCATACACTAGTGATTTAGGGTATATTTTGACCTGTTAGAAGAAACTGTATCTCAAAATTTTAAAGAGAGAACAACTTATATATATATGCCAAAAATAAGGGTAACTTCTATGAAGGGATAAAATATGACTTTAAAAATGAAAAATAAAAAATGTTTTTATTTTAAAAAGGGATTGATAAGATGTTGGTTGAAAAAGGGAAAAAGAAAAATAAAAAAAACAGTTAAAAAATTAACTTTGATGAACTAATGAATCATGGTAAAAAAAAGCCATGAATTCTATATGCAGTATTCCCCTAGCGCTGGAGTTCTCCCGTTCTCCTTAATCGGTAAACTTGGTCTTGGCTTGCTGGCTGTTCGTGCTGATCTTCTGGGGGAGGGGCCTGTTGCCGTGGTTCCCAAATGTCTTTGGCGGAGGCTGAATTGCCCCGCCCTTGTTGGTCTTGTCTAAGGAAGCTGCTCGGGTTTGCTCTCAGGAGCTTTTGTTCCCTGCAACCTCTCGGGACAGCTTTGGAGGACCAGGGTGAAAATGGTGGCCTCCCAATCTCCACTCGGAGGAGCTGAGAACTCGGGGCCCCGCTCCTCAGTGCGCCCCCAGAGAAAAGCAGTCACTCCCGTGTCCCCGGTCTCCGGCCGCACTCCGTGCTCACCCGGCCTGTGACCGAGCGTTGCTATCTCTGGCACCCGACCCTGTGTGGAGTCTCCAAACCCAGCAGATCCCTGCGGTGCGTTCCCGCGCAGCTCCTCCTGGGGGGAGAAAGGGGAGTCTCCCCGGCTCTGCCACTTGTTGGGTCCCTGCTGGAGGCAAAGTGTCCCAGCTGGGCCGCGGATCACAGTTTATGGCAACCCCGAGCTGAGAGCCCGCGCCTCGGCTCCGTCTCTGCAGCCGGCTTCCCCCGCTTCGATACCTGGGAGCTCTGCCGCACGCAGGCACCCCCGGTCTTTCTGTGACCCCGAGGGTCCTGAGACCACACTGTCCAGCGAGGTTTCCACCCCCCGCTTAGCCACTGGAGCGACGTCCCTCAGCGGACCCGACTTCTAAAAGTTTCGATTTTGTGCTCCGCGGCTCTAGCACTTGCCAGATGCGGCCGACGGAGGCCCCCCCCCCCCGCCGTCTATCCTCCCGAATATCTCCTCGGATTCACTTCTCCGCACGTCCTACCTTCCAGAAAGTGGTCGCTTCTCTGTTCAGAGAGTTGTTGCTACTCTCCTCTTCGATCTCCTGTTGAGTTCGTAGGTGTTCAGAATGGTTTGATCCCTATTCAGCTGAATTCCTGAGACCAGACGAAATCCAGGTCTCCTACCTTCGCCATCTTGCTCCGCCCCCTCCCATCATTAGTTTTGGATGTAGTGTTCCATGATTCATTGTCTGCGCATAACACCCAGTGCTCCATTCAATATGTGCCCTCCTTAATACCCATCACTGGGCTACCCCACCCCCCACCTCCCTCCCCTCTGAAACCCTCAGGTCGTTTCTCAGAGTCCATAGTCTCTCATGGTTCGTCTCCCCCTCTGATTTCCGCCCCCTTATTTTTCCCTTCCTTCGCCTAATGTCCTCCATGCTATTCCTTATGTTCCACATATGAGTGAAACCGTATGGTAATTGTCTTTCTCTGTTTGACTTATTTCACTTAGCATAATCCCTTCCAGTTCCATCCATGTCAATGCAAATGGTGGGTATTCATCCTTTCTGATGGCTGAGTAATATTCCATTGTATGTATGGACCACATATTCTTTATCCATCATCTGTGGAAGGGCATCTCAACTCCTTCCACGGTTTGGCTGTTGTGGACATTGCTGCTATGAATATTGGGGTGCAGGTGCCCCTTCTTTTCACTACATCTGTGTCTTTGGGGTAAATACCACGTAGTGCAGTCCCTGGGTCATAGGGTAGCTCTATTTTTAACTTTTTGAGGAATCTCCATACCATTTTCTAAAGTGGCTTGCATTCCCACCAACTTGCATTCCCACCAACAGTGTAAGAGGTTTCCCCCTTTCTCCACATTCTCTCCAACATTTGTTGTTTCCTGCCTTGTTAATTTTTGCCATTCTAACTGGTGTAAGGTGTTATCTCAGTGTAAGCCCCGGACTCTTGATCTTGGCTCCGGTCTTGATCACAGGGTCTTGAGTTCAGGCCCCGTGTTGGGCTCCATGCTGGGTGTGGACCTACTTAATAACAAAACAAAAAAAAAAAGAAAAAAGAAACAAAAAATGCAAATGTGCCTGCCAGAGGTAAGCATTAGGTCCCTGGAATACCCAGAGTGAAAGCATTTACCTTTTTCCCTGACAGGAAAGAAGGGGTGACCCAGGACACCCAAGGCCTAGAGCAGCAGGACCCAGGGGAAGGAGAGTAAATCCTGCCTGATGCACCCTGTTGTCTATTGCCCTGGGGACCCTGATGGGCCATGGGCACAGGTCTTATCTATTTCCAGAATCTCAGGGTAAAACCTAGAGAGGGAAGCTGCAGCCTTTAGCTTGAAGAAACTGAAGGCTGTCTCTTTCACCATCACATGTATTCAGCCAACCAGATGTAAGGTCTCATGAGGCACTTTTCTGAGTGCTTAATAAACACTAAAGTTCTTCTGTTGACTGATGGATCCCCCACTTCCAAAAGGATTTGAGGCAATCCCCTTGAGAGTAAGCAAGGGTGCGGAGAAGGGATTAAATCTGTATCCTCAAGGAGATTATTGTGACAGGTCCGGGCAAGGGGGCGGGGGTGCGGGATCCAGGGAGGAAGCCTTGGGATAGCTGTGTTTGGGAGAACGGTTGGGGCATCAAGAGCCCCAGGCAGAGCCAGCCCGTCAGAAAAGAGCTGAGCTGGGAAGGATCTGCATTCGTGGGCTGGTCCTCAGCTCAAGACACCTCCTCCTCTCCCGCCCTGATGCTCCTCCCCTTCTCAGCCAAGCTTCCCATGAGTTACCGGCCCCTCCCAGGGCAGTTGCAGTAATGCCCTGCACAAGGGTACCCAGCCCAGGGAGCCTGCACTCCAGTAGCCAGCTCGCGTGCCCTGGCACAGGCTGTGTCGATCCAAAAACTAGGGCACCTTGTCCTAATTTGCCCAAAGGACCTGTGCAGCATCAGACCTGCACTGTGTCTCCACACTCCCTTCTCTACCCAAGCCTGCTCTGCCTTTGGCCTCTACCAACCCACTGATGTCACTGGCAACTTTTGCTGATTCAATGTACTCATTAAGGCTTCCTCTTGTTTCATCTCTCGCTAGCATTTCCCACTATTGACCACTTTCCCATCTCGGAATCTTCCTCCCTTGGCTCTTTGGCAGTCCCATCTTGGGTTTTCTTCTGATCCATCTGAGCTCTCCCCGACCTTTCAGAATGAAGTGCGCTGGGGACTTGGCATGCCGTACTCATTTACCTGGGGTGGCCTCCTCCAGCCCATGGCTCAGTTAATATCTAAGTCACTGACTTCCAAACCTTCATTCCCAGGTGCACTCAGCTGCCCTGTCCACTCCTACTGAGCTCCACCTGGGTGTCCCTTCGACACTTCAGGCACATCACCTATTAAACAGAATGCATCATTTTTTCTTAAAACATTCTCTGTCTAGGTGTTTCTTCTCTTGGAAGTGACATCACTGTATACCCGGGATATTCAGGCCAAAGACCCTCCCCCTTGAGGTCTGCCACTCCCTGACTCCCAGTCCCATCGGTCTACCCTGTTCACCCTCCCCAAATTCACTTCATCCTTCCCATCTGCACTGCCACAGCCTGATCCAAAGACCCATCGTTTTTCATCTGAATTGCTCAACTCATTTCTTAACTGCCTTTGCTTCTCCTTCTAATTCATTTCCCACCCTGTGCTGAGAGTTAACTTCCTAAAATACGTGGCTCTCTAGTGCTTTCAGGAAAAAGTGCAACCGATTCAGTCCCGTATACACAGTGCCTGCAGTCTGGCAACGCAGAATCGCCAGGGTCCGGGCTCTGAAACCAGATGTCTGGTTCAAATCCCTGCCCTGCCATTTGGTTAACCACGTGAACTTGGGAGAGGTACTTAACCTCTTGGTGCCTTGGTTTCCTCATGTGTAAAATGGGTGTAATCATAATACCTCCATCATGGCAGTGTTGTGAGATAATACACACAAAGTGCTTGGAATAGTACCCAGCACAGAGCACACACTCAGTAAAGAGCACCTATGATCCTTATTACTACCTGCCCATGCTCATCTTCCACCTACCCTCACACACTCACCTCCATTCATACTGAACCACTTGGGGTTGACCCAGAGCTTCCCACTCCTAGGTCTTTCTTCAATGTTCTCCCTTTGCTTAAAATGCCAAATACATCTGTCCTCCTGCAATGTGCACCACCCCAACCCCCTAGCCCTTTGCCTGGCCGGTTCTCCTTTGTCCTTCAGGATCCAAGCCACTGTCTTCTGGGAACTCTTCCAGGAAGCCTTCCCAGACTTCCCAGTTTAGATGTAATGCCTCTATTCTGAGGCCCCGTAGCTAATCATAGGGTGTCATAACATTTATCCTTTGAGGGCAGAAATCATGAGTTATTCATCTTTGAATATCACACTCAGTAGCGATGATGTCTAGCACTTAACAGCAAACCTACCGTGTCAGGCAATGCCCGAACTGTTTTGCATATATACTTTAATCCTGACAAAAATTGTATAAAATAGGTGTTATTGTTTTTATCTCCATTTTGTAGAAAAGGAAATGGAGTCACATTTTGCTCAAGGTCATATGACTAGTAAGTGGCAGAGTTGGGATTTGTACTTGGGCAGTTTGGCTAGAAAGTAGTGATCTTAGCCAGTTTCATGTTCTTTTTGGTAAACAATGAGTAGATCAGTGAATAAATAAATTCCAAAGGCAAGAGTCAAGTAAATAAAGTGGGCTTGGGAGCCAATGGCGGCCGCCTAGCACAATGTGTGGCACGTGATAGGTGCTCATTAAACTCTGGTTGTCTGAATGAGTGAGAACAGTTTGAAATCGAATGGGTAAGAGAGATGCCAGAGGTTACCAGAGGTGAAGGTGTGGGGATCCGAGAAAGCCCTTTATCCATCTGTGCTTCTGTGTTAGGAACTGCCTATCTGCCCTGGTCTTTTAGTATTTTCATTAAAAGGACACATACATTATAAGAGGAACCCACAAATGGGCACTACATATTAGAGCTGTTTCTTCTGAGGGGTTGCTGAGTCAGCCCTTTGGGCCTGGGAAATGGTGGATGAGGCTACTCAGCACAGGCTGAAAGCACCATGCCAAGACTTGGGGTAAGGTCAAGTGGTGTTTCTTCTTCCTCCCAGGAAAGGGTGCTCACCTGGCAATTTTCGTTGAAAAGCTACATCTATGGTGAACTTTACAAGAACCGCGTCAACATATCGAGCAATGCTGAGCAATCAGACGCCTCCATCACCATTGACCAGCTGACCATGGATGACAACGGCACGTACGAGTGCTCAGTCTCCCTGATGTCAGACCTGGTGGGAACCTCTAAGTCACGCATCCGGCTCTTGGTCCTCGGTGAGTGTCTCTGTCTCCTTCCTGGGGTGGCAGGGAGGTGGGGCAGGGAGGCGTGCTCAGAGAAGAAGCGCCCTTGTGGGAAGGTAAAGTCAGAGGCAGCCAGACCTGACCAGGAGCTCAGACTCCTCCCCTCATCCCATCTGCCTGGGCAGGGGGCGGCTCTTCCCTTTTTAACCGAAGACTATTCTGAGTGGCCCACCAATGGCACACAGTTCCAGGGCAGTGGAGGAGGCTGGTTTGGAGTGGCCCTGGGGTCAGCCTGGGAAATTCTGCCCATGCTCTATCCAGCGCTCTTCCCCATAACACAGCTCCCTTCCTTTTCATCGCAAACTTATTAGGGAGAAGAAAAAGGGAAATCCTAGATCCTAAATAAGCACTCTCACCGGGCCTTCCTTTGGTGCTGAGAGCCAGATTGTGAACTTCCCCGTCATAAATCCAGCTAATCAGTAGAAACCCTTCACACCAGCATCTCTCCACCCCTGGGCCCCAACCACACACCGAAGATCAGGCTCTACTACCTTTGAAATATGTCCCAAGATGACATTCTTTTCATACAGATAACTTATTGTTGGAGCTTATAGTTTTGGAAGATTCGGAACAATCACCTACTTTAGTATCTTCATTTTGTAGAAGAGGCCCAGAGAAAGTAGGCACCTGACTCAGAGTCAGTTACTGGATGCATTTTAATGAATGGCTCCTCTAGGTCCAATATAAGGAATGGCCTCCACCCCGGAAGGTAGCAATGCTTTAAACCAAAATGATGGATCATTTTTCCTTTATTTTTTCCATTTATACTCCTTAGTGCGATTTTTTTAAATTGCGGGAAGTGGCTGCCTGGCTTTTTGAAGCATTGTGTCAATCAAACAATGTAGCCCCGAAGAGAGAATAATTAACCATCTCCTTCCATCTTACCACCAGCCTGGTAGCCAATGGCAATATTCCTCCATACTTTTCTCCACGTCCTTTTCAACTACGCAAGTGTGCATGCACACACACACTTTTTCTTTCTTTCCTTTCCTTTGGAAAAAAAAAAGAGAGATCATATTATAAAGATCACTTGACAATATTTTTTTGGGTAATGTTTCATGCATATTTCTCCAGATCAATACCTATATATCTACCTGTTAGCAGCATACATTCCATCACGTGGATGTACTATGATTTATTCAAGTGTTCCATCCTGATGGATATCCTCAGGCTGTTTCCAGTTTTGTGTGTGAACAATACTGATACATATAGATATTCTTCCACTCTGTTGTTTTTATTTCTATTGGATAGATTCTTAAAAGTAGGATTTCTGGGTCAAAGACAATGCCTTCATTAAATATTAATCCATACCGACAAACTACGTTCCTCAAAGCAACTTACATTGCTATGGCATTTTATGAGCACGCCTGTTTTCCCATATCTTTACCAGTACTGAATGTTATCAATCTTTTTAATTTTTGTAAATTTTGTTAATTTGTTAGGTGAGAAAAAATTCAGTGCAGTCTAAATCAAAATGTTAATCTAGCCACTAATGAGCTTTACTACCCCCCTTTGGGCGCAACCCCCTTCATGACATGAATCAGCCCGCACCCCCACCCTGCCATTGCAGCCTGCTCCAGCCGGCTTCTCTTGCTTCTCTTGGCAACAGGCAGGCACCACAGTCCTCAGGGGGATCCCCAGGGACCCAGAAGCATCTATAGAGCCCTTCCATCCTCACGCTGCAGGATCAGCACTTGAAGAACTTACAGGTTTCTGTCACTCAGTGAGCCTCAGCCAGAGAATGAGAGATGTCAGCTCCCAACAGTAGGGAACCCCAGTCTCCATGTTGGATTCTTTTGGTGCCTCCCTGGCTTGACCCGAGATGGGGGAAATACCTCCTTCCCTTCCCCCAAGAGAAGGAGAGGAAATGCTCATGGGTCCTTATTCCTAAGCGTCCTCTTCAAAGAGATCTCCTTCCTGCTGAACCTCCAGGCTTCTCTTGCTTGGGTGGGAGGAGGGTCACTGATAACCTAAGGATTCGCTCTTGGAAAGGCTGCTGGGATGTTTCTCATGCTTCTCCTTAATATTGAGGACACTTACTCCCCTGGAGGTTGTAGTGGAAATTCTGAGGCACAGGAGAAATCCCGATCTGTATCATGCTGATGTTTTCTATCACGTGTTTGAGGTCCCTTGTCATGTACCACCACCTCTGGGAGTATAAAAATGAACTTAATGTTCTTTTTTTATGTCTTTAAGCCTTACTTTTTACACTTAGACCTTTATTTTACCTGGAATTTATTTTTGTAAATAGGATGCTAGGAGTCTAACTTTGTTTTCTTCCACGTGGATAGCCAATTGCATCAGCATCATTCACTGTACCAAAGAAACACTGCTCATCCCACTGGGATGCTAGCTTTGTCACACAGGAAGTTCTTACACAGAATGGCTGCTTTCTTACTCCTTTTCTTGTTCACTTTTCTTTTGATTATTCCTATGCTGATATTACATGGTTTTGATTACAGTATGTTTATACTCAGTGTTGATATATATATATAGAGAGACATATCTATCTCTCTATCTAGTTTTGTTTTGTTTTTGTTTTTTTAGTTAGAGCTATCAGTGTTTGAATAGTTGGCTTTTAATACCTGGCACTGTGTAATATCTTCTGTTACTAAACTTTTCCAAAAAAAATTCTGTCAATTTTTACACATTTATTCTTCCATGTTAATTTTTTAAATCACTTTGCTTAGTTAAAAATAGAAGTTGATTGGAATTACGGTCAACTTACAAATTAATTTGCAAAGGAATGACATATTAAAAAGATTAAGTCCTCTCATCTAGGAAGAAGTATTTCAGATTTAATGACCTTCAATAACGAGGGATCTCTAACAGAATTCCAGGCCTCCCGTGGACAGATGCAGAGCCCTTTTTTTTTGGTTTGTAGAAGGAAGGCACAGGACCTCTTTCACAACCCTGCACCCATCCATGTAGCCAAATTTCCCGTTTCTCTGTGTCCTCCTGCTCTGAAAACAGAGGGGTTTTATCTTAAATAGAGAGAAAAACTACCATCAACTTGCAATGACCTTGGTCTGTGGGAAAGTTGCCACAAATTCATGGTCATAATAGTTCCCATTTACTGAGGACCAGGTATGCGCCAGGCATCTAAGAGCTTTACATTTATGGTCTCTTTTAATCTCTGCAATCCATCTGTGGAAGTGGGTATTAACACGTTTAATAGAACACTGAGGCTCGAGACACCTGTAGAAAGTGTACAAGCTTCTGTCAAAACAGGATGGCCCAAATGCAAAGCCCTGCACTGCTCCGCCATGTAAGCCTGCCACCCCCGGCCAGTAATTGATCCAGTTGAGGATGATTCCCAAATTCTTCTAGGTTTACTTACCTTTTCAAAGTACACTCTCTGTCAGTTGATAGCAGACATAAGCTTGCCAGTGATGTTTTAGCTGGCCCCGGCAGTAACTTGAGCTCTGCCCTTCCTGGATCCATGCCAACAGAAGGTTGGCGGGGCAGAGCCGAGCCAGTTCTGGATATGCCATTTGCCCTCATTTGTCCACAGAGCACCTGCATCTTGGACACATCACTCATTGATAACTGAGGTTCTGTACCTGCTCTTCCACGTGGGAGGTCTTTGCTTAGGGTCCTGGAGATGGAAGCCCCATTGCCCCATGAGTGCATGCCTCATTGTCTCTGGGTTTTCACGGCGGGGGCTCTTGATGGTCTTAGACCTTTAGGAACGAACATTCACAGCTCCTCTCACCTCATGGACGAGGCTGTCGCCATCACACATTATCATCTTCTAGCATTTTTATAGCCGTGTTTTAGTTGCTCCCAATCTAGCTGGGGTGCCTGATGTGTTTGTCTACCCAGGACCCTTAGAGCAGGGGGCCTGCTCTCTGGAGGGCCCCTCAGGTCGAGATCTGTAGCGCACAGAAGGCTGTTAGTTGTTGAAATGGAGCTCTGCTCTTCCCTCCTGCCGCTATAGCAACCTTGGTCCAAACCCAGACAAACAAATAACTGTGTTTGCCTTGCCCTCCTAAAAATACTAATTAGGAAAAAAAAAGAGAGAGAGAGAGAGAGAGAAACTAAAAAAGAAAAACATTCACTCGTATCACTAGGTTTTATATTTGTCCACGTTGACTTCCGGCTCCTGTGCACATGCTTATTCATGTCCATAACTGAGTTTGTAGCCAAATGGGTTGGTACTTTGCTCTTTTCATTTCTCACCAGGTAGCGCTTTCCGCTGTCTTAGCACCTAAGTCCTTTAGGCTCCCTGCCACTTGGTTGAGTGGATAGAGTCCCCTGTCCCTGGCTGAACCTTCAGCCTGTTCCAATCAAAGCCATTATGAATAATGTTGTAACAAATTGTTTTGTGTACATAGCTCTTAATTTTTATTTGCGTTAGCTCCTTGGACAGATATTATAGGCCAAGAAAATGCACATTTTTATTTAGTTTCTATTCTGTAGGTCTTCCTCCAAACCCATGGCCCTGGTCGACCCCTAGCTGCATTCCTCACTTCTCCGGATCTGGTCCTTTTCTGGCTGATTCCGTCTCCTTCTGGCTTCCTTAAGTAGCTCCCACTTTCCTTTGGCAACAAGCTGGTTGGGGGAAAGGCAGCAAGACCCCACTTACGTGTGAATGTCCGATTCCTCCTTCCCTCCCATGGCCAGCTTCATTTTAAGACAGGAACTAGCTAACTAGGAGGGCAAAGACACAAGTTGAATCAGAGATTACGGAACTCAGTGTTTTGCTTTACAACGAGAGAGAGAGAGAGAGAGAGAGAGAGGAAAAGAAAGAGAGAGAAATCATTTTGTACTCTCTGTTCAGAAATCCAGTAAAAATCTTTAAAAGAAAGTTTTGTTTCCAAAAGGCTTTTGCTACTGGGCTATTTTTAGGTAGAAGGGCTTTAATTATACGGGGCCGCCCACACGGGGCTGGGCGACCTCACAGTAAACTGAGGGAGCGGAGAGCTTTCGGACGGGGGCGGAGCACGCAGGGCGGGTCACCAGGGGGAAGCCACCTGGCCCTGCTCCCCCCTCCCCCCCGCACGCGGCGCTCCGGGAGGGTTGGGGCGGGGGCGGGCCCAGTTGGCTCCCCGGCCTCTGGCGCCGCCTGGCGTCTGCAGCGGGAGGCGCAGGCTTTGGAGCGGCGCGGTGCCCAGTCCCGAAGGCTCCAGGTACAGCCGCCTTCAGTCTGGGGGGTAGGAAGAGGCCACCCAGAACCCTAGATCTCCGGGAGCCCCGCAGGCCTCACCGCCCCGCAGGAGGGGCTGTTTGAACTAGAGCTGATTCGAGGTCCTCGCTGGTTGTGATGGTGGGGGGCTGGGGAAGGAATCCTTAGAGAAGATCGGGACAGAGTTGGGGGGGTGTGCCTAGCGTGAGCCGGGGTGGGAGGACAGCCTGGGGGCTGAGGGTAAGGGCCCCAGGTGTGTGTGTGTGTGTTGGGGGGGTACGGACAAAAACCTGACACACTCCTTCGTAAGGCTGGTCTCTTGTTAGCTCTACTGCTGCCTCCAGAGTGCATGACGGCTTTGCCTTAGTAATTTCTCCTGGCAAAGCAAGGCTCCGGATATGTCCAGCTTGCTTTTTTATGTTTCTCTAGATGCTAGATGCTCCTTTGCCTTGGTCTGTTCTCTCTCCTTTTTGTCTCGGATCCCAGAGAAGGCTGGTCACAGAAAGGCTTGACAATGGTCATGCACACCAAGTATGAGGCTGGCTCCATGTGACACTTCTTTGGGGGTGTCATAGTTGCGGCGGGCTCTCTAACTGGGAAAGTTGTAGCCCCCTGGTCAAGGCATACCTGGGAAGCAGGCTGAGTGCTTTTCATGCGTGGAGAGGGCTGTTCCTGTACCTCTGGAGAGTTCAGGAGGCAAACTTGGCTCATCAACCCTGACCTAGAGCCAGTCTCTGGGGAAGCAGTGTTCAGCTTTGCTTGTACCCGTTTGCCGGGCCCGCGGGGCAGACGGCTGCTTGTCAGAGTGGTCCGAAGGCAGCAGTCTCTTCCTGCCCAGGCTGCTTCAGTCCCTGGGGCCTGGACCAGGATATAAAAAGGTGGCTTGTGAACCAAGCTTGGTCCTCTTAGGTTTAGGGACTGTGCAGCAGGGGCTGGTGTGTGTGTGTGGGGGGGGGCTGTTATTTTCTCCACGCTTGTCCCACACCTGGTGGCCCTCAGGAGAGAAGGAGCTGTGGGGCACACACACCCAAGAACCCCTTGCCTGTCTCAGAGAAAAACCAGAAGTGGCGGCCGGGTGCATCCTGGGTAGCTTCCCCCAGCCACTCCAGGGCGGCGGGGGGGGGGGCACTGTGCCACTCTGCATGCTCAGTGACCATGCATCCATGCAGTCTGAATGGTACAATGGGTAGCGCTACTGACCAGGGCAAGCAGACCATCCAGGGGTCTGAAGAAAGAGGTGGAGGGGACAGGCCTGCCACAGGGGATTCAGTAATAGCCCTCTGCACTGTATGTTCTCCCCACTCCCAGCCCCAAGGGCACTACCTGAAGTCTCAAGCATACTTGATGCTCCTTCCTGCCTCAGGGCCTTTGCACGCTGTTCCCTCTGTGTGGAGGGCCCTCACCTCTCTCTGACCACCACCACGTCCACTATTGGCCTTGTTTACTCTCACTCTTCCTCCAGGTCACAGCCCAGGCTGTGGGGGTCAGTGTGCCTTCCCCGCCCCCACAGCTTTGCCTCCTGCCCGGTCATGGTCCAGTTACTTGTCTTTTGGACTCCTTGAACACAGGAACTCACTCACTATGTCATCCCAGTGCCTAGCGGTCTCAGACATACAGGAAGTGCCCAACAAGGTTTGTAGGATGAGCCATCCTATGGCAATGCCAAGCAAATGGCACCAGCTTAAGATCTTCGGGAATTGTGGGAGATCACGTCAGGATTGTGAGGGGAGGGGCCGGTTGGTTTCTGTAACCTCCTTTCTGTAGGCTTCCCTTTCCTTGTCTCTTCCTTTCTGCCCCCACCCCCACCCCTTCGGACCTCGTTCTCACCCAGCATGCAACTCTGCTACCACCTGGGGTCTCTCCAATCACCCAGCCACTCCAAGTAGTTGCATTTTCTCAGCAAAACCCAGGACAAGGGCAGTGCTTAACACAAAGGGAACCTTCCTAAGAAGTCTGAGTTGAAGGGCTTCAGAGAGAGGGGCCCTTCCCTAACCCAGGGGCAGGCAGACATGGCCAAATCCAGCCTGGGCCTCTGTACATGGCCTGCAAGCCAAGAATGGTTTTTACATTTATAAAGGGTTATTGAAACCATAGAAACAGTGACAGAGACTATAACGTGGCCCACAACATCTAAAATATTACCTTTGACCCTTTACAGAAATTCCGTTGTCCCCTCATCTTGCAGATGGGAACACTGGGGGACTGCAAGGTTTCCTTAAAATGGCACAGATGAGCCAACATCAGAAGGAGCTCTCCTGGGCTGGTGGAGAGATCACTGGATGTGGAGTCAGAAGACCTGGGTTCCAGTCCCACCCAGTCTCCTCTCTGGGCCTCAGTATCCCCACCATTTCTAATGGTGGGGACTCTAATCTTACATTCAGGATGCTTCCTGATGTAGGTGCGCGCTGCCTCTCTGTGATGGTGACAGGGCCACTGAGGAGATATTTTGCGGTGGATTGACCTTGCAGGACTATTTCTCACCAGTTGGCTATGAATTTCTCTGCCTGAGAACAAACAGAGCAGTATGAGTGTGTGTCTGAGGTGGGAGGTGGCTGTCACCACGCCCCACCTGATGCGTGCCTTCACTCTGGTCCTTCCCCTGTGTAGTGCCGCCCTCCAAACCAGACTGCGGCGTCCAGGGAGAGACCGTGATTGGGAATGACATCCAGCTGACCTGCCAATCGAAGGAGGGCTCTCCGGCCCCTCAGTACAGTTGGAAGAGCTATGATGCCCTGAACCAGGAGCGGCCAACACCAGCAGGTAACAGGGTCAGTGGGGAGGACAGGCCCCCACCCCCAAATGCAAGCCCCCACCCCAAAATGCTAGGGCCGCCAGGGGAGATCCTGGCCTGACCAGTCAGGTCTCCCTGAAGGGCTGCCCTTTTCCTCCCCCGCCCTCCTCCCCGCTGCAGCATCTCTGAGTCTTCTCATGATAATCCCCATCTCACAGGTTGTTGTGGAAAATAAAAGTGAGTCACATAAAGCACTCCGTGGAAGCGCATAATAAATCTTCATCTGTTATCTTTGTTCCGCACAACTCAGTTCCTTGAATAAGCACGTCTGGATAGCCACTCCGTGCAAAAGCCCAAGTGGGGTTTTCATTTTGACTGTGATCATGTCCTAAAGTATACATTCAAGGCCTCAAGCCTAGCTCTGTGGTTCCACTCAAGGGCGGGAATTCCCATCGGCATGCCCCATCCAGGCTCGTCCAGCTCAGGCTCCACGGAAGCCCTCCTTCCCAAACCTGCCCTCTGTTTGTGGCCACAGCCCCTGCACGACCAGGTGTGCCGTAAGGGTCCCTCAGTCTCAGGGAAGGAGACGTTAGGTTCAGTGGCGGTGGCCTGGAAACCTGCTTTGTACTGGGCAGCTTGCTCTTTGACCTTTGGTCAGGAAACAAACTGAAAAACAAAACAAAACAACCCTATATAAATATCTTATTGTCATTACGTTGGTGCCCACTGGTGGAGGGGGGATACCTCAGTGGCATCTTTGGGCCCCAGTAGCCCCTGGCACAGCCAGCGCTCCTGGAGATCAGAACAGACAAGGTCTGAAAGCTGCTGGCTGGCCTAACTTCCAGGCGGCCTCTCTGCTCGGTGTGGGTGAGGAGGAAGTGGGCAGCCACGAGGGAAGCAGAGGGTGGAGACGCACTGGTGAATGGACAGGCTGGGCTCTGGTCAAACAAGGATGATCTTTGTCGGTCTGTCCTTCACTCACCTGTGGGCCAAACGAGAACTTCTTAAAAGTAATAAATAAACCCCACTCACTCCAATGTAAATTAGAAAGGATATTGTGGATTTCAACAAGTTTCCAGTTTTGTTGACAAATTTCTGGCTGGCGAATTGCTATCGAGTGTGTCTGGAATTTCTGGAAACCACCTGGCAGCTCTCCTCTGGGTTTGACGGCCCTGCCTGTGCACGACCCGGTGACTCCAGCAATGGTCATCAAGGTCTGCCGTGGACAATGGCTGGTCGGCCCTTCCAGCAAAGGCTGGATAGGGAGAGCCAAGGCCGAAGATTACATGGTGAGCGCCATGCTAGTTTTATAACCGGGCTGTTGTAAACCAGGGGGTGCATAAGGGCATGAAAGGCTTCTCCAAGGAGGGGGCCCCTGAGGGAGCAAGATAGCAGGTGGCTAAGAGCCTAGTGTGGGCTTGAACCCTGGCCTTGCCACTTGTTAGCTGCGTGACCATGGCAATAGCCTCTCTGTGCCTTAGTTTCTACATCTGTAAAATGGGCATAACACTAGTACTTACTTCACAGAGTTCCTGTGAAGATTAAATAAAAGAACATGTAAAGCATGGAGACCATGCCTGGTAGGTAGATGGAACTCCTTAACGCTAGGTGTTATTAACTATGTGGTACGTGAGCTAGATCCTTAAGGATGAGCAGGGTAGGCATGGCAAATATCCCGGAAATCGCGAGTATTCTGTGCAGCCGAGGTAGGGAGCATGCGTTGCAGGGAGGAGGGGGTACCGCTTTATGAAAAGCAGCGATGGGGGACGACAAAGAACCTGTGCATGGGGCCAGAGAGGCTGGCCTTTGCCCTGCAACCCCAGGCACCTTCTGAGGGGCATCACAGATGACTGCCCTGCTCATGCTCTCCAGCCTCCATCAGGAAAGACTTCCAATTATTGGAAGCCAAACCTTCGTCTTTCAGTGATTCGAAAGGGGAGAAACCTGAGGACATGAAAGAAGGTCAAAGGGAGACTCACGTGCTTACTTTGTAAAAGCTTCATCCTGCTTCAAGTTAGGTTTGCTCAGAGACAGAGTCCAGATCCGGGAGTGCCAGCCAAGAGTGTGGTTAATGGTAAAAGCAAGGCAAGCTTGCATCTGGTGTTGGATGGAATGGGGTGGGGTTCGTTCTCAGAGCCTTCGGACTCCACCTGCCTCACGGAGCACCAGAGTCAGAACAAACGCAGTTCTGATTTTTTTAAAACATTTCAGTCCACAGTGGACAATTTGAGAGTAGGGTTCCTCCACCCTTCTCTATCTGAAGGCAGTAGAGATTGCTTCCTTTCATTTAGTAATCAATGGAAACAAGCCAGCAGCGAAAAGAACAGGGACTCTGGAATTAGTAAATAAGAATTTCAGTCCTGATGTTTCTACCTTGTAGCTGTAAGTCACTCACAGCCTCTCTGACCCTTAGAATCCTCATCTGAAAACCCTGGGATGAAAACCCAGAAGGCTGGGAAGAGGAAAGAGGAGATCCCATGTGTGATAGTTCTGAATATCCTTTGTAAGGCAGCTGAACTTCAGGCACTAAAAGAGGAGGAATTTGGATATCAAGGAAGGAGGGAGGGGTAATTCTGGGGGCTAGAGCACTTTAGAGGAGGAGGTTCTTGAAGGGTCAAAGGGTATGTGCCCTGCAGCTAAGGAGGATCTTGAACATCCTGAGTAAAAGGTGGCAGCCATAGGGTCAGGGTTGTGGGGGTGGAGAGCGGCCGGGGACAGGAAAGTTAAATCTTGCCAATTTGACATCAGTGCCTCTGGGAGACGGGGGTTTCTCTCTGCGGAAATCTCCCCAGCTGGAGCCCAGGGAAATGGGAGGCTGACGGTCCTGTGCGTTCCTCTTCTTGACCACAAGGTGTCGCCACTGCAGCGAAATCAGCGTTAGCCGGATTTCAGAAACTGTATTAGGTTCTTTCCAAGAGGAAAAGGGGCTTGGGAGCCCCAGCTCAGAGTCAGAGCAGATCTTGTGGCACTGCATATGCACTGGTTAATTCCAGACCAGCTTCTAACGTCCACCGTTTCCTTTGGGGAACAAGGCCCGGAGTCCAAAGCTGGGCTCTGATAACCGGAAAGGTCCTGGAGGCAGTCTGAAGCTTCTGTCGTGATCGGTCTGCAATGTGCTGTGTACACCTTACACATAGGCTGAATCTCTACTTTTTTTTTTTAAGATTTTATTTATTTATTTGAGAGAGAGAGAGAGAGAGAGAGCAGGGGAGGGTCAGAAGGAGAGGGAGAGAGAGAATCCCAAGCAGACTCCGTGCTGAATGTGGAGCCTGATACACGGCTCAGTCTCACAACCTTGAGAACATGACCTGAGCCGAAATCAAGAGTTGGACGCTCAACCGACTGAGTCACCCAGGTGCCCCAAGATGCCTCTTAAAAATAAAAAAAAAATCCAATTAGTTTAGAAAATAAGACCATTAGGGAGGAGGAGTTAAGATGTCAGAGGAGTAGGGGGACCCTAAGTTTGTCTCATCCCTCAAATACAACTAGATAGTTATGAAATCATTCTGAATACCTAAGAAATCAATTGGAGTTTCTGAGAAAACAAATACTGCAAGTCTACAAGTAGAAAAGAGACCGCCACTTGGAAGTTAGGAGGTGCAGAGACCTGAATCCAGTGTGATATAGCTGAGTATATGGCAGCAGGGAGGGAGCCTGCTTAAGGAGGCTACTACAAAGCATTATAAGCTGCGGAGTGCAAAATCGGAACTTTTAGAAGTCCACTGCGGTGGGGGACGTGCCTGGTTTAAAGGTGCTCAGGTGGCAAAGTGGGGCAGAATCCCAGAACACCATGATCTGAGGATACAGACACAGTGATTCCATTAGGCACCTGCACCCCAATGCTTATAGCAACAAGTCTGCAATAGCCAAACTGTGGAAAGAGCTCAGATGTCCACTGACAGATGAATGGATAAAGAAGATGTGGTGTATATACATACAAGGGAATATTACTCAGCCATCAAAAAAAAAAAAAAGAAATCTTGCCACTTGCAATGATGTGGATGGAACTGGAGAGTATTATGTTAAGCAAAATAAGTCAAGAGAGAGACAATTATCATATGATTTCACTCATATGTGGAATTTAAGAAGCAAAACAGATGAACATAGGCAAAGGGAAGGGAAAATAAGAGAAAAACAGAGAGGAAGGCAAATCATAAGAGATGCTGAACTCTAGGAAGCAAACCGAGGAGAGGTGGGGGGGGAATGGGGTAACTGGGTGATGGGCACTGGGGAGGCCACAGGAGGTAATGAGCAGAGGGTGTTATATGCAACTGATGAATCACTAAATTCTACCCCTGAGACTAATAATACACTGTATGTTAACTCACTTTAATTTTTAAAAATTTTAAAAGGAAAGAAGACCATTATTACTATAACCTCCATTTAGGGACACCCAGTGCTCATTAGCAAATTAGAAGCTCTAAGAGTTCTGTTGTTAAAAAATGTATTTAACCCTCTCTCAATGATGTCGAAATTTGCTTTGGTCATGGACTGCTTTTTTAGTACTGTATGTTAATGTCACATGTAAGCAATATTCCAGAAAACATTCGGAGGCATGAAATTCTAGGGTAGAAGCATATAGAGAATGAGCATCCAGAAGATACAGCTGGGGGTTTCAAGGGAAGAATCTGAAGAAAGTACATAGAAAAAGATTGGAAGAAAATAACCCAAATCATCAGCTGTTATTTCTAGCTGGTGAAATTATGGATGATTTTATTTTATTCTCTGTTCTTTATAGCGGCTTTCCCTGACCCTTCAGATGAGATTAAACTCCCTTGCTATAAACTCAAATAGCATTTCCATTTCTAACTCTAATCATCCTGTGATCATCCTGGTTTCTTGTCTGCCAACCCTCAGGCCAGGACAGAGACTGTCTTCACCTTCTTTAGGGTTATGGTGATCAAGCCTCTAAAGGTTTTCTGGACTGGATTGATTTAAATAATAGCTTCATATCATGTACAAATTCTTATAATGAACCTGCATTGTTTGTGTAATACATATTTTTTAAAGAAAATTGTCAACTGCTCCAGAGAGTTCTAGACCTAAAACGGGATTTTTGTTACGCTTTATCATTTCTTAATTTTGTGGCATTCGGCGAGTACCTTAACTTCTCAAAGACTCCAGTTACCTCTGTGACATTGGAGATTGAATATTTGTCCCACTTCCCATACAAGATGGCTGACAAAATCACAAGAGATCACATTTGAGGAAGTATACAGAGTAGCACATCCAGATAAGGGAAATCCGCACCAGATACAATCTGGCAAGAGATTGGAGGTGGAACAAGGGGGGCGCCGCACAGCAGGGGAACTGGCAAGAGATAAAGCTGAGGTGAGTGCAGGACCAGATCTGTAACACTGTGATGGCATTAAGAAGCTTGGACTTGTTATTTTTTTTTTACGTTTTTATTTTAATTGCAGTTAGTTAACACACAGTATAATATTAATTTCAGGTGTACAATATAGGGATTCAACACTTTCACACATCACCTGGTGCTCATCACAAGTGTACTCCCTAATCCCCATCACCTGTTTAAGCCTCCCCCACGGTAACCATCAGTTTGTTCTCTAGAGTTAAGCATCTTTTTCTTGATTTATCTCTCTTTTTTTCCCTTTGCTCATTTGTTTTATTTCTTAAATTCCACATATATGGACAACAGTATGGAGTTTCCTCAAAAAGTGAAAAATAGAACTACACTATGATCCAGTAATCCTACTACTGGGTATTTACTCAAAGAATACAAAAACACAAATTCAAAGGGATACATGCACCCCTATGTTTATAGCAGCATTATTTACAATAGTCAAGTTATGGAAGCCGCCCAAGTGTCTATCCACTGATGAATGGATGAAGAAGTGTTATGTGTATGCAATATAATATTATTCAGCCATAAAAAAAGAATGAAATCTTGCCATTTGCAACAACATGGAGCTGGAAGGTATAATACTAAGCTAAATAAGTCAGTCAGAGAAAGCCTGGACTTGTTGGAGATTAGGAGCCGTACAGTGACTGGGTGCCACTTGCCAGGTCAGACATCTCCTCTGGATGAAATGCAACCACCTGGTGGCAGCAGGATCTTACGAGGCTAACTCTGCCGCAGATTAGAGGAAAAGGTCTCTAACTCTCCACTCAAGATAGCAGTTATGACAAAGCATCTTTGAGGACAGGGCATATAAAGATGTCTAAGCATAAAGCTCTCCCTTTCAAGGTGAAGAGATTCATAGGATCACAGATTTAGCAGGAAGGTTTCTCATGAGGACTATTGGACCATTCTTGATTTCTCAAGGACTTCTTCCATGAGTCCAAGCTCAAGGACTCAGTTTCAGAAGATCATAAAAGTGGTTATAACCATATCTTCTAATTAGAAAGCATTTTCATGTAATACATATGTATTTTATGTTTCCCGAGCACTTACTACACATCAGGTGCTCTGATGTGGGCTTGCCTTGATCAGTACCTCACTTTATGCTATTAGCGTGCCTCCCACGGACTCTTGTTATTTATAAATAGAGAAGCTAAGGTTCAGTGAAGCTAAGTTCCCGGGCCAACGTCACAGAATTAATCAGGGGCAGAACCAGGGGGCCTGGCTGAATTCCAAGTACTTCAGAACTGGGCATCCTGCCTGCAGCTGTCTTGGGAGGCCTAGAGGTGGATACTCTGTCTCTCTCCCTGTTTCAGAGGAGGCTCGGACAAGTTCAGCCGCAGTGCTCGTGTCTGCCTAGGAATTCAGGCTTCCAGACGCCTAGGTGTTTCCACTGACCTGTGGTGCCTGGGCCCCTCACCCTCACTGTTCTTCCTTCCCAGCCACAGGCCAGACCTTGTCTCTGAAGAACATCTCCACAGATATATCGGGTTATTACATCTGCACCTCCAGCAATGAGGTGGGGACCGAGTCCTGTAACATCACTGTGGCTGTCAGACCTCGTAAGAGTGGGTTGGGGGGTGAGGGGGGGAGGGGAGTGGACCAAGGCTGAAAGATCACTGGCTTGGGGTCCAGAGAGGCAGCTGAGAGAGACGTTGTGGAGGTGAATTCGGGAGCCTCTTTGGCAGGGTAGCTGGGGTGACCTCAACCAGATGCTCCCGGCCTAGAGGTCAGTCCAGTTCCCTTGGTTCTTTGGAAGTAGAGCCTCAGACTGACTTCTGGAGACCTGCTCAGCCCTGCCTGCCCTTAGGGCCACTCAGTGGGCCTGAGGGAAGTGTCCAGAGTCAGCTGCCATGGAGCCTGGACCTTATTTTTGGGGGTGGGTCACCTCCAAGCAGCTCAAGGATGAGCTAGAGTAGGAGTTGGCATGGCTGACAGCTGAGGACTTGGCAGGAACCTGGGTTGCCCAGGGAGTGGGCGCAGATCTACTGGCCTGTGCATCTTCGCATCCGCCTCCATCCTGAAGAGTGGTCTCTAGACCTACCTGGTCACCTTTCTGCAAGGCCATGCCCTTTGTGGCGTGTTACTAGAAGCCGACAGTCCTCCCTGGGCTGGGAGGGAGGCTGGGCCTGCCCAGAGGCTTCCCTCACCCTGGCTCACCAGCCCCAGATGCCTGGGCTCAGGTCAGAACTCGGGAGGTGCCGCTGCCCTGCTCTGTCTCTTGCAGCCTCCATGAACGTGGCCTTGTACGCGGGCATTGCCGGCGGCCTGACTGCGGCCATCATCATCCTTGGCATTGTCTTCTTCTGTTGCTGCTGCCGCCGGCAGAAGGACGGAGCTGAGGACACGGCGCCGTGAGTGTTTGCGGGCAGCCTGTTGGCAAGGGTCTGAGCAGAGGGTGAGGACGTGTCACAGCGCCTCATGGCCTTTGCCACTCACACCACCACCGGGGACAGCTGCCCCCAAGTGGCCTTGCTGTCCTGATGCCTGACTGCAAGGCCCGTAGTTCCCCAGGCTTCCGGTGGCCTGTCCGGGGGCAAGCACGGGTGGGCCCCCCTCCAGGGGCTGGTTCCTCCTGGTCTGGCGGAGCTGGCCCGTTCCTATAACGCTCTGAGCTCATGAGCAGAGCAAGTCTGTGCCACCTGCCTGTCCACTCCGAGCCAGCCCCCCAGCCCGGGGTCCCTTTGCATCTGGGCGGGGAGGGGCGGCAGGTCCGATGGCTGATCTTCCCGTAAGAAGCACTGGGCCCAGCTCTCCCAGCCTGAGTGAGGGCAAACCCTTCCCCTCTGTCCTCACTGCTCTCAGGAATCGGGCGGCCTACCAGAAGGCTCCAAAGCAGGTGAAAGAGCTTCAGACAGAGCAGGACGAGGAGGATGACTACGGGCAAGAAGACCAGAAGAGCACTGGGCGGGAGTCCCCCCGCCACGCTGACCAGTGACCAGAGCATGCTGCAGGCTGAGGTGGGGGGGAGATGGGTGCTCATTCCTCTGCCGCCCGACTCCCCTCTCCTTGCCCCATTTTTCTGGCCCTTCATTCCAGTCATTGATGGGATGCTTCTTCCCTGTGTCATCTGCTAGAGGACTTGGCTAAGGGGACCTCACTGGTGACTGACCCTGCCAAGTGCCCTCACCCACAAAGTGGCCCCTTCCTACTGCCATGCCTAGCTCACAGCCCGGCCCCCAGCCTGGAGCCGGCCGCAGCCTCATCTTCCTGTGTAGCTGGCGCGGGGCTCCCCGAGGCCCAGGGCGGAGCCTGGGTGCCCCTGGTTGTGAGCCATCCGAAATGTGTGCTCCCTGCTCGCACAACACCTGGGGGAGCTTCTGGGGGAGGGGTTGAAGTCAGTACATATTTGTTGAATAAATGAGTCTTGGAAGGGCTCCCTGTTATTTATCCAACCTAAATGAAAACTCCTGCTTCAGGACCCACTTTGGCCTCAAGCTCCCTTTCCAGCTCATCGCCTGCCACTTTCTTGTATAGTCCAGAAACTCTCCGCAAGGGCTGCCTTCAGCAACCCTGCACACTTCCTCAGGGGCCCCTCACTTTCTCTCCTTGGCTGGGATGCTGTTTCCAACGCCACCTGTCCCAAGAGGGCTGCCTCAAAATCCCAGTGATTCCTGTAACTGGACCCTGATCTCCCCGACACATGGGAACAATCTTGTCACCTTGTCTCACCCTCGTCACAACACGGCAGTTGTCTGAGCATTAGCGTATCCCTAGGCTAATGTCTGAGCTCCTTGGGCCAGAGCCCGGCCTTCACTCCCCACCCCCGCCGCCGCCCCACCGCTGCCACATCCTAGGAGCCCTCCCAGCAGGTGCCCCCTCCAGCTGAATCTGGGTACCTATCTTGATAGGTTGAGTCTCTCTGAGATGTTTGTAGACTCACAACTCCTCTCCCCCAAGCCCCTTGGCTAGTTTAGTGAAGGAAGTGTGTGCTGATGTAAGTGAACACACACGTGTGCACAAGCAGGAGCTTGTTTCAGCTGGTCCCACATGCTCACTTCATGATGACCCTTCTCGAGAATACCTGGCATGACCCCCCCTGCTTCCTGACACCTAACCCTGGCCCTGCTCCCCCACTGGCCTGGAATGTCGCCCACTGTCAGATCACAAACACTGTCCCAGCTTCGGGCTCATGGCCTGGTGGCTAGTCTCACCGAAGTGCAGTTACATTATTGTCTTTTCTGGATGGTCAGCAAACCAGTTCTAGAAATCTATCATCCATTTGTGATTAAAAAAAAATACACACACACACACACACATATATATTTTGTTACATTCTTCACTTCATTCAAAACGTGATCAGTAATGATAAATTTGTTAGTGGAAATTCTTACTTTTTTTTTAATGTGGGTTTGTTCACACTGAGGGAAAGCTCGCATCTCGTGGGTTTGTGTCTACTTACTGCACACCTCTCTGCGTCCTAGGAGGGGTGAGGCAGGGTGACGGGAGCAGAAGGTCGGATCTGTGGGTCGCATTGCCTGTGGCTGCAGTAGGGTCAAGCCATGTCTCTAGTGGTTGCTGGGGACAAGACAGAACCCGCCCTGGTAGCAGAGGAATATTCCAGGCGAAGTGCCGGACAGACCACAGTGGGTCTGGCAGTCGGTCCACAGGCTTCAGGGAAGGGGGTGGAGATGCTCATACCGGTTATACCCAAAATGGGGCCCTCCTGCGAGACGAGGAGGCAATCCAGCTGTCAACAGAACAGGTGGCTCTCCCTCCCCAAACCTGTGTGATGCACAGTTGGTTCTCACCTGTGACATTATCACTCCTGCCACCCATTCAAAGTCCTCTCACCCATGTTCCTTCCCATGGCACCTTGTGCCCCCTCCTGTCCCCCCATCCATCACATGGTACTGTCCCCCCCCATGGGCTGTTTTCTGCCTCGGCCTCTAAGATTTGTGAGGGCAGGAACTGAATCTCGTTCACGGCCTGGCCCATGTTGGCACTGGATACATGTCTGCTGAATAAATAATGTTTGGTGCCAACATTTCTTGCCCAAGGGCATCTCTTGGGCCTCTACATACCTTGCCGTGCAAGGCTCTACAAGCACGTTCTTGACAAAGCTGTGGCAGGGGAGGTGGCCACCTTCCCCGGTTGGGGCTGGCTCGTCTCTCTGTCCTGGAAAGGCTCTAAGGTTCACATGTCTTAGCTCCAGGCTCGTGTAAAAAAATGAGAGAAATCAGGACCCATTGCGTTAATTCAATAACCTTAAATCAGGGCCTACTGCCTTAATTTAATGACAAATCGTTTGTGAACACCTGCTATGTGCCAAGTATCGTGCTGGCTGCAGGGTATATAATGGTCACCAAGACACCATTACTCGGGAGAAGCTAAAGTCTAACTGGGGTTCTCTTACGTGAGTCTCAAATCACGTTATCAGCTGCTAAGGCTACAGTCTCCTGCTGAACTTATTTCAGCCCAGAAACAGTGGGAACGAGACAGTTGCAGGTTCTCTTAGAGTCAAAGTTAGCTATCCCAGTGTTCGTAGGCTGCCGGGCATTCCCTTCCCAATGCATGGTTTGCAGCTGACAGTTCAAAGACTTACGGCACTTGAGAAGAGAGACAAAGGCACCATTGTTTGAGGACAGACTGTGTGCTAGACACTTGTTAGGCGTTTGAAACAGTTTTTCATACAATCCTTACTGACAGTTTCAAATATTAAGGCACATGGCAAGATGAGGCATGCATATTATCACCTAAGGAAGGACTCTGGCTGCCCGGAGAGGTCCCTTCAAAGTTGTATGAACTTGGTAAATCAGCCACTCTTCAGGGGCGTGGTCTTAAGTTGCTTTTGTGCAGCACTGGCTTCCAAAGGCAGAGTGACAATAACCAACCTCACAGAGCCTGATGTACAATACTAATAGTGAACACTCAGATAGCACTTGTTCTGGACCAGCCACCATTCCAAACACTTTCCATATAACTCTCATAATCCTCACAGTAATGCTGAGAGTTAGGTGCTATTATTATTCCCATTTTACAGTCAAGGAAGCTGAGGCACAGTGAGTTTGAGCAAGCTGAATAAACACAGAATGTCACTTTGTGATTTGTAGCTATTAAGCAGACCAGACTGTCTACCTACCCCAGGCATTCTCACCCCGTGAGCTCCGTGCCCTCAGTTGCTTATTGAACATGGAATCAGGACAAGGGAACAGCCTCTCTATAGCAGTGTGTATCATCAGGCATCGTGTCATCTGGAGGGGGACTGTGAAGCATTCACCAGCCTTGCCCCATCCCTGCAGGTTCTGGCTCAGGGCCCTGAGCATCTGCAGGGGCAAGGCCCAGTCCCTACTGGAAAGTGCTGTCCTGTGGGAAGGACCTCCTCGGGGACACTTGCTATTGGCTCTTGAGTTTGCTCACGGAGATTGGCTGTCTTCTGGCTGATTTCCAGAAAGGACTTTCTACCCTCTCCATTACAGAGAAGGAAGCTGAGGCTCAGGGAGATAGCATCATTAGAGTTAACATAGCTGGTAGGTTTCAGAATAAGGATCAGACTCAGTTCTGTCTGATTCTGAAGACCATGCTCTTTCCACTTGAGCACATGTCCTCCTGACCCCATGCATAGGTACAGCATGACTGAATGGGGAAAAGACAGGGATGGAGAAAGAGTCACAGGGTTCTTGTTTGTTTTAAATTGGTATATGGGAATTGTTACCTATTAAAATACAGGCATTTCAGATATAACACTAGATGTGCATTTCCAAAACCTGCTGCATTCTACAAAATCACATGCTAAAGGGGGGCGGAGCAAGATGGCGGAGGAGTAGGAGACCTGGACTTGTCTGGTCTCAGGAATTCAGCTGAATAGGGATCAAACCATTCTGAACACCTACGAACTCAACAGGAGATCGAAGAGGAGAGTAGCAACAACTCTCTGAACAGAGAAGCGACCACTTACTGGAAGGTAGGACGTGCGGAGAAGTGAATCCGAGGCGATATTCCGGACGATAGACCGCGGGGGAGGGGGCCTCCGTCGGCCGCTTCTGGCAAGTGATAGAGCCGCGGAGCACAAAATCGGAACTTTTAGAAGTCGGTTCCGCTGAGGGACGTCGCTTCAGTGGCTAAGCGGGGGGTGGAACCCTCGCAGGACAGTGTGGTCTCTGGACCCTCGGGGTCACAGAAAGACCGGGGGGTGCCTGAGTGCAGCAGAGCTCCCAGGTATCGGAGCGGGGAAGCCGGCTGCAGAGACGGAGCCGAGGCGCGGGCTCTCAGCTCGGGGTTGCCATAAACTGTGATCCGCGGCCCAGTCGGGCCACTGTGCCTCCAGCAGGGACCCAACAAGCGGCAGAGCCAGGGAGACTCCCCTTCCTCCCCCGGGAGGAGCAGCGCAGGAGCGCACCGCAGGGATCTGCTGGGTTTGGAGACTCCACACGGGGTCGGGTGCCAGAGACAGAAATGCTCGGTCACAGGCCGGGTGAGCGCGGAGTGCGGCCGGAGACCAGGGAGACGGGAGTGACTGCTTTTCTCTGGGGGCGCACTGAGGAGCGGGTCCCGAGAGTGGGAGGCCACCATTTTCACCCTGGTCCTCCAAAGCTGTACCGAGAGTTTGCAGGGAACAAAAGCTCCTGAGAGCAAACCCGAGCAGCTTGCTTAGCCCGGACCGACAAGGGCGGGGCAATCCCGCCTCCGGCAAAGACATTTGGGAACCACGGCAACAGGCCCCTCCCCCAGAAGATCAGTAGAACAGCCAGCAAGCCAAGACCAAGTTTACCGATCAAGGAGAATGGGAGATCTCCAGCGCTAGGGGAATAGTGCACATAGAATTCATGGCTTTTTTTTACTATGAATCATCAGTTTTTCAAAGTTAATTTTTTTAACTTTTTTTTTAATTTTTCTCTTTCCCTTTTTCAAACAACATCTTATCAATCCCTTTTTTAAAAAAACATTTTTTTATCTTTCATTTTTAGAGTCGTATTTTATCCCTTCATAGTAGTTACCCTTATTTTTGGCATATATATATAAGTTGTTCTCTCTTTAAAATTTTAAGGTACATTTTCTTCTAACAGATCAAAATATACCCTAAATCACTAGTGTATGGCTTTGTTCTAGTCTCCTGCCTGACCACATTCTCTCCCTTTTTTTCTTTTTTCTTTTTTCAAACAACTTCTTATCTTATCAATTCCTTTTATAAAATCTTTTATAATTTTTATCTTTACAGTCATCTTCCATCCCTTCATTGTATCAACCCTTATTTTGTACATATATGTCTTTCTTCCTTTAAAATTTTAGGAGGCACTTTTTTCTAACAGACCAAAATACGCCCAAAATCTAGTGGGTGGCACTGATCTATGCAGTAGCCTGATCATATTTGATCATATCCTGTTTTTTTTTGTATTGTTCTGTTTTTGTTTTTATCTTTTTCTTTTTGTGTTTTTTTTTTCCTCTTTCTTTTTTCTTTCTCTCCCTTTCTTTTCCCCTGGTTTCAGGTCTTTTCTGATTTGTATAGAGTATATTTCCTGGGGAACGTTGTTAACCTGTTAGCATTTTGTTCTCTCATTCATCTATTCTCCTCTGGACAAAATGACAAGACGAAAAAAATCACCTCAGCAAAAAGAACAAGAGGTAGTACCGTCAGCCAGGGACGTACTCAATATGGACATTAGTACGATGTCAGACCTAGAGTTCAGAATCATGACTTTAAGATACTAGCTGGGCTTGAAAAAAGCGTGGAAGTTAAGAACTAAAATCTAACCAAGTCGAAATCAAAAAGGTTATTAATGAGCTGCAATAAAAAATGGGGGCACTAACTGCTAGGATAAATGAGGCAGAAGAGAGATTCAGCGATATAGAAGACCAAATGATGGAAAATAAAGAGGCTGAGAAAAAGAGAGAGAAACAACTACAGGATCACGAGGGCAGAATTCGAGAGATAAGCGATACGATAAGACGAAACAACATTAGAATAATTGGGATCCCAGAAGAAGAAGAAAGAGAGAGAGGGGCAGAAGGTATATTGGAGCAAATAATAGCAGAGAACTTCCCTAATGTGAGGAAGGAAACAGGCATCAAAATCCAGGAGGCACAGAGAACGCCTCTCAAAATCAATAATAATAGGTCAACACCCCGACATCTAATAGTAAAACTTACGAGTCTCAGAGACAAAGAGAAAATCCTGAAAGCAGCTCGGGAGAAGAGATGTGTAACCTATAATGGTAGAAACATTACATTGGCAACAGACCTATCCACAGAGACCTGGCAGGCCAGAAAGGACTGGCATGATATCTTCAGAGCACTAAACGAGAAAAATATGCAGCCAAGAATACTATATCCAGCTAGGCTGTCATTGAAAATAGAAGGAGAGATCAAAAGCTTCCAGGACAAACAAAAACTAAAGGAATTTGCAAACACGAAACCAGCCCTCCAAGAAATATTGAAAGGGGTCCTCAAGCAAAAAGAGAGCCTAAAAGCAGCAGAGATCAGAAAGGAACACAGACAATATACAGTTACAGTCACCTTACAGGCAATACAATGGCACTAAATTCATACCTTTCAATAGTTACCCTGAATGTAAATGGGCTCAATGCCCCAATCAAAAGACACAGGCTATCAGATTGGATTCAAAAACAAGACCCATCAATATGCTGTCTGCAAGAGACTCATTTTAGACCCAAAGACACCCCAAGATTGAAAGTGAGGGGATGGAAAACACTTTACCATGCTAATGTGGACACCAAAAGAAAGCTGGGGTGGCAATCCTTATATCAGACAAATTAGATTTCAAAACAAAGACTGTAATAAGAGATGAGGAAGGACACTATATCCTACTTAAAGGGTCTATCCAACAAGAAGATCTAACAATTGTAAATATCTATGCCCCTAACATGGGAGCAGCCAATTATATAAGGCAATTAATAACAAAAGCGAAGAAACACATTGACAACAATACAATAATACTGGGGGACTTTAACACCCCCCGACTGAAATGGACAGATCATCTAAGCAAAAGATCAACAAGGAAATAAAGACTTTAAATGACACACTGGACCAAATGGACTTCACAGACATATTCAGAACATTCCATCCCAAAGCAACGGAATACACATTCTTCTCTAGTGCCCATGGAATATTCTCCAGAATTGATCACATCCTAGGTCACAAATCAGGTCTCAACTGGTAGCAAAAGACTGGGATCATTCCCTGCGTATTTTCAGACCACAATGCTTTGAAACTAGAACTCAATCACAAGAGGAAAGTCAGAAAGAACTCAAAGACATGGAGGCTAAAGAGCATCCTACTAAAGAATGAATGGGTCAACCAGGAAATTAAAGAAGAATTTAAAAAATTCATGGAAACCAATGAAAATGAAATCACAACTGTTCAAAATCTTTGGGATACAGCAAAGGCAGTCCTGAGAGGAAAGTATATAGCGATCCAAGCCTTTCTCAAGAAACAAGAAAGGCCTCAAATACACAACCTAACCCTACACCCAAAGGAGCTGGAGAAAGAACAGCAACGAGAGCCTAAACCCAGCAGGAGAAGAGAAATCATAAAGATCAGAGCAGAAATCAATGAACTAGAAACCAAAAGAACAGTAGAACAGATCAACGAAACTAGGAGCTGGTTCTTTGAAAGAATTCACAAGATTGATAAACCCCTGGCCAGACTTATCAAAAAGAAAAGAGAAATGACCCAAATCAACAAAATCATGAATGAAAGAGGAGAGATCACAACCAACACCAAAGAAATACAAACAATTACAAGAACATATTATGAGCAACTCTATGCCAGCAAATTAGATAACCTGGAAGAAATGGGTGCATTCCTAGAGATGTATCAACTACCAAAATTGAACCAGGAAGAAATAGAAAACCTGAACAGACCTATAGCCACTAAGGAAATTGAAGCAGTCATCAAAAATCTCCCAAGAAACAAAAGCCCGGGGCCAGATGGCTTCCCAGGGGAATTCTATCGACATTTAAAGAAGAATTAATACCTATTCTCCTGAAACTGTTCCAAAAAATAGAAATGGAAGGAAAACTTCCAAACTCATTTTATGAGGCCAGCATTACCTTGATCCCAAAACCAGACAAAGACCCCATCAAAAAGGAGAATTACCGACCAATATCCTTGATGAACATGGATGCAAAAATTCTCACCAAAATACTAGCCAATAGGATCCAACAGTACATTAAAAGGATTATTCACCATGACCAAGTGGGATTCATCCCTGGGCTGCAAGGTTGGTTCAACATCCACAAATCAATCAACGTGATACAATACATTCACAAAAGAAAGAACAAGAATCATATGATCCTCTCTCAATAGATCCAGAAAAGGCATTTGACAAAGTACAGCATCCTTTCTTGATCAAAACTCTTCAGAGTATAGGGATAGAGGGTACCTACCTCAATATCATAAAAGCCATCTATGAAAAACCTACAGCAAATATCATTCTCAATGGGGAAAAGCTGAGAGCTTTTCCCCTGAGGTCAGGAACGCGGCAGGGATGTCCACTATCACCACTGCTCTTCAACATAATATTAGAAGTCCTAGCCATAGCAATTGGACAACAAAAAGAAATCAAAGACATCTAAATCAGCAAAGAAGTCAAACTCTCACTCTTTGCAGATGATATGATACTGTATGTGGAAAACCCAAAGGACTCCACCCCAAAACTGCTAGAACTCATACAGGAATTCAGTCAAGTAGCAGGATATAAAATCAATGCACAGAAATCAGTGGCATTCCTATACACCAACAACAAGACAGAAGAGAGACAAATCAAGGAGTCGATCCCATTTACAATTGCACCCAAAACCATAAGATACCTAGGAATAAATTTAACCAAAGAGGCAAAGGATCTGTACTCAGAAAACTATAAAATACTCATGAAAGAAATTGAAGAAGACACAAAGAAATGGAAAAACGTTCCATGCTCATGGATTGGGAGAAGCAACATTGTGAAGATGTCAATGCTACCTAGAGCAATCTACACATTCAAGGCAATCCCCATCAAAATACCATCCACTTTTTTCAAAGAAATGGAACAAATAATCCTAAAATTTGTATGGAACCAGAAGAGACCCCGAATAGTCAGAGGAGTCTTGAAAAAGAAAAGCAAAGCTGGTGGCATCACAATTCCGGACTTCCAGCTCTATTACAAAGCTGTCATCATCAAGACAGTATGGTACTGGCACAAAAACAGACACATCGATCAATGGAACAGAATCGAGAGCCCAGAAATGGACCCTCAACTCTATGGTCAACTCATCTTTGACAAAGCAGGAAAGAATGTCCAATGGCAAAAAGACAGTCTCTTCAACAAATGGTGTTGGGAAAATTGGACAGCCACATGCAGAAGAATGAAACTGGACCATTTCCTTACACCACACACAAAAATAGACTCCCAATGGTTGAAAGACCTAAACGTGAGACAGGAGTCCATCAAAATCCTAAAGGAGAACACAGGTAGCAACCTCTTCGACCTCAGCCGCAGCAACTTCTTCCTAGAAACATCGCCAAAGGCAAGGGAAGCCAGGGCAAAAATGAACTATTGGGATTTCATCAAGCAAAAGCTTTTGCACAGCAAAAGAAACAGTCCACAAAACCAAAAGACAACCGACAGAATGGGAGAAAATATATGCAAATGACATATCAGATAAAGGGCTAGTATCCAAAATGTATAAAGAACTTATCAAATTCAACACCCAAAGAACAAATAATCCAATCAAGAAATGGGCAGAAGACATGAACAGACATTTTTCCAAAGAAGACATCGAAATGGCCAACAGACACATGAAAAAGTGCTCCACATCGCTCGGCATCAGGGAAATCCAAATCAAAACCTCAGTGAGATACCACCTCACACCAGTCAGAATGGCTAAAATTAACAAGTCAGGAAACCACAGATGTTGGCGGGGATGCGGAGAAAGGGGAACCCTCCTACACTGTTGGTGGGAATGCAAGCTGGTGCAACCCCTCTGGAAAACAGTATGGAGGTTCCTCAAACAGTTGAAAATAGAGCTACCATACAATCCAGCAATTGCACAACTGGGTATTTACCCCAAAGATACAAATGTAGGGATCCGAAGGGGTACGTGCACCCCAATGTTTATAGCAGCAATGTCCACAATAGCCAAACTGTGGAAAGTGCCAAGATGTCCATCAACAGATGAATGGATAAAGAAGAAGTGGTATATATACACAATGGAATATTATGCAGCCATCAAAAGGAATGAGATCTTGCCATTTGCAACGACATGGATGGAACTGGAGGGTATTATGCTGAGTGAAATAAGTCAATCAGAGAAAGACATGTATCATATGACCTCACTGATATGAGGAATTCTTAATCTCAGGAAACAAAATGAGTGTTGCTGGAGTGGTGGGGGGTGGGAGGGATGGGGTGGCTCGGTGATAGACAGTGGGTAGGGAATGTGCTATGGTGAGCACTGTGAATTGTGCAAGACTGTTGAATCACAGATCTGTATTTCTGAAGCAAATAATGCAACATATGTTAAGAAAAAAGAAAAAGAAGAAGATAGCAGGAGGGGAAGAATGAAGGGGAGTAAGTCAGAGGGGGAGACGAACCATGAGAGACGATGGACCCTGAAAAACAAACTGAGGGTTCTATAGGGGAGGAGGGTGGGGGGATGGGTTAGCCTGGTGATGCACATTCTGCGTGGAGCACTGGGTGTTATGCACAAACAATGAATCATGGAACACTACATCAAAAACTAATGATGTAATGTATGGTGATTAACATAACAATAAAAAATAAAAAAATCACATGCTAAAAATAAGAGGACTTACAAGAAAATTAAGATTAGAGGCAGACCACAGAAAACCAGTGGAACTTTGTAACTGGATCCTTTTAAAACAACAATCCTGGTAAAAATACGGTGGTATTAAATCTATGCTGTTAACAGCAAATATCAGTCATCAACCTTTGACCCTCAAGACCTTTTGGCTTTCATTTCTATAGCGACTGACCTACCAAAATTAAAAAATGATCTAAGAAATTCATCTTTTTTTTTAAGATTTTATTTATTTATTTGACAGAGAGAGACACAGCGAGAGAGGGAGCACAAGCAGGGGGAGTGGGAGAGGGAGAAGCAGGCTTCCCGCAGAGCAGGGAGCCCGATGCGGGGCTCGATCCCAGGACCCTGGGATCATGACCTGAGCCAAAGGCAGATGCTTAACGACTGAGCCACCCAAGAGTCCCCGAGAAATTCATCTGGCTATAGAGTTGGGGGGGGTCTCCCTTTAAAAATTTTGGCTTTTATCAAGTGCATTGATTTTTAGCTATGCGCTTATCTTTGTACTTGAATTCTCTTGTTAGTGTGTGGATATATGCTGCCTTTGCCAGTTGTGGGAGAGGGCCAGGATATGCTGCAAAGTGGGTTTACCATTAGCTCGTGTTTTTTAAAAAACAATCTTTCCTTTTTTTTTTTTTAAGATTTATTTATTTATTTGAGAGAGAGAGTGCAGGGGGTGGGGCAGGAGGGAGAGGGAGACAATCTTCAAACAGACCTCCTGCCAAGCATGGAGCTGGACACGGGGCTGGATCGGGACCCTGAGATCATGACCTGGGCCAAAATCAAGAGCTGGATACTCAACAGACTGAGCCACCCAGGCGCCCCCTTCCTCTTTTTTTTTTTTTTTTTTTTAATGCAAGATGTCTTTTAGTATTAGTCAACTTAAGCCAAGTTATGTCCTGGTAATGATGTAAAGTTTCAGTGGCTTACAACAACAAAGGGTTATTTCTTGCTCATATTACCTGCTATCTCAGGTTAGCTCAGCCCTTCTGCACATCTTCCTCATACTGGGATGCAGGCTGAAGATTAACCCAGCTCTTGGGACAGTGCGTCTCACAGCAGAGGGAAAAGAAAAAATGAAAGACTTTGAGGAGACTCATAAAGCTTCTGCTTGGCAAGGGCTGCCACCCCTTCTGCTCCTATTTTGTGGCACAGAGCAAGTCACATGTCATTGGGACATGGGCCCACTGTCCTTCTCAGGGAGAAACAGTGAATATATTGAATCATTAAGCCTCCACTGTCTTCTCCTCTATACTCATATTATCCCCATACGGTTTACCATAAAACAAAGTGGATCGATTCTTGAAATCACTTAACTTGAAGCCACTTCTTAGATGAAAGGAAGGCACTTGTGCAGTATCTTTAGCTTTTTTTTAAGGCCATCATGTATTGCTCAGGCTTTGTCTTTCATTGTGGGAAAGCTTGCTCCTCATGGCTGGGAAGGCCATCACCTTCCCAACGCCCAAAAAGACAAGGGAAGGGGGTGAACCCTTCCAGAACCCAGTGAGAGCTAGAGACATGGAGAAGGGGTTTCCAGTAGGAGGTGGAGTCATGGAGAGATGCCAATGCCAAAAAGCAGCACCAATGGAAGGAGTGGGCAGGGGAGGAAGCACCGCTCTCCCACCCCACCCGCCTCCCACTGGCAGAACCCAAGGAGAAACCAGATGGCAAGACATCAGGTCATGCCTTCTGTGGGGATCAGCCTCCTGGAGTAAAAGTCGAGGAAGAAAAGGAAAGAGAAGGGGGTGGGGAGTGCAAATGGAGAATAACCAACACATCTGCCTTCACCTATAACCAATTATGAGTATTCTACTTTTACCAAGTACTAAATCTCTTCATCCCCATCCTCTGCACTCCCTGCACCTTCTTAAGGGGTGAAGAGACATTCATTCTACTTCTAAAAGAGTTAAAGCTCATTCCGAGATGACCCAGTCTAAGTTCCAAATAAGGAATTTTAGAAACACTCATAGCCTATTTTGAGGGCTGAAAGAACAAGGACCTTTCAATGTCTTTCCAGTTCCAGAAAATGGGGGACTGATTCTTCAGGTGGCTGCTCCTGTGACAGCATCATAGTTGACTGGGAGAGGCTGCAGGAGGGGTGCATATGGAGACGCCAAACATACACAGGAAGGTGGTGTGATTCTATGGTATCCCTCCACTGGATTTCTTTCTCCTTCCACTATTTTTCTTGAAATAATCTCAAACCTACAAAAAATGTTTAAGCACAACACAAAAGACTTTTTTCCTGAACCATTGGAGAATGCCAACACAATGCCCCATCACCCTAAATATGTATTACATATGTATCATATTTAATGTGCATTTCCTCCCTATAAGGATATTTTCCCATGTAGCTGCAATACAACCATCGATATCAGGAAATCAGCATCAATACCCTCAGACCCCATTAAGTTTTCCCAATTTTCCCAGTAATATCCATTAGAGCAAGAGAATCTAGTTCAGAATTACTCATTGCATCTAGTTAGATGTAATATCTCTGTCTGTCCGTATTTTGTAGAAAGTCTCCCAATTTGGGTTTGTCTGATATTTCTTCATGATTAACCTCATGTGTTTTTGAGAAGAGCATCACAGAAATGAAGCTGTGTTCTTCTCATTGCATCCTATGGGATGGCACAGGATTTTAATTTTCCTATTACTGATAATGTTAACTTTGATCATTGGATTAAAGTGGTGTCGGCAAGTTTTCTCCACTCTAAAGTTACTTGTTTTCCCGTTGCAATAAGTAACTTCTTTTTTTTTTGAGAGGGTCTTAGAGACTATGTAAACATACCATTTCTCATCAGAGTTTTAACTTACTCATCAATTGATTAAATCTCTATGAGCTCTTGTGTTTCTATTTTATCTCCTGGGTTATAATCCTTTGCTGTCATTACTTATTTTGATGCTCAAATAGTCCCAGATTTTGGCCTTGGGAGCTCCTTTCTAGCTGACTTCTTTGACCTTCGACAATCCTATCATTCTTTTTACACTTCATCACTTTCTGACATAATGTATTGCAGATTCCTTTTGTACTTTCTCTTTCTCAGCCCCGAAATCAGTTGTTTCCCCAAGGAGAACTTGTCTGTTTTAGTGAAAAATGGTGTTCAGAAATGAAAATCTGAGAATTAGGTGTGTTTGTTGTTATTGTTTGCAAGGCCCTCTCAGCAGTGTAAAGATTTAGTGAATGAATTATGTATATATCATATATAAAAAGTTATATGTAATATATAATCATATAATTTTAATAATATATAACTTTCAATAATATGTATAATTGTTATATAATTTTTCTACGTACACATTATCCTTTACTTTCCCTCTATATTTACTTCTATATTAATAATCTCTATATATTGAAGATCATTAGTTCACACCAATGCCTCCTATTCCTATCCAACAGGCCACAGGGTTCAAGTTTTCTCCCCTTCCATATTTGTAGCTTCCTCCTCCAACAGTGGGAACCCATGGGGCAGGGATCTTTCTGCTTTCAGATATGCAAGAAGTTTGGAGACAATTTCCCACAGTAAATTTGTCCCTGATCTCCTCTATCAGCAAACCTTCCCTCCTCAGGAAAAAAAAAAAAAAAGGAATGAAAAAAATTGTGAGAAAACACTCCACTTGGCTTTCAGCAGTAGTCCCGAAGTCACTTGCCATTTTTATGGTATGAAGACTTCACCCAGAGCTTCAGAGGAACAATAAGATCAGTGAGAAGAAAAAGGGAGGGGACGAAAGTGATGTTGATATTGGGTTAGTCTACGGAGCCAACAAAGTGAATGCTTACTTTCTAGACATCTTTTGGTGATTCTGACTCTGAACAGTATGGCATGGCCTGAAGCTCCTAATCCCAGACAGAAAAACTGTCCTCTCTGAGCTTGCTAGGGAATTTACAGCAGGGAAAACAGCCCCACATTGGTTCCTCTTTCCTTCATGAAGTTAGTACCCATCCAGATTGTTACCCTTATTCTCTCCAAAAGGCATTCCCCATTATGACCAGAAGCGCTATAGAGTGAGGTACAAGGACAGGTATTACACAAATGTCTTGGCAAAGAGACTGATGTGTTGAGGTAACTGAAAGCCAGCAGCAATGGTGTCTTAGCTATAGAATAGAGAGGTGACCAACTGTTACTGAGGTCTGAGTGGCTTTGATCACCCAATGCTAAGGGAAATGACCCAAGGGCAAAATGCCTGACCCACTGAGCTTATTTCCTCTCTACTTCCTTTGTTGGAAGTCAGAAAAATTGAAGGTAAAGTGTTGTAAGGTGAAATTAAAGATAAAAAGTTGTGAGAAGGTGATAGATATCTACTCAATAAAGTCACACAGAGACCAACTAAATTCACCTACTGTAATAACCTGCTTGTCTCCCCCTGGAACTTCTGTTATTTGAATGACAACACATCCACTTCTAGCATCCAGATCTCCTAACACTTTTTAGATTTTCCATCATTCATTTTTCCCTGATACCTTCTGGGAATGTTCTTTAATCCAATCTTCTAGCTCTAATTTTGGGATTGGGCTGGCTTCCTATAGCTTCCCCAAAAGCAGAGCCTGAGATCAAGGTGCTTGTCTTATGAGCTGATATCAGGAAGCTGAAGTGACGCAGTAAGTAGGACGGGATAGGGAAAATGTCAGTAAAATCTGTGTAATTGAGCTGGCTCCTGCTGTGGGCAACTGGGGCTCAATCACACTGGAGACCCTCATAGAAACTGTATGAAACATGCCTCAGAATTTTCCCACTGAAGGGATGACCAGCTGGGGCAGTTATCTACTAACTTCCATCTCCTACAGATTCTGCTTGTTAAGGGTTGCTTCTGGGGTGTCAACTTTCCCCTACTTCCTAGCTGCTCCTGCATAGGTTGTGTGATGTCCTCCTGATGCAAAAAAGGAAAGAGATCGTAGCATGCATTCAAGTGGGTGTAGAAGCATCAGGTACAGACCTGTCCATCATAGCAGCACTGAACTCAGGTGACCAAGAGGATGAGGTGAGGGACCGCAAGTATTTGCCCAACCCTAGGGGCTGGGGTGGAGAGTCTACAAGGTTGCTGCTCTTCAAGGAGACCCTGACCACAGGGAAACTTTTTTTTTTTTAATTTTAATTCCAGTGTAGTTAATATACTATATTAGTTTTAGGTGTACAACGTAATGATTCAGCAATTCCATAAGTTATTCAGTGCACATCATGACAAGGGTACCCTTAATCCCCTTCACCTAGTTCACCCATCTCTCCCTCCTCCTCTCTAGTAACCTTCAGGTTGTTCCCCATAGTTAAGAGTCTGCTTTTTTGTTGCTGTTGTTGTTGCTGTTGTTTTGGTTTGGCTCTCCCCCCACACTTGTTTATTTTGCTTCTTAAATTCCATATATGAATGAAATCATATGGTATTTGTCTTTCTCTGACTGGCTTACTTCGCTTAGCATTATTACTCTCTAGATCCATCCATTTCATTGCAAATGGCAAGATTTCATCCTTTTTTTATGACTGAATAATATTCCATAGTGTATATATGTCACATCTTCTCTTTTTTTCCTTTAATTCTAGTGTAGTTAACACAGAGTGTTATATTAGTTTCAGGTGTACAATAGAGTGATTCAGAAGTTCCATATATTACTCAGTGCTCATCAAGATAATACTCTTAATCCCTTCCATCTATTTCACCCATCCCCCCCTCCCCCCCGCCAGAACCGTCAGTTTGTTCTCTATAGTTAAGAGTCTGTTTTTGGTTTGTTTCTGTTTTTTCCCCTTTGTTCACTGTTTTGTTTCTTAAATTTCACATAAGAGTAAAATCACATGGTATTTGTCTTTCTCTGACTGACTTATTTCACTTAGCATTATACCCTCTAGGTCCATCCATGTTGTTGCAAATGACAAGATTTCATTCTCTTTCATGGCTGAATAATATTCCATTATTCTTTATCCATTCATTTGTCCATGGACTCTTGGGCTGCCTCCATAGTTTGGCTATTGTAAACAATGCTGCAATAAACATAGGGGAGCAAAAATCCCTTCAGATTAGTGTTTTTGTATTTTTGGGGTAAATACCCAGTAGTGCAATTACTGGATCATAGGGTAGTTCTATTTTTAATATTTTGAGGTACCTCCATACTGTGGAGGTTCCTGTGGAGGTTGGCTGCATCAGGTTGCATTCCCACCAACAGTGCATGAAGTTTCCTTTTCTCTACATCCTTGTCAATACTTGTTTCTTTTTTTTTAATTTAAATTCAATTAGCCAACATATAGTACATCATTGTTATATGCAACTGGTGAATTACTGAACTCACCACGTGTTTCCTGAGCTTTTGATTTTAGCCATTCTGACAGGTGTGAGGTGATATCTCATTGTGGTTTTGATTTGCATTTCCCTGATGACTAGTGATGTTGAGCATCTTTTCATGTGTCTTTTGGCCATCTGTATGTCTTCTGACCATTTTTTGGATTATTTGTTCTTTGGATGTTGAGTTGTATCAGTTCTTTATATATTTTGGATACTAACCCTTTATCAGATATGTCATTTGCAAGTATCTTCTCCCATTCAGGTAGGTTGCCTTTTGGTTTTGTTGGTTGTTTCCTTTGCTGTGCAGAAGCTTTTCATTTTGATGTAGTTCCAAGAGTTTATTTTTGCTTTTGTTTCCCTTGCCTCAGAAGACATATCTAGAAAGATGTTGTTAACAGCTGATGTCAGAGAAATTACTGCCTGTGCTCTCTTCTAGGGTTTTTATGGTTTCGGGTCTTACATTTAGGTCCTTAATCCATTTTGAGTTTATTTTTGTGCGTGGTGCAAGAAAGTGGTCCGGTTTCAATCTTTAGCATGTAACTGTCCAGTCTTCCCAACACCATTTGTAGAAGAGAATTTTTCCCAGGGAGCCTCTTTATACTTCAGCCTCAGGTATCACCCCTCTTGAGGCCACACCAGCCTCAAGAGTGTGGAGAGAAGAAGGTCCAGCCAGGGTCCCTCTCTTGTTATTTGCTCTGGTGTGGCACCTTGATGCTTGCAGCTGATTCCTGTCATGTTCCACTGCAGCAGCCTCTCTTCTCCTTATCAGTAGTGATTTGCCCAGGGCAATGTGGTGAAGAGAAGACAGCATAAAATGAAAGTCTTTCCCCCCACTGGAGGGTCCTGCTAGACCACTCTTTCTCTTAAACCAACTTGTGGTCTGTTCTGAAGGTTCCACGCCTTTAGCATTTCTCCATTGTGTCCTTCTCTCCATTCTCCTGGCAATTTTGGCATTGTTCCATGGCATAGAGATCTGGGCCTCATTGGTGGACACAGCCCTCATGTGGAGTGAACCTGGGGTTGTTTTCTTTCCCTTGGTAGCCCCTCAGGCCATCTCCATGCAGAAACAGGTTAAGTGGCCTCTGCTAGGTAAGTGTCTAGATTAGGCATTTCAACCTTCATAAAAGGATGTCACTTTTACCCCCACCTTCAATGTCTGGCTTTTAAGCAAATGTGTCTGCACTTAACTGCCAAGAAAGACTATCTCTACACCAGAAACATCAAGCAATTATAACTTAGGACTCACTACCAGTCAATAAATTTAAAAATCTCTACTGAGGGGCACCTGGGTGGCTCAGTCGGTTAAGTGTTTGCCTTCAGCTCAGGTCATGATCCCAGGGTCCTGGGATCGAGTCCTGCATTGGGCTCCATGCTCCGCGGGGAGCCTCCTTTTCCCTCTGCTTGTGCTCTCTCTCTCTGTCAAATAAATAAATAAAATCTTTAAAAAAATATAAAAATCTCTACTAAAAAAAATAAAACGTACAGAATATTTTAGAGTATATAATAGTTTTTACCCTTGACTCAAGCCAAACCATCAGATCTGCATAGTTGGTTTGCATCATCTTAATTTCTTCTGGAATTCTTTTACACTAACTGCGTTATACGTATTCTTTTACATAGCTATGTTATTCCACTGGACACTATTGTAGAAGATTGTTAGAAACAACATTAGGTCTCTCATTTTTGTATTTACCCTTAGGATGCTGTTGAGGACACTGATCATTACATTGCAAACTTCTTATTGATGAGAACACACTAGAGAATTTCTCTTGGTTCTGCTTACTCGAAAGGTTTTTGCTACCACAACAAATTTGCTATAGACATATTGTTTTAACTTAATATATGGATTGTGAACTTGTGTTTCCCTCTTTGCAATGGTTAATAGGAGGCTTAAAGTCAAACTTATGGTGCGGGTCAAGCAATTGTATAGAACTTTTCTAAATAGATTTGTGAACTTTTTCCATTACCTTACCTTTGTTTTTTTTGCCCTCATTTTTGTCTTCACATTGCTTTTGCTTTTATTTATTTTCATCTTTTATGTATTTTGGAATCCACCTTAAGTAAGTTATTTTTAAAATAAGATGGGTTTGATTAGCAATAAGAATAATAAAAACAGCTATGGGGTTTGAGGTCTAAGTGCCTGGAGCTCTAAAGAGAGTTTTGGCTGGTTCAGCATTTCAAGGATCACCGGCATCCAGGAGGGGGTAAAGTCATGGACATGGAGGAGATGCCTGGCATGAGGCTGAGTGGTGAGAAAGAAGCCAAGAGGGAGTCCTGAGGACATCGCTAATGACACATGGAGGAAGAAAATTCAGCAAAGGAGATGAAAGTGAAGCCTGCAGCAAGGCTGGGGGAAAGCCCAAGAGAGGATAGTCCACACAGCAGAAGAACATAGGTTCTTCTCTTTTAAAATATCTTAAACAAACCCATCATATTTCTATTTCACCTTTTTCTCCTAAGATTAACATGGAGCATTTCACTTTTTAAAGATATTTTTATTTATTTATTTGAGAAAGAGAGAGAGGGAGAGAGAGAGAGACCATGAGCAGGGGGAAGGGCAGAGGCAGAGGGAGAAGCAGACTCCCTGCTGAGCAAGGAGCCTGATGCAGGGCTCGATCCCGGACCCTGAGACCATGACCCGAGCTTAAGGCAGATGCTTAGCAGGCTGAGCCACCCTGGCATGTTGAAGGTATTAAATGAGCATAGCTTGCCCAGCATGACAATCTTCTATGATTTTTTCTTTCTTTTTTTAAAAAATATTTTATTTATTTATTAGAGAGGGAGAGAGAGTGCGCGCCCATGTGTGCTTAACCGGGGAGATGGGCAGAGGAAGAGGGAGAGGAAGAGAGAATCTCAAGCAGAATCCCACTGAACGTGGAGCCTAAGGCAGGCTCGATCTCATGACCCTGAGATCATGACCTGAGCCAAAACCAAGAGTCGGATGCTTAACAGGCTGAGCCACCCAGGTGTCCCTTCTATGATTTTTTTTCTTAATTGAAATAAGGCTACCTATGGAGAGACAAACCTTTTTATTTCCACCTTGAGTTCACTCCCCATGTTCCCAGTGGCCTTGACAGATGCCTATCAGCCGGGTCGACTGCCAGGTCAAGAAGCCTTCCAATACGTCCAGGCTGAGAGCGTGCCCAGACTGCAGGTGGATCTCCCAGGGAGCAGAAGAGCAGGGCTCAGGAAGCAGTTGTGGTAGAAAGTGACATCAGCATCACAGAGAGGCGGAAGTGGTTTTCTGTAGAGACCCCTGGACTCATAATTTAGGCTGCTGTCATTTCCTACACCACTTGGCAATCAAAACCGGAGATGCTTTTGAGCTTTCTTGTGTGCTGCCAGGTGAAAAGATGGGCTCGCTGTGTCAATGGGTAATTATTTCATATCGCTCTAAACAGAGTACAGACTGCAGTTGCCTTGGAGTAGGAGCGTTCAGAGGTGGATTCAAAGGGTCTCATCTCACCCAGCACCCAGGAAGAGACTTCAAATAACCTGCTGAAACATTAATTGAGCAACTTCCTAGAAAGATCAGTCTCAGTGACTCGCAACTAGTCAGTCTTCCTATCTAAATATTTTGTGGTATATATACACATGCTTGAGGTTGTTGGGGTGGGAACTATGTAGCAGAAGTTCACGAATGGGGGCGCCTGGGTGGCACAGTTGGTTGAGTGCCCGACTCTTGGTTTTGTCTGGGGTCATGATCTCGGGGTTGTAGGATCCAGCCCCGCATGAGGCTCCACACTTGGCAGGGAGTCTGCTTGGGTTTCTTTCTCTCTCTCCCTCTGCCCCTCCCCTCCCCCCTGCTCTCTCTCTCTCTCTCTCTCAAATAAATAAATAAATCTTTTTTAAAGAAAGTATTGAACTTTATAAAGTATATTCAAAGACATGACCCATTTTGATCCACACAGTCACACTGTCAGTCAGCCAGATAGCCACACCATCTCAGAAGAAACTGAGGCTCAGAAGAATTAAAGTGACTTGTCAAGGATTCAGGCAGCTGTTTGGTGACAGAGCTGGGGCCCAAAGAGAAGTCTAACTATTAAGTCCTGAGCTTGATTATAGAACTATTTTTCTCAGAGAGAGATCCAGAACCCTTGAACAATATATTAGTTGCTTAAGTACCATTCTACATGCCATGAGCCTTAGTCCTTCCCTTCAGGGACAATCTATATGGTTTATCAGCTCAGAGTAGACTTCCTCCTCTCCCAGCATGTTGCTTTTATCATCTTGTTCCCACTTTTCTCTAACTGGGTGTTATTATCTCCCTTATGAAATTAAAAACATCTTGCAGTCCCTTTGAACCCATTCCATGACTCAGGAGAGCTCTGTGGCTTGGCACGTAGGGTGGAGACAGGGAAGAGTCAGGCAGAAACAATACCACCACCAAAAAGTGCGCAAGACCCCATTAATTGGAGTTATTCTCTAGATCAGATGGGGACAAACAGATGGGGTTGCACTTGCGTTATTTTTGCTCCCTTAACTTCTCTACGATGTTGATGCCATGGAAATAACGCAGGAAGACCTGAAAACCAGGGCCTTTGGCTGTGTGACTTAGCAGTAATAAGATCTGTGGGGCTTTTCCTTCATTGATAAAAGAAGCCAGTGAGACAAAATGAGGTGACTAACAGTCATCTCTATGGCAAAAACTTTACCACTGTTTTTGACTCGCTAGTAGGGATGACCCCAAATTTCTGGATATCACAGATGGAAACATGGAGAAAATCATATGAACCAAGAATATATTCTTTTAGGGACAATCTTTCAGCCTGAATCAGAATAATGTCATTTCCTTCTTCATTAGCTCCCTTAGGTAGGAGAATAAGCTCATTGTGCTTAGAATAGCGTTTGGATATAGCATGTGCTCAATAAATATCAGTTAAATTAATGAAATTAATGTAAATACCCAAGAAATCTAAGATTTTTAATCTCATAATTCAGAACCCTAATCGATATTTTAAAATATCTGTACCTACCACCCTTCAACTGCAGTTTTACCAGGACCTAAGCTTTCTTTAGTGTATCCTATTCTTGCTAAAATCTGAGGCTGTGTTAGCAGAAAGATAATAATCTGAAACATAAGGAAAAGCCTGAAGAATCCATTATCAGAGATATGGACAGACAGTGCAGAGAAAGAGAGTGAAAATTAGCCTTAACCATGCAAAAATATGTTCAACATCACTCACTATAAGATAAACGTAAATTAAAACTACACTGAGAAATATTTCCAACCTGTAAGATCTGCAAGAATCCAAAATTTGGACCATACACTCTGTTGGTGGGTCTGTGGAGAAACAAACACCTGTATACATTGCTGGTAGGCATGCAAAATGGCCCAATAGTCCTGACGGAGGAGATATTGGCAATATTTAGCAACATTATACATATATGTACCACGTGGTCCAATAATTACACTGAAAATTGATATTTTAGGAATCTAGATTCAAGACACTATACTGAAAACACACTAACAAAAATATGACTAGGTGTATGCCCAAAGTACTATTAGTGAACTATCTGTAATAATAAGACTAGCAATAAGGCACCTGGGTGGCTCAGTCGTTAAGCATCTGCCTTCGGCTCAGGTCATGATCCCAGAGTCCTGGGATCGAGCCCCACATCGGGCTCCCTGCTCCACGGGAAGCCTGTTCTCCCTCTCCCACTCCCCCTGCTTGTGTTCCCCTCTCTCACTGTGTCTCTCCCTGTCAGATAAATAAAATCTTTAAAAAAAAAAGACTAGCAATAATCTGAATCAATAGGAAAACAGTTAAATAAAAAGTGCTTCAGCTGCACGATGAAATATAATACAGTGTAAAAAGGAATGAGGAGTATTTCTACATTCTACAATGCAGCAATCTCTAGGGTATATTGTTAAGTAGAAAAGGCATAGTGAAGAAGAACATGTATAGTGTGCTACCATTTCCTTTAGAAAGGGAAGATTTGCATATATCTGTATGTTGATATAGATACATACATATACACATGTATGGATTTGCTCATGTGATAAAAATCACTAAAAGAATAGTACTAAATTTCAAAATGGTTATATAGAGGGATAGAGGGAGGAACTTCCTTAAATACTATGAAGATTTGTCTTTAGAAACAAACATTTCACAAAGTTATGAAACAGAATTAAATAAAAACCCCTGTAAAGCAAAAATAAAATACAAGTGATAATATCTGCATTTCCAGTTAATAGCATAATTGCACAGAGATGAACTATTTTGAGTGACTTTAAAATAGTAATTTGACCATATATTCCCACTGGGATCAACCCGAAGGACAAAAATAACAGCAAAAACAAAAACAAAACCTTAAACTGTCCTCAATAATTATAGTGTTGCTGGTAGATTTAGTGCTGCTATTTTGAGTTTGTTGTATTGAAAGAGTAAAGAAAAGTGAATATTTGTTATCATTAAGAACCAACTATTTCTGGTGTGGTTGAAAGGAGATACAGGATTAGGGAGTTAAGTAAAGTTACGCCTGGGGACCTGCACTTTGTTTGTAATATAGTATAAAATCATGATGTATTTGATCTTAAAAATACATATTCCCTAGTTGTATCTACTGAAAAGGCTCAAACACAGTTTCTGACTGTATTCAGGGGTCCCCAAGACCAACCTCAGGTTCACTGATTCTCTAAAAAATTTTACAGAACTCAGCAAAGCTGTTACACTCACAGTTACAGTTTATTCCATGAAAGATTGCAGAGTGAAATCAGCAATGGAAAAAGGCACATAGGGCAGAGACCAGGAGAGACCAGAAATAAGCTTGCAGTTGTCCCTTCCCTTGCAGTGCAATCATATAAACAGCACTTAATTTTCCTTGCAATGATGTGTAGCAACATGCACAAAATATTGCCAACCACAGAATCTTACTCAGGTCTTGTTAAGATTTCTATTAGGGCTTCAGTCATGTAGGCACAACCCTCCTGAGGTCAGCTGACACTGTATGGCCCAAGGACCCTCTCCTCCCCCCCCCCGCCCCCATAAATCACATTGTTAGCATAGACTACCTTGTATGGCCCAAGGTCCTAGATAAACACTCTTATCAGGTGGGATCTTTCAAGGGCTTAGAGGTTATCTCCCAGGAGTTGGTCACGGGCCAAACCTTTCTTTGAAATGTGCAGGGTTTAGATAATCCAGGCCTGCTGAGTTAATTCTCTACTGCACACATGACCCAGTACCAGTGAGGCACCACTAGTACTCAGATCGTGGTTTTTAAATACTACTTCTCACAAAAGAAAACAGGGCTCTTTGGATAAATTGCTTAATTCAGGTCTAGGGCAGGAAATAATGTACAAGGCAAGCCTAGAACATATTGTCATACCAGAGTAAGGAAGTTATCAGACCATTGGAATTGTGTCAGTAGGATTCAGAAGTCAATCTTTCATTGGCCAAACAGGATGACTTGAGCAACAATAAAGATAATTACTACAGTAGATTAAAACACATAAAAATACGTGTATCTATTATTCATAATGGTATTAAAATAACCACAACTCATTGGTCACCTTTGGAAGATGCTAGGAGCAATACAAATCGTTAATTTGAAGGTAGGTAAATGAAACATTTTCTCTCTCTTTTCTAAATGATCAGGGAAACCAGAGAGTTGATATGGGGTGAATATGGAAGGGCTTCTCTTTGTGGAAGTATTTCAACTAAAAAGAAGGGGGGAGGAATGTCACTATTTTTCAAACACTACTAAACTACGGGATTTGGGCAATGATCATCACCCCTAAAAAAAGAGAGAGAGAGAAAACAAGAGACTGTTCCTTCTATTAGAAGTACAAATACTGCCAGTAAAGCAGGTTTGAGAAAAACAGAAGAACCAAAATGTGACCAAGCATCTACCAGTTCACAAGTGACACAGGAGACAAAGGAATATGTTAAAGGACACTCAGGAATACAGCCATGCAGCCAACAAAATCCAGACTATGGGAAAATGCAGTACTATTATGAGAAATTAGTAATATGGAGTTGGCTTTTTCAACCAAAAATTTGCAGAATATAAAGGAAAAACCTATAGAATAAAAGAGGCATATCAACAAATCAGAATATACTGATATCTAACAAATTAGAATATCCTTATTTGTAGCCTAATTCAAACTACAAAAGTGAAAAACAAAACAAAAACATTTATAACACAAAATGTGAACACTGATTATATGATGATATTAAGAAATTGATTTTTAGTGTTCTTTTTAAAGGACTCCTTATCTTTCAGAGATACCCAATGGAATCTTTACAAATTAAAATGATATGATGTTTGGGATTTGCTTCAAACTAATCTGTTGGGAGGTACAGGGAATGGGTGGGAATATAGTGCATGAGTGTTCCTTTTTCTCCACATCCTCGCCAATCTGTTGTTTCTTGTTTGTTGATTTTAGCCGTTCTAATAGGTGTGAGGTGATATCTCGTTGTGATTTTGATTTGCATTTCCCTAATGATGAATGATGTTGAGCATCTTTTCATGTGTCTGTTGGACATCTGTATGTCTTCTCTGGAGAAATGTCTGCTCATGTCTTCTGACCATGTCAATCAGATTATTTGTTTTTGGGGGTGTTGAGTTGTAACAGTTCTTTATATATTTTGGATACTAACCCTTTATTGCATATGTCATTTGCAAATATCTTCTCCCATTCAGCAGGTTGCCTTGTAGTTTTGTTGGTTGTTTCCTTTGCTGTGCAGAAGCTTTTTATTTTGATAAAGTCCCAATAGTTTATTTTTGCCTTTGTTTCCCTTGCCCCAGGAGACCTAGCTAGAAAAAAAGTTGCTAAGGCTGATGTCAAAGAGGTTACTGCCTATGTTCTTTTCTAGGATTTTTATTGTTTCAGGTCTGACATTTAGGTCTTTAAACCATTTTGAATTTATTTTTGTGTATGGTTGCTGAGGGTTTTCATCATGAATGGATGTTGTACTTTGTCAAATGCTTTTTCTGTGTCTATTGAAATGATCATATGGTTCTTATCTTTTCTCTCACTGATATGTTGTATCATGTTGATTGATTTGTGAATATCGAACCACACTTGCAACCCAGGAATAAATCCCACTTGGTCTTGATAAATAATTTTTTAAATGTATTGTAGGAATTCAGTTTGTTAGTTTTTTGTTGAGGATTTTTGCATCTATATTTATGTTCTGCACAAAAGATTCACAATAGTTATGTTTTGGGTCCAAAAAGGAAAGAAAACTTTATTATTACTATTCTAGAATCCTAATAGAAACAGAAGAGGAAAGGAATGTACATATAGATGAAGGTAATAGTAGGCCATAAATGAGAATAAGGCAAAGTTACATCAAACCTGGTACTTACAACATCCAACCTCATCAGCTGGGGAAACACTGTGGGAACAACCAGGCTGGGGTCCCGACTGAGAGGCCTGGGCAGAGCATCCTCCCCTCAGGTGAGCCTTCCAGCTGACCATCCCTGTAAGGGCCATATTTATAGGGCAAGTAACAGAGCTTGAAATTAAACATTTGTTCCCCTGCGTGCAGTTTGGAGCGAGCTGCATTTTCATGTTATCATGTTTCTATATTTTCAAGGAGCCTGGGCTGTGTGTGTCTGCCTCCTTTCCCTAATTCCATTCCTGGGGACCAGCCCAGCGTGGAGCAAGAGCGGACGTGAGACAAGATTTGTGGCTCTTGGTGTCCAGAACAGAAGGGCCAGTTCTGACCTGGAGGCCAGACAATATATTTTAAACAATTAGGCTCCTAAGGTTATTCACATAGCATGAGTCTCACAAACAACATTCCTTAGCCTGTCTGTGTATATGCAGGTCTAGATACCTGGTCAGTTTGCTGGACAAATCATAAAAATACTTATCTATACAGAAGAGTTATCATGCATATTGGCCTATAGTTCTCTTTTTTTGTGATGTCTTTACCTGGTTTTGGTATAGGATAATGCTGGCCTCATAGAATGCATTTGGAAGTTTTCCTTTTCTATTTTTTGGAAAATAGTTTGAGAAGAATAGGTGTTAACTCTTCTTAAATGTTTGGTAGTACTCACCTGTGAAGCCATCTAGTCCTGGATTTTTGTTTGTTGGGAGGTTTTTTTTTATTATTATCATTACTGATATAATTTCTTTGCTTGTTATTGGTCTGTTCCAATTTTCTATTTCTTCCTGGTTCAGCTTTGGTAGTTTGTGTGTTTCTGGGAATTTATCCATTTGAGAAGATGGCATTTGAGCGAACATGTAAAGAAAGGAAGGGAAGAGCTGCATGGATATCTATGGGAAGAGCATTCCAGGCAGACGGACCTAGCATACAGGCCCTATGGCAGGAGTGTGCCTGGAGTGCTAATGGAAGAGCAAGAGAATAGTGTGGTTGCTGCAGAGCGAGGGAAGGAAGGGGTGGGAAGCAAAGTCGAAGAGGTAGTGCAGGGTCTTGGTAGCTACAGAAAGGACTCTGTTACGTGAATTGAAATGGAAATCACCATTAAAGGTTGACTGGTCTCTTTTTAAGTAGTTTATTGAAGTATGTATTAATATCTTAGGACTGCCATACAAATTACTACAAACTGGATGGCTTAAACCAATAGAAATTTTATTCTCTCAACATTCTGGAGTCTAGAAGTCCCAAATCAGGATGTCAGTAGGGTTTATTCTTCCTGGAGGCTGAGCCCTGAGGAACTATAAAATTTGGAGGAAGGGAGGTAATACAGCTAAGACTGATGAACAATTAGTAAGACAGGAATGAACCAAGAGAATGTGGTGTCCTAGAAACCAAGTGAAGAACCTGTTTCAACTATGTCTAAGAAATGTTGCTGGTAGGTTAATTAAGAGGAGGACTGAGACTGAGCATTCAACTTAGCAATATGAAAGTCACTGGTGACCTTGATAAGAATAATCACAGCTGAATGACAGAGGCAGATGCCTTATTGAGTTCAGGAGACAATGGGAGGAGAGGAAAGGAAGAAAAGACAATTCTTTTGAGAAGCTTTGCTCTAAGAGAGCGGATAATGGAGCAATATTGAGAAGTACAAGGATTACTTGTTTTTATTTATTTATTTTTAAATTTTATTTATTTTTTTAGAGAGAGAGAGAGTGGGGTTGGGGGAGAGGGAGAGAGAATCCCAAGCAGGCTCCACGCTGGATGCGGGGATTGATCCCATGACTCTGAGATCATGATCTGAGCCGAAATCAAGAGTCAGATGCTTAACTGACTGAGCCACCCAGGTGCCCCAATTGTTTTTTATTTTTAACGGAAGAAATAATAACAAGTTTATAGAGTAATGGGAATTATCAAATAGAGAAGCATGAAGAGAGAAAAAAGAATTGCGGTGCAATGCTCTGAGGGAGAGGGATGAGATTTAGATAGAAGGAGTGGTGTGACCTTAAGGAGAAATGTGAGCAAATAATCCCTTCTAACAGGCTGGGGTGGCTAGGACACAGACAGAGGACAGAGGCCAGTGGCTGGGTATATGTCATGGTGGGAGCTTGTATAAGTTCTCTTCTGAATGTTGCTTCTTTCTCAGTAAAGTGCAAAGCTAGGAGCGAGGATGGAATAGGAGGTGTTGGAGTTTTGAGGAAAGAAGAGAAGGTATGAAAGAGCCATCCAGAAGAGCGGAAGAGTGAGGGACTAGTGTAATACAGTAGCATTAAGGGTGCCCTTGAGGTGATGATCATAAATTTATAGTGAAATGGGGCAGCCTGGTAATGTGTCTTTCTCCAGTTATTATCAGATGTGCAGATGTTGACAAAGAGTAGTCAGAATTGGGTTTAGCAAGGAGTAGATTGTACCAAACAAAGGAAAAGATCAGCAAAGGAGATGAGAATGTATGCAAGGGAGTGACACTTGATTGTGGATTTTAACATGGTAAAAAGCTAAATGAAGACTGTGTGGGGTAAGAGATGGGGGAAATGGTGATTGAATCAATAGATTGTAGGTTCCACATGCAACAGAAGAATTGTTGAACTTGGGGTGCCAGAAGATATGAGCTAAAAAACTGAGGTGGTGAGTAGAGCATAGAATTTGAAATGAATGTATTCTGGGGTTGTGTTACTGGTAATTATAAGGACCAGGATATGAGTAGGAGACTGGGTAATTGAAGTGGGATGCAGGACAAGTTCACTGAGGAGAGGATGTCAAAGAACTGAGACATCAGGATTTGAAAAGATCATCTCCATGGAGACTGAAATCACCAAGAACCACAGCAGAAGTAGCACCGGAGAGTGTGACAGGGAGTCTGGAGTTGAAATCATCAAAGAATGAGTGTGAGTGTGCTGGCAGAGTAGGTGACAACAGCAAGGAGGGGTAGGTGGCAATCTATCCGCAGGACACTTCAACCTGGAAGTTCTTAGGGAGAGGTGAAGGAAAAGGAGGAGCCTGGGGGCACCCCTCCCACCTCCAGGCCCAGGGGTATGAGGAAGGTGGGAAAGAGCCAACCTGCAGCTGAGAGAACAGAGAAACATGAAGAAGAAGGGAATGTTCTGACAAGAGGTGGTATATAATGGCGGATGCACCCACAACCCCCCTTGAGCTACAGAGGTCCCAGTAGAAGGGTTTTATGAGATGGGGAGAGCTGGGAGATGGGACCAGAAAAGAAATGTGCACAGCTGTATAGGGATCCCCGTGTGGGGAAAGAGGATGACCTAAGAGTCTGGTGTTTGGGAGCATGGGGTGGGGGTGGATGATGTAAACAGAAATAGATGGCCCAATGAGATTGGTCTCAATAGTCTCAAGACAGGAGGTGGTGAAGCTGCTCACAGCTGCTGGGTGTGAGGGAGTGGTAGGGTCTTGGGCCATGGTAACATTCCTGTCAACCAGAGATGAGGAGGCGGGACAGAGGACATCTGATCAGAGCACTGAGACATCCCCAGAGGCTGGGGATGGGGGGAATGGTGACAACAAGGTTGTCTTACCTAGAACTTGCTTGGTGCCAGGAATATTCTAAGTATGTTATATCTTTTAATCCTCACAACAGCCCTAAAAGGTAGGTGTTACTATCACCACTTTTAGATGAGAAGCAGAGAGGTTAAGTAATTTGCCCAAGGCCATACAGTGAGTAAGTGGTCAAGCCCAAATTTGAATGGAGACTGTCTGCCTCAAGGGCCATGCTCTTGACCACTAACTCTACCAAGATTTGACATTCACTGGGTACCATCTGTGTGCCCACTTCTCCGTGAACTCTCTAAGAGTAGGTACTGCTGTTCATCTTTTCTCTCCTGCACTGGCATGATGCCAGGTATTTAGAAGCTGTTTAATAAATGTTTGAATAGTAAATAAATGGGTGCATGAATGGAATGAATAAATAGATAAATGAAATAAGCAAACTTGACCTTGTGGTAGGGTAGGGATTGGGTTAAAAGTGAATAAAATCTTTCCTTTGGCATACCATATAATTACATATATACAACCAGATACTTGTTGTAAAGCTGTAAGTAAAACAGGGCAATGAGTACATGAATAGAACAGAAAGTCAGGAATTAGACCTAAATATACATAGGAATGTATTAAATGAAAAAATCAGCATTTTGAAATTATTGTGGAAACATGGATTTAAAAAATGATCTCGGGAAACTGGTAACCATCTAGAAAAAAATGCAATCTGAATCCATGTCACATTCTGACAATTTAGATGGATCAAAATTTAGGATATAATTAGATAGATCAAAAATTAAAATATAAAAAAATGAAATTCTAGAGGTCTGAGAAGCAAGTACATGTAAAAATATACTTAAAAGATTTGGGTGCCTGGGTGGCTCAGTTGGTTAAGCGACTGCCTTCAGCTCAGGTCATGATCCTGGAGTCCTAGGATCGAGTCCCGCTTCGGACTCCCCACTCGGCGGGGAGTCTGCTTCTCCCTCTGACCCTCCCCCCTCTCATGCTCTCTCTGTCTCATTCTTTCTCTCTCAAATAAATAAATCTTTTTTTAAAAGATTTTTTTAAAAAGATTTATTTATATATTTTATATAGAGAGAGACAGCATGAGTGGGAGGGGCAGAGGGAGAGGGAGAATCTCAGGTAGACTCCATGCTCACTGTGGAGCCCGACACAGGGCTCAATCTCATGACCCTGAGATTATGACCTGAGCCAAAACCAAGAGTCGGATGCTTAACCCAACTGTACCACTCAGGTGCCCCAGCAAGGATATATTTGTAGCTCAACATGTGGAAGGCATTTATTAATGCAATATAAAGCCCCAAAACATAAAAGATTGATAAATGTGATCAACATAAAAATAAAAATTTCAGCATGGCAAAAGCCACAATTAATCAAGATAATAGATGCACAAAAAGATGGGCTAAAATATTTGCAACTCATTCCATAAAGGGCTTCTAAAAATTAAGATTAAAAATAATTCAAAAGCATAGTGGACAAAGAACAGGAATGCTTAGTTAATAAAAAGGGAAATATACAACTGCTCTTAAGCATATAAAATATCCTCAGCCTCATAATGAGAGAAATGGGATTTAAATTATACTGCATTACCATGTTTACCTGTCACACTGGCAAAAAAGCCACTTTTTTTTTTAAGAATTTAGTATTTTTTTTAAAGATTTTATTTATTTATTTGACACAGAGAGAGACAGTGAGAGAGGGAACATAACCAGGGGGAGTGGGAGAGGGAGAAGCAGGCTTCCTGATGAGCAGGGAGCCTGATGTGGGGCTCGAACCCAGGACCCTGGGACCATGACCTGAGCCGAAGGCAGACGCTTAACAACCGAGCCACCCAGGTGCCCCAAAAGCCACGTTTGATAACATGCTGTGTGGTGAGAGTATGGGGAAACGGGCACACTTACGTACTCCCACATGTGTAAAACTACAAATGTACAAGGATATTCATTGCAGCTTTGTAACCGTAAAAGATAAGAAGCCATTAATGAACAGGGATATGCCACACCCATACAATGGTGTGTTGCTACATGCACATGTAAATACAAACACCTGTTATAAAGCAGGAGGAAACTCTATAGAATGATGTGGAATGAGCTCCAAGATACATCAAGTAGAAAGAAATATGGTGCAGAACAGTATGCTACCGTTTCTATTATCTTTTTTCTGAGAGAGAGGATAAGGAATATATGAATGTATACATGTTTGGTATGGTTTGGTAGGTGTAAAATATGGAGGAAGGATACCCAAGAAACTGGGAATCTTGGTTGCCACTGGGAAAAATATTGAGTACATGGGGAGCAGTGGTGTCCTGCATAGAGATTACCGCATACCCTCTGTATCTTTTGTATTTGTATATAAAGTACCTATTCCGAATAATTGTAGTGATATTAAAAGGAATGTCTTTTTGTCCTCGAGTTGGGGAGACAAAATATACATAATACACTGCTTTACTACAAGATGAAAAATGTTAGGTGTCCTGAGAGAGGCAGAGATGAAATTATGTTCTGTTGGCTAGAAAGAGCTGGGAGAAATTTAGCAGGAGTGTGCTTGTATTTTATTTAAATATACCCAAAAGGAACTGGATTGAGTGTGCTTATTTCTTTTTTTTCTTTAAATTTTTATTGTTATGTTAATCACCATTGAGTATGCTTCTTTCTAAGTTTAGGTTATGTTCAGCAGCACTTTGGCCCCCAACAAGTTTTTTTCTGGTTAAAAGCAGGTGCCTGAAAACTTGAAGAATTCCACAAGTACATGGATAGCATGTGGTAAAAGCCAAGGACCTGATATTACTAAAGGTTTTTTAAATGCTCATCACCCTCCTTTGTGACCTGTTCTGGCGGTAAAATAATTGTGCTTAACTCCATTGTGTGCCAGTGGGAGACAGAAGATGTATGTTATTTTTAGCAAATTCTAGTAAAAATGGTAGATGCTCTTTGGACTCTGCTGGCAGATTTGCCTCTCAGCTCCTGGGAAGCCAAATTTATTTAAATTGCCATCCTGGTCTGTCATCTCAAATGGAGAAATGGACTTTTTAGGTTCCTCAAACTGAGAGGTGGTGGGTGAATAAATTCCCAAGGTGGCACCCAACTGGGGCTGATAGAAAGTTTCCGGTTTGTTTTTCTTAACACCAAGGAAAGACACAAAGTCTCAGCTCCACAGCTGATGCAGACACTTAATTTACTGATGTATCACATAGAGCACTTCTGCCTTTATCTTCTTTTCCTTTCCTTTTCTTTAAAAAGATTTTATTTATTTGAGAGAGCGAGCACAAGCTGGGAGAGCGGCAGGCAGAGAGAGAGGGGAGAAGCAGACTCCCCAGCGAGCAGGGAGCCCCAGGACCAGGTGAGGCTCCATCCCAGGACCCTCGGATCACGACCTGAGGGACCCTGGGATCACGATGAGCTGAAGGCAGACGCTTAACCGACCGACCGAACCACCCAGGCGCCCCATGCCTTTTTCTTCTAAAGTAGAAGTTTCAGGTGACTCATTAACTCTAGTCTTCTCCATATCAACTAGCTGAAACTGTCTTAAAGATTAAAATATTGTAACTTGAGAGAAAGAAACTCGATCTCACTATTGCGGGAGTCACCAAAAATCCTCTATTAAAATTTGCTTTGTATTGTCCCTTTAAATGTAATATTTGACACATGTATTTCTCTGCTTTCTCACTTTAATTCTCCAGAGGCAACCACTATCCTGACTACATCATGCTTATAATTTCCAGCCTGTGGATTGTCTTTTCACAATCTCCGTAGTTTGTTCTTGCTTTAATGAACACAAGTTCTTTAATGTAGTCACATGTATCAATTTTTTTATAGTGAACTCTTTCTGTATTATGTGTTCAAAAAATCTTTATGACCTCAAAATCATATATGTCTTCTAAAATTTAAAATTTCTTTTCATATTTAAATCCTTAGACCAAGGGGAATTTTTTTTTAAGATTTTATTTATTTATTTGACAGAGAGAGAGACACAGTGAGAGAGGGAACACAAGCAGGGGGAGTGGGAGAGGGAGAAGCAGGCTTCCCGCGAAGCAGGGAGCCCGATGCGGGGCTCGATCCCAGGACCCTGGGATCATGACCTGAGCCGAAGGCAGACGCTTAACGACTGAGCCACCCAGGTGCCCCGGGAATTACTTTTTTGAATAAAGTAGGGAAGGGGTCTAATTTCAGTTGTTTTCCCTTTATGCATTTATCAGTTTTTTCTAAATAGAGACAATTGTCTAAGTGGACAATTTTCTAAATAGTCCCATTGGTCTGAAATGTCACTCCTGTCATACATCAGTTCCATAAATGCATGGGTCTTCTGACTCAGTTCCATTCGTTGTCGATCCTTACTGCAGTATCTCACAATCTTAATTATCATAATAATCTCTACAATAAATTGAAGATCTGGCAGAGCAAGTCCCATCTTCCTTACCACCTTATTCTTCTACAGGAGTGTCCTAACTTTTTCCTCTATTCTTCCCAGAATTGGCTTACTAAGTCCCACAAAAACAAGGTTGGGATTTTAACTGAAATTGCATTCAATCTATAGATGAGTCCAGGGAGAATTGAAATCTTTATGTTTTTTATAGCTAGAAAACTGATCTATAGAGAGATAACCTATCTATAGAAAGACTCAATATTAAAGAAATCTCTGTGTAGGACTTTATTAATGTTTTCCACTAAAGTTGTATAATTTTCTACATATGGGCCTTATACAGTCTTGTTTTGTCAGATTTATTCCTTAGGTACCTCACAGTTTTTTTTGCTATTATAAAAGCTGTCTTTTCTTTTTAAAAATATTTTTCCAAACTATTTGTTGCTGATGTATAGAAATGCATTTGATTTTTTATATTGATCTTTTAGCCAGCCAAACTTACTATATCTGCCCATTATCTGTAGATCTTTTGAGCTTTTATGTAGACAACTGTATTTGTGAATAATGACAATTTATTTCTTTCCAAATCTTTTATTTTCCTTCTTATATTGTATGTGATAGGAACTCCAGTACAATGTTGAATAGAAGCAAAACAGAGTATTTTGTCTTATTCCTGGTTTTAAAGGAGATGCTTTTAAAATTTCTCCATTAACAATATTTAGTGTAGAATTTTTGTAGATGATTTTCATCAGTCTAAGGAGATTCCAATCCTGTTTCTAGTTTGCTTGGAATTTTTATCATGAATAGGTGTTGAATTTAGTCAAATGCTTTTTTCTCCGTCCATTCTAATAATAACATGCTTTTCTCCCTTGAGTCTATTAATGTAGTAATTGACATTTATAGATTTTCTAATGCTAAATCACTTTTGCTCTCCTGATTAAACCCAGATTGGATACAGACTATTTTTTTATTTTTATTTTATTATTTATTTATTTATTTATTTATTTGACAGAGAAAGCGAGAGAGAGTCAGACAGAGAGAACACAAGCAGGGGGAGGGGCAGAGGGAGAGGAAAAAGCAGGCTCCCTGATGAGCAGGGATAACACTGTGGGGATCTGGGATCATGACCTAAGCCAAAGGCAGATGCTTAATGACTGAGCCACCCAGGTGTCCCCAGACTATTTTTTTAAAATATTGAACAGATCTATTCCTTGAAAATTAAGAATTCCCAGTTAAACCATGTGGCCCTGACATTTTATTTTTTTTAATTTAAAAAAATTTTTAATTTAAATCCAATTAATTAACATATAGTATATTATTAGTTTGAGATAGAGTTTAGTGATTCATCTGTTGCACATAACACCCAGTGCTTATTACATCAAGTACCCTCCTTAATGGCAATCATCCAGTTACCACATCCTCCCACCCACCGTCCCTCCAGCAACCCTCAGTTTATTTCCTATGGTTAAGAGTCTCTTACGGTTTTGTCTTCCTGATTTCTTCTTATTTTATTTTTCCCTCCCTTCCCCTATGATCATGTTTTGTTTCAAAATTCCACAGATGAGTAAAATCATATGATATTTGTCTTTCTTTTTGCTTAGCATAATACCTTCTACTTCCATCCATGTCGCTACAGATGGTAGGATTTCATTTTTTGATGGCTAATATTCCATTGTATATATATACACCACATCTTCTTTATCCATTCATCTGTCGATGGACATCTGGGCTCATTTCATAGTTTGGCTATTATGGACATTGCTGCTATAAACATTGGGGTGTAGGTGTCCCCTGTGATCACTACGTTTGTATCCTTTGGGTAAATACCTAGTAGTGCAGTTGCTGGATCATAGGGTAGCTCTATTTTCAACTTCCTGAGGAACCTCCATACTGTTTTCCAGAGGGGTTGCACCAGCTTGCATTCCCACCAACAGTGTAGGAGGGTTCCCCTTTCTCCACATTCCTGCCAACATCTGTCATTTCCTGACTTGTTAATTTTAGCCATTCTGACTGGTGTGAGGTGGTATCTCATTGAGGTTTTGATTTGTATGTCCCTGATGCCGAGTGATGTTGAGCATTTTTTAATGTCTGTTGGCCATTTGTGTGTCTTCTTTGGAGAAATATCTGTTCATGTTTTCTGCCCAGTTCTTAATTGGATTATTTGTTCTTTGGGTGTTGAGTTTGATGAGTTCTTTATAGATTTTGGATACTAACCCTTTACCTGATAAGACATTTGCAAATACCTTCTCCCATTCTGTAGGTTGTCTTTTAGTTTTGTCAACTGTTTCCTTTGCTGTGCAAAAGCTTTTTATCTTGATGAAGTCCCAATAGTTCATTTCTGCTTTTGTTTCCCTTGCCCCATCTAGCAAGAAGTTGCTGTGGCCGAGGTCAAAGAGGTTGTTGCCTGTGTTCCCATTTAGGATTTTGATGGATTCCTGTCTTGCATTTAGGTCTTTCATCCATTTTGAATGTGTTTGTATGGTGTAAGAGAATGGTTTAGTTTCATTTTTCTACATGTGGCTGTCCAATTTTTCCAACACCATTTGTTGAAGAGACAGTCTTTTCCTTTGTCAAAGATTAGTTGACTATAGCACTGAGGGTCAATTTCTGGGTTCTCTCTTCTGTTCCATTGATCTATGTGTCTGTTTTTGTGCCAGCACCGTACTGTCTTGAGGGTCACAGCTTTGTAATACAGCTTGAAGTCCAGAATTGTGATGCCTCTAGATTTGTTTTCTTTTGTTGTTTTCTTTTTCAACATTCCTTTGGCTATTCAGGGTCTTTACTGGTTCCATACAAATTTTAGGATTATTTGTTCCAGTTCTGTGAAAAATGTTGATGGTATTTTGATAGGGATTGCATCGAATGTGTATATTGCTTTGGATAGCATAGACATTTTAAAAATATCTGTTCTTCCAATCCATGAGCATGGAATGTTTTTCCATTTCTTTGTGTCTTCCTCAATTTCTTTCACAAGTCTTCTATAGTTTTCAGAGTATAGATCCTTTACCTCTTTGGTTAGGTTTATTCCTAGGTATCTTATGGTTTTTGGTGCAAAGGTAAATAGGATTGATTCCTTGATTTCTCTTTCTGCTGCTGCATTGTTAGTGTATAGAAATGCAACTGACTTCTGTGCATTGATTTTATATCCTGCGACTTTGCTGAATTCCTGTATCCATTCTAGCAATTTTTGGGTGGAATCGTTTGCATTTTCTACATAGAGTATCATGTCATCTGTGAAGAGTGAAAGTTTAACTTCTTCTTCACAGAATTAGATGCCGCCTTTTATTACTTTTTGTTGTCTGATTGCTGAAGCTAGGACTTCCAGTACTATGAACAATAGTGGTGAGAGTGGACATCCCTGTCATGTTCCTGACCTTGGGGGAAGAGCTCTCAGTTTTTCTCCCATCGAGGATGATGTTAGCTGTGGGTTTTTCACATATGGCTTTTATGATATTGAGGTATGTTCCCTTTATCTCTACACTGTGGAGATATTTAATCAAGAAAGGATGCTGTATTTTGTCAAATGCTTTTTCTGCATCATTGAGAGGATCATATAGTTTTTATCCTTTCTTTTATTAATGTGGTATATCATGATTGATTCGTGGATGTTGAACCACCCCTCCAGCCCAGGAATACATCCCACTTGGTCATGGTGAATAATCTTTTTAATGCACTGTTGGATCCAATTAGCTAGTATCTTGGTGAGAATTTTTGCATCCATGTTCATCAGGGATATTGGTTTCTAATTCTCCTTTTTGGTGGGATCTTTGGTTTTGGGATCAAGGTAATGCTGGTCTCATAAAATGAATTTGGAAGTTTTCCTTCACTGTCTATTTTTTGGAACAGCTGCAGAAGAACAGGTATTAGTTCTTTAAATTTTTTATAGAATTTTGCTGGGAGGCCATCTGGTCCTGGGCTCTTGTTTTTTGGGAGATTTTTGATTACTGATTCAATTTCTTTGCTGGTTGTGGCTCTGTTAAGGTTTTCTATTTCTTTCTGTTTCAGTTTTGGTAGTTTATATTTCTAGGAATGTATCCATTTCTTCCAGATTGCCTAATTTGTTGGCATAGAGTTGCTCATAATATCCTTTATAATTGTTTGTATTTCTTTGGTGTTGGTTGTGATCACACCTCTTTCATTTATGATTTTATTTGGGTCCTTTCTCTTTTCTTTTTGATAAGTCTGGCTAGGGGTTTATTAATTCATTCAAAAACCAGTTCCTAGTTTTGTTGATCTGTTCTACTGTTCTTTTGAATTCTATTTCATTGATTTCTTCTCTAATTTTTATTGTTTCTCTTCGCCTCCTGGATTTAGGCTTTATTTGCTGTTCTTTTTCCAGCTCCTTTAGGTGTAAGGTTAGGTTGTGTATTTGAGACTTTTCTAATTTTTTGAGAAAGTCTTATATTGGTAGGTACTTCCCTCTTAGGACCACCTTTGCTGTATCCCCAAGGTTTTGAATGGTTTGTTTTCATTTTCATTTGTTTCCATGAATTTTTAAAATTCTTCTTTAATTTCCTAGTTGACCCTTTCATTCTTTAGTAGGATGCTCTTTAACCTCCATGTATTTGTGTTCCTTCCAAATTTCCTCCTGTGATTGAATTCAACTTTTAAAGCATTGTGGTCTGAAAATTACAGGGAAGAATCCCAGTCTTTTGGTACTGGTTGAGACCTGATTTGATACACAGTATGTGATCTATTCTGGAGAATGTTCCATGTGCATTCAAGAAGAATGTGTATTCTGTTGCTTTAGGATGGAATGCTCTGTATATATCTGTGAAGTCCCTCTGGTCCAGTGTGTCATTCAAAGCCCTTGTTTTCTTGTTGATCTTCTGCTTGATCTGCCCATTGCTGTGAGTGGGGTGTTGAAGTCCCCTACTATTATTGTATTTTTATCAATGTGTTTAATTTTCTTATTAATTGGTTTACATAATTGGCTGCTCTCTCATTAGGAGCATAATTATTTATAATTGTTAGATCTTCTTGTTGGATAGACCCTCCAAGTATGATATAGTGTCTCTCTTCAACCCTTACTACAGTCTTTGGTTTAACATCTAATTTGTCTGATATGAGGATTGCTACCTCAGCTTTCTTTTGATGTCCATTAGCCTGATAAATTGTTCTCCACCCCCTCACTTTCAATCAGGAGGTGTCTTTAGGTTCAAAATGAGTCTCTTTTAGATAACATATGAATGGGTCTTGTTTTTTTTATCCAATCTGATACCCTGTGTCTTTTGATTGGAACATTTAGCCCATTTACATTCAGAATAATTATTGACAGATATGAATTTAGTGCCATTGTATTCCCTGTAAAGTCCCTGTTTCTGTAGATTGTCTCTGTTTCTTTCTGGTTTATGTTACTTTGGGACTCTCTCTTCGCTTAAAGGACTCGTTTAACATTTCTTGCAGGGCTGGTTTGGTAATCACAAATTCTTTTAGTTTCTGTGTGTCCTGGAAGCTCTTTATCTCTCTTTCCATTCTGAATGACAGCCTTGCTGGATAAAGTATTCTTGGCTGCATGTTTTTCTCATTTAATATCTTGAATATATCATGCCAGTCCTTTCTGGCCTGCCAGGTCTTTATGGATAGGTCTGCTGTCAGTCTAATGTTTCTACCATTGTAGGTTAAGGAGCTCTTGCCTCGAGGTGCCTTCAGGATTTTCTCTTTATCTCTGAAATCTGCAAGCTTCACTAATATATGTTGGCATGTTGATCTATTTTTATTGATTTTGAGGGGAGTTTTCTCTACCCTTCGACTTGAATACCTGTTTCCTTCCCCAGCCTAGGGAAGTTCTTAGTTATGATTTGCTTAAATATATCTTCTGTCCCTCTCTCTTTCTTCTTCCTCTGGGACCCCAATAATTCTAATATTGTTTCACTTCATGGTATCACTGATTTCTTGAAGCTTCCCCTCAAGGTCCATTAGTTGTTTTTCTCTCTTTTCCTCAGCTTCCTTCCTTTCCATTGTCTTGTCTTCTATGCCACTCTCTCTTCTTCCTCATTTACTCTCGCTGTTGAGCATCCATTTTAGACTGAATCTCAGTTAAAGTATTTTTAATTTTAGCATGATTAGATTTTATTTCTGCACTAAGAGATTCTCTAGTGTCTCTTATGCTTTTTTCAAGCCCAGCTAGTAACTTCATAATCATTATCCTGAATTCCAGCTCTGACATTTTACTTCTATCCATATCATTAGATCTATGGCAGAGAGTATTACCTATGGTTCTTTGTTGTGAATTTCTCTTTCTAGCCATTTTTCACAGTGAAGAATGGATGAATGAGAGAACAAAATAAAAAATATCTACCACAACCCAAATGAAATACACACTAGACAAATCCGAAGAGTTCAGAAACCAAAAAAGAAAAAAAAAAAAAAAAACGGGGGGGGAAAAGAGAATATAATCTCCCAGGTGGACAAAACAGGTTGATCCACTTGGTCCTGGGTGTATTTTGGTCTGTTTGTTAGAAGACACTAAATCCCAAAATTGTAAAGAAAGCAAAAACATATATATACAATAAAATTGAATAAAGGAAGCCAAAAATGAAGACTCTATCTATAAAATGCAAATGTAAAAATGAAAGTTAAAAAAACCCTTAAAAACAAAGTTGATAAAATAAAAAACCAGTTGAAAAGAAAAAAAAGGAAAATTTTAAACTGAAAGATGAAAAACTCATGAGAAAAAAACTTCAAATTCTATATACTATTTTCCCCTAGCACTGGAGTTTTGCAGTTTTGTGTGCTTGGTAAACTTGGTATTCCCCTGATGTTCCAGGTGGTCTTCTCGGGGAGGGACCTGCTGTGCTGATTCTCAGGTGTCTTTGCCTGGGTGTAGTTGAACCGCCCCTTGCCAGGGAGCCTGGCTCAGTGTAAGCTGCCTTGGTTTCTTCTATGTGGCTTTTTTTCCCTGAAGGCTCTCCGCACCGCTTTAGAGTATGAAAATAAAAATGGCCATGCTCCAATCTCCAGCCCTGGACCTGAAGGATCGTGGCCCCCTCTCTTCAGTAAACCATCAGGGAAAAGCAATCTTTACTTTTGTGTGCACCAAACTCCGCAAACTCCTTCGATGCACACCCGCGCCTATCCTCTCGGGGTGCGGGGAGGAAGATCTCCATAGTCCACCGCTTGCAGGGCCCCCGAACGGAGAGCAGTCACCACCCCTCCCGGGTTTAAGGTGCAGGACCCCCGCACAGATAGTGGTCGACTGGTTGTGATGCTATTCGTGGTTTATGGAAAATTGGGCTGAAAGCCCATTCCCAGGCTCGCTGACCATAGCTAGTTTCCCTGCTCTGATGCTTGGGATCTCTGCTGGTTTAGGCACCTCCATTCTTTCTGTGACCCGAGGAGATCCTGAGACCACACTGTCCCACCTATGATTCTGCCCTTCTTTGCCTCCTGAGCACCTTCCAGGCAGGGATGTTTCTCACTGGAGCAGACTTCTAACTAAAATTTCCAATTCTGCACTCCAGGGCTGTATCACTTTCTAGTAGCAGGCTTAGGAATGCTCCCTTCTCCTGTCATTTATCTTCCAGTACATCCCCTCTGATTCACTTCTCCATGCCTCCTACCTTGCAAAAAGTGGTCATTTTTCTATTTGTAGAATTCCAGCAATTCTTTTCTTATATCTCAGGTTGAATTCATAGGTGTTCAGAATGATTTGATAGTTACCTAGCTACATTCAAAGGACCAGATGAAACAAGGTTCCCTACGCTTCCCCATCTTGCCTCCTAGCCTAGAACTATATTGTTAATTGAATAGTGGAGAAAGAACAGGACTTGTCAATTCCTTGAAATTTGAAACGTATTTTGCAGTTTGGTCCTTTACTATTTTTTGAAAAAAAGTCCACATGTGTTTGATTATAGTCAACAAACTATCAATTCGAGTTTGTTAATAATATTTCTAATTAGTCTATATTTACTGATTTCTAGTATTCTTATCAATAAAAGACTTGTATTTAGGGATGCCTGGGTGGCTCAGTCGGTTAAGCGTCTGCCTTCGGCTCAGTTCATGATCCCAGGGTCCTGGGATCGAGTCCCGCATAGGGCTCCCTGCTCCGTGTGGAGCCTGCTTCTCCCTCTGCCTCTCTCTCTGTCTCTCATGAATGAATAAATAAAATCTTTTAAAAAAAATTTAAAAAAATTAAAGACTTGTATTTAAATCTTTCAATGTGATAATATGTCTGTTTCTCCTTATGCTCTATTGCCTTTTACTTTGCAGTTTTTAAAACTATTATATTAGGTGCATAAAAGGAAAAATCAATGAACTAATAAAAAAAAAAACCTAAGTGAATGATTTTTACCCTAAACGTTTTTTTTTTTTTTGTTTGATGTTAATAGGACAGATTTCAGGCAAGTTTTTGTCTGGAAATATGTATTTTTTATCCTTTTTTCATTTTTTCCCTGTCAAATTTGCTTCCAGTATATTTGTAAACCGCATATAACTGGGTTTTAAAAAATCCAATCTGGGGCACCTGATTGGTTGTTAGGTATCTGTCTTTGGGTCAGGTCATGATCCCAGGGTCCTGGGATTGAGCCCTGCATGGGGCTCTCTGCTCTGTGGGGAGCCTGCTTCTCCCTCTCCCACTCTCCCTGCTTGTGTTCCCTCTCTTGCTGTGTCTCTCTCAGTCAAATAAATAAATAAAATCCTAAAAAAATAAATAAAAAACCCAATCTGCAAACTTTTGACTGGCTAGTTCATTTATATTTATTATAGTTATTAATATACTGCACTGAATTGTGCCATTTTACTTTGTACTTTCTAGTTTTCCTGTTCCTCAGCTCTGTCTTTTCTTTTTTTTAGAGGGAAATTTATAGCATTCAATGCATATGTTAGAAAAAAAGAAAGATCTAAAGCCAATAATCTAAATTTTCACCTTAGGTAACTAGAAAAAGAAGAGTTAAATCCAAAATCAGCAGAAGAAAACAAATAAAAGTAGAGCAGAAATCAATGAAACTGGAAACAATAAAGACAATCAACAGACCAAAAGCTAGTCCTTTGAAAACATCAATAAAATTGATAAGCCTTTAGTCAGACCAAAATAAAAAGAGAGAAGACACAAATTACTTATATCAGAAATGAAAGAGGGGACATCGCTACAGATCCCATTAAAAGGATAACATTAAAAGAATAATAAATGAATTTATGAACAACCCTACACACACAAATTTGATAACTTAGATGAAATGGACTAATTCCTTGAAAGACACAATCTGCCAAAACTCACACAGGAAGAAATAGACAATCTGAAATAGCCTGTATCTATTTTAAAAAAGTGAAACATAATAACCTTTTAAAAGAGAAAGCACCAGACCCAGAATTGATTTACTGGAGAATTTTAACAAACACTTAAGACACTGTACCAATTCTCTACAATATTGTCCAGAAAACAGAGTTAGAGGGAATGCTTCTTAACTCATTCTTTACAGCCAGTATTAGCCTAATACCAAAACCAGATATAGACATTATAGGAAAACTACAAAGCAGTATTTCTCACGGACATAGATGCAAAAATATTAGCAAATATTAGCAAATAAAATATTAGCAAATAAAATCCAGTATTGTCTAAAAAGAATTATGCACCAGGACCAAGTTGGATTTATCTCAGGTTTGCAAGGCTGGTTCAACATTCGAAAATAAATTAATGTCATCTATCACACAACAGGTTAATGAAGAAAAGTCACATGATCATATCAACAGACACAGAAAAACAAATGAGTAAACTGGGGGGAAAAAAAGAGACAAATCCAGAAACAGACTCTTAATGACAGAGAACAAACTGATGCTTACCTGAATGGAGGGGAAGAAGGGGTTGGGTTAAATAGGTGATGGGGGGATTTAAGGAGTACACTTGTTGTAATGAGTACCAGGTGATGTGTGGAATTGCTGAGTCACTATTGTACACGTGAGACTAATATAACACTGTATGTTAACTGAAATTAAAATAAGAAACAAAAGAAAAAATAAGATACAAAAAAAGCATTTGATGAAATTCAATATTCATTCATGATTAAAAAAAAAAACAAACTAGGAATACAGGGGAATTTCCTAACTTGATAAAAGAGTATCTACCAACCAATCAACCAACCAAACAAGACTCTTAACTATAGAGAACAAACTGATGGTTACCAGAGGGGAGTTTGATGGGGGGATGGGTAAAATAGATGAAGAGGATTATAAGTACACTTACCATGATGAGCACTAATATATAGAAGTGTTGAATCACTATATTGTACACCTGAAACTAATATAACACTGTTAACTATACTGAATTAAAATTTTAAACAATTTTTAAAAAGAGTATCTACCAAAAACCTTCAGCTAACATCATACTTAATGGCGTGAAATTCAAAGCTTTCCTACAAAGATTAGAAAAAAGGCAAGAGGTCTCCTCTTACCACTGCTTTTCAAAATTGTACCAGGAGTCCTAGGTAATACAGTAAGATATGAAAAGGAAATAAGAGGTACACAGATTGGGATGGAAGAAATAAAACTGTCTCTGCTCGCAGATGATATGGTCATCTCTGTAGGAAACCCAAAGATTAAAAAACTCCTAGAACTAATAAGCAATTATAGAATATACATATTAATTTGTATATTAAAGATTAATATACAAAAGTCGATTAGTTTCCTATATACCAGCAACAAACAAGTGGAATTCGAAATAAAAACATTACCAGCAGAGCACAGAGAATTTTTAAGGTAGTAAAAATACTCTTTCTGTAATGATGGATACATGTCATTATGCATTTATCCAAACCTATAGAACATACAACACCAAGAATGAACCCTCAGGTAAACTATGGACTTTTTTTTTTTTTTTTTGGTGATTATGATGTCTTCATTGTAACAAGTGTACCACTCTGGTAGGGCATGTTGATAATGGGGAAAGCTATGCATGTGTGGGGGCAGGGGATATATAGATCTCTGTTGCTTCCTTTAAATTTTGCTGTGAATCTAAAACTCCTCTAACAAAATAAGCTCTTTAAATACTTTCTAAAAATTATTTCCATTAGCAACCCCTAAAAATGAAATACTCAGGTATAAGTCTAACAAAGTATGTATTAGATCTATATGAAGAAAACTATAAAACTCTAATGAAAGATATCAAAGAAGAATTAAATTAATGGAGAGATATCCCATGTTCTTGGATAGGAAGACTCAATATTGTCAAGATGTCAGTTCTTCCCAACATGATCTACAGATTCGATACAATTCCAACCAAAATCCCAGCAAGTTATTTTTGTGAATATTAACAAGCCAATTTTAAAGTATATACGGGAAGCTGAAAGATCCTGTACAACAAACTCAACACTGAAGAACAATGTCAAAGGACAGACTACTCCAAGACTTTCTATAAAGCAACAGTAATCAAGATAGTGTGCTACTGAAATAGACAACAGACCGGTGGAACAGAATAGACCCACCTAAATATGGGTAACTGATATTTGACAAAAAAGCAAAGATAATACAATGGATAAAAGATGGTCTTTTCAACAAATGGTGCTGGAACAACTAAACATCAACATGCAGAAAAAATGAATCTGTCACAGACGTCATATCCTTCACAAAATTTAACTCAAGCTGGATCATAAACTTAAATATAAAACACAAAACTATAAAGCTCCTAGAAGATAACAAGAAAATCTAGATGACCTTGAATATGGAAATGACTTTTAAGGAAATCAATGATAAGCTGAGTTTCATTAAAGATTCTGTTCTGCAAAACACAATATAAAGAAAATGAAAAGCCACAGACTGCAAAAAAAAGTATTTGTAAAAGACACATGTGATACATAACTATCTAAATTGTATAAAGAACTCTTAAAACTTAAAAAAATGAACCATCCAATTAAAAAATGGGCAAAAGAACTTAAAAGACACCATACTCGTTTTTATTTTATTTTTTAAGATTCTATTTATTTGAGAGAGAGTGAGAGAGAGTACAGGCCAGGCGGAGAGGCAGAGAAAGAAGGAGAAGCATACTTCCCACTAAGCAAGGAGCCTGACATGGGGCTTGATCCCAGGACCTGAGCAGAAGGAAGATACTCAACTGACTAGAGCCACTCAGGTGCCCTGACATCATACCCATTTTTAAATTAGGATGTCTTTTTACTGTTGCATTTGTAAGAGTTATTTATATATTCTGGATTCTAGACCCTTATCAGATAAATGATTTCCAAATATTTTCTCCCATTTCTGTGGGTTATCTTTTGACTTTGATAAGTGTCTTTTAATGCACAGAGACACTTTTACTGGACTTAATGTTGATGAAGTCCAATTTATCTATTTTTCTCTTTTGTTGCTTTTATGTTTGCTGTCTTATTAGAAATCAATGCCCCATAAAAGGTCATGACTTACCCTTGTATTTTCTTCTAAGAGTTGTATAGTTTTAGTTCTTACATTCAACCATTTTGAGCTAATTTTTATAAATGGTAGAGTCCAAATTCATTCTTTTGAAGGTGGATATCCAATTGGTCCCAGCACCATTTATTGAAAGACTATTATTTTTTCCTCTTGACACAAATGTCAAATCAATTGACCATAAATAGTTTATTTCTGGATTCTCAATTCTATTCCATTGATCCATGTATCTTAGGACTTTTGGTAATACATTAATCATTTATTACATCCATGAAACAAAGTTCCTTGAAGGCAGGGGAAACATCTTTATTCACCTGAGTATTTTTTACTCAGCACTTAGCAGACCCTCAAAACATGTTCACTGACAAATGAAATCAATCATTTACTTTTGAGGAAAGGAATGGGAATGGAGTCCACAAGAAAGATGGGCTCCTTTCCTCTCATACAGTACTTTACCATTTGATGTGGATTTGGAATCTTGGCATTCCTTCTCCATTATTTGCAATGGGATTTTTTTGTTTCAGGTGTACAATTTACTGATTCAACACTTACAATACCCAGTGCTCATCACAAGTGCACTCCTTAATCCCCACCACCTATTCTTAACCCATCCCTCTACCCACCTCCCCTCTGGCAACCATCAGTTTGTTCTCTATATAGTTAAGCATGTTTCTTGGTTTTCCTTTTTCCCCTATGATCATTTGTTTCTTAAATTCCACATATGAGTGAAATCATATGGTATTTGTCTTTCTCTGATTATTTTGCTTAGCATAATACTTTCTAGCTCCATCCATGTCATTGCAAATGGCAAGATTTCATTCTTTCTTATGGCTGAGTAATATTCCATTGTGTGTGTCTATATATATATGTATGTATCTTCTTTATCCATTCATTGGTCAATGGACATTTGGGCTCTTTCCCTAATTTGGCTATTGTTGATAATACTGCTATAAAAATCAGGGTGCACAGTATCCCTTTGGATCAATATTTTTTTTATCCTTTGGGTAAATACCTATTCGTGCAATTGCTGGATTTTAGGGAAGTTCTATTTTTAATGTTTTGAGGAACCGCTACCCTGTTTTCCAAAGTGGCTGCACCAGTTTCCATTCCCATCAACAGTACAAGAGGGTTCCCATTTCTCCACATCCTTACCAACACCTGTTTCCTGTGCTGTTAATTTTAACCATTCTGACTCATGTGAGGTGATAGCTCATTGTAGTTTTGATTTGTATTTTCCTGATGAGTGATGCTGAACATCTTTTCATGTGTCTGTTGGCCATCTGTAGGTCTTTAGAAAAATGGCTATTCATGTATTCTACCCAATTTTTAACTGGATTATCTTTTTTAGGTGTTGAGTTTTATAAGTTCTTTATCTATTTTGGAAACACAAAGGCCCCCAAATAGCCAAAGCAACCTTGAAAAGGAAAAGCAAAGCTGGAGGCATCACAATTCAGATCTCAAGTTATATTACAAAGCTGTAGTGATTAAGACAGCATGATACTGGCACAAGAAGAGACAGATCAATGGAACAGAATAGAAAAGCCAGAAATGAACTCAACTATATGGTGAATTAATCTTCAACAAAGCAGGAAAGAATATCCAATGGAAAAATGATGGTCTCTTCAACAAATGGTGTTGGGAAAACTGAACAGCAACAGGCAAAAGAAACTGGACCACTCTCTTACACCATACACAAAAATAAATTCCAAATGGATTAAAGACCTAAATGTGAGACAGGAAACCATTAAAATCCCAGAGGAGAGCACAGGCAGTAATTTCTCTGACATCAGCTGTGGCAACTTCTTACTAAATAGGTCTCCCGAGGCAAGGGAAACAAAGGCAAAAAATAAACTATTGGGACTTCATCAAAATAAAAAGCTCTGAACAGCAAAGGAAACAATCAATCAGCAAAGGAAACAATAAAACTAGAAGGCAACATACCAAATGGTAGAAGATAATGGCAATTATTCATTTTAACATTTACTGAACATCCTGTACAGAAATATGGGCACCCTAAAGTTGGCAACTGAGGAAAAGATAGGTCATGAACTCAAATGGCAACAATTAAAAGCTGTTAAGTGTTGTCAGATAAAACAAAGAAAATGCTCCTGAAGACAGAGCAGAAATCACTTTCAACCAGGATAGCTAGGAGTATCTCTCTCTCACTCATAAAGTCTTCTTGAAGGGTAGTTAATACCTCAAATTTGCTGCCAAAAGAATTTTGGAGGAAAAAAAAAAGGAGACAGGAGTTTGAATTTTACTAATATTGTTTGGGGGTTATTAGCTCTCAAGAGAAAGAACAGCTATTTTTTTTTTTTTTCTTAAGAACAGCTATTCTTCTAAAGCAAATTCCTGGGACCTACTGTTTTGGTTTATCTGATACATATACCTCAAAAGTATAACATGACCTATAAAATTTTAAAAACATAAGTTTTAGATTAACACAGGATTAAATTCAGATGGCACAGGACTTAGGCACCTAAATCCATGGATCTGAATTATAATTTTAGGCCTTCTCTTCACTGCTTCAGCCAACCCAATTGTTGTCATGATTTTTTTTTTTTTTTCCCAGAGAGGAAGAAAGAGAGAGGTGGGAGGGAGGGGCAGAGAGAGAGAGAATCTTAAGCAGGCTCCACAGCCAGCACGTGAGCCTAAGGTAGGGCTTGATCTACCAACCCTGAGATCACAACCCAAGCCAAATCAAGAGTCACATGCAACCAACTGAGCCACCCTTCTGTCATGCTGATTTTGAAGATATGTACTCAAAGCTTGGATATAAGATTTTTTTTTTAATCTGCTAGTAGAACATGAAATATAAACTTACATTGTGTGAGTTCTTTCTTATTAAAAGATCTGATACCAAAAACAGATGAAAAGGAAGTAGAAGACAGTGCCATATATGAGAAACAGTCTTTGGAGTTAGTTAACAGTTTCTCCTAAATATGACCTGAATCTCTGAACTTGTGTGTGTGCGTAAAATGGGTGTAATCTCCTTCCTCAGAGTGGTTATAAGGATTTCACAAGATGATATATATGTCCACAAAGTAGGTTCTCAATAAGGTTCCAACATTTCATAATGGGAAGAAAGAGATTAACACTATTTAAAAAGCCTTTTCCTAACAGATATTCAATACCTTTATTGTAGAGGGAAAGATTATCAAAATATTCCCAAAAGCACAACTCTGAAATGCCAGTTTTGTTCTTAAAGGACTCAAAACTTTAATGGTGTTTACATCATACAGTCAGGAAGTAGAACCACCCCTCAAAAAAGAAAAAAAAGAAAAGATGCCAAGATCTTCTCCAACCACAATTATTTTTACTATGAAACAGAATTTCCTTACAAATTAAGTAGTCTTTAGAGTGGTGACGTTTATCATTGATGTGATTTGTTTAATATGACTGTAGTCAGAAGGGAAGTCGGGCCTGTTATTTTTCCAGAAATTGAAAGAAGTACCATCATTAAGACAAGGAAGAGAAAGATTTGTATCCATCTTTCTGGGACATGTAAGGTGAGAGTGCAGTCTCACAGTTGGAGAATTTGTGGATATTGCTGGAGGAATTGGAGATGCTCTCTAGCAAGCGGGTAATCCCTCTTCCCCGAACACTGCTGTTTTGGCCAGAAATTCTCACCCCGGATGGATAGTCACCTAAGGATATCGGAAATACAAGAGGAGAAATGTTAGCAATTTTATGGTTTTATTATATTGAGATCCCTTGATTGACTCTTATCCCACTGTAGACCTTTCATGAATAGGACAGAAATTCTTAGTAAAGGAAAACAGAGGCTCCGAGTAAAGGCAAAAGGCTGAACAAGAATATTTTTGTTTTTAGCCCCAGAAACCTTAATTGAAGTTCTTTAGGCACCACTTGAAATTTCATGTCCCTAGGTTTTAAATTTTCCTATCTGCCCAAAGACTTCACAAAACTATAACACTATAGCTGCTACAAGAATAACAGGCCTTATTTCAAATGCCTTGAACAAAAGTCTGAAGACTAAGTTAAATTATATTAAAGTGATACAAAAGTGTACATATCCAATTGTTTAAGGTGCTAATAATGCCAAATTAAACTCTCAATTCAACAGGATCCTGTATCTTAAAGCTAATTTAGAACATCTGTTTAAGTACCATACCATACCCTATACTTGCTAAGGTGCATTCTTAGGAAATAGAAGATGCTTACCATTGGGTGTGTTTGGTCTTTGTTCCTGATTAGAAGGGCTGAAATGAGAAAATCCTGGACTCTCAACCCTCAGCTTCTATAAGTAACAAAGAAAAATACAAGGGAAAGTTTTCTTTCTTATCAATTATTGGATCATCTACTTCAATTTCAAATTATTCTTTGTAAAATACCAACTAACACCCATTTATCCAACGTCTAATCAACTTTTGAAGAGTACTGCTGTACAGGGAAGCAGAAGGTAGTGTTTGGAGGGGAATTACAGGGTCAAGAGAGGGTTAAAGATGAGATTATAGCATGTTTCCTGATAAGAAGGATTCAGACCTGAGAGAAACCCTGATGATGCAAGAAAGAGAAGCAAATTGTTGGAGACATATCTTTGAGCAGGTAAGAGAATAAGATCTAAAACATAAACAGAAGGATTGGTTTTAGCAGGAGCACAGACAATTCATGCATTAAAACAGGAGTAAAAGCAGAGTACATGGTAGGTGCGGTGGTAGGAATATGTAGAAAATCTCTTCTGACTGCTGCTATTTTCTCAGAGAATTGGAGGCAAGGGCATCAGGTATGTCAAATGAGGATTGAAGTAACCCTAGGAGACTGGGAGAAATGGACAACTGACAGTGTTCTACTATGGGCTCACTTGAAGTTGGTAGCGATATTTAATAAAAACAGTCAGTATAGACAGTTTCTTTTCAGCCTCATTTAGCTTGAGTATAGGAATAGAGTAGGTGAAGAGTTAGATTTAATCAGGGTTAGTGTTTGTCAACCAACTATTGATTGTATCAGTAGTTTATCCTACTTTGGGGGTTTCCTTTTCATTGTTTCATGAACTATTTTTAAATAACAACATCTACTTATTATCTACTATGTTCCAAGGCAGAGCTCTTGGCATTTTCATATACAGTTGCATTTAATCCTGCAGCTACTAGCCCTTATTACTGTTCTTGTTTTACAGATAAGGAATCTGCACAGAAAGTTCAAATAACTTGCATAAAGTCACACAGCCTGTATGGAGCAGACTGGAAATCTAACTCAGGAATTCTAACTCCAGAGTCTACACTCTTAGCTGCTATGTTGTTAGTAGTATATAAAGGCCTACAAGTAAATAAATTGCAAAGAGGAAAGAAAGGCAGTAGGGAAATTAGGTAGCTTTTAATCAAATTCTGAATCAGGTCTTATACATTTCTGAAGTAAATATTTTTGTATTTACATTATCTACATTCATATTTTAATTTTTGGAATGAATTTTGGAGATGATTTGTATAAAGACTAATTGTTAATGTTAATTTTCTTAAAACTTCATTAAACATAGTAGAAAAATACACCAGGAAGGAAAAAAGATTTATGCAACTGGGTCCAACTGGATTAAGAAGTGTTTGACATTCCAGGGGTGCCTGGGTGGCTTCAGTCAGTTGAGCAGCCAGCTGACTCTTGATTTCAGCTCAGGTCAAGATCTGAGAGTCCTGGGATGGAGGCCTGTCCACCCTGGTCTGGCTCTGAGCTCAGCAGGGAGTCTGCTCCCTCTCTTTCTGTCCCTCCCCCTGCAAGCTCTTTCTCTCAAATAAATAAATATTTTTTAAAAAGTGTTTGATATTCCATAAAGGATTTAAAAAAAATGTTTTAGAAAAAAGAGAGAACCAAAGTCCTGATCTTTAGCTACTGGTGACCAGGACCGCATTGAGTAGCACATATAAAGTGATCGGGAGCTCCTAAAAGTCAGTTCTTTACCTGGTAACGCCCTGCATCCAATACAACCATTTTGGGAGTCACAGTATTGCTGGCCTCATAATCTTGAAGTGGTACATGAGTCTCTGTGAGCTGGATTCCAAAGAGAGTGGCCAGAGAATTACTGATGCAGTACCTTTAAAAGGAAATAAGAAAAGCTCATTATCAGAATCTGATCTAATTCATTCTAAAATGATTCATATTTTTAAAATTTCTAATATAAAGAGAAAGCATGTAAGATCTACTGTCCTAAACTGGGGAAAAAGAAATTTAGAGATTTGGAGAAGAAATGGGAATGGGTAGCAATACATATCATAAACTGGTCATTAATGGTAAGCAATACTCTGATTATCAGATAGAATTTCAGGTTCATTATAAGGGAATAGGATTAAGAGTAAAGATTACCAGAATTCTCCAATGTTTAAGGCAGGCAAAGGGCAGCAACAGAAATTAGGCTACAACTTTATAAACACTTTTTTATCCTCAGAACCAACTGTAACCAGCCATGTAAAGGGACCATCAGAGCACCCAAAGATCCGAGGCTCCAGGTGCTTTCACTACAAAATGAGAAAAGTATCTCTATTTTTTGAGCACTTTGGCAAGGAAATGCTGTTGCTACTGATATTAGGGAATTTCATGTCCTACAAAGAAAATTTTCAGTAAGTGCTTCTGAAGGTTCACCCAAATACTCAGGTGGTAACTTTACTAAGAAGTATGACATGGACAGAATAATAAAAGGAACATGAAGTTTAAAAAAAAAAAAAGACCCAAAAAAACCAAACCCCTGTCTTAGAAGAGAATTATGGAAATAGAGGTGAAAAGCAACAGCAAGCAAAATGGCAAGAACTCAATGCAGAATACAGCATTATGAAGAAATGCCTTTCTCCAACTTACGCAATTTTCTTGCAAACAGCTAAAGCACAGAAGAGAATATCGTTTTCTTCATGCCACTTGCACCTGCACAAAAACAGGACTTTAATATCCTTAATGGCAACACTGCTTAAACATTTTATATGCCAGATTTCTAACTTACCAAGTTAAAATCATTTAAGAAAAACTGACACTATTACTCAAAGATTAAGGTTTTTCATTTAACAAACAAAAAATAGATTTTTAAAAAAGGTTTAAAATGTTATCTCCTCTGATTCAAATTCATGATGCTATGCAAACCATACATAACTCTAACAGGTAAATTCTACCTTGAAATAAAATAAGTGTTACAGAGACACATTAATGATTAGTTAATGTGCAGTTGTTCGACAACTGTTGACTAAGTGTGTACTATTTACTAGGTATTGTTCTTGGCACTAGGGACACAGTACTGAATGAAACATGGGCTCCTGGGCGTGGAGCCTAGTTTAAAAAAAAGGGAGGGGGGAGGAGGAGGGAGAAAGAAGAAGAAAAAGAATGAAACACAGAAACTCTTACCCACACAAAACTTACTTTCTAGTAAGGAAGAGAGATCAAAAAAGATGTAGGCATAATAAACAGTAAATTAGATAGAGACAAGTTCTAAGGAGGAGAAAAAGATGATATGAAATGTTGGAGAGGTGACATTTTAGAAAAGGCAGTCAGGAGAGGGACCACTGAGAAGCTGTTTGAGTGGGGACCTTAGAAGGTTGATAATTGAGAGGAACTGCCGAACAGCATATTTTTACAATGAAAGCCTCTATATACCTGTATCTTTTCACTGAGCACAGTCTACTGAGACTCAGAACAGTACTACCTGCATACTAGCAAGAATTATTTAAAAATTACAAACATGCTAAACACTAAGTGTAAAAAAATCAATTACACTTAAGTTATTTAACTGAATGGAAGACTACACCTAAATATAAGATTAAGAATTTCTCCCACTGCTTTTCTAAAAAGTGATTCAGTAAATAGGATTCATAAAACTCTAACTCTAAAATGAAGATTTAGGTTGAGACTAAGCCTATGTTCTTACATATGCACAGAATCAAATATTTAAATTTCCAGTTAGTTTTGCTCCTTTTCCAGAACTTAAACCCCAAGTTTAGTACCTCATATATACATTTCCACTGCAGATCGTGTGTGAAATAAAAGCAAGTGAAAAACCAACAATGTATTCCAGGATTAAAAACAAACAAACCATAGGAACAAACCTATGGAAATCTGATCCCAGGGAAAAATGCTTCCGAACCTACAGTTACACTGTTAAAAATGACATTGTTTTCATCTGTTTTTACTTAAGTTTTTATTTAAATTCCAATTAGTTAACATACAGTGTAATACCAGTTTGGGGTGTACAATTTAGTGATTACAAACTTCACACACATCACCCTGCCCTCACCACAGGTGCACTCCTTAATCCCCATCACCTAGTTCCCCCATCCCTCCATTCTCCTCCCCCTGGTAACCATCAGTTTGGTCTCTATAGTTGAGAGTCTGTTTCTTAGTTTGCCTTTTTCCCTCCTACAATCATTTGTTTCTTAAATTCCACATATGATGAATCATATGGTATTGGTCTTTCTCTGACATTTCTTGATTCTCTTCCCCAAAATCATCCCACCAATCCCCCTAAAAATAGGAGTGTATTTTCTAGTAAAGAAAGATTCACTCTAAAAATCTGTCAAAAATCAGAACTGCTTTGTACACTTTGTTAAGCTATTAATATTCACTTTGCAGCCTCAAATCTAGCCCTAGCTTTGACACATCTTATATGGGCTTCTTTTATGAAATTTCACACTAAAGTCATAAGGTCACAAGTGAGTTGGGTCTTTTGGGGAAATCCAACACTATCTCATTCACTCAAATGATGTGTCGCATAAAGGCCTTGACACTCCTCTTTTCTTATCTCAAAAGGTCTCAATGATCTCCTTTCCTATTTCAGGATTATGATCCCTCCTTCTTTTCAAGGATAACCCACCTTTCCCTTGCTCAGAACCATGATCACCCGACAGCTACAGAGGTTCTATACTCTAGTCAAATGGAGTCACTAGCTTCTCTTCAACAGTTTTTGTGCTTTCAGTCCTTTGAGTCACTGTTCAGGACCTTTTCTCGTCTTGGAAGTCCTCCTTTCAACCTAAATCTCTGCTCATAGAAATTCTATTCATCTTTTCAGGAGAACCATTTACCCCATAAAGTATTTCATATATTTTTAGCCCTTAAACTCAAGTGATTTCTCCCTGATGAACATAATCTTTTGAAACACTTTTAGGAATTATCAGAAATTATCATATACAACTCCAGTGTCTTTATTGCTCTTGTCAGACAGGAGGCACTGAGGGCTAGGACAATCATGCTACTCTTTCCCATATTTCCCACAAAACCTAGTCTCAGGCCTTATGTACAAGAGCTGCCCAATATTGGTTAAAAATTAAAAACTCGATAAATTGAGCTAAGAAAAAACAATTCTAAAGTGACATCAAAATATAAAACTGCACCCCTTAAGACTACATTCTGGGGCTTCTGGTTTAAAATGCATAAATTTATCTCCTCTTGCTCCCAAGACTCTACCAAATGACAGTCAAAGAATAAAAATAGTAGCAGTCCACAATAAAGAGAAAACAGAAAGAGGCCTCCATGGAAGAGAATTTAACATGTGTGGGATACAGAAAGCAAATGAGGGCATGGTAACCAAGGAGGCTAGATAAAGGAAGTCACAGCCTTCAGTCCTCACAGACCCAGTTGCACAGAAGGAGATCTGCCTACCAGAAGTCAAAAGAGGCTCTGAACCCATGCACATGTCCCTGGCCAGAGAGCAGAGGTAAGACAGGAAGCTGAACTTCTTCTGAACAAAGAATGGTCAAGTTCCCTGACCCTGTACAAAGAAGTAAACTGTTCTTAGGAGAATCAGGCAGCGAGAACGGGTGCTGGTACCTTAAGGCAAAGCCCACAATATTGTGGCATTTAGGATTCTGCCTCAGCTTAACATCTAGTTCCCTCATCTGCTTCCCCTACAGTAAAGCCCAACTAGTTGATAATCCCCAATGAATACAGAGCACTTCCTCAGCTTTGCAGCCCCATTTCTAAACACGAACACAACCAAGGACAATCAGACATTCAAAGAAAGCATGCAACACAAGACAGGAACACAACTCACAACCCCAAAGAATGAGACAATCCAGAGAACAAAAGCAAACAAACATCCTTGCCCCACCACAAGTACCCCAATGAGATGTGAAATTATTGCATCGATGATCCTACTTTTCTTCCTCAGATCTTTAACCCAAATCAACACTGATGATGGCTATGACAATACGTAACATGATAGTAACTGCAGGCTGAGAGGTACTGAGACCTCTAAAAAGTCAGCCGCTGCCCAGTTTTAAAATGTCAGAGCTTGTTAGGGCTCTGTGCTGGGTCCTCTTCTCTTTTTGCCCTCTGCCAAAGTGACCTCATCAATATGCTGTAAGATCCATTAAAGCAGAAGACTGGTCTCTCTTCACTGTATTTTCAGTGCCCAGAACAGTGCCTGGCACATAGTGAAATGCTGGCATTATCCAAACCTCTCCACTGAGTTCTAGACCAGGAGGACCACCAGCTGCCTGCTTGTTATTTCTAGATCTTACCACACCAGGGCCTCAAAACATTCTAAACTTGCTCCTCTCTCTCTTCCCCATCTATAAACCTAAGCATGATCTTTATTTCTTTTCAATCTCCCTTCCTGTATCCAGTCCATCAGCAAGGTCTACTGGTTTTTACCCAGATGAAATCTACTTATTCCTCTCCATTTCTACTGTCACCCCTCTCCAAGCCATTTCGTGTCTAGACTAGAGATATAGTTTAATAGTTATAGACTGTACTTCCTTTTTTTGCCCCTTTTCAATATAGCCCTTAAAAACTCAGGAGCTCTTTTAGAAACCTAATCAAATTCTGTTAATTCCCTCTTTGATAAAATTCCTTCCCGTACCCCCTAAATACAGAGAACTGATGGTTGCCAAAGGGGAAGTAGCAGGGGGGAGAAATGGGGAAAAATTCCTTCCTGCAGCTAAGAAGGCTTATGGTATTTATGGTCCTTGCTTATTTCTTTAACCTCACCTTGTATATTCCCCCCTTTGCTCACTACCTTCCAGTCACACTGACTTAACAATTTCCAGTAAACACCAAGCTTTCACCTCAGGCTTTTGCACCTCTCTGCCCAGGACGCTCTTCCTTCCATTTTTCACATGGCTACATCGCTCTCTTGCTTCAGATCTCAGTTTTAATGTTCCATCCTCAAAAAAACAAAAGTCTTGAATATTCTAGAAAGTAGTCTATCTTTCTACACACTCTTCTCGGCTTAAAGAGCAACAGTATCTTGTTGATTTCCTTCTTAGCACTGATCACAAGCTAAAATTACCATTTTGTTATTTACTGAAACTTTCACTTTCCCATTAAAATGTTAGCTTCAGGGTGCCTGGGTGGCTCAGTGGTTAAGCAACCGCCCTGGGCAGAGGTCATGATCCTGGAGTCCCAGGATCTAGTCCCGCATCGGCTCCCTGCTTGGTGGGGAGTCTGCTTCTCCCTCTGACCCTACCCCCTCCCGTGCATGCTCTCTCTCTCTCTCTCTCTCAAATAAAATCTAAAAGAACTTTAAAAAAATGTTAGCTTCATGAGGGCAGAGACCACACTAATCTTGTTCACCCCTGTACCTTCAGCACAGTGCCTGGGACAGAGGAGATGCTCAATAAATACTGGCTGATTAAATAAAAGCTTCCTTGTTTCATCCATCAGTCATACACAGTGAATTAATTCAAAGACAATTATGACAAGAAACAAAGAGAATGGCAGATTTGTAAGAGTTATAAATATTCTAGCCTTCAAAATACCAGGATAGTCATCAATAGCCTGTTTAAGATTCTGATACTCACTTTGTCTGTTCTCAATTTCACCAATACCTACCCATTTCTCCTAAAGCTAGAGACAAAAATTACAAACTTTAATGTAAAAACAGAAGTTTAAGAGAAGTGTTTGAAATGAGCCCTATCTGCTTATATTAACAGATTCCAACAATAGTTTCTGTTGGCTACTAAGCCCAATCTCCCTCCTAAAATGCTATATACTGGAATCTCACATTAGGCAGCTCAGAAGAAGGCAGATCCAACCTGTTCAAAGCAGTTTATTACCAAAGTGCTTACAGTACTATGTAATAGTTTCATCATAAACAAAACCCATGGCACAGCCCTCAATGTCTTACACCAAAGCTACGCTTGTTGCAGCCTGTACTTACCCAACTGAGCTCAACACTAATTTTTCATTTTTAAAACATTTTTTTCACATTTTAACTGAAGTTGGAATGCATCTTACAATTGAAGGTATTTTACAATTGCTATTGGTTAGTCTAGAATTAGTTGCATTGCCTGAACATGTACAAATGTGCTTGTTCTTGATGATAAACAACTATAACTCATTTTAGTCAATAAACCATTTGAAGATTATTTGGGAAAGTATTGGTTTGTCTCTGAACAATTTCTGCTGATATCATCTGATAAGATCAAAAAAGAACCAGCATCAAAATTCACAGAAAGGTGTTTGTCCGTGGCAAAAAAGTATTTTAATAGATTGGCATAGAAATACATATAACCATTATGTAGGATTCATTCTAATTCATATCATTCACTTTCTTTGTAGAATACTTAGTCTATTCTGTTTCTTTTTTCTCCTAGTAATCATACATTTTATCCTTCCCCTAAAATTATTTTTCATTTTTTTAATTTAAGTATAGTTGACACACAATGTTACATTAGTTTTAGGTGTACAACATGGTAATTCTACAAGTCTATACATTACACTATACTGACAAGAGTAGCCACCATCTGTCATCATACAACACTATTACCATACCATTGACTATATTCTCTACACTATACTTTTTCTTTCTAAAGATTTTATTTATTTATTTGAGAAGCATGTGCACGTACAAGCAGGGAAGCAGGAAAAGGAGAAGCAGACTCCCTGCTGAGCAGGGAGCCCAACACAGGGCTCGATCCCAGGACCCTGGGATCATGACCTGAGCCGAAGGCAGATGCTTAACCAACTGAGCCACCCAGGCGCCCCTATACTTTTCATCCCCAAAACTTATTCATTCCATAACTGGAAGCCTGTACCTCCTACTCCCCTTCACCCATTTTGCCCATTCCCCCACCCTCCCCTCTGGCAACCATCAGTTTGTTCTCTGTATTTATGAGCCTGTTTCTGCTTTTGCTTTGTTTTTCAGATTTCACATATAAGTGGAATCCTATGGTATTTGTCTTTCTCTGACCTAATTCACTTAGCATAACACCCTCTAGGTCCATCCATGCTTTGCAAATGGCAAGATCTCATTCTTTTTTACGGCTGAGTAATATTCCTGTGTGTGTGTATACACATATATATAACATCTTTTTTATCCATTCATCTATGGATGGACATTTGGGTTGTTTCCATATCTTGGCTATTGTAAATAATGCGATAAACATAGGGGTGTATATCTTTTCCAATTAAGTGTTTTCATCTTCCTTGGATAAATACCCAGTAATGGAATTACTGGATCATATGGTATTTCTATTTTTAATTTTTTGAGGAACCTCCATACTGTTTTTCACAGTGGCTGCACCAATTTACATTCCCACCAAAAATATACAAGGGGAAAAAACCTCTTGATTTCCAGTGGAGTGACTTCTCAAGTTCACACCTGAGCCTTTATATGGGGAGTGGAGTCCACCAAACACTGGGGGAGAGACAGAGGGGAAATAGCCTAAGATTAAATTATAATTATTCCACAATGAGAAGATCTGTAAATATTCAGAATCTTGACAGATCAGGGCACTGACCACGGCAAAGAGACTTAAAAGTGCCTGTGAGGCTCTAGGAGGTCGTCTGGAAGGGAGGGAGGGAGAAGAGTCATTTAGAAACTGTGTGGAAGGGGAAAAAAGCAAAGAGGAAAGGGGAAAAACTTAGGATTTTTCAGGACAGAAGAAAACAAAAGCCCACAACCACATCCCTGCCACCCCGAAAGTATTCAAAGAAACCAGTTTGCTACACTGACAGAAGAGGGAGCACTTGAACTATGAATCTCAAACCTCCCCAAACCACCAGCCCTGTCCAAGAAATACAAAGGAACAACATACCTTCATCTACAGAAAGCTACCACAAAAAGAAAACTGAAAATGAGACTCAAAACACTCTAGCTGATAACTCCTACCCTTACCTTCTTCCCCTCCCCTGCCAAAAAACCATGAAGGGAAAACTGTAACATAACACTCTGTTGAATTAAATATCCTCAAACAAGAATTTTATAAGATATGAAAACATGCCCTGAATGAGAAATTTCAAAACTAAGAACAGAAATAAAAAGAAATAAAGAGTTGACAAAACTCTAGAAATAAAAATTACATCAGAAAAGAACTAAATTACATACACATGCCGGACTCCCTTCAGAAGAGAAATTAAATAGAAGAGAACTAATATTAAACGACCATCAAAGACAAATCTCCAGAAACAAGACCTGATTCTGCATACTGAAAGGGCTCACCAAGCAGTTGAGAAGACGGATCTGCAACAATATATTCAGAGACATATACTAATAAAACTATTAGGCTTGAAAGATGAAAAAATATTCTTAAGGTCTCCAGGCAAAAAGATCAAATAACTTAGAAAGGTCAAGAGAATTAAATGAGCAAGCTTCTTAAAAGCAACACACAAAACACACAAAAAAAATACAGCTCTATTTTCTAGAAACTCAAGGAAATAAAGGTCAAATAAAAAGTTTTCATAAGGCAAGAACACAGGGACTCCTGGTTCCTAAGAGCCCTAATTAATCTACCAGATCAAGATTCAGCAAATCTTTTTTCTGTAAAGGCACCAAATACCACAGTAACCAGCTTAAAACTACAGAAGATGTAATGAAACATAGAAACACAATAGTAACAGGAGACGTTTAATACACCATTCTCAACACATGACAGATCAAGTAGATATAACTCAAGCAATTAAGACAATTTTTTTTTTAATAACTGGAAGTTTGTAGCTCTTAATCTCTTTCACTTATTTAGCCTATCCCCTCACCCACCTTCCCTCTGGCAACTACCAGTTTGTCCTCTGTAGTTAAGAGTCTGTTTGGTTTTTTTATTTGTCTGTTTTGGTTTTTAGTGTCCACATATATGTGAAATCATGGTATTTGTCTTTCTCTGACCTATTTCACTCAGCATAACACCCTCTAGGTCTATCCATGTTGCCATAAATGGCAAGATTTCATTCTTTTTTATGGCTGAGTAATATTCCTGTGTGTGTGTGTATGCGCACACATGTGTATTGTGTATACCAATCTTCTTAATCCATTCATTTATCAATGGTCACTGGGGTTGCTTCCATATCTTAGCTATTATTCCAAATGTGTATTTAAGGGTGCATGTATCTTTTCGAATTAGTGTTTTCATTTTCTTTGGGTAGATATCCAGTAATGGAATTAACTGGATCTTATGGTATTTCTATTTTTTAATTTTTTGAGGAACCTCCATACTGTTTTCCACAGTGGTTGCACCAATTTACATTCCCACAAGTAGTGCACGAGGGCTGTTCCCTTTTCTCCAACCCATCTTTCTTAAGAGATGAAACAAATTAAACAACTCAAAGTAGATCTCATGGATAATAAATACACCCTAATAACAAATATTCTTCTCACACACCCACAGGACATTCACAAAAATTGATTATATATTAAGTTAGCAAAAAACTGCATAAAGTAGAAATATTATGAACAAAACTGATCACAATGCAAAGACACTAGAATTTACTAACCAAACTAGAAAGGCCTTTACATCTGGATATTTAAAAGCCTTATATTAACTTGTGGGTTAAGACTACAGAATTTTTTTTAAAATGACAAGATACTGTATATGTCAATCTAGGAGATGCACTGAAAGCAATGTGTAGAGGAAAACTCACTCGACTAAACAGTTATTAATAAGAAAATTAGGGGCGCCTGGGTGGCTCAGTCATTAAGCGTCTGCCTTCGGCTCAGGTCATGATCCCAGGGTCCTGGGATCGAGCCCCACATCGGGCTCCCTGCTTGGTGGGAAGCCTGCTTCTCCCTCTCCCACTCCCCGTGCTTGTGTTCCTGCTCTCCCTATCTCTCTGTCAAATAAATAAATAAAATCTTAAAAAAAAAGAAAATTAATGAAGTCTGAGCCCCCAAAATAGAAAAAGAACCACAGTACCAAGAAAATAAAAGCAGAAATTAATGAGGAAGAGAATTAAAAAAAATCTACATCTAATAAAAGCCTGTTGTTTCGGAAAAAAAAATAGACAATACACTAGCTTCATTTAAGGAAAAAAAGCACAAATATACAAGAATAACCACTGAAACAGAGGAATTTTAAAAATTATAAGAGACTAACTTCGCAGACTTTTAAGCAAATTTGGAAACATATAAAATGTACAATCTCCTAGAGAAATAGAGATTACCAATATTGATCCCGTTAAAGTTAGAAAGCCTAATCAAACTGATTTTCATAGAAAAAACAGATAAAAGTTATCAAAGAACTGCCCCACAAAAATTCGCCCAGTCCCAGATATGCACAACTTGTATAAGAAAATTTTAAGTCTTTAAAGACTCAAAAGTAGATTTGAGAAATGGAAAGACATCTCATCTTTACATAGAATTCAACATTATCAACATTTCAGTTCTCCCTGTTAATTTATAAACTTAATGCAATCCAAGGAGTTTTATGGAGCTGGATTGAAGTGATACTTCTGAATATATGTTTTTGTTTAAAAACATTAAAAAGGTAAGAGAATCAACAAGGATGGGAAAAAACAGAAATGGAATAAAACAAGCAAATGGACTGAACTATACTTCAAAGGAATAATTTAACCACACTGAAGGGGGAAGAACCATCTCAAATAACTTCTGAACAAAGTATTTTGACTATATGCCTTCAGACTAAAAAACAACTGAAAGCAAATTCTGAACTATTAATATTTTTTTACAGGGTATCACTTAATTCTCTGATTTTTAATTAATGTATTCTAGGACTAAACAAGAATATTGAGTGCCAGGTTTTTCACTCACAAAAGGGAAATACAAAAATAGAAAACTAGAAAACAGTATGTGTTGAACTGGAACTATAAGTACTTAGTATGAACTCATGGTGAGACAGACCTAAAAATGTGCGTGAGGGAGTGCCTGGGTGGCTTAGTCGTTCAGCATCTGCCTTTGGCTTAGGTCATGATCCCAGGGTCCCAGGATCGAGCCCCGCATCGGGCTCCCTGCTCTGCAGGAAGCCTGCTTCTCCCCCTTCTACTCCCCCTGCTTGTGTTCCCTCTCTCGCTGTGTCTCTCTCTGTCAAATAAATAAAATCTTTTAAAAAAAAAATGTGTGTGGAGGCTGTGTATATATGTAGCTCTCTCCACTAAGGAGAACTAGAATCAATAATGCTCTAGCACCCACATCCTATCTCCTAAATACTGTCCTCCATTTAAAGGAACCAGGGCTCCATGGAGAAATGGGTAATCCAAAACTGAAGCAGGGAAAGCACAAGGATGAGCCTGGAACATTTTAAGCCAGAAAGCAAAGAAGCATTCAGAGGATGATGAAGAAATGTCAAAAGGACACAGAAACCACTCCTTGAAGGGACTCCCACTGGCCATAAAAATCAGTCAAACTGAGCATAAAAAATAAGTTGACAGTAACAGATTACAGCCCATTAAAAAAATAGGAATCCATGAGTCCATACTCATTATTTTTTAAAAATAAAAGCTCTCTTGGGGTGCCTCAGTGGCTCAGTCAGTTGAGCAGCTAACTCTCGGTTTCAGCTCAGGTCATGATCTCAGAGTCCTAGGATCAAGCCTTGTGTTGGGCTTCCTGCTCAGAGGGGAGTCTGCTGGAGGATTCTCTCTCCCCACCGTGACTTTCTAAATAAATAAATCTTAAAAAAATAAAAGTAAAGCTCTTCCTTACAGTAGAATGCCAACTAATAAACGTAAAGGGAACAACTGGATTAGAAAAATCACCATTTCATAAATATAAGAATTACTGATTCAGGCAAAAGCCATCAATGGATATGAAAATTAAGAGGCAGACTGAAGTTTGAGAATATCTACCAAATCTCAAAATATTTCCCTATAAAATATTAATCACAAGGTGAAAACCAGTAACTTTTCAAAGGAGAAATCTGGGAGGCATCATCTTAAGTGATCAAAGTTATCAGTAATGGAACAAAAGGACTTCATAAGCACCCAATAGGACACACTGAAAAGGACACACTGAGAAGACACATAACGTCCGTGGTACTCCTGCCAAAAATATACAAACTCAAACTAATCATGAAGAAATATAGGCAAACTAAAACTAAGAAACATTCTATAAGGTAACCGGCCTGTACTCTTCAAAAATGTCAAGATCATGAAAGTCAAAGTAAGTCATTTGCAAATATCTTCTCCCATTCTGAAGGCTGCCTTCTAGTTTTGACTTTTTTCCTTTGCTGTGCAGAAACTTTTTATGTTGATGATGTCCCAATAGTTTACTTTTGCTTTTGTTGCCTTTGCCTCAGGAGATATATCTAGTAAAAAGCTACTACAGCGGATGTCAAAGAGGTTACTGCTTGTGTTCTCTAGAATTTTGATGGTTTCAGGTCTCACATTTAGGTCTTTCATCCATTTTGAACTTATTTTTGTATACGGTGTAAGAAAGTGGTCCAGTTTCATTCTTTTGCATGTTGCTGTCCAGTTTTCTCAACACCATTTGTATATTTATAAAGAACTTATAAAACTGAACACCCAAAAAACAATCCAGTTAAAAGGTGAGCAGAAGACATGAACAGACATTTCTCCAAAGAAGACATACAGCTGGCTAACAAAGACATGAAAAGATGCTCAATATCAAAACTACAATGGACATCACCTCACACCAGTCAGAATGGCTAAAATTAACATAGGAAACAACAGGTGTTGGTGAGATTGTGGAGAAAGGGAACCTTCATACACTATTCGTGGGAATGCAAACTGGTGTAGCCATTCTGAAGAACAGTATGGAGGTTCCTCAGAAAGCTGAAAATAGAGCTACCCTACAATCCAGCAATTGAACTACTAGGTATTTACTCAAAGGATACAAAAATACTGATTTTGGGGCACGTGGGTGGCTCAGTCGGTTAAGCGTCTGCCTTCAGCTCAGGTCATGATCCCAGGGTCCTGGGATCGAGCCCCATGTCAGGCTACCTGCTCAGTGGGGAGTCTGCTTCTCCCTCTCCCTGTCTGCTGCTCCCCCTGCTTGTGCTCTCTGGCAAATAAATAAAATCTTTAAAAAAGATACTGATTCGAAGGGATACATGCACCCCAATGTTTACAGCAGCATTATCAACAATATCCAAACTATGGAAAGAGCCCAGATGAATGGATAAAGGAGATGTGGTGTATGTGTCAACCATAAAAAGAATGAAATCTTAGAGGAGGGGGGGCAAGGTGGTGGCACAGTAGGGGACCTCGTTTCATCTGGCCCTCGAATTTAGCTGGATATCTAACAAACCATTCTGAACACACACAAATTCAACCTGACATGCAAGAAGATTTATCTGGACCTCCACAAGCAGAAAAATGACTAATTTTTGCAAGGTAGGAGGTACAGAACCTTCAATCTTCGGGGGAAATATCAAAGATAAATGAAGAGGAGAAGGAGCCTCCATAAGCCAGCCACCGGAAAGTGATGTAACACCGGAGCAAAAAATCAGGCCCCCTGGAAATCTGCTCTAGTGAGAGGCAGCCCCTTCTGAAAAGGGCACAGGGAATGAATAAAGCAGCATTCTAGGGGGATCACTGTTGTCTCAGGATTCCAGGAGACTAAGAAAGAACGGGTGAGCCTGAACCGATAAGAGTGCCCAAGCAGTGGAGTGGGGAGACTGGTTCTGGTCAGTGACCCCAGAGGGGACTCTCAGCTCCGGACACCATAAGCTGTGAGGTGCATTGGTAAGGAGACCGCCCTCTGCCTGACCACCCTGAAAAGGACTAGAAGCTGCGGGCTGTTTAACATCCTAGGGGAGATATAAAACAGCGTGTGCCCAAGACAGGGCAACAGCTCTCAGGGCGGTGTGGCCCACGAAAGGACACTGGGGCAGCACCCAGCGTGACTAGGGAGCTGCAGAAGAGGGTGCATGCATGAGCCCATGACCACTAGCAGTTGCAGAGTCACAAAGCGCAGAGATGCTCCCGGGTCCCCGTGACTCCCCTGGGAAAGGTGCGGCAGGCACGAAATGCGCAGGTCTGTGGAGCCTGGTACGTGCAGAAGTAGAGATGGTTTGACCTGGAGGATTTGCTGGGCGGGGTGGGGGGACAGCGACACTGTGGCTGTGGCCAGAGATCCCCACATGGCCATATTTGTTCCAACCCTCTAAAGAGAAGTGGCAAGCCACCAGGGAACAAAAGCCACACAGCCAACCAGCTCACATTAAGCCCATTCCCCTGACAAGAGGGGGGGCAACTCCATGCAGGCAAAGAGGCCTGAGAAGCCAAGCAGCAGGCCCCTCCCCCAGAAGACAGACTGGATGAACAGGTGAAAGATAAGCTTATTTCCCACAGTGCCAGAGGAAAATAATACAGGGAGCTCCAGGTGTTCCCTCACTACTCCTTCATAGTTCAGGCTAAAATTTTATACTTTTTTTTCTTTTTTTACCCTGTTCCTGTTTCAAACAGATTTTTATTTCTCAACCTATGTTTTTAAGTCACTTTTATTTTTTCACATCTGTGTTGTATAGATTTATACCCAATACTAGCCCACTTTTCACTCTATTCAATTTTATCTTGATACATAAACACACACACACACACACACACACACACACAAATATAAGTTCTGATTTCTTTGCAATTTGGGGATATAGTGTCTTCTAACATACAGACCAAAAATCAATCAGGAACAGGGAGATCACCCTGCTTTGTCCACCCTGAGAGATGATAATCTCTCTTTCCGCTCCCCCCCGCCCTTTCTTTTCCTTTCTTTTTTGTTGTTTTGGATCATCTTGGCCTTGGTTGCATCTGTGGTAGCTTTCGACCACTTTGGATTTTTTCCTAAGTTGCATCTTGCTTGGGTCATGGTTGGTACTTTGAACTCTGTTCATTCACTCAACCATCCCTCGACAGAATGACTAGGAGGAAAAACTCCCAACAAAGAAAAGAACCAGAGACAATGTCCTCTGCCACAGAACTTGCTTATATGGATATAAGCAAGATGTCAGAGATAGACTTCAGGATAGCAATTATGAAATCAATAGCTAGGCTTGAAAAAAGCATTAGTGACAACACAGAATCTTTACGGGCAGAAATGAGATCTAACCAGGCTGAACTTAAAAATGCTCTGCATGAGATGCAGTCTAAACTGGATACTATAACAGCCAGGGTAAAGTAGGCAGAAGAATGAATCAGTGATCTAGAAGATAAGCTGACAGAAAGGAAGGAAGCCGAAGAAGACAGGGATAGGCAGCTAGGAACCCATGAAAATAGACTTAGAGAGCTCAAGGACACCATGAAACATTCCAATGTCAGAATTACTGGGATCCCTGAGGGGGTGGAAAGAGAAAGAGAACTAGAAGGTATATTTGAGCAAATCATAGCTGAGAACTTCCCTAATCTGGGGAAGGATAAAAGCATTCATATCCAAGAGGCAGAGAGAACCCCTCCAAAAATCAAAAATAGATCAACACCCCAACATATAGTGAAGCTTGCAAATCTTAGAGATAAGGAAGCTATCCTGAGAGCAGCTGGGGGAAGAGATTTCTTACGTATGGAGGGAGGAGCATCCGAATAACATCAGACCTATCCACAGAGACCTGGCAAGCCAGAAAGGGCTGGCAAGACATATTCAGGGTACTAAATGAGAACAACATGGAGCCAGGAATACTTTATCCAGCAAGGCTGTCATTCATAATGGATGGAGAGATAAAGAGCTTCCAGGACCGGCAGAAAATGAAAGAGTATGCGACCACCAAGCTAGTCCTGCAAGAAATATTAAGGGGGATTCTATAAAAGAAGAAAGACCCCAAGAGTAATATAGACCAGATATTAACAGAGACAATCTGTAGAAACAGGGACTTTACAGGCAATACATGGCACTAAATTCATATCTGTCAATAGTTATTCTCAACGTGAATGGGCTGAATGCTCTTATCAAAAGACACAGGGTTTCAGATTGGATAAAAAAGCAGGACCCGTCCATATGCTGTCTACAAGAGACTCATTTTGTACCTAAAGACACCTCCATATTGAAAGTGAGGGGATGGAGAACTATTTAACATGCCAACGGACCTCAAAAGAAAGCTGGGGTAGCAATTCCAATATCAGAGGAATTAGATTTTAAACCAAAGACTGTAGTAAAAGATGTAGAGGGATACTCTATCATACTTAAAGGGTCTACCCAACAAGAAAATCTAACAATTGTAAATCTATGCCCCCAACATGGAAGCAGCCAACTACATAAACCAACTAATAACCAAAATAAAGAATCATATTGATAATAATACATTAATAGGAGACTTCAACACTCCACTCAGAGCAATGGACAGATCATCTGAGCAGATCATCAACAAAGAAGCAAGAGCTTTGAAGGACACATTGGACCAGATAGACCTCATAGATATTTACACAGAACATTCCATCCTAACACAACAGAATACTAATTCTTCTCAAGTGCACATGGAACTTTCTCCAGAATAGACCACATACTGGGTTACAAATCAGGTCTCAATCTATATCAAAAGATTGGGATTCTTCCCTGCATTATTTTCAGACCACAATGCTTTGAAACTGGAATTCAGCCACAAGGAAAAATTTGGAAGGAACACAAACACTTGGATGTTAAAAAGCATACTGCTAAAGAATGAATGGGTCAACCAGGAAATTAAAGAGGAACTTAAACAATTCATGCAAACCAATGAAAATGAAAACACATCAGTTCAGAACCTATGGGATACTGCAAAGGCAGTCCTTAGAGGGAAGTACATAGCCATCCAAGTCTCTCTCAAAAAATGAGAAAATTCCAAATGCACGTTAACCTTACACCTAAAGGAGCTGGAGAAAGAACAGGAAATAAAGCCTAAACCAAGCAGGAGAAGAGAAATAATAAAAAGATTAGAGTAGAAATCAATGAAACAGAAACTAGAAGAACAGGAGAACAGATCAACGAAACTAGAAGCTGGTTCTTTGAAAGAATTAGTAAGATCAATAAACCCCTAGCCAGACTTATAAAAAGGAAAAGAGAAAGGACCCAAATTAATAAAATCTTGAATGAAAGAGGAGACATCACAACCAATAACAAGGAAATAGAGACAATTATTAGATCTTATTATCAGCAACTATATGGCAACAAACTAGGCAATCTGGAAGAAATGGATGCATTCCTGGACACTTAAAAACCACCAAGATTTAAACAGGAAGAAATAGACAATCTGAACAGAACCATAACCAGCAAGGAAACTGAAACCGTAATCAAAAACCTCCCAAAAAATAAAGAGTCCAGGGCCAGATGGCTTCCCAAGGAGACTTCTACCAAACATTTTTATTTATTTATTTTTTTAAGATTTTATTTATCTATTTATTTGTCAGAGAGAGTGAGCAAGAGAGTGCGTGCACAAGCAGGAGAAGCAGCAGGCAGAGGGAGAAGTAGACTCCCTGCTGATCAGGGAGCATGATGCGGAACTCGATCCCAGGACCCTGGGATCATGACCTGAGCTGAGAGCAGACACTTAACTGACTGAGCCACCCAGGCATCCCTCTAGCAAACACTGAAAGAAGAAATCATACCTATTCAACTGAAGCTGTTTCAAAAAATAGAAATGGAAGGAAAACTTCTAAACTCGTTCTACGAGGCCAGCATTATCTTGATCCCAAAACCAAAGACCCCATCAAAAAGAATTACCGACCAATATCCCTGATGATCATGAACACCAAAACACTCAACAAGATCCTAGCCAGTAAGATATGACAGTACATTAAAAGGATTATTCACCACGACCAGGTGGGATTTATTCCTGGGCTGCAAGCGTGGTTCAACATTCGCAAAATCAACGTGATAGATCACATTAACAAAAGAAGAGGCAAGAACCACATGATCCTCTCAATTGATGCAGAAAAAGCATTTGATAAAATATAGCATCCTTTCTTGATTAAAACTCTTCAAAATATTGGGATAGAGGAAACATATCTCAATATTATAAAAGCCATTTATGAAAAGCCCACAGCAAATACCATTCTCAATGGGGAAAAACTGAGAGCTTTTCCCTTAAGGTCAGGAACACAACAGGGACACCCACTCTCACTACTTTTGTTCAACATAGTACTAGAAGTCCTAGCCTTAGCAATCAGACAACAAAAAGAAATAAAAGTCATTCAAATTGGCAAAGAAGTTAAACTCTCTCTTTGCAGATGACATGACACTTTATGTGGAAAATCCAAAAGACTCCACCCACAAATTACTAGAACTCCTACAGCAATTCAAAATCAATGCAGAGCAATCAGTTGCATTTCTATACACTAATAATGTGAGTGAAGAAAGAGAAATTAAGGAATCAATTCCATTTACAATAGCACCAAAACCCACAAGATACCTAGGAATAAACCTAACCAAAGACATAAAGGATCTATACTCCAGAAACTACAGAACACTTATGAAAGAAATTGAGGAAGACAGAGAGATGGAAAAACATTCCATGCTCATGGATTGGAAGAATAAACATTGTGAAAATGTCTATGCTGCCCACAGCAATCTACATTTTCAATGCAATCCCTATCAAAATACCATTGACATTTTTCACAGAGCTGGAGCAAACAATCCTAAAATCTGTATGGAACCAGAAAAGACCCCAAATTGCCAGGGGATTGTTGAAAAAGAAAACCGAAGCTGGGGGCATCACAATGCCTGACTTCAAGCTATATTACGAAGCTGTGATCATCAAGACAGCATGGTATTGGCACAAAAACAGACACATAGATGGGTGGAACAGTATAGAGACTCCAGAAATGGACCCGCAAATCTATGGTCAACTGATCTTTGACAAAGCAGAAAAGACTATCCGATGGAAAAAAAGACAGTCTCTTCAATAAATGGTGCTGGGAAAACTGGACAACCACATGAAGAAGAATGAAGCTGGACCATTCTCTTACACCATACACAAAGGTAAACCCAAAATGGATGAAAGACCTAAATGTGAGACAGGAATCCATCAAAATCCTAGAGGAGAACATAGGCAGTAACCTCTTCAACCTCGGCCACAGCAACTTCTTGCTAGACACATCTCCAAAGGCAAGGGAAACAAAAGCAAAAATGAACTTTTGGGACTTTATCAAGATAATTTCTGCACAGCAAAGGAAACAGTCAACAAAGCTAAGAGGCAACTCATGGAATGGGAGAAGATATTTACAAATGACATTACAGATAAAGGGCTGGTATCCAAGATCTATAAAGAACGTCTCAAACTCAACACCCAAAAACCAAATAATCCAGTCAAGAAATGGGCAGAAGACATGAACAGACACTTCTCCAAGGAAGACATACGAATGGCTAACAGACACATGGAAAAATGTTCAACATCACTAGCCATCAGGGAAATACAAGTCAAAACCACAATGAGATACCACCTCACACCAGTTAGAAAGGCAAAAATTAACAAGGCAGGAAAGAACAAACGTTGGAAAGGATGTGGAGAAGGGGAACCCTCTTACACGGTTGGTGGGAATGCAAGCTGGTACAGCCACTCTGGAAAACAGTATGGAAGTTCGTCAGAAAGTTAAAAATAGAGCTACCCTACAACCCAGCAATTGCACTACTAGGTATTTACCCCAAAGATACAAATGTAGTGAAAAGAAGGGGCACCTGCACCCCAATGTTCATAGCAGCAATGTCCACAATAGCCAAACTGTGGAAGAGGCCAAGATGTCCTTCCACAGATGAATGGATAAGGAAGATGTGGTCCATATATACAAAGGAACATTACTCAGCCATCAGGAAGGATGAATACCCACCATTTGCATGGACATGGATGGAACTGGAGTGTATTATGCTAACTGAAATAAGTCAAGCAGAGAAAGACAATTATCATATGGTTTCACTCATGCGTGGAACATAAGCAATAGCATGGAGGACCACAGGGGAAGGGAAGGAAAACTGAATGGGAAGAAATCAGAGAGGGAGAGAAACCATGAGAGACTCTGGACTTTGGGAAACAAACTGAGGGTTACAGAAAGGAGGGGGAGGGAGGAAGAGGTAACTAGGTGATGGGCATTAAGGAGGGCACATGTGGTGATGAGCACTGGGTCTTATATGAACTAATGAATACTACATCAAAAACTGTAATGTTGGTTAATTGAACATAGTAAAAAAGAGAATGAAATCTTGCCATTTGCTACACCATGGATGGAGCTAGAGAGTATTATACTAAGTGAAATAAGTCAGTCAGAGAAAGACAAATACCATATGATTTCATTCATAAGCGGAATTTAAGAAACAAAACAGATGAACATAGGGGGTAAGAAAAAGAGAAGCAAACCAGGAGACAAGATCTTAACTATAGAGAACAAACTGAGGGTTCCCAGAGGGAGGTAGGTGGGGAATGGGTTAAACAGGTGATGGGCATTAAGGAGGTCACGTGTGATGAGCAGTGGGTGTTGTAAGTAAGTGATGAATCACTACATCCCATACCTGAAACTAATATTACACTGTATGTTAACAGGAATTTAAATAAAAACTTGAAAAAAACAGAACAAAACGAAGTCAAAGACTGAGAAACTATTTCAGATTAAAGGAGCCTAAAGAAACATAATTAACTAAGTGCAACATGTGGTCCTGTCTTGGACTCTAGACTAGACTCTTTTTTTTGCTATAAAAGACATTATTGGAACACTAACAAAATATGAATATGACCTTCCAATTAGACAACAGTATTGTATCAATGGCAATATCCTGTTTTGATAATTTTATTGTGTTAATATACATGTTCTTGTTTTTAGGAAAAATACACTGATATTTAGGAAAGAAAAGGCATCATGACAGCAACTTACTCTCAAGTAGTTCAGAAAAAGAAACCGTGTATATACATCTTGAAAGAAAGTTACAAGAATATGTATTAACGATTTGGGAATCTGAGAGAATGTTATATAGGACATCTCTGTACTATTCTTGCAACTTTTTCATAAACATGAAATTATTTGAAAACAAAAAATACTTTCAATTTATTTCACTTATGTATTTCTTATATGTAAGTCTAAGAATCCTATGTAATAAAATGTCTTTAAATAAATATATTCTTTCATCGGTACAAAAATTCTAAGTGATAAAGCACCATGTCAGTTATTTGGTAGTGTTTTGTTTCTAGTTGTAGACAAAATGACAATCAATGTAATCTTACTATTCAAAGAAATAATAATTCCAAAGTTTCATAGGAAAATACTGCCTCTTGATCAAAAAGGAAAAATTAATCCTGCCATATTTTCTCAGTTCAAAAAGTCAAAATCACTTATCACAAAATCACCATACCTTGTGTTGCTAGAATAATCCCACATGGCCACATCTAGGAGGCTCCGAACCCAGGTTTTAGAGGGCTCCTTAAGAAACTTTTGCTGGTAGATCCCCACTACAAGATCTTCTACAGTGAGAAGTTCTAGATCTTGCCTGATTTCTTCCATAGGTAAACAGAAAAAGACAAACAATTACTGAATTTAGGCACATAGAACATGTGTACCAAAATGGAAATACAGTTATTATAATGCACTTCAACAGTGACCTAGTTTTACTTACCTGATACCTTTGCCATATGCTTCAAACACCAGTTGACTCTGGCTCTGTCATCAGACTGGAGAAGAGAAAAAAATTACTTGTATTTTCTCCTACATTGAGTTAATTTTAATCAATTGCTGTCCTTTCAAACTGGGGAGGTGGGGGTGGCAGGAAGGGAAAGACTAAAGAGTTTGTGACAACTAAATGAGAACCATAAAAAAGAGCAGCATGTATTTTAAAAGACTACTGCTCTTAATAACCAGTTACATTTATAAAGCAATGTTAACAGACTCTCTGAAAAGCAAGGGAAATCTAGGGTAGGCACATGAAGAAACCAATGTTCAGAAAAAGATAAGGTAATCTGTTCATGGTTACACTAAAATAGTAAGGTTAAAACCCAGTTCTTCAACTACTAGCTAAAAGAATTTAGACAAAATAAAGAATAAGGGCTCTAAAGATTACAAAAGAGGGTCAAGAGATTGCTACAAAAACAGTTCTGAATAAACAGTGATCTTACTTAGAAGGATGGGTGTGTACAGATTAGGACACCCTTTCTTCAGAGTAAAAAGATACTGAGAAGATATTTCAGCAGGAGAAACTAAAAACATGAGATCAAAGTAGAAATACATTCAGCTTTTGCAGTCTTCAGAATCCCTATAAAACCACAGGAATTATTATACCTAATCACATTCAAAACGATTCAGAATGAACATGTTTTAACACATACAGCTAACATACAAGCAAACTTACTTTCTTTGGATACCTTTCATGGATCTTTCAGTATCTAAGTGAATGCCTTAAAAAAAATTCTTACAATGAAATTACCTTGCAGTAGATAGGTGGCCAGTTTCCTGCATTTGGGTGAATAAACCTATAAAGGTTTTGTAACACAGTTGCTTGGTCATGCCCAGATTCAAAGTTTGAAATAGGAATCTTGTGACTAGAATCACCTGAAGGGAATAAAAAGGAGAAAGGAGTTCAAAATTTGACCAAGACAAATATTACGAAGTGGGTAAGGAAGTAGTTCAGGAAGACAGTACTGGGTAACTCATATTTAAGCACTTGTACCAAGCCTAGTTATGGTTAGGTACTTTATATAGTTTATCCCATAATCTTATGAGATAGGGGATATACACATATTAGAGAAGACACAACTGACAATCACAGAAGTTAGCACAGTAGGTTAATAGTTGGCAAACAATGGGAGTCAGGACTCAAACCCAGATTTAAAAGCCTCTATATGTTTTCATTATTCCCATCTACCTTTCATGAATCTGTTTTATACATATAAGGCTGGAGAACTTAACAGCAATGACTGCTGTTTAAAAGGTTGTAGGATTAAGATTTCCACTTCCAGTAAAAAAAAAAAATGGACCAAATAATTCAGACCAACCTCCCACAAAAATTTAAAATACCTGAGGATATCAAGAGCACACACAGTAGCAAGAAATTATTAGATCCAGATGCAAGAGAATACAGAAATCCAGAGAGGCTCTCCAGAGAGCCTAGCTTTGGGGGCAGTTTTCCCCCTGCAGTTATTTGCTAATTCCAGAAGAGGAAACTGAACAGCTGAGAAGTGTGCTTTTGACAGCTTTTGGGACCTGGTTTGCTATCTAGCAAAAGCAAACATAAATCCTCTCTGGATGAAGGGAACATCGTTATAAGCCCCAAATTACTTTAAAAAAAAATTTTTTTTTTTTTCCAGCGTGGCAGGGAAAATAGTGGACAGGAAGATGGAAGAGGAGAGGCCTGAGAAGCCAAGGTAAGCTGGAGCCTCTGGAGTAATGGAGGGGAAAGTTCCAGTCGCAGTGTTGAGAAGCAAGCTGCTGAAGAAGCAGCTTGCAGACTTCCCAACAAAGCCTACAAACATCTCCAAGTTTGGATTTGCCATAGGTAGTCAGACAACAAAGAAAGCCTCAGCCATATCCATCAAACTTGGATCAAATAAACCTAAAAAAATGGTTTCAACTCTTGCTCCAAAAACCTTTTCAGTAGCAGCAGCTTTTAATGAAGAGGAAGACAGTGAAACAAAGGAAACGCCTCCGAAGACGAGAATGAAGAATACTGGAAGGGATACATCTACATCCCAACTCCTTCAATAAAGGAAAGCATGGTTTCTCTGATAACCAGAAGCTATGGGAGCGAAATATAAAATCTCATCTCAGAAATGCCCACGACCAAGACAAATGATGTGTTTTAAAACTGGAGGATGGCGTGGGTGTAAAGTTAAAAGGAATAGTTTCCTTTTTTAAAGAAGGGTAAAAGAATATCCTTGGAGCCACAATTTTTTTTTTCTTTTTTAAGATTGGGTGGTGGTACTCTAATAAATAAGAGTTTGAAATTAGAGTTAATTTATGTTTTGTATTCAGATTTCACATTTGCTAATTTTGTAGTGTCATGTGATTAGTTTCCAAAAGGTTACAGATAATTTAAAAAAAAATCAGAAATGGTACTTTTCTAAGAATTGCATATTTTTTTAGACACAACTATTAGCACATTAAAAGGGAGGCAAAAAGTTATCATCTATTTAAACTGCAAGCAATTAGTCTTAACTCCCTTATTAATCTAAACTCTCTGGCTCCCAGGAACAGCCTTATAGAGAGGGAGTATTGTATTGGGAGGAAAATGTTACTGGAATATATTAAATTAAAATACAGCTTTTTTCCTAATGGGCATTTGTTTTGTTTCAAGTCATCATGAACAAGGTACTGCACTGCTATCAGTTGGTATAGATGCTTAGCTCTTTAAAAAAACTTTTAATTTCATGTAAATTGTTGAGTATTTGAAATAGTCCACTTCACCTTAATGGGTCTTGTCTACCTTCATTGGTCTTCAAAGACCATTTGCTACCAAAGTAAATCAGTATTTTGAATGTGCTTCCCTTGGTTTTTGTTATTAGCTAGTCCCTGTAAGCATTTCTACCAGATCCTGAGGCAAATCACAAGGGAGCTCTTTTCAAATACAGGCCACCATCAAAAATTTAAATGTACATATAATAAATATTTGGCTGGGTTTTTTTTTAAAGGTAGAACCAAAAAAGCAACATTGTATGAAGATGAAAAGGAGAATGATGTTTTCTGCAACTCTGTTAAAGCTTAAGTTACTAACTTGTGAAAGTGAATTTGATTTGGACTTAATAAAAAAAAAAATTCTTATTTTAGCACAGTAATAGGATTCGAAGTGTATACATATGAATCAATGGCCTCTCAAAAGTACAGCTTAGGTACTGAAGGTAAAAGAAAATGCATCTTTAAACATGTCTTATGGGATCTTTGACCACATATACTTTGTCAGATCTATGTATTATAGGGTTTTAAAAAAATTTTTGTATATGAAATTTTTTCATGTGATTTTTCACATCTTTACAAGCAGAGACACAGATAAAAGAAACATACAGTATAATGATTTCCTTGAAACCTCCTGCGGTGCTTAATTTGGAGGCAGCTTCAGACTATTTTATTGGTGATAACTACTGGCTGGGCTCTTTTAAAGGTAATAGAGAAGGAACCTGTATTTATCCCTAACACTTTGTTCATTTGCGTTTAAGTTTAGAGTAAGCCCCAAACAATGGAAATGTATATAGAACTATTAGTTCTTACATGATTTAATTATATCAAGATACGTGAATTTAACTTGCTTTAATGTAAGCAAACTTTCCACTTCTGTCCATTTTACTGTTTACGTTAAAATAACATCCCTTTCCTACATGTTCTTTTCTGGACTCAAATGAAATATTAATCTAGGGTCACGATGGGAGAGAAACGACTGAGATCAATGTCTTTACTAAAATGCCAATAAATTTGGGGCACCTGTGTGTCTTAGCTGGTTAGGTGTCCAACTCTTGATTTCTTTGTTCATGATCTTGGGGTCCTGAGATTAAGCCCCATGTTAGGCTCCAAGCTCAGTGGGGAGTCTGCTCAAGATTCTCTCTCTCCCTCTCTCCTCCTTCCTGCCCTAAAATAAATCTTAAATACCAATAAATTTGTCACACTAAAAAAAAAATTTTTTTTTTCAGTCTATATGAATAACCAGGTACAGGGGCGCCTGGGTGGCTCAGTCATTAGGCGTCTGCCTTCGGCTCAGGTCACGATCCCAGAGTCCTGGGATTGAGCCCCGCATCAGGCTCTCTGCTCAATGGGAAGCCTGCTTCTTCCTCTCCCACTCCCCGTGCTTGTGTTTCCTCTCTCGCTGTGTCTCTGTCATTTAAATAAAATCTTTAAAAAAAAATGAATAACCAGATACATGAAGAAAGAAGAATGAAACCCAAACCAAATTTGATAGGAAGAGATCCAAAGGTATTTCAGCTACTGAAGTTATTCGGCACAGATTTTAAATAATCATACTTATATCTGAGGGGATCAAATTATAAATTTCAGCATATAGTTATAAAAAAGGATACAGAAGAGTTTAATTTCTGATAATGACAGACTAGAGAAAAGCTGAACAAATGAAACACCTGCCTGAAAGCACTGCAGAGATAAAACAGCAGCAAGGAATTAGGGGTCCAAAATCCTGGAGAGGAAGAAATGCTAGAGAGCTTCATTCTGGCATTTGGGTTCATTGGTAATTTGGGCATTTACCAATTCTGGAAGAGGAGATTTAGATTCTGAGAAAATGAGCAGTTTTCAACAGACCTAGACTTGTAAGAATTAAAAATATTACTCTACAGGCACCTGGCTGGCTACGTCGGTGGAGCATGTGACTCTTTAAGTCTTTGGGTTGTGGGTTCAAGCCCCATGTTGGGTGTAGAGATTACTTAAAAATAAAATCTTTTAAAAAATATTACTCCAGTATTACTTGAATTTTTAATTATATACTTAATATATACCATTGTCTTCTGGCTTCCATTGTTTATGCTATCAAGTCAATTACAAATTTCACAGATGGCCCTTTGGTGGTAATCTACCTTTCCCCCCCTTTTTTTTTTTTACAGATAATGAGAAATAGATGGGACTCTTAAAATGTCTGAACCCAATTTTGTATTATCTCAATCTCTGAAATTGGACTATGGTACTCTGAGATGGCTAGTGACAGCGGTTTTCTGCCAGAATCAATCATAAATATTTTTTGGAGAGGAATAACAAGTTTTCCTATCTACTGTTCAGCACTCAAAAATAATCAGAAATATGAAGAGCTCTGATAACTTGACTGAACATCAAGATAACCAACAGATCCATAAAGAAGATCTCTATAATAGGGTTATCAGACATAAGACTTTAAATGTTCAGGAAAATAAAAAAACATTGATAATTTCTGCAAAACCATAAAGAACCAAAGGTAAATTCAAAAAACTGAAGACACATTCTCTAACCCATGTTAGGACAGCAAAATAACCCTGGTAACAAAATTAGGTAAGATAAATCTCAGTCTTTAACATAACTGCACAAATCCTAAAAGAAAATATGAGCAAACCAAATCCAGCAATTTAAGAGCTATGTACTGATTATACTGGGTTTACTGCTGGAATTTAAGGTTGGTTTAGCATTAGCAAATTACCAAATGAACAAAAGACACAAATCAAGTGAGACACAGAAAAACCACTCATTAAAATGTACAACTGGTATCTCTAACCAAGCTAGGAATAGAAGGGAACTTAACCCTGATCAAGAGTGCATCCAAAAAATGAGAGAAGAAAAAAGAAACAAAAAGCACAGCAAACAGCATACTCTAATGGGGAAACATTAGAAACTAGAGTTCCTAGCCAGCACCCTAAAACAAATTTTTAAAGTTTTAAATAAAAAAATATATAGATTAGAAAGAGGTCATTTCACAGATATGACTAAGAAATTTACTAAAAACTCAAAAGAGTTATAGTTTAGCAATGGCTGGATAAAACTAAAATACAAAAGTAAATAAAAATATAATTCTAGGAGATATCACTTATAAATAATAAAATTTATAAGCTATAAATTTAACAAGATGTTAAGATCATTGTGAAAAAAATTATAAGAATTATAAGGCATTACAGATCTAAAAAAATAGACTCCTGTTCACTGATAGAATATCATGAAGCTGTCCGTTTTCTCCAAAATGATCTGAAGATTTAAAGGTAATCCCAATCTAAATTTCAACAAAGCTTTTTGTAAAGCATGATACTCTGACTTTAAATTGTATGGAAGAGCAAAGGGTCAAATAACGATGATGTTCCAAAACAAAGTCAAGGAAATTGCCTAAGTATTAAAATATTGTGTTTACTGGTATGGGTACCAAAAACCAAGTAGACCAATAGAACAAAATAAAAGATATCAAAAAGACCCAGGCATCAACAGAAATGTGGCACTACATACTGAGGAACAAATTGCTTACTGAATAAATGATGCTGAGACAACTAATTATCCACATGGGAAAAAAATAAAAAAAATCTCTACTTCACACCATACACAAGTCAATGCCAGGTGGATTAAGAACTTGGATATGAAAAACAAAACAATAAAAACTATCATTTATGGCCTTCAGGTAAAAGAGGATTCTTAAATAAGACACTAAAACCCCTCAAAACATAAGGGAAAAGATTGATACATTTACTAAATTAAAAATAAAAACTTTTAGTCATTAAAAGACACCATAATGGCAATAAAAAAATATAATGCACAAACTGAAAATAGGTATCTGCAAATTAAATCAATCTGCAATTAAGTCTGCAATTAAATCAGATACATAATAAAATTCCACAAACCAATGTAAAGGACAATCCAACAGAAAAACTGGGAAAAGGTAATGTTGAGTGAAGGAGAATACAGGTACCGAAAGCAGCACTCAATGTTAATTATATAAGTTAAAAAAAAAAGCAAAATTAAATACATAATTTAAATAAATATATATTCACAGGATGCCTGGGTGGCTCAGTTGGTTAACATCCAACTCTTTTTTTTTTTTTAAGACTTTATTTATTTGACAGAGAGAGACAGCAAGAGAGGGAACACAAGCAGGGGGAGTGGGAGAGGAGGAAGCAGACTCTCCACTGAGCAGGGAGCCCCTTGCAGGGCTTGATCCCAGGACCCTGGGATCATGACCTGAGCTGAAGGCAGATGCTTAACAACTGAGCCACCCAGGCGGCCCAAGTGTCCAATTCTTGATTTCAGCTCAGGTCATGATCTCAGGGTCGTGGGTTTGAACCCCAAGTGGAGCATGGAGCCTGCTTAAGATTCTCTCTCCCTATCCCTCTGCCCCTCCCCTCCATCCTCCCAACCCCTGCTCATGCATACTCTCAAAAAAAAAAATGTATTCACAATAAACCTATTAAGAAAGGAAATGATTAGCACAAAATTCCAAATAGTGTCTCTCTTATAAAGAGGGAGGGGGATGCAATCAAGGAGAGATATAATGACCTTCAATGATAGCACACTGCCCTTATTTCTTCTGCTGACTGGGGAATGCACTGCTGTTCATGAATGTTCTTTATACCTTAAGTCAATGTTACGTTCTTTGTGTATGAAGATTTTAAAAGCCGATAGACCTTTTGTATAGGAAACTGAAAGCAGTTCTCAAAGCTTTGCTTGTTTTAAAGCAGAACTTCTCTCAAGAAAATTAAGCAGTAAAATGGACAGAATCAGAACTCCGCTGGTTAAAGTGGGGGAGAATGAGAAGGACCAAAGACCTCCTACCCCCACAAACTCTTACAGAACGTGAAGTACCCCCTCCAAGAAAAACATGGCAGTGAAGATAGGGAAATCAACAGATTCCATATCAATACCTCTTCCAAACTTGAAATTCTTTGATTGTAATGTGCTAAACCATCATGCCCATCCATGAAGTATTCACTTGATTTCACTTCACTTTGACTTAGCACAGAAGCATCTGAAAGATCTACACGCACATTCCTTAGCTTCTACTCACTCTGCATCCACATGTAAGTCTGCTTCAGTGTATTCCTCTATGAACCATGATCTTTTCCTAAGCACCAGGTTGATTACAGCAGCATAAGCATTTTTAGTTATGTCAACATAGCCATCACTCTAAGAGTCATTTATCTTCTTTAATTGGCACACTTCCCAGGGTTACCAAATTGGCAATTTAAGACCTGTCTAAATTGGCGAGCTCCAAAGCAGCTCACCAATGAGCTTTCCTGAATGAATTGTGTTCAATTTCAATTAGTTTGAAAAATAAATTAAGAAAACATTCCTAGAGTCTTTAATAGGTTTCTGTTAACTTGGTTAACTTGAAAATGCTGGAAAAAGAAGCCTTAAAAACTTTTTAAAAATCAAGTATTTATCAGAACCAAAATAATGAACAGTAAGGCCAGTGGCATGCTCGCAAATGAGAGTCTGGCAGACAGCAGGGATTCCAAAGTGCTCAACCGATGAACAAACCAGAAACAGGTGAAGTAAAAAAGAAGTTAATTCACCAGCTAAGTTTCTATTTTTGTCTTACTACCACCTATTTAGTTAATAACTTCAGATGATGTAACACGTGAGGAGATTAGCTAGGTTCACACTTCAAAATCTACAACAGAATTCCTCTTCTGTATTGTTTCTCATTCAAAGCTATAAAGGGACCAACTAAAAAAATTTGCCCTTACTTTTGTTTGCCCTGATCCCAGGCAAACAAAAAAAGTCTAGTATATATTTTTCACTAAGATTGGAAAAAACTCAAAGGACATAACCAAAAGGGACTCTAAAATATTATTCTCATTTATAAAGAACAGCATTATAAATATAAAAAAATAGCTGCTTGTTATGGCAGATTTGAAAAGCTTATTTCTAATTTCAAAATACTTCTATAGGCTAGCTGTCTACATTTTTAAGTAAAAAAAACTAATAAAACAATGACACTTTTGAATGTAAATAAAAAATAAAACTATTATCATGATTTTCATTCTAATCACAGAGGAAACTGGTTAAAACCTAGTTTGTAGAAGACTTTAGTTCAGAGTTTAGGTATACAGTCATATCCTTTGGTATCCCACAAGTCTATTTAATTTTAAATTTTTTAAGGATCACATACACCACCTACCATTTCTATGAAGATTCTCCAACAATGATGTTATTCTTCCCCCAACTTATGTTTTATGTGTCCATGTAAAGCAGGAAGTCTTAACCAGGTACATACACACTCAATGCCTATTATTCTATCCCATTCCCTTATACTTACTTGCAGCCTGACAATGAAACCGAAATCCTCGTGGAATTTCACCTGTAATACAAAATATTTTGTTGAGAGCAGCTGTCTGGTTTTGCTACAGCCATATGCCACAGGATGACCAAGTCCTAACATAGGTAGGTAATGGCTATTGCTATGTGAAAATACAAAAAAATTAAACTTTCATAGAGGTTTATTTTTTTTTAAACCAAAGGAATGATGACTCTTAAAGAATTTTGGTATATTGTCTAAACTAATTTAAAAAGGGGCGCCTGGGTGGCTCAGTTGGTTAAGCGACTGCCTTCGGCTCAGGTCATGATCCTGGAGTCCCGGGATCGAGTCCCGCATCGGGGGTCCGTGCTCAGCAGGGAGTCTGCTTCTCTCTCTGACCCTCTTCCCTCTCGTGCTATCTCTCATTCTCTCTCTCTCAAATAAATAAAATCTTTAAAAAAAATAAAAAAATAAAAAATAAAAAAAATAAACTACTTTAAAAAGGAAGTTACTCCTTACGGAAAAGAAATAGTAAAGAAAACTTGCTTAAGGAGTCTTAGCTAGGGGTCCATGAGGCCCTTAACATAGGGCCTCATGTACGTAGATCTCAAAAAAAAAAAAAAAGTCTCCAAATTCAATCTTTTTAATGTTTTACAACCATATGAAGAAAACTAGTTATTTAATTTATCTTAAGCAGCAGCTCTCACAAGTGTGAGTAGGATGATTAGTTTCTCTGTCACTGAAACACAAGAAAAAGTGCTGGCTTATTCTAATGAATTTTAAAGCAACTGACAAAATGAAAGATGAAGTTCTTCTTTCCCCAACCTCTACCCCTTCACTCGCCTCCCTATGTGTTTCTCCTACTTGCCTTTAAAGGTATACTGGTCCTTTAACTATCCTCTTGGGAACCTAATGGAATCCTAGGTCTTCATCCCTACTTGGTTTGCTGGGTGGAACAGCCAGAAGAGCTCCTGAGAACATCTGAGACACTATTACGTATCAGGCTATCTTCACACCTTCTCTCGTACTCCTTAGAGCAGCCAACGATACATATTAGTCCCACTTTACAGATAAGCTAGTAAGTTCAGAAAGGTTAGGAACTTTGCTCAAAGTTATAAAACAACAGCAGGTTAAAATCTAGTGATCTCCAAGGTGAAGTTTGGGTTAAAGAAATAAAAGAGCAAAGGCATAAAAAGCTTTTAGAAAATTCCAAGATGTAAGGCCACAGGTAAGCAAACAGGCTATCTATTTTTCAGTCATACTACCCACCCAACTCTAATGTTTCCTTGAGATTAAAAGCTTAAACTAAAAAACTGTGTAAACACCTATTTCTTAACAATTTTTCAACCAATTACGATGAAGTCTTATTACACTTTAAGAATAATACATCAGCCCTTAAGAAAACAAATCCTGTTGAATAAAGTCAAGATAAAATGCATACTGTTTAAGATCTAGCATCTACTCACTCTACTTACCAGGATTTATAAAACTGTGGAAATCTGCCATAATACCTTCTTGGAGAGAATATTTAACACAGCCTATTTCACAAGGGAGGAAGCGCTGTTCACAATGAGGAGGTAGCTCACCATGGCTAAAAATGTTCAAAAAATAAAAAATGCCTCCAAGGATAGCTAAAAAAAATAAGAAAAAAAAGTAAGACAACACAAACAGTTGAGAGTTGACTCCTCTACGAAAGCAAAAGTTTAGAACCATTTTCCTTGTGTTCCCATAATCCTAAGAGCTGGAAAAGAGAAAACTAATCATCTGTACCAGATAAATGAATCAAAATTTTTATAATTACACTTATGAACTACAGCGGTAACCACTCTGCATGAAGCAACAAAATTATTCAAACTTGCAGCCAGCTCTACATAATTTAGCTAAACATAAGCCCCAAATTTTAGAAATGACTTAAGAAAAGCGTGACCCATATTCAACAAATACAAGAGGTTTAGGAAATAAAGCCAAGTAGAATCAGTATAGAAAAACTCTGATATAAACTATGGACAATTTAGTTCACTCTTCACTTTTTACCAATATACACGAGAACACCGATAAATTCTCTAAAGAAAGAAATATGAGAATGTGTGAAGGGTCTTATTTAACAGGATTGGCCACATTTAAGAGTGTTAAAAGTTGGGACACCTGGGTGGCTCAGTCGGTTAAGCAGGGAACCTGCTTCTCCCTCTCCCTCTGCCTGCCATTTCCCCTGCTTGTGCTCTCTTTCTCTGACAAATAAATAAAATATTTAAAAAAAAAAAAAAAGACTGTTAAAAGCTTATTACTCTTCAACAAAGTCAGAACACAAAACAGCCAGAAGGAATAAGAAAGATTCTTATTAGCTAAGTTCTTCTCTAGGCTAGCTCAATTCAACCTCTTTATAATTTAAATGTATTTAAGGGTCTAGCTATAAACACTTAAATTTAAGAAGTTTATTTAGTAACATATAAAGCGGTTATTAACCAAGAGACCAGATTTTCGTATAAAACAAAAAAAAATCTCTTCACTGTTATTTCAACAAATGCAAATTACCCGATTTTTTACAACTTTAGCATCACCATATTTGAACACCTGTAGTCGATTATTCTGAAATGCAGGATCAAAATGAACAGAACACATAAATTACTGATCAATATATCATTGTGTTTTGCGCACCTACACTTATCTAAGCGTTTTGCTTTTAGGATTACTCTACCTTGATCACTTTTTAGAGACAAATTTGACATATCCGGGGGTGAAACATTCTGCCTTGGTACAAGCATGCCTGGCCACCTCAGTAGGGTGGAAACAGGTTTCTAAAGAGGAAGAAAATAATTGATCACATACTCAAACTCTTACTGGGCACTTTATACAAATACTTAAATTCAGCAAAATAACTGAAAAACAGTTCACAGATAACTTCAGTAACCTCTGTAGGCCAATGAGCCCAATGAGTAAATAAGCATATATCTGTCAGTGACACCAACTCCCAAAGGCAGACAAGGGCAAAATCTATAAATATTCTGAATCAAAAGGTGAGTGGTAATCGACCAATTCAACAACCATTTGCCCACTACTGATAATCTAAATTAATCCCCCAAGTGGCCAAAAGAACATCATTCGACAAAGTAATTTGTTTTTCACTTAAAGTAAAAACCCAATCATGCTGACTTCAAAACTCAATGAGGTACATATACAGCATGGCTTACATTTTGAGGGAAAAGGTCTTATCAGAAATTATAGTTAAAAAAAAAATCAAGGTTCCCCTATATAACTAAGTACCAATTCAACTGATTAGAGCTTCTATTCAAACATACATCTACAAAATAAAAATCTCTCAAACCTAAAGCAAGCAAAGCGCTCTTGAATTTCAATCCAATGTTGACAGATTAAAGTAAGAATGGAATTTTACTATGTAAGAACGGAAAAAACAGGGGCGCCTGGGTGGCTTAGTCAAGTGTCTGCCTTCGGCTCAGGTCATGATCCCAGGGTCCTAGGATCGAGCCCCACATTGGGCTCCCTTCTCGGCGGGAAGCCTGCTTCTCCCTCTCCCACTGCCCCTGCTTGTGTTCCCTCTGTCTCTGCCAAATAAATAAATAAAATCTTAAAAAAAAAAAATGGAAAGAACACGGAGGGGGAAAAGTCCACAATTACACTGAATTTTCCTGATACAAATCAACAAGAAAATGTTTATTTAGTACTTTACCATTCTACTACACATAAATTTACCCAAATCAGCTTTATTCAACTCTTACCTATAAGGCACACTAACATTCACCAACATGTGCAAGTTTTGTTATTTTAATATTTTAAACACCACAGTGTGCCTGGTTTCAGGTGTCATTTAAAAAGAGAGAATGGTCCAAACTACTTTTAAACATAAAAAAAGGGGGGTCTTTAATCATAAAGGGGTTGAAAGGAACCCTTAGAGATCATCTAGTACAAACCTTAAAACCCAACACTCATCACTGATCATGGTTTATTGGTTGCAGGTTTCCTAACAGGGATTCCCCCAGCCTTTCAACACCAAATAACAACATGTGCCTAGTTAGGAAACCTGTTGGCTTTTTAACAGGCTTTCTGACACCAGGGGAAAAAAAAAGAAAAATTCTTCTTTGCACTAAACTGAATCACCCACTGGTCCACCCTTGGCATTCACCCACTCACTCATCCAGCATTTAGTGAACATGCCTCTGTGCCAGGCAGGTAGCGGCTCTTCCCAGGCTAACTTTACCTGCTTCTCTGAAGGCCCAGCGTCCTTTCCCTGGGCTGCTCTCCACTCTCGAGCCATTTCTGCATATTTCTCCTTTTCTTCCTCCCTCAAAAGCTTGGGGGACATTTAACAGGGTTGAGAAAGGAGAGAAACAGCAATAAGGACCGAGTGCCCTAGGCCCCAGAGGCAGAAGCCCAGACATTACAAGTGGTTCCTGCTTTGGTGTGCCGTAAGCCGGGAACAGGGGGCTTCCTTCCACTCCAGCAGGGGCCAAGGGGTCACTGGCCTCCTTGAGGCCCCTTTCCTTGTCGCCTCACCCTTCCACTTGCCCAACTGTCTGGTCCGCCCCCCTGGACTCCCCTGCCCCCCCCACTCCCTCCAGTCTTACCGCCCAGTCAGCAGAGCAGTAGGGGATGGCATCAGCTACGCGAGCCACAGGCAGGCCTCGCCTCCGTAGTTCGGGGATCTTCTCCTGCACAAAAAAATAGTAGGCATTACGGCTGGCCCTGCGGTTTGGCATGGCGAGCGAGGCCAGGATTCGACGACCTGAGCCAGAGACACCACAAGCTGCCGGCGCCCTCGCCGGGCTCCCGCCCTTAGTAACCGAGGCAGGCGCCTGCGCGCGAAGGCCGGCAGCTCTCGACCAATCAGGGCGCGTTGCGCAGCCGCATTGACCTCACTGGGAGAAAAACAGTCTGAGACTGACTCGTGGGGCAGTGGGGGTAGGGTGGAGGGGGAGCTTGGTCATGGGTGCAGTGCATTCTGATTGGCTGGGATGAGGCGTTGGCGGGGGTGGTGCCGCGTGGAAGGTTTGGCGTAATTCCTGTACATTATTGCGTAATGTGTGTCAAAGCTGGTAGAGGAAAAGAGGACTAGCGAGTGGTTCAAGTTCTTTTCATGTTTTGTAACTGTAAAAGGCCAACTCTGTGCCAAGCACCGTGAAAGGTGTTGGGTGGGGGACAGAGTGAGGAGCACGACAAACAAGATCTTTTCCCTCCAGAAGTTTGCAGTACAGTGGGGAGAGTTTGAGGGGAAGATGACAAAACAAGTGCATCAACCAGTATGGGTTTTTCTTTTTTTTGGTTATTGCTTTTTTGTTTTTCCCCCATTCTTAAGTTAAACTTGTTATAGTTGCAAAGAATTTAAAAAGAATATGTCTTTTTAAATAGCAAATTTTAATGTGTTAGGAAGAAAATGTACAATAAGAAGCTAGATTTAAAATAATGTCCTTGAATAAAATTTTATAGATTTCCTCATAAAGGTGGTGTCATTTTTTTTGTTAGTTTTATTCCTGGTATATATTTGGAGCTACTATGAAAGCTTTTGTTTCCATTGCATCTTCTTTTTTTTTATTCTTTATTTAAGTTCAATTTAGTTAACATATACTGTATTATTAGTAGAATTTAGTGATTCATCAGTTGCATATAACACCCAGTGCTCATTAGATCAAGTACCTTCCTTAATGCCCATCACCCAATTATCCCTTGTCTCCACTCCCCTCCCCTCCAGCAACCCTCAGTTTATTTCCTAGAGTTAAGCTTTTCTTATGGTTTGCCCCCCTCTCTATTTTCATCTTATTTTATTTTTCCTTTCCTTCCCCTATGTTCATCTGTTTTGTTTCTTAAATTCCACATGAGTGAAATCATATAGTATTTGTCTTTCCCTCACTGACTTATTTCACTTGGCATAATATCCTCTAGTTCCATCTACATCTTTGCAAATGGCAAGATTTCATTCTTTCTGATGGCTGAATACTATTCCATTGTATATATATACACACCACATCTTCTTTATCCATTCATCTGTCGATGGACATCTGGGCTCTTTCCATAGTTTGGCTATTGTGGACATTGCTGCTATAAGCATTGTGGTACATGTGCACCTTCAAATCACTATGACTGAATGGGTCAACCAGGAAATTAAAGAAGAATTTAAAAAGTACACAGAAGCAAATGAAAATGAAAACACGACAGTTCAGAATGTTTGGGATGCACCAAAGGTGGTCCTAAGAGAGAAGTGTATTACAATACAGGCATTTCTCAAGAAACAGGGAAAGTCTTTTTTTTTTTAAAGATTTTATTTATTTGACACAGAGAGAGACAGCCAGAGGGGGAACACAAATGGGGGCAGTGGGAGATGGAGAAGCAGGCTTCCCACAGAGCAGGGAGCCCTACATGGGGCTGGATCCCAGGACCCTGGGATCATGACCTGAGCCAAAGGCAGATGCTTAATGACTGAGCCACCCAGGCACCCCCGAAACAGGAAAAGTCTTAAATATACAGCCTAATATTACATCTAAAGGAGTTGGAAAGAGAACAGTAAATAAAGCCTAAATTCAGTAGGAGAAGAGAAATAATAAAGATTAGAGCAGAAATCAATGATATAGAAATTAAAAGAAAACAGAGCAACAAAACTAGGAGCTGGTTCTTTGAAAGAATTAATAAAATCAATAAATCCCTAGCCAGACTAATCAAAAAGAAAAGAGAAAGGACCCAAATTAACAAAATCATGAATGAAAGAAGAGAGCTCACAAGCAACACCAAGGAAATACAATTTTAAGAACATATGAGCAACTATATGCCAACAAATTAGACAATTTGGAAGAAATGGATGCATTCCTGGAAACTTATAAACTACCAAAACTGAACTAGGAAGAAACAGAAAACTTGAACAGACCCATAACCAGCAAAGAAATTGAAGCAGTAGTAAAAAATCTCCCAACAAACAGGAGTCCAGGGCCAGATGGCTTCCCAGGGGAGTTCTACCAAATATTTAAAGAAATAATACCTATTCTTCTGAAGTTGTTTCCAGAAATAGAAATGGAAGGAAAACTTTCAAACTCATTTTATGAGGTCAGCATTACCTTGATCCCAAAACCAGACAAAGGCCCTTCCAAAAAGGACATTTACAGAGCACGGATGCAAAAATTCTCAGCAAGATACTAGTCAATAGGATCCAACAATACATTAAAAGGATTATTCACCACGACCAAGTGGAATGTATTCCTGGGCTGCAAGGGTGGTTCAACATCTGCAAATCAATCAACATGATACACTACATTAATAAAAGGAAGGACAAGAACCATAATATCCTCTCAAGAGATGCAGAAAAATGCGTTTGACAAAATACAGCATCCTTTCTAGATTAGAAGTCTCCACAGTGTAGGGATAGAGGGAACATACCTCAATATCATAAAAGCCATATATGAAAAGCCCACAGTGAATTTCATTCTCAACGGGGAAAAACTGAGAGCTTTTCTCCCAAGGTCAGGAACACAACAGGGATGTCCATTCTCACCACGGTTGTTCAACATAGTACTAGAAGTCCTAGCCTCAGCAATCAGACAACAACAACAACAAAAAATAAAAGGCATCCAAATTGGCAAAGAAGTAGTTACAATAACTCTTAATGTCCTTGTCTGTTCAGTCCATCATCTGTGTCATTTCTGGGTCTGGTTCTACTGATTGATTTTTCTCCTTATTGCTTCTTTGCAAACGTGGTAATTTTTGATTTGATGACAATTGTAAATTTTATCTTTTTGAATGCTGCATATTTTTGTCTTCTTATAAATATTCTTGTGCTTTTTCTGGGACAGATTTATGTTATTTGGAAACAGTTGGAGTATAGTTTTTTCTCCTTTTGAGGCTTGCTTTTATGCTTTGTTATTTGGTATCAGAGCAAACTTTAGGGCTAATTTTCTCCTCCGTTGATATAATACCCTTAGTACTCTGCCTGACAACCCATGAATTTGGAAGTTTTTCCGTTTTGGCTGATGGAATCACAAACTATTTCTAGCCCTGTGTGAATTTCAAGGATTGTTCCTTCTAATCCTTTCAGGTTGTTCTTTCTCTGGCACTGTGTAGTTTCCTCCCACACATCCACAGAGCAGTTATTCAGCTGGAGCTTCAAGGGAGATCCTTAGCAGATTTCCAGAGCTCTTTCTTTGTACTGTTCTCTCTTTTCTGGTACTCTGCCCTGCAAACTCTAGTCACTGTGACCTACCTAGACACCAGCTCCATCTCCTCAACCCAGCGAGACCACAGGGCTCTGCCTCGGTTACCCCTCTTGCTGCATTCTGGATACTCTCTCCAGGCAGCAACCTGGGGCCATCAGATGGCTCACCTTGTTTGTTTCTGTTCTTGCAGGGATTACGCACCTCTGCTCCTCAATGTCCAGTGTCTGAAAACATTGTTTTATATATTTGATCAAATTTTTAGTTGTTTAAGACGTTGGATAAAGTGATTCCCTGTTATTCTACCTTGGCCAAGATTGCTTTACCTTATTTTGACATTTTATTTTTTTATTATTTTTTAAAGATTTTATTTATTTATTTGACAGAGAGAGATAAAGCGAGAGCAGGGGGAGTGGGAGAGGTAGAAGCAGGCTCCCCGCCAAGCAGGGAGCCTGATGTGGGGCACGAACCCAGCACCTGGGATCATGACCTGAGCCAAAGGCAGATGCTTAACGACTGAGCCACCCAGGTGCCCCTTATTTTGACATTTTAAAACAATACATAGATTTAACTGCTAAATTTTTAGATATGTAATCAGGACAAATCTCTCGGAGGAGACACCATTTAAAACAAGAAAGGATGCTAAAGAATAGAGCTAATCATGTGAAGAATAAAAAAAAAAGAGCATTCTAGATGGAGGGAACAGCACGTGTGAGGGTCTCAGACAATAAATAGTCTGGTGTATCATCAGAATAGACAGAAGATTGGTTGATGTTACATTCGTGTGTCCACTCAGGTGGAGAAGGTGCATGCGGAGGATGGAGTGATCAGCAGGAATTTGGACATGGCACTGTCCAGGGTTCAAGTATTACTAAGTATGTGGGTGGTCATTGAAAGATTTTTTTTTTAAAGAGTCATGATATGGTTTACAGCTGAAGAAGATCAGTCTTGTTATTATTTGGAGAATAGGTTCAAAGCAGCAAGAATGGGCATGGGGTGACTAGTTAGGAGGTCCGTTCAGAAGTCCAAGTGAGAGGTGATTGTGACCTAGAACAGAAAAGAAACAGGAGAAATGAAGGGGAGAGAATGGTTTCAAATTGTGCTTTGGAGAGAAAAGAACTAACTGGTGGATTGGATGTAGAAGTGAGAAAAGGGGAGGAATTCTAGGGTTTTGGCTTAAGTAACCCAGTGGCAAGTCACGTCTTTTTCTAAAATAGCAAGGACTGGGGGAGGGAGGACAGTGCTGGTACCAAAGAGGGTCCAATGCTCCTCATAATTTCTATTACCTGCTCCTTTCCTTCTTTGATACAACTGATTTTTTTTTCAATCTTACCTAAGCAAAGTCCTATGTAAATGGATCAGTTTTTCCCTCTTTCCACCCAGATTGATTTTCTTATTCAGAAATTCTAGAGAGTGGTAGGTTTTGGTTGGGATGTGGATGGCAGGGGGATCAAGAATTTAGTTACGGATATGTTAATTTTGAAATGCCTCTTATACATTCAAGTGGAGATGTCAAGTAGGCAGTTGGCTGTCTATGCCTGGTGTTCTGGGCTAGAGACAGAATTTGGAAGCAATTTGGGCATAAAGATGGTATTTAAATTCATAGAAATGGATTAGATCACCTAGGCTGAGGGTGAAGAGAGGAGAAAAGTTTCTAGGATGGAGTCCTGAAGAACACCAGCATTTAGAAGTCAGAAGAGGAAAACCCAGCAAAGATGACTAAAAAGGAATGTCTGAAGAAGCAAGGAGAAAACCAGGGAAACCAAGACAAGAGAATATTTACAAGAGGAAGTGCTTCATTTATTCAATAAGTACATATGGAAAGTCTGTGGAATACCAAGCTCAGTTTTAGGGCCAAGAACACATCAAACATTACAAAGCTTATAGTGAGGAATGCAGACAATAAAGAAACAATTATGTATATAATAAGATGTCTGAACATATTATTGGACAATAAGTCGAATGAAGAAAAATAATGCAGGATAAGGGAATAGGGACTGATTGAAGGTGCAATTTAGGGTGGTCAGAAAAGACCCTATTTGAGGAAATGAAATTTAAGCAAATACTGGAAGGAAGTGAGGAAGCAAACCACGAAGATGTCAGGCAAAGAGCATTCCAAGCAGAGGGAATAGCAAGTGCAAAGACCCCAAGGTGGGCACATGTCAAGTATGAGTGAGGAAGAGCAAAGCAAGGCTGTGGTTGCAGTCAAGCAAGCAAGTAGGAAAATAGAGATGGGTATTGGAGAGGGAGTTTGGGCCGAACCATGCAGGGCTTACAAGGCCATCGTAAGAACCTTAGATTTCACTTAAATGGGTAAGAAGCCATTGGAGGCTTGGAGGACATCTACTATGTTTTTTTTTTTTAATATGTAGTATGAAGTGATTTTCAACTGAGTGAGTGTTATGAAACCACCAAGAACACATGGCATTTTAGGAAAATATTTTTCCTAATGCTAGTTTTTTTCTGATGTTAGTGTAAGTTAAGGCCCTGACCTTGTTCAGTATGCATCCTGTGCCGATGATAATAGTAATCGTAGTTAATATTCACTGAAAGTTACTGTCAGACTCTCTGCTAAGTACTGCACAAAGGCCAATTCCTTTCTCCTCCTTACAACAATCTTGTGAAACAGATTATAAAATCATCCCCATTTTGCAGAACAGGAAATTGAGGCTTAGAGTAGTAGAGTCCCCAGCCCACACAGCCCATGAGTGCCTCTGACCTCTATGAGATTCCTGCTTCTCTAGCACCCTTATTCCAAGCTGTTCATTATCAATACTCAAGGATGTTTATTACATAATGCTTTGCCAAAGCAAAAGGAGGAATTTCCGAATTCCTCATCATCTCTAGATGTTGCCCAAATGCACAACCATACTCTTGAGTAACTCCGCCTGAAGCCTAGTTGATTCCTCTGCTTTCCCAGTCAGGTCATGCAGATTCTACCTTGTGTCTCCCTGCAATGTCTCTCCCAGTTACTGTTTGCTTCCCATTTCTGCTATCCTGTAGCCTAGTTTTGGTGCTCGTTCCTTTTTGGGCTCTCGTAACGAGCTCTCACATGGAAGAGGCTGTCTCTCTTCCCATCAATGCATCCTACACCCTGTGGCCAGAATAACTTGGCTGAAACACAGGTCTAATCTTACTCTTCCCTGAGAAATCCTTGTGTGGTTCGTAGCCTGTGGAATTAAGTTCAGACCTGGTAGCCTGGCTCCCCTTGGTCTGCCCTCAGCCTCCCTTTCTTGCCCTGTTGCTGACTCTGCCCTTTGTGAAGCCATGTTCCAGGAGGCAGACCCCACTCTGCTCTGTGCCTGTGGCTTGTATCTGAACTACCTCCTGTTCCATTTCTGCTTTTAGAAGTTCTGTCCAGATCATGTTTAAGGTTTAGCTCAGGGATGACCTTTTCTTGAAGAGATCTCTGAGCAGCACGCCTAGTGAGTAATTGACCGCTCTGCCTTTGCTCCACCACCATCCCTGGCGTTTGTCCTAATATACGTCCTGTCACACCCAGTTAAAGACCATACGTCTGTCTCTTCCCCATCCCAATACACACACATTGCTTCATCTCAACTGTAAACTTTTTGACATAAGGGTTTGTGACTCATTCATCTTTAAATTCCTTTCATCTTAACTCTCCAGACAGCATGGTATCTAGAATATAGTAGGCGCTCAGTAAATGTGTATGGACTAAATGAATGAATTCAGGGAAGAGAGAAGAAAAGAGGAAAAAAGAAGACCCTAAAACAGTTTTAATTAATTAGACAAAAATCCACATGGCTCATCTCTGTGTCTAAGGCACCCACTCAGAATTGGGGTGGGAATATGAAATTAACAACTCTATGAGGGAGCCTCAGGGCACAATGCCAACATGAAGGTCAAGGCTGCTGTTTTTTAACACTAGCTTTTGAGAACCCACAAATGACCCCTCTTTTGTTTGAGCTGTTTCCTTTTATGCTCAGTGTCCCAGCTCTCTCATTCTAGCTCCCTTCCTTGCCTGTTTTCTGGGGGTGAGGTCATCAGATAGACATACTTGTTTTGGCTCACTTCTCTCTCTTAGGTCCCATCTTTGACCTGTGCCAGGGAAGAAGGCCTCTAGGAGAATGCTTAGGGCTGAGAAGCAATCCTCCGGCTTAATCGTCAAGACCTAGTGCCCAAGGCCTTGACAAAATACAGGAAGACAGTCCCTCCTTCATCTTTCCCCCTTTGGGCTAAAGGATACTGCTCCATCACTGAAATCTGCTCTGCTGCGGATTTTTGGGGGCAGTTAATGTTGTTCAGGTCTCCAAAGGACATTAATATTGAAACAAAAAGAAACAAAAGGGGGCGCCTGGGTGGTGAAGTTGGTTGAGTCCAACTCTTAGTTTTGGCTCAAGTGGTGATCTTGGGGTCCTGGGATCGGCCCCAAGTTGGGCTGTACGCCCAGCATGGGGTTTGCTTAAAAAGACTCTCTCTCCCTCTCCCTCTCCCCCCTACCTCTGCATGCGCGCGCGCTCTCTCTCTCTCTCTCTCAAATAAATAAATAAATCTTAAAAACAAAAACAAAGAAAAGAAACAAAAGCAAAAACCAGAGAAAGGGCTCATGAAAGAGAAGCAAGCTTACTTCATCTTTGGCTCTGTAACTCACAAATAAATTATAGTTGAATTCTCAGTCAGTAAGGGCTCCCAGGGCCTCAATTGCTCATAATTAACTTGATTAACTGCTTAGGATTGAGACAGAATGAGAGCAGGTGTACATTTGGGGGCTTTGTATCTGGCCAAAGATACAGGCCTGACAAAAACACCTGTCACTTCTTTCTGCCTCTCTCCTTCCTCCAGGGATGTTCCAGAAACTGAGTACATTGTGGCACAGTTGTATCTTGTGTCCAGCAACTTTCTCTACGTTGTATAAGTATTAAAGGATCTAGAAAATTATGCAGAAGATATAAATGAATAACAATCCTACCTAGAGATAACCATTCTTAGTCTTTTGTTGTTTCCGTCTTTTAACTGCATTTCCCATATTTTGGACCATGCTGTAATACAATTTTATGTTCCGCTCTTTTTTTCTGTACATTGTCCTTAGAAATTGTCCTCTGCAGGGAAATTGTCATTAGAAAGCCTCAGGTGGAGGCTGCCCACTGTTGGTGAAGTCTGGCCTCCGATGGGGCAGGCAGACACCATCTAATTCAGCACCCTACACCACTGTCCTTAGCTTTGAAGCGTGAGACAGCAGGCTTTTGGGTTAAATCTGCTTCAAGTACATGGAATTTTCAGCACATTTTCCCAATCTTTTACTTATTATATACTTACCACTGTTCTTGGCAGTACTGCTTTTAAAAAATTTTGGCATCATGCACCCTGCATTTGCATTTCCTTTCTTTAAAGCATTTTCTTAATGAAACAATTTATTCCTCAATATGAAAGGACTTCCAGATTGAAAATGTTTCTAGTTTCCAGTATAGGGCACCTAGAATCTCTGATTTTTTTTTTCAGTTCCTTGCTTCAATTTAGATTTTTTTTTAAACTTATAATTCATCGAAGGTGGTTTTGAAGATATGGGAGATGGGGAAGATAACAAACCTAAAAGGTAGCACAAGGGAAGGAAAGCTGAACAAAACTTAGATAAGAAACACGGTATCTATTTTAAAGTCACAGCTCATAGATTCTTCCTGGAAGTCAAGATTGGAGAGAGGTAGAAATGTGATGTTATCTGTGTGCTTTAAAAAGACCTATGTGAAGCAGAATTCATGTACATGCCTGCCTGTGTGCCTGCAATGAAATCATGTTTTAAAGAGGATTCAGCCACATTATATTTATAACCATGGGGTTGCTACCAGCTACCAGCTACCAGCATGTCTCCTTGCGGTGGTTCACTTCTCTTCATGTCCTAATTCTGTTCTAAAGTGTTCAGCTTTGATGAAGCAGTCAGCTAGTCCACTCACCCTGCATCCCCGTGACACATAATTCACACTATGGCTTTCTTTGAGTCCTGCTCTGGTCCCATCCAGGCCTACGTTCTGACGTGTTTGTCTCTGGTTGCAGCAGAGTCTGAAGTACTGGGGATTCAGACCCTGCCAGGGCTGTGAAAAGCTCATCTCTCCTGGGGGTTCTGTCCTATCTGGTCAGAAGAAATGGATAACTGGAGCATCACCAGATCTGAATCTGAGGCTCATTTGCAAGCAGCAACTCAATAGCTCCCCAGGGAAACAATAAAAGTAATTATGTAGTACCTCTTAAACCCTAGAGTGCTTCAGAAGTGCTGGAGGAAGGCAGTTAAGATGCAGATTTTCAGGTCCCACCCAGAGTTCCTGATCTTAGTTTTTACAAGAGCCAAGGAATCTGCATTTTAAGCAAACACTTTAATGTGATTCTGAGGCTGAAAGTTCAAAAACCACACTTGGAGGGACACCAGGATTCTGATGTCCTCCCCCTCTACCATCAACAATACAGTAAAATAATACCATTGTTCTGCCTTTTTTCTACTGCCATCCCTTAGGCCGCGTGTTTTGAATCCTTAGGTGTACCCTCAAAGTTTCTCTTAACCTTCCATCAGCTTGGTAATAATGGTGCATTTGGGAGTGGCACACACTGTGATTTAATCCGGTTTGGCACCTCCTTAGAGATGGCTGGGAGCCCCAGCCATCGAGGAAGATGCGGGCTAGACCAAGTGTTCCTCTCCAGCTGGAAGGTAGACATGCAGAGTGATACACAGAAAACAAATTCCCAGGTTGGTGGACAAGGCCCCAGTGTTCTATAACTCACTCTAGCACAAGCTCCTCCCCCAGTCTCCTGCAACCCTGTTGACATGCACACAGGTGCATACTTAGAGCACACGTTCGAAGCTCACTTCTTCAGTGGGCACTCACTTTCCACTTCTCGTGCCCATGCATGTAGATTCTCTTTGCTCAGTCCATCTCCCGTTTCCAATTTCTCAACTCTTAAAAGTTGTCCAAGTTTTGCATAAAATACTATTGTTCTGTACGCTTAGACCCTAAACACGGCCCATACTTTTGGGCATTGTGTGCACCTGCCCATGCACACACAGTCACACACACGCACACAATAAATGGCAGAGCATAATACAAATACGTCTTCACCCCAACTCTTCGGTCTAGGCGTCCCTTTTATGGCGTAAAGGGCATATACATTGGAGTCGAAAGACCTCAGTTCAAATCCTACCTCTGCCATTTACTAGCTACCTAATCTTAGAGAAGTTAATTACATTCTTTGGGCCTGAGCTTCCTCATTAGGGTTAAATGAGAAAGCTTGTAAAACACCTAGCACTGTGCTGGGAATCTAATAGGGAATGTTAGGTATCTCCTTTACTCTTATTTTCTATTTTTTTCCTTTCTTTTTTCTTTATGAAAGGAAATAGTCCTCCAAATCTCTCTCACATAGCATATTAGTCAGGGTTCTTAATTGCAAGTGTCAGAAATCATCTCTGGCCAAAATACACAGAGAGGGAATTTATGAAAGGATAATGGGTGGCTCACAGAAATGCCAGGAAGGCTGAAGAGCCAGGAGCAGAAAAATGGGCTGGAACCCAGAGAGATCAGCACATGCAAGACCACAGCCAAAATCGTACCTGAGAGCAAGTTGGTGGCCTGACCTCTGTCATAGCTGCTTCTGAACACTGGGTGCTCCCGCCCCCTTGGGGGCAAAACCTGATTCTCTGCTGTCTCTGCTCCTTTTATCACTTGCTCCAGATTCAAAAAGTTCTGAATGAGAGGGTCCCTGGCCATGCCTGTGGCCTGGGCCAGTTACCCCAGCTGGGGTGGGTGGGGAGGTGCTCTAGACTTCCACAGTTGGATTTCTAAAAAATAATGATGTAGGCAGGCTGAGTCTGAGGTCCCACAGGACCAGCCAAGAGGGCTCCTGGGCTTTGTGCAGGATAGGATAGAAATCAAACGTGAGAGGAAGTGAGAACAGAATGTACTGAAGACAGAGTAGATACTGAGAGCATCTGAGGGACTCAGAGAGGAAAAGGAGATTGAGTCTTGTCTTTACTTGGGGTCTGAGTATTTTATTGAGGATTGTGGTCTGGTGTACATGTCCTCCCATATACCCAGGAACCAGTCAAAACAAGGATGAGTGCTTAGGTGTCCTCCATAAGTTACTTATGCCCTAGAGCATGAGTCTTGGCATCGAGATGTCTGGAGTTAGTGATCTACGTGATGACCTCACTCGGTCACTCCTTAGACGTAATCTATTGTGCTGGAAGACTCCAAAGAAATCATTAACTCCTTGACCTCTACAAGGAGGACAGACATTATCTGTACTCTAAGACATGAGTGAGGTGGGGATGCGGGTCCTAGCAAGAATAGAGGCAGGAAAAGGAGCAAAAATGCAGTCCTTCATGGGTCCTTTTAGTTTCCCTGTCTCAATAAGAAGGGAATTCAGATGTCAAGCAGTCATAAAAGATCAGCGTCCAGGGTATTTTCTCACCATTTCTGATGTTCACATCTCGTCTCTTTCACATATAAATGCATTCTAAAGTCTGTAGTCTTTCTCTCCAGGAACTCTCCTCAAGCCTAGAACTACTCTGTTTCTGAGGCAATTTTACACCTTCCTGCCTTGTCTCCTTTCTTTTCTCTGTCCAGAATTCCCTATCTTGCCCCCTTTCCACCACCAATCCCTGAACAGTTCAAATCTTCCCCATTCTGCAAATGCTAATGAAGATGTTACCATTTCTTTCTTGTGGTGCTGACCCCCGTCCCTAAATTGCTCCTTCCATTGTGTTCTGAGGGCACTTTCACTATGTCTCCATTATCACCTTTGCTCCATTTTACTACCAAAATGTGTTCAATGGCCTAACCTTCCTCCCTCTCCTGGACCCAAGATGAAGCTCTTTAAGGGCAGGAAGTCTGCTTTATTTACATTGTAGCCTTGGTTATTAGTACCTAGTAGATGCTTAATACATACTTGTTAAGCAAAGCGTTAAGTTTCTTCTCACTTGCCTCTCAACATATACTCTCAGACTCCTTTCCTACATACATGTGACAGATCCGTTTAAAAAATGGAAATAATCCATGTGAATGCGCCCTGCAAACCGAAAAGTGTTGGACAAATACATTTGATCTTAGCCAAAAGGCTGATTCATGATTAAGAGTTGGACGCATGTAAATTATATGTGTTTATTTCATTCTAGTTTTACATATTTTCTGTTAAAGAGCTATATGCCCTTATTACGCCTCACAGTGTTTTCACAGAAGGTTACAGTGCGGGTCTCCCTCCTACCTTTCCCGATTCCGCAGAGCCTCTTGTGTCCTTGCATTGCCAAGAAGAGAAGCAGACGGGGGTGTGGGGGGGGGTGGGCACAGCAGAAGCAAACACCTTTGACCAGAGGACCCGCTAGGCGAAGTGCCGTGACAAGTTATGCCAAGTCCCCACAGGTTCCCCCCCACCCCTTGCGTCTGTCCCTCTCCCGGTTCAGGTTGGCCACAGCCACCTGCGTCCACCGACTCCCCTTCCCAGAGCCCCCCACCCCGTTGCTTCCCCGACGCTGGCCTCCCTGGGAGGAGCAGCGCGGACGGCCCCCGGCTCTTCGCAGCCCGCTCGGCCGCCTCCCCCGCACCCTCTCCCACCCCACCCCGGTGTACTTTGTTACTAGGCGCGACCTCGGGGCCGGCACGTGACCCAGAAACTTCGGAAGCCCCGGGGCGGCAGGCGGGAGGCGGAGGCGGCGGCCGAGCTCCCCCGCGCGGCGGGCTCTGCGGCCGGGAGGCGCTCGGCCCGCGCCGCGCTCGCTGCCTGGGCGTGCGGGAGCGCCGCCGGGAGCCGCGCGGAGCCGGGGAGCCCGCGGCAGCGCGCGTTCGGCAGGCGGCGCGGCGGGCCCGGCGGGCGGCGGCGCCCAGGGACGCCGGGGGCCCGCTCGCGCGCGCGGCCGCCACCCTGCCGCTGCCGCTGCCGCCTGGTTACCCCGAGCCGGACGCTGCCGGCGGTCCCCACTCGGCCCACTCCTTCATCTGAATGGGAAGTTGGGGAACATGGACGGGGTCGTGCTGGCGCGGATCGCTCTCTTCTGGCTAACAGGTAGGAGTCATTTTCTACCCACGCGAATAACTTTATGTATATCCCCTCGGTGCTGCTGTTCCCACCCCACCCCCACCCCCATGTCCCCCTTGGCTGGACTTAAAGCTGCTTAGCAGGTCGGCCGTACACGGAGTAAGGGGCTGTGTGTGTGTGTGTGTGTGTGTGTGTGTGTGTGTGTGTGTGTGTGTGTGTGTGTGTGTGTGTGAGATGGAGGAGGCGGGGGGAGAATCCCATTACAAGTGAGACGGATCGAGATGCAGGTGCTTGACTCCTTAGGCGATTGCTTGGGCATTTCCTCACCCACACAACGGTTCTTCTCGGTCTTACCCTGAGTTTGTGATGCTGTGGGCCCTGGGAAGAGCCTGGTTAGGAAAGAAAAGAAAAAAAAGAAAGAAAGCTCGGAGGAGACATTAATTAAGAGGACTGGTTTTCTGGAGGTGAGGGGTGGAGGAGTGTCTCCCTAATTCCTTCCCTAGAGAAGCCAGGAGACCCAGCCGCATTCTCTCCGTGGCTCCGGGGGTGCAGTGGGGCGCGGGATGAGGAAGGAGATGGGGACGGAGGCTTGATTGGTTGTGGAGTTTAGGGCCCTGCTCTCTCTCGCTTGGTACCATTTGAGGAGTGGTCCCATAGCGGAGAAGAACTTCCTCTCGAAATAAACAGCCTCCCCTCCCCCAATAAAGATAAATTGCAGAGATATTCAGAAGGTAGAGCTTCTCCCCAGCATTAAAGTCACTTCCGCTAGCTGGATACTCTGTGTTTCCCCCTCCCTTTAGTGGTGAACTTTCTCCCCACCCGCCTGCGGTCTGGAAAGGCTCTCGTTACTTCACCTGAGGCTCCTGCGAGGTTGAGGGGCCAGTGGCCAGGCAGGGTGGCTAGCCCTGGGGGACTCACAAAGTAGCCCAGCTTGGGTGCTGGTGAGGATGGGTAGGAAGGTTCGGGTAGCTTGGAAGGGGCAGAGACAAAGATTTCCAGCAAGGTGGAGACGGAGTGATGGAGGAAAGGAACAAGGGATCAGAAAGGTTGTGAGGACAGGGTGAGGGCAGTGCAGGGCAGGAGAGGAAACAGAAAATAGCACCCCAAAAATGAAGTTCTGTTCCCTCTGGGGGCACCAATCAGAAGATTTGGGAAAAAAATCAAGTCAGTAGGAAGTTTAAAATATCTAAGGCAGTCGTCATTGAAAGAGGGTAAATGTATATAAGAAGAAAAGCAAAAACTCTTATTTCCCTTAGCTTCGGAATAAGATCATTGCCTCAGTTTTGTTTTGTTTTTTCCTCTTCCAAATGAAGGACCCCTAACACTGGCTCTTCTCCATGCTGGCTTTAGGTTTGGGGGATGGGGGTGGGCAGGGCTTGTCTGCAGAGTTAGCCTCTTCTCTTGGCTGCTCTGAGTTCATCCCTCCCACATTATTCAAATATGAATCATCTCTAATTTCAGGGTTTGGCTGATCCATGTCTCCCCACTCCCCTGGCCTCCCAGTGCTTTCCACTTTCACCCTCACTGATTTTGAATGTCCTTGATTTGCCTCTACTTCTATGTTACCATACTAGAAGGGAACTTAGGCCTGAAGCCTGGATCACCACCTCCCTGAGGTCAACTAGGCATCCTGGGGCGTGAGGGCTCTGAGTCCGAGATGCTCTTCCAGACACCCCAGGGTGTGCCCAAGGAAAGCACTTGAGGGATTTGCAGGGAGTGGGAGCAGAAGGGGTTCATATGGCCCTGCTAGATGGCTAACAGCTTTTTATGAGCTGGAATCACATCACTGGAAGGGGCCACAGGCCATCTAGGCCAGCCCTCTCAGTTTATAGAAATTGAGGCCCAGAGAGGTAATAGGCACACAGCAAATGTGAGATGGAGCCGGCACTCGAACCCAGTTCTTTGAACCGCAGGCCAGTCCCATTTGCATCTGCTGAGCTGCCTCTCTGGGGTTTCTTCATTGCAGGGGGTTCTGTTTTGTGTTTATTTTGAGGGTAGTTGCTGCTTTGTCCGTGTCTTTGCTCCGTACCTGGAGAGGTGGCCCCCAGCCTGGTGGCAGGCAACAGGTTAGTTACGAGGGCCATCTCAGCTGTCTGATGGCTGGGCTTCTGTGCTCTGCATGTGGGGCTGGCTCTCAAGATCCCATCGAGCACGGCGGGCATCCCCTGCTCCCAGCTTCGGCTTCCCCCTGCATCCCCTCAGGCTGTCAAGTGTGCAAGCTGGACAAGAGGTCTCTCAACCTCAGCAGAGTAGAGTAGCTAACAATGGCGGCTGCGGCGGGGTGGGGGGAGAGGAGCAGTCAAGGATGAGATGCATTCAGACTCATCGTTCACAGAAGAGCCATGAGAGGAAAGGTAAGAAATTTCAGTCCGGCCCAATCAATGAATTCTCTCTTGAGGGGGTTGTACAAAGGGAGGGAGAAAGGGAAGGACAGATTACAAATGAGTCAGAGAGCTGGGAGGGGGGGTAGGGACGGGACATGTTCATTCTCCTTCTCCCTCCCTTTCTCCTCCCCCACTTTCTCTTCCTCTCCTCCCTTAGCCCTCCCCTGTTTGTCTCTTTTAATGCAGGCTGAGCAATTTCTAATCAACCCTTTAGGTTTTTTTTCCCCTCAGCCTCAGGCAGCTCCTCCCTTGTCTTTCGTTGCTAAAGTCGGCCTCATGATTTCTTATTGTCATTGTGATGCTGCTTCCTGTAATAAATTGTTGTTGTTTTGAACCAACACAATGCTTCTCAGCTGCTGTTTGAGCAACAGGTGCCATCCGGCAGTAGGACCTGAAGGAGGGTTCACTCGGTCTTTGTTCCTGAATGCGGATGGCGTCTCCTCCTTTCCTGGCGGGAGAGGCTGTGAGAAACCCTGGCGCTGGGGCCCCTCGGCGAACACACTCACAGGCAGGAGCAGGCGATGCGTTTTCCTGGAGACTCCTGGGTCTCCCTGTGATGAAAATTGCTTGCTCTATTAGCATTTCTTTTGGGTTTTATTCATTCATCTATTCATCCACTCTACAGGCACATACTAAATTCCTGGGCTTGCTAAGCGTTAGGCTAGGTGCCGAGGATAAAGAGAGAGAAAAGACCCAGTCCTTCCCCTCCAAGAGTTGTCAGTCGAGTCAGTGACTCAAGTGAGTTTTCTGGTGATTTTGATTTGGAAGCAGAAGGTCTTCCGATGAGAGCTGTGAGAGCCACACAGGGGCCCGAAGAGCATGGAGGGGGCAACGCCAAGCCAAGCCTGAAGTGGAGATTGGCGCCATCTTGAAGGGAACTCCTAGGAGAGGTGGTGGCTGAGGGAAGACAGGTGTTCACGCCTCGTCAGCGGCTGAGTTCCCACCACGTCCAGGCATGGTGCTGGGGTGAATAAGATGAATACGACACAGCCCTGCTTTCCAGCACTCGCAGACTGGTGGCAGGACGCAGTGATGGAGTAGCCTGTGCCCAGGCAATAAGGGAGCTCTGCACCAAGTGCTGTAGGGTGCTTCACGGTGGCTCCTAACCCAGCCTGCGGGGGGAAGGAGGTATCCGGGGGTGGTTGTTACCTGGTCCGGTTTGCATTGCGGTAGATGCATGGTGACTGTGTGCCGAGAGGCTTGGATGCGGAGAGTTCAAGCGTTAATATGAGCCCTGGAGAAGGGAGAGCCGCTTTCAGAGACTGCTGACGCCTCAACCTCTACTGTCCCAGTCCCTGTCCTGCATACCTTTTCAATTTCTCTCCCTCTTCTGTTCTTCTTTCCTCTGCAGAAGAGACCTTGTTCTTACCAGAGCATCTTCTTTCAGCACTCTATCACAGCCCTCCCCACTCCCCTCCTTCTCTCAGCCGGATGCTTCTCTCTGGACCAGAAGAGAGGGCTTGTCTCGGTATCACTCTTTAGATTTTAGACTCACATGATTCTGCTGGTTGGCTAGTTTCTACAGACTTGGAATTATTACTAGCAGCAGTCTTAGTGCAATACTGTGCTTGTAGTCTTAGTGCAAGTACTTAGTGCTCAGTGCAGTGTTCATAGTGTTAGTACCGGGACTTGGTCGGTGGAAGGAGCCCTGACCTAGGAGTTAAGGATTGGGTTCTAGTCCTACTTGCTCCATAGACTGACTGTGTAACCATGGGATCTGGGTCTCATAATCTGTTGAATGAGATGACTTCTGAAGTCACTTTCAGCTCTAAGATTGTGTGGTTTAGAATCTTTTCTCCATTTAATTTTGATGAGTTGGAAGTCACAACTAAAGAGTGACAGGTCCAGTCTTCCTTTTATAATTCACCCAGTGAAAAGCCCTTTTTTTTTTTCAGCCTTTCCCTGATCCTTAATGATTGGAATGAAAGACACCAGCTGGGGAGGGAGAGCTGTTGTTAGGATTTTCAGAGGAACAGATGGAATAGCACTCAGGGTTTGGTGGATAGGAGAGGGTCCACTCTGAATGATGAAATGTGGTCATACTGGGGACCGGTAAAGGATGGCAAGCACTTTGGACCAGGTGGGATGAATCCCACTATAGCCACCATGGCCCCAGGATGTCCCTTCTAGTCTCAACTCACCTTTTCACTCCTTCCAACATTTTAGCTTTTATGCCTCCTTTTTCCCCAGTCAAGAATATAAAAAGAGGTATGATGTGGTTGTTGTTCTTGCTTATTTATATGCTATAATGCTTTTCTTTATGTTAAAGGACTTTCATCTACATTATGCCTTTTGATCATTCTAAGCAAGAATGGCTGCTACTACCTCCTTCTACGTAAGAAGACAAAGGCTCAGAGAGAATATATAACTTGTCCAAGTCCATGGCATCCTATTGATTAAAAGAATAAGAAACAGTGTCGCTGACTTAACATGACTTGGTTGTGTCAAGGGCCAGAATCCAAGGGAAACATTCTTTTCTGCTTACGGTGGGTCAAAGTAGAACTCTTGATTTAAGTGAACATACGTGGTGTCTGCTATGGGGCACTGGGTAGTGAGGCTCAGAATTCATAGATCTCAGGGAAATGTTGCAGGGAAAAGTGAGAAAAAAATAGCATTTAGATTTTCCAATTAAATTCTAAGATCTAAAGGAAAGGTGCACATGAGAAGTGAGGCACAGGAGAGCAGAGGATGTGACCCAGTGACAACAGATACTGCTGGCATCTCAGAGCCCATCTGGGACCAGGGGCTGGTGCTGTGCACCCAGGAGCCACACAGGATGTAGCTGTGGTATACGTATGCTTAGCAGTTTGGTCTTCAAGATAGCTTTTGGCTCTCTGAAAATGAAAGAAGGCATTTTGGATGACTAGTCTTCTTTATGGGCCAAGAAACAAAGAAGAACCCAGAAGAACCTGCTGCTTCCCCTGTTCTGCAGTGTCCACAGTCCTGCAGGAAGTGGTGCTCTGCATTAGGATTAGAACCCTCCATTCAGCTGGGATCCTGCATCATCACTCCTCCCATGCCCTTGGCTCATTGGGAGGCAGACTCAGAGGCAGTGCAGGGAGAGGGATTAGATTCAAACTGACCTGGATTTGAATATTAGCGTAATATTTTACCCTATTTTCTTTGGCTTTTTAAAAATGGGAAACCAATTTACCTTACAGGGTTGTTGTGATAATTAAAGTGGAATTATGTAAAACTCCTAGCACAATGTTTGGTACACAGTAGGCCCTCAGTATTAACTGTGAGCCCCAAATAGGTGTATTAGTCAGCATTTTGATACAGCAATGAGCAACCTCCACATCTCAACATTTAGTTCTTGCTCATATTACAGGGGAGCTGAAGTCAGCTGCGAGTCAGCTGTGAATTGACTAGAATTGGTAGACCTGGCTCAGTTCCAAATGTTTTCTTATTCTGAGACCCAGGATGAAGGATCAGCCACTGTCTGGGCATGCTTTTGTTGTGGCAGAGGGCTCAAGAGGGCAGCGGGAGGGCCTAGAGTGACCAGAGCCAAAGCATGCACATGCCTTTTAAGCTTCTGCTTGGACATGTCTTATGGCATGCATGTCATGCAGAAAAGCCCAGGGTTTTTGGAGTGGTAAGTGCACTCTGCCTATAGGGAACAAGGCAAGAGTCTGGAGGGAAAACTAATTGGGAACAACCAATATGATCTATTAACTAGGTTAAATCATTCAACAAATGTGTCGAGTACTTACTATGTAGCAGAGTCTTTAAAAGGCTGCAGGGGAGAGTTTGTTGTTAATGACAGAGACGGATAGCTAAATAGGAAATTCTCAGGCAAATGCAATGTCCTTCTCCGGGGTGCCATCACTGCAATAAGAGCAAGAAGAAACTTCTGGAGGAAGTGATCGCTGAGCAAGTTTGGAGGGATACGTAGGAATTGCTGGGGGGAAAGTGGGATGGAAGAAGGGGAATTTACAGAGGGAACAGCATGTGCAAAAGCCAAGAATCAGGGAGGATGTGATTTCTGAAAATTACAAATATTTTAGTATGGTTGGGGAATGAAAGAGAGCGGCCCTCTCTGAAAGGGGGCCAGTTGTCCCTTGTGCTCCTCAAGTGGCTGGAAGGAGTCTTTAAAAGGGTCAAAGCAAAGGTGTGCCATGACCAGATGTGCATTTTGGAAATCTCATTTGGACCACTGTGTGGAGAGTGGGTTAGAGGTGGGCAGACTTGCAGCAGAGACTATCCAGGAGGCTCCTGTGGAAAGAGAGACAAGGCATAGCGAGAGCCCAAAGTCACAGGGTGCAGTAGGGATGGGAGAGGTGGGCCGAGTGACTGGAGATGGAGGGAGTGGTGGTGGCATGGTTGGATGTGCAGATTGAAGGGGCAGGAGTGTCAAAGATACCTTCAGGTTTGTGGCTTGGGATTGCTGGGGTTGGCATTTATGGGCATGAACTAATACAGGAGGAGGAACATGTAAGGGAGGGAGATAAAGGTTTAATATTTTGCATTTAACTAAAGGACAGTCTAAGTTGCTGTAACAAAGAGAATCTAAAATGCAGTAAGTCACACAAAATAATTTCTTTCTCTCTCCTCTAACAATCCAGACCTCCTGGTGGTGAGTCTACCATTCCCAACATGCGGCTGCCAAGACTGCTCCCATGAGAGCCATTCTCAGCCCGTTGGAGCAAGGAAAGCAGAGGGCCAGGGCATGCAGCTTGTGATGCACCTTTAGGAAGGTGGCCTAGAAGTTGTACATGTCACTTCTCCTCACGTACCTTCATCCTGAATATATGGTCACAACTAGCTACAGAGAAGCTAGGAAATGCAGTACTTAGTTGGGTTGGCTGGCTGTATTAAGACCTGAGAAGTTCCTTTCCTAATGGAAGGGGACAGTTAGTGTCTCCTTCTATAGAGTGACACATTGGAGGTGCCTGTGTAACGTCTGCACGGAGGGTGAGGTTATGTATTTGGGTCTGGAGCTCAGGTGAGAGATCTAAACTGGAAACACAGGTAACAAGGTGGTAGAGGTTGATCAGAACTTTCTTATGGGAGTTTCCTCTGTCCAAAGAGCTGGTCCATCCCAGAAAGCTAACCCACCCAATGAACCAGGACAGTTTCCAAAGTACATCTGCCTTGCAGGATAGGGACTGACCTCTTTTAGTGCAGCTTTGGTCCCATTGGAACAGTAGGTAGGCCAGCTAGGCATTACTCATGAGCTCATTTCAGATCTCTGGAAGACATGGCAAATCAGACAGAAAAGAGATATGCTTTTGGCTTTTATCTGCACAGTGGCAGCTGAGAATGGGAAAGCATGGCTCAGCTGGACACACAGGACATATGCTTAATGAATGGCAAGCTCAGTGTGCAAGAGTACCAGAGTTATGGGTAGCAAATAATAACTAGGCCATGAGCAAAGCCTACTTGGGCAAGGGCAGCACTGGTGTTTACCATAGCTATTGCTGCCTTTGGGGACTATTGGGGAGAAAATATACAAGAATGTTGTCATATTTAAAAAAAAATCTCCAGATGATACATCTTGTCACCCTAACCGTAAAATGGATCGAGCAATCAGGTGTCATGATAGCAATCAAGAGAAGTTTATCCTGGCCATTTTAGGTAGGAAAGGAACTTGCTGGAAGGCAGCTGATTAACTTACAGAGCCAGTGGGAAAGCTGGATAATCAGGCTTAGGTATTAGGCAAATACCAAGGGAATGGCTACGATTCTGTGTAAAGTCTTTTTATTTTATTTTTTTTTAACCCAGGTATATCAGGGAGACGAACGGTTCCTATTTTTTTAGGGGGGAAAAGATCCAGTCTGCATTCTCTTTACCTTTAAACCTTGAGCCTGCAGGGCAACATTTCTCCGAATACTTTCCTCCCATCCTGACAATGCTACTGGGGGATGGACAGGCTTTATTTCCTCATCTAGACTACACACCAAACCCAGAGGAGATGTGTGGATACTTCATATTCATCTCCTACATTTAGAAAACCTGCCCATCAGTTGTCCCTAAGCAGTGTCTTCAGAAACTGGGACAATATGTTAAAAGTGTGAAGACAAAAGATAAATTTCTTAAAGATCATCTAACTTGAAGGCAGGAAAAGGAAGATTTGTATTGTCATCCTGAATGAAGAGAAACCTTAGGAATCTGAAGGCCAAGATACACTGGGAAACATGCATTCTGAGGTCAAAATCCCACTTCTGGGACTTCAAGACTTAAAAGATGGATGAGCTGTATACAAAATTTTAAAGATGCCTATCTTTACAACAATGATTTTCCATGACCTTCAACACTAATCTTTGTTTCTATAAAATGGGGCTGTGCAGGGTGCCTGGGTGGCTCAAGTCAGTTAAACATCTGCCTTTTGGCTCAGGTCATGATCTCAGGGTCCTGGGATCGAGTCCCACGTCCGTCTCCCTGCTCAGCGGGGAGCCTGCTTCTCTCTCTGTCCTTGCCCCTCCTCCTTGCTTGTGTGTGCTCTCTCTCTCAAATAAATAAATAAAATATTTAAAATAAAATAAAATGGGACTGTGCTTATAGGTCTCCCTCTCAAAGATGCTGGCAGGCAGGAATAGCTTACCAATTGAGTAGTGGGGAAAAGGAACTTGCTTTGGGAAAAAAAAATGAAATTGCTAAAATAAGAACAGCTTTGCTTTAGATACTGCTTTTGTTATTCTTGCAAGAACACAGTTCCTTGTGTATAGAATCCTTTTCTTTTACATGAGAATTGGGGCAGGACCTTATTTTGCCGCATGAAGGGAGGCATTGTCTGCGCTTGGAGCTGATCTTCCTTGGCCTAGTGACTAGCTGAGTTGGGGGCTACTCTGTGAGCTGTCACTCATTGCTACTTTCAGGCAGCTTTTCTAGTTATTCATCAGAATCCATTCTCTGCACTGGGAATAACCTGCTAAGAAAGGTCATTCAGACTCAGTCCTTCATTTACTCTTTCATTCTTCGATTCATTCCACATTGTGTGAACTTCACCCATATTCTGTGGCTTTGCTCTATACTGGGGATCCGAGTCAACCAAATCCTGCTCCCTGCCCTCAGGGACCTTAGAGTTAGAAATTACGTTTGTATTGAATTTCTCAAGATCCGGGACTGGTCTTCCAATTGATTTTTCCCAGAACTTAACATAGTGTTTTAAAATATGTTTTTGATTGAATTTGAATTAGATAGTCAAGGGCAGTTTCTCTGTTCATCAGGGGCACAGTAAAAACTACAGGAATGGTCTGGGAGTCTGAGAATGAGGATTCCCTCCTCTGCAAATGCACAAGAGAACATAATCTCCAGTCCTCACACATGACCTTCAATATGCCGTCTGGTGCAGCTTTCAGTCAGGAGTCCTAATTTTTATGGGTGCCGTCTCTACAGGATGATCCCTTACCTTGCGTTGCTTCTTTTTCTGTCTTTTGCTCTCTTCCCTAACCATTTCTCTCCAGTGTTCTACAATACTTGCTTTCGTTTGTGAGATGAAACACAGATTCTTTCCTCGCCTCTGTAAATCTCTTTAGAAGAGCACCGACACAGAAGTCCCTTACAGTGTCACCAGTGCCTGGACTCAAGAGTCCCAGCCTTGCAGGACCCACACTCAGTGCTTCTCTCTCTCTGGCTGCCAGGGCGTCCTTCAGTTACATGCTCTTGTGTTTCTCCAGGTGAAAGGAGTAACAGATTGATAGTTAAAGAATGAAAACGATTTTCATATGTCCGGGGTGTGCTTGGGGGCCAAATCACAGGGAAGACCTTATATGCCATGTCTAGGCATTTGGGTCTTAATCTTGGAAGCAATGGGGAAATCAGTGGAGGCCTTAAAGCACGGGATGGACATGATTAGATATGTTAAAAAAAATTCTAGATAAAAAGTGTGGAGAATATATTGGGCTGGAAGTACAGAGGCTGCTTAGGAGGCTATTGTAAGACTGAGGAGGTAATGAAGACCTATGTAAAGTTATGGTTAAGAGCTTAGCAGCCAGTCAGCCTGTGTTCATGCCTGAACATACATTCTCTGAGATTCAGGTTCTTCACCTATAAAATGAGTATGATAATAATACCTACTTTATGGAATTTTTTGAAAAATTCCTTAAGATAAGATTCATTAAGATTCATGAATAATGCTTAACGCAATTTCTGACACATAGCAAGCATTTCATAATTAATATCTAGTAGAAGGAATAGAAACCTAATGTAAGGAAGTGGCAGTGGAAATAAGGAAGGGTCAAATTTGGGAGATGTTGAGATCTAGTGACCAACCAAATGTATTCGGGGACAGAGAGGAAATCATCAAAGCTATGATTTCGATCTGAGGTGATAGGATGGGGCTATACTGGTGAAGGAGCTAGAGGGGGGTGGGAAGGATTGCTTTATAAGCAAGGAGCGGGGGAAAAGAGATCATGACTGGGGTTAGACATGTCGAATTCGAAGTATCTGTTGAAACATGCAGATGAGGCTTCAGAGAGTTGAGGGCCTGAGACATAATGGTAGTTGGAACTACGGGAAGGAATAAGATTTCTTAGATCAAATGCACAGATGAACACCACAAAGAGGCTGAACATTTTTGTTTACCTGGCATACAAAAATATTCTTATTAGCCTATATACACCCCGGCATAAGAAGTACTAGGCTTTGGCGTCTGACAAGTGGTGAAATAGGAAAAACTCTGTAGGAAGTAGAATCAATGCTCAGGACCCTAACCTCACCCTAGGACAGATCTCTTGGAAGTGGGAACCAGAGGGAGGGTGTTCCCAGGCCAGATCTCAGTGTGCATGTGGGCTTGTCCCTCTTAGTTTTCACCCCAATTATGCACGATCTCTGAGGGGCCTGATCTGGAGGTAGGAATGGAGGTCCCATGAGAGGTATTTTTTGAAGTGGGGTGGTTAGCCACATCAGTTTCAGATTTGGTTCAGTCATGTGTAAGGGATATAGAAAACAATACCAAATCATCTGGAGAAGGGGCTGGTATCATGGCCCAGGCAAGCAGGCTGGAGCTCAGTCCCAGTTAGGCAAATGGTTTGCGAATCAGGAGGAAACAGTCCAAGATAAACACAGGTTAAGGGAAAGAGATGCTGCTTAGTGGGTTTAAGGAATCCAAGCCCTCACCTGGAATTCAGGGTTAGGGCCAGAAGAGCAATTCTAGATCCCACCCTCCAATGGGAATGGGGTTCCTAATAGGCATGGTCAGGGCAGGCTCAAGAATTGGGTGGCATTCATCCTACAGTGTGAAGTTTATAGAGCTAAAGCAGAGACTGGAATTTTCAGCTTTCTCTCTAACTCTTCGCTCTTATTTTCCTTAAAGGTCCAATAAAATGGCATTTCCTTGAAATTTCCAGTCCTGTCCTCTCCAGTTGTCTAACTCTATCCTTAGGTTGGAGTCCCAAGGTTCCCATTATACCTGCACATATGCACACAGGGTTACCCTCCATTTTCTGATTTCCAGGAGGTACATACGGGTTTGTGCCGTGATGGGCACACCCAGGCACCGCCACTAGTGAACTTATAATTACCTATCCTAGCATTCCTGTGCAATTTTGCCCATTCTGCACTATACACATTCAGCATCTCCCATCTTGATATTTGTGCTCACCTAGCTCTAGGTTCATAGCTTCACAGAAGTCAACAGACTGTTCTTGACAGTAGCAGCAACAGCTATATTTATTGAGTGTTTACCATGTACCATATTATCCTAAGTGCTTAGGTTAAAATTTCATTTAACCCTCGGTCAGCTCTGTAAGGTAGTTACAATTATTATGTACCAGTGAGGAAATATTTACTGGTGAGGAAACTGAAATTCACGAGTTGAGAAATTTGCCTTAGGTCATGCAGCTAGGAAGTAGTAAAGCTTGGATTCTAATTTAGGACTAACTCCAAAACCCATGCCGTTAACTATCACGTTATAAAAAGGCAGATGTTTCTGACACTGTATTCCTTACTCTTTGGAGCATGAATTTATATTGTATGTCATGGAATAAGCTGAGAACCAACTAATCTCTATTAATAATTAGGAGAGTCCAAGGGCGCCTGGGTGGCTCAGTCAATTAAGCGTTCAACTCTTGATTTTAGCTCAGGTCATTATCTCAGAGTTGTGAGATCCAGCCCCACGTCGGGTTCCATGCTGGGTGTGGAGCCTGCTTGAGATTCTCTCTTTCCCTCTCCCTCTGCCCCTCCCCTCCCTTAAAAAAAATTAAGGGAATCCAATGGCTTGGTCAAGTGGCTAATCTCATTAACAGAGAACAGAGCTGGGAAGGAGGTTATTCTTAGTAATCACCTAAGGAACAAAACCCCACACTTAACTCTCTGTCAAAAAACAAACAAACAAACAAACAAACAAACAAAACCCTGACGAAACAAAACAAACAGAAAACAACACTTTTATTTAGCACCTGCCTCCTTCACTGGTTTTATTTATCCTACAAAGGCTAGGAAATGTGATTTCCCAGGTAGAGCCTGAATAGGTAGCAGAGAAGAAAGGTGGCGTGGTCAAGTACCATGGCATCGTACTGGGAACAATGCCTGTGGTTGGTTATCCAGCCTCAACCACTGCTAATTGAAGTCCTTTCACCTCTGCCCCTTTTTTGTTACCTGGAAAATTGGAGTGTGAATAAGGATTTGGGGAAGAATTACAAAGTTAAGAATTAATGCAATAGAGGGCGCCCGGGTGGCTCAGTTGGTTAAACGACTGCCTTCGGCTCAGGTCATGATCCTGGAGTCCCGGGATCGAGTCCCACATCGGGCTCTCTGCTCAGCAGGGAGTCTGCTTCTCCCTCTGACCCTCTTCCCTCTCGTGCTCTCTATCTCTCATTCTCTCTCTCAAATAAATAAATAAAATCTTTTAAAAAAAGAAATATTAAAAAAAAGAATTAATGCAATAGAATTTAAGGAGAAACTGTAAAGAAATTTCTTTTCCCAGTCCAGCTCTGTGAGTTAGGGAGCAGTGGAATTAGCACATCAATATTTGGGGGGTGGTGGAAGGAAACAATGGAGCCTAGAAACTGAGGTTCTTCCGTGAGCTTCCAGAGAGGACTTATTTGCCCCTTGATGGGGCTGATCTACATATTCTGGCTGTAACCAAACCTATTGGTGGTGAATGTTCATGGAGATTCAGGAGCCTCAGTTTGGGAGGTGAGGGAAAAGGCAGGAAATGGGAGGGAGGATTAGTCAAGAGTACTGGGCATGGTCACAGTGCTCTGCTCTAGAATCTCCTCCCCACAAGTTGTTTGTTAACAACCCTGTGAACAAGGATTATGAGGCTCATTTTGTAAGTGAGGGCTGCTTAAGAGCCCTCAGTGAGGCCTCATTGCTAGTCGGTGGCCAGATGGGATTCAAAGCCCCGTCTATGTGATTTCAATGCCATTTTACTATACCGTGCTATTTATGACACATTTAACTGGTTTTCTCTACAAAATCCTAGAAATTCCCATAGTAATAGTCATTCATTTGTGCATGCATTCCATCATTTATTCTATAGTGCTTGGTAGGTTCAAAACACTAAGATTTGGTAAATCTCAAATACTCGCACTTCCTCATTCCACAGAATGCAGAAACTGTTTTCTCCCCTGAAGAATTAGAACCTGGTTTCTCATAATGGAGAGACACTGGTCTGGAAATCAGAAGACATGAGCACAAATGCGGTATTTTGCCCTTGTCGAGGGTGCTTCCATAGGAGGCATTCATAAATAAATGTATGTTTGAACCGTAAGAGTGAGTGTGATGCATAGTGTCATTTTGAGCCCTGGCCGTAATAAAGGATGGAAGGTGCTCCATGGAAACTAGTCCTTCCTTGTGTGTCTCAAGTCCACTGTAATTCTAGGGTGAAACTTTCTGTCTCAAGCTTCCTGAAGTTGACTTGGCAGGCCCCTGGATTTAATTCAGAACCTCTTTATTGTGTCTTTCAATTCATATTCCTTTTTTCTGCCTCTCATCATCATTCTGTTTCTGCTTCTAATGTCAGATCAAGCTAGAAACTCTTGCCTCTCCCATTCAACTGAGAAAGTTAAGTTCCCTTTGCTCGGAATTTCTAGATCTCACCATTGAGTTAATAGAGACCTTTTGCCTCTCAAACACTCCCCTGGTCTGCTATTCACTGCAATTTCCCTTTCTTGGACACCAGGCCTCGGGTTGGATCTTTTCACCACTTACACTTCTCATCTGCTTTCTAGCGGTTTTTTTCCTCACTTTTTTCTGATTACCCTTCAAAGCTTTTGAACTTAGTCTACTGCTTTTGATCTGAAAATCTTCATTTCTCTTAAAGCTTTCGTTTTTCCCTTCATCTCTGTCCCCTTTGCTTGGTTATCAGCTGGAAGGGAGGTCACTTCCTCCTGAAGTCATACTTCCCAGCTTCATGGTCTTTATTTATCAAATATTTGTTGAGTACTTCTGGGCTTCACAAGCTGGGACAGCAAGATAAGACATGTTTCTTACCTGACAAGTCTGCTAGGGGTGACAGGCATGAAAAGAAATACTTGCAAAGTAATTATAAGAAATGTCTAGAAGAGGATGCCGAGGTTCTGATGGCACAAAGGAGGAAGTGACTAATGAATTGAGGGTCAGAGAAGGCCTACAGAAAGCCTTTAACCTGGGCTTTGAGAGGTGGAAAAGAGTTTCCCAAGGAAAGAAGTGAGGAAAAGGCATTCCAGAAACCAGGAGTGTCATGTGCAAAGGCCTAGAGGTGTGAGGTAGCAAGTCCCACTTGGGGAAACTGTTACTTGTTTGGTTATTCTTGGTGCTCACATAGAGGTGCCACCAGAAGTGAGGCTGAGGAGGTAAGAGGGACTACATGATGGGGCACCTTCCATGCCTTTCCAGGAACTTTGGGTTCTATCCTGAAGGCCATGGAGGTTGAGGGAAGGGTTTTAAGAAGGAGAGCCATAGCAATCGGATTTAGAAAGATCATCTGAATTATATAGCAAGGAGAATGGATAGCATATGGGCAACTGTAGGTGGGGAGAACAGACAAGAGATTATTGCAATATAAGCAAGAAATGAAGAGGGTACCAACAAATGCAATGGTAGTGAGGTCAAAGAGGAGGGAAGATATTAAAGATGTTAAGAGGTCAAGTGGAGGGGCGCCAGGGTGGCTCAGTCAGTTAAGCGTCTGACTTCGGCTCAGGTCATGATCTCAGGGGATTGAGCCCCAGATCAGGCTCCCTTTTCAGTGGGGAGTCTGCTTCTCCCTCTCCCTCTCCCCTTCCCCTGCTTGTGCTCACACTCTCTCTTTCTCTCTCTCAAATAAATAAAAACTTAGAGAGAGAGAGATCAAGTGGATATGGCATAGTGACTGACTGGATGTTGGGAGTGAAGGCAGGTTTCTGGGCAACACGACCAGATGGATGTGGATGCCATTAACAGTGATGGAGAAAGTGGGAAGGGACAGGTGAGGGAGGTGAGGTGGAGAGGTATGACTGTGTGGTGTGAGGTGAGGTCCAGAATGTGCATACCATTTGGATATATTCATTCTGTTTTGCAGCCATGGCTGATGGCCTTCAAGTCACGGTGCTTGACAAGAAGAAGGTGGCCATGCTCTTTCAGCCCACTGTGCTTCGCTGCCACTTCTCCACGTCCTCCCATCAGCCTGCAGTCGTGCAGTGGAAGTTCAAATCCTACTGCCAGGATCGCATGGGGGAGTCCTTGGGCATGTCCTCTCCCCGGGCCCAGTCTCTCAGCAAAAGAAACCTGGAATGGGACCCCTACTTGGATTGTTTAGACAGCAGAAGGACTGTTCGAGTGGTAGCTTCAAAACAGGGCTCAACCGTCACCCTGGGAGATTTCTACAGGGGCAGAGAGATCACGATTGTGCATGGTAACGGTATCTTTGCTTTGAATCCAGGAATAGAAGGGAGATTCGTTCCGCTGTCCCACATGCGAGGGGATGTCAGCCTCTCCGCCTTGCAACCCCTCAAGATTTTGATTTTATGGAAATGGAAGCTTCAAGAAGTCTAGCAAATTACTTAAGGGGACAGTGAGGGGAGAAAGGGTGAAGGGTGTAATATCTAGAACAGACACTGAGATGAGCTTTGGAAATGGTCTTTCTCAAACCTGACCTCTAGTCTGAGGAGCTTGTTATCAGAACTGAAGAGAAATAGATTCTAGCCAAAGAATGTCCTCAAATACACCTTGACATCAGCCTCTATGGCCCTTTCCCAAAGAAGTTCCTCTGCTGGGAGAAGGGATGTAAACATACACATTACAGAACCAGGTAGATGCCTTGGCCCAAGCCGCAGGTGGTTCTGTATCAGTTCTACCCTTTCTTCTGCTCCCTAAGGTATTAGACAAGAAAAGGGCCTACGAGTCTGACCTGATCTATTTGACCATTTGCATTTTGAAGAACTCCTGTGAAGCCAGCTCATTTCCAGGAGTCCAGAGTAATTCTGGAATGTATCTGGCTTTCGGGGGCTTCTGCAGACCTGGTTAGTTGAAAGCAGTCTTCTATTCCCAAAACTGGACCAGAACTAGACCCACTTTCTGGGGACGGCCTAAGTCTTTCACCTTAGGGATGCTAGTGTTTGTTATTGGGTTTTTGTTTGTGTATTTGTTCATTTGAAATAGAGCAAACATCTTGTCAACCACCATCTAGGTGGAAAAGTAGAACACGGCAGCCATTCCTTCTGGAAGGGCCCCTCTCTCACTTTCCATTGTCCAGTGTTTTCCTTTCAGGGGGAAGTTTTAGGAATGGGCACTTCTTTTTATGAAAACAGATGCAGATCTTCAAATCGGAAAACTCATGTGGGGAGACAGCGGACTCTATTACTGTATCATCACTACCCCTGATGACCTGGAGGGCAAAAATGAGGACTTGGCAGAGCTGCTGGTGTTGGGTAAGTAAAAACCATCAGCAGCATTTATATCTTAGACTGCTTGCACTGTTCCCTCCCCTCACTTTTCCCTGAGCATTCCAGCAGCTCGCATACGCAGGCTTTATTTCTTGTGCACAAACTGGTTTTAGAATATGCTCTTTATGAGCCGTAGCCCTATTTATTGTATCTTGTTTCTTGGAGGCCCTTTTTGGCACTGTCCTGATGTCTCTTCTGCTTTCTCAGCATTGTTTTTTTCCCTCCTTTCCACTTGTGTACCTTTAACCCCGATTTCTCTCTGCTCTTTGCTTTACTTACCTTTTTTTGTGTGCTAAGTGTTGAAGAAAATGCCAGACGCTTTGAAGCAGAGTAGAGACGCCTGAGAGATAAGAATTCATTGGTGAGTGGGGATCTCCTAAGATGTTAGGAATCTTTTTCCATTCAGTTACCTACACTTAAGATGATCATGAGGAAGGGTGGCTGTAAATTGGAGAGTTTAACAATAAAATGTGCCTGATGGAAAGAGCTATTGGAGAGTCTGCTAGGGTTTAATTGGAAGGCAATGCCTTGAAACCCAAAAGTGTCTGAGTCATTCTCAAAGCCAATATAACTAATCCTTACTAATATTAATTTCTTCATAAAGGAAAATTCATTATTTTCGTCTATTTGTCCTCTTTTGTGGATTGGAGGAATGTCAGTGGAAATGACCTTGTATGATACTGCAAATTGAGCACATATTTCATGTTCTATAAATGTTGGTTGTACAAGAAAATTAGAATAAAAATACAGAAATTAAGAAAAGAAACTACATTAATTGTAGAAGGAAAGGTAAATACTTGAGGCCATTTTTTAGATGAAATGACATTTTTTTGTCGTTTCCAAGAAGCCAGGTGATAACACTTTGGAGGAATGTTTAATGGTGCTTTCTTTTAAAGGCAAATGAGGTTGAAGGTTAATTTTACCCTATGTGGGAAACTCAGGGCCCAGGGAGAAAGTGGAATCAGCTATTTGGGATTTTGAGTTTTACTCTATTATGACTGTGTGCTTTTGGCAAGTCAACTGTTCTGCTGCCTTATTTTTATGGTTTATAGAATGGATAAAGGTGATTATTAATAATTAACCCTTTAATTAGTAATAATTAACCCTTATTAGAGGGTTGACTTAATTCAAATACATATTCCTTGGGTCTAACATTTAAAGCCTAGCTGCTGTGATTTGTAGAAAAATGGGAAGTATGACAGATATACAAAAGGAGGTGGAAAAAAAAACCAAAAAAGGCTTATACTGACATTGTGACAGAATGCAGGGAAATCAGATTTGGGATCTGCTGTGATTCTGTAAACCAGAAGGGAATAAAAAGATAAATTTCTGCCCAATCACACAACTCTAATGGCCAAGCTTGAAGGAACAAGTGGCTCATTGAGCCTGCAATTAGCTAATTGCGGACACAATTATTTGGCCAGTATAGCCATTTGCAGAGAGGTAATTGCCTGTGCAGGAAAAGGAGGCCAGGTAAAAACCACTTGAAATAATTTGTTCCCAATTCTGCGAAGTATAAGAAGAGCATTCCCCTGGATCAAAACATATAGTCATTTGGGGGAAGATACGGTCCTTAGGACAAAGAGAGGTGGGTGAAAGAAAGGCTCAGATGAACATGGTCACCAATGATGGGAGAAAAGATGAACAGAAATCAGTGTCACTCCGAAAAGAATGGTGAAGGATAACTGGGGAGGCTGCAAATCAACTCATCCTAGTAGAAGCAGCATCTCTGTGAGATAAGCAGGTACATGCTAGAGGTCTGGGGAGGAGAAACACATCATTCCGCTGTGTTCCACATTAATTAGAAATATTCAGAGTAGGATATATTTGCCATGTAAACTTTTTAGGGGAACACTAGTTGTGTTACTTATTTAAAGAAGTTAGTTTGAAATCTCCGAGAATTTTCTGGACACAGGAAGCACTGTATTTACTTCCCAGATGAAAATTCTGAGTCTTCTTTGTCTTGACACCCTTTATAGAATGTTTCAAAATATTGTCACAGTTTTTAAAATTCTAATTAGTTGGTTGTTATATCCTACAGGCCTAATTGTTAGGTATTCCTTTTATGTGAGACCAAGAGAACAACCTGATATCTGAGGTCAGTCTCAAGGAGATGAAGACCTCAGGGGGCATATAACTGGGTCCAACAGTTTGCTAATTGCAACCTCCATGAGCCACCGATTCAGTCATTGAATTTTACATTAGGAATGGTTGGAGGAGCTGGGAAGGTTTGATCTAGTGAAGGAGGGCTTGGGAAAGGTAGTATGGGAAGTATCTCCAGTTGAAATTGTACAGAAGAGGGACTGTGGCTGGGTAGAACTAGAACCAGGAGTAGAGGTTACGAGGGGCAGGAGTCCATCTCTGTATGAAGAAATAACTGTTAACAATTGGAGACATCTGAAGATGGAATAAGCGTTCTCAGGAGTAGTGATTTCTTTGTCCCAGGAGGGTGGAAAAATCTTAGGAGTTGTTATAAATGAGACATGTATGTATAGGAAAAGATGTTTAGGTTACTTTTGAGCTTCATTTCAATTTTAAAATTTTCAGATTGAAAAATTTGGATGAACATGAGGGATGTGACTACCTTGACAAACAAGAGAATGACCTCCCAGGACTTTAGTCCTCATGAGAGAAATAGAATGGGTTACAAGAATGTACAGGGTGATGCTCATTCACAAGGAAGCCAGAGAGAATAGACTGTGGTCTTTTGCTGTAGGTCAGGGTTAAAGGACTAATCCCACAAGAATAAAAAGAAACTATTGATGGTGGCTGGAAGGAGATGAGCGTTGCTCTTCTTGGAGATGATCACGAAGTGGGGAGCAGAAAACTGGTTGGAATTTCAGCTGGCCAATTAGTAAGGAAAGGCGAGTTAAAGGGATAACTTAGAGGCAAAGTTAAGAATTTATTTTTTTCCATCATACTCACAAAGGTGAAGATGGAAAAAGTTGACAGAATAAGATTGTGAAGTCTCTTACATGTCGGACTAAGAAATTTGGACTTCGTCCTGAAGACTTTGGGGAGCCAGTAAAGAAATACGAACAGAGGAATGAAGTGAGATCTCAGGGTCAAAACAATAATTAGCAGCAGGGTAGACAATGCCAAAGGAATGCTAGAACAGAGGGATGGGCTATGCAGCTGCTGCAGCAGCATGGGTGAAAGCCTATGAGATTCTGAACCAGAGCAGTGGATTGAGAAGCGACAACACAGAAACATTTCTGAGATGGAAGTGATGGATCCTGGTGACTAATGTAAAAAAAGAAACGAGAGAGAGGGATGAGTCAAAAGGACACCATGATTTCTAGCTAGCTGGGTAGCCAGCTGTTCCATCAACTAAGAGAGCATACAGGTTGGAGAGGCAGGAGAATGACTTTGGTTCTTGGCATGTTGAGTATGGGAGGTCTGAGGGACCCCAAAGTAGGGATGTCCTGCTGACAACTAGAAATGTAGGTCTGGAACCCAAGCAGATGGTCCAGTGCTACGGAGAAGCCTCCAATGTTGTGGGAGAAATCAAGACAAGTACATATGCAGTACGAGTGTTACCACTCACATGAAGTAAACTAGAATATAAGACTGATAGGTTCTGTCCTGGCCCTTTCCATTTTATATAATCTTCCTGGGTGACTCAGCTATCCTTTCATGGCTCTATCACTCAGTGCTCTTCCGAGTAAAGGACTAGTGCTCATTTGTCTTTAGATCTGTAATGCCTAGCAGAGTGGCTAATGTAAAGGGGCTGGTGTGAATGTTTTTTTAAATGATAAATGGGTAGAATCTGTAACTAATATTTTATGCCTCTTAAATGTTAGTGCTAAATATGTATTTGTTGACTTATAAAGGGTCGGTACAATAAATGTCTACAGTGAGATGAGTGGTTTAGTGAGATGATGTGGTTTAATCTCACTGGTCATAATTCTTTATCTGGCTATTTAAATTATTACTGATGATAGGTCCGTCAAGGACTGTGCTTGGAAGCGACAGGATTGGACTCTGGCTAACTTCCTCAGGAAAATAGTTTGTTGGAAGGGTATCATAATTGAAAGGAAGCCTGGAAAGTCAGTCTCTAAAAAGGATAGTATGCTAGGGTAACACTTGTTAGCTTCTGTAAACCCCCCCCCCCCCAAATCTCAGTGACTTACTACAGTAGAAATCTTTTTTTAATAATATTTAGTGTCTTAACCATTTTATTTATTTTATTATTCTTTTCTTTCTAAAGATTTTATTCGTTTATTTGAGAGAGAGAGACACAGCGAGAGAGGGAACACAAGCAGGGGGAGTGGGAGAGGGAGAAGCAGGCTTCCTGCGGAGCAGGGAGCCCGATGCGGGGCTCGATCCCAGGACCCCGGGATCATGACCTGAGCCGAAGGCAGACGCCTAACGGCTGAGCCACCCAGGCGCCCCACTACAGTAGAAATCTGTTACTTCCTCTTGTCCTGGTCAGATATGGGTTAGGAGGCTCACCTGGGTAGCTCCCTTCCACGTGGCGGAGTAGGGCTCTAAGCTTCTCCATTGTTTGGCTCAGCTGTACTGGAGACATTTGCTCACAGCTGCTCAGAAAGGGAGAGTGAGAAAGGTCATGTGGGACTTTTTTAGAGGCCAGGTCTGGCAATGACGTGGGTCACTTCTGCTGTTATTTTGTATTTCCCCAGGAAAAAAGTAGAAATGTTCTGATGAACACAGCACAGTCCTTGCTGTGCCAGAGATGCTCTAGGGTCTATGTAGCAAGAATTAATATCTTTAGGACTCCATAGCCAGAAAAAAAAATCATTTTAACTGTTTTTTTTTGTTTTGTTTTCTTCATTTTTGCACTCAAGAATTAGTCTCAGGAGAGTCCCAATTGTCTCAGTTTGGACAGGTGTCCACTGCTTAGCCTTGGGAGGTCAAGAGCTCTTGGTGGCTAGCCCACCAAGATGTGGAGAAGAATCATTTTCCCAAAGTAAATTGGGGCACTCTTACAAAAAAAGGAAGAATGGATGTGAGATGTAAAAAAAAGAAAAAGGCAATAAATGTCCACCAAAGTGATACCATTACTATGCCTGCTATTCATTAAGTACTCTGATAATAATTAGTAGTTCACAGATTTTTTCTATAAGTACCATGTAAGGTAGAGCAGGCATTATTTTCCTCATCTTCCAAATGAAGAAATTAATGTTCAGGTTTTATAACAATTACCCCTGTAAAAAACAAAACAAACAAACAAAAAACAAAACAGTGATGATGATCAAACCCAAATGTCTTCATTCCTAGCGATACCACATGACCTGTCTATATTAAGAAGCTATAGAATGCTCTTCTGCATAAGCCTTATTTATTTATTTATTTATTTGTTTGTTTGTTTGTTTGTTTGTTTATTTAGAGTGCGATCACAAGTGAAGAGGGGTGGGGGAGGAGGGGCAGAGGGAAAGGGAGAGAGAAAATCTTAAGCAGGCTTCTTGCTCAGCCAAGAACCTGATGTGGGGCTTGATCTCACGATCCTGAGATCATGACCTGAGTTGAAATCAAGAGTCAGAAGCTTAACCTACTGAGCCACCCAGGTGCCCCATAAGCCATGTTTTAAAAATTGTGGTTGCTGCTTGAGGTCATGGGTAATAATTTTTACTTGTCCCAGATTTGCTTTAGTATTTCACTTTATTTCTTAGGGAAACTGCCTGTAACCATTGACCTAGGCCCTTACTTCAAAGGCATAGTTGTTTTTGCCTGGATTGCATACGTCCCCCACTGAGCATGACCCCACCCTCCTTTTCCCAGACATCTGAACCATCTACAAATCACTGTGGATGCTTCTTTCGGAGGTTTCAGAAATATCTGAAGACAAGTGATTCAGAGAAATGGGAAGACAACCGCTGATTCAACATTAAACACAAAAACTATACTGAACATTCTTTAATCTCTTTTTGATGATTCAGAAGGTAAAGTCATACCGAAGTTGGAAATACACTTGGTGTTTTGGGTGCTTTGAGATGACTGTGACAAGTACCTTAGAAACATTTAGACATTTGGGATCATAGAGCCATACCCTCAGACAGAAGAAGGGAGTGTCCAGAAATCTGCCACCCTGAGATAAGATGTTGGTTGAAGATCTGTGGCAAGGACAGGATGTTTATAACCTGGAACCATGCCACTGTTTGGATAGGAGGAAAGTTCCCTTGGGCAGCTCCAGCTGGCAGGAAAAGGACTTCACCGTTCAGGAAGGCTCAAGCAGAGAAGTTATTATTTTAAAATCTAAAAGCAGCTCGCCTTTTTCTTCTTTCCATGCGCAATATGAGGGCCTGACCCCTTCTTTCTGATGTCCCGTATGGTAGCTTGTTTTTTAAGGGCCTTCAAGTAGAAAAATGAGGGAAAGGGCCCAAGTGGAAACATGGCTGGGTGAACGCTCCTGATTCTGGACTGAGAATAGAGTAAGAGGACATGACCCAAGGGTGTTTAGATTAAAGCTAAGGAAGGCTTTCCTAATGGTAAATAACAATTTTTAGAAATTATGGTTGGTGGGGGAAATTATAGAAACTTCCTCTCTGATGAGCTTTCAATATGGAACAGGTTCTCTTTTCTAAGATACTAGGATACCCAAGATAGCTTTCAGAGTCCTTTCTATGATTTTGAGTTTATTTAGAAGACCCACAGATTGCAGAATTAATTCTCTATCTAGGGTGATGCCTAAAATACTGCTGTTTATTTTACTTTAATATTGTTTGTTTTAGAAAAAAATGATGCATATGTATTGCGAACATTTCAAACAGAACAGAAATGTACAAAAGAAGAAAATATCTCCTAAAATCTCGCCATCCAGAGCCAATGACTGTATTCTTCATAAGTCTTGCACTTGCAAGGGCTAGACACTTAACCTGGCTTAGGGAAATTTTTTGGCTTAGGTAACTGATAAGTCTAGGTTCAAGCATGTCTGAGTCCCAGCATTCAGATTATATTTTAAAGAATCTCTGTCTCCTCTGTGTTAGCTTAGTTCTCAGGCAGGCTCCCCATTTGGGGCAAAGATAGCCCCCAGCAGTTCTAGACTTCCATGGTCTTGAACGCCTTCCATCACCTAGGACAAAGTGCCTTTCTCTGTAGTTTCAGCAAAAGTCCTGTTGTTGGGGGCTGGCTGTGCTTTGGGAAAGGAGCATTAAGTATACCAACAGCCCCAGTTGAACGGTACGAATTGAAGGGAAGAAGGAAAAGGAGTAGCTTCCTAAAGGGAAATTGGGCAGGTTGTTTCCAAATGAAGAAGGCAGGCAAAAACAAACACTGTTAATATTTTGTGGAATTCATCCATTTGTGTTTCTTTATAGGCCAAATGCAATGCTATTCCAGGAAGCCAGAAAGAGGTTTGCTCCCAGCAGGTCCTTGTGAGTAGGCGCTAAGTTGGGATTGATTTTTCCCTTTGATGGCGATGCCACAGAGATACCTTTGTTTTCCTGTTGTGCTTCTGTTTTCCCTTCGATCTCCTCCTGTGATTTACCCAGAGGTACTGAGGCAAGGGGTGGAGGAACAGACATACATGGATTTTTATAAAATCAAGTTATTCACAACACTGTGCCTGACATTGTTATTGTGGTCTAAAATACACCTTTCAGCTTGTTAGTATTAAGGAGCCATGAAGAACGCAATCAGAAATCAGGGAATTCTTGGGAGGGCGTATCTCAGAACTGGCCATTGACTTTAGGGATTTTTGACAGGTGCCTGTTTCTGAGGCTGAGCAGAAATGCTCTAGCACTCACCCCTTGTCAATGCTGCCTCAGTCTGAATTCCATTGCACTCCCATCCCCGTGACATTAGTTCTGGCTGTTAAGAGAGGCTACTCGTTGCCAAGGCTCCTTCCCCTCCTTCTCTTCCTCTTTGTCTTTGCCAGCCCCAGCCCGGTGCTGCTAACCAAGGAGATTTGCCGATTAAAAGGGCTTCAGCTCCGAGAGTTCCCATGGCAACAGCCTCCTTGGAGGTCTTTGTTGCTTGCTAAAACTTTGATCTCTCAGAGTGGCTACTGCTGTTTCTCTCCAAGATTTACAAACAGAAGAAGAGGGAAAAAGAATGGGGGAGAAGAAAGAAAAAGTTTACTCCTGGCAAGAAAGGAGAGAAGGAATTAATTACAGAGCCACACTCTCGCCATAAATCTGGGGTTTACTACTTTGGAACATCTTTGGATTTGGGCTGTACCCATATTTTCATTTGTAGACTCAATAATACCTCAGATATCTTGGCCCCATGTGAAAGACCTTAACTAGACTTGATTCCACTAGGAGGGCGGAGCCATTCTTTCTGTCTTCAGTAGACACCTGTGCCTTCACATTTCCAGAAAAGCCGAGATCACCATGCTGGCTCCCATGCAAGGAGAGAGAGAGAACTAATTAGGAGTGAGCTGTTTAGGCTTCAGCCCCATTGCCTTTTCTCCCAGTCCTCTCTCCTCGTCCTGGCCTGCTCTGCCCTGAGCTTACCTAGATGCCTCTGTTTGGAAGAACTAGAAAGTTAGCCAGGCATCAACCAGAATGTGATTCTGGTTAATGAGTGTCAGTGACAACCATTCTACTGTGTAAGCAGTGGAGTGGGGGTTGTGGTGCTCTAAAGACTTGGGATCATGCCTTTTAGTCTTTGCAAGGAGTCTCCTGTTGCCTTCAGACCTCTCTACTGCATAATTGCAACCTCGCGCTTTGATGGGCACCATGATAGAGTCAGTTTTGGTTCAAGTATGATTTACATTTAAATTTTGATTTATATTTAACTCATCTTTTTTGCATGCTATGTCCCTAGCACAGTGAAGATACAAAATAAATAAATGACACTATCTTGTCTTTTGGTAAAGGTAAATATTATATTTCTGAAGCAATTAGAGAATACAAGAAAAGATTAAGACTGTATTTGATATTAAATATCTAGGCTATTCGTTCTCAAGAAGGGGCTATTTTGCCCCCCCCCAGGAGACATTTGGCAATGTCTAGAAACATTTTTGGTTGTCACAACTTGTGGGGTGCTGTAGGCGCCAAGGAGGCTGCTAAACGTTCTACGATGTACAGGACAGCCCTCCTGCACCCAACAAAGAATTATCTGGCCCCAAGTGTCAATAGTGCCAGTGTTGCAAAACCCAGATCTTGACCAAAGGTCCATCTGGATACTGGACAAGGTCTTCTGTGAAGAGCATGGGCTTTGGGGTCAGATATCCCTGGACCCGGTGCAGCAATATAACCTAGGGTAAGTCGATGTTGACGAGCCTCGGTTTCATTATCTGTAAAAGTGGGGAAGGCGTAATAAAGGTTACATGGAAGACCTATTGTGAGGATTAAATGGCACATAATAAGAACTCCCACCAGTTCCCATGCCCCACATTTCATTGCTAGTGTGTCATCCTTAATGTGAGGGAACCCTCTCTAGGGAATTCTGGGTTCTGGTACTCCTGCTAGAGAGCCGATTTCCCTTTCGCCTGTACCATAGGCAGAGGCTTTAATGAGCCATCTGTGAATTGGCAATCCTATTACTACTAGATTCACGTTTTCTCAATGACATCTGTGTGGTGCCTTGCCAGTGGTGACCCTAATCAGCCCTGTGGGACTCTTCTTGCTAGTGGATTTCAGGACATCCTGTCCCAGCATGCAATGTTTTGGTTACTATATTTTGGCTGCTGGTGGAAGTCCCCATTTCTCAGTGGATGGCCTTCGTTAATTACAGGGTGTTTGGTGCCTAAATACAAGGATTACATCACACAGGCTATTTGATGAAGTCTGGAGGGGTTTGGGGAACAGCTGACTTGGATTGGGATCTGGATGGCCCGGGAAAGACTTTAGATAGGGTGACTTTGTAATTTATTGTCCGAACCAGGATACTTGGGAATGAAAAGGGAAAACTTTTAATAATTTCTGTCAAGACAACAGGCCTAAACTTGTCCTGTCCAGACAAACTGGTGTGATGGTCACCCTATAAACATGACCACCTTGAAGGTTCTCCTTTGGTTTGAAGAGAACAGAACATCCGGAGAAGCGGGGTAGGGGGGCAAATTAGTGTCAGTTCATTCCTTCACCTGCTGAACTCTTGCTGCTAGCTGCTATTTTATTCGTGGAGACCTAGGGATGTGCACATCTCCATTCACTTACTAGAAACAAGCAGAGGTGCCCAGCAAAGAGATGGGGGGGGGTTGCCTTAATGATCGTTCCCTGAAAATTTTGCACCAAGATGTCAGGAGGGTGAAGGCTGTCCATTTAGCTCTTCACGACCCTGGGTTGTTAAGAGAACAAACGAGGTCTTGAAGGCGCTCTTTGCCTTCCCTAATCCCCAGCCACCCAGTCCCGCGCCTCGCTGCACCAGCTCTCCCCTCCACCCCCCTGCTCCCTCCCAGCCTTCATCCCGCCTCACTATTTTTGCTTCACTTGTTGCTCATCACTGTGGGAGGAAACTCGGCCTTCAATTAGCGCGCATTCCTGAAGCCTGCGGTTGCCGTGGTTACCCGGGCGCGAGCTGGAGCAGCTGGGTCAGCCCGCCAGCTTCATTGTAGTCTCTGGGCCTGGGCGCGGGAGGGACGGGCCCGCAGAGGGGAGGAACCGGGGGCCGCGGGAGAGTGGGTGTCACCGAGAAATCGGCTCAGCCCTGGAAAGAAAGAATTGCGGCCCTTGAAAGCTGGTCAGGAAACAGTCATTCCATTTTTCTCCACAGCCAGCTGCCGCCATTCAAGTGTGCACGTTCGCGTTCCCACGCGAGCGGTGCCCCGACTTTGGTCTGGGAAATGCCCCCTGGTGGAAGCCCCTCACACGGAGAGGGGCTGGCCGGGGAGGAGAGGGCAGGGACTCTGACGGTCCGAGGACCTACAAGCAGTGTCCCCCTCCGTGGCTGCCTCCGACCACCAGGGCTTTTTGGGTTAAGTAGCCATTCTTGGTATCTTTGTGTTTCAGTTGCCCGTGCCAGTCGGTTGGATGGAGCGCGGTGAGCTCAGGAAATCACACTGGGCACCGAGGAAGTCCCATTTCTTCCTTCCATTAAATCCCACCTTCCTCCATGCCATTTTGGAGTCAAATCTAGCTGTCTTCTGCATTTCATCTCAGGCCAAGTTGTACATGTTCTATGACTAATAATACTTGGCGTCTATTCTCTCACTGGGGGCAAGGAGTTGGTTCACTACAGCACTTTGCAAAGGCAGAGTACTTTGCAGTCATTTCTGTTACTGTTTATTAGTTTGTAGCAGCATGGTGAATGTCTTTGAATTAGCTCATGCTGTGTTATGATGTATTCAGTAATCATTTTCTGGTCACAACTTTAAAAGCTGCTGAAAATTTCAACCATCTCTAACATTTCGTACATCCAAAAATTATACTTTAATTATATAAGTAGAGCAATAAAGCCACAAATATAAATTTCAGAGTTGCTCTCTGCAAATATTAGGGAACTAGAAAGCTGTTGCTGCACATTTCTAAATTAAGGAGAAGCAAAGCTTGATGGGGAATGAGATATTGGGAAAAAATACTGGAATGGGGGTGAGTAGACCCAGGTTCTTTCTATTCCTGGTTCGATTATTAGCTATGTGACTTAGAGTAAGGTCCTTAATCTCTCTGAGCCTCAGATTCCTGAAAACATGGAGTGGGTTATGGATTAGATGACCTCTGAGATTCTTTCTAGCTATAAAATCTAATTCTGAAATTCTATGTGAATAGAAGAAGTCAGTGCCAGGATGCCTGGGTGACTCAGTTGGTTAAGTGTCCAACTCTTGATCTCAGCTCAGGGTCATGAGTTCAAGCCCTGCGTTGGGCCCCATGCTAGGTGTGGATCCTACTTAAAAAAAAAAATTAAAAAAAAAAAGTTAGTGCCTTAGGCCAAGCTTATAATCACTGCCAAAAAGCCTGAAGCATTTATTAATAGTTAATTGCAGATGGTCCAATACTAGTCATTTTGTCACTGTCAGAATTATTCACTATAATTTAAAGTGACCTAAAATGTAAAAGATATAAAAAGAAAAAAGTACACGCATGAAATGCTTAAATACACTTTATAAATATATGTAAAAGAAAGGGAAGCTATATCCACATTTGTGATGGATAATCATAAATTATATTTATTGAATGCATGGTTGCTATGGGAATATAGAATAAAAACAGGGATGTGTGTGCACTTGGGAAATTTCCAGTCTATTTGGGATTCCAAATAGCCATAGAAACAACTTTACACTTAAGGGGGCCAGAGAAAACCATCTGCTCTCCTCAAAGACTTAAGAGAGAAACATTTTGGATGGTTAGGAGCTGAGAGACCAGGGGGTGGGTACAGTACATCCCTGAAAATGGATCTAGGGCATGTTAGGAAAGCTTGGAAGTGGGATGAAGCCCAGATGTGCATTAAACAGGAGGGAGAAGAGGGGAATGGCAAGGAACTGGGGAAGAAAAGCATTCTGAACATCTGATCATCCTGAACAGAAAGGTCATTAGAATGAATATTGGCAAACCTGAGGAGGACTCCAAGGTAATACATTCAAAGAAGATAATGATGCTGTGAGCAGTGGTAACATCATAAGTATGAAGGAAGTATTGTTTTTTTCTCCTTCTTGTGAGTTCCAGTGCCTTAAATAATTTAGTGTCTGTTGTCAGCAAGTAAGTGAATAGCAGATCTAGGATCTGAAAACAAGTTTGTCCTAAATCTAGGATTTCTGTACCTTCTGTTGCACTTTGAAGATCCTGGACTAGTAATCAGAGCTTAGACTTAAGTTTTAAGAGTAGAGACAAAAACAACTTTTTTGGCTGAATTTTGTATGCATATTGTATCTCTCTGTAATGATTGCCTTAGAAACACCATAGCCTGGGAGTGTGCAGCTTGTGGGGTGTGGGGTGGGGTGTTGCTTCAATCCCCTTAGATAGCAAGATGGCATTTGGGGGTGTTGCAAGGACTAGAGGATGCTCCTGGCATTGAGCCCTGAGTCCAGGGGTGCTAAACATTCTCCAGTACATAGAATAGTGCTAAATGAATGAATGAATGTTTCCTTCATGTTCTTTTTCCATCTGGGATAAAAAGTACTCTCATGAATGATGAACCAGAAGTCCAGCCAGAAGCTCAAGCATAGCGGGCAGTGGGGATTTGCTCCTGGAAACACTTCAAAGTCCAATTGGGTGAGGTGGGCTGCTCGGGAGGCCGAGCACGGTGCACAGCCCCTCAGGGCAGCCTCCTTCCAGGGCTTTGCCAGAATGGATTTCAGAGTGTGTGTGGTAAGGATTTGAACAAAGCAGGAGACTGAGAAGTGTATTAGTTGGTTTTGTTAGTAAAGAAGGTAAGTAAATCCTGCCTTGAGGAGCCTGGCCTACCAAGAAAAGAGCATTTGAACCTTGGGGAAATGTCACTAGGATGTGGTTCATTGTGAAATGTGCAAAGATAAGGCCACGAGGAGAAGAGAAGTGGGAAAACAGGCAAGGACTGTGTTTCTGGGGAAAGGCCTCATGACTAGGTGGAAGCTGATGTCAAAAATGGAAAACAAAACAAAACAAAACTGATGATGATTGGATTTGGCAGGAGGAAAGTCCTTTGACCTTAATAAGTTTGTGAAACAGAAGCAGGCAACTACAGTTGGGTCTTAGATCAACATTGTTGGACAAGCTACACAGGCTAGACAGTGAGCCTCTCAAGCATAAGGTTCACGCCTTATTCCTCTGTGTCTCCACCTGGCACAGTCCACGTTTCTTGGTTGACTGAATGATGAATGAATGAATTGGAGACATTCCAGAAATGAGCTGGTTTTCAGGAATATGTACAAGTTGATTCACCACAGCACTTTGCAAAGGCAGAGTACTTTGCAGTCATTTCTGTTATTGTTTATTAGTTTGTAGCAGCATGGTGAATGTCTTTGAATTAGCTCATACTGTGTTATGATGTATTCAGTAATCGTTTTCTGGTCACAACTTTAAATGGGGATAACTTCAATGTGTCAGTGGTAGGAAACAGCTGAAATAGGGAATTATATAGGTAAGGTACAGGGTCGTTTTATTCACAATGCATGTTTCTGCCCTGATCATTCAACCCAAAGTATTGTGAATGTTTTTGGCTGCGAAGTTTGTGATGGTAATTGTACGAAGCGGGCACGTGTGTGTGTGTGCATGTACAAACTATTAGTATGCCTAATTTGTTTGGTCTATTCATGTGGAAATTTCTTAAAAGTAATGGATTCTGCAAGGTTTGGGGAAAACTGTTTGAAGGCTTACATAAAAACAGTATTTTCTACTGATAGTTTGAGCTGTGGTTTGAAAAGCATAGATGTGGTCTTCTATTTGCAGGGTTTGTTTTCTATCCTTTCCTCAGACATTAAAGTGACTTGTAATTGCCCCTCTTAAACTGAATCCTGGAAGAATAGCAATGATTCACAAGTGTTGGCAAAGTGCTACTGAAATCTGGAAAGTATTTACTGGAATTGTTTGGACTTTCTAAGATCAGACCTTCAGTGGATGTGATAGAATAGGAAGAAAAGATAGAGCATTTCTAGCTGGCAACAGCATTTCTTTGGAATTGTTAGTCAAGAAGCTGGAAGCAAAATGATTTTCAGAAATATATGATTCCGGCATAAATCTACTTTTAAAAATGCCTTTAGTCCCAGTAAAATATAAATTGTGGTATAAAAGCCAGAGAGATTTGTGCACTCTCTGCTGTTGACATGATAGAGTTGTATTGTCTGCTATCCCCAAACTCCTACTATGCCCTGAATTCTGAAGACATTAAATTTCACCCACTGGATGGCAAGATTCTGTCACCCATCCTGGGGCGAGCAGTACACAGGTGCATTATGGGAAAAGTTCATCTTTCCCTGACTGATGCTTCAGGGAGAATGAGAAGCTTGAGGTATGTCTTTCTGTTGGAGTAACAAGCTTTGTGAATCTCCTGTCCATATTTTTGATACCACCCTATCCTTAAGCTTTTAAATTACAAATGTAAAAATATAACCTAGAAATGAAAATCCCTTCATTGTTCTTCCGTGATGCCCATTCCAGCTCCCCAGAAATAAGAAGGGCGAACAGTTTGGTGTGTAATACTCTTGCTTTCAGATTTTAATTTGAACGTAGGTTCCTAGAGCTCCTATTCACTGACGTTCTGTATGTAGAAACAATGTCAGAAGACCAGCAAGGTAACCTAAACAGCCTGTGGGAAAACCCAGCTTTTGTGTTTTACATGCCCAATAAATATATTGGTCTGTATATACCCGTCGGTGGTTGCAAGTATGTGATCTCTGGGCCCTATACAGCCCCAAAATATATTTCGTATGGCTTGTCCAGTGTGTTAAAAAAGTCTATGAATCCATTGCCAACATTTGAAAATCAGGGTATTTCACACAAAAGTCTGTGGTGTGGCTAATCTTGAAAAATAGGAAGACCTGCAGCTATGGAGACACATTCCTATGGGGCAGCAATTGGCTAGAGGTGAGTAGTAACAGCCCTTCTAGACACATAATCTGCCATTCGCTTCACCCCCAAATGCTCCCTGTTGGATTACATTTGGCTAGCTGCATTTACTTGCCTTACCTGTTGTCCCTATAAACATACAGAGCTGCGTTTGCAACTCTAATCGTTAAGTATCAGATTTGAGAGCCAAAAATATTATAGATAGGGGGCCATATAATTAATTGTCCAAAATAGGACACCTTGAGAGTAAAAAGTAGTGCTATTAATATTTACACCAGGACAGTGGGCACACACCAGGACATATGGTCTCCATCTTTACAGATCACTTTATTCAATCACTTCTTCATTTCTAATGAGAAAATGGAGACCTAGAAAGAGGTTTGCCTATGGTAGTCACCAAGTAAACTAATGGCAAAGCTGACTCCCAGTACCCTGACTCCCAGTCCACTGCTTTCTCCAGTATAGTGTCATCTATATAACATATATGAGCTCCATATTTCCCTTGAGTATATGGATTTCTTTTTTCTTTTTTTAAAGGTTTTATTTATTTATTTGACAAAGAGAACTAGAGAGCACAGGCAGGGGGAGCAGCAGAGGGAGAGGGAGAAGCAGGGAGCCCAATGTGGGGCTCGATCCCAGGACTCTGGGATCATGACTGGAGCTGAAGGCAGACACTCAACCATCTGAGCCACCCAGGTGCCCGAATATATGGATTTTTTTATAGTTAATAATTGTCACATGGCTAATTCCCCGTGAGGGTGTACAAATCTGTAGTTTATATCATCAATAATATTTCTCTTATGAATGTAGTTAATTACGGGCTATCGCACATCTAGAGATGTTTAAAACATTGGTAGGCTTGAGAGCTCAAGAGTAGACACAAGGAAAGCCTTTGCATTTCACTAGATACAATAAGAGATAGATTCAGAAGTGCTAATTGTCTGGATTTTTAAAAAATCACCATTAAGTAAGTATCCGATAACTAGCTTGCTAAAATGCTGTATATTGACTTCTTGATCACTGGCTATTGGCTGGTAATTAATATTAATTATGTCTTTAAGAGATGGCCAACATCCCAAATTCCCCAGTCCTTGACCAGTTGTTTCCTTGTTGAGTTTCCAAGAGATACTTGTACACAGAACACTCCAGATGAGACCAATGCATGCGCTTAATTACTTGCTCAGACTCTGGTCCCAAATCCCTGTCTGGTATTCCATCCTACGAACTGGATTAGACCATATGTGAGTCTCAGAGGCACGTCTTAGCATTTCATGAAGGCTTAGGCTAAAGGCTAGCCTGAGAATTCTCCTTCAGGATGCCTTTTTCCAATGTCCCACTTGGCTCCTGTATGTTCCTCCAAGAGACCTTGCAAACAGCAGACCATGCTAAGGCATGTTAGCTGCACAAGATAGAGGACCGAAAGAAGCCCTTCTTGCCAAAACCTAAAACAGAGCTAGCCTAAGTCACTCATTCTATAACTTCCTTGACCTTGGAATGTATTGTGGTCCCAATTAATTTTTTCCAATGAGGGACCATTACCCACGCAGGACATAGGACCAGGGCACATTTTACCGCATTGGCTTTGCATGGTTAGGGAGAGCCAAGAAAAAGTCAATGTCCTGGAGGAGCTGCTTTTTCTTTGACTTTTATCAGAGCTGCTTTTCTATGGAGTGGTTTGATAGAGGAGGGGATCAGTGACCGACCAATCATGACCAACCTTTAGATTCAAAATATAAATTACACAAGTGGGTAACTTTTTTCTAATGCACCTCAACGAACTAAATGAGCCAAATCCATATGCATGAAACAGACCCCTCAAACTGTGTATTCAGTACTGACACGTGGCTACTGAGCCTTTGAAGTGTTAATATTTTGGCTACATTGGTATGAGTAAAACATAGTATTAAATTTCTTTCTTTTTTTAATACTCTTTAATATGATTGCTAGAAAAGCTAAAATTACGTGTAGCTCACATTCTCTTTCTAATGGACAGAGCTGTTCTAGGGGTGTGTGTTATGCACATAAGTGAAGTGAGATTCAGTTGCATGCTTAGGTGGTACCACAGTGGCTTTTTGCCATCAGCAGTCTGAAATGAGGGCAATTTGCTAGTTGCTTCATCAGGCAGCTTGTTTATTAGCAAGGCTTCAGTGAGGCAGAAACATCTGGGACAGGTGCAAAAGTCGTATCAGGGCCTTTACATTTATCTTGATATGAGAACATGGCGAAAGCATTCAGTGCTTCTTTCTATAAATCAGGCTAGCTGTTAAAAGGACTAACCTCCTCCCCCGCATCTCCCACAATCTTGGTTCCTGCGCAGCTCTTTGTCGTCCAGAGCCCCAAGGGGCACCTGTTCTGACACCAGCCCTTAAGCTCATCTGCTGTATCATGCAGAAGGCACTTGGGGTCATTCAATGCCAGCTGTGGGTCCCATATGGAAAAGCCATACCACATACATATGTATGGAGTATTTCTGAAACCAGAAGGAGTGTAGAAGAGGGTGTAAGTCATCTAGCTTTATCTTTTCCTTGCCTTTGAAAATTTTAATCATTGAAACATCTTTAGGCTATAAATAGAATCATGTAGTGAGACGATTCTGGGTTAAAACCAAATATGTACTTGTGTTTTGATATGGACATAGGATTGTGTATGGATGTATGAAAATGTAGGTTGCACGGCTAGATACAGATGGGTTTGATTTTCCGATAAAATGTGTGGAGAAGAATGTATAAATGAATGGAGATGGTGTATGTCAGTCTGCTCAAGCAGGGCTTTTCATATTTGAAGCAGAGATTTCCTCCTTCTATAAATAGTTGGAGAGAAAGTTCTGTTTCTGCTTCCATCTGGTTTAGGTGCAAAGTTCACTTACATGGCTGCCAAAGATTGATGGAGAAAGTTTTTCTCTTGACTGAGCTCAGCCTCTGTGACTTGTCTGTCCTACCACAAAGAGCCTGAGTCCATGGCCGTGTGTAGGGTTGGTGCCAACCGGAGCCAGCCTTGAAGCAGTATTTTCCTTTGGAGTAACCTCTTTCCTTCTTCTTTTCCTTCCACCTCTTCTAGGCAGGACAGGGCTGCTTGCTGATCTCTTGCCCAGTTTTGCTGTGGAGATTATGCCAGGTATTCAGTCATTTAACTCTTTATTTGCTTAATTTGCTGTCACTCCATCTGTCTTGCTTCTGCATTAGTCACTAATTGCTCCTTTAATTTATTTGCACATTTGTCTGTATGTTTCTGTGGTCTTTTCCAGGATGAACTAAGCCCAGTGGAAAAGACTTTAAATTGTATTTCTTCTGTTACTAGGCCCTAAAAGAATAATGATAATTAAAATAGGGCTGCAGTGGGGACCCGGTACTTCAATGTCAGGCCTTGCAGGCTCTTTGGCAATCTCCATAACCATTCAGTATCTCAACTGTACCTAGACAGTTATAAGTATCCCCAACAGAGTTATTATTTATCTGCATTTCCTTATTCCCTAAATTATATGTTTACCCATTCATTAGTGTACAATCATGTTACTCTGAATTGCCTTTTATAACTTTATCAAAACATTTTTTCAAGCCTTATGAAAGTAATGCACCCCTCCTCCCTTCAAAAGTACACATTTACAGACCTACATTGCTTTGTATGCAATTTCAGGAGCTTCTTGGGCCCCCTAAGTCCCTGGGATCCATAGACCATATGTCAAGGAAACCCCAGATGCACACCTCTGTCATTTTATGTAGCTTAAGTTGAGTGCACCAGCCTAGACAAGCCAACCTCAGTTCGGGGCAGCCCTAGAGTCTGTAATGGAAGGAGGTTCAGAGAGAAACAAGAGTGAACTATGGGAAAGGACATACGCAAACTCAGGGAATAGGAAAGACTATGATTCAGTCTTGCTTTAGAGGGCTTCTGCCAAAGGGTTAAGAGCCACATAATTGTTGGGAGCAAGAGAGATACAAAATATTCCTGGCCATTGGTGTTGACTTTATTCAGGTTTTAAGACATCTGAAGTCTTTACAGTTGAGTTTGACTGGTTATTCTTCCATGAATTCTCCTGTTTTGCCATTAGCTGGCCAACCCAAATATGGACAGTCTTCACCCTGATGTTGATCCCAAGGACACAAATAGATACCTCTGTGTGATTCCCCCTTATCCAGAGTTCTGTCAGTTTGTACCCATTTGTTCATCACACACACACACACACACACACACACACACACACACACACACAGTTCCAAAGCATTGCTTCAAACTAGATGTTGTATCTCCCAGTCTCAAGAAAGAGTTACTGTATTTTTCATATCTGGTCCTTGTCCCTTGACTGTCCCTCCCTTCTGACTCCCAAGAATCCTTTCATGGATAGCATTCTTTTGTTTCTCCGAGGTAGCCTGCCAGTCTGTATCCTTGACTGCTTGACCCTTGTTGTAGCCACTGAGGCACACCACGGTTCTGTTCCTCAGGGCTCATATCTGTCTCAGGCTACATAATGTTATTGTGTTGTAGCTGAGGACCAAGACAAAGGCCTCCACTATCTACTGTCCTCAGCAGGAATGCTCTCCAGACCATTCTCACCAGGCGTAAGACCTTCTCATTTCCTCACTGAAGAGATGGTGACCTGGTTAATTTGAATGTATTTCGGATGGATGAGTGAGGAGGGACATTCAGGAAACATAAGTTGTTTGTTTTCTTCCTGAGGAAATTATGTTCTAAACAAAGGTCAGATAATTTTAACATTAACCCTCCAAAACCCTTTATATAACGAAAATACCATATTTTCAAGCTCCAACTGAATGTCCATTTAATTGAAGGAAGATTTAATAACCAAAATTCAAGAAAAACATTATGTACTTGAAGTTCACTGTGAAGGGACTTCTGGTAGGTGGCTTTCAATCAGAACCAACCACTTTAATCTTTGGGCTTTGAAATCCTGGCTCACTCCAGTCTGTCCCAGGCCTCCAGGGGGAAGCTGGGTCCTATAGCCAAGTCCCAAAAGCACGATGTAAAGTCACTCGAGGGTCACAGTCATTTTTATGTAAGCCAAATGGAATTTGTTTCCTTTTGTGAATCTTGTGGGTGAGCACATGAGCTAGAATTTGTGTTCGGCCTTTGGAAGAGGTGTGAAAATAGCAGAAGTTAACAAACAGCCAGTGAGGTTGTCAGAGCCCTGAGCCGTCGTCTGAGCTGGCTCTGCTGGCTGTTTAGCATGGTCAGCCCCAGTGCCATCCAACCAAGCCACTCCTGGGACCTGCGGACAGCATATTCTCTTCCTGAGTCTTTGTGTCCAGTTTTCTCTAGCCCGGGTTTGTTCCACAGATAAAAGCAAAAGGTTTTGATCTCAGCCTTGATGCTGAGTACAGGAAAGGTGTTACGGGGGGGGGAGGGGAGGAGGGGTTTGGTCAGCAGGGAAGGTCGATGAATACGTAAGAAAGACCCGGACCACCTGAATATGTTCTGATTTAGACCATGTGACATGGAGAACTTTTTCTCAGGACTTATATTTTTATGGGTAAGAATCACTTGACCACAAAAGAAACATATTCGCAGAACCCACCACTTCATAGCTCAGCCAACAAGATTCCTCCTCTCCCCCGCCAGGAGTGTTTCTGCTGGAACAAGTGCCATACTTGTTCTGACACTACAGTTGATATGGTAAACCCTTTGCCCAGGAGGGGGCCCGGAAACTCCCCCACCACCTTGTGCTGGTCATTACGTGTGCTCAGTATGACCCTAGGCAACCTTCTTTCCTCTTCTCCATACCCCTGCCGTGTTGAGTCTACTTCTCACTCTCAGAGCTCCTCCTGAGCTGGGGGGGGGGGGGGTGGGCTCTGTGCCCTGTCATGAGATGCTTACTGCCCCAGGTCCCCCGTCCTGCCCCACTCCTCCGACAGGAGACAGCGATGAGAGCGTGCCTGTCCCAGCGGTGGGCCACCTCCAGTGTGGGTTTCTCTGTGCGTCCTTCCAGAGTGGGTGTTTGTTGGCCTGGTGATCCTGGGAGTCTTCCTCTTCTTCGTCCTGGTGGGGATCTGCTGGTGCCAGTGCTGCCCTCACAGCTGCTGTTGCTACGTCCGCTGCCCGTGTTGTCCAGATTCCTGCTGCTGCCCTCAGGCCTGTGAGTAAAGTGGCCCGTGCGGGAGACACAGTGATCACAGGGGAGGTCACCTCTCCATCAGACAGCTGTGTGCCCTGAGTTTCTTCTCCACCTCCTGCCCTTCCACCGTAAAAGTTGGTTGTTCCAGGCTCACTGCTCTGCTGGGGGCCCCTGGCTCCCCGAGATGGCCATTCTTGTTTGCCTTCTCACCTGAATGCACTTCTCCGTACTTTTTATCCACACCACTCACCCCTGCATTTGCATTGCTCATCGGCACTGCTGATGAAAGGAAGGGCAGGTTCCAGATGGTCAGGTTGTGGGTAAAGCTTTTGCCTTCTTTGCAGGCCTTCAGGCTGGAGGAAACCTTCCCTGGTCATGCCTCTCAAATGCAGAGAACTCCCCTTTTTACAAGCAGAGTGTGCAGACGGCAGCCTTTGCATACCATCCGGCCATGGATGAGTTTTCTTTATTCCCGTGACAAAATGGCCCACCAAGGGACTGGTCCTCATTTGGGGATTCACAGTGGCGTCTTACTGACCGAGCCCGTGCAGCCACTAAGTTGGGCCGCCCTGCCAGAAACCAAATACATCCTGAAGGAGGAAGACATACATGTCTCTTTAGTGTCCTTGGGAATAAAGCAGTTTCCAGGAGGAGTCAGGTTATTTGCCCTGCCTTTGAGATCACAAAGCAGAGCCACGTGCAAGCTCATTGCCTGCCTTGCCTCTCCAGAAGAGGTGTAGGATCCTCCTGGAAGCAGCCCCGGGTGGCCTGCGGCTAGGCTTCCTCCAGAGGGACTGAGGCAGCCTACAGACAGTGTGGTCAAGAGTGGGCTGTGGGGGTCACTGCGGAGGCCGCCATGACAGCTCCTAGTGCTGCGTCATCACTCCGGTGCCGGCTGCTAAACACTGTAATTCCTTACGTCGTCGCCTTTCGGTGGAGCTGGAGGAACCCAAGGGAGTGGGGGAGAGTGGTTCCGACCAATCCGTTCAGGCCTAGGCGAACGCGCACGCATGCCCGCGCTCATGCGCGCACGCACACATCCAGGCGCTCCCTTAAGCGCATCCTCAGGCAGTTTTGGTGTGAGGGTTGTGGAGGGTGGGACGATAATATAATCTCTTTTGCTCTTCATCTCCCTCCACAGTGTACGAAGCAGGGAAAGCAGCAAAGGCTGGGTACCCTCCCTCTGTCTCCGGTGTCCCCGGCCCTTACTCCATCCCCTCTGTCCCCTTGGGAGGAGCCCCCTCATCTGGCATGCTGATGGACAAGCCGCATCCACCTCCCCTGGCACCAAGTGACTCCACTGGAGGAAGCCGCAGTGGTAAATGTAGTTCCAGACTGCCCGGCCCCATGCTCCTCTCTGGCTTCCACTCTGGCTCCTTACTGATAGGAACCATCAGCTCCATGATTCTTCCTTGGAAAATGATGATCTCCATTCCAGAAATGGGATCCCTCCAGCTGTATCAGATATCATCTGGAGTGCATGTCGGGCTTTCCAAGGACTGCAGGATGTAGCTGTCCCTGCTCTCTTCCCAGGCTCCTCAATAACTAAAGTGATAAGGAAAAGAGGCAAGGTACCCCTTGAATGTTGATCGTCCAGTTAATAAATAGTTATCTCATGCCTATCTAGTGTTCAGGACTGTAACAGGCACTGTGAGGAACATTAAGAAGTATAGGACTTGGTTTGCGTAGGAAGCAGTGTGGCCCAGCCAGGGAGAGAGGTTGGGTTTTTATTAGGACAGTCAGATACTACAAAGAGTGTGGTACTGGGAGGTCAAAGAAGAAAGAGCTGGAGCGGTTACAGACGGTTCAGGGAAGAGGTGGATTTGAGCTGGGCCTAGAGGAACAGAAAGGAATAGAACAGAGAAGGGGGTGCTCAGGAGGGACACATGGTGGGAGCCTGGAGCTGGAAGAACAGGGTGGGTGTTTGACAGTCTCTAACTTGGCGGACCGGAAGAAAGTGGAGGGCTTTGGTGGAGCCTCATCCAGATTAGGGTAGGCCTTGAAACCCGCCCAGGAGAGCCTGGGGCTTGGTGCCGTAAGTGAGCGGGAGCCACTGCAGGAAGGTGTTCCTGAGTTCTTGGAGAGGTGACACGCTGACAAGGCTAGTGGTAGTGGAAGAGAGTGGGATCAGAGATCCCGAGCTGAGATGTGACTGAAGCCATTCAGGGGCTATGAGAGCATCTGGGCCTTGACAGAGGCCATGGGAATTGAAATGAGGAGGCAAATCTGAGAGATTCTTCAAAATACGACTTTAGGGAATGAAGGAAAGGGAGGCTTCAGGATGAGCCCAAGTTGTCTAGTGCTGCACATCATAGACAGACTTAAGTCATTGGTAAGGAGAGCTTATTTGGATGGAGATTAGCCATGTTATCTTAGGGCATGATGAATTCGTGGTTATTGGCAAGGGCAGAGGGGTAGAGGGGTGGAGGGGCATTCAGACGTAGCTTTCCTGGAGGCATTTTAACAGGATTACAGAGTAGTAAAGGTTAGAGGTGTGTGAAGTATCTTTAGGAGGTGATTTTTAAATTCCTAGGTGTAGATGAGGCAGTAGTGTTGGTAAAACAGACATCTGTCCCCTGGAGGTATCTGGACTTCTTTCAGTGGGAGCAGGGAAGAGTATCTTGCCCACTGAATGAACTCTTAGTGCTTGACCGTGGAAGGAGTAGATATCCTCAGTGACTAATTGGTATTTGTGTTTTTTTCTCTCCCTGGAACTATTAGTAGAATTCTGACGTCTGAGCCTGGGAATGAGTCACAGACTGAGAAGTAAAAGTTAATGATCAAGGACGCACAGGGAATTAGAGAGATAAAGACAATACAGTTCATTTCCCCAAGGATGGTGCGGGCCAGGGGACATTAATGGAATTTGTCTCATATTTTATTTGCAGCTTCCCCTTTCTCCAGTCTTTTTATCCTTCCTTCCCACCAGAACCTTTCCCTCTTACTTTTTTTTTTTAAACGGATTCTCATAATGAAAAGATTCTTATTCATAGGATGACAAATACTTCCTCTCTCCTGATTTCAACCTTTTTCTAGTTCCTGCTTGTTGTAGTTCCATCATTTTGGCCCTATCCTGCCATACTAACCAACTGCAATTAGAAATGGTTTGGGGGCTCCTGGGTGGCTCAGTCGGTTGAGCATCCAACTCTTGATTTCGGCTCAGGTCACGATCTTAGGGTGGTGAGATCGAGCCCCATGTCGGGCTCCACACTCAGCTGGGGGGGGGGGAGCGGGTTAGTCTGCTTGAGATTCTCTCTTTCCCTCTGCTTTTGCCCCTCCTCCCTGCACACACACACTCTCTCTCAAAATAAATAAATCTTAAAAAAAAAAGAAGTGGCTCGAAAAATAGGAACATTTCTTATTTCACATAGCAAGAAATCCCAAGGAAAGATGGCTCCAGGGTTGGTTAATTGATCAGTTCAGGTGGCACCACTGAAGGACCTAGTCCTTTCCATCTCTTGTTCTGTCCTTCTGGGCTGGCTCCCCTCATGATCCTATGATGACCGCCATAGTTCCCGGTACTAAATGCGTTCAGAGATAGAAAAACATATGCTTCTTTCTTGTGCTGCTTTTCTCAAGAGTGAGGAAACCTCTTCCAGAAGCCCCTCTCCTTCTAACAGACTTCTCCTTGCAGTTTTATCGGCAAGAATTGTGTCTTGTGCCCATTTCTATACCAGATTGGCTTGAACTAATACAAGGCTCATCTCTTAGGCCAGAACACTATCCATCTTGGAAATGAACAAAATCAGGTTTCTCTTAACAAGGAAAAAGGGAAGGATGCACAGCTGATGTCGGACACAGCTAGTCTGGCCCAGGGTGTCATTATCTGGTTCATTGAGTCAGGGCGGAATTCTTCATGATCCCCCCAGTGGACACATTTCTGTACTCATGGTCCCATGGCTAGACTTACTGATGGCATTTGGCTATTTGTCCTTTAAGAAAAAGGTGGCTTAAGCCAATGTTTCATGTAGCTTATTTTTGAAAGCATGTTAGAGATGTAAAGAAACACTGATTTAAAAGATGTAAATTTAGCCTATTTTATAGTTATATGCTACTTTAATTTTAGGGATTTTAGGGTAATCATCTAGCAACAGTGATTTTTTTTCAGATTACATTTGTACACCATACCCTTTTGAGCCCTCTGGGTAGTTGAAAAGGCAAGGTTACCAAATGGGAGCGATGAGAGGCAACCTGATTCCTTCCCCTGTTCTTCATTTGAGATCTCTGTTCCAATAGAAGAAGACTGTCACCTCCTGTCCTGCTCTGGTTACAGCCTCTTCATCTTTGTCAAGGTTCTCTTTTTACTGAGTATCCACACTCCATCCGGTCGGAAGATTGGCTCTCATCACCAGCCTTTCCTTCTCTAGTGACTCCTTCCTAGCAGCATTCAAACCATGCTTAATATAACAATTTGCAAAACCCCCATAGTCCTCTGATGTTACTTCCCTGTCCCTTTTCTCCTCTTCACAGCCAAACTCCTTCAGTGTTTTGAATATCTTCATGTCTCCGTTTCCTCTGCCCTTCACCAACTTCCCAACTAACTTCCATCTTGCTATCACTTCCAAAAAGCAGTGCTTGTGAAGACTGCCCTATTGCTAAGTCTAATGGATACTTCTCAGTTCTTACATCCCTTGACTTCTCGAAAGCATTTACCACCTGTGTCCCCACTCATCTTTCTTTGCCTTCCGCAGCACTTTACTTGGTCATTTTCCTACCTATTCTGCTATTTGCTGGCTATCCTTCCTCTGCACACACCCCGGATGTTGGTGTTCCTGTTTTGTCCAAGGTCCTCTCCCTGGGGAATCTAACCTACTCCCATGGCTCAGTCATCTTCTTCATGCTCATGAGTCCCAGTCATGATCTCCAACCCCTCCTCTGCTCCTCGGTCCCATATATCAAGCTGCCTTCTGGACGTTTCACAGCCATTTCAAACTTAAACTCTAGGAAATTGAATTAATCTGCTGTTTTTGGACTTCAGACGAACCCCTGCATTCCTTATCGCCGTGGATGGCACTGTTGTCCACCTAGCAGCCCACACCAGAAGCAGGGACCTCACCCTGATCTCTTCCTCACTTCCCTCATCTGGTTCGTCACCAAGTCCTTCAGATTCGACCTCAAAATAACCTTGAGTTGGTTTACTTTCCTCCGTCTCTATAATACTATCCTAGTCCTTGCTCCGGTCATCTTCCTCCTTGATTAATGCAACTCTCTCCTACCTCGGCTTCCCACTGCTTCTCTTGCCTTGCTCGAATCCATTTTCACATCTACCTGGCCCCCACTCATCCTTCCTACAAAAGAATTGAGTAGGCAAGTAGGGTTTTGAAATGTCATTTTCGAAACTAATAAGGATGTGTGTCTATATATATGCCTACTGTATGTATACAGAGAATATGCAAATTTTAAGCATCACTTCTCCCACAGTGGAGCTGCGATCACCCTGGGGGTGGAATCTGGCAGCTGTTCCATCATCCATAAACAGCCTCACTTAGCTCATTAAGATAGGACAGGAAAAACAAGGCGATAGCCATGGGTATGTGCCTTAGAGACTTCTTTTGCGAGTTGTGTAAGTTAGATTTGGCTGGAAAGGAGAAAGTAGCTGAAAAATAGTCAATTTTCAGCTAACTGGGTCAAAAGTATCCACTCAACTACTTTAACAATAAGAATTTTTGAAGTGATAGTTTGGTATCAAAATGGATATCCCAGTATTCCATCTCCACTAAAACCAAAGTTGCCAAGGCTAATAAGTTAGAGGAGCTGAAGTATGAAGAGCCACACCAACCGAAGGACCTGGACCGGACAGAACTTGAAAAAGATAAACCATCCATCCACCCTAAACTGTAATATCCCTGGGGGAAAGAGGTCATTTTCCAAAAAGTGCTGGACGTCGGGCCAGTAGTCTAGGACATGTCTTATTAAAATTATCACCCTGCATCGGAGTTCTCTGATCTTCAGCAAATTACAGATTAAACAAACAAACAAACAAACCCAACACTCTTTGCTGGGAGAATTGCCTAGCTTTTAAGCTACTGAAACCAAATGATGATACCTCTAAAGTCTAAATGTCAATACTTTGCCTCTGTCCTTCGTGGCAGATTGGAGGGATTTAGGTTTCTGAAGACATTAGCTGGTGTGACTGAGAAGTCAAGGCTGAAAGTATCAATTCTCGTGGAGTCTCTGTATAATGCCAGTACTGAGAGCCTCACTTGAGGCTGCCAGTAGTTACTGTAACTTCTCAGGGACATGATAACCTGTGCATACATAATCAAGTTGGTCTCCTAATGAGGGTGATAATTTGTTATAATGGCACAGAAAACAATCTAAGCTCTAGTCCAAGTTGCAGTTCACCGAGGGGTTTCCACCTGGTGCTGAGAATGGCCGCCACCTCCCGCCACAAGGGGAGAGCTGGTACCTTGTTCCATAACAGCAACCCCCCACCTCCACCCCATCTCAGTATGACTGAAGGTTTACCGTAATAGTGCTTCACATATTAAAAACACCTAGATAGAACCACAGCTCAGGTAGAGTAGGCCCCTTCTCTAATGCCTATCAAATGCTAGTCTTCTCCTTTAAAAAATAACCATCAGCAATAACAACAAAACTTGCCTAAGCCTTGCTGCTCCCTCAAGCTACCATTCAAGTCCTCCCCTTCCTGGTCAAAACCCACCAATAAACCAACCACATGGCTGCTTCTTACTTACTTCGTAATCCCTTGTAATGTAGTTTCTATTCCTGATTTCATTCGTTCGTTCATTCATTCATTCGTTCGTTCGTTCTTTCACTCATTCATCCATTTGTCCAAACACAAATGTTTTGAGTGTCTACAGTGTGCCAGGCTCTGTGCTAAGTGCTGGGGATGCAGAGATAAACAGAGAGAACTGGTCCTTATCCTCAGGAAGTTGACAGTCTAGGGAGGGAAACTCTACTGAAAATACTATTTCTAAAGAAATCATGAACTTCACCACCATCCCCAGACTGGCCCCGTTCAGTTCAAACAGACATATATTAAGTGCCTACTAAGCAGTGTCCTGGGCTTTACCGGGATCTAGAATAAAGAATTCTTTTCCTTCAAGCATCTTTGGGAAGATTAGACATTTATACAGATAATTTGGAACAAACTAGAATATATTGAGGGTCATAACAAAAGTTCAGAGTAAATGATTTATAAGAGAGAAATGAGATGGAGAGAGAGAAAGAAGAAATAGAACTTTCTAGCTATGAGAATCAGAGAAAGCTTTTTGGATGTGGTGCCATTTGAGCTGCCCCTAATACTTACAAAGAACTCAAAGTTCTCTAATGATTTGGTCTTTGTTGTCTTCTTCTTCTTCTTTTTTAAATTTGTTTCTATGTATTTGTCTTCTCTTCTTCATGAAGAGAAAGGTTAGGAAGTATTAGTTGCACTTTACGGACATGAAAACTGGGTTCTTGCTACGTCATCATTTGAGGTCCCTCAATAAACCAGTGGCATGCCTACAAACCCCTGGTTCCCTACTTCCTAGCCCTGTGTTTCATCCATCAGACATAACTGCCTCAGAACAGACATAGCAGTTCCGTGGGATAATTGCATTTTAATTGAACTGTCTGTACAACTCTGTAAACGCCTCTGCAGAAATGGAAGAGTGTGTAGCTTGATAAATAAAATCATTCCTACTAATAATTGCTTCGGCATAAGGATTATGGATCTAACCTCCAGGAGAAGGTGCCACTTAAAAGCGTGTGCTGAGATTCATTAATTTTTTTAAAGTAATTCCACAATTTGAGGTGAATATGAACAGCCCAGAATGTTCTCATATAGAAAATCAGTGCACCTGAAAACGGGTGTGGGGGCGTTCTTTCAGTCTTCAGTGCCAGGGCTGTGATCGGAGTGCTGTGCAGTACTGTATTTTAATCTTCCATGTGCATCGTTTGTGTGCGGGACTTTGTCCGCAGCCAGGGTGACATGACCAGAGAGCAGAAAGCCGAGTCTCCTTGGGAGGCGCATGCGGCCATGTGGTTTCTTTATGGTATTTGCCCTACTTTGGGAACCAAGAATGTTGGGAGTTGGGTTGCTTGCTTCCATCCCATTGTTATAGTCCTGACTGGCCAGAAGATAGGACTGATAGGACTGTGCCTCAGATCATACCACCCATGGCCCAACTACGAGCATTTCCTACTCGGGGCTTTCTTGTCTTCCTCTCCTGTCTCTCCTTACCACCTCTACTTCTGGGCTCCAGAGAGGTTTCAGTCAGATTACGTAGTTCGAGCCCCAGTGCCGCCAGTTATTCTTGAGTAAGTTATGAAACCTCTCTGAACCAAAATTTTCTCAACCATAAATTGAGGCTAATAGTAACTTCATTAGGGGTGGTGAGGAACGGATGTCCATGTAAAGCATTTAGCACAGTACCTAGCACATTTGCAGGGCGCGTTGGGGGCTGTCTCTTACCATTTGTTCTGTCCCCATTCCACTGGGTCCTTCTCTCTCTCTTGTTTCTCGTATTTGTGAAGATTACACTTGCTTGTGTCTGATCACCCTTGGTTGGGGCTGGTATTGGCCTTGACTGACACTAAGCGATGTGGGCCTTAAACAGCCTTTGTTCCTGACAGTATGAGTGATGGGAATGTAGGAGATGGTCTTATCTCTCATGCTTTAGTTTTGTTTTTTATTAAGCCCCCAAAATAACACCTGCCGGTAACCACATAGCAGCAGGTTGAATTAATCATGTCTAGGATATGGTATTCCCTCTCCTGAAAGGGAAATGTCAAAGAAATAAAATGGAACCATAATTAGCAATCCATGTATTTTGCACCTTATTTTGCACTAATGCATCTCATAGTCTGTCATACTGGCTCCCATGCACCACCCTGTTATGGAATTTTTGCATCATCTCCCGTGAAACTAGAGGCTCTTGGGCCACCTTCATCAAGGTCGCTGATGTTTGGGTGTCTGTTTTATTTACATGTTCTCCCACCAAGTGAAGATGTGATCCTGAGATGGTATAGAGTCATCTGTGTCCTCAGTCTAAAAAATTGTCTTTTTAGTGTGAGTATGCTTCGCTGAGCTTGAAGTAGAGCTACAGGAGGTCAGAAAGTAGGAAGCAGAAGTTAACAAATGACCCAAAATGTACTGTAATAGGACTCTGTTGTTTACCTGCTGTTCCTCCATTCCAGGGGCACCATCTGATAAAAGGGATCACAGGTATGGTTCCATAAGTATAAATACAGATGATTATTTCTGGCGATTTCAAAAAGAGTTGTTACAAGCAAGAACTATGTGTTTTACTTGGTAAAATAAAGGGAGGCCTCCTCCTGCTTTTTTCAGCTCCCCTTCCTGTCCTTTTCTCAACAGTTCGCAAAGGTTACCGGATTCAAGCCGACAAAGAGAGAGACTCCATGAAGGTCCTGTACTACGTTGAGAAGGAGCTGGCTCAGTTTGATCCAGCCAGAAGGATGAGAGGCAGATGTGAGCGTCTGTTAGTTCTATGTGATCTGTGCATCATGCAGGAGTTCGTGGCTAAAGGGGATTTGGGGGTTACCAAACTTGGGCAGCCCTGAGCTCTCAGGGCTTAGAACTAGCAGGGGTGCTGGTGATGTCCTGAAGAAAGTAGCTCCAAGTACACAGAAGGGAGAAAAAGGGCTCCCGGTGTGTACCACCTTGGCTTAATGCTGTTTCTCACCACCGGGCAGTCAGCATTGCTGGGCCTAGGCAGTCCTGGGCTTAGAAATGTTTTATTCAAAGAGTCCTTCCCTACTACTCTCTTTAAAATACATTCAAAATAATGACTAAAGATGTGAGTTTTTTTTCCAAAGTGAAAACCCCTACCATTGGACAACAGTCCGGCTGCCGACTTGCTACATGGAGGCCTCAGTAAAGTAAAAGGACAAGTCTGCCCAAGGAATCTACAAAAAAGAGGCCTATGTTCCCTCTGAGACGCCCAACAGCAGAGATTGAGGGGCCAGCAAAGAGGCTGCCCCTCTTGTCAAAAGAACTTTTAGATTACTGGGTTTGTAGGTGGCAGGGCCCCAGCCTTCACTCACAGCCCTTGGACACCCTGCAGCTGACACAGCTCATTACTTGGGGCGGATCCCGAATGACCATCTACGATGAGAGACAGCGCGGGGCAGGTCTGACGTGGACGGGCTAATGATTGGAGGGTACGGCAGGCCCAGTAGTGAGGTCACAACATCTCTCTCTCTCTCTGAACCCTCCTCGCCGTGGAAGCTGAGGAGAGGCTTGATGGAGTTGTTGGGGAAACAGTCCCAGACTAGAGGTGCTTTATTCAGATTAAGGACAACATATTCCTCCCAGTTTGCAGTGCTAAATTCATCCTGTCTGAGCTGCATCCATTGCTGCATCCTCCCACCGCACCGGCTATAAAAAGACCATCTCCAGATTGGAATGTCAGGAATGCAGATGTCACTGCACTTGACAAGTTAGTTGTAATGTGTTGTCATGGAGTCCTGTAAGGGGACAGAGATAGCGATCCAGCAGAAGGAGCCTAGGGAGGAAATCTGTGAATCTCTCAGCTCAGAGAAAGAGTTAAAAACTGAGGTTAAAACTGAAGGATGGATCCTGATTTAGGTGATGTCTCCTGTCTACCTGGATTAAAATGGTCTCCAGAGACTGGCTGGTCAGAAGGTAATGGCATCTGAACACCCAAGGGGACCTTAGCGATGGCCGAGGTCGATCTTCACAGTGTACAGGTGAGGAAATAGAAACCCAGAGGGCTGGAGTGACCAGACTGGGACTAGAACCCAGCTCTTCTGATTCCCAGTCCTGTGCTCTTTACACAAGACATTTTTGAGCAAACTGGATGGCTCCATGGCTGTAGCAGCTGTTTCTGTTGAGAGATCACAGCCTTCTACCTCTGAGGACTTTAGTATGTTGGAACAGAAGAGATTGAGGTGGTTGACTTCACCTCTCCCATTTTACAGAGGAGGAAAGGAAGCAGAGAAGGAAAGTACCTAGTGTTGGCCCCTCAGGTTGGAGGTGCCGGAGCCAGAACTGGAACCAAGATCTCCTGGAACCTGCAGGTTGATGTTACAATAATTGCATAGAGATTAAGTGGGAATACAGTTCACCTGACTTTGCGAGGCTCTCTTTCTGAAGAGCAGAGTAAACCCTGGGGTGGATCGTGGCCATGGGATAGTCTAGAAGATCTCATTGTAAAACGTATCTCATGGTTTCAGGTTGTGACGAGATTCTGTAAGAACTGGGAATTTCAGGTTCAAGAATTCGCGAGATTTGCGAGTAAGATCCTCACTTTCCTTGCCCCTTGTAGGTAGGGGGTTGCTCTTGGAATATTTTTAGTCCAGAAGCCCAGTGCAGTGATCTTGCAGACTACAGCTCCCAGGGCAAATACGTTCCACCTGCCGTTTTTGGAAATGTTTGTATTGGAACAGAGCCAGCCCAGTTCACTTATACGTTGTCAATGGCAGAGTTGAATAATTGTAACAGTATGGCTTGCAAAGCCTAAAATATTTACTGTCTGGCCCTGCACAGAAAAAGTTTGCCTAGTCCCAGAGTTACATTATTAGGTGTCTGTGAAGCAGGGATGTTGATGTTTATGTTCAACATGGCAGAAATGTTAGAGCAGCATACAACCTAGACAGTTCGTCACTATGAATCACGAAACTGAGATAGCCCTCACTATGTGGAGAAATGGGAAAGATCCATTATTCCCTGAAGTTTAAGGAAAGTTCTGAGCCAACAATGGGATTTTCCAATAGTTTCACTTGCTGCCTTTTAAAGTTCCCTTTTGTACTGTTCCCAGGGGATTAGAATTCACTGGGATCATGAGAAAAGGAAGGTTCTGGATTTTATTAATCAGTAGTATCTGAGTTATTTTCCTTTCAGATGGACACTTACTACTAGTCCATTCTCGTTAGGAGGAGGAAAAGGCTTAAAAATTAGATTATAATTCAAAACCAACTGACTGCATGTCCAAGATGAATGGCATTCCCAGGAAGCCCAGACCTGGTAAAATAGGACAAGGAGGCTGTGTTTATGCAACAGGGGGAGGGAGCGGAGGCCCTTCCTTTCCTTGGTGGGTGGGAGTGCTCCTCCAAGAACTCTTGGGGATAAGGAAGAGAAGTAGAGGGGGGGAACCTGAGACACGGATTTGTGGTGTCCACATCCTATCTTGGCTTACCTTTTACTCAACAGCCAAACCTTACACCTTGTAAATGTTGATTTTGATAATATTTTTAAGTTCTAACCAAAGGATTTTAGAAAACAAATGGATCCAGTTACATTGCAAATAGAATCACTAGATGTGTTTTTTAAGTAAAATGATATTCAATCCATTTCAAAGTTCTGTAAACAAATGGTTGGGTTTCTTTCTTTCTTTCTCTCTCTTTCCTTCCTTCCTTCCTTCCTTCCTTTCTCTTTCTTTTTCTTTCTTGACTGATTCTTGTTCACAAGTGCTTTTGCAAAATGCTACTTAAGCCACTTTAGGAAATAAGAAAACTGTGCCCATCCCCCCCTTCTTTGTAGGAAGAGTACAAGTGGAGGCCAACAGGCCGTAAGTGCAGCCCGCCCCTCTTTTCTTACCACACCTGTACACAGCTGTCCTAGCCACCCATGGCCACATACTCTGGAATATTCTTTAGGGAGGCAAAGAAGTATTTGTAGGCCCTGGAAATGGACTTGGTACGAATTGGGAAGGATAGTCCACGTTCCTGGATGAGCATCCAGAAGGGGGATGATTGGATACTAGGTGTGCAGTCCCCTTGCCCCTGTGGACTGTGCTCTGTGGTGAAGGGCACAGCTGAAGGAGGCTGAAGTGGGGTTCCTCTAAGGCATGGGGCTGTACTGGTTCTGAAGGCCCATCTTGGGATGCGGTCAACAGTAAGGGAGATTTTTTGTGAACTGGCTTCTCTCTCTTTTTGCCCCTTTTGGCTCAACCTGCCTGGGATCATCATGGCTTTCAAAGAATTATACAAGAAGAAGAAAAACATTGGAACAAGGATGATGATGCCCTAGGAGGAAACCAGCTGCAAAGAGCCCAAGTTCTGGGAAACATGCCTTAGGTGGAACAATAACAATTGTTTTTCTGTTCTAAGAACAGAGCATGTAGGAAGCCTCCCTCTCTCTAAGCCAGTGGGCTTCTGGATGGAGCCAGTTCCTGCTGCGCTAAGAACACAAACCCCGTTAGTTCAGGTCTACAACCAAACTGGAACAGGCTTGAAGCCTTGGGTAGGGAGCCTTGGTCTCGGCCCTTAACAGACTTCCCACCCTAGTATGTAGAAAGCTCTGTCATGCCTGGTTTTGTCCCTGCAGATAACAACACCATCTCTGAACTCAGCTCCCTGCACGAGGAGGACAGCAACTTTCGCCAGGCCTACCACCAGATGAGAAGCAAGCAGTTCCCTGTGTCCGGGGACTTGGAGAGCAATCCTGACTACTGGTCAGGTGTCATGGGGGGCAGCAGTGGGGCAAGCCGGGGGCCCTCAGCCATGGAGTATAACAAAGAGGACCGGGAGAGCTTCAGGTAGGGGTGACGATGGCTGCGCCGGGGCTGCAGTTCTGGTGCTGGGGGTGAAGGGGCTGGGACTGGAAGGCAGGGTGGCTCTGAGGCTGTTTTCTGATAGCATCTCTGTCTCCCATTCTAGGTTGTCCTGCCACACCTCTCTTTGGGCTGTTGAGCATCCCCTTCTCATATTTATTAAGCAAGGGAACCCTTGTGACACCGTGTGTAGTAACAGTCATTCAAGTCCCTTTGAAATGGGTCCTCTATTCTCCTTAATGAACCTTACTAACATTTCCTTGCCCTTCTCATAATATTCTCTTCTATAACCTCTAAAAATTCCCCATCCATCATCTCCCTCATTTTTAAACAGATTTATTTATTTGAGAGAGAGAGAGAGAGAGCAAGTGGGGGGAAGGGGGAGAGGGAGAGAATCTTCAAGCAGACTCCCAGCATCAGCTCCATCTCACAACCCATGAGATCATGACCTGAGCCAAAACCAAGAGGCAGATGCTTTACCCATTGAGCCACCCAGGTGCCCTTCCATCATTTTTGATCATTGTTACGTGAAAGGTAAAATGCCAAACATGTTACACTGTTGTATTTGATTCTCATAACCCTAAAAGGTAGGTACTGTTCTTGTCCCCGTTTTAAGTTGGGGAAACTGAAATGTACAGATGTGACCCAGAGTCACTTGGCCAGTGGGGTGGGAGGCCAAGATGTGTACCCTGTTTTGTATGGCTTCTTCCCAACTGAATAGCATGGTCACCACTCACCTGTCCTTTATCTTAAAGGACAGTAGACATAGCCTTTCTCTTAGACTTACCAACTGCAGGTAACTCGCAGAGATTACTTGGCCGTGGGCTCTGAGGGAGGCAAAGGCTTCTCTGTATATCACCAAATATTACAGGGTTATCCTTGGACCACAACTGTTTGTATCGCAAGCCACACCACCCACGCTGGCTTCCAGGGTGTGAGAAGTGAGACATGTGCTTGTCACCCAGAAGGCACAGAATAATGATCACAAGGCCCCCACTGTGTGTTGCAGCACCATATAAATCACAAAGTATTTTTATCCACACAACTCCGTTTTGATCCTTAGCACGAACTCCGGAGGTAGCCACGGTCGCCCTCACTTTACTGTCTGAGGTTCCCAGGCGCCAGAGGTGCCCAGGACTGTTCAGCCGGCCCCTGCGTCCCGCTCAGGGTCCCTGCCGCCCGCCCCCCCTTCCCCCCGCCGGCCTGGCACACGGCGCCGACCTCGGTTGCGGGCCAGGGCCGGCTAACCGCCATCCCCTCTGCCCTCTGCCCGCAGCCAGCAGCGCTCCAAGTCGGAGATGCTGTCCCGGAAGAACTTCGCCGCGGGAGTGCCGGCCGTGTCCATGGACGAACTGGCGGCCTTCGCCGACTCGTACGGGGCGCGCTCCCGCCGGGCCGACGGCGACAGCCACGAGGCGCGGGGCGGGGGCCGCTTCGAGCGCTCGGAGGCGCGCGCCCTCGGGGGCTTCTACGCGGACGGCTCGCCGGAGGAGTACTACGGCCCGCGGAGCCGCAGCCGGGAGCCCCTGGGCGACGCAGGCCGCGCCTGGGCCCCCAGCACCCCGCGCCGGCGGCCCGACGACGCGCCCCTGCCGCGCCTGGTGAGCCGGACGCCGGGCACGGCCCCCAAGTACGAGCACGGGCCCCGCGCCGGCGGCCTGGAGCGCCAGACGCGGCCCGAGGGCGCCAGCCGCGGCGGCAGCCTGGAGACGCCGTCCCGCCTGAGCGCGCAGCTCGGCCGTCGCAGCGCCTCCTACTACGCCTGGTCGCCGCCCTCCACCTACAAGGCGGCCGCGCCGGAGGACGACGAGGACGACTCCGCCGACGACGACGCGCTGCCGCCCTACAGCGAGCGCGAGCTGACCCGGGGCCCGTCCTACCGCGGCCGCGACCTGCCCTACCACAGCAGCTCGGAGAAGAAGCGCAAGAAGGAGCCCGCCAAGAAAACGGTGAGGCCGCGCCGGGTGCCGCGCGTGGGGCGGGGGGGCCGGGGGGCCGGGGTGGGTGGGAGGGGGGGGGGCCTGTCCCGGGCGGCAGGGGCCCGGAGGCGGCTTTGGGAACGCGGAGGCTAGGCTGATTTTTGCCGGCCTCGCCCTGCGCGTGGAGTCAGTAAGCGTGAGGCCCTGGAGAGTTCCTAAAGCAGAAATAGCAGGGGCGTAGAGGCAGAGAAGCAGATCCGCAAGACCAGCTTTGAGAAGCACGTAGCATCAGGGATTCGAGGCATCATTCCCACCACGGACATTGAGGGGGACCTCTGAGGTCTGTGTGCAGAATGTTCTGTGCATGCCGATATGCGCATTCCTCCCCATCTCCCACCCCTGGCGGGGAGGGTTTATAATTGGCATAAAATTCCCAAAGCGTTCACATCCCAGAGAAGGTTAGTGGCTACTGCTATTTTTGAAGGACAGCTCACTTCTTGCCTCCTTTGACATTTTGTTGAATGCAAACTATAAATTGTGCTCTGTGTATGTGAGGGAAACCTTTTGGTCCCTGACCAGTTAATTGTCTCTTTTGTAATTGGCCTTATGGAGATTTTAATGCTTTCTCTGTGAATGCAGCCCAGTCCATCCCTCGGCCCCCAGATGTGAGGTCTGGACCTCAGAGAAACGCTGGGGGACAGTCACAGATGTCCACTCTCGGGTGCCAAAGTGCCTGTGCCCCCTGTGCTCTTTTTCTGGAGGCCACTCTGCGAGCCCAAGTGCTTATGCTCCCTCCTCAGTTACCCTGCCTCTTCCACCATCTTGTTTTTCATAATTCAAGGTAGACATTCTCTTTAGCATGTAGTACGGGGAGACAATATGAATGGAAAAAAGTTATTAACCCCTCCAGAACAATTAAATGTCTTTTGTCGTTCTTTAAAGAGAACAATGAGATGACCAATGAAGTACCATGAGCAGGGAGTGACCTTTCAGGTCATGTCGGGTTTATGGTGCACCCTCCACACTAGCTGTTGTGGAGCTATGAACGTTGTAGTTAGCCCTAGAGGGTTGGGAAGTCGTTCTGGGGCCATGGAACTAAGTTCTGTCAGATGTATGTTGGCTTCAGCACCAACTGAGGCTTGGGAACGATAACCACAAGCCTAATGAGATGCCCTGAGTCAGGGTGTGCCAGATGCTGAACAGGGTGTGGACTCTGCCCAGGGAACCATCTGCTGTGTTGTGTTGGGTTTCTTTAACCATTGTGTGGTGTAACGTTGTGCTCTTTCTGCTCTTTTCCAGAGTGACTTTCCAACCAGGATGTCCCTTGTGGTCTGATGTTTGTTTTGAAGACACCTCTCTGGGTGACTAGAAATCAGAAGCAGACTCCTGGGACAAGACACAAATCCAAGAGCCAGCAGGCCCGGCACCTTCTCTGGCCACCACCTTGGAAGATTTGCTGATCTTTGCTTTGGCAAGGGATGGGGGGGCAGCCTTTAAGGAAGGCTGATTCCAAACCTCAGCGTACATCTAACTAGTATGAGAAACTTACGAAGATGACTGCGTGTGAGAACATTCCCACACATGGAGTGTCTCACCCACTGAGTTCATCCTGCCTGGTATTCTTCTGTAGCTGAAACAGGAATCCTTTTCCAATTCTGGAAGGGAGTTAGCTCTGGACTGGTAATCTCTAGAAAATGCCTCCGCCTACAAGTATGTTCTTCTATACCTCCTGTGCTGTGCTTAGAGGCAGAAAAGCTTATTATTACTACTATTAAAAGAAGGCCTTGTACTGACAACGGAAGATAACTTTAGGCAAAATATACCTTTTATCCCTGTCTCCTCCCAGTCACTAGTCAATGACTATTGTTACACTAAAATCAGAAGGCCTTTGGTGAGCTCAGTGACAGTGACCTGCTGGACAATCACAGAAATGACTTCAACTTGCTGTTTTAAGTGACAGTTCTTGAGTGGCTGGAACAAGACAAAAGAGAGTATACCTTTGTGAAAAGCTGTGTAAGTGGTATTTCTTTTTCCATTCTGAGAACTTAAACTGCTTTTTCTCTTTCTGCTGTGCACAGCGAGATCTGAGTCTTGGACGTTAAGGGCTCTCCTCATTCTCCCTTATCCTGGACTTTCCGCAGGTTGGTGCCACCCACAGAGCCCCACTTCCCTCTGCACTCTGATTAAATTGTCATCAGGTGCCTTTTGAGAAATGCTTAAAATACACACATGAAAGAAAAGAGGAAGGAAAAAAAGGAGAAGGCGGTTATGCAAAGTAGAGAAGAATGAAAAAGAATTTAAGAGGAAAAGAATATGTGATCTCATTATACTTTGAGTGTGGGCCATTTCCCCCACAAACTGCACTCGGTCTTCTCTGGTTCTGTACCTCATTTACCGTGAGTTGTTTCTGCCATCCCGCTCTGTTATCCCAGGACGCCAAAGGTATGTGGCGCATGCCTCTCTTGGCCTCACCAGACTTGCTGCTCTCCACACTTTGGGAAATGAGGGATCTTGCTCTCTCAGGAAGGAGCACTTCCGATTCCCACCCTTGCTGAAATGATAGATGTTGCCTGAATCCCAAAGCTAGATAGCACCGGATTTTGTCATTTGTATAGATTGCAAAAAAAGTGGCCACAGTTTCTTCCCTTCTCATCAAGAGGTGCAGTCTCTTTCTCCACCCCTCAAATCTGGGAGTGACCATGTGATTTGATTTGGCCAGTGGCCCCAAACCAATGTAACACAGGCAGAGACTCGACAAATTCTTGTGCATGGGGCCTGTCTTCTCTTGCTGTTCTTGGGAACCTTGCAGTTGCCCCTAGGTGAACAAGCCTGGGCTATCCTGCTGCATGATGAGAAAAACAGGCCCAGTACCCCTTCCGTCCTGACAGCCTATCGAGTCTCAGCTGATTGCAAACACATGTGTGAGCAGCCAAGCCCGACAGGAGATTGCCTAGCTGAGCCCAGCCCAAATTGATTCCTACTCAAGGCATGAGAAGTTGGTGCACCCTTTAAATGTTCATTTCTCTTCAAGGACAAACTGACTGTTTCTCCTTGTCTGGATGTTCAGCCCTTAATCCCCAACTCCATCTAACCCTAGGTGTCTCACAATCTCCACTTTCTTTGGCAAACGTTTGCCAAAGCTTTTCACCCTGCACCGTTATGGTGGGACATATGGTTGGATCAAAAGTCACTGGAGGACAATGAACCTATGAAGGTTTCTTCTTCAACATCTTGTCGGTCTTCTTCAGAGCCACCTGACCGGAGCTGGGCCCTAGTCTCAGAGCACCATTCCACTGGTATCCATTTACTTCACGGTATTTCCAAAAACAGTCCTACATGTGCAATGAAAGAAAGAAGTGGCTGGTGAGGGTCAGAAGGATGAGTTGATATCATTGCTTGGAGGAGACTTGGCCTACCGAAGGACTTCTCAGTGGCTTTGGCCTGTCTGAGAGGAACGGGGGACAGTTCAGCCCAGTGCTGGCGCTTCCAAGGGCAGGAAGACACAAGCCATAACCCTGGTGCTGAGTTTTAGACTTGCTGGTGTCCCTGGCCTCTGAGAGCCTAGGTCTAATCTGTTTGGGCCCCAATTCAGATGGAAAGGATGATTAAACAACATCATTTCGTAGTCACCAGCTTTGGATTTCAATTTGCTCAGGCAATTCTGGAGAATATTGGGTAGCTGCAGAAGCTATTATCTCTTCACACTGAGCACTGTGTCAGGCTTCTCTCCACCAAAGAGCCCCATAGCACCAGCTGCAGAGACCAGATATATTGCTTTTGTTAGCCAAGGGCATGTAGGATTTTGGAGAAGGTTAGGAGAGTCGTGGGAAAGAATTACTAAAATTGGAAACCTGCAATTCCAAAGACAAACCAAACTATAGACAGACAATACAATAAAAAACACAAAGACAGCAGGCTCCTGAAATAACCTGGGGAAATGGGACCAGGTTGTCCCCTGTAGGGCTGCATAAATCACTGAAACTTCCAGAGAGAACGCTATTGTTTCTGGGTACGTGGATAGAGACAAGACTGGCTAGACAAATAAAGGCAAAGCTGGCCATCCTCGGCACCCTGGCTTTTCCCAGTGGGTCCTTTTGTTTCTTCCCTGAATGGTGTTTCCCACAGAGGAAGGGCTTATACATATTAGCTTCCTTCCTAGGTTTTATTGGGGTACAAAATAAGTCTTGTGTAAGACATGACCTCTGTCCACTGGGACCCTGCAATTGAATAGGGGAAATAAGACATGCCCAAGAAAGAAGTAGGAGATTTTATGCATATAATGTGAAATACTGCTATGGATAAATCACAACAAACCCAGAGAATTAAAGTTTTTAAATTTAAATGGGTATATTTTGATATTTAAATGTTGTGTGTGTTTGTCCATCCATTGTCTTTAAAGATTAGCTCAGTGTTCTGAAAAAGCCAGTATTAAAAAATCTGATTGGAAGAGATGAATTAGGTTGGGGAGGGGTACAAGGCAGAGGGCCCAGGGGGATGATGCAGGACGTGCTGTGTGCCTGTGAGTCACAGCTGAGTCAGGGATGTGTTGGAGAAGGGGGTGCAGGTGCAGGTGGCAAGAGGTATCTCCTAGAACAGCTTCGCTAGGCCATGCATAGGTTCGCTAGGAAGCTGGGGACATTTGCCCTGGACCTGATGGTATGCCTCAGCTTTCACCCAAGCATGCTCCCAGGGGAGCTCTGGATCTGCTTGTCCAGGGGCTCAGTTCTGCAGCTGCGAGTGTTGCTGGCTGCCCTCACTGACACAGAGAAAGTCTGGCAGAGATAAAGGGCCTCTCATCTCCCTTCCTGTGATCCTCACTCTGCACCTGGCACAGGACTGGGTGGGTGGGGGGCGGGCAGGAAGGGGCTGCCACTCTAGCCCGCAGCACTCCATGCTGAGGACACCTAGCCACGTCTGTAAGTATTTCTAAATACTCTGAAAGACATCACATAGGTAATCCGATTAGATTACCTGATTACCTTCAGAGGCTGAAGTTGCAGATACTGTTGTAATCCTTCCTCCCCTTTTCTTTATAAAGGGATATAAATGGAGAAATAAACCATCATTGCCATTAGTGAAGTTACAAATCTAATTAGGCCTTTAGATTCTGAAGCCTGTAAATCTTATCTGCGGGACCGGTGTTTCCCCAAATTGCCTAACCAGACAAATTATGTGATTGCTGTTAAAAATGTATTGTTGGGCCCCACCTTGGAGATTGATTAGGTGGGTCTGGAGTGAGTATGGGTTCTTTTAACGTATGTCTCAGAAGAGCGCTGTGATCAGATGCATTTGGCAAATGGCGCACTAGATCATACCTGTGGTGTACCCCCAAGCAGTTGGTCCTGAGGCTTCTTCCTTGGGCTTCGAGGATGTCTTCAGACACCCTCTTACTCCCTTGGGGCTGGCAGCCTGGCTGCGACAGAGGTGACTGGCTCGCCAGGGTCCAGAGGTAGGGGAACTGTGTGAGGCAGAGAGGAAGGAAAACTCAGAACACTCCCCGAGAGCCGGTTCTAGATGTTTCTAATCCTAGAATAATGATCTATTGTGACAATCTCAGATCTGACGGTAGGAATCACAAGTAATTTTCTCATTCACTTGATGTCATTCTGAGCAAAACTTAGATCATGAACAGAAAGAAAAAAGGCAGTTGGGGAAATGGCAAATCGTTCTTCGAAGCATTCAGATTATCAGCCTGGCTGGTCAACTCCCACTTCCACTTTAAGACCCAAAGTGGGGTGGGCAAGAATAATAAGAACTACATTATATACCCTTCCAACATCGGATTTAGATGCTGCCAGAATCTTGCTAGAGTTTAAAATTGATCTATAGGATCTAGAGATCCAAATTCACCAACATAGGGCCCCAGGTACTTAAAGTCCTAGAAGGAAAAAAGTGCCTAGTTTTTTTTGTTTTGTTTTGTTTTGGTTTTGTTTTGTTTTGTTTTGTTTTCTGCTAGGATCCTACCTCCTAGATACCTGGGAAGCTGATCCATGGAGCTTTAAGTAAGGGGCTTTTACTATCAGAATAGAACAGAGATACTGTTGAGCTGCTTAAAGCAGCATCCTGAGTTTTGGCACTGCCTGAGGGTGATACGTTTAATACTGAGAGTATTTTGTTATTTTTATGGTGTATTACTGTTTACAGAGCACTTTCACACGCATTATATCCTTTGATCCTCACAACACCCTCCTGCGACAGAGGCAAGGTGGATGTTGTGGCCTCCTCATCAAACAGAAGGTCAAGCTGAGGTTGAGAGAAGCTAAGTGATTTGCCTATAGTCCAAAGGTTTTTAAAATCATAGAGCCAGGCCCTCTGTCTGCCCAGGGTCCTTCCCAGACAATTCCTGCAGCACCCACAGGACTGGTATCTGGCTGATTTGCACCTGCTGCAAGAGTCCTGGGCCCCGTGCTCACCCACATGCCGCCGGTGGGACGAGGCTGTGGAGCTGGGCAGTCGGGGCTGCTTCGTGCTGCCCAGCACCACTCCTGAAATGTGGCTCTGCATGGGCGCCAGCCTCCCTCAAGGATGGTTTCTCTTTCGCTAGCTGTGCTGTGAGGGGAAAAGGCTTGGACAAAAATACGCTTCAGATTCCTCCTTGAAGAGGAATTTCTGAGCCAAACTACGAATTCATCTAGACTCGGAACTCCAGGGTTCAGGGACAACCTGCTTAGAAGTGAACTATCTGGCACCTTCACCGCATTTGGGGATTTTAGGTAGAACTAAGAAGGACGAGATGTAGAAGGAAGCGGTGCAGCTGTGTAGTTAGAAGTTTCGTGAGAGTTTCTTACTGGCGCTGGACACAAGCCCATGTGGCCTGACCCATCTCTTCTGGGAAAGCGAAAAGAGATACAAATACCTTCACTCTTACTTTGGCTTTAAGGAAAAGCCACTTTATTAACCAAGGTATTAGACACTATCCAATGAGAATTTTCCCCTTGGGAATATACAAGAGGGGAATAGAAAGTACAAGAAGACAAAGGGGTCAGAAATCTGTGTCATGAGAGTCACCTGCCCAGTTATTTTGTGCCTTGTCTGTGGCATCAAAACTAAAATGTTGTATCACTCTTGCCCATGATTTTTTTTTTCAGTGTCAAACATACGAAGTGAATTTGCTTGTAATGATTTAATCTAAATAAAGTATTTCACCTACATTTGTTATCAGGAACTCATAATTAACACAACTATGTTTAATCATGATCTGACATTAAGTGACCTCAGCAGGAAAAAGAAAAATCACACACAGACTGCCTCTGATTGTTTTAAGTACCGTGACAGAGGGTTAAATACCGGGGGCATGGTAGGGAAGGCAAGCGCTAACAGAGCGTAAGTAGGTTTTCACAGACTTTCATGAGCTATGGCCTGGATAGATTCCGTTGCCACACTCACTGCTTTCCACAGACTAACATTCAGGAGAATATGAGGAGTACGAAAGATGGCGGACAATGTGATGGTACCTAGTTTATTTTCAAGAAGGGCACAGGTATTTGCTTGCTAGAAATGGCACTTGGGGAAGGGAGGAAGGAAGCTATTTGTGGAAGGATATTTTAAGTTCTGAAGAGATCTGAAGAATTCCACAGCATCATAATTCAGAGAAGGCCACTTAAAACCTTTGTTAGCAAAAGAAGGGATAAGTACCTCAGGGACTCGGGATTAATCCTTTCTTATTGGCCAGGCCCTATCAAGGGAGTCTTAGATTTTAGAGTCCTGGTTGAGGGCTCAATTCTCTTAGTAGTTAACTTAAAGATGCTCATATGTAGATTTAACTTAAAGATAGACTCCAAAACAGTTTAACTCTGATTGCCTCCTCTGGACTTTCTGCTATTTTGTCCATTGTTTTAATTTTATCTTGCTCTTTCAGCTTTGTAAAATATTGTGTTTAGAAAAATAAAATATCAATATATAAAGTGCTTGGCATCACCTACACGTTTTTTCTACACTTCTCTTTCTGCATTTCAGGTCTTCTTTTGAAATCTTTTCCCTTCTTTCTGAAGGAAGTTTTCTCTAGTGGTGGGTCTTTTGGTAGGCTACTCTATCCATTTTTGTTTATCTAAAACAAAGTCTTTACACCATTCTTGTTCTTGAAAGATAATTTCACTGAGTAGACAATTTTAGACTAGTAGTTATTTTCCCTTGGCACGCTGAAGATATTGGTGTATTCTCTTCTGGCTTTTATTGTCGCTTGTAAGTCAGTTACCAATCTAATTATCTTTCCTTCGAAAGTAATGTGGCTTTTAAGATTTTCTTTTTGACTCTCACGTTCTTTGGTTTAATTAACATGGTGTGGATTTCTTTTTTACTTATTCAGATTGGGGTTCGTTGTGCTTCCTGAATCTGTGGGTTGGATTTTCCATTGATGATGGAAAACTCTTGGTTGTTAACATGTCAAATACGTCTTCTCTTTAAGCTTTCCTTTGAGAATTGCAATTACCTGTATGTTAGGCCTTTTCATTCCATGCTTCCACTCATGCTCAAGTTATCTTTGTCTTTTTGTGCTGTATTCTGGGTAGTTCCTTCAAGTTTATCTTCCAGTTCACTATTTTTCTCTTCAGTTGGCTCTAATCCCCTTGAGTTTTAATTGCAATTAATAAGCTTTTCATTTCTAAAAGCTCAGTTCAGTTCTTTTTCAGATTTACATGGTCACTGTTGACCATCCTACTTATTCTTGTAATTCCCTCTTATTTCTTTGACTACATTAAGTGTACTGATTTTATACTTTATAGCCGGTAATTTATCTGCCATCTTTATAGGTTTTTGAAGTTTGTTACTTCTGCTAACCGTCACTCATGGTTTCTTTTTCTTTTTCTTTTTTAAAGATTTTATTTATTTGACAGAGAGAGACACAGCGAGAGCGGGAGCACAAGCAGGGGGGAGTGGGGGAGGGAGAGGCAGACTCCCCGCGGAGCAGGGAGCCCGAGGTGGGGCTCCAGCCCAGGACCCTAGGACCAAGACCTGAGCTGCAGGCAGACGCTTAACCGACTGAGCCTCCCAGACGCCCCTTGTTTTTTGTTTTTTTTTAATTTTTATTTGTTTGACAGAGAGAGAGACAGCGAGAGCGGGAACACAAGCCGGGGGAGGGGCAGAGGGAGAAGCAGGCCTCCCGCTGAGCAGGGAGCCCGATGCGGGGCTCGATCCCAGGACCCTGGGATCACGACCTGAGCCGCAGGCAGACGCTTAACCGACTGAGCCGCCCAGGCGCCCCTCACTCATGGTTTCTTATTACCTTATATGTTTTGTAGTTTTTTTGATTATGGACTCATATTTGGTAGAATGCCATATTGCATTGACGCCAGTCAAGAAAGACCTTTTTTGCTCTTACCTGTTCTCCTTCTCTCCAGAATGACTCACATAGACACAGTAACTCTGGAGGGCCCAAGAGAAATGAGTAATTGAGTGAAGAGGGAATGGAAGTGCTAAGGGGGATAAATCTAGGAGGTACATGCACTTCTCTCTAATGCAAGCTTCTAGACTAAAATGAGCCTAAGATAAAAGAGAACAAGAAGCTTGAACTTTAAACATTGTTAATATTTTGATCATTATAAAATAATCACTATTTGAATTATAGAAATAAGACTATTTGGGGGTTAAAAGTGAACAAAAGTCCATTTATTAGTCGAGTGACCAAAGAAATTATGGATCCAGGTTTTATTCAGGAAGCAAAGAAATACTAGACCCAGAGGATGGATTATAATGAGGCAGTTGTGGTGAAAAATATGTTATCTTATGTTTGCACCCTGTTGATTCCCATTTGTTTAATGTAAAAGTCATATTTTTATATGTATTCAATTCAAGAAATAAAGAATTAGGCTTAACTAGGTTTTGGAAAAGTTCTGAAAACTCTTGACAGATACCTCCTAATAATACTTACCACACCATTTAAGTGAAAGATTTTCTGCTGAATGTGGTTTTAAGCATTTCCTGAAAGCTTGTCATGTGGTCTGAGATGACTCATAAAATATGGCAGGAGGTACAGAGGTAGCTGGCAAGCCCACTCCAGAGAAGGGCAGTGAGTTAGCCTGACACGCCATCTAGTGGCGTACATCCAAGGGACTCCCTCTGGTACTAAATTTCCAGGATCCAAGGTATTGGATAGAGGTGTTCCTCACATTGTTCAGGAGGTGTATTCTTAAAAAGCCATGTATGAATTCACTTTTGGCAAATCAAATTAAAGTGCATTAGGAGATCTTTATTTAGAAGTGATGAGTTTTTCTGTATGTTTTAGACCTTGCCATATTACATTTCCAGGGAAGACTTTTGTGGATACCATGTGGTGAAAATCTCGTGTTTCTTCCTTGGGACCAAGTGGGAATGAGGCACATGCCTCCTTTGATTTAAAGCTATTTTAAAGGTGCTTTTTACCACCATTGAGATACAAGTCTTTTCTGAAGTCAGGTCAGACTTTGATACTGCAGAGTTACAGTGAAGCCAGTTTCTCATTAACAAGCAAAAATTATGTCATTGAAATGTGCAACCAAATAGTCCATTCCCTGGCCTTTTGCTGTAAAAAAGATGAATCTCTCTCTCTCTCTCTCTCTCTCTCTCTCTCTCTCTCTCCCCCCCTCTCCTTCCCTCCCCACCCTCTCTTTAAAAAAAACAAAAACAAAAGCAGAGAAGACTCTATAGTCTCTTATATTAAAACCCGTTTTAAATACAACCCTTGCTCTCAGGAGATGTGTTCTTATATTTCATTTACATATCTTGTGCAACAGTTCAGCAACAATATATTCTTCCTGGCTCATTTTTTTTTTTTTTTTTCTGGAGATGTTCAGTCTCCTGCAGAGCAAAGCCGAAGAGATAATATATGCTGACTTCTGTTTACCACTGTTCTTATAAAAGACCTTTGTTTAACTGAATGGAATTCATTCACAATAGCAATACTAGCATCCCTTCTCCCCCATAGCCTCTTGGTGTTACTGCTATGGTCCTGGAAACTGGCTTTTCTCTTTCCTTCATGACAGGGACACATGGAGTTCCAGCTGAGGTTTTTCCTTTGGCAGGGATATTAGTCCAAAATCTTCGGGTTGCAAATGACAGAAAGCCAACTCAGACTAGCTGAAAAAAAAAAAAAAAAAGGAGGGGATGAAGGTAGTTTATTAGAAAGATCCTGGGGTAGCTCATGAGATGGAAGAAGAGCTGTAGGAACTGAGGGAAAAATCTGGGTTTAATGTAATCAGATTCTCCCTATGTCCATCACTCACATCTACTTATCTTTTTTTTTTTAAAGATTTTATTTATTTATTTGAGAGAGAGAGAATGAGAGATAGAGAGCACGAGAGGGAAGAGGGTCAGAGGGAGAAGCAGACTCCCTGCTGAGCAGGGAGCCCGATGTGGGACCCGATCCCGGGACTCCAGGATCATGACCTGAGCCGAAGGCAGTCGCATAACCAACTGAGCCACCCAGGCACCCCTACTTATCTTTTTACATATATATATTTTTTCCCAGTGTGGACAGACTGGGATAAAGGCAGGAATAAAGACACTAGCAGTCCAGGAGTCACAATTTTCCAGCTTATATGACAAGAGAGGTGAAAGGCCTTATTCATGAAACGATGAGGAAAGGCTGTGATTGGCCCATAGTGAGTCATGTGCCCATCTTTGACCTATCATTGTGGCCAGAAAGATGGCAAGTCCACTTATAACCAGGAAGATGAGACTGGAGAGTGGAATGAGAACATTTCTCCAAAGGAGGGAGGGGCCTATTAATAGAAGTGGGATATGGGATGCTGTGTAGACAAAACACAATAACAACAACAGGTATCCGCTAATAAATCAAAAAAGATTCTTTTACCTAAATTTAGTTAACATACAGTGTATCATTAGTTTCAGGGGTAGAATTTAGTGATTCATCAGTTGTATATAACACCCAGTGCTCATCACATCAAGTGCCCTCCTTAACGCCCATCACCCAGTCACCCCATCCCCCACCAACCTCCCCTCCAGCAACCCTCAGTTTGTTCCCTAAGAATTTCCTATTGTTTACCTCCCTCTGTCTTTTCATCTTATTTTACTTTTCTTCCCTTCCCCTATGTTCACCTGTTTGGTTTCTTAAATTCCACATATGAGTGAAATCATATATTTGTCTTTCTTTGATTGACTTATTTCACTTAACATAATACCCCTTAGTTCCTTCCATGTCATTAGAAATGGCAAGATTTCATTCTTTTTGATGGCTGAGTAATATTCCATCATATATATATATATATATATATATATATATATATATATATATACACCACATCTTCTTTATCCATTCATGGGCCAATGGACATCTGGGCTCTTTCCGTGGTTTGGCTGTTGTGGACGTTGCTGCTATAAACATTAGGGTGCCGGTGCCCCTTCGAATCTCTATGTTTGTATCCTTTGGATAAATACCTAGAAGTGCAATTGCTGGGTCAGAGGGTAGTTCTATTTTTAACTTTTTGAGGAGCCTCCATACTGTTTTCCAGAGTGGCTGCACCAGCTTGCATTCCCACCAACAGTGTAGGAGGGTTCCCCTTTCTCCGCACCCTTGCCAACATCTGCTGTTTCCTAAATTGCCAATTTTAGCCATTCTGACTGGTGTGAGGTGGTATCTCATTGTGGTTTTGAATTGTATTGCCCTGATGCTGAGTGATGTTGAACATTTTTTCATGTGTCTGTTAGCCATTAGCATGTCTTCTTTGGAGAAATGTCTGTCCATGTCTTCTGTCCAGTTCTTGACTGGAGTTTTGTTTTCTGGGTGTTGAGTTTGATGAGTTCTTTGTAGATTTTGGATATTAGCCCTTTATCTGATATGTCATTTGTGAGAATATCTTCTCCCATTCCATAGGTTGCCTTTTAGTTTTGTTGACTATTTCCTTTGCTGTGCAAAAGATTTTTATCCTGATGAAGTTCCAATAGTTCATTTCTGCTTTTGTTTCCCTTGCCCCATCTAGAAGAAGTTGCTACAGCTGAGGTCAGAGAGGTTGTTCCCTGTGTTCTCATTTAGGATTTTGATGGATTCCTGTCTTGCATTTAGGTCTTGCGTCCATTTTGAATTTATTTTTGTGCATGGTGTCAGAAAGTGATCCAGCATCATTCTTCTGCTGTCCAGTTTTCCCAACACCATTTGTTGAAGAGACTGTCTTTTTTTCCATTGGATATTCATTCCTGCTTTGTCAAAGATTAGTTGACCATAGAGTGGAGGGTCCATTTCTGGGCTCTCTATTCTGTTCTATTGATCTATGTGTCTATTTTTGTGCAAGTACCATACTGTCTTGATGATTACAGCTTTGTAATACAGCTCAAAGTCCAGAATTGTGATGCCTCCAGCTTTGGTTTTCCTTTTAAACATTCCTTTGGTTATTTGGGTCTTTTCTGGGTCCATACAAATTTTAGGATTGTTTGTTCCAGCTCTGTGAAAAATGGGTCTTGTTTTTTTTTTTTTTTTTATCCATTCTGATACCTTATGTCTTTTGATTGGAGCATTTAATGTATTTACAGAGTATTTATTTATTTTTTTAAAAAATTTATTTATTAGTTTCAGAGGTAGAATTTAGTGATTCATCAGTTGCATATAACACCCAGTGCTCATTACATCAAGTGTCCTCCTTAATGCCCATCACCAAAGATCCCTTCCCCCAACCCACCTCCCCTCCAGCAACCCTCAGTTTGTTTTCTAGAGTTCAGCGTCTCTTATGGTTTGCCTCCTTATTTTCATATTGCCTTTTTATTTTATTTTTCAGAGTAATTATTGAAAGATATGAATTTAGTGCCATTGTATTACTTGTAAAGTCGCTGTTCCTATAGATTCTCTCTGTTCCTTTCTAGTCTTTGTTTTTAGTCTCTCTTTTGACTCAAAGGGTCCCCTCAATATTTCTTGCAGGGCCGGTTTAGTGTTCACAAATTCTTTTAGTTTTTGGTTGTCTTGGAAACTCTTTATGGCCCCTTCTATTATGAATGACAGCCTTACAGTTTTTGGTTGTCTTGGAAACTCTTTATCCCCCCTTCTATTCTGAATGACAGCCTTACTGGATAAAGTATTCTTGGCTGCATATTTTTCCCATTTAGCACATTGAATATATCATGCCAGTCCTTTCTGACCTGCCAGGTCTCTGTGGACAGTTCCAGCCTATGTGTCTACCCTTGTAGGTTAAGGACCTCTTGTCCTGAGCTGCTTTCAGGTTTTCCTCTTTATCTTTGTAATCTGTAAGTTTCACTACATAATATGTTGTGCTGTTGACCTATTTTTATTGATTTTGAGAGGGAGTTCTCTGTGCCTCTTGGACTTGAATGCCTGTTTCTTTCCCCAGATTAGGGAAGTTCTCAGTTATAATCTGTTCAAATAAACCTTCTGCCCTTCTCTCCCTGATTTTCTTCTTCTTCTGGGACTCCTATAATATAGATATTATTTCGCATTATGGAACCGCTGAGTTCCCTAAGTCTACCTTCATCATCTAATAGTTTTCTTTCCCTTATTTTCAGCTTCATTATTTTCCATAATTTTATCTTCTATATCACTGATTCGCTCTCCTGCTTTGTTCATCCTCATTTCTATAGCCTCCACTTCGGACTACATCTTGGTCCTAGCATTTTTAATTTTGGCCTCACTAGACTTTAGCTCTTTTATCTCTACAGTGAGAGTTTCTCTAGTGTCCTCTATGCTTTTTTCAAGCCCAGCTAGTATCCTTATAATCATTGTTTTAAACTCTAGTTCAGACATCTTATATCCGTACTGATTAAATCCCTGGCTGTGAGTACTACCTCCTGTTCTTTCTTTTGGGGTGAATTCTGCATCTCTTCCTTTTGTCCAGGAACGAAAGGAAGAAAGGAAAAGAAAAAGCAACAACAACAACAATTAGATCCTGGGTGTGTTTTGGTCTGCTTATTAAAAGAAACTAGTTCCCAAAATAAGAAAGAATGAAAAAGATATATACATATAAAAATAAAATAAAATACAATGAAAGGAAACCAAAAATAATATGTATATGTATATGTGTGTGTATGTGTATATATATATATATAAAGTATATATAAAAATTAAAAAAGCATTGAAAAAATTATAAAATAACTGAAAAAAATAGTAATAATAAACTAAAGAACAAAAGTTCCCATTCCTCCCAGGGTCTTGCCAGGCTTCTGCCTTCTGCTGGACTGGTCCCAGGAAAGCAGTCACACAACCACACAGCGGTTCACAGTTTATGGCAGAAAGCCAGCGTCTACACTCACTGTTCTCAGCTGGCTTCCATGCCCCTATGCCTGGGAACAGTGCAACACTTATGCACCACTGGTTCTTCTTGCGACCCAGGGGATCCTCAGATCATGGTGTCACATCTAGGGTCCCGCCCTGCTTTGCCCCGTGAAGACTTTATGCCAGGCACGTCCCCCACTGCAGCAGACTTCTAAAAGTTCCAATTTTGCACTCCTTTACTTACAATACTTTGTGGTAGCCTCCTTCAACAGGCTCCCTCCCCACCACCTATACTCAGCTATATCACACTGGATTCAAGTCTCTGCACCTCCTACCTTCCAAAAGGTGGTCACTTTTCTACTTATAGACTTGCAGTATTTGTTTTCTCAGAACCGCCAATTGATTTCTCGGGTGTTCAGAATGATTTCCTAAGTATCTAGTTGTATTCGAGGGACGAGACAGACTTAGGGTCCCCCTACTCCTCCACCATCTTAACTCCTCCTCCCAAAAAGATTCTTCACCTATAGTTAACAGAGGCCTAAACAACCCCCAGAGATACTATCTCTATCCAGGGCATCAGGGAGGCTGTTCTCATTACAATTCATAAAAAATCCCACCAGCGCCTTCTGCGTACCAGTGTACCTTCTTGGTTATACTCAGCTCATTCCAAAGTCCTTCTCCGTGTCACCACATTATTTAGGATTTTCCATCTCTTTCCAGGTTATCCTCCTTTCTTCTGTTGTACCTCCAGTGCTGTCCCCTTTCCTTGTTGCCAGAGATTCTAGTTCGTTTCAAGAAGAACACTTGATGTTGGGCAAGGGCTTTGCTCTTCCTCTATAAGTACCATAGAACTGGGGGCTTTTGCTTCCCTATCTACCTTGTTATTCTTCTTCTGTACAAGCAGGAAAGGGGAACTAACTAGATTCCAAAGAATCTGCAGTTCACCATATGCCACATTTCACAGTGTAAAGCGCTTTCTCTTTCCTGGTCCCACATCCATTTCATTCCTGTTCTCAGGGATGGCCAGCACCTCTTGTTCTCAGGGATGGCACACCTGGGTAGAGTCATCTCTAGGCACCTTGGCTTCAGACCAAGGCAGCATTCTTTAACATGGATACTGGAAACCCTGCATTTGGGGACTTATTTGTCCCTGGGAACCCTCATTTGACTGTAATCTTTATGTATGTGTATGTGGCATTGGTCATGAAAAAATAGAACTGTGCACCTTAAACCCCTAAGCCTTGACAGGACACTTTTTGACCAGAAAATATTGGTACATGCTATGGAAAGTTTACTGATGGGTGTGTGTGTGTGTGTGTGTGTGTGTGTGTGTGTGTAATATATATATATATTAAATTCTCTCTCTATATATATAGTGTGTATATATGTATGTGCATATATATATTTATATGTGTAATTTTTATGTTAAATTATGTGGTTTTTAAAATATATACTTAAAAAATACATTAAGTGCTTCTAAGCAACCAATATCTCACACTCCTCTGATGATAGATTACCTGTGACACTACACTTTCTTTCCATTCCAGCATTCAACCCAGGAATTCAGACAAAACATTGAACGCATTTTAGCAAATTTAGAGTAACAGATTTTTCTTGATGTTACAATATTATTCTTTTATTCAAGTATAATTAACATGCGGTGTTATATTAGTTTCAGGTGTATAATATAATGATTTAACGATTCTTTCTCAGTGCTCATCACGATAAGTGTACTCTTAATCCCCATCACCTATTTCACCCATCCTCCCTCCCGCCTCCCCTCTGGGAGCCACCAATTTGTTCTCTGTATTTAAGAGTCTGTCTTTTTGTCTGTCTCTTTTTTTCTTTGCTTGTTTTGTTTCTTAAATCCCACATATGGGTGAAATCATGTGGCATTTGTCTTTCTCTGACTGACTTATTTAGCTTAGCATAATACCCTCTAGTTCCATTCACGTCAGTGCAAATGGCGAGATTTCATTCTTTCTGATGGCTTAGTAATACTCCATTGTATAATATACACCACATCTTCGTTATCCGTTCATCTCTCAATGGATATCTGGACTCTTTCCATAGTTTGGCTTATTGCAGATGTTGCTGCTATAAACATTGGGGTGCATGTGCCTCTTCAAAGCACTATGTTTGTATCGTTTGTATAAATGCCTAGTAGTGCAATTGCTGGGTCGTAGGGTAGCTCTGTTTTTAATGTTTTGAGGACCCTCCATACTGTTTTCCAGAGTGGCTGCACCAGTTTGCTTTCCCACCAGCAGTGCATGAGTGTTCCTTTTTCTCTACATCCTCGCCAGGACTTGTTATATTTTGTGTGTTTGATCCTAGCCATTCTGACTGGTGTAAAGTGGTATCTCACTGTAGTTTTCATTTGAATTTACCTGATAATTAGTGATGTTGAGCATCTTTTCATGTGTCTCTGGACAGATGTGTCTCAGCAGATTCTGGAGGGGAGAAATCTATTTACTAAGAGTTCTTCCCTCAAGAGAAGTGAGCACCATGTACAAGGTGCTCCTCATGAGAACTTGGGGAGTGCTCGTTTTCCCAAGGAGACTCTTCAGATTTGAATAATTCTTTTAAGTGAAGGTGGATTTTCATAAGGATCCAAACTCTGGTCACTCAGAACAGGTTCATGGGGAATTTTGAAAAAGAAACCTCTTCTGCGGGCTTTGGAGGCTTTTGTGCCCACTTTCAGTACTTCAGAGGGAAAAGTCTTCAAGAATTGGCAAACAACTCTTTATCACAGCAAACAGATCTCGCATTCCAAGAAACTTACCAGCACATTTTTTTAATCTCTCAAGGAAATTCAGGACTAAGTAAAATGCTTTAAATTCTTGACTTCAGGAGACCAGCATTTTTTTTTATAAAGCTGTCAAATGCTCCTCACAGTTTGAGAAAGGAAAAAAAAAAATCCACCTAAAGACTCTCAGTGTAAGAACTGTACGGTATGAAAGGGAGCTACTTAATTCTGCCTTGCAGTAGAAGGTGCGCGGCACACAAAGGATGGGGCGCTGGGCTGTGTGCCATGAACTGATGGGTTCCTGGGCCCCTGGTTCCAGGCAAAACAAAACAAAGCAAAGCAAAAACAAAACTAGCAGCACATAGTTGACTCAGGAGGGCAAGCACACAAGCCACATCCCATCTTGGTAACGACCCTCAGTTATGAAATTCTATATGTGCGAATGTTTCCTAAGCAGAAAACGCAAATAACAAATCGTTCATTCAAAATTAAGATATACGGCAAGACTAAAGTCTGTCTTTGTCACTCCCTGCTTAAAACTTTTCTGGCTCCCCACAGTCTTTTGGATACAAAACCAAGCTCCTTAGAACATGTACAGTGTTCTCTGTGATCCACATCCTCCCCCTTCCTGCCAGTCACTGCCATGTGGCTGAATGTGCCCAGACACTTTTACAGCCAGATCACATCTCAGTCACTTTAGGGCTTTCGTCTTTGCTGTATGCTAGAGCAGAGCTTGGAAGACTTTTGAAAGGGACTTGCCAAGAAACTGCTCCCTTTCACAATGAAATACAAGCATGGAGGGGCTTGGAGGGCAGGAGATGGGGATTGTTTTTGCTTATAAGCCATGGATGGGTAAGAGGCCAAAGGTTTTGGAGGCAGAAATCCTTGAGGTGCACTGCACTGGCTGCTAACCTCAGGGGCTCACTTCAACCAAGGATTCACATCCATAGAGGTTATTGAAGAGGCCGTGGGTGAGACATGAAGGAGGCAACCAGTCCACAGGCCAGCTATTTGTGGGCATTTTCACCAATGCCTGGGCTAGGAGTTACTATCCCCAAGCTCAAGAGAACCACACAAGAGTAAAAGCTACGTATACAAAATAGAGACATTAGGATTAGGATTAGACTTAGACATTAGGATTAGACAGCTGGGGGGCTTGGAGGACCCAGGGCATGGGGAGGATGAAGCATGAGCAACTAAAACTGTGCTCAGACTCTGTGTCTGCTGTGTCCACTCCCCTCCTCCCCACTGTGTCTGAGCCTCAATTTCTTCTAGTCTAAAAGGCGACAAATCTATACAGTAGGTAGAAAATACCAATGTTATGAGCCCTCTGCAACCTCCATCCCTCTCGGTGTACGCCAATTTCACAACAGCCAGCTCAGGGTCTGCAATTCCTAGTATCAAGCAAGGTAATGAGTGAGGGCAGAGTGCAGAGGATCCACGCCTGGCTTCATCGATTCACACGGAAGGACCAGAGTGTAGGAGAGAAGAGCACAAAGGATAATGGTCAAGATGAGCTCGAGGATTTGGAGAGTTAAGCACACACAGATTTGGGGTTAACCATCATTTATTTGAGCTCTTGAGGAACATATGAAAAGAAGATTCTAAGGATTTGTTGTTGTTGTTGTTGTTGTGAGTGCAATCCTCTTCAGCAATTCTGGAGAAACCTCAACACGTGCAGGGATAAGGCCATGGGTTACACTGGCTGTAACAGCATTTTAAAATCAAGTCCATCCTTTTGTCATCTTGCACAAAGGGATTTTTTTTTTTAATGTCTTCTCTGAGGAGTCGTCTCCATGCTTGGCATGAAAACTGGAGGGAAAAGGCCAAGACACCCTACTGAGTACAGCAAATGGGGTGGGGGGCTGATGATTTTGGAGATAGGCTCCCCAGTAGTCTCCCACTTTGCACAGACTCTCCCTGACTCCTGTCATCTGGCCTGGGCTGTCCTGGAGTACTACCTTCCTTTTCAATAGAATTTTGGATCATTCCACGGCATGTTTATATACATTGTTATCTGATCCTTGGAACAGCTCTGTGAGGAAAGCAGAAAAGGCATTTTTTCCCCCTCTATTTTACGTATGGGAAAATCAAGACCACAAAGAAGGGGAATGACTTTCATGAAGTGATTTAAAAAAATACACAACAGTGGAGCTGGAGCTGGCACCCAAATCTCCTGAATCCTGCTTCATTGCTCCTCAAGACACACAATTCCTGCTTGTATACAAGTGTAGAGATTGTGGGAACGCATATTCAAAAAGGAGATGAAATGAAAAAGAAACATAAACTGAAGACCCTGGGAATGGTGAGTGCCCATTAACACAGCTCGAGAGGCCGACTGCCAACTTGCTTGGGATGCTGGGAGGATCTGCAGGTCCTGATCCTAGGCTAGGTAGTGGGCAGGTCCAGAATCAAATCCCAAGAGAGATCTATGTATCCAGGCAATGGGCCAAATCTAACAAAATAAAATTAGAAGGGAAAAATGCGAAGTCTTAAATGTTGATCTGAAAGGTAATTGCACAGAGATGAGATGGGGATATATTGCTTAGAATCTTTTTATTCAATTTACTTTTTTAAAAAAGATCTTATTCATTTATTTGAGAGAGTGAGAGAGTGCGCTTGAGAGAGCACCAGTGGGGGGTGGAGGGTGGGGAGAGGGGCAAAGGGAGAGGGAGAAGCAGTCTCTCTGCTGAGCAGGGATCCCAATGTGGGGCTCTATGTGGGCTCGATCCCAGGACCCTGGGACCACGGCCTGAACCAAAGGCAGAACTTAACCGACTGAGCCACTCAGGCACCCCTCAATTTACTTTCAAAAGGACTGTTTGGGCACCTACCATATCTATACAATATTCTTGGCCCTGAGGTTGTAACCTCGGTAAACAAGAACAAGACAAACAGAGCCCCCGACTTCATGGAACTCAGATTCCAGTGAGGGAGACAACCAATATAAAAACAAATAAATGATCTCATGCATTATGAAGAAAATGAAGCAGAGTTATAGCCACTGATGGCTAAGAGGTGGGACAGTTTCAGAAGGGAGGGTAGAGAAGGTCTCTCAAATGAAGAGACTGTTCACACTGCTACCTGGGACTTAAGAAGGAACCCAGATGTGAGGATTATCGGGCAGTGTTCCAGGCAGAGGGAGAGTGAGCACAAAGGGTTTAAGGTAGGAACGACTTCTGGATGTTTGAGGAGTAGAAAGGAAGCCACCACAGCTCATAATTAGTGAACTAGGAAAGATGTAGGAGATGATGTTGCAGGAGCTGCCGGGGGTCAAAGAAGCCTTGAAGGCCACATTAAGTTCAGCACACTGCTAGTCACCCTCCCCAAATCTATTTTCCTTTTCTTCCTTGGTAAAAGATTTTTACCTGGGCACTTAGCCAGACACTAAGCGTCCCAGTCTTCTTTGTTGTGAGGGGTGGCCATACCACCAAAGTTATTGCCAATGGAATACGAAGCAAAGGAGATGTGCACAACACCCACCTCACTTGGTTGAAGGGAAAATGCTTGTCTTTAACTTCCTCTCTTTTCCCTTCCCTTGGGTGACCAACCTTGCAAATGAAAACAATACACTAGCCTATGGGAGGGTGGGGTGAGAAGATGGAAGGAAACTGGGTCTCGGAATACCCTCATGGGGCAGAATTGTCTGTTATGTGAAAGAGAAATAAACTTCTATTTGAGATCTTTATTATAGTGATGTCGTCTTTCCTATAATTATGAGATACTTGGATTTTTTTCTAGGTGAGAAAGCACTAGAAAGTTTTTTAAATGTCTTTTTTTTTTCTTTTAAGATTTTATTTATTTATTCAGGAGAGACGGAGAGAGAGAGAAGCAGGCTCCCAAGGAGCAGGGAGCCCGATGAGGGACTCGATCCCAGGACCCCGAGATCATGACCCGAGCCGAAGGCAGACGCTTAACCATCTGAGCCACCCAGGCGCCCAAGCACTAGAAAGTTTTAAACAGATGAATAACATGACCTCTCTTTTAAGAAGATCATTCTGAGTTCTGCATGGATAACAGATTATAGGAAGGCCAGCAAGTGAGAAGGGAAACCAGTTAGAAGGCTATTGCGGATTTTATGTGAGAGGCAATGGAATAAGGTGATGGCACTGGAGACGGAGGGAGAGAATGGATGATGGAGATATTTTGGAGGTTAGAGTGAATAGGCTTTCTAATTGATTAAGTTCTGGAGATGATGCAGAAGTAAAAACATATCTGATTCCCAGGTCTCCGACTTGAATAACTGATGTGACAGTGGTAGATTTCCTGAGGTGGAAAAGACTGAAGTACAGGGCAGAGTGGGACATTTTGACAAGGAAAAACAAAAACCCAAACCAAAACAACAGAACAACAACAACAAAACCAGAAATCTTGACACACACTGGTAAAAAACAATGGACAAATTTATTAGTCAACAAAATGTAGAACAGGTCACAATAATTGGTTGTTTCCGTGGCTTAAATTTATGTTACCAATGATCTCCTTCTAACTCTGCTCTTTGCCAACCAAGCTGAAGCTTCATCCTCAAGCTGATTCCTTTTGTGGTCAGCAACCAGGACAATGGAATTTTCTGCTCACACCCCACCGGAAAGGAAGAGAAGCCATTCCTTTTACGATTTAATATGAGCCCTTTCTGCCAGCCTGAATTTGTTGTCTTAGGTCTGCCATTGGCTTAAATGAATAAGTACTAGAGTTGAAGTCACTGTCCTCTGAGTCATGACTGCTGCAGGGAGGGTAGTGGATGACCTGGTGAGGGGCGGGCAGGGGTCAAGTTCTCTTGGGAAGTATAGGAGGAAGGATTGATTAAGAGTTTATGTTCATGCGCTTCAGCTCTTGTTCCTTTCTCCCAATCTGTGAAATGGGGGAAAGATATATGGCAGCCTTAGCATAGAGGAGAAGAGATTTTTGCATCTATCAGAAGAGAGAAAACTAGAGCTAAAGTCTCTCTGGCACCAACAGGAAAAGCCCATTCTAATATCAAAAGGACCCACAGAACAAAACTGGTGTAGGAATAATGTCATGTGAGTATCAGTGACTTTATTATGGTGACACAAATGCGCCGTCTGAGACTGATAGGTCCACGTTGCCCTGTAGGGGAGCCAGGCAGGAGGCAGCAAAATAAAAACCCTTTTGGCCCTGGTTTCTGGGTCATGGAAAGCCAGTCTTTTGGTCTGGAGAATGATCACAAAGGATTCTAAAACTGTCTTTCTTTTGTAAGCCAGGCCTGTACCATTTCAGGCCTTGAATATAAAAAACAAATTGGGATTGTGCCATAGAGGTCAAAAGGAGCCTCAGTCCAGAATGAGGGAGGTATGAGGCGAGAACTGGCAAGAATAATGCAAGAATAACGCAGTATTATAAGCCACACCTGCTCTCCAGGGAGGCCCAACCTGGGTGGGCTGCTTTCATGGTTACCGTTCTATGAATAAGAATCTTGTCCAAAAGCTGTTCACAGTTGACTATAGAGAGGAACTGCTAGGAGAAAGTCTTAGTTAACCTTTGTGATAACCAATGACTGTCATATTGATGTGGGTTAGGGTCATCTGTTTTTCCCCGAGAGGAAGAATGCAGGGTTTATCCCCTATCATAAGTATTGCTGCCAAGAACCTAACAAACTCAGGGGACGTGAAGCAGTTGGGCATCACCCAATTAGTTTGCATCGGGTACACAGAGTCTGAACCCTCTTTAGCCCCGGAGTGTACCCCAAGCCATCAACTCCAATTGCTAAGGATGGAAGTAGCCGAAGAAACCAGGCAAAACTGTGAAGCTGTCAGTGCTTCATTTTTGATTTTGAATCTTCTTTGGGCATGTTCCACCTATCATTTTATATTTCTTCAGGAAGATGTTGGCATATCGAATTCTAAAAATGAGAGTTAACAGTTGAACAAAGAAGGCAGGAAAATAGAAAACAAGCAACTTTTATATTTAGCCTTAGGAATAAACTGGGAGTTTTAACAGGGAGGAACAGTAACTTAGCATTACCCACAGCATTCCCAAAACCAGAGGCCTGTTCTTTCACCTACTTTTCCTGGCTGTGTCGATGACCTCACCAATCCCTGTTAGTTCACCTGAGCCCACAGCCACACTTCTTCCGCTCAAATCCCAATTTTGCCACTTTATTGCCCCGTGAATTTAGACAGCATAGAGGGCCGCTCTGAGCCTTGGTTTCCCCACTTTTGAGTGAGAATAAGAACACTATCTGCTTCACAGAGTAGCACAGGCCATGACACATAGTAAGAATGAAATAAATGTCAGAGAATGTTATGACTGGCCAATCAATTACTGAGTCCTGTTGATTTCACCTTTTAAATATCTCATGCATTTGCCCTCCATGGCCATCTTAAAGGACGTGCAGTGAGACAGAAGGCTCTATTTGTACTGAGCGGGCTGCTCGCTGTGGCAGGAGAAACCAGAGGGAAATATGCTCACCAGTGGGCAGTGGGGAAGGGGCAGACATGGCCAGCTCAGGCTTTTTGAAGGGGGGCCTTGTGAGGCGGCACTGGGGTGGAGAGCATGAAAGGACAACAACAGAGAGAAGAGAAGCTGAGGGTGGCACGTGCGTGGAACTTTGCTGCAAGAGATGAGACATTTTTAAGAATTTTTCTTTCTGTTGATTTTTCATATAAACATCTGTATTGTGACTTCCAGAAAACCTAGAGTGAAGATCTACATTTTTTTCCTCTGGTAAATTTTAAATTAAATTAAATTAAATGTAAATTAAATTTGCATTCAATTACTTGACATGTAGTGTATTATTAGCTTCAGAGGTAGAGTTCAGTGATTTATCAGTTGTATATAACACCCAGTGCTCATGATTTTTAAAGTCATTTGGAGCAATATTTGGATTTCTTTTACATATGGCATAGTTCAAGATGGTCTTTAATGGACCTACTTTACTTGGACCACACGCAGTGCCCAGAATGGAACACAGCACTCTGGGGATGTTCTCAGCAGCACAGGACAGTGGAAGACCATCATCTTCCCTGAACCAGAGGCCAGACTTCTGCCAGCAGAGTCTAGGACCACGTGGACTTCTGTGGCAGTCACATCACACTCCTGACATACTGTCAACTAAATTCCTCCAGGCTTTTTCACATATGCTGCTACTCTTGTCCTCCATCATTCATTTTTCATGTGGAAGCTTCAAAAAATCTATTCCAGCCACAGTGGCCTCCTTTCAGTTTCTTGAACTACCCTATTCTTGGCTCCTCCTCATTTTTACCGCCTCAACTTTAAATGTCCCTTCCTTGGAGAAGCCTTCCCTCTCAGCCTATATGGTACCTCTCTCCATTACCCTATTTCCTTTATGTGCGTGGTGCTATTTCATTAGTTTGAGTATTTATTTATTACTTCTTTATTGCCTCTCTTCTCCAGTGGCATGTAATACGAGCTTACATGGAATACAAGCTCCATGAGGGCAAGAATCTTATTATTTTGTTCATCACTGTATTCCAACACCTTGCTGAGAATTGTGTCCTGGTCAGATATTTGCTTAATTAATCAATGTAAAAACAGAAAACCATAAGGATTAAAAGATTTTTAAAAGATTACTTAAAAAAATAAGTACTCAAGAGTGTTTTCTTCATTTGTCTTATTCTGCATAGTGATAGAAGCTCGCAAGTAAAAGACTCTTGGAGTCGCAAAATATTAGCGCTGTAGTTAAAGAGATCTCATAGATGAGAAACCTGAGGCTTAGGGGTCCTGTCCAGAGCCACACAGCTTGCTAGGGTCTGTAGTGTATTGACTGATGGCTCCCCCCAGAATTTGTCTATGTCCTAACCACAAGAATCTGTGAATGTAACTTTATTCGGGGAAAAAAACATCTTTGAAGGTATAACGAAGGTAAAGATCTCAAGATGAGATCATCCTGGACTATCTGGGTGGACCCTAAATCCAATGACAAATGTCCTTATAAGATAGAAGAGAAGACACAGAGAGATAGAGAAGGCCGCTTGAAGACACGAGACAGAGATTGGAGTATGTAGCCTAAAGCCAAGGAATGGGGAGAGCCACCAGAAATGGAAGAGTCAAAGAAGGGTTCTTCCCTAGAACTTTCAGAGTGAGCCCATCCTGCAGACAGATTGATTTTCAATTTCTGTCCTCTGGAACTGTGAGAGAATAAATTTCTGTTGTTTTAAGTTTTCAAATGGTGGTGATATATTAGGGCAGCCACAGGAAATTAATACGGGGGCACAGCAAGGAACTACAACCCATATTTCTTTTTCTTTTTTTAAATTTTTTATTGTTATGTTAATCACAATATAGGAGTTCCAAAGATCACCACTTAGGTCAAAGGATGATGCAAGAATCAGCTCTAGTCCCTTGCTGCTTTGGACTGTTCAAAACCCAGCAGGATTAATATTACCTGGGAGCTTTGTTAGAAATGCAGTCTCAGGCCCTACGAAGACCTACTGAATCAGAATCTGAACTTTTTTTTAAGATTTTATTTTTAAGTAATCTCTACACCCAACATGGGGCTCGAACTCATAACCCTCATGATGTAATCATCATGAGTTTTGGATGTAGTGTTCCATGATTCGTTGTTTGCGTATAACACCCACTGTTCCGTGCAGAACGTGCCCTCTTTAATACCCAACACTAGGCTAACCCATCCCCCACCCCCCTCCCCTCTAGAACCCTCAGTTTGTTTCTCAGAGTCCATCATCTCTCATGGTTTGTCTCCCCCTCCGATTCCCCACCTTCATTCTTCCCCTCCTGCTATCTTCTTCTTTTTTTTTCTTCCTTAACATATATTGCATTATTTGTTACAACCCATATTTCTTAATCAGTGCACTTTCCATGAGCTCCTGGTTCCCCAGAGTGACTAAAGAATTACAGTATAATCAAGTTCCAAGTAGCAAACCAAACCATTAGCACCCAAGTCTGAAGGCATTTAATTCAAAAGAAGGTACACATCTAAATCCCGGGCAAAACCATTAAGAGCTGAAACCCAAAGAAAGAAAATCTGAATTCTGAATCCAGGGAAAGTTGCTTCCTTAAGCCACCAAAAGAGGGGATACGGTGGGCTCTAAAACAGTCCTGACATTCAGGTAGTGATGGGTGGGTCTTGTTGCTCATCAGACCACATTTCTTCCCCAAACTCCATTCTAAGAAACTGAAGCATCAAGAAACTGAGTTCACTTTGCTCAGGGCCACCGTGAATGCACAGCCCATCTTTGTACAGTTGTGCTGAGCAAAGATCCCTCTTTCAAGATTCTTCTCTATTTCTAAGGTGGGAGAAGCTTGAGCCAGAGGTAGATTCTTCTCTCCACCGGCTCATTAAAAATGCTCACCACGACACGAAGAGTCTTTACCAAGGAGTCAGTGTTTACAATGGAATTGAATTTTAATTTCCCTGGCATAATAATGACATTTCACAAAACTCCACATGAAATTCTCTGAGCAGGGCTTCTCAAACTTTATTGTGCATTTGAGTCACCTAGTGATCTTGTTAAAAATTCAGATTCTGGGAGTGCCTGGCTGGCTCAGTCTGTGGAGCCTGTGATTTCAGGGTTATGAGTTTGAGCCCCATGTTGGGTGTAGAGATTACTTAAAAATAAAATCTTAAAAAAAAAAGTTAGATTCTGACTCAGTAGGTCTTCGTAGGGCCTGAGACTGCATTTCTAACAAAGCTCCCAGGTAATATTAATCCTGCTGGGTCTTGAACAGTCCAAAGCAGCAAGGGACTAGAGCTGATTCTTGCATCATCCTTTGACCTAAGTGGTGATCTTTGGAACTCCTATAGATCTGTTTGCGTTATGCTTTTAAGGAGCTTGTCCCAGAATAACTTTTTCTTTCCCTAGACCACTTGTCCATATTCATAGTAATGCCAGAGCAAGGGGAAAGGGGGTTTGGGTATGGAAAAGCTAGTGTAGATAGATAGATAGATAGGACATAAAAATGCTAAACAAACAAACAAAAGAAATAAATGTTTGGTGTCAACTGAAAAACCAAAAACGAAGAAATACTTAATTTTCTGAAATCCAGCTTATTCTATGGACAAATGCTTGAGAAGACAGCAAAAAGGTCCATGACTCATCTTGAATATACTAACCCTTGTCAGCTTATAAAATGGATTTATATTAGATAACTTCCTCAAATAGAATTTATACATAATCACACAGTCAAAAGAATTTGGTTAGCAGGTGTTTGAATTCCCTCAGACTACATGTAAACTCCTTGAACATAGCAACCATGCCTTTTCATCTTTACATCTTTTTTTTAAAGATTTTATTTATTTATTTGAGAGAGAGAATGAGATAGAGAGAGCATGAGAGGGGGGAGGGTCAGAGGGAGAAGCAGACTCACTGCTGAGCAGGGAGCCCGATGTGGGACTCGATCCCGGGACTCCAGGATCATGACCTGAGCCAAAGGCAGTCGCTTAACCAACTGAGCCACCCAGGTGCCCCTCATCTTTATATCTTTAACACTAAGCACATACTTGGTGCTCAAATACTTGTTTGGAAAAAGAAAATGAATGCCTTTGGCATTTAAAATAATGAACTATCTCATCATGTTATATAATGTACAAGTGAGAAGCCAAACTTAACCTTGCAAAGGTTCAAAATTGTGCCCTCCCCATCCAGAGGAAGAGGTGAAAAAGGCAAGAGCCATGGAGGCAGATTATCAGATGAAAATCAGTGACAGCGGAAGTGAACTGCATGCAGGGTGTGGAGGGCGTGCTTAGAGCCACCGGGTTATCTACCCTCTCCAGATCATTGGCTCAATACTTGGGCAGGAAGACAGTTTTAAGGGTCACCTCAGGCCAGAGTGGGAAAAGTGTGAAGCGGAAGGAATAACTTGGGTGAGTTTTGATAGAAAAGGCAAAGGTACAGGACAATCTGTTTAGCCGGGGGGGCAGTGGATGGAAGGAGCGAGGGCTTGAGAGGACACAAAAGCAGAAAAATTCCTATTTCAACATCGTGTATATGGGGCACTCCTAAATCTTCTTCTGTGGCCCAGATTCTTTCCTGAACTCCAACTGTGTAGCTTCCTAGACATCTTAACCCTGAAGACAACAGACTCCTCAAAGTTGACAGGAATAGCACTCAGTCCATCCTCCCCTGCTCTGACTCAGACCTGCATCTCCCTTCATGTTTAATTTAGAAATTGTGGAGTCATCCTCAACCTGTTCTCTTTCACCCTGCAATGCAACCCTGACACTAGCTGAACAGAATTAGGTTAAATTTCACAGGTTAAGGGCACATCCCCCCCCAAGACTGCTCTCACTTCAGATGCCAACCACACTGGCTAAAAATTGAGGGGTTTTCCATAACCCCTTCAGGTTTGGTAATTCACTAGAATGACTCACAGAACTCAGGAAACTGTTATACCTCTGATTATAGTTTATTATATAGGATACAAATCAGGAAAAGTCCCCAAAAGAGACCATAGTACAAGGTCTGGGAGGGTCCTAAATGTGAAGTTTCTGTGTCCTCAGGACACAACACCCTTCCAGCCCATCAGTGTGCAGGAAGGTCACTCAAGCCTCAGTGTCCAGAGTTTTTATTAGGGCTTTATTATACAGGCGTGATTGCTTGAATTACTGGCCATGTGACTGACCTCTCTCTCTAACCCCTCCATCCCTCCCCAAGGTTAGGAGGTCTGGCTGCTATCTCTTAGCTCAAAGCCCCAACACCCCAATCATGTGGTTGGTCTTTCTGGCATGGCCAGCCCCCATCCTGAAACTATCTAGGGGCCCACTGTGAGTCACCTCATTAGCATAACTCAGGTGTGGTCCAAGGGGTCCACCATGAATACCAAAGATACTCCTATCACTTGGGAGATTCCCAGGGTTTTGAGGTTACCTCCCAGGAACAAGGAACAAAAGTTAAATTCTTTATTGTACAACACACCCCCAGAGCCATTACTAAGCCATTCCAACTTCCCTTCCTAAATGTATTTTCAATATAGCCCCCCTCCCCATTCCATCCCTACTACCTCATTTAGGTCCTTATTGGCTCTTAAGTGAACCATAGCAATAGCCTTCTCATTGGTTAGTCACCCTACTCCTGGGTGCACTATCCCACCAAGCCATCCTTTACTCCCCTTGTAATTATAAAACCCCAAATCGATCACATTCTTTTCTCTGCACAAAAACTCTCAAAGGTTCCCATCTGTCTATAGCAGCGCTGTCCAAAGTAAATTTTACATGAGCTGAATATGTAATTTTAAAGGTTCTAGTAGCCTCATTTAAAAAAAAAGATTTATTTATTTATTTATTTGAGACTGGGGGGTGTGGGGGGCAGAGGGAGAGGGAGAGAAAGTCCTAAGCAGACACTGCGCTGAGGAAGGAGCCTGACTCAGGGCTTGGTCTCATGATAACTGAGATCATGATCTGAGCCGAAATCATGAGTTAGAGGCTCAACTGATGGAGCTACCCGGGCACCCCCTGCCTCATTTTTTAAAAGTAAAAAGAAATAGGTGAAATTAATTTCAATAATGTATTTTATTTAAACCACCATATCTAAAATATTATCAATGTGTAATCTACCTCTATTTATTTTAGACTATTTTCATTTTTAAATTTAAAAAATTCTGCCCCTCAGTTGCCCTAGCCACATTTCATATACTCAAGAGCCATGTATGGTCAGTGGCTATCCTACTGGACAGCACAGGCCTACTGTACACGGTCAATCTCCTGCCCATGATGTGAAAGTCCTTCACATGCTGCCCCCTTAACCATTTATCCTACCACCCCCACCCCCCCACAACATAGACACCTTTTCCTCTGGCTACCCTGAACCACTTTTTCTTCCTCCGAACAGACCACACTCTTTCCCCTTCCACACCTTTGCACATACTGACCTGTCTGTCTTAAAAGCTCTGTCTGTCCCTGTGCTAGGAAAAGTCACATATATGGTTGAGTTATTTTGCCTCCTGTATGAAGATTCTCAGACCCTTCAGGCTGAGTCAGTCATGCTCACCATTGAACTTTTTTCTGTTTTTTAATGTTATGTTAGTCACCATACATCATTATTTTTTTATGTAGTGTTCCATGATTCATTGTTTGCATATAACACCCAGTGCTCCATTCAATATGTGCCCTCCTTCATACCCATCACCAGGCTAACCCATCCCCCCACCCCTCTCCCCTCTAGAACCCTCAGTTTGTTTCTCAGAGTCCATAGTCTCTCATGGTTCGTCTCCCCCTCCGATTTCCCCCCCTTCATTTTTCCCTTCCTACTATCTTGTTTCAGAGGTACAGGTCTGTGATTCATCAGTCTTACACAATTCACAGCACTCACCATAGCACATACCCTCCCCAATGTCCCTCACCCAGCCACCCCATCCCTCCCATCCCCCTCCACTCCAGTAACCCTCAGTTTGTTTCCTGAGATTAAGAATTCCTCATATCAGTGAGATCATATGATACTTGTCTTTCTCTGATTGACTTACTTCGCTTAGCATGATACCCTCTAGTTCCATTCACGTCGTTGCAAATGGCAAGATTTCGTTTTTTCTGACGGCTGCATAATATTCCATTGTATATATATACCACATCTACTTTATCCATTCATCTGTCGATGGACATCTCAGCTCTTTCCATAGTTTGGCTACTGTGGACATTGCTGCTATAAACATTGGGGTGCACATACCCCTTCAGATCCCTACATTTGTATCTTTGGGGTAAATACCCAGTAATGCAATTGCTGGGTCGTATGGTAGCTCTATTTTCAACTTTTTGAGGAACCTCCATACTGTTTTCCAGAGTGGCTGCACCAGCTTGCATTCCCACCAACAGTGTAGGAGGGTTCCCCTTTCCTTGCATCCTCGCCAACATCTGTCGTTTCCTGGCTTGTTAATTTTAGCCATTCTGGTTTCACCACTGAACTTTTGTGGTGTTTTTATTCCTCTGTTAGTGCAAACCATGTTTTCTGCATCAAAGAGGGCAACACATGATTTGACACATCAACTGACAACTAAGCAGACTATTTGAAAATCAATGACAAATGGCTTTTGCAATTATAGTATTTATCATGTTGTATCGAAATTGCTTGTACATGCCTGGGTGGTGAGCTGCACAAGGACACAGACTGCCCCTCTTCACTGCTGTATCCCCCATTCTAGTCCAGTGCCTGGTGACTGTTAGCTCCTTTCCCATTTACTAAATAGGACAGATATCTCTCCCTGGATACGGCAAACATTCCTAGGAGGGGAAGAATATGGACCAGTCAGTTATAGATACTGTCCTTCTTCCCCTTAACCTCCACTCCATTTTGCTTTATCAAAACACTTTCAGGATATTTATTCCTATTCAAGGTATATCTAATTGATGACAATGAAAATTGTTACCGATCATATAGGGTTTTGCATTTTGACAGAGTTCAAAGTCTCAAACTAAGAAGATGAAACATAAGGGCAGAGGGAGAGACATCTTCAGTTAGAGGGAAAACACTCATCAAGCAGGAAGTTTTCTGCAGTCTCTGAAAGCATACCTCATATGGATACTAGCAGGGAGAGACTAAGTCATTTCAAAAAAACACTGTACTATACCACTTTTGAAATTTGGTGGTTTCTTATGAAACTAAACATAATCTTACCATATAATCCAGCAATTGTACTCTTTGGTATTTACCCAAAGGAGCTGAAAACTTATGTTCACACAAAAATCTACACACACATATTTCCAGCAGCTTTATTCATAATTGTCAAAACTTGGAAACAGCCAAGATGCGCTTCAGTAAGGGAATGGATAAATAAACCGTGGCACACCCAGACAATGGAATATCATTCAGAGCTAAAAAAGAAATGAGCTATCAAGCCATGAAAAGACATTCAGGGAACTTAAATGTATATTTCTAAATGAACTTAAATGTATATTTCTAAATGAAAGAAGCCAATCTAAAAATACGGTATGTATACCGTATATCCCAATTATATAACGTTCTGGAAGAGGCAAAATTATGAAGACAGTAAAAAGATCTGTGGTTGCCGGGTATTAGGAGATAGGGAGGGGATGAACTGGCAGTGCACAGAGGATTTTTAAGGCAGTAAAACTATTCTGCATAGTACCATAATGATGGATACGTGTCATTATGCATTTCTCAAAACCCACAGAATGTATAACACTAAGAGTGAACCCTAATGTAAACTATGGACCTTGGCTGATAAGGGCAAGTACAATGATTGTTACAAATGTACCTCTTTAATGCAGGATGTTGATGGGGGGTGGGACATTATGTACATATGGGGACAAGGGGTATTTGGAAACAGTATATTCTGCTTAGTTTTGCTATGAAGTAAGACTGCTGTAATAAATAAAGTCTACTTAAACAAATAAACATACACACACTAGAATGAAGACAATTCTGTCCATGCACTTCTGAGGTGCTTGAGGGAAACACAGACTTCTACACTCTCCCAGGCTCAGAAGTCCCCTGAATACCAAGGTGGGTGAGGTACTGCACTCATTGCACTGATCACCCTGACCACAGGCATTTACTCATTCATCTCCTCTGGGACTGTGTTTGGTTCAATGTTGCCTCCTCATTTGCCTGGCACAAGGCCTGGCATCTGTTTGGTGTTTAATGCACATGTGCTCAATCAATGAATCAGAGAGTGTGGGCAGCTACTTAGCTATGAAGTTTTATGCAGTATGTCTTTACATGGAAGGATGTGAATGACATATAAATTAAGAGAAGCAAATTGCAGAACTATATAAATCCCATTTTTGTAAGAACAAAACACTAATTGTGCATATGCAAAAATGCATATTTGTATCTTTCTTGTCTGCATACAGAAAAAAACTGAATGTAAAAAGTATCTCTGGGCATTGAGTTGGAGAAGTAGAGAAAAGGAAACTCCTGCTGTCAGTTTTTAAAATGTCATATATGAAACATGCATAAGATGGAAAATTTATCAAGTAAAAGATATAAAATGAAAGTGAAAGTTTCTTTCCTTTTCTTCACACCAGCTCACATCCCACTGATAACTGCTTCCTGTAATTTATTGCCAAAAATATTTTAACGCACATATTCATGTCATATATACATTTGTGTATTCTTGTAAAAATGTTACACACTGTCCTGCAACTTGCTGTTTTGACCCTTGAGGATATAGAACTATTTTATTCTTTTCTCAGGGCCATCCTTATTCATCATATGGATTCACTGTAATTTAAGTTAACTTGATGCCTATTTTTGAATACTGAATGTTTCCAATCATCTGCTGCTTCAAAACAATGTAGCAATAAACATTCTAGTACATACATTTTGCTAAATATTTGCAACGATATATATTGGGTAAATTTAAAGCAGAGGGATTAATGGTAAAAGGAGATGGGTATTTCTAGTTCTGACAGATATTGTCAAATTATCCTCCAGAAAGAATGCACCAGTGTACACTTTCACCAACAATTTATGAGAGTGCTCATTTTCTCCCCAGTCTTGCAGAAGTGGTCATCAGTAAACATCGATACTTGCCAATCAGATCAGTGAAACAACAATCTTATCTCTTGACTCACTGTAGCTTATTTGCATTTAATTATGAGTGAGGTTGTACATCTTGTCATTTGCCTTCTGGACTATTGTTCCTTTTTTTCTGCAAACATTAGTTTCTTTTGACCATTTTCCTCCTGGCTTGGTCATCTTTTTCATACTGATTCATATAAACTCCTTGGTAATTAAGGAAGTTCAACTTTTTACCATTTTCTTTGTAAATACATTTCCCGGTCTTTTGGCTTTATTTATGGCATTTCCCCCCATGCAGCTTTAGAAATGTTTACATGGTCAAATATATTTATTTTTTTTTCTTGATGGCTTCTGGAGTTTGCTCTTGAAATGATCTTGCTTATCACAGATTATAAATTCTTCTAGAACTTTTAGAGTTTTTTTATGTTTAATTCATTGACCCAGCCAGAATTTATTTTGTAAGGAGAGGAATGTTTACTTTAACTTTGTAGGCATCTATATTGTTTGAGTGGTCTAAAATGAGGATGTGTTTGCTTTGGCAATTTAAACCTTCCAGTAAAGGGAAAAAAAGAAGATAAAGCATAAAAACCCATAGGACAGAGCCTGGAGATGGAAATATCAGGTAAGAGCTATTTTAATACATTGACCACCTATTATTTGTCAGGCCCAGTGCTAGGTACTGAAGACATAGTAAGGGCCTGGATTGCAGAATTGACAACAGTAATGGGAAGGAAGGGAAGGATTGATGGAAGTGTTTAGCTCATAGAATGATCACCATGGCAACAGGAGCCTGAATCATCACTATGGAGACAAAGTGCTTGAAATTATGACTAGAGGGATAGTGTGACTCTGTTGGCAAGGATTTTGAAAAACGTAAATAGGTGGTACGTTACAGATGTTTCAAAATGACACTGTTTCTCTCAGTAGAGGTTACTGGCTTCTTTTCCCCCAGTGTTTTATTTCAGGGAGGCTAGAGACAAAATATTCAAAGATAACATGGATTATGACAAGCACGAGCTCTATTTGGTCATTACTAGTCATGAATGCACCAGCCAGGGAACACAAAGAAGTTACTATCTAATATACGATGTTTTACATATAAAGTGTCCTGATGTCTTAGAGCTCTGGTCCCCAGGATACCTTGTTGGGAGAGAATGCTCATGCACTTTCTTCCCTGCAGCAACCAGAAAGATGTCTAGCCAGCACTTCAGGCCAAAGAGAAACTTACATATGGTTGGGAGTGGGGCTTTGTTTTAATGAGAAATTGGAGTAGGGCTTGAGGTATATTCCTGAATTATTGGATGATACCAATATGTGGCAGGCTTCACCTGCTCCTCAGTACAGGCTATTGTCAGTGTCCAAATAATAATGTCTCTTTGCCCATCTCTCCACCCCCGCCCCTTCATGTAGAACTTCCAGCCTCACTTTCAGTGGTGATGGGGATTTGGGAAGTCTCCAGGGCAGAGGGATTCATGCAGGTGCTAGTCAGTCTCTCACTCCACTATATTTCTGCCACGACCGGCTCTGGACCCTGCTCCTTGCCCTCTCTGTTCATGCTAGTGTGGACTCTCCTGCAGTGTCCAGCCACCGTATCATCCTGAACAAGGCTCTTGCTCATCTTCTAGCAGTCCAGCCTTAGACTCTTCCCTGGTCCCCATAGCACAGCTCAAACCAGATGTTCACTTTGGGTGTGCATTTTTTCTTTTCTTTTCTTTTCTTTCTTTTCATTGTGTTATGTTAGTCACCATACAGTACATCATTAGTTTTTGATGTAGTGCTCCATGATTCATTGTTTGTGTATAACACACAGTATAACTATTCTTAAAGTTCAAGGATAACCAAAAGGCAGCTTATAGGTGGTTATCAGATGAGACTACTTTTGGGGCCAAGGCCCAGGCTCAACCTCCATCATGTGACAGAGGCCAATTTACCTCCATCCTGGAATGCCCTCAACGCGTCTATATTCCTCTGTATAAAGTGATCCTACAAAATTGATATCTGATTTGATCTGTAGCAAACATATTGGAACTTGCCTCTTTTAATTCAGTCAGATCAGCATACTCTCTCTCCAGAACATTTGAGGTTCCCAGCCCACAGGCCTCTGTCCTAAGAGGTGCTGTAGGTGCCCTGCACTGTAGGTCACTTTTAGGAGGAAAACTATGACGAATGGATGCACACTGACATTACCTGGATGGGGGCGTGAGGGACTTTGAAAAATATTGATACCTGGGCTTCATTTCCCAGACCTTCTAACGTAATCAGTCTGGAGTGTGGCTTGGGTGTGCAGTTATTGCAAATGTCCCCAGGTGGTTCTAACACCAAAGTTGAGAAACTACTTTTATCAAATCTATATTGGGGCAAATTAAACAGAAATAATTCTCTGCTAGAGAAAGCAAATTCCAGTAATCTTTGGCCATATCAGGTCCCAGAAATGGAGGGTAGATACCCTTCATGTCTTCCATGGGCCCCCATGGGGCTCCCCAGAGCAATCAACTGGAATTAATTCCATTACCCTGGCCTGGTTGGTTCCTAGGAATCCCCGACATGACATGGAAGCCACGGGACTGGATTGGATATTAGAGTAATTTGTGTGGACATATTAAGTGCTTGGTAAATGTTTATTAACATTATTATCTGGTCAGAAGCTGGCTGTGCTGGCTGTGGAACACACAGAGAGTCCCCTCTGGTCACCCCGGCCACCCAGCAACACAATAGGTACTTTGGGGTATGAAGCTGCTCAGCAGTCCCTCACAGCTAGTAAAGAAGTGACCTCCAGTTACTGTCCATTTGGTATTAGACAGACATCCCTCAAAGCCACTGGCAGTCAAATTTTATGAATTTGGTTTACACTGGCTATAATCTTCTCCACACGCAAATTTAAAGTCATAGGGTCCCTACAAATCATAATGATGGAGAAGTAGCAAAAGGCACACTTCTGGCATTTTTAATTTGCTTGTTTTAGTTTTTTGTTTTTGGTTTTGAAGTCCCAAGCCTCAAGAACCCTACTGGGGAGCAGTAAGAGTAAAGCAGGCTGGGTCAGGCTCTACCATACAGATACAGTACCACAATGTTTATTTCAAACAACACATAGAAATGGTGGCAGTCTTACTTCCATGTGGGAGAAGTCTGGGTGGGACCTGCCTCATGTTCCTGGACTGGAGTCAACCATTCAGATATTATTTTCTAGGTTCGGACTCTTCGGTACACTTGGTAACAGGGGTGGGAGGGGGTAGGCAATAAACTCAGGCATCAGACATTTGTGCAAAACAGAGAGAATGAAAAGACTATTCTGCCTAAATCTCCTAACCTAGCTGATATGCATATGATGAGGCCAGTGCGGTGTGTAGAGGGGTCTCCTGTAACATGGATACAGGACATGCATGACGTCTGTCCCCACAGTGCACAGGAATCATGGGGTTACAGGGAGTTGTAGTATAATGTATAATGCAGATGGTTGAAAGGATGGCATCAGCTATAGTGGTTGGAGGGCATCAGGGCATCAGGAATTTTCACTCTTCCTTAGCTTGTCTCAGATGAAATCCTTGGAAAGAGTTGGCCTGAGGCATCTGTAATAGGGTGGGCACTAGAACATGGTAGCTAGTGTATGTAAGTACTTTGGTGTGGGACTGCCTGGGCTCAACTCCAACTATACCAGTGATTAGCCATGTAACTCTAGGCAAGTTTCTTAGCCCTTTATGACAGTTTATCTCCCTGTAAAATAACAGTGATGATAATAGTACCTACCTCACTAGTATCCAAAATCTATAAAGAACTTCTCAAACTCAACACCCAAAAAACAAAAAATCCAGTCAAGAAATGGGCAGAAGACATGAACAGACACTTCTCCAAAGAAGACATCCAAATGACTAACAGACACATGAAAAAATGCTCAACATCACTCAGCATCAGGGAAATACAAATCAAAATCACAATGAGATACCACCTCACACCAGTCAGAATGGCTACAATTAACAAGTCAAGAAACAACAGATGTTGGCGAGGATGTGGAGAAACCTACACTGTTGGTGGGAATGCAGCTGGTGCGGCCACTCTGGAAAAATAGTATGGAGGTTTCTCAAAAAGTTGAAAATATAGCTACCCTACAACCCAGCAATTGTATTACTAGGCATTTATCCAAAGGATACAAACATAGTGATCACAAGGGCTGCCTGCATCCCAATGTTTATGGCAGTACTGCCCACGATAGCCAAACTATGGAAAGGGCCCAGATGTCCATCGATGGTGGAATGGATAAAGAAGATGTGGTACACACACACACACACACACACACACACACACACACACACAATACAATACAATATTACTCAGCCATCAGAAAGAATGAAGTCTTGCCATTTGCAATGACATGGGTGGAACTAGAGGGTATTATGCTAAATGAAATAAGTCAGACAGAGAAAGACAAATACCACATGATTTTACTCATATGTGGAATTTCAGAAACAAAACAGATGAACATAGGGGAAGGGAAGGGAAAATAAGATAAAAACAGAGAGGAAGGCAAACCATAAGAGATGCTGAACTCTAGGAAACAACCGAGGAGAGGTGGGTGGGAGGAGATGGGGTAACTGGGGATGGTCACTAAGGAGGGCACTTGACGTAATGAGCACTAGGTATTCTATACAACTGATGAATCGCTGAGTTCTACCCCTGAAACTAATAATACAGTGTGTGTTAACTAAATTGAATTTAAATAAAGGATTAAAAAAAATAATAGAACCTACCTTATAGGGTTGTTGTGAGGATTAAATAAAGCACTACAAGGGATGCCTGGGTGGCTCAGTGGATTAAGAGTCTGACTCTTGATTTCCACTCTGGTCATGATCTCAGGGCCGAGAGATCAAGCTCATGCTGGCTCCGGGCTCAGTGGGAAATCTGCTTGAGATTCTCTCTCCCTCTCCCTCTGTGCCCCCCCCCACTCTCTCCCTCTCACTAAATTAATCTTTAAACAAAAATGCATTACAAACACATTCTACTCATGCTTGGCAGACATTAAATGCTCAGTGGAATTACCTTTTATTATTATGATTATCACAGCAAGGGGATAAGCAATGGACTAGTATCAGTCATTGGTTCCAATCTTAACTCTACTGCTTATTTTATATCCTAGGGCAACTTAACTTTCCTCACCTACGACACGAAGAGATAGTAGCCGTTTGTACCTCACTGGGTTATGGTCCGGACTAAAGGGGGTAATGTCAGTAGCTTTGCCTGGCTCCTAGTAGGAGCTAGCTATCATTACTGATTAGGGTCTGATGAGAAAGCCATCTCAAATGGACTTTCTGCTCTCTCTCTCCTTCGGGGTCCAAGCTCTCAGGGTTGGGTAAGCTCTGCAGGCCTTCACCACCCCAACTGCTCTAAGGCCCCTTCGGTCTTCAGCTCCCAGATTGCTCTTAAATGTGGCAATTCGATTTCTTCCTGTAGGTGACCACCTTGTGTGGAATTTAGCAATGATTTTGAGCCCATCGCTGGCAGGGGCTCCCTAGTGGCCTGCTGCACACTGCCGACCATTAAACCTGAACACTCCAGCGGGCAGTGTCCTCCAACATTCTTGGAGCCCACCTTTGGACTGCCAAGACGTGTGAGTCGAAAGGCTTCTAATCCGTAGGAGGAAAGCGGCCACCTTTCATATGGCCACCTGAGCCCCGCTAGTGGCCAATCGCGGCTTCCGGAGGGGCGGGGAGAGGGGTGCGGCGCTCTGGGCTGGGATGCCCTAAGACCCAAAGTCCTCGCTGGCCGCCGCGGCATCCGGAAGGAAGGATTAGGGCACACCACCCCCTCGTGGCCGGCCAGCAGACACCAGCCGGGCGAGGCCTTCCGGTGGGAAAGACAGGCTGAGCTGCTGCGGGACCCCTCCGCCGCGGCGAGGACCACCTCTGAATCTTCGCTTTGCTTCTCGGAGCCAGGTGCTCTGACGCTGTGCCCAGCCCTGCCCAGCCCTGCCCCGCCCGGGCAGAAAGAGTCCCCCGCCCAAAGCCACCTACAGGCTCCACCCACACCTGCCGGAGGCGGGACTTGAAATCCGAGGGGCGTGTGCGCGGCGCGGGGACCCTGAGTTCGCCAAGGGTTGCCCCCGAGAGTTGGACGACTTGCACAGTTGGGTTCCCGCGGGACTAGGGCCGCCCGCGCCGCCCCAGCAGGTGGGTTCTTGACCTGCGTCGCTGCCCGCGACATTCAACCTAGGTCTAGGGGACCGGGACCGAGGCCAGCAGGCGGGCCGGCCCGGGCGGAAGGCTGTTCACTGCTCTAGGCTACCCAAACCTGCGCGATGTCACTTCGCGTCCACGCGCCGTCTCGTCACCACTGGACCACCACCTCCTCGGGGAGAGGCAGGGCCGGCCCGGACCCGGGAGGGAGTTCCGTTCCCTCCGCGCAGAAATTCTTTGAGGCTGCTCTAGGGCGGCCTCGGTGGGGTACCCTTGGGTGGGGCTGAACGAAGACTTCCCAGGCCAGCGATAGCTCCAATTGCCCGAAGGAGACCGGGCATCCAAATTAGGTTTGCAAATCCAAGAACCTGAACTACCTCGTTATAAAGATGTGGTTAAAAAACTGGGATCCCAAACTAGACAACCCACAACCCGGGCTTTCCTTCATCACGTGACCCTCCTGAGTTATCTTTGGAATAAAGTTTCGGTGAATGAGGCCCGAGGCGGGGCGATTCTTGAAGGCGTCAGGAAAATAGTAACAGTGTTATCCTGCAACCACCGATAGGCAAAGAAGGGTGATATGTTAGTGGGATACCCATCCACCTTCCCCAGCCCATCCTGACTCCAGCAAAGTATCACTCTCGACACAGTGCTCCTTTGAAAACTTAGAGGAAATGAAAAGTACACAGAAAAAAAAAAACATCAATTAACAAAAGCAACGCAAGAAAAAATGGGAAACCCCAAAAATCAGGGAATGGAATTGGAAATTTTTAGACACCTGCCCTCCTCACCACCAGAGCAGACTCAGGTGATTTCACAGGGAAATTTTCTCAAACTTTCAAATAACAGAGAAGCCCCTCTCCCTTTTTAAACATTATTGCATAAGACAGAAAAGTGGGAAAACTCAACTCATTTAATGATGCAATGTTTATACCCAAAGACAGTATTCAAAACCTTTAGATCGAGGTAATACTCAGAAGTATTATCCATAGATGCAAAAATCCTAAACAAAATATGAAATCAGATACCACAGTGTATTTTAAAAATGTATCACAGTCAAGGAGGATTTATCTCAGAAATACGAGAGTGGTTTTACATCAGAAAAAAATCAATCAGTATAAATCACCACACCAAAAAAGTAAAGGAGAAAAATAATACAATCCTTTGAATAGATGCAGAAACACATTTATGTGTTCAATGATAATGCATGGTAAAACTTTCAGCAAACTAGGAATAAATAGTATTTTTTTCCAAGCATAAAGCAAATATCACACCTACGGGTGAAATGTGAAGAGTGCCATGAAAGCCAGGTGTAAAGCAAAGACACCCACTATTAAAGGGTCTGGCCTTGAGCTGTTCAATGACTACCACTAGCCACAGGTGGCTTTTCACATTTAAATGTAACAGATGAAAAAGATGTCTCTACAAAAGCAACAAAAATTTTTAAAAAAATTAGGCATGAAGCTAAGAAAAGATATGCAAGCCTAAGCTCCTGACTTTGGAGGAAGCACTGACTCCCAGCAGGCTTACGGTTTCCCACAAAGAGAGCGGACTCGGGACTGCAGCAGGTGAATGGGATTGCTGCTAAAACTCCAGGCAGCAAATCACCTGCTGGATTTCAAACAATAAGCACTGGCCAAATCTTCCAAAAATTTCCTTATCATTTTCCTTTCCTAGGGTCAGGCTTTTCAGGGCAACTGCAGACAACAATTCATCTTTCTGGGTCAGCCCTTGAGGTTGTCCCTCTTTGCAGAGGGTGAGGTGTGTAGTCTGGTCTCCAACCAGCATAGGCTGGATGTCATGAGCAAATCCATGCCAATGTGTCAGTTTGGAATCTCCCCAAGTGGCCTCAGTGCCAAAGATCTTTCTAATGCTTGACCTCCATCACTACACAAAAATATTTTTTAGCACCTAGAGAAGCTCTTATCCACGTTCTGAGGAGTGGCCAAAGGCTTCAGCCAAGTTTTCCAAATTTCAGTTTGGCTAGCCGCTGACAGAGGTTTGAAGGGGTGGTTTTCCAACACATGCAGTTTAATAATTTGTGCTTTAGAAAGTTTGAAGGATGGTCCCACAAATACCACTGATATGCCCAAATTAACTTCATCCCTAATGGGAGCTCTTTGAGCCATCTGCTGTCTCATTACAGTCTGTCTGTAGTGTTCTTACTATTGTGACAGAAACAAAACCAAGGGGGTCTTGCTGTCAGGCTGTCAGAGTGAGAAAGGGAAAAAGAATGAAGAGCTGCTTCTGAGATTCCCTTCAAGTGAAGCATAGAAATGTCCTGGGGAGACCTGAGGGGCTGTGCCCAAGGTTGGCTGCCTCTCTGTCCTCAGAAGCTAATCTGTGGTCCCGCTCTGCCCCCTATTCTGCCCTTTTAGCTGAATAATAAACTCTACTGGGCCTCTCTTCTCAGTTGATTGTCCTACCTCGAGCCATCACACCTACAGTCCTCTGCTCTACCAACTGAGCTACAGAATGGCTCTCTGTCCTAATTCTAAATCTTCTTTCAGTTTTTTACAATACTTACATTTTTACTCACACTCCCCTAACTGAGGGAAGGAAAATTGTTAACAAAATAATTTTAAAAATAGATTTTAAAAACTAGAGTAGGTAATGTTTGTAGAGTTATTTACATTTTATAATGTATAAGTATTGTACAGTTAGTTGACTGGCTCTTATTTATTGTCCATCTGTGTCACAGATCATGCTTCTTCCTTCTATCCCTTAACTTCTGAGACTATTCTGAGACTAACTCCAGCAAAAATGCTTTGATCAAGTCAACCATGATAGTATCAAAATATATGTAAAAAAAAAGTGTTTACTTTTCAGTATTCATAGGGTTGCTTAGGTGTCTTTCATTTACTAGAATCCCTAGATGTTTTCTGTTTCTCAGAGTCCTAGAACTTTAATCTCCAAGAACTTCTGAGAAAGAGATTTGAAAACTATTGTCCACTTCCTGTAGTACTGTTTTGGCATGAATATTTGCATCCCTCCTCAGATTCGTATTTCGAAGCCCTAACTCCCAGCGTGACTGTGTTTGGAGATGGAGCCTCTAAGGAGGTAATTAAGGTGAAGGGCGGTCATAAGGTTGGGGCCCTGACCCAATAGGATTAGTGTCCTTACAAGCAGAGACACCAGCGAGCTCCCACGCTTGTGCTCTCTCCTTCTCTCCCTCCCTACACACACACACACACACACACACACACACACACACACTCACTCACTGAAGAATGGCCTTATGACGGTACAGAAAGATGATGGCCGTCTACAAGCCAGGAACAGAGCCCTCACAAGAAACCAAATTTGCTGGCACCTTAATCATGACTTCTAGCTTCCAGAACTGTGAGAAAATAAATTTCTGTTGTTTAAACCACCTAGTCTGATATTTTGTCATAGCAGCCTGAGCAAATTAAGTACCTGTAAAGCTTCAGAGGTCTTTAATCTAGGACTCAAGGATAGAACAGTTTAAATAAAACTGTAACCCTGTTAAATGTAACCCTATGTAGTTTATGCATTTAGAAAGATTATTTTGAGAAGGGCTGCAAAGGCTTTTCCAGACTGCCAATGAAGTCCATGGCATTAAAAAAAAAAAAAAAAGATTAAGAGCCTCTTCACCTCCTTCTGGCAGACATAAAACAAATATATGTGGTGTCAGGGTGACATGCCTCTCTAATTGTTTTCAGCCATAAATTTAACTGGGACCTAATATGTTCTAGTCTATAACCTTTAACTGTATTAAAGTCTGTACCTCAATATAGATATAGATTAGGAAGACCATGATATAGAATTTTCTAGAGTATTTTATTCTGACAGACATATATAGTGAGTGTGAGCCACTGGGTATCATTGCGAATAATATACATATTATATACCACATGTAGTATAGTATACCACATAATAAATATTACAAATTACAGTGAATGTTATAATGGCTAATTCAACAGGGCGACTAAAAATATTATCAATAATATTTTAAGGCTGAACCGTACGAGTCCTTTCAGTAAAGCAGAGCTGCTGATGTCTGAATTGGAACAGCTCACACATTTGGTGGCAGTGCTCGGGATAGAAGGTTAATGAGCCAATGTTAATGACTGGAGTAAGAAAGCCAATCAACAAGTATTTGTAAAGAAGGAGTCTGTGGTTTATAAGTAGATCTAAAAATCCTAAATATGGTATCTGTGAAAAATAATAGCAACAATACCATGATTTCCAGAGCTGAGACATCTCACAACTCCATCAACATCAAATCCTACTGCCAAAAATTTGATGCTTTATAAAATGCAGAATGGGGAAGAATTAAGCAAGCAGAGGGCAAGTTTTCATAGACACCTAAACAAAATTGGTATGCAAATAAACTTTTTGTGGGGCTTTCCTTTGTATTGTATTTGTACACAGTTATATTTATATTTACATCAGATATTTATGATTATGTCATTGCATATTGAAAGAAGTTGCATAAAAACAGGCACTGTATAAATACTATCAACCTTTAACTTCATTTTAATTAAGTGGAAAAAAGATATGGATAATGTAACTAATAGAAACTCTTATTTTATGTTGTTTGTTCCCAATATCCTATTGAGTTGACTTTACTAGTTACCCTAAAACTAGCCTGCAATTGGGGAAGAGAAAATTGCTATGGGATAGTCCAAAAAATAGATTTTTAAAAACTAGATTAAAGTAATATTTGTAGAATTCTTTACACTTTATGAACTACTTTAACTTACATTCTCTGAAGCTATTTAATAGTTGTCTGTACGTGTTATGCACTGTGTAACTATTGCTATCCCTAAAAGAAGATTTAAAATTAGTTTCTTTAAAGTAAATTACCAGGGGTGACTAGGTGGCTCAGTCGTTAAGCGTCTGCCTTCAGCTTGGGTCATGACTCCAGGGTCCTGGGATCGAGTCCCGCATCAGGCTCCCTGCTCGGTGGGAAGCCTGCTTCTCCCTCTCCCACTCCCCCTGCTTGTGTTCCCTCTCTCGCTGTCTCTCTCTCTGTCAAATAGATAAATAAAAAAATCTTAAAAAAAAAAGTAAATCACCAAACTGCAAATTTTTTTTTAACTTAAATTCAATTTAGTTGACATATAGTGTGTAGTATTAGTTTCAGGGGTAGAATTGAGTGATTCCTCAGTTGTGTCTAACACCTAGTGCTCATCACATCAAGTGCCCTCCTTAATGTCCTTCACCCAATTACCCCATCCCCCCACCTACCTCCCCTCCAGGAATCCTCAGTTTGTTTCCTAGAATTAAAAGTGTCTTATGGTTTTCCTCCCTCTGTGTTTTTTATTTTATTTTCCTTCCCTTCCCCTACATTTATCTGTTTGGTTTCTTAAAGTCCACATATGAGTGAAATCATATGGTATTTGTCTTTCTCTGACTAACTTACTTCACTTAGCATAATACCCTCTAGTTCCATCCATGTTGTTGCAAATGGCAAGATTCCAGTCTTTTTGATGGTTGAGTAATATCCCATTATATATATACATATATATGTATATATATAATATGCCATATCTTCTTTATCCATTCATCTGTCAATGGACATCTGCGAAATTACAAATGTTTTTGATATTTATTTCTATTAAGTACATTGGTCAGACTTCTGTGTATGTTATATTGTCCAACACTACAGTTTAAATGGACGTTGAACAATTATACTGAAATTGGTGCTAATAGGGGTACAAAGTGATGAGAGAAAAAGAAATATTTAATTGAACCAGATGTAAAGCATTTCAGGTATTATCAAGCATAGATGTGAAACAATAAGAGTCATATTCTTCTTAGTGGATAGGTAGTGATAGAGATGAGAAACAAGGACTGTTCCTGGAAGATATACCTAAACATTTCCTTGTGCCCTTTCCTAGTGCTGTTGAATTGGCCCTTTAACAGGTTCTTATACTTGTTTGAACCTGCCTGTGAAAAATGTAGGTAGCCACCCATAGGTCTCAAAACCAGCAGAGGGGAAGATATGTGTAAAGGGCATGTACACATAAAGATATGTGTAAATCATGTGGTTTGTTATAGAAAGTCAAATAACTGGAATGCAAAGTGCATTCTAAGGGGTGATGGGGACAGGCCAGGATGTGTGTGAGTTGGACAGATAGGCAGAGTCCAGGTCATAAGAAAATTTGAAGGCCAGATTGAGGAGTCTAAAATTTGTTCAATACTCAATGGTATTTACTAAAACTGCAGTAGGTGACTGATGTCAACATTCAAGTGACCTCAAGGAGAAATCAAGAACAGGAAGAACCGGAAAACCAGTTAAATAGAGGCATTCAAACAATATTTTTGAACAATCAGACATGATAGAAACATAATGTATTAAGATGACTTAAGGGTCTTTCTCACATCTGTGTGGAAATCAGTAAACCTTCATTTTTGGAACTCTAAAGAATTATACCTTGTGATGCACAAATATTTGGAGATCTGCTTGCAAGCACATGTACCCCCTTCCCCTTATGTACATATAATAATTTTATATATATATAATTTGTATACATAATATATAACAAGCTTCAGAGCAGTTCTTTAGAGCAATTTGAAAGACTGTTCCTGGGCTATAGTCCTCAGTAAGACAATGAATAAAGCATTTACTAGCCTACTTGGTGGTTGACTTTCTTTCTGTCTACAGTGGGGAGCCATGAAAAAGCAGAAGTGGAAAACTACTTTTTAAAAAGTCAAAATTTCTCTGGAGTATTATGACACAGATAGGAAGACTTTACCTGCCTTGTTCATCTTTGTAAATCCAGCACACAAAAGTTCCCAGCATATGATAGTAGCTGTCTATTCGCTGAACAAATGAAGCAGCTTGAAGAGGCCTCTGTAGAGAAATTACACAAGATTTCAAAGCAATTGGGATTATTTTCAATCTTTTGGAAACAATTTGACAATATACACCAAGAGTCTTATAAATATTCTTATAATTTAAATCAATAATTCTATTTGTGGGACTCTATCCTAAAGTAATAATCCTAAATGAAGAAAAGCTTTATGCATAAAGTTTATTAAAGTATTGCTTTTAATAGAGAAAAAAATGGAACCAATCAGGCTAACAGTTAGGAAACAAGTTATTGTGTACATTTTATCTGTGGGGTATTTAAAAAGCTGTCATTAAAATGACTATAAAGACACTGTAATACCAGAGGAAAATATTTATATTATTATACTGAGCTTTAAAAAACCCACCAAGATGCACAACTGAAGATAGAGCATGATTACAAATTATGGGGAGTGTGGCAGGTGGGGGAGAAATCTCAGTTAAAAGTTTGTCCGGAGTTGGTGGTAAAACACTTTTTTCTTTCTTTTTCTTTCTTTCTTTCTTTCTTTTCTTCCTTCCTTCCTTCCTTCCTTCCTTCCTTCCTTCTTTCTTCTTTCCTCCCTCCCTCCCTCCCTCCCTCCTCCCTCCCTCCCTTCTTTCTTTCTTCCTCCTTCCTTCTTTTTTTTTTTAAATCCTTCTGTGTATTTTCCTTATTTTTCACAATTACTTCATTCACTCAGCAAATATTTACTGAGAGCCCGGTATGGGCCAAGCATTGCTCTAGGAACTGCGGGGGAAACAGCAGTGACTAAAACACAAAACCCGTCTCCATAGAATTTGCATTTTAGCTGGAGGGGGCAGAAAATTAACGAGACGAATCTATTAAGTGGCATATTACATGAGTAGTGCTTGGCGAAAATTAAGGTAACGAAAGAAAACCAAACTGTTACAGTATTTACTTCTTGATCTGCGGGTGAAGATACTCATCTAGGTGAAAGGACCGCGGGCCAGATTTGGAATTTGCTCAGCAGGTATCAGACCGAAAGAGCTGGGAAGCACCGGCCCTGCAGGCGTCGCTGCAGGCCAGTTTGGCCTCGGGTTTAAGTTGGGCGCGGGAGGGCCCAACGAAACGAATCACGTGACTCGAAGGGGCGGGAGGAGGACGACTGAGAAAACCGCGAATTTGCCTCCTCACTTTCTCTTAAGCAAGGCGGGCGGAGCCGAAAACCAAATAAACGTCTTCTGAGCGACTGGGGGCGGCACAGACCGGAGCCGACCGAGCCTCCAGCGCCGAGACTCTCGCAGAATTGGTTTTTCGGTTGTTGGTCACTGTGGCAGAGCCGTCTGCGGTCGGGCTGAGACGTGGGGAGCAATGGCGACCTTTGTGAGCGAGCTGGAGGCGGCCAAGAAGAACTTGAGCGAGGCCCTGGGGGACAACGTGAAACAGTAAGAGCTGTTCTGGCGCAGCCTCCAGGTCTCCGCGCCGGTGCTCCCCTGGCTTCGGGCTGCCGACCCACCCTGGAGACACCCTTCGCCGCCCCGAGGCCTATGCTGCCACGCTATGCTCGCGGGCGGCGGGGCCTCCGGGTTTCTCGGGCCAGAGCCGGGCGTGCAACCCGTACTCGCCCAGCTGGAGGGGCCGGGCCTCCCTGGCTCCCTCGGGACTCGGGCGGGCGCCTTCGCCCGGGACTCTCTGCCCGGGGTGGGGCGGGAGAGGCGCATTCCACGCCCAGGGGCCTACTGAACGGTTGCGGGCCCCTGCGCTGAGTTCGGGACGCGTGAGGCCTGCCCCGGGCCGAGTGACCGGGAGCCCGACGCGCCCCGGCTGGCGCGGGCACCGTGCGCGGCGGCCCGCCCCTGGAGGGCTTCCTGGAGGCGGAAGCTTATTGGGGTCGGGGGTTGTGTAGACCCTGCGTTATAGAGCACTGACAGCAACTTCGGAAGGCGGACAGACCCTCCGGTAACATACCGAGCGCCTCTGCAGTTATAGTGATGATCTCAGTAGCGGACGGTATTTGAACACCTTTTAAGCACTCTAAAGGTACTGTCTCATCTAATCCTCATAGCAGAGATGTGAGGTAGGTACAGTCGTTACTCCCGTTTGATAGATGTGAAGACTGAGATCTAGAGAGGTTATGTAGCTCTTCAAGAGTCACTAGGTCTCTCGTGCCTGATTCCTGGCACTGATACCTTACAAGGGGTTCCAAAGGAACCTGCACCCAGCCAGACCTGGCTTATAGCAGGGAACCGAGTACACACTCGGGGCACACCCTGAATGGCGGGATGTACGAACAATATTTAGCCAAGGCCGAAGCCAAATAATATATTTCTTTTTTTTTTAAGATTTTTAAAATTTATTTGAAAGAGAGAGAATGAGAGAGACAGCGCACATGAGAGGTGGGAGGGTCAGAGGGAGAAGCAGACTCCCCGCTGGGCAGGGAGCCCGATGCGGGACTCGATCCCGGGACTCCAGGATCATGACCTGAGCCGAAGGCAGTCGCTTAAGCGACCGAGCCACCCAGGTGCTCCCAAATAATATATTTCTGAAGTACAAGGACGAGTTTGGGAATTTTCAGAACATGAATCGTTATTACAATTTTATTTTTTAAAAATATAGGAAGCAGATTTTAAATGTTTAAAATTATAATGCCTGCGTTGTTGCTGCTCGGTGACTTCTGTAATATTCCACACATTTGTATTACACAGTAGATGGTCACTTAAAAATGTTGCTGGAGGAGCAAGGCATTTGGGGGACACTTCTCTTTTTTCTTTATTTTCTTTGTTATAACTAGATTGAAGTTACTTGGATGTCATACATCATTTTGGAATTTTACCTTTTTGTGAAATTTTGAGGTGGTGGAGTTGACATTCTGCTTTTTATCCTAGCAAGATACGCAGAATTCCCATGTAAGACTTTTTTGAAAGACTCATGGCCTAAACAGAATAACTAGAAACAAAATATAATTTTTTTAAAGATTTGTTTATTTGAGAGAGAGAGAGAGAGAGCATGAGCTGGAGGGGGAGAGAGAATGCCAAGCCGACTCCATGCCTGAACACTGATCCCGATCCCGTCCTGGGGCTCAGTGTCACCCTGAGATCATGACCTGAGCTGAAATCAAGAGTCTAACATTTAACCAACTATGCCACCCAGGCGCCCCAAACAAAATATAATTCTTAAAGATCATTTTAATATTATGAACGTTAAACTTCTACAAACACTGGCATTAAAATCTATTATTTTGGCATAATTATTTAATTTTTCTGAACATTTATTGACCTCCAAAGATATTCTACCTAAAATTACATCTTAATATTCATGTTTACTCTCAGTTTCTTTGCTTATTGAATTAATTGAAAATTAATTATTTTAATAGGTAAAATTAACAGTTTTCACAATTCATTAAATACTATACTTTGTTACTTTTGTAATACTGACTGCTAAAATTTACATTTTGAAGCACAATTGAGTTTTTACTGTTATGTCTAGGATGCTTAAAGTATTTGAAAGTATTTCCATACCATAATAAATTTGAGAGACCTGGCTGTGTGTGATTTACTGATTAGATGTGATGGTGACCTCTGTGATCCCACACACATCACACAAATGTGCCAGAAATTTGAAGTTAGTGTTTCCTATTTGGTCTTTAAAGGCCAATGCTGGTTATCAGATGTTGGTCAAATATAGATGCTAAAACTAAATTTGGTGCATCTGTAGTGTGAATCTCCACTAACAGTGCAATCAAAATATGCTTTGGTGCCAGGAATAGTTAATGGCACAGGGTTGTTTCGTATTTTTCCATTCTCTCACTGTCTTTTCCCCCTGCTCCTTAAAAAGTGTCTCTTGGTTGAACACTATAATATTGCTATGCAGTATTTTCTCATATTTCTTCCATGAGTAGTTTGCTTTGGTTTATATATGAGTAGAATGCTTTGGACCATTCAAACATGGTCCTTGGTGGTAGGTAGAACAGAGAGAGTGTATAAGGAACCCAGATAAGAGTTGTTTTCTATTTATCTAGTGGTCCAAGTGCCTTTATGTCAGAGTGCATGCCCACATCAGCTTCTGGAAGGACATGGCCTTTGCTAGTTTACTCACTTTGTGTGGTACCCAGGAGAGTGTCCTGTTTAGAGAGGTATTGGATTTTTGGGTGACTTGATCATGTTATTTAGTTTTCTCTAAGTATCTTCAGTGCTTCCTGGTCTGACCCACTTACATTTCTCTTCCATCATCCTCACCTTCATAGAGGTTGACTAACTTTTTCCCCAACTGTTGAGGAAAACAGTTATTTGTTCATAGCTATACAGCAAGGTAACACAGAGACCAGGATTGGGGAGCAGGTCTTCCACATCTTGGAAGGGACGCTCGCTGTTTGGGCTAGAAAGTTTGCCATTGGAGAAGTAGGTAGTATCATGTTGGTAGAGCTTTCTGATAGAGCCTTATTTTACTTACAAGTTCACACTCAAAATACAAATACATTCGCATCTTTCTTTTAAAATAGTGACATGGGGCTTTTAAGTAATGAAATTTGTCTCCTGTTACTATCTTTTGTTGGATAGAATGGGCTGGGGAAAGACTTGTTTTTTTCTGTGGAGCTTTATTTCGTTTCATAATTGTTTGTCTTAAAAAAAAAAAAAGCATTTAAGTGTCCATTGTTGGGAAGTTATTGACTAACGAGTGTATGAGTATCAGGTGAGAAGTCGTGCCAAACTCTAAACATATTTTGCTGTTGCGTGAAATGGGTCTTGGGCACCTTTGACTCCCTTAAAGCTATAGTTTTCTCCTGGAAAAAAAGAAGGCATGTGAACCCAAAGCTTTGCATGCAGTTACCTGCATACATGGCGGGTTAGATACAGAGTTACATACTGAGATGACTTGAAGCTAATCTGTGTTCAGGAGAAGCCCTGCCATGGGTATAATAAGGCAGTGAGAACATAAACCATCTTTTTTTTTTCTTTCTTTTCTGTCAGGAACTCAAGTGAGCATCAGAAAGTAGCAAAGTGTGAATTGAAAGTGATTGTAAGACATAGACTAATTTTTAATTGTTTCATGAGCAAGGAGCAGCTTCCTTAAACACAGAATCAAAGGCTGTGGATGTGAAAAAGTCATTTTATTCCTATTTCTAATGTTAAGGTATAAAGGGTCAAATCTTTTTTTTTTTCCTGCTAGGTAACTGGTACCTTTTATGATTAGTGGTTGGTTTTCACTTTAAAAACCACTAAGTTTCTCATATCCACGGGTATTTTCTTTGTGGTGAGGTGTTTTAGATACTCAATACTTCAGCCAGTTAGATTAAAACTTGAGTTCATTTGAAAGGAAGGAGGTTACCAGGATCAGTAGTAATGACCACTTCCCAACCCATAAAACACATACTCCTTTTAAAATATAATTTTTTCTTATTGGGGGATGATTGACGTATAACATTATATTAGTTTCAGGTGTGTAACAAGTATTCTTAATATATTGCAAAATGATCATCACAGTAAGGAGTTAAAACTGTCATGATACATACAACAAAGTTTTTTTCTTATGAACTTTTAAGATCTCTCAGCAACTTTCAAATATACAATACAGTATTATTAACTATAGTTAATAATTAGAAAATGAGGGTATTTGAAATTAAAATTTAAAAGTTAATACTTTTAATAATAATACTTTTAAAATATAAATCTTAAATGTAGGATTCTGGAGGGTAGGTCTTCTAGAAAGTTAACAGAGAGGAAGGAAAGGTACAGCTGTGGTTTTTGACTGATTGATTCATGAGCCCAATTATGGGCCTACCTGTCAGTCCCTTTTGGGAAGAACTTTTCTTCCTTCTCCTTCTGTTGGTATTCTGATTCCTAGGGGTATTGGTTTTCAAGGCTGCCATAACAAAATACCACAGATGGGGTGGCTTAACAACAGAAATTTGTTTTCTCGTCGTTCTGGAGGCTGCAGTCTGACATCAAGGTGTCATCAGGGTTGTTTTTTTCTGAGACCTCTCCCTTTAGCTAGTAGATGGACACTGGCGCGCGCGCGCGTGTGTGTGTGTGTGTGTGTGTGTGTGTGTGTGTGTCCTAATCTCTTCTTACAAGGATACCCATCACATGGGCCTAGGGCCCACCCTGAAGACGCCATTTGAATTTAATTACCTATTTAAAGGCTTTGTCTCCAAATACAGTCACTTCCTGGGTGCTGGGGTGGCTAGGGCTTCAACATATGAATTTGGGGGGAGGAGCACAACTCAGCTCATTATTCAGTAGGGAATGCAAAATTTCCTTCCCTGGGTTTTGGAGCAGGTAAGGTGAATTTGGGAAAGCAGCAGACCCCTTGGTTCTTAATACTGCCTCTGCCTTTGCAGATACTGGGCTAACTTAAAGTTGTGGTTCAAGCAGAAGATCAGCAAAGAAGAGTTTGACCTTGAAGCTCATAGACTTCTCACACAGGATAATGGTAAAATAATTATCTGGGGAGTTATTTTACTGTTCTGAATTTTTCCCAGATTTGAATAAATGGCAAATAAGTAATTGCAATAAATTTTGTAGTCTTCTCACTTAAAAAATAAAATTGGGTTTTTAGTGGTGTGTAAGATTATTTTAATAATATGGATATTTAAAGTGTAAAGAATGGCAGGATAGGGGGTAATCCAAGTCAAATAATGGTTTCCTTATGTTTTAAATATTTTGTATTTGATTTGTGACAATCTTCCCTTTTTCAGTCCATTCTCACAACGATTTCCTCCTGGCTATTCTTACGCGTTGTCAGATTTTGGTGTCTACACCAGGTAAGGGAGCAGAAATATTTCCAGGGATGTCAGTTAGCAAAGCCATGGAGCACTGGGCTTTAGCTTCCTTTAACAGACACATCTGTTGTTTGCAAATGAAATGGTCTTTGAACTGCTCAGAAGAAAACATTTATTATATAGGTACAGATTGTTTTATAGAACCTTTGTGCAGGTGATTTCCCTGCACTTATATTGACTTTTGGTCTTTACTGGCCACTCAGCTTGATTTTTCAGTTACTTAAATGAAAGACGAGTGAGGAAGAGGGTGGGCGGTCAGGATGGAGAAGCTGAGGGCAGCCGGTGTTAGGAGAGAGTTTCCACGATAGAGGGAAGGTGAGGTAGGATTCGGTGGAGGGGCAACCACATGGTGAAAACCTGGACTTCCACTTGTATTCTCAAGTAAGATAGTAGCACCTGGAAGGTTAGAGCTGCAGCTTGTGGGGGAGGTAGGTAGAAGCTAATTCTGCCACTTCACCCTGAATAGGTATAGAGAGAAACAATACTTTGCCCCTAATTTTTTGGAGCTTAAATGGTGCAAGTCACTTCTTTCAACCATCTTATTTTAATCAAGTAGTCAAAAATAAAGAATTAAATACATTAAAAATCTGCCTTACAATTAAACTTGTCCTGAGCTCTTGTTAAAAACTTGGATTTATAAGTACTTCCTGCTGTAGATTAAGTTGAATATTTTTGTTTTTAAAGGACCCGTGGTGATTGTGACGGTCATCTTTATGTAGAAGTGACTACTAGTACTTTCTGTTGTTTCTCTCTGCTAAGCTCTACTGAATAAAGAATTCAGACACAATCTCCTCAAGTCCCAAGTCCTGCACACTCTTAAGAAGTTGTTGTTGGTGTAGAGTGGTGAACAGTGAGCATTTGTGTATGGAGAGTGGGGTTAGTAGGGGCTGCTTCCCTTACCCAACACTGCCCCTTGCTGTACATTGTCACATGTGTCAGATTTCTGATGTTCTGTTTTCTTTAGATAGAGGTGGACTTCAGCTAGTGAGATCGTAAAGATGATCCACTCCTTTGTGTAAAATTTAATTTGATCAGGAAAGCCAACATTGTGAGAACTAGATCTTGCTTTTTACGTAGGTATATTCTAAAGGGGCATATGTGCAAAAGGTGAGTGGTATGATTGGGAGTAAAAACCCTGGTTGATAGGAGTCAAGAAACTTAGGTTCAAGTTTAGGTTTTGCTGCTAGCTTAGGTGATATAGTTAATTATTGGGTGTTCTTAGCTTTCACATTTATAAAATACAGTAACATTTGCCCTATAGATATATATAAAAAAGTGGACGAAAGAACATGTGAAAAAGTGCCCTTGAAATTAAAAAATGTCAGACAAATACGAAGTGGTATTAGCAAGTGTTAAGTGGCTGATTCTAACTAAATAAAGCCTTTGATATTCAGGAATGTTTGTTAGTGGTGATTTTAAAATAAATGATGAAACATTTGGAATTTGAGAGGTTATTTCTCTGTCCAACACCCAGAATATATTTCCTCAAAATGAAATTAATAGTTGCTGGCAACAAAGAGATGATTTCTATTAAAAGTGAAATAGAGAAATAGTTCTTTGTATGTATAATACTTAGGATGGGTTTTCTGTTGTTCTAAGCTAGGCAGGAAAGATGATTTTAATAATATCGATCAAGTGACCACAGTGCAACAGACACTCTGTGCTCTTTTTAAACTTTGCAACAACTCTTTAGGGCAGGGGTTAGCCTCTTTTTTTTTATGGACTAGGAAACAAACTTCAGAGAAGACATAAAGAAATGAAAGCAAAACTTAACTGACACCTTATCCAGCCAGTAAGTGGAAGTGTTGGATTCCCACTGAAATCCGCCTACCGCTGGAAAACTGTCCTTGTGTCAGTCAGTCCTCCTCACTGTGCTCTGCCTCCTCGCTTGGAATGTGGTCACCTAACAGCCAGGCCATCCAGCACGAGTCGGTTTCTCTGGGAACCTTCTGCGATTGGCTGACCTCATCAGCGAGACATTTGGCGTGGTGGGGAGGAGGAACTGACTTCCCAAGCACTTCTCCCCCCACCCCCCACCCCGCCCCTTCTAACTCCTGTCTAGGCAACATGCAGTGTTATATTAGTGTCTGGTGTACAATATAGTGATTCAACACTTCTGTACAGTCCTCAGTGCTCATCATGGTAAGTGTCCAAGCAGCCCTTTTTTTAACTGACAAACTTGGAGTATTTTTTTTAAAGCTTTAAAAACTCATTCTTCAAAAAACATCAAGATGGAAATAATGTCATTGCTTAGATGATGAGTGGGTTTTTTTTTTTTCTTACAAAAGTTTTGGGGGTAATTTTTTCAAGTGTACTGTAATGAGCTTGGATTACTTTGATTTTTTTTTTTTCTTTAAACTATATATACTTACACTCAGGGCTAGAAAGAAATGATACAGAAGGTCTGATAATGAAAAGTTTCTTCCCACTCCTAGACTTGTGCCCAAGGAAAACTACTTTGTTTCTTGTTCTTCTGGTAGGACTTTGATAGCTCCTCACTGGAGCTTAAATCTCTTTCTGGATTTACTGATTTTAGACATCTGTCTTAATGCTTTGTGTTTGTGAGATTTCCTCAACTCTTTCAGTCTTTCTGTCCAATGCATTCTTTTTTAATTAATATTTTATTTATTTATTTGAAGGAGAGAGTACAAGCAGGGGGAGCCCCAGAAGGAGAGGAAAAGGGAGAAGCAGACTCCCTGCTGAGCAGGGAGCCCAATGCGGGACTCAGTCCCGGGACCCTGGGATCATGACCTGAGCCGAAGGCAGACACTTAAGTGATTGAGCCACCCAGGCCCCCCCTTCCAATGCGTTCTTTAATTCAGCAATTTTTATAATATCTTCTTTTTGTTTTATGGATATACATCTTTTCAAACTTCTCTGAAGATACCAGTTAGAAATTATTTGAGGTCCTTTTTGTTGCCTGAATTCTTTAATCTGGGACCTCTATTTTCTGTTTGTTTAGCTTGGTCTTTCTGATCATGTTACAGATTATCATCAAATGTCTGCTGATTCATGTTTAAGAATGAAGCATACAATGCCTGGGGATTTTGTTTTGGAGTGAGCTGACGGGAGGCCAGCTAAACTGGTCTGTTTTTGGAGTGAGCTGACGGGAGGCCAGCTAAACTGGGGTTTCTCAAATGCCAGCATGCAGAGAGTTGTGCTCTAGGGTGCCAACATCCCTACCAACTACTGTAGTAAATCCCAGAAATTTTGTTCAGTTTAACTAGAGGAGAGCCCTTCATTCTCTTGCCTCGTCTCCCCCTTTCCCCTGCTGTTATAAATATTGCACTAGGTATGGGCATGAGCAGGGCTGGCTTCAGGGCCTATGAACTGCCCATGAACTCAGAAGGACCCCATACTTGGCTTAGTGCTTTACTGTGGTTGTTTGGAAATTGTAAATATTTGAACAAAGGACCCTGCATTTTTATTTTGTACTGAGCCCACTGCTAGTGGTGAGGAAAGGGGTTTGTGTAGATGATTTTTGATATAGACCTTCCATTAATCTTGTTTTTAGCTTTCCTGATCCCTCCCTGGTTTCCACTGTACTGACCTTCTCCAGATCCAGATTTTTTGTGGATTTCTGCTACCCTGGCTGACTGGTTTCTGCATTTCCCAACCTTACCTAGCCTAGGTTACTGCTAGGTTACGGCTTCCATTTGTCTGCTTGTAATTCAGCACCTCTTTAGCTCATTGTTGAAATTTGTTGAGATCTCATCTTGTTTCACTCATCTTCCTTTTTGTCACCGTTGTGGATATGTGCTGTTTACTTTCCACTATTATCATTTTTAGTGGGGTCTTGGAAGAGAGAGGAGGTAAATTCATGTGCTCTGTTTACCATTTTGAACTAGAAAATTCTGTCCTACTTTTTTGATACTACTGCTACTCATAAGCAAACAAAGCACCCAATAAACATTAATTAAAATATGAAAAACAAATTTGTCTTTATAAAGGAGTAATTTTGGTAACAGCTGAAAAAAATGCGATTTGAGAGGATTCGTAATTTTGTTTAGAAAGTAGAAAGAGAAGATCTGAATTTAAGCATTTATTATTTTCATTACTTGAGCATTCCATACTTTTTTAGCCCAAAATGAAAACAAACTTGGCAGTTGATATTGTCATTATTTTCTCTTATGGTTATGATTTTTCTCTCTCACAGAGGGTGCTGGATCTTTGCCCTGGACGGGGGGTTCTGCAGCTAAACCTGGAAAACCAAAGGGGAAGAAAAAGCTTTCTTCTGTTCGTCAGAAATTTGATGTAGGTTGTTACTCAATAGATCTTGATAACAACTGATTTAAATGCTGGTGTGATGAAACTGGCTTTAGTTTTTAAATAAATCTTAAAATACTGGTAGTAGAGTTGAAAAAAAGGGCATGATTCAAGGAGGAAAGATGTTACTGTATTTGAAGTTGATGAGAGTTTCAAAGACTGTGAGTCCCAAGTGTCTGAATTTTTATAATGCTAGTTTGTTATTACATAAATATTAATATGTTTTCATTAGTACCTAATGATTTTTTAATGACTCAAACAGTATGCCTGTATTCTTTCTCCTCTTAAATATTTTTCTGGAATGAATAATGTTTCTTACATTGAAGACTTCTGTTCCATGGCTCCGGCATGCCTGGAGGCCTCTGGTAGGATCCTGGTGATGCCCAGCTAGGCCCTGAGCCTTTGGGGATCAGCAGAGAAGTCATGAAGGCGTTTGGCTATAAAATTTGTAAGCATTTTAGAATAACTTGCTTTTTTGTTTGTATCTGGGGAAGAAAGTTTCTCAAAAGTATTCCTTTTATAGATTTGACTGGGTGTTGATAGGTTTATTGATTAGCATCAACAAACATTTATTGCTAGCTTTGCTCTGTGTTTTCTATCAGTCATATTCAACCTGGAGGGCATCAGTATCTCCAGAGAGACATACCTTGGTTTAAAAAGGGATGTTTGCTATAAAATACAGTTTTATACTTGGAAAATGGAAAAACAGCCAGTATTTCTTTTGTAATACAAACTTCAAACAGGGACAGGTCATGTTCGCTACTAGCAGCACATCTCCCACTGATGAAGGAGAATACAGATGGTCTATCTGAGTCTACCCGAGGAAGGCAGAGGCTTTATGGGTGGGAAAAGATTGAGAAACACTGGTTTATTTTATTTTTTTAAAGATGTATTTATTTATTTTAGAGAGAGAGAGTGCGCACACGCGTGCTCCTGCAAGCAGGGGGAGGGGCAGAGGGAGAGAGAATCTCAAGCGGACTCCCTGCTGAGCGTAGAGCCCTACTTGGGGCTCAGTCTCATGACTCTGCGATCATGACCTGAACCGAAATCAGGAGTCAGACGGGCACTTAACCAGCTGAGCCACCTGGGCGCCCCGAGAAAAACTATTTTAAATAATTAGAATGACTATGTCTTAGTGAGATTGTGTGTTGAGGATTTTAAGTAGAAGATGTTATAAAGTAGTTACAGAGTCTGGTGTTCTCTTGGAATACCTGTTACTAGATTTGTTATGTTGGTTGCGTAGGCTTTTTAGAGTGTAATTGGAGTATTACTATATATTTCTACTTTCAGAACTTGCTTACTTACAAGTATACTTCAAATGCTCTGACTTGTTTGAAAATAGTTTTATATCTTCTCCTTTCCCCTAATTGTAATTTTTAGCACAGAGCCATATATTCTGTGATTACCAAGGTATTAATTGAATAGAATAAACTGTGCATACTACCATTATTCCCCTTAATTCATGTCTTCATTATTACTATGTAATTAATGGGTGAGAATCTGTGGTTATTTGTGCATGAGTTACTTTTTTTTTTTTTTAACCTCTGTGTTATGGCTCTGGTGGCATTAATTTGTGGGATCTCAAGTCCAATAAATTGGTTACTTTTGTTTGTCTTACTGCTTGCCACTGTGATGAATAATTTTGAAAAGTTTTCTTACCCATAGCATAGATTCCAGCCTCAAAATCCCCTCTCGGGAGCCCAGCAGTTTGTGGCAAAGGATCCCCAAGATGATGATGACTTGAAACTTTGTTCCCACACAATGATGCTCCCCACTCGGGGTCAGCTTGAAGGGAGGATGATAGTGACTGCTTACGAGCACGGGCTGGACAACGTCACCGAGGAGGCGGTCTCAGCGGTTGTCTATGCGGTGGAGGTTGGTTTGCTGGTGGCAGAAACAATCTCACAGGTTGGATGTAATGAGCTTGTGTGTGTTGTTGAAAGTTGGTTCTGCGAGAAAAGAACCGAAATGTCGTCATCTCAGAATTGTCAGCCTGAAATTGCTTTCTTTCGAGGAGAGAGACACCTCATGGTCCAGGCAGTTGCCTTCAGTGAACAGACTGAGCTCTTCAGAGAGGTTGATTATGGCGTAACACTTCTGCTTGACTTGGTGTTTAATATAACAGGGGAACAGTTTTTAAGGGGAAGAAGAAAAAAAAAGAGATTGAGAATCCTAAAGATTAAAATCACTGATGTTTCCTGTGGCACAGCATTTAAAGAGCATTAGATTTCGTGCCTAAACAGTGGGATTCTTGTCTCGGCACACTGCTTGACCCATTCACTTCATTCATTTAGTTAGTTGATGGAATATGTGGGGTTCTATAGTGCACAGGTATGCTGGGTGATACTGGGCAGTTCCCAACACGTGGGGCCTCCAGGTCCTCACATGTACCTCAGAGATCATAATAGCTATCTCATGAAGTTGTAAACATTAAATGAATTCTGGGTGTGGAAATAACAGAATATATCATTAAGTCCTCATCAGATGAGATGATCTTCCTGGTTTGGTTGAAAACGCCCCTGTTACTACTGGTAGACTGGGACCAGCTCTGTCCCTTTATTTTCACAGACATTTTCCATTCCTCCCTTATGTACTTGGCTCTCATAAAGTGATACTAAATACCTAATTTTTTGCTTATTTCTTATATATCTGTTGTATATGTGGCTTTTGAGAGAGCCAAGGTTCTTTTCATGCAAGGATTTTAGTAGATTGGGCATTATAACCAATAAATCTTAGATCTTGAAACTTTTTTCCTGTTTTAAACCAGATTTCAAGGTAGTTTGCCTCCTTTTAAAAATTTCATGTATTTATTTTTGTACTTTCATTTAAAGCTATCTGAAAATTCTTTTTTGAGAGAGGAGCCAATTTAGAGTTATAAATAACTTCTTTAATAAATTTCATGTAGAGCAAGCCCATATTAAATAGAACTAAATAAAAATAGCACATCTCCCTCTTTCCTACACCCTCCAGCTCTGGTGTGGCTCTGTGGCTCTTCAGTAAACATTCATTTGGTTCCATCGTATGCTAGCCTGTCTCATATCTCCATCCACTAAATGCTAGTAAACATTTTTTGGTCAATGGAAGTTTTATGATTTGCTTTTAAACAGGAGTTCATGCTATTTTTCTTTTCTTTCTTGTTTTTACAGAATCACCTTAAAGATATATTGACATCAGTTGTGTCAAGAAGGAAAGCTTATCGGTTACGTGATGGTCATTTTAAATATGCCTTTGGTAGTAATGTAACCCCACAGCCATACCTGAAGAATAGTGTAGTAGCTTACAACAACTTAATAGAAAGGTATATGAAGTTTCTTGTGATTTTGCAACCATTCTTTCTAGTTTCTATGCTATTATGTGTTAGACCCCTGTTAAATAATTGGTTATTATGTTTCTGTAAAGTCTAAAGTACCTTTGAGAGCAGTGCAGCTTTATTACGTTGCATCCTTGCATGATAACTAGTGAATTATTTGGTGTTGTTTATCAGAAGTGAAGTTGCAGAGGCTGCCACTTGTGGTTTAATGTGAGTGCCCCCCATTTTCTTTTTCTTTTTTTTTTTTTAAAGATTTTATTTATTTATTTGAGAGAGAGAATGAGAGACAGAGAGCACGAGAGGGAAGAGGGTCAGAGGGAGAAGCAGACTCCCCGCTGAGCAGGGAGCCTGATGTGGGACTCAATCCCGGGACTCCAGGATCATGACCTGAGCCGAAGGCAGTCGCTTAACCAACTGAGCCACCCAGGCGCCTGAGTGCCCCCTATTTTCTGAGGTGGAGTGGAGTGGTTCCCTGAGGCGGTGCATTCTGATGGCTCCTAAGGGGCAGCACCTGCCTGGTGGTAGAAGCGGGCCTGCCCTCGGTCAGAAGCGTGGCCTGTGATTGTTGGGTCAAGGCTGGGTATCTTGATGGTGGGAGGAGGGGAGGGAGGTGTTTCTCTATGTCCTTACGTGGCTTCTGTAGGCATTAGCTCAAGAGAGCGGCCTGTGCTGGGTGTCATCAGGTTGCTCTTGACAGACCCGGTCTCGGCCCCAGACTCTGGGATTCCTCTGTCCACCTCCCACGGAGGGCTCCCAGGACTTGTAATGTCCTAAGTCATCACTTTATGAGATGACCTGGATTACCTTTCGTCTCATCCATGGTTTGTCTTTTTTCACCCCTCCACCTTCCTTTCTTCGTTCCCCGCAAATAATTTAGTCCACATTTTAAGGCTTTGGGAAAGAAAAAGCAATGATGTAACTTTTCTTGTGGTAACTGAAGTGACTGAATTTCTTTGAGTGCCAGTTATCTGGTTGGTTAGGGAGATGACGGGGAGGTACAAGTTCAGAGAGGAACGTGTAACTGGGAAAGCTGGTGGGAGGGGTGAGGGTGCAGAACCAACAGGAAGGGAAGGAAGGAGATGTGGTAGGAAAGGGTGAAGGCCGGGAAAGCCGAGAAGAGAGCTGGACGTAGCAGAGAGTGTTGACGGCACACGTAGGGGCCGTATCAGTGCCTGCTTCATGGCTAAAGACCTTGACGTGCTTCACAAGGCCCATTTTGAAGAGCACCGTCTTGAATTAGGTTCACTATTTATATTTAGGTTGCCAAATGTGAAGATTTCCATTCTCAGTCTCATTCAGGCCTATATGTGGGGGTATTTGTTCTCTTTTGTCCTCCTTTTCTAGAAAAAATGAAACCAAAGAAAGGAGGGGGGGGCTCCTTTTGGTGGCTGAATGCTGGGAGCAACGTCTCTGACCCTGCCTGGCCTCCCGAGCTGCCGTCTCGTCCCCACTGGCCAGGCCCCGGAGCGCTCCTACCTCTCTGTCGGCTGCTCGTTTCCCCGCCAGGGCTGCCTTTGCCCGACGCCCGTACCCGCGCTTGCACCCTGCCTGTGCTTTTTGTCTGAGTCACCTCCTCGCTGTTGCTTTACCTCCTGGGTGTTCTCCAGAATTGTATAGGTCAGCTCCTACAGTATTAGGATCTAAAAATTATGCCTGACTTCCCTGCTGATACTGTATCTGGGTCCTGTTTTGGGAAATTGGCAAGATTTGGATTTTGCCCCTTCTCCGTTTTTACCTGTTGCTTATTCGGTGCTCTGTCTTCTTTTCTTGCATGTTATTTTTCAATCCTCTTGTCTCCAGTTACGTTTTATCTTCCTCTCCCAAGTCAGTGTTTCGATTTCATTTTCCTTTAATTAAGGTCTATTTTTTTTCCCCCTGGACAAAAGCACTTTAAGGGCAGGAGACCATTTTGGCTCAGTATCCTGAGCTTAGTAAATATTTTTAACATTGTAGAGAGAGGAGTGTAAGTGTAGTTGCTGTACATTTTGTTTCCAGCCTGACAGATGGGCTGCCTTTGAAAATTAAAATTACAGGCTACTCATGTATATACTAGCTAAAAAATAATTGGATTTGTAGGTGGGTTTCTCATTCATTTTAAGATATTCTTAATAAGATGAATTAAAGCCCATTTCTGTTCTAGTTGCTCAGTTGTCTCCTTCCTAGTTCCTGGCTTTGTTTTCAGTCCTCCAGCCTTCTCTGCTCCTTGTGCTGGTCCGAACCCAGCTTCTCACCCGCCCCCGGACGACGCGGAGCAGCAAGCTGCGCTCCTGCTGGCCTGCTCGGGGGACACTCTCCCCGCATCCGTGCCTCCAGTCAACATGTACGACCTGTTCGAAGCTTTGCAGGTAACTCTTGGCCCCTTAAGGTTGACTTAGATTTATGGATAGGTTCAAAGTTTCTTCGAGTTTACAAAGATATTCAGTAGCTTTTCCTCTTCCTGGTTTCGGTTTTCAGTTTTTAGTTTGTTATTAAAACGATAAATACTACCCTCATTTTTCAAATCCAGGGCCCAGGCCTCCTTCCTAACTTACCTCTCCCAGCCCCCGTGTCCCCCGTGAAAGAAAGAAAAGGAAGAACATCCTTTTTTTCCCTTACTGCTATTTCAGAAGCTTGCTCTTTGTTTCCTTGTTATCTAGTTGGAGCTCCATCCGGCTCTGGCTCGTAGTTGATAGGTTTGTGCATCTTGTCTGTGAGTGTTTTGTTGATACAGCCCTTACTTTTTAACTTTATATGTTGGAAAAATAAATATACTGACATGTAATTGGACACATGCGAATATTCTAATGACAGGTACACAGGGAAGTCATTCCTACACATACTGTATATGCCCTCAACATTGAAAGGATCATCATGAAACTCTGGCATCCCAATCACGAGGAACTACGGCAAGACAAAGTCCACCGCCAGCGCCTGGCGGCCAAGGAAGGCCTGTTGCTCTGCTGAATTAGGGTGATTTGGGGGTAACGGGACCCTCAGCAAATTCATTGGCTATTGAGAATTGAATGTTTTTTGGGCCCGCATTTCAAGACTGAAGTGTATAGTGTAAATATTAATTTTCCTATGGAAATGTGACACTGAGTACATTTTGTGTTGCTACTGTGAAGCCATTAATAGAAATCTGACTTTGATAATGACCCATATCTCTGTATGTATATATGTGTTCCCAGTTATGGGAGTAAGCACTGATAAAATTCTGTGCCCGGAATGGAGATGTTTTTAAGCATCTGAGGCTTAGTATCCTGTGGTCTGCATGTGAGGTAGATGACCTCCTAGAACAAAGAAGCTGTTATAACTTAGTCTCCATGATCAGCAGGACATCTGTGTGTTCAGTGACAGCATATATTCTGTATCCAGAAAGCCTAAAATTTCTGCCTTTCTTCTAAATAACTGTGCTCTTGTATTTTGGTTGAAACAATCCACACAGTGTTAAAAATCATATACCTCCTTTAGTGACCAGTTTAATTTTTAACAGATAGAGGTATCTCCCCCAAAGTTCATTACAACTCTATAGAAAATAGGACCTAGAAATGCTGTGCTGTTAGACAAAATAAAGTCCTTTCTTTGCATTAAAAACCAAAATAAAAACTCTGGAATGTAATTAATTAACCTTACAAAGTTTTTTTTCTCATAACTTAAGTTTCTTTTATAGTTAATGTGCCCAAAGACTTTTATTGGCAAGTTCATCTGTTGATTATTCCTATAGAATATGTTTTAAAAAGCCCATGTAGACATACTGGATTTATACTTAGAAATTCCCCAATTCCTATGCAATATCTGTTTCTATCCTTTAGCAAATGATAAAGTGAAAATAATTTACATTTGGCAGTGTTACTAATAACAAACTTTGTTTTTTTAGAGGTGATGCTTTTTACTCAAAAGATAGTGTTGGTGGTTATATTAGAATGTACAGATGGGTTGTGTAGGTCTAAGTGATTTATGTATATATGTATACATGGCTCAATATTTGGATCTGTGTATTTGATTTTGTACTTTAAATGTGACAAATAAACCTTTTGGGAGAAAACTTTCCTTTTGTGTGTTTATTAAAGTAAACATATAAGGAGGGAGCAAGATGGCGGAGGAGTAGGAGACCTGGATTTTGTTTGGTCTCAGGAATTCAGCTGAATAGGGATCAAACCATTCTGAACACCTACGAACTCAACAGGAGATGAAAGATAAGAATAGTAACAACACTCTGAGCAGAGAAGCGACCACTTACTGGAAGGTAGGACGTGCGGAGAAGTGAATCCAAGGCGATATTCGGGAGGATAGACGGCGGGGGAGGGGGCCTCCGTCGGCCGCTTCTGGCAAGTGCTAGAGCCGCGGAGCACAAAATCGGAACTTTTAGAAGTCGGCTCCGCGGAGGGACGTCGCTCCAGTGGCTAAGCAGGGGGTGGAACCCTCGCGGGACAATGGTCTCAGGACCCTCGGGGTCACAGAAAGACCGGGGGTGCCTGAGTGCGGCAGAGCTCCCAGGTATCGGAGCGGGGAAGCCGGCTGCAGAGACGGAGCCGCGGCGCGGGCTCTCAGCTCGGGGTTGCCATAAACTGTGATCCGCGGCCCAGTCGGGCCACTGCGCCTCCAGCAGGGACCCAAGAAGCAGCAGAGCCGGGGAGACTCCCCTCCCTCCCCCAGGAGGAGCGGTGCGGGAACGTACTGCAGGGATCTGCTGGGTTTGGAGACTCCACACGGGGTCGGGTGCCAGAGATAGAAACACTCAGTCACAGGCCGGGTGAGCATGGAGTGCGGCCGGAGACCGGGGACACGGGAGTGACTGCTTTTCTCTGGGGGCGCACTGAGGAGCGGGGCCCCGAGTTCTCGGCTCCTCCGGGCAGAGAGTGGGAGGCCACCATTTTCACCCTGGTCCTCCAAAGCTGTACCGAGAGCTTGCAGGGAACAAAAGCTCCTGAGAGCAAACCCAAGCAGCTTGCTTAGCCCGGACCAACAAGGACGGGGCAATTCGGCCTCCGGCAAAGACATTTGGGAACCACGGCAACAGGACCCTCCCCCAGAAGATCAGCACGAACAGCCAGCAAGCCAAGACCAAGTTTACCGATCAAGGAGAACGGGAGAACTCCAGCGCTAGGGGAATACTGCACGTAGAATTCATGGCTTTTTTACCATGATTCATTAGTTTTTCAAAGTTAATTTTTTTAACTGTTTTTTGGGGTTTTTTTTTGAATTTTTCTTTTTCCCTTTTTCAACCAACATCTTATCAATCCCTTTTTAAAAAAAACATTTTTTATTTTTCATTTTTAGAGTCATATTTTATCCCTTCATAGTAGTTACCCTTATTTTTGGCATATGTATATAAGTTCTTCTCTCTTTAAAATTTTGATATACAGTTTCTTCTAACAGATCAAAATATACCCTAAATCACTAGTGTATGGCTTTGTTCTAGTCTCCTGCCTGACCGCAGTCTCTCCCATTTTTTTCTTTTCTTTTTTCTTTTTTTTAAATCTTCTTCTTTCAGACAACTTCTTATCAATTCCGTTTATAAAACCTTTTATAAGTTTCATCTTTACAGTCATCTTCCATCCCTTCGTTGTATCAACCCTTATTTTGTACATATATAAGTCTCTCTTCCTTTAAAATTTTAGGAGGCACTTTCTTCTACCAGACCAAAATACACCCAAAATCAAGTGTGTGCAAGTGATCTATGCACTAGCCTGATCATATTTGATCATATTCTGTTTCTTGTTTTGCTTTGTTCTGTTTTTGTTTGTTTTTACCTTTTTCTTTTTTTTCTCTTTCGTTTTTCTTTCTTTCCCTTTCTTTTCCCCTGGTTTCAGGTCTTTTCTGATTTGTATAGAGTATATTTGCTGGGGACGTTGTTAACCTGGAAGCATTTTGTTCTCTCATTTATCTGTTCTCCTCTGGACAAAATGACAGGACGAAAAAAATCACCTCAGCAAAAAGAACAAGAGGTAGTACCGTCTGCCAGGGACCTACTCAATACGGACATTAGTACGATGTTAGACCTAGAGTTCAGAATCATGACTTTAAAGATACTAGCTGGGCTTGAAAAAAGTGTGGAAGTTATTAGAGAAACCCTTTCCGGAGAAATAAAAGAACTAAAATCTAACCAAGTCGAAATCAAAAAGGCTATTAATGAGGTGCAATCAAAAATGGGGGCACTAACTGCTAGGATAAATGAGGCAGAAGAGACAATCAGCGATATAGAAGACCAAATGATGGAAAATAAAGAGGCTGAGAAAAAGAGAGAGAAACAACTACAGGATCACGAGGGCAGAATTCGAGAGATAAGCGATACGATAAGACGAAACATTAGAATAATTGGGATCCCAGAAGAAGAAGAAAGAGAGAGAGGGGCAGAAGGTATATTGGAGCAAATAATAGCAGAGAACTTCCCTAATGTGAGGAAGGAAACAGGCATCAAAATCCAGGAGGCACAGAGAACGCCTCTCAAAATCAATAAAAATAGGTCAACACCCCGACATCTAATAGTAAAACTTACGAGTCTCAGAGACAAAGAGAAAATCCTGAAAGCAGCTCGGGAGAAGAGATATGTAACCTACAATGGCAGAAATATTAGATTGGCAACAAACCTATCCACAGAGACCTGGCAGGCCAGAAAGGACTGGCAAGATATCTTCAGAGCACTAAACGAGAAAAATATGCAGCCAAGAATACTATATCCAGCTAGGCTGTCATTGAAAATAGAAGGAGGGATCAAAAGCTTCCAGGACAAACAAAAACTAAAGGAATTTGCAAACACGAAACCAGCCCTCCAAGAAATATTGAAAGGGGTCCTCTAAGCAAAGAGAGAGCCTAAAAGCAGCATAGATCAGAAAGGAACACAGACAATATACAGTCACAGTCACCTTACAGGCAATACAATGGCACTAAATTCATACCTTTCAATAGTTACCCTGAATGTAAATGGGCTAAATGCCCCAATCAAAAGACACAGGCTATCAGATTGGATTAAAAAACAAGACCCATCAATATGCTGTCTGCAAGGGACTCATTTTAGACCCAAACACACCCCCAGATTGAAAGTGAGGGGGTGGAAAACCATTTACCATGCTAATGGACACCAAAAGAAAGCTGGGGTGGCAATTCTTATATCAGACAAATTAGATTTTAAAACAAAGACTGTAATAAGAGATGAAGAAGGACACTATATCTTACTTAAAATGTCTATCCAACAAGAAGATCTAACAATTGTAAATATCTATGCCCCTAACATAGGAGCAGCCACTTTTATAAGGCACTTAATAACAAAAGCAAAGAAACACATTGACAACATACAATAATAGTGGGGGACTTTAACACCCCCTTGACTGAAATGGACAGATCATCTAAGCAAAAGATCAACAAGGAAATAAAGGCTTTAAATGAAACACTGGACCAAATGGACTTCACAGATATATTCAGAACATTCCATCCCAAAGCAGCGGAATACACATTCTTCTCTAGTGCCCATGAAACATTCTCCAGAATTGATCACATCCTAGGTCACAAATCAGGTCTCAACCAGTACCAAAACATTGGGATTATTCCCTGCATATTTTCAGACGACAGTGCTTTGAAACTAGAACTCAATCACAAGAGGAAAGTCGGAAAGAACTCAAATACATGGAGGCTAAAGAGCATCCTACTGAAGAATGAATAGGTCAACCAGGAAATTAAAGAAGAATTAAAAAAATTCATGGAAACCAATGAAAATGAAATCACAACTGTTCAAAATATTTGGGATACAGCAAAGGCAGTCCTGAGAGGAAAGTATATAACAATTCAAGTCTTTCTCAAGAAACAAGAAAGGTCTCAAATACACAACCTAACCCTACACCTAAAGGAGCTGGAGAAAGAACAGCAAATAAAGCCTAAACCCAGCAGGAGAAGAGAAATCATAAAGATCAGAGCAGAAATCAATGAACTAGAAACCAAAAGAACAGTAGAACAGATCAACGAAACTAGGAGCTGGTTCTTTGAAAGAATTCACAAGATTGATAAACCGCTGGCCAGACTTATCAAAAAGAAAAGAGAAATGACCCAAATCAACAAAATCATGAATGAAAGAGGAGAGATCACAACCAACACCAAAGAAATACAAACAATTATAAGAACATATTATGAGCAACTCTATGCCAGCAAATTAGATAACCTGGAAGAAATGGGTGCATTCCTAGAGATGTATCAACTACCAAAACTGAACCAGGAAGAAATAGAAAACCTGAACACACCTATAACCACGAAGGAAATTGAAGCGGTCATCAAAAATCTCCCAACAAACAAAAGCCCAGGGCCAGGTGGCTTCCCAGGGGAATTCTATCAAACATTTAAAGAAGAATTAACCTATTCTCCTGAAACTGTTCCAAAAAATAGAAATGGAAGGAAAACTTCCAAACTCATTTTATGAGGCCACCATTACCTTGATCCCAAAACCAGACAAGGACCCCATCAAAAAGGAGACATACAGACCAATATCCTTGATGAACATGGATGCAAAAATTCTCACCAAAATACTAGCCAATAGGATCCAACAGTACATTAAAAGGATTATTCACCACGATCAAGTGGGATTTATCCCTGGGCTGCAAGTTTGGTTCAACATCCGCAAATTAATCAACGTGATACAATACATTAACAAAGAACAAGAGTCATATGATCCTCTCAATAGATGCAGAAAAAGCATTTGACAAAGTACAGCATCCTTTCTTGATCAAAACTCTTCCGAGTATAGGGATAGAGGGTACATACCTCAATATCATAAAAGCCATCTATGAAAAACCTACAGCGAATATCATTCTCAATGGGGAAAAGCTGAGAACTTTTCCCCTAAGGTCAGGAACGTGGCAGGGATGTCCACTATCACCACTGCTATTCAACATAGTATTAGAAGTCCTAGCCACAGGAATCACACAACAGAAAGAAATCAAAGGCATCCGAATTGGCAAAGAAGAAGTCAAACTCTCACTCTTTGCAGATGATATGATACTTTATGTGGAAAACCCAAAAGACTTCACCCCAAAACTGCTAGAACTCATACAGGAATTCAGTCAAGTAGCAGGATATAAAATCAATGCACAGAAATCAGTGGCATTCCTATACCCCAACAACAAGACAGAAGAGAGACAAATCAAGGAGTCGATCCCATTTACAACTGCACCCAAAACCATAAGATACCTAGGAATAAATTTAACCAAAGAGGCAAAGGATCTGTACTCAGAAAACTATAAAATACTCATGAAAGAAATTGAAGAAGACACAAAGAAATGGAAAAACGTTCCATGCTCATGGACTGGAAGAAAAAACATTGTGAAAATGTCAATGCTACCTAGAGCAATCTACACATTCAGTGCAATCCCCATCAAAATACCATCCACTTTTTTCAAAGAAATGGAACAAATAATCCTAAAATTTGTATGGAACCAGAAGAGACCCCGAATAGCCAGAGGAATCTTGAAAAAGAAAAGCAAAGCTGGCGGCATCACAATTCCAGACTTCTGGCTCTATTACAAAGATGTCATCATCAAGACAGTATGGTACTGGCACAAAAACAGACACATCAATCAATGGAACAGAATCGAGAGCCCAGAAATGGACCCTCAACTCTATGGTCAACTTATCTTTGACAAAGCAGGAGAGAATGTCCAATGGAATAAAGACAGTCTCTTCAACAAATGGTGTTGGGCAAATTGGACATCTCCATGCAGAAGAATGAAACTGGACCATTTCCTTACACCACACACAAAAATAGACTCCCAATGGTTGAAAGACCTAAACGTGAGACAGGAGTCCATCAAAATCCTAAAGGAGAACACAGGCAGCAACCTCTTCGACCTCAGCTGCAGCAACTTCTTCCTAGAAACATCGCCAAAGGCACGGGAAGCAAGGGCAAAAGTGAACTATTGGGATTTCATCAAGATAAAAAGCTTTGGCACAGCAAAAGAAACAGTCCACAAAACCAAAAGACAACCGACAGGATGGGAGAAAATATTTGCAAATGACATATCAGATAAAGGGCTAGTATCCAAAATCTATAAAGAACTTCTCAAACTCAACACCCAAAGAACAAATAATCCAATCAAGAAATGGGCAGAAGACATGAACAGACATTTTTCCAAAGAAGACATCCAAATGGCCAACAGACTCATCAAAAATTGCTCCACATTGCTCGGCATCAGGGAAATCCAAATCAAAACCTCAATGAGATACCACCTCACACCAGTCAGAATGGCTAGAATTAACAAGTCAGGAAAGGACAGATGTTGGTGGGGATGCGGAGAAAGGAGAACCCTCCTACACTGTTGGTGGGAAAGCAAGCTGGTGCAACCACTCTGGAAAACAGTATGGAGTTTCCTCAAACAGTTGAAAATAGAGCTACCATACGATCCAGCAATTGCACTACTGGGTATTTACCCCCAAGATACAAATGTAGGGATCCGAAGGGGTACGTGCACCCCAATGTTTATAGCAGCAATGTCCACAATAGCCAAACTGTGGAAGGAGCCATGATGTCCATCAACAGATCAATGGATAAAGAAGAGGTGGTATATATACACAATGGAATATTATGCAGCCATCAAAAGGAATGAGATCTTGCCATTTGCAACGACGTGGATGGAACTGGAGGGTGTTATGCTGAGTGAAATAAGTCAATCAGAGAAAGACATGTATCATATGACCTCGGTGATATGAGGAATTTTTAACCTCAGGAAACAAACTGAGGGTTGCTGGAGTCGTGGGGGGTGGGAGGGATGGGGTGGCTCGGTGACAGACATTGGGGAGGGTATGTGCTATGGTGAGCGCTGTGAATTGTGCAAGACTGTTGAGTCACAGATCAGTACTTTTGAAACAAATAATGCAAGAAAAAAAAGATAGCAGGAGGGGAAGAATGAAGGGGAGTAAGTCGGAGGGGGAGACGAACCATGAGAGATGATGGACTCTGAAAAACAAACTGAGGTTTCTAGAGGGGAGGGGGTTGGGGGGATGGGGTAGCCTGGTGATGGGTATTAAAGAGGGCACATTCTGCGTGGAGTACTGGGTGTTATGCACAAACAATGAATCATGGAACAGTACATCAGAAACTCATGATGTAATGTATGGTAATTAACATAACAATAAAAATTTTTTAAAAAGTAAACATAATGAATACTGCCTCTGATAGGAGTTTGAAAAGCCCTGCTCTATGAGATCTTAGCTGACTTTTCAGAGGAATGTGCTAGATTAAAGAACGGGTTCCAACTTAGGTATGTCATTTCTTCTTTTTGTGATGTGTAGACTAAAAAGAAAAATTGAACACCTTACTTTCAGTTCTTGGCACAAGTCTGAAAAGTCCTTTAGAGTTTTAGATACTTTTTCAGATTTAGAAGAATTTGGGCTGATACCTAGCTGAATGTAGTGGTTTTGTTTTGGGCTATCTGTACATCTGTGGACTTAATGCTAAGTGTGTGTGAGATTTCATGTGGTTCTTCCATGGAGAGCAGCCGGGAGCCTCAGCCATGTCCTGCTGCCTATTGCAATGACAGCTTCCGGGGAAGTCCAGAGCCTTGCTGCTCTCCGGCACGTGGCCTGCAGCCGGCATGTGGCCTGCAGCCATACAGTCCCCGACTCTGGTGGGACCGCAGGATACCAGAGGGCTCCCTTGGCCTCATATGTTTTGGGCCTTCATGAAAATCTGCTGCCCATGCCAGTTTTCCTCAAGAATCATTTTGTAAAGTGGAAAGATGGGGTTGAAGGTAGAGGGATACTTAGGGTTTTTCAAGAGAGCCCCTGAAAGATTTGAACACCTCTGTTCCACCAAAGGTCGGCTCCAACTCTAACTGTTGCCAACTGTGGGATCCTGAGTGAAGTCGTGATTGCTTATTACCAAGCATTTAGAAAAATAACTCTTCCCCAAGAGGAAAAAGCTGTTAGAAACCAGGTAATTTCAGACTCAGAAGAAAAGCATAGTTTTCCTGCCAGGAGTGTCAGTAATTGTCTTTTAGCTCCAGGTGTTATCACTATGTAAAACCAGGTTTGATAAGGCCCACCTTACTTTATACCAGGCACCCAGAGTGCTGGCTCAGTGCACATTCTCATCGCTTTGATCACCCCTTGCTGTGATCAACCAAGCAGCCGGTCCTCAGACACTACCACCCCCACCATTACCTGAAGCCATCAGGACTCCACAATTAACTTTTTTTTTAAGATTTTATTTATTTGAGAGAATGAGAGAGAGAGCACATGAGAGGGGGGAGGGTCAGAGGGAGAAGCAGACTCCCTGCTGAGCAGGGAGCCCGATGCGGGACTCGATCCCAGCACTCCAGGATCATGACCTGAGCCGAAGGCAGTCGCTCAACCAACTGAGCCACCCAAGCGCCCAACTTTTTTTTTTTTTTTTTTAAGATTTTATCTATTTGACACAGAGAGAGAGGGAACACAAGCACGGGGGAGCTGGAGAGGGAATAGCAGGGTCCCCACTGAGCAGGGAGCCCGATGCGGAGCTCGATCCCAGGACCCCAAGATCATGACCTGAGCCGGAGGCAGACGCTTAACCGACTGAGCCACTCAGGTGCCCCTCCACAATTAACTTCTAAAGGATTACTCTGACCATTAGATAAATGCCTGTGTTCCATCATATTTTTGGCTCTTGCCAAAATGCCTCCAGGATGTAGAATAAGGGTAAGAAAGCTTGGTTTTAGGGGTTAGACTTATGTGCTGTGGGCAACAAATTGGTTCAGCACTTGATTCTGATGGCTTAAAAAAAGGAAAAAAATGTCTGGATTATTCTTGGACGGTAGACTACTACTTACTTAACTGAATCTATGGGCACAGTAAATTGTCAGGACTAATTTGACTAAAAGCACACCATGAAAGGGCATGTAGGTTCTTCATGCTTTCATTTTTAAAGAGATTTATGGAAACAGGATACTAAGTTTTCTTCTCTGTTCATCAACTTGCTAGCATGCCTTCACTCATTTAAGAGATTAATATCCTTTTATGGATTTCCTTCATGTGATTTGGTAACGTACCATCCGAGAGCATCTGAAACATGACTGAGTGAGGAAAAAAGCTATTCATGGGGCACCTCAGTGGCTCAGTCGGTTAACTGCCTGCCTTTGGCTCAGGTCTTGATCTCAGTCCTGGGATTGGGCCCTGTGTCATGCTCCCTGCTCAGCGGGGAGTCTGTTTTTCCCTCTCCTTCTCCCCTTGCTTGTGCTCTCTCTCAAGTAAATAAAATCGTTAAAAGAAAGAAAAAAGCTATGCATGCCAGGCTCCCCCCAGCCCCCCACCCTGGACTTTTAATTCAGTTTAAAACCACGTATGTAATTTTTCTTTCCTTTGTCTTCAGACACCAATATTTACATTGCCATCCCATGTACACTTTTTTGATTCAAGGATATTAGGTACATAGACACACCCCCCCCAAAACTGAATGGAGAATAAAGTGTAAATTGAAGTGTGACCTTTCACAATGCTAGCAGGTAAATAATAAATAAAACCACCATAGCCTATTGTCTTTATTATCAAAGTTTATTGTTGGGGTCAATTTCTATCTACTAGGGAGTACAACTATGTCTCAATATGTGCTATAGTTAACTCTAGGGTAATAGCCGTTCTGCAAAATAGTTGTACTGGGACTCTGTTAAGCATAGATCATAATTAAGTCAGTGGAAGAATGAGCCCAGAAAAACCCTGACAGTAGAGCCATTACTCTAGGAAAGTTCCAGTGCTATGCAACCTGTAAGGCATCATCTATCAGCTGATGAGACTCAAGAAGGTGTTGGTGGAATGAAATAGGAGTTGAACCCATTTTCTACTCTTCTCTGTAAGAAAACTATGGCTCCAATGCAGGAACCCAAAATTAGGTCTTATAAAATCATTTAAGCTCCCAAAACAAGTAAAACAGGACATGAAGAGGAAGGCCCAGGAACCAGGACAGTGGAGGACAAATTAAATCAAAGTGGAGGGGATGGAAACTTCTGGAATGAAAGGTAGCTGGATTTGGATGCCATCTGAGATAACAAAAGAATTAGTACAGATGAAAGCAAATGGGGAAACAATTCAAATACTGAAAAGTTATTCAGATACCAGAAACTAAGTGCAATATCCCCCCCTGCTTGGAGGAAAACTGGTTTTAAGGTGAATCACTAATAGGAAAATGAGTACCTGAGTAGAAATAGGTGCTTCAAGAGGCCAAGAACAGTATAATATATAAATGAGCTGAGTCTACAGGGAGGAAAAGTGGTTATGGTAGCCTGTTTCTCAGATCTGATTGGAATGACATTTTTAGCAATGGCTTTGTCTATAAGGTCCTGGCATATTTTTTTGTAGCAGATAGCTTGGAAGGAATGTTTCCGTAACAACTTACGTGGGAATGCAAATTACTTATAATGTAAAAATTCAAAGACCTCCCATCTATTCCTGCAGGGTAGGAGATTAGAAGTCTTGAAACAGCTGTGGCTAAAGGCCCATGTCCTCTCATACCCTTGTGATAAAAATATTAAAGAAATCAACAAAACAAGTATCAGATGAGTCAATGAGCCTTGTACCATGTAGACAGCAGATAATTTATGGTGACTTCTGCAGGCAGCCTGAGAAAAAGAGCTCGTGTACTAAATGCTGCCCTATCATTAAGTATAATGACAAATAGGGCCATTAAAGAAGGCCCTAAAAAATTCTAGCTGCCAACCAGATTGGGGAAGATAAATAAAACCGCACAGTTTATTTTAACCTGTATCTTACTGTAACCTAGTCTGTAGAAAAGCCATCTGCCGGCACCAGGCCAGTCTATCTGAATCTTATCATTAGGATCTCATTTTTCCAAAAGAGGAAATATGTAAGTAGCAGGTATACATAAATGACTCATTTCCACACAGCCTTCTCTGCAGTCTTGACCTGTGTGGGCACAGGTTCTACTCTTGGAAGCATTTTTAAAGGCAAAAAAAAAAAAACCCATTTACTTGAGGTTTGCTCCACAGAAAGGACACCAGTGGAGTTGGGCCCATCTGAGTCTCTTGTTGGTGTTGAACAAACGGTCTCTTCTCCAGGAAATACCTTTGTTCATTCATATTTACATGGATTAATCTCCAAAACAAAAAATGGGGCAGAAGCAGTTTCTTCCCTAATCATGTCTCTGCTGAAATCAAGGGTCCCAGACACCTTTTCTGACACTTTGTGGATGTGGGGCGGGGCTGGGCTATGTCGCAGGATGGGGTACACAGGCGGCTGTCCAGACGTGGGCTTGTTCCGAGCCCTGTGGCCTTTTGCGGCTCCCTGTGCATCCACACTTTGAGGAATCTTCTTGAGGATTTTCCTCCCCACCTGTTTCAAATAGTTCCATTTGCTGGAAAACAGAGAGAACCTAAGTGTGAATAAACCCTTGGGCTTTAGAAATCGTACACATTTTAACAAAAGTATTCCATTAGACTTCCAAATAGATGAGGAGAGGCAGTTTTATGCCCATCTGTCCCCTCCTAGGTCTCCTGTTTACTGAGCATCCCAAACTACTTCTATCACTTCTTCCATTCACAAGAGGGCAGCTATTGTAGAGGGAACTGGTGGTCGTGATGAGCAAAAGGTCACGGCTGATAGCAGACGAAAATGCCCACCTTCACAGCTGCAGCCTAGCCCTTGTCTTTTTTTCCCCCTTTCCTCTCCTGGTAGCAAAGAGCTTAGAAAATAAAAAATGCATAAGGAGGTGGGGGCGGGGGGAGGTAAAATGAGAAAGGAATGAAAAACCCACTATAATCCAAAGTTTGCTTTCCAATGGAGTCAGTATAATGGTTAGCAGAAAAGGGAGGCTGAGCCCGTGGAAGGACAGGGTAGGGGACATGAGGGGCGGGAAGCAGTTTCGGTGATCTGAATGTAACAGTAAGAACTCCTCCTTGGCTCCACTGTTAGCCAGGGGTCTCAGAATTACACTGGAGTCCAGCAGTATGAGTCCACTTTGACTTGGGGGCAGGGAGCGAGACAGAAGTCACTCCTGCACTTACACAGCGAGGAGTGGGATGAAAGATTTCAGTTAGCATTTCCTTTGGAGAAAAAAAGCAAGTAGGGTGGAACTGTGGAGTTATGCTACAAAAGGAAGAAGAGATGTCGAGATAGTTTTAGGTCCTCTGTAAAGGAAGGAATGACCTTTCATATTAAACACTGTGTCTCTGGGAAACAAATTAACTGACAAGTAGGGAAAGGAGAGCGAGAGGGTAAAATGAATTGTTTGCTCCCCCACTGTACCTGGTTGGCTGTTCTCCCATCTCAAGGTGTGTATGTGTGTGTGGGGGGGGGGGGGGTAGGCTCGCCTCCACTAGTGTTGCCGGTTAGTCCCCACTCCCTGCTTCCTCTTAAAGCTGCTCCCCTTCTATAGTCAACTCCGAAAATTCCAGGCCTATTGTCCTTGTCCTCACTGTAGTCCTAGATATGTGCCGTTTTCTTTTTTTGGTGCAAAGATTCAATTTAGAAATCTCTCCCTTCAGACCTCAGTGGACTACAAGAAATTATTGCAGTTGCTCACTCCACCCATGTGAAGGTCATTATGAGACTAAGAGGATGTTCTAAAGCACTTCTGAATCCCAGGGAAAAGCAAGCCTAAGCTGCAGTTCTCATGTCCTAGAGGGCTTCTGCGACCGCTCAAGGACTGAGCTGAGGCACCTAGCACACGGTGCTCTCAAGACATCACTGCGTTCTCCCTACAGGCCAGTAAAAGGGAGCACCGTGCATCAGGTACACACCCTGGCCCTAAATGTTCAACATGATTTATAAGGGAAAGAAGAAAGCTGGCTTTTGGGCAAAACTTTATGTTTAACTAAGCAACGTCAGGCTAGGCAATTTCAGGCCCAAATAATTTGAGCACGACGGCTCTCAGATTAAATGTTCCGGTAGCTCACTCTTTGTTCGTTTTATGTACTATACAAGCGCTCCCAGGGCCAGACCTCAGAGCAAAACCCCCACAAGCAAGCCAAGCGACACCAGACTGACGTCCAGGAGAAGCCAAGGGCCCGTTACCTGTGGTACTGTACCATAGGCTTGAGAGTTCTTGGAACCGAAGGAAAGGATGGTAAGAGGGCGGGTGTTTGTGGAACACAAACAGGGCTGTCAGTGAAGGTGCCAAGCGCGCACCTGGGCCTGCCTGGTTACCTTAGCTCTCCCCTCGGGTGTCAGTTGCCCTCCCGCGCAGTCTCAGTATCGCAATCTTTGGGGGCCTCCCCTCCCCCTGGAAGCTCGCTCTCAATCTCCCACAGGACATCATCTTCGTCTTCCAGATTGCTGGAGATGTGGCACTTCTTGAAGCCCTGCACGATGGACTCACTGGAGATGCTATTCCAGGCGACCATGACCCACTCCAGGAAGAGGCCCAGGGGCGGCTTCTTGGCGTTGCCGGTGGGGCTGAGCGCCAGGTTGCCGGCCAGAAGCCAGTTGGAGTACTGGGCCCGCACGCTGTCATTTAGCGGCTTGTAGACCACCACATCCAACACCTGTAGCTGCGAGGTCAGGCCCCCCGGGATGATGACCATGTCGGTGTTCATGCTCTCCATGGAGCTCTTCACCGAGTCAGTGGCGTGGCCACGGAAGCCGTTCAGGATCAGCATCCCGCGCTGCTTGGGCGCCGCGCCCGTCCGCCGCCGCCACACCACTTCCAACCAGTCCTGCATCAAGTCCTCCGTCATCCACCCGTACCGGTGGCAGCGGATTTCCATGCCACTGGGGAACTTCCCGGGCGGGATGTACGTGCCCCTCAAAATGATGTAGGGCGGCAGTTTCCTCCCGTCTGCCAGGACACCCAGCATCGCTGTAATTTTTAGCTTCTCCCTGCCTGGCGTCTTGACCAAGACCGGCTTCTCGCCCTGGTTGTCCACTGTCACCCGGGACGGCACCTCGAGGCAAATGGGCGTCTCGTCGGCGTTGCCCATCTGGGCCACCTGGTAGTCGTGCGCCCTGCGCAGGGCCAGCACGCTGCGCTGGTACGTGACGAGCTTCTCGGTCAGGTCCTCGGGCAGCTGCTGGGGCACCGGCACTTTATGCCTCAGGGACAAGTCGTACCTTCGCATCATTCTTCGACACCAGCCCAAGCTAGCCTTGAACCCTTTCTCCGGAATGTTCATTTCCTGGGCGATCTCGAGAGCTTTCAGCTGCATCGCCTCCCGGGTGATGGGGTCCCCTTTGGCCTGCATGTACCTGACATACTCGGCCACACGCTGGTCCACCAGGGCAAAGCGCCCATTCTTGGGGCCGCGGAATGCCCGCCGCATGGCGTGGGCGTTCTGGAGCTGTGGCTTCACTTTGCGCCAGTCTCGAACGTTCTTTTCCAGCACACCAAACTGCTTGGCAGCCTGGCAGTTGTTGGTGCTCTCGGCATATTCCACCACCATTAACTTAAACCCCGCGTCGTAACTGCGCCGCATGCCCCTGCTGAACGGAAACTTCCCCGCAATCTCATCCGCCGAGAGGTCATACCCCGGGAAGCCCATGGCCATGTAGAAGGGGTACCCCTCACTCCACTCCGGCAGCTCTGTGAGGTCCCGGGGCAGGCGGAGGCCAAACCCGTCCAGGTGCTGGGGTTGAGCAAACTGCGGGGTGGCGTTCATCGGACCCGCCCAATCCGGGGGCTTGACATCAGACTCTTCATTTTCTGGGAGACAAACAGGGAGGGGCAAAGAGGTCAGTATTTAAAATGACTTCTGGCCTATTCCCTGATTTGTGGGGTCGAAATGCTAAAAATATCTTAATCTGAGGGTCCACCCAAAGCAGTAACCTTAATAACAGAAAGCATTTCCTAAGAGTCCTTACTCATGTGCCAATTCCTATGGATCACCGCGTCTAATTCCCATAATACCTATGTATCATTACTCCCGCTTTGCAGATAAAGCTACAGAAGTGAAGTAAGGCATCAAGGTAGGTGAGCTAGAAAGTGCCAGAGCTGGGAACTGAACACAGGTACCAGACTCGGATCACACGATTGTTTTGTGGGCCATGTTTGGGTCAAAATATTTTGCTGTGGGTGGAAAACCAGATATAACCCATACTACCATATAATAGTACAGAATTTAGATGCACCATGGCCCGAATCACATCCCCTTAAACCAAGAAAATCTACAGCAAAACCATACTTAGCACAGTTAAGCCTGTAAGGCAGAACACTAGTTCCTTCATACCAGTGAAAGAACTGGGTCTCACTGTATATATTTAGAAGGTGGTCACAGAAACTGAATAGTACTTGAAGAAATTATCCTTTCTCACCAAAACTAAGATGCCATCAGTTGCAAGATACACCATTAAAAAAGAAAAAAAAAAGCCATTAATTCTAAGAGGCGTTCTTAACTTCAGAGATGTTAACAAGGTGGAGGGAAAATGTCTTAGAATCAGTGAAATATGGCATTTTAAACACTTAGCTATAGAGAGAAGGTGAGTAAAACCACTGGCTGCTTGAAACCTATATTTAGCCAACTCTTATCCCCCTAACTATGACACCTGATAAAGGACCACGTGCTTCTCAGACATACCTGCTCACATATCTACTGCATCTGCTCTTGTTTTTTCTATCCAAGATGAAATGGACAAGAAACCAGGGTAAAGAACCCTGGCCACATGCTCCGTCACATTATTTTCCTTGGTTTTCAGAGGTACATGGCGCACTCTCCTTCACCCAGGATGTGCACTGGACCAAATGCCGTACAAGCTTCAAAGTGCTTCATGCACATACAAGGCTGCACCTTGAGATGTACTACCCACAGCTGACAGAGGAAAAGGGGGCTCAGAGAGCTGAATGAAGTGGCCTAAGGTCAAGGAGCACTGGAGAGAAGATTCTGAAATTCCAAAGCCCATCATCTTTCCGCCCCATAACCCTGCCTTACTCTTAAATGCCCCACACAATGCATATGGAAACTTAAAATCCAGCTTCCCAATGCTCCCCATTGGGTGGATGCTGGAGTGGTTTCATTGTACCTGCAAAGGTTCCTCCTTGGAGCTGCCATTCGTCAGAATTCTGGAACTCCTCGTCCCCTTCCAACCGAGTGATCATGTCTGGCTTAGGGAATGGGAATTCTTTTTGCAGGAAACAGAACAGGTTACAGCTGTGTTACTGGCTTAGAGCACTGCCAAAATGAGTATTTTATAATACTTAAGGAATACCCTCCCGCACACAAGCTACTCTCAAATGTGGAGATATACAAAAGACGGGGGAAAGGGCTCAGGGGTACTTAAAGAAAAAATATGATAGGAAATAAGTCTGTCCAATGGAATTTATGGACCTCTGCTAATGAGGGCTGGTACTGGCAACAACAACAAAGAACTGCATGTAGTGGGGAAGTGGGTGGATGCAGTGACTATCTATTGAACATTCTGGTACATACATGAGCAAACTAGGAAATGCCTCCAACTGGTTCCATTCTAATTACATGGCTTATCGATGCTGGGAGGGAAGAAAGGATTCTTTCGGGGTATGTTCCCAAGTGTCTGAGGCTTGACAGGTTAATAATGAGGCCTGCCTTCCCTCCTAAGGAACATATGAAACACAGGCCCAGACCTGTGTTGATATTTCTCAGGTTATGTCTTTTTTTTTTTTTTTTTTTTTAAAGATTTATCTATCTGAGAGAGAGAGAGTGCATGCGCATGTGGTGCACAGGGGCAGAGGGACAGGGAGAGAAAGAGAAAGTTCTAAGCAGATAACCACACTGAGTGCAGAGCGTGACATGGGGCTCTGATCTCACGGCCCTGAGATCACAACCTGAGCTGAAATCAAGAGTCGGTTGCTTCACCGACTGAGCCCCCCAGGCGCCCCAAGTTATGACTTTTTTTATGTGAAAGCCTGGGTTGAATAGGGATAGTTCGGAGAACTGGCACAAGTTGCTGTTTAGAAGGACACAATATTTATATCCTGCCTACATCAAAAACAGGAAATTAAATGGGCACAGGCATGGAGGGGACAGAGTCCAAGTTCAGGAGAAAGGGATGTGGGACACACCAGAGAAGAGACATGGAAACAATTCTCCTGGCTCAGAGCTTCCAGGAGGCAAAGGAAAACAAAGCTTTACCCAGGGACAGGACAGTTTCATAATTCATCCTCATGACTTCCCGGTACAGGGCCTTTTGTTGCTCCGTCAAAACTTCCCACTCCTCATCGGAAAAATATATGGCCACCTCATCGAATAGGGCGGGCACCTGAAACAGTGAACAGGCCTTTCTCAACGACTAATAGGCACATGCAGACACAAACTCACCCATCTTCATTTCACAGGGGAGGGGCCTTGACCTGGGGGACATGCTCTGTCCACATTCATTAGGCTACTGGAGGCAAAGCAAGCACACAGCACAGGTCTCACATGCCCTGGTGAGTACCTATTACTGCACCTTGAGAAGGGAAACTCCCCAGCACTGATCACCAGATCACCAGGCTGGGACACACACACTGCAGGGACAACTGATCTCGGCTCGGCCCCCCTGCAGAGCCAGGAGCAACCACACCCAAGGAAACAGCCCGAGACGATCCCACCACCTATACAACCCGCCCAGCCATTCCCTGACTTCCCTTGAGTCGGTAGATCCCTGGCCCAGGAGGAGGTGGGGAGTGGCGGGGGGAGGGGGGGGTTCCTGGGCACCGTTCTCCATTTCCAGGGGCACCAGCTCTAGTGTTTGACTCAGAACCCAACGCCCAGGGAGGAGCCAGTGAGAGAGAGGGCCTCATTTGGCTTTTTCTAATCTACAAGAGCATGAGTAGGAGGGGAGAAGAGCTAATTAGAGCTTAAATTTATGTAATGAGATACTGGAGCAAACTAGTTTGCTTTCATGCCTAGACCTTCAGCAGAAAGCCCTAAGGACAGAGAAGGCAGCTCTACTCCTCTCTCCCCACAGCCCCCACTCCCCCCACCCCTGTGGGAATGGCCACTGGCAGCTAAAGGCAGCCAGGCCACCCAAACCATCCTCCTCTTGTTTACTCAACTATGCGCTTTTCCTTTACCACGTTGTTTCTTTCGGTCATTACAAATCCCCCGCCTAAGTTCATCATATTCAGCGGTAAGAAATCACTGCGCGAGGGTTTCAGGCTGGTTCCTTTGTGCTGTCGCTTTCAAAGCTATTCCCCAAGGCTGAATCCAGAGCCTGGGTGGTTATGAGACCCTTTTTCATCAGCTTAGAAAATTAGCGTCTGCACAGCCTGTAGCTTCTTCAGGTGTCCGGCCATCAGTCGCTTGGACATTGGCATTTCTCCTTGCTCCTGACGTCCATGCCCCCCCTTCCTGCTCTCACTCTCCCACTCCCCTCACCCCCACTCTCAGGCGTCCCTATATGGCGGGAGCACTTCTTAGAGAGGCCCTATAACTGCTTCATCTGTTTTCTCCAGCAACCCCATTTAACCAAGGAAGAAATGGGCTCAGAGAGGCCTTGTTGCCAGTCACAGTCACACAGCCAATAAACGGCAGCACTGAGGTTTGGACCTAGCACTCTCTGGGTTGACGGCTCCAGACCCTACAAAGCAAAGTGGCCTCCCTGGTGACCAGCCCTCCGCTCTCCCCAACCTCCATGCACAGCTATACTCAAAGCCTGCAGGTCCGCTGCAAACCTCATGTCCCCCCGCACATGGCTCTCCCATGGCCTCAGAGGGCCTCCCCATTTCTGGCCTGGCTGACACCCACCCACTTTCCAAGGCTTAGCCTAGATGTCCTGTTCCCTGGGAAGCCCACCCTGACCTGGGTCGTGTGCCCACCTGCACATTCCCATGGTACCCGGAGGTCAACACTATGGTGGTACTTATCACAATGCAGTATTCTTTTGGTTTACTTGTCTGCTTCTTCCACTGAAATACAGGGTCACTGAATGCAAAACCTATGCTTACTCCATTTCCCTAACCTTAGGAGACTTCTTGCAGATAGTAATCACCTAAAAACGTGTTTTTGATTTAAGCAAACAATATCCGAATTTCCCTTCTCTTGTTCCACTTAGAATGGCTTCAAATAATCATTAAACCGTTGTCTGTCACAAAACCAAGCCTCCTCTTTGAAATACGTGTGAGATACCAGGAGGTAAAAGGGGATGGATCTCTAGGTTTTCCTCAGGCTTCATCAATCTGGAAAGCCAGGCAGCCAGGAATTTTCCACCCCACCCCTTCCCACTTTCCAGGCTTTTGAACAACTCTCTCTTTGGCCTCTTCTCTCCCTAGGAAATTCCAGATCTAGGCCACACCTATTTATAGTCCTTTTCCCTTTGCTGATAAAATGGGACACAGGCCTGGCTAGACCTGTCATTTCAGAGGGTCTACCGATACTCACAAAGGTAACATATCCTAGGCCTGGTAAAAATATCAGGAGCCCTGAAGTTATAAGAAGGGTGGCTAGAGGCTGGCTGGTGCCAGATTCATCTCCTTGTATTCATGACTGATCCAGAGAGGATCTTCAAACAAGCCCACATTATGCTCCAGAGACACACAGTGCCGTGGCTTAGAAATTCTCTTCACAGCAACCCTCTGTGAGGATTGAGCAAGCCTTCAGCCAGGCCCCGTGGCGCAGGCCTCCCCTCTCCACAGAGGCTTTGTATCTGGCTAAGCACAGCAGTAAGGTAAACAGGGCCAGCCCTGGGCAGAACTCCAAAGTCAGGCAGCCTGTATTCAATCCCCCCAGACACCCTTTCTCGGCCTCCCAGGTAGGGACCCTCAATCCCCGTTCTCTGCCCTTTCCTCAGAAGATCCAGGGCACATCAGAGAGGCGTTCTTCCCTTCAGCTGGGTCTGGCCTTGCTCTGCCGGCAGGCCGGCATCCAGTGCATCTCCGAGGGAAGTACTCAGACACCCACAGCCTCACTGAGGACGCGGCATGACCATCCCGCAAAGCTGGTAGGGCTCTCAGGGCCAAGGGCTGTGCCCGGCGCCCGGAGGGGGCGCCTGCTGGGTGCCAGGCACTGGGCAGGGCAGTCCCTCTTACACGTTTAAATAGATTATCTTGCAGAATCCTTTCAACAATATAAAGAAACGGGAGTCACTCCCCTACTTTTATGCGTGAGGAAACAGCTGCTAAGTTAACTTGCCCACAGTCACCAAGTTAGGGAGTCTGACTCCAAAGCCTGTGCTTTTTTAGCAGGGCCACTCGGCTATGGGAGCTGCTCCTAACTCCACACACAAGCTTTGCTCTTGGAGGCTCTTGCTTATGCTTTCCTCGTGTCTGGAGTGCAAGCCCCCTCCCTTCCCTTGGCCAGTGCCACTCGTGAATGAGACTCAGTTCAAGACACATTTTTCCTTTTCTCTCCTTGAAACTCTTATTTCTACTTCCAATTCTCCTATGGGATATTATCCTAATATATAGCACGGTTCTTACGTCGGAGAGGCTTTTATTGATCACCCTAACACAATTCTCTTACAACCAAAATACCTATTTGAGGAACAGATTCATTTCTTTTCTTCCCTTAGTTTAATACCCTAGAGCAGGGTTTTTCAACCTCAGCACTCATGACGTTTTGAGCCAGATAATCCTTTGTTGTGGGGGCTGTCCTGTGCACTGTAGATGTTTAGCAGTGTCCCTGGCCTCTCCCCAGGAGATGCCTACTAGGATCTCCCACTCCCCAACCCCCACCCAAGTCATGAGAGCCAAACATGTCTTCAGATACTGCCAAATGTCCCCAGGAGTCAAGCTACCCACTGCTCTACAGCAGGTCCATGCTTGCCTCTCGAGCTCTCCAGCCTGAATGACACCCCATTCCCGAGCTACTGTCCCCCACCGCACTCCGAATGACGTACTATGAAGTATGTTCACTTCCCTACCTTCCTCACAAGACTGGCAACTCCAGGGGACTAGGGATCTTGTCTTGAACACCACCACTGTGCTCAGTAACTGCAGATGGGTGGCAGACTGCGTGGAGGTCCCCAAAGCCAGCACCCACCCCCCCACTCCCCTGCAGCTACCTCCTTTCCCAGCCAGGCATGGTCTTCGCCTTGCTCTCTCCTCGCTGTCCTGCCCGCCACATTGCCTGCCACACTAAAGGTCCACTTTCACTCTGCCCATTGTCCAAGGTTTTCCATGCTATCTAGATGTTCTGGGTTGGCCAATATAGCCTTAAAGCCCAAGGTTTCTACTGCCTTGAGGTCTCACTCCAGGCTAGATGGGACTGACTCCTGTCCTCCAAGGTCTCCCCAGCTGTGGGGGAGCCGAATCAGGGAGGAGGCTGGGATGGGTTAGAGAACACAAAAACACAAGGGCAGTGCAGCTGACAGAGCCAGACTGCGAACCCAGAGCCTGGTGGTGTATTGTTTTTCTTTTCTTTTCTTTTTTTTAATTGAGGTATAACATATACACAAAAAATGCACTACTTTTAAGGCATTTTTCTGAACAAATAGTGTACATGCATATCCTTGGGGCAAAGCAGATAACCTCTCTGCTCCCCAATTCCCTCGTGTGGGAGGGGAGCTGGACTGGACATCTGGGAGGACCAGGATTCTATGAATACAGATCTCCTATTGGAAACAAAGAATATAATGGGTACTGATAATGTTCACATATAAAACTAAGCAGAGAAAAGGAATGTCAATTTGTTGCATGTTTAAGATTTTCACCATTTGTGCCCAAACGTCATGATGTCCAGTATGTACTGTGAATAATTACACACAATTATAACGATAAATATCTATTACAGCTACATTCCCCCCCTGGAGTGTCCGCAAGCGCCCATGGCACAAGCCCTGCTCACTTCTCGGGGTGAGGCTTCTAGGGAGCTCTGGTCCACATGAGACCTGCCACAGGCGGACCGGCAGGGATTTGGATGGACCGTGTTGCATTTACATTTTCATAAGTTTACTCTAATTCTGTCACACTCTTCTGTTGGGATATGTCCCATAGTCTCTGCTGCCTCCCACCCCAATCCTTCAATTCAGGCCAGCAGGAAATGCAGCTCTCCTCCGTGCGCGATCCCGAGACGTGTTCACAAAGAACTGGCCTCGCGTCCTGAAGCTCTCCTCGTGTCAGCTCAATGCCCCAAGTCTTATTTAAAATGGGGCCCCTCCAACCAGCAGCAGACCCTCTCCTTCCCAAACTCAGCCAGGTTCCTCGAGCCCTCTTCTCTGCCAGGCCACCCTGTGGGCTCCCCTCCCAGCCCCGTCTTGGCGAGAATCCTGCTAAGTCCGTTAGAAAGACTCCCCCACCCATGACATTTGATCACCCTAGCCTGCCTTGAGCAAGAATCTTGTTCAGTCAGTTTAGCAAGAATCCCCCCTATTCTTGATGTCTCCACTTAGTAACTTTCCCTCCACGGACCCCTCCACTCTGGCTCCTTGGTTAGAAACCCCCACTGGTCTCACTGTATTCAGTGCTGAGCCCCAGCTCTCCCCTACCGCAACAGTCTTGACACCTGTCTCAACAGTCCTGAACACTCTTCCGTACCACCTTCACAAGCATCAGAACTTTTTTAACATAGGTCAGCAAATCCTATGGTTTGGTAGTTGGCGTCTGCAACATGCCGGGCACTGAGCAGGGTGTAGGGGACTCAGGGGAACAGCAGAGAGATGAGCTCTCCGCCTCCGGGATTTCCAACCCAGATGATGATCAGCGCCATGGCTGAAGAGACTGTTCCTAGAACCAGCTCTTCCATTCTTCACAGTGCCTTTTAAAGCCACAGGACTGTTTTCGCAGGAATGCAAACATACCGGGCTGGGCTGGGCTATTTTTACTGCCTATGTCTGCCTGAGGAGGAGACTTAAAACAAGCCTGGCTCCCAGGCCTGCTTCTCTCCTCCTAGCTGTGTGGACCCCACATCTTCTTACTTACCCAACCACCCTCTGAGCAGATCCGGACTCTCTGCATATCCGTGGGGCCATCTTCCAGTTCCCGGCTCTGAATCTCTTCCTCCTCTTCTTCTTCTTTTAGGGTCAAATTGAGAGTGTAGGCTGTGGACTCCATCTCTGCAAGCAAGATTCAGTTGAGAAAAATCAGGCACTAGTGTGAACGCTTCAAAGCCTGGGATGGGGGTGGCTTAGCTTGCACAAACCTCTAAGCCCTGAGCACTGTTCAGGCTGGAATAAGGGAAGGAATGGAGTCAGGCCCGGGGAGGAAGGGATTTAGGAAAAGCACCAGGAAGCTGGAAGGTGACATATTTAATTATGATAAGAGGGGGTGCAGGCAGATAACATACCTGACTGCCTTCAAATATTTAAAAAGCTACCTGTGGAAGAGCCCAGACTGGTTCTGTAGAGACCCAGGGGCAGAACAGGCCGGTGGGTAAACATTCCTGGAAGAGATTCTAAAGAGTGCAGTGAAAGACAGAACTTGCTCCCAGTCAGTGCCACTCAAACATGAAATCTGTGGCAGGAAAGGGGTGTTGGCTTCCTATCAATGAAGGTGTTTGGATACAGATAGGACACTTGCTCAACTGGGTTGTCCCTACAGGCCAGTTAAGCATCAGGAGGTTGGTAGGAGCAGAATAACCATCACCTGGATTTTCCAAAGTCAAAAATTCTGTCTATGAGCTGGTTCAGAAAATAGAGTCATTCTGCCTTAAGGGATTTTTCCAAACCCGAGACTCAGTGATACATAGTGAGGTGTATGCCTGGATACCCAAGAAAGTGCAGAAATCTGCTAGGGCCCACCCCCACCGGGAAATGCCTCTGGGCCGCAAATACTCTTCTGCCTGAGCAGTAGGCCCGTACAAAGGGCCGCGTTCCTGCCCTCTAGGGGAGCGGGCAATTACTAGGTATGAGTGAGTGTGCATCTTGTGGGCCGCATCCTCCCGGGCTTCCAAAGAAAAGATCCCTCCTGAGTTCAAAGTGTGCTTTTTCGAGATTTCCAAAAAGGACTGGCGAATACGACGGGTCTGGGACGAGCGGAACAGGCTTCAGATCCCTGGGAGCTGGGGCCCGAACTTGGCCGCCGCCTTCCCCCGCCCGCTCCTGGGCAAGAGGTGGGGGCAGAGGTGACACCGCCCGGCAGCGACGGCGTCCCCGGCAAGGTGCCCGCAGCCTCGGCCGCCGCCGCCGCCGCCCACCCGCCCACGGCCCCGCGCCCCGCCCGCGGCCGCCGCGCCCCGGGGCGCGCTCGGGTTTCTCCAGCCATCTTGTCCCATTTCCCTTTCTCCCAGGTCCCACGCCGGGAGCGCTCCCGCCGCCCCCGCCTCCCCCCCGCCCCCAGCGGCCCAGCCCTCCTCCCCGCCGGGGCCCCCTCCCCGCCCCGGCGCACCTGCCGGGCGGCGGGAGCCGGCACCGCCTGCCACCCGGGCGGGCCCGCAACAAAGGCGGTGGCGGCCGCTGCAGCTGCAGCCTCGCGCCCCCGCCCCCGCCGCCGCCGAGCCGCCCCGGAGCGGCGGGAAGGGCCACGCCACCTCGGGCCTCCGGCTCGCCGCCCGCGCGCACTCACCGAGCGGCCGGGGCGCGGGCCGGGGCCGCGGGGGGAGACGCCGAGGGCTCCGGCCCGGCTGTCACAGCGCCATCCCCGCCGCCTCTCCGGCTTCCCGTGCGCGCGGCCCCTCGGGAGGGAGCGGGGAGGACACGTGGTGGGAGGAGGAGGGTCCGGCCGTGAGCTGAGGGTGTTGGGAGGCGAGGGGGAGGAGCGCGGCTGATGTCAGCGGGCCTCGGAGGCGCCGGGGGACGGCCCCGCTCCAGCTCCGGATCCTCCTCCCGGCGCAGTTTCCGGCAGGTCGGCTCGTCACGTTTCTCCCCGCGGAGCTTCCGACCCTCCTCGCGTCTCCTTCGGACCGGGCTGCGCCGCCGTGCCCTCCGCCCTCTCGGTTCCCCTCCCCTCGCCCCCCCCCCCCCGCCCGCCCCAACTCCGGAGCCGTCAGCTTCCGACGCGCTGTGTGCGCCCTCGGCGGGCCGGAGGCAGGAAGAGCCCGGATTTACGCTTTAACGGAGTGTGACCTGGGTGCACTTATCCCTGTGCTCGTTTGCATTCACCAGTGGTTTGCATTTGCTTGGAGGAGCACCCGAGGCACCCTGTCGAAGCTTCAAGGAATGCGTTATGAAGGGTAGACCAGCAAGGGAGTGTGGAGGGGCCTAAGGAGGGGTCCAGGATCTTTGGGGAAGCATCCTCGGATGCTGGCAAGCATAGGTCCAGAACTTCGTTCATGGTATACAAGGGGAAGGAACTTCCCGATACGCGTAGTTGTTACCTGTTAAAGCCCGAGCATGTAAACTCGTGGAGGAAGTAACTATATAGAGGGATCTTCTCCAAAACGTTCAAAGGACAGCTCTTTGGACAATGAGCAGAGAAGCCCCCAAGCCCTTCTCATTCCAGAAAAAGATTCTGGGTTTGGGTTTTTTGTTGGGAAGTCGTTCAAGAAAAAAAAAATTTTTTTTTATTCTGGCATTTGTGTTAAAATGCAAAGGAAGACTTTATTCAGTGATATGGAAGTAGGCGTCGAGACTATCACCGTAGGGGAGAGATATGGACTCAGCTCTGAATACAGCAAAGACAGGTTGGGGAAGTAGAGCCCACAGGCAGAGTAAGGGAATCAGTGGGTAGACATTTATTCCGAGGTGACAGTAGGGGGAGAGGATTCTTGCTGATGGCAGGCCAGGCTGATCAGATATCCAGGGTGGGGGCGAGTTCTCCCTAAACTGACTCAGCAGGATTCTTGCTAGAAGTGGGCTAAGGCTGTGGACTGGAGGGGGGGAGGGTGTGCGTGCCCAAGATAGAGGCTTCGTTAGAGAAGAGGGTTCAGAGGAGACTGACTAAAATTTGGTCAAGGAGAGAGTTTTGTCAGACTTCTCAGACTGTCCCTGAGATCTAAGTAGCTGCTGGGAAAGATCTCTCCAAATTTATGTGGCCATTTCAATTTATTGATAATGTGAATGTTACTTCCCTATGCCATGGAGAGGCTACTGTGGAGCTGCGTAGGTCTTAATGCATAACGTAAGTATTATTAAAAACACATCTTTGAAGTGTAATTATGGTGGACAACCCAAGAGCAAAGCAGGTCTAACTGATGGAAGAACACTATTCAAATATCAGGAGAGGTGAGGATGTTAGCATTTCTTGTTTTAATGAACAGTTCTTTTTATTTATTAATTTTATTTATTTTTTACTTCAATTTAGTTAACATATAGTGTGTTATTAGTTTCAAGGGTAGAACTTAGTGATTCATCAGTTGTGTATAATAACACCCAGCGCTCATTACATCAAGTGCCCTCTCCTACTGCCCATCACCCAGTTAGGGCATCCCCCCACCCACCGCCCCTCCAGCAAAACTCAGTTTGTTTCCTAGATTTAAGAGTCTCTTATGGTTTGCCTCCCTTTCATGAACAGTTGTTTCTGTGTGTAAAGTTAGCATTTTTAGAGCAGGAGTGATGTCTTAGCTCAAGTTGATTGACATTTCCATCTTAACTTTTCTGAGAAATGACTACTTTAAATGGAAAAGTGAGGAGAGTGTCAGGAAGGAGAAGGATACTGGAACATCATTGGCAATTCCCCTGCTTACAAAAAAAAAAAAAGTATTAACACAGGTTATGAGATAACTGAAGAGGAATATTATGTTAGGGTTTTTGACTCTGAGAACCCCAAAGTTCTTATGCTCCTTTGATTGGGTTTTTCCTGGGAAGAGGCCAACCAAATGGGTCACCGTTATCTTTTTTAAGAAAGATTTTCTTTATATGAGAGAAGGAGAGCACGAACGGGGGAGGGGCAGAGGGCGATGGAGAAGGAGAACACACTCCCCACTGAGCAGGGAGCCCGAACTCTGGGATCATGACCTTAGCCAAAGGCAGATGCTGAACCGACTGAGCCACCCAGGCTCCCCTACTCACCCGAATTCTTGACTTTGAGCCCATAGCCCCATGATCACAATTATTGTCGTGGGGCCCACCTTAGTACAAGTCCGTAATTGCTAACAAAACTTTCTCACAGGAATCAAGTGCTGGGGAAGGCACAGTACACTGCAGACATTTGTATTTAAGTGGCTTATAAGTCAGGCTGCTTGTCTCTGCCTGCGATTCCTCATCTTTAGAAAGGGAATTGGACCAGCCAGATATTGTCAGAGCTTCCCGTCAGCTCCATCATTCAGCAATTCCATTCCTGTTAAGACTTCATCTTACTCTGCATGAGGAGTGACTGAAGCTAGTCTTTGAGACAGTGCATGGCTTTAATGATTGATAGAATGGGTTTCTATCAGTAGGTACTTAAATGTGAGCAGAACACCTATGAAATCAACATAGTAGTTCTTTAATTATGCTCTCGGTCTGACTTCGTATTTCCTCCTATTGAATTATTGCAGTACATAAGTCATAGGGATTCTAAAGAGCCCAAGTCCCACAAAATATACTGAACTGTAGTGTCTCCTGGTGAATACACATATCTGACCTCCTTCAGTAGAGGCCCCATGGACCTTAGGTAAGCATAGCTATAACTCCCGTGGCTATATTTTTCAGGGACTGTGGTAGATTGAATTAATGCGTCCCCGTGGTAGTACACCCTGCTGTTACATAGCAGAACTGCTGAGGCCTCATGTGTGCAGAATGGACTTTGATGCCCCTTTACTTGGCCTGGCCATATGACATGCTTTGGCCAATTGAATGTGACTTATGTGTTAAGTCCTGAGCGTAGATACTAAAAGGTCTCACATGTTTCCATTTGCCCCTCTGGGAGCTTTTGTCCTCTGCCATGATAAAACCATGCCTGGGTAGTCACTGTCCCTCCAGCCTAGGCACCAGAATGAGACCTTTTCTACACAGCCATCCTGTGAAAATGAGAAGAGATCATTGTTTTGTCTTAAGCTATTGAGTCCTGGGGTGGCTTGTTATGTAGGATGTTTGTGGTGATGGCTAATTGAGACAGTGTCAACGGGCAACCTTGGATTTAGAGTTCCCAGCATTGGCTTTCATAGGCTTCTCTGACGCAGAGGAAAGGAGAGTTGCCATTTCATGGTGGAAATCTTTGGCTATTTGGACATGGAAATGCTAGATTGGGAGGGGGAATGGTGTGTCACTTCCAACTGTATCTTTCTCTTCCCTGGAATTCTAGAACCTCAGAAGATCAAGATATGGCCTCAACATTAGATATTTCCCAATAAAACCTCAAAATATTCCTGAGAGATCTTGGGGCACCTGGGTGGCTCAGTCGTTAAGCGTCTGCCTTCAGCTCAGGTCATAATCCCAGAGTGCTGGGATGGAGCCCCGCATCGGGCTCCCTGCTCAGCGGGAAGCCTGCTTCTCCCTCTCCCACTCCCCCTGCTCGTGTTCCTCTCTGTCAAATAAATAAATAAAATCTTAAAAAAAAATATTCCCGATAGATCTTGATAAATGGTCAGGGAAACCCTGATTTAGACAATCCTAAAAGGGCTTAGAAAGTTCCTGGACAGGAAGCATGTGGTTAAAGCACCTCAAAGGGTTAAGGAACACTCAGAGGTTTCTCTAGAAAAAGAAGAAAGAAAATTGTAATACCTAGTGTAGTTCTAGCTGCTGTAACAAACAGATCCCAAACGTATAAAGGCTCAAACAATAGAAATTTATTTTTTTTTTTATGTAACAGTTCTTTGTGGGTATTCTTGGTTTACAGGTGACTTTCTTTCATGTTGCAATTTAGGGACCCAGGATCCTTCTGTCTTGTGGCTCAGCCACACCCTTGGGACCTTGTGGTTTTCTTCATCTACCAGAGTGAAGGGGAGAGAGAAAATGGAGAAGGCACACCCTTTTCTTGGCCTTAAAGTGACACACATGTTTTTCGCTTACATTCCATTTGTTAGAGCCAGTTATATGGTGACATTTATATGAGAAGGGGCAGGGAGATGTAGAGCATGTCTGAGCAGTCACTTTCCACTCATAGCTCCACACACGGAAAAGGAGAGCTTAGATTTTTGTCTTTACCACAGGGATGCTTTTTCTTTCAACACTTTAAATATTTCACTCCACTTTCTTCTTGTTGGCAAGGTTTCTGGAAAGAAGTCCAACGTAATTCTTATTCTTGTTTCTCTATAGGAAAGGTGTTTTTATTCCTCTGGCTTCTTTTAAGATTTTCTGTTTGTTTTTGGTCTTATGGAGCTTGATATGATATTCCTGGGCATAGATTTTTTTGGTGTTTTCTGAGCTTCAGGGTTCTGTGATTTGGTATCTAGTCATTAATTTTGCGAAATTCTCAGCTATTATTACTTCAATATTTCTTCTGTTCTTTTCTCTGTCTCTTCTGGTATTTCCATTATGGCTATATTACACCTTTTGTAATTTTCTCATAGTTCTGTGTTTGTTTGTTTCCCTGGTTTTTTTTTTCGTCTTTGTATTTTAGTCTGGGAAGTTTTACTGACATATTTTCAAGTTCATTGATTCTTTCCTTGGCTGTGTCCAATCTACTGATGAGCCCAGCAGAAGCAATCTTCATTTCTATTGTAGTGTTTTTGATTTGTAGAATTTCCTTTTGATTGTTTCTTAGCGTTTCCCTCTCTTTGTTGACATTATCCATCTGTTCTTGTGTATTATACACATTTTCCATTCAGGCCCTCAGCATAATAATCATAGTTATTTTAACTTCCAATTTGATAATTCTAAAATCTCTACCATATTTGAGTCTGACTCTAATACTTATTTTTTCTCGTCAAACTGGGCTTTTTGCCTTTTAGCATACCTTATAATTTTTGTTGGAAGCCAGACATAAGCTACTGGGTAAAAGGAATGTTTTTTGGGCTAGGAATTGGACTGTGTTTACTCTTTGCTATAGATGAGGCTAGAATTTTTTCCAATGTCCTTGGATTTCCCTAGAGACTCTTTCTCAAATAAGGTCTGAGCCTTGCAGTTCTTTTAGCTCTAAGTCCCTCTTATTATACAGGAGCCACATCGATAGGTTGGCAAACTATTGGGGGAGGAGAAACATCCTATAATCTATGATTAGGTCTCAGTGTTTTAGTGAACCTGTGTCCCTGATTCTCAGCTTCCTCCTCCTTCCGCATTAAATGAGATAGGAAGAGGGGGCCAGAATTGGGTATTTCCCTTTCTCCAGGTCAACTAGGTTTTGGGAAACCAAATTTGCTTGAGCTCTGGTAGAACAGTTTCCCTTGAAGGCAGACGTTTTTCAAGGAGAACAGAGCACTCTGGGCTTATTTTTAAATTGTTACTTTCCCCCGCCCGTGCAGAATGTACAAGGGAATTTTTCTTCCACATTCACCCTGAGAACTTGGTGGGGCTCCTGGACATAAAACCCAGTAAAGTGTGTGTGGGTGGGGTGGGGTGGGATCGGGGGCCTACACATGTTTATCTCTCAAGCTAGACTAGGCTCAGTATCCAGTAATTAGTCAGTTGTCCTTTATGTGTTCCTTTCTCTTATTTTTTTTATTGTTATGTTCATCACCATACATTACATCATTAGTTTTTGATGTAGTGTTCCATGATTCATTGTTTGTGCATGACACCCAGTGCTCCACGCAGAACGTGCCCTCTTTAATACCCATCACCAGGCTAACCCATCCCCCCATGCCCCTCCCCTCTAAACCCTCAGTTTGTTTTTCAGAGTCCATCGTCTCTCATGGTTCATCTCCCCCTCCGACTTACTCCCCTTCATTCTTCCCCTCCTGCTATCTTCTTCTTCTTTTTCTTTCTTAACATATATTGCATTATTTGTTTCAGAAGTACAGATCTGTGATTCAACAGTCTTGTACAATTCACAGTGCTCACCATAGCACATCCCCTCCCCAATGTCTATCACCCAGCCACCCCATCCCTCCCACCCCCACCACTCCAGCAACCCTCAGTGTGTTTCCTGAGATTAAGAATTCCTCATATCAGTGAGGTCATATGATACATGTCTTTCTCTGATTGACTTATTTCACTTAGCATAACACCCTCCATTTCCATCCACGTCGTTGCAAATGGCAAGATCTCATTCCTTTTGATGGCTGCATAATATTCCATTGTGTATATATACCACATATTCTTTATCCATTCATCTGTCGATGGACATCTTCCACACATATATTTGAAAATGCTTCTATCTCCATTAAAAAATGTTAGTTGAATGTTGTTTTCTATACAGTGTTCCTTTTGGAATTACGTATATGGTACTTCCCTTATGCTTCCACACATACATCTGAAAATGCTTCTAACTTCATGAAAGAAGAATTTAGTTGAAAGATGCTTTCTACATAGTCTAGTTTCACTGAGTTAAGTATATGGTACTTTCCTTATACTTCCACACAAACATTTGAAAACACTTCTGTCTTCATGAAAGATATTAGTTGAATGATGTTTTCTATACAGTGTCTTTCTTGGAGTGAAGTGTATGGTACTTTCTTTATGCTTCCACACATACATTAGAAAATGCTTGTATCTTCATGAAAGAAGTTATTTGCAAGATGCCTTCTACACAGACTTGTTTCTCTGCATTTAGTATATAACACTTTCTTTATGCTTCCACAAATACATTTGAAATAGTTTGTATCTCTGTGAAAGATGTTAGTTGAAAGATAGTTTCTACACACTCTTGTTGCACTGAGTTAAGTATAGGGCACTTTCATTGTGCTTCTACACATACATTGAATATACCCCTAACTCCATGAAACAAGATGTTGGTTGATGGATGGTTCCTACACAAACTTATTTTTCTGAGTTAAGTGAATGGCACTTTTCTAATGCTTTCACACATACATTTGAAAATGCTTCTATCTTCATGAAAGAAGAAGCTAGTTGAAATATGCTTTCTACACAGACTTTTTTCTCTGAGATAAGTATATGACACTTTCTTAATGCTTCCTTAAACATTTGACAACACTTCTATCTTCATGAAAGAAGATGTTAGTTGCAAGATGCTTTCTACACAGTCTTGTTTCACTGCATTAAGTATATGGCACTCTCCTTGTGCTTCCACACATGCATTTGCAAACACTTCTATCGCCATCAGAGAAAGTGTTAGTTGAAAGATGGTTTCTATACAAACTAGTTTCAGTGAGTAAAGTATATGGTACGTTGCTTATACTTCCACATATACATTAGAGAATGCTTCTATATCCAAGAAAGTGTTATTAGTTGAAGGATTTTTGCTACAGACTTGTTTCTCTGAGTTAAGTATCTGGCACTTTTCTTATGCTTCCACATATATATTTGAAAATTTTTCTGTCTGCATGAAACAATGTGAGTTGAAAGATGGTTTCTAAACAGACTTGTTTCACTGACTTAAGTATATGGAACTTCCCTATTGCATCCACACATACATTTGAAACCGCCTGTATCTGCTGTCCTTTCTCCAGCTCCTCTAGGTGTAAGAACAGCTTGTGTATTTGAGACTTTCCTAATTTTTTGAGAAAGACTTGTATTGTTATGTACTTCCCTCTTAGGACCACCACCTTTGTTGTATCCCAAAGGTTTTGAACAGTTGTGTTTTCATTTTTGTTTGTTCTAATGAATTTCTTTAATTCTTTTTTAATTTCCTGGTTGGCTCTTTCTTTCTTTAGTAGGATGCTCTTTAGCCTCTAATTGTTTGAGTTCCTTCCAAATTTCCTCTTGTGATTGAGTTCAGGTTTCAAAGCTTTGTGGTCTGAAAATATGCAGGGAATAATACCAATCTTTTGCTCTCAGTTGAGATGTGATTTGTGAACCAGTATTCTGTTGCTTTAGGATGGAATGCTCTGTATATATCTGTGAAGTCCATCTGGTCTAGTGTGCCAGTCAAAGCCATTGTTTCCTTGTTGATCTTCTGCTTAGAAGATCTGTCCACTGGGGTATTGAGATCCCCTACTATCCCCTACTATTATTGTATTATTATCAATGTGTTTCTTTAATTTGGTAACCAATTGGCTTATATAATTGGCTGCTCCCAAGTTAGGAGCATAAATATTTATAATTGTAGATATTCTTCTTGGATAGACCCTTTAAGTATGATATAGTGTCCCTCTTCATCCCTTACTACCATCTTTAGATTAAAATCTAATTTGTCTGATATGAGGATTGCTACCCCAGCTTTCTTTTGAGGTCCATTATCATGATAAATTGTTCTCCACCCCCTCACATTCAATCTGAAAGTGTCTTTGAGTCTAAAATGAGTCCGTTGTAGACAGCATATGGGTGGGTCTTGCTTTTTTATCCAATCTGATACCTGTGTCTTTTGTTTGGAGCATTATCGCATTAACATTCAGAGTAACTATGGAAAGCCTAAACCAAGCAGCAGAAGGGATATAATAAAGATTAGTACAGAACTCAATGAAATAGAAACCTGAAGAAAAGTAGAACAGATCAATGAATCTGGAAGCTGGTTCTTTTTTATTTTTTTAAGATTTTGTCTATTTATTTGACAGAGGGGGACACAGTGAGAGAGGGAACACAAGCAGGGGGAGTGGGAGAAGGAGAAGCAGGCTTCCCACGGAGCAGGGAGCCCGATGCTGGGTTCAATCCCAGGACCCCGGGATCATGACCTGAGCTGAAGGCAGATGCTCAATGACTGAGCCACCCAGGCGCCCCTGGAAGCTGGTTCTTTGAAAGAATTAATAAGATTGATAAACCCCAGCCAGACTTATCCAAAAGAAAAGAGAAAGGACCCAAATTAATAAAATCATGAATGAAAGAAGAGAGATCACGACCAACACCAAAGAAATACAGATAATTTTAAGAACATATTATGAGCAACTATATGCCAACCAATTAGGCAATCTGGAAGAAATGAATGCATTCCTTGAAACTTACAAACTACCAAAACTGAATCAGGAAGAAATAGAAAACCTGAATAGACCTATAACCACTAAGGAAATTGAAACATTAATCAAAACTCCCCAAAACAAGACTACAGGGCCAGATGGCTTCCCAGGGGGAATTCTACCAAACATTTAAAGAAGAACTAATACCTATTCTACTGAAGCTGTTTCAAAAAATAGAAAGGGAAGGAAAACTTCCAAACTCATTCTATGAGGCCAGCATTACCTTGATCCCAAAGCCAGACAAAGACCCCACCAAAAAGAATTACAGACCAATATCCCTGGTGAACATGGATGCCAAAATATTCACCAAGATCCTAGCCAATAGGCTCCAACAGTCCATTAAAAGATTATTCACCATGACCAAGTGGGATTTATTTCTGGGCTACAAGGGTGGTTCAACATTCACAAATTAATCAATGTGATAGAGCACATTAATAAAAGACAAGAACCTTATGATCCTCTCAAATGATGCAGAAAATGCATTTGACAAAATACAGCATCCTTTCTTGATTAAATCTCTCCATAGTATAAGGATAGAGGGAAAATACCTCAATATCATAAAAGCCATCTATGAAAATCCCACAGTGAATATCATTCTCAACAGGGAAAAACTGAGAGATTTTGCCTCAAGGTCAGGAATCACCACTTTTGTTCAACATAGTACTAGAAGTCCTAGTCTCAGCAACCAGACAACAAAAAGAAATAAAAGACATTCAAATTGGTAAAGAAGTCATACTTTTGCTCTTCCAAGACGACATGATACTTTATGTGGAAAATCCAAAAGACTCCACCCCAAAATTGCTAGAACTCATACAGGAATTCAGCAGTGTGGCAGGATATAAAACCAATGTACAGAAATCAGTTGCATTTCTATACACTAACAATGAGACAGAAGAAAGAGGAATTAAGGAATCCATCCCATTTATAATTGCAGCAAAAATCTTAAGATACCAGGAATAAACCTCACCAAGAGGTAAGGAATCTATACTCTAGAAATTACAGAACACTTATGAAAGAAATTGAGGAAGACACAAAGAGATGGAAAAACATTCCATGCCCATGGATTGGAAGAATAAACATTGTTAAAATGTCTGTACTGCCCAGAGCAATCTATACTTTCAATGCCATCCCTATAAATATACCATTGACATTTTTCAAAGAGGTGGAACAAATAATCCTAAAATTTGTATGGAACCAGAAAAGGCCCCGAATCGCCAAGGGAATGTTGAAAAAGAAAGACAAAGCTGGGGGCATCACGTTGCCTGATTTTAAGCTCTATTACAAAGCTGTGATCACCAAGACAGCATAATACTGGCATGAAAACATATAGATCAATGGAACAGAATAGAGAACCCAGAAATGGACCCTCAACTCTATGGTCAACTAATCTTTGACAAAGCAGGAAAGGATATCCAATGGAAAAAAAGACAGTCTCTTCAATAAATGGTGCTGGGAAAATTGGACAGCCACATGCAGAAGAATGAAACTGGATCATTCTCTTACACCATAAACAAAAATAGACTCAAAATGGATGAAAGACCTAAATGTGAGACAGGAATCCATTAAATCCTAGAGGAGAACACAGGCATTGGCTGTAGCAACTTCTTGCGAGACATATCTCCAAAGGCAAAGGAAACAAAAGCAAAAGTGAACTCTTGGGATTTAATCAAGTTAAAAAACTGCACAGCAAAGGAAACAATCAACAAAACTAAAAGGCAACCTACTGAATGGGAGAAGATATTTGCAAATGACATTACAGATAAAGGACTGATATCCAAGATCTATAAAGAACTTCTCAAACTCAACACTCAAAAAACAAAAAATCCAGTCAAGAAATGGGCAGAAGATGTGAACAGTTATTTCTCCAAAGAAGACATACAAATGGCCAACAGACACATGAAAAAATGCTCAATATCACTCAGCATCAGGGAAATCCAAATAAAAATCTCAATGAGATACCACCTCACACCAGTCAGAATGGCTAAAATTAACAAGTCAGGAAGCAACAGATGTTGGTGGGGATGCGGAGAAAGGGGAACCCTCCTACATTGTTGGTGGGAATGCAAGCTGGTGCAGCCACTCTGGAAAACAGTATGGAGGTTCCTTAAGAAGTTGAAAATAGAGCTACCCTATGACCCAGCAATTGCACTACTAGGTATTTACCCCAAGGATACAGATCTAGTGATCTGAATGGGCACCTGCACCCCAATGTTTATAGCAACAATGTCCACTGTAGCCAACCTGTGGAAAGAGCCAAGATATCCATCAACAAATGAATGGTATACACACACACACACACACACACACACACACACACACACACACACACACAATGGAATAATCTTCAGCCATCAGAAAGTATCAATACTTACCATTGCATTGACGTGGGTGGAACTGGAGGGTATTGTGCTGAGCTAAATAAGTCAATCAGAGAAAGACAATTATCATATGGTTTCTCTCATATGTGGCATATAAGGAACAGTGCAGAGGACCATAGGGAAAGGGAGGGAAAACTCAATGTGAAGTAATCAGAGAGGGAGAAAAGTCCTGAGAGTCCCTTAACTATAGGAAACAAATTGAGGGTTACTGGAGGGGAGGTGGGTGAGGAGATGGGGTAATTGTGTGATGGGCATTAACAGGGGCAAGTGATGTGATGAGCACTGGGTGTTATACGCCACTGATGAATTATTGGACACTACATCTGAAATTAATGACGTACTATAAGTTGGCTAATTGAATTTAAATAACAAAAAAATAAAGTGGAATAAAAAGAAAGATGGTTTCATTGAGTTAAGTATTTGGCACTTTCTTTAGCTTCCTCAAATACTTATAAACACTTCTGGTATCATGGAAAAAAGATGTTATTGAAAGACGTTTTCTACAAAAATTTGTTTCATAGGTTTACATTATGGTACTTTCCTTATGCTTCCACACATACTCTTGAAAAAACTTTCAGGTTCATGAAAAAAAGATGTTAGTTGGAAAATGGTTAATACACAGAATTGTTTCATTCAGTTAATTATATGCCACTCCTTATCCTTCCACACATATATTGAAAACCATCTATTTTCATCACAGAAGACATTAAAGATGGTTTCTACACACATTACTTTCATTGAGTACATGGCTCTTTCTTTATGCTTCTACATATACATTTGAAAACACTTTTACCTCATGAAAGAATTTGTTAGTTGAAAGACACATTCCACACAGTGGTGTATCATGGAGATAAGCATATGAAACTTTCCTTATGCTTCCACACATACATTTCAAAATGGTTATACATGAAAGATGTTTGTTGAAAGATGCTTTCTAAAGAGTGTTGTTTCAATGAGTTAAGTATATGGCACTTTCCTTACACTTCCACACATATATTTGAAAACGCAGTCCTTATGTTTCCACACACACATTTGGAAACATTTCTATCTACATGAAAGAAGTAGTTAGTACAAAGATACTGCCCACACTGTGTTGTTTCAATAAGTTTAGTATATGGCACTTTCCTTAGGCTAACACACGTACAGTTGAAAAGCTTCTATCTTCATGGGAGAAGGGGTTATTTGATAGATGCTTTCTATTGGCCATTTTTGTCTTCTTTGCAGAAATGTCTGTTCATGTCTTTTGCCCATTTCTTGACTGGATTATTTATTTTCTGCGTGTTGAGTTTGATAGGTTCTTTATAGATCTTGGATATTAGCCCTTTATCTGATAAGAGATTTGCAAATATCTTTTTCCATTGTGTAGATTGTCTTTTGAGTTTGTTGACTTCTTTGCTGTGCAAAAGCTTTTTATCTTGTTGAAGTCTCAATAGTTTATTTTTGCTTTTGTTTCTCTTGCCTTTGGAGATGTGTCTAAGTAGAAGTTGCTGTGAAAGAGGTTGGAGAGGTTGCTGCCTGTGTTCTCTAGGATTATGAAAAATGATCAACATCACAGAAATGGAATCAAAACCACAGTAAGATACCACCTCACACTGGTCAGAATGGCTAAAATGAATAACACAGGAAAAACAGATGTTGGCAAGGATGTTGAGAAAGGAGAACCCTCCTACACTGTTGGTGTAACTCTTGCAGCCACCCTGGAAAACAGTGTGGAGGTTCCTCCAAGAATTAAAAATAGAGCTACCTTATGACCTAGCAACTGCACTATTAGGTATTTATTCAAAGGATACACACATTGTGATCTGAAAGGGCACATGCACACCAACATTTATAGAGGCAATGTCCACAATAGCCCATCTGTGGAAAGAGTTCAGATGTCCATCACCAGATGAATGGATTCAGGAAATGTGATATGTAAATATATATATATATCCATTATCTACATATATAATTATCTATCTATCAGCCATTATCTACATATATAATGGAATATTACTCAGCCATCAAAAAGAATGAAATCTTGCCTTTTGCAATGATGTGAATGGAACTAGAAAGCATTATGCTAAGCGAAATTGGTCAATCAGGGAAAGACAAACACCATAGGATTTCACTCACATGTGGAATTTAAGAAACAAAACAGATGAACATAGGATAAGGGAAGGAAAAATAAAATAAAATGAAAACAAAGAAGGAGGCAAACCATAAAAGACTCTTAACTCTAGGAAACAAACTGAGGGTTGCTAGAGGGGAGGTAGGTGAGGTTATGGGTAAATGGGGGATGGACTTTAAGGAGGGCACTGAAATAATGAGCACTGGGTGTTATATGCAACTGATGAATCACTAAAATCTACCCCTGAAACTAATAATACAGTATATGTAAACAAAATTAAATTTAAATAAATAAATGTTTTTTTAAAAATAAGTATGTTAACATTAGGAGTCCTAAAGCATTTGAAGGTGCCCAGCCAAGAGTGTTTATGTGTAGGCTCTGCCACAGGTATTTAGAAGGAGCTGTCCCTATTTCCTGGGTAAGAGAAAATGAATTTTTGTTTTTGTTTTAGATTTTTATTTATTTGAGAGAGAGAATGAGCAGGGAGAGTGGCAGAGGGAGAGGGAGAAACAGACTCCTTGCTGAACAGGGAACACGATGTGGGGCTCGATCCCAGGACCCTGAGATCATGACCTGAGCAAAGACGCTTAAAGAACTGAGCCACCCAGGTGAAGAAAATGAAGTTACACATCTCATTCACAGATCTATCCCATTTTCATTTTATTTTTCACTTTTATTTATATTCAGTTAGCCATTGTATAGTACATCATTAGTTTTTGATGTAGTGTTCGATTCATTAATTACGTGTAACACCCAGTGCTCATTGTAATATGTGCCCTCCTTAATACCCATCACTGGGCTAACCCATCCTCCCCCCCCTCCCGAAACCCTCAGTTTGTTTCCTGGAGTCCATAGTCTCTCATGGTTCATCTCTCCCTCCGATTTTCCCCCCTTCATTTCCCCCTTCCTTCTCCTAATGTCCTCCATGCTATTCCTTATGTTCCGCATGTAGGTGAAACCATATGATAATTGTCTTTCTCTGCTGGACTTATTTCACTTAGCATAATCCCCTCCAGTTCCAACCATGTCGATGCAAATGGTGAGTATTCATCCTTTCTGATGGCTGAGTAATCCATTGTATATATGGACCACATCTTCTTTATCCATTCATCTGTTGAAAGGCATCTCAGCTCCTTCCACAGTTTAGATATTGTGGACATTGCTGCTCTGAACATTGGGGTGCATGTGCCCCTTCTTTTCACTACATCTGTGTCTTTGGGGTAATACCCAGTAGTGCAATTGCTGGGTCATTTTGGCCCTACTTGTAGACATTCTCAACCCCGTGCTGATTTTCTATCTAGGTTTTGTTTTACATTCAAGGGGAAAGGGGCTTTTACTCATATAGCCAGCACCCAGGGATTGTTGGAAAGTTCACATATTCTTCCTGTGCAATGTGAGAAAATCAGTGTCTGATGTCCTAAAGGATGATGGCACTATTGCCCCTGAGCTTCTTGTGAGGTCAGGTGACATAAGCATGGTGATAGGTAGCCAGGTTCTGTTTTCTCCCTAGCTGATTTAGATGACTTCATTCTGAAGATCAGACAGTTTAGGAGAGAAAGAGTCCTTTCGAGGAATACTACAACAAACACCTGATTCTAAATACTTGAACTTGCCAGGAGAACCAAACTGTTACCCTCAATCACTTCTGTGTCTATCCATCCATGGGAAGGGCAACAAAAAAAAGCCAACACCAAGCAATTTCCCTCTTTCTGAAGGGAGAATTCAGACCTCTTGATGACAGGGCTCCCAAGTGTAGGGCATGGAGGTTTACTTTTGCCCAAGCTCACAGGTGTTTGTTTTTCCTGAGGCAGACTGTTTGCTAGGAGATTGTGCTAGTCACTCTTTTCTTAAAAATTATCCCATTCTCATCTCTAATGAAAAACTTTGGCCCTTCATGTATCAATTTCCACCCTTTTGCACTTTTTTAAAACTAGGTTCACCCTGGGAGCCACCCAGATCCAGTGTCTCAGGGTAATGTCCTCTATTTTAAACTAAATGAGATTTGTAGCGATTTGGATAAGATCTTATGAGATGTGCATGAGATCTCACGAGATTTAGACTGAGATCCCATGAGAATTGGATGAGATCTCCCAAGATTTGGACTGAGATCTCTGATGATTTGGATGAGATCTCATGAGATTTGGACTGAGATGTAGATGAGATCTTATGAGATGTTCATGAGATCTCATGGGATTTCTACTGAGTTCCTATGAGAATTGGATAAGATTTCATGAGATCTGGATTGAGATTTGGTGAGATGTGCATGAGATCTCATGAGATTTGGACTGAGATCCTGTAAGAATTAGATGTGATCTTACGAGATTTGGACTGAGATTTCCGAAGATGTGGAGGAGATCTCACAAGATTTGGAATGAGATTTGACAATATTTGGATGAGATATCATGAGATTCACATGAAATCTCATGAAATTTGGATGAGATCTTCTGAGATTTGGTGAGATTTGGACGATATCTCATGAAATGTGCATGAGATCTCATGAGATTTCTTTTTTTTAAAGATTTTTATTTATTGAGAGAGAGAATATGGTAGAGAGAGAGCCTGAGAGGGAAGAAGGTCAGAGGGAGAAGCAGACTCCCTGCTGAGCAGGGAGCCCAATGTGGGATTCGATCCTGGGACTCCAGGATCATGACCTGAGCTGAAGGCAGTTGCTTAACCAACTGAGCCACCCAGGCACCCCGATCTCATGAGATTTCTACTGAGTTCCCATGAGAATTGGATGAGATTTCATGAGATTTGGACTGAGATTCAGTGAGATTTGGATGAGATATCATGAGATGTGCATGAGAACTCACAAGAATTGGACTGAGATCCTGCGAGAATTACATGTGATCTTACAAGATTTGGACTAGGATCTCCAAAGATGTGGATGAGATCTCACAAGATTTGGAATGAGATTTGGTGATATTTGGATGAGATCTCATAAGATTTACATGAGATTTCTACTGAGATCCCATGAGAATTAGATGAGATCTCCTGAGATTTGGAGGAGATCTCGTGAGATGTGCGTGAGATCTTACAAGATTTGGACTGAGTTCCCACGAGAATTGGATGAGATCTCACCAAATTTAGACTGAGATCCCAGGATATGGATGAGATCTCACGAGATTTTGACTGAGATTTCTCAAAAGTTGGATGATATCTCATGAGATTTGGATGAGATCTCAGGAGATTTGGTCTGAGGTTTGGTGAGATTTGGATGAGATCTCATGATATGTGCATGAGATCTTGTGAGATTTGGACTGAGATCCCTCGAGAATTGGATGAGATCTCATGAGATTTGGACTGAGATCTCTGAAGATTTGGTTGAGATCTCACCAGATATTCCCCAAGACAATGAAGCCCTGCTAAGAAAGAGGTAATATTCCTTTTTATCTTGGGGTTTTGAAAGGCTAGTAGAAATAGCCATAAGGTGTGGAAAGCCTGGGAAATTCACCAGGTTCCAGCCTGTGTGCCCACTTGTTTCTCTGGGGGCACATGGCTTTGTCCTTCCCCTCTCACCCATCCATTTCTATTACCTCTGGTTGAGTGTGAATAAGAGTCCAACGGCCCATGCATCCTGAATTCAATGCTCCCTTTTTACCTGCTCTTCACCCAGAAAGTTGAAACACCAGGGATTTAGGTGTGAGATACCTTGTGACCGCCTCCTTGTTATGTCTGAGAGGAATTATGAAACCAGAAAATTTGGAATTTCTGCCAAATCCTGTCATGTGCATTCCCTACCCAAGTAAGCATTGCAAAGCAGACTTGGCCAGGGCTTGCCAGATCCTATTAGTGGCCCAGCAGTTTGGACATAAACCAACGGGCTTTGGCCCTAGATCTCGCTGGCTAGACCCAAGATCTCAGGAGATTGGATGAAATTTCATGAGATTTGCAATGAGATCTCATGATATTTGGATTGAGATTTGGTGAGATTTGGATAAGATCTTATGTGATGTGCATGAGATCTCACGAGTTTTGGAATGAGATACCATGAGAATTGGATGTTATCTCATGAGATTTGAACTGAGATCTCACCAGATATTCCCCAAGATAATGTGAGGTCCTGCTAAAAAAAGGTACCTTTACTTTTATTTTAGGGTGTTAGGAGGCTAATAGAAATAGCCTTAATGTGTGGAAAGCCTGGGAAATCACCCAGGGAGTCTGCCTGTGTGCCCAATTGTCCTGCTAGGGGTCACATGGCTTCTTCTTTCCGCTCCTGCCCTTCTGTTTCTATCACCTCTGGTTGAGTGTGAATAAGAGTCCACAGGGCCCATGCATCCAGAATTTAATGCTCCCTTTTAACCTGTTCTTCACCCAGAATGTTGAAACACCAGATTTAGATGTGAGATACCTTGTGACCTCCTGCAGGTTAATTTCTGAGAACAATTTGAAATTGGGAATTTAGGAAATTCTGTCCATTCTTTCCCTGTGCCCTCCCTACCTAAATAAGCATCACACAACAGGCTCTCCTAGAGCTTGCTAGATCTTCCCAGTGGCTGGAGAGTTTGTCCACAACTGATTGGGATTTGGCCCTAGATCTCTGGGTGCTGGGCCCATGATCTCAGACATTGGATGAGAGATCATGAGATTAGAATGAGATCTCAGGAGATCTGGATTGAAAAATCGCCTGATATTCCCCAAGATAATGTGAGGTCCCACTAAGAAGAAGCTAACATGGGGAGAGAGGAAGATGGCCGAGGAGTAGGGGACCCTGTTTCAACTGGTCTCCTGTATTTAGCTGGATATCTACCAAACCATTTTGAACACCCATGAAATCAGCCTGAGATGTAAGAATATATACCTGGATCTCTATAAGCAGAAAAGCAACTGCTTTTTGCAAGGTAGTACATGTAGAGTCGTGAATCTGTGGGGAGATATCGGAATATAAACAGAAGGGGGAGGGAGCCTCCATAAGCTGGCTCCTGGAAAGTGATATAAAACCAGAGTGCAAAATCAGAACCCTTAGAAATCTGCTCTAGTGAGAAACATCCATCTGGGGCTCTGGAAATGAAAAGGCAGGATTCTAGGTAGGGCACTGTGGTCTCAGGATATGAGGAAAAACAGGGCAAAAGGGGTTTCCTGAACCAGTAGTGAGCCCGAGCAGTGGAGCCAGGAAGCAGGTTATGGTCAGCAAGCCCAGGAAGGGATGCTCAGCTCAGATGGCCATAAACTGTGAGCTGGGCTGGTCAATAGTCACTCTTCTAGTAGGCAGCCTGAAAAAATCTGGAACTTGTGCCTGCGACCAGGCAAAAACTCGCAGGGAGGAACGGCCTGGAAAGGGCTTTAGAGTGGCAAACGGACATGAGCCAGGAGCTTCAGGTGCATGGCCTGGAAAGGGCTTTAGAGTGGCAAACAGACATGAGCCAGGAGCTTCAGGTGCACGTGCAAGCCCGCGGCCTCTCCAGGCTTTAGAGTCACAAAGGACAGTGGCACTCCCGGGCCCGAGACTGCCTCTGAGAGAGTTGCTGTGGGCACGCACTGGGGGAGGCTATGGTTTTCGTTGGCGCATTCAGAAGTGAAGACTGTTTGTCCTGGAGGGCTTATTAAAGGGCAGACTGCGAATTTTCTGCTCTGGGCCAGAGGTTTAGCTATGGCCATTCTTGCTCTGATTCTCGGAATAGGTATGGAAAGCCCCCAGGGAACAAAAGCCACACAGAAGACCTGTTTCCACTGAGCCCATCCCCCTGACAGGGTGCGGGCCAATTCTGCACAGGCAGAGTTACCTGAGAAACAGCGCACCAGCCCTCCCCCAGAAGACAGGCTGGAAACATAGCTGGATGACAAACCTGTGGATCCCATAAGACTGTAAAATCCCAATGCCAGAGGAAAATTATATATTGAGCTCCAGGTGTGGCCTCACGACTTGTTTATTTTTCAGATAAAATTTTCCTTTTCTTTTTTTTTTTCTGTTTTCCTTCTTCTTATTCTTTTTCTCTTCTCTTCTTATTTTTTTTCTTTTTACCTTCTCATTTCAACTAGATGTTTATTATATCAACTGATATTTCATCATAGCTTTTTCACTTGTATTTTTTTCACACCTATATTTTTTATAGATATATGCTTTATTGCAGTCCTTTTTTCACTGTTCAATTTTACCTTTATATATACACACAAGTTTTACTTATAATTTTGGGATGTAGTGTCCTCTAACACAGGCCAAAATATACCCAGGAACAACTGAAACACCCTGGTTTGTCCACACTGAGAGATTATAGCCCCCTTCCCCTCCCTCCTTTTTAAAAATTTTTAACTTTTTAAAATTTTATTCTTGTGTTTCATTTTGGCTTTGATTTTTTGGTGGTGGCTTCGGACCACTCTGGAATTTGCTAGGGTGCATCTTGCTTGGGTCATGGTTTATATTTTGGACTCTGCTCATTTACTCAACTATCCCTTGACAGAATGACTAGGAGGAGGAACTCTCAACAAAGGAAAGAACCAGAGACAATGTCCTCTGCCAATGTCCTCTGTCCTTTGCCTCTGATATAAGCAAGATGTCAGAGATAGAAGTCAGAATAGAAATCATAAAATCAATAGCTTATGCTTGTAAAAAGCATTAGTGACAATATAGAATCTCTAGGAGCAGAAATGAGATCTAATCAGGCTGAACTAAAAAATGCTATGAATGAGGGTATCCAGTCTAAACTGGATGCTCTAATAGCCAGGGTAAATGAGGCAGAAGAGAGAATTAGTGATTTGGAAGATGAGCTGATGGAAAGGAAGGAAGCCGAGGAGGTCTGGGATAAACAGCTTGAAGCACATGAGAACAGACTTAGAGAGATCAGTAACACCATGAAATGTTCCAGTGTTAGAATTATTGGAATCCCTGAGTGGGTGGAGAGAGAGAGAGGACTAGAAGGTATATTTGAGCAAATCATAGCTGAGAACTTCCCTTTCCCTGTGGGAAAGGAAACAAACATTCGAGTCCAAGAGGCAAAGAGGACCCCTCCCAAAATAAAAAAAATAGATCAACACCCCGACATATAATAGTGAAGCTTGCAGATTTCACAGCCAAAATATCTATCCTGAAAATAGCCAGGGAGAGGAGGTTCCTTCCATATGGAGGAAGGAACATCAAAATAACATCAGACCTGTCCACAGAAACCTGACAAGTCAGAAAGGGCTGGCAAGACATATGCAGGGTACTAAATGAGAAGAACATGGAGCCAAGAATATTTTATCCAGCAAGACTGTCATTCAGAATGGGTGAAGAGATAAAGAGCTTTCAGGACAGGCAGAAACTGAAAGAATATGTGACCACCAAGCCAGCCCTGCAATAAATATTAAGGGGGATTCTGTAAGCAAAGAGAGACCCCAAGAGTCACATAGATCAGGAAGAAATAGAGACAATCAATAGAAAAGGGACTTTACAGGCAATACAATGGCACTAAATTAATATCCTTCAATAGTTACTCTGAATGTAAATGGGCTGAATGCTCCCATGAAAAGACACAGGGTTTCAGATTTAATAAAAAAGCAGGATCCATTCATATGCTGTCTACAAGAGACTCATTTTGATACTAAACACACCACCACATTGAAAATGAGGGGTTGGAGAACCATTTACCATGATACTGAACCTCAAAAGAAAGCTGGGGTAACAATCCTAATATCAGGCAAATTAGATTTTAAACCAAAGGCCGTAGTCAGAAATGTAGACGGACATAACTTGAGAAATCTAGGTAAAAAAATCTCATCAGGCCTCATTCCAAATCTGAGATCTCATTCAATCTCCTGAGATCTTGGGTCTACACAGAGAAATCTTGGGCCAAAACTCATTGGTTGCGGCTGAGCTTCCAGGACCTTGGTAGGATCTGGGAAGCCCTAGCAGAGCTATTTGAGATGCTTATTTGGGTGAGGGGTGCACATGGCAGGATTGGGCAGAATTTCTAAAATTACCGATTTCATAATTGCTCTCAGACATGTCCTCCAGTAGTTCACAAGTTGTCTCAGACCTATATACCTGGTATTTCAAAATCCTAGGTGAAGACAGGGAAAAAAAGAATTGAATTCAGGATGAATGGGCCCTGTGGACTCTTATCCACACTCCACCAAAGGTAGTAGAAACAGAAGGGCTAGGAGAGAAGGAAGAAGTCATGTGCCCCCTAGCAGGACAATTGGCCCAAAGGTAGGCTCCCTGGGGGATTTCCCAGGCTTTCCACACGTTAATGCTCTTTCTATTATCCTCAGAAAACCCCACACAAAAAGAAATGTTATCTCTTTCTTAGAGGGACCTCATTATCTTGGGATATACCTTGTGAGATCGCAGTCCAAATCTTGTGATATCTCATCCTATGCTTGGGAGTTCTAGGTACGAATCTCATGAGATCTCATCCACATCTCATGAGATCTCATCTAAATCTCACCAAATCTCAGTCCAAATCTCATGAGATCTCTTCCAACTCTTGAGTGATCTCGGTCAAAATCTCGTGAGATCTCATTCCAAATCTCACCAGAACTAACCCAATCTCTTGTGTTGGCTCTGGCCATGAGATCCAGAGCCAACACCCATTGGTTTGTGGCCAAACTGCCAGGCCCTTGGTAGGATCTGGCAAGCCATGGGAGATTCTGCTTTACAACGCATATTTGGGTAGGGAGCATGCATGGCAGGATTTGACAGAAATTCCAAAATTTCAGATTTCATATTTGCTCTCAGATATGACCTCCAGGAGGTCACAAGTTGTCTTACACCCAAATCTCTGGTGTTTCAACATCCTGGAAGAAGAGCAGGTAAAAAGGGAGCATTGAATTCATGATGCATGGGCCGTGTGGACTCTTACTCATACTCAAACAGCGGTGATAGAACCAGAAGGGTAGGAGGGAGAAAAAAGAAGCCATGTGCCTTCTAGCAGAGACATGCGCACACAGGCAGGCTCCCTAGGGGATTTCCCATGCTTTCCACATAGTAAGGCTATTCTATTAGCCTCAACAGCACCCCCCCCCACCGGCCGCCAAAGGAATATTACCTCTTTCATAGCAGAACTTCATTATCTTGGGGAATACCTCCTGAGACATCAGTCCAAATCTCCAGAGATCTCATATATATCCTGGGAGACCTAGGTCGAAATCTCGGGAGATCTCATCCAATTCTTGCAGGATCTCAGTCCAAATCTCATAATAGCTCATGCACATCTCAAAAGATCTCATTCAAATCTCACCAAATCTCATTCCAAATATCATGAGATTCATCCAAATATTCGGAGATCTCAGTCCAAATATTGGGAAATCTCATCCAATTTTCGAGGGATCTCAGGCAAATCTTGTGAGGTCTCATGCACATCTCATGATATCAAATCCAAATCTCACCAAAACTCAGTCTAAATTTCTGACATCTCTTCCAAATCTTTGGAGATCTCAGTCCAGTCTCGTGAGATCTCATCCAATTCTCATGGGATCTCAGTAGATCTATGGAGAAAGCATCTTTCAACTAACATCTCCGTTCATGAAGATAGTAGTGCTTTCATATGTATATGTGGACACATAAGGAAAGTGCCATATACATAACTCAGTGAAACAGCACCATGTAGAAAGCATCTTTCAACTAGCATCCTTCATGAAGATAGAAACGCTTTCTAGTATATCTGTGGAAATATAGGAAATGTGCCATTCTTTAACTCATCCAAATAACACTGTGTAGAAAAGTATCTTATTACTAATGTCAGTCATGAAGAGAGTAGCCTCATCAAATGTATGTGTAGTAGCATGGGGAAAGTGCCATATACCTAACTCATTGAAACACTGTGTAGAGAGCATCTTTCAAATAACATCTTCATGAAGAAAGGTTTAAGCCTGCTGTGGCTCACAGCACAAAGGGGCAGCCAGGTTATCCATAATTTGCTCAAGTTTCTGCGCTCTGCTCAGTTCAACCCAGAAAAGTGGCCAGTAGGTGAGCACACAGCCTTTTGAGCCTACTGTGGCTCACACTGAAAAGTTAAGAGGTTTTCTGCCCTCTGAGCACCCCGCTGACCCTGTTACTGAGTTCTGCTCAATGACTCCTAGGCTGGCCTTTTGCCTTTGGTGAGGTTAAATACCCTCTTCTGAATGCCCTCCAGGAAGGGGGGCAAAACTCTCCCTGAGCGACCCAATGATCTCCTTCCTGCAACAGATTGAGCAGTCACAACCCACTGTGCTTTTTCCAACTTTCTCCCTCTTCCTGACTTTTTTTGGTGAACTGGGCTTCCACCCATTCCTGGCCACATGGTTTCCCACTCCTCCAATTCAGAGCTCTGAACCTCACCTCTGCCAAATGCTCCCCCTCCAACTGTGAAGATTGTTTCCTTACGCTTCTGATCCTCTTCCTAGTTGTTCAAAAATGTTGAATGCTGATCTCGTTGTATTCAAAGGACAAAGCAAGTTCTGGATCCCCTGACTACTCTGCCATCTTGGAAACCCAGCACCAAAAAGCAAATACTTATGGCTTAATGAAAGGAAGATGTTACTTTAGGGACACTTTCAACACAATGTAGTTTCAAGGAGTTAAGCATATGCCTTTTCCCTAGTATTTATACACATAAGTTTAAAAACTCTTATATCTCGGTGAAAAAGACGTGTTGACGTGTTTCTTGAAGGATGATTTAAGCAGTGTAGTTGCAAGTAGATAAGCACATGCCTTTTCCTAATGCTTATACCCATAACTCAAAATTTAAAAAAAAGAACATATATATCTTCATTAAAGGAAGATGTTTCTTGACAAGTGGTTTAAACACAGTGTTGTTACAAGGAATTCAACAAATGGCTTTTAGTAGTCTTCTTCACATAAGGTAAAAAAAACCCACTTATATTCTAAGGAAAGGAAGATGTTGCTTGGCATATGGTTAAAAAACAGTGTGGTTTAAGAAAATAAGTGCAAAGCCATTTCCTTGTGTTAAAACTACAGGTGTGAAAACACTGCTTAACTTTAAGAAACTCTGATGTTACCTGAAGATGTTTTAAGTATATTGTAGTTTCAAGGAATTAAGTACAAGGACAAATTTTAGGGCTTCTACACATAGGTTTATGAACATATATGTGAAAAAGAAAATTGTTACTTAAACGACGCTTTTAGTACAGCATAGTTTCAAGATCTTAAGCACATTTTCTTTGCTCATGTGTTTTCACATAAGGTTCAAATGAAAAAAAAGACGTTAATTGAAGCACACATTAAGCAGAGTGTCATTTCAAGGAGGTAAACTCATGGAATTTTCCTAGTTCTACACATTATATTGCATCACAACACTCATATTTTATTGAAGGGAATATGTTTCTTGACACATGGTTTTAAGCACAGTGCAGTTTCAACTAGATGCTAAGGCTAGGACTTCCAGCACTAGGTTAAATAACACTCAAAAGAATGAAACTGGATACTAGCCCTTTATCTGATATGTCATTTGCATATATTTTCTCCCATTCTGTCGGTTGTCTTTTGGTTTTGTTGACTGTTTCTTTTGCTGTGCAAAAGCTTTTTATCTTGATGAAATCCCAATAGTTCATTTTTGCCCTGGCTTCCCTTGCCTTTGGCGATGTTCTAGGAAGAAGTTGCTGCGGCTGAGGTCGAAGAGGTTGCCGCCTGTGTTCTCCTTTAGGATTTTGATGGACTCCTGTCTCACGTTTAGGTCTTTCAACCATTTGGAGTCTATTTTTGTGTGTGGTGTAAGGAAATGGTCCAGCTTCATTCTTCTGCATGTGGCTGTCCAATTTTCCCAACACCATTTGTTGAAGAGACTGTCTTTTTTCCATTGGACATTCTTTCCTCCTTTGTCAAAGATGAGTTGACCATAGAGTTGAGGGTCCATTTCTGGGCTCTCGATTCTGTTCCATTGATCGATGTGTCTGTTTTTGTGCCAGTACCATACTGTCTTGATGATGACAGCTTTGTAATAGAGCTGGAAGTCCGGAATTGTGATGCCGCCAGCTTTTCTTTTCTTTTTCAATATTCCTCTGGCTATTCGGGGTCTCTATAAAGAACTTATCAAACTCAACACTCAAAGAACAAATAATCCAATCAAGAAATGGGCAGAAGACATGAACAGACATTTTTCCAAAGAAGACATCCAAATGGCCAACAGACACATGAAAAAGTGCTCCACGTTGCTCAGCATAAGGGAAATCCAAATCAAAATCTCAATGAGATACCACCTCACACCCGTCAGAATGGCTAAAATTAACAAGTCAGGAAATGACAGATGTTGGTGGGGATGTGGAGAAAGGGGAACCCTCTACCCTGTTGGTGGGAATGCAAGCTGGTGCAACCCCTCTGGAAAACAGTATGGAGGTTCCTTAAACAGTTGAAAATAGAGCTACCATACAATCCAGCAATTGCACTACTGGGTATTTACCCCAAAGATACAAATGTAGGGATCCGAAGGGGTACGTGCACCCCAATGTTTATAGCAGCAATGTCCACAATAGCCGAACTGTGGAAAGAGCCAAGATGTCCATCGACAGATGAATGGATGAAGAAGAGGTGGTATATATACACAATGGAATATTATGCAGCCATCAAAAGGAATGAGATCTTGCCATTTGCAACGACGTGGATGGAACTGGAGGGTGTTATGCTGAGTGAAATAAGTCAATCAGAGAAAGACATGTATCATATGACCTCACTGATATGAGGAATTCTTAATCTCAGGAAACAAACTGAGGGTTGCTGGAGTGGTGGGGGGGTGGGAGGGATGGGGTGGCTGGGTGATAGACATTGGGGAGGGGATGTGCTATGGTGAGCGCTGTGAATTGTACAAGACTGTTGAATCACAGATCTGTACTTCTGAAACAAATAATGCAATATATGTTAAGAAAAAAAAAGAAGAAGAAGATAGCAGGAGGGGAAGAATGAAGGGGAGTAAGTCGGAGGGGGAGAGGAACCATTAGAGACGATGGACTCTGAAAAACAAGCTGAGGGTTCTAGAGGGGAGGGCGGTGGGGGGATGGGTTAGCCTGGTGATGGGTATTAAAGAGCGCATATTCTGCGTGGAGCACTGGGTGTTATGCACAAACAATGAATCATGGAACACTACATCAAAAACTAATGATGTATGGTGATTAACATAACAATAAAAAATTATTAAAAAAAAGAATGAAACTGGACTCTTTCTTACACCATACACAAAAATAAGCTCCAAATGGATGAAAGACCTAAATGTGAGACAGTAATTCATCAAAATCCTAGAGGACAACAGAGGCAGCAACTTCTTTGACCTAGGCTGCAACAATTTCTTGCTAGACACATCTCCAAGGCAAGGGAATGAAAAGCAAAAGTGAACTATTGGGAATTCATCAGGATAAAAAGCTTTGGCACAGCAAAGGAAACAGTCAACAAAACTAAGAGGCAAACTACAGAGTGGGAGAAGATATTTGCAATGAGTTACCAGATCAAGGGCTGATATCCCAAATCTATAAAGAACTTATCAAACTCAACACCCTAAAAACAAAACACCAGTCAAGAAATGGGCAGAAGACGTGAACAGACATTTCTCCAAAGAAGACATAAAAATGGCTAACAGATACATGAAAAAATGCTCTACATCACTTGGCATCAGGGAGATACAAAATAAAACCACAATGAAATATCACCACACACCAGTCAGAATGGCTAAAATGCACAATTCAGGAAACAACAGCTGTTGGCGAGGATGCGGAGAAAGGGGTAACCTCCTACACTCTTGGTGGGAATGCACACTGGTGCAGCCACTCTGGAAAACAGTATGGAGTTTCTTCAAAAACTTACAAAAAGAACCACCCTACGACCCAGAGATTGCACTACTAGGTGTTTCCCTGAAAGATATAAAAATGCTGATTCGAAGGGGCACATGAACCCTAGTGCTTATAGCAGCCATGTCCACAATAGCCAAACTATGGAAAAATCCCAGATGTCCATCACCAGATGAATGGATAAAGAAGTACACACACACACTCACACACACACACACACACACACACACAGAGGAATACTACTCAGCCATCATAAAGAATGATATCTTGCCATTTACAGTGATGTGGATGGAACTAGAGGGTATTATGCTAAGCGAAATAAGTCAGAGGAAGACAAATACTATTTGATTTCACTCATATGTATAATTTAAGAAACAAAACTGATGAACATAGGGGAAGGGAATGAAAAAAAATAAGATGAAAACAGAGAGGGATGCAAACCTAAGAGAACTCTAGGAAACAAAGTGAGGGTTTGCTGGAAGGGAGGTGGGTGAGGGGGATGGGATAATTGGGTGATGGGCAGTAAGGAAGGCTTACCTCTAGGAAACTCTAGAAAACAAACCAAAGGTTGCTGGAAGGGAGGTGGGTGGGAAGATGGGGTAATTGTGTGATGGGCGTTAGGGAGGGTACTTGATGTAATGAGCTCTGGGTGTTATATGCAACTGAGGAATCACTAAATTCTACCCTGAAACTAATAAAATAAAATAAAATAAAATCCTAGAGGAGAACATAGGCAGTAACCTCTTTGACATTGGCTGTAGGAAATACTTACTAGGTATGTCTCTGGAGGTAAAGGAAACAGAACAAAAATAAACTATTGGAGTTTCATCAGACAAAAACCCTCTGAAAGGGTACATGCACCCCAGTGTTTATAGCAGCAATGTCCGCAATACCCATCTATGGAAAGAGCCCAGATGTCCGTTGATAGATGAGTGGATAGAGAAGATGTGGTATATACATACAATGGAAAATTTTTTTAAAAAATATTTTATTTATTTATTTGAGAGAGACAATGAGAGAGAGAGAGAGAGAGCACATGAGAGGAGGGAGGGTCAGAGGGAGAAGCAGACTCCCCACTGAGCAGGGAGCCCGACACGGGACCCGATCCCGGAACTCCAGGACCATGACCTGAGCCGAAGGCAGTCGCTTAACCAACTGAGCCACCCAGGCGCCCCCATACAATGGAAAATTACTCAGCCATAAAAAAAAAAAAATGAAATCTTGCCATTTGCAATGATGTGGATGGAACTAGAGGGTATTAAGCTAAGCAAAATAAGTCAATCAGAGAAAGACAATTATCATAAGATCTTACTCATATGTGGAGTTTAAGAAACAAAACAGAGGATCATAGGGGAAGGGAGGGAAAAATAAAATAAGACAAAATCAGAGAGGGAGAAAAACCATGAGAGACTCTTAACCCTAGGAAACAAACTGAGAGTTGCTGGAGGGGAGGTGGGTGGGAGGATGCAGTATTTGAGTGATGGGCATTAGGGAGGGCACGTGATGTGATGAGCACTGGGTGTTATGTAAAACTGATGAATCACTGACCTCTACCTCTGAAACTAATAACACACTATATGTTAATTAGTTGAATTTAAATTAAATTAAATTTTAAAAAAGGAAAAAAAGAAAGAAACAATCAACAAAACTAAAAAGCAACCTTTGGGATGGGAGAAGATATTTGCAAGTGACATATCTAGTAAAGGGTTAAGATCCAAAATATATAAAGAACATATAAAAATGAACACTCAAGAAACAAAAATTCAGGTAAAAAATGGGCAAAAAACATGGATAGACATTTTTCTAAAGAAGACATCCAGATGGCCAACAGACACAGGAAAAGATGCTCAACATCACTCATCATCAGGGAAATACAAACCAAACTCTAATCAGATGTCAGCTCTCGCAAGTCACTATGGCTAAAATGAACAACACAGGAAACAATGAGGATTGGCAAGGATGCAGAGAAAGGGGAACCCTCTTACACTTTTGGTGGGAATGAAGACTGGTGCAGCCACTCTGGAAAACAGTGTGTGGAAATTTCTCAGAAAGTTAAACATGGAACTACTCTATGACCAGCAATTGCACTTCTAAGGTATTTACCCAAAGGATAGAAAAATACAGATTCAAAGGGGCACATGCACCCCGGTGTTTATAGCAGGATTATCAACAATAGCCAAACTATAGAAAGAGCTCAATAGTCCATCAGTTGAGGAATGGATAAAGGAGTTATATAATGTCACAACTCCTTGTGACATATATAGATCTTACTCGGCCATCACAAAGAATGAAATCTTGCCATTTGTGAAGACATGGATGCAGCTAGAGTGTTATGCTAATGCAATAAGTCAGTCAGAGAAAGACAAATAACATGATTTCATTCAGGTGAATTTAAGAAACAAAACCAATGAACATGTGGGAACAAAAGAGAGAGGGAAGTAAACCATGAGACTCTCAACAGAAGGGAATAAACAGGGTTGATGGAGGGAGTTGGGTGGGGGATGGTCTAAGTGGGTGATGGGTAGGCACTTGTTATGATGAGCACTGGGTGTTACATGTAAGTGAAGAATCACTAAATTCTACTCCTGAAACCAATATTACATTAGATGTTACCTGCCTAGGAATTTAAATAAAAATTTCAAAAAGCAAAAAAAGAAACTCCAGAGTCTGGTCACGTTTGTGTGAGCATGGGACAGGATAGGTCACAGGACCACTCGTAATCTGGCTTCAGGACTACCTTGACATCGTGAGGCCTAGGGCATTTGTGGTTGCCCAGCAGAGAATGTTTGTGCATAGCCTGGGCCGTCCCTTTGGGGAAGATGACCGGCTTCCTTTCTGGGGCAAATGGAAATGAAATAAGACCTCCCCTCGTTATTTCCCATTCCTCTTCGAAATGTACAACTTTAGCTCTTTTTGTTGTCATTCCCATATTGTTGCATAATTTCTAACGAGGTCTCCCTCACATCCAGGGGTGATGGGGCTCCCATACAGCCAGCAGCCAAGGATTGGGGTCAAGTTCCCACTCTGATCCGGTGGTAAGGGAGAGCAATCAGTGTCTCATACCCCAAAAGAACAATGGCTTTCCTCTTCCTGAGCACTTTCTTGGCTGGCTGATGTAAGCACGGTGGTCACTAACCAGGTTGCCTCACTCCCCTGGCTGAATCAGATGCCCTCATTCTGAAAAGCAGATGGTCCGTGCCTGTGGAGTACGCTCAGGACCTGGTCAGGGCAGAAAATGCCCTTTCAAGGCTCCCTGCACCAAGGCCTCATTCCAAACACTTAAGCATCAGTGGCAAGCACTCACGTGCTATTGTTGAACCCCTACTGTCTCTATGCACCAGGGGGATGGGCAGGAAAAACAGCCAAGTCCAGAAGCTTTCCCTCTCTTTCTGAGGGAAGAATGTACATCTCTCGCTGACAGGGTTCCCGTGTGTAAACCATGGGGATTTCTCTTTGCCCAGGTTCACAGTGTTAGCTATTCTGGAGGTGGCCCACTTGCTAGGAGCTTGGGCAACTCCGTTCTCACCGCTATGCCATTCTCATCTCTCATAAAGAATTTTAACCTCCTTTTTTATCCTTTTACTCTTTTTTTAAGGGTTATGTATTTATTTGAGAGAGAGAGAAAGAAAGAGAGAGCACACAAGTTGGGGGAGGGGCAGACTGAGCGACACTTCCGGTAGACTCTCTGCTGAGCACAGAGCTTGACTTGGGGCTCCATCCCACAACCCATGAGGTCGTGACCTCAGCTGCAACCAAGAGTCAGACGCTTAACCCACTGAGCCAGGCAGGTACTCCTACCCTTTTCTTTTTATCTGAAGCTAGATTAACCCAAGGACCGTTCCGAGCCAGTGTCTCAGAGTAATATCCTCTGCTTTCAAGTGGGGCCTGGGGCAGAGTTCTTAGGACTGTGGAATATGTTGTGCCACAGGGCCCCTCCAAATTTGGTTTCCGAACAATTGGGACGTGAGGAAACTTCTGGTGTTTGAAGGGGCTCAGCAAAAAATGCTTGTGTGTAGGCTAAGCTATAGAACCCTATAGGGAGATGGCCTCATTCCTGGGGCAAGGGACAACCAAGTTCTCTCCTTCCCAGGTTTTTTTTTTTTTTTTCCCCCACTCCTATTTGAAATGTAGAATGTTGATCCTCTTAGTAGGCTTTCCCATGATCTTCAGTAGTTCTAACGAGGTCTTTGCTCACAGTCAGGGGTAATGGGGCTCGCACACTGCCAGCATGCGAAGGTTTGGATGAGTTCTCACTTTGTTTCTGTGCTGAGCGAGCATGATTGGTGTCTGCTAGCCCCCCCAAGCGATGGCCCTCCTGTCCCTGAACACTTGCTGCTCAAGGTACTGCGGTCAGTGCAAGGATGACTAGCCATACAATCGCCACACCCATGCCACTCTCACACCTGCATATACCACATACAGATGCACACCCCACAGACACCACAAATACAGGAGACACTGACACACTTCTATCACACACAAACAGCACAAACTACACCTACACACCGCACACAACACACATACTGCAGACACAACACAAAGACATTGCACACACGGCACACATATAGCAAACAACTATACACCACTCATGTAGCACACCCGTACCAGGCATACACCATCCCCACACAACTCATACACAGAACACATACATTTACACCACACTCACACTCCACACACAAAACACATGGAATACACCTACACCACACACACCACACCTACACCGCACACTCATAAACACATATACCACACAATCACCATACACACAATGCACATACACAACATATAGCATGCATATGCCACACTCAAGCCTCTCACACAACACGTGTGCCACACAAATATAAGACATACAGAACACACACCAAATTCACAATGCATGCCACACACCCATTATACACACACCCACCAAAAACAGCAAACATATATCACACACACATTTTATTTACCTCATATACCATACAGTCACACCCAAAATGCCCAATATCTTTACCACACATACAACACATACACAGAGCATAGACATTACATGCACACACAGAAGGCACACACAGCACATATCCCACAAAAACTCACACACGCCACCAACACCACACTCATACCTCATAGACGACACATACACCACTCATATACCACACATACACCTCACACACACAACACTGCCAAATACACACCCAACACCTACAGGCATGCACACCACAAATACCAAATACACATCACAAATACCACACACAAAGATGTCACACATGCACCACACAATTATACAGATGCTACACACACACATGCATAAGCCACACAGACACCACACAAAGAACTAACACACATACCACAAATAAACCCCAGAAATTGAACACACATTCCACATCATAGTCACACCACGCAGACAGGTACCACACGTATACCACACTCACACATGCAGCATGCAAACACATGAACGCTGCACACAACACACATAGTACAAACACACCAAAAAGACACCAAACATACACAACACCTCCATCACAGCCACACCACACATTCAATGCACACCACGCATATAATGCCAACACACACCTCACACTATACACACAATACACAACAAAAACACCACACACATCCCACATTTAAACCATTTCTGTAACACACACACACACACCCCAAGTTCATACCACACATAGTCGACCCATTTACCACATGCACATCACAAACAACATACGTGACACACACAACACATAGACCACACACACCGACACACATCACATAAATCACATATACCACACATAACACATATTGCAAACATACACCACACATATACAAAACACAAACACACCACAAATACACTACACACTCCTATACAAAAACATGCCACGTATTCCCCTCACACACACCACACATGCAACAAAAAAACAGCCACACACCCCGCATACACCAACCACACACCACATCTATACCACTCACACATGCCTCACACACACCACACACTTACCACAGAAATACAACATATTTATCACACACAAATCAGACAAATGCGAAACACACACATATACACCACACAAAAATATGATACAAAATATACACGCACACCATGTGTGCAACATAGATGGCATGCATATACTACATATGCACAGGTCACATACAACACACTCCACATATATACGAGAAACTCACAATGCTTATGTCATAGAAAAACACACCAAACACACACAACACACACACCCCATACACACACCACAATATACCACATATACCACACATATACCACATAAAAAGGCACTACACATGCACCATGCACACACCACAGATGCATCACACTCAGCACACATATACCACACAGAAACACACCGCACATGTGCCATGCACATAGCACACAAATTGCACACACACACCTCCAACACAAACACACTGCATGTATATCATACATACACACAACACATACCCCTACATATACATACACAAACACCAAACATACACCACACAAAATACATCTCCATAACACACAGACCACACATACACAACACACAAAGCATATACCACATACACACCACTCAATAACTGCACACACACCACACCTACATCCACATATTCAACACACCTACACATACCACACATATACCACACAAGCAAGAGACACCTATCAGACTTAGAGCACACTCAACACCAACTACACACACGTTCAGCACACCACACGCTACACATATAAGGAACACACACACACACACACACACACACCTGCTTAGTTCTTTGTTGGCTAGTCTAAGCATGCTGATGGGTAGACAGCTTGTCTCCCTCCTGTGGCTGATTGACAAACCTTCGTTATGAAGAGAAGATAGTTCAGCCACGCACAGATCACTTCACGGCATGGCCTGCACAGAAAGAGCCCTTTCATGGAATACTGCCCAGTTAAAAACACTTGAGATTCATCCCCCCTGCACCCCTGCTATCCCTGAGCCACTGCTACCTGTATTCACTGATGGGAAGGTTTGGAAAAACAGCCAAAGCCCGAAGATTTCTCTCTCTTTCTGTAGGAAGAATTCAGGGCTCTTGCTGACAGGGTTCCCAGGTGTAGCCAGTGGAGGGTCCCTTTGCCCAAGCCCACAGGTGTTTCTTGTTCCTGATATGGTTAGCTCACTAGGAAATTGTGCTGGTCACTTACTTTTCAACATTATCACATTCTCATCACTATTGAAGAACTCTGGCCCTCTATATCCATTTCCATCCATTGGTTCTTTCTCTATGCTAGGTTCAGCCTTGAGGCCATTCAGATACTGAGGGACAGAGCAATATTCTCTCCTTTAAACTGCAAGTCTGGCTGAGTTCTTGGTCCTGTGCAGTGGGTTGGGTCACAGGATCACTTGCAATCTGGTTTCAGAAATATATGGACATTGGGAGGGATGCCTGGGTGGCTCAGTCAGTTAAGCATCTGCCTTCTGCTCGGGTCATGATCCCAGGGTGCTGGGATCGAGTCCCGTGTCACATTTCTTGCTCAGTGGGGAGTCTACTTCTCCCTCTGCCTGCCGCTCCCCCTCCTTGCATTCTCTTTCTCTGACAAATAAATAAATAAAATCTTTAAAAAATATATGGACATTGGGAGCCATAGGGCATTTTCATATGCAGCATAGGATGTTTGTGTGTAGGCTGGGCTAGAGGTTTTGAGAGGCCACAGGTCACATTTCTGTAGCAAAGGGAAACAAAGCTAAACATCTTTGCAGATTGATTTCATTCCCATTGGAATGTAGAACTTTGGCCCTCCTGGTAGCCATTCTCGTAACTTTGCTGTATTTCCAACTAGATCTTGGTTCATATTCATGGATATGTAGCTGTCACTCACACATTCACCACCCAGTGGTTGGTGACAAGCTTCCATTCTGGTCCTGTGCCAAGTGAGAACAATCAGTGTCTGATCTCCAGAACTGATATCCAACGGAAACTTGCTCTCATGGCTAGCTGCTTCACTGGATGCAGTAAGTGCTGTAATGGGTAGTCAGCTTGCTGATATCCTTTGGCTCATGGAGATGCCTTTATTCTGAAGACCAGATGGTTTGGGCATGTGGGGTTTTCTCTAGGTCCTGGGCAGTGCAGAAAGAGCCCATCCAATGAATACTGACTGAAGGCCCAGTTCCAAAACACATGAGTGTCAGCAGAGAGCACTCACCTGCTTCCCCTGAACTACTGCTGTCTCTACTCACTGACTTGAAGGGAAGGAAAAAATTCCAAGGCCAGAAGCTTTCCCTGTATTTCTGAAAGAATGGAAGGCTCTTGCTGACTTATTCTCTCATGTAGCCAGTGGAGGTTTCCCTTTGCCCATGCCCAAGGGTGTTTCTTATTCCTGAGAAAGCCAACTTGTTGAGAGATTGTGCTAGTAGCTCCATTCTCAACTGTATCCCATTTTCACCTGTCATGAAGAACTTTGGCATTTCGTGCATCCATTTCCACCCCTTTGTTCTTTTTTACAACTAGATTCAAGTTTGGAGCAAGTATGAGCCAGTATCTCAGAGCAATTTCGTCTGCTTTCAACTAGGGTGTCTGGAAGAATCCTTGGAAAATTGGGAAAGGTATGGTCACTGGGCCCCTCAAAGTTTGGTCCTAGAACCATATGGATGTTGCGGGGTCTAGGGTACTTGAAGGTGTCCAGCACAGCATATTTATGTGTAGGCTAGGCAAGAGGTTTTAGGAGGGGCTGGCCTCATTTCTGGGGCAATAAAAACAAATTTAGACATCTCATTCCCAGATTTATCCCATTCCTGTTTGAAATGTAGAACTTCGGTCCTCCTGTGGCCATTCCCAACACCTTGCTATATTTCTAACTAGTTCTTGGTTTATATTCCATAGCAATGGGACTCTGACTCACACAGCCAGGCCTCAGGGGTTGCTGGTGAGCCTCCACTCTGGTCCTGTGCTATGCAAGTGAATCAGTGATATTTCCCCCCCATGCCAAAACAAACAAACAAACAAACAAAAACAAACAAAAAACAACTCACCGTGTTGTCCCTGAATGCTTGCTGCTTAACCAACTGTGGCAAAGGTGGTGAGAGACAGCCAGCTTGCCAACCACCCCTAACTGACCTAGATGCCTTCATTCTGAAAAGCAGAATGTGACGTATGCTCTGAGACCTGGTCAATACAGAAAGAGCCCTTCAAAGAATACTGCCCCTTTCTTGACTGGATTCTTTGGTTTTTTTGGTGTTGAGTTTGAAGTTCTTTATAGATTTTGGATATCAGCCCTTTGTCTGCAATGTCATTTGCAAATAACTCTTCCCATTTCCTGGTTGCCTCTTTGTTTTGCTGTTTCCTTTGTTGTGCAAAAGTTTTTTGTCTTGATGAAGTTCCAACAGTTCATTTTTGCTTTGGTTTCCTTTACCTGTAGGTGTGTCTTGAAAGAAGTTGTTGTGGCTATTGTTGAAGAGGTTACTGAGTATGTTCTCCTCTAAGATTTTGATGGATTCTTGCCTCACATTGAGGTCTTTCATCCATTTTGAATTTATCTTTGTTTCATTCTTCTGCATGTGTCTGTCCAATTTTCCCAGCACCATTTATTGAAGAGACTGTCTTTTTTCCATTGGATACGCTTTCCTGATTTGTCAAAGATTAGTTGATCATAGAATTGAAGGTCCATTTCTGGGCTCTCTATTCTGTTCCATTGATCTATGTGTCTGTTTTTGTGCCAGTAACATACTGTCTTGATGATTACAGCTTTGTAATAGAGCTTGAAGTCCGGAATTGTGATGCCACCAGCTTTGCTTTTGTCTTTCAACATTCCTCTGGCTATTCGGGATCTTTTCTTTTCTTTTTTTATTCAGGGTCTTTTCTGGTTCCATACAAATTTTAGTATTGTTTGTTCCCTCAGCTCTGTGAAAAATGCTGACGGTATTTTGAGAGGGATTGCATTGAAAGTGTAGATTGCTCTGGGCAGCATAGACATTTTCACAATGTTTATTCTTCCCATCCAGGAGCAAGGAATGTTTTTCCATCTCTTTGTATCTTCCTCAAGTTCTTTCCTAAGTGTTCTGTAGTTTCTAGAGTATAGATTCTATACTTTATTGAGTGAGGTTTATTCCTGGGTATCTTATGGTTTTTGGTGCAATTGTAAATGGGATCGATTCCTTAATTTCTCTTTCTTCTGTCTCATTGTTAGTGTATAGAAATGCAACTGATTTCTGTGCATTGATTTTGTATCCTGCCCGGTTGCTAAATTGCTGTATGAATTCTAGTGATTTTGGGGTGGAGTCTTTTGGGTTTTCCCACATAAAGTATCATGTCATCTGTGAAGAGAGGGATATTGACTTCTTCTTTGCCAATTTGAATGCCTTTTATTTCTTTTTGTTTTCTGATTATTGAGGCTAGGACTTCTAGTACTATGTTGAGCAATCGTGATGAGAGTGGGCATCCCTGTCGTGTTCCTTAAGGGACACAGTCTTAAGGGAAAAGCTCTCAGTTTTTCCCCATTGAGAATGATATTTGCTGTGGACTTTTGTAGATGACTTTTATGATATTGAAGTATGTTCCCTCTATTCCTACACTCTGGCAAGTTTTAATCAGTAACAGATGCTCTATTTTGTCAAAGGCTTTTTCTGCATCAAATGAGAGGATCGTATGGTTCTTGTCTTTTCTTTTATTGGGTGGTCTATCACATTGATTGTTTTTTGAATGTTGAACCCCCCTTGCATCCCAGGAATAAACCCCACCTGGTCATGATGGATAATCCTTTTAGTGTACTGTTGGATCCTATTGGCTAGGATCTTGTTGAGTATTTTGGCATTCATGTTTATCAGGGATATTGGTCTGTAATTCTCCTTTTTGATGGGGTCTTTGTCTGGTTTTGGAGTAAGGGTAATTCTGGGCTCATAGAACAAAAACTTTGGAAGTTTTTCTTCTATTTCTATTTTTTGAAACAGCTTCAGAAGAATAGGTATGATTTCTTCTTTAAATGTTTGGTAGAATTCCCCTGGGAAGCCATCTGGCCCTGGACTCTTGTTTTTTTGGGAGGTTTTTGATTACTGCTTCAATTTAGTTACTGGTTATTGGTCTATTCAGATTGTCTCTTCTTCCTGTTTCAGTCTTGGTAGTTTATAAGTCTCCAGGAAGGCATCCATTTCTTCCAGGTTGCTTAATTTATTGGCATATAGTTGCTGATAATAATTTCTAATAATTGTTTCTATTTCCTTGGTGTTAGTCGTGATCTCTCCCGTTTCATTCATGATTTTATTAATTTGGGTCCTTCCTCTTTTCTTTTGGATAAGACTGGCCAGAAGTTTATTGATCTTGTTAATTCTTTCAAAGAACAAGCTTCTAGCTTCGTGGGTCTGTTCTACTGTTTTTCTGGTTTCTAATTCATTGATCTCTGCTCTAATCTTTATCATTTTTCTTCTCCTGCTTGGTTTAGACTTTATTGGCTGTTCTTTCTCCAGCTCCTTTAGGTGCATTTGGGATTTTTCTACTTTTTTTGAGTGAGGCTTGGATGGCTATGTATTTCCCCCTTAGGACTGCCTTTGCAGTATCCCATAGGTTTTGGACCAATGTGTTTTTATTCTCATTAGTTTCCATGAATTGTTTAAGTTCTTCTGTCATTTCCCAGTTGACCCAATCATTCTTTAGCAGGATGCTCTTTAGCTTCCACATGTTTGAATTCCTTCCAATTTTTTTCTTGTGACAGTTGCAGTTTCAAAGCATTGTGGTCTGATAACAAGCAGGGAATAATCTCAATCTTTTGTTATGGTTGAGACCTGATTTGTGACCCAGTATGTGGTCTTTTCTGGAGAAAGTTCCATGTGCACTCGAGAAGAATGAGTATTCTGTTGTTTTAGGGTGGAATGTTCTGTATATATTTATGAAGTCCATCTGGTCCAGTGTGTCAGTCAAAGCTCTTATTTCTTTGTTGATCTTCCTCTTAGATGATCTGTCTATTGCTGAGAGTGGAGTGTTGAGGTCTCCTACTATTAATGTACTATTATCAATATGATTCTTTATTTTGGTTACCAGTTGGCTTATGTAGTTGGCTGCTCCCATGTTGGGGGCATAGATATTTACAATTGTTAGATCTTCTTGTTGGATAGATCCTTTGAGTATGATATAGTGTCCCTCTACATGTCTTCCTATAGTCTTCAGTTTAAAATCTAATTTGTCTGATATGAGAATTGCTACCCCAGCTTTCTTTTGAGGTCCATTGGCATGATAAATTGGTCTCCATCCCCTCTTCAGGTTCAAAATGAGTCTCTTGTAGACAGAATATAGATAGGTCCTATCTTTGTACCAATCTGCAACCCTGTGCTGTTTCATGGGAGCCTTTAAGCCATTCAAACTGAGAGTGACTATTGAAAGATACGAATTTAGTGCCATTGTATTACCTGGGAAGTCCCTATTTCTATCGATTGTCTCTATTTCATTCTGGTCTATGGGACTCTTGGGGTCACTCTTCACTTACAGAATCCCCCTTAATATTTCTTGCAGGGCTGGCTTGGTGGTCACATATTCTTTTAGTTTCTGCTGGTCCTGGAAGCTCCTTGTCTCTCCATCCATTCTGAATGACAGCCTTGCTTGCTTACCAGGTCTTTGTGGACAGGTCTGATGTTATTCTGTTCCTCTCTCCATATGTAAGAAATCTCTTGCTCTTAGGATTGCTTCCTTGGCTCTAAGATTTGCAAGTTTTATTATTATATGCTGGGGTGTTGGTCTGTTTTTATTGATTTTGGGAGGGGTCTTCTCTGCCTCTTGGACTTGAATGCTGGTTTCCTTCCCCAGATTAGGGAATTTCTCAAGTTATGATTTGCTCAAATATACCTTCTAGTCCTCTCTCTCTCCACCCACTCAGGGATTCCAATAATTCTGACACTGGAACGTTTCTTGGTGTCATTGATCTCTCTAAGTCTGTTCTCATGTGCTTCAAGCTGTTTATCCCAGACCTCCTTGGCTTCCTTCCTTCCTATCAGCTTATCTTCTAGATCATGAATTCATCCTTCTGCCTCATTTACCCTGGCTGTTAGAGTATCCAGTTTAGACTGCATCTCATTCATAGCATTTTTAAGTTTGGCCTGATTAGATCTCATTTCTGTCCTTAGAGATTATATGGTGGTTTTCTCAAGCCTACCTATTGACTTCATAATTGCTATCCTAAAGTCTATCTCTGACATCTTGCTTATATCCATATCCATTAGGTCTGTGGCAGAGGCCATTGTCTCTGGTTCTTTTCTTTGTTGGGAGTTCCTTCTCCTAGTCATTCTGTTGAGGGGTGGTGAGGGAATGTACAGAGTCCAAAGTATCAACCATGACCCAAGCAATATGCACCCCTTTTATGGGGACCCTAGGTTTGTCAACTTCTTGTTCTTCCAGCCTGTCTTTTGGGGAGGGGCCTGCTATGCTCTTTCACAGGCAACCCTGCTTGGGCAGGGTTGCTCTGCACCATGTCGGGAGGCTCAGCTCAGTGGAAACTGGGTTTTTGAGCTTTTGTTCTCTGGTGGCTTTCCACACCTCTTCTGAGGGTTAGAGCAAAATTGGCCTTACCCAAACCTCTGTCCCAGAGCAGAGAAATCTCAGTCTGCTCTTCACTGAGCCCTCCAGGACACACAGTCTCCATTTCTGTCTGCACTGTTGTAATCCACAGCCTCCCGCGGTGGTGCTTGCCCACGGGGACTCTTCCAGAGATCGACCCCAGGACCTGGCACGTCTCTGCCCTTTGTGCTTCTAAAACCGCGAGTGGCCCCGGGCTTGCAGACGCACCTGTGCGCGAACTGGCAGCTCTGGATCCTCTCTTAGCACTGCTCTAAAGCCCTTTCCTGGCCACTACCCCTCTGAGAGTTTTTGCCCGGTCCCCGGCCCAGGATGCTTTTGCGCTCCAGTGTTATATCACTTTCCAGGTACCAGCTTATCAACTATATGCTGTCTATAAGAGATTCACTTTAGATCCAAGACACAAATAGGTTGAAAGTGAAAGAATGGAAAAAAGATATTAAACGCAAATAGTGAAGGGAGAGAACTGAAGTGGCTGTACTAATCTCAGTCAAAATAGACATTAAATTTTAAGTTTACATTAGACAAATAGGACATTATATATTAATACAACTTTCAACAAAGCAGGAAGATATAACAATTATAAACATTTGTGCACCTAATAACAGACCATCAAAATAAATGAAACAAAAACTGATAGAACTGAAAGGACAGGGAATTCTACAATGATAGTTGGAGGCTTCAATACCCCACTCTCAATAATGGACAGAAGAACAAGTAGACAGAAGATACGTAAAGAAATAGAAACAGACACATGTAAAGATGCTCAGCATCACTCATCATCAGGGAAATACAAATCAAAACTACAAAGAGATACCACCTCACACCTGTCAGAATGGCTAAACTTAACAACACAAGAAACAACAGATGTTGGCGAGGATGTAGAGAAAGGGGAATCCTCTTGTACTATTGGTGGAATGCAAACTGATGCAGCCACTCTGAACAGTTTGGAAGTTCATCAAAAAGTTAAAAAATAGACCTACCCTATGAACTGGCAATTGCACTACTAAGTATTTACCCAAAGGATACAAAAATACAGGTTTGAAGGGATACATGCACTCCAACGTTTATAGCAGCATTATCAACAGTAGTCAGACTATGGAAAGAGGTGACATGTCCAACAACTGATGAATGGATGAAGAAGTTTGGCATATGTATATATACAATGTAATATTACTCAGCCATCAAAAAGAATGAAATCTTGCCATTTGCAACAACATGGATGGAACTAAAGAGTATTATGTTAAGCAAAATAGGACAGTCAGAGAAAGAAAAATACCATATGATTTCACTCATATGTGGAATTTAAGAAAGAAAACAGGTGAACATTGGAGAAGAAAGAAAAAGAAGGAAGCAAAACAACAGAGGCTCTTAACTATAGAGAACTAACTGAGGGTTGCTGGAGAGGAGGTGGGTGGGCTGAAGGACTAAATGAGGATGGGTATTTAGGAGAACACTTATGATGAGTCCTGGGTATTACATGTAAGTGATGAATCGCTAAATTCTACTCCTGAAACTAATATTACACTAGATGTTAACTAACTAGAATTTAAATAAAAAGTTGAAACATTAAAAAATAAATTAAATAAATAAATAAAGACTAGAATAGAAGGCTTGAACAATACAATAAAACAACTAGACCTAACAAACATATACAGAATACTCTACCCAAAAACAAGATAATACACATTCTTCTCAAGTGAACATAGGACATGATCCAGGACACACCAAAGTTTAGGTCAAAAATAGTCTCAACAGATTAAAAAAACTCTGACTACAATAGGATGAAGTTAGAAGTCAATAACAAAGAAAATGAAAATTCCCAAAGTTGTGGGAATTAAATAACACACTCTTAAACAACCTTTGGGCCAAAGAAACAAATGGCAAGAGAAGTCAGAAAATACTCAGAGATGAATGAAAATGAAAACACAACATGCCATGCTGATGCGATGCAGTGAAAGCGTGTGAAGAGGGAAATTTAGAGCCTTAAATACTTACATTAAATAAGATCTCAGATCAACAGCCTAAACTTACAACTTATGAAACTAGAAAAAGAACACCTTAAACCCAACGCTAGCAAAAAGAAGGAAATAATGAAGATTAGAGCCAAGATAAATAAAATAAAGAATGGATAAACATGAGAGAAAATCTACAAACCCAAAGTTGGTTCTTTAAAAAAAATTAGTAAAGTTGACAAACTTTTAGCTGGGTTGATGGAGAAAAAAAGAAGATCCAGATTATTAAAATCAGAAATAAAAGAGACATTACAATTAATCATTTAGAAATAAAAGGGGTTATAAGACATTACTATGAACAATCGTATGTCAACAAATTGTATAACCTAGGTAAAATAGACAAATCCTAGTTGTAGAAATCAGACCTATAACTAGTAAGGAGATTGAATAAGTAATCAAAAACCTCCCAACAAAGAAAAGCTCTGAATCTGATGGCTTCACAATGTGAATTCTACCAAATATTTAGAGAGGAACCGACCCCATTCATTTTCAAATTCTTGCAAAAAATCAAAGAGAAGGAAACACTTCCTAACTCATTCGGAGTCCAGCATCAGTCCCGATACCAAAGCCAGACAGAGATACTACGAGAAAAGAAATTACAGACCAATATCCCTTATAAACATTGATGCAAAAATCCTCAATATATATTGGATCCTTGTCCTATGGGGTGAAATTCACCATAGAAAGGAAAGCCAAAGGGAGGCTCAAAAGTATACCCCTGGCCCAGAGAGTGAATATTGCTTCAAGGGAAATGGCAGAGATTAGTGCCATCCTCAGGGGTCTAAAGAACGCAGGGATAGCATCCCCATCATGTCTCTTTAACTCACCAGTCCGGTCCCCTCAAGACACAGATGGACCCTGCTGGATGGATAGATGAGGCATCTGCAAATTATAGATTCAAGGCCCAAACAGGCCAGCACCTGTTTTGGTATATGTGAGAAAAATCAAAGAATAGTAATATTTTGTAACATGTGAAAATTTTGTGAAATTCAAATTCCAACATTTATGAATAAAGCTTCATCAGCACACAGGGGGGCACTTGCTCGTTTATGTATCGTCAGCTGCTTTGGCACATTACAAATCACGGTGACCTGGTTATCTTGCCACAGTGTTTCAAGTGCTGCTCACCACTACAGTGGTGCTGAAAGAATAGTTACATGTCCATTACCAGACGAGGCAGTTATCCCAACATTCTCAATTCACAAGGAAGCAATGATCAGGAAAACCAGAAGATTTAAGCAGGAGAATCTCAACAGAGCCAATTTTCTTCATAAAAATAAAAGGGAAAATGTCTGCAACCAAAGTAAGTTGACAAGTGGCTCCTTTGTTTGCCAAATGAGGGAAGCCATTTACTGAGGGCGAGTTAGTTCAATCATGTTTGCTCGCACCAGCTAAAGAAATGTGTTCAGAGAACATAAACTTGTTAAAGACTATCAGCTTTTTTGCTTGATAAAGTGAGGACATTGGGAGCAACATCAGTAGTTAATTTCTACAAATGCATAATTGTCCAGCAGAGGGCAGCCTTACTCCACAGAGCCAAAACCTTCACCGGCAGGAAAAGGATTTAGAGGGTCTAAAACATGGATGTGCTCATTTGCCAAGATTTAATAACCAACATATTAGCTGATTTAATCTTCATGAAGCCCCTACAAGATAGGTGTTGGTTTTATCCTTATTTTACAAATAAGAAAGCTGAAATGCAGAACAGTTAAATGACTTTTACAAGGTCATACAGTTACCTGTATTTTTGTTTAAGTAAATAATTATAAAATGCTTGCTACATGCCAAGCATGATCTAAGCACTTTACATATCTTAACTTCTTTAATACTTATACCAATCCCAGGATTTAGGTACTATTATCAGCATTCCCATTTTACATATGGGGAAACTAATGTACAGAAACGTTAGCAATTTTCCTAAGGCAATTCCGCTAATAAGTGGCAGAACTGGGATCTGCACTCAAATTGTCTGGCTCGTCGTGCTCACTTTGGCAGCACATATACTAAAGAAATTGCTCAAGTTCCTGAAGCCCTTCACAGCCCTGACCCCTGCCTTCTGCTGATGAGCTCATCATTACGGTAGGCCTCGGCTTCTCAAAGTGGAGGTTAGTGTTACCTGGGAACTTTCTAGAATGCAATTTTGAGGCCACACCTCAGACCTCCTGAATCTGAAACTCTGTGGGTAGCACTCAGCAATCTGAGTTTTACAAGCCCTTGAGGAGTGTGCTAAAGTTAGACACCAGACTTATTGATTCTTACTGTGGTCCTCCCCACTCCAGCACCCTCAACACAAACGAATAAATATGTAACACACACTTGTCAGGATATACATGAGTAAGACCATAAGACCATACAGACACACATGTTATGGGTTGAGGCAAATGTGTTTGCATTGGATCCAGCTCTTGGCTTCCTTTTAATTAGCAGGAGCAAGTTTTCTGGGCTGGGGCCTTTGGCTATCTATGTACAAATTATTACAACAACAATAACCTTTCTTGGTCCTGCCTCATGTCTGTGTAGCTCTTCTCATTATAAAATTTTTTTCCTTTCTCCTTATCATTTATTATATCATACACAGAAATGATGGTTTTCAAGCATGTGTAAGACCTTGTAGTCCTCTCTGGGGCACTCTGTGACTTACTCTGATCTAGCACTGTCAAAAAAAAAAGAGAGAGAGAGAGAGAGAGAGACACTGGCTAGACTTCTACAGAAAAGCTAGGGAATGGTGCTGTTCTGTGTGGCCAGAATCAGGTGAGGCAGGTGAGGCTCCCACTACTCCGGCTTGGCCGGGTAAAATGTAAGACAGTTGCTGGGGTAGGGGGAGACACTCCCTCAGTGAATTCCTAGCCAGGCTTCTGAATGACTTGGCTACTTTGGGTGAGGGGATAGGACGTGGAACACCAGGGCAGTGGGAAGTGGGGGCTGCAGGAAGCAAACCTGAACAAACATGAAACAGGAGCCTGTATTTTCGTCCCCCAACCACCCTTGTTTCATTTACAGTGCTTCCTTTATTTTCTTCTGGTTGTTTACTGTCTCTTATTTTGTTGTTCTACCTTCTTTTTCTTTTCCCTCTCCTTTTCTTTTTTCACAAAACAGAAGCTATTTGTACTGTATCAGTAGAGATCCAGTCAGGGGAGAGGAGCCACATACTAATTGGACCAAGGAGGGTTTCATATAAAGAATTACAGTTGCCCCTCCCCCCTCCGCCCCCGCCAAAATTTCGCATTCCACAGTTTCAGTTACCTGAAGTCAACTGAGGTCCAAATGTGGATGATCCTCCTGAAATACTGTCAGAAGGTCAAGAGTAGTCTAACACTATGTCACAATGCCTAAGTCATCTGCCTCACTTCATCTCATCACATGGGCATTTTGTCATTTCACATTATCATCATCATCATCATCAGAAGGGTGAGTACAGTACAATAAAATATTGAGAAAGAGATCACATTCACGTAACTTTTCTTAGAGTATAGTGTTATAGTTGTTCTATTGTATTATTAGTTATTATTATGCATCTCCTACTGTGCCTAATTTATAGTTAAACTTTATTCCAATGACTAGGAGGGTCTGGTACCATCCATTGTTTCCAGCATCCACTTGGGATCCTGGAATGTATCCTGTGGTTAATGGTGGACAATGATGGAACTACTGTAATAACAGTTACAGTGGCTGGAGTCATAAGGGATCGACTAATAAGAAGGAAAGGGAACTCTGAAGAATATAGAAATAGCAGATATGAGAGACAGTTTCCACTGCTAGGGCTGAGAGAAGGTGCCTAAGGAAGGCCTCCCTTCCTGTTGGGAATGTGATCAAAAATAGGTGAGCTGGACCTGAACACCCAGAGCCTCCTCAGCCTCTCCCCTAGTCTTAGAATGTGGGTTCGACTTGCCTTTTCTGTTCCTAGAGATGATGATGTGATGTTGAAAACACCTGCATGGTGCACATAACTGAGCCCACTTAGAGCCTCTTTATAAACTTTTAAGATTTGGACGACAGGTATGGGGATCCATTTGTCTCACTACCACCCAAGACAAGCCTCCTATGTAAGTTCCCTTCGCTGTTATTAAAATTGCCACCTGCCATCATGGAGTGGCCTGCCTCTGTCTTCAGTCTCTCCCTGCCTTCTGCCTATGGGGGCTGTTTCCGATTACACCAGGAAAGCTCCTGAGTAGATTGTGAACTTAGACCATCCCACCCCAGACCTTGGAAGGGAGAGCACAACCATGGCTCACCAGCTGTGCAGAATTCTGGTGCTGTGGTGCCAAGCTGGAGGAACTTTCTTGGAAATCCACCCTCTATAACTTCTCCTAAATCCACCCTCCTGGGTGCTGGGAAAGCTGAGTCTTAATTTACTTTACTCACCATAACTTTGTTGCATCACTTAAATATATTACCAGTTAAACAATAACAGAATGCAACAACGTTGTTTATTGTGAGACACATCCTGATTTCAGAAATATAATGGAGTATGATAATAAAAACGGATTTGTCTTAGAATTGATGAAATGCACCCTTTCTCAGCAGCCTTGCCCAGCCTCTGGGCTGCTCATTTCCAATATCACTAACCTTGACCTCCCTACTTTCCATTTCAGCCTACTCTTAAGCGTGGAAGCCACCAGTACAAGGTCATCTTCTCTGCTGCCTTTCTGTCCTGTCCCAAACAGGACAAAGTCAGGGAACCTGGAAACCAGGCCAGTCTGGGCATCAGGGAGGGTGGTCAGGTCGTGGTGCTGATCAGGACAGATTGATAAGGAGCCTGCACCTTGGTGGTTTGGAGACCCTCATGTAGGAAGTGGGCATTCCTGGAGGGCATTAAGCAGGGAAGTGACATTTCTGTGTGGAAATAGGCAGCAGGGATTAGAGAGGCAACAGGTATTTTCTGTAGGTTTAACGAGCCCTTGGAGAGAAATAAGAGTCAGGTAATACAATGGACTTGAGTCTCTGATAGCATAACCACAGCAACCCCAGACCCCCAACTCTTGCTGTTTCCACCTAGCTGGGTCCTACTGCTTAAGTAGCTTAAAAAAGCTGCAAAAGTGGTTCTTCCTGATGGTTTACAGCTGGAGTGGGACAAGCAGCTTCCTTCCTCCACTTGTCTTGGGCTTTCCAGGTGTTGCCCTGGGTGACTTGGAACAAGGCCGGGGGCAGCATGTCAACTGAGGAAATCTTAGTGGTCTGTGTTTCTTGCATAAATCTTATGTGCTTTTTTTCTTTTTTTAGACAAAATGTTTAACTTGATAAATGAAAGGGGTCATCTCCTAAAATTGTTTTTTTTTCCCCTGAGAGCCAGCACAACCATCCTGGCTGTTAACTGAGAGATGGGAGGTTGTCTGTTAGCTTTCATAAGGCCACATCTCTAATTCAGAACTTTGGAACTTGTGCAAAGTTAATATTAGGGTAGAACTAAAAGGCTTACCTTGCTCATGTAAAATTTTAACTTAGATTTAATCTTCCTATTCTTAGACTCATCATTGGTCATGTCTGCCTTACAGATGCTTCTTCTGAAGCTAATAATGGCATGACTGCTCAGCAGGAAAGATTGTAATTTCCTAAAAGTTAAAGACATTTTAGCCACTTAATTGTGGAATGCATTGCTATCCAGAATTCTCCCAAAGTGATGGTGGTGTCTAAAGGATATGATTTGTTCTTTTGTGTCCCAGTGCTGAAAATCGAAAGCGCACTGAGATGGGTATTAAGCAATACACCAGAATGGAAACATGAAATTCACGTGACTACTTGCTTTTGAAAACCCTCCACTAGCACACAGCAGTCAACTAGTCAAGCATGAATCCCTCCTGCCTTCGGTTCAGGTCATGAGCTCAGGGAACTCCGCTCAGTGAGGGAGTCTGCTTCTCCCTCTCCCTCTGCCCCTCCCCCCACCACTTGTGTGCTCTCTCTCTCTCAAATAAGTAAATAAAATCTTAAAAAAAAAAGTGATGTTTAAGTTAAAACCTGAACAAACATGTTGTCAAAAACCGGCCCAGCTATCAACCATTACCACCATCCCAATCCTCAGAAAACTTTCTTATCCTTAAAAAAACCTGGACTAAGAGGTGGTCTCCCCACCAGCTGGGAAGTTGTCCAGAGCGCTAATAAATAAGAGGAACAAAACATGATTGGAGTATTTTTGTATCTTTTGGGAAAATACCTAGTAGTGCAATTGCTGAATCATAGGGTAGTTTTATTTTTAACTTTTTGAGGAACCTCCAAACTGTTCTCCAGAATGGTTAAACCAGTTTGCATTCCTACCAGCAGTGCGAGAGGGTTCCCCTTTCTCCCCATCCTCACCAACATCTCTTGTTTCCTCAGTTGTTAATTTTAGCCATTCTGACAGGTGTGAGATGGCGTCTCATCATACTTTTGATTTGTATTTCCCTGATGATGAGAGATGTTGAGCATCTTTGTATTGTCTGTTAGCCATCTGGTTGTTTTCTTTGGAAAAGCGTCTATGCATGGCTTCAGCCCATTTCGTAACTGGATTTTTTGTTTTATGGGTTTTGAATGTGATCAGTTCTTTATAGATTTTGGATACTAACCCTTTGTCAGATATGTCATTTGCAAATATCTTCTCCCATTCCATAGACTGCCTTTTAGTTTGGTTGATTGTTTCCTTCACTGTGTATAAGTTTTTATCTTGATGAAGTCCCAATAGTTCATTTTTGCTTTTGTTTTCCTTGCCTCTGGAAATGTGTCTAGTAAGAAGTTGCTGTTGAGGTCAAAGAGGTTCTGCCTGTGCTCTCCCCTAGGATTTTGATGGATTCCTGTCTCACATTTAGCTCTTTCATCCATTTTGAGTTTATCTTTGGGTATGGTGTAAGAAAGTGGTCCAGTTTCATTCTTCTACATGTGGCTGTCCAATTTTCCCAACACCGTTTGTTGAAGAGACTGTCTTTTTTCCATTGGATATTCTTTCCTGTTTTGTCAAAGATTAGTTGACCATGGAGTTTTGGGTCCATTTTGGGGTTTTCTATTCTGTTCCATTGATCTGTGTCTGTTTTTGTGCCCATACCATACTGTCTTGATCACTATAGCTTTGTAATATAGTTTGAAACCTGGAATTGTGATGCCTCCAGCTTTTCTTTTCTTTTTCTTTCTTTTCTTTTTTTTTTAATTATGTTCAGTTAGCCAGCATATAGTACATCATAAGTTTTTGAAAGATTGCTTTGGCTATTCAGGGTCTTCTGTGGTTCCATATAAATTTTAGGATTGTTTGTTCTAGCTCTGAGAAAAATGCTGATGGTGTTTTGATAGGGATTGCATTAATGTGTAATTTGCTTTTGGTGGTATAGACATTGTAACAAGGTTTGTTCTTCCAATCCATAAACATGGAATGTTTTCCATTTCTTTGTGTCATCTTCAATTTCTTTCATCAATGTTTTATAGTTTTCAGAGTACAGATCTTTTGCCACTTTTGTTAGGTTTATTCCTAGGTATCTTATGTTTTTTGGTGAAATTTTAAAGGGGCTTTGATTCCTTAATTTATTTTTCTGCTGTTTCATTATTGGTGTATAGAAATGCAACAGATTTCTGTACATTGATTTTATATCCTGTGACTAGTGAATTCATGTATCATCAGTTCTAGGAATATTTTGGTGGAGTCTTTCAGATTTTCTGTATATGAAATGTCATCTGCAAATTGTGGAAGTTTGACTTCTTTCTTGATGATTTGGATGCCTTTTATTTGTTGTTGTTTTCTGTTGTGACTAGAACTTCCAGTACTCTGTTAAATAACAGTGACCTGTCTTGTTCTTGACCATAGAGGAAAAACTCTCAGTTTATTCCCACTGAGGATGAAATTAGCTGTGGGTTTTTCATATATGGCCCTTATTATGTTGATGTATGTTCCCTCTAAACCTACTTTGGTGAGGGTTTTTATTTGTTGAATGCTTTTTCTGTATGCATTTAAATGATCATATCATTCTTATCCTTTCTTTTATTAATGTGGTGTGTTACATTGATTGGTTTGTGAATATTGAACCAGACTTGCAATCCAGGAATAAATCCCAGTTAATCATGGTCAATGATTTTTTTAATTGTATTATTGAGTTCAGTTTGCTAGGATTTAATTGAGAATTTTTGCATCCAAGTTCATCAGGGATATTGACCTGTATTCCCTTCTTTTCTGGAGTCTTTATCTGATTTTGGTATCAGGGTAATATTGGCCTCATAAAATGAATTTGGAAGTTTTCCTTACTTTTCTATTTTTTGGAGTAGTTTGAGAAGAATAGGTATTAACTCTTCTTTAAATGTTTGGTAGAATTCTCCTGTGAAGCCATCTGGCCCTGAACTTTTGTTTGTTGGGAGATTTTTGATTACTGATTCAATTTTTTTGCTGGTTATTTGTCTGTTTGAGGTTTCTATTTCTTCCTGTTTCAGTTTTGGTAATTTATATGTTTCTAGGAATTTATCCATTTCTTCGTCCAGTTTGTTGGCATATAGTTTTTCATAATATCCTCTTATAATTGTGTTTCTGTGGTGTTGATTGTTATTTCTCTTCTCTCATTTGTGATTTTATTTATTTGGGTTTTTTCTCTTTTCTTTTTGCTAAGTCTAGTTAGGGCTTTATCAATTTTATTTTATTTTTTTCAAAGAACCAGGTCCTGGTTTTGTTGACAAGTTCTATTGTTTGTTTGCTTGTTTTTAGTTTGTATATTATTTATTTCTGCTCTAATCTTTATTATTTCCCTTCTTCTCCTGGATTTAGGCTTTTTAAAAAGATTTTACTTCTTTATTTGAAAGAGAGAGAGAGAGAGAGAGAGAGCATGAGCAGGGGGAAAGGTAGAGAGAGAAGGAGAAGCAGACTCCCCGCTGAGCAGGGAAGCCTTATGTGGGGCTTGATCCCAGGACCCTGGGATCATGACCTGAGCTAAAGGCAGATGCTTAACTGACTGAGACACCCAGGTACCCCTGGATTTAGGTTTTGTTTGTTGTTCTTTTTATATCTCCTTTAAGTGTAGGTTAGATTGTTTATTTGTGATTTTTCTTGCTTCTTGAGGTAGGCCTGTATTGCTATATACTTCTTTCTTTGGAGCATTTTTGCTACATCCCAAAGGTTTTGGACTGTTGTATTTTTGTTTCATTTGTTTCATATACTTTTTTATTATCTTCTTTGATTTCCTGGTTGTTTAGTAGCATGTTGTTTAACCTCCATGTATTTGTGGTCTTTCCAAATTTTTTCCTGTGGTTGACTTCAAGTTTCATAGTGTTGTGGTCAGAAAAGATGCATCATATGATCTCAATCTTTATGTACTTGTTGAGACCTGGTTTGTCACTTAGTACATGATCTCTGGAGATTGTTCCATGTGCACTTGAAAAGAATGTGTATTGTGCTTTAGAATGAACTGCTCTGAAAATATCTGTTCCATCTGGTCCAGTGTGTCATTCAAAGCCATTGTTTCCTTGTTGATTTTCTGCTTAGATGATCTGTCCATTGATGTAAGTGGGGTGTTAAAGTCCCCTATTATTTTTATATTATCATCAATTAGTTCCTTTATTTATTATTAATTGATTAATATATTTGGGTTCTCCCATGTTGGGGACATAAATATTTACAATTGTTAGATCTTCATGTTGGATAGACACCCTAATTATGATATAATGCCCCTCTTCATCTCTTGCTATAGTATTTGTTTTAAAATTTGGTTTGTTCAGTGTAAATGTTGCTACTACAGCTTCCTTTTGATATTCATTTGCATGATAAATGTTTCTCACCCCCATTCCCTCACTTTCAATCTGCAGTGTCTTTAGGTCTAAATGGAGTCTCTTGTAGGCAGCATATAGATGGGTCTTGTGTTTTTATCCATTCGGACACCCTATATCTTTTGATTAGAGTGTTTAGTCCACTTACATTCAGAGTAATTATTGATAGATATGAATTAGTGCCATTTTATTACTTGTTTGATCATTGTTCCTTGAGATTTTCTCTTTTCATTTCTTGACTTTGTCACTTTTGGTCTTTAATTTCCACTCGAAGAGTCCCCTTTAATATTTCTTGCAGGACTGGTTTAGTGGTCACAGATTCCTTTAGTTTTTGCTTGCCAGGGAAACTCTTTATTTCTCCTTCTATTCTGAATGATAACCTTGATGGATAGAGTATTCTTTGCTGCAGACTTTTCCCATTTAACATGTTGAATATATCATGCCACTTTCTTCTGGCTTGCTAAGTTTCTGTGGAGTGATCTACAGCTAGTCTTATGGGTCTTCCCTTGTAAGTTAGGGACTTGTTTTGTCTTACTTAAAACTTTTTTCTTTATTGTTGTATTTTGCAAATTTAATTACAATGTGTTTTGGTGTTGCCCTGCTTTTGTTGATTTTGATGGGATTTTCTTGTGCCTCCTGGATCTGGCTATGTTTCCTTTCCCAGATTAAGAATGTTTTCAGGTATTATTTCCTCAAATAAATTTTCTGCTCCCTTCTTTTCCTCTCTTCTGGGACTTCTACAATACGAATGTTATTACATTTGATGGAATCACTAAGTTCCCTAAGTCTATTCTTGTGTTCCATAATTCTTCTTTCTCTCTTTTTCAGCTTCACTACTTTCTACTATTTATTCTTCTATATCACTTATTCATTCCTTTGCTTCTTCCATTCTGTGTTCATTGCCTCTGGTCTGTTTCAAATCTCAGTTACTGCATTTTTCACTTCTGACTGATTATTTTTTAATTCTTTTATTTCTGCAGTAAGGGTCTCCTTGAAATCTCCCATTATTTTCTCAAGGGCAGTGAGTATCCCTGTGATTATTGCTTTCAATTCTCCAGCAGGCATATAACTTATATCTATTTCACTTAGATCTCTGGCTGTGACCTTATCTTATTGTTGAATTTCGATGAATTCCTCCATCTTGGCATTTTTTTCTAAGTCTCTGTCTTTTTCTCTGTGTTAGAAAAGCTTGTTAATATTTCCTGCTCCTGAGAGTAATGGCTATATAAAGAAAAGGTCATATAGTATCCAGGATGTGTTGCTTCAGTGAATGTCTCTGGTGTGTCCTACATACAGTCTGCTGTTGTGTTTTGGCTGCTGTATCCTTTAAGCCAGTTGTGTGCAGAGGCTCTTCAGTGGGCAATGTTTGGAACTTGGCCAGAGTGTGGTGAGTTTTAACTAGGTGTGTTCTGATCTGCTTGTTAAATGAGACCTGATGCTACTCCACTAGAACTGGAGATTTGTAGTTTTTGCAGATAACTGCAAATTCTATTTCTACCAATAGAAATCCCTGCCCACACTATGTCTCCTAACTCTCTGGTCAGGAGACATAGTGTGGGCAGGGATTTCTATTGGTCTTCTGGGGAAAGGGCCTGCCACACTGGGACTGGGTGAATTTGATGGAGAAAGGCAGTACTGGCAGAGCACAGGTATGGGACCTGGTGTAAGCAGGTTAGGCATCCGGTGTCTGCATTGTGCTCTTTTCCAAAGGTTTATGCTGAGGGTCAGGGGAGGGAGATTGTGCCAGCCAGCTCCTTTGTCCCTGGAGAAGGGTCTCCATGCTTTCTGCACTCTGAGGGAAGCACTCCGAGAAAAGTGAATAATCTCCCCACCGAGTGTTGCAGGTTTTTTTCATATTGCTGTTTGCATGCTGTCTGCCTCTGGGTTCTTTGCCTGCCTTTGCTCCAGGAGCAGTGCAGTACCCTCCAGGCTCTATCCCAGCCAAGCCTTCTTCTGACTTTTAAAACTCCAGGCCTTAGGGAAGTGGTGTGGGCAGGGCCCTGCTTTGGTCTTCTGGAGGAGGGTCTCATTGCACTAGGACTGAGGGAGGTTTGATCAGGAATGGGAGTCATGCTTGAGTTCAGAGGTGTGGGATTTGAAGCAAGTAGGCTAGGCAACCAGTGTTAGTGGAGCTGCCCTCAGCAGGTGGCTATCCATTTATGCTGAGGGGTGGGGGAGGTAAATGGGGCCTGCGAGCTCCTTTGTTCTCAGAGAGGCCTCTCTGTGAAAGCTACTTCTGGATGCTTCAAGGAAAGTGAATTATCTCCCCCTGTGTGCTCCAGGCATTCCTCAGATCGGGCTGTCTGCCCCTGGGTTGTTTGCCCACCTTCTCTCCAGGAGTAGGGCACTGCCCTCAGGACTCTATCCCAGCCAAACCTGCCAACCTTTAAAACTCCAGTCTTCAAGACCCAGTGGTTGCAAAAACTCATGAAAAATCAGACCCTTTCATTTTACCACCCAGTGGTTTTGGGGAAGTATTCTTCTTGTGTGTTCCCCAGTGTGTTTGTCTCTCTCACCTTTCTCTGCAACCAGGGGTTCTCCCTCCACAGTACCCACAATCTCCATAGTACCCACAGTACCCAACTTTCTCCCCCAAACCACATCTCCACACTTCCTACCTTCCTCAGTGTGTCCTCTTTTCTTCCTGTAGTTGTGGAGTTTGTTCTGTGAGTCCTCAGGTTGATTTTTTTTGGGTATTCAGAATGATTTGATAGTTATCTAGTTGTGTTCAAGGGATGAGACAAGCCTAGGGTCCTCCTATTATACTGCCATCTTGGCTCCTCCCTCTGCTTTTTGTTTAGTGGCACAAAGATCCCCAAGTGGCTAAGGCAGTCTCAGTTTTCAATTTTATTTTTACTAGATTAAAAGAAATGTCATTATTTAAATACACAGACTAAAAATTCCAAATGTAGAACATGACACATTGGCACAAAACCACACCCTGTACTCACCACTCAGATCAAGAAATAGATCATTATTAGTACACCAGAAGCCACCTCTGGATCACTCCCTACTCCTTCTCCTACAGGAAAGCATGACTCTGACTTCTCAAACCATAGATTAGTTTTGTCTGTTCTTGAACTTGGTATAAATGGAACCTCAAAGCACATACTCTGTTTTGACTACTTTATCTCAACATTGTATTGATAAGATTCATTCATGTTTTTGCAGTTATAAATTAGTTCACTTGTATTACTGTTAGAATACACCCCAATTAACTATCCACTCCATTGATAATGGAATTATCAGTTGATGGACATTGGGGAGGTTCCAGGTTTAGGCTCTTCCAACTACTCCTGCCCTTGGTATTCTTGCATATCTCTTGGTGCACATGCACAAGCGTTTCTCTTGGGCACATCTAAAACTGTGTTCCAGGGACTAGGGAAATTGCACATTCTACTTTTGTAGCTTCTTCCAAATCATTTGTCCAAAATGTATGTCCAACCAATTTATAGTGTATGAGAATTTTAATTTTTCCATGTTCTTGCCAACACTGGCTTTGTCATTTTGGATAGTAGAATCATTATCAATTTGATTTGCATTTTCTTTGGTAACAATTGAGATTAAGCATCTCTTCATACATTTCTTGGCCATTTGAGTATCTCTATTGTGAAGGTGATGTATCTTGCCTATTTTTCTATTTATCTTTTTCATTAGGTCTTTGTCAAATTCAAATACATTCTCTCTTACCTCATATTTTAATTCTCTTAATGTTATCTTTTGATGCTCAATTCTTCCAAATTTTAATTTATTGCAATTTGTAAATGTTTTCCTTAGTGGTTAGTGCCTCTTGTATCCTTTAAGGAATTATTCCCTGCCCCAAATCATGAAGATATTTTCCTAGATTATATTCTAAAAGCCTTTATTGTTTTACTTTTCACACTTAGATTTGTTATTCACCAACAATTATGTTATTGCGTATTTCAGTAGTAATCAAGTTTCATTTTCCCCTCTTATTAGTACATAATTGAGCCACCAGTTATTAATGAAAAGATCATCCTTTCTCAACTTTCCATGGTACCTCCAATCACAGATCAAGTGTTCATAAGACTTTTTAAAATAGCACTTGAGGGGGAGGAGTTAAAGTGGCAAAGAGTAGGAAGATCCTAGGCTTGTCTCAGCCCTTGAATACAGCTAAATAAATATCAAATCATTTTGAATACCCAAGAAATTGATTCAAGGAACTGAGAGAGTAAAAATGCACTAGAGCTGAAAACAACAACAACAACAAACAGCCCTGCCACATTGAGGAAGGTAGGAACTTCAGAGAGTTAATTTGGGGGTAGAAGAGCTGTGCATACTGTGATGGGGAGGGAGCCCTGATTATGGAGAGAGGAGTGAGAGAGAGAGAAAGGGAAAGAAAAGTGGAAGTGCAGGGAACTGTGCAAGAAAAACTTCCCCAAAACTATTGACTAGGAAAAGGAGAAGAGCAGACTGATGAGTTTTTAGAAACAGTGGAGCACAATGTCTGAAGTTTTGGAGGTCTGTGACATTGCCAGGGTCATACCTGGCAGACTTATCAGTGCTCTGGTAGGGAAAGAGGGCAGAGACCCAGAAGTGGGCTGTGTGGTCTGAGGATCCCCTGGGTTGGACAGGGAGAAGCAATTCTCCTGCTTGGAGTGAATTTGGGAGAGGGGGCTGTGACCTCTCCAGGGGCAAGGGACACAACCTGCACCATTGAGCTGCTCCATTCACTAGCATAGGAATGCAGGCACTGGCTGAGGTTAGGGAGCCTTGGTATGCTTTTTTGCTGCACTTTGCCCTAAACTCCAAGCTGCTGCCCAGTTGCATGGCCAATTTCTGGAACAAACTGGTGGGTAGCCACAGCACAATAAGACCTCCCCAGGGAACTGGCACAGGTCCACACCCACTCAGATCTCTAAAATTTAGAGTTTTGGAATCCAGCCCTATGCCTAAGATAAAGCACAGGAGTTCTGTGCCGCCTAGCAAGAGGGCAGGTTAGACACAGGCAGGGTGAAGGCAAGGATATGATGGAGGCCAGGGACACAGTAGAGGTGACTGTAGGTGATGATTGTATGCTCTTTGGTGAGGGCTTCCTAAAGGGTGCCTTCCATGAATTCCCCAGTCCTAGGAGGAGAGAATGGGGGTGATGCCATTTTCACCCTGCCCATCAGTGCAGAAAGGCTTCAGGGAGCAAAACAGCACCACCTAGTGGAGGCTGGAGCCACTTAAGCCAAGCCCAGCCTCCTGCGACATGCAAGTACACCTGCACCAGGGCAAAGTCCCCTGAAAGAGAGAGGGGCAAATTGGTGGCTCAGTAGGGGACCTCGTTTCATCTGGTCCCTCAAATTTAGCTGAATATCTGTCAAACCATTCTGAACACACACGAATTCAACCTGAGATGTAAGAAGATTTATCTGGATCTCCACAAGAAGAAAAATGATTACTTTTTTTTGAGGTAGGAGGTGCAGAACCTTGAATCTCCAGAGGAAATATCTGAAGATAAGCGGACCCGGGAGGGAGCCTCCATCAGCCAGCCACCTGAAAGTGATATAACACCAGGTCAAAAAAAATCGAGACCCTTGGAAATCTACTCTAATGAGAGGCACCCCCTTCTGAAAAGGGCACAGGGGGTGACTAAGGCAGAATTTTGGGGGGATCATTGTGGTCTCAGGATTTCAGGAGACTCACAAAGAACGGGGGAGCCTGAACCGCAGAGTGCCCAACAGTGGAGCAGGGAGAGTGGTTGTGGTCAGCGAGCCCAGAGGGGACTCTCAGCTTGGTACACCATAAACTGTGAGCTAGGCTGGTAAGGAGACCGCCCTCTGCCTGACCACCCTGAAAAGGACTAGAAGGTGTGGGCTGTTTAACATCTAAGGGGAGTTAAAGAACTGCTTGTGCTCACGACAGGCACAGCTCTCAGGGTGGTGTGGCCCACAAGGAGATGCTGGGCTAGCAACCAGCATGACCTAGGGGCTGCAGAGGAGGCTGCACGTGTGAGCCCACGGCCGCCGGCAGTTGCAGACTCACAAAGCACAGAGATGCTCATAGGTGCCCGTGACTCCCCTGGGAGAGGTGTGGCGGGCATGAATTGCATGAGTCTGTAGAGTTTGGTACACAAAGAGGTGGAGACGTATTGACCTGGAGGATTTGCTGAGGGTGGGGGGGAAGGGGGAGAACCACAATGTTGCTGCTCTGGGCCGGAGATTCCCTTAGGGCCATATTCGCTCTGACCCTCTAAAGAGAAGCAGAAAGACCTCAGGCAACAACCACACAGCCAACCAGCTCACGTTAAGCCCATCCCTCTGACAAGAGGTGGGGCAACTCCACTCAGGCAAAGACGCCTGAGAAGTGAAGAAGCAGCCCCCTCCTGCAGAAGACAGACTGGAAGAACAGGTGAAAGATGAGCTTATTTCCCACAGGACTGTAAAACTCCAGAGACAGGGGAAAATAATATAGGGAGCTCCAGGTGTTCCATCACGACTCCTTTATACTTCAAGTTAATTTTTTTCCTTTCTTTTTTAGTTTCCTTTCTTCTTCTTTTTTTTTTAACCCTGTTCCCATTTCAAATAGATTCATATTTCCTAGCCTATGTTTTTAAGTCACGTCTTAACTTTTATTTTTCACATATATGGTCAATAGATTCATGCCCTATACTAGTCCGTTTTCCACTCTATTCAATTTTACCTTGATATATATGTAAGTTCTGATTTCTTTGCAATTTTGGGATATAGTATCTTCCAACATACAGAACAAAAATCAAGCAGGAACAGGCAGATCACCCTGCTGTGTTCACCCTGAGAGATAATAATCTCTCTTCCCATCCCTCTTTTTTTTCCTCTTTTCTTCTCTCTTTCTTTTTTCTTGTTTTGGATCATCTTGGCTTTGATGGCATAACTGTGGTAGCTTTTGACCACTTTGGACTTTTTCGATTTGGTTTGGGTCGTGGTTGATATTTTGGACTTTGTATATTCCCTCACCATCCCTCAACAGAATGACTAGGAGAAGGAACTCCCAACAAAGAAAAGGACCAGAGGGGCGCCTGGGTGGCTCAGCCATTAAGCTTCTGCCTTTGGCTCAGGTCATGATCCCAGGATCCTAGGATTGAGCCCTGTGTCGGGCTCCCTGCCTGACATGAAGCCTGCTTCTCCCTCTCCCACTCCCCCTGCTTGTGTTCCTGCTCTCGCTAACTCTCTCTCTGTCAAATAAATAAATAAAATCTTAAAAAAAAAAAAAGAAAAGGACCAGAAACAATGGCCTCTGCCACAGATCCAATGGATATGGAAATAAGCAAGATGTCAGAGACAGACTTCAGGGTAGCAATTATGAAGTCAATAGCTAGGCTTGAGCAAAGCATTAGTGACAATATAGAATCTCTAAGGGAAGAAATGAGATCTAATCAGGCCAAACTTAAAAATGCTATGAATGAGATGCCATCTAAACTGTATACTCTAACAGCCAGGGTAAATGAGGCAGAATAACAAATTAGTGATCTAGAAGATAAGCTGATGGAGTGGAAGGAAGCTGAGGAAGGTAGGGATAGGCAGCCAGAAGCACATGAGAACAGACTCAGAGAGATCAATGACACCATGAAATGTTCCAATGTCAGAATTATTGGGATCCCTGAGGAGGTGGAGAGAGAGGACTAGAAGGTATATTTGAGCAAATCATAGCTGAGAAATTCCCTAACCTGGGGAAAGAAACAAGCATTTGTGTCTAAGAGTCAGAGAGGACCCCTCCCTAAATTAATAAAAATAGATAAACACCCTGGGAATATGGATAGTGAAACTTGCAAATCTTAGAGCCAAGGAAGCTATCCTGAGAGCAGCTAGGGGGAAGAGATTTTTACATACAGGGGAAGGAACATCAGAATAACGTCAGACCTGTCCACAGATACCTGGCAAGCCAGCAAGGGCTGGCAAGACATATTCAGGGTACTAAATGGGAAGAACATGGAGCCAGGAATACTTTATCCAGCAAGGCTGTTACTCAGAATGGACAGAGAAATAAGGAGCTTCCAGGACTGGCAGAAACTGAACGAATATGTGACCACCAGGCCAGACCTGCAAGAAATATTAAGGGGGATTCTCTAAGTGAAGAGTGACCCCAAGAGTCCCATATACCAGAAATTAACAAATACAGTCAGTAGAAACAGGGACTTTATAGGCAATACAGTGGCACTAAATTCATAGCTTTCAATAGTTACTCTTGATGTGAATAGGCTGAATAGTCCCATCAAAAGACACAGGGTTTCAGATTGGATAAGAAAGCAGGACCCGTCCATATGCTGTCTACAAGAGACTCATTTTGAACCTAAAGACACCTCCATATTGAAAGTGAGGGGATGGAAAACAATTTATCATGCCAATGGACCTCAAAAGAAAGCTGGGGTAGCAATTCTCATATCAGACAAATTAGATTTTAAGCTAAAGACTGTAATAAGAGATATAGAAGGAAACGATATCATTCTTAAAAGGTTTATCCAACAAGATCTAACAATTGTAAATATCTATGCCCCCAATATGGGAGCAGCCAACTACATAAGGCAACTGGTAACCAAAGTAAAGAATCATATTGATAGGGAGAAGGAGCAAGATGGCGGAGGAGTAGGAGACCTGGATTTCATCTGGTCTCAGGAATTCAGCTGAATAGGGATCAAACCATTCTGAACACCTACGAACTCACCAGGAGATCGAAGAAGAGGGTAGCAACAACTCTCTGAACAGAAAAGTGACCACTTTCTGGAAGGTAGGACGTGTGAAGAAGTGAATCCGAGGCGATATTCGGGAGGATAGACCGCGGGGGAGGGGGCCTCCGTCGGCCGCTTCTGGCAAGTGCTAGAGCCGCGGAGCACAAAATCGGAACTTTTAAAGAAGTCGGCTCCATGGAGGGACATTGCTCCAGTGGCTAAGCAGGGGGTGGAACCCTCGCGGGACGGTGTGGTCTCAGGACCCTCGGGGTCACAGAAAGACCGGGGGGTGACTGAGTGCAGCAGAGCTCCCAGGTATCAGAGCGGGGAAGCCGGCTGCAGAGATGGAGCCGAGGCGCGGGCTCTCAGCTTCGGGTTGCCATAAACTGTGATCCGCGGCCCAGTCGGGCCACTGCTCCTCCAGCAGGGACCCAAGAAGCAGCAGAGCCAGGGAGACTTCCCTTGCTCCCACAGGAGGAGTGGCGCGGGAGCGCACCACGGGGATCTGCTGGGTTTGGAGACTCCACACAGGGTCGGGTGCCAGAGATAGAAATGCTCGGTCACAGGCCGGGTGAGCACGGAGTGCGGCCAGAGACCGGGGAGACGAGAGTGACTGCTTTTCTCTGGGGGTGGACTGAGGAGCGGGGCCCCCAGTTCTCAGCTCCTCCGGGCGGAGATTGGGAGGCCACCATTTCCACCCTGGTCCTCCAAAGCTGTGCTGAGAGCTTGCAGGGAACAAAAGCTCCTGAGAGCAAACCCGAGCAGTTTGCTTACCCAGACTCACAAGGGCGGGGCAATTCCGCCTCTGGCAAAGTCATTTGGGAACCACGGCAACAGGCCCCTCCCCCAGAAGATCGGCATGAACAGCCAGCAAACCAAGACCAAGCTTACCGATCAAGGAGAACCGGAGAACTCCAGCGCTAGGGGAATACTGCACATAGAATTCATGGCTTTTTTACCATGATTCATCAGTTTTTCAAAGTTAGTTTTTTTAACTGTTTTTTTTTTGAATTTTTCTTTTTCCCTTTTTCAACCAACATCTTATCAATCCCTTTCATAAAAAAACATTTTTTATTTTTCATTTTTAGAGTCATATTTTATCCCTTCATAGTAGTTACCCTTATTTTTGGCATATATATATAAGTTGTTCTCTCATTAAAATTTTGAGATACAGTTTCTTCTAACAGATTAAAATATACCCTAAATCACTAGTATATGGTTTTGTTCTAGTCTCCTGCCTGATCACATTCTCTCCCTTTTTTTTCTTTTTCTTTTTCTTTTTTTTTAAATCTTTCTTTTTTCAAACAACTTCTTATCTTATCAATTCCTTTTATAAAATCTTTTATAATTTTCACCTTTACAGTCATCTTCCATCCCTTCATTGTATCAACCCTTACTTGTACATATATAAGTCTTTCTTCCTTTAAAATTTTAGCAGGCACTTTCTTCTAACAGACCAAAATACGCCCAAAATCTAGTGTGTGGCACTGATCTATGCACTAGCCTGATCATATTTGATCATATTCTGTATTTTTTTGTTTTGTTCTGTTTTTGTTTGTTTTTATCTTTTTCTTTTTCCTTTTTTTTTTCTCTTTCTTTTTTCCTTCTTTCCCTTTGTTGTTCCCTGGTTTCAGGTCTTTTCTGATTTGTATAGAGTATATTTGCCGGGGACGTTGTTAACCTGTTAGCATTCTGTTCTCTCATTCATCTATTCTCCTCTGGACAAAATGACAAGACAAAAAAAATCACCCCAGCAAAAAGAACAAGAGGTAATACCCTCTGCCAGGGACCTACTCAATACGGACATTAGTACGATGTCGGACCTAGAGTTCAGAATCATGACTTTAAAGATATTAGCTGGGCTTGAAAACAGCATGGAAGTTATTAGAGAAACCCTTTCTGGAGATATAAAAGAACTAAAATCTAACCAAGTCGAAATCAAAAAGGCTATTAATGAGGTGCAATCAAAGAGGGGGCACTAACTGCTAGGATAAATGAGGCAGAAAAGAGAATCAGCGATCTAGAAGACCAAATGATGGAAAATAAAGAGGCTGAGAAAAAGAGAAACAACTACAGGATCACAAGGGCAGAATTCGAGAGATAAGCGATACGATAAGACAAAACAACATTAGAATAATTGGGATCCCAGAAGAAGAAGAAAGAGAGAGAGGGGCAGAAGGTATATTGGAGCAAATAATAGCAGAGAACTTCCCTAATGTGGGGAAGGAAACAGGCATCAAAATCCAGGAGGCACAGAGAACCCCTCTCAAAATCAATAAAAATAGGTCAACAACCCAACATCTAATAGTAAAACTTACGAGTCTCAGAGACAAAGAGAAAATCCTGAAAGCAGCTCGGGAAAAGAGATATGTAACCTACAATGGTAGAAAGATTAGATTGGCAACAGACCTATCCACAGAGACCTGGCAGGCCAGAAAGGACTGGCATGATATCTTCAGAGCACTAAATGAGAAAAATATGCAGCCAAGAATACTATATCCAGCAAGGCTGTCATTGAAAATAGAAGGAGAGATCAAAAGCTTCCAGGACTAACAAAAACTAAAGGAATTTGCAAACACGAAACCAGCCCTCCAGGAAATATTGAAGGGGTCCTCTAAGCAAAGAGAGAGCCTGAAAGCAGCATAGATCAGAAAGGAACACAGACAATATACAGTCACAGTCACCTTACAGGCAATACAATGGCACTAAATTCATACCTTTCAATAGTTACCCTGAATGTAAATGGGCTCAATGCCCCATCAAAAGACACAGGCTATCGGATTGGATTAAAAAACAAGACCCATCAATATGCTGTCTGCAAGAGACTCATTTTAAACCCAAAGACACCCCCAGATTGAAAGTAAGGGGTTGGAAAACCATTTACCATGCTAATGGACACCAAAAGAAAGCTGGGGTGGCAATCCTTCTATCAGACAAATTAGATTTTAAAACAAAGACTGGAATAAGAGATGAAGAATGACACTATATCCTAATAAAGGGTCTATCCAACAAGAAGATCTAACAATTGTAAATATCTATGCCCCTAACATGGGAGCAGCCAATTATATAAGGTAATTAATAACAAAAGTGAAGAAACACATCGACAAAAATACAATAATAGTGGGGGATTTTAACACCCCCCTGACTGAAATGGACAGATCATCTAAGCAAAAGATCAACAAGGAAATAAAGACTTTAAATGACACACTGGACCAAATGGACTTCACAGACATATTCAAAACATTCCATCCCAAAACAATGGAATACACATTCGTCTCTAGTGCCCATGGAACATTCTCCAGAATTGATCACATCCTAGGTCACAAATCAGGTCTCAACCAGTACCAAAAGATTGGGATTATTCCCTGCATATTTTCACACCACAATGCTCTAAAACTAGAACTCAATCACAAGAGAAAAGTCAGAAAGAACTCAAATACATGGAGGCTAAAGAGCACCCTACTAAAGAATGAATGGCTCAACCAGGAAATTAAAGAAGAATTAAAAAAAATTCATGGAAACCAATGAAAATGAAAACACAACTGTTCAAAATCTTTGGAATACAGCAAAGGCAGTCCTGAGAGGAAAGTATATAGCAATCCAAGCCTTTCTCAAAAATCAAGAAAGGTCTCAAATACACAACTTAACCCTACACCTAAAGGAGCTGGAGAAAGAACAGCAAATAGAGCCTAAACCCAGCAGGAGAAGAGAAATAATAAAGATCAGAGCAGAAATCAATGAAATAGAAACCAAAAGAACAGTAGAACAGATCAACGAAACTAGGAGCTGGTTCTTTGAAAGAATTAACAAGATTGATAAACCCCTGGCCAGACTTATCAAAAAGAAAAGAGAAATGACCCAAATCAACAAAATCATGAATGAAAGAGGAGAGATCACAACCAACACCAAAGACATACAAACAATTATAAGAACATATTATGAGCGACTCTATGCCAGCAAATTAGATAACCTGGAAGAAATGGATGCATTCCTAGAGATGTATCAACTACCAAAATTGAACCAGGAAGAAATAGAAAACCTGAAGAGACCTATAACCACGAAGGAAATTGAAGCAGTCATCAAAAATCTCCCAACAAACAAAAGCCCAGGGCCAGATGGCTTCCCAGGGGAATTCTATCAAACATTTAAAAAAGAGTCAATACCTATTCTCCTGAAACTCTTCCAAAATATAGAAATGGAAGGAAAACTTCCAAACTCGTCATATGAGACCACCATTACCTTATCTGAAAACCAGGCAAAGACCCCATTAAAAAGGAGAATTACAGAGCAATATCCTTGATGAACATAGATGCAAAAATTCTAGCCAAAATACTCGCCAATAGGATCCAACAGTACATTAAAAGGATTATTCACCATGACCAAGTAGGATTTATCCCTGGGCTACAAAGTTGGTTCAGCATCTGCAAATCAATCAACGTGACACAATACATTAACAAAAGAAAGAACAAGAATCATATGATCCTCTCAATAGATGCAGAAAAAGCATTTGACAAAATACAGCATCCTTTCTTGATCAAAACTCTTCATAGTATAGGGATAGAGGGTATATACCTCAAGATCATAAAAGCCATCTATGAAAAACCTACAGCGAATATCATTCTCAATGGGGAAAAGCTGAGAGCTTTTCCCCTAAGGTCAGGAACACGGCAGGGATGTCCACTCTCACCACTGCTATTCAACATAGTATTAGAAGTCCTAGCCACAGCAATCAGACAACAAAAAGAAATCAAAGGCATCCAAATCAGCAAAGAGGAAGTCAAACTCTCACTCTTTGCAGATGATATGATACTGTATGTGGAAAACCCAAAAGACTCCACCCCAAGACTGCTAGAACTCATACAGGAATTCAGTAAAGTAGCAGGATATAAAATCAATGCACAGAAATCAGTGGCATTCCTATACACCAACAACAAGACAGAAGAAAGACAAATCAAGGAGTCGATCCCATTTACAATTGCACCCAAACCATAAGATACCTAGGAATAAATTTAACCAAAGAGGCAAAGGATCTGTACTCAGAAAACTATAAAATACTCATGAAAGAAATTGAAGAAGACACAAAGCAATGGAAAAACGTTCCATGCTCATGGATTGGAAGAAAAAACATTGTGAAGATGTCAATGCTACCTAAAGCAATCTACACATTCAATGCAATCCCCATCAAAATACCATCCACTTTTTTCAAAGAAATGGAACAAATAATCCTAAAACTTGTATGGAACCAGAAGAGACTCCGAATAGCCAGAGGAATCTTGAAAAAGAAAAGCAAAGCTGGCGGCATCACAATTCCGGACTTACAGCTCTATTATAAATCTGTCATCATTAAGACAGTGTGGTACTGGCACAAAAACAGACACATAGATCAATGGAACAGAATCGAGAGCCCAGAAATGGACCCTCAACTCTATGGTCAATAATCTTTGACAAAGCAGGAAAGAATGTCCAATGGAAAAAAGACAGTCTCTTCAACAAATGGTGTTGGGAAAATTGGACAGCCACATGCAGAAGAATGAAACTGGACCATTTCCTTACACCACACACAAAAATAGACTCCAAATGGTTGAAAGACCTAAACGTGAGACAAGAGTCCATCAAAATCCTAAAGGAGAACACAGGTAGCAACCTCTTCGACCTCAGCCGCAGCAACTTCTTCCTAGAAACATCCCCAGCAGCAAGGGCAGCAAAGGCAAAAAGGAACTATTGGGATTTCATCAAGATAAAAAGCTTTTGCACAGCAAAAGAAACAGTTCACAAAACCAAAAGACAACTGACAGAATGGGAGAAAATATTTGCAAATGACATATCAGATAAAGGGCTAGTATCTAAAATCTATAAAGAACTTATCAAACTCAACACCCAAAGAACAAATAATCCAATCAAGAAATGGGCAGAAGACATGAACAGACATTTTTCCAAAGAAGACATCCAAATGGCCAACAGACACATGAAAAAGTGCTCCACATCGCTTGGCATCAGGGAAATCCAAATCAAAATCTCAATGAGATACCACCTCACACCAGTCAGAATGGCTAAAATTAACAAGTCAGGAAACGACAGATGTTGGCGGTGATGCGGAGAAAGGGGAACGCTCCTACACTGTTGGTGGTAATGCAAGCTGGTGCAACCACTCTGGAAAACGGTGTGGAGGTTCCTCAAACTGTTGAAAATAGAGCTATGATACGATCCAGCAATTGCACTTCTGGGTATTTACCCCCAAGATACAAATGTAGGGATCCGAAGGGGTACGTGCACCCCAATGTTTATAGTAGCAATGTCCACAATAGCCAAACTGTGGAAAGAGCCAAGATGTCCATCGACAGATGAATGGATAAAGAAGGTGTGGTATATATACACAATGGAATATTATGCAGCCATCAAAAGGAATGAGATCTGGCCATTTGCAATGATGTGGATGGAACTGGAGGGTGTTATGCTGAGTGAAATAAGTCAATCAGAGAAAGACATGTATCATATGACCTCACTGATATGAGGAATTCTTAATCTCAGGAAACACACTGAGGGTTGCTGGAGTGGTGGGAGGTGGGAGGGATTGGGTGGCTGGGTGATAGACATTGGGGCGGGTATGTGCTATGGTGAGCGCTGTGAATTGTACAAGACTGTTGAATCACAGATCTGTACTTCTGAAACAAATAATGCAATATATGTTAAGAAAAAAAAGAAGAAGATAGCAGGAGGGGAAGAATGAAGGGGAGTAAATCGGAGGGGGAGAGGAAACATTAGAGATGATTGACTCTGAAACACAAACTGAGGGTTCTAGAGCGGAGGGGGTACGGGGATTGGTTAGCCTGGTGATGGGTATTAAGGAGGGCACGTTCTGCATGGAGCACTGGGTGTTATGCACAAACAATGAATCATGGAACACTACATCAAAAACTAATGATGTAATGTATGGTGATTAACATAACAATAAAATAATTAAAAAAAGAATCATATTGATAATAATACTTTAATAGTAGGAGACCTCAACACCCCACTCTCAGCAATAGGCAGATCATCTAAGAGGAAGATCAACAAAGAAACAAGAGCTTTGACTGACACACTGGACCAGATGGACTTCATAAATATATACAGAACATTCCACCCTAAAACAACAGAATACTCATTCTTCTCGAGTGCACATGGAACTTTCTCCAGAATAGACCACGTACTGTGTCACAAATCCGGTCTCAACCATACTAAAAGATTGAGATTATTCCCTGCATGTTATCAGACCACAAAGCTTTGAAACTGGAAGTCAATCACAAGAAAAAATTTAGAAGGAATTCAAACACATGGAAGCTAAAGGCTATCCTACTAAAGAATGTTTGGGTTGACCGGGAAATTAAAGAGGGAGTTAAACAGTTTATGGAAACCAATGAGAATGAAAACACATCAGTCCAAACCTATGGGATACTGCAAAGGCGGCCCTAATTAAGAAACACATAGCCATCCAAGCCTCACTCAAAAAAGTAGAAAAATCCTGAATACACAAGCTAACATTACACCTAAAGGAACTGGAGAAAGAACAACAAATAAACCTAAACCAAGGAGGAGAAGAGAAATAATTAAGATTAGAGCAGAGATCAATGAATTAGAAACCAGAAATACATGGGGAGCCTGGGTGGCTCAGTCATTAACCGTCTGCCTTTGGCTCATGTCATGATCCCAAGGTCCTGGGATCAAGCCCCGCATCAAGCTCCCTGTTCACTGAGGAGTCTGTTTTTCCCTCTCCTGCTCCCCCTGCTTGCGTTCCCTCTCTCACTGTCTCTCTCTGTCAAATAAATAAATAAAATCTTAAAAAAAAATAAACCAGAAATACAGTAGAGCAGAGCAACAAAACTAGAAGCTGGTTCTTTGAAAAAATTAATAAGATCGATAAACCTCTGGCCAGACTTATCCAAAAGAAAAGGGGAAGGACCCAAATTAACAAAATTATGAATGAAAGGGGAGAGATCACGACTAACACCAAGGAAATAGAAACAATTATTAGAAATTATTATCAGCAACTATATGCCAATAAATTAAGCAACTGGAAGAAATGGATGCCTTCCTGGAAACTTATAAACTACCAAGACTGAAATAGGAAGAAATTGACAATCTGAATAGACCAATAACCAGCACCAAAATTGAAGCAGTAATCAAAGCGTCCCAAAAAACAAGAGTCCAGGGCCTGATGGCTTCCCAGGGGATTTCTACCGAACATTTAAAGTAGAAACAATACCTATTCTACTGAAGCTGTTCCAAAAAATAGAAAAAGAAGGAAAACTTCCAAACTCGTTTTATGAGGCCAGCATTACCTTGATCCCAAAACCAGGCAAAGACCCCATCAAAAAGGAGAATTACAGACTGATATCCCTGATGAATATGGATGCCAAAATTCTCCAAGATCCTAGCCAATGGGATCCAACAGTACATTAAAAGGATTATCCATCATGACCAGGTGGGATTTATTCCTGGGATGTAAGGGTGGTTCAACATCTGCAAATCAATCAATGTGATAGAACACATTCATAAAAGAAAAGACAAGAACCATATGATCCTCTCAATTGATGCAGAAAAAGCATTTGACAAAATACAGCATCCTTTCCTGATTAAAACTCTTCAGAGTGTAGGGATAGAGGGAACATTCCTCAATTTCATAAAAACCATCTATGAAAAGCCCACAGTAAATATCATTCTCAACAGCTCAATTCTCAAAAGCTCTTAGCTTTTCCCTTAAGATCAGGAACATGACAAAGATGACCACTCTCACCACTATTGTTCAACATAGTACTGGAAGTCCTAGCCTCAGCAATCAGACAACAAAAAGAAATAAAAGCTATTCAAATTGGCAAAGAAGAAGTCAAACTCTCTCTCTTCACAGATGACATGATACTTTATGTGGAAAACCCTAAAGACTCCCTGCCCCCAAATTGCTAGAACTCATATAGCAATTCAGTAATGTGGCAGGATACAAAATCAATGCACAGAAATCAGCTGCATTTCTATACACTAACAATATAACTGTAGAGAGAGAAATTAGGGACTCAAATCCATTTACAATAGCACAAAAAACCATAAGATACCTAGGAATAAACCTAACCAAAGAGGTGAAGGATCTATACTCTAGAAACTACAGAACACATATGAGAGAAATTGAAGAAGAAACAAAAAGATGGAAAAACATTCCATGCTCATGGATTGAAAGAATAAACATTGTTAAAATGTCTATGCTGCCCAGAGCAATCTATACTTTCAACACCAGCCTGATCAAAATACGGTTGACATTTTTCACAGAGCTGGAACAAACAAACAATCCTAAAATTTGTATCGAACCAGAAAAGACCCCGACTCACCAAGGAAATGTTGAAAAGGAAAAATGAAGCTGGTGGCATCACATTGCCTGATTTCAAGCTATATTACAAAACTGATCACCAAGACAGCATGGTACTGGCACAAAAACAGACACATAGATCAATGGAACAGAATAGAGAACCCAGAAATTGACCTCAACTCTATGGTGAACTAATCTTCGACAAATCAGGAAAGAATATCCAGTGGAAAAACAGACAGTCTCTTCAATAAGTGGTGCTGGGAAAATTGGATAGCCACATGCAGAAGAATGAAACTGGACCACTCTCTTACACCATAGACAAAGATAAATGCAAAATGGATGTAAGACCTCAAAGTGAGACAGGAATCCATCAAAATTGTAGAGGAGAACATAGACAGTAATCTCTTCAACATCGGCCACAGCAACTTCTTTCAAGATATGTCTATAAAGACAAGGGAAACAAAAGCAAAAATGAACGTTTGGGACTTCATCAAGATAAAAAGCTTCTTCACAGCAAAGGAAATAGTCAACAAAACAAAGAGACAACCCATGGAATGGGAGAAGATATTTGCAAATGACACTACAGATAAAGGGCTGGTATCCAAGATCTATAAAGAACTTCTCAAACTCAACACCAAAAAAACAAATAAGTCAAAAAACGGGCAGAAGACATAAACAGACACTTCTCCAAAGAGGACATATGAATGGCTAACAGATATATGAAAAAATATTCAACATTATTTTCCATCAGGGAAATTCAAATCAAAACCACAATGAGATACCACCTTACACCAGTTAGAAAGGCAAAAATTCACATGGCAGGAAACAACAAATTTTGGAAAGGATGTGGAGAAAGGGGAACCATCTTACACTGTTGGTGGGAATGCAAGCTGGTACAGCCAGTCTGGAAAACAGTATGGAGGTTCCTCCAGACGTTAAAAATAGAGCTACCCTATGACCCAGCAATTGCACTACTGTGTATTTACCCCAAAGATACAGATGTAGTGAAAGAAGGGGCATATGCACCCCAATGTTCATGGCAGCAAAGTCCATAATAACCAAACTGTGGAAGGAGCTGAGATGCCCTTTGACAGATGTATGGATAAAGAAGATGTGGTCCATATATACAATGGAATATTACTCAGCCATCAGAAAGGATGAATATCCATCATTTGCATGAACATCGATGGAACTGAAGGGGATTACGCTAGGTGAAATAAGTCAAGCAGAGAAAGATAATTATCTTGCAGTTTCACTCATATGTGTAACATAAGGAATAGAGCAGAGGCTCACGGGGAAGGGAGTGAAAACTGAATGGGAAGAAATCAGAGAGGGAGATAAACCATGAGAGACTGGTCTCTGGGAACCAAATTGAGGGTTACAGAAAGGAGGTGGGTGGGGCAATGGGGTAACTAGGTGATGGCTATTAAGGGGGGCACATGTGGTGATGGGCACTGGGTGTTATATGCAATTAATGAATTGTTGAACACTACATCAAAAACTAATGATGTATTATGTATTGGCTAATTGAACATAAAAAAAAGAACTGTGAGAAGACACACACACCAAAAAAAGTGCCTTAAGAATTCATAATACTCTGTAATTTTAGAATTTGTCACATTCAGACAATCCCTATGAATTTCGCCAAAATTATCAGCATACTATGAAGCCTAAAAATGACAGTTAAACACTATCAGCTGAAAACAAGTTTTGCAGCATTGTAAAACAAAACAAAACAAAGCAAAATAAAACAAAAAAATCAACTAGATATTCCTTTTATAAATTATAACATATATTTTCCAGGGGAGAATATTTCCACTTAAGTCAATATTTTCTTTACAATTCCTTAAGCTCTGAAACTACCTTATAAAGCACACACAAAGAATACACATTCAATATTTTAAGCCTCATAAGCAAAGAAGTTAAATATTACTTCTCATATCTGTACATGAGTCTTGAGTTGAGGCTATGAAGAGTGCTCATTTACCACTATTCCTTAGTAGGAAGATGTATTCCCTTAAGTATAATGGGCTCTCTTTTACTTTGTTGCTAAAGTATATTAAATATTCCAATGCTGCATTTTATAAATCTAGATGTGTACTGCACTGGTATACAAAATAATTGTAACTTTAAAAGTTCCAGCTCAATTAATAAATTATATACACTTTAAAATTATTATGTGGTATGTAATACCATATTTTCTGTATTCATCAATACAGAAAGTTTTACTTTTGGATATGGGCATTTTAATAACTGATCTTTGGTAACTCCCTCAACAACCTCCAGCCTATCAATGGCATTAAAAATGAATCCTTATGTTTCTCATTTGCAAACTTTTGTAATTTTTCTTCAGCATTATAAATTAGTTGATTGCTCTTCTCAAACACCTCTAGCTTCTTTCTCTAAAGAATATACAACACTGATCTTACAAAATCCACATGCACACTTCATTTTTGTGCATCCTTAGTACCCTGACATGTTCCCCTACCTCATCTCCACTGTTCACCACTCCCCTACCTCTTTAGTCACAGATCACCTGCTCCAACAATTCTGCCCTTCTTTGCTACTTTTTTCTTATCTGAGCCCCTTTCGCAGCATCCCCCTGCTTCATACAGATCTGATTCATTTGGCATCTGTGTGCATTTTTGACCCTACAGCCTCCTACATGCAGCTTGCTTGCTACTCTGTCCAAGCCCATCTTCTGACTGCATGCTTTGTCTCCATCACCCACTCCCAAACTCCATCCCTTGTTTTTTGTTGACCTTTATTCTCAGAGCTGCCTCCCACGAACATTCATAAACCTCCTCACTATGCTCCCTCAGATCATTTCCCCCAGAAGAGCTTCGTAGTCTGCAAGCATCCCTGCTTTTGTGTCTGCATGTCACACTCTTAGCTGTTCCTGGCTCACTTATAGCAATTCATTTTTCTTCCCTGATTTTATATGGAGCCTTAATTTGTACTGGATATTTTCTTTACAGAAATAATCAGGGAAAGTGCAGTAGTGTATGTTAAATAAAACTGCATAACATTTATTTTTGAGTAAATTATGTAAACACATGGGCAGGAGTAATACTGCCTGATAATCAGATGGAACAATGATGGCAGAATCAAAATAGTTTCTTTTTTTAAGACTTTATTTATTTAGTTGTCAGAGAGAGAGAGAGAGAAAGAGCACAAGCAGGGAAAGTAGCAGGCAGAGACAGAGGGAGAAGCAGGTTCCTTGCTGAGCAAGGAGACTGATACAGGATTCGATCCCAGGACCCTGGGATCATGACCTGAGCTGAAGGCAGGTTCTTAACTGACTGAGCCACCCAGGCGTCCCTCAAAATAGTTTCTCACACACCTGAGAAACTTATATCTCTGCCATAGTATTTTAATAACAACTACTATTAGGAATTTTGAACTTTTTAATAAAAATGCCAGGTTGACCTTCTAAAAGGCTTTTTAAAACTGACTTTATTATAGGGACACCTGGGTGGCTCAGTTGATTAAACATCTGACTTTGGCCCAGGTCATGATCCCAGGGTCCTGGGATCGAGTCTGGCATCAGGCTCCCTGCTCAGTGGGGTCTGCTTCTCCCTCTGCCTGCCACTCCCCCTGCTTGTGCATGCTCTCTCTCTCTCTCACTCTGCTCTTTCTCTCTCTGACAAATAAAAATCTTAAAAAAAAACTGACTTTATTATAGACATAAGTATACCTTATTAGAACCCTCAAGTAGTTTTTCCCCCTCAAGTGTTTTTTTTAAGATTTTATTTATTTATTTAAAAGAGAGAGAGAACACAAGCAGGGGGAGTGACAGGGAGAGGGAGAAGCAGGCTTCCCGCTGAGCAGGGAACCCGACATGGGGCTCGATCCCAGGACTCTGGGATCATGACTTAAGCTGAAGTCAGACACTTAATGACTGAGCCACCCAGGCACCCTCCTTCAAGTAGTTTTATTCTATATAGTATATAAGTCTTGAACTGAATGAATTTGTGTGTAATTTAAATCTCTTTGGAAGCAACTGCTGTTATTATATCCTTTTCAACTAGAGCAATTACCAAACAAGTTTTAGGAGGAAACATTTGTCATCTATTTGGTTCAATAAAACTTCAGGCAGTTTTAAAAACACTGAAATTCTGTATGTGTTAATCCCCTGTGATCATTTATAAACTAATACAAAAATAATAATAAAAATTACAAGTTTTGTGGTGCAGCCACTCTGGGAAACAGTATGGAGGTTCTTCAAAAAGTTGAAAATAGAACTACCCTACAACCCAGCAATTGCACTACTGGGTATTTACCCCAAAGATACAAATGTAGGGATCCGAAGGGGCATATGCACCCCAATGTTTATAGCAGCAATGTCCACAATAGCCAAACTATGGAAAGAGCCTAGATGTCCATCAACAGATGAATGGTTAAAGAAGATGTGGTGTATATACACAATGGAATGTTATTCTCCATAAAAAAATGAAATCTTGCCATTTACAATGACGTGGATGGAACTAGAGGGTATTATGCTAAGCAAAATGAGTCAATCAGAGAAAGACAATTACCATGTGATCTCACTGATATGTGGAATTTGAGAAACAAGGCAGAGGATCATGGGGGAAAGGAGGGAAAAATGAAACAAGATGAAACCAGAGAGAGAGACAAACCATAAGAGACTCTTAATCTCGGGAAACAAACTGATGGTTGCTAGAGTGGAGGGGGGTTGGGGGGGATGGGGTGGCTGGGTGATGGACATTGGGGAGGGTATGTGCTATGGTGAGCGCTGTGAATTGTGTAAGACTGATGAATCACAGACCTGTACCCCTGATACAAATAATACATTATATGTTAATAAAAAAGAAAAAAAAAAAAACAACAAAAAATTACAAGCTTTGGACTCATTGCAAACTAAGGCCATAGGGCAGGCTGCCAAACCTCTGTTCAGAATGACAGCTCCCAGTCTAGGAAAAGATTGATGCTAAATAAATAGTTCACCGCTTTGCCCAAAGGCTCAAAAATGCCCTTTGTTCTGAACTGTAAAAGTAGTGAAAAAAAAAGTGGAGATTCAAAGTCTTCATTTGGTCTCCTCCAAACATTCCATGGAGCACAAGCCCCCCTCTGCCATGTCATTTATTCTGACAGTTACACATGCAATTTTTCTTTCTCCATGTGTTTGTCTTACTGCTGCATTCTTAGGTGGGATTGCTAGAGGCAAAAACTATAGAGTATATTATCTGTGCTTGTCACTTCAGCATTGGTGCAATGCAAACTGAGGTACATGAATTCATTCAGTAAATATTTGTTGTATATTGAGTATACACCAGGCCCTCCAAGGGGTCCTAGGAATACAGTGATAAACAAGACAAATTCTTGCCCCCAGAAAACTGAAATCTAGTGGGAATAAAATAGGTAAGTACCATAAAAGGTGGTAAGTCATGTCACTGAAGGGGTTATGAGGGTTAGGGGTTATGAGGCCACATTTGGAGGGATTTGAACTGCTTGTAAAGAATCCAAACAAGCTCTCAGATAAAGTGATTTCTATCTTGCAATCTCGAGATGAGTATGACTTAGCACAGTAAAGAAGAGTTGGGGGAAGCAGACAGTTTAAACTGAATCACCAGAGGTGAGAAAGGGAGAGCACATTAAAGGAATGATAAATACTTCAATATATTTGAAATTTATAGTAGAGGGCGGATATTGAGATGGGGGAAATGGGATAGAAGGTTTAAAGATGAGCAGAGCCCAAGAGACACAAGAAGTTTGGTCTTGCATCTTGAGGGTAATGGAGGGTAAAGTTCTGAGCAGGTGTGTGACATAATCACAGCTGGGCTTTGGAAGGTCTTTCTGACAGCACCATGGAGAGATGGTTGGAGGAAGTCTCAGCGACTGTGACAGTGATCCAGGTGATGGAAGGAGGGCCTGCACTGGGTAATGGTGAAAAATGGAGAGAAGTGGTTAAGCTCACTTCTTATTTGGCACATAGAGTAAATGGACAAGGCATGGTGGATGATTATGTGTGAAGGATATGAGAGGAGACTCAAGAGGGCACCATGTTTCCGGTTCATTCAACTGAAAGTAGGCTAACAATTCTAGAGCAGCAGTTCTTTTTTTTCTTTAAATTTTTTATTGTTATGTTAGTCACCATACATTACATCATTAGTTTGTGATGTAGTGTTCCATGATTCATTGTTTGTGCATAACACCCAGTGCTCCACGCAGAACGTGCCCTCTTTAATACCCATCACCAGGCTAACCCATCCCCCCACCCCCTCCCCTCTAGAACCCTCAGTTTGTTTTTCAGAGTCCATCATCTCTCATGGTTCGTCTCCCCCTCCGACTAACTCCCCTTCATTCTTCCCCTCCTGCTATCTTCTTTTTCGTTTTTTCTTAACATATATTGCATTATTTGTTTCAGAGGTACAGATCTGTGATTCAACAGTCTTGCACAATTCACAGCGCTCACCATAGCACATACCCTCCCCAATGTCTATCACCCAGCCACCCAATCCCTCCCATCCCCCACCACTCCAGCAACCCTCAGTGTGTTTCCTGAGATTAAGAATTCCTCATATCAGTGAGGTCATATGATACATGTCTTTCTCTGATTGACTTATTTCACTCAGCATAACACCCTCCAGTTCCATCCACGTCATTGCAAATGGCAAGATCTCATTCCTTTAGATGGCTGCATAATATTCCATTGTATATATATACACCACATCTTCTTTATCCATTCATCTGTCGATGGACATCTTGTCTCTTTCCACAGTTTGGCTATTGTGGACATTGCTGCTATAAACATCGGGGTACACGTCCCCTTCGGATCCCTACATTTGTATCTTTGTGGTAAATACCCAGTAGTGCGATTGCTGGATCGTATGGTAGTAGAGCAGCAGTTCTCAAGGTGTGGACCAGCAAATTCACATCACCTGAGAACTTATGAAAAATAGAAATTCTTGAGCCCCACTCTAGACCAAGTGAATGAGAAACTTTGGGGATGGAGACCAGTGACATGTGTTTTAACAAGACTTGCGGGTGATTCTGATGCCTGCTTAAGTTGGAAAACCAATGTTCTAGCTTGGGGTGTCAAATTATTTTGCTCAATACCCCAAAAATGTTGTAAAAAATTGTACCATTCAACATTTTAAATTTGACATCTGAAAGTCTTCTTTACAAGTATAAATAGTTGCAAAGGATATAATTCCCACCTATTAAAAAATGTATGTATTTTAAATACATTCAATGAAATCAAAATACTCTAGCAATTTAGTACCCACCATCACACATTGAAAAAAATGAACAAGTTCTTTTTTCAAAAGCTAGAAATTTTATAGTGTATTTTTATGTATTTATTTCATTTTTTATTTTTATTTATCATTTTACATTAAAACAATTTTATTTATTTATTTATTTTTAAAATTTTTATTGTTATGTTAATCACCATACATTACATCATTAGTTTGTGATGTAGTGTTCCATGATTCATTGTTTGTGCATAACACCCAGTGCTCCACACAGAACGTGCCCTCTTTAATACGCGTCACCAGGCTAACCCATCCCCCCACACCCCTCCCCTCTAGAAACCTCAGTTTGTTTTTCAGAGTCCATCATCTCTCATGGTTCGTCTCCCCCTCCAACTTACTCCCCTTCATTCTTCCCCTTCTGCTATCTTCTTCTTTTTTTTTCTTAACATATATTGCATTATTTGTTTCAGAGGTACAGATCTGTGATTCAACAGTCTTGCACAATTCACAGCGCTCACCATAGTACATACCCTCCCCAATGTCTATCACCAGACCACCCCATCCCTCCCACCCCACCCCCACTCCAGCAACCCTCAGTTTGTTTCCTGCGGTTAAAAATTCCGCATATCAGCGAGGTCATATGATACATGTCTTTCTCTGATTGACTTATTTCACTCAGCATAACACCCGCCAGTTCCATCCACATCATTGCAAATGGCCAGATCTCATTCCTTTTGATGGCTGCATAATATTCCATTGTGTATATAAATCACATCTTCTTTATCCATTCATCTGTCAATGGACATCTTGTCTCTTTCCACAGTTTGGCTATTGTGGACATTGCTGCTATAAACATTGGGGTACATGTACCCCTTCGGATCTCTACATTTGTATCTTTGGGGTAAATACCCAGTAGTGCAATTGCTGGATTGTATGGTAGCTCTATTTTCAACTTTTTGAGGAACCTCCATACTGTTTTCCAGAGAGGTTGCACCAGCTTGCATTCCTACCAACAGTGTAGGAGGGTTCCCCTTTCTCCACATCTCCGCCAACATCTGTGGTTTCCTGACTTGTTAATTCTAGCCATTCTGACTGGTGTGAAGTGGTATCTCATTAAGGTTTTGATTTGGATTTCCCTGATGCCGAGCGATGTGGAGCACTTTTTCATGTGTCTGTTGGCCATTTGGAGGTCTTCTTTAGAAAAATGTCTCTTCATGTCTTCTGCCCATTTCTTGATTGGATTATTTGTTCTTTGGGTGTTGAGTTTGAGAAGTTCTTTATAGATTTTGGATACTAGCCCTTTATCTGATATGTAATTTGCAAATATTTTCTCCCATTCTGTCGGTTGTCTTTTGGTTTTGTGGACTGTTTGTTTTGCTGCACAAAAGCTTTTTATCTTGATGAAATCCCATTAGTTCATTTTTGCCCTGGCTTCCCTTGCCTTTGGGGATGTTTCTAGGAAGATGTTGCTGCGGCTGAGGTCGAAGAGGTTGCTACCTGTGTTCTCCTTTAGGATTTTGATGGACTCTTGTCTCACGTTTAGGTCTTTCAACCATTTGGAGTCTATTTTTGTGTGTGGTGTAAGGCAATGGTCCAGTTTCATTCTTCTGCATGTGGCTGTCCAATTTTCCCAACACCATTTGTTGAAGAGACTGTCTTTTTTCCATTGGACATTCTTTTCTGCTTTGTCAAAGATTATTGACCATAGAGTTGAGGGTCCATTTCTGGGCTCTCGATTCTGTTCCATTGATCTATGTGTCTGTTTTTGTGCCAGTACCATACTGTCTTGATGATGACAGATTTATAATAGAGCTGGAAGTCCGGAATTGTGATGCCGCCAGCTTTGCTTTTCTTTTTCAAGATTCCTCTGGCTATTCGGGGTCTCTTCTGTTCCATACAAATATTAGGATTATTTGTTCCATTTCTTTGAAAAAAGTGGATGGTATTTTGATGGGGATTGCATTGAATGTGTAGATTGCTCTAGGTAGCATTGACATCTTCACAATATTTGTTCTTCCAATCCATGAGCATGGAACGTTTTTCCATTGCTTTGTGTCTTCTTCAATTTCTTTCATGAGTATTTTATAGTTTTCTGAGTACAGATCCTTTGCCTCTTTGGTTAAATTTATTCCTAGGTATCTTATGGTTTTGGGTGCAATTGTAGATGGGATCGACTCCTTGATTTGTCTTTCTTCTGTCTTGTTGTTGGTGTATAGGAATCCCAGTGATTTCTGTGCATTGATTTTATATCCTGCTACTTTACTGAATTCCTGTATGAGTTCTAGCAGTCTTGGGGTGGAGTCTTTTGGGTTTTCCACATACAGTATCATATCATCTGCAAAGAGTGAGAGTTTGACTTCCTCTTTGCCGATTTGGATGCCTTTGATTTCTTTTTGTTGTCTGATTGCTGTGGCTAGGACTTCTAATACTATGTTGAATAGCAGTGGTGATAGTGCACATCCCTGCCATGGTCCTGACCTTAGGGGAAAAGCTCTCAGCTTTTCCCCATTGAGAATGATATTCTCTGTAGGTTTTTCATAGATGGCTTTTATGATATTGATGTATGTACCCTCTATCCCTATACTCAAGAGTTTTGATCAAGAAACGATGCTGTACTTTGTCAAATGCTTTTTCTGCATCTGTTGAGAGGATCATATGATTCTTCTTCTTTCTTTTTTAATGTATTTTATCACGTTGATTGATTTGCAGATGTTGAACCAACCTTGCAGCCCAGGGTTAAATCCCACTTGGTCATGGTGAATAATCCTTTTAATGTACTGTTGGATCCTATTGGCTAGTATTTTGGTGAGAATTTTTGCATCCATGTTCATCAAGGATATTGGTCTGTATTTCTCCTTTTTGATGGGGTCTTTGTCTGGTTTGGGATCAAGGTAATGGGGGCCTCATAAAATGAGTTTGGAAGTTTTCCTTCCATTTCTATTTTTTGGAACAGTTTCAGGAGAATAGGTATTAATTCTTCTTTAAATGTCTGATAGAATTCCCCTGGGAAGCCATCTGGCCCTGGGCTTTTGTTTGTTGGGAGATTTTTGATGACTGCTTCAATTTCCTTCATGGTTATAGGTCTGTTCAGGTTTTCTATTTCTTCCTGGTTCAATTTTGGTAGTTGATACATCTCTAGGAATGCATCCATTTCTTCCAGGTTATCTAATTTGCTGGCATAGAGTCGCTCATAATATGTTCTTATAATTGTTTGTATTTCTTTGGCGTTGGTTGTGATCTCTCCTCTTTCATTCATGATTTTGTTGATTTGGGTCATTTCTCTTTTCTTTTTGATAAGCCTGGCCAGGGGTTTATCAATCTTGTTAATTCTTTCAAAGAACCAGCTCCTAGTTTTGTTGATTTGTTCTACTGTTCTTTTGGTTTCTAGTTCATTGATTTCTGCTCTGATCTTTATTATTTCTCTTCTCCTGCTGGGTTTAGGCTTTATTTGCTGTTCTTTCTCCAACTCCTTTAGGTGTAGGGTTAGGTTGTGTATTTGAGACCTTTCTTGTTTCTTGAGAAAGGCTTGTATTGTTATATACTTTCCTCTCAGGACTGCCCTTGTTGTATCCCAAAGATTTTGAACAGTTGTGTTTTCATTTTCATTGGTTTCCATGAATTTTTTAAATTCTTCTTTAATTTCCTGGTTGACCCATTCATTCTTTAGTAGGATGCTCTTTAGCCTCCATGTCTTTGAGTTCTTTCCGACTTTCGTCTTGTGATTGAGTTCTAGTTTCAAAGCATTGTGGTCTGAAAATATGCAGGTAATGATCTCAATCTTTTGGTACTGGTTGAGACCTGATTTGTGACCTAGGATGTGATCAATTCTGGAGAATGTTCCATGGGCACTAGAGAAGAATGTGTATTCTGTTGCTTTGGGATGGAATGTTTTCAATATGTCTGTGAAGTCCATTTGGTCCGGTGTTTCATTTAAAGTCTTTATTTCCTTGTTGATCTTTTGCTTAGATGATCTGTCCATTTCAGTCGGGGGGGTGTTAAAGTCCCCCACTATTATTGTATTGTTGTCAATGTGTTTCTTTGCTCTTGTTATTAATTGCCTTATATAATTGGCTGCTCCCATGTTGGGGCATAGATATTTACAATTGTTAGATCGTCTTGTTGGATAGACCCTTTAAGTAGGATATAGTGTTCTTCCTCATCTCTTATTCCCGTCTTTGTTTTAAAATCTAATTTGTCTGATAGAAGGATTGCCACCCCAGATTTCTTGTGGTGTCCATTAGCATGGTAAATGGTTTTCCAACCCCTTACTTTCAATCTGGGGGTGTCTTTGGGTTTAAAATGAGTCTCTTGCAGATAGCATATTGATGGGTCTTGTTTTTTAATCCAATCCGATAGCCTGTGTCTTTTGATTGGGGCATTGAGCCCATATACATTCAGGGTAACTATTGAAAGGTATGAATTTAGTGCCATTGTATTGCCTGTAAGGTGACTGTGACTGTATATTGTCTGTGTTCCTTTCTGATCTATGCTGCTTTCAGGCTCTCTCTTTGCTTAGAGGACCCCTTCAATATTTCCTGGAGGGCTGGTTTCATGTTTGCAAATTCCTTTAGTTTTTGTTAGTCCTGGAAGCTTTTTATCTCTCCTTCTATTTTCAGTGACAGCCTACCTGGCTATAGTATTCTTGGCTGCATATTTTTCTCGTTTAGTGCTCTGAAGATATCATGCCAGTCCTTTCTGGCCTGCCAGGTCTCTGTGGATAGGTCTGTTGCCAATCCAATATTTGTACCATTGTAGGTTACATATCTCTTTTCCCGAGCTGCTTTCAGGATTTTCTCTTTGTCTCTGAGACTCGTAAGTTTTACTATTAGATGTTGGGTTGTTGACCTATTTTTATTGATTTTGAGAGGGGTTCTCTGTGCCTCCTGGATTTTGATGCCTGTTTCCTTCCCCACATTAGGGAAGTTCTCTGCTATAATTTGCTCCAATATACCTTCTGCCCCTCTCTCTCTTTCTTCTTCTTCTGGGATCCCAATTATTCTAATGTTGTTTCGTCTTATCGTATCGCTTATCTCTCGAATTCTGCCCTCGTAATCCTGTAGTTGTTTCTCTCTCTTTTTCTCATCCTCTTTATTTTCCATCATTTGGTCTTCTATATCGCTGATTCTCTCTTCTGCCTCATTTATCCTAGCAGTTAGTGCCCCCTCTTTGATTGCACCTCATTAATAGCCTTTTTGATTTCGACTTGGTTAGATTTTAGTTCTTTTATATCTCCAGAAAGGGTTTCTCTAATAACTTCCATGCTGTTTTCAAGCCCAGCTAATATCTTTAAAGTCATGATTCTGAACTCTAGGTCCGACATCGTACTAATGTCCATATTGAGTAGGTCCCTGGCAGAGGGTACTACCTCTTGTTCTTTTTGCTGAGGTGGTTTTTTTCGTCTTGTCATTTTGTCCAGAGGAGAATAGATGAATGAGAGAGCAAAATGTTAACAGGTTAACAACGTCCCCAGGAAATATACTCTATACAAATCAGAAAAGACCTTAAAGCAGGGGAAAAGAAAGGGAACGAAAGAAAAAAGAAAGAGGAAAAAAAAAAGAAAAAGGAAAGGATAAAAACAAACCAAAACAGAACAAAACAACAAAAAAAAACAGACTATGTTCAAATATAATCAGGCTAGTGCATAGATCAGTGCCACACACTAGATTTTAGGCGTAATTTTGTCTGTTAGAAGAAAGTGCCTCCTAAATTTTTAAAGGAAGAAAGCCTTATATATGTTCAAAATAAGGATTGATACAATGAAGGGATGGAAGATGACTGTAAAGATGAAAATTATAAAAGGTTTTATAAACGGAATTGATAAGATAAGAAGTTGTTGAAAGAAGAAAGAAGAAGATTTAAAAAAAAAGAAAAAAAGAAAAGAAAAAAAAGGGAGCGACTGTGATGAGGCAGGAGACCAGAACAAAGCCATACACTAGTTATTTAGGGTATATTTTGATCTGTTAGAAGAAACTGTATCTCAAAATTTGAAAGAGAGAAGAACTTATATATATATGCCAAAAATAAGGGTAACTACTATGAAGGGATAAAATATGACTCTAAAAATGAAAAATAAAAAATGTTTTTTTATGAAAGGGATTGATAAGATGTTGGTTGAAAAAGGGAAAAAGAAAAATTCAAAAAAAAAACAGTTAAAAAAATTAACTTTGAAAAACTGATGAATCATGGTAAAAAGCCATGAATTCTTTGTGCAGTATTCCCCTAGCGCTGGAGTTCTCCCGTTTTCCTTGATCGGTAAACTTGGTCTTGGCTTGCTGGCTGTTCATGCCGATCTTCTGGGGGAGGGGCCTGTTGCCGTGGTTCCCAAATGTCTTTGCTGGAGGTGGAATTGCCCCGCCCTTGTCGGTCCGGGCTAAGCAAGCTCTCTGGTTTGCTCTCTGGAGCTTTTGTTGCCTCCAAGCTCTCGGTACAGCTTTAGAGGACCAGGGTGAAAATTGTGGCCTCCCAGTCTCTGCCCAGTGGAGCGGAGAACTTGGGGCCCTGCTCCTCAGTGCGCCCCCAGAGAAAAGCAGTCAATCACTCCCATGTCTCCGGTTTCCGGCCGCTCTGCTTGCTCACCCGGCCTGTGACCGAGCGTTTCTATCTCTGGCACCCGACCCCGTGTGGAGTCTCCAAACCCAGCCAATCCCTGTGGTGCACTCCCGCTCCGCTCCTCCTGGGGGAGGAAGGGGAGTCTCCCCGGCTCTGCTGCTTCTTGGGTCCCTGCTGGAGACGCAGTGGCCCAACTGGGCTGCGGATCACAGTTTATGGCCACCAGGAGCTGAGAGCCTGTGCCTCGGCTCCGTCTCTGCAGCCGGCTTCCCCGCTCCGATACCTGGGAGCTCTGCTGCACTCAGGCACCCCCGTTCTTTCTGTGACCCCGAGGGTCCTGAGACCACACTGTCCCACGAGGGTTCCACCCCCTGCTTAGCCACTGGAGCGACGTCCCTCAGCAGAGCCGACTTCTAAAAATTCCGATATTGTGCTCCACGGCTCTAGCACTCGCCAGAAGCGGCCGACGGAGGCCCCCTCCCCCGCCATCTATCCTCCCGAATATCGCCTCGGATTCACTTCTCCGCACGTCCTACCTTCCAGAAAGTGGTCGCTTTTCTGTTCAGATAGTTGTTGCTCATCTTTTCTTCAATCTCCTATTGAGTTCGTAGGTGTTCAGAATGGTTTGATCCCTATCCAGCTGAATTCCTGGGACTAGATGAAATCCAGGTCTCCTACTCCTCCGCCATCTTGCTCCATCCACCTCTTTTGCCCATTTTTAAATTGGACTGTTTTCTTACTGTTGACTTTTAAGTGTTCTTTGTATTTTTTAAATGAACGTCCTTTGTCAATTCCTTTTTTTCCCCCCAAAGTAGGCTCCATCCCCAAGGTGGGGCTTGAATTCACAACCCTGAGATTAAGAGTTGCATGCTCTACTAACTGAGCCAGCCAGGCACCCCATGAAAGTTCTTTATCAGACATGTGTTTTTGCAAATATTTTCTCACTGCCTGTGGCACATCCTTTGATTATCTTAATAGTCTTTCACAAAAACTTTTTTAATTTTAATAAAGTCCAATTTATCATTTTTATCTTTCATGAAATGTACCTTTGGAATTATACCTGAAAACTCATAGCCAAACCCAAGGCTATATAAATTTTCTCCTGTTTTCTTATAGACGTTTTGCAGTTTTGTGTTTAATATTTAGTTCTATAATTATAAAGTAATAGAAAAAATATTGATTTCTGTCCCTAGGCCCTGGCACCGAGCTCCTAAGATGGTTGTAATTTCCTAAGTGATAGGAACATCTGACACAGAGCTCCCAAATCCCTTGGAATTTCATGGGTGATAAAAACGTGTTTTGTTTTTGTTTTTTGTTTTTTTGAAAAAACGTGTTTTGTTCTAATGAGAGAACTATTGTTGGGCTCCTGGATGGGAGCTTATCATCAGAAAGACCAAGCCATAATTAGAAGTTTGAAACTTTCAGTCCCCCCTCCCATCTCTAGAGAGGAAAGGGGCTGGAATTGGAGTTAATAATGGATCATGCCTATGTGATGGAGTCTCCATAAGAATCCCAAAAGCATGGGGTTCAGAGAGCTTCTAGGTTGATGAATACATCCACATGGCAGGAGGATGGTGCACCTCGACACTGTGGAGGCAGAAGCTCCTGCATCCAGGACCCTTTTGGACCCTGTTATATGTATCTCTTCATCTGGCTGTTTATCTGTATCCTTTATTATATAATGAACCTGTAATGTAAGAACATGTTTCCCTAAGTTCTCCGAGCTGTTCTAGCAAATGATTGATCTGATGAGGGGATTGTAGAAACTGCTGATTTATAACCAGTAGGTTAGAAGGGCATATATTACTCAGTGCTCATCATGGTAAGTGTACTTTTAATCCCCCCCACCTATTTCATTCATCCCCCCCCCACCTCCCCTCTGGCAACTACCAGTTTGTTCTCTATATTTAAGAGTCTAGGATTTTTGTTTGCTTCTTTTTTCTTTGTTAGTTTTGTTTCTTAAATTCCACATGAGTGAAATCATATGGTATTTGTCTTTTTCATGTGGTCTGCAAATAGTAAAATTTGAGTTTTTCCTTACCAATTAGGATTCCTTTTATTTCTTTTTTCCCTCTCTTCTCCTTTTATTTCTTTTTGTTGTCTGATTGCTGGAGTTAGAACTTCCAGTACTATATTGAGTAAAAGTGGTGAGAGTGGACATCTTTGTCTTGTTCCTGAACTTAGGGGGGAAAGCTCTCAGTTTTTCACTACTGAGGATGACATTAGCTGTGTGGTTTTCATATATGGCCTTTATTATATTGAAGTATGTTCCCTCTAAACATACTTTGTTGAGGGTTTTTGTCATGAATGGATGTTGTACTTTTTCAAATGTTTTTTCTGAATGTATTGAAATGATCATACAGTTCTTATCCTTTCTTTTATTGATATGATGTATCACATTTCTGAATGTGATTAATTTGCAAATATTGAACCACACTTTCAACCCAGGAATAAATCCCTCTTGATCATGGTAAATGATTTTTTGACTGTATTATTGAATTCACTTTCCTACTATTTTTATTGAGGATTTTTGCATCTATGGTCATTAGAGATATTGGCCTGTAGTTCTTTCAGTGTTGTCTTTATCTGGTTTTGGTATCAAGATAATGCTGGCATTATAGAAGAAATTTGGAAGTTTTACTCCCTCCCTTTTATAATTTTTTGGGGGGGAATAGTTTAAGAGGAATAGGTATTCACTCTTCTTTAAATGTTTGGTAGAATCCGCCTATGAAGCCCTCTCATCCTGGACTTTTGCTTGCTGGGATTTATTATTATTATTATTTTTTTTATTTTTATTATTATTGATTCAATTTCTTTACAGTCTGTTCAAGTTTTCTAGTTCTTCCTGTTGTAGTTTTGGTAGTTTATAGCTTCTAGGAATTTATCCATTTCTTCTAGGTATCCAATCTGTTGGCATATAGTTTTTCATAACATTCTCTTACAATTGTTTGTATTTATGTGGTGTTGGTTGTTCTATCTCCTGTCTCATTTGTGATTTTATTTTTTTGAGTCATTTCCCTTTTTTTCTTTATAGGTTTGGCTAGGGGGTTTTCAATTTTGTTGATTTTTAGAAGAGAAACAGCTTCTGGTTTCACTGATTTCTTGTATTGTTGTTGTTATTTTTTTAGTTTCGATATCATTTATTTTTGCTCTAATGTTTATTCCTTCCTTCCTTGTGCTGGTTTTAGGTTTTGTTTTTCCTCTTTTTCTAATTCCTTTAACTGAATAATTAGGTTGTTCATTTGAGACTTTTCTTTATTCTTGTGGTAGGCTTATACTGCTATAAATTTCCCTCTTAGAATCACTTTGCCACATCCCAAAGGTTTTAGACTATGTGTTTTTATTTTTATTTGTTTTCATGTAACTTTTTTAATTTCTTCTTTTATTTCCTGGTTGATACATTCATTGTTTCGTAGCATGTTGTTTAACCTCCATGTATTTGTGGTCTTTCCAGATTTTGTCTTGTGGTTGACAAGACAAATGAGACTTTTAGTCTCATTTCATCATGGTCAGAAAAGATGCATGGTATGACTTCAACATTCTTGAATTTGTTGAGGCTGGTTGTGTGGGCTAGTACGTGATCTAGTCTGGTTGTGTGGGCTAGTACGTGATCTATTCGTGCTCCGTGTACACTTGAAAAGAATGAGTATTCTTATGTTTTAGGATGGAATGTTCTGAGTATGTCTGTTAAATCAATCTGTTCCTGTGTGTCATTCAAAGCCACTGTTTTCTTGTTGAGTTTCTGTTTGGATGATCTGTCCATCAATGTATGTGGGGTGTTAAAGTCCCCTACTATTATTGTATTACTATCTATTAGTTCCTTTATGTTGGTTATTGATTGTGTCATGTATGTGGGTGCTTCCATGTTGTGGGCATAAATATTTACAATTGTTCTATCTTCCTGTTGGATTGTCCCCTTTATTATTATATAGGGTCCTTTTCTGTCTCTTGTTACAGCATTTGTTTTAAAGTCTCTTTTGTCTAAAATAAGTATTGCAGTGTTTGTTTTAAAGTCTATTTTGTCCAAAATAAATATTGCTACTCTTTCTTTTGACATCTATATGCATGATAGATGTTTCTCCATCACCTCACTGTGTCTTCAGATCTAAAACGAGTCCCTTGTAGGCAGCATATAGATGGGTCTTGTTTTTCAAATACATTTTGTCACCCTATGTATGTCTTTTGAGTTGTGTGTTTGGTCCATTTACACTCAAATTAATTATTGATTAATTATGTATATGTATTTATTGCCATTTTATTGCTTGTTTTGTTGTTTCTGAAGTTTTTCTGATTCTTTCTTATCTTCTCTTTTTCATGTTTTGCTGATTTTCTTTAGTGATATATTTGGATTACTTTAGGTTTATTCTTTGCATGTTAATTAGTGCTTCTTGATATATAGTTACCATTAGGTTTGTATATAACCTGTTCTGCATATAGCAGTCTATATTAAGTTGATGGTCTTTTAAGTTTGAATCCATTCTTTTCTCTTCTTTTCTCCATGTTTAGGTATATGTATATATTCCTTGACTGATGTTTATAGAAATATTATTTTTTTTCTGTTTTTGTGTTTCCTACCTTTATACTTTCACCTTTGGTCTCTCTTTTCCACTCGAAAGAGTCCCCTTTAATATTTCTTGCAAGGCTTGTTTAGTGGTCATGTTTAGTTTTTGTCGGTCTTGGAAACTCTTAATCCCTCCTTCTATTCTGAATGATAGCCTTGCTGGATAGAGTATTCTTGGCTGCAAAATTTTCCCATTCAGCACTTTGAATATATCATGCCTCTCTCTTCTGGTCTGCCAAGTTTCTGTTGAAAAATCTCCTGCTAGCCTTATGCATTTTCCCTTGTAAGTTAAGGGCTTCTTTTGTCTTGGTGATTTTAAGATTTTGTGCTTATCACTATTATTTTGCAAGTTTAATTACAATATGTCTTGGTGGGGATCTGCTCCTGTTGATTTTGATTGGGAATTCTCTGTGTCTCCTGGATCTGGATATCTGTTTCCTTCCCTAGATTAGAAAATTTTTTAGTCATTATTTCTTCAAATAAATTTTCTGCCCACTTTTCACTCTTCTTCTTCTTCTGCAAGTCTATACTATGAATGTTATTATGTTTGATATAGTCACTGAGTTCCCTAAGTCTATTCTCATTCAGTGTAATTCCTTTTTCTCTCTTTTGTTCAGCTTGATTACTTTCCATTACTCTGTCTTCTAGGTCACTAATTTGTTCCTCTGCTTCTTCCATTCTGTTTTCATTCCATCAAACATATTTCTCATTTTGTTTGTTGAGCCCTTTATCTTGGCAATATTATTCCTTATCTCTGTGTTGAGGGTCTCACTCATGTCTTCCACTCTTTTCTCAAGACTAGTGAGTATCCCTATGATCATTGCTTCAAATTCTCTCTCAGGCATGTTACTTTTATCTGTTTGCTGAGCTCTCTGGCCTTGCCATGTTCTTTTATTTGGGATAAGTCTCTCTGTCTCTTCATTTTGTCTGCCTCTCTGTGTCTGTTTCTGTGTGTTAAGTAGTCAGCTATGTCTTCTGCTTTTGAAAGTAGTGACTTTATGAAGAGGAGGTCCTGGGAACCGCCCTGCAGTGCAGTGTCCCCTGCTCACTAGAACCCGGCTCTTCAGGAGAGTATCCTGTCTGTGTTTCTTAAGCTCTGCTCTGGTGTCTGCATCATTTCCTTTTGCTGCAGCCATCTGCACTCGCTCTGCTTGCTGTGGGCTGTGCTTATTCTCTGTGGTGTTAGTGGGACCCAGGTAGCCCAGCTCTGAGGGGGCCTGCTCACCAGAGAATTTGGAAGTGGGGCAGTGGTATTAGCAAAATTTGCATTGGGTCACTAATCCTAGGTCAGATCCCTGAAGTGCTGTAGTGGCTGGGGCTGCATGTGTGAGTAACTAGGGGCTTATGGCCAGATACAGTGCATGATCATGCCTGGACACAGCTGGGCTCAGCACACTATGGTGGATGAGGGCCCACAGCTGGGCATGGTACAGCAGCTGGGTGCTGTGTGTGGTGGTAGCTCTATCCCCAACGGCTGGGTGGGGTGTGCAGGTAGCTTTAACAAATTTTCTTTAAGCAGAGGCTACAGGTGTCTGTGAGCCTCCCTCAGGTGGCTCTGTGTTTATGCCGGGGGGCAGGGGAGCTAAATGATGCCTACTAGCTCTTGGTTTTCAAAGAAGTCCCCCAAAGCACTCCAAAATCAGTATGACAGATCTGCCTCCTGTTTGCCCCCAGAATTGTGTAAACTGCCATTTTTATGTTGGCTCTCGGTGCACGCTGCTGTCTTTTTAAGGGCAGAGACCTGGCTATCTTTTATTCTCCTGGCTCACGCCATGCTGAGTTAGCTAACTTTTAAAGTTCCTGACCCACTGGTTTTAAAAACTCATGGAATTCAACCCCTCTGGTTTTTAAAAGCAAACATTATGGAGATTAGTCTTCCTGTACGAGCTCCTTGGTGCAAGGGTCTATTTCTCTTCTATTTATTCCCACACACATCCCTCACTCCCGTGGCAGCCTCCCTCCACCTTTCTGAACTTCCCTAACATTTCAGATGCAGCTTCATCTCTACATTTAGTTGTGGAGTTTGTTGTACCAGTCTTTGAATCGCTCTCAGTCTTAGTGACTTGGGTGTGGATGATATCTAGTTATAAACATGGGATAGGTAAACTCAGGATCCTCTTACTTTTCCATTTTCCCAAGCTCTCCTCTTTCATTTTTGATTTTATTTGAGTCTTCTCTCTCTCTCTTTAATGAGTCTAGCTAATGGTTGATTAATTTTGTTGATGTTTTGAAGAACCTGTTCCTGGTTTCATTGATCTGCTCTATTTTTTAAATCCCCATTTCATTTATTTCTTCTCTAATCTTTATTTTTTCCTTTCTTCTACTGGTTGTGGGCTTTGTTTTTCTTTCTCTAGCTTCTTTAGGTGTAAGGTTAGGTTGTTTATTTGCTATTTTCTTTGCTTCTTGCTATAGGTCTGAATTGCTATAATCTTCAATCATAGAACAGTTTTTACTGCATTCCAAAGATTTTGGAATCTTGTGTTTTCATTTTTATTTGTCTCCACATATATTTTGGTTTACTCTTTGATTTCTTCGTTGACCCATTCATTGTTTGGTAGCATGCTATTTTACCTCCACGCATTTGCGTTCTTTCCAGATTTTTTCTTTTGGCTGTCAACTAGTTGAACACTGTGTTCAGAAAAGATGAATGATAGGATTTCAATCTTTTTTTAATTTCTTGAGACTTGTTTCGTAACCAAACATGTGACCTATTCTGGAGAATGTTCCACGTGCCCTTGAAAAGAATGTGTATTCTGCTGATATGGGATGGAATACTCAGAAAAGATCTTTCAGATCCATCTGGTCCAATGTGTCATTGAAAGCATTGTTAACTTTTGATTTTCTGTCTGGATGACCTATCCACTGATATACATGGGGTGTTAAAGTTCTCTACTATTTTTTATTACTATTGATTATTTCCTTTATGTTCATTAATAGTTGCATAAATATTTACATTGTTATATCTTCTTGTTGAATTGTTCCCTTTATTGTTATGTAACAATACATAATATCATTGTCATTCTTTGTCTTTTGTTATAGTCTTTGTTTTAAAGTCTATTTTGTCCAATGTAAGTTTTGGTACCCTGGCTTTCTTTTCACTCCCTTTGTTTTACAATAAGTGCTTTTCTATCTCTTCCCTTTCAATCTGCATGCGTCACTGGGTCTGAAATGAGTTTCTTGTGGGCAGTATATAGATGGGACTTTTTCTTATTCATTCAGTCACTCTATTTCTTTTGATTGAGAGTTTAATCAATTTACATTCAAAGCAATTATTGATAGGTATGTACTTACTGCTATTTTCTTACTTGTTTTATGATTGTTTTTGTAGTTTTTCTCTGTTCCTTTCTTCTCATGTCCTCTTCCCTTGTGGTTTGGTGGCTCTTGCTAGTGATATGCTTGGATCCCTTTCTCTTTATTTTTTATGTGTCTATTACAAGTTTTTGATTTGTGATTACTATCAGGTTTATATATAATATCATACATACATACAGGCTATACATACAGCAGTCTATATTAAATTGATGGTCGCTTAAGTTTGAAATGATTCTAAAAATGCTAAATTCTTACTCCCCACAACACACATTTTATGTATATGGTGTCATACTTTGCATCCTTGTATTTTGTGGGTCCCTTGACTGATTTTTATAGATATGATAAATTTTATTGCTTTTGTGCTTTAAACTCCATAATGATTTATAAGTGATTAATCTATTACTTTTATGTTTGTATATACCTGTGAAATTTTTCCTTTCCTAATTTTGTTACTCCTTGTTATTGCATTTTCTTTCCACTCAAAGAATTCCCTTTAACATTTCTTGTAAGGCTGGTTTCATGTGATGAATTCCTTTAACTTTTGATTTTTCTGGGACACTCTTTATCCCTCCTTCTATTCTGAATGATAGCCTTGCTGGATAGAATATTCTTGGTTGCAGATTTTTTCCTTTTAGCACTTTGAATATATCATGCCACTCCCTTCTGGCCTGCAAAGTTCCTACTGAAAAATCAGCTCATAGCTTTATTCAGTTTTCCTTGTATGTAAATAGCTTCTTTTCTCTTGCTGCTTTAAAATCCTCTCTTTATCACAACTTTTTTCCATTTTTATTATTATATGCCTTGATGTGACATGGGCTGATTTTTTGGAGGGCCATCTGAGCCTCCTGGATCTGGATTTTTGTGTCCTCCCCCAGATTAGGAAAGTTTTCAACTATTACTTCTTCAAATAAATGTTCTGCTCCCTTTTCTCTCTCTTCTCTTTCTGGGATCCCTGTACTGCAAATGTTATTATGCTTAATGATATAACTGAATTTCCTTAACCTATTTTCATTTTTTTATTTCTTTTTTTTTTCTTTTTCTTGTTCTGTGGGATTGGTTTCCATTACTCTGTCTTCCTGCTCACTGATCTGTTTGTCTGCTTCTCCTAGTCTACTATTTATTCCCTCCAGTGTATTTTTCTATCAGTTATTGAGTTCTTCATCTCTGATTAGTTCTTTTTTATATTTTGTATCTCTTTGTTCATGGTCTCGTTGAGATCCTCCACTCTTTTCTCAAGTCCAGTACATATTTTTATGACCATTACTTTGAATTCCCTATCAGAGAATAGGCATATTGCTTATGCCCATTTTGTATAGCTCTTTTGCTGTGATTTTGTCCTATTCTTTCATTTGGGACATATTCTTCTGTCTCCTCATTTTGTCTAACTCTCTATATCAATGAGAAGCTTATAGTACTCTTTGGACGGATTCCTACCAGGGAGGGGGGTTGGATGGGACAGACTGGCAAAAGAACTCGAGTGCAGGGTGTGCACTGTTAGTAAGGTTAGTAAGGTTAGTAAGGTTTGCACCCATATGTTTGTGGAAAGTGACCTGGAGCCACCTTGGTGGGACTCTGGCTGAGCAGGTTGGATGGGGTAGATCCCCAAGAGAATATGGAGGCAGGGCATGAGGTGTTAGTAAGCTAGGTGATGAGTGTTTCTGTTGGTTCCTGCAGGTGTCTGGGTATCTGCACTAGAGTATCTGGGAGAGAAATGGCACTTGCCAGCACTTTTGTTCTCAGAGAATTCTCCTAAAAATCCCTGCCCCTCTGGTGTACATTCTGAGATCTCCTTCCCTTATACTTCAGGTGCTTTCAAAATGCTGTTTCTATGCTGTATATCCATTGGGTTGCTCATTATGCTGTCTCTTTAAGGGTGGGGACTGTTTCTCATTACCCTCCAGCTCTCCCAGAATGGAACCTGCTGATTTTTAAAGTTCTCAGTGTTAAGCCCCACTGAGTGTAAACACTCATGAAGTTAAGCCCTTTCGGTTTTCAAAGCCAAATGTTATGGAAATTCATCTTTCTGGTGCAGGTCCCCCATGTCTGGAGTACCTGGTGTGGGGTCTATTCTTCTTCTTTCTCCATGCTCCTGGTGTTCCTCCCATTTGTGTTTAGTCTCACAGGTTAGTTTGTTTCCTGACTGCATCTCTGCTCTTCCTACCATTTTTGATGTGGCCTCCTCTGTATGATTAACTGTGGACAGTCTGTTCTGCCAGTCTTTGGGTCATTTTCTGGGTTAGTTTCACTGGTGTCAGTGTTATCTAGGTGTATCCATGGGACAAAGAGAACCTATGATCCTTCTACTCCACCATCTTCCCTGGAATTCTCTCTTTACAAGTGTAAGGTCGGTCTGTGTCTACATTTTCCTGTTTTTTTGTTTTGTTTTGTTTTGCATATGGAAGTCCAATTGTTCCAGCACAGGTTGTTGAAAAGACTCTCTTTTCTCCATTGAATTGCCTTTGCTCTGTGTCAAAGATCAATTGCCTGTATTTATGTGGATCTATTTCTGGGCTCCCTTTTTTGTTGTATTAATCTATATGTCTATATGTCTATTCTTTTTAGTAATACCACACTGTCTTAATTACTATAACTTATAGTAGGTTTTTTTCCTTTCATACAAACTTTAGAGTTAGTTTGTCAATATCCACAAAATACCTTGCTGAGATTTTCATTAGGAGTGGCTGAATCTATAGATCTATTTGGGAAGAATAGATATCTTAATAATATTGGGTCTTTCAATCCATGAACAGAGTATCTACTTATATAAACCTCAACTTAAATACATTAAATAATGAAAGGAGTTTATTTACCCCAAAACTGAAAATTTCCAAAGTAATATATAGTCTTTAGGAATAATTTCACATAATGTTCATGTTATTATCCTAGGAGACATGTTTGCCCTGCAGAGGCTAGATTTGCCCTTAGTGGGGCAAAATTGACCCATCATGGTGCTAAATTGACCTCTAGCATTCCAGGCCTCTTATCCATCAACTACCCTACCCAGAGTCTTTGTACAAGAGATTCTAGCCCTGGTCCTAGATCTATTTTGATTTGAACTACCAAAGGTTATGTGCACATTCTTGAAATAGTGTTTCTTTATTAAGTCACATATTCCACTCCACATACTAGATATGGGGCAAGGGTGGAGTCAGCTTCCCTGGAAGCCCATGGATTTCTAAATGGAAACTGGGCACTATTCTATGATGCTATGAAAGCAATCATATATGCAACTATAGAATGAAATTGAAAAGGTAGTGACCAGATTATTCAGGGTAATGTAAAGTAATGGATGGATTTTACACAGGAATGTTAAATGATTAGATTTGTATGTTAGAATTTTTTTCTGTGGTCCACTTGGAATGAATTGAAGTTTACATGCCTTGAGGTAGATTACTGAGGAAGCTGTGACAGTGGTCCTGGATAGAGAAGCTAAGGTCTGAGATTGACTGTGGCTGTGGCAGGGAGGAGAACAGATTTGAAGAAAGTTTAGGATTTTAAGAACACTCCAAAAAAGCACTTAGAATGACTTTCTGGTTTCTCTAACTGACAACCTCATTGGTCAGGGAATAAATAATATTAGAGCATATGGCTGGGGCAGGGTGGGGTACAGTTGGTGAATTATTTGGGAAATATTGGGTGTGGAATGTCTTTGAGTCAACCTAAAGGAAATATGAAGTAGGGAAGTGGATTTGGGGTTGTATTATAGTTAGACTGGGGCAGAGACAGAGTAGTTATTACCATATATGGAGAGATTAAAACAAAAGACAGCAAGATTCAAGTAAACTAAATTTTTAATAAAGAATTGGAAGCAGGCAAGGGAAGCAAAGGCAAAAATGAACTATTGAGACCTCCTCAAGATAAAAAGCTTCTGCACAGTGAAGGAAGCAATCAATGAAACTAAAAAGCAACTGACAGAATGGGAGAAGATATTTGCAAATGATATATCCAATAAAATCTATAAAGAACTTATCAAACTCAGGACTCTTGGGTGGCTCAGTCAGTTAAGTGTCTGCCTTCGGCTCAGGTCATGATCCCAGGGTCCCGGGATCGAGTCCCACATTGGGCTCCCTGCTCAGCGGGTTGTCTGCTTCTCCCTCTCCCTCTGCCACTCCTCCTGCTTGTGCACTCTCTGACAAATAAAGAAATAAAATCCTTTTTTTTTAAAAGAACTTATCAAACTCAACACCCAAAAAACAAATAATCCAGTTAAGAAATGGCAGAAGTGAAATAAGTCAATCAAGAGAAAGACAAATACCATATGATTTCACTTATATGTGGAACTTAAGAAACGAAACAGAACAACATGGGGAAGGGAAGGAAAAATAAAATAAGACAAAAACAGAGAGGGAGGCAAACCATAAGAGATTCTTTTTCTAAATTTTTTATTAACATATATTATTTGTTTCAGGGGTACAGGTCTGTGATTCAACAGTCTTACACAATTCACAGCGCTCACCATAGCACATACCCTCCCCAATGTCCATCACCCAGCCCCCCCATCCCTCCCCCCACCTCACTCCAGCAACCCTCAGTTTGTGTCCTGAGATTAACTGAGGGTTGCTGGAGGGGAGATGGGTGAGGGGATGGGATCATTGGGTGATGGGCATTAAGGACCACTCGATGTAATGAGCACTGGGTGTCATATGCAACTGATGAGTCACTAAATTCTACCCCTGAAACTAATAATACACTATATGTTAACTAAGTTAAATATAAATGAACAAAAAAAGAAATGGGCAGAAGACATAAATAGACACTTTTCCAAAGAATACATAGATGGCTAACAGACACATGAAAAGATGCTCACCATCACTTGGCATCAGGGAAATAGAAATCAAAACCATGATGAGATACCACCTCACACCTGTCAGAATGCCTAAAATTAACTCAGGAGACGAGAGATGTTGGCAAGGATGGGGAGAAAGGGGAACCCTCTTACACTGTTGGTGGGAATGCAAGCTGGTGCAGCAACTCTGGAGAACAGTATAGAGGTTCTTCAAAAAATTAAAAATAGAACTACCCTATGACCCAGCAATTGCATTACTAGGTATTTATTCAAAGGATACAAAAATGCTGATTTGAAGGAGCACATGCACCCCAGGGTTTGTAGCAGCACTATCAGCAATAGTCAAATTTTGGAAAAAGCCCAAATGTCCATTGACTAGTGAATGGATAAAGAAGTTATGGTATATATAGTGGAATAGTACAAAATCATCTAAAATAATGAAATCTTGCCATTTACAACAACATGGGTGGAGCTAGAGTGTATTATGCTAAACAAAATAAGTCAGTCAAAGACAAATGCCGTATGTAGAATTTAAGAAACAAAACAGATGAACATCGGGGAAGGGAAGGAAAAATAACATAAGATAAAAAGAGAAGGAAGCAAACCATAAGAGACCTTAAATATACAGGACAGACTGAGGCTTGCTGGAAGGCAAGTGGGTGGGGGATGGGCTAAATGGGTGATGGGCATTAAGGAGGGCACTTGTTGGGATGAGCACTGGGTGTTATATGTAAGTGATGAATCACCAAATTCTATTCCTGAAGCCAATACTACACCATATGTTAACTAACATATTTAAATTTAAAAAAATAGAAAAGAAGAACAAAATTGGAAGCTAACTTTAAAGCCTGTGTATTATTTATTCTTTAAGTTAATTGTTAAGTAAACTAGTTATGGCTCTTATTCTTTAGTGTATTGATCAATCCTTGTTATAATTTTAGTGTTCTAAATTGAAGAATAATTTTTTGTGTGATTTTATATAGATGTCTGAAGTGGCTGTGTTCCAAATTAATAGTTGCAATCAAGATTCTGATGCCCAGCACAGGAAGACAAGATAAGCGGCAACTTTTCCTAATAGTCTCTTAATGAGGCTCGTCCCTGTTTTTATAGAAGTAAAATTTGTTAATGAGTAAGGCCTGAAGGCTCAATTTTAAATTATCCTGAAGGTAATCCATGAAACATGGAGATACACTTTTTAAACACTGCATTAGTTTTCTGATTAGAAAACTAATGCTGCTATAACAAATTACCACAAATTTAGTGGCCTAAAATAATGGCAATGTATTAACTTACAGTTCTGGAGGTCTGAAGTCATAAAATCAGTGTGTCAGCCGGAATGTTCCTCCTAGAGGCTCTAGGAAGGAATTCGTGTCCTTGCCTTTGCCAGCTTCTAGAGGCTACTTGCATTCTGTGGCCCAGGCCCGTTTCCCATATCATTTTGGCTGATGCTTCTGTCTTCACATCTCTTTCCCTGACACTGTCTCTCCTGTTGCCCTCTTTCACTTCTAACGACCCTTGTGATTGCATTGGGCCCTCCTGGATAATCCAGGATAATCAATCTCATCTCAAGGACATCTGATTCTATCAGCTTAATTCCATCAACAGCCATAATTTCCCCTCTCTACACGACATATTTACACATTCTGGTAATTAAAGCATGCACACCTTTGGGGCCATCATATTGCCTGCCATAGTGGGTCTATGTAACCAAGACAGACCTTGTGACTCTTCTCTCCTGGACTCAGCTGGTTGGATCAGGCTAGATGCTGGACATTGGTGGAATAGTCTCTAGCGATGAGTCAAACATTGCTCAGTACTTGAACTGTCAGATTATAGGGAACCTAGCCTTGCTTAGCCATTTTAGGCCACATACATGCCGTTTAGTAAGCAGAAAAGACAGGAAATTGCAGATATGTGGAGAGCAATAGAGGCAAGAAATAGTCTGAGGAGACAGAAAGATAAAGTAGGTGTGTGATGACTTTCAAGCCTGTCTATATGGCCCAGTGTTCTTTGTTTCCAGTCCTTTGAAGTCCAGGCAAATGCCTATCATGTCCTTGAAAGAAAATCTTTTTACTGACTGTGAGTGGATGCTGTTTCCTTGTACCTACAAGTTCCCTAACTGAAATTATTTATACATATATGAAGCAACAATAATTAATCATTATTGAACACTGATTTGAGGATTGGAATACAAAACTTGGGCTTGAATTTAGTTTTCCATGCTGCCCATTCTTTCCCTTCTTATAATCAACATCTCAAATCAACAAAGAAGGGAGTTAAAACATTGATTCAGAAGAGTTTCCTTGCTGCGGACTGAGATGTTTGATGGGTCTCTGTCACTCCCACTGGTGATTAATACATTTTCAGCCCATCTTGCAGCTTAACACTTTAAGATACATTTTCATCTCTTTTACTTACTGATTATTAAAAACAAACATTACAGTATTTGGGGACCGGCAATATCAAATTAATAATGTGAATGCCAGATGGCCTGTTACTGTCAATAAAACACAACAAACCCAGTTAGAGTTCCCTTCTTTACTTAGCTTGTCTAGTGACAGCCATTCCTCAGCAGCCCCACCCCTCATGACTTTGGAACATTCATTTCTGGAACTCACTTGGAATTCCTTTTGGACCTGAGAAGTGAGTCAAATTTGGGCACCCAGGTCAACACTGCAGAGCAATGGAACTTAGGTCATTTCTTGTCGGGAAGTCACTGCCTCTAAGCTGAGGCTCAAAGTGAACACCATTTACTTTTTAAATTAATTTTTTATTAATGGTTTTGTGGAGGTATAATTTACATGTGATAAATTCACCGGTTTTAATTCCATGATATCTTAGTATATTTACAGAACTGTATAACCAGCACCATGATCTCATTTTAGAACATTTCTACCTCTACCCTCAAATGAAACCCATGCCCATTTATACTCAGTCCCCATTCCTGCCTCAGCCCCAGGCAAACCACTTGTCTACTATCTGTCTCTATAGAGTTGCCTCTTCTGGACCTTTCTTATAAATAAAATCATAAAAGATGTGGCCATTTTCTATCTAGCACTTTCACTTAGTGTATTTTTTCCCCCTAGTGTAATGTTTTTGAGGTTCATGCATATGATAACATGTATCAGTACTTCCTAACTTATTATTGCTGAACAGTATTCCATTGTATGGCTATAGCACATTTTGTTTATCTGTTTTCTAAAATATTAATTTTTACTATTAGATCATGAAAATGTATTCTAGCTCAGAAAATGAGCTGGACATTGATGGAACCTGCCAGATGTAGTCAGATCTAGGGCACCAGGATAGATTTATGTTGGTGTTTTATTACAGTTGTGAATTCTTGGATTAACATTCTTTCCCTTGAAGAAGATGCAAAGTTCAGCTCAGTCTGAAACTTCTGGTTGGGAGGCCTGGGTACACTGACTCCGGGCTCATTTTCTCCGAACTCACATCTCCATATATGTGGTAGATAAAATCTAGCATTTAGGGGCAGGAAAACTCTAGACCAACAGAAAAACATTCACCCCTTGGCACTCATCTGAGGGTGGTGTAAGTATAGGATCTTTGTTGGCAGGAAGGCAACAGTTCAGAACACCTAACAACAGAACTTGAGAACATCCAGCTTCTCATGCCTCGCAGGCTTTCTCAGTCTTGCTGAATTAACATTTCTGCCTTTTTGTGTTTCTAGGATTTCTCAGCTGTAAGAGGTCTGGAAATACGTGGATTACATAACTGGCTCTTATTTCCTTTGTTCAACATTTATTGAGCGGCTATTATGTGCTAGGCCATTTGTATACATGGTCAATTAAATCCTTGCAATAATCTTATAAAGTAGCTACTCTTATACTTATTTTACAGATGGAAAAATTGAACCCCAGAGAGACTAAGTTATTTGCTCCAACTTACCCAGGCCAAATGGTAATCAAGATTTGAACCCACTTGATCTAAGGCCAATCCTCCCTACACACTAATAAGCTGCTTTGAACATGCAGCTTTAAAAAAGGCGGAATTTAATTTATCATGGTAGAATAGTGATGGAGGACGTAGAAGATAGTTAGAACGGGTTTTTCTCAGTGGTTTTAGGGACAGAAAAAGGACAGAGTCTTGATAACTATCAGAATCATGGGGTGAGGGTGGGATCAGGGGAAGAGGTGCTCACCTGTTCAGTTTACATGTGCTCCCAAGGTGATTCTATTAATCTCAGTTCCCCTAGTCCATAGCATTGCTTGGTTCATACTCTAGTTGCATAAATAATTGTAAGGATCAGATAGTTCCTAAAAGACAGTAAATAATTAATACTTCATTCTGTTGTGATGAAAATAAGTGATAAGTGGAAATATAAAATATTAATACTTCATTCTGATATGATGAAATAGGTGATAAGTGGAAATATAAAATATTAAGAGACTTCCCAGGAACTTAGATGCGGTGAAAGGAGGGTCATGGATTATGAGACATAGAACTAAAATACTTGGCTTTTTAACTTTGATTCACACTTTTGCCTCCACCCAAATATTTTTCTCACACATTTTGCTTGTTTGAAACCTTCTTAACCTCTATTTCTCATCAAGAATATCAGGCCTTTGGAGAAGACTTCCCTGATCACCCACTTTAAAGTTAGTCCCATTCTTAAAGCACCTGCTTTTAATCTCCCTGACATGATCACGGTTTGTAATTACATAGTTTATTGACTTGTTCAAGGTCTGCCTTACCTCATCCTTTATGCTGTAAATTCCCTGAGGGCAGAGAACAAGACTGTTTTAATTACCCTTATAGAACCATCTGCTAGTGTAGTGCTAAGCACTTAAAGAATCTCAGTGAAAAAAATTTGTAACTATATGAAGGATAGATGTTAACTAAACGTATTGTGGTAATCATTTTGCAATATATGTTGTACACAAACTTATATGGCATTGTATGTAATTATATCTCAATAAAACTGGGATTAATTTATTATAAATTAATAAAAATAAATTAACAATATCCTTAATGTATTTTTATATAATTAATATATTTATATATTTACATATGTAACACAGTTAATATCTCTTAATATAATTTTATAGCATAGTATAAATTGTAAAATTTATATTTTATATAAAATAAAATATAAAAAATTAATTTATATTAATTAAAAGTAAAACAAAACACTATCAGTAGTAAAATAAACAGGTCAGGCTTCAAACAATGCCTTTGAAGCCTACTTTCAAGCTCCTTAAATATATTTTTTTAAAGATTTTATTTTTTATTTGAGAGAGAGAGGGAGAGTGGAGGGGGAGAGGAGGGAGAGAGAGAATCTGAAGCAGTCTCTGCGTTAAGGGCAGAGTCCAATGCAGGGCTCGATCCCACAACCGAGCTGAAACCAAGAGTCCACTGCTCAAGTGACTGAGCCACCCAGGCGTCCCAAGCTCCTTAAATATTGAAGGAAGTTGCCACTTTGTGGGAGTTAACACATCTTGTAGACCAGCAGGCTGCTGGGTACACAAATTTCCAGTTGCACTCAGCCCACTTCAATCTAGCAGCTGAGATTGATACACTTGGAAGCTTTCTAAGTTGTCATCATTGCCTGAGGCCCATAAAACTATTGTCTCGATGGAGACAAGTTAGCACGCTCTGCACCTTTCTCTCTAGGCCCCGCAGATCTGACAACTCAGGAAAATCCAAAGAGGGGACCTTCTAAATTTTAAAAGAAACCACTCAGCTGCTTAACAGCTATTTTAATTTTTGTTGTCATTTTTTTTTAGATTTTGCATGTACATCTGCCTTAAATGAAGTTCCAGTAGTTTTAGTAGGGCAGAGGAAGAAATGTCTAGAAAATGTTTCCTTGGCTAGGAAGCATCTAGAAGACGAGGTGAGCGCTAAAGCGCCAAAAAGCTCTAGCTGTCTTTAATACAATACCACAAGCAAGGAAAGTCAAACTTCAAATCAATTTTCTTTTCTTGCCTCACTAATCTCTGAGGAAGTACTTAAAGGCTAGTAGTAGAGGGTACCTGAGTGGTTCAGTCAGTTGAGTGTCCGACTCTTGACTTTGGCTCAGGTCACCATCTCAGGGTCCTGGGATGAGCCCTGTGTTGGGCTCTGTGCTCAGTAGGGAGTCTCCTTGAGGATCCTCTTTCTCCCTGTGCCCCTCTCCCCCATCCCCACTCGCACACACACTCTCTCTCTAAAATAAATAAATAAATCTTTAAAAAATTGTAGTAGTAGACACTGGCAAATTAATTCCCAGTAAGTATTACAATCACTTTGCCCTGAAATTCTGACGACAGCTGTTTCTATACTGTTAGCGAAAACCTGGTTATGTTGAGAATAGCATTTTCCCATTCCCCAGCCAGCAACCTGAAATCACGTTTGTACAGCTGAAGCACTGAAGCTCCAACACAGGTGAGTGAAATAAAATCTCCCACCAGCCTTTTCCTGATTTTCTGAGGAAAGCGAAGCTGAGGCAAAGCTCCATGCTGAAACCATTGCGTTGTGTTGTGTTGGAAAAAAAAAAAAAATCCAGCAGCCAGCTATTTTCTAGTGAGGTATAAATTACTTGAGGGTAATTCTCTGGAAAGATCTTCAGTGAGAGACGTGAGTTTTAAACTTCTTTTGGATTATTTGTGATGAGAACAAATTCCTCTTAATTTCTGTGAGAAAGTGCAAAGGTTTAAGGTATCTGGTTCATAAAGAGCAGGCAAGCCATTGCCCCTAAACTGAAACATTTATTTTCTCCTCTTCACCTTTTTTATGGTCTTTTACCTGAAATTTCCTGGTTAGCACTGGGAGGTAATTCATTGATAGACCCCTTCCTTTTTCTTTAGGAGGGTGACTTTGACCAAAACAACACATTCTTTGCTAATAATTTCTTTTTTTTTCCTGTTCCCTCTCTTCCTTTAAAAACCTTTCCTTTTCTGCAGCTTGACGGAGTTCCTTCCAATTTCCTAGATGAAATACTACCCAGTTCATGAATTGCTGAATAAAGCTAATTTAATCTTTAAATGTAATTCAATGAATTTCATTTAATATCATATTGTGATAATTAGATTGGCTCTTAAATTTGAAGAGAAAATGCTGACACTTAGAACTCAATGTAAAAGCATCTTTTAAAAAATGTAGATATGGGGGCACCTGGGTGGCTCAGTTGGTTAAGCGACTGCCTTCGGCTCAGGTCATGATCCTGGAGTCCCTGGATCGAGCCCCACATCGGGCTCCCTGCTCAGCAGGGAGTCTGTTTCTCCCTCTAACCCTCCCCCCTCTTATGTGCTCTCTCTCTCTCAAATAAATAAATAAAATCTTTAAAAAAATATAGATATGAATTGTGAAGATATTAAGGAGCAGTGTGATTTAAACCAATATTAAGTTCATCATCTGGAATATGCATAGACAAACTAATGCCTATTAGGACAAACACATATGTATGCACACTTTTTGTGGTGTTTTGGTTTAATAAAAATCCATATGTTTGGCCTAATTTTTGTGGACAGCCCTTATTTTCGTAGTAAAGGCAGAGAAAAGATTACCAAAACCAGAGTGCTCAGTGGAATATAGTTTTCTTCTGTCCATATTTATACTAGAATCTCTCTTTTTAATTTTTTTAAAGTAATCTCTAGGCCCAACATGGAGCTTGAACTCACAACCCTGAGATCAAGAGTCACATGCTCTACCAACTGAGCCAGCCAGATGCCCCACTAGAATATCTCCTCATGTTTGTTCCATGGATTTTTTATTGTAGTAGTGGCAAGCTCTGTCAAGAGCAAGGACTTACTCCAATTACATCTCTATTAAACTGAATGGTTAATAAAAGGTTTACAATATTTTCCCATAATATATTAAATAAGAAATGTTATGCTTACATGTGAAAACATATAGTGTTCTACTACCTACATGTCATTTTGAGTCTATCAAAACGTGTAATACTATTTTAAAACTCAATAACACAGTTTGGATTAGTGTTTGCAAATTCTAAGAGTTGCTCAAAAAGCTCTGAAAAATCTAAGGCTAAGGCTGCACTGTCAAAAAAGAGTGACCTTTTGCCATAGATGGCTATTAAGCAATTGAAACAGGACTAGTCTGAATTGAGGTGTTGCCGTTAGTAAAATTCACACCGATCTCAAAGACTTAGTACGGAAAAGAGGAATGTTAAGTATCTCCCTAATAACTTTTATTGATTTCTTATAGAAATATTTGGGATATTTTGGGTTAAATAAAATGTACTCTTCAAATTATGTTGTTTCTTTTAGCCTTTTAAAATATTGTTACTAGAATATTTATGTTACCAATGAGGCTTGCGTTACATTTTGATTGGAGAACAGGGCTCTCCAGGCCAAGGATTAGCTGTTTCAATCTTAATTTCTTATTGGCTCTGTCTTTAGAATGCTTTTTGTTGCTTCTTGCTACTGAACAAGGTAAATTATGGGTTTACAGTGGGTTTTCTATAGATAATTCTGAATAGTTGTTGATTACTCACTTAAGAGTCCCTGGATGGCCCCTTTCAGGTAGAAAGGCCAACTTCACTTAAAAAGGGTACAACTAGAGACTTGATACCAGGTGATTCCTTGTGACATAAGAACAAAATAAATGCTTTTCTTCCTTCCTTCCAATCTTTTTGGCTAATCTATGTTGAAAGCTAAAGTGTACCCAGGTATCTAGGAGGGACGTTTATGTTCTACTTGTAGCAGTGAGAAATGCACGTGATCTAAAATGCATTTCCTTTACTTTCACTCTTCTAAAATAGGAACAAATTTGTAGCACATTCTGTATTTCTTGGGGAAAGTAATGTTTGACTTTCTCTCAGTTTTGTAAGCACTTAATTTCCAAGCACTGCATTGGTGATAACATGAAAGAATATGGCAAAAATTGAAAGCCACACAATTCTCATTTGTGATCCACATAATGATTTCTGTAAAAGAGCTCTGGGGATTCTGTCCTGAAATTTTCTTGTAAGATTAAGTGCTTTTTATAATGTTAGCAAGTATGTGAAAAATTGGAGTATTTATGTAGATACATCATTTCATAGAATATGAACGTCTCAGAGAAGAGTTAATGCTCCATATAAGATATTGGTACTATAGACACAGTGGTTAAAATCTTACTTGTCTTGTTAGATTCTGCTTTCAAGTTTCTGATTTGGCTTGATGAACTGGGAAATAATTTTCAAAATAATAATAATTTCCATTCTTTTACTCATGCACTAGACATTTGTTGACCCTCAGCTCCGGTGAGAGGCTTCATGATAAAGCAGGTGCTCAACCACAACATTATTGGCATTTTGGGCTGGATCATTCTTGGTTGAAGAGAGGGTACTGTCCTATGTATAATGTTTAGCAACATCGTTTGTACCAGCAGCATACATTATGACAACCCAAAATGTCTCCAGACAGGGTCAAATATTCCCTGGGAAGGAAAATCATCTCCTCAGTTGAGAAGCATTGATGATAGCAAGAAAGAGCAGATGGGAGTTGGAGGTGGGAGTGGGAGAAAGACCAGGGAAATGGCAGTTGGGATTGAAGAGATGAGTGGATTTAAGAGACATAAGGAGGAAGAATAGAGAAGTCTCTGTGATTGGTAAATTGTGTGGACTGAGAGAAAGGCAGGAGTTAGCAACAAGCTGGGTTTGGCCAACTGGAGAGATTGTGGTGCTATTACTGAGCAAAAAAAAAAAAAAAAAAATAGTGGAGGATGAAATATGCCAGACAAGAGGAGTCCCATTCAGATATGGTGGGTTTGAGTGGGGACATGACAATGGAACTGTTGTCTAGAAAGTGGGTCCAGGAGTCTGTAGTATAGGAGTAAAGTCTGGACTGAGAGGCAGATTGAGGAGGCCAAGTCTTAGTAGGTGATATCAGGACAGAATTGTCTTTCAAGAGAAGGTTATTCACCTGCCAGAGAAAAGGGTGAGTTGGATATGAACATCCAATCTGATCGTTTTGTTAGAGATTCTCAAACATTCCACTAAGATGAAGCAGAGAGAAACCTAAAAACCCACGTATCAAAACATTTCAGTATTGAGAGATACTGAATTGAGAGAATGATGGAGGAGGAGGAGAGCTGAAAGAAGAGAGAAGAAGAAATGACATGTAACTCAGGTAAAAGTGAAGAGAGGAAGGTTGCTTATTCATTTACTGTTTATTGAGTGCTATTAACCATTATATGATTTTTATTTCAAAGACACTGGGAAATTCACAGATTCTTGCAACCCACTTTCTTATACCACATTTTAATATGAAAAATTTCAAACATATAGAAGAGTGGAAAAAATTTTACAGCAATAGCATGTATCCATCACCTAAATTATACAATTAAAATTTAAATATACTTGCTTTATTATGTTATCTATCCATGTATCCATCCATCCATTAAAGCATCTTAATTTTTTGATGCCTTTTTGAGTAAGTTGCAGAGCTCAGTACATTTATCCCAACTACATTCACATATGCATATTATGAGCTGGAATTCAACATTTGTTTAAAATTTTTTTGATCTACTTATATTATTTTTAAAATCCATATCCAATTGCCTCTATTGGAAAATGGGTAGCAACTAACTTTATATACTTTTTTTGTGAGCCTGTTTGGGATGCTAATACTAAAGACTTTTACTAACAGTTATGCTAGATTAGATTCTTGAATATAGGGGCCATTTCTTTTCTGTATCCTGGTACTTAGTATTTGGCCAGGCACAAGGTAGGATCTCTATTTGTTAAATGCGTTTTCTGCAGCTCGGGATAGGATACCCTGTCTTGATCAAATGGAGTTAAGCTTAGACCATGTCTCAGGCATCTTTGGGATTACTAAATACTGCTTGCCTTCCTGATGCCCTTACCAGTCCGTGAAAGAATAAACTATGCAGTGTTGTTTGTTATAAAGAATTTGGAACCTAAATCTATAGGTTCAAGTATTGTCTTTGCTGCTATGTGGCCTTGGACAAATCTCTTAGCCTGAACTTATTCATTTATTAAATTGGATTTGAGGGTACCTACCTACATTTGATGCCCACACTGTGAGTTTCCAACTAGCCTTTGCGTGTAGTAGAACATTGTCTCTTGTGACCTGTTCCTGAATTGTCATCTGTTATTTCACATTCAAAGGATGTGAAAGCATCAGCAGTCTTCACTCTCCTTTTCCTCTCTCCTGTCCTCCCTCCTTGCCTTCTTCTCTCCTTTTTATTAATCTCTGGAACTTAAACATATTACAGAAGTAAATAATAAACAAACAAACAAACAAACAAAAAACCCCAAATAGTTCAGAGTCAAAGACGTCTTGTCAAGGAAAGAGCAAAAATAAAAATCCATAGTACCTCAGTGTTCAAAGAGGCAGAAAATTCTGAAAGCCTTAGGCGAATTGTGCCCTCATAGAGGGAGACTACATTCTAGAAGAGAGCAGTCTTGTGAAAGAGGGGGAAACAAAGGGTTTTAAGCGCTCCAGAACTGTTGAGAGACAGGGTTGCTACCCTGCTAGAGTTATTGAAGTTGATTTCTCCAAGCCATTTACTCAAAAAGACCACCTAAAATGACTGGCTGCCTGATTTTAAATTATCTCTTTTTAAGAACATAATTTGAAAAATGCTAGTAGTTATTGCTACATAACAGTTTTACATCGAAGATTTATAGGACTGTTTTTCTTTTGTTGTTGTTGTTGTTTTTTAGATAAAAATGGTTGAGGAAAGAGGTTTAAAATGTAGTTCACAATATGCAAGGGAACATTTTTTGCTTGCTGCATTTAAATTGCATCATATAACATGTAGTACTTTTTCCTCCTTTGGGCTTACTTTAAAATACTAACTTGTCCGATAGCTACTCCATATTTTCGAACTGGTTAATGATGAATTTGCAACTCAAATACTTATAACATTATTGATTAAAGTTGCTTTAATCTCTTGGAGCTTCTTTAGATACCTATGATGTTTAAAAATGCTTTTTAAATATGGGTAAATTAATTTCCTAAGTAACAGTGACAAGATTTATAATGAAGGAAATTTTTATATTAATATAGGAGCCACAATGTTAAGAAACTCTGTTACAGTAAACTGTTACAAACTTTTATAATAGAGGCAAGGACAAAGTTTGCCTTGAAGGGTTTGGTTGGGAAGCAGTGGTTTATACCGTAACATCTGATTTCATGTGTTTGTGCCAAGAGTGTTTCCTTTTTGTCTTTTTCCTTTTTATATGCAACAACAATAGGAGCATGTTTAATATTGATGAGTCTGACCTCCTGGGAATTATAGTATATGTACCCTTTTGGAATACAAATGCTATTTGATTTATATGGTAAATACATAGAATTTTGGAGATTAGCATTTTAATCAACTCTAATCTCCTAGGATTTTTTTTTATTTCCTCACCTTGCCATTTTTTGAAAATGCCAAGTTTGAAAAATGAATTTTTGAAATGGCAGCTAACGTTCTCTCACGTAAATAGATGCAAGGTCTGCATCAAACATAAAAGCAGCGCTATATGTAGTAACCTTTCCTAAAGCATGTGCTCAAGCACATTAACACTGTTCAAGATGATCAGTTATTAAAAGAACAATCCATTCAGTCAACAAATATTTATTGAAGAGCCATGTTTCTGCAGGCACGTTGTGGGGAGGGGTGGGTAGTATATATGGCTTCGATATTGTAGCACCTCCAAATTGGAACGTGGCTTCAGTTTCCCCCCATCTAAAATTCTCTTTTTTTGTTTAACTTTCTTCATCGCAGGTCCCGGAGCTTTGAAGTTCCTTGTGTATCTTCCAGCTGCGAACTTCTTCCACGGGGACAATGCATTCGATTCACACGGTGGAGATGAAAGTCCCCGAGATAGAGCAAACATTTTTCGCGCCCCGCTTCGCTGAGGAGCCAAGCGAGGGCGGAGGGGTCGGCGGCGGCCATTGGGGGGCCAGGCCCGGACTGCGTTCTGCGCTGCCATTGGCTGGCTCTGGGTGCTGCACTGAGCATGTTCGAGCCCCGCTTGCTCTGGGCTGCAGGCACAGGCACTGCAGCCGCAGGAGCAGGCACGCATTGTGCAAAGAGGCGGCAGATGCGAGCAGGGCCAGCCCCACGCGCGTTGGCCTCCTCGCCCAGAGGCTTGCCGGGCCGCTTGACTGGCCCCCGTGCCTACCCCTGTGCGGGCTGGGGGCCAAGGAGGGCCGGCATGGCCTGAGTGTTGGAGGCGCCTCGGCTCAGCGGCGGGATTGCAACATGGGGAACCAGGATGGGAAGCTGAAGAGGAGCGCAGGTGATGCCTTGCACGAAGGCGGAAGCAGCGCAGAGGATGCTGTTGGGCCCAGAGATGTGGAAGCCACAAAGAAGGGGAGCGGGGGCAAGAAGGCGTTGGGCAAGCACGGCAAGGGGGGAGGGGGTGGCGGCGGGGGTGAGCCAGGCAAGAAGAAGAGCAAGTCGGAATCTAGAGCCTCAGTGTTTTCCAACCTGCGGATCAGGAAGAACCTGTCCAAGGGGAAAAGCACCGGTGGCTCCCGCGAGGATGTGCTGGACTCCCAGGCCCTGCAGACCGGGGAGCTGGACAGCGCGCATTCTCTGGTCACCAAGACTCCAGACCTCAGCCTCTCGGCAGACGAGACGGGCCTGTCGGATACCGAGTGTGCTGACCCATTCGAGGTAACCCGTCCGAGTGGCCATGGACCCACTGATGCTGGGGTTGGGGGCAGGGTGGTCTTGGAGGATTTGGAAACAACCGTGGGGATGCAGGATGGACAAAGGACCAGTTCAGGCTCGGACACGGACATCTATAGCTTCCACTCGGCCACGGAGCAAGAGGATTTGCTTTCAGACATTCAGCAGGCGATCCGCCAGCAGCAGCAGCGGCAGCAGCAGCGGGGCTCCGAGGAGCCTGCAGCGCCCTCCGCAGCCGCCTCCCCCCAGCCCGGGGCCTTCTTGGGCCTGGACCAGTACTTGCTGGGTTCCAGCAGCGCAGCCCGGGAGGCCCCTTGCAGTCCTGACCCGGAGCGGGCTCTGTCTGCGCTTTCTGACCTGCCTGGCAGCCTGGCCACCGAGCCCCAGGTGCCTGAGCAGCCACCGCCCCCCAGCGGCCCTGGAGCCTTGGCGATGCCTGGCCTGCCTGAGGGCCAGCCCGCAGCCGCAGCCTCGCCCTCCTCCCCCGCCTTCCCGTTCCCTGAGGCCCCGCCGGGAGAGGGCTCGGCCAGAGCTGCCGGCCCAGGGGCTGGGGACACTGACGAGGAGGGCGAGGAAGATGCATTTGAGGATGCCCCCCGAGACTCTCCAGGGGAGACGTGGGGTCCGGGGGTGGAAGAGGTTCCCCCGAGGCTGGGGGCAGAGCCCGAGGGGGAGCCCAGCAGGCCCGGCGCCCTGGCAGCTGCCTCCCTGCCCAGCAGCCCTGCGCCGAGCCCGCGCTGCTTCAAGCCCTACCCGCTCATCACTCCCTGCTACATCAAGACCACCACCCGGCAGCTCAGCTCGCCCAATCACTCCCCCTCTCAGTCCCCCAGCCAGAGCCCCAGGATCAAGAGGCGGCTAGAGTCCTCCCTGAGCCGGGGGCCCAGAGCTTCCCTAGTCTCGGCCGCTGCTCCAGCCAAGAAGCACCGGGCTGATAGCGGCCTCGCCTGCGGCCTCAGCCGTTCAGCCGACTGGACTGAGGAGCTGGGCAGCCGTGCGCCCCCGGCCGGGGGCTCTGCGCACCTGCTGGAACGCGGGGTGGCCTCGGAGGGGAGCGGTGGGGCGCCACCAGTGCAGGCGGCCAAGGTGTCTGGGGCACAGGCGGCTGCTGATTGTTTCCAGAATGTGTTCACAGGTGAGTGCACCCTGCCGCCGGGTTGCCTGCCAATCAGGGCCTTCCGCCCTCACCTGCTCTCCGCACTCTGAGACGCCTAGACCTGCTTAGGGCATATCCTGCCTTCTTAGGGGAGTCCTTTTCAGGTCCTGCACACCAGTTCAGTAAAATTTCTTTTTTCTTTTTCTTTTCTTTTCTTTTCTCCCCTTTCCTTTTTTCTTTCTTTATATACAGAGAGAACAACTTTGTTGTGTCTCTCCTAAGTCATCTCAAGAAAGGGCTCCTCTGTCCATTTCTCCAAAACATGTGCTGTTCTCTATGTCCAGGGGCCCACCAGGCAGATCAACTCTTTTTTTTTTGGCCTAGTTAGCTGAGCCATCATTCTCTGTCTGTCCTTATCCCCACAGCATTAAAAAGAGCAAAATTATTAATGATTCTTTGACAAGGGTCAATGTTGGAGAAACAATTTATTCCAGTACTATCCAGAGGCGACCTCTGACTACTCTAATATGTGTGTGTATATGTATGTATGTAATATGTAGTTTCTATTTTGCAGCAATCTGGGTAGACTACTCATAGAAGTTAAGGGAACGTTCCTGGGCGCCTGGGTGGCTCAGATGGTTAAGCGTCTGCCTCCGGCTCAGGTCATGATCCCAGGGTCCTGGGATCGAGCCCCGCATCCGGCTCCCTGCTCGGCGGGGAGCCTGCTTCTTCCTCTGCCTCTGACTCTCATGAATAAATAAATAAAACATTAAAAAAAAAAGAAGTTAAGGTAACATTCCTATTTGCTGATGCAACCAAATCTGATACATGGTATTAGAAAGTTAATAAATAATGAAATAGAATATTAGAGATAATTTTCATTTGGCTTTATGTCCAATCAAAACAGGGTATAGCTTGGAGATAGTGAAGGTGAGAAACCAAAAGGACATGTAATCCAACTGGTACCTCTCTTTAGCCTTTGTAATAGATTCTGATGGACACCATAAAGCCCAGCTAAGGGGTTCACTTACTGTGATTAAAAAGCAAGTAGTATAATGAGTTTATCCTTTCTTAGAGGCTTCTAGGTCCCAAGGCCTTACCTGAAGTACCCACTGGTAGAGTGACAGTTTGTTTCATGTTCTCTTACTTCTACTCTTTATTATGAAAGGAAATACTGGCTGTAAGAATTTAAGGAGTAGGAAAGAATGAAAATTTATGCAATTACTGGTAGGTTTGTGATAAATAATTGAATGACTAAAAATTTCAAATGTAATTTGAAAAGCTTAACATCCTCTGTTCTATTACTTTAATAAATGGGTTATCTATAAAACATTTCTTAAGTGACATTTCTCAATGGGCATAGCGACTTTGGCCAAATGCCATTAATGTTGTGGTAGTTCCTTGTATTACTACATTTTTATTTTCACTTATGGATTACCTTTTATTTTACATTTCTAGATTCTTAAGAGTAGCCTTTTTTATTCACTTTGTTCATTTATTTATTGCTTGCTCCCTTTCCCTCTCTCTTTTTTAACTTCTCTTCCCTTCCCTTTATTGTGTAGGTTAAATTAAAAGTAATGCTTATAGTCTAAAACCCTTCAGATAAATTGTAAAAAAAAAAAAAAAAATCCCTGAAAGACCATTTTTAAAGAAAGAAGACAGGAAAGTTCTTCAGTTAATTTTGTGAATTTAGTGTTGGTAAGAAATCATGTGTTTCCTCTTTACCTAGGTAATCATTCATTTATAAATATATATGTGTATATATATATATATTTTAAAAAAGATTTATTTATTTGAGAGCGAGTGCGTGCGCAGGGGAAGGGGGAGGGGTGGGGGAGAGAACCTCAAGCAGATTCCCCACTGAGCACAAAGCCCAGACTTGGGGCTAGATCCCAGGACCCTGAGATCATGACCTGACCAAAACCAAGAGCCAGACACTCAACACACCGAGCCACCCGGGTGCCCCTATAAATATATATTTTTAAATGAAAATATCACCATGATTCACATTATCGCTTATTAATATTAATGGTTGCTCTTTCTAATAGCATTAGACTTTGGATATACATTCATTGCTTAAATTTTACAAATGTATATGTATATATTCTGGGCACCCACATTATACCAGGCAATATGTTAGTGACAGGACCTACAAAGGTCATTAAATCATGGTTCTGCTTCTCCAGGGTAGTACTCAGGGGCAATGGAGGGGTGTAGTGCTGTCCTCTGGGAGCATCAAGGGTAAAGGGACTGATCTCCTTGGCAGGGGTCAGGGAAAAAGACTTCATAGGAAGATTGATCAGAGTCCTTGAAGATCATAGGCCCTAAACAGGTTGAAGATTTGTTTTCCTTAAGAGGAGGAAAAAAAAAGCTTATTCTTGTTATTTGCATTGTATTTTAATTTGCTAAGTATTTCCAAATTTGAAATTTCAGACTCTTCAAGGAGTCCGGTTCAGTAAGCACCTGTTTTCTGTTGGCTGCGCCAGGGAGAATGTTTTACTCTGCAGGGCAAGAGTGCAGTGCGAGTTGTTTTAATATGGACATCACCGACTTTGTCTTTGATGTTTGGATACAGCTGGTCAGCGATCAGTGGATATTTGTGTAGCCATTTCCAAATATTTATCTCACCCACTCACTCTCTTTAAAAGAAATCGATAGGTTTAACCTAATCTTGTAACTAGGGGGGAAATGCAGGTAGGTAAAGAGATGAAATGACTTTCTCAAGGTCACAGTGTGACTCATTCAGAGGCAGAGCCAGAAATAGAAGCCTAGTCTACTGGTTTAGGTGTGAATGTTCTTGCTTAGTACTCATTTTTGAATGTTTGGTGATGTAAGACAACACAGAGTAAAAACTGTTTATAAAAAATACAGAATTTTAAATCTTCACTTAGGAGAATTTTCAGGTTCTGTTTTTAATAAGGTCAATCCCTTTAATTGTTGAACATCTGGCCTTCCTTGGGCTGGAAGAAGAGTGATTGTTGGTCAGACTGAAGCAGATTCTCTCTGGGCAGCTCTCAGGGAAACTGTTCTTGTGGTGGTATAGTGAATCCAGAAGGACACATGCCCCTGTTTCTCCATTGCCGACTATTTTCTTGTCATCTGCTATCACATTTGGTTCTTTACCATCCTCTACAGTTTTATGGTGTCTTGGGTATTACCAGAGGCCTGAGCAACAGTGGCATTCTCCTTAGGGAAATTGGTTTTTTTTGGCCTTAATTTTGCATGTCTTTGGATCCATTAATTGCCCGCTGCCTTTGAAGCAGGTGATCATTATATCTATAAGCCTCCATAAACATCTTTTATTTTTAAACCGTAGAATGAGGGTTGTCAGCTCTGCAGAAAGGAACAGATGTTTTTCGCTTTTTACTGCCTTCCAAATGTAGGGAGAAAATTCAAGTGGAAAGAGATCTTCATGGCCCATGTTTGTATTTGTTTGGTAGATATAAAAACATTTAGTGATGACGGAGACCAAAACTTTATTTTGTTTTAGTTGTTAAAAACTGATGATGTTTTAGGGCATTGCACTGAAATATTCCCACAGTTAATTTGTTTGACATACATCTGTTTCAGTGTTGAGTAGAAAAAAATGGCTTCTGAAATTTGAGAGGTTCCTTTGTACATTGAGTCTAGCAGAAGCTTGTTAATAGATTTTTGCAGTTCGTTAAAGTTTGGACATGTAAAATGTTAAATTTGTGATGCCAACTCACTTTTGATAGGAATCTTTCCGAAATCAATTATGTGCTGATCTGTCCTTTTTAAAACACATGGAGTCAAAGTTTAATCTGTTTTAAATGGCTTAATGTCATCTTCAGGCAGGTCATTTTTACATGCTGTGAAAACATTGGGGATGCCCTCAACAGCTCATCAAGTGTGCAGGCTGCTGGCTCCCATCTGTCCTTTCTGAGTTTTTGCATCTTTGTTTCCTGACTCCTTCCTTCCCATCAGCTATTCATTCACAGAGCTTTTTCTCGTCCCCACCCCTCATACTTCTGATTTGATTTTTCTGATCAATTTGTTATCAGTTGGCAAATTCTGTAATTATGATGTCAAGTTATATTTATTACACTTTTACTAGATGCCAGACACTGTGTGGTGCATTCCGTAATTATCTGTAATCCTTAGAACCGTCTTGAAGTATAGCTATTTATCTCCATTTTCCCAACGAGCTAAGCAAGGTCCAGACAAGTGAAGCAACTTGTCTAAGGGCATTAAGCTAGTAAAAGCTTCATCTAGGGTATGTACTTAGATAAGAAAATCTGTTGTTAACGTGTATAAAATAAAATCAAGTGTATCAGTGAACTTTTAAATGACTAGCTAATTAGTAAATGGCTTGCGCATTAGCATTTGGATTGTATGACTCTCATTTTGGCTTTTCTAAAGGTTATCTTGAGTTTTATATCCCTAGAGCTACTCCACTCTAGGAGTGGAGGTTTTCTTACATAGCTTGTTAAATTATTTAACTGTGAATTTGTGAAGGCCAGTTGCTGTCTTATTTCTAGTGTCAGTATCTGACAGAGTATAGATGTCCTTCATGTCCAGTACATGTCCAATACATGAAGGAAAGTCAGAAATCATCCCTGATTGTATATATAATGCATCTGTCTTTCTATAACAGGAAAGGGGATTATATGAATGCTGTTCTTTTTCCTGTATTTTGACTTACTGGGTTCCATATATCAGAATAGATTTTGGTAACAAAAGCTGGGACTGGAAGCACTGTTCTTAAATCATTTTAGTTTGGTCTGAAACATCCTTTCTCACGATTTCTTTAAGACTATTTTGGATTGAAGTCTGGTACCCCAGTGATGGGTTTTAATGACTGCTTTATGAGCTGAGGACTGGCCTACTTTTAAGCGCATTTAGGCACGAGGCTGTAAGCCATGTGTATTTGAAATTAAACAGGTGCTTTTAGAGGTGTTGTTTCCTTCTGATTCTATTAAAAAGGTGCTGAACATAGACACTCAGCTGATGGTACAGCAGTTATTCTAGAAAAATTGGTATCCTAGCTTTTTTAAGTGACTCTCAAGTAATTTTTCCTTACATACATGAAGCTAAAGGAGTAATTTCAAATTAATGATGTTAAGATTAAATGAAATAGTACATATAAAGCCACTACAACTCTGCCTGGTATGTAGGAGGCACATAATTGGTGCTATTTCCTTTCCTCTTCTGCTTCATTGCTCAAAGTGGTCCAAAACCAAATTGGTTAAAACAAAACAAAACAACTCTGAAGTTGTATGCAGAAGCTTGATTAATATACCTAATCACTGTTTTATTCCCAGTCATTTATGCATCATTTTTCCCCCCTTTTATCATTCTCTATGATTGTAGGTTTCCTTCCAGGTTTGGATTAGGTGCAGTTGCTAATTTTTAAAGGAGGGGTGGGGAAGAAGAGACAGCGGGCAGACACCCTTAGTATTTATATTCTGCACAGCATCTGGGTGGCAACGCTTGACTTTGCAGCCTTAACCTCCCGCAATTTCCTTCATAAGCTCTCAACTCTAGACAGGTTAGCCTGCTTACTGCTTTATGAACGTGCATTTCATTTTCCTGACTTGTGCCTTTGTCTTGAAGTTTTTATCCTCTTGGACCATGCTATTTGTCTCTCTTGATTGAGCATCTGAAAGGGCTGATTAAATTCCCATTTTCATTGTTTGTGTCTTTATCATCTACCCCTAACTGGCATCCTTTATTTCAGTATCTCTGCATTTACCGTCTGCATCATATTATGTATACTTCTTGGGTTTAGAGATTCATTGGTCTTTTTTCTCACCTGTTTCTGCTTTTCCTTCCTCCTTGTATACACATCTGATTCTGTCCATCATCTAATCTTCTATCAACACATCCACCAGTATCTTTTCTGTGCCTGCTGTGGGCCAGTGAATGTGATGGACACTTAGCATACTGAGGTCTTTTTGAATAATTGTTTGCCACTTTAAAAATTTTTACTTATTTTTTTAAACACCTTGATTTATTTACTTTAGAGAGAGAATGAGCACGAGTTGGGGGAGGAACAGAGGGAGAGGGAGAGAGAGAGAATCTCAAACAGACTCCCTCCTGAGCATGGAGCCCTATGCAGGGCTCGATCTCATGACCCTGACATCATGACCTGAGCAGAAACCAGGAGTCGAACGTTCAGCCGACTGAGCCACCCAAGCGCCCCTGCCATTTTTTTTGAACAGGCAAGATGGGTATTTAGTATTGGTAACTTCCTATTGAATTCAAGCTGGAAAATTACTAACATTTTTGATTAGTCAAAATTAATTATTTTCATTGAGGTATGATTGCACCTGATGAAAGTAGAATGATACTTTGATAGAACTTGTTTTGAGAGAACATCTATTGGTAACTTCCTATTGAATTCAAGCTGGAAAATTACTATCATTTTTGATTAGTCAAAATTAATTATTTTCATTGAGGTATGATTGTACCTGATGAAAGTAGAATGATACTTTGATAGAACTTGTTTTGAGAGAACATCTATTCTTATATTTGTTGGTTGATTTTAAAATAGCAACGATAATACAGTAATTGAGCTTCCAATTATAAATTGTATTGGTAATGAAAGAGGAAGTAAGGAAATAGAGAAAATTTTATTACTCTGTTTATTCCTGCTCTTGCGTTGTAAGTAATAACCTGATGTTAATGAAATTTAGCATTAAGGGACCATTAGGAAGAAACAAGTAAGTACTGCTTGTGACTTGATAGTTATTGGATATAACTTTAGTGGCTGAAAACTTTCCCAGGCTTTTTTATATTAAAAATATAGATATATGACAAATATGACTTCCAAGCAATTTGAAATGCTATTTGGTAAAGCAAGGTATTATCACCTCAATGTTACATGAACGAATAATGACAGTTATTGGATGCTGTAAGAGGACTCTGACTACGCTGGAGAATTGTTACTCTTTTGACACTTGCTTCTCTCTGGATGAGAGAAAGGGAAACATCTATGTCTTCCCCCTTTCCAAGGATGTCCTGGGAGGTGTTGATTGGATAGGAAAATAGCTACCGCTCTTCTGTGATCCAGTCAGTTTCCATACATCTTGGACCCACTCGAAGCTGTATTTTCTGTTATACCAGAGCCACGATGGGCTGAAGATAGTCTTTTTATTTTCAGGGGGAATGAGGAAATTAAGCCTGTACAGTGTTTTAAAATGATGCTTAAACACTACTCAGTTGCATCTCTTTTTATACTTCAAGCAGAAGGGTTCTTTGTTGTAGTACCCAGGAATATAGTGGATATATATTGGAAATTAATTCTGTGTCATTTAAATTGTTGCTTTGCATACACAGGAGGGGAAAGAATGATGTTTATTAGTAAGTTCATAGCACTGCTATGACAGTAGTTCAGGCTGAGAAATCTTTCAATTTGCCTGCCTTTTACAGTATCTTACCGATTTCCTGGAAGACCCGAGGCAACAATTTCTTACCTCTTCTTGGTACCCTGGTTTCCTAGGTACAAAAACGAAAGCTGCTTCGTCCAGGTCTCATCCAACCTGGAATTCTATAGAAGTGACAGTTTCAGCAGTTACTTTTTCTCCTAATAGTGATACTCTTCATATTTAGTTTTTCTTTATTGTCAGAGATGAAGAAAATTCCTGTGAGGGAGGATCCATTTATACCGTGGGGTAAAGATTGGGTATTGGTAGTAAGTGATGGTGAGAGCAGTTTTGACCAATTGTTGATTGATACTACAGAAGATTTGGATTGGTTGGACTGCCATTACCTGATGTGAATCTAGGATCTTGTGTTTTTGAACACTAAGGTAGTGACTATGTATGGTATATGGTTGACATGTTTTCTGAAAAGGAAAGCTGTGTTGTATAATTTATGATGCAAGAAGTATAATGAGCATATGTATATGGAGTCTTTCTAATATTGACATCAAAATTGAGCAAGTTCTTTTTGGATTTATTATCTACAATATAAGTCATCTCCTATTTTTGGATGGATAGTTGACTTTGCATTTTTTTTTTTTTTTTGGTTTAAACTGCTCAAAAAAAGTAGTACTATTAATTCTTTTATTTCATTGTACTTTAACATACAGTTGACCCTTGAACAACACAGGGATTAGAGGCACCAGCCCCCTACCCCATCAAAAATCCATGTATAACTTTTGACTCCCCCAAAACCTAAATACTAATAGCCTACTATTGGCCGTAAAACTTACCAATAACAAACAGTCTATTAAAACATATTTTGTATGTTATATGTATTATTTACTCTATTCTTACAATATGGTAACCTAGGAAAAAGAAAATGTTATTAAAAAATAATAAGGAAGTTGGAACACCTGAGTGGCTCAGTTGGTTAAGTGTCTGCCTTTGGCTCAGGTCATGATCTCGGCGTCCTGGGATTGAGCCCGCATCAGGCGCAATCAGCAGGGAGCCTGCTTCTCCCTCTCCCTCTGCCCCTCCCCCTGCTCATGCACTCTCTCTCAAATAAATAAAATCTTTAAAAAAATAATAAGGAAGTTAAAATACATTTATAGTATTGTATTGTATTTATAAAAAAAAAATTCCTTGTGTAGGTGCACACCTATATAGTTCAAACCATCGTTGCTCAAGGTTCAACTATATTGGTTTTGGTATGTTTTCAATTTTCCCTTCTGTGCTATATGCTTACTCATAATTTTTATTAATCTGTGGTATTCCATGTAGAAGTTTTCATTGGCTTAAAAACTTTCTTAGAGACTGAGGCTAGAAGATTTTGAGAACTCCTAAGATTTTTACTTCTTGTTTTATTGTCCTTAAAGAAGTGCAGCTTGTTTAAGCCCATTAAGAAGCAAATAGACTAGAATAGAACTATTTCAGGATGACAAATGAACTCATTTGAATACCCTGTGGATAGTTATGTAAACAATGAGTCTCTTCATTATTAACATACAACTCTCATCTTTTAAAAGAATAATGAAAACAATGGGATAACAAAAGAGATTATCTTTTGCAACTCATTTTTTAACCTAGGTACTTATAGATCTTTGGCTCCTCCTCCTTCCACTCCACCCCCTTTTAAATCTGTAGACTAATACTTCCCCTTTGGAGGCATAAGGTATGCAAATTCTTTATGGGAGGTGTTATATTTTGCAGCTACCTAAGATGTTCTGCAAGACGATTATATCTTACTGTCCTTGTAGTGCTATTTTGGTTAAATGGCTTTGAGGGTGTTAAATGTTTGGATAGTATCCTGGTAGTTTATTTCAGGATATAGGATTTGATCTGTCTCTTCCAATTTTAGAAAAATCCAAAAGTGTGTTGACTCTGTTGGATCTAGCATATTGCGGGTGGGCATATAAGGTTGAACAAGAACTGCAGTGATTTCTGTAGAGAGATCGTTGTCTGGGCCAAACATGTGATATAAGTGAGAAAGTCATCCTAGAAGACTTTTATCTCTGATTTGGATTATTTCTGTAAGGAGCCTTATTTGATTCTAAATTCACAGATCATTTTCACCACCATCTGCCTTGGGGTAGTAAAAGCTGGGCCTGCAGATTTAGGTAGGTTTAGGCTAATCCCTAAGGTTGAGCCACCAATTTCCTTTTGGTTTTGTTACCAACTCAAGTTAGCAATCTCTAGCTCCTATCTCTCTCCTGGGCATCAGGCACATCCCACTTCGACAGCATGGCTCTGGCTCTTCTCTGATAATTCTCTACAAGACAAGAGGGTAAATTATTAACGATATAAAGATGAGCTGGCCAGGGTAGTTTAGAAACATTTCAATGATTCCCTACTACCCTGAGGCTAAAGTTTTAAAATCTCTACTATATATATATGTATTAATAGTTTAATGCTCTGTGGTTTTATCCTCTCCGTGTTGCTCAGTCTGTCTCTAATCTTGTCCTGAATGTTTCAGTTCTTCAGATATCTCACGTTCTCTCTAGTAGTTTTAAGTATTACTGACATGCTCTTCCTGATCTTCAGGAAAAAAAAGAGCATTTACTCATATCCTCAGTACATGACACACCCCATCATCAGTCCATGCAAGACTCTTCATTTTGCCCATATGTATTCCCTGTGTAGGTTTCCTTCGTTATCCAAAACTACAGCATTCCTACGCAAACTTTTGTAAGCCGAAATGGTGTAAGGCAAAGAGACAATTAACATTAATTTATATGGGAAAAATTTTGAGGGTTCCCAGACTCAAAAAAAATAACCTCTTAGGCTTTTTCTGATACCTTAGGACACATCTTGCTGTTGACTGCACAAAATAAACCAAGATACAGTACAGATGCTCAAACAGACACTGTTCAAAGCTCTGGTGGCATGATGCTGACATCCTGAGTGCAGTTCCTCGGGGCTGCGCTGGGCGGCGCCACTCTCGAGGCTTGGGATGTGCGCGGCCTCCGTAAAGGCCTGCTAGAAAACAAATGTTGAATGCTATTTTCGCTTTTTACCTTTTTTTCGAAAAAAGCTAAAAAGTCCTCTTTGATTTCTTTTGGTGAGTGAAAATAAGTACTAACATGGATCTTTTGCAAAAACAAATTGGCATTATGTGACTTTTTGAAAAGCAGGGAATAGCTGTATGTTCATTTCCTACTTTGCTCTCCCAAAGGGCATAGGGAACTGGTGTTTTTTGTTTTTGTTTCTGTTTGTTTTTTTTAAGGGAACTGCTTTTGACGTTTGATTGACATCCTTGAAATTGTATGTATTTTTGTAAAGTATGAAATATTTCTGTATATGTTTTAGTTTATACAAACATTCTGAGTTGGACTTCTTTCTATTGCTTTTTGTTTTTTATTTTGAAAGATTTATTTATATATTTGAGAGAGAGCAAGGAGGAGCAGAGGGAGAGAGAGTCTTAAGCAGACTTCCCCCTAAGCCCAGAGATCCATGCGGGGCTTGATCTCATAACCCTGAGATCACGACCTGAGCCGAATCTTGAAACTAGGAGTCAGTCGTTTTACCCACTGGGCCACCCGGGTGCTCCTTTGTGTTGCTTAAAAAACAAAACAACAACAACAACAAAACTCAGCAGCCTTTGGAAAAAAATTTACAAATTTTTCTGGGTGACTATCAAGTTCATTGCTTCTTAATTGCTCTATAATATTCCAAAAAGTGAGGGTTCTGCTGGGTTGTACACACTGCTCACCTTTTATTGTGTGTGACTCATGTACCCTATGGTTGTGCAGTGAGGTTGCTCCGGACGTTCCTCATATTTTAAGTGTTTGCACAGGGATGAACATCTGGACTCTCATTCTTCTCTACAACTACAGACAACACTACTGAATCTTCCTGTGTGGGGTCTTGTGTGAGAATTTCTCTGGGATAGTTATTCAGGAATGTGGTTGCTGGGCCATAAAATATTTACTTAATTTGTCTAGGTACTGTCAGATTATCTTCTGGAATGTTTTCCCCAGTTTTTATTCTATTAAAGCAGTGACTTAGCACTTATCTAATTTTTGAATTTTTACCAATCCAATGAGGGAAAGCAGTATTTTTATTTTATATTTATCTGATAGCTTATTTTTAGCCATTTGGGTAAACCCATCTGTGAATTGCCTGTTCATATCCTCTTATCTTTTTCTATCGTGTTTCCTGACTTTCCTTACTTATTCATAAGGGTTCTTTGTATCTTTGTATATTCTTGGTATTATTTTATTACCAATGTTAAGGATATGAGGGATTGTCACTAAACTCCTGGTTTTCTTTCCTTGTATTAGAGGCTAGCATAAACGTGATGCTTTTCAGAGTCCCTTGCAGGTTTTGTTTCAAATGTAGTTTAGGTTTGATGAATTGCCACCAGGTTTGGAAGACCCAAATGAAGCCAACGACTGACTTTTATTGTTTGCACTTACACGTATAGCTGAGGAACTATAGATTCTTCTGGGGCAGTGTCAGCAAAGGTCTGGTGTTCAGATGTTCTTTTCCTGAGATCAAGGGTGGGGCATGGTGTGTCCCTGCTCCCGTGTGGCTGGTAGCTGGGGGAGCACGGTTCTGGGGCTGGCGGCAGAGGTAACATCCAGCCATGAGGCTTCCTAATTCTAGCGGTGGGACTGTGCTCTTGGAGGCCAGGACTTGAGATCAGAGAGGAGGCAGCCACTTCCCTGGTGGCCTGGTTTTAAGTTGGTTCTTGGTGAGTAGTTCTAAAAAGATGCTTGAATCTTTTTCTTCAACACTTCCAAGATTCTGTACAATAGGAAATGCCCTGTAGTAAGTCTCTTACTATTTAAACTGTATGGAGTGGTTTCAGTTGTATGGAATCATTGGAATCTTAACATATAGAATCAGTTTTAGGCATTATATATATCTTCCTCTAATATTTCATACCTCCTTTACATTTGTTGTGTCCCTGCTTGAACAGGAAATACTTAAATTTTGATATGACTGATTCTAGTTTTCACTTATGTTTTGTGCTATTTTCTTCTCATTTAAGGAATTTTGTCTTATTCCTAGGTTACATTCTCTTCTCCATAGTCTTCTATTAGCTTTATCATTTCACCCTTTACATTTAAGCCTTTGAACTATCTAGCATCCTCTTGAGTGTATGATGTAACGTAGGGATTCAGTTTTATTCTTCTTAATATGGCAAGCCAGTTTTTCAACATCATCTCCTATATAGTTTTTACACATCGATTTTTCATACCACCTTTATGTGATTCCCATATATAGGTAAGTTTCTTTCTGAGGGTCTATTCCTTTTACGTTTGATTTTCTGTCTTCAGTCAGTATTATGCAGTCCTTACTTTGCCATGTCTATATTTATCTGGAAGTGTCCCCTTTTTCAAAGTTGTTGGACCTGTTGTCTTCTCTATAAGTGTAGGGTTTCTTAAAAAAAGTCCTGATGGTGTTTGATTGATATTTTATTAAATTTTAGATTAAATTAAGGATTATTGTCACTTCTGTAATATCATCCATGACTGTGAAAGACCTCTTCATTTATTTAGATCATTTATGTTCTTTTACTAGAGTTCTAGACTTTTTTCCACAGAGGATTTTTGTTTTCTTTGCTGAAGCTGCATATGTTTTATTGCTAAGGGTAGTGGTATCTTACTTTTGTATTATTTCTAGTTATTGTTGGGATAAAGAAATCTTTTTAGTGTCTTTCAGTTGTGTGGTATGATTTCCTTTATAAATATTTTTTAAACCTGAAGGTTAGTTGGTAATATCTAAAGCTTATAGTTAGGAGTCTGATCCAACTATATGGGTTTTTTTTGGGTTTCTGATCTAGTGTATGTGTGTTTTTTTCCCTCAGCACTAAGCAATTCTTTATGACATCAGCTAGGTGTTTTGTAATTCAACTTAATTTTGACATTATCTACCTGGAGAGAGCATCAGATCCCACAGGGTAAGGGTTCAATCCTACCAGACTGCCCCCTCTTCAAATGCCAACCAAAAGTCTAGGTTGCCACCTGGGCTTCTGACTGACCAGCTATAGGTTCCAACAGCCCTCTCCTTGGGTTCAATTAATTTGCTAGAGCAGCTTACAGAGCTCAGAGAAATATTTTACTTCCTAGATTACCATAAAAGGATATGACTTTATTATAAAAGTTTATTATAAAAGGATATGACTCAGGAACAGTCAGATGAAAGAGCTACATAGAGAAAGGTATGGGGAAGGTGTGGAACTCTTATGTTTTCTTAGCTTGCCATTCTCCCCAAATCTCCATGTGTTTACCAACCTGGAAGTGCTCCTAAGCCCGTCCTGGTTTTTAAGGAGGCTTCATTATATAGGTTTGATTGATTAAATCATTGCCTTTGGTGATTGAACTCCATCTCCAGCTCCTCGCCCCTCCTGGAGGTCAAGAGTCGGACTGGAAGTTCCAGCCCTCTAATTACAAGGTTTTTTTCCCCTGGCAACCTGCCCTCATCCTTAGGTGCTTTCCAAAAGTCATCTCATTAACATAAATTCCGCTGTGGTTGAAAGGGGTTTGTTGTGAATACCAAGATGCCTTTATTGTTCCTATCACTTAGGAAAATTCCAAGCGTTTTAGGGCCTCTGTGCCAGAGCTGGGTGAAAACCAAATATATATTTCTCCTTAATAAATCATAGTATCACGGGGAGCCTGGGTTACCCAGTCGGTTACGCATCTGCCTTCGGCTCAGGTCATGAGCCCTCCTGGGGTCCTGACTCTTGGTTTCAGGTCAGGTCATGATCTCAGGGTCGTAATAAGATCAAGCCCCATATCAGGCTCCACACTGGGCGTGAAGCCTGTTTGGGATTCTGTCTCCTTCCCCCTCTGCCACCACCCTGCCCCTCAACTTGCACCAGCTCTCTCACTCAAAAAAAACAAAAAATCATAATATCACAATAGTCATATGGGGTTTTAAAGGCAATACTTTCTTTTCTTTACAGCAAAATAATTGAAATATAATCCTAGATCATGGTATGCATTGTGTAGATTCTTCTGAAATTATTGTGGTAGTTGTGGCTTTCTTTTTGTCATTGTGTGTGGTTAGTTTTTGCGTATCTATGGCTCTCTTTGGGGAATTATGATCCTAAAATCCAGAAACATTACTTTTTAATTTAGTAAGTTGTGTTTTCCACTCGACATTAATAAAAATCTCTGATATTTAAAGTGCTTCAAAGCCATCATTTAAACAAATATGTAATATTTTATCCAATCAGAAAAACACCCATCCCTTGGTTTCCGTGACCTATTTCTCCTTGGTTTGCCCACTACATTTTAGGCTAACTTTTCACGCCTTCACCTGGTCCTCTTCGTCCGCCTTAACATCTGCCCTCCAGAATCTTTTCCATGCATGTCTCAAATTTCTGGTTCAGTTCTCTCATGAATTCCAGGTGCAAATCTCCCATTGCCTTAAAAATATGTCCATAGGAATATGGGAGTAGATCCAAACTCAAATTGCTCCCTTATTTATTGCCTGCCCTGCTGGATGGTAATAGTTCTGGCACAGCCCTTTCCCCGGCTTCTTAAGTTGAAATCTGGGAGTTGTGCAAGTTAGCCAAGTTCCTCATACTTCCTCTTTATTAAATCCAATCAGTCACTAAATTCTGTTAAAATACATCTCAGAACATATTTCTTAAAATACTCATCCTTTTCTTTCCAGGGGAATGTTTAATGCTCTTCTCACAATTATTTGGTGGCTCTCCACTGACTTCAGAGACAAATTTTAAAACTTCGGGTTTATATCCAAGCAGAAAATTGAATGTGTTCAGGATAGAGGAGTTAGATTTGCTAGCAGTTGTATGATTTAACTCAACATAAAGGAGGCTGTTCCTTATAGAATGTCCAGCCTTGGAATGGATGATCTTGAAAGGAGTAAATTCACTGTTCACTGGAGATGTTCAAACAGAGACTGGATGAAGATCTGCTGGGGTACTCCTAACCCTGGAGAGGCTGAACGGGGTAACCACTAACATTCCTTACAACTAGGAAAGACAATGATGTTTGACTTCTAAAATAAGAGCAGCAGCTGTGGTCTGTTTGTCTCATTCTTTTGATTTGAGACTGCTTTAAATATGTAAAAAACTCTTCAACTAGAGGTATTTTGGAAGCTGCCATTTATTAGATTCACTTTTATGGATTTAACTTAATTGACTAAAATTAATTTTTTTTCTTTTAAAGTATTTCCCTCTGACATGTCTAATTTTTTCCTTTGAACTTTAATTTGCTACACGAGCTCTTAAAAAAGTCCCGAATAAATCCATATTCTAACATAGGTCCAAAAAAATGGTTGGTAGTCATTGTTATTTATGTTGTTCTATGATAGTCTTTGGCCAATTTTATTAGATTTATTAAATTACATTTCTTGATCTGTTTTTGTCCAGTTTCAGCTCTTGATTAATCAAAGTTGCATAGCTTCTTCCTTTTTTTCCTTTCTCAGAGAAAAGCCATGATGGAAGCCAAAAATGAACTTTATACACATTTTAGTAGGCTCTGTAGTGACTCTAGTCAGAGGTCTATATACCAAAGTCACATTTTTTGCTTTGTTTTTTATTTATGTATGTATGTATGGTTGACATATAATGTTACATTAGTTTCAGGTGTACACCTTAGCTATTTGACAAGTGTTATGCTGTGTTTACCACAGTGTAGCTAACATCTGTCAATGTACAATGCTATTATAATATCATTGATTGTATTTTATGCTGTGCCTTTTAGTCCTGTGACTTATTCATTCCATAACTGGAAGCCTGTGTCTCCCTTTCCTTTCACCCATGTTGCCTAACACCCTCCATTCCTCCCCTCTGGCAACCATCAGTTTTTTCTCTCTATTTATAGGTCTGATTCTGCTTTTTGTCTCTTTACTCATTTTTTTTTCTTTTTAGATTCAACTTATGAGTAGAATCATGTGGTATTTGTCTTTCTCAGTCTGACTTACTTTACTTAGCATAATACCCTTTATGTCCATCCATGTTGTCACAAATGGCATGATAACATCCTTTTTATGGCTGCGTCATATTCCATAGTGTGTGTGTGTGTGTGTGTGTGTGTGTGTGTGCGCGCGCGCGCGCGCGCGCCATATTTTCCTATCAATTCATTTATTAATGGACACTTAGGTTGCTTCCATATCTTAGCTATTGTAAATAATGCTGCAATAAACATAGAAGTGCATATATCTTTTCACATTAGTGTTTTCATTTTCTTTTGAGTAAATATCTAATAGTGGAATTATTGGGTGATATGGTATTTCTATTTTTAATTTTTTGAGGCATCTCCATACTGTTCTCCACAGTGGCTGCACCAATTTACATTCCCACCGACAGTGTAGGAGGATTCCTTTCTCTCCACATCCTTGCCAACATTTGTTATTTCTTGTCATAAATTTAGCCATTCTGACAGGTGTGAGGTGATATCTCATTGTGGTTTTGATTTGCATTTCCCTGATGATGAATGATGTTGACCATCTTTCATGTGGCTATTGGCCATCTGTATATCTTCTTTAGAAAAATATCTATTCAGGTCCTCTTCTCATTTTTTAATCAGATTGTTTTTTTTTGGTGTTGAATTATATAAGTTCTTTATATGTTTTGGATAGTAACCCCTTAATTGGATTTGCAAATATCTTCTCCCATTCCCAAGATGGTTTCTTTTGCTGTAAAAAAGTTTTTTATTTTGATGTAGTCCCAATAATTTATTTTTGCTTTTGTTTCCCTTGTCCTCAGAGATGTATCTAGAAAAATGTTGCTGTGGCTGATGTCAAAGAAATTACTGTCTATGTTTTCTTCTAGGAGTCTTATGGTCTCACATTTAGGTCTTTAATCCATTTTGAGTTTATTTTTCTGTATGGTGTTAGAAAATAGTCTGGTTTCATTCTTTTAAGTGTAGTTGTCCAGTTTTTCCAGCGCCATTTATTGAAAAGACTTTCTCTTCTCTGTTGTATATTCTTGCCCCCTTTATCATAGATTAATTGGCCATATAATCATGGGTTTGTTTCTGGGGTCTCTGTTCTGTTCCATTGATTTATGTGTTTGTTTTTGTGTCAGTTCCATACTGTTTTGATTACTACAGCTTTGTGGTATATATTGAAATCTGGGGCTGTGATACCTCCAGCTTTGTTTTTCTTTATAGGATTGCTTTGGCTATTTGGGGTCTTTGGAGTTCCATACAAATTTTAGGATTTTTATTCTAGTTTTGTGAAAAGTGCTACTAGTATTTTGATAGGGATTGCATTAAATCTGTAGATTGCTTTGGGTAATATGAATATTTTAACAATATTAATTTTTCCAATCCATGATTATGGAATATCTTTCCATTTGTTTGTGTCATCTTCAATTTCTTTCGTCAATGTTTTATAGTTTTCAGAGCACAAGTTGTTCACTTTTTTGGTTAAGTTTATTCTTAGTTATTTTATTCTTTTTGGTGCAATTATAAATGGGATGGTTTCCTTAATTTCTCTTTCTGCTACTTCGTTATTAGTGTATAGAAATAGTACCAGTTTCTGGGTATTAATTTTGTATCCTGCCACTTTACTGAATTAATTATTCTAGTAGCTTTTTAATGGAGTTGTTATTTTTTAAAATTTAAAAAAATTTTGATTTATTTGAGAGAGAGAGAGAGAGAGTGATGGGAGGGGCTAAGGGAGAGGGAGAGAGAGAATCTCAGATTCCATGCTGAGCACCAAGCACAACACAGGCCTTGATCTCATGACTCTGAGATCATGACTTGAGCCAAAATCAAGAGTTGGATGCTTAGCCAACTGAGCCACCCAGGTACCCCTTATTGGAGTCTTTAGAAATGAGTATAGTATCATATCATCTGCAAATAGTGATGGTTTGACTTCTTTACCTCTTATTTCTTTTTCTTGTCTGATTGCTGTGTCTAGGACTTCTAGTACTATGTTGAATAAAAGTGAGTGGGGACATCCTTGTCTTGTTCCTACCTTACAGGGAAAGCTCTGTTTTTCACCATTGAGTATAATGTTAGCTGTGGGTTTTTCATAAATGGCCTTTATTATGTTGGGGTATGTTCCTTCCTCTTTTTGTTGAGGGTTTTGTTTTTATCATGAATGGATGTTGCAGTTCCAGTTCACCATGCAGAGCAGTCAGCTTCTTCAAAGAAATTATAAAGGTACATAGTATTGAGGACTTGGAAAAACCAGCACATCTGCAGGTCAATCTGCAAGTGTTTTATAAAGTTTAAATATCAAAGTATTTCTTCCTTACCTGAAATTTTGAGCCTGATGATGTGCTCAGAGGAGGGAATTTCCTGTAAGAGTGTCTAGTCCATGCTGTCCACAGATGCAGGGAGTTCTGTCCAGGGGGAGCAGAGAGCTACATCCTCATCTGTTCAGATCCCTTCATGAGCTGAGGTCATCTTCCCTGCAGGTAGGGACTGAAGGTTAGTTATCTTCATGTGCCCTATGACTTGTTTTTCCTATGATGTGTCTAGCAGTTTGACCACACATTTGTCTTCTTGCCTTGAGACAAACCTAGATATTTATACTGAGGAGGGTCTTCCTCTTATTGTAAAACTTGCAGCATTGGTATCTGAAACTAGACATGTTAGCTTCTATTTGATCATAATTGGCCTCTCATACCTGTTTTTTTCTTATTTCTCCAGCATAGACCATCAGTACATGATGATACACAATATGTGGTATCTCTGTGTTCACCAACATCCTAAACTTAAGCGATTATCATTAATGTCTAACTCTAGATTTGCTTGTCAACAACACATTCCTCTTAACATTTCAACTGATAGATAATATGGGCTTTCAGGGGAAGTTTATTAGATAGATAAGTCTGATCTAGAAGATTAGGAAAAAGCTTAACACAATGAGACTGCTGTTTAATTCTCATTTTGCATAAGATATGGAATGTGGAAGAAACAGAAACTTATATTGACCCTTTTCAAGATATAGCAGTTATATTCTGTTCCTCTTTCAATCATTAAAAAATACACAAAAGGAAAAAGCCAATGATGTGTTTGTAGGCTCTTAAAGTATAAATTTAAAACATATAATTATAAATGAATGATGTTGTGGGGCATAAAACAACACCAAACTCACACTTAGCCGTTCCCCATGTGTGACCTGGGATATATTACTCAAATATTTGAGTATATTGTCATAATGTATTATTATTGGTAAGGGGCAGGGAGCATGTTTTCATCAAGATTATATCCTCTGGTGGACCCTACGATGTTCTTTGGCTAATGATAGACTCCTAAGTGTTTGGTTATATTTTTTCTTTGCTGTTTTTTCTCTCTCACTATTTCCACCAAGGCTGTTTAATTAAGGTAGTATATTCTAAATAGACTGCATTTAAAGTATTCCTTCCTGAGCTTTGGTCATTGTAACTGTATTGCAGCCCCAGCAGGGTGCAGACCATGTGGTCTATTTCTTTTATATCTTAATAGAGAATGTTGGTCAGAAGCTTTTCCCAGAGTTGCTGGCTTACTCAGAAGTGGAAGATCCCTGGAATAAAAATTAGGAGAGCAGAGTATGCATCCAGTTTTGGCACTGCCACCCTCCAGTCTGTAGGCCGATTCTAGAACCTTTTCATCCCTCAGTTAGTTGCTTTGAAATCATGATGGTAAATCCTTGCTTTGCTTCACAAGCTGACAGTAGACAGTGGAAGTGCCCTTTATATTGTATCATGCTGTCCAAAAAACAGGTTTTCTACTTTTTATAACATCAGCACTCACTGCCCAACCGAACTCCTGGGCAGGGACTCATGATTTTACTTTTTCCTTGTGCGGGAAGATCACTGCATTTGGCCTTATTTCCATGTTTGTCCAGCCCTGTGAGTTTTGCTAAGCAATGCAAGACGAGTATTTGGGGATAGTGGATGATTTCAAAGCTGTTACCACATGCTAAAGTGAATAATCTTTACTAACTAGGGTGTGTAAGGACATGCAGGAGGAGGGAGAGAGGGTCAGTGCAGAAATAATTGGCGAACATTAGTGATTAATAACTTCCCTGCCATTGGATGAATATTACTTTTAACATGAATTTAACAAATAATTAACAAATAATGCAAGTTTAAAAAAAACATAAGTTAGGAATTCTAGAAAGCAGAGTCTTAAATATTACCTAGTTGATGTCATTAAGATCTATTGAATGTAAAACAAAAACAAAAATGAAAACTTGGTTTCATTTTAATATTTTAATATTAAGTTAAAATAATTTAATAACTTAATATTAAATTAAATTAGTAAAAAAAGATATTTTAATCAGTGGTCCCCTTGCTTATTATTATACTTTTCCTAATGCTTTTAGGTTAGAGGTATATTCTTACGATACCAGTGATTACTTATGATTCCCTTCCTTTAGGTTAAACCAAATTTTTATTTATCCTATTTAAGAGTACAGAACCTTTGAACTGACTCTTGATAAAAATAATGATAGGTCATATTTATCAGACACTGTGTTAAGCCTGTTAACAAAAATTATTTCAACTTTATTCTTACAACAATCCTAGGAGGTAAGGAAGATGATTATTTCTGGTTATAGATGAGGAAACTGAGGAGGCTTAAGAGATATTGAGTAGCTCGTCTGAGACCATAGCTTGAACAATGGTAGCATCAGGAAGGGCACCAAGGCGGTTGGTTTCCATAGCTGAAGGTCATGGCTGCCCTACAGTGCTTCTTCCCCTGGATGCATTTTATGAAGTCTAGAGATAGAGTCCATGTACTTTCAGTGGAAAAGAATGGGCAGAAAATAGGAAATACTCTCCATTCTATACAAAATGGAAGAATTGTCCATGGGTGTACACTTCTAGATTTCTTTAGGCTATATGTGAGATATGTCATTTGTGTGATCAGTGCGATGGGCCTTTCTTAGATGAAGATAGTGGGACCTTGTACAGAACACCTAACATCCCTGGTCCTGCATTTCCTAGTTTATGAAATGACAGAGGCTGGGTTTGAAAGAAAGACTGCTCCTCCCACCGGATTTTTTTTATTTGGGCCCAGGGAGGGAGGGAGAACCTGAGAAAATTTGCTCATCTCCTGCCCATGCACTTGGTCATAAATACACCAGAAACTACTTCTCATATACCTATAGAGTTTATAGCAGTCTGTGTTGTAGAGAATTAATTTATTGGCCTTTGAGAATTTTCTCAAGTTTTAGCGTTACTGCAGCCACCCCACCAGCCCCTGTCAAGCTCACCTGCAGTTTTTCATGACTTGTTCATTCAGCAAATAGGTTTTTGGCAAGTTGACTTAGAGCTACTTTGCACCTAGTAAGAGCTCGGGAAATATTGTTGATTAAATAATGAAAATGTGAAGTAAGATGAAGCTTTGAATAGCTGAACACTTAAGGAAAGTTATACTTATTCATATTCTAGGACCAGTTATTTTCATTTTTTTGGTGTGACCAACACGTCTCAGTCTAATATAGGTGCTTTGACCAAGGAGTGGTGTAAGGGGACCAGGAGTCATGGGACATCCTGAACTGTGTGGGTGGTGGTGGAGTGCATAATCGGGTGCCATAGGGAATCTGGGGTCTCCGTGTCCAGGTCCTAGCCAGCCAGTTTGTACAGTTAAGAAATAAGGTTAAGTTCATAAGGCTTTATGTCAACTCAGTCTCCCCAGTTTAGATTCAAAGAATTCCATGTAGTAGGCCAGTGTGTCCCAGTTAAATCTCCAGTCATCAACTGTGAGAAAAAAACAGAAGTTCATGTCTCTGTCTGCTCCCTCCACTCTGGTCAAATTATATTCATGGTCAGAAAGGGAGCTGAGTACAGTCCAGCTAGAGTGCAGGTCCTAGAAGTAAAAACTTTTCATGTTCCTACCACAATCGTTTGACCCTTTAATAAACTGAATTCATGTCTCTTGTTTTTGTAGAATAAGGAGGGCACCTTGTTAGGTTTGCAATCTTAAGAATTGCGTGTTCCACTGACTGAGCCAGTCAGGTGCGCCCTATTTATTTATTTGGACTTGTAATCATTAATCTTTTTAATGGCATAATTTAAGATATTTGTTGTGAAGATTTGACCGTACATACAAGTGGAGGTATGATGAGCCCCATGTACCTATCACCCAGCTTCAATAATTATCAATGCCATAATAGTTTTATCTGCCTCTCCCAAATACACACTTTCTTCTCGTGGAATAACTTGAAACAAATACCAGGCATCATGTTAATATCAAGTACTTCAGTATGCGTCTCAAAAAAGGACTTTTTAACATGCTACAATGCCATTATTATGTTGAATGCAAATCAAATTTGTTTAATACTATCTGGTTTAACTAGTCCATTTTCAGAACTCTCTGTATCTTAGATTAGAAGTGAGGTCCAATCTGACACGATTCAATCGTCTTCTCTTTTTCCCCCAGGGGTTCGGGATAGCACATGCGCTAGATGGTCAGTGCTGTATACTTGCTAAACCCACATCAGGAGGCTCACCGTGTCTGCCTGTCTCATTTGTATTGAAGCTGTGAATGATTTGTGGGTTTGGGGATGGCTGCTTGATTCCTTCTTTGCAAATTTTTCAGTTGACTTTTTCTCTAATGGGTTTCCCATCCATTAGCTATTCCTAAGTGAACCATTAGGGACTGCAAAAGGAATTCATTAGGGATTGCAAAAGGGTGATTTTCTACTTTTGTCACTTGTTTGCCCCTTTTGGCTAGAACTTTCTGTATTGAAAACTTTTTTTTATTCACTAGGTGTGTTATATTACACTGAAATACAATTTGTACTGGAAATACTTCTGTTATTGCCCATTAATTCTGTGTTATCAGTGATGTTTGGTGCCCTAGCATTCTCCAGTGGTATCTGTTTTTATTTTTGATTCCCTTTCATATATTTGATATGTTTAAATTAATTGAGTTTTTTTCTTTTTTTATTATGTTCAACTAGCTGACATATACTGTATCATTAGTTATTGATGTAGTGTTAAACAATTCATTAGTTGCGTATAATACCCAGTGCCCATCACCACATGTGCCCTCCTTAATATCCATCACCCTGTTACTCCATCCCCCACCCCCCTCCCTTCTGTAACCCTCAGTTTGTTTCCCAGAGTCCAGAGTCTCTCATGGTTTGTCTCCCTCTCTGATTTCTTCCCATTCAGTTTTCCTTCCCTTCCCCTGTCGTCCTCCATGCTATTCCTTATCTTCCACATAAGGAGTGAAACCATATGATAATTGTCTTTCTCTGCTTGACTTATTTCACTTAGCATAATCCCCTTCAGATGCAAATGGTGGGTATTCATCCTTTCTGATGGCTGAGTAATATTCCCTTGTGTATATGGACCACATCTTCTTTATCCATTCGTCTGTTGAAGGGCATCTCGACTCCTCCCACGGTTTGGCTGTTGTGGACTTTGCTGCTATGAACATTGGGGTGCAGGTGCCCCTTCTTTTCACTACATCTGTATCTTTGGGGTAAATACCTAGTAGTGCAATTGCTGGGTTGTAGGGTATCTCTATTTTTAACATCTTGAGGAACCTCCATACTATTTTCCAGAGTGGCTGTACCAGCTTGCATTCCCACCAACAGTGTAAGAGGGTTCCCCTTTCTCCACATCCTCACCAACACTTGTTTCCTGCCTTGTTAATTTTTGCCATTCTAACTGGTGTAAGGTGGTATCTCATTGTGGTTTTGATTTGTATTTCCCTGATGGGCTAGTTGATATTGAACATTTTTTCATGTGTCTGTTAGCCATTTGTATGTTTTCTTTGGAGAAGTGTCTGTTCATGTCTTCTGCCCATTTCTTGACTGGATTATTTGTTTTTTTGGGTGTTAGGTTTGAGAAGTTCTTTTTTTTTTTTTTAAAGATTTTATTTATTTATTTGACAGAGAGAGAGACACAGCGAGAGAGGGAACACAAGCAGGGGGAGTGGGAGAGGAAGAAGCAGGCTTCCTGCTGAGCAGGGAGCCTGATGTGGGGCTTGATCCCAGGACCCTGGGACCATGACCTGAGCCGAAGGCAGATGCTTAATGACTGAGCCACCCAGGCACCCGAGAAGTTCTTTATATATTTTGGATATTAGTCCTTTGTCTGCAATGTCATTTGCAAATATCTTCTCCCATTCTGTGGGTTGCCTCTTTGTTTTGTTGACTGTTTCCTTTGCTGTGCAAAAGGTTTTTATCTTGATGAAGTCCCAAAAGTTCATTTTTGCTTTTGTTTCCCTTGCCTTTGGAGATGGGTCTGGAAAGAAGTCACAGTGGCCAATGTCGAAGAGGTTACTGCCTATGTTCTCCTCTAGAATTTGATTGAATTCTGTCTCATATTGAGGTCTTTCATCCATTTGGAGTTTATCTTTGTGTATGGTATAAGAGAATGGTCCAGCTTCATTTTTCTGCATGTGGCTGTCCAATTTTCCCAGCACCATTTATTGAAGAGACTGTCTTTTTTCCATTGGGTATTCTTTCCTGATTTGTCGAAGGTTAGTTGACCATAGCATTGAGGGTCTATTTCTGGGTTCTCTATTCCGTTCCATTGATCTATGTGTCTATATTTGTGCCAGTAGCATGCTGTCTTGATGATTACAGCTTTGTAATATAGCTTGAAGTCAGGCATCGTGATGCACCCAGCTTTGGTTTTTTTTTTTTCAACAACCTCTTTGCAATTCGGGATCTTTTTGTTTTGATACAAATTTTAGGTTTGTTTGTTCCTGCTCTGTGAAAAATGTTGATGGTATTTTGATAGGGATTGCATTGAATGTGTAGATTGCTCTGGGCAGTATAGACTTTTTCACAATGTCTATTATTCCAATCCATGAGCATGGAATGTTTTTCTATCTCTTTGTGTCTTCCTCAATTTCTTTCATAAGTGTTCTGTAGTTTCTAGATCCTTTACTTCTTTGGTTAGGTTTATTCCTAGGTATCTTATGGTTTTTTGTGCTATTGTAAATAGAATCAATTCCTTAATTTCTCTTTCTTCAGTCAATTGTTTGTGTATAGAAATGCAGCTGAGTTTTGTGCATTGATTTTGTATCCTGCCACATTGCTGAATTGTTGTATGAGTTCTAGTAATTTGGCGTGGAGTCGTTTGGGTTTCCACATAAAGCATGTCATCTGCAAAGGGAGAGAGTCTGACTTCTTTGCCAGTTTGAATGCCTTTTATTTCTTTTTGTTGTCTGATTGCTGAGGCTAGGACTTCTAGTACTATGTTGAGCAATAGTGATGAGAGTGGGCATTCCTGTCATGTTCCTGACATTAAGGGAAAAGCTCTCAGTTTTTCCCATTGAGAATGATATTAGCTGTAGGCTTTTCTTAGATGGCTTTTATGTTATTGAGGTATGTTCCCTTTATCCCTATATTTTGAAGAGTTTTAATCAGGAAAAGATGATGTATTTTGTCATGCTTTTTCTGCATCAATCGAGAGGATCATATGGTTCTTGTCTCTTCTTTTGTTAATGTGATCTATCGAAACAAAAAGATCCCGAATTGCAAAGAGGTTGTTGGGAAAAAAAAAAAAAACCAAAGCTGGGTGCATCACGATGCCTGACTTCAATGTGATCTTTTGGGTTCATTGATTTGCTAATGTTGAACCACCCTTGCATCCCAGGAATAAACCCACCTGGTTGTGGTGAGTAATCCTTTTAATGTACATTGGCTAGGATCTTGTTGAGTATTTTGGCATCCACGTTCATCAGGGATATTGGTCTGTAATTCTCCTTTTTGATGGGGTCTTCATCTGGTTTTGGGATCAGGGTAGTGCTGGCCTCATAGATTGAGTTTGGAAGTTTTCCTTCTATTTCTAATTTTTGGAGCAGCTTCAGTAAGAATAAGTATGATTTCTTCTTTAAATGTTTGGTAGAATTCCCCTGGGAAACCATCTGGCCCTGGATTCTTGTTTTTTTGGGAGGTTTTTGATTACAGTTTCAATTTCGTTACTGGCTCTTGGTCTTTTCAGATTGTCTGTTTCTTCCTGTTTCAGTGGCAGGTTGTAAGTGTCCAGGAATACATCCATTTCTTCCAGATTGCCTAGTTTGTTGTCATATAGCTGTTGGTAATAAGTTCTAATAATTGCCTCTATTTCTTTGGTATTGGTCGTGATTTTTCCCCTTTCATTCATGATTTTATTAATTTGAGTCCTTTCTCTTTTCTTTTGGATAAGTCTGGCCAGAGGTTTATCGATCTTATTAATTCTTTCAAGGAAACAGCTTCTAGTTTCGTTGATCTGTTCTACTGTTTTTCTGGTTTCTATTTCATTCATTTCTGCCCTAATCTTTATTATTTCTCCTCTCCTGCTTGGTTTAGGCTTTATTGTCTGTTCTTTCTCCAGATGCTTTAGGTGTAAGGTTAGCTTTTGCATTTGGAATTTTTCTAATTTTTTGAGAGAGGCTTGGATGGCTATGTACTTTCCTCTTAGAACCGCCTTTGCAGTATCCCATAGATTTTCAACTGATGTCATTTCATTTTCATTGGTTTGCATGAAATGTTTAAGTTCCTCTTTAATTTCCTGGTTGACCCATTCATTCTTCAGCAGGATGCTTTTTAACCTCCAAGTGTTTGCGTTCCTTCCACATTTTTCCTTGTGGTTGAGTTGCAGTTTCAAAGCATTTTGGTCTGAAAATATGCAGGGAATCATCTCAGTCTTTTGTTATCTGTTGAGACCTGATTTGTAACCCAGTATGTGGTCTATTCTGGAGAAAGTTCTGTGTGCACTGGAGAAGAATAAGTATTCTGTTGTTTTAGGATGGAGTGTTCTGTATATATCTATGAAGTCCATCTGGTCCAATATGTCCTTCAAAGCTCTTGTTTCTTTGTTGATCTGCTTAGATGATTTATCTATTGCTGTGAGTTGAGTGTTAAGGTCTTCTACTATTAATGTATTATTATCAATATGATTCTTTAATTTTGTTTAAAAGTTGGCTTATGTAGTTGGCTGCTCCCACATGGGGGGCATATATATTTATATTTGTTAGATGTTCTCGTTTGATAGACCCTATAAGTATGATATAGTGTCCCTCTACATCTCTTACTACAGTCTTGGTTTAAAATCTAATTTCTCAGATATGAGGATTGCTACCCAGCTTTCTTTTGACATCCGTTGGCATGATAAATGGTTCTCCATTTCCTCACTTTCAAAGTGAAAGTTGTTTGGGTTCAAAATGAGTCTCTTGTAGACAGCATATGGATTGGTCCTGTCTTTTTTATCCAGTCTGCAACCCTGTGCCATTTCATGGGAGCATTTAGGTCTTTTATGTTGAGAGTAACTTTTGAAGGATATGAATTTAGTGCCATCATCATATTGCCTGTAAACTCTCTGTTTGTATAGATTGTCTCTGTAAATTTCTGGTCTATATTACTTTTGGGGTCTTTCTTTTATAGAATCCCTCTTAATATTTCTTGCAGGGCTGGCTTGGTGGTCACATATTCTTTAAGTTTCTCCCCGTCCTGGAAGATCTTTATCTCTCCGTCCATTCTGAATGACAGCCTTGCTGGATAAAGTATTCTTGGCTCTGTGTTCTTCTCATTTAGTACCCTGAATATGTCTTACCAGCCTTTTCTGGCTTGCTTGGTCTCTGTGGACAGGTCTGATGTTATTCTGATGTTCCTCCCTCCATATGTAAGAGATCTCTTCCCCCTAGATGCTCTTAGGATAGCTTCCTTATCTCTACGATTTGCAAGTTTCACTATTATATGCTGGGATGTTGGTCCATTTTTATTGACATTTGGAGGGATCCTCTCTGCCTCTTGGACATGAATGCTTGTTTCCTTCCCCAGATTAGGGACGTTTGCAGCTATAATAGCATGATATTAATGGCCACGTGTATAGCCATGTATATATAAAGCCATCCTTCTTTTTAACCATGAAAGATGAAAGAATGAGTCATTCAAGTATCTTGGAAAGAGTGTTTTAGTACAAAAGGCTCTGAGGTGAGAGTGACCTCTGTGTGTTGAGGAGGAAGAAGCCAGTAGGTGAGACTGCCTTCAGGGAGAGCAGGAAGAGGTGACAGGAGTGGCGGTAGGGGCTGGGGGGGTTCTTGAGTTGTGGTGAGGAGTTGGGTTTTGCTCTGAGGGTGATGGAAAGCCATGGAAGGCTGGAGTAGAGTTTGAAATTGGTCTTCCGATTGGGTTGGTTGTATGGGGTAGAAGAAACACTGACTGGAGGCAAGGATTCAAGATCTCAGAGGAGTTATTTCCCTGGGTGTTGGTTTGATCTCCATGTGGATGTCAGAATCACTGAGAGGAGTAAGGTTGGAAAACACAGTGGTTGAGTCAGGAGGCAAGGTCAGGGGGATCAGGAACGACAAGAAGTTAGTGGATGGCAGAAAGGGGAAGGATGACATATGGTCTAGCCAGTGGCAGGACTTACAAAGATGCTGATGGTTTTGAAGGAGAATAAGTCATTTGAAAGTGCTCAGGGGATCAGAGAAGTCACTCACTCCCTTCTTACCACTAATATATGTGGGATTTGATGCCCAATATCTCCATGTAGACTGAGGGGCAGCAAGTTACTGTCCGTGCGAACAGGGGAGGTTCTCTTCAGAGAGGTTGAGGCAGGGAGTCTCAAGCTGGGGGACATTTGGCAATGTCCGGAGACACCTAGGCTCTTAGAATTGGAAGTGCAGGCATCTAGTGTGTAATGGCCAGTGATGCTGCTAACATCCTACAGTGCACAGGACCCACAGAATTATCCATCCCAAGGCATCACTGGAGTCGTGGTTAGGAAGCCCTGGATGAAGGATTGAGGGGTATTTGTTTGTCATAGAGCTGAAGTTCCAGGGGGCTTGTACTTTCCTCTCTTCCACATTATTCCATAACCCTTTCTGACAATTTTTGGCCTGATGTACACATACACATTTACTTACTCACACTCAATACTCTCACATATAGAAGATCCTGTCTCCCTTTCTGTCCTACACAATTTCCGAGTTATAGGAAAGTAGTACTTAGTTTTCTGGCTGTTTTCAGTCATAAGATGTGTCAGATGGGTATACTGTAACAATAATTCATCATGTGACAATTGAGGGATGTGGTTTCTTTGGTGTTTGGTTCCAGCTAGATGAAGGGAAACTTAAGTTCTATAGAAGAAAAATCCTGGGAGACCAAAGAATGTTGTCTAGTGACCTAAAAGGATGAAGAAAATAAAAAGGCCTCTTTTGTTCTGCTTTGTTATCCCACATATCAGAGGTAGATTTTGAAATGAGTTCTGTTGTAAAAACAAAAATAGGAAGAGGCACAAAAATTGCATGACTAGTATCCTTACAGACATTTATACATTTGAATTTAGTTGTTCTAACTGAGATACAGACCTGGGCCTGGTTTTGCAGAACCCCAAGCTAAGAATGCTTTTTACATTGTGAAAGCGATTCGAAACAAAAATGAAGAAGAATATGCAACAGAGACCTTACATGGCCCTCAAAGCCTAAAATATTTACTGTTTGGCCCTTTATAGAAGAAGCTTGCTGATCTCTGGTATAGATGTATCTCCTTTCTAGTTCTGACCATGATATGAATGAGTCTTTGTCACAGAATCATAACATTGCATTTATTCAGAAATCCTAAAAAATATTTATTGATACCTCTTATGTATGAGAGGCCACATTTGCAGGATATATGCTGGCTGTCAGAGAGTTTATTTTAGTAAGAGGTGTAGATATATTTTTTTTAAAGATTTTATTTTGAGAGAGAGAGAGAGAGAGAGAGAGAGAGAGAGAGAGAGAGCGTGAATGGGGGAGGGGCAGAGGGAGAGGGAGAAGCAGGCTCCCCGCTGAGCAAGGAGCCCAGTAGGACATGGGGCTCAATCCCAGGACCTTGGGATCATGACCTGAGCCGAAGGCAGACTCTTAACTGACTAAGCCACCCAGGGTCCCCAAGAGGTGTAGATATTAAACATATAAGTATACACATGATTAATTAAAATCACTAATTACACAAAGTACTAAGAAGGGTGTCAAAAGGGTATGGAAGGGGGTCACTGGAGTCTTTTCTGGATAAGTGATTTTAATCTAAATTTGAAGAATGAAGGAGGGGCAGGAGGAGGTCCAGAACTGAGGGAGTAGTTGTGGCCCTGAAAGAAACCCTAGCGATTTTCCATTTCTTCTACCAGAGTTGACTAATGGAGAACTCAGCTAAATCAATTTCTAAAGGATAATAAATTAGAGAGCAAATAGTATCAGAAATGAATTAGGGATTTTTGGTCCTTATGTTGTCCCAGATGAATCTAAGGTACAGCTAGGATTGAGAACCATGACACTAGGTGGACCCAGGCCCTCTGGGGTCCTCAGCTGGTGGCCTCCTCTTCTGCATCTCTTTTCCTGTCTCTTTTAGCGAAATAAAAACTGAAGTTTGCACCTACCCTAGAGCTATGGTTCTGAGGAGTATGTGAGAAAATTTTGAGCCTGTCAGGTTCCTCTTCAGGGTGATGAATTGGCTAGCCAACTCTTTCCTCAGGGGTTAGGGCCTTTGCCTGCCTCCTGTCTCCTCATTCCCTGCCCCTCCCCGTTGCCATGCCACAGACTGAATATCAGTCACTGACATTTCTTAGCCCACTTGGTGGTTGGTAACTGCTCCCTTAGAGAGCCATCAGCAGGGTGAGCAAAGAGAGGAAGAAGGGCTACCAATGAAATCCAAAAGGTTGGGTGCTTCTTCAGGTGGAAAATGTATAGTCCATCCCGTGATCATCCTCTTTTGGGGCAGGAAATGTTTTGGGGGATGGGAGAGCAAACCAGAGCTGCCTTTTCCCATGTGGAAACTCAGGCCTCAGACTGCAGATTTTCTCTGTAATTGAGAAGCACCTCAGTAGCCTTGGCAACAGTGATGCTCACGGGTTGTGTTTTCCAGGCCTTGCTCCTCCGGGAGGGTTCTGAGCCAGGTGACTTGCCGATGCTCCTTCCTAATGACTGTTTCATCTGCAGGGCGAACTCTTTTGGAGAAGCTATTCAGCCAGCAGGAGAACGGGCCTCCGGAAGAAGCAGAGAAGTTTTGCTCCCGGATCATTGCCATGGGTCTTCTACTTCCTTTCAGTGACTGCTTCAGGGAACCGTGTGATCGAAATGCCCAATCAAGTTCAGCTCCGTTTGATGTAAGTAGGAACATTGACTTCAGTCTGTGAGGCAGATTGCAGTCGAAATAGCAGCTGTGATAGGTGTCTGCCCACTCACCCTACAGTTGAAAAACCAACATGTGATGCAAGCTGCCATCCTCCCCTCAGCCACTCAGGAACTCAGCATGTCTGTTTCTATGCATTCCTTCTTGACTAGAGCAATCTGAAGTATATTGGCCAAACCTCTTTTTCTTAACAGATGGCCACTTTTGACAGTTTTCTAGCCTGCTTTAATCAGTGATGATTTTAAAGTGGCTCGAGTCAGGACTACTGACTTTGCTGGTTGAGGACATTACTTCAGAAGCAGTACCATAGGGCCAGAACTTTGTTCCCAGTGGGCCGCAGGTTTCCGTGGATGCCTAGAACACTGTTTCAGTGCGTTCTTAGCTCATCTGTGTAGTAACCATTGGTATGAAGCAGCATTGTCCGCTTTCTCCCCAGCTCCCATTCACCAAGAGAATTAATACTGCAGAACAGTAATCCAAAAGGCATACTCATAATTCCTAATGAATAGCAGGACAGCTGGATTATCGTTTTCAAGCCAGGGCATTGCTAATCTTTCTCAGGTATGTGGTACATGTGTGACACGGTAGTTGTGTTGAGTGTGCATCTAAAACCCAGATATATCAGAATTCTCCTATGATTTTCTCATAAGAAAATTGAAGGTCTAATTTGCTCACTTGTGTGGAGCCCAGATATTTGTGAGGCAGAGTAATGGCTTCTCATCCATATGGGTTAGTTACAGTTGTTCTTTGCTTCCAACTATATATACCCTTCTGTGCCTTCAGTGTATATGCTATTGACCAATGAGTGAGATAATGGTGAGTTTTGAAAGACAATGAAAATGAACCCTGACTGAGATCAAGACGTGAGAGTAAATAATAAAATGTCTATATGTCCTGTATTTCTTCTTTCTCTTCTTCATGCATTATAACCTATGTTCTTCCTTGATTCTTCCTTCAGTATTAAGAAAATTAATCACATAAAATATTGTGAGATCTTCTTGATACTTCCCATGTGAAAGAAGATTCCTCAGGATGTGCTGTGACTTACGAAATTCCTTCTTAAGATCTTTTTATTTATTCAGTTATTTTTTAAATGACATTATAGCTAATTACTGCTAGGTAGATCTTTTTTTCTATAGGAAGAATTGGATAATTTGAATTCCCTCCCCCTTTTTTTTTGGTGAAAGGTGTGTGTTATTATAGAGACAGAATCTGGGGACTGTGGTGGGCTTAAAGTCTTGTAGAGCTGTGTTCTAGAAAATATATCAATTTACGAGTGGGATTTAAAATCAACATGGTACAGAGAAAGGCAAACCCTAGCCATGTCTAAAACTTGCCTTTTGATTGAAACTATTCCCAAGCTGACTGCATTTTCTTCTCTTAAAGTTTAGAAGTAAACAATCTTATCATTCATAAAATGTGAAATTGGAATAAACTGAAAAGAATAGGGTAATTCTTTACCTTCTTCTTCTTCTTCTTTTTTAATCACTGAACTGGCTGCTTCTTATCTCCCACCTCCTCTCCATTCTTGTGTTAAAGAGTAGTAATTCCTCCCATTCATTGTCTATTTGGAGGACAGTTGAGTGTGGCATGCAGAGGGAAAAGCAAACAAAAAATACAATCCCTTAATATGGTTGGGAGTAATTTCCTTATAATGGGGAATTTGTTTCCCCCAACTTTATGTGATTGCACTTTCTCCTTACTTTATTTGTTGGCTCTGTAATACATCTCTACTCCCCCTGCCAAACTAAACCCAAAACAAATATGAAATTAAAGGCACTCTAGTAAGAAATGTTATGCCAAATACTTAAACAGAGGATCAGTCACAGAACTGTGCATTTGCTATATGCACAGTCAAGGATTTTCTTCAAAACTCAGGAGAGGTGGCAATACAAGGAGTTATGTAGACTGAGATATTAATGGAGGAATGGGGAGAAATGCACCTATCTGTGTGGAGAAAATTTTCTGATAATTAGTCTCTCTGCTGATTTCCAGAAAATTGCTGTTGGGAGGATTTCTAACCAACAATTCTCTTGAGGACAGTTGCCTTCGAGACATAGCACCATGTGGGAATAAACTCAAAACTGGCACTCTTCCCACCCCCAACTTTGTTCCCTTCCCTAAGGAAGGGAAGGATGGTAGGTCTGAGGGAAGGTCATTCCAGGAAGCTCAGCTGGTAAGTACAAAGGGTCCGGGGAGAGCATAGGCAGGACCTAAGCAAAGCACAGTCTGAGTGCCTGTGAAGCTGAAATTTCATGAGTTGAGGGCAGAAAGGACTTGGGGTTGGAACGTGCAGGGTCTTGAAAGCCATGGAAGGAAAACTTTTTTTTTTTTTTAATTAGGAGCTTTTGGAAGATTTTGTGCAGGGGAAGAATGTATTTTACATGGATCACTCAGCCTGGTCTCTGGATAATGGAGTAGAGGGGGCAGAAGTAGACGCAGGAACACCACCTGGGCTATTGCAGTACTTGAGTCAGGGATCGTGGCAGTAGCTTGGGGCAGGGTGGTGAGGGAGTTAGAGAAGAGTCCTTAGGTATGGGATGGATTCTGGAGGCAGAGCTGATGGGACTTCTGGTGGGTTAGACATGGGGGCAATGGAAAAAGGAAGTCAACTATAACTTCTTCATTTTTTATTGTAAGGAGCTGGGTGGAGGGTTGTGCCATTTATTGAGATGAAGAAGACAGGTCCGTTTTAGGAGGAAAATGTTGTAAGGACAGAACTAGTGCTTGTTATACACTTTGCTTGAATAAAATTGTTAATTTAGAAAGCTAATACTGAGCATGTAAGCAGACAAACATGTTTTGCTTTTTGCTGGTGGAATGATGTTGACTTTATCAGCCAATCAAAGTTAGGGCCATGATACTCAAAGATATTTCAGCCATCAGAAGGGCTGGTAGCCCTTTGCATAGCCATGTCTTCATAACAGAAAGGAAGACTGAGCTCCTTTAAGGGCCTAATGGCATTGTCCATTACCTTTTTCTATTTCCATTACTAATCTGGAGACCCAGAAGCTATCACCTTACTTCTTATTCTCTGAGAGTATCCTCACATTTGCCTTTTGCTTTTTTTGGTTTCTTTTCATTTTGTATCTCAGAATTCTAAGCTAGATCATTTCTTTTTTTTTAAGATTTTATTTATTTATTTGATAGATAGAACAAACCGTGAAGAGGGGCAGGAGAGAGAGAGAGAAGCAGATTCCCTGCTGAGCAGGAAGCCCGATGTGGAGCTCAATCCTGGGACCCCGGGATCATGGCCTGAGCTGAAGGCAGATGCTTAACCGACTGAGCCACCCAGGCACCCCTAAGCTAGATAATTTCTAACAAGAGAAAACACATGCATAATACAACTGCTTAATAGATTGTCTTGTTTAATTGTAGGTCTTGGCATTTTTTTTTGTGGTGAGGAAAGACTTTTTTCTTTGTGGAGTGTTCTAGTGATTTCTCAAGTGTGAGAAAAAATATCTCTCCTGAAAATGTTTACTGTAGATCCTTAGAAATAGCAAAACCTTCACGATTATGACACACATTATTATGACACACACAGTTGACCCTTGAACAACATGGGGATTAGGGATGCCAACCCCCTACACAGTCAAAAATCCACATATAACTTTTGACTTCTCCCAAATTTCACTACTAATGGCCTACTGTTGATTGGAAGCCCTACCAATAACATAACAGTTGATTAACACGTTTTGTTAAATGTATTACGTACTGTATTCTTATGATAAAATAAGGTAGAGAAAAGGAAATGTTATTAAGAAAATCATAAGGAAGGAAAATACATTTACTGTACTATAAAAAATCCACATATAAGTGAACCCACCTAGTTCAAACCTTAGTTGTTCAAGAATCAACTGTAATTTGCAGTTTTGGGTCACTGCCCTGCTACCTGTGGATGAGATATTCCCGTCCTCAGCTTATGGCTCCCTACAGGCCTAGGCTCATTGCCTGTTAGGTATAGATGGAGGTCGTTTTGCAAGAGTAGGTCCAGTAATAGAGTCCCTTAAGATTCCTTTTCTTGGGGCGCCTGGGTGGCTCAGTTGGTTAAGCAGCTGCCTTTGGCTCAGGTCATTATCCCGGGGTCCTGGGATCGAGCCCTGCATTGGGCTCCTTGCTCAGCAGAGAGCCTGCTTCTCTCTCTCCCTCTGCCTGCCTCTCTGCCAACTTGTGCTCTCTCTCTGTCAAATAAAAAAATAAAATCTTAAAAAAAAAAGATTCCTTTTCTTTTACTTTTTTTTTTTTTTTAAGATTTTTTATTTATTTGAGGACGCCTGGGTGGCTCAGTCAGTTAAGCGTCTGCCTTTGGCTCAGGTCATGATCCCGGGGTCCTGGGATCGAGCCCTGCATTGGGCTCCTTGCTCAGCGGGGAGCCTGCTTCTCCCTCTGCTCTCCTCCTTGCTCGTGCTGTCTCTCATGCTCTCTCTCCCAAATAAATAAATAAAAATATTTTTTTGAAAGATTTCATTTATTTATTTGACAGACCGAGAGAGACAGTGAGAGAGGGAACACAAGCAGGGGGAGTGGGAGTACTTTTATTAGAGGGGGAATACTTTTATTCATATTAGATTGTTCTGAGTCGTATTCATCAGCGGCTGTTTTCTAGCAAATTACAGTTATCTCACATAATTGTTGATTATCCATTAGCAAGCTCTTTTAGGAGGATTTTTTCAATCATTACTGTGTCAGATATCACAGTATCTCTTTACAACACAAAAAATAAAGCCCAAAGATTTTGGCTGGAGTAGATGATTATGCCTACTTAATCCTTTAGAATTGATTTTATTTATTTATTTATTTGTTTATTTTTAAAGATTTATGTATTTCTTTGAGAGAGTGAGAAAGAGAGAGCATGGGGGGGTGGGAGGGGCATTCGGAGAGAGAGTCTCAAGCTGACTCTGTGCTAAGTGCAGAACCCCATGCGGGACTCGATCCACAACCCTGAGATCACAACCTGAGCAGAAACCAAGAGTGAGCCAGTCAACCTACTGTGCCACCCAAGCATCCCAAGAACTGATTTTAATAGTCTTTCTAGTAGAATATTTTTGGATGCTGGGCTTTTTTGGGTTTGGCAGATTTTGCTAATTTTGCCAAGTGTGTAGTATTTAGTAATCCCCATGTTTACCAGATGGGTGGAAGTTTCTTGCTATGTATGTAAATGGACGTATGTTTAGATGACTGTATTAGTGAGGCTAGAAGTAGAGGGAAGGAAGACATAAAAATTTAGGCTAAAAGGGAATAAAGGAAACACAATCCTGAACCTGTTGGAAAAAATAATTCATTAATCAAAACCAATAGTGGTCTTTACCAGAAATCTAATGAAATGTAGTCTGCTCACTGTCACCAGAAGCCAGAATTGAAGACTTAAGTGAATAGAAATGATCATTTGTATTTGAATCCAGTTTTTTTTCAGAGTAGGAAGAATACTTGGATGCTATTTAGTGAAACCCACACACATCTTTTACTGAGAAGCAATAAAAGCCAACACATCTTTCAGCTTTGGGAGAATGTACACACGCATACACACACACACTTATATAACACACATATATTATTAATTTACTTTTATTTTGAAACATTTATTTTAGCTGAACATTTCTTTTCTTTGCAGACTTCTCTCTAATCTCAACATAGGAGTCAGGAGTAAAATAGATTTCATTTACTGAAATTCATTTTGTAGCCACACTTTACATCTATTCCATACTCAGAAAATAATTGCCTAAACTCATGAGAAGCAGGGTGACAGTAGTAGGTTGAAACTATAATCTTTTCCCTCAGTTTTATTCAGTTTAGTTTTTGTTTGTTTGTTTAATTTTAAGGACTTAAAATGTGTCTAAGGTACTATATTCACCGGGTTAAAGAACAGCTCTGCTCCTCACCCTGGCCCCTCCCACTCCAGTCCTACTCCAGCCTGGTTCCCCTTGTTCTTCCTGTTCTGGTTTTGACTCCGGTATTTTAAGTTTGCTGATTCAGTTTGGTTAGCGACACTGCTATCGCCTTTAGGCTGTCACAGATTAGGATTTAGGTATTTCCCGACACTTCCCTCCCCCCATTCCTTCCAGTATAGTTAATACTGCTCTTCTAGCTTCCCTTTAATAATTCTTCCTTGAACTTTAAATAATATGCTCCAGATTATTTTGTTATTGTCTCACCAACTTCAGATAATGTCTGCTGCAGCCCCAACCACCTCATACAATTAGGCGACCAGTGTCTACCTTTCCCTCCTCCTAGTCTGAACCTGAACTGTTCTAGCTTCTACCAAGAGCACATTTATCCTTAGGGTATATTTTTAAGGTTAATTTTTAATTTTATTTTAAGAGTTGAAAACATTTGGACACTGTAACTATTGCCCTGCAGAGGCAATAGCATGCTCTGATTTCATTTCTTTCTTAATATCCCAATATCATAGCCCCCAGGCCACTCAAACATGGGTGTTCCTAGGGTTAAGTTCCAATGGATTCTGTTATTTTAATAAACAATCACTTGCTCAAAAGTATCCCATATTTAGTTCAGTTTACATTGGATTTATCCCTTTTTTTAAAAAAAGATTTTATTTATTTATTTGACACAGAGAGAGAGAGAGAGAGAGAGAGGACAAGCAGGGGCAGAGGGAGAGGGAGAAGCAGACTCCCCACCGAGCAGGGAGCCCGACGTGGGGCTTGATCCCAGGACCCTGGGATCATGACCTGAGCTGAAGGCAGACGCTTAACGACTGAGCCACCCAGTGGGAGCCCTCATCTAGTACAACAAAGTTTTTTATTTTATTTTATTTTATATATTATATTATATTTATTATATTATATTATATTATTTATTATATTATATTTTATTTTGGGAGAGGAAACCTGTATCTATCTATCTCTATTCCTCCTTTTCTATCTTCCTCCTTTTCTTTCTTTCTTTCTTTCTTTCTTTCTCTCTCTCTCTCTCTCTCTCTCTCTCTCTTTCTCTATATTCTCAATATCTTTAAGTTTGTACCCCATTCTTACCATTTAATGGAGTTCTTTCAATTTTTCTTGAAGACTACTGCTGTGGTCTGGATATTTGTGTCCAAAATTCGTAAGTTGGAATCCTTATGCCCAATGTGCTGGTGTTTGAAGGTGGGGACTTTGGGAAGTGATTGGGTCATGAGGATGGAGCCCTCATGAGTGGGGCATCCCAGTAAGCTGTCTCTCTTCCCACCATGTCAGGATGCAGTGAGAAGGCACCAGCTATGAACCAGGAAGAAGGCTCTGACCAGATAAGGAGACCATGTTGGTTCCTTTGGACTTCCAATCTCTAGAACTGTGAGAAATAAATTCTGTTGTTTATAAGCCACCCAAACTGTGATATTTTGTTATAGCAACCCGAATGGACTAAGGTACCTACTAGCTTCCTCTTCTAATTTAGGTCATGTTCTTGATATGTAATTATGACTTCTATTTTTTTTTTTTCAGCTCTTCCCTTTTCTCTTGCCCTGCCCCTAGTTATTGGGGACACACAAATTAAAAGAATACCTCTACTTTCAATTAATTTACAGCCACTTTAAAGAAATAAAATATGCAAAGAAATTATTAGACTGTAGTGGTTGAAGAGGGCTCTGTAGTCAGACTGTCCTGGATTTGAGTCCTGGATTTCCCACTTACTGTGTAAACTTAGGTAAATGGCTTAGTTTCTTAAAGTTTCTTTCTTCTGTAAAACGAGCGGTGATGTAGTAGTTTCCGAGTAAGAAGAAAGCTTGAATACAAGTAAAGCATTTTACACATTATGGGGCATACACTAAGTGTTCAATGTATGCTAACTGTTACCACAGATCATAATCATATTTGGAGTTCACTGGAGACATGTACAGTGGGGGAAGCAAAGGAGGGAATTAACTGAGTCTCCCTGGTAACTCAGTAGATAATCCTTGGGGTGAGACTTGAGGGTGGACTTGGAATTTGCTGTAGGGATCAACCAGATCAGGAGAAGTCAATGCATGAGGCATGCAGATGTAGGTGACCATTGTTTATGATTATTTCTGGAGTGTAAATTGGGAGAATGATGGGAGAGAGGAAGCCAGACATGAAAAGAAAGATATTTATGCCACCTTGGAGATGTTTTTAGCATATGTGCTGCTAAAGCAAGCACTCCTTGGGGATGTTTGTAAATAATTTTTTAGTAGTTAAGCTATAAACAGATTGGCATTTATAAAAAAATCATTCTGGTGTCAGAGTGGAAAATGAAGACATTTAAAATTAGTGTCTGGGTGATCAGTAAAAATGTCTAAACTGAAACAGGCAGTGCAGATGAGAGGAGACAGCTATGGGGATTATTTTAAAATTTAGAATTGATGGGACTTGTCATTTGATTAGATATGGGGAAGTGAAGGAGTAGATGATTTCTTTGGTTTCTGATTTGTGTGTCTGGGAGGATGATGATACTCTACAAAAAGGCGGAATATACTAACGAGGGAATAGGTTTCAGGGGAGATGATAATTCTCTCTCGGACATCTAGAATGTGTGGTTGTTTGGGACATGATGGTTGGCAATTCCTTGAGGGCGAAGGAACTGATGTTACTAACATCACCATTGTTGCCTAAAAGATAAGCAGATGTAGAAAATCAAGATAGAGAGTAATAAACTAAGATCAAAATTCTTAAGGACAGTGAGGAATAGGTGTACTGAGAATGGATTCATGGAAGGCTGTTGCCAGAAGATACTGGGATTTGAGAATTCAAAGGTGAAGCTGTTCTACTGATTCCCAAGTCCAGTCTGTGGAGTGCAATGCTCATTGTCATTGGAATTGAGGCATTGAGGGTATTGGCTTGGACTTAAGTGTCCCACAGAATTGTGGCGGAGTAGGTATTGAGATTCAGACACAGGATGGTGCCAAGAGGTCCTTGAAGAGTATAAGGTTGTGTGGAGGTTAGTCAGTTTCTGCATTAAGAGGGGATGGATGATGACACTACTGCTTGATATGGGCTTCAAAGGTGCAGAGGATTTTGCACAGGGTGGGCATGGAATATTCTCTAGATGATTATGGAGGGCTAGATTATGAAGCCATGTTTTATAAGAGGAATCAGGAAGATTCCCTTTTAGTTCAGCCCTTATTTCCTTGATTCACCACGTCAGCCTTTTTAATTACCTTCTTGGGTCTACCCATTACTGGTCTCCAATCTAGTCTCCTTATGCTTTCCTAGGGATTCTTGGATTGGTTCCCTTCCAGATATATATGTCAATGTCTGAAGCCATTTTTGGTTGCCACGTGGGAGAGGGCTGCAGCTGGCATCTTCCCTCCCCAGTGAAGGATTTTCCAGTACAAAATGCCAATAGTTGAGAAACCCTGCAATGTACATCCTGCATAAAACCTTTAGTGGTTTCTCTCTCAGAATAAAGTACCAGTTCCTTGGACCTCTATGATCTGCCTCCTGCCTTCAACCCTTTCATATTTCTCCAACTCACAATGCACTTCCTTTCTGTTGCTCCAAACTCTGTCCTTTACCATGCTGAAGTGCTATCAGTTTCACAACTGTCTATACTTTCTCTCACCTCTGGAGCTCTGTGAATACTACTGCTTCTGCTCCCAAGCTATTATTACTGTGTTAAGCTCTACTTTTTTTTTTTTTTTGTAGACTGCTATTCAGAGTTCCCTCTGAGATACCTTCTTTAACCATCTAAGCCTGAATTTTCTCCCTTAATAGACATGTATCATAATTTGCTATTTACCCTGTAATGCCCCAATGCAAATTAAATTTTATGTGAAGGTGTCCCTGTGATCAGTGCAATGCTTTGTCCCTGTGTTTGCCATAGAAACACAGATCTATGGTAAATATAGGAATCAGGTCTCCCCAGAGAGGTTAAAAGCAGACCCTAGTCCTAGACTGGATTACAATCTCATCTACTCCACTTAAGAGGTTAGGGCATTTACCCAAGATCACAGATTAAAATTTTTCATGTGCAATAATAGTGCACATGAAACCTCTGGAGTTATTTTGAATATTAAATGAGATTGATAAAACATGACACAATTCCTGGCACATAATAAGTCCCCAGTAAATATTAGCAATTACTATTTTAAATTATTATATTTCAAGTTCCTATCATAGAACCTGGTGTAGCCCTTCAATAAATATGCCTTGATTTCATAAAGGAGAGGTCTGTAAGGAAAACCTTAGTGACAGAGAAGAGGAACTAGAGAATCCATTAAGTGAATTGTCTTGAATGATCAAGCATTACCTATATTTAATAATCTGGTAAATACTTGGAGGGAGAGCAGATGGAGGATGGGATGGAATATGGATTTGCTCAGAAATTAGTTGGCTTGAGAATTGACTGTGTTGGATCTCTGCTTCTGGGCTTATTGCCATTCTTTCTTAATCCATTTGATACTCATGATTTTACTGCTGTGATTACCATATTTTCCCCCCAAACCTCTCTCCCAACATCTTTCTGGATGGAGTGGAATGGAGATGGAGGAAGTAGGAGAATCTATGGGGGGATGTAACTGCAAACTGTGAAGGGGAGCCATCATGCCCACTTGGTGCTGGGTTCATGACCACTTCATAGTGACTGTGTGCTGTCTCTGGTTCTGAGAAGTATTATACTCAAATCTTGGCAGATAACTTACATATTTGCTGCTTTAGCTCTCAGTGTTTATGTGTGTGAATGTCTGGCATACTTTACAGATAATGTGGCATGAATGAATGGCTTTCTGTAACACCTCCCCAAAGAATGAGGACCTCTGTTTCACTCAGCATTCCTAAAACAGAGGAGCCAGAAAGACAGAGATTGGTTTGCTATACGACATTGCTCCTCTCTTTCAAAGAACTCTTACCACATGGAATAAGTTTGATTTTCTTGGCTGGATAATTCAATACTATAATTGAAGGGAATAGTCAATAAATATAAACAGGAAAAAATCTGCTTACTATTCTTCATTTTCTCCAAAAGGTATATTTTCTTTTAATTTTATTTTTAGTTATAAAATTTATTTCAAAGAATGTAATAAGTGGATATTATCAAGAAGTTCCTATTTGCTTTCTTTCTTTGCAGGCTGCACATTTGTATGGTTTAAAAAAAAATTGCTTTGCAGTACTAACCTTTCTTTACCACAGGATTGATTGTGTGTTGGGTTAAATTAGGTCTGCCATGTTTGTAGTCCATACAGTTCAGTGTGAAGTAGAAGGCTTTTAATATATATTTTAAACATTGTTATTTCTCTGGACTCCATTATTTTAAAAAGTGTTCTGTCACATTCTTTTTATCCTCACAATTTATTTTTATTTAAAAAAGTTTTTTTAAAGATTTTATTTATTTGTCAGAGTGAGAGACAGAGAGAGAGAGAGAGAGAGAGAGAGAAAGCACGAGCAGGGGGAGGGGCAGAGGGAGAAGCAGCCTCCCCACTGAGCAAGGAGCCCGATGTGTGCCTCCATCCCAGGACTCTGGGATCATGACCTGAGCCGAAGGCAGACACTTAACTGACGGAGCCATGCAGGCGTCCCAATCCTGACAATTTGTAGTGATTTGTCCCTCGTTACTGTTCAGTGAATGGATGTATGACCAGATCCTATAGTAATCAGTGTCCAAGTTTTATATATTTGGAGTTTAAGCATATATATTTTGAGATTATTTGATATTTTTGATCTGATATGTGATTTAGTAAATTTCTAACACATGCTGCTTTTGTGTATTTTAAGAAGGTAAAACAAGGTTTCTTAAAAATAAAAAGGGGTCGTTAGTTCAAGCCCCACATTGGGGGTAATTGTTACTTAAAAAATAAATAAAAATAAAGAAAAATACCACAGATTTAGTGGCTTAAACAGCAGAGGCTGGGGCTCCTGTCTGGCTCAGTCAGTAGAGTGTGGGACTCTTGATCTCAGGGTTGTGAGTTCCAGCCCCACATTGGGTGTAGAGATTACTTAAGAAAAAAAAAGAAGGAAAAACAGGTGAATCCCCCACAAATTAGGCTGAATTCAAGAGTGTTGTTACAAAAGTGGTAAGGGTAACTAATTGTTACTCCCTCACCACAGTTTTCTGAGCGTAGAGGAAGTGTTACCAGTACTTTTGTGGATTTTAGAGTAATCCCCAACCATAAAGCTAATTGAAATTTAGAAAAATCAATTTCTAAAAATAAATTATTGGTAGTCATACTTTTTAAGGCAGTGACATACTTTCTTGTTCATGATTTGTTTTTTTCTCATTTGAGTATTAAGCTATTAGAGGTATCTGTTTTGGCTTTCATAACTGGTTCTTTTTATCACCCACTTGGCAAACAGTGCTGAGTGACTCAGAATTCATTTTCAATTTATCTGATGGACTTTTATTAAAATGGGTGACTTAACCCAACTTTTCTATCATGACTTTCTTTTCTTATCCTTCTCCTGGATATGCATTGAATAATAAGTTCTGTTCATGTGGACTCACTTTTCCTGTGGCCTTTCTTATCTCAAGAGCCAGGAGAAGTATAGAATTATGAATCTACGGCAAAGTGAAGGTAACTTGTATTGAGAAAACATCACCCAACCGGAAATTTAGAGGATTATTATTTTCTCTTTGGATACCTGAAAGAAGATTTATTCCATTTTTATTATCTTTATTGTCTAGATCAGGGGTTGGCAAAGTTTTTCAAAGTTGGCCAGATAGAAGATATTTTAGGTTTTAATAAATATTTACAGTCTTTGTCACACCTACTCAGCTCTGCTGTTGTGTGAAAGCAGCCATAGCCAATGTATAATGAATAACCATGGCTGTGTTTTCTAACAAAACTATTTTAAAAAATGGGTACCTGGCCAGATTTGGCTTGTGGACTGTGGTTTGCTGACCCCTGGTCTATGCTCAGGTAAGATTTAAAAAGTAAATCTGTTGTGTGAGTTTGATTTTTCTGTCTCTAACCATGTGTGGTCACTGGCCAGTTACACAATATTTATTGAATTTTTCCATGAAAAATGCAGATAGTCTCCTGTGTTTGTTTGCTTACTGTCAAAAGGATGAAAAGACTCTTTAATAGGAGGGGTGTTGGTAGAAGAGTTTTGAGGTTTGGATCGTCAGCATGACTAGAGCATAGAGTCACAGCGTGAGGAGACAGGGACAGAGGAGACAACATTAGGTGCTGGATGGTACCCAGAGCCATTTAGGAAGGCTTCTGAAAGAATGTTTAGGACTTGGAATTCAATCCTGAGAGCACTGAGGGTTTTAGGTAGAGGAATGTGATGTGATCAGATCCAGGTTTTAGAAAGAGCATTCTGGGTGTTTGTGGAGTATGGACTGAGAGGTGTTGGATGTGTATGGTTGGAGGCTGGAAGATTCTGAAGAGGTGTTGCAATAATCCAGGAGAGGGGAGATAATTGCCTTTGACTATGTAAGTAGTAGTGGGGATGAACAAAGGGCAATTCTTTTTTCCTTTAAAAATTTTATTCATTTGTCTGAGAGAGAGAGAGCACGCATACGCATGTGTGTGGGGAGGGGGAGGAGTAGAAGGAGAGGTACAAGCATAAACTCTGCTGAGCAGGGAGTCTGACATGGGGCTGAGCTGAAGTCAGACGCTTGATCAACCGAGCCACCCAGGCACCCCAACAAAGGTCAATTCTGATGGTTCTTAGTTCTCAAACTCTAGCAGGCATTGGAGTCACCTGGAGGATTTGTTAAAAGATAAATTGCTGGGCTCCACCTCTAGAGTTTCTGATTCCATGAGTCTGAGGATGGGGTTGGAGAACCTGCAGTTCTAACAAGTTCGCAGGTGATGCTGATATTGCTCGTCTGGGGACCACACTTTGAGAAGCAAGGGTTGAAATGCTTTAGAAGGTTGAGATGATAAGCCTTGGGAATTTGGTTGATTGTATAAAGATGAGGGAGAGGCAGAAACAAGGAAGATGTGCCCAGGTTTCTGGCTTGTGTGATAAGGTAGAGAGGGATGCTATTTCCTAAGTATAAAACAGGAGGAGCGGGTTGGGTGTACAATTTAGGTCTTACTGAATTTGAGGATATCTACCAAAACATATGCAAAATAATCAGTCATTTGTATCTAGGGGTCAAAACTTATAGTGGTTGTATTCCACTGTGAGCCGAGGGGGAGAGAGATTGAGGAATCTTTAGTGTGTAGATGACACCCAAAGCCATTATTCATTGAAAAGTGCTTGTAGAGTGAGAAGAGAGAGGGGCCTGATATATAGGTGAACATTTATGCAAAGAGCCGGGTGAAAAAAGATGCTGCAGGGAGACAGATAAGGAGCAGTCATAGAGGTAGGACAGAAAAAAAGATTTTGGAATATTAAGTGATATAAAATGTTGCCAAGAGGTCAAGTAAGGTTAAGACTGAAAAGTAGTTACTGAATTTACCAAAAGTTATTCTTAATGACCTTCTAGAGAGAATTTGAGTTGGGTGTTGTGGATGCTGCTCAGATTTCAGGAAGCTGAGGTTTCATGGAAGGGTAAGGGTGAGTGACGAGGTGGGAGGTAGGATTAAAGGAGTCATGTGGTTAGCTCCAGGGTAAAGAAAAATAAGGTGGATTACCAGTTGGGAAGGAAAGCTGCCTTTTTTTTTTTTTTTTTTTTTTTTTAAGGCATAGAAGGGTTTAAAGCATGTGTAGATGCTGATGGGAGGACCCAATAGAGAAGGACACATTGAAGATTAGGGGGAGAAAGAATTGATTGCCCGTGGTCAGGAGAAAGCCAGAGGGATAGGATGCATGGCACGAGTGGGGGGATTGGCCTGGGACAGGAATGGGAGCTTCTTTGTGTGAAAGCGGATGCAGAAAGAAGGGCACAGAAGCAGAAGGAAGGGCGTAGAAGCAGGTGGGCTGCTTTGTAGGTTGATGATGGGAAGTTGAGAGAGAGTCTCTTGCTTTAGTGTTTTCTGTCGATTAGGAGGCATAGTCCTCCACACTGGGCGAAGAGGGATGTGTGAGGCCAGATGTTTAAAAAATGGTATGAAAATAATTGATCTGGAAATCAAAATATGGGACTGAGAACTGAATAGAGGGATGCCTGTGGAGGGCCAGTTGAGGTAGAAGATAATGGGTATGGCAAAGGTAAAACACTGGACTGATCTCAGGTTGGCATTGTACCCTTGGATGCATCCCCATGGATGGGGATGGAAGTGGTGGAAAGAGTGGGTTACAGTCTTAGAAGACCAGACCAGGGGGACCAATGATAGAAGTTGGGGAGTCAAGAGTCTCAAGGTCGCAGGATGAGGAAGTTCAGAGAGGATGTCTACATGTATTTTTTGACAAGTACAGTGGTTTTTGGTAATGAAGTGGTTAGGGTATGGCCAGATGAGTAGACTGTTGCTTGAGGTAGGGTGAAAGTGAGATCAAGGTGTAGGGTGGGTCATTCACAAGGCAAATGGTGTCACCCAACATTGTGATGAAGAGTAGACTTTATTTTGGAAGCAATTCTAGAAGGGATCCTTTAATTGATGATAACAAATGTATTAGTTTAGGATGATAATTCATATATGACATGAACTATATGCATTTACAAAGCAAAAAACAGAATGAATTACATATGCAATAATGACAATTAAAATACAGGTGATCCTGTTTTAATCTTAGTGGGAAATTGGGGTAAAAGCCATGGTGAGGTGTGGCTAGGAGATGGAAGTATTCTTGTTCGTGTTGTGCTCTCATTTACTCCACTCTTTCTTTTCTCTTTTTTGGACAGGAGTTATTTGCTAATCGTGGTTGTATTCCACTGTCTGACCATCCAGTCTGTAGGAGGGCATTGTCAATTTAGGTGCCTTTATTTATTTTTAAACTTTCAATCTCTAAAAATGACTTATGCTTATTAAGCACTTTACAAATATTAATTCATTTAATCTTTATAATGTCCCTGATGAGATAGGTTTTATTTCCATTTTCTAGAAGAAACTGAAGCACTGGAATATTATGTTCATTCTTTCTCTTGCTTAAAGTTCAGTTATCAGCACAAAATCTTCAATTGAAAAAAAACAAAAACAAAAACAAAAACAAAAAACCCACAAAACCTTCAATTGCTTTTGTGCAGTGTTGGCTCTCTTTAGCCACTGCACAGATCCACACACAGGTTTTCCTCCTTTGAGTGAATATTCTGTAAAATGATGGCTGGAGCCTGTGGTTTTAATGGGAATGACTTGTCTTCTTGTGCTTTGTTCTTATCTTTTATGATGTTTACAGGATTTTATATGTAGAACAACTGATGTACACCAGCTTCCAGGCTAAATGCTTTGGAAAAAGTCTCCCTCACTCAGTAGAAAGTTAATCGATTTGTGATATTTCCTGGTTCACATTATCAAACAGGCTACGGGAAGGATTTCCCCCTTTTAGTTGTTTCAAGCCATGTGTCTGTGCAGTGTATATACCTGATTGATATTCTGTCTTGCAATGGAACAGTAAAATATCAAAACTTATAGAGAGAATCTAATGATGACTTAATGTAGGCCATTTCTCTTAAACTGACAAAGGAGGTCACTCAAGCTCACAAAGGTGAAGTGACTTATCTGTGCTTGAGATAGTTTTGACAGAGCCAGAATCTTAGTCTTCTGACATTCAGGTCAGTTCGCTTTCCCCATGCCATGTTGCCTTCATTATAGAAGGAAAAACTTCTTCCACTGAAATAGAGTCTACCTTTCTCTATGTTCTTGGTGGTTAACAGTCCCTGTGCATTCATTAAATGTAGTTAGGTAATTACTTTTAACAAAGCAATTGTGTACTTCTTTGGTTAGGTGAATGTGTTATGAAGATTCTTGGATACTTTTAGAGATCTTTGAAAAAGATGTCAGGGATCTTTGCAAGAAAATACTATGGATTCAAAGGTCGAAGAGAACCTAAGAAGAGAGCTTAGTATTAGTAGTCTGAAAAAATCTGCATGAAAAATGAGCAGAGAATGTGCTTTAAATGCATTGCAATGAGAACTTTAAAAATGAAAGTTTTCCCATGATCCTCTGTGTGAAAACCCTGATGTCACTAGTTCATTTGGGAGCGGCTGCCTGGGAGGAGGGCAGTTGTGATCAAGACAGAAGGGATGGATCTTGTGTGCAGATCAGAAATGTGTTAGAGCTTCCTGACATCTTTAAAGTTGGGAGAGAGCTCTCTTTGAAGCCCATAGATAGGAGGAGGGTGCTACATCATCCTCACTGTTTTCTAGGGCTAAGATCTCAAGATACCATTTAGGCTCTATGGAAGATTCTGTGGACCCCATCAGAAGCATGAAAATAGGATATCCTTAGAAAAAACATCTGATGCAAAGCCAAAATATAAGTGAAATTAGATAACTAGCCTTAATAGAACTATTTGAATCTGAAAATTGACCTCATGTTGTAAATATTGACTGTATATTGTATCTATATTTGCCAAAAGCGAATGGGGAAGAGGACTTCTGAGCAAGCGGAGAAGAACAACGCCCCTAGGGTCACAGGACACAGTGGAGAAAAGTGTTTATTTTTAATATTATATTTAAAATGCAACCAATAGGGGTGCCTGGGTGGCTCAGTCGTGAAGCGTCTGCCTTTGGCTCAGGTCACGATCCCAGGGTCCTGGGATCCAGCCCTGCCTCGGGCTCCCTGCTCTGTGGGAAGCCTGCTTCTCCCCTCTCCCACTCCCCCTGCTTGTGTTCCCTCTCTAGCCGTCTCTCTCTCTCTCAAATAAATAAATGAAGTCTTTAAAAAAATAAAATGCAACCAATAGTTACTATGATGTGAGGTGATTTTCAGATTTAAAATAGATGGCAGAAGAACCCAAGGCAAGGTCTGAGACAAATCTTGTGTTATTTACCGTAGAATGCTATAGCTCTTACCAAGTACTCTGCAAAAAGGGGGTGCTCAGTAGAGAGAGAATGAGATCATGCAAGAAGTATCAAAGGTCTTTGAAGTGCCATCTTTTGGTGCTTATAATCACTCCTTCCTAGGTATGATTTATGAAATTGAAAGACAGTGGTCTAAGTATATTGTTTTTCAAAGTAATTTGAAAAAAGTATATACTGAGGAATATAATGTCTGGTTTGCTATCCGATAAGAAAACATTTACTTTTTTTTTAAATAATTTTTTATTGTTATGTTAATCTTAATGTAGGTTATATTGACTAGATATATAAGAGCTTGCTCCTGAATTAGCAGACACCAATCTTGATCATCAGTATTGTGCCATTTCTGTTAACAACTGCTATAGGGTGCGTCCTTTAAAATGATATCTTGACAAAGTGGGAATTCCAGACTCATTCTGGACATAGGCAATGAAGACCTAATGTTGGGTGGTCTTTTCCTCCATGTAAGCAGGAAAATGGGAGAGGGAGTGATTACATCCTATGGTGAATGCAGATTAGTGAATCCACATGTGTCTATTTGGTTTCTCCAGGCCAGATGGTGGGAGTGGAGAAGAGAGTTAGAAACTTGGAACTTATTTCTTCTTTATGCCATGGTGGTCAGTATAAAGTCTGTGGCTTTGAGGATCATAAGAACTAAATTGTTTCCATACTTAAGCATTTCTCTTTCTGTTTTTGGAAAAAAAGTCCTCAGCAGTAGTTATGGAAAAGTGAAAGTGGTCTTGGGTTCCCATACTCATTGTCAGGGAGGAAGTTTTTTCCTCCCTTAAAAAAATATACCTTTATTTTCACATTGCCTTGCTCAGAGTAGGCCTCCTGGATTATCTTTTTATAGGAACATCATTAACAACAAAAATGATGGAAAACAGCCAACATTTAGTGCTTTCTAAGGGCCAACCACTATGCTAAGTGTTTAACATGGGTCACTTCAGTTGATTAATTTCAAATAAATAATTTATTTAATCCGATTTCCACTTTCTAATGTAGAAACTGAGGCTTAGGGTAATTTGCCCAGTCACACAGTTTTGAAAGTGGGAGAGATGGAATTCAAACCCAAGAAAGCTGACTCCAAATTTGTGCCATTTCGTCATCTTCCAGAGCCAATCTATTGCTAAATCCCATTGATTCAAAGTATATTTGGAAACTTTGGTCTTGTTTGATTTTCCATTGCCATCACTCTGGTGCAAGCCACCTTTGTCTTGTGTCTGGACCACAAAAGTAGTCTCCTAATTAGTCTGCCTGGTTCCATTCTTGCCCCTTCCAGTTCTTTCTCCCCAAAAGAGTGATCATGGTACACTTGCTAGAGATGCTTTACCTTTAGGATAACACCAGAGCTCTTATTCGTGGCCTCTAAGGCCCTCCCTTACCTACGTCCCGGCTGGGTCTGCCGCTTCATCTACTTCTCCTCTCTCCCACAGTTCTGTGCTTTCCAGGGAGCTTTCTAAAATGCTAACTTTGGGGTTCCACTTTGGGAAAGTCCAGTGGATTAGGTGTGAAGATGGACTCTGGATATAAGGGTTTTTGATCAGCCTGGTTTGGGAGAGCTTTGCTCTAGAAAATGTGTTCTTTCAATATTAGTTATAGCTTAGATGTGGAAGCTGCTCTTGGTCTTTTGTAAACTCCAAGGAGGGCCTACCCTGAATTCTGCAGAGTTTTAGCTCAGCTGATAAACCCTGCTGTGCTAGAACTAAGCTTAATGAAGGAACATTTTCCCCAACTGCTCATTAAGGTTTTGCTTCCCTTTCTGTAATTGAGAAGCTGCTTAGGTGAGAGAGAAAGTTATCAAGTTGGTTTCTAGATGGCTTACTGAATCTTCAGCAGAACTAATGCCACCTTTAATTTATTACAGGAACTTCCTCAGTTTAACTTTCATTGCTCTTATTAAAAAAACAAAAACAAAACAAAAACAAAACAAAACAAAAAACCTTGAGATGTAAAATGCCGATATTCAGACCTGGAAATGTAACTCTGAATAAATCCTTATCTTTAACAAAAAATGTATTACTCTTAATCTTATTCCATATTTACTGTGGCCCCAGGCCTAACCCTGGGATTTTTCTTCCTTTTGATTCTTCCTTTATAGATTTATAAGTGTGTTCTTTTGGTTTTTACTTTTGAAGTATTAGAGGTTGTGGAACATTGAAGTTACAGAACATTAAGAATAAAATAATTGCTTAGAAGTTACAGAACATTAAGAATAAAATAGTTGCTTACAAGTTTATCGAAGTTTCAAACAAAGTTTCAAATCCTAGAGAAAAATTTTAAAACCTCTTCAATAGGGGCGCCTGGGTGGCTCAGTCAGTTAAGCGTCTGCCTTCGGCTCATCTCATGATCGAAGGGTCGTGGCATCGAGCCCAGCATTGGGCTCCTTGCGCAGCCGGGAGCCTGCTTCTCCCTCTCCCTCTGCTGTTCCTCCTGCTTGTGCTCTCTCTCTCTCTCTGTGTCAAATAAATAAATAAAATCTTTAAAACAAAACAAAAAAAACCCTCTTCAATAATTTTGTCTATAGGGTGTATATTCCAGATTAAGGAACTATTATGGAATGCATATAGAGATATAAATTATATTTATAGATTAAATTTTATATATATATTTTATCTCTACCTTAGCACATATACCAAGTATTTCTGATATGATTTGTAAGCTATTTAATTGTACCACATGCGTATGCATAAGATGAACAAAGTACTATTAATGTTACAATATTTCATTTGTTTATTCTGTTAATTCCAAGCACTTAAATATTTATTTATTTTAATATTTTTATGTTAATTACCATACATTACATCATTAGTTTTTGATGTAGTGTTCCGTGATTCATTGTTTGCATATAAAACTCAGTGCTCCATGTAGAACATGCCCTCTTTAATACCCATCGCCAGGCTAATCCATCCCCCCACCCCCCTCCCCTCTAGAACCCTCAGTTTGTTTCTCAGAGTCCATAGTCTCTCATGGTTCGTCCAAGCACTTCTAACTACAGTTATTTATTCTATTGCAATGTTGCTTTTTATTTCCTCATTTGTACCAAAGGGAATTTTATTAGGTTGACATTTCTTCTTGGCATGTCTCTAAGTTCAGCAAATATAGCAACAGAAGTGTTAAATTTCAGTCAAAAATAGAACTCCTCAGCCTCCTTTTGGAAATTTTTTCTCATTCATGCTGATGCAAGTAGCAAATGTTTAGTTCTGCCCTCTGCTGGTCATTTCAAATTATGGAGAGGGAATTGGAATTCTCAGAATAGTGTTAATTTCCTTCCAAGTTTACAGAGTGGCCGGAAGACATTTTAAAATGTCAGCACTGCAAAATCAGTTCACCAGGAAATTAATTGTAATAGTTTTTGATTTTTAAAATATAAAAATTTGTTCATTTAGTAAATTTTTAAAACTGAGGAGAAGTAGAAGTTTCTACTTTTTTTAATTGCTGAAGAAAATAGTATTTGTGGTTTTCTTCAAGTACAGATGAAAACAAATATGCATATAGTTAAGGTTACAATAACAATAGAGAAAAAATGTCCAATATTTTAAATGCTGATGTTGATAAAGTTAAAGGATTTTTTTTTTTTGTACTCTACTGACACAGCACTTACTTAGTTCAAGCTCTTGATAACTCCCTTAAGTTGAGTTTTAGGTTAAAACAATATACCTTTTTTAGATAGAACAGATTTTTCAAGTTGAATTTGCTAAATGATTATCTCCTTTAGCTAAAGGATTAACTCTTATTGAAATGTTATTTCACCTTTAAGGATTTGCACAGAATTTTGTAAAGGAGCTTATATCAAGAATTAAAGATAATGAAAGTTTACAGATAGGATGGGCTGCAAATGCAAATTTAAGGTCAACCATCCATCAGATATAGTCAACACCTATCAACACCTAGAACTGATGGAAACCAGTTAGTCTCTTCTGTGTACCGACCCGTAAAATGACTACTGATTAAACAAGACTTCATTTGATCCCGTGTTCCCCTTAGCTATGAGAAGCAGTATCTGTAAGCATGAAGAAGGTTTCCACGGGGTAAGATTAAGCACTCTACAATTAAGGCATATCCTGCTCAGAACCTTGTCGGATCATGGCTTTAATTAAGGTCACACTGACATTTAATAATTTGAGACCAAAATCCCGCTAAAGAGTCCTGAGCTAGGTGATGAGACTTGCTTTTGTTTTTAAGCTAGTACTCATTGTGTGACCTTACTGTGAAATGAAGCACAGCTCCGTGATCTCTAATGGTCCTTTTAATAATAATACTTACCATTTTTGTGTGATCTTACTTTGCTAAGGATTTTCCACATGTCATTTGATCCTTATAACACCCCTGGGAGCTCTTATTATGTCCATTTTAAAGAGAGGGAGACTAGACATAGTAATTAGCAGAGGAATGGTTCCCATCTGAGTCTGTTGAACTTTAATGCCTGCTCTTAACCCTTGTGCCTATTATGCAGGTCTTTGAGTCTATTTTAGAATAATCATTATTGGCTGTGAATACAAACCTGTTAGCATTTCACAAATCTGTTCAGAAGCAAAGGTGCAATTTCTAACAGGAGCCTCTCCTTCATCATTAACTTCAGAAAATAAGTAATAGGTAGTAGAAACAAGAGTAAGGTAATAGGGGCACCTGGGTGGTTCAGTGGGTTAAGCATCTGCCTTTGGCTCAGGTCATGATGCCAGGGTCCTAGGATTGAGTCCCGCATCGAGTCCTGCATCGGGCTCCCTGCTCAGCGGGAGCCTGCTTCTCCCCCTCTCTTCCCGCTTGTGATCTCTCTTGCTGTCTCTGTCACTCTCTCTCAAATAAATAAAAAAATAAATAAAATCAATCTTAAAAAAAAAAAACAAGAGTAAGGTAATAAACTGCCTTCCCAATGGGACTGTACATGGATATATTGATAAATTTGTTGGTTCCTAAGTCCCAACTGTTACATCAGTTTAAGTACTTGTTTTTTAGAAATGGCTTTCAAAGTCTTCTATTTTGTTTAGTTATATTTGAGCTCTGTTGATCAAGACACTGCGTATGAAGGTAGGCCTTGTTTTTCAGTGGCGATGATAATAGCTTTAGCCATAATGGCAATGCATTCTACTAATTACTGAATCATTTTTCCCTCCTAAGCACCCTGTAGTGACTCTTGTCTGTAAGCAGTGGAGCTTATTACAGATCTTTATCTCACTTCCAGGTTGCTTCCTCAGCTACACATGGCTGGTGACAAATTTTAAGGCTGAGCCTTTATTTTAGCTTCTCTTTCTGCGAATAGAGGCTCAATAGGCAGCTTTAATATATGTGCTACTTCTGCTTGGTCTGTGTTTTCCTGGAGCAAATTGTCAAAACTCACCTTCAGCTAACACCTTTGAGAAAATGTTAGCTCTGCTGTATGAAGCCTGCATTCTGAGGGAAGGGAGTCCTAAAAAAAAATCAGGAATGTAGTTTCCTGCAATACTTCCTTGTGATAAAGAAAGTTCCGGTATAGGCATTTAGATATTCACCTCCTCCGTTTGAGATTTGTCAGTATTTACTTATAAGACTGGATTGCTAATGAGCGCGAATCTACCTCTCACTGAGCAGAACTCTGAAGTCCCAGCAGAGGGACTGAGAGCCCCTGCCCTCAGCAGTCTTCTCATTCCCTCATTGGTGGTTACCACCATGGGCTGTGATACTTACCGTGTACACATCATCTAATTGAGTTCGGACGCTTTCTCTTCTCCAGGCCCAATCTGAGGCTCAGTATCCTTTTCTGGGCCCTTTTGATCCTCGGAGCTCATTTGTTAAAAAACAAGCTATTTTTTCCCACCTCAAAAAATTCCTTTTACTTCTTTCTTTAACTCAACATTGGTTTCCTTTTATCAAACCATAGTTTTTGAAATCTGCTTCTTTGTTGGCCTTCCCTTTGCATCTTCTAATCTCATAGTGCCAAGAGGTAGGACGCACCTGTTTGTTCGAGCTATAGCTTCCTACCACACTCTCCTCTTCCTGGGCCTGTTCCCATGTTGTTGGGAACCTCAGCACAAGGACCGTACTGCCCATGCCCACTTCTGGTGTGAGCTGGACGGTGAGGGACCCATAGAAACTAAGTCATGCTGGATACCAATTTAGGAAATTCTGCTTCTGGATCCCTGCTCTACTAAGCAGATCTGTGCAGAGATAAACTTACTCCTGAGCATTCCATAGACTTTTGACCTGGAGTTTCTAACTTGCTATCCACCACCTGCTCTCTTGCACAGAGCTGTCAGCAATTACTGGAGAAAACGACAAAATGGTGGCCATAAAGTCCACTCTGCCTTCCAGAGGCTCAGTTTGAGCTGCCTACTGACTCCGTACTGCTCGGCAGATATTTTATTTCCATTTCAAACATGCTTTCTCTTCTTCTCAACAACGATGTAGTCCACTGACTGTGAGTGGGGACCCTCTAATTTTACCAGGAAGTTTGCATTTTTATGTGATCTTTCTCTTCCTCTTGTATGAAGTAACTCTTGCAAGATTTGTGGAAAAGTTATTTCTACTTTTTTACCACTATTCTGTCCTTTATTATCCAATGTCCAGGACCATCAGTGTATTTAAGATATTTCTGAAAACATGTCTGTTCCCTTAGTTTTGAGAATTCACCTTCCTTTACTACTTTCTAGGAGAACTTCAGGCGATTTATCAATATTTCCCGAAAACCCCTCTTCACTGGGCCGGCTGCAAAACAGTATTTTTTTTTTCCTACTTCCGGCTGCTAAAATGTGGAAGTTTCCCAAAATAAAGCCCTTAGATTTCTCTTCCCACCTTGTCCCCTCCCTTTACTCATATGTATGTGTATGTATACTGACTTTCATGCAAATTCCCAATGCCAGTCACATCTGCGAGCTCTGTGTGCATCTACTTGCCTGCCGGAAGCCTCCACTTTGGGGCTCCACTGGCATCTTAGATTCAACATATCTGAAATCAGACTCTTTCGCGAAGTGTCATCAAGTGGTCCTACTTCCTTAGAGTGGCATTATTCTTTCTTTTTCTCCCAGGTGCAAAGCCTTGACCACCAGTCTGTACCACTGGCACTGTGGCCTCTCGCCTGTGTCTAGTCGAGCTGTGAGGTGGGTCTACCTCTTGAGCCTCAGGGTGCCCACCACCACTCTGCTCCAGGTCTTTTGCCTGGATCGGTCCCCCTAATTCCAGGCCCCCTACTCATTCTGACTCATTTTTACAGTGACTGAGTCTGATTTATTTTACTTTGATTTGCAAACATCACCGTGAACTCCCCAGTCCTACCTAATGTAGACCTGCCCTGACTCCATTCAAGGCCCTCTTTGTGCCTTCCGTTATTCTTTCCTTTCTTCTCCCCTCGTTGAGTTGGACTCACTGTCCCTGGCACACTCCACGATTCTGTGTCCCTGATTTCCTGATAGCTCCCTTTTCTTGAATGCTCTCCAGCCATTATTTTCGGTTTTCAATATTAACTTTCAATTATTTTATTTTATTTTTTTAGAAGATTTTATTTATTTATTTGAGAGAGGGAGATCATGAGCAGGGGGCAGAGGGAGAGGGAGAAGCAAACTCCCCGCTGAGCAGGGAGCCTGATGTGGGGCTTGGTTCCAGGGTCCTGGGATCATGAGCTGAGCCAAAGGTGGATGCTTAACCCACTGAGCCACCCAGGCACCCCAGTTATTTTATTTTTAAAATGCTTTTTTAAAAACCTTCTGAAAAGTTTTTCCTGGTAACCTCAGCCAGAAGGAATCTGATCTAATTTGATTACTCTAACACAGGTACTTTTCCTACGGTACATATTATTCTCTGTTTTGTAGTATATTTGTACCTTTTAGAAAAGTCTATGGGATTTTCACTGAAGCACTTTGAGTTTAGGCACACTTGGGTTTGAATCCGAGCATGTTTACCCTGCAGCTATATGACTTGGGGGCAAGTTATTTACTTGAGCCTCAGTTTCTTCATCTGTAAAATGAGGAAAGTAGAAGGGATTTTGGAGAGCATCAGATCAAATATTGCGCACTTGGGGAAAGTGAAATAACTTCCTAGGGCCTGTGGTTGAATCCCCAGCTGTTTGAGTCTTGGCTTTGCCTCATACTTACCATGTGGCATTGGTTGGCTCACTTGTCCTTCTGTGGGCCTCCGTTCCTAGATGGTAGATGGGGAGGATAGTGGCCACATGTGCTGTGATGGGGATAACGTAATGCACAGCACAGAATGGGTGCTCAGTAGTGCAGAACCATTGTATATATTGTTATATTCATTCCAGGACTTTCCCAGGCAATGTTCCTATGTCATCTCATTTTATCTTAGTTCTCAAAAAGATCCCTCTCTCCCCGTGAGCTGGTTGTATTACTAGTTTATAGGCAAGGAAGCTGAGTTTCCATGGTTGTTTCTAGAAGAATATGGAACTATGATCTATGATTTGAACCCAGAAGGTACCTGGCTTAAATGTCATGTACTTTTTGTTAGATCATGATAAGCCCATATGTAGTAGAGAATTCAGTAAATGCTAATACCCGTATTTACTTAAGAACAATACATAGTCCATGTCTTAGGAAAGCTTGTGGTCTGGTTGGGGGTGGAGGGCAGACAGACAACATGAGAAAGAGAAGTCAACTTAGGGTGCCTGGGTGGCTCAGTTGGTTAAGCGACTGCCTTCAGCTCAGGTCATGATCCTGGAGTCCCGGGATCGAGTCCCACATTGGGCGCCCTGCTCAGCAGGGAGTCTGCTTCTCCCTCTGACCCTCTTTCCTCTCGTGCTCTCTATCTCTCATTCTCTCCCTCTCAAATAAATAAATAAAATCTTAAAAAAAAAAAGAGAAGTCAACTTAAACAGAGAAAATGCTGCTCCAGAAGCTACAAAGTGTTGTCGGAATATGGAAGATGACACAATTAACTCTACCTGGAAAGGACAGAGGAAGAAGTTCCTCACTTTAGAGAGATGATATTTGAATGTCACTTGAAAGTTAAGTAGAAGTTTGCTAGGTGGAAAAGCCAAGTTGTTCTTGGGAGAAGAACTAAATTATGTCCCAGGGGCATGGGGCTCTGAAAGATCCTGGCACATTCAGGAAATGGTGAGCATTCCCAGGTGGTAGAAACAAAGGGTGATGGAGAAGGATGGGAGCAGAGAGGGATGGGCCATTGGCCATTTGTAAGGATGGCTTCACAGGCCAGAGTAGAATTCTATCTCAGAAGCATTGGAGATCTGAAAGGTATTTAGCAGCAAGAAAAGAACATGTTCATTTTTGCTTTTGACAAAGACGTACTGCATGGTGGAAGGTGAGCTACAGGGGTATGGTGGCTGCATATGACATTACTGAAATCTTTTAAACTGGGTCTGAGTGGTTGGGATGAGGAGAGGCTAATTCTAGAGACACATCTGAGATGGAGATGATTGGTTTGCTGACTTACCGGATTTAGGAGGTGCAGGCTTCTCAAAGATAAAGGTTTCTAGTTTAGTAGACTGGATGGGGATGTGTAGTGATTTTTAGTAATTCATACTCTTAAAATTTTTTTATTATTATGTTATGGTAATCACCATACATTACATCATTAGTTTTTGATGTAATATTCCATGATTCATTGTTTGTGTATAACACCCAGTGCTCCATTAAAATTTTTGATGAACAATATGCAGTTTGTCAGTCCATAGGAGGACTCCTTAGCTACATAATTAAAAAAAAAAAAAAAAGCTGGCCATCTGGATACTGGCACATCAAACCTAATTAGATGCCTTTTGTTTTTGTTTTTGTTTTTTAGAGTGGCTAAAACTTGGGATTTTTATAAATGTGTATCACTGAAAAAAGTCCCAAGTGGAGGTCCACATTCAGCTGGGTTTGAGGCAGATCAAACTGTTTGTTTAAATTCCAAACCAGTGACTGCTTGTGAAATTTTATTTTAGGATACTTATATTTTATTGATTACCTGCTCAAAAGCTGTAAGTCTCTGCGAAGGGCTTTCTTTTTAATTCATCCATGTTGCTCACGCTGCATTTTCAACGGAAGTGCTAGGGAGGGAACGCTGAGTCAGGAAACTGGTTCCAGTATGGTGTGGGAGGTGGTAAGAGCAGGTTAAGTCTGAAACAGAGACCCTGAACTTCCTTCAAAGGAGGGATTTTTTTTTTCTTCTTTTTTTAAACACTTCCAACAGCTAGAGTAGAGCATGCTAGAGCTGTTAGGCTGGAGATCCTGGTTGGCCCTGGGGATGGTAAGAGAAATAATCCACTTTTGTTGTGGGAAGGCCTCATGCAAAATAGAAAAGGTGTGTCAGGACCTATGTCCAGAAAAGATAAAGCAAATTGTTTTGACCAAAATGATGGAATTTGAACATCTGCAGGTTAGTATGAATCACTGAGGAAGTCATATATGTGTCAGATTAATAGACACAATTATTAATCATCTGAGTCATAATACTAGGAAAACACAAGAAGAAAGAAAAATGAAGTCTAGAAACATACAAAAGATTTACTTTGTTCGTTAAGAAGGCTTCTAAAAGTTTTAGAAAGAGTGGCACAGCAATAGAATTATGCAATTTTAAGCTCATTTACTCTTAATCATACTTGCTGAAATCTAGAAAATGAAAGTTAATTTTTTTTTTTTTGGTGATAGCAGGCATGTAACTATCAGTTTTATAAACTGTAAATTTACCTAACAGCTTACATTGTTTACTGTGACAAATTTTTGTTTACCTTACAATGCTTTGCTATTAGTGATTACTTTATAGGATAACCATCTTCTGAAGCTGTAGAAATGTAGATAACCTTATAGCATTTCCCAGTGTATCTGGAATAAAGTAGTTCCTCACCATTAATTACTCTGGAGAACTGAAGTATGTGTGTGGCAGGGAGAAATGTGTGGGAGTGTGTGGCTTCATTAAGTTGGTACTTTCTTAGTCATCGTTATATTAGTTTAATATAACGTTATGTTAGTTTAATGCTTTCCATGAAATGTCAGTTACTGAGAGAGTTAATAGCTTTTGTTACGGCTATGCACTGCTTCATACCGTATGATTTATTCCTACTTTTTCCGGGAGAAGTATTACAATAAAATAGTCTCCTTCATGGCTACATTATATGACAGTAAATGTAGTAAATGATTATAATATTAACTATTATTAATAATTGTATTTGGTACTATTTATTGAATACTAGAGCTTGAAGCACTGTGATTTGCAAAAATTATATCATAATTTCCTCATTTTACAGAGGGAATATTGAAGTTCAGGGAAATTAAGTAACTCGTTCAAAATTAAGAGTAGAAACCAAGGTTTAAATTAATTTTTTTAAACTCTGAAAGTATCCTCTTAATTGCCCTAAGTTCCTACCTCTTCCTTTAGTTTTTTATTTCTGTCAGCTGGATAATGCTAGAAGCTTTGTTAAATATTGAATCCAACCAGATGCCAAGTTATATTCAACTTGGATTTAAAAAAAAAAACACATTATTTTTCAGGGTCTCAGAATTATAAGCCCTGTGTATTACAGGAGAGCTTACATGCTTAGTTGGATGTAGGAAAATCTTGCTTTCTTTTTTTGGATTTGCTGTGATCTTGGGTAAGTCGACTGACCTTCTTGGGTGGTATTCAAAGCATTATTAATGTAATGTAATGCATTCTTATCAATGCTATAAGCAACATTGGTTAAACATATTTCCTTCTTAATGTTTGATAAGGAAAGAGACATTTAGACTTAAGTGATGGTTTTTGTTTTTTGTTTTTTTTCCCCTCATGGTCAATCAACAATTCAGATGTCAAGTTGAATAGAAATGGACTTCTAAATATAGGTCAAATACTTTTTTAAAATCACATAACTAAAAAAAAATAAAAAATAAAATAAAATCACATAACTATGTCTCCTCCCCCATGCCCAAATTTGATCCACCTACTAAGAGGATCTCTGCAGGTCCTGCCCAGTTCCTCTTGTCAGTACATAAATGACCAGAGCACCTGTCCCATATCTGTGCCTGATTAATTATGAATGAATTTCCTTCTGAGTGCCTAATGCATCCTCTGTTTTGACCACATTCTCTTAAAGTTTCTAGTGGAGACAATGATAGGCTCAATATTGCTAACTTAAAATTTTTAATTCAGATGTAATATCTCTTAAGAATTGAGGTAATTAATAACATGTTTATATGTTTTATATTATTCATTCATTGGAATCTTAATTCTTACTCTTGTCCGCACGTGAATAGCCCTTCTTTCCCATTGTGTTAGTGGTGCCTGGTAAAGAAAATTCATGTGATATTTCCTTTCAACTGGTATCTTAAGTATTTGATTAACAGTAGTCATAGTATGACCAATCACATCCTCTATAAAGATAATCAGAAACAGAAGTTACACTATTTCCAGTTCCTATCTTTAGTTGCTGGGGGAGTAGCTCAAGTGCTGCGTGTATTTTTTTTTTTTTTTTTTTTTTTGCTGACTGTAAGAAAAACTTTATTTTTTTATTTTTTCTTTAATTTTTTTATTGTTATGTTAATCACCATACATTACATCATTAGTTTGTGATGTAGGGTTCCATGATTCATTGTTTGTGCATAACACCCAGTGCTCCACGCAGAACATGCCCTCCTTAATACCCATCACCAGGTTAACTCATCCCCCTACCCCCCTCCCCTCTAGAACCCTCAGTTTGTTTCTCAGAGTCCCTCATCTCTCATGGTTCATCTCCCCCTCCGATTTCCCCCTTCATTCTTCCCCTCCTGCTATCTTTTTTTTTTTCTTAACATATATTGCATTATTTGTTTCAGAGGTACAGATCTGTGATTCAACAGTCTTGCACAATTCACAGCGCTCCCCATAGCACATACCCTCCCCAGTGTCTATCACCCAGCCACCCCATCCCTCCCATCCCCCACCACTCCAGCAACCCTCAGTTTGTTTGCTGAGATTAAGAATTCCTCATATCAATCAGGTCATATGATACATGTCTTTCTCTGATTGACTTATTTAAGTGCTGCATGTATTTAAAAACACTCTTTTAGCTGGAGCCAACAAAAAGTTTTGAGAAAAGTCATTATAAAAACTGTTTCCCCTCTAACTTGACAGCTTTGTTCTGTTTCCTTTAATTCTGTGCTTCTATGTTATTTGCATTATGTTGCTGATGGTAGAAAAATCTTGTTACAATAAAGATACTCATAAGAAATTGAGAAGTTGGCCTGTTTGTTCAACCAATACAAAATTATAAAGATTACCTCTTCATGTGGTTTTCGAAATATAACTTACAAAAAATTTTTTTAATATTTGTCTTCCATCTGATACACTGGAGCTTAAAGTAAGTTGCTGTAGCTTCATTAGAAATGGAATGTATTACATTAGTGTCTTCTAAGCAGCCTCTAGTCTTTTGGAAGATAGTCTCCTTTATTCCAGGCTCAATATTATTTTTCTCTGTTCTTATTTCTAACTCCTTTGGCTTCTTTATTGGACAGTAACAGCCTCACTCCTTTCAAACCTCCACCATCAATCTCTGTTTCTGGTATGGATTTTAAAATAGTACACCTCACTCTTCTGAGGCAGGTTTGTTCTGATTATGGGAAGTGAAAGGCTAGTGATATAAACTAATAGTATCTTCAAGGTGAAATACACTTTATTCCAAACTGATAGCAATTCAGAAAGCACCTCTGCAACATCATTACATGGTCAGAAGAGATGGTGGGAGGAGATCCCAGTCCATTTATGGACAACTCTGACGCCATTTATTGTTCTTGGTTCTAGTTACAAATAACGCATGTTCACTGAGAGGATTTGAAAACTTTATGAAAGCTCAAGAGAAAGTAAAAACATCCATACTTCTATGACCTTGGGCTTTTATAAGTTTTCAAACTCAACTGAACAAGAATTATTTGTACTATATGTACCAATACATATGCATAGTTCACTTTTAGTATGAAGTTTGCACATACCCCTACCTTTTAGAATGTTTTTGTCATTAATAAAACAAGCTTGTTAACAGAACAAAGAAAACCCGGGGCTGAGGTGGCTTCATTGGTGAGTACCACCAAACCTTAAAAGAAGAAATAATACCAGTCCTGCATAAGCTCCATCCAAAAATAGAGAAGGGGACACTGTCCTACTTATTTATGAGGCTAAACTTTCCCTGATACCAGAACTAGACAAGTCATTGGAAAAATACAGAGAAGTATCCCTGATCAAAACATAACTAGGACATTCCCTAACAAAATATTTGCATATTTAATCCCATAATACATAAAAAGGATTGTGAGGTTGGTTTAACATTTGAAACTCAACAAAGCATAAAGGAAAAAATTACATAATCTCAATAATGCAGAGGAAGCATTTAGCAAAATTCAATGCCCATTCATAATAAAAAATCTTGGCAAATTAGGAAGAGAAGGGAAGGGCCTCACCCTGGTAAGTAGAACCCTGTGAAAAGCCTAGAGCTGACATCGAGTTTAATGGTGAAAGACAATATTTTCTCCCAAACAATGGGAACAAGTTAAGGATGCCCATTTTTACCATTTCTACTCAACATTATGCTGGGGATTCTAGCCATTGAACTAAGGCAAGAAAAATAAATATAAGACATAATGATTAGAAAGGAATAAAACTTTCTCAGTGTGCAGATGGCATGATTGTTTATGTAGAAAATTTTGCTAACAGTACTTTTTTTTGTTTCAAGTTTTTATTTAAATTTTATTTAGTTAACATATCATGTAATATTAGTTTCAGGAGTAGAATTTAGTGATTCATCACTTACATATAACACTCAGTGCCCGTTACAAGTGCCCTCCTAATTACCCATCACCCATTTAACCCATCCACCTGCCCACCTTCCTTCCAGCAACCCTCAGTTTGTTCTCTGTAGTTAAGAGTCTGTTTTATGGTTTCTCTCTCTCTCTCTTTTTTCCCTATATTCACCTGTTTCATTTTTTAAATTCCACATATGAGTGAAATCATATGGTATTTGTCTGTCTTTGACTTATTTCATTTAGCATCATACACTCTAGCTCCATCCATGTCATTGCAAATGGCAAGATGTCTTTGTTTTTATGGCTGAGTATATTCCATTGTATATATATACCACATCTTTTTTATCCCTTCATTAGTTCTGATGACAATACTAAACAACCATTAGAACTAATATATGAATTTAAGAAGTTTATGAAGCAAAGGCAAACATGAAAATCAATCATATTTCCATGTCCTAGCAGAGAACAATTGGAATATAAAGTTGAAGAAACAATACCATTTAAAATAGCATGATAACTGGAATTTAAATAAAAATTTGGAGAAAGAAAAAATAGCATGAAAAACATGAAATATGTAGAGATAAATTTAACAAAACTTAGGCCAGTCTATATACTGAAAACTACCTAACATTGCTAAGGTTACTTAAAGAACTAAGTAAATAGATTTCTCACCAAGAACTGGAAGATTCAATATTAAGATGTCACTTTACTCCCAGATTGATCCAGAGATTCAACATAATCCCAATAAGCATTCCAGCAGGCATTTTGTAGACATTGACAATTGATTCTAAAATATATGTTGAGGTACAAGAGAACTAGAAAGATGAAAATAGTTTCAGAAAGATAAACAAAGTTGGCAGACTAACAAATACTACCTGATTTCAAGACTGATGGTAAAGCTACATCTATTAGGACAGTGAGCTATGGGCATGAGAATACATTTGTAGACCTAGAGATCAACAGAACAGAATAGAGTACCTAGAAATTAGACCCACATATATGTGGTCAGTTTATTTTTCAACATATATGTCATGGCAATTCAAACTTTTTGAAAAGAAAGAGAAAGAGGGAGAGAGCAGGCAGTGAGGGAGGGGCAGAGGGAGAGAGAATATTTAGCAGGCTCCACACCCATTGCATAGCTGCACATGGGGCTCGATCTTACAACCCTGAGATCATGACCTGAGCCAAAATCAAGAGTTGGACGCTTAACTGACTGAGCCATCCAGGCAATTCAGTTTTTTAAGGAGCTTTTATGCTGGGAAATACAGCTTATATATAGAAAAGTACAGAAGTGTAGCTCAGTGATTTATCACAGATACATCACCTGTGTTACTGTTGCCTGGGTCAAGAAATAAAACACTGACAGCATCTCAGAAAATTCCTCTCATTCCCATTCCTTGCTGCCAAAGGTAATTAATGTCCTGACTTGTATGGTAATCACAAATTACTTTTCCTTATGATTTTACTACACTAGTTTCAGTTCTAAAATACCGTAGTTTAATTTTATCTGCTTCTAGAACTTTGAATGAATAGCCAAAAGTATGCATGTTTCTGTCTATTTTGCTTACATTAAGTTTGTAGTTTGTGCAGAGTTGTAGTTTATTTTCTTTTTTTGTATAGTTTCTCCATTGTATGAAGATTTCATATTTTATCTAGCTGTTCTGCTGTTTATGAACATATCTGTTTTCTGTTTTGAGTGATTACAAATAATGCTGTTATGGATATTCTTATATATTTCTGTGGATGAACATGTACACATTTCTGTTGGGTATATCCCAAGGAGTAGAATCACTGGGTTATATGATATGCATGTATTCAGTTTTATGAGATGTGGCTTTTAATATTTTTTGAAAGTGGTTTTACCAATTTACAGTTTCATCAGCAGCATATGAGAATTCCCATTGCTTTACATTCTTGGCAATTTTGGTATTGTCACTCTTTTATTATTGTTATTGCTACTATATTGATGACTAACCACTTTGATGCATGTGTAATGTTATGCCACTCTGATTTTAATTTACCTTTCTCTGATCATTAATGTAGGTGATATTTTCATACATTTATTTATATAGTCTTCTTTGAAACTTCTTATTCATTTTTTCAATAGGTTGATTATAATTTCTTGGTGACTGTAGCAATTATGGATTCAAATCCTTTGTTTTACTTTATTGTATCTTTTGGTGATTACTTTAAACGTAGTCCAAATTATTAGCTCTTTCCTTGACAGCTAGTATATCAAATGTCCTGTTTGAAAGTCTTTGCCTACTGTACAAGCAACAAGATATCGTCCTAATATTATCTTTGCAAAACTTTGTTTTGTCTTTTGTATATTGATCTACAATCACCTTAGACATTTTAGGTGTGTAAGGTAGAGAGGTCCTATTTTATTACCTGTCTGTATGGGTGAGAGACTTGTATGTGGATCTCTATTCTATTCCATTGTGTGTTTGTGCATTCTTGTCCCACTACTATCCTGCTTCACTACTGCTGTACTGTAGTAAGTCTTGATGTCTAGAATTGCAAGTCTTTCCACTTTGAGTTTTTTAAAAGACTGTTTTAAGTCCTCTTATAAATTTTAGAAACAGTTTGTCATATCCACTGAAATACACATGCATACTTGGGATGTTGATTAGAATTTCATTTAAGGGACGCCTGGGTGGCTCAGTTGGTTAAGCATCTGCCTTCAGCTCAGGTCGTGGTCCCAGGGTCCTGGGCTCGAGTCCCGAATCGGGCTCCCTGCTCAGCGGGAAGCCTGCTTCTCTCTCTCCCACTCCCCTCTGCTTGTGTTCCCTCTCTCACCGTGTTTCTCTTTGTCAAATAAATAAATAAAATCTTTTTAAAAAAAGAATTGCATTTAATTTAACTATCAGTTTGGAGAAAAGTGAAATAACTGAGACTTAAATCCACAAATGTAATAAATCCATTCATATATATTTAAGTCGTTTCTATTTTCTCTCATTGCAATTTGATAGGTTTCTTCCTAGAGGCCAGGCATGTTTTTATTCAGTGGCTCCTTAGGGATTTGATTTTTTAAATGCTACTTAGAAGTACTTTGTTAGTTAAGTTGTATTTGATGTATAACACTGTGTAAATTTAATGTGTACATGTTAATTTGATACATTTATATTGCAATAAGGTTGCCATGGTAGCATTAGTTAGCACCTCTATCTTGTCACATAATTATCATTTCTTCTAATATTGGGAATAATGAAAATCTGTCCTCTTAGCAATGTTTACAATATGGTTTTGTTGTCTATAATCACTGTACTGTATTAGGTCTCCAGGACTTATTTTTCTGTTTGCAAGTATGTGCCCCTAAACATCTTTCTCATTCCCTCCCTCCCCCCAATCCCTGGTAACCTCCAATTTACTCTCTGCTTTTACAATTAGATAATTAATTTCCATATATAAGAGGTACCGTTTCTCTAACTTATCTCAGCATAATGTCCTCCAGATCCATCCATGTTATTGCAAATGGAGATTTACCTTTTTTCTCATTGCTGAATAGTATTTCATTGTATATTTATACCACATCTTTGTCCATTTATCTGTTGATGAACACTTAGGTTGTTTCCGTATCTTGGCTATTGTGAATAATGCTGCAGTAAACATGGGGGTGCAGATAATCTCTTCAATACCTTATTTTCATTTCCTTTGGACATGCATCTCGAAGTGGAATTGCTGGATCATATGGCAGTTGTATTTTTTTTTTAATTTAAATTTTAGTTAACACACGGTGCAATATTGTTTTCTGGAGTAGAATTCAGTGATTCATCACTTACATACAACACCTAGTGCTCATCACAAGTGCCCTCTTTAGTACCCATCACCCATCTAGCCCAGCCCCCCACCCACATCCTTCCATCAGCCCTCAATTTGTTCTCCATCCTCAAGAGTCTCTTATGGCTTATTTCCCTCATCCTTTTTTTCTTTACCCCCTTCCTATATGTTCATCTGTTTTCTTTCTTAAGTTCCGCATGAGTGAGATCATATGGTATTGTCTTTCTCTGACTGACTGATTTCAATTAGCATAATATACTTTAGCTCCAAACATGTCATCGCAAATGGCAAGATTTCTTTCTTTTTGATGCCTGAGTATCATTCTAGTGTGTGTGTGTGTGTGTGTGTGTGTGTGTGTGTGTAAGCCAAAACTTCTTTATCCATTCATCAGTTGATGGACATACATTTGGGCTCTTTCTATAGTTTGGCTATTGTAGATAATGCTGCTATAAACATTAGGGTACATGTATCTCTTTGAATTAGTAGTTTTGCATTCTTTGGCTAAATATCTATAGTGCCATTGCTGGATTGTAAGGTAGTTCTATTTTTACTTTTTGAGGAACCTCCATACTGTTTTTCACAGTTGGTGTTTCCACCAACAATGGGAAGGGGTCCTTTTTCTCCACATCCTTGTCAACACCTGTTGTTTCTTGTGTCATTGTTTTTAGCCACTCTGCCAGGAGTAAGGTGATATCTCATTGTGTTTTAGATTCGTATTTTCCCTGAGGATCAGTGATGTTGAACATTTTTCATGTGTCTATTGGTCATCTGTATGTCTTTTTTGGAAAAATGTCTGTTTATGTCTTCTGCCATTTTTTTCATTGGATTGTTCGTTTTCTTGGTGTTGACTTCTATAAGTTCTTTCTATATTTTGAATTTGGGTATTGACTTCTTTAAGTTCTTTCTATATTTTGTTAGATATATCATTTGCAAATATCTTCTCCCTTTCTGTAGGTTGACTTCTTGTTGGATTGATTGTTTTCTTCACTGTGCAGAAACTTTTTATTTTGATGAAGTCCCAATAGTTTATTTTTGATTTTGTTTCCCTTACCTCAGGACACATCTCTAAAAGGAAATTGCTACAGCTGATGTCAAAGAAGTTATTGCCTGTGTTCTTTTCTAGGATTTTTATGTTTTCTGGTCTCACATGTAGGTCTTAATCCACTTTGAATTTGTTTTTGTGTTTGGTTTAAGAAAGTGGTCCAGTTTCATTCTTTTGCATGTTGCTGTCCAGTTTTCCCAACACAATTTGTTCAAGAGACTGTCTTTTTCCTATGGGATATTCTTTTCTGTTTTGTCAAAGATTAATTGAACATATAATTGTGGGCTCACTTCTGGGTTTTCTGTTCTTTTCCATCGTTCTAGGTATCTATTTTTTGTCAGTACCATAATGTTTTGATCACTACTGCTTTGTAATATATCTTGATGTCTGGACTTGTGATGCCTCCAGTTTTGCTTTTCTTTTTCAAGACTGCTTTGGTTATTCAGGGTCTTCTGTGGTTCCATAGAAATTTTAGGGCTGTTCTAGCCCTGTGAAAAATGCTGGCAGTATTTTGGTAAGGATCGCATTAAATGTGTAGATTGCTTTGGGTAGTGTACACATTTTAACAATATTTGTTCTTCCAGTCGATCAACATGGAATGTTTTTCTATAGCTAAGAAAATACCCTTTTATATTATCCTGAAACATTTTCAAAGACTTCAGCTCTTTTACAGATTTAGTCTTTTTTGATGTTACCATTATTATTCTTTTGTATTTGTCATTTTTATATACCCTTCTAGGTTTATAACTTCTTATTTAAATGCCAACCAGGGATGCTTTGAGCAGTTACATTCACATGTTCTGTTTAGAGTTGATTAAGTGAGTATAATATAATGTTAATTGTGTCAAGACTGTGGCAGAAATATAATTTATAAGTGTGATAATGATGCAGTGGTTTAAAAATATCTATAGTAAAGCATGTGCACTATGATTATAGCTACATAAAACATTCAGTATAGACAATAATACACCCAGTGCATGCTGTCATGTGTGGTACTGATTAGGTATTATTTTTCTTATCTCCCCTACCCAAGAACAATTCTATAGAGTTGTGCTATTGGGTTGTTTTTTTGTTTTGTTTTGTTTACAATTAAATTGTCAATGCAAACCAAAATTTGCAGACCACAATTTGGTCTGCTATCATGGATCTACCTTTTATCTAGACAGTCATCCAATAAAAAGCTCAAATGAGCTAACATAGGCATATAAATGGATCTTTCATCATTCCTCTAATACTAATTATGTATTTATTGCTGGCTTATTACAAAAAATACTTACAATGATTAATAAGAAAAGTAAGATATTATAAAATAAAAAAAAATTAGCTACCAGTGGAAAGAAAAAAAGAAGACAAAGAATAAAATAGAGCCAGGAATGAGGCTGATAAAAAACATGTATTCTGGAATTCCAAAACATGTGGCAATTCCAAAACATATACTTAAGTTTTTTAATAGCCAAAACAATAAACAAATTTGGTTAACACAGTGGTCCATAAGATGAAAAAAGTATAAATAAACTCAAAATGCCATCTGTTTAATTTTTTAGATTAAGCTATAAAATTCTAAGGTTAGAAATGAAGTTACCTTCAGACCTCTCCCATAGACAATATTATGTGATGGGATGGATATTTTCAGCTGTGTTCTTTTAGTAGACATAGTGGTCTCTTTTTCTTAGCGGTCACACCCAAGCACAGTTCAGGTGAAGTTATTCTTGAGACCAGTATGCCCAGGTACAGGTAAAAGAGCCCTTGGCTGACCTGAGGAAGATTTTATCTATGCACTCCGGGTGAGGAGAATATATGTAAGGAAATGGATGAGCTGCATGCTTTTTGGACTTTTTTTTTTTAGTTATCTCCTTCAGTCAAACTTAAAAATATTATTTATGGATAGTTGACATACAATGTTATAAAGTTTCAAATGCACAGCATAGTGATTCAATAATTTTATACATTGGGACACCTGGTCTCAGTTGATTAAGTGGCCAACTCTTGATTGGCCACTTGATTTCGACTCAGGTCATGATTTCAGGGTCCTGGAATCAAGCCCCGCATCTGGCTCCATGCTCAGTGGAGAGTCTGCTTGAGGATTCTCTCTCTCTCTCCCCCTCTTCCTCTGTCCCTACTGCCACTGTTGATCTCTCTCCCTCTCTAAAATAAATAAATAAATCTTTAAAAAAATTGAATGCATTTTTCACCACAATAAATATAGTTATCCTCTGTCACTGTAAAACGTTATTATAATATTATTGACTATAATTTCCTATCCTGTACTTTTCATCTTCCTGACTTACCTGTTTTATAACTGGAAGTTAGTACCTCTTGAATCCCCTTCACCTATTTCTCCTATCCTTTCTGGCAAATACCAGTTCTCTGTATTTATGAGTCTGTATCTCTTGTTTGTTTTTTCTTTTTTCTTTTTTTAAGATTTTATTTATTTGAGAGAGCAAAAGTGAGAGAGATCACAGAGGGAGAGAGAGACACAGACTTGCCGCGGGTCAGGGAGCCCGACGCAGGGCTTGATCCCAGGACCCTGAGATCATGACCTGAGCTGAAGCTTAACTGACTGAGCCACCCAGGCACCCCCCTTATTTGTTTTTTCATTTGTTTTTCTTTTTAGATTCCACATAGAAGTGAAATAATACAGTATTTGTTTTTCTCTGTCTAATTTATTTCACTTAGTATAATACCCTTTCTGGCCATCTATATCAAAAATGATAAGATCCCATTCTTTTTCATGGCCGAGTAATAATCCATTGTGTGTGTGTGTGTGTGTGTGTGTGTGTGTATGTGTGTACCCCATACCTTCTTTATCCATTCATCTATTGATGGACACTTCAGCTTCTTCCATATCTTCGCTATTGTAAATTATGCTGCAATGAACATAGGGACAGAGGACACGAATAGACATTTTCCCAAGGAGACATATTGTTGACCAACAGAAAGAAATGGTTCTCAAGATCATTAATCATCCGGTAAATGCAAATCAAAACCACAGTGAAATAATACCTCACACAGGTCCGAATGGCTAATATTAAAAAGACAAGAAATAACAAGTGTTGGTGAGGATGTGGAGAAAAGGTTAGCCTTGTACACTGTGGTGGGAATGTAAATTGGTGCAACCACTGCTGAAAAGGGGGTGGAGTTTCCTCAAAAAATAAAAAAAAAGTAGTATTACCATATGATCCAGAAATTCCACCATGGGTATTTACTAAAAAAACAAACAAACAAAAACACCTCAAACACTAATTTGAAAAGATATATTCATCCTTGGTCAAACTTCTGATATTCGATGGGGGATTGTACTTCCTGGACTATCTGAGATAAGTTCTATATTTCACCACTCCAATATGGATCTATTAGCCTTGGTAGATGCTGGAGCAGGGGCAGTGCTGAGAGTTTCTGAGGACCTGAGGAACCCCAAACTAAGATTTATTCTCACATGTATGGACATCCCATCTGATGAGTTATAGGAACACCAATGGGAAGAACAATACTTCCTCTCAGAGGGTAGTTTAGATTCTGCTTTAGCATACAGATTAATGGACAATGAAATTTTCTTCCATAAAGCACCATCAGAAAAATGTGAACATGAGACATTTTAAGGTGGTAACCATACCCTCACTTTGGCTTGAAAAATCTCAATGAAGTACTCTTAGAATGCCTACCTCTGAGCATTATATTTTCCAGTGGGTTCTCTAAAATAAACTATTTATGGGTTATAGCTCTGATTTATTTTGGGGTCATTATTAAATATCTGCTATAAGTAACTATTGTTTTTTTTTTTGAGATAGTGGGTTTATGGTCTATTTATGTCACTTTTAGCATGTGATTTTAAATCTTCTGATGTGCCTGTGGTAGAAAGCTTCTATTTGTTTTCTTTAACAGGAAGAAATGATCCAGTTCAGCAAAAGTCAAAACAGATTTCAAGAATTTAAAAGAGTGGAGTAGTGTCATGGGAACATAACCCTGTTTTAACCCAGATAATAAAATTATGATTTGATTTGTCAAAAAACCATTTTTATTGCTCTTGACCCTTGTAGTTCCTTAATACTCATGGTGTGTCTGCTATGTGTACAGAACAATATTCTGGGGAAAATGGGGAATATAGGATATGGTAGCTGGAACAAGGGGCTTATAACCCTATTTGGGAAAATAACAAATATATTTCTGAAATGTTAGAAAGAAATACAACAGAAAAAAAGACATTCATGGATAGTTGAGGAACGACCACAGGGCAATCATCAATTAAATTCAAAATTTAGGAACAATCAGTGCAAATGCCAAGAAAACTCTGGAGACCAAAATTTGCTGAACTACCTTCCCATCAATAAAGATTTAGCGTTGGTTCTGTATCTTGATGTGTACATATGATGATGATTCTGAATTCCTCTGAAAAGGATTTTTTAAATACAAGAAATGTTCTAATCAAACATAGATTTTAAAAAATCAAAACAAGTAGCACTCATGGTGTGTTATTTTTGAATCACAGCATGTCATTTTCATAGCTCTTTCCACATAATATTTGCTCCTGCTTCATGCGAGCCCTATAAAAAAGACTGGGGCAGGCGTTTTTCCTGATTTACTGATGAGAACATCAAGACCTCATAAAGTTAAGAGATTTATCTCTGGTGCAGCACTGATAATATCCTAGGAATTTTATCAACTGTATTTTTCTTTATATTGTAGAATTGCCGATAGGGTTAGGTAGAACTGATGACTTAATAGCTTTGTTTTCCGTGTGATATCTACAAAGTACCTTTTCAGTACCTTGTTGAGTACATGAAGGAAAATGAGATTACCAGCTATGGCCACTGCTTATATTGACAAGCTGTCTCTTTTATTTCTTTTGTATCTGGCTATTCTGTTAATTCAGTAGACAGTTAAGTAGCTTTATGTAGTCATCATCACATTGTCAAGTGCTAGGGGAGATTTATAGGACCTGTGGACATAACTTTACGTGCTAAAGGAGTTTTCATCAATCTGGGGAAAGATCAGATGCACTCAGGAAAATGTTAAGCCACCAACCTGGAAGGCATACCATTACTTCTCAGAATGAGGGGTGGTAGGGTTCTGTATCAGTGTTCTGATGCAGGAGTGGTCCAGGTGAGGTGGGACTTCAGCAAGACTTTTACTGAGAGATTAGATTCCATGAGTGGGGAGAACTAGGGAGGCATTGAGTGGAGTGAAACTTGATTTAGGGAACATGGAGAAATGAATTTGGGGGGGGGAGGAAGTCATATAGAAAAATTTAAATGATAGGTTGAAGAGTTGGCATCTGTAGGTGTTAAAAAGCCGTGAAAGAAATTTGTGTTTTGCTTAATTTCTCCATGCTACGAAGGAGCAATTTTGAGATTATCATCGCAGCATTGTGATGTATTACAATCCTGGGGTGTGGCTGAAAAACTAGAGGATTGACCAAAATTTATTGTTGTTGTTTTTTATATGAGGTTTATAAAGTGCTTTTAGCATACTTTGTATTCTGGTGAATTGTGAAATCCTAAGTGAAACTGCTTATCCCCTTGACTATTGCTGCCTTTTTTTATATGGCGCCAAATTTGAGGCTGAGTGGGTCTGTTATTAGGTTGATGGAGCTCTCTAGGCAAGAGTTCCTTTGTCAGGGAAGGTACAGCTTGCCAACTGGGTAGGTGCTTGATTACACTTTCCACGGAAGGTTCATATGCTGCAGACACGAAAGAGGCAGGATTCTCTGCCTAATGGTTGGCCACAGGCAAGGAGACATTCTCAAGCAGTGGCTAGATGGTGCACTGTCAGGGCATCAAGACTTGACATCATCCCTCGCCCAAGTCTTACTCTGTTCTTGGAGGGATGAGGATATCCTCTGACATTTTTGCCAATCCTCATAAATTGAATTACTTTAGTTTCACTAATGAGAGTTTATTTCTAACACCATTTTAATTAAACAAACTACTAATTTCACCAATGAAGAGCTATTTTTGACATTCAGTATGCTAAATAGCAAAGCCTTTGGTGTTGATCAAGATATGAATAGTTGGAAGAGATATGGATAGCTTGGAGATATGAACTGCTTGGCCAGGTCTGAAATGTGGCCGTTTCTTATGTGATTACTAGCCAATCCCAGGAATCTGAATTCTCAATTAGGGCTAACGTCCCTAAAGGTAAAGCTTAAATCTACAGATACATTGCATCTTACTGTCTATGCTGAATGATAGTTTGTGAATTTCTTAGATTAATTTATTAAACACATTATGGAAATAGCAATGCCTGTCCTTGGTTAACCCTGTTTACTTTACAGTCTCAACATGGTGATTATGATATATATATATATATATAGATTTTGTTTTGTTTTTAATTTGCTCTTAACCTCTACCATACTGTTATTCTCTTTGCTTTCTTTATATTGATCAAAAGCTATAGGGAAATATACCTATAAGTAAGGAAAGTGTCACAAAGAGACCTAGGGCCTGCATATATTAAGTGCATGCATCCTAAAATGGTTAAACATGTTATTCTGAAATCCTAATGAGCAGTTTTCCAAGGTGTTTATAAGCCTCAAAGCGGCCTCCTTTGTAAGAGTTTCACTTTGCTCCCTGGCACTAAGTGTAGTTTTGAGCCTTCTTCTCATTCTGTCCAGATTCTGTTGGTCTGCAGCTGGGAAGCACTTTCTTTGCCAGAAGATCCCTGTCCAATTCTCTTATTCTTGGCAGGTTCATTTACTTTTTCATGGTTTCAGTCCTAAACAGTTCCCAGCCTGGACCCAAGATAAGTTGGTTTCCTAGGCTTTTTGTTGTTGAAGGCAAGGACGCTCATACTGCCCTGTGGTGCCCAAGTACAGCCTGTCCTTTGACTTTGCTATAAGCGTTTAAACCGATGTTAAAGGGACATCATATTCAAATGTCTTAAAGATGCTTGTTCAGGGAGTTCTCCGATTGAACGTCTGGATTTTCTGATCTTATAATTCCTTGCAGACCCACATGGCATCTCTACCACCAAGAAAGACTTAGATTTTGCTTTAGAAAAGAAGTTGAGACAAGTATGGCCATGAAGATGAAATGACTATGTGAAAGAATGTTTATGGGGGCGCCTGGGTGGCTCAGTTGTTTAAGTGACTGCCTTCAGCTCAGGTCATGATCCTGGAGTCCCGGGATTGAGTCCCGCATCGGGCTCCCTGCTCAGCGGGGAGTCTGCTTCTCCCTCTGACCCTCTTCCCTCTTGTGCTTTCTATCTCTCATTCTCTCCCTCTCAAACAAATAAATAAAATCTTAAAAAAAAAAGAAAGAATGTTTATGTTATGAGTCTACATTAGATAGTATGCAATGCTTTTTAATGTTTTTTATATACACACACACACGTGGATATATATATATATATGTATATGTGATAGAAAAGATGTAATAATCAAAAAACCTTTTTTTTCTAATTGAATTAAAATAGCTTTACATTTATTTATTTATTTTTTTTCATTTTTAAATATAGCAAGATCAACTTTATACTTGGGCTGCGGTCAGCCAACCCACTCACTCACTGGATTACACAGAAGGGCAGTTTCCCAGGCGAGTCCCGTCTGTTTGGCCCCCATCGAAACCTCCTGATGAAGAACACAGGCTGAAGGATGCTGAAACAGGTGGGACCCCAGGACCAGTGCGTGTTCTGAAAGTGCGTAACATGAAGTACTTATACAGTGCTCACGGGGTAGTGAGTCTGCTTTTCTCTTCTAAGGATTTCTTCGATTACGATCTGCAGCTATCTCAAGTAAAATCACTGGGAGTCTTGTTAAATTGTAAATTCTTATGCTCCACCTTCAGAATTTTAGGGAAGGGGACACTGGAATTATCCAGTTATTATTGTGTATACAAAAGTTTGCGAAGTGCCGCCTCAGGGGGCTGACTGTAGCCACCACCTGAGATGATATGAGCCACATATCCTGTGTGGACTGAGAACTCCAAAGGGAAATTTCTGTCTATTGCCTTCAGAGGTGGTGTCGATCTCACTTCTCCACTCTGGCTCTCTTCCCTTACTGCTTTCCTTGTGCTTTTCTTGATCCTTTTCTTTACCTTCAGAGATAATGGGGACATAGAGATAAAAGGTTCATTAAATCTAAGTTTTAAGTAATCTTTTAAAAACTGTACAGTGTTCAGATGTATTTAGTCTTCTTTAAAATTTTTCTTTTTGGTTGTTTTTCTCTTTGCATCTTTTGTTGTCTTATTTTGTGTTATTGGCTGGGAAGATAGCATGAGATTAATGTCAGCTTTCTATGGAGCCTGAAAGTGGGAGAACACTTTGTGTTTGTCTTAGGAATTAAGAATCGTATTTGAGTAATAATGTTTTATGAAATTTGTTGTTTAATTCCGTTTAAAAAAAATTTCCAATCTGGTATAATAAATTCCTGACTTCTTCTCTGTGGACTGATTCATAAGTGGAGAGTACATTGAAGAGCATTATTACTATTCAGAAATCTACCCCTCACCAAATTTTCCTAAATAGTAGCATGAGTGTTAGAATTAAGAATTTTGATTTTTGGGGGCAACTGGGTGGCTCAGTTGGTTAAGCATCCGACTCTTGATTTTGGCTCAGGTCATGATCTCAGGGTCATGAGATTGAGCCCCGCATTGTGCTCCATGCTCAGCAGGGAGTCTGCTTGAGATTCTTTCTCTCCCTCTCCCTCAGATCCTGCCCCCACTCTCTCTCTCTCAAATAAATAAATCTAAAAAAAAAAAAAAGAATTTTGATTCTTTTTCTCATTGGTTTATAGAGAGAAAGTCATTAATCTGGATTTGTAATAAAAGAGTACAACATAAGAACATGGAGCTTTGTAACCTTGGGCAAATTTCTTAATCCCTGTACTCAGTTTCCTAACATGTAAAATGTCGATAAGAATAGCATCTCCTGCATAGGGCTGTTTTGAGAATTATATGAGATAATGCATGTTAAAGCGTAGAGTTAGAATTCAGGATACAATGTCAGGCTTAGTATAAGTGTTTGCTATTGTTATCATTATTACCATTATCTGATATCTTTACTTATTACTTCCTCATGAGTTCCCTTTGAAACCAACAATGACCCACAGTGTTAAAGATTTTATTCTAGGCCCCTTTCCAAAGTGAATGTAGTGTTTATAATCCTGTTTTTATCCCAGTCTCTGAAGGGATGCATTTACCTTTCTTCTTTCTATAGAAGCCCGGAACGGGGGCCACACCCAACCGTGCCTGTCCCGTTTTAAATGTCTGATGCTTTTGAAACACTGCTTAGTGTTCACTAGGTGGACTATACTCCCTGAAATGAACAACCCATGAGAGAGAGGAGTAAGAAACATTGTACCATGTAGGGCTCTGAGTTTCTTGTAACATAGTACAGTTGATCAAGGGCCAAGGTGTAGAGTTCCTTAATGCATGTATCTTCAGGAATGAAGGGGTTCTAACATGATAATACCTGAAAAGAAAGCAATCACATAAAAGCATATTTAGTTTTAAAAGGGAAAACACACAACTAAAAGTATTGCTCCTGTTAAGTACACTATGTTATTCATGTTAAAAATCACTTTAACTTCTTGGTAGGAAATAGCCCGGTGTAGATATAACAGAATTGATCAGTTTCATTGAGTGCCCTCTTAACAGTTGTCCATGTCTTGTGTTTTACATCATGATTAGTGTGGTGTTTTCATTTTTTTCTTCCCTAGTATGTTTTTCCCCACTTTTTTGAAATATTTATATTTTCCTTTAAAATTTTAAGGCACCTTAAAAAAGTTTCAAAATATTTTATATTATTGATTTTGTATACCAGAGGAGAACTAGACAGAAAGCTAGTGATAATCTAAATTTTAGTTTGGTAAAAGATGATCGTTGGAATGGATACCAGGAACTTTGTAATGTAGTTTTCTCTTTGTTATTTGGTGTAGCCTGCCAAATGCCAGATCAAGTAATTTTTAATATAGTAACTTGTATCCTTTTAAAGTATGCATTCTTAAAGAGGATGATGGAGGTAAGTAGAAAATAATTTTGTGTAGTGACTTGTTTTTCTCCAGTTGATCTGTTATAAACCTCAACAGCCATATAGCGTTCTTTTGTCCAAATGATCTAATGGCATTTTCTAAACTTATCCTGCTGTGACTCTATGGGCCATTCTCATTCTGAGAGCCATACCACCCTCTCCCTTCTAGTCAGTCAGTCAGTTTTAAGAGTGAGAATGTCAATAATATAGCAAAAACCTTGCACAGAATCTACAGCTTTCAAATATATAGATTTGGTGCAAACTTTGATAACATAATTATTAATAGTAATAAACTCTTTGCAGTACACTTAATGATTGGTTGCTCTACATTGTTGTGTAGTGACATCATGGTTAAAACCAGTATGTGCAACATGTGGCCCCTTTCAATTTTAGTTTAAAGTTAAAAGAGTTCAATGACTTTTTTCTTTTGAAGAAGAAGGATTTTTAGTTACATCTTAGAAAACTGAAAACTTGGTTTTGTTTTTGTTTTTGTTTTTTTGTCTTGCGGCTCATTTTCATTGTTGATTACTAATTCACATGTCCAGCTAATTCAGATTTCTCATGCATCTGACTTACATATTTTTGTAATCCCTTCTGTAAGAGAGGCTCTTCTCCACCTTTCATATAATGGTGAAAGAACCAACCCTCCTCTGTAGGGATTGGAAGTGCAGAGGTCAAGGTGAATGAAGCCTTGGTGCCTCTCCCCACCCTCTGTGGTGGTTCTTTTTTCTGGAGTCCCATGGCATTTTATTCATATCTGTATCATTCATATTACTTATGCATTATAATTTTTCTGTTTATACATATCTGTCTTCCTTGGAGACTCCCAACATTTCAAGACCTTTGGGCACATAGTATATGTTTAAATGTTTAAGCCAGTAAATTAAGATCTTTTGTTGAAAGAGATCTAAATAAATATCTCCTTAGCACATTCATGCAGGCATTTGAGAGAGAGTTTTGTGTGTGTGCTGAAATAGCCCATGGACCATTTTTCCAGGCTCAATACCAAATTTCAAAAGTTATTCACTGATGCACAGAAATCAAAGAGATAGTTAACTTTAGTTTTCAAATTTGTGGCGAATGGGGGCAGGATGTCTAGATGTGTATAAGGAATTGATTATTCTTATTGTGTCTTTGAAACATCAAGCCCCTTATCTTTCTCTGAAAATGTAAATGGCCAAGAGGAGTGATATTTAGGAAGGCAATTTGGGGACGGAAAACCCTGGAGGAAACTATGTGGAAGGAGAGGTGGTAGAAACAGGGCAGAGACTTTTTAAATAGAAATCCTAAAAGTCATGGTTACATGCTGGCTGAAAGCAGTGTAACCCGCCTTTGCTCCAGAAAAGATTTGAGCAGCATATAAATATCTAAGGTATACAAAAGGATTACAAAGGAAAATAAATCAAACTGAAAGGAATTTAGGATGGAAGAATAAAATGAAGCCAGGGGTAAGGTAGCACACAAATGTATTGCAGAAGCACTTGGAATTTTCAAAGGTAGTTGGAAATTTTTCCTCAGGTTTAAAGCAAAGAGGGAAATGGGGACAATTCTATAATCATCCCCTGTGTCCATGAGGTTAAAAGCAAAAGTATTTCAGAGAAGCCCTTTTAAGCCCTTTTCTGGCCTTCTATATATAAAAAATAAGTGCTTCTGATGGTTCCTAATAAGATTCTGTGTGATGCAATGCAAACAGTATCATCAACTCATTTCCAGATGTAGTTGAATGCTTTAACAAATATTCAATAGGGGTAATGAAGAAATTCTATAAGGAACCCAGGAAGAGTTTGATAGTGTTCTATTTCTCAGCTTCCCACTTGATCAAGGGATAAAATGTGCTAGAAAAGACTGAAAGATTGACCATGTCTCCTATAGATGATGATGATGATGATGATGATAAACTCTTCTTTTTTTGTCATTTTGGCTTGCATTTCTCTCTTATATATGCAAGCTAAAGCTTGTGTGTCCATATCCTATGTTGGCAATGAGGGGCATATCCATACTGTGAGATAATCAAATAAGCAGAACATAGGGTTGGGCCCTTTTAGGAAAATGACATGTTTAACTCTATCTTCATTTATGGAAGGACATGGTATACCAGAATTAAAAACATCTCCCATAAGTCATACTATTTAAATAAAGTTTAATAAGTTCTCTCTCAATTAAATTGACTAGACTTGAATCAAATTGATGTATATACCATTAGAGAAACTGCATTTTAATAATTTTATGTAAGTGCCTTTTTACTTACAGTGTAAAACTGTTTGGAGACTGCTCAATTCATTTTTCTATAAAAGGCATACTTTATATGCTTTAAAAGGGTGATTTAATTTATTTTCCATTCATAGCAGGGAGGCATATCCTACTTATTTTCTTTCTCCCTATAAATGTAAAACTCATCCAAGTATGTTTTGTTTTACAAGCCATAGGCTTATTTTGTGATGATAAAGAAGAGTTCATCTCTGAAACATGTTTGGAACTGTGGGGAGCCCAGAATTTTAGATTATGAATTATTTAGGACACTTAAAGTTTTGTCAGGAATGTTCTTTCTCCTACTTTGCTTCACAGTGATGTTTGTTTTGTTTTGGTTTTAAAAACAGTCTAGTTTCTGAATTCTTAAAAAGGGAGAGAGAAGGAGTTGGCAGTTTTAAATGTACCTTTGAGAGAGCTCTCACTGGGTTACTCTTTAAAAACAACCATCCTGGTTGATGAATATGTAGTGGGAACTGTCAGTTCTAGAGCTGAGTGGATTTAGAAAGGCAAGTCCAGAAAGCCCCTGGATGCTGGAAGACGAGAGTGTTGGTAACAAGTTTCATGGGAGTTTGTACCTGAGGTGACCATTCTAAGAATGTTAGAACTAAGTGGATTTCTCAGATTCACTTGCCCAGTGACCCTAGCCTTGAGCAGATACTCAGAAACCAGCTTACTTACCATTCGCTGCAAACATGCCATTTTCTCTCTACTCACACCACTCGGTGCCATATCTCATGCTTCTCTTTATTCTCCCCTTCCTATGCCTTCTTTGGTTTTTTTCTTATTTGCCTTCTCCTTAATTTTTATTTTTCTTTTCTCTTAGTTCTCTTCATTTTACCTTTTGTTTTTGCAGTACAGTTATTTTGTGCATCTTTTTCATCTTAACATCTTGACACTCTAGAACTCCTATGCTTCAGTTTATGATTTTGAAGAGAGCATTTTGCCATAAATTTCTCTTAGATGGTTTCTCTTACACTGATTCAAAGAAATAAGTATAGTGGAAGGGGGGGGTGGGGGAATTAATTCATTTCAGGCACCATTTATAATTCGACAGAGGGAAACTAAAAGTTTGGGAGGAGGGGGATTCCAAAAAGTGACTGTCTTTCTAGTTCATTGTTCTGGTAAACTGTATGCATTCTTCTTTGCCATCAGAGCCCAGAGGCTTGCTTTTTAGGGTAGGTCACCAGGCCTAGGGCTATCGGGGAAATGCTAGGAAACACTGTGTGTATTTCTAATGCGAAGAACTGTTGGTGTTCCAACGGGAGATCCTTTGGATTCTCCCTGCGCTATCCAAATAGAAGAGGAAGAAAAGTGTTCTCCGTCAATACAAAGCCCCAGGACCTTATCTAGAGTCTACTGTGTTTGGGGATTTGGAGGTAACTAAAACCAAAAGTGTTCCAGGGTTTGGATTTGCTAATATTAACTGCTGGTTGGTTTTGACGTTAGGATCCTTATTCAAAATTGGCTAACTCTGCTGTTAAGGTCAGAGTACAGATTTGTCGGTATAAGAAGGAAGAATCCCTTTTCGATTACCTCAGTGAAGTCGAATTACTTCTCTGGGAAAATGCTTTGTGTTTTAAGTCCTCTTGTTAATATTCTATTGCCACAGTGACATCTGTTGGTAAGTGACTACTTCATGCTGTTCTCAAGGATTTTTGTTTTGAAAGATACACCTTAAGCCGAGCTGCAGTAAGCAGCTAAAGGCAAAGTGATGTATTTGCCCCTTGTAAAATCCTTACTCCTCTTTTCCCTTTCCCAGGATACCCCCTTTCATGGTTTGATTGTTCTTTTGGTCACTCCTTCCAGTCACTCCTACAATGACTCAGCAAATATTTTAAGCACCTACTGTGTGCCAGACACTATTCTAGATGCTGCGGATATAAGGGGAAAAAAGTGCAAAAATCCCTGCCTTATGTTCTAGTGGAGTAAGAGAATTAAAATTAGGAGGCAAACAAGTGGATTAGGTAGTGTGTTACGTGATGTTCCATGTTACAAAGAAAGTAAGAGAGAATGAGGGGTGCTAGCAGTGGATGGGACTGCCGCGTTGTTAAAACGAGTGCTGAAGTCTGGAACAAAGCCCTAGAGAAGGGGCAAGGCAGAGGGGGATATGCAGAGACCCTGTGGAGGGAACATGGCAGCATGTTAAAGGGTAGCGAGAAGGCCAGTGTGGCCACAGCCCAGTGCGCAGGTGGGGAAAGGCAGAGGTGGTCAGACAGGTCAGGGACTGTGGACAGATGAAAGAAGGTCACTGGGCCTGTGCCGAGACTGTGCTTTAGTCTCAGTGAAATGGAAACTTTCCATGTAGTTTAACAATATGTTATAAAATTTATTTATTATTATTATTTTTTAAGATTTTATTTATTTATTGACAGAGATATAGTGAGAGAGGGAACACAAGCAGGGGTAGTGGGAGAGGGAGAAGCAGGCTTCCCGCGGAGCAGGGAGCCTGATGCGGGGCTCCATCCCAGGCCCCTGGGATCCTGACCTGAGCCGAAGGCAGATGCTTCACGACTGAGCCACCCAGGCGCCCCAGTATGTTATAAAATTTAAATGATAGGCACCTTTTATTTTTCTATAGCATTGTTACATGTATCAACTAAAATGCTGCTAAAATAGGAATTAAATTATCCTCAAGAGTGACTGCTATTTCTTGTCAAGTGTCTGGTCTTCATGCCAGTTGGGGGTGGGGAGCAGTGTGATAGGAGACAAGCTCTAGTCTTCTGCTTCCCACCAATTGCTTATATTATGCGCCTCTGATTTCTCAGCTGTAAAATGTGAACAGTAGACACGAGGAGTTGTTCTCAGACTCTACTCCGTGGAGCACTGGGGATTTCTGAAGGCCCTTTTGTTTTTAAACTTTCATGCAAGCTTCCTTTAGAAGAAATCTGTCCCTTAGCTTAAAAAATAATCCTGGAATTGGTTATCCCTTAGGTTTTCCAGCAGGAATTTGCAGTCTCATAGACTCTTAAGTGACAAAGGGAGGAACGAAATCCCTTTAGAACCCCTTATTACTAATGCCTCTTGGTGGGTGGTGGAATTAGAAGGTAATTTGTCAATAGTCCGATAAGACAATTGAATTCTATCTTTCAAGGTTGGTGAGCTGGCTTCTTTCATTGTGCAGACTTTAGCTAAGTGAAAAATATAATAAGTGAATGTTTCAATAGGTACTTCCTGGCCCAAAAAAGAAGCTGGCAATTGGGAACAATAATGATTGATGTGTCAAGAAGGACATGAGGCTATTCTAATTTTAAAAATAATGACGTGTTAGTCATTATATGTGTTATATATACTGAAAAATAGTCATATCCTCCTAATACGGAAGTATAATTGGAAGATAAATGGGATGTTTTTGGTACTTCTGGTTAAAGATATGTTTTAGTTAGTTTTGTTTTCTGGGTGAGGAAATGGGGGAAATTTTCTTATTTAAGATAACTGACTGTCTTCTTCTTTTCCAAACCAGAATCTCAGTCCGCTGTTTTGGAAACTCCAAAAAAATGTTCAGATGCTGTTCAGCGGGTAAGAAGAGCTTATTAGGATGTCGAATCCTACTCTCTTTCTTTCTTACTTTCTCTCTTAATTGTCTTAAAATTGTGACAGACTCTGATTTATTTTTTCATCTGCCAGCTAGCTTAGGTCACCCTTATTTCTCTAAGCCTTTAGGGGAATCCAGTCATGTGGAAGGGGATGTTTTCTTCCATTTAGGCTTTGCAAGGAAAATCAACCTTGAAGTGGAACTGAGTACAGGCTTTTTAGAGGCTGCATCATTCTATATCTGGCCAAAGACTTGGGCCTGACAGCAGCTGGTTCCAGCAGGAAATGGCGGCCATTCCAGATGTCACATGGAGATGTGCCTGGCTGAACTAACAGTCACATGGATACGAGTTTTAAAAAAAATGCCACAGCTTTTCTAAAATCAGATCATATTCTTAAGTTGCTTTGGTGGATGAAACATTAGGGTCTGTTTAATTTCCACAGAAACCTTTATATGGTTACTAAAAAAGCCAAATTTTATGTGTTTTTTTTCTTATGTCAAAATACTAGTAAAAAAAGACTGCAAGAAAGGAAAAACTTATATGTAATAGTAATTGTGGATAGCAGTTGTTCTTTTGGATACAAAACCATTTTTTTTTTAAATGTATTTATACTTTCTCCCAACAAATCTTTCGAAAATCACTTAGTATTAGAAACTGTCAGTAAGAAGAGCCTGTCCTCCAGCGTGGTCTAGTAGAAGAGAAGACTCTCATCAGGTTCTAGGCCCAGCTCGGTTTCTGGTTAGTATGTAACAACATACCAAGCTATCTGGGACATAGTATTTTTCTCTGTAAAATTAAAGAATTTCATGGTTTTTTGAGAACTTTCCCAAGTTAAAAGATGGCTTCCCTTTTAAAAAGCGGCAGTCCTGCATTGTACATGGAAAGTTGTGCTCCCCCTGGAGGAGAAGTGAGGGTATAACATTGGTCAAGAACTTTATTTTAAAACTTACTCATATTTAAAAAAATACAGCTATAAAGTTATTACAATACTACTGACACATGCACTATACTTTTCACCCCTATGACTTATTTATTTTATTACTGGAAGTTTGTACCTCTTAATCCCCTTCACCTGTTTTACGTATCTGAAACTAATATGTCAACTCTACTTCAATTAAAAAAATAATTGGGGCGTCTGGGTGGCTCAGTTGGTTAAGCATCTGTCTCTTGATTTCAGCTCAGGTCATGATCTCAGAGTCCTGAAATTAAGGTGGGGCTTGGAGCCTGCTTAAGACTCTCTCTCTCCCCCTCTGTGCCGTCCCACGCTGCGTGCGCGCGCTCTCTCTCTCAATTAAAATAATAATAATTCAAAAATGTAGATACATTGGCCATTATTTTAACATTAAGGACACTCTTAAGAGTAGTGTCATAAAACATGTTCTTCTAGTTTTTTTAAAAAAGATTTTATTTATTTATTTGAGAGAGAGAGAGAGAAAGAGAGAGAGAGCGCGCGCGCACGAGATCCAAGAGGGTCAGAGGGAGAAGCCGACTCCGTGCTGAGCAGGGAGCCCGATGCGGGACTCGATCCCGGGACTCCAGGATCATGACCTGAGCCGAAGGCAGTCGCTTAACCAACTGAGCCACCCAGGCACCCAGTTCTTCTAGTTTTTTGTCAGAGCAGAGACCTACATGAGGCCAGGGCACTTGGAGATGGGGAGATGGTTGGTGTTCTCAGCTGACGGTTATTTAATTAACTGTGTAATGATTAGCCACCAGTATTGAGATGAAGAAAGCTAAAAAGAGGTAAAGTGAAATAAATTCAGAAATAATTAAGAAAAACAGTGCCCTCAAAATATCCTCTCATTTTTTTACAGGCTTTTTTTTTTTTTTTTTTTTTTTTTGAGGCATGACTAAGTTGTGATCTGTGATAATATATTAGATTTTTCTAAATTCTTATTTCCAGGGCATATGTTACTGAATTTTTGTTATATATGATAATGCCAAAGAAAGCCTCAACAAAACATAATCTATACTATCAAAAATGATAAACATGTGCAACATTGCTCTATATATTAAGACTCAAGATATCCATGTGGGTAAAATTACAGTGATTTTTCTATTTCTCTTGAACTGTGAACCATGGTAAAATATATTATAATAAGCAGAAAACCTGATGCACTGGGTGATTTACAAATGCTTGACGTTACAGCTTTGGAAACTCAAGGGTGAATTAGATTGGTTTAAATTTCACATCTTCTTTCCTTGTTGCCAGTGAACTCTTAGAAGACAGAAAATACAATTAATTGAGAGGTAACAATATTTGGAAGCAGCTGAGGTTAAGTCCTCAACAATGACATCGCTTACTTTCTTTGTCATAAGTTTACTTATGGATTGGTTCTTTTCTTAGATATGCATATGTTTCATAAGTGCTTAAAGTAACTGGCCATCAAAGGGATACAGGAAACTAGAATTAATTACCAATCTACTGTGCACATACTCTTTTACTGTATTATGTTATGCAATTCTTACAATAGTCCTTTAAAGTAACTAGTATAATTCATATTTAACTCATACAGAAAAAGATGTTTATAGTAGTTCACTTCCTTTCCCTCACTTTCACAAAATTAAGAAAGGGTTAAGAGCCAGGATTTGAATATAGGTCTCTTTGATTTTATACCTCATATTTGCTACACTCTGATAAAAAATTATACTTTTACGTGAGGAATTGCCCTATGGCTATTGCCAAAATCATTTAGATTGGTAGACGAGAAGTTTATTTTCAAAGTTATTCTATTGTATTTAAACTCTTATCATTTGTAAGGGTCAGATGTCAAGATATGTTTCAGAGGCACGTAGAGAGACTCATTAGCTTACCTGTACGTTTTTAAGTTTTAGTATAACTTTGGTATGCTAAATTGTGCCAATTTTGCTAACTTCAGTGTTTCACTGCTCTTTAAAAAGAAAAAAAAAACCCTTAACAATTTTCGTGTAAAGCACCTTGCTTTTTTCTTCTTAGTCACTAGATGGCAGTTCTGTATCTCTATAAATTACCACTACTGAAGGAAATGCGAGGTTTTAAGCCAGTTTGTTCTGTATGAGTGATGAACAGAAGAGGGTTTCTTGTCCATCCCAGGCTGCCTGCGTTATTCTGTGGTGGTAATGCGAGATCTCTAGGACTGCTTAGTCAGAGGCATGGAGCAGGGTTGGAAAGCGCCCTCTAAGTTTTTCTTCAGATGTGAGTTCAGGCACCTGTTCTCTCAATCTGAGCACACTGGAATTTATTGAATGAGTTTTGACTTTTACTCTCTCCCTGTAGTTAATAATTCCGAGAGCTCCATATCCCTAGAAAAAAACACATGACTCATAAGGCCTTTTCTCAACTAAAAGGAGGTAAAGGCTGTGGTGTTGCCAGAGAATCTGATGCTTAAAGCAAATATAGCTGACATTCAAGCAAAAAGAAAGAGCTATCTATGGCTTTCTCCCTGAGGGCTTTTATTGACGGCCCTATGGAATTAGAAGGTTTTCAGATAAAAGTACATTATTTAGGACCTCATTTATTGATTATTTATTTTCAAGTGATACACTCTGAAAATCTGCTATGTCGAAAGGATTATTTCAAAGAACTGTAATAGGACTCTCTTTTCAATTCTATTTTATATTTTTTGGTATTTGAAATACTGAGCTATAAACCCTTTCATATTCTGCAATATATAATTATCTCTAAAAATGTTTGTTCCTATGTTAAAGATTAATATACAATAGCAAAATGGGTTACTGCCAAATTTTTAAGTTATTTTTTGCTTTTGAAATTATAATTGACCCTTGAACTAGTGTGTGTGTGTGTGTGTGTGTGTATATATATATATACATATATAGTGTATATAGCGACCCTTGAACTAGTGTAGTTTGAACTGTGCAGGTTCATTTATATGTAGATTTTGTTCCCCAAAATATAGTACTATAAATGTATTTTCTCTTCCTTATGATTTTCTTAATAATATTTTCTTTTTTCTAACTTAGTTTATGGTAAGAATGCAGTATATAACGCATATGACATACAAAATATGTGTTAATCATCTGTTTATGTTATGGCTAAGGCTTCCAGTCTATAGGTAGTTAAGTTTAGGGGGAGTCAAAAATAATACATGCATTTTTGACTGTGTGGGTGGTTGGTGCCTCTAACTCTCATGCTGGTCAAGAGTCAACTGTACGTATAAAATTGTGTTTTGAAGCATTTTCCTAAAACTCCTCACACCTTTCTAATGCAAATGGACTAGATGAAAGGTGCATAGAATAAAACTTGATCTTTTAAAAATTCAAGCTTTGGGTAAGAACTGATAATATCAGGCAAATGAAAGTAGTCTCTCTACACATTATGGTTTTTATTAATTGTGAATAGCCACATCTATTACTAAGTCCTGGATAATAAAAAGAAATTAAACAGTATCAGCACTCTTAGCCCATATGTTGGATTATTTATATGTAAATAAATTCTCAAAGGTCAGCAACATGCTTATGACTTGAGATCACTGGCAAAATCTTATCTCAGTCCAATTTTAACCTCCTTTGAAATTGGCTTACAAACTCTTCTCTTAGGATCCTGCTCTGATCAGCTCCTGGGTCCCCTTGATGCCTAATTTGATTGCAAACTTATTTGAGGAATTAAATATTCTTTCCCATTGGTTCTCCTTAAAGTGTCTGTTATAGTGCTCTTCATACAATAACCACTCAGTACAATTTATTATTAGTTTCAGAAACATCTTTTTTTGGGGACAAATCAAGGAAACAGATGTGAGTAATTGTGAGGTAGCCTAGTTGATGGTGCTTGAGGGATTACTCACATGTGTCTTGGCATCGAAAAGTTTAGAGAATAAAAGAAGTATTGGTCAGATCAAAAGAAAGTATTGGTCAGATCACTGAATATTCACTCAGTGGGGTGAATATAATTCTAAAAGGATAATGATGAAGACTTACAAAAACAAGAAGCCACTTGAATTTTGTTGGAACATATCACACATATCAAAGGGTTGGAAAAACATTGTTTAATGTAAGTTCCTTCTAAACTCTATGGCAAAAAGCAATATGAATTTCCATGGTTATTAAAAACCTACAAAATGATGATTTACAAGACAAGTAAACAACTAAAATATAAACCAGGGTAAGAAAAATAGGGGTTAAAGGAGAGAGGGAGAGAGATGGCTGAGGGAAGAAAACATGAGTCAGTCTAGTCATCCTTGAAATTTACCTCAGACTGATCATTCTTAGGTGTTTCACAAACACTTCGACCCAGTGAGTCTGGGGAGGGGCAGGGTGAGAGGTGGTTGGGAAGGGTAGAGATGCAGGACACCCTGGTGGAGGCACTGACATTGAAAATGGGTAGCATTTGGGCAAGGTATTTACCAGAATATGTTAAGGGGAAGAAAGGATTTTTCTGGAAAATATATTTTCATTTTGTGGAAACCCCCAACTAGCTCACAGAAAAATGTAGACATTTTAACTTCAGAAATAAAGAGAAAAGAAACTGTTCTGTTAATTTTAAGAATGAAAAGCAGTTAGCATCTGGAAAACAGTTAAAATTTGAGATGAGAATATGAGGAAAGAATTAGATATTACACTTTGTTTTCACTTTTCTCTAGGGCAGTAGGGCTGGGAGGTGAAATGAAGTTACATCTTTGTTCTGTTGAGTGGTTAGATGGTATATACCTCATTTGTGCCATACAACACTGTTGATGTCCTATAGAGAATGACAAATTGTTCAAGCAGCTGATCTGAAAGAGTAGCTGAGCCGATAAAAGTTCTTAACTTACAATAGTTGCTTATCCTTTATTGGACATCTGTTGAAGTACTATGTACAAGGTATTTGTGGTAGGTATTGAAGGAAATACAAATGGCTATAAGGTCCCAGGCTCTTCTGTATACAGGAAATGATTTGTAGGATATAATGTGATTCTGTTGAGGTGTTTAATATAATGTATTGCAGAACTTAAAAAAAAGGAATATTGTTGAGAAATTGTTATTAAGGACAACTTCTTAGGAAGGGTGCAACTAGTGATCATTTTTGGACAGGTGGAGGGAAGGAGAGTGAGAATTTCAGATGAGAAAAGAGAATAACGGCACAGGAGTGAAAGTGAATATGGCATTTTGGCAGGGGGCTTGGGAGAGGACATGATAGGCACGGTAGTCCAGGTGACCAGCTGATGTTAAGAGTTGGCTCAGTTCACTCCTCTAGCAACCCAGCTTTCCTTTCCACCTCCTGGGCCTCTGCCCATGGCCCAGTCTTATCTGGATTGCTGGGATAGTCCCCAACAGGGCTCTGTACTTCCTCTCTTAATCCCCTCTAATCTTTCCTCCACAATGCCTTGAGTGATTTTTCTAAAATCCAAATTTACTTATGTCTGATATCTGCTAAGACTCATTTAATGACTGTTCCTAGCATTTGAGAAAAAAATCAGACTCCTGAGTTTGACATACAGGCTTTTCCTTGCCATCCTCCATCCTTAGCCTTACCACCAACTATTTCCTACGTTTGGTTTGTTCCACTCTGAAAAACATGCCCTAGTTTTCTGAAAAATAACCCAATATTAGGATCCTTCATATCTGTCTTTTTATATGTTTCTTTGGTACTCCTACCCCCCCCCCCTTTAAAATCTAGTTAATTCCTGTTTCTTAATCTAAACTCATGTTAAACTTTACTTCCACTTAGACACTTTCCCTGAGACTTCAATCTGGAGAGTCCTTTTGGCATCCCTACTCTGGGACCCCCTATACTTATCTTGCTTTTCTGTAATGGTTGAATTATGCATGTCTCATAGACAGTTGAGCTCCTTAAAACCAAGACTGTCCTTATTTTCTTTGTCCCTCCTGTATCTAACATAGCACCTGACATTTTTTAGGAGCTCGGAAAAATATTTGATGAATGGCTAATTAGTAGGAGACCACACTGACTAGAGCAGGGGGTGCTTATTGGGGAGTGATAGAAAATTTGCCTCTATTCATACATGGTGATTGAGGATATGGACTTTGGACCAGTTTCCCTGGGCATAAATACCACTTTTTTAACTGGCAAATCTGAGCACAGTATTTTGCTCTCTGTGCCTTAGTTTCCTCATCTATAAAGTTTTATCATAAGGGGTTTCGTGAGATTTAAATGCATTAATTTAAGTGCGTTCATTTAAAAGCATTAATTTATGTGCTCCTGGAACATAATAGGCCCTCAGAATGTTAGCTGTTACTATCATTGTTGTTATATCCGGTTTTGAAAGTTGCTTTCATAATTGAGTTGATCCTCTTTATTCATAGATTCTGTATTTGCAGAATACATATCCACAATGTTTGTAGCCCTAAAATCAATACTCACAGGGCTTTCATGTTCATCTGTAGACATGCACAAAGTGGGGAGCAATTTGAGTTGCCCTACATGCACTTTCCCAGCTGAGGTGGAACAAGGTGACACTCTGCCTTTTTGTTTCAGCTCATACTATAAAAAATATCCTTTTTGCAATCCATTTAGTGCCATATATATATATATTTTTTGCCTCTTTGTGCTTTTTGTTGGTCTCGCTGCTTAAAATGGCCCCCTGGGCATAGTACTGCAGGGATGTCTAGTGTTCCCACGTGCAGGAAAGTGTGACATGCCTCACGGAGGCGATGCATGTATTAGATATGCTTCATTCAGAGAAGAGTTATAATGATATTGTGTGAGTACAATGGCAGTAAATCCACAATATATATTACATGAGATGACTTTAAACAGAAATGTAGAGAAAACAACGTTGCGTATCGATCAGTTGATGAAAATGTGGCCAAAGGCTTGTAGAAACCTAACTCTGTGTTTTCCTTAGGATCCATGGTTGAATGTTCACTAATTCATTATTCACTTTATAGAGTATAACAACTGTGAATAATGATAATTGACTGAATCTATGTAATTCTCACAGTATCCCTTTGGAGTAGGGCAGGGTATGTAGTAGGATATCCACTTTTTACAGGCTATGAAAGACCTTATAAACCAAGTAGAGAATTTAAAATGTCTTATGAGTAGCATATGAACATAAGAGCCGTAAGTTTTTGAGCAAAAAAGCACATGAGTTGACATACAATTTCCTGGCAAGAGAATGTAGAATTAATAGGAGGAGGGTAAGTAGAAGCAGGAAGGAGGACCAGTTATTAAACTCTCGATGTATCCCCACTGTCAGGTAAGGAGGATCTAGACTAAGGTGCTGTTCTGATAAAAGGGAAGGTAGCGGCCAAAAGTTGAAACAATAGTTAGCCAAAGGTAACCATATTTAGCGTATGCATTGACTGTAGTTCTCAAAGTGTGGTCCAGCAGCATTAGCATTACTTGGCAACTGGTCAGAAATGAAAATTCCCAGGCCCTGCTCCAGACCTACTGAATTGGAAACTCTGAGGGTGGGAACTAGCAATTTGTATTTTAACAAGTCCTCCGTGTGATTCTGGTACACGTTATGAGCTCAATGGATTAGAAAAAGTGATCGAAGTATATTACTATGCCTAGACGAACTGCAAGACAGGGAGTTAATATTTCTTTGCAAATCAGTGCATTTTAAATTTAAGGAAAATATAGTGTAATCAAAAAGCAATGATAGCTAAGCAGTCACAATATGGAAGTGAAGTATTGATGGGAGAGGAAAACTTGGAAATAATCATATAGAGATCAAGACTAAAGACATAAAAATCGATGTTCTCTCCCAGCGTATATAGAGAGGTTAGTGGGCTAAGGACAAAGTCTTCGGAGTTACTGTAGGTTTGGTACACTACACCCCAAAAAAAATCCAAAGGAGGGAACGGAGAAAAAGAAATGGGAAGGAGAGAGTATAAAATTATAGACAAGAAGAAGAGTAGGAGGGATTACTGGGACAGCAATTGCAGGAGAACATCAGGGTTGAAAGGCAGCCCGACCACTCTGGCTAACGTTTCTAACCCATCCCATTCGATTTCTTCCAAGCTTTGCTTTTTATGAAGTCTTTCATGTTGGAGATTAGTTGTGTGTTAAGGAAGGAAGGTGGTGAGGAGGTGGAACGCTGAGTTGCACTTTATAACCACAGAGCATTAATGAAAATGAAACTATCATAAAATAGTGTTTTTCTTCCTTGTGCTGTTTGGGACTATATTGCTTTAGAGTGTGATCCAGAATGTTGCCACAACTCTAGCTCAGATAACTAGAGAGAAAATTCAGAGATGTAGGGGAACCAAAAAGGCAGGTTCTCTTTGCTGTGTCTTTCTCTTTTTCCTGACCCCCTTTCCCAAACATGTTTATTACTTCTACTTTGGTTATTCACTAATGATGTTGACGTTCCATCGATCAAATTGTTATCCACTATTGCAATAAAGAGATGTTAAAAGGAATACAGCCAATTATGAGTTCTAACTAATCCCTCTCCCTCATGTTTCTCATGTATGCAATGAAGGGATTGGAAGAGATTGTCATCCATTCCGGTTTGACAGTATCATAATTTCACTAGTTCTTTTCATTGTAAGGATTCCAGAGGTGCCATTTTAGCTCTCTATGTGTGAAGCTCTTCTTTTCCATAATATGTTCTTCTTTAAGAAGACCTAGGTAAGTTATTTTCTACTTACCATATGTTCTGATATTCCCTCCTTTCTTGAAATTCCTTTTCAAACTTGAAATTGATGGTACTTTATTTTTATCTATAATCTTATCTATTTAAAACCTGGATTTGCTTTCCTGTAGAATCATGTATAGCATGTGTTGGCTTATTGTAAATCTGGAATGCCATTGGTTTGTTCAAAAACCTTAGAATGTTGTTTAGAATTTAGATCATGACAAATAGAGAATTTATATGCTTCTGTGAAGAGTAGGATTTATATTTTACAGATGTCCAGAGGTATCCTAACTTGGCAGTAACATGGCCTTAGAATTTAGCAGAACTTGAAAATCTGAATATGATAGAAAATAAACTACATATCTCATATTAACACTTACAAAATAAATTATCACAGTATTAACTTACCAATAGCTGTTTTTATATTCCAGGCTCTGAAAGTATCTTGCTTACATTATAAACATCATAAAGTTTCAAAGACAAAGCAAATTAACTTTTCAGCAAAAGCTTTACTTGAGTGTATCTTGGCTTCCTTTTTGACAGTTTTAGCCTTAATGTTACATTAATGTTTCTTTTTCTGGGAATCAGATAATCTTGTAATTGGAAAAAAATTTTGGTGAACATTTTATTTTTTAATGGAAACTTGTATTTTGTGATATGCAAGTGTTCAAACAATTTATAAGAACTAACCATCACCACCCACATATAAGATTATACAGGAATGGAAGAATTTTGGCTGGTGTATTGTATATAATTGTTCAGCCAAAGTGGATGGCAGACTTTACTGCTTATAATGATTTAGGGGATTGAAGTAATATTTTAAAATACAAACAATCTCAACATTGGTAATATATAAGGTATATTAGATACTGTTTTGAATAACTAAAATAAATTTGTTATCTTTCTTCCATTTATAGGGACGTACCCATTATTTGGATTCTGTGAAAAATTATAAAGATTACTTTTTTTCTACTCTCCTTTTAAAAAATTTGTTTATTTTAACTTTTAATAGTGAGAACCATTAGCGTTGGATAAACTGTCACACGATTACTGGAAATGCTGTCTTTTTGAAAAGTGTAGAAGTCTAAAGATAATAGAAAGTACGTTTTACTACTGTCAAATCCTTTGAGGATCTGATAGGCCTCTATCTAGTTATACCCCTAAAGAGATGGAAGATTAAGTACCAGGCACAGGACACAAGGAACAGGCTCTCAACTTGAGGGCCTTCCATGGACCACAGAGTGCCTGGCAGGCTCTTAGAGATTAAATCTGAGCTTTGTGGGTGGGCCCTGAGAGGACTTTTGTTCAAATGGCCAGAGAATAGACAGTATTTTTTTTTCTTGATAATAACTATTATTTACCATATAAATTTCTTTAATAATCTTTGAAAAAAATAAAAAATATACCCAAATAGAAACCAGCTCTTAACTGCTGATAGGCACCACAGCCTTGGCTAAATAGCTCTATAGAACGCCTCAGCTGATGGAATTGGTACTCTCTGAGAGCCAGCCAGCCCTCTACTGATAGCCCTGGATAAGGAAGGTCAGATAAGATTCTTTGAAGACTCTCAGCTCAATTCAGAACCAAAAATCTTACATACATTTGGCTACTCTGTAAGAATAGATGGCTGACCTTATTTTATGGGTTAATCAGTTAATGTTTGAGATGAGCTTACTTGCTGTTTCCTGGAATGGAGAAGGAAGATTGTAACATTGATTTGGGCTGGGATTTTGAAGGTAAAGATCGGGTCATAGAGGGGAATCAGGATTTCAGCAAATTGTTTTTCTGTTCTCTCTACATTGGGATTAATGTAAGAAGCACATAGTCTCTCACTCCAACTTTTTTCCATGTCCTCTATCTGTAATAATTATCTCTACACAACAATTCTCTGCACAAATGTCAGCCTTTTGTCTTTGCAGTCTGTTTATTCTCTGTAAACTCATTGACTTCATCCCCTTCCTGGCACCAAAAGCCTAGCATCGCCATATTTACTGCAAAGTCAGTTTTGGCATTTTGTTCCCTTGTCTGTTTCCTCTGCCACTTCCTTGTTCTAGTTCTTACTGCATCTTACGTTTGAAAACCTGTGAAGCTTATGAAGTGTGTCACTCCCTTATTTTCTCATCTTTTTCTTATCTGAGTGTCCTCAATGGTCACTTTGTTTAAAAAATAAGTAAAATACATAACAGAACAATATAGTCTAATAAAATTGACCACTTGTAATATTAGGTCTAAACCCAAATCTATCCCCCCTTAACTTGGACCATCTGTTATTATCTACCAAGCTTTAGTTTTGGCAGTGTCAGTTTATCAGTGTTTGTGGATGTTTTAAGCCACATGATACAAATATATTTCAGTGTAGGGTGAAATTGCTAAACTTGCAGAAGGTGTAGAATTCCCTGAAGTCAGGGAAGGTGATGGAGAACCTGAATCACATGAAGTGATTGATTCATGAGTACCTGACGGAGCTAGATAATTTGGTAAGGATGATAATTGACATATATGTTTGAAAAGATTAATTTGCTTATCAGAAGATTGTCAGAGGTCACTGGGGAAAAGGATGAATTTCTCCAATGCTATAAAAAAAAAAACCATCTTTTCATAAAAGATGTCATATATCATGGTATTATATATATATGACGGAAAGTTTGTGCTGTAGAAAATTAACACTTGAATCATTTTAATTCTGACAATTTGTTCATGCTTACCATTAGAAGAAAAAATTGTTTTAGAAATAAGGATATAGTTGCTTTCTTTTTTTTTAAATTTTATTTTATTATGTTATGTTAGTCACCATACATTACATCATTAGTTTTTGATGTAGTGTTCCATGATTCATTGTTTGTGTATAACACCCAGTGCTCCATGCAGAACGTGCCCTCCTTAATACCCATCACCGGGTTAACCCATCCCCCCACTGCCTCCCCTCTAGAACCCTGTTTCTCAGAGTTCATAGTCTCTCATGGTTCGTGTCCCCCTCTGATATCCCCCTTTCATTTTTCCCTTCCTCCTATCTTCTTCTTCTTCTTCTTTTTTTTTTTAACATATAATGCATTACTTGTTTCAGAGGTACAGGTCTGTGATTCATCAGTCTTACACAATTCACAGTGCTCACCATAGCACATAACCTCCCCAATGTCTATCACCCAGCCACCCCATCCCTCCCACCCCCCACCACTCCAGCAACCCTCAGTTTGTTTCCTGAGATTAAGAATTCCTCATACCAGTGAGATCATATGATACGTCTTTCTCTGATTGACTTATTTCGCTTAGTTGCTTTATTTTCTTTCTTTCTTTCTTTCTTAGGAAGAGAGGATCTTTTTTCCACGATTAAAAAAAAAACTTTTATTTGCATTTATTTTATGCTGAATTTATTCCTAAGCTATAAGTTTTTGTTTCCTCATTTTCTTCTGGGATATCTTTTTTTTTTTTTTTTTTTTTTTTAATCCTGTGCAATCTCCTCTTCTTTTAGAAACAACTTTTTCTTTTTCAGTAAGGATCATCTCAGTGTGGCAATGGGAGCTCATGTATGGGTTAATCTGACTGTGAGCTCTATAAATCTGGCGGTATATGTCTGGGGGCTTTTGTTTACATGGATGTGCTCTATGACCAGATAATCTACATCTAAATCCTTTAGTTCAGCATTACTGTCTGCAAAAATTCAGCATTCTTTTTGGGACATTGACTCTGTGTCCAGCTCTATTCTTTGGCCTGGGTATACTTACCAACCACACCATTGTAACTATGGAATGGCATCCATTGCTTCTATAAAGTGACATCTTTCAGATACTTAGTGGCTTTTCCCATATGCATGCCCTGAGTGGTTTCACTAGTGTTCTTAAAGTGAACATGAAAATTTGAATGTCTTGATTTGCATGATGTTGTTAGATTTTTCTGGGTCAAGTGAATAGTGAACCATTTTTAGGGATTACCTCAGGATGCTTACAGGAGGAGCCTTTTTTCCCCTCCATATTTTATTCTGAAATATTGGCACATGGTTATATCAGTCAGGCTTTACTGAGGAGCCAGAAACCATAGTAGATATGTTAAACGGAAGGGTTTACTATATAAAGTTAACTTTTTCATAAAAGGGTTAGGAAGTTTGAAAGATCTACTTCTAGGCTGAAACTTTTCAAAGGGATCATATACAACTGGTATACCAGGGAAGCTAAAACCTTTGAGGCTACCATTGGAAACTGGAGAGTGGACAGTGGAATGTTGTTCCAGAGCAGCTTCCAGCTAGCAGATCTTGATTGCTAACAGAACAGTTAAGGACACTGGAGTATGGCTCCTATCTCATTCCACTTTCTAAATCTCTGTGCAAGTACATCTAATTGGATGAACATAACTGCAAGGGGGTCTGTAAATGTAGTTTTTCTTTCCACTTCTGCACATAGAAGGAGAGGGAGCTAGAGGTTGGGAGTCAATCTGCATTAACTGCCAAATTGTCTTGATTCCATTTAAGAAGTCTTTTTCTGTTATATCATGTGTAATGGGATACTCTTTTATCTTTTTCCTGCTGGCTGGTGTAAGTAATTAGAAAGGCTGAAAATCTCAGGAATCTTTCCAGTCACTGGTACTATGACTTTCTATGATCGTTGCCTTTGAGTGCTGTGTTGGACTAGTTGGCTTGTAAATGTGGGAGCATAAATCCATGTAGAAAGAAGTATAATCGTTGCTATTGTGCTAGGCTGTTATGATTTAGGATTAATTCCTCCTCTTATTTCTCTTCCTTCTCCTTCATGTCCTTTACTTTTATATTGCTTTCATTATATTCCTTCCCCAGATTAAGGAATTTTTCAGATATGATTTCCTCAAATAAATTTCCTGCCCTTTTTTTTCTCTCTTCATTCTGGGACTTCTATAATATGAATGTTACTACATTTGATGGGGTCACTGAGTTCCCTACGTCTATTCTTGTATTCCATAATTCCTCTTTCTCTCTTTTATTCAGCTCCATTATTTTCCATTATTTTGTCTTCTATATCACTTATTCTTTCCTCTGCCTCTTCCATCCTTGTGTTCATTGCATTCAGTCTCTTTGGAATCTCAGTTATTTCATTTTTCATTTCTGACTGATTGTTTTTTAACTCCTTTATCTCTGTGGTAAGGGTTTCCCTGAAGTCTTCCACGCTTTTCTCAAGCCCAGTGAGCATCCTTATGATTGTTGTTTAAAACCTCCATGAGCCATATTACTTGTATCTGTTTCAGTTAGATCTCTGGCCATGATCTTATTTTGTTGTTTCATTTGGGATGAATTCCTCCATCTTGGCATTTTGTCTAAGTCTCTGTCTTCTTCTTTGTGTTAGAAAGTCCTATTATGTTTCCTACTCCTGGGAATAATGGCCTTATGAAGAAGAGGTCATATAGTGCTTTCATTATATTCAAATCTACAATGAAAAAGAGCTGACCTCGGTAATAACATTTAAGAAATGAGTTTAGAAAACTCTTCCAGAGTTTACTTCTTGTGTGCCTTTCATCACCTAATCTTTTTACTTTTAAGGTTGTGCTGGAGAAATGAAAGTAATCTTACATTTTACTAACCACTAACCCAGGGTAAGAAAGAGGTACTCAATAATTATGTGTTGTATTGGGATTAATTTGGGAGCTAGTCTTTTGGCTTTTGGTTTGTTCTTATAATTACTAGCATCATAATTGGAGAGTGGAATGAAGTACAGTAGTCAAGGGCACCTGGGTGGCTCAGTCAGTTAAGCAGCTGCCTTCGGCTCAGGTCATGATCCTGGAGTCCCGGGATCGAGTCCCGCATTGGGCTCCCTGCTCAGCAAGGGGCCTGCTTCTCCCTCTAACCCTCCCCCCTCTCATGTACTCTCTCTCTCTCTCATTCTCACTCTCTCAAAATAAATAAATAAATCTTAAAAAAAAAAGAAGTACAGTAGTCAAAAAAGATATTATTATAGTTATTTTTTTTAACCATGGACCATTTAGAAAATATATGGCATGATTTCTCAAACTATGCATTGTAATACTTTAGTCTTTTGTGTAGACATTGATGAAAAATAGCAACAAAGTATCTAAATATATATAGGAATATCTATATTTACAAATAAATAAAAGGTGCCTCTCAAATTTTTGCCTGTTTAAAGTGAATTACATTCTTTTATTAGTTGAAAAGCAAATTAATTTCCCTTTCAGTTTTCTTCCATAGTAAGGGCCATGTGGCATTATATGACAATAGGGAAATAAAGCACCTTGTGTAAGGACCATGACTCTGAAGTTACAGGTTCTCCTTAGTTCTCAACAAGCATCATAATTGGTGTAAAGCAAGTTGAATGTTGTAGTAAGAGTTAGGGTTTCCAGGGAAGAAGTACAGGGGTTAGTATTAAGACTATTAAGTTTATACATTCTTTACTCCCCATGGGAGGGATGGGTACCTAGCTCTGAAGATTTTTAACAACTATACACATAGCACCAAAAATGCTTCATTTATAGTAAATATTGTAAATACATTTACAGAAGGAACATTTCTGTCTTGTTCATCTGCAGTTTTTCCATTGCAGATGGGTTAGGTATTTGTTTTGAATTTAATAAAGGGGAAATAAAACATTTATTTTTTATTCTGTGGAGAGTTTTCTTGGATCCAGAGTTTACCCCTGGGCAAGCAGGATATGAGTTTGGTTTTACACTGAACATAATCTTGGTATTCTCTCTTAATTATTCTTTCATTATTTGTAAAGAGCAGGCCTGGAGTGGCAGCTTCAGGCTCTCATGTGGGGAAGGTAATAGATGTGTGTGTCTGTGGACTATGGCTCATTATGGAGGCCTCTATTGGAATCATCTATGGAAAGCCCTAGGACACTCTGGAGGAACAGCTGTCAGTAGGAGAACTCTTTGCCTTGTATTCCAGCCTCGAATGAGCAAATGCGTGTCTGCCTGACGTTGTAGCTTCACACAGCTGGGGTTTGTCCTCCCATCTCTTTTACCTTCTCCTATTCCTTTTTTCCTACTTTTATCTTTACCCATGGCTTGTTCTTCTCTTTTCATTTTGTCATCTGTTATTCATATTTAATTTACCCATAGGACTTTCCCCTTTTTTCACCCCAAAGCATTTTCTTTTTCTTTAAGGATTTCTGGTTGATTCTATGCGTTGGGAATGGAAGACACCATTTAGAGGTGAGGGTGACCCCTACATTGGCCCAGTTGTTATCAGACGTCTTTATAAATTGTGCAGAGTCATAGGTATCACTTTCTGAAATGCCTTTGGTAAGAGATTAAAATTACAGTAAAACATGATGGAAGTGAAATGATACATGTGCATACAGATGTCAAAGCTATTTCAAATAATCTTATTGGAGACTCTTTCAGTGACTACCTTTAAAATGTAGTGATAACTTTTAAAACTGAGGATTTAAAATGTCTTTAGGGACTATCTTAAGAGCAAGTGGTATTGGGCAGGTATGAGAGGAGGCTGTCTTGGAAATAAATTGGTTTGTCACTCAGGATTTTTTCCCCTATTCTCAGTGGCCTCCTTGTCTTTAGTGATATCATTTAAAGAACAGACAAACAAGGGCCTTTGGCCTTTATGGTAATGTGTGTGAACCACTTTGAAGTCCAAGGGTGGAAAAGGGGGGATACATAGAAATACTAATAGTGTCTTTCTATCGAGGGATCTTTCTGGAAGTATTACAACAAACAAATGTATTTTGCAAGTTTTAAAATTATTTTGTTATTTTAATATTTTTTGATCCTTATTTTCTATTTAACTATATTTAACTTTGTTGCCCCTCAGGAAGTTTTTGACATGAAGTCTGAAGGACAGGCAACTGTAATTCAGCAGCTGGAACAGACCATTGAGGATCTGAGGACCAAAATAGCTGAGCTGGAGAAGCAGTATCCTGCCCTGGATGTGGATGTGGCCAGTGGCCGTCATGGGGCTCACAATGGAGTGGCATCATTAGAAGGTGTCTGTCTTGAAGCTCTCAGGTTAGGAGAAAAGGATGTACATCATCAAAGGATTTTACAGGCAAAGTCAATCCAGACGTCCCCGACGGAAGAGGGTGGGATACCGACACTGCCTTCTGTTAATGCACTACCAGAGTGTCCTCCCTGCCCACCTGGGCCCGAAAGTGGAGACTCAGCTATGCCCTCCTCACCTTCTGGACCTCAGACAAAATTCTGCTCAGAGATTTCTTTGATTGTGTCTCCAAGGCGAATATCAGTACAGCTCGACACACATCAGCCCACTTTGCCTCCAGCACTTCCATCCCTTCCGAGGTCTGACAGTCAAAGACAGGCCGGGTCACAACCTTCCCATCCTTCTCTTCATACTGAGTCTGAAACCAGCCATCAATACTCTGTTTTCTCTTCCTTTGACAATAGCCATAGCATCCAACCCTCCCCACCTCTGCCTTGCACAGAGTCTTCCAGCTCCATGCCTGGAGTGGGCATGGTGGTCCCCCCACCTCCCCCTCTCCCTGGCACAACAGGGCCTGCTCTGCCCAGTACAGCCATCCCCCCACCTCCTCCTCTGCCTGGTACAGAAATGCTACCCCCCACTCCTCCGCCTTTGCCTGGTGAGGGAATACCTCCTCCCCCTCCCTTGCCAGGTGAGGGAATACCTCCTCCCCCACCTCTTCCTGGAGTGGGAATACCTCCTCCCCCTCCCCTGCCAGGTGAAGGAATACCTCCTCCCCCACCTCTTCCTGGAGTGGGAATACCTCCTCCACCCCCTCTTCCTGGAGTGGGAATACCTCCTCCCCCTCCCCTGCCAGGTGAAGGAATACCTCCTGCCCCACCTCTTCCTGGAGTGGGAATACCCCCTCCCCCTCCTCTTCCTGGAGTGGGAATACCCCCTCCTCCCCCTCTTCCTGGAGTGGGAATACCCCCTCCCCCACCTCTTCCTGGAGTGGGAATACCCTCTCCCCCTCCTCTTCCTGGAGTGGGAATACCCCCTCCCCCTCCTCTTCCTGGAGTGGGAATACCCCCTCCCCCTCCTCTTCCTGGAGTGGGAATACCCCCTCCCCCTCCTCTTCCTGGAGTGGGAATACCCCCTCCCCCTCCTCTTCCTGGAGTGGGAATACCCCCTCCCCCTCCTCTTCCTGGAGTGGGAATACCCCCTCCTCCCCCTCTTCCTGGAGTGGGAATACCTCCTCCCCCCCCTCTTCCTGGAGTGGGAATACCCCCTCCCCCCCCTCTTCCTGGAGTGGGAATACCTCCTCCCCCCCCTCTTCCTGGAGTGGGAATACCTCCTCCCCCCCCTCTTCCTGGAGTGGGAATACCTCCTCCCCCCCCTCTTCCTGGAGTGGGAATACCTCCTCCTCCTCCCCTGCCAGGTATGGGGATTCCGTCTGTTCCCACTCCCCCTCCCACTTCTGGATCAGGCATCCCCCCACCCCCTCTACTTCCTGGATTAGGCCCTCCACTCCCCCCTCAGGTTGGAAGTAGCACTTTATCAGCACCGCAAGTGTGTGGCTTTCTTCCTCCTCCGTTGCCAGCTGGCTTGTTTGGATTAGGGCTGAACCAAGACAGAGGGAGTAGGAAGCAACCAGTAGAGCCTTGTCGGCCCATGAAGCCTCTGTATTGGACGAGAATTCAACTGCATAGTAAAAGGTAACATGAATTGGTGCTCATCTTTGCACAGTTTGTCAATATGAGGGAGCATTTGCCTTTAAAACTCTTGGGGAAGTTACAATTTAATGTATTTTTAAGTACTGTTCTGAAACTTGTCCGTAGATTTTTTTACATGAATATTTAGTGAAGCATCTGTTATTTAAAAAGTTTAGACTTTTCTCCAGGAGGATCAGAGGTATAAAGCCAGTGACATATGTGTATCAATGCATAAGATGTAAGTATCTGTATAGTTCCTGATCAATCTTGGAAAAATGGAGAGATACAATTTTCTTAGCATACATGCTCTGTTGTCTTGTTCCAGAACCTCACTCTGACAAATAGCTTATAAATATACATCAAATTGAGGATATTTTCCTGCATCCTTTTGAAGGCACAGTCTTCTTTTACTATTACATTTTGTTTACAATAGTCTTTCTCTTCCAAGATGTGCTCCACATACCCTGTGTGAAATAATTAGATTTAAGAATTTCCTGGCATTTCTGTAGATAATTGGTGACACAATGTGAAGTCATAAAATCATACTTGGGAATAATATTATAAAAGAATACTTCCCACCAGGTATGCTGGTGGCATATTACTTATCCATGCATAGTCCATAGCTGATGTCCCCTGATCCTTGGGACAGTGCTATGACACATGGCTGAGGAATGTCCGAGCAGGGGACAAAATATGCTCTTTAAACTTCACTGGACTTCCGTGTTGAATATTTGAATATTTTTTTATAGCATGTGGCATGCATTTAGAATAGGATATTTACCAGGCCTCCTTCTCATCTGTTACACTAATTTTCTCTTCACTGAATCACATAAGGGGAGAAAAATCAATACAGTTCGATTACTTCTTTTTTTTTTAAAGATTTTATTTATTTATTTGAGAGAGAGAGAATGAGAGACAGCATGAGAGGGAAGAGGGTCAGAGGGAGAAGCAGACTCCCTGCTGAGCAGGGAGCCCGATGTGGGACTCGATCTCGGGACTCCAGGATCATGACCTGAGCCGAAGGCAGTCGCTTAACCAACTGAGCCACCCAGGCGCCCCACAGTTTGATTACTTCTAACTTTGCAGCTCATTCTTTGTATAATTGCCATGTCACTTATATATACTGAGGCATCCTTTCAAACCATGCACCAAATTCATTTTATCCAGATACATTATATGAACTTATTTTATTTTGTTGTTCCTTTGCTTTAAAAAAAATAGATATACTTTTTTTTAGGTGGTATGACATGAATCTGCAGTCTGGAGTCAGATAACAGTGGGGTGAAGGGAAGTGGTAGAGAGATGGAGGATGCCACCTTGGATCATAAAATCATTCCTTTTTTAAACCATCCATAATCCACAAAGCTGATGAGTCAAGTTGGAACTGTGAGGTATCAGACATTTCCTGCCTTTCTAGCTTATACCGAGAGGGGTTTTTCTTCTATGTTTCTATACAGTGACTTTGATAACTAGGAATTCCTGGAAATTATTTTTTCTAGACAAAGGTTTCATTCTGTATTGATGCTATTTTAACTTTCTCATCAAGTTGATGAAACAAGTGGCCGTCCTTAAAAAAAAAAAAGAGTATTCTTTCCTCCTGTTGCCTTCCTGTTGCCCTCCTTCCCCCCTTTTGGCTTGTCTTCCCTGCCTTCCATACCTCCTTCCTTCCTGACTTCCTCTCATCGTTTTTTTCTCTCTTGCCCTTCTTTCCCTCTGTTCTTCATTTTCATTTATGCTCACATTGATGTCTTATAGTTTGGTTTGATGGCTGTTTCATTGGTCTTTTGCTTAACTTTAGAGACTCCAGTGCTTCACTTATTTGGGAAAAAATTGAAGAGCCATCCATAGATTGTCATGAATTTGAGGAATTATTTTCTAAAACTGCTGTGAAGGAGAGGAAAAAACCTATTTCTGACACCATCACAAAGACCAAGGCTAAACAAGTGAGTACTTGTGTGTTGCTTGAAATTGGACAGTATTTTGGGCATAAGTATGAACTTTCATTAGAAAAAAGAGTGGGGATGGCTGGGTGGCTCAGTCAGTCAAGCATCTGCCTTTGGCTTGGGTCATGATCCCAGACTCCTGGGATCAAGTCCAGCATTGGGCTCCTTGCTCTGCAGCGAGCCTGTTTCTCCCTTCCCCTCTGCCTGCCACTCCTCTTGCTTGTTCTCTCTCTCTGACAAATAAATAAAATCTTAAAAAAAAAAAGAAAAATTGTTTTCTGGGCTGTGTAACCTGCATAGTCCTTAATCAGATAGTAGAGGTTAGAATGTTAGGACATGTGGCTAAGTAAGACTATCCCAAATAGAACAACAAATCATTGTCTCTACTAAGTGATAATGTCCTGATGATTTTATCTGTAGCCTCATGATACATATTTCCAGAATTTTAGCTATTGCTTGTTTCCAGAATTGGTTGTCTAGAAATAACCTGTCAATTGATTGAAATTCATCTGAGAACTAGTATGGATGGAAAGAAAGGTAAAAGTGGGCAAAGAAAAATAAGTAAGAAGTCCAGTCATTAGTAATCTATAATGTGTTTGGTATTTTGTGGAATTGGACACCTTTAGAATCCAGCTAAACGATCACACTGTATTTGATATATGGAAGAGTCTTACATCTAGTACCAACATCTCTATTCTGTGTTAGATCAAAGGATCTATCTTTGGACACCTGAATTAGAAAAAGAATAGTGCATTTGGAGAAAAACAGTAGTGCATTTGGAGAAAAACATTTGCAAGCAACATTTCCCAACTGTTCCACCCAGTGGACTTGATCATGAAATGATATGGTAAATTTCTCAAGGGTGTCATTCAGGAAAGTATAGTAGCACTCCACAATAATGAGCTCCGGATAGAAGGTATTACTGTTGGTATCCGTCCTTCACCCTGAAATGGGGAGTAGCTACATTTCTTAATTTTGCTGGGTGGGTGAAAAAGTACATGGAAGTAGGAGAATGGTGGGCAGCTCAGTCTTGGGGGGCAGTGAGAGAGATAAATGAGACCCCAAGTTCCCAGTATTCTCCTGGACTGTTCTTCCCAGATGAGTGGTAACCAATGGAAATTTTGCCTCTGACCTGGAAGTTGTAGCTAGAAGTATGAACCAGAGTTGTTCCCATTGATATTTATTTCAGAGCAGACACCTCCCATCCTATGGATACTGACAAATCCAGCCAGGGAAGGATGGATTTGAATGGCACAGCTAGACCCCTTGAACCTCTAGTTGAGTGGATATGCAGCTCACCCCAGGCATTTCTATTGTTCTGAAAATGATGCAAACCTAAACATTAGGCAGTTGAATTATTCAGAATCATTTATGGTAGTAAAGCTGGCCCCTGGTGACCTTAGGTCAGGGACTATGGTAAATTGGACAGTACTTGGCATATTGTAGGCACTGAATAAAATTTTGTTTAAAAGTAAACCAGCTGACTGAGGAAGGAGGACTATGCCTAGTAATGTCAGTGACTATGCCTAGTAATGATTAAAGGCCAGAAAATCCTTCATCTCATAATAAATCAGTATGGCCAAGGTGGCAGTGCTACAGGGAATAAAGGTAAATGGAAAGCCACATTTTCTGGCAGATATAAATATTAAAAAAAAATCTTTTGCACGGTACCTTTGCATCTAGCACACTTAGTCTGAATCATACCTCTTCTCATGGACTGTGTCAGAGATGGGAAAACTAGGCAAGGAATATGGGCAGAGAGTACACATATCAAGGCTGTCCAGCAGCCAGGATTAGTCACTTGACAAATGGGCAGATGTGACATAGAATGTCTCTTGTCTAGGGATGAAATGATCAGAGAGGCAAATGATGCCTTCCTCATCTTCCATCACCACTTTTTTTCTGTTGAGTGAACACAGATAAGGAAGATGCTTCTTATGTTACCAGTTACCAGGATTTCATGATTTATTTGACATAATATTCAGTTTTTAGCTTACTGAAATAAGATTTATGTTTAAATCATCAAAAGTTGAAATTCAACTAGTTGGCCATCAGATGGCCTCTTTGCGCATGAACAGTTCATCTCTACTGAACATCATCTCAGCATGCTCACCTGACTCTGGCAGTAAGACATTTTTCAAACTATGGGTAAGAGACTTTGCCAATGTCATAGTTAGCACTTATGGATGGTGATGCTACTGTTGACTTTCAACTTCAAACAAGGTTAATGGAAGAGTCTCCATCATGACTCCTGACAAGCTTGTTCTGCATCTCCTTGGCCTGGCTCTTGGTACTGAGCTCTGCACTTCAGGTCTGGTTTTGGAGGGATGAGATTTTTGTTTCTTTTCTTTCTTCCTTTTTTTCTTTTTTCTGTATGTTGGAGAGAGAAAAATCTGCAAAGTGATATATTGCTGAAGAGACTTAGTTTTATTTAACTTTGTTGTATTTGGAAGAAAAATCTATTTATTCCATCTACTTGAGACATTTAGAATTTTGTTTAAGGAAAATATATTTTCAGGATGCATGCAAATATTTCCCCTTTTTATGGGAAATGTATACTGATTGTATGTGCAGACATTTTGGTACCTCATGATTCATGTCCAGTGAAATGAATAGCCTTTAATGCTCTGGCATATGTTTATGGAGGTATTTCAAGCAATTCTTCTTATATACAATGGAAGCTAGAAGTTCTGTTTTTCTTTAAATATTTAAAAATAGCCAAATAATTTTTCTGTGATCTGTCTTCTTCTTGAAAGTACGACTGTGGTCAAATGCACTGGTATTTAATGAGGTGCCTGTGCTGTTTTTACTCTTTCAGAAGAGACATTTTCAGCATGATAATAGAAGATTCTTTTGCTGGGCACATTGCCGTTTGGCTTGAGGAGAAAGAGGGTTACTCTCTGGACACTTAGTCTAGTAGTAATGATGGATATCATGTATTTCTAAACCCCCTTTCCTCAAGGAAACTAAAATGAAGCATTTCTTATTTTTTTCATGGAATATATATGTTTCTGTGATGACTTCTTAGTTTATACTTTATTTTAAAGTATTTAAAACATAAAGAGATTAGCTGAGATGGTAAATGTGTGATTTGATGTCATACTTAAGCAAATGAGTGTGACACTTCTACATCATAATTTAAACATCAACCTGCTAACTTAACAATAGCCCTGTTTTATAAGGAATCAGGAGGAAAAGAGAAAAACCGTTTTTTTATGAGACCTGTGTTTAAGTGCTGATATGCATACACTCTTGCCCATTATTAAGGAATGCTCTAGAACTAGTAAACATTTAGCCCAATCTCTTCTCTGTTGCTGGGGTAATCCAGGCATATTGATGTTGATAACGATCTTAAGTCACCTCAGGATCTTCTGTGTTCCACTAAAGGTTAAGTTTAACCTGAGTTTATGAGCAGAAAAGTGAGAATTGATAGAGGTGCCTCACAAAGAAGTTTCTAGTTGACCCTGTGTCAAACGAGGTCATAAACAAATATATTTTGGTAACAGTTGTAATAATAGTGTAATAATAGTAATAATAGTGCTAATTATGACAAAAAGAACCCTGGAAACCACAAGGCATACTGTCCTTTATTGACATTGTTTTTAGCATGCTACTTATACTAACTCATCTAATCCTCCTCATCCTATGAGGTAGACTTCATTATCACCAGTATACAGTACAGAAAACTGAGTTGTAGAGGGGTTAAATAATGTTTCAGGCTATTAAGTGGCCAAGCTCAGGTTCACACTCCAGCCATCTGGCTCTAGAGCCCGAGCTCTTGATCATTAAGTAAAAAGTATGGATGTGAAGTATTTTATATAAGTGTGAGTATGCTATTTTATTTATCTGGAGACCAGAATAGATACTTTTAGAAAATAATTTGAATTTGTATTGATTTTCATATATATGCTCGATCTTTAAATGACTAGTTACATTTATGAAATTGTATGTGAAGACAGTTTTAAAGTGTTAAAGTGTTTTCCATATTCTAATAGATTTTGACAAGTACATAAACTATGATGCCGCCAAACCTGACATTTGCCCAGTTAAATAAAAGCTTATCTGAGAGATGTGAACTTGAGGCACATAAGCTTCCGTAAACAGTAAGGATGAGGGTCATTTGCTTGCATGGCATGGAAGTTCTGGTTGGAGGTTATAGCCACAGTGGTTAAACCTCACCAAATATCGAGTGATGATACTTCTGATTCATTCCATGACACAAAAAGGAGCCATTTCTATAAAATATGCCTTAAGTAAATAAAGTCTAATCATACTTAAAAAGTCTGTAAAAAAACATGCTCCCCACAATGCAAATTTACACACAGAAGTTAGCAAGAGTGAATAAGAAGAATCTGTGTTATTTTTTAAATAAACTGATATTTGTATAGCCATTTAATACAACACAAATGAATCTCTTTCTGGGTTTCTTCTATTTATCAGATTAAAATGCTCTGCCCAGAGAATGGGAGAGAAAAACAAGTCATGATAGTTAAATATTTGTTGGGCTTTTAGCCTCTGGAAGTATGATTAGAAAAATAGATAGTTAAGTCTGCTTATTATAAGGGGAAGTAGTAACAGGATTTGTTAGAATTCCCATTTAATACAGATATAAATGTTAGGGAATTAGACATTTGGTATCCTGTTCAATCTTTCTGTTGTGTTTGCTGACCTAACCTCTAAAAACGCTGTTTTTGTGTGTATTGTAAAAGCCCATAATAATAATGGGAAAGGAAGCATTCATTATTCAGATGTTCCTCTATGGAAGTGTATAATGTAATGCTTCTTTTTTTTATTGTGTTATGTTAATCACCATACATTACATCATTAGTTTTTGATGTAGTGTTCACGCAAACAAGGAATCATGGAACACGACATGGAATAATGTAATGCTTCTGAGCATTCTTACATGAAATAGTAATTGCCGTTGTAAGGCATTGGGCAATTGTGTGTGCTATACATCAGATAATGTCTACTGCTGTAATACTGGCCCTCAGGAAAAGGAAAAAGGGGTATGTATTTTACTCATGAATCTCTATTTATTGCAAATGTTTTACTATTATCACTGGATATTTCAGTGTAGGCTGGATGATAATCTGAGGAGCAGAAATCTCGTTTTTTTTATTGCTGTTAATTTTTCCTATTGTAGCTGGCAAGGGTGTGTTTTGGTTGATTTGGACAGTTATATTGGTCATCTAGACTGAAGACCTAAACTAGTGTCTGAAACATGAAATATCTTATAATAAGACAATTTAGATTTGTTTTGGGGATGCATAATAAGCATTTGGTACTTTGTAACTTTCAGCATAACATCTGTTTTTAATAGAATACATTCCTATTGCAAGCCTTAAAATGTATTTACATAGAAAACCACATCAAAATACAAAGCTATAATTAGACAAACATAGGTTTTGTGGAATCTGGATTTGTTTTAGATGTTGAAAGATTTATTATTTTTTGAAGATGCTATTCCCATAACTATTTGTAGAGCATACCCAGTCAATTCAAAGAATGCAAAAATAATAACCTCTATTTTTAAATTTTCTTTCAGCCAAAAAATTGTTTTTATACTTCTGAGTAAATGGCAAAAAACCCCAGAAAACAAAAAAACAAAAAAACAAACCAACAACCATGGGCATAAAAAAAAGGAAATATAATTAGGCTAATGGTCCTTGACCTTGCTAGATTATATATTAGGAAAATTATGTTTGATTAATTACACATTGAAATTACACAAAACCTATCATGATGCTGAAAGTTAATTCTTTCTGACTTTATATTCATATACTATAATGATACTAAGATTCTTTTGCATTAGATGTATAAGAAAGGGGTATTGATACTTAATGGCTGAGATGTTCTGTTTGCCATGATCTATAGGCATTGAAGAAATAGTTGTTGGAAAATTAATTTACAATTCATTACCGTGTTATGATTATCTATGAAAACTGAAAGTCATCCTTGCAAAAAAGTAAGGAGAGTTTTTTCATCATTTACAGAGTCTAATTTCTATAATTTAGAGCAGGTGATGGGAGAGCATTTTCTCAGTACTGCTAATATAGAGAGTAGCAACTACTGCAGACAGCCCTGGAAAACTAAAGAGAGGGAGCACCCCTTTCTTGACCCAAGGAGAACAGAGTTTATCCATTTCAGCAGGGAATACAGTAAAGAAGAGAGGCTACTAGGTCGGGGAGGTTTTCTGGAGGGCTAATTTATTACTGTCTCCATGAGAGATAGTATGAAGCAATTCAAGTTTAGTCACTTGAATTATTCTTCAACTTTCACACTATATCCTGAAATAGTAAGTGCTGCTGGTGGTCAGGAGGAGTTGAACAGGGCACAGAGGCTGGACTTAGCATGAGGTTGTGCAGAAGAGATGAGGCTTGAAGTAGGCCTTGAATTTATTTGGTTTAGCTATGTAGAGAGGATTAAAGGATGCATTTTGAAAATAGCACCATGAGCAAAGATTTCCTTGAAAATCATTTAAAACCATAGTAAATCTGGGGGAGCCTGGGTGGCTCAGTCGGTTAAGCGTCTGCTCCCAGCTCAGGTCATGATCTCAGGGTCCTGGTATCAAGTCCCACATTGGGCTCCTTGCTCAGTGGGGAGCCTGCTTCCCCTGCTTGTGCGCACGTTCTCTCTGTCAAATAAATAAATAAAATCTTAAGAAAAACCCATAGTAAATCTGTCAGGTTTTTTTGTTTGCTTGTTTGTTTGTTTGTTTGTTTTTAAGCACTCTTCTCCTGTGTGGGAAGCTCCTGTCTGACAGTTTCAGGAATGTGGATGCAGACTGTTGATATATTTGTTTCCCTTAGCTGAGTATGTTTCCTTCTCATCCTCCTGTCAAAAGTCTTTAGGCTTTTATTAGACATAGGAGTGAGAATGGAATTTCATAAATTAGACCTGAAGTTGATTTCTGATGTCTTGGTACTACATAGCGGAATCTATGTTTCTTTACCATGGACAGCAACTCTGTGTTAAATTATCCCAGAGCATAGAGAATTGTATCTGATTTGAATCACATAGTTACAATTATGATAGCCCCTACCTTTTCCCTGTGGGAAGTGATGCACTATATTTAGTGTGACCTAAACTGAAAATTGTTTCTGATTATTTGAGGATACAACTTTCAGACTTAGAAGAAAAAAATAAAGTTCTTATTCTTTATACTTTCATTTAAAACTTTTTTGTTGTTTCAACTGAAATATAAATTTATTTTCCTTTTCCAAAACCATGATTTCCAACATTTCCGCTTTTATTTTGTTAAATGTTATTATTTTGTTAAATGTATATATTTTGTTAAATGTTAACATAAGAATTTTTAAAATTAATTATAACTATATCTGAAGTATTACTTTACAAAGGACGTGGGCCTTCTAGATCAACAGAACAAGGGGTTTGGTGGGTCCTCTTGCCAGCAAAACAGCAATTAACTGCGAAAAATATAACAAAAATTATAAAAATATTCATTTAAAGTCTCCAGCAGTTAGCCTAAGGGTATAAAGGAAATGGAGAAACAATCATTTAAGAAAATCTACCAAGACTCAGTAAGAATAGTGAGAGTCTGAGATATTTGAGCCATGGCCTACTCCATTAGCAGCTACCCTAACTCTGTTATGGAATCTCTATCCCTGGCACGTACAGCTGAGAAAACAGAGATCTCTGTCCCTTGCAGCTCTGTCTCAGGCTATAGTTTTACCTTAGGAGAGGAAGGATTCTGGCATTCCTAATTTCCCTAGTTGACTGTTGCAGAAGCTCTATTCCCAGGCGACCAGGGAGAACTAAGGAAAGGAAGCCGAGAGGGCCCTCCGGGGATCAAAGTCAACTCTGGAATCAGGAAGGCTGTGCACCTGTGCTAGGCTGTAGTCAGAGCAAGATATGGGACACCATGAAAGCATTCCCCAGACCTCATACAGACTCATCAAAATTGAGTGCAAGAAGCTTCACTGGCACAGGAGTCTTAATCACACCTTTATTGAAACATCGACTGAACTATAAGCTACTTTGACCCAGGGGCAACTGCTAAGCCAGGCTTAAAAATAATATCAGTCATTCCTAAAAGTCTGGAAGCTGTGTGCATGTTCATGCTACACCCTCTCAGATGCAATTAGAGAAAATCCAAGTTACTATCTCCTTCGTGGCTGAATGTGGGGAAAAATTCCATAAACTCTCAACTGTAATAGTAGCCTCCAAGGCACGCACCCCACCCCCCACAAATAATTGTTAAGGGTAAAATGCTAAGTGGTTAGGGGGACTTAAATATAATATTTGGCTCAATACATGGTGCCTAGGTAGTCAGGCTAAAAGATAAGATGATAGGGGAAGAATGTGTGCAGGAACATCTGATAATGCACTGTAGCAGATACATTTCACAGAACTAGTCAGGCCAAAATAAACAACTAAAAAATAAGCAAGCAAACAACAAAAACAAGCCCTGGAGCAAGGAAGGGGAAATCAATATCCAGAGTTACTGCAGTATATTATCTGAAATGTCCAGTTTTCAACAACAATATGAGAACTACAAAGAAATAAGAGTGTCATCTATATACAGGAAAACAAACTGGCAAACAAGCAGTAGAAACATTTTACAAAGAGGGCCAGATAGTGTGTTTAACAGACATAGACTTCAAAGCACTCATGCTAAACATCTCCAAAGAACTAAAGGAAACTATTTCTAAGAAGTAAAGGAAGGTATGATGACAATGTTTCATGAAATTGAGAATATCAATAAAGAGAGAGACATTATTAAAAAAAGTTAGAGTTGTAAATTATGACAACCAAAATGAAAAAAAAAATACTATGTGGTTTAACAAGTGATTTGGGGTAGCAGGAAAAAAAGTCAGCTACGTTAAAGGTAAATCAATAGAGGCTATGCACGCTGAAGAAAAGAGAAAAACAAGTAAAAAAAAAAAGGCAGAACCTCAGAAAAATGTGAAACACCATTAAGTGAACAATACCAATGAAATGTGAGTATCAGGAGAGGAGAGAGAGAAAGGTGCAGAAAAAATATTTGAAGATGTGTCCAGAAATTTGATGAAAAACATTAATAAACACACCCAAGTTCAGTGAACATCAAGTAGTAAACCCCAAGAGATCCACAGCCTGACACCTCTTAGTCAAACTATTGAAAGCTAAAGACATAGAAAAAATTCCTGAAAGCAGTAAGAGAAAAACAACTCCTTACATACAAGGAAACCTCAATAATAGCAGACATATCAGAATGAATGGTGTCTAGAAGGCAGGAGGGTGACTTACAGTGCTGAAAGTGAAAGTGATCAACCCCAAATCTCGTATCTCGCAAGACGGGTGAAATGAAGGTGAAATAAAGACATTCTCAGATAAACAAATGCAGAGAATTTGTTGCCAACAGATTTGACTTTCAAGAAACGCTAAAAGTTCTTCAGGCTGAAAGTAAATGACACCAGACAGTAATTTGCAATCATGTACACACACACAAAACACTGGTAAACATAATTTTTATCTACACAAGTGATAATATAATTATTTCTTCTCCTTTATTCACTTGACTGACTTTAAAAACAGCTTCATAAACAGTATGTATATTATTGAACCTGTGCCATACAGAAATGTAATGTAACAGAATAACAGGACAAAGGAGACCAGGGGAAAAAAAGCTGCTCTGGTGTACAGAGATGATACCAGGCGAAGTCAAAGCTACAGAAGGAAATGAACAATGAATGGTGAAATGAAAGGGCACCTGCACCCCAATGTTCATAGCAGCAATGTCCACAATAGCCAAACTGTAAAAGGAGCAGAGATGTCCTCCAACAGATGAATGGATAAAGGAATATTACTCAGCCATAAGAAAGGATGAATACCTACCATTTACATTGACGTGGATGGAACTGGAGGGTATTATGCTGAGAAAAGTAAGTCAGTCAGAGAAAGACAATTATCATATGGTTTCACTCATGTGGAATATAAGAAATAGTGCAGAGGATCATAAGGGAAGTAAGGAAAAACTGAGAAGAAATCAGAGAGGGAGACAGACCATGAGAGACTCTTTACTCTGGGAAACAAGCTGAGGGTTGCTGGAGGGGAGAAGGGTGGGGGGATGGGGCACCTGGGTGATAGGCATTAAGGAGGGTGCATGATGTGATGAGCACTAGGTATTATATGCAACTGATGAATTATTGAACACTATATCTGACACATAAAGTAATGATGTACTATATGTTGGCTAATTGATTTTAAATTAAAAAAAGAGAAGAGGTTAATTGAAAGGCGTTAAAAAATAAATGAACAACGAAGGGTAAATAAAATGGTTAATACAACGTATGGATATATATTCCTGTCCTCTCAACTTCTTTAAAAAATGTAAGATTGTATAAACTAGTGATTATAACAATTTGTATCATATATGAAACACATGCACACACAATATATATAACAGTAATAGTGTAAAAGGGTGGGAAGTGAATGGAGCTATAGAGGAGTAAAGTTTCTATGTTTTTGGAATTAGGTCAGTATAAGTATGAGGTAGATTCTGATAAATTAAGGGTATATTGTGAGCACTAGAGCAATCACTAAGAAAACTGAAATATAAAATAAAATGACAAAAGAAATTAAATATCCCCTTAATCCTTTTAATACAAAAGAAGGTAATAAAGAAAGAATGGAGGAACAAAAAAGACATGAGATATATTAAAAATTAAAAATCTAGAGATGTAAATTCAACCATATTGATAATAACATTAAATGTGAATGGATTGTGTAATCCATTCAAAAGGCAGATATCAGACTGCATAAAACAATCAAGTATATATTGTATTACTAGAGGCACACTTTAGATTCAAAGATATAAATAAGTTGAAAGTAAAGATAGAACAACTTTAAATGACCATAAAAAAAGCTAGAGTAGCTATACTGATATTAGACAAAATAGACTTTTAAAAAATTACTAGAGATAAAGAGGGGCATTCCATTGTAATAAAAGCTAAATCTATCAGGAAGATGCAGCAGTTATAAACAGATAGCACCTAAAAGTAGTGTCTCAAAATACTTGAAGAACAAACTGACAATCAGTGGGAGAAATCAGTTAACATTTGGAGACTTCAGTAGCCCACTTTTAATGATGGATAGAAGGTAAGCAGAAGATCAGTATGGAAGGACAAGACCTAAACAATAGCATACACAAACTAGACCTGACATCTCTGGAACATACTACTCAAAGCAAAAGAAAATGCCTATTTCTCAAGCACACATAGAACATTCTCTGGAACAGACCATATGCAATGTCCACAAAACAAGCCTTAATTAATTTGAGGAGATTAAAGACTTAATAAATTTTAAACTACTGAAAAAGTATTTTTCTGATCACAGTGGAATTAGGTTAGAAATCAATAACAGAAAAATTTGAGGGAATTTGCAGATATGTGTGGGCTTAACAATATGCTCCCACATGATGTTTCAAAGAAGAAGTCACGAGAAAAGTTAGAGAATACTTTGAAATGAATATAAATGAAATCATAACATATTAAAATTCATGGTTTGTAACTAAAGCAGTGCTCAGAGAAATTTAGAGCTGAAAATACCTATCTTAAAAAAATCTGAAATTAATAATCTGAACTTTCACTTTATGAAACTAAAAAGGAAAAATAAACCAAACCCAGCAAATAGAAAGAAGGAAGTAATAAAATGTTAGAGTGAAAATAATGAAATAGAGAATATAAAAACAACAGAGAAAATCAACAAACTCAGAAATTGGTTCTGTGAGATTAAGAGAACTGAAAAACCTTCAGCTAGACTGACCAAAAAAGAAGACGTGAATGTCCCTTTCTCACCACTTCTGTTTAACAATATCATGGAGGTTCTAGTTTGGGTAATTAGATAAGAAAAAGAAACAAATGGCATTCAGATTGCAATGAAAGAAATGAAACTCTTTACAGATGACATCTCTAATATAAAATATCCAAAGGAATCCACTTAAAACAGTGATTAGAACAGGAATTCAGTGAGATTGCACAAGATACAAAATCAATATATAAAAACCAATTGTATTTCTAGACACTAGCAATTAACATTGTGAAATATAATTAGGAAAACAATTCCCTTTACAATAGCATCGGAAAAGTAAAATACTTAGTATAAATTTAACAAAAGAAGTGTAAGGCTCATACATTGAAAACTAGAAAACGTTGAATAAAGGAAGATCTTAATAAATGTACAGCATGCCACGTTCATAGATTGGAAAACTCAATACTGACCTATAGATTCAACAGAGGATCTGGCAATATCCCAAGTTTTTTGTTTTTGTTGTTGTTGTTTTTGCAGAAATTGACAAGCTGATCTTGAAAATTTATTTGCAAAGACAAGGGGCCCAGGATAATCAAAATAATCTAGAAAAATAAAGTTGGAGGACTCACACTTCTTGACTTCAAAGCTATTACAAAGATAGTAATTAAGGTGGTGTGGTACTGTCATATGGATAGACATTGGTCAATGGAATAGAATCAGGAGTCCAGAAATAAATCCTTTGCATTTAGGGTTTGATTTTTGACATTGGTGCCAAAACATTTCAAGGGCAAAGGAAGTCTTTTCAACAAATGGTGCTGAGACAACTGGATATTCATATGAAAAAAGGAAGTTGAACCTCTCCCTCATACCATGAACAAAAATTAACTCAAATGGGTCATAGACTAAATGTAAGAGCTAAAACAAACAAAGAAAAATCAGAAGAAAACAAAGGAGTAAGTCTCATGACATTGGGTTAGATAATGGTTTTTTAGATATGACTCCAAAAGTACATATGAGAAAAGAAAAATAATATAGTAGGAAGATGAACAATATTTGTGCTGCAAACAATACTATCAAGTAAATAAAAAAGATGTCTCACAAATAAGGAGAAAATATTTGCAAATCATATATACCTGAGAAGGAGTTAATATTCTGGATGTATAATGAACTCTTCTAACTCAATAAGAAAACAGCCCGATTAAAAAATGGTCAAAGGATGTGAGTAGACATTTCTGCAAAGGTATACCACTGGCCAGTACATGTATGAAAGGCTGCTCAATGTCAGTGGCATTAGAGAAATGAAAAAATCACAGTGTAACGCCACTTCACATGTATTAGGATGGCTATAATAAAAAAGAAAGACAGTAACAAGTATGATGAGGATGTGGAGAAATTGGAGCTCTTATACACTGCTGGCAGAAATGTAAAAACAGTGCAGCCATTTGGATTTCAGTAAGAATTCAAGCCTTAATCTACAAATTCATATATTTACCAGTAAAATTCTATTTTTCATAAGAGAAAGAGTAAATATTTTTTTTCTGGTGGCTCTGATTACCCAACAAATAATTATAACATCAGATTATAATTTTGGGGATAAATAATTTTTCAAGCTCAGAAAACTTTTAAGCTAAAACTTTTCCCCCTAAAATATATTGTCAAAAGTATAAGCTATTTTTAACTTAAAGGACATAATAGTTTTATTAGGCAAAAAGTCCATTAACGTCTGAAGGAGAAATTTATACATTTTCTCTTTGCTTTTGATAAAGAGGTTAGAGATATATAGACTGTGATTTCCTCTTCAGGAGTATAAATCCTGGGAATATAATTAAGCTGCTATAGAAACCCACCGGCCTTCAGTGAATGCTCTTGGACAGAGTAACCAGACTCCCTCAGGGGATAAATTTGCTGTGTTTATGAAGGTGATGTCCACTGTTAGTTTAACTTGGACTATAAACTGGTTTATTGCTTGTTTTCATGAAAGCTTCGAATAATTTTTTTCCCTCAAGTCCTCATGTATGAAAGAGGATTTAAAAAAATTTGAGGACCTCTGTGTTTTTTAACTTACATGTTGAACAGACCATATGCTGTAGAGGAGATTTCCATTATTAAAGCTGAATTTATGTGGGTAAATTAAAATTGGCCCATACTGGCACTCTTCAGCTCGTTCTCTCTCTCTCTCATTCTCTTTACCGTCTCTCTCTCTCATATGTGGTAATATGTGATGTTTGATACTATCCTATGATTTGGCATCTCTTACACTTTACACAGTTGTAGAGAGTGAAAAACCAAAAACTGTTAATTTCCTGATGACATAATGATGCCTCCCCAGAACAGGTAGGACTTAATTTGCTGCTCATTATGGTACCGTTGTAATGTTTATTTATGTTTAGCCACAAAGCAAAAAATGACAAGTATTGTAACAGGAAGTTGTGTCAGAATTAAAAGTGAATGAAATGCCCTTCCTTTCAAAATTGACAAATTTTAACTAGGCTGGGGAAAGTGACTTAAAAATATCAAGTTTTAGAAAACAAACTCTAGACTAAACCTTGGTACCTAAAACTAATTGGAAGATAAAGTGAGAGTAGCATAAAGAAACTTGAAATGAGAGCAAGAAAAGAAGAAAGAGAGAAAGAAAGAAAGAAAGAGAAAGCAAGCAAGCAAGCAAGCAAGCAAGAAAGAAAACGAAAGAGAGAAAGAAGAGCAAGAAAGACCTGAAATCAGCTAGGGCTTTGCAGAGCATTTAGGTATTTTTTTTCCTCATTTTTTTTTGTTATAGCCATAAAAATAATTGTTTTGAGATGAATGTTAAGCAGGAATGTAGGCAAGGTTTTTCTTTAATTGATCCATATGGCAATCTTTAAGTATGGTTTTGTGTATTTCTCCACATGGATTCTAATATCATTAAAACTTCACAAAACATAAACAGGTCATTCTTTATAGTTCTTAGCTCTTTACTGTTTTGTACTATTTAGTACAAAATAACTTTTTAAAAAATTTTAGTACTTTTCTATGTAATATTGATGTTTTTACTTTAGCTCCTTTACTAAGGTTTAATTACTTTAATCAATTACTGTTACAAGTAAAGCTTTTCATAATTAGGATGGAATTTCTCCCACTTTTTTCTAGTGCCAAAGAAATAAATCTAGCATGTTCCTCAAGCATCACTAGAGGTTAGAATTTAAATTGAGATCCACTTGAAACTGCGTGCTTTTTAAATTATCAGCCTTTCTTTTATGGCCTACATTGGCATAGGGCCCCATAAAAGTTGTCTTTGAGCTTGTCCCCAGCCTTTGAACTGGCAAGGAAAGAAAAAGTGACATTTTTTTAATATTAAATTTTTATTTTAATTTCAGAGTAGTTAATATACAGTGTTATATTAGTTTCAGGTGTACAATATAGTGACTGAACAATTCCATACATCACCCTGTGCTCATCACAAGTGCATTCCTTAACCTCTTCATTTATTTCACACATTCCCCCCTCAGGCACCCCCCCCCCCGTAACTATCAGTTTATTCTCCATAGGTAAGAGTCTTTCTTGGTTTGTCTCTCTCTCTCTTTTTGTCCTTTGCTCATTGTTTTCTTCTTAGATCCTACATATGAGTGAAATGATATGGTATTTGTCTTTCTCTGACTGACTTATTTCACTCAGCATTATATTGTCTAGTTCCACGTTGCAAATGGCAAGATTTCATTCTTTTTTGTGGCCAACTAATATTCCATTGTATCTTCTTTATCCATTCATCCATCGATGAGCACTTGGGGCTGCTTCCATAGTTTGGCTATTGTAAATAAAGCTACAGTGAACATAGAGGTGTGTGTATCTCTTTGAGTTAGTGTTCTTGTATATTTTGGGTAAATACTCAATAGTACAGTTACTGCATCCTAGGGTAGTTCTCTCTTTTTAATTTTTTTTAGGAACTTCTATACTGTTTTCCACAATGGCTGTACCAGTTTGCATTCCCACCAATAGTGCAAAAAGGTTCTTATCATCTACATCCTCAGCAACACCTGTTGTTTCTTGTGTTTTTGATTTTAACCATTCTGACAGGTGTGAGTGATATCTCCTATAGTTTTGATATGCAATTCCCTGGTGGTAAGTGATATTGAGCATCTTTTCATGTGTCTGTTGGCCATCTGGATATCTTCTTCTGAGAAATGTCTATTCATATATTCTGCCCTTTTATTTTTTTAAAGATTTTATCCATTTATTTGAGAGACAGAGAACAAGCAGGGGGGAGGGGCAGAGGGAGAGGGACAAGAAGACTCCTGCTGAGCAGGGAGCTCCATGCAGGGCTAGATCCTAGGACCCCAGAATCGTGACTTGAGCCGAAGGCAGACACTTAACCAACTGAGCCACCCAGGCGCCCCTCTTCTGCCCATTTTTAAATTGGGTTGTTTTTTGGGTGTTGACCTAAGTTCTTTATTTATTTTGTATACTAGCCCTTTATCAAATATGTCATTTGCAAATATCTTTTCCCATTCAGTAGGTTGCCTTTTTGTTTTGTTGATTGTTTCCTTCACTCTGCAGAAGATTTTATTTTGATATAGTCACAAGAGTTTAGTTTTGCTTTTGTTTCCTTTGCCTCAGGAGAAAACGTTGCTATAGCAAATGTCAGAAAAACTACTGCTTGTGCTCTCTTCTAGGATTTTTATAGTTTCAGGTCTCATGTGTAGGTCTTTCATCCATTTTGAATTTATTTTTGTGTATGGTGTAAGAAAGTGATCCAGTTTTATTCTTCTCCTTATGGCTGTCCAATTTTCCCAACACCATTGTTGAAGAGACTGTCCTATTGGATATTCTTTCCTGCTTTGTAAAATATTAGTTGACCATAGAGTTGCGGGTCCATTTCTACATTCTCTATTCTGTTCCATTGATCTCTGTGTCTGTTTTTTTGCCAGTACCATACTGTCTTGATGACTATGGCTTTGTAATATAGCTTAAAGTCTGGAATTGTGATACCTCCAGTTTTGTTTTTGTTCTTTTTTTTTAAAAGATTTTATTTATTTGAGAGAGAGAGAGAGAGAGCGAGCATGAGCTGGGGGAGAGGCAGATAGAGAGGGAGAGGCAGAGTCCACTGCTGAGCAGGGAGCCCCATGCAAGACTCCATCCCAGGACCCTGGGATCATGACCTGAGCTGAAGACAGACATTTAACCTACTGAGCTACCCAGGCACCCCTCCGGTTTTGTTTTTCTTTTTCAAGATTTCTTTGGCTATTTTGGGTCATTTATGGTTCCGTACAAATTTCAGGATGGTTTGTTCTAGTTCTGTGAAAAATGCTATTGGTATTTTGATGGTGTTTCAATAAATCTGTAGATTGCTTTGGGTAGTATAGACATTTTAGCAATATTTTTTCTTCCAATCCATGAACATGGAAAGTCTTTCCATTTCTTTGCATCCTCTTCAATTCTTTCGTCAGTGTGTTATAGTTTCCAGAGTAGAGGGCTTTCACCTCTTTGGTTAAGTTTATTCCTATGTGCCTTATTATTTTGGGTGCAATTGTAAATGGAATTGTTTTCTTGATTTCTCTTTCTGCGTCTTCATTATTAGTGTATAGGAATGCAGTAGATTTCTACACATTGATTTTGTATCCTGCGACTTAACTGAATTCATATATCAGTTCTGGTAGTTTTTTGGTGGAGTCTTTCGGGTTTTCTGTATTTGGTATCATGTCATCTCCAAAGAGTGAAAATTTAACTTCTTCCTTATTAATTGGGATGCCTTTTATTTCTTCTTGTTGTCTGTTTGCTGTGGCTAGGACTTCCAGTACTATGTTGAATAAAAGTGATGAGTGGACATCTTTGTCTTGTTCCTGTCCTTAGGGGAAAAGCTCTCAGTTTCTCCCCATTGAATATGATGTTTGCTGTGGGCTTTTCATGGATGGCCTTTATTATACTGAGGTATGTGCCCTCTAATCCTATTTTGTTGAGGGATTTTATCATGAATGGATGTTGTACTTTGCCAAATGTTTTTCCTGTGTGTATTGAAATGATCATATGGTTTTTGGGCGTTAGTTAGGCGCCTGCCCTCGACTCAAGTCATGATCCCTGGGTCCTGGGGTTGAGCCCCACATCAGGCTCCCTGCTCAGCGGGGAGCCTGCTTCTTCCTCTGCCTGTCACTTCCCCTGCCTGTGCTCTCTCTCTCTCTTTCTCTCTCTCTGTCAAATAAATAAATAAATAAACAAACAAATCTTTAAAAAATGGTCATATGGTTTTTAATCCTTTCTCTTACTGATGTGATGTATCACATTGATTTGCAAATATCAAACATTCTTGTATCTGGGGAATAAATCCCACTTGATTGTGATGATTGATTTGTTTAATGTACTGTTGGGTTTGGTTTGCTTGTGTTTTGTTGAGGATTTTTTCATCTATGTTCATTAGAGATATTGGCCTGTAGTTCTCTGTTTTTGTGGTGTCTTTATTTGGTTTTGTTATCAGGGTGATCAGAGTGATATTGGCATCATAGAATGAATTTGGAAGTTTTCTTTCCTCTTCTAATTTTTGGAATAATTTGAGAAGAATAGGTATTAATTCTTCTTTAGATATTTGGTACAATTGCCTTTGAAGCTGTCTAGTCCTAGACCTTGGTTTGTTGGGAGTTTTTTGATTACTTATTTAATCTCCTTGCTGGTCATCAGTCTGTTCAAATTTTCTGTTTCTTCCTGTTTTACTTTTATATGTTTCTAGGAATTTATCCATTTCTTCCAGATTGTCCAGTTTGTTGGCTTACAGTTTTTCATAATATTCTCTTATAATTGTGTTTCTGTGGTGTTGGTTGTTATTTCTCCTCTCTCATTTGTGATTTTGTTTCTTTTGTCCTTTCTCTTTTCACTTTGATAAGTCTGGCTAGGGTATTATCAATTTCATTTTATTTTTTTCAAAGAACCAGGTCCTGGTTTCGTTGACCAGTTCTATCATTTTTTTAGTTTGTATATAATTTATTTCTGCTCTAATCTTTATTATCTTCTTCCTTCTTCTGGTTTTGGGTTTTATTTGTTCTTTTTCTAGCTCCTTTAAGTGTAGGATTAGGTTGTTTATTTGAAATTTTTCTTGCTTCTTGAGGTAAGCTTGTATTGCTATATTTTGGACTGTTGTGTTTTTATCTTTGTTTCATGTACTTTTTAATTTTTTTCTTTGATTTCTTGGTTGACCCATTCATTGTTTTCATTGTAGCATGTTATATAACCCCCATGTATTTGTGTTTTTTCTAGATTTTGTGTTGTAGTTGAATTTTAGTTTCATAGTGTTGTGGTCAGAAAATATGCATGGTATGACTCTGATCTTTTTGAATTTGTTGAGACTTGTGGCATAATATGTGATCTATTCTGGAGAATGTTCCATGTGCACTTGAAAGGAATGTGTATTCTGTTTTAGGATATAATGTTCTAATCTGTTAAATCCATCTGCTCAGTGTGTCATTCAAAGCCACTCTTTCCTTACTGATTTTCTGTTTGGATCATCTATCCATTGATGTATGTAGGATATTAAAGTCCTCTACTACAATCGTATTACTATTGATTAGTCCCTTCATGTTTTTTATTAACTGTGTTTTATATATTTGGGTGCTCCTGTGTTGGGTGCATCAGTATTTACAATTGTTACATCTTGATTGATTGTCCCCTTTATTATTTTATAGTGTTCTTCTTTGTCTCTTTTTACAGTCTTTGTTTTAAAGTCTATTTTATCCAATATAAGTATTGCTACTCCAGCTTTCTTTTGACAACCAGTTACATGATAAACGTTTTGCCATCCCCTCACTTTCAGTCTGCTGGTGGATTTAGGTCTGAAATGAGTCTCTGGTAGGCAGCATATGGATGGGTCTTATTTTTTTATCCACTCTGATACCCCCCATGTCTTTTGATTGGTGCGTTTAGTCCATTTCAATTCAAAGTGGTTATTGATAGATATATATTTATTGCTGTTTTGTTATTTGTTTTTTGGTTGTTTATGTAGTTTTCTCTGATCCTTTCTTCTCCTGCTGTCTTTAATGGTTTGCTGATTTTCTTTTGTAAGCACTTGGGTTCTTACTCTTTATTCTTTGCATATCTGTTAGTGGTTTTTGATTTGTGGTTACCATTAGGTTTCTATGTAACCTCTTCTGCATTTAGCAGTCTATATGAAGGTAATGGTGCTTAATATTGAACCCATTCTTTACTCTTCTTCCCCTTAGGTCTTAGGTATATGGTGTCATATTAAACATCCTTTTATTTTGTGAATCCCTTGACTGACTTTTTATAGAAATAGTTATTTTTATTGCTTTTGTGTTTCTTACTTTTCCTACTCTCATATATGATCTTTCCTTTCCACTCAGAGTCCCCTTTAATATTCCTTGCAGGGCTAGTTTAGTGGTCAGGAACTCCTTTGATTTTTATTTGTCTGAGAAGCTCTTTTATTTCTTCTTCTATTCTATATGATAACCTTTCTGGTATTCTTGTATGTAGATCTTTCTCTTTTAGCAACAAAAAACTTTTTTTTTGGTTTTTGAAAGTTAGGTTGCAATGTTTCCCTGCCAATATCAGATTGCTGTTTTTTTTATAAGCAGAAACTTTCATATTACAGTAATGCTACTTTCCTCTTGAATATTGCCACACAAGAAGCAGGTAGTTAGGACTCATATTCCAATAACAAAATTAAAACTCTCATTAGACTGTCTTTTTGCATTCTATATTAACTCTCCCAAAAACCAAGCAATGCAAAGCATCTAAATATAAGACCAAAACAATTTCCCATTCTATAAGGATTAAAATATTTCCTCCTTTTTATACTGAGTATGGATAAAGCTTGCTGTTATTTCAAAATCTGATTATTACACAGTGCACATGAAGAAAATAATCAAATGGCGAAGTGGATTCAGTTTATTCTGTATGTTTTGATGATACAAAAAAATTAAACAGGAAAGGAACTGAGTTAGTGTAAAATATATAGATAGTAGCTACACCAGTAAGCATAGCATAACATATAAAAGTGTCAAATCACTATGTTGTACACGTGAGGCTAATGTAACATTGTCGACTCTACTTCAATTTTTAAAAAATGTAAATTATGCTACTGGCTAAATTAGAATAGTAGATATAACTAGGAGGAAAAACACAGCTTCTGAATAGAGATGTGAAGGTTTGAGACCCTGAACTGTTTAATCCAGAGTGGTATCTGAGGGGCTTGGAGTGGTAACAGATAGGACTTGAAATAATAAGCAGGTTTTGAACTGATTTGATGGTTTGCATTTTTAAACTTAAGAAATAGCTAATTGAGAGATTTTTCTACCTAAACAATATAAAGTCCCATGTGAGGTGATCCTCTTTGGTGTCATATTTTTCAATAGATAGCTTCAGGAACCAGAAATAATGGTTAGGAATAAGTCTTCTTGTCAAATTTATCAGATCTTTATTATCCTTCTGACTTTCTCCCTTTTAAAATGTTTCCCTGTTCTCCAAAGCATTTCTAGGTACTTCTTGAACTCATTTATCTTCATTGCTTGGTTTTCTTCTGGGTAACATGTTCCATATGTTTTCTCCACTTTTCCAGGAAGTATTATTACCTATATTCTATATTTACCATGAGTGTCCTAACATTTATGTTACTGAATCTTTTCCATTTGTTCATTCTTTTACCTAATTTGAATTCATGCCGCACTATGGATTTAACAACCTACTTTAAAAATTTTCTTTATATATTTATAAATTTATTTTTAGCCAGCCATGTCAGCTTCTAATGTTTCTAAGAAGAATGAATATGGCTAGCTTAACTATACTTAAAATTTTACATGGTTCAAGAATCTGTCCTCTTGTATATTTCATGTTGTGATACCATTACTATTTCACATATTGCATGCAAAATTTTAGAAAGGATATTTGACACGTGACTCACACAAACAGTAATTTGTTGTTGTCTTTAGTTTGCCCTCTTTTTTTAAAAACCTCACTTAATAAGTTATGCTTGCCATTCTTGAGGTTACTAATATGGTTTCATGGATTTCTTTGCTCTGTGTTGATAACCATGCCATTCCTCCTTCATAATAGTCTACTATATGCTTTTTTCCCACTGAGCCACCCAGGAATACATTGAGTCTGTCATTTTCATCACTGTCTTTATCACTCATCTTACTGTAATCTTGCCATTTGCTCACATATTTAGTTTATCTTTTCTGTGTGTTCATTTACACCTATATTATATTTTTAAAATGTAATCTGGTGTAAATTTTCAGTAGCTTATGTGTTGCCTATGCTTTTTTTTTTGATTGATTCAACTTTCTCAGGCACTTAATAAACTCAAGTTATTAGAAAACTACTGAGGGTAGGTCTATCTTCTTTTCAGTTGAATTGTAATTGACATACATTATTGCATTGGGTTCAGGAATACAACATAGTGATTCAACGTTTGTATAAATTAGAAAGTGATCACCATGATAAAAGACAACTACCATCTGTTATCCATACAAAGTTATTACAGTATTATTAACTCTGTTCCCTATGCTATACATTGCATAGGAAATGTGTTTATTTATTTATTTTATAACTGGAAGTTTGTGGTTTTTAATTCCCTTCCCCTATTTTGCCCATCCCCTACCTCCCTCCCCTCTGGCAACCCCCAGAGTATTTCTCTGTATCTGTGAGTCGGTTTCTGTTTTGTTTTGTTTGTTTTGGTTTTTAGATTTCACATATAAGTGAAATTATATGGCATTTGGCCTTCTCTGATTGACTTATTTCACTTAGCATAACACCCTCTATGTTCATCTATGTTGTTTCAAATGACAAGACTTCATTATTTTTTCATGGCTGAGTAGTATTCCATATCACACACACACACACACACACACACACACACACACACACACACACACACACACACACACACCATGTCTTCTTTATCCTGTCTTTTTGATAATAGCCATTCTGTCAAGTGTGAGGTGATATCTCATTGTGGTTTTGATTTGTATTTCCCTGATGATGAGTGATATTGAGCATCTTTTCATGTGTCTTTTGGCCATCTGGATGTCTTTTTCAGAGAACTGTCTGGTCAGGTCCTCTGCCCATTTTAAATTGCACTTTTTGTTTTTTTGATATTGAATTGTGTGTGTTCTTTATATATTTTGGATGTTAACCTTTTATAAGTATCGCTTATATATATATCTTCTCCCATTCAGTAGGTTGCCTTTTTGTTTTGTTTTTGTTTTCCTTTGCTGTGCAAAAGCTTTTCAGTTTGATGTAGTCCTATGTGTTTATTTTTGCTTTTGTTTCACTTACCTGAGGAGACAGATCCAAGAAAATATTGCTCAGACCGATGTCCAAGAGTTTACTGCCTATAGTTTCTTCTAGGAGTTTCATGGTTTCAAGTCTAACATTTAGGTCTTTAAAATCTAAAGAGTTTATTTTTGTATATGGTGTAAGAAAGTAATTCAGTTTCATTATTTTGTGTGCAGTTGTCCAGTGTTCCCAAAACCATTTACTGAAGAGACTGTTTTTCCCCATTGTATATTCTTACCTCTTGTACCGTAGATTAATTGATCATATAAATGTGGGTTTATTTCTGTAGCCTTCTTTCTATTTTGTTGATCTACGTGTTTGTTTTTGTGCCAGTACCATACTATTTTTAACTACTATAGATTGGTAGTGTAGTTTAAAACCAGGGAGTGTTATACCTCCAGTTTTCTTTTTCTTTCTCAAGATTGTTTTAGCTATTTGGGATCTTTTGTGTTTCCATATAAATTTTAGGATTATTTGTTCTAGTTCTTTGAAAAATGCCATTGGTATTTTGACAGGGATTGCATTTAGTCTGTAGATTGCTTTGGGTAGTATGGTCATTTTTACAATATTATTTTTTCCTGTCTATGAGTACAGTATATCATTCCATTTATTTGTGTTGTCTTTAATTACTTTCATCAGTGTATTATAATTTTCAGAGTATAGGTCTTTCTCTCCTTTGATTAAATTTATTCCTAGGTATTCTTTTTGATGCAATTAAAATGGGATTGTTTTCTTAATTTCTCTTTATGATAGTTTCTTTTAGTATATAATGGTGCAACAGATTTATATATATTAACTTTGTAACTTTACTGATTCATTTTTTAGTTCTGATAGTTCTGGAGACTTTAGAGTTTTCTATATATAGTATCATGTCATCTGCAAGTAGTGACAGTTTACTTTTTCAATTTGGATATTTTTTATTTCTCTCTTCTCAGTTTGCTGTGGCTTGGACTTCAAATACTATGCTGGAAAATAGTGACAGGAGTGGGACTATGTTCTCTTTAAGTTTCCTTCTCAAAGCATGTGAAACCATCTTTTGCTAAGATTATTTTACTGATTTTTGTAACTACACAAGTCAATTGTAGGGATTAACATAATATCTTTATAAAGTCTCATGCTAAGGTCCATAGAGTAGTTGACGTTTGAAAAGATGTTACTTATTCTGAAAAACTCAATACAGTTATCTTGGAGGGAATAGGACCTAGTTTCTCTTACTAATTGGGGGTAAAATGGAACTATTAAATTCCTCCTCTTTCTGTATTTTTAAACAAAGAGTCAGAAGCAAGGGAAAGATCTCAAGCATTGCACATTGATCTTCTCCCTATCTTGACAAGCTAAGTGGGCTATTCCAATGATTTGGGAACTTTGGAAATGAGTTCCTGAGAACTATTGCAGTACCTACTGGTGACAATATGTATATTTCATAGTTTCTTTAAAGCATGGGGTGTATGTGAGTCAACCTTTAAGACGGTTAAAAGATATGTGGGTAGGAATAGAATTGCTACAGTGCATGAATTCATTTTTTCCCTAGATCCTCTTATTGAAAATATTTTTTTAGCTGCTTGATAGCTGTGATAATCAGTTCATTCCTTTTCATCCATTCCAGTTAGCTTGTCCTTTAGCCCATAGTGTCAGCTGGTTTTCTATGGGGACAAAGCAAAATAAATAAATAAATAAATAAATAAATAAATAAATAAATAAAAAGAAAGGCAGAAAAAATTCGAACAAATTATTGAATTTTTTTTGCATTAACAACCTCCTCAGGTGACACTCATCCCCCCTACCCTCGCCATGATTCTTACCCTGAAAAGAGGAGAAAAAGGTGAGGAGGGCCAAAGAAATTTTACACACTGGGCAGAACTTCTGTCGGAGAAGATATCAAGGGTATAGAGAACTTCCAGAAAAGGGAAAACCCATTGTAGAAGAAAGGGAAAGAGGCCTTGGAAGGGTGAGTGCACTCGAGCATTATATGTGAAGATGCCAATTTGTGTCTCTTTAAGCCCAAATCCAGTCTGGGTTTGCATGTCTGTTGCTTTTCTACCACAGAGACATATGTCACACTTGTCATAATTGTATGTTGGAGAATAATCATATAACTTCTGCCTTAGGAGATATATAAGAACTTTCTCTCGTTACCAAAAAGATATGTGTGTATCAGTCTCTCCACAGATTAGGTATAATTAGAAAATCCTGTTGAATCAGAGGAGAATAATTCCTGTGTACTCTGTGATCCTGAGGAAACAAGAGGTTACTCTGCTCTTTACTGGCTGTTTTCTGACCTTATGTTTTATCAAATCAGGCATGGTTTATCAGACCAATTGTACAAACTTGAATTCTTCTCTTTCCTGCCTTTACTTTAGTTACTAGGTTTCTGACTTGCAGTTCAAAAATTGGAAGGGGAGAAAAAGAAGAAGCCTGAGAATGATTCTTTAATGTCCTAAGGTATCTCCATATAGCAGTTGAGAAAAAGCCTATATGTCATCCTTGCATGATTAAATAGAATAGGATTTCTAGGCCAAGATATCAATGAGATGAAGTTAAAGAGTTTTGTAAAATTGTTGTGATACTTATTTGCTTTCCTTTCTTTCTTTTTAAAAAAGATTTTATTTATTTATTTGATAGAGAGAGAGATAGAAAGCACAAGCAGGGCAGGGGGTGGGGGAAGAGGTAGAGGAAGAAGCAGGCTCCCTGCTAAATAGGGAGCCACAGGCGGGGCTTGATCCCAGGACCAGAGCTTGATCCCAGGACCTTGGGATCATGACCTGAGCCAAAGGCAGAAGCTTAACTGACTGAGCCACCCGGGTGCCCCTTTAATTGCTTTTCGTTTAAAAGATCTTTTTTATTTAGATTAGTTACTGATTTGTTAAAAATGTAATCTTGCATCAGTGAACCTGAAAATTTTCTCTTGTCTTCAGGTGGTAGAAGTCACCTGATTCCTCTAGAATAAGGGTCCATCTCTATTCTCATCCACCTCTTCCAATATTTAATTTGGAATGGCTGAAAGAATTCCACTCAGAAAGTTTGGCAACTTACTCATTAGTTAGTCCTGATTACTCATATATCCTTTTTAAAAAATGTATCATGATTTTTTAATATTGTAGGACATTCATATCTATTATGTTATGTATGAGGGCTCTCTGTTCCCCCCTTAAGAGACTGTTTTTGGTATAGAATTAGCTTGTGGTTATAGTGGGATGGACATAAACATTTTGGGTTCATGATTTAGGCTCAAGCAAATTTAGTCCACGAGCGATCTACTGTGAAAGTTAGGCATGAGATGCTGTTGAGAGTTATAGCCTTTTTTGCATGGCTTCTGTTCTTTCATTCACTTAGTTCCATTGGTAGAAGAACAGTTTCCTTTTAGGTCATTACCTACAAATGGATTTTTCAACCCCCCCCTGGCAACTTCCATTCTCTTTACAATGGAAGGTTTTAGTTTTGGGGAACCTAGCCTGGCCTTTAATCGCATACTTCAGGCCCCTAACACAGTAAGATAGTCCATCTGAGAGATGATGTGTTTCCTAATTATTAGACTTTTTGACAAAAGGCCATATATAAATTAAATGGTTCTCAGGGTTTCTTTTAGGGGTTTCATTTTTTTCAGGGGTTTTATTGTTTGCCACCTTGGGCTTAGCTTTTTATGGAAGTGCCTGAAAGAAAGTTCAAAGACATGAAAGAAAGTCCTTACCATGTCTTTAGCAAATTCAGTATTGCCTTCACCAAGAGTAGCTATGTATAGGAGGCAGGTGATCTTTTAGAAAAATTAGACCAATCACGGAAGGGGCTAGGATTTGAATCTTGGGTTCTTGGGTTATATTTCTACCTCTTGCCTCATAAAACAAAACAAAACAAAAAACAAAACAAAACAAAACACAAAACAAAACAATGATTTGAAGGCTGGGGTAACAATTTTGTTTTCATAAGAGTTAATCCGTTTATTTGACTCCTGACAGTGTCTGTTGATGATTCTTGAACAGGTAATTAACAGGTACAGTCAAATGAGTTGTCACCAACTTAGAAAATGTTCAGGGATTTTTATAAGAGCCCTGCTCACTGTTGTTTAGGTCAGTCTTGGCTCAGCTATGCACATTAGCTGCTGGTGGCTCTAGCTCATCCCTTTGTAGAGACCATGTGATTTGATGGATCTGGATCTTTCCCATTATCAATTTTCTGCCCTGGGGCATTGTTATTATGCATTTGTTTATTTTTCTGCATTTTCAGTATCTTTCCCCTCTTTGGATTTTTAGAAATAGACTAAAGGCCATTCCAGCTGGCCTTTTTATCTTGGGATGGAATCACTTCCAGATTGGGATACAGATTGAATCATTGTGTAGTGACAAAAGAGAATTTCATAGGAGCAGTTGGATAACCAGAGATTCCATGTAACATTAATTCACTCCATGCTTATTTAGTCAGTGCTAACTGTTGTAAGCACTGAGCTTAGCACCTCAGTTTTGCAAGGTAGGACAAGGAGGTTGCAGAATAAGACTAAGCTTTGAGAGAAAGCCAGAGTTGAGTCATACTCAATATATAGCATGTATGTAGACATATAGAATGTATGTATACATATAGAAAGTATATAGGATATATGTATACATATAGAATGCGTACATATAGAATACTATATCTATATAGAATGTATATAGAATTCTGTATGTACATCTTGAGTCTCTCTGCCTTCTTGCTGTCCTAAACTCAAGAGAATAATGCTGAGTTGGGAAAAATGAACTCATAATCCAAAATAACATCTGATTCTGATATTGCTTTTATTTGACTTTTGAATGAATTTTTTTAAAAAAGATGATTTGCTTCCTTATTATTTTGATTTGATTTAGTTTCTTAGTTTTGATTAATTTGATTTGACTTGTCTTCTCTGAACATATTATGCACAGATTGTAAGAGGGAAGCACCATGAACTGGTTGGGAAAATCCAATCCAGAAATAAACATTTGCCAGTAGTACTTAGCAAGAATGCTTATGTACTTACAGATCATTCAAAATTACTTTTAATCGAACATCTTTATGTAGCTGACTATAGTGTTGACATGACTTAGCTATTCATTAGAAATTTATTTTATGGTTATATTTATGGGCATTTGAAATATATCTAACACTGTGTATTTGTATAGCTACTGCTTCTAAGTGTTTAGCCAAAGGTCATAGGTAAAGGAATTAAAACTTATTTGGTGAATATCTGACTTAGTGTATATGTTCCTAATGTGTGCATTTCTGTAGATGTGGTATTGGACACCACTGACATGTGTAATGGCTTTCCAAAACATAACTGATATATGGGCTCCTGAGTGACTTATTTAATCTTGTGCTTTTGTTCTGAGATATTTAATAATTTTATCACAACTATGTTTGTAAATCTTTAAGAAAATTATTGAAAAGTACAAAGTTTTATTTTTTTCATTTTATTAGTTAGTCTACTGAAGTTCCAAACAAGTACAACTACTTTGGAAAATTTTTGTAGTAAATACTAAAATCCAGTACACATATTCCATGACCCAGTAGTTTTGCTCCTATGTGTGTATGTCCAAGAGAAATGAGTCCATATGTCCATGAAAATACATGTACAAGAATGCTTATAGCAGCACTCTTTATAATAGCTCTAAACTGAAAACCTTTCAAATATTCATCAATATCAGAACGGAAGAATAAATTGTGATGTAACTACACAAGGGAATAGTATTCAACAAAGAAAAGTAAAAATCTTTCATGATACTCAGCAATGATAGATCTCATAGACAAAGCTAGTTTGAACAGTATGTTTCCATTTCTATGATGTTCAAGAACAGAGAACAATAATCTGTGGCTATAGAAGTCAGAATGGGATTTTGGGAGAAGTATTGGTAGGAAAGAGGTGTGAAGGGAGCCTTCAGGGATATTGACAATGTTCTATATAGTGATCTGAGTGATGATTACAAGAGTATATTCATAAGTAAAAATTAACTGAAGTATTACCTTTATTTATTTTTATTTTTTATTATTTATTTTTTAATATTTTTATTATGTTCATTTAGCCAGCATATAAGCATTACCTTTATTTTTGTTCACTTTACTATCATTACAATTCAATAACAATATTAAGAAAATTTTAAATGGTAGCCTCTTTAGAAGAACTATTTATTGAATAGCAAAGCACTAACTTGAGACTTTGGGACAAGAGAGCTGAAGATGTCTTCAGGGATATGAATAATGAATGATTTGACTGTTGTTCTATGAGAGTGTGACAATTATTTAGTACAGTAGAAGTTTCTTTGAATGGAATTGTTGAAGGGTGCCTTCATGGCTCAGTCAGTTAAGACTCTGACTCTTGGTTTCTGCTCACGTCGTGATCTCAGGGTGGCGAGATTGAGGCCTGCATCAGGCTCCGCACAGAGTCTGCTTAAGTTTCCCTCCTCCTCCGCCCCTCCCCTCTCCGCTTTCTCCTTCCTTTCTAAAATAAAATAAATAAATAAATAAATAAATAAATAAATAAACATTTTAAATAAATTAATGAACGAATGCATGGCACTGTTGAAGAAAGGGAAAATGCTAATGCACAGTCCCTCGAAATGCTGCAATCAGAAAGACGCCTATGGGTCTGTAAAGGCTCAAAATCACATATTGAAACTTCTCTTCTCTAAATATGAACATCGTAAATTAGCTCACGGACAAGTCAATGTTTATCACTCTTTTACTTCCAAACTCTAGGCGGTTTTTGGAGAATCAGCCAGTTGCTTAGTTAGTATGTCATTTTCAAAAATAAAGATGGTACAATGGCAAGAAAGCTGGAAATGTGTTCTTCCATGGGGTAGGATCAAATGCAATTTTCACTCTTACATGTCTTCACACTGCTTAAAGCACCATCTCTCTCAGTGGATAATGCCAGAATTCAAGTTTTGTCTCTTTGCAAGGGCCAGAAAGTAGTCATGGCCGATGGCTAAAAAGAGCAGGAAGCAAAGCAGAATGCCTGAATAGGCCACAAACAGAAAAGCAGTCACTGAAAAATTAAACGTTTATTGTGTGATTCCACTCAATAAGTTTATGCTAGGTGGTCATTCATTTCCTGAATATTTAACTTCTTCACTATAACGCTTTTAATCTAAATTTACCTCTGGCCTGTTGTTGTTATACTACAAAGGAAGGGAACTATTTTGGCTTGTGTTTGGTTTTCATATCTTGCCTGAAATTGAGTAATACATAACACAGACTATTCAGACAGGGGTTTTGGTCAAAGGTTTGCTCTTTAGCTAACAGTCTGAAAAGTAAATTTATTTCCATTATGTTTTATCTGTCCTTAATTGTATATGATAACACAGAATACTGAGGGAGTTGTGGGAAAAAAGCAGCACAGTGTGCGAAATACCTTGTCAGAAAGTGTGCTCTCCATATTGAAGGTTCCAGGTAGTACAGTGGAGTGACTCAGAGGGTGGACCTGAGCCAGACGGCCTGGGGGCATATCCTGCTGTACCACTACATGGGTGTGTGACCAGCTGTAAAACGTGGACAGTAATAATCGCCACTTTATTGGGTTTTTGCAGCAATTCCAAGAATCAACAACGTAAAGTGCTTTCTTATTATATGCCAAGTAGTGTTCTCTGAATGTAGTTGCCATAAGATAATAATGAATTGGGAGAATGGTTTCAATAAGTCTTATATTCATTTGGTTTTGTCATTAGCATTATTTTACCTGTGTCATATCTGTATCACATCTTTTACTTGTGATAATTAACATCACTCACTGATAATATTAAAATATGAAGCGAGATGTTGATGTCCATATTCTGTAGACCCATTTGATATACGAACACTTTAGTAATATTATGAAGCATGTAGATGTATGCACAATTTAATGGGTTTTTTTTTGATGCTTTAATTCTAAGCTTAGCCTCTAAGAGTTCCCAGTGAATTTTAAATGCTAAAAACATAATGTTAAAGTTGTTAACATTTGAAGATCTAAAACCAGATTTTTAGAAAGAATTTTGAAGAGAAAAATACAATTCCACAGATTTGCATGTTATCAGATAGATGAAACATTGTTTTCTGATCACCAAGATATTTGAAATGGTGAAGGACCAAGTCATATCTTGTATCTTGCATATATTCTAGATGACAAAACTGGCTACACTGGCAAAAGGCTATGGTCAAAGAATATGCAAGAGAAGATTTTGTGTGGGAGTGTGTTTTTTTTTTTTTAATTCAAGGAATTTAAACATCTCTGTATGATTTCTCTGTGTTTAAGAAGTAGAGAGAGATGGGGATTTATGGCAGTTGGTTTTAATTAGAAAAGTACTTCATTTTAAGAGCATAGTATTATTTATTTCAGTGTTTTATTCCATGTTACTGTAATATTAATAATTGAGATATGAAATTTGGAAATGTAACTTATTAGAACAAACATTTTATTAAAATCTAACTTAATCCCATTTTTTCATTAACTTGTTTAGGATCACTTTATTTTTTTATTTATTTTTTTAAATTTTTTTATTGTTATATTAATCACCATACATTATATCATTAGTTTTTGATTAGGATCACTTTAGATTGGGGTTTTTTAAAATTATTATTACTGATTTTGTTTTGTTAGTGAAGAGCATCCTAAAGCCTTCACTATAATCTAAGAAAGGAGAAGTTGAGATAATAAATAAGGAATTTCTCTTTTCTTTTCTTTTCTTTCTTTCTTTCTTTTTCTTTTTCTTTCTTTCTTTCTCTTTCTTTCTTTCGAGTGTGGATGAAGGGTGTGGGGGGAGGGGCAGAAGGAAAGGGAGAGAGAGAGAGAGAATCTTAAGCAGATTCCATGCCCAGCATGGAGTCGGGCACTGAGATCATGACCTGAGCTAAAATCAAGAGTCAGACACTTAACTGACTGAGCCACTCAAGCGTCCCAGGAATTGAATTTCTAATTCTTTTCGATTTCTCCCTTTAACAAAATATATCAAAAAGCCCAGGAGTTTCCCTTGTTTTATTGTTGGTGGATTCTTGTGCTGTGTTTGGTGCGCTGCTGTGTCAAAGGTGGTGTTAAGGGGTGTGTGTGTGTGTGCGCACATGCGTGTGCGTGGCTGAAGGGGTTGAGAGCAGGAGGAACAAGTGAGCTTAGGCAGAGCCAAGTGGAAATTCCATGTTGTTGTGGGTCTTTTGCCTGTGGCTCTGTTCCTTTTCCTTGCCTGCCTGCGTTCTAGGGCGCAGGAGAGAATAGTCAAACCGCTGAGTGGGTAAATGTGACTGATCTTACAGGCCAGGTAGATGTCACTCTATTTGAGAGCACCTTTCTCAAAACAAGGAATGACACATATTTCTTAGAGTTTATCAGATGACCTTTATGTAACACACATTTGCTGTTTTGAATGTGTTTTGTGTCTGACTTGATTTGTGATATAATGATTTATAATGGTGTATGAATGGCAAAAGATAGCAGGGGGAGATATCATTATTGAGAAACAATGGAGATCCAGGTGGATAGTGTGGTGGTTTTTATTTGGTAAGAAGATGTCCCATAGACTTTTTGCACTTACTGGAAGTTCATGCTTGGGACAGTCTGGGATATGGAACCAGGAGACTGGTGTCAGGATCTTGGACTAAATGAGAATAAAAGCAGGAACCAAGAAGATGGTGCCAGAAGAGGTTAACCCATTTAGTCGAGGAACAACACTCAGATTATATTAGAACCAGGAAACACAGCTTTTTAAACTGAAGTCTTAAATTTATATTAGGACAACCTAGTGAGAGATGTTGACAGACAAGGAGAGCACCCCTAGCCTCTTACTAGTAACCTTACCCAATTCCACAGCCATCAATGTCTCCTTCTGAGGTTTACTCAGACTCACGGGCAGCTGTAACAAAGCAGGTAGCTCCCACCTAGGCAGAAGCTTGACATCTATGCCAAGAGACTCACCCAGGACTAAGAAGCAGGTAAACTGTGTCAGAATATACTATGCTTAATTTTCAAGGTTGACTTCTAGATTCTTAATTAGTGAGGGATTCAGATATCTCACCAATTAGCAAACTGTACCTGTTTTGTTTCCCAGATTGTGCTGAAGCTGCCCAGGTAGACAGGGTTGTCTGGTGCCAACCAGATAGTCTGGAGATATCACTCCTGGGCATGTTCAGTGTCAATGCCTCCTCTGGTCTGCAGTGCCTTGGAATGTTGTTGGATGCCTGTGAGGCCGGCCACCCTGCCCTGAGGCTTAACAGTAATCGGAATAGGAGAAGGTGGTAGTGTAAATAAGACTGCAGTCCTCCTTGCTTGTGTACGTGGATGAAAAAAATCCCTGATAACCTCTTGCTCTGTAAAATCCCATACGAACATTCTTTACTTTGGAGTGCAGACTAGTTAAGATTTAAGATGTTTGCTGTTTTCTTGAAATAGTATCAGACAGTACAGAGAAGGCTCTTGGTTCCTGATACTCATTGCCTCAAAAATCTAGAGACGACCATATCTTTCCAAAGTAAGAAAATTGAGTCCATATCAAAGTTATGAGATGACTAACGGTGTATCTAAAGAGTTCTTAGAGAAACAGCTCTTTGTAAATTTGCTAGGGGGTGGGGATTAGCCAATGTGTGGGTTGTTCTCTCCATTCTAGAGTTTACCAAGCTTTATTTGGTTTATTCCTTATGACTTTCTATTATTGCTTGTTTTTTCTCTTGTTGGAATAAGCTCAAGTGCTTTTACAACATTATAGAATATAACTGCTACTTACTGGATTATTAAATTAACACCAACACTTTGCATTTGCTAGATGTTTTATACTTTAAAAATATCTCATGTTGCGTATTTGATTGTCTTATATTAGTAGAATATTGCTTATGGATTATTAACTATATTCTATAGGTAGGGAAGTTGAGATCATCTGGATAAAGAACTTGTTCAGTTACATAGCTGCTAATTTAAGCAAAGACGTGGGCTGAAATACAGATTTCTTACCTCCACACAATTCAAATTGTTAGAAATTCTGAGTCTGGGAATTATCCTCTCCCAGCATCTCCTTCTATTCTTAAGCTTTTTGTTTAGTTTTTACTGTTTCATATTTCTCATTTTCGCTTGTTACTTTCTCATTAGAATGTTCTTGGATGCTTTTTGGATCTGTTGCTCCTTGAGTGCGTTGCAAACCACTTGATATACTGCCTTGTGCTCTGAATATCTGTGTGAGAAACAGATATTTTTACATTCTATAATTCTGCTTTGGAATTTACCTCTACCTAATCTCTGTAGTTGACTCTTCTTATCTTACCCTACTCAGAGAAGGATTTGCCTTATTGGATCTGGCCATTTATCCCTCTAATCTAATATCAGTTTCCAGCAAGGCCCTGCCAAATCATTACAGGAGAAAGCAATGCACTCTCCCTGACTAGGAATTAGGAAACAAAACCCTTGCCATGACTCTGCATTTAGACTGTGAGCAAGTTATTTAGTTTCTTTCGTGTGCGATTTCAATAGATTTTAAGAAACTGCAACTTCAAGTTATGTTTGTTGGATATTTAATGTCTAGCATTTGATGCATCTGCTTAACTATTTATGTCACATGGAATACTAGGTAACATACATACTTTTCTAAAAGTTCTGAATTAGCTATAAACACCATTGTGGACTGATTAAATTATCATTTAAACATGGTTTTGGTTACATAATAAATATAGAGCACATTGGCTTTCTACTGTGTCTTGACATGACTCTGTCAAATTATATAAGTTCTTATCTCTCAGTTTTGACTTGAGTTTAGTTGTAGAATCACAACTAAGTCAGCAAATCTTTGAATACTTTCCTAAATTCCATCACCATTAGCTGTCGAGTTTTTAAGAAAATGCATATTCCAGGGCTTTATCCTAGAGAAAAATGACATTTCAAAGTGGAGAGTAGGAACCTTTGTTTAAGAAGCCACCTAGGTCATTCTGATGTATAGCTAAGGGTAAAAACTATTTTTTGAAGGTTATAGGGGGTGGGAGTGCTTCTGAGGTAAACGAAGTGGTGTAGACAAGGCTCACTTATTCAGCAGACATGTACTGAATGCCTGCGCGTGGTGTATCCATCGTTGTGGGAGGGACTGAAGCACACAACAGGATAGCTTCAGCCTGAAGGTGCTGGTATCGTAGTGAGAATTATCCCAACAAGTTCTTTATGGTGTGTATATTATAGTAGGAGAGTGTACAGTCTTATGACAGTAGAGAAGAGGGTCCTAAATCAGCCCTGATAAGACTGGTATGAGACGTGGGAGGAGGTCCAGCAAAAGCATCCTAGGGGAATGATACTTTAACATCCTGTCCGGGGAGTTGTCTGAGTTTGTCCTTTCGGCAATAGAAATTAGAGCAGAAAAATACGGGGCCATTAAATGTCTGTTAAGAGGAATGCCATGGTGAAAGCAGCCTTTAAAGGATGGTGGTCTGAGAGCAGGACTGGGGCCCTAGAGGCAGAAAACTCCCACACTGTGTGAGTAGGTGAAAAGAACTTGCACCAGGGTGGTGGTAGTCGAAGAGAGGAAGGTAAGATAAGGAAACATCGGTGGACTTTGATGTGTGACTGGATATGGAAATGAAGAGGAGACATGGGTCAAAGGTCTCCATACCGCTGTCAGGCTGGTGGTACCCCTGGCTGAGATATAGGGGCTGTGGACTAGAGGTAGGCGAACAGAGAATGATGAATTCCTCCATCTTCTTGGTCTTCTGTGCGTTTGCCCCTATGTCTAATAGAATGCCTATACTTAATGGATGCCTTAGTTAAAATATTGGTTTGGCTGTATCCACTGTGACCTATAAACGATGGAAAGTTAATTTCCCTCTTTATGGAAATGGGTCTGGGCAGGTAAGTGTCCAGGGAGATAGGATGGCTCGATTCCACCAGGTTGTCCAGAAATTGATTTCCAAGCTCTTTTGTTGCTTCACTGCCCCTAGGGTATATTATGGCTGAAGATGGCTTATTTCCATAATTCTGTCTTTAAGCAGAATTCAAGAAGGAAAGAGGAAGTAGAGAGCAGAGAGATTCCTTTCTGGGGCTGTACTGTACTGTTCTCTACATTCTGTTGTCTGTACCTTGGTCACATGGCTATATCTAGGTAGAAAGTAGGCTGTGAAAAATGCTGTGTTAGCTGGCCAGCCATATAACCACTAAAACTCAGAAGTTCTATTGATGAATAATCAAGAGGATTTTGTGGCATAAGTTCTTAAACATGGGACCTGCTGCAAAGGCCCTTATTTTTGTTGAATGAATGTGCTTAGTATTTGGTCAATGCTGAGTTGGAGAAGGAGGGAAGGCCTCCAAGTGGAAGTGCCCAGAAGATAATTGAAGACGTACACTTGTAGTCAGAACTGTGAGCAATCTATACAACATAAATTTGTGAGGCCCTTCTAAAGACTATGGATGAACTTTTTAGACTAGAGAGAAAAGCACTTAAAAAAAAGGCAGCAAAAGGGCCTTGCAGTGCTTGTAGGTTAGGTGGTAGGAAGTGGAGAGAGAATCCAGGGAAATAATTGGAGAAATAACCATCTAAAGATACTGCAAAACACTGTTTCCTGAGGCAGGAAGAGAAACATATGATATTGCGGAAAGGATAAAAAATTAAGGAGGACTAAAATAAAAGATGTAGGGGACAAGGCAAGTGTATGAGGGGAGAGAGCTGACCTTTGAACAGAACAGAAATTTCAGCTAAGATTTGTAGCTTGCCAACATTAGGCTCCATTCAGAGCCTCAGATAAGATGGGCCAGTCCACAGAGGGAATCCTGGTCTGTCACAGAAGGACGTTGTTTAGAAGACATATAGTAAAGATTCTTTTGAAAGTATGGAAATATGTCCATGAAGCTGTTGGTGTGATTGTGTGTGAGGGATGATACTATGCTGGTTTATTCTTTACTACTGTTTTGATGCTGAAACTGACACTTAAAGATCAGGTATGATTTTTGTAAACAGTAAAAAAAAACACATTATTTTAATTTCTACAAATAGCTTCATTTAGGTTAGTTTTTTTTATAATCAATAAGTAGTGTGAACCACATTTGATTAATTGGAAAGTTCAGATCAGTCTTAAAGAAAGGATTTTGCATTTGTGGTGTTTCAGTTCTCTGGAGTATTGTGGTGGAAAGAAGAATCTCCTAAATTCACTCAGGGGCCTCATATTCTGGTATCTGTGTCACGTCATTCCCTCGAAGTATACTTCTGACTTGTTTTGCTTACACTATCTAATTGGGAACAAATCTGATATGTGTGTTTTTTTTTTTATGTCTTTGTTTTAACTGACCCGGAAGTGAGGCCTGTTCAACAGCCAAGGAAACTGACACAGATGCCATCTTTAGCTTCCTTTATTTCTGAACTTAATAAAAAGGAAATCTAGGTACAAGCTAAATGGTTTAGTAATTTGTTTGAATTTGTTAGATCTTATTGATCATTACTGCCCAGTAGAAATATAATGCAAGCCACATACACAATTTTTCATTTTCTAGTAGCCACATTTAAAAAAAGTATAAAGAGACAGGCAAAATCAAATTCTTTTTAAAAAAAACAAATCTTTTAAGTCTGCTTATTTCAAATGCCTGACTAGCCATATGAGCTAGTTGCTCAGTATTGGACAGCACGGTTCTAGAGAATTAATCAATAATCTTTTGTTCTTTTTTATTCTAATGTTGACATAGGTCTGTTGATTGGAGGTCTACCATGACAGAGTTCATTAAGGATTTGTCCTTAGTTTTAAGTGTGGGAGTTATACTGGGCACTAATGCTAATAATAATGTTTAGTGAATTAGTATTCTGTTGCTTTTACTTTTCAACTTGGACATCTTAAAAGTAAAACAGCTAGTTATTTTACCAGCCACATGGATTTATTTGGGTTTGCCTAGGATGATGTGGGCAGAGGCAGCAAAATAAAATGGTCTTCATCTGGGGACCACTGGGGTCCTGCAGTCTGACTGAGAGTTCTGCTGCTGTCTTTACCCTGAGGTTGTAAGGAAAGGTACGGGGAGTTATGGGTAGATTTTGAGTTAATGTCTTCCTTATCATTCTCGCCTTCCTTCCCCAGTGCCTGAGTCCGTTAAGGCTGCTATAAAAGAAAGTCATAGACTTGGTGGCTAATGAACAACAGAGATCTATTTCTCACAGTTGTGGAGGGTGGGAAGTCCAAGATCAAGGCACTGGCAGATTCACTGTCTGGGTTGGAGCCTTCTCCCTGATAGCCATCTTTTTGCTGTGTCCTTAAATGGCAGAAGGGACGAAGGGTCTCTTTGGGGCCTCTTTTATAAGGGCACTAATCCCATTATTGATTGATTGATGTATGTATTTATGTATTTATGTATTTATTTATTTTATTTTTTTATTATGTTAGTCACCATACAGTACTTCATTAGTTTTTGATGTAGTGTTCCATGATTCACTGTTTGCATATAACACCCAGTGCTCATTGCAATATGTGCCCTCCTTAATACCCATCACCAGGCTACGCCATCCCCCCACCCGCCTCCCCTCTGAAACCCTCAGTTTGTTTCCCAGAGTCCAGAGTCTCTCATGGTTCGTCTCCCCCTCCGATTCACCCCCTTCATTTTTCCCTTCCTTCTCCTAATGTCCTCCATGCTATTCCTTATGTTCCACAAATAAGTGAAACCGCATGATAATTGACTTTCTCTGCTTGACTAATTTCACTTAGAATAATCCCCTCCAGTTTTATCCACGTTGATACAAATGGTGGGTATTGATCCTTTTTGATGGCTGAGTAATATTCCATCGTATAGATGGACCACATCTTCTTTATCCATTCGTCTGTTGAAGAGCATCTCAGCTCCTTCCACAGTTTGGCTATTGTGGACTTTGCTGCTATGAACATTGGGGTGCAGGTGGCCCTTCTCACTACATCTGTATCTTTGTTGTAAATACCTAGTAGTGCAATTGCTGGGTCATAGGGTAGCTCTATTTTTAACTTTTTGAGGAACCTCCATACTGTTTTCCAAAGTGGCTGTACCAATTTGCATTCCCACCAAGTGTAAGAAAGTTCCACTTTCTGCACATCCTCTCCAACATTTGTTTTCCTGTCTTGTTAATTTTTGCCATTCTAACTGGTGTAAGGTGGTGTCTCAGTGTGGTTTTGATTTGAATTTCCCTGATGGCTAATGATGTTGAACATCTTTTCATGTGTCTGTTACCTATTCATATGTCTTCTTTGGAGAAGTGCCTGTTCATGTCTTCTGCCCATTTTTTGACTTGATTATTTGTTTTTTGGGCATTGAGTTTGAGAAGTTTTTTATGGGTCTTGGATACCAGCCTTTTATCTGTGATGTCATTTCCAACTATCTTCTCCCATTCCATGGGTTGCCTCTTAGTTTTGTTGACTGTTTCCTTTGCTGTGCAGAAGCTTTTTACCTTGATGAAGTCCCAAAAGTTCATTTTTGCTTTTGTTTCCCTTGCCTTTGGTGACATGTCTTGAAAGAAGTTGCTGTGGCTGATGTTGAAGAAGTTACTGCCTATGTTCTCCTCTAGGGTTTTGATGGATTCCTGCCTCACATTGAGGTCTTCCATCCATTTTGAGTTTATCTTTGTGTATGCTGTAAGAGAATGGTCCAGTTTCATTCTTCTGCATGTGGCTGTCCAATTTTCCCAGCACCATTTATTGAAGAGACTTTTTTTCCATTGAATATTCTTTCCTGATTTGTCTAAGATTAGTTGACCACAGAGTTGAGGGTCCATTTCTGGGTTCTCTATTCTGTTCCATTGATCTGTGTGTCTTTTTTTGTGCCAGTACCATGCTGTCTTCATGATCACAGCTTTGTAATAGAGCTTGAAATCAGGCAATGTGATGCCCCAGCTTTGTTTTTCTTTTTCAACATTCCCTTGGGGATTTGGGGTCTTTTCTGGTTCTATACAAATTTTAGGATTGTTTGTTCCAGCTCTTTGAAAAATGCCATTGGTATTTTGATCTGAATGGCATTGAAAGTATAGATTGCTCTGGGCAGCATAGACATTTTAACAATGTTTATTCTTCCAATTCATAGCATGGAAGGTTTTCCGTCTATTTTTGTCTTCTTCAATTTCTTTCATAAGTGTTCTCTAGTTTCTAGAGTAGCATGAACTAATCCCATTTTTGAGGGTTCCACTCTTATGACTAATCACCACCCTGAGGCTCCACATCCTGATACCATCACATTGAGCATGAGGCTTCAACATAGATTTTGGGAGACACAAATATTCAGTCTGTGGCACCTAAGTCCTGGCCTTTGTCCAGGTGCTCCCATCTCAATCTGTCCTAGAGAAGGACCAGTTTTTAAATCCCCAATCCATTATGTTCTAATACTTTTGTAAACTACAATATAAATGAATATACTACACAAATGAAATTAGAAGAACCCAAAGAAAGACATACAAATCTAAATTCAACAGATAAAACGTCACTCCATCATATTGCTGTAAAATTTCTAGTACTTGCTCTCAATTTCTGTACATATTTATTTCTAACTGGACAGGTAACACACAGGACTTCGCAGCAACCTATGGTCTACATTTTGTGTAGGTAACACTTTTTTACATCTGCAGTAATCCTCATATAAACCTCTGTATAAAGCATGTCCTCTACTTTTCAGATCAGGACAGGAGGATCAAAGTGATTTAGTAAGATGCCCAGAGGATGTGCCAGTAATGGAGCTGGAATTTTGACCCAGAGTTGCAGCTAACCCACAAGGAGTCTTTGTTAGAATTAGGGAAAGGTAGCCCTTTCCCTGGGTGGGCTGGCTCCCCCCTCACTCTGCGTGCTTTGTGGAGCATAGCCTGAACTACGTAGGATATGGTCCTATCAGACTCACGCATGCTCTCCCTATCTCCCTTTGCCAGGATAGAAGGATAAGGGAGTGGGCAGTGGAAAGAAGAGGTAAAGTGGAGACTAAGTTTTGTCTCTGTCATTTTAGTGTACATTTTCATAGAATGGTGCTTGAAGTTGAGAAAGAAAACAAAACTCAAGTTAGTGAAAATGGGTAGTTTTCAGAATTTCTAGTTGCAAGTTGTGCTCCATCTTAAGCTTTTGATGTACCTATTTAATTAGTGTGTACTATCCCGGGACTCCCATTATTATAAATTTCCATACAGTCAGCCAGGTAGTGGGTTTTCAAAATAACACAGAAACATTAATATTTTACAATCTACAAAAATATGTGTGAATACATCCTTGTTTTTTTTTTTTTTTTGAGACTTTATTTATTTATTTGACAGAGAGAGAGAGAGAGAGAGAGCACAAGCAAGGGGAGTGGCAGGCAGAGGGAGAAGCAGGCTCCCTGCCAAGCAGGGAGCCCAATGCAGGACTCAATCCCAGGACCCTGGGATCTTGACCTGAGCTGAAGGCAGACGCTTAACTGACTGAGCCACCCAGGCACCCTGACTACATCTTTGTCATCTTTGCTGCTTCTACCATCCCCCATAATTCTACTATAAGTTTCAAGTACTGGCTTAGTTTATAATTAAATGAAGAAATTAAAAAAAAAAGCATGGACAGTAGAAATAGACCAAGTATATCTCCTTGATACAGTAATCATTCCAGCCACAAATTAGTTAATGTTAATTTGAAACACATTTCTAGTTATGCAGCCTAATTATATTAACTATGTTAGGATTGTAAAAGTTTGACTGGGGCCATATGTACAGTTTTGTTTTCTTTCTATGGCCTAAAATTGCACCTGGTTAAAGCAGACATGCCATTGGTCATGTCGGATGCTAGGAAGAGAATTAAGGGAGAAGTCATTTGCAACCACTGGAAAACTACTCTGAACTAATAAAGGTCCGGATTTCTTAGGAAATTACATGAGAGGTTGGTGAGATTATTAATTCTTTAGTAGACTTAAACTGAGCAATGAAAAGTTGACAGATATTTTATTTTTGAGAAATCATTTGAAATGCTTCCCTAAGTATAGCTATTACTTTGTATAGCTATTACTATCAAAGTGAATACACTTTTTGCTAGGTATATTCCCAAGAGTGTCAGGTGCATTATGCTGAATATCCACTACAGCTTTTTGAAGTTGATGGTGCTGTTTTTTTTTTTTTTTTTTTTAAATAAGGAAACTGAGTCTTTAGGATGTTGGAGTAACTTTTCCAGAAAGCTCTCCCCAGACCTAGGAATCAGAATCTGCATTTTAAAAAAGATCCTAGATGACTCATGTGCATATTAAAGTTTGAAAAGTAATGGTTTATTTTCCAGAGTCCATGTTCATAATCCCTACAGAGTCCTGCCTCCTTGGGTAATCTAAGATAAAACTTTATTAAAAATATTAGCTGAATCTAATATGTGAAGTTAGATAAATTCAAATAATCCTTTTTTTCTGGTTATATGTTCTAATTTTTATAGATTTCAAATTTGTTGATTCTGCATTTTCCATTTTTCAACTATGTTTTCTGAGATCAATTTCTAAGAGTCAACTCTCCTCTCCATTGCACCTATAGTACCTGGATTCTAAGAATGTTCTAGTTTGATAGTTTCAGGTTCTTGTTATCCAGGGTGTTTGTTTTTTAAAGATTTTATTTATTTATTTGTCAGAGAGAAAGAGAGAGGGAGAGAGAGAACAAGCAGGAGGAGCAGCAGAGGGAGAAGCAGGCTCCCCGCTGAGCAAGGAGCCTGATGCAGGACTCCATCCTAAGACCCTGAGATCATGACCTGAGCTGAAGGCAGCTGCTTAACTGACTGAGCCACCCAGGTGCCCCATCCAGGGTGTTTTTTAAAAGAAAGATAAATAATGACTATGGTTTGTAACATAAAAGTTGAGTTACTCTAGGGAACTATAGAGTCGATCCTTTTAAACATCTGTCCTTTCTTGTGTATATGCCTTCTAGAAAGTGACGGATAGTTCTTATTCCTACCTATAATCTTAGGGATTTAAATGTAAAATAATAGTTTATAATAAGTTCATTTGAATTATACAGAAAAAGCAAGTGAACAGTCTAAGTGACATTTTATTTTATTTTTTAAATTGATGTATAGTTGACACACAGTGTTACATTAATTTCAGGTGTACAGCATAATGATTCAACATCTTTATATGTTATGCTATGCTCACCACAAGTGTAGCTGCCATCTGTCCCCATACATCACTATGATAGTATCATTGGCTATATTCTCTATGCTATATTTTTATTCCTATGATTTATTCATCCCTTAATGGGGAGCCTGTCTCTCCCACTCCTCTTCACCCATTTTGCCCATCCTCCCACCTTCTTCCCCTCTGACAACCAATAATTTGTTCTGTTTGTGGGTCTATTTTTGTTTGTTTGTTTGTCTGTTCATGTGTTTTTCTTTTTTTTAGATTCCATGTGTAAGTGAGATTATATGGCATTTGTCTTTCTCTGACTTATTTCACATAGCCCAGTAACCTATAGGTCAACCATGTTGTCACAAATGGCAAGATTACATTCCTTTTTATGGCTGAGTAATATTCCAGTGTATGTATATACTATATCTTCTTTATCCATTCATCAGTCAATGGACACTTAGCTTGCTTCCATATCTTGGCTGTTGTAAATAATGCTGCAGTAAACATTGGGGTGCATATGTCTTTTCAAATTGGTGTTTTCATTTCCTTTGGATAAATACCCAATAGTGGAATTCCTAGATCATATGGTATTTCTATTTTTAATTTTTTGAGGAACCTCAACACTGTTTTCCACAGTGACCACACCAATTTACATTCCCACCAGCAGTGCATGAGTGTTCCTTTCTCTTCATATCCTCCCCAGTACTTATTATTTCTTGTCTTTTTTATACTAGCCATTCTGACTGATGGAGGTTATACCTCATTCTGGTTTTGATTTGCATTTCTTTGACGATTAGTGATGTTGAGCATCTTTTCGTGTGCCTCTTGGTCATCTGTATGTCTTCTTTGGAAAAATGTCTATTCAGGTTCTCTGCGCATTTCTTAATTGGGTTATTATTATTATTACTGGTACTGAATTATATAAGTTCTTTATATATTACTGGATATATCATTTGCCAAAATCTTCTCCCACTCAGTAGGTTGCCTTTTCATTTTGTTGATGGTTTCCTTCATATGCAGAAGCTCTTTATTTTAGTGTAGTTCCAATAATTTATTTTTGCTTTTGTTTCCCTTGCCTGAGGAGACATATCTAGAAAAATGTTGCTAAGGCCCATGTCAAAGAGATTACTGCCTATGTTGCTTTTCTAGGAGTTTTATGGTTTCATGTCTCAAATGTAGGTCTTTAATCCACTTTGAGTTTGTTTTTGTGTATGGTGTAAGAAAGTTGTCTACCTTCATTCTTCTGCACGTAGCTGTCCAGTTTTCCCAGCACCATTTATGGAAGAGACGGTCTTACCCCACTATATATTTTTATCTCCTTTGTTGTAGGTTAATTGGCCATATAACTGTGGGTTTATTTCTGGGTTTTCTATTCTGTTACATTGATCTATATGTCTGTTTTTGTACCATACTGTTTTGATTATTATAGTTTTGTGGTGTGCCTTGAAATCTGGGATTGTGATAACCTCTAGTTTTGTTCTTCTTTTTTAAGATTGCTTTGGCTACTTAGGGTCTTTTGTGGTTCCATACTACTTTTAGGATTATTTGTTCTAGTTCTATGAAAAATTGTATTGGTATTTTGATAGGGATTGCATTGAATCTGTAGATTCCTTTGGGTAGTATGGACATTTTAGCAATATTAATTCTTTCAATCTGTACTCTGAGACCTATAAAAAATTGATGAAAGAAATTGAAGATGACATAAACAAATGCAAAGATATTCCATGCTCATGGACTGGAAGTCTGTACGACCTTTTAAAAGACTAATGTGTAAATATGAGCCACTCAGGTTTAAAGAGATAGGAAGGACATGCAAATATCAGCACTCTTAGAGATGGTACTTGGAAATCAGTTTGGAGAATGGACAGGAAGCAGTGAGAGTTATCAGTGATTCTAGAGTCACTTAAAAGGTTTTTTTGAAGTGCAGACTGAGGAAAATCTGGTTTTGCCCATACTTTCTGGTTAGTAGGTTTGTGGTAGGGCCCATGATTTTGCATTTTTAAAAAGTTTCCAGGTGATGATCATGCCTGCTGGTCCAGGGAGCACACGTTGAGAGCTACTGCACTAGATTTGGGAGGCTAGTTAGAATTTTTTTGCATTGATCTATTAAGATAAAACATAGAAATAAATGCTGACAATAGAGTTGAAGAGGGAGGGTGGGTTCCAAAAATATAGAGTAGTTACAATTGACAGGACTTGTTAACAGACCAGAGTATACAAATGAAGTAGAGGTAGAGTCTAGTCTAGAAGAGTCTAGATTGATTTCGAGATTTCTAACTTTAGTAGGTGGGTGGAATATTGTGGTGCCATTATCTTAACATATGGAATAAAAGAGGAGAAGATTGATAGGTTTTGGGGTGGACCTGATGACGAGTTTGGTCTTAGACATGTCAAATGGAGATTTATGTGCAGATATCTGTTAGGAAAGTAGGATACTGTAGAGTTGAAGTTACAGTTATAAGAATGAATTTATAAGTGTTGGCATGTATGTCTATAGAGGAGAAATTATAGGTCATAAAGTCAACAGAATAAAGTACTGAGAACAGAACTCTGAAATATGCCAGTATTTAAGGTGAAATCAGAATAATTCACCTTGAAAAGGCCCAAGAAGGGCTGCCAGGAGCTGTGGAATAAAGAGTTTCTATAAGGGTGTGATCCGCCTGTCAGCACTGCAGAAAGGTCAATTGACATATGGATGCCAATGCATTTAGTTTTGTCAGAGTACCACGGATCAGACCCAGATTGTATTTACCTGACATTAGAAAATGTTTCTGAGGACAGAATACATGCCTTTTGTTTTTCTGATATTAAGTTTCTATTCACTTCTGAAGAAGATAACATTATTGATAGGAATACTTGGGGTATGAATGGATTTGTATTCAAGTTCTAAGCTAATATTGTAGCTGAACTTTAATAAAATGTTTCAAGAGCAAAGTAAGAATCACAATTTATATACATATGTGTATGTGTGTGTGTATACATATATATTCTTTTGAGGAAGCACGGTCTCTTGTGGGGTATTATTCCTTTCTACAAGAAGCTTGCAGAAATGAGTGTGGAGGTTTTTGTGGTTGGTCCGTTTGTTTTATTCTCTACCCCCATCCCTGCTGGGGAACCAAGAATGCTATTATTGCTGTTAAGAATATTGTTTTACTCTGAAACTTTGTGTGACAGCTGGACATGATTATTTTATTAGTTTACTGACTGGCACAACTTAAAAAAGAAAGACAAGGTCAACAAATGTGATAGATATTAGGGCAGCTATCACTTCTGATAATCGGACCATAACCTTTTTTCCCCCTTTTCCTCCAGTGTTTTTTCTAAGCAGACTTATAACAAAACCATGACAGTAAATAGAAATTGCTGCCCTTCAGGACCTGGGATAATGGTTTCATAAGCAGGATTTATCAGTGGTGTGTCAGTATCTGGAAAACATAGTTTAAATTTGTATGTCCAAAGCAGCATGCCCACCTCTATTTTAGGAAAACTTCTTGTGGGGTGTGTGGATTGACTGACTCGTTAGGACTCTCTGGAAAGACAGATTTGAGATTGAGCAGACATAGCTCTTTGGATTTGCTGCTTGTATTCCTCTATTAATTAGTTGGAAAGTTCCCCACAAAACGTGGGCCAAATGAAGAATGAGAGGGAATGCCAGTAAGACAGTGAGCTTTATGAAGGATCAGAATCAAAGGACGTTTTCTCTTTTGTGCTCAAACAGGTCTGATCTAACAGATTCTCTGTGTGTAGACTTTACCCTTTGCTTGTTGACCAGTGTTTTATGGCCCAACATTATGAAAGGAACACTTAAAATCTCAGGCTGCAAATTATCAAATGTGTAAATGTTATTTCATGGAGACCAAGCTATTAGATATTTGACTTGCTGACAGATCAGTCTTTTATTTATTTATTTATTTATTTATAAGATTTTATTTATTTATTTGACACAGAGAGAGAGACACACAGCGAGAGAGGGAACACAAGCAGGGGGAGTGGGAGAGGGAGAAGCAGGCTTCCTGCCGAGCGGGGAGCCCGACGCGGGCTCGATCCCAGGACCCTGGGATCACGACCTGAGCCAAAGGCAGACGCTTAACAACTGAGCTACCCAGGCGCCCCCAGATCAGTCTCTTAAAAAGCTGGTAAAGAGCCTGCCGTTGAGGCTGATGGCTGAGGATGGTGGATTTTGAAGATGGAAGACATAAAACATGAAAGTTCTTTCCAGATCAGTTGGAATACTTAAAGTAATGACGTTAAGCTATATGTTCTTCATTTAGGATTAAAAAGAACATGTTATCAAGTATATCATTGGAATTCAAATTAACATTTTCCCCTTTTCCTTTCTTTGAGCAGGTGGTCAAGTTATTAAGCAACAAAAGATCACAAGCAGTTGGAATATTAATGTCTAGCCTTCATTTAGATATGAAAGATATACAACATGGTGAGTATAAACATAAAAATTCAGCTTTTGAATACCCACATTTGGGCTGACAGATGTGCTGTTTGGTGGTAAAGTTATTTTAGAGTTTTTGAGATTAGTATGTTTCCTGTAAGTGCTACCAAACTTTCTACCATGATCGTTTCTGGAGGGGTTACTAGTAACTTGACTTTTATGTTGTTTCTATATTTTGCTAAAAGTCTGATTCTCATGTGATGTATTTCATCTGCATTAATAAAGATTTCATTTTTAATTCATCAGAAATACTGGTCCCACTGTGCTCTGTAGCAAATTAGACTATATCTGAGGTATTTACTTTGGGATGCCATGCTCAAAGAGTGACTGATAAACAGGAGTGATAGTGGTATGTCTTAGCTATTGAAAATACCTGAAAATAGTGTACTGGAGGATAAATATGTTGAGACTTGAATCTCAAGTGTTTGATGAGCTAACATAAATTTTCTAACAGTTTGGCTTCAACCATGTAGGAGTTACATGGATGCTTGTTTTATTGTTATTATTTCAAGAATGTTTTTATGATTAGAGATGTCGAATAGTAGACTGGATTGCCATGTATAGTAATTAAAAGAAAACTCAAGTGTTCAAGAGACTGAATGATTGTTTGTTGCGGATGTCTATAAAGCACTGGACAGGTGAGGGGGCATGTTCGCTTAGTCCACCTGTCCTCCCTTCCCCAGATACGATGAGATGCTGAAAGAATCACAAAAGCGAATTTATTATGTATAACTTTTTAGGGTGGAAAACGGTCCCTCTTCTTTCAGTCATTTGGTATGACTATATGTAAACCCCTGGGCTTTTCTATGCATAGAGGGATTGAATTATTTTTTTCTAATAACCATCAAAGATAGTTTCAAATGATTCTTGCCCACTTATATTACTGTTGGTGATCCAGACACATGGAAGCAGTCATATCAGGGCCTGTTGTTATTTCTTTTATGTTGTTGTTTTAATTTATATCTTTAACCAGGCTTATAAAATATTCTCCCTGTTTAGAGTTAGGCTGATTTCAACGTTTTGTCAGTGGCTTTAGTGTCAATACTTTAAATACTTGAAATCCACCCTATAATTGACAGGCATTCCTGGGCCATATCTTCCTATCACATTTATGCTGAGAGATATTGCCCAAAGGTGAATAGAGGAAATATATTTATATTCAGAACGTCCCATAAGCTGTCCAGAACCTTAGAATAGATTTAAAGCAGATTGATTTATCCAAGGGAATGCCAGTTTACCTATTAAAGAAATATGGTTTCAAGTATAACCCAGACTTTATAAATCATGAAAACATTTAACTGGCTTTCTAGCTTACCCCTTTATGAATGTGGATTCTATTTGTTAGCCTTAAAATACTGTGTGGAATAATTCATAAATAGCGCAAGCCTGGTATGCTCTGTCAATTGATGAGTAACTCTTAATCATAATTTAAGTTTTTATTAAACTGTTTTGATGGTGAGGAGACTTCCTCAAACTGAAGCGTTGGGGGTAGTAGTCACAGAACAGGACGCCAAGGCTGGCGCCAAGAAGTACTTGGCGTTTCTAAAGCTGGCAGATGTAGCCCAGTTAAGTCATAGAATGAAATCTGAAAATAATGATATGGTCCTTTCCTTCAGTCAAATATTCAACCCGGGTTGAGTTAATAATGAGAACCTTATGAACAAAGGAGTCCGCCTAACATCTGTGTCTGTGGTAAAGCCAGTGAGAGTTCATTGAAAACTTGCTAGTTTAACATGCAATGCTAACAATAACATGGCATGAACGTCAGTAGTTGAAGGGTCACACAGAATTATGCATAAACTTTATCCTATTAGGATGTGAAGTGATTGCTTGAGTCACTTTGAAACCCTGTACATGGTTTTCTAAAAAGCAGCCGCTTTAAAAATTAAGTCTGAAGAAGCAAGTGGTATGCCTTGCAGTGAATAAAGTCCTGTTCTGTCTCAGTATGTTGTCTGGAACCATGATTTACATGTGAGAGTCACTCGTGGCCTCTAGAATAAACTTGACTTCTATCAGGATATGCCTCCACTGAGAAATCCACAGAAGCATAAACATCATTGATTTTGGTTGTAGAAGCAGCCACAGAATTTATCCAGACCTCTAGTATCGTCTTGTAGAAGAGCAAACGAAGACCTTTTGGTGGTTAGGTTTCTTTTTCAAGGTCGCAAAGCACGTTAGTGGAACAGACTAAACTTGGGCCCAGCCCTCTTCACTCTCTGGTCCTGTTCTTTTCATTCATGTGAGCTGCTTTTTCAAGATTGTGCTTTTTCTACAACCAGCATTGGTATCTTGAAAACAGAGTATATGTAACACAGCAGGAATTTTTTTTCTCTTTCTCTCTTTTCTCTCACCAAAACTCCAAAAAAGGTTAGGGATGAGTTTACTTTGTAATGTTTCTATTTTTAAAGCACCATGTTAGAGTAATTAGCATGGAAGGCTTGGGTTAGAGGTGCCAAACGTCTAATCGTGGTCTTGCCACCATGTCCGCTGAACACCACACCCTGCTCAGACTCAAAGATTATTTTCTGCAATAGCACATGTAGAGTTCTCAGTGTCACATTGAGTCAAAGGGCAGAGAGGGAAGAAAGGATCAGTTTCTTGACTAAGTTTACTAATGTGGCAATACAAGTGAGGCAGTCCCAAATAATTAACTGCGTGTGTGCAGGTGCATGCGCATGCGCGCGCGCACATGCACACAAAGGTTACAGTGAGGACGTGAGCAGCTCTAATGCAGTTGTCAATGTGTTCTGGTATCTTCTAAACTATCCTGTAAATTATCACAGTTTTCCAATGGGGAGGGTGAAACTGTGGTGTGCCACCTCTGGAAAAAAACAAAACAAAACAAAACAAAAACACTCCAATGGTTTAGAATAATTTAAAGTCTAGGATGAAGGTGCTTTTCAGAAATGATTTACCTAGTGTGCTAGAGCTTAGGGTCATTATGGCTTTAGGATCTCATTAAATCAAGCTCTAGGGATCCCCTGAGGCAATGCTAACTGCTCATCCATTGCTGAGTTGATTTCCCTGGGTGCATAGCCCTTTGAGTTCCAGTTTATTGTCACGTAAGTCTAGAATCTCTACTTTGTGTGGGCCCTGAGCCTTAATGTTTGGCCTTTGGCTCCATCAGGCTGTCAATAGAAAGTTCAGGTTCCTTGGGATAGGGCTAAAGCAGTTTCTGAACTGGCTAATTTTTCTGCATTCTCTCTTGTTTAGCATGGTAATTCCCCTCTTGGATGCTTTTTGATGCTTTTCAGATATTTGATAAATATATTTTATCCTGCATTTTAAATTACTCTCAATGGGAGGATTGATTCAAATCATCTAGCCTGTTATTTTCATGATGAGAGTATCCTACAGCTCGGTAGTTGAGTTTTGTGAAAAGAGATTGAAGTTTGTATACAGCCTTCCATCCGTACTTCGGGAGTCAGTGTGGTCGTCACAGCTCCAGGATCGTTTTGGTAGAAAATAGTACCTGCAGAGCAGTTTGAAATTTCATAGGGCTCGGTTTTATCCCCTACAGTCTCACCACTAGGTAGAATATCCATATAATTTATCATCCAAACCATGATACCTTTGAGAGTGGAAGGGGGTGCTGTGAGTAATATTGCTTGGCACACCAGGAGTAGAGTAACTCTACTATCGGATCAAATGGAAAAAAGTTTCTGATATCATTCTCCTTCATATATGTATATTTATAATACAACTATTTATTGGCCAGGGAATTAAACAGTTTGAAAAGCCTGCTTTGTAAACCTGAGGTTGTCTAGCTCTCTGTCCTTTTGGGACTCTCCTCAATATCTTGTCTGAAAGATTTGTTCCAATTTGATGCAAACACATCACAGAGGTAGGAATCTGTTACCCTTATAATCTGTAGCTGGCAACTAGAAATCGAACTCAGCCGGTAGCTGGCCCGAGGACCAGTTAGGGACTAAGCCTCTGGCAGCGACCTTAAAGATCCAAGCTATAGACTCCCATAAGTTTGCATGCTGTCTGTGCACAGGGGTGGAATGGAGCATCTCTAAGAGATTTTAGCTACTCCACGTGTCTTGTATCCTTTTAGTTTCACCAGTAAATGCCCACTTCACATATTAGAATGCTAATTAGCAAAGCCTCAGTTACTGATCTAGTAACTTGTAATAACTGCCCCTGAAGTATGGCCTTTGTTTTTCTATAATTTAAATTCAATTAGCCAACATATAGTACATCATTAGTTTCAGATGTAGAGTTCAATAATTCATCATTGGCATTTAACACCTAGGGCTCATTATATCAGGTGCCCTCCTTAATGCCCATCACACAATTACCCCATACCCCTGCCCACCTCCCCTCCAGCAACCCTCAGTTTGTTTCCTATAGTCAAGAGCCTCTCTTGGTTTTTTCCCCCTCTGATTACTTCCCATTCAGTTTTCCCTCCCTTCCTCTATGATCAGGAATTCTGCAACATGGCAGGATATAAAAGCAATGCACAGAAATCAGTTGCATTTCTATACACAAACAATGAAACAGGAGAAAGAGAAATTAAGGAATAAATCCTATTTACAATTGCACCCCAAACCATAAGATACCTAGAAATAAACCTAACCAAAGAGGTAAAGGATCTATACTCTAAAAACTACAGAATACTTATGAAAGAAATTGAGGAAGTGTGGCCTTTCTTACATAGTGCTGGCTTACCATCCCTGAGGTATAGGTATTAGGACAGTTGACTGCCCCTAAAGTTGAAGGGTTAACTGGCTCATATACACTATTACATTCCCTCAGTATACATGTTTTAAAATAGATTAAAGATACTATAACAAGAGATACCTAAGATATATTTAATGATCTCACACATAGAAATAAGTTTTGCTAACCTTCCAGCATTGTCCAGCCCAAAGTATTGACCCTTGTTTCTTTCTTTCTTTCCTTTTTTTTTTTTTTAAAGGTTTTATTTATTTCTTTGTCAGACAGAGAAAGAGAGAGAGAGAGCGAGAGCGCGCGAGAGCACAAACAGGGGAAGTTTCAGGCAAGTGGAGAAGCAGGCTCCCTGCTGAGCAGGGACCCAACGCAGGACTCAATCCCAGGACTCTGGGATCATGACCCCAGCCCAAGGCAGATGCTTAACAAACTGAACCACCCAGGCATCCCAGCCCTTGTTCCTTTCTTCCTTTCTTCCTTTTAATGTCTGTCCTATCTAAAGCCAACTAGTATTGTGAGCCCATGGGCAACAAGTACTAAATTATGTCTTTGTTGACAGTTCTATTGTTTTTTTTTTAAAGATTTTATTTATTTATTTGACATACAGAGATAGCGAGAGAGAGAGAGAGAGAGAGAGAGAGAGAGAGAGAGAGAGAGAAGAGCACAAGCAGGGGGAGCAGCAGGCAGAGGGAGAAGCAGGCTTCCTGCTGAGCAGGGAGCCTGATGTGGGGCTCCATCCCAGGACTCTGGAATCATGACCTGAGCTGAAGGCAGCAGTTTAACCAACGGAGCGACCTAGGCGCCCCAGTTCTATTGTTTTTAATCGTGATTTGTCAAAATCATGTGTCTTCACATCAAATAAGATAATTATGTAAACTACCTGGTCAATAAAACCATGGTTATTTTTATTCTTTGGTGTCTAAGCCTAATGGCTTCTTTTTCGAATGTTCTTTAAAAAATGCAGGTAAGGATACCTTACGAGGGCAATGACCTGCTTTTAGGTTTAAATCAGAAATTCCAGGGGTGCCTCGTGCAGTCTGTTAAGCATCCCCCTCTTGGTTTCTGCTCAGATCATGATCTCAGGGTCCTAGATCAAGCCCTGTGTTGCGCTCTGCACCCATCACAGAGTCAGCCTGAGATTCTCTCTCCCTCTGCCCTTCCTGCTCATTCTCTCTTTCCCTCTCTTACATAAATAAATCTTTAAACAAAAAAAAAATCAGAAATTCCAGTGAAATCTGTCTGCTAATTTCTGATTCCTTATTGATCCTGCGTCATGTTGCCGTTCTTTTGATCTTCTGTCACTGCCCTCCTTCACAAGAGCTCAGAGTTGGTAGAAGCCTTAGCCTGATAACTGTGTAGGAAGAAATCACGTAGGTTGGCAGGTATTTAAAAAGAGAATTGCTTTTGACAAACAGGACACATACTCTTTCATAATCAGATCTTTTTATTAGTATCTGAAGAGATAGAATTAAATATTGGCTTGAATTTTTACCTCTCACCCAACCCCCTTCCTTCTATTATTTGCCAATACAGGCATATCTCAGATACATTGTGGATTTGGTTCCAGACCACTGCAGTAAAGCGAATATCGAAATAAGCTGAGTTAAATGAATGTTTTGGTTTCCAGTGCAAATACAATTTATGTTTACACTATCCTGTAGTCTATTAAGTACACAGTAGCATTGGATTTTAAAAAATCGTGTATATACTGATGTGGTTTTAGGATATAGGTGAGGTTCGGTGGGGTGAGGTCCGGAGCCAACGACCAAGAAAGAATCCTTGAGACGTCTTTGGTGCAGAATGGTGGTTTATTAAAGCATGGGGACAGGACCCGAGGGCAGAAACAGCTGCTGCACTTGGGTCTTGAGGAGTGGCTGATTCTATACTCCAGAGTTGGGGGAGGTAAGGAAAAGGGACGTTTCAAAGGAACTTTCATTGGCTAAAGAGGACCGAGGACGTACAGGATACCAGAGGTCTTGCCATTGTCAAGTTAAGGTTGTTTTCCCCTCTAGCAAGGTATTAACATTTAGTAGGGAGATTCCTGGAAGAATGTCACACAAGTCCCACCCAAGAGTGGGGGGTAGGGGGAGGTTGCAGGGTGTCAGCTTATGCTTTGTCTTCAGCTAGCCTTCTGCTCCCTCATCGTATACCTTAATTAGAAAATACTTTATGGCTAAAAAATACTAACCATCAATCTGAGTTTCAGTGGATCGTAATCACTGAGCACAGATCACCGTAATAAGTATAATGATAATGAAAAAGTTTGAAGTATTGCGAGAATCACCAAAATGTGACACAGTGACATGAAGTGAGCAAGTGCTGTTGGAAAAGTGGTGCCCATAGACTTGCCCGAAGCAAGTTGCCACAAACCTTCAATTTGTTAAAAAAAAAAAAACAAAAACCCCAAAACAAAAACACAGTATCTATCAAGTCAATAAAGCAAAGTGCAATAAAATGAGGTAAGCCTGTAGCTGTGTAAAGTGGTCCAGAAGAAGGGAGTTAATTTTCATTATACAGTGCAGGGAATGGAGGTTTATAGATTAAGCCTGCCCGGGGCTTCACCTTACTACGACCAGAATGGGCGTCCAGTTCCTTCACTGCCATCTACAGTGTATTAGCTTATTTCGCAATGAGGACCTGTGTTTCCTAATAAAATGAGAATATGCAACATGGGCAAAAAGAGAACTGGCGAAAGGCGCAATACGTCTGGCCACCAGTTGTTTTGGTTTTTTGAGTTCCTAAAGCACTGGAAAATATATTTGGCAAATTTCATTTCTTCCTTCGTCATTTCATACAAATGCCCCAGTTTGCTTATTGACTCTGTTCCTTAGCGAATGAGGCGGATTTTTTTTCACAGCTATGAATTAAAGGAGGAAAAAGATTTTAAAGGGAATTATTAATTAATGGAGTTGCTTGTTCTTGATTGAACCAAGCAAAGATACACGAATGTGTTAGAGAAAAAGCATGTCGGGCTCAGCTTATCAATGAACAAAAGCAGGTTGTGATTACTTGTAAAAAGCTTGTGACGCATAGGGCATGGGACTTTCTGTGCCTTTTTTCTAGGTTACTGATGCTCAGAGAGTTTTTAGGGATATACACCCTACTTAAGTCCTTGGGGATGCTCGCCTTCATTTTGTACTCATGCTCTAAGCCTATTTCTTTATTCCTTTTGTCTAGACTTCTTGGCTTTTCCCTTTATTTTTAAGTGCAGACTAGCTGATTAAGAGCCTGATTCCAGAGCCATGCTGCTCAGATTTTGTTTTGGACAGAACGTTTGTCTCCCCCGCAAACCCCAAATTCATATGTTGAAAGCCCTAATCCCCAGTGTGATTGTGCTGACCACGGGGAGCCTTTGGGAGATAATCGGGCTTAGATGAGCTCATGAGGGTGGCCCCCATGATAAGATTAGCATCCTTTAAGAAAAGGAACTGAGGCCACAGGCTGTGCACACTAGGAAGAGGGTCCTTACAAGTTCCAGCCTCCAGAACTGTGAGCACTAAATTCCTGTTTAAACCCCCCAGTCTGTGAGCTTTGTCAGCGGCACCAGCTGACTAAGACAGACTGGAATCCCCGTTCTGCTGTGGGGTAGCTGAATAATAACCTGGGCAGTTTTCTTCGTATCTCTATGGCTCTGTTTCCTCATTAGTAGAAAGCGCTGTTTAAATGAGTTATTTCCTGTAAACACACACACACACACGCACACACACACACACACACACACACACACACACAGAGTAAATAGTCAATATTCATTCTGTCCTTGCCTTTCTGCGTTTCTTCGGAAATGACTTGTGTTACTAGGCTTTGGAGGTTCCTGAAACTCAGAGGCTGGCCAACCAGTGAGGAGAGAGACCGTAAAGGTTACTTATTCCTCCTTCCGTTGTTGTGAACAGGTTCTGCTACAAGCCTTCCCCCCGCCCCGAGAAAACACAGAGGGTAGAATGCAGAAGCTGCTCCTGATGGCATTTGAGAGCCAGAGGAGAGGGGAAAAGTGGGAGACTTGTTCAAGGGGCACATAACTGAGGCAGATTCGATTGTTCTGGAGCTTGGGTTTTCTGTCATTATTACTGAAATAATGAGTTATTACTGGGCTGTGTCCATCTCTGTTTTCTGGGTAGAGATAAATATGAGGATTATTTATGTGAGCAGCCCTTAGAAGTTGAGCATGGACACATCTTTGGACTGTACTTTATCTGCAAGGAGAGCAATTTGGTTTGGAAATTTGAAAGGTTGGTGGGGCGTGGGGGGGGTGTCCTCCCCTAACTGTGTTGTTTCTTAATCATTGGCTCTGGGCACTCTGAGCTTGCCATATTCCACATGCACCGCTGTTGGCTCTGGGTGGCTTGGGAGGGTAGCAGGGGGAGGGAGTTTGGCTTTGTTGCTACAGTGAATCTTGTAAGGAGCAAGAGTAGAAGTGGACTCAGGGACAGATGCTTCTGCTTCTTGCTTTGACATATTATTAAACTGACAGTTAAACTAGTTTCTAGCTCTGAGTATAAGTATTAAAAACACTTCTTTTAAAAAAAATCTGGAAATACCCTTTTGAACTATGGGAATTCTTCCCATGTATTTTGATAGCCTACACACATAGCAGTTCTTCAGCCCTGTGGGGCTGCCACTGGATAGTGTTTTTCTTATGAAATTTTCTACCAAACAAGTTGTAGATTACAAACTCCTGGTCTTTTTCGTAGCATTTCTGGTTTCATTTGTGGAGACACAAGCTTTTTCACTGGCCTATTAATACCATAAGAAAGTTTATCCATAATCATTTGTTTATTTTTGTAATATTCTCAAAAATTGGATTTAGTGTGGGCAATGTTATTTTTTTCCCAGCAGGTTTTCCAGTGTCTGGTTTCTTTATGAAACTCAAGTTTACAAGGCTCCCTTAGAAATTGCTTTATGCCTCCCCCCCCTTTTTTTTTTACCTTTATTTTAAGTGTTTTCTTCACATGGGATATGGAGTTTTAAGACCTGTTTATTATATTTATTGAGACATTAAAAAATCTAGTAAATGCTGTTGGGAGGTTTAGTGAATGGTTTTCATTGAAATGTGAAGTCACTTAGAATTAGAAATTTGAGAAGAAAGTGGGCTCCGTCCAGTGAGCTGTGTAACCTTTTCATCAATTGTAGCCTTGTCGTGGAGAGAGTAAATGTGAGATAGGTCCACTTTCATTAAAACCTACTTTTAGAAATTTAATATCAGAATATGTTTTAATTTAAAATATAAATTCATTCCTGAGAGTTTCTTATACAAAGACAAACCTCCCCAATCATTTTAAGTCACACATAGATTATTAAATCAAGGGAAGAGGAATTATTATAAGTCTTTCATTACAGGCTCAGAAAAAACCTGGGTTGAACTTAGCTTATATTTTTTTTATGACATTGTTCCACAGTTGGGCTTTTTGATTATGCTTTTATGGGAAGGAGAAACGCAATACTTGAGGCTGTTCTGAAACTGTGAGTTTTGGATGTGGATATTCCTTCCTTCCTTGCACTTAGTATCTGATTATGTATCAAGTGTTTGCTGTGTATTTTTATTGTCCCCCTACCCCATCCCCACCCCTACCCTCTCTCCCCTGTAAGCTCTGTGAGGCCCACTGCAACTCAGCTCAGGATATTTGCCCTTAATAATGCTGTTATCTGGTGATTGTTAAAGGAATTGCCCAGGACCAAATGGGGCATGAGTGAAGGGGGAGCCCAAATTTGAGCACAGAGACTTAGTGTGAGCGCATAATTTATCACGCCAACTTTGCCCCTTTGTCCACTGTGTGTTAAAGGTGCCGTTTTTGCAGCAACATTCCTTTTGCATAATCCTTGAGAGGGGTGGGGATTTGGACTATTATTTGGGTGGGGGAGCGGGGAGGGTGAAGCCCTTTTGATAACTAGAATCCCGTGTGTATTTTAAAATTGACATCTTTAAAATTCTGTGTGTTTTGACAGGTGCATTTTCAGCACCCCAAAGTGGCCACCCTCAAGATGCTTTCCGGTCTTCTTTATCCTTTCAGATGAAGTGAGGATCTGAGAGTACTAGAGCTGAGGAGAGGAAGGGGTGAATGGCACTTTCCACATTTCCCTTAGGAGCCACCTGTGTCCTATTCCTACGAGGGCACATTCTAGAAATAGGATCAGAAATATAATCAGCCCTGTGTGCTGAGAGATCAGATAAAATGGCTTAAAAAGTTACGTAATGGCATGTTATCTTGGAGCATGACTGCAGTAAGGATCTTTCATGCTGATGACTGTCTTGCCTCTTTCCTCACGGTCAAACATGAGTACAATAAGATCTCTACTTCCCCAGTAGCAGTTTTCAGCCAAATACCTCTGAATTTGTTGTAAAATTTATTAAACAGTTTCAATCAATTTTTATTCACATGTGATTAAGAAATCAAATAGTACACGAGGCCTTGCAATGAAAACCCGCAGTTCCCAGTTCCCCATATGGGCTTCGTCACTTCCACGATGGATTGTAAAGGCATGGTTTTCCCCTTGTTTGAGCCACTGTGGAATATTCGCAGCGTCCTTCAAGGAAATGGTGGAATTTAGGAGCAGGAGTCTTTATCGGCACTGACAGTATGAAGCCCTTATGAATTATATTGTTGTGAAGAGAGTTCTAAGTTGAACACGATGTTCAAATGTATTATCTGCAAGTTTTTTCTTTTGATTCTAAGATTTATGATTCCAAGTTTAAGGTTGTACAATTGCTGATAATAATAATAATAGCCAGCGCATAAAGTCCTTGCTGTAGGGTTTGTTTGCAATAACTCTTTGAGGTAGGTAATGTTATTATCCCCAACTTAGGGATAAGGAGGCAAAAGAAAGTTAAGCAGCAGGTGGTGGGGCAGTGGTTTAGTCACAGATTTAGTCACTGGTTGCAGAGTCTGTGCTCTGAAGCGCTGTGCTGTACTTCCTAAGAACTCTCAAATGGTAGTCATTGTATCAGTGACTTAAGCGGGAGAAAATGGTGCATGATTTTTGTCCTCCATGGTTCATAACTACACCACCAGTCTACTGGCTAGCGACGATCATTGCTATTCACAGCACCGTCCTCTCTTCTACTAGTGCTGTTCAGCTAGAGCACACAGCCGTACTGTGTGGGTTTGTGTGTGGGGGTGGGGGTCGAATCAAGGAACAGAGAGAGAAAAAGACTGTCACGAAAGCTGCAAAGGGGTTACTTGATGGATACTGGAGGATTGGCTTTAAAATTCCTTCTATTATCACTTCCTGTCCTGTCTTCTGTCAGTTCTATGATTTAGGTGATGCTCACATATGCTTTGCTAGAGAAAGCTACAGAGTGGAGGATGTCTCTCTATGCCCAACTTCTGTACCAATTAAAGGGATAAGAAGGAGAATGCATTCAAAGACTATGATCACTTTAGCAACATATTTTCATATAAGTGTCAGAGTGTATTAGAGTGACTCATTATACTGTTACGACCATTAGCCCCTGTTCGTACCATGAAGATGTCAGGATTGACATTTAATTTATATCAGGGGGCTCTTGATTCATTTATTCCTACTGTCTTATTTCCTTCCTTTCTTTATTTCTTCTCATATTTAATTACTCACTTACTCGGGTATTTACTGAGTACTTTCTTTGTGCCCAGCTCCATTCCTGGTACTGGGGTATAAAAATGAGAACAAAAAAGACAGGACAACAACAACAACAACAACAACAACAACACGTGGCTATGTGGAATTTACATTCCAGTAGGGAAGAAAACAATTAAAAAAAAAAGGCAAAATGTATGGTATGTCAAATGTCCATCAGTGCCATGGACGAAATACACAAAAGCAGGAAATGGAAACAGCACAGAGTGAGAGGTGAGGGAGCAGTCAGGAACAGCCTCAATGAGAAAGTAAAATCTGAAGGGTACAAGAAAAGGAACCCCATACTATGAGAGGGAAGAGCATGGTTGGGAGAAGAAGCAGTCAAGTGCAAAGATCCTGTGGTGCTAGTGTCCTGGCACGCTAAAGGGCCAGCAAGTTGCTGAGTATTTCCGGAGAGAGTGATCAAGGGGAAGAGAAGTTTGGGATGTGTTTGGATAAATAATAAGGAGTGGAGGGGAGGAAGGAGTCAAGGGGGCTGGGCAGGAGGACCAGAAGAAAACTTGCACAGTTAATTCAGATGCAAGATGATGGTGGCTTGCACCAAAGTGAGAGCAGTAGGGATGGTGAGATGTAGTCAGATTCGGAATATTTTCTGAAGGTAGAGGCAACAGGATTTGCTTATGGATTAGAAGAAGACTCTGGGAAAGAGCGAGGACTCAGGATTTTGGGCCTTAGTTAATATACAGATGTATTTGCTCTTTTCTGAGAAGAGGAAAATTGCAGAAAGGGCAGTTTGAGAAGGGAAGATCAGGAGTTCCACTTGGGACGTGTTATGTTAGACATGTGAGTAGAGGGGTTGGGCATTAAGAATCATAAGTTCGGAGTTAGAGAAGTACAGACTGGTGATAAGCATAGGATTCATCAGCATCTTGATGATGGGAGTAAGGGTAGATGGAGGAGAACAGAAATCAAGTATCGAGCCTGTTATGGTCCTCACATTTCCGAAATCACGGGAGTTTTCACAGTACCTTCAGGATTATATCCTACTTGAATCTACTATGATGTTGCTTAGAGTACTCTAGATGTGTTAGGAATTAGATCAAGTGGAAAATGAAGAGCAAAGAGAAATATATTTATATTGAACATATTATATATTTTTAGTGGTCCTGTCTAGAAAGAGGGCAGAATGCAAGCTTTCTTTCTTTTTCCTCATTTGTGCAACAAACTTTGTTCACTAAGAAAATGGGTAATTGGAAGTTGTTTAAAATCAGATTGTGTTTTTACATTATTTCCACTAAGCAGTTGGCTCTATTAATTATTTCTTCCGTGAAGAGGAACATTAACAGGAGCAGCTTTCTGGACTTGCTAACGCTCATGTGAAGATAAATTTGAAATATTTATGTCTCTAGACAAAATATCAGTAACTAAATACAAACAGAAAATTTGATTACTATTTAGTGGACTGTTGGGTAACATTGAGAATTTGCCATAAGAGCGATTTGGAAGAGAATACAAATTGAGAAATTTGTGGTATCCATGTTGATATTTCCTTTGGAAATAAATTTCTTTTAATTCTTGGCATTTTTTATTTTAAAACTCAAAATTTTATTATCAATCTGTTTTAGACCTGATAGCTCCCATGCTCTTGGACTGCTGTATTTCAAGGCAGTTCTGTTGTGTCTTTCATCCTTTAAAAAGTTTTAATTAATGGAGAATGGAAATGTGTTCCATAAAGATTATGTATGCCTCAACCAAAATTGTTTTCCGTTTTGAAAATCTCTTTACGGTCCAGTTTAACAGACAGCCTGAGTCTCATATCACTTATTCTGTTGTTATATGTTGTTTTGGTTGAAATGTTTGAGGAAAATCTGTCTTCACACGGATATATGTAGCTGAAAAGAGAGAAGTCTTTATTAGTCTTTCAGATAATGGCAGATATTATTGTTAATACTGCACCAAAACTCAACAATAGTTTCCTAATGGTTAGTTGCAATGTTGAATTTGAAAGCCACATCAGTAAGCTTTTCATACATTAAAAAAAAAAAAAAAAAGATTACATCTCACTCAATATTAAATACCTGGATCTGCTAACATTATTTAACTGAGTTAAATCATCTGAATTACATAGATGTTTGGCAAAAAAACATAACTTTAAGAATATTGAATTCATTTAAATGAAACCCAAATATTCATTTAAATCTGAACAGGCTCTGCTATGTTTTGAAGTGTTGGAGATGTTTAGAATAGTTCTCAAACGGCACACTTTGCCTTTTTGAGATAAATTGTGTTTTTATTTCTAACTCAAATTCACTCTGGCAGTTTTCTGAACCCTAATTCCAATGACAACATGTGGATGTTACAGTGTTGGTTGCTCAGTGCCCTGTGTGAAGTTTAACTTGGAATTATGCAAACAGACATTTGGGTGTCCTGGTCACTGCAACAGAACCGTGTAAACTGGCAAGCAGAGCCTCACTCGTCCTTATCTCAGCCCTAATCTCTGGAATGAAAGATTCCCATCATCTGCTGCACGTAGCGAAAGGTCTGGGTGTCACAAGGAAATGACATCAGTTTTCTAGCATCTGTGATACCCTCAAGTAGTAATTTCAGGATACTTAGCAAAAGGCTTACATTGTTGAAATATGATGTAGTCTGGGGAGTTGACTTTTAGTCTCAATCTCTAACTCTTTTATTCTGTGCCAGAAAGGAATTTTGCAGGACAGGATGCGTTTTCCTTTGTTGTAGCCTGGCTAGTGAGGATGAATACACCTACTCTCCTCTTTCCTCAGAAGAGAGGAGAATGTGAAGGAGATGTGATATTCTCTGGGAAATCTAGGAATAGGAAATTGCTTCTTCTTGAACAATGAAGTTCATGATTTCAGCTGAGAGTATTTTTAAGTGCTTTGGAAAAGTATTTTAGCCACTGGCAACCAGTTCCCCTACACAGATAGAATCAGATGGACTCTGTACACTTTGAAAGTAGGGCACAAACAAAAATACAAAAGAATCCTTATGTATGGAAATTGTGAAATTTGAAGTCTGCATTTTTTGTTGTTGTTGTTGTTTGTTTGTTTTAATGGTTGCATTTTTCATGGGATTATTTATGTACAGGAACAGCTAAGGAAAAGACATTAGTGAATTATTGTGATGGTGGAAAAAGGTTCTCCTGGTCAGTCGAACCAATAGGTATTGGGAGTGTGGAGAGAGTTTCCAAATATTAGTTCAGTTCTTTGGGTGGAATCTTGAAGAAACATCTATTATTCATAGAGCACTCTCAGTTTGAACTGTAATTTTTATTCATTTGTGGGAAAGAGACTTGCAACTTGTATTATATGATGGAGGAGAACTGTAGTGAAAATTCATGGTGCCCAGGGTACATTAAACCTCTTCTCCCACCAATGGCTTCCATCTAAATCTTTGCTAAATGGCGATGCCCACCCTTTGTTTTACTCTTTGCCCCCAAAGCTTTCCATCCCAGTCGTCAAAGGATGTCAGGAAGGTCTGAAAATATGAAAATAGCTTTCTTTAATTAAAAAATATTTTATAAGCCACGAAAAGAGTAGATACATTTTGCTCAATTAAATCAAAATTTGTGAGGCAGTATAGCTGCAGAAATGCTGAAGTCACTGGATATTTAAAGTAATGAGGGGGGAAGGTGGGACTCGTAGAAGCAAAACTAAAAGTTTCCTTTGTCCAGGCATGACCCTGAGCAGTGGGTGGTCATTGCTGAACTCTAGAGAATGGGCAGTGTGGTGACAGAAAAGCAGATAGAAGGAGGAAAATTCCTCCAACAGTGGCCTCACCATTCACCAGACAGCTACCGACGTTTAATTAAGGCTCAGAAGTCAGAGTGGTGAATTAGAACAGAGGCAGTTCCATCTTCATTTGCAACGCCATGGATGGAACTGGAGGGTGTTATGCTGAGTGAAATAAGTCAATCAGGGAAAGACATGTATCATATGACCTCACTGATATGAGGAGTTCTTAACCTCAGGAAACAAACCGTGGGTTGCTGGCCTGGGGATGGGGTGGGAGGTAGGGGGTGGCTGGGTGACAGACATTGGGGAGGGTGTGTGCTATGGGGAGCGCTGTGAATTGTGCAAGACTGTTGAATCACAGATCTGTACCTCTGAAACAAATAATGCAATATATGTTAAGAAAAAAAAAAAGAAGAAGATAGCAGGAGGGGAAGAATGAAGGGGGGGAAATTGGAGGGGGAGACGAACCGTGAGAGATGGACTCTGAAAAACAAACTGAGGGTTCTAGAGGGGAGGGGGGGGAAGGGGAGGGGTTAGCCTGGTGATGGGTATTAAAGAGGGCACGTTCTGCGTGGAGCACTGGGTGTTATGCACAAACAATGAATCATGGAACACTACATCAAAAACTAATGATGTAATGTATGGTGATTAACATAACAATAAAAAATTTAAAAAAAGAACAGAGGCAGTTCCATCTTATATTTGAAAAATCTCTATTTTACTTAGAAGCAACTTTTGTTCATTAAAAGCTCATCAGAGAAATTGGAGCATTTGGAACTCCTCCCCATATTTAACTGATCTCTCTTATTCCTGGCAATGAAACATTACACTAATCCTCTCACACAAATATATACATCAAAAGAAAAGAAAGAAAAACCTTCATTAACTGAACAAATGACAAATTATGACTTAACACACACATAAACTAGTGCATCACATTTTTGTACATGTTAACTACATGTTGAGCTAAGTAAACCACAAAATTATTCTCAGGGGAACATAAGTATTGTGTATATTCTTTAGATTTTTCATACTTTTAAGTTTTTGGCAAAATAGTCATGAGACAGAGGTTGTTAGTCAAAGTCATGTCTATGGTACAATGAAAGGAATTACTATAACATGTCACGTCTTGGTATGAAGCGCTCATGTTCTCAGTCATATATTGTAAGTTCACAACTAAATTTTCTTTAGTTTTTGATAAATTTTTAATTTTCAGTGACTAAACTTCTTGGTTCCTTTCCCTACCTCAACATGTCTGCCAGTATACAAATGGTGATATATCATATACTGAGGAAGCTATGTAAGTGCACATTTAAGTAAAATATCTTCAAAATGATTTTTTTAAACCACAATTATAATCTTTGTGTTTGCAAATTCAAGCTTTCTCTTCAGGGTTTCTTTTGAAGTCAGACATGTTTGTGAGGAATTACACTGAAAAAAGTATGAGTATTATCTGTGTAGAAGTTATTTTAGCATAAGGCATTTTAAATTCCTGATAGATTGTGTACTTTTAGAGCAATGTATATGCATGCACTCCAGATAAAATTTAACAGTGTCCCCCTTTTACAACATGTGTTAGAAAACAGTGGCAAAATGTGATCAGAGTTAGGGTCCTATTTCCAGGGAGACTCACTAAGCTCTATTTTACAAGAGCATAAATGTTTACCTCAGCAAGAAGGTGAAGTATGTTATGCCCAATAAAGGACATTTTGCAGTGCTGGTTTATAGAAAACATTCAACAGACAGTGGATCTTTTACACAAAGTACAGTGCGTTGTTTGAAACTATTTGCTCATCTATACACTATGCTTAAAATAAACGCTATCTGGGAATATGCCAGCCTTTTTTTTTTTCCCTACCTTTTTTATTCCACACCCTAGATTTTGTCACCTGCCAAAGTCAAATAAATCTTATCTGAACAGTTGAGATAAGCCTTGAGTTGTACCCAGTATGGTCAAATCAACAAACCTCTTCAAAAACAGAAATGAAATACAATATCGCCAGATTAAACAGTCTACAATGGCAATCATGTTTGCATTTAAAGATTTTATTCCAAAAGGATTACGGTCTTGGTATCCATTTTTTTTTCCCCTGCCTAGACAAGAAGGCGACATACTGAGTCAAACAAAATGCATTTGTTCTCTAACAATTTAACTTGTACAGGTCTTATAAACAAGGCCTATAGGTGTATGAAGCCTACTGACTTAATCACTAGCTATGTCATTATCCTTGTATAAGCAAGTATGCTTGAGAGGTACCAGTGGTGGATTGAGTATCAGAGTTGTTTTTTTTCCAGCAGGAAAGCCTTTCTTTATGTAGCCTAAGTATAAAATCTATAGAATTCTGGCATTTTATTGTCTGTACCTTACAGCAAATCCCCGCCAGGTTAAACTGCCTGAAAAGAGAAGATAGTATAAATGGATATGATTTCTAAATAAGTAGGCTATTATAAAAATGCAAGGTTCTTCCCTTCTAGGGCATACATCATTTTAGTTGCTAATAAAATGTACACTCTACAAGGGCAGGAAGTGTGTCTGTCAGGTTTACCACCATATCCCCAGGGCAGAGAAGACTACCTGGTTTGGGGTTAGAACTCTATGAATATTTATTCAGTGAAGGAATAAATGCTGTTTTCAAGAAGATACTGTTTACTTTGCAGATAAATACAAACATTTTGTAATAATTTAATTAGTTGTTGATATTTAAAAGCATGTTTCTTTTTTTTTTTTTAAAGATTTATTTATTTATTTTGAGAGAGTGAGAGAGAGCACATGAGAGGGGGGAGGGCCAGAGGGAGAAGCAGGCTCCTTGCTGAGCAGGGAGCCCGATGCAGGACTCGATCCCCGGACTCCAGGATCATGACCTGAGCCGAAGGCAGTCGCTTAACCAACTGAGCCACCCAGGTGCCCCTAAAAGCATGTTTCTGAAGTGAATACATTTTGACTTAAAGTTAAATGGTTGCCTTTTAATGTTATACTGTTTAATTGGCAGTTTATTTACGTGTAACAAGTAGTAAACAGTTGTTACTGTGTCACTCAGTGTCAGGTAGTATTGACTTCTGTGTATTTCCTGACCATAGGGGAATTTATTTTTTTATTTTTTATTTTTTGCATTTTTAAAAATTTTATTATGTTAATTACCATACATTACATCAATAGTTTTTTAAAAAAGATTTTATTTATTTAATTGACAGAGAGAGAGACAGAGAGAGAGGGAACACAAGCAGGGGGAGTGGGAGAGGGAGAAGCAGGCTTCCTGCCTAGCAGGGAGCCCGATGCGGGGCTCGATCCCGGGACCTCGGGATCATGACCTGAGCCGAAGGCAGTCGCTTAACCAACTGAGCCACCCAGGCGCCCCACATCAATAGTTTTTGATGTAGTGTTCCATGATTCATTGTTTGAGTATAACACCCAGTGCTCCATTCAATACGTGCCCTCCTTAATACCCATTGCCAGGCTAATCCATCCCCCCACCCCCCTCCCCTCCAGAATCCTCAGTTTGTTTCTCAGAGTCCACAGTCTCTCATGGTTCGTCTCCTCCTCCGATCTCCCCACCTTCATTCCATAGGGGAATTTATACACTGCTTGCTGATTTGAAGAGAACCCATTTCCCCACTGGTCTTTAAGCACATCTCTGCATACTTGAATTCAGCCTCTAGCACATCTGAGAATTGGCCCAACTGGATATAGAATTGGGATGCTGATGTGCTGCTTTTCGTTTATTTTTAAGGCCCAAACAGTATAAAATATATTTTCATTTCTAATTTATGTTGTTTTGTAAGAGCAATTATTTCTACGAATGTATATGTGATATTGAGACATTTAGAGAGAACGAATGAAGAACCTTCTCTTTTTGAGTGCCTGCTACAGCAAGGACTGTATGTCACATGGTAGAGGAATTACCTCTAATCCTGACAATAACCATTTGAGGGAGGTATTAACACCATTATATACCTATTTCACATGTGAATGAACTGAGACCCAGATTGCTTACCAAGTCTCTCCCAAGGGACACACACTAGCTAGTCACAGATTCATGTTTTTAATTCCAGTCTGTGTGAATCCAAAGCACCGAGGTTTAAGGTTTCAAGTCATTTGGGAAAAAAAAAATCAAGACTTTTGAGTTATTATTTGAGTAAATTAAAGCCGCTCAATAAATACATTAATGTATAAACCAGGGACTTGAATGGAAGGAGCAATAAGAATATTTAGAAGTCTTATAAATAAAAGGAATAGAGTGCCACTATTTTAATTTGGACTCCTTAAAAATGAATGCTATTGCTGTATTTGCCATTAAATTTATTATGGTCTTTAGATAATCCAGAATTACTTGAAATGTGATTCAGGAACTTGTGTGTTTCCCATGTATGTTAAAAATGTGTAGCCACATGTCTTCTGGCAAGTTTCCCACAGTATGGACATGCCTGGGTGTACATGTTTGACAAGCCCATGAGCTCAACCAAGTTTGGTGGTAGGATGTGTAAACACTGCAAATGTAGTGTTTCCTTTTATCTTATTATCAAGTGTGAAATTCAGGTGAATATGGTACCAAGTATTTTCCTCTCTGAGAAATGTTCTTTTCTTTAGCTTGTTAGATATGTTTGGTTCACTAAGCCAAGCAAAACCAAACAAAATCTTTAGAATTGCTTGACTGCATCATTAGGAAATTTTTGTTAAATAATACATTTTGACAGTTTTTTTTTTTTTTAAGGAATTCTCCAGGTGTGCGGATTTTCAGTTGGGGATTAGCACATCACTATTTCCTTATAAAGGATTCTTGATTCCATTGTCGTCAGATTGCACAGTGACAAGCACTTACCAAAGGTTTCTATGCTTTATTGAATTTCAAGTAAAAATTTAAGGATAATGGTCCTAGGCATTTCTACCTAAACCGTATTCCCCCCGCCTTGTTTTCCTTTTTATATCTTCCTGGCAGGACAAATAAAGCAGTACTAGGAATTCCTGAATGCATAAAAACTGACCATTTGCATCCACCACAGACTGTAGATGTGAAGGAGGAAGAGGAGGCTTCTTCCTCTGGAAATATCTTTCATTCTTTATGTCTCATTTTCTTCCCTCATTATCATGTGGATGGTTATGCTTATAGTACTGTTGGCAGCAGATATCACTGCGCATGCCAATATTTGACTTTTGCTTTCTCAGGTGTTGTTGCCTTCGTGGATTGATGGGACCAATAACACAAATATGTGGTTGGTAGTGTCTCTTTCTTAAGGTCAGCTATTATGGCTTTTCTCTGAAGGTTCAGTAATGACTTTGTTTTTCACACTATAAGCTTTTTGAGTTTTCTACTATATGTAGAACACTCCGGTGTGCGCTGATGATATCTAAGGCAATATCCCTGCTATCAGGCTATTTAAAATCTCCTTGGAGGCAGAGAGCACATAATTCTATACAAAAGAAGGAATACCTGAAACGTATCAGGTGATTTGTATTTATGTTAAAGGGTTCAAACAAGAGGTCAGGGATGTCATTATGAGCCATGGTACTTAGGGAATATTTCAGAGATAACTTAAGTTGGAGTTTGAAATTGCTATTTTGTTAGAGATAATGGTTTGTCTACATTGTTCACACTTATCAGCTTCCCCTCCATTTTAGGTAAACATTGGAAACTCTTCTGGCCAGTGAGACATAAGTAGAAATTTGCTAAGAATTCATATTTAATAGGCATTGCATATACTTTCTTGTTGCTTTCGTTTTCCCTCGGTTTTGCCTGGAATGTGAAAGTGATGGATGGAGCTATGGCAACTATTTTTCCACATGAGGAATAGGAATTTAAAGACCATAAAACTTTTTTGTCCCTAACCTTTTTTTTTAATTTTCTGAATCAATGTCAGCCTATCTCAATTTTATTTAAGTCATTATTTACTCAGATGTTCTTTTTACAGCTGAAGACAATTTTTAAACAGTGCAAATATATTTGCACTTTTGCCATTTTATCAAGTGGCTAATTGTCAAGAATTTATTCATATTTCAGATGTCTTTGTTACTACACTGTAACTAAATGGCTGCCATCACTCCCTACAATAGTCTAAAATGAGCCAGATGTTTAAGCTTGGGGTCAGGGGACCAAGTTATAAACAAACATGATGAATGACATTTTTTTCTCTCACCTAGTCCCTGTGTCCTTCATTTTACTTCTTAATACATCAGAGGTTTTGGAATTCAGCTCTTATTTCTCTTTAATTCCACCAGGATCTAGATACTCTTTTTTTTTTAAAGATTTTATTTATTTATTCATGAGAGACAGAGAGAGAGAGAGAGAGAAAGAGAGAGAGGCAGAGGGAGAAGCAGGCTCCCAAGGAGCAGGGAGCCCGATGCGGGACCTCCTTCCCTTCCTCAACTGTCCTCAGTTTGTATTAATCACTCTTGCACTTTTTTCATTCACCTATATATGTATTCCTCAACATATTGTTACCTTTGCAAAACCTAGAGACAACCACAAATTTAATTGGGTAAGAAGAGGGAAATATTTATATTATTAGGCACCAGTTTATAAGAGAAAATAAGCTGAAAAAAGTTTCTAACCTATGGTTTCTCTTCTAGCTTCAGAGTCCCTAAAGTTTTAAGGGCACTTTGGGGGGACTAGGCAAAAACATGAATGAATTTTGTGAATACAGAGATCACCGGTGGTGGGGCTTCTGGCTGTGCTAGAGTATGAGCCAGGTGCTGTATATCTGGCAGAATATGGTCAGAAGGGAGTGTGTGACATCTCTTCTCAGGAACTGGTCAAAATTAATATTTTCCTCCTAAAACTCCTCTATTATTGGGATATTGGCCTTCTTGAATTGGTTTATTGTTCCCAGTGTTTCCTCTTCTTTTTGACGTACTTTTGGGCAATATTCTCACATTTATTTGCCATACCTTCTATTGAATTTTTCTATTTATGATACCATGTTTTTATGTGAGAAGAATCATTTTCTTGTTCCAATTTGGAGGGTGTTGTAGTAATCCAGGCAATAGCTGGGAGTGTGTGGGAACAGGGTGGTAGCAATGACAGCGATGAGAGGAAGTCATATTCTGCATGTATTTGAAATGTAGAACCAGGAGGATTCACGATGTGTTGGATGTGGAATGTGAGCAAAAGAACGAGTTAAGGATAGTCCATCTGGCAGATGGAGTCTCCATCATGTGAGACAGTGGAGAGTGTGGGCAGAGTGGGTCTACCGCTAGAGTTCCAGGTGGGCTAGCTGAGAAGACTGTTGGTTCGATAAGCCGGGGGTTCAGGAAGGAGGTTGGAGGCTAGAGAGGAAAATGTTCCAAATCCACCATAAGACTGGAGGAGCTCACCAAGGTTGGAGAGGAGATGTGGGTGAGAAGAGGTAAAAGGATCAAGCCCTAGGATCCTTCAACAATAAGAGGTTGGGGAGAGAAGGAGCCAGATAAGGTGAATGAAGAATGGGGAGCATTACGAGCAGCAGGAAGAGAGTGGCATCCCGGAAGCCAAATTAAGCATGTGTATCTGGAGAAAGGAATTATTCACTGTATCAAATGCTGCTGAGGATGGAGAAATGTGCATTTGGATTTCACAGAATTGAAATTACTGGTGACTCAGTAATCAGAGCAAAAGCTTAACGGGGTGGGATTAAAAAGATAAGGGCAGAGAAGAATGTGGGGACGATGGGTATTGGCGTACCTTAGGAAGATACGGAGGAGTTTCTCGTGTGTGTTTGTGTGTTTGTGTGTGTGTGTGTTTCTCCCCTGTTTTCTGGTCTCTAGTATCTGTGTTAGAGCCGTCCTGTAGAGGATTTGGTCTTTGGCTGTCCTGGCTTAAAAGTGGGGGAGGTAAAAGCTGGTGAGAAGCTGTGAGCCCTCTTGGGCAGTCTTTTGATTTTGAGTTCAGTGTGTTATTATCTGGGTACATTATTTGTTGGGGGAACCACCAGCGTCTTTTTGTTCTTTCCTCTTGGGGTGGTGAGATTCCCCAGAGACTTTTAGTTTCTGGCCTGGGAGAGTAAAGGTCTGTCTGGCAGTTTTCTGGGCCCCACATTGAGGATGAGAGCTGGCTGGAGGTGCAGGTGGGGGGCGGGGGAGGGAAGTTTTGTCTTCAACATTGCAGTACTGCACGTGGTCCCTGTGTTTTCCGTGTGGTGCTCTGGCCTGCAACTGTGCTTGTTGTCCCTCTGCCCAGAGACTTTGTTTTAATTTCTCAAGAAAATTAACCTGACACACTTGGGGAGGGCATTTTTGGAATGGAGATATAACTGATGGACAGATACCATTCACCCTTCTTGTTTCTGGGACTCCCCCTTCGGAGTTGGTGTTCAGTGTTCCCGTGGACAGCTGTGGATTCTTCATTTACAGGTCTGCTAAACTCTACAACTAGTTTCCATGTTTTGTTGCTGTCACTGCCTCTCCTTTCAGTCCTGATGAATTTGTGTTTTAGAAAACCTCTTTACAATGGTTGCAGTGGAACTTTAGGTGAGAGTAGAACTGGATGCACATTATTTCCTCTGCCATCCGAGGCAAAGATGCTTCCATTGATACATCTACATCACATCACAGTTCAAATAAAATGAATTTGAGTGCTATTAGGATTTATACTATTATTCATTTGCTTTCAAACTGTTACTTTGAGGATCTTTTCCGCGTGACAATTGCATTATTTGTTTCCCCTTTGCACCAGTTCTGCCGTGTGCTTACATTGACGTATAATTATATGTTCGTATCTTTCTGCTTCACCAACCTGTGATAGAGGAGCTCATATCTCCAGATCCCCCAAATGGTTTACAGTGCATTTACAAAAGAGATAATAAATATTGTCAGATAAAGTGAATAGCAACTACCTCCCCCCACAAAAGGTGAAATCTTTAATTTCATTGAAATGTATAGTGAGATAGAAATTATCTTCACACACATCCTTTTTTCCTCATTTTAAAGTGTAATGGCAAGTCACTTGCAATTCCTTAAAGAGATCTCTTAGAAAAGTTTGGTCCCCAGTGGCTAGGAGATGATGACAAGCTGGGAACCATTTTAAATGAGAGATGCTTCTGATCTCTGCTACTTAAGATGAGTTTCTACGTGAACAAGGGTCTTTGCTTCTCAGCAGTTTGCCAAGCTAACTTCATCTTAGCTTTTCCTGTGGCTTCTGAATTCCAAAGGGGGTAAAGACGGTTTCTCTAAGCCCTCACACTCTTTCTTACTGTGTTACTGAGAAGAGGGCATGAACTGTAAATACAGACTGATTTGCACTTCTTTTGTGTTTAAGCTTTTGCTGACTCTGCTTCCTTCCCATATACCTTATTCAAAATCAGTGTTGATGGTTTCCCTGTGGGTGAGACGTGTTTAGTCTCCCATGTTAGTATAGGCACAAGTGAAACTGTCATTTTCTCCTTTTTGCTGAGAATGTTTTCAACCTAGTTGGTCTAAAATCTCTCAAAATACCGATTTGGAGAGCCATTGGTAAAATATTTTTCATATAGGAATAATGTTAAAGGGGCTATAATAACAAGAAACACAACCAACATTTTCTGAGTGTTTGCCCATAGAAATGGTGCAGCTTCTAGGTGTTTTCCTTGAATAATCTTCTGCAAGAATCCTAGAGGGTGGATGTTTTTATTAGGTCCATTTTGCAGATTCCAAGCAAATTGAGACACCGTGTGTTACACAGATAATAATACATGCTGGAGCCAGTTTGACCCAGAGCCCACTGTGTTCCACTGTTTCCCAGTGCTCTTTGTCAGATGATGATAGCACAGGACATATTATTATCTTTGTGTTTTATGTTTTTGCACTTAAAGTCATCTAGAACAAAGTTATTTGTTTGTGAAAGGGCAATCAGGCTCAGCTCAAGGAATATTCAGCTTGTTCCGTCAAGTTAAAGGAACAGTTAATTTTCAGGAATTACTAACAGCCTATTTCAACCTGTCTGACGTTCAACAAAGATTTTTTTTCCAAGCCTCTGTGTACTAGGTTCTTCTATATATGGTGAAGGACACAACAATAGATTAGGCATGGTCATGTAGTTGTATAGGGAAGCGTCTGTCAGTATTATCTCATGTCTCCATATGTCTGTCTGTCATGCCTCAGATAAACTCAGTCTCACTTAGACTCGGAGCCTTAGCTGATTTGATAGGCTATGTCTGAAGTCAGCTTCCCTGACTAGTGCATTTCTTCTTTCTGGTAAATCATGATACCTCCCCATTTTTTCTGTGCCCTTAGAGCCTGATAGAAAAACAAAAACTTTGATAAAATTAATACATGGTAGAGAATAATAGAGAACCACAAGTTGAGATTTGAAATCCAAGCAACAAAGAGCCAGAGTTAGCAACCTGGTATGGTGGGCAGCCTCTCAGAGGGCCTCCAAAGACCTGGTATTAACGCTCTTGTGCGTGGGCTGGACCTAGAGACTCATAATGAATAAAATATAATGGGATGCCACTTCTAAGACTAGGTTACAAAGAGAAGGTGGCCTTATCTTGCATAACCCCTCTTGCTCCTCTAAAGGAAGCCTACTGTCTTATTGTGAGCTTCCCTGTGGAGAGACATATCTGGCAAGAAACTGAGGCTCAGTTTCAGCCAATAGCCAGTGAGGAGCTGAAGCCTTCAGTCTGAGCGACTGAATCTTGCCAACAACCATGTGAGGTTGGGAATGGATCCCCCTGCAGAGCCTTCATAAATGATCTTAGCCTCAGCCAACTCCATGATTAAAGTCTTATGAGAAACCTTGAGGCAAAGGCACCCAGCTAAGCTGCACCTGGATTGCTGACCCATGGATAATATGTTTGCTGATGATATGATGATATATTTTAAGCCCTAAGCTTTAGTGTAATTTGCTGTGCAGAAATGGATAACTAATATTCTTGGTAATAAACGCCATAAGGTTTTCTACTTTTGGAGGTCTCTACCGCCAGTTTAGCAGGTCATGTGGGTGGGAGGGATTAAGGCAAGAAACCACTGGGACTGGAGTGTCAGGGCTGATGGAGGGAAGGGGCCATCAAAAGCAGCCTCAGGGCTGTCCTATCCCCCTGGGGAGACCCGAGCTTAAAAAAAAAAAAAAAAAAAGACCCAAAACAAAACAAGAGTGGAGTAAGTCAAGCACTAACGGTGTTCCATGACTTAAAGTATCGCGTTCAGTAAGAGTAATTATTTCATATTGAATTATACCAATAAAAGGAACTGCTTCATCTGGCTACTCAAAATATATGGAACACTTATGAATTTGGCTAATGTTTTGTGAACTTTTGTTTTGCTGAGTTTCCTTTAACACGACCTCTTAAAATATGGTCCTTTCCCTTTTATGCACTTTTTTGACCAGAAGCACAGAGACTGGATTCTTGTTATGCAGAAATTCAGACAGATGTGTTACACTCTAGTCTCTGAGTGACTTAGCATCGTAGTGAGTTAGAATAAGCAACCTGTCCCACATTTCTGGTGTCAAAGAAGGCAGTGTTAATAGCAAAGACCAAGTGTCCAGGGAATGTGATACAGGCCCATGATGATCACCTGTTTGTGTACTTGTGTGCACAATGTCATGTGTCCAGCATACAACCATGTCCCATGTTGGATCTAGAATTCTTTTTATGTCATGCAGTATCTTAAAATCAAAAGGAAATAGATTTTTTTTGTTAGCATAGTTCACTTTGATGCATTTTTAATATCTTAGGTTAAATTGACTACTTGAGTTCTAAAATAGCCTATTTTGCTCTTCATTTTGTAACATCATGGTTTAACGAGAAGTGCGTTGGATATCAGCAAGTGTGTACCAGTGGAGTTCATGAATTCAAGAACTATTTGTGGTCTTAACTTCTGATTATTGTAAGCAAATGTTTAATCCTGAACCTAATTTTAATCCAGCACATTCCCAGCCCTGTCTCTAGTTTCTAACCAATGTGTTCACAGATAATACACATTTTCAAATTAATTACATAAATGATTCCAAGGCTTCTTGAATTATCGTTCTTACTATAAAATTCCTTATTTTCTCCACATGATAAACATATGCTACAGACAAAAGTTATTATCCCACTCGATAAAGTCTCAGAGAAGCTTAGTGTCTTGATCAACAACAAACAGCCTGTTGGTAGGAAAGCCTGAAAGAGTACCATTGTTGTTCTACTTAATTATCACATCCTTGGCATTTTACAAAAGTTTTAGCTTAAAAATAAAAATGCTATCCCTTTTGGTCTGGAGTGATTATTAACACATGGTCATTTATAGGTTGTTTAAAGAGAGTGGTGAAAGCCTCCATATGTTCTAATCCTGGAAAGTCTGTGTACTTTACAAATAAATTAATAATCTTTTAATATGCAAAAAAGGCTAGGATTTCCTCTCAACACCTTCTTAGTCCTTGAACTCTTCTACATAAAAGCAGAACAGGTGCTTCTTGGCTAAATTCAAAGTAATGAATTTATATATATTTTATGGGAAAGCAATTAAAGCTGCTTGGTAGACCTGCAGGGGTATTTCTGGGTAGGCAGTGTGTGGGTCCCAGACAATGATGGCTGCTCCCAAAAGTCTTAGAGCAAAGAGGAGGAAATGAGTATGAAATATTTGGCCTCTTCTAATCTGAAGTATAATCACATTAACACCTAGTTGAATGTTAGAGAATAAAGTAATCTGAAAGATTTATCACTGAATATCCTTCCAAATTTGGGGTTTATTTGTGTTCTGAAATCCAAGTCTTATGCCTAACACTTTAAATGCCAAGTAAAACAGACAGAGGATGATGGACGATACCCAGATACAGATACAGAACCACCAGAAGGAAATCTTCTACGGTGAAGCCATGGAGTTCCCGACTGCCGGGAACTCGGGCCTCATCTCCTACTCTGTCTCCCTGGTGGAAGAATCGCAAGACCTGTCAATTCCAGAGACCCTGGTGTACTAAGACACGGTAGTGTTCTGGTGGCCCCTTGCATCTTTACTCCCAGCACCCAGATGCCTCTAGAGGTCACCTGTGCAGAGTGATGCAGGTCCAGGGTTTTGTGAACACAGTGATGGAACTGAGCGAGAAGAGTAACGGCCAGGTGGTATCTGTCTACGAGGACCCCAACCGCCTGGGCAGGTGGCTCCAGGATGAGATGGCCTTCTGTTACACCCAGGCTCCCCACAAGACTCTTTCCTTGGTCCTCGACACCCCTTGGGTTCTCACGCTGGACGACTTCCCCATGAAATACTCCCTGAGCCCAGGGGTTGGCTACATGATCCAAGGCACCAAGGACCACAGGGTGGCCAGCATGGACTCTATTGGGAACCTGATGGTGTCCCCACCAGTCAAAGTGGAAGGGAAAGAGTACCCCCTAGGCAGGATCCTCATTGGCAGCTGCTTTTACCCCAGCAAGGAGGGCCGAGACATGGGTAAGGCCCTCTGGGACTTCCTCTATGCCCAGCGAGTCCAGGCCCTGGTGGAGCTGTTCTTGGACTGGCTGATGGTCAGCCACATGGATGAGTTCATGTGCTTCATCCCCACGCAGGATAAGAGTGAGGGTGACAAGGGCTTCCAGCTGCTCCTGGCCAGCCCCAGCTCCTGCTACAGACTGTTCGAGGAGAAACAGAAGGAGGGCTACAGAGACCTGAGGTCCTGTAGCCCTGTTTGCAGAGGTCTGGGAGGACCAGCTCCTTTCCAACGGGAGGGAGGCCAACACCATCAATCAACTTCTGGCTGATGAAAACATGAGGAAGCAGAACAACTACGTAGAGAAGTGCATTAACCTGAACCGTGACATCCTGAAGAAGGAGCTGGGTCTGGTGGAAAGGGACATCATTGACATCCCACAGCTCTTCTGCTTGGAGCAGCTGATTAACGTCCCCTCCAAGCAGATGGCAAAATTGTTTGCGAGGCCCTACTTCCCTAACCTGCTGCAGATGATCGTGATGGACAAGAATTTGGGCATCCCCAAGCCTTTTGGGCCCCAGATCAAGGGCATCTCCTGCCTGGAAGAAAAGATCTGCCAGTTTCTAGAGCCCCTGGGCTTCAAGTGCACCTTCATCGATGACTTTGACTGCTACCTGACTGAAATCGGGGACTTCTGTGCCTGTGCCAACATCTGCAGGGTACCCTTTGCCTTCAAATGGTGGAGGATGGTGCCCGAGCCCCAGGCCTAGCCCCGCCCCAGCGTGAATGGCCCCTTAATCACCATTCCACAGCATCCCGATGCCCTGCCTGTCCAGAGACCAATACACTCCTCCTCCCCCCGGCCACCCTCGTCCCTCAGTATCTGGAGGGGGTGGCCATCGCTGCCAGCTTGAACCCTCTCGGAAAATGGTCTTCGGCTAAGAAGTGGTTGCTAAGTATCCATTAAAGTTCTAGGTGTTCTGAAAAAAAAGTTACAGTGGTAACTGTAAGCCAGGCTGTCATTTAGTTGTGATAGTTCATTGTTCCGGTGAGAACACATGCCTTAATAGATGCAGGTGGAATTTTTCTTTTTGGTTTATGAGGGCACAAAACACAAGTAGGAAAAAAAAAAGAAACTCATTCAACTTTGAGTTAGATAATAAAGTATATTAGAGCCAGAAGAGTTGAACTTTTATGAAAAGTGGGAACTATCATTAACCAGCCTCATGCTAGATCCTTTTACTTGTTCCTGCCTTTGGTCCCCACGAAACCCAAAATCTTGCTAATATTTTCTTTGATTTCCTTTTCCCCTCACCCCAGCCCCCTATAAAGAAACTGGAACTTGTCGAGTTAAGTAACTTACTTGAAGTAATGCAGCAGCAAAGAAAAATTTAAACCCAGTTAAGTTTGATTCCATGTTCTTGTTCCTTCTACATCAATAAAGCATCCCATAAAAACAGTATTCCCTTTTGGGGGAAAATAGAAGCTATCACCTTGAAATAATCTCAAAAAAAAGATCTTTTCCTCTCAAAGAAGGCTGAAATTTTGCACATGGAATCAGGGAATTTGTGAGGTGCTTTTTCCTTGAAACTTTTGCCACCTTAAAAAAACACAGTATGTGTATTTCTATTTCTATTTCTAAAGTCCTTAGCATGGCCATAGCTAGAAATCTGATTGGAGTGGTCTCTGCACATCCAGTTGTTTGCAGCCTTTCAAGGCTGAGTAATTGAGAACATCCACATCAAATAGCTCTAATTTCAAGTCATTGTTTCTTTTTTTTTTTAAAGATTTTATTTATTTATTTGAGAATGAGAGAATGAGAGACAGAGAGCACAAGAGGGAAGAGGGTCAGAGGGAGAAGCAGACTCCCCCCTGAGCAGGGAGCCCGATGCGGGACTCGATCCCGGGACTCCAGGATCATGGCCTGAGCCGAAGGCAGTCGCTTAACAAAGTGAGCCACCCAGGCGCCCCTCAAGTCATTGTTTCTCAAATAACAGTTAACCAGTGTACCAAGCTAGTATAGTCCCTGGATGCTAAGAACACTTTACATATTATTGAGTTCATGAGTGAATGCATTGTTTTATTTCCTTGATTTTAGAATTTATCAGTTGAAAATATACAGATTTTAAGGGAGGGAGCACTAGAAGACACCACTAAATATTTAGAAAGATAGGAATTTTAGTCTGAGTCTTGATTTCTGAAATGTTAAAATGTGCTTTTTAAATTGAGTAAATATAGCACCTCAGTAACCTTAATTTTTCCCAAATTAATTCTTTTGCCTTTATTTCCCATCTAGAACTCCTCTCATTCCATCCATTCATCTGCCAGTATCTAATTTTCTCTAATTTTCAGCTACTCAAGCATGACTTTATTGTTCTCTCAAAACTGTGATTCCCATCAAATTGTGTTAGCATCTCTCAAGTGTAAAGCCAACTAAGAGAAAATTGTGTGGAAAAATAGTAACAGTATTTCTTTCCATGGAGATTTCCTTGTGGATGACTAAATAGTGAGGTTTCATGGCTTAGGAACTTTTGAGGACTTGCTTAGGACCATATACCAATGATTAGGACCACATGGCATTTATTAAGATAATTCTTGAGTACCTGACATTGTGTGAGATAAACCGATGAGAAACCACACTTATACACACAAAGTTTCATGTGGGGAACACTTGTAGGAATAACATGTTTTAAAACTATGGATAACGTCAGAGGACAACTGTATCTTTTATAAAGAGTTTTGACTTAAGTACGAATGATTTTATTGTGTCTTTACTTTGTTCTTTACGAAGAATGAAATCTTATACTAAGTTGACTGTTGGCATTTCTTTCATTGTTTTCCCATCAATCTTTTGCTGTGTCACCAGAGGAATGTAGAAATACTGGACTATTATCTAATGAATTTCAAAGTCGGAGATCTTTGGGTTCAGTGTAAATTTTATTTAAGGGCTAGACAATGTACAAATCCAAGGGGATAATTTCACACATGATTTTGCTATCCTTATTTGGGTTTTATGCATTTTGTTACATTATAGGCATATTACCGCTAGTAAAAATCATTTATTAATCCCTTTTAATTAATTTTTGAAATATAGTCAAAGTTAGTTGGGCTAGTTTTACCACTTCGAGTTGCTAAACAGATTGTGATATGTTTGCCTTATGTGGTCTAAGGAGTGAAAAGATTTGTCTGAAAATCTTAATCAAATTCTTAGATTGATATTTGAGACATAATTTGTTGGAAATGGAGATAATAGAATATTATTAGGGTGGAAGTATCATATTCTACTTACTATGATCTTGGTGAATCTGGGCTCTGTTCCCAGCTCCAGATAGAAATGCTAAATTATCTTGGTTAGATTTCTCATCCATCATATGCTTCAATTTCCCACTTGTCTTTTTTAATTCATTCTTGGTATTTTGCCAGAGTCAACTAGAAAATGTCTCATGTACTTTAGGCTTTGAGAGAAAAGACAGTGTGAAATGCCTCAATTATTCAAAATAAATCTAATCAATTTGTGATTATCTACTTTGTGATTTTTCTCCCAGAAATCTTTAATCCCATACATAGCAGCTTCATTGGCTACTTGGCACAAATCTGATCAGGGCAAATTCACATCATTTCCAGCTAATATATATGTAGGTAATGCAGAATGTTTTTGATTAATCTGTGCCCAAACTGAGTTATGAAACATACTGACTCCAAAATCCAACATGCTTCTCAGGCCAAAAGAAATGCGTTTAAGAACATATTCCCAGTTTTTGATTATCCATTCCACTTCTTCCTTATATAAGCATGGGTAGTTTGTACATTAAGAATGGATTTTGGGGCTCCTGGGTGGCTCAGTCAGTTGAGCATCTGACTCATGATCTTGGCTCAGGTCTTAATCTCACTGTTGTGAGTTTGAGCCCCATGTTGAGTTCCGCGCTGAGCATGAAACCTACTTAAAAAAAGAATGGATTTTTAAGGGTGCATCTGTGTTAATCTCAATACCATAGTCAATGAATTGTCCTTCGATTATAACAATGTAAAAAATTATAACAGAAAATTCATCTTTTATTTTTATATTAAGTCCTTCAGTCCCTCACAAAATGGGATGTGACAGTAACAGGAGTGATTTGCCCGTTTGAGCAAATTTTTCAAATTCATGCAGTTGGACCTTGAAAGACTCACAGTTTATCTTTGACCTTTGACTGGGTCATATTCATGGGATTTTGTGTTTGAGGGACAAGTGAAAGCTTTACACTTTACCCCTGTCGAAATTCCTTGGACACAGTCTTGATAGTGGAGTAAGTGGGTGCGGTGAAGTTAGAACACTGTTCTGGAGAAGGTCACTGTTGTTCAAGATGGTCGGACATCTTTTCACAACTGACTTAAATGGGAATTTATATTCTTTCTTTCATATGTTTTTTTTTTTTTCCACAGCTGTTGTGAACTTGGACAATTCTGTGGTTGATCTGGAGACCCTTCAAGCTCTCTATGAGAATGTGAGTAATAGAAGGAATTTTATGTGTGAGTATATAATACACAATACTTGCCAATATGTACATCTAGACTCATTGTCTTAATGTCCTTTAAGAAAAATTGATCTGGGTGCACTGAAGTTACTTAAGTATAAGTTTGTTAAAATACTTTCTAGGAAACCTACTGGACAAGTGTGTGGTTTCATAATTTCAAAGGATGTGGTTCAACGCTTGCTCTATGTGAGGTCATTCACAATCCCTCTTTTGAAATATAATAGTCAATACTTACGTAGAGGTTAATTTGAATTGAGCATTGTTCTGTGTACTAACTCAGTTAATTTCCACATGAAAACTCTAGATAGGTTCAATTATTATCCCCATTTTACATTTGAGGAAGTTTAGGCATAGCAAGGTCAGATGACTTGTTCAGAAATCACAGTTCACAGTCATATTAGTTCAAATAGTAACAGGCTAGATTTTTTAATAGCCACGTACAGTAGAGGAACTTAAAGAATCCATTATGAATAATAGGTAAGCGTGTATAACATATACAAATAGAATTCATGATAATTCCTGGTTAACTTCCATTAAAATACAAGTCGAAAGAGGGAGAAATATTTGTTTTATCCGTGGCAATATCCCCAGCATCTAAGGTTAAGGATTATTGGACACGTAGGAAGTATTTAGTAAATGTTAAATAAGTGTCTGTATGAATTAATGAATGGAATCTCCAGACAGGGTTTATTCCAAAACCTCTTTTGGGCCATGATGTGGTTTTCAGATACAGTTTGCCTGTTCAAACTGATTGATACCCACTGGAAATAATGATCTGTATTGAATATCTATTTGTGCTGTTTTAATTTTTTTAGTAGCAAGAGGATTTCTTGTGCAAAATAATTAATAATAATTAATAATTAATAATCAATATAATTATTAAAATATATAAAATTATATTATTGTAATTTTATATTTATATAAATATAATATAATAATAATTAATAATTAATAACTAATAATAATTAATGATTATTTCCAGCAGGGTCTGGTAGCCCAGTCATAATTTACTGTAACCTGCTATATGTAAAGAGTATGGTTGACACTTTGAAAAGGGTAAATGAGGGTTTAAAATGTTCATATTTCAAGAATTTTTGGGTCATGAAGTAGAAAATACTGGAGACGGACCTATTTTTATACAAGGGTTTTCAGTTTTCTAAGGATAAATGCTGAGGCAAAAATTTGTGCTTTTTCTGAGTAATACACAACAGCAGTAGATAAAGACTTCCTCATTTAGCGAATGAATATGCCAAATAGCAAAGCAAGGAACTCCCTCTTAATTAAGAAACAATTGAAATAATTCCCTATTCATGCAAGATGCTTTTATTCAAATGCCTTCTTTATTTTTATTCAAATGCGTCCTAAAATTTCCTGAATTTTTAGAAATAGTAATAGTTTAATGTCTATTATACACCAAGCATTATTCCAAGTCCCTTATGTGTATTGATTGATTTAATCCTCTAAGTGCCTTAGCCTATGATTTATGAAGAAGAAATACTATTGCTATCTAACCCATTTTAGAAAAATGAGACAGAGAGTTTCTTACAACTTAGAGTTGTCCTGGTCACCTCCCTTCAGGACTGTGCTCTAAGCAAAAAAATTTCCTGACTCATGGTGATAACTGAACAGAGCCTTCAAAAGGACCTGAGATAGCAGTGTTTGGTGGAAAAGAACATGGGATTAAAAAGTCATAAGAACTCTGTTCAGGTTCCAGCACCACAGTTAAACAGATATATGTCTTCATTCTTCAGTTTCCATATTCTCATTTATAAATGGGGTTTCTAATAATTCATAGTAACATCAACTTTTTGTCACCATTAAATGGATGTAGAAAGAGTTTTCTAGACTACTCAATACTATTATGCTTTATTTTTTTTGTAAAGAAAAATAAGTGTGGGCATAGAACTATGATTTCAAATTACAGATGATTACATCTAAGATTGGTTTAAGATTAAGGGTAACGAAGGTTGTGTGCCATGTAAATTAAAGTAAAACTGGACCTTTTCTTCAAGGATCTCAAGGTTTTGCCAAGTGAAGCAGAATAAATACCTCTATGTTTACAAGCAACATGAATTAATAGAGAATACTTTTTAAAAGTTGTAAAACTCAGAATGATACTACTTTACTCACAATCATCATTTTAAAATTTGTTTTAGCTTTTGAAACAATCTCAAAGATATGATAAAGTTGCAGGTGTGGAAAAAAGAACTGTTTTTTTTTGTCATTTGCAAATAAATTGCCAACCTTAGGCCCTATTATCCCTGAATACTTTGGTGCATATTACCTACAAATAAGCATACTTTTAACCATAATGCAACCATCAACATTAGGAAATTGGCATTGATATATTACTATCATCTAATCCTCAGATCCCAGTCAAGTTTTGCCAGTTGTTCCAATAATGTCCTTTATATTTAAGACATCTTTGAAATCTTGTCATGCTTTCTGTCATCCTTTCCTTGGGCACATGCCCCTTTTGTGTTTTATATTATCATTATGTGGGCATATCTCTTATCGTTCAACTGAACTATAAATTCCTTATTAGTAGGATTTTTATATTCCATGTTTAACATAATGGTTTGTATATAACAATCATAATAATTACTAATTAAAGAGTGACCTGTTTTTGTTCTTGGTATGGTTTTATAATTGAGGGAGGTGAAAATTTTTATATCACTGTATTTCAAATGTTGTACTTTTTTCAAAGATCAGTGTAAATGTGATGATTTCAGAAATATTTCTTCAAAGATTCAGAATTACTATGTAAATATTTAACCATTACTATTCCAGAAATATTTCATTAATTATGTGTGATTTTTCAAATAATAGTTTGAATTAAAATAGGAACATTCTGTTGTAGGGCAAACTGAGCATGTTTGTTTCCTTCATGTTGATGTAATTTTGGAGATTATTGCCTCAAGAGCCCCTGGTGGCTAGAGAAATCTTGCCTTTTCTTAGATTACCTTGAATATTTTGAGTGTCCCTCCAGTGGACTGACAAGAAGCTTGGGCTTTCTTTTCTTAGTTGATACTAAATAATATGTACTTCGGTGAACCCAAGATGAACCCAACACCGTAGAACCAGTTATAGTTTATTTTTTAGTGCACAGTGCAGATAATTTTTTCTATGTTTTTCAGTTGCTAATAGCCTGTATGTTTACATATGACTGATAAAAATAAGGCAGCATGCTTTATGAATGCACATCTCTGGTGTACCTTGGTGGGGGTCCTTCCTACTTCCTACAGACTCTCCTCAAATTTTACAACAGTATCATAGCTAGATTAAAATATGCCATAGTTTCATTCAGCATGACATAATATAAACATGCTTTTAATACTCTGTCCCTCCTCCCCTACTCCAATCACACAAGGGCATACCCAGAAGAAGTTGTAGTTCTAACTGCATGAAACCAATGAGTTTGCTATTCCATAGGGGACTGGGATTCTACCTGTTTTCATCTACAGTATATTCATTAGGGGCAGCCCAGCACCCCATGTAACTCAAATAGAAGTTTTATATCTTCTAGATGCTATTTAATGGTGTTAAATGAAGGAATGAATGAATGAATGAATGAACTGTTTGAAACAGAAGCTCAGCACAGTAAAATACTCAGTTTATTTATCACTCCAGCTCCCTTCCCTTGCACACTCCCAGCTTCCTAATTCACCTATACGTGGAGATTAAGCCATCTGATTAATATGCACGAGTTTTTCTTCATTTCTCACTCCCATCTTCTCTTTATCTAAACCAATTCTAGGAATACCTTTGTGTCCTCTTATGTTCCAACCGGTGAGCCGTTCTCATTCTGCACTTGTTTCCTCCCCCAGCTCTCCTTTGTCAAAGCATGCTCAGATGTTCCTCAGATTTAAAAGAAAGATAAATAAATAATTTACTCTATTTACTCATTAAATATTCATTATTTATTTCATTAAAAATATTTACAGAATGCTAACTAAATGTCAAGCACTGGTGCTACGACCAGTGCTCAGTAGTAATGGCTTCCGTGCTTTGATTCCTCCAGTTTTCATGATGATGCCTTCCTCTGGTTCACGTACACACACACTCAGAAATAGAGAGAAGGAAAGAGAGCAGTGTACCCACAGATGGGCTCTGAAAACATGTAATCAGCAGGGAAAGCATCTCTGAGGAAGGGACATTTGGAGTGAAAGTAGGAGTCACCAAAAAAGGAAATGAAAGTGTTCTAAGCAGAGAGAACAGTGTGTGCCAAGATTTGGGAACATGAAAGAGGAGTTAGCCCACTGGGGAGAAGAAAGTATGTGTGAGTAAATAGCTCGGGAAGGAGTGGGCAGGAGGAGAGATGTGGGAGCAGGCAGTGGCTAGGTTTAGCTAGGGATTTTAGGACATTTTAAGAGAATTGTGGAATTAAAAATTTTTCCCTTTAATTCTGTCAATTTTGCATCCTGTATTTGGAGGCTTTCTTATTAGACCCATATGCACTTAGATGTATCTTTCTATTGAAGGTTGCATTTATCATTATGAAATTCTTTCCTCTGGTAATACTTGGTCTTGAAGTTTATTTTAACTGATACTTAAATGGCTATTCTACCATTCTGATACTTACTGTTTGCATGGGTTTTCTTGTTCTATCCATGTACTTACAACTTACCTTTGTCTTTATGTTAGAATCGCTTATGTTAGAATGTCTTGTAGGTAGTATATATTTTGGTCTTGCTTTTTTATCTACTCTGATAGTCTTTTCCTTCTTGGAACATTTACATTGTTAACATTTAATGTAATTATTGTTATGGTTGGATTTAGGTCTGTAATTTTTTGTTTGTTCCTCGGCTGTTGTCCTCTGTCCTATATGTATGTATGCATATATATATTTAACTTGTTGCTCTAGGAATTACAATATACATTCCTAACCTTTGACACTCTATTTACCCGGAGTTAACATTATAAAATGTAGAAACCTCGATGACACCATATAGGGCTTTTTATTGTCCCTCCTACATATTTAGTGCTTTAGTTGTCATATGAGTAATGCTTACGGGATATGTACAACTCCATGAGACACTGGCGTAATTTTTGTTTTAAATGGTAATATGTATTTAAGGAACTTAAATATAGTCTTTCATATTTACTCACATTTTCGACATTTCTGAGACTCTCCCTTTGTTTTTTTGGTTTTTTTTTGGTGGTAAGAACATTTAACATGAGTCCTCACCTTTTAACAGATTTTTAGGTGTACAACGTATTATTGTTATCTATAGAAACAATGTTGTACAGCACATTTCTAGAATTTTTTTCATCTTGCATAAATGAAATTTTATGTATGTTGATTAGGAACTCCCTGTTTTCCACCGCCCTCAGCCCCTGGCAACCACCATTCTGTTATTTTCTTCTTTGATACCTCATGTAATTGGTGTCCTATAGTATTTGTTGTTCGATGTCAGCCTTATTTAACTTAACGTCATACCATCAAGGTCCATCCATGTTGTCACATATTGTAGGATTTCCTGCATTGTTAAAGGCTGAATATTTTCCACTGTATATATGTATATATCATATTTCTTTAAATCTATTCTTCCATCAGTGGACATTTGTTTTTATATCTTGGCTATTGTGAATAGTACTACAATGAACATAGGAGTGCACCATCTCTTTTGAGAACCTAATTTCAATTCTTTTAGATTCCTGGATTATATGGTAGTTCTATTTTTAAGTTTTTGAGGGCCTACCATACTGCTTTCCATAGCAGCCATACAATTTTGCATCCCAACTGACAGTATACAGTAGTTTCAGTTTCTCCACATCCTCATTAACACTTACTGTCCTTGTGTTTTGTTTTGTTTTTTGTTTGTTTGTTTTGGTAATAGCCATCCTAACAGGTGTGAGATAATACCTCATTGTGGTTTTGATTTGCATTTTCCTGATGACTGGTGATATTGTGCATCTTTTCATATACCCCTTGGCTATTTGTATGTCTCATTGGGAAAAATGTCTATTCAAGTCTTTAGCCTTTTTCATAGCTTGAGCATGAGAGAGTGAGAGAGTGAGTGCAAGCAGGGGGAGAGAGAGAGAGAGAATCTTAAGCAGAGATCATGAGCCAAAATCAAGAGTCAGACGCTTAACCGACTGAGCCACCCAGGTGCCCCAACCTATTTTTTAATCGTGTTATTAGGTTTTTTTGCTATTGAGTTATTGGAGTTCCTTATATATTTTGAAAATTAATCCTATATCAGATACATGGTTTGCCAATATTGTAGTCCCACTTGTTTGTTTTTGCTTTTGTTGGCTGTGCTTTTGGTGTCATATCCTCAGTATCCTTGCCAAGACCAATGTCATGAATCTTTTCCCTATGGGTTCTAGGAGTTTTATAGTTTCCAGTCTTACATTTAAGTCTCTGGCTCATTTTGAGTTGATTTTTGTATATGGTATAAGAGTCCAATTTCATTCTTTTGCATGTTCTGACACCATTTGCTGAAGAGTTGTTTTTCTCTATTGTGTATTCTTGGCACCCCGGTTGAAGATTAATTGACTGTATATTTATAGATTTATTTCTGTGCTCTCTGTTCCATTGCTCTATATATGTCTTTATGCCAGTATCATATTGTTTTAATTACAGCAACTTTGTAATATAATTTGAAATTAGGAAGTGTGATGCCTCTAGATTGGTTCTTCTTTTTCAAAATTGTTTTATCTGATTGGGGCCTTTTATTGTTCCAAATGAATTTTAGATTTGTTTAGATTTATTTTTGTTAAAAAAAAAAGCAGTTGAGATTTTTCATTGAATCTGTAGATGGCTTTGGGCAAAATTAACATCTCAACAATATTTAGTCTTCTAATCCATGAACATAGAATATGTCATCCTTACTTTCTTTCATCAATGCTTTGTAGTTTTCAGTGTTTAAGTCTTTCATTTCCTTAATTAAATTTATGCCTAAATATTTTATTCTTTTTGATGTTATTATAGATAGGATTATTTTCTTAATTTCCTTTTCAGATAGTTCATCATTAGTGTAGAGAAACACGACTGATGTTTTTGCATGTTGATTTCGTGTCCTTTGGATGTTTGGTAGATGGGGCGCCTGGGTGGCTCAGTCAGTTAAGCATCCAACTCTTGATTTCAACTTAGGTCATGATCTCAGGGTTGTGAGATCAAACCCTGCGTTGAGCTCTATGCTCAGCAGGGAGTCTGCTTGAGTTTCTCTCTCTCTAAAAATAAATATATAAATCTTTAAAAATAAATAAATAAATGTTTGGTGGAATTTGCCAGTGAAACCATCTGGTCCTGGGCTTTTATTTGTTGGGAGATTTTTGATTACCGATTCGTTCTCCTTAGTTATTATAGGTCTGCTCAGACTTTCTTTTTCTTTTTGATTCAGCCTTAGTAGGTTGTATATTCCTAGGAACTTATTTGTTTTTTCCTAGGTTATCCATTTTGTTGGCTTACAATTTTTCTTAGTAGTCTCATGATCCTTTTTATTTTTGTGGCATCTGTTGTGGTGTCTTCTTTTTAATTTCTGGTTGTATTTATTTGAGTCTTCTCTTTTTTTCTTGGTTATTCTGGCTAAAGGTTTGTTAATTTGGTTATTTTTTTAAAAAATCTCTTAGTTTCACTGATTTTCTTTTCTATTGTTTCTGTATTCTCTATTTCTGCTCTAATTTTTATTATTTCTCTTTTTCTTCTAACTTTGGATGTAGTTTGTTCTTTTGTAGTTTGTTCCTTGAGGTGTAAAGTTAGGTTGCTTATTTCTTCTTTTTTTTTAGTGTCTGAAAATTTTTTTTTCTCTTTGGGGCATTCTTTTTATTATTATTATTATGATGTAGTATTCAGCAATTCATTAGTTGCGTATAACACCCAGTGCTCATCACAAGATGGAAGCTGGTGTTTTGAGAAGCTGCTGGAAAAGTTGGGATGCTGTATGTATGGTCTAACTCCTTCACTCCTCAGAGAGGTGCTGGGAGGTAGAATTTATTGCCTGCTTGTTCTTTGGTGAGCCAGGGGAAGTAGCTGTGGCAAGGACCTGCATGCTTTTCAAACTACTACTTGTTCCATGAACCCCCCATGGGACTAGTGAATGCTGCTGCCTGAGACAGGTGAGTTAGAAGTCAATCTCTTTGGTAATAGCCAGAAAAGTTGTGATGCTAGATATCTAGTCCTAGAAGTAAAGTCTAGTCCTTTACTTCTTAGTGAGAGCTGGGAGCTGGAGTTTGCTGCTCATTCTTTGCACCCTGGGCCAGAGGAGGACTTACGGCAAGTGCCTGTACTCTCATTCAAACTGTTGCTATGTTCTCTGTAGCCCCCATAGGTACCAGTGAATGTTAGATTCTGTCACTTCTCAGAGACAAGTGAGTTAGAAGCTAGACCCTTGGGTAGTAACCAGAAAAAAAAAAAAAACGATTACTCTCTGTGCAGTCCAAAATCCTTACTCCTCAGGGAGAAGATGGATGATGGGGGTTGTCTCCCATTTGTACGGCACTGTGCTAGTGGTGGAGATTATGACAAGAGTGTGTCTCAACTTTTCCTATCAGTTTCAATATGGCTTGCTTAATACTTGCCCAGGGTGCAGGAGTCTCTTATCTAGTTTCTGGATTTCTCACAAAGTGAATTAATAAATGTGTCATTATTGTTGTGGTTTTTGTTGAATCTGTGTCCATGTGGGGAAGAAGAGTCCACAGCCTCTTATTTGAGCATCTTGCTAACATCACTCCCTCGTCCTTTGTTCTTAAAGATCAGGTTTCCCTCTAGTATAATTTCCCTTCAGCCTGAGGAATTGTGTTTAATATTCTTTGGGTGAAGATCTTTCCATAGTGAGTTCTTATTTTCTTTTATCTTAGAATGTCTTTATTGACTTTCATTTCCGAATGACATTTTCATTGGATATAGAAATCTGAGTTGACAATTTCTTTCTTTGTGCCTATTAAACATATTCTGTTTACCCCTGGCCTCTACTCTTTCTCATGGTAACATTAAGACATGTCTAGGTATTGTTTTCTTTCTATTTATTGTGATTGAGTTTGATGAACATCTTGATTCTGTACATTTGTGTTTCATCACATTTGGAAAATTTTCTACCTTCCATCATTCAACTCTCAAATATTCTTTCTATCCTATTCTCAATCCTCTCCTTTGAATTTCCAATTACACATATTTTAAACCTTTGGATATTTTCACAATGGTCCCTGCAACTCTGTTCATTTGTTTTCCAATATTCTCTTCTCTCTGTTCATTATATTGGATGCTTTCACTGACTTTTCCTCTGTCATCTTTATTTCTTTTTTTAAAAATTTTATTTATTTATTTGACAGAAAGAGACACAGCAAAAGAGGGAACACAAGCAGGGGGAGTGGGAGAGGGAGAAGCAGGCTTCCTGCCGAGCGGGGAGCCCAATGCGGGGCTCAATCCCAGGACCCTGGGATCACGACCTGAGCTGAAGGCAGATGCTTAACCGACTGAGCCACCCAGGTGCCCCTGTCAATTTTATTTCAACCCATTCAATAAAAAAGTTTTATTTTCAATAGTGCAATTTTCTTTTTTAGAATTTTCATTTGGTTATTTTTTTAATAAGTAAAGTTCTATTTTATGTGATTATTTTTGACATTCCTTATCTTTTTACTCATTTTTAATATTTTTTTTATGTAATGGAACATAGTTATAACAGTTGATTTAAAATCTTGTCTGATAACTTGAACATATGAATCACTGGTGTTGGCATCTGCAGGTTTTATTTTCCTTTTTTAGGTGGTCATATTTTCCTGATTTTTTTATATATAGAAAATTTTGTATTGTATCTTGGACAACATAATGTAGTTTTTATATGTGTAATTGTACTTAATTATTTTCTTTTCTGAACAAAACTTAATATTTAAATGAATTTAGTACTCTACTGTACAATTTGGTTTTTGTTCAAAAAGAAATTTATTCATTTTTGGAAGCATGTGTTCCCCAGTATTGTGTTTTCTAAACTAGATTAAGGGAAATACTATTGTTCTTTTAGGTCGTGATGAAAAAAGTGTTGCATAATCAAATAAGTTGAGGGAATCATTAACTTAAAGTTAAAAATAAAACTGTATAGTCATATGCCTAATTAAATGGTAATCTTCAGATGGGGAGGCATTTTTAATTGAACCCTTCCTTCAATCAAATTTGTTTTGTTTTGTTTTTCTTTCAAGACCTTCAATCAAATTATTAACATAGAACAATTTAGTATTTTGTAGTTTGGGAAATGTTACCATAATGCAGTTGAACAGTAAACCCAGACCTTCAGAAATATGTCTATTATGTAATTCCAAGGAAGTATCTATTATGTAGTTATAACTTAATATTGTTACTGTCTTACTTATTAAAAAATAATTGAATATGTAGCCATTTTATGTGTTTTTTTCCACTTACAGTTCTTACTATAGGAATTATTCCATGAAAATGTCATTTTAGAATTTTAGGATACTTATAATAATTGGATATAAATAGTTATTATAAGAAGTCAGTATAATTATTTTAAAGACCTCAAATGTAGGGTTTTCTAGAATAGATGCATGTATAATGTTTAAACTATTTTGTGCTATGGAGAAAAAAAAATCAATTTGAGGAGAATGGCGATTGCTCAGGCTGGTGGGTACAATTTAAAATATTGTTATCTAAAGATGACATTTTAAGTAGGAATTGCAGTTGAGGAAGAAAAGCCATGTGGATGTCCTGGCGATGGTGTCAGCCTAAGGTGTGAAGAGGTCTGATGTATTCAAGGAACAGCGGATGGCTCAAATGAAATGGGAGGGGAGTATAGTCAGAGATAATCAAGGATGTATTGAGGGGACCAGGTCCTCTAGGGCGCTATAGGCCTTTGTAAGATTTTGACTTTTACTCTGAGCAAAATGGGAATTTAATACACACAGAGTTTTAATCAGAGGATTCACATTTTAGAAGGAAACTTTTGACTACTGAAGAATAGATTACGGGGAGCCAAGATGAAATGTCAGAGACTGTTAGGAGGTAAGAGACTATAATGACTTGGACCATAGTAGAAATAGTGGAGCTGATGAGGAGTGGTCAGATTCTGGAAATATTTTGAAGAATAAGTCAACAGAATTTGCTGATGATTTGGATACAGACTATGAGAAAGAGGAATCAAGGGGGATCTCAAGAAATTTGGCCCGGGCAATAGAAACAGTAGGGTTGCCATTAACTGATATGTGGAAGTGCTTTGGCTAAGGATAGGGAAATAAGAATTCTATCGTGGTCCTGTTAGGTTTGAGTTGTCTAGTCATTCATACAAAGGGATATGTGGATATCCTGTCCAGCAGTCTCAAGCCAGAAAGCAGGTGTGGAATGGTCTATCAGTCTGGGTCCACTCAATGAATAGAAACCATGGAGTAATGTATATGGAAGTTTATTATAATGAATGATTAACCTGTGATAGGAGAACACAAGGATGTAAGGAGAACTCTAAGTGGTACCCTAGAATCGAGGGAGAGTACCCAAGGAAGGAAAAACTTGAAAGGGGAGCTCTCTCACTAAGGCTGGGGTGCAATCTCCCTGGAGAAGGTATGGCTGCAGCCCACTGGTTTGCCTGGGTCATAGCTGGTCCCCAGTCTCTGGGTGAGCAGGAAACAAATTTCTGTGTGGCAGGTGAGCCATAGCTGGTCAGCAGATGTGCAGAAGTCAGGATGCTGCCGAGGGCATGAAGTCCAGCGTGTACAGTGTCCGTGTTGAGAGAGCCCAGGAAACAAATCTCAGGTCACAGGTGAGCCATGGCTAGTGCATGTGCATATAGGGCATGGTATCCACATCAGGCATGAAGAGGTCAACAGGCCTAGGTGGCATGAGGTTCTGCACTCTGGTGTGAGGCTGCAATTTGGGTGGAGGATCCCCAGGTGTCCTCACACACCTATACTGCTGATTACCTGTGCAGCAGGAGGAAGAAAAGGCAAAGGCCTGTATACTAGAATCAGGAAGAGGAGCCCCCTTCCTCCTGCAGTATCCCTCCAGTGCTTCCTACCCGCAAAGGTTAACATTGTGCTCACTGCATGTGACCTGAGCCTTGCTCATATGAAGGTATCTCCAGAAGGAAAAAGTGATATGTTCATGCTTGTACTTGGCTTGAGTTCTCCTTGGAAATCTTTCAGACTTTATTGTGTTAATAACCTAATTATTAATCTCAGATCCGAAACAGTGTTTGAAAAGGTGTTTGGATAGAGTTTTAATTTTTCCTTACTAGTTTCATAGTGATGTTTGAGGGGACATTTAAATTTTATGTATAAAAAATAATGTTTAAACTCATGTTTTGTTATTAAATATGAGGAATAATCTTATTTACCATTCCACTACTTATCCTAGAGGACAAAAAACATAGTGAACCTGAATCCTCTCCCATAAATACATGCTTTCTTTTTGCCAGATGCTTAAATGTCATCAGACTGTTTTAAAGTAGTTCTATTTGATCTCTGTGAAACAGATGGAAGTATTTGTTATACAAACCTTATTTAGAATGTAATCTTTTTTTCTCCCCTCATTGCATATGTTTGGCAGTCAGCTTTCTTTTCTAGATGTGAATGAATTTTGGGCAGTCTCCAAATCTAAACACACCCTAATTTCAAAAACCTCAATCCTGAGGGCCCAATTCCTGTTTACTGAGGAATTAAAACCTAGTGAAACCACACAGTTACTAAATACAGTACATCCTACTGAGTTTTTTAAAACAAAAGTCTTTATAGTTTATTTGGGGTTAGTGACTGTCATTGAGTTCAGAGAGTAAAGGCCCTTCATAAGCAGTATATAATATTTACAGTTGGTTAAAAATATCTGTTGCTCCCAGTTCTTAACATATCCTCCTTATGTGGCTAGGTGAGTTTGCAAGTTAGGTGGAAAGTGATGGACTGTGGAAAGCGGGTGGAGGAGTAGTTAAGGTGGAGTCCTTATTTTTTCTTTAGCGTTTTGAATGATTAGCATCAAGCCAAAAATGTGTCTGTAAGAATGTCCCTGTGTAACTATCAATTGAATTGTTTTTTTCCAGATAATGGTTCAATTTTTCCTTTATTTCATATTCAAGAAATGTTACTGTTAAATATTAAAGTCAAGCCAAACCCTGAAGTGAATCCTATTAGAAGTTCAGGTGAAGAAAAAATATAAAAAATATAGGAAAAGCAAAAAAATCCCACACCACTTTGTAATTAAACAGCTCTAATCCAATTAGAAGGAGAAGAAAAAAAAGCAAGTAGGGTAGAAAGAATTAGAGGTTTAACTTTACACTTCTCAGGATTGGATTTCACAGGCATGCTTTATAGTTTTAGTAATCTTTACTTAGGGTAGTATTGACATACCATAAACTTTAATCTGGAAGAAGGATATAGCACATGTCACAGGATATAGCATCCTCAAAAGTGTATATATACCGTATTACATTAATGAAAATGAATTGGATTAACCATCTGTGTTCCCATAACTTCCTAGAGGTATTTAACTGATTCATGTTTTAAGCAACATTTAATCATTAGTTTCTTCAAACAAATGTGAGAGGAGTATTGGCTTTCTTCACATAGCTATTTTAAAACCATACTCTCATATTTCATTGTTTTATTGAGTTGGTTCATGGAATTCCTGCAAGTATGCTCATTTTCAAGTAAAAATGTGCTTAAGGTGAATTTCAGAATTAAAAAGGGAAAGCTTTAGATCTTGAATCACTTACAGATTGACTCTGTAGACTTAATAAAAACCAGAAATTGCATTTCTTTCTTGTTCATCTAAGATGTGATAATGCCTGCCAAATCATAACATTATTGACTAACTTCTTGATAGCTGTGTTTCTTTTGATGAAGTAACTTTACTCCAGTGAATTCCTTTGGAAAATGAGAGTTAAAATGATTAACACTACTGCATTGGAAAGAAATGATAATGGGATTGTTCATATACATTTTCACTTTATTTTAATATGAGATTTTAATTTAATTGGTGATATTAAAATGTTGACTTATTGGAGAACACTTAATATTTTCATGTTCACTATTGGCTTGTAGAGTTTATGGCTATTCACTATTTGCAGGTAAGTTCTCTGAGTACTTCTCTTCCACTTCACCTTCTTGCAGCAAGCGCCCAGCTGCTTGCCCTCCAGTCACCTGGCCTGTCCATTTTTCAGAGCCTCCTGGTCCTTCCACTAGAACAGAATGGATAAAACTCTTCTTTCGGACAGCAGCTTCCTACTGCCATCTCCTCCTAGTGAACATTTCCGAATCTTCAATTCTTATTCCTTCCTTCCTTAGGCAGTCTCCCCTATTATAGACTTAGAGCAACACATATGTCCTCTGTGGAGCACTTGGCCTATTCCACACCCATACACTGATTATCTTTACTCTCATACTCTCTGATATAATGAAAATTCTGTGTCTTTTTCTCCCCCTTAGTATTGCATTGTCTTCACACACAGTAAGCGCTACAAAAAATTTATTTTTTTTGTAAATAACTGCAAATGTGAATTATAACACTAGCCTTGACAATTTTTCTTAAATAGATTACAATTGAACAACATGGGTTTGAACTGCATGGGTCCACTTCTGTGTAGAACTTTTTTCAATAAATCCATTGAAAAACGTTTTGAAGACTTGCAACAATTTGAAAAAAACTTGCAGATGAACTGTGTGGCCTAGAAATACTGAAAAAAAAAGAAAAATTGAGATAAAAAGAATACTCTATATACAATACATATAACATATAAAATATGAATTAATTGACTTTATGTTGGGGGTGAGTCTTCCTGTCAAATAAGTAATTAGGTTTTGGGGGATTTAAAGGTGAAGTTTTGACTGCATGGGAAGTTGGCCCCCCAAACCCTTGTTGTTCAAGGGTCAACTGTATCTTTAAAAATGTTAAGATTTTGATCATTATTTTAATGATGGCATGTATATCAAGGAAGAAACAGTAACTGTGATCAGATATTCCATAATGTTAATTTGAGGTTCAGCTTTTACTTTTACAATGGTAGCACTCTTGCTTTCTTGTCAATTGTGATAGAAAGCCAAATACCTAATGGTGCATTACGGAATCTGCTACCACAAGTAAAATGTAGTTGCTGAGCTGCTTGGATTGCTGTCTCGCACATTTCCCCAGTGCTCACCTGTTTTCACATCAAGATCATCGTCTTCCTTGTACATCAATGAAGGAGACAGAAAGAGAGAACTCTGGACCTCCTTCCTGTTTCTGACCTTTTTTCCCCCACCCACCCATTCATCTTGTTTTAAATGACTAGGCCCACTGCAGAAACTAGTCCCTTGAAACTTACCAGGTCACTTCAGAGAGCAGTATTTGCTTTCCAGGTTAACAGTGTTAACACTTACCCTTTCCTTTTTGAGTCTCTTTCCTAAGCTAGTTGCCTATCCTGACTGGGTACCTGTTAGACTCCACCATTAATTTTCCATCCTACCCATCTAATGCTTCTTTATTTTAACAAGTATTTATAATGTTTCTTTTACCAATATGGAAAGAAATTGATGGATAATACAATCTATCTACATATAGAACTTAAATCATCTAATGTATGCACTGGAATATAGAATAGAAGTAACAAAGTGATCCACAATAGTATTGATCCATTTAATTAGGTTAATGCTCGAAAATGATTGAACTAGAAGATATTATGAAGTAGACAGAAATTTGTCCTTTTATTTATAATACCTTAAATATAGCAGCTAAAAATGGCTTTATCACAACTTATAGCATTTTATAAAATGGTAAACACTCGGTAAAGTTGAAGTATATTTTTTTCTTAGATATGCCTTGTGGCTCCATTTCTGAAAAATTCCATGTATAATAATGTGTATATTAAAGTATAGTCTTGAATATTTAAATATTTAAATAATTTATATAAAATAATAGTGTTTATTAATACCCTGAAAAATACTTTATGCTTACATGTTTTGTTTTCCAACTTACGTTTTTGTACATGGTACATTTATAGGAAATGCATTGGGTACCTAGTACCCTGGCCCCCGCAAGAAGAATATTCTTTTGTGGGGCAGATAAAATATGCATAAAAATTTAACTATCATATAAGAATTCATATGTGATGAAATAATAGTTTAACATAAAATATAGTGCACTTTAAGTCCCTCCCCTTAAAAAGGGGAGCAGATCATAAAGGTTGTGATATTTGGGGGAGGGGAGATGTGGTATCCACGTGTAGTTGGGAGCATAAACAAAGCTTATATGGAAAAAATAGGGGAAGGATTGTTGTATTATATATGCCAGATTTCAGACTTCCCTGAGGAGTTTTGATTCAGCTACTGACCTATTATAAATCACAAGCCTGTCTTCAATAGGCACTGACCTGAAACTATGAATTATCCAAGTTTTCTACTACTTGCAAAGAGAGGAGGAGAGAAGAAAAAGGTTATGCTATTATTGCTGTCCTCAAATTCCTTATAAAAGTAGATGGAGAATAAATCCTTAAGCGTTAGAGGAATGACTTGTTTGTTGGCTTAACACTAGCATTGATTCCCTGCTAGTTTTTCTTGTGTTTTAGTTCTAAGTGTAAACCTTGTTTGATAATGGACACACTTGTTTGCAGATTCTCCTTTTATTACAACTTCTTTTGTCCCTCTGGAGGTCTCCCCTCAGAACATGAATTGCATAGCCTTGTGTGTGGTGTCAAATTGTTTACAAGGACCCTATCTATTACAAGAACCCTGTCTATCCACCAGCCATTGTTTTTTATATAAATCCTATTCCATGATCTGCCTCTTGTTTCTCTGAGAACATTAACACACCTCTTAGCTTGGTAGGGTAGAGAAAGTATTTTTTTGCACATTAGCTCTTTAATAACTATTTAGCTCTCCCAAGGGGACAGTCTCTTCTGATACACATATACTAAATATTTCCCAGTATTTTTCCATGATGGTAGGCAGGCATTAGAAAAATGGTGCAGTTGGCTAGCAACATGATACACTTTTCCATCCTAATGCCATAAATGTTCACTATACCTGCTTTAAATCCCTTTATTCTACTGATGTTACAGGAATATACTTATGAGTAGGAATATTATAGTTTATGTAGAAGACTTTCAGGTTTGGCCTGTGTTTGGTCATATAAAGTAGAAAGCTTTCAGTGGTAGCACACATTGATTGTTTTAAGTGCCTGCAAAGAGCCTTGGTTAATACTAAAGCTGGGTCATGACTTGAAATTATGCATGACAGGAATAACATTTGATGGTTTTGACGTATTAGCTTCAGAGGGTCATCAGCTTTCCCTCCTTGTTGCCCATGATTGCAACAACTAAAATTTAACTGGGCAATAAATTTATTAAGAGAATAAATAATCAACTCTTTTAATAAAACTCTTATCATATTTCCCTTCACTAAACTTATTTAGGAAGTTGAATGATTCCAGATGGCATTTCTTGTGTATTTGGCTCAGAATTTCTTGTTTACTCACATATTTGCCAATATATGGTTAAGTGTTCAAGGTTTTCAGGTCTCTGAAGAGCCGTTCAGCCCTTAGACATACAACTTTAGATTGCTATGTGTATATGGCAACCATTTTGCAAATTGCCCTCAGCCCTTGGTATTTAAAGATATCCCAGTTGTTTATTATACCTGAGGAAGAAAGATCTCTGAGGCTGTAATATGTGTCTGTTGACTATAGAAAGTGTATCTCTTAAAAAGCTAATGTTCAAGATTAGAGAAAATATGAGTCAACAAATAGTATATAGATCACGCATAAACTGTTGAGTGTGTATTATGCAAAAGTATATTTTAAGTGGTCATTTAATAATGCAGAAGCATTTCCCCTTACAATTCCCGAGAAGTCCTTAGTCCATTCCATAATTGAAGTAAAATGAGAAAACCTAACCATCAGATGGATGGTTGTTAGATCAGGTGGTTGATGCTAAGTATGAACCAGAATAATTAGAGGCTACAGTTCTGTGGAAAGAGCAGGATAGTTGCTAAAGAGGCAACAATTATTTACTGTTGAGGGACCTGGGATAATTGTCATAGTGGGGCGATAGTGTTTGGGGTTGTTCTTAAATGTTGGATGGCATTGTGCTTGAGAGAAGAGATGAGAGGTTGTTCCCAGCAGATGGAGCAGTTTGATCAAAAGCTTAGATGTGGAAAACTGTAATGTATTTGGGGTAAGGAATTCTGTGTTGCTGGAAAATAGTACAATAGGGGAATTAGAGCTAGAGTTGGGGCAGGTGTTAAAACTGACAGGCGTAGATGTGGTCAGATGCTCTGGGGAGGCAGTGAGATTGAAGAGGGAAACATTTGTTTCTGAGTCTTCAGAGATGAACTAAATAGGAAGTGTTGCCTAACTGGATGTGGGAGGGGAAGGATTGGAACTAGGTTTCCTTCTTGGGTATTTGAGAGGATGGTCATAAGCCAACATTAGGGTACCCAAAGGCTGTACAGACTTGGGAATGTAAAGGAACAGTTCATCAGTGGGTCATGTTGAGTTTTTAAGATTTCATTTTGAAATAATTATAGTTTCAAAGGACATAGCAAAAAAATACATAGACGTCCTATATAGCCTTCACCTAGTTTTTCCCAATGTAACAACTTAAAATCATAGTACAGTGTTAAAACCTGGAAACTGACATTAATATGATCCGTAGACATTTTTTGGATTTCACTGGTTTCATATGCACTCCTATATGTGCGTGTGTGTGCACGTGCTTGTGTGTGTGTGCATATGTATATGGACATAGTCCATGCAGTCTTATCACATGTTCGTTCATATAGCCATCACTATAATCAGGATGTAGAATTGTTCTACCTCTACAAAGATCCCTGACGCCATCCTTTCACTATCCATACTATCCATACCATCCAACTTCCCTTTTCCCATTCCTAATCCGTTTTCCATCTCTGTAATTTCATCATTTTGTGAATGCTATATAAATGGAAACATGTGGTATATAACCTTTTCACATTAAGTTTTTTCACTCATAATTCCCTTAAGATCCCTCCAAGTGTTGAGTGTATCAAAAGCTCATTTTTTTCCATTGCTGAGTAGTATTCCATGGCATGAATGTACCAATGTGTTTCCTTCTTTGAAGGATATTTAGATTGTTTTGAGTTTTTGTCAATTACAAATAAAATTGTTATGAACATTCATGTACATTAAATTCTTTTGTGTGTAGACTTAAGTTTCTTTTCTTTGTAATAAATGCTCAGGAGTGCAATACGGTTTTGTATGTTAAATGTGTTTAGTTTTTTTATGAAACTGCTAAACTATTTTACAGAATGGCTGTTCTGTTTTATATTCTCAGCAGCAATATATAAAAGAGCCAGTTTTGCTGCATCCTTGCTTGGTACAAGTCACTATTCATTCTAGCTGTTCTAGTAGATGTGTAGTGATATTTCATTGTGATTTTAATTTGCATTTTCCTAATGGACAATGATGTGGAACATCTTTTCATGTGTTTATTTTTCTTCTGTGTATTCTCTTTGGTGAAATATTTGTTTATGTCTTTTGCCCATTTTCTAGTTAGACTGTGATGCTCACTAACACCACCTTTAACCACTTCATTCTACCTCATTCCTGCTGGGTGGGGGATGGAAGTTCAGCTGTCATCTGGGCCCCCCAGACACCAGGATAGGAGGATGTTGGGTGGAAGCAGACTGCTGAATAGTATTGCCTCCCACTAAGTACCTTCACCTTATTGCTGACACATTGGGTGGAAGATCAGTTCTCCACTTGCAACACTGATTCCATGAAGGGTCAGTTTTTCCTTTGGTGTTTGGCTATGGTAGGACTGTTAAGAGAAAAGTATTCTATTTTGCTAGATCATGTTTCCTAGGAATAGGTTTTTCTAAAACCTATTTTTTAACCTGTGTCTGCTGGTGGTTCCAGGTTCCTGGCTTCTCTAATACCCCATCTGGGCTGAATGGATGGGAGAGAAAACCTAGGGAGCTCACACCATTCTTTGAGTGGTGAGGAGGCTGCCCACCTGGCCTGCCTTCCATTTTTGAAACCCTTCCTCTGTTTGTTCGTGGAATTGGGATTTTTAGTTGCAAAAGGACTGTTATCAGTGTAATGACTTCATTTTGACCCTCATGTTGATTTTTTAAAGATCTGGGACCCCTCAGTAGGTAGCCTGGGGCTCAGTAGAGCTTTCTGAAGAAATAGAGGGCCACTGACATCAGGAGGTGATGGATGAGCCACTCTTTCTTTGGATCTTGGCGCCTGTACTTACTAGTTGAGACTTTAAAATAAAGACTCCACTTTCTCATCATAAAAATGGGGATGATGCTGTTGATGATGATGATGCCTATCTCTAGGGCCCTGTAAGGATTATATTAGATTATGCATGTAAAATACTTGGAAGATTTGCCTGACAAATATTAAGTACTCAATAAATATCAGCTCTTGTTTTATCTGCAGACAAAACTTCTGGCTCTGAAAAGGTCCTCGTTGGTCTAGTGAGAGTGATTTAAATAAGAATTAAAGCTAGTTTGTGGGGACTCAAAAAGCAAACAAAAGATGAGGAAAGAAGTCAGTATGCCTTAAGATACTGTGTTGGAAAAGTAGGGGAGGAGATAGAGGGTTGTGGAGGGATTCAGGGATGTGGTTGGTCAAGAGAGGAGTAAGTTTGAGATTTAGATAGAAAAAAAGAGGACTTTTTTTTTTTTTTCCACATAAATTTGAACATGGACCTGGACTGAGGGGAAGGGGATTAAAACAGAGGGAAAAATGGATAGGTAATTATATAGAAAGGGTAAGGATGCTGATGGTGCTGGACTAACAGCACACATAAAGGAAAGACAACTTTATTCCTTGGAGACTGGGCACACTCTTCCTTCTACCACCATCCAGTATAGACCAGATACCTGGCTGTTATCACTGATGTTACCAAATATCCTGACCTCTACTTCTCCAAAAGCTGTCACTGGAAGTATAACCCACTATTTTAGTTCCTGTTAGCTGTTGTTTCTATTGCAGAAAGGAGAGACGCTGAAGAAAAAACTGAGACTGAATGAGGAGATAGGATGATAGGAAGAAATGAGGGAATTTGGAGGAATTTATATATTTAAAAACTCCATTGATTCATTTATTATTATTTCATCAGATAATTATTAAATGTCTGCTTTATTGCAGGCATGTGCTGTCTTACAGTGATGAATAAAAATAGACATTATCCTTGTGCTTTCTTTTTTTAATTTTTTATTGTTATGTTAATCACCATGCATTACATCATTAGTTTTTGATGTAGTGTCCATGATTCATTGTTTGTGTATAACACCCAGTGCTCCATGCATAACGTACCCTCCTCAATACCCATCACCAGGCTAATCCATCCCCCCACCCCCCTCCCCTCTAGAACCCTCACTTTGTTTTTCAGAGTCCATCGTCTCTCACGGTTCGTCTCCCCCTCCGATATCCCCCCCTTCATTCTTCCCTTCCTGCTATCTTTTTTTTTTGTTTAACATATATTGTATTATTTGTTTCAGAGGTACAGATCTGTGATTCAACAGTCTTGCACAGTTCACAGCGCTCAACATAGCATATACCCTCCCCAATGTCTATCACCCAGCCACCCCATCCCTTCCACCCCCCACCACTCCAGCAACCCTCAGTTTGTTACCTGAGATTAAGAATTCCTCATATCAGTGAGGTCATATGATACATGTCTTTCTCTAATTGACTTATTTTGCTCAGCATAACACCCTCCAGTTCCATCCACGTCATTGCAAATGGCAAGATCTCATTCCTTTTGATGGCTGCATAATATTCCATTGTATATATATACCACCTCTTCTTTATCCATTCATCTGTCGATGGACATCTTGGCTCGTTCCACAGTTTGGCTATTGTGGACATTGCTGCTAGAAACATTGGGGGTGCACGTAGCCCTTCGGATCCCTACATTTGTATCTTTGGGGGTAAATACCCAGTAGTGCAATTGCTGGATCATATGGTAGCTCTATTTTCAACTTTTTGAGGAACCTCCGTACTGTTTTCCAGAGTGGCTGCACCAGCTTGCATTCCCACCAACAGTGTAGGAGGGTCCCCTTTCTCCGCATCCCCGCCATCATCTGTCGTTTCCTGACTTGTTAATTTTAGCCATTCTGACTGGTGTGAGGTGGTATCTCATTGAGGTTTTGATTTGGATTTCCCTGATGCCGAGCGATGTTGAGCACTTTTTCATGTGTCTATTGGCCATTTGGATGCCTTCTTTGGAAAAATGTCTATTCAGGTCTTCTACCCATTTCTTGACTGGATCATTTGTTCTTTGGGTGTTGAGTTTTTTTTTTTTTTAAAGATTTTTATTTATTTATTTCACAGAGTGAGAGACAGCAAGAACAGGAACACAAGCAGGGGGAGGAGGAGAGGGAGAGAGAGGCTTCCTGCCAAGCAGGGAGCCCAATGCGGGACTTGATCCCCAGACCCCAGGATCATGACCTGGGCAGAAGGCAGACGCATAATGACTGAGCCACCCAGGCACCCTGGCTGTTGAGTTTAAGAAGTTCTTTATAGATTTTGGATACTAGCTCTTTATCTGATATGTCATTTGCAAATATCTTCTCCCATTCTGTCTGTTGTCTTTTGGTTTTGTTGACTGTTTCTTTTTCTGTGCAACAGCTTTTTATCTTGATGAAGTCCCAATAGTTCATTTTTGCCCTTGCTTCCCTTGCCTTTGGCGATGTTTCCAGGAAGAAGTTGCTGTGGCTGAGGTCGAAGAGGTTGCTGCCTGTGTTCTCCTTGAGGATGTTGATGGACTCCTGTCTCACATTTAGGTCTTTCAACCATTTTGAGTCTATTTTTGTGTGTGGTGTAAGGAAATGGTCCAGTGTCATTCTTCTGCATGTGGCTGTCCAGTTTTCCCAACACCATTTGTTGAAGAGACTGTCTTTTTTCCATTGGACATTCTTTCCTGCTTTGTCAAAGATATGTTGACCATAGATTGAGGGTCCATTTCTGGGCTCTCTATTCTGTTCCATTGATCTATGTGTCTGTGTTTGTGCCAGTACCATGCTGTCTTGGTGATGACAGCTTTGTAATAGAGCTGGAAGTCTGGAGCTGTGATGCCGCCAGCTTTGCTTTTCTTTTTAAACAACATTCTTCTGGCTATTCGGGATCTTTTCTGGTTCCATACAAATTTTAGGATTATTTGTTCCATTTCTTTGAAAAAAGTGGATGGTATTTTGATGGGGATTGCATTGAATGTGTAGATTGCTTTAGGTAGCACTGACATCTTCACAATATTTGTTCTTCCAATCCATGAGCATGGAATGTTTTTCCATTTCTTTTTGTCTTCCTCAGTTTCTTTCATGAGTATTTTATGCTTTTCTGAGTACAGATCCTTTGCCTCTTTGGTTAGATTTATTCCTAGGTATCTTATGGTTTTGGATGCAATTGTAAATGGGATTGGCTCCTTAATTTCTCTTTCTTCTGTCTTCTTGTTGGTGTATAGGAATGCCACTGATTTCTGTGCATTGATTTTATATCCTGCCACTTTACTGAATTCCTGTATAAGTTCTGGCAGTTTCATTGATCTGTTCTACTGTTCTTTGGTTTCTATTTCATTGATTTCTGCTCTGATCTTTATTATTTCTCTTCTCCTGCGGGGTTTAGGCTTTATTTGCTGTTTTTTCTCTAGCTTCTTTAGGTGTAGGGTTAGGTTGTGTATTTGAGACCTTTCTTGTTTCTTGAGAAAGGCTTGGATTGCTATATACTTTCCTCTTAGGACTGCCTTTGCTGCATCCCAAAGAGTTTGAACAGTTGTGTTTTCATTTTCATTGGTTTCTATGAATTTTTAAAAATCTTCTTTAATTTCCTGGTTGACCCATTCATTCTTTAGTAGGATGCTCTTTAGCCTCCATGTATTTGAGTTCTTTCTGACTTTCCTCTTGTGATTGAGTTCTAGTATCAAAGCATCGTGGTCTGAAAATATGCAGGGAATGATCTCAATCTTTTGGTACCGGTTGAGACCTGATTTGTGACCTAGGATGTGATCTATTTGGAGAATGTTCCATGGGCACTAGAGAAGACTGTCTATTCTGTTGCTTTGGGCTGGAATGTTCTGAATATATCTGTGAAGTCCATTTGGTCCAGTGTTTCATTTAAAGTCTTTATTTCCTTATTGATGTTTTGCTTAGATGATCTGTCCATTTCAGTGGGGGGGGGTGTTAAAGTCCCCCACTATTATTGGATTGTTGTCAATGTGTTTCTTTGCTTTTGTTATTAATTGCCTTATATAATTGGCTGCTCCCATGTTCGGGGCATAGATATTTACAATTGTTAGATCTTCTTGTTGGATAGACCCTTTAAGTAGGACATAGTGTCCTTCCTCATCTCTTATTACAGTCTTTGGTTTAAAATCTAATTTGTCTGATAGAAGGATTGCCACCCCAGCTTTCTTTTGGTGTCTATTAGCACGGTAAATCGTTTTCCAACCCCTCACTTTCAATCTGGGGGCGTCTTGGGGTCCAAAATGAGTCTCTTGCAGACAGCATATCGATGGGTCTTGTTTTTTAATCCAATCTGATAGCCTGTGTCTTTTGATTGGGGCATTTAGCCCATTTACATTCAGGGTGCCTATTGAAAGATACGAATTTAGTGCCATTGCATTGCCTGTAATGTGACTATTACTGTATATTGTCTGTGTTCCTTTCTGGTCTATGTTGCTTTTAGGCTCTCTCTTTGCTTAGAGAACCCGTTTCAATATTTCTTAGAGGGCTGCTTTTGTGTTTGCAAATTCCTTTAGTTTTTGTTTGTCCTGGAAGCTTTTTATCTCTCCTTCTATTTTCAGTGACAGCCTAGTTGGATATAGTATTCTTGGCTGCATATTTTTCTCATTTAGTGCTCTGAAGATATCATGCCAGTCCTTTCTGGCCTGCCAGGTCTCTGTGGATGGGTCTGTTGCCAATCTAATATTTGTACCATTGTAGGTTACAGATCTCTTCTCCCGAGCTGCTTTCAGGATTTTCTCGTTGTCTCTGAGACTCATAAGTTTTACTATTAGGTGTCGTGGTGTTGACCTATTTTTATCGATTTTGAGAGGGGTTCTCTGTGCCTCCTGGATTTTGATGCCTGTTTCCTTCCCCACATTAGGGAAGTTCTCTGCTATAATTTGCTCCAATGTACCTTCTGCCCCTCTCTTTCTTTCTTCTTCTTCTGGGATCCCAATTATTCTAATGTTGTTTTGTCTTATGGTATCGCTTATCTCTCGAATTCTGCCCTCGTGATCCAGTAGTTGTTTATCTCTCTTTTTCTCAGCTTCTTTATTTTCCATCATTTGGTCTTCTATATCACTAATTCTCTCTTCTGCCTCCTTTATCCTAGCAGTTAGTGCCCCCGTTTTTGATTGCACCTCATTAATAGCCTTTTTGATTTCGACTTGGTTAGATTTTAGTTCTTTTATTTCTCCAGAAAGGGTTTCTCTAATAACTTCCATGCTTTTTTCAAGCCCAGCTACTATCTTTAAAATCTTCATTCTGAACTCTAGTTCTGACATTGTACTAACGTCTATATTGAGTAGGTCCCTGGCAGTCGGTACTGCCTCTTGTTCTTTTTGTTGAGGTGATTTTTTCAATCTTGTCATTTTGTCCAGAGGAGAATAGATGAATGAGAGAACAAAATGCTAACAGAGTAACAACGTCCCCAGAAAATATACTCTAAAGAAATCAGAAAAGACCTGAAACCAGGGGAAAAGAAAGGGAAAGAAAGAAATAAGAAAAAGAAAAAAAGAAAAAGAAAAAGATAAAAACAAAGGAAAACAGAAAAAAACAAAGAAAACAGTATATGATCACATATGATCAGGCTGGTGCATAGATCAGTGCCACGCACTAGATTTTGGGTGTATTTTGGTCTGTTAGAAGAAAGTGCCTCCCAAAATTTTAAAGAAAGAAAAACTTATATATGTACAAAAATAAGGGTTAATATGATGAAGGGATGGAATATGAATGTAAAGATGAAAATTATAAAAAGTTTTAGAAGGAATTGATAAGTTGTTTGAAAAAAGAAAGAAGAGGATTAAAAAAAAAGGGAGAGAATGTGATCAGGCAGGAGACTAGAACAAAGCCATACACTAGAGATTTAGGGTATATTTTGATCTGTTAGAAGAAACTGTATCTCAAAATTTTAAAGAGAGAACAACTTATCTATATGCCAATAATAAGGGTAACTACTATGAAGGGATAGAATATGACTCCAGAAATGAAAAATGAAAATGTTTTTTAAAAAAGGGATTGATAAAATGTTGGTTGAAAAAGTGAAAAAGAAAAATTCAAAAAAATAAAAGACAGTTAAAAAAATTAACTTTGAAAGACTAAAGAATCATGGTAAAAAAAAGCCATGAATTCTATGTGCAGTATTTCTCTAGCGCTGGAGTTCTGCCGTTCTCATTGATCGGTAAACTTGGTCTTGGCTGGCTGTTCATGCTGATCTCCTGGGGGAGGGGCCTGTTGCCGTGGTTTCCAGATGTCTTTGCCTGAGGCGGAATTGACCCGCCCTTGCTGTTCCGGGCTAAGTAACCTGCTCAGGTTTGCTCTCGGGATCTTTTGTTCCCTGCAAGCTCTCAGTACAGCTTTGGAGGACAAGAGTGAAAATGGCGGCTGCCCAATCTCCGCCCAGAGGAGCTGAGAACTCGGGGCCCCGCTCCTCAGTGCGCCCCCAGAGAAAAGCAGTCAGTCACTCCTGTGTCCCCGGTCTCCGGCCGCACTCCGTGCTCACCCGGCCTGTGACCGAGCGTTTTTATCTCTGGCTCCCGACTTGGTGTGGAGTCTCCAAACCCAGCAGATCCCTGCAGTGCACTCCTGTGCCGCTCCTCCCGGGGGAGGATGGGGAGTCTCCCCAGATCTGCCACTTGTTGGGTCCCTGCTGGAGGAGCAGTGGCCTGACTGGGCCGCAGATCACGGTTTATGGCAACCCCAAGCTGAGAGTCCACACCTCGGCTCCGTCTCTGCAGCCGGCTTCCCAGCCCCGATACCTGGAAGCTCTGCCGCACTCAGGCACCCCTGGTCTTTCTGTGGCCCTGAGGGTCCTGAGACCACACTGTCCTGCAAGGGTTCCACCCCCCGCTTAGCCACTGGAGTGACGTCCCTCAGCGGAGCCGACTTCTAAAAGTTCCGATTTTGTGCTCCGCGGCTCTAGCACTTGCCAGAAGCGGCCGACGGAGGCCCCCTCCCCCACCGTCTATCCTCCCGGATATTGCCTCGGATTCACTTCTCCGCATGTCCTACCTTCCAGAGAGTGGTCGCTTTTTTGTTCAGAGAGTTGCTGCTATTCTTTTCTTCGATCTCCTGTTGAGTTTGTAGGTGTTCAGAATGGTTTGATCCCTATTCAGCTGAATTCCTGAGACCAGATGAAATCCAGGTCTCCTACTCCTCCGCCATCTTGCCTGGAGCTTTCTTTCTAATATGGAGTTAGGCTTTAAATATTCATTTATAATTGTGATATGTGCTGTGAAGGAAAGTGCATTTCTACAATGAGGATGAGTTAGCAGGAAGATTCATTGTAGATGAGGAGGTTAAGAAAGGCCTCCCCAAAGTAGAGAGTTTGGAGGTGAAACAAGGAGGGAGGTGGGTATTGTGGAAGACGAGAAGTGTGGGGTATGTTTTAGGGACAGGGAGAAGCATGTATGAAAAGGAATTGTTATCTATTTGAGGAACTGAAGGAAACCATAGAGAACAGAATGTATGCGGCATGTGGGAGTATGGCATGAGATGGGATGCAGAGCAAGGTGGGGTGAAGGGGTGGTGAACCATGTGGGCTTTGTAGAAACCTTAAGGTCTGTGGTATTATTCTAAGAATAACAGCCTTTAAAGAGTATTAAGTAGAGTATACTTATTCTGCTTAGCATCTTTACAAAAATTGGGTGCTGTGTGGGACATATGTTAGAGCGAAGGATGATTATGGAGAGACCAGGCAGGATATCAAAGTAGCTGAGCTGAGAGGTGCCAGCAGTCTAGACAAAGATGATAGCACTGGAAATGGAGACAGGCCTTGGTGATTCACAGGATGTTGAAGTGAATTACAGACAGACATCCAGCATGACGCCCAGCTTTCTGACTGGTGACTAGTTTTCCAGTTTACTGGAACCAGGATTAACTGAATGTTTGGGGGCAGTGTACATGAGTTTATTTTTAGGCTTTTTTGTCTGAGATGCTTCTGAGGTGTCCAGGTTAAGATGCTGAGAAAGTAATTGCCTGTCTGGATATAAAGGGAAAACATGGGCTAAAGATAGTTGCCATAGAGTGTTTGGATAGTGGATGCAGTCCCAGTGGTTGGAGAGTCCAGCAGAGGGGTAGGAGGATGTCTAGGAAAAGAAGATGTGATGTAATCAAAGGGAACAATATTTAGGAGGCAAAATTACCTAGTAAACATAAAAGTGGTAGGGGTGATGATGTTGAGGAAAAAGATAAAAATTTAAAGGTTAACTTTAGCTTTATTATGAATATTGAAAGAACTGGGCATTCATCCTGTCTGATGGCTGAGTAATGTTCCATTGTATATATGGACCGCATCTTCTTTATCCATTCATCTGTGGAAGGGCATCTCGGCTCTTATCCACAGTTAGGCTAATGTGGACATTGCTGCTATGAACATTGGGGTGCATATGGCCCTTCTTTTCAGTACATCTGTATCTTTGGGGTAAATACCTAGTAGTACAATTGCGGGGTCATAGGGTGGCTCTTTTTTTAACGTCTTGAGGAACCTCCACACTATTTTTAATGTGGCTGTACCAGCTTGCATTCCCACCAAGAGTGTAAGTGAGTTCCCTTTTCTCCACATCCTTGCCAACACTTCTTGTTTCCTGCCTTGTTAATTTTTGCCATTCTAACTGGTGTAAGGTGGTATCTCATTGTGGTTTTGATTTAAATTTCCCTGATGGCTAGTGATGTTAAACATTTTTTCATGTGTCTGTTAGCCATTTGTATGTCTTCTTTGGAGAAGTGTCTGTTCATGTCTTCTGCCCATTTTTTGACTTGATTGTTTTTTGGGTGTTGAGCTTGAGAAGTTCTTTATATATCTTTGATACCAACCTTTTATGTGTAATGTCATTTGCAAATATCTTCTCCCATTCCGTGGGTTGCCTCTTAGTTTTGTTGACTGTTTCCTTTGCTGTGCAGAAGCTTTTTATCTTGATGAAGTCCCAAAAGTTCATTTTTGCTTTTGTTTCCCTTGCCTTTGGAGATGTGTCTTGAGGGCCCCCTGGGTGGCTCAGTCAGTTGAGCATCTGCCTTTGGCTCAGGTCATGATCCCAGGGTCCTGGGATTAAGCCCTGCATTGGGCTCCTTGCCCAGCAGGGAGCCTGCCTCTCTCTTTCCCTCTGCCTGCCCCTCCCCCTGCTTGTACTCTCTCTCTCTCTGTCAAATAAATTTGTAAAAAAAAAAAAAAAAAAGAGACATGTCTTGAAAGAAGTTGCTGTGGCCGATGTCAAAGAGGTTACTGCCTGTGTTTTCTAGGATTTTGGTGGATTCCTGTCTCACATTGAGGTCTTTCATCCATTTTGAGTTTATCTTTGTGTATGGTGTAAGGGAGTGGTCCAGCTTCATTCTTCTGCATGTGGCTGTCCAATTTTCCCAGCACCATTTATTGAAGAGACTGTCTTTTTTTTCCATTGGATATTTTTTCCTGTTTTGTCGAAGATTAGTTGACCATAGATTTGCAGGTCCATTTCTGGAGTCTCTATTCTGTTCCATTGATCTATGTGTCTGTTTTTGTGCCAGTACCATGCTGTCTTGGTGATCACAGCTCTATAATAGAGCTTGAAGTCAGGCAATGTGATGCCCCCAGGTTTTTTCTTTTTCAACATTCCCTTGGCAATTTGGGATCTTTTCTTGTTCCATACAAATTTTAGGATTGTTTGTTCCAGCTCTTTGAAAAATGCCAATGGTATTTTAATAGGGATGGCATTGAACATGTAGATTGCTCTGGGCAGCATAGATATTTTAACAATGTTTATTCTTCCAATCCATGAGCATGGAATGTTTTTCCATCTCTTTGTGTCTTCTTCAATTTCTTTCATAAGTGTTCTGTAGTTTCTAGAGTATAGATCCTTTACCTCTTCGGTTAGGTTTATTCCTAGGTATCTTATGGTTTTTGGTGCTATTGCAAATGGAATTGATTCCTTAATTTCTCTTTCTATAGTTACACTGTTAGTGTATAGAAAAGCAACTGATTTCTAGGCATTGATTTTATATCCTGCCACTTTGCTGAATTCCTGTTTGAGTTCTAGCAATTTTGGGGGTGGAGTCTTTTGGATTTTCCACATCAAGTATCGTGTCATCTGCAAAGAGAGAGTTTGACTCCTTCTTTGCGAATTTGAAGGCCTTTTATTTCTTTTTGTTGTCTAATTGCTGAGGGTAGGACTTCTAGTACTGCGTTGAACAAAAGTGGTGATAGTGGACATCCCTGCCATGTTCCTGACCTTAGGCGGAAAGTTCTCAGTTTTTTCCCATTGAGAATGATATTTGCTGTGGGTTTTTCCTAGATGGCTTTTATGATACTGAGGTATGTTCCCTCTATTCCTACACTCTGAAGAGTTTTAATCAGGAAAAAATAAATGAAAGAAACTGGATAAAGGAACTGCTGAACTTTAGCCATAGACAGTGTTTCCACTTAGAACACTGGTTCTTTGGGAGTGTTACTATCATTTTCTCTGTCTGTCTGTCTGTCTCTTGCACACACACACTTTTTGTTATCAATTAAGTGTGAGGATTGGTGTTGAAATAGTTTTTTTCAGTAATAAAACTTCTAAGAGTAATTAGCATATGAGTCTTAAAAATGGATATAGTATACAGCAATTCCTAATGAATCTCAGGAATCTAAGTTTGTGTTCTTTTGAACTCTGTTTGAGAAACATTTGCTTAACACCATTAATAGACTCAGGCAGTGGAAATGTATACAGTGGAAATGCATGCCAGTTGATCTCAATGTTCTTCTCTCCCTCTCCACCCTGTGCTCCCCAATCTCTTCCTCTCTGTAGAAGTAACACTTCTTCCTAGGAGTTGGAGTAGCAGGATTCAGTTTAAGGGGGTTTCTGGGTGAAGGGTAGTGGAGGTCAAAATATATGGTGAAATCAGTGATGATAGCCTGGATTTGGGGTTCATTTTGACCAGTGGTTATGTGAGGAGTTTTCCTGGGTTTTAAATGCGACGAACCTTTCGTAACTGGTGAAAAACATCCAGCTTGGCAGCAGCTGGAGGTAACTAGAGGAGGTCCATTTCATTTATAGGCAAATACAGTAAATCTTGAGTAAAGGATATTCTGGTACAAATCTGTAGGTAATTGGGGTGGGTGCAGGAAGGGGTATACAGTGAAGAAAGAGACTGGATGATTTAATTTTGGAAGTGAGTGAGACTGGGAGAGGGAAAGTTTGTGATTTGAATATTTGGAGCTTGGAAATTCCTTCATGTTATTAATTGATATGTAAGTGTGTGCCTGTGTTGCCCATATCTTTGGCTGTAAAAGAAGAATGAATTTATTTCAACAAATCGCCACTGGTATGGTAGTGAGATCATTAACATCCTCTTCAAATATGGGGAGTCATATATAGATTTAAAAAGCACCCTGAAACAAATAATACATTATGTTAATAAAAAAATAAATAAAAAATAAAAGGCAGTCGAAGAAGATTGCTACAGAAGGGTTAAGCAAATAAGAGTGGTGTTATGAGCTATTTGGTACATTATGTTTTAGGATTTTGCTTGAGTCTGAAGCCTAACTTATATATATTTTTATCCCCAGTGCCTGGTGTACTGCTGGTAAATACAGCCTTTAAATGAGTGGATTAATGAATCCCTAAAATACATTTGTTTTAAAGTCTGACCTTGATTATTACCTCATATTAGTAGAGCAGAGAAGAACACTTGACACTAAATTTACTTTGAAGCCGAACAAAACCAAAAGTATCCAGATGACCACCGGGTTCTAGTACAAATTTATAACCACTAGTTTGACATAAATTGTGTGGTTGCTATTAAGAACAATAATGTGGGTCCTTAGCAGATAGAAGATAACTGACTTTTGCTTGATCTCGCATGCTTTGCAAGGAGCAAGCCAAGCTGATGGGCAAGAAACAATTGGTCATGGTATATTAATGAATAGCCGAATCTTGCCGAGTTGATTATCATTGCTTAAAAACCTACTGTGTTTTAGTCCTGCTTCTTGTACCTTTACACACATAGTATCTCTGCGTGAGGTGAGTGATAGGGGCACAAGAGAGTAGTGTTGAATGAATGTATAGATGAGTGAATCCATATATACTTTTGCCAGGCATAGCTCTCTTATTATTTTTATTTGCCTATTTTGTACTAGCATTTGAAATGACTAATTCTGTCTCACGCATGCATAGTATCTATTTTGGAGTTCAAATGACCTCAGAGGTACCTTCATTATACTCTTAGGATGATGATAAATAGTTGAAATTATCTGCATATCATTATGTCCTCAATACTTCTTATATTGTTGGGTCATTATCCCTCCTCTTTTCCCTGTCTCTTCTTCATGACTCGGGAGCCTTCTTTTGTCATATTCAATTACTGATACAATTTTTCAGTGTTTAAAAAAATATTATTGACTACTAACTGTATACCATAAGCCATACTGGTTACTAGGACCATAGAGATACCTGAGACATGGCCCTTCTCAAGAAGCTCCAATCAATAGAAGGTGCAGGCATATATTTATATGGCCAATAAGATGCTGTGATAAGCATAGCATAAAACAAAGCAAATATATAAGGTTCTGTGTTATCATTTTGGAACGAGAATAATTATAATGGAGAGCAAGGCAGTTGAGGCAGGCTTTCCAGAGGAGTTCATTCATAAGTCAAACCAAGAGCAGCAAGCCAAAGTGAATAATGCATATTCCAGGTAGAAGATCTGGTGTGACCATGTGAGTTATCAGGTAGATGCCCGTGTCTTCAACAGTGATGGGGAATATAAAAAAGGAGAGCAAATTTAGAGACGAATCCTTGAGATGAGCTCTCCATCTATCTAGAGCCAGCATATTCTTCAAAACACAGGTCTTACCTCCTCTTTTTTCTGAAGCTCTGTCAAGCTACCCTAACCCAAAGTATTTTTTGCTCCATAGCATGACAGAATTATGATCTCAAGCTATAAAATCTTAGAATAATTGATTGTATATAGAAAAAAATAACAAATGTGTTGTTATGCTTGAGTCCAAAATAATCAATTTCATAAATACAGAATAGGAGAAACAGAATAGAGCCTGTAAACATGAAAAATAATTCAAAGGTTTTAGACTACTGATAACTTAAGAGGATGTAGGGTTCCTCCAAATATTGTCCTTAATTTCAGGCTACACTAACAGCAACAGTCTTTCTGGAATGATGGAGTTGAGCAGCCGACTGTACGATGGGAGAGTGAGAGGACACTGTGAGGTGTGCCTCATTTGTTAAGCCATCAGAAACCTACTCAAAGAGCAACTATGATTGTGATAGACTCATGTTCATACCCTATAAAATGTAAAGTACCAAAGTATTTAACACAGAAGACAAAAGAAGAAAAATTAACTTTCCCAAATATTTGAAAGGAATTTGCAATTGACCGCAGAGAGTAGACCGAGGGCCAATGTCTGAAAGTACAGGAAGTATTTTTGTTTAATATAAAGAAGCTGTTTTGTTTTGTTTTTGGATGGTGTTTTTTAAAGATGTAATGATCAATTTAGAATGACAATGAGTTTTTTGTTACTGGAGGTATTTGAGTATGGTGAATTGCTGAAGATAATTTAATCATCAGTTGGATAAGAAGGTTTTACCAAATGTCAGTTCTCAAGTCTGCTCCATGGGTGCCCAGGGGTTCTGTACTTTTTTGCAAGGGGGTCTGCAAGATAAAAATGATTTTCATAATAGCATTAAGCTGTTATTTGCTTTTTTGACAGTGTAAATGTTTGTACTGATGGTTCAAAAGCAGTGAAAGATAAACATGCTGGCACCTCCACCCACACTTACTGGTCATTCTAATTCTTCAGTTGCAGGGGGAAAAAAAGCCACCTTTATTAAGAGTGTATATGGGGGCACTTGGCTGGCTCAGTGACTATTGATCTCGGGGTCATGAGTTTGAGCCCCATGTTGGGCACAGAGCATACTTAAATGAATAAATAAATAAATAAATAAAAATTTAAAATGAGCAGCCTTAGGGGCGCCTGGGGGCCTCAGTCGGTTAAGTGTCTGCCTTTGGCTCAGGTCATGATCCTGGGGTCCTGGTATAAAGCCCTGTATTAGCTCCCTGCCCAGAGGGGAGTCTTCTCCCTCTCCCTCCACCCCTACCCTCCCTCCCCCATCCCGTGCTCTCTCTCTCAAATAAATAAATAAATAAAATCTTTTTTTTTTTTAAAAAAGAAGCTTTATTTGAAGGAACTAGTCTTTGCTAGTTAATCCTATCACCTGAACAGTCAGTGAATAAAAAACAGAACATAGCTATTTTTCAGATGAAATCTTTAGTTTCTATAAGGCTATCACATTTTATCTTATACAGTAGTTCTTGGCTAAACTGCTTTAATATTTAAGCAAAAAGTAATGTGAAGGGAATTTAAGTTCTCAGAATTAGACTTAAATTCAAGGTATGGTAGTCTACTCACACTTTTTAATGCATAGAAATATTGTATTTGGCTATTTTGAAACATCTTCACAAATCATAAAATAAAGACAAGACTACAAATAAAAAGCATCCAAATTTTTCATAAAGAATAGATTTGTGTTTCTCAATGTCTATAAAATCTTCTACTATATATTGAAAATGCAGAAGAAACTCTCCTACAAAGAAACAAATTTAGGATGAAAGGTAAAAGAAGATAATTTGGAAGAAAAGAAGCCTGAAGCCATTTTTGTGTCAAAAAGAAAAATCAAAACCTTTTATTTTGTCCCAGGACTTAATAATTCAATTGTATTTTTCCCCTAAAAAAAAAAAAAGGCCATAAACAATGATTGTATTAGTTAAATAAGTACTTTTTTCCTTTAAAAATCTTACAACATTAGGATCAAATTACTTCCAAATTTAACTTGATTGATTTCTGAATAACACATGCCACTTTAAAATGAAATTCTTGTATTCTAGAGAGTATTACAAGCCGCCAAAAAGCAAGAGAGGAAAACTGTATTGTTTTAAAGTATGCTTGAATAAATAAATGTTTTGCAGATCACTAATAGCCAGTAACATTATTTGGAAGGTTTAGAGGTGATCTGGTTTGCATTAAACATATTTACACTTTAAAATGCCTTCGTGAATTAAGTCAAGCTTTACGGCAAACATGCTAAGAAATATGAAAATATATAGAGTTTTGCTGTATTAAGATTATTATAATCTAAGGGATTCATTTCACCAGGTTTTGAATAACCACTTGGCATTATTTTTTCCAGAGAGCACAGTCAGATGAACTGGAAAAAATTGAAAAGCACGGCCGGTCCTCCAAAGACAAGGAAAATGCCAAGTCTCTGGACAAACCTGAACAGTAAGCACACCTCAGGACCTCATAGAAGGCAGCCAGGCTACGGGCAGCCTCTTTCCATTTGGAAAATGTAGTGTTTTCCGGGCATAATGGTTCTGAATGATAGGAGGATAAACATCTGTTTATATGAATTATATTTTCCTCTTAACTTGGCTTTATTTCCTTAGGTTCCTTTATGAACTGTCACTAATCCCCAACTTCTCAGAGCGAGTCTTTTGTATTCTGTTCCAGTCCACGTTTTCAGAAAGCATTTGCTCAATTCGTCGCAAACTGGAATTGCTACAGAAATTGTGTGAGGTGGGTTCTGATCCATAGAATGCTGATGATTGAGTTCTTATGTTTAATTGTGTCCAGTCATGTTCATATTTCAAAAACATTTTCTTTAATATACTGTAAGTGTGCATAAATTTGCAGGATAGCAGTTCCACAGAAGAGAACACACCACGATTGGTTTCAAGATCAAAGCGAAAACTCAGAGGCGCCCACTGCCGTGGGGCCCTGTTAGAGTGCACTTGTTAGCTCCTACCTCCATGGATTTCTGTCCCTTCACAAACTCTTCACTTTCCATAGTCCTCTCCTACATCAGACTTCGGATTGGATGTGATGTGAAGGCATTTTATTTATTCTTCTTCAGTTTTGGAAGGGGCTTCCAACAAATTGTTAATGATTCTATCCAAATAATCTAGGAACAGCTGTATGACTCAATAGCAGATAAATATTCTTCTGAAAACAAAGAATAAATGCTTGGCAGAAATTACCAATATTACCATTTAAAGCAATTTGTCAAAAATCAATAGTACCATTCGTTCTGGTTCTGGTAAATCATTTTGAAAACTAGTAAGATGTTATTAAAGACACATTTTCAGAGGAAAGAAGACATGCAAATTCCAGCTAAGTTTTGTGTTTTGGAAGAAGTGAGTGTGAACTTTATAGGGATAAATCTAAATTTGGAAATTAATCTTTATAACTGTGTTTTGCCAAAAATTTCTATTGCTCCAGAGGTAGGTACAATTAGGATGATGGCAACAACATTATTTTGTAGTAGTTCTCATATTACAGCCTTATTTGTTTTCAGCGCAATTATATCATAGAAATCACCTAGAGTGGTGTCTCTCAGTTTACAAATGTGTACCTGAATGCTTGTAGAGGGTACAGCTTCTTTTTTTTTTTTTACTATGTTATGTTAATCACCATACATTACATCATTAGTTTTTGATGTAGTGTTCCATGATTCATTGTTTGCATATAACACCCAGTGCTCCATTCAATATGTGCCCTCTTTAATACCCATCACCAGGCTAACCCATCCCCCCACCCCCCTCCCCTCTAGAACCCTCGGTTTGTTTCTCAGAGTCCATAGTCTCTCATGGTTCGTCTCCCCCTCTGATTTCCTCCCCTTCATTTTTCCCTTCCTACTATCTTCTTCTTCTTCTTCTTTTTTTTTTTTTAACATATATTGTATTATTTGTTTCAGAGGTACAGGTCTGTGATTCAACAGTTTTACACAGTTCACAGCGCTCACCATAGCACATATCCCTCCCCAATGTCTATCACCCAGCCACCCCATCCCTCCCACCCCCCACCACTCCAGCAACCCTTCAGTTTGTTTCCTGAGATTAAGAATTCCTCATATCAGTGAGATCATATGATACATGTCTTTCTCTGATGGACTTATTTCGCTCAGCATAACACCCTCCAGTTCCATCCACGTCGTTGCAAATGGCAAGATTTCATTCCTTTTGATGGCTGCATAATATTCCATTGTATAAATATACCACATCTTCTTTATCTGTTCATCTATCGATGGACATCTTGGCTCTTTCCATAGTTTGGCCATTGTGGACATTGCTGCTATAAATATCGGGGTGCACATACCCCTTCGGATCCTTACATTTGTATCTTTGGGGTAACTACCCAGTAGTGCAATTGCTGGGTCATAGGGTACCTCTCTTTTCAACTTTTTGAGAAACCTCTGTACTGTTTTCCAGAGGGGTTGCACCAGCTTGCTTCCCACCAACAGTGTAGGAGGGTTCCCCTTTCTCCGCATCCCCGCCAACATCTGCTGTTTCCTGACTTGTTAATTTTAGCCACTCTGACTGGTGTGAGGTGGTATCTCATTGAGGTTTTGATTTGGATTTCCCTGATGCCAAGCGATGTTGAGTACTTTTTCATGTGTCTGTTGGGTAGATGGTACTGCTTCTTAAAGTTAACTTTGGAAACACCACTCAAAAATTAATGATGTAATGTAATTGATTAACATAACATAATAAAATAAAATAAAATAAAATACCCTAATAATAAGCAACGATAGAGTTTGGATGTGACCCAAAATTATTAGTATAATATGAATATCTGCCACTAACTTAAGATAATTAAAAAAAACTTTGTCTAAGAAAGAAAGTGTTCTTTATTTGGTTTCACAGACATTAAAAAATGGCCCAGGGGTTATGCAGATCCTGGGTTTGGTTCTTGCTTTTGGCAACTACATGAATGGAGGGAATAAGACTCGAGGACAGGCCGATGGCTTCGGATTAGACATTCTTCCAAAGCTGAAAGATGTCAAAAGCAGTGTAAGTATTTTGTACGAATGAATGTAGGCAAATTGAGGATTCGATGTTTTATTTAGTAATAAGTTTGACTGTAAGCCTGTTGTAATAAATGTTCATGTTCCAAGGTCTTGATGTTCTCAACTAGATAAAAGTATATGGCCATCATATGTTTATGATTTTGTGAATAATGTTTCCTAAAGTGAGTAATTGTGAATCCTATGTCTAACGCATAATTGAGTAGAGGATTTTTTTTATGTTTCTTTTTTTATTATTATTATGTTATGTTAATCACCATACAGTACATCATTAGTTTTTGATGTAGTGTTCCATGATTCGTTGTTTGCGTATAACACCCAGTGCTCCATGCAGAACAACTAGAGGATTTTTAAAATAAAAATAATTATTTTTCACTCTGTCATTATCATGTCTGCTAATAAGTATCCTTTTGGAGTCTGAGGATTAATTAATTTTCATGAATTAGATGGTATTCCTCTTCTGTGTTAAGTCATGGAGGCCAGCAGGCTTGTGTTTTAAAAACAAAACAAAGATGGGTGAAAGTAGGTTGTAAATAAAATGTAAAAGATGATCCTGCTTTTCTACATATCATCCTCCCCTAATACTGGTATGCGTGGGGATGTCCAAGCCTTTTTGCAGGCCTAATTAATTTTTGATCCTACTTCTATACTTGTATTTGTTTAAAATTAACATCTAAGAGATTATGAGAGTGTCAGTAAAAATATATATTAAGGAAACAACTATGATGGTTAGAGTTAATGTGTGAGATTGTAAACTTAGAAAATAATAGAATTCTGTTTCTTTAATAAAAGAATCTCCACACACAAAAAAGAAGATAGTAGGAAGGGAAAAATGAAGGGGAGGAAATCGGAGGGGGAGACGAACCATGAGAGACTATGGACTCTGAGAAACAAACCGAGGGTTCTAGAGGGGAGGGGGTGGGGGGATGGGTTAGCCTGGTGATCGGTGTTAAAGAGGGCACGTTCTGCGTGGAGCACTGGGTGTTATGCACAAACAATGAATCATGGAACACTACATCAAAAACTAATGATGTAATGTAGGGTGATTAACATAACATAATAAAATAAAATAAAAAAAGAATCTCCACACAGAACTATATGATAAAGAAAATTATGGTCATGTTTTTAAAATTATAAATATAAGTAAATGACCGGCTCATAGAAATGGAAATACTAGAATTATTCTTCCTAGATAATGTATATAGGTGACCCTTGAATGATGCAGGGCACTGACCTCCTGCTCAGTTGAAGATCCACATATAACTTTTGACTCTCCTAAAGCTTAACTACTAATAGCCTACTGTTGATGAGAAGTCTCACCAATAACATTAGCCAATTAACACCTATTTCCTATGTTATATGTAACATATATGGTATTCTTACAATAAAGTAAGTTAGAGAAAAGAAAATGTTATTAAGAAAATCATTAGGAAGAGAAAATACATTTCCAGTACTGTACTATATTTGTTGAAAAAAAATCTAAGTGTCAGTGGACCCATGCAATTCAAACCCATATTGTCCAGTGTCAACTGTAATTTCCCACCTAAGAAAGAGATACTTTTTATTGTTTTTTCTGTTGGCCAACAACTAATTTGCTCATTCATTCATATCATACACTCATACATCCATTTACCGTTCTTTCACTGAGTTCTATGAAATCCCACACACTGCTTTCCCAAAATTAAATAAAGCCATCATGCTGTCTTGGAACATCAGCAGCACATATAATTTTTGTGATTTTTATGGTTATGTTTGTTCAGATGCTATTATATTTGTATGGCACAAGTTTTCACAGGAACCTCCAATATGTCAACCTGATAAAGCACATTTGTTCAAAAGCAAAAACTCTCTTCTAAGCACTTGAATAGTTCTTAACAACTGATTGTTGGATTGAAACAAGTAACATTTGCAAATAACACTGGAATATAAATAGCATCAGCATAATATTTAGCTTATAAAAATGGATCTGAAATAGATTCTAATAATTATAATTATATATGAATAAGGGATTATTTGTTTTTTATTGGTTGATATATCTTATTCAGTCTCCCAATAAGTTAAGTTTTATTAATTTAAATAACTACAAGGAACAATCTAGATAAAAATTGCATAATAAAATCAAGAAGCAAAATTTTATTTTATAATTTCACTTGCATTCTCACAAGAGTTATGTGAAGTCTTCCTGATTTGGTTCTCTCTGTATAAAACAAATATAACTGTGTCTACTTCTTAACTATTTGTAGACCTGCATGGACAGAGCTGTTATTTAGATCACTCAGAATTTTCACTCAGCATGCCTATCAGCAGGCATTTAATAAACGTTTTGTTAATTGATTCAAGTATGGTTAACCATTTCATTGATTTATAAGTTAGGAAGGACAAAGGAAAGTTGCTTTAATTATTTACAAGCGAATGCTCTTTCTAATAAATATATTACTTTTATTATTGCAATGTATAACTGCATCACATATTATTATTATGTTATTACTATAAATTACTATGAGGGAAGTCTCCAAAAGGTATATTATCATATCATGTCAAATTAAATTATAAAGGGAGATTGCTTTTTATAAATAGAAGGAAATAATGGTTAGATAGAACATTTCAGGGGGTGTAGTTTGTGTTGTAAGGTTTTTTAAAAATATATATATTTGTCCTCCCACATTCAAATGATCTAGTACAAATTTCAAGTGATGCAAAAAAAAAAAGAGAAATCATTAAAAATGCCCCTAAGTGTGCCAGAAAGGGGGTGAAAAGCTATTCTTTGAAAACCATTAGAATAGGAAAAATCCTACATTTTTTTCCTATAGAAATACACACATTGCATTATTTATAGGTGTGAGGACATTTATTCCTCAATCTCAGTTGCTGACATAGCAAACTCCTTTGATGCAGTGGCCGAAGTACTTTGAAATGTAGGATCTCATATTTTATTCTAAATGTTCTCATTTATATATTGATTTACTGGAATTTATTTTACTTGACACTGCATATTTGATATTTAAAAAAATATATTTTTACTTTGGTCTTTCTGCCTAGGACAATAGCAGAAGCCTGTTGTCATATATTGTTTCCTATTATCTTCGAAATTTTGATGAGGTAAGACAGTTTTTACATATAGTTCGATTTCGTTATTTGTTGTTTTGCCATTGCCATTTTGTTGTGTCCTTATTTATATTTATGCTGGTTTGTTTTAAAATTATGTGTTTCTTGCTAATTAGGATGCTGGAAAAGAACAGTGTGTTTTTCCACTGCCAGAACCCCAGGACCTTTTTCAGGCCTCACAGATGAAGTTTGAAGATTTTCAAAAAGATCTCAGAAAACTAAAGAAAGACTTGAAAGGTAACTTATAATCTTAAAGGATCATGTTTGTATTACCAAATGCTTTTTTAATGAGAAAAACACAGACTTTTCAATGTTTTTGTAAGAAAGTAAATCTTAATGGCTTTGTAAAACTACATTTTTTTAGTGTGGCAAAAGAAAAATTTTTACCAATAATCTTATTCTTTTGTTGTTTAAAAAGTTATGTATATTAGACATTTAGCTATTGAGTAGTATATTGGTTATTCGAATAGCAATCCCTTTCACCAGGAGCAAATTTGATCATCTTGTTTTCACTTGATAGCCAAGGACATTTGTACATTTTTCATGTTATTGTTAAGAGAGAAGTAGTTCCTTCCTATCCCCCCTTGGTATACTTGCGCAAGATGTTGTGGCTTATGAACTTTCCTGGGAACAAAAATCTTCTTTCACATAGTTGGTCAAAAAACACATGCATGTATAACGTGTTATTGTTAGCTGAGAAGCCTTGTATCAAATCATTTTGAAATGAGTCTGAAATTCTTCAGATTTCTAAATTAAAAGTAACATTTAAAGGGCACTTGGGTGGCTCAGTCAGTTAAGCGTCTCTTGATTTCACCTCAGCTCATGATCTCAGGGTTGTGAGATGGAGCCTACGGTCAGGCTCTGCGCTCAGCAGGGAGCCTGCTTAAGATTCTCTCTCTCCCTCTCCCCTTCCCCTTCCTCTCTCCCTTTCTCCCTCTTTAAAAAAAAAAATTTAAAATAAAAGCCATCCAAATTCTAAAAGAAGGAGTAAAACTGTCAGTATTTGCGGAGGATAACATTTTGTATATAGAAAACCCTAAAGACTCCACCAAAAACTATTAGAACTAATAAATTAAGTTTCAGGTACAAAATCAATATACAAAAATCTATTGCATTTTTATGCACCAACAACAGACTATCCAAAGGAGAAATTAAGGAAGCAAACTCATTTTTTACAATTGCATCAAAATGAATAAAATACCTAGGAATAAGTTTAAGCAAGGACGTGCAAGATGTATACACTAAAACCTATAAGACATTGGTGAAAGAAATTGAAGAATATACAAATAAATGAGAGCTATTCCATGCTCATTGTTTGGAAGATTTAATATTGTTAAAAATGTCTTTTGTACCCAAAGCAATCTAAACATTCAGTGCAATTCCTATGAAAATTCCAATGTCATCTTTCACAGAATTAGAACAAATGATCCTAAAACTTGTATGGGAACCACAAAAGATCCCAAATAGCCAAAGTAATTTTGAGAAAGAAGAATAAAGCTGGAGGCATCACATTCCCTGTTTTCAAGCTATATTACAAAGCAATAATAATCAGAACAGTATAGCATTGGCATAAAAACAGACACATGGATCAATTGAAAAGAATAGAAAGCCCAGAAATAAGCCCATACATATACAGTCAATTTACGACAAAAGAGGCCAGAATATACAATGGGGAAAGGACAGTCTCTTTCAATAAATGGGGTTTGGGAAAACTGGACATCCAAATGCATAAAAAACAAAACCGGACAGTATCTTACCCCATACACCCAAATTAACTCAAATTAGGTTAAGGACCTGACTGTAAGACCAGAAACCATAAAACTCATAGAAGAAGACAGGCGGCAGTAAGCTCCTTGATACCAGTCTTGGTGATGTTTTTTTTGGATCTGACTCCAAAGGCAGTGGCAACAGAAGCAAAATAAACAAATGGAACTACATCAAACTAAAAAGCTTCTGCCCAGCAAAGGAAGCTGTCAACAATAGGACAAGTCACCTTACTGAATGGGAGAAGATATTTGCAAATGATAAATCCAATAAGGGGTTAATATTGAAAATATATAAAGCACTCATACAACTTAATAACAAAAACACAAACAACCTAATTAAAAAATGGGCAGAGGGTCTGAATAGACATTTTCCCGAAGAAGATGTACAGATGGCCACCAGGCACGTGAAAAGATACTCAACATCACTAACTATCAGGGAAATGCCAATTAAAACTACAATGGGATATCACTTCACACCTGTCGGAATGGCTAGTATCAAAAGGACAAGAAGCAACAAGTGTTGGTGAGGATGTGGAGAAAAAGGAATCGCTTGCACTGTTGGTGGGAATGCAAACTGGTACAGCGACTGTGAAAAAGAGTATGGAGTTTCCTCAAAAAATTAAAAATATAACCATCATCGAGTCCAGCTGTTCTACTTCTGGGTATTTATCTGAAGAGAATGAAAACACTAATTTGAAAAGCTATCTGTACCCCTCTGTTCATTGCAGCATTATTTACAATAGCCAAGATACGGAAGTAACAGAAGTGTCCATCAATAGATGAATGGATAAAGATGTGGTGTGTATGCGTATATATAAGTACACATACACACACACACACACACACACACAGGAATATGACTCAGCCATAAAGAAGGATGAAATCTTATTTGCAACAACATGGATGGACTTTGAGTGTATTTTGTTCAGTGAAATAAGTCTGACAGAAAAAGAAAAGAAAACCTAAAAAAAAAAAATCAGAAAACAAAACAAAGCTCATAGATACAAAGAACAAATTGGTGGGCAAAATGGGTGAAGGGGATCAAGAGATACAAACTTCCAATTATGAAATAAATGTGTCATGAGGATATAATGTAATGTATAACATGGTGACTTGAGTCAGTAATATTACAAGTTTGAAAGATGCTAAGAAAGGAAATCTTAAGACTTCCTATCACAATTGGAGTGCCTGGGTGATCTCATGGTCATGAGATCGAGCCCTGTGTCAAGCTCTGCACTCAGCACAAAGTCTGCTTAGGACTCTCTGTCCCTCTCCCTCTGCCCTTCCCCACCACACTCTCTCTCTCTCTCAAAAATAAATAAATAGATCATAAAAAAAAAAGAGTTCCCATCACAAGGAAAGAAAATTAATTGTGTGGTGACAGATGTTAACTAGACTCATTGTGGTGATCATTTCACAATGTATACAAATGTTGAATCATTATATTATACACCTAAAACTAAAATAATCTTTTTTTTTTAAGATTTTATTTATTCATGAGAGACAGAGAGAGAGAGAGAGAGAGAGAGGGAGAGAGAGAGAGAGGCAGAGGGAGAAGCAGGCTCCCCACTGAGCAGGGAGCCCGATGCAGGACTTGATCCCAGGACCCTGGGATCATGACCTGAGCCGAAGGCAGACGCTTAACCATCTGAGCCACCCAGGCGCCCTAAAACTAAAATAATCTTATATGTCAACTACACTTCAATGATAATTTTTAAGATAAAGAGATTTTAAGTGAAAAAAGGTCATATTTACACAGAAAATTTACAATTTTTTTTTTAGTTTTGAATGTAAAATCTCTTTATTCCCTTTATGATCACGAGGGTTCTTCTTGTTGCAGAGCTGAGAACACCTCAGCTGTCTCTTTCAGTCTCTTGCTAAGTCTGATAAGTACAGATAGGGAATAAATAAATTTATGTGAGATTTTCATTTGATGTTGTATTACAAGATGAGAAGAGGGTTGGTTACCTCTTTCTATAAATCAAATATGATATCACTTTTTAAGAGATTGTATCCCAGTTTTGAAATATTTATCCAAAGATTTTGACCTGTAATCAAACTTATGGAGCTGTTATAGTCTCATCACAGATGCTTTTATATGGATTTAAATCAACAGAGCAACATTATATAGTTTGATTTTCTATCTATTTTCTATAGTTTGATTTTCTAAATGCTCCACATTTATTTATAGTCCTGGTGCATGTCAGGCATTTGCGAGGTGCTGTACCATAGATATAATCATCGCTGCCAAGGAGGGGTGAAATTCTGTCACTTAAATGTTCTCCCTCAGAGCCTCAAATAAGGGTGCCCATTGATTGAGCCCAAGAATGACTGCCTTGTTGCAAAAAAAAAATACATAGAACTATCTTACATTTATATAATACTATGATACTATGTATTTAATATGATTTCTTAAAATAATAGGAAACCTAACCATTCATGTGTAGTACGTATTATACTTCAAAATTCCCCAGGTATCTTGGTTTGCTTATGAAATTCTGCATTCTTTGTCTCTGTCTCTTTGATGTGGTGCTGGGGGCATTTCTGGAATATCTGGAAAATACTTCACACTTCAACAATTTGGTCTTACAGAGGATTTTGCAGTTTGTAGGTAATTTAATAAATGAGTGGAATGGTAATCCTATCATCAGGGGATTTCTGTTTGCTTTGGTTGGTGCATCACTTGGAATGTTACTTCATTTATTTTTCATATCTACATAGTTTCTTATTACAGTTATTAAATATAAATGTAGTCATGAAAATGCCAAGTTCTCACAAGTCTTAGAGCTGAAACAAGGGAAGGAGCACACACCAGATCGTGGTTTTGAAAAGGACAATTGACCAGTGCCACTGGGTACTGTTTCCTCATGCACATCTGTCTTCTTAAGCAGTGTGGTTAACTACACACATTAAACATTGAGGGGGCATCTTGGCAATTTTTAGTACCTCAGAGGGGTGAGAAGGTGATGATTTTAAGCCTCACAATTTATACTTCCCATTGGGATAAGACAAATTTCTCTAAAAAGCCTCTTCCCTCAACTAGTACCAATGGCATTTGCTCGCCCAGTATTTTCTCATTTGTCTATGGATTGTTACAATTTGCTGCTCTAGAAATGGAAAGTTTCATGACCAAATGAACATAAGAACTGCTGAGATAAGATAAATTTAAAGGGAATTCACAGTATTCTCTGAAAGAAGTGTTAGTATTTCCCTAATTTATTTGATCACAGAGTACTTTTTCACAGAGTATCTGATAGTTTCTCTAGTTAGTGGAACATAGTTTAAGAAATGCAAGCCTGGTACCATGTTAGAAACAGAAGCATGGCATTTGCCTCTAAGGAGCTTAGAGCTTTCTCCTCTAAGGAGAAACAGAAGCATGGCATTTCCCTCTAAGTAGGGAAATGAAACTATAGTTTATGAACTAATATAATTATATATTTCTGTTCTTATAAAACAAGATTAGCTTGAAGAGCTATTTACAAGACTGTCAAACTCTGAGGTATCCTTTAAACACTGACAAAAAAATCAATTTAATCATATGTGTTACATTTTGCCTTTCCAACATTTGAGTTTTTCCATTGAAAACAAGATATTTTGTAACACAAGGAAGGAAATCTTATGCGCTGAAATTTAAATTCATTTTCTGGGAAAGTTTTAGCATGACTGTAGCATTTCATATCAACAAGGCCTAAAGTAAAATTGTCTTGTGTCCCTTTTTGGAATGAGATAGGTATAATTAGATATGTACATTGATTTGACTGAATGGGAATCAAATTGGAGACTATTGAATTATGTTACTTTTGATATAGTTTAAAATAATGTCTACTTTGATAAATAACTTATGAAAAATGATTCCTTCTAAGTGACCAAATTAGGTAATTCATTTAGGAAGACTCAAATAGCCTGTTCTCCTTTTTCTTTTTTTTTTCCAGAAGCAAGTTGTTTTAAGAAAGTTCAGAAAATGAGAGATGATGTGTATAAAGAGTTTATCTCAATACTTTCCATATAGTAAATATCCAATAAGTATTGGCTATTCATAATAAGGAAAAAATAGAATAAATGGTGTGATTAGTTTGATAAAAAATAAACTATAACCATTAAGTTACTCACCTTCTGCCTCTATCACTTCTTCTTTTCTGCTTACAGACTTGATTTATTTCTAAGGAAAGACTGGGAAATAATGTGTTATGGCTCAGGCATTGTAATAAAACAACTGAATCTCATTTTAGCATTTTATAAGAACATCCACTAGGTTTGGTTTCTACAGTTGTTCCCAAGATTTCCACAGCTCCTCTGGGTGCTCCCCTGGCTTTCTTAGCTCAGTGACATGTAGTTTGTTAAGCAACCTGATCTGCTTTTGATCTCTTCTGGCTGTCAGCAGTGTTTCTTGATGCAGTCATGCCAAATGACGACTTCTGTTCCAGTGCCTTTCTTAGTTAGAAATTGTAGCAATTGCCACATGACTTAAATCAACTCAACATGTACGGGGCATTGAGTAATTAAGTTACCGGAACTGGACAAGAATGTTCTCATGCAAATTATTTCTGTATCCTCCACCCCTCCCCCCACCTTCAATAAGAGACTTGAAAATGTTTAAAATTCATGAACTATATCTTCAAATTGAAGTCATGTCTGTGTTCAGAGATCTACAGGAGAACCCAGTCTTTAAAATTGTTTGTATTGACTTACATTTGTGCATGGCAATTTTATTTACAATTGTAAATTTCTGATTTTTTTTTTGTTTGAGGGAAAATGCTATTATGAACAATTCAAATGCAACCAGTAGCTTTTTAAAAAGTAATATTTTATTATGACTTTTAAAATGAGTATTAGTTCAGCATAGGAACATCAAACAACACTGAGAAATGTGGAGAAAAAATTGTGTTTATTTGTGGTTCTACAGTCCAATGATAAATAACATTTATATTTGGTATATTTTTATCTGGTGTGGGTGTGTATTGCATGTGTATGCACAAATTATACCATTGCAGCCATGACACATGTAATTGTTATATTTTCTGCTTTATAGTTGCGTTATTTATTTATTATTATTTTTTAAAGATTTTATTTATTTCTTTGACAGAGACACAGCAAGAGAGGGAACACAAGCAGGGGGAGTGGGAGAGGGAGAAGCAGGCTTCTGCTGAGCAGGGAGCCCAACGCTGGGCTTGATCCCAGGACCCTGGGATCATGACCTGAGCCGAAGGCAGATGCTTAATGACTGAGTCACCCAGGTGCCCCTATAGTTGGGTCATTTGATTAATTCACATTTATATTCTCTCATTATCCTTATTCTGCTTTGGCTTTGCTTTAATATGCCCATTATGAATTCATTCATTCATTCATTCGTTGTCTTGCTCTGTACTTAGTGAAAACTTTCAACCTAAAGACTGATGTTTTCCTTAATGTCTTCAGAATTCTCAAAATTATCTGTTCAGTGTTTATCACTTTTCTTTCCTTTACCTGAAATTCTTTTCAGATGTACATTGGAGCCACTTTAGTCTCACTCTCTAGGTCTCCTAACTTCTCTTTCGTATTTTGAAAATCCACCACCACCTTTTTTGCTATAATCTTCGGGCACTCCTCAACATTGTCTTCTAGTTCGTTAAGTCTCTTTTTGACTCTGTCCAATCTGATGTTTGTATTATCAGTACAACTAGTCATGATAATATCTTTGTTTCCAAGTTTTCTAATATGATTTTTATCACATGTATTTTTACCTTTAAAGTAATTTCTTGTTCTTATTTTAGATATTATCTTTCCTTTATCTCTTTGAGGTTTATAAAAATATATTGAAGACCTTTTTGGATTTTCTATAGTTTTTGTTTCATCCAAAATGAATCCATCTTTCATTTGTTAATAGTTATAAGCTATCTTTCTATTCATTAGTTTCATTTTGGTATTGGAATGTTGATTTAAAACAAGTGTCAGAAAATTACAGCCTGTGTGTTAAGTGAGCCCTCTTTTTGTAAGTCAAGTTCATCTGGGACATAGCCATACACATGCAATTATGTATGTATTGTCTATGATTGCTTCCGTGTTGCAAGCTGAGGCTTTGACAGAAACTGCCTGTCAGTCTGTCAGTCCCTTGCTCTCTCCCTTCTCCTGACCCTCCAGATCCTTCATTCTCTTGATTTTTTCAATTGCTTTGACAAGGCCTGTTTTGGCCCCCCAGGCCAGAACCAAGGCTTCTGTTGGCAGCCTGGGACTCCTGCCCTGTGCCTACATAAATGTACATACATGTACATATGAGGCTTATTCAGATTCAGTATCAAACTAGTGACTGACTTAGCTCAGGGCTGCCTGGAAAGCTGTGTCTGCCTAGGCTTGCTGCCCCATTCGCATAGCTACATGTGGAGTGTAGCTGTTTTCATCCTCCTTTCACGACCTGGGGAGCTCAGTCACAGCTCTGGGTTTCTAGTAGTGAGACTGGTTCCATTTCCAGCTGTGTGAACTCTCCCTTCACCAGTCTCTACATACGCCAAGCTCTTTACCTTCTTCTCTACATGCACACTCCAGTGACCTCTTGCTTCAGCACTGCTTATTAACTTGGGCTACTCTAATATTTCTGGTCCAAGGAGATATTAACATTTTTAAGGCATACTGTGTTGTTTGCTTTTCTCTTTTTATGTTTTCATTTATTGCTATGTGTTTTCAGCAGAAGGAAGGCTCAGCCTATAAATTCATCATTCCATTTGACTGGACATCTGTATTCACTTTTATAACTTACATGTTTTTTCCCACTGAAAATTATAACATGAGCATTTTCCCATGCCATTTAATACAATTCAAAAACCATTTCAGATGATTTCATAATAATCCTCCTTATGATTGTGCCATAATTTAGTGAGTAATTTGATTCTTGTAAGAAAGAAATTAGACTTTTCCCAATTTTCTCTACTCTTAAGAAATATGTTGACCATCTTTATTCATAGTGCTTTTACTATATCTCTGATTATTTCCTTAACACAGATTCCTAGAATTATAATTACTGGATCAGAAATAATGAACTTTTTTTTTTCAGATTCTTGATAATTTATTAGATTTAGATTGTAAGGCATCTTGGAGCTATTATAGTCTAATACCTTAATTATCATTCAATAAATGTTTATTAAATTAATAGAAAGTACAAATAAAAAATAGACCCCTCATAGTTCATAGATTAATGAGAGGGCCAATGATTATATGAATAACCACTATGTGGTATAACAAATATTTTGTTATATAAAGAAGATACAATAGAAACATAGAATTAAATATATATATAATTGGAGAATTATATTTAAATCAGACTTTGAAATATCAGTAAAATTTTCTCCAGGAGAAAGAAAAATAAAATTTCAACAGTGGGAAAGAGCATGAGCAAAGTCACCAGTCTTGCCACTTTTTTGGCTTTGATTATCTATTGACCCATGGGGCCAGGGATTTCTTAATTTATATCAGGTTTACATTTGAGGGACAAAAAATATTCATACTTGAGTTGGCTTACTGCAACAGAATTCGTAAGTACGGTCAGAATTGTGCATATATATGGTTTGATAAGGCCCCCCAACCAGTAATTTTTATATGCCTTTCAAGGTAGCTTGCTGTGCCTACTCTGTGTCAGGGTTTTACATGTATTAACATAATTTAATCCCTATGATGATAATATTATCATTAATCCTCTCTTTAGTGAATTGGTAACTACAAGTTAGAGATATTAAATACCCTGCAAAGGGGGCTGGATTTGAACCTGGGGAACCCAATCCAGAGCTCATCCTCTTAACCTCAACACTAATGTTGCCCCTCTTAAGGTTTTTCTGAATGGAACCTTCCTTCAGGGAAGATTTGACATTGACTGCCCTTAGCTCTTAGTACATGCCTGACATGATCCGGACTCAGTGAGTGAGTGAACCAATAAAGTAAAGAAATGGATGGCAAAATCTGATAAAACTAGAGTATAGGGCGCTCAGGGGTGTGTAATTGGAGGATGTCTAGGCACCCTTGAGAAGGGTCTTAAGGACTGACGGAGGAGTTTGGACTTGATTCTGTGATTGTTGCTTAGACATGGGGATGCAGCACACTTGGACATTCATCTTTGAAAGCCCACCATGAAGATTTTGTGAATGATGGTTTACAGGGGAGACCAGAAGCAGGAGACCTAGCTAGCTAGTCATAGATGTTGAGGGCATAAGCTAAGTTCCTTGTGGTTGGAATGAAGAGGAGAAAAGGTTATGGGAGTTTTCCGAGATACACTGGAACAAGATTCTGTAATTGCACTGATATATACAAGGTAAAGAAAAAAAGAGATACAAGATGACTTTAATTTCTAGCTTATATACATGGATGGGTGCAAACCTATTACAGAAGGGAACATGGGAGGAGTGAATAGAGGTGGAAAGTAGCCTGTGACTTATTTTGGACTTGTTAAAAATCCTTCAGAACTTGAAGAGATTACATCAAAAATGAAGTAAAAAAATATGCAAGGAGCATGAAAAGCCCACAATCCTGTTGTGACTTGGGTAAGATCAGAGCTCCAAGTTGAGTCAGCAGCAGATACCCAATTTCACACATTCATTTCAGCACGCTTTCCACCACCCACCCAGATTTTCCTGTTACATCTAGAATTGTTATTCCTACTAAAAGTCAAGAGCACCCTTAGTATGAGAATAATATGATTTTAAAATTACTCTACTAAGGTACATTTTAATTAGAAATAGGTGAGAACCGGAATCTTTCAAATTATAGTGTGCTTTAGCATAGCAGATGAAAGAGTGGAAGGGATACCAGTAGAATCCCACAGTAGTTGTTGAGCTCTCTTTCTCTTTTTATATGGCATTTCTATATGACCTTGTCTTCTTCTGTTGTATTAAGTGTATCCGTCTCATGTAATGTAATTTTTTTTGCAAGTAATCTATCAAATTTTCATTATCCTAATATTCTCATCTGAAACAGCAGAGCTGTGTTTTTACTGTGTGTAATTTTCCTTGTTGGAATTTTATATGTATCAAGCATGTCTATAAAATACTGAGCCTGGTCTGCTTAAGTCAACAAAGTTTATCCAAATAAGTGTTCTCCTCAAATGCAGCTGAACTCAGAACTGACATTTATTGAAGCACCTTTTATTGAAGATACTTTGCTCAATTCCTAGAGGGAAAAGATGAATAATAAATTGGTGGTTATACTTCAAGAATGTATCTGTAGTCAAGAGGAATTGCTGTTAGAATGAGTCATGACTTAGGAATACTTTGCAGGTGAAAAATTTCTGGAGGGAAATTTGAAGAGGCAAATCGCCCAGTTCCATGGCATGAGATGAGTACGTTCTTGGAACTGTAAATAATCCTATGTGACTTAAATACAGGCTTAGTGCAGGGGAAGTAGAAAGTGATAAAACCGTAGAGATATGTAGCAACTAGATCACAAAAGCCAACATAGGCATGCTGGGCAGAAACACTGGAAATGGATGAGGAGTATGTGTGTACCTGGAATAGATGGGAAAGAGAATGAGAAGGGGCAGAGAAGAATTTCAGGAAGAGGAAAAGTCTAAAAGCCCCTGTATGCTCAGAACACAGTGAGCATGACATGAGAGAGAAAGTCTTCTAATCATGTATAGTGTAACAAGTTCATATGCTTTATAAATTTACATTTATTCCAAATGCAATATCCAGCCCCTTAAAGATCCTACTTATGGAATTAGAGTGATATGATTTATGTTGTGAAAATATTGCTCTGGCAGGCACAGAACTGGGGAGACCAGTTAGGAAGGGGCTCAAATAAAAGAGGATGGTGGTTTTAACCAAAGATGGTACAGAGAACATGGAGAGAAACTAACAGATCTTTCTAACGGTTAGGGGCAGTGAGGGTGATGTAAAGTAGTGGTATCACTGCCTAATCTCCTTTCAGTCAACACAATGTTTTGCTGTTTGAGATGTTTACATTTCTTGACAAAGGCTTTGAAAGAAATGTATTCATTTTTGATATTTTTTCCAAAGTTAGTAAGCTTCACATATCTTCCTCTTCTCATTCCCCCCGCCTTCCCCCATATTAATATGCAGATACACTCGATTCAAATAAACAGTTTTCAAGATTCTTAGACTTTTCATGCTGTAAATCTCTTGAGCCTCCATTATTTTCAGTGGTAATTTTGCTAGTGGAAGGGAGAGTTAATGAGAAGAAAATAAAGTCATCAGTCATTCAATTCTAAGATTTGATGCCATTTATTCATATTAGAAAAAGCTAGTAAGGTTGTACTTCCCCATTTTCACTAATCACTTGCTTTTCTGAGCCAACTGCCTTGAGAAAACCACAGCTAATTAAAGGTGATTAGTTCTCTGACATTTTGAGTTAAGATACATTTAATTTTATAAATTACCCGTGCTTGTGTTACAAAGTGTATTTTACAAAAATGTTTTTGTGCAACAGCCCACTCAGATTAATTCAAAGAAATAAGATGCCCTTTCGAACGGGGACCCAATGTAAGCCAATTATCACATGAAAGCGTAGCCTTCCAAATGTAGTATGTGCTCACTGTGGGAGTAAAGTCATTTACAATAGTCTCCATGTAATGTTTCATTCTCTGTGACTGAGGTTCTGCAGTTGTTGTTCTTTTGGGTTTTTTTTTTTTTTTTCATTTAAAATTAGCAAACTCCTACTCCTTCTTCTGTACTCAGCTAAAATGATCTGTCTTCAGGAAGCTGTCTGGATGAACTTGTCCTATAGGAGAACATTGGTAAAGGTACACTAATAGCTACATAAATGGAAATTTGCAGAGATGCATGACAGCATGTTAAATGTGAGAGTGTAAGTGTCAGGAACTTCTTAAATTACACCTAGAATCTAATCTCAGGATACAGATTGGTGTCCTTTTCAAATATAAAGAAAGTCAGAGAATGTGAAATATTGGCAAAGATGTGGATTAATGAGAATTCCTTTACACTGATGATGGCAATATAAATTGATGTGCTTTATTTTGAAAACTTGAAGGTAGTGGTTGTCTCTGGGGCCAAGGACAGAATGTAGGGAGCACATGGGACTCTTCCAAAGTATTGATTAAGTTCTGTTTCTTTTTTTTTTAATTTTTTAATTTAAATTCAATTTAGTTAACATAGAGTGTATTATTAGTTTCGGGGGTAGCATTTAGCGATTAATTAGTTGCAAGTTCTGTTTCTTAAGTTGGAAATTGAGTAAATGTTAAGTATATGCTATATATGCTCCTCTATAGTATGACATGCTTCCTAATTTTATTTAAGAGGAAATAAAAATAGGCAGCCACCCAAGAATATGTTTGAATTAGAGTTGAAATTCAATCATCTTGGGCCCCACTAATTTAAAATGTGTGATTACTCAGCCTTTTTTATTCTTTATGAAGAAATTATATAGCTTAGCAAATTCAAAGGTAAACACAATTAAAGAACATATGAAATTTAATTAAAAGAACAAGACTATGTTTTAAATGACTTTAAATATATGTTTGCAGATGAATTGTACTAATATATAACATTTTGGGGGGAAATATTAATCTGAAAAACTGGCATATCTTCTGGTGAACAGTTCAAACAGACATTATGTACAAGCAATTAATAAAAACAAAATTAAGAACTAGTCCCAGAAAGCTGCTGAGTACACAGAAGAAGATAATCCATTCATTTTGGTTTACTGCTTCTACTCGTTCTGAGTGAAGTCAGAAAAGCGGAAACCACATTTATTATTTAATAGAACTAATTTAATATGGAGAATTAGGTTAGCACATGTTAGAGGACAGAAAAAGCAAAAAAGGAATGGTCAGGTAAATATTGGAAGCAGCTATCATTCCTTGGGGAACCAAGTGAAGAAGCTGAGATTATCAAAGAACCTAGAAATTCCAGGAGAGCGCTCTGAGGGGCTGGGCCCTAGATCTCTGATCTCTGAGAGGGTATGGCCTGGACAGAGTACCTGAGTAGTTTGGATGGGGGACCCTGCAGAACTGTGACTGAGCACTCAGAGCAGGAGTCCCACAGAGCTGCCCTGAAGAGGACAGGGAGAAGGACCCCTCAGGGAGATCAGTGGTTCTGACAGAACTGGGACTAAGGAGTTTGGAGAGAAGGAGCTCCACACAGCTGGGACTGGGAAGATGAGAGATGAAACTCCACATAGCTAGGATTGGGGACCTTAGAGGAGGGGTTCTGCCTGGCTGCACTGGTACTTTCAAGGGGTGCAATGATGCTGGATTGGGCCCAGGAAAACAAGCCAGGACCTGGAGCCACCTGCTGATGTGGGGGAAGAAAAGAGTCTGGGGATGGTGCTCAAGGGAGCAGCAAATCCCTATCCACTGCTCTTGGGGAAATCTGTCAGGAAGCCTGCTGGCAAAGGAGAAAGGTAGTTTGCTGAACCCCCAGTGTCCCAGACCTCAGTGTAGACATGTAGTTTGGGAGCTAAGAGACAGTATCTTAATAACTAGACATACTGTTTACTTATTTTATTATTTAATTTTAATTTATCTATTTGAATTATTCTAAGGTGGTCCTACAAGTCTCTCTCATGGCTCTCAAAGCTAGAAATAAGTAGAAGAGATTCAGAGTTCTTGGAGATCCTTAAGAGACATACTGTTCTCTTCTCCAGCTAACATTTCTTCAGGCCATCTTCCCACTTTATTTAGTTCTTTCTTTGCTGCTTTGTAGACACTCTCACAGGTGATTATATCCATTTCCAAAACTCAAGAGAAGAAAAAATCAGAACAGAAGATGGATAGACGATTCTGACCAATGTCTAGTACAATAGAAAGGTGGTGCGCCTATTTGAGTAGCACATTACGGTTAATAATACCCCACGTCTTGTTTGGTTCTGATAGTAGTTGACTTGTTAACCCAGTTATCCCCATGATCTGTGGTTCATTCTTCACAGACCTCTACCACATTTCCGTGCTGCGTGTGCACTTCTGTGTCACAAACTGTACAACTTTATATGTGTGTCTTTTGAAACTCATGGCTTCTGGTAAACCCGATGATTGGTCAGGAACATCTAAAATTCTGGTGCTGTGTTCGAAGACTTAAAACTTCACACAAGTTTCTAATTAATTTTCTAATGAATAAAAGTAAAAACACTGGAAGTTAACATATATGGAGGCACTACCAGAGGCGCTGTGTTTCTCATGTGCATTAACCCTTGCACTAAACTGCTGGATGTGGCCATTGCCATCTCCATGTTGCAGATGAAATAACCGAGGTCAGCAAGACTCGGGTACCTGTCTGAGGTCTCTCAGGTAATGGGTAGTGAAAGAACAGTTGAAATAAGGCCATCAGAGAAAGACAATTATCATTGTCTTTCTGTCACTGATATGTGGAATTTGAGAAACAAAACAGAGGATCTTAGGGGAAAGGAGGGAAAAATAAAACAAGATGAAACCAGAGAGGGAGACAAACCATAAGAGACTCTTAATCATAGGAAACAAACTGAGGATTGCTGGAGAGGGTGGGGTTGGGGGATGGGGTAACTGGGTGATGGGCATTAAGGAAGGCATGTGATGTAATGAGCACTGGGTGTTATATAAGTGATGAATCACAGGACTGTACCTCTGAAACCAATAATGCATTATATGTTAATTAATTGAATTTAAATAAAAAATGTTAAAAAACAAAAAAAGAACAGTTCAAATCTAGTTCTCCCTCTTCCAAAGCTTGGGCTCATGTTCTAATGTGTTGCTTCTCTATTTTATAAAAATACTTTACATTTCTTCATGTTCATTAATAGAATATTAAAGGATACCTGGAGATACTAGTTATCAATCCGTAAGATTGGCAAGAGTCCTAAGTGTAATTTTCCATAAAATTTCCTTCTTAACCAACAGGGAATGTTAGAGGCGATTATAACTGTAATTGTAATTGAATTTGAATTCTTTGAATAGTTTAAAATTCTTAAGTCGGAGTTACTATTCTCTCTCTTGTTTTGTTTTTGCTTTTGGGATATGTTTAGTAGACTTTACTACTTCCCCAAACTTAAAACCTATCAATCCCCTAATAAATCTTTTAACTTCATTCCATTTCCTTCTAACACTTAGAAAGAATGAGAGACTAGCTGGTACATTGTTAAGCATTTTAATAACTCACTCTACATTTCAAATATTTAATAATTTTCTCAGTGTTTCTTCTGTTCTCTCCTCCTGCATATATGTTTCTTTTTTATGGTTCTTTATGTACCTCGTCCTCCTTTTGTTCTGTGAATTTAGGAAACTCAAACTGACAAGACACAGTTTTCTCTGAGCCCCAACAGTTTTCTTTGCTTTAAATATCTTTTGCTAATTTTATGTTTGTAAGCCCAAACTAGAAAATATTTCCATTTGGAGGTGGTCTGTCTTGAATTTTGATTTCTTAAGCACTGGACAGAATGTTGCTTTAGATCTTGAAAGCAGACACACCAGTTATATGCAAACAATCATGGAACACTACATCAAAAACTCATAATGTATGGTGCTTAACATAACATAATAAAAAAAAAGAATTTTACTCCTTGGGGACATTATGCTTTATCTTTAATTACTTTTAAAATTGTAAATTACTTTAATACCACAGTGGAGTCTACTAGCAAGACACCATTCCAGGAGCAAATAACAGTTTCAGTTTGGCATCTGTTTCAGTTGATGGATGTGACTCACTGCAGCCTGACTGCATGGGACATTTACTAAGCTCCTTTACATCATTGAACACCTGCCATGTCAGTTACACTCCGGTTCCTACATCAATGCACATCAGAATTGGAAAATATTGGCAACCATAGTGACAGTTCTACTCCAGAGACTCTCAAGGGGACTGAGATTTCTAGGCCAGTCATAGATGCCTACGATTATACCTCAAGTCATCATCTAATAATAGGTGAGGTGGGGCAGCCAATATGAAACCAGGCATCTGGCCAGTATTATCAAGATTGTGTATAAGCTTCTGTGACCATCACTTATGACTTCAATAAACATTATCTCCTAGTCCTATGATTTTACTGTATCCTTAGAAAATGTCAGAGACTTTGCTTTGTTTAAGTTCATATACGGAGTATATTAGGGTAGATTATATAACACTTTCAGTTTTATGTAAATTACTTTTATACTCAAGACATTGTAACATTTGTAGTCTTTAGGTTAAAGAATTCATTTGTGGAGCACCTGGGTGGCTCAGTTGGTTGGGCATCTGCCTTCAGCTCAGGTCATGATTTCAGGGTCCTGGGATCAAGTTCCAGGTCAGGCTTCATGCTCAGCTGGGAGCCTGCTTCTCCCTCTTCCTGTGCCCCTCCCCCCAGCTTGCACCTGTGTGTGTGTGTGCTCTCTCTCTCTCTCTCTCAAATAAATGAAATCTTCTTTTAAAAAAAACAAAATTTAGAAAAAATATTCATTTGCACAAGTCCTAAATATTTGAGCAACTTGCTAATTCTTGAAAATATTATGGTTAAAGATGTGTTCATTTGAAGAATTCTAGAACCATATGTCAAATATTATAAGCAGGTTAGTTTGTGGTAAGGGTGCTTTTATTATTTTATTGTAAGATGCTGCATCTGTCATCTTCAATCAAAAGTTTAAAACTATGAAGTAATAACCTTTTACAACCATCTTAGGAAAGTTGAATATTTTTACTTATTTGGAAGAGTAGAGCTTGTAAGTCATCTTTAAAAATCTGCCTGGGAACCATTACCAGTGTGTTTGCTGTCACCCTGCAGAGTCAAACCATCAGCTAAAGAGACACTGTACCTGAGGCTGTAGAGGCTTCACACTCTTAAACTGAAGCCATATGCAAAAGAAATCCAAGCTTTACACTATCTGTGAGGCATACCTGACTGTTCTTAACATTCCAAAGAAGAAATCATATGGAAGCCCCCTAGCACCAGGTCTCTGGTTAGGAGTCTTAAAAGTCCAAGTTAGACAAACTGGGACATGTTGTTATTCTTTGTTGTTGTTTGTTTATAACTTTTTATTTGATATAAATCAAACTTACAGAATAGTTGCAAAGCTAGTACATGGAATTCCTGTATATTCTTTCCTTAGACTATCAGTTGTTTATTTTTTGTCCCATTTGCTCTGTCACCCTCTCCCTCCTGTCGCCCATATATAGACATGTGTGTATGCATGCTTGTATATGCATATGTAGGTGTGTGTCATTTTATTTTTCTGAACCAGACACCAGCAAGTGAGAGATATCATGCTCCTTTATCCCTAAATACTTTAGTGTATATATGCTAAGTACTTGGGCATCCTTTTATGTATACACAGTATAAGCATCAAAACAGGAAATTTAACATTGAAAAATACTATTATGATAATAGCCCACAGTCCATATTCAGAAGTGTTCTTTAGAGCTGTTTTTCCAATCCCTAGATCACACATTGCATTTAATTTTCATGTCTCCTTGGGCTTATTTAATATAGTGCAGTTCCTCAGTCTTTGTCTTTCTTGACCCTACCATATTTAAAGACTGCTTATTTTATAGACATCTCCCTCCATTGGATTTATCTGCAGAAGTGATATGTGTCCCTTCTGCAGGCCTGCGATGTCAGTTTATCTCATTACAGCTAATGCTAATGCATCATTTTGATCACTTTGCTTAGGTGGTGTCTGCCAGTGCCTCCACTCTGAAGTTATATGGGTTTTTTGTTTGTTTGTTTTTGGTTTTTGTTTTGTTTTGTTTTTTAATAACTAGTAAGTAATTTGTGAGGTGACTCTTTGAGAATATGTAAATATCTTATTTTTCAGCAGACTTTTACCCAGGAATTCTAGTGTCTATTAGGGTATCTGGCCCCATTGGTCTATCTTTATTTATGAATTGAAGCTTGCCATTCTTTTGTATACAGTTCTCTTAAACAAATTTTGGTATAACTTTAATTTCATTTTAAATTAATTTGGTCTTTAACATTTTATGAGAGATTAATCACTTTGAACTGAGGAGAGGTTAAAGGAAAACTTGGTATTCCTGTTCCTATAGAGTCTCAGTGTTATCTTCAGAATTCCTGCAAATTTCTACAATTTGCTTCATTTTTCTCTGAAACATTCTGAGCTAGTAGTAATGTTCAGTCTCAGAAATCAAAAATTGTCCCTGTGAAATATGATACGATTTGGAAAAGCAGAACAGCTAGAAATAGTCAAGTTTATTTTTTTAGTAGAAAATAGTCCTCAGTAATGTCATTATGTCATCATTTATTATATTAATGTATCCCAAAAGAAGTTTGATTTTAAACGATTAAGTTTGATTTATGCATGGATTTATTTATGGAGGTTTATCATTGAATGTCAAAATTCCCTAAGACCTTTCCTTTGGCCGGTTCGCTGGTGGTTCAGAAATTTAGAAGAGACACAGGGATCTGGTAATAAACAGATCATTCTTTACTCCATAGATGCCTTCTTTTCACTTTTTTTTTTCATACCATAAGTGATGCAGCATCTCTTTTAATGGAAGAAGTGTATGAATATCTTGTGTATTTAACCTGTAAAGGAAAAACTGTGGCAAAGTGTATTGTTTTAAAAGGGTGGTTGTTGCCTTCTAAAGTTAAAATAAGAGCAAATCTCCACCTCTAGGAAGTGTTGTGATTCATAAGGTCGATGTCTTTTTGCATTGTTGACCATGGTAAAAAAAATAAATATTCAGGCAATGGGAGAATATATTTTTAAAACACCAAATAAAAAAGCACTCTAATCATTTTGGCAAAATCAAAACAGAAATATTGCATCATTTGTTTTAGTCTTAAGAGACTGAACTGGGTCTGTCTGTGTTTTATTTGGGATGTTGTTATGCCATTCTTTTTTAAATTATTTGTGCACATGTGTGCATTAGTGTTGGGTAGACGAGAGACTGCGAAAAGATATATCACTTTTCCATAGTCTTGAGATTTGTTTCATTGGTGTTTGCAGTATTGGGTACATGTGTTCTTGCTCCCTACCCAAACAGAGACTCTGAATGTCTGAGTGGAGACCAGTTGTTTTAGAATTCTAGATCAATCTTGTTTTGTTTTGTTTTGTTTTTCAGCCTATGGAGAGTCAAGTAGAGGGACTGATATTTTTAAAGTTGAAATGAAAGTATTGAAAGGCTATCCTAATTACCTCCTTTGAGTCTGTAACAAATATCTATTGAAAGGTGTCTTTTCTGTTGAGTTAGAGATCGACTCTTCAAAATCCTTTTGAAGAATATGCTTCAGGTGCCCACTACGACAGAACCAGAATTGGTATTTGAAATGAAACTTGCTACCCTTAGATTAGACTCCCTCTGTGTTGTACCAGTGGACAAGACCTAAGGTCTGTATGCGAAGCTAGAGGCAGAAAATTCAATTCTGTATGAGAGACTGTCTCCAGATGAGAACTGAAACAGTGGAAGAGCTAACCTCAAAAGTGGAGAGCTCCTTGTCACTAGAAATGTTCACATGCAGGCGTGGAGACTCAGAATAACTGTACGGTATATAATTTTTATGACTTCATCTCTTGCAAGTGTTATAACATTTCCGTAGCATTCAGTCAGTACATTCAAGGTTGAGTCAACACCAGTGTCTCCTCCCAAGGCCTACAGAGTACAAAAGTGTGGAGTTTTGTTATATAAAATGATGCTGTTTTACATAGATACCACATATGTCAAATAAGTAATTTAGAATTGTTTTAATTTGACTTTGAATCCCCTTACTAATAGAGTGAATCCATTAAATGATCTAAATGACCACTCTGGTTATTGCTTATGATAATAAGAAAACATTAAGTTTTTGTGTTTCCCAAGGCCAAATCTGAAAAGAAAGTGTATTGCCAATAATGTACACTCAACAATTTGTCATGTGTTTATGCTTAGACCCACCAGCAACCAACTTGGAGAACTTGCTCATAGCAGGCGGAGACTTACAGAGAAAGTGACTAACTGACAAAGTTATGGTCCCTCGAATTTCTGAACACATAGATAAATTGAAGAGCATAACAAGTGGTGTCAAAGGGACCATGGGGGGTCATTGATTCTAGCCAATGTCATCCATAGTATCAACACAGAGTATGTCATTAGTGGCTTTTAGGTGTGTCTCAATCAAGCATGAGATCGGCCAGTGATTAGTAACTACCGGTAAATATGATATATATAAAACTCACTCTAGGTTGTCCCTATAGAAATGTCATACTCAAAGTCTGAAGCATGGCCTTCAGTGCTTGAGATTTAGAGATAACTGTTTCGGTTTCCTTGTTGTGTCATTGTGGTGTATGGTGGTGGTAAGAGTGTCACCGTAATTATAGCAAACATATTACTCTTACAACACATGAGGCAGTCTTCCTTGTATTTTACCTACATAAAATCCTTTGATCTTTACAGTGAAGTAGGTGCTATTATTTTTTTTAATAATTTTTTATTGTTATGTTAATCACCATACATTACATCATTAGTTTTTGATGTAGTGTTCCATGATTCATTGTTTGTGCATAACACCCAGTGCTCCACGCAGAATGTGCCCTCTTTAAGACCCATCACCAGGCTAACCCATCCCCCCACCCCCCTCCCCTCTAGAACCTAGGCGCTATTATTATCCCTCGTATTACAGGTGAAGAACCTGAGGCACAGAAAGACTACCTTTCTGAAAGTCACAGCTATTATGTCGTATCTTTTTGTAACCTGTAGACTGTATTTGTCCATGGAAGTGCATCCTGTTTTGGAAACAGTGACTTGTGGGCACCTGGGTGGCTCAGTTGGTTAAGCAACTGCCTTCGGCTGAGGTCATGATCCTGGAGTCCCGGGATCGAGTCCCACATCAGGCTCCCTACTCAGCAGGGAGTCTGCTTCTCCCTCTGACCCTCTTCCCTCTCGTGCTCTCTATCTCTCATTCTCTCTCTCTCAAATAAATAAATAAAATCTTAAAAACAAAACAAAACAAAAACAAACAATGACTTGTGTATGTGAACTGACAAAAAATTGGTAATTCCTTTTATAGGAATGATTATTTAAGGAGCAAAACTATATGTATTGTGCTTTCATTCATTTCAGTTTGAAACAATGTTCACTTTCAAAACCCCTCAGTTGAAGAGTGCACCCGCAAGACACCTGTTAAAGAGCATACTTAAAAAATCATTCAGTTCTGTTGAGCTTTGTTTTGAGATATAAACTGATGAGCTCAGAGTGACCTTAATTTATTCCACTGGCTACCATGTCCAAACTAAGGTACTATGGGATCCGTGTGTGTGTGGTATCTCTGTCCTCTTTTATTATATTTACATGATAAAGGACTACTTTGACATTAATCTGCAGACATTTAATTGTTAGGGATCAGATTTTTCTGAAATCCATCTTTAGGATAGATACACAAATTTTATACTTCTCTTACAATAACAGCTGAATCTACGGATCCACTGTTGGCAAGACTAGGGTATTTTGAATATTATTCAGAAGCTATAAAGGGTTTGTGTTTATTTATTCATCACTCTTCCCATGGCTCACAGCATAGCTTTGCTGTGCAGGTTTTCTTGGACATTTGTGCTAATAGGTTTATTTTTTTATTTTTTATTTTTTTTGTGCTAATAGGTTTAGATGTTAACATTCCAGGTCTATTTCTGGGTTCTTTGATTCATTGCTTCCCATTCTTTCCTCACTGTTACACTGTGTCTTTTGTCTCTAGCACCACTGAAACTGTTCTCACTATTTGCCAAATTGAATTGACATTTATTTCAACCTTTATCATATATGCTGTCTCCACTGCATTTGACTCGTTGTCTGTAACTCACTAGCCTGTTAGCTTCTTTAGCTCCGCTCACTGCTGATTCTTCTGATGTCTGATAATTCCTCTACATTGTCTCTCTTCATGGCCTTCTCTTTCCCTGCTTCTTCATAAAAGTTGGTATACCTCAGGTATGCCGCCTTGGCCCAGTCTTCTCACCTATACCTTTATCAAGTGATCTTATTCAGCGTTTCCATTGTCACTCTGATCTGCAGGCTCATACACTCAAGCACTTGGTGTAAACTACTCATGGATGTTCCACTGGCATTTTAAAATGAAGTAAGTTTGAAACCAAATTCATTTTCTTTTCCTCTGAAAGCTACTCTTCCTCCCGCATCCTCTCTCCACAGAGCACCCAAGCTGCAAACCCAGATGGCATCCTTCATCCCCCCCCCCCTTACCTCACACCTCAGTGCACATTAGAATCACTGTGTGGACTTTTTCTGTGAGTCTTATCCTTGGAGATTACTTTTCTCCAAGCTGATGGGAGCATTGGCAGGGAGATTCTGAAAAGGCCCTCCAGTTGGTTTTAAAGTTTGTCTCTTTATGAAGGGATGGCTTACTTACAAACTAGTCAGTCACCAAGCTTTGCTGTTTTTCCCTAAAATATTTCTTGAGCCTGTGCTTTCTTCTATGTCTGCATATGATTTTGCTTTTGTCAGTGCATGTACTCATGAGATGTGGTGAAGCCAGATATCATCTTTTTGCTGCTTCTGTTTTTATTTTGTGGTTTGGATTTTTGTTTGTTTGTTTTGGTTTTGCTTTGTTTGTTTTGCTTTCAAACAGTGATAAGGAGGGGTTGGGTTTTACTGAAGCAGTATGACTGTCCTCAGTCACCAGCACCATGAACGTTGAAAGGCACAGCATAGGGTGACAATTTTTTTGAGGGTGTATATTTAGCAGGTGAGGTTTGAGTCTAAAACCACAGTTGAGACTGTGGTACACACCATTCAGCTTAGATCCTGACTGGCATTGATAATAGCTCACCCGAAGGGCCAGTTCTGCTATTTTGTTCTGGGAGTTGTTCCTGAAAACCAAATGCAGAGCCCAATTTCTCTGCTTTTACAAATATTTTATAAATATCTTATTGGCTGCATTGATCTGCTCTAGGTAGCTAGAATGACTTCTGTTTCCAGAAATTGAATTCAATGTAATGTACAAACCAGGCTTACACGGGAGACAGTTTGCGGTTAGAAGAAAAAATTTCTGATTAATCAACCTGTTTCTTTTCCTTTGTGTCTGTTATGCAGCTTCATGCAAACTTGCTGAAGCAGGTTTATAAATGCCATTGACCTTCTGGAAACTCACAGAAAAGCAGTGACTCTAAACTGATTAACATTGATTGAACTTGGAGACTTGTAGAAGTTACAGATGGAATATTCCAGTTCCCTAAAAAAATAACCAGACTGCTCATGATCATGGTTCATTTTAGAGAGTGGTGTACAATGTTCTTGCTTTAAACTGACAGTGATAAGATGGTATTTGCTCTGCCCCAAACATGCCAATCTGTGGATGGCATTGATGTTTTGGAACCCATTTTCTAGTGAAAATATCTAAGAGATTTTTGTTCTTCCAGTCCTCTGGCTGGATTTTTCTTTTTATTTGAAGGCCTAATTCATGCTTTCTAGCATTAACTCTTTAACCTAATCCAAAATCATTTGGGATTAGGAAGGTCTTTAAATCAGACAGAAAGCTGACCTGATTGGAATTACTCAGTTATTTCAACATTCTTTAACAAATTTTTTTTTAATTTGGATTTGACTGTAATGCAGATTTTCCAGCAACTCTGTCATTGTTATGTTTTTAATAGTGTTTCTAAATGACCCTTCAAGGTTGTAAGATTATAGCACTTGGTGTTTTTTTTTTTTTTTTAAGTTTACATAGTCACATACCAATTTTGAAGATGATAAGTAATAGCCAGGTTATGTTATATACCATCATGCACTACAGTTAAGAGAAGAATGAAGTCCAGTTTTACAAAGAAATTTCCTTATTCCTGGGGCCCCTGGGTGGCTCAGTTGTTTAAGCAGCCGATTCTTGATTTTGGCTCAGGTCATGATCTCGGGGTTGTGGAATTGAGCCCTGTGTTGGGCTCCATGCTCAGTGTGGAGTCTGCTTGAGATTATCTCTCTCCCTCTGCCCCCCCCAACACTCTCTTTCTCTCTCTCTCTTTCAAGTAAATAAATAAATCTTAAAAAAATAAATTTCCTTATTTCTTATCACATTGAACATATTCATATTTATTATTGAATTGTAAGAATTATATCTCTATATAAGTATATATAAACTCTACAACTTGACATTTTATTTTTATAGTTATCCAACAGTTTCTTCCTTCTTAATATGGTGAATAAGTAAAACAACAGTCACCTGCCAATACAGGCTGTGAATCACAATGAAGAGCTTTGAAAATTTGGATTGGGTTTTTGTACATTTTGCGTAAGACTTACGTGATGTTACAAATGAGCCACAACTGGAGGCTTAGTATCCAGCTTAAGGAAAGTCATAATTATTGACCTAGTTGAAAGTGCTTTTCTCACACAGGATTTTAGTGTTTCCTCAGTATTGCAGACACGAGGCACGCAGAGGTGAATAGGATAATCCTTGACTTCAGGGGATACAAAATAAAAGTAAATCAGAGACAAAGATGCATAAACAAATAAATGCAATGAAATAATACCATTAATAGCTATGGTTTTTTTGAGAGTTCTTCAGGGGCTCAATGCTTAACACTCAAGGGCAACATCTTCATCATCCCAATTTCTAGTTGAGGCTCGGATGATTCAAAGAGCCAGCCCAAGATCACATAGCTACTAGTAGAACTAGGCCTGAATCCAGATCTCTTATCCAAAGATTTGCTTTTATCTTATATCATTCACACATGTTGTACAGAGCAGGGAAATACAAAGTTCAGGGGGAGATTGACCCTCTTGGCTTGGGGTGATAGTTAAAACTTGGGATGGATAAGTAGAAGTTCAACAATTGGTTCTGAGGGGTAAGAGTATATCAGATGGGTGAATAATATATGTAAGGTGTGGAGAAATTTGAATAGATATGACATTTTGAAAATTAAGAAAAAGTTAATTGTGTCAGGATGGTCTAATTCGTTTATGTATTCCATTCCACAGATAATTCTTGGATGCCTATTGCCTAATAGGGAATGTTAATGAGTAAATGGAGAATGGTGAGAGATCAGGGTTTTCATCTGTACTCAGTGGAATTTCTCTGTAACTCACTAAAGACATGAACTATCTGTGGTGGACTTTTTTTTTTTTTTACTGATATTTTAAATTACACAAGTAATTATGGGAATATATCTGGAGTATTTTATTATTTTTTATTTATTTATTTTTTTGAGGGGGTATAGAGGGAGAGAATGTGGGGCTCAGTCTCACAACACTGAGATCATGACCTGAGTTGAAATCAAGAGTTGGACATTTATCTGTCAGAGCTACCCAGGTGCCCCATATCTGGAGTATTTTAAAGCAAACTCCAGATATGTCTTCCACAGCAGATAACCATAGAGAGAGATTTCTGCACAATATGTAGTTGAAAATTCCAGTAATTAGAACAACTCAGTAAGGAAGAAGTGGCCTTGTAGGGAAATGAATAGACATCACTGGAAACACTGAGATATATTACAAGCATTTTTTGTGGCCTTCTGGAAGGAAGACTGAAAATGAGATGAGGTTGTCAGGAAATGACCCTAGAGAGCTTCTAGATCTAGAATTCTACTTAGTTCTTACTGTGTACAGGAAAATCTATGAGTGAAGGTGAAAAGAGAAGAAACAAAAAATAGTTTTTGTTTACATTTATATTAAAAATATTTAGTTCATATGAATGGGCCAAAGACATTTATAAAATTAAGTGAAAATTAAAATACAATTTTCTTCAGTTTTTTAACATTTTAAGTATTTTATTTATTTCTTATCTGTTACAGATTCTGTTGTTTCAAAGTTACTGAGTACATATGAAGACCTAGAGAAATTTTGGCACATTTTAGAAGACTTTGCTATGGACTCTTTGATCTAACTCTGCTTTCCTAACTAGCAAAATTCTCCTTAGGTCACCAGATCCGTCGGATTAACTTCTGCAAGTGCCTAGCGTTAGGGTCTTTTTATAGCTCCCTAGACCTCTAGACATAGTGTAGTGTCGTGAAGACAAAGACAGTTATTACTTTCATTTTCTAGTAAAAAATGGCAGATGAAACAGTTGTGACTAATAGTCAAAATATTAATCTTTCTTGCCTCAGGCTTTTACGTTTTGAAACTCAGACCAAGTGGAAAACTAGATCCTTTTTTTTTTTTTATGTTGGCCTCAGCTATTAGACACTAGACTGTTAGTATTTTACTTCTCTTGTTGGAATTGGAAAATAATTAAAGACTGTATAGTTTCATAGAAGGCAAGCCTTCTGAGGACAGGGTTTTTGTCACAGCAGCTTTGCCCTGTCAGTCTGTCTGTGTCATGCAGGAGTAGGTTGGTTAGCAATTACAAACTGCTGAAGACCATTCGGAACAGCTCTTCATGTGATTTTGCCAGAAATAACTCACTGCATGATGGGGAGGGCAGATACATTTCTATCTCATTCCTTTTAAATCATTCAATCTGTTACTTTTTAGAAAATACCTGAAAGTATGACACTTAGTATGTCTTTCTTATGCATGTAGAGACATTAAAGAACATGGAATTTCTGCTACATGGGGCTGTCATAAGTGAACATTCCAGAGGAAGCTGAATGCCTGTGTCTTCTCCTCACACTCATTCCCTTCACCACATCTTTGACAAGTAGCCCACTATTTTCTGAAGAGTACCAGTGATGAAGTGTTCATCTCCTGGCATGGCTGTTTACGTCACTGTGGGATTGCCCTAAACATTACCCATCTCCTATAACCCCCTTTACCTAGAACCAAAATCTCTCTCTCCATCTCTAATTTCTGGTCATTTAGCTTCCTCCTTCCTTGGAATCAACAAAGAAGTTTACACCCTTTTGACCCTGAGACCACACTTTAAAAGCAGCTATGATATTTCTTCTTAGACTTCTCCGAGCTGAGGCTCATTCGGTGAATAATGAACTAGAATTTAAACCCTGTCTCCCCATCTGCTAGATTCCAATCGAGTATGTTCTTTCTGCAACAGGAGCTATTTATCCAGCCACTAACCCATCCAACAACAATTTGCTGCTTGTATCAGGCACTAGGAATACAAATGAGAATTGGATTTCCTCTAAGTAGCTCAGTCTGGTGGAACAGAAGAGACACCATTACAAATAATATTAAAACGCTATGGTAGCTGATACTGAGTCCCACCTTCTCAACTTATGAACTGTCCAAATTTTTGAGAGTGGGAGAGCACATGCAAATTCTGTAGAGCAGTCCTTGGCACATAAAATGTACTCAATAAATAATAGCTTTAATCCTGTATGCACAAGATGCTGTGGGGTCAGAGAGGAGAGACACCTAGTCCTAGCTGGAGACGGGACAGGAAATGGAGGAAAGCAGGGGATATAGGAAACCTAGGAAATACTTTTTTAGGGGCAGCTACATCAAGGTTAAGTCATGAAGTAATATTGGGAATGGATAAGATGAGGGAGATGAAGGGGGTAAAGAGGAGAAGCATTCTAGGCAGAGGAACCAAAATGAGCAAGGGTAGGGAGATGAGAATTTGCACTGAATCTGCAAAAAATATCAGGAGTAGAGGTGGTTAAATAGAAAGTTGGGCAAGGCCTAGATTGTGAAAAGTGTTCTACTTTACTGTAGGATTTTACTTTTTAAAAGATTTTAGTTATTTGAGAGAGCACACGTGCGTGCAAGCACGAGGTGGGAGGAGGGAGAGAGGGAGAAGCAGACTCCCCACTGAGCGGGGAGCCCTATGCGGGGGCTTCATCCCGGGATCATGACCTGAGCCAAAAGCAGACACTTAACTGACTGAGCCACCCAGGCGCCCCATATATTGTAGGGTTTTAAATCATTCCTTTACTTGGGATGTGGTTGTGTGGGTAGAGGTCATTGAACAGTTTTAGGGAATTGGTCAGATTTCTTCTGGATGACTTTTATTTTAATTTTTTTGTTTATTGCTGAAGTATAGGTGACATACAGTGTTATATTAGTTTCAGGTGTATGATATAGTGATTCAACAATTCTATACATTACTCAGGGTTCATCATGATAACTGTAGTTACTGTCACCACACGATGTTATATTATTGACTGTATTCCCTATGCTGTACCTTATATCCCCATGTCTTATTTATTTTATAACTGGAAGATTGTACCTTTTAATGCCCTTCACCTATTTCACCTGTCGCCCCACCCACCTTTCCCCTGGCCACCATCATCAGTTTGTTTTCTGAGTTTAAGAGTCTGTTTGTTTTTGTTCATTTGTTCATTTGGATTTTTAATTCCACATATAAGTAAAATCATATGGTATTTGTCTTTCTCTGTAGTATTTCACTTGACATAATACCATCTAGGTCCAACATGTCACAAATAGTAAGATTTCATTCCTTTTATGGCCGAGTAATATTCCACTGTGTGTGTACATGCACACGCACACACACACGCACACATGCACACACCAACTTTTTTATCCATTCTTCTGAAGTTATGAGAAGGAGCATGGATCTGTGTAAGACTGGTGATGGGGTTAAGTTAAGAGGCTTTTATGGTAGCCCTGTGAAGAACAATGAAGGCATTTGTACCAGCATAAAGCAAGAATGGAGGACAGGCAGATTTCAGAAGCATTTAAGAGGTAAACAAACAGGATGTTGGGCTAAGGAGAGGAAGTCGATAACTCTCCTGCTTTGGTATCAGATCATGGTACCACCAACAGGAGAAGAAATAAGGGAGGTAGCACGTCTAGAGAAGGCTGTGATGAGTTCTATTTGAAAATATTGATCTGTATGGAAGTTTAAGATACGAGTCTGAAGATGCAAGGTACTGGACGAGGGTTGTGGATTGGCCAGTCATGAGCTTGCGAGAGCCTGCTCTGGAAGAGTGAGGGTGCTGGGGAACATGGGCAGAGAGAACCCCGCATGTGTCTAACTGGTCTTAAATCTTACTAGGCCTAATTGTCCTTTACATTTGATGGGAAGAATAGGTGCTAACAGTACAGCCCTCCTGTTACTCTCCTGCTTAGACAAGCTAATAACCTGGAGGGAAAAGAAAACCATGTTTTAATAAGAGAAAGAAAATATTTTATTTTTTTTTAAAGATTTTATTTATTTATTTGACAGAGACACAGCGAGAGAGGGAACACAAACAGGGGGAGTGGGAGAGAGAGAAGCAGACTCCCCGCTGAGCAGGGAGCCCGATGCGGGGCTCGATCCCAGGACCCTGGGGTCATGACCTGAGCTGAAGGCAGATGCTTAATGACTGAGCCATGCAGGCACTCCAAGAAAATATTTTAAAGAGTGCAATTTCAAAGTCTCCTTGAGGAATTAATTGGCAACCTTGCCTTAAGAATTGTAATGAGAAGTGTGTTTTCCTGATTCATTTATCTGTCCTAAGTTTTGTCTTTCAAATATGTGCTTTTTATAATTTTGAATTTTTTTGCCAGTATCACCAAAATGGCAGGAATTTCTTCAGAAATTTTCTTAGAAGTACTTCTCAATTAATTCTTGTGGGCTCTGTAGCCTGCTAAGGCATTGATGATGGCATGGACATAGAAAATAAGCTGTCGAGTCAGATCAGGATTTCATTTATGGGTCTGCTACTTATTATCTGTGGACCCTCTGAGCCTTGATTTCCTCACCTATAGAATGGGGTAATGTCCACTTTAACTAACTTATTCTAAAGATTAAGTTAACTAAGAGGTTAAAAGTATCTGCCATGTAATAGATGCTCTGTAGTTATTGTTTTCTATGCGAATATTAGCACCACAGTTGTCACTTGTCATTTTTCATAAATGTGGACTTCAATTAGGGACAAACTCATATTTGTCAGTTGATAGGGGAGCCTGGGTGGCTCAGTCGTTAAGCTTCTGCCTTTGGCTCAGGTCATGATCCCAGGGTCCTGGGATCGAGCCCTGCGTCAGATTCCCTGCTCCACGGGAAGCCTGCTTTTCCCTCTCCCACTTCCCCTGCTTGTGTTCCCTCTCTCACTGTGTCTCTCTCTGTCAAATAAATAAATAAAATCTTAAAAAAAAAAAAGAAGTCAGTTGATAATAACAAGGATGATGATGATAGGAAATACTGACATATTGTTTTACTGTCTGCCAGGACCTATTTGAACACTTTGTATCTATTAACTGATTTGATCCTCATGGCAGCCCTGAGAGGTAGACACCAGGGTTGTGCCCATTCTACAGATGAGACTGAGGCTCAGCGCTTACGGGACCTTCCTAAATTTGCAGTTTGGCGGTGACCAAACTTGGATTGTAGATTCTTAAGAACTTTCTACAATCCCTCCAAAGTGAAGCCTTGATCATAGGCTTCTTATGTCAGTATTTGGATGTCTCCAAAATATGTATAGAATGTATGTGAATTAGCATGGCTAATGGATTTTTAACATTAGCTAATATGTTTTAAAAATTGTTTTAATGCTCCATTAACACGGTGACACTCTAAACAGAGTCTTTCTCTGATTTCAGCCTGTGAAGTTGAGGCGGGGAAAGTATACCAGGTGTCCTCAAAAGAGCACATCCAGCCTTTCAAAGAAAACATGGAACAATTTATTATTCAAGGTAAATTCTAAAGAGACTTGTTGCATTTCCCTTCTTTTGCAGCAGAAAGGTAAGGTAGAAGGCATTTTTTAAAATATGCATTGGTTTAAAGGGGATTATTTTGGTATTACAGAAAAACAAACAGTGTTTCATCATGAGTCACACAGCTGTGAGAGACTAGCAATTTGGTAAATATTCTATTGATAATTCTTGTTATTACTGTTTTTTAATGACTAAATGCACTAGGTTAAAATAACACCTGTTTATAAAAATATTAAAATTTTATGCTTTTTGTGAGTGAAAATTAGATATTCTTCTAAGTTTTAACTATGCTTATGACTTCAGTTCAACTGGGTATTTAGTTTGTCAAAACACTGGGCCAAAAAACAACGTATATTGATGTTTTCCAGATCTTCAAAACATTACGTTCTATTTTTTGTAGAATGTATAAATACCTCTAGATATTTAATACCTTTTTTTCAGAAAACTTAAAAACTTAATAAATATTATCTTGTTGACTCCTCCCGTGACATAAGCAGGGATGAAAAATTTCAGAAAATATTAAACAAAAAAAATTTGAAGGAGTAATGTCTATTAAAAACGTCTTGCTATTTTAAATCATTGAAACTTACAATTATATCAAAGCATTCGCTACTCAAAACATTTTTGTTTTGGAATATTACATCTCCTCTGAAGATCAGATTTGTGTCATGCCATGCTCTGAGAAAGTTCTTGCTGTCAGGAATTCTCCTAGAGGCTGACATGGCTTGAGACTGAGGCCAAGGTAGCACTCTGAGACTGGCTCCATCCTCTGTTTATTAGGCTACAGTTTTTATAGGTGGTTCAAGTGTCATTAATGATGATTTACAATGAATGAGTCATAGTGGAATTTGATTAAATGTTAAACATAGCTTTTTTTTTCAGATGGGAAAATACTATTTAATCACTTAAGAGAATCATGAAGATTGAAAGAGAACTTTGGTCAGATTCGTAAATCAAAGTGATTGTCATTTCTAAATTCTCAGCTCCACATGACTTCGAGTGGAAAATCTACTTAGTAATTCCTAAATAGTCCTTGGGATAAAATTGGAGTTTTGTAGTTGGTTACATATTAGAGGACGCTATAAGCTCATTACATTCTTAATGATGAATAAAAATGAGTCTTCCTTTCTTCATTCAGTGGGGTTTTAGGATCAAGAAAATGCAATTTTAGAGAACTATATAGGTAAAGGATGAGATATTCTTTTTGCTTATGGGATAAAGGAGTCCTTAATTCATTAACTCAGTAAAGAAAGAATGAGTCTTTCTTCATGGCTTTTCTTCTAGCACTTTTGGTTACCTTTTTATTTCATCTCTGGTCCGATTCAGTCTGTTCTGTGATTACATACATGTTCACTGCAAAAAAAATTTGAATACCTCCTATCTGCTCAGACATTCTTTTGGGTACTGAGTTATAGCAGTGAATAAGAAAATGTACATTATCCAGGAGACAGAAAATGACAATAGCAAATTCTTTGGAACATCTTACATAGATCAAATATGTCAAAATGTGGAAAAGGGTCCAGCTTTAAACATGAGTGCTTATGAGCCTATATTCAATGACATAGTGAAAACAGTGGATTTCAAAATGTTTTTCTTAAGATAAAGATTTATGAATGTAGCCAATTTTTTTTTTGTCCCACCATCCTTCTAGTTATCAGGACTAAATTCTGCAATTAAATTTATACTCTGAAAAATGCATTACACCTTAGCACAAATAATATATGCCAAATCTTTGCTTATAATTAGGCTTTCCTCAATAATAAAATGGTATTCTTACATTAGCCTCTGTGCTCAGATTACCTTACATAGGTATATTAATGTTTTTATATATCCCATCAAAGTCTTCTCTTAATCCCATCAAAGTTTTTTTTTGAAATGTGCCACATTTCAAAATCTAAAATCTCTCTCCAGCAATTCAAGAGACTATGTCCAATACTGGCCAAACATTTTTATTGCATTAGCTCTCACAACATAATAGAAACATCTCTTATCCTCATAATTCAGCTATTGTGTGGCCTATGGAATACACACTAAAAGTCTTTGGATTTTATCTAGCCCTACGATCCACTGATTCACCCATTTTGTTATTCCCTGTCTTCCCAATTTTTCTCAAGCCAGGATTTTGTGGTCTCTGCTTAAACATCTCTTCCGTGGGAATGTCCTCACCCCTGCTCTAAAAGAGGCAGATTTAGAGAATTGAGTCCCGCCTCTGCAAGCCATTCACTTATGGTAATGGTGCCAGCTATGTACCATCTTTGGGAGAATTGAAGTGCTCAATTAATAATATTAACACTAATAAATAATGTTCTTGAATAATGTTATGAACTCCACCCAGCATTATATTCTTTATAACACTTATTGCTTTCTGCAGTTGTATTATTTATTTGCCCCTCAACAATGTAAGCTCCATTAAGAAAGCAGCCTTGTTTGGTTCCTGGCTATCCCTATACCTAGAACAGTGCTTAGCATGTTGTACACACTGTCTTGCTCACCTGACAAAACCCAACAACCCTCATTAAGCCCATCTCTTTGCTTCCTCCATATTTATACCAGAGTAGCTCAACTGTTTTTTGAAGGTGGGAGGGTCCTTAATGCCTTAACTGGTATCCCTTTGAAGTCCTGACCACAGACCTGCTGTTAGAACTCATTTCTACCCAGCACTTCTATGAGATTGTCCTTGCAAATTCCATTTTCTCAGTTTCTGAGATTTTTGTTCCTCTGTTCTCCTCTCAAACCTCCACAGTCTTTCTCTTGTGCTTCCTCCTTACTCTGATGATAACCCCACTTTATCCTGGGGTGAGAAAGCAGATGCTCTTATACAGAAGCTCCCACACCTCCGCATCATGGCTGAGGAACTTGGGCTTCAACCGGAATCCTTGCGGAGCAGATGTTTAAAGACAAGAAAGTTTACACTGGCAGCAGGTGGGGAGGACTCAATGGAAACAGATCAGACTTGGAGGCAGGAGGCTACTTGTAAAATTGTTATGGCAGATTGTTAGAGAAATGAGGAGGTCTTGTTCTAAGGACAGAGGGGTAGTGCTGAAGAGACGACATATTTAAGGGGTAACAATAACATAGAAGAGAAATTACTTGGTGACCAAATAAACATAGAGGTGATGCATAGGTGTCCAGATTTCAGGTTTGTGTGGCTGGGGAGAGGTGGTGTTAATCACTAGGATAGAGAATATAAATATGGGAAAAGATTTGAATGGGTAAGTGGATGAGTGGATAGCATGACCATCGAGGATTAGGCATCGTAAGCAAGGTGATTATTGAGTGGATGTGGTCACCTAGAATAATAAGAAAAATAGACTCAGGATAGAGTTCTTGAGGAGGATGCACTTATAGGATGAGCAGAGGAAGCCACAACAGATGTTAGTGGTGAGTTAGGTTGAAAGAAAACCAAGAGAGGCTGTTGTGATGGAAGCCAGCATTAGAGTTTCGGAAAGGAGGGAGCGATCAGAGTAGTTACTGGATGAACATTTTTCTTGGATTGGCACAGACAGAAACCAGTTTTCTGAGCCTTTAACATTCAAGATAAGTGAGGAAATAGAAGGGCACAACTCTGCAACAATTTTAAAAGTTATTGCAGGATACTGTAATGTGCATAAATGTTAGACAACTGTTTAATCAAAGTTACTATAATTTAGCTTATCTCTAATTTATGCCAACATATGTGATGATTTTATTTTGGGGACGTTTTATGAAGAAAATTAATTAGTAATCACCAGACGCTTATCCGACATTTATCTGCCATTTTTGTTAAATTTTCCTTTGTGCCTCTTCTTTTTTAAGTAGCAGAAAACAAGAAGGTAGAAGAAAAAGGAGTAAATGAGACAGCTAGGGAACATCATGCTAAGCTAATATTTCTCTCAGAACTCAGCACACTCCTTCCTTTTCATTTTTCCTCTTTGTTTGAATACAAGTTGTATTATGGACAAAGTGTGCATATGAAAATCATGTTTCTGAGCTGAAAGTACCTTAGATCTAGTGGATTGCCTTTTATAGGTGTCTGTGCATGGTAAGATTGCTGGGAAAGAAGTAGGAGCCTAGTTCTATGTTGTTGGTCTCCACAGCCTTTTACTCATGTGACATATTTTGATAAGTGTATATTTTAAAACTCAGCTCGACTGTTTTTTTGGGTGAATGGCAAAATAAAAAAAAAAAACTGGTTCCCCTCCATGCTATTAAATGAAGTAAAGTCCTTATTGTGATTTTATAAATCAGAAATGGCTAATGATATTTTTATTAGCCTAACTCTCCATACTTCCAACCCCTCTCTTCCCAAACCTTTCTTCCTTAAAAGAATCTGTAATCACATGCTTATCATGACGAAGGTGTTGAAACCTCAACTCTCAATATACAATCTTTAGTATTGGCAACTCTATGATTGAGAATGGAGAGATGGGGAAAGCAGTAGCATTCACTGTACCAAAGGCTGAGAAATCTGCCAGAAGTATCTTCTACTGGAAATGGTGCCCATGGTGCCCATGATGCCCATATTCAGGGTGAGCATATTTGGTGGTGTTTTTATTTCTTTTCCTGAAAATATAATGAGAACATATTTTTAATAATGATAAAAAAGAAGAGACACATCTGATTTCTTGAAGTCTTTCATTGACCCTTTGAAGTCAAAAGAGAAACAATTATCTTTTAAGCACATAGCTTTTTACTTATTATTCATGTGATGACAATAATAATAATATTAAACCTTAACACCAATTCTGTTGTGCAGAAGAATTAACTGAAGCCATTTTATACTCCACGTGATTTTAGTTTCATAATTCTTCAGGATAGGCTTAAGCAGTCGCTGTTATCCCCATTTTCCAATAAGGAAACAAAAGCTCAGAGGGCTCAATACTTGACTAAAATCACACAAGAGATGGCAAAGTCATGTTGAAACCAAGACCTCACATAAGAAACTTAACTATCTTTTATTTTAATTTAAAAATTGTTAAAATATCATTAAGGACTCCAGGGGATAGTGGTTAAGTCAGTTCTGTAGTATCAGGTGGTAGAAACGATAATGGAGAAGAAATCACATGTAAGATATGCAATTTTTAAACTCAAAAAAGTCAGAATTGGAAAGTGCAAACACTTCTGTATTCATGCAATATGCATGCCAACACTTTGCACCAGATAAGCTCTTTCCCCTGATATATTGATAAATGATGATTCCATTGTGCCCCTCCTGTCACTCTTTATATGGAAGAAGCATACATTTGAAATGATTCTTCTGAAAAGGAAACTAGTCTAGATCACCATTTCTCTCTGAAGGTTAGATTTCCACCAGCCGCAGTCATTCATTCTGTACTGTGGATGAGAACTGATCAAAGAGCCTCTGAGGAGTGGTGGGAATTGGTTCCATATGAGATTTGCTAACAACGGCCTCCTGCATATTTCTACTTGGATGCTCCCACCGATGCCTCATACTAAACATGTCCATAATGTGTTCCATGCTCTATCCTCCACACTCAGTACCTAACAGACTCCAAATAAACGTTTATTTCATAGATGAATGAATGAAGGGATGGCTTTATCCATTCAGCCAAGGTCCTCAGGTCCTCTGCCCTTCCTGTATTTCCTGTCATTGTGATATTCCCCGTGTGGTTGTCCAAAACAGGAACTTTGGCCTCGTTCATTTTTTAGTGACTGAGTACAAGAAACAATTTTTAATAATGCATGAGCATATTATAAAATTCAGGTATATAATGAAATGTAAGTCTTCTTACTATTAACTTTCCTCTATTTTAGCCAATGTCATGTTTCAGTTCTATCCTTCCAGAGGTAATTTGTGCATATATAAGCATATATATGTGCATATATACATATACATTTGCATTTATATATATTTTCCTAGTGGTTACATCTTCTACATGTTGTTTTTGTCCCTTACTTTTTCATTTTTATTACAAAATATTTTATATTTATGTGTATTTTATATTTATTTTATATGCAATAGACATAGCATATAAATACATGAATGTAAATTATAATTTTTGTACTTTATATTCATTTATATATAACCCAAAAATAAATATATTTTATTATTATTTGCTATTAAGGATGTTTTATAAAGTTGCCACAATACTGAATTAATTGACACTGAACCATTGTTCCTAGGAGCAAATACAAGGTTCAGTTTCTTCACGGCTCTGGTTATGTTGGTCTTGTTTTCATCAATCAATATACACCATTGTTTCATGTGTGTTCATGTTTGAAGACACCTTATTTAATATCCATTGTTGATTCATGAGTACTGAACCCAACCAGTGGCACCATAAACTACCTGAACCAAGCGTACCTAACATACGCACTTTCTCTGTAAGGCACATCAGCCTTTTTGGTGCTTAGGAGTGAGCACTAGACAGCACTGTAGCACGATACTTGATGGCCATTTTAAAAAAGATAAATTACCACACACAAAAAAAGACACAAAAATGCAAAAAAAAAGTCACAATAGACTAAGAAAAGGATACTTATTTATAATATGAGAGCTGAAATAAGCCAGAGCCTGGCCTTGCTCCACCTTCACTGGGAATGCATGTGTCAGGGGATTCAAGCTGTCCACTGTTCTGCATATGTCCCTGGAGAACTCCTGAGGCACTACAGGTATTCATTTTGGAATTAAAATCAATTTTAGTGAGTAGGCAGATTCGCAAATACAGAATTCATGAATAGCAAAGATTAACTGTATATGTGGAAGGCATTTATATGTTGTGTACATGTGACATAAATAAGGGTATGATTTTATATATATGTACACATATACATATATATATATTATACATCTCTAAATGAGATCTAAAGAATTATAGTGGACTGAACAGCTATTCCTGTATCTCAAGGAATAGAATCTGATTAATATATATTCAGCTCTTCTGTTTATCCTCCCTCAATCTTATGCCTCTGTCCTCTTCAGCCATTACCACTATCTTGAATTTTCTATGTATCATTTGCACACTTTCTATTTATTGTTTTGCCAAAAATATAAATTGTAACCAATTTATTATTAGGTTATGTAAATTTACAAACTGTATAAGTAGAATTATAAGCATTTTCTTCTGTGACTTGTTTTATTCTCCAATAAACACTGTTCTTGAGATCGTCCATGTTTATGCATATGGCTTTCTTTCATTAATATTGACTCCGTTGTAGAAATATACTGTACCACCATTTACCTCTCCTCTTCTTTCCCTTTTTTAGCCAGTACAAAAAAATGCTTATATGCACATTTGTTTTCATAACTCATGATGTACATTCATACTCTCTTTTATGGTGCAGACCCAGGGGAGCAAAGATTCACTGGGTCACAGGGCATATGAATCTTCAGTCTCCCAGACAAAGCTAAGTTGTTTTAAAAAGTGATTTGTTCCAACCTACACTTCTGTCAGCAGAGTTCTAGTTGCATCAAATCCCTGTGAGCATGTGGTCCTTAGGACAAATCTATTATTTAAAATGATATTCCAGGCAGTGTAGACATTTTCACAATATTTATTCTTCCAATCCATGAGCATGGGATGTTTTTCCATCTCTTTGTGTCTTCCTCAATTTCTTTCGTAAGTGTTCTGTAGTTTCTAGAGTATAGATCCTTCACCTCTTTGGTTAGGTTTATTCCTAGGTATCTTACAGTTTTTGGTGCTATTGTAAATGGAATCAATTCCTTAATTTCTCTTTCTTCAGTCACATTGTTAGGGTATAGACATGCAACTGATTTCTGGGTATCCTGCCCTGTTGCTGAATTGCTGTATGAGTTCTAGTAATTTGGGGGTGGAGTCTTTTGGGTTTTCCACCTAAAGTATCGTCATCTGCAAAGAGAGAGTTTGACTTCTTTGCCAGTTTGAATGCCTTTTATTTCTTTTTGTTGTCTGATTGCTGAGGGTAGGACTTCTAGTACTATGTTGAACAAATGTGATGAGAGTGGGCATCCCTGTCATGTTCCTGACCTTAAGAGAAAAGCTCTTATTTTTTTCTCTATTGGGAATGATACTCGTTGTGGGCTTTTCATAGGTGGCTTTTATGATACTGAGTTATGTTCCCTCTATCCCTACACTCTGAAGAGTTTTAATCAGGAAAGGATGCTCTATTTTGTCAAATGCTTTTTTCTGCATCAATTGAGAGGATCATACGGTTCTTGTCTTTTATTAATGTGCTCTATCACATTGATTGATTTGTAAATGTTGAACCACCCTTGCATCTCAGGAATACATCCCACCTGGTCGTATGTGGGACATGAGGAGTAGCACAGAGGACCACAGGGGAAGGGAGGGAAAACTGAATGGGAAGAAATCAGAGAGGGAGACAAACCATGAGAGACTCTGGACTCTGGGAACCAAACTGAGGGTTACAGAAGCCAGTGGCGGGGGGCGGCTAGGGGGAGGAGTTAACCTGGTGATGGGTATTAAGGAGGGCACATGTGGGTGTTCTACACAGCTAATGAATTGTTGAACACTACATCAAAAACTAATGATGTACTATATGCTGGCTAATTGAACATAATTTAAAAATAAAAAAATAATGATATTCCATTGAGGTTTTAATTTGCATTTGATTTTTTTATGAGAAGTTAGCATATTTTCATGTCTTTATAGTGGCTTCCTCTTCTATGAACTGCCTTTTTGAATCTTTTGACTGTTTTTCTGTAAATTATCTCTCTTTTTTTATTGAATTATTAAGAATTCTTTATATATTTAGGATATTAAAGTGTTACAAACATGTCTCCCACTTTGGAGCTTCTCTTTACACTTTTTTATGCTGACAATTGATGAACAGAAATTCTTTATTTCTATGTAGTGATATTTACCAACCTCTTTGATGAGATATAATTTTTGCCTTATTTAAGAAATCTTTCCATGTTACAGGTTTATAAAGCTATTGTCCTATATTATCCTGTAAAAGTATTGTAGTTTTACTTTAAAATTTAATCCTTAATCAATCTGATTTTTATTTATATATATAATTAATTTTTATGTATGGTCTGTAAACGTCAAAAATTTTTTATATAGATAATGTTGTAGTTATTTAGTATCATGTAATGAATATGCCATCACTTCTCTTCTAAAATGCAGTGCCATTGTATCACGTACAAATTTTCTGTACAGGAATCTGTTGCTTTCCTGAGTTTTCTCTGTACTATTACATTGACCCATTTCCAGTATTGATTTTCATAACCACAACCTGTTTCATGTGTTGCATGGGCTGGTACCTTCTGTGTAATATGGACAGGAAGCATGGAAATGTCCTGTTGCAAAGAGGTGTGGTTAGAGGAATGGAATTTTATAAATACATTACCACCAACTGACTGATGGTTTTCTTCTCACTCAACATTTCCCCTTTACTATGTTACAAATTATATTCTGTACCTTTATTCTTTTAATGCATACCTTTGATGTTTCAACAGGATTCTTTAACAAAATCCAAGGTTTAAAATAATACAAGTCCCTAGAATGCTTCAACTCTAACCTCACCCATTTATTCTTATATGCCATTCTTTTCCGATGTTTTAGTATCACCTTCTGTTTTCTTTAAAAATTTTTTATTGTTATGTTAATCACCATACATTACATCATTAGTTTTTGATGTAGTGTTCCATGATTCATTGTGCATAACACCCAGCTCACCTATTTTTATAAACAATATTATATTCTTTGCTTACCATACCCTCATACTGTGACTTCCTTCTAAAATGATTTTTCTTCTCTCTGAAATACATTCTTCAAAAGTTAGTTTGGTATGGGCCTTGGGACTGTAGACTTTTTTTTTGTCTGAAAATACACATCACACTTTTTTTTAATAATTTTTTTATTCTTATGTTAATCACCATACATGACATCATTAGTTTTTGATGTAGTGTTCCATGATTCATTGTTCGTGCATAACACCCAGAGCTCCACGCAGAATGTGCCCTCCTTAATACTATTCACCAGGCTAACCCATCCCCCCACCCCCTCCCCTCTAAAACCCTCAGTTTGTTTTTTAGAGTCCATCGTCTCTCATGGTTCGTCTCCCCCTCTAACTTACTCCCCTTCATTCTTCCCTTCCTGGCATCTTCTTCTTCTTTTTTTTCCCCCTTAACATATATTGCATTATTTGTTTCAGAAGTACAGATCTGTGATTCAACAGCCTTGCACAATTCACAGCGCTCTCCATAGCACATAACCTCCCCAATGTCTATCACCCAGCCACCCCATCCCTCCCACCCCCCACCACTCCAGCAACCCTCAGTTTGTTTGCTGACATTAAGAATTCCTCATATCAGTGAGGTCGTATGATACATGTCTTTCTCTGATTGACTTATTTCACTCAGCATAACACCCTCCAGTTCCATCCATGTCGTTGCAAATGGCAAGATCTCATTCCTTTTGGTGGCTGCATAATATTCCACTGTGTGTATATACCACCTCTTTTTTATCCATTCATCTGTCGATGGCCATCTTGGCTCTTTCCACAGTTTGGCTACTGTGGACATTGCTGCTATAAACACTGGGGTGCACGTAGCCCTTCGGATCCCTACATTTGTATCTTTGGGGTAAATACCCAGTAGTGCAATTGCTGGATCATATGGTAGCTCTATTTTCAACTGTTTGAGGAACCTCCATACTGTTTTCCAGAGTGGTTGCACCAGCTTGCATTCACACCAACAGTGTAGGAGCATCCCCGCCAACATCTGTAGTTTCCTGACTTGTTAATTTTAGCTACTCTGACGGGTGTGAGGTGGTATCTCATTGAGGTTTTGATTTGGATTTCCCTGATGCCGAGCGTGGAAAAATGTCTATTCATGTCTTCTGCCCATTTCTTGATTGAATTATTTGTTCTTTGGGTGTTGAGTTTGATAAGTTCTTTATAGATTTTGGATACTAGCCCTTTATCTGATATGTCATTTGCAAATATTTTCTCCCATCCTGTCAGTTGTCTTTTGGTTTTGTTGACTGTTTCTTTTGCTGTGCAAAAGCTTTTTATCTTGATGAAATCCCAATAGTTCATTGTTGCCCTTACTTCCCTGCCTTTGGGGATGTTTCTAGGAAGAAGTTGCTGCGGCTGAGGTCGAAGAGGTTGCTACCTGTGTTCTCCTTTAGGATGTTGATGGACTCCTGTCTCACGTTTAGGTCTTTCAACCATTTGGAGTCTATTTTTGTGTGTGGTGTAAGGAAATGGTCCAGTTTCCTTCTTCTGCATGTGGCTGTCCAATTTTCCCAACACCATTTGTTGAAGAGACTGTCTTTTTTCCACTGGACATTCTTTCTTGCTTTGTCAAAGATGAGTTGACCATAGAGTTGAGGGTCCATTTCTGGGCTCTCTATTCTGTTCCATTGATCTATGTGTCTGTTTTTGTACCAGTACCATACTGTCTTGATGATGACAGCTTTGGAATACAGCCAGAAGTCTGGAATTGTGATGCCACCAGCTTTGCTTTTCTTTTTCAAGATTCCTCTGGCTATTCGGGGTCTCTTCTGGTTCCATACAAATTTTAGGATTATTTGTTCCATTTCTTTGAAAAAAGTGGATGGTATTTTGATGGGGATTGCATTGAATGTGTAGATTGCTCTAGGTAGCACTGACATCTTCACAATGTTTGTTCTTCCAGTCCATGAGCATGGAACGTTTTTCCATTTCTTTGTGTCTTCTTCAATTTCTTTCATGAGTATTTCATAGTTTTCTGAGTACAGATCCTTTGCCTCTTTGGTTAAATTTATTCCTAGGTATCTAATGGTTTTGGGTGCAATTGTAAATGGGATCGACTCCTTGATTTGTCTCTCTCCTGTCTTGTTGTTGGTGTATAGGAATGCCACTGATTTCTGTGCATTGATTTTATATCCTGCTACTTGACTGAATTCCTGTATGAGTTCTAGCAGTTTTGGGGTGGAGTCTTTTGGGTTTTCCACATCAAGTATCATATCATCTGCAAAGAGTGAGAGTTTGACTTCCTCTTTGCCGATTTGGATGCCTTTGATTTCTTTTTGTTGTCTGATTGCTGTGGCTAGGACTTCTAATACTATGTTGAATAGCAGTGGTGATAGTGGACATCCCTGCCACGTTCCTGACCTTAGGGGAAAAGCTCTCAGCTTTTCCCCATTGAGAATGATATTCGCTGTAGGTTTTTCATAGATGGCTTTTATGATCTTGAGGTATGTACCCTCTATCCCTATACTCTGAAGAGTTTTGATCAAGAAAGGATGCTGTACTTTGTCAAATGCTTTTACTGCATCTATTGAGAGGATCATATGATTCTTGTTCTTTCTTTTGTTAATGTATTGTATCACGTTGATTGATTTGCAGAGGTTGAACCATCCTTGCAGCCTAGGGATAAATCCCACTTGGTCATGGTGAATAATCCTTTTAATGTACTGTTGAATCCTATTGGCTAGTATTTTGGTGAGAATTTTTGCATCCATGTTCATCAAGGATATTGGTCTGTAATTCTCCTTTTTGATGGGGTCTTTGTCTGGTTTGGAGATCAAGGTAATGGGGGCCTCATAAAATGAGTTTGGAAGTTTTCCTTCCATTTCTATTTTTTGGAACAGTTTCAGGAGAATAGGTGTTAATTCTTCTTTGAATGTTTGGTAGAATTCCCCTGGGAAGCCGTCTGACCCTGGCCTTTTGTTTGTTGGGAGATTTTTGATGACTGCTTCAATTTCCTTAGTGGTCATAGGTCTGTTCAGGTTTTCTATTTCTTCCTGGTTCAATTTTGGTAGTTGATACATCTCTAGGAATGCACCCATTTCTTCCAGGTTATCTAATTTGCTGGCATAGAGTTGCTCATAATACGTTCTTATAATTGTTTGTATTTCTTTGGTGTTGGTTGTGATCTCTCCTCTTTCATTCATGATTTTGTTGATTTGGGTCATTTCTCTTTTCTTTTTGATCAGTCTGGCCAGGGGTTTATCAATCTTGTTAATTCTTTCAAAGAACCAGCTCCTAGTTTCGTTGATCTGTTCTAGTGTTCTTCTGGTTTCTAGTTCATTGATTTCTGCTCTGATCTTTATTATTTCTCTTCTCCTGCTGGGTTTAGGCTTTATTTGCTGTTTTTTTCTCTAGCTCCTTTAGGTGTAGGGTTAGATTGTGTATTTGAGACCTTTCTTGTTTGTTGAGAAAGGCTTGTATTGCTATATACTTTCCTCTCAGGACTGCCTTTGCTGTATCCCAAAGATTTTGAACAGTTGTGTTTCCATTTTCATTGGTTTCCATGAATTTTTTAAATTCTTCTTTAATGTCCTGGTTGACCCATTCATTCTTTAGTAGGATGCTCTTTAGCCTCCATGTCTTTGAGTTCTTTCTGACTTTCCTCTTGTGATTGAGTTCTAGTTTCAAAGCACTGTGGTCTGAAAATATGCAGGGAATAATCCCAATCTTTTGGTACCGGTTGAGACCTGATTTGTGACCTAGGATATGATCAATTCTGGAGAATGTTCCATGGGCGCTAGAGAAGAATGTGCATTCTGTTGCTTTGGGATGGAAAGTTCTGAATATGTATGTGAAGTTCGTTTGGTCCAGTGTGTCATTTGAAGTCTTTATTTCCTTGTTGATGTTTTGCTTAGATGATCTGTCCATTTTAGTCTGGGGGTTGTTAAAGTCCCCCACTATTATTGTATTGTTGTCAATGTGTTTCTTCGCTTTTGTTATTAATTTCCTTATATAACTGGCTGCTCCCATGTTAGGGGCATAGATATTTACAATTGTTAGATCTTCTTGTTGGATAGACCCTTTAAGTAGGATATAGTGTCCTTCTTCGTCTCTTATTCCAGTCTTTGTATTAAAATCTAATTTGTCTGATATAAGGATTGCCACCCCAGCTTTCTTTTGGTGTCCATTAGCATGGCAAATGGTTTTCCACCCCCTCACTTTCAATGTGGGGGTGTCTTTGGGTCTAAAATGAGTCTCTTGCAGACAGCATATCAATGGGTCTTGTTTTTTAATCCAATCCGATAGCCTGTGTCTTTTGATTGGGGCATTGAGCCCATTTACATTCAGGGTAACTATTGAAAGGTATGAATTTAGTGCCATTGTATTGCCTGTAAGTTGACTGTGACTGTATATTGTCTGTGTTCCTTTCTGATCTATGCTGCTTTTAGGCTCCTCTTTGCTTAGAGGAGCTCTTTCAAATTTCTTGTAGGGCTGGTTTCGTGTTTGCAAATTCCTTTAGTTTTTGTTTGTCCTGGAAGCTTTTTATCTCTCCTTCTATTTTCAATGACAGCCTAGCTGGATATAGTGTTCTTGGCTGCATATTTTTCTCCTTTAGTGCTCTGAAGATATCATGCCAGTCCTTTCTGGCCTGCCAGGTCTCTGTGGATAGGTATGTTGCCAATGTAATGTTTCTACCATTGTAGGTTACATATCTCTTCTCCCGAGCTGCTTTCAGGATTTTCTCTTTGTGTCTGAGACTCGTAAGTTTTACTATTAGATGTCGGGGTGTTGACCTATTTTTATTGATTTTGAGAGGGGTTCTCTGTGCCTCCTGGATTTTGATGCCTGTTTCCTTCCCCACATTAGGGAAGTTCTCTGCAATTATTTGCTCCAATATACCTTCTGCCCCTCTCTCTCTTTCTTCTTCTTCTGAGATCCCAGTTATTCTAATGTTGTTTCGTCTTACCATATCGCTTATCTCTCGAATTCTGCCCTCGTGATCCTGTAGTTGTTTCTCTCTCTTTTTCTCAGCCTCTTTATTTTCCATCATTTGGTCTTCTATATCGCTGATTCTCTCTTCTGCCTCATTTATCCTAGCAGTTAGTGCCCCATTTTTGATTGCACCTCATCAATAGCCTTTTTGATTTCGACTTGGTTAGATTTTAGTTCTTTTATTTCTCCAGAACATGTTTTTCTAATAACTTCCACGCTTTTTTCAAGCCCACCTAGTATCTTTAAAGTCATGATTCTGAACTCTAGGTCCGACATCATACTAATGTTCATATTGAGTAGGTCCCTCGCAGATGGTACTACCTCTTGTTCTTTTTGCTGAGGTGACTTTTTTCGTCTTGTCATTTTGTCCAGAGGAGAATAGATGAATGAGAGAACAGAATGCTAACAGATTAACAACGTCCCCAGCAAATATACTCTATACAAATCAGAAAAGACCTAAAACCAGGGGAAAAGAAAGGGAAAGAAAGAAAGAAGAAAGAAAAAAAAAGGAAAAAGAACAAGAAAAAATAAAAACAAAAACAGAACAAAAGAAAACAAAAAAACAGAGTATGATCAGATATGATCAGGCTAGTGCATAGATCAGTGCCACACACTAGGTTTTGGGCGTATTTTGGTCTGTTAGAAGAAAGTGCCTGCTAAAATTTTAAAGGAAGAAAGACTTATATATGTACAAAATAAGAGTTGATACAATGAAGGGATGGAAGATGACTGTAAAGATGAAAAGTATAAACGTTGTTATAAAAGGAATTGATAAGATAAGAAGTTGTTTGAAAAAAGAAGATTTAAAAAAAAAGAAAGAAAAGGAAAAAAAGGGAGAGACTGCGATCAGGCAGGAGACTAGAACAAAGCCATACACTAGTGATTTAGGGTATATTTTGATCGGTTAGAAGAAACTGTATCTCAAAATTTTAAAGAGAGAACAACTTATATATACGTGACAAAAAGAAGGGTAACTACTATGAAGGGATAAAATATGACTCTAAAAATGAAAAATAAAAAAAATGTTTTTATAAAAAAGGGATTGATAAAATGTTGTTGAAAAAGGAAAAAAGAAAAATTAAAAAAAATAGTTAAAAAATTAACTTTGAAAAACTAATGAATCATGGTAAAAAAGCCATGAATTCTATATGCAGTATTCCCCTAGCGCTGGAGTTCTCCCGTTCTCCTTGATCGGTAAACTTGGTCTTGGCTTGCTGGCTGTTCGTGCTGATCTTCTGGGGGAGGAGCCTGTTGCCGTGGTTCCCAAATGTCTTTGCCCCACCCTTGTCGGTCTGGGCTAAGCAAGCTGCTCGGGTTTGCTCTCAGGAGCTTTTGTTCCCTGCAAGCTCTTGGCACAGCTTTGGAGGACCGGGGTGAAAATGGTGGCCTCCCAATCTCCGCTCGGAGGAGCCGAGAACTCAGGGCACCGCTCCTCAGTGCGCCCCCAGAGAAAAACAGTCACTCCCGTCTCCCCGGTCTCCGGCCGCACTCCGTGCTCACCCGGCCTGTGACCGAGCGTTTCTATCTCTGGCACCCGACCCCGAGTGGAATCTCCAAACCCAGCAGATCCCTGCAGTGCACTCCTGTGCCGCTCCTCCCGGGGGAGGAAGGGGAGTGTCCCCAGCTTTGCCGCTTGTTGGGTCCTTGCTGGAGGAGCAGTGGCCCGACTGGGCCGCGGATCACAGTTAATGGCAACCCCAAGCTGAGAGCCCACGTCTTGGCTCCGTCTCTGCAGCCGGCTTCCCCGCTCCGATACCTGGGAGCTCTGCCCTGGTCATTCTGTTAGCCCAAGGGTCCTGAGACCACACTGTCCCGCGAGGGTTCCACCCCCGCTTAGCCACTGGAGCGACGTCCCTCAGCGGAGCCAGCTTCTAAAAGGTCCGATTTTGTGCTCCGCGGCTCTAGCACTTGCCAGGAGTGGCCGACGGAGGCCCCCTCCTCCGCCGTCTGTCCTCCCGAATATCACCTCGGATTCACTTCTCCGCACGTCCTACCTTCCAGTAAGTGGTTGCTTCTCTGTTCAGAGTGTTGTTGCTACTCTCCTCTTCCATCTCCTGTTGAGTTCGCAGGTGTTCAGAATGGTTTGATCCCTATTCAGCTGAATTCCTGAGACCAGACGAAATCCGGGTCTCCTACTCCTCCGCCATCTTGCTCCGCCCCCCCCACATCACACTTATTTTTGAGAGATAGATCTGCTAATTATAAAATTCTGGGCTGAAAATAAATTCCTTTCAGGAGTCTGGTTGCCTCAGACTCTTCCTTCATTGGGTTAACAACTCTGCTTTGGTCCAATTTTTGTCTCTTTGTTTCTAATCTAAATTTTCTCTCAGGCTCTTTTATGTTCTCTGTTTCTCTTTATGTTTGTTTTGGCTAATCATCAGGGGCCACTACCAATGAAGAACTATTTTAAGATAAATTCTTGCCTTGCATTTTAGGATCACATATTGTGGATTGAGGCCCAATGCAGAGTGATTGCCCATTTGGGATTATGGCTTCTCATGTGAGAGAGTTTCTCCTCCCATCCAGAGCGACAGGGAGAGGGACACATTTTCTCAATGTCTACTTTAGTAAGGTGTAATGCTTTCCAATTTCCTCCTCGCTAAGGGAGTGTCTCTTTGGACACCTTGGAGAATTCTAGTCCTATTCAAAATGTCCCTTATATGGCTTTTCAAAATACAGCTCTAAGTTGCTGGGTTTCACTAAACCCTAAGTCAGTGCCCACCTCTTTGGAGCCTTGCTCCTATTTGTTTTTATGGCCTCAGAGAATTTTCCTTATTTTCTAGCCAACTCAGCCATGCGTTCAAGTTTACTCTCATCCAATATCTTTGTGTGCTTTGTTGTGAACCTTCTGCTATCTCGTCCCTAGTATGGTTGAAAATAGAGGTCTATGTTGGATTTTTTCAATTAAAATATCTTTGAGGAGGATTTTGTATCAGTACATTCTTCTTAATGACTTTATGGTATTCCATTGTAAAAATGCACCCGTCACTTGCTCATTTCTTTACTTATAAACCTTCTTTCCTACAACATTGCTTTGAAAAGAGAAAAATTATAAAGGATAAATGTGTACATTTTTCATACTGCGTATGTGTACAGTATATTCCTAATACTGAACTGCTGGGTCAAAAGCAATATTGGCCTTGTTCTCAATGCCTCCTTTTCCCATTGTTCCTCCCAACCTTGTTTCTCTGGTCTGTGCATGACTAAATCCTGTGTATTTTCTCAAACACATCAGCTTCCCTCAAACCCAATTGCATTCACTCTGTCTTAGCTCAAAATAATGTCTTCCTTCTGTTATGCTAACCCCTTCTTTAAGAGGTCTCATTTTTCTTTGTTTCTTTCATTCTATTGTGGTACATTTACCAGTGAACTTCATAATAACCTATAGTGTTCTGGAAAGATTGAATTATGCTCAGTATCATGATTATTAAGGTATATGAATGCCATTATAATTTATATATATTTAAATTATATCTAATATATTTTAAAATATGTCAGATATCTGACCCATAAGTTTTAAAATATTCTCTATTTGCCCTCCACGTTACATTTTGAATAGGACTAGAATTCTCCAAGGTGTCCAAAGAGACACTCCCTTAGCGAGGAGGGAATTGGAAAAGCTATTAACTGCATATTTTTATGATTTATTTATTTATTTTTTAAGATTTTATTTATTTATTTGACAGAGAGAGAGACAGCGAGAGAGGGAACACAAGCGAGGCAGGGGAGAGGGAGAAGCAGGCTTCCTGCCGAGCAGGGAGCCTGATGCAGGGCTCGATCCCAGGACCCCGGGACCATGACCTGAGCCGAAGGCAGACGCTTAACCAACTAAGCCACCCAGGCGCCCCTACTTTTTATGATTTGACCTCAGCTTTCCTTCCTTAGGTCCTGGGTGCTTGGAAAGGATCCACTGTGAGAATCCTAACCAAATTATTATGTTCTTGTAGCAGAAACCCAAATACATTCTTTAATGGATGATACGACACTCTAATTTTTTTTGAAGAAAAGTCCCTAGAAATTGAATAATGACTACTACTTTTAAAATTGTAAACATTTTTTGTTAAAGCAATTCTAGTGTAATGAAACCAAAGGATTCTTTTCTATAATTACTTAGAAAATAGCAACATTTTGATGCAAAGGGAAATACTCATAAGTTAATAAATTTAACCATTTCGAATTACAAAGATTCTGGTTAATGTTTAAAATCTGTTAGTCTACTAATTTTCTGCTTGACATATTTTTTTGTGGATGTTATTTGGGCATTAGGACTATTAGGGAAATTAGAATTAAGGGAGTATGTCTATATAGGATGTCTCGATCTGTCTCTACTCTGAAGACTAGTAACACTTGTGAAGCATCAATCCATGGTACATAGGAGCATACAGGCATGATTACCCCTTTCTCCATCGTAGAGGAATAAGATCTTAGTGAGATACTCATAAAGCATATTAACCTATGAGAGAAGTCATGTAACCCATCTGGGAAATTGTCTCCTCTCATGTGCCAAATCTAATAGGTTCACAATGGCTTCTTGGAGTCTTGTTTGGGGCATACTTCTTAGCTTTTTAACTGGATTCTTGAATTTTAATGAATTAGTTTTATTGTGATTAGTGCTTGTGTGATGCTGCCCCTTTTTCTAGTTTTTTTTACTTTTAACCTAAGTGTATATTAATATTTTAAGTGATATTCATTGAGATTACATGTAATTAAAACTCTTCTAGCCAATTTAAGTGTATTTAGACCACGTATATTTAATATACCAATCAATATGGTTGCATTTCATTTGCTATCTTTATATTTGTATTTTGTCTGTCACATTGTTTTCCTTTTTTCCTGCCTTCTTATGGATTAGTTGAGTATTTCATTTTATTTGTACCATTGGCTTATGAGCTTTGTCTTTTTGTTTTGTCTTTTTAGTGGTTTTTCTAGGGTTTATATTGTAACTCTAATTTATCACATTCTGTCTTCAAATAATTTTTTTAAGATTTTATTTATCTGACAGAGAGAGACACAGTGAGAGAGGGAACACAAGCAGGGGGAGAGGGAGAGGGACAAGCAGGCTTCCCGTAGAGCAGGGAGCTGGATGTGGGGCTCGATCCCAGGACCCTGGGATCATGACCTAAGCTGAAGGCAGACGCTTAATGACTGAGCCACCCAGGTGCCCCATCTTCAAATAATTTTTTTCTGCTTCAAATATAATCTAAGTGCTTTAAAACAGTATATTTCCATTTCCCTCCTGTTCTTTGTGTTGTTGTTGCCATATTTTTACTTCCATATAAATCATAACTAAAATAATATATTGTTTGTACTTTTACTTTTAGCAATTATCTTTTAAAGAAAGGTATAAGAAGAAAATGTCTTTTATGTCCTTCCACATGTTTAGCATTTCTAGTTCTTTTCTTATGTAGGTCTGCCAGTGCCAAACCTTTTAGCATTTGATTGTTTGAAATGTTTTATTTGTTTTTTTCTCCATTTGTGATAGATATTCTCACTGGATATAGAATTGTCAATTGGCAGTTTTTGTTTTGGTTTTGGTTTGATTTTTCTTGTCACACATCAGGATATTTTTCTCTTGTCTTCTGTTTGCATAACTTCTGATGAGAAATATGTATTAGTTTCCTATAGTTGCTATTTAAAAAATTACCACAGCTTTGTTGACTTAAAACAACACAAATTTATTATCTTACAGCTCTGGAGATCAGAAATCCAAATGGACATTGTTGAGCTAAAATTATGGTGTCAGCAGGGCTTTCTTTCTTCTGGAGACTCTAAGGCAGAATTTGTTTCCTTGAATTTTTCAAATTCTGGAGGTTTCCCCCATTCCTTAACTCTGAGTTTTCTTTCATCTTCCAAGTCAGCAATGGCTGATAAAGTTTTTCTTATGTTATATCACTTTGACACTGACTTTCTTGCCTCTGTCACTTATAAGGACTTTGTGATTACTTTGGGCCAATCTAGATAATACAAGATGCCTTTTCATCTCAATATCAGCTGATTAGCAACGTTAATTCCATCTGCAACCTCAACTCCCCTTGACATGTAACCTAACATATTCACAGATTCCGAGGATTAAGACATAAACATCTTTGGAAGGCCATTATTCTGCCTCCCACAAAGTCTTTGGTTAATTATCATTTTTGTTCCTTGAAATAAAATTTTGGCTTTATTGGTGATTTCTAGGATTTGGATTATAATGTGCATTTTTGTATATGTATATGTTTTATTTTTATTGTTTGGAGTTAATTGACCTTTTCGATCTGGGAGTTAATAGTTTTTATCAGATTTGGAAAACCTTTGGCCAGTATTCCTTTAGTTACTTTTCTGCTCTGGCGCTCTCCTTTTCTTTCAGTACTCCATTTTCCCATATGCTGGACTGTCTACTATTGTCCCAAGGTCATCAAATCTTGGTTAGTTTTTTCATTCTTTTCTTCGGAATGCTTCAGTTGGGATAGATCCTATTGTTATGTCTTGAAGTTAATCGTTCTTTGCTTCTGAAATATCTAACCACATGTTATTTTCATTTTTAAGTGAATTTCATTTTTAATTAAAGTCAGTTTTTCATTTCCAATACTGTATTTTTTCATCTCTACAAGTTCCACTTAGTTCTTTCTTTTGTATACTGCACATTTGTGTCCCCCAAGATTCACATATTGAAACCCTCAATGTGTTGGTATTAGGAGGTGGGGTTTTGAGACGTGATTAGGTTATGAGGGTAGAGTCTTTATAGATGGGACTAATGCCCTGATAGGAAATGACATGAGAGAGCATGCCTCTCTATTCTGTGGTGGTGAGAAGGCAACAAGAAGTTGCCTGTCTGCAAACCACTAAGAAGACTCTCGCTGGAACCCTGTTGTACTCGCCCTCTGATCTCGGACTTCCAGCCTCCAGAACTGTGACAAATGAATTTTATTTAAGCTAGCAAGTCTCTGGTATTTTGGTACAGCAGTCTGAAGAGACTGAGACATCCATTTTTCTCCTATGTTCATGTTTTTCTTTAATATTTGAGCATAGTTATAATAACTGTTTTAATTTTAATGCTTTTGTTTTATTTGCTAGTTCATCTCTTGTTATTCCTGGTTCTGTTTCTATTGATTTATTTATCTTTGGTAATTGATTACATTTCCCAACAGTTGGTTGGTCTAGTAATTTTTTATTAAATCCTGGGCACTGTTACTGTGGTTGACTGTGTGGATTTTGTGTCTTACTCTAAAGAATATTTGGCTTTGTTTGTGTAGACAATTTTAATTACTTGTTTGTGAGTTTTGATCCTTTAAGGCATGTTTGTAAACTTTGCTGGGGCTAGTCTAGAGTATCCTTCACATCAGTAATAATTCAGTCCTAATAAGGTGCTATCCCCCCACACGACCTCCCAAGCACACGCACTGGGGTCTCCAGTAGCTATCCTGTTCCCGGTGGTCACAAACAGCTCTCCACCCCAGATTTCAAACACCTCTTGGCCCTGTATGAGCTCTGGGAATTATTCAGTTTATAGCTTCTTGATTCTTTGCTTTGACTAACAAAGACTTTTCTTCACTCTATATATGTGCCACCTAATATTCAGTAAAAATTCAGAGACCTCAATGCAGATTTCTGGCCTTCTTTTCTGCAAGGCTCTTTCCTCTCTGGCTCTCAGCCCCTCAACTTTCAGCTATTTCAGACTCCCCAAACTCTTATCTGTATTTCCTCAACTCAGCAAGACTGACTGGCTTATTTGGGTTCCCCTTCCTGGGCCCACAGTCTGGAAATTGCCTTTAGACAGAAATCCAGGAAGATTTTAGGGTTCAACTAGTTTGTTTACCTTCTTTCAAAAAGGAGAGCCTTGTGCTACCAGTTGTCCAGTATATGAAGACTGTTGTTTCATATATTTTATCCAGTTTTCTTGTTGATTACAGCAGGAGGTAAGTTTGGTTCTTGTTAATCACGTCCAGAAGGGAAATCTCTTTCCATTGGTTTAAAGTGAATGAAGTTCAGTCTCCTTTGCCTCGTTTGTTATATCACACCATAAGAGGCTGAACCTGCCTCTGTCCACAGCTTTTGGGCCAACTATTTGGGCCAACTATTTCCCATCTTGTCTACATTATATCCTTCCATCTCGATATCCTGTACCATGTGGCACTTACGACTTTGCACATTTTTTCTTGCTGTTTGTTGTTAAATGTCTTCTCTAGTCTCTTCCTTTTTCATTTGACTGATGCTTGTTCATCATTTTAGTCCCAGCTCAGCATTTGCCTTTCTCTTTTCCTCTCAATACATAAATGTTTTACTTGTGCTCGTGACTGACTTGACCGTATGGCTCAGGGGTCAGACTGTATGAGTTTGAATCCTGTCTCTTTCTCTTAATATTTCTGGATTTCTGGTATGTTGGGCAAGTTATTTAACTACTAATTTCTTTCTTGTAAATGGGAATGATTATAGTGCCTTTCATTATTTTTTTTTTAAGATTTTATTTATTTGCGAGAGAGAGAATGAGAGACAGAGAGCATGAGAGGGAGGAGGGTCAGAGGGAGAAGCAGACTCCCCGCTGAGCAGGGAACCCAATGTGGGACTCGATCCCAGGACTCCAGGATCATGACCCGAGCTGAAGGCAGTTGCTCAACCAACTGAGCCACCCAGGCGCCCAGTGCCTTTCATTATTGTGGGTCATTATATGTAAAAAATTAGAATAGTAATGGCAATATCTATATTAACATTCTCATTGAGCTATCTCTGTAATACTTATTTGCATGATGATTTGTCTCTCTCCTCATCTACCATTTTCTTGAAAGACTCCAAAATAGTTATCCATGTATTGCTCCTAACAAAGTATCCAAATCATACCATGCTCAAAGTTTGGTTGAAATATTGTAACATTGAATCATGTGGCTTTTGTTTCTAGGATTGGAATGCCCTAGCCTTCCTATTGTAACTCATGCATTGTGTTGGCCAGTAAAGTTGGGAGGAAGAGAAAATACATCAGGAACGATTTTCTGGTTTTCCAAGTTTTCGTTTAAGCAATTTTGCATTTTGATATTTTGATAGAATTAATTGGTATTGCATTTAATATGGAAAGTTCAGTCTTAAAACATTCATTTGCATATTTTTAGTTAAAGGTTCCTAGAAATTTTTGTGTTGTCTGAGGATCCTAATTTAAGTTCAGCTTGGAATTAGTAAGAGGATGTGCTTAGTTCATCTTCTTCAATAAGGTAGTTTTTACTTGATAAAGAAAAAAGAAAGAAATTTGCCGCAGATGTGTCTTTTCTTTAATGCTGATTAGTGAAAGTTTATGGCAGATTTAGAGATTTATGTAGAATATGGGTAGAATAGTATGTAGGCTTTGTCTTTGTCTATGATTTTATTTGAAAAATTAGGTGGTATAAACAATGTTTCAGTTGGAAATCAATAGCTCTTTTATACTGTATTGTTCACAGAATGTGAAACTCATGCAGGCACATTATGTTTTCCCATGTCGTTTTCACTTTGGGTTTAAAATGAAGGTTTAGAAAGGAATTTCACTGAGGACCACTTCAATAGCTATATCTGGCTGGGTGATAATAGCACATGGCTTTCTTGTATTTTAGGGTTGGCCAGAAGCCACATATATGAAATTTTTGAAGTATGCATCATTTACTATAGTGTGTATGTTTCTTGAGTGTTTATAGTGAGCCCCTATTCATTATGTTTATGCACACCTATATTTCTAGGGACACAAATGGTATGTATTTTTATGCACAAAGTAGGAATAACCCTCAATATTAACTCAAAGTTGGCTGTGAATTATTGCAAAGGCCAAGTTGCAATTTTATACTCTGTAGATACTGTTTTTCTTCTTCCCACAAATATCCCACAGCATTTGTTTTATTGTCCTAAGAACGTTTGCAGCATCAAGGAAGGAACGCACTGAGAGTTAGTTATTTCTTTTGCTATCTAAGGAAAGAAATTCTGATAGTCATTCACTGTCCAACATATAAACCGCCTAAATTTACTTGACTTTCAGTTCATTGTCAAAGGGAGCAGTGTCTCAAAAATCTCACAACCAAAACAATATATCTGCAATTAAATGACAACTTTAAATGACTCAGAAGAAAAGCACTGCATCTGTCTGAAAAATAACCCATCCTGGCTGCACTTAAAAGCAACTGAAATGCACATTCATAGCTAATTATGAACAAAAACTAGTTAACACTTTAAATAAAAGGAAAAATAGCAAAAAAAGATTTAGAGCCTAGACAAGCAGATGAAAGGGTTCTAAGTTGCCTTCCATCTGATATTACTCAAATGCAACTCTGTCTCCAATTACCTGGGAATATGTGGTATTCCCTCATGAAAGCTCCAGATCAGAAAGTGCGTCCGTTCCGTGCCTCTGCTTACTCACAGTCATTTTGGAACAAGTTCAGCAGAAATATTTAACATTGCAAAAGAGTCTGGAGCCAGACAAGCGACTACAGACGCTAATCACTGGGTCGAAATAGTAACTTAGTAGGACAACAACTGCCAGAAAATATTTGTGGAAGCAGAGATTTTGGGGAGGAAGTCTTAGTGCTGTTGGAGAAGCTATCTCTGAATGCCAAAGTGCTGAAACAGAATCATTAAAACACTTTTTAACCAGTTGCATGTTTAGGGACGTAGGAATGTCCATGCCAACGGTCTCTTTGCTAGAATTGGATCTGAAAGGTAATCTTATGCCCTAGCCCTAAAATAAATAAATAGAAGGTGGGGGGGGGGGAACTAGCCAAATAAATAAAGGTTGCCTCCTAGAAAGTTCAGTGTTTCTTTTATTATATAGTTTTAACCACAAGCTTCCTCTGCCTCAAATTGCAGATCGCTAGCTTTTGAGATTTGGGGAGCAGAGGGAAACCATCACTATGACAATTGCAATATTTTTATTAATATCTAAGACCCAGTTTGCCCCTGAAGTGCAGCAGTTAATTCTGTAAGGTCCATTTATTTCCACACATTTAGATTTTAGGTCTGTTGGTGTGAGTTCCTAATATTCTCTGGAGATTGTTTGTCAGTACAAACCACTCGTTATTTTCACTACATTGCACTTTTCTTCCCTCTAATATTGGGACAGGATTGATTGCTTTATTTCACCATTTCGATTCTCTTCGCACTTCAAACTCTGTTTTCAGTATATCCAGTCTCAGAACATTTTCTTGACAGTGGAACTCAGATATCAAGATAGGAATGGTTAACCATAGTAGATATGGAGTAAGAAATGTATGCCCTAGAGGAACATTGCAGCCTTTGAAAATTGGATTTCTGTAGTTTCTTCCTAAATCTACAAAAGGTATTGTCCTCTTCCATACAGCAATTTCATTTTTTACTGCTGTGCCTCCAAAGATAGGACTGAAAAACTGTTAGCCTCTGGGGCGCCTGGGTGGCTCAGTTGGTTAAGCGACTGCCTTTGGCTCAGGTCATGATCCTGGAGTCCCGGGATCGAGTCCCGTATCGGGCTCCCCGCTCAGCAGGGAGTCTGCTTCTCCCTCTGACCCTCCCCCCTCTCATGCTCCCTCCTTCTCTCTCTCTCTCTTTCAAATAAATAAATAAATAAATCTTTAAAAAAACCCAAAAAACTGTTAGCCTCTGCTTGGGAGTTCTCCATTATAGGGCTATGAAAACCACAACACATATACAGATTAAGTAGAAATAAAAAACAAAAGATATTAAATACAGAGTTATCCCTTGATTTTTGTGAAGGTTTTTGAGTCTCCTATGATATTTCTTGGCCCATAACTTCTTTATGTTGTTATAAGGAGGTACTCTTATTTTAACAATATATAAGTCTCATTCTGAATCTGGGTTCTATCTGTAGAAGCATTAAGAAGAAGTGTTTGGTGATCCTACAATGGAGAAATTTTTGCATTTTTGAAAGTAACATATCCCAGTCCCTTTTTATAGTCATGGTGATGTGGAGAGGAAAAGAAAGACAGAACAATTACTACCTATGCTATACCTTATTTAATTAGGAAACTCATTGAAAAAGAAATTATTACCCTGTTTTAATGATAAAGAAAAGTTATTAAATCAACGTGATTAGTAAGGTTATAAAAATCTAACACAACTTCGTGGCTGATCTAGAATTTATACATAGGTCTGCCTAACTGAGTTTCACGTTCTAATCCCAAACACTGACCCTGATGGGATCTGAAAACAAGAGTTTGAGCGGTAAGAACCTTGACGAGGAAGTGTAGCTTTTTCATATGTGATGCGGTAGAATCAGTTCCCAGAGATCTGAGGCCAGGGAGGCCCTTGGACAGTGGTGTCCATTAGGATTCACAACAATTTCTCTGTCAGAGGTAGTCCAGACTCCCTGGGCAGCTGGGGGTAGGGAGCCTTGGATGATCGGATGACAACATGAAGATCACTCCACACCAAACCTCGGACCTATTTGTCTATTTCAAATGCTTTTTAAAACTTTTCTCTAGTTACCGTTATCATGAACGACTAGAAGTCCACCATCCTCATTTGATGGGTCAAAAAAGAAATGAGCTATGTACTATAAAGAATGGGAAAATTCATCTTACTTTAAATAGAAAAGTGGAACCTTTTATATGTCTTACCTAGCAAATTTTGCGTACTTTATTATAATAGTTTATTGACAGTTAGGAAACTGCTGCTAAAAGTAACACCAGCATTCAGAACTAGTTGCAAAGTCCTCTGTGCCATTAGAAATGACCTGAGAACAATATTTATATTTTTGAAAAAGTAGGTCAGGGAATAAAAGAATTAGCAGTAAGATGTTGACATGGTTTATAGAAAATAATCTTATTGCCATGTCACCTTCAGCTTTTACTTGAAAAGCTGTGTGTATAACACAGATGGCCACAGCCTTTCAGAAGCCTTTACTCAGACTAAAAAATACAGTCTAAGATTTTGGTCTCTACATGTGGCTAGCTTGAATACTCCCTAAAGGAGTGGCAGTGTTATTCTTATTTTGTTTCTAAAAGATATCTTACTTTTCACTAACTTAATTACATTTTATTTTACTTTGGTAGAGTTCATCCTCATTAACTAAAGAAACCAAATCCTGCATTTGTCACTAAGTTAACATAATAAGTGTGTTTAAAAGAATCATGACAGCAAAATGTTGATGGAGTGTTTATACAAGCAGCATGTTGGAAAATGGTATTTCAGTGTTCCCAGAAAACTGAATTGCACCCCAACTTTTCAGAAAGTTTTTGTTTCTAAGATTGCCATACAAAGGAAAATCTGTCTAGTTCATTGAATTGTTGACTCTACATCAAGAGTTGAAATGTGTACTCTAATGCACTTGCTTTGATCTCTCATTTGACTGTTTATCAAAGCTGATTACACTCTGAATACACAAATCCTCTTAGCTTCAAAATCATGTAAAAATAATGGATAATAGAGCATTTTTAAGTATTCTCTGCTATCCCAGTTTGGTTTTATGATTGTAATATGGCTATTAGGTTGGGGAAGAGGGTCTGTTTTTATGTTTAGTTCCCTTGGTAAGATCCAGTCTTTTGCCACATTGGATTAGAATGTTTTTTTCAGCCAAACTTGCTCATGCAGTGAAGCAAAAGCTGTTTTAGTACACATCAAAAGGAATCATTATGAACATATGAAACTCACTTCATTCCACTCACCACAATTTAGGGGCTTCCACTTTTTGAGAAGCCTGTAAGTATGTGCTTTCTTTATCTGCATATAAATTGAAACATAATAAAATAGCAGGTGATGTATTCAATTAAAGATAATTATATATTATATCACTTTATAAATTTCAAGAGCTTAAAGTTTAACATTTTCAAAGAACATTTATTTAGTCTCTGCTAATTATTGGAGGCACTATGCTAAATAGTTTATACACGTTAACAGATTATTTGCCTAAAATTACATAGCTAATTTTAGTGGCAGAATCAGGAACAGAACACAGATCTCTAGCATCTCATTCTAGTGCGTTTTAAATTTCGTAAATCATTTACTTGATTCTTCTAATGTAATCCAGAAATTTTCTTCCGATCTCAGTCTTAATCTCTGTATTTTAAAAAAGGAAAAAAATATACACGTGAGGCCAGTTGGAAGAATGTCCTTCTTGAAAATGGCATGCATTGTGGTGCTTCATTGTTTTCCCTTAAACACACTTTGTATAGTTCTAGAATTGCTTCTTGAAGCAAACCATTATCAAGCCAGGCAACCCAGAGCAGATTTATAAGACAATATGTTCATGTTGGAGCCTTTCCAAAGTAAAATCATGGAGCATTTATTCTGTTTTTTAATATGGCTAACAATTGACCTGTAAGTTCTTGTGAACAATCTAAAGTACAAAAATGGAAAGGGTAAAACAGCACTCTCTGCTCCCAGCTCAAAGGATCCCTGCTAAATTCGACAGTCCTGGCCAAGAGTGGCAGTGTGACCCTCGATTATGGCTTTGCAGATACTATACAGACTTTGAACAAACACTATCTTGAGGTTGTAAAACATTAACCAGCCCAAGCTGGACTATTGTGTTTTAAGTAGTGATAGAGACACTTTGACAATTCTCAAATGACCATGGGTTTGATTTCATGCACAGTTCCAATTTTTTATAATCAACTTGCCCTACTCCACTTTGTCTCTTCATTTCTCCAAATGGTCACAAGTGTGACCTAAAAGAGAGTGATTATAAAAAGGCAACTTCTTCTTTTACGAGTTCTAGGTTTTCTTTGAGTTTTTTTTAACTTTTTGTCCTGTTGCTCAGTGATTTTCAAAGTGTGTGTGACAAAGCAATGGTGAAACATGAAATCAATTTAGTAGGTCACAAATACACTTTGAAATCTAATAGAATTGACTAAAAATATGAGAGAGCATTGCATGAAGTAAGAGTATTTTTGAAACTTTTGTGTCAGTTACGTGTGTGTGTGTGTGTGTTTGTGTGTGTCGAGTAATACATAAATTCCTAGAATGCTTGCTGGTCAAAAAATGTAAAAGTCACTGCCACACCTATTTTATGTGATGGAGTTCTTATGTTATTTTAAATCATTTCAAATAGTGATATAATGGCTTTCTCAAATTTAATCTTTGAGTTTGTGTCAGGCTACCATTTATTTTTAAACAAAAATGACGTGGCTAGAACTGGAGGGTATTATGCTGAGCGAAATAAGTCAATCAGAGAAAGACAAGTATCGTATGACCTCACTGATATGAGGAATTCTTAATCTCAGGAAACAAACTGAGGGTTGCTGGAGTGGTGGGGGGTGGAAGGGATGGGGTGGCTGGGTGATGGACGTTGGAGAGGGTATGTGCCATGGTGAGCACTGTGAATTGTGTAAGACTTTTGAATCACAGACCTGTACCTCTGAAACAAATAATACATTATATATTAAAAAAAAAAAAAAAAGAAGAAGAAGATAGCAGGAAGGGAAAAACGAAGGGGGGAAATCGGAGGGGGAGACGAACCATGAGAGACTATGGACTCTGAGAAACAAACTGAGGGCTCTAGAGGGGAGGGGGTGGAGGGACGGGTTAGCCTGGTGATGGGTATTAAGGAGGGCATGTTCTGCATGGAGCACTGGGTGTTATACACAAACAATGAATCATGGATCACTACATCAAAAACTAATGATGTATGGTGATTAACATAACATAATAGAATAAATAAATAAATAAATAAATAAAATGATAGCAAATAAATGAGTATACTATTTCCTCCCTACTTTTAATTAGTAGAAAATGTTAGTGTCTTGTACCTCTGTAGAAATAACCTTTGGATCTGTTCATTTGTGGTCTGGTGCAGAGAGCACTGGTCAAGGTCACATACCATTTCTATTGAGTTTCTTGACTTAGTTTCTGTACCTTTGCTTGAGAGAATTATTTTTAACTAGTTATTAGCATTTAAATCCTTGACAAACACATTTGCTGTGAATATTAAATTAACTACTGTTTTGTTTTCTCAGGTTAATGACTTAAAGAAATTACTCAGAAAAAAATTACTTAGAATTTTAAATTTGTAATTCATTATATATCTTATGTGTGTTGGTACCTATTATTAACTTAATGAAAATGAACTATAATCTGTTTAATCATATTTATTTATAGATTTAAAATAAACTCTGGAATGCATTAGAATTAATAATGAATAAAAATATATATCATTATTTGGATCATATTTTGCTTAAGATAGTATAACTATCATGTATCTCATTTCTTTTTCTTTTTTTGTATTTTCAGCTAAAATTGATCAAGAGGCAGAGGAAAACTCACTGTCAGAGACTCATAAATGGTGAGAAATTACTTTCCTTTAATATAAAAATTTATTCTCAGAATAGGTTTATAAAGTACTTATTAGTATATCTCAAGGACCCAAATATTAGCTCAGTTTTTATTTTCAAGCATAAAAGAAAAAGAAAATAATAGTTTACTTTAATATATTGAATTTCTGAATTTTATTTTTATGACTCTGGATGATGTACCAAATTATTGTGAATACCTTAGTACCTTCTTTTTTGGATGAGATTTAGGACTGTGGAAGTACAAGAGAAGGGAAGATAGCAGGAACCTATTTCAAGAAAGAAGGGTGAAGAGTTTGGTTATAGGGAACTATTGAGTTTAAGTAGGAAGCCAGGAGCTTCTGTTGCATAAACTTTTGCTTTCAGAATGGAGATTTGCAGTCATGAGTGAGTGAGCATAGAAGAGTATCTCACAAATCTCTTGGTTTCTCTGCCTCAAGTTTTCTCCTTTCTCTCTGTATTAGTCAGTGTTCTCCAGAAAACAGAACCAATAGGATGTACGTGTGTGTGTGTGTGTGTGTGTGTGTGTGTTTACAGAGAGACTGAGAGAGATTAGGGAATTGGCATATAGCGGGCTGGAAAGTCCTAAAAGGAGTTAATGTGAACAATCTTGAGTCTGAAAGCATTCTAAAGACAGAATTCCAGAATTTCTTCCTATTAGGGTAACCACAGTCTTTTTTTTTTAAGACCCTCAACTGCTTGGATGAGGCCCATCTACATTATGGAGGGTAATGTGCTTTCTTCAAAGTCTACTGATTTAAATATGAAACACATCTTAAAAATATTTTCACAACATCTACATTGATGTTTGACACAAAACTGGTTGCCATACCTAGCCAAGCTGACATATCAAATTAACCACCACACTCTCTAAAGAAATCTGATTACTCTTGAAGGAGAATTCTGATTAAAGAAGTTCTTTACCATTACTTTATTAGGCAAGATCCTGTATATTCTGTGAACAGATACCATGTTTTTAGTTGTTTATTTACTATGACATATTGTGCTAGACAAATTGGTAAAGAGAATTATTCAGTTTCAATGAAAAGCAAAAACGGGTGAAGACCAACAGCTTCCGGGGAAGATGGCAGAGTAGGAGGACCCTAAGCTCATCTGGTCCCATGGAAACAACTAGATAACAGCCACATCAGTGTAAATAAATCAGAAAATGACCCAAAGATTGGCAGGACAGACTCTTGATAACTAAATGTAGAGAAGAGAAGAGGCCACACTGAAGAGAGTAGGAAGTGTGGAAACACAGTTGGGAGCTAGGGAGACCCATGGGACCATCCACAGGAGGGCGAGACCCTGCTGGCATAGGCATGGAAAGGGGAGAGAAACAGATTCTCACACCAAAGATCCTACATGGGAAAGACGAATCCCCATAAGATCTGGCTTTGAAAACCAGAGGGGCCGAATTTCAAGAGGTCTTAAAATCAGCAGGGCTTAAACCTTGGAACATCAAAAATCATCAGGGTCCTGCAAGAGCCAGTAGGGCAAACAGAGAGGAAATTGAATCCCCGCCCTTAAAGAGACAGCAAAACCAAAAGCCCTATTGAGATACAGCAGAGAAGCAGCAGTTTGAAAAACTCCTGCAGTATATGGGAGGGAGATTTGTTTACTAATGTCAGAGTATATGCTGGAGGGAGCAGGGATCCTTGGGAGATTTCTTCAGGAACAAAGGAACTGGTGAGCACCATTTCACTCCCCCAACCCATAGCCTAGACCCATGACAACTTTGGGAGCCTGCATTACACGATACCTGCTACCTAACCTGATAAGAGCATGCCCAGCCCTAGCATTCTGTGGACACACTCCATCCAGCCAGGCCTCAGCTCCAGGTTCCCCTCCACAGTAGATCCATGCAAACCTGGCTAACACTGAGCATCCTGCCCATGCATGCTTCTGCGTGTACACCCCCTCCAACCTTGCCTGCTTCATTCCCCAGGAGCTGCAGGTCCCCTCCTGCCTAAGTGGACCTTGCTGACACCTCTCTCCCCATTTTCACTGTGTCCTGAAGTTCAGTGCTACTGCAAATCTGACAGACACTTGATAAGACTCAACTTAAGCCCAACATGGCCCTAGACTGACCCACTAACACCACAGGGACCAAACCTTGCCCACAACAAGCAAAGAGAACCATTGCAGAGAACTGGACTAAAGACAAAAATGGCTCAGCCACAACAGAAGTGTGCATGCAGCACACATAGGAGATACCCCTGAAGGATCAGGTTCTGGTACACAGAGGATATTTCACTTCAGGACGCTACAGGACCTCTTCTTTATAAGACCTGTCAAGAGCAGAAGATGTAACTGACCTTTCTAGCATGTAGAAACAGGCACAGAGTTAGACAAAATGAGGAGACAGAGGAGTAAGTCCTGAGTGAAAGAACAGGACAAAATCACAGCAAAAGAGCTATACAGAACAGAGATAAGTAATATGCCTGATAGAGAATTTAAAGTAATGGTCATAAAGATAGTCACTGGACTTGAAGAAAGAGTGGAGGACCTCAGTGAGACTCTTAACACTCTTAACAAAGAGATAGAAAACATAAAAAAGAACAAATCAGAGATGAAGAACTCAGTAAGTGAAATTAAAAATACACTAGAAGGAATAAATAGTAGGCTAGAGGAAGCAGAACCGATCAATGACATGGATGACAGAGTAATGGAAAATAATCAAGCTGAAGAGGAGAGAGAAAAGAAATAATAAAAAATGAAAATAGACTAAGGGACCTCAGTGATACCATCAAATATAATAACATTCTCATTATAGGGATCCCAGAAGGAGAAGAGAGAGAAAAAGGGGCAGAAAATTTGTTTGAAGAAATAATAGCTGAAAACTTCCTGAATCTGGGAAAGGAAACAGAAATCCAGATCCAGGATGCACAGAGATCCCCCAACAAAGTCAACCCAAAGAGGTCCACACCAAGACACAGCAAATAAAATGGCAAAAAGTAGTGATAGAGAATTTTTAAAGCAGCAAAAGAAAACAGCTACATACAAGGGAAACCACATAAGGCATTCAGCATTGTTTGTTTTTTTTTTTGTTGTTTTTTAGTAGAAATTTTGCAGGCAAGAAAGGAGTGGCATGATATATTCAAAGAAAGAAATGTGCAGCCAAGAATACTCTATGCAGCAAGGCTATCATTAAGAATAGAAAGAAAGATAAAGAGCTTCCCTGACCAAAAAAAAAAAAAAAAAAAAAGTTAAATTCATGACCACTAAAGGGAATTAAGAGGCACAAACTTCCAGTTATAAAGTAAATAAATCATGGTGATGATAGGCAGAGCATAAGGGAATATAGTCAATAATATTGTAATAATGTATGGTGACAGATGGTGACTACATTGATTGTGGTGAGCATTTTGTAATGTATATAACTGTTGAATCCCTATGTTGTACACCTGAAACTAACATAATATTATGTCAACTATATTTCAGAGTAAAAAAAAAAGCAGCAATAAAAAAAAGAGAACCTGCGTCCTTACATCTAGTGACTTAGATCTTTTTTCCTACTATATGTTTGTAAATAAATACACATCCTCTTAATGTCAAAAAAAAAAAAAAAATTCATGACCACTAAACCAGCCCTACAAGAAATGTTAAAGAGGACTCTTTGAGTAAAAAGGAAAGACCATAGAGAGGAGTAACAAATGCAGGAAACAAAAAAGCAGTAAAAATAAGTATATCTGTAAATGTCAATCAAGGTATTAACAAAATAAGAGGATGTAAAGTATGACACCATATACCTAAAATGTGAGGGGGTTAAGAGTAAAGAATGGACCCAAACTTAAGGGACCAACAAGTTAATATAGACTGCTATATGCAAAAGGTGTTATATACAAACCTAATGGTGACCGCAAATGAAAAACCAGTAATAAATATGCAAAAAAAGTAGAAAGGAATCCAAGGATTTCACTAAAGAAAACCAGCAAACCATGAGAGAAGAAAGCAAGAGAAGAAAGGAGCAGAGAAGAACTACAAAAAACATAAAAACAAGTAACAAAATGGCAATAAGTACATATCTATCAACAATTACTCTGAATGTAAATGGACTGATGCTCCAATCAAAAGGCAGAGGATGACAGAATGGATGGCAAAGCAAGACCCATCTCTATGCTGCCTGCAAGAGACTCATTTCAGACCTAAAGACACATACAGATTGAAAGTGAAGGGGTATATGAGGAATTCTTTTTTTTTTTAAGATTTTATTTATTTATTTGAGAGAGAGAGAATGAGAGAGAGAGAGAAAGCACATGAGATGGGGGGAGGGTCAGAGAGAGAAGCAGACTCCCTCCTGAGCAGGGAACCCGATGCGGGACTCGATCCAGGGACTCCAGGATCATGACCTGAGCCGAAGGCAGTCGCTTAACCAACTGAGCCACCCAGGCGCCCTATATGAGGAATTCTTAATCTCAGGAAAGAAACTGAGGGTTGCTAGAGTAGTGGGGGTTGGGAGGGATGGGGTCCCAATAGACATTGGGAAGGGTATGTGCTATGGTGAGCGCTGTGAATTGTGTAAGACTGTTGAATCACAGACCTGTACCTCTGAAAGAAATAATACATTATATGTTAAAAAAAAAGAAGAAGAAGAAGAAGAAGAAGATAGCAGGAGGGGAAGAAGGAAGGGGGGGAAATCGGAGGGGGAGACGAACCATGAGAGACTATGGACTCTGAAAAACAAACTGAGCATTCTAGAGGGGAGGGGGTGGGGGATGGGTTAGCCTGGTGATGGGTATTAAGGAGGGCATGTTCTGCATGGAGCATTGGGTGTTATATGCAAACAATGAATCATGGAACACTAAAAAAAAAAAGAAAGAAAGTGAAGGGATAGAAAAGCCTGTATCATGCAAATGGAAGTGAAAAGACAGCCAGGGTAGCAATACTTCTACTGGACAAAATAAACTTTAAAACAAAGACTGTTAACAGGAGAGAAAAAAGGACACTATGTAATAATAAATGGAAACTCCAACAAGAAAATGTAACAATTGTAAGTATGCACCCAACACGGGAGCACCCAAATATGTAAAGCAGCCAATAACAAACATAAAGGAAATAATTGATAGTAATAACAATAGTAGTAGGGGACATAACATCCACTCACAGCAATGGACAGATCATTCAAATAGAAAATCAACGAGGAAACAGTAATAGCTTTGAATGACATATTGGACCAGAAGGGTCTAACAGGTATATTCAGAATATTCCATCCTAAAACAGCAGAATACATATTGTTTTCAAGTGCACATGGAACATTCTCCAGAACAGATCACATATTAGGCCACAAAACAAGTCTCAACAAATTCAAAAACATCAAAGTCATACCAGGCATATTTTCTGACTACAATGCTATGAAAGTAGAAATCAACCACAAGAAAAATTCTGGAAAAACCACAAATACATGGAGGTTAAATAATGTGCTACTAAACAATGAATGGGTCAACCAGGAAATAAAAGAAGAAATAAAAAATACATGAAAACACAACAGTACAGGGACGCCTGGGTGGCTCCATTCGGTTAAGCATCTGCCTTTGGATCAGATCATGATCCCAGAGTCCTGGGATCGAGTCCTGCATCGGGCTCCTTGCTCAGCAGGGAGTCTGCTTCCCCCTCTCCCTGCTGCTCCCTCTGCTTGTGTGCTCTCTCTCTGACAAATAAATAAATAAAATCTTTAAAAAAAAGAAAAGAAAACACAACAGTACAAAATCTTTAGGATGTAGCAAAAGCTATTCTAAGAGGGAAGTTTAGAGCAAGACAGGCCTAACTCAAAAAGCAAGAAAAATCTCAAATAAAAAACCTAACCTTACACCTAAAGAAGATAGAAAAAAGAACAAACAAAACTCCAAACCAGTAGAAGGAAGGAAATAATAAAGATTAGAAATATATTACCTAGAAAGTAAAAACAAAATAATAGAACAGTTCAATGAAACCAGGAGCTCTCTTTGAAAAGATAAACAAAATTTATAAACCTTTAGTTAGACTCATCAACGAGAGAGAGAGAGAGGGAGAAGATTCAAAACAACAAAATCAGAAATGAAAGAGGAGAAATAACAACCGGCACCACAGAAATACAAAGGATTTTAAGAGAATATTATGAAAAATGATATGCCAACAAATTGGACAACCTAGAAGAAATGGATAAATTGCTAGAAACATATATAACCAAACTGAACCAGGAAAAAACAGAAAATCTGAACAGACTGATTACTAGGCATGAAATTGAATCAGTAATCAAATAACTCCCAACAAACAAAAGTCCAGGACCAGATGGCATCACAGGCAAATTCTACTGAACATTTAAAGAAGAGTTAATACCTGTTCTCAAACTATTCCAAAAATTGAAGAGGAAGAAAAGCTTTCAAATTCACTCTATGAGGCCAGCATTACCCTGATACCAAAACCACATAAAGACATTACAGAAAAAAGAGACAGGCCAGTATCTCTGATGAACATAGATGCAAAAATCCGGAACAAAGTTTCAGCAAATTGAATCTCATAATATGTTTAAAAATCATTCACAATCAAGTGGGATTTATTGCTGGGGTACAAGAGTGGTTCAATATTCACAAATCAATCAACATGATACATCATATCAACAAGAGAAAGTATAAAAAGCATATGATCTTTTCAATAGACTCAGAAAGAACATTTGACAAAGTACAACATCCAAATCATGATAAGACCCTCCACAAAGTAGGTTTAGAAGGAACATTCCTCAGAATAATAAAGGCCATTAATGAAAAACCCACAGCAAACATCATACTCAATGGTGAAAAACTAAGAGCTTTTCCCCTAAGATCAGGAACAAAACAAGGATGTTCACCCTTACCACTTTTATTCAACATAATACTGGAGGTTCTAGCCACAGAGATAAGTCAAGAAAAATTAATAAAAGTGATCTGAATCAGTAAGGAAGAAATAAAGCTTTCACTATTTGCAGTGACATGGTACTGTATGTAGAAAACCTGAAAGGCTCCACCACTGGAGTCTAATACTAAAATTGATAAATGAATTCAGTAACGTTGCAGGACACAAAATCAATGTACAGAAATCTGTTTCATTTCTATACACTAATAACAAAGCAGCAGAAAGAGAAATTAAGAAAACAATCCCATTTGCAATTGCACCCAAAATAATAAAATACCTAGGAATAAACTTAATCAAGGAGGTGAAATCCTGTACTCTGAAAACTATGAAACATTGATGAGAGAAATTAAAGACAACAGAAACAAATATAAGGATATCCCATGCTCATGGATTGGAAGAACAAATATTGCTAAAATATCTATACCACCCAGAGCAATGTACAGATTTAATGCGATGTCTATCAAAATACTAACAGAATTTTTCATAGAATGAGAACAAATAATCCTAAAATTTTTGTGGAATGCCAAAAGACCATGAATAGCCAAAGCAGTCTTGAAAAAGAACAAACTGGAGGTATCACAATCCTAGATTTCGAGATATATCACAAAGCTGTAGAAATCAAAGCAGTATGGTACTGGCACAAAAATAGACACATAGATGAATGGAACAGAAAAGAGAGCCCAGAAATAAGCCCATGACTATATGGTCAATTAATCTTTGACAAAGGAGTCAAGATTATGTAATGGGAAAAACGCAATCTCTTCAGCAAATGGGTGTTTGGAGAACTGGAAAGCTACGTGGAAAAGAATGGAACTGGAGCACTTTCTTACCCCATATACAAAAATAAGCTCAAAATGGATTATGAACCTCAGTGTGAGACCTGAAACCATAAAAATCCTAGAAGAGAACACAGGCAGTAATTTTCTGACATTAGCCACAGCAACATTTTTCTAGATATGTCCCCTGAGGCAAAGGAGTTAAAAGCAAATAAAAATTATTGAGACTACATCAAAATAAAAACCTGCCCAGCAAAGGAAAGATTCAACAAAACTAAAAGACAACCTAATGAATGGGAGAAAATATTTGCAAATGACCTATCCAATAAAGGGTTAGTATCAAAACATATAAAGAACTCATATGCAGTGCCTAGGTGGCTCAGTTGGTTAAGCCTTCAGTTCAGGTCATGATCTCAGGGTTCTGGAATTGAGCCCCACATCTGGCTCCCTGCCCAGTGGGGGGGTCTGCTTCTCACTCTCCCTCCATCCCTACTGCCCCCCCACTCATGCTCTCTCTATCTCAAGTAAATATATAAAATCTTAAAAAAAGTCCTACAACTCAACCCACACAATCATAAAATAATCCAATTAAAAATGAACAGAAGACCTCAACATACATTTCTCCAAAGAAGACATCCAGATGGCCAACAGACATGTGAAAAGATGCTCAACATCACTTATCATCAAAGAAATGCAAATCCAAACTACAGTGAGATATCACTTTACAATTGTCACAGTGGCCAAAATAAAAAACACAACAAACAAATGTTGGTAAGGATACTGAGAAAAAAGGAACCCTCATGCACTGTTGGTGGGAATGCTAACTGGTGCAACTACTAGGGAGGTTCATCAAACAAATAAAAATTTAATTACTATATGATCCAATAATTCCACTTCTGGGTAATTACCCAAAGAATATGAAAATACTAATTTGAAAAGATATATGCACCCTTATGTCTATTGCAGCATTATTTATAATAGCCACATTATGGAAACAGCCAACATGTCCATTGATAGATGAATAAAGAAGATATGGTATATATACAATAGAATATTACTCAACCATAAGAAAGAATGAAATCTTGCCATTTGCAACAACATGGATGTATCTAGAGAGTATAACGCATAGTGAAATATATCAGTCAAAGACAAATACTATAAGATTTTACTCATATGTAGAATGATGAAACGAAACAAAGAAAAAAGAGACTAACCAAAAAACAGACCCTTAACTATAGAAAACAAACAGATGGTTTCCAGAAGGACGTGGGTCAGTAGATGGATGAAATATGTGAAGGGGATTAACAGTACACTTACCACAATGAGCCCTGAGTAAGGAATTGCTGAATCACTATATTGTACACCTGAAACCAATACAGCATTGTACATCAACTATACTGGAATAAAAAAAGAAAGTCCTTAAATTATGACAAACAGAAATTTCAGTTAGTTACATGAAAGAAAATCTGCCTAATGACCAAACTGTTAGTGAAAGAGCCTTCTTTTATAATTAAACAATCCTGAAATTCAAAAATAAAAATAAAGGGGTGCCTGGGTGGCTCAGTCCATTAAGTGTCCAGTGCTTGGTTTCAGCTCAGGTCACGATCTCATGGGTCATGGGATTGAGCCCAGTGTTGGGCTCCAAGCTCAGCAGGGAGTCTGCTTGAGGATTCTCTCCCTCTGCCCCTCCCCCTGCTTGCTTGCTCCCTATCTCTCTCAAATTGATAAGTAAATCTTCAAAAAAAATAAAAATAAAAATAAGAATAATGAATCATAAGAAACATTTCTCAAAGAAATAAATCTTTGTTCCATGTTTGTAGCAATCATACATGACCAGATCAGCGATCAATAGTAATTCTATTCAGGAAGGCAGTGTAACCCTGGTCTGATGGCCGTGGAGTTCAAATCCTGCTCTTCATGTGTTAGCTCTGTGATTTTGGGCCAATACTGTAACTCCAGGATAATAGTACCGACTCTGGAAGTAAGAATTAAGTTAGTGAATATTTGCCAGATGCTTAGTTTGTGGATGTTAATTGCTATATTATATTCACATTATTATCTTAACTAGAGATTAGAAAACATTTGGTAGTAATAATAGAAACCACAGACAGATTTCAGATTCAGGCCATGTATTTATTTGTTTGATTCATGTTCTTCACTGTCTCCATTGGGTCACACACTGGACAGCCTTGCATGGTCATGGAACATAGATTTTGGTATCACATCTGTATATCTGCACTTGCTCCAAAGGGCTGACACTGTGGCTTCAAGGATTTACCATAACTTTTGAATCTTTGTCCTTATCTGTGAAATAAGAGAAGCAATACCTAGATTGTAAGTTGGGTGGAGATCAATTCAAAATAATTAGATGAGTTGTATCTATCTATCTCTCTCTCTCTCTATCTATCTATCTATCATCTACCTATATTTATATACATAGAACTTAGGAGACTGACTTCCAGAATGACTCTCATCCCCAAAAACGAACATCTAACTGGAGAAAATTATGTAAAACAATCATTTAACATCTCTAGAGAATATTCTAAGGGTATCCAGCAAATGGAGAATCATTCATTCAAGACAATCTACTTAATCTTGGCAAGAACAGTGGGAGTCTGTGGCATTGGAGCCACAACCCATTCTTTCTAGTTCGATCTTATGGAAACTGCAGGTGCCCTCTCCCTGGCTCCCGGTCTGTCATTCACCCTGGGTCAGCAGACTGCATCCCATCAGCTGCAGCTTACTGCAGAAGTTCTATCCTAAACGAAATATGTAGAGAGGAGGGGCTCCTTTCCTTAACCCAGCCTCCATTTGCAAGATGTAAGCTCTCCCCCTGGGGTGGCAGACCAAGAATATTGGGCCCCAAATTTTCCACCCCAGCTGACTATTAGAATGAGGGATCTTTATATACCAAGAAGTGCAAGCCAAGAAAACTAGGGGCTACCCACCTCAGCTCCTGCTTGTTGAGCAGAAGTCTCACTTTGGGACAAGTGGGCCACTGTCTCACCTCTAACTTTAGCTCTTGTGCAGAGACACAGAGATCCTGCCCAGAGGTCTGCAGCTCTGTCTGAGAGGACTGACTTTATTTGGAACAGAGGAGAATTCCATGCCTAAATGTTGAAACAATGGTGGTCTTAGTGTAAAGCAATTAAGAGGGCATGCACAGCTCCAGGATGTAAGGGGCAACAAGCAAAATGGTTAAGCAGTCAGAAGTTTAACAGAAAGAACCAGGGAAGGAGATAGCCAAGAAGGGATCCTCCTGGGATCAGAGCCCACCCTAGGGGTGGGGAGGGCTGTGCGTAAGTTTACAAGGCTGCACCTACTCAGGAGCCATGAGACCAGGATGTGGAGCAGACTTGCCGACAGTCCCCAGGATGCGTACAGATCCATCAGCCAATGATAGAGGCCTCCCTGGCCCTAGGGGCTTCAGTGTAACCTCTGACCAATCATTTGCTGAACAATATTTATTCTGACCCAGGGCAGCTTTTAGGAAGGTAGGTTTAAAATAAAATCACACACACACCTGGCAGTCTGGAAGTACATCAGCCTCAGCTGAATTCACTGCTTTAGCTAGAGCTGTGTATACAAGCAGGCAGAAGTGTTTCTTCCTGACGTGCTGAAGGGGTTTCACTCAGCCAGGCCGGCTGGTTCCTCCCCTGCAGCTGAGGGATTGGTGGATTTAACCCAGATTCTGGAGTCTTGGTTCTCCCTCCTTGGCCATTTTTGTAAACCATCCCATTCTCACCCCTAGCAGTAGATCACCAAGTGTTCTCTCTACCAGTGTAAACTTCTTGGGAACCCAAGGCCTCAGGCTTTTACAGTTTCTGGGGCTTGTGTTTCTTTGTGCAGAAACCCCTTTACCTAACCTTCCCATCACCCCCTCCAAAACCCCCCCAAATTTAAAACAAAATGCCAACTCTCTACTCTCTGTTTGATCTCTGGGAGTTGCCTAGGCAAGACCCTGAAGGAGAGGAGAGCTGAGCCAGGAATGTGTATTTGGGCAGATAGCTTCTCAGTCTCTAGTCCCTCCTTTATTTTCTGTTTATTATGGGTTATTATTATGTTCTATGTGTCATATTATTAAGCCAGCTGCAATCCATTTTGAAGGTAAGATGGTATATAAACACACTGATTCTACTTGGTCTGCATGTTTAAGTACCAGCAAAGCTGAACTTTTTCACTTTCCTGACTTTGAGGCAGCAAATACACAGGGAAGTTTTGGTTGTATGAATATATTGAAAGCATCTTAATCAAAGGAATTTCTTTGTAAGGTTCTGTTTTTATCTCAACGATGCTGTTACAGCACAAGATGCTTTATTTTTATTTATTTATTTTTTAAGATTTATTTGTCAGAGAGAGAGAGAGAGCACAAGCCGGGGGAGCAGCAGGCAGAGGGAGAAGTAGACTCCCCACTGAGCAGGGAGCCCGATGCGGGACTCAATCCCAGGACCCCGAGATCATGACCTGAGCCGAAAGCATACGCTTAACTGACTGAGCCACCCAGGCGTCCCAACACAAGACATTTTAGTTTTACTTTGTACCCTGTCACAAGAGGCCCAGTGACAATCAGTGACAAATTATGTTCTTTCATTTTTAGGACTAGTTGAGAGTCATTTACAGGTCATTGTGATAGCTGAATTGGGCTCTAAGTGTCTTGAGGATCATATTGTGATGGAACTTTCCTGTTTGTCAAAGTTTTTGAGGCAATTTAGCATTCCACACACTCACTACGGTTGTTACGAAAGAAAGCAAGCCAGTGTGGCAGACAGGGCCCTGAGAGCTCTACCTCAGAATTGCAGTTGGAAAAACCACAGAAAGTGCCTGGGCCTCAGCTTCCTTGTGTGTAAAAGGCATATAACCTCTCCTTCTTTCCATCTTCTAGGAACAGAATACCTTGCTTGTTCTTTGCAAGATACAAAGTTTCCTCAAGTTCCCTCAAGTGAGGCTAGTAAGAGACCTTTACTAGGAAAGTGTGTTCATAAAAATGTTTTGTAAACTACACAAACTCAATCAGCATGCTTTGAAAGGAATTATATACTAGTTATTGGTGTTATATGCAACTAATGAATCATTGAACACTACATCAAAAACTAATGATGTACTATATGTTGGCTAACTGAACATGATAAAAAAATAAAAATAAATAAATAAAATGGATAAGTGAACTTTTATCTAGGTACTAATTAGAATTTTTTTTCTATAATGGAATATTATGGGTTTTTTAGGTCATCTTATGATTTCCTTACAAAATAAAAATATTCAAAAGAATATTTAGGTTAGTATATTTTTTTAAAGCAAATCAAACTTTTTTTCATGTTCCGTTTGTTAGCATGATAGTTTTATATGCCAAGTTTGTCTGTTTACTCATACATTTTTGCTATTAACCTGAGAAGTGGGACTGTGTTCCTATTTCACATCAACAAAAATATATAGCTTTTGAAAAAATAGTTTGACTGAACTCTTCAATTCTCCCAGAAAGTAAGACAACTGAGCAGATGATTCTTGTACCTTACCCAAAACCCAAATATAAATCGGATGAACATACTCTCATCTTCAGATGATTTCACTGGGCAAGCCAAACTATCATTGTATTACAAGATGGATTTCAGCAGAATCTTGTTAAGGTTGGCTGCATACACACTGTATGTGTTTATTTCAGCTTCTGCTTTTATTTTATTTTTAATTAACATAAGCGGCTCTCTTCAATTGTGGAAAAATATCACCAGACCAAATATGTTGTTTTTATTTTCCCACAGAATTACTCAGTGTCTGTCTCAGCTCACAAGGAGGGAACGTAGGGATTCTGGATTTGTCTAATAAATGGCCATTCCTTTATATCTCTATTTAAAGAATAATGAGAGTGGGAGTTATAAAATTGGCTTCTGATACTCAGAGATCCTTATTTGTAAGTTGTGGCTAACTTAAAATTTTTCTTAGGATTTTTTTTTTTATTAAATTCCACTGCTAAAATACATATTTTATGGTGAAACTGGCTTTTGGAATAGAAAAAAAGCAGATTTTAGAAACAGTTTGTTTCAGCTATCAGTTCCTTTAGTTACACTAAATTTATTATTCTGGCATCAATAAAGCAGGTGGAAATGACTAAAAGTAAGATTTGAATTATAACTATTACATTAGATAACTTACCTTTGTCAGTTAATTTACATGATGTTCCAGATAAAGGAAAAAAGGGTGAGAAAGGTATAATTAACTTGGGGTACCTTATGTGGTAATGGAAAACAAAATAATTTGTTTGTACCACTTCTTCATTTTAAAAGGACTATTTCATTTTTCTAGGAAGCTTGTGATTTTTCTTATAGATTAAAACATTCGTTTCAAAGATGTTTCTATTTTTCAACAGGACATATATCCTACTGAAATTTTTATGTAAAGTTCTGTTTTTAAAATGTGTTTCAGAATGGAAGTCCCCACCCCCACCCAGGAGCTAAAGACAAGAGAAAGAGTAAAATGTAATTAATCTAATCATAAGTGAGACAACAGATTTGTTAAGTAGATTAGCAATTATTATAATCGTACTTATAGAACTAACAAATCAATGTGCTTTATTTTGGCATGGGGATGTAATGAAGAATAACTGTATAGTTTTAACATACGCTTAATGTACCTCATGCTACCAGTCTTTTTTTTTTTTAATTTTTAAATAGAATACACTAGTTCTCCACCCTCCCCCATTTAATACAAATAATAACACAGGCAATTGGAAACAACCAGTAATAAAAGGCGAGAAATAGTAGGGGAAGAAAACACATTTGTGAAAGAATTTTCAATCACATGTTTAAAAAAATAAATACTATTTCTGCGTGTAACATTGCTTGAGTGGTATTTTACCAAAGCCAAGATTGCATAACGAATGAGTTGAAATGGAAAATTAATCTTTCGTGCAAAATAGAGACAAAGTAAAGGAAAGAAAGAAAAGGAATGTTGGTTCCAATCATTTCATATAGTATGTAACTGTTCATTTGTCATGGGAGAGAAAATATTTAATCAGTCCTGAAATGATGCACACATACTTTATCATGTTTAGTGACTTTTAGAGTGTCAGTTTGTAAAGTGTTTATCCAAGGAATGGACTTCTGGCGCATGGATAAAATGAAAAGTGAAATGTTTAGTTCATAATAGGCATATTTTCCAGAATCTTTCTGAGTAACTACCCGGAGATGAATAGAAAGACTACAGGTCTGTGTTTATCTGGCTTCTGCTGGCAGACCAGGCAGGCTCCAGCCTGGTATTAAAACTGAAGTGACATGGAACGTCTTTGCAAAACCCCCAAACAATTACATCATTCTCTTAACAATATTGATAAAGTAAAACAAAGTTGGAGTTTGTTATTTTCCAATTTGGATTTCTGGTTAACTACTTCAAATCCCACCAGGAGGTTTACCATTTGGAGGCCCATAAGAGGACGTCTTCCTAGGATCAGTGGTAGACGCTGTGTTCCATACTTTTTACTTTCAGTCCAGGTGGTAGAGTTTAGCGATGGCACTTTTCTTTGTACAAAGGGATTTTCTTCTGTGGCTGTGTTATTTAAATTTTATAAAATCCATTGATTATTAATAATGCAGGAGCCTATGACACCTGGTGCCGATTTGCTGGCCTTTGTCACTTATAAAAAGTATTTGTGTTGGTCTCTCTTGAAAGTTTTTGTTAGCTTTTGTGTATTCCGAATAGAAGAACTTCAGGACCGTCTCCCTCAGAGTTTGGCATGTTTCCTTTCAATTTTCATTGCTAATTATAAAGGGGAAAAAGTATATCACAGAATTACTGCCCTTTTGAAAAGTTGTTTTCAAAATAGAAACTTACCTTGTTGTGTAGAGTTGAGATCTTCTCCATTCCAGTGTTCAAAAATCTATTTGGGCCTTGTATAGACTAAAGTCTGTCCAGAAGCTATGTTCTCCAACTTGATAGAAGTTAAAACTCCTAAAGTCTTATCCTAACCAAGAAGAGTGATGAAATCACCATATTCTCATTGGGGATACTGGCAGCTATGTTCTTACAGGGGGTGGGGAGGGTGAAGATAATGCAAGAAAGACAGATTATGCTATTTTGACCACTGATTTTTATATTTTAGAAAATAGAAAGTAGAAATGGTAGGCGTTAATTCAAGTTAGCAGGTGTGTTTGACTGTAGTATCATGACTCAAATCCATTAGGGCTGTGTGGTTTGAGAAACTATGCTTCTAGGACGGTAGATTCTAGAAAAACAGTTGAACAAAAGTAGTCTAAAATCACTTTCAGAGGGAGGACAAGATTTTTTCTGGGGGAATGAATCTAAGAAAACAAAATTGTTCTAGGTGACTTTATACACACATTTCATTAGGCCAATTACAAATCTGCTTTAAAAATAGATATTAGAGGGCTCATTTGGTTACACATTACAGAGAACTGCCTTAAATTAAGTCATACCTCCAAAGAGCTTCTCAGAGCCCTCTGGAGTCCAGGGTAAAGTAAGCAGCCTCAGGAGGGGTGGGAATGAAGCAGGTAAAAGCAGAGGGTCCCATCCCTGGCCAGGTGTATAGTGGAATGGTTAACAAATCCAGATTTACCGCCCTTTTTTTTTTTTACAAAGTTGTTTAATTTGGGGAAAGTTACTGAAACTCTCTCTACCTCCATTTCCTTATTTCTAGAATTTCCTTATTTCTAAGGAAATATTTCTAAAATGAAGAGAATAATAGAACAGTGCCTAACACAGAATAAGCGTGATATAATTACTTGATATTATTTTTAGTTTATGATGTTTATCATGCTGACTTGCCAATAATGGCTCAAGTTTAAATTTTCACTGTTGTGATTATTGCAAATTCTCAAAAGGGTGAATCTGATTGACTCCTAGACAGGTGATATGGGCTGCCCCAGCATGGGCTCTGGATGAGGCAAGTTTTCTAAAGTTAACAACCAGCAATATAAGAAAATAAAGGTTGGGGGGCGCCTGGGTGGCTCAGTTGGTTAAACGACTGCCTTCAGCTCAGGTCATGATCCTGGAGTCTCGGGATCGAGTCCTGCATCAGGCTCCCTGCTCGGCGAGGGGCCTGCTTCTCCCTCTAACCCTCCCCGCTCTCATGTACTCTCTCTCTCTCATTCTCACTCTCTCAAAATAAATAAATAAATCTTAAAAAAAACGAAAAAGAAAATAAAGGTTGAAAGAGATAATTTCATGAATGGTGAATGAGCTTTTCTAAACTGATTTTGTGTGTGTGTGAGAACTACATCATAAAACACATATCCTCTCACTTTTTGTTGCCTATTTTTGCTTGCATCAGATGTGGATAAACTTATATGAACAATAGCATTAAGAACTTTTTTGACTGGTTTGCACACCACTTGCTCTGAAAGGCGACATAATTATAGACTGAAGCCAGTAGGAATTACAGCTCCATTTACCTGGAGGATTTTTAATCAGAGGTGGAGGAGGGACATAAGTATATATTCTGGCCCCACTGAAGTTGTGTATCTGCAGAAAGTGTCAAGGAGGAAGATAACGCCTGGGTGGCTCAGTCGTTAGGCGTCTGCCTTTGGCTCAGGTCATGGTCCCAGGGTCCTGGGATCGAGCCCTGCATCAGGCTCCCTGCTTGGCGGGAAGCCTGCTTCTCCCTCTCCCACTCCCCCTGCTTGTGTTCCCTTTCTCTCTGTGTCTCTCTCTGTCAAATAAATAAAATCTTAAAAAAAAAAAAAAAAGGAGGAAGTTAACCTTTCAGGCCCATGGCATGCTAATTAGTCTTTCTGATCTTGGTCTCCATTTGTTGTGAGAAGTAGTGTGATCATATAAATATTGTATTTAACACAGTAGCTAAACATGCAGTATGTGTACAATAAACACTGCTTTTTCCAAGAGTCTGCATTTTTCTGCTTTTCAAACAGCAATTGCTTTTAATGGTGCACGGTTTTCCACAGCTTCTCTACTTCCTCCCCCAAATAACATCAGCCCATCTGGGTTGAGACCACAAGGTCACACTCCTACTCCTGGTCACACAGTCTCCTAAACAGAAACATTTGCATATTTGCAATGAAAATATATTTAATCCCTCTGGTAATACTGTGGTGTGGAAATTTCCATCTATACCAATTTTTGAAAGAGTAAGACTATTATTGGCTCATAATAAAACCCTAGATTAGTGTGAATAGATGTAGATTCTGCATTCTACTTCCAGAAAGTTGCCAAACCTTATTGTATATTATTTAACCCACTAAAACAGTTCCCAAAGTGACTGGGGATTATATTTAGGTGTTACGAAAATACATCCTTACAAAGTAATTCATCAAGTCCTTTTTATTTTTGTTTGTAGTCTTTACATTGCTTAGCAATAAAATCATGAGTATTTTGGGGAAAAAATTCATGAATTCTTTGATTTGAGGATATTGAAATCAAGTTAAAGAAAATGAGAATATGTGGCATGGTTTTCAAGATTGATCTAAAAAACTATATGAGAAACTAGGCCAGAAGATTCTTGACTTGGAGTTACTCACAGTCAAGAATCCACCAGGAAGAGAGCATAGGATGAAAAAGGCAATAAAAAATCAGAAAATAAGTTTAATAAACAGAAAAAAGGAGAAAACCAGAAGATGGAGATGATAAAGACATTGCGACAACTATTGTATTTTTTTCTTTTTTTATACTGAGGTGTCGTATCTAGTCGAGTGTCATAGCCATGTTATTTTTTAAAGACCTGAAATGTAGACTTGACTTTTTTAAGGTTGATTTTCATTTCAAGTATTCAATGACAGTTGAAAGCCAGGCTGCATAATGGTAATAGAGGTATTTTGTAGTCAGTTATTTAGAGAACTTAAAATATTGGCCCATTAAAAATAAGAACCAGAAAACTGTGAATCACCTATCTGGTATAACCAAAAGAAAAAAAGATCAAAACTCCTTTGTACCTCCAAGCCTGCCCTCCAAAACTGAGCTGCTTTTGCTTCTGAAGGCTCTCAGATCCTTCAGTCATGTCTCTGGAGAAACAGGACCTTGTAGGTTGACATACGTATTTTTAAAATCTGTGTTAAAGACCTTTTAATTTCCAGTCTTACTTACAAATATAAAATGTAGGTTTCATTTTTTTTTTCAAAACTCATGCAACTTATCTTTCTTTTCTTCCATTTAGTTACATCCCATATGTTCCTGGTTAGATAGGAATAAATTAAGATAATATTCCAAACCTCTCAACTTTATTTGAAATATGTGGTTTATCAGCTCTGCTATTTTAAGTGGCTAACCCATGTTCTCAGATATAGTCTTACAGTATTTCAACCCCATTTTAAAAACAACTCTATAGTTTGGGTATGTATTTGCATAGGGCATTTTACATTTTCATACTGGTTAAAGGCTTTTCATACACAGTGCCTATAGGAAATGTGAGGTTCTATTTTAATGGATTATGAGATTTAAGTTCCTAATATAAATAGTTGGAGGTAGGGGAGCGTCCCTTCCCTGTCCTCCCCGATAACGTGTACACACAGTTATTCAGCATTGTAATAATTGTGTAAACTCCATAAATTAAATTATCTTACATTGCAGTATTTTAATGGAAATGCCCAGATAATAAGGAAGACATATAGGAGGTTAAATAGTGATGAATGTCTCTATTGGTTTGCTAAATCGGCAGTTGTTAAATATTATATTGATTTAAGACAGTGGCATCCCCCCCCCTCAAATCTGACATGTAATTCAAGCTCAAAATGTACTAACAGTATGAGGAAATGCATACCTATGTAATTTTTATGTAATTTTTTTAAAGCAGTAACTACCTACTCTAGTACTATTTTGACAAAAAATTTAAAAAACTATTTTAAAGAAAACTACACGTTGAAATCCATAACTTTGATAGTTTATTTCAAGTATAATGTTTAGCATTTGACGCAGAATAAATTGAGTGATGTTAATTATAAGATTTAAAAGACAGTGAGTCAAGGATGAGATATCCTGCCTCCCCTCCCCAATAGTAGTTTATAATTTAGGGGGAAAAAAAGAGAAAGTTTGCAGCTAGCTGATATAAAAAATATAGATAAAGGTTTAGAAAGATACCAGCATTTTAAAAATAATTATTTAATTCCATTCTAAAAAAGACATATTTAGGTTCCAGCTTAGAAACCAAACACTACCATTAAAGTTTTGTTTGCAGTTTTTCAATGGATAAATCTAGCAACCTGAAAAATTGACAGTCAATGACAGAGCAGCAAAATGAAGACCCAAATAAATTGCAAAAGGATTAAGGAAATAAACATTAAAATTGAAACTTTAACGAGAAGAAAATATTGGGAAATATTTATAGGGTTTAGAATGGAGAGAAGTTTGTAAGCATCCTACCCTCAGAATATCAATGTTTATTTCTATTTTTGTACTTATTTCTAAGTGAATCATTGTTTGTTGGTGTTCTACCAAGTAACAAAGTGTAGAGGATACACAGTAGTCAAGTTAGTTAAGGAAAGTGTTTCCAGCTATTGTTATCCTCATATTTTTTTCCAAGTATATACTTCCTCTCTAGTTCATTTCACTTTTTGTTAATTTTTATTTCTCTCAGTTTTCAGGGTGGACACAGTTGAAAAAACTCAGTAACACAAGGCTTATAACAAAAAACAACAGCCTCCTGCCTTGCCCTCTCCTGCCTCTTGCATTTCTCTTAGCTGTCTCCTCTGATATTTTCTGCCGTATTTCTCAATCATATCCTATACTGCTATGTCATTATTTATTAATTTAGCCTTTATCTATTAATTTACAATAATGTTAGTGAGATTTTGGTTCACTCTTATCTCCACCGCATTTCTTTATTCTTCTAACCTTCATATTGCAATTTTTAGTTAAATGTTTTAGTGTGTGCTTAATATCAACTATTTCAGTATTATGCACTGGCCTATCAGATTGTGTGGTATAGTTGTTTCTCTCTTATATGATTTATTTTTTTTTCTTGAGGTTTAGAATTAGCTTTTTTTTTTCATTTGCTTAGTTTTCTCTGAGCCCATCCTTAATTCTCAAATAGTCAACCATATGTGCAAAAGGCCTTCCCAATAGTATTATTTTCCACATGGTCAAACGTGTTTGGTAATCTATGACATTTATTTTTATTTCCCTCTTTGAACCTTCTGCTCAGATTCATCCTGAGACTGCTGTCAGCTACTCTCCTTTGTTAGGCATCTCTTTCTGAAATTTTGTGTTTTTCTTTCTCTTGGGCATCCCACCCCCGCCTTTTTTTTGGAAGAGGGAGTACATTCTAGAGTATGTACTTCTTGGGAAAGTTGTCTGCAAGATGATGTTTTCAGACATGCAATTTCTCAAGAAATGTATTCTTCCCTCACTCTTATTGATAGTTTGTCTAGACATAGAATCCTAATTTGAAAATCATTTTTTCTTGGAAACCCAAAGACATCATTTCTTTGTCTTCTACTTTTCAGGAGTCTAAACAATATTCTTATTGACAGGCAGTCCCTTTGTGTTTGTCCTGTAGTTTTTCTCACAGGAACACTTAGGTTTCTCTCTGTTGTGGTGTGAAAGTATACATCTTAGGACCTGGTGTGTGCCTTTTTTACTCTGCTGGAAAGTTGTTGAGTTTTTTCTGTTTGTTGTCTCGCGATGTTCTGGGGTTGCTCTGGAATGATCCTTACATTTCTGATGTGGGGCACTAGAGATGGTGTTTTTAAACTGAGATGGGGATAGGATAAAACTTGAGGTGTGCATAAGTCAACCGGTAGAAATTATTAAGTATTTGGTTCAGTATTTGAGTCTGCAGCTCAGCAATGTAGGATGGCTGGTGATTGCACTTTGTATGTCATCAGTATAATCCAACAGAAGCAGAAACCACCCAAGGAGATGGTGTCCCCAAATGATCAGAGCCACAAAAAATATGACCAAAATCCCCCCCACAAATACTATATCTGAGGTGCTACTAGAGGAAAGGGAGCACATAATGGAGAGAGAAGTCAATTCAAAACAGTGAGAAGAAAGATAGGAGAGCGTTGTGTTAGAGGTCTTGGTAAACCAAAGGTGGCAAGAAAGCCCAACAACAATTACAATGTACAGCGAACAACAAAATATCTGTTTGTTTTAGTGATGGGAAAGCAATTTGTACCCTTATCAAAAATAGTTGTATTTGAATCCTGACCCAGGTTAAGTAATTGGGTCAGAAGCTGTATTGCAGTGGGCTAAAGAGAATAAGGCACTGGAAATTGAGAGTGGATTGCTTTTATCAAGTTTGCAAAAGAACAGAAAGAGACTGGATGGAATATATTTTTTCAAATAACTTTCGATTGCTGCACCTAAAGATACAGATGTATCTCTATAATCTGTATTTTTGGATAGACAACTATTACAAAAGCCACAAAACAGAAGAAAGCTGTGATCTAATTGCTGGTGGGTGTGAGAGACTTAGAATCATGAAAGGAGTTGAGTAACTACGAGTGATGTCATGAACTTCAAAAAAGGTGTGGCTCAGTATGGTGAAACAGTGGTTGGGAAGGGCACTGGAGGACAAGAAATAAGGAGACTCCCCTTCTTGACTCCCTGAAAGCTGTACTTTTATTAAGAAAAAAATGGCAACTAAACATATTGGGGAAAAAAAAATTGTGCAGCTATAAATACATCTCCCACCCCCCAAACAAGCAGGAATCCAGAGGGCTTGAGAATAGAGCTGGTAGAACCAGTCAGTGGTGGGTGTTACAGAACTCTAATCCATGGGGACATTCGTCCAAGAAGAAGAAAGGGAGGTGAGGTTGGAGGGGCTTATACTTAGGAAGACCACCTTGTCTGTCAGTGAGGAAGGGTAGACTGGAGGTTCATAATAGTAGCACAAGAACTGAGAGCTTCTTTGGCCAAATTATTTTAGTGGTGAGCGCTAATAGGTTGACGATGGTTCACTGATTCATCATGGAATATGGTAGCATATTCACGGCAACTTGACCTCTGGATTTGTTGGGCTTAAGATGGACCTAGGAATGGCCAATAGAAGTAGGTCCTGACTGGCATTATTGGGAGAAGAAGGGCATGTTTCCTATAGATGAATAAGAATGGGAGAACAAAGAGTTAAAGACATGGGGGGGTATCTTCAAGCTGGACAACACAATAGAGGAAGGCTGTCAAAGTTACTTAATGGCTTATATTACCTTACAATGCTGTCTCCTTGATGGCACTTCTTTTTTTCTGGTATGTTCAGAAATCATAGGAGATAGGCCCTATAGAAATGAACTAGAGATGGGATAATATATATGTTTCAAGCTGCATTAGTGTCTTCAAAAATGTCAGGAGGCCAAAGAATCTAATTAGCTTGCAAATACTTCTGTCATAGTGCTTGTTTTTCACCTTGACAATTGCCATGAGGCTCCTTGCTCACTCTTATAAAAAAAGGTATTCCACTCAGTGTGACAATGCTATGCAGTTTTCCACATGCCATGAATATCTTACAAATATTGTTGGGCTAGTGAAGCAGAGATTTATCTGAGCACTGAAAGTACATTTTTTAAGTGCCAGATATTGTTTGATTATTATTATTTTCTTTCCCCAGCCTCCGATTTCTGATTTACCTCCATGAAATCTAGGTTTCCGTGGACCTGGTTGTGATTAGTCACTACTGCCGGTGAAGGGAGCTTTGCGACATGTCTAATTACTATTGTCACAGAAACGGAGGTGATATTTTCTCTACCTGAGACCAAGGATGGGAGGGCTTGGGGACCTTCACCCACCACCTCTCACACTATTCTTACAAAGAAAGGGCAGGGGAATAATAATGCCCATTTTGCAGATGAGGAAACGGAGAGAATTTTATTTCTGTTAAATTATTTTCCCCATATCAAGGAGGGAAGTAGCACAGAGCCAAGAATGGAATTCAGGCCACTTTAAAAGTTGAATGTTAAATGTTACAAGTAGTCTGTTATGCAATTGCAGCATTCAGTTATGACATTTTCAAGCCAAAGTGAACTGGTGTTTGTGAGGATTTTTGCTGCTATTTAATTCTGCCAAATAATAGCCTGTAACTCATTTCTTGTCTTGTTCCTGCCTTGCTGACAGAAATGTAAAGATAAAACTAGTAATATATGTTACAACACTTTGTGAATTACAGGGCAGCTGGGTGGCACCTTTGGTTAAGCGTCTGATGTTTGGTCTCAGGTTGTGACCTCAGGGTCCTGAGAGATTGAACCTTGCATCAGGCTACGGACTCAGGGCAGAGTCTGCTTAAGACTCTTTCTCCCTCTCCCTCTGCCTCTTGCCCCCTAAAATAAATAAATAAAAGCTCTTAAAAAGACCACCTTGTGAATTGTATGATGAAATATAACTATGAGATATTTATGGTGATATTCCTTTATTTACGAGTGTATGGGCTCTTGTCTTTAATTATGTCAGTGAGAATTCAAACAGACAAAATAAACAGCATTTGTAATGCTCATGTAAGTCTATTACTTTGTGTTAGGAAGGCCTTGCATCTAAAAGTGGAACCCACAGATAGTAGTAGACTTTTAAGACTGTTGGGAGATCTGTTCTATTTCAGAAGAACTCTGTTGTCTATATGTGTATTCTATATGTCTCTTCTGAAAATTTCATCTAAAAACAAATGTCTGCAGGCGCCTGGGTGGCTCAGATGGTTAAGCGTCTGCCTTCGGCTCAGGTCATGATCCCGGGGTCCTGGGATCGAGTCCCGCAACGGGCTCCTTGCTCAGCAGGGAGTCTGCTTCTCCCTCTCCCTCGGCCTCTCCCCCTGCTTGTTCTCTCTGTCTCTTTCGCAAATGAATAAATAAAATCTTTAAAAAAAATAAATAAAAATAAATAAATAAAATAAAAAAATAAAAGCAAATGTCTGCAATTAGAACTGTCGTCCTCATTCTGAGAGACAGCATTAACAGTGATGCAGCATAGTAAGATTTTTGTACTCTTGACCACAAAACACCCTGTTCTGAAGAAATAGCTGGAAAAAAAATTAATACTGAAGATCTCCACCTGACTGGGGAAATCTGTCTTAGGTGTATAATGCTTCTATAGTATTCATGCTATCCAGTATCTGCACTGTATGTGTGAAGTCGAAACTGTGAATGTATTAGATACCTGAGCTTCTAAGTGGAGAGTTAGGTGTGATACACCTAGAAGACAGGGATGATAAACATTTCATGAGAAGTAGGCTTGAAGTTTGCAGTGCAATGCAGTCAATACATATGGAGTGATTACAACAGGTGAGGACTGTAATAACTGCTGTAAGAACTATGAAGTTTATTAAGGTACATACATGCCTGTCCTCAAAACACCGCCATGCAAGAAAAGTTTCCTCAAAACACTCTTGTTTCAGGGGTACCTGGGCGGCTCAGACGGTTAAGCGTGGACTCTTGATTTTGACTAGGTCATGATCTCAGTGTCGTGAGATCACGCCCTGCAGTGGCCTCACTCAGCGTGAAGTCGGCTTAGGATTCTCTCTCCTTCTCCCTCTGCCCTGGCTCTCTGTCCCTCTCTCTGTATGTATATCTCTATACACCCATCAGTCTTTCAAAACAAAACACTCTTGTTTCACAGTTTATCCAGCCTCCTTAAACTTCTCCTCTTTGCGGCTCTGCCCCAGTTTTTCTACCCACTCTCAATTTCATAGAGTAAATCTTCCAGGCCAGAACCCCTCCCTCTTTCGGCTCTTCCACTGTCTTCTCCTTTTCTTCTACGTAGAGGAAGTGTCTTTTCCCATCAGACAGCTCCTCTGGATCCTTTTCCCACCTGATTTCACCTTCTCCCATATAGACATCCATGCCCATATTTCATCATTATCATGAAATAGCTGTTTAGAAACAATGAAACAAAAAGTGGTCTCTTGTCTCTGCATCTCTCTATTACCATTCTCCACCTCACTGTATTTATGTTCCGTTTTGTAACTAATATTGTTTCTTCCTGTCTTCTTTTAGAATTTCATGGCCAGTCCTTTAGAAAGGTTGTCTGTTTACCATTCTGTCAAAAAGAACCAGATATTTTGGTTTATTGAGTTTCTCCTTTCCTGCTCCCCCTTTTATTGGGTGGGTGGTTTTCTTCCTATTTCACACATTTCTACTCCTTAATTATCCCTTCTTTCTACAAGCCTGTGTTTGTTTGTTTGTTTGTTTTTCCTGGATTTGTCATTTGAATGAACCATTCATTTATTTTAAATTTTCCTTGTTATTAAACCATATACTTAGAGCTATAACTTTGCCTTTAAGTTCTACTTTAACTAAATCCCATTCGTTTTGAAATAAAATATATTTTATTGCTGTTAGGTTAGAAGTTGTTTGTCATTTCTTTTTCAGGTAATGAGTTTTTTATGTGTATACTCATTGTGTTTGTTTCAAATATATGGGTTTCACTTGCTTTGTTTGCAGTCATTTTCCTATTGATTTCCAGTTAATTGCATTGCAGTCAAAATCTAGTCTGTATGATGCTCTTTAAAACTCCATTAAGACTTCCTTTTTGATCTAGTGTGCAGTCCTTTTTAGTAAATACTCATATTTCCTGTACAAAATCAGTGTGTTATGTGTGTGAATCGGTAATTTATCCATTCTCAGATGCACATCTTTTTCACACTTTAAATCTCAGAAAGTGGGGATACATCTTACAGTTGACTGCATTTTGTGATTGGTGTGGGCCTGTCAGCTTCTTCCAGAGGAGGTTTGAATTTGTTTTCACCAGCCAACTGAGGGCATTGTCAACCCCAAACCACTTTAAAATAAATTCTTGGCTTTTGTTTGAGGTTGTTTGTTTGATGAGACCTGGTAGTGTGAATTCACACAGAAAACTTGCATTAATTTTGTCTGGCTTATGATTCAGATTTTTCAAAGGGGTTGTTTTTGTTTTGTTTTGTTTTTGTTTTATCTGTTTACCTAGTGCTTGAGTAGAGACAATAAGTTTCCTTACTGTGCCTTTCTGCATTGGGGCTTCTTTCTCATTCTCTTTTACAGGAACCCTTTGCTATCTTGATTCGTGATGCGTCAGGGCGGTAGAGAGGGACTCTTCTATAAAGACTCTCGTATAGGTCTATTTTTCTTTATTAGTGGTACATAAAATAATGTTAGTGTTTTCAAATCCATGGCATATTAAATTAGTGAAATATAGCATTTTAAAATAAAAATTGATTATATTTATTAAATCTACATCATTACTAATTTTTAGAAGGCTGCCTTATAACCTCCCATTATAATTGTGCCTTTTTCAGTTTCATCTTTTAATTCTATAATGTTTTTAAACTATATATTTTGAAACTATATTGTTTTTATTATCTTGGTGGAATGTTTGGATTTTTTTTTTAATCGTCACACAATGTCGTCCATCTTTATTGCTACTAATGTTATTTGCCTTACATTTTATATTGCTTAATATTAACATTTCTTCACCAGTTTTCTTTTAATATTTCCTTGGTATCAATTTTTTCATCTTTATTTTTATTTTTCTGGGGTATTTTGGTTTAGACATGTCTTTTGTAAACATTTATCTGAAATTTTATTTTAATATCCATTCTGAAAGACTTTCTTCAATGGGTAATTTAAATTATTTTATGTGTGTTATATTGTTGATATATTTTGATTTATTGCTACCAACTTAGTATATGGTTAAGTGTTTTGGGACTTTTTCCTTTTTTTTCTTTTTTCCTGTTTTTTCCTATTCTGCCTTTTGATCCTTTGCTGGATTAGAATTTGTGGATTTTATTTCTAGTATTTTGATGGTTACCTTTAAAATATAAGTTTTCTAGCAAATAGTGGGGTCTTTTATTTGGGATATTGGGAGTTGAGACTCCCAAACAATTCAACAAATAGTTTGTTCTCATTTTCTTCTTGTTGTTTCAAGTTTTAGTCAACAATTTTTAGGCACACAAACACACAAAATATCATTTAAGAATTACTACTTTATTGAGCAAATAACTATATTTAATGACTCTTCTTAATCTGTTTCCCTCTTCTGGATTAACTTTTCTTTTTTTTTTTTAAAGATTTTATTTATTTTACAGAGAGAGACATGGCGAGAGAGGGAACACGGGCAGCGGGGGTGGGAGAGGGAGAAGCAGATTCCCCACTAAGCAAGGAGTCCGAGGTGGGGCTCAATCCCAGGACCCTGGGATCATGACCTGAGCTGAAGGCAGACGCTTAATCACTGAGCCACCCAGGCACCCCTAGCTTTTCTTCTTTCTGAAGAACTTTCCTTACTGGTTCTTCCAGTGAAGGTCTTTTTAGGACTTCCTAGTCCCAGGAGTGTATTTTAAATTTCCAAACGCAAGGGATTTTCAAAGTTTGTCTTTTTTTCTGCCTTAATTACATAAAGATTACATAAAGGAAGACTATCTGTATGGGATTAATTCTTTTTTTTTAAATTTTATTTTATTATGTTATGTTAGTCACCATACAGTACATCATTAGTTTTTGATGTAGTGTTCCATGATTCATTGTTTGTGTATAACACCCAGTGCTCCATTCAATATGTGCCTTCCTTAATACCCATCACCAGGATAACCCATCCCCCAACCCCTCTCCCCTCTAAAACCCTCAGTTTGTTTCTCAGAGTCCATAGTCTCTCATAGTTCATCTCCCTCTCCGATCCCCCCCACTTCATTTTCCCTTCCTACTCTCTTCTTCTTTTCTTTTTTTTTAGACATATAGTGTATTATTTGTTTCAGAGGTACAGGTCTGTGATTCATCAGTCTTACACAATTCACAGCGCTCACCATGGCACATACCCTTCCCAATGTTTATCACTCAGCCACCCCTTCCCTCTCACCCCCCACCACTCCAGCAACCCTCAGTTTGTTTCCTGCCATTAAGAATTCCTCATATCAGTGAGGTCATATGATACATGTCTTTCTCTGATTGACTTATTTCGCTCAGCATAACACCCTCCAGTTCCATCCACGTCATTGCAAATGGCAAGATCTCATTCCTTTTGATGGCTGCATAATATTCCATTGTATATATATACCACATCTTTATCCATTCATCTGTCGATGGACATCTTGGCTCTTTCCACAGTTTGGCTATTGTGGACATTGCTGCTATAAACATTGGGGTGCACGTACCCCTTCGGATCACTACATTTGTGTCTCTGGGGTAAATACACAGTAGTGCAATTGCTGGGTCCTAGGGTACTTCTATTTTCAACTTTCTGAGGAACCTTCATACTGTTTTCCAGAGTGGTTGCACCAGCTTGCATTCCCACCAGCAGTGTAGGAGAGTTCCCCTTTCTCTGCATCCTCGCCAACATCTGTCATTCCCTGACTTGTTAATTTTAGCCATTCTGACTGGTGTGAGGTGGTATCTCATTGAAGTTTTGATTTGGATTTCCCTGATGCCGAGCGATGTGGAGCACTTTTTCATGTGTCTGTTGGCCATTTGGATGTCTTCTTTGGAAAAATGTCTGTTCCTGTCTTCTGCCCATTTCATGATTGGATTATTTGTTCTTTGGGTGTTGACTTTAAGAAGTTCTTTATAGATTTTGGATACTAGCCCTTTATCTGAGATGTCATTTGCAAATATCTTCTCGCATTCTGTCAGTTGTCTTTTGGTCTTGTCTTTTGTTGACTCTTTCCTTTCCTGTGCAAAAGCTTTTTATTTTGATGAAATCCCAATAGTTCATTTTTGCCCTTGTTTCCCTTGCCTTTGGCGATGTGTCTAGGAAGAAGTTGCTGCAGCTGAGGTCGAGGAGGTTGCTGCCTGTGTTCTCCTCAAGGATTTTGGTGGATTCCTGTCTCACATTTAGGTCTTTCATCCATTTTGAGTCTATTTTTGTGTGTGGTGTAAGGAAATGGTCCAGTGTCATTCTTCTGCACGTGGCTGTCCAATTTTCCCAATACCATCTGTTGAAGAGACTGTCTTTTTTCCGTTGGGCATTCTTTCCTGCTTTGTCGAAGATTAGTTGACCAAAGAGTTGAGGGTCCATTTCTGGGCTCTCTATTGTGTTCCATTGATCTATGTGTCTGTTTTTGTGCCAGTACCATACTGTCTTGATGATGACAGCTTTGTAATAGAGCTTGAAGTCCGGAATTGTGATGCCACCGGCTTTGCTTTTCTTTTTCAACATTCGTCTGGCTATTCAGGGTCTTTTCTGGTTCTAGACAAATTTTAGGATTATCTGTTCCATTTCTTTGAAAAAAAATTGGTGGTATTTTGATAGGGATTGCTTTAAATGTGTAGATTGCTCTAGGTAGCATTGACATTTTTACAATATTTGTTTTTCCAGTCCATGAGCATGGAACATTTTTCCATTTCTTCATGTCTTCCTCAAGTTCTTTCATGAGTGTTCCATAGTTTTCTGAGTACAGATCCTTTGCCTCTTTGGTTAGATTTATTTGCATGAGGTTAATTCTTTGAATTTTTTGAGACATGCTTTATGGTCCAAAGGAGACCAACATGTACAAATATATCAGCTGAGTTTGAACACAGTGTTTCAGGGTTAAACACGGTGTCTTAGATTCATTTATTGTTTTAAACTGACTCAAAAATTGTTCAAACTGGGGGCGCCTAGGGGGTTCAGTCAGTTAAGCATCTGCCTTTGGCTCAGGTCATGATCCCAGAGTCCCAGAAGCAAGCCCCACATTGGGCTCCCTGCTCAGCAGGGAGTCTGCTTCTCCCTCTCCCTCTGCTCCTCCCCCTGCTTGTGCTCTGTCTCTCTCTCTCTCAAATAAATAAATAAAATCTTTAAAAAAATTTTTTTCAAATATGCAGTACCTTTACTGTTTTTTTCCTGCTTCAATCTGTCAATTCCTGAGACTGGATAGTAAAGACATGGTAGATATATCAGTTTCTTCTTATAGTACTGCCATATTTGCTCTATGTATTATTTTGCGTATGTTTTTGTTATGTACATACAAATTTAAATCTTGTCCATATCCTTATGGACAAAAAACCCAATTTACAGATTATTCCTACTGCTCTAATATAATCATCCCAATTGTGTGCTCAGGGACAGTGTGTGATTGAACTTTATAATTTAGCAGGATTCTATTATGACCTGGCCCTGTGAGCCCCTGCCTTAGTGGAGGTGGCCATGAAGAAGCTTGGGTGTCTGCTTAGGCGCTGTGTTTTATAGTCCTCATAATGTCTGCATATTTCCCTTTACCTAGTGTACAGTCAGCTGAGTGATAGATGCAGGTTCCTTTGGGGAAGGACTGAGGGAATCATTATAGTATATACTTGCCAAAGTGTTTCAGGGTTCTTCCTGACAGGGCCCAATCACCTCTTTGGGTTCTGGCCCCCAAATTGGTTCAATTCCAGGAACTGCATGAGGGATCTTGACTTTTTACGGCAGCAACTACCTTTATTCTCCTGTTTCTCTATCCTTGCCCTTTGTCTTTGCTGTAGATGTTAAGCAGTGCCCTTGTTTTTCTTCTAAGGATGCCATGATCTATTAACCATCTCCACCCTCCATGCAGGTCAAGCTTCCTATCTGCCCCTTGCCTTGCCTGTTACTATGATAATTACAGTCCCCAGGCTTCTGGCCGTTGAGCCTCACCATTTGGCCCCTGTTACTTAAAAGGGGTCTGTTATCTTTGTGGATTTTAATGAGTTCAAGCTCTGACCCTCTCTCCTTCTGTCTTTCCGGACCTACAAGAGAAGGGCCCCATCTGCACTGTTCAGTGATGCCAGTGCTTCTGTTACTAGGGCCTTGTCCTCCCATGGAAAAATCCTTTGCTTAGTTTTCTAGACTCATGTAATATAGGTGGGCATGGTTACTGCTCTCAGCCTCTTTCTTTCTTCCTCTGCCTTTTGCCAGGGCCACTCACCATGTCTGCTTTTCTCTGCATTGACCATCACTTACTCTAGGCCTATAAGAGCCCCTCCCTGACTCCTGCCACAACATGAATGCTAATTTCTTACAGCTCCTTGGGTGTTTATTCTCTGTTTTCTCTTCTCAAGTCTAGCACTTCCCTAGCTGGGTAATGCTGGGATGTCACCTTAATTATTGATCTTGCAGCCAAGAGAAGAGCGAGGGCAGCTCCTGAGGGCACCAGTTTTTGCTTCTTGTAGTGTCTTCTAGCACAGGGGAAGTACTAGGGAAGAGTGGGCTACCTGTTCAAACTTTGAAGAGCTTCAGGAATCTGTAGGGGTGACCATCAGATGTCTCCATCCCTTGTTTCAGGATGCAGGTTTTCCCAATCAGGGCTCTAGTTTAGCAGACCTATTTTCTCTGGGCATTGAAATGTCTCTGGAGCTCTGCAACTCTAATTCTTGGATTTTCTACTTGTTGCTCAGCTGTGCCTATCATTTCATTGCAGGAGATAGCTGCCTCTTTCCAAGCTACCCAGGAGGTCCTCTAGGCGTCTTTAACTGCGTACTAATGTCCTGGCTCTGCAGGGTGTCTATCCAACTTAGCAGTAGTCAGCCAACTCTACTGTCTGTGTGGCATTGTTCTCACCATATAACCAGTAGCCTGAATCATCACACCTGTGAGGACATTCCCAGACCAAGACATTTTCTTACACTAACTGTGGTGATATCTTTGCAGTTCATGGCCTTCACTGTATTGGGATCTCTCTGTGCCCCACATACCACTCAGGACAGTGGCATGGTGAGTGAGCCTATTCTAGAACCCCACCTCACTGCTTGTTTTCTTGGGCCACTTGTAGCCCTACTTATGTTATTTCTGGTTCTCCAAGAAACAGGTACTAAGACTGGATTTATTGGAAAAACTAGAAAGGGAGTGAGAGAAAGCTGGGACAGCTGTTAGACCTGGATTCAGATCTAGCCCCCATGGAGGAGAGGGAAGGAAGGAAACATGGATCAGAAAAGTCTTAAGCTGCAGTGCAGTTACAAGAAAGTTTTGGCAAAGCCAATAGGAAGTTCTTGAGCCAAAGTTGCCCTTTAGAAAAGTCTTGTTTCCCCTGGGATTGCACCTGATCAGTATCTCTGCCATGTCCACTCACTAGCTGGGAGCCACGGTTGGACCTCTGAGCAAGTAAAGTGATTGCCTTCAGAGTATGCATCTGAGGGCCCTTGGTCATTTTCATTTTCCACAATTAGAAATCTGGGAGATCTGAAAAATGTATACTCATGGCAGCCATATAAGCAATACATCTTATTTCTCTTACTTTTAATGATTACCTTTAAATTAACAATTTATTTAATATTGTTACCTCTTTCCAAAATAACATACAATCTTCAAATTATTTAACTTTTCTTACCATCATTCCACAAGTTGTTGATCAATTATTTTAGATCTTTCGTGTGTTTGTGTGTATGTATGAGATGTCACATCTGTGCTAAAATTCTTTGTTTTTTGAGTTTTTTGGTATATAGATGTCCAGTTGTTCCAGTGCCATTTGTTGAAAGGACTAGATTTCCTCTACTGAGTTGACTTTGTTTCTTCGTCAAAAATCAGTCAATTATATTTGTGTGAGTCTATTTCTGGGTGCTCTATTCTATTTCCCTGATGTATGTGCCTACTCTTTGGCTGATACCAGGCTGTCTTGGTTATAGTAACCTTACAGTAAGTCCTAAAATTAGGTAGTATGAGGTCTTCAACATTTTTTTGTCTTCAGTGTTTGTAATGGTGATTCCAGGTCTTTTACCTATCCATATAAACTTTAGAATCAGTCAAAATTTGCAAAAAAAAAAAAAAAAACTTATTAGGATTTTGATTGGAATTGCATGGATCAGATCAAATTAGGAAGAACTGGCATCTTTACAATATTGACTCTTCCTATCCATGTGCATAGAATATCTTTCCATTTATTTGGATCTTCTTTGATTTCTTTCATCATGGTTTTATAGTTTTTCTTGTACAGATCATGTGTGTATGTTTGTGTATTTAATGTTATACCTTTGTATTCCATTTTAGGTGATATAGTAAATTATATATACATATGTATGTATATATGTATGTATATATATATATGTATATATTTTTGTATATATTTTATTTATTTATTTTTCCTTTCAAAGTTTAACTGTTCAGTGCTCGTAGCAATGAAAACAATAGGAAAACAATTGAGTTTTACATATTGACTTACATCCTTCAATCTTGCTATACTTGTTTATTAATTTCATGAAGTTATTTTGTAAATTCATTGGCATTTTCTGCATGGACATATTCATCTGCAAATAAAGATAGGTTTTTTTTTTTTTTAAAGATTTTATTTATTTATTTGATGGGGGTGGGGTGCACAAGCAGGGGAAGCAGCAGGCAGAGGGAGAGGGAGAAGCAGACTCCATGCTGAGCCCGATGTGGGGCTGGATACCAGATCGCTGGAATCATGACCTGAGCCAAAAGCAGATACTTAACTGACTGAACCACCCAGGTGCCCCAAATAAAGATAGTTTTATGTCTTCCTTCCCTATGTGTATACATTTTATTTCCTTTTCTTATCTTATTGCGTTAGTTAGGACTTCCATTACAATTTTAAATAGGAGTGATAAAGAGGATACCCTTGCTTTATTCCTAATCTTAGGAAGGCATTCAGTCTTTTCACTTTAGGTATGATGTTAGTTGTAAAATTTTCTGTAGATGTTCCTTATAAATTTGAGGAAGTTCTCTATTTCTGGTTTGCTGAGGTTTTTATTATGAATGGTGTTAGATATTTGTCAAATGTTTTCTCTACACCAATTGATATCATATGATTTTTTTTTTTTTAGCTTGTTGATGTGATAGACTACATGATTCAGTTTGAGTCTTGAACTCACCTTGCATAACTGGAATAAATCTCACCTGGTCATGGTGTATAATTCTTTTTATTCATGTTGAACTCTATTTGATAATATCGTATTAAGGATTTTTGCATTTGTGTTCAAGAGAGTTATTGGCTTATAGTATTTGTTTCTTTAGTGTCTGCATCTTGTTTTGGTATTAGAGTAATGCTGGCTTCATAGAATGAGTTAGGAATTGGTTCTACTTTTGGGAAGAGATTGCAGAGAATTGCTATCATTTTTTTTCTTTAAAGGTTTGATAGAATTTACCAGGGGAACCACCCAGGCCTGGTGGTTCCTTTTTTAGAAAGCTATTGAATATTAATTTAATTTCTTTAGTAGATATATGTGCCCTTAGATTATATGTTTCTCCTTATAAGAGTTTTGGTAGTTTGTGTCTTTCAAACAATTGATCCATTTTATCTAAGTTATCAAATTTGTCGGCATAGAATTGTTCATAATATTCCTTTAAGTGTCCATAGGAATGGTAGTGATAACTCTTCTTTCATTGTTTTTATATTACTGATTTGTGTCTTTTCTCTTTTTTTCCTTAATCTGACTAGAGGTTAATCAATTTCATTGATCTTTAAAAAAGAAGAAAGGGGGAAAAAAGAACAACTTTTGGATATGTTTATTTTCTGTATTGTTTTCTTATTTTCAATTTCATTGGTCTGTGCTCTAATTTTTATTATTTTATTTTGCTTGCTTTAGGCTTAAATTACACTTTCTACTCTAGTTTTTTAAGGTGGAATCTTATGTCATTGATCTTAGATTGTTGATCTTTTCTAATATGAACATGTGATGCTATAAATTTTCATCTAAGTTCTACTTTAACTGCATTCCACAAATTTTGATATGTGTAATTTAAGTTCAAAACATTTTCTAATTTCCCTTGAAACATTCTCTTTATTAATTATTTAGAAATGATCTGAAGATTTCCCTATTACTCTGTTATTGACTTTTAATTTAGTTCCAGTATGGTCAGAGGACTTTGTATGATTTCAATTCCCGTCCCTCTTTTTTTTTACCACAAATAATTATGAGACAACATATAGGACCTTTATATAAGTTAAAAGTGATGTCAGTATGTCAGTATTGTAAGGACAGGGGCCAATACCGGAGTGGGGTGACTACCCTTACCCATTCCTCCCTATTCATCTATGCAGTTTATCTCCCTTCACTCAGAAGAAACTTTGCAGGAGCTCCTACCAAGAGAATTCCTCTCACTTTCATGTTACTTATGTTAATTTCTTAGCTTTGACAAATATATTGTGATTGTATAGGAAGTTAATATTAGAAGAGGCTGGTTGAAGGCTTTTGTGGACTCTATATTTTCTTTCCAACTTTTCATAAATCTAAAATTAATTCAAGGTAAGGTGATGAAATAGGTGATCCAAAGCTTCTATAATTCAGATTCATGAAGGGGAAAATGGAAATAATGTATTTTATTCCATTTGTATAGGTCACTGTAAGGAGTAAAAGAAAAGCTCTGTTAATGACTTCTTATTTTTGAATTCAAATAGGCAAGATAGTAATGGTCCCCATTATTTAAGGACATAAGGATGAAAATTGTTAAAAGTCATAGGTTTTTACTGGGGACCCCTGAGAGAAAAAAGATGGAAGGGTAGCCTATGAAGCCAGATTTCAAAATGAAAGAGGACACAGAAACATGAAATTATAAAGCAATTATACATAAATTACGGTGTCTCTCAATGAGTCTACATGACTGAGAGGAGTATTTTTTAATGGAAAAATCTGTATGTGCTTTTAGGAGTAAAAGCTGATTATAATAATAAGAGAGATATTAAATGCTGGAAATAGGAAACAATGGAGTTGATATCTTCCTAAAGGAAATAGTTGTAAATAGGATAAAAACCATGCAGGTAAAGAACTTAGTCTTGATTGAGAGGTGCCGAAAATCCCCCTGCCTTTAGAAATGAAAGTGCAATGATATATAGAGAAAAAAATTAGAGTGGTGAAAAATTATGTAAATTAGTAAAGTGAGGTTGTCATGAGAGAGAATTCAGGACATAGTAAGAATAGAGATCAATTTAAAAACAAATCTGGAGTGTATATATAAGCTACAGGAGATGAGAGAAAAAGAACTGTCTTCACATTTTTGACCATAGTTACTGTCTGGTCCCTAGTTTTAGGGACTTCCTAGTAGCTTGATCTTAGGGATCAGCATGAATTTGGGACTTACATTGTCTTCTCAGAGCCCATCAGTGCCTGAAAATGTGTCATTTGTATTTCTAAGCTTCTCTTCCATGTTTTGTATGAGCTGATACTTGTTCTTGTGTTGAATTACCTTTTTCTAAGAGCAGTTGGCTGCTTTGACAACACAATTACCCTGAAGGTGGAAATACCACAGTTCTTAGTTTTAAGAGAAAAAAAATACCAGTTTGTCCTCTTACCATTCTGAATTCCTCTGACTTTCCATTGCCTGGAGCAAAGTCATTGGCATGGGAGTATTCTTTGTGCTTTTTAGAAGGGATGGAAGACCCCTCAAAGGCCTTTTAATGATGAACGAAGGGGATTTATTCTTCCTTATTGGGGTAATAAAATTTGTTACACTTCACATAAGTTCCAGTGGGGGTGGAGGAAGGAGGTAGAAGTGAAGAGGATGATTTGGATTCCAAAAACTGCAATTACTTGTGGAAGGTTTTAACTGAAAATAGATCTTTCTCTTGAGATTTTAGTTTGTTCTGGAGACTAATGTTACAAAATCCAACATTGCACAATAAAAAGGCAAAAGCAAGAGAAGATTTATGATGATGATCCTTGGCAGTTCATTTAAGCTGGTATGCTCTCTTGGCCTCGTATTTAATACTGAGATGCTTTATGTTCTTGACTCTGCCTATATGAACTAAATTAAGTCATAAATGTGCAATTCTTATTCTGTGTATAGACTGTCATTTAGCATGTGACCTTTTTGCTATACTCCAAAAGGACAATGGTATTAAGAGAAGAAAGAAGCAATGGTCATAGAGGCAACTGAGAGAAAGGCCCCCCAGGCCCACCTCAGATGGGGCCAGGTCTCAATTGCTGACTCACTGAAAGGCCGTTCTGATCATAGAATGTGCATAAGGAATGACCTCATCAGACCCTTCACTTCCCCCCACAAGTCCAAACCTAGCGGTGTCTCAAAATAACCTGAACTGCCACGTTGGCAATTGAGCCAGGGAGGGAGGACTTTGGTCCCAAAGCTTGTTGGCATTAGCATTAGAGAGAGAGGAAATTAATAAATGACCTGTTCCTGTCTGCACAGACCTTGGAGATGCAACAGAACATTAGAACAACAACTCAGACGTGAATTGTGGTATTAGCTTTACTGATAACTCCAGCTTTATTTGTAGTTGGAAGAAGGGGAAGTTGAATTAAATGGATTTATTATTTTCAGCAGACCTCTTTGCTTAGCTGGGGACTGTGATATGTCTGTTAACTAGATGCCAGGAAGATGTGTGCCTGCATGCATGCCTCTGTGTGTGTGTGTGTGTATGTGTGTGTATACATATACATGAAATACATGTCGTGGAATATGAAGTAGTCACATGAAATAGACTCAAGAATGAAGGATGAAATCCTTTACTGTTCATCTCTTACATGGTGCCAGGGTAAAAGGATGTTTTTCTCTCTACATAAATGAAGCAAGAGGACTTCTCTTGGCGGGGGTTACTGCAAACTTCCTCCTAAGCCAAGTGAGATCAACTGCACAGATGAGTAAGAAAGAATGGGTAACGTGGTCACCCCATTGGGCACTGGTCTACTGTCCTGGGAGACTGACATAATGATATTAGTTTTAGTTTATAAATGGGTCCTGTGTTGTCTCATAATTATGCAAGGGTATAGGAAAGAAAGGAATCATTCTCCTTCACTTCTCTGTACAAGGAACAGGTACCAGGTCTTTTCAAACTCTGTCAACATACCAGGAAGGCTGAAGAAGCAGCGGTGGGCAGTGATAATAGAACTATCACTTACAGATCTTACTGTGTTCCTGGCAATTCCATGAAGCATATTGCCTACTTGATCTCATTAATCCTCATAAGGATCTGATTAGGCAGGAGGCACCCCCATTCTCCTATTACAAATGAGGTGACAGAGCTTAGAGAAGTTAATTAAGTCAGCAAAGGTCCACTTTGGGTGGAGTCAGAACTAAATCTTGGTCCTTCCAATTCAAAACCCTTGTTTTTTAATGTCAGGCCTAACAGATTTTTTTCTACTACTGAGTTTCTAAAAATCAGGGGTTATTCCCCCAGAACTATCTACACCAGTTGTTGAGCAGAGAATCTTTAGTAAATCAAGTATTTACTAAACAACTCCTATGTGCTAGACATTGTTCAGATGCTAGGGATAAAGCAGTGAACATAAAAGACAAAAATCCCTCATAGAGGATAAATTCTAGAGAGGGAAGACCAACAGTAAACAAGTAGACAAATTATCTCCTATCTCTGATGACAGTGAGTACCTTAGGGAAAACTAAAGCAGGAATATTAGAGGAGTCCAGCTTTGCAATCTTTCTGTGGCTTTTCATGTACGATCTCACTTGAGGAGGTAAGGATTGAGCAAAGATCTCAAAGAGGTGAGAGGCAGCCATGTGGATTTTGGGTGAAGAGCATTATAGGCAGATGAGAAAATGCAGAAATGAATGCCAGGGCCTGTGAGTCCAGATTGCTGGGAGCAAGAAGCCAGTGGGTAAAGATGCAGTGGTACTAGTATGTTAACTGGGGTGGAAAGTCTCTTTGACATCGGAAGTAAAGATACTGATGACTCTGAAAATCAACCCCCCCCCCTTTTTTTTTTAATTTTTAGAGAGAGAGAGATCAAGAGCACTTGCATGCATGCGTCATGGAGTCTGGGGAGGAGCAGAGCAATACATATAGAGAGAGAATCTTAAGCAGGCTCCACGGCCAGCAGGGAGCCCTCTACAGGGCTCAATCTCACGACCCTGAGATCACGACCTGAGTCAAAATCAAGAGGTGGACGCTTAACTGACTGAGCCACCCAGGCGCCCTGAAAATCAACCCATCTTTAGATTACTCATCCCGGATTGCTCTTGTGGATGCATCCTTTTTTCTATAACCGGGATTATTTCTGGGAGCACCCAGCCTTTTTTCTATAACCGGAATTATTTCCGGGAGCACCCAGCCACATACCAAAAAGTCCTCTCTTGTGTTGTTTTAGACATGCTTTCAGGTTGTTGAAGAATAATTATTTGAACATTTTCTAAACATTATCTCAGAAGAGTTTACCCTTCAAAGCATATATTTGATAACAGAGCAGCTGTTCAGAGGGTGATCTAAGTCTGAGAGCACCAGTAAATGTCTGGGAGCCACCAAACCTGAGGCATAGCACGGCTAATTGCTTTGTCCAATAGCTTGACTTGTTTATTTGTTAACCTGATAGAAATATTCTTCAAGGAAGTAATTGAATCGAGATTGTATTCTTCTTTAATATCTTTGCCTTGCCATTTGTGATATCTGGCACATAGTTACTACCTAACTCACTGATGAATTAAATGAAAGCAATAGTGCCCTTTTCTCAGACTTCTACAGAGTAGGTGCTGCCAAAACTGTTGGGCTTAAAGGCAGGGTTTTATCTAGTGCTTGGCTAGGGGTAAATCCTGTTCTTAGATGGGAAATAACTGATAGCAAGGACAGACAATATATTAGTTTTAAAGATTTCATTTGCTTCTCCATATAGATCATAACCTGTGGCAAGAAAATACTCTTTTAGGATAGTTACTAGCACCTTTTAGTTGTAATAAGAACCAAGTTTTGAGTCATTCTTTAGGCACACAGTTCCCAGAAAGAGAACTGCCTTAAAAACAGATGAGGAGTTTAAAAGAATATAATTCTCATTTTGTGGTATGGCCCCTCTTCAAATAAGGAAATCAAAGCTGTCTGTTTTGATTATCTGTGGAACATAACTCACAGTCAAAAACAATATCCAGTAGAGGTCTTTCAAGCAATGTTCTAGCCTTTTAAAAATATTTCTAGAATGCCATTTTAAAAGATGCTTATAGCTATTACTTCTTTGTATTAGCCTTGTGTGTGTGCATTTGTAATTAAAAATTCTTCAGGGGCGCCTGGGTGGCTCAGTCAGTTGAGCATCTGCCTTTGGCTCAGGTCATGATCCCAGGGTCCTGGAATCGAGTCCTGCATCAGGCTCCTTGCTCAGCGGGGAGGCTGCTTCTCCCGCTCCCTCTGCCGGCCGCTCCCCTTGCTTGAGCTCTCTTTCTGTCAAATAAATTTAAAAAAGATCTTTGAGGGCGCCTGGGTGGCTCAGTCGGTTGAGCGACTGCCTTCGGCTCAGGTCATGATCCTGGAGTCCCGGGATCGAGTCCCGCGTCGGGCTCCCTGCTCAGCAGGGAGTCTGCTTCTCCCTCTGACCCTCTTCCCTCTCGTGCTCTCTGTCGCTCATTCTCTCTCTCAAATAAATAAATAAAATCTTAAAAAAAAAATAAAAAAAAAATAGAAAAGATCTTTGAAAGAAAATTCGTCATTATGGAAAAGTTAAGACATGTGCAAAGGTAAAGAACGTACAGTGGTCTACCATGTAGCCATCCCCCAACTGCAACAATCACCAATCTGGTTCCCTCTAAACCCCTACCAACTTACCCCTCCCATAGTATTTCTGAAGCAAATCCCCAACGGATGTAATTTCATCCATGTACATTTTGGTATGTATCTCTGAAAGATCCCCTTTAAAGAACACAACCACTTTTACCCCTAAAACTAAGAAGAATCCCTAATGTTACAAAATACCCAGTCTCTTTTCAAAAGTCTAATCAGCTCATGTATAGTATAAATGGTTTTAATTTGTTACAGTATGTTTGAAACGGGATATAAAGCAATCCCAGCCCTTATAATTAGGTAATATCTTTTAAGTCTGTTTAAGAGTTTCTCTTCCAACACTTCTTTTCCCCTTTAAGTTTATTTATTGAGGAAACTAGATCATTTTTTCTTGTCTTAGTTCTCACTTTTATAACAAAATACCCTATATTGGGGGGCTTAAACAATACACATTTATTTCTCACAGTTCTGGAGCCTGGAATGTCCCAGATCAGGGTGCCAGCAGATTTGGTATCTGGTGAGGGTCCTCCTCCTGGCTTGCAGACAGCAGTCACCTTGTTGTGTTCTCATATGTCAGGGACGGGTAGGAGAAGCGCTGGTTCTTCTTCTTCTCTTAAGAGCACTAATCTCATCATTGCAGTTATACTCTCAATCTAAACCTCATCTAAACCTAATTATCCCCAAAAGGTCCCATCTCCAAATACCATTACATTGAGGATTAGGTCTTCAGCATATGAAATTTTTGGACACAAACATTCAGTCCATAGCAGTCCTTTGCTGTTTCTCCAAAGTCTGGATTTTCCTGATTTTATCCTATTAATGCAGGTAAACATGATCCTCTGTCCTATATTTCTTGCAGGGTAGTAAATAGCTCTAGAGGCTTAGTTTCAGGTGTGAGTATTTTGGCAGAATTATTTTGTAAGTTGTGGTATGTTCTACCAAGTGGAAGTATATCATATTTGGTTGTCTTTTTTGGTGATATTACCAGTCTTTGACAATCAGTGTCTAGATGCATTAATTTATAAGGAATTGTAAAATGGTGACAGTTTTGTCATTTTTCTCAGTTATAAAAGAAAAACATTTCCTCGCTTGGCATAGAGCTATTCAGTGGAATGGTTCATATAGGAAATGAATGGTCTTTTTTCCTTAGTTTTCCAGTTTTCAAAATAATGAGGTGGTTATCTAGCATCTTCCAACATTAAGTAAATATATTTTTTTAAAGTTTTAAGCATTATGATGAGCTCATTGAAGCAAACATATTTTTAGGTATTTCAGTCCTTTGCAGTTATTATTCTTACTAATACAAAATGTTCCATCTTTAAGTTCACTTCTGAGTTATTTTTGATAGGACCTTCCTTACTATCTTCTTTGATAGGATGTTCCAGGTTCATTTTCTACATTTTTTCCCCCCTGTCCTGGATTGAGCTATTTCTTCAAGCAGCACTGGGATCAATATTTAGAATGGTCTTTGGAGATCACAAACCTGGGTTCTACTTTTATTGCTATTGAATTAGTACTGTGACTAGACTTGTTAGTAGACAGAGCTAGAATTAAAGCACATTGTTAGTTCATACTTCGAGTTCAAATTCAAGGCAGAATTCTTAACTGTAGGGCCCACCATCCTGTATCCTTTCCCATGTTGAGAAACCTGAGCTGCCAATCCTTACATCAGAGTCTCTTCTGTCATCTTGACTTTCTGAATCTCATTTTCTAGTAGATTCTTCAATAATTGGACATTAGGACAATATTTCTTCAATTTGTTCATAATGAAAGCAGTTCTCCTGTGCCTTTTATATTCGAAAGTCAGTTTGCTTAGATATAAAATATTTGGTTCACTCTTTCTGTCTTTAGTATCTTAAATATGTTATTCCACTGTCTTCTGACATAGCATATTATCTAAATATATGATGATAGTAAGGGTTTTTTTCCTTTGTAAGGAATGGGTTTTTTTGCATGATGACCAAAGGATCTTTTTTCCTTATCTTTTAACTATAGTAGTTTTACTAGAATATGTCTCAGGGTTGATTATTGGCATGCCATTTTAACATGCAGCTTCAAATATTTTTATTTATTTCAAAAAAATGTTCCTGAATCACATTTTTAAAAATATGTGTTCTCTTCCATTGCTTTGGTTATCTTTTGGGGCTTTTATAACACACCTGGGGTAATGTCTTATCTTCTATATTTGTAACTTTACTTTCTTCACTTCTCTTTAAGTTTTTTCTTTCATTTTATCTTCTATTTCTATTAATAAATGATACATTGTTCTTGGTAACTCTTGTGAGTTTCCAGTTCAGACTTCATGTGTGAAATATTTTAAATTTCATGGTTCTTTACTAAATTCTACCACCTCATTTCTGAGTTTTTCTACTCTGAATTGTGTTTATTATAGCCTCTGTCATTTTATTAATTTCTTCTAGCTTGTCTTAAAATATTAGCCAACAGTTTTCTTCTGTTTATAGGCCTGTTTCTGGCATGTTCTCATTGGTCTGTAGAGCCATTATTTTATCCCTGCTTTCTTTTTTCTTTTAATAACTACTAAACATAGGACTTAATCACAATCTCCTTTCAGTTCCTTCTTTCTCACTCTCCTTCCATCTCTTTTTTGTTTGTTTTTCTTACTATCATTCTTTCTTTGTTAATCGAGGCATAATTTATACAATAAAACAAGTTTAATGAGTAACTACCACTCAAACATGATTCAAAACAGCTCTGTTGTCTCAATCTGTTTACCCCACACCTCTCTGAAGAGACGATCATTATTTTGATTTCTATCAACATAGATTAATTTTGTATATACTTGGAGTTCATGTAAATGGAATTGTATGGCATGCATAATTTTGAGTATGATGTTAGCTATAGGCTTTTCACAGATGTCATTTATCTAATTGTGTAAGTTTACTTCTGTTCCTATCTTACAAAGAATTTTTCCTTTTTTTATAATAATGAATTCGTGTTGAATTTTTTCAAATTTTTTTCTTCATTTATTGAAATAATAATATGGCTTTTCTTCTTTACTCCAGTCATGTGACAGGTTACACTGATTGCTTTTCAGATGATAAAACAACTTTGTATTGGCATAAACTCCAGGTGTATATGATGTAATATCCATTTTTGAAATTGCTGCATTCAATTTGTTAATATTTTATGAAGGTTTTTCTACTTATGTTCACAAGGGATATTGGTCTATAAACCTTTCTATTTTTCTTTCATATGTTTTTATTTTTTGGTATCAACATTAGAGTAATGCCGGCCTCATAAAATGAGTTGAGAATGTGCTCTCACTCTGTGTTTTCTGAAAGAGTTAGTGTTAAATTGGCATTATGTCTCCATTAAATGTTTGTAAATGCACCTGGGAAACAATTTGGACTACAAGTATTTGCAAAGGGGTATTTTTGATTACAAGTTTATAAAAAATTAATTTCTTATTTATTGAAATTAGTTTCAGTTATTGAAATAACTGAAAGAAAGTACTTTCAATTTTTTTAATATATCTTGGAGTAAAAAACATTGATAATGTCTCATATTATACTTTTAAGGCCTGTATGATCTATCATGATAACCCTACTTTCATCTACGGTATTGGGTAATTTGTATTTTCTCTTTTTTTCTTTATCAGCTATGGTAGGTGGTTATCAACTTTTTTAAACTTTTCAGTAAGCCAGTTTATGATCTTGCTAATTTTCTGTAAGGTTTGTTTTCCATTTCTTTGTTTTGTGTTCTTTGTATTATTTCCATTCTTCTGTTTAGTCAAGTTCAGTTTGCTCCTCTTTAGTTTCTTGAGTTAGATGCCTACATTATTCATTTTACACCTTTATTTTTTTAATTATAGGTATTTTAAAGTTCTAAATGTCTAAGCACTGCTTTATCTCCTCCCACATACATTGATATCTTATGTTTTCGCTTTTAGTCTGTTTGAAGCTTTACTGCTCTAGAGCTTTCTCTTTTGTTGCTTGTGCACAATGATAAAAAAGAAAAAAACAAAAATGACCTCATACCGCCTGCACATTTGGTTACTACTAACACTTCATATATTTAGACTGCTCCCAGCCTTTTCAGAACTTACCGCAGATCTTTTCTCCTCTTCCATGCGTTAGAGTGTATAAAACCCCGTCCAGTTTCAGCTGCGCTTCTCAGATATCCCTTACACAATTTTCAGGAGTGCCTTTTGTGATTCAGGGGCTCTCTGTTTTTAGGGAAGCCCCCCCTGTTGCTTTCCTCTGCCTCCTCCTGTGCATACAATATTACTACTTGGGTTTTGTGTTGTCATTGATTTGTCTCCCCTGTTTGCGTTTTGAGGTGTGTGGTGATACTGGACATGGTGTTTCTGCAGCTATTTTTCTATTAGCTTTGATTTTTAATATCTCAGTTGTTCTCTCTGTTTTTATGTGGGGATTCAGAGAGATTTCAAAACAATTCTGCTGGAGCTACCTTTTCAGAACTCTGGGGCCACCTTGATTGTGTTGCCGAGCAGTATATGTGTACTATTTCATGTTTGTAGTAAAAGAAGTGTACGGCTGATCTTTTCCAGAGAGGTCTACTTAGGAATCCTGATTACAGGGTCTTGATTATTTGGTGACCTCTGGATTTGCCTCTTACTATGATGGCTGCATTTTCTTTGTGTTAGAACTGCAGTTCTTTTCACTACTGGCTCCTAGTGTGTCAAGGTCATTTCAAGAGTCTCACAGAACAGCCAACAGTGAGGAAGGTCCCCGATAAAATGCCTGCCCTCTTTTGTGTTCCTGTGTTGCTGTTTGGTGGATGGGGCCCTCCTGGATTCCGACTTAGGGGAAAAAAAAAAAAAGGATAATTCAGAAAGAATGGAACCTATCCCTTCCACCCCCCCATGCAAATGGGTATCTTTCATTAGCTGAATGCCACCGAATACCAGACGGGATTGTATAACCAAAAATGCCTCTGGCATACAAGGTGCCGTGATAACTTGTAGAAATTATTACCTGTCATTTATTTGGTTATCTTTGAAAAGTGCTTATGCTTTATTCTAGGGAGTGGGGTGGTTGAATACAGTTGGGACAGCATTTGTGATCCTCAGATAATTCTTCACTCTCTGTGTCATACTTAGGAGACACATTCTTTCCCCATGGCCACTTCCAAAGAAATGGCTATATGCACAGCTCGTCATCATTGAAAATTGTGCTGTTCAGCAGTTTCACACATTGTCTTCACTTCACTTGTAGAATACTTGTATGTCTCACAAATTCACTAAGTTTTGCACAGAGAGCATTTTTTAGTGAAAAATGCTTGCTTCTTATAAAGTTAATACATATATTGCTGTTTTAGTTTATCACATGCAAGTACTTTTCATTGAATCTTTATGATAACCTTGAAAAGCAGACATATCCTCCACTTTATAGATGAAGAAACTGAAAAGCTCAAAACTGGAACTCAAAAGTCACTGCCTTCTTAAAGCTCTGTAGGCAATTTATGACAGAGCCAAGGGGAAATTATTCAATAATTAGAATAATTACCACCAGTATCAGAAACCTCTATGTATGCCAATAATTCAAAAATATCTGCAGGGAACAAGGTCACATGAATGATTTTTAATAAATCAGCCTCAATTGAATTAGTTACAGTTTAGAGAAAATTTTTAGTAAGTATATATTCATATTTCATAATATAGAATACACAGTATATGTAATGGAAAATAATATGCAATACAAAATAAATTTGTTTTGTGTTGAAGCATTTAACAAACACTTTGGAAGTTAGTTTTTTGGAATTCAATTGTTTATGATTTTAAATCCTATATTCTCTCCTTTCAACCATGCTGTCTCATGATAGAACTTTCAAAATGTTGTAAGTGGCTAAAGAGATGAACCAATTATTACAACTTAGATATGTCTGCCCAAACAAACTGGCTTGGTCTGTAATGATCATTTATGAAGCATAAATACCAGGAAATGATGGAAAAGAATGAATGGGTAGTCAAGGATTTGAGACCTGATTTCTGCCATACAGGTCATAAATTGTCTTTAGGCTTATAAGGAGAATGACCGGTTTTCTCAGGAGGTAAGTATGTGTATGCTTTATCAGTTTTAATAAAATATGACCTAGATATGTCTTAGACAATTCATGCTCCCTGACATCTACTCTCCTGGCAGTCCTCACCCCATCAACACTTTCTGCGGATGCATTCTGATGTCCTTACGATAGCTCAGGGCAGCCAGATTCTCACATACCATATCCACTTAACAGCCTGACTCTCTCTCAGGATTGACTGACTTTACTGTGTCATTTTTCCTACTAGGCTAACTAGGGAGAAATACATAATTCTCGGGAGCTACACATTTGGTCAAATACGTGCTGTCATCTCTCCCCAGAATCTAAAAGATGGTCGTCCTGGGAATCTTACTGCTTAGAGACTACCATGAGGCGAGTTTAAAAACCAGAACAGACTAGCCCATTGGTCATAGTCAGGGTGGCTGTGAATTCTTTATTTTGTGTGTGATGCTCAGTCTCCTTTACCTTCTGAGCATGTTCACCCTACATATCTCATTTTATTAATGCTCATTTCAATGAGATATTGTTCATATATTTTTCAGGATAAGGATTTGAAATCAGCTATATGACAAACTGAATACATACACAGATGTGTGTTAATGTACGTATGTGTGACACATATTTTTAATCAAACAATGCAATATGGCAAAATCAAGTTGCCTTAGAAATTTTTACTTCAGAGTCAATCAAACTTGAGCTTTGTGTAGCAGCAAAAGTGCTGGCCCCCTGCCAGGGTGGGAAAAAAAGGGAAGGGGGGGCAAAGTTTATTGGAATGTCACTCCTTTTTGCAGCAACTCTGGCCATACGCTGACTAGCAGCCCAGGTGTCCTCACTATGACATTACCAGTTTTATTGGCCTAGGTCCTTTTCAGGGCATTTTTTATGGGAATGGAAGACTTTTGTTGAGTCATAAAGCTACCATTTACCAGTTGTATGTTCTTTGTCAACTAGGCCTTCTGAAACTCTCCTGAGCTTCATGTAGTTGTAGTATGAAGCAGCACCTTCTAAAGACTGACACGATCAGTCTACTGTCACAGGGCTGGCTGCCATATTGGTATCTACTCAGTGATGTTGCCATGATCTGATGAGCGACTTTGTCACCATGTCCTGGGACTCGCTTTTTTCTTTTTTCCTCAGCAATGTAGGAAACCAAACTGTATGTAAGCAATATGAAATACATAGAGAATACGTAGAAGTTTGGGGACAAATGGCTAATATTTCATTTCTTTAGAGTATAGAAAAAAGTTATAGACCTGCTACTTACAATATGTTCCAACTTAACTCAGGTTTATTTCCGAAATATGTCAGTCACTTAGGGATTAACTTTGAAAATGGAATTGGACCAAGGATAGTTATCAGTATATGGAGGATTCTTATCAGCTGCTACTGTCTGTATCCAAAACTCTAACATGAGACCATAAGCGACTACTGTTGATGCTTGAAGGTTTGAGTCTTCTTAGCAATAATAACTGTGTATAAATGAAATCACCGTTTGGATGGAGAAAGAATATCCCATACTGGAAAGTCATCATAGCTTTTATGCTCATGTGTGTGTGTGCTTTGACAGCTTTTTGGAGACCACAGCCTATTTCTTCATGAAACCAAAAATTGGAGAGAAGGAGGTGTCCCCAAATGTTTTCTTCAGTATCTGGCATGAATTCAGCTCTGACTTTAAAGACTTTTGGAAGAAAGAGAACAAACTCATTCTACAAGAAAGGTAGGTTTTTTTCATTTGCACAATGGCATTTTAAAACTGGTATTTTATTAGGTGTGACACCACTGGGGTTGCCAACTTTTATAGCCTGAATGAAAAATTAGATGGCCCTCAACCTGGGATATCAAGTCTAACAGGGTGCTGAGAACTGACAAAATTTGGAGTTTGAATAAGAAGGGTTGGCACAGAGGCTATGATGCCACAGAGAATAGCTGGGAAAATGGTTTGCCAGGACCACCGTCTGGTAAAACAACTTCTGTGATGAGGAAACTGCAAAAAAGCAGAGTATGTAAGTCGAGTGGAACAACCCGGCTGAGATGATAAACCTACACACCTCCAAAGGCCAATAGCAAAGACTATATAAAGGTAAGATAAATCACTTGTGTTTTGTCTTGTTTTTGCTCAATTCATGAGATATTGTCCAAATTTCACCATTTGTATTAAAGTTTCTGGCAGATGTCACCAAGAAACAGATGATCGATATTTTTTAAAAGATCTTTCAGGACTCTTGTAGAATTACACCACATTTCCTAAAGTAAATCTTTTTCAGGAATGAAGGGAAATTTTTTCTCTTAAGTATATGAAATTTGTCACTGATTATGAAATTCCATAGAGGCGTATTAAATATTAATTCAGGAGGAAAGCTAGCCCTCCCAGGACAGCAGCCCCAAATAGCTGGGTCTACTGGGAGAATGAAAAAGAAACACTATCAGCACTATAAACCACATGCTAAAACTGAACCAATTAGTTTACTTTCCAACATCCTTGCACTAACAGTGACTTTGCTTTAGCTCTTTAGAACACTTGCCTCCAAAGGGACTTTGTTTGTCATACCACAGATTTCCACAGTTTCTGCTTATTGTCTTCCTTACGTACAAAACCATGATTATCCACCTAGTTTTCATTTGTAACTAGATTCTGATAGGATACATCCTTAATTCAGTTGAAATTAATTGCTGGCACTTTTGGAGCACATAGACTGTGCTATGAGTGCTAACTCATATAATTAATTAGTTAGATTCCATGGTGTTTTCAAAGTTTCTTCTGTATACCTCAATGAATAGTATATGGAAAAAGAGAGTGGTCTGAACAGAAGGGAAAATACTTTAAATATCCACTCTAAAGATAATGAGAGTATTCTACTCCAAAGTGCCTCATTATGGGTTAACCTAAAAGATGCAATTTTCGTCAAAAGTCTATGCAGGTGAGATAGGAGAGATAATTACTGAAATAGAAGCACACTTACATTGTCATTCATGTCCTTCAAACTTAACTGTATATTCCCTTTAAAAAAATTTTTTTTTACCGAGCAAGGGCTGTCAGTTTGGAAAATCGTGAAGAGGAACCTTTTTTCGACTTCAGCACATTACCTACAACGTCCCTTTATGTCCCTCACTGGTCCCCACAGGCCTTTTTCATCTCTAATCTCAACTTATTCCCCTTGAAAAGGGCCGACAACTCAGTCACACAAATGTACAAATCTGACAGATGAGTATTTCTTTTTCTTCTAAGATATTCGTTCATTCATTCATTCATTCATTCATTCATTTAATTGAGAGAGAGAGCAGGGGGAAGAGCAGAGGGAGAAGGATAAGCAGACTCCACCCTGAGCCCAGAGCCTGACACGGGGCTCGATCTCACCACCCTGAGATCATGACCTGAGCCGAAATCAAGAGTCAGATGCTCAACCGACTCGAGCCATCCAGGTTCCGCTGACAGATGAGTATTTCACCACGTACAGCCATTTGCTTGGTTGCAGGGGCTAGAGTCCTAAATGAGAGCGGAAGTGAGGAGAGACAGGCGTGAACAAGACAGAACTGCTGGTGCTGTAGTTTTGGAGTAACTGTTCTGATAGCACATCAGGGAAGTACGTAAATCACAGCAGAAGGCTGGCATGTTCCTGTGGCGGTTTCTTGGGAGGTCCTGGGACAAGAAGGTGGGTGGACACTTTTCTTGTAGTTTGCCTTTACTCTGTACATCTGTACATGTGCTGGTGAGATGTCATCACAGGGGAGCTGTTGAGACTGACTAATTCAGTTGCACAGCTCCCCAATGATACTCAGTCTCATCCAGCCTGTGCTCCATGAGTAGAGTTGTGTCCCTAGATAACACTTTGATACCAAGCCACTATTCCGTGATATTTTATGCATTTAACATGACCAAAACTAGCTTTTCTTCCCTGGGTATCTCATAAAATCAACTAGATGCTTCTTTTATACTTCATCCTGTGTTTGTCATGTTTTAGGACTATACTGTGGCTTTTTTGACTCAACCCTTGGTGATTCCGCTTTTTGACACAACCTTTGGTGACTTTGCTCACCCGTTGGTGGTGGTGGTGTGAATTCGCAGATTACAAGTGCTCTTCACTGCAGACTTCTCATCGCTCAGAATCATTTGCTTTTAACAAAGGGCTAAGGAGGACTGTGTGGCAGGTGAGCCAGTGCTTCTCTGCCCTTTAACGTCTGAAATTTGTTACACCTCCTGGCAGATAGGCTGCTTTGATAAGCAAGACCATCGGTCTGGCTCATTTGTAGAAAAACTTTGTCCCTTTCCTTAGTGTAGGACCAGTGACACCATTTCCAGGAAGCAGTGCAAAATGAAAATATGGGGCCCCTTGTTAAAAAATTATTAAACAATTTCAAGGCAGCAAGTACAGAGCCCTTCCAAAAGTGCACAAACAACACCCACAAGCCAGCCTTGCCCTAGTGTAAGCTTTGTATCATATTTTCTGTAGGTAAATGGAAGGGTATTTTAGGAATGCTTCGTACACTCAGACATTGATAGGAAGCGGAATGTGGTCAGTTAAATGTGTTAAACTTCTGGTACAATCTGTGATGATCTGAGGAGAACTTCACATAGCACCACAGATACCTAAAATGGGTATCTGCATCCCCAACCTGATTGTTCCTTCCTCTGTACCCTGTATTTATTATCTGCATATTTTGTTTAGTCAGTTTTATACTATGATGATGCCTCATAATGTGTCTGTTTTTATTTTATACCATAACTCTTTTGATATTTGCATTTTAGTCTTTATTTCCCAGTGAGATGTTTTGCGTCTTCATTTCTGATGTAGCTCTCACTGTCACTAAGCCACAGTGCCTTTTCATCCTTCTGGTCTCCATAAATATTTGCTGATTTGACTTGTTACATCACTGCATTTGACACAGACATGGGAATAAGAACTTCGCTTATGAAGTAATGAACATGCTTTCCTACATAGCTTAAGCTTATCATTGTAAGGAATAATAATAATAAAAAAATTACAAATACCTTAAGCAAAAAGAAAGGCATTATTTAGACAGTAAAAGCACAGAAGGGCAGGGATGGAACTTGCATGTGGATTGCCTGAATACAGAAATTCTAACTGCAGTCTGCGGGGGTTAGTCAGGTGCTTCCATGCTGTCTCTCACTGTCTGTCTTTCTAAATGTCCTCCTTTCTCCTCCACTTCCTCCTCCTTCCTCTTCTTCTCCCCCTCTCTCTTTCTCTCACTCTATTCTCATTCTCTCACTCTCTCCCCCTCTCATCTCCCTACCACCACTCTCCTCTGTGGTTTTGTCTCGTTTCCAAGTCAGGCTGTTCCTTTAAGGGTGGACCCATGGCCATTGGTCACAGCCATGGCTCCCATTCTCACAACCCAGTAGGAGAGAGCACTCTCCACCATCTAGAAACATTCCGAGGAAGAACTCTGGATGAGTTGTGCCCAGTTCTGGATCAGGCACTGGGGCCAGAGGTGTGGGGTACCACAGTTAGTTCAGCAGTTCACAAACCCAGTTGTGCAGCCAGAAAGGAGGGCAGCCATAATTGGCAGTCCCCTTCGTAGCAGTCACTGGAGATAGGGAAAAAATTTCCAACAAAAGTAAATAATAATATTACTACCCCAAATTTATTAAGCCTTTAAAAATAACCTGCGTAATTAGCAGAATGTCTTAGCATGGTAGTAAAAACCTGAACGATGGTTTCATGATGTTCCCTGGTCTAATTTGGAATTCACAGATTGACTATCTTTAAGGTTGCAAATCCTGTAAAAGTATTTCTTATCCCATCATTTCTATTTGGTTCTGATTATAAAGTCACGGTAACTTTGTGTTTTCTGGCTTTGTCCTGATGACTCCTATGATTGAGTACATATATTTCTTGAATTGGTGAATTCCTACACATCCGTGAAAGGAATTAAAAAGGTCTGCTCTCTTTCTCATTGATGTGGTTTGGAAAACATGAGGATTTTTGAGTTAGCTCTTCCATTTACCAGCCTAGTCATAGAAAGTCATAGTTTTCTAAACTGCAAAATGGAGATAGTAATACCTCTCTTGCAGCGTTATTGTGTAGACTAAATGAGATAATATATTTAGAGTATATAACAGTGTCTACATGCCACATGCTCAATGGCTCTTCATCCCTCATTTAATATAAATGATATCCTGATCATGTTACCTACAAATGTAACATATCGATAAGGCATTCTAAACTGCAAAATGGAGATAGTAATACCTCTCTTGCAGCGTTACTGTGTAGACTAAATGAGATAATATATTTAGAGTATATAACAGTGTCTACATGCCAAATGCTCAATGGCTCTTCATCCCTCATTTAATATAAATGATATCCTGTTCATGCTACCTACAAATGTAACATATCGATAAGGCATGTTAAACATCTTAACATATTCAGTGGATACAAGGCATTTCTGCGACTCAATTACTTTGTGGGTAGGTAAGATGTCTTGATTATGAAGCCAAGGGCAAACTTTTGTTTGAGAAGTTTCACACGGTCCATCCCTCTATTATTTACATAATGACATACAAAGGAATTCCCGTTTTGATGCTTTAAACAACTGACCCATTGGTTTTGTCATGAGTCAGAAAAAGTGTTTTTTCATGTACTTGCAACTAGGCATACACAATTGTTAATAAGAAACCTTTCTCAAAAAAGAAATCTAGACTTGTTATCACTGAGCAACACAAAACATATGAAAAATCGTTTAAAAAAATGAGCTTGGCTATATCCAGAAGATGGGGGCATAAACCAACATTTAGTCTGCCAAACATCTCCCCAAAGGGCTCGCAGAGCACCAGTGTTAATACGTTGGGAAGTGGGCAGTCCTCAGCTCTTTTATTTTCAGGAAGACAGTAGGAGCATCAGTATCACCTAGCCACCAATGAACACTGTGGAGCTTGGACAATAAGAGCTATATTAATTAGGGGAAAGAAGTATGGATTGATTGGGAATGCATGTGCTTTTTGACCCTGGTGGGCCTGTGGTCCTGGGAGAAGACAGGGGGGCCCAAAACAACTCCACTTCTTACTTTTGCTCTGTTGTAAGCAGACTTCAGTTTTTCAGCAGTCTTCAGCTGTATGATTATGTGAGGTTATTTGTAACTATTCTCACCTTCCATATGGAATTTTTACTATGCACAGGAGACATTCAAGCCTACTTGGTGAAGGTCCTGTCTTCGTTGAGCTAACAGCCTAGCCCAAGTATGGTGTTATATGCAATGGGAGAGCCCTGGGGCAGGAGTGAAAGATTAATTCTGTCCGGAGGACCTTTGACGAGGAGATTGGAGTTGGGAGTAGGATTTTCGCAGGCGGTCCAGGGAGGTAAGGGCATTCTAGGCAAGATGATGTGGCTCTGGCAACCTCATAGTGCACAGTGTGGCCTATCAGAATTTTATTTTTAGTTGACTTAAGACATTTTAATTTAATAAATCAGTTGTGACATTAGTAAGAGTTATGTTTAAAGTGTTGTCTAACTTAATTTACTGGTTTATTTTATTTTGAGACAGGTAGTCTTTGATGACCCAGGAGAAAGGATAACTACTCCTCTAATTGCGCAAGCATGTGGCAATCAAGTCTAGTTTCTGCCCAGCTGAAATCTGCAATTAGGGGAAAAGGATTTGAATGCTTGGCTTTAGAAGATTATGCATTAAATTGGAAAGCACATCATGCCATGTTAACATTCCTGTTTCCATAATTTATATTTGAGTGAGCTGTATGTTCAGATTTAAGTAGGATGTTATTAGGGTAGAAGGAAGTGACCATTTTCAAAGGGATTGAAAATAAATCTAAAAAATGGAGATAAAGAAGGAAGCTTTATTGTTCTGTAATAATGTATTTGTTGGATACCTAGATGAAATTGCCTCTTGGACTGCATTGTTGCATTGCAGCATTAAATGAATTTAGCCAACCATTTACCCCTTTAATTGAGGCATCAATGTCTAGAGAAACAACACATAAAGAAATTCTCTTCCTACTTCTGATTTTCTATAGCAGAAGCTTTGGCACAACAAATGACTGTGGCGAATGGAACCTGAGAATGTGTAGGGAATGTGATCTGCATTCACCAAAGGAGTAATTAATATGCATTAAGACATAATAGATAATTCATTTATTTATTAATTTATTCAAAATTACTTATGTCCTACTGTTGTGCTGGCCATATTTTCGGGCCATACGGTTATTACCCTTTAGTGAGAGAAGTAGACAATAAAAAAATAAACACAATTTTAAATTATAGGTTGAAATTAGTACTGTGAGGAAAATAGTGAACGATTTTTGCAAAGCAAAAAACAGAAGAGTTTCACTTAGAAAGCATGGTCAGAGGAGGCCTTTCTGAAGAAGCAACATTTATGCTGACACTTAAAGAATTTGAAGGAGCAGCTATGTTAAGGGGCAACATATATGTGAGTCTGCCAGGCAGAGATGTAGGAAGTTCAAGACAATGTGGCAGAAAAGATGGGGTGCACTCCAAGAAAGATGAAGGTGTTGAGATGAATATGATGAAATAGACAGGGGCCTGATCATTCAGGCTCTTGTAGATCATAGTAAGAGATTGACTTCTTTGCACATGCAATTGAAAAATCATCAAAGGGATTTTTAAAAAGGGAATAACTTGATGTGATTTATGTAATGAAAAGATTGTTGACTCAAATGGGTAGTAGATTGGAAATGGTATTGAGAAACAATTTAGGAAGTTAGCATAGTGGCCCAGGTGAAAGATTTGATGCTGTGGACCAGGGGGAAGGCAACAGAGATGACAGGAAGTGGAGGTGTTGAATATATACTTTGGAGGTATACCTATACAAACTTGCTATTTGCATGTTGCAGCCTGTACCAGTTGTAGAGGATCAGAAAATGCTACATCTCACCTCAGATACTGACAAGCTCCTGTCACCTCAGATACTGACAAGCTCCTGTTAGCCAGGATGTTAGAGATCAAGAATGCAAACTTTCCCTTTCTCTCCTAAAATGATGTACAAAGCCAAGGTTGGGGAAAGCTGTGAATCCTTGGCTATCAGGAAATTCACTTTCCAGAACTTAGTTCTCCAAGAATGATGTAAAATCATAAGGTGAACATTAGATGGAAAAGATCTTTGCATTTTTCTTGATCTTGCCATGTTCCAAGACATGTTTTTTAAATCTTGGAAAATCCTTTCTCAAAAGCCTCATGTTCAAAAATGGAAGAAACTCACCCTCAGGGTTTCTGGTTCCAACTCCCCATCAGAGAATCAGGACCAAGAGCCAAGAAAGTAGCTTGTCCAAAGATATTTTTTGCTTTGAAAAGGATTTAGACATTGTGGTACCTTCCAGTAGATTTGTAGAGGCTTGTAAAGTTATCTGAGCAGTTACTAGGTTCTCTTAAGCATTTGCTAAAAATGTTTTTTGATGTCTTAGCAAAGTTTGTATAAAACTATTTTGGATCAAAATAAACTTCATGGAATAGATATTTTAAATTACCTATTAAAAAACATCACAAAGCTTATATGGGCTGAAATACAAGCTGTTCCTTTACAAGAAAGATAGTATTTTGAACGGGTCACTTTAAGTTTCGTTAGGATATTCTCAAACAACGTGATGATTATAATCTGCTAGAGGAGGAGGTCTAGATCTGTTAGATTTGAATAATGTCAAATTAACCAATTCTTAGGTTTGTGTAGGCTTCTGCTAGAACCTGGATTTTTAAGATAGTGAAAAATTTAAGAAGTCAGAGGCTCCCCAGAGTTCATTCCCACTGTGATAGTCTCCATGCTAACTCTGACCTCTTCGAGCAAAGGAATTCCACCTGCTCAGCCTCAGGATTCCACTCTCAGACACCACCCCTATTCCCATTAGTGGGAGTGAAGCTTTAGAGAAATGAGAAATGCTTCTTAAAAGTTTGGAATTCTAAAGTAAATAATGGATAATCAGAACCTAGTCATGAGAAGTAAAGATGGAAGAGATCGTCTCTACAACAGATTTGAAGCTGATGGCAAAGTTTAGACCAAGACATGTCGGGAATTATTATATTTGACAAATAACAATTAACTTACTTGGTTTTGCTGCTGAAGTCTGGTTAAGATTTAGAAGCAATTGTGGTAAGGCATCAAACTCAATTTTAAAAGGAATCATTTGTGAAAGCATGTGCTGAGTGTGTATGTATGTGTACTGGAGGGGGACGGGGTATGTGTGGAGGGAACCAAGAATGGAGATCAGTACTGAAGAAATTTAAAAATATGTATTTTAATATAGGACATACAGAAGAAATTAGGTAATATTGCTGTGTCTTTGTGGGGAGGAAATGGAGAATGGTCTTAAGAAAGTAAGCAGAATGGCCAATAAACATCTGAAAAGATGCTCTGCATGATGAACGATCATGGAAATGTAAATCAAAACCACAAAGAGACATGCACACTAGGATGGCTTTAGAAGAAAAACCAGATAATATAACAAGTGTTGGAGGAGATGAGGAGAACTTGTGAAACTGTCACACTGCTGGTGGGAATGTGGAATAGTGCAACCACTTTGGAAAACAGGTATCTCCTCCCAAGGTTAAACCTAGAGTTACCATGGGACCCAGGAACTCCTTCCTAGCTTTATACCGAAGAGAAGTAAAAGTGTGGACCCACACAAACACTTGTACACATGTGGTCATGGCAGCACTATTAATAATATCCAAAAGATGGAAACAACTCAAATATCCATCAGCTGAGTGGATAAGTAAAAGGTGAATATTACAACGGGATATTATTTGACAGTTAAAAGAAATGAAGCGCTGATATATGCTGTACCATGGATGAACCTTGAAAATATTATGCTAAGTGAAAGAAGACAGTCACAAAAGGCTATATATTGTATGATTTGATTTATAGGAAATGTCTAGAATTGGCAAATATATAGGATCTGAAAGTAGATTAGCTGTGTCTGGGGTTGAGGGGAGAGGTATGGGGAAGGATGGCTAGTGAAGTTTCTTTTGGGGGTTATGAAATGTTCTACACAACCCTGTGAATATACTAAAAGAAACATTGAATTGTCCACTTTAAATGGGCAAATTTTATAGTACGTTAATGATATCTCAATAAAGCTTTTTTTTTTTTTTTAAGTAAGGAGATTTCTCACATCAGAGTTCTAAGCATAAACGCAGACCACAGTTGGACATGCTGACCGCCTGTGATGATCTGTTTAGATGGCTGATGGTTTTGAAGTCCTATATTGGTTCTTGTGTCTTCCTTCTTGGCACACTCTCAGGCTTTCCCCTGTGCCCTTAGAGTTTCGTATGTACTCATGAAGGGCAAATCTATTAAGTACTCACATGAATATTAGCTAGATCAAAAGTTGAGAAATAAATCTGCTGGCAGGGCGCCTGGGTGGCTCAGTCAGTTAAGCATCTGCCTTCGGCTCAGGTCATGATCTCAGGGTCCTGGGATCGAGCCTCACATTAGGATCCCTGCTCAGCGGGGAGCCTGCTTCTCTCCCACTTCCTGCTGCTCCCCCTGCTTGTGCTCTCTTTCTCTCTGTCAGTAAATAAATAAAATCTTAAAAAAAAAAAAAGAAATGTCCCCCTCTTAAAAAAAATAAATAAATCTGCTGGCAAAAACTATAAAAAAAGAAATTGCATAGCTCATTCCAAAATCAAAAAGTCCGCATCAAACATGAAAAAGTGCTCAACATTGCTCGGCATCAGGGAAATCCAAACCAAAACCTCAATGAGATACCACCTCATGCCAGTCAGAATGGCTAAAATTAACAAATCAGGAAACGACAGATGTTGGCAGGGATGTGGAGAAAGGGGAACCCTCCTACACTGTTGGTGGGAATGCAAGCTGGTGCAGCCACTCTGGAAAACAGTGTGGAGTTCCTCAAAAAGTTGAAAAGAGAGCTACCCTATGACCCAGCAATTGCACTACTGGGTATTTACCCCAAAGATACAAATGTAGTGATCCGAAAGGGTACTTGCACCCCGATCTTTATAGCAGCAATGTCCACAATAGCCAAACTGTGGAAAGATTCAAGATGTCCTTCGACAGATGAATGGATAAAGAAGATGTGGGGTGTGTGTGTGTGTGTGTGTGTGTGTGTGTGTGTGTGTGTGTGTATTGGAATATTATGCAGCCATCAAAAGGAATGAAATCTTGCCATTTGCAATGACATGGATGGAACTGGAGGGTGTTAATGCTGAGTGAAATAAGTCAATCAGAGAAAGACATGTATCATATGATCTCACTGATATGAGGAATTCTTAATCTCAGGACACAAACTGAGGGTTGCTGGAGTGGTGGGGGGTGGGAGGGATGGGGTGGCTGGGTGATAGACATTGGGGAGGGATATGTGCTATGGTGAGTGCCGTGAATTGTGTAAGACTGTTGAATCACAGACCTATACCTCTGAAACAAATAATACATTATATGTTAAAAAAAAAAAGATATGAAGGGGGGAGTCGGAGGGGGAGACGAACCATGAGAGACTGTGGACTCTGAGAAACAAACAGGGTTCTAGAGGGGAGGGGGGGAGGGGGATGGGTTAGCCTGGTGATGGGTATTAAAGAGGGTATGTATTGAATGGAGCGCTGGGTGTTATACGCAAACAATGAATCATGGAACACTACATCAAAAACTAATGATATAATGAATGGTGATTAATATAACATAATAAAATTAAAAAAAAAGTCCCCATCAATTTAGATGATTAGTAATTTATAATAGCTTGACTCTATAGTGATGAAATTAGCCAGTGCTTTCTCTGTGTAAACCCATTTCAGGAAATCACAAGTCATGTTAAAAATACACACAACATAATAGATATGTGTGTATGTATTTTGAAATTATTCATCTATTGCAAATAAACATTTTTTTTTTCAAATCTTATCTCCATAGGAGGAGATTGTCAGTTTTCTTAACCTATATTTCTGAATGAAGACGTGATAATAGTGGATAAAATAAATTGTTAAAATAAAAGGGAAAGAAATTTGTCTGCATTTGCTATGGGGTAAAGCCTTTCCCTTCTGTCTAGTCAACACTTCATCTTCTCACTGTAATGTCTCCAGCCCTTCCCTGGCCTTTTGGGTGCTCATTCAGGACCCCACTCCACAGGCCTTCTGGCCAACGTGCTGCTCAGGGTTTTTGCTTCTGCTTGTCATAAACAGTTGGGCTTAGCAGTTTCAGCCAATGGGCAGCTGCTAGGTCATGAGTGGAATTTTGAGCCAGTGGAAAGAAGACACTTTTTTGAGACAGACAATAATAGGAACAGACCCTTTATGTGGTGCATCCTAGCCAGTGGGCACTCAGTGAAGACTAACCATGTTGATGCTGAAGAACTAACAATGTGGTCTTGGAGATTGGCATTTCCAATCAATTCAAGTGTCTATCAGTTGAACAACCATCATGGCAAATTGATATCACATAAGCCTGGGTTCTTTGGTTTATGTAGAAAGTTATTGTTTACAATTTGTTCCTTCTCAAAAGAACCTTCAAATCAGTGTCATCATCATCATCATCAAGTTATTATATATACATAATATTTTATGCATATTATAATTTCATGTCCAATTCAAATTCTAATGCTCTTAGAGTTTTAGGAGCTATGATTTTGCAATTTTTAAGACTAATAATGTTGCAGAACCAAAAAAAAGAAAATTGCATCATATAATTCCTAAAATGGTAAAATTTTTGCAATTCAGGTTTTCTAATTATAATATTATCAATATATAGCTACACGGAGGTTTGTCTGCTCACTCCTTTTGAATGTTGTGTTACGTGACACCTATGAGCATTTATTTTATTTTATTTTATTATTTTACTTCATTCCATTTGGATTTATTTTGCTTTTGTCTCCCGAGTAAGAACTATAATAAAATACTTAGGATCCTTGATGCCTTGGATGTCTTTCTAAGTTTGAAAACTTTATTTAATCAACTTCATCTGTCATTTTATCTTGTGGAATAATGTTAAACATTCTCTGAATAATCCATCGGCTTTGTCTCCATCCTCTCCCACGCAGCCCTGGCCATGTTCCACCTCCAGTTGATTATCAAGGTTGCCCTTTCCTTTAGGAATAACAGTTAGACTGGCACCCATGTGTCACACTCTATATCTAGATGAAAGAAAGTGTTCCTGCCCAACATGTCTCCACAGCTCATTGATCTCTCTCTGGAGAAAGGCTGGTATGTGTCCTTACAGATTCCTTCTCTGAATGATTTAAAACTTGATGCTGAGCTATATAAAGTCCTGTTTGGATAGCTGTGCCTTACAGAATGAGGGTCATGCCACTTCTGCATTTACAGAAAGGGCACACAGTCCTCTCCTACCATGAGCTGCACCCCTCATTGCATTGTGCAGAATTAGCTGATGGTTGCACTTGGCAAAGTGAAAACTCAGGCTCAGAGGAGAATCAGAATATCCCGTGCACAGTCAGGAAGTAGGCCTACCCTGTCCTTTGGAGACTTAGGCAGATTCAAGCTTGCTGGCTTTTTATAAGGAAATCGTAATTTTCAGAAAGTAGCAGTCTCAATGAGGACAGAATTCAGAGTGTGTTGGTGGAGGCTGTAGCTGTTTCATTACAAGCAGAGTGGACAGAGTCAGGAGGTCACTACCATCTCTTCCTGGGCTTCCCAAGTTGTTCTGCCTTGGGGTGCTTCTGGAGAGGAGATGGGAGATGAGGTGATGGGAGAATGCCCTGGAGGGAAAGGTGGCAGTCACATTAGAGAGGGCTTGATCCCCCAAGTTCCATTAACCCAAAGATGACTGACCCTCATCTCCACCAAATTAGGAGAACTGGGGCAGTGGAAGTGTTCTTGACTTAGTATTCCATCAGGGTGATCTTGTGTCATAGTCATGTGTAGCAGAACCCAATAATAAGACATAAGTGTGGCTTTTTTATTTTTTATATTTTTAAAAATATCTTTAAAATTTTTTTAAAGATTCACTTATCTTAGATATCTATCTATCTATCTATCTATCTGTCTAGAGAGAGAGAGAGAGAGAAAGAGGGCGAACATGTCGGGGAGGGGCAGAGGGAGAGAAGCAGACTCCCTGCTGAGTGCAGAGCCTGACCCCGGGCTCTATCTCATGACCCGGGCTGAAAACCAAGAGTTGGATGCCTAACTGACTGAGCCACCCAGGCACCCCCAGCTATTTTATTTTTTTAATAAACAGAATAATCTATAGTCATATTAATGAATTAGTACTCTTAACCATATATTTAAGCCTTATTAATATTTCTCTATTGTTTTATAATATGGGCATCTCAGGTGGGCTGCATTTACCATCACTTTGAAAAATGATAACACTCAAAATTATACCAGATTATATAGACATTCACTCTGTTTTAAAAGAATATATTGAATATTCATGTCTTTTAGGCATTTTAATATGTGGTTTATAATAAGAAATATTTATTTGATCTTCAGCTAAGTTTCTGACACAGAGCTCCTAAAATCTTTGGGATTTCCTAAGTGATGAGAGTTATAAAGATGTCTTCTGTTATGTTATGGGGTGACTTTTAGAAAGCCCTTAGGTCTCTAAGGATGACCAGGGAACCAAGCCTGTAATTAGAGGGTTGGAACTCTCTGTTCTATCCCCTAACTACTGGAGAGGGAAGAGGGACTGAATCAATCACCAATGGCCAATGATTTAATTAATCGTGCCTATGTAATAAAGCCTCTGTAAAATCCCAAAAGGACCCACACTTCTTACTCTATGCTTCTCTTCCACTGGGCTTTCCTGAGTTAAAACCTTTTATAATAAACTGGTGATCTAGTAAGTAAAATGTTTCTCTGAGTTTTATGAGCTGTTCTAGCCAACTAGTTGAACCCAAGGAGGGGGTTGTTCTAACCTTTCATCTCTAGCACAGTGACAACCTGGACTTGCCATTGGCATCTGAAGGGGGGGGCAGTCTTGTGGGGCTGAGCCCTTAATCTGTGGGATCTGATGTTATTCTAGGTCAGAATTGAATAAATATTTTGGTGGTATGGGAAAAACCCATGGATCAGAATCGGTATCCACATCAGAGACCTTCATTTAGAATTTAAAGTAGCCAGAAGTAGAAGTTTGCCTGTGAGAATCCTTAGTCCTCTAAACTTTAATTTGTTATACAATGTGTGAAGATCAGCCTCAAAAATTTGTTGGGTGAGGAAAAGGGAAGGAGTAGCAGTCTATTCTAATTATCATTATACATTTAGGTAATATATATTTTGCAAGGATAAAACATCAGAATAAAAGCATATTCATAGTCTTTCTTAACTTTATGAGATACAATTATTTTTAAAAATTAAGCTCTTTGGTTCAAATTCCTTTGGCCTATGGGTGAACATTTTTGGAAGTTTTGATAAAATTCCGTTTGGCCACATTAAAGTTTTCCAAACATATGGGGGAGGTAAATAAGATGAAGAATAGTTGATAAAAGTATATTTCAGCAGTTGAGAGAATTTCGGATGCTCACAGACAACTTAAAAGCTTTCATTTTAAAAGTCTAGATGTAGATATTGATGTATTCTTAAATTCATGTGCTGTTTTTAGGGCAGAAGCACTCAATTCTGTATTGAGTTTATACATGGGTTTATTTCTTATAGCTCTGATTATTTTTTTAATGTTTTCATTTTACAAAGGTAAAATGAAAGACTCATTGCACAGAGTACTAGAGCATGAACTTGAAGCTAGGTAATGTTGATGGACTAATTAGAGAAAAAGGTAGAAAGGCAATTGTTTTGCTTTAATATCATGGATAAATGGCTGGATGGCTGAACAGATGGATGGGCAGACAGGCAGATGGATGGATGGGGAGTTATTGGAAGTCACACATAAAAGCACTCAGGAAAAAAATACAAATCCAAGTAAGTGAAAATGATGTTTTTATGAAGAAAGCTTAAATTGGCGCCTATTTTTTAAATTTCTCTACTTCATCTATCGTTAATAAAGAAAAAGAACTCACAGCATACTTTACCACTAGTTATGGTCTGTTACTGTGTCTTGAAGATTCACGTGAGACTCAAAGACCATGCACAACCTCTTAGCTTAAGAGAGGCAAGAACATGACCATCAGAAAGCTGGTGGATCATAGTAAAAAAGAGAAAAGTTGTGCTGACTCCCATAAAATATATATTTTTACCATTCACGACTAGTTAACTAAAAACAAATTTCCTAGTAATGCTGATTAAAGAAAAATTAAGAATTAAGTGTTCACATCCAAATTCTTAATTATCAGTGGCCATTCCCTATTTTTTTTTCACCTGAGGGTTTAACAAATTCCCTAACAAGGATAATAGAGTTCACAAATGCTGGGAACAAGTATTATAACAGATACAGTTTTATTTGTAGTTTAATAGTCCAGAACCATAATCCCTTATCTACAGTTTGGAGGTCCAAAACACCTCTGAAACCAAACATTTTTTTATAAGTTTGTGGCAAACTCAACTTACATGAGACTGTTTATGTAGTCTTTATTCATTCCACTTAGTATGAATGTTCATATGTTTACTGCAGAAATGTTAACATGTTTGATTACTCCATGCTATGTCAGACCCATTTGGTAGTGTTATGTACCATCTTTCTGTCTGAAATTAGAAGGGTTCTGAATTCTGTAATCCATCTGGCCCCAGGGGTTTGTTGTAAAGGATCACAGAATGAACAGATATCTGGCTGACTGAACACTGTACTCACCGGTCCTGATTCTACTCCTTCTAGAACCACACAAATAAATCCAATCCCTTGTCCATGTAGTGGGTCTTCACATATTTAAGGTTAGCTATGAAGATGCTATCAAGTTCTCCATTGCCCTGATATAACATTCCTGGTTCTTTTAATTGTTCTAGAATCTCTTTGGATTTTTCCGATTCATTCATCCATTCATTCATAGAGCTTCTTGCCCAGCCTAGGCCCCATCGTCTCTTATTACAGCTGTGCCCTTACTGGCACCATGATTCACACAACCAATTACACTTCTTAACACTCCCAGTATCAGCAAGGCCATACCCTTCACCTTTCTTGCTCTAGGAGAAATTTCCTAGCTGGACTATTTAAAAATCTGTGTTCTCCAACCTAAGGTAGATTCTCTAAGGAATGGAGATCCTGAGATAAATCCTGGGAAATATGAGGGGGATGAGAAGTCAAGAATGCTTTTATTGCAACTTTTAACTGTCCTTTATAATTGTCCCCTGCGGTGCCTTCTTCTACTTTCTTCCAACTCTGAACACCATTTCTGCGTTCTTCACTGTGAACTTCTGACTTGTCCGCGTGTGTTACTGAGGTCATTCAACAAGTATTTATTAAGTGGCTACTATATGCCAGACACTGGAGTTGTAAACCAAACCAAATCCTGACCTTCTGAATCTAAATTAATAAACACCAGGACTGATAGAGGCTCTGACAAAAAGTAAAGTAAGGTGAAGGGAAAAGTGAGTTGTAGGAGGTGATGGTCTGACTATAGAGATTTGAGGAAAGTGAGGGAGTAAACCAGTGGATACCTGGAGACAGAACATTTCAGGCAGTGGGGAAAGGCAAGTACAAAGCGTGAGGAAGGAGCATGTGTAGGGAGGAGGCTGAAGTTGCTGGAACAGAGTGAGCAAGGAGAGAAAAGTGGAAAGTGGGTGTGGAAAGGGGGTATGCCTGGCAGGCAGGGTGCAGGAGGGGCTTCAAGAAGGAGAGCTTAAAGGAAGAAGAACCATGTGAAATGCTGCTGGTGTTCACATGAGGGAGGTGAGAACCAAGAATTGACCTTGGAATTGGAAGGGGAAAGAACTGATGACATCCACGAGAGCTGTCTCTGTCCAGTGCGTGGGTACAGATGTCTGATGGGAGCAGAAAAGTGGAGAGTGACCACAGGAGTTTGTGCATAGAAAGGGTCAAAGAGAAAAGAAGGTCCAGCTGGAGAGGAAGGTGAATTAGGGTTTTTTTTGTTTTTTGATGATGATGGGATAAACAGCATATTTTTAGCCAGATAGGAATAATCCAGGAGAGTAAATATCATGACCCTTGTTCTTGTTCTCCCTTAATATGTGTGTTTCCTTGATCCCATTCCTGCCTTGTATCTCCCACATCTTCCCCTCAATTAAGCCTTACTTCCTCTTGCATAATCCTAAAGCATCATGATATAAATAGCTTTCTTGTACTCTTTTATGAGTTTTACAGGGAGGAAATGTGATAAACTTTCTATAAACTAATTTCCATGTCTAATAGCCCTTGAATTCCTCCCTGCAGCCAAAAAAAAAAAAGTCTTTAAAAAATAGGATCCAAGATATTCGTACATGTCATCTTTTGCTAGAGAAGTGTCAAAACAAAAGCCATGGTATATATACCAACAGCTTAAGTTTATATCTCACTAGCTATAGTAAAACATGTTTCTGAACCATATGCAAAAAAAAATCACTGACGTTAAGAAAATATCTTAGCATGTGGAAGTAGTAAAACGATGTTTGCATGAAAAATGTCAAATGTAGTGAACATTATTCTCCTGTAATAAAAGATTAATTTTGCTGTCACATGTGATTTTGTAATAGTTTTGGCCATCATGTATGACAGAAATTTGTTTTATTTGTTACCATAAATTTGTAGAACCAGGGATTGTCACATGACCATTTTATTAAGGAAATCTAAAAACCTTCAATTTGTACAGAAAGAACATGGTCACTCTTATGGGACTTAGATAAAGGGTGTATCAGCTGAGCTACTTTTGTAAATTCCATGTAAATCCACATCTAATATAGAATTAAAATAGTCTCTACTACAAGATACATGAGAAAAACAAACGTCTTTTTCTTTTATAAATCAGAGATTTTAAACTAGTGGTGAAAAATATGTGATCAGGAGTTTAAAAATCCTAGCATGTATATGAACGCAAATATTCCTATTTTCAATGACTATTAAAATCTTATTGTCTAAACATTTTAAAAAGTTCTAAATAGTACCTTCCAGATTTCTCAGCTTTTTCTCATGCCATGTTAAATTCCTTGTAGAAGAACATGAAAAGAGGATACTCTTGGTTTGACAGGGTTTAGTTCAGGTTCTTTATTTACACAGTTGGAATGTGAACCTTGTTGTTGATTCCATGAAGCAACTGTATTTTCCTTCTTCAGCAGCATAGAGTGTCAGCATATCCAGCACTTGCCACCTACTCCTATTCAGTTCAGAGCATTGCAATGTGCTACAATTAAGGAAATATGCTGACTGTCCTGGATTTTTCAGACTTTTATGTCTGTATCAGATTAGATCACCAACAAGCACCAGGGCATACTTGAGTGTGTTGACTTCCCTGTCTTCAGAAATGCCTTCACTGAATTATAGTTTAAAATTTATATTGAGGATTTGTGTAAAAAAAGAAGCCATTGGAAAAGTTTCTCTTTCTTCTGTATTTTTAGATTTGTACTGATTGCAATTCACATGCCTTATTCAGAAAACCACATCAAAAATTTCTCCTAGAAATTAGATTTAAGAAAATGTGGTGGTAGCTTTGTTTTCTCCAGACGGTCTTACATGCTTTCCTTTTTCAAAGATGAACACTATAGCCTGTTGTGTTTCCATTCCTGCTTTTCCTTGAATAAAGTTCAAAATTTGTGCAATTATACTACTTCTCCCTAGTATCTAATAAAACACATGTACCCATTTTTTCTAAGTGGTTTCTCTTCTCAAAAATCATTTTAAACTGCCACACTTTATATGTTCAGGGTTTTAAAAGATTCAGTCTTGGGAGCCTAGGTTGCTCAGTCGTTAAGCGAAGTGTCTGCCTTCGGCTCAGGTCATGATCCCAGGGTCCTGGGATCGAGCCCTGCATCAGGCTTCCTGCTCAGTGGGGAGCCTGCTTCTCCCTCTCCCACTCCCCCTGCTTGTGTTCCCTCTCTCGTCGTGTCTCTCTCTGTCAAATAAATAAATAAAAACTTAAAAAATAGAAAAAAATAAAAGATTCAGTCTTTAAGAATCAAATGCTTCTAAATAAATAAATAATAAATATAAATTAATATAGTGCATGGAAATATATAAATATATGATAAATATATACATGGAAATAAGTAGAAGATATCAATGGTTGTGTATTTCATCTTTCCCGTATATTTCTGTAGTGAAAGGCAATGTAGTTCAGTGGTTAAAACCAGAACTGTGGAAGTTGATTTTTCTGTTTGACTGGATTTGAACCACAGATCTGCCATGAATTGGTGTATGACCCCGAGCAAGTAATTTGACCATTTTAGGTTTCAGTTTCCTCATTGTAGAAGTTGGGTAACAATAGTAGCTACTCCATGGGGTTACTTTACAAGATTTAAAGGAGATAACATCCGTGAAACCCTTTTAGCCCAGTGCCTGGCACATAACAAGTCCTTAGTAAGTCTGTTAGAGCTACTGTGATGAGCCAGGTGCTGTGCTGGGCATGGGATGTGGAGAAGAAGGACATTCCATTCTCTGCCTTTAAGGAGCTTACTTCATAGTGTCTTTTAAGACGCTCATTCTGTGGAAGCTCTCTAAAAAGAAAGAGATACTGAACTTGGGACGTAAATGAAGATCATCTATCCCAATTTACTTCCCATTATAGGAATACCATTTTTACAGTACTAATAGGTAGACATTAAGCCCATGATTTTGTACCTACTTTCTAGTGGGATTGATAGGGAAAGAGTGCAGACTCTGAAGTTGACCAGATTATTCATTCCATTGTTGTATGACCTCAAGAACCTCTCAGAGTCCAGGCTGCTCCTTTTCAGAAGAGCATGATGGCATCTCTCATGCTTGGTTGCCAGATGGTTGGATGAGGTGGTGAACATGAAGCGCTCACTCACTGTGTCTGATACACCACTGGCTTACTGTAAATGTTCACTTTCTTCAATTAAAAAAGATTCTCTGTCATTTTTTTGGACATCTGTGATTGCTAGGACAGTTTTCTCCATTCTCAGATTAAAACAGTCTCTATATAAATTTTACCACTTAATTGTGCTTGATCCTCTTCAGTGGGATGCTTTTTAAAACAGGAGTGTAACCATATGTAATGACACCCTGTTATCTTTTTGTAGTATATTTGACCATTTTAAATTCATCTAAGTATCCTCTCCCCCAACTATCATTTCTCTTTCTAGTCTGCAGACATCCCATTAGAGATTCTTTAAATGCTTTGTTGAAAAGAAGATTTATCACATCTATGTCATTTATCTTTTCTACTAACCTAGGAGCTAATAAGAGTTAGTGACATGATTTCATGTGGAATCCTTACAGGCTCCTAATGATTCATATAATGTATTCATATAATAATTCAATTCATATGAAAATTTAGTTTTTCTTTAAGATGGGAGAAAGTGAATATGATACACTAAACTATTTCATAAATTTTATGTATATTCATTCGACTACATTGTTATTTATGGATGGAATTACAATAGTAAATCAGTAAACTCAAAGGTCAGGTCAGATAGAACCCTGCACAGTTTACTCAAAATGTAAATTGAACATCCAGACTCATTGCTGAAGAGTTTACTGGAAGGAGACAAAAACAAGAGATTTAAATCAAAGTCCTAGTTATTTCTCAAAATTTATCCCTGTGAATTTTTTAGCTTGTCTTTAATTTCCCTGTTCATCACTCATTCATTTAGTTGTTTTTTTTTCATTTAGTTATTTTTCAAATATCTAGTAAATACTTACCTGTGTCAGCTTTATTATTATCCCTGGGAATGTAAAAATGAATGTACATGGTCCCCTAATCTCAAGGAACTTGCAGTTCAACAAGGCAAAAGATACATGAATAGCCTTAAGTCTTTTTTTTTTTTTTAAGGTTTTATTTATTTATCCGACAGAGAGAGACAGGGAAAGCAGGAACACAAGCAGGGGGAGTGGGAGAGGGAGAAGCAGGCTTCCCGCTGAGCAGGGAGTCCGATGCGTGGCATCATGACCTGAGCCGAAGGCAGACACTTAACGACTGAGCCACCCAGGCGCCCGAATAGCCTTAAGTCTTTAAAATAAACCTTCCTAGAGGGTCAGATATACTTTCTATATGGGAAGCTATTTTTGAGCTTAATTTGAAGGAGCCATGGAAGGAAGAGAAGAAGAGAATGGGTAGAACCCAGAGGAACAGATTTAGCAAAGACCTCCCAAGGGGTAGGGAGTGGTTCTGCATGGTTAAAGCCCAAGGAACACTGTAGAAACTAAGGAGAAATTAATTAGGTTAGTTGTAAATGGCCTTGAATCCCATGAATAAGAGGCTCCGATGATTCCCATGTTTTGGATACTTGTGAAAGTTGGATTAGCCCAGTGTGGAGGCCATTCTGCGGGGTGTGGCAGTGGTCTAAATGACATAAGGAGAAGCTTTGAAAAACAATCAGGGACAGTGGAATTTAGGTTGGGACAGATTAAAAATCATTACTGAGGAATCATTGATAACAGAACTTGTTAACCATTTGCATATATATGGAGGGCTGGTGAGGAGGGAGGGAAAGGATTTAGAGACTGAATGGTTACGGGTAGTTATATTCGTAACCAAGGCCCAGGTGGGGGAGGAAAGAAAAATGTCCACTGGGATCTGAAGCTCAGGGCAAAGATCAGAACTAGAGGTGTGGATCTGAAAGTCTCCATTGTAGTTGGAATGATAAAGTAGAGATTGCCTGTAGATACTACAGAGTCAAGATTAGACCCTGGGTATGGGGGAGAAGTTTAGCAGCAAAAGAGATCGAGGAAGCTTGTTCTGAAAAATAGTTGGAAAACTCAGAAATTCTCCGAGGACCAACAGATAAGAGAATTTAAAAATTAGGGACTAGTTAACCAGTTCAGAGTGATTACTGTGGTGGAGGAGGGTAAGAACTAGAAAGTGCTGGTGGGTTTACCAGTTAGGAAAGGATTGACAACTTTTATTCCACAGAGGGGCTGATGTGAATGATGATTTGTGTGTGTTGCGGGGAGGGGGTGTTTGCTTTGAAATGAGAGCATCGTGGCATATATCCATACCCATCTTTTGTGATCTATAATTATTCCAACACTATAGGAAAAGTTTTTTCCTGAGGTAGCTCATCCATGAATTGTAATGTTCTGCATTTATAGAATCTCAGGCAGCCACCAAAGAGATTCAGACTGTAGGGATCAGTTTGATTGGTTGAATGTGTTTTCTTCTGAATAAATGATTCATCGCTTCACCCACCTATACCCTCTAGGAAACACTAATGTACGTTATATCTGCTTATTGGCTTTATGTTTAATATATATTTGCAGTTTTTAGAACACAAACATAGAACATATGTATCTGTCATGGAATCCTAGATTTTAGACTATGAATATTTCTCAAAATTCAGCTACTGTCGTTGATAGAAGAGGCCAGCACACACCACGTGTTACCATGACGTGAGTGCAGTATGCTGTGTGAGGCCTCCATGCCAACCCCTCTGCACTGTGCAAGTCCTTCTTCAGCTCACACTGAGCCATGCTCCTGTTGTTGCATCAAAGAAACTGAAAGGTATTCTTAAAGCTTGGTTTCCTTGAGTCAAGGGCACTTTTGTGTTCATTCTAATTGTTCTCCATAACCATTCGAGGTAACAAATGCAATGTTCTCTCTGAAAAGTCAGAGATTGTCAGTGATGAAATTCAGAAATTCACATGGGCCTGACAAAACTGAAATTCTTTTTACTTGAGGGTAATGATAAGTGACATTTTGGTTGATTGTTCCCATTATATTGTCAGGGGTTTTGTGGTATTTCTTGTGTATGTATTTTAAATCATGGAGGTTATAAAGGCGAGAAAGACAGAGCCAGGAGTAACCTCCCTCAGATCACCTTTAACTCCAGAAGGCATCTAACACCTACTTCTAGCTTGACCTGGAGAGAGAAACCCACAACTTTAAAGCTGGCATGCCTAACCAGCCTTTGTCTACAGTCTCCCACTGTCCCCCTTCTCTGTGTGTATATATGTGTGGTTTTTTTTCCCTTTCTCTTAAAAAAGTTGTAAATTTGTTGGCAGACATGATGGTGTTGTATTTCAGTGCAGTACATTGTGAACGGGTAATAATGATAATTATGTCTACTCTTAGCTTATTATTCTGTGTATCAGGACCTCCAGCTTGTGACATGCCCGCGCCGGGCCGCACTTACTTCTCTCAAAGGCCGTAGACTCCAGTGAGGAATCAGGCTACTCCCAGCAAGCCTCGTTGGAGCCAGCAGGAAATGAATCTGTCTGCCACAGTTTCTTATTTAGACCAAATTATTAATGTTTAGTGGCAGAAAAGTGACTCCCTTTCTCCTTCCATTGAATGATGAGAGCATATCTGTTTTCTTGATAAGATTGTGGCCAGCCTGGCTCTTGCTTTAGAAGGTAGATAAAAATTATTCTGCCGGCAGGCCTCGGGGATGTCTGGTTTCTTTTCTCTGTTTCTGTGCCAGAGTGTATCTCCCTTATTCATCTCACAAACTGTCTTTAAACTTAATCATGCTGAACTTTTTGTATATGTTTGCCTGACAATAAATGGGTCTGGGGATGGGGGGGACAGTGCAGAGAAAAATACATCTTTATTAGGAGAGAAATAAGAAACCACTCTCTTTGTTTAGAATAACCCTTAGGTTCAATGTGCCCAGTTATATTAAGGACAAAATTTGAGAAAGTTTTCATTTTTTTTGAAAAATACCAAAATAAAAATAATAACTGGAATGCGAATTAGTTTTAGCAAATTCTGTGATAAAAAGTATTCTTTCATTCTACCACCTACCTCTGTCTTGTCTCTAATATAGACCTTAAAAACATTTTCATTCTCCTGAGCTCAAATTTTCTATGCTTCACAACTTCTAAATTCATAACTCCTTAAAACCAAATGAAGTTTTTTACAACTTGGGATATTTGCATATAAGGAATAAAAAATCCTATAGATATATTAAGATCCATGTATTTTCTTTTTCAGGTTACATGTACAGCTTTATTTTTTAGAAAATAAATTTAATACAAAAAAAATTTTTTTAAAGTAAATTTAAATATAAGCTTTAATACTTAAAGGTGTTTTGTTTTTCTCTGGTCACTTTGCCCTGGACCTAGAAAACAGCTTCAACTGAGCGATCATCTCAGAGTCCTATTCTTCACAAAATACTTGCCTTCTTATCCTGTAGATGGTTCTCTGAAGCATCACAAAATCTGTCATTACCAATTAAGGGTGTCACGCTTCTTTAACTTGATAAGCTTGAATTTCAGGTTTTACATTCATTCCAGCATTACTTTCCATCTTTGTGGACAAGCTGCTGGGTAAGCAGGTGGGGTGGTGCAATATGACGAGGTGTATAGTGTCTTAGAACCTTATACTCATAGACATTTAGAGCAGTAAAGCCCTGCCTATCTGTAAGTCAGACTTTGGGCCTCCCCAGCCTTCCAGACACAGCTGGGACCCCGGAAGTATGTGGGAGGCATGGGGCTCATGAGGGAGAAGCCCTGTGGCACCTACCTCCAGGTCCAGGAACTCTATTCGTTAAGCCAGAATTGAACTCAGTCTTACAGCTCTAATTTGAAGCCTATTTAAATTAGCTTGGTTATCTGGGTTTCCCCTCTAGAGAAGATAGAAATTATTGGAAGAAGATAGAGTCTCTACTCAAGGCAGGCATGCTGGCACCAGCAAGATGTGATCACAGCCTGCCATCTTAGCAAGAAACAGAAACCTGAACAAGTGGACAAAGGAAAGCAAAGTGTGAATGTTCGATCCATACATGGGCGAGCCACCACATAGGTATCTCTTAGGAGGCCTTGAGCGTAGCCCTGTATCAGCATATTACAATGGTGACAAAGATGGGCCATCAGGTAAAAGTTAAATCGTTCCATTTAAGAGAAAAGTTTGATTTTTTTCAGAAAGACTTTATTCTAAATTCGTTATATAGAGTTGGTCCTTGACAGAACCAAGTTTCTGTTTCCTGGGAATCACACACTGATTCACATCACTCTTCCCCATCATTGTCCGAACCAAACTTTGCTTATGACAAAAATTGTTTTGTTCAAATTGGTCGCCTACTCTGTTTGCTGAACCTGATTCCATATATGTCTCCCGGTTATTTCCTATAATTAAATTCTCCCTTAAAAAAATAAAGAATACCTCATATTCTGATTACTTTTGGTCCTCCATTTAAGGAATAAGTACATACTTTTGATATTTATTCGGCATAGTTTTGTTTCTGAACTTCTATAGGCAATAAAAGCTATTACAGCAAAATATTAACATAAACATCAAATTTTATAGCCATTATATACCACTCAGTATCCTTCTCTTCTGTCTAAAAAGTAATGCTATATTTCCTGTTTTCCAGTCTCTGCTTTTCTGTGTTGTTTTTCCAAGATCACTGAAGGTGATGAGTGAAGAGTTTTCATTATCGTATGATTTGGTTTTGCTCATATTTTCTTTCTGTAATCTAGATTGCTGATTGGAAGGTGCAGCTGTTAAATAAGCCTATCAAAGATGTCATCTGAAATTTTTTAGTTTTTACTTGCCTTTTTAGTTCTCTGGTAGGGTGAAATCTTGATTAACAGATGCCCTGGCAGTCCCATTTGTTGCGAAGAGAGCCAGATTCAAAAGAACATGTCTTCGTGAATCAAGCATTAGAGTTTTGTCTCCACACCATCCACAGCCCTCACCCTACTCGGAGTTCAAACTCAAGTGCAGGCAATATTTGGAAGCCAATGACTGTCTTCTTCCACCTAGCCTTGGCTTCCTCTCTCCCCTTCTCTATAAAGGATATATCATCCCTCTTTTGACTCCCCACCTCCTTTCCAAACAGGACGTAGTGGTCATTCTTATTTATTGTTTGAAATGTTATCACCACCATGCTTTTTCACTTAAAGCCTGTCTTGTTGCGAGATATAGATCTTTTTCCTACTCAGCCTAAGAAATTTTCGGCATGACTGAATGAGGGGTGAGGCAGGAGGGAAAGAGCATGGACCATGTACAAGGAGTTACTCAATAGGCTGAACTTGGCTGAGCAGCTGACGGGCCCGCCACACTCGCCCAGATGGAGAGCGAGCAGGAACCGCTCATATGGACTGCTGCCTCAGCCCTCTCCTTCCCGGCTTTCTCCCTCCTTATGCTCCTTATTTCTGCCAACTCTGGCATTGTATCTCACCTCTGGGGACACATTCTTTTTTCCTGCCTAAAGTGTGGAAAAAATTTCTTGTTGTCAGAGTTTTGTTGAAATAAAATTGGCATTTGGAAGACGCCACATTTGCTGGGAAGCTTAGGAGGGGCACTACTCACAAAGCGCTGAAGTGAGCAAGTTCTCGGGGTGTGGACTGGGACCCGGTGTGCCCTGGGAAGAGAGGGGGTGAAAGCACGGTGGTTGGGGGCTCTGCGGCTGCCCAGTCCACGCTTCAGGGGAGTACCTCCGTGCCAGGGCGAATAGTGTGGCCCAGAGACCGTCTTCATCCTGTTCTCTGGTGCTGCTCAGAAGCACACCCCCCTTTCCCTACCCTACCCCCCACTGGGCACTGCCCCAGAGTAAAATAGGTCCGGAAAACTGCATTTTAACATATGCTCCATGCTTGTGCTTCTAAATCCGAAGAACAACTACTTGAGGTCCTGGTGCTTAGTTTCTCAGCTCCCCACCTCATTTATTTGTGCCTGGTCTTGAGGTGCCTAGGATGCAGTGACTGACTCACTCCAGCCATGTGCATCAGAAACCGGATCATAGACAGCCAGCCCCAACACCGGCCTGTGGGGTTGTGGAGATCCTATAGCAGCACGGGGGAGCAGGGTGTATGTTCTCGAAGCTCACTGTGGTATCCTTGGCTCATTTGGCCTTTGTACATATTCTTCTGTATGTATTCTTCTTTTATCCTCCATCCCATTTCCCCTTCCAAGAAAAGTATGAGCAGTTAGGATTTCTCTTTGAAGCAAGGCTCCACTGTCAACCTGCGCCAGAAAGATTTCCACAACCCCTACCCTCCTGGGACATGGCTGGACCTCTACAAACCTAGGTGGTGGTGCTTAAGGCACCTTTGGACTTGCTTATGTGTGTAGCTCTTCTATTAGACATTGAAGTTAATTGTCCTTATAAAATTGAGCTGAGCCCAGTGCCTGACCTGGAGTTACTGCCCCATAAATGATTGTCAAATGAAGGGGTGAGCTAGATCTTGTGAGGGTTCCTTGACGCACGTTCTCTTTAGTTTTTGTTATCTCTGCTGCAAGGAATGGCTGAATTTGTTTTTGTGTAAAATTAAATATGTTTGAATTAGATTTGTCTTCCTGTGATCCTTAGAAAAATGTGTTTTAAAAATAAAATATGATAGTGAGAAAATTAAGATGCTTTGGTGATCTAAATACTTGTGAAGTACACTTTTTTTTTTTATTAAATGTTACAAAATACTTTAAAGAGTTCCAAGTAAAGTTAAGAGGGGATCTACTGGATTTTGGCTAAGTGCTAAACAAAAAGAAAAAAAAGTTTTTAATTCCCTGTCCAAATATTTCAACTTAAATTTACTGGTAGCTCTTTCAGAGGAAAGATGGGAACTCTGCAATCCTTTGTTTGTTATAAAGGAAATGCTTTTGTCTTCAAATGTTTGGAGGAAGGATTAAAGGCAATTTATGACTTGGTTAGAAAGTAATAAAAGTAGTAACAATGGAGTGTCTTCTAAATTGTCATCATTTTCTGGAATTAATAACAATATCAACTCAGCAGGCATTTTACGTCCAAAAGGAATTACTTTCATTTGTCATGCTTTAATGTAAACTCTAATATCAGTCTTGTAGCTGCTGTGCTGGATCATTTCCTTCATTCCACTGTTTAAAAACAGTATTCATTCAGTTGTACGGCAGAGGAATCCTGCCATCAGATCTTTTACCACAGGGCTCAAGAAATATATTTATAATTCATTTCTTTCAGGAAATAAACTTCAAGATCTGCATAAAAAGTCTTTTATTAAGATAAGTCACAGCTTTTTTAGTTTCTCCAGGAATACTCCATTTTTAATTCCCAAGGGAAATCATAATAATGAATAAATTAACCTAATAGGTTATTTTCCTTTTTATGGGACGCCTTTTTATTAGTATAGTCCTACTTCACAGATTTCTTACCAGTTGTTTAATTAAAACAATCGCATATACTTTTTATAGCATTTTACAATTTATAAAGAACTTTATTTTTTAATTTTTTAATTTTAAAGATTTTATTTGTTTGACAGAGAAAGAGAGAGCACAAGCAGGGGGAGCGGCAGGCAGAGGGAGAGGGAGAAGCAGGCGCCCCAAGGAGCAGGGAGCCCGATGCGGGGCTCGATCCTAGGACCCTGGGATCACGACCTGAGCCGAAGGCAGTTGCTCAACCGACTGAGCCACCCAGGCGCCCCTATAAAGAACTTTTTCAATAAAATTTTTTTGATCTTTGCAACAATTCTGTCTAGTAGTAATAATAATGCTATTATATATTATTAAGCCCTTTTACTATTTGAGGGAATGCAAGAGTCAGTGGTATCAGGACATTACCCAGTATCAACTAGCAGATCCAGAACTCAGTGAAGATCTTACCTCCAAATAACACCCTCTCCTAACTGTACCTCTGGTAAATTCAATGCTGTTTTCCTTGGGATGTGTTTTGAAAAAGAACTCCCAGAAGTATCAGAACATTATTATCGCACATGTTCTAGTTTCTGTTTTCAAATAAATGGTTGGTTCTCTTGCTTAATGAAGCTGTTTTTTAAAACCTGCCCAAGTATTCACTTTTTTTGGTGAGTGTGACATGGAAAGTGAATCTGAGATTTTATGATTTTAAAATAAGCATATGAGTTTTTGTATGATACTGTTTATTTAACTATTTTAACGCTTCAGATTTATTTTTTTAATGGAACCACTCTCAGTACCCTCACCTGAAAATGAGGGATATTTCCTTAATTTCTTCTACATAAGACTCCCTTAACATAGGATAAAATGTAGATATGACATTTTTAATGTGTTTGTAGATCATTCCATTCGACATCCTTTGATTCCAAGATGAGAACCCCTGGATGAATTAACCTCTCGCTCTAACGTTCAGTGTTTTTGAATCAAATGTCAGATAATGTTCCTGTGCGTGTGGTATTATTTTCTCCGATAACTCAACTCCTCAATGAGTTGATATTTGCTCACCTATCATAAGGTGGATTGCAGTGATCTGTATAGGTCTTTGTTGAAATACACGTGTCTTCTCTCCACCCAGAGTAAAAGAAGCCGAAGAGGTGTGCAGGCAGAAAAAGGGAAAATCACTTTATAAAATAAAACCAAGACATGACTCTGGAATTGTAAGTATTTAACTCTTCTCTTTTTAACTTGTGATTTGCTTTGGCTTTTAAACACTGTTTTCACAATATATACCAACTCACATAACAACATTTTAATTATTTTCCTCTTCACTGTGAGAGAGATTCTCTCTCTCCTTTTCTTTATGCCTTTAATCAGGCCCAAAAAGCTAAGAGAATCTCAGGATCTAGCATCCGAAGCTTAAGAATTAAGACAAATCTACTAAGGGAATGCATATACCTAAATATGTGTGTGTTGGCAGGAGTTGGGGGGCAGTTTCTCACTTTCTCCATTACACAAACATCACCAGTACAAGGCTGCATTTGAAGCCCGAGTGGCTGTTGTCATTGGATTAGCACCATTGGGATCTAAAACATGATGGGAAATGCCAAGTGTAGTATTGTCCTTTGCTCAGATTGGGGGGCTCAGACCTGGTTTGTACCCGTATGTGGCTATTTAACAGTTGTCAGCCAGTAGTCTGAGTTTAACAAGCTAATTTAAGCTTCCTCCTTGCCCACTTCTTTCTTTAAAATGCCATGCTGTGCATCCTGGAAGGCAGGACTTGGTACAAATGACGAGTTTACCCTTGTGATGCTGTCAGTATTGTTTTGAATATTTTGAGGTTGTATCACTTGGTACCACAGGGACAAGTAAATGATGCTGTTTTAAATGAAAAGTTGGGTTAGGCCTTAAAATAGGAACATTTTGAATTGGATTAATCTAATGTGGTCTAAGTGGAAAAGATCAAAATAACCCAAGTTGGGATATGATTAAACTGATTAAACCCTATTTAGAAAAAGTTAGGAAGTATATCTTCATTTAAAAGATATTTTCCCTTTAGTTTCTCTACATCAAAATTAATCTTCTCTAATGACAGGTATTATATTATGGTTTAGTTTATTTTCTTTTTTGATTAAAGTACAACCTTAAAGTTGCATTGAATGAGGAGGAATAATTATTAATTAACCTCAATCATGCCATTATAAGGATAGAAGAGAATTAAATCATATTAACCATGAAACGAAGCAGCCAATGCAATCTTCATATTTATGTATTTGTGCATAGAATTGAAAATGAGAAAGGTGAGTTGGCACTTTTTCATGTTGGTTAGACGCTAAAATTTTAAAGCTTTTTTTTTTTTCTCAAAAATATTTGGTGATTTGGCTGGTGAAAATTCTTTTTTTTTTTTAAAGATTTTATTTATTTACTTGAGAGAGGGAGAGATAGCGAGAGAGAGAGCATGAGCAGAGGGGAGAGGGAGAAGCAGGCCCCACTGAGCAGGAGCCTAAAGCGGGGCTCGATCCCAGGACCCTGGGATCATGACCTGAGCTGAAGGCAGCTACTTAACCGACTGAGCCACCCAGGTGCCCCTTGGCTGTTGAAAATTCTTAAAGATAAAACAGAGTTTACTTATATCTTTTTCCTTTATGGGCTGGTGGATCTTTAACCTTTTCCCAGAGAACTTGATCCAAATGAAAAGATCTTGTTTGAGCTATTCTAAACTCCGTACATTTTTTAAAGTTCTTCTTTCTAACTATAACTCTTATCTGGTGCATTTATTTTCAGAAAGCAAAAATAAGCATGAAAACCTGAACAATGAAAAGCAGAATGAACATGAGTCACTGTAACCACTTCCACAAAATTCAGCTGACCTGAGGGTGGGAAGAAAACTACATCATTTTGTTCATTTTTCCTCTTGACCTCTTGCATAATCTTTGTGTTTTCTAGACAGTTCACTGATTGTTGAATTTTACTGTACATTCATAAAAATGCAAAAGCAGTAGACCAGTGGAGAATTTGACACCTTTTCTTTTTGTAAAGTTTATGGTATTATATTGATAGACCAAAACAGCATGTATAAGAGGCAATATTTGCATTAATGCTGAACATGCTAAATGTTAACCTAAAATTTACTTTCGTGAGAATATTCCTTATCCCAGCAAAACACTTTCCTTTCTACTGACAACCAGTACTCCATGTCACTGCATTTAGATTTATGGTTAAAATGTTATTTCTAGTGAATTGTTTGTATCAGTTACATGTCTACATATAAATTTTCTATTTTAAAATTTAAGTACCATTTATATATCATGATCAAGGCTTTCCCAATTCGTGGGTTGCTCTCCCTAACTATATATTTGTGAAAGAAGATTATCATTTTTTACACAAGTCAGATAATGAATAGAAGAAATATAGCAAAAGGTAAACCCTTTCCTATAAATCATCTAATATAGGCAGGAATCAGAGTTTTAAGTTTAATGAGGGCTTTTATCAGCCTGTGTTCTTTGAGACCCTACATAAAGCTAATCTTCAGCTAAAATAAACTAAACTAAAGGTGTGCCTCTCTATAACTTTACCATTGGCCTTCACAAAGAAAACATGACTTAATATTTTGAATGAATTTAAATAAATGATGCTCATAAAATTGCCAACCGTGACTAATTGTTGGCCAAAAAAGGGGGGTGGGTAGTAGGTTTTTGGATGAATTGGCATCTGTTAATTAAACGTACCAGCCTGAGTATTTTTACATGATTGGGATTGTCTTTATGTGTTATAGCAGGTGATTAAAAGCTGTCAAATGAATATATAATGATTGGTTATCTGAAGGAGCTTAGGAAAGGATTTTCTTTTATTTCACTTTGAGGAGTAAAAAAAGTAAATCTCCCATTCTTTGTGAGAGTATATTAAAGTCATCTCATGATGCATTGTGATGGTTTTGTCTAACACTAATAGGTAGGGTTTTTAAAATTCTTTTGATGATATTTGTTGGGGTTATGGTTGTTGATATTTCTTGCTATTGGAAACCAATCTTGGAAAGCAACTTAAAAAAGAAAATGTTCCGAATCATAACTATGTTTGCGTTTATGTAAAGTATGGTCTCTTACCTTTTAGTTTGTAATTTAAGTGCAAAGAAACAGTAGTGGATTTTGGTTGTTGTTTTGTAGTCTTCCTGTCTCCTTCAGTCCCTCCAGTGTGTATATTACCATTCTTCACTGAAATAATAGGGCATTTAACAAAGATCGCTATGTGCAATACTGTATTTAGTGTTTCTATTTCAATTTTTCTAGGATGTTAATTTATATGAAAATAAAATGAATAATAAAAGAGTTCTGTACCTATTGTGTATATATTGCCTAAGGAAACTTGCAAAATGCAGTCATCATATTTAACACAGGGGGAAAATAAGTTAGACTCTGTGTTTGAAGATTTTTAAAAAGTTCTTATTTCAAGTTTAACAATTGTTAGTAGTTGAGTATTTGAAAAAAAATTGAAATGCTTCTTATGCAATCTTAAGGAAGAGGTAATTCCCATATATGAACAGAGATATATCAATATTTGAGAAATCCTTTTTCCAAAAGTTAAAAGTTAGATGCAAAAATTCGTTGGATACAGATTAAGTGGTTATTTAAGGGCTATTGGAAGATGATAAGGCCAAAGGGAAAATAATGGTGGAGATGGGATGTATGTAGAAAAGGAAATAAGGAATGAAAACTAAGCACTCCACTACTGGAGAAGCGTGACAAGAGTTTTCTTACTCCATAAGTAAGCTTTGCATTTGGGTCTGATAATTTTTCAATATTAACTCTTTTATCCCCTGTACATTGACTTATCATCTACTTGGTGTCAAGGCATGGTGCTAACTGCATGTCTCAAAGATCTTCATCAAGTTGGGGGGGGATAGAATATAAAGCAACAATTACGGATCATTGTAATGTCCAATTCAGAGAGCACAGAAAGCTGGGGAACCTGGCTGGCTCAGTTGGTAGAGCATGTGACCCTTGATCTCAAGGTCATGAGTTCAAGCCCCACCGTTGGTAGTGGAGTGTACCTGAAAAAAATTACGAACAGAGAGCACAGAAAGCTAACTCTAGAGGGATGAGTGGGTATTAGGCAAGTGAAGGGGGAGAAGAGAAATCTGCAGATGCAAAGACAGTGCTCAAAGACACATCAAAAACATCATTTCTTTTAGGAGTTTTATCTAGTTCAGGTTAGATGGAGGGAGCAGAGCATAAAGTTCAAGAGAAAATGGTGAAAGATGTTGCTAGAGACATAGAAAAGAATTTTATGGTAGAAACAGTGTAATTTTATGACAGTTTGGGGTCAAGAGGATCTGAGAATCATCTAGGCCCTTCCTACTCATAGTAGGGCAGTACATCAGCAGCCCAGACAGCACCTGAGAGCTTGTTTGAAAGGCAGTCTTAAAAGTTTTCCAAATGATTGGTGAGGAGGGGATGATGATGCACTTCTGAGAGAGGTAACAAACTGAGGGGAAAAAGGCATGGAAAACAGATGCAAAATAGTCTGGCACACCTGCGGAAGAATTAGTTCTACATCAAGAAGAAGAGATAGGGTGTAAGGCAGGGTAAGTGGTAAGGGGCTAGGGGTAGGATCAGGGGCTAGATCATGGAAGTCTTTAATAAGAGGAAACAGTATGTAGTACACTGTGGAGCCAGTAAGTTATTTTAAGGTAGTAACGTGAACTGGTTTGGGTTTAATAAAGCCCATTCTGGTACCAGTGTTGAGAAGTATAAGCCTGGAGGCCAGAACACCTTTAAAGAAACTATTGCAACAATGAATTATGGAACACTACCTCAAAAACTAATGATGTACTGTATGGTGACTAACATAACATAATAAAAAAAATAAAAATAAACTATTTCAATTCAAAGAAATAGGACTTGATAATAGTAGAGATGGAAACTTGGCGCTGAAGAAAAGATATGTGAAGGAGGTAAAATATATATGAGAACTTCTGAAATCTTTACATGTGAAAAACAAGAAAGCATGTTGAATTTAAGATGACAATCTGGTTTCTTGTCTGGGTTATCTGACAAAGTGTGTCTCTGTGCATCAACAAAGGTGATAAGAGGAATGCTTCAGTCAAGTTTCTTCAAAAATGTCTGTCTTAGAGAAACCTGGTAAGTCTATCAAGAAAAGCAGCTCCCAAGTCTTTATCTTCCCAAATCTGCTTCATTTTCTTCAGAATACCTGATATTATATAGTTATTAGTATATAATCTGTCACCCACTCAAGTTTAAATCCAGAAAGACAGACTTTTTCCTTCAGGACTAAATCTGTAACATTAAAAGCAGTATTGCAGCACTCAATAAAGATGTACTGATTTAATGAATAAATAAATTAGAGGAAGAGAAGGGAAACGTTCAGGGTTGAAAGGGAATGAAGAATCCATAATGTGTGCTGGACATGCAGTTGGTATTTCTAGTAGCTGGAAAATACTGATGAGGAACTCATGAGATAGGTTTAATTCTGATTTTGAGGTAAGAGCCATCTATATTCGGGGTGATAGTTGAAATCAGGTAGATTGTTGAAACTGCCTGGGAAATTGGGAACAGATTATTTTTTAAAAAATCACTGAGAAGGTGTTGAAACTAGTGTTGAAAAGACAAACAGAAATAAAGAGGTCACAAAAGGAACCTCAGGAAGATTAACCAGGGAATTAAAAGCAGAGAACCATGAAGAAGTAGTATTGACGAGGTCAGAGTAAACAGCACTTCAAAAAGAAACACTCCACTGTCACCATCCTTTTGCCCTTCAAACATACTACTATTGTAAATAACAAATGTAATAAAAAATATATATAATGGATTGACTTATTCAATATTCTGTTTAAAACTTTTAGAGAAGCAGTGTAGAAAAGAGATTTTAAAAAAACAAGACACATGAGTTCTCGAGGTCTACTCCTGATATGACTAAGCTTCTAAGAGACCAGTCCTCCCCAGATAATAACTATAAATTCTGAACAAAATATAAAAACCACTTGGAGGCCCTGGTTAGTGAACAAAGGAGGCAGGTTATGGGGCCTCAGGGAGGATGGAACCAAAAGACAACCGACAGATTGGGAGAAGATATTTACAAATGACATATTAGATAAAGGGCTAGTATCCAAAATCTATAAAGAACTTCTTAAAGTCAACACCCAAAGAACAAATGATCCAATCAAGAAATGGGCAGAAGACAGGAACAGACATTTTTCCAAAGAAGACATCCAAATGGCCAACAGACACATGAAAAAGTGCTCAACGTCGCTCAGGATCAGGGAAATCCAAATCAAAACCTCAGTGAGATATCACCTCACACCAGTCAGAATGGCTAAAATTAACAAGTCAGGAAACGACAGATGTTGGCGGGGATGCGGGGAAAGGGGAACCCTCCTACACTGTTGGTGGGAATGCAAGCTGGTGCAACCACTTTGGAAAACAGTATGGGGATTCCTCAAAAAGTTGAAAATAGAGCCACCCTATGACCCAGCAATTGCACTACTGGGTATTTACCCCAAAGATACAAATGTAAGGATCTGAAGGGGTACACGTACCCCAATGTTTATAGCAGCAATGTCCACAATAGCCAAACTGTGGAAAGAGCCAAGATGTCCATTGACAGGCGAATGGATAAAGAAGAAGTGGTATATACACACAATGGAATATTATGCAGCCATCAAAACGAATGAAATCTTGCCATTTGCAACGACATGGATGGGACTGGAGGGTGTTATGCTGAGCGAAATAAGTCAATCAGAGAAAGACATGTATCATATGATCTCACTGATATGAGGAATTCTTAATCTCAGGAAACAAACTGAGGGTTGCTGGAGTGGTGGGGGTGGGAGGGATGGGGTGGCTGCGTGATAGACATTGGGGAGGGTACGTCCTATGGTGAGCGCTGTGAATTGTGCAAGACTGTTGAATCACAGATCTGTATCTCTGAAACAAATAATACATTATATGTTAAAAAAAAAAAAAGAAGATAGCAGGAGGGGAAGAATGAAGGGGGGGAAATTGGAGGGGGAGACGAACCATGAGAGATGATGGGCTCTGAGAAACAAACTGAGGGTTCTAGAGGGGAGGGGGGTGGGAGGATGGGTTAGCCTGGTGATGGGTATTAAAGAGGGCACGTTCTGCGTGGAGCACTGGGTGTTATACACAAACAACGAATCATGGAACACTACATCAAAAACTAATGATGTAATGTATGGTGATGAACATAACACAATAAAAAAGAAAAGATAATGGCCTGAGGACAGGCTTTAGTAATGGTACAGCACTCAGCAGCCAGAGTCCCAAACCAGCAGTCTTTTTGGCCAGATGACATCATCTTTAAAGTCCTGGGGGTGGGAGGGTGGGGGAGGAGAGCCCCTGTCAACCAGAATTCCATATCCCATGAAAATATGCTTGCATTTATAAGAAAACTACTCATATTTGTTACAAGGACACCTGTACTATAAGAATGCTAAAGAAAGTTCAAGTTGAAGAGAAATGGTACCAAAAGAGAATGTGCATCTTCAAGAAGGAACAGCAAACATTGGAAATGGTAAATATCTAGGAAAATATAAAAGACAAGTTTTGCTTTTAATTTATTTTAAGCACTGACAGTTTAAAGCAAAAAATACATAACATTTCGTTGGAGAGTTCATAATGTATGTAAATGTAATGCATAAGGCAATTTCCAAAGATGGCACAGGATGAGGGAATAAGTTGCAAGATTTCTACATTTTACATGATGTAGTAAAATATTAATTCCAAATAAACTGAAAACTTAAGGATATATACTCTCAAAATGTATAGTATAACCCTTAGTGCAGCCGCTAAAACACAAGGGGAAGAATTATAGGTAAAGAGCCAATACCTACATTAAAATGGAATTCAAAATATATTTGAATACTTGGGGACAAAAAAGGACTAGGAACAACAGAATTAGAACAAAGGACAAACAACAAGATGACAGCCTTAAACACCAGCTTATCGACAGTTATTTTGTGTGTAAATTTATGTGTAAACACTGTAGAAGGCAGAGATTATCACAATGTACTTTTTTTTTTGAAAGGCAGCATTATGCTGCCTCCAAAAACACAAATTAGAAAGATACAAATAGATATAGTCATAAATATGTATGCGCTGATAACAGCCTTAGAATAAAATGAAGTACAAATTGACAGAATTAAGAAACAAACCATTCCATAATCATAGTTGGGGGTTTTACTACTCCTTTCCCACCAACTAGTAGAACTAGACAACCGATCAGTAAGGGAAGGGGAGAAGGGGCTATAAACAGGGAAGGAAAGAGTGCAAGTGAGTGAGCAAGGAATCTCTATAGGGTAATGGGAGCTAATCAAGCCCCATTTATGGAGGGAAACCAAATGAAGCTTCCCACCAGGGATATGGGACTAGAGTGGGACTTACCCACCAGTGAGAGTCAATCAAAAATAATTACAGTGGATGCCACACAATATGGCAAACAAAGCAGGAGGTATGTCATAGCAGGAGAAAGCAGAGAAAGCCCCAAAGAGCAAACTGGGCCAGTTAACTTGTTGGCCCATATCTACACCTGCAATATCTCCAATGTCACTGGTACACGGAAGCCAAGAGCCCCCCCGCCCCAAATTTTGTTCTGAACTGGGAATGGATGGAAATGATAGAAAATGACTTGATATAAAGAGCTAAGGGGAGAAGGAGCATGAATATCCCCTCAAGACGAGTCTGCAAAACACACTTCCCAAAACACTTAAAGAAAATTGTCAATAATAAAAAACAAATCAATTCAATAAATGAAGACGAATTCGCTTTCAAAAATGCAAATAGGGCAAAATTTATGTGAGTTAATAATAACTATGTTTAGCACCTGCAAAGAATTTGAAATATATAATCATTGAAATAAAAGTACATATGTAAACAAATAATTCTAGATGGACTCAAGAGATCATTAGTGATTTGGAAGATAGTACCAAGGAATTCACTGAAATCATATCACAGAGAGATAAAACATTTTTAAATGTGTAAGAGAAGTTAGATACAAGATAGACTGAGAAACCAATCAGAGAGGCATCCTATAAGGAGAAATTAAAGGAAATGGTAGAGAAGCCAGATAATGGCTTGAGGGATGGCTGAGAATTTGAATTAAAGAGAGACATGAATTCTCTGCTTGAAAATGTGTAACAAATTCCAGGCAGGATAAATACTGATAAATTTGCACCTAGAAAAGTCAAAGTCAAAGTCTCCAGCCACATAAAGACAAAATTTCAAGATCCCCCCCCCCAAAATATACATCACCTACAATGGAATAATAATTGTACTGAAAGCAGGTTTGTCTTCAGCAACAATAAATATTAACAAAGGGTAATAGTACCTTCAAATTATGTAATGAAAACAATGAATCAAGACCATTATATCCAGTTTAAGTATCATTCACATGGAAGAGGACATAGATATTTTCAGACATATGAAAACTAAGGGTTTACTACCCAAAAACCTCACTGGAAGAGCTGCTAAAGGGCACACTTCAGCAAAGACAAAAGTTAAAGACAGTGAAAAGTTGGGATATAAGAAATCACAGAGAGCAGAGAAATTGGTGAAATAAATCAACTCTAGATTGTAAACAGTAACTATAACGAGTATGTTTATAAAGGGGACTAGAATTTTATTGATAAAATGAATAGGAGAAATTGAGGAAACAATTCAAGCATGCTAAGGATCTTACCTTAGTCTCTTCATTCATATCATTCAGAAAATGTTTATAAAGTGGCTGATATGTGCCAGAAACTATTGTTGGCTTTGGGAGTAATGGAGCAACAGTAAAAGGTCCTATCTGGGGCGGGAGCAGGGGCGGGGTGGGGGCAAACAAAAAATATCATGAAAAATAATGTCAGGTGCTATGATAATTTAGTAGGGTGACCAATAATTTTTCTTCAAACCAGAATACCCTTGAGGGTACAGGGATGTACTCTTATGTCAAGAAAACCTCCATAAACTAACAGCATCCCATACCAACTCTGGCCACCCTGTGAATGTGCTATGTAAGCTTTAAGTGCTATGATGAAGAAAAGGCAGAAGATAGCAACACTGAATATGTTTACACTCTGCTACAAAAATATGAAATTAAATATAAGTGAAAGTTTTAGGGTATTCCTTAAAATAATGGAAATAATTAAAAACACAGAGGGAATTAAACTATCCATTCAACTAAAGGCCAGAAAAGCAAGAAAAAACAAAGCAAAACAAAGTATGGTAAGAAGAGAGTGATTTGGATGCCAGGTAGGAGGACTAGGGAAGAAAAGCAATTGTCAGGACCATGCTCTGGAATCCTGTGCAACCCTTCCTTGTGTTAAATCTGTCAGTCATGGTCCTTTTCACTTCCCAATCAGTGAACTCAGACCTTGAGAGGCTGTATTTTTTAATTTTTGTTTTCCATGAAATGCATCTTATGCATTATGTAATCAAAAACAATAGGAAGAGGTTTAAGTTTTAAAACGGTGTGATAAAGGGAATATTTACCCCCGTCTTTTCTCAGAAATCATCCCAAAGCAATAAGGAGCAAAAGCACAAACTTCATCTTTGATTAAAATTAGAGGTATTGAAAACCCAAACCACAAATTACATGGAAGATCTTCCAAATGTATGGGTATGGAAAGAGGCAGAGAAGAGATGCTCATGGAGGCAGATCTCAGAAAAAGCCAGGAAAGTCTTCTCCAAGATGAGGTCACACCCTTAGGTGCCACCTCAGAATCCTGTCTTTGCTATAATGGATGTTGGTACTTTGGCTTTAGAAGCTTCCCGGTATATGGTTTACTTTTCCTTAAAGCAGGGAGGAGGCCTAAATGTGCAATGAGACAGACAAGTAAGATTTGCAGGAAGATGTCTACCAATACAATAAGGCGGAGAAAGTTACTCTGAATTGGAGTAATAAGTGCAAGAATAAGTCATGCTCTCCACATTACTTCATAATGAAATATTTGCTAGCTTGAAACAAAGCCCAATCCTCTCCCCAACACACATCTCTCACCAAGAGCTGGTGAGTTTAACCCTGCTAAAGATTATTCGAAAATACTACAGACAAACACATTTATGAAGAGTACTACAAAAATACCAAGCAAAATACTAGCAGACACAAAGAAAAACCACAAAGAAGTGGGGTTTATTTCTGGAATACCAGAATGATCATATGTATATGACTTTGCATGTTATTATGTATTTTAAAATATTTATATGTGGTGAAAAATTATGTGAGTTCCTCCAACTGCTAAAAAATCATTTTTGCATTCAACATAATTTTTGATGAAAAAAGCCTGGATGATGTAAATACCTCCTTAAAAGATCAAATATCTGAAGGCAAAGTCAGCTTTGACCATAATGGGAGCATTAGGAATGTTCCCATTAAGAGTTCGCAACAAGACCAGATGTCTACTTTCACCATTTCTATTTATCACTCTTCTGATGAGAGAAAAAAATTAAAAGGATAAAATTGAAAAGGTGGAGTTAAAATAATTTTTATTTGCTCTTTATCAGATTATATACTCAGAAAACAAAATAATCAGCCAAAAATTTATTGGAAACCATAACAGAATGTGGTAAATTGACTAGGCAAAAAATTAACATACAGAAATCAAGAACTTTCATGTATTCAATGTCCAGTTGGAAGTTATAATTGGGAAAATTCCCCACTTAAAATAGCAGCCAAAAAAGGTGAATAGCATGGAATAAATTTAATAAATAATGTGTGAGATCTACATGAAAATAACTGAGAAACACACAAAAAATAGAAAAGCATATGATTGGTAATGTCTGTACTCCCTAAATGAATCTTTAAATTTAATGAAATCCAAATAAAAATATCAACAGAATATTTTGGGGTGTGGGATGGCAAGAACTGAAGAAGCTGATTTTAAAATTTATATATAAAAATAAATAAACAGGAACAGTCATGAAGGTTTTGGGGGGGGGAAGAGCAGTAGAAGGAGGAACTGGCCCAGCTATATATATTAAACATATTAGAAAGTGACAATAAGTATTTGTAACAGCAAAATAGTGGAAATTTCTAAATAAAGAGGTAACGTGCAGGCTTTAAAAAAGAATGAATGTGGGGCACTTTCTGTACTGTTATAAAAGACGTACAACATTTTGTTAAGAGAAAAAAAATCATGAAAAAGCTAATATCTTTGTCATTTTTGTGTGGAAAAAAACTAAGAAGCAACACTGTACAGTGCACTCCCCTTTATGTCAAAATGGGGGCAATGTGATTACTGAATCCAGAAACTAGCATACATAGATGATCTCAGGAGGCATTCATGAGGAACTGCTAATATGAGCTGCTTCTGGAGAAGGGAAACTGGTGGGCCATGGGATCTCTCCACTGTTATTTCCTTTGGTTGTTTTGGATTTTGTATAATTTTGAAAAATAAGTCAATATAGAAATATTTTATAATTTTGGGGATGTGTCTCATTTCAATTATCAGATGACACACCTATATGGTCAATTCTGTGGAATCAAGCAGACAATATGCTTTAGGTAATTTCTGATGTTTACACATCACTTTAGCAACTCTCTCAGATACTGTCCACAGGGAAGATAAGGAAAATTCTCACACTAGACCACTATGGAGATTTGTAAGGGTGGGAAGCCAACCTTGCTTGTCTGTTGCAGGAATGAAAAAAGAAAAAAAAAGAAGTCAGGGTGGTCTGTAGGCCACTGGACACATTTTCTCCTATGGTGGTCTGATTGTTACAGTAACATTGGGCTTTTTATTTCACAATGGCCCATTTTGGTAATTCTTATGCAAAACCCCATTCACTTCAATTGTGGAGTTACTTCATGCAGCCCTCATTGACTTTATGTAAATGGTTCTAATTTATGGCTAAAATCCTATCATATATGGTAAATTTTCCAGAAATTAACATCACTTTCTAATCCATGCAATGGATCCCAGGACCAACCCGCTCCTTACAGGCTAATCAACAGTGAGATTTTTCTGTTGGTTTTGGGCTTTGGGGTTCCGAAACTGGCAATATGCTTAAGCCATGTTATAGTAAGCCATATCACAATAGAATTCAATTAATCTAAATTGGGCTCCATAATACTGGTTATTTCATATCCATATATTTCACTTGGTAAATGCTATCTGTAACTTGTCAGTATATCCTTAAATTAGGGAGCTCATTTTTTCAAGCAAAGGGTGAGAATCAAGAATTTTAATATTTAGTTTACAGAATTCCAGGATAAATCCAGAAATAGACCCCATCAATAGAGTGCCTTCTAGCACATGGAAAAACAGACGTGTGGTGCTTATGGGAACACAAGTTGTATATTGGTTGGCTCCTCAAATAAAACAAAAATTAGAAAAAATATACACCACCACAAAACAAAAACAGAAAGCAAAAAACTACAAGATGTAAATATTTGAATAACTCTTAAACCTTTTTGCTGAACTTTCAAACATAAAATTTAAAGTTTCCAGCCTTGATTAGACACCCAATTCATAATTTGGGATCCAGTACCTACTCCCCAGACATTAGCAATTGCATCCCTCGTATGGCCTAGATGAAGAATGTCCTGGCAGCAGAATTTTATGTATGGAGGTAGTGGTTAGGCACTCTTTATGTGTGCCAGGTTTTTAAACACACTTCTTTCCTTCAGGATTGGAGTTGGAGTTGGGACTCAAGCCAACAGTGCTTCATCAGGAAGGAGTGGCACTGCTCAAATAGCAGAGAGATGCACAGGACAAGGGAAGGGTAGAAGCATTGTGTAGGACAAGAGTGGCTCAGTGAAATGATAGAGGCCCCACTTTTTGTATTAGGTAGTGAGCAGACATTGCCCGAGGAAATGTCACTCGTGTCCTTTATTCCTATTCTTTCTAAGTACAGTTGATCCTTGAGCAACGTAAGGGTTAGGGGTATCAACCTTGCACAGTCAAAAGTCCACATATAACTTAACTTCTGACTCCCCCAAAACTTAACTTTTGTTAGCCTGCTGTACTGGAAGCCTGACTGATAACATAAACAGTTGATTAACACTTATTTTTTATTTGATTTAATTTAATTTAATTTAATTTTAGTATAGTTAACATACAGTGTTATATTAATTTCAGGTATACAATATTGTAATTCAACACTTCCATGCATCACCCAGTGCTCATTACAACGGGTGCGCTCCTTAATCCCCATCACCTAGTTCACCCATCCCCCCACCACCTCCCCTCTGATCACCAGCAGTGTGTTCTCTAGAGTTAAGACTCTGTTTCTTGGTTTTTCTCTCCCTTTTTGTTTTCCTTTGCTCATTTGTTTTGTTTCTTAAATTCCACGTATGAGTGAAAATGGTATGGTATTTGTCTTTCTCTGATTGACTAATTTTGCTTAACATTATACTCTAGCTCCACCCTTGTCATTGCAACTGGCAAGATTTCATTCTTTTTTTATGGCTGAATAATATTCAATGTGTGTGTGTGTGTGTGTGTGTGTGTGTGTGTGTGTGTGTGTATCACTCTATTCATTCATCTGTCAATGGACACTTGGGCTGCTTCCATATTTTGACTATAATAGATAATGCTGCTATAAACTTTGGGGTGCATACATTCCTTTGAATTAATATTTTTGTATTCTTTGGGTAAATACCTAGTAGTTTGATTGTTGGATTCTATTTTTAACTTTTTGAGAAACCTTCATACTGTTTTCCAGAATGGCTGCATCAGTTTGCATCCCCACCAACAGTGTAAGAGGGTTTCCTTTTGCTCCACATCCTCTCCAACATTTTTTGTTTCTTGTGTTTTTCATTTTAGCCATTCTGACAGGTGTGAGGTGATAGTCTCGTTGTAGTTTTGATTTGTATTTCCCTGATGATCAGTGATGTTGAGCATTTTTTCATGTGTTTATTGGCCATCTAGATGTCTTCTTTGGAGAAATGTCTGTTCATGTCTTGTGCCCATTTTAATTGGATTGTTCGTTTCTTGGGTGTTGAGTTGTGTAAGTTCTTTATCTATTTTGGATACTAACTCTTTATCAGATATGTCATTTGCAAATATCTTCTCCCATTCAGTAGGCTGATTTTTGGTTTTGTTAATTGTTACTCTGCTGTGCAGAATCTTTTTATTTTGATGTGGTCCAAATAGTTTATTTTTGTTTTTATTTCCCTTGCCTCAGGAAACATATTAGACAAATGTTGCTATGGCCAATGTCAGAGAAATTACTGCCTGGGCTCCCTTCGAGGATTTTTATGGTTTCAGGATTCACATTTAGGTCTTTAGTCCATTTTGAATTTATTTTTGTGTATGGTATAAGGAAGTGGTCCAGTTACATTCTTTTGCATGTAGCTATCCAGTTTTCCCAACACCATTTGTTGAAGAGACTTTCTCTTTCCCATTGGATATTCTGTTCTCTTTTGTCAAAGATTAACTGGCCATATAATGGTGGATTTATTTCTGGGTTCTCTATTCTGTTCCGTTGATCTGTGTGTCTATTTTTGGGCCCGTACCATACTCTTTTGATTACTACAGCCTTGTAAAATAACTTGAAGCCTGGAATTGTGATACCTCCAGCTTTGCTTTTCTTTTTCAAAATTGCTTTGGCTAGTCTGGGTTTCTTGTGCGTCTATATAAATTTTAGGATGGTTTGTTCTAGTTCTGTGAAAATGCTAATGGTATTTTGATAGGGATTGCATTAAATCTGTAGATTTCTTTGGGTAGTACAAACATTTTAACGATACTTGTTCTTCCAATCCATGAGCATGGAATGTCTTTCCATTTCTTTGCCTTGTCTTCAGTTTCTTTCACCAGTGTTGCATATTTTTCAGAGTACAGGTCTTTCACATCTTTGTTTAGGTTTATTTCTAGGTATCTTATTATTTGGGGTGCAGTTGTAAATGGGATTGATTTCTCAATGTCTCTTTCTGCTGTTTCATTGTTAGTGTATAGAAGTGCAACAGATTTCTGCGTGTTGATTTTGTATCCTGTGACTGTACTGAATTCATTTATCAGTTCTAGCAATTTTTTGATGGGGTCTTTAGGATTTTTTAATATATAGTATCATGCCATCTGTACACAGTGAAAGTATTGCTTCTTCCTTACCAATTTAGATGCCTTTTTATTTCTTCTTCTCGTTTGATTGCTGTAGCTAGGACTTTCAGTACTATGTTGAATAAAAGTGGCGATAGTGGATGTCCTCGTCTTATCTCTGACCTTAGGGGGAAAGCTCTCAGTTTTTCCCCATTGAGTTTGATGCTTGTTGTGGATTTTCAATATGCTGCCTTTATTATGTTGAGGCATGTTCTGTAGAAACCTACTTTGTTGAGGGCTTTTATCATGAATGGGTTGTTGTACTTTGTCAAAGGCTTTTTCTGTGTCTATTGAAATGATCATATGGTTTTAGCCTTTCTCTTATTGATGTGATGTATCATGCTGATTGCTTTGTGAATATTGAACTACCTTTGCATCCTGGAAATAAATCCCACTTGATTTTGGTGAATGATTTCTTTAATGTATTGTTGGATTTGGTTTGTTAGTATTTTATTGAGGATTTTTGCATCTATGTTCATCAGAGATATTGGCCTGTAATTCTCTTTTTTATAGTGTCTTTGGTTTTGTTATCCAGGTGATACTGTCCTCATAGAATGAATTTCGATATTTCTTTGTTCTTCTATTTTTTGGAATAGTTTAAGTAGAAAAGGTATTAAGTCTTCTTTAAATGTTTGATAGAATTTTCATGGGAAGCTGTCTGGTCCTGGACTTGTGTTTGTTGGGGATTCGATTTCCTTGCTGGCAATTGGTCTGTTCAAATTTTCTATTTTTTTTTGCTTCAGTTTTGGTAGGCTATATGTTTCTAGGAATTTATCTGTTTCTTGTCAGTTGTCTAATTTGTTGGTCTGTAGTTTCTCATAACATTCTCTTATAATTGTTTGTATTTCTGTGGTGTTTGTTATTATTTCTTCTCTTTCATTTCTGATTTTGTTTATTTGAGTCCTTTCTCTCTTTCTCTCTTCTCTTTTGATGGTGATTCTGGCTAGAGGTTTATCAACTTTGTTGATCTTTTCAAAGAACCAGCTCCTAGTTTCATTGATCTGTTCTATTGGTTTCTTGTTTGTTTTGTTTTGTTTTAGTTTGTACGTCATTTATTTCTGCTCTAAGTGTTATTATTTCCTTCCTTCTGATTTGGAGTTTTATGTTTTTCTTTTTCCAGCTCCTATAGGTGTAAGGTTAGACTGTTTGAGATTTTTCTTGTTTTTGAGGTAGGCCTGTATTGCTATAAACTTCCCTCTTAAAACTACTTTTGCTGCATCTCACAGGTTTTTGGACCATTGTGTTTTCTTTCATTTGCATTTGTTTCCATGTACTTTTTTATTTTTTCTTTGATTTCTTGGTTGATCCATTCATTGTTCAGTAGCATGTTATTTAATGTCCATGTATTTGTGGCCTTTCCAGGTTTTGTCTTGTGGTTGATTTCTAGTTTCATAGCATTGTGTATAGAAAAGATGCATGGTATGACTTCAATATTTTTTTAAAGATTTTATTTATTTATTTGAAAGAGAGAGCACACACAAAGAGAGAGTGAGAGAGAGAAGCAGACTGCCCGCTGAGTGGAGAGCCTGACATGGGGTTCCATCCTAGGACCCTGAGATCATGACCTGAGCCCAAGGCAGATGATTAACCACCTGAGACACCCAGATGCCCCTAACTTTGATATTTTTGAGTTTGTTGGGGCCTGTTTTGTGGCTTAATATGTGATCTATTCTGGAGAATGTTCTATGCGTCCTTGAAAAGAATATATACATATGCTGCTGTTTTAGGATGGAATGTTCTGAATATATCTGTTAAATCCATCCACCCAGTGTGTCATTCAAAGCCACTGTTTCCTTCTTGATCTTCTGTTTGGATGATGTGTCCATCAATGTAAGTGGGGTGTTAAAGTCCCCTACTGTTATTGTATTACTATTGATTAGTTCCTTAACTGTTTTATGTTGTTTGGATGCTTCTGTGTTGGGTGCATATATATTTACAATTGTTATATCTTCTTGTTGGTTTGTTCCCTTTATGATTATATAATGTCCTTGTTTGTCTCTTTTTACAGACTTTGTTTTAAAGTCTGTTTAAATATAAGTATTGCTTACTGATATAAGTATTGCTACTCTGGCTTTCTTTTGACATCCATTGGCATGATATATTTCTCCATCCCCTCACTTTCAATCTGCAGTTGTCTTTAGGTCTAAAAAGAATTTCTTGTAGGTAGCATATAGATGGGTCTTATTTTTTTTTTATCCACTCTGTCACAGCTTATAGCCTTATAGAGTTTCCTTTGTATATGTGTCTTTTTTTCTCTTGCAATCTTTAAAATTCTTTCCTTGTTACTTTTTTTTTCAATTTTAATTACTATGTGTCTTGGGGTGGACCTCCTTGGATTGAATTTGTTGGGGGCTCTCTGTGCCTCCTGAATCTGGATTCTGTTCCCCTCCCCATGTTTGGGAATTTTTCAGCTATTATTTCTTCAAATACCTTTTCTGTCCCCCTTTCTCTCTGTTCTCATTCTCAGATCCCTATAATGCAAGTGCTGTTATGCTTGATGGAGTCACTGAGCTCTCTAAGTCTAGTCTCATTATGTGGTATTGGTTTCTCACCTGTTCAGCTTGACCATTACTCTATCCTCCAGGTCCCTGATACATTCCTATAGCCTACTATTTATTCCATCTATCATATTTTTAATTTCACTGATTGAGTTCTTCATCTCTGATATGTTATTTTTTTATCTCTTTGTCAAGGGTCTCACTGATGTCCTCCACCCTTTTCTGAAGTCCAGTGTGTATCTTTATAATCATTACTTCAAATTCTCTATCAGGCATATTACTTATTTCTGTTTTGCTTAGATCTCATATTGTGATTTTGTCTTGTTCTTTCATTTGGGACATGTTTCTCTGTCTCCTCATTTTGTCTACCTCTCTGTGTCTGTTTCTGTGTGTTAGGAAAGTCAGCTATGTCTTCTGCTTTTAAAAGTAGTGGCTTTATGAAGAAGAGGTTCTGTAATGTCCTGCAGTGTAGTGTTCCCTATTCACCAGAACCTGGCACTTCAGAGGAGTCTCCTATGTGTTTTGCTTGCATCCTACTATTGTGTCTGGGTAGCTTTTCCTTTCAGTCCAGATGTCTGCACTGACTCTGCCTATTGTGGGCTGTGCTTGCTCTCTGTGATGTTAGGGAGACCCAGGCATCTATGGGGGCATGATTGCAGAAGGGCTGGGGGTGAGGCAGCAGTATTAGAAAAAATTTGTAATGTTTTTTATTTAAATTCCAGTTAGTTAACATACAGTGTAATATTAGTTTCAGGTATACAAGATAGTGATTCAACACTTCCATACCACACCTGGTGCTCATCACTAGTACACTCCTTCATCCCCAGCACCTATCTTACCCGGCGCCCCACCAGTGCCCCCCCCCCCCCACCGCCCATGACCATCAGGTATTAGAAACTTCGCACTAAGCTGCTAGTCCTAGGCCATATCCTACACAGCCTAGGGAGTGAGTGGTGGTGGCGCGTGCTGTGTCTGTGTGCGGGGCAGCTGGGCAGAGCGTGTGTGTGGCATTACCAAATTTGCACTGAGCTGTTAGTCCTAGGCTGGATCCCTTAAAGCACAGTGCATGGTGTGTTGAGGCAGTGGCTGGGCAGGGTGCATGCGCAGCATTAACAAAATTTGTGATGAGCCCAGGGCTGAGGCCAGAGGCTTGGAGTGGGCAAGTCCTCAGGAGAATTTGTGGGCAGGGTACACTGCTAGCCCATTAGGTAGCAAATGCTGTGCAGCATCACCTCCTGCAGACGGCTCTGTGTTTCTGCTGGGGGACAGGGGAGGAAAATGGAAACTGCCAGCTCCTTTTTTCCTGGAGAAGTCCCCCAGCACACTCCAAAATCAGTATAAACATATCTCCCTCCCATTGTGCAAACTGTCACTTCTATGTTTCCTCTCCATGGGCTGTGTGGTCTCTTTAAGGGCAGGGACCAGGCTCTCACTAGCCCTCCAGGCTCACCCAGTGCTGCTGAGTCAGCTGACTTTCAAAGCTCCAGGCTCCAAGTCCCGCTGGTTATACAAGCTCTGGAATCCAGCCCCTCTGGATTTCAAGGCCAGAAGTTATAGGGATTTGTTTTCCCTGTGTGGTCTCCCTGGTGCTTTCCCCTCCCTGTACCCACAGTGCCCTCCTCCTGCGGGCAGCTCCAGCCCACCCTCTCTGCCCTTCCTAACCTCTCAGATGCAGCTTTGTCTCTACATTTGTTTGTGGAGTGTGTTCTGCCAGTCTTTGGATAGCTCTCCAGTTTATTTACTTGGAAGTGAGAGTTACCTAGTTGTAAACGTGGAATGAGGTGAGCTTGGGGTCCTCCTACTCTGCCATCCACCCAAGGGAGTCAACACATATTTTTAATGTTATCTGTATTATATACTGTTTTCTTACAATAAAGTAAGCCAGAGAAAAGAAAATGTTATTAAGTAAATCATGAGAAAGAGAAAATGTATTTTGCAGTACTGTCCTGTATTTATTGAAAAAGAAGTCCATGTATAAGTGGGCCTGCACAGTTCAAACCTGTGTTGTTTTCAAAGGTCATCTGTATTTCCAAAGGTAACTTTGTCTTTTATTCCCTTATTCTCTCTCTCTCTTTTGGAAGTCTCAACTCTGTTCATGAATTTAGTCATGGTTTTTTTGCTTCTAGCTTGTCACTTGATTGGAGTCTTATTTCTTCAAATGGGATAGTTTTATTTAGATTATTTCACTATCACTGCAGACCTAACATCTCCAAAAACCCATGTCATCACCTGACTTGTATGGGTTCCCCATACTCCTCTTTAGTCACCAAATTCTGCAAATATTTCATATATTTGTCTCTTTCTTTCAGATTCAATTCTGAATCTGGCCCTGTCTGGCCCTAATCTTCCATCTAAGTTCTTGTAAGAGCTGAGCTGGGCTGTCTGGATATGGATTCTGCTCCCTCCAGTCATCTTGCATATTGTGACTAGAATGATCCTCAGTCAAATTTGTCAACAATTTTCTATTTCGCGTAAAATCAAGTGGAACCTCCTTTGCTTCTCTTTCAAGGTCATCCACATTCTTTACTCTCTGTTTCCCCTTCCTCCCAAAATCAACTCTCTTCCCACCCCCACCCCCGCCCCTGCCAACACACATGCTAAGGTGAATATTATGAGATCCACTCAGATACCCTCTTCAGGGCTGATGCACCCATCCCAACCCACATCACCTCCTGACCCCAATGAATTAGTCACCTGCTGATGGCTCAAAACTCTATCCCTTACTAAGAGTTGTCCTTAGTGCAAGAGAATGCATTCTTCCTCCAGGGGATTCCCTGAAGCCCGTGACTGGCTGATGTGGGATCCAAATCCCTGTCCTCCTTGCTGCAATTTGGGACCACTCTAATCACCATCCCAGCACCAGAACTCTGCATAGGATCAGATGGAGCCTCAATTGCAACCAGATTAATTTTTCTGCTACACAATCCTATTTCCTCATTCCCTTATAGGTCTGTGTTCTGAAATTACTCCCCAATAAACCTTCTGCCTAAACAGTTTGTCTCAGAGTTTGAGAGACCAGTCTAAGATAGGCAGTTCCAGGAGTGGTCCAGAAAGTGTACTCTAAAACAGGATTTGGAGATGGATCACTTGCCAGTAAATTGCCAGAGATATCCCCTGGCATACTGTAGCATGCACTGTTAATATTTTTCCCGGGAATAAAGTGAGGTGGGTTGTTTGTGAGGGGACTCCTGTCTGGTGCAGTACTTGTGGTGCTCAAGAATTATAAGGTACACCACATAAAAAAAAAAAGAATTACAAGGTATAGTGTGACTATTACAGACTTTGGAATTGGGTAACAACTTCCAAGTGGCATAGATTTATTGAAGAGATTAAAAAAAAGACTTAGGGTGATTGAATACCAGTTCATTCAGAATATGAAAACAATGTGGTCTCTGGCAGAGTTTAATTAAGCCCTAGTCTCCTACAGTCAGGCAGACTCAATTGTAGAAGTAGTGCTATTTCAGAAAAGTTTGGATTCTTAGTTCCAGCAAGACTTCTGTGCCAAGGTTAAGATCCTAATAAGGAAGGATTGAAATCCTAAAAATGGGATGAGAATACCTTGATAAATGTTGTCAAGAATCTCAAACTCCTCTATTCCTCTGAACTTGATAGGCCTGTTGTTAGACACCCACCCCTACTCGTGATGTGCTGGGTTAGCTAAAGGATAAGAGCAAAGTCACTGCAGGAGCCAGGTTAAGTAAGTATGGGATTGTGTTCTGAAGGTGCTGGATCAAGGAGGGGGAGCAGAGGGTTAAGCTAGGTATCACCATGGGAGCAGTCTCCCATGATTCAAGATTTACCACTGTGGCAAATACCCCAGGGACGTGATAGGGTACTATCATGATTCTTAGAGTATCACAAAAACTGATCCATATTCAATGAAATAAAAATGCAAGAGCTTCTATGATGGATGGTGGAGGAAATGATCCTCAGGCTCAGAGAAGTGGGCATGCTAAGGTACATCTGTTATGTAAAGCTAAAAAACCCACCAGCCAATGACAGTCCCAGGAAAGTCTGTGTTCAGCAAAGCAATGTACTTGTTTTAGGAGCAGCACGGTACTGAGAAGTTCAGTTGTCTGTAGCCCAGGGCTAACAGTAGGAAGAGATGCTGTTAAAAAACTAGGCTCCCTGATGTACCTGAGAATAACAAGATCTCAAGATAATATAAGCCAGGTGCCAGTGCTTAACTTTCAGGAGTATTGTGGGCACAACTGTTGCAAGGAGTTATGGGATTGGAGTGGCATCCAGAGAGTCCCAACTGGGAGTTGATTAACAGAACATGGTATTCCTGGATATGAGATAGATGGGCTGTCAACAAGGGTATTGCTTAATTTATATAGTCAAAAGAAATCAATGATGGATTATCAGAGACAGAGGGCAGTATCTCAGTAAAAAAAATCACAATTCCTTGCTCAGTTTCCAGATCAGATTGGAACCCATTGACTGAAGGAGGGGCTGATTCTTTAGAAGTCAGGACCCTTTAATACCAGGGCAGATATATTTATTTGTTATTCCTCTGGTACTTAACCAGGGGAGTTAAGACTAGTTACTCAGGTAAATGTGCTATGCGGACAAAAGAGGAATACTCAGAACTTTTGAAGGTTATTGAACACTGGTTTTGAATTCACAAATATCCGGAGACCCAGTAAACCAACACCACTGCATATTAAAATGAGGGGTATATAAAGGCTATCAGAGTCCTAGCCCGTCTGATTCTCAGAGGGCCTCTACTCTATTGACCAATTTGGTGGTCCTTCTCCTAATCTCCAAATGCACAATTGAAAGGGACACCCTTGGTAGTTTGAAGAACCCTCACAATGATTCCTTGATTTCTTGAATAAGAACTATTGTAGTGGGGAGGGGCAAGTAGAAGTTTCTGAAACTTCCTACCCCAGAAAAAAGAGTAAATGAAAAACAATGCTGAATTCCAAAGGGGATGAAGTAAACTAATGAAACTTTCAAAGAGTTGAATATTATGATAACTCCTACCATACCCCAGGCAAGCTCTTGCAAAAATCAAATAGAACAAGGCAGGTGATAAGACAGTAGCCCCAGTTGCAGCTACTGTGCTCAATGTATTTTTTGTTTGTTTGTTTTTGGTTTTGTTTTGCTAGAACAGGTTAAAATAGCCTCCAGCACTTGATCTAGCAAATGTGTTTCTAGCCACACTTATCAGGAACAAGAAGTGGATGCCATTGGCATTCCCTTGGGATAAACGATGGTTTATGGTCTTGCCCTCAAGTCTATGCAAGTTTCTTACACCCTTTATCAAGATGTAATCTGAAATAACCTGGATTTTATGGACATTCTGTAAAATGTCATATTGATTCACCATATGATTGGCATCATGTAATAGGACCAGATAAGAGATATGGGGCCAGTATATTGGAGGTCTTGGTTTATACATAATATATACACCAAACTCTAAGGTTTATACATTATAAACCTTAGAGAATAGGCAGTAAATCTTACAAAGATTCATAAGATTTCTGACTCCAGACAAGATGGAGTAGACACATTCTGCCTATGCCTCCCACTAAAGACTCTGGAATATATATATATATCAAACATAATAAGGCTCTAAAAGTTGGGGGAAAAGAGGTAGATCAGGTAGGAACCTTGGGATCCAAGGAATGACATTAAAGCGATTTCCCTGGCTTCCCCTACCCCCAACTCCCCTTATGTATCCCAGACTGAGTGGTAGAGAAATCAGCAACTCAGAAATGCCAAAGGATACAATCATCACCCCCACCACAAAAACTACTTGGTTTCCCATTTTTCCCTCTTGGTAAATGGCCTGCTGTGTTTGAGAAGTAGTGGCAGTGGAATTGGGTGAAGAGGGTAGCAAGGGTGGGTGGAGGTTAAGAAGGATTCAAATGATAACCTGATGATCAACAAATTTTAACTGTATTTTATGATTTGGTCATATTGGTTATCTTGTATGTAGAGCTAATCATCAGTGGTGATAAGTCAATCATCACATGAGCTTTCTAGGAATACATACATTCTAAGTTGTTCACTCAATAGCACAAATTCATTTTCATTGACTTTATAACTTAAAAATCTATTGGCCGACTTCAGAAACAAGTGAACTGAAAATACCTTAGCCTCATTTAAGTGGAATATTCTGTCCCATTTAATAAACTAAGATAAATTATTATTAAGTTAAATTTAATTCCTTTGAAGTCCATACAGTAAATCAATCATATGCAATTTTATTATAGTGTTTATTGTTTTATTGGTAATTGAATTACTTGAATGGGATATAAGTCAATTAGTTGAAAAATAGAGACACTGTGAAACTAAAAAGTATTTAAATTAAGAAATGTTGAAACATGTGAAAAGTGAATGTGAAAATGGACAAAACTCAGGACAAGTTCTGGCTTGTTGAAGAGATAACTGTGGTGCCCTGGGCATTACAAGTAAGATGAACTTCTATTTGCAGCAGTTTCTCAACACTTCCTCATTCAGTATTTCTTATTCAAAGAGCACAATGAGAAGAGCTTAAGAATTCTGTCTTCAGCTGCTGAGCAATCTGTAAGAGGCTTGGAAACTCCCCAAGACCAGGATTGAGAGCCATCCCCATCACCTCTGCTCCTTGAATGCCTGATTCTGATTCTCTTTGAAGATGCCAGGTCCCAAAGGAGGTTGCAGGATGTAGGCTAAGGGTTGAACTCACCATGACGGGACAAAAGCACTCTGAACACACAGTGCTTTCTTCATTGCCCACTGAAACAAATTCTGAATTCCATTTTTATGGCACATCACACCAGGATCACATATAATCCTAGAGTATCTTTATTTGTTCTATAATTTAATAGTACACCTATAAAATAATTACATTATACTTAGAGCTTTTCTTCATTTATAAACAAAAAAACAATTAAATACAATTTGAGCCATTATAAGGTAAACTTTGTACATATAAGAACCCCCAGAAGGAGCTTCACACTGCAGCATATCATATTGCTTCTATTGCTACACCCAAAATTGGGTTCAAAGAGAGTGTGCTCATGTTTGTATTCTGTGAGTTCATAGCTTAATCCTTCCTCTATCTGTGCGGGTTATGTGTTAATAAAATGACAGGGTTGGCTTTGCAGTCAGCCAGAGACTCCCATCCACTCCCACCCTACTCTACTCCATTGGCCTCTGTTAGGGTCATGTGGACCTCCTTCCTTTACAGCTTTTCTGCTGTGTGTTCTGCACTGAATCTGACTTGAGGTTTTCTATTCAATGCAAAATTAATTTCTGAACTTGGACACACTCTCCACTCTTTCTTTCCATCCCAAGGTTCCAGCCTTCAAGGATTTCTGTTGAGTTCTGCCTCCTGATTTAGGGCTGTATATACCCATTTCTAAAACCACCAATACCCCTTTTTACAACAGCACATTCTGCTCAGGGCTCATGGAGGTACAGAAGAGACAGAAATGAAACCTGCAGTGTAGAGGCAGGAAATGGAGTCAGGGACACACACCTTGATCTCCAGGTGAATGCGCCTAGACCCGCCCCCATCACTGTCTAATGTCAGGAAGCCTCAGTCCCTCAAGCAGTTTGTAGAGGGTCCCACAAACCTGGAAATGGGCCTTTCTGAGTGCCCTTGGCAGCAGTACTTGAGACTCGGTGCTCAGAAATTACCAATGAAAGGTTTTCAAAGTATGCTGATTCCCACCAACATCTCATTCACATTTATCAGATTCCATAAACATTACTCACAGGGAAGCCTCTGTGGGGCAATTTAGCAAAGGGACCGAAACTAAGTATAATTTTGCAAGAAAATAAATTATGTCAGCTTTGTTATGCCAAGAGACTACAACATAAAAACCTTATTGATTCCTTATAAAAATAAAAGGTAAGCTGATGTTTGATCATCCTTTAAAAAAAAAGTCCATTCTTTGAAAAGGAAGCTTCTGTAGGATAGCTTAACTAGATTTCTATTCTATATATTTTATCTTTTACTTTTTCCTACACCACAAAGTGACCTGACTCCTTATATATTTAAATATTTCTCTTTTACCAGGAAATATTCTTTTTCGTTTAGTGTCATGGTAGTAAAATAGTAGACCTTCTCACACCACATATGCATATTAAACATCACAGGGCTTTTGAGTTCCCTGTTGATGACTTCCCAGTGAGTCCCCTCCCTACACCCATCCATCCCAACCCACTTCCTACCTTGTGCTGCAATGCTTCAGTACCTTCAGTGAAATATTATTCATTGTAAAATCACAATGTAAAATCACCTGCCTTCTCCCTGCCCAATCTAAGAATAGGTGCATGACAGTGAACTGCTGACCAAGCATTATTACTGAGTGAACCCCCCTGTGAGCCTTACTCAGAATGGTGCTGCAAAGCCAGAGTCCAAACTCGTGAAACAATACATGGATAGGTCTATAGTGCTTTTGAACAGCTCTTTACAATACAGGTCAATTACAAAACCAGCGTTAATATGAAGACCTTGTGTGTAATAATATTCTAATTGCAGCGATAATAGCATGCACACCAGAGTTCATCTGAGTCCACGGATGTGGGGGGGCGGGACGTGAGCAAGAAGAGGTGGTGGTGGCTGGGAGTGGGGAGAGTATGGCCTGCTGTGAGCAAGGTCCCCAGGGAAGCCCATTTCATGATCCCAGTGGCTCAAGTCGTCTTCTCGGCTATCGGGTTTGTTAGGAGAACCTCCCTGTGTACGGACGTCGTCCAGATCCGCATCACAGCAGCGCGAGGGCAGCCCTCCCTTCACCGGGGAACCTCGCAGCCGGAGGGCCCCGGGCCCGGCGGGAGAGGGGTGAGGGCCGCATCCTTCACTTCCTGGGAAAAGGGGAGCTGGAGTGTAGGGTGAGGCCCGGGAAAGACTCGCTTTTCCACATGGTGGAAACATCAATGCCACATCGGCAGCGCAGCCCCAGAAAGGCCCCTCTCCGACCCCTGGCTGGTGGGCAGTGGGTTTTCAGCCGCGGCCCGCAGGCCTGAAACGCAGCCTGTTGGGGACGCCCAGGAGGGGCCCGCGGTCGGCCGGGAACACACCAGCGAAGCTCCCCTTGCGGCGTGCGCGTGTGACAAGGGCGCCGCCGGCCCCGGGAAACGTGCTTGCGGCGGAGGGGGCCACCGGGCAGCGCGTGCGTGGGCTCAGAGGACGGGGGCGGCGGCGGCGGCGCGCAGAGCGGGCTGCGTCCCGCCGCGGGGGCTTCACTGCTTATCCGAGTCGCTCAGGTTCACCGACATGCACCGACACTGCTTCACCTTCTGGATCTTCTTGAGTCGGAAGGGAGGGTCCATCCCAGGGCATTCGAGCTCCACGAGGACGGAGGTGACGCGCTGGGGCTTGCAGAAGGCGCACGACTGGAAGGACTCCTCCTCCTTGCGGACGTGGCGCGGGATGTAGAAGGAGTTGCACTGGCCGTAGCAGAAGCGGTTGAGGATGGTGCGGCTGCGGCAGCCTTCCTCGCTCACCGTCTGCCGCAGCGGCTGCGTCTTGCACCAGTCACTCTTGAGGTACTTGCGTTCGGTGACCACCAAGGCCTCCTGGCTGGAGGCCAACACCTCCTTGATCTGGTGCTGCCATCGCTCCGAGTGGTTGCTGCTGCCGTCCTTGTAGGGCGAGGGGATGGCGCCCGCAGGCCGGTTCTTGCGGGCCTCCGCCACCTTCACCAGCACGGCCACCAGGCACAAGGACAGGGAGAGCTTCCAGAACATCCTGCAACGAAAGAAGAGCGAGAGCGTTTGGCTGGGGCGGGTGCTGGGTTTGCTGGTTTCATTAGGAGGAGCTGCAGTCCGGTGGGGCAGCTGGGAAGTGAGAGGGCTTAGAGGCCACCTGCGGACAGCAAGGATGCTCTCCGAAATGCTTCCCGAGGGCAAGGCGAGGGACGCAAGGGTAAGTAGAAAAGAAGACAGAACACGTACACATGTTGAACAGCTACGGAAGAATTACAAAGCAAAGGTCGCCAAAACTAGCCCACGCCGGTTTGCCGCAGTGCCAGTAAGAGTTAACAAAGTTTACTGCATTTTCATGCAGTACCTGAGCAGTGCTGTCCTATGCACAGGACGTGTATACCTCATTTGATCCTCAAAAGAGTTTTAAGTTGGACGTTATTATAACTACATTACAGTGAAGGAAACTGAGGCCCACAGACGTTAGTAATTTGCCCAAGGTTGCACAATAACTGAGAAATGTCCAGGAGCCAGCCATCTCCCTCCGGAGCCACCAAAAATAACTACGAGAGGTGGATCTGATCAGGAATATTAGCAACAAGTAAAGGAAAGGTGGGCGTGGTTCACAAGTTTCTTCAAAATGAGTACTAAATTTAGGAATGGACACAGATCAGGGAAAGTAATATTTACACCTCTGGTAATTGTTAGGAATCCAAAATTACATTTAACATCTGCGCAAAGATATTCAAGTTAATTCAAGTGAGTCATGAATTAGATTCTTGTAGTGGAAACCACGGTCCAGTCGTGGAAGGAATTGCCAAAGAATTGCCAAGGTTGTATTAAAACTGCCTTAGACAATGCAGTGGTAACCCACATGAATAGAATAGTTCTTCTGTGTTATAGGGCCTCGTGACCCAAGTGTGCAGGGAGCTAGAGCTAGAGAGAAACTTACTTTGAATCATGTCCTGTACGAAGCAAACCAAGTCTGACTGAAAGATGGACTTCTTTGAAGTTTAATTCATAGTTTCCATTGTTATATTTCCATTAATACCCTCGAGGGACAGCAATACCCCTCGGTAGAGATGATCCTTATCTCCTGATGACTGTAGCTCCTTCATTATCCTTGGCATCTTCACCATCATATTCATGTTTATTCATTGCCTCCCTGGGTATTTTACCACCTCTAGAACTGCATGAGACTCTCATTCCTTTAACATGTACACACCAAAATGGCAGGTAGAAATTATATATATATATATATATATATATATATATATATATATAACCTTATATGGTTCTTTAATGCATACTACAAATTTAATATTAAATATATTAACTCCCTGAAATATTATCAATGTCTTACATATATTTCTGCTAATAATAATAGTTTACATTTATTGGTGTTCCAAACCCATCCCTCTTATGGTTTCCTGTCATGTGTAAACATATCAAAATTCTATGAAATAGGTAATATTATTTCTCGCATTTTATGGATTAGGAAACTGAGGCACGGAGAGCCTTCACAACTTACCAAGATCATATGGCCAGTATGTGAAATATTTGAATCCTGGCTCCATGCATCCTGGCTCCAGGTGAGTATAGCTATTTTGTTGCTAAAACTATTTGTGTTAACGGGCGCCTGGGTGGCTCAGTTAAGCACCTGCCTTCCGCTCAGGTCATGATCCCAGGGTCCTGGGATCGAGCCCTACGTTGGGCTCCTTGCTCACTGGGGAGTCTGCTTCTCCCTCACCCTCTGCGCCTGCTTGTGATCTCACTCACTCCCTCACTGTCTCTCAAACAAATAGATAAAATTTTTTAAAAAAATCTGTGTTAAAATATCTAGGCTAAAATATTTCTATATGTCATTATTAGTCTAAGTGTAAACCACAAGAGGCTTTTGGAAACCACATAGCAGAGAATTCCTTCATTTATCAAGTTTTGTTGAGTATTTATTCTGGAACAAACTGTGATAAGCCTTGTGAATTCCAGTACCTCCCTCAGAGACAAGGAGAAAGTTCTTCCAGTGTCAGATGAGCCCTGACAAGATCTGCTCTCCCTGTTCTCATCTCATGGACCTCCTCATCTACATTCTCCTACTTGCTCTGCTCAAGCAACACTGACCACCTTTCTGTTTCCAGAATTTATGTGGCATTTTTCTGCTCTAGGGCCTTACGTTTGCCTTTCTCCCAGATATCGGCATGGCCTTCTACTACAGTCTTCAGATCTCTGCTCAGTTATCACCACCTTAGTGAAGCCTTCATGGGTAACTTCATCACAACCCTGCCATTCACTGTCTCCTTCATCCTTGCTTTGTTTTTGTCCATGGCACTTAGCATCTTAGAAGATAGTACTGAAGGATCTTATTAAATTTTGCATTGTCTGACTTCCCCAACTGGAATGTGAGGTCCAAGAAAGAAGGACCACCTGTTTATCCTGCACTCAGAACAGTGCCTGGTACATAGTAGGTACTCAATAAATATGTGTTGAAGGAAATACGAATACCATGCATTTTGGCATGCAGATGACCAGATGACGGTGCTATAGTTGTGGAGGCACAATGAATGGCATAGGTTTGCACAGCCAAGAACATCTGAATCACTGGGATGCTCTTAAATGTAGATTCCTCAGCTCCACCCCTGAATCTGTATCTGAATCAGTAGAGTTGAGGTGGAGTTTGAGATCTGTATTTTAAAGAACTCCTTCCAGTGATTTCCATGGGCCAGTGCCCCAGGGGGTAGGGGGGACACAAAGAAAAAGCATCAGTTCGTCCTGGACAGGGAACAGGGGAGGCCCAGGAAGTAACAGCTAATGAGTGTCTTAAACTCCAAATAGGATTCTTGCAGGCAGGGACACTGCCAAGAGTGCAGAGTTAGGTAAATGTAATGATAAGAGACAAGGAAAGTAAAAACGTTGAGAACAGAGAGGGGAAAAAGGGAAAGATTTTCTTTTTTTTATAAAAGCATTTTTGTGCAATACAATTACTGAAATTTTGAGGCTGAATTTTTGAAGCACTTTCCTCATGCCTCCTTAGTTCCACACATGAATTGTCACATGAAAATGGCCACGCTTCCAGCAGATTCATGGCAAGCACTGAGTATTGGACTCATTCAACTTACACAGCTTATTATATTTGCAGAATGATTTGTGATCTCAATAGTCTCTTAAAAAGAAAGTATGTTGGTTCCATTTTAATAATTTCCCAAACTATTAACATTCTGAATAAACACAACCAAAAGTTTGTAAGTCCCAGCCATGGAAAGATTTACAGAGTCAGCCTGGTCCTCAACCCCTAGTTCCAGGAACAGCTTTGCATCTTTGATAGGCTCAAAGTTGCATGCTTTCACTCAACAGGTCCTAGCTGCTGTCAGGGAGAACAGAACTAAAACATATTCTGATCAACTTGGGGTAAAAACTCTTAGATTCGCAGTATTAGATGTGCTGATTAACAACATGCATTCTTTGAACTCTTTGAAATATTTTTCACAACATCTGGCAATCACCCTTCGAAGTTACGCTTCACAAGAACCTGAGAAGGAAAGCAAACCTCTCATTTTACAAGACCAGGAAAAAAAAAAGCTGATGATACAGCTAGGGAACTGGGGCCAACCCAGGCTCTTCTCTTTCCTTCCTTCCATCTCGTTTCTTTATTCCCTCACATGTAGCAACAGGAACATTGCCAAGGATCTGGAATCTCGATGTCAGGACAGGTAAGTAGGCAAGAGGTATTTTGCTTCAGTGACTGTTAGGCTTTTCACTTCAATCAAGGACACTAAAGTGACTGAGTCAGTTTTTGCTCAGGGCACATTCTCCACGAGCCCTTTAGTATGTGGGGGTCCTCAGAGGAGAGAACATGTATGCCTCTTTCTTCAGTTCACTATCACACACACACACACACACACACACACACACACTTGCACACACATGTCAGTGGCCCCAGCAGGACCTGAAGTTAGCACTCAGAGTCCTGCTTGGCCTTGAATCACTTTGCTACTCAGAGAAATGGTTCGCATACAATTAACCTCTCAGGAATGTTGCCATAATCGCTGGTACCACCGCACAAACATCCTTCATTTTACCCTCACATCTTGTGTTTGGCTTGTCTCAAGAAGAAACTCGTAAATAAATCCTTTCGGTTTTATTAACCATCCTTGCGGCCTGACAATGTCAGTTTGCAAGGGGTGTGAGGACCGCCAATGCTGATATGCTAAGCAGTCTGGGTCCGTCAACGTGGGTTGTGTACAGAGAGAGACGGCAAAAGCACTTTCTTCCTAAGTAATGCCCTGGGGCCTGGCCTTTCTTGGTATCAGAACAAAGGCTGCACAGGCCAGGATAGTATCTAGGCAGCTAAGAAATAACTGGCCCCTTCTATCAGCCTTTTCTAGAAGTCTCAAGGGGTTCTGCAATAGGAGCTTGAGCAGTAATGCTTCCTGATTTCTAGGAAAGCCTGCTGCAGTGCTGAATCCTCCCTGCCAAAAGGTGTAAGTGACCAAAGGCCAAGGGTTCAGCTAAGCTGATTAACTCACTCCCAGAGTGACCTTGTTGAGTTTTAGAGGTCAGGTCAAAGCAGTACAGGGTTGTGCATGAGTGGTGAATGGAATGAGGCTCAAACATTTTCTGTGACCGAAGTAAGAATTCTAGACCTCCTTGGGAGGTTGAAGGGAAGCACCCAGGGCTGAATATGGGCAGGTACATCTGGGATAAACTTGCTCCCACGGCCCAGGTGAAAACAGAATCCAAATCAAACAGAAAACTCCAAACAAAACCCCCAACGGTGTTAGAATTCAACGATTATTTTTATGAATTTTACTACTAGAACCTCAGCAGCCAAAGGTACTTCATCCGTGACATAGATTCTTAGTTCGGGAGGCTGTGGCTGAGCCCTCCAACTGAGGTGGGTATTCCTTGGCTCTGGGATCATCTTCTTAGCCTAAAATCACTTGTCTGCTGAAGCCACTTACTTTCAGCAACTGTAATCTGCAGCACGCCATAGCCCATGGGCAGATCCCAACCTGCACTCTGTGTTTCTATAAGTAAGGTTATATTGAACACAGCCATGCCTGTTCAGCTACATTTTTTTTTATGGCTGCTTTTGTGTTACAAAGACCGAGTGAGTAGTGGGGACAGAGACACAGCCGACGACGTCAAAATTATTTACTATCTGGCCTTGCCCAGAAAAAGTTGGCCAAATCTTATTCCTAACTTTTCCTCTCCCATTCAGTCATTGCTTTCCTTTTCCCTTTGTGCTCTTTTGCTAGAAAGGAAGCTTTGAATTTTAGAATTTCTACCTATGAGACATTTCAAACATAGAGCAAGCTAGAACACATAATAAACCCTATCTGCCCACCACCAAGATTCAAACGATACTAATAGTTCCTATATATTTTACAATCTATTTCAATTTTGAAAGAAATAAAATAATATAGGTAAAACCACACTTTTGCTCTCCGATCCTTCTCCTGTCACTGAGATGACCGGCATCCTGAAGTTGACTATATCATTCCTGCTGGTGCTTTTCCATGTTTACTGCTGTGTTTTGCATATGAGGGCATGTTTGTGTGCACGCATTTGACCTTCACATGCATATAGTACTATACCCTTGTTGAGCAACTTTTATTTTATTTTATTTGTTTTATTTTTTGAGCAACTTTTAAAATCAACAATAGATGTTTGAGATTTTATACATGTGGATGTTTTTAGAAGGAGTCTATTCATCTCCACTGCTGAATCTTAAAGCACAGTTTATACATTCGCCCTACTGGGGGACAGTGAAGTTGCTTCTACTTTGTCACTGTTACCAACAGTACTGAACAGTTTTGTGTGTGTGTTTATTGATACCTATCTGTTATAGGTTTACTAGAGGAGACACCAAGAAGTGGAAATGCTACATCACAAGATATGTACAACTTGAGCTTGACAAAGTTTTGCTAAGTTACTTTCCAAGGGCTTGTACCAGTATTCTCCCCCCAGAGTAATATGTGAGTCCCTGCAGATGCACACACTTGCTAGCCCTTGGTGTTACTTGGTAGATAGATAATAAATCTACCAAGATTTATTATGTTTTGCCTATCTGAAAAATTTGAAATGGCATCATATTATTATTAGTATTATTTTAATTTGCATCCTTCTGATTACAAGGGAGTTGATCACCAAGCTCAAATACTGTAGTTGTACATTGAAAGGGAGTGATTGCAACTTATTATAAGTAAAGGAGAGAAATTAAAACATCAGGGAAGGAAAAATAAGAAGTACTAACTATCAGTCTTCTGAACTGTCATGAGAAGAATAGGAAGTAGCTTGCAATTTAAAAGCAGAATGATCAGGACATCCCACATGACTCAGAAGTTTGAAATCCAAATGGATTCATTTACTTTTCCAAGTGACATTGCCTGAGTGGAACACTGACTATCACTTTGTTCCAGGAGAAGTTTAATTTCATCTGGAAAAATTATATTATGTTTTTAAAAAAAGGTTTTCTACCAAAGAAGAAATGATACTGTCATTATTTACTTTGACTTCTGGATAGCAAGTGTATCATTTAGAAATTTGTAATCAGAGTTCTTAATCTTTGAAACAATTGTTGGGGTAGACTCAGTCTGGGAAATATAATGCTGAGGCAAGATGGCAGCAAAGCATTAAGTTAAATGAGAAAATGGATGGGAAAGCTCTTTGAACGCTGTAAGCTTATACACATATGGTTGCTTTTCTCAAGAGCAGAGCCACTTGGGAATGAGAGTGAGAATATGGTTTCTGGGCCTGGAGTTGCCCATCTCGTGATCCTGTGTGACTCACTCCTAAGCTTCCCTAGTTTCCCCTCTGTAAAATGGTGTTAATGGTACTTGCCATCCCCATTCCATGTTGCTGTTATGAGGAATGTGACACTGAGATCCAGTCATCATCCAAGTACTCTCTGAGCGAAAAGAACCATGAGTTTTATTTGAAAGGAAGGAAGGAATTACGAGTGATCCATTAAGGATTTTATAGGCAGTGACATTATTCTCTGCCGCCATTAGGCAGAACCTTATGATGATGATGATGATGATGATGATTTTCAGATGAAGATTTTAGGCTGTGGCTCAAGGGACTAGAGTCCCTTACTTCATACTTCAGTGATTCTGCGCTCAACCTCTTTCCTCAAGTCTTCCTAGGACAGCCTTGTGTGTTCACGGCAAGCTTCTAAAACAAAAGGCTTCCACTTCTCTGACAGCAGGGTATAGATTTTTCTGTCTGTGTACACATAAAAATCAGAGGGGTCTGTCTGAATTGCGTGAGCAAAATCAAAAGCATCCTGCCCATGCACCCCATCAACACTCTCTACTTCAGGCTACTCTGTTTCACTTGTGTGACAGTGGATAGCAATGGGACAAGGCATGTAGGAAAGCCCGACAAAACCGTGTACTCCGGTTTCACTTCCTCTGGAATTCACGACAAAAGTATTTTTATTCTTTTTCTTTAGTCTTTTGATGTCTTTTACGGATTTTTCTCTCCTTGGCTTCCTCTTAGAGGTTAGTGTTCCCCAAGGATTTTTCCATAACCCTGTTTTCTCCCGCCTCACATTCCTACTAAGAATTTCATCCATGCCAAGACTTTAGCCACCAGTTGCTACCTCCTCATGACTCCCAGACTCTATGCCCAACTGCTTACCAAACATTCCCTGGATGCCCTATAGGCACCCCAAATTTTATATGTTCCAAATCTCATCCTGGTTTTTCACTCAGCTCCTCTTCTGAAACTTACTATCTCCATAAAAGAGCACAACATTTATCCATTTCCCCCAGGCCAAAAAGCTGAGAGTCCGGGCAGGCCTTAGTTGATTTACTACCTGAGAGCCAATGTCCTCATTCTTCTTGCTAATAGAAGCACAATGTTGTTCAGATCCTGGAGCCCAGGTTCTTCATGGGCACTTCTGCATACCATGGAGTACAGAGTTGATAGGTCCAAGTCAGTGACTAACAAGATGTAAGAAATAGCCTCCTGGGAAAGATTTTTACTCCCTGATAGAAAGAGACATGCCAGAAGAAGTTATTGTTCTGGTCTGGGTTGTGTTTGTGCAAGGATCTGGTCCTTGCTGAGGCCACAGCAGCCTCCAGGAGGGTACAGCATGGGATGAAAGTCAAACCTTTGCAATATAAAGCACAAAATGGAAAGCCACTGGATTCTTGATTACATCGGCAAACCACTGAATTAACCATCCCTACAACTGCTTATCTCGGGCTTCAATGTTGTCAGTTAAAAAACTCGTCAGTATTTAAATCGTTTTTATTTGGGTATGGAGAATATCCAAGCTTATCTTCCCACATGTTAAATCTGTTAACAAGACCTTATTGTCTTTCTTGCCTCACTTCTTTTTTTTTAAATTTTTTATTGTTATGTTAATCACCATACATTACATCATTAGTTTGTGATGTAGTGTTCCATGATTCATTGTTTGTGCATAACACCCAGTGCTCCATGCAGAATGTGCCCTCTTTAATACCCATCACCAGGCTAACCCATCCTCCCACCTCCTCCCCTCTAGAACCCTCAGTTTGTTTTTCAGAGTCCATCGTCTCTCATGGTTCGTCTCCCCCTCCGATTTCCCCCCCTTCATTCTTCCTCTCCTGCTATCTTCTTCTTTCTCTTTTTTCTTAAAATATGTTGCGTTATTTGTTTCAGAAGTACAGATCTGTGATTCAACAGTCTTGCGCAATTCACAGCACTCACCATAGCACATACCCTCCCCAATGTCTGTGACCCAGCCACCCCATCCCTCCCACCCCCCACCACTCCAGCAACCCTCAGTTTGTTTCCTGAGATTAAGAATTCCTCATATCAGTGCGGTCATATGATACATGTCTTTCTCTGATTGACTTATTTCGCTCAGCATAACACCCTCCAGTTCCATCCACGTTGTTGTGAATGGCAAGATCTCATTCCTTTTGATGGCTGCATAATATTCCAGTGTGTGTGTGTGTGTGTGTGTGTGTGTGTGTGTGTGTGTGTGTGTGTATGACATCTTCTTTATCCATTCATCTGTTGATGGACATCTTGGCTCTTTCCATAGTTTTCTTGCCTGACTTCTAAACCCCACTGTTACTACTTTGGTTTGGGTCCTCATCACCTGAACATTACACCAGTCTCCTCCTTGGCCTCCCTGCCTTGAGACTCACACTCCCATCCACCTTCCAGGCTCCTATCACAGTGAACATCTTAACATGCAGACCTGTCTCTGTTATCCCTTTCTGTTTTCCCTTTTCAGATTTCCCATCATGAACAAGTTCAAAGTCTTTGGCACAGTGTACAAGCCTTCTGTGATCTTTGTCCCCTCTAGTCTCATCATGTTATCCCCTCACAATACCATGTTACACTTGTAAGACACAAAGCTATGTGTCCTACCGCATGCAAGGTTGTTTTCCACCTGCAATCATTTGCACAGTTATTTCTTTTGCCTGAAATACTGTTTCTTCGACTACTGGTGGGTATTTAAGTTTCACTCAAATTCCACTTCCTTTGTGACAGAATCTGTGCTTCCCGTGTTCTTCATTTCTGCCATTATCATACCTGCCTCATCACAACCAACAGGCCGCTACGCGGCTATGGGCTGCGCATTCTCCCACCGGAGTGTATGTTGTTGGAAGACGTGATATTTAATCTTTGTTTCCATACGGACTTGTGGTTGGTCTGCAGAATAGTTCTAAATGCTTATTTATGCATGCATGAATGAAAGATTGAATGATTACATAGGTGTTAGCTACACTAGTATAGATGAGAATGTTTTTGTTAAAACTATAAAGAAGAACTTGAAACTGGGTTAACTTTTCAGTAGCAATGATGCTAGCCTTTCATCATAATGATTTAATACATATCAAGCTATCAAAATCAGAAGTCAACATAACTATTCAAAGTGGAATAACTTTTTTTACAGTCTAATAGACTTGCCTATGATTCACTAGTAATATTTTTGCAGGTCCTTATCCTCCTTTTATTTCAAACTGTTGTCCACCTCTCTGCTCTTTCTGCCACTGACCTGAAGTTCTTGGTCAATCTTTCATCTTCCAGCTGGCATAGGTACAGTCCTGGGGGTGACTGAAAGGCTTTCCAAGGGGTATTGTTCAAGGGTAGTTTTAGATGAAGCAATATTTGAATCCTCAACCTCCATTTGTTCCTTCTTTTCTGAGAGACCTGCCCAAGAAATTGTCCTTACACTAAAGGGCTCTGCAATAGGCCAGGCAAGTCCTCCCTTCCTGCCTCTATAGGTATCCCTTCCCCCACTTGACAAAAGGAAGGGACAGTTCTCATACACCCTACTTCTATTGTGCTGTCTTGCCTGGGGTATAAGGAAGGTTCCAGGGCACCAAGTGAAAGAACAATTCTAAATATTGGAACTCTCACCAAAAAGTAAATTTTAATAAATTCTTTTTCATGTCAGATTGTTTCCAGTAATTTGCTTTTAATCAACACTGAAAGACGATCTAAATGGTCAGGTGATCTATCACCAAAAATAATTTTTTGGTGATGAGTATTATGTGATTATTTACATGCAAGTAAGTCTGAAAAGTTTTAAGAAATTGAGACATTGCTATTAGAAAACACATTTCTATTACAACCTATTTTGGGGAACACATTTACTTAGTGTATATTATATACAGAATATAATCATACACATATACACACATATACTACATGGTAGAAATTTTCTGCTGAGTCTTGTTTCCTCCTGGCAATAGCTAGCATTTATTCATGAAAATATAAACAACGGTAAATCTCCATGTATGGGGCATCTTTTTAAGAGAGGTAAATAATTAAAATTTACCTTTTTGTATTTAATAATTCCTCACTAAATTTGTGACCTATTAATGCTATTTTGATCAAATACTATTCTAAACTCTAAGGAGTAATCAATCAGCAAGAAACATTAAATATTTAAAGCTTATAGCAACAGAATTAAAATTTGCATATAGACTTTTGGTCACAGAAAAGGGTGACGAGGCTAAAAAAAAAAGGCTTTCAGGGGCACCTCTGTGGCTCAATCGGTTAAGCATCCAACTCTTGTTAATGTCTCCATAGGAATCTAAATACCATATCAGCTAAATACCATAGCTATATTTTATGCCCACTATTACACATTTTAAAAAAATACATGTAGAAACACTTCCCGAAAGGAAATGGTATGTTATATTTTTCCTTGATTTCATGTTTCTCTCTAGTTCTCCCCCACAGAATTTATCCTATTATGACAGGTTTTGGGTTTGAAAGGCTTTTTTCTTTTTAAAGATTTATTTATTTATTTATTTATTTATTTATTTATTTATTTATTTATTTATTATTTTAGGGACAGAGAGAGCGTGAGCATGCATGCGTGAGTGTTAGTGTGTGTTTGGGGGCTGGGGATAATGGGGGAGGGGAGGAGGGGAGGGGAAGGAGAGGGGAAGAATCTCAAACAGACTCCAGGCTGAGCTGGGAGCCCAAGGTGGGGCTCAGTCTCACAACCCTGAGATCACGACCTGAGCTGAAACCAAGAGTCCGGCATTCAGCTGACTGAGCCACCCAGGAGCCCCTTCTCCTCTTGATCTTAACTTGACAGGTTTTGCGTTTCAAAGTATTTTTATTTTTAAAGATTTTATTTATTTATTTATTTGAGAGAGAGAGAGAGTGAGCGCTTGCGAGTGCACATGTGGGCAGAGGGGCAGAGGGGGAGGGATAAGGAGAGGGAGAGAATCTCAAAAAATTTAAATCAACAAGATTTTCAAAACTTTAATTGAGAGTATAAGAAGGGATGGGGTGCCTGGGTGGCACAGCCCTTATGTGTCTGACTCCATTCAATCACTTCAACATGGCAAAGCTCAAGTACCTAAAATGTTTTCTTCTCTTTTATTCCCATTGCCCCTTAGTTACATCCCGCATTGTTTCTTTCATGGATTGCTCCCAACAGCTGACTAGTCTCCTACTGGGAAGCCTGGTATCTGCCTCAGGCAACGGGAAACTGGGGACCAGGCTAGCTTTCTCATGATCAAGAACAGGAGAGCTGGCTGGAGGAGACAGGGCAGTCTCCACGCACGGGAAAGCTGTCTGGTGCAAGATGGGCCTCACAGGGTCGATCTGAAGGGATGTCATTATGTGGGGGTAATAAGATCAGTCAGGGGTAGAGCGAGAGGAGAAGTGGGCTGTGGGTGGAACTCTGGGGACACGTTCTTCCAGGAACTGAGGAAAAGGAAACCTACAAAGGAGGCCGAAGGAGGGCAGAGATAGTCAGGCTCTGAGAAGTCAGATGAGGGAAGACTGACATGTGTTCCTTGGATTGATGGTGCACCAGTCTTGGGCGGAGGAGTTTTAGAGACATAGTGGGGTGAGAGCAAGATTGTAGAGGGGAGAAAGTGAAGATAATATGTAATGGATTCTGATTTTCATACTTTAAAATGTTGGTAAGCCATAATTATCTAGCCTTCCAAATATTTAACAATTTACTCTGAGTGAAGTCAAAGGGCCAAGTGGAAAGGACAGAAAGTACTTTCTGAACCACAACATCAGTAACCCAAGCAATATCACCCTGAAAAGCTGAGCAAAATGAAGCAAGGGCCAACCTGATGCCTGGGTTTGAAGTTCCTGATACTCTTTCTGAGATTTACCTTGATTTTCAAATAATTAATCTTCTCCCCCCAACACCTAAGCTACTAGTCCTCTTCAATGGAAAACTCCATCAGAATAGAGATCAAGTCTGTTTTAATCACAATCATATCCCTGGTCCCTAGCCCAGGTCCCAGCATATAGAAAATGACCAATAAATATTTATTGAATAAATGAACAGATATCTAATATTTTAGAGAAATTACAGATGGCATAATTGCTAGTATTCAAATAGCCAGAATACACCTGATATTTGAGAAAAAGGAAAAACCTGAGAGATTAAGAATCAGTCTTTTGCCTTTTATTTGGGAAATAAAGTAACTATAAGTGTACCATTCATGCAGCAAATATTTACTGAATGCACATGTGCTCATGATATGTTTGGTGTCCATTCTGCTTTTTATAACTCTCTGTTTAGATCTTTCCTTGGATCAGCCTAATTATAAATAATGTAAATAAAAAGGACCCTTACTGAACTTTTGAAGTAATTCTAAGGAATGTTTCTCGTTAACATCAAATGGAGCCAGTTATACCTTAAGCGAAGCTTATCGAGTATTTTCGAGCATATTGTTTCCAAACACACGGATTGGCACATTTTTCTATAGAGCAAGTACTATTAACAATATCTACTGTTTGCATTCAATACAAATTCAATATAGGACACATTTTTCTTTAATAAGTGGTCCTCAAACTTCCTTATGACACATATGGGAACTTGTTAAAAATGTAGATCCCAGGACCACATACTGCAGGAGTTCTGATTCCCAAGATTTAGGCTGGAACCTGAGAAATGGCATTTATAATAAGCATTCCATATTCTGAAAAACACAGCCTAAATTATTTGTCTAAAATAAAATCATCTGGGCTCTGGTCCACTGCCCAGGGCAAACTTCATTAATTATATCCTCATTAATAAGGACCAGAGACTAATCCAGTGATATGTAGCAATCAGTGTTAAAGTTAATTGAAATTTAGATCTAACATCTCTTCTTTCTGTGAGCAATTTCCCCATGTTTAGAGTAGAGGACTTCTTTCATGGTTTGTGACAGGAAGATGTGAGGGAGATGATTTGCAAGTAATTGTGATGTATGTTTCCACTTAGGATGCCTTTCTTCTCAAGCCTGTGAGCTGCTGTGGCTTCTGCAGCTCCGTGGATCTCAAGGTTGGGAGAGATCCCTGCACGGGGCCTGGGGGAGAGGGGCTGCACCAGGGACCTGGCCACTGCAACTCGGATGTAGTGGAGGTTGGCAGCTGCAGAACACTCAGAGGCCTGCAGCACAGGGACCAATTTGTCTGATTTTCATGACCTGCGTCCCCATCTCTCCTCCGACTTTTCCGTGGAGTTTGGGGCTCTTTCAGGCAACACACATGGAGTGGGAGCTTGAAGAGCTAAAGAGAATCCATAGCAGGTATCAATTATGGGGAAAGGAGCCACATAAAGAAATCTGTATGTTTAATATGAAGAAAATCATAAGGATTTGGTAGAGGCACCGGCAATGGTAGTGTTGGGTGATGAGGGAAAGAGATCCCTCAGAGCTGTAGTCAGTATTTGAGGGGCTGTCATGTGGAAGACACCAGGCCTCGCCCGGCTACTCCAGAGCAGGCAAGGGCCAACAAGCAAGCAGGCCAGGGCCAAGTATTCTTACTGAATGTGTACATTTTTAAAAAGATAACCATAGCTCTTTAAAAAGTGACTGGTGTCGGGGTCCCAGGGTGGCTTAGTCAGTTAAGTGTCAGCCTTAAGCTCAGGTCATGATCCCAGAGTCCTGGGATTGAGTCCTACATTGGGCTCTTTGCTCAGCTGGGAGTCTGCTTCTCCCTCTCCCTCGGCCCCTCCCTCTGCTTGTACTCACTCTCTCTCTCTCTCTCTTTCTCTCTCAAATGAATAAATAAAATCTTAAAAAAAATAAAAATTACTTAAAAAAAAAGTGACTGGTGTCAAGAATACATAAATCCATAGAGACAGAGCACAGATTGGTGGTTTCCAGAGGCTGGAGTGGAGTGGGGAATGGGCACGAGATTTCCTTTTGGGGTAATGAAAATGTTTTGAAACTAGATTGAACTTGTGTTTGCACAACTTTGTGAATGTACTAAAATGTCATTGAATTGTGCACTTTAAAATGGTTAATTTTATGGTATGTGAATTTTGTCTTAATTTAAAAAAAAGCAGAGAAATTAACATAAAACTATTTTTTGAGCAAAATTCTGTTTATGGTTAAAATCTAAATTAGTAAAAATTGACCATTGTTCTCAAAAACAAAAACAAAAAAGTACACGGATCGATTCATAGCGCATTAAATGCTTTACCTCTGAGAACATATGTAATGAAAGTTCTGTGATTATCCTTCAAGGACATTGTTGGGTGAACAGTGGCAATATGTATGATCCAAGTTAACTTGCTTTTCTTTTTAAAAGCTTAATCTTTTTGTCTTTAAAATAATAATTTCATTTGGTTGCAAAACTTCTGTTTGCTATTTGTAGAACATTTGGAGAATTCAGAAAACATTAAAGAGATGTATAAATAAGTTTCAATGACTATATAATCTTCTAACACATATGAGTGTTCAGTGTACTTATTCTTCCATTTAGCTGGTGTCCCGATTTTCAACTTTACAAGTAATACAATAATAAATACCTGTGTATGTGAATTTTGGACTATCACATTAACATAGCTCTCTAGAAATACCATTACTTTATCACAAAGAGACCTCTGGATTCTAAGATTTAAGGGTTTGAATATTTGTTTAGGAAATCAAGTGTCTGGTCCAGGGACAAATGGATGAGGTAGCTGCTGCAGGCCCTAATAAGAATGAGCATGGACTGTGAATTTTGTAAGACTGATGAATCACAGACCTGTACCCCAGATACAAATAATATATTATACATTAATTTAAAAAAAAAAAGAATGAGCATGGAAACTGAGAGTTTAGAACTCCTGACAAGCCAAAGAACCCAGAAGAGATAGGGGCTGAGTAGAAGCAGAAGAATGACTTTTGATTGGTTGTCTTTCTCCTCAGTATACCATGTGAAGTGATTTTAAATATAATAGAAAATTTTGAAGTTCCAATACAAGGGAATGGTGAGAGACAAACATTATTTGGGGTGGATTGTCTTTAAATAAATACAGGAGAAGAATTTGCTGGTGAAAAAAAAAGGAAACATGTGAGTAGAGCATCAGTATGAAACATCTATATGTGTGTTTAATAAATATCAGGTAAGAAAAGGAGTCTTGACATCAAATGAGACAATATCCTATATTAAAATAAATATAAAGTATTTAAAAATGATTTCTCTGGATAGCTCAATGACAGGTAGGTAGAATAATTCTGGAAGTTATGGATAAAATTTCCTCCTATTTTTTTCCTATTAGGGCCCTTTTCCTCTTTTCACAATTAATTACAGATGAATTTTGATCTTAAAGTGTGGTTCCCTGATTAGTAACATCTATATCACCTGGGAATGTTTTAGAGATTGCCCCTCACCCTCACCCCCCAGATCTACTGAATCGGAAACTCTGAAGAGGAGGTGGGATGTTTTGGGGCTCCAACAATCTGCATTTTAACAAGGCTTCCTGATGATTCTTGTTTTTTGTACATGGGCTTTCTGTTACAAAACTTACAGGTAGAGGGCTTTAATGGTAAGAATTTTTAACAATTGATATAATTACTTTGGTCTATGCTAATTACAGTACATTTCTTACTTCCCTGACATATTGATTTAAAAAACAACATAAGCCACATGCAGAAGAATGAAACTGGACCATTTCCTTACACCACACACAAAAATAGACTCCAAATGGTTGAAAGACCTAAACGTGAGACAGGAGTCCATCAAAATCCTAAAGGAGAACACAGGTAGCAACCTCTTCGACCTCAGCCGCAGCAACTTCTTCCTAGAAACATCGCCAAAGGCACGGGAAGCCAGGGCAAAAATGAACTATTGGGATTTCATCAAGATAAAAAGCTTTTGCACAGCAAAAGAAACAGTCCACAAAACCAAAAGACAACCGACAGAATGGGAGAAAATATTTGCAAATGACATATCAGATAAAGGGCTAGTATCCGAAATCTATAAAGAACTTATCAAACTCAACACCCAAAGAACAAATAATCCAATCAAGAAATGGGCAGAAAACATGAACAGACATTTTTCCAAAGAAGACATCCAAGTGGCCAACAGGCACATAAAAAAGTGTTCAACATCGCTCGGCATCAGGGAAATCCAAATAACCTCAATGAGATACCACCTCACACCAGTCAGAATGGCTAAAATTAACAAGTCAGGGAACGACAGATGTTGGCGGGGATGTGGAGAAAGGGGAACCCTCCTACACTGTTGGTGGGAATGCAAGCTGGTGCAACCACTCTGGAAAACAGTATGGAGGTTCCTCAAACAGTTGAAATTAGAGCTACCATTCGATCCAGCAATTGCACTACTGGGTATTTACCCCAAAGATACAAATGTAGGGACCCGAAGGGGTACGTGCACCCCAGTGTTTATAGCAGCAATGTCCACCATAGCCAAACTGTGGAAAGAGCCAAGATGTCCATCGACAGATGAATGGATAAAGAAGAGGTGGTATATATACACAATGGAATATTATGCAGCCATCAAAAGGAATGAGATCTTGCCATTTGCAATGACGTGGATGGAACTGGAGGGTGTTATGCTGAGTGAAATAAGTCAATCAGAGAAAGACATGTATCATATGACCGCACTGATATGAGGAATTCTTAATCTCAGGAACAAACTGAGTGTTACTGGAGTGGTTGGGGGTGGGAGGCATGGGGTGGCTGGGTGATAGACATTGGGGAGGGTATGTGCTACGGTGAGCGCTGTGAATTGTGCAAGACTGTTGAATCACAGATCTGTACTTCTGAAACAAATAACGCAACATATTTTAAGAAAAAAGAAAAAGAAGAAGATAGCAGGAGAGGAAGAATGAAGGGGAGTAAGTCAGAGGGGGAGACGAACCAGGAGAGATGATGGACTCTGAAAAACAAACTGAGGGTTCTAGAGGGGAGGAGGGGAGGGGGATGGGTTAGCCTGGTGATGGGTATTAAAGAGGGCACATTCTGCATGGAGCACTGGGTGTTATGAACAAACAATGAATCATTGAACACTACACCAAAACAAATGATGTAATATATGGTGATTAACATAACAATAAAAAATTAAAAAAAAACCAACATAAGCTCTGTATATAAAAAGTACTTAGTCATTCCTTATAAAGTTTTCATCTAAAATAGTTAGTGAAAATACTGAGATATTCATCTAAAATTCATAGTTCATTTGTTGTTTCATAGTCCCACTTTTCCTGGAAGTTACATTTTAGTGAGGGTGCACAGGTAATAAACCAGTAAGTGTTATAAAACTAAGATATTTTCCGATAGCAGGAGGTACTATGAAGAACAAAGATCCAGGATGATGGGAGGAAAAATGATCTGGCTGGGGTGTCATTAGGTTGAGTAGTTAGTTAGGGAAGGCCTTTCTGAGGAGGACATACAACCTAAGACCTCAATACCAAGAAGAGGTGATGGTCTTCTTTCTGGGAAGAGGCAAGAGCGTAGCACCCGAATGACCGGTGGTGAGGACAAGTTGTCATGTTCTTGCAAGAAAAAGGCCAGGGTGGCCAGTGATTAGTGAGCTTGGGCACAGTCTCAAGACATGGGGGGGAGGCAGGCAGGGACCAGATCATATATGGTCTTGTGGACTAGAATGTTTGGACTTTATTCTACGTCCAATGAGAAGGCAGCACAAGGTTTAGTGTAGCAAAGTGGTATATGATCTAATTTCACGTCTTAAAAACCTTAGCACTCTTACCGCTCTGTGAAGAAAAGGGAATACATTGGTGGGGAGAAAGCAAGTGGAAGACCATATAGAGGCTATTGGGATAATCTAGATAAGAAATAATGGTGGTGGAGAAAAAGAGAAGGAAATGGCTTTAAGACCTGTTTCAAGGATAAAAACAACATAACATATATTTGGTTAGATTTGAGAGTGAAGCAAATTTTTTGAAATCAGAAAGACAGGGAAGAGCAGCTTTAGGACAGAAATCAAGGATTTGATTTTGGCCATGTGAAGTGAGATGTCTAATTAGCTATCCAAGCAGAAAGGATCAGTTAAGTTGTTAATATGAGTCTAAAGGTGACAGTGAGAGGTGTGAGGTGACAGTGGGGGAAAGATGGTGTTTAAAGCCAGGGACACAGATGAGCATATTTGGGCAGACACTAGAGAAGAGTGAGTGCCCAGAACAGCTCTGGGGCCCTCCTGCCTTAAAAACGTTATACAGAAGAAGGAGGAACCAGCAAAGAAGATTGAAATGGAGCAGCCAGAGGTGAATAAAGTAAATGAGGAGTAAATGTTACGCAAGCCAAGAGAAGATGTTTCACGAAGGAATGGTTAAGTCTTTGGAGTGCTACTGAGATCAAGTAGGTGAAATTTCAGAAAAACAAATAAACAAATAAACAAGCCTGGCCCATGGATTTGGCAATTTGGAGGCCACTGTCCACTGAACGAGAGCAATTTCAATGCAGATGCTTTCAAAGGAAGCCACCTTCAGTAGGGATGAGGTTAGAATGAGGGATAAGGAAGTAGAAACAGAATTTTGCTATGCATGAGCACATAGGCAGGAGATGGTGGCTGGAATGGGGAGGAGGCCGATTGTAAGGTTACAGAAAGGTTGTGGATTATTTCAGTGTATGTGATGTGCAGTGGTGCCATTAAGCTTGTTCTTCACTGAAACAACAACAAATCCTATAAATCCTCAACATATATCATACTCTTACAAGTCCAATTGATTGAATTTTAACTTTTTCTCCACTCACAGTTTTATTTATTAAAGCTTTTTTTAGGGGGACCTATTAGTCCAATGTCTTTTTGCCTCACTTTCCCTCTCCATAATTTAAAATATTAATTTGTTACTCCCCACCCCTTTGATGAAGTCAAAAGACATTAGAATAAGATAATATCTCAGAAGTGCTTTAAGCCTCTTGGAGGTACTCTATATCAGTAAGGCTTTTATTATTTTTCCTCATTTACTCATTTCCTTTCTCTCTCTGGGAGGGCACTTTTGAGATTATACGAGGTTGGGATTTATGAGTTAAACAACACAAATACTTAACAACACAAGTACTAGCACTTAAAGAAAAAGGGATAAGGGTCATTGCATAATATTGTAAATTTTGGGACTAACAATTTTGTTTTGTGGGTTTTCTTCCTGAGGCTGTGTTCCAGAGAGGGCAGTAAAGGGTAAAACTCATTAGTGCATCATTATCTTTTGTCTGAAGGAAACAATGTGTGGTTTCTGGGCAGCCCACTTGGTGTTTGCATTGGTCCTGGATGTATTTCAAACCAACTATATTGTTTGAACAATTCCCCCTCTTAAACATGAAAAAGACCACCACTAAACCACAGAGTTGATGCTAAATTACTAGGTGATGACTCTTCTGGCTCCTAAAGGTTTCTAGATCTCAGTCACTGAAATCATGGATCTTTCTTCTAATGAGAAAGATCTGAGCCTTTATGGTAGACCTCCCATGCAGTCTCCCCACTCCTGCCCCCAGTGTGCTCCATGGACTTCTGAGAAGTTTGGTTTAGAATCAAGGTCATTGAGTTCTCTCCAACCCTGACTCTTAATAGCAATTCTTTGGAAACTGCGAAGTATTTCCAAGTCAAATCTGCAAATTCACAATTATCAGCAATTGTATAATCAGTCAATATGTTTGATAATGAAAATCCAATCTGTTTTCTCTTTGTCAAAATGAGGCATTAAATGGACAGTGGTGGTTTTACTTTTATTCTGTTGTTCCCTAAATTTACTTATCTTTCTTAGGGATTTCATTAGACTTTATTTTTATTTATATTTTTTATTTTTTAAAGATTTTATTTATTCATTTGTGAGAGGAATGAGAGAGAGAGAGCACATCAGAGGGGGTAGGGTCAGAGGGAGAAGCAGACTCCCTGCTGAGCGGGGAGCCGGATGCGGGACTCCATCCTGGGACTCCAGGATCATGACCCGAGCCGAAGGCAGTCGCTTAACCAACTGAGCCACCCAGGCGCCCTATTTATATTTTTTAAATGGTAATATCAGAAGAGCATTTATGAAGAAACTGAAAAAATACATTTGGGGTCATCTGGGAAGAAATACTTTTCATAGGGATTTCCATTAAATATAGTACCATATACTGTGTCTCCAAAAGATTTATTTTGACTTATAACAATAAAAACAATTGCCTATCTCCTGGTTTATATTACTTTCCAATTATGCAAAAGTTTCAAGGTTTTAATGTCAGAGAGCTAGAAAACTATAGGAATGGAAGAGTCATCATATAGTGACTGAGCCTCAAATCTGTGCTTGAATTGTGGGTTTTATTTTTATTCTTAATAATGATTAGTGTCCAGTATGATCCAGTGATGCATACATGGGAAGGTGATGGTTAAGCAGTGATTGGAGTGGTCCTTGAACCAAATTGCCTGGGTTGTAACCCCATGTCCAACACTTTCTACTGGCAAAAACGGGAGCAAGTTTTGAACTGTCCTTGTACTGTGGTTTCCTCATCTGTAACCATGATAAGAAAACTGAAACTCCATCATTATTAAGAGCCAGGATTCAAGTTTATATCTGACAAAAAGTTCCTTTTATTCAAAAATTAAAACCTCCTTACTTTTTTATAATTTAATAGCCTTTCTAATTACATCACTTGAATATCCAAAGGAAACCATAAAGTGATATTTAATAATGGAAACAATCTATCATGCCAATTTGAAATTCTTAGTAAATTTTGTACAAAGAGCCCCATATCTTTTATTTTCTCTAGGTGTTCACACTTAGAGGCACAGAATTCAGGGACCATCTACTCCAGGCCTCTTCTGGCCATCCTGTATTTCTGAGGGGATTGATTATTCCAGCACATTTATCATCTGCTGATGATATCACTGTCGTGCCCATTCTTGTGCCCTTGGTTAACACTGGATAACAACACTTCTTCAAGATAAGTACTTTGATTTCTCTTTAATTATGAATTTGTTGAAAAAATTTTTTAAAATTGGAAATACCACATTATAGCTAAGGAAATCCATCGTGTCAGCAGAAAATAGGAGTTCTGTGACATAGACCCACTATGGAAACCCTTACCTTTCAAAAACCCAAATCCTATGTAGCAACCCTCAAAGACATTTTAGAGATGCCAAGATAGTGAAGGTGGTACCTTATGAAGCAGCAGATTTTGTTGTTTCTGTTCACTGTTACCAATGTTATTTCTGTTCACTTTCACAGTCTTTTTGCTTTTTTTTCAAATATTTTTTAAAGATTTTATTTATTTATTTGAGAGAGAGAAAGACACCGACCGCGGAGGCAGAGGGAGAAGCAGGCTTCCCGCTGAGCAGGGAGCCCGATGTGGGGCTCTATCCCAGGACCTTGGGACCATGACCTGAGCCGAAGGCAGCTGCTTAACTGACTGAGCCAACTGGGCACCCCAACTTTCACAGTCTTAAGAACAAAATATCATAGTTCTTGCAAATCATGCCTGTCAAACTCCTTTCATGTAAGCCAAAGAGTTGGTCATCATGTATCTAAAGATGTCAGTTTTTTTTCTGGAGGGGAGGAGGGTGGGGGGATGGGTTAGCCTGGTGATGGGTATTGAGGAGGGCACGTTCTGCGTGGAGCACTGGGTGTTATGAACAAACAATGAATCACGGAACACTACACCAAAACAAATTATGTAATATACGGTGATTAACATAACAAAAAAATTAAAAAAGAAAAGATGTCAGTTTTTCCCAATTAATTCAGGCTTTAAATGACCTGCTTGTGTTTTTCCAAGGAATATATATTCTTGGAAGACAAGAGAGTAGTGAGATTCTGGTGCAGAAGTGAAAATTGCAGTTCTGAAATGTTATCTATCCAATTCTGCTGTCAGTTAGAAGGGCAGGGCTAATTAACTCATGGTAAAAAAAAAAAAATCAATAATTTCCTTGCTAAATGTACTTGCTTTTTCTCTAAACGATGGGCAACAATTCTGAACAGAAATTACGCCCTTGTTAGTCTATATTATGTGGAGAGGAATGTGTCCTCGCCTTTTTCTACTTTTTAACTGTTAATTCTTCATGTCTGAAAGTCAAAGTGGACTATTGAAGCCTAAAAGTTTCTGGATTTGCTGCTAGATGAATTCATAAGAAAAGCTAACTCCATTTGAAGATTGTTTTGATCAGAGAAGTATATCTCATTCAGAAACATCCACCTCACAAAAAGAAACATCCTTCTGCGTAGCAACATGTTTCACTCTGATCCTGCCCACAAAGTTGTGTTTTTGGTCAAAAGAGGCTTTGGATGAAAAAGCTGCATGGATGGCTTGGCATTACTGGGCACTAATTGGAAAACAAAACCTCTTAAAGTACATATTGTCTTTACGTTAAGGACAGCACGTTTTTATTTCTTGATTAATTTATTTCTTGAAAGAATGTCAGTTAATTCTAAAGACCAGTCAGTGTTCTTGAGGGTTTTCAGAGTGCATTAAATTGCTGTTGTTCAAGTTTCCTGAGTTTTGGGGAGGAAGAAAGCTGACTGTCAGCTTCAAGGGGTAATACTCTTGGTGGAAACCAAATTTTAGAAATTGATTCATTTTAAACGTATTAGGCTAAGAGCTTGTAACTACAGGAAAGATTCTTGCAATGTATTCTTTTAAAAAGCAGGTATTTTTGGAAATTGAAGGATCACTCCTTAAGTTTTCCAAATGTACATTTCACATATTAGTTTACATGAAAAAACGGAGGTTAATGATGTGTATGAGGTCGTTTGCTCATACACTCAATGCTCTTAGAATGGGGATATAATTGTAATTGGTATTTTTTTCTCTCCCTGCCCATAATAATAGCTTTTTGCTAGTGTTGCTGTTTGGACTGATATTTCTATCATGACTCTCTTCTAGCTTCTTCATTTTTTTCTTTTCCTTTCTTTTCTTTCTTAGTTATCATCTTAATTTTCTCACTTTCTTATTTTTCCTGGTAACAGGACCTAGCTTTTATGACCATTTCCAAAAATAAAATTGCTTTATTCTCATTGGTAAACCAACCAATCATACTAAATTTCTATATTTATTTTTAGACTCTAGGTCAAGAAAAGCTGAATATTAGCATATATGGTATTCATGTAAGACTTATTTTTTAAAATATCTGAAGCCATATTTGTATCGATAGAGATGAAGTGTTCTTTCTTTCTTTACCTTTTTATTTCTCTTGATCTCCTAAAATTAATCTTTAGTGTTTGTCTAGTATGTTTTGGGAACAGAAAGACACACTTCTTTTTCTCAATAATATAATCAATATATGGAAATAAGTTTAAAGCAAAATGAAAAAGATTTAAAAATGCTATATGGAAAGGTCATCAACAGGTAGTCAGAAGTTGCTCTCTCACGTAAAAAAGCTACCTGAAACTCACTTACTTCAGAAAACATTTTTTGTGTATATCCCAAGCTCATGGTTCTTCCTCTCTCCTTTTCTTGGCAGGGGGAATAGGGGGGCAACTTATCACTATTTTTGCATTTTCCTGATGTTCAATTTTTCTAATTTGTTCTTAATGCCTTTGAGTGTAGGTGTCATGTCTTAAATTGGAATGGGCCCTAGTGGTCTTCTTGTTCATTCTTCAAACACAGGAACCCAAGTTGTGGAATACACACCATGCTCTTGACTCTGTTTTCACAAAACAGTGACGCTGGATGAGACTCTGGGACAGAGTGGAATGTAGGCTCTGCTTGCAGATAGGCTGCTTCAAGGGACCTCTATGAAGGAGATGTTTCATAGAGTGTCTTTTTTTTCCATCTAGATTATAAATTCATTGACAGCAGGAATTTTTTTCACATATATTTATATAGTTAAAGTTTTTTTGTATAATATTTTGTATTAGTGGACAAAAAAAAGAAAACTTTTTTTTTTTTTTTTGGCCAATTTGAGCCAACAATCTGGTTCAGCATCCTGTCTTTCATATTTTTTGGAAAGCAGAAAAAGTAGACTAAAGTACCAAAATAAACTCCTAATATAAGTAGAGTTTGGGTAAACTTTGTTTTTTTGATCCCATTAAATTCTATCATTGAGTCCCTTACTCTCTTCTGGTTTCTCTGCTCTGAGTTACAAAGGCTTCATATTTTCCTGATTCTGTCTTGTGAGTGATGTAACAGCTTATAAATGTCATTAGTATGCTCTTGCTTATGGTTTCTTATTTTTATATATTTTAAATATGAAACAGGAAAAGACAGTAAGTATACCAAAGGAAGCACAAACGGCAGGATATTAATGACATCTGTTAGGATAATATTTATTCACAGTGGAGAGCTTTCTTCAGTTCTCTCATATTGTGCTTAAGATGGCCAACTCTTTCTACCCTTAAGGAGATATATATATCTAGAGAACATCTTTGTCAAGGAAAGCCATGAATATACTCTGGGCAGCGTCCTACCTTGATCACAATGAATTTGGCTTCTGACACATTCAAGGCCTTTGTTGAATGCTTTACCTTGATAAAGCAGCTTCAGAACAGTGGTAATTAAGTGGGAGGGTAGAAATTTAATGGTAAATACAATCTTACCACCCTTCTGTCAACATCTAGTGGCGACATGGAGCAGGAAGACTAATAATGAAAATTTACAGTAGATTTATGAAATGATTCCAGAGAAATTTTTAGAGATCCTTTGACCTCTAAAGGCATGTTGTCAGGAGTTCTAATCAAAAGGCACCTCTGCCCTATCAGTTCCCTTGTATAGGAGTGTTTGTCCTGCCCCTGAGAAAACATTGACTTATACATTTGTAACTTCTACTAATTTAGGTTACAGTTTTCTCTGGTGTTTGCTAAGACCAAAGCCTGTTTGGTCAGATACAATACACTGTAACTTCATTCTCCTATTTTACTCTATTGTTTGAAGTACCTTTCCAGGAGAGAACACTCCATCTGTGTCGAAACGATCAATATATATGTCCTTGAATTTTTCAAAAGGACAAGAGGCCACAGGGAAAAACATCAAATGAGTAAAATCAAAGATTTTTCTTCAGAATCCCTACAGATATTTTTTTAAAGATTCAACAATGAATTTTTTTAAAGGAGTACTATTTATTTATTTTTGAATCAATAGTACATGTACATGCAGGTACATGATTTAACAATTACAAAATGGAATACAATGGAAAGTTTCTATCCATCCCTGTCCCTTAGCCTAATAGTCATGTAATATAATCAGTTTCTGATCATTATCCTAGAGCAGGGTTTCTCTTTCTTGGCGCTATTGACATTTTATACTGGATAATTCTATGCTGGGGGAGGCTATCCTATATATTGTAAGATATTTAGTAGCATCCCTGGCTCTTACCCATTGGATACCAGTAGCAGCCCTTCTCTGCCTCTCAGACATGACACCGAAAATGTCCCCCAAATAGTCCCAAATGTTCTTTGGGGAGACATTTAACAATATATCTAGAAAAAAAATCTCCATAACAGTAAATCTCCATAAAGAGAGTTCTCATTATTTGGGGAAGCCACATCAAAATTCATTAAATACATTACGAGACCTTATTTAATTAGTAATTTATCATAATCCTTTAGATTTTAGATTTTTTTTCTGTATTATTTGCAGTTATATGCACTGGCAATAAAAAAAAAATCTCACACATGGGTTTTTTTCAATATATGTACTTTCACCTTTGATATAAATTCTTAGAAGTAAATTGCTGGGTCAAAGGTTATGTGTGTTTGTAATTTTGATTGGTATTTCTAAACAGCCCCTTTTAGAGGCCATATCAATTTATATTCTTGGTAACAAGATATTTCTGCCAACATAGTCTGTTATTAACATTTAGATTGTTGCCAATCGCATAGTTAAGAATGGTGTTTCACTGTTCTTTTAGTTGTCATTACCACATTGAGAGATGTAAAGCCACTTTTCATTTATGTAAGATCTATTATTTATATACCCCCTTTTAAGAAGTATCTGTTCATATCCTTTGCTCATTTTGATTGATTTTTAGAAGTTCCTCAATATGATGCCCTTCATCTATGATGGGTGTTGCATTTATTTTTTTATCCAGTTCATGGTTCTTTGATTGGCCTATGGGACAGAATATGGGTTTTGAAAAGAGACTCAGATACACATGAATATTTAGAAAGTGATTATACTGGTATTTTGAATAAATGAGGAATTATAGGTTACACAATAAATAGTGTTGGGACAACTGAAAAGTCATCTGTGAAATATATAGTTGAGTCAATAGCTCACAACTCAGCAGTATAAATTCCCATGGATCAAAGATTTAACTAAAAGGGTGAAGTATCAGAAGAAGCCATAGAAGTATTTTTTAATAATCTGGATACAGAGAAGGTGTTCCCAAATATCACAAAACAAAAAGAAAAAAAACCATGCTAGGTGAAATATGTTTACTTTTTGATGACCTTTCTTCTGTACCCTTTTTTCCTACCATAATTTTCTGAACTAGTTCCAAGACCAAAACAGACATATCAGCTGGGTCTCAGCCCCTTCAGCACAAGCCAAAAACGACCTCCTGATAATGATGTTGAAGCCACACCGGGAGCAGCTCAGAGTTGCGGAGAGCCTGTGGGCTTTCGGACCCGGCACACCTGGTTTTCACCTTGTGTTTCAGCTACTGAGACTCTATATAGCCTTGGGCAGTTCACACAGCTGCTCTGAGTCTTAGTTTTCTTCACTTTCTCATAACCTCAGCTGAAGTAAACGTGATAAAGCCATGTGAAGCACTGAGAGGTTGTCGGTGCTAAATGACCGGGGCTCCATCCCCTCCTTTCCCTCCTCCCCGTCACATCGGATTCTACACAAGCTTCCTCCTGTTCCCCACATCGTCTCCAACTGCACACTTATTGGGCAGGTAATGTCATGATTTCTTAGCTCAAGACTGCTTAGCTATATCCTGGTGCCAAGTCTCCATTTTGGGACAATGTTACAGGGAGGACTATGTTTCCTTGTCTTCTCTCTGAAATCCCTAATCGATGAGCAGCAAGCCCCAAGTGTGTCACTTAAGGCTCCCCTGGCTCTCAGCCTGGGGCTAAGAGGGACTTTTTGAGAGTGAAGGGCCAGGATAAGGACCCTGCCTCTGAAACCTGCAATCCTCCTGTATTCATTTTCTATTGTTCTCATAGCAACTCACCAAACATTGAGTGGCATAAATCAACACAGATTTATGACCCTACACTTCGGTAGAAGTCTGACATGGGCCTCAGGGGACTGAAATAGAGGTGTCTACAGGGCTGCGTTCCTTTCTGGATTCTTGCTCTTTGCAGGTTCCAGAGGCTGCCTACATTCATTGGCTCATGGTTCCCTTTCGCCATCTTGAAAGACAACAAGGTTGCATCTCTTTGACCATTGTTTTGTACTCACAACTCCTCCCTCTGACCACAACCCGGAAAGGTTCTCCTCTAAATTCTCCTCTTGTGTTTATATTAGGTCCAACTAGATTATCCAGCGTAATCTCCCCAACTCAAGATCATTAACTTAATTACCACTGCAAAGCCCCTTTTTCCATGTGAGGTAACATATTCACAGATTCCAGCAATTAGGATCTAGACAGCCTTAGGAGGACAGTATTTGGTTTACTACACCTTTATAATGATTCCAGGGTTTGGGTAGAGGGCAAATCATCCCTGAGACATTAGGGGTCATATTTTATAATTGTGTCATCATGGTAAGTACATTGGCTGGGTGGTTTGGGGTGATAATTTTATCAGAATTAAGGCCCTTTGTATAACCAGTACGTGAGTTTAACATGCTGGTTTCTGTAGAAATCAAAGCAACTCAATCTCCTCTTTGCCTTTATCACTAATCCAGCAAGCATTTAAACCCGTGTTCTCCCTGGCTTGCTTGGCCATCCAGGCAAGCAGTCCAAAAGGGCCCTGGGTACAGCTGCTCTAGCTATCCTCAGTGCCATGGCCTGGATCAGGTTACTTTGGCCTTCTTCTCTAACTTGGCTCTCTCCCAAGAAGTACTTTGATTTAAATATTCTATTACTGATCTACCAGGCACTCTCTGACCCCCGTCCATCTCTGAGGCAATTCCAAATCTCCATGCTTATGTGAACGTGTCTTTAGGAGAATCTACTGGACAGATGCACACTGTTCTTCCACTGCTTCAAAAAAAATCCAGGCTCAAATGTAAGTCTCTCAATGTTGACACACAGCAGAAAAAGTGAATGTTGCCAGGTTAAAAACTGCATGTCTAAACTGCTTTTCTGGGCATAGGAAGAGATGGCCTAAGTGCATTGGCTGGAGAGAAACTTGAGCCCCGAGGATGGGGTCAGTTATCTTGTTACCTTTTAACCCTGTTAGCTGATGTTCCACTAGCTAAGCAGTACTTATGAAGAGTGATCTTCAAAGCTCAGACTAGTGAGATGGTGAGATGGTTTGAGAATTCAAGGAAGGGAAACAAGACAGGGAGCTGGTGGACAGGAAACATGAATTAAATCTGCTTCGGGGAGAGGGTACCTCTTTGATGTCACTCATTTGTATCCATGGCCTGTTGATTAATTTTGTTCTAAATTTGTTGTCATTTTCTTCTACTTGTTCAGGAGCCCAGATATGAAATGACATTAATTTTTATTAAAAAAAAGTGAAATTTAATCTTGATAGGTTTAATAAGACGCACAGTTGTTTATCTTCATGTATCATTCACTATTTGTTACTTGAAACCATTTGTAGTTCTCACTGAGAGTCTTTAAAAAAATCCTACCTAAAAGTAATCACAGCAATTTTATATCATTAAAGAAGATTAGAATTAATTTTAGTGTCTTTGCTTTTTGGGCCAACTTCTTAGGGTATACTCAGATTTTGCAGAAAATACTTGTTTAGGACAACCCACTAGAACTAGAGAGAAAACAAAAATATTTTAAAATGCCATTTCTGCTATTGACAGCAGAAAGTGTTTTGAATATGTGTGTTGGTGGGTTTGCACGAGCCGTTCAGAAGGGAGGAGTAAAGAGAGGAAGGAGTCTCTAAACTGTCATTTATTTGGTGCTTACTGTAAATGGGAATAAATGTTTGTAATCTCTCATCCTTACCACAGACACCCACGTGTGATACTGTTTTCCCAACCTCACAGATACACGAACTAAGGCTTTGATTACTTGTCCAAGATCACACAGCCACTAAGATGTGGAGACAAACGTCAAATCCGAGTGTCTGAATTCTAAGTCTTTGCTTATCCCATCATGGAATATGTAAAATTACTGAAATCACCCATGGACTTGTTCTCCTTTCTTAGCAGAGGAATATGAAATTATAGAAAGAAAAATGGGTTAATGGGGAAATGCCCCCAAATAATTTTCAGACAGATACCCAAAATTTAGGTATACAAAAATGCACTTATTATAGCTAATCCTTGATGCTATGTGCTAGGTACTGAACACACATCTCGTTTAGTCCTTACAGGGACCTTTAGAAGTACAGTAAGGTCACTCCTTACCCCTCTGTTATATTTGAGGAAACAGAGGTGCCTAGAAGTTTGAACTGTATTTAAATATTCATTTGAATATCAAATTTTGCCCAGAGGGATACAATTGCCTTTATTTTTATTTATTTAAAAAAATTTTTTTTATTAACACATAATGTATTATTTTTTTCAGGGTTACAGGTCTGTGATTCATTAGTCTTACACAATTGCCTTTTAAATTATGAGATTTCCTATGGGATTTTGAAATTTCTGAGATTAGACCTCCTATGTGAATCTAGAGAAGTAGATGCTCAATAATATTTGTTGCATTAGTAATTCTAAGTCCCAAATGATCATGGTTCTCATTGGTCGCTCACTCTTTATTCACCTGTCTCCAATCCTTAAAATTTCAGAAACATCACTGGCCATAAGGAGAAAGTTGTACCTGGATTGAAAAAGGAATATTTTAGGAATGGTAAGAATAGTTTTCTCTGAATAAACCTAAGAGCCACAAAACAACTACATCAAGATAATTAAATAAATTAATTAATTAGTACCAAGCCCATTCTCAGTATGTTCCGTGAATTTCCTTAGATAAGTCTGACTTGAAAACACATCTCACTGGCCCCACTCTGTGCATGTCCAAGTGTTCTGGCTCCTCAGTTCCAACATTACCCAGGGCCTTGCCAGGGAAATGATAAACAGCCTGCCTGCTGGGGTTTTATGACTTTCTAGTCTTAGAACAGCCCTTTATATCCAAGTAGAGCTTTAGATTTAGCATCAAGTTTTGCCAAAGGCACATCAAGGAGAATCATTTAACTTGAATTGTTTTCCATCTCTGACTCCTGCATCCTAGTGAATGGGCTCTGGGAGCTTTCTTAAAGGGAGCCTTTGATGAATCCCTATATCAGCAGCCAGACTTGCCCTAAGGTGAAACAGGATCAAACTGTTTGAATTCAGTTTCCTTTAGTATCTGACCACTTATGATGACGTGAAACTTTTAGCCTTATTTCAGTAGGTATGTGAGGGTGTTGGGGAAAATGTTTTTTGTTTTGTTTTGTTTTGTTTTTTTCCTACAGGACTTTCTGGTGAGGTAAGGGGAGTCAAATGGATGGGTTCTTACCAAGTTGTGTCCCAGACAGAGATGGCATGGTAATCTATATTGTGCCTTTTTGATTGACTCATGTGAACCATTGGATAGACTGCTCTATTTAAAAATTGTCCATGACTACGGTTTTTCTTACAAAGTTTAAGCTAGTGATTGCATACTTACATCAAAGAATTTAGGAAATGACAAACAAGACATGGAAAGTCAGGACCAGAATGAACATAGAAAAATGACAGCTCATTTAGCAAAATAGCAGATCCTCCCATATTGCTGATCTCATGGCCCAGGGCTAAAGAACTGTCTCATCTTGAAATGACTTCCCAGCAGACTAACTCATGTGGGCTTCAACCCTACAGCAAGCTAGTGTAAATATCTACCTGACACCTCTATTATACAAAATGATTAGTAATGAATGTATCAGATGAATAGAAAACAAAATATAACAAAAAAAACAGAAACAACTTAAATCTGCTCACAACTCTGTTTTATTCACTAAATTCCAGGATTATCAAAAAGTCCTACAAATATATTTCATAACTTAGAAAAGTGGTAGTGGAGTACACTAGTTGTATAAATTTCCCCAAGCTCCTAGAGGGTAGATGCTTTGGGATATACCTCCCAAGTGATGTCAGTGAACTATTAATCTCTCTTGCGTTGGGCTTCCCTAGGTTCATTTGCACAACCTATAAGACATAATACTGTTGCTGCTTAGATAAAAACAATGTATTTAATAAGCAAAGAGCCAGCCCTGACATTTACTACCCAAGGACTTTCACAAGTTAATCTTAGGACACAGGTCGTCCCTAAATGCTAATGTTTCAATTCCAAGATTCTGGTTTTAGATACTAACGGACCACTTGACAACCTTGTTGGGCCCCAAATTTCTCAAGAAAAGGGAGTAGCTCAATGTTTCCCAAAACACAAATCTCAGAATGATAGTTCCATGGAATAAGAGAGTTCTGTGACCAAATAAATTATGATGACTAGGGTTAACGTGGCTATAGAGCGTCGTTTTCTGAAAGACTTAAATGTGACTAATGTGATATGTGAGTCTCTAAAAGAGAGTTATAGTGTGCAGGATTTCCTGACTTGTCAGACAATGGAAACTGGAGAAGTATCTCACTGGACTAGTGTTACAAGCTAGGGATATACTTTGGGACGTTCCAGACAAGATGATTTCTAAGAGTTTTTCCTGCTCTAAATTCTCTGATAATCTTTGGTTCACGCGAAAAGCCAAGCTATTCTCCAGATATTTCCTATACACCTAGCTCTCAACATTCCTTTCTAAAATATATGACTCCTTTACGATTGTAAGGATCAAAAGGATCACATGTGGCTTCCGTGAAAAGAAAGGTATTTTGAAATTGTAGTGCATAAAAAATATACAATTCAGGGGGAACTTTACACACAGTCTTAGATAATGTTATCACTAACCATTCTGACATGGAACAATCCCAAATGAAATCACACTTTTAAAAAATGAAAAGATCAAAATAAAGCAACAGAATAGTATAGTTGGTATGTGGTTATGTGGCGAGGGCAGTCAGTTCTCCACCCATTTGGCATCTTCCTCTTCCCTGACATGGACTCAAGAGCCTCAAGGTGCTCTCATTGTTCTTCAAATCTCAGAGTCACATGAATTGCATCAATCCAAGGCAATGCAATGATAAACTCTATGGAGAGCAGCTACTACCAAAAAGCCCAAATAGTCTTTCTGCAGTGGACATGTATAAAAAAACTCAAGTTGAATGCTGTTCTTTCTGTCATATTTTTCCTTGAATATAAATTACAAAAATTGGGCCTCACACTTTGAATCATTCATTTTGTCTAGCAACCAAATGCTTGTGAACAGTAGTACAAAGTGAACCAATAAACTGAATGGAAAAACACAATGCTTTCTAGAGCTAACTTCTGCCGTTTTAAAGAAATTTCAGAGCAAAAAAAGACTACCCTACAAACTTTGAAATGCAGACAGATATCTAGAAGCCTGTGCTTAATATTAAGGGCTTTATTTAATTCTATTAAGTTTTCAATCAGATTTGTTGACAAATAATTGGGATGACTGAATTTATTATCAAAAAGTTCGTGGGATTAGGAAACTCCCTTAACCAAGGATAACTCATTTAGAAGCCCCCATTTAGATTTCTGCAAGAGGAAGAAATATTCCCAGCTATTTAGCATTTTTTTTCTCTTTCTGGCACAAAATGATATTTTTCTTGCATGTTCTCTCTATCTCCATTTATAGAGATTCTCTTTCTTTACCCTACTCTTCTGGGGTGCCTCAAACAAATTGACAATATGAATAAAAATTTGATTTTTCTGGGAGATAACTTCATAGGGGAAGGCAACATAGTTAAAGCTAGACAGAAGTGGTGAGATTAAACCTATCAGATCTGCATGCCAGCCCTGGGGAATGTGTCCATCTCAACTCACGGTTTACAGTCACTGGACTTTTAATCAGATTTGTATGTAATAGTATTTCATAATTTTCCACAGAGCTCTTTATCCTTTCTTCAGGAAAGAAAAACCTCCCAAACAAAGGAAATAAAGCAACAGAATAGTATAGTTGGTATGTGGTTATGTGGCGAGGACAGTCAGTTCTCCACCCATTTGGCATCTTCCTCTTCCCTGACATGGACTCAAGAGCCTCAAGGTGCTCTCATTGTTCTTCAAATCTCAGAGTCACATGAATTTCATCAATTCAAGCAACTGGGAATAATAGTCATTGATATATGCTTTGGTTCTAGTCCTGGATCTTCACTAACTAGCCTCTAATAAGCTCTATGATCTATTAGATCTTAATCTTCTTAGTCCCTATTTCCTGTTATAGAAAGTGAGAGTTTTGAACTAAAAGATCTTTATCATCCCTTCCATTCCAAACACTTAAATCTTGAACTTAATGGCAGTTTTCCAAAATTAACCAATAGTTATACAGTTTATTTTCATTCTTATAACAAATTTTAATTAAAAGACTAATAAATTAAACTGTGCAATTTAAAGCAACCTGCCAGATACAAGGTAGTAAAAATGGTAAGTGACATTTACTAAGGGCCAATCTATGTCAGGTAGTATAATAACCATATCATAGAAGTTATATGAATTGATCCTTGCCACAACCTCATCATTACCATTTTACAGATAAGGAATAGTTCTTTGAGAGGTTAAGTGCCTATCTAAATATGAATAGCTAGTGGTTAGCCAAGGTGGAATTCAAACCCAGTTTCTTTATCCTCCAAAGTCATGCTCACTCAGAACCAATGTGGTTTGCTGCCCCTAGCCTTCTGCTTTGAAGTGTACACTGTGTCCCTCATACTTTTCAAGTTGTTTAACTTTTCTGCACTTTATTTGTATCGGTCCATTCATTCATTCAATCAGCAGCATAGTACCATAGGTGCTATGATTGATATTATGATACGGAGGTGACTATGACCTTAAACCTATCTAGGAAGAACTCGCAGTTTTATTAAGGAGTTGGGCAAGAGAGGTGGCACGTACAATATAATGTCATAGGTACTATGAGATGTATGAGATACGTGTGCATGGCACATGGAGAAAGAGGACCTGGGAGTAGAGATCGGAAAAATAAAAATCAGTTCCTCAGAGAATAAGAAGTGGAAGGCACTTCAAGAACCAGTAGAAATGTGCTAGCTGAAAGGCATTCCAGCAAAGAGAGCAGATGAGTTCAGAAGTTTGTGAGGGTATCACATTTTCTGAGAACTGAGAGTAGGTCTCCATTAATGAGGTACAGTGTGCATGATAAATACTGGGAGATGAATCTGAAAAACTATGACTGAGAAGACCTTGGTATCTCATGCTAAAGGTATGGAACTCTATCCTGAAGACATTAGGGAGTCCCTCTAGAATTTTAAACATGATATATTTATGTAATAGGGAAGTCCCTTTGGAAGCAGTGAAGGGGCACGAGTGGGATGGAGTGTGTCGGTGGCCCTATTTAGGGGCACAAAGAAGAGATTGGAATCTCTTGCAGGATCTGCAGCCGCCTCCCAAAATCCAACAAAGAAATCAACTATTGAAATATAGAGAAGCAGGTGAATTTGAGTGATGTTTGGAGGTGGGTGAGCAGGGATTTTGGTGGTGGAACAGATATTGGAGGTAGAAGAGATACTATTGGCCGTGTCTCCAAAGTTTCTGGTTGGGATAACAAAATGGGTGGTAGCTGGCTCTGTTCTTGGGAAACTAGTCAATAGAAGGAGGAAAGACTTGAAGAGAAAAAAGTTCAGCCCACAGAATGACAATCTTGAGTTGCCTGTGAAGTTTCATTCAGGTAGATAAGTGTTCCTATCACAAGTCAAAAGAGACATGGTGCTACCCTTGGATAATACATATTTGAGAGAAGGACAGATTTGTAAACAAATAACAGTGTCAAATGTGTATTGGACATAGGTATTATTTAAACATAATTATAATAGCAATAATATTAAAAAACTATAAAAGAATTTAAATTACTATGTGCAGGAATTGAGTAATGTATACTTTATATTAATGCATACATTACCCTGATAACAATCTGGATATAAACATCTGGTTATGAATCCTTTTTATGGAGATGATAAATAATAACGAGATTGTATAATTTACCCAGCATTGTGCTGTTAGTGAAAGTAAGTGTAAGAGCTGACATTCAAATTCAGGTTTGTCTAGGTCTTCAAAACCAGTGTTCTGTTTGTTTATTTGTTTCTTAGCCACAACACTTCTTTGAGTTCATAAAGAGGGAAGATTATAAAAAGGAGAGAGCGTAAAAAGCACAAAGGGCCAAGAGTGACAATTCTAAAGAAAAGATGCACTTGTACAGGAGATTTTGGGTGAAAAGATAGAGGGCAAATCTCAGCAAAGGCTTTCATGTAAACCAAGAGAAAGATGATGTCAGGAAGTAGGGAGTGATCTACCCTATTAACTGTGGCCAGGAGGAGAAAGATAAGGACTCAAGTGAGTCCTTTGAGTTGGGAATAGGTAGGATGTGAGTGACTGTTGTCAGAGCAATTTTACTGTGGCAGGTGGCACAGAGCCCAAATTGCACAAGGCTGAAGATTGGCAAAGATATGAGAAATTGGCACCACAGTACAGACCTCTCTCTCTCTCTCTCGCTCTCTCTCTCTCTCTTTTAGCTAAAATTCTTATATAACATCATGTAAGTTTCAGGTGTACAATATTATAATGCAATATTTGTGTGCACTACAAAGTGATCACCATTAAAATCTAGTTACATCCATCACCATAAAATTGACCCCTTCATCCATTTTGCCCACTTCCTACCCCTTCCCTCTGGTAACCACCAATCTATTCTCTGTATCCATGGGTTTGTTTTTGTTTTGTTTTGTTTATTTGTTTTTAGATTCCACATATAAGTAAAATTACACAGTATTAGTCTTTCTCAATCTGACTTATTTCACTTAGCATAATACCTTCAGGGTACATCCATGTTGCAAATGACAAGATTTCATCCTTTTTTATGGCTGAGTAGTATTCCATTGTATGTATACTGTAAATAATACTGCAATAAACATAGGAATGCATATATCTTTTTGAATTAGCATTTTTGTATTCTTTGGATATATACCCAGAAGTGAAAGAGCTAGGTCATATGGTAGTTTTATTTTTAATTTTTTTGAGGAATTTTCGTACCTGTTTTCCATACTGCCTTAACCAATTTACATTCTCACCAACAGTGTGCAGGTTTTCCTTTTCTCCACATCCTCTCCGACGCTGGTTATTTCTTGTCTTTTGATAATAGCCATTCTAACAGGTGTGAGGTGATATCTTATTGTGGTTTTGATTTGCATTTCCATAATTGGTGGTGTTGAGCATCTTTTCATCTGCCTGTTGGCCATCTGTATGTCTTTGGAAAACTGTCTATCCAGATCTTTTGCCCATTTTTAATTGGGTTTTTTTGTTGTTGAGTGGTATGAATTGTTCATAAGTTTTGGATATTAATCCCTTGTCAGGTATATGATTCACAAAACACTTTTCCCATTCAATAGGTCTCCTTTTCGTTTTAGTGATGGTTTCTTTCACCGTGCAGAAGCTTTTTAGTTTGATGTAATCCTCGTTTATTTTTGCTTTTGTTACCCTTACCTTTGGAGTCAGATCCATAAAAGTATTGTCAAGACCAATGTCAAGGAGCTTACTACCTACATTTTCTTCTAGAATTTTATAGTTTCAGGTTTTACATTCAAGTCTTTAATCCCCTTAGAGTTAGTTTTTGTGTATAGTATAAGATAGTGGTCTAGTTTCATTCCTTTGCATGTGGCTGTCCACTTTCACTATCACCTTTTATTGAGAGACTGTCCTTTGTCTGTTCTTGGTTCCTTTGTTATAAATTAATTGTCCATATTTGTGTGCTTTTAACTCTGGGCTATCATTTTTATCCCATTGATATGTATCTATTTATTGTTATGCCAATGCCATACTGTTTTGATTACTACAGCTTTGTAGTATAGTTTGAAATCAGGGCACATGATACTTCCAGCTCTGTTATTCTTTCTCAAGATTGCTTTGGCGATTCAGGATATTTTGTGGCTCCGTACAAATTTTAGAATTATTTGCTTTAGTTCTGTGAAAAATGTCATTGGAATTTCAATAGGGATTTCATTAAATCTGTACATTTCTTTGGGTAGTATGGACGTTTTAATAATATTAATTCTTCCAATCCCTGAGCATGGAATATCTTTCCATTTATTTGTATCTCCTTTAATTCCTTTCATCAATGTCATAGTTTTCAGTGTACAGATCTTTCCTTCCTTGATTAAATTTATTCCTAGGTATTTTATTCTTTTGATGCAATTTTAAATGAGACTGTTTCCTTAATTTGTCTTTCTGATAACTCATTAGTGTATAGAAATGCCACAGATTTCTGTATGTTAATTTTGCATGCGGCTACTTTGCTGAATTCATTAATTAGTTCTAACAGTTTTTGGTGGAGTCTTTGGGTTTCCTATATATGGTATCAAGTCATCTGCAAATAGTGACAGTTTCTTTTCTTTTCTTCATTTCTGATGGAGATGCACTTTATTTCTTTTTCTTGCCTAAATGCTGAGGCTAGGATTTCCATTATTGTGTTGAATAAAAGTGGTGAAAGTGGACATATTTATCTTGTCCTTATCTTAGAGAGAAACTTTTCACCTTTTTACCATTGAGTATGATGTTACCTGTGGGTTTGTTACATATGGCTTTTATTATGTTTAGGTACTTTCCCTCTATAGCCACTTTGTTCAGAGCTTTTATCATAAATGGATGTTGAATTTTTTCAAATGTTTTTTCTGCATCTATTGAGATGATCACTAATGTGATTTTTATCTTTGATTTTGTTAATGTGTATCATGTTGAATGATTCGTGGATGTTGAACCATCCTTGCATCCCTAGAATAAATCCCACTTGGTCATGGTATATGATCCTTTTATTTTTATTTTATTTTATTTTTTTTGAGAGACATCCTTTTAATGTATTGTAGAATTCAGCTTGCTAATATTTTACTGAGGATTTTGCATCAATGTTTATCAGTGATATTGGCTGAAATTTTCTTTTCTGTGTCCTGTTTTGGTATCAGGGTAATGCTGGTCTCATAAAATGAGTTTGGAAGTATCCCATCATCTTAAATTTTTGGGAAGAGTTTGAGGATAGGTATTAAATCTTTGTATGTTTTGTGGAATTCACCAGTGAAGCCATCTGCCCCTGACTTTTTGTTTGTTGAGAGGTTTCAGATTACTGATTTAATATCCTTACTAGCAATTGGTCTATTTAGATTGTCTATGTATTCATGATTCAATCTAGGAATGTTTTATGTTTCTAGGAATTTATCTATTTCTTCTAGTTTGTCCAATTTGTTGGGTGTATAATTGTTCATAGCAGTCTCTTATGGTCTTTGTATTTCTGTGGTGTCAGTTGTAATTTCTATTTCCAAGATTTTTTTCATTAGAGCCCTCTTTTTTCTTGGTTAGTCTAGTTAAGGTTTTTCTTTTTATTATTATTATTATTATTATTATTTTATTATGTAATGTTAGTCACTATACAGTACATCATTAGTTTTTGATGTAATGTTCCATGATTCATTGTTTGTGTATAACATCCAGTGCTCCATGCTATACATGCCCTCCTTAATACCCATCACCGGGCTCGTTTTGTTTATTTTTACAAAGAATTACCTCTTGGTTTCATTGTTCTTTTCTATTTTTTAATCTCTATTTCATTTCCACTCTTATTTTCATTATTTCCTTCCTTAAGTAACTATTGATATGTATGTGCTTCCTGCCATTTTGTTAATTCCTTTATGGCTGTTTTCATAGTTCCTCTCTGTTCCTTTCTTCTCTTTTTCTCTTTCCTTGTGGTTTGCTGGCTTTCTTTAGTGATAGGTTTAGATTCCTTTCTCATTTTCTTTTGTGTATTTAGTGTAAGTTTTTGCTTTGTGACTACCCTGAGGTCTGCATATAACTTCCTACATATATGACTAAGTTGATAGTTACTTAAATTTGAACATATTCCAAAATTTACATTTTTTTCCACCCCCTCAGAATTTTTTCCTTTTAAAATTTTTTATAATTTTTAATTCAAGTGTAATTAATGTACAATGTTTCATAAGTTTCAAGTGTACAATATAATGATTCAACAATACTGTACACTTGTCAGTACTCATTAAGGTAAATGTACTCTTACCCCCCCTTTATCTATTTCACCCATCCCCCTACCTACCTCTGCTCTGGCAACTATGTTTGTTCTCTCTATTAAAAACCCAAACCTCAGTCTGGGTTTTTGTGTTGTTGTTTGTCTCTTTTTTTCTTTGTTTCTTAAATTTCACCAGGAACCCTCCTGCACTGTTGGTGGGAATGCAAATTTGTGCAACAACTGTGGAAAAAAATATGGAGTTTTCTCAAAAAATTAAAAATAGAATTACCATCTGATCCAGTAATTCTACTAGTGGGTATTTACCCAAAGAAAATAAAAACACTAATTCAAAAAGATATATGCACCCTTATGTTTATTGCAGCATTATTTATAATAGCGAAGATGTGGAAGCAAGTGTCCAGATAAATGAATGCATGTTTTGCATTTTCGATGTCACACTTCACATTTTCTTATTTTATTCATCTTTCAATTTATTATTGTAGTTTTAATTTTACTATTCTTACTATTTTACTATGAAGATTAAACTAGTTGCTTTAAAAGTGATTGATCCACTTTTCCCTTCCTGCTATCTTCTTCTTTTTTTTTTAACATATAATGTATTATTTGTTTCAGAGATACAGGTCTGTGATTCAACAGTCTTACACAATTCACAGTGCTCACCATAGCACATACCCTCCCCAGTGTTTATCAGAGGGGGAGACGAACCATGAGAGACTATGGACTCTGAGAAACAAACTGAGGCTTCTAGAGGGGAGAGGGGTGGGGGGATGGGTTAGTCCAGTGATGGGTATTAAAGAGGGCACATACTGAATGGAGCACTGGGTGTTATACACAAACAATGAATCATGGAACACTACATCAAAAACAAATGATGTGATGTATGGTGATTAACATAACATAATAAAAAAAAGAATAGGGAGAATCAATACATGTACATCTAAAAAAAAGTGATTGATCCACTACCTTTATTATCTATTTACCTTTTCCAGTGAGATTTTTACTTTTGTATGTTTTCTGTTATTAATTAGTGTCATTTCTTTTCAGTTTAGAGAGGTCCCTTTAATATTTCTTATAAGGAGATTTAGTGTTCATGAACTGCTTTAGCTTTTGCTTATCTAAAAACCTCTTAATCTCACCTTCAATTATGAAATATAATCTTAGTGGGTAGAAAATTCTTGGTTGGAATTTTTTTTCTTTCAGCACTTTACATATATTGTGTCACTCTTTTTTGGCTTGCAAAGAAAGATTTCTGCTGAGAAATCTGCTGATAGCCTGGTGGGGTTTTTCTTGTATGATTTTGTTGTTTTTATCTTACTGCTTTTAAGATTCTCTCTTTATCTTTACCTTTTACCTTTTTAATTACAATGTGTCTCGGTGTGGCTCTCTTTGGGTTCATTTTATTTTGGACCCTCTGTGCTTCCTGGATCACTATGTCTGTTTCCTCCCCAAGATTAGGGAATTTTTCAGTCATTATTTCTTCAAATAAGTTTTCTAGCTTTTTCTCTTTCTGTTCTCTTTCTGGGACCCTAATGCAAATGCTATTCCACTTGATGTTGTCCCAGAGAATCCTTTAACTTATCTTCATTCTTTAATTTTTTTTTCCTTTCGTTGCTCTGAGTTCTGTTGGGTGAGTTCTATTACTTTGTTTTCCAGGTCACTAATCTGATTTTCAGCTTTATCCAGTCTGCTGTTGAACCCTTTACTGTATTTTTCAGTTCAGTTGATGTATTCTTCAGCTCTGTAACTTCTGTTTGGATCTTTCTTATATTTTCTGTCTCATTGTATTCATCTATGCATCCATCCAACTCTCTCCTGAGTTTGATGAGTATCTTTACGACCATTGCTTTGAACTTTATCATAGATTGCTTATTCCAATTTCATTAATGTCTTTTATTCTGATGTTTTGCTTTGCTCTTTTGTTTGGAATGTATTCCTCATCTCCTCACTTTGCCTGACTCTCTGTATTAGGCAAATCAACTACCTCTCCCAGTTTGAAGGAGTGGCCTTTTGTAGGAAATGTCATGTGGAGCCCAAAACACAATTCCCTCTGACTAATAGAGCTAGTTCTCAAGGGTCATCCCTGTGTGGGCTGCACACATGCATTCGCTATCTTGGAGTCACATCCATGGTACAAGGGTGGGTGGGGCTGCTGCCTAGCCTGGCTGCCAGTACATGCTAGTCCTTCAAGAAAAATGATCAAGAAGGGGAAGGCAAAAGTGGCTACACTGAGACACAGGTTATGCTTCCATCATAGTAAGTTTATTGCAGTGGTGACAATGAGCCCTGTAACATTTTTTGGCTAGGCTCATGAGTAAAGAGTGGATGTAACAAGATTTTCAATATTAGAAACGATTAAGGAATAATATATTTTAGATTATTTGCCAAAATAGCAAACAATATACTTCCTATAATTTGACTTCTGGGGCGCTAAAGTAAATTGCTTGAAGAAACTGGATCTTAAAGATTACAAATGGAGAATTTTTGAAGTATATCCATATTCAAGTAGAGATCAAAGAAGCCCAACCACCAAAAGAACTGTGGGCTGACTTACTATGGCAACTGGGGATTGAGTAAAAGTTCTTTTTAAAAGGGCTATCTTGAAGATTATGACTTAGACTTTTAAAGAACTAAGGTGCTAGAAGGAATCATATGTGAAATTCCTCGAATGAAAATTTATTGATTTTAAAACAAAAACAGAAAGAAGAGAAGGCAAAAGATCAAATCTCAATTAGAGTGGTGAAAAGAAAGGCAGCTCCAGAGAGGTAATTTATTATTTACCCATTTATTTATTTGGCTAGATTATAAGTGCATGTATTTTTAAAGCTGAAAGGTAAAAAGTAGCAGGAAGCATGAGGTTTAAATCATAATAGTCATAGTCAAATCATATAGTAAGAGACTATAATGAATCCTGGAGCAAGGTCTGTAATGAGATGAGAAGAAAGGGGCATTCAGCCAAGTGCACAGTAGATGTGCTGGCCTTGAATTGATCAATGGGTAATTTGCCTTTGACACCAGAGAAAATATTAGATGGAAGAGTAAATTGGTACATTGGTATGAAGAAGGGTAAGAAGTTGATGCTTGTGCTTGAGCAATTTAATTTTCTCAATCCAGGAGGGGGTTACGGGAATTTTTCCTAGTATGAAATTGAAAAGATGGGTTTCAAGTAGAAGCGAAAAGTCCAGCTGGGGTTGTAGATCCGGAAGCCATCTGTAGTTATGTGCATGAGGATAAGATCTTCCAGGAGTAATGTTAGGGTTAAAAGAGATAAATGTTGAACCTTGGAGAAAAATATCTGGGATGAGCAGAGGGTACCATTCCTTCAAGGGGGCGATGGAGAAGTTTGGAAGGAGGAGGGCTCAGAATCCAAGAAAGGCAAGAGTCCCAAACAGCTGAGTGCTGAGCACAGTGTACTGCCACAGCATATTAGAGAAAATACGATGGAAATGACCAGTTAATTCCTAACAAAGTAGATATCTTAGTTAAAGCAGTTTTGGTTATGCTGTGGGAGAGAAAATAAATATAGATTCTTTTTTCTAGAAACTAGAACAGACCTTAGAAATTATAGCCTTCCTCCCTCCTTCCTTCCTCTTTTCCTTCTTTGCTCTTTTTTAGAGTTAAATTTTAAATGAAAGCTATTTGAATATATTTTAAATTGAGAACAAAAAATGGAGTGGGAAAATAGAGGAAAGAAAGAGAATACTGGACAAGATTAGATGCATTCTCTAAGATGGGAAGTAAGGAGAAAAGAATGGTGAGTAGTGGAGGGAGGTAAGTCCTAAAGACGAGGAGATTCATGTCTGGTGCCCTCTCCATTCTCTGAAGCTGTCAATAAGTGAACATGGCTGTGGACATGAGATGAAAGCTTAAGAAGCATGCTAAATTCAGGAAACAGTACTGCAGGACAGGAAGAAGGGAGCTAATGTCCAAGGAAACAACAGAAAGAGTTCAGTAACCTCTACAAAAAGTGAGGGTGTATTACTCTATTATAAAAATGGAAAAGCATCAACAATATAAGTTCTGCAAAACACCCATGATTCATGCAATAACTTCCATAATGTTCTATAGAACTTTGTGTCAGACATTAAGTCCGGAAATGATTGACAGACTGTACCTTCTCCAATAAAAAGACTGAAATCTCTTTTATTAAAACTAAAGAAACATTAAACCTCAATAGATTTCATTTATTTGAAACAATAGAACTTAAAACTAATAAAAGTCAATAAATAGAGGAAAAAGTTGAAGTAGGATTGTCTAGAAAGTAAAATTTCTTGGCTGCACTGACCTTAAATTTAGTTATTCTTATTACCTATACACTAACATAAAATGTTTGGGGGTTCAGGCTTCATGTGTCCCCAAATGGCAAGGTCTGTGGCTCTGTCCTGACCCTCTTGATAAAAAGAGATTTTTTATCCTCTTGAGAATGCTTTTTCTTAGCTCTTTCTTGATTTATTATTCCCCTAACAATGTCAATCCATTAAATTAGAACTAACATAAAGTAACTTCCTTAGCTTTGGTAACCTGGGAGAAAGTTTATAAGAGTATGGAATCATTGAATTATTCTTCCATCTACATCTGTATTAAGGACACATAAAGACTTTTTAGAACAGAGTTTCGTAGCTAGCATATACTCAATTAATATTACCTATTTATAAAATATTAAATTCAGTGAAATACTATGTGTATGTGTGTCTCTCCCAAAATGAATCTGAAAAACTTGGCACACTGGAGAAAAATGCTTTGAAACATCTCTCAAATGAACAATTTTTAGATATTACATTTTAGAAATGAAATAACAGTATCAGATAATTGGCAGCAAAGTCATTTTCCCAAGTACTGATGCCAAGCACATGGCAGACATCCATTATGGGTTGATGTAGATCAAAAGGGGCTGAGACACCATCTCATGCTTATAGAATTTCAGAATTAGAGACATTTGGAAGGGAAAAGTTAGCATCATTTGCCATGTCAAAGCCAAGCCATGTGCACTGAGCTGCTTTTCCTCACTAGCCAGGCCCCAGTCATTCCATCCTTATTTACCACCCCCTCTGGATTTCTTATAATAGCCGATGCATGCAGAATTAGTCAAAACTAAATGCCTCACTCCAGTTACAACAAAGGCTGACTTAGGGTCTTCCTGTTGGTGACAAGTCTCTGTATTTGCCTGGCAAGCCAGAATTTTTCCCCCTCTCCAGATGAGCGTGCATGAGTGAACCATCTAAAAGTACTTAGAAAAAAAAAATTGTCTCCTAATTCTAGAGGAGGGAGGATCCAAACATCTCTCTCCTTTCCTGGACCCCCACCCAAAGCCCTAATTTTCTTCTATTAGATCTTACCACATTCTCCGGTCACTTAGAACACCAGTCTCTTTAACAAAATAAATTTATGAATTGATACGTGGCTTTAAAACATACTTGAGTACTTCCAGGACTTTGAAAGACCTCTTGAAATAATGTATTCAGACTCCCTGGAACACATAATCCATACACACATGGTGAAGAAATGACTTGGGGCTAACAGTAGGCTTTAGAGGGTAGAAGGAGGAAAGGGGCAGTTGACTCGTCATGTTAAACTCTGTGTAACACGGATGAAGTGGAGAGCTTGAACTGCAATGTTATTGTAAATTTTCCAGTAATCTAGATTTCTGAATTGCAAATACTGGAAACCAGTTCTGCCTTCCTGCTTCACACTGACAGCGACACTTTGCTTGCCCACATCAGAGATCTTGTGGCTTTTGATTCATTCTGTTGTTGATACCTCCTCTTTTGTTTTCGCAAAATGTAAATATTTGTTCTGTCTGCATCCTAATTGCTAGTCTTGGTGTCTTATTGTGTATGAGGCCTGTGGTAACTCAGATGCCTCAGGATCCCTTGCTATGTGCTGGGATTTCATGTCTTATGACATTAGCTTGGCATAGCTGTCAGCTACCCTGTTCCATGCCCCTGACTAAACTGCAGTTATGTCTCTAATTGAAAGCCAAAATTATTTTATTCCTCTCTACAGAGAGGAAACCCAGAACTATTACTCTGTACACACACCAAACCACAGGAGTCTGGGTGAGGGTCTGTAATGACAGGGCCTCCTACACAGCACATTTGCAAGCTTTCTACTAATTACCTTAATTTTCTTTGTCTAGACTAACTTATTGCATCGAAGAGCTCCTTTTCTAAAGGGGTGGGGGTGGGGGTAAAAGGGACATCGTTAGTCCTTCAATTCCTGCCAAGTAAAGAGGAGAGAAAAACATGAATAGAACCAAGAAAACAAATAAAACAGAACAAGATTAGCCCTTGAGTGGGCTGTTTCCTAGAGCACATGCTGGCTTAAAATTGATCTGGGAGGTTGTGATCTAGTAAGACTAGAATCTCTACCCTTAACAGCAGAAAACACATTAAGCAATATATAAACCCAAAGAAGAAAGGTGTTTCATAAGAGAAGACCCTCACTAAGCAGGGAAATAACACTCATCAGTGTATTCCGTACATCACCAGCAGTAATGAAAACTCTTCCGTTTTGTTCTTCTGCTTTCATGACATTTTCCTAGTTTGTCTTTTCTGATTGAAAAAAAAAGGGGGGGCTTGTTTGGAATAACCTGGCTTCTGTGGCTCATGCTTGTGGTGAACACTAAGAGAAAGGTAGTATCTCAGCTATAAGCCATTTTGAAAACTTTTTCCTTGGATAAAGCAGTTGGATCAGCTCACATAATAGCAGGCTGCATTTTCACTGTTCTTAAAAGCCAGCACCTCTAGCTTTTCAACAAATGTTGATATTTACAGACTGTATGGCTTTAAGGCTAGGGAGAGGAGCACCAAAGGTGCTCATAGATTGTCACGGTGGATTGAACGACCAAAGGGCAAGGCTGGCCCCTCCTGGGCTGCAGCTGTCCCTTTGGTTGCCAGCAGGCCAAGGCCATGGGAACACTGGTCCTGGCTGGGAGCCCTAGAAGCTCCTTTCCTGTGGGACAGTCTCTTTAGCCAAATTCTCAAGCCCCTGCTGGTGAACTCACTTCCCACCTCTCTTCTGTTGGGAACATTACATTTATTTCCATTTGCCATATTCAAAGACTTATTGGTTTCCTAGGATATAATGATGGGTTTCATTTTACTGCTATCTTGTGTTTCAATTGTTCCCCTTGATTGATCGACTTTTGAATTTGGTTAAATTAATTCTCAGTGGGCCAAAAATTCAGGACTTTTTTTTTTTTTTTGGCCTCTTCATAAATTGTGCATTATAAAGATATTTTCCTGGATTAAATATTGGGTTTCTATTTCTAAATCCGAGGGAACCATTGAGGCAAAGATTGTGAAGGTCCCAAAATGTGTCTTGTGTCACTGGCCCCAGGATGGGTGTAAATAATCTGGACTGGGCAGGTACACACTTGGAAGTGAGTAGTGCTGTTGCTATCTTCATCACTCATTTATCCATGTCATTACTCCAAGCCCCATTTCTGGGAGACATAATTATACATTGATTAGATCAGTGATTTTCAGCCAGGCATGACTTTGTTCCCCAAGGGATATCTGTCAATGTCTGGAGTCATTTTTGGTTGTCACTACTGGGGAGTGGAGTGTTACTGGAATCTAGAGGGTAGAGGCCAGGGATAATGCTAAACATCCTGCAGTGCTCAGGACAATCTTCCACAAGAAAGAATTATCTTGTCCTTGATGTCAATTGCATCAAGACTGAGAAATGAATTAGATTGACAATTTGCTGCTCTATCGCATCTCTACAGATGTGATGGAATTCAGAGCTATCTCTATTCACTCTATGGAAACTGATTCAGCATTTTACTTTCTTAGGAGCTGATACATTTTTCTTATAATGCTGGATAACTCTTTGGATTTTTCCACTCAGTTTTAAAGAACTGGAATCCTATGAAACTGTGGCATAAGATTAAAGCCGAGCAAATCTGACATAAAACTTTGCTTATGCTTCTGATTTGGGACAAATATGTCATAATTTTTTGTGCTTAGTAGATTTGTATCTAGATTTTTTTTTCCTAGTAAATCGAAGTTCTTGCAAAATTATTCACCATCTCTGAGGGAAAAAAACTCCTTCCACTTACACAAATTCTATGAAATCCCACCCAAAATTCACCTTCTTTTTGAAGCCTTCCACTTTCCTTCTTACATATTCTCAAGATCTCATTAAAATATTAATTCCTCTGTGAAACATCCCTAAATGCCCTAGGCTGAATTTTTTAGATCACTATATTTTGGTTATTTGTCTGCAATTTTATCTCCCCCATCAGATTGTGAATTACCTAAGGTTGGGGCCAAGCTTGCTTCATGTTAGGATGACTGTACAGCCCAGCAGAGTAAGCAGAGAAAGTGCTCTGTAAAATGTGTCAGATAATGAGTCCAGAAATTATCGCAAATATTTCATGTCTATTTTAGAAACAAAGTACACCTTTAAAAAATATTTGATATAAACACAAAATATGTCATCAAAGGTAACTTGCTATAAAACTAAACCTACCTTGACATTGATCTTTCATAGGAATAACTAAGTAATTACATTTCAAAAGGGGTTGATACATAAGCCTAACACTATTTCTGAAATTTGATACGTTAAGAGAAATACCATGTATAATATGAGACTATTATAATTTAAAAAGCATATTATATGCTTTCTTATGGAAACAAGAGTAGAACTAAGGTGGCTCATATATTCAAAATATTCCAACTGTGACTCAAAGAACTCATTATATCAATTATGCCTTTGTGTTTTCTATTATTATAAGAAAAGTGATTCCACTCCTAGTTTTTAAAGCACTTTCAAGTTCATCTATACCCCTTCAAAGATCCCTTTTACTTCATTTTATGATTTTTATAGTTTGAAATATGTGTTTTTGATATCCTGAATGCAATACTCTATTCCCTTTTCCTATCTCAACTGCCAGTGTTGTTTTATCTGTGGTTTGTGTACATGTTGTAAGGAACTAAACTATCAGAACTTTCTGGATCTTCTCATTCCTCCAGCCCATGAAAAGTTATACAATTCTCAAAGTTCAAAACTTAACATTACCCACACCAATTCATTTCATAAAGATTAGACTAAGTATTATATGTTACTAAAATATAAAACATCCAGAACATGAATGTTTTGCATAAAACTAAACAAAAAACCTTTGGTAGTTATTTAATTAACCAAGTAACTTATTAATTAGTTATCATTTAAGCCCAAATAAATAATGTTTAAAACAAAACTAATTAATTAACAACTCCCAACTTCTACCCAATTTCTTCACAGGTGTCTCCAATTTCTCTAGGAAGACTTTTTCACTTTCATCATTTGGCCACTCTGTGTATGTCTCACCAGACCACTCACTGCCAGATCTAAAAGGTAGGGACATATGCACATGTCTTTCTAAGATTGTAGCTCCTTAAGGGGAAGGTTGTCACATTTATCTTGCCTTCCCACAGTACCTACCACAGAGTTTTGCACATAACTCACTAAATTCAGTGGAGGTATGCACTACGAGAAGCTTACAAATAATACTCCTTGCACAACATTTGTGCTTCAAAGGTATGCTTCCTTTTCAGAGATTTGTAAAATATACTGCAATGTGTTGACCCTGTCCATGGTATCTTTTGGGAATAAGAGAGAAAATAAAGGGATGCCTGGGTGGCTCAGTTGGTTAAGAGACCACCTTTGGCTCAGGTCATGATCCCAGGGTCCTAGGATCGAGCCCCGCATCAGGCTTTCTGTTCGGCAGGATGCCTGCTTCTCCCTCTCCCACTCCCCCTGCTTGTGTTCCCTCTCTCACGGTGTCTCTCTCTATCAATTAAATAAATAAGTAAAATCTTAAAAGAGAGAGAGAGAAAATAAAATTTTTATTTCATTGAAAAAGTGGTTGTTAACTTAGAAGTATTAATCCCTTGCTTTGTTCGCTTGACGTTTTTAAGTTCCATTTTAGATGTCAGGAACACAAAAAAGTAACTTGTCCTTTGTGGCCTTATAATATAATTAGGAAGGTAGACTGCATTCATACATGTGAAAAAAATACATAGTGATATAGGATATCGTGTAGAAATTGCTGATGGAAGGAAGGAAATAGTGCCACCAGAGTTCAGATGAGAAAGAAGACACTGAAGACTGAGGTGCCTGTTGATGGCCTAATGGGGGAGGTGGAAATTGGCCTGACCTTAAAAAGAAGAGAAAGATTTAAAGGGGAGGCGATGATGAAGGGTATTCTTGGCAAGAAGTATGAAGAAATGTCTTGGATGCTGGAATGTATATGGCATGGTTACAACAGAGAGATGGGAGAGGAGTATTTTGATGTGAAAGGTTAGGCACATTGCTGGAGACAAGGGAAACAAAAGCAAAAACGAACTATCGGGACTTCATCAAGATAAAACATTTCTGCGCAGTGAAGGAAACAACAACAAAACTAAAAGGCAGCCTACGGAATGGGAGAAGATATTTGCAAATGACATATCTGATAAAGGACTAGCATCCAAAATCTATAACGTACTTATCAAACTCAACACCCCCAAAATAAATAATCCAGTTAAGAAATGGGCAGAAGACATGAATAAACATTTTTCCAAAGAAGACATCCAGAGGGCTAGCAGTCACATAAAAAGATGCTCCACATCACTCATCATCAGGGAAATCCAAATCAAAACCTCAATGAGATACCACCTCACACTGGTCAGAATGGCTAAAATTAACAACACAGGAAACGACAGATGTTGGCGGGGATGTGGAGAAAGGGGAATCCTCCTACACTGTTGGTGGGAATGCTAACTGGTACAGCCACCTCAAAAAGTTAAATACAGAACTACCCCCACAATCCAGCAATTGCACTAGTAGGTATTTACCCCAAAGGATACAACAATACAGATTCAAAGGGGTATAGGCACCTCGATGTTTTTAGCAGCATTATCAACAATAACCAAACTATGGAAAGAGCCCAAATGTCCATCAACTGGAGAATGGATAAAGAAGATGTTGTATGTGTACACACACACACACACACACACACACACACACACACACACACACACACTGGAATACTACTCAGCCATCAAAAAGAATGAAATCTTGCCATTTGCAATGACATGGATGGAGCTAGAATGTATTATGCTAAATGAAATAAGTCAATCAGACAAAGACAAATACCATATGATTTCACTCATATGTGGAATTTAGGAAACAAAACAGATGGTAAGGGGCAAAAAGAGAAGCAAACTATAAGACTCTAAACAATAGAGAATAAACTAAGGCTTGATGGACGGAGGTGGATGGGGGATGGGCTAAACGGATGACAGGTGTTAAGGTAAGTACTTGTTATGATGAGCACCAAAACCAATATTATACTATGTGTTAACTATTAGAATTTAAATAAAAATTCAGAAGGAAAAGAAAAGGTTAGGAAGGGGCCTCTGAGCAGACAGAGTGGAGCATTCAGATTAAGAATGTCAGATGTGAAACAAAGGAAGTCAGACTGGTCTTGATAACTAAAAAGCTTTTTTTTTTTTAAAGATTTTATTTATTTGACAGAGAGAGACACAGTGAGAGAGGGAACACAAGCAGGGAGAGTGGGAGAGGAAGAAGCAGGCTTCCCGCTGAGCAGAGAGCCCGATGTGGGGCTCGATCCCAGGACCCTGGGACCATGACCTGAGCTGAAGGCAGATGCTTAATACTGAGCCACCCAGGCCCCCAACTAAAAAGCTCTTTAACAAAGTAGTGAATGCATGAAGAGGTGTCTTCTGAGGATTAATATGGCACTTAAAGGAAAACTCTGGGAACAGAAGTCTTTGGGAGAAAATTATAATTATCTACTTATTATATTAAAAAAGCACCAAGAAGAAGTCAGGCTCCAGCACAGTAAATGCTGACTGACAAGTTATTGAATAAATGAGTAAGCAGATGTGAGAATCACAAATATGTTATCTGATAGAGAAAGAGAAGGGAATGCTAAATCATTGTAAAGGAAGATAATAGGATTTAGCAATAAATACTTGCTTTTTTATTTTTATTTTTTTATTTTTTTAAAAGATTTTATTTATTTATTTGAGAGAGAGAAAATGAGAGAGAGAGAGAGCACGAGAGGGAAGAGGGTCAGAGGGAGAAGCAGACTCCCTGCCGAGCAGGGAGCCTGATGTGGGACTCGATCCCGGGACTCCAGGATCATGACCTGAGCCAAAGGCAGTCGCTTAACCAACTGAGCCACCCAGGCGCCCAAATACTTGCTTTTGTTTAAAAAGGAAGAAGATTATATGGATTTTTGTTTATGTAAAAAACATAGAAATAGGATTTAGGCTCTTCAATCTTATAAAATATCTAAGATTTTCTTCTGAAACTTCCAAATCTTCCCCAATTGCTCAGATTTAATTTCTCAGTCATAATCCTTAGAACTTTGCATCTAGTTCTCTTAAAGCTCTTATAGTTTAGTCTATATTGTATTATTTTTTTGAACAAGATTCAAAAGCTTTTGGGGTGCCTGGGTCGCTCAGTCAATTAAGCATCTGCCTTCGGCTCAGGTCATGATCTCAAGGTCCTGGGATCGAGTCCCACATCAGGCTCCCTGCTCAGTGGGTAGTCTACTTCTCCCTCTCCCTCTGCCCCTCCCCCTGCTCATGCTCTCTCTCTGTGTCTCAAATAAGTCAATAAAATCTTTTTAAAAAATCTTCAAAAGCTTTGGCCTTCGGTTGATAGGAAAATAATGTTTCCAATAACACATATATAAAGAATAAACTGGTTTTGCCAAAAAAAATATAGATCTAGTTTAAGATATTGAGAGTTCAAAGTAATTGTAGACTTTCAGTAAGAAGTATCTAATTGATAGACAAAGATATAGAGTGAATTTAAGACCGAAGATTTGGCAGAGGTGTCCTATTAAGTCATGAGAATGGATGAGATTCCTGAGAGAAAAGCGAAAAGGTTGTACAAAATGAATGCCATGTTCAAGGAGGGAATAAAGAGAAGTAGAGAAGCCACTGACTTTCATTTAAAAGAAAACTTTTTTTTTAAAGATTTTATTTATTTATTTGACAGAGAGGGACACAGTGAGAGAGGGAACACAAGCAGGGGGAGTGGGAGAGGGAGAAGCAGGCTTCCCGCGGAGCAGGGAGCCCGATGCGGGGCTCGATCCCAGGACCCTGGGATCATGACCCGAGCCGAAGGCAGACGCTTAATGACCTAGCCACCCAGGTGCCCCTAAAAGAAAACTTTAAAGGTAAAATAAGAACTAGGTCCATGAGGAATCACAGAAACTAAGGGAGGAAAGTAATTTTAGAAGAAGATAAAAGTAACCGAGGAAAATAATGACTGAAAGAAAGACCTTTGGAGCTGGTATTTAAAAGGTCACTGGTAACCATTGGGAAAAAGATCCAGGGGCACCTGGGTGGCTCAGTCAGTTAAGCATCTGGCTCTTGGTTTTGGCTCAGGTCTTGATCTCATGCGTTGTGGGGTGGAGCCAGAAGGGTGTGTGTGTGTGTGTGTGTGTGTGTGTGTGTGTGTGTGTGTGTGTGTGTGCAGCGAGCCCATTAGGATCTTTGAGCAGATTGACAAGGTAAGAAATCAGTAGGGAGTAAAAGATTAAAGATGCAACAGGAAATAATGTGCATTAGAGCAGCAGAAAGTTCAGGAGGATACCAGGACTTACAGGCAGGACAGGGATGACTACCACAAGGACGAGCCTTGTGAAGGAGGAGGTGCAGCTTTTTCTCTGAGATACGATGGAAGAACAAGAGGTCCAGCAAGCTATGAATATGTGCTCTGAGACTGTGTAAAAGCTGTGGCTCTGAGTCATGCAGAGGTAGCAAGGAATAAAAAGGAAGGTAGAGTTCCATTTATGGAAAGAAGTGAAGATAATCAGAGGGGTAGAATTCTGAAAACAGCCTGTGGAAGCAAGAGACAACATGATTATGGGGAAACTTAAACCACGAGGACCCTGTGAGCTTACAAATTAATAAATACATGGCACAATTTCCAGCTTTCTGGAAGATTGAGTGGATGTGGGTGTGACTCAGGATGGGGAGCAACATAACCAAAGGCCACAATGAAATGTGGCATGGGAGGTCGGAGAGTAAGAGGAAATGGAATAAGGCCAAGCATAGCATTAACTCAAAAGCTAGAAAGGATCGCTTTCTGTTAAAAATGAAAGATAGAAATAGAACTCTATTAAATAGTGTCAACACCAGTTTCTAATGTTTAATTTTCTTGCTTTATAATGGCATTTCCTTTTCCATATTTACATTGTAGACTGATCTGTTGGGTTACTCTGAAAAGGTTTTAATGATACTTTTGTTATATGCTAATTAAAATGGTTTTCGTTGCATATTGCAATATGAATATTTTGAATGATTGAAAGCAAATATTGTGCTGATATATGCAATAAATGTTTTTCAAACATTCCCAGACTATATCCTTTAAATTAGGTCTTTCATATATTTGGACATATTGCAATTACTATGGCAAGACCATGGAGATCAATTAGAATGGAAACTTAGAATTTAAAAGGAACACTGACTTTGAAAAAAAAATTTCTTCTGTGGCCAAAAGAACCTATTAAAAGTGTTCTATAATGGGCTAAATATTACAGAATGTTCCTTAATTTGATTTATTCTGTTGTATTCTGAAATTGGGCTGGTTTCTCATCATCCCCATGCTTTCAGTGGAGCTGATCCAAGCACAGAGTCTTCTTTAACATTGGAAGAGACTTTGCATTTGGATCTCATCCACAAGGATTCGAAGTTAGTTGAAACATTGGTTCTTGGGAATGAAATGACCGTGGATCTTAATTCCCTGACCATCTGAAAAAAATCTGGTTGATTTCTGTTGAGACCTGAGTTCAGTGAAGAATACATATTTTGAGTTACTGGGGTCTGATTGTCATTAAATGATTTTTTTAAATGATCAATTGAATGAGGTAGAAAGTATAAGCACAAATACGAATAGAAAAAACACATAGAAATAAGGTCTGCTTCTTTTCTTTCTTTTTCCTTCCTTGAATGCTGAGTTCAGATTAGTTGAGGCTATTGAAGGCCAATATTTGTTGAATTAATAGAAACAGGAGGAAGAATCATAGCTTCTTAGAGCCAGAAGGGATCCTACAGATTATGCCACCATTTCTTATGAATTTTGTAGCTCAGGAAAACTGTGACTACAAAAATAACATGATGTGTTTAGGTTTACACACCTATTTAGTGAATAATCCAGGACTATATATGCCAGAACTTTTGGTTTAGTTAGCACTTTCCATTGCGCCATGCGGCCCTTTTAAGTTTCTTTTAACCCAACTAATCCATTAACTGGATGACTTTCCATAGAGAACATAGATTTTTCTTGTAGCAATAGCATTAGGATTCTAGGGTATTAGTACTATGTGGTATCTAATTTAGTTCTCTGCCTTCAGCAATCAGCTGCATTTAAAGTACTCAACTAAAGGAATTTCTAATAGTTATCTTTGGGAGTGATTTCAGTTTTTAGTAGCCTTCATTTAAAAAAAAAGACTTCAGGGCGCCTGGGTGGCTCAGTCGTTAAGCGTCTGTCTTTGGCTCAGGTCATGATCCCAGAGTCCTGGGATCGAGTCCCACATCGGGCTCCCTGCTCAGCAGGAAGCCTGCTTCTCCCTCTCCCACTCCCCCTGCTTGTGTTCCTGCTCTCGCTGTCTCTCTCTCTGTCAAATAAATAAATAAAATCTTTAAAAAAATAAAATATTAAAAAAATTAAAAAAGACTTCAGCTTTTTAGAGTATTAGGTTTACAAAAAAAAAAAATCGAGAGGAAGGTAGAGAGATTCCCCACATACTACCTGTCCCCACATATGCATAGCCTCTCCCATTAGCAACATCACTCATCAGAGTGGCACATTTTTTATAACCAAGGAAGAACCTACATCGACATATCATAATCACCCAAAGTCCATAGTTTACCATAAGGTTCACTCTTGGTGTTGTAAATTATATGGGTTTGGACAAATGTATAATGATGTGTCTCTATCATTATAATATCATACAAAGTATTTTCAGTGCCCTAAAAATCCTCTGTGCTTTGCCTCTTTATGCCACCACCCCCACTCCTCATTGGCAACCACTGATCTTTTTTATTTTCTTCATGGTTTTGTGTTTTTCGGAATGTCATATAGATGGAACCATACAGTACGTAGCCTTTTTAGTTTGGTTCCTTTCACTTCATAATGTGCATTAAGGTTCCCCCATGCCTTTTAATGGCCTGATAGCTCATTTCTTGTCAGTGCTGAATAATACATAATACATAATAATACACGCTGTCTAGATGTACCACAGTTTATTTATCCACTCAACTACTGAAGGACATCTTGATTGCTTCCAAGTTTTGGCAATTATGAATGAAGTTAGTGTAAACATCCTTGTGCAGGTTTTTCTGTGAATATAACTTTTAATTCCTTTGGATAAATACCAAGGAGTGTGATTGCTGGATCATAAGGTATGTTAAGTTTTGTAAGAAACTGCAAAGCTGTGCCATTTTGCATTCCCACCAGCAGTAAAGGAGAGTTCCTATTGCTCTACATCCTTGCTAGCACTTGGTATCATCAATGTTCTGGATTTTGGCCATTCTGATAGTTGTGTGGTATCTCATTATTGTTTTCATTTGCATTTCCTCGGTGACATATGGTGTGGAGCATCTTTTCATGTGCTTATTTGTCATTTGTATATCTTCTTCATAATAGCCTTTATTTTTAAAAAATGTATTTCCCAAATCGGAGAGGGAGATGAACCATGAGAGACTATGGACTCGGAAAAACAAACTGAGGGTTCTAGAGGGGAGGGGGAGGGGGGATGGGTTAGCCTGGTGATGGGTATTAAGGAGGGCACGTTCTGCATGGAGCACTGGGTGTTATACGCAAACAATGAGTCATGGAACGCTACATCCAAAACTAATGATGTAATGTATGGTGATTAACATAACATAATAAAAAAATGTATTTCCTAATGTGGAAAGGCAGTTTTTGGTGGAACATAGGGAGCCCCAGGACAAGAATCAGTAGTTTGGTCTTGTCATGGATCTGCTGTGTACAAGCTGTGTGATGCAAGATCCAGTCTTCCTGAACACCATATTCACTGGCTGTAAATACAGAATGATAAAGATCTTCCATCCTACTCTGATGTAGGGATGAATCTTATAAGATGTTATATTTGAAAGTTCTTGAAAGATGCATATGTAAACTGATACAACGTTAACTAAAACATCCTTTCCTAATTATTAAGCTCTTCTCTTATGTAGTGTTCCATGGATGTTAAGAGTCGTTGGTGACTGCATTCCATATATTGAAGATTCTTAAGCTCATTTTAAACATTTTTCCTCTATCATTTGCATTTCTTGCCTAAGTACCTGGAAAATACCTTATAAGAAAGAAATTCAGTGGTATTTCTGCAAGAGACTCTGTGTGGGGAATTGTATATGGCAACCTGATTTCGGCATTCTGAGATGCCAAAGAATATTAGAAGTCTATGGGAAATCACAGAGGCTTTGAAGTGTCTCTATCCTGACCACTGAGCCAAAGAGACCCCTGAATCAAAATCTTGTCATTTGTGACAACGTGGATGGACCTTGAGGGAATTATGCTAAGTGATACAAAGGGGTGGAGGGGTATAAGGGTGGAGGAATTTGGTAAGGTGGCAAAAGGCACAAATTTCTAGTTATAAGATAATTAAGTTCTGGGGAGGAAATGTGTGATATGATGACTATAATTAATAATGTATATTTGAAATTTTCTAAGAGAGTAGATCTTAAAATTTTTCATCACAAGGGGGCGCCTGGGTGGCTCATTTGGTTACACGTCTGCCTTAGGCTCAGGTCATGATCCCAGGGTCCCAGGGTCCCAGGGTCCCAGGGAGCCTGCTTCTCCCTCTCCCTCTCCCCACCTCCTTCATTCTCTCTCAAAAAAATAAGTAAAATCTTTTTTTTAAAAAGCTCATCACAAGGGAAAAAATTGTAACTAGATGAGGTGATGAATGTTAACTAAACTTATGGCAATTATTTTACAATACACACATATAAAATCATTATGTTGTACACCTTAAGCTTATATAATGTAAAAGTAAAGGTACTTTCCATCTTGACCATGATATGGCTTGAGAGGAAAATCTAGCCAGAGTGTGGAAGGCTAAACTATTTTTTAATTCTCTTGCAGTTGGGATTTATGCAGCTTTCAGGACCACAGGGCAAATGACACATCAAGTTTTTATTGTCATTTCCCTATTCTCTAGGAGTTAAATTACATGATTTTCTTTTGATGTCTTCACTAGGGCTCTTGACATACCTGCTAACCTGTCAGATGTGTAAAAATCTCCTAAGTTCAACATGAAATATGGACATTGACACAATCTGATAGTACTCCACATTTAATTAGGCACAAGTTCCCAATTAGCAATCATAAATGAGCTCACACACTTTAAACCATTAACACTTAGTGTTTAATGTGGTATAAGATCTCAGGCTTGCCACCGTTTATTTACACAATGAATTCTTTTGAGATCAACTGAAATGAAATGTATATGGAGAAGTATAAAAAATGCTGTACACATGTCTATAAATAATCTAAAGCAGAATTCATATTCCTCAATGGATAACATCTGAATTCTTAATCTTTACAGAGTTTGGTTTTCTTAATTCCCCTCCTAAATTTCCATGGAAAATACTCCACAGATTATTTATAGAGAATGTGAATCTGCTTTAGAATACACGGACAAGAAAAACAAATTTTAGGTATGGGTGGATGAACTCTCTTATCCAAGAGTGAATAATCAGCCCTGGTTGAAGGGCTTGCCAGTGTCCCATGAGTCTAGAAAGTCCCCAGTCTCTGGAGTTGCTTGAATCATCAACTCCAGACTTGGATGCTAAATGCATTAATGTCTTATCTTCTTTTTTGCATCATTTCTTTCTTCTTGATTCTGGAAGGAAGAAGTGACCTATGATCTATCACTTTCCAGGTTTTTTGGACCAGTCTCTAGAGTCAGCACCTCTTCCTCAAATACCACTTATGGCCCCAGAAACAGATGTTCTTTGCAACTAGTTAGGAATAGCTTCTAGAACAGAGGACCATCACTGCCTTGCATAAATGGAATTGCTAACCTCATGCCACCTGCCTACAAATTCAGGAAAGCCACATAATACAATAAAATGGAGTTGTGAGTTGGAAGTTTAAAAATTCATTTATTCCAATTCAAATTAAAGGGAGAAAAAGAAATGTGTTCACTTGAGTTTTACTTTGCAAATGAGGAAGGTAGAGAATTTTTTAAAAATTTCCTCTAACCTGAGTCTTCAAAGACACTTGACATATGAGTTAGAGAGTTAGAAATAAATGCATAAATATGGGAACAATCTAAAGAAAAATTATACATTAGGGAAGCTGTCTTTTAGGTGTTTTACTGTTTTTGTCTTTGAAGTCACTATCTGAAATCCTCCTTTCCAAAAAGTAGAACTTGTTGTACATCTAGAGTTGTACTCTGCAGAAATCCTTCCTGGATCTTAAACTTCTGATAAACAAAGAACAAATCAACTCATGAATGCCTATCTGATTCTGCTATCATCTGCTCTTCCTTTTCTTTTTTTTTTAAGATTTTATTTATTTATTTGAGAGAGAGAGAATGAGAGATAGAGAGCACGAGAGGGAAGAGGGTCATAGGGAGAAGCAGACTCCCCGCTGAGCAGGGAGCCCGATGCGGGACTCGATCCCGGGACTCCAGGATCATGACCTGAGCCAAAGGCAGTCGCTTAACCATCCGAGCCACCCAGGCGCCCTGCTCTTCCTTTTCCAAATAAAAATGAACATGCGCAGGTCCCTTTGGGTTAGATCATTCCCTTCTGCTAAGAGTGTCTGTCTTGGTAACACATTTAGATTTTTAAAAATAATTCCTTGGCAATTAAAACAAAACAAAACAAACATGAGAATTTAGTGACTCTGGAAGAGCAATAGGGACAATACAAAAGATTGAACGAATTAGTAAAATAATGAATGAACATATTCAAAACATATTTATTGATCATCTTCTATAGCCTAGGCACTGGAACTACTGAAAAGAGCAAAGCATATATGGCTCATGGATTCATGGCACACAGTCTGTAGAGGACCAATAATGCCAGGATAGGCAAAGTACTTCTCTGCCCTGGAAATTCAAGATAACTGCCTCCTTCTCCAGTCACATAAACAATTCTCGTGCACTGTGTATCTCATCTGGAGTAGATCATTTCGTGCCTCTTGTTATAATGATTTATAAACATGTTTTAGCCCTTCTCCACTTGATTTTTCTTTCACTTGATTTTAGTTTTTTTTTAATAGCAGAAACTGGATCTTATTTGTCTTTGTATCTCTTACAGTAACTATCAAAGTGTATTACAAATAACTCCATAGGATATTCTTAAAAATTGAATGGGTTTTTGTCTGGGTCAGAAGAGTGATCAAGAACAAGTAGAAGGCAGAATTTTTTTATCTTTATTTTTTATTTTCCTTTTTTTAAAATGAGAATACTTAAGTTCTACTCTCTCAGCAAATGTAATTATATAATACAGTGCTAGCAATTATAATCACCATGTTATATATTCAATCTTCAGACCTTATTTATCTTATCACAAAAACCTTGTACCCTTTTATCAACCTCTTTCCATTTCCCCCACTCTGTAGCTCCTGGCAACCACCATTCTACTCTTTCAACTTTTTTTTTTAATATTATGCATTATTTGTCTTTGCCTGGCTTATTTCACTTAGCATAACGCCCTCCAGGTTCATCCAGTTTTTGCAAATAGCAGCATTTCCTTCTTTTTAAAGGTTGAATAATATTCCACTGTGTATACATACACCATATTTTCTTTATCCGTTCATCTGTTGACGAACACTTAGGCTGGGATGATCATGTGATTTTTATCCTTCATTTTGTTAATGTGGTGTATCACATATATTGATTTGTGTATAGTGAACCATCCTTGCATCCCAGGAGTAAAACTTGCTCATAGTGTATGATCCTTTTAATGTATGGTTACATTTGGTTTGCTACAGTTTTGTTGAGGATTTTTGCATCTATGTTCATCAGGGATATTAGCCTATAAATTTCTAGGAAAAGTATATTTTTAATTTGGAAGCTTTCAGCAGCTAAACTTAAAGTTCATATTTTACAAATCCCTAGTTAATTTCAAAAGAAAAGTTAGGACTGTAGATAATCACTGAATAAGCTAAAAGTTTTCATGCTCTATAATTTTTAGCAATTACATAAGTCCTGCATTGTACTTATTTAAATCTGACAGTCTTTTTGGTTTAATCCTAAGAATTTTTAGACTTCAGCCATGATTACTAGACAGAAAAACCGGTAAATACACAAATGTTGCATTAGTTTAAAGTAATGAATTTATTCCAGAATGGTACCTCCAGGGACACAGGCTACAGTGTGATAGATTTTTTTTTTCATAGAGCCTACATTATTTGGTTGCAGTAGTGACAGCTTCTAACCACAGCTGAACTATCCAAGTAAGCACTAATTTCCACGAGTAAATGTTGACAAAGACAGACACATTTGCATAGGCAGAGCACCAGTGATTATTAAATTGTTATAAAAATTGCCATTTTACATCGTCACAGAAAACAGAACTGGTATCTAAGTTTCACAGTTTGCATACTGGAATTCATGTATTATTCACAGTTTTATCTCATTCCCATAATTACAGCATATTTTCCATTTTGGAATTTGAGTTGGCATATCTTATCCCCCTTCTCTCACTTCTCACTATTAGTTATGCTAATGTTAAGAATCAACCATAATTTAAGAATTATGACCACATAATCGGGAGGCCATATTTTGTCATTTTGAATAATGCAGAATTTGGAATAGATGGAACTGTATTCAAGTCCTGGCTTCACTGCTTTGGTTCTACATCTATAATAATGGGTTGTTATAAGGGCTGAGTACAGTTAATATGTACAAAGCATACCACACAGGGCCCTGCCACAAAGTGCAAGCATTAGAAATAGCTATAATTACTGGTGATGTGAAAAATGAGTACATGTTGGTTTATAAAGTGTTGTAAATAATTTAAATATTTTTTTAAATAAAAATGATTAGGACCAAGATAAATCAGAAATGAATGATGTAAGATGGAACTATAACAGTGTTTGATTTGCCCTCTTAGCATCTCTGAGGATGGAAAAGAAAGCTGTATGTACATAGAATTGAGTACGTACACTAGGGAACGTTATCACCCATATTTTGGATGTAGGTGATGTGTTTAGGAGAAACTTATCAGCAGATCGAGAGATAAGTGTAAAATGGACCTTCAATAATTTGAGTTTAAGATACTTGTACTGGGAAGATATTCAAAGTATGTTCTTCATTAAGTATTGACCCCAGCTATCCTTGGAGAATAGTATGATTTGAAACAGATGCAAAAACTGCAGTTAATTCATAATTCCCACAGAGTGGATAGATTTTAATTGCCAGGATATTTTAGTCACCTTTGATTTAATAGCCCTTGGTTTTTCTTTTCTCTGTCAAATTAATTTTTCTAAGGTGGGACAAAAATTAGCTTTGTGACACCTCCTTAAAGTTTATGAGTTTTTAGAAGAGCATATCCTAAAAATGTTTTTTCAATAAATACTTGTTGCAAATGATGAGGGATTGACTTTACTTTTTTAAAGATTTTATTTACTTGAGAGAGAGAGAGCAGGAGCAGGGGGAGAGGCAGAGGGAGAAGCAGACTCACCACTGAGCAAGGAGCCCACTGAGCAGGACCCGGTCCCAGGACTCCAGGATCATGACCTGAGCCAAAGGCAGACACTTAACTGACTGAGCCACCCAGGAGCCCGAGGGATTGACTGTAGTCATCATTTATTAACAAGCTCTGTTTTTCTCTGTCATTGGATTCTAATATCTATAAGAGGCTTTATATAATATATTCATTTAAGTCATGCTTGATGTTTAAAAATTGAATAAATCTTCAATGAAGTTTATAAATTAAATCAAATTTTAATAAAATCTTTAAAATGTTTCTTTGCAAATGCTGGAATATGAAATCTCTGAAAATTTCTGGAAATTTTGCCATACAATTAAGCACTAAAAATCAAAGTGGGCCTTTATTTAAAAATAGCAAGTTGAACATATGCAAAAACTGCCGCTGTCTCCCAAAATAGCTGCTTAAATGACAGTTAGGATATTAAGAAAGGAAGGAAGGTATTAGGTTAAGAAAAAGAGATATATATCAAAATGGATATAAACCCAAATAGGAGAACAGACAACAACAACAAACACTTGCTGAAAAGAGGGTGACTGAGTGGATGTTGGAATAGGAAGTCCCCAGACATCTTCCCAACTCAGCAACCAGAACTCTGGCAGCCAGGTTTATACCTCCCAGCCAGCACAGGAAGAGCCTTCCCTAGGACATCTGTTAACCCAAGGTGGGATTAAAAAAAAAAAAGGCTTAATGATATTGCCTTTGGGGTCGCCCCAAATAAAGAACTAAAGTAGATCACTTGCAGTACATTTTACTATTAGCAAGTCTATTCAGCAGTACTGCACTGCCAATCAGTTTTTTTAGTTCTTTAACTTTAAATTTGTACCAAAAACTGCCAAGATATCTGTCAGGCATCTGAGGAAAGTCTTTAGCATCAAAGAAAGCCCCAAATAAGCCAACCAATGAGTAGAAACAACCAGAGGAAAGAAAGAACTATTCAGGGAGAAGAAATCTCAAAATCCTCAAGTAAGACAGCTATTTCACCTTTGGAAAAAAAGAAGACACCACCAAGAAAGGACTCCAGAGAATAAAAGAGAACTCTTGGAAGCTAAGGAATTCCAAAGCAAAACAATTAATTAATAATAATAATAAATATACTGTAGCAAAAAAATGAAAAAAACAATAAAAATGGGGAGATAGAGTTGAGGAAATCTTTACAAATGACAAACAAAACAACAAAAGATGGAAAACAGGAGAGAGATGATAAAAAAAAATTAAAGGACCAGTCCAAGAAGACTTATCTGAATAAAAGGAATTTCAGAAGGAGTAGAAAGGAGGAAATTATCAAGAAAATAATGGAAGATGTTCAGATGCAGAGGAATCCACCAGTATCTAGCATAATGAATGAAGCCTACATCCCCAAAGTACATTAAGAATTTTCAAAAATGGGACAAGGTGAAAATCCCAAGATCTTCCAAAAGGAAAACAAACAAACAAAAACAAGAATAGTTTTTATACAAATAACCAAGGATGAAAATTGCACTGGACTTCTCAATAGCTATACTAAAAGCAGAGGATAATGGAAAAAGTGTTTTAAAATTCTGAGGCAAAATGGTTTTCCAAGCTGCAGTTCTCTTCCAAATTGATAAATCTGTTTTTATTTATTCATTATTAATTTATTAATACATGTATTTTCAGACATGCACAGTCTAAGAAATTTAATCTTCCATGTACCTTTTTTGATGAAGTTACCAATGTGTGCTACACCAAACTAAGGAGAAAAATAAGAAAGAGAAAGACATGGGATCAGAAACAGAGGCAGTATTTGGTGAGCTGTGCTGGTGAGAGATCCCAAAGAGCCTCTGGACTGGACCAGGTCAGAGGGCAGTCTCAGACACTACCTCAGGAAGATGAATATCAGAGAACATCTAATGTGATTAAAATATCAACAGGGGATTATGCAACTATGGAAAGTTTGTGGCTGGAGAAGCCATAAATAGAAAGAATATGAAAATAAAAAACAATTATTAACCCAGGGAAAATAAAAAAATATGCAGGAAAGGGAAATTAGTAAGAGTGCACTACATAGTTCCACTGTGAATTGTGTGTGCACAGTTATAATGGTATAAGAAGTTAAAATTTTATCTAATTAAAACTTTGGTATTAGGAGGATGGGGCTTGAGGAGTGTGTATGTGTGTGTGCATGTGTGTTTGGGAGGTGGGAGTGATGGGTTTGGTGGCATAAGGTGACAGAGAGCTCAAGTGTACATACTGCTAACAGCTAAAAACTTAAGATCTCAAAATATAAGCATGTTTTATAGAAAAAGAGAAGTAAACACCAAGAGGATTAGCTGGAAACATTGGAAATAATTGCCTTTTGGAAGCTGAGAATTTGGGGATAGGCTAGCAGCTGAGGGATTTCTGATTTCTTTATTAAACTTTGTAGAGAAATTTGCCTCCAAACTATGAAAATGTGACTTTGATGAAATAAAACATAAACTCAAAAAGAAAAAAAGCCCAAAAAGCATTTATAGCATTCAAATTAAATAAATAAAACACTAACTATGGAAAGGAAACACATAACATATAAAACAGACTGAGGAAGTTCAGCAAGTTCCGAATTATAATTGCAACTGATAATTAGTGATCTACCACTGATTTCTTTTTTTCTACACTGATTTCTATTAATTGATAGGATAAGGGGCAATTGAAAAGTAGAAAAAGTCTTCCCTGGACACTCCACAGTTGGCTAGACCAGCAATTCTTGAACTTGGTCTCTGAAACTTTTTTACTCCTAAAAAATTATTATTTTTTTTTCCAATTTAATTCTTTTTTTTCTTTTTTTAAAAATTTTTTATTGTTATGTTAATCACCATATATTACATCATTAGTTTTTTGGTGCAGTGTTCCATGATTCATTGTTTGTTCATAACACCCAGTGCTCTTAGGCAGCCATCAAAAGGAATGAGATCTTGCCATTTGCAACGACGTGGATGGAACTGGAGGGTGTTATGCTGAGTGAAATAAGTTAATCAGAGAAAGACTCCTAAAAAATTATTGAGAATCATGAAGAGCTTTTGTTTCTGTGGGTTATCTCTATCATATTAGAAATTAAAACTTAGAAATTTTAATTATTAATTAATTTATTTACAAATAGTGATAATAAATGAACTATATGTTTTATGAAAAGTAACTGTATTTTTAAAATAGAAGAATGGCATTCTTTTAAATCTTTTGCAAATCTCTTTAATATCTGCCTTAACAGAAAACAAATGGATTTTCATATCTTCTTTGGCATTCAAGCTCTTGTGTTGTTTTAGTTGAAGTATATGAAGAAAATCTGGCCTTACAAAGATATGAAATTATGTAGCCTTTCTAGATAATAATTGTGAATGTTCTTTGGTAGTACACCAAAACCTGACATGAAATTATTTCTTAAGGGTTAGTTGAAATATGGAATTTAAAATGATATGAATGAACTTCTTGAACTCTGTTACATCAGAACTCATTGGTCCACCATTCACTTCAAATGGATCTTTTATTCAAACATGATTTTATCAACATCATGCACTGGCTTACTGAAATGCAAAGATCCTGAAAATGTTGACACACTTATTGTACAATATGAAAGAAATCAGCCATTATGTCACCACCAATTTCGTCAAAAGTCTTTGACAAGTTGTCAAGCTACTGGTGGCAGATAAAATTTTCCAAAATTCTAATATTTGCCTGAAACCTCAGATATTTTTCATTGGCAATAAATACTGTAAGTTGCTTTCTTTGAAGTGACAGACTCATTTTGTTAAATTTTCCCGGCTATACATGTTGGAGTAATCCTGGTTTTCCTGATATTGGTGTTTGATGGTACTCAATGGTGTTCAACTCAGTCACACAAGTGTTTTACCTTGAAACAGTCCTGGGGCTTCAGCATGCACCAGGCATGTTTTTTGTGTGTGTGCTTCTCATTTGCCTCATAGAGTATTAAAAAGACATCTATTCAAGGGTTGAGATTTAATAAAATTAGGAATTTTTACCACTGTGTTGAGAATGTCCTTAGATGAAACTGGCAATTTCTTCCCCCCTGTGATTGCATGGTCAAATACAACTACAATACAGTTTGGAGACACTGCCCTGACTGGTGCTGAGACATTAGAAGTTTTAGTCACCACTGCTTTTGTACCATCAGTGCCAGGGTCAACACAGTTAAAAAGACCAATAATGTCTCAGTATTATTGTGACCTTCTGGACTGCCAGAAACTGTCTCAGGGACTCCTTCTGGGCTAACTCATAAGCTCCTGGAAAGTGGTGATTAATTCTTACTTACTTTTCTTTGTTTCGATAATAGGTGGTCAAAAAGTATATTGACTTGACTGAGGATAGTTAAATGAAACATTTATGTGGAAAAACAGTGGGTAAATTAATGGGAGAACATGCCAAGAGGTGGACCCTCAAATAACAAATTAAAACTTCTGAATGATATTACTATATTTACTATTCTCCTTAAAACTTGGCCTCCACTCCTCCTCCACGCCCCTACTGCTTCTCAACTGGCACTATATGGGCCTATAGAACAGACCAGTCTACCACCGAGCCTTGCATTCAAGACTTCCCCATCCAGCGAAAACCAGTGTCTTTTTCTATAGTTTCTTCTCACTGATCCCTAATTAATCACTTAGCCTCTTTCAGCTAGGTGATGGTCCAGTCCCCCTGTAGGTAATATCCTTTCACTATTTTCCAGCTTCTCTATGTTTTCCCTTGTCTTTCCTGTCTGGCTAAAATCAAAACATTTTTATCATGTATATCCTGGTGACCTAACCCTAGTGACATATGCCATCCCTGGCCAATGATTTAGGTTAGGTTTAGGTCACATGACTTAGTGTTATAAGTAGACAGTCAACTGCTTGCTAATTGATTCATGTGTATGAATTGTCTCTCCCTAGGTATCAATCTCTTGGAGTATGGAAATCATCTCTTTCAAGATGAGACCAAGAAGGAAGGAGACAAGTTCCATGAGTGGCTTGTGAACCAATAATTACTATATAATCTGTCATCATTTATTTTTCTTGCAGACTCCATAGTGTTTAATATGGTACAGGCTTACTGTAGGTCTTCAGTAAACACTTGTAGATTAATTGAATGCAGAAAGTAAGGGCTGCTATTTAGAAGAAAGATTACCCACAAGGGAGTTAAAAGACTTGAAGGATTGTATGTGGTAAGTTTGAATAGAGCAAAGCCAAGTAAAGTTTGTAGATTCTAGCTTTCCAGTTGATTTTCATTACATTTTATTTGTCTACCATAATGGGCCCAGGCAAGAGTGGACATGGGAAATGCTGTTAAAAAAGAATAAGGCCTTTTGGTTCCATAAATAAATAATTTCACATTAAATAGCTCTTTCAATAATAATAATAAAATAAATTTTTCTCAGAATCAATCATTTTTATGTCCTGATACAAGGTTTTTACTGAAAAAATTCCTTGAAACACTTGCTGAAAACTGACTTTTGTCATCAATTACACAAAATAATGCTGCACTTAAAAAAAAAGAAAAGAAAAACTGCTGTAGGAACTGTGAAATGAAAATATTTATTGTATATTTATGATATGTCAGATACTTGGGTATCACTTATTTAGTCCTCCCACCAAGTCTTCAAAATAGGTATTATTATCCTTATTTAGAGACAAGGTCACTAATGCCTAGGAAGAATAAGAAACTTGACCAAAGTCACAGAATGTCAGTGTTGGGAACCGTTGTCTGAACCCCAAAGTCATGTTTTCTTCTTTACGCAATAAAAGGATCTCTTGTTTTAATAAGACATCAAATAGCCTAACGAAAAATTGACCAAATATATTACAAGCCACTCAGTGAATATTAAATGCAACCCTAGGCTTCTTCTTGCTAATTGAAACATTCCCTACAGAAAGAAAAAAAAAGACTTTTTTGGATGAGGTGTGCGTTTGGGGTGCTGGTGGTTGTTTAGAGAGAGGTGATGCAATCCCCTGCTTGTTGCTGACTCAGAAGTGCAGAGCAATGGTAAACATAAACAGATGGTCCCAAGGCCCCATTCCTTTTGTGAACTCTATGACCCCAGCTCACCAAAGCTACAGTTGTGGCATTGGATGCCCTTATACTATAGTCATTTTACCTTGTCAGTCTAATGAAATGACTGAAACTGAAAAATGACAGAGCTGCTGTAACCTTTAGAAGCAGCCCTGCCTCTGAGACACAGCCATTTTGTGCTCCGAGGGATTACGATTCCTACGCTAACAGGTGGTGTCAGAAAGCAGAACCTAATCCTCCAGGGGCTGCCTTGGTGTTCAGTTTCGCCTTTCACTGTAGGTGTAATCCATGCCATTAGTTTAATATTTCTCTGTGGGAAAGACACCAAGAGACAGGATCCTGGAGAATGTCCCGGGATTTCCAATATCTCTAGAGGAAATTATTTATATCTGATGTAGGGCTTTCCCTGTAGAATTTCCTATACAGACATTTGTAGAACTACAGAGTCTGTGGTGTGTATTTGTGTGCATGTGCAGAAACATATTTGTTTTGAATTTAACATCTCTTTACACACCAACCCGCATATGCCAAAAAGTATGAAGTCTTGTGACTGGAGAACACAATGCTCCTTCGGGCTAAATTCAGGGAGGATGGACTTCTGTCTGCTTGTTGCTGCACATTCAAGGGAAAGAAGCAAGTTAGCAAAAATCGCTGTATGAATACATTCTGTAATATAATGGCAGAACAAATTGATTTAGACAAGAACAAAATAGCTGAGGATGGAAAAAATGTTCTGTGCCCAGCTATTAATCCAAGTATGGGATAGGATTGCTACCTTTTGTCTGAGTTTCCCAGGATGTTAGTCAAGGGGACGCATGTGAAACTTAGGCAGTCTCCATAGCAACTGCTAGTATGACCAGGTCAACCTGGAATCCCACATCATTTTGCAAATGTCTGTGTTGGCAGGACCACATATCTAGAAGGCCTTGCCTGGTCCACCTTCCCATCCCTTACACACTTGCTTCCTTTAACCTTCCTTCTACTTTATGTGCCTGGTTAAATGAAAGATAAAGGCAAACTTGTTCTCAATGGCCTTTGAACTTCCAGTGTTTAGGGATATATTAAAGGCAAGATCTATACGAGTACCCAGTGTTGAGTTTTCTAAAATTACTTTGGAGAGAGGTGCAGGTATGACAGTTTTAAACCCTATCACTGGTCTGTACTTCCTCCCTATCCCACATCCTTCTTTCTGAGTTGGATCTGGGATAAAGCTAATGAAAGTGTAACCTCAGGATCCCTTAGAGGCAAGCAATATTTTCACATGATCATATGGTTTTGTAACATTAGCAAAGGTAAGATATATTAGCTGCAGTTGTTTAAAACTGAATATCTTTCCATTTCAACCTGCCCTCCTGCATACTTTCTCTTGTGTCAGGTAACATGGGCATGGCCATGGGCATATTGTGCACTTTTCATCTCTGGGAGAAACAGAGCTGGACACACATTCATTTTGGGTTTGGTAGGATGTATTTATGTGGTTCACAGTCACTCCTGTATGTGGGTGAATGAACTTCTAGTAATGGATGACTTTTAGAAATAATGCACTGACTTCCTTTCTGTCAGAGTTATATATTTATAATTTTGGATTTTGTTCCTTGAAGAAGTTCCCCAAATTGAGTTTTAAGCCCCAACAAACTTGGGTCTTACACTGACTTTATTTTATATGTCTCTTGGTGTTTGTCTTATGTTAATATTTTGTTCTACATGGATAGAGGATTCCCTGTTGTTAAACGTATGACTGTGGGATCCTAATTACACTTTTTAAAATTTAGTTCAGGACAAAGTTCTATTCAGAAGTTATGGATAGCTGCTATATCTTCTAATGCCAGACTGTATTTACCTGTGAAATGACAGTGTCAAATTCCAATATAAATCACCAGAATTGAATGCACCTTCTATTACCTAAATCGACTACACTATTTTTTCATTGTATTTTATAAATTTACATGAGAAAGCTTGAGATGTGAATAACATTTTACAGATGGTTCGGTGGGCTATAATTTTACCAATTGCAATGAGTGTCATCAATTAAAGCAATGTTTTAGGGAGTACATTCCTATTATTTACATGTTGGGTTCAGTCACTTCAAATAAGTATACTGAAGTTATTCCTATTTATTATTTCCTCCATAAACTTGATGTCACTAAATTATTTTACATTTTAGGGAATAGTCATCCTTAACTCTGAATGCTCAAGTAAGATTTTTTTATTTGCAGTAGTTTGCATCAGAGCCACAGATGGACACTAAATCATTTAATCTTTGAGCTTTAGTGTTTTTCTTTGAAACCAGGGAGCAATTTTTTCCTTTGATATTTCAGCATCAAACTTTAAATTATTAAAGATTCTGAGAAATATAAATACACATCTTTCAAAAGAAAATGCAGATTAGTTTTATAACAGGTTACAAATTAAATTGAGGACCTCTGTTTCTGGCCAAGTTAGAAAAGAGGGGACTGAATTTATGCTCCTGCCTGAAACAACCAAACCCCAAAACCAAAACCAAATCAAAACAAGACAGATAAAATACTTGAAACTGGTTTTCAACACAATGAACCCAAGGAAACAAAAGACACTGATCCTTGAGAGATGGAAAACAAGCAAGGTGGACCTTATGACTGCCCCAGCTTACTGCTTTGAGAGAGCTTCTGGGTGGTGCTGCAGGGAGAAGGGACACAGGTAGAGCCCAGTGGATTTCCTGGGTTGAAGAAATAAAGCTGAAAATCTGGGGAGATCAAGGCAGCTAGAGTTCTCATAACAGAAATCTATGAGAGTAGAGAGCGGCACAGGGAGAGAACTTCAGGTATCTTCAGTGGATCCTCTTCTAGTGTTCAGCCGAGGACTGATCAGAGAATTCATGTAAAGAAATTACTCAAGGCCAGGAAAAGAATTATCCAAATGTATTAGAGATCCAAAAGGATCAACCTGCTTCCATGTAACTTAATTGTTCCCCAGAACAAAACCCAAGAATATTTAAAGCGCTATAGAATTATCCAGTGCCCAACTGGTAAAATTCACAATGTCTGGCAGCCAATCCAAGATTACCAGGCACACAAAGAATTAGAAAAATATAAATCACAATGAAGAGAAAAAGCAATCAATTGAAACCAAGTAAGAATGGACACAAATGATAAGATTAGCAGAGAAGTACATTAAGAAGTTATTATAGCTATGTTCCATTATGTTCAGAAAGTTGAGACATGAAAAACATAAAAAAAAGACCCAAATCAACTTCTAGACATGGAGACTACAATAACTGAGATTAAAAATACACTAGAAAAAATAAACTGGATAAGGATTAATGAAAGATTATATATGTCAAAATAAAAGATTAATGAATTTGAGAACATAGCAGTAGAAACTATAGTTGACATTTGAATGACACAGAGATTACAGGTGCTGACCCCTTCAACTGTACTTTTGTATGCTAGGATCAAACATTTGGAAATTGAAATTAAAAAGTGATATCACAATAACAAAGATATGAAATATTTAGGAATAAAACCAGAAGTGCACAAATACGTACACCGAAAACTACAGAACATTGCTGACATAAATTAAAGAAGACTTAAAGAAATGGAGAGACATCTTGTTTATGGGTTGAAATACTCAATATTGTTAAGACGGCAACTATTCTTAAGTGGATCTACTGATTTAATTCAATTTCAATAAAAACCGAAGCAGGTTATTTATTTATTTATTTTTGTAGATACTATCAAGCCGAGTCTAAAGTTCATATGAAAATGAAAAGAACCTAGGAGAGCCAAAACAATTTTGAAAAAGAACAAGGTTGGTACGTGAACACTTTCTGATTTAAAAACTTCTTATGAATTTACTGTAATTGAGATAGTGCGTCCTTAGCATCAAGATAGACAAATTAATCAAAGAAAAAGAATAGATTGTCCAGAAATAGATCCATGCATGACTTCTGACAAACACGTACAAGCAATTCAGTAGAGAAAGGATAGACTATTCAGCAAATGGTGCTGGGACAACTGAATATTCATATATGAAAAAATGAACTTTGATCTATACTTTGCATTGTATGAAAGAAGTTACTTGTGGTAGATATAAATGTAAAACTTAAAATATAAACCCCTCTAAGAAAACATAGAAGAAAATCCGTGTGACCTTAGGCCAGGCAAAGATTCCTTAGATATGACAGCCGAAGTACAATGTATTAAAAAAGAAAATGATAAATTGGATTTTATCATCAAAATTTAAAATGTCTGTTCTTTAAAATGAACTGTGAAAGAGGTTATTTAAAGAATGAAAAGATAAGCTACAGACTTGGAAACCATATTTGTAGAACAGATATCAGATAAGGGACTTGTATCCAGACTGACTATATCCTGAAGTCTCAAAATTCATTAATAAGAAAATAACCCAATACATGAGCAAAAGAGTTGACTCACCACTTCATTAGAGCACATGTAAAGATGCTTAACATCAGCGATCATTAGGGAAATGCAAATTAAGATTACCATGATATTACTGCATACCTATTAAAATGCTAAAAAGGGTGACCACGTCGAGTGTTAGCAACTGTAACTATTTCACTGTTGGTGCAAATGTAAAATGGTACAGCCACTTTAGAAAACAGTGTGGCAGTTAAAATAAAAAAGTTAAACCCATACCTACCACTTGATATAGTCACTCCATTTCAAGTCTTTAACCAAGTGAAAAGAAAGTATTCCTATATCTAGATTTCCACAGAAATGTCTGTCGTAGCTGTATTTGTAACAACTCAAATGCCCATCAACAAGTAAATGGATGAACAAATTGTGGAAGAGCCATACGATCTGATACCACACAGAAAAAGAAGGACTGAACTATTGATACACACAACATGGGTCAATATCAAAATAATCACCTGAGTTAGAGAAGACAGACATACTGACTCCAATCATACAAAACTCTAGAAAATGCCCTGGGTGGTAGAGAGATTCTGAAGGGACTGGAGGAAACTTCTGAGGGTGTTGGATATGCTCACTGTCTTGATATAGGTCAAAATCGTACATTTTAACTAAGCATAGTTTATTGTATGACAATCCTATCTTCCTAAGGCTTTTTTTTTTTAAGATTTTATTTATTTGAGAAAGAGAGACAGCAGGGGTGGGGTGGGGGCAGAGGAAGAGGGAGAAGCAGACACCCACTGAGCAGGGAGCCCCATGCAGGGCTCGATCCCAGGACCTCCATCCCAGGACCCTGGGATCATGACCTGAGCCGAAGGCAGACGCTCAACCGACTGAGCCACCCAGGCACCCTCTTACTAAAGCTTTTTAAAAAATGCAATTAAAAATGTATGTCAATACTGTATTGGCTGTCCTTTGCCTCCCACTGGCTTCCTGGTGGTCATGTGGACTTCCCATCCCTTATGTTCTTACAATTTGGTTGGAAATCTCTTGCATTCTTCTGATGCTTCAAGTTGTAGATGTACAGATGGAGGTGCTTATTGGATTTTCATAGGCACTGAAATGCTTTCACTGGAAAGCTTGGTGTTGTTAGGTCTCTGATACTATCTTTTTGAAACTAAATTAATTAGGATATGATGGTTTTGTGAATACATTTCAGAAAGTTGAGGAAACTCCAATAAAGGACAAATATGCCTCAGAAGGCCCGAGACCCTGTCCACAAACAGCAATACTCCACCGTTGGAGTTGGAATTGTGCTCTGTCCTGGGGTCTTCTGAGTGTCTTCTGGGAGAAGTTAATACTGTACTGACAGTTCTGTTTTGTAGTCTCCCTTAAACACCAATGAAATCATTCCAAAAATGACAGTGCCAGGTAACCTAAGCAATCATGTTTTTGTAGGTCATGTCCCACATTTTTTTTCTACATTCTTTTTGAGTGACTACATTAGTAAAATGTACATAGATGTAATCATCTGCGTGCAATTCAATATTAAATCCCTTGCTCTCTTTTGATATTAATCATTACTGTTCTGAGCTTAGTGCTCCATACCCTGTGGGCATGCAATTAATGAAGGCTGACTCATGACTTAGGCAGGAAACAGTGCATGCAGAAAAGAGCTGGCCTATCCAGGTTAAATATCTGCATATTAGCAATTTCAAGCATATAATATTTCAACATTTGGAACACTAAAATTGTTACTGATTTTGATACAGAACCAGTATGTCTATAAGAAACATTCATGTGTCTATATTTTTCTACTTTGTATGAAAGAAAATTCCTGATTCTAACTGATGATATTCTAACTATATTCAACTTAACAAATGGCATTCCTTATGAGTGAGCAGAATTAACTAGTGGAAGGAACACTGGAAAAGGAATTCCACAAATCTGGATTCTATTCTAAAAGATGTGTGGCCTTGAAGAAGTTTCATCACCTGTAGAATGAGAGCTGTTTGAATCAACTGATTTCTAAGACCCCACCCACTGTTAAATATCTGATTAGGACAGATCTTTAGAGAAGAATTCAGGTCAGTTTCTTATCCGGCATGCATGGTAGTCCCTGCCCTGCAATGAACTTTTCAGGGGTGCCACATGGGCCCTCAAGTTCCACTACCAATTACTTCTCAGTTTTCAAACTGAGGAATTTGAATTATTGATTTTGTTTGAACACCAAGGAGATAATGAAGCCAAATGCAAGTGTTGGGTTCATCATCAATTCCCTAGTCCCCGAGACATTCTGACTGCCAGGACCAGCCACCTACGTCAGCATCATCACTCAGAATTGGCTGATTCCAGAAGGGAGTCTAATTACACCCACAAGGCCCCATAAGAATTTTGGCACCTTTTGATCCAAGATGTAATTGATGCTGAACTAATGATAAATAAGCTTATTCTTCCCCTTCTCTTGTCTTCTCTACTTTTAATTATAGCTGGAATATTCCAATGGGTTTATTAGGAATTTTTTAACTTTTACATTTAAAAAAAGAGCTGTATTTGTGTTCTGGTGTATTCAGACAGATCTTTTACATTGCACATACTTTGTAGAAGAATTTCAAGCAGTAGCTAATGAGGAAATTGCGTTTGTCTCACTGGTGTGTTCCCCCATCACTTTAGCTGTCTATAAAGTGAATAGTGTGAATCTTTAGCACTAGAACAATAATGGAAGTAGTTGGCACTACCTGACAGAGAAGACTTAGATTGACTTGTCTAAGCCTTATTTTTTTGCATTCTATATAATTAGACACACTACTGGTAACTCAGATTATCTTAAAGAGTAAAGTCTTCTCTAGCATGACAATTGATGTCCCTATGTCAACAAAGGAGAGACATTGCCAACATCTAGTTTATTTTATCCCCTGCTGGACTTTACCTTTGACTAATGATTATGGAGAGTTAAAAGTTGATTTTCTTACAGTTGTGAGGTAGTCTCCCATAATTCTTGTTTCGTTTTTCTTGGTGGATGGGCTGTATGGGAAATCATCAATTCAAAAATGTTCACTGAATAACCTAAATATTTCAGGCAAGCAGTCACATAAGGTGACTCATTGGATAATCACTGAACTAAGCGTTTGTTTTACCCAAGTGTCTAGATTGGCAGCACACAGTGGGATATATGGAGGGAAATGGTCTGAAAAAGGACTTTTGTTGTGATAACATGGCTGACACTAATTCTCAACTTGTCTTACTGGCAACATAAAATGATGTTTCTTTTATTTGAATCAGAGTCTTTAATCTTATATTAAAATTAGTCACTGACCTTTGGAAGCAAATCTATCAAAATAGTGCTAATGTGTGGGCAGAGTACGAACCAGGGTGAGGCAAGTAAGGCCCTTCCCTGAAATAAAAACTGAAATAGGACCAAAAACCTCAGTAATTAAGATAAGTAACACTTTAAGAAAATGCTTCAAAAAACAAAACCAAACACCAAATCCATTAAAAAAATCCATGATGAATAAAAACATCAAAATTTTAATAAAGATAGGATCAATATTATTTGGATTTTTCCCCTTTGGTTTGAACTTAGATAATAACTCCACACAGTATCATTGCTGACAACATCTATATTTAAAATTTTGATATTTTGTTCATCATGGATTTTTTCACTGATTTTTATTCTTTAAAATATTGCATTAAACTCTTATTTATCTTGATTAACTTAGGTTTTTGGCACCCTCTTAAATGTTGTACCAGAGATGTTCTCATCTTGCCCTTGTCCCAGCCCTGGCTTTCTACTTTAAGGCCCAAGATGAGAGATTGGAATTCCAAAGTCACATAGTCAATAAGTGGTAAAATCTGGATTCAACATCAGGCCTCATCAGGTCTTCTGTTGAGAACTGTGCTTTTTACTTCCCAAAGCTGCTGTGTAGTCTAACAACTCTGGAGGAACCAACTTTGTTTCTTTCCAGACTGGAATGGTAAATTCAGAGCTAACAATCTCAGAGATGAGATTAAAGTTTGATAGGGATCCAGGAATGAGTTAAGGGCTACTTATCTCAAATGGGAGGAATGTTTAAAATTTTTGTTATTGTTGTTGGACAGGACTCAATCCTAAAAGTCAAAAAAGGGAACTGGTAATGCAAAAAGGTATCATCTAAGGAGTAAGTTCTCAGAGAAGAACCTAGCTCTGTATAGCCTAATGATGGAACAATAACCTTTCTAACATAGTACTAGTGCTTTTCCTACATTTCCTCACCCATGTATTTATGTGATGCAATCAAGAGCTCTGGGACACAGAGGTAAGCCCTTGGAGGAGGAAGGGTTGCTTTTCCTCTGAGATAGGATAGAAGGTGTCAATGGATAAAAATAAGGGAAAAATTTTTACTTGCAGAAGAGAAGAGGAATATCAGGTATTTGCAGGTAGAACTAGTAAATTTAAAGCTGCTCCTGACTGCCGGCTTAGAAGTCAGTGAAGTAGGACACTGGAACTACTGGTGGCAGGTGGGGGCGGGAAGAATGTAGAAGAAGACGACAAAGACAAGTGGACAGTTTTGGAAGACTCTTTGTGGTAAGTGTGGTAAGTGTTATTCTAATTTTTTCACAAAAAATAAGACCACAAGATTATACTTCAGTGGGAACAAAACTGAGATTACGTGGTGGAAAAGAATATGAACCTGAGATTTACTTAATTGAAACTTAGTTTTCAATAACTTTTATTGGATATTTCCTAAAGGGTAACCCTTCTCTTACATTAAGTATGCTGCTACATTTATATTATTAATATGTTGTTCATTCCAAATACCATCATAGCAAGATTGTTCATTTTTTTAAAAAGCTTACACAGAAGGAGAATGAAAACAACATCAGAATTTGGGTGATAACATGCTATGCTGGGGGAAAAAAGAGCAAAGAACAAAATCACTTCTGTAAAATCATACAGCATTTATCAATGGCAAACTCCAAGAAAGAAAGGTTGTCTGCCCAAAGTAAGGAGAAAAATTAATCAAATTGCTATGTGTCCTATGGAAGTAATTTTTTAAAAACATTTCTTCCAACTTCTTCTCAAGGCAAACAACCACGGACCTTGTAGAAATGCATTCTCTGGAGAAAACAGGCAGGAAAGAAAGAAAGAAAACCTATGAGCTCAGTGATGTACACCAGCTAGTTCACCAAGGCAGCATGAAAGCTTAACTAGAAATCTGAATTCATAGATAACCCACTTTGATTTACTGGGGCCTGCAACAGAATTGGCTATGTTCTCTCTGCACCTTGGTTTAGCTCCTCCATCCCCTTCCTCCCAAATGTAGTCTTTTACAAATCTTGTAAATGGATCTGCCTTCCCTTTTTTGACTGAGCTTCCTGCTTTCATCTAGGGAATGTAATATGGCCTTTGTGACAGCTGGTCACGTTACTAGCATCACCCCTCCATATTTCCTGTTCAGATTTCAGGGAAACCACAAACTCTGGAGAATCATAGCTTTGGTTTGGTTTGGTTTGGTTACAAAACTTCTTTTTCTTTTTTTTTAAGAAACTGTGAAACCACACAACGAGTCCACAGTCCCAAAGGCTGCCAAGTATCCCTGGTTGACCTAGTTAGTACTGTAGTGGAAATGGGGGAGGGGTGAAAGTTAAAGAACACGACTCTAATTAAAATATTCAGAAGACTTTCAAACATTTTAAACTGAACTCTTTGGAGTGAAAACAACTAAATATTTGGATGTGATAGATAATATGTCAGAAATTATAACAATTTTTTCTTTAAATTTCAGATATCCCAATTGGAACTAAATTAAACTCAATGAATTGAGATTTATTAAGCTCTGCTAGTTCTTTTTACATTTGTTTGTAGTATTTTATTTTTAAAACAACCATGTAATCAATATTTCAGGAAACAATACATAAGAATTACTTGGTAAGATTTTTTATTCTGTTTCTTTTTTTTTAAGATTTTATTTATTTTTTGACAGAGAGAGAGAGACAGCGAGAGAGGGAACACAAGCAGGGGGAGTGGGAGAGGGAGAAGCAGGCTTCCCGTGGAGCAGGGACCCCAATGCGGGGCTCGATCCCAGGACCCTGGGACCATGACCTGAGCCAAAGGCAGACGCTTAATGACTGAGCCACCCAGGCGCCCCATTTTATTCTGTTTCTGATGTACATTTCGTAGTAACATGCTACACGGTTTTCCTTGCTCAGTTTCAGTACTTACCTAATAAGCAAATCATTAGATTCATATTTGAAAGATTTACACATAATTTCCAAATGAATTATTCTGTCTCTATTTAAAGTAGGCACCAAAATTAGTCTTTGGTTTATAGTGGATCTTATTTTCCTTTCAGAGTCATGCAAAGCCAGGATCTCTTCTTTAACTGAACTTTAAAAACATTCCTGGCACTGTCAATATCAAAATAAATAGAAGTTCCATTCCTCAAAACTAACATGGAATTGAGTCGGCTATAAAAGTGATGTTGTCGCAACTTATTTCAACAAAGAGAGGTTTGAAAATTAAAAACATGTTTCTTCTGTCATGTGTCATACAAGAAAAAAATGGAAATAAGGGAAATCTTAGTGTGTTCCTAATTTAGATTCCTCTTCTTTACTATAAACATAACTTTCTCCAACAACGACACATAAATATGTTGTGCTATTCTTGAGTATTGAAGGAATTTCTTTTTTCAATTTTGATTCCCACCATTTGGACACTGCATTAAAAAGTAAAGTTTATGACTGATGATGAGAGTTGGGTCTACTATTTACATGGATGTTTCTCGAATAGGGTTTTGGTCCTAACTTGGAAACCAGAGCATCATGAAACATATTTCTTTGAGAAATTACAGTTTGGGATGTTACCCTTAATGCCAAGTTTGTAGATATTTTGATCAATTCACAAACTATTAAATTACCTAGTTAACAATATTAGCAATTCCTAAATAATAAACTTATGGCTACCTATGTGTATATTCTGTATAAAATATTTCATAATTTTAGCTATTAGATTTATGGAAATTCACAATGAAAATGAGTCAGGCACAGACTAAATCTATGTGAGCAAATCTATGTTTTTCGAATAACTGAGCCAAGTAAACTTATTTTCTAAAGACAAAATATCCAAGAATTCAAGGTCATCATTTCTTGAGAGCAAGTCATGAATCTTTGTATATATGTGGCATTAAATTCAAAGAGCAGGAAGCTGAAGGTGTGTGGTCTGAAGACTGTAGGGTGTTGGCTTATTTTTTTCTTTACAGCTTCTACACTCCATGACCTTTTACAAGGCAATTCTTTATCTTTTAGTTTGCTCATCTAAACAATGGGTATAAAAGCACTTGCTACTCCACTGTTTAGCTTTATAGAGGCTTCCCGAACAATGCTTCTGATTAGTAGGTCTTATTTTGCAGTCAATTATTTTGTTTTTGTGTGTTTCCAATCTGCCTCCACCCAGGTTCTGAGACCTCAATTTCACTGATGATAAAATAAAGAAACTGGAACTCTTAGCAGATGCTACACCATATATTCTTATGGGCTTCAGCCAAATGTATTGCAAGCTTTATGGCTGCTTATGAGGGTTAATAAGATCTATGAAATGATCTTGGGAGGAGACAGCAGGTTAAAATGATCACACAAGTAATCCACATGCCGGACTCACAGGAGGCACTAGAATTACCTGTGAGTTTACTTAAAATGCAGATTATAAGACTTTCTGGTACATACTAATAAATCAGAAGTCCTAGGGCAGAGATTGGGAATCTGCATTCTTAAACAATCTCCAGATTGGTGGGGGGAGGCGAATCTTATTTAAAAATTTTATATCTCAGCCTTTCTTTATACAATGGGGCATGGAGAGCAAGCTTGAGCCATATGTCAGACCTGAAATCAGGGTGGCTGCAGTCATTCACTGTTCCTATTCTCAGCTTCTTCCTTCCCCTAGTTAGACAGCTAGTTTATAGTTCTCATTGAGATACCCAACTAAAATCCTTTGTAAGGGATGGTAGGCAATTGATTATTGGGGTGATGCTATCCAGAATATAACAAATAACATATATTGAGTCCCATAAAAAGGATTGGGATTGAAAGGGGAAAATCTTCACACTCAGGTAGGAATTCATTTGGTATTTGGCATTTTTGAGATTAGAAGATTCTTCTCCCTCCTGCTCACTCATTGTCAGGGCACTTCTCGAAAACCTTTGGGAGGGGAGATGAATTTTCTAGACCATAGCTGCCAGATTCCTCATGGCAGTTACATCCATACCCCATTCTCTCTGCACTACTATCTGTGGAGAAACTTAGAGATCTGCAGAGAAGTCTAGAAGGTTGTGGGAAAGCAATGGAAGACCTTAAATCAACTTTGCAGTAGGATCTAGACTACCCCGGAATTAATTAATTTATTTTTAAATTTGTCAATTCATTCAACCAATATTTGAGAACAGATATGCATTGAAGGAGCACACACTCAGAGTGAGAATACTCAGAGTGATACTAAGCAAAGCACTTTCTAAGTCTCACTCTCAGATTCTTCAGGTATTTTAAGAGAATCATGATTATGTCTACTTTACAGAGTAGATGTAAGGATGAAATGATATTTGGGGTGAAGCATTTTGTAAATTCTAATGCCTGAGCAAGTACTCTTATTTCCATATGCAAGACTCTGCAGTAGAGGTGATAAGAATGCAAGGATGTTGAAGACATGCTTTTTTCCCCTCCGAATAATTGCAGTGTCATAGGGTGTTGACATCTACATGAGCAGCTATAGTGTGAGTGTCTCGTGAGTGGATGAGATGCTAAAGAAGTTGTGAAGGATTTTGTCTGGGATCACCAGGAAAGTTTTGTTGCAGTGCATGATAGCGTATCACCTGAGCTTTGAAATGTGGTTAAGACCTCAAATGACAAAGTAGACGGGCATTTCTGGGAAAGGGAAGGACATGAAGAATAATGTAGACCTTAAAGAATGGAAGATGTGCTTGGGAAATGATACACTTTGCCCCCAAGTCCATCTCTATCTTGGGACCAATGGAAGATGTACTTGGGAAATGATACACTTTGCCCCCAAGTCCATCTCTATCTTGGGACCATACCCTTACATGTGGCAGTATGGTAAGCAGCTATAAAAGTAGAGTAGCTAGAGTCAACCAGACATACTTGTTGCCCTTCTTGAGTCTCAAAGAAATCTAAAGCCCGTGTGCCTCTAAAAGTAGAGATTTCTCTCCAAGATGCTGCTGTCGGGGCAACTTTAGAACAATATAAAAAAGCTCATGTCAATGCTAAAATATTTCATAGTAATACGTATACAGGGATGGGGCATGAATAGGTACAGTGGGCTTTTGCTAAATTTCTCTTCTTAGCCTATTAAAATAAAAATTGTTTGAATTTTCACAAGCTTTCTCTTCATACCAATGATCAACTAATATTTTCACTTGTTGGCATGCTTAATCATTAAGATATAAGTTCTTGTCTAAATAATTAATAACTCTCTTTGACAAAAGGTTTATGGAGACATTTATCTTAACTTGTTAATTACTACTACATACATCATCTTCTATGCAAAATATTGTTGTAAAATACTCAAGATATTGTTTATATTATATAAACATTTGCATTTAAAAACCTGAAATAACTGCTAGTTAAGAGCATGAACTCTGGAGTCAAACAGCCCAAGTTTGTAAACCAGCTCTGAGATTCAGTAGCCTTCTGATCTCAAGCCAGTTATCAACCTCTCTGGGTCAGTCACCATGTGCAAAGTGCAGCTAATAGTACCCATCTTCTACAGCTGCTGTAAAGACTAGCAAGGCCTGATGTGTAGAAAATTCTGAACAGATTGTGGCTAATATTATTAAGTCCAAATATTTTAAATCAAATTGACTCTTATCTAAAGGTTTAAAGAGGGTTTTATAGCCTCATAACAATGTTAATAAAAATATATTAAATAACTTTTTAATCAAGTTATAAAAACTAATAATTTTACTTATATTTTTATTATTTACAAAATAAAACTAATATGTTTTATAATAAATAGCATAATAAAACATATAATATATACAATTTATATAATTATACAATATAGATAGTATGAATAGATACAGTGATATTATAATAAATATATAATATAATAAATATAACATAAAATAAACAATATAAATATAAATATATGCCAATATTACATTAGTTATGTATTTTATAATAGTATTATAAAAATAATGTGTAATAAATAATTTATAACATTAAAATAAATTATTTTTCTCAATTGTATTCTTTAGAATTCAGGAAGCATTTTTGGCCTGAAATATTCTTTAGATAAAGAATTAAGGGCGCCTGGGTGGCTCAGTTGGTTAAGCGACTGCCTTCGGCTCAGGTCATGATCCTGGAGTCCCGGGATTGAGTCCTGCATTGGGCTCCCTGCTCAGCAGGGAGTCTGCTTCTCCCTCTGACCCTCTTCCCTCTCGTGCTCTCTATCTCTCATTCTCTCTCTCAAATAAATAAATAAAATCTTTAAAAAAAAAGAATTAAACTTGGAATTGAGCTTTCCTATGCCTGTCAATTTACATATATAAATAGCTATTTACTGAATAAGGGTTTTGACTTTGAATTTTCAACACAAAGATTTCTGCCTTTAAGTCTTAAAGAGATAGTAATTACAAAATATATGAACATATAATTCATTTTGATGGTTCTCCAAAGTAAAGCATTTATATTAATAATTTATGTAAACTCTTCAATAGATATCTATTTGGAACCTGCAAGGAGATTCTGTAACATAGCGGTCCTCAAACTTCAAAATCACCAGAAGGCTCATTCAAGCACAGACTGCTGGGCTTCATCCCCAGATCTCTGATTCAGAAGGTCTGGGTACGGGGTGAGAATTTGCCTTTCTAACAAGTGTTCGGGTGATGCTGATGGTGCTCGTCAAAGAACCTCACTTCGAAAACCACTGCTATAATTTATTATGAGAGTTTAAAATGTTGATTCTTCTTGTTTAATATGAATAAACTTTATTAAGAAATCTGTTATATATTTCTCTCTTCTTCAAATCAAGGATCAAATATTTGTGTGTGTTTTTTCTTTTGTGTTTCTTTTTTTTTTCCTTTTAGACTTTTTTCTCTGAATATAGTTGACACATAATGTTACATTAGTTTTAGGTGTATAACATAGTGATTCAACTTCTCTACATATTATGTTCTTGAATTCCAAAGGGTAAATAAAATCCAGGAAAATCTATTTCTCGGAAAACTATTCTTGGATCCCATAACTGACTTTTTTTTTCCCACTTTAGGTATGTTCTATTAAGGCCTCTTGTATTTTATTTCTCCTCCTCACCATACTTTATTTTAATGATGATGACAGTCTTCCTTTACGGGATTTTAGGATTTTGTTTTGCCCGGGGAAGTCCTAAAAAAAATATTTCCTTGTATCTACCTACACATTGTCTTGTAATCTATAATTACACTGAATCACCATTTAAAAGAGCAATTTCTGGAATGTGACACTTTGGAAATAATCCTTAATTGCAGAAAATGTTGCTTATCCAGCACAGTATGCATTAATCTCATGGAGGAAAAAGGGGCAAAAGAGAATGAAAATATGTGCAGTCTGAGTAAACATCAGAAGTATCCAAACACACACACACACAAATGCAGACATTATTTAGGAAAAATAAAAAGATGTGGCAAATAGGTAATGAGAAATTGCCAATTTTCCTGTTTCAGCAAACATTGCTACCAGGAGCTTTCCCTGCTTATGTTGACACCAAATATACCTGATGTCAGTGCCTTTTTTTCTTTTTTGAGGCAAGTGCTCCATTCAAATAGCAGGGCTTGAATTGCCTTCCATAATTTTGCTCTGATGGCCAAATATGCTCTACAACAATTCAAATTTCTAAGTCATCTTCTTCCATCCCCCTCTTCCTGCTTTCTTCCTTCATCCTGTTCATGTCCATTTGATTCTGCGTCACATCTAGTTTTGAAGCTGAATCCTCTAGAGACATGACTATTCCCTTCCCCTCCTGGTGCCTGAACAAGAGTGAGCAATGAGTCCTGCAGGGTTTTTCATTACTGCCATCCTGTCTCTCCATGACCCCCCCATTTTTGTAGTCTCATTTCCATTTGGAAAAAAGAGCATGGTTTAATACAGAGAGCATGGCATTAAAATGAATCTGTAGGCTCCAGTCCATCTATTACCCGCAAGACCTTTATCTGCAAATTTAGGTTCCTTATCAATTTGGGGGTCATTATATTTGCTTGATTTCATAAGATGGTAGTGAGAATCAAATTAGACTATCTAGGTAAAGGCTCTTTAAGCATAACCTACATGTCAGGGCCAGGACTAGGGTGAAGCAAGTGAGTTGCCCAGGTGCAAAGTTTAAGGAGGTGCTCACTCTCAGGGTTGTGCCAACGCAGGGTGTGAAGGCTGCCTTCAATTTTCCACCCTTAACTGTTGTCACATGCAACTCAGCTGTGACCAAAGGGTTAAAATCAGAGTGAATGACTGACATTAAATAGATTCAATACTATTCTTTCTCCCAGGGGAGATGTACTTTAACAGAGACAGCAGTTTAGGGATTAAAGGAAAAGAAATAAAGTTCCTAGCTGGTGAAAGACCCCTCAAAATTTTGCAATAGATTTATGGCGACCTACTCTACCCAGGAATAAGGCTGGTCCTGGGTTTCAAGGACACTGACTTAAGAGTACTAGCGGGGAGGAAGCTTGTGCATTTAAAAAGAATTTGCATCGACTGAGCTCCTTCTCTGAACAATCTTTCCAGTTGGGTCCTCAAAGAAAAGAATTTAGAAGAATTTTACTATATTTAATTCAGAACCCACATTAAAAACAAACAAGCAAAACCCACACATAATTAGAGCAGGAAGCCCTCTTTCTGCCTTATACTAGAAACTGTTATGCTTCACAAGCAGATTGAAGGAAAATTTCTCCCTGCCTCAACATAACATTAAGACAAAGATTACTACATAGTGACAAAGCTAAATCATTGCAGGAGGATAGAGTTCCTTGCTCACTAATGATTATCATCTGCCAAGAACTAGCATGCTATTAATACTTGCAAAGTTCTCTGGACTAGAAATCCATTACTAGCAAAAGTACAAGTCCATTTTTATTCTAGGTAATTAATCTAATTTGACTTTCTCCTGATTGCTGCTTAGCAGAAATGGATGCTGACTCCCTTCTCTGTAAAGAACAAGCAGATCTTTAGAACAAGTAGGTCTTAAAGCATAGTTCTATCATACCCTCTCTATGTTCTGAGTTCTCCAAGTGCAGAAACTTGTCCAGGACTATGATTATTAGCAGAAAAGATACCCAGTACCTGATGGCTGTAATGAAAGAAAGGAGGTGGGCCTGGAGAAAAGGGCTGAGGAGAGACCTATGAACCAGACTCCCAACCCCAAGTGAAAACAAAAAGTAAACCCCACACATTCATGGTGATTTTCCAGAGAATACAGAATTGGGGCCCATCAGCCTTCAACCTTCATATGTTGCTTCCTTCAAAGAGAGCTGAAAAAGCATTTATCTTACAATAAATAAGATGGCTCTTAAAGAAGGAAGTTCAAAAGGGTTGATTTCAGTGCTTTATTCAACCTCTAAAGATGCCTCAGGCAAAGAAACTACATGTTTGAAAATGCTTTCCAGGTTCCAGTCAGCCCACTCTTCTACTGAAAGTGAATTTAAACTGGAAAAATCAGAGACTGCAGAAAAGTGAGGGAAGGGTTTAATACACATCCATTACCAAAGCAATCAGTGGAGAATTCTGGAAATAAATGTGACATATATTATAGATATTTCTGGATTACGTTGATCTTACTCTCTAGTCTGATTATTTGATCCTACTTTGGGGTCTGATTATTTTTTTCTATCCTGAAGTTAAGTTGTTCTAAGCTATACATGTCAATTAAAAAAAAATGAGAAGGTAGAGGTAAATGGAAAATAAAATCACTGAGAAACCTCCCCCCTAAAGATAGCCTCTGCTAAAATGAACACTTTTTATATAAATATTTCCTTCCAGACTTTTATGCATACTTATATATACATATGATTATGCTCAAAAAATTTTTAACTTGTGTTTTCACTTTCATGAGCATCTTTCCATGTAAATAAGCTTTAATACATTATTCTTATTCACTGCATTATGTTGCACTGTGTATCAACCAATGATTGACAGGTGTAGGGGTATTAATATCTCAGCTCTTTCACTTCAAGGCAAAGATGATTCTGAGGTTGTGTTTTGTACTTTTTTTTTTTTTTTGGTGTTGTCCCACTGGATTTAGAACCATTTGCTCACTGTGGTTGCTGGTTTAAAATGCACGTTTTATTGACTGCCTTGCTTTCCCTGGTCACTTCTATCACTCTCCTGTGTTCCTTGCACTTTCCAATACACTGCTTGCACTTGAATCCTCGGCTCAGTGTCTGCTTCTGGGATTGCCCAAACTGAGACACCTGTTACAGTCTCTTCACCAGCAGAGATTCTGAAAGCATGGCCTCTGTGTTGTTGCAGAGGTAAGATGGGAATTCGTCCAGTCAGCAAACAGGAACACTCTTCTTACTTCACATCAATATAACATTTGGTGCATTCACAGAAAAGCAGAGCACTTAACACTATGTTTATTTTTCATATGGAAAAACTGTAGACTCTGAGGTTAAGCAAATACTGTACAAGGTCATGCAGCTAGTTGGAAGAAGAGCCAGTATCAGATCTGTTTGTTTGTTTGTTTTCTAGAAAATTGTATCTTTACTAAGTAGCAGTTATGTGTCAAAAGTGAGGTTGACCTGAGACAAATACGAATTACTTTTAGGAAGCCTAACTCTTGAAATAAGGTCTATTCAGAGTATTTTAAAAGCATAGTTATTTGCTTAATAACTATGTTTCATTCCTGGCTCTAATCTCTATTTTTCATCTTCTTTCTGTCACTTTTGCAATACTGGTTTCACCTCCTTTGTCACCTAAGGGTGGACTGTCTCTACCAGGCACTCTCCGGGGCCATAAACTCACAAGTGCCATTTAGCTGAACCTTAGTAGGTTGGACTCACGGGGGAGAGTGATGTACATAAATAGTTATAGTTCAAGGCAGTGTGTGGTAAGCACTCTAAGAGAGGTGGAAAGTCCTCTGGGAGGACAGAGGAAGGAAAGATAAATTCTGGCAGAGGGGAGCAGGGAAGGCTTGATGGAACAGGTGGCCTTTAAGCTGGATCTGGAAGGATGGGTAGGATTTCAACAGGCGGATGTCAGGGTAGGGAGGGGTGAGGAGAAAGGAGCAGCATGAGCAAAGAAAAATGCAATATGGGTTCAGAGAATGTCGAGTGGAGTGGGGTAACGGGCTCACAGAGCACATTGTTAGAGATGGAAGAGATGTGTTTAACATTATATGGCGAAGACCTCTCCCTTCAATGCCTGGGAGTTACCATTTTATTTGGTGAGCAGCAGATCTGTGAGCAGGGAAGTGTCATAATTAAATCTATATTTCAAGAATATTTGTTTGAAGACAGTTTTTTTATTAGATGCAATTAATTGTGTTGTACTCAGTCTTCTTTTACTATAGAATAAAATTCACATAGGATAATATCAGAGTCCTTTACCTTGATTCTGACACCGTATAGTATCTGGCCTTTGCCTGCTTTTCCACCTCAAATGGTGCCACTGACATTTGCACACTAAGCTCTGAGCACATTTGCTTCTAGAAGTTCCTAGAAAACACCTGCTTCTGTTTGTCCCTGGCCCAGGGATTCTGCATTGCTTCATTTTCCAGCTTCCACATAACTGGCTTCCTCCCCCTCCCCACCTTTATTGAGACATAATTGACATACATCATTGTATAAATGTAAGGCATACAGGATAATGGTTTGACTTATGTATATTGTGAAGTGGCTACACCACTGACTTTAGTGAGCATCCATCATCTCATGTAGATACAATAAAAAGAGAAAGAAAAGAAAGAAAGATTTCTCAAGGAAAACCTCCTTGTCCACCCAGTCTAAAACAACATTCATGTGATTTTCTACATAGAGGCTAACAAAATTATTTATGATTTATTTAATTTTTCACTCCCTGCCACTGTAATTGGCTCATGAGAGCATGGATCATCCAGTCATGGTCTTCGGGGTACCCTCAGAGCTCAGCAGAGTGACTAACACATGCAAGAAGCTAAAAAAAAATTTGTTGAATGAATAAATTGAATGAAGTAGGATTAATATTGTTAGAAAACTGGAAAGACATTACATTGCTTAGAGAATTTTAGGTAGAGAATACCTAAATAAGGTATTCAGCCTCTGATTATGGAGGTTTGTATCAAGGACTCTGGAACATGCTGGTTCAAGGTTATAGAATATCTTAAAACTTTGGCCCTCCTTACTCATGTTAGCCAATGCGTCGTTTCCAGGTGGAATATCCTTTCAATACATTTGTTCCTTCTTCCCCACATTTCCCACCTCCAACATTTTCTGGCCATTTTTTCAACTAAGTGCTAGGCTTGGTAATTTTCCTAATGATCTGGAAATGGATTGTTCTTTTGCAGATGGCCATGGATTGAGTTGCCCAAGACCCGGTCATAAGTCATGACTCGCTGAAAAGAAAGGGAGTTTTTTGAAGTGGAAGGGGCCTTTGGAGGTCATCCAGCAGCTTTTGAAACAGCTCCAGCAGCCAAACTAGTAGGTCCAGTACCTTCCCTGGCAATCTGGTTTCCTGATTTACTACGAGGTATGGAGCTGTTTATGATGCTTTTGATAGAAAATAAATGACTCTTAATTCTACTGCAAGATGAAGTTCATATTTGAAATGTTTGAATGGGTTTTTCAGACCATGGTTCTACAATTTGCTATAAAATTTTACAGTCTTGTTTCAAGGATATAAAAATCTATGATTGGAGCCTCTACTCCAGGCTACAACTAGAAGAATTATAAAGGCTGAGGTTACAGCTGAGAGACATTCCTTCCTGGCTTTGGAATAAGAGATGCATCGAACTAAAGAATCAATGTATAAAGGTAGATAGGACTGATTTGAGACTACTTCTAAAATTAAGTTTTACCTGGAAGGTGAGTAAAAGAATACTAATTAACACATCCTATGATTTCTTTTTTTTTTTTTCATCCTATGATTTCTAGAGTGAAATGCAATCAGAACTGTAAGACACAGTTTGTTCCTAAACTGAGTTCATGTGGAAAGAGATTATTAGTTTTAAAATTATTTTGACTGTGCTAATGGACACAATGAGATACCACCATAATAGTGGCCTTTTGGATATTTGGAAAGAAGCTCTACCTTTGTTCATCATGTGGAACTTCTTCCTCTTCAAACATATGATTTCTTGCCATAGTTCCACGAACATAATACAATTCATCCTCACTACTTCAATGTTAGAATAAGCCAAAGAACACATCTATATGAATTGTCCAGGGTTCTGCAGAAGGTCAGCATCCATGGTTCTAAATGGAAGTTAAAAGTTTGCATTTCCTAGAGCTGTGCTATTAAAGTGGCTTCTCATACAGCTAAACATCATTTATCTGACATCTTTGAACACAGTCAAGAGCTGGAAACCAAGTCAAAATGATCTCTGGATAACAAAAACACATGGCACAAAATCTTCCACAATTTTTAGAAGACCGTCCTCCAACTCTACCATCTTCCCCACCAGCCTCTGTACTTTTATTTCATACTTAACTTTAAGAAGCTCTGTTATTTGGTTCACTGTTGCTAATAAGGCAAATTCACCATGGTTAAGTGTAAGGAATAAGAAACCACAGCGTTGGGGTGTCTGGATGACTCAGTTGGTTAAGTGTCTGACTCTTGGTTTCAGCTCGGGTCATGATCTCAGCATCCTAGGATTGAGCCCTGTGTGGGGCTCTGTGCTCAGTGGGGAGTCTGCTTCCCCTCTCTCTCTCTCCCTCTTCCCCTCTCCCCACTTGTGCACTCTCTCTCTAAAATAAATAAATAAATCTAAAAAAAAAGAAGAAGCCACAGCATTTTAGTGAGGAAAAAGCATAGTGTTCTTATGTGCTTCAGCACACAGCATACGGATAAGAAATCTCAGCCTCATAAAGATGACATGACTTAATTATAAAGCATTTGGAAGTACATGGCACAGAGCAAGAACTCTATAGCTGCTTGTTAAATTAATATAAATAAATGTGTATCTTAATAAAAAAATGAGGGCCTAGAGGACAATTGATGTTCTCTAGGATGACAATGATTTTAGAAAGGAGAGTTTCATCACCTTTAGTACATCATGTTTAGTAGTGCAGGAAAATAAACACCACTTTTTGAAAATATTTCCATCAGAAAAAAATATTTAAACTAAAAAAATAGCAGTTAAAATGGTACATTTTAATTATCATCAAAACTCACATAGATGGAACTCCAACATTGGACGTCATCTGACAAATAGGGTTTCTTGAAGTCTTTCTATTCTTGATTTATTCCTTGATTTAATGCTTGACAGGGAGTCTATCAAAATTCTGAAATGTGACAGAAAGTACTTTCTAGCAACAGCAATTAGAATTGGAGTCACTTTGTCACGTGAAAGGAAGAGCTCAGGGCAGAATGGGGACCAAGGTTCTGGCCCTAACAGGGATCTTGATCCTAAAGCACAACTCTGCCTACCATCATAGGCTTATGTGCCTTCAAACTGTTGTCAACTTTAGGCCCTCTCCTGCTCTCCATTGCAGAGACAAGTACTTTGAAGGCACAGGTTCTCTCCCTGCCCTTTATACCCGTTGGTGCTATAGGGGAGAAATTTGCTCCCACTGGCCCTTTGCCTGGAATATCTCCACCCCACTCCTTGGATTCCTCATGGAATTCTAGGTTTTCATCAAGACCCATCTCAAATGCTACCTCCTCTGTGACACTTCTCCTCCTCGAGTGCTCCACATGCACCACAGGACGTGGTGGGAGGTTTCTTTGCGCCCCACCATCACTCGGCTCCTATCTCCACTGTGACATGTGTCTTAGTGTTCTCCACAGGGAAGCAGCAAAGCATGATGGCCATGAGCTCAGGCCTGGAACCTGCACACATAGAGGCCTGAACCCTGTTTCCACTAGTTGTATGTTGACAGACCTTGGACATGTCCTCCTTGCTGAGTCTCAGTATCCTGATTTGAAAACCCAGCATAGATACATTACTTAGTTCATAGGATTGAGTGAGGATTACATGAGATAATGAACAAAAAATCAACCACATGTCATATGGACAGTTCTCAGTGAATGTCGGTTAGCCCTGTTACTATTACAAGCTTAAGTCACATATGTGTCTTTTTTCACTAGATTGTGAGCATCATCAGTGACTCCTTACTAGTGGCAAGCCCTGCCCTGGTACACACGAGGTTCTTAGTGCTTGCCAATGAATATATGTGATTGCTTTTAGTGTCATATGTGATTTTCCAGGACTGTGAAGGGCATACACTACCCTAGCGGCCAGACCACTCTTCTTCCTCGCTCTTGTTTGCCCTGCAATGGCCTGCCTTCTGCCTCTTGTCCCAGCATAATTATTAATAGCACCCCCTGAGAAGTGTCTGGTTTAGACAATAAATTTTATGGTCACCCTAGTTTTGAGAGGTGCCTCATCAGTTTTATTCCCAGAAATTAAGTTCCTTGCTGTGCAAAACACATGCTTTTTTTAAATTTTACATTTTTTTAAATTTTATCATCTTATGTTAATCACCGTACATCATTAGTTTTTGATGTAGTGTTTCATGATTCATTGTTTGTGTATAACACCCAGTGCTCCATGCAGAATGTGCCCTCTTTAATACTCATCACCAGGCTAACCCATCCCCCCACCCCCCTCCCCTCTAGAACCCTCAGTTTGTTTCTCAGAGTCCATAGTCTCTCATGGTTCATCTCCCCCTCCGATCTCCCCCCCCTTCATTTTTCCCTTCCTACTATCTTCTTTGCTTTTTTTTAACATATAATGTATTATTTGTTTCAGAGGTACAGGTCTGTGACATGCTTTTTTTAAAAAAGATTTTATTTATTTATGTGAAAGAGTACAGGAGCAGGGGCAGAGGGAGTGGGAGAGGGAGAAGCAGGCTTCCCGCTGAGCAGGGAGCCCGATGTGGAGCTCGATCCCAGGACCCCGGGATCATGACCTGAGCCGAAGGCAGACACTTAATGACTGAGCCACCCAGGCACCCCCACATGCGACTTTTGACATTATGGGGAGCAGTCAATCAGTTGCTGTATGGGGTTGAATTCCTTCATACCGAGAAAATGCTCAATAAAGAGCTGATAAAAGAATAAAGGGATGAAAATCAGGTCATTATTTTCCTTTTTTGGGGGAAATAAAATAGGGTAGAATATTGGATATGAGTCTAGGAGGATAGGAATATTGGCCCAAGAAATTCTTTCTGCCATTTAGGATTAGAGGTGGGATAACCCTACGTGGGTAGAACTTTAGAGAATTTAATAATAAAAACAAGATATAAAGGCAAGACCCAAGATAAACCCACGTTAAGGGTATATATGCTCTTTGGCCTCATATCTACCTGTGAATAATATTTTCAGGGAATGCGACAGTGAAATAAAAAAAAAAAACAAACAAACCTAGTTCAGAGTTTTCTGTTTGCTTGTTTGTTTAAGACTAGGCAGTGTGGTTCACTGACCTAGCCCTTAGAAAAATGGTGAAGTAGTTGCTTTCTTCATTAATCCTCAGGCTCCTTTCCTTAATTTATTTTGTTTTCTCGGTGTTGTGCCCTCAGACCCTCCCTGTGAACCCTCTCTCTGTTGTCCCCCTCCCCCTGTGCACCTGTATACTGGCCTTGGCAACCCAGAGGTCTTTGGTCAATCTTCAAATACCCCAGCAGTGTTTTTCTTTCCAAGTCATTTTCCAAATTATGGAATGGAAGGTGTTATTTCCTATTAAGGGAATTTCAGGCACCAGAAAACCCACTGGGAAGAAAGGCAATCTGAGGATGAGGAGAGCGTCCTGGAACATGTCTGGAGGCAGCATATTGAGTAGATGGAGTCAGGCCGAGTTGGGTCTGAATTCTGGATCCTTCTATTGGCGGTGTGGCTTTGGGTCTTCATGTGTATGAAAGGAATAATAGTAAGACTTGACTCTAAGGTTGCTTTGCAAATTAATATGATTATCTTTGTAAAACACCTAATAATGTGTGTAGGTCATAATCTTGCGTGAGGGTTATGAGTTAGAGCTTTGGAGGTAGATAGACAGAGGGCCTAACTTTTGCTCATGGGGAAATAACTTGACTCTCAGACTTCTGGAGAACAGAGATTAGGAGTGCTTTTCTCAGCTCTGTTATTAAGGCTTAAATGGATGTAAAAAGACTGACTCCGGTCTTTGGAATACAGTAAGTTCTAAATGAGGTGTGGCCTCCTCTAATCACAGTTACAGTTAGATTATTCTACTATGGATGGGCTCAGTGAATGACAGAGATTATTTTTCTTGTCATTATTAATGAATCATTGGCATTTCTGAATTCCTTTGGGAGATGGATATCTTCCTTGTTTAAACATGAGGTAGAATCCTAAATCTAATTGATCATTTTATATAGTATTTCTTATGTAAGGGAAACTTAGTCAATGGTTGAAATCCATTATATTTTTCCAGGGGGAAGCTAAGGAAATGCAAAACTACAGAGAAATCACTTGACCTTTTTTGTCCCCCATTACTACTGACCACAGTCATTTGTGTGCACCCACCCGATATAACAAGGCGACTGAATTTATGTTTAATGCCATTTGGGCTTGTGGAGAGCAGTGTAGAGCACTCCAGGTAAGCCTCTGTTATGAAACAGGATTCTAGTTCAGCGGCTTCTAGTCACGTAGATGTACCCAAACTTATGTTCTGACAGAAAAACAAACATTTGGTTATCTTCTTGTGTGTACTTGGGGGAGAGGGGAAAAAAAAAAAAAGAAAAAAGGAAAGGATCTGACCTTTTGCTAGTCACTTTCTCCATCCGGTGTCTGGCCAGTGCACAAGTAAATAAAGGCTGGAAACTATAAGCCCACTGTGCCATTCTTCGTCATGAACTAAAATTCAGCCAACGCCAGATACGAAACCAGAAACAAGGAGCATTACTACTCTACTGAGGCACATTGCCTTCTTCAGATCATGTTTTTTCCAAAGAGCTACACCTGAATATGACTTGCTGGGATTCCAATAATCCTTTTTTATGATCGTGGTTACGATCCTTTCGGAAAAAGCCAGGAATGAGACCACTGTCTCTGGCGTGCAGCAAAACCCAGAAGCCAGAATGTTCAGAGGCAGTGCTGAAGGAGCCTCCTGAGCCGCAAGCAGGCGAACCAGCAGGACATTTTAGAGGCCACAAACCGTTTGCATTTCACTAGTAGTCCAAGGGACCAGGAAAAAGTTGCACAGCAGGTCTATTGTCCTGTCACAAGGACAAAAACAAAACCAAAACCAAAAAACAACACAACCAAAACACCAAAAAATGAAAGTGCTGAACAGATGATGTGTGGGAGCTGTAAACTCCTTAGTATAATAGGCAGACAGTCTCCTACAGTACGACGTGGGCCTTATAGTCTCTACAAAGCAAAACTAGTGATCCACATTGCCATTTTTGCCCTGTTCCCACTTCCCTTGGCTCAGAGGTAGCCCCTCCTATTGAATGTTGCTGTTACCTGTCTAGTGTTTGTCTCCCCTGCTGGACTGGGAGCTGCTGGAGGGCAGCTTTTTATATTCGTCCTTTTTTATATTCCTAGTGCCTGTCACACTGTAAACACTCAAGAATGTCTGTTGATTGTGTATCGATCAGAACCCTGACAAAACAGGGCTAATGTTCTAAACTGATGGTCAATCTGTTAACATTATCTGTGACTTATTTTATATTTAAACAACTACAGTTCCTTACTTTCAATTCCACATGCTCTAAGTTATTCATTTTTTCATGCACCCCAAAGACATTTTCAGTGTACCTACCCTATAGGCCAGCTACTACACAGATGGAAAAAATCTCTTCCCCTCCTTTAATGAGATTATTGAGTCTGTGTCAATATTGAGTCTGCCTATATATTCAGAAGCCGCCCTAATAAATATTTTTGGGTTTATTTGATAGTCTTGGCTGTCACTTGAAACAGAAAATCAATTCAACACCACAGCAGTTAATATTGACTAAACGGCTCCAAACCTCAATTGGCCAATGTTTTAATCATATGGAGACAATCTGAATTTTACTGCCATCAAGAAACAGGAATATCTAATGCAGGAATTAGGAATGCATATCAATTTTCACAGTGCAGTTTGGTAATTATGAGAGTATACTTTCTTGTTGTCATTAAAGGGGCTTTCTGGTAGCCAAACTATTGTTCTGGTGTGTGGTGAGTCTAAAGACTCCACTGGTCTCTCTGCCTTTGATCTTTTGAGTTTCTGAAGTTGTGGGATTTTGCATGCTACACTGATAATCTGGGAAAATGTACAATCACTATAAAAGGAAATTTTCCTATTAGTCCAAGAATAATTGTTTATAGCAAAACCACCTGACAGAAACATGTGGGTGCATATCACCCTTATGAAGACCAAAGATATTTTTACAACTGAGGATTATTTTCTTCCCTTTGTACAAATCCATATGGTGCTCATTCAGACATCAGTCATCAGCAATGCTGTCTCGTTCAACCCCAAGAATAGAGTTCACAAATTTTGCTCCAAATTTGGATAAAAAGAAGTTTTATGAACAGTTAGTTGTTGCATCCTCCACTGCCCAATTACTTGAGGTCAATGGCATGTAAACTCAACTGGAGTAAGGTAGCAATCATGAATCAAGCAGCCATGGAGTACGGCTTTGCTGCCTTGGATATACCCTGCTTGATCGATGTCCTGCTTCCTGCTGCTTTGTCTCCTGGAGTAAAACATCTTCCTGACTGTATAAGGGATAGTACTTCTCCCACAGAGAGAAATCTATCTCTTGCTGACTCTCAGAGTCATCTGGGGGCACCACGGGTAGGGACCGCTGCACCTCAGTCATTCATTCAATGGAGAGTAAAGGAGGGAGGTGCCCACTATTTATTGGGCGGCCTGTCCTAGGTGGATGTCTGGTTCTGTGCGTGTCTGGTTCCAGGAATAAGAGGAACGAGGAGGGAGAAGGAGCACTGTGCCAACATGACCTGGCTGAGGAAGAGCAGAATGTTTTCCTCCAGAGAGTGACCTTCCTCTGACAAATAGGAGGGGGACAATTCTGGATGGACTGTGACACCAACTCTTTTCTTTTCGCAAATCCTGTCCAGAGGCTGCATTTGTTGGTAAAAGTAATTCTAGGTATGACCAAGTAAGCCTGTCTAACTAGGGCATTTGAACTAGAGAAGACACCAGTTGTTGGGCATGTGGAATGTGGAAAAACCTGACTACATATATCACACACACACACACACAAATCTATCCTTGGTCCAAACAGAGGGAAGGGAAAGTCATTCCTATTACTTTAATAAGCCCAAATGCACTATGACACTTGTCGACCCAGGAAGGAGAATGCAAGGCTACTTTACTCCTCCGCCTACTTCATTCCATTTTCTGTTTGTTCATCACTTGATTTGAAGGCATTGTTGGACTTCTAAAAATGATTGGGACTATTTCAATGGACCTCAGCCTTGGGGATTTCAAGCTCTAGGATTATCTAGTATTGCAGAGAGCAGGAGAAAAGTTCATCCAAATTAAACAACAACAGACTACACTGCATTTATACAAAATCTTTCTACTATCCCCAAAGCAAAATGATTTCTCCCCCACTTTGGCACACATCCTGTAGGCTGCACCTTGGACCTTTGTGAAACCTCCTACAGTACTTCATGTACTGTTGATTTAGGCTTCGCTTAATGGTGGAGGTCCACTGGGGTGTATGTGTAGTAAAAAGAGGAATAGACAGGGAGATAGGGAATCTGGGTTCTATTTCTAGTTCTATTTCAGTCTTACGAGGCACACAATTTTCTGGGCTATCAGTTGCTTATATGTAAAATGAGAAGATTAAGTAAATCATTTCTTTGTATCTCTAAAACTCAATGAGTTAGAAGACATTAATACATAACACAGGTCTTGGGTTGGAGAAAACAGAAAGGAAATAATGCAAAGTAACACATGGTGTGATTTGCCCAGGCTTTACTGGAGCATCAAAAATTCTTTATTGGAAGTAACTTCTCACTCCTCCAATGCCCTTGTCACCTTATTTGTCCACATCTTTACCAGTTTTATCCAGTTTTTACCTGGTGTCCTCATTATTGATCTATACATCTTGTTTTCACCATTAGCTATAAGTCTTTCGAAAATATGATCCGTCTTTTGATATTCTGCCATTTCTAGCTCTGGATCCATACATATTTGTCAAAAGAATCAATGGTTCTAGGGAGAGTATTTAATTAACTCTTCTAAATAATTATTACATTTAAAAGATAAACTTAAGACTCAAATGCTTTATTTATCTCAGTTCATAAAATTGGATCTGAACTCCCAATTCTAAAGTATTCATAGTAATGCGCTGTTCTTTTATAAAACATTGAAGACCCTTGCTTTTTTGCCCCAATCCACTAATATCAAAAGCCTGCTAAATAAATAAACAAATAACAAGAACTGCATTTTTGTGCCTGGGATGAAAGCATTATTTTATATAATTCTTAAAACAATACTATGCAATTTTAGATGAGGATTACTGCTTCTAAGTAATAGTGTCCCTCAGGTAGGAATGGAGCCAGGTTTATCTGACTCCAAAGTTCATGCTTTAAACTAGTAGTACACACTTCCTCTGTGTTTGATTATCTACCCAACACAGCATACCTAGACTCTTATCTCTGTGAGTCTCTAGTATGAACCCTGCATCACTGAGATGCAACAGAGCCAAAATTATGGAAGAAAAAGGCAGTGTTTTAGAGCTTTGTTGTAGTGAAAAGGCAGTGAATTTTATTTGGGGTTCTTAAGCTCTTAGATTAATGCTTACTTAGCCACTTAGTGGCTGTGTGAAGTTAAGAAATTTACTGAAGCTCAATATACTTCAGTTCTTTGTTGGTAAAATGTGGACAATAGCACCTACTGCAAGAAGTTTTTATAAAAATCAATGACATCTTGTGTGTTCAAATACCCAAAATGCATAGTATGTGCTCGATAAGTCCTTTCTTGTCCCCTCCCAACTCTGCCTTCCAGCATAAGCACTGCCTTCCCAAAGTCCATAACAATGGAAGCGTGAGCTATACATTTGCAGGGACATCTTGGCATCCTCTAAGGAGAACTTCTCTCCTCCTCAGCTTAATTAAGTCCCAAATAAAATTCTTTACCTCCCTAAAAGTTACCAGAGCCCACCACGTCCCCAGCCACCCTGAAAGGTATTTGCTATCGACATTTCCATCGAGTTGAATAGAAGTTGCTCATTTTGCCATGAACAGGATTCTTCTCTGAGGTTTTTATTTGGGTACTCAGTGGTCCATAACTATGCTCTCCATGAGCCCATCCCACAATGATACTTACATTTAGTAAAATCAGAAGTATTCTTTCTCATATTTTCTTCCTTATTTTTAAAAAATGGGGCCACTGGTTCTGCAACAACAGTGACCTCTACCGGGGCATTCATCAATTCGTTTGCCAAACATGAAGTATCTTGGACTAGAGACATCAAGATGCAAATGCATGGCCCCTTAGATATCTCACAGTACAGCAGGGGAGAGAAGAAATGAAAAGACAATTACAATGCAGTCTAGAGCTATCTATGCCTAGGAACCCCATGCAGTGGGTCTCTGACTCTTTAGGACACTAGTCAGACCTGATCAGTAACTGTGGCCCTCAGCCATCCAATTCACAAGTACTTACTGATGTTTGAGACTAGCCTAGAAACAAACACAAAGATAGGTGGTGTGATGTACACCTCTGAAGGACTCTTCTCTCCTTACAGAAGCCGGTTGGCTCAAACCCTTGCAAATCGAAACTGAGGAAAGCAATGGACTTTTCTTTGTCTCTTGGTCTTGACCATGTAGCCTCAGCGTTAGGTGGCAGCATCACGCCCAACTCCATATATGATGTATAACTTCCCTCAACTGAAATCCATCCAGCACCCCCCCCCCCCCCCGCACTGCCCCTTGCCAGCACAAGCTTCCTTGGCTCACAGGGTGGCCTATTCCATTTGGGGCAACTTTAGTTAATAGAAAATTTGCCATCTAATAAGCCAAATTTACCAGCCTATAGAGTGAGGTGTTTTACATTTTTTCCCCATGGACCTCCTTTGGGTCTACTGAAGCTCCTTTTCAGGATAACGTTTCTAAGTTCAGAAATGTATACCCCCCTTTTTTTAAAAAAGAGATAGAATAGGGAGGGGCAGAGAGAGAAGGAGAAAGAGAATCTTCTGCAGGCTCCACGCTCAGCTCAGAGTCCAATATGGGGCTGGCTCTCATGACCCTGAGATCATCACCTGAGCTGAAATCGAGAGTCAGATGCTTAACCAACTGAGCCACCCAGGTGCCCCCAGAAATGTATACTCTAAGTAGGAAACTATGTATAGGCGTATACACACACACATATATACATATAAAAACATATACATGTGTGTATGTGCATAAATATACAAATATGTATATATACCAACATATTTTAAAAACAAAAGTGTGATATGGATTTATGTGGTCTTCTTTACATGTTAACAATAAGATCTAGAAATAGGTATAGTAACTACCATAATTTTGAAGTTGTGATACGTGTGATATTTTGAAACATCTGTATCAACTGTGAGGTGATATGAAAATAGCTCTGATTTCTATTTGGTGATGAGGCGACAGTTCTGCTAATACTAGTGTGGTATGTTGCTCACATTCATAACTAAAGGGGATGGGAAATTTCAGTTTCAGCACAGTAGAAACAAAGATGTAATTTTTTTTACCACCCAAATTCATAGACCCTCCTGAATTGTCACAGACTACCTGACGGTAAAGAATTCTTTCACAGAGATTTTTAAAAATCTGCTCTTTGCAACCACATAGAGCAAATCAGTCCTCTTAACTCTCCTGCTTCTCCCAAATTAAGCCTTCCAATTCAAAACCCGACACTGTTTCCAGAATCTTTGGTAACCTTATCACTTTCTCTGCATGAGCTAGAGGTTGTTAATTTCCAAATTAAAGGACAGAGCCCAGAAAGTTAGCAAGCATTCCAGTATGTTATGACCAGCCCACATAACCCCAGAGGAATGAAGGATAAACTTGCAGGAACACCTTGGCACCCTTCAATGATGAAGTTGTCTCTCACTTGGGGAGAAAAATGTGTCAGAATGGTTGATAAAGTATTTTAAAGTCAAAGCAGTAAGTTGTTTAAAAAGAGGATTAATTGACTTTCAGTGACAGTTTGATTTTCTTACTGAAATGACTATTTTAAACAAAAATGTGTAACGCAAGCGATCAGTAACACAAAGCAAAAAGAAAAAAAAATGTTTTTTCCCCAAGATGAATGACTGAGTTTGTCATTTGTTTAGCCTATGGTAGATGTGTGTATTTAAAGCTTTTTGAAGACTGCGCCTTTCAGCAGATAAGCAGGAGTCTCTGATCCTAGCCGTAAATTAGATGTAGCTGGAGCCCAATGGAGGTACAACTAATTAAGCATTGATTCTGTGCTGGGAAACCAAAAGCTGAATAAGATATGGCTGCTGTCCTCAAGGGAAATTTAAAATTTAGTGAAAGATGTAAACATATGACAAAAATAATTACACAAGGAAGACTAACGCCGCACTATATTGGAGAGGGAGAAATATCCAAAATGATATAGAGAAAAGAGTTGAGCTATTATAATCAGCAGACTTAAACTGTCAAATGGTTTTGTTAATAAGGCAAAATAATACCATAGATTTGCAAAGCATCCTGTATTATCATACTCAGCAAACACCATTATAGTTACTAGGGCATTCTCTGTCTTTCCCACTTATTTGAGCTCTTCATCATTATCCCCTATAACCTTGCGCAGCACCTGGCACATAGTATCTTCCCCACACATACTATAAATAAGTGAATGAAGGTGCAACATGCTATGCAAAAGGTGGAGGAGGGGGGTGTGAAACCCAGTTCCTCAATTTGCTTGTCTGTGTTAATTTTTGAAAGCTCTTAATCTCTCTAAGCCTTAGTTATCTCACCTGTAAAGTGGGGATAATAACAAGAATACCAGGCTTTAAAAAAAAAAGAATACTAGGCTTTTGATAAAGATTAGATGATACCTATAAAATACTTAACAAATAGTCATCCTTCAAGGAATGTCAGCTATCGTCACAGAAGGAAGCTTGTAGAACTGATGTTTAGGGCTGGACTGAAATATGATGATCCACTTCCACTTTCTCTTTTTAAAGAGTGAACTCAAGAGATTGCAGGTTCTCCCTAAGGCCACACTTTCAGTGTGAATAACAGGAACAGGTGCAGACCCGGCCTCCTGAGTTTCCTAGCTTAATAAGTTTTAATAATAACCAGATAACCCTCTTCTAGGTCAAAGGAGTCTTAATACCATTTGGCCCTCTGAAACACAGTGATGCTACCATCTGCTTTCTCCGAAGTTTACATTCTCTGAATTCACAGAAGTGAGATATCTTAAGTTGAAGTTGAAGTCTAGGATATATATATTTGAAGCTACACATTTCTGTATTGCTCCAAAGATTTAATGAGGAACAATGAGGGGTGCTCTCTGCAGGCTAGAGCTTGAAGTGGCCCCGAGACATGAACACATCCTCAGCAAAGGGGTTAAAGTAGACACAATCTATTTTTTCTCTCCAGTAGTAGGCTTGAGGATGAATATTTTTCATCAGTTTATACTCTATCAAATAAGACACTCCTACGACTATAGACTTAAATCAAGCAACAATCAAGATTATTTCCATATACACAATTTTAATCACTTAGTGACGAGTTGGTGTATAGAAAGATGTTTGCTTGTTGTTGTTTTTACATGTGTGAGTGACTGCCTTATCCAGGAATTAAGTGCAACCATGTATGTGGAAACATAATATAAAGGATCATGCTAGTGACAATAACCATACTATTTTATTACTGTTGCTGTTGTTACTGGTATACAAAGAAGAAGTTCAATAGCTATCTGTTGAATGAATGCTTGCATAAATGGTTATATTCTTGGTTGTAACCAATTATCTCAATCAATAAAACTTGCATAAGATAAATCCTTGGAGTTGTGGTAAAGATTAAATTACATACTATACAGCAATGTGTCTAGTATAACCTGGCATGTGTTAAACATTCAACAAATGTTAGATGAATCTTAATTTGTAAAGTGATCAATAAGGGAAAATTAAAGATAGCTTGAAAATTTGATGAAATTTAGATTCCTAAAAAAAGCAGTTGGCAATGAAATCTCATAGAGCTGCTGGGTTTTTATTAACCGTAAGTACAATATCACACATCTATCAACTTTCCTGAAACACTCCTACTACAATTAGAGAATTTAATGCATTATCCAGGGTGTGTGTTGTAATTGCATAAAAGCAGAGTGAGGTGGCGAGTTTCCCATAGGTGGTAAGATTAGCTTCCTCCAGCTTTTAGAGTTGCAGCTGTAAAAACAGAGTAATTTTTAATGCACATGGTATTTGTACTAGGCAAAGTCAACTCAGCTTAGCATTTCACATGAGCTAGTCAAGTGTTCCCTTGCTCAGTGTGTTCTCTTTTTCCCCTCTCTCGCTGTTTAAATAAATTATAGGAGTGGAGAATTTTAGTTTGGAACGACTACTAATCCATAACATGAAAGTCATGTTTGTGAATATTTGTGCTCGTGGCGTCATATCCTTCAAAAACTCTCTTTTGGGAGAGTTTTTTCCTTCAGTCATGTAGTTCCTTTGTCTCTAGTTCCCTTGCGTTCACAATTCAGAAGGGTTTTCTTAGTGTAACTAAGAACTAACTATTGGGTATGTCTTCTCCTGAGGGTTACTGTATCTGCCAGCATTCTGTGATCTTACTTACCCTGCTTTGCCTCTCAAACAGGGAAGTGCCTTCAAAGAGATTTCCCCTTCAGCCGTGGGATTCCTTTATTGCAAAGTAATCTAGAAAAAAGAGATGGAACCCAGAGTTTCTCTGACTGCAAGGAGCTCGGAAGGACTATATCAAAAACTGAGAAACAGCAGTGGAGCTTCTCAGCTCCTAGGATTTACCTCTCCCTCCCTTGTTGCTGGCACCCCACGATTGTGCCTGGTTCTACAGTGACCCTGGACGAATGTACCCCCTTCACCCAAGCATCCACAGAAGCCCTGGGGCAACTGCGTCATTCCAGACAGTACATGGGAGTGCTGCAGAGGCTAATCTGGCTGAGAATGGGGGAGACACACAGTGACCTCCCTTTCTTCCCAGACACGGAGAAATCTTTACTTCGTCCTTGAAAAAAACCTTTTGCTTTGATTCAAGGACACCACACCTCCTAGCAGAGTACAGTGGCACCAGAGAGAAGCGCTTCCAAGGCTGAGCCCTGCTGGGCAGACCCTGAGGGTCCCAGGAGTCACTCTCCAGGAGGCTCAGCACTATCCTTTCCTGGCTTCTCCATCACCTCGTGTGCCCATGCCCAGCCCAGTGTCCCTTCTGCCTCCTTTTCTCTCAGGAGAAACCTCAGCTTTTCACCAAGACTGCTTTTTTCTGGGCCTCCCAGACTTTGTTTTAAACCCCCCTCTGAGCTGCATTCTACAGCCTTCATATTCAGCAGCAAGTTGTGTGGCATTTGAACCAAAGATGGCAAGGTTACAAGGGTGTTCCTGAAACTAAAATCACCAATCTAGCTAAATTAGGATGAAGCATGCAGGAATTATCACTGCCAGCTACAGGTTGCCCACTTTAAGAGTGATTATTTTTCTCTTCTGTGCACATTTACAATTTGTCCCTAGAATATGGCTGATCCGTGAAAGTAAGAACAGTGTGAGGTTTACTAGCCATGAGTTTCTAAAAGGCTGGACTAGGTGTAGTAGGGATTAGGTTTGACCAATCTCTGACATTCTAAGAGGGAGATGCATAATTATTTTTTAGTACGTCTTAGACTCTGGAAACCAGTTAAAAAAAAAAAAAGCTATTCTAGCCCTTCTGTTTTGAAACCAAATTCACTAGGATTCTAGAGACACTATTGACTGTCAATGTACAAAATGTATTCTTGTGGCCCTGAACCTGCCTTTGAGACATGCTTAAAACAAAGGCTAGGTGTATGGAGAAAGCAGTTCATAAACATTTCCCCTGGAGGACAAATTCAAGAAACCCTATTCTCTCTCTTCTTTTTTTCCTCTGTATTCTACTTCCCTTTCTCCTACCCACTTCCTGGCAGAGTAAAGATAAAGACCACTTGGATAGCTTCAAAGAATGAAGCTAATTCAAAGAAAGAGAAGTTGAGTTCTCTCTCAAATAGCTTTCCTTATTTTGCTGGGCAGCACCAACTCTGGAGGCAAAAGTAGAAACAAATCTTTCTGAATGGTGTATCCCTTAGCAAGCAAGGCTCTAGACTCAGCTTTTCAAAGGGAAGAAGGTACATACAGTTAGGGAGACAGGTTTAGCTATTTTGGAGATTGGAGTCTCCCCTCGGTCAAGAGGAGACGTTACTTTTTTACAGTTTGCATGCTGCCCTCTCCTGGCCTGTGCGTAGGGGAGTGTTAACAGCACATCAAAGGTCTTCATTTTCATCCCATACCTGTGTGCAAGGTACATGTGTACACATGAGAGTTATTTAAAATATTCAGGAAATCTCACTAAAAGTTTATACTGGAAGCGCATTTGAGGAAATAAACTCATTATTCCTTTGACTCTTGGATTCATACTTAAGGATGCCCATCTTTGTAACATCTCCCCTCACACCCGTGGTACTTTGAGCCTCTCCCTATTCATTCTCTTACTGCCATGTGGCTCTGGGACTCCGCTCCGCAAATCAGCGTTCCACATGAGCTGGGTCCTATGGATGAGCTGGCCAAAGACATATTCCCAACTAGAAGTGGTGGCCGTAGGAAATATCTGTTATTTAGATTAGGGGTTTGAGGACCATACTTTAGCCTGACTTGGGATCAAAATTAATTCTATACATTATTAGGTCAGTGTGTCCAATTTATATAAAAGAGAACTCTGTGGTAGGAAGAGAAACAGCTAGGCAAACACAGGCATACATGGCGCCAGAGGCTAAGTTTATAATTGTATACTTTCCCCTTCAAAACAATTTGTCTTATTATTTGCTGGCTCTTTGTGTGACTGGTTTTAAGCCCAATACTTGGCACATTTGGTTGCAATAATTCATCACTTTCTCCTAAATACTTGAAGGGCCCTGATACTGAAAATGCTTGCAACCTGGCCTGACTGCTGTAGCAATGCTGGGGCACAAACGTGGCTGGTCTAACCTGCGCTTCTGCAGCCTCCAGGTGTTTGTCCTTGACCTAGGCTGGCCAGTCCTCTCCATATCAATAAGAATCGGCGCCCAGACTGGGAGCTTAATTCCATTCCTTTGCTTTAGAAGAAGAGGACTAAGGAAGAGGTGTTTACTTTAAAGAGATTTAAAGGCATGTGCCTTGTTTAAACTTTACCAAACTTATAACTTGCGGATATCTAAAGCTCTAGCTGGCTATACTAAAATGCACAGGGAATGAACTTTTGATTACTTCTCTCAGTGAAGAATGATAGTGCAAAACAATGAGTAATCAAAGCATTGTTTACATTTATCTTTGAAAAGCCATCAGTGTCTCTTAGTCCAGACAAAGTGTGCATATATATATTCAGCCTCACATTACTTTGTCACTACCGAAATGCCCAAAATCGCTTTAGAGTTTGAATGGCAAGAGGGAAATGGGTCTCAATTTATTTCAGATATTATATTTATAGATTGAAAAATGTTTATAGTGATGCAAAACTACACTTTCAGCTGCAAACAGAACTCAGTTGGGTCAATTAATTAGTATTTATTTAAATAGGTAAATTCTTGACAATCAGTTTCCTTTGTGATATAAAAAAGAGAAAAATATTCATCTCTAAAATCAAAATGCTCTCTCCTAAATATTCACTTGCCATGTCTATTCTTTGACATGATTTCAAAAATAGCCATTAAATCATTCAAACTTGGCATTGGGCAAAAATATGAACAGTTTTCAAGACTCCATGGTAGAGCTAAGCATGCATTTTCCTTAATGACAAAAGATTAATTTGATTTAAAAAATCCCCACAGGTCAATGTAAATTCTCCATTGTGATATGTAAAACAAATACCTTTCTTCCTTATCTACCTTGGGCAGGCACATATCTTGGATAAGGAGTGCCCTAAAAACCAGGCATGACAGAATGGGGAATTGATTGTGAATTAGCAACGGAGGGTTTGAATATGTTCTACCAAGAACCCACTGAGAAGAGTGCTAATAAGATAACATATTCCATTGGTCCTGCACCTGCTGTTGTGCCATTCTCTTGTGGAACTAGAGTCCCAATCTGTGTATGTTCTTCACTGCAGGAAAAGCTCTTTATCCAGGGATTCAGAGCAGCTATACCCCAGTTATTTGAGGATCGCCCAAAGCAAGACTAATCTTTTAACTCAGCCTTCATTCAATCCCCACTGGCTTTTCCAAGGCAAAGACTGAACTCATTAAGCAATGTTAATTTAATCACAAGTAATCAACAGGAAGAAAAAAGTTACATAACCATCTTCAAAATTTGAAAGCAAACATGGTAAAATCCCAGGAAATAGATTTTTTTTTTACAAAATTCATTTCTCAAAATAAAATGAATAAAGACAGGAAAAGAAGTGGCCAGATGTCTACCGATTTTAGTATCAAATAAAATCAAACCAAAAATGGGCATTTCCTCACAAGTATCACATTTATGACACAGTTCCAATTCATGACTTTTTAATGTAGTAACACATGAAGTCTTGGAACTCATCCTGCCTGAGGGTACAGAATAAATGCATTTTCAACTGATAAGACAATGTAAAAATAAATCAGGTACAGAAGAGGAGTCACTGACCATCACATTGAGAAATCTCGCTCTCCCTTCTTTTTCTTCAACCACAGCGAAGCGATCCAGTGCTGTTTCACTCATGAGCTTAGTCCACTTTGGCCATACGCTTTAAAGATCAAAACCATGCTCAAGTCCACTCTGGTTCCTATTCCTTAGAGGAGGATATTAACCCGATAGGTAGGTGGGAATGCTCAAAGCCTGCTTTCTAACAATCAGACGGTGTTTGACTTGCTATTAGGTCACAACTATAACGGAGGTCACCAAGATCTGTAAGTGGGCAGCGTGACAACAGGCAGATACTGATGTTATTTTAAAGAAAGAGATGACGGTCGAGTTTGAAGGTCTCTGCTTTACACCCACGGAGAATTCAATAGGTGAATAAACCCTGTGGCCTCCAAACACACGTTAACAGCTTTAATTATCGAGCGTGAATCAAGATAGACAGTGCTTTCTACTCTGACCCACAGTGGAACCAACGATGTCAATTACTTTTCAGTGCCTTGTGAAGGGAGAAATCAGAAACCGTGTCTGTGCCACATTAGTCGTGACAAGCTGCGTACCTGCAATGACGTGATGGAAGCCTCCTCCTCGGGTCCCTCTCCTCTGAGCTACAGAGTCCACCGCGGGCGGTGCGCCGGCTCTCCCTCGGCCGCCTTCGGGGGCCCGCGGCCGGAGCACCGCGGCCGCGCATGCGGAGGCGCGCGGGCTGGGGGCGGCGGGGAGCCGGCTCCGCGGTGCGCGCTGGGCCGCGGCTCGCAGATGTGCACCGGCCCGAGACTCGGCTCTGACTCCGCGCGGCGCTGTACCGGGATATTATCGCAGTCTGGGATTTCTATTGGCTCCGCACACCAAACAAATCACACCAGCCACCCCCCTTCTCGGTTTCAGTCAGCGCTTGTTTCTCATCTAACCCACAAACATTGCAGCCACACACACTTCACTCGCTTGCAATGTTTCTCTTTTTCTCCTTCCAGTCTGGATTTACAACCCTGTGGTCAGCTGTAACATTTTTTTTAGCAGACTTCCAATCCAAACCTTCTTGTTTATGTAGAGAAATTCTCCATCCCTAAACCCGCAAAAACCACTCATTCCTCTCAGATCTTCTTCCTCCTTTTGTTGATGGGTTTGCAATGTGAAGAATGTACAAAGCCTGTGTGTGATGCGTCCCCGTGTGTGCGTGTGTGTGTGTGTGCGCGCGCGCGCACACACACACACACACGCACGCACATACACCAGGCTCCTTTTGTTTTGAATAATTGAGGCCAATGAAATTAAAGGCAAGCTGAGCCTAATAACCTAAGTGAGAGCTCAACTAATAAAATCTTGAATGAATTCAGTGGAAAACACTCATTGCTTGAGTTTGTTTTCTGTTCCAAATAGCGCTTTGGTCATTATCCCTATTTTTGTTTATTGAATGCAGAGGTTTCTAATGCAAATCAGACTTTACAGCATCCAGCGAACATGGAACAATGACGCCAGACCAATTCTTGTGCTGCGTGGGCTCCGTGTGTTATATCAGAAGCCTCCAGTGACGCCTGCATGCTCTTGCATGTTTCCTTTTTTTTTTTTTTTTAATTTTTTGGTCTTGTCTCCACTGATGGTCTCAAGACACTCTTAGTGTGATTCACTGGCCAAAGAAACCTGGAGAGACTCTGCTGATGAAGTTTTCTGAATTAAAAATTTCAATCTTTGTATGTCAATAGTGATAAACCCTCAGCAGAGAATGAGCCCCCCAATTTTTTTCTGAGATCTGACAAACCTGACTGGGAAAATTAAGAATAAAATAAAATTTCACTGTGTTTCCTAAAACAGACCCTCCCTTAGCTTCCATCCCCTCTAAAATCATTTTCACTTATGCCTATTAACATTTTAATGGCAGTTATTCTTGACAAGAAATGTTGCTTCTGAAATCACTGAGCTGTATTTTGATTTTTGACTTGAAATTTTCCCCCCAATGTTATGCCTTTTGTATACTATTTGGTTTTTGATGTTCTGGTTTCAGACCAGCTCATAACACATTTTGTTGCAAAGTCACAGGACACAAAAATTAGTTTTTGAAATTTATTATCACCAAACTACCTGCTTGCTTTTCTTACTTGGACATGCTCCAAGAAGTCTTATTTTTCAGAATGGGCCAACCCAAAACCAGCTGAAATTGGCAAGAGAAATACAAAACAGAACCACATTTGGCCACATTGGTTTCTGCCAACAACAATTCAACTTCAAATGGCATCTCCTTATTACTTTTTCAACTCTAATCCATCCCCTTTCTTTAGGTAAGCAGTTCAAAAAAAATAACACTGACATAAATCTTTGAATGTGTGAAGTGTATTTCCTCTAAAGGTCTCAACAGTCATAGAAAGAAAGGAGTCCTAGGTAAGACTTTCCAGATTTTCCAGGTGGAGAAATAGAGTCAGAGAATGATAAAGTGACTTGCCTCGGTTATGAAGGTAGACAGCAAGCAGAGCTGGGAGATTGGATGACTGCTTTCCTTCTTATCTTTTTGAGATTACCATTCTATACAAAGTATTCAGCTCAAAGGAAAGTGAAGTGTTAATACAGCAGATTTGGATTCCTGTGTGCCTTTGCTTAGACGAGCTAACAATTCATGAAATCATCTGACCAACTTGGTAAATAGTTACTTTACACATTATTCTGGGACAGATCATGATATGTTCTGATAAGTTGCCAATAATTTGTACTTTCTTAGAGTTGCCTTTCTAAAAAGAAAGAAGTGACTGATAAAAACAAGCAGGTTGTTATATTTTCTGCTTGTTGTTTGGGGGGCTCACTATTGCTCTTTCTATTCCTGAAAAGACAGTACAGATAAAATCATGGAAAACATAAAGTCACAGATAACTCTTAAACTTTATTTTAGGTGATAATTCAATGCCTTCTTTCTTTCATTAATGGAAGGATATACCTCTTATACACAATTAGTCATGTGATTTAGAGAAAATAAATTATTAGTATTTGTTTTTCTACATTTTATTCTTTTGATCATTTTGCCACTTTTAAAAGATTTTTTTCAAAGACATTTTCTCAAATGCTGCAATTAAAGTCGCTCTTGATAAATGACATAGGTGGTGGTAATAAGAAAAACTCTGCATCTCAGAAGGCACCACAGTAAACTGCCAAGCATAGTAATGGCAGAACAAGCCTATTTCATTTTCCACTCATTCGGCCACATCAGGATCATCCTGTTTAGCTCGGTGTGGCAACTTTTACAGGAGACATTCGCAAATAAGCATGTGTCCAGAAGAGTCCATAAGATAGTGATTTTGGATATTATAATTTATAGGAGATGACGAAGAGATTTGGGCAGTTTGTCTTGGATAAGGGACTTGGGGTAGACATGACAACAATTTGCAAATAATATATGTGAAAGAGGAAGTATGTTAATCATCCATATTTGCTTTAAGTATTGTCATTTTCACAAGTATTTTCTTACTTGAATCTTTTAACAATCCTATGAGGAATATGGGGCAAAAAATATTAGCCTGATTTTATAGATAAAGCCTGTATAGGAAAGTATAGTAAAGTAACATGATTTAGTTGTGGCTATGCCACTAAAGGATGGGAAAACTTGAAATGCATTCCAAGCCCAGTGCTCTTCTGGGGAGAAGTTAAAGGAGGTGAATAAAATTCAGAATAGGGTAGGACTTTTCATAATTAGAGCATGCAAGCAAATGTAAGGATTTCCTGGCAAATTGATGATTTCCCAGTGACTGAAGTGGTCAAGAAAGGGCTCACAGTCATCTAAAGAGATTATTAAAGCATTGCTGAAAAGGCTAAACTAGATGATCCAGGGTTTATTTCAGTTCGACAACATCTTTGGTTTTGTTTTGGACCTTTAAAAAATTGTAAAAGAACTTATAATTTCACTGAATGATCTTCATGACATGTTATTAAGTTTAAAAAGATTATGATTATAATATATTTCTGGACTAAAGATGATTATAGTTGGCCTTTTAACCTTTTACACATAGGATGGATATGCATCATTTGTAATAGGAAAAACTTTACAAAAATAACATAAAGGAGAATAAAAGAGGTTACAATTTTTTCTCTACTATTCAAAGATAAGAGATTTACACATAGCTAGTATGCTGAAGACTGAATTTCTAATAAGATAAGCACCATGCTCTCGATGTTTTCTATACCTATTTATCGTTTTCTTTCCAGCTTTTGTTAGATGCATTTTTAATGCTGATATTTTTTTCTTGGTTATCTCATATTCATCTTGGTAGCTTTCTTCTAACCTGTCAATTTATTGATAAATCTACAGATGCTTGTTTAGTCCTTTTATAGTTATAGTCATTTTCCTTAGATTATCATGACAGTTTAAATTTAAAATTAAAATGAGTTTGATATATGACATTTTTAATTCTTCAATTTAAATATATATTCTTCCATCAGATTAAAATCTTCATTTTATAGAAAGGCAGAAACTCTATTTATTAATGTTGTATACATATATCAAAATCTCCAAAAGAATTAATATTTAGGATTCACTGATTTATATGCATCTATCTCTTACCACCCACACATTTCTGCTGTTTACATGTATGGAATAGCATTTATCTCTCTTGTGTCACAATATTCGTGCCCTAATTGCATAAGAGTGATTTATAAGATTTATAAGGGTTTTATAGCAAAAAATATAGCCCTTCCTGGGTTGCAGAATAAACTCCTTGGGCATGACAGTGCCATCTGTCATGTTTGTGTCACCCCAATGGAGCAGAGAACACAAACCACAGAGGAGCTTGGGAAATTAACAGGAACGGGAATGACCACATATTCAGCTCAAGCCTTGTATTTTCCCTTAAGACCCAGGGAGCAGGTGGCTGTGGGTTTTTTTGATTCATTAGTTCATGCTTATTAGATGTCAGCAAGACCTCTGCACTGTACTCTTAGTTCTGAGATATGGATGGAAAGAGGTGAAGAGGGCAGAATTAGAGTGAAGGGAAGATAGAACCACCTTTGACCTCCATGTGCTTATGACATAGCAAACAGAGGAGATAGCTAAAATAAGATTTAGTAATGACAAATGTAGTTGAGATAATGGCCAGGACAGTCTCAATTATGGTGCCTGCCACCCCAACGCTCTTTCCCCAACTTCACAACCAGCTAAGGAAGCACTCCTAGATAGTTTCATACATCTCATACTCATGTCCCTCTGGCTACAGGTATCAGACTAGACTAGGCTCAAAGGCAGGCAATCTGCCAACCATGCAGAGATAATGGTGGTTAGCTGTCAATCAGATTTTCTCTTTTGTGGATCTTGAACTAAGGCTATCTATGAATCTATCTGTCTGACTATCTATCTATCTATCTATCTATCTATCTATCTCCACCTATAGTTGGCAGTTGATAGCAATGACATTATCTTAAAGAGTCTGAAAATCATAGAAAAGAGAATACACTATGTATGATTATGCTAAAAATGATCTTTTATGAAGTTTTGACTAACAATGCAAGACAAGAGGAGGTCCAGTTGCTCAAACTTTCTTAGCTTCCACGAGCTCTACCTATATTTTCCTTGTTTCTGTGTGCATTCTTATACTAAATCTCTCAATGCTTGAGGTAAATTTTGTGAATTTCTCCTCCTTGGAAAGGAGACTACAAGAAGAAAAGAACCCAGTGAAATATGGGGGCATCTCCCATAATGTGAAAAGTTAGATTAACCCCAGGCTAGTTTTAGATGATGGACATTCTTGCACTATCATTTGGTGTGTGGACTTTGATGTCAAAACAGCGTTTGAATGCTGAATCACTTGCTGTTTGGGCTTTCTGCTTTTCTTCTTGGGTTTTGGTTTTTGCATATATAAAATAAGGTTAAAATACCTACAATGTAGAATTCTAGGAAGATTAAAGTAGATTTTGCTTTGGAAAAATTATACAGTGCCTGGTCCAGAGAAAATACTTATTAAGATAAGGAATCCAAGCTCACTAGAGCAGGCATTTCATATGCTGTGGCTAGCAAGAGCTGTTGAAACTCACCTATCGATGTTTGAATGTGGAGGGGAGAATCCACGCTGTTCAAAATGAATTGGGGGGATGGTGTCCTCTCTGGGATTGGCTTTAATACCCACAGTATAGTCTACTGAGTTGATTTTTAGAAATAATCCCAAGTCATTCTGAGCTGTGCCTTGTGGGAAGAGAATAAGCTGCCTCTTTCCATTTCAGAACAGATTAAGGCACTGTAATTATGAGTCTCTCTACACTCCTTAAGGTTAGGGACTATGTCTCATTTGATTTTCTGTATCCAGCGCCTACCACTGTGTCTAGTACAAAACTGGCACTGCGTAAAGGTTAGTTGAATGACTTATTTTATAAATACTTTTATGAGAAAATTAACTGATTGATGAGTTAGCTTGTTAATGGAAAGATAACTTCTTTATATGGATTATAAACTGGCTTGGAATGTAATTCTAAAGAAGGGCTTCCAATCTGTTTTGTCCAATAGAAATACTGTTTGAATTAAGTGGTTAATAGTGTTTGGTTGTATTATTGTTCAGAATATTCATTTCCCCATCCTGCAGGACTTATCCCTAAGAGAGGATTATATATGCCCTCTCCCCCTCTGACTGAGGCTTGACAATTTGGCTTACTCTGGTCACAAGTTACATGTGTACTCCCCAAACAAAGCAACAGTCACCATGCATGGCTCCCAATTCTCCACCTGCTCTTGTTTTCTTCCAGGAGACCAGCAAGGTCCTTGGGTCCCCTACTTTACTGCAAACTGCCCAGGCAGATTAATGTCACAATTAAGAGAAAGAATTCTGGACTCAGACAGCCCAGCTTCAAGCCCTAGCTCCATCAGTGTCTCTCATCCTCTCTCTGTCTCAGTTTCCTCATCTTGAAAGAGGGATATCAATAACCCTTCCTCATGGATGTATCCAGCAGAGTTCTTGGTAGTAGACATACAAATAACCTTTGTTAAATGAACAAAAGGTTGCCTGTGCCACTGTGGTAAGAAACATGACTTCTCCCCATCTTCTAGTATATTTTATTTAATAGACATGTTGCCTAACTGCTGCATTACAGCCATTGATTACATCTCAGAGCAATTTCTGGAGGGATGGGCAGAATTTAAATACTCTGAAGAGATTTTCTCTAGTTGTGCTTATAATAGTAGGAAGTGTTAATTTTTAATTTGTTTCTGTTAAGAATGGCAATATACAATACTATTATTTCTTAACCTCTGCTCTGGGTTATTTACAAAGTAGATTGATAAGGTCTCCCCTCTCCAGTCCAGAGCCAGAATTAAAATAAAACAATCCTCACTGCTTCTTCTGTTCTCCCACACACACATTCCTGCTGTCTGAAAGGACCCGAAGCAAACGTTCCTGATATATTTGGAAGGGAACAAAAGTTAGTACGGAACAGCATTTGACCTCTGTCTTGTATTAATGTGAATCTTAGGCTGCCCTGCACGAACTTCCGAAAGTGACATATCTCCCTGTGGGATCAGTGACAGGGGGACAGCTGGCCAGCCTCAGAACGAGCTTGGCCCCATAAGGACTGCTGGTCTGTCCTGTTAGAAAAGCAAGGGTGAGAGGTTCCTCCCCAGCTGGTGCCTTTGTAGGGACTTTCTCATCAAGAGTGGTTACAGAGCCAGGGTCAAGGAGTCACAGATCTATGGGGATTTGGTAACAATAGGATTATGTTCTGTTAGTCTTGACAATTCAGAAATTCATGAATATTGAAGAAATGCATGTGGTCACCATAAGAAAATATCGATTAAACTTCTGCACCCAAGTGTCAGCATATTAGGAGTTAATAAAGTGAACTAAATTGATTGGTAACATTGATCTCTGACTCAGGCAGCAGAATTAGACCTTGGGTGGGTAAAGCAATCAAAACCAGTAGACACACCCCATGTCCTTGCAAATAGGTCTGAAGTCAGAGTCTATTCTTTGGTTTCATATTATCAAGAAGATTCTTTAATATTTATGTATGTGTGTACGCATGTATATACTCATATGTATGTATGTGTGTATTGGCAGTCACCCACAGACAGGATGCAAGACAGGGTTGAGCTTAGTGTGAGACCCCAAGGGATTCATATATATCACATTACAAACCTGAATACTTTGGCCCTCTACTTTCTTCTTGAATGGTTGGTTGCACTACTGAATAACTCCTTACCACATCTTCACTGGAATTGGGATAAATTAAGAGAAAGAACTAACATTTCTTAAGGGTCTATTGAGCCTTATGCACTCTCAATGAGTTAACTAATTTTTTTGAAGATTTATTTATTTATTTTAGAGAGAAAAAGAGAGAGAGCAGGGGGAGGGACAGAGGGAGAGGGAGAGAGAGAGACACCCAAGCAGACTCCTCACTGAGTGCAGAGCTGGGTGCGGGGCTCGATCCCATGACCTGAGATCATGACTGAGCCAAAACCAAGAGTCGGGCACTTAACCTATTGAGCCGCCCAGGGGCCCTGGGTTAACTCATTTAAACTTAACTACAATACTTTAATTTAGGTATCATTTTTCTCATTTTAAAGATAAAGAAACAAGAGGTTTCCTCAATCAGAAAACTGAAGATCTAGAATGCGAATTTGAATCCTCCATACTCCACAATTTATGCTTTCTGTCTTGCAATAAACATTTTTCCCATAAGAAAAGTAATGCATTCTTACTGTAAAGCTCTTTATAGAATAGCAGGGCACAGTTAAAGGAAAGCATATCAGTCATAATTCTACCACTAACTTTTTAGTATTCTGTTTTCCGACTGTTCATTTTTTGCCCAATTGAGATCATACTACATATTAAACTTCCACATTGCTTTTCTATTTAATATTATATCTGGGCACTTCAAATCTGAAACAAGATTATTTATAAATAATTTGTGATTACATAATATTCTAGATTATGGATACATTAAACCAACCCTTCTTATTGGACATTTAAATTATTTTCAGAGATATATTATTATAAATAAATTGTAAAAAAATTTTATTATGTAGGGGCACCTGGGGTGATTCAGTCAGTTAAGCGGCTGCCTTTGGCTCAGGTCATGATCCTGGGGTCCTGAGATCGAACTCCGTGTAGGGCTCCCTGCTCAGTGGGGAGTCTGCTTCTCCCTCTCCCTCTGCTCCTCCCCCTGCTTGTGCTCTCTTTCTTTTCTCTCTCTCTCTATCTCTCAAATAAATAAATAAAATCTTTTAAAAATGTATTATATAAAAGTATCTGTACATTCTGGGCATACAGTTTGTACATTCAGCTTTTAAGTAACACTAATTTTCTCATGGTGACATCCTTAGCTACCTATTACATGCTAAATTTGTAATTCTGTGCATCAACTAACAAGTATTTCAAGCTCTTCAGTTCTGGCAATATCTTCTTTAATGTAATATTTATTTGTTTGTGCACTTATTTTTTGTGATCAACATACCTCAGAGAGGATTCAAGACGGAGCCAAGATTAATGTGAACTTCAAAGAATCCATAAAAATCACATTCTAATTCTGCATACTTTGGTCCTCTCTAATGCTGAATGGTTCACCACTCTGCATCTTCTCTGCCCAGAAAAGAAATTCCAGATATTTTCCAGGTTCCAGTACATTTCTCTGTGAACTTTCATTCTCTATGACACCAAGTGTTTGTCAACCATTTTAATATTTTATAGTATTTATCCTATTTACTTATAAAAATTAATAAAATTATGGGAGGTAGAAAATGGAAGGTATTATGTATAGCCAAAGTGGCAAATTTTTATTCTCATTTGACCCTTACCATCCTTCAGTCATTTGATTATGTGTTCAGTAATGAAAACAAAATTAAGAGACATATGAAATGTTGGAAATACCTCTAAAAGATAGTGCCTAAAAAGTGAAGTGAAATTAGGGATATTAGAATGATTTTAGCAATTTGATAATTGAAACTTCCCCTTAGAACTATTTATTAGTATGTGGCCTGTGGATAGTCTGTGGCCTGTGGATAGTCTGTATCAGAATAACCTGGGGTACTTTTCAAGAATGTGAATTCCTCTGCTTCCAACAGGAGTAAGGGTAGAAATGGAATTTTAATAAAGTCCTCAGGATAATCTTAGCTATGTTAACATTTGAAGACAATTGCCCTTAAAACTTATTTTTCCACTGGTCCGCTTTCCCCTGTTTTCAGAAATGTGATAAATTCAAGGAATCTCTATAGTACATAATACTGTTAAAGGCTACTCATACACATATCTAGAATTGCTTGATAACTTCTTTTCACATCTGCTATTCTATAATATATGGAATTTCTAGTTTCTTATTAGCAGTGATTCATTTTTTCTCATTTGTCCAAGTTGAGATTTGTTGTTTGTTGTTTCTTGTTTTTAATGACAGGACAATTGGATGTTTGTGTATGTGTTTTAAATTATCAATGTGTGTTAACTAATTTATTTGCTCACAGTTGCCTCTTGCCATTAACTCTTGCCATCCAGGAGTTGGTAGAGCATGGTGGCCAGGCATGAACCTGGGGTCGGATGCACTGACAGACACTCACTGAGGGGAAGACCATGGGCAAGCCAGCCCAAGTTAGGTGTTATTTTCATCTGCATTGTAGGATCCAGTGTTTATGGCAGCCATGTGCATTTGCTATTCTGTAAACTGCTAATTGGTATGTGTTCTATTCCTTTAACTTTTAAGATCTTAGTATGTATTTTTCTGAATCTATGCAGTAGCTCTTTAGATAGTAATGGTATTAACCCTTTGTCAGGTTTATCATAAATATTTCCACAGTATATTGTTTCCCTATACATTTACCCATGCTACTGTGGGAATATGGCACACAAGTTTTAAAGTGTATGTTAATATATCAATATGTTTCTTTGTTATTTCTTTCATTATTTTGCAATACTTGAAACCTATTTCTCATATCCAAGGATGAAGTCAAATTTGCCTATATTTTCTTTTATTCATATTTGCATTGTAAAACTTAACAGCTTAATAAGTCATTTATTTATTTTTAATACACTTTTATTGAGGTGAAATTCACATAACATGCAATTAACCTTTCTAATGTGCACAATTCAGTGGTATTTAGCGCATTCACAATGTTGTGCAACCACCACCCGTATCTACATTTAAAACATCGTCATTCCCCTAAAAGAACACTGTGTAGCTATTAAGTAATTTCCCCCTTTCCCCATTCCCTGGGTAACCTCTAACCCATTTTCTATCTCTATGAACTGACCAATTAAGAGTAATTTATTAATATAGGTTAATTTTAAGTAGTATTAAGTAAATTCAACTTAATTTAGATGAAATGTATTTCAATACCTAGTGTGAGGTGACACTGTTGGTGAAACCAATGCTTCTAATTTATATTAGACTAGATTTTTGTGTGTATGTTAGATTACATGTGTTTTATATATAGATTATATTTTATGTAAATGATTTCCCAATTTCCCTGCTTCAGTCAACCCTTAACTAACAAAATAATGGTCCTGATCCTATTGGCTATGGGGATTTTCACAGTAACATAGATACTAATCAACAGATTGGGTTGTTTTTCTTCTGAGTGAAAGTTCTACTATTTCCCCATTAAGTAAAGTGGGCGATTGGCACATATAAATATTTCTTATAAATGTTATATTTGTTATTATGTGTATATTACATGTTATTATATGTTATTTTATACCTGTTAATTGTGATAGGGAAACATTCTTCTGCAGTAAGAGAATATTTTGAAAATGTAGCTAGTGCGCACTCCTTCTGCTCATCCATGCTTTGGGATAAGGTTGAGGAGAGAAAGAATTTACTCAATGCTCAGCTTTTGAGTGTCAAAACAGACCTCCCACCTTCCAAACCAGGACAACTTTGATTGTGAAAGGAAACACCATTCATTATGCTGGGACAAGAGGTTAGGTCTGGATTGTCCCCAGACACACTGAGAGACTCACAGTCACTCCAACCACAGATGATAGAGTTATAATAATGCATGCAAACATAAGAGGAGGAAAAAGTCCTCAGAGCTGGTGAAAGACAGAATAGTCTGAGGAAGTACAATGGACTTAGGAATTGTTCAGCGTCCCTTGGAAGGGATTCTGAGGAGATATCCCAATTCCCTTCCAGGGCTAAATCCCATGAAGGCAGAAGGAACCTGTGAAGTCCTAGTTATTCTTATCATGCAGGGTGAAGCTGATATGGCTTAGGGTAAGTTTAGGCACAGGTGGCTCAAGCAGGCTCATAGGACCTTGACCAAACAGAGTGCCATGGGGAGCAGCCAAAGGAGTGAAGCGCGTGCATGGAGAGCCAGGGAACCTGGCAAAGCCCCTCAGTGGGGACCAGGAGGATGAAGGAGCAGATGTTGGTGTGGACAGACACCTGGAGTGAGCAGGGAATAATTAGTTTCAGGAAATGACAAGGGAAGGGTGAATGACAGCGGAGGGCCAGGGAGCAAGGATGTGTGTGACAAGATCACAGTCTATATTTGGAAGATAATTCTGACAGAGTTGTAGAGGATGTAAAAGGGGAGAGATGTGGATGGCATCTCCAAACATCCAGTTACTAATACTGGAAATCTTCCAGTCATCTTTGTCTTCCTCTCTCCCTCAGCCAAACTTCCTGTATAGCTAATGACTAAGTCCTACTGTGATCTTGAATCTTCTTGCTCTAGTTCAGATCCTCTTTATATCTTTCATGCACTTTTGCAATGACATTTTTTTCCCTGCCACTCCTCTCCCCCATTTCACTAGTTCTTAATCTTCTGATAAGCCATGGATCCCTTTGAGAGTCTATTAAAATGCACAGACCTGCACTGTCCAATATTGTAGCCACTAGCCACATGTGGCCATAGAGCACTTGAACAGTGGCTAGTCCAAATTGAGATGTGCTATAAATGTAAGACACATACCTGATTTCAAAGGCTTCATATTAAAAAAGGATGTAAAAGCCATTTATTGATTATATGCTGAAACAATATTTTGGATATATTGGTTGAGCAAATTAAACTTTTTCTTAAAATTAATTTTACCTGTTCCTTTATTTTTTATATGACAGCTAAAAAATTAAAATTGCATGTGTAGTTCACATTACATTTTACTGGGCAGTCTCAGTATAGATACTTTCTTTAGAAAAATGCATATAATCACATACACAGTTTAAATTCATATTTAATTGTTGGCATCCATAACCCTATTTAGGATTGGTAGAATCCAGGTAGAAACCCATAGATCTAGTCTATTCTCCAGAATGTGCTCTCTGATGGAACTTTCAAGAAAACGTCATGGCTATGTTGGATCTGAATGGATCTCTCATTCCTACAAGCTGAGGCATGAATTTCTGTGATATTATACTCAGTTCTTCTTAATATTACCAAATTTACTTTCCAGTCCTTTTCCCTGACATATCCTGACCACACACACACATCCTATCCTTCAGCTTTTCCAGACAAGTTGACGTTCTCCCAAACAGGTACGCACATAGTTTTTGCCCTTTTCTCAGCCTCTTCCCTCAGCCTAAGTATTCTCTCCATCCTAGTTTTTTATTTTTTTCTCTCCTTCCTAGACTTTCCACCTAAATCCTCCTCATTCAACAAGGCCCCATTCAAGTATCGTTTCCTCTGTTAATCCCTTTCTGTCATCAAAGTTTGAGTTAGTTACTGCTATAGAGTTTGTCTGTCCCATTGCTGTGTACTCACATCACTATTATGTCAATTTACTTCATGTTGCAGTTGTATATACACATAATGAGGGTATTACACATAGATGTACGTATCTGTCTTCCATACTGCACTATGAACTCTTTTAATCAATGACCTTATACAGTCATTAATACTGACAAAACTTACAACATAATTAGACTAAACACAAAGAAGAAAAACACCAAGTGAAAGAGAAGGTTGACCACAAGTTGAATATGAATTGGCCTCTTTCCAGTGCTTTGCCTATGGTGGGTGCACCATAAAAGTTTGCAAAGAATAAAAAAGAAATCCTAGAGAAACTATAACACATTAGGTTCCTGGATAAGTTAATAAGGGCCTAAACTATGTGAATGGAATTGTGGAAATAGAGGAGAAATAAAGGAGATCTATCTCATGGTTTGGATAGAAGAAATAAGAGAAACAAGGGGCCAAAGAGCACCTTGAGCCCATATGACTGAAATGAATGGTGATGGGATTACTGGAAATGGCCAGAAGCTGGGAAAAGCAAGATTAACAGAAAGGTTGAGGTACAGCAGACAAAGCTATCTAGGTGCTGAGTTCAACTGGGTCTCAAAGCACAGCAGGGTATATTATGAGGAGTTTCCAGCAATTACAAAACATTTGACTCCAGAGTTTGGGTGACACTTGAAAATTATTGTCTTAAAAGCTGTATACAAAGCCATGGGAGAAGATGCGATCAAGGGAGAGTATATGTGGAGAAAAAGAAGAGAATCAAGGCCAGAGTCCTCGGTGATAACACTTAACAGTTGGAAGGAAGAAGTGAACCCAACAAATGAGATAAAGAAATGAGAGATGGAGAAAGAGACTGGGAGAATGTTGTGTCAGAAAAAAAAAAATGGAACAAAATAGAATATTTGCAAAACTGGTAAAGAATAAGAACCAAGATGATGAGGGGGTCATGGTGTTAAATGCCACAGAAATCAAGTGTGATGAGAAAAAGAGAAGAATCTGCTGGATTCTATGTGAGTAAGAGTTCATTGCAGGGAATAGAAATTGTTTGGTTATTTCAAGAAGAAGGGGTTTATTACATGGAATTTGGTGTTTATGAAGCTGTTGAGAGGGAAGGAATAGTGAAAATCAGGGGCTGATGATTAGTTTCAACCTCACACGATCCTTGTGGAAATCCAGTGGTCAGCACAGTTTTGTTCCTGTTCCTGCTGTTGTCACCATACCCCACCATCCGTGGAGCTGGCCCTAGAACTGCTTGTACCACACTTGTCCACGTCAGCAGGAAGAGGGCATCTGCTCCACCTCAGCCTTCTGAACCTCACAGGGATGCATCTCATTGCTAAGCCTAATTGTACCTGCAACTCTAGCAGTGCTGGAGTCTGGAAATTGTAGTTTTATCTTTTCCTCCCTTTTGATGCTAAGTGGGGGAATGTAGATGGGGGAAATGGGTACCAAATGCCAATTAACCTTATCCAACATTTTGGGATGAAGAGGTTACCTCTACCAAGGTCTACCTTGGAAGAACAGTTTTAGTAAAGTAGTAAGATCTAAAAGCAGGTCGAATGGGTAAGAAATGGAGTAAGAAGGAAGAGTGGCAGTAGAAGCAGATTGTCCTTTTGAAATGGCTACATTATTTTCTTGCAGGTTCTAAAAAAACCTCTCATTGGTTAGGAGTATAGCCTCTGGACTTAAATCCCAGCTATACCACTGACTAGTTTTAAAATTCTGAGCAAGTGCCCCAAGCTCTTTAATTACCCATTTTCTCATTTATACAATAAGGGTAATAGGAATACCTGCAGGATTCACTGTGAGGGTGAAATTATTTAATCCCTGCTAAGTGTTCACACCAGCACTGGGCACACGGCAACATACAGAGGGACTCTGCTACTCTTAGTTGGGCTCCATGCCCTTTTGAGTAGGTCCCCATGGCCACTCTAACACCAATTTCCTAATTTGTATTAGGTATTACATTAGGTTGCTAAGGTTACTATAACAAAGTATACAGAATGGGTAGCTTAACCAACAGAACTTGATTTTCTCGCAGTTCTGGAGGCTGGAAGTCCAAGATGAAAGTGTCAGCAGGGTTGGTTTCCCCTATAAGGCCTCTCTCCTTGCCTTAGAAATGGCTGCCTTCTCCCTGTGTCTTCAAATGGTTTTTTTCTCTGTGTGTCTCTGAGTCCTAATCTCTTCATATAAGGAGGCCAGTAAGACTGGATTCGGGCCCACCCTAATGACTTCATTTTAACTTTAACTCTTAAAAGATCCTAAGTTAAATATAGTTATATTCTGGGGTACTTGGGGTTAGGACTTTAACATATGAATTTTGGAGGGATACAATTCAGCCCAGAATAGGTGCATCTGGCTGAAAAAAATATATTTTATCCTTCGGGGAGGAAAATTTGGAAGCATATTAAAGGACTAAATTAGACAAAAATTTTCATCAGAGAAAGAACTCGAAAACTCAGTCATGAATTGGTTTGCTTGAATTCACAAAGCTGGTAAGTGACAACAAATTCTGCCAAGTTCTAACATAATGTTCATATATATCTGACCCTCCTCTGTTCCTCAGCACTTCTTCTTTATGTCATCTAAGTCTGAATGCTTCTTCATGGATAAGAACAATTCTTATAGTTTCTGGTATTTGGATATTTGATTGAATAGTGCTCTTATTTCATTCAAGTGGAAAAGCAGAGAATTAGGTTGTTTTACAATAGAGATTGAATAAAAGACAAAAACACAAAAGGGTGGGGCTGTTCCAAGAAAACAGCTTACTACTGTGTGGTTGCATGAAGTCTCCACCAACTCCTTGTAAAACCTGGTATTGGAATCCTCTAGCTCAGGCCCCATGGTTCCTATTATGGCAGTCTGTGCCACATGTGTGGCTAACTGACGTGGTGAGTGTAGCCATATGTGGCTTATTAATAAATTCTTTTTGCTTTGCCCGTTGCCTAGAAGATGCCAGATTTCCCCAACTACTCTGCTTGTTGGACTCTCCATCATCAAGTCTCAAGTAGCCATAAACACAGCCATCTCTTCTCTACCCTTTAATGTCTGGGCATTCTAATAGTGTAACGTACTCACTCTGAACAGGTGATCTATTCTAATCAGGGATTAAGTTAAACAGTACATCACTTCTTTCATCATTGTCTCCTGTGAAGTAGTAGATTTTGGAGGCTAAGGAAATACACTAGAATTTGATCCTAGCTCTGTCTGTTCTTTAATGGCCTTGTAACTTGGTGCAGGTTTCCTAATCTATTTTTCTTACCTGTGAAGAGGTGTTAGTAGCAGTGTCTTCCCTTAAAGTTTATTGTGAGGATTAGGTAAGAAAATGCAGATAACACAGCTTGTATAGTCTATGATATATAATATGTACTCAATAGATATTAACTATTATTCATATTAATATTAGTTATATATAATATATAATAAGTTACGATTAATATTAATAAGTCTTGGAGGAGGATGAAAGTGCACATGGGGAAAATAGATGAGAAATAAGCTTTTAGCTTATATTAAGCAACTGCTATTTGGGTATTAAGTTTCCAACTTTTTATGTCACATTTAAAATTCTTTTTCAGAGGTCTCATCTCTTTCATAGCTCATTCTTATTATATGAATGTGTTTGATATTTATTTCCCATTTTTGCCATTTTTTATTATTATAAAACAATTCTGTGATATGAAAAATATAGAGAATAATACAATGAATAAGCACGTACCTATAACCCAACACAACTTCACAACTTACAAAGCACAGTTGCAGCCTACTGTAAGTTTTTATACAGAATCCCCTAAACCTCTCTCTTTCCCTCTACATCTTCAATCTAAAATCCTACTACCTTTATTCCACCTTAAAATGGGCAAGTCTTCCCCCAAATGATAGTTCTATTTGATACCTGGTGAAGGAAGAAGGATAGAAACATTTATAAGTGGGCCGCAGACTCTGAAAACTGTTTTCCTGGTGAGCATTGTCCTATTTGTTAGCTTACAGAGGAAACTGCTGCCACCATATTTTTCTCATCCATTCTATTCAGAGCAATGATTTTTAAATTCTATGCCCTAACTCATTAGTGAAACATGAAATCAAGTTAGTGGTTTGTGACCAACATGATTAAAAATAATGAGATGGGATGAAATAGAAGAGAAATGAGGAGAAAACTTCGAAGTGCACATAATAAGGACAAATTTTCTTGTGTGAACTTTTGTTTCAGATTTGCATATGATTATGTATTTATATATGTATACACAGTTGCTATGTGAATTATGTTTATGTATTAGAAATATGATTCAGAAAACTATATTTCTTCCCATGAATTCTATTGAAAAAATCCTGAAAGTGGCTGATAGGGAGGACTTGACAATGCTCCAGCAGAGCTGCTGTCCAGTCCTCAGCATCTGGGTGAGGAGTTAGCAATGCGACGACAGCACAATATCAAGGCAGTGCTTCAAGACCAAGGCTTCCATCTGGAAACTTGAGGCAGGAAATGTGCATCCTCAGCCCTTCTGTTTCCCATGCAAACCATTCACTTTCTGGGGTTCTATGTAGGCAGGAGTGCACCCTCCATCCTGAACACCAACACCTCTGAGAGCCAAGCTGGAGTCTTAACTCCTCGCTGTGTCCTCCATCCCTCCCATGACCCAGTGACTCTCAAAGTAATATGCATGAAGTCAGCTTTTCACTAAATGTTTGTGTTTTATGGGGACCTGGGATTTATATTGATCAGATATGGTCAGACATGCAGACCCACGAATGACGGTCATGCAGGAAGAAGTGTTTTATACTCACAGTTTCTAGAGGCAGGAGGCACAGCACGCCATGCAGGTCTACATGGGGAAGCACCAAGCTCAGTCAGGAGGCAGAAAAAGGGTGGGAAGAACTTTACTGTATATTCTATGGGAAGGAATGGGTGAAACAAGCCAAGTAAGTTTAGGATTAGCTACTTGAATTATTTCAGTGGGCTCTGGGGCCCAGGGTGTGTCCCTAGTTGCCTGGTATTTGGCCCTGGGGTGATTAGGGCAGGTGGATAGTAGCCCAGAGTGTGAGAGCCCATAAAGGAGGTGGTTGGGTATATAGGCTCTGGATTGTTGATTTGCATATGAAAGACATACTCAAAGGTGAACCGTTTGCTATCTCTAGGAATTGGCCGGTCCTGGGAATTGGCCGGTCCTGGGAACGTTAGTCCCTCTGGCAGCGGCAAGCCCTCAAGATGTCAAAGCGCCAAAAATACAGAAGATAAAGAGGTGTGATTAATGATTAATACAGTTTGAGAAATGGGGATAGACTATCAGAGTAATAAAGTTATTTTGTAATAGTTGTGCTGTGAGGCATAAAGCAGAATATATTTCTATAATTTTATGTTCTCTCTCTCTCTCTCTCCCCTATTTATATGTCTAGTTTGGTGCTTGGTATATAATACCCATCAAAAGTGTTCGATTTTTTCCCTTTGTATTTAAATATAATAATAATTTTGAGTTAATAGCTATAAACTAGTTTCTGTGTAAGAGTAGATTCACTAGAATATAACTTTTCATCAAACCAAGAGTTATATTAAATGATTTATCTACACATATGGAATCTTACTTTTTTGGTTTAATAAAGCAAAGAAAGAATGATAATAGTGGTTTATATTTGTTAAGATTGCCAGGTAGAATACAGAATGCCCAGTTAAACTTGAATTTCAGATAAACAACAAAAGTTTTAGTATGTCTCAAATACTGCATGAAATATACTTAAAGAAATATATTGTTGTTTTCCTAAAATTCAGTTTAACTGGGTATCCTATACTTTTTTCTCCTTTGGCTAAGTCTAATACTTTAATGAGGTAGGCAGAATTCTAAAAACGGTCCCCCAAGACTCCACACCCTAATCTCTGGAACTTGTGAACACGAGTAACTTCCACTCCCATGATTATAATATGATACATACAGTTCTCTACAACACAGCTGACTTTAAGATGGAAACTCCTGATCTAAGCAAATAAGCCTTTACAAGCAGAGAGCTTTCCCTGGCTGACAGCAGTAGAGGAGGATGGAAAAGAAGGCAGAAGAAGGAATCAGAGAGAGTCAAAGCGTGAGGACTCCACACTCCATGACTGACTTTGAAGATGGAGGAGGGCCATGTGATGAGGAGTGTGGGCAGCTTAGAGGAGCTAAGGATGGGAAAGTTGCAAGGACCTGAATTCTGCCCAAGTATGTATGAGTTTGGTAATGGATTTTTTTTCCTTAGACCCTCCAGATAAGAACCCAACCCAGCCAATACCTTGATTTTAGCTTTGTGATGTCCTGCACATCATACCCAGATGAGCCCATCTGGACTTTGGATCTACAGAATGGTGAGCTTATATTACGGGTATTTAACTTCTGTGTTTGTGGTACTTCTGTAGCCGGAGAAAATGGATACACCTAGCATTTATATGCATTTGCTTTCAAAATACTTCACATACATTTTTTAAAAAGATTATTTGTTTGGAGAGAGAGAGCAAGAACAAGTGAGCAGGAGGAAGGGCAGAGGGAGAGGGAGAGAGAGACTCTCAAGCAAACTTCCCGCTGAGCACAGAGCCTGACATGGGGCTCATTCTCACAACCCTGAGACCATGACCTGGGAGCCAAAATCAAGAGTCAGAGGCTTAACTGAGTGAGCCACCCAGGCATCCCTCTTCACATATATTTTTTGACTTGATTTTGAAATGTAAGAGGACACAGGATGAGTTTTATTGCAAATTTTCAGATATATCCATTGGCATTCAGACAAATTAAATCACTTGTTTAAGGTCCCCTGGCTTTGCAGCTACAAATAAAAATCAGGTTGTCAGGAAGTATTTTTGTTTTTTGTTTGTTTGATTAACAAGTATTATAATAAAATACCTGAAAAAAACTAGATTATTTGTTCTTTACTTTCTTTATCTCTCCCTTAATTTTCCAGATGTGAAAACCATCCTTTTGGGAAGGGTTTCCCTAGTTTGGTACCATGAAAGAGTTTTTAAAAGAAGTGAGCTTTAACGGGGGATTGAAAACTAATGAAGGAGCCAGTCTGGGGACCTAAAGTTGAAGATATAGAGAGGATTAAGGGTCTATGTACAAGATACCAAGAGAGTATTTCCAAAATTATTCTGTCACTTTGGTTGTAGAGATAATCCAAGACTTGGTGTGTGTTTTACAGACCCCTATCTAAGTATTAAGTTCAAAAGCTGCCTGCTCCGTTTTATACTCCAAATCTGAGCATGGCCGAAGAATAGGATTAGAAGGCAGTGATCTGTGGCTCATACACTGGCCCATGGGGTTTTGAGAACATGATCCATGTTTTCACAGAGAATGAAGACTGACAGTGTGGAGACCTGCCTGTTCTGGCCTAAGGATTTACATTGCTGAGAGATGGTGTGTCCTGAGCTACACACCAGGTGTTTATCGCAAGGCCCATGCCAGGCAACTCCTCAGAAGGAGATTCACACCATTTTCCTCACCCCAGCTTCCTCTGATTCTACAAGCAAATTTCCTCTCATTTCCAGGATCTGTAGGGTCAATAGCCCCTTTTCTTTTGACTTAGTTAAGCTCATAAGCCCTAGATGCAGATCAACTTGGGTCCAAATCCTAGATCTAGAATAAATCCTCTGTGATTTTCAGCAAGTTACTTAACTTCTCCAAGCCTCAATTTCCATATCCATAAAGTTGGAATAATAATAATCAAACTCATACCATGTGCTAAGAATTAAATAATGTATAAATGAGGTTAGCATTATGCTTGGCATGTGTTATATATTTTTTAAAAAGATTTTATTTATTTATTTATTTGACAGAGAGAGAGACAGCAAGAGAGGGAACACAAGTAGGGGGAGTGGGAAAGGGAGAGGCAGGCTTCCCGCTGAGCAGGGCACCCAATGCGGGGCTCAATCCCAGGCCCCTGGGATCATGATCTGAGCCAAAGGCAGCCACTTAACTGACTGAGCCACCCAGGCACCCCGTGTTATACATTTTTAATAATTGTTACCCACTGACCTTATTGATATTATTATTTTTGTACTATGATTAACTGTTCATTTATGTTTGTCTCCTATCAGGTTATGAGCAAGTTTGGAGAGCAGAGGCCATATCTCATTTCTATTAATTTCCCTGAGCATCTACCATGATGTCTGGCACATAATAGGTGCTCAATAAATGCTTGCTGACTTCAGTGGATTGATGAATCAGCAATTGCTTTGAAGTATCCCTGCTGGAAAATGTGTTTGGCTGCTTTTTTAAAAAATGGAAAGTATGCAGTGGGTTTGGGGTAAAGCCAGAGGTTTTTCCTTACCAGGTCTGGGACAACACATTGTCAGCATCCCATTAACTTGGAAAGAGAGAATTGGATGGCACGCCTTCCAGATATACCACATTAAGTGACAGAGAGCCAGCTAATCTTCAGTCTTAACCTCATGTACTTTTTAATTGACCAACCATGGCAAATCCCCTATCCAATGACTTTCCTTCTCTCTGCCCACAGTCTGTTTCCCTAAATTTATCCCCACCATCAAAACAAGAAAACTGCTCCCAAACTCATGGCCATGTGGACATGCAAGCATAGTGTTAGAGTTCATATTTTGCCTGAGGTGTTAGAGCCATGTGGAGGCACTTGAACAACAGGAAAGCCAAAACGATTCCCAAGGGATTCCAGAAATTACTTTTGGAAGCACATTTAAAAAGCTTCCAAATGGATGTGTCTGGAATAAGAAAAGCCTGCAAACATGTATGTGCACCTTCAAAGTTAAAGTTTCTCTAACTCAGTTGCATACTTATGGGTTTGTTGTTTCTAGGTGTCTGGTAAGATGCCCTAAACTATATGTGTACTATCACATACATCTCTATATTTAAGTACAATTTTCCATCTAAAAACTTTCCACATTTTTCCATGGAGATAATGCTGTTTTCCTAAATCCACAAGTACCCCTTATGAGGTGAGGAAACTACATCATTATTTTCAGAAAGGCAGTGTGTTTGTGTGTTTATGTATGTGTGTGTATGCACACATGAGTGTGTGAGAGGTAGAAAGGTAGTGTTTATGCTTGAATATTCAAAAAATTTCATTGATTTCCTTTCTCAGCTCTAGAAGGTGGTCATCTTTCATAAGATATGTTCATGTTGGAAAGATTCATTTGGTTCCTGAAAAACCAATCACTTATGCCTATAGGGGTATTTGTTCAACACACATTTATTGAATACTCTGTGAATAGGACTCTGATAAGAATTCTGGGAAATGCAAAGCAATACAACAAAGCTCTGCACGAATAAGAGTCCAGTTGTGTGCAATTATCCAAAATGCAAGCAAAAGCAGAGATGATACAGCTTATGGAGTTCAACAGAGTGATTACTTCTGGCTCTAATGAGCTGGAAAGGCTTCGGAGGAGGTGAAATTTGAACTCAGTCTTGAGGTATGAGGAGGATTTTTGTCAGTGGAATAGAAGAAATATGGTGGAAGAACATTCCCAGAAGGTAGATCAACAAGGATAGCTGGTAGACTACAGAGATGGCTCAGGGACGCATGCAGGCCTGTTTATGGGAAGAGCTTTTATGTTGGGAAGGAGTAGGAGGAATATTTGGAAAGTGGACAAGGGTCATCACTAGAAAGGTCAAGAATGGCAGTTGTATCAGGATTCATTAGTTTGTAAGTAACTAAAGACAAAATAAATTAATGACTTAGAACTCTTCAGGAAAACAAACAAACAAAAAACGAATGACAACAACAAAAAAACCTCTAGGCTTCAGGAAAATAAGGTGTTGGAAAAACCCTATGGCACTTCAAAGGATCAAGAGAAGATTACAGGAACCAGAAGAAGGAGTACAACCGGTATGCAGTAGCTCTAGGGCTCCAAATCCCCCATCCATTTGTTTCATTTTCTTCCCTTTGTTTAGTTGTTTTTTCTTCTGTTATGCAAGGCTTTGCAGAACAGAGTTAAAAACAATGGCCACCTGTAGCCCCAACTACCCATTCCTCTCTTATTATGCTATTAGATGCAAAGCTGCCTCATCTCCAGCTCTAAATCAGGAAACCAAGGGACTGGGCTCTAATTTACTTGGCTTCAGTCACATGATCTCCCTACTCCAATCACATAACAATGGGAATGAGCATTATGATTGAACAGGCCTATATCACAGCCCACCCTGTCATCCTTTGAGAAATAAGCAAACTTTCTGGACAAACAAGTACAGTGACAGCCGCAATTTATTGCATCAGGCTGAGTTTTATTCTTTTTGAATTAATTCACCCATTCATGTATTCATTTCTTTGATTTTCATCATATAGACAATGGAGAATCATTAAAGGTGTTTTATCTAATTAATAAGCCAGTCAAAGCATAGACTGTAGTGCTCTCCAGGACAGACTGGAATGAAGAAGAGAGGACTATGTGATTATCACAAAAAAGTGGTGAAGCCAGAACAAGGGTGGGATCAACCGGCTGAAGAGAAAGGAAGTGACAAATTGGATAATTAAAAGGTAGATCATCGTGGAAGAGATAAGAAGACTACCACTGAAAATACGAGGAACACAGGAGTCAAAAATGGCCGTTTACTGACTAGAGTAAGGGGGTCTATTAAGGCAGTACTAATTGAAATTGGAAAATCAGAATGAAAATTAGATTAGATGAGAAAATAATATTGGATAATAATAATATTCTGGAAATAATGGGTTTGAAGTAACAGTGAGTCATCTAGGTGATATTTCTTACAGGTAGTTGCAAAGTGCTCAGGAGGGAAGTTGATCAGAGGATTCACACTGGGATCATCTGAATAAAGATTCAGTTTGAAGTTATGGGAGGGGACCAAAATTCCAAGGGAAAGGCTATAGAAAGAGATGAATCAAGAAAGAATACAGGGTGATGGGGCATGACGGAGAAATCTTTAACCAATGATGATCCTTATTATGAATTGAATTGTGTCCCCCTAAAAAAGATATTTTGAAGTCCTAACACTGGGTACCTGTGAACGTAATCTTATTTGGAAATGAGGCCTTTGCAGATGAAATCAAGTTAAGATGGGGCATGAGCATGGACCCTTAATCCAACATGAGTGATATCCTTATAAGAAACAGGAAATTTGGAGACAGACGTAGACATGGGGAATACAGCTATGTAAAGATAGAGATTGGCGTTCTTGTGCCTCAAGCCCAGGATTGCCTGGGACCGCTAGACTCTGGAAGAGACGAGGAAGGATCCTTCCCAAGAGGCTTCTGAGGAAGCATAAACTCTGCCGACATCTTGATTTTGGAAGTTGTGGAAAAGGGCACACAGATCCTGTTATTGAGAGTTTGAACCCTTCAGGTTTGGGAATGAGTTTTCATCAACTCTGACTAGGAACAGTCTGCCCTGCAGATTCTTCTATAGCTGAGCCATTAGGGAGATTCAGAAGACAGGTTTTCAGGTTGGTAGGAAATATCTTGGGACTGCTATGTATGCTCAGGCAGTAGACTGTAAATGAAAGGAAAGACCTAATTGTGGAGTTGTGAACACCACTGTATAATATCACAGTAGTGATATTTCTGGAGTTGTGAACATTACAGGCAAAATTAGAGGATTGAAGACATTTGAAATAAGGGGCCCAGTGTTTGGGCCTTTGAAAGACACTTTTTATTAAATTTATTAAATTCTACTAACATTTTAAAATTTCCTTTAGGCCCATGAGTTCTCTTTGTTTGAAACTAGGGAATTAATGTAGTCAGCTGGACCATCCACTGGAAAGATTAGCCCATATTCTTGTGAGAAGCTTGAACTGAGAAAATTTGCCAGCCGCATAACACACTAGTCCTCTGACATAAGGGCCACACATATTTTCACTATGCTTTCTGTGTTCATGAAACGATCCAATCTTTTCTTTTTTTTGTCAGTGAAGATTCAATGGATTGCTTAAGATTACTGGAGACTTTCCCTGACCTCTAAAATTTAATCTCTGTACTAAGTTGTTTAGGGTCCAAAGTATTATGTAGCAAGGAATGGATAATGTTTTATAGCAAATCCTTAAAAAATATGTCTATAAATATCCAGTACACTAATACAAATGCAGTAAATGTTATCCCTGGTAGCCAGAATACCCATCCTGGCTCCCACGCCAGGAACAGTCTCAGTCCTGCTTGGCGCACCAAGCTGAAATTCATCACCCTCTGGATGACCATGATTACAAGTTTTACTTGAGATGAGGCCAATATCATGGTCAAATCAGAGTGTTTCCTCCCAGATATATGCATTTCCTTTAGAAATGAAGAAATGCTTCTAGAGCTCAAGTCTTGGGGAAAAAATAGTCTTTTTGAAGTGTTTTCCTTCAGTTTTTGCTTAAGTAATTTAAGAATTGCCTAATAGAGAAGTGAAAGCTTTCTCCTGAGTTTTCTGCAGAAAGGAACATGTTGGCTACAGTTTGGAATGAAAAACATTCTTCTCATTGAGGAAGTTTCAGTTAAAGTGCCATTAAATATATTATTAGCTTTGTGACTTTGGGCTAGTCAGTTCATTGCTCCAGGCAAGTTTCTCATTGTAAAGTGAACACTAGGTAATTTCTGAGCAGGTTGATCATACAATTTACTTTCTACAGTGAATTATACCAGCCCTAGGAATGAACTGGAGCTATCCTGGGGAACCTAGAGGATATGTTCATTCCTCTCTAAGGAGTTTTGAAGTTCTGTAACTATTTGGTTCTCTGGTTCACTGTCTGCACCTAAATCTAATCACTGGGCTGGTCTTTATGTTATAACTTTCTTCTGGGCAGGATTTGTCCATTCTGCTTTGGAGAATAGTTCAACTTAATGGAAGTGTTCATCTGTCACTTAGATATGGCAGATGTAAATGCTTGGACTTGGGCTGCTGCTGGGAAATAATCAGCTTTCTTATGTCTTATCTAAGCAAAACCCAACTCCAGACATATTCTTCTTCCACATGGATTGATAGCCAGGTCCCAAGAGAGAATGTTTTATTCCTGTAACCTGGGGTCCAGGTAGCCGCAAGCCAGTTCTAATACTTTGCTATTCTGAGAGTGATGTTGAAAACCATTGCAGTGAAGACACTGTGCATATGTCATTATCTTTCATTTGTTGTGATAATAACCATGATTCTTACTATTGTATGCTTATCACTGGAGGAGGTACTGGAGTCTAAAGGAACCTAGGGGCAGCCATCTTTTTAATATCTGCAGATTGGAGGCCAGAGTTTCAATTTTCAGTCTAGAACTAACCTATCTCACTAATTTATTAATTCATCCAGCATATGCCTTAATGATTATAACTATGTATAGGACATTGTATAGGAGACCCAGCCTATGGTCTGGGAAACTGATAATTACAATACAGTACAATAATTAATGGAATAGAAATCTCAACAAAACATTGCAAGACCACATACTTTGTGAGGTGGTTATTTCTGTCGTTAATATGCTTTCCCAGTCTACATTATTTAAATTACATCAACTTATTAAAATGCAGGGATTTAGTTAACTCTCTTGTCATCCAGTTCTATTACCCTTTTCAGCCCAGAGGAGTTGTGTTGGATTAAGAATGAATTTCTTGTTAGTGGCATTGAATTGACATCCAATGTAGCTATACTAAAGTAACATTGTATGTACACAAATTCCCTCTTACTGGAAATAATCTCAGTTTCATCCATGTATTTTCCTCTCTTCTTATTTCTGTCATTTATTTTCCTTTGCCGTTCTTTCACACAGACACTTAGTCACACATATGGTGCTCCTGTGACACATATTCATCCTTGCCTTATTCACTCTCTCACACGCTCACTGTCCTGGGCACATGTACATCCCTATCACTCATTCTGTCAAGGCCTCTTACACACTGAGTTTCTCACTCTTAAATACACATGATCTCAAGTTTGTAATTTCCTACAGATGCTCTCTGTCCCTGGAGACACATTCGCTTTCCTTTGAGCACAGAGCCTTTCTCCAACAGCCTTGCTCTCATATGCACACACCCACATCTGCAGGCACTCATGCTTTTGCCCTCGGCCCCTCCCACACCTCAGGCTTCTCACTGGTGATCAGCGTAGGGATAGGAGACAGGAAGGGTGGAGGAGATACCAGTAAGTCATCTGCCCTCCACCCACGTCTTCTTTAATATTTTTTCTTCCTTTCTGGTAAGCAGAGAGAAAACTTGCTGGTAGTGGGGTATGGCTCTTTCCAAGCATAGCTGTGGTGCCAAGGATGAATGTAGTAAGAAGGCATTCGAGAAACCCTCAGAGTGATGTCATGAGAGGGGACAAGGAAACATTCACAGTGCCCAAAGAGAAAAAACCTGTCTCACTAAGCAGCTATCCTAAGAATTGTTACCACTGGGAGTATTTCATTAAATTAAGGCACTGTGTCTCTACCAAAAATATTAGAATTCTGAGACAACACATAAGATAATTAGAAGTTATTATTGAATATTGATGTATATCAGGGATTGGCAAATTTCTTGTGTAGTAGAGGCCAGATGGTAAATATATTTTAGGCTTTTAGGCTGCAGCTATTCAGCTGTGCTGTCATAGAGGAAAGGCAGCCCTAGATAATACATCAGTGAATGTGTGTGGCTGTGTTCCAATAAAACTTTATTTATAAACACAGGCAGTGGGCTGGATTTGAACCATGGTCCCTAGTTGGTAGACTCCTGATCTATATGAACAACGCCATTTTAACTATATATTTTTATTTTTTCTCTCCCCCCGCCCCCGGCTTTTATTACCATTTAATTTGAAAATGGCTGGATGAAATTTTCAGCAAATGTGGAAGATTTATTTAGAATGGTCAGATGTAAAAAATCAGCTCTGTACTTTGTGAAAAATTCTTTTCTGGTGGCTTAGAGTCATGTTGAAAAATAAGAAATCATTTTCTAAACTAGTGACTGTATTATACAATGAGAAGAGATAAATAAACAGTTTTTTCAAGTATAAGCCCCAACCAGATTTTTATCAGAATCAGGCTGTTGCTTCTTATGTAGACACCTCTCTGTAGGATGCTCCTGGTGTGTAAGGGGACTAAGTACCATGGGAATGAGCCCTAGGACAGAGAAGCTGGGACAGTGGGAATGAGAAAGACCTTGCTAGTAGGCATGTCTAGGAAGGTTACACCCCTACAAGGGAAGTTGAGGAGGAGGGTGATATGAGGTACACAGGCCATCAGGATGGCATTGCAAAGAAAGGGAGCATCAAAAGCCAGGTTGAGGAGCACCTCAGGTACTAGTTGACTCCAGTAATTTGTAGTCCAGTTAAGGTTTTTTATCTTTTTCTCCTACAGTAAAACTTCATCTGAAAGTATCTTGTTTTTGAGCCAACTAGCTAGAAAGTAGTTGCAGATTTGCACAGTGCACTTTTTATTAGTTTCCTTTTGCTCTTGAAGTGCTATTTAAATTTGGCAGCCATTTCTGAATAATAGAATACAGTGAAGATATGTGCATATTAACATGCATGTTTACACAGTATATTGTTAAATGAAAGAGAAAAGCAGATTCTGGGCAAAGTCCTTATAGAAAAATCTCACATTTTGTGTGTATGTGTATATACATACATAGACACACACACACACACACATACACACTCTTATCTAGAAAAAAGTTCATGCAAATATGTACAAATTTTCAACAGTGATTATTTCTGGGCAGCTTCTAAGATACTTCTAAGGTACTATACTTTCTCCTTATCCACTTCTTTCTCTTTTTTGTCTTTCTCTTTCTCTTCCTCTACATAAGCACTTATTAGACTTATAATTCCAAAGGGCAATGAGAACATTTTCATTTAGAATATTTTTAAAAAGTTGAATAGTGATGACTGCAATTCTAGAAGGAAGGGTTACTCATATATTGAGACTGGGTAGGAGAAAGCCTTCCTCTTATTTACCTTGCGAGGTGTTCTTGGCTCTTTCCATGTGGTTTATTGGAGTAAAGTTACTTCCAACTATGATCCAAGAATGTGTTTTATTGAGTGAAGGGATAACTTTGTCCTTGCAATTAACATTATGCTATGGGTCAACAGTTGACCCACATTAAAGAAAAAACATGACTTTGAAAGCAGTGTTCTTTGAGGTTTGGGGCAAATTAACTTCTCTGAAACTCTATTTCCTTATTTCTATAGGAGAATTAATAACACACACTTTACAAGTGTGTGAGGATTAAGTGACAATATAAAGAAAACACCTAGCAGAGCCTGGCCTCTGATAATCGCTTAAAAAATGCTAACTTCTTTTTCTTTCTCACATTTTCTTTCTCCTCCAGCAACAGATTTCCCAAATGAGAAGAGGAAGAACTGAGTTATGCTGCCATCTTTAATAAGTCCCATCACATGTTCTTCCCCAAATCCCAAGCAATTTGCTTTCTCTTTCATTCTCAGAGAAAGCAAATACCCAGACGGCAAGAAAATACTGGAGGAAGAAACAAATGGCAATCCCATTTGTGCTTTGGCTAATATAATTTCATTTTTTTAAAAGATTTTATTTATTTATTTGACAGAGAGAGACAGTGAGAGAGGGAACACAAGCAGGGGGAGTGGGAGAGGGAGCAGCAGGCTTCCCGCGGAGCAGGGAGCCTGATGTGGGGCTCGATCCCAGGACTCTGGGATCATGACCTGAGTTGAAGGCAGACGCTTAATGACTGAGTCACCCAGGTGCCCCTATAATTTCATTTTAAAATGAAACTCTAGAAACGACCTTTGAGATAATCCAATTACTCTTGATAATATCAAAAAAAAAAAAAAACAACAACTTTGATTCAGGCAGGTTTTATTTTAAACCAGAGATTTGGCTTGCTGAATGTGATATTTCTCCTTATTCCCTAGTTGCCCACTGACTCACCTCAACATTTGTCCTGCCGCCTAGTACCCAAAAGACCACCAAAATGTACATGACATCCAGTTTCTTCTTATTAATGGAAGGTTGTAATTAAAAAGTGTGCATATTTCCTGATTTTCAGTGTTCTACACATCACTGCCTCATGGTGTGAACTGGTTATATCATGCTTCCCTATTACGAATGCTGGGGTTTTAATTTTAGACAAAAGTGTTAATACTGATTATGTTAAAGGGGAAACAGTGTCAGCCTCAGCATATCCCAAGCTGAATTCACAAATGTTCCCTACAATCTCCTTTTCCTGTGCACATTTTCTCTCATAGTGGTATCATATTTCACCCCATCATCCAGTTTGAAGGTCTCCTCCTTTGTTTTTCTCTAATCATTCCGTCTTCCTCTCTATCCCTGCCACCAATGCCAAATTCAGTCTCCTCTCATCTCCTACCCGACAACTACAAGATCAGCTTCTCAAAGAGTATACTTGCTCCGAGTCTTTTTTCTCTCAAATCCACCCTCTGCATCTACACCATTAACAATGTTAATTTGATGGTGACCCTTTTTTGCTTATAAATATTCATTGACCCTCAAGACCTAGAGAATAAACTCTGTATTTTCGAATATGGCATTCAGGACCCTCTGTAATCTTGGGTCAGCCTCTCTCACTAAATACATGGATACATGTCTTGCCATTTTCTGCTTCCAATGTTTCATTCCAGCAGCATAAAACAGATTCCAAATTCCTGAATACACCATTGTTTCTCATGAATTCTGCTTTTGGCTCATGTCTGCTCCTTTAAAATGTATTTTCTTTCCCTATTAGCTAACTTCTATGCGTTCCTTAAGACATAATTTAAGTACAAAAATTCTGTGAAGCTTTGCCAAACTCTCCTGGATAGATTAAGTCCCTCTTTCTGTGTGTGCTTTTATGTAACTTCCTCACTGCACTCATCAACTTGAACTAAAACTATTTGTGTATCCACATTTCAAATGGTTCTATTAGCTCCTAGAGGGCAGATACTTTGTTTTATTATGTCTCTGAAGTATATCGTAATAACTGAAAGACTGTAGATGTCTCCATGTCACAGATACCTACTGAATAAATAAATTGATTCATAGGTATGTATTAATTATCTGTTGCTTCATTAACTCAACACTTAGAGGCTTAAAATAACAGATATTTATTATCTCTTATAGTTTCTGAGAGTCCGGAATCCAGGAATGACTTAGCTGGATGGGTCTAGCTCAGCATCTCTCATGAACTTGCAGTCAAGATGTCAGCTGGGGCTGCAGTAAACTGAGGGTTTGGGTAGGGCTGGAGCATCTATTACCAAGCTCAACTCACATGGCTCTTGGCAGGACAACTTAGTTAACCTCCACATGGGCATCTCCATAGGATTGCTCATGACATGCTATCTGATTTTCCCCATAGTGAGTGATATGAGAGAGAAAGAGCACTATCTAGATGAAGTCATGGTGTCTTCTATAACAATTTCAGAAGTGCCATAGCATTACTTCACTGTGTTCTGTTGGACACACTGATCAACCCTAGTATAATGTGGATGAAAGCTGTTCAAGGATCTGGATATCAGAAGGCAGGGATCACTGGGTCATCTTGGAGGCTGGCTACAACAGGCAGCAAATATTTTTCACATTCCTAAAATCCTCCTGAGTAGATATTCTCTCTTTTGCCTACTTATAGGTCATTTCTGGACATAGAAATCACTCAAAGAGTGAATCAAACAGGGTCTTGGTAAAGCTTCTGTAATTTCTGGATACTGTTTATTTTGTTATTAATGAGAAAGAGAGAGATTATCTTGGGAAAGAGACAAATTTCTCTTGATATTATTGATTCAATAGCACTGATCAAGTTCATTAGTTCAACAATAAAGTATTTATTGGTTCTAAAGTGTCACACTTGATATTTATGCATTTTCCCTCAATTTATACACATAGGACATATAATCCAAGAATATTTTGAATGGACGAACATTTAAGGATTAGGTTTAAGAGATTGGGTTAACTGTTGTAAGCAGGAGCAGGACAAGCAATAGAAATAACAACAAAAATAATCATCCCATTGGGTTTCTAAACAGATGATGCTCAACTCAGAGCAGAAAAGCATTCAATCAAGAACAAAGCCAGTTGCAGTTTGTAGTGTGCTCTGTAGACAACAGCTCAGCTAGTCAAACTCTTTTGGCCCTTTTGTTTGCTTGCTTAAAGTATGAGTGTACTGACTCACATATAACCATACAGCAGGAGGTTGAAATGGTTTTCTAAAGACAGACATGCTCACTCATAGACAACCTTTTTTTTTTTTAAAGAGGTGAGATGGCATCTAGCACTTCACAAAAGTTGCCTCCTCCCTGTCTGGATGCTTAGTTTCCATGCCTCGTATTTCTAACATGGGGTAGAGCTCTCCCTTCCCAGGAGGGAATGATATTTTTCATTCAGTTGTTTTCCATATTCCTTACTTGCTTCCCTTCACAGGAGGAGCAACTTGCCTGGTTGGAAACTTTAGGGAAAGGGTGCAGTTCTCCATTTCTTTGGCTGTATTTCATGTCTCTGACCACTCATTGACTATACCTGTTATCATTATCTATTTTCTTCAGGCAAAACAAGCCCAGCACAGGTACCATGAATTATTTAACATCTCTGTTGTGACTTAAGTGAGTTAATGCAACTTGTGACGAGTAGGAGTTGGAAGTCCATTTTGTCCTTGGGTCCAAGGCACTTTCTCCCAGCCAGTTTAACTAGCAACACAGCTGTTATGTTGAAACTTCTCTGACTGCCATACCTGTCTCTCAGCTGGTTCTGATATGCTAGAGAAGCCCAGGTTCAATTAGATTTCCCATTTATATCTCTCATTAACACCCAATTTTTCATGGCATTCCTCACATTTGTCATTATTTTGCAATGTCTTTCTCCCTCTTTAGACAGATAGACAGTATGCCATAGCAGTTAAGAGTATTAGCATGGGAGTCAGATCTTCTAGGTTTACATTCCAGCTGTGCTATTTACTACTTAGATACACTTTGGCAGGTTAGTTAACCTTTAAATAGTAGTTTACAGAAAAACTGAACTGAAAAACAGAGTTCCCACATACTCCTTCTCCCCTTCACCACAGTTTCCCCTATTCTTAACAAACTGCCTTGGTGTGCTACATATTTTTTTTTTTTTTACAATTAATCATCCAATATTGGTACATTATTATTACCTAAAGTCCATAGTTTAATTTAGGTTTCATTCTTTGTGTTGTACCGTTCTCCAGTTTTTGTCATCATGTCATGTATCCACCACTACAGTATCATACAGAATAGTGTCACAGTCCTAAAAATCCCTGTGCTCATCCTGTTCATCTTCCTGCTCCTCCATCCCTGTGAGACCAATTCCTAAGAAAAATACGAGATTGGATTTTACCATTATTTATTCTTTCTTTAATGTTCTCTCTTTCATTATGTAGATCCTTATTTCTGACTTATATCCCTTTCTCTCTGAAGCTTCCTTTAACATTTATTGCAGGACAGGTCTACTGACAACACATTTCCTCAATCTTTGTTTGTCTGTCTTTTTTTTTTTTTCTGTATCATTTTTGAAGGATAGTTTTGCTGGATATAGAATCCTAGATTTTTATTTCAAGACTTTTATTTTCTTTGATTTTCTGCAGTTTGAGTATAATATCCTATGTGTAGATTCTTAGATTGTAGATTTCACTTGTTTGGTGTTCTCTGAGCTAGTTGGATCTGTGGTTTGATGCCTGTTATTAATTTTGGAAAATTCTCCACCATTATTCCTTCAAGCATTTCCTCCATTCCCCTTTCTCTTTGTCTTCTCTGGCATTCCCATTATAAGCATGTTGTATCTGTTGTAATTGCCTCATAGTCCTTGGATATTCTGTTGCATTTTTTATTTAATTTTCTTAAAGATTTATTTATTTACTTATTTATTTTAGCAAGAGAGAAAGAGAGCACATGAATGGGGGTAGGGAGAGGGAAAAGGAAAGAATCTCAAGCAAATTCCCCACTGAGCACAGAGTTATGGGGCTCCATCTCATATCCCAACATGGCGCTCCATCTCACATCCCTGAGATCATGACCTGAGCTGAAATCAAGAGTTGGATGCTTAATAGTCTAAGCCACCCAGGCACCCTTGATTTTTTAAATATTACATTCCCAGGACTTATTTCTCTTGTAATTGGAAATTTGTAGCTTTTGACCACCTCACCCATTTTGCTCACACCTTCAACCCCAATCTCTGGCAACCACCAATCTGTTCTCTGTATCTATCAGTTTGATTTTTAAAATCCACATATAAGTGAGATCATAGAGTATTTGGCTTTCTTGTCTGACTTATTTCACTTAGCATAATGCCCTCAGGGTCCATTTATTATATCAAAAATGGCAGAATTTCCTTCTTTTTTATGATTGAATAATATTTCTTTGCATTTTCTTTATCCATTCACCTGTTGATGGATACTTAGGCTGTTTGTATGCTTCATTATTTACACAATTGCTTTACAATAGATTATTTAAATACCCAGAAATGGAGTTGCTGAATGATATGGTTGTACTTTTAATTTTGGGGGAACCTCCAAACAGTTTTCCATAGTGGCTGCAGCAGTTTATAATCTCACTAACAGTGCACCATGGTTATCTTTTCTCCACATTCTCCACATAACACTTGTTATTTCTTGTCTTTTTAAAATAATCATTCGAATAGGTATGAGGTGATATCTCATTGTAGTTTTGATTTGCATTTTTTTGGAAAAATATCTATTCAGATCCTAAATTCTTAATTAGATCGTTTATTTATTTCTATTGAGTTGTATGAGTTTATATATATGATATGCTATTAACCCCTTATAGGCTTTATGATTTGCAAATATTTTCTCCCATTCAATAAGTTTCCTTTTCATCTTGTTGATGGTTCCTTTGTTGTATAGAAACATTTTAATTTGATGTAATCCCACTGGGGTTTTTGTTTGTTTGTTTGTTGTTGTTGCCTTTTTTTTTTTTTTTGGTGTCAAACCCCCCCCAAAAAAAATCATTGCCAAGACTGATATCAAGAAACTTACCTTTATATTTTCTTTTATTCCTCTGTTCCTTTTCTCTTTTTCTTCTCTTTCTAGTATTCCCATCATGTGCATATTGTACATTTTGTAATTGTACCCATAGGTCTGGGATATTCTGCCCTCCCCCCTTTTTTTTGTCTTTGCAGTTTTGGATTTTGTTTTGTTTTGGTTTGTATTTTGCCTCTCAACTTTGGAAGTTTGATATATTGATATACTTTTAAGATCACTGATTCTTTTCTTGACTATGCCCAGTCTCATCAGTCCATGAAATATATTCCTTATCTCTGTTACAGTTTTTTTTTCTAGTATGTCCCTTTGATTCTTTCTTAGAATTCCCATCATTCTGCTTACATTACACATCTGTTCTTTTATGTTGTCCACTTTTTGTATTAGTGTCCCTAGCATATTAATCATAGTTATTGTAAATTCCTGGCCTGATCATTCCAAACTCTGCCATGTCTGAGTCTGGTTTTGATGTCTCTTCAGACTGTGTTTTTGCTTTTAAGCACGCTTTGTAATTTTTTGTTGAAAGCTGGATGTAATATATCTGGTAAAAGGAACAGAGATAGATAAGCTTTTAGTATGAGGTTTTACATGTCTCTGGCTAGGAGTTAATCTGTGTAGCTCTGGTGTCAGAGGCTAAAATTTCTCCTGGTGTCATTGTTTTTGTCATCCCTATTGGCTTTGAGTGTTTCTATAGACTCTTTAAACAGGGTCTGAGGCTTGCAGTTATTTTAGCTGTAATCCTCTGGAATTGTACTGGAACCCTAGTGAAGTGGTAGGTAAAGTGTGGAGGAGGGGAAATATTCTATAGTTCTACAATTAGGTCTCAATCTTTTAGTGTGTCTAAGCTGGCTATTTCCCAACTCAGTTGGTTAGAGGAGACTGGCATTGGATTTTCCCATTTTTTCAGGTTGTTTAGGCTTTGGTAAGAACTCTTGTTAGGATCTGGTAAAATAGTTTTCCTTGAAGCCAGGCTCTTTTTAAGGAGGACAGAGAATTTTGGTCATATTTCAAAATGGCTAATTTCCCCCTTCTCCTGCTGGACGTAGGAGAGGATTTTTTTTCCTCAGATTTTCACTGTGACAACTTGGTAGGGATCCTGGAGGTAAAATTCACAAAAGTGTGGAAGCCATGCAAGACTGCACCCCAGTGTGTTTATTGCTCAAGTTAGTCTACACTGAGCATCCAACAACTCACCAATTATAGTTTTAAGTGTTCAAGCTGATACTGGACTCAGCTGTGGAATTTTGCTCCTGGGCTTCTGTTCCTCACAAATTGTGATTCTCTGTATCTATGTGTTTGTTTCTCCAGTTTTCAGGGCAAGAGTTTACCTCATTGCCTCAATTATCTGATGGATCCAGGAAGAGTTCTTGAGGTTTAGCTTGTACAGCTTTTTTTTTTTTTTTCCTTATTAGGAGGACAGGCGAGATGACTTCCAAGCTCCTTACATATTGGAACAGAAACTAGAACTCCAAATTATGTAATTTTTTGTGCTTAATTTTCTTCAATTATACAATGAGTATAGTTAAATCTACCTTACAGGATTGATGTGAGGTTTAAATGAGTCAAGGAGGATGTAGAGATTTCAGAAGAGCCTGGCATATAATAAATTTCACAATTAGTATTATTATTAAAGGGCACAAGTTCAGGGACCAGGTCTGTCTTGTTCATTCTGCTCACCAGTGCCTAGCACAGAGTAGGCCATAAATATTTGTTGACTAAATGGCCTTGAGGACTGACTAAAACTTTGGTAATCTCTAACATATCACATGTTCTCTTTGGCTTCTAGAATCATAGGACCACACTCATGTCTGTGGTCTTTTTACACCAGATCACAAGCAAATGAGGCCGATGCTACATGTGAGGAGGGAGGGCATTGTAGCTATTTCCCAAATCCATTCATTGGAGATGAGGGGCTGACAGGTGACTAAAGAGACTCACATTATAGTACCATTTTATATTTTCATTAATCCAGTAGAATGTACAATACAGGTCTGAATCGACTGTTAACCACTGCATAGGATGATGGCTTCCATCTTGAATCCTTTTACCTTGCTGGGTCCTTTCCACCACCTACAAAGAGAACATCACATCTTTCTTACCTGAAAGTCCTGCCAGTCTAGGTAATTATGAATGTGACAGGGAACACATTCAGAATTCCTTATCGAAATGAATTTCACTATGTCCATGTCAGTGAGAGCATTTTATGATGTAAGTAATGGGACATTCTCAACATTTCAATACCAAGCAGATATTTTTGGCTTTACTCCATCTAGTGGTTAAAATCAGAAATATTTCAGTTGGGTATTTCCTTTTCTTCCCATTTTATCCTTACTTTTGCTCTAATTTCTTTCAAAATTTATTTTCCTTAATATTAGGTCACCTAGTCTCCTCCAGATATTCTGCCTTCTATAAATGCAGAATTGTCTGAGATTGTAGATCTTTGGTTTTACAATTTTTGGCCTTCTGTTGAGGTGTTTTCAAAATAGCAGATATGAGGGGTCCTGGGTGGCAGTCAGTTAAGCATCTGACTCTTGGTTTCGGCTCAGGTCATGATCTCAGGGTCGTGAGATCTAGCCCTGTGTAGGGCTCTGTGCTCAGTGGGGAGCCTGCTTGAAGATTCTCTCCCTCTGCCCCTTCCCTGATTCATATACTCTCTCTCTCTAAAATAAATAAATAAATAAATCTTTTTAAAAAAATAGCAAACATGAAACGAATGGATAAACACAATTTATGCTTTTTTTTTTTTTTTTTAAAAAAGATAGATTGTGTTCCTGTCAGTTTCCTTTTAAAACGCCTGTCCATTAAGGTGAGTAGGAAAGGTAGGCTAGAAGAAAAAGAATTAGCGTTAATTCAGCATTTTATCCCATTCTCTTCATATTGTTACTTATTCTCGAAAATAGTTAAGATAGTTTACAAAGTCTTACAAACTTCAGGAAGATTTCATGCAATAAATAGAATGAAAAGAGGAAAAGGAAAGAGGCAAGGGCATAAAAGGAAGCTTAGACAGAAAGGCACTCAGTAAAGACGTACTTAACATGAGGGCCACAAATTGCTTATAGAGTGTCCAGTCGTGACTCCTGACAAGGAAGCCTGATTAGTTACTATTTTCATAATTATCATCAGAATAAAATAAATCAAATACTCTGAAGAAACACAGGAATTTTTTCTTTTTTTAAAGATTTTACTAATTTATTTGAGAGAGAGTGAGCATGAGCTGGCGGAGAAGGACAGAGGGAGAAGCAGACTCTCTGCTGAGCAGGGAGCCGGATGCAGGGGTGGATCTCAGGACCCTGAGATCATGACCTGAGCCACAGGCAGACGCTTCACCGACTGAGCCACCCAGGCGCCCCAGCACAGGCATTCTTAAGAGACTAGAATGTAATATCTGCCCAGATTATCCTAAAGATTGTCCAGTGTGATATTGTGAATCACGCCTTCAACAACATTCTTAACATCAGTGCAATCATGCAGGCCCAGGGGCATCTTTCATGACACACCTCACTCACTCTCCTCGGAGGTATCACATGAAAATGAAATCCAATTCATGTGGCTTGACAGGAGGTCAGGGTGATAAGGTTCAGAATGACATTTTGTGGCTGGTCTGCTTCCATAAAAGGGTAAATTTTAGAGCAACCAGAGAAATGACTGAGTATATAGTCTATCTATCCTGAAAGTGGTTTCTCTCCACAGTTGTTCCTAGATGCTGGGTGGAAGTGAGCTGAGATCATCGAAGCAAACCTAGTGACTAGTAACGATATAGTGGTGTCTGCTTTCCTCTCTTCAGGGGCGCTTCCCTGCAACCACACCTGTTAAAACCTGCTGCCTCACACCTATTTGATTACCCTGGCTCTCACATGGGTGTCTCTGCCAATGACCTGTGTCACATATTCCCCCAGACTAATCTTTCAGAATTTGCCTCCGATCACACCCTTCCCTGTTTATAAAGCTTAAGTGGTTTCCTTATTGCTTGAATATTTAAAATCATAAATCTTATTATTTAAAACCTCTCATACTCACCATGACAAACTAACCTATCACTTCTCCCTGCACCAATGTTTGAGTCATCTGTAATTATATGCCATTGTTGAAAGTGTTTTTGCTTTGCAATCTTGTTCGTGGCCTCTTGCGTACACCCTCAAAATGTGTCATTTAATCAATCTCATTTCAAATACCGGCTTCTAGATCCTGCTTCTTCCTTCATCCTCTGCCTTCTCATGTGGTTTGCACCTCTTGTGGACCTCATCTTTCTCCAATTTACCTTTTCATTTTATTTCAAGTGTGCTTCCCCATGCTCATGGTATTTCAGCCACCCTGGCTTCCCTTCAGTCTCCAGGACCACTGTGTTCCTTTCGACCTCTTGGAGGCTTTGCCAACACTCTTTTGTCCGATGGGATGCCTAGTCATTGACTCTTCACATGATAAGAGCTGTCTCAGTTCTCAAGATATCCCTCCTGTAGGCTTTCCTTACTAAAGCTCATAAAGTGGAGGTCCCTCTTCCTTCTTCATTTTACCTATATGACACATTTTCCAAGATGTAATGACAGCTGCATCTATATGTTTGCCTGTTAATTATCTACCTTCCTCCACTAGATTGTGAACTTTAAAGGGTGGGCTTGTAATAAAGTTTTGTTCAGTGAATGAGTAACATATATCATGCATGCTATTATAGTGAAATATTGTCATTATTTGTTTTTATTAAGCATCACAACTCCTCTGTGTCTGGTATGGTATTGAAAATAGAAGATGATTGATAAGTAAAGACATATGTTGAAATCCGTTGAATGGGTGCCTTATTCGCCTTCATGGTTTGTAAGACTTTTGAAGGCAATGATGGCACTCCTATATAAAGCTACTTCTCAAATAATGTTACACATAACAGTGTTTATTGTTTTTTATTCAAACAATGAAGAGAACATTGGATTATGGAAAATGTTTCATTTTTATTTCTTCCAGAAAACCAGTACATTGAAACTATGATATTTTATGATAGATTACTACAGTGAGTCATCACACTATCCACAGGTAATTAAAGAAACACATTATAATGCATGTACAAATAATAGGCATGTTTATATAACACTGTACTTTTTGGGGCAATACCTTCAGTTTATAATGTTAGACCACTCATCCTCATTTTTTTCTAAAAGGAGCATGTTGCCATTTCTAGTGCTTCTTTTCAGGATTCAGTGAGTGTTATTTTCACTAGCTATCTATATCACACCCACAAAACACTGTCTACGCAAAAAAGGCATTGTTTTGTTATTTTGATTGTCACAAGGTCCACATGTAAACATCAGCATTAATTAGTGGATTGGTAAAATGATGTAGTGGAAAGAGCTTTAGCTTCAGCCTATATCTGAGGTAGCTTTAAGCTGTGGCTTTACAGTAAACAAGTTTGACCCTAAGAAAATAACTGGCCTCTTTTCAACCACAGTTTCTTTCTCCCTCTTGCTTAGGCTTGTATAAAAAAGGCCTCTTGTATATTCCTTGATACGCAGTAAGTGTTCTTTAAGTATTATTTTCCTAATAATAAATAAATAGGAAAATTTTAAAATAAGGAAATAAATTCTCATTTTTTTAGTAATTTTCCTAGTGATCAGTAACTAGCCAATTTATGTGACTCAAAAAAATTTCCACTTTATGTATGTTGATTTCTTGCCTGAAGACATAGTTATTTTCTGGTTTGGAATTTTCCTCAAACTTTCTCTGGCAATACTCTTTAGGGTAATGGCTCCATTTGAAAGGAAATAGAGTATTAGACATACATATAAAGAACTGTCAACACCTCTGTTATGTCAAGTGGAATCCATTCTGAACCCATCTATTGCACATGGAGCAATGGTTTATCTGCAAAATGAAAAATCCACTTCATTTGAAAAAACAGCTCTTTATGATGTGATCAATTACTCAGAATGACCTGAAAATGTCAGATGTGTGGTCCCAGCTCCAGTCAAATGAAGTGAGTAATTTTCAGTCACTTGTCCAGTGGTTGAACCAAGAAGAGAGTAAATATTTATAGGCTTATCCCAGGGTACTGGCTAACAGAGTGCCTGGACTTCTTCTAGAGCAAATAAACAAGAATCCCCTACAGTATTTAAACTTGTCCACTATTTCTCAGCCAGCTTCTCTCTTGTCTCCTCACAGTGATTATATACCACTCATTTCCAACCACATTTTGATTGTCCTGCTGCTAAGTTATAGCAAGTATTTTAGAGGGTACAAGAGTTGTTTTCCTTTTCTTTCGACCGCATGTTTAGACTGTATGAACCATTGTGTTTATCCCATTTTTTACTCCTTAGTTTGCTTATTCTATCTCAGTAGGTGACCACAATGTTTGCTTTTGCTCATTAAGCTTTTGAACATCACACAAAGCACTACAACAGAAAAGAATTTAAACAGTATGATACATAAACTGATCAAGTAATTTCATCTGAAATCAAATGTCTAACTTTCAAGAGATTTGAAGTTGAGAGACAACTGATTTTATGAGGTTCTGAGCACTTACAAAGAGTTTAATATCTTGTTTAAGTATTTCATTGATTATGTTAATAATCAGGATTTTTTTCACCACATTTTTTTTTAAGTTTATATGTGAATCTTCATGACAAATCTTAGCATTTTACAGCTGGAAGTGATCTTAGAATTTAGATCTTAGAATCCATCTATACCAAATGCCTCATTTTACAAATAAGACAACTGATGTCCTGGGAGGTTATTGAGGGACATGCCCCAAGACCCAGAGATTGTTAGTGATTTTGTGGTATGTTTTCCCAAGATGAGCCTTCTAGCTTTCCTGATAACATTTCAACTGTTTCATAAGCACTCTGCTATTTCAAAATAGAAAGAAAAAAAAAAAAACCCTGGCTTTATCAAAATATTTTTTAAGCCCCTAAAGATGGTTCTTAGTCTTCTTTGGATCATAAACCCCTTTAAGAATCTGCTGAAAACTCTGGACCCTCTCAACAGAAAAACTCACATAGTAATTCACACCCCATTTCATGGAATCCATAAACTCCTGAAACCTTAATTCCAGATTCATTCATTTATTTATTTTAAAAAATCTATCATAATAATGGTGGTCTAATTATATTTCTATATTTTAATCAATTTAGACATTAAATGCCATTGGAAGTAGTGTGATAGTTACCTATTAAATGATAGTTATTATTACTAATAACAGTAAAATTAATACACTTTGCAAAAAAACTAGTTTTGATTCATAGGACCACATTGTCAGAAATAATGCAACTATTTCTTGTCTATTTCAACTCACATGATGGGATGCTTTATAGACAACACAGAATAAAGATTCCCAAGATTCCCTAACATACATCTAAGAAATATCAACAATAATGCCATTGTTCCACATTCAGGAATAGAAAGGGAGCTGTATCATAACGGTGTGTGAATCAGCTATGCAATGGCCAGATCGTAAGGGGACTTCTTATGGGGTGGGAGGCTGGCCTGAATCTTACATAGTGAGGCTGTGTACATCTCTCCAAGATTCATGCTACAGATCTCAGCCATCACACTGTCAGCGCAGCTGCAAGGAAAGACATTCACACTTATTCACACTTAAAGATGTAAAGAGTGAGTTTAGGTTAAAAGGACACTCTGTTAGCAGCTTCTAATCCAGCCTCTCCTAACCAATGCCTCATCAAAATACCAAACAAGACAGAAAAACAAGCATAGGGGAAGATAGGAATCTGGGCGGAATTTTAAAATGCCTAACTTAAGAAATACAGATGCCAGTGTTATTCTACCAAACAAAGCAAGACTGCTTTGAGATATGAGGTCAGAAAACACTTCGTGTTTCCCCAACTGTTTACTGTAAACAAACCGAAGTAAACTGGAAAACTATAAAACTGTATTTTACAAAGGTACTGCTCTTGAAGGCAGGTCTGTGGTCCCCAGGGACTTTTCTCTCAGTTCTTTCCTGCACCCACTCGGAGGCCAGTCCGGGAAATGAAGAGGCAGGTAGAAGGGAGAGGAAACAGTGATGTGTTATTGCCTTAGAGGAGAACTCTTCACAAGAGGAGCACAACATCTTTACGAGCAATGCACAAAATGTGAAGGAAAAGGCGGTCCTACAAGCATACTTGTTGAGGATTATGGTCATTAAGAATGAAGTTTACTCTGAAGTCACCAGGCAGTGAGTTAGGAGATCCAGTCTTATGCCGGCTGAGAAACAGCCTTCCAGACTTTTGCAATTGGTTGAGGGGCTGCATCTCAACCCACCTTCCCTCCATAAATACGAAATATGGATGCAGCCAGAGTCAACATGAGTAGAACAAGCAAGAATAATCGAAGCAGTTTGTTGGGTTTGAAGGAGTAAGGTTTTCTGTCATTTCAGGATAAAGTAAAAAAGAAAAAAAAAGGATGAATGTGATAAAATACGGCAGAAAAATGGAATAGAACCATCAGCATCTTAAAAGAAATCTGAGTAAAAGCAGACTTCTGAATGTGAAGGTCCAGAAAAAAATTATTGAAGACTGCCGAATAGTTTGGCAAGAGATAGGAAGACAACCTGCATGTAACAGAGGCAGAAAATCATAAGGAGAGAGTGATTTGAAATAAACAAATGCTAAATAAGATTAAAAAGTAGACTAGGTAAGAGAAAAGAGGTAAGAAATTAAAGATCCAATACTAAATTATAATTCACATTGGAGAAATAAAGATAGAAATGAGACTCCTGAAAGTCAAATCAGTATTGTGGAGGACAACCTTTCCCCTCCTAGGAGGCAGAGGAAAATAAAATATATGAAAATGATGAGAGAGAAGATGCCGTGAGGCAGAGAACAGGGAGAGAACCTGGGATTTTGCATATTCCTGAGGAAAACACCAAAAAAATATAGGCAATACTCAAAAATATATTTGAAGAAAATATCTGACCTGATTGAAAATCTATATATGGAGACTGAATGCTGACATTTCTAGGAAAAAAAATAAATGATAAGAGAAACACACTAGACAAATTGAAGCATATTGTTTGGAAATAATAATGACAAAAAAATGACAAGTATTCAAGTAGAGGGAATAAAAAGTTCACCTTGAAGAGTACATGCATCAGAGTAACCTCTAACTTTTCTGTACAGTGGAGGGACTTATACATGTTTCATTAGAGGTGCTGTGATTTAGAATTTCATTACAAACCAAACTGACTTTTATGTGGGAGTGTACCAGAAATACATTCTCAAGTATCTTATCAGTATATTCGAAGAATACCTGAAGATGTAAAGAAGTCAAAACATAGAAATATATAGTTGTTTAAAAGATTTTGAAGTATGTGTTGAAAACAATTAAGTTTAAATGAGTACTGTACATTTAGATGCAAATAAAAATTATATCCCAAGAAAATACCTTATTAAAATAATAATTAAAAAATAATTTGCCAAAAAAATAATAATTTGCCCTCAGTGCCTTCAGGATTATTATGAATAGAATCTGTGGGCAAACAGTCTTTGCTGCAAAAGGAAATACATAAAGGAAACAGGAAGAAAACATAAAAAAACAAAATGTTAACTGTTAAATCACATGTATTCATGATATGTTATTGAGTGTAAGAAGCAGGGCATGATATGATACTGAATGTAAGAAGCAGGACACAAATCTAGAAATGAACTCAATTTCATTTAAAAATTATATACATACCTATATACCCAAATATATACCCAGATACTTAAATGGTGAAATTGCAAATTGTTTTTAGTTTCATCATATTTTTATGTATATTTTTCTTTTTTTTAAGATTTTATTTATTTATTTGAAAGAGAGAGACACGGCGAGAGAAGGAACACAAGCAGGGGGAGTGGAAGAGGGAGAAGCAGGCTTCCTGCGGAGCAGGGAGCCTGATGTGGGGCTCGATCCCAGGACCCCGGGATCGTGACCTGAGCCGAAGGCAGACACCCAACCATCTGAACCACTCAGGCACCCCCTTTATGTATATTTTCCCACAATAAACATGTATTACTTTTATATCAGGAAAACAGAAAAAAGTGTTTAAGAAAATTAATTAGAAGGAATATTAAAGAATTGACTGAGGTAAAGAAACATGATCTCCAGCCTTGTTTTAGCTCCTCAGTCTCACACAAGAGCCAGAAGACTACCTTATATTTCACATTTTACCGTTTATTGCAATGTGTTTGAACCACAGGGTGCATATAGTAGTGGTTGATTTCTTCTGGATTCTTAGTTACAAATGGTTAAAAATTCACTTTCAAAATGTTATTCATTATTTTACAACACAAAATTTTAAAACCAGTTGATAATTTATTAAAGGTGTTTAGTTGTTCCCAACAAACAAACAATAAACAATACTAAGTAAGTCTGTTTTATTGCATGAATTTTTTTCATTAAGTCCACTGCTTTAGGATTTCTGTGGGTCTCTGGTTTTTTGTTTTAAATATCGTGCTTTGGCAAAAGTATTAGATTCTTTTGAGGAATATGAGGCTATTGTCAGCATTAATCTTTCTCAGGGATTCCATGATCGACACACTTCGCCTTCAGATGGAGATTGTTGTGGTATTTGTGGTACCATTCAGTCTTTCTAATTCAAAGAACCTACTAGTGATAATGTGACTTTTTTTTCCCACACAAACAGATCCATGCCAGTGGTACATTGTGGTTTCATTGGCTTGTAGGCAGCTCAGTATTTGCACTCACTGGAAACAATTGGATGTTTCGAGATAAGTCAGGCAATTCTCAGACACAATGTAAGCCATTGAGCCACTGAGAATATGCTCAGATTTTTGGTTTGCGTTTTCCAGACTTGTGGGCTTAGGCTGGACTTGTGTTAACTAATTTCTATCCATATGGAATAACAATTTTCATACCACTTTAAGAATAACTCTTCTCATCAGATTTAAAAGTTAGCAACACAGACGAACCATGAGAGACGATGGACTCTGAAAAAACAAACTGAGGGTTCCGGGGGGGGGGATGGGTTAGCCTGGTGATGGGTATTAAAGAGGGCACATTCTGCGTGGAGCACTGGGTGTTATGCACAAACAATGAATCATGGAACACTACATCAAGAACTAATGGTGTAATGTATGGTGATTAACATAACAATAAAAAATTAAAAAATAAAAGTTAACAACACTAAAGATTGTCTTGCTGACTTGTCCAACTCCTCTAGTTTAAATTGTTTTTTAGAAATGATAAATCTTGTACATTTAACCCAAGATTTTCTAGTTATTGAGGAAAAAAACTGATAAAAACATCTGTGTTAGCTTATACATGGAATCTAGAAAAAGCAAGCTTGTAAAATCATAGAGTAGAATGGTGGTTACCCGGGGCTGGGGGCTAAGGGAATTGAGAAGATTTTGTTTAAGGGTACAAACTTACAACTAATAGATAAATAAGTTCTGGAGATCCAATGGACAACATAGTGATTACAGTCAACAATACTGTAATATAAATTCGAAGTTGCTAAGAGACTAAGTCATAACTGTTTTCAACACAAAAGTAAAATGATAAATATGTGATATGATAAAAGTATAAACCAACATATTGTACACCTTAAACTTACACGCTGTTATATGTCAACCATATCTCAATTTTTCAAAATCTGTGAAAAAAAATCTGTGTTAGTATTTGTATCTTTGGGACCCATGCTGCCAAAGAATAACGAATGCTTTCAGTTTGAGGTGAGAGAGAATATTGAACTGTGTGTGGGGTTATCAAGCGTGTATGTACCCTTAGTCCCATTGGCCCATTTTTAAACATGATAGCAGATTCTCAGGAAGCTGATTCTGCCGCCAGTGGAAAGGAAGGAAATCATAAATCCCTTAAAGGGAAGTCCTTATGTATCAGTAAGTATTTTGGTGTTGCCAAAATAATGCTACATAACATATATCCGCACAATCAGTATCTTAACAATGATAAGAACTCATTCTCAAGTCAGTGCTAGTGGGCTAGGGTGACTTTGCTGCTCGTGGCTGAACTCATTCATGTGGGGTGGCTTGCATTTCCTGACCTAGCTGGACAGTTCTGCTTTTCACTGCAGGTCTGCGGATGGGTCAGGAAGCTCAGCTCCACGTGTTTTTCATCCTCCTTGGAGCAGCAAGCCAACTAGGCAAGTTCTTCTGATGGCATGGCAGAGGACTGAGAAGGCTTGTGGAGCCAAGCACATGCATCTAAAGCCTCTGTTGCATCATGCCTGCTAATATCCTAACAGCCAAAGAAAGTCCTAAGACCAAACACAGGGCCAGGTGGAAAGGAAGTACCCTTCTCTTAAAGTGGTGAGAAGGAGGAGGGGAACTTTCTGAACAATAATCAAATCTAACACACCATGGTAGGTTAAAATGCTGGTTGAGAAAACCTATTTCTGGCCACGATGAAGTAACTTCGAGTGGACTAAGTTTTTCATTGGGAACTACTATAAAAGCTGGATACACTACAAAAACAACTGCTTGAAGACCTCAGAAAGCAATGAAGGCAGCCAGAACTTGACAGGCCAAAACCCAGAGACAACAGCAGCGCGTGGAACTGAGCACCACATCACTTTTTCTTTTCCCGTTTGGAGCATGTGCAGGTGTGAACTAGAGGCCGCGTGTGTGTGGGGCTTGCAACAGTGTCCCTGGCTTGGAAAGCTAGAGAACAAAGATCAATGCTTCCCAAGCATCCCCTACTTAAGAAAATCAGATCACAGAGAGAAGAAAATAGGACTTCAGAGACTTAAGCCTGAAATTCTGTGTGAAATTTTTCATCGAGTTTTTTGTTGATGCTTAATATGTACCGAGGTGGGGCAAATATTTCTGGGAGGGTAAAGAGCTAGGAAGAGATTTTGTCAGTCTGGTAATGCTGCAAAGATAGAGGTAGCAGTTTAGCGTATGACGTGGAGGAGGAGACCGAGGAAATTCTCAAAGTCTTCAGCTGAGTCCTCTGGAAGAGAACTAGAAAATCCATAAATCTTTTTGCAAATTAGGCAATATATTTTTAAGTGACTCACAGGTTGAAGATGATATCAGCATAGGACTTAGAATATTAGTAAATAAGAAAATATTTTGAAATGGATGACAATGAAAAATAATACATACCTTGTGGGATTCTGCTAAAGTAGGGCCTGGAGGGAGATGTGAGTGCATATGCTACAACAGAAAAAAAAAAGCTTAGAGGAATTGATCTAAGTATTCATCAAATCAGCTAGGGAAAAGATAGCAAATTAAACCCAAAGAAAGAATAAGAAATAAATAATAAAGCAAATGGCAGACATCTATGAAACAGCAAACATAATATAGAGAAAATCAATAAAGCTATAAGTTGGTTCTTTGTAAAACCTAAGATCGATAAACGACTAGGAAGATTGATATCATAAAAAGTGGAAAACACAAATTGCCAGCATAACCATGTTCCATAGATAATAAAGAGGTTTAGAAAAGGATGTGATGAGCAGTTTTTGCCAAAAGTAGGTTATGGTCAAATGGACAAAATTCTTTAAAAATAAAGGACAACTTAGCCAAACCAAAATAAGAAAAAACAGAAATTCTGAAAAATGCAATGAAAGAAGTAATGAAAAAATTGAACCTGTGATTATAAACCTCCCCCACCAAAGTGCCTGTGCATACACACACACACACACACCCCAATACAAAACAAACCCCCAAACAAAAAACTCCAGGCTCAGATGTCCTTACTGGTAAATTCTTATAACATTTAAGGAAGAGATAAGGGCAGTGTTTCAGAAACTCCTCCAGAGCATAGAAAATGTGGGAACACTTCCAAACTCACTTTCTGAGACCAGTGTAACCTGACTACCAAAACCTGAAAGAGATAGTATAAGAAAGAGAAGTGAACATGCATAAAAATATCCTCCACAAAGTAGTAGTAAGTTGATTCTAGCAACGTATGAATTGGATGATAGATAATGACCACATTGGGTTGATTTCAGGAGTGCAGAGTATTTAGATATCCAGAAAATAATGTAACTCACCTCATTAATAGGATAAAGGAGAAAAGATAACATCATCTCAGTAGATTCAATAAAGCATTTGATACATTTAATGTCTCTTACCAAACTTGGAATAAAATTGAAGAAACTTTAAATTTCATAGTAAAATGGAAATGGCAAAGAGAGTTAAGTCATTGTTGAAGAAAAAAAAAACCACAAAGGACTTGTACCAACAGATATCAAGAATTATTTTAAAGCTATAGTAATTAAAACAGAATAGAAGTAGAAGTACAGATAAAGGAGATCAGTGTAAGTGTAAAAAGATACCAGAAACAGATCTACTTATATGAAGTCATTTAATTTACAAAAAGTACTATTGCAGTACTGTGAGATTGTACCCAAAAAACTAAGCTGTTCACAAGAATTATAGGAATTTTCTTTTATCAATAAACACATCACTTCCTTTTGAAATCAAAAGCATCACTGGTCGATACCTGAACAGCTCATTCACATTTATTGTAGTTTTGACAAACAACTAAGGACACTAAGTTTCCTAAATGCAAATCACTTGTGTATTCTGTAAATTAGGCAGGGTCAAGGAGGCCTCTCCCTAATACACAAGGACATTCAAAGCTAAAATGATGCTGCACTATTATTTGGGATGGAACAAAATGGAAAAACGTCTCCATTCTGGTACTATAGACACTTTGAATTCAGATCAAGTTCCTTGCACTTGGGCCATGTATACTTTTATAATAGACTGAAATTTTCACAACTTCCAATCTATTATAATTTTTAGCTGGTATGAGAAGAAAAGAGTGGGAAATACCCCAGTTGGCAGGCAGAACAGGAATCTGACTTGGTCTGAAGACCAAGCTTTCTTTAATTTCCAGCCAAACAAAGCAGGGTTTTGTGTGTGTGTGTGTGTGTGTGTGTGTGTGTGTGTGTGTGTGTGTATTTTGCAAGTCATATCAAATATCAACTATCCAGACCTACCATGCTATCCTGTAATTAGCGGTTGTCCTTGGTTTTAACTCGACAAAGTGTCAAGGAAACAGACACAACTCTTTTGATATTGGTTTTAACATGAAATCTGTGTCCATAACATGCCATTCTCACTTAAATTTCTGTTATGTGGCTGATCTGATTCTATTCACCAATCTGCAAATGGTAAATGTTCAGACCCAGTTTCCTTTCTTGTGTCAAACAGCCCCCTTTGGCCAGGGTAAAGAAAAGAGAGAGGGTAGGATCATCTACTGGTGTTTTGACTTGATGTTGTTTAGTTATTTAGGGTAAAGAAACTTGGAGAACTGAACTGCTGATGTTGAATTGGTTACACAGATTATTTTGGAGGATTTCTCTCTGCTTTTCATTAAGGAGCCCATTCCATCAGGAGGAACCCTATTAATAAGAGAGATGAGCCTTCAACTATTTTGTATTTTCAAGGCTTTGGAGACTGATGTCAGCCCAGGCACATTAATTCCCTGAAGCCCCAAAGTCAGGCCCACTACCTTGCCGTACTGAGATTTTGAGTGATTTATGTGTTCTGGCTTTAAATATCGTAGCAGAAAAACTGGAAAGTGATGCTCAGTATTAAGTCAGTTACAAACTAAGTGGTTCTTAAGGCTTTTGCTCCTTTGCCATGAAATTTGCATCTAGGAAACTAGATCTGTGCTCTAGGCACCACATATGTTTTTTATTTGCCAAATAAACTTTCAGTACCTTTGCCTGTTGCTCACCCATTTCCCATCTGTGATGTACATCTCTTCCTTTTTCTCTGAATGACAGTCATTGTGCTCTGCCCCTTCAGATTATAATCTTAAAGTGACTGGAACTCATTGGCTTCAGAAGGGCTCTTTTTTCCCCCCGCTTCTGGAATGTGACCAGACAACGAGACCACTCCCACTGCAAACTATGTTTGAGACAATACTATTTTAGAGTCTGGGAGACACAATTTTGTGCCATGGCAGGTAACTATCTTAGGTAAAAGACACAAGACCAACACAGTCATGCAATGTCTCTCAAAGATCTTAATGACCGGAACAAAAGCCCCCAATGAGTAGAGATAGAAGAAAAATGTTCACATGCTTAAGTGCCAGTTTACACTGAAGAACATTCACCACTCTTGGTATGCCATCGTCTTCTCTTATTTTAGTTTCTTGGTTTTTCTTCGAGGCAGGGTAAGAGAGAATGATCCGCCACTAATAAATCTGTGGGACAGAGCTAATCACTGTCCCTCACTAATAACCTTGACCAACCCTACATTCTCAAGCATTTGCAAAACTCATTTAAAAAGCTAGTCTGCTCAACAGGAGATATTAATCTATCATATTTGCAAAAGAATTATATTGGCCGTAAAATTTCATGAACTGAATGCAAAATTACGTATAGGTGCGTATGTTTCTATTTTTGGAGAGAGGTTGCATAGCTTTCTTCAGATTCTCAGGACAATCCAATGCTCCCAAAAGATTAACAGCTACTGTAATTTCTGCTGCTTTCTGAAAACACACCCAGTCTCTGGGTTTTATACCAAGTATTGAACTTTTCGGTCCCTCTCACCTAAGCTACCATCATTTCTCTTTACTTTCTAAATTATTCAGAGTAAAGGGGATCATATTGTTCTGCATTTTGTGTTCTTTATTTTATTCTTGTCTATGTCTGGGCAACTTTCAGAAAAGCAGAAATCTATGTTTGGCTTCTCATCTTACTCTTGAAGGGCTGGCAGAACAGTGACTGCCCACCCTAGCTGTTACAGGATTGTTGTTGCTGTTAATTATTATGTTTCTGGGATGCTATTAAAAAATGAATATTTTTTCCTTTTCTCTCTCAAATATCCTCAGCTTTCTTAACTCAGAGGAATTCATACGAATTACTTGTTCCTAGGAAATTTTATGCTGGTATATTCTAGAAAGCCCTACTCTGCTCTTCTCTTTCCATTCTTATACACTATGACAGTTTCCTGCTTATCTTAAGGGCTATCTTGCTTTCATAATTCACTTCAGTGTAACTGCCAAATGTATAGGGAGTCTGCTCTCTCACTCCAGAGAAGTATCTGGGAATTACTATATTCCATTTACTAAAGAAAAATGCAGTCACCTTCATCTACCCCCAACTTTGCTTAGATCACAGACCACAAAGCTACTGGGATAGCCTGGCAATATCCACCAAGTTCATTCTTGGTCCAAAGATACCAGCCTAGGCCTACCCATTGCTTTCCCACAAGATCTCTGGGGAGGTGATTGGTCAATAGCTGGGCCAGAGGACAATGGACTAGGGCAAAAGCCAAAGTTTGAAAGTTAGATTTTTCAAAGTGTTTTTAAAACATTTTGAAAGACTATATAGGGACATCTCTCTTGGTGACTTCAAATATTTAAAAATTTGTTAATAAGTTCAGATTTTTGAATTGGTAAAAACTAATGAGTATGATTTCATAATTTGTATATTAAGGTAGATGGAAATCATTTAGCTAAGACTACTCATCTTCCTAATCAGTCAATGTTTACCTGAGAGAAACCAGACTTAACTAAACAGCTCCTACTGCTAAAGAGGCAAAACACAAAAGTTGCTTATGAAAGTGTTCTCTCCCAACTTTTGCTAAAACTTCTAGTGACTGTGAACACCTAAACTTTGTTTCACTTGAAAATATATTTGAGTGTTTTCCTCAAAACTACTTTTTCTTTATTCAGTGTTGGGTCTATGAACCCAGTATTTGGAAAGCCATACGCTGGTTTTTGATAAAATGATTGCTTTGCTTCTGAGGATGGATGTCCAAGGATAACCAAGGCTTATTGCAAACAAACGTCTGAACTCTAAGTCAGTGACCCACCCAGAAGCATGCACAGGTTACAAATGCCATTCAGTAATGAAGTTATTTTTAATAATCTTGAACTCAGGGAGTTAAGTGTTGGACCCATAATCTTAGTTTCTTAAAGGGCTGATCTTGTGAAAAATTTAACCTTAGATAACCCAGCTTTGTAATATCTGGTCAGAACACTGAATAATCAGGATGATTACATATTTGTTGGTTATAAAAAATAAACCGGGCTATCAGCGTTTTACACAAAGCACAAAAGAACAAATTTACCTTCTAGATTTTAGTACAAAGGAGAAAGGATGCAAGCTATCTAATAATCTCAAAAGATAAGAGCAATTGTCTTACCTCCCACCCTGTTTTCCTCCTGGTCACTTGGGATCCAAATCTAAGCAAGTCCCCAAATCCCAACATCACTGATAGTGCTTACGGCTTACTGACTTCAACATAAATAAATGGCCCTGTTAATGTCAGGGCAGTTTTGTTTGTCCGTCTGAAGAATATACATCTGTATTTTAAATTGCATTATCCAGTTTATCCATGGGATAAGGGATGTTTACCTTCACAAATTCCTGGCTTCTGAGCTGAACTAAACAGGGCAAGTTTAAAGGCAGGAGCTCAGAGCCATTCCTAGCCTTTTGACAGCTCTGATGTGGTCTGCCAAGGCTGAGTTAGTAAAATCCAGGCTTATCTCTTGGCTTCTGGGCTGAGTGTGGTGGGATCTTGGGTCTTTTCTGCTACCTGCATCTCCAGTGAGCTCTGTGCAAGGCTGGTAGTTGCAAAGATGATAAAATAACACTGCAAAGTATTGTTTGGCATGGGATTAGTGTTCACAGATGTGGGTCCAAGGAATTGCTCAACAGCCTGTGGAGGCCAAGGAAGATCTGCCACATCAGGGGCATGTCTTGCTAGGTCACCTCAGGTTGGCTCTAGTCCAGTTCAGTTGGTACAGCCAAGCCCAGGCTTTTCTTTCGTCTTGTTTCCAGTTTGCTGTGCTTCTGCGAAATGAGGTGTTTCTTCATTACCGAGAAGGGCAGAATATGAGATGATGAGCCCAGGACTTTAACAGATCAGCTCCTCCATTCCACCAGGCTTGTGCTGGCTTGGAAATGAGCTGCTGACCAAGGTTGGAGAGGGCAGCAGCTGCCTGCTGACCTCTACTGTGCTCACTGCTGCCAGCAAGCACCTGACCATGGCTTCACAGTGAAGAAGGAATGAGAACCGGAGGAGGCAAGGGATGGGAAGCATCCTCTCTACTGGGAGGGGGTTGGGGGGGATCCCTATGGTCAGGCAGCTATGGATTCGTGTCACAAATGCAGCCACCTTTTCCACTGCATACGAACCATAGTAATTTTTCAGGACTTAGAACATGTTTTCCTTTTCACTAAAATGTCATTATTTCTTCCATATGATGACTATGGGGGTAAGAAGGAAAATGTATGTGCAAATAAATATGGATTAGGTCCAATAGAATGCAAGTTGTCTTGTATTGTTGTCAATAGAATCCATTGATCATTATTGTAGGCTTTGAACTTCTCAATAAATATTGAATTAAAATGCAGAGTAAAAATTACTGGTGAGTAGATTCTAAAAGTCAATCTAGAAGATACAGTCAGTCTAAAGATGTTCTTTTGTCCTGAAGAAGTCATCACATCACTTTCCCTACCTTCCAACAGCTTGATCACTATACTTTCTTTCTAAATCAGACTTTTTGAATGATCCCATTTTCAAATTTCCAGATGTCCACCATGATGTGTCCCCCAGTGGCAACTCACAAGTGAAACAGGTAAAATGAAAATTTTTTTTAAGATTTTATTTATTTATTTGACAGAGAGAGACACAGCGAGAGAAGGAACACAAGCAGAGGGAGTGGGAGAGGGAGAAGCAGGCTTTCTGCCGAGCAGGGAGCCCAATGTGGGGCTGAATCCCAGGACCCTGGGATCATGACCTGAGCCAAAGGTAGCCGCTTAACAACTGAGCCCCCAGGCAGCCCGGTCAAATGAAATTTTATCTGAATTCATTGATGATCTACTTAGTTCTTTTTTTTTCTGAATTTGGATTTTTTTATTATGTTATGTTAATCACCATACAGTACATCGTTAGTTTATTTTTTAATTGTGTTATGTTAATCACCATACATTACATCATTAGTTTTCGATGTAGGGTTCCATGATTCATTGTTTGCATATAACACCCAGTGCTCCAAGCAGTACGTGCCCTTTTTAATACCCATCACCAGGGTAACCCATCCCCCCACCCCCCTCCCCTCTAGAACCCTCAGTTTGTTTTTCAGAGTCCATCGTTTCTCATGGTTCGTCTCCCCCTCCAATTTCCCCCCCTTCATTTTTCCTCTCCTGTTATCTTCTTTTTTTTTTTTAACATATAATGTATTATTTGTTTCAGAGGTACAGATCTGTGATTCATCAGTCTTACACAATTCACAGCGCTCACCATAGCACATACCCTCCCCAATGTCCATCACCCAGCCACCCCATCCTTCCCACCCCCCCACCACTCCAGCAACCCTCAGTTTGTTTCCTGAGATTAAAAATTCCTCATATCAGTGAGGTCATATGATACATATCTTTCCCTGATTGACTTATTTCGCTCAGCATAATACCCTCCAGTTCCATCCATGTCATTGCAAATGGCAAGATTTCATTCCTTTTGATGGCTGCATAATATTCCATTATATATATATATATATATATATATATATATATATATATATATATATACCACCTCTTCTTTATCCATTCATCTGTTGATGGACATCTTGGCTCTTTCCACAGTTTGGCTATTGTGGACATTGCTGCTATAAACATCGGGGTGCACGTACCCCTTCAGATCCCTACATTTGTATCTTTGGGGTAAATACCCAGTAGTGCAATTGCTGGATCGTAGGGTAGCTCTATTTTCAACGTTTTGAGGAACCTCCATACTGTTTTCCAGAGTGGCTGCACCAGCTTGCGTTCCCACCAACAGTGTAGGAGGGACATCATTAGTTTTGGATGTAGTGTTCCATGATTCATTGTTTGTGTGTAACACCCAGTGCTCTTGATTATGGAAATTGTCCTCCTTGACTTATGCCAAATCCAGTTTCCTAAATATAGTCTGCTGCTGGTCTCTGCAAAACATCGATCTTTCCTTTTCATGACCTGTTCACTTCTTCTTGTCCCATCTACTAATTTTGGAAACTCAAAGCAAAGACTCAATTTTGCTTAATTGTAAGCATTAGTGAGGCGCCTGGGTGGCTCAGTTGGTTAAGCATCTGCCTTTGGCTCAGGCCATGATCCTGGGGTCCTGGGATCAGGCTCCCTGCTCAGTGGGGCGTCTGCTTCTCCTTATTCCTCTGTCCCTCCCCCACCCCTGCTCATGCTCGCTCTTTCTCTCTCACTCATTTTCTCTCTCTCAAATAAATAAAAATCTTTTTTTAAAAATTGTAAGCATTAGGAATAGATCTGAGCTTGAATGTTGCCTTTCTAACTTTGAACTTATTTTCCCTTCCATCCATTTGTTCAGTTTCAATAATGATGAATTTGCTAAAGACTCATATAGAAAAATCTCACTTTTGCCCTCTTCAGTGTCGGGTTTCTCACTTCCTAGCACTCTTTCATGAGACACAAAATAGTTTTGTTCCATAAAGTTTATAGCATAAGCTATACAAATTCTATAGCAGAGATTACAAAGTAAGTCAAGTGAATAACCATGGATAACATTTGGCTTTTGGGAAATAATTATTTATATGACTTTTATGGTTGGGGTAACATCTTATGGCTAAATATCCAAGATCCAGTACTGCACTTTCTTGAAGTGTCATCAATCTTTAAAGAACCATACCATATTTACATGCCTAACTGATAGTGAGGAGGATTTTTTTTCATTCTCAGTTTTGCATAGGATGGTATGAAATATTTCTTTCACTGCATGTTGCTAACACACATCTATCCTCTGAAAGTTTATTTATAGTTTGTCAATGTCAGGTAACCTGAGGACAAGTTAACAGTAACTTGATAAGCGATTGATCTCTTTGTGAAATCTAATAGACAGTGTTATAAAGTGGAAATAAGAAAACTATGCTGTGATTGTCAGGGTCCTATGATGTGTGCATCTACCGACATGGACCCGTGCATGAACCACGTATCTAAGGTATATCTTTAAAGACAATCTTTTGAAAGTGGTTATTAGGCTTTTACTTATTTTAAAAGTCCCATTAAATGTCCTCATCACAGAAGAGAATGATCATTATGTGATGTGGTGGAGGTGTTAGCTAACACTACAATGATAATCATAAGTGTATCAAATCAACACATTATACACCTTAAACTTATACAATGTTATATGTCAATTATATCTCAATAAACCTGGGGGAGGGGAGAGTGTCAAACACTGTAATAGACACTGATGAGATTTAGAATGATAAAATTGAAACAGTGTTCACTTCCTTTGTGAAAATTTTACTTACCACTGCCATCTCATAGTATAAACCATCTCATTCATTCATGCTTTGATTGGACCCCATACAGATTTCTACTATGGACTTGTTGAACTTTTTGTTTAAATGTGTCTCTCACATATTAGACTGTAATCTTATGGAAGAGAAACACTGTGCTTTAATCACTATAAATTGCCAGGTTCTGTTGCCCTGCACTTAGTAGATGTTTAAGAAATATCCACTGAAAAAATGAATCAACAGTTTCAGATCTCAGATAGGCAGAAGAGGTTCAAACACTTGAACTGTGAAAGAGAAATCAAAGGTATGTGCCAAATCCTCCTGAAAAGTATTATGTGTCAAGATTGGACCCCAAAGCATTTACTGTTGTATTTTTACCTTTTGTCTAAGATTCATAGAATCTTTAAGTAAGAGGGGATAATGTGGTCTAATATGTTTATTCCTCAGAGAGGGGAAAAAGGACTTATAAGGGTCAAAAGACTTATCTAAGATAAACAAATTCTTCATCTGTTTAGAATTAGCACTCTTCATGCTCTGAAAATTACATGTATTTTTTCAGGTTGCTAGTGTGTCTGCAATGTAATATGTATTATGGCCCTGCCTTGCTTTATCCTTTAAGTATGCATTTGTGAGAAAGGTGAATACATGTGATCATTAAAAGTTACAGTTTTTATTGAATCAAATTAAAAGTAATAAAATTGATTAGTATGTCATTCATTGTTATTTATGAAGATATACAATTAATAATGACAACTTACCTTTATTGAGGGCTTACATATTACCACGTGTCAAGCATTCCTAAGTGTTGTACATATATTAATTTATTAATCCTCTTAAAAACCACTCAGGTATATAAAGATGAGGCAACAGGGACAAAGCAAATATGTGCATTGGCCAGTATCATGATCTAGTAAATGGCAGAGGAGGATTTGAACCCAGCCTTTCCCTAGAACCCAAGCAATTGACTTCCAGGACATAGTCTTCTTCAAATCAGGCACGGTCCTCACCATCAAAATAGGTACATAAGCATGTGAATGCAACACAAGCCAACAAGTCCTAAAACTTAGATATTTGAGAATCCAGAAGAAGAAATAAATCAATAACATTCATTAGATTTCTAAAGGTGGCCATAAACCAGCAGGGAGCTATGTTTGCATTGTCATCTATAAACTTTGTAGGATGATAAGACCTATCACTTGACCCTCTTCTACTGGAATCTCAAGTTATCCTCCTTGATTTCTTCTTCCATTGCACCAGGCTTGGTGCTGAATAAACCATGTTACTGGATCCTGCAGGGAATGTCTGTGGAGTGTGACTTTTACTAACTCTCAGTCATACAGATCAAGTTCACCAATAAGGAACTCTGACAGTTGGAAACAAGTAAGAGGAAATTTGACTATCTCCATTTCTCTCTGGATGTCTCTATTTATGAGTTTATCCTTTATCCCTCTTCAAAAATGCTAATATATCATGTTTATAAAGAGGTCTTCGTGGTAAAAGGTCAATCAATCCATATTATTAGGATTTTGATTTAGTGTTTAGTGAGTTTATCAATTGATTTCTTGATGATAATAATTGAATATTGATGATAATAATTGAATTAATGTATTCAAATACATATCAGAATTGCTCTGTAATATCATTGAAGTCCTGGTAACATATTTGCCATGAGGTTGCTTTGGAATGTGTCCCTGAATTCTCCCATGAGGGGATTTCAATTTTTTCTTCATTTAAATTTGCCCATTGAAAATTATAATTCCCATGAAAACTTGAAATATATACATTTTTTTCTTTTTAAGATTTAATTTATTTTTTAATTTAATTTATTTTTTTATTTTATTATGTTAATCACCATATATTACATCATTAGTTTTTGATGTAGTGTTCCGTGGTTCATTGTCTGCGTATAACACCCAGTGCTCCATTAAATACGTGCCCTCTTCAATACCCATCACCAGGCTAACCCATTCCCCCACAACCCTCCCCTCTAGAACCCTCAGTTTGTTTCTCAGAGTCCATAGACACACATGGTTCGTCTCCCCCTCCGATTTCCCCCCCTTCATTTTTCCCTTCCTACTATCTTCTTTTTTTTTTTTAACATATAATGTACGATTTATTTCAGAGGTACAGTTCTGTGATTCAACAGTCTTACACATTCACAGCGCTCACCATAGCATATACCCTCCCCAATGTCTATCACCCAGCCACTCCTTCCCTCCCACTCCCCACCACTCCAGCAACCCTCAGTTTGTTTCCTGAGATTAAGAATTCCTCCTATCAGTGAGATCATATGATACATGTCTTTCTCTGATTGACTTATTTCACTCAGCCTAATACCCTCCAATAAATCTAACCAAAGAGGCAAAGAATCTGTACTCAGAAAACTATAAAATACTCATGAGAGAAATTGAGGAAGACACAAAGAAATGGAAAAACATTCCATGCTCATGGATTGGAAGAACAAATATTGTGACAATGTCAATTCTACCTAGAACAATCTACACATTTAATGCAATCCCCATCAAAATACCATCCACTTTTTTCAAAGAAATGGAACAAATAATCCTAAAATTTGTATGGAACCAGAAAAGATCCTGAATAGCCAGAGGAATGTTGAAAAAGAAAAGCAAAGCCGGTGGCATCACAATTCCGGACTTCCAGCTCTATTACAAAGCTGTAATCATCAAGACAGTATGGTAGTGGTGCAAAAACAGACACATCGATCAATAGAACAGAATAGAGAGCCCAGAAATGGACCCTCAACTCTATGGTCAACTAATCTTCGACAAAGCAGGAAAGAATGTCCAGTGGAAAAAAGACAGTCTTTTCAACAAATGGTATTGGAAAAATTGGACAGCCACATGCAGGAGAATGAAACTGGACCATTTCCTTACACCACACACAAAAATAGACTCCAAATGGTTGAAAGACCTAAATGTGAGACAGGAGTCCATCAACATCCTAAAGAACACAGGTAGCAACCTCTTTGACCTCAGCCGCAGCAACTTCTTCCTAGAAACATCGCCAAAAGCAAGGGAAGCGAGGGCAAAAATGAACTATTGGGACTTCATCAAAATAAAAAGCTTTTGCACAGCAAAACGAACAGTCCACAAAACCAAAAGACAACTGACAGAATGGGAGAAGATATTTTCAAATGACATATCAGATAAAGGGCTAGTATCCAAAATCTGTAAAGAACTTCTCAAACTCAACACCCAAAGAACAAATGATCCAATCAAGAAATGGGCAGAAGACAGGAACAGAGATTTTTCCAAAGAAGACATCCAAATGGCCGACACATGAAAAAGTGCTCAACATCGCTTGGCATCAGGGAAATCCAAATCAAAACCTCAATGAGATACCACCTCACACCAGTCAGAATGGCTAAAATTAACAAGTCAGGAAATGACAGATGTTGGTGGAGATGTGGAGAAAGGGGAACCCTCTTACACTGTTGGTGGGAATGCAAGCTGGTACAGCCACTCTGGAAAACAGTATGGAGGTTCCTCAAACAGTTGAAAATAGAGCTACCATACGACCCAACAATTGCACTACTGGGTATTTACCCCAAAGATACAAATGTAGGGACCCGAAGGGGTACGTGCACCCCGATGTTTATAGCAGCAATGTCCGCAATAGCCAAACTATGGAAAGATGTCCATTGATGTGGGTGGAACTGGAAATATATTACTGAAACTGTTTTGCATGACATAACTTCATCTATATTTAGATAGCAAAGCCATAATATGGAAAAAAAGCATTATTTATTTTCTTGTTCTTCTGCTGTTTTCTTTCCATCCCTGAGTGGAATACTGCCAACATTAATGAGCTAAACCAACAATTGAAATGGATATAAGTAATCAAGGCATCCCAAAGCAGACACAGTTTGCTGATTTTAGACTCAATGTGGCACTTAACGATCAGATGAATTTAATTTACACCTCTAATTTTGCATTTTATATTAAAATAGCCCTGTGATACAATGGAATGGCCATTTAAATCTTTCCTAGCTCTGCCATGAAGAGGCTATATGGCTTTGAATACATTATTCAGGTTGATTTTACATATTTCCTTTTCTGTAAAACAAGAAGGTTGGTAATAGCTGGTTTCCGAGGTTTCTACTAGCTCTAAGATCTCGTATCAAATAACATGGATTATTTAATAAGGCTCTCAAGGTGTTAAAGTACTTCTCAAGAATACAACTTTGAGTCAAACAAACCTGGGTTTAAGCCCAACTCTGCCACTTCCTAACTATGATCTTGGGTAACTTAGTATTTGAGCCATACATTCCTCATCTCTGAAATAGTGAGCCCCTTACCCAACTCTGTTGCTGTGTATATTAAATAAAGGAATGCACACAAAGCCACTAACACAGGATACGACATAAAATCAATTCCAAATAAATGGTTATTTCTCCTTTCTTATAAGCCGCAGGACAGATTATTCCTCTTAAAAATCCAGCCAATAATAGAGCCATATCACATATCAACCAAGAGTTAATATCATTAAGTTTTATTTCCATTAACTAGAAAATACATTCTCTCAAGGTTTAGTTATCCATAACTTTTGATTAACAACTAATTCCACGACACCTAAACCAAGGCATAATTAGTAGAGACCAAAAACTGCTGCTGATAATTAGCATATCATGTTGATTAGCTTGAATAGAATTAGCTTTTTGTTATTTTCTTATGAAAAATTTAAGTAAATAGAGATGTTCAAATAATTGTACAACAAACACTCATGTAGCCATCGTCTATACTAAACATGTTAATGTATTTGTTATATCACATTTCTATCTCAATTTTTTCTCCATCCACCTGCTTGGTATTTATTGCTAAGTTGAAGTAAGTTACCTTCATTAAAATTCTGAGAATAAAAACAAGAACTAGAAATATGCTTCTTCTTAGAACCAGACCAAAACAAATAGCAAGATTTCAAAACTCTTAAAAATAATGAGATGCTTCACGTTCCATAAAATTAGTAAACTAAAATTTTTTACCCCTTTGACAGCTACAATATTTATTATAACTATTTTTAAAAGTGAGAATATTTAGAATAGTGGAACTGAAATACATTGTAAAATTAGAGTTTAGCCCTCATAGCAGAAGACACATATGTGCCTTATTTTTTCCAACTTGGGAATAAAGCTAATTAATTACATATTCTGTATTCTATAAAAATTATCTCCAAAAAGTATTATTATATGAACTGAAAATATCATCCTCCAAATGCCATATTTTGACACTTATGCAACTCAAATATTGGATGAACAATATTTGGTTCTGGCAAACCTTTCTCTGCCAAGTTCAAATCCAAAGGAAACTTTCTGTTTAATTGTCCTATTATAACCCTCTGAAATGAGTGCCGTTAATGAAAATCCCTATGACCACTCTATTGAGAGACATAGTTGACCATGGAGCTCTCCATATTTCAGTTGGTTACAGGAAAAAACCAGCTTTGAAGGATTGTGACACTCGCTTTAGGAGTCAAATATCCAAGGGCATTTTTATGTGAGTTTAAACTGTCACTGTGTGCACAGTGTTTCTGTACAATATTTCTATGCAACCTCTCTCTGCCCATCTACCAGTGAAATCCTCTGGAATCTGAGCTCTTTCTCCAGGTAGTTTCAGTTTCATGGAATCTGTTCTTCTCTCCCTCATTGTGGCACCGCTGGGATGATTTCTTGCTTCCTTGCTCCTTCAGACAAGCTCTATCACAGTAAAGAGCAGCCTGTGTTTTTCCAGAAAATGCTCATCCAACATTTCACCTTAAGACTGTCTGCAGTGGAGAGATAGTCTGTTCTAGCAGAAATAACAGAGGCTCTTGAGTCAGTTATTCAAAGAATATTCACCAAGTGCCTGCAGCGTACCAAGTGTTCAAGGTGCAAGGGTTACAGTGGAGTGAGATGTATCCCTTGTCCTTATGGAGCATACTTTCATTTAAATGAGAGAGAAAAAAGAATCTACAAAATGGCTAATTTCTGGTCCTGATAAGGGCAATGAAGAACGTAAGGTAATGTGATAGAGGGTAATGGAGGGAGCTCGTTAGGGTAGCAGGAAAGACCTTTCCAGGTAGCTAACATTTGAATTTGTAGCTGAATAATGAGAAAAACAGTTGTGGACATATCTGGGAAAAGCACTTCTCAAGCAGTTGAGGAGGGGGTAACTGGAGGCATGTGGGTCTTAGGCTGTTAAGGAGGGATCTAGCGCATAGAGTGGAGAGGTTGCCTTAGGCAGGAGCAGGGATCTTTACTCCACTGAGACAGGGAGGCCGGTGTGGGCACAGTAAGAGTGTTCTGGCTGAAGCATGAGGTGCAGTCAGCATCTAATAGTGAGAGGAGATGAGGTACTGGATATTCTAGAAGGGAGAAAAAAGGAAGTGATTAGGGCAGCATGGAAATATTGTGTGACTTTGCTAAATGCCTGTTTCATACTTGTGGTCTTAAATTTGAGACATATTCAGTTATACTGGTTGTGTGACTTTTTTCGGACTCCTTCAGTTACGCTGGGGAGGGGGATGGTATGGAGTAAGTGGATGTTTGGAAATCCCAGACAAATGTGGCTATGGGAAAGAGGAGGAACAGAAGAAAGGATGTCGGTGGGAGAGTGGTTATTGAGCTGGATCATGGAAGCTAAGCTTGCTAAGGAGGGGAGGAAGAACATGTGCAGGTAATAAATCATGGAAGATTGTGGAAAGAACAAACACGAGGGCTCAGAGAGGGTGGAGATTAGTTATAGGTGGGAACATGAGTAAGTTAGCTGAAATTAGTAGAAAGTGATGTTCAGATATGAGATATTTAAAGTGGAGATACTGTAGGTGGTCACAGTAATAATAATTTCAATGACAGTATCTGTTATTGCTTACTTACACGGTGCCAGGAAAAATACTAGGAGGCTCACAGTCATGAATTCATTCAAACTGTACAGCAGTTCTCTGAGTCAGGAACCATAGATGCAGTCATTTTACAGAAGAAACTGCAGAACAAAACAATAAGCAACTTGTTCTAGTGATACAAGTAGAAAGTGGCTGGGCCACACGACAAAAAGATAATCACATTTAGGGTGAGGCAATGTGAGTGGATGGCCAGGGTAGAGTGGAAGAAAAGATTATTAGAACAAAGGAGGACACAGTTGGAAAAGCCAGGGCAGAAGATAAATAAATCACTTGTGTGGTTTGCAAAGACAAGAATTATGACGGGGATAGTAGCAATGAAAGAAAGATGGTCACATAGTAAAATTCGTCAGTACTGAGGGCTAGTAACCAAGAGGTTGACAGATGATAGCACCAAGAGGAGTAATGGATGGAAATTTCTGATCACCTATGCCTCAAGCCATATGGAAGCTTCGAAGAATGAAGGAGAGGTGGTTTAGAAGCAGCATTGAAGCAGCAGTGAAGAGCAAGGAAAGCCTAATGGCACCCCCAGAGCCTGGTATTCGGGAGTGTGTGTGTTAACTATGTTCTCTTATTTTCTGTATTCTTTTTTTTTTTTTTTTAAGATTTTATTTATTTGACAGAGAGAGACACAGCGAGAGAGGGAACACAAGCAGGGGGAGTGGGAGAGGGAGAAGCAGGCTTCCCGCAGAACAGGGAGCCCGATGCGGGGCTCGATCCCAGGACCCTGAGATCATGACCTGAGCCGAAGGCAGACGCTTAACGGCAGAGCCACCCAGGTGCCCCTATTTTCTGTATTCTTGATGGTCTGGCATCTGGGGCCTCACTGACTGGGGAGAGGCTGCCTCTTCCAGGGCTAGCCAATTCTTAGAGATAGCAAAAAAACTTGCCCAGGGGTGTGCCTTTCATATGCAAACTAATGAATGCAGAGCTTCCCCTCCAACCACCCCCCAATCTGGCTTTTATAGTCCAGACCAATATTCCCTGCTCTAATCACCTTCGGCCAGGTACCAGATAACTCAGGACAGACCCTACACCCCAGAGCCTGCTGTAATTATTCAAACTAACCAATCCTAAACCTGCTTACCCTGCCTCACTTGTTCCTTCACATGAAAACCACAATAAAGGCTCTTGCCATGTAATTTTCAGACTTCCTTTTGCCTCCTGATCAACTTTCATGCTTCCCCATGGTGTGGTGTGTTCCCTCCTCTTGGGAACTATGAGTAACTATCTTTTCAATGGCAGTCATATCCTGATTTGTTGGCCTCACCATACTTAAATAATAATAAAACCTATAGTTTAAAATAGTGTAGGAGCAAAACAGCTTCCTTTTGAAAAGTTCATGGAGGAAGCAGGGACCTCAGGTGACAGTAAGATTTTGTTTAGTGCAAGAAAGTGCTGAGAAGAGTTTGAGTTCATAAGAGAAGAGCTTGAGGATATTGGGGGGTTCCATAGGGCACGAAGGAAAGCTTTGGGAAGCCAGGGAGGGTGGAAGATGGGGCCAGATTAGGGAGCTATAGATGTATGTGAACTGGTGGGGGTGTCTATGCAATGATACATAACCTGAGGCTCAGACTTCTGAGGGGACCAAGGAGGAAGGGATTGTGGGGAGGCACTGAGCTACTTGGATGGAGACAAAGGAGATGGATCTTGTTCATGGGTTGCATCCTGAGTTTGAATCTCCGTTCCACCATGGACCAGGTGGTTGACTGTGGGCATGACATTACACCTGAAACTAATGAAACATTGTGTGTCAACTATACTCGAATAAAAAAAAATTAAAAAAATATGTACGCTGTTTAATAATGCCCGTATTTCACGTGTTTAGTAAGGATGAGAGGAAATATACATAAAGTGACCAGCACAGGTTATGTGCCCCCACCCTCCATTAACCATGACTGTGATGATGGTAATGATGATGTGATTTTTGACATAATACTCTAAAATCTTCAGTATCTGCTTATGTTCTACCACATTTCTTGCTGGTGTGTCCAACTCTGTGGAACCACACTGAGTTAAGAACTGGATGTGTGGCAGGCTTAGAATATATTTCAGGGGAAAAGTACAGTTGACTTAAGCATTAGGAGAGAAAGGATAGCAAATAAAGTCAATGTGAGAAGACAGTATAGTTATTCTAAAAAGTAAGGAGCCAGACAAATACATCTAAGAAAGGCTTAGTCCAGAATCAGACAGCAGCATCCAAAAGATAGAAAAGTGCATGTACATTAAGCACATGACTTTTGGAATATCATGCCTGATGCTCTCATCAACAGAAAGAGCAACTAAAAGATGTGCAGCACTGAAAAGATGAGATACACTCAAAGTTACTGTGGTCCTTCTTTGTGTTTCCTTTGATGATCCTTGAGGGGATTCAAGCATAAGCTGACTCAGAAGGAGACCCTCTGTCTGCTGCATCATGTTCCATTTCCACACACACATGCTTTATATCATACCACCAATTATAAGTCAAAGAAGAAACAGTTTTCCTTCAGGAAGCTATTGATATTATTGTTAATGTGTATTTAGCATTTCAGTTATATAAAGCATTTCATCATATATATATATATATATATTTTAGCATTTCATCATATATTACCTAAAGCATGATGCCAATAACAGTGTAACAGTAACAGAAGCAGAAAGATACTTGGATATAAAGGTCTGCCTTTATAATACCATGAATACCATGGTTTGAATTCTGGCTTGGCCACTTAGGTGATTGTGGTACTTGGGAACATTCTTTAACCCCTCTGTGCACCAATTCCAGTGAGGGGTATTATCCTATATGTCAAAGCTTATCGTAAGTATCAGCAGAAATAATGAACGAGAGGAAATCTATAAATTTCCTAGTACATAATAGCTGTTTCAAAATGTTCATTATTTATGCATGCATATATAGATATTAAATACATGTAATTTGGAAACATAAATTGTTGAATGTGAAAATACTCTGGTTATCACTGGTCACTGAAGCTCAGTGATTTCTAAGAAGCCTTGAATGATGTCAGACTTGATATTTTCTTTTCCAGTGGTACAAATATCAGCTTATTTGAATATATAAAGTAACATATAAAGCAGGGGTAAAAAAAGGGGGGCAGAGGGAAATATTTACATGTGCCAATAGAGTAAAAGCAAGCAAACAAATTAGTATGAAGAAGATATAAATGGAGATCTAAAAACCCAGAGGATACAGAAAGAAGTAAATACATAAAAATCTGAATCCTGGGAAAATTCATAGAAAAAAAAAACAGGAATATTTATGGCAAAAGAAAGGAAGGAAGGAATCACATACAGCAGAAAGACAAGACCACAAAGAAGCCTGGCACCATGAGAGGAAAAAGCATGTCTAAGAGAAATGGAATAAAGCCAATGAAGATGGGACTCATGAATAAAAAACTGCTGGAATAGAATAATTGGGTAGGAAATCGAAAACCAGTGAAAGCCAGTTCAGAACAAGGATTAGAAGTGAAAACATTTTTTTAACATTGTGTTCTTAACGTGATAAAATGCCTTAAAACTGGATATTAAAAGATTAAAAAAAAATTTTAGCTTGTCAAATGTCTCTCTCTTTTAAAAGAAATCATGTATAGCCCCAATGCACCTGAATGCACTGGAATGAAAAGTAGGGCATAGAGTCGCCATCAGCAAACACTGTCATCATCTGATATATGATTCTCTTGAGGTTGGTGTTTCATCAATTTTTAAATTTAGTTTGATAATTTGGATGTAATTAAGGTATTATGAATTAGTTAAGATGAAGTTTGCATGTTCTTATTAAACATAGTTTCCAATGATTTCAAAAAAGCCCTTGACTGCCAGGACATTTTCCCCAGGTTGGCCTTTCCTAAGTTTATCCCATTTTATAGATGCAAAGCTGGGATGGAGCCATATATGTCAGATATTTGCATCTCTTTGCTTTCTCCATGCCATATTTAATCACCAGTCTTAGTTAAATTTCTAGATGAACTTATCGCAACTAAGATGCAGAGATGGATGATGGATGACTGGTCCAAAGGGCCATTCTTTGAAACTGTTTCTTACATGATGTCAGAAAGCACTTCAGTTAATGGTAGATTCTTAGGAAGATGTTCATTGCAGACTCGACCTAATTCCCACTCATCTTTCAAGTCTAAGTTTAAATAACACTTTATCCAGGAGGGCTTTTGCAAACCCCTTCAGCTAAGTTAGGAGAGCCTATTTTATGCTTCCTTAGCCCTGTATTTCTTAGTAACACACATCATTCTTATAATGACTTACTCAGTGTAGCGCTTCCTAGCCCAAACATAAGATCCTGTCACTTGTTCGGTGCTGAAGCCTAAATATCTTACACAACAGTCTGGACCATGGTTGGCAGTTAATGAGTATTAGTTTAATGTATGAAATGGTAAATGAATGAGTTAAAAAATGAATAGAATCTGAAGAAAAATTTGATAGTGGTGTGAACTACAAGGAAAGTTTTCCATGTTCTTTTAGTCACTGGACCTGTCCAGCAGTGCTGTGAAGCTGGTAAGGTAGGCAATATTATGTCAATCTTACACATAGAGACTTGGTTAGAGATCACATTTTCATATGATCATAGATTTCCTACCTTTATAACAAGGAAAATATTCATGTCACAGAACTCATGTTAGTTCATTTGGGCATATGATGACTGTCAAGCTACATATTTGCAATTTTATTTATCTTCCAACCTAAGCAAATTTCTTATCAGCTCCTCATAATTGGTTTACCCACTTTCTAAGTTCAGTGTGACATCAGGTCTGGAATGTTGTCTTCCAATCAGCACACTAAAGAAAAGAAGACCAAACTTTGAGAAATGCTGAAGAATCCTGAGGAAATTTTATGTTGATACAAAGGGCCAAGGTGGAAAAGACTTGAACAAAACCAGAGTTTATTCAATGAAGCTTCTTTGAACATGGATGATGAAGAAAATTGAAGGGATGGACAACAGTCATTGTTACCAACTGGGCAGCCAATTCTATTACCCAAAAATCTTGCCAAATGCTGGAATTTTCAGTCACAGATAATATCTGACTGTCCGGTGGAAATTATCTAGTGGTTCCCTCACTGCCTATAAAACAAAGTTCTTTGTACCAGATACAAGATCTTTTCCAGTCTCCCCAGAACTCACCTTCTCCTTCTCATAATCTATCCAAGCACCCTGCACTCTGATCACACCACATCAATAACAACACGCACTTCTCTATTCTGGGTCTTTGCAAGAAGTTCTCATTCTTCCTAGAAGTTCTTTCTTGCAACACTGGTTTTATTGGTCTACTTAGATTGCCATACAGAATATCACAGTGAGTGGCTTAAAAAATAGAAATTTATTTTCCCAGCTCTGGAAGCTCAAAGTCCAAAATCAAGGTGCCATTAGAGTTGGGTTTCTGGTGAGGGTTTTCTTCTCAGCTTGCAGAAGGCATCTTCTCTCTGCATCTTCAAGGGGTCTTTCCTCTGTGCACATAGAAGAGGAAGAAGGGTGCCTGGGTGGCTCAATTGTTAAGCGTCTGCCTTCGGCTCAGGTCATGATCCCGGGGTCCTGGGATCGAGCCCCACATCAGGCTCCTTGTTCGACGGGGAGCCTGCTTCTCCCTCTCCCACTCCCCCCTGCTTGTGTTCCCTCTCTGTCAAATAAATAAAAAAATCTTAAAAAAAAAAAAAAGAAGAAAAAGAGATCATCCTCTTCTTGTAAGAAAGCCAGTCCTATCAGATTAGGTCCCCACCCTTTAACCTCATTTAACCTTATTTACCTACCTAAAGACCTATTTCCAAATACAGTTACATTGAGGATAAGGGTTTCAACATGTGAATTTTTGGAAGGCGGGGTTGGGAGGGAGTGGAAGAGGGACACAATTCAGTCCATAACACTTCTTCAGGGAAACTCTTACCCATCTTTTAAGATTCACACTGAATACTTAGGTGCTGAGGAAATCCAATAATCTAGGATTACTGGAGAGGGGCAAATTTAAATTGACTTATAAAGGATGTGACACATTGTTCAGAGAGAAAAGGCTCTTCAGAGGGATAATCAACAAGACAATGAGATAAGAATCCATAAATGTCATGAAGGAAAAGAGGAAAGACTGTAGCAGAGGAGTGAATGCTCAACTAAAGAGGTAATTTGGATTAGTCACCAGACTTCTTTTTTTTAAATTTTTTATTGTTATGTTAATAACCATATATTACATCATTTGTTTTGGTGTAGTGTTCCATGATTCATTGTTTGTTCATAACACCCCGTGCTCCATGCAGAATGTGTCCTCTTTAATACCCATCACCAGGCTAACCCATCCCCCTACCCTCCTCCCCTCTAGAACCCTCAGTTTGTTTTTCAGAGTCCATCATCTCTCCTGGTTCGTCTCCCCCTCTGACTTACTCCCCTTCATTCTTCCTCTCCTGCTATCTTCTTCTTTTTCTTTTTTCTTAAAATATGTTGCGTTATTTGTTTCAGAAGTACAGATCTGTGATTCAACAGTCTTGCACAATTCACAGCGCTCACCGTAGCACATACCCTCCCCAATGTCTATCACCCAGCCACCCCATCCCTCCCACCCCCAACCACTCCAGTAACACTCAGTTTGTTCCTGAGATTAAGATTTCCTCATATCAGTGAGGTCATATGTTACATGTCTTTCTCTGATTGACTTATTTCACTAAGCATAACACCCTCCAGTTCCATCCACGTCGTTGCAAATGGCAAGATCTCATTCCTTTTGATGGCTGCATAATATTCCATTAGTCACCAGACTTCTTAACAGACAAAATGAAAGAGACTAAACCCACCAGGGAGTGACATACCCTAATCTCTCTTTCTTTCTTTCTTTCTTTTTCTTTCTTTCTTTCTTTCTTTCTTTCTTTCTTTCTTTCTTTCTTTCTTTCTTTCTTTCTTTCTTTCTTTTCTTTCTTTCTTTTTCTTTCTTATTTCTTTCTTTCTTTCTTTCTTTCTTTCTTTCTTTCTTTCTTTCTTTCTTTTCTTTCTTTCTTTCTTTCTTTCTTTCTTTCTTTCTTTCTTTCTTTCTTTCTTTCTTTCTTTCTTCCTTCCTTCCTTCCTTCCTTCCTTCCTTCCTTCCTTCCTTCCTTCCTTCCTTCCTTCCTTCCTTTCTTTCTTTCTTTCTTTCTTTCTTTCTTTCTTTCTTTCTTTCTTTCTTTCTTTCTTTCTTTCTTTCTTTCTTTCTTTCTTTCTTTCTTTCCACTCTATTGGCTAGTAAAGTCTTGAAGAACCCAGCACCAAGACTGATGGACTTTCAGTGAGGAAAATTTTCCCCTTATTCCTTGGAAAGTCACTTGTAACCTCCTAGGATGGGGATAATTACTAATATACTGAGTGACCAAGCACATACAAATTTCTGGATTTAAACCTAAAGATGCTTGATCACCCTTAGAAATACACAGCAAGAAGTTTCAAGAATAGATGTGTATTATTTACACATCTTCCTCCCCTCTCCCTGGCCAATTGCACAAAAATCCTACTTTATCCCCTTTGTGGATTCCAGAGTCCCAGTCAAGATCATTCCTGTGGGTTGAAGGTCTTCAGTGAAAGCCTGAATGAGAGAGATTGGCATCTGGCATGGATGCTAGTGGTTATACATTGAGCAGCAGGTTCTCCATCTCTTACACTAAAATTAATTATGTTCACAGGATAGAAAATCCTCTGAATGAACCCAGTTTCTAGAAGAAAGAGGTTATCTGAAAGAAGGGGTTTCTTCTTTTTTTTTGGAAATTTTTCTATCCTTAGAACAGACATACCAAAAAAAAAAAGAAAAGAAAAGAAAAGAAAACCCTTCATTTAATGGTCTCTTGAATAAAACGAACAAAGAGCAGAGATTTTTAAAAGGTAAAATATCCATTCCATTTCTTTCCAGACAGGCTTTTACTAAAAACATTGATCATGAAGGCACCAGCCTTAGTTTTCTAAACTTCAGAATTTAAAATAAACAGCTATCAGTCTCCTTTCCTACTGAGGAAAGTTAAATAGCACATTCTTTCCCACTAAACCAGAAGCAACATAATGCAGAAATTTTACTGACAGTTTTAAAATGAATTACTGGATACAAAAATAACAGTAACAGTCTCAGAGGTTAGCTAACCAAATCAAATGTTTTGCATAATAAAAATGCAGGCATGGCCAAATCCAGATTTAAAAGAAATAATGTTTAGATGCTATCAGAATTTCCATTTCATAATGTAAATCCAGTGTACTAGCTGTTGTCTGAAGCAACTAAAACTTTCTCTACAGCTATTACTACAGATCTGTGCAGGGTCAGTCTCTCATTATTTCATGCTTAAAGCATTGCCTTTTCATTCCATTCTGGAGTCTCGCCTCCAACTTTTTTTACTTCCATTCTTAATTGTATTAATCAACACTGAACAATGGTTACTTGCTTTATTTCCCCCAGATTTATTGAGATATAATTGACACATAACACTGTGTAAATTTAAAAAGTATGCAATGTGTTGATTACTTTGAATTACATCAAGTATGGATGGAGAGATCCTTTATACTCTGATCCCATGCTATTGAGCACCTTCACTCTTGCGTTCCAGTTTCCATGCCATGGTCTTCCTCATAACCAGGATACACCCACCTGCACACTCTTGCTCATGCCTCTTCCTGAACCACCAACGCTGTAAGGCTCAGCATTGCTCTGCCTCTGCCCAGAAGTCTTCTCTAAGAAACAGGCTGGTCCTAATGGCTTCTTTTGCAATTGCTACTTACCCTTTTCTCTTGTAATTTACTCAATGTCAATAGTTTTTCCTCTCTTCTAGTCATTTTGTACTTGCATGTTTGCCATTCTACTTAGGGTTTTAAGAGCCTTATGATTTTTCAAAATAGCCCCCGTCCCCCTATCCAGTATTAAATATAGAATCTACGTTCTAAATGTCAATTGGTTGACTGACTCTGGTTCAGCTGAGACCTCCAAAGCCCCCTTTTTTTTCATTTAAATTCAATTAGCCAACATATAGTACATCATTAGTTTCAGATGTAGTGTTCATGATTCATCAGTTGCATATAACACCCAGTGCTCATCACATCACGTGCCCTTCTTAATGCCCATCACCCAGTTACTCCATCCCCAACCCACCTCCCTTCCAGCAACCCTCAGTTTGTTTCCCAGAGTCAAGAGTCTCTCATGGTTTGTCTCCCTCTCTGATTTCTTCCCATTCAGTTTCCTCTCCCTTCCCCTATGATCCTCTGCACTATTTCTTATATTCCACATATGAGTGAGACCATATGATAATTGTCTTTCTCTACTTGACTTTTTTCACTTAGCATAATACCATTTAGTTCCATCCACATCGATGTAAATGGTAGCTATTCATCCTTGCAGATGGCTAAGTAATATTTCATTGTATATATAAGCCACATCTTCTTTATCCTTCCATCTGTTGAAGAATATCTTGGCTCCTTCCACAGTTTGGCTATTGTGGACATTGCTGCTATGAACATTGGGGGGTGCAGGTGCCCCTTCTTTTCACTACATCTGCATCTTTGGGGTAAATACCCAGTAGTGCAATTGGTGGGTCATAGTGCAGTTGCTGGGTCAGCTTTATTTTTAACATCTTGAGGAATCTCCATACTGTTTTCCAGAATGGCTGTACCAACTTGCATTCCCACCAAGAGTGTAGGAAATTTCCCCTTTCTCCACATCCTTGCCAATATTTGTTGTTTCTTGTCTTATTAATTTTAGCCATTTTAACTGATGTGAGGTAGTATCTCAATGTGGTTTTGATTTGTATTTCCTGTTGACAAGTGATGTGGAGCATTTTTTCATGTGTCTGTTGGCCATTTGTATGTCTGCTTTGGAGAAATGTCTGTTCATGTCTTCTGCCCATTTCTTGACTTGATCATTTGTTTTTTGGGTGTTGAGTTTAATAAGTTTTTTATAGATCTTTGATATCAGCCCTTTATCTGATATGTTATTTGCAAATATTTTCTCGGATTCTGTAGATTGCCTTTTAGTTTTGTTGACTGTTTCCTTTGCTATGCAGAAGCTTTTTATCTTGATGAAGTTCCAATAGTTCATTTTTGCTTTTGTTTCCCTTGCCTTTGGAGACATGTCTAGCAAGAAGCTGTTGTGCCCGAGTCAAAGAGGTTGCTGTCTGTGTTCTCCTCTAGAATTTTGATGCATTCCTGTCTTACATTCAGGTCTTTTGTTCATTTTGAGTTTATCTTTGTGTATGGTGTAGGAGAATGGTTCAGTTTCATTCTTCTGCATGTGGCTATCCAATTTTCCCAGCACCATTTATTGAAGAGACTATCTTTTCTCCATTGGATATCTTTTCCTGCTTTGTTGAAGATTAGTTGACCATAGAGTTAAGGGTTAATTTCTGGGTTCTCTATTCTGTTCCATTGATCTATATGTCTTTTTGTGCCAGTACCATGCTGTCTTCATGGTCACAGCTTTGTAATATAGCTTGAAGTCAGGCATGGTGATGCCCCCAGTTTTGGTTTCCTTTTTCAACATTCCTCTGGTTATTCAGAGTCTTTTCTGGTTCCATAGAAATTTTAGGATTGTTTGTTCCTGCTCTGTGAAAAATGCTGGTGGTATTTTGATAGGGATTGCACTGAATGTGTAGATTGCTCTGGGTAGCATAGACATTTAAACAATATTTGTTCTTTGAATCCATAAGCATGGAATGTTTTTCCATCTCTTTCCTCCTCAATTTCTTTCAGAAGTGTTCTGTAGTTTCTAGAGTACAGATCCTTTACCTCTTTGGTTAGGTTTATTCCTAGGTATCTTATAGTTTTTGGTGCAATAGTAAATGGGATTGATTCCTTGTTTTCCCTTCCTTCTGTCTCATTGTTAGTGTATAGAAATGCAACTGATTGTGCATTGATTTTGTATCCTGCCAAGTTGCTGAATTACTATATGAGTTCAAGCAATTTTGGGGTAGAGTCTTTTGGGTTTTCCACATAATGTATCATGTCATCTGTGAAGAGTGAGAGTTTGACTTCTTCTTTGCTGGTTTGAATGCCTTTTATTTGTTTTTGTTGTCTGATTGCTGAGGCTAGGACTTCTAGTACTATGTTGAACAACAGTGGTGAGAGTGGGCATCCTTGTCGTGTTCCTGACCTCAGGGGAAAAGCTCTCAGTTTTTCCCCATTGAGAATGATATTTGCTGCGGCCTTTTCACAGATGACTTTTATGATATTGAGGTATGTTCTCTCTACCCCTACACTTTGAAGAGTTTTAATCAAGAAAGGGTGCTGTATTTTGTCAAATGCTCAAAGCCCTTATTGTCCACTATTCCCCAACTTCACTGAGTAATAGCAAATAACAATACAGACTAATCTAATTTGCTCACCTCACTTTCCTTATCATTCTCTAAAACAAGTTTTAATAAGACAAATCAGTCTAAAAGAGGGCACAACAGTGCACAATAGCAATACTGAGGAAGAGATGAAGCTTTGCATTCAATTTCCCAGGATAAATTAATTTATGATTGTTGAAATCATAAATTAGAATATATTCCATGCTGTGGTATTTTGGAGTGGAGATCCCACTTCCAACGGCTCTCAGGTGGTTTGTATGATTACACACCCTCTCTCTACCCTTCTTCCTGCCATATTCCTCCCTCTTGCTTTTCATCTTGCACCCCTCCATCTCTAGCCATCTGCTGCATGGCACTCTGCTATTTGTTTAGGGGCTCTACCCTCCACATTCTCTGACCCCTCAGGGCCTTGAGGAATCACAGGAGTGCCTTGCTCACACAAAGGCAGGTACAGGGGCTCCTGAAGGACTGATTTCACAGTAGGATTGAGAGAAAATCAAGCATGGTGCCAACTGACAGTGTGCTAAGCATCTCTACACAGCCTAGTTTGATAATGTTGACAAAGAAGAATTTATTGGATCTAGATTTTCCAACCCATCTGTGGGTAATGTAGATGACATCAGAAAATTGTGTCAGCATCACCCTGATTTGGTTGAGAGGTACAGCATTATCTTGTATACAGAGAGATCCTAATCTATTAACAAATTTCACTGCCTTCCTTCAAATCACATCAATCCATCTACCCATTGGCCATCTATACTATTTCACCCATGTGTCAACATCACTGAAGTCATCATGATTCCCATTCTTCCCACTAAGTTTCTGAATTCTTCTGGAGAACTGAAGGATGCTCTCCCTGCTCTTCTAAAAACCCACACTAGTGTACCTCTGTAAAGCTGCAATTTAACCACAATTTTCTCATTCCAGGCTTGCTTTGTTCAAATGTTGTCCAGATAATTTTCAGGTTAAATAAAAGGTAAGTGATTACTTGCTCTCATGCAATCTGCTCCAGACTGAATGTTTGGACCCCCCAAAATTCATATGTTGAAACCCAGTCCTCAATATGATGGTATTTGATGTGTGTGGGGGGAGACTTTGGGAAATGATCAGAGTCATGAGGGCAGAGCCCCCATGAATGGGATTAGTGCCCTTATAAAAAAGATTTCAGAAAGCTTCCTTTGTCTCTGCTATGCGAGGACATAGTGAGAAGACAACCAGGAAGCAACTTCTCACCAGACACTGAATCTGCTGGAGCCTTGATCTTAGACTTGTCAGCCTCCAGAACTATGAGAAATAAATTTCTGTTGTTTAAAGCCACCCAGGCTATAATATTCTGCTATAGGAGCCCAAATGGACTGAGATACAATATCATCCTGTCTCAATGTGTATTATGTGTATTATCCTACACACACACACACACACACACACACATATAAATATACTATCTCTAATCTGTACAGCAACCCTGAAAGTTAGACTGTATAATGTTCTTTTGCTTAGATATAATTTAAGTACAGCATTTATTTATTTTGTTTCGTGATCAGTTGATAGAGTTTACAGTAATCTCATCTGTTTCAATATCAGTGTCCTGTCTTAAGCTATCCATATCTCCACAGCAGGAAGGGATGCTGTAACACAGTTTTAAAAACTACAAAAAACTGCTAAGAGCCAGGCACTGTGCTGGTTGCTTTGGCATGCATCATTACTCCAGTTTCCACTGAATGGGGCCATGTTCATTTTGCTTACACTGTACAATCTGCAGTAAACCAGCACAGACAGATGTGTACTCAATCACCCTGCAGTGTAGAAGGAAGATGACGTGGTTGAGATGATGATATATGTTATTAAAGTGAAACTATCAACAACAACAGCCAAAACACAGCAAGAGATGATTTCATCTCTCTGGAAATACCATGTGTCCCAAAATGGAAAAAGCATCTTCCCAGAGAAAAAGAAAAATCCTTTTAAGTCACTTAGGCTGTGAATGTCCTCAGGGCACATTGTTTTCCTGTGACACAATAGGCTGACAGAGGCTTTGAGCCCTTACTTTGTTCTATACTCCTCACTGTCTTGAACAAAAGACTGAAGGGGGTCTGAACAGGGCAACAGGACTCAATTGCACAAGGGCTGGGTACCCTCAGAGTCCTCTGCCTTCATGTTTCAAGGTTAACAGAGAAATAGTTTCCCCGAAAGCCTTTTTAAACAGAATTATTTAGGTCTTTTCCACCTTTCAACATGTCTTTCTTCCCCCTCACCTCTACCTCCTCCCCCACAATCCTATTCACTCCTCTCTCTAAAGTTGGCTAGAAAAGACTTTGCATCTTGGTTTAGGGTTGGAGTCACATCAATTCCAAACTCAGCAGGCAGGCTCCAAGCCTGTCTACTTCCAAGGGGAGGCTGTCAGAAGCAAGGCTGCTTTTGTGACGAAGACCAGCGCACTAGGGGAAGCCACATATTTCAGAGCCGGTGGGGGAAGTGCTGGCCCCACTGTGACGGATGACAAGATGCCACAGGCTGTGAAACAACACGGAGCCTGTGGGAGCTGCACCCTGCTGCTTGGAGATGGCACTGCGCACATTTTGGCTGGACTTTGGTTCTCCCCTTCTGTAGACACTGAAGCCAGTGATGAATGGTGGGATCCAGGGGTTTGAAAGTTATGCAAGTGCTCTGTGGTCTCCAGGGAAACCGGTGCCAATTCAATTAAACCCATCACATTATATTGGGTGTCTACTAGGCACTTGTAAGTGAGCAAGGCATTTGGTGGGGGGGGGGGGAAGACACAAAAGAAGCAAATGATGTCATTTCTAACTTTCAGGGTTGCTGTACAGATTAGAGATAGTATATTTAAATTGCACGATATGTAACAGGCACTCAGTAAAAGAGAGCTTTGAGAATCTGAATGGCAACTATGCTTATTCACTCCCTAGATATGGGTGAAAATGTTGTCATGTGCTTTACAAAATGTGCAGGTAGAGAAAGGGATAAAAGGTCAGGAAATAAGTTTACCTTCCAAAGCATGGGAGGGGTGTGAATAATTTGTACCTTTAAAAAAGCCTTATTCCAGAGACCCCAATGGGCAGATAACAGGCAAGGGCAGGTGAAGGCATGACAGAATTGACTGCAGCCAACTGCAGTAGTTGAGATCCTTGGTTTGAAAATTAAATAGAAATGGCTTCCGGGTTGTGTCCAAGTTATGTCACTTCTCTGAGGCTCAGTTTCCTCATCTGTGAAGGAAGAAATAACAGTACCTTGCAGTGCAGTGGTGAGAATCTAAATGAGAGGGTAGCATACTGCCTGCCATGCTGCACTCTGGCAGTAACACAGCCCAGGGGCAAACCAGAAGGCAGAAAAGAAAACTAGTTGAAGATGCAGTAAATAGAGAATTAGAGAGACCTTGTGTTCAAGAGCTCAGTAGATTACCAGTTCTTTGGGTGTTGCTGGACAATTGACATCACCTCTCTGGTTGTCAGGTTCCCCTTCTGGAAATATACGATTAGACAGCACGTTAGTGTCCTTTTCAGCTCCAGTGGTCTGGGATTCTTTGAGTTGATTTTACCTTCCGTGGAATTCTCCCCTCCAACCAGGTGTAGATGGAGGTATTGGCAACATAATTGGAAAGGTTCAGACACTCACTCATTCCTTAACTCTAATGAGGAGTTAGCTGTGTTTTCTTGAGCAGAAGAAAAGGCTAGATTCTTTCTTAATCTCACATTCTGCTGTGTGACCAGGCACATATTACTATTATTCTTTGCTGTCTCTACATATTATTAAATAGATGCCAAATTCAACTTGGCATTTCAAAAAAAAAAACAACCTTTTGGAAATGCAGACTGCTTTGGGATGTAAGATTTTTATGCAAATATAAAACATTAATACATTTAAAAACTTAGAGCACTTTAGCCTCCAGGAGAGAAACAAGTTTACTTTTAGATACTTAATTCAGTGCTTACTTAATAAGTATTTAATAGCTATGAGGTAAATTATTTAACCCCTCCCTTTCTGTGTAAAACTAAGAAGCTAGGTACCAACTCTGAAACAGTCTTCTTAAGAACTTGGGGGAGAATGAGGTTAGAATTAGCTCTTCTATCACCTAGTTGTGAGGAGTGGGCTTCCATTCAATGCCTCTAAGGTAAAACTAGCTATGGAGGATACGGCCCCTAAGATCTGTGGTTTCACCTGTTACCATAGTAATTTTAGGTGGCTTTGTTTTCTTCTTCTTCATCATCAACTTGATGGAATAGCTTTTTGATTAAGTTACCAAACTAAACCCCAGAAATGTTGTAGCAATTGGTCTTATTAAAGGTAGGTGAACACCGAATCCACAAACCTGAAGAAAACCAATTCTTTCCTTGAGGTGGGTGGAGGCATGGAGAAAAAATTAAATTGACAGAAAACAGGAAACTTCTTGTTCCTTCTGAGAATGCTCTTCTCCCCTAAATTGTGATACTCATCACAAAGGCAAACTGCTGGACCCAGTGAGTGTGTGTGGGCGTGTGTGCATGTGTGTGTATGGAGCTGGGGGCAGTGACTATGCATAAGCTCTGAAAATTCAGTTTGAGTTTCACTAAGTCCCAATAAAAATGAACCTTGGGGGAACTGGTAATCAGAGACTGGTGTTCTCATGTAACATTGACATTTTGCTTTTAAATAATATTTATTAATATACTTGACTGCCTTAAAAATAATATATATTCATTATAGAAAGTTTGGATAAAACAGAAAAAAAAAGATAGTGGGTAATCCCAAGATCTCAAAGTAACATTTGATGGACTTCTGACGTGATACATACATGTATTCCAGATTAAAGTTAAATAGTAGTTAAATATAATGTGTATATTAATATATATTTAAATTTACATTATGTTTTTTTGCTATTTTATATTTTGCCTTAACAAATTTAATAACAAATTATGAACATCTACCTGGCCACCAAATATTCTACTGTATCACCGTCATAAAATGTTTTCTGTGAAAGGCACATATAGTAAATATTTTTTACTGTTTCGGTCACAGGGTCTCTGCCCCAACTGCTTAACTCTGCCATTGTTGAGAAAAAACGGCCCCAGACAATATATAGTTGAGTGAGCTTGATTGCCTTCCAGTAAAACTTTATTTACAAAAACAGGCAGCCTACAGGGTTGGAACTTCTCTACTAGAACAGCATTTTAAATGACCGCACACTTTATTCTGGGGATGTACTCAAATAAAAAGAAAATACATAATCACCTGTTGTTGAGCACTACACTATTCCAGCATAGTGGTACTGTGTATTTTTGTAAACAAATCTCTTTGTGTGTCTATAAGATTTTTTCTTTGGAAAGGAAGATTTTGGGAGAAGAGCTGTATAAGAGCTTGTGATACATTCCTAAAGGAACTTTGGAAAATTTATGGCAATTCCTTATCTGGAGGGAGAACTGTGTAGACACCTAGGAGTGACAGAGTATGGAACATTTTTGAGAGGAAAGAGGTTTACTGTGACTAGATTCTTAGAGCTCAAGAATAGAGATGGCAATGAAATTCACTAGCTGTCATCCTTGCTGCAAATATTGATTTGTCTTTGTTTTTCTCCTATACAGGAAACTTGAAAATTTTATTTAGTTAAATTCACCCATCCTTTCCATTGTTAATTTATGTTAAGAATTGAGAAAGTTTGTCAGCCCTCAAAATTGAAAAATATTCACTTAAATTTCTCTCAAATGCCTCTTTGATTTTCATTTTTCTATTAAAAACCTGAACGCATCTGCAATTGACTTTGCAGTTGGTGTTAAAGGTCAAACTTGCTTCCTGTTTTTCTTTCTTTTTCTCTTTCTTTCTTTCTTTCTTTCTTTCTTTCTCTTTCTTCTTTCTTTCTCTTTCTTTTCTTTCTTTCTTTCTTTCTTTCTTTCTTTCTTTCTTTCTTTCTCTTTCTTTCTTTCTTTCTTTCTTTCTTTCTTTCTTTCTTCTTCCTTTCTTTCTGCCTTCACTCTTCTTCCTTGCTTCTTGCCTGCCTTCCTTTCTTCTGTCTTTCCTTTTTTCTTTCCCTTTCCTTCCTTCCTTCTGAGAGTTAGCCAGTAAATACACACCAATTATTGGATAATCCATAGGTTTTCTACTGATTAGAAATGTTATCTTTGACATTTAACACAATATTAAATATACATGGGTTTGTTTCTGAGGAATCCATGGTTTCCTGTTATTTTCCAACCTATCTCTTGTTCATAGCAATATTGAACACTGTTTTGATAATTATGGCTTTATTACGTCTTTTAATAATACCAATCTTTCTTTTTGAAAAGCTGCCATTTATTCTTCTAGAGCTTTGGAAAGATTAAGTTTAAAAGACAATCAGAATTTTATAGCATTTCGTCTCCTTTAATAGATGAGAATGTTCAGTTTTTTTCCCATTGCATTGTATAGTGCTTTCAGGAAAATGTTAAAGTGGCAAAAGCAAAAATCTTTATATTCTTCCTCCTATATTTAGGTCAGCTCTATTGGTTTTGACATTTAATATGAGGTTGCCTATCATTTGGTACACATATGACTTATCATATTAAGAATATATCCTTCTATAAATGGTTTATGAAGAGATATTTCTAAACTATAAATTGATGGATTTTATCAAAAGAATTTTTGCCATCTTTCAAAGTAAACATATGGCCTGTCTCCCTTAATTCATTGATGTGATGAAAAATAGTAATACATTAATCAATATTGAACCATCATTGCATTTTTTATTAAATTACACTGGTATTATTCTTTTATTATAGTATTTAACTCAGATGTTTGCATCTATATTCATAAGTAATAGCAATTCTTACAAATCGGAATAAAGTTAAAATGTCCTTGCTCCTACTATACTATAAATATATATAGTATAATGTATACTTTGCACATTATATACATTATAATGATATACATATATATGTTTTATATAATGTCCCTATTTTCAACTTTTGAAATTCTATATATTTCTTTAAGAATGATAAAATTAAATAAAATACTCAAGACAGCTTTATTTCTCCTCAGTAAATTCACCCCAAATCGGTTATATTCTGGCACTTCTTGCTGAGTAAACATCTGAAATAGAACTTCTTTTCTTTTAATCTAAATATCTGAGCTACGTGATATTATCTTCATTCTACAAGTGGAAAAAAAAAAGAATCGTGTGTGGTTTTTCCACAAATACTTATTGCTGCTGACTTTTGCATCCAGGATTTTCCCATTCAGCATCCACTGTCCGTCATCCCAAACCACCTAGACATTTCTGCTGGGTTTCTCTTCTGCCATGTATAATCCAGACTTTTTTTTTCAACTTTTTATGTCTAGTTTGGGTCTTCTTCTTTTACATGTCTCTACACAGTCTAGTGGTTTTCATTCAAAGAATCATATCAAGCGCTGCTTTCTGGATAGGGGACAGAGGCTTAGTCATCTTGCCTTCAGAACACATGTAGAAGGATGTCTACGCACACAATAATAACTAAATTAGAAAGGTTTCTCATAGTCCTGCTTCTTTACCTATCCTTGTTCTCTGAGACAGGAAGGGAAACTCAAATATGAAAGATTCACGTTCTTCACCCCCACTCCTTGCTCACACTCTCCTCCACCCCACAACTCCAAAACCTTTCAGTATGACCCTCATTAATTGTTCTGACCCCACAACAGCCCTCATTTGTTCCCCAGAGTATTGCCTTAGATCTGTACATCACTTTGATTACTTCCACATCTGGGATTCGTCACACGCTTGTGTTAACCATGACCATGTGCAGAATTACCCGGCAGGATTTAGGAGACACTCAGTCAGAAAAATCATCCCTACTAAGAACAACATCTGGAGAAAATTAAGAGAAGATATGTTTCCATTGAGAATCCTTTGGAAATATATTTATGATGTAGAGACAGACAGACATAGCACACAGGCAGAAACGGATGCTGCTTCTTCTCTCCTGAGGGATAAGGAAGAGCACGACTTCTTCAGAAGAGTCCTGAATTACTTCTGCACCATAAATGCAAATGCATGGCAAATTCACAAATAAACAAGGGATTGTCTCATGAAGTCTTGTTTAGAACCGGGCGTCACCTCCAATAGAAATGTTTCTATGGACTTTTTTTGATACCATGTGTGTGAACAAATAAAGATTTTATAAAAGGGAGAGGGGGAGTGGGCCACATTTTCCTGAGTTGGATCACTGGACATCTCCAACTATTTTCCAAAGCTTCGGGGTTGGCAAAAGCCAAAATTGGCTTCACCAAGCATTTTTCCCTTAATTTTTAAATCCATGTGCATTAAGGGAAATTTAATCCGTATGTTTTCTGATTCATTTACACTTAACTCATCAAAATATTGTTTTGTAAGAGTCTTTTGGTCCTCAGCAGGACTTAGGAGCCCTCTTAGCAGCACACAAACACACACACATGTGAGATCACAAGAGTACCCACATATATTCTTGGATCCTTAGAATCAAGAGTCATTGTCTCTCCCTGAACCCACATCTAAATGGCTTTGTCTTGGTAAATTTGGGCCATTTAATTGGAATTTAGGCTGCAGAAAGTTTTATCTTCTACTCTTCTGAGTATATTTGGAATTAATCATTTCAGGAGTCCCTACTTCAGGTGCTGGCTGTCTCCTGCCTCTGGACGAGTGGCTCCCTTAAGGACTTAATGTTAGGCAGCTTAGACTTTCCTGTGTTCCTTTAGTGCATTAATTAATTAAAACTTGCATTAATTTTTAAAAAGTGGATTACAATCAGTTTAGAGGAAATCAACGATGATGGTAAAGATTTAAGGAAAGATAGACATGAGCACCTCCATGGAACCCGGGTTGAGGAAAGCCAAGTAATGTACATAAAGGTGTAAGATTTGGGAAGGCTGTGCTAAGGTTTTGTTTTTATTTTGCCACTGCCTGAGCATAAAAGAATGATTTGCTGGCAGCTCCAAATCATAGTAAACATTTCAGAAGTGTTCCTAATATTGAGCTGGAAACTATGAGAATGTATTCTTAAGTGAAGTAGTGAAACATGTAAGGCCACCTAACACTACATTTTCAAAGCAGTAGGATGAATTCCAGAACATCTTAAGGCTTGTGAAATGCTCATCGGATACATAGTTTAAATAAAGTCCCATTCTCCTACATGGCAGATGGGAATTTGGGGTGGTATTTAAGGAGGCAGAAGAGGGTCCAACTGGTTTGCTAAATGAGGGAATGACCTCTGTTTCTTTCCCCAAGGCAACCGCTAGGGATTTGGTGAGCTCAATTGTCATGTTTTGCAAATCTGAACCTGAGGGAACAGACTATTTGCAAAAATATGTCTGTTATGGGTGATAGCATCTTTTACAAAGGGATCTGTCTTTCCTATTGTTAGCATGACATCATTTGTTTCCCCTGACTTTTTTCACAACTCATGTTTTTCTTTTCTCAGGGAAATGTCTGTTGTTTTATTGTATTTTTCCAATTTGACAGCAGGTAGTCTTTCTTCCTGAAGCTGCCATTTTACTGTGGACAGTTTTGTCAGACTCTTAAAAGATTTTGCTTTTTTGAACATTTGTAAGTTTTCCTAAGTATTTATTTCCAAATGAAATTATGCTCGTTTAATTTTACTTAGAATTAAATACTATTTATATTTCTCTTCCAAAGCTTTGAAACGGAGTACCACATAATGGATTTTATAAGAAGAATACATTTAATAGCCAATTAGATTAACTATCAAATGTGTTTCAGGGGGAAAAAAGAATCTGGTACTTTGTATATTTTTATTTTCTAAAAAAAAAAAATTCTATTTCCTGAAGCTTAAGTTCTTCGTTTTTTTTTTCTCACTTAATTGAAACCACTATTTTCAAGGGAAATGAAATTAAAGAAAGATGATATTTTCTCACTCAGTAGAAACTTGTGTCATGTGAACAACCCAGATTCCCCATTGACATAATTTTACCCTTATTTCTGTGTGTGTGAATTTTTTTAAAAAAACTTGACAATCTAGAAATCCTACTTTCAAAGCAAAGACAATAAAAAATTCAAAACATTTAAGCTTTGTTTCTGATCTCCCACTTTCACTCATCCCCACACTTGGACAGTTACTCTCCTTATTGCTGCAACCTGGCTGTCTTCAGGCAGTGTGGCTGGACATCCTGAAACTACAATGTCTCCCCAACCTTTCCACCAGCAAGTCTCTGCTTAGCCCAAGGAGATCAGTTCAAAAGGTCACACAAGGTGTTGTTTTCTCACCTCTCAGAACAAGTCACCTGTCTTCTAATCCTAAGCCAGTAGAACATCGGCTATCATTTACTGAGTGCTCAGCATGTGCCAGCACTTTATGTAGCTGATGAAGTTAATGCTCACCCTCTAATGGGCAAACACTACATGATTAAAAATAGAATATTTTGTATCTGGTTCTGTTTACCCTAATAGACTGGGACTTCCTGAGATCAGGGGTTGGCGTGCTATAATATCTACCTACTCAATGTTAATCGAGTTAAATATCAACATAACAGTTTTGTCAATGAAGCTTTGAGATATTTTCCTTTCAAAGCGGGAAAATTTAGTCAAGATCATGGCAGTTTCATTCAACGTCACACATCTGGAGTATGAAGTCTGTAACACTGAATCCATTGTTGTTTCATTCAAGAATTTGTTCCCATTTTTTTGTGACTCAATTTTGTGACACTTAACTGAGCACCTAATAGGTGCCTAATAACTGTTTTAGGTCTCTGGAGAAACAATAGAGAACATAACAATAACAAAAAAAAATTGACCTCATAGATCTTAGATTCTCTTTGAAAGAGTCAGACAAAAAAATAATTAGACAATAAATGAATCCTATAGCAGATGTTTTAGATCCTGTGGAAAGAAATAAGATGGTATAAGAAGGGAAAGAAAAGCAAGGGATGGAGGTCAGGGCTTGCTGTAGAGTGAACGAGAAGGATCTTATGCATAAGGGGATATTTGTTTTTTTATTTTTAATTTTTTTATTGTTATGTTAATCACCATACATTACATCATTAGTTCTTGATGTAGTGTTCCATGATTCATTGTTTGTGCATAACACCCAGTGCTCCATGCAGAATGTGCCCTCTTTAATACCCATCACCAGGCTAACCCATCCCCCCACCCCCCTCCCCTCCAGAACCCTCAGTTTGTTTTTCAGAGTCCATCGTCTCTCATGGTTCGTCTCCCCCTCCGATTTACTCCCCTTCATTCTTCCCCTCCTGCTGTCTTCTTCTTTTTCTTTTTTCTTAACATATATTGCATTATTTGTTTCAGAAGTACAGATCTGTGATTCAACAGTCTTGCACAATTCACAGCGCTCACCATAGCACATACCCTCCCCAATGTCTATCACTCAGCCACCCCATCCCTCCCACCCCCCACCACCCCAGCAACCCTCAGTTTGTTTCCTGAGATTAAGAGTTCCTCATATCATTGAGGTCATATGATACATGTCTTTCTCTGATTGACTTATTTCACTCAGCATAACACCCTCCAGGTCCATCCACGTCGTTGCAAATGGCAAGATCTCATTCCTTTTGATGGCTGCATAATATTGTAAGGGGATATTTGGGCAGAAGCACAAGGAGGTTGGCCAGGGTAATATAGGGCAAATGCTCCAGCAAAGAAAACTGCAGTGCAACAGTCCTGAGGTGGGCATATGGCTTCTGAGGAGCAAGAAAGAGCAGGGGGCACGGGGAGTGACCAGTGAGAGGGGGCTGGGGCTGGAGATGAGATCAGAGAGGATGGAGTCAAATCATGGAGAGACTTTTAAGTGATGGGGTGGGAAGGTGGAGAGTTCTGAACAGGGCAAACCTGGCTCTGACTTATGTTTTAAAAGAAACATCCTGGATGCTGTGTGGAGAAGCCTGAAGAGGAACAAGGAGAAAGTAGGGAGACCAGGTAAGATGCTAATGCTGTAACCCTGAGGAGAGGAAGTAATTAATGACTTGCACTGGCTGTATTGGGGAGAAATGGCCAGATTCTATGTCTATTTTGCAACGTGAGCCAATAGGATTTGGAATAATGGAATGTGGAAGCAAAGGTGACCCTACACTTTGGGACTTGGGAAACTCGAACGTTGATATCTTAGTTTATTGAGGTGGAGGAGATTTCAGGGGAAGCAGGCAGGCTCGGGTGGCATGGGAACTGTGGAAGTCACACAAGACAAGCCAAGGCCTAGGCCTGGATCTGACTGATCCTGCTGGTAAAGGTATACTTTTAGATTTCAACTGCTCATTACTTACCTGGGTAGTGCAAAGAAAAGTCCAAGGTGTCAGTTCCCAGTGACCCTTGTCCCACACACCAAAATGATGACCCAAAACAAAAGGGGCTGGCTGATGGAAGTGTGAGTATGGAGACAACACTTTGCTCAAGCTCTATCTTGACAGAAGCAGAGTGGTTGTATCGTCTACAGCTCTATTCTCAGAGTGAGTGGGCAGAAAGCTCCACATCCCATCAGAACCTGGGAGGCAATGAGTAACTGTCTCGTGATAGCCTCTCAGGGGATTTGGGGAGGCGAGTAAGGGATGACCTTGTAGCCGCAACTTCCAGACCTCCCATTATTTTGTGTTCTTGGTAATCACAAGGCATTCCACCAAGACTTAGATTAGCTGTGGTTCAAGACTTTGCCTATGTGGCCTCTTTGGATACATGCAAGATCACCAGGGCAACATGCTGTAGCCCTTGCCCTGTGGGAATCAAGAGTTTGGGTTTGGGATATGTTGGACATCCACATGGATGTTTGAGACTGGGGCTTGGAAGGGGGCGGGGGGAGGGGTGCTGGAGTTTGGCCAGGAGATTATACATTCGGGTGTCACTGGCACATACAGTTTAAATTAAAGCCAGGAAATGATGAGATCACCTAGAAACGAAATGAAGAGATGAGATGAAGTCCAAGTTCAGTATAAGCTTACTCCCTGATTTGCATGTATTCAATTATGTATTTATTTTTCTTACCAAGGCATACAAAACACTTAGGATTAAGATTTAAACTACCTCCACAATTTAAATACTAGATAGCAAAAACAGGACTTAGAAAGAACTTAGAACTTATAAAAGGAACCACGAAGAACAAAGCATGATGTAAAGAATTAAGTGTTCAGGCCCTTTGCAGAAAAGAAGGCAGGCTAGGTAGGAGAGCAAGGCCCGGCGATAACCATCTGCCGAGATCCGCATGATCTCAGCTGTCCTGTCCTGTCGCTGTAAATGGGAAGAAAATATGGATGACACTACAGAGGAGTCTTTCACTTTATCTTACTTTCTTCAAGCTATGTTTTTGTTTAACATTTGGTCGGTACACAGGCCAAGGTCGGAGGTGCATACCTCAAGAATAAAGGTATATCCCTGATACTGAGAATGAATGAAAAAAAAAACTTTAAAAAATGCCAAGGAAAACAAATGCATTCTGAGAAGTAAATTTTATATGTCTATCCTCCCTCCTTAAAACTCGTTATTAGAGTGAAAACCTCTAGCCCGAGGGTCTAATTCCTGTCACCCCCCCACTTCCCCCCGACCCCTGTAGCTGAAAGTTACATGGTAATTTGAATTGAAAGCACCTTCTCAGCTGTAACTCTCATGAGTGAGCACATGAACACAGAAAGTTTGGGAGTGGCACATCAAAGTAATTGATGATTTTTAACAGGCATGTCACAGGATTCTAACTATAACCCTGCTTTACCTGCTTTAGGCATGAAGTCAAACTGCATCTATTTATATGTTTGAATAAAGTGCACCTAACAAAGCTGCTGTCTTGTTCTTGTGAGAATACGTTTTTTCCTAAGAGACCCACCTTGCCGTGATCATCACTACCAAAGCCTCATAGATAATTCTCAGTCCAAAGGCTCGTTCCTCCATACTTCCCATTTCATCAGAGCAACGTTGGTGTTTTTTAGTGTTGTGGCTGGCTGTTGCCGCTGCCCCAAAGCCTGGCTGTTGAAACCATCCCTGGCAGCGTGGTTCGCCCACAGGTGACCTAACGCCACCTCCTGGCCTCTCAGAGGTGTAGAGAAAGTTTCTATCTGTCCTGATCCCAGGCTTGCCAATGTCCTGCCCTGGCATTTCTTTCTGCGGAAAATAAATTTGACCAACCAATGACTGCTGTAAACAGGGACAGTGCCTTAGCTCCGTGACTTTCTGGGCACCCGCCCCCTCCTGCACGCTACTACCCACCTTCCCTTGTTATCACACTTGTGCACCTGTTCTAGGTCATTTGCACGGTGCCTTTTTTGGATCATGCTGCCCCTGGAAGCCTCACTCTAGCTCTTTAGACCAGGGATTTCTGACTCAGGTAAGCGATCTGGGAAGACCCTCTGAATAGGTGCTTAGACATTTCAGGGATTCAGAGGAGTTCTCCCAGAAACTGGGAGCTACAAACTGAATTATGCCATCTGTCTTTCATAGTGATTCAGACCTCAGCCTACAGATCAATTTAAGGCCCAGTGTGCTTATCACCTGGGCCCCATAATTTCTAAATTTAAAGTCTTAGAGGAGGTCACCGGGGTTTGGGAGGGCTTGGCTTAGGTTAGAAGAATGTCTAGAGTGCTGGCCTTCTTGGCAACTCTACAGTATGGCAAGGAGCTTCCCAAAGGCTTCTGCAAGAGGGATGGGACGGTGATACTTCAAATGGCAAGCAATCCATATCTTGTTGAAATTTGCTCTCTGGTCAGAAAATAAGGATGTGAAGGGAGTAAGGATTTCTATGGTTGTCCTTTCTATTCAAAGATAGTCTCCAGTTGAAAATTATGATGTCCTAATGGAAAAAAAACCCCACAAATAGTATAAAAAAGAGAATCTACTATAACTCACATACATGTTAATTGAATAGCATATAAATTAAGAACTCTATATTAAGGCAGAGGTTTTTTTTTCCCTTTTAGCTATCTTCAGTTTATGGGTAGATGACCCCATAATCATTTACCAGTTCAGAGAAGAAAAACTGCTCTGTTCCTTTGCCTGTTATGGTGTGCTGGGCTATTATACCCCAGCTGGAAAGTAAAGGGTTTAGGGTAGCGATTTGGTTCTACTTATTGTTGTTATAAGAACAACAATCCTTGGGGCACCTGGGTGGCTCAGTCGTTAAGTGTCTGCCTTCGGCTCAGGTCATGATCCCGGGGTCCTGGGATTGAGCCCCGCATCGGGCTCCCTGCTCTGCGGGAAGCCTGCTTCTCCCTCTCCCACTGCTCCTGCTTGTGTTCCCTCTTTTGCTGTGTCTCTCTCTGTCAAATAAATAAAATAAAATCTTTAAAAAAAACAATAATTCTTGGGCAACTCAGCAAGTCACTTGGCATAGCAGTTCTATCAGCTATAAATATTGTAATGTTTATTTTTCAAGGTTGCTAGGAAATCCGGGACGTTTGAAACATTTAGCATGAAACCTGTCACATGGTATCATGGAAAATAATTATTATTGAGATTATTAGTAACTAACACGTACTACCCCATGGGTATTCTCCTTTCTGTCCCTCTTTTCCTTGCGAAATGACTGCCTAGAACTTGTATCTTTGAGTCTGTCATCAATTAAGTTATTTGATTATAGACAGGTACAACAGACTTCAGAGTGATTTTCATAATTTCCATTCTTCACCTTTTAACAAAGTCGCACTGATTCTGTCCGTCAGAACTACACTCACAATGTCCACCCAACACTTCCATCAGTGAACTTGAACAGATCTGTCTCCTTCAGTTACCTGAGAAATACTAATTGGCCACTAGATGTCAGGCTTGTTAAATAGTTAAAATGCACTACATTTTTCACCCCTAGGACTCAGAAGCATTTATTTTTTTTCTCTTTTTAAATTTTTCCCCCTTTTTAAAGAAATTTTCAGTGACTTTGACAACTCTTTTATGAGGGTCACGTTTCCACTGTTTTAGAATGCTCCAATACGCTGATCAATTTTTTTCTGAGTCTGTGAGTCTATAATTCATGCCAGTATAATTTGCTTTGTTCAGAACTAAAACTTTAAGGACAGACTCTACTGCCTTTGCACTCATGTGATGAAGCAACTGACACACACAGTCATCCATGGACTCAAGTTAGGTTGAGGAATACACACAATGGCAAAGCCCTAAGAAAATCAAATGGTGATGAGAGACCAGGCTCAGAGAATGGTCCAAAGACAGTGACAGAGGTTGCATCTAAAAGAAAACAGCTATTATGATTTTTTTAAAAAGTCACCAAATTCTATATTTTAGGCATCCAGACTCGTGGAATAAAAGCTGTCTTCTTTTCCCTTAATTGCATGGGGACCCTGAAGCTGGGTAGTGGACATGTGAGTTTGGAATCATGAGGGGCTGGTTAAAGAACCAACTCAGAAGATAACCTGCCTTTGTTTAGCAACATTAGTGTCTGGTTCAAAAAGGCATTTAAATGTTGTTTGAATATAATAATGGAAATGAGCCATAACAGGACCAAGGAAAGAGTAAAGAGAAAAAGAAGGATGAATGACAAAAGAGAGACCTGTGGGGCAAGAATAAGTTTGCCAAGACTGTTGAATCACAGATCTGTACTTCTGAAACAAATAATGCAATATATGTTAAGAAAAAAAAAAAGAAGAAGAAGATAGCAGGAGAGGAGGAATGAAGGGGAGTAAATCGGAGGGGGAGACCAACCATGAGAGACGATGGACTCTGAAAAACAAACTGAGGGTTCTAGAGGGGAGGGGGGGAAACCAACCATGAGAGATGATGGACTCTGAAAAACAAACTGAGGGTTCTAGAGGGGAGGGGGTGGGGGGATGTGTTAGCCTGGTGATGGGTATTAAAGAGGGCACATTCTGCACGGAGCACTGGGTGTTATGCACAAACAATGAATCATGGAACACTACATCCAAAACTAATGATGTAATGTATGGTGATTAACATAACAATAAAAAAATAAAAAAAAAGAATAAGTTTGCCAAAGCACACTTTTTTTTTTTTTTTATAAATTACATAGGTTCCTAGGGTCTAGAAGTGTGTAAATCAAGAAGACAAATAAATTTGGGTCGGCTGGGTGGCTCAGATGGTTAAGCATCTGCCTTCGGTTCAGGTCATGATCCCAGGGTCCTGGGATCGAGTCCCACATCCAGCTCCTGACTCAGTGGGGAGCCTGCTTTTCCCTCTCCCTCTGCCTCTCCCCCTGCTCATGCTCTTTCTCTCTCTGTGTGTGTCTCAAATGAATAAATAAAATCTTTAATAAAAAAAGAAGACAAATTTGATAAGAAAATTTTTCCTATTAGTGCACTTTTCTTCCCCACATATGTTTATAAGCTGTGAATTAAAAATATAACTTAATCATTTGTGGACAGTCATACCCAAACTTACAGTGCATTTCATAGTCCAGAACTAACCATTACACCACGAAACCCCACATAGCACACTTCAGTGCCGCTATAACATTGTTCCTTAAAAGGCGGTATTAGTCTATCTTTGTATTTCACCCTAGTTCTCAAAACACCAGAAAGTAATCCTAGAAAATACTTTTCTGGTGTTTCTGGTGTTCTGGTGAAGGAAACTTAGAGAATATCCATTCTAATTACTGATACCTCAAGAAGGAAATACATCCAGGAGTTAATAGATAAACTCCTTAAGACCCTACATCTAGCCAGCCCAAATTTTTGGAATTCATTTATGTCTTATAAACATTTTGATCAGTCATGTAAGACAAACATCCTTCAACATTTCACAAAGCAAACAGGAGAGGGAGTCTTCCCTGGTGTGACATAGCATAATATCTCTTAATGATGGTAGCTAAGGGGAACCTTATTATGATCTTCAGAATTTGAGAGCGGTCAGCAGACTCAACTCCCCAAGACCTTGCTCTCCCTCAAAGGTTTTTTTCCTTTACTGGTGACATGGGGGAGGAAGGACAGGGTGGATCATAATTTTGTAGTTGGAGACTCCTTTCAAAGGGGCTCAAGTAAAATTTTGTAGGTTAGTAGAATGAACACAGGGTTTGGAATGCATGGCTTGAGTTAAAGCCTACATGACTTATTAATTAGCCTTGAGCTAATCCTCTGAGTGCAGGAAAAGCAATTGTTAAGGTCAAAATTGCCCAGTTAGCCTATTATTACAGTCAGAATTAAGGGCAGCTTGTTGAGAATTTGGAAGGAAGAAACAGACATGGGCACAACTCATGCAATGGAAAACAGGGTAATGGATAATCTGAAGAGTCATCTTCTGGATTTCCCAGGACAGTATCAAATTTCATATAACAGACTACATTAAATATGTAACTATATGTAAAGTATTATTATACCTCTGTAAGGTTTCTTCTGTGTGTGGATTAGTTACTTTTTATTTATACCAGCCTTCTTTCCTAAGGAACTGAAAATGGCTAACAGAAATACACAACTACAAGTAAAATAAAATTAACTGTATTAGTCAGCATGTCCTTATGTATTTGCATATAAACACATGAAAATGCTGGAAAAACTCCTTGGAGATTTTTAATTTCTGAAAATATTCTCATTATATGTCTAATAGCAGAAGAGCAAAAACGTGCTTGAAAACTCTGAGGGGAAGTGATTATTTTGGTGAAGAAAATCAGGAAGGACTTCACTAATTTAATATGGTATGTTAATTAACTGGAATTAAAATAAAAACTTAAAATTAAAAAAAGGGAGAGGCTTTTGAGTTGGGTATGCAGTAAAGTATATGAATGGGTGGGGCTATCAGGGAACCCTGAGGCCCACCTCTCAACCCCCAGATGGCTCCTGATAGAGAAGTCTGGGGATCTGCCCTATTGTGGATGCCTGGGCAATTCTTACTGGTCCTGCTTAAATTATTCCTTGAGGAAGCACTAATACCAAGATTCCTACATGAGGCCTTCCTGATGTCAGTGATATAAACACAGGATCATTTTCCTCTTCTCCGTTCCCCTCCCCCCCTTCCCCTCCCTCCTCTCCCCAACCATTCTCCTCTCCCTTCGCCTTCCTTCTCCTGGTCTTCTTTTTGCTCATTTCCTTTTCAATTCTTGTTTTTTCTTCCTCTCTCCTCCCCATCATCCCTCTCTTTTAGGTTTGATTTGCTAACAACCAATACAAATAGCAAATACTGGGGAAAGTATAAATGGATCAAAAGTCCTCAAACTAATTGTCCATTACTTCTTGAACTAATTATCCTAGTGACATATTGAAATACAAAGTGAGTCTGGCTTAGCCACTTACACCTTCTTCCCCAGATCTCTTTGTAACAGGCACGTGAGAGATGTTTTGCTCATTGATGGATAAGAAGTTTATTTCAGATGCCCTTCAAACTGAGGCCAAGTTCATTTCTCGGTTCTTGTTGGAAATGGCATGAAGTTGCACTGATTTTTATTTTTTGTACACTAAGCACCAGTTACTGAAAATCTAGCAGATTTAGATCATATTGCTAGGGTTGAGAAGTTTTGTTGATATTTAACATCTGGCAATGTTGCATACCTCCACCTTACAATGTACCATTTCCTATGTGATCCCTGCTATATTCAAGACAGAGATATTATTATCAGTGTCCCAGCCAGTTTTGACCTTCTATTAATTTTTATAATTTCATAATTATTACCTTAGTTAACTCCATCATTATTAAGTTAGTTTGGAATGTTTTTTTTTTTTTATTAACCCTACGAATATTGCACATTTAGATCTGCAGCACTTCTGGCTCCTAATTATCTAATAAATAAACTTTAAATTGGTGCACATTGCAGTTCAAAAAGAAACTTTCTATAATATATCCAAATACTAGCCTTGTTGATATAGCTAGTATATTTAATTACACCCTGTCTATACCACTTTCCTTAAACAAAGACATTTCAATGGTAATGTGTTGTCTTTGAATCTGAGCTACTTAAATACATTGCAACATTCTGTCAAGGTCACTATAATCAAATTTCTATATGTAGAACATTGTTGCTATTCATTTATATTTTTGCCATCTGTGATGGTTAACTTGATGTGTCAACTCGATTGGATGATGGAGTGCCCAGATACTTGGTCATTCCTCTGAATGTTTCTGTAAGGGTGTTTTGGGATGAGAATAACATTTAAATTAGTACATTGAGTAAATCAGATCATCACTCTCTTATGTGGCCTCACCCAATTCATTGAAGACCTACATAGAACAAAAAGCCTGATCATCCCCCCAAGTAAGAAAATTCTTTCCCACCTAAATGCCTTCAAACTGGGACATTGGTTTTTTTCCTGCTTTTGAACCAAATTGAACCATCAGCTCTTCTGGGTGATGACTTAACCTGCAGATCTTGGGACTTGTCAGCCCCCATCCCTGCATGAATCAATTCCTCATAATAAATCAGTCTCTCTCTACATATCTATATTCCTTCACCTCTATAGATTTTACCTATCTATCTACCATCTGTCTATGTATTTATCATCTATCATCTAATCTACTGGTTCTGTTTCTCTGGAGAACTCTGACTATATACCATCCAACATTTACTTTTCCTTCCTAACAGTGTCCCAGTATATTTTTTGGAAATTATTTCACTAATCTTGCATACGTATTACATACAACATCTTGCACAGTGGGACCACAGGAGCCTGCAGTCCTGTTACTGAGACTAACAGGATAGTAGGCACCTGTTTTATTTCACTAGATAATTATAAAGATAACAGCACTGACAAGATTAATAATCATGCGTACAGAGGTCGTACCAAGTGTCAGGTACTGCTCTAATGGCATTATATGTGTTTTCATTCTTGTAATCACACAGCAACTATTATACTCCTTTTATAGACCCTAAAAGTGAGGCACAGAAAGTGAGATAGCAACTGCTGGGGCCAGAATTGGAGCCATAAACATTCTGACTCCCAAGACTATGAAGAACTACATAAGGAGCTTGAATTTTTACCCAGAAGGCAACTAGAAGCCATTAAGAGGTTTTTCTTAGGAAAGTTGTATAATCAGATTAGGTGCTTCTTGATGTCTCCCACCCACATGCATCCGGCTATGTGGACTGGAGGAGCGGGCCCAAAAGTAAGAGGGGTAGGCCAGCTAGGGAAGAGATGGAGGAGCCTTGACTGACTCGACCAGGGCTTCATCTAGGTCACTTGCTTTGGTAGGTTTACCTGGTTATTTCCAAAAATGCTAATTATTTAAAAATTTTTTTTATTATGTCATGTTAATCAACATACATTACATCATTGGTTTTTGATGTAGTGTTCCATGATTCATTGTCTGTGTATAACACCCAGTGCTCCATTCAATACATGCCCTCTTTAATACCCATCACCAGGCTAACCCTTCCCCTCACCCCCCTACCCTCTAGAACCCTCAGCTTGTTTCTCAGAGTCCATAGTCTCTCGTGGTTCATCTCCCAAAAATGCTAATTCAATCGCATTGTTCCAAAGAAGTGTCTCCACTCACTGGTCCCCAGACTGCCACCCAGCAATCTTCCAACTTCCATTCAAAACATTGGAAGTTTTCTGCCAGGATTGTGACATAGAGGGACAGAGGGTGGGGAGATGGCTGGAGTCCTCTCATTGCCCTGTGGGCCCAGGCGACATGACCAATCTTCCCTCCCGCTGCGCAGACCACCAGGAATCCTCATTTCCAAGCCTGATGCTCCAGCTTCCCATCATCTTGTGTGAGTGCCAAAAGGCTTTCCAAATTTCCCTTTCCTGCAAGTTAGCTATAGTAGGTTTCTGTTACTTGCAAATGAAGAATCCAAACTGACATTCTAAGTTATTTAAGATGTTAGGGGGAAAAAAAGATTTTAGGGCATTGATTAAATATAACATTACGAATTAGTTCATATTCTTTTTATACAAGTGACTAAGTGATTCATATATACTGCTTTGTTTTCTCTGCTTTACACAGAAGATTATTCTTAATATCAACCCTAACTTTCAGCTGGCATGATAGGGAATATGTTCCCTCCTAATGCTCCCAAATGTTCCAAAATTCCTGGCTATGGAAATGAACAGAAATTAGATTTAATTGTTAAAGTGTATTTAAATTGCATTTCTTCGATCAGATTCAAAAGTAAAAATCTACAAAGTCTGTATCATATTGTGAAGAGATATGCCATTAATATGGTCAAATGATGATAATTATAATATATAATGATGATGATGATGATGCCCACTCCCTGCAACATTTTAATCAAACTATCCTGATATGTGTCAGCACTATTACATTGTTAAAAGGGAATGAAAGCATCCCTATATTCTAATTTTTCAATATTTTGTAATACACTGTATTCTAACATTCAAGTGGATCAGATTAAGATGTACTTTTAAAGAGGAAACCGTTCTAGCATAATGTTTTGCTAAGATACTTACGAGTATTTAGCTCTTTTTGGTTAGAAGAGTGACAAGGGGAGTCTCATCTCATGGAAGGAAGTTCATCTCTTTCTGTCCCTTGTCTGTTAAGTCACACAGACAATTTTTGTAATAATGGATAAAGCGATATACAAATAAATGCATACAAATGCTTTGAAATATTATATATTTGCCTAGTGCAGTGATTTAAAAACTTTTAATTCCTTTGATACTCATTGAATAACTCCATGGATAGAGTAAGATAAATGTCATCATTTCCCTGTGATAAAAATGAGGAAGCTCAGCTTCAAAGCTATTAATAATAATTATACCTAATATTTGCTGAGTATCTTGAATTATATATCTTGAATATATAGTATTGAATATATAGTATATAGAATACATGTAGAATATAGTATCTTGAATTATAATAACTCAGTATCTTGAATTAATTTCTCACAACAATACTTCAACTAGGTATTTCCATTATCCTCATTTAACAGATGGGGAAATTCGATCTGTAGTAAACTGAATACTTGTCTAAAGTCCCACAGCTAATGAGGGTCAGGATTAGAGTGTGTCTCCCTTCTCACTCCAAACACTGGGCTCTAAACAATTTTCCTCTGTTGCCCAAGATGACACAAATAGCAAGCAGCAGACCCAAGGGCTCTTTTACGTCTCTGAAATCGGGATGCATCTTTCCCTCCCTCCCTCCCTCCCTCCTTCTCTCTCTCTTTTTTCTTTCTTTCTTTCTTTCTTTCTTTCTTTCTTTCTTTCTTTCTTTCTTTCTTTCTTTCTTTCTTTCTTTCTTTCTTTCTTTCTTTCTTTCTCCTTTCTTTCTTTCTTCCTTTCTTCCTTTCTTCCTTCCTTCCTTCCTTCCTTCCTTCCTTCCTTCCTTCCTTCCTTCCTTTCTTTTTTTCTTTCTTTCTTTCTTTCTTTCTTTCTTTCTTTCTTTCTTTCTTTCTTTCTTTCTTTCTTTCTTTCTTTCTTTCTTTCTTTCTTTCTTTTCTTTTCTTTTCTTTTCTTTCTTTCTTTCTTTCTTTCTTTCTTTCTTTCTTTCTCTCTCTCTCTCTCTCTCTCTCTCTCTCTCTCTCTCTCTCTCTCCCTCCCTCCCTCCCTCCCTCCCTCCCTTCCTTCCTTCCTTCCTTCCTTCCTTCCTTTCTTTTCTTTTTGTGTCTGTATGAGATGATGGATGTTACTTACACTTGTGGTCATCATTTTGAAAATATGGAAATAAAGTCATTATGCTGTACACCTTAAACTTACATAGTGCTGTATGTCAATTTTATCTCAATAAAAGTAGGGGGATAAAAAAGAAAAAGGCAGCACCAAAACTTATAGCACAGGTACCAGCACCCAGGGTTAGTAATGCCACCCTCTTCTAAGAAGTGCTATACCACTAGCCCTTGATGACGTAGATGAAAATGCTGTGTGGATAAATAAGGACATCCATGACTCTGGTTCCTGAAGTGAGCCTGGAGAACCAGATTCTGAATGAGGAGAAGTTTGGGGATCCTTTCACAATCTATTTTTTGCATATTTTCCTCTTTGTGTATACAAAGAAATGATATATGACTAAATATTTGTCTAAATGAGTTCTAGAAAAGATTTCAATAAATTTAAAATAGAAATCCTTAGTTATACAAAAGCATAGTGTTGTTTTGATTGGCAGTATTTGTGGGTTTTCCCCCTTTTATAGCAGTACTTAATAAAATTGTTCATTTTATAGTTGATGCATCTTTGTTGTGATGAAATATGCAGTATTCCAATGAGTCTATCTACTCTTCCCCATACCAAAGTGCTGGGCCCTATTTTTTTATTTTATACATTTGTATTTCCTTTGTCTTACAAGAAAGACAGGGATCAGAATAAAAGATCGAGATTAGCATGTTAAACAAATGACTATTTCAAGTGTGTATGATAAACCTATGAACAAGTGATCTTAGACATTGGAAAGCAGATCAGAATTACTTAGAACTTTCTTGCTTATTATCCAGAGCCAGGTTTCAGCAAGCCCCTGTCTGGAAGACATAAGTATGCAGACATGCTCTCATTGAAAGTAAGGAAGACTTGTATACTTGAAGTTGTGGTTCACTTTAGATCCTAAGAGCAGGGAGCATACACATATACCATGAATGATTTTTTAAATATATTGTTGGACTTGGTTTGCTGGTATTTTATTGAGGATTTTTGCATCTATGTTCATCAGAGATACTGGCCTGTAGTTCTCTCTCTCTTCTCTTTTTTTTTCCTGTGGTGTCTTTATCTGGTTTATCAGGGTAATGCTGCCCTCATAGAATGAATTTGGAAGTTTTTCTTCCTTTTCTACTTTTGAAATGGTTTGAGAAGAATAGGTATTAACTCTTTAAATGTTTGGTAGAATTCACTGTGAAACCACCCGGCCCTGGACTTCTGTTCATTGGGAGTTTTTTGATTACTGATTAAATTTCTTTGTCAGTTATTAGTCTATTCAAGTTTTCTAGTTTTACTGTTTTAGTTTTGGTATTTTACATGTTTCTAGGAATTTATTTATCCATTTCTTCTAGGTGTCCAATTTTTTGGCATATAGTTTTTCATAATATTCTAACTATTTTTATTTCTGTGATGTTGGTTGTTATTTCTCCTTTCTCATTTGTGATTGCATTTATTTGAGTCATTTCTCTTTTTTTTTCTTGATTAGTCTGGCTAGAGGTTTATAGATTTTATTGATTTTTCTAAAGAACCAGCTCCTGGTTGCATTGGTTTTGTTGGTTTTGTTTTTGTTTTTTAGTTTCTATAACATTTATTTCTGCTCTAATCTCTATTATTTACTTCTTTCTGCTGGTTTGGGGTTTTTTCTGTTGTTCTTTTTCTAGCTCCCTTAGGTGTAAGGTTGTTTATTTGAGATTTTTCTTGCTTCTTTAAGTAGACCTGTATTTCTATATATTTCTCTCTTAGGACCACTTCTGCTGTATCCCAAAGATTTTGGACTGTTGTGTTTTCATTTTCATTTGTTCCCATGTACTTTTTTATTTCTTTTATTTCCTGGTTTACCTATTTATTGTTTAGTAAGATGTTATTTAATCTCCGTGTATTTGTGGTTTTTCCAGATTTTTTCTTGTGGTTGACTTCAAGTTTCATAGCACTGTGGTCTGAAAATATGCATGGTATGATCTCAATCTTTTTGTATCAGTTGAGATCTGATTTGTGACCCAGTATGTGATCTATTCTGGAGAATGTTTCATGTGCACTCGGAAAGAATGTGTATTCTGCAGCTTTAGGATGAATTGTTCTGAATATATTTGTTAAGTCCATATGGTCCAGTGTGTCATTCAAAGCCATTGTTTCCTTGTTGATTTTCTGCTTAATGATCTGTCCATTGATGTAAGTGGGGGTGTTAAAGTCCCCTACTATTATTGTATTATTATCAGTTAGTTCCTTTATGTCTGTTATTAGCTGTTTTATGTATTTGGGAGCTCCCATGTTGGGTGCATATATATTTAAAATTGTTAAATCTTCTCATTGGATTGTCTCCTTTATTGTGATATAGTGCCCTTCTTCATCTCTTGTCACATTTTTGTTTTGTTTTGTTTTAAGGTATAGTTTGTCCAATATAAGATTGCTACTCCAGCTTTCTTTTGACATCTATTTGCATGATAAATGTTTTTCCACGCCCTCACTTTCAATCTGCAGGTGTCTTTAGGTCTGAAATAATTCTCTTAGAGGCAGTATATAGATGGGTATTGTTTTTTTTGTCCATTCTGTCTTTTGTATGGAGCATTTATTCCATTTACATTCAAAATAACTATTGATAGATATGTATTTATTGCCATTTTATGACTTGTTATATGATTGTTTCTGAAGATTTTCTCCAATCCTTTCTTGTCTTTCTCTTGGAGTCTGCTGGTTTTCTTTAGTGATATATTTCTTTCTCTTTATTTTTTGCATATTTGTTAATGGTTTTTGATTTGTGGTTACCATCAGGTTTGTATATAACATCTTCTGCATATAGCAGTCTATATTAAGTTGATGGTTGTTTAAGTTTAAACCTATTCTTTATTCCTCTCCTCCCTACATTTTAGGTATATGAGGTCATATTTTACATCCTTTTATTTTGTGAGTTCCTTGACTGATTTTTTTATGGAAGGATTCATTTTTACTGCTTTTGTGTTTCCTGGTTTCATACTGTCACTTTTGATCTTTCTTTTCCATTCAAAGAATCCCTTTTAATATTTTGTGCAAGGCTGGTTTAGTGGTTATGAACTCCTTTAGTTTTTGATTATCTGGGAAACTATCTCTCCTTCTATTCTGAGTGATATAGCCTTGCTGGATAGAGTATTCTTGGCTGCAGATTTTTCCCATTCAGCACTTTAAATATGTCATGCTGCTATCTTCTGGCTTGGAAAATTTCTGCTAAAAAATCCCCTGATAGCCTTATGGGGTTTCCCTTGTTTGTTACTAATCTTCTTTTTGTCTTGAAGCTCATAAAGTCTTTTTTTTGTCACTATGTTTTGTCAATTTAATTGCAATATATCGTGGTGTGAATATGCTTTTGTTGATTTTGATGGGGGTTCTCTGTGCCTCCTGGATCTGGATATCTGATTCCTTCCCCCAAATTAGGTAAGTTTTCAGCTATTATTCTTCAAATAAAATCTCTGCGCCTTTTTATCTCTCTTCTTCTGGGACTCCTATAATATGAATGTTATTACATTTGATGGCACCACTGATTTCATCTATTCTCCTTTTGTATAATTATTTTTTCCAGCTTGATTTTTTCCCTTACTCTGTTTTCCCTTTTTTTTTTTTAAGATTTATTTATTTATTTGAAAGACAGAAAGAGATTGAGAGAGAGCATGAGCAGGATGGGCAGAGGAAGATGGAGAGAGAATCTCAAGCAGAATCCACAGTGAATGTGGAGCTCAAGATGGGGCTCAATCTCATGACCCTGAGATCATGACCTGATCTGAAACCAGGAGTCAAATGCTCGACCAACTGTGACACCCAGGTGCCCCTCTTTACTCTGTGTTTTAAGTCATTAATTCATGCTTCTGTTTTTTCCAGCCTGCTGTTCATTGCATCAAGCCTTTTTCTAATGTCATTTATTCCATTCTTTATCAATGATTGTTTCTTTTTTATCTCTTCGTTAAGGGTCTCACTGATGTCTTCTGCTATTTTCTCAAATCCAGTGAGTATTCTTATAGTCATTGCTTTAAATTCTTCTTCAGGCAGGTTACATATATCTGTTTCACTTAGATCTCTGGCTGTGGCCTTGTCTGGTTCTTTCATTTGAGATACATTTCTCTGTCTTTTTTTCTGTCTAAATCTCTGTGCCTATTTCTCTGTGTTAGAAAAGTCAGCTACATCTCTTGTTCTTGAGGGTCATAGCCTTATGTAGAAGAGATCCTCTAGTGTCCTGCCATTTGGTGTCCTCTACTCCCCAGGGCCTGATGCTTCTGGGAATGTCTCCAATGTATGCTGCATGTGCTCTCCTCTTTTGTCCTGGCTGCTTTATCATTCAGGCCAGTCACCTGCAGTGGATCTCTTTGCCTGTTGTGGACAGTGTTTGGCTTCCTGGCCTGAATGTGACATGTTTTAACTAGGTGTGCTCTGGTCTGCTTGTGAAATGATATCGTCACCACCACCACTGGGACTGAGTCTCCACAAAACTCCTGGGTCAAGAGATGTGGTATTGGCAGGAGTTTGGGTTGGTTTTCTTGAGGGTGGGGCTCACTGCTCTGGGACTGAGGCAAGCCTGACTGGGAAGTACAGTTCCACCAGATCCTGGGGAATCAGAGCTTGGTGTAAGCAAAGTAGGTAGTGAGTGTTTGTGCTGTGCTGGTTCCCACAGGTGGCCCTGTGCTTATGTTGAGTGGTGGGGGGAGGAAATGGCACTGGCCAGTTCCTTTGTTCCCAGAAGGGTCTCTCCATGAACACTACCTCTCTGGGCCATGCTCCAAGATGAGCAAATGACCTCCCCACTATGTGTTCCAGGTATTCTTCAGATTGCTGTTTCCACACTGTATGTCTGCAGGTTGTTTGCCTGCCTTCTTTCCAAAATCAGCACAATGTCTTCTGGGGTCTGCCTGAGCTAAGCCCACTGACCTTTAAAACTCTAAGCTTTGAGACCCACTAGTTGCCAGAAGTCAAGAAATTTGGCCCTTCTTGTTTTCCAAGCCAGTTTCTATGGGGAATTACCTACCCCATGTGCTCCCCAGTGTGCTAGTCTGTCTCTTGCTCTTCTCCATGACCTCAGCTCCCTCTTTGCCACAGCAGCCACAATCCATTTCTCTAACAAACTGCATCTCTGCACTTCCCACCTTCTTTGATGTGGCCTCTTCTCTACCTTTAGTTGTGGAGTTCATTCTGCCAGATTTTAGGTCAATTTCTGGGGCATTTAGGATGATTTGATAGTTATCTAGTTGTGTTTGTGGGACTCCACCACCATCTCCTCCTCCTCTCATCTACATGATAGTTTTAGAAAAGTAATAATTCTCCAAGCCTGGTCTGCCATATTTACTATTTGGGGCTATAGGTGCAGGAAAAACAGCAAACACAAGAAAATCACCCTGCCCTTCCATCTTTTTCTTAAAAGTAGATGAAATTCCTTTATGAAAGATGTCCTCCCAAAACCAGAAGGAAAGTAACATTCAAAGACAAGAATTTGAGACCGAGAGAATTCTATACACACAGACCTTGTCAAAATAATCCTTTTCTTCCTTCAGCCTCTCCACATAGTTACTTCTCCAAAAACCACCTTTCTTTTTTCAACCTAACATAAAAGTAAGTGGTTTTGGGGGCACCGGGGTGAGGCTCAGTCATTAAGCGTCTGCTTTTGGTTCAGGTCATGATCCCGGGGTCCTGGAATAGAGCTTTGCATCAGGCTCCCTCTGTCTCCCTCTGCCCCCTTCCCCGCTCGTGCTCTCTCTCAAATAAATAAATAAAATCTTTAAAAAAAAAAAAGTAAGTGGGTTTTTCCATTTCTTTAGGTCTTTATTCCATATGAAGCCTCCTGTGTCACATAAAACTTGCATTAAATAAGTTTCTATGCTTTTCTCCTGTTGATCTGTTTTATGTCAATTTAATTTTCAGGGCCAGGTAAAAAGAATCATAAGAGAGTAAAGGTAAAAATTTGCTTCCCCTACAGATCTTACTCCTGGAATGCCTCTTAATTTACTGTATCTTATACATTTTTCTTTTTGAAACACAAAATAAACATTATAATCTCTATTGTCTCTCAACATTTATTATTTAATTATCTGTGTGTCTTAGACCACATTCATACAAATGAGTTCCCTCTTACTTAGATATCATTCATGGAACATCATTTATTAAACATACACCATGGACAGGATATAGTGTTAACTCCTGTATGAGGGGACATGTCTGAATACACTTGAGTTTAAATCCCAGCTTCTACCAATTACTAGCTGTGAAGGTGGATTTACTAATTCACTAGTAAAGTGCAGATTTCCACTCTGTGACTTCTATTTTCATTCTTTTAACTGTCTCTTTTGAAGAGCAAAAGTTTTAAGTTTTTTTTTTTAAATTTTAAGTTTTGATGAAATCCAATTTATTAATTTATCCGTTTATGGATCATGCCTTTGGTGTCATATCTAAGAAAACGTTTCCTAACTTAAGTCACAAAAAGTTCCTTCTTTTTTCTTCTAGGAGTTTTATTGTTAGTTTTATATTTAGGTCTATGACCCATTTTGAGTTAATTTTTGTGTATAGATTGAAGTTCACATTTTTTTTGCCTACTGATATCTAATTGTTCCATCAATGTTTTTGAAAAGGCCATCCTCTTGCCACTGAATTACTTCTGTATCTTTGTAAAAAATCAGTTGTCAGTATAGGTGAGTTTATTTTTCCCAACGCATGGACCATATCTCTTCATTAAATTAGATTGTCCTTGATTTCCCTCAGTGATTTTTAAAGTTTTCAGTGTACAGATTTTTCACATATTTTATTAAGTTTATCCCTAGGAATTTCATATTTTTCATGCCATTGTAGATAGTATTTCTTTAAAGTTTCAATATCTGATTTTTTGTTGTTACTGTGTAGAAATACAAATGATTTTTTACTATAACCATATATAATTCACACATCATAACATTTATCCTTTTAAATGTATAATTTAGTGGATTTTAGTATATTGATAAATATTACAACCATCACCACTAATTTTAAAACATTTTACCACCCAGAAAAGTCACTCATTACCAATTACTCCCTGCCTTCCCTCAGACTCTGGTGACCAATAATCTAATTTCTGCCTCTATGGATTTGCTTATTTTCGTTATTTCATCATCTAATTGATGAGATATCAGTCTCATATTTCCCATTAATTCCTTAAACATGGTTTCCTTTAGTCACTGACCATATTTATAATAACTCATTTAAAGTCTTAGTGGAGTAAGTTCAATGTCTAGACATCTTCAAGGACCGTTTCTATAGGTTGCTGTCCCCAACCCCCATGTATGGATCATACTCTCCTGTCTGTATGTGCGTCATAAATTTTTGGTGAAACTGGACATTTTATATAATGTAATGGGGCAATTTTGGAAATCAGATTCATTACTCCTTCCCCTAGGTTATTGTTGTTTGTTCTTGTCATTTTTGGTATTTATTTGTGACTTTCCTGGACTTGTTAAGTCTGTATTTTTTGTCATGTGTAGATACTTAAGTCTCTGCTAGGTAGGTTTAGTGGTTACCTAAAATTGGACAAATACATTGAATAAATTTCCAAGCATCTGCTGAAAGACATTGTGTGTGTGTTGTGCATATTTTTACAATTCTGCCTTAACTCTCCCTGCTTTCACAGAGACTCCAGGTTAGTAAGAGGTGAGAGATTAGAACCTTCTCAGGTTTTTCCTGGTCATGTGTCCAGCCCTGCACCTGTGTATGACCTAGATTCCTAGGGCCATATCAGAGTTTTTCAAAGCTCCTCATAGATATCTCATTCCTCAGATTTTCTTTTCATGTTTTTTGGACAGCATCTTATAACCAGGCATCTTATAAACCCTGATAGAATCATCACCCCAGGCAGCTGTGATGTTAAGCAATTACCATTGATTGTTTCTGGCCAACACCTTAGTGACAGAGTTGTCCTCACAGAGCAAGTTCTGAGTCAGGTCAAATAAAGAGAAGCCCTGAAAATAGAGCCTTTCAGGGAGCTGCCAGACAGATCCAAGAATGACAAATCTTTTGGGTAAGGCTGTTTGGAGAAGTCTAAACTTATTCTTTCCCATACACTGACTGAGGCGTCTGGTTTTCACTGTGGTTGTGAGGCTTTTTGTTTTCAAGCTTACGATGGAGCTAGGGAAAGGTAGATGAAAATAGGACAAGTTAAGACACCACAAGCTCACCATTCTTACCACAGTTCAGCTGGCTTTCATGAATAAATGCCTTCCCAAGTGTTGTAAGCCTTTGATTCATTGCCAGAGTTGTGAGAAAATGGATTTTGGTTATTCTGGCTAATGTTCTCATTATTCTTATGGAGGATCAGAATTTTGGATGTTTTTATCACTCTGGACCAGAACAATGTTTTTTATACATTGATCTTTCATCTTATAACCTTGCTAAATTCATTTATTGGTACTAGTAGCTTTTTTATAGATTTATGAATTTTGGCTTCTGGCAGATCTTATTAGCCTCTACTCATCCTCTGAGAAGAAAAGTGTTAGGGTAAACTGAGAGACTAGAAATCTTGGAAGACATTACCTTGGTTCAAAAGCAAGTACCAGGGTACCTCCTCTGCTTTCTGTCCACCTGTGTTAAACTCACATGGGCATAGCCTTCTGTCAGGAAGAAAAAAAGAATTCCATTATTTCTATTTTATGTACAAGTGGCGATGGGAAGCAATCTGAGGTCTTAGAATCTGGCTGGAAAAGAAATCTCAGAGTCCACCTTGCAGACCCAACTCTTCTTATAGACATGTGGAGAATGTAAGTCCCATGGCTTGGGTTTGGACTTAGAATGTCCACACTATAGCCCGGTTATTTACCCATTTTCTCCAATCTATCATTCACCTGAAAGTCCTGGATCTAGAGAATTTACAGTGACTCTCTATTAATTCTTAATAGTAAGCATTTGCTTTCTATTGGTTTATATATGTTCCTTGAATTTATCTTTTTTCTGGTGGGGGGGGAGCCCTGGAAGGGAGAATGAGGGGGCCTTGTGGTGGCACTGCTGTGGGAGATTTCCTAAGCTGAAAAAAATCAGTTATTAATATTTCTTTGATTCGGGTATCTAATTTTTAATCATCCAAAGGCCTGAAGATTAGAGAGGCACATGGCCAAGTTTTGAATTTGTGATACCCTCATGTGTGTTCACAGAAGAAAACTTTGGACCCAGAAGTTAAAGACAGAACTTTCACTTCACCTTTAAATCATAAGGCCTTTCCAGTTGTACTTGCTTCATCAAAACATCGAAAGAACCTATGAGATGAGAACTGCCAGCAAGCTTGAGGAGGGAGTAAACCTCTCTGAGAACAGACAAGACAAAGTAAGTCAGAGGCTCATGACTGGTCTTTTTGCATGGTACAGCTTGTCTCTCTCTTCAAGGCATTGTTGATAGAGGAAAACATGGATCAGGGCTTTGAACATTGAAATCATTTTATAAGTAGCAAACTGATGAAGTTCAATCTGTTTACACTCAGAACACACAGCAATTCATGTACATCGTGATATTTAATGGTTCTGATTTGGACAAGATTAGAAACTTGTTCTTCAAATAGATAGTAGGTGTTGATGATGGGTACAGGAGAAAAATGAGGTCTGTCTAAATACAATACAGAAAAAATACATATTGTTCTCCACTATGGAGTTTGTATTAAGAAGACCTGCCTAAGAAGCCCACAAGATTGAGACTTGCCAACACATATTCTCCCAATAAGCATCACATCTTCTAGTTTGTGTTCAGTTTCTTTGGTTGTCTGGATATCATATCTACAGTGAAAGTAGATAAACGTGTCAGATGTTTTTCCCTCCTTCCTTGCTGATCAGGATCTTCAGTTCATGGCTGGTTGAACATCATTTCATAGATGCTACTCAGACATACCAGCCACATGCAGTGTTTTTAGTCTTCAGAGTACAAATCCATGCACAACAGATCTGGGGCTTTACATCCTTAGGATATTGTTTCCTCACTCAGTAATCTGGGAGCTCACAGTTCAGGGTGTTAAGCTTCAAATCTCAGGCAAAAACCACCAAGAAACTGAGAAGGCTATAGATTACTCACAACTGACATGGCATCCCTGAGACTAGTCTGCATTTGGATGCACCAAGCCAGTGAATTGAAGCCTGTAAGAAGCTCTGTTGTTTCCACAATTAGTTTATCACTCATCTTTTACAGCCAGAACCCAAGAGCAAAATGGGTATTACACTGCACAAAGAGTCACTGTATTAAGTACTCAAGTGCCTGTAAATGGAGTGAAGAAACTTCAGGCCCCAATCTTCCCTTATCTCACTAGTTTAATTTGTTCCTCTATACAGAGTGCATTTAATAGATAATCACCTCTGTTCTCACCCCACAACCCCTTTGAAAATACCGTGCTTTCTTCTTGTAACAGCTGAGAAATTATATTTATTAGTAATAAAGAATTCTGCCTTTTCATTCTTATAACTCATCTGAAATGCAACGTATTTGAGTACTTTAACATTCATGCTCAAATTGATCTTCTTTATAGTGGAAATATATGCCAGAAAAGAAGAGTCCAAAGTAAATGGAACTTTTTTGTAATTTAGACTTTTTATCTAGGGCAGGACTTAGAGACATTTTAATCTCTCAGGCGTGAAAGAATTTGTAAATTATTTTAAACCAATGAAGAGCTGTAATTATATATTTTCAATCTGAGCAACTTCACTTTTACTAGAATAGGGAAAAGATAATATATTTTGAAAGAAATACAAGAAAACTCATCCACAGTCCCACCAATTGGAGTTAACCAGTATTAACTTTTTGGCATATTTACTTCTGTTTTTTTTTTTTCCTTCAGGTTAAAAAAAAGTTATATATAACTTTTAAATATAGTTATATATATGTATATAAACTAAAACTATATATGTGTGTAAACACAAGTTTATATATTTATATATATACATATAAAGCACAAGTTATATATAAGCATACAATCATTTCTTTTTAAAAATTAGAATGTTATTCCCATTTAGAAGTAAATTTCCAGGGCACCTGGGTGGCTTAGTCAGTTAAACATTTGTCTTTGGCTCAGGTTCATGATCCCAGGGTCATGGGATCGAGTCCCACATTGGGCTCCCTGCACAGCGGGTAGTCTGCTCCTCCCTTTCCCTCTGATCCTCCCCCCTGTTCATGCTCTCTCTCTCTCTCTTTCTTCTGTCTTGTGTGTGTGCATGTGCATGTGCTTTCTTTCAAATAAATAGATAAAATCTTTAAAAAAAAGGAGTAAACTTCCATCTTGACCTTGACCTCTGTCATGATCCATATTGATTCAACCTCCAGGCAGAGACAATTGCTTTATCAGAATGTTCCTATGCACTTTTATATGCACGACACACACACAAAGTGCTTTTATCTCTTATTTTTTAAATATAAAATAGTTGTACACATTATTTAACAGCTTACTTTTGTATGCAACATTATCTTTGAGAATTCTCTATATTGGTAAATACAGACATAATTAATTCTTATAACAACTGAATAATAATTCTTGGCATTTCACTTTATTTCATTATTTCCCTATTGCATTGTGTGGTTACTTTCTTTTCTTTTCTATAATAAAGCATGTGCAATACTCACCTTTGTCTCTGTCTCTTTATCCATATGTATTTCTTTAATCCAGAGTCCTGAAAGTAGAATCCTGAGAGAATGGTTATGTACATTTTCACATTCAGCAGATACAACCATATTGCCTTCCAGAATGGTTGTAATGATTTTTAGTCCCATCAGGGAAGTGTTGGAGAATGTGGCTTTTTTACGCTCTCTCCAATGTTTAACACTGTTAGATCTTAAAATATAAGCCTATCTGAAAGATGACAAATAATTATCATTACTTTAATTTACACTTTCCTGATTACAATGACTTTTTTTTTTAAAGATTTTATTTATTAGAAAGAGAGAAAGAACAAGTGGGGCAGGGGAGCAGAGGGAGAGGGAGAAGCAGACTCCTCTCTGAGCAGGGAGACTGAAGTGGAGCTAGATCCCAGGACTCTGAGATCATGACCTGAGATAAACTGGGACGCTTAAAGGACTGAGTCACCCAGGCACCCTGATTACAGTGATTTTTGTCACCTTTTTATATGCCCATTGACCTTTTGGATTCTGCGAATTGCCTGCTGATACATTTGCACAAGATTTTTGTTGTTTTCTTGAATTTTGGGAGTTCTCCTGGTATACAATCTTTAAAAATAACTCTATTATATGTGTTCTACTTCTATATTGTTTGTTTTGTCTTTGTATATGCTATTTCTGAGTAAGTAGAAGTTTTAAATTCTAATATAGACACAAATGTTAATGTTTTTATGTTTTATTTTTCATGTTCTGGGCTAATTTAATTAATATATTAATATATTTCCAACCTAAGATCATAAAATTAGTCTTCTTTTTGACTCACTTGTCCAATCTTTTTATATTTATATATATATATATATATATATATTTTAAGGTTTTATTTTTTTGACAGGGAGATAGAGAGAGAGCACAAGTAGGCAGAGTGGCTGGCAGAGGGAGAGGGAGAAGCAGGCCTCCCGCCGAGCAGGGAGCCCAATGCGGGGCTCCATCCCAGACCCTGGGATCATGACCGGAGCCAAAAACAGTTGCCCAACCGACTGAGCCACCCAGGTGCCCCTATATTTATATTTTTTTATTTATCTGGACATTATTCTGTATTTCATAATTTTATTTTTTCCATAGAGATATGTTTCAGGTGGGGGCGGAGCAAGATGGCGGAGAAGTAGGAGACCTGGATTTCATCTGGTCTCAGGAATTCAGCTGAATAGGGATCAAACCATTCTGAACACCTACAAACTCAACAGGAGATCGAAGATAAGAAGAGTAACAACACTCTGAACAGAAAAGTGACCACTTTCTGGAAGGTAGGACATGCAGAGAAGTGAATCCGAGGCGATATTCGGGAGGATAGACGGTGGGGGAGGGGGCCTCCGTTGGCCGCTTCTGGCAAGTGATAGAGCCGCGGAGCACAAAATCAGAACTTTTAGAAGTCGGCTCCGCTGAGTGATGTCACTCCAGTGGCTAAGCGGGGGGTGGAACCCTCGCGGGATAGTGTGGTCTCAGGACCCTCGGGGTCACTGAAAGACCGGGGGGTGCCTGAGTGCGGCAGAGCTCCCAGGTATCAGAGTGGGGAAGCTGGCTGCAGAGACGGAGCCGAGACGCGGGCTCACAGCTTGGGGTTGCCATAAACTGTGATCCGCGGCCCAGTCGGGCCACTGCGCCTCCAGCAGGGACCCAACAAGCAGCAGATCAGGGAAGACTCCCCTTCCTCCCCCAGGAGGAGCGGTGTGGGAATGCACTGCAGGGATCTGCTGGGTTTGGAGACTCCACATGGGGTCGGGTGCCAGAGATACAAACGATCGGTCACAGGCCGGGTGAGCACGGAGTGCGGCCGGAGACCGGGGAGACGGGAATGATTGACTGCTTTTCTCTGGGGGCGCACTGAGGAGCGAGGCCCTGAGTTCTCAGCTCCTCCGGGCAGAGAGTGGGAGGCCACCATTTTCACCCTGGTCCTCCAAAGCTGTGCCGAGAGCTTCCAGGGAACAAAAGCTCCGGAGAGCAAACCCGAGCAGCTTGCTTAGCCCAGACCGACAAGGGCAGGGCAATTCTGCCTCCGGCAAAGACATTTGGGAACCACGGCAACAGGCCCCTCCCCCAGAAGATCAGCACGAACAGCCAGCAAGCCAAGACCAAGTTTACCCATCAAGGAGAACGGGAGAACTCCAGCGCTAGGGGAATACTGCACATAGAATTCATGGTTTTTTTACCATAATTCATTAATTTTTCAAAGTTAATTTTTTTAATTGTTTTTTTTTTGAATTTTTCTTTTTCCCTTTTCAAACAACATCTTATCAATCCCTTTTTTAAAAAATATTTTTTATTTTTCATTTTTAGAGTCATATTTTTATCCCTTCATAGTAGTTATCCTTATTTTTGGCATATATATATAAGTTGTTCTCTCTTTAAAATTTTGAGATACAATTTCTTCTAACAGATCAAAATATACCCTAAATCACTAGTGTATGGCTTTGTTCTATTCTCCTGCCTGATCACATTCTCTCCCTTTCTTTTTCTTTTTCTTTTTAAATCTTCTTCTTTCTTTTTAAAAACAATGTATCTTATCATTTCCTTTTATAAAATCTTTTATAATTTTCATCTTTACATTCATCTGCCAACCCTTCATTGTATCAACCCTTATTTTATACATACATAAGTCTTTCTTCCTTTAAAATTTTAGCAGGCACTTTCTTCTAACAGACGAAAATATGCCCAAAATCTAGTGTGTGGCACTGATCTATGCACTAGCCTGATCATATTTGATCATATTCTGTTTTTTTTTGTTGTTCTGTTTTTGTTTGTTTTTATCTTTTTCTTTTTCCTTTTTTTTCCTCTTCTTTCTTTCCCTTTCTTGTCCCCTGGTTTCAGGTCTTTTCTGATTTGTAAAGAGTATATTTGCTGGAGACGTTGTTAACCTGTTAGCATTCTGTTCTCTCATTCATCTGTTCTCCTCTGGACAAAATGACAAGATGAAAAAAATCACCTCAGCAAAAAGAACAAGAGGTAGTACCATCTGCCAGGGAACTACTCAATACTGACATTAGTATGATGTTGGACCTAGAGTTCAGAATCATGACTTTAAAGATACTGGCTGGGCTTGAAAAAAGCGTGGAAGTTATTAGGGAAATCCTTTCTGGAGAAATAAAAGAACTAAAATCTAACCAAGTCGAAATCAAAAAGGCCATTGATGAGGTGCAATCAAAAATGCGGGCACTAACTGCTAGGATAAATGAGGCAGAAGAAAGAATCAGCGATATAGAAGACCAAATGATGGAAAATAAAGAGGCTGAGAAAAAGAGAGACAACTACAGGATCACGAGGGCAGAATTCGAGAGATAAGCGATACGATAAGATGAAACAACATTAGAATAATTGGGATCCCAGAAGAAGAAGAAAGAGAGAGAGGGGCAGAAGGTATATTGGAACAAATAATAGAGAACTTCCCTAATGTGGGAAAGGAAACAGGCATCAAAATCCAGGAGACACAGAGAACCCCTCTCGAAATCAATAAAATTATGTCAACAACCCGACATCTAATAGTAAAACTTAGGAGTCTCAGAGACAAAGAGAAAATCCTGAAAGCAGTTCGGGAGAAGAGATATGTAACCTACAATGGTAGAAACATTAGATTGGCAACAGACCTATCCACAGAGACCTGGCAGGCCAGAAAGGACTGGCATGATATCTTCAGAGCACTAAACGAGAAAAATATGCAGCCAAGAATACTATATCCAGCTAGGCTGTCATTGAAAATAGAAGGAGAGATAAAAAGCTTCCAGAACAAACAAAAACTAAAGGAATTTGCAAACACAAAACCAACCCTACAAGAAATATTGAAAGAGGCCCTCTAAGCAAAAAGAGAGTCTAAAAGCAGCAAGGATCAGAAAGGAACACAGACAATATACAGTCACATTCACCTTACAGGCAATAAAATGGCACTAAATTCATACCTCTCAATAGTTACCTTGAATGTAAATGGGCTCAATGCCCCAATCAAAAGACACAGGCTATCAGATTGGATTAAAAAACAAGACCCATCAAAATGCTGTCTGCAAGAGACTCATTTTAGACCCAAAGACACCCCCAGATTGAAAGTGAGGGGGTGGAAAACCATTTACCATGCTAATGGACACCAAAAGAAAGCTGGGGTGGCAATCCTTATATCAGACAAACTAGATTTTAATACAAAGAATGTAATAAGAGATGAAGAAGGACACTATATCTTACTTAAAGGGTCTATCCAACAAGAGGATCTAACAATTGTAAATATCTATGCCCCTAACGTGGGAGCACCCAATTATATAAGGCAATTAATAACAAAAGCAAAGAAACACATTGACAACAATCCAATAATAGTGGGGGACTTTAACACCCCCCTGACTGAAATGGACAGATCATCTAAGCAAAAGATCAACAAGGAAATAAAGACTTTAAATGACACACTGGACCAAATGGACTTTACAGACATATTCAGCACATTCCATCCCAAAGCAACGGAATACACATTCTTCTCTAGTGCCCATGGAACATTCTCCAGAATTGATCACATCCTAGGTCACAAATCAGGTCTCAACCGGTACCAAAAGATTGGGATCATTCCCTGCATATTTTCAGACCACAATGCTTTGAAACTAGAACTCAATCACAAGAGGAAAGTCAGAAAGAACTCAAATACATGGAGGCTAAAGAGCATCCTACTAAAGAATGAATGGGTCAACCAGGACATTAAAGAAGAATTAAAAAAATTCATGGAAACCAATGAAAATGAAAACACAATTGTTCAAAATCTTTGGGATACAGCAAAGGCAGTCCTGAGAGGAAAGTATATAGCAATACAAGCCTTTCTCAAGAAACAAGAAAGGTCTCAAATACACAACCTAACCCTACACCTAAAGGAGCTAGAGAAAGAACAGCAAATAAAGCCTAAACCCAGCAGGAGAAGAGAAATAATAAAGATCAGAGCAGAAATCAATGAACTAGAAACCAAAAGAACAGTAGAACAGATCAACGAAACTAGGAGCTGGTTCTTTGAAAGAATTAACAAGACTGATAAACCCCTGGCCAGACTGATCAAAAAGAAAAGAGAAATGACCCAAATCAACAAAATCATGAATGAAAGAGGAGAGATCACAACCAACACCAAAGAAATACAAACAATTATAAGAACGTATTATGAGCACCTCTATGCCAGCAAATTAGATAACCTGGAAGAAATGGGTACATTCCTAGAGATGTATCAACTACCAAAACTGAACCAGGAAGAAATAGAAAACCTGAACAGACCTATAACCACTAAGGAAATTGAAGCAGTCTTCAAAAATCTCCCAAGAAACAAAAGCCCAGGGCCAGATGGCTTCCCAGGGGAATTCTATCAGACATTTAAAGAATTAATACCTATTCTCCTGAAACTGTTCCAAAAAATACAAATGGAAGGAAAACTTCCAAACTCATTTTATGAGGCCCCTATTACCTTGATCTCCAAACCAGACAAAGACCCCATCAAAAAGGATAACTACAGACCAATATCCTTGATGAACATGGATGCAAAAATTCTCACCAAAATACTAGCCAATAGGATCCAACAGTACATTAAAAGGATTATTCACCATAACCAAGGGGGATTAATCCCTGGGCTGCAAGGCTGGTTCAACATCCGTAAATCAATCAACATGATACAATACATTAACAAAAGAAAGAAAAAGAATCATATGATCCTCTCAATAGATGCAGAAAAAGCATTTGACAAAGTACAGCATCATTTCTTGATCAAAACTCTTCAGAGTATAGGGATAGAGGGTACATACCTCAATATCATGAAAGCCATCTATGAAAAACCTACAGTCAATATCATTCTCAGTGGGGAAAAGCTGAGAGCTTTTCCCCTAAGGTCAGGAATGCGGCAGGGATGTCCACTTTCACCACTGCTATTCAACATAGTATTAGAAGTCCTAGCCACAGCAATCAGACAACAAAAAGAAATCAAAGGCATCCAAATCGGCAAAGAGGAAGTCAAACTCTCACTCTTTGCAGATGATATGATTCTATATGTGGAAAACCGAAAAGACTCCACCCCAAAACTGCTAGAACTCATATAGGAATTCAGTAATGTGGCAGGCTATAAAATCAATGCACAGAAATCAGTGGCATTCCTATACACCAACAACAAGACAGAAGAGAGACAAATCAAGGAGTCGATCCTATTTACAATTGCACCCAAAGCCATAAATACCTAGGAATAAATTTAACGCAAGAGGCAAAGGATCTGTTCTCAGAAAACTATAAAATACTCAGGAAAGAAATTGAGGAAGACACAAAGAAGTGGAAAAACGTTCCATGCTCATGGATTGGAAGAACAAATATTGTGAAGATGTCCATGCTACCTAGAGCAGTCTACACATTCAATTCAATCCCCATCAAAATACCATCCACTTTTTTCAAAGAAATGGAACAAATAATCGTAAAATTTGTATGGAACCAGAAGACACCCTGAATAGCCAGAGGAATACTGAAAAAGAAAAGCAAAGCTGGCGGCAAAACAATTCCGGACTTCCAGCTCTATTACAAAGCTGTCATCATCAAGACAGTATGGTACTGGCACAAAAACAGACACATAGATCAATGGAACAGAATCGAGAGCCCAGAAATGGACCCTCAACTCTATGGTCAACTTATCTTTGACAAAGCAGGAAAGAATGTCCAATGGGAAAAAGACAGTCTCTTCAACAAATGGTGTTGGGAAAATTGGACAGCCACATGCAGAAGAATGAAACTGGACCGTTTCCTTACACCACACACAAAAATAGACTCCAAATGGTTGAAAGACCTAAATGTGAGACAGGAGTCCATCAAAAACCTAAAGGAGAACACAGGCAGCAACCTCTTCCTCCTCAGCCACAGCAACTTCTTCCTAGAAACATCGCCAAAGGCACAGGAAGCCAGGGCAAAAATGAACTATTGGGATTTCATCAAGATAAAAAGCTTTTGCACAGCAAAAGCAACAGTCAACAAAACCAAAAGACAACCGACAGAATGGGAGAAAATATTTGCAAATGACATATCATATAAAGGGCTAGTATCCAAAATCTATAAAGAACTTATGAAACTCAACACCCAAACAACAAATAATCCAAGAAATGGGCAGAAGACATGAACAGACGTTTTTCCAAAGAAGACATCCAAATGGCCAACAGACACATGAAAAAGTGCTCCACATCGCTTGGCAAGTCAGGAAACGACAGATGTTGGCGGGGATGTGGAGAAAGGGGAACCCTCCTACACTGTTGGTGGGAATGCAAGCTGGTGCAAGCACTCTGGAAAACAGTATGGAGGTTCCTCAAACAGTTGAAAATAGAGCTACCATATGATCCAGCGATTGCACTACTGGGCATTTACCGCAAAGATACAAATGTAGGGATCTGAAGGGGTACGTGCACTCCAATGTTTATAGCAGCATTGTCCACAATAGCCACACTGTGGAAAGAGCCAAGATGTCCATCGACAGATGAATGGATAAAGAAGAGGTGGTATATATACACAATGGAATATTATGCAGCCATAAAAAGGAATGAGATCTTGCCATTTGCAATGACGTTGATGGAACTGGGGGGTTTTATGCTGAGTGAAATAAGTCAATCAGAGAAAGACATGTATCATATGACCTCACTGATATGAGGAATTCTTAATCTCAGGAAACAAACTGAGGGTTGCTGGAGTGGTGGGGGGTGGGAGGGATGGGGTGGCTGGGTGATAGATATTGGGGAGGGATATGTGCTATGGTGAGTGCCGTGAATTGTACAAGACTGTTGAATCACGGATCTGTACTTCTGAAACAAATAATGCAATATATGTTAAGAAAAAAAAAGAAGAAGAAGATAGCAGGAGGGGAAGAATGAAGGGGAGTAAGTCGGAGGGGGAGACGAACCATGAGAGACGATGGACTCTGAAAAACAAACTGAGGGTTCTAGAGGGGAGGGGGCGTGGGGGGATGGGTTAGCCTGGTGATGGGTATTACAGAGGGCACATTCTGCGTGGAGCACTGGGTGTTATGCACAAACAATGAATCAGGGAACACTACATCAAAAACTAATGATGTAATGTATGGTGATTAACATAACAATAAAAAATTATTTTAAAAAATACTTGAGAGATATGTTTCAGTAACATGTGTTTAATAGTCCAAATCTCCCACCACCCACTGATCTATGATGCTTCCCTATCACACGTACATACTTCTGTCTATATGTGGGCTCTTTTTTGTTGCATTTATCTATTCTTCTGTGCCTAAGCTAATTTTGCTACTCTAAAATTACTATACCTTTTTAAAGGTTCTTGCTAAATGGTAAAATAAGTGACCTTACTTTCTTCATTTTAATTTTTGTCCTATTTATTTGCACATTTATCCTTCCATATAAATTTAGAATTTATTTGAAATTTTCCATAAATAATTCTATTTTTTTTTAATTTTTTTATTGTTATGTTAATCATCATATATTACATAATTTGTTTTGGTGCAGTGTTCCATGATTCATTGTTTGTTCATAACACCCATTGCTCCATGCAGAATGTGCCCTCTTTAATACCCATCACCAGGCTAACCCATCCCCCTACCCTCCTCCCCTCTAGAACCCTCAGTTTGTTTTTCAGAGTCCATCATCTCTCCTGGTTCGTCTCCCCCTCTGACTTACTCCCCTTCATTCTTCCTCTCCTGCTATCTTCTTCTTTTTCTTTTTTCTTAAAATATGTTGCGTTATTTGTTTCAGAAGTACAGATCTGTGATTCAACAGTCTTACACAATTCACAGCGCTCACCGTAGGACATATCTTCCCCAATGTCTATCACCCAGCCACCCCATCCCTCCCACCCCCGACCACTCCAGCAACCCTGTTTGTTCCTGAGATTAAGAATTCCTCATATCAGTGAGGTCATATCATACATGTCTTTCTCTGATTGACTTATTTCACTCAGCATAACACCCTCCAGTTCCATCCACGTCGTTGCAAATGGCAAGATCTCATTCCTTTTGATGGCTGCATAATATTTCATTGTGTATATATACCACACCTTCTTTATCCATTCATCTGTCGATGGACATCTTGGCTCTTTCCACAGTTTGGCTATTGTGGACAGTGCTGCTATAAACATTGGGGTGCATGTACCCCTTCGGGTCCCTACATTTGTATCTTTGGGGTAAATAACCAGTAGTGCAATTGCTGGATCGAATGGTAGCTCTAATTTCAACTGTTTGAGGAACCTCCATATTGTTTTCCAAAGGGGTTGCACCAGCTTGCATTCCCACCAACAGTGTAGGAAGGTTCCCCTTTCTCCACATCCCCGCCAACATCTGTCGTTCCCTGACTTGTTAATTTTAGCCATTCTGACGGGTGTGAGGTGGTATCTCATTGAGGTTTTGATTTGGATTTCCCTGATGCCGAGCGATGTGGAGCACTTTTTCATGCGCCTGTTGGCCATTTGGATGTCTTCTTTGGAAAAATGTCTGTTCATGTCTTCTGCCCATTTCTTGATTGGATTATTTGTTCTTTGGGTGTTGAGTTTGATAAGTTCTTTATAGATTTTGGATACTAGCCCTTTATCTGATATGTCATTTGCAAATATTTTCTCCCATTCTGTCGGTTGTCTTTTGGTTTTGTGGACTGTTTCTTTTGTTGTGCAAAAGCTTTTTATCTTGATGAAATCCCAATAGTTCATTTTTGCCCTGGCTTCCTGTGCCTTTGGTGATGTTTCTAGGAAGAAGTTGCTGCGGCTGAGGAGGAAGAGGTTGCTACCTGTGTTCTCCTTTAGGTTTTTGATGGACTCCTGTCTCACATTTAGGTCTTTCAACCATTTGGAGTCTATTTTTGTGTGTGGTGTAAGGAAATGGTCCAGTTTCATTCTTCTGCATGTGGCTGTCCAATTTTCCCAACACCATTTGTTGAAGAGACGGTCTTTTTTCCACTGGACATTCTTTCCTGCTTTGTCAAAGATAAGTTGACCATAGAGTTGAGGGTCCATTTCTGGGCTCTCGATTCTGTTCTATTGATCTATGTGTCTGTTTTTATGCCAGTACCATACTGTCTTGATGATGACAGCTTTGTAATAGAGCTGGAAGTCCGGAATTGTGATGCCGCCAGCTTTGCTTTTCTTTTTCAGTATTCCTCTGGCTATTCGGGGTGTCTTCTGGTTCCATACAAATTTTACGATTATTTGTTCCGTTTCTTTGAAAAAAGTGGATGGTATTTTGATGGGGATTGCATTGAATGTGTAGATTGCTCTAGGTAGCATTGACATCTTCACAATGTTGGTTCTCCCAATCCATGAGCATGGAACGTTTTTCCATTTCTTTGTGTCTTCTTCAATTTCTTTCCTGAGTATTTTATAGTTTTCTGAGTACAGATCCTTTGCCTCTCTGGTTAAATTTATTCCTAGGTATCTTATGGTTTTGGGTGCAATTGTGAATGGGATCGACTCCTTGATTTGTCTCTCTTCTGTCTTGTTGTTGGTGTATAGGAATGCCACTGATTTCTGTGCATTGATTTTATAGCCTGCTACTTGACTGAATTCCTGTATGAGTTCTAGCAGTTTTGGGGTGGAGTCTTTTGGGTTTTCCACATAAAGTATCATATCATCTGCAAAGAGTGAGAGTTTGACTTCCTCTTTGCCAATTTGGATGCCTTTGATTTCTTTTTGTTGTCTGATTGCTGTGGCTAGGACTTCTAATACTATGTTGAATAGCAGTGGTGAGAGTGGACATCCCTGCCACGTTCCTGACCTTAGGGGAAAAGCTCTCAGCTTTTCCCCATTGAGAATGATATTCGCTGTTGGTTTTTCGTAGATGGCTTTTATGATATTGAGGTATGTACCCTCTATCCCTATACTCTGAAGAGTTTTGATCAAGAAAGGATGCTGTACTTTGTCAAATGCTTTTTCTGCATCTATTGAGAGGGTCATATGATTTTTGTTCTTTCTTTTGTTAATCTATTGTATCATGTTGATTGGTTTGCGGATGTTGAACCAGCCTTGCAGCCCAGGGATAAATCCCACTTGGTCGTGGTGAATAATCCTTTTAATGTACTGTTGGATCCTATTGGCTAGTACTTTGGTGAGAATTTTTGCATCCATGTTCATCAAGGATATTGGTCTGTAATTCTCCTTTTTGATGGGATCTTTGTCTGGTTTTGGGATCAAGGTAATGTTGGCCTCATAAAATGAATTTGGAAGTTTTCCTTCCATTTCTATTTTTTGGAACAGTTTCAGGAGAATAGGTATTAATTCTTCTTTAAATGTCTGATAGAATTCCCCTGGGAAGCCATCTGGCCCTGGGCTTTTGTTTGTTGGGAGATTTTTGATGACTGCTTCAATTTCATTAGTGGTTATAGGTCTGTTCAGGTTTTCTATTTCTTCCTGGTTCAGTTTTGGTAGTTGATACATCTCTAGGAATGTACCCATTTCTTCCAGGTTATCTAATTTGCTGGCATAGAGTTGCTCATAATATGTTCTTAAATTGTTTGTATTTCTTTGGTGTTGGTTGTGATCTCTCCTCTTTCATTCATGATTTTGTTGATTTGGGTCATTTCTCTTTTCTTTTTGATCAGTCTGGCCAGGGGTTTATCAGTCTTGTTAATTCTTTCAAAGAACCAGCTCCTAGTTTCGTTGATCTGTTCTACTGTTCTTTTGGTTTCTAGTTCATTGATTTCTGCTCTGATCTTTATTATTTCTCTTCTCCTGCTGGGTTTAGGCTTTATTTGCTGTTCTTTCTCTAGCTCCTTTAGGTGTAGGGTTAGGTTGTGTATTTGAGACCTTTCTTGTTTCTTGAGAAAGGCTTGTATTGCTATATACTTTCCTCTCAGGACTGCCTTTGCTGTATCCCAAAGATTTTGGACAGTTGTGTTTTCATTTTCATTGGTTTCCATGAATTTTTTTAATTCTTCTTTAATGTCCTGGTTGACCCATTCATTCTTTAGTAGGATGCTCTTTAGCCTCCATGTATTTGAGTTCTTTCCGACTTTCCTCTTGTGATTGAGTTCTAGTTTCAAAGCATTGTGGTCTGAAAATATGCAGGGAATGATCCCAATCTTTTGGTAACGGTTGAGACCTGATTTGTGACCTAGGATGTGATCAATTCTGGAGAATGTTCCATGGGCACTAGAGAAGAATGTGTATTCCGTTGCTTTGGGATGGAACATTCTGAATATGTCTGTGAAGTCCATTTGGTCCAGTGTGTCATTTAAAGTCTTTATTTCCTTGTTGATCTTTTGCTTAGATGATCTGTCCATTTCAGTCAGGGGGGTGTTAAAGTCCCCCACTATTATTGTATTGTTGTCAATGTGTTTCTTCGCTTTTCTTATTAATTGCCTTATATAATTGGCTGCTCCCACGTTAGGGGCATAGATATTTACAATTGTTAGATCTTCTTGTTGGATAGACTCTTTAAGTAGGACATAGTGTCCTTCCTCATCTCTTATTACAGTCTTTGTTTTAAAATCTAGTTTGTCTGATATAAGGATTGCCACCCCAGCTTTCTTTTGGTGTCCATTAGCATGGTAAATGGTTTTCCACCCCCTCACTTTCAATCTGGGGGTGTCTTTGGGTCTAAAATGAGTCTCTTGCAGACAGCATATGGGTGGGTCTTGTTTTTTAATCCAATCTGATAGCCTGTGTCTTTTGATTGGGGCATTGAGCCCATTTACATTCAGGGTAACTATTGAAAGGTATGAATTTAGTGCCATTGTATTGCCTGTAAGGTGACTGTTACTGTATGTTGTCTGTGTTCCTTTCTGATCTTTGCTGCTTTTAGGCTCTCTCTTTGCTTAGAGGACCCCTTTCAATATTTCTTGGAGGGCTGGTTTCGTGTTTGCAAATTCCTTTAGTTTTTGTTTGTTCTAGAAGCTTTTTATCTCTCCTTCTATTTTCAATGACAGCCTAGCTGGATATAGTATTCTTGGCTGCATATTTTTCTCGTTTAGTGCTCTGAAGATATCTTGCCAGTCCTTTCTGCCCTGCCAGGTCGCTGTGGATAGATCTGTTGCCAATCTAATATTTTTACCATTGTAGGTTACATATTTCTTCTCCCGAGCTGCTTTCAGGATTTTCTCTTTGTGTCTGAGACTCGTAAGTTTTACTATTAGATGTCGGGGTGTTGACCTATTTTTATTGATTTTGAGAGGGGTTCTCTGTGCCTCCTGGATTTTGATGCCTGTTTCCTTCCTCACATTAGGGAAGTCTCTGCTATTATTTCCTCCAATATACCTTCTGCCCCTCTCTCTCTTTCTTCTTCTGGGATCCCAATTATTTTAATGTTGTTTCGTCTTATCGAATCACTTATCTCTCGAATTCTGCCCTCGTGATCCTGTAGTTGTTTCTCCCTCTTTTTCTCAGCCTCTTTACTTTTCATCATTTGGTCTTCTATATCACTGATTCTCTCTTCTGCCTCATTTATCCTAGCAGTTAGTGCCCCCATTTTTGATTGCACCTCATCAATAGCCTTTTTGATTTCGACTTGGTTAGATTTTAGTTCTTTTATTTCTCCAGAAAGGGTTTCTCTAATAATTTCCTCGCTTTTTTCAAGCCCAGCTAGTATCTTTAAAGTCATGATTCTGAACTCTAGGTCCGACATCGTACTAATGTCCGTATTTAGTAGGTCCCTGGCTGACGGTACTACCTCTTGTTCTTTTTGCTGAGGTGATTTTTTTCGTCTTGTCATTTTGTCCAGAGGAGAATAGATGAATGAGAGAACAAAATGCTAACAGGTTTACAACGTCCCCAGCAAATATACTGTATACAAATCAGAAAAGACCTGAAACCATGGGAAAAGAAAGGGAAAGAAAGAAAAAAAGTAAGAGAAAAAATAAAAGATAAAAAAAAGATAAAAACAAAAACAGAACAATACAAAAAAAGCAGAATGTGATCAAATATGATCAGGCTAGTGCATAGATCAATGCCACACACTAGATTTTGGGTGTATTTTGGTCTGTTAGAAAAAAGTGCCTCCTAAAATTTTAAAGGAAGAAAGACATATATGTACAAAATAAGGGTTGATACAATGAAGGGATAGAAGATCACTGTAAAGATGAAAATTATAAAAGATTTTATAAAAGGACTTGATAAGATAAGAAGTTGTTTGAAAAAAGAAAGAAGATTTAAAAGAAAAAAAAGAAAAAAATGGGAGAGAATGTGATCAGGCAGGAGACTAGAACAGAACCATACACTAGTGATTTAGGGTATATTTTTATCTGTTAGAAGAAACTGTATCTCAAAATTTTAAAGAGAGAACAGCTTATATATATATGCCAAAAATAAGGGTAACTACTATGAAGGGATAAAATATGACCCTAAAAATGAAAAATAAAAAATGTTTTTTTTTTTTTAAAAAGAGATTGATAAGATGTTGGTTGAAAAAGGGAAAAAGGAAAAGAAAAAAAACAGTTAACAAAAATTAACTTTGATGAACTAATGAATCATGGTAAAAAAAAGCCTTGAATTCTATGTGCAGTATTCCCCTAGCGCTGGAGTTCTCCCATTCTCCTTGATCGGTAAACTTGGTCTTGGCTTGCTGGCTGTTCGTGCTGATCTTCTGGGGGAGGGGCCTGTTGCTGTGGTTTCCAAATGTCTTTGCCGGAGGCTGAATTGCCCCGGCCTTGTCGGTCTGGGCTAAGCAAGCTGCTCGGGTTTGATCTCAGGAGCTTTTGTTCCCTGCAAGCTCTCCGTACAGCCTTGGAGGACCAGGGCAAAAATGGTGGCCTCCCAATCTCCACCTGGAGGAGCTGAGAACTCGGGGCCCTCTCCTCAGTGCGCCCCCAGAGAAAAGTAGTCACTCCCTTGTCCCCGGTCTCCGGCCACGCTCCGTGCTCACCCGGCCTGTGACCAAGCGTTTGTATCTCTGGCACCCGACCCCGTGTGGAGTCTCCAAACCCAGCAGATCCCTGCGGTGCGTTCCCGCGCCGCTCCTCCCCGGGAAGGAAGGGGAGTCTCCCTGGATCTGCCACCTGTTGGGTCCCTGCTGCAGGAGCAGTGGCCCGACTGGGCCGCGGATCACAGTTTATGGCAACCCCGAGCTGAGAGCCCGCGCCTCAGCTCCGTCTCTGCAGCCGGCTTCCCCGCTCCAATACCTGGGAGCTCTGGCGCACTTAGGCTCCCCCGGTCTTTCTGTGACCCCAAGGGTCCTGAGACCTCACTGTCCCGCGAGGGTTCCACCCCCCGCTTAGCCACTGGAGCGACGTCCCTCAGCGGAGCCGACTTCTAAAAGGTCCGATTTTGTGCTCCGCGACTCTATCACTTGCCAGAAGCGGCCGGCGGAGGCCCCTCCCCCGCCATCTATCCTCCCGAATATCGCCTTGGATTCACTTCTCCGCACGTCCTACCTTCCAGTAAGTGGTCGCTTCTCTGTTCAGATAATTGTTGCTACTCTCCTCTTTGATCTCCTGTTGAGTTCGTAGGTGTTCAGAATGGTTTGATCCCTATTCAGCTGAATTCCTGAGACCAGACGAAATCTAGGTCTCCTACTCCTCCGCCATCTTGCTCCGCCCCCTCTTCTATTTATTTATATTTTTAAAGTGCACAGCAACATTTTTTTTAAAGATTTTATTAATTTATTTGAGAGAGAGAGAATGGGACAAAGAGAGGATGAGATGGAAGAGGGTCAGAGGGAGAAGCAGACTCCACGCTGAGCAGGGAGACCAATGTGGGACTCGATCCTGGGACTCCAGGATCATAACCTGAGCTGAAGGCAGTCGCCTAACCAACTGAGCCACCCAATAATTCTATTTAGGTTTTGATTGAGCTTGCATTTATTTCTTTTCTTTTTTATATTTTATTTTCTTTTATTAAAAATCAATTAATTAACATATAGTGTCTTATTAGTTTCAGAAGTACAGTTTAGTGATTCATCACTTGCATAAAATACCCAATGCTCTTTTTATTTTTTAAGACCAACTCATTTATTTGACACATTAAATGAGGCAAAGAAAAATATATGCAACTGCATAAAAAGGATCACATTCTCATACTACTTGAACATACAGCAGTGGTCAAAAATAATGAATTGTGGAATGGATCCCAAGATTTAATGCAAAAAACACCCTGTACAGAAAAACTTCAGGCTTCTAACTTCACTGAATCCAATACTAAACATGCTTCCTTATATTCCTCAGTTTCTTCCAAGTCTTTTTCACTCTCTAATAACTGCAGAAGATCGGTATATGCTGCTTCCAACCTGCGCTGGCAATCTGGGATCATCATCCGGGACTCTTGCAGGATCTCTGCCTGCTTTTTAATGGCATAATTTTCACCATTTTCAGCTTTCATTTTTTTGATCTTATCTTCTTGTTGTTTTGCTTCTTTCTCATACATCATTTTTTCTTTGACCAATCGCTTCACCGCGCTGGTTTTGATCTTGATCTGCCTCACGTGAGGATCAGCCATGATCCCTCTAGCGCCCCGGAAGGAGGGGTGGAGAGCTAGGGTAACCATGGAGGAAGACTGCAGGTAGAAGGCGGTAGTGTCGGTGTAGTCGCCAAGGCCCCATGCCCCCAGTGCTCTTTATATCAAGTGCCCTCCTTAATGCCCATCACCCAGTTACCACCTCCCTCCCTCCCCTCCAGCAACCCTCAGTTTTTTTCCTATAGTTAAGAGTCTTTTATGGTTTGTCTCCCTCTCTGATTTCATCTTATGTTATTTTTCTCTCCCTTCACCTATGTTCATCTGTTCTGTTTCTTCAGTTCCACATATGAGTGATATCATATAATTATTTTTCTCTGATTGACTTATTTTGCTTAGCATAATACCTTCTAGTTCCATCCAAGTCTATTACAAATGGTAAGATTTCATTTTTTTTTGATCACTGAGATATATATATATATACCACATCTTCTTTACCCATTCATCTATTGATGGACATCAAGGCTCTTTCCATAGTTTGGCTTTTGTGGACATTGCTACTATAAACCTTGGGGTGCAGGTGCTTCTTCGAATCACTGTGTTTGTATCCTTGGATAAATACCTAGTAGTGCAATTGCTGGGTCATACGGTAGTTCTATTTTTAACTTTTTGAGGAATCTTCATACTATTTTCCAGAGTGGCTCTACCAGCTTGCATTCCCCCAAAAGTGTAAGAGGGTTCCCTTTTATCTGCATCTTTGCCAACATCTGTTGTTCCTGACTTTTTAATTTTAGCCATTCTGACTGGTGTGAGGTGGTATCTCATTGTGGTTTTGATTTGTATTTCCCTGATGCCCAGTGATGTTCAGCTTTTTATCGTGTGTCTGTTAGCCATTTGTATGTCTTCTTTGGAGAAATGTCTGTTCATGTCTTCTGCCCATTTCTTGACTGGATTTTTGGTTTTTTGGGTGTTGAGTTAGATAAGTTCTTTTTTTTTAAATTTTATTTTATTATGGTATGTTAATCATCATACATTACATCATTAGTTTTTGATGTAGTGTTCCATGATTCATTGTTAGCATATAATACCCAGTGCTCCATTCAACACGTGCCCTCTTTAATACCCATCAGCAGGCTAACTCATCCCCCCACCCCCTCCACTCTAGAACCCTCAGTTTGTTTCTCAGAGTCCATAGTCTTTCATGGTTCATTTACCCCTCCAATTTACTGCCCTTCCCTTCCTACTATCCTTTATAGATTTTGGATACTAGTCCTTTATCTGATAAAGTCCTTGTAAATAAATATCTTCTTCCATATTGTGGGTTGTCTTTTAGTTTTGTTGACTATTTCCTTTGAGGTGCAAAAGCTTTTTATCTTGATGAAGTGCCAGTAGTTCATTTTTGCTTTTGTTTCCCTTGCCTCTGGAGGTGTGTCTAGCAAGAAGTTGCTGCAGCCAAGGTCAAAGAAGTTGCTGCCTGTGTTCTCCTCTAGGATTTTGATGGACTCCTGTCTCACATTTAGGTCTTTCAACCATTTGGAGTCTATTTTTGTGTATGGTGTAAAAAAAAAAAGGATCGTTTCATTCTTTTGCATGTGGCTGTCCAATTTTCCCAACACCATTTATTGAAGAGACTATCTTTTTCCCATTGGATATTCTTTCCTGCTTTGTTGAAGATTAGGTGACCATAGAGTTTTGGGTCAATTTCTGGGTTCTCTGTTGTGTTCCACTGACCTATGGATCTGTTTTTGTGCCAGTACCCTCCTGTCTTGATGATTACAGCTTTGTAATGCAGCTTGAAGTCTGGAATTGTGATGCCACCAGCTTTGGTTTTCTTTTTCAACATTCCTTTGGCCAGGGTCTTTTCTGGTTCCATAGATATTTTAGGATTCTTTATTCCAGCTCTGTGAAAAATGCTGATGATATTTTGATAGGGATGGCATTGAATGTGTAGATTGCTCTGGGCAGCATAGACATTTTAACAATATTTTTTCTTCCAATCCATGAGTGTGGAATGTTTTTCCATTTCTTTGTGTCTTCCTCAATTTCTTTCATAAGTATTCTATAGTTTTCAGAGTACAGATCTTTTATCTCTTTGGTTAGGTTTTTTCCTCGGTATCTTATGGTTTTTGGCACAATTGTAAATGGGATTGATTCCCTGGTTTCCACCGAATTCTGTGTTCACCCAGCCTGTGACTGAACATTTTTATCTCAGGCACATGACCCTGTTTTGAGTCTTCAAATTTTACAAACTCCTCTGGTATGGACCCATGCCATTCCTCCCTGGGGAGAGAGGGAGTTCTCAATGCGCTTCTGCCTTTTGCTGAGACCCTGCTTAGAGAGGGGTCATCCAACCTTGCAGTGGTTTGCTGGCTATGGCAACACTGAGCAGAAAGCCAGTGCCTAGACTCACTGTTTGCAACCAGCTTCCCTGTTCCGATGCTTGGGAACTCTGCCTCATTCAGGCATCCCTGTTCTTTTTGTGACCCCAGTGATCCTGAGACCACACTGTTCCACCTGGAATTCTGCCCTGTTTCACCACCTGAGCATGTTTCAGGCAGGGAGGTATCCCACTGGAGCAGACTTCTAAAAATTCCAATTTTGTGCTCCACTGTTTATAATACTTTCCAGTAACTTCCTTAAGCTGGCTCCCTCCCTGCCCCTCACAGTTTATCTTCCAAAATATTGACCAGATTCACATCTTCACACCTCCTACCTTGCAAAAAATGGTCACTTTTCTATTTGTAGAATTGCAGCAATTCTTTTCTCAGATCTCTGGTTAATTTCTCAGATGTTCAGAATACTTTAATAACTATCTAGCTGAATTCCAGGGACCAGACAAAATTAGGGTCCCCTACTCCTCTGTCATCTTAACTCCTCCTTGATTGAGCTTGCTTTTAATTTATAAGTTAGTTTGCAAAGAATCTGTATCAGTATAATATTGAAAATTTCCATTCACTGTTTATTTAGGTGTTGTTTTATGTCTTTCAACAAAATGGTGTTATTTTATGAGGTTCATTGACTTTTGCTAATATTATTCTTAACTACTCCTAATTTTTTTTTTTTTTTTTTAGAAAGAGAATGTGTGTGAGTGGGGGGAAGGGGTGGGGTGAAGGGCAGAGAGAGATTGAGAGAGAGAATCTTAATTAGGCTCAACTCAGCATGGAGCCCAATGTGGGTCTCGATTTCACAACCCCAAGATCATGACCTGAGCCAAAACCAAAAGTTGGTCGCTTAACTGACTGAGCTGCCCAGTGCCCCATTAACTACTCCTACTTTTTAAAACTATTTTTTATTATGTTATGTTAATCACCATACATTACATCATTAGCTTTTGATGTAGTGTGCCATGGTTCATTGTTTGCGTATAACACCCAGTGCTCCATTCGATATGTGCCCTCTTTAATACCCATCACCAGGGGCGCCTGGGTAGCTCAGTCAGTTAAGCGACCGCCTTCGGCTCAGGTCATGATCCTGGAATCCCGGGATTGAGTCCAGCATCGGGATCCCTGGTCAGCAGGGAGTCTGCTTCTCCCTCTGACACTCCCCCCTCTCATGCGCTCTCTCTCTGTCTCTCATTCTCTCTCTCAAATAAATAAATAAAATCTTTAAAAAAAAATACCCATCACCAGACTAACCCATCCCCCCACCCCCCTCCCCTTTAGAACCCTCAGTTTCTTAGAGTCCATAGTCTCTCATCATTTGTCTCCCCCTCCGAATTCTCCCCCTTCAGTTTTCCATTCCTACTATCTTCTTTTTTTTAAACATGTAATGTATTATTCGTTTCATAGGTACAGGTCTGTGATTCAACAGTCTTACAAAATTCATAGAGCTCACCATAGCACATACACTCCCCAATGTCTATTGCTCAGCCACCCCATCCCTCCCACCCCCCACCACTCCAGCAACCCTCAGTTTGTTTCCTGAGATTAAGAATTCCTCATATCAGTGAGATCATATGATACATGTCTTTCTCTGATTGACTTATTTCACTCAGCATAATACCCTCCAGTTCCAGCCACGTCGTTGCAAATGGCAAGATTTCATTCCTTTTGATGGCTGCATAATATTCCATAAACCTATTTTGAATGAAATACTTTACCTCATTTTTTCTCATTGAATGTTTAGAATATGAGATTTATATGTGGCTCCTCCCATCAGCACTGTACCTGAGATATATACGAGATACTTGCTGAAATCTCTTATGAGATGTAATAGTTTGTTCATTGACATTTTTGAAATTTTTATGCTTCTGATACCTTCCTATTTTGTATTTCCACTTCTGTTTTCTTTTGAAGATACTCTACCTTATTGTGAACTCAATTATCCATTTAAAATTATTTTTAAAAATGTCATCCAGCTTTCTAAGTGTTACATTATAGGAGAGTTTAGAGTTATATGATCTATCACATGCTGTAAATTATGTTCTAGAAATTCATCCATTTCATGTAGGTATTAAAGTTATTTATGGGCTTCTCTTATTTTTCTAAAACAAACCAACATTTATATTTATTTGGAACAATTACAATTTTTAACAATCTCAAGTTGTTGCAAGAAAGTAAAATAAAATGTTTTCCCTGAGAATGATTTGAGAGGAAATTGCTGGCATGATGCCTCATTACCCCCAAATGCTTTAGTGTTTATTTTCTATAAATAAGAACATTCTTCTACATACCAACAATCTAACCATCAACATCAGGAAATTATCACTGATTTATTACTGCAATCTATTCCACAAAGCGAGTTCAAGCTTTGCCATCTGCCCAGGAATGTGCTCCATGTCAGAAGGATCCAGTCCAGAACCGGGAAATGCACTGAGTTATTGTGTTGCTTTGGTCTCCTTCAATTTGGAACACTTTCTCAGCCTTTCCTTGATTTTTTGACCCTGATGATTTTGCACATTACAAGTCAGTAATTTGTAGAATATTACTCAATTTGAGTTTCAAGTGTCCACATGGATTGGATTCGGGTTATGCATCTTTGGCAGGAATATCACCGAAATGCTGCTGTATTCTTCTCATTGTGTCCAAGAAATTAGTGACTTGATTTTGATTTATCCTATTAATTAAAGTGGTGTCTGCCAGGTTTCTCCATTGTAAAGTTACTCACTTCCCTTTTGCAATTAACAGGATTTTATGGGAAGTTACTCTGAAATTATGTAAATATCCCATTCCTCACCAAAATTTCTTTTCTTTTTTAAGAAAGTTTTAATTTAAATTCCAGTTAGTTAACATACAGTGTAATATTAGTTTCAGTTCTACAATTTAGTGGTTCAACACTTCCATATAACACTCTGTGTTCATCACAAATGCACTCCTTAGTCCCCATCACCTCTTTCACCCATCCCTTCATCCACCTCACCTCTGGTAACCATCAGTTTGCTATCTATATTTAAGAGTTTGTTTTTGGTTTACTTCTCTCTCTCTTTTTCCCCTTATGCTCATTTGATTTGTGTCTTAAATTCCACATATGAGTGAAATCATATGGTATTTGTCTTTCTCTGACTGACTTATTTCACTTAGCTTAATACTCTCTAGTTCTATACATGTTGTTGCAAATGGCAAGGTTTCATTCTTTTTCATGGCTGAGTACTATTCCTCTGTGTGTGTGTGTGTGTGTGTGTGTGTGTGTGTGTGTGTGTGTGTGTTTATCTATTTATCACATCTTCTTTATCCATTCATCAGTTGATGTGCATTTGGGCTGTTTCCATAATTTGGCTATTATAGATAATGCTGCTGTAAACATCGGGGTGCATGTAACCCTTTGAATTAGTATTTTTGTATTCTTTGGGTAAATACCTGGTAAATACCAGTAGCTGGATCATAAGGTAGTTCTATTTTTAATTTTTTGAGGAACCTCTGCACTGTTTTCCAGAGTGGCGGCACCAGCTTGCATTCTCATCAACAGTGTAGGAGGGTTCCTCTTTCTCCACATCCTTGCCAACATCTGTTGTTTCTTTTGTTGTTGATTTTAGCCATTCTGACTGGTATGAGGTGATATTTTATTGTAGTTTTGACTTGTATTTCCCTGATCATGAGTGATACTGAGCATCTTTTCATGTGTCTGTTAGCTCTCTGGATGTCTTCTTTGGAAAAATGTCTATTCAGGTCTTCTGCCCATTTTTAAATTGGATCATTTATATTTTGGTAATGAATTGTATCAGTTCTTTATCTATTTTGGATACTAACCCTTTATCAGATATTCATTTGCAAATATCCTCTCCCATTCTGTAAGTTGTCTTTTAATTTTGTTGATTGTTTCCTTTGTTGTGAAGAAGTTTTTATTTTGATGAAGTCCCAATAATTTATTTTTATTTGTGTTTCCCTTGCCTCGGGAGACATATCTAGTAAGAAGTTGCTATAGCTGATGTCAAAAAGGTTACTGCCTATGTTCTTTCCTAGGATTTTAATGGTTTCAGGTCTCACATTTAGGATTTTAATTCATTTTTATTTTTGTGTATGATGTAAGAATGTGTTCCAGTTTCATGCTTCTGCATGTTGTTGTCCAGTTTTCCCAACCTCATTTGTTGAAGAGACATTCTTTTCCCCATTGGATATTCTTTCCTGCTTTATCAAAGATTAATTGACCATACAACTGTGGGTTTATTTCTGAGTTTTCTATTCTGTTCTATTGATCTATGTGCCTATTTTTGAGCCAGTACCATACTGTTTCGATCATTGTACACTTTTGTAATATAACTTGAAGTCCAGATTGTGATGCCTCCAGCTTTGTTTTTCTTCTTCAGGGTTGTTTGGCTATTTGGGTTCTGTTGTGGTTCTCTACAAATTTTAGGAAATTCTCCATGCTGTTGGTATTTTGATAAGGATTGTATTTAACTTATAGATTGCTTTCAGTAGTACAGAGATTTTAACAATATTTGTTCTTTGGATCCATGAGCATGGATCAGTTTCTTTCATCAGTGTTTTACAGTTTTCAGAGGACAGGTCATTCACATCTTGTTTAGGTTTATTCCTAGGTATCTTCTTGGTTTTGGTGCATTTGTAAATGGGATTAATTCCTTAATTTCTCTTTCTGCTGCTTCATTACTGGTGTATAGAAATGCAACAGATTCCCTATGTTGATTTTGTATCCTGTGACTTTGCTAAATTCATGTATCAGTTCTAGCAAATTTTTGGTGGAGATTTTGGGTTTTATATATGGAGTATCATGTCATCTGCACATAGTGAAAATTGTACTTCTTCCTTACCAGTTTGGATGCTTTTTATTTATTCTTCTTTTCTGATTGCTATGCCTGGGACTTCCAGTACTATGTTGAATAAAAGTGGTGAAAGTGTCTATCCCTGTCTTGTTCCTTACCAGAGGAAATGATTTCCATTTTTCCCCATTAAGGATGATATTAGCTGTGGATTTTTCATAAAAGGCCTTTATTATGTTAGGGTATGTTCCTTCAAAACCCACTTTGTTGAGGGTTTTTTTTTTTTATCATGAATGGATATTGTACTTTGTCAAATGCTTTTTCTGTGTCTATTGAAATGATCATATGGTCTTTATCCTTTCTTTTATTTATGTAGTTCATCACATTGATTGATTTGCTCTAGCTTTATTATTTCCTTCCTTCTGCTGGTTTTGAGTTTTGTTTGTTGTTCTTTCTCTGGCTTCTTGACGTATAAGTTTAGTTTGTTTATTTGAGATTTTTCTTGCTTCTTAAGGTAGGCTTGTATTGCTATATACTTCCCTCTTAGGACCACTTTTGCTGAATCCCAAAGGTTTTGGACTGTTGTGTTTTCATTTTCATTTGTTTCCATATTTTTAAATTTCTTCTTTGATTTCCTGGTTGACCCATTAATTGTTTAGGAGCATGTTGTTTAACCTCCATGTATTTGTGGTCTTTCCAAATTTTTTCTTGTAGTTGACTTCAAGTCTCATAGTGTTGTAGTCAGAAAAGATGCATGGTATGATCACAATCTTTTTGTACTTGTTGAGGTCTGATTTGTGACCCAGTATATGATCTATTCTGGAGAATGTCCCATGTGCACTTGAAAAGAATGTGTGTTCTGCTGTTTTAGGATGAAATATTCTGAATACATTTTAAGTCCATGTGGCCCAATGTGTCATTCAAAGCCACTGTTTCCTTATTGATTTTCTGCTTAGATGATCTGTCCATTGATGTAAGTGGAGTGTTAAAGTCCTCACTATTATTATATTACTATCAATTATTTCCTTTATGTTTGTTATTAATTATTTTATACATTTGGGAGCTCCCATGTTGGTGCATAAATATTTACAATTGTTAGATCTTCTTGTTGGATTGTCCTTCTTATTATGATATGGTGCCTTTCTTCATCTCTTGTTACAGTCTTTGTTTTAAAGTCTAGTTTTTTTCAACACAAGTATTGCTACTCTGGCTTTCTTTTGGTGTCCATTTGCATGATAAATGTTTTTCCACCTCCTCACTTTCAATTTGCAGGTATCTTTATGTCCGAAATGAGTATCTTGTAGGGACCATATAGAGAGTTCTTGTTTTTGTATCCATTCTGACACTATGTCTTTTGAGCAGAACATTTAGTCCATTTACATTCAGAGTAATTATCGATAGATATATATTTAGTGTCATTTTATTACTTGTTTTGTTGTTGTTCCTGGAGATTTCCTCTGATCCTTTCTTGTTTTTGTCACTTTTGCTCTTTACTTTCCACTCAAAGTCCCCCTTAATATTTCGTCCAGGGCTGGTTTAGTGTTATGAACTTCTTCAGTTTTTGTTGTCTGGGAAACTCTTCATCTCTCTTTCTATTCTGAATGATAACCTTGCTGGATAGAGCATTCTTGGCTGCGGATTTTTCCCATTCAGCACTTTGAATATATCATGCCACTTTCTTCTGGCTTGCCAAGTTTCTGTTGAGAAATCTGAAGTAGCCTTATCGGTCTTCTCTTGTAAGTTTAGGACTTCTTTTGTCTTACTGCTTTAAGATTTTTTCTTTATCAGTATATTTTGCAAATTTAATTACAATATGTCTTGGTCTTGACCTGCTTTTGTTGACTTTGATGGGAGTTCTTTGTGCCTTCTGTATCTTGATGTTTGTTTCTTTCCCCAGATTAGGGAAGTTTTCAGCTATTATTTCCTCAAATAAATTTTCAGCCCCCTTTTCTCTCTTTTTCTTCTGGTTCTCCTATAATATGAATATTATTATGTTTACTGGAGTCACTGAGTTCCCTATCTATTCTCATGTTCCATAATTATTCTTTCTCTCTTTTATTCAGTTTTATTATTTTCCATTATTTTGTCTTCTATATCACTAATTCATTCCTTTGCATTTTCCAGCCTGAAGTTTATTGCATCAAGCCTGTTTCCAATCTCAGTTATTGCATTCTTCATTTGTTTCTTTTATAACTCTTTTATCTCTATGGTAAGGGTTTCCCTGTTGTTTTTCATTCTTTTTTTTGAGCCCGCTGAGTATCATTATGATTGTTGCTTTAAATTCTCCATCAGGCATGTTACTTATATCTGTTTTGCTTAGATCTCTGGCCATGGCCTTATCTTGTTCTTTCATTCGGGATGAATTCCTCTGTTTTGGCATTGTGCCTAAGTCTCTGTTTTTTTCTCTGTGTTAGAAAAGCCAGCTATGTGTCCTGCTCCTGAGAGTAATGGCTTCATGAAGAAGAGGTCATATGATATCCAGGACCTGGTGCTTCAGGGAGTGTCTCTGCTGTGTGCTGCATGAACTCTGCTATTGTGTTTTGGCTGCTGTCTCCTTCATGCCAGTTGTCTGCAGAGGCTCTCCTTGCCTGCAGTGGGCAATGTTTGGACCTTAGCCAGAGTGTGGCAAGTTTTAACTAGGTGTGCTCTGGTCTGCTTGTTAAATGAGACCTAAAACTACTTCTACTAAAAGTGAAGTCTTGCAAAACTCTCTGGTTAGGAGACATGGTGTGGGGAGGGGTTTCTGCTGATCTTATGGGGGAGGTAGCCCTCTGTGGTGGAACTGAGGCAGCTTTACTGAAAAGGGCAGCCCCATCAGAATGTACCGGTGTGGGGCTCAGTGTAAGCAAGTTAGGCAGTCAGTGTTGGTGCAATACTGGTACCCACATGTGGTCCCATGCTTATGCTGAAGGGTGGGGGAGGGAAATGGCACTGGCCAACTACTTTGTTGCCAGAAGGGTCTCTCCCTGAATGCTAATTTCTGGGACATGCTCCAAGTAGAGCAAATATTCTCCTCACTGTGTGCCCCAGATGCTCTTGAGATCACTGTTTCCAGACTGTATGTCCCCAGGTTGTTTGCCTGCCTCTTTCCAAGAGCAGCCCAAATGCCTCCAGACTCTCCTGGAGCCCAGCCTGCTGACATTTAAATCTTCAGGCTTTAAGCCCCCCTGTTTGCAAGAATTCACAAAATTCAGGCCTTCTCACTTTCAAGCCAGTGGCGATGGGGAATCATTCTGTTTGTGCATTCGCCTGTGTGCTCCGCTCTCTCTTTCCCTTCTCCACAACCATGACTTCCTCCCTTCCATAGCAGCCTGGATCCATTTCTCCCTAAACCAAAGCTCTGCACTTCCTACCTTCTTCTATGTGGCTTTTTTTTCCAGTTTTAGTTGTGGAGTTTGTTCTGGCAGTTTTCAGGTTGATTTCTGTGATATTTAGGTTGATTTGACAATTATCTAGTTGTGTTCCTGGGGCAAGGTAAGCTTAGGATCCTCCTACTCCACAGCTATCTTCTGTGTTTGCTATTTAATACGATCTTTGTTTCCCTTCTCCTTTCTTATTTCTAATTTGTAGGTCTAGCTTTCTTTGTTTGTTTCCCTCTTATATGTATAAGAAGTTATGATTTCATTTCTATATTTATATCCTATATTGTATAAATATAGTTAATAAAAATTTAAAGTGCATTTTCTAGTGATATAGAAAGCTAATCTATACTTCAATCATCTGCACAAATAAAAGTTGAAATATTTTATTTCCCCCTACTCTCTCTCACGTTTCATCTTCTGTTTGCTTCCCAGCTTGTAACTAAACATATTCAGTTTGGTGTTTATTGTTTATAGAACACATGCACTTAGTGTACTATTTTTTTTTACTAATTTGTTTACTTATCATTCATTCTTCTAGCCACATATATTAGACTTTTTTTTTTTGTCTTTTGATAGAGTCCATTCTTTGCTGGTTCTCTCAAACATCAGAGGCAAACAATCTAAAATGTGACTTGTATGAAGTTGTTGGTAATTGACACCCTTGGATGACTCTTTAGTTGGATATAGATTTCTTTTTTTTTCTTGTTTATTTTAAAATTTTAATTCCAGTATTGTTAATGTACAGTGTTATGTTAGCTTCAGTTGTAGAATATATTCAACAATTCCATACATTACTCAGAGCTCATCATAAGTGTACTCCTTAATCTCCATCACCTATATCACCCATTCGCACACCCACCTCCCTTACAGAAACAATCAGTTTGTTCTCTATAGCTGATTCTGGTTTTTTTGTTTGTCTCTCTTTCTTCTTCATTCGTTTTGTTCCTTAAATTCCACGTATGAGTGAAATCTTATGGTATTTGCCTTTCTTTGACTGATTTCACTTAGCATTATACTCACTAGATCCACCCATGTTGTTGCAAATGATAAGATTTCATTCTTTTTGATGGTTGAATAATATTCAATTGTGTATATATACATATATATAATATTAAATTGTGTATATATATATATATATATATGCATGTATATATACATATAACACATCTTCTATATCCATTCATCCATTGATGGGCACTTAGGATGCTTCCACAATTTAGCTGTTGTAAATACTGCAATAAACATAAGGGTGCATATATCTTTTCCAATTAGTGTTTTTGTATTCTTTGGCTAAATAGTAGTAGAAATATGGGATCATAGGGTAGCTATATTAGCTTTTGAGGAAACTCCATACTGTTTTCCACAGCAGCTGTATCAGTTTGCATTCCCACTAACAGTGCATAAGCGTTCCTTTTTTTCCACATCCTTGTCAATACCTTTGATTCTTGTGGTTTTTATTTTAGCTATTTAGACAGGTGTGAGGTGATATCTCATTGTGGTTTTGATTTGATTTGCATTTCCTTGATGATGAGTTATGTTGAACATCTTTTCATGTGTCTGTTGATCATCTGGATGTCTTCTTTGGAGAAAAGTCTTCATGTCTTTTGCCCATTTTTTAATTGGATTTTTTTTGTTTGTTTTGGTGTTGAGTTGTATAAGTTCTTTATATATTTTGGATACTAACCCTTTATCAGATATGTCATTTGCAAATATCTTTTCCCATTCTGTAAGTTGCTTTTTAGTTTTGCTGATTGCATCCTTTACTGTGCAGAAGCTTATTATCTTGATGAAGTCCCAATAGTTTATGTTGCTTTTTTTCCTTTCCTTGAGAAGATGTATTTAAAAATGTTATTATGGTCAAAATCAGAGAGATTACTGCCTGATCTCTCTTCTAGGATTTTTATGGTTTCATGTCTCACATTTAGGTCTTTAATCCATTTTGAATTTATTTTTGTGTATGGTATAAATAAGTGGTATAGTTTCATTCTTCTGCATATAGCTGACCAGTTTTCCCAACACCGTTTATTTAAGAGACTTTCTTTTTCCCATTGTATATTCTTGCCTCTTTTGTGAAGGTTAATTGACCATATAATCATGGGTTTATTTCTGGGCCCTCTCTTCTGTTTTATTGATCTATATGTCTATTCTTGTGCCAGTACCGTACTGTTTTGATCATTACAGCTTTGCAATATAACTTCAAGTCCAGGATTATGATTCCTCCTGTTTTGTCCTTCTTTTTCAAGATTGCTTTGGCTATTTGGGGTCTTTGTGGTTCCATAAAAAAATTAGGATCATTTGTTCTAGTTCTGTGAAAAATGCTCTGGTATTCTGATAGGGATTGTATTAAATGTGTAGATTGCTTTGGGTAGTATAGAGATTTTAACAATATTTGTACTTTGGATCCATGAGCATGGAATGTCTTTCCATTTCTTTCTGTCATCTTCAATTTTCTTTCATCAGTGTTTTACAGTTTTCAGAGTACAGGTCATTCACCTATTTGGTTAGGTTTATTCCTAGGTATCTTCTTGGTTTTGGTGCCTTTGTAAATGGGTTTTCTTACTTTCTCTTCCTGCTACTTCGTTATTAGTGTATAGAAATGCAACAGATTTTATATATTGATTTTTCTATCCTGAAACCTTACTAAATTTATTTATCAATTCTCACAGTTTTTTTGGTGGAGTCTTTTGGGTTTTCTATATAGAGTATCATGCCATGTGCACATAGTGAAGATTTTACTTCTTACTTACCAATTTGAATTCCTTTTATCTCTTTTTTGTTGTCTGATTTCTGTGGCTAGAAATTCTAGTGTTATGTTGAATAAAAGTGGTGAGAGTGCATTTCCTTCTCTTATTCCTGACCTTAGGGGAAAAGGTCTCAGGTTTTCCCCATTGAGGATGATGTTCACTGTGGGTTTTTCATATATAGCTTTTATTATGTTGAGATATCTTCCCTCTAAATTTACTTTGTTGAATGTTTGTATCATGAATGACTGTTGTATTTTGTCAAATGCTTTTTCTGCATCTATTGAAATGATCATATGGTTTTATCCTTTCTTTTGTTGATGTGATATATGACATTGATTTGTTAATAATGAAATATCTTTGCATCCCAACAACAAATCCCACTTGATCATGACAAATAATTTTTTAAATATATTGTTAGATTTGGTTCGCTAATATTTTGTTGAGTATTTTTGCCTCTATGTTTGTCAGAGATAAGGGACTGAATTTCTTTCTTTGTGGTGTCTTTATTTGGTTTTGGTATCAAGGTAATGATGGGCTCAGAGAATGTATTTGAAATCTTTTTGTTCCTTTTTTATTTTTTGGAGTTTGAGAAGAATAGATATGAACTCTTCTTTAAGTGTTTGATAGAATTCCCTTGTGAAGCCATTTTGCTGTGGACTTTGATTTGTTGGGAGTTTTTGAGTGCTGATTCAATTTCATTGCTTGTAACCAGTCTGTTCAAGTTTTCTACTTTTTTCCTGCTTCAGTTTTGGGAGGTTATATGTTTCTAGAAATTTATCCATTTCTTCTAGGTTATCCAATTTGTTGGCATATCATTTTTCTTAATATTTTCTTATAATTCTTTGTATTTCTGTCGTGTCAGTTATTTTCTCTTTCATTTCTTTTTGGGGGGTACAATATACTTTATTGAGGATACATGACAAGGTAGGGCCCCCCAAGCCCCTACTCTTCTTCAGAGTGTCTGGGATGGGAACTGTGGTCAGGAGATTCTCAGTGTGTTGGGAGATGAGTTGGTGTAAGAACTCCCCAAAAGCTGAGGGCCTCTCTCTCTTCCTCTTGCTCTTGCTGGGCCTGGTGGTCCAGGGGGCTCTTACTCCTTGGAGGCCATATGGACCGTTACATCCACCACCGAGTTGCTGAAGCCAAATTCACTGTCATATCAGGAAATGAGCTTGACAAAGTTGTCATTGAAGGCAATACCAACCCCAGCATCAAAGGTGGAAGAGTAGGTGTCACCGTTAAAGTCACAGGAGACAACATGGTCCTCGGTGTAGCCCAGGATGCCCTTGAAGGGGCCCTTTGGATGCCTGCTTCACCACTTTCTTGATGTCATTGTATTTGGCAGCTTTCTCCAGATGGCAGGTCAGATCCACAACTGACACTTTGTGGGTAGAGACACTGAAGGCCATGCCAGTTAACTCTCTATTTAGCTCAGGGATGACCTTACCTACACCACCAAAAGAAGCAAGGATGGGATGATGTTCTGGGCACCCCGTTGGCCATCACACCACAGTTTCTGAGAGGGGCCGTCCACACTCTTCAGGGTAGCAGTGATGGCGTGGACTGGGGTCATGAGTCCCTCCATGATGCCAAAGCTGTTATGAATGAACTTGGTTAAAGGGCTCAAGTAGTTAGTGATGTAGGAAGCATTGCTGACAATCTTGAGGGAGTTGTCATACCTCTCATGGTTCATGTCCATCACAAACATGGGGCATCAGCAGAAGGGGTGATAATGACGATGACCCTCTTGGCCCCACCCTTCAAGTGAACCCCAGCCTTCTCCATGGTGGTGAAGACCACAGTGGACTCCACAACATACTCAGCACCAGCGTCAACCCACTTGATGTCAACGAGATCTCACTCTTAGAAGATGCAGATGGGATTTCCATTGAAGACAAGTTTCCCATTCTCAGCCTTGTCTGTGTTGTGGAATTTGCCATGGGTGGAATCATAATGGAATATGTAGACCATGTAGTTGAGATATTGATGGCAACATTATCCACTCTGCCAGGTTAAAAGCAGCCCTTATAGGCCCAATATGTCCAAATATGGCGAATTGGTGCTCAACATTGCCAAACCCATTCCTCCAACTTCGACATTTTGTCTCAGGGACATGGCTGGCACTGCACCAGAAGATGTGGATGTCTGTCAAAAGTGGAGGAGCAGAGAGACTGTCTTCTTTTCATTTCTGATTTTATTTGAAGTTTTTATTTTTTAATATGAGTCTGCTTAAAGGTTTATCAATTTTGTTGATCTTTTCAAAGAATCAGCTACTGTTTTCATTCATCTCTTCTATTTTTTTTGTTTCTATTTTGATTATTTCTGCTCCAATCTTTATTATTTCCTTCCTTCTGCTGGCTTTACATTTTGTTCTTCTTTTTTAGTTCCCTTAGGTGTAAGGATAGGTTCTTTACTTGGAATTTTTCTTACTTCTTGAGGTAAGCTTGTATTGCTGTATACTTCCCTCACAGAACAGCTTTGCTGCATCCCAAAGATTTTGGACTGTTGTGTTTTCATTTTCATTTGTCTCCATGTATTTTTTTAATTTCCTCTTCGAATTTTTGGTTGACCCATTCATTGTTTAGTAGCATGTTATTTAACCCCCATGTATTTGTGGTCTTTCTAGATTTTTTTCTTGAGATTGATTCTTAATTTCATAGCATTGCATTTGGAAAAGATCCATGGTATGACTTCAAACTTCTTGAAATTGTTGAGGCTGGTTTCATGGCCTAACATGTGATCTATTCTGGAGAATGTTTTATGTGCACTTGAAAAGAATGTGTATTTTGCTGTTTAGGATGGATTGTTCTGAATATATCTGTTAGATCCATCTGGTCCAATGTGTCATTCTAAGCCACTGTTACCTTGTTGATTTTATGTTTAGATGATCTGTCCATTGATGTAAGTGGGGTGTTAAAGTTCCCTACTATTATTGTATTATTATTAATTACATGTCATTTATGTTTGTTATTATCTGCTCTATGTGTTTAGGTGCTTTCATGTTGGGTGTTGGATGCATAAATATTTACAATTGTTAGATATTCTTGTAGATTTATGATTATATACTTTTAAGAAAAATCTCTTGTTACATTTTTTGGTTTAAAGTCTGTTTTGTCCAATATAAGTATTGGTACTCTGGCTTTCTTCTGACATCCATTTGCATAATAAATGTTTCTCTAATCCTTCACTTTCAATCTGCAAGTGTCTTTAGGTCTAAAATGGGTCCTGGGGCGCCTGGGTGGCTCAGTCATTAAGCGTCTACCTTCTGCTAAGGTCATGATCTCAGAGTCCTGGGATGGAGCCCTGTGTCGGGCTCCCGGCTCTGCGGGAAGCCTGCTTCTCCCTCTCCCACTCCCCCTGCTTGTGTCCCTTTCTGTCTCTCTCGTCAAATAAATAAATAAGATCTTTAAAAAAAAATAAAATGAGTCTCTTGTATACATATAGATGTGTCTTGATTTTTTATTCACTCAGTAACCCTATGTCTTTTGATTAGAGGATTTAGTCCTATTACTTTGAAAGTAATTATTGATAGATACATACTTATTGACATTTTATTACTTTTTTTATGGTTGTTTTTGTAGTTCTTCTTTGTTCCTTTCTTCTCTTGCTCTCTTCTCCCCTGGTTTGCTGGCTTTTTTTAGTGATTCACTTGGATTCTTTTTTTTTTTTTATTGGCCATATCTATTACTGGTTTTTGATTTTTGGTTACTATTAGGTTTGTATATAACATCTTATGCATATAACAGTCTATATTAAGTTGATGGTCACTTAAGTTTGAACCCATTCTTTACTCCTCTCCCCTGCATGGTTTGGTATATTGTTATACTTTACATCATTTTATTTTGTGAAACCCTTGACTGATTTTTATAGATATACTTAATTTTACTGCTTTTGTACTTCATACATTTCTTACTCCTGCTTATGGTCTTTCCTTTCCACTCAGAGTCCCCTTTAACATTTCTTGTAGGGCTGGTTATTGATAATGAATTCCTTTAACTTTTGTTTTCTCTGGGAAACTCTTTTTTGCTCCTTCTATTCTGAATGATAACCTTGTTGGATATTCTTAGTTGAATTTTTTTTTTCTTTTAGCACTTTGAATATATCATGTCACTCTCTTCTGGCCTTCAAAGTTTCTGCTGGAAAATCAGTTTATAGCCTTATGGAGTTTACCTTGTATGTAACTGTTTTCTTTTCTGATGCTGCTTTAAAATTCTGTCTTTATCACTACTTTTGCCATTTTAATTACTATGGGTCTGGTGTGGACCCTCTTGGTTTGATTTTGTTGGGGTCTCTCTTTGTCTCGTGGATATGGACTTCTGTTTTCTTTCCCAGATTTGGAAAGTTTTTAACTATTATTTCTTTAAATAAATTTTCTGCCCCCTTTTCTCTCTCTTCTTCTAGGGTCTTTATAACGTGAATGTTATTACACTTTGGGCTGTTGCTAAGTTCCCTAAGGCTATTTCATTTTTATTATATTTTTTCCTCTGTCCTTTTCAGCTTGATTGTTTTCCATTACTCTGTCCTCTAGGTCATTGGTCCAATTTTTCTGTTTCCTCCTATCTATTATGTATTCCATATAGTATATTTTTTATTTCATTTATTGAGTTCTTCATCTCTGGTTGATTCTTTATTTAATGTTTTCTATCTCTTTAAGGGTCTTACTGATGTCCTCCACTTTTTCTCAAGTCTAGTAAGTATATTTATGATCATTATTTTAAATTCTCTATTAGGCATATTATTTATCTCTTTTTTGTGTTGGAGATTACTGTGATTTTGTCCTGTTCTTTCATTTGGGACATAGTCCTCTGTCTCCTCATTTTGCCTAACTCTCTGTGTCTGTTTCTCTGTGTTAAGAAATTCCATTACATCTGCTCTTGAAAGTAGTGGCCTTATAAGGAAGAGGTCCTATAGTGCCCTATAGTGCAATATTCCTTGCTTACCAGAACCTGGCACTTCAGGAATGTCTCTTATGTGTGTTGCATGTGTCCTACTACTGTGGCTGAGCTGTTTTTGCCTTCAGTCCAGTCATCTGCAATGGCTCCTTTGCCTGTTGTGGGCAGGGTTTGGTCCCTGTGTTGTAATGGGCCAGTCTGGGGCCTCCTTGGGCCTAAGTCAGACCAGGTGTCTGTCAGACATGCAGTAGCACTGAACTGCAGGGCACTCTCCCTGTGTTTTCCCCTAAGAAGCTTTCTTTGTTGGGTGGGCCCTGTAGTCAAATCATCTGTGTGTCCCCAGCCCACTGCTGCAGCCAGAGTTGGATTAGTGTATGTGGTTACCTACCCCTTTTCTTGGGGCATGAGTCATTTTGGAGTGGTTCTGGTCCTTCTTGGGGCTGCTTGCACATGGCCAGTCTTGTGGCACTGGTTTGAATGGTTTCTGGTCAAGTGCATTTTGAAGGTAGGTCTGAAGGAGGATGTGGGTGTGGGGTACCTGGTGTTAGCAAAGGTTGTGCAGGTCTGCTGTGGGAGGGGACCTGGAGCTGAGGCCTGGCTGGAGGGAGCATGTCCGAAGGAGAATGGGAGGGTGGGGCAGTAATGTTAGCAAGTTAGGTAGTGAGTACTGACAATTTGTTGACTCCCACAGATGTTCATGTGTTTAAGCTGGGGGGTGCAGGAGGGAAATGGCACCCACCAGCTCTTTTGTTCCTGTAGAAGTATCCCAAAGGTCCTTGTCCCTCTATCTAGCTCAGGCTCTAAGATTAGTAAAGAAACTCTCTCCCATATGCCCCGGGTTTTTTTTTTTTTTTTTTCCAAACTGCTGCTTCTATGCTGTATCTCCTTGGAGCTGTTCGTTGTGCTTTCCCTTTAAGTGCAGGGACTTAGTTTTCTTTTACCCTCTTGGCTCTCCAATTCTTGAGCCTGTTTATTTTTAAAGTTCAAGGGGTTAAAACCTGGTGATTATAAGAACTCGTGAAATTATGCCCCTCTGGTTTTCAAAGCCAAATGTTAGGGGGATCCTCCAGCCTGGAGTGGCTGGTGTGAGTATCTGCTTCTTTCCCTTCTCTGCTCCCATGGCATATCTCCTCCCCAGGAAAGTCCTGCAGGTTCATTTAGCTCCTCACCACATCTATGCCCTTCCTACCTTCTTTGATGTGGCTTCTTCTCTACACTTAGCTGTAGAGAATCTGTTCTGCTTGTGTTTGGGTCATTTTCTTAGTTATTTACAATGATGTGTTACCTTGTTGTATTCATGGAACAAGGTGAGCATAGGGTCCTCCTACTCCACCATCTTTCTCAGAAGTCAAGTTGAATATAGAATTTTAAAATCAGAGTTTCACTCTGCTGACTTCTGACATTCCACATTTCTAAAATTAAATATAATGTCAACCAGACTTATATTACTTTGCTTCCTGCCAGCTTTTGCAATATTTTTTTCTATTCTCTTTCATTAATATTCTAAAGCTTCACTATGAAACTCTTGGTATGTATTTATAAAAATAATCCTGCCTCCTCTTTTCTCATGCTTACATACTTTATTGCTTTAAACACTTAAAAATACTTTTTGAGGCACTCTTTAGATTGATCTTGTCTATTTCCTTTGGTGTAAATTCTTCCATTTGCTGTGTCATTCACAATGTTTATCCTTTTAAGCTTTTTTATATGAGTGTAGTTTGTAAGGTCACATTCCACACATTTCTCCCATATTTGCTTTCATGGAAAATCATACTCTGTTTCAAAGCTTCAGGCCAGGGTGCATTTTATGCTCAGGGAATGTTTCTGCATGCATGATACATTTCCTGCCCTGCACATGCTGGTGACATGACACTATCCTTCATGTATGCAGGAAGATACTGGACACTATGGTCATTGAAAATGGCTTAGTTCTCTAGCAACCTTGGGAATTGTGCAAAATTTTCCCAGTCTCCGTTCATGGCAGAGTGTGGGTCTGTTGCTATGAATGTGTGAGAGGTCCTGGTCACTTTCTGCTTGGATCTATGCCTAACTCTCCAGTGCCAAGTGACTTTGGCCTCTGACAATACCAAATATTCCCTTTGGTTATTTTCTTGTAGGAAATGGTTCCCTTTCTCACTTTCATTAGCAGCTATGTGTTTGTTAATTTTGAAAATTTAAACATCATTTCTACTTGGAGTGAGTGGAGGTTTTAGGATGTGTTTACCTTCATAAATATTAGATCTTAGCCTAGAGGAAACTGAGACTCTTTCCAGTCAATCTTGTGCTAGGGCCATTAAAGTTTACTATGAAAAAGAGGCAGAAAGAGGGGCTTTTGTGCCTGAACACTTGAAGAAGTTTGGGAAGGCCAAAGGCAGGAAGAAATTAGGGAAAGGGGATGGAGACCGAGCACTGCAAGTTGCAGTAGGTACCATCATATAGTTGGTTTCATTATATGTCTGCAACCCCAAAAGTGCCAGGGTATATAACTAGAATAAGAACTGGTATGTGGAATGGATTTGTGTACCTTATTGCTGTGTCACCCTCCAGAGTCAATTCAAATCCTGTAGCCTACAGTAAACTCTTCTAGATCCCCTTTCCATCTTGTGAACCAAGCTTTCTGTAGGCTGTGTATTACAATCTCACTTGACAGGGACTATCAAAGAACTCACCTGGCAAACACCCCAGCTTTGTATCATGGAATCAAGAGGTTGCAGAGTCTTTAAGAACTCCCGTGACAAATCATTCAGTTTGCTTATACTTAATACCCACTTCCCTGTTTGGCCCATGAGACCTCTGGAAATTTGGTGTATGCAGAAGGAGAAGTTCCTCTCCTTATACTTTGGGGCCAAAGGTCATCCTGCATTGAGGAAGAGTGATGATTTTACCCCTGCTACCTTATCGCTACCATCTGCCCTCCCCTCCAACTCTAGCTCACATTGTCTTTGTTCCTACAAGTTTCCATCATATATTCAGGTGAGGCCACAGCTGCTCTCTAACAAGGCCTATTCTTATGTTCCAGAAATGCAGTTTCCAGAATTCACTTGTTCAGGATGCAGTCTCCTTGACTTAGCCAAGTTTCACTTTTTGGTCACCCTTTTGGTACCAATGCTTTATTGAACCCCACCATCACACTGACTGCTCTCCAGGTCTTTGCCCTGGTCTCTGGTATCCTGATTTACCACTTGGCTTTGGCCTTCTGAACTTCAAACCAAATGATTCCACTTGAGCTAAGAGTGGTGCTTGAACACGTCTTTTTTTTTTTTTTTTTTTAGAAAAATGACCTTTTGGAGGAAAAGAAAGGGAAGATATTAAGGTAAATATTATTTTTTGACTTCTAACTATGTAACTAATTCTGCACTTGGTAATTTAGATGCATTGTCTTAATCCTTCCAAATTAGATGTTATTAACCTTTAAAAAGATAACAAACACACTCCAATTTATTTAATTTCCAAACAAGTTGAAGTGATTGAGGTCTCATAAATAAGGACCTCAAGATTTATTAATCAGATAATTAATCAAAGAGTACTCATGTCTACCAGCAACTAATGATCTTTGTAAAGATGAAGTTGCAAATGCATTACATTTCAGCTGTATAGAAACTTCTCCAGGCATTCAAGAGCATGTACAACAGTTTCTGTCTTAAACTGATTTTTAGGGGCGCCTGTGTGGCTCAGTCGTTAATCGTCTGTCTTTGGCTCAGGTCATGGTCCCAGGGTCCTGGGATCAAACCCCACATTGGGCTCCTTGCTTGGCGGGAAGCCTGCTTCTCCCTCTCCCACTCCCCCTGCTTGTGTTTCTGCTCTCGCTATCTCTCTCTCTCTGTCAAATAAATAAATAAATAAATAAATCTTTTAAAAAAATAAAGAATAAACTGATTTTTTAAAATGATGATGTCTTATGTTTGGTATATCATTTAGCATCCTTTTTTTTAAATTTTATTTTATTATGTTAGTCACTGTACAATACATCATTAGTTTTTGATGTAGTGATCCACAATTCATGGTTTTCGTATAACACCCAGTGCTCCATGCAGTACGTGCCCTCCTTAATACCCATGACATTTGGCATTTTTTTAAAGGTTAATTTGGAGTAGAAAATTCTGAATAAAAAGATATAAAAACATGGTTGTACACAACAAAATATATGGGATAATTTTGGGGGATACATGACTTAGATCTCTCTCCATCCTTTACATTCATCAAATTCTTCACTATCTCTATTTTCTTAAGATGGCTTAGAAGATGGAGGGGAACCTTTGGTTACCTCCTGTTGATGTTTTAGAGGGTGTTAGAATATGCAAAGAGACAGTCATGGGCAACAGTAAAGTCAATGGCTATTTCAATGTGCTCTTTCAAGTATGTAATTAAGAACACAAAAAACCCATGTGTGGAGACAATCAGTGCATGTACCAGGACTAAATTTATGCTAGGAGCCAAGACTTGCTTTCCACATAGAACAAAATTATTCATAAACCTTCATAATCTATAAAGAGAAGTGAGCACTCAGCCAGGAGAATGAGGGGGACACATGTGCAAGTCCTGAGTAGCAACATCTACTCACACACTTGTCATGGTGAAAAGGGAGCCTTTTTTCCTTCATTTATTTTCCTGGTACCTGACAGGGGCAGAGTTGCTGACCATATTTTTGTTACTCTTATTCAAGCAGAAAATCCATTGTAAATCCACAGAAAACATTGTTGTAAACACTGCAAAGGGAAGAATTGGTTCAATGCAATTTAGAGGATGAATTAAAAAGTTTTGCAATTGAGAAACTTGAGAGCTTTTTCTTCTGTGCCTTATAGATCAAATTGTCCCAGAGTGGGATAGGAGAGTGCTGCATATGTTTATTTGAGTGAACTAACTGCAAGAACTCCAACATTTTTCTATATGCTTCTCAAATACACTGTTTTGTATCCTGAGCCTTGTCTAAACTATGTTAAATGAGGCTATTTAAAAGTTTTATGTCCTTGAACTCAAACTGACTTGCATGTTTACTAGGAGCTCCTGACTTGGGGATACTTGCCTGGATATTTCTCTTTTCTGTCCTCTTGCCATTCTTACATCTTTTATTTCTGTATAAATTTGGAATTTAAAATTTTCAGTAAGGATGGGCACCTAAGGAATGACAATTTGTAAGAGATAGCCTTTGAAATAACCAATCTTATTTGAGCAAGGTTCATCGTCTATTCATCATACTCTTCTAATGGGTTATTGCTTTCTTTCAAATAATGTTTCTGTTACATAGTGTTTCAATCTAGCTTCAGTGCCATCTGCCCAACACCGTCCTGAATTGTTCCCAAAGGAGAACATCTATATGTTTAGATTTATGTGCATGCACTTTATGTATTCCTTTTAAAAAGTCATAGGCATATAATTAAATCTTTTTTAAATCTTAAAGTAAATACAGTGTTCTGATTATTGTCCATATATAATTTCTCCTATCAACTCTCTCTCATTTTGTGACAGTTCTGTACACTAGCTCACAGACTCACAACAAATTTCTCACCGATGTTGGTATTTGTTTTTTCAGAATTTAAATTTACCAACAGTGATTAATATTAATTAACTACAATAACCACTTTTCTAAATATCCAGAGTCTGCTAAGCCTATGTGGATGCAAAAGTAAACAAATTAAGCCCACTCCCCACTGTGTGACCTTTTGTGTAACTGACCCAACTCTTAAAGGGAGTCAAGTTTCTTATCTGGGGTGCATGGATGAGTTTCAGAGGATATTCTGTGAATGCCCTAAAATTCACTGCAAATGCTTCCTATGTGAGAGTGTATATGGATTTTCATTTAAATTTTGCCAAAAGAAGTTGTGTGGTATAGTGGATTGGTATAGTATAGTGGGTTCTGGAGTAAGACTGCCTGAATTTGCGTATCAACTCACTATATGTCTGTGTGATTTTGAACAGGTTACTTAGCCTCTCTCTGCTTTAATATTCTCAAAATTGCAGAAATAATCTTATAGTGCTCCTGTTGAGGGTTAAATGTGAGGACTTACTAAAGGTTACTAATTACCGCTGTGTCCTCGAAAGAATTAGTAACCACCAAAGTGTTAAAAAGTCGCTGATTTAAGGCATTTTTAGAATTATACTTTAAAGAAAAATACCAGTTCCTGAGTGCAGAAGTCACACTCAAACCTAATTCTCATAGAAATATCCATTAGCAATACACAGGGATGCATATTCATAATGAGGCTGAAAGTCCTGTGAAATAGCTCTAAAAATGTGGAAGGCCAATTTGTATTGCTCTTGAATGGAAGAAAAAGCATCTTCCTGGTCCTGGATTAGGCCCCAGATGAAACACTTTCTGTCAGCTCCTGACTACTGTGCCATCTAAGCTTGCCTTGAATAAACATGCAGGGTGATATCTTAAAACTGCAAGTCTACATTTGTGGATGCTTTCTCAGCATTTTCTGTCAGCATGCAGAAGTCAAAAGTTACAAAAACAAAGAGATTCTGCATCTTTTAATGAAAGTTAAAACAACAATATAAACATACACAAATTTACAGAGAAGGGATCAACTTTAATACATTTGGAGTAAAAGGTGTTTCTTATTTAAATATGGTATAAAAATAAATGCAAGAAACATTAACCGAGAATGTACAGACAACGGACAAAGACATGAGCTTGTTTCTGACTATGAACACATTGGTGAAATGAAACTTTCTGTGCTAATTTATTGTTTAATAAATGTGAAGCCATATGTATGCTTATTGATATATATATATATTTTTTACAATTCTTCCAGTTTTTGACTGAGTGAATTTTCAGTGAACTGTGTGTCTAGCAAAAGTTTTAAGAGAAAGAGAGGAAAAAAAAAAGGTTTACTTCACTTGAACTTGTTAAAAAGGAAAAGACACAGATCCAGCTTAGTACAAGGAGAAAGTAAGCAGACAACATTTTGAAATGGAGGCATCAAGATGGTAGAGTCACTTGAAATGGCAATGCCTTAATGTACACAAAGAGAGAACAATTCAGGTCCTTTGCTCATGCAACATCTTGGTCTAATGTCCTCTGCTCCAGGTAACAACAAAGAGCTACAAAGTATATGCAATGACTCCAGTCTGCTTCCATGCTACAAGATGATCCTTTTAGTAAGACTGAACGAGGCTTGTTAACCTCTTTGACGTGAGAGATTTCCCCTGAGAAAAAATATAAAACACAGGAAAAAAAAAAAACAGTATGATCACTGAAAACTTGCTATGAGCAGCATTTATTTATTGCAGCTGATTTTTGTGCATGGGTCAAAACAGAACCCTTTAGGTACATCTTAGTTCAAACTTCCTCCCTCCACCAACACATCAAACAAAATGATCTGCCCCTCTTCCACCCTCCCACCCCTCTACCCACTTCCTCCCCACTGCAAACAGACTGATGGGTTCACAGCACAGATTAGCAAATAATAAAACATGTCCATAAACGTTTCATCAAGGCGTAGCAATGATGCAACACCTAGATTTGCAACTGGTTATAAACATGTTAAAAGAAACCTTAGTAAATTGCCCTGAAAGGTAGCAATGTGAATGCATTCTTGTTCAATTGCTGGAATTAATGTCATGTTTATAAATATCTAGATATGCAGAGGATATGATTTAATTAAACAAAATTCATTTTTAAAGGTGTAATTGGTAGAAACTCAAGATTGAGTCTGTCCCCTGTCCTATATGGTAATGGAGAAAAAGATGCCAATTATACATCTACAGATAAAAGTCTATTTGCTCCCTACTTCAAACCAGACATCTCCCTATCCTTTTCCACCTGATTTCCTCCAACCCCAACCCCATAAAAATCCCATATATTCTGATTCCATATATTGTGTTAATACCTAGAGTACATATTCACTTTTTGGAAATCTTGAAAGCCAGCACTGTCCCTGTTAATACTAGTACCCTAGAGAGATAAAAAATATTTGAAATTTCTGATCAGAGTTGCAGATTGTCAATTGGTGGTTTCTGTTTCATCTCTCATTTTGTATGTTCTAGCAATAAAAATAAGGTGGTCCACTTATTTGAATGGAATTTGTCTTTTTCAGAGTGTAAAATAATAAGGTAAGGCCAAAAGATAATTTGAGAAATATAATACTTTAGTAATAAATTAGTCATAACAGTAGTCTTGATTTACTACCTAATATGGATCAGAGTTTGATAAAAGGCAGTGTGGTGTTGGGAGAGAAATTATCACCCATGGCCATCTTTTGGGAAAAGAGCAACAGGTTTAAGAAATGATCAATAATTTCAAAATCAAGCTTTCTTTACACACTTCACAGTAACTGAAAAGAGCCCTGTGGCTGACATGGACAGCAGCAATGGAAAATCAGGCACCATTTTCTTTTAATTGGGGAAAAGGGTTCAAAACTTAGCATCTAGCAACTAATCGTAGAAGATGCCTTCCCGCTGACTATACTTTAGTCACTTTATGGCAGGAATAAAAAGAAAAGAAAAAGCAGTTTGTTAACAAGATACCCTACTTTACATTATATATTGGCCTTATAAACAAGATATGTTTTGCTCCTTCTTGCCACCCTTTCCGTGCTTGTTTTCTCATCTGTAAAATGGGGATAATCACAGTACCTATTTAAAAGCTTTTTCTGAAGAAGAATGAAACTAAATTGCTTAAAACTATTCTTGGAACATTCCATGTACTAAGTTTATGTTGGCTATTATCTCATCATGTTATTACTATTATTTTTATTGTTAAATGCTTTCTCATTAGGACACTGACACCCAAAGTCTATTCTGACTTTATTTTTTTTTAAAGATTTTATTTATTTATTTGACAGAGACAGAGACAGCGAGAGAGGGAACACAAGCAGGGGGAGTGGGAGAGGGAGAAGCAGACTTCCCGCTGAGCAGGGAGCCCGATGTGGGGCTTGATCCCAGGACCCTGGGATCATGACCTGAGCCGAAGGCAGATGTTTAACGACTGAGCCACCCAGGTGCCTCGTCTATTCCGACTTTAAAAGGGCATAAAGTTGCTAATGAATTGGAATCTAAAATTATATTGCTTTTCCATCCCAAATCTGGGCAATAGATTGATCAAATAATGTTGGAATCTAAAAGTTACCTTTCTATACTTGAAGACCACACTATCGCCTACATTTACTATTGTATTCATTTCTTGTGCTATTAATATTAGTGTGTACATGAATTTATATATATTTATTCTGAGGCTGAATAATGTATTTTTAAAAAGGGCTTACTGTTTCTAAGGCAAATGTGGGATGGAGAAAATGCCATATTGGTTGAGGCATAAGAGTGAATGCTTGTATGGCAGAGAAGGGGAAAGATTCTAATGTAAAATTATTACTCTTAAAACTGCAGATTAGTGTGATTTGTTAAAAACTACTGGGAAGAAGAATGAAATAGTCATGTTGAAATAGAAAGGCATTTGAAACTCATATAATCATTTTTTATTTGGACTGTGAAAATTATTGTCATCTTTCTAAATCTAATAAATATTAACACGGCTCTCTTTCTACAGATTTTTGAAACTTCCTTGAAGCTATTAGTACTTGGCCTGATATAGGTTTCATTAAAAAGGGGGTGAGGTACAAGGTTAGCCTGACAGACTGTTGTCTTAGGAGATAATTAAAAAATACTCATTCACAGAAATCTATAGAAAAGCACAGGCAACCTGGGGATTTGTGATAATAGGAAAACAGATGAACAGAGATGGGAAACAGTCACATGATGAAACATTTTGTGTGATACGGTCTTACCAAATAGGTAATAAGGATATCTGTTATGTGCACTGAGAAAACTAAAAGGCCAATTTGGGTAAAACTAACAGAAAAAAAAAAGTTTACATGCCCCAGTCTGGGATCAAAGTAAATAGCCTGGGTGCCCAGTGAGTCATGTGAATTTGAAGCTCTAGATCATTGGGATCTATCTGCAAACCCTGTGAAAATCCTGCCTTTTTCACATACTGGGAAAAAACAGACTGGCACTATCCTAGTGCACAAGGAAATATGTTGCTCACTCTATTGGAAAATCTTAAGTTAAAAAGAATATTGATCTTTTCTTGTAGGTAGGAAAGGATGTATTTACATATCTGCTGTTTTATAAAACTCCTTTTTAGTGCAGTTCCTCAGAGGCTGTATTGAATCAGCCCCTGCCAACTAACTTTTCATAATTGTTCCAAGTTGAAGAATCTGAGAAATTTTTACAGTTAAGTTCTAAAATCTTAATTCTGTTAACTTGTTTACAACTGAATTCCATATGAATAATGTTTATTTTTAACCAAATCCCTATATATGTGTTATGTCATTTATACCCTTTCTTGTCAGATTCTGAAGAAAAAGGATTATACTGGAAACAGCAATCCATAGAGAAAGACAAAGACAGGAACTCAGAACAAAACAAAACAAAAATTCAATATCCTATGAGATTTTGTAATAGATAGTTAATGAGCAAAAAGCTAAAAAAAGAAGCACATAATCAGTTTCAGGACAAAAATACAGCTCAGATTTTGCTGGTATCTAAGTGAATATAGAACACTTACCTAATCTACAATATAGTTATCACATAAAATCATATACACAAAGAGAGTTTTCTGGTCCCTCACAGTGAAACTTCACCTCTTAAGTGCTCCATAAAGGTTTTGTTATAGTTTGGAAAATATCCGCCTCCTCCCCCCAAAAAGTCAGAACAAGCAACCTATGTGTTTGTTCTTAGCTCCTCTAAGGTAACTAACTACCAATAGTTATAAATTTTACATGATTTTTAAAATCTTTCTTGTTTTTAAAGTAGTAACAGAAAGTTGACAATAGGGAGCTGTGAGTCAGTAGAAATGGCCGGGAAAGCCAGGCTCGTAGCTGCAGTCTGAGAGCCTGGGGCACTAGGAAGATGGAGGCCGTTCTCCATTCTCTTCTCCTGCAGACACTAATCCATAAAGGGAGTGGAGAGAAGCCACACTTGCTTGGGTGCCTAAGCCACTTGTTCTATTACTGTTGTAAAAACACACAGCAGTCTTTCTTGACCTATAGGACACCAAACAGACTGAGAAGAAATGAAGGGATAGGATGTTTAGAAGATAGCAATGAAAGAATTTAAAGAGAAAAGTAGCGGGATTTTCAGCATCTTTTGGATTAAAAAAATAGGTAACCTCTTAACTCTTGCACTCTCTTACAATTCCAACTTGTATGTTTCCTGTCATTCCCTCGTGTCTGTAATGTGTTCTGTGGACTCAGAAGTACATTCTAGAATGTCTTATAGGCTCCAGAGGCCATAGTGAGGGACTGAGGATAAGAATGTGCAAGTCTTGCCATCTGAGTGTCTGCTGGTGTACGTGACCCAGTTGTCTGTGCAAAGACACAGCCCCACTGCTACACGGTGAGGAGCTGACTGCTTGATGATAATGTGATGCAGCTGGACTAGAGACAGGGTGTGCAACTAGAGACGTAGAACTTAAGGATACTATCTGGTCTTTTACTCTCATGTTGAAAAATGCCCTGTTTCCCTTACAAATACCATTGCGTTTTCCTGGATCCCAAAAGCCTTCATAATCTAGCTTTTCTGGCCTTTCAAACTGCCTATCGTCACCCCACAAAATGGTTCTTTGGCTGGCCTTTGCACCTAATATTCTATCAGTTTGGGTCACCTAACCATGGTGGTAGATACCTGTTCAGATTCTACCCACTTTTCAAAGATGACCTTCTTATCTAAGTTCTTGCTAGAGCCTCCTAACTGCCCCCTAAACTCCTCAGGTGAATCCCTCTCTGGACTGTCTTGTCCATAGAATCAGAACTAGCATCTTTACAAGCCATCTGACTCATCAAGTCAATTGGCTTGGTGAAACAATCAACAGCTGTTAAACAACATTAACATTACAGAATCCCCCAATACATACTTGATTCTTTGCATGAGTTGAGTTCCTTGGCTGAAATTTTAAAAATAACCTTCTAGAAACTAAGGTAATGAGACTTAAATGTCTTGGGTTAACTTTGGACTTAAGGGAGGAAAGACATAGTGGAGTGAGATATGGGGGACCCTGGTCACACCCTGAATAGTGACTAACTGACAGAATCTGGGCCTGTTTAACTCTTATTTTGGAAAGCTCCTCCCTGCTTGAAATGAAACCAATTCTCCTGGGTAAACTTGCAGATGAATTTACTGAACGTGTGAATAATTTTAACAAAACTATGGAGAGTATCATTTCCTAGAAAGTTATAGATAAGCTCAAATCATTGAGAAGAAGAAAGGAAGGAAGGAGGGAAAGAAGGAAGAAAAAGGATTCTATAGCTAGTTTGGGAGCAGGTGTATATAATGTGGAGGACTGAAAAAATTCTATTATTATGTTCTAAAAAGGGAGGGTTTATGAACACATTTACATTTAAGTATCTATTACTAGCTTCCTGTTTGGATTGAGAAAGAACGATTAAAGCCGAATACTTTCATTTCCTCAGTTTAAAATATTTTCCTAAAATAAAAGTAGCATATATCCATTAGAAAACTTGAGGAAAACATAGAAAAATATAAGGAATAAATAAACATTACATGAATACAGTTATTTACATACTAATATATCATTCTTTTTTTAAAAAAAGTTTTACTTTTATTTTTTTACAAAACTGAAATTATACTGTGCAGAGTGTTGGCTTATGAGTAACACACATATTAAAGTGATTATATTTTGATCAATTATTCATGTTATATGTTTTTTCTAAAATAATGTTTTGTTCAAATTCATTGCATTAGTGGGTAAGGAGGTCAATTTAGATAGATGCTACCAACATTATGAGAAAAATTAAATATTATAGAATAGCTTGGAATATATCAAAGTGCACCACACATAAGAGAATGTACTGTTTCTGAAATGTTATTTTGTCACACACACAAGCAGTTTATATAGTAATACAATATATATATACACACACAAACACATGAACACGTATGCATTACTATGTCAAATGTGGTTGGCAATAAAAAAAAGATGAAAGCCACTTCTCTAAAATCTAATTTTTAATAGCTGCATAATATTCCACCAGGTAGATCTACCTTAATGTATTTAAGAAACTGTAATAATGTACAATTGTTGTACATTAAGGCTGTGTTTTATATTTGGCAGTTATATGATACAATGAATATTCTTGTATGCATGTAGGTTTTCTCAGGGTTAAATTATTAGCAGTTGAATTATTGACTGAAAGTGCAAGAAGACTTTTGAAACTTTTGACACATTCTGCAAAGTCTTGTTCAAAAATAGTGTTTAGCAATTCATATTCCTATTAACAGTGTATGAAGTCAACGATTTACTTACCCCTTTTCTCACACTAGATATTATATTAAAACTAACCTATTTGGAGGGAAAAGATATTTTGTTGCTTTTTAAATTATACTTTGCTATTAATGAAGATAGATTTTCTGTTTGTTCTCTCATGTATTTATTGACTATTTGCATCGTTTTAAAACTGTTCAAAGGCTTTGTTCATTTTTCTAATGGCATAATGTTCTTCTAATTATTCCCCATGTAAACTATGTTAGATCTTTGTCATGTACACCCTCACAGGTTTACCAGACCTGAGGACAGGAGGTTGCTGTAACGAAGGTTTGGGGAGTGAGACGTGTAGTGGTCTTTCATGGTACCTCTGTGGCTGAGACAGAGAAGGGTGAAGTTCATAACTAAACAAACAACTATCTTCAAGATGTGCTAGTTATTGGAGTAGTAGAAATCTGTCTTCTCTGTTTTTTTTTAAGATTTTATTTATTTGAGAGAGAGAGAGAGAGAGAGAGAGAGTGAGAGAGAACACAAGCAGGAGGGAGAGGGAGAAGCAAGTTCCCCACATGCGGCTCAATCCCAGGACCCTGGGATCATGACCTGAGCCAAAGGCAGCCGCTTAACCTACTGGGCCACCCAGATGCCCCTTCCTCTCTGTTCTTTATGGCATTTTAATTAGTTATTTTCACCATTAAACTGATGTAGTTCTGATAAAATGTATGTATGATGCAAGTTTGATTACCTTGGTTAAAAGGCTGGTAACAAAGAAATACTCTAAAAACTTATGTAAAGCTATAACTCACAAGACAGAGTTTAATGAAAAGAAGGATAAAGAACCAAACTTAGATTAAAATAAATAAACAATAAATCAAAATTCTAGCAGCAAAAGACAAGATCGAGGAGATCTCATCTGAACTCATGAGAAAAAAAAAGTTTTTTAAAAGTTTAATCCCCAAATAACTACATTTTATTTAAAAAAATTAATTTTTTAAATTCCGGAATAATTAACATACAGTGTTATATTAATCTCAGGTGTACAATAGAATGATTCAACAATTCTATACATTACTCAGGGCTCATCATGATTAAGTGTCCTCTTAATCCCCATCAGCTATTTCACCCATCCCCCCACCCACCTCCCCTCTGGGAACCACCAGTTTATTGCCTATATGTAAAAGTCTGTTTTTTTAGTTTGTCTCTTCTTTCTTTCTTTTCTTTTCTTTTTTTTTTTAATAAGGAGAGCATTTATGTGTCTAGGTTCTATTAGGCAAGGAAATAAACCATGAAAATGATGTAGTTTCTTCCTTCAAGGGGTTTATAGTTTCATTTTTAATTTTTTTCATTTTTTTAATTTAAATTCAATTAACATATAGTGTATTATTAGTTTCAGAGGAAGAGTACAGTGATTCATCAGTCTTATATAACACCCAGTGCTCAATACATCGCGTGCCCTCTTTCATGTCCATCACCCAGTTACCCTATCAAATGACTACATTTTGACATGGCTGCTGTGAGCTGGGGTGGGGGAACAGAGGCAATTTTCGGGCTGGTTTGTAAAAGTTACATGACATGTTCTTTCTTCCTCTTTCTTTTCCTATTGGAAGACAATATTCCGAATCTCTGCTGGTCGGGTTACATCTAGAGTATTGTGTTTGGTTATGTTTTGGAGGACTATTGACAGATTGGAGCAAATGTAGGAGGTAAGCAACTAAGATGATGAAAGAACAGGAGATTATTAAGTTAGAAAACATTAGAAATACACTTTCCTGAAGCAAGCCTCTCTCAGATTTAATTTGACAGCAATTTTTTAAGGCATCTTCACTTTATTGAGTCTTATTAGGTGTTCCACTTAGTTTTCATAGAAATGTCTTTTTTCTTTTCATACTCAAATTTTTTCAGCAGCTAATATATTTAAATAATTTTTGTAATTACTATCAATTCAGTTATGATAAACTGAACATGGGAACAAACACAATTGGCTCTTAACCCTATAATTCAACTGGTGGTTGCAAAACGGTGTGGGCACAACTGGAGAGATGCCTCTGAGCTGTGACATCCGGTGTGCCCTTGGCATCTATCAGTGGAGAGAGGAGAGCATCGGTTGGTCTAGGGCAGTGGATTTCAGAGCATGGTCTCAAAGTCAGTAGGAACAGTACCACTTAAGAATTAGTTAAAAATGAAAATTCTTGGATCCTACCAAAAAACTACTAATCAAACCTCATGAGTGGCGATATCTAGCAATCTGTCTTACCAGGTGTTTCTGCTGCAGTCAAATGTGAGAACCATTGATCTCTGATAAGGAGGGGTCAGGTAGGAATGCTTCTATCTGGATCACAGTTCTTAAACATTATTGTTCTGATGTGTTTGTAACAAATGCAAATGGGGGGAGCAAAAGAAGAGAGAGGGGGAGAGAAAATGACTAACTCAGTTTATCTGGTATGAAGTCATGGAATCTGTGTTTTCCAAGTCCCTGGTGATTTTGAGATATGGGATATGGGTAGTTGAACCACACAGAAAAATAGTGAATTAGAGATTTTAACTAAAGAAAGTAAAAAGAACACTTGAGGGGAGTTGGTGTAACCACACCTTCCAGTAATTCGATAGCTGTCTAGATCTAGATGAATGTTCGTTTTATTCTGTCCGGTTCTGGAGACAGAACTTGGGTCAATACATGGAAGTTAGAGAAAAGTAGATTATGCTGAAAATAGGAAATGAATTTCTAAAAGGTAGTATGGAAGGTTTGCACCACCTAAGGGTCCCACATCTGTGGAATTTCTGAGCCAGCAAATGCTAGATGCTTACTTGTCATTGAGTCCACAGAAGAGATTCACGCAATGGGCTAGACACTGGACCTGGGGAACTGCAGCTTCTAAATTTTTCCTTTTCAATTTGGAGGCTCCAAAAAATTCATCTTTCTCAGTATCTCCCCAAATTAACTTGAAGACAACTTTGAAAATTAGAAAAGATAAAAACTTCCCAATAGCTTTTACTTTCTGGTATTAGAAATATGTTCCTTCTAGATATTAATAAGTATATTTCAAGTGAATAGTCTTGATAAGAGATGCTTGTTATTCCCCTTTGTAACTCAGCCATGTCTACTGGGTAATTTTTCTTTTGCTGATGAAATAGATGGGAAAAGAATCTTTAATATCAAAGCAAATAAATTGAAATGACTTGATGAACCAAAAAAATAATAGCAGAAATTTTCTTCTCCAGAAATAATAGTCAGTGCAGTTTAGAAATGGTGCTTTAAACGTCCAATAACTACCACAAGGCTATCTTAAAATTGGTATTTTCCGGTTGAAATTACAGGTGTAAGTATTGTATTTAGAGTTGTCCAGTGTTTGCTCTTATTACTATTAGATCCTGACCATTGAAAAACAGCAATGAAAAAAACAGCCATCAAATGTGACACATAACGCAGAGGATATAGGATTTTGCCCAGTCTGGGCTTGCACTATGGTATCTGGCAAGTGCCTAAGAAAATGCAGCTGTGTGTCTGTAGAATTGAACATAATATATCTATATCTATAAACATGTATGTTATTTATATTACAATGTCTATCTGTTTTAAATTGCTTATTTTAGTTTTTTGCCTCTAAGCACTAGCAAAACATATGGAAAAGTAAAAATCACACCCATGGCTGGTCATCAGCATAAAAATGGCTTTCTTTTCCGGAAAATTTTTCATAAAGGAATACTGACAAACACATAATGGTGGTACGTGTGGCTTTAGAATGGGTAAGTGAAAAGAATAAATAGATGATTTGGTGAAGACATGGGGTTATAGGGCTGCCTAGTAGTGACGTCTTTATCTAGAAATAAGTTACATATGAATCTGCTGTTGGTGGAAATTAAATTTAGACATAACAGGCCTAATCTTCATCAATTTAAGCTCCATTCATATTTTCCTAGCTATGTAAAACAAGTTCATAGCAAGAATATGCAAACATATTGCCTTTAGATCACTGATCAAATTCTATTTAAATCTATGTAATTCTATTCAATTCTATTTAACTCAATGAGGTAATTGAGATTGATACTGAGATTTGGTTGACTATCGGCAAGTACTATGCCAAACATTGTAAGGCTGAGTACATAAGCACACAGAAACATTCCATATTCTCTTGCTTTACTCAGTTACAATTCTGTAACTTAAGGTAAGATTCAGATCATATTTGAGTAATATTCCAAATTTACATATCTTCAAATAAAATCAAAGTGATAATGTAAAATTATGTATTAACTATTATATAACTCTTACAATTTCTTTTATGTAGACGGATAGTTAACCCAGAGCTGGAGGTCAGCAAAGGCATCACAGGGGACATGGCTTTAGGCTATGTTGAGTAATATTCCAAGTTTACATATCTTCAAATAAAATCAAAGTGATAATGTAAAATTATGTATTAACTATTATATAACTCTTACAATTTCTTTTTTAAAAGATTTTATTTATTTATTTGAGAGAGAGAGAGCATGATTGTGGGGCAGGGGCAGAGGGAGATAGAGAGGGACAAGCAGACTACCCGTTGAGCAGTGAGCCCAATGTGGGGCTTGATCCCAGGACCTCAAGATCATGACCTGAGCCAAAGTTAGACGCTTAACCAACTGAGCCACCCAGGTGCCCTATAACTCTTATAATTTTTAATTGTGACAGTTTGAAGTTCATTTTTCTACTATTAACTCTTCCAGCAAACTTGGTCCAAAAATGTTCTAGCATATATGTAGATTTACTGGTGCTAGAAGTTCTACTCTTCCACCTGTACTTCTAATTTACTGGCCAAGTTCTTGTTATCATCAAATGTGGGATTCATACGGCAGCTGCTGATCCTGCAAACATGTCCTCCTGTCTCAAGGTTCTCCCAACTTGCTCTCTACCTGTATCTTCTGCAGGGATAAAGATGGCCCAGTGTGTGGACCCGGAATACAAGGTGTCTCCTTGATTACCTTCTTTTTAACTATGCTCCTCTAACTGCAGACCTCATGGCAGTCCTTGCCTGCAACACAGCTGCATTTGTTGGGTCCTCAGAACTCTTTCTGGTTCTACCTTTGTCCTCTCTCCTTCAGAGCCCATTGCCCCACCTATCCAGTAAGCAGGTCTCTTGCTTAGGCCTTAACTCTTTTCCCTGCCTACTCTGTGTTGCTTTAAGAGAAACTGTCATGATTTACATGAAGTAAGCTAGCAGGAAGCTAGTAGGAAGTTAGTTCTGTTCATTGAATAGTTAACTTTTCTGGGAATGAACCAACTTAGGTGCACAAGTTAATGGCATCCCAAAAGTAGTTATTTCTATTAATATCTTATCTGTTATGAACTGTAAGCTTCCTAATAGTAGTGGCTATGTCAGAATGGCTATGGTTATTATGTATGTATTCTAAGATAGGGAGCAAAGTATCTGACCCATAGTAGATGTTTAATAACTGTTGTTGTTGTTGCTGTTGGATAAAAGAATCCAATAGTGCTCGGATACATGAGTACTATTGGGTTATAAACTTGTTACATAGAGCCTCCAGGGTGGTTTTCAGCTACACAAGAAGCTGGGGCCTTGTAACCACTGGTGCGAACCCAAGGCCTCCAGTACATTAAAACAGTGTGTTGGGAAATACTATTAAACTTCTGCCTCTGACATATGTACTAGCAACGAGGAAGCTTCCCACTGGGGACTTTCTACTCAGCAGCCTCAAAACATTCCTTAGGAAGCTCCACAGTTGCATTGGATGCTCCCTGACCAAAAACCACTATCAATCCACAGTTTATGGAACTTGAATGGCAATTTAAGAACTAATGATGCTACTACAGGAAAATAAAGATCTGTTGTCCAAACGAAATAGGCTACATAGTCTGATACATTTCAACACCAACCAATTAACATCATGCTGCAGGGAACCTGAAATTGCTTTCTAAGCTAAGTTATCACCACAAATAGTTTCAGTAAAACAAGATGGATAGCTATATATGCCAACAACAAAATGATAAATGAGATGAGTTTCAGGTCGATAAGAGAAGAAAGAGGAAAAAATGGTTCATCCTTGAGTGGATCGATTTTAGGTATTTACTGGTAATATTTATGGTGGAGAAATCCAATGATCAGTTTATAAATTATATTTACCTAAGATGCTCTAGGAATTTTCTAACACAGATCTCTATGAACATACCTGTAATCTCAAGCAACAAAGTCTACAGAACTCAACCAGAAAAGAATATGCACGAAGTTCTCCTTAAGGTAAATTCAAAGGTGTACAGATATAAAATCAAAACCTTCCTTCTCACAGTTCATAATCCTATGATGATGGATGTTTATGTGAAGAAGATGATCTGCTTCATTATGAGGGATGTTTATGTAAATCAAAAATCTCACTAACTCCATGGAGGTCTTACTATAATGCAACTTCATTAGTATAAAAACAATCTAGAAAATGACCATTCTGAATACTCTAAGGTTTGTCTCTACTTTATTGTGGTAGAAATTGGTATCAAGGGAAATGAGAGTAAAGACAGGCTGTAGGATAGTCAAAACTTTATATATGTTAAATGAATGAATAATCTAGAACTAGTAAAACAGTACATAAAGACAATGATTAAAATGTAGCAAATGAGTGGATCTTAGATTACTAGGTCAATTTTCTCTATTGGTGTTATTCATGGTGAATAAAAATGAACAAGTGACAAGCGACAAGTTTATAAATTTTCTCTTTAGGTGCTTCAGGATCCAACAAAGCTTATCTACACTAATGTACCTGTAAACTCAAATAGGAAAATCTAGAGCCCTTGACCAGAAGTGCTATGGTTTAATCTTAAGCAGAGCCAATGTCCAGTCCAACTGGGGGTCCACATGAATAGATACTGCTAACATTGCATTGCACTCCTCCTAGCATTGCCCCACAGCTGGTCTGGAATCTTTATTATTCATAGGGTTATACTGAAGTGACAGGGTGGTTTCAGTGTACGATCCTGGTGGTTATTAGGGTATAGAGGGAGTATTTTATGCTAGATCTCACATTTGATGAAAACCAAGTTAAAAATCATTTAACCAGGACTAGAAACAATCCATAGAGTCATTGACGGTATCTTAAAAATATAGTGAAAGACTCCCAGAAAGTGACTGTAATTCTTCATAGATTGAGGACTAATTATTGAGGGAGGCTTGTTATTATGTGTAACATAGTGTAGAAATTAGGAATACAAAGTCTGATTCCTGCCTTTTACAATAGGTTATTTTTCCCTCTAGTGTGTGCTCTTGTATTAGGAAAAAATATAAAGATAAGAGAGAAGGAAAAATAAATAAACCTCTTTTATAATTTTGCATTCCACTTAACCAAGCAATTTAAATTTTTATAATGAGAAAAAAATCAGTATTTTACTTGATGGATGTTTATCACACTTTGATCTATAACATAAATAAAGAAGGAACAGTGTAAATGTCCATCAACAGAGGATTGGAAAATAAATTTCAGGTATATCCATTCAGAGGAATTTTGGGTAGTCAATAAGTAGAATTATGTCAGAGAGTATGAAATGACCTGGAAGATATTTATGATGCAACTTAAGAATATAAAACATGTTTCAAAAGCATATTTAAAGTATAACCCCATTGTATTTACATATTATATATATATATATATATATATGTTTGTGCAAACTGCTAATTAAAGCTACTCCTGGCTAGGACGGTTATAGATAAAGAAACCGAGGTTCAGCAGTTTCTAAAAATTCATATGGCATGAAAGCATAGGACTAGGTGTCAAACCTAAATATTAACATGTCAAGCTTTCGGGCCTGGGCTTTTTTTTACCACATTTTGCTGCTTATATGAAATCTACATGAGGTGTATTAACCAGCAGCTCCATAATGGGCTCAGATAAAGAATTTAATTAGATGTTTAGCTTTTGAGGAACCTCCATACTGTTTTCCAGAGTGGCTGCTCCAGCTTGCATTCCCACCAACAGTGTAGGAGGGTTCCCCTTTCTCCATATCCTCTCCTACATCTGTTGTTTCCTGTGTTAATTTTAGCCATTTTGACAGGTGTGAAGTGGCATCTCGTCATCGTTTTGATTTGTATTTCCCTTATGATGAGTGATGTTGAGCATCTTTTCATGTGTCTGTTAGCTCTCTGGATGTCTTCTTTGAAGAAATGTCTCTTCATGTCTTCTGCCCATTTCTTAACTGGATTATTTATTTTTGAGAATTGAGTTTGGTAAGTTCTTTATAGATTTTGGATACTACCCTATGACCCAGAAGTTGCACTAATAAGTATTTACCCAAAGGATACAAAAATACTGATAAATACCCCAATGTTTATAGCAGCATTATCAACAATAGCAAAATTAAGGAAAGAGCCCAAATATCCATTGACTGATGAACGGATAAAGATGATGGAATATTATTCAGCCATCAAAAAGAATGGAGTCTTGCCATTTGCAATGACATGGATGGAGCCAGAGTATATTATGTTAAGTGAAATAAGTCAGAGGAAGAAAAAAACTATATGATTTCATTCATATGTGGAATTTAAGAAACAAAACAGATGGACACAGGGGAAGGTAAAAAAAAAAAAAAAGAAAGAAAGGGAAACAAACCATAAGAGACTCTTAACTATAAAGAACAAACTGAGGGTTGATGGAGGGAAGGTGGGTAGGGGATGGGTACTAAAGAGGGCACTTGTGATGGGCACTGGGTGTTATATGTAAGTGATGAGTCACTAAATTCTACTTCTGAAACCAACATTACACCGTACAATAACTAACTAGAATTTAATTAAAATCCTGAAAAAAAAACTGAATTTGTATTTTTTAAAAAAGAATTTAATTAGGTGTAACTGAAAAGAACATTCTAAAAGAACTAAGTATTATATCTTTCACACTTTTTAACACTCCAAGCAAGTTTAGGATTTATATTTATAATTGTTCTTATCTATATGCATGCTAATCAATTATAGAGTTAAATAAAGATTTCATCCCAAAAGATCAAGTGATTTCAGAGTCAACTCAGTGCTTTTGTTAAAATTCTCCCATAGAGTTTCCACAGCTTCTGGTAATCCGTGGCCATCTCCAGAACACACCTTCCAAGTCCAGTGCACTAGCACAAGTACCAGAGTTGGAGAGATGGGACACCAAGATGGTCATGATATCTTTTCTATTGATTCTTTTATAGCTCTGCAGATACTGGGCTTCATTGAGAAAGGGTAAGCTTTTTCCTCCAAAAGAGGTTATATTAGGTGAGTTCCTGGGAGTTCAACATGAACACTCTCTCCGTTTCTCATTTCTCCTTTTCTAGCCCAGACCCAGGCTGATTTAATTTCCCCTTCACACAAACTAAGGAGAGGAGCTGAGTAGTACAGCTTACATGAGGATTTATGAATTTTGGGTGAAGGCATGGACTATCAATCCTCCTACCCTGTTTTTCCTCTTATTTTCTGTCTGTTCTCCTTGAGGTTTGTGTGGCGGACAGATGCCATGAGACTAGTGGTTGGAGAAATGGTGTCAGATTTGGTGATGGTGATAGAGGAAGAAAACAGCTGTTAGAATTAGTGCAGCACATGAACTTTGTCAAAGAGAATGACATCAACTTAATAACATTTAAAGGCATGAGAGAACATAGTAAACCTTGAAAGACCTTGCCCTTGAGGTCTTATCTGATGGCAAGGAAAACAAAGTAATAAAAAAGTAAATCACAGGAAATGAGATGGCTTGAGACAACAGGGCAAGGTGAAGATATTTCACAAATGTAAGTTATTCTTATCCCTCCAGTGTTGGGCATAATGAAAGGAAAATGAGTAATCAATAGAATAATGGATTTAAAGTCAGAAAACTTTGTTTCCAGTCCTGGCTCTAATACTCAACAACTGGGTGATACTGGTAAAGTAACCTCACCTCACTATTCCTTAATTTGCTCATTTTGTGAAAGGGTGGTGACACCTGCCTAGCCATCTCCCAAGACTGTCATGTATGTAAAACAGCAACAACAAAACAAAACAAGCAAAAAGGAATGAGTGTCTTTGGAACACTGTAAAATGCCATGCAACTGTTAACTGTTTATTATAATTATTCTCTAAGGTGGCCAGAGCGTATTAGTCTCAGTAACCAATGGAAGTTTCAATGGTATTGGGAAGAACTGTCTAGTAAAACATTTTTGATTCTTGTGTGAAACGAAACAGCGATACCATTTTTATAAGTCCGGTTATGAAAATAACTGTGCTGGAACATGGAAATAAACTTCTACAAATAGACACTGGTTGGAAATGGACTCAGACTCTAGAGGTATATATCTCTACATCTATCATCTATCATCTATCTATCTATCATCTATCTATCTATCTATCTATCATCTCTCTACCTATCTACCTCTAGAGGTGTGTATATAGATAGATGATAAATAGATAGATATCTCTAGAGGTATTTATCATCAGGTGGCAGGATTTATTTATCTTCTACCATTTGGAAGAATATTAAAGAACAAGGTGATCAATGGAGAAAGAAAGAATTTGGGAACAAAATAAATTTTGGATCAGTGTCAGCTCCTTTAATAGCTGTGTGATTCTGGGCAAATTATGCACCTCCTCTGACTCTTCAGTTTTCTCACCTATAAAATGAATATAATAATATAATACAATGAGTATAGTAATATTTAAGTTGCAAGGTCAGATTATATTGTTAGGTAACATAAAGTGCCTAGTGCAGAGCCTGGTCCAGTGGCAGGCACTCAATGAATATGAGCTATTATAATCTCACTTTGCCCAGTTCCTCTCATAGTCTATATACTTGTTTACCTATAGTTTCCCTATTCCATTTCTTTCTTGAATCGTCTGTCCCATAGCCTCCCTGTATTTACCAGACTAACCTGCACATAGGACTCCTTTAAAATGTTTATTTAAACTCCATATTTCCTTCATTATGTCTACCTGGTCATAATAAAATCACTCACTCTTCATCTTGTGTTAGAATCACTTTATTGCTCCTGTAAAGATACCCTATTCAATTTATTGTGTGAATACTTAGGAGGCCTCACACACCTGCTGACCCCAGAAGTAATCATAAACATGGAACAACATAGAACCACGGGAAAAAAATAAAACAGAAATGAGAATAGGAAGAGTTAAAGGGAATTTTAAATAGAAATGACGATCCTAAGATTTAATGTTGTATAATACATTCATTTTCATTTTTATATATAGACAATTTTCAGGATAGAAATTTACTTATGACTAATAAAATAAATATAATTGTTGGTACCCTATTGAGGAAATCAGAGAGCCTTTGTAATTTCCTTATTCCGTTTCTTGAGAGTATGACAGAAACAAAATATTCAATGACAAATACTACTTTTTGTTTTCCTGGATGGAAAAAACTAACCCTGAACGGCTGTGTCTGAAGATTATCTGTAACTTTTTAGTATGTTGTGTGCATACGCATGAATGTGACTCAACTTCTCTCTCTTCAGTAATTCCAGCCTTTTCTCCCCTTCTCTTTAAAAGGATGGTTGCCCTTCTTGTCCTAGTGAAATCCTCTTTGTCTAGTTAAATGTAACTTCCTCTGGGAATTCTGACATTACCTTTGGGCGCTCCCTCCTCACCCCAACACCAAGTAGAAATAGTTTATCTTTCTCCTGTGTGTCACAACATCTTGTGTATATCATCAGGCTCCTTAGCAATTAAGGTCTCTACCCTCTACATACTTCCAAGACATAGCACGATGTCTGGAATATAGCAGTCCTTTCCTGTATGAATTTTGACTGAAGGCAGTAGATGATTGAGCCTGTCTTTCCCTTATTTCCTATCGATCTTAAAGTTTGCAGTATGTGACAATGTGGTGCTATTTTAAGAGTTGGGGAAGTTGGTCAGAATTGGGGATGGTGTTGGAGGAAAGACAACCATTTCGCTTCCCTTTTTCATCTTCCTTGTGTTGTTATTATTTTTAATTAGATCACAGAAATTTCCATTTCAATCTTTAGAAAGATACTCTGTCAGCATTGAGTTAGAAAAGGATGAATTTGGAATAATTCTTAAACATCACACAGCACTGTGCAACAGCCTCTGTCTACTTTCTCCAGCAAAATTTTAAGGCTTTTTAAAAAAAGACATTGTCTTTATCTTTCCATGGTGACTTATGAGGCATGTTTAGGAAAATTTTATTTTAAAGGTCAGAGATTCCAATAGAGCCAGCCAAAATTTTGTGAAGTTTATAGAATGATTAATTTCTGGAGTCCTTCATTTTCCAGCCCTTTAATTTGTGCAATCACATTGAATGTTCAAAGTATATACTCCTTTTTAAAGTCTTTCAAATACTCTCTGCCGAGTCACAACTGGCAATTCATAAATAGAAGTGATTAACATTCCCCGCCACAAAGATCCTTGAAGGAAACTAAAAACAAAAATGGCATCTTTGTTGAATCCAATTTGCTTACATTTTAACACACATAACTCCACTTAACTGGCCATCACAGCAAAAGCCACAACACACACACACACACATACACACACACACACACAGAGCAGCATGGAGCTAACCACACAACTCAACAGACAATGCAGACAAACTTGAGTATAAACCAAGATTTTTCTACCTCTTTTCATAACAGGTTAGTGCTGGCCCTCAGTGTTGGTGTACAGTTTTTATGGCATGGGAAAATAGGGATGTTTCTGCCCTATAAAAATAAATGTGTTGAAGGCTTTAGTTTGAGCTCACACAACGTCAGAAAGTTCCAAAGGCACTGGCACAATACAAAAAAAAAAAAAAAAAATCCCACAAACAAATATATCACCAAAATATCACCAAAACACATGGCAAGATACTAAGAAAACAGTGGTAGGAAAACTACTGGTTTCCTGGATGATTTATGCAACAGTTTTCAACACCTTCCTGAAAAATAAAGCATAAGAGAGGCATGCTGGTGGGTCTTTGGTGGGGCATATCTTGTCACCGACCACCATTCATACCAAGTCTTTGGCTTTAAACTGCTCATTAGGTCATTTTCTCCCTGCAGAAGTAAAAAGCACAGAACCCTTATTGTTCTTTATCTTTTAAGCTTTAGGGAAGGCTAAGAGAAAGAGCATGTAGAAACGCATGCACTATCTTTAAGAAAGAAAGGGATACATGGAATAAAAATAAAAATACAAAAAATATCATTTCTTCATTTTATATGTCATAATATACACTTCTTTCCAAACCTTAGTTTGATACGTGTGGTTTTTCATGGATGACATCTTTACTCTAGAAAGAGTTGGGACAGAAAGATAAGCAGAAAGCACAAAGTTCTGAATTTGAATAAAGACAATACTTTCGTTGTTACATCAAAGGATGCAAGGTGAGAGATGGGGTTAGAAATTGGGAAACTTTCTGAATTGGACTTAATGATTTGTAATTCCTCAAAAAAACAACTTACCACATTCTGTGCAAATTTCTCAAAAGATGTTCTGCGATCCATTGAGTGTTCCGACTTACATGAGTGGGGTGGGATGGGGCAAAGGGAACTAGGGAACATAAATAAAAAGAAAGCAAAGAAAACAGAGTGGAGAAAGACAGGATGATGAAATGATGCAACAGCAAATCCATGTTCTAAATCAAGGGACCAGGAAGGTAGGAGAGCTGCCAAAGAAGGACGCTAGACACAGGGCACAGGCTCTGTTTTTATTAGTACTTTTATTTTTTAACACCAAAACTCTTCCTGTGCAAACAAAATGGTATGGTTTCAAGCAAAATAAAATGACACTAAAATGAAGTAGATATGTAAAGGTTTTACGCTGACATGTGTAAATCCTACATATTTGAAAATCTCGTGGAATATTTTCTGAATTTTCTCATAATTTTCTGTCAGGACTAGATTTCTATCGATTACATCAATTCTGTAGAGCACTTGTGTCCAACAGAACTTTCTGAAAAGATGTGAACTTCATTCTATGTTGTCCAATATTTCAGAAGCCTTATGCTGTGGCCATTGAGCACTTGAACTCTGGCTAGCATTTTATGTACTTGTAACTAATTTAAATTTAAATGTAAACAACCCATGTGGCTAGTGCAGCTGCATTGGGCACCTGCAAAGACAGGGTACCTGCAAAGACAGGGTATCTGCTTCCTGCAAAGACAGGGTATCTGCAGAGGCCATGGACTTTGAAAACTCCCATTAGCCTAGATGACAGTCATCTATCACACAAAATTACAATTTAATCTCAAAATTTCAAGAAGTTATAGACTATTTTAACATTAAAAAATAATGAATAGTGTTGATTTTTATATTCAGATTTTCCATACTCTGCTTTATTGTTTACACTGATTATAAACATTAATTGAATAATGAGGTCTATTGCAGCTCTTCCAAAATGTGTTTGGCTACCTTCTTAGGTATGTAAAATTTATCCTAGGGATACTAAGTAATCCAGGATAAATATCAAATTAAAATATTCTGAAGCGAACATTACTACATTTTGACAACTTTCATTGAAAAATATGAGTCTATATTTAGTTATGGGGTATGTGGCCAAAAACACACTTGAGCTTACTGGAAAGAGAAACCCCTCTTCAAGTTTTTGACTTAATGATGTTCTTTCCTTTTCACTATTGTAATTTTTATTTCCTTAAACTAGACATACAGAAGACTAACATGAAACACGAAAACAGCTTCTTAAAAAACGTTGTAAAGCATGAACATCTGCAGAAACAAACAAAACGAAAAAGAAAATAAGCAATCACCAAACAAAAACACCTTAAATGGCCCTTATAAAATGCAAAGGTTTGGGGAAGGTCTTGGAGTGTGTTCACTTACCATTTGTCCAATACCCTGGGCTCAGCAGAAGGAACTACTCCATATAATTACAACTGAGAACCAGATCGAAAAAGGTCACAAAGAACCAATACCTTTTTCTTTGCCTGTAGAAGCTCTTGATAGGCACTGGATCTTATAAAACGTGGGTATGAATCACTTTTCATCAATTTGTAAATGTGCTCCTAAAAAGAAATAATGATTGAAGTGCTTCTTTATTATTTCTCAGGGAAAATCAAATACTGTGATAAGAATATAGGATATGGCCCAAAAACAAATCTGGAAGCAGCTAAAATTAATAATATAAGGTTGATGAAAATACTTGGTGTTTACAGGACATCTAAATCTTCAAATTTATTATTTTATTCATGGGTCAATATTTGAACTGGTTTGAGAGCTACAGAGGAGGCAAATCACATCCAGTCCTTTAAAAAAATGGAATTCAGTTAATGGAATGTTATGAAGTGATTTCAAATCAAGTGGTTGATTTATATAGGTCATTTGAGAATATAAATCTGCTATCTCTTAAAATTATTCCAGGCCAAAAGTGAATGATATGAAGTCAAGATCAAGTAATCATCCTAGATACCTTTGGCATCTACATATACTTGGGAGGATGCAGACTGCCAGGATGAATCATCTCTTCAGTGCAAATTATGTGGAAAATTGTCATCCATATCCACTCTGGGCCAGAGCACAAGTCCAAAAATAAGTTTTGTGATATTTAATTGCTAAATCTCTCAGTTTGTATGTTTTTTTAAAAAACTCCTTTAGTGACAGATTAGGTAAATATTTAATAGTTTAATCCTAATCAGTCTGCTGCATTCTATCTTGATAATGAATATTGGTAGGCAAAGAAGTCAAGGAAAAAAAATATATTCATACAATTCACAGCTGGCCCAATCTAGGGAGATTCTGCTCTGGCCCACTGCAGCTCAATGGAGCATAAATACTCCATCCTTTTAATCTAGTGAAATACCAGTTAGATGCAGAGAGTATCCTCGATGTCCCAATCTCTTTCTGTTTGCGGAGAATATATATTTTAAGAAATGATGCTGTTTCCCTGGTCTCAAACACACCTGCAATAACTAGAGTTACTCTTGCTCAATATCTAGCCCAAGGCTCATCTCCAAGAGTATGGTACATTAGGGACCCTATCAGAATATGCTGTTGGAAAAGTGGGGTGATGTCTTCCTTTGGAGTCAAGCATTTTGGGATTCAGATCTTATTGTGCTCAAGACCTGCCACCTACGAACATACACATTTAGGCTGATTTATCCACCCTTCTGAGTCTTGGTGTTCTAATCTGTAAAATAAGGTTGTTGTGAGAATTAAAGGGATGATATATGTTTAGCAAAGAAGGGGGGTATGCATAGTAAGTGCTCAGATCTACTTGAATATATGCCAGGCACACATCCAGTGCTTGCCTGTATTAATTTAATCCTCACAAAACCTCAGTGAGGTTGGGAACCATTATTATACCCATTATTATGTCCATATGTGTCTTAAATAATGCTAGGAATTTCTATTACTATATTTTTGAAGTGAGGTTAAAACCCCAGCAAAAACTGGAGTTAAATATCTGAACTTAACTGAAAAAGAAGCCCAGGGTCATGTGGTAACATTTCCTATAGAAAATTATGCCTTTTCATTTTATTGAAGACCTATTAAGCAAGAATATTTTTGATGCCACAGATAACAAAGAAATGTTCCTTTTAAGACTTTAGGAAGGTTATTCCAAACATTTTACACATTGTTGGCTCTAGAAAAATGCTTGAAATTTTATTTTGAACTGAAAGAAAGATAAATCAGCGAGAAGCAGAAGTGAGTAGAATTTCCATCCTGCTCACTCTCATGTGTCCCTGTAATTATTTCCACATAGAAGACCATGGCAGAGCCAGAGAGAATGGGTATCTGGTTAGCTGTTTCAACCTGTGTTCGTTTTCTATACCATGGCTGGTTTCTTTAAACCAAAGCCAGGAGAAATGTACTTTCCACTGAAAATGCTAATAAGGAAGGGCGTGTGTGTGTCTTATTCTTCATCTTCTATATTTTATTTAGTAATGTGGTTATCTGAAAAACAAGATACTTTCTAGAACTAATATTCTTCTCTAGAAGAGGTTTGAAAAATTAAGAAGTATGCATGTTCCGACTTAAAAGCCAATTTCAGCACATCATCAGGAAAACAATATCCTCTCATTTCAAGTTAATTTTTCTTCTTGAGCACAATTTTTTTAAGAGAAAGTAGAAATTCAGATTGTGTCTAAGGAGGCAATTATGTCCAGTTTGAAAAAGAAACCACTAAGAAAATTAATAACAACATAAATTTGTCTTAGGAAAATTAAATCTTAATATAAATTTCTTTTTTTCTCTTCACAGATTAAAAAGTTAAGTTGGATTATTCATACATGCCTAAATCTATTATTTCATTGTATCATCAAAGAACTGGCTTGAGTGTGATGTAACTTTAAGCTACTTCAGTTTAGTTCTGACTAGTCACAATAATGAATAATTTAGGAGTGTCAGAATCTTAGAATCTCCACATTGGAAGACACCTTAAGATTTCAAATATGTGCTACTGAGGTGGGGTCATCATTAGATAAGTGTTTTCTCATATACTGGGTGACAAAGTAGAAAATGAAGTAAAAGTGTTCAATATTTCAACTATTCCCCTTCAAGAAATTTTCACATAAAAACTTTCAAATTTATAAGACATTCCCAGAATTCTAGAAACTGTTCATTTTAACGTGTCTCTGTTTTCTTTTAAGTGAGTTGGAGTTATTTTACATACGGTTACCTAAATTGAAAATATTAAGCCTGGCTGCCAATTAAAGGAAAATAAAGCAAAACTATCTCAAATGCCAACTTCCTGGGAACACATTTGTGAGCTCGCATACTGTGAGGCCCACCCACATACCAACCTGAGCATCTTCGAATGTGTATCGTCCAGGCTCCTTCACATTCTGTGTGGTTTTGTCATAGCTCTTAGAATCCAAGTTAATGGCACTGGGGGCTCCTGGAGCCAGAAATTCTTGCCATATTTCCTGAACTCGGGAAGGGACTTCTCTAATAGGCCTTTTCTTCAGGTCCTCCACTGCTAGCCAGAATCTATGCAAAATGAGACACCAAGCAATAACTGTGATACCTCATAATCTGTGAATTCTTATAATATTGACTGACCATACCATTCACAATAATGCATAATAATGAGCTCCTCTTTTTCTGAGGGCTTCCAATATATGGCCTTTTTTTTTTCCCATTAGTTGTATTCAAAGATAACAAAGTTTTCAAAAGGAAATATTGGAAAACAATCTCTTTTAAGTGTTTGTTGTTGAAAGCAGATCTCCCAGAGCCCCGATTCTTTACACTTTAATTTTTAGTAGAGCAAAACAGCACTGCTAAAGAACCATTTATTAGAAAGGAAGAGGAGTTTGAAAGGAATTACAGTGAGTGACATAGAGCATCTGCTTGGGGGATAAAGTAGGGCATTATACTGTATTCTTTGGATCTTTTGTCCATTTGAGCAATGAGGGTTGGAATGGAGAGGATTTTCTGCTCTACCTGGCAAGGGAATTACAGTGAAGCTTTACTGGAATTAAAAGAGGACTGGACACAAGATCAGAAAAGGCCCTAGATGGAGAAATTGGGGCAAGTAACTAATTTTAGTCTATTTAATTCAGAGAGTTATGGAATGACAGAAGCAACAAGCTTTCACATGCCATTGTTTTAAAGGTTTAAATTTGCAGAGGCATTATAGCAATTCAGAAGCTCTGAAAAAACAAATACATACTTACTTCTAAAAATATAAATATTTTTTATATACTTCTACATAGAATATTTATACTGTAAGGAAAGAACACCAGAACCTATTTTGGTCGATAAGAGCAAATAACAAGGTCATTTCTTTAAATTTTGCTCTATGTTATATGTTTTGGTTAGAACTAGAAATAATGTTGAAAAGATGAATATGTATATCATTATAATTTGTTAAAATGAAAAAAATATGAAAAAGGAACTACTAGGTCTATGTTATCCTCAACATGGACCATTATCGCTCTAACGGCAGATGTAGTCATGCATGAAATGGGCAAATGGCCACAAAGACGGTCACTATAGGCTATAGAGTCTTAAGAGGTATATGACAGACAAGCAGAACCTTCAAAATTACTAAGTTTTAACTTGGGCATTAATGAAAGGTCAGAAATAAGCAATAAAACAGTGGAACTAGAGTTAGAATAGCAAATACTACTCAATCTAGTGAGTTTCCAGTTTCTAGAGATCATTTTCCTGTACATATATGTAACAGTAGGTTTACTGTTGTTTACTACATATATGTAACAGTAGACTTAGACAATGCCTTACAGATGAAACTACCATTACTGCTTTCAGAAGGGAAGGCTCAAGACCACTTCCTCCAAAAACAAGAGATTTGGACACTGTGCAATTTTGTTTCTTAAAAAGATTTTATTTATTTGTTTGACAGAGAGAGACAGTGAGAGAGGGAACACAAGCAGGGGAAGTGGGAGAGGGAGAGAAGCAGGCTTCCCTGTGAGCAGGGAGCCCGACGCGGGGCTCGATCCCAGGACCCTGGAATCATGACGTGAGCCGAAGACAGACGCTTAATGACTGAGCCACCCAGGCGCCCCTGGACACTGTGCAATTTAATAGGAATGCCATGTGCCATCTGAGGGAGCATAAATGTTGTAATCAATGCTCATTCAAGTTCATTCCAGCATGCTTTTAACACCTTAATCAAAAGAATTTTTCTGTCCTCAAAGAACTACTAGAGAAAAAGATACACCATTCAAAAGGCTGCCTAATATTAGGAAGCCCAGGAGGGACTCCTGAGGAATAGCACAAACGACACAGTGTGGGAGTGCAGAGCAAGAAAGAGCCTTCTGCTGGGCAAGCACTGGGCTGGAAAAGGGAGTTCTAGGAAAGCTGTTATAGATGCAGTGATATCTTAATGAATTTGAAAGTACAGACAAATTAATAAAGGGTTGAGGAGGTATTAATAACAACATCTACACTAATATATAAGTGCAGGCACTGCTCTAAATGGTTTAGCTCTATTAACTCATGCAGTCCCTACAATTCTAGAGTATGTGCTATTATTTCCCCCATTTTCAAGAAACGGCAACTGAAGATACGGAGATTAAGTCACTTATTTAAGGTTGCCCACTCTGAGTGTCATAAGGAGGATGAGTTTCATAGCTAGGGTTTGCCCCTGGATAATTCGCAGAAGATGACCGGCTTCACCTGAACACTCAGATGGCATTTGACCACTCCCTCAAATATCTCCCTAAGAGCATCATCACCTTCCTTATTCTTGACCTTACTGTAGGTGCTATAATAAGTTAGTAGAATGGAAAGGATTCTGGTAAAATCCCATCCCCCTTAATATATGGTAGGTGGAACATGAAGAAGTGTTTTAATGTCTTTGAGTCTTAAGTTTTTCATCAGTAAAATGGGATGATAATGTCTATCTCAATTGGTTTCCGTTAGATTAAATAAGATAAATAATGTAAAAGGCACTTTTGAGTGCCTGACATATTTTTAGACACTCAACAACAAAACTCATGTTACTATGTTTACTTAGTACTTTTGGTATGCTACGTGCTTTACCTGAAAAAGGAATGAGCAAAAACACACCAGTGGATAGCAGAGGTTATATCTGAGGAAGAGGTAGTCATCAATAAGCAGTATTTCTTGACTTTTTTTTCTGTCTTAATACTTGAAGAAAATGCTCATATGAGTGTCTCAGTGTGTAAAGAGCAGGTGCTTAAAGGCTGCTGCTTGATAAGATGCACTGAGACTTATTTAAGCTCAATTAGCCCTGCCAGTGAACTGGACTGTTCTGTTTCCCTTAATCTATTACACCAGATACCTAAGCGGAAGAAATGGGGCACAGATTTGGGGAGCAATGGAATGTAGCCCTGTATCGGTTTATAGAAAGTCATGAGCGATTTACTAGCCAATGTGACTTCGACAAGATGATTACCTTCCCTCAGACATATTTTGCTTATCTGAAAATGGGGCAAGAATGTTTACACTTCATTTTTGTTGTTATGATTAGGTGTGTGATAATCAGAAATAGTAAACACAAAATATAGCATGGCATACTTACAGCAGTAGTGGATATAATTATAATATAATGTACATATAAAATATGTCATATTTCTTATACGAAATGACTTAGCTCAAAAATTAGCATAGCATAGAATTATTGAGTTAAGATATGGTTCAGGCTTGAACCAAGGAATCAGCAGTCATTCAATTCATCCTTGAAACAGAGTTTGCACCTACTCTTTCCTTTGCCCAAAGCTTCTTCCCTCTTCCTTTTAGTGGATGGGGAGGTAGAATTTCAGCCTGGTTATCTCTTGACAACCAGGTCATAGCCTAAAGCCATTTCCCCTGTGATGCCTTTGCTGACCTCCAGCTCTGGGTTAACTATCCGTCTATACTTCTCTGATCTAAATAACCACCATTTTGTGTTGTGATCTCTTTTCTTCTCTGTATCCACCACTAGAATCATTTTTATTTGGTTAGGTGACCCTGGTGAGGCTTATTACTTGTTTATTTCTTCATCATGATACCAAGGATGTCAGCACTTATTTAAAAACTTAGAGAATTAGAGGAAATTCTACCTCCCCATCCTCTAAAAGGCCAAAAAATATTCTTTATCTCTGCTCTATTTTTTAATGCATTCTTATACTCAATAATTGATGATGTGGCCTCAATGTAAAAAAGAATCCTTAGCAACTGTAGATCTTGTAATAACCCTGTCAAAAAGGGTTCCCATAAACTTGAAAGAATAGGAAGCTACATCCCAACAATTCATGACAAGTACACATATATAATAACATTCCTCCAGGTTCCATCTGTGGTTATCTTGCTTAAACCACAGGACATCTGTCAAAGTTCTACATTATTTCTGAATGGTTTGGTATTGGTATCTGTTAAATCATCTGACAAGAATGTGACAATGCCTGGAGCTGTATGTACTGTTCCAATGAAAATAAATGAATACTGAGACCTTTCTGTAAATGAATTTCACAGGACTGCATAAGTCATGGGAAAGTAAATTAGGGTATCATGTTTCAAAAGAATAATGAATGAAAGAGTTCATGGAAAAACATTTTTATGTAGTGGAAAGTTATCACTCACTTCAGTGATCTTAAACAGAGTCACTAAAATCTATTGCAGTGTCTCACATTTAAAAATTCAATTTCCAGGTGCCTCTTAAGTTAGAAAAATTTCAAAAACATGTTAAGGATGATGTTCACAACAGATGGGTGGAATGCACACCCCTTTTCTACTAACAGCTCAGTGTGGTGTGGATCTCAACTGCCCTGAGGCTGCATTTAAATGCGCAAAGTGAATGAGCTGCCCCATGGTTTTGTTTCAAGTTATTTTTCATAGGCACCCAAATCTCTTTTCCTAGACCTTACTTAGGAAGCAATATGCAAAGAAGACTAATATTGATAAATAATGATAATTTAACTGCATAAATATTATTGGCCAGTCCTCATTTGCCAAACATTAGTCCAAGTATTACGCTTCTTTACAGAGTCCATTTCAAATGAGTCAAATTTATATACTTAAAAGATCAAGAAAAAGTATAAAAATAAACCATTATAAGAGATTGATAATGCTGGGCAGGCTTTGCTTTTTTTTTTAGCTTTTTTCCCTCCATCAAGAGGCAGAAATTCAATGGGTTCATATCATCATCATGTTGGTTAGAGAGTGATCTATTTAGTGCAAAATAACCAGACATACTACAGTAAGTCTCTCTGACATAGAATAACATACAAACAATGTGTCTTACCTTAAATTTTCTGAGCTGAATTCTGACTCTAGAAATTTAAGGAACTGTTCTCTCCCAACTGGGTCTTTCAGTGCTTCATCCATGCCAAAACCCCATCGTTTTACCCTCTGCTGGCTTGGTTCTTTGCTTTCGGAGATAAAACAAAGCCAAATATATTCCTTTCACTACCAATTCTATCTTCTGTGATTACATTTCCCTTCAGAATCATATATACTGGGGAAGTTCCCATCTTTAACATATCTTTCAGAAAAAAATATCTGTGACTGATGGTTTTGCATGAAATTATGTTGAGGTATATGTTAGGCATTAACAGTGGTATCTAATGTTTATTGAGCATTAGGTGCTTAGTGCTCTAGATGGATTCTCTCTTTTAGATATTTTCCTGCAACTTTATGAGACAGGTACTGTTATGTTCTCACTATATAGATGAAGAAATCAAGGCACAAAGAGAGTTATAACTTGCCAATGTCTGAGAGGTAATAAGGGGCAATAGTCTAGACATTTTGACCTCAAAGCTCATTTCTTAGCTAGTATACAATGCCGTCTTGAGGTGGTATGTTGTACTGGGGGAAAATGCATTGGGAACCAAAAGGCCTCAATTCTGGTTATGAGTCTGCTGTTGATGAAAAGTGTGACCTAATCCTAGCTGAGTCACAACGTTCTGGGGCCCAAATTCCTCATCTATAAAATCTAGAACTTATGGATGAAGACTTTGCCCTTGTCAAACATTTAAGAACACTGGATGTGGGTAAAGGAAAGAAAAGGTCCATAAACACAGTTTAGTGAAGTGCCACTAAGTACAAAATCCTCACTCTGTAGAGTAAGAGGTGCTACTCTTTTCATGACTGTCAAGATCAGTGATCTAAGTCTTCCCTTCTCAGGAAGGAAATCAGGAAGTCTTAAATTGTGCCTTGGTTTTCTTAAGAAGTCAGTTCTCTTGTCAGATTCTCTTAGAGTGTTTATGGTAAGTTCATTTTGTTTTAAAATTGAATTTATAAAGGCCTACTTGTATTGGGCTTAAATAAGTATGGATTTAGCATTCATTTTGCTTGAATACAGCAAAATGAACGTGGCCCTGTGGATTTTCAAAGAAGCTAAAACAATGCACTAAGTTTCAAGAACTGAAGATCTCAACTCTGAATAGTCTATTCTGAAACTCTTATCCCTCTAATTTTGTGCCAGTCCTCCGGAAATGCAAATCTGAACACAAATGCAAGTATCTAAGGTTCAAAAACCATTACCTTGAATGAGAACTTTATATCATGAGCTAATAGAGACAGTAAAACTGACCTTACAGTTATCAGCTATAGAATTCTTCCTATTTCAACTAAACCCTGAAATAAGTGAAATATTTGAAGAGAAGAGAAAATGTCACATACCTTGCTTCGAGTTCCCAGAAAGTAGTATCATCAGACAGCCATGGATTAGAAGGGTCAGGTGGCACAAGAAATGGGTCATATTCTAAATATTGTTCCGTGTAACTTAACAGACTAGAGAGAAAAAACATTTTCATCTTCCTTAGTTTTTCTGGCTGAGGTTATATCCAGCCCAAAATAAGGAATACAATATAAAATGTCTGGCCAAGGAATTGCTTGCTTATAGAGTAAAATCTAATGGCAGTTTTTATGTTTCGGTAACTTACACGCATCAACTGGTGCATCTTGGGAGGGAAATGTGGCTAAGGAGTCCATGTCTACTCATGCCTAATCCAAGTGAGGCAACACCCCTCCATTCAAATGAAGCAAAATGGAAGGCATCAGTGTGTAAAAAGCAGTGCTAAGAGTCAGTTCCAAACTTTAGTCAACCAGTCCACCCACAGCTGAATTGATTTTAGCCAACTTGGAGAACGGGTTAAAAGGGAATTTTTGTCAAAAGTATTTACAGGAGTTAGGTAAAGGGCAAAGCACTAACATTTCTTAAAAAATCTGTATTCAAAAAAAGAAAGAAAAGAAAAAGATGGAGAGGAGAGGAAAGAAGTTGGAGAGGTAGGATTTGACAATGCTCCAAAGTAAAGAAGACGCGTGCCATTAATAACAGATTTAAATGAAGAAATGAAAATATCTAAAATCTGTGTTTAATTCAAATTCTGAAGTCATGCAGTAACTGAAAAGTGTGAATGTTAAGATGAATTTACAGAGAGGCCCTAAGTTGCCAAAAAGAAACTTGATAAATTGAAAGTTTCATTTCTCTCAGCAGGAGTGAAAAATTCAACTCCTCGGAATTGTCCTCTGTATCTGATTCTGGTTGCATAGGATTGGATCTCTACAGATTGAAGATAGTAATGATCATTCTGACATTTAAACTATAACAGAAGAGTTCTTTGGAAGTTTTCTATGTGCAAAATGGAAAAACAAAATAACATTTCTTACAGGATTCCATTTTTAGTGCATTTGACTGTCACATGAAATTTTTTTATTTATACGGGTATCTTGAAATACTTACCTATCAGCAACTTTTGACATTTTTAACCGATGTCTGTCTAACTGTATTTGCCAATATTTAATCTGAAAAGAGTTAAAGAAGTAGTTAAATAAGTAGTGACATTTTCATAATTTTCAACTCTAAATTCTGATAGACTGGGCAATTCTAAATAAGAATATGTTCTAAGTAAAATTTCAAAAGTCTGAAAAATCAAATGAGACAGCTCTGAAAATTAAAGTGTTTGAATATAAACATAGCCAATATCACTTTAGAACAGCAATGAATTTGAACATTCTGCATGCTTTAACAAAATGTAACTTTATTTTAAAAATGTTCTAGAGATTGTAAACATTTATTCATAGTGAATAACCAAATCAGAATCACCCCCCAATATTGAATTCAGAAAATAAACATATGTGTTATTTGTACTATAATTTCAAAGTAAATCCTACTTCCTAGTACTAGCCCAAGAAAGCATCAATGATACATGTTTTGGGAATAATTTTGTCAACATTTCAGGACAAACACATGGACCTAATCATATATGGAAAACTGTAAAACTCTCTAAATTACTTTCCATTCACTGTGATTATAAATATACCAGAAAAAGTATTATTACACTATTGATAAACCATATCACAATAACATATTAGGGGAAAAGAATAAAAAGGGGAAAAAGCCCCATGACCAAGCTAATCAAGAGATTTCACTATTATTTGATTTAAGAGACACTGGTGTTTGCTTTGAAATATGGCTTGGAGGCAAAACTATTGATCAATTAGTGAAACAAGACACGATGTATACCATAACTGTACACCCAGTGTTAATAAGGGAGAACTTCAAGAGGCTTATGGAGAGCAGTACCAGGAGAATAAGAAAAAGCACTCTGTGAAGATCATGTCACAAGACTGGATACATAAACACATGACTCAATGTGACCAGCTTCTTGTCTTCTCCTTCTTCAAGAAGAGCTCCAGAGTACGAAAAAACTCTTGAAATGGAGGCATCTAAACAGCAGTGTGCATCCTTTTTAAAAATTGGTTAGAGGACGCAGGATTTGGGGAATTAAAGAGTGAAGAGATTTGGAAACCATCTGCATATAGTGATACATTTCCAGGTGACTACATATCTTACAATTAAATGATTTCACTACCTTTTAACTGCAACTCTTCTCTATGAAATAGTCAACCACACAAATAACTTTTTGAAAACCCCTCCCATTAACATTCACCAGGTAGTCTTTATAGCTACTACTCTGTAAACCGTCAGCAGGTCATTTTATAGACTGACCCACCTGTTGTTGTAACTCATCTTCTGTTGGAGGTTTCGTTTCTGGTGTGGGTGTGTGGGTAGGACTGTGACTTCTAATGTCATTTTGTAAACCATAGACAGACTATATTAAAGTAAAAAAGAAATATGTTAGGACAAAATACCATTTATAGTCACAGACTTTCTAAAACGTAATTTTGTGTTATATATTCAGCAAGGTAACTCAAAGTTTTGCTGCATATTTGATGAAGCTTCTTATTAAAATTCAAAGGCACTGCTATCATAAATATCATATGAATATAAAATAGAAGCACAGCTCTTTGAAAAAATATGTGGTTAGATTATTAACTTTGACAGAATAATTGATTATATGGAAAGAACATGGTAAGTCTGATAATAAGATTCGGGGGTGGACTGAGAGTACTAAGTTGGGGAACAACAACACTATATAACATTTAATAAGTGCTGATTTCAGAATAAAATAAGGGTGGATATAGAATAGAATAAAAATTTAATAAGCCAAAAGAAAACGAAAATAATTTGAGTTTTAAAGAATGGAATACTGAGGAGAGAGACAAAGTTAACAATTCCATTGTTGATTTAGTCTCGGCTAGTGTGATCAAAGACACCCCAGAGTGCTCCAACTTTCCCAACTCGGCTATTTGGTTGTTTACCTCACCGTACTGGCCTTGCCATTCCGTGGCCACTGGGTGCTTTTTGCAAACATCAGTGATCCCAAAGTTTTCACTTTGGAATTCTTGATGCCCCAGTGCTTCTTTTGTATTTTGTCAAAAGGTCAAACCTATTACTTAGGGATATTCTTTTTTGAGAAAGACCTATTATGGGGGGGCTGGTTGGCTCAGTCTGGTAAGTGTCTGCCTTCAGCTCAGGTCATAATCCCAGGCCCTGGAATTGAGCTCCGAGCCCCGAGTTAGACTCCCTGCTCAGTGGCAAGTCGGCTTCTCCCTCTGCCCCTCCCCCTGCTCGTTCTCTCTTTCTCTCTCAAATAAATAAAATCTTAAAAAAGAAAAGACCTATTGCTTAGTAAGTACAAATAAAGATCTGGAGACTTAAAAAGACAAAAAAATCTTCAACTGAGAGTGAGACATCTCACATGTCAACTCAAGGGAGAAGCCAAATAGCTTTTTCTTTAATATCAAAGAATTATTATTTTAAAATAAAGGATTTAATATGAGCTATGGAGCACTGTTTCTTTGGACATGAGGATGAGAGGTAAGGACATAAAACTTCATGAGCCCACAAAATTAAAGTTACCAGATAGTTTTGGAAGAAACTCTTAAAATCAAAAAAGGGTAGATCCAGATCTTAACTGAGCCAATTTTCAGGTTCATCACCAACTTCACCAGTATCTCTAAATTCAAAGGTGTTTTGTTCTGGACCTGTTTTCACTCAGACTCTATCTTTTCTTAATGTTCACCTGTTGGTTTTATACCTGGACCCTCTGGATGGACTTGGTTTTTCCCTTGTAATTCCCCATTACTTTGCTCTTAGACTTTCTTCAGTAGATTTTGACTTGGCTTTAACTTACCTGAACCATCCACTTTAGACTGTCTTTGGTAAGTCTTTCAATCTGCCCTCTCTTGACCTCATCTCAACCTCTGGGAACTCAGGTTCTATCACCAGGCAACAATTTCAACCCAACGATCAGCACATATGCTGTGAATTAATTATTAATAGGACTGAACCGAATGGCTTAAACTTCCTCTGTTCTTTCATTTAATCATTCAACATCTATTGAACACCTATTATATGCTGGATATAATGCTGAGCATTAGGGATACAGAAGTAAACAAAGATAGATACGTTTTCTCCTCCACTGGAACTCACAACTTAGTGGAGGGAAACATGTTACACAAATAATCACACAAATAAACACACGATTAAAACTGTGATAAGTGTTATGAAAGAAGATAATAACGGGAGCATAGGGCCTGAAGTACAAGGAGACTTAATCTCCACCAAAGAAACAGAAAAGGCCTATGTGAACTACTAACAGTCATCTCTGAACTTTGAACTCTGAAGTAACTGGTGAGGTTGATTTTTAAAAATTAGGCAAGTGTTGGGCGCCTGGGTGGCTCAGATGGTTAAGCGTCTGCCTTCGGCTCAGGTCATGATCCCAGGGTCCTGGGATCGAGTTCCGCATCGGGCTCCCTGCTCCTTGGGAGCCTGCTTCTCCCTCTGCCTCTCTCTCTCTCTGTGTCTCTCATGAATAAACAAATAAAATCTTTAAAAAAATAAAAAAATAAAAATTAGGCAAGTGTTGCCATTTGCAACAACATGGATGGAACTGGAGGGTGTTATGCTGAGCAAAATAAGTCAATCAGAGAAAGACATGTATCATATGACCTCACTGATATGAGGAATTCTTAATCTCAGGAAACAAACTGAGGGTTGCTGGAGTGGTGGGGGGTGGGAGGGATGGGGTGGCTGGGTGATAGACATTGGGGAGGGTATGTGCTATGGTGAGTGCTGTGAATTGTGCAAGACTGTGGAATCACAGATCTGTACCTCTGAAACAAATAATGCAATATATGTTAAGGAAAAAAAAAAAGAAGATAGCAGGAGGGGAAGAATGAAGGGGGGAAATCGGAGGGGGAGACGAACCATGAGAGACGATGGACTCTGAAAAACAAACTGAGGGTTCTAGAGGGGAGGGGGGGGAGGGGGATGGGTTAGCCTGGTGATGGGTATTAAAGAGGGCACGTTCTGCGTGGAGCACCGGGTGTTATGCACAAACAATGAATCATGGAACACTGCATCAAAAACTAATGATGTAATGTATGGTGATTAACATAACAATAAAATAAATAAATAAATAAAAAATAAATAAAAAATAAATTGACTGCATTTAAGTTTGCTAATAAATAAAAAAAGAAAATTAATGATGTACGGTGATTAACATAACAATAAAAATTAAAAAAATAAAAATTAAGCAAATGAAAGATCAATTATTCAATAATCATAGACAATAAATGTAGACATTTTCCAAGGTTTACAATTTTTCAGTTGTAGACATTCATTTATGATAAAGAAAATAAAAAGACTCTAAAGCTTGAACACTGCATTCTTGTTTACCTTAGTTTAATTACTTAAAGTCCTTAATAAAAATCTATACTCAAGTAAATAATGCTTATAAGGTAAGAGAGCTGACTGTTTTAACAGTAAGTTTTGTGGTTAAGATTAAAAATAATTAAAAAGACTGCAAGAAAAATACTGCATTTTATGGTATCATGGAAATAAACTGATCTATAAACTATCTTCTGCTTCCACATTTCTATGATTGTTTCCATATGCATGCATAGCACATAGGCTCAGGAAGTTCCATTAAGAACCAAATCCCTGGGAGGTGGTGTTTAAAGCAGCCCTCCAGCAGCCTTGCTACCAGCTCTGGGCTCTGAGGTTACTATGGAGTTTCCGTTTCATGTAGGTAAACATCAGGAGTTCTCTCTTTCATCAGTCAGGATGGCTTTCATTTTCTGGGGACCAGTGAAAGCTTTTAACTTTGATTCTTGGCTACAGTGAAAGTGGCCATGAATAATGAAGTTTTATGTACAGGGCTTATTTTAGGGACAAAGGAGGTAAGGAAATTGATCCTACTTTGGCAGACAAGTTCTAAGGATCATTTGAAATGTAAAAGTTTTCAATTTTTTCAGAAAAAGGAACTATATTAAAATATTGGCCTAGAGCTGGTGGAGTAGAGCTAGCAAAAGGTAGGGCTGGAGAGGAAGGGACATGAAATTGTCTCAATGGGGGGAAATAAAATTAACCAATTGGGATCCATTTTGAGTCATTAGCAAAGCTAGTTACCAATCAAGATGCTTTGACTTGATGAATATACCCATTTATTTAAATCCAGGGTGCCTGAACAAGCTTTTTTCACATAGGGTACCATCCAAATGAATACTGGGTAAGTTATTCATAAAATGAAACAGATCTGACTTTCTACATAAACCCGTTCATATGTGATTTCCCTTCACACCTTAGAAGAAGTCTAAGAAAATGCTCTCCTACTTTTATCTTTGGCAGGCGGTGGGGAGGAGGCGCTGCTTTAAAACAGAAAGTAAAGAGTACAGGAAGCTTTTATGCCTTTCTATGTGGAGTGAAATCTCTGGGGTTTTTCCAACTGGTGGTGGAGGGAGGGGATCTTTCTCTTTCTTCTGAATTGTTCAGCTCGACCAGACAATGGATTGGGACCACATCTGCTGGTGTGTGGAGGAAACCAGTGCACAAAGAGAGCAGAGAAAAGAGGGCATGGGAGAGTGAGCGAGAACCCTGATGAGTCCCTGGGCCTGTCACCCCCAGGGGCTAACTCTGCCCCGCAAACTCCCAAGGGTTTAGAATATTCCCTGCTTTTTGCTATTTTGAGCAGAATGTTTGTTGCCTGCCACTTGACTATACTTCTTACTTAAAACCCTTTTGTTACCCTAAAGCATGAGTAGTTTCTTCTGTTAAAATTAAAATTCCACATTATGCATATACAAGTGAGGAAATGCCAATTTTTTTCTGTATAAACCGTTTTATGTATAAACAGCCACTGCATTAAAAGCATGAAAACTAGACATTTAATCATGAATTTCCTAACTGTTCCTCCAGAATGTGCACATTAGCTATTATGTAAAATACGAAGTGTCTTAATGCCTAAATGAAGGTGACAGAAAAAAGAAAAGTAACGAGACAAGAAACAGCTTACTTTTGTTTTGAAATATGGGTCCTGAAGTTATAGGAAGCAATCCAACATGGATCCATTCTGTGATGGTTAATTTTATGTGTCAAGCTGGCTGGGCCACAGTGCTCAGATATTTGATCAAACATTATTATTATTCTGGATATTTCTTTGAGGATGTTTTTGAATGAGATTAAAATGTAAATCAGCAGACTTTGAATAAAGCCAATGGCCCTCCATAATGTGGGTGGGCCTCATTCAATCAGCTGAAAGCCTGGACAGAACACAGAGACTTCCTCCAAGCAAGTGGGAATTCTGTCAGCAGATGGCATTTCTTCCCTGGGACTCTAGCCACTGGCCTATCTCTTCAGGTTTGGGGCTTGGCAAGCCTCTACAACTGCATGAGACAATTTCTTAAAATAAATCTTTCTCTCTCTCTCTCCCTCGCTCTGTCTCCGTCTTTCTCTCCTGCACCCTTTGGGGAACCCTGGCTGATACACAGCCTGACCTATTTAATTAAAGTTTTAGAAACAGACTGAAGAAAATCAGGCACACAGTTGCCCTTAAAATTTGCCTAGATTAGGCTGGTTTCTTTCTGGCTATGCTACATTACCATTCCTTCATAAAAACGTAAGGAAATACATTCCACCTACTTTGTATTTTAGTAAAGACAGATTTAGAAACTGACTGATCCTAAATACTTAAAAATAGCTCAAATCAGATGTACTTCTAAGCTTTCTCTTCATATGTTTGATAAATATTCCAATCCTTGATATTCTTTAGGTACATGTGATGGATTACTGCTTTAAGGATTTACTGGGTCCCTTATTCTTGTTATGATATATCATCATGAGAAATATTATTACAGGTGACTGTCAAAGAAATGAACAGCAGCTCTCTTTGCTAAGGGCAGCATCTGTGTGCAAAAATGAATTACAATCCAGGGGTTCCATTTTCTTACCAGAAGAAGTTTAAAACAGAGGGTGGTCACACCATTAAGAGAATGAGCAAAGGACATAGTCGGATTAGCTATGGAAGGCAAAGACAGTTTCCAAGGTGATAGATAGGCTGGCCTCTGCCATTTCTGTTTAAGGCTTGCAATCCCACAGAATTGCCCCCTCCACAAGGACAGAACTGTGAAAACTTCAGAGGGTGGTGGGACAGTTTGTTGATGGCCATGTATTTTTTGTAATAAAATGGGGTGGTGATTTAGAATCCCAAATCATTCAAATTCCCTTGATAACATGTTATGGACTGAGTTGCAACCCTCCGAAATTCATGTTGGAATCCTAATCTCCAATGTGACTATATATGGAGATGGAGTCTATGAGAAGGTAGTCAAGGTTAAAGGAAGTCATCGGGTAGGATCCTAATCCCATGGAGCTGGTGTCCTTACAAGAGGGACAGACACCCGAGCTCTATCTCTGCCATGTGAGGACACAGCAAGAAGGCAGCTGTCTACAGGCCAGGAGGAGAGCTCTCACCAAAGACCCAACTTGATCTGGGACTTCTAGTCTCCAGAACTGTGTGTAAATGAATTTCCATTATGTAAGCCACCCAGGTTGTGGCATTTTGTTATGGTTGCTTGAGCAGACTAATATATACCACTTAACACAATTACATGGTTATAGATGTATAGACATTTGTCTGCTTCTTCACTGTGTGCACTCTCATTAGACCATGAGCTGTGGGAGCAAGGTCATGCCTGCCCCATCTACCACCGAATACCTAAAACCAGTACATACCTGGCATAAAGTAGAGACTTGTTAAATCTGACTGAATGGGTCATTCCAGTTACTAACCAAATTGAGCTAATGTAGCAGTGGTCATAAATCTATAAGACAAACCAGTATGTGACTTAAAGAGTCCTATAACTTTCTATGTAAAATAACATGATTTGTGAAGATTCTAGCAAATTCAACACTTCTGACTCTGAGAAGCTATATATCTATATCTATATCAAAAAGTGAAAAAAAAATCAGCATTCTCCAATTGTTGAAGACAAGGGCATACATGCTACTTGTTGTAGCATTCTTCAGAATTTTTGTTTTTCTCTGGTAATTTCAGGTTATGGAGCTCTGCAGTTAGGCCTTGCAGTTCTACCATTATTGATTCACAGGAAATTAGACCACAACTGAGACACTTAGAGCTCAGTGAATCCAGCTCTACAGCATTTCACCTTGCTAGGCCTGGTATTTTCCCATCATTAAGTGAGGGCTGATAGTATGTGAAGCACAGCATTACCAATTAATGCTTTTCAAGTTTTCAAAAAAAAACACAATGCCATGTGTAGCACTGGTAAGACATCAGTACCATGTAGCATTAAGAACACAGTGTAAATGATGGCTTTCTTATCTGTAAGTCCTATCTGTCCATCCATATGCTTTCTCCTCTGAGTCAGAGCATATCTCAGTTGGTGTCTGTTGGGAAAGCTTGACACAAAGTGAGGTATTATGAAAAGTAATTCTTCAAAATTCAGAAGTAGTGATGGGTGGCTGAATGTGCTTTTTGGAGAGATGATTGTAGCTCTGAATGCTGTTCCACAGCACAAAACCAGTCCCCAGTGCCCTGAGGCTGTGCTGTGCATAGAGGAGGGAAGGAACTGCGTGAGGCCAGTCACAGGAGAGCAGGGCCAACAAGCCTGGTTTGGTCTGGCTTTGCCTCTTCCTCTCAGAGAGCTCCTAGGGGCAAAAGCTTTGGAGCACTGCACCTGAGTGGTTTTGTGGCACTTTTCCTGTGGCTTCTTTATCCTGACATCAAGGTAAACTGCCTTAAAAGAAAGAAAAGGTCCTTGGATCACACCGGGGCCTCATGATGTTTATATTTCTAAGGATGGAAGAAAAAGACAACAAGAAATAAGACTACAAAAAGAAATGTTTAGTGCCTATTGGAAAACCCTAATTCCACATAAGGAAAAAGCCATGAAAAGGAAGGTCTTGAGCTTTGTGGAATGCTTTAATCCAGTGGTGCCAACCTTGCTTGGTCTGTGTCCTCAGCTCAGAAATTCTTATGTGCATCAAGTGTTTTTCATGGAATGAATAAAAATGCTTTCTGCGTGTATGTGCTACTTTAAAAAATATGGAGGTACTATGGCTGTGTATTTTCAAGAGATTGTTTAAAATGTCACTGAATTCTGGATAGCTTTTTGTTTGTTTGTTATGTATTCTCTCACATAACAGACACCAAACAAACATACGACCACTATCTTATGGTTATGTCACAAAATTCTGGTGTTAAAAGGGGATCCTCATACAAACTCTGTAGTTATATGTCTTTATGATGTCCCTTTTCCCCTCATAATTTTCTCTAAAAATGCCCTTCTCTCATCAATATCACTTTTCTCAGATAATCTCCATCTGTGTTTCCTCATCCCATGGGCTCTGAAAGAGAAGCCTTTCTCTGCTGATGATCCTTCCTTTTGATGGAAAGAGGAGGTGCCCTCAGCATCCTTGCCCCCCATCACAGCCCCCTGCATGCCCTGGGACCTGTGTGTGCTGGAGAACCACGATAGGAGTACTTCCTCAGGACAGATGGACTGACAGAAGACCAGGGTTTGAGCTGCCAGATTTTCTTCTAGCCAAGAAACAAGGAAAAGCAAGGAAGATGCTAGAAGATACTCCAGGAAGTGGGCAAAAGGTTTTTGACTGATGTCCTCCAAATAGTGCAACCCATACCAAGATCAGCACAGCAAACATGGATATTACCTTCCGTGTTTTGTGTGGGTTTCTCATTCTGGATGACTTCTTAATGTCCACTTCAGTGGTATTTACACAACCAGGCTGAAAATGGAAAAACAGAGAGACAAAGGAATCTTTGAGGGTGAGGTTTTTGATCCATGCATTAATGACTTGCCTTCCAGGTCCCTGGGAACTCTTTTAAATGGCCACAGCCACCCTCTCAGCAGAGCCAGTAAAAAGATATATACTCTCACTCCTTGCATAAAAAGGACTTCAGGTAGCATTCTCAAGTAACTTCCAGAAAAACAGGGAAAAGAAATGCATGGGTCTTGCTTGTGAAAGTGGGTGTTGACATTAGTAGTTGCTAAGCCAACAGATTCAGAGCAAGGGTGTCCAAAGATCAAGTGGATCATAGCCCAGCTGGTACCCGCACACAGCCCTGCTCAAAGTGCCTCTCTACGTGAGGTGATACTGTTAAAGCTGTTTGCTTCCCAAGTTGGAAAATTACAGTCTGTTGACCTAGCTCAAATCCCAGAATGAATTTTTATTGTTCTGGTGCACAGAAATAGAGAGTTGTAAAGCTTCCTTTGTATTTGGAGGAGGAGAGGGAAGGAGGAAGAAAAGAGGGAGAGGGTGGGGGTGAGGAGAAGGGAAGGAGGGAGAGGGAGGAGAGAGATGGTAGGAGAGATGATGAATCAGGAAAAAGAGAAGAAAGGAGATTCAAGAATACAGGAGACCTTATATCTGCAAAGGTCCTTAGATATCACTTAGTCTTTAGAAGTGAATGGGACAAAGTGGTTATATGGATTGTGTTTCACCAACTTCGAAATTTTGGTACCAGATATAGGGATCTCTGGTACTAGTCAAAAGTATTATGTTGTACAACTCCGCTCAGTTTCTCTGTTTTTTTTTTTTTTTCCCCACAGATTGCAAGATCACTAAAACATCAGATATACCTGACAGCAACTCCAGAGAAACCGTGAATGTGGAAAAAGACTTTTGGGCAGTTGGGATGTTGTGGGAGGGGTAGGGGCAAAAAGGCAGCACTGGTGTGATTCCAGAAATAAGCTGTTCTCTACACTCACTGGCAGGCAAGGGGGTTCACTCTCTGTATAATGAGGACACGGGGCATTTTCTTAAACCACCCTGTCCTGATAGCACAGCCACTGGGGCAAAACTCCAGCATAATAGTGTAAGGGATACAGAAGTAAGTAAGGAAAGCCTTTTTTCTTATTTTTTTTCCCTACATATGTTGCATGTGAAATATATATACCACAAACACATAAACACACACACACACTGCACTAAAATGTTAAATAAATCACAAATTTGGTTTGCATATCTATATGGAAATAGCTGTTTCAGCACCATGGTCTGCTTGGCAGAAGAGCACCCACCTGGATTTACTAACTGACACTGAGCAACTCACTTTAGCTACCAGCATCAGACTGATCAATATCTGATATTCTGATTTAATTTTTCTGTGGCTCATTGCGGCATGAGTATTTTTTAAAAGACCCCCAGTGATTTTGATATGCAGCCAGGATTCACAACCATTGATCTAGATGTAACAAAATAATGTTTTGAAAATATTAAAGCAATATTAAAGTGTCTTCACTTCCTATTAGATCTCCATTTCCTTGCAACCTTCCACATGTAAGCCTCACTCCATTAGGAAGGCGAAGCACTGAAATTCTTTAAGCTCTTACTGATTCAGCAAGAGCCAAGCATGGCAAGACAGATCATAGAGATCTTCTTCTATATGTTAAGAGATGGGAATAATGAGGATATGATATAGAGGAAAAAGGGAAGGCATATCTTTCCATGAGCTGGAGAAAAAGGGACCATTTATTATTTATTCAGAAATATTTATTTCTGCGTCTAATTGCCAGATCTTGTGATTTTGTGACAAGTGGTAAAATACAAGGATGAATTATAATCTTCTAATATAATAAGCATAATAAAATGTGAATCAGCACTATGTGGGAGCACAGGACTGTAGAGAAGTTGGCCTGGGCCTTATGCAACGAACATTTCATACATCCATTATTATGCACACCCTCTTGTTTCTCACCAACATGGCAGATAAATATATATATTTTTAGTATTTGAGCAAATTTGATCCCAATAAGACCATGTGGTCTAATATTTTTAAAATATTAAAAAGGCAGTCATCCTTTTAAGGCGTATATGACATGTACCACTAGCTGGCACCAGGTCCATGTGAAATGTTATGCCTAAACTGGTTTTCTGCACTGCTAAACACAGCTTCCCAATAAGATATAAATAACACTACCGTTACCAAGTAAGCACTCAATACAAATGTTCAAATATGTACTACTGGCCCAATATAATATTAAGTTCATAGTATTGTTCAATTTAAGGAATAATAATGAAGTAATATTTACATTGGCCTAGAAAAGAATCATAAGTTACTTATAGCAACTCAAAGGTGTATTTATTCAACAGAATTAAGCTGTGTTATGACATTACTGGAACACTATTTATTGAAAAGTAGAATTTAATGCCTTGGAATCCATTCCTGAAGTAGTAAAAGGATCATATTATTGAGCAATATTACTGCCATCGTGTTCAAGTAAGTGTCTTAATGAGTTGCAAAGCAGAGCTATTGTGGTTTCATCACTGATTTTACTTAAAAGAATCTGAATACCATTCAGTTCCTGTCACGGCAAAATGCCATTATTAGTTGTAGCAGAAGGCACACTGTACTCAGGATAACTAGGGAAACTTGAGGACTCTTCAGTGAAGAGCAGCATGAAGAGACAATAATCGAGAACTACTCTCTTTAATTCAGTCCCAGCAGCTGAAGTGAAATCGGGCAAAACAATGTCCTAAATGACAAATGAATGGAGATTTAAGAACGAGGGGGCAAACAGAACTGATAATAAGAGACACCCATATTCCTGGAAATCAGGAAAAAGATATGATTCTGGGAAAATTAACATTTTGAATATTGAATGTTGAAATATTTTGAATAATTATTGGTTCAAATGTGATTAAATTACTGGAAAAGACTTATCATTTTGTAACACAGTACAAGTTTTAAAAGTTCAATTTGTCATGTATTGTACCTCAATCATGATTCCTTACTCTTATATAAAGTGATTACAGATTTCAGAGTGTTCTATCTCAGGATATATTTTTTTAAACATCTAATTGAAGATTTTATTTCTGTTCTTGGGTCAGCAGGGCTTACTAAATGCTATATGTGAAGGAAGTTGTTTAAGGTGACTATTCTGGAATTCCTTCCATTCAACCTCCTCTAATAATATTTATTCATTTGATTACTACTTAAACTTATTTGCTGGACACAGAGTCTGGATTATGTAATCCTCTTCAGTGTAGGCTGTGAATGAATTCTGAGAGTCCACAGACAGAAGGACGGCTCTGGCAGCAGAGGGGAGGGAAGTACCATGATGGCTTGGAGCTGTGGATAGTGGTCAGGTCAGGTAGAAATTGCAGCTCGTGGTAAGGACTTTGGTTTAAGTCTAAAGATAAGTGGAGGTCATAAGGGAAGTGATTTATATTTTTAAAAATTCACCTCTCACAAAAATTAACTCAAGACAGATCACAGACCTAAATGTGAAATGCTAAACTATAACCTTCCTAGAAGATAAGGATCGGAGAAAGTCTAGGTGACCCCGAGTTTGGTGAGGACTTTTTATATACAACAAAAGCACACAGTCCTTGAGAGAAATTGTTGGTAAGTTGGACTTCATTAAAATTAAAAACTTCTGCTCTATGAAAGATAAGCCAGACTGGGAAACAACATTTGCAAATGGTACATCTGATGAAGACAAACATACAAATATACAAAGAATTCTTAAAACTCAACAATGAGAAAATGAACCACCCAATTAAGAAATGTGTAAAAGGTCTGAACAGACACCTCACTGAAGAAGATATACAGATGGCAAATGAGTGTATGAAAAGATGTTATACATCATGTGTCATTAGAGAACTGCAAATTAAAATAAAGTTGAAATACCACTACACCCTTACTAGAATAGCCAGGATCCAGAGTCCTGACGACATCAGATGCTGCAGGGCAGGTGAAGCAGCAAGAACTCTCATTCCTTCCTGGTGGGAATGCAAAATGGTACAGCCCTGTAGTGGAGGCCCTGACAGGTTTTTCTTTTTATTCTTTTTTTGTAATGCAAATGTATGATTTGGGCTTTGATGATCGAGCAACCATTTCAAAGAGGCACCCATTTCAAAGACTGCTATCTCAAAGAAACACATCTTCAGCCACACCACTAGATAAAAAGGCAGGCTGCCTCCCACACTGGGGTTCCTTTGTTTTAGAGATCTTGGTTGATCTCAACAGCTGATCATCTTGGCTACTTGTTTTTGTCTTATTTTTGCTCTTTCTCTTCCATTGCTTTAAATTCCTGCTATTATGTTTTAAATTCACCAATAAAGAGTGAGCCCATGAAGCTCTAAGCCCCCACCTGGACCCTAGTAAAAGCAGTACCCCAGGCCCATGTCCTCCCCCCTCCCCTCAACCTCATTACGTGGCCCCCAATGTGCTATGTAATTAACACGTTCTGTAAGTAATAAACCTTTATTTTTTCAAAGTTTCCTGATAGCTGTTGTGGAAGGGCAACTTGCAGTAACAATAAGAACCACAGAGTTGATCCACCACAACACTGGTTATTGACAGGTTGAGACCAGCACAAAACAAGCCACTTTGGAAGAGTTGTTCAGCCGTTTCTTAGGAAACTAAACCTCCTTTTCCATCTGATCCAACAATTGTACTCCCTAGTATTTACGCAAAAGAGTTGAAAAATGATGTCCTCACAAAAACCTGCACAAAGATGTTCAATGCAGCTTTATTCATAATTGCCAAAACTTGACATCCTGCAGTAGGTGAATGGATAAATAACCTGTGGTATGGAATACAATGGAACAGTGTTTAGGGCTAAAAAGAAATAAGCAATGAAACCATGAAAAGACACAGAGGGACCTTAAATGCATATTATGAAGTGAAAGAAGTCAGTCTGAAAAGGCTACACCATATGATTCCAACTATGACATTTTGGAATAGACAAAACTACGGAGACAGTAAAAAGATCAGTGGTTTCCAGGGGTTAGAGAGAGGGATGGATGATTTGGGCAGATCACAGAAAATTTTTAGGGTAGTGAAATTATTCAGTATGATACTATAATGGTGGATACATGTCATTATACATTTGTTTAAAGCCATAGAATGTTCAACACCAAGAGTGAAGCCTAATGGAAATTATGGCCCCCAGGTGACAATGATGTGTCAGTGCAGGTTGATTGATTGCAACAAAGGCACCACTCTGGTGAGAGATGCATTTTGAAGCTAGAATCTATAAAATTTGCTGATGGATTGGGTCAAGGAGCACAGTGAGGGAAAAAAAGTCAATGATGACTTCTAGTTATTGGCAACTGGGTGAGGTGGCGTCATTTATTGAGAGGAGTAAGCCTTTGAAAGAAACAAATGTAAACAAAGAGAGAAATCAAGGATGGCTCCTGGATTGCATTTACATACAATTTTAGTATTTTTACTGAAGTCTCCAACCAGAATATAGCTCTTTATGCAGTCAGTGTCAAGATTCATTACCCAGAACATTTCAATATTAATGCTTTTACAATAATCTGGCCCATCCTTTTGTGTCTTTGAACTTTTGCATCACTACAGGCAATAAGAGCGTATCACTGAATGTGCAAAACTAATATCTGATGGTCAGTTATGGAGAACCTGGTGAAGCACCATCCCATTACTCAGCACTTCTACTACACTTCTCTAAATTATTCTCTAGTGCATCCTACCAGACTCTCCTAATCTGTTCTGGTTGAAATCTGACCACTTCCACTTAACATCTAGGAACTGTCTGTTCATCATTCTGTGATAGTCCCTTTTTATAGACTAGCAGCTGCCACACAGGTGCAAGTATAGCCAGACTGTCACAGTTCTCAACAGGCTACCAAGAGGACTTTAATTAATTTGCTATGGCTCCTTTGTGATCACTGGCATTACTCATGTTTCATGTTCAGCCTTTAAATACTTAAAATATTCCCAACTAGAACTGTTTTGGAATAAAAAAACAAACAAACAAACAACAAAACATTGGCTAGAGGTTGAGTTGTCACACTTATCTTGAATAAAATATGAGCTCCTTCAGGAAGGGACAATGGTCTGAGGCAGGTGTGCATGAACCTTTCTTTTCTGTTACACTTGGGCCTGCCATTCATACAAGTGGTTGATCGCCCTCCTTTTCTATTTTTTTTTTCTTTACAAAATGCTGGTTGCAATTTGAGGACATGCAAAGATTTTCAATTGGGGGATAAAAAAGACCCTTCTGAGACTGAAAACACACACTCCAACTTGCTGTACACTGGGGAGTCCTGGGTTGGCATTTAGGGCACTTTAATAACCTTCAGTGAAGTGGCATTTGGGTAGGCATTATGTTGCTGTCCCTCTGGGATTTCATTCATGGGAGAGTGAGTAGCAACAAAATTTTGGGATTCCTGGTCCATAAGCTTATATCATTAAGTTCCTTAAAACTTTTGACTTTAACTCTTTAAGGTGTTTGTTGAATGTAGGCATGAAACTAAACTAGCTCTCTGATGGCAATGGAAATTGCCCCAGCATGAAAGTTAAGAGCTAAAAAGTAGGAAAATGGATCAGTTAACTGAACTGGTGAAAGCAGTTTTGTAGATATTACTATTGTTAGTACTGGTGATTTAATGGCGTGCTGTAACCAGTGAAGAGGACCAAATAAAATTCCTAATAATATAAATAACTCACAGTAAGTTCAAAAGGCTTATAATAATTGTTAAAACAAATAACAGTGGGACAAGTAGAAAATAACAAGGTCATGAAAATCAGTGGATATTGGAAGTGGCCTTGAATTCAATAGCCTTGAATTACAAAGGATATGGGAGGCTCTTAAGTCATTTATTCCCATTGGAAAAGAGGCTTACTTCGTTCTCTAGGCGAGACACACAGAGAAAGGCTATCCATAACACACACTTCAGCTCAGCAAGACCTCTATAAAGAAGATGAATTTCAAAGACACACTCTGTTGCATTAAACTTGATTTCCAAAAGTAGGAAAAGATAAGCATTTTATTTATCTAGTGGTGTCAGAAAAGAGAATTTCATATAAAGTTATTTTACAGATTACATATTTATCACTAAGTGCCAAAACTCAATTTTATTTTCACCATTAGAAAAAAAGATCTTTTAAAATAATTCTCATACATCCTTACATTCTTACACAATTATATCCAAAGCAATGCAATCTTCTTTTGTTGATTCAAGGTCATTTTTGAGAATGACACTTAACTGTGGCATCCTTAAGACAGCAATGCCTGTGAGGGTAGATGGTCCTAACTCTTAGTGTTTTTTGAGCTTTTTAAAAATTTTATTTCATTTTTTGAATGCCTCTGCCTCTGCCTGTCAGTTGTCAGTTTTGATGTTCTCAGTGTCCTTGCCTCCAGCTCCACCCCATCATCCTCTAATCTGTTACTTGGGTTCTGACAGGGGCCAGGAAACCAGACAAATACTTCTTGAAAAAACACATTGTCTAACATTTTAGCAAATGAACCTATCAAAGTACCCAAGTTAGAGTGTGGGTGTTTTAACCATTTCTTTGACTAAAACTTTCGGAGTTGATTCTTGGCTAAATTTTGGATAGAATTAGGTTTTTGGATATGTGGGGAAAGAAGTATAAGAATGGTGACAAAGGAAATGTAAACAAGTTCTCATGATACCTTCTGGAAAACTTATAGGACATAAATATTATACAAGTTAATTGAGTAGATCAGAGTAGATGACATGAAACATTTGTCTGGAGTTCTGAGATAGGGGACGACAGGGGAAGGGGAGATTGTGATTCATTCTGGGCTCTCAGGGGCAGGAGGAAAACCTAAGTGCAGTGAAAGCCTGGGCAGCATCCTATAGGAATGTCTGCCCCAAATCCTGCAAGTGAACAATCATGCACCCTGCTCTATACCAGCTGCCTGTGGGGAAAGCCTTCCAGACATAGCACTAGTTTTAGTTCAGTTGCTCAGAAAGGGTACTGACCAGCCAAGAGCTCCTCTGGCCTCCCCCACACCATTACTCTTCGTCTTTGCAGCAAAGGCCATCACCATCCATCAGGATGTTCATGCCACGACCTGGGAGTCATCAGTGACAACTCGCTTTCCCTTACTTCCCTCATTTCATTCAACAGCAAATCTTGTGCACGTTACCTCCAAACACATCCTGAATTTATCTGTTCCCCCTCGTGCCACCAGCCTGGTCTAAGCTGCCATTATCTCCCACCTGGACTATCTCAGCAGCCTTCTGATTTGTCTTCATCAATTCTTTCTTTCTTTCTCCACTCTACCCCCAAGTTGTTCTCTGCACAGCTGTTAGACTGACCTTTTAAAACTATAGCCATGTCATCATGCTCCTCTTCAAACCTCTGCACACTCCTCATTGCAGAGGTTTCAGATACAAGGCAAACCCTTTGCCATGTTCTACAAAGTGCTACATAAATGGCTTCTGCCTGCCTTTCCAACCCCACTTGGTACCTCTTTGCCTCTGCTCACTTCACTCCAACCTCATTGGCCTTCTTCCTGCTCCTCACATGTATCAGGTTCTTCCCTTTGGCCTGGCTGCTACTTCTTTCCCCAGTATTCCATTCTGGTCTGAGAGAGGCCTTACTGGACTACTTGGCCTCCAAACCCTCCCAATCATACCACCCTGCTTTTATTTTTATTTCTAGCACTAGCCTCTACCTGGAGTGTTCTTGTATATTTGTTTGTTTATTTTTTCTCTACCAAAAAGTAAGCTCCTCAAATATAGGGACTTTGTGTGTCTTGTTTAATGTCATCACAAGAGACTGAATTTTTCTGTTACCTAGTAGGTGCTTAATGAATATTTAATGAATAAATAAATAAATAAATGCGAGAAACCATAGATTATACATCATAGTTATTTCTGAATACCACTCATGTTAAAAATACAAAATGAGTTTTATTTACTGTGTTTTGGTATATTGTGCATGTGTGCTTGAGAATATTGGTACCTATAACTTAACTTCCAGACCAACTGGTCATCAACTATCATTATTACCATACATTAATTGAATAGGAAACATATGGTTTAATTCTTCAGTTAGACTTAAAAGAAACATTTCTGGTACAAGAAAATTTAGCTCAAATGTTTTTTTCTCTTGAAATGTAAGTAGTCCATCACTTGATAAGTATATATGGCTAATAATATATTGCTTCCAGATTTTACAGGGGTTGAGTACTTAAAAAGCAGGAGGACACTGGGAACTTACAAAGATTCAGTTTCAGAGAAGGCAATATGAAAAACCTCCTCTGCCACTGCATTTATAATTTTGTTTCAAACTATCTCCATTTTGACCTACAAACATTCGAAGACAAATAAAAGCTGTGCTTCTCTGCATTTTCCTCACCTGGATGTTTAAGGCACAGGAGAGTTAAGATAAAACAACTGAACTATAGGACACAATAGTACATCTCATGAATCAGTTTTTGGTTTTCAAAAGCATGTGGGTTTTTAACAATATAAAGTCATTCAATCCATGAACATGGGATGTCTTTCCAATTGTTTGTGTCTTGTTTAACTTTTTTCATCAATATTTTGTAGTTTTCTATATACGTCTTTCATCTCCTTATTTAAGTTTATTCTTAAGTATTTTGTTCTTTTTGTGTGTCCTGTTGTAACTGGAATTATTTTCCTAATTTCCTTTTCAGATAGTTTGTGGTTAGAGATTGGAACCCTTGTGCACTGTTGATGGGAATGCAAATGGTGCTGCCATTATGGAAAACAGTATTGATATTTCTCTAAAAATTAAAAAAAAAACTACCAAAAGATCCAGTAATCCCCCTTCTGGGTATTTATCTAAAACAACTGAAATCAGAATCTCAGAGAGATATTAGTATTCTCATTTTAACTGCAACACAACTCACAACAGTCAAGATGTGGAAACAACCTAAACATCCCCTGACAAAGGAAAGATAAATAAACTGGGTAAATACATAGAGTAGAATACTATTCAGCCTTAAAAAAAAGAAAAGAAAGAAAGAAAGAAAGAAAGAAAGAAAGAAAGAAAGAAAGAAAGAAAGAAAAAGAAAATCCTGCAATATGTGACAACATGGATGAACCTTGAGGTCATCATGCTAAGTTAAATCAGCCAGACAACCTAGAGGAAATGGATAAATTCTTAGAAATATACAATCTTCCAATACTGAACCAGAAAGAAATAGAAAATCTGAATAGACCATTTATACAAGTAACAAAATTGAATTGGTAATCAAAAACTACCAAAGAATAAAAGTGCAGGACTTTTGGATTGGATGGATTCACAGGTAAATTCTACCAGACATTTAAAGAAGAATTAATACTGATTCTCCTCAAACTATTCCAAAAAATAGAAGAGGAAGGAAAACTTCCAAATACATTCTATGAGGCCAGGATTACCCTGATACCAAACCACACAAAGACATCACAAAAAAATATCTATAGGCCAATAACCCTGATGAACATAGCTGCAAAAATCCTCAACAAAATATTAGCAACCACATACAACTATATATTAAAAAAAATCATTTATCACGATCAGGTGGGATTTATTCCTGGGATGCCAGGGTGGTCCAATATTCACAAATCAATCAATGTCACACACCACATCAACAAAACATAGGATAAAAATCATACAATAATTTCAATAGATGCAGAAAAAGCATTTGACAAGGTTCAACATCATTCATGATAAAAATTGTCAACCAAATGGGGTTAGAGGGAACATACCTCAACATAATAAAGGCCATATATGAAAAACCCACAGCTAATATCATCCTCAAGGGGCAAAAACTGAGAGCTTTTCCCCTAAGGACAGAAACAAGACAAGGATGTCTACCCTTGCCACTTTTATTCAACATAGTACTGGAAGTCCTAGCCACAGCAATCAGACAGAAAAAGAGGTAAGAAGCATCCATATTGGTAAAGAAGAAGTTAACGTCACTATTTCCAGATGACATGATACTATATAGACAATCCTAAAGACTCCACCAAAAAACTACTAGAAGTAATAAATAAATTCAGTAAAATGGCAGGATACAAAATTAGAAATTGGTAGCATTTCTATACATTAACAATGAAGCTGCAGAAAGAGAATTTTAAAAAACAACACCACTTACAATTGCAGCAAAAAGATTAAAATACCTAGGAATAAACTTAACTAAAGAGGTGAAAGACCTGTACTCTGAAAACTATAAAACACTCATAAAAGAAAATGAAGATGACGCAAACAAATGGAAAGATATTCTATGCTCATGGATTGTAAGAATTAATATTGTCAAAACATTTGTATTACCAAAAGGAATTTACAAATTCAATGCAATCCCTATCAAAATATCAACAGCATTTTAAAAAACCTAGAACAAATAATACTAAAATTTGTATGGAACCTCGGAAGACCTTGAATAGTCAAAGCAATCCTGACAAAGAACAAAGCTGGAGGTATCACAATGCCAGATTTCAAGATATACCACAAAACTGTAGTAATCAGAAGAGTGTGGTCTTGGCACAAAAACAGACACATAGATCAATAGAAAAGCATAGAGATGCCAGAAATAAACCCACATTTATAAGGTCAATTAATCTATGACAAAGGAAGCAAGAATATACAATGGGGAAAAGATAGTCTGTTCAGTAAATGATACTGGGAAAACTGGACAGCTACATGCAAAAGAATGAAACTGGACTACTTTCTAACATCATAAACAAAAGTAAACTAAAAATAAATTAAAGACCTAAACATGAGACCCGAAATCATAAAATTCCTAGAAGAAAACACAGGGAGTAATTTCTCTGTCATCAGTTATATCAACATTTTTCTAGATACGTCTCCTCAGGCAAGGGAAACAAAAACAAAAACAAATAATTGGGACTACATCAAAACAAAAAGCTTTTGCACAGCAAAAGAAACCATCAAAAACCAAAAAGCACTCTATTGAAAGGGAGGGAGAAGATGTTTGCAAATGATATATCCCATAAAGGGTTAATATGCAATATATATAAAGAATGTATACAAGTCAATACCCCTCCAAAAAATCTTATTAAAAAATGGGCAGAGGACCCGAATAGACATTTTTCCAAGGGAGACATGCAGATGGCCAACAGACACATGAAAAGTTGCTTAACATCACTAATCTTCTGGGAAATGCAAATCAAAACCACAATGAAATATTACCTCATGCCTGTTAGAATGGCTAAAATCAAGAAGACAAGCAACAAGTATTGGCGAGGATGTGGAGAGAAAGGAACCCTTGTGCATTGTTGGTGGGAATGCAAACTTGTGCAGCCACTGTGGAAAACAGTATGGAGTTTCTTCAAAGAGTTAAAAATAGAACTACCCTATGATCCAGCAATTACACTACTGGGTATTTATGCTAAGAATAAAACAACACTAAATCAAAGGGATACATGCACTTATGTTTATTGCAGCATTATTTACAATAGCCAAGACATGGAAATAACTTATGTGTCCACAAATAGACAAATGGATAAGGAAAATGTGGTATATATACAGAATGGAATATTATGTAGCCATAAAAAGGATGAGATCTTGACATCTGTGACATGGATGGACCTCGAGGGTATTATGATAAGTGAAATAAGTCAGACTGATAAAGAGAAATACCATATGATTCCACTCATAAGTGGAATCTAAAAAAAATGAATAAATAAAAAAGCAGAATCAGAACTGTAAATACAGAGAACAAACTGATGGCTGCCAGAGAAGAAGAGGGTGGGGGGTTGGGCAAAATGGGCGAAGAGGAGAGGGAGATACAGGCCTCCAGTTATGGAATGATTAAGTCATGGAAATAAGCAGAACATAAGGAATACAGTCAATGATATTGTAGTAGTGATGTAATAGGACAAATGGTAGCTATTCTTGTGATGAACATAGCATAATGTATAAACTTGTTAAATTACTAAGTTGTACACCTGAAACTAATGTAACATGGTGTGTCAGCTATTATATTCAAAAAAGATAAATACAAATAAATTCATAAATAAGCCAGTCATAGAAAGACAAATACTATACAATTGCACTTTTATGAGGTATCTAAAATAGTTAAATTCAGAATCAAAAGGTGGAATGGTAGTTTCCAGGGGCTGGGGAGAAGGGGAAATAGAGATTTGCTAATTATCAAGCATAACATTTGAGTTAAGGAAAATGAATAAGCTCTAGAGATCCAATCTCATGTTAAGTATTCTTACCACAAGAAAAAGTTAAAACACAATGTGAGTTTTATTTATTTTTTTTAAGATTTTATTTATTTATTTGAGAGAGAGAGAATGAGAGATAGAGAGCACGAGAGGGAAGAGGGTCAGAGGGAGAAGCAGACTCCCTGCTGAGCAGGGAGCCCGACATGGGACTCGATCCTGGGACTCCAGGATCATGACCTGAGCCGAAGGCAGTCGCTCAACCAACTGAGCCACCCAGGCGCCCCCAAAATGTGAGTTTTAGACATAGAATAAAAGAGTTTAATTTCAAAGGACTCATTCTGTTACCACTGTTCTCCCTTGATCTATATTATGAAATTAAAGATTAAAACCCTCTATGAATGGGGCACCTGGGTGGCTCAGTCGGTTAAGCATCTGCCTTTGGCTCAGGTCATGATCTCGGGGTCCTGGGATTGAACCCCATAATGGGCTCCCTGCTCAGTGGGGAGTCTGCTTCTCCCTCTGCCTCTCTCTCCCACCCCTCACTCATGCTCTCTCTCTCTCAAATAAATAAATAAAATCTTAAAAAAATCCTCTATGAAAAAAATCTGCATTCAAGATGTAAAGCAATAAAAATAATACAGATAATAATAAAAGTTCTTACATGGTGGACTGACTACTTTGTCATTTTCCAACCATTATCTCATTTGAGCTTTGTAAACATTTTATAACCTACACAGGTCAGCCACTCTGAACCTAATTTTTACTGAAACATAATATCGAAGACTTGCACATTAGAAGAAGGCATCAATCTTATCTGGTCAAAGCTAGCACCCAATTCATGAGTTCTTCTGACAACTTCTATGACAGGAGTCATTCACCCTTAGCCATTGCAATGGGCATCACTCTTTCCCTAAAATAACCCCACCTATGGCACATTCTTTAGGATGTAAAAAACCTTTTAATAAGTCATTTATTTAAAGAGTTATGCTAAGTTTTAAAATGTTACTACTACATGAAAAGAAAACAACATGACTACAAAATAGTTAAGATCATGGGCTGTATATTTTTGGAAGATAAGGAACCCCTGTAAGCCTGGGTGTCTCCTCTTACACAGCGAAGGTTAAGAGTAATGGTACCAAACTCGTTGTATGAAATAATGTGTGCAAAGGGCTAGCATATTCCTGATACATAAAGCACATGTTAGTTGCTATTATTATTGAAAGTAAAGTTTGACATACAGAAAACAATCACATAGCAAGGAACTGGGTCTTTCAGATTGTTAGGATTTGAGGAAGTTACTAATTAAAAATAAGTTGAACTTTATTGAATGGAAGCAAAAAAAAATAAAACGAACAAACTTTAGCAATTTAATATCAGGTATTATATTTAATAAATAAATGAGTAAATACCTTTTAAGGACTAATTATAAGGTGGTGTGGAGGCAAGAGTACAGTTGTTTAAGTTCAAAATCCTTCAGTTTCATCAAGTCAAGCACCAGATTAATACATTTGAGTGTCATTTCCTCAATGCCTGCTTTAACTTTTCACTTCTCAAAGGGCTAACTTCTTTTTTTTTTTTAAGGATTTTATTTATTTATTTGACAGAGAGAGAGACAGAGAGAGATGGAACACAAGCAGGGGGAGTGAGAGAGGGAGAAGCAGGCTTCCGGCTGAGCAGGGAGCCCGATGCGGGGCTCAATCCCAGGACCTTGGGATCATGACCTGAGCCGAAGACAGAGGCTGAATGACTGAGCCACCTAGGCACCCCTCAAAGGGCTAACTTCTAACATTTGAAAATAGACACTGACAAATGTCTTTATGTTGGAGTTTGTGACAATGAAATGTACTTTGCTTCAAAAAAAAAATCCAGTTTTTAATTGTGAGAAGGTACATAAAATTGTTGAGGGGAAACAGCAGAGCTGAGGAGAAATTTTCTAGAGCTTTCTGGGTTTGAGAGAGAATTTACTTTGTTTTTCATTAATTTAGATTGTTTTCAATTTTAATTTATTTTTCTCAGGAAAGAAAAGTTCATTTGAAGCAGACACCTGGTGTCAGATTAAGAGAACACAGCCTTTCTTTAGTTTCTTTTTTCCAATACAATTTGGGGAAACTGTATCTGAGGAAAATCAAATGAACAGCAAAAACAGAGCCCAAATAATCACTGCTCCCTATGGGATCAGAATTCATGCTGGTCCTATCAGTACTGGCAGGCTGAGTCCAGCTTTGTTTGCTCAGCCCTCCCTTTATAGATTGTGTGCACTCGTGTGTGTGTGTGTGTGTGTGTGTGTGTGTGTACACGTTTTTAACTTTTTAATTTCATTTGAATTCAAACCTATAGAAAAAATTGCAAGAAAGTTCAAAGGACTCCACAGACTCTTTCCCAGATTCTCCAACTATTTTTACTCCGTTTCTCTGTCTACAGTAAAAAGATTCGCTATTGATCCTTTCTGCCGGCAAATAGGACTTTACCATCCTGCTATCGCAGAAATGGTCCAAGAGGTTGGCTTTTCAGTAGCACAGCAGAGGGAGAGGCTTTTCTTTTCTTCCCAGCACTTGCCCAGACCCCCAGTAGATGCAAGATACCATCAGTATTTGGGATCAATACTCTCTTCTCCTCACCTCCCTGAGATTTTGGCTGTTGGCCCTCAGGGCCTTGCTCCCAGCATCACCCCAACCACATCCATATCCTTATCATTTCAGAAGGAACAGGACAGAAATCTGAGCACTACATATTGAAAAGCTGCCAACCCATAAGCTATAGAAACACCAACTTAATAAGGGGGGGAAACAGTTTTTATGCTCACTCTACCCAGGGCTCACATAAATAGCATCAGATATTACATAATAATAGGACATTGTATCTCCAAATCTATTCAGGGATAGAAAGAACAGACAAAGGATAAAAGATGCAACCAGGGAGCAAAAAAGAACAGTTTCACTTGCAGAAGTTCATGATAGTTACATTGTCAAAATATTTTTTAATCCAAAGGAACAGATCAGAATAATAGACAGAAACGCTGTTCTTTTTTTTTTTTTTCATAACACAAAAGGAGATTTAAATTTGGATTAACACATCTTGGATTTTCTAAAACAGTTAAAAGGATCCGTAGCTGGATGGTGGACTACTGATAGAGGAGGCAGCACCACGAGCACAGGCCTATTTGAGCACTAAGGACAGAGAACCGCATCATTCCTATTGACTTCAGCGTAATTTCTCATGGACAATGCCAAAAGTTACAACAGGAATATCACTGAGACTTTACAACAATATTAGGAAATATATTAACATTCTGCTACAAAGCTCAAATGAACACATGACATTATGTACATAAATTATACACACAGTACAAAAGGAAAAGCTACCGGCTTGACACATACACAATCTATAGACTACTCTACCTGCTGGTTCAAGTTCAGAATTAGCCCTGGGGGTTTCTAGGTTTGATATCTGTCCCACGTATACAGCACATTCCACATTGTGCCTGTTTCCAGCAGCCTAATATGGCTGATAATATTTAGTTCCTCCTCAGAGATGTTGTGACAACAGACATAGAGTGCCATTTGCCTGCCTCAGAGATCTAGCAAATATGCAAGGCACAATAAAAAAGAATGAAATCTGGCCATTTGTGACCTACATGGAAGGAGCTAGAGCGTATGAGGCTAAGCAAAATAAGTCAGAGAACAACAAATACCATATGATTTCACTCCTATGTGGAATTTAAGAAACAAAGCAAATGAGCAAAGGAAAGAAAAGAGAGAGGGAGGCAAAGCAAGAAAGAGACTCTTAACTATAGAGAACAAACTGATGGTCACCAGAGGGGAGGTGCGTGGGGGATGGGCTAAACAGGAGGGCACTTGCAAGGCACAGTAGACCACCTAACAAATGAAAAGTTCATCACTTTACTGTATTTTACTACTATAAAATAAAAAAAAAAATCTAGTTGATGCGCACAAAGGTGGCTCTGATGTAATAAAATAGCCTGATACGTATAATGAATTTACAAAGAAAGATTGAATACGATTTAAATAGAGATTGCATGAGGTTTTGGAGCAACGGCCAGGCTTTTAGTCCTAAGTAAGGACTTGAGTCTAAGCCCTATGATAGTTAACAAAACAACTCCTCAGAGTCTTGTTCGTAAATTAAGGACAATACTCACCCACCCTAAAAATCTCTATAAAGAATTAGTGACGTCATGAATGGGAAGAGCTTTTGTGTAAAGGTACTAATCAATGTTCTGATTGTTATTGACAGAAATCTACAAGTATTATTGTTCCCTTACATTTTGTAGAGAGGAATCTATGTGGCATGTATTTTGCACGTGTTTCAGCTGAATACTATACAAGCACAGCTTGTGCAGCTCAGTATCTGGAGCCCACAGACAATGCCAGAAATCAATGAGCTTTGTGATAGCTGACAAAGCTCTGTTGATTCAGACCTGGTCACTGATGCCCTGGTTGGTTCGAATATCAGAGCCCCGTGACAGTAAAAGCTGTGTCCTTCATCAGTGGTGTATACAGGAAAGAGGGAGAGCAGGTATTATTAATTCACTCATAACTACATCCATTGAGTGTCCACTATGTGCCTGGGACTGGGTTGAATATAGTGAGGAACAAGCTAACTGTAGGAGTGAGGACTCTGTCCTCTTATGGAGGATGGGTATTACTGCATGCACGCCTACCATCTCATCCCAGTGATAAAGCACTTGTATAACGTGCTTTCATATTCCTCTTTAAAGTTTTGCTCACTATTGTAAGAGAGATTATCAGCTCTCTTAAAAAATGTAAAAATTAAAGTTGAAAAAATTTAACTTGCTTAAAGGTTAACATGGGTAGTAAGATGCATTCTTTAGTTTAGGACTTACACCTTCATGTTCATCCTCTGGGGATCTGGCAAGAAAATCACCTGGCACAACTATGAAATGTGTGTATGGTCAGCCCTCCCCCACTGACCTGGAGCCCCGTGTCTCCTCCTCTTGCTTAGAGGTTCCTGGAGATGGTCCCATCAGCACTTGGTGTGGATCACCCATGACGATGACAGGGGTGTCATTCATGCTAGGGTCTGACCTAGTTTCCTCTTTTCCACCCAGTTTCCAACTTCTTTTCATTAAGCAGATTCCACTGTGGTAGTCATCCTCCAAGATGGCAGTGATGGTCCCGAGCAATCTCTTCCTCCTGGTATTCACACCCCTGTACAGTCCTCACGCTGTACCACCATTGGTCTGTGTGACTAAGAGACTGTGGCAGAGGTGATGATATGATATTTCTGAAATCTGGCTACAAAGGAGTGGTTTCCAACTTGGGGCCCTCTTTATATCTTGGGGTGCCATGGGGAAGCTTTGTCTTGAGTCTTTGTGGTCAGGAACTGGAGTCTGCTCCCAACCACCATGTGAGTGAAGTGGATTCTTCAACTCCTTCAGATGCCTGCAGTGCTGGTCAACAGCCTGACCCCAACCTCATGGGAGACCTTGCGTCAAAACCACCAGGAAACCAACTCCTAGATTCCTGAGCCTCAGAAGCTGTGTAAAATAACAAATGTGCTGGTTTTATGCTGCTGAGTGGGGGTAATTTGTTATGCAGCAGTACATTTACTCAAGCTTCAAACCTCAAATCCGGCTCTTTTGATTTCCAAAAGTCTTCGGTGATTCCACCGGGTCAAAGTGATCTGCCAACTTTTCTTCACAACCTTACCCCTTGCGTTCTTGTCTCCCTTCAAGAGCATGATTGCTAAAAGAACTTTACCGATTGTTGAACAATGACTATGTGCTATGTACACATAAGCAACTTGCATGCTTTATCTCAGTTCATTCTCAGTGGATGTTGAGGCAGGTATTCTTACCCACCTCTAACAAATGAGGAGCCTGAGACTTGAAGGTGTTTAGTGAAATCGCACACCTAGGCAGCAAGTCGGTATCTGAGCCAAGTGTTTTCAGCCGCCGTTGTTCTCCTTATGTACTACATCAAACTATGTGGCTGTATTAGCCCCCCACAAGCCCTCAGCATCTGAGACAGGGAGAATACAAACAGAGAGGAGCCATGCTGTGTAGAGATTTGCATCGTAGGAGTGGGGACAGAGAGGAGAAACACGTTTCTCCCTGTCAAGATTTAGGTAATCCATCATTTGGATTTCGCTCACCATCATATGTTGCTCTACCCCACTTCTCATCACACGAAGGAGAACTAACAAAATCCCTTATCCTGCTTTTCTAAATCATGGAAAAGCATGCCAAAATTAATACTATTGCCCTTCTCTACAGCAGAGATTTTGTTACAGAAATCAAAAAGAAATCTAAGATGAGTCAATCTCACTTTTGAATGTCCATGTCAGAATCCTAAAGAAATAAGCACAAACAAAATCCAGTATCGCACTAATAACCAAGTGGGGATTATTCTGGGATTTCAGGGATCAATCACATTAGGAACTCTGTTAACAGAATTCACATATCATTAACACATGTGAAGAGAAAACATGTAAAAAGCCTGAGGAAAAAAGAATTCTTCAAGCATTCCTACTTAAAGGAAAAGAACACTCTCAAGGGTTCTACAAGATCAAAAGTATTTTCATAAAATACTATGTTATTTGTCTTTTTCACTGTCATTCTCTCAAGAGTGTATAGTAGTTTCCCAGAGGTTACTGGCATGTGATAAAAACCACAGATTTATGGGAAAGCAGACATGAAGATGCAGCTGTCTTCTACTCAGCTAAAGATTAAATGATTTGCAAAAAGGTAAAATAGTGCCACTTTCTCAACTAATTTTCCTTTAGTATATAAAATATGCCACATTTCATTAAAAATGCTAATTAATTTGTTATGTAATTCATTTCTTATTGTCATTTAAAATTAATCAACAGATAAATATTTTTAAAACGTTTTCATTTTTAATATAGTAAATACCAACAGATAAAACTCATATAAACAAAAACTCTTTAGGGCACACAATAATTTTGAGGAATGAAAAGTAATCACGAGACCTAAATGTTTGAAAATCACACCTACATAAGATACCAGTTAATGTCCACTTCTTAATTATATACATAGTTGTTTTTTTAAGATACAAAAGAAAACACCATTTATAACAATAATTGAAAAAGAAAGAAAGAAACTTAACAAGAAATGTGTAAAAACTGCACAAGGAAAATTTAAGGTGCTTGTGAAAGACACAGTAGACATGAACAAATGGAGTGGATGGGATGACTCAGCTTCATAAAGAAGTCAATTCTCCCAAGTTTTTTATAAATTTAACAAATCCAATGAAAATGCCAAAAAAAATGTTTTTTCTTCTGATGTTAGCTACACAAATGGTTCCAAAACTCTATGGAAAAATAACTAGAAAAAACCTAAAATGAAAGACAATGAGTAGTGGAGTGGGGGTGGAGGGAACCAGCCTCACTACACAATGCAACAGACTGAAATCAAAATGTCGTGGTGTGGAAGGTGAGATCCTCAGCCTGGATGACATCTGCATCCCATTTTGGATCTGTGTTAGGGCCCGTCCCCCCACCCTGTGCAAGAGGGTGGGGGGTGCTCTCCGGTATCCAATGACCACACTCCTCGTTTTCTCTCTTTTCCTTCACTTTGCATTTTTCCAGTATAATTCTACTCTGTGGTATGAGATTTCCAGATATGCCTACCCCTTAAAAAGATTTATTCTATTTTGCCTTTCATAAAATTTGTTTCATTGAATAAGTTACACCTTTCCTTTTCTTTGGTTTATGGTAAGCCCTAGCTTATCATTTTTTTTTAAATTATGTTCAGTTAGTCACTGTACAGTACATCATTAGTTTTTGATGTAGTGTTCAATGATTCATTAGTTGTGTATAACACCCAGTGCTCATCACAACATGAACCCTCCTCAGTACCCATCACCCCATTACCCCATCCCCCCACCTCCCTCCCCTCTGAAATCCTCAGTTTGTTTCCTGGGGGTCATAGTCTCTCAAGGTTCATCTCCCTCTCTGATTTCTCCCCCTTCAGATTTCCCTCCCTTCCCCTATGGGAGAAAGGGGAACCCTCTTACACCATTGGTGGGAATGTGAGCTGGTGCAGCCACTCTGGAAAGCAGTATGGAGGTTCCTCAAGATGTTAAAAATAGAGCTACCCTACAACCTAGAGATTGCCCTACTAGGTATTTACCCCAAAGATACAGACGTAGTGAAAAGAAGGGCCACATGCACCCCAGTGTTCACAGCAGCGATGTCCACAATAGCCAACTGTGGAGGAAGCTGAGATGCCCTTCAACAGACTAATGGATAAAGAAGCCCTACCTTATCTTAATTGCTTTCCCTTCCTGAACTGTCCTGTTAACCTCAGGGCCTGGCTTGTTACGGGAAAGAGCTCATTTTCGGCTCCTTCTAAAGGAGAACATGCCCTAGGGGAAAACAGGACAAACCTCAACCTCTCTTCAATTTCCTCATCTGTGAAACAGGGCTAAAATTACGTCAAACTAACAGAGTGAAGGGTAGTAGAATATAGCACCCCCAAAATATCTCACTTTGGCATATTGATTATGTTGAGCTGTGGTCACTTAAAAAACAGCTTTCTCTCAACTCCCCTTATCTGCCTAAGGACAGGTCCTCCAAAAGAATCTCAATTGTCTTAAATCCCTAACACGGGAGTTTCATCAACCTAGAACACTGATTCTTATCACAGGAGAGTACACTAGAGGTCCTCACCACACCCAGATAAACACAGTCACAAACTATCATACCTCTCACCTATTCTTCTGAGCAAGTCACCTCCCCTAAAAATCATTTACTCTCCCCTAAGAGGCCTACATGACTACCTACCTTCCTTTTCCCTATCAAGATGGTATTTAAGTCTGTATTACAAGCTACCTCAGGAAGTTACTCATTTTTCCTGGGTATCTTTCATGTCTACATGAGGTATATATGTTACAAACTTCTGTTTTTCTTTTTTTTTTTAAGATTCTATTTGTTTATTTGAAAGAGAGAGAGTGAGAGAGAGAGCACGAGAGGGGGTAGGGTCAGAGGGAGAAGCAGACTCCCCACTGAGCAGGGAGCCGGATGCGGGAATCGATCCTGGGACTCCAGGATCATGACCTGAGCTGAAGGCAGATGCTCAACCAACTGAGCCACCCAGACACCCTCAATCTGTCATTTATTATGGAGGTCTCAGCTGAGGACTCAGAAGAGTAGAGGAAAAATGATTTTTGCTCCTGTATAAGAGTTATGTGACGATTACAAAGAAAATGTGTAAGCAATCACATTCCATGCCAATACCAGCTTTATCCAGAACTGCAAAGGGGTAGTGAGGACCACCTAGTGTTCAGTACTAGCTCCCCACTTACCACTTGTGGGACCCTGTGCAACTCCAGTGTTCTTTGGTTGGGATTCCTCACCTGTTAAGAGGAGGACATAGCAGTACTGTCTGGGGTTGTTGTGAGCACTGGTTGAGCTAATTAATTTATATCAAGTGCTCAGAACAGTGACCGGCTCTGGTGAATGTTCTCTGGGCACTATTATCTACCGTCCATCTTCCTTCCCATCATTGGGAAAACAGAGGTATTGGTTCTCCCAATGTTGCCGATGCTCTGGGGAGAAAGCTTCAAGGACCCAAGAGTGCAGGACCTCATTCTCTTCCTTCATAATCAGAGGAAACTAAAGAACCAACTAAGACCCCCCCCCAAAAAAATCATTCATATTAATGTCACCTTTCCCTGTTTCTAAAGCCCAGAAACAACCATTCAGTCTCAGGGATGGCTGGGAGTTTTTTTTGCTTTAAAGTGCCACTTTTTAGGAACTTGAAATTTGATGAGGGGAAAGACCAATTTTAGGTCACCTAGATGAGAAGTACTATTTTGTGCAATTACCCTTGTTAGTGTGGTGAAATATCAGGCATTAATGAAGGTTGCTGAGGATAATCACACAATCAGGTGGGTCTTTTCTGGTCCATTTTTAGGTATTTTAAAATGGAGAGACAAAATGTAGGGCATCATCTGAAGAAATAAGATACTATAACTACCTGCACATTTTAAGATGTTTCTAGACCTGGTTTTCTCAGAAATAAAAAAAAATACGAAATGTATTTTCTCCTGAAGAAAATACTGTCTGCTATAGGGAGTGTATCCAAGTTGCAACCACTTCTTTAAATTAGTAAATAAAGAATAGTCTTATCAGAAATTACTACAGTGGAATGGACACCTTTTTAGAGGAACCTTTCCCTCAAGATAACCAAACACGATATGAACATGAAATGATTACAACAAAATTTATATTATTTTTATTAGGATAATACTCTCTCAAACATAAAATAGGATGCAGCTTCTTGGGCCAGATTCACACAAAAAATGCCACCATTCTCAATATTCGAGTTAATGAAGCCAAGGACAGAAATTCTTTGAAAAGTTAATGCCACTCCTCACAGTAACAACAGCCTGCAAAATCTATTCAATTTTTGATCCAATAAGAAAAAGGAGCAGTCACCTAATGTACACCAAATCTCAAAAGCACATTATCTATTTTAGAAATGGAAAATGTATGAAAAGCTACGTTGATTATGAAACATACTAAAAAAAAAAAAATTTTAGTCGAGTTCTCTGTGGGAATGCATCCAGCCTCCTTTCTGGAGTTACTCCAGAGAGACGTCACGTCTCTGTCTCTGAGGTTGAGTGGAATCGAGGCAGTTTAGATGATTGCTCTCACATGTGTGAAAATCACACCCTGGTCCTACTCAATACCACACCATAGGCTAAAAGGGAATCAGCTATTAATTCCACACACAAAATAAGAGACTTTGGTCATGGAAAAAAATGTGCAATCAAGGAGCAAACTTCACTGTCAATAATAGAACACAGAATTTAAACCTTCAGCTGTTCTTCCTCCCTCTTCCTCCTCTATTCCTAGTGAGCTTACTATCACAACTAATCTATACTGTACCGAATTTAAAATCTGAATTGATAAAAAGCATGTTGTACCATCTCTATTCCTTAAGTTGACTGAAACATGATGCTCTCAAACTTCTGTCTCAAGTCCTTTAACCAGTAACTTTCCAATTGCATCCTCTCCTAGGGAGAAACACTGAATCCATTGTAGGCATGGAGGAGGTCCAAGCACAACCCAAGAGAAAGCGACCCTTATGCTGCAACCCTGGACAACTAACACGAGATCTCCCTGCCCTCTGACGCTCTCCACTGAACAACTAGAAGGATGAAAACATTCTTCCTTTAGACAAAATCTGCCTCCTTTTATCTTAAGTGAAGTAGGATAATTCTACTCCATTTTCCAGCACAGCTGCTCAAAAACTTGAAAACAGATTAACAGCCTCCAGCTTTTGTGCCCTAAGCTTAATTTCTCAGATCCTCTCACTTTCGCATATCTTATCACACCTTCCTACCCAACTCCCATCATCCCACTCACCCTGCTCAAAAGGTGGCCAGCATTTCTAATATTACCCCTGAGAGCGCAGTGACTGGGGTGGGATACTACTCTTCCAGGTGTGTTCTGACCACGTCAGAGCGTGGCAGAAGTGTGCCTTCCTTTGTCTGGGGCATTATGGGTCAATTAAGAGTGTCTAAGACTATTTTATCAAGAATATGTGTTACACATACTCCTTGTAGAAAATTAAAATTACTTATGATATCAAACACCCCAGAATTACTACAAATAAACATTTGGCATATTCTCTCATAATTGTTTCTCCAGGCAGTTACTTTTTTTAAAACAAACTTGGTATCATATTACATATAATTATATATGCAGATACTTTCATTTCATATTTCACCATAGATTTTCTCCACATTTTAAAAAATTCTTTGAACTTCTCATCTTGAATGGTTATATAGCAGCTTATCTTGTAGCTCTATCTTATTTAACCACCCCTTATTTTTGCATATTGATGCTAGTTCAGATTTTTAGCTACCTTTATATAATTAACCACTCTAATTTCTTTGAATAAGTTTACTTATTGCTGCAAAACATTTTAACTTTTTATTTATATTGTTTGATTATTTTTCAGAATGCAATGTCAATGCACGCATCTACCATAACATTTAGGAATAAATCTCTCCCTGCTGATCTTGCTAGGATTACATAGGATTAATTTCAACTTTTAAAAATAAAAGGGACTAAGGAAAATTGGCATATCTTTTCTTTTAATTTTCTTTTTTTATGACTAGAAAGGCTAACCATTTTGTTTTCAATAGCCATTTATAATTTTTGTGTGAATTGTCAGTTTAAGCCTTTTTTCCTACTTATTTTTTTTTTTATTTTGGAGAAAGAGAGAGACAGGGGGAGGGTCAGAGGGAGAGGGAGAACCTTTTTTATTTTTTTAAGATTTTATTTATTTATTTGAGAGACAGAGACAGAGATAGAGACAGAGAGCACAAGCTGGGAGGAGAGGGAGAAGCAGGCTCCCTGCTGAGCAAGGAGCCCCATTGTGGGGCTCTATTCCAGGACCCTGAGATCATGACCTGAGCCAAAGGCAGTTGCCTAACCAACTGAGCCACCCAGGTACCCCCCTTTTTTCTACTTTTTATGTGAAATCACAATATTTTTCTTTCTGTATTGTTATTTTATACACTATAAAGAACACTAACATTTATTTACTATGCTTTTCCAAATGTTTCTCAAAGATTATCTATTCTTGTTTTAATTATGTTTTTAAACATAAAAACTAATTTTAAGTTAAATTTATTTGTCACTTATCTTTGTGATTTCTTTTGCTGTCTTTATGCACAAAAAGTTTCCCCTGTCCCCTATTAACTAAATGTAAATCTATTTTTGAATAGAATTTTTGCTCCTTTTTCCTTTTGATTTCTTTTCTTTTTTTCCTTCTTTCCTTCCTATGTTTCTTTTTATTTCCTTTCCAAAAAAGATATGCCTTTTACGTGAATTTTCAGTGTTTTGATGTGAATAATAAGGTGAGGAATTATTTTTTTCCAACTAATTTCTTTTAAGACCATTTGTTGAATAATCGATCTTGTTCTCATTATTGTGTGATGTTTATCATATACCAAGAGCTTAAATATACTTATGTTCATTTCAGAGCTATCTATTCTCCCATAATCATAAGGTTTTATTTATTGCCTATTAAAATAAATATGTAAATGATTTCCACATTTATCCCCAGTCTTTTAGATCATGGCTTTCACATATTTTAATTATTAATTTCATTTACCTTTGGTCAACTGGAGAAGTTTCAAGTAAGACTTTTTTTCCCCCAAGAGAGTATGTGGGTAATATAGTAACACTGTTTCGCTTATACCTGAGAATTTCTGTATTTCCATCGTACATGAAAGACAAGTTGCCTGCATATAATCTTTACTCCTTTAATTACAAACATGTTGTTTCACTGTCTTGCAGCATAGACTAAATTTTGATTGTATGTAGCTAACCATTTTTTTTTCCTGCCTGGATAGTACACATAATATAAAGTACTTTTTTTTTTTGCATTTATAGAATATAGCTATAGTTTATTCTTTCTTAATTTACAGAGCTAATGAAGACAAAATTTTAACTTGAATAAATGGTTATATATGCTCCCAGTAACTTCCAAATGTAGCAGGGTTTTGAGAATGGAAATTTTAGCTAAGGCTCATTTCAGGTAAAGTGGTGGAAAAGTTCAAATAGAAGGCCAAGAACCAGACAATCCTTAATCCTCCCACTCATTGTGAAAACTCTTCAGCCAACATCATAGTTACTGGTGGAACCAACAACATAGTTACATAGTTACATCAAAGTGTAGAACCCTTTTCCCCTAAGAATGAGGATAGGCACTAATGTCTGCTCTCACTGGTTCTATCAGCACTGGACTGGAGGTACTATGTACTGCAATGGAGAAGTCTTAAATCCCTCACTAACTCTGGGGATCGGTGGGCAGAATGAATCCATCAGGAGTCAGAGAACAGGTGGGGACTGTAGAAAAGAACACTTGTGTAAGTCCAGCATTGTCTCTGCTGAAGCCAGAAGGGAAGGGCTTTAAGGAGACTCATGTGAGACTTTAATGTGTGTCTCCTACAGTGTCAGGGACACCATAGATTGGTGATGGCACAATATTGAGAAAACTGGAACAAGAGGCTGCTGAATCAGCCTGTGGCAACAAGGCAAAGAGTTCAAGTTTTGCAAGTGAGTGTGTGCTCCTAGGGTTCAATGGGTCAGAGAATATGGGCTTCCAGAGGGCCAGTTGTAGTCCAGATAAGAGAGAGCTGGTATGGGTCTCCTAAGGTGCCTATCCAAGAGGTCCTCCTGGAGGGATGAAGAGGCAGCCAAGAAAAGCAATGCAATACAATAGTCTCCCCTTATCCAAAGGGGATACATTTCCAAGACCTCCAGGGGATGCCTGAAACTGCAGATAGTACTGAATCCTGTATGTACTAGGTTTTTTTCTATACATGCACACCTATAAGTTTAACTTATAAATTAGGCACAGTAAGAGATTAACAACAATAACTAATAATAAAATAGAACAATTCTAACGATACATTGTGATAAAAGTAATGTGAATGTGGTTGCTCCCTCCCTTAAACTATTCTACTATACTGTATTCACCCTTCTTGTGATGATGTGAGATGATCAAATGCCTACATGATGAGATGCAGTAAGGGGAATGACGTAGGCACTGTGACCTAGCTTTAGGCTACTACTGACCTTCTGACCATCCGTCAGAAGGAGGCTCATCTGCTTCCGGACCCATGGTTGACAGTGGGTGACTAAAAGTACTGAAAGTCAAACCACATGTAAGCGGGGACTAGTGTAGATATTGCTAGAACCTTGGGGGATGAGGAAGAATTATGTAGCTAACCAGATTAGGGATCTGTTCTCCCTAATCAAAGACAGTTGCAAACAGTAAATCCCTAGAGATAGGGGTGTGGTCAGCCAAGGCTTACACAAGCTCCCACAAGAGAAAGGTGGCTTTGCATGTCTCCAAGCCGGAGGTTACGAAAGCTACGTCAACCTAAGCAGTCAAGTCAGTTAAGAAGACTGCTGCTCCCAGCATCTCCAGCTCCCCCACTCCATCTCTGGATGTGTCAGAAATCAGGGCTAGGGAGATGGGAATAAGGAGTAAAAAAGCTAGATAGGAAAAGACAGAAGAAACTAACAGTTGCCTCCTTCTCCACCTCTAGGACCCCAGGAAAAAGAAGCCTCAGTTTCAAATTAGATGTGTAGTTTATGTCTTGCAACTGCATATTTGATCAAAATTATGTCTGGGACTTACTGTACCTATAGGATGTTTCACCTAAGAGTGAACAGAGAAATCATGGGGCTTTTCTTGGATGCCAGAGAACTAGCATGACAGGGTGTATTTAAAGGGAAAAATGGGAACCTAAAATAAAGTTACTTTAAAATCACTGGCATATACCATACCATTTTCACGCAGCATGTTTACGTCACACCTGCCCCGTACTTTGATAGCCTTTCATGTATAAGGAAAAGATCTCTGTTCCCCTAAGTCTTTTTCCCTTGGGGCAATCATAATTAACCAATGATTCCAGTCATTCCTGTACTTCACAAAGCCTTATATTCATAGCTTTCTTACAGATCTCATCATTTTCATGATAATTATTGATATAAGTCTCCATCCCACTCATCCCAAGAATTTCTCAATCACAGGGACAGTATCTTATTCATCTTTGTATCTTTAACCTTTAGTATAGTAAGCTTCCATAAATGTTGGCTGAAAGATACACCAAATGAATGAGTCAATTAAGGAAACAGTTTTTTCAATGAAAATTTAAAAAATTAATGCTTTTACTTTATTCCATTTTTTTCTTGCCAACCAATTCTCCTATTAATAGTATATTTAGAAAAATGCATTCCACAGAAGTAATGAAATCTCATGATGTACTTGTTTGTTCAATGTGCACACTGAACACATCATTGTGCCTGAAAATAGCATGGGGGTGTACACATTACAGTAGTACAACTAATTCTTAAAAAATGGAATTCTGGATTTTTCTCATTCTTTGAAAAATTATTTTGAATGTAATTATTCCCATCCAGGAGAAACTAATGGCATGATATTCATGGCCAATACTATATTCATGGCCTACAGAGCATTCATTAGCTTGGTCCTTCAAAGAGATATAAAAATGCCTGCAAGTCATTTTTGTGGGACTCTGCTTTTTACCACTCTGATCGTATATGTCAAAAATGCATCCACCATATAAGGCAAATAAAACCAAGCACACTGAATACAACAGAAAACCAATAAATAGACTTCATCATATTCTATTTTAAGGTCATGACTATACAGTGAACAAAGACACACAGTGAAAGAGCCAGCAGATTTTCTGCAAGAATGGACCTGACATTATGTAGATAAAATTCATTTTTATCTTCCATCGTCATATAACACTGGTGTGTCCTCCTTGAGATCAGACGTCTTGTTGGTCTCATTGCTCCTGTGACATGCCCTCTGTTTCACTTTAAAAATATGTTTTCATCGGAGCTTTTTTTTTTAATTACAGACTTTTTTTTGGACCAGCTTTGAGTTTACAGAAAAATTGAGCGTAACGTACAGAGATGTCTTATACGCTCTCTCGCCCACCACTCCCCTGGGGTTTCCCTCATTGTTAACATTTTACATTAGTATGGTACTTTTATTACAATCAATGAGCCAATATTGAAACATCATTGTTAACCAACGTCCGTAGCTGACATTAGGGTTCATAGTTTGTGCTATAAAATTTTATGGGTTTTGAGAAATGTATGACATGTATCCACCATTATGTTACCCTCCAGATTAGTTTCATTGCTCTCCAAATTTCCTGTGTTCTGCCTATTCACCACTCCCTTCCTCTCCCTCCACCCCTAAAAACTACTGGTATTTTTCCCATCTGTAAAGTTTTGTCTTTTTCAGAATGTCACAGGGTTGGGAATCATACAGTACATAGCCTTTTTAGATTGGCTCCTTTCACTTAGCACTACGCATTTAAGGTTTTACCATATCTTTTTGTAGCTTGACAGCTCATTTCCTTTTATTGCTGAAAAATATCCCAATGTATGAACCACAGTTTCCTATCGAAGAACATCTTGGTTGTTTCCATGTTTTGACAGTTGTGAATAAAGCTTCTATAAGCATTCACATGCAGGTTTTTTTGTGGACGTTTTCAACTCATTTGGGTAAATACCAAGGAGCTTGACTGCTATATCATATGGTGAGAGCATGCTTAGTTTTGCAGGAAACTGCAGAACTGACTTCCAAATTAGCTATACAAATACTTAATATTTCACTCCATTCTCTTGCTTGCATGGTTTCCAAAAAGAAGTCTGATGTAATTATTGTACTTGCTCTTCTAAAAGGGTAAGGAGTTTTTCCCCTCTGGCTTCTTTCAAGATTTTCTCTTTTTCTTGATTTCCTGCAGTTTAAATGCAATATGTCTATGTTCAGGTTTTCTGGTACTTACTCTGTTTGGTGTTCTCTGAGCTTCCTGGCTCTGTGGTTTGGCACTGATTTTTGGAAAATTAACAGTCATTGTTGCTTCAAACAGTCATTATTTCAATTCTTTCCTTTCTCTCTTCCTTCTCTTTCTGGTATTCTCACTACAATTATAGGATGCCTTTAATATTCCACAGTTCTTGGATATTCTGTTCTGGTTTTTTTCACTCTTTTTTTCCTCTTTACAATTTAGTTTTGGGATTTTCTACTGAAACTTTTTCAAGCCCACTGATTATTTTCTTTGGCCATGTCAGTCTATTGATGAACTCATGAAGGCATTCTTCACTTCTGTTATGGTATTATTTATTTATTTTTACTTCTAGCATTTCCTTTTGATTTTTTCTTAGAGTTTCCCTATCTCTGTTTATATCACACCTCTGATCTTTTAAGTTGTCCACTTTTCCCATTAGAAGCCTTTGCTTATTCATTATATGTTTTTCAAATTCCTGGTCTGATTATTTCAGTATCGTTCACCTATTTGAGTCTGATTCTAGTGCTTGATCCATCTCTTCAAACTCTTTTTTTTTTTTCTTTTACTATATCTGCAATTTTTTCTTGAAAGCCAGACAAGATATACTGGGTAAAAGGAACTGAGGTAAACAGGCATTCAGTGTGTGGTTTATGTTTATCTGATTAGGGGTTAGACTGTGTTTATTATTTCCTATTTCTGTAGTTATCAGAAACTAAAATTTTCTCTGAGGTGCTTGTCTTTATCTTCCCAGTTGTCTTAGGGAGACAACCTATGCATCTTAAACAAGACCTGCGACATGCAGTTCATTTCCTTGTAATTCCCTGTTGTCACTTAGGAGTCCTACTGATATGGTGGTTATGCCTGGGTGAGGAGAAGCATTCTATGGTGCAACGATTAGGTCTTGGTCTTTTAGGGAGCCCGTGGCCCCTGGGCTGTAACACTTACAAGTTCTTTCTCTTGGTAAGATAGGAAGGCTAGAGAGGGGCTGGAGTTGAATATTTCCTTTCCCTCATGTTGGTTAGGCTTTTGTACAACCTTGGTCAGTTTGGCTCTGTTGAAACAGTTTCTCTTGAACGCAAGTCTTTTTATGAAGATGAGAATGTTCTGGGCATATTTAAAAATAGTTCCTTTTCCCTTTCCTCTGTGAGAAGCAGGAGGGGATTTTTCTCAGATCCTTGTGGTGTGAATCTAGTAGATTTTCTGGAGGTAAAATTCACAAAAGTGTGGGGCCTTCCCCTAACACTGGGCTCTCCTGGAGGTGTCATTGCCAAGCTTGTCTACACTAAGCCTCCAGCAATTTGTCAATGAGAGCTCAAGTTTTCTTACCCCACCACTGGTTCCTGTAGAGGCTCCTGCTCTTGGGATTCTGCCCTGGTCAGTTGTGATTTCCTGTAACCACTTGTCTGCCTCTCCAATTTTGAGGACTGACACTGGTTTGCCCTGAGACATCACTCCCTGATGGATCTAAGAATGACTGTGGATTTTCAGCTTTTTCTTATTATGAGAATGGAAGTGACAGCTTTCAAGGTCTTTGTATGCTGGACTGAAAGTCTTGATTCTTTTTTCAAAACTACTATTGTTTTTTTTTTCTTACTATATATGTAAACATCCATTAATGTCTAATTTTAGTACTGTCTGTGGCTCTATCTATCCATCCATCTATCCAACTACATCCCTATTTACTTACTCCTCCGCAACAACCAAATAACTAGCCTTTGGGCCTAAGATGGTAAGACTGTATAAAATAAATGGTTGTGGTAATACCTTTTTAAAAAAATCCTTGCAAACTTGATAGGTAAAAAAAAATAAGCATTTTTCATTATATTTTTATTTCTTTGACTTTTTCTTACTGATTTACAAGTTCTAAATTTTTAGAAGATTACTCTTTTGCTATATATAACATGGTATCATTTACCTTGCTTTTCTATTTTATTTTGTGGTGTATATATCACTTTTGAACCTAAACATTAAAGAGATTAAATTTATGGTTTTGTGTGATAATTAAAAGTATGAAAGAACTTAAGTTGAACCATGAATATAATGTTAGTGAAAGTTATAAATTGAACATCAGAATTATGGATGAGATGATGAAGTCAACCACATGGAAGGTAATTTAAAATCAGTATATAATGAAGTCCCTTTCTTCCATGTAATGAGATATTATATGGTAATGAGGATAAACAAATGACAACTACACACAATAATAAGAAAGAAATCCCATACAAAGATGCTGAATACAAAAGAGTGCAATTGATGATTCCATTTATATAAAGATTACAAGTAGGCAAGCATCTATAGAGCATGAGAAGTTAACTATCGGCAGAGGGAATAGGCTGGAATGGTCACTTGGAGGGCTCTGGGATCCTGGTAATGTTCTGTTTTTTGTTTTGCTTTGTTTTATTTTTTATCTGGATGCTTGTTATATGGCTGTGTTCAAATTGTGAAAATTCATTAGTACTTATGCTTTATGCAATTTTCTGTATTTTATACTTTAATACAAGTTTAAAAGACACCTGTCCCTTCACCTTGTGCCAGGTTTCCCTACCTCTTCCCCAACAAAATGTGCCAAGTTGGTGTCTCCCATAGCATATTTGCAGGAGTTTTGTAATTGTGGTCTTGTGCTTCACAGTTTGTGGTACAAACAATGCTCCTTTATAGCACTGTCTCCAAAGTATAACTTTGGAGCTCCCACTGGGCAATTGTGAATTTTCAAGGTTAGCGGAAGGGTGACACATTATATATGGCCAACTCTACCTCTTAGGGCACACATCTGAATATGCCCAGAATTAAAATGGCCTATGTTCCCTACATTACAGCTCTTTGGATTAACTCTAAGTCAGTGTTAATTAACTTGGTGGGGGGATCCTTTCACAATGTATACATAAATCAAATCACCATCTATATACTTTAAATATATTACAACGTTATTTGTCAATTATATCTCAAAAAAAACCCTGAAGAAATGTAAAAAACAAATAAAACAAAACAAAAACAAAGTCAGTTTATTTTTTATTTTTTTTTTTAAAGATTTTATTTATTTATTTGAGAGAGAGAATGAGAGATAGCACGAGAGGGAAGAGGGTCAGAGGGAGAAGCAGACTCCCCGCTGAGCAGGGAGCCCAATGCGGGACTCGATCCTGGGACTCCAGGATCATGACCTGAGCCGAAGGCAGTCGCTCAACCGACTGAGCCACCCAGGCGCCCAAAAACAAAGTCAGTTTAAAGGATATAAGCTGGCTCCACAGAAGGGCTGTGGGGGACTAGTTTGGCTGTCTTTCATCCCTTGGACCCAGAACATTAGCACTGTTTCATTTTGAAGAACCATCCACTGGATTTCCTTTTATCCTCTATGATGATTTTATTTCAAAAACTTTATTGTTCCTTTCTATTTATTGGATCTCAGCCAGAATCACTCAGACCTAACCATATAGATCTTAGTGACTCTGAATCTTATGGAACTTCTTAGGCACATCAACCACTTCTTTCCCCCAGACACCCTTATAATTGCATGTTTTAATAAATTTTTACACACACACACATTTACTTCATCAGACTGCTTCATACTGATTTATTTGAAGAAAAAAAATGTATAGAGAGTTTAAGCACCTTTCCCGAATTATGGGACTATATGTAAGGAAGAAGAAAGATTAAGAAATCTTACAAAGTGATAACTAATCCTCTTTGACCCTGTTACTTTCCACTGACAAACTGCTCCTGCATCAGGGCCTCAATTGTTATCCTTAACTTAATGAGTTTCAAAATTAATTTGAGAACCCCAAAACATCCCTCGAACTTTGTCCTATATCTACTACTATTGGCATTTCCATCTGGATGTTGTTTTCATAGTCGGCATGGCCTAAAACAAACTCTGTATTCCAAATCTGCAACCACCCTTTAGAAAAATCCTTTGCAATGTTCATACGTCCACAATTTCTCAATTATTCAATTCAAAATTTCATATTTAATTGTGCCCTATAAAATGCAACATTTAAGCATTTAAGACATACTCTCTGCTCCTCAAGACTATAATTTGACAAATTTAAAACAAGTATTCTGAGGTTAGTGTCAATGAAACCATTAAAAATGCTAACATACAACTGGAAATCATAGCCAGAGCAATCAGGCAAGAAAACTAAATAAAGGCATCCAAGTCAGAGAGAAAGAAAGAAAATTGTCTCTGTTTGCAAATGACATGACTATATATAAAAAATCCTAAAGAATCCACCAAAAAACTGTTAGATCTAATCAACAAAGTCAATAATTTTCAGGATTGAGTTGCAGGATTAAAAGTAAACATACATAAATCAGTACTGTTTCTATACACTAACAAGGAATTATTTGAAAAAGAAATAAAGAAAACAATCCTATTTACAATAGCATCAAACACAATAAAATCCTTAGGGATAAATTTAAACCAAGGAGGTGAAAGACCTCTATACTGAAAACTGTAAGACGCTGATGAAAGAAATTGGAGAAGACATAAACAAATGGAGAGATATTCTGTGCTCATGGCTTGGAAGAATTAATATTCTTAAAATGTCTATATTATCTAAAGTTATCTGTAGGTTCAATGCAATCCCTATCAATATCCCAATGGCGTTTTTTATAGAAATAGAAAAAACAATCCTAAAAAATGTATGGAACCACAAAAGATCCTGCATAGCCAGAGCAATCTTGAGAAATAAGAACAAAGCTGGAGGCATTATACTTCCCAATTTCAAATGATATTATAAAGCTACAGTAATCAAGAGTACGGTATGGATGTAAAACAAACTGAGGTTTGCTGGAGGGGTGGTGGGTGGGTGAAGGGGTAAGTGGTTGCCAGAGGCATGGGGTGTGTGTGTATGAAGGAAATGGGTAAAGGTAGTCAAAGGTAGAAACTTCCAGTTATAAGATAAATAAGTCCTGGGCATGTAATGTCAGCAGGTGACATTGGTTAATTATGTGTATTTGAAAGTCCTAAGAAAGTGAATGTTAAAAGTTCTCATCACACACAAAAAATTGTAACTATGTGAGGTAATGAATATGTTAACTTAATTTTTATTGTGGTATACTTATTTTGCAACGCATACATATATCAAATCATTGTGTTGTATATCTTAAGCTCACACTACATGTCACTTATATCTCAATAAATGGGAAAATTAACTTTAAAAATGCTAATATGCATAGCAATGTGGAAGCCATAAATAAATCATAACTATCTTCACTATTTTGTGATTAAGATTTGTTTAATTTAAAATCAGGAAGAATTCAAAGATTATTATTTTTATTTTGAACTTTCTAATGAGTACAATTCCATTTTCTCTACTTAAGTATTTTTAGTCTTCAAGTCCTTGTTGAAGTGCATGGCATGCGTCAACTCCAAACTAACAGACCTGGGGAGCAAAGAAGTTGATATAATTTTTGATGCTTCATTCTGGAAGGACTTATAAAAATTACTAATTTCACTCCGTATCCAATGATTGCCTTTTGTCATCATATTTCTGGCTAATGAATTCCAATCTATACTTGAATTAATCATTTCTATCACTTAAGGTTAGCAATGATACTTAGGTCTGAGTATTAGGACTGAGTATCATTTTTGTTTTTTTTCAAAATTTTATTTAAATTCAAGTTAGTTCACATACAGTGTAGTAATACCTTTCTGAAGGTAGTTTCTACCTTTTGACTACCTTTACCCATTTCCTGCATACACACACACTCCATGCCTCTGGCAACCACTTACCCGTACTCTGTATCAATAAGCCTGATTTTTTTTTTTTTTTTTAGATTCCACATATAAGTGAAATCATACAGCCTTTCTCCATCTGATTTTTTTCACTTTGCATAATGCCCTCAAGTTTCATCCATGTAGTCACAAATGGCAGGATTTCCTTCTTTTTAGTGCTTGAATAATATTTCAGTGTGTGTGCAATATATGCCACATTTTCTTTATTCATTATTCTGTTGATCAACACTTAGGTTAGTTTCAGGGGTAGAATTTAGTTATTCATCTGTTGCATACAACACCCAGTGCTCATTACATCAAATGTCCTCCTTAATGCCCATCACCCAGTTACCCCACTACCTCACCCACCTTCCCTCCAGCAACACTCAGTTAGTTCCCTATATTTAAGAGTCCCTTACAGTTTGCCTCCCCCTTTCATCCTATTTTATTTTTCCTTCCCTTCCCCTATGTTCATCTGTTTTGTTCCTTAAATTCCATACATGAATGAAATGATATGGTATTTGTCTTTCTCTGACTTATTTCACTTAAAATAATGCCCTCTAGTTCCATCCATGCTGTTGCAGATGGCAAGAGTTCATTCTTTTTGATGGCTGACTAATATTCCAGTGTGTGTGTGTGTGTGTGTGTGTGTGTGTGTGTGTGTGTGTGTGTGTACACACACACCACCTCTTCTTTATCCATTCATCTGTCAATGGACACCTGGGCTCTTTCCATGGTTTAGCTATTGTGGACATTGCTGCTATAAACATTGGGGTGCATGTGCCCCTTCAAATCACTATGTTTGTATCCTCTGAATAAATACCTAGTAGTGCAATCACTGGGTTGTAGGTAGTTCTACTCTTAACTTTTTGAGAAAGCTCCATACTGTTTTCCAGAGTGGCTGCACCAGTCTGCATTCCCACCAACAGTATAAGAGGGTTCCCCTTTCTCAGCATCCTTGCCAACATTTGTTGTTTTCTGAGTTGTTCATTTTAGCTATTCTGACTGGTGTGAGGTGGTATCTCATGTGTTTTTGATTTGTATTTCCCTGATACCAGTGATGTTGAGCATTTTTTCATGTGTCTGTTAGCCATTTGTATGTCTTCTTTGGAGAAATGTCCGTTAACGTCTTCTGCCTATTTCTTGATTGGATTTTTTGTTTTTTGGGTGTTGAGTTTGGCAAGTTCTTTATAGATTTTGGATACTAGCCCTTTATCTGATAAGTTATTTGCAAATATCTTCTCCCATTCCATAGGTCACCTTTTAGTTTTGTTGATTGTTACCTTTGCCGTGCAAAAGCTTTTTATCTTGATGAAGTGCCAAGAGTTCATTTTTGCTTTTGTTTTCCTTGCCTTTGGAGTCTAGCAAGAAGTTGCTGCAGCTGAGGGCAAAGAGGTTGCTGCCTGTGTTCTCCTCTAGGATTTTGTTGGATTCCTTTCCACATTTAGGTCTTTCATCCATTCTGAGTTCATCTTTGTGTATGGTGTAAGTAAGTGATCCAGTTTCATTCTTCTGCATGTGGCTGTCCAATTTTCCCAACACAATTTTTTAAAGATTTTATTTATTTATTTGTCAGAGAGAGAGAGAGCACAAGCTGGGGGAGTAGCAGGCAGAGGGAGAAACAGGCTCCTTGCTCAGCAAGGAGCCTAATGTGGGACTTGATCCCAGGACCCTGGGATCATGATTTGAGCCAAAGGCAGATGCTTCACTGACTGAGCTACCCGGGTACCCCCAACACAATTTGTTGAAGAGACTATCTGTCTTCCATTGGATATCCCTTCCTGCTTTGTCAAAAATTAGTTGACCATAGAGTTGGGGCTCTGTTCTCTATCCTGTTACATTGATCTATGTATCTGTCTTTGTGCCAGTACCATATGGTCTTGATGATTACAGCTTCGTAACACAGCTTGAAGTCCAGAATTGTGATGTCTCCGGCTTCGATTTTCTTTCTCAACATTAATTTGGCTATTTGGATCTTTTCTGATTCCATACAAATTTTAGGATTATTTGTTGCAGATCTGTGAAAAGGTTGATGGTATTTTGTTAAGGATCGCATTGAATGCGTAGATTGCTTTGGGTAGCATAGACATTTTAACAGTATTTGTTCTTCCAACCCATGAGCATGGAATGTTTTTCCATTTCTTTGTGTCTTCCTCAATTTCTTTCATAAGCGTTCAATAGTTTTCAGAGTACAGATCCTTTACCTCTTTGGTTAGGTTTATTCCTAGGTATGTTGTGGGTTTTGGTTCAATTGTAAATGGGATTGATTCCTTGATTCTTCCTTCTTCTGCCTCACTGTTAGTGTATAGAAAAGGAATGTTAAACCATCCTTGCAGCCCAAGAATAAATCCCACTTGGTCATGGTGAATTATCCTTTTAACATGCTGTTGGATCCAATTAGCTAGTATCTTGCTGAGAATTTTTGCATCCATGTTCATCAGGGATATTGTTCTGTAATTCTCATTTTTAGTGGGGTCTTTGTCTGGTTTGGGGATCAAGGTAATGCTGGCCTGATAGAATGAATTTGGAAGTTTTCCTTCCATTTCTATTTTTTGAAACCGTTTCAGAAGAATAGGTATTAATTCTTCTTTAAAAGTTTGGTAGAATTCTGCTGGAAGGCGAACTGGTCCTGGACTCGTTTGTTGGGAGATTTTTGATTACTGATTCAATTTCTTTGCTGGTTATGTGTCTGTTCAGGTTTTCTATTTCTTCTTGTTCAGTTTGGGCAGTTTGTATGTTTGTAGGAATGCACCCATTTCTTCCAGATTGCCTAATTTGTTGGCATGTAATCGCTCATAATATTTCCTTATAATTGTTTGCATTTCCTTGGTGTTGGTTGTGATCTCTCCTCTTGCATTCCTAATTTTACTTATTTGGGTCCTTTCTCTTATCTTTTTGATAAGCCTGGCTAGGGGTTTATCAATCTTATTAATTCTTTGAAAGAACCAGCTCCTAGTTTCACTGATCTGTTCTACTTTTTTTTTATTTGTATATCATTTATTTCTGCTCTAATGTTTATTACTTCTCTTCTCCTGCTGGATTTAGGCTTTATTTGCTGTTCCTTTTCCAGCTCCCTTAGGTGTAATGTTAATTGTACATTTGAGACTTCTTGTTCCTTGAGGAAGGCCTGTATTGCTATATACTTCTCTCTTAGGACTGCCTTTGCTGCATCCCAAAGGTTTTGAATTGTTCTGTTTTCATTTTCATTTGCTTCCATGTATTTTTTAAATTCTTATTTAATTTTCTGGTTGACCCATTCATTCTTCAGTAGGATGTTCTTTCACCTCCATGTATTTGTGGTCCTTTCAATTTTTTTCTTGTGGTTGACTTCAAGTTTCATAGCATTGGTGTCTGAAAATATGCATGGTATGATCACAATCTTTGTGTACCAGTTGAGGCCTGATTTGTGACCATACAGTATGTGATCTATTCTGGAGAATGTTCCATGTGCACTTGAAAAGAATGTGTATTCTGCTGCTTTAGGATGAAATGCTCTGAAGATATCTGTGAAGCCCGTCTGGTCCAGTGTGTCATTCAAAGCCCTTGTTTCCTTGTTGATCTGCTTAGATGATCTGTCCATTGCTGCAAGTGGGGTGTTAAAGTCCCTTAGTATTATTGTATCAATGAGTTTCTTTAATTTTGTTATTAATTGTTTATATATTTACCTGCTCCCAAGGTAGGGGCATAAATATTTACAATTGTTAGATTTTCCTGTTGGACAGATCCTTTTGTTATGATATAGTGTCCTTCTTCATCTCTTATTACAGTTTTTGGTTTAATATCTAGTTTGTCTGATATAAGGATGGCTACTCCAGCTTTATTTTGATGTACATTAGCATGATAATTTGTTCTCCACCCCTTCACTTTCAATCTGGAGGTGTCTTTGGGTCTAAAATGAGTCTCTTATAAGCAGCATATCAATGGGTCTTATTTTTTTTTTATACCCATTTTGATACCCGATGTCTTTTGATTGGAGCATTTAGTTCATTTACATTTGGAGTAATTATTGAAAGATATGAATTTAGTGCTATTGTATGACCTGTAAAGTCACTGTTTCTGTAGACTGTCTCTGTTCCTTTCTGGTCTTTGTTACTTTTTGGCTCTCTCTTCACTCAAAGGATTCCCTTTAATATTTCCTGCGGGGCTGGAAGCCTTTAGTTTTTGTTTGTCCTGGGTACTCTTTATCTTTCCTTCCATTCTGAATGACAGCCTTGCTGAATAAAGCATATTCTTGGCTGCATGTTTTTTCCCATTTAGCACATTGAATATATCATGCCAGTTCTTTCTGGCCTGCCAGGTCTCTGTGCACAGGTCTACTGCCAGCCTTATGTGTCTACCTTGTAGGTTAAGGATCTCTTGTCTCAAGTTGCTTTCAGGATATTCTCTTTATCTTTGAAATTTGCATGCTTCACTATATATTATGGTGTTGACCTATTTTTATTGATTTTGAGGGGGGTTCTCTGTGCCTCCTGGACTTAAATGCCTGTTTTCTTCCCCAGATTAGGGAAATTTTCAGCTATAATTTGTTTAAATAAATCTGTCCCTCTCTCCTTGTCTTCATTTTCTAGGACCCCCTATTATCTGGATATTATTTCATTTTATGGAATTGCTGGGTTCTCTAAGTCTTCCTTCCTGATTTAGTAGTTTTCTTTCTTCCTTCTTTTCAGCTTCCTTATTCTCCAACATTTTATCTTCTTTATCACTGACTCTCTTCTGCCACATTTTTCCTCATTTTTATGGCCTCCACTTCGGACTGCATCTTGGTAATAGCATTTTTAATTTCAGCCTGATTAGATTTTAGTTCTTGTATTTCTACAGTAAGGGATTTTCTAGTATCGTCTATGTTTTTTTCAAGCCCAGCTAGTATCTTTACAATCATTTTAAGTTCTAGTTCAGACATCTTATTTATTTGATTGATCAAATCCTTGGCCATGAGTACTACCTCCTATTTTTTGGGGGGCGAATTTCTCCATTTTGTCATTTTGTGCAGAAAAGAAGAGGAAAAAAACAACAATAACAATAACAACAGAAAGCCCCCCCCCAAAAAAAAAAGAAAAACAAAAACAAACAAAACAAAAAACTAGACCCTGGGTGTGTTTTGGTTTCCTTGTTAAAGGAAACTAGATCCCAAAATAAGAAAGAAAAACTTCATATACATATACATATGTGTGTGTGTGTGTGTGTAAAGTAAAATATAATACAATGAAAGGAAACAAAACATATATATATATACACACACATATATATAACTTATGTAAAAAGAAAAATTAAAAAAAGAAAAAAGAATTGGAAAAATTAAGAAAATAACTGAAAAAATAATACTAAAAGACTAAAAAGCAAAAATACAAAGAATGGTATATATTATTTTCCCCAAGAGCTGAAGCTTTGTCACCATCTATGATACCTAAACTTGGTACAAGTGAGTTGTTTGTGCTGGTCTTCTGGGGGAAGGGGCCTGTCGCTCTGTTTCTCAGGGGGACTTACCCTATGGCAACTGTCCCTCCTGCTGGCAGAGGCAGGGCTCAGTGTAAGTGGCTCCAGATTCCACTATGTGGTGCTGTTTTACTCCCTGAAGGCTTTCAGCTCAGATGGGAGGGATGAATATGGCTGTGCCCCACTCTCTAGCCCTGGGAGCTGAAAATTTGCGCCCCCCACTGTTACGTGAGCCCTCACAGGAAAACAATCAATCACTTTTGTCTCCCCAGTTTCCATCAGAACTCTTTGTTCTGTGACCAAGCATTTTAATCTCAGGCACAACAGAATTCCTGAACTCCAAATTTTATGGACTCTTGCAGTGTGGACACATGCTCTTCCTCCTGGGGTACGGGGTGGGTTTTGCCACACTTCTGCCTTTAGCTGGGTCCCTCCAGGAAAGTGGTTGCACGACTGTGCAGTGGTTCACTCTTCTCTATGGCAACATAGAGCAGAAAGCTTGCACCTAGACTCTCCGTTCTCAGCTGGCTTCCCCGATCCTATGCCTGGGAACTCTGCTGCACTCAGGCACCATCCATTCTTCTTGTGACCCCCGGGGATCCTGAGACCACACTGTCACACCTGGGATTCCACCCTGCTTCACCTGAGCATATTTAAGCCAGGGACATACAGCACTTTGGTAGAGTTCTATAAGCTCCAATTTTGCACTCCTCTGCTTATAATACTTGCAGTAGCCTCCTTAACCAGGCTCCCTCCGCACTGCCATATCCTTAGCTATATCATCCTGGATTCAAGTCTCTGCACCTCCTACCTTCCAAACGGTGGTCCCTTTTCTAATTGTAGACTTGCAGCATTCATTTTCTCAGATCTCCGATTGATTTCTCAGGTGTTCAGAATGATTTGATAACTACCTAGTTATATTCAAGGGACAAGAAGCACTTAGGGTCTCTTTACACCGCCATCTTAAATCTTCCCCTTTGAATCACTATTTTTGTATGGATAAATACCTAGTAGTGCAATTGTTGGGTCACAGGATAGTTCTATTTTTAACTTTTTGAGGAACCTCCATACTGTTTTCCAGAGTGGCTGTACCAGTTTGCATTCTCACCAACAGTGTAAGAGGGTTCCCCTTTCTCTGCCTCCTCACCAACATCTGTTGTTTCCTGAGTTGTTCATTTTAGCCACTCTGACTGGTGTGAGGTGGTATCTCATGTGTTTTTGACTTGTATTTCCCTGATGCTGAGTGATGTTGAACACTTTTTCATGTGTCTGTTAGCCATTTGTACGTCTTCTTTGGAGAAATGTCTATTATTGTCCTCTGCTCATTTCTTAACTGGATTTTTTATTTTTTGGGTGTTGAGTTTGATAAGTTCTTTTTTATATTGTGATTTTATTTTCCAGTTGTTTCCACATTCGTCACCCAGAATCCAACATGGGGTAAAAGAATAAGCCTCATTCCAACTCTACCTAATTAAATTTCCAAAATATGAAGACACCTTTTTTGGGGTCCTCTTATCCTTAATGCCACTAATCTCTAATAATTTCACAGTTTCTTTACTTATTATTTTTGATTTTGCCCCTTTACTATTCACCTCAACTATAATTCAACCACACTTTTTTTTTTAAAGTATTGTTTCTAGAACTGAACACAAAACTCTAAAATTGAGTTCCTTAGCACTGTGACAAGCATAATTTTTACTTCAATTAAACTAGTTCCTAAAATTCTATTAATACAGACTATGAATGCATTAGCCCTTGAGGGGCTTCATAAAAATACTGAAACATTAAATACACAGATTAACACAAATTCCAAATTACCTTTGACATTTACTACAATTTAGTGTATTTCGCCCACTATCTTCTTGAGTAGTTAGTTTTTGACAATTCTATCTGGAATCCCTGACAATTGAAGAGTCCTTCTTGGTGTTAATGACTTCATTTATTTATTTATTTTTTGTGGAGTAAACATGGGCATGCTCAGAGAAACTAGATTTATTTCATAATAGTATTAAGTGCAATAGATTGATTACACTCTGTATTAAGTGACCTCATGGTTTTTTAAAAAGTAAAATCATATTACATATATTTTCCATATCTTCAAGTGGAAATTCATGTAATATACTATGATATTTTAAATTAATTTTAAAAGTATACTTTAAAGACTGAGCTGCTTTCTGAGATTTGCCTTTCCCTACTACATTTCTAGCTAATGGCTTCCACCCTATTTTTGATTAAATAAATGCCAGAGTAAAACCAGATGAAAGCAAAGCAAACCAAACAACACAATGTAGCAGATCACCATGAATAAAAGCTTCATGAGGATTAACTGTTCCCTGTTACATTTTTTTATTGAAATGTTATTGAAATGTTATGATGAAATAGGACTGTACAAGAAGTAAAATGAAAAAAGTCAACAAATATTACTATTAAACTAACTCCATTACTGGTTTTTGAAAACAAAGATACTTTATATAACTGATGAAGCTAAAACAATTCAGGAAAATATAATTTTGCAATTTAAAAGCCTTTCAATTAAATTGTGTTATAAATCTGTGAAATTTGAATAGAGGGTTTTTTTTTATTCTAATGGGAATATCGATCTCCAGATTTTAAGACTTATAGCGTCAGTTCATATTTTTATAATTAGTCTTTTCAAAACCAAAATAAAAATAAGGTCATTCTTTGTGATCTCTTTCGTGTACTAATAATTTGTATCAACTAGATTTATTTATATCTTTATAAGAATTTTAGATTGTTCTTGAAATAGTATATAGATTACACAAGATTATTCTATCTGAATATAGGAGATAGTACTTGTTGCAGCAACACTACTGGAACCGGTCCCTAAGGGCTCATATTGTATAACCACACCTGGCCACACTGTTCTCCACATGGCAGTGGGGTTCCCCTAGTTCAGGGATGTGTGGCCTACAATGTTTGAAAGATGGCTTGAATTCTGGGCTCTTGAAAACATCAGAATGAACGAAAAAAGAATATTCAAGAACCATGAGTAAAATATACAAGTAAAATATACCCAAATCACACCTATATCACACACATGCAGTACGACGAACGCTTTATCCCTGCTTTTTGCAGAATGGAGGCATGCGGTGAGGGTATCTCTCTTGCTGCAGCTGCTTTCTTTAGCTGGAGCCCCTCTACTTCCCCATTGCTCCCCTTCCTTTGTGACTCAGACTATGGAGTAGGAGATAGTTGGTTCAGGCTTGGCTCTGCTGCTCCTAGCTGTGTGTACATGGGCAAGTCATGTAAATCCAATGACCATCTGTATTTTCCCCCAGAAAACAAATGTGCAGTCACATCTGCCTTAAAGTGTTTGTGACCATGTTTGTAAAATGCTTCCACTAGATGTGAGTTTTAGGAATCAAGGACTATGTTCTAATCAACATTTCATGCAGTAAAATGTCTGGCACATAGTAATACAAGATAAATGGTATTTTTACATGATGTTGCACAGGCATGCTGTGTTTTAGGAGGTTCAGATATGGCTTTTGATAGAAACAGTGGTTAGTCATTGCAGTGGCAGATGTTTACAGGACTGATACATTAAAAATTTGGGGAGAGGGCGCCTGGGTGGCTCAGTTGGTTAAGCAACTGCCTTCAGCTCAGGTCATGAGCCTGGAGTCCCGGGATGGAGTCCCGCATCGGGCTCCCTGCTTAGCAGGGAGTCTGCTTCTCCCCCTGACTCTCCCCCCTCTCATGTGCTCTCTCTCTCATTCTCTCTCTCAAATAAATAAAATCTTTAAGGAAAAAATAAATAAATAAATAAAAATTTGGGGAGAAAGGCTAATTCCTCAGAGAATTCAAAAAGTTTCAGAGGTGACTAGAGAATAATCCCTTCAAAGAGGAAAGTCAACACAATCATTTCATCCCAGGTAAGCTAGCTGGTAAGCATTAAGGAAGGCCATGCTGTTGTAGTTCTCCTATTGCCTAAACCTAGGACACAGATTCCAAGTTCCCGAAGAACAACCTCAATAAAACGGAAAGTGTAGAGGAAACAAAGAGCTCAGAAGTAAAAGACTGATACTAAGAGATCCCACAGATTAGCTCCCTCAACATCTGCACCTGCTGTCATCAGCACCTAGAAGTTGAATAAGGGAGATGGAGGCCTTGGCTTCAGGGTGGTTTCTCCCTCAGGGTGCTCCTTTAGGATGATTTTCTGATTGGAAGCCTAGTGAGGGGTGCAGCAGGGGACCCTCCTGGAGAGCACTCATATGTGCTCCTTGCTGCAGGGAGACACAGAGGACTGGAGAGAGCCAAAACAACTGAACAGGTTCTACCTCCAGTAGGGGCACACAGAGGGCCAGGGACCAGCTGAGTAACTCACAGGGGATGGAGCAGAGGAGTACTGAGATGGGATGGATTTACATGCTCTGTGAGCTTGCGTATTAGCCGTGGAATGAATGTAGGCAGTGCAGGGAAGTCATGGAGCTAGTCCTCTTAGGTTGCCAGGAGGATGCAGGCCGTTGAAGCTGAACAAAGCTAGAGATGGGCCACCAGATGTCCAGAGGCATAAAGTGGGTAACACAGGAACATAATGTATTGACAGGTTTCTAGCGATGGCTTAAAATAAGCAAATAAGAAAAAATCCTACTTCATATTCTTGCAACAGTTATGCACATGGACTCATAATCCTTTTTCACCACGAGCAACAAAACTTGAGCTGAATATTGAGCAGGGTAGCCATTTAATTCTAATTCTAATCTTTTGGGAATTCAAAGAGAGCAAAATTCAATGTAGAATTTAACAATTGTATGGCTATTTGAAGTTGAAACACACACAAATATAAAGAAATCTTTGGAAAGCAGACCTATTTTTGTCTGATCCTGAAGGTAGGTGACAGGAAAGTTTTTAAAATATTCTCATCAGTCTTGGGGCACCTGGGTGACTCAGTCGTTAAGCGTCTGCCTTCGGCTCAGGTCATGATCCCAGGGGCCTGGGATCGAGCCCCGTGTCGGGCTCCCTGCTCCGCGGGAAGCCTGCTTCTCCCCCTCCCACTCCTTCTGCTTGTGTTCCCTCTCTCACTCTCTCTCTCTGTCAAATAAATAAAATCTTTTAAAAAAAATTTAAAAAAATATTCTCATCAGTCTTGATTTGTCTCGTGCTGGGAACCTGGTATTTATTCTACATTTATGTAAATATTATTCTCTAATGCCCTGTCTGTATTTAAAGAAATACATAGAAGACAAACACATACTATCAAAATAGAAAGAAACATGTGAGATTAGACCTGTTTTCTTATGATGCGCATAACCAGTGTCGAATTCCTTACACAAAGCTTTCTGGTATTAATCAAGGACATTCATTATTTGTTACTCTGAGTCACATGGTTTACGTAAGACTGCTTTGTTGCAGTCTTGTTTCTTTCAAGGGTATAAAAGTATCAAGTATCTCAAATGCCAAGAGTGAAGTTGTGGTGGAAAAATGCATAGCTTTATAAATTACACATTACACTACTGAATTCTGGTTATCTTACACAAAGTGGCAGTATTTTCTTAACCAAGATTTGGGGAAGAGTGATAGGGCTACCACATTGTTCCTTCACTTTTTCAGGCATCCTTCAGTTTCCAAAGGCTCAGATTATGAACTGGAGATAACATTTGCACGTTTGCTTACCACAGGTCTGTGGACGTCCCAGAATGCTCTCTCTTGGCTATCAAGGATCTTCCTTTCAATTTTGTCTCTCTTCTTGTCCACTCTGTCAACATCGTAACAATGAATAATAAGTAATGTTAATTGTAGCACCTCTCTGGACAAAAGGCCACAACTTGAACAAATTTTCCAAAAGACTCACAAGGACTCACTTTGCTTGTGCTTCTGCTTGCATAAAAATGAACTCCCACTTCCGAGCAAATGCTCTCTGCAGCCTGGCCAGGCTCTCCTGAAAAACATACCACAGGTGAAGACGTTCTGGTGCTCATCTTTACTACTCATTTCTCATTTATCTACTGTATAAATTTATCAAGAAAGCAATTATAGAATTTCTAAAGTAGTGTGTACTCTGGTTCTGAATGATAAAAGTCATGCTCACTCAATGTAGCTCATCTTCATATTAATAGTCAGAGTAAACAGGGAAACTTATTACAAATATTAATCTTATGAATAATTGACTTTAGAGACCACAAGTAAACATCTAAAATACTAAAAATTACTTTGTATAAAACAAAGAGCTCAAGACTAATCCATTGGATTTTTCTGTGTCCGTTTTAGTGAGGAATAGGAAAGCAATACATCTCTACTAATGATTCAGTCAGTCTATCCTGTTCCTGACAAGAATGTAAACCCCCAGCATCTTACTACCATTTCTAGTCAGTGCTTCAAAGTCATTTGTAAATCACAACACAGCAATTGTCTGAACAAATGACATCAGATTAACTTTATCTGTCTTGCAAAAACTATTTACTCAAAGTAAATGCTCTTTATTTCTCTAAGTTTGGATGTCTTCACTATATATAGGACACATTTAATGTTTTTACACTTAAGTCAAGTTTAGCAAGACATGCTTCTCCCTTCTCCTGTGAGTTTGCATCTAGAAGTTCACCATCCCCAATGTGAATGATGAGACAAAGCAAGCAAGTCAGGGATTTGAGCCATTTATGATGCCTGATCCTAGAAATCTGGTCCTTAAAATCCAGGGGTGTAAAGTCAACAGAATCTCCAGAAATGACCATAGGCCTTATTCCTGTTCATTTTATGACTTTCTTTGCCAGAAAGTCCTTAGTACTTACAGCTTCATAGTCTGCCAATTCTAGCCTTGCCTTGTTTTGCATTGTTCTCTTGCAGAGGTAAACCGCTGAAAGGAAAAAAAAAAAATCAATCATTTCTTGCCTGCTTATTAACTGGAGGCACTCACTAAAAATAAAAATACAGCGTTATAAATCAAAACATCTTGGTCTTTGTCACTTTTTTTCCATCATAATTTTCTATCTTTATATTTTTTGACAAATATAAATAATTGGTAACATTTTTACTGAAATTCAAACATAGTGATATTATAAGAAAATAGATACATTTAGAAAGTTGGTAACTGTTTCTTTATTTTTATTAAATAAGGGGGAAAATAAAGCCTTCTAAATAATACATCAAATGAACTTAAACATCTAGATATACAAGTAACACCATTGGGTTAAAAGGAATTGCATGAAGAGTGAATCACTGGCACATTCAATTATATCCATATTCTTCTGTCAACTGAAAGACTCTCTTAACCTAAACTGAAGCCTTCTTGGCATCTCCTTTGCTACATTTCACCATCATCAATTATTTTGCCACTGGGAGAGAGGAAACTATAATATCTTCCCTAACTACAATATGACTACCTTTTAATACCATTTTTCTGAGGACTCAGTATCCTTGCTGCCAGGGAAAGCTCCCTTGGGCAGTAGATTTATGGGATGGGTGCCAGAGGGAGAGAAGAGGGCTAGAGCAGCACTGCCATTGAAAAATCACATTTCTTTAGTTATTTCAGGATTATTAGCAACTCTTAGGATAATATCAGGACATTCAGAGCCCTCCAGTATCGTCCTGATTTCCAGGACACTTTTTGTTATTTTTCCATAATATATGATATTTGAGTCTCACGAAATTCAAGATAAACTATATATTTCAGATGCTGAATGAATCTGCTGGATGAGGACTGTCATATTACTTTTTGTAAGGTCAGTTCTGGGGGCGTCCTTATAATCACCACCATTGCACTAAGCCATGCCACCCTCAGTTTCTGATCATCAAGTCCAGCTGATATCACTAAGGAATTATCTTACACAGAAAATCTGAGATCTCTGTAAACACTGATGCTGTGCATTCAATTTCCATCCTCTAAAGTTCCCTTTATGAAGGCCAAGGCCGAGGAGAAAGCCAAGCGTGGACCGATGCTAACATTACTACAGACATTAAGAACCCAGGAGACGATCTGAGAACACATCTTTCTACATTCTATCATGGGAGTTTTATTATTCCACCAATACTGGTAATTTTTAAAATTGCTAATTCTCAAAATTGGTCAAATAAAATACATATTGTCACGAAACTCTCTTTTTAATTGTTTCAAGTTTATTGTGTGAGCGAATCCTTCCCCAGCCCCTGAATAAAAACTCAAGCAGCATCCACAGTCTTGCTTGTCACTCAGGTAATTCAAAGAGACCCAACTTATGGAATGTCCATTCAAGGAATAGTCAAAAATTCAAGCCTGGTTTATTTATTTTATTTTATTTTATTTTAAAGATTTTATTTTCTTTATTTGACAGAGAGAGACACAGTGAGAGAGGGAACACAAGCAGGGGAGTGGGAGAGGGAGAAGCAAGTCTCCTGCGGAGCAGGGAGCCCGATGTGGGGCTCAATCCCAGGACCCTGGGATCATGACCTGAACCGAAGGCAGACGCTTAACGACTGAGCCACCCAGGCACCCCCCTGGTTTAAAGTCTTAACGTCTTCCCCTTTCCCCCAGCTTCTGTGGGTGAGAGAAGCATGACTGTCTTCTTTGTCCACCTTGCTCTTCTGTGTCCCCAGCAAGTACTGCTGACCAAGGCTTCTAACCTTCTGGGGTTGGAGTATACGGAGGAAGGAGAGGATAGGGGGTGCTGCCATTCTGGCTTGACTGATACGTGTGGTGAGCTAGTGTTGCCATTCTCTGGTTGTGGCAGAGTTTTAAAGCCGATTATGTTTCCCATGTCACTTTGTGTGACGCTTTGGAGGAACCCCACCCCACCATTGCTGGGAATCTCCCACCTACAGGGCCCTTGTAGGGGCTGACTATACCTCTGGCCTCTCTGCAGTGTGGTTGCCTGTCCAGGCTGTTCCCTAGGACTGGACTCTCTATCACATGTGGCTTAAATTACACACGAGAGAAACACTCATGCACTCTTTGCCCTGAAAGAAGACCACGGAACATAGCCACTTCCCTTTAATTTCTCCACCCATAACTAGATAGCCTGTCTCTTGCCCCTTGTCATTCCAAGGCCTGGAGTTCATGATCCATTGTGTCCCCAGGAGTAGGTGACTCCTGTCAAGCACTCTCAGAAAGCCCTTGAAATCTTTGTCCCGGGGCTTGAGATGAGGGGCATCTCCACTCATTCTTCCCACTGGGGCTGATGGGGGCAATGACTCCTGACATCCTAACAGCTACAAAATCAGTCTTCAGGCCAACATCTTACCCTTTAATGCCCTCAGTGGGAGCTGACAGCAGCTAGTGTGACAGTTTGTATGTCCGTCTAGAATAGCACTTTCACATCTGGTCTTGATCCACTTAACACTTTGGCTGGATTTCCATTTTAACATCCTGTTACAAAAATCACTTTGTGCTCATCAGAAGAGCAGATATGTTAACAGGGCAAGTAAAAATGATGCATACGGATTGTTTTACTTCAAAGTTGAAATAGTTTAATTTTTAAAATCCTTATCCCTCATTGTAAAAGTTAAAAAAGTTAAGACGATGCAGAAAAAAAAATCTTAAAGAAAAAAATCATTCTAATCTCACTTCCTTCATTATTTGGCACATTATATGGCTTTTCCCTTCTATACACATCTACAAACATACACATGAAAATCTGTATTTATATCAAAACTTTATTTGCATATATTTACTTAAACAACATATGCTATCTTATGAGATTTATCCTTTAATGTTACATTTGGCTAACTTCATATCAGTAAGTGTTATTCTGTAACATCCTGAAAAATCATTTCATGATAATCCATTTATTATTTATTTAAATGAGTCCTTATTGTTGGACACTTAGATTATATCCTTCATCTTGCAATTATTTACTAGTACTTCTGCAAACATGTACATATGGCTGTATGTTTATTTTTTAGATATCTGATAATTTTCCTAGAGTGTCATTGCTGAATGAGGGGGTGTGCACCTTTCAAGTCCTCTGATCTGTATAACCAAATTCCATAGAGTTTAAGCATGAGTATGTCTTGCTTACACTCTGGAGAGTCCATTTTCAGCAAAGCAGTCAGAGTTATTCTGTTAAGACTTAAATCAGATTTCATTGTATTCAAACTTCCCATTTTTCAACTACTTCCTATCTCACCTCACTTCCCGTAAAGGCCAAAGTCCTTCTGTGCCCATTTCATTATCCTCTGACCTTGCTTCCAAACTACTCTCAAATGGTGGCCGCGTCCCCTTCAGACCCATGGTCTCAGCGACACCTCCCTCCCCACCCCCACCCCCCACAGCCCCTTTCCCATTGTCCTCTACACAACCTTCTATCTCCTAACATACAACTTCTGCATCCATTTATGTAGATAGCTTATTAGCTTATCTTCGCCCCCTGCCACCTCATGGGAATGCCATCTCCATGAGGCCAGAGATTTTTGCTTGTTTTGTTTGCCCATGTGTTCCCTTGCCTGGAACATACTTGGACACAGAAGACGCTCAGGATATATTTGTTGAGTAAAAACATCACTAAATTTTCCTGATGATTTGAGAGTTTTTCTTCTGCGAATTAGGAATTCATGACTGCTAATTTTTCTCTTGGGGGATTTGGCTTTTTCTTATTAGACTTAAAGCCCACTTATACATTAGAGATAGAGACTAATATCAGATATATATATGCAGGAAATATATTTTCCCATATTTTTGAGGAGAAGTTTAATAAATGATATGGACAGCATTGAGTATACTTCAGCAAACACTGATTTAGTTTTAAATTATATGTTATTTAAATTATACTTTTATATGTACATACAGCATTCATAGTACATTTTCTGCAACCTGCTTTTTTTACTCACCATGACATTACTGAGATCCACCCAGGCACTTTTCTATAGCTTGTTTCTCCTCACTGTGCTAGTCTATCCTAGGAATGCAGCACACATTATTTAAGCTATACACCTATTATTAAATACTTAGATTGTTTTCCTTTTCTCTTTTTTTTTCTTCTCGGTTTTATTGAGACATAACTGACATGCAGCACCATATACGTTTAAAGTGCACAGTGTAATGAAGTGACTTATGTAATTGTGAAATAATCACCACATTAAGTTCAGTTAATATTCATCATTTCATCTCGATCCAAAAAAAAAAAAAAGGGTTTTCTCCCCGTTGTCATGAGAACTTTTAGGATCTATTCTCTCAGCAACTTTCAGATGTACCACACAGCAGTGTTTGCTATAGTCTTCATGGTGCACGACATTCCCAGAACTTTTTTATCTTATAAATGGTGTTTTGTACATTTTGACCCCATTCTTCCAATTCCCCTACCTCCCACCCTTTGTCTCTGATCTTTTTCTTTTTTCCTATGAGTTTGTGTGTGTGTGTGTGTGTGTGTGTGTGTTTAACATTCCATATATAAGTGAGATAATACTTTCATATTTTGGAGCTGCTACAAATAGTGATTCCATATAGGCTTTGATTAACCTATATTCTTGGAATTGGTAGCAGGACTTTGTGGGACAGGCACAGTATGAATTTTGTAAGACCTGCCAAACTTCTACCCATTAAACTCTCCCAGCAATATACCAATATCCTCACCTTCGTGCCAGACTTGATTTTTTGCCAATCTGGCTTGAGAGTGGAACAATTTCATTATGTTTATCTGTTTTCTTATATTTCCAGTATTTTCACATGATAGGTTTTAATGAAAAAAGATGTGTATGAATTGCCCCCTTCACAGATTTGGCTCTGTTTAACACTTTGTACTGTGGGCTATTTTTATTTGATCTATATTGCAAGCCCTGGTTTCATTTTCTACTTGTATTTGCCTGGTATATCTTTGCTTTATCGACCTTCTTTAACTGAAAGAGTCAGCATGTTTTACTCACCTTCCCTGCAGACAGGTATTACTGGATTTTATTTATGACCTCACCTAAAGATACCTTCTATTTCAAAAGATGAACTTACATTAATTCTTATGTTATGTTTGTTCTTCCTTTTCTTACATCTCCATCTCTCTCTCTGTAATTGTGATTTCTTTGTTTCCTACCTTTTGTTACATGGGATGAGTTTTCTTTAATTCCTCTTCTAATAATTTAGAAGTGATAAAACTTACCATTCCATTAGTGGCCATTCTTATGTGTTTAAATAAATGTTTTATATGTTTTTCTTGAATTTTAGTCTCAGAAATAAACACTAATGTTCCCCCCATAAACGATGAAGAAAATAATCTATTTCTTTCTAATTTTTTAGTGACAACACTTATTGTTTGCTCTATTATAGTTTTTAAAAAATTATAGTATTTACATTCCACTTGGAAATTACTTTTATCACAATTATTTAGATCCTGGAGGGCATGGAGGGAAAGCTGTTGTCTTGGAAAATTAAAGTGAGAAAAATGTTGACTTGGCACATTTAAAAAAAAATCTAGATTTGCTAAAACTGTTCTATCACAGCTCAGATAGTCCAAAAAACACAGCTATTACCCATGTGGCTATATCCTTCTTATTTCTGGTTTCCTCTGGCATTGCTCACTCATTTTGGACTGAGGCCACTACCCTGGTGAAGCTGACCCAGAGAATCCTGGGTTTGCTGTTGTAACTGTCGGCCCCCAGCATAACAATCCGGCAAGGATACTGCCATCATTCCCCAAGTTCCTCCCCTTTACTCTTAGGCTTGCTCTGTGAATGTCTGAGACCCCGAGATGGTTTATGAAATCTGGGTCAGAGACAAAACATCAGACAGGCATAGGGCTGTCTCTTTGAGTGCCGTGTTTAAGCCTAAGAAACCTCAATCCAAGATGGGGCAAGCTTTTCTCTGCCTTCCTAAGACTTACTCTTATTTCCAGCCCGCATGGGTCATTAATGGGCTTGGTCAGAACTTCATCCAATTCTGTAAAGCTGCCCTAACTTCTTGAGAAGAGAAATTGTAAGTCTGATATCACCATCTTCCTTTCATTTGGCTAAATTCTATTGATTCCAGAATACATCTTTCAAGTAAGTGGTATGTGGCACCATTCTCCAATTTCCACACTGTCTTAATAATTCTTTCTATTCTAGTTTTGCTTTCTTTTCTTCTTATTCCATGCAGGGGCAGGGGGAGCAATTTTGGAAAATTTCCAGGAAGTATGGTGTGCAAGTCAGTTCTTGCTTCTTTTTTTTTTTATTTTTTATTGTTATGTAAATCACCATATATTACATCCAGTTCTTGCTTCTTACAGTCGTCCCAAGATGCAAATATGTTTTGTGAGTATATCTATGCTGAATGAACATACCCTTAAACCTCAATAATTTTTGGATTTTTTATAACAAAAAACTTAAACAAAAACATTATCCTTAATATCACTTTAAAGGAAAGAGATCTTCTTTCCTTTCTTATCTTCTTCAAGAACAGAATTTCCAAAATAATTCTTTGAAGGTATCTTAATGTTAATACAGTCCTATAAAATCTAATAGTCATTTAATGACTCAACCATTAGAATGCATTTGTAGGAATGAAAGTTAAGGAATAACAATACTTTAGGGAATTTTATTTTTTTAAATTTATAACTCAACAGCAACACAAGCATTAATTAACTAAAAGAGAAATTAAATCTTAACAGAAAATTACCTAGAGAACATATGATAAAATAATTTTAAAATTATTTAATTTTCTGATATGTTTTTTATAGTTTTTTTTTAGATTTTATTTATTTATTTGAGAGAGAGAGAGAGAGCATGCCTGTGAGAGAGCACATTTAGGGGAAGGAGGGGGAGGGGCAGAGGGAGAAGCAGACTCCCTGCTGAGCAGACAACCTGACAAGGGGCTCAATCCCAGGACCCTGGGATTAAGACCTGAGCTGAAGGCAGATGCTTAATGGACTGGGCCACCCAGGTGCCCCAAATTTTCTGATATATGTTAATGAAGACATGTTACTATAAGTAGTAGGAGGAATTCACTGATGTATGAGATCAAATACCTTGACTAAAAAAGAGAGTAACAGAGTAAGAGAGATCTACTATGGTAATTGAATACCTAGACCATGAAAATCTTCAAATACCTGTCTTGAAGTTCTAGTCTTGAAAAGAAAGAATTCCTTCAGGATACCCTTGGAATAATAGCCAGCCACTTTGAGTATGAAAAGAATTAGAGCTGTGGACTTCTATCTCCTCCTAAAGGAAAAGGAAGTGTCCTCTGATGATTCTACCATGCAGACTGCTGCATATTAAGGTGTTTACATGTATTAGCTTATCCAGAGCCTTAAATCAACTATCTCAGAAAAAAAAGGTATTGTCATCTTTATTTAATTGACAGTAAGAGTGAAATCCAGAGAGCCTAAATCCTCTTCCAGAGCTATGCAAAAAATAACTAGGTGAATCAGAGGGTTCTTGGGTTTGTGATCACACAGCAGATACTTATCACACATAAAATATAAAGGCAGTGGTAACGGGAGCCCCACATTAGCTCTCAGAGAGTGCTAAGAAGGGCAGAAGTCCTTTGCATCTGTTTTCTACAGGCATCCATTTTTCTTAATATCTGAGAATGTTGCTCCTAAATGTAAGAACTATTACTGTCACTGTGAATCTTATTTGAATTTCGTTCTCTGTGCATTCATCCACAAATTATATTACAGATTATATGCTCCAATCACTTAAATTGCTAAACAAACAAAACAGAGCTATTTAATTTATCCTTCTTTGTAAATATATCAATGGCTCCTAAAAGGTTTGATTGCTTTCCTAAGACTCATGAGTTTTTGGCAATTCGTAATTCCTTACGTTGCTGTATTTTATTCTCTCCAAATTTACTTTCTTTCTCTCTTAAAAATTATAGCTAATCATCATTATTTGCTGATCCCATATCTGCAAATTCGCCTACTTGCTAAAATTTATTTGTAGCTCCCCAATCAACACTTGCGGTGTTTTTACGATCATCCACAGCCATTCAAAGTGGTAAAACTAGAGTTGCCTGATGCTCACTTTCTCAGTTGATGTGGAACAAGGCAACGCTTTACCTTCCTGTTCCAGCTAATTCTGTAAACAAGTGTCCTTTTGATGGTCTGTTTAGTGCCACTTTTTTTTTTTTTGCTGTTTAAAATGAGCCCCAAGAATAGTGCCGCAGTGCTGTCTAGTGTTCCTAAATGCAAGAAGACCATGATGTGCTTTTTGGAGATGACATGTATGTTGGATAAACTCTGTTTGTGAATGACTTAGGATGCTGCTGGTTGTAAGGTCAATGTTTATTAATCAAAAATATATATGAACTAAGGGGTCTGTTGAAAGAAACACACATAAAACAAAGGTGTATGCATTGATCCGTGGGCAAAAATGTTGTGACCAGAGGCTTGCAGGAACTGAACGCTGTACTTCCCCTAGGAGCAACGGCTCAGTATTCCCTGATTACATATTTGCGGCAACTTTATAGAACATACCTACCTCAAAGAATAAGAACCAACTGCATGTGTTTGTGTCTTATTCCCTCTGTTGGAGAGTAGTGAATAAAACAGATCTTTTCTATGATGACAAAGATACCTACAAAACTTGCAGAAGCTCTGCTAGTTATCTGCAGTAGTACCTGACTTCCCATTCTTTCTATGTGGCATATTACCTCTGTTGCTTATAGCATTTAGTAGGGTTTTAAACCAATAATATCTATTTTTTACCATAGCATAATAAGAAATACCATAGTTTAACTTTTATGATATTTCTGAACCACTGTTGTAATAAAAATATTAACTTTCAAGTAAATTTCCCATAATACTAGGTGAAGGGTTCTTAATTTCTCCTTCTTTTATTTAAATTTATCAAATGAAGGAATAAGTTCACATTTTCCAAGAGTACTTCAATAAATCATCCAGTAGGAAACAGTAGGAAAGTGAAACCCAAGAGATAATGCCAAAGTGCTGTGTGACTTACCCAAGAGGGAGTAATCTAGATTCACTGAATTGAGGTCAAAATAGTCATGAACAATAGTTTTGGATATCTGAACTTGGATCCTCCCCACTCCCTTTTCTTGGTTTGTTATATAAAAGGAAAGAGATATAGGCAGTATGTTAGAAAATAATATTATAACCTATAAAAGGATGAGATTAACATCAGAAATTACTGGCTAAGTCACTCAGGGCATTACTCATACTATGCCTGTTGTCTAATCCCCTGATCATCAACGGAGAGACACATTTACAAATACTCTAGGAGAGGCCATGGGGTATAGTAGAGAGCAATGGTCCTTGAGTTTTCAGATTTGGGGTTCTGGCCACCCTCGTTAACTGTGATTTTGGAAAAGTCACTTAACCTTTCTGAGACTCCAATTGCTCACCTGTGTAATGAATATAAAAATACTTGGTGCATCTATTCCACAGGACTGAGGTTAGGACTACAGGACATGATATGTTGGACAGTGCTGTGTTAACTCCAAAGGGAAAATAATGTACAGAATTATTAGCTATGATGTCCTTTATGTTCACCAGAAAGGTTTCTACTTAAAAGAAAATTACAGAGTAATTTTAGAAGTGAAATATCCTTTTAAAAACCTTGTTGGGGATGGATTTTTATATAAAATTATTGCTTTTTTCAAATGGGACACTGCAGAGAGGGCCATTGAATTTGTTTAGTGTCTCACTTGTGAAGTGTCTCTTCCTGCAAAACTACCACGAATTAGCACTGCCAAGGATCTAAAATAATAAACATTAAGTACATATGTGTTGTTACATCTGGAGTACACTGGCTAGTGACCTGAAAATCTTTTCCAAATTTTATGTTAAAATATACTTCAATTTTAAACATATGACTGACTAGTTTTGTTCATAACAGGCAACTTGGTGCTATTAAATTATATTTTTAATTTTTAATTTTATTCTTCACTCTACTTTCTCATTCTTTTTACTATTATATCTCATAATCTCAATACTGAAACTCCATGTACAACTAAATAAGTCATCAGTATTTTCTGTTAATAGCTGCAACAGATTTCTGGGCCACCAGGGGAAGAAAAAGATAGAAAACTATTTTTTAAAATTCATTTATTTATTCAATTCGACATTTACTAGATGCCTGGTATGTGCCAGGCTCTGATCTAAATGGTGGGGGTACAGCTGTGAACAAAACAAACAGACAAGGGTCCTATTCCCAATGAGCTGACATTCCAGAGAAATTCAAAGGGAGAGGACAAAGGAGACACAGCTTCCAACTGCCCAAACATAGGGTGATTGAGGTCAGAAGCCTGGAGGTGGGCTCTCTGTAATAGTGTTCTCTACCCGCAGGGGGCAACATGGTACCAATGACAGCCTCTGCCAGTAAACTGGAAGGGTGTTGGTTTTACAAAGATTTTAAGAATCTTAGGATGAGAGGGGTCTATGTGGAGTAATTACATGAGACTCCAAGGTATCTTCGGTTCCTGGAGAAGAACAGAATATTTGCCTTATATGGGGAGTAAAAGGAAAAGTGTGACAGATGTGTATGGGATACTGGATGCATTGTTCCTTCTTCAGCAAATGTTCACTGAGTGCCCACAGCGTACCAGGCTTCTTCTAAGCCCTGAGGATACAGTGGATGAGCCCAGGGGATCATCACTGCTCTTAGCTTACAGGGAACTGGTCTAGAGTGTAATGGATAATGCACAGTACTATGAATAACATAACTGCAATTCCCAATATTTATTAAATGTTTTCCATGTACCAGGAATTATTCAAACATTTCACATATGTTATGTTGTCCAAATGAACGAACAAGCAGGTGCTATTAATTTTCCCTCTTTGCAGATGAGGCAATGAAGGTAGGATGAGATTAAGTAATTCTTGGTTTAGGCAAGAGTCAAAGTCAAGCAGTAGACACCAAAGACAACTGTTTTAACCTCCAAGCTGTGATAGATACTGGGACGAAGTGGAGGTGGGAAGGCAAAGGGGTGTGGGAGGGGCTCTTACATTAGATCGCAGGATCCGCAAAGGCCTCTCTGAAGTGATAACTTTTGAGTTGCAACCTAAATTAGGAAAAGGAACCAGCTCCAGAAAGATCTGGGGGCACAGAGCACCCATCAGAGTCCAGCAAGGGGACTCTGGGCAGGACATAAGCAGGGTGTCCTCAAAATAGAGGGGTCAGAGCCTGGGGAGGGTGGGAGGCAGTGAGGGTGGGTGCCGGGCTGGGCTGGGGAGGCAGGAAGTGTGGCCTGTAGTGTAATGGGAACTGCTGAGGGTTGTAAGAGACAGAAATGGCATGATGTGCCACTCACATTTAATAGCAAAAAATTGCTCAACCATAGCCAAACTGTGGAAGGAGATGAGATGTCCTTCAACAGATGAATGGATAAAGAAGATGTGGTTCATATATAAAATGGAATATTACTCAGCCATCAGAAAGGACGAATGCCTACCATTTGCATGGACATGGATGGAACTGGAGGGGATTATGCTAAGGGAAATACGTCAAGCAGAAAAAGACAATTATCATATGATTTCACTCATATGTGGAACATAAGGAATAACATGGAGGACTATAGGGGAAGGGAGGGAAAACTGAATGGGAAGAAATCAGAGAGGGAGACACACCATGAGAGACTCCGGACTCTGGGAAAAAAATTGAGGGTTACAGAAGGGAGGGGGTGGGGGATGGGGTAACCGGGTGATGAGTATTAAGGAGGGCACAGGTGGTGATGGGCACTGGGAGTTATAGGCAACTAATGAATCATTGAACACTACATCAAAAACTAATGATCTACTATATGCTGGTTAACTGAACATGATAATAAAAGAAATAAAAAAAATTGTTCAAGCTTACATGAGGCAAATGTGCGAGAGTGGATAGCACAGTGTTTAATAATAATAATGCAATGGAAAGACAACACAACACAATTGCTATCTTAATGATGGCTGAAATACATTATTTTTTTGTTAGAAAATAACACACCTGTTTTCTGTTATTTATCTAAATAGAGAGCAATCTGATATGACTCATACGGTGATTTTGGAACTGGAACCTAGAACATCTCTCTACATGACAGCAAATTTCAAAATGGCCCTGGGTCCGTTTCATGGTGATCCTTCCTAACGTGCACTGGAGGCTGATGGTGGCTCCAGAAAGCAGCCAATAGGGTAGGAAAAGCTGATTTTTAAAAGGGTCATGGCTAACCTTTTTGCAATTCCCTCTCAAGTTTCCTTCCATTTCTTACTTCTTCACTCCTCCTATTTGCCAAAACAAAAACTGGTTTGAGAGCCCTGGCTTTCCTGTCCCCTCTGCGCTCCTCACTGCTGCATAACGTAGCCTTAATAAAATGAAGCCGTCTGCTTCCTGACCGACAGAACTACAAGGAACTTGCAGGTCGTTCCTTTTCTTTTTAGGAGAAGATAATGATTATAGTAATACAAGCCTGAAAATAATAAAGCTAATGAAAATACTAATGATGAAAATACTAACAGTAATAGCTAATACTTACTATGTGCCACATGCTATGGGACAGCCACCATTTTAATCCTTTAAGCCAATTAATCCTTCAAGCAACCTTAGCAAGTGGGAGTATGATCATTAAAATTGGGGCACAGAGAGTTAACTTTTTCAAGTATACAGCTACTAAGCAGCTGAACTGGAATGTGAACCCAATCATCTGGAAGGAACCATTCTGTTTGGAGAAATACTCAGTACAAACTCTGAATCAAGGGTGTATCCTAAAACGTAAAGTAACTTGGAGAACAGTTTTATACGTCTCCCAGCTGAAATAAGGGGTCTAGGATGCTCAGGACAGTACAAGGTAAGAACAGTAAAGCAGCCTGATCAAGGCAGATCAGGATTAGGGTGAGACAGAACTTTGCTAAACATCTAAGGAGCTGTTCTGTTAACCTCTCTAAAGATTAATTTTGCTCTTCGATTTTACCTGTTTATTATATTTCTCTCCTTTCCTTTGGAACCTCTGATAAGTTCCTTCCATGGAACTTCCCCAGAGGTGTCCTGATTAAAGCATATTAGCAAAAGTGATCTATGACCAGAACAGCACTATAGGTCTGCAAATGGTAAATTATTCTAATTAAGGTTATAAAGAAATTAAGTGAATCAGATTGCTCCAAAAATGCAAGGAAAACACACAATAGGTAAAAGTTAGGGCTTTGACAGACGAACACTTGAGGCATCATTCTCCAAATCAGTAAGTGATGCCTGTTGCTAGGTAGGTGACAAGGTTTTCTGTCCTTTCTCAGTCAGATTCCTGACAAATGGGAATTTTAATATATTTTTTTTCTGACTTCATAGGATAGGACGGCTGTGAAAATTGAAAGAAATGATCAATGTAAAGGCCTTTTGAAAACTTATAATGTATTATGCAAATGTAAGATTAACTGTATCTGCGGTGGAACGGATAATCAGCTTTTCTGTCAAGTCTGACAAAAATTCTAAGTATATCTCAGATTCAAAGGAACATATAATTTTTAGAAATAAAATTTGACTTCATGAACTTGGCAATAATTCCATTTTAAATATTCAACAGTATACTTATAGTTTAGAATCTCTCTGTAATGCATACATTTCTTTAAGCTATGTTTAGCCAAACTATATTAAGAAGTAAAAATGGATGCATTTTTTTTCAAATGTATGATGTAACTTTATATTAATTGAAATGTACTCATTTGTTCATTCAATGTGCCAACTAAGGTTCTAGGCACCAAGATAGAGAGAGAAACAATTCAGTATTCCTAGTCACCTCAATCCTTATGTTAAACTGGGAGGAGACAAATACATAGGTAAATGATAATTATTTTTAATATTTGCTAATACATCTCATAGATAAGTGAATAATCACCATTACTTTCCAAGACAATTTAGTGTATATAAGTCACTTCCCTCTATCTCCTATTCTTCTCCTCTGTGCCTGACAATAATGGTGGGAGCTACAAAACATAGGTTTATTACATATATATATAATATTAAATATTATTTACAATATTATATGTATTATATAAAAATATTAAATATATTAAGTATATATATGTATATATTTTATTAAAAGAAACACAAGGCTCAGGATGGAAGAGTTTAGCTCTAGTTCTCAGAGCTAGCAAATGGAAGAGGCAAGGCTCAGCTCAAGGCTTTAGGATAAGTTCCTAAAGTACCCCAGAGACTTAGCAAGAATGGGGGAGTCTTAGCATCTGGCCCAAGTGGTGGTAGTTTGTGGTAAAAACCCATCGCACTGCTTCCTTATTTAGTGTTCATATAAATTAATTAGATCAGAGTCTGTATAAATATCCTATAATTCTATGTAAATGGCTCCCAAGCATATCTTATGTTTCTCTCATACACTTGGCCTCTATTCTATTTTGAGGTTCATAATGATTATATGTCCATTTAGAATATGAAATTAAAACCAAGTATTCTAAATTGCCTTCGTCATCTGACACATTTTGATAGACATACGACATCTTACAATTTTGTCCCTTAAAATCTCTCTTGATGTTCTAGGAGAAAGGCTATTTTATGCCCACCTAACTGTAATTTCAAGCCTCACAGGACAAGCATAAAGGTCCCCACTGAAATTCAGAGATGGTCATCTCAAATGTTGCTGTTCAAAATTTTTGTTAACATTGTTGTTGTTAATAATTTTACTTTGTTTTCTTACTACCAATTTGAGCATAGATAGTTGGCGTCTTTAAAGCTAAATATAATGATTGGACCACATTATAAATCCTAGGAATCAAAACTCTTCATTCATTCAATTATTCACTCACTCAATTAAATGTTTATTGAACACCCACTGAAATTCTGGATATTGTCCTAGGCGCAAGGGATACACAGTGAAAGAAGATTTTTGTCCTTGAACTTTCAAGTGACTCACAATCCAGGGCAAGTGATAGCTGCCTTGGCCCATACAGCTGGACTGCCCTCCCATCAGGATGGAGTGGAGGGCAATCTGTTTGCTGAGTCTTAAAGGACCAGTTGTCCTACTCTAGCCATGAACTTTTCATATGACTCAGTTTGATTTTCTTTTCCTTTGCACTATGGAAATAAATACATTATGGTAGTTATACATAAAGAAATCCTTAAGAAAAAAAAAATCTGCTTCTAGGTAAAGCAACCGATGGATTTTTACATATAGAGGCTCAGTAGAACTCAATTTCCTTTATTTTCCCTTACTTATTTAGTTTATGTTAAAATCTTACATATTTCTCCCATAATGGAACTTGAAATAAAAAATTTAACTGTGCTTTTCTGGGTGTTATTTTTGAATAAGTCTTAGTATCCTTTTATCTGAAATTTGTCATGCCCAACCTTTCTCCAATGATGCCCTCTGTGGAACTGTAGACTTTATTATTTTTTTTAAAGATTTTATTTATTTATTTGACAGAGAGAGACACAGTGAGAGAGGGAACACAAGCAGGGAGAGTGGGAGAGGGAGAAGCAGGCTTCCCGTCGAGCAGGGAGCCCGATGCGGGGCTCGATCCCAAGACCCTGGGATCATGACCTGAGCCAAAGGCAGACGCTTAACGGCTGAGCCACCCACGCGCCCCTGGAAGTGTAGAATTTAAAAGCTTTTGCTTATGCACTCACCTCAGGAAAGGAAAAAAAAGTATTTATAATTTGACTCTAAAATTTTTAACATAAATTTAAATATTCACAAATCATATAATTCTGAAATGTAGATATCCACATTTAAAAATATAACTGTTAAACCACTCTTTTAAATGTATCCAGGTATCCAGTGGGCTCCAAATATCCAAGAAAATACATGGACAAGCTCTTTTGTGGGAGGAATTTGGATTATTCTTTCTTCTTGAAGTCATATGTTACACTATCCTTATAGAATTGATCCCCTGTTAGTCTCCTGTATAAGAACAATATATTTATAAATTAGTTGAAATTTTAAAATTTCCTATGATCATAAGGCTTCTATGAAAAATTTCTTCTGATTGCAGTCATCTTTATAAATATTATTAATCTATAGTTTATGAAAGCAATACAAGTATATTGCAAAATTTTCCAAAGAATTATTTTTAAAAAGTGAAATTTTATTGCAAAATGTTCCCTAATACAAAAGCTTTTTCTTAATAGGAACATTTTCATGACACTTAGAAAGACTACACTAAAAAAAGGAGGAAACATAGTCTCTTAAATCTATGGTTCCTTGGAAACCTTGAGAAGTCTGTGAATTCCTCCAGAGGAAAATGTAGCTCTGTGCTACATTTTAAAATTTAAAAGTTTTTTAAAATTTTAAAATTTCCATTGTGATTTTCTTCCCTGAGAATATCATTTTGAAGAGTGATTTTAAGTTGTCAAACATGAGATATATGAGTTTTTCTAACTGGTATATTATTGTCTGCCATTTTAATTCCACTTTGATTTAAACTCTAAAATTAATTATTTTAAAAAATAATGAGTGTTTATTTTGATTTATCAATTTGTTATCACCGGTTCTTCCATCTCATTCTTTCCTTTTTGGTCTAACTTCCACGATATAAATATAAGTCATTCCTTCTTTTTGGAAGAGGGGAGTCAGAGTAAAGAAGAGACCTGGATCCACTAAATTTTTATTAGCAAAATAATACATGAACTAAAAGGAGGCAGTGCATAATCTCCCCCCAAAATTAGAGGCTGTTAATGATATAAAGCTTTGACATTCCTTAAAGCATGTTTTGCTGCATTTTTTGTGTGGTCTGCATGTAACAGTTCCTCTTTAATACACAGATATACATCCATGTGTGAGAAGTGAGTATAAAATAAACTTACTTTCTTCTGTAGTTTTGGAGTAAGTCTAATAATTTAGAGTAACTTGAGTATTTTTATTGAATAATGTTTGTCACTTGTAGTTTTACAAAAGGATAACCTTTGTTTCTTTATGTCTTCCCATTTTTCTCTCTAAATTTCAGTTGCTCTCAAATTGCCCAGAAAGATTAAGCAGTAGAAATCTAAATGTTAGAAAGTCTGCTTTAAAAAAGAATACTTTTACTCTATTATAGGGTAAATTGTTCTTTCCCTGGGGGTTGGGCAAAGAAGGTTTAGAAAAGTTTATGTGCATTGCCTAACACAGAATGTTGATCATTATTAGTCAACCATGCTGGATAATGTATGATATTAACCTTAAACTGTAGAAAAATAATATAGGCAGATGGATATAAACCTATTTTTTTAAAACACTGAATGAAATACAATTCAGATTCTTTCCAATTTCAGTGCATAATTCATATTATTTAAAATGTTTCATGCATTGTTAAATATACATATATCATAAATGATACTAAAATGTTGCAGTGCACCTACTATTAAAGATTACCAGTAGCTAGTACATTTTCCAGCTCAGAGGGCAGAAAATTTAAAGGCCATGAGGTGCTATAATGATCCATATCACTATGGTTATGAACCTTGAAACTTAGAATGCACACCTTAAAATCAATTTCAAAGTTTCCAAGGAGACCAGTGAAGATATTTCAAGACAAGATTAATGTGATTTGCAAATCAAAATCCACTTAAGACTGTTGTCACAGCATTATGTGTTAATTGGTGCTTGCCACATTTTTTAAGAAAGCCAGAAAAAAAAAATCTTATATTCATGAACCCAGTGATAACTGAGACAGCAGCCCTCATCTTCTCTGTCTGCTTTGTTAACATATTTTGAATATAATGAAGAATATGTAAAAGAGTCCTTTGCTAGGGACTAAGATTTTGTAAAACCTTAAAAAAAGAATAATGGCATCTAAAAGCCCAGAAGTCTGGGGGGATGCAGAGAAATAGGAAGAGAGAAAACTACTGATTGAATAAACACTTATGACTGACGCTCTGCAAGGTGTAAAATGAGATTTGACATTGAGATCCCATTTTACTGATGAGGAAACTGAAAATCAAAAAAGTTAAGTCACTGGCATGAGGTCCCACAGCCATTAAATGCTGAGTAAGGATATGAAGCAGTATGTTTCTGATTCCAAAACTCTTAGTCTTCCCAGTGCATCATGCAGAAAGAATGGCAAGTAAAGTGCAATGTGTTCAGGGCCCTCAGTGGAAGTTCTGTCCTGAGCTGATGTATGTCCTAAATAGAGAGCTACAGGTCAGAGAATGGTCATGCTGGAGGTCTGCTGGAGGGTCAAGTTCACTTTGGACCCTGCCCGTTTCCTCTCCTTGACTGTCGCTGACATGGATCAGAGACCATCTCTCACCTACCTTTGTTCCTGCCACTGCATGAGCACAATGCATTGCACACCACCAGATGCTCAGGGAGTATTTGTTGAACTGCATTGACAGAATTGGTTGTGCCAGGTGTGAAATAAAATTAATTGGTGAGAATGTCAGTTGGGGCTTTGAATCTTCAACTTCTAATTTCCCAGTGTCCATCTGACACCTGGCATGGTCCTACTACTTATATTGTGACACAGACTTCAGCAGGGAAGTCCTCTGTGTCTACGTTCACTACAGTGGCCCAAGGCATAGAAATGCTCCGTGGGGACCTGGATCTCTAAGCAAATGTCTATAAAGTTTACTCCAAGTTTGTGCCGGTCATGTTGGAAAGTGGTCGTGGAGCTATTCACTTTGATATCTCCTTGTGTTTCTGTGTATCTGTGCTTTGGACAGGCTGCCAGTATCTCATTTAATGCCTTCTTCGGGTACTGCACCAGCTGTTGGGCAGGACTTAAACTCCAAAGTGCCCCCAGCAATTGCTAAGTAGTGTCCTGGTGATTCTATTCCCAGAATTCACTCCTGACACATTTTACCTTCAGGGGATTTCATCATTGGGTGGTTTGAACAGAGAATTGGAATAGTCAGCTGGGCAGAGGAATTCTCAGTCCTCTCCATAATCTAAGCAGACACATTGTTCTTCCTCAGCTGGCAAAATCTGTCCAAAACAGAACTATGTTTAAGAACAGTTTGCAACAGGGCACCTGGGTGGCTCAGATGGTTAAGCGTCTGCCTTCAGCTCAGGTCATGATCCCAGGGTCCTGGGATCGAGTCCCGCATCGGGCTCCCTGCTCCTTGGGAGCCTGCTTCTCCCTCTGCTTCTCTCTCTCTCTCTCCCTCTGTCTCTCATGAATAAATAAATAAAATCTTTAAAAAAAAAGAAGGGTTTGCAACAACAACAACCAAAAGAATTTGTGAGCCCTGCCTTTTGCTTCCCCCCACCAGGGAAACAGCCTGAGGTATAGCCTAAAACTGGACAAATAGCACAGTGATCCGGGAGTACAATGTGTTATCACTTTTATTATAATAGCTGGGGGCTGGCCAATGCTTTACAAAGACACCAGAAAGCAACAGCAGTAGTTTGGGCAGCCTTACACAAATATTTCTTGGCTTGAAGAGAAATTTCTTTAACAAGAATCTGACACCTCAAACTTCGCATGAAAGCATTGACCAGGTCAATCACAGAAAATTCAGCTTGCCATGATTTGTTCCATAATGGTAACAGAAACACAATGTCATTATGTGTTTCTACCATTATACTTGGTAGCCTGAGAAAAGTTGCAACCACTTAAGACTAAGTTATTGAAAATCTCTATTGGTTGCTCTGCTAAACAGGGATTCATTCAGCTATCTTCCTACTTATTTCACTTCTTAGTGTGTTCTGAATTTGGCCAATAATGAAGGGCGTGACCTTGGCCTGGCAAATCCTGCCACTCTCTGGAATTCAGCTGCCTCATCATTAGCTGAGATGGATGAATTGGGTCATCTCTCAGGCTCCCTCCAGCTCTGATATTTCATGGTTGGAGGAAGTCATGGTCCAACACGCGGTCCTCAGGTTTGCTCCCTTGCTTCGCTTTCCAGGGTTCTCATGAGGGCCTTTGTCTAGTGTGATTTAAAACAGTCTAGATCTCCCTTCTGTTAAGAGAATGTAGAAAGAAAATAAAGTCCCCCCGACCCTCTCTTTGCTCAAGGAAAATATAAAAACAGATATGCAAAGACAGCTAGAGCTCATATAGGAATTCAGTAAAGTGGCAGGATATAAAATCAATGCACAGAAATCAGTGGCATTCCTATACACCAACAACAAGACAGAAGAGAGAGAAATTAAGGAGTCAATCCCATTTACAATTGCACCCAAAACCATAAAATACCTAGGAATAAATCTAACCAGAGAGGCAAAGGACCTGTACTCAGAAAACTATAAAATACTCATGAAAGAAATGGAGGAAGACACAAAGAAATGGAAAAACGTTCCATGCTCATGGATTGGAAGAACAAACATTGTGAAGATGTCAATGCTACCTAGAGCAATCTACACATTCAATGCAATCCCCATCAAAATACCATCCACTTTTTTCAAACAAATGGCACAAAGAATCCTAAAATTTGTATGGAACCAGAAGAGACCCTGAAGAGCCAGAGGAATGTTGAAAAAGAAAAGCAAAGCTGGCGGCAGCACAATTCCGGACTTCCAGCTCTATTACAAAGCTGTCATCATAAAGACTGTATGGTACTGGCAAAAAAACAGACACATAGACCAGTGGAACAGAATAGAGAGCCCAGAAATGGACCCTCAACTCTATGGTCAACTAATCTTTGGCAAAGCAGGAAAGAATGTCCAATGGAAAAAAGACAGTCTCTTCAACAAATGGTGTTGGGAAAATTGGACAGCCACATGCAGAAGAATGAAACTGGACCATTTCCTTACACCACACACAAAAATAGAGAAAGACCTAAACGTGAGACAGGAGTCCATCAAAATCCTAAAGGAGAACACAGGCAGCAACCTCTTCCACCTCAGCCACAGCAACTTCTTCCTAGAAACATCGCCAAAGGCAAGGGAAGCCAGGGCAAAAGTGAACTATTGGGATTTCATCAAGATAAAAAGCTTTTGCACAGCAAAAGATACAGTCCACAAAACCAAAAGACAACCAACAGAATGGGAGAAAATAATTTGCAAATGACACATCAGATAAAGGGCTAGTATCTAAAATCTATAAAGAACTAATCAAACTCAACACCCAAAGAACAAATGATCCAATCAAGAAATGGGCAGAAGACATGAACAGACATTTTTCCAAAGAAGACATCCAAATGGCCAACAGACACATGAGAAAGTGCTCCACATCGCTCGGCATCAGGGAAATCCAAATCAAAACCTCAATGAGATACCACCTCACACCCGTCAGAATGGCTAAAATTAACAAGGCAGGAAACGACAGATGTTGGCGGGGATGCGGAGAAAGGGGAACGCTCCTACACTGTTGGTGGGAATGCAAGCTGGTGCAACCCCTCTGGAAAACAGTATGGAGGTTCCTCAAACAGTTGAAAATAGAGCTACCATTCCATCCAGCAATTGCACTACTGGGTATTTACCCCAAAGATACAAATGTAGGGATCCGAAGGGGTACGTGCACCCCGATGTTTATAGCAGCAATGTCCATAATAGCCAAACTGTGGAAAGAGCCAAGATGTCCATCGACAGATGAATGGATAAAGAAGAGGTGGTATATATACACAATGGAATATTATGCAGCCATCAAAAGGAATGAGATCTTGCCATTTGCAATGATGTGGATGGAACTGGAGGGTGTTATGCTGAGTGAAAGAAGTCAATCAGAGAAAGACATGTATCATATGACCTCACTGATATGAGGAATTCTTAATTTCAGGAACCAAACAGGGTTGCTGGAGTGGTGGGGGGTGGGAGGGATGGGGTTGCTGGGTGATAGACACTGGGGAGGGTACGTGCTATGGTGAGCGCTGTGAATTGTGCAAGACTGTTGAATCACAGATCTGTACTTCTGAAACAAATAATGCAATATATGTTAAGTAAAAAAAAAGAAGAAGAAGATAGCAGGAGGGGAAGAATGAAGGGGAGTAAATCGGAGGGGGAGACGAACCATGAGAGACGATGGACTCTGAAAAACAAACTGAGGGTTCTAGAGGGGAGGGGATGGGGGGATTGGTTAGCCTGGTGATGGGTATTAAAGAGGGCACATTCTGCGTGGAGCACTGGGTGTTATGCACAACCAATGAATCATGGAACACTACATCAAAAACTAATGATGTAATGTATGGTGATTAACATAACAATAAAAAACTAAAGAAAAAACAGATATGCAAATCTCCCTTTAAGCAGGTATTAAATAAAGGATTTTTTTTTTTTTTTTTTAATTTCAGATCACTTGGATGTAGAAGTACTCTTGTTTTTGTTATTTCAGCTCATGGTACAAAAAACTTCTGTTACCCAAACAGAGAATCACACAGTGTAGCCTATTTACCACCCAGGCTGTAAAGGTTCTGCCTACTTCCCAGGTTGACAAAATTTCAAAGTAAGACCAAAAACTAAGTGAGCTACAATAGTCCGTTTTCTCCCTTCTACTCAATATTAAAACAATGAAAAAATAATGCCTGTCCTATTGATACATTTTTTTAACCAAGACTGTCTTTTTTAGCTTTAATTGCTGGACCTGAGAAAATTGAGTCTTCATGAAATAGTACTGCTAATTCATAAAATCCATGCCTATTAGTATTTATTTAAATTATAAATGATCTTGCCAATACAGTCTACTTTATTTTTTAATTTTCCTTTTCATTCTTTGGTCTTCAAAAACCGTCCATGGGTTTTTGAATAGTTTTTGTTTTTATCATGGCCACCATGATTAGCTCTTTTTCTTTACCAAAACTTTAAATGAGGGGCGCCTGGGTGGCTCAGTTGGCTAAGCGACCGACTCCTGATTATGACTCAGGTCATGATCTGAGTTCCTGGGATCAAGCCCAGTGTCAGGCTCTGCGCTCAGCAGGGAGTCTACTTGAGGATTCTCTCTCCCTCTCCCTCTGCCCCTCCACTCCCCACGCCCCCCCAACCCCACTCATGCATGCTCTGTCTTTCTCTCTCTCTACAATAAATAAATAAATGTTAACAAAATAAAACTTTAAATGAAAACGTGCTTCCTGTAGTTATTCAGCCTAAACATAATGGGGAGTTTTGCTTGTACCCTGACACCATCAAAGCCCCCTACCTCCTCCCACCAGGTAAAAGCCCCATCTAAACCGGAATACTCCCATCCTGATTCAGGTCCCAAAACAACTTCTCCTTCACTAGTAAATAACCACAATGACAATTTCCTAAGAGCTTCCATTGTTTTGTCACTTCAAGAAAGACACAGATTGTGTGATTCAATTGATGCACGAGGAAGCTAGAAGGTGTACTTGGTGAACTGGTATTGGGAGAGCTTGTTAATTCAAACAAACCCCCACATCCATGCTTGCCAAAGCAAGGCTGGCAGTCCACTGCTCCAGGGATCCTGAAGGGTAAAAGTCCCCAACCATGCAAGTGTTTCCTTCAGTTTGCATCAGGAAGTGCCAGGCAACAAAGTTACTAAATTTGGAAAGCATAAACCCAAAATCAGCTTGTTAATAGAACTTCCTGCGGCCTCTCATGCAGACTTTACTAAGAGGTCTGTCACATGATACTTGGCAATGTTGCAAAGTTTGGAACACACATATCCATGGGTAATTGAGATTCCAGTCATCTTCCAGGAGAATATTTTATTATTACTGAATCCTCGCTGTTGTTCTGAGTTGGTCATGATTTTCAGTGACTGAAGGTCATGACTTTAAATTGAAAATTAATGTTGATTTTATGTCCTCATCATCAGTTTAGATTGTTATGAACTGTTTGGGTAATCCCAGGTTGTGTCATGATGTATATTTGCATCACTGACATTCCTAGACATAAGCTTCCAATAATTTCACAAGTAAACGGCACACATACATTACAGTTCATATATGAGTTATCCATACCTTTTTTCTAAAATAGATATATCTATTCCACAATTTTTCCTATACAGCACCACTTTATTGTTATTATTTTTTTCTACCTAAAACTAACTTAGGGTGAGATCATGAAGCCACAGAGTCATTTAAATGTGCCATAATCAGAGTGGTTGAAATTCAGCCACGAATTACAGCATAGATGGATGGGAAAATATTCCAAACAGTATTACCCATCAAGGATCAGCACCCTAGAGAGGGCGAAGTGCTAGATTCTGGATTCCAGGAATCCTCTACTCATTCCTACTCTATTCTGGTCAAGAAGCTTAACCATCCGAGGGGGGCGCCTGGGGGGCTCAGTCGTTGGGCGTCTGCCTTCGGCTCAGGTCATGGTCCCAGGGTCCTGGGATCGAGCCCCGCGTTGGGCTACCTGCTCGGCGGATCGAGCCCCGCGTCGGGCTCCCTGCTCGGCGGGAAGCCCGCTTCTCCGGCGGATCGAGCCCCGCGTCGGGCTCCCTGCTCTGCGGGAAGCCCGCTTCTCCCTCTCCCACACTCCCCCTGCTTGTGTTCCCTCTCTCGCTGTGTCTCTCTGTCGAATAAATAAAATCTTAAAAAAAGAAGCATATCTATAAAAAAAAAAAGAAGCTTGACCATCAGTGACAGGTGTATTGCTCATCCTACTCTGATGTCTCTCCCTTCACTGAAGCTTACCCTGATTTTCCAAAGAATTCCCGCTTGCTTCCATATTGGACACCAGGCCACTGACCCTGCAGCACCATTTCCTTCCAGCAAGCAGGCCCACTCTTCACCTCCTTTCTGTCCGCCCCCATTTATCCATCCATCTCTTTTTCTTCTTCTGCCTCCATTGCCAAGTATCTGAGGAGGCAGTCCCCGCTGTCTTTGTTTCCTGGCTGTTCATGCCCTCATTGGAATCTGATCTCCGCACCCTTCTCTCAGTCTCCTTTGCTGGCTCCTCCTCTGGTAATTTCTCCTTACATGTTGATGTGCTCGAAACTCCAACCTGGTCCTTCTCTTTGTCTCACTCTGCCTGTCCTTCCTGACTGACCTTGTGCACCGCCGTGCTTTGAACTACGTAACAGACACTAAGGACTCAAAAATCTTCCTGTCGGACACCAACCTCGGCCCTTTACTCTAGAATCGCATTGGCAGCTGCATACTGATCATGTGTAGCTAAATATCCACCTAGCTCTAAGTCTTATAAACACCACCACGGGATGCAAATCCAACTGAGAAACACTCATGCCCGAAGAGCCATGAAAGTAAGGCAAGTATGGGAAAGCAGGAAAAGCATAAAACTCAGTCAGAAATCCTGGGCTCCAATCTTGGCTGTGTCATTTTTAGCAAATAGGGTAGAATCTTTACCTCTCTGAATCTTTTTCTTTTTCCATCTGTTGACTTGTGGCTAAAAAATTTTTGAAGATTTATTTTGTGAGGGATTAAATCAGATAATGTATGTAAAGATGCAATATAAGCTGTTCACTGACACTCAAATGTCTGATATACTATTATTTGAAATGTATTGGACAAGTAGGAATACTCATTTAAAATGAGACAAAATGTTAAAAAATAAATGAGACAAAATGTGAAACCACCAGGGATGCAAATATCAAATTAATCTGACTTGGTACGCTAAATAAATATTGACTGCCTGGTATCCAAACTTTAGTGTACATCTGGAATAGCTTATTAATGCCAATTCTCGGGTTGGAGTCTCAGACTCAATTGGTTGGGAAAGAGGCCAGGAATCTGCATTTTAAAATCATCCCATTTGATACAGGTGAGCCAGGCCACACTCTGAGCAAGAGTGAAATATAAGGCACTTGAGAGACAGCAGGTCCCCAAAACTCCATTCTAGTGACTTGCAAAGGCATGCAAACTAGTTCCCTATTAGGAAGCTTGTTGCTTATATTACTTATTTCATATTATAATGGATTTCAAGGCTTCCAAATTTGGGTTTTTTACACAGAGCAACCACCCATCACCTGCCCCCAATACACATACACAAATATACACATAATATATTTACAATGTGTTTCATAGCCCAATTAATGGAAAAAAATTTCCTCTTAATTATGTGAATAAATAATGATTAAAGATACAAAATAATAATTCAGACATTAATTAGGCAGTTAAAAGTTGAATATGCATTGCTATAAAATGTCAAATAATGTTTCTCTTTCTTTTTTTATATTGTTGCTTGTAGGCGGTTGTAAGGAAAAGACTACAAGCCAGAAGAAGCCTAGGGAATTGTAAGGAAGGGGCCAAATCAGAAACCAGGAAATAGCACAAGTGATTGGGTACTAGTCTTCTCAGCAGACTCACTTCACCACTTGGACAGACAAAAAGCAAGGTATTTTTAAGCTGGTGGCTCAATTAATATGTGAAATTATTTTCAGTACAACAAACAGCATTTCTAGAGATTGAGATTTTGAACTAGGGATGCATTTCAAAAATACTAATGTAGTCTTAATTTTATTTTATAGATACCACATTTAGGAATATTTAAATTTTCCATTTGGATAACAATTTCCATTTGTGTATTGTTTGTAGGCATGATGCAAGTATACATACAATACATTCAAATGTATGTGCAACATTCATATACATCATAAATGTTTATAGGTACATGTCAATATTTGGTTAAGAGAATAAATCAGGTGGGATGCCTGAGTGGCTCAGTTGGTTAAGTGTTTGCCTTTGGCTCAGGTCATGATCCCAGGGTCCTGGGATCAAGTCCTGTAACAGGCTCCTTGCTCAGGAGGAAGCCTGCTTCTCCCTCTGCCTGTAGCTCCCCCGCTTGTGCTCTCTCTCTCTCTCTGTCTCTCTGTCTCTCTGTCTCTCTGACAAATAAATAAATAAAATCTTTAAAAAAAAGAGAATAAATTAGGTGTCTCAATCTTTGCCTAAGTCAGGTAAAAGCCAAACTGTTTAGTGGCTTACTCTTTTTATCAGTAAGTTTTGTGTCTTGAATTGACAAAAGTTTGGGACATTTTATAAAGGAGGAGAATGATTTGTGCCAATATTTGTATTCTGAAGATGCAATAAATGTTTTAGGTCTTTTTAATGAATAGTCTTATATTATGAGTTAGTTCTCATTGGTATATTGGGTAAATGTGTTGTTTTTAGAACACAGTTTGTTGTTTTTTGTTTTGGTTAAACTAGTTCATGGTGAATATTTAATTTATAAAGTAGATTATAATACCAATACTACCCTTTATAACTACAGTAATAAAATATAGTGTAACTTTTCTTTTTTATTAAGAGAGATGTATGAGAGTCCATCATTTCCACAAATTAGGAGATTAGTGCAATTTGGCTGAAGTGAAGATTTTTAATTTTTTTAAATTTTGTGTTTTGAAATTTTAATTGTCCCAAAGCATCTCTAATTTTCAATGATGATGTGACATTCCTGTGGGTTATAATGTTTTATCTTTCTTTCTAGATGCACCTCTGATCTCATTCCAGGGCACATTAATTTACAAATGACCATTGATCATGATAGTTTTGGGGAAAACATGTTGGAACATTAACATGTAAATTATATTCTTTACAGGTTTATGGTGAAACATATATAAAGTTTAAAAACATGCAAGTCTTATTAGAATTCAGCTTGGACGCACTCTTACTTTGTTTCTTTGCCCTTTTATCAAGGTCTGCCAATTGAGTGTGCCAGGTTCCTCTCCCTTTCCATTCTAGGCCACTTCCAAAGCTCAGGGAAATCAAGGGGAAAATAACAACCTCAAATTTTCCATGACACTGATGGTTGGACTTCAGACACTCTCCAAAGGCCAGTGGAAAGGGAGAACACATGGAAGCAAAACAGCCAACTTTGTTTCCCATTTCTCTCAGAAGTTGATTCAGAGACTCTCCCATGATGAAATAGTGAAGGAAAAAATTAAATAAAAGCAAAAGCAAATAGAAACAACTTGCTTAGTGATGATCTGTTCTTCCTTTTCCCTATAAAAATTTGCTCTCTGGTTTCCAGTCTAGCATGTAAGCAACTTGGAAATTGCTATTCCTATCCATCCTCACAAAGCTGAAAAAAGCTGAACAAAGTAAAAACCAAAAAAACCAAAGTTTCTCCCTACATCCATCAGAGAATGGAGACCAGAGGGGAGAAGTCAGTGCCTCCAAGCTGGAGAGATGGACAGATGTATATAGAGAATTGTGATTCACTGGGGCAGAAGCTCAAGGGCAGAAACCTCCATCTGCAGTAGGAAAACTAAAACCGTAACTGACTTATTGCTGGAGGCTCAGTGTGAACAAGCTAGAACATTAGAAACTCCAGGGGATGTGGGGTGGGGGGCAGTGTTGGGAAATACCACCCATTTGTGAGTTTTACCTCCAGGAGCACTACCAGCTTCTCACAGTGAGGATCTCAGAAAAATTCCCTCATGCTTCCAACAAGAGGAGGGAAACAGAACCATCTGAAATATACCCAGAACATTCTGTTCTTTTTTAGCAAAGCTTTTCTCAGGGGAAACTATACTACCAGAATCTGACAAACTGGGGTTATACCAGAGTCTAAACTACCTGGAGGAAGAGAAATACCAACTCCAGCCCAGTCTAGTCTTCCACCTGCAGATAGAGAAATAACCAATTTAAGCCCCTTATACCTTTCCTATTCACTTAAGTGGGGGAGTAGGAATCTCAAACAACCAAGGAGCATCTGTGAAGGTCACAGCTCAGGGGCACACTAAAAGACTGAGACCTAATCATAGGACTGTACAGGGCTTCCCTTCCCCACACATACACACAACTCACTACAACATAAATAGGGTTCCTGAATAGAAGAGGCAACTGAAAAAACTGCATGTTTCAGACCTTATGTTAGAAGTATGTAAGGAAACCCAAAGACAACAGGGGAGACAAAAACAAGGACACCAGAGGAAATGACAGCCTCTAAAACCTGTAGCTACAGCAAGAGTAAACACAGACTATATCTTAGTTAGAGAAACATAAAACCTCACATTAAAGGCCTATCTATCTTAGTTTCTTTTACATCATGTCCTGCTTTCAACAAAAAATTACAAGGTATATAAAAGACAAAAAAACTGTTCGAAGAGAGAAAGCAAGCATGAGAAGCTGACTCAGATATAGAAGAGATGAGGGAAATATCAGACATGGAATTAAAATAAACTGTGATTAAACTACTCAGGGCTGTAATGGAAAAAGCAGACAATATGCAAGAGCAGATGAACATTGTGAGCAGAGAGATGGAAACGCTCAGGAAAAATCAAGAGGGAACACAAGAAATCAAAACACTGTAATATAAATGAGGAATGCCTTTGATGGGCTCATTAATCAACTGAACACGGCTACTAAAGAATCAGTAGGCTTGAAGATATGTCAATAGAAACTTCCAAAACTGAAATACAAATAGAAAAAAGAATGAGAACGAGAGAGCAGAATATCCAAGAACTGTGGGACAACTACAAAAGATGTAACATACATGTAATGGATACCAGAAAAGAACAAAGAAAGAGCAGAAGAAATATTTGAAGCAATAATGACTGATAATTGCCCCAATTTAATAATAGTGCTATGAATTGAATTGTGTTCTCTTAAAATTCATATGTTGAAGCCCTAACTCCCAGTAACTTCAGAATGAGATTGTATTTGGCGATAGGGCCTTTAGAGAGATAATTAAGGTTAAATAAGGTCATAAGGGTGAGCCCCTAATCCAAGATAACTGGTGTCTTTACAAGAAAGAGACATCAGGGATGTGTATGCACAGAGAAAAGACCATGTGAAAACACAGTGAAACAGTGGCCATCTGCAAGCCAATGAGAGAGATCTCAGGAGAAAACCACCCAAACAGCATCTTGATCATGGACTTCCAGCTTCCAGAACTATGAGAAAATAAACTTCTGGGTTTATGCTACCTAGTCTGGTCTGTTGTTACGGGAGCTCCAGCAAACTAATACAGACATCAAACCACAAATCCAGGGTGGTCAGAGAACGTCAAATATGATTAATACCAAAACCTCCCTCTCTCTCTTTCTGCCTATATCATCTATATCTATATGTATTATATTCTAAATGCAGAAAACCACAGACCAAGAGAAAACATTGAAAAAAACCAGGGTGAGGGATAGGAGGGAACACATACAGAGGACAGAGGATAAGAATTACGTTAAGTTTCTCATTAGAAACCATGCAAGCAAAAAGAAAGTGGAGTGAGATGTGTACAACATGTTGAAAGAAAAGACCACAAACCTGGAATTCTTTATTCTGCAAAATTATCTTTCAAAAGTGAAGAAGAAATAGAGATTTTCTCTGACAAATGAAAATTGAGGGAATTTGTTGTCAGTAGACCTGCCATATAAGAAATGTTAACAGAAGTTCTTCAGAGAAAAGGAAAGTGATACAGGTTGAAACTCAAATCTACGAAAGAAAGGAAGACTTTTAGAGAAGGAATCAATGAAGGTAAAACAAAATATTTCATATCTCTTATTCTTAATTGATCTAAAAGGTAATCATTTGTTCAAAATAGCAATAGCAAAAATATATTCAGTGATTATAGCTTATAATTAAGTGAAAGGAATGATAGCAGTGTTGTACGACTGGGAGCAATAAAGTGGGGATATTCTCTCATGAGGTGCTTGTATTACTCATAAAGTGTATAGGTTATCTGAAAATGGTCTTAGATTGGTTGTAAATGCATATTTAAAACTCTAGGGGTTCCTGGGTGGCTCAGTCATTAAGCGTCCGCCTTCGGCACAGGTCATGATCCCAGGGTCCTGGGATCGAGCCCCGCATCGGGCTCTCTGCTCCGCGGGAAGCCTGCTTCTCCCTCTCCCACTCCCCCTGCTTGTGTTCCCTCTCTTAAATGTCTCTCTCTGTCAAATAAATAAATAAAATCTAAAAAAACTAGGGAAATTTTTAAACAAAAAGTAGTATAATTGGGGTACCTGGGTAGCTCAGTTGTTAAGCATCTGTCTTTGGCTCAGGTCATGATCCCAGGGTCCTGGGATTAAGCCCCACATTGGGCTCCCTACTTGGGGAGAGTCTCCTTCTCCCTCTCCCTCTACTTGCTGCCCCCCGCTGTGCTCTCTCTGTCAAATAAATAAAATCTTTTAAGAAAATAAAAAAATAAAAAGTAGTATAATTGATATATTAAGAGGCACAAGAAAAGGAATCATATAAAATGCTCAATTAAAGCCAGAGAAGGTAGAAAACAGATGGAAGAAAAAAAAAAGAAACATAGAAACAGGGATATAAATAGAAAATAACTAAAAATGGGATAGATATTAATCCAACTATATTAAATCACTTTAAATGTGAATGGTCTAAATATACCAATTAAAAGACAAAGACTGAGACTAGACAAAAAATAGTACCTAACAATATACTGTCTACAAAAAAACCCACTTAAAAATAAACACCCAGATAGACTACAAATAAAGGGAAGGATAAAAATTTGCCATGTTAATACTAATAAAAATAAAACTAGAGTAGCTAAATTAGTTTCAAAGCAGGCTTCAGAAAAAATAAAAAGTATAAGAATAAACAGGGACATTATATAATGATAAAGGGGTTAATTCTTCATGAAGACATAAAAATCCATGTTTATGCACCTAACAACAGAGCATCAAAATGCTTGAGGCAAAACTGAGATACTTCAAGGATAAGTAGGCAAATAGTATTATGATTAAAGACTTCAACATGAATCTATCTGTATTTGACAGCTCCAGTGGCCAAAAAATTGGTAAAGACAAGCTGAACAGAAGAGCACCATCAATTAACTGGATCTAATTGACATTTATACAATATTCATCCAACAACAGCAGAATATGCAATCTTCTCAAGTTCCCATGGGACATGTTGCACCAAAACAGACCATGTTCTAGGCCATAAAACACATTATAATAAATTAAAAAAATAGAAATCTTACAAAGCGTGCTCTCAGACAACAGTGAAATTAAACCAGAAATCAATAACAGAAAGATCGCTATAAAGCCCTCAAATGCTTGCAATTAAACAACACACTTGTAAATAACATATTGTCAAATAAATCTTGAGACATTAAAAAAATATTTTCACTAAAGGACAATAAAAATACAAGTTATCATAATCTGTAATGCATTGAAAGCTGTGCTTAGAGGTAAATTTAAAGTATTGAATGCATATATTTAAGAAAAGATCTAAAACCAATAAACTAAACTTCCAATATAGGAAATGAAAAAAAAAAAAGAGGAAATCAAATCCAAAGCAAACAGAAGAAAAGAACTACGAAAAATTACAGCAGAAATCAATGAACTCGAAAACAGGAAACCAATAAAGAAATTCAACAAAACCAAAATCTGGTTCTTCACTCTGATGAAAAATATTGGAGAAAGAATTAAATATGGAGAGATAACCCATGTTCGTGGATAGGAAGAATCAACATTGTCAAGATGTCAATTCTTCTCAGCTTGATCTGCAATCCCAGTCAAATCCCAGTAGGTTGTTTTGTGGATAACAAAAGACTGATTCTTAAGTTTATATAAAAAGCAAAGATGCAGAATATATAGCACAAGGTGAAGTATAAGTACCAATCTGGGGGATTGACAGTACCCAATTTCAAGACCCATTATAAAGTTATAGTAATCAATACGCTATGACGTTGGTGAGGGAATAGACAAATGTATCAATGAAACAGAACAGAAAAATCAGAAATAGACCCATATAAATATAGCCAACTGTTATTTAACAAAGGAGCAAAGGCAATTCAATGGAGAAAGGGTAGTCTTTTCAATAAATTGTGCTGGAACAACTGGACATCTACTTGTAAAAGAAAATAAAAATGAAACTAGATTTAGCCCTTACAACATTCACAAGTATTAACTCAAAATGAGTCATAAACCTAAATGTAAAACACAAAACTATAAAACTCCTTAAAGATAACATAGGAGAAAATCTAGGTGACCTTGGGTTTGGCAATGACTTTTTAGATGAAACACCAAAGCACAATCTATGAAAGAAAAAAAATTGACAAGTTGGACTTCATTACAATTTAAAACTTATTTGTAAAAGACACCATTAACAGAATGAAAACAGAAGCCACAGACTAAGAGAAAATCCTTGCAAAACATATCGATGATGGACTGATATTCACAATATACTAAGAATTCTTAAAACTCACAGTAAGAAAATAACAACCCAATTAAAAGGTGAGCAAAGATCTGGACAGCACCTCAACAAAAAAGATGTACACTTGGCACATATGCACATGAAAAAATACTCAACATTGTATGTTATTGGGGAATCAAAAATTAAAACAATGAGACACGACATCTATTAGCATGGCTAAAATTCTAAATACGTGAGGAGCTCTCATTCATTGCTGGTCAGAATGCAAAATGGTACAACCACTCTGGAAAATTATTTGACTCTATTTTACAAAGCTAAATATAATCTTACCATATAATCCAGTAATCACTCTCCCAAGGATTTCTCTGAATGAGTTGAAAACTAATGCCCACACAAAAACCTGCATACTAATGTTTACAGCGGCTTTATTCATAATTACCAAATGTGGAAGCAGCCAAGATGTTCTTCAGCTGGTAAATGGATAAACAAACTGTGGTATATTCATACAATGCAATATTATTCCATGATAAAAAAGCAATGAGCTTTCCAATCAGGCAAAGACATGGAGGAACTTGAACGCATGTTACTGAGTGTCAGAAGCAATGTGAAAAGGCTGCCTACTGTATGACCCCAATTATATGACATTCTGGAAAAGGAAAAACTATGGAGACGGGAAAAAGTACAGTGCTTGCCCCGGGTTCAGGAGGGAAAATGGAGGGATGTATTCATGTATAAGAGCACAAGGAATTTTTAGGGTAGTCAAACTATTTTGTAGGACACAGTATTTGTGGGTACATGTCATTATACATTTGTCAAAACCCATGGAATGTACAATACAAAGATTAAACTCTAATGTAAACTATGGACTTTAGTTAATAATAATGCATCAATATAGGTTCATCAGTGTAACAAATGTACCACCCTAATGTAAGGTATTAATAATAGAGAAGACTGTGAGTAGGATTGAGGTAGTTTATGGGATTGTACATTCTGCTTAATTTTTTTATACCACTCCAAAAACTAGAAATTAAAAAAGAAAATCGCTTCTCTAACAGCCACTAACATCTGGCTTCAAAAATAGGTATACCAGGATAGATTCATCAAAAGTGAATGATAAAGACTGGGAGTTCTATGGAGGACTATGAAGTAGAACTGTAGAGGCTCTTAAATTAAAGCTCTTATAAAATAAACAACATATAAATTAAGTTCCAAAAAGAATGAAGCTGGGGTACCTCCCTTTCCCCTCTACAATTTCATTAATGGGATGGATTCATTGGAAAGCTTTGCAATGTTTTAGGTCAAGAAATAAACAATGCCTACTTTTTAGAAAAGTGAAGTTCTTTTATTTTCCCCAGCATCTTGAATTCTCCATTTTTAAATATCACATATTATAGAATTATCACTGCATCAATATACAATAACTTAAGGCACACTTACTTTGTCAGCCACCCAACATTTAAGACACAGTTCTGAAGCCATAATATGCTATTTGGTTTTGTTTCTGCATTTACTTCACAGTTCTTTTAAGTTCATTCATTGTACATTTGATCTCTCTAATTAATCATAAATTCCTCCCCTAAACAAGGAACTTTTGATAGAGCAATCTATCAGTGCTAACTGACCAACTTAAAATCTGTCCCTGAAGGAAAAATATATATCAAAGCCGCTGTGATTATTTATATCAGCATAAAATTAATTGCTGTGATTGCCCAACTAGAACACTTTCTTTTTGCTGGCCTCTTATTATTTCTATGAAAAGTGTATGAATTCCCTGTTTCTTTTTAATATTATTTTAGCATGGCTTTGAGAAGTGGAATTTAGTGTTCTTGGCGGGGGGAGGGCAAAAAGTCCATTCTCTCTTCATAGGCCTGAAAGTCTTCACATCATTCTGGAGGAAAGACAGACCTTTGGTTGGATATTTTCTGAGGCACACATCATCATCCTACAATTTAATGCAAAGAGCTCAATAATTTCCATTGTTAAAAGGTCTGTCTGCAACTGTCATGTGTTGGTCTCAGTTGCATTACCACTAGGATGACGTGAGTTAGGTACTTTCCTAGGGGGCAGAAGTTAAGGGAGTGCCAAAAAACTCAGCAATCAGGAAAAAAAATTTAAATACAATATTAGAAGAATAAAAATTAATCTTGAACACAAATCTTGAAAATCTTGAACAAAATATAGAAGTACTAAATAAGACAGGCTCCGACGGGGCGAGGATTTGGTGGGTGAGTCACAAATACAGAGTCAGCTCCTGTCTTTATTGGAAATCTTGATTTCTTGGGCTTCTAGTCCTATTTGAACATTGGAGACTCCACCTTCAAAAGGGGACTCTCTGAAGGCATTGAATGTGTGCTCATTTATAGAAACCTCAATGTGCAATGTGTGTGCCTAGAGCCAGCAGTAAAAATCCTGCATGGCTTCTGTTTCAGTTTGCAACACTGTTACTGTGTCTACTTCTTAAAACAGTTCTCTTGAGCTACTCCATGCTTTGTCCTCCAGCCCTCACTGGGATCCCTTTGTGCTAGATCATTCTTGATGCAGGTACACTTAGGGAAGTCCATTCCTGACTTCATTTTAATTGACTTGGATTGGAATGTTTTTTGTACTTGGGTGAAAAATACCAAAAATCTCACCTAACTTGATTTTCAAAGAATGGTGCTCATAGATATATAGCCCTGCAGTCCATACTGGCTTGTCTTAGGACCTAAACATGAGCAATGTATTCTATCCTTCTACAAGACCAAGGTAAGCATGGAAAAGTGTTTCTCCGTGTAAACTGACCTGTAAAGGTTTATGTTCTGCAGAACCTACTTGGTAAGTTCAAATTGGTGATGGAAACAGACATTGGGATCCTAATATAGTGAAAGAAAACATTCTTTAAGACTGCTTTAAGCAAAAACTCCTGTCTGCCCCCAAGTTGTCTTAGACAAGACAGCATAAGTAATCACTGTGCTTTGGGCTCCATAGCCCAACTACATCATCACAGCATCAATATCATCTTTATAAATAGGGATCCACATTTCATAACAGTGTTCTTTAAACACATGGTGGTAGGAAATTCAAAGTTGGGTAATTTGTATTGTTGCTGTCATTTATTTGTGCCTAAAAAGAAAAATTATAGAAGATGCAGCATTACCGCCTGCAGGAGTGGTACAGTATCTGAGATCATTATTATTTACTTCCTGTCTTTTTTTTCATAATCTCCTACTGAATAACTATTTTATTCTTCACTTGTATATAATCCAAGCAAGCTAGACATAAGCGGGTATATGTTTATTCAGGGGAAAAAAAAACAAATATAATAATTAAAGGCTACATCTATGGTTAGTTAACAAATTACAGGCACTCCAGCTTTGGGTATAAAATAGAAGATGACCCTCTCTGAGATGGACACAGTAAGAGTTAATGTGAAACTGAACGACATTAATCATTTTGAGATGACTGACTTTGAGGGATGTTCTGTAAATGATTTGCTGTGTAGGCCATGCCATTTCCTCAGGCTTAGCACTGGAACATCAATCTACTATGAAATGAAACATGAGCTGTTATTGTGAACACTAACATATTTGTGAAAAACACAAAAGATGTCTAGAGAAAACACTGAGAATTAAGAATTTGCTTTTCTGCAAGGAACAGAGGCACTATATCTGCCAGGCAAAGATGATGAGCACAAAACAATTTTGATTTATTGAATATGAGAGGAGCAATACCAGTTTCCTTAGGCATATTAATTTGGATTATTTAGACAATGGAAGAAAGTCAGTATTATTATTTCTGCTTGAAAAGTGAGCAGACTGGGTCTCAGAAATGTTACGTGTCTCACCCAAAGTCACACAGTTGGCATGAGGTTGTGACAGCATTTGAGGTCTGATCTGTCTGTCCCGCCAGCATGTGGGTCTTTCTCTATGAGCTCCTCCTCAGCCATCCAAGTGTTTCCTCCACTAGAATTCCATACTTTTTAGTGAGATGACTCTCAGGCAACATCCCAGGTTGGGCAAAATCTCCACAAAGTTCTCCAGTTCAGACCCCATAAATCATCAGTTGTTTTTAAAAATACCTTCTTTCTCTAAGTGCCTCAGTTTTGAAGAATGTGTGCTGAATGAATAAATCAGCATTCTCACTACTGGAATCAACTATTCTCTCTATTAGTTTACAAGTATTCTGGGGTGATTTTTTTCCCTGTTAGTTTGAATCTTTGGCGCCTGATCAATCTTGGATGAACTCTAAATTCAAGTTTCTGAAATGACAAAAATGAAGGATCGCTCCATTGGTTTTCATGGATTTTTCTACAGTCTTCTTACAAAGATGTCTCTCCAAGAACAATGCCAAAGAAAGCCAAACTGCTATAAAGCTTCTCACTGCTCTTGCATATGCTGGCCTTCTGCCTCAAATGCATTCACTGCATTGTCTCCTGACAAATTTCCCCTCCTCCTTTAAAATCCAACTTAAATGGCTCAGTTTTGTGAAATCATTCTGTGTTGCCCAGAGTAAAGCCAATCCCTCATTAATTTTAAACTTGTACATAATTTTGCACACACCACTGTTATAGTCACTCAGCACTCTACAGGAACTCCTTCTGTATCATTCTTTCTTCTCATCTAGCCTATGAGTTACCCAACCATGTGGATGAAGTCAGAGTCACCTTGTTACTCCAGCACCTGCAACAGCAGTTGGCATAGGAAAAAATCCTCAGTAAATATTCGTAGAAATGACATTTTAAAACCATCCAGTCTTTATCTTTGAAAACTGTAGCCTTCAGGAAGATGTAAAAAGATGGGTACTTTTTACGAGCCTACATCCTTAAAGGGCTTAACTAAGATCACGGTTGTTAAGTGAAGTTCATTCTAAGTTCACTAAACTTGATTTATTACAATTAAGCTTCCTATTATATCTTTTCTTTTGATTGCCTCTCTATGTTTAATATACCTTCTGCTTATAGAATGATATGGTGCCTGAAGTAACAGTGAGAAAAATGGAGCCCCAGGAAGTCAAGGGATTTATCACAAATCACAAAGCTAAGTGGGAGAGTAAAGTAGAACACTCTGGAACTCTGAGCCCCTTTGTTACTCTTTCTAGTAGACCAAGGTGCTATGGAAATAATAATAAAAACTCGTATAAGCTTGTTCAAGCTTCTTTAACCTATTCAAAAGAAACTTTTTTTTTTTTAATAATTGCATGGGGCACCATACCCTGGAAAAAGTTGCCACCAGCTTTGTGCCTAACCCTTTCCAAACAAAGCCATCCACAAATTTAATGTTAGAAATATTGGTCCCACACTGATAGCTGTGGTTTTCTTTGCAATAAAATGTGAGCATATGTTCATCTATACATACTCGCTGTCGTAATAAAACGAGGAGATATCACACTGACCATAGTCCGTGTTTTCCGGCTCCCAACAATTTGATGGCCAAAAATAGGGTGTCTGTGGAATAAAAAGAAGTGCAACCCCGGTTAAACACACACAAAATTCCTAGAGCTCTTGGTTTATGAATTGTGTTCATCTTCAGCAGTTATCCAGAATAGTCTGCTGATAATGTATGTTTTGTAATCCAGGAAAAGTACCCAAAGAGGCACTGTAGGCTTTTCTTCTACATTTACTTTGCTGAGCAATTTTCAGTCTCCAAATTGTGTTGTGCAGCACCAGCAGGTACTTAAAATATCATACATTTGCTGCAATTTTATGTCAAGTGACATAAAGGTAAAAGGTCTGACTGCATCATTCCAAAAAAAAAAAAGTGTTAACCCACAAAGACTGAAAGCAGACTATTAAATTCAGCAAGATCCCCAGATGAAATATATTTAAATATAACAAATCGTTTTCTATGATTCAAGTATCTCATTATTGCCTTCAGTAGATCCAATGCTCAACCATCAAAATTTTCCCTAAAACCTGGCAATCATTTGTCTGGCTTTGTTAATTATATAATGCTGCTGTCAACATTATCCAACTAGATTTAAACAACTCTTCTGTCTCACTTTAAAAAAATATTTCTCCATAAAAACACTTATTGCTTCAAATTTTTTAACTGCAGAAACCAGAGGTGATTTTTTTAAAAATGAATTTTACTTGATTTAATTTTAATTTTAATCAATTTTAATTGATTGATGTGATTAACAATCAACAGAAATCTCATTCTGTGAAATTCTAGAAACTGACAAAACTACAAAGAAACTGATCAGGAAAACCCTGTTATCATCAACATTTTATATGTTTTCATAGGGGTTTTCTAGCCCCACTAGATGGACATGCAAGGCTCCAGGCCGCGGATGGCCACCTGTCTACTCTTTTCAAACTTTGATGATGACTCTAGGACTCAATGAAACAAGACTGCAGACATCAAACTTGTGGGCTTACTTATATTTATTAGTCAGTTATATTAGCTACCCATGTGCAATGAGCATACTTGAGGTAATCTCTGATTAGCTGTTTGATAATTCTCCCACTGGAAGAGGGATTCTCAAGGCGTTGGGGGGGGAAGGATAATTGGGGAGAACTGTTTGAATCTCTGGGGGAGAGCATTTTCAAACTCCTCAGGACTCCAGGGATTTTGATTTACCCTCCACTCCTTCTTGGGAATTGCTGCAGGATAATAAAGAAATCTGCTGCTGTTACACATGTGAACAAAGTGACGACAAGTATTTAGGTGGGGTGGGGAGAGTTGAAACACTGGACAAAGGAAGACATCAAGGATTTCTATGGCCCCATTCTCACGTGAATCCTGCTTGACTCCTTGGGAAATAGAGCTTTGAGGGTAAAACTGGGTCAGAATCTGGGGGAACCACAGGGAACAAAGTAGTTAAAATCTTGTGGGCCACTAGTTTTGAGATACTTATCAAAAGCATTTTTCCCTTTATTCTGTGAGGGGTGTGTGTGTGTGTGTGTGTGTGTGTGTGTGTGTGTGTGTGTGTGTGTGTGTACACATACCTAACTTCTAAAATTTCTATTCTAGTCAGACTGGCCAGACTCATACTTTTTTCTCAAAGCCACAAGGAATGTTCTTAACTGCATTCTTACAATTTTTCTTTATTCTTCTATCATTTACTTTAGTGAGAATTTCCTGACTAAAAATAAAAGAATAAAGCTATTTTATGCTGTGATATTATGTGGAAATGCCTTAAACCAGCATTCCTCACAAATACTGCAAGATTTTTTCTAGGAAAAGCATTTTAATTTATAGTAAAAAAGAATTTAAAGAATAACAAATGCTTATAGTTTGTTGAAATTTAAAAATTTACTTTTAAAATTCAAGTAGACTTAGGACATTTTAATGTATGAGTTTCTCTTTTCTTTTCACAGTTGGCTTCTTTAGCTATAATAAAACTGATCCAGCCATTACTCAATAACCTTTGGCACATACACTAATGTAATGAAAGTCATGAAAAGGACCTGGAAAATCATGTCAGATCTCAATTACAGCTAGCTAACAGAGTATAATTAGACAATAGCAAGTTTACAATAAATACAGAAATCACATGATTTAAAATGTGCTCAGAAATTGAGACAAATTTACATACTGCGGCATATCAGTGAGATTAAATGAAGAGTTCTGTTTGTCTCAAACTCATGCCCTGAAGCTTCTTCAGATTCCTAATGATGGTTAGAATCTCAATCATTCACTGGAGGAACAGTAAACATGATATTGCAAGTTTCCCATTTTAATTCATGATTTTTAAAATCCTCCCAGGAAGTTGAATTTCAGCTCAATATAATAAAAAACTTTCTGCTGCTTGGAACCAACACAAAAATGGAAGCGGACACCTTGAACAATAATGTGTTTTCTATTATTAGGGCTGTTCAAATATAAACTGATTAATGCCTTCACAGACATTAAAGCAGGAATTCAATTATCCCTGACTTCTCTGGAGTGTCCTTTGTTTGTTTTTTAAATCTCGGTTTTAAGATCCTATGATTATTAGATTTACAAATATGGCACATTTAGATCCTATTTCAAATGTGAACAGGTCATTAAAATATTTAACATTAATTAATGTAATTTGAAAGACTATTTATCATCTACCTAGGCACACTAAAAACTTGCTAAACTTCTGCCCTACACCACTTGCACCCATTCCCTTGTCTTGCTCTAAAGCTCTTTAAAAACAGTCTCTACTTTCTCCAGAATATATGGTGGCCCATTCCCAGCTCTGCATATCTTTGACCTATGACGATGACTAAGACATGTAAACCTTGTCTGCCTACTAATTTCAGTCTGGGGACGACAAGTGCAGAGCTAAAGGTTGCAAATTAGGCTAACTCAAGACACCATCACAAACTCTGGGCCCATGTGTGAGCTAGTTTGCTTTAAGGAAAAATTTTAAATTAGATAATTCTCCAGAGATAAACAGACTACATCCAATGCTTCCCTCATAGATATGTTCTTTTACACAGAGATGATTTTAGGTGTAATATTGATTATGAAGATAGATAAAAGTTGTTAATTTTGTAAAAAGAAAAATCCTTTCATTCAGAATTTGTGAGATTTTTATTAGGCCTAAAGTTTACTTATAATCTCTATATGAAAAATTTTTCAAAGAAAGTAAGATTATATGGAAAATGTAATTCTGCAGAAAAGTAACTCCCTTAAAAAAATAAAAAACTGTTACAAATACATATTTTGTTTAATAATCATCACTAATAATTTTTATTTATTAAAAGTTACCTTTAGGAACATGAGTTACTTTAACTTATTAATAAGCTATTTTAAGCTACCATTACTTTAACTGTATAAAGGATAATGTTCCTTTATTTTAAAGCCTTTTAAAATTAATTAATTTAACTAATTTATGTTGCTTGAAAACTTAGGTCAATATCCTGATTCCAAGAGACTGCTTCATCTCCTAACTATTTGGTGCATAAAGTCCTGTGACTATTTGCCTTGGATAAAAAGGTCCTGAGGAAGTGGCAGTGAGAGTGTTCTAGGAAGACAAAGGTCTTTAAATGTTTTTAAAACATATTCCCTCTTTGTTTGGTTGTCCCACCAAGTTCTTTGGCACCCAAGTTATTATTTTGTCATTTATTTAGATATAGAACATCTAATGATATTTAGAACAAATGAGAAAGAATGCTTCCATATCTACAAATTTGACATTGGGGAGAATCCTCTAAAAATACATAAGAGCTAGAGTCTGAACTCTGGCATTAAATGTGCCTTAATTTTATGGGCTAGAACCCACCAGCCAGTTATTAACGAACTATATTGCCTAATGAAATGTAGCACCTACTTCAGGCAAATCATTGTGAACTCAAGTGTCAACTACATGCTCAAGGACCAAAATCAGAGTCCACAATCACTTCTGAAAGAATAATAGCATCTGTCTCATTTGGAAGTGACCTAAACGACTCTTCTCAGTTTACAGGTTATCTACGGTATAGTTTTGTCTCAGATGAGTGCACACACACAAAGTATCATGCACGTCAGTCTTCACAGTCTTCTTGTAGGAAGCCTCAGGTACCGACATGCAGAAGGCTTGTATAATTAGCTAAATTCTGCATTGGAGTTTCAAGCATTCCCATGAGAATCTGCTTGGACTGAAAACAGTCTTGTATCATGGACATGGTCCAGAGTATAATCAATTCAGTTATACTTCTCAGCTTCCTTCCTGGTGGCTAATGTAGCTTACACAAGAAGAACTCTCCCACCTCCTGAATTCCAGCAAGCCACTCTCTGAATTTTTCTCAAGCTTTAATATAAAACATAACTTTAATCATCACACAGTTTAGCTTTCACAAATCATCATAACCAAGCACATTCCTTCTCTGCTTAGTTTTTTCTGTCTTATATTTAACATTAATTAGTTTCTAACTAGACTAAGTCAAATAAAATGAGTCATATTTTCAAAATTTTTGTAAAAACAATCAACAAACAAAATGCAGACTTCTATATTACCATTAAGGAATATTTTCATTAAACTTACCTGAAACCGATAAAAGGTGCCATCATCTTTGAGTGTGAGGACGTGATCCGAGATTGGAAAGAAGTAGCCATGGGCAGCCATTAATGTTCCCAAATGGAGTGCCTCCACTATTTCATGAAAACAAACAAACAAAAATGTATACAAAAATTTTTTTATGTTGATTTGCAGGCGTATAGGATTTTATCTTGTTCCCTTTTGAGCACATTCTTTTTTTTTTAATGTTATGTTAATCACCATACATTACATCATTAGTTTTTGATGTAGTGTTCCATGATTCCTTGTTTGCGTATAACACCCAGTGCTCCATTCAATACGTATCTTCTTTAACACCCATCACCGGGCTCACCCATCCCCCTCCCCCCTCCCCTCTAGAACCCTCAGTTTGTTTCTCAGAGTCCATAGTCTCTCATGGTTCATCTCCCCCTCCGATTTCCCCCCTTCATTTTTCCCTTCCTACGATCTTTTTTTTTTTTTAACATGTAATGTATTATTTGTTTCAGAGGTACAGGACTGTGAGTCATATTTTCAAAATATGTCTTACACAATTCACAGGACCTTTTGAGCACATTCTTGCATCCAAATTCTTGGCATCCTAAATGACTTGGCTTTGAATTTTTTCTTTTTCCATCTCTTTCACAGAGGGTACTAAGGTGGCTCTGGTTCCACATAGTAACTATGCAATGACCAACCACACCGCACGACGACCAGCGTGTGAGAACATAACACTGTGGAACGCTGAGACTGGAACGCTATTCTGAAATCACAGAATCCGACTCCTTCGTTTTATAGATGGGATATATTTTGCTCTATGTTAATAGTCTTCCACAAATAGTTATATTTGGCATTTACATAGCACTTTAAAACTTTATTTTTATTTTTTATTTTATCTTTTCTTTTCTCTTTATTGTATTTATTTTTAATTTAATTAAATTTTATTATGTGATGTTAGTCCCCATACAATACATCATTAGTTTTTGATGTAGTGATCCATGATTCATTGTTTTCATATAACACCCGCTGCTAGATTTTATTTATTTATTTGAGAGAGAGACCGGCAGAGGAAGAGGGAGAAGCAGGCTTCCCACTGAGTAGGGAGCCTGATGCAGGACCGACCCCAGGACCCCCATCATGACCTGAGCTGAAGGCAGATGCTTAACCAACTGAGCCACCCAGGTGACCCTAGCACTTTAAACTTTTAAAAGTGTTCTCACTTGCATCACCCCCCAGCCTATATAGTGGATAATCCAATACTATCAGCAATTTTTCTAATGGGATGGATCATTATTACATAATGTCATTAGCGAAAGTTAAGGCATCCAAAACCATTTATGCTACATTAAGTGAGTGCTAAGCAGCCATTTATGCTGCTTCTATAGTCCTGTGATCATCTGGACTGCTCTAGTTTCTACTACTCTATATTCAGTGTTCTAGATGTGGACCATGCAGAGGTTTACTTGACAATGAAAAGATTACACTTTTCCAGAAGGCTGAGAAACAGGTGGAACATAATACTGTGATACTCATACTCCTTTTATAGCAGTCAACAATTTCTTCCAATAAAATGGTTAATAAAATTTGGTCAACACAGTTACTATTACTATTGCATTCGTTCAGGGACAATATAAAGTTTACTAACTTAGAGTCTGGCAACCAGGGAACTATGCACAATAGTTTTTCAGTCCCTTGGAAAGTTAGATTTATTGATCTGTTTTGCATCTTTATATACAGTTTACTTATGGATTTATTTCTGTTTCTTAGACAAGTAAATGGTTCTTTAACTCAGGAATTCTTACAGTGGTTCCAGGAATGTGTGGATCTATCTGTCCAGCTGTCCATCCTGGGGAGTTCTGATATTCCAGCCAGTACTGAGTCACTAAACGGCTTGCTATGGTGCAGTGAAGCATAAGAAACCTTCCCCTGTCCTTTACCTTCCCATGCCTGTGTGGGCTAATAATAAATTTTATTTCTTAATTTTATTAAAAAAGTTAAATTTTATCTGCCATGAGGTACTATGGTGCCCCTTTTAATTGTCATTTAGCATCCTGTAAACACTTCAGTTGGTAACTTCTACTTCCGGCCTCTCACTGTGTTGTATTTGTCAATAATAAAGAAGAACTGTCAATCATCCTCTTTGCCATGCCCTTGGAAGACTGTTATTAAGGTCCCAGCCATCATCTTATCCACACTTCCAACTAAGTGCCTCCCTGCATAGAATGTTAGTTTGCTACAAAGGAGTAATTTTTTCACCATCTATATATCATGTCTGCATCCTTTTAGTTCAAAGTCAAGACCTTCTCAAAGCCTGTGCTGCTTACAGCTACATACCCACCTGTTCTGTGACTCTTGCTGAAACTCAGGAGCTAGTGGGGTGTTGTAGGAAGAACAAAATATTTGGAGATACTCGCTAGCTTTTGTTACTTAAATTCTGTGTGCCTCTCCCATTTATTAATAAAGGTAGCAAACCCACCTTGCAGGGTTGGTATGAGAATCAAAAAGAATATATGTAAAGACGTTCTACAGGAGACATTCAATAGATGGTAGCTGTTATGCTTCATTATTTGCACATGAATTCAGGTCACTTTTATCCAAAGCACTGTTAGGAAATCCACTTGCATAAATTTGCCTCAACTAGGCTGAGAGAAATTGGCAGTCCTAAATAGCATCCTAAACAGCCACTTACACATTATTTTGTGTGTGTATGTGGATTATTTATAAAACTGAAATAGTGAGAGAATCTATAAGGATTGCTGGCCCATAACAATGAGCAGGTGCTTACAGCCTTGCTCATATTCTGAGTCCCTGGATGCTCCTGTCAGGTAGCACTAGTTAGGGCAACACATTACATCTGTTTTAGAATTGCAAAGTCAGGTGGCCCACCTATCTTGTAATAAACATCTTGTTTTACTCCCAGCAATCTGTGGCCTAGGAAAATATTATTAGCACTACTTTCCAGAAGCGGAATTGAGTTATGGCACACGAGAAAGATTGCGAGAATAGATTCAAGAAAGGAAAACTGAGATGTCCAGAAAGATAAATAGTAAATGGCTTCAGATCTCTAATCATAGGAACGAGTGTGACTAAAATAAAATAAACAACAGAAACCAGTGGGGTGCTAAAGGCCTGATGAAGATTAGAAAATTATAGTGAAAGTAAATATAACGAAGTTGCAGAAAAAAAATCAGAAGCAAATAAACATAAGCATGTTCTTAACTTCCTGCATCCATTAGATACTGATTCTGAGAGATCATACATTTCTAGAGGGCTGGGTGCATGTCAGTTGGTTTTCCTCATGTAGCACTACCATACATGATCAGATCATAGACGTCATGAGCTTTGTCACAGGACCACCAGAGAACGTGGCTCCAGGACAGGAAAAATGCTTAGAGGAAAGGTCAGGGAGTCGAGGGGGACCGTCTGCTTTATTTCAAACTGTTCGCTTGGCACTTAGCATATCAAGAGTAAAAGTAGCTATTGAACCAGTATTTGCTAAATGAGTAAATAAGTCAATTTATGAATCAAGGACACAACAAACATATGAAAAACGGAGTGCTGCATGAAAAAAGAACAAACTAGCTATTTTGTGCTGTGATGATGAGCAGCTTGTTCAGCTCTTCAGAGATAATGCAGATGTTCATAATCTTGTTTCAAGATACTTTTATAAGCTTTGGAGGTGAGGCTGTGGTAGGTCTTTTATTATGGGAAAAGGTAGTAGTGAGATTAATGGCATACACACACCACTAAGAGATCCGAGAGTGGGCAGGGGGTAGTGTTCTCAAGGCTGACCTGTTTATTGCTGGTGACAAAGATGAAGCTACACTTCCCCATGGTCCCTCTGCTTCTGAATCCCAGCACAGCCTTAACCTAGTAAGAATCCAGAGGACTGCTGACAGTCTTGGAACAAAGTGTTGAAAGAGTTTAATGAGTAATCCATCAAGATCGCCCTTCCCAATAATGACGCACCAGATGGCTCCACCACGTTACGCTTCTCGGCAAAATAATCACTAATTAATCTTGTACATGTGTTATTCGCGTCACCCACACAGCTAAATAAAGTTCAACAACAAACCTGCCATAAAATTCAATTTTATTTTTCTTTTGGACAGTCAAGCCACGAAGAAACTGAGAAATAAAAATCCATCTCCAAACAACTGTTACTATGTGAACAGCTTAGTGTAGCTTTGTTAAGCCTGATCTATTCATCACATTACTTCACCCCAAACCCTGCAGCAGGAGAATTATCAAAATCCTTTAAAAGCAAAGAGAATTCTGCATAACATAATTTACTTTTGCGGAATCACGACTACTTGAGAAAGTTAATAGGATGAAAGCATGTTAGAAAATAGGCTTGTGTTGTTCAGTGCTAGATGTCTATACTCAGTTCTATACTTAAAACATATTTTAAAAATTCAATAGTATTTTCTTTATCCTGAGGTCCAATTCTTGGCAGTCTCAGCCCCTCCCAAATACAGTCCATAAGTTTGAAGTGATGGAAAAATGCCTCTGAGTTAAGAAAATAATAATAAAAAAGTATCACTAAATTATGTTTTTATTCATATCATAATTTATTTTTATTTCCTGTGTATGTATTAGGAATGGGATTGTTTCATTATTAGCACACAGCATACTTGATGTGGTAAATATGATTACTGTGTGGAGAGAAGTATTTTAGAAGGAAATCCACTCAAAATAGAAAAAATGACAGCTGATGATATGATATTAGGGAGAGAAAAAGCTAAAAACAGACAGAGGTAAGTTACTAAACAGTAAAATAACAGGCATTCATCATGATGATCCTGTGTCATAAAGATTTTGTTGATTATTACTCTCTGTTTAAGCTCTGTTTAAGAAGATAGGGAAGTGGTCACTTTAGAAGTACTTCAAAATATTATAACTTTTTAAAGAAGTGGCACTTGAAAAAGTAAGGTTAGTCATGTGGAAAAATCATATATGCAGCACATTTTATTCTCCAAGGCCAAATAAAAGTAAACTATTACTATATTTAGGAATTTCTGAGGTAAGTTCATTTTCTCAATAGTAAGAGTTAATGAAAGAAGTAAGTATCTGGGCTTTCATCTTTCCTTCTTTCTTTCTTTCTTTCTTTCTTTTTTTTTTTTTAAAGCACCATTTCCACATAGAAAAATCAAGTGCTGCTTGCTTTTTAGCAATCATAATCAGGACGTAGAAGTGAATAACATGGCGATATAGAAGAGATAAGACGAAATAGGTTCAATTTGGTAGAAATAAAAACAGAGGCATAGTTTAGATCAATTTGGGGGAATGCACTAGGTAATTAAGACAAGTAAATAATATTTCCAAACAAAGGAGCTGAGTACAGAGGTGAAGCAGCCAGGCTGGACAAGCCCGCTGCCTGGTTTCAAATCCTGACTCCCTCACTTGCTGGCTGTGTGACTTGGCAACAGACTTGCACTCTCTGGGCCTCAGTGTACTCATCTGTAAAATGGGGATAATAAAATAATGATGTCAAAGTTTTGTTGTGAGGATCAACTGAGATAATATGTGCAATGTGCTCTAAAAAGCCCCTCACATAGAAATGCTCCAAACCTTGAGTTATTATCAATTAGTTGATACTTACAGAAGGACACTTCAGGGGCACTTAGTCTAGTTTAGTCCAGTGCTAAGGCAATGAGGAAACTGGTAGCTTACAGGTCATGTACAACACTTATAGTCCAACATCTTTAAAGTTCTCCAGGTGATCAGACTGGGGGGTCTTTTGTGTGCAGATGATAAATGTGCTCTGGAATACACTTCCATTTTTTCTTAGACAGCAAAGAACACTACCCAAAATTCCAAAGATTGGGTATCATAGTTATAGAGAAAGATTTCCAAAGGTAATATATTCTGCACACTGGGTTTACAATCCAAAACCTGACAATGCCGGAAATCACTGGGAAAGCTCCTGGTTCAGGAGAAAGGTGGGCAGGACTCACTGATGAGGACACAGTGAGCTGACAGTGCTGAGAAATAATGGTGACAGAGGAATCACCGTGAGAACAGTCAGAAGACAGATGAATTCTTAGGGAAGCATATTTGCTCAAGACTCAAAAAAACTACCCATTAAGAAAAAACAATTGGCACCATCATAAATCAGTGGCCCTTATCAGACACACAGAGAACAGTCCAGATGCCTAATATCAGCAGGTATGACACCTTAAGAAATTATTTAAATATGAAGAGCAATGATAAAATTTAAAAAGAGAGAGAGATCTATGCAATATTGCTAAGGAGAACTGGTTTAAGATCTATGTCATATAAGGGGCACCTGGGTGCTCAGTCGGTTAAGCTTCCAACTCTTGATTTTGGCTCAGGTCATGATCCCAGGGTTGTGAGATCAAGCCCCAGGTCAGGCTCTGTGCTTAGTGCAGTCTACTTGAGATTCTCCCTCCCCTTCCCACCGCCAAATAAATAAATGAATGAATAAATAAATAAATAATAAAAATCTTTAAAAAAAATCTATGTTCTATAATAACTACATGATATCAGGATGTTCATTTCACAGTATATCCCTCCATATAACCGGCAGTTCCATCATTGTACAAAATGAACTGCATCTTAACAAGACTATTACATTTATAAGTGTGATTGGTGCATAGAATGGTATTCAGATGAGAGAAAATCACTTTGAGTTCATCCAAGAATGGTGCAAGAAATGGTAAAAATCACAAGAGCCAAGGCAATAATAAATTATTGTGGAAAGAAACATTCCCTCTAAAATTCAGCATACATTCTGAAAAATTTCCACCAGGTAACTGGCTGAATGAGTTGGAAGAAAGGTGGGGCGTTGAGTTAACGTTAACAGAAGGGGGTTTCCATAGCATGTGTTGCTTTATATCAGCAACAGCACATGCTACTGAACAGGCACACATGTGTATTAAGAAGAAACATGCTCAACTGCAGGTCATGGGATTTGAAATCTTTTTTTTCTTCTTTAAATTCTTTATTGTTATGTTAATCACCATACATTACATCATTAGTTTTTGATGTAGTGTTCCATGATTCATTGTTTGGCATAACACCTAGTGCTCCATGAAGAACATGCCCTCTTTAATACCCATCACCAGGCTAACCCATCCCCCCACCCCCCGCCCCCTAGACCCTCAGTTTGTTTTTCAGAGTCCATTGTCTCTCATGGTTCCTCTCCCCCTCCAGCTTCCCCCCCTTCATTCTTCCCCTCCTGCTATCTTCTTCTTTTTTTTTTCTTAACATATATTGCATTATTTGTTTCAGAAGTACAGATCTGTGATTCAACAGTCTTGCACAATTCACAGCGCTCACCATAGCACATACCCTCCCCAATGTCTATCACCCAGCCACCCCATCCCTCCCACCTCACCGCGACTCCAGCAACCCTCAGTTTGTGTCCTGAGATTAAGAATTCCCCATAACAGTGAGGTCATATGATACATATCTTTCTCTGATTGACTTCTTTCACTCAGCATAACACCCTCCAGTTCCACCCACGTCATTGCAAATGACAAGATCTCATTCTTTTGATGGCTGCATAATATCCCATTGTGTATATATACCACCTCTTCTTTATCCATTCATCTGTCCATGGACACCTTGGCCTTTCCACAGTTTGGCTATTGTGGACATTGCTGCTATAAACATCGGGGTGCACGTACCCCTTCGGATCCCTACATTTGTATCTTTGGGGTAAATACCCAGTAGTGCAATTGCTGGATGGTATGGTAACTCTATTTTCAACTTTTTGAGGAAACTCCATACTGTTTTCCAGAGGGGTTGCACCAGCTTGCATTCCCACCAACAGTGTAGGAGGGTTCCCCTTTCTCCGAATCCCCCTGCCAACATCTGTCATTTCCTGACTTGTTAATTTTAGCCATTCTGACTGGTGTGAGGTGGTATCTCATTGAGGTTTTGATTTGGATTTCCCTAATGCCGAGCGATGTGGAGCACTTTTTCATGTGTCTGTTGGCTATTTGGATGTCTTCTTTGGAAAAATGTCTGTTCATGTCTTCTGCCCATTTCTTGATTGGATCATTTTGTTCTCTGGGTGTTGAGTTTGAGAAGTTCTTTATAGATTTTGGATACTAGCCCTTTATCTGATATGTCATTTCCAAATATCTTCTCCCATTCTGTCGGTGGTCTTTTGGTTTTGTGGACTGTTTCTTTTGCTGTACAAAAGCTTTTTATCTTGCTGAAATCCCAACAGTTCATTTTTGACCTTGCTTCCCTTTCCTTTGGTGATGTTTCTAGGAAGAACTTGCTGCAGCTGAGATCAAAGAGGTTGCTGCCTGTGCTCTCCTTTAGGATTTTGATGGACTCTTTTCTCATATTTAGGTCTTTAAAACCATTTTGAGTCTACTTTTGTGTGTGGTGTAAAGAATGGTCCAGTTCCATTCTTCTGCATGTGGCTGTCCAATTTTCCCAACACCATTTGTTGAAGAGACTGTCTTTTTTCCATTGGACATTCTTTCCTGCTTTGTCAAGGATTAGTTGACCATACAGTTGAGGATCCATTTCTGGGCTCTCTATTCTGTTCCATTGATCTATGTGTCTCTTTTTGTGCCAGTACCATACTGTCTGGATGATGACAGCTTTGTAATAGAGCTGGAATTCTGGAATTGTGATGCTGCCAGCTTTGCTTTTCTTTTTCAACATTTCTCTGGCTATTTGGGGTCTCTTCTGGTTCCATACAAATTTTAGGATTATTTGTTCCATTTCTTTGAAAAAAGTGGATGGTATTTTGATGGGGATTGAATTGAATGTGTAGACTGCTCTAGGTAGCATGGACATCTTCACAATATTTGTTCTTCCAATCCATGAGCATGGAACGTTTTTCCACTTCTTTGTGTCTTCCTCAATTTCTTTCAGGAGTATTTTATAGTTTTCTGAGTACAGATCCTTTGCCTCTTTGGTTAGATTTATTCCTAGGTATCTTATGTTTTGGGGTGCAATTGTAAATGAGATTGATTCCTTAATTTCTCTTTCTTCTGTCTTGTTGTTGGTGTATAGGAATGCCACTGATTTCTGTGCATTGATTTTATATCCAGCCACTTTACTGAATTCCTGTATGAGTTCTAGCAGTTTTGGGGTGGAGTCTTTTGGGTTTTCCACATAAAGTATCATATCATCTGCAAAGAGTGAGAGTTTGACTTCTTCTTTGCCGATTTGGATGCCTTTGATTTCTTTTTGTTGTCTGATTGCTGTGGCTAGGACTTCTAATACTATGTTGAATAGCAGTGGTGAGAGTGGACATCCCTGCCGCGTTCCTGACCTTAGGGGGAAAGCTCTGTTTTTCCCCATTGAGAATGATATTCGCTGTATGTTTTTCAGAGATGGAATATGATATTGAGGTATGTATCCTCTATCCCTATACTTGGAAGAGTTTTGATCAAGAAAGGATGCTGTACTTTGCCAAATGCTTTTTCTGCATCTATGGAGAGGATCATATGATTCTTGTTCTTTCTTTTGTTAATGTATTGTATCACGTTGATTGTTTTGTGGATGGTTGAACCAACCTTGCACTGTTAATGTACTGTTGGATCCTATTGGCTAGTATTTTGGTGAGAATTTTTGCATCCATGTTCATCAAGGATATTGGTCTGTAATTCTCCTTTTTGATGGGGTCTTTGGTTTGGAGATCAAGGTAATGGGGGCCTCATAAAATGAGTTTGGAAGTTTTCCTTCCATTTCTATTCTTTGGAACAGTTTCAGAAGAACAGGTATTAATTCTTCTTGAAATGTTTGGTAGAATTCCCCTGGGAAGCCATCTGGCCTTGGGCTTTTGTTTGTTGGGAGATTTTTGATGACTGCTTCAATTTCCTTAGTGGTTATAGGTCTGTTCAGGTTTTCTATTTCTTCCTGGTTCAATTTTGGTAGTTGATACATCTCTAGGAATGCACCCATTTCTTCCAGGTTATCTAATTTGCTGGCATAGAGTTGCTCATAATATGTTCTTATAATTGTTTGTATTTCTTTGGTGTTGGTTGTGATCTCTCCTCTTTCATTCATGATTTTGTTGATTTGGGTCATTTCTCTTTTCTTTTTGGTAAGTCTGGCCAGGGGTTTATCAATCTTGTTAATTCTTTCAGAGAACAAGCTCCTAGTTTCGTTCATCTGTTGTACTGTTCTTTTGGTTTCTAGTTCATTGATTTCTGCTCTGATCTTTATTATTTCTCTTGTCCTGCTGGGTTTAGGCTTTATTGGCTGTTTTTTCTCTAGCTTCTTTAGGTGTAGGGTTGGGTTGTGTATTTGAGACCTTTCTTGTTTCTTGAGAAAGGCTTGGATTGCTATATACTTTCCTCTTAGGACTGCCTTTGCTGCATCCCAAAGATTTTGAACAGTTGTGTTTTCATTTTCATTGGTTCCCATGAATTTTTTTAATTCCTCTTTAATTTCCTGGTTGACCCATTCATTCTTTAGTAGGATGCTCTTTAGCCTCCATGTATTTGAGTTCTTTCCGACTTTCCTCTTGTGATTGAGTTCTACTTTCAAAGCATTGTGGTCTGAAAATATGTAGGGAATAATCCCAATCTTACATATCTCTTCTCCCGAGTTGCTTTCAGGATTTTCTCTTTGTCTCTGAGACTCACAAGTTTTACTAGTAGATGTCGGGGTGTTGACCTATTTTTATTGATTTTGAGAGGGGTTCTCTGTGCCTCCTGGATTTTGATGCCTGTTTCCTTCCCCACATTAGGGAAGTTCTCTGCTATAATTTGCTCCAATATACCTTCTGCCCCTCTCTCTCTTTCTTCTTCTTTTGGGATCCCAATTATTCTAATGTTGTTTCATCTTATGATATCTCTTAGCTCTCGAATTCTGCCCTCGTGATCCAGTAGTTGTTTATCTCTCTTTTTCTAAGCTTCTTTATTTTCCATCGTTTGGTCTTCTATATTATTGATTCTCTCTTATGCCTCATTATCCTAGCAGTTAGCACCCCCATTTTTTATTGTACCTCATTAATAGCCTTTTTGATTTCGACTTGGTTAGATTGTAGTTTTTTTATTTCTCCAAAAAGGGGTTCTCTAATAACTTACATGCTTTTTTCAAGCCCAGCTAGTATCTTTAAAATCATGATTCTTCACTCTAGGTCTGTCATTGTACTAATGTCCATATTGAGTAGGTCCCTGGCAGTCGGTACTACCTCTTGTTCTTTTTGTTGAGGTGATTTTTTCCGTCTTGTCATTTTGTCCAGAGGAGAATAGATGAATGAGAGAACAAAATGCTATCAGGGTTATAATGTCCCCAGAAAATATACTCTACACAAATCAGAAAAGACCTGAAACCAGGGGGAAAGAAAGGGAAAGAAAGAAAAAAGAAAAAGATAAAAACAAACAAAAACAGAACAAAACAAAAAAAAACAGAATATGATCAAATATGATCAGGCTGGTGCATAGATCAGTGCCACACACTAGATTTTGGGTGTATTCTGGTCTGTTAGAAGAAAGTGCCTCCCAAAATTTTAAAGAAAGAAAAACTTATATATGTACAAAACTAAGGGTTGACACAATGAAGGGATGGAATATGACTGTAAAGATGAAAATTATAATAAAATTTATAAAAGGAATTGATAGGATAAGAAGTTGAAAACAGAAAGAAGATGATTTAAAAAAAAAAGAAAAAAAGGGGCAGAGAATGTGATCAGACAGGAGACTAGAAAAAAGCCATACACTAGGGATTTAGGGTATATTTTGGTCTGTTAGAAGAAACTGTATCTCAAAATTTTAAAGATAGAACAACTTATATATATGTCAATAATAAGGGTAACTACTATGAAGGGACAGAATATGACTCTAAAAATGAAAAATAAAAATGTTTTTAAAAAAAGGGATTGATAAGATTTTGGTTGAAAAAGGGAAAAAGAAAAATTTAAAAAAAAGACAGTTAAAAAAATTAACTTTGAAAGACTGAAGAATCATGGTAAAAAAGCCATGAATTCTATGTGCAGTATTCCCCTAGCGCTGGAGTTCTCCCGTTCTCCTTGATCGGTAAACTTGGTCTTGGCTTGCTGGCTGTTTTTGCTGAACTTCTGGGGGAGGGGCCTGTTGCCTTGTTTCCCAAATGTCTTTGCCAGAGGTGGAATTGCTCCGCCCTTCTTGGTCCGGGGTAAGTAATCTGCTCGGGTTTGCTCTCGGGAGCTTTTTTTCCCTGCAAGCTTTCCGTACAGCCTTGGAGGACGAGAGTGAAAATGGTGGCCTCCCAATCTCTGCCTGGAGGAGCAGAGAACTTGGGGCCCCACTCCTCAGTGCGCCCCCAGAGAAAAGCAGTCAATCACTCCTGTCTCCCCGGACTCTGGCCGCACTCTGTGCTCACCCGGCCTGTGACCGAGCATTTCTATCTCTGGCACCCGACCCCGTGTGGAGTCTCCAAACCCAGCAGATCCCTGTGGTGCGCTCTCGTGCCGCTCCTCCTGGGGGAGGAAGGGCAGTCTCTCCGGATCTGCCACTTGTTGGGTCCCTGCTGGAGGAGCAGTGGCCCCACTGTCACCGGTCACGGTTTATAGCAACCCCGAGCTGAGAGCCCGCGCCTTGGCTCCGTCTCTGCAGCTGGCTTCCCCGCTCTGATACCTGGGAGCTCTGCTGCACTCAGGCACCCCTGGTCTTTCTGTGACCCCGAGGGTCCTGAGACCACACTGTCCCTGAACCCTAAGTGAGGCTTCTACCCTCCACTCAGCCACTGGAGCAACGTCCCTCAGCGGAGCCAACTTCTAAAAGTTCCGATTTTGTGCTCCGGGGCTCTAGCACTTGCCAGAGGTGGCCGACGGATGCCCCCTCCCCCACCATCTATCCTCCCGAATATCGCCTCAGATTCACTTCTCCACACGTCCTACCTTCCAGAAAGTGGTCGCTTTTCTGTTCAGAGAGTTGTTGCTATTCTTTTCTTTGATCTCCTGTTGAGTTCATAGGTGTTCAGAATGGTTTGATCCCTACCCAGCTGAATTCCTGAGACCAGATGAAATCCAGGGCTCCTACTCTTCCGCCATCTTGCTCCGCCCTCCCGGGATTTGAATTCTAATCCTAAATATTTCTATGACTACATATCTTGAGTAAGTCATCTTGTTTCTCTGGACCTTAGAGTCGGCATCCATAAATGCAGGGCTGGATGGCCAAACTTTTTCCAACTCTGATTCTATGGTGTACAACCAACCTTCACCCTGGAAGTCCTGGCCAAAATGCTGCCACCCCTATTTTGCCTCTTTGTGTCAAATGGAAATTGATTTTTCTTCTTCTGCAGATAATCCTGCCACGTCCATGGCCAATACTCCAAAAATAAAAAAGGTACATTATGAAATACAATACTTAATTTGAATTTCAGTTGCTTAAAACTCAATCTTCATGATGATCCAGGGCTGTTATGGTAAAGAATTTTGTGTGCACAGAGAAAATGTCATACTTATTCCAAATAATAGGAACTAGGTTGATGTGCATGTTCTATTTATATACTTTCTAAAGCTAGTTGTAAAAATGCAGGCATGATATGGGAATAACCAGTAACTCACCCCACACAACAAAATGTCATGAATGAATTTGGTTTGAAAATCAAGTGTCACTCCTAAAGAATAAGCAACATAGTCTTCTGATAATACCTGTTAACAGCATCTCTTTTTTAAAAAATCACTATCATTAATGTATTTAATCCATGATTAAGTAGAAGACTAATTTCAAAACTATAGCCTTGATCATACAGTCACAGTTATTATGAAATTTCTAAACAAAACCAGATATAATTTCCTTTAGTATGTATTTTGCAGAAGTGAATGCTTCCACTGGGGGAGAAGTTTAGGACATCAGAACTGATGTCTGAAACTCTCTAGATCATCTTTATCACCTGGCATTGGCGTCCTTTTTTATTTTTATTTTATTTTATTATTTTATTTTGTATTATTAAATAGGCTCCATGCCCAGCATGGAGCCCAACGTGAGGCCTGAACTCAAAATCCTGAGATCAAGACCTAAGCGGAGATCAAGACTCGGACACTCACTGACTGAGCCACACAGGCACCCTACCTGGTGTCCTTTTTTATACACAAACAATGAATCATGGAACACTACATTGAAAACTAATTATGTACTGTATGGTGACTAATATAACATATAAATAAATAAATAATAAAAAATAAAATAAAAATCCCACTTTACATAAACACATGTACTTACCAGTTTCATTTTCTTATGTTTGTGTCTATATGTTGGTTTATGTGTGTGTTGGAAACCAATACCTGGAAATAAGCAACTTCTGTGAATACCTGAATTCTAATGTACAATACATGCCAAGATATAATCAATAGAGATGGTCCTTTGCAAGAAACAGTTTGGAAACCAAAGGGGGTAAATTTATTAAATGAGACGCATTCATTAAAATAATTGTTCTTTTTGCTGTTTCAAAACAGCACAACAGTCCACCAATAATTTGATTTTAATTTTAAATACCACAAAAAAAATCATAACTATTGCAGAGCAGTGAGAATAAGGCAGGTACAGAAACCAGAATGAAGAAATACAGATGAGCTAATTAAAGGATTAACACCCCCTCTAGGAAAAAAGTCTCTATTTTCATACAGTAAATCAGAATTTAAACACCAGATGTTTTTAAAGGATTAAAATCACATCTAAAAATATATGGCTTCTTAAGTTTCTTCTAATAAAGTATGTAGACATCTCTACTTGCCAGAATTCAAATCAAGAAATTCTAGATGCCACATAGACATGAATAATAAGAAATGACAGAACCTCAGTGGGTTTGAAATCTTTGTAGATAAAACTTCTATACTTTCACCTGCTGGAGAGAGCACAGCAGTTTATGGGGCAACAGTCAGAGCACACACTTTGAGCAACATTGTCCGGCTTTTGCTGCATATTAGAAATCCTCTAGTTTCGGATATTTCGGATATTTGAATTTTTAAATATTTCACTATCATAAACACCAAAGTGATAAACGTTCTTATAACATAGTCATTGCACATTATCTCTAGTTTCACTTCTCCCCTGAATTCCTATATTGTATTTCCAAGAGCCTGTGTGACATCTCCACTTGAATATTGAATAGACCTCTTGCATTTATCATGGTAAAACTGAACTGTTGACTTTCATCTCAAACCTGCTCTTCTTCTTGCAGTCTTTCCCATATCAGTAGATGTCAGTGATTTTCATTCAACTTCTCAAGCCAGAGCCCTTGAATTGTTTTTGTTGTCTGTCTTTCCATCACTTATCACATCCAGTCCAGGAGCACATTCTGATAATTGTTCCTTGCGAACCCAGAATCTACACCCCCTCTGCCACCACCAACCCAAGATTGTATCTCTTGGCTGAATCACCGAGATAACATTCAGACTAGTTTCCATTCATGCCCTGCTCTTTGCCACATTGATTATTTTAAACTGTAAATCCAGCAATTCCACTTACAGGTATTTATCTGAAGAAACCACCACCACCACCAACAAAACCACTTTCCAAATAGACTTATATGCACCCTTATGTTCATAGTAGCTTTATTTACAATAGCCAAGATATGGAAGCAACCCAAGTGTCCATCAATAGATAAATGGATAAAGAAGATGTGATTTCTCTCTCTCTCTCTCTCTCTCTCTCTCTCTCACACACACACAATGGAATATTATTACTCAGCCACAAAAAAAGTAAGAGATCTTGCCATTTGCAAGAACATGGGTGGACCTAGAGGATATCACACTAAGTGAAATTAAGTCAGACAGAGAAAGACAAACACCATATGATTTCACTTATGTGTGGAGTTTAAAAAACAAAACAAATGGACAAACAAAACAAAACAGAAACAGACTCATAGATACAGAGAACAAAGTGACGGATACCAGAGAGGAGAGGGTCGGAGGATGGACGGAATTGGTGAAAGGGTTTAAGAAGCTCAGGCTTCCAGTTATAAAGTGAATACAACACAGGGCTATAGTGTACAGCATAGAGAATATAGTCAATAATATTGTAACACCTTTGTTTGGTGACAGATGGTAACTTTACTTACTGTGGTGAGCATTTTCTAATGTATATAAATACTGAATCACTGTTATATCCTTGAAACTAATACAGTATTGTATGTCCATTAGTCTTCAATAAAAAATGTAAATCAGATCATGTCATTCTTAGTAAACTCATTTTCCAATAAGTTTTCATATTTCTTAGAATAGAGCTCTAATTCCTTGACTTGGCCTTAGAAAATCCTACATGAGCTGGCCACCAGTTACTCCTCTGTCTTCCTCCCCTATTATCCACCCCTTCACACATCCTGCTGTAGCATACAGACCTCCTTGCTGTATCTCAAACATACCAGGCATGTGCCTGCCATGAGGTTTTGCATTTCCTGTTTTCTTTGCCTGGAATGCCAGCACTCTTCCTCCAGAGAGCTAAACATCCCACTTCATTCTTTCAGTTAGTATAAAATAGGATTCACTCCCTCATATCATTTTACTACTGTGTCTTCTCTTCATAGCACTCATTACCACTTACCATATGACACATTATCTATTTAGTATTAATCTTTTCCAATGAACGTGTTTCCATGTGAGTTGGAACTTCTTTTTTAGGTGTTTTTCATTTGTTTATTTACTTTTTTGGTTTGCTATCCTATCAGTGGCTTAATTTTCTGTAATATTACAAGCAACTAAAAAATGTATCAGCAAAAATGGACACATGAATTCTATATTATTTCATAGAACAAATTCTTAGAAATAACATAATGAAGTCAAAAGTTACAGACATTTTTAAAACATTGCTATAAGGAAGGGAAAAATGAAGGGGGGGAAATCAGAGGGGGAGACGAACCATGAGAGACTATGGACTCTTGAGAAACAAACTGAGGGTTCTAGAGGGGAGGAGGGTAGGGGGATGGGTTAACCTGGTGATGGGTATTAAAGAGGGCACCTTCTGCATGGAGCACTGCGTGTTATACACAAACAACGAAATCATGGAACACTACATCAAAAACTAATGATGTAATGTATGGTGATTAACATAACATAATAAAAAAACTAATGATGTAAAAAAAATAAAGTGTTGCTATATACTACAAACTTAATTTCTAAAAATGTATATAATTTAAATTCTCACCAGGAGGTTATAAATGTATTGGTATCCCTGTAAACTTGTGAACCATTTGGCATTAGGATTTATTTCCTCATTCTTCATTTGCTGAAATAAATGGTGTCTTGCTTTAGTTTGAATTAATTTGAGTTGTACTACATATTGAATTTTAGCTAAAATTAACAGTCTTATTATACCTAGCATGAGTAAAAGAAGAATACATCCAGGGGCGCCTGGGTGGCTCAGTCTGTTAAGCAACTGCCTTTGGCTCAGGTCATGATCCCAGGGTCCTGGGATCAAGCCCCACGTCAGGCTCCCTGCTCAGTGGATAGCCTGCTTCTCCCTCTCCCTCTGCCTACCGTTCTGCCTACTTGTGCTCTCTCTCTCTCTCTCTGTCAAATAAATAAATAAAATCTTTAAAAAAAAAAAAGAAAAATACATCCAGGGTTACCAGTGAAAGCTTTGAGAAAGTCTGGGTTAGACTATGCATGGAAGGGTATTAGACTCGTGGGAAGAGTGATGTCCTTCAATGTCTCTCCAATTCTCCTGAAAAGGCTTTCCTTTTTAATTCTTCATTTTTGATTTGTTCCTTACACTTACTTTATATAATTAAATTATAATCCCTTTTTATTTCCTTTAAATTTTTCTCTATTACTGATTCAGACCAGGCTTTAGCAATTTACTCCATGAGTCTTCATTTCTTCATCCGTCCATCCTTTCATCCAACCAACCGTCCATCTATCCATCCATCTTGCTATCCATCTAACATATAATTATTCACTTTCTGCTTGGTTTCATTCCATGGATACAAAAGTGAATATAACATTCTCTCTGTTTCTATCTTCAAAACTCATAATGCAGTGGAATAATTATGCTTAAAAAAGCAAATAATGACTTCTGGTTTCAACTGAGGCATGATAAAGAGCTTAGAAGATAATCACTCCCATCCTTACAATAAGGAAAAGCTGGACAAGCTGAAAATCAACTTTTTGTGGAGCATTCTGACAACTAAGTTTGCAGGACAAACTTCCACCTGAAAATCTGCAGAGACACAGGCTCAGAGACACAGCCCAGATTTACTTACATAAAGCATCAATTCATCTTTTTTTTCCTTTAGTGATAAACCTAAAAAATATATACAGGATCTGTGTGGAAAAAAACATAAGAAAACCCTGACAAAAGAAATCAAATAAAATGTTTAATTGGAGACATATTTCACATTCATGGACTGGAATACTCACTATTTTTAAGGTGGCTTTTTGTTTCAATTTGATCCACAGATTCATTGCAATACCAATCAAAATCCTAGCAAGCTATTTTGTAGATACTGATAGAATGTGCTTTATGTTGGCTAATTGAATTTAAATAATAAAAAAGAGAATGACTCTAGAGTTCGTATGGAAAGGCAAAAGACCCAGAATAACCACTATAATACTAAAGATTAAAAACAAAGTTGGAAGATTTACACTATAGGACTTCAAGATTTACTTTAAAGCTGTATAGTAATAAAGGTAGTACAGTATTGGTGAAAGAACAAATAGATAAACAGAACAGAATACAGAGCCCAGAAACAGACCCACACAAATACAGGCAATTGATCTTAAACAAAAGTGCAAAGGGTATTTAATAGAAAAAAGGATACTTTTTTCCCAGCATTATTTGTTATTTTACATAACCAATTGTTGTGTAAAAAGAAACCCAATGAACCTAGACACAGACCTTATCACTGATGATGTAAACCTTGCTTTAAAGTGACACCCCCCTCCCCCCCACACACACTTCATACTGTTCTTTGGAAAGAAGTTACTAAATGTAGCCCACACTTAAAGAGTAAGGAGTCATGTTTCACCTCATTCAGGGTAAAATATATACATAAATTATTTGGAATTTCTTGGCAGGGGAAGCTTTGTTTATATCCCGTACTTATTTATTCAATCATTCATTTATATTAGCATGAACTTATGGATGTAATGGATGTAGTTTTTATACTTTAAGATATAATCCAATGCTACTTTATTTTGTTGCAAAAATTGTTCCATCTCTGGCCATTGGGAACTCTTTAAGTTGGCTTCTGTGTCCCTTTGGCATCTGTCCACTATAATGTGTACCCTTAAATGCATATTACTAACTGAAAGAATCCAGTCCAAAAGGTTATAGACTGTTTGACTCCATTTATATGACATTCTGGAAAAGGCAAAACAATAGAGATGGTAAATAGATCAATCATTGCTTGATGTGATGAAAATGACATTTTCTCTCTATGGTTTTCCTTCCCCAAACCTAAAATCCTCGTCTAATCATGCAAAACAAAACAAAACAAAACATCAAACAAACTCCAATTCAGGGACAATTTATAAAATGCCTGACCATTACTCAAACCTGTCAAGGTCATAAAAAACAGGAGAGTTTGAGAAACTCTCACAGTCTAGAGATGGTTACCAAGACATGACAACTAAATGTAATGTGATAACCTGGATGGGATTCTGGGATAGAAGAAGGACATTAGTTAAAAAGGAAAAAAAATCTGAATAAAGTATAGACTTTAATTAATCATGTATCAATACTGGATCATTAGTTGTGACATATGTATCAAACCAACGTAAGGCATCAATAACAAGGGAACGGGGACTAGAAGAAAGGGCAGACAGCAATCAGTGGAATTTTATTCAATAATGTGGGAGAGTTTAAATTGTTTTCAAGCACTCTGAATAAAGGCAATAGGAAAAGAGAGATGAAAGATGCATTGGTCACCTCCCCAAAGGGCTTCCAGCCTGGCTGTCTTCTAATCTATGTTCCACAATATTGTCCTTTGATCTTCTAAAGAACAAACTCTAAACCTGTATTTGTTCTAAGGATCAAAGATAATGCAGCTGAAGTTATTTAACATAGTATTTGGAACATAGTAGAAACAAACAAACGTGGCTATTATTTTGTTACTTTCCAACTTAAATCTATTCAAAGGTTCCAACTTCTCCCCATCACCCAGCTCATTCCTTAATGATGTCCTTGGGGCAAGTTTCATCCCTCCTCTACAACGAACTTGCTCCTCAGAACTCATCCTGCCCAAGCCCTGCCTTTACATTATATTCACTCATTCTTGCAGTTAAACTAGATGATCTAGAACAGGCTGGTTCTCCTCTGTGCTTTACTCTAGTACTTATTACATCTAGAAAAGCCTCCTTCTTTACCCTCACCAGGTAAAATTCTATGCAGTTCCCAAGGTCCACTCAAATAGAGCCTTACGGCTTTTCTAATTCTCGCACGAGTGTGCTTTGCCTCCAATGAGCTCCCAATGCCTGGTATCTTTTACTGTAACTAATTGTGTTCTGGTATTATTCTTTCCTATTATTTCATAAAGATCCTGAAGGAGAGGTACTCTGCTTAAACTCTTTTTGTTTCCCTGGCCATGCACTTGACACCAGCTACATATATCATTTGTATAGAAAAAAAAGTAAGGGAAAGTGAATTTAACTTTAAAAATATTTATTTTTGACTATTTCTTGGATATTTATAATAAATGCCCACTTTGCTCTGATGATATGAGTAAAGCTTGCATTTCAGGGGCTGATATATTGCTTTTAAAAGACTAAATTAAGAGTCAATGTCTTGATTGAAGCCACACATCTAATAGTTGCTCTAAGAATAAATAAGAAGAAAACATGTAATTTGTATGAAAGGATTTTAAATTTGTTATTTTGTATCTAAAAATCACAGTGCTTAAGAAATCTTGAGAATTTATTAAATTTTGAAAACAACAGAGGATAGAAAAACTTCAAATATCACCTTCTCTGTTTTTAATTGTGAGCACAAAAAATTATCTCAACCCACCAGTCCATATTTTACATCCAAGTACATGTTTACATACATTTGGAATGGCTAAAACTCAATTTATTTGTCTTCTAGAAATCTTTGACCCCAACTTTAAAAAATCAGGTAAAAAACTCAGGAGACTAATGGTATTTGAAGTGAGACTCCTGGAACTTGCAACCTTACCCATCCCTCACCAATGACATAAATGGGCCCAGTCCTTTAATTTTGCCCACAGGAACTGATGCTACATTGCCTAACAGTGAGATGAAAACACAGTTTTAGAAGAAATGAACTGAAACAAATTCTGAATATGAAAGCTTTATAAAAGCAACATAGCTTGAGACTTAACTATGCTAAATAATGCAAATGTATTTTATTCACATGAAAAAATGTTAGTAAAAACTTCAGTCTAATTACAAAAATGTCTGACTGGAATGGTCTATGAAGGGAGGTTATGAATAAAGATACGTTCAGTGGTAGAATCCATTTTAATCATATTAATTCTTTAGCATGTTCAGAATTTGAATTTGAGTATTAAGATAAATTTTGAAGTTGGGAGAAAAGAGATAGAAGCTATGAATAACAGATGGTTGCTTCCAGAAATTTTTATTTACTTTTCCCAGAAATTTGTATTTAAATAATTAATAATAGAACTAATTATTTGCATTTAGTTTTTATTGATTAAATGGTGGAAGTAGTAAAAATAATTTGTAAGGTAAGGCATGTAAATGCAGCCAACTTTAATAAGAACAGAACAAAGTTGCTAAAAAAATACTAGTATCAATGAAATTAAAATATCACCTTAACAAGTATGCAATGGCAGGGAAGCATACTGTATCAGAGAAATAAAAGCTTCATAGTAATATTTGTTTCTTTTTAATCCTCTCTGCCACCTCCTCCTTCCTTTCAGATAATACAGCAATATCAGTGTGCAGGGACCAGGTTGGACATATGGATGAACACCGTCATTCTATCTGCCTTATATCAAAAGAATCTATTACAAGTCAGGAGCTCATTTTAGCTTTAAGTGGGCTCTTTAGAAATTTACTGTTATTAATGAGATATCACCTCATACTGGTCAGAATGGCTAAAATCAAAAACACAAAAAACAAGCGTTGGTGAGGATGTGGAAAAAAAGGAACCCTCTTGCACTGCTGGTAGGAATGCAAACTGGTGCAGCCACTGGGAAAACCATATAGAGGTTCCTCAAAAAGTTAAATATAGAACTACCCTACAATCCAACAATCACACTATTGGGTATTTAACCCCCAAATACAGAAACACTAATTCAAAGGGATACATGAACCCCTATTTATAGCAGCATTATTTACAATAGCCAAGATATGGAAGTAGCCCAAGTGTCCATCAATAGATGAATGCATAAAGAAGATGTGGTGTGTGTGTGTGTGTGTGTGTGTGTGTGTGTGTGTGTGTAATTCAGCCATGAAAAAGAATGAAATCTAAAAAAAAGAATGAAATCTCACCATTTACACCAACATGGATGGAATTAGAGAGTATAATGCTAAGTGAAATAAGTCAGAGAAAGACAAATACCATACAATACAAATGAGCGAAGAAAAAAGAGAGAGAGTGAAAGAGAGAGAGAGAGAAACCAAGAAACAGACTCTGAACTATGGAGAACACACTCCTAGTTACCAGAGGGGAGGTGGGCAGGGGGATGGGGGAAACAGGTGATGTGGATTAAAGAGCACACTCATCATGATGAGCACTGAGTAATGTATAGAATTGTTGAATCACTACATTGTACTCCTGAAACTAATACAACACTGTATGTTTAACTGTACTGGAATTAAAGTTAAAAATGCAATTAAAAACGTGTCAATAGAGATGCACCTTAGTAAACAGTCACAGGAGTGCCATCTCTTATATGTAGAAATAGGAATTCCAATTTAAAAGGTGCAAAAATTTTTTGCTGTTATTATGCTCATGTTTATTTTCACTTACTTTGAATGAAAACTGCTGTTCAAACACTTGAGATGCCCAAACGTACCAGACACAGACCAGGAATTTGACGAGTGCTATGCTATCTATTGGCATGCTCTATCTAACTTTAAGTTTAGAGTGTTCATATGTGACCATATGGAATGACGTCACTAGCTCCCTGTGCTCTGTCTTCTGAACCTAAAGCTTTACTAATTCTGCTCTCTTGGAAAGGTCGCCAATGACTTCCCACTACAAAAGTGCTACAGCTTCTCCTCGCTCTCTCAGTCTTCTCTCTGTAACAAGCCACTGATGAATCTCTCTTCCTGAAACCCTCTGTTTGATGCCCTCCACACTCGACCTACTTTGCTGTCTTTTCCACTGGCTCCCGAACTCTTCTTTGCCGTTGTCTTTCCCAAATTCTACAGTGTGGAGGTCTCCTGAACTCTGTCTTTGCTATGGCTCCCATTTGCCTTTACTCTGTATGCTTTCTTCTTTGGTAAGCTCATCTAATTTCAAAGCTTTGAGTTCCAAATGTATAGCTCATTCCTTTGTTTATTCAACACATGGGGGAAAGTACCAAAGAAAGGTGCCAGCCCATTTCTTAAAGGAAAGTGTAGTCTATTTAATAGGCAAAATAGGCAAATAAATGGGCACTCATCCACACCATGGAATAAGAATTTCAATGAGGTAAGTGCAGTGTTCTGGAAACCCATTAAAAAGACATCCAATCCAATCTTGGGAGGCCAGAAAAGTTTTCTGAAAGAGTTGATACATAACTTAAATCCCAAATAAAAGACAGGAGCTTAGAAGCAAAGAGGAGGTTGCAAGCAAAGAAAACAGCACGTGGAAATGCTTGTGATCAAGAGGATAGTGTCATTTAACAAACAGCCAGCAATCTGGTGGCTCTAAGGCGCACTATGGGGCAAGAAGTTCTGAGCTGAGCAGACGCAATGGCAAACATAGCTACATCAAAACAGGTTTCACATTCAAGCTAAAAAATTTGGACTTTATCCTATGGGCAATGGGGGATCTATTAGGGTTATGAAATCTCCGAAGAGACATGCTCAGATGGGAGTTCTAGAAAGGTCATTTTAGATACAGTGAAATGAATATATGGGTGTGGGAGAAAGAAGAAGGCGTATGAGTTAGAAGACTGTGGTTGTTCCCAGTGAGATGAGACTGTGGTTGGAATAAGGTGCAGAAATCTTTTTTTTTTCCTCATTGAGGCATTTTACTTGCACATATGTATTGTATCCCTAGGAAAAGAATCCTAGGATCTTCCCTCCTGTGTGTTTTTGTTTTTGCTTCTTCATGGTCCATAATGCCAGATGAGGTTGTTAGTCCCATGAAGCCAAACTGGCAAGATAGGAGCAGATTGTTCTGTCATTTTTCTAGATCTTTGAGTTATACATCAAATCTGGGGCTGATCACTCCACACTTGCTTGACCTGCCTGTGAGGTTCACAACAATTTTGCCAGCTCTATGATCATCAAAGATTTCAAATTCACCAATGTAACTAACCACACTTCAGCATCACAGTTCGAAACTGGATGATGACCCTGAAGCATAGCCTAATAAGAACCTGGCATTTGCCTCTCTTTTTGGCATTGTTAATGATCTTGAGAGCATCTGCCAGCATTCATGTGCACCATCATGTCAGCGGGGAAAGATGGCGGAAAGAGCAGTGGAGAGATATTTAAGAGGAGAAGTCTATACAGATTTGGGGATAAAATGATGAGGTCAATTTTTGATTTGTTGATAAACGAAATGCCTCTTAAAAAATCCAAGGGAAAAATGTCTACAAGAGAGCTGGGATCTATAGACCAGGAACTCAGAAGGAATTCTGGATGTGTATTCACACCAGTAGTGAATAAAATAAAAAAGCACATGGCCCGAAGAGAGCCAATAAATGAGAAAGACCATGTTTGGGTCTCAAAAGCCCTGAGAGTAAAGAGGCAAGTAGAGAAATCTGTGAAGAATGCTAAGTTGGAGGGGGAGAAAATTTTAGTGCAAACCAGAGGATGGAGTAATGGAAGACAAGAATGTGTGAGAAATGCTAGATGAGGTCAGATTAAGGTTTGAGAAATGATAATTGAATTTAGCAACAAGAAGAATATTACCAGCTGTACTGAATAAAGTTTCAGATTATAAGTGGAGGATACAAGCAAGAGTCCAGTGAATTGAGAGAGAAATTATAGAGAGAGGGATTGGAGACAGAAAGTACAACTGAGTTCGTAAAACTGAGAGAGAGGAGAGTGGCTAGGATGGACCACCTATCAATACAGGAGTGCTTCGTGACGGAAAAAAGAGGATGGTGAACAAACCAGTAAACATATGGTAGTTCAGGACAGACAAGAGAAATAGGAAGGATGTGACAAGAACCCTGGGGTGGTGAGAGGTCAGGATAAGAAGCACAAGAAGCCTAACCCAGATGGGAAAGGAGGCAAGCATGACGTAGACACCGTCATGTTTTTTGTGAGGCACAAAGAGTCAGAAAGTTGACAAATTTCCTCTTTGATTTTATATTTTCTCTAAGAAGTTATGGTCTGATGCTGAGGATGACAGAGAAGGAGTCTGTTGGGAGACCTTGCAGGCAAATGAAGGCTTTGAATAATCATTTCCACTGAGTAGGAGCGATGACTAGGAAAACACGATTGCCAGGAGATCCTGAAGGCCTGATTGGAGTTGGAAACTGTGACACCTTGGGGGCAATAATCGATAGCACTGAGTAACTTTTCCGTGACATGTGCACAATTTCAGACAGAGACAGGAACATAGTGAGATTGGCCAGGGATTAGACACTGTCCGTGGATTACTGGAAGGATAAAGCTGAGAGAAAATCGGAAGCATTTGTGAGTTGAAGTGGCTGACTGTTTTGCTGTTGGTATAATGATTCCTCAGATGTCTGTCTGGTCTGTGAGAGGGGCAGTATGGGTATATTGATCATCACCTCCGATGCAGGGGCAAGCACATTTTGTGTGTACATAATTATTAAATGCATGAATGATCCTATCTGAAAGCCTGGTTTCTCTGGTTGCTGTTTTCTTAGAGCATCACATCACAGGGAGAAGCCTGGGCTTCTACTGTCCTCATTACTCACAGAATATAACATTCCACAGAGGTCTTGTTTAAGATGATGGGAGAATTTTGCATCATTTGTATGATATAGTCTAAGCCATAGCTCACACTTCTGCCCCATTCTTTATCTTTAAACCATCCACATCCCTGTCGATTTGTTTGCACCTTTTCCTGTGAGATGGTGCCTAAAATCGATTGTTTGCTCAAATGTCTCAATTACTAGTTACAGAGGTGTAACCAACCGCACAGCCTTATTTAACGTTTAGTGGCAGCCCCTGCAAACCATGTGCCCAGGATTTGCTTAAATGAGTGAATATGTAATGTGTGTGAATATTTGACAGAATCTGCAGACAGATGGACAATGAGCCTAGGCATGAGAAGGAGCTGCATGAGCTCCTCCTTCTCAGCAGTGCCAGGGAGGAGGGTGCCCTCAGCTGCCAGATGCTCATATCCAACTCTTTGCTCTTATTTCTCTTGTAAAGGGCTGGATGGAACAGGTGGGGTGTGGTTAAAGCTAAGGTAAGTCACCGGATTAAAAAGTCTTTGATACTTTCAATAATTTCTTTCTGTTTATGGTACTGCATCAGTGACCAAAAGCTGACTAGGCTACCATTGCCCATATGTTAGCAAATTAGGCCTCTTTATCAAATTTGGGGGCCCAGATGGGAGCTGGAGAACATTAATAAAATTTAGGGTTCATGTTTATATAAAGGCAAGGCAATGGAAATTTACCTGTTTGTAGAGGGACAAGATATTCTCCTTCCTTGATGGCTGATCATTGCTTACCAGCTTGAGCAGAAATGTCTCAGAAGAGCAACTCAGGGCTTTGCACGCCCAACCACCCAACACCTTCATCTTATCTCCTGCTATTGGCCAACATAAAAGTGTCATTCCAGAAAAGTTGACCTACTTTCTCTCCCTAAACTATAGGAAAAGAAATGTCTACAGCAGCTCCTTTTCTAAGGTGGAAGCAAGTGGTCCAACCTTGAATCATGTTAGAAAATATAGGGTATCTGCAGGGTGTGAGGATACTTTCCAATGGCTTTACATTTATTGAAAAATTCTCAGGAAAAAAGAATCAAAGCATAACCTAAAGCAGTTATTTCACTTAATATAATATCATTTCAGGCTATAGATAAATGTTCAAATGATAAATTTGTCTTTTCATGATTTTTATGAAACTCTGTTATCCTTGGTATGCCTTTGCTTGGGTTTTCCAGTGTGCTGTAATATTTCAACCAATAAATCATGTTTTGTTTCTAGTAAGAGCTACTATTTGCTCATAAAACTCATTTTTTCCCCCATGGAATAAAGGCAACCTCCTTAGGCTGTTTCACAACATTAGAGCTGTGGTTGGATAACATTCTACCCTTGACTTTACTTAGAGAAAAATAGATTATTTGAAACCTATGGATTGATAACCCTGGGAAGTTTCTCTTTCTGCTCTATAACTAAACACTCTGTATGTCATGGAGTTCATGGGAACCTACCGCTTTTCACTTCGAGGTAAACCTCCAACTAGAGCGTGAGCCACAAATACTGAAATATGAAAGATAAAATATAAAAATAGCCTATTTACTATATTACTATTCTCTTTGTTAAAAATATTCAATTCAATAATATTTAAATGCCCAATATGTGCCAGGCACACTAAAGATGCCAGAGACAGGGCAAAGACAAAATGAAGACCTACTCACAAAGCTCACATTCTAGTGAATATGTGCCCCAGACCTTGTAAAATGTCCTGAAGTCAGACCATCTTGTGACAATGGAGGGACAGTCCATGCCTCTGGCAACAGGCGTGGTGTTATGTCAACATGCCCTTGAAAGAGGTCAGTCCTCAAACATATCCTTAGCAGAGGTCAGTCCTAAGATGTCCTGGAAAGAGGTCAATCTTGGAGTCAGATATGAGAATTCAGAAACTGTGGCCAACAAACAGTAGGATGAAAGAAAACTGTCTCCTAGGAATCAATTAAGTCCCAGACTCTGTGCCTGAATATGCCTGGAAGATTTTCAGTGCTGGGGATGTTGGCCACTGTCCCTAGATGTGAGGAGGGCAACAAGAAAACAGCCTCTAAAGGATGTACAGACAGATCTGGACTGAGAAGGGGTAACAGTTACTCTCTGTGACGTATTTTCCTTCTACTAACTGTGAGGCTCAAAAACATCTTGTGAAAAGTTCGTCTGGGAGATGAAAGTGGAAGCCTGGGAAGAGGTAAAGACTTCCTAACACCCAGGTAGGAGTGGTGCCCTTGGTTGGGATCCAAGGGATGGTAGCAGAGGGTTATTGTTCTGGAACACAGCAATCTCTAAAGGGCAATGGAGGCTCTGGCAAGGATGTGGGCACCACAAACAGGCGGGCGGAAGGGACGTGAGATACTGGTTCATGAGCGGCCCAGGAAAATTATCAGATATGGGGAGGGGACGACATTGAGTGGGACTAGTTCCAATAAAAAAGCCAGTGAGAGCTGGCTTTTTTTTCTTCTTCGAAGAAGACTGGGAAGATAATGCTAGAATTTCAGCTGTGCTATCTGAGTGCTTTTTATGCATGCTTTTTATTCTCCTCCTTATATTTCCCAGATTACCTACAGTGGGTTTATAATGGTTTTTTTATAATTCAAAATGTTTTAAGAAAAGTGGGTGCATTTTCAGGTACTACATGTGACATCTGACATCTACCCCACAAAAAGTCTGTTGAACAACATACCAAGCAGTTGTTAGGGGGGCCCCGGGGAAATAACCAAGGGAAACCTGGCAGATCACTTAGCGAAGGCTGAGGCTTCATCAGCGGTGAAGCTCTCAGAAGGTTAATAAACAAGTGTGTGTCCATCATTGCTTACAGAGAGGCCCACCACGACCCAGACCACAGACGTTTTCATGGATGAACCCCAGCAGAGGAAATAGCTGAAATAGCCAAGTAACGCTCAACAGTCTGAAAATCTGTCACCCCCTCTTTTCATGCCTATTCCATAAGACCAAAGGGCTGGCGGATCCCCTTCCAAAACACTGGATTAAATTAAAAGAGCAGTCATTTCAAGAATATGACAAAATCACAGTCCAAGTGTGTGCTTTACATGAAATGGAGTTAAGCAGAATTCTACGTGGTATACATGGCCCACACGAGTGAGCCTCCATGCCCACACATTCGTGAACACAGTGGCAAGGAGAAATTCTGGATAGTTCCAGAGATACCAATCACTTGAATTATAACGTAACTGCAAAATTTAAACGGCATTTTAGTTTTATTAGACATAAAGTCTTCCTTGCTTACAGGGAAATTTTCAAAATATAAAAATCATATTATATGTTACATTGAGTTTCTTAGACCAATTATTTTAAAAAGTTTTTTTTTTTTTGGTTTGGTTTGGCTTTTTACTGTGAGATCAGTCATCTTTATGTCTGGTTTGCAACCAAATCATAGTGAAGAGACAGGTGCATTCATGCCATGGTAGGATCACATTCCGGTCACAAAGCCTCTGTGAGCTCTCCTGTCATGTGCTCTGTGCTGAACACTTCCCGCCAGTCTTAGATATAACAATCAGAAAAACTTTATGAATAGGACAAATAGGCTTGTTCTCGGCTCAGATAGAGAGGGGAAAATCCTAACTCATTCTTCAGCTGGGAAATAAAACATACTGTTATTTTCATAAAAGATAAAAGGACCTGACTTTTCAAAGTTTACACAACAGTCTATGGCTCCCTCTGGATAAGGGATATAATCACCCACATTTTCCTGTCCTTTTTTTTTTTAAAGATTTTATTTATTTGACAGAGAGAGACACAGCGAGAGAGGGAACCTAAGCAGGGGGAGTGGGAGAGGGAGAAGCAGGCTTCCCGTTGAGCAGGGAGCCCGATGCAGGGCTCGATCCCAGAACCCTGGGATCACGACCTGAGCCGAAGGCAGACGCTTAACGACTGAGCCACCCAGGTGCCCCTTCCCTGTCCTTTTCTGAGTGGCCGGCCGACCCTGATTGAATTGGCCTATTTTCAGTGATGTCCTATTCTCCAGGCCTTATTAGCTTTACCAAATCCTTTCTACTTTTCTTTCCTTCTTTATGCTTTCTCTCTTTACTTCCTTTCTTTGCTTCCATCCAAAACTCCTACTTTTTTTAAAAAAAAGTGTATGCTATATTTCTTCCACAAAACAAAACAAAACAAAATTCAAGTTGGCTTATAAAAGGAACATATGTACACAAAAAGGTTAATAAGATAGACAGTGAAGACCTAAAAAGAAGAAAACAACAGAGATGTCAACCAGCTGCTAGCAGAATTCGACAAAGCCAATGGGCAATTGAGCTTTTCCATTTGGTTTTTACTTTTATTTTTTTTTCTAGTGCATAGAATAGAAATATCAATCTCTGCTGAGATATGAAATGTGCCTAAGTGAATTTAAACAACTATTCAAAAGTACATTGAACTCTGGCATCATTATGCTTGTTCAACTTTTAGAAGCAAAAAGACAGTAATTCTAATGATATTCCCAGCTGTTTTTTAGTACTTTCCTTAATTGTTGGCAACTCTAATAAGTAGTATATTAAAAAAAAATCTGCTGATCAGGTAAAAATGGGAAAGATTATAAAACTCTGGAGCTGGCATTTATAGATGCATGTGCTGGCCAGTACACACCAAAAGAGGAACCGGCATAGAGAGACGGCACCTACTGAATCTCTAACAAATGCCTGTGTGTTGGCATCACGTCTGATATAGAACAGGTGTGAATCCCGGCTCCACATCTCAGCTCTACTCTAAGCCTTAGGGACCTCAGCTGTAAAATGAAATTGAAACTCCTCTGGATCTGAAAGTGTTAATAGTTTAAAATCAGTATATCTGGATTTAAATGCTGGTTCTATCTTTTAGTACCTTCATGATCTGAGACTTAGTTTTCTGATATACCACCTACTTCATAAAGTTTCTTTCTCTTTTTTCTTTTAAGACTAAATAACATATATCAAGCTCTCAACATGGTGTTGGCACGTTTAGTGTTTAGTACATGTGAGCTCTCTTGTCTCCTTTAAATAAGAAGAAAACATCCAGCATGGTACCTGGACAGAACCAATTAACTAATGTTAATGTATTATAATTCTTCTTCATCGTTATTTGCAATATAGTCACAGAGAGGGAATATGAAGGCAGCCAGAAGCCCAAGAAGAAAAGGCTTCTATTTACAGGAAAATGGCCTCTTGGTGGCTGAAACCGTTGTGGACATTCTGGGGGTAATGACTCCTATTCTGAAGACTTTTCAGTATATTTTGGGTTTTGAGTTCTAATTGTGTAGAGCAACTGCATAGTTATATTAGTCAAATGACAACAGCAGTCTCTTGTTCCATTATGAAGTATAGTATTTAAATGCAAATGCAAAACATACACACATAGACACATAAATGGATAAAGGGGTATGGTTAGATAATAAGTTAAATGAGACGGTTGGTCTCAACAGGCTGGATGTGATTGGGCTTTAATTGTTGGTACCGATTATTTTGAATGGAAGACATCATGGACTAAACATCTGCAGACTTTTTCATTTTCTGCCTTGGTAGAATATTCCCAAGGGTCAATGGTCACCAAGTGAGAGGTTCCTGATGATATTAAATGTACGAGATGCAATAATTTTTTTAAAGGTGGATGCTAATGGAATATATGCAAAAAGGAATTACTGCTCTCTTGTGAGGAGAAGCTAATAACACACTGAAATGAATACATAAAGGAAACCAGAGCTCCTGCTCATCTCCTGTGAAAATAATTAGAGCTGCATATAGTATTCCTCATGTATATAACTATGAAGCTTTGGCTGCAGTAGCAGAGACATGGGTTGGGAGCAGTTGCCCAAAGATATGAGGAATTTATTCATGTTTTCTTTAAGTATTATTTATAACAGAAAGTGCACATTTGAAAGATGTATGCTTAGGTAATATCTATTTTCTTGAACTAGATCAAACTAATCAATCTTGTTAGAAGTGTATGTGATGGCTCTGATCTATGATTTCTTGCATGTTATCACCAGAATGTTAAACGGTATCTTAGAAACCTAGAATGTTTTCCCATAATGAAGGGTTCACTGGCATTAGAAAAATAAATAATAAAGGAGTCACTTTATTTCTTTCATATTGACATGATAGCTTGCAGAATGGACAATAAAATGTGTATTTTTATACGCTTTTTTTTTTTTTTTAACACAAGGGTCTTGATTATTTGCAAGAGTGTTTTAAATGCTTCTATCCTCGGGCCACCCAAGCAAGACTGTTGTTTGAAACAATATGAAGAGCATACAGAAAAGATTTCTTTTTCCTTTGTAATAGATACACATTGGAATATGTGGAAAATAGCTCTAACAAAGGATATGCCCAGCATGCAGTAGCTAAATATAACACCAAATCTATGAAAATCAATTAATTTAGTCCAAAAGACACAATGTAAAGGACCATCTGTGCAGGTGGATCCATGTACCTCTCATGGTTGCCAACCACTTAAGGAAAAGCAGAATCTAAGCCTAAAATAATTGTGCCAAAAGGAGAAGACACACAGGCTATAGGTTGGGAGACCAAGGTCCTATTTGTTTGAACAGGTTTCTGTGTGATTTTGGACATTCACGTTTTTCTCAGGTGACTTTCCAATTGTGAGATGAGTACATCTGCATGACTACTTCATGATATTGTTGTAGTAATCAAATAAAATAATCTATTTAAAATGATTTGGAATAGCATGAATACTTTGCAGGGACAAAACATTATCAAGGATAATGGAGACATTCTATACTTTCTCAATTCTGATACATCCTCATGTTCCTTGGGCTGATTTCTCTGACAAGCCAACCAAAATCATGGGATAGGAAGGCTATTTGTAACAGTTTTATTATATTCATTAACAAAATTTTGATCATTTTCTCTAGAGGACTTGTGGAGGGTTGGGAGGTGGATGACAGACTCTAATGGTGAACATAATGAGTTGATTTAATTAATGCAGTGACAATTAAGATATTCAATCCAGTTGATTGATGTGTAAGCAAAACATCTAGTTGATTTGTCTGAATCTCAATTTTCCAGTTATTTTTACAATAGATAATACTTCAAGAGGAAGAAATTTTGCAACTATTCAGCATTAAGTTTTTATTCCGGATAAATCCACATTTAATCCTATTTTTCTGTCTGCATTTTAAATCTTTTTTTTCACCCTGGGTGTGTTTAGATAAAGAAAAATACATTTTACATTTCTTTCTCTTTACTTTTCCCTATCTATTTAGGAGAACACAAACTGATTCATTGGTTACCATAAGCTTAACACCATTTCAATTAGTAAAAGTCAAGAGAGTATTGAGAACTGATTGATCTTGGTACTTCAGTCAATGACTAGAGAAGATACGTGTCCTCTGTCATTATGTTTTTTAGATTTGTCTAAAGCAATAAGACTAACGTGAGTAAAAGATAAAATTAAGCAACAAATTGAGTAGTAGCAAATGTGAATAATTCATGGTAAAGAAAAGCAATTGGGAGCTGAATTCTGGAGAGAAGTCTTCATGGAATAGTTTGTGTTTGAAGGCTAGTATAAAAATTGCATGCATTTTAAAAAATTCAATTTAGCTAAATGTGCTTGCAAATGCTCAGAGTTTTAAAAGAATCTGGCCTATTTAAAAATAAAATCAAGATTTGGGTACACTTGAATGCTGACTCATTTAAGCTTCACAAAACACTGTATTAAAAGCATTTTGCTGATGAAGAAAAAAAGAGAGAGAGAGAGAGAGAGAGAGAGAGAGAAGTTAACTAAGTTGCCCAATGCCCACAGCCAGTAAGTGCCTGAATCAAGATTCGAGCTTAAGTATTTCTGCAAAGCCTATGACTCAACTTAAATGCCAGGATGCCTCTCAAGAAATACTGGGATCTCAAGAAGCATGGGTGAACAGAGAGAAAGAGAAAGGTGAAGCAAGCAGGGTACTACTCAGAGAACACAGAGATACTTAATGTTCTTTACGTATCCAGGAGTCACAGTGAGGCTCATTTCAAATCCCATCCACTCATTAGATGGAGAATATCAAGGTAATCCCTACTTTGGTCAGCATCACTTCAAGAGCTTGTCAAGAGTAACTCTTCCAGTAAGAGGCAGCAAGGATCACAAATGAGCAGGATGATGTCGAGAAGTTATTAATATCTGTCAATCATTTTGTAAAGGGTGCCAACCTTAACCAAAGCTTTGCCTTTTGATACACTGTCTCAAAATATCATCCATAATTAATGATATTAGACACAAAGCATATTTACTAATAAATGATGAATAGGTTCTGGAGGATAAATTTTGCAAACGCAAGTCAAAAGCTAATAGTACATATCACAGAAAGGCAGATCTGAAAGACAGAAGAAATACAGATGTGGAAGATTTTTGCAGTAGCTGCCCAAATTTGTTCACATACCTCTGCACCTATACTCTTGGACAGTCCTTCCCTACACTGGTTCTGAACTTGGTCATGGTACTTGCCTTGGCAGAGTATAAGCTTGTGTTGTGCTTGGAACTCTGAAAACCACTGTAATAAGAAATGAGTGCTAGCAGGCTGGAGGATGAGAGAATGAGATGCACCTAACTGACAACCTACCAAGTACCAAATATGCCCCCAAATCCTAGATCATCCACCCAACCACCTGGCTACAATCCAGAAGAAAGCCCAGCAGAAATTAACCAAGCAAACTCCCAGAATTATGAGCTAAATAAAATAGCTGTTTAAGCCACCAAGTTTACACAGCAAAAGCTAACTGATATGCTAGAATACCATTTTGAGCAATGAGAAAAACAAGCAAAAGGTATTACATAATTGTTTCCCAGCTAGAGACCTGGTAAACCAGAAGGATCATTCTGCAAAGACTATGTCATATGTCCAGGCAGAAAGAGTTTGGGCATCCTGAAAGAATCCCATGCCTCGGAGTGGTGAGAGAGCAGCAGAATATTCTTGTGCAACTGAGAGTAAAATAGAAAAACACCATAGGTCTTTGGGAAGCAACAGCACACTTTCCCAGTGTGAGGCAGAATCACTTGGTGTGTCCCCAAATTGAGCTTGGTCGAAGCAAAGATTGTAAACAGGAAGAGGCCCTGTCAATGGGATCAAGAAATAACACAGAAGCCGTAGAGTGGACCACCAGCTGAAGACATTGGTGGTGGACATCATGCTTCCCAATGGGTGCCAATGTGGAGAGAGACGCACCAAGGGCTAAATTCTTCCTCTCACTCTCCTGTCCCTATCCAACATTTGATGTACATCAATTTTCCTCTCTATAAAATCAAAGTACCACTGTATGCTATCAGCTAGGCTCTAACTCTGAGACTAATGCAATTTATTCCGTGCTTTGTATTTTCATACATGTTCTATGTTCTCAGCAATAGAACTGAAAAGTATTAATAAAATTATCAACTCTTTGCACTACAATGACATAAGCAAAGTTTATAACGATTAAATCATCATCAACAACAACAAATCACACAAACAGAAACCTGCATCCAGCATTAAAAATTAGGGAAGGGTGCCAAAACACATGTCCCCAAAGTCTAACACTATACTATATATTGGATCAGATTGCAAAACTGTCCTAAGAAAGCACCACAGTACTAAGTAGAGAAGACTTTGGAAGATGACTAACGAACCCCCAAGTCTGCAGTGGGAAGGTCAGAACATAGAAGAGAAGGAAGCCCACCACTTTGGATGCAGTTCACTGGAGTCACTGAACAGCAGCTTCTCTCCACCACGTGGAGAGCACACAATAAGGAGGTCTGGCATGACCCCAGGGTGCAGGAAGCTGGAAACTGACAAAGCAGGATACAGGGTGAAAGTGTGGCCCATGAAAAGGGTCCATCACAGTCAGAGACAGCATGGCACCATGAAGAGGTCTTGAGGCTGGGATCGCTCCCAGCTCCACTCCTTCTCACTATACCCAGTCTAACTAAAAACTACAACTAACCTACTAATGCAAACTAGTATCACCAGCACTGCAGCTCCTGCTGCAAATAAGGGAAACTATGGCATTGAGTTATCTAAGACAATCCATTCACCCTGTCAATAATCAAACATCAGTCCCATTAGGAATTCTTTATGTTTGAGGAGAATAAATGGGAAAACAATTCATAAAACAAACCCACAAACATTTCTAAGACATAAAACGGCATGAAGTAAACTTAACGACGGTCTCTTCTATGTGCAGTCAAAACAATAAAAGTGAATGATACTGACGTAATGAAAGAAGAGATGAAAGATGACTCACAAGACAACGGGCTGTGACTAGAGGAGGCATGCCAAAGGGCAGGTGGAAATATAGAACTGGACAGAATGAAGAAAACTCAAAATGCAATAGATTTATTCTCCATTAACAGCAATAAAGAGCTGAATCACCAGTGGAGGAAATAAAAATGAATGCTATAATGTGCAAAGTTAACAAGTTTACCTACAGGGAGAAGGAAGGGAAAGAGCTAAGAAAAGAGTGAAAAGAGAAGAAAGTGATAAATGATAATTGGGTGTAAGGTGGAATAAAACATACTAGTAAATGTTATTTCAAAAGAATAAACCAGAATAAACAGGAAAGTGATTAGACATAATAACAAAAACGAATACGAAACCAACTATAATTGTTAATTTTTTTGAGCCATTATTATGTAATAAGTGTAGTAATAAATGCTTGATTACTATTTTTTAATAGTAGCTGCTTTATACACATTAATTCTTTAATTTTCAGGAAAACACTAAGTAGTGGGCATCATTATTATATCCATGTTAGACATGAAGAAATGAAATCAAAATAATATAACAGGAAATTTTTTTTCAACTTAAGTAAACCTGAATCAACAGACTTAAATGATTTAGCAGATCACATACCAACAAACAAACAAACCCCTAGCAATTGTGTATTTATGTTTTGAATTTCAAAGATCGGGAAGACATCACAGAGATCTAGGCAGGGGAAAACACACACATATGCATATAGATATGTACATATATAGGAAAAATTATATATATAAATTTTACATATATATGAAAAATTAGTTTTCAGATTTTGCCATAGTGAATGCATGAAAGCAATGAATTAATATCCTCAGTGTTTTAAAGAAAAAGGTTTATCTCACTTACATTACATCTAGCTAAGTTGTCAACATACACATGGGCAACAAAGGTTAATGTCAGATACACAGGGGCTCAGGAATTGAACAAATACATATAACCCCGAGAAACTGCTGGAAGAAGTATTCCAGCTTTACAATAAATTAGTTAAAAATATTAACAAAAGTAAAATTTAGTAAAGTAGTGCTATAGAAAATGAGCATACATATATCAACAATATCTATATGTAAATGACCAGTTAGTAGATATAAGTGAAGAGAAAAACCTGCATATAATAGTAACACAAAATAAAATAGCTAGGAACATGCTTAATATGAAACACGCAAAACCTATATGAGGAAACTTTAAAACACTCCTGAAAGAACCCACAAAGCAAACCTGAATAAATGAAAAGACACAGCATATTCTTGGATAGAAGACTGAAGTCTGTAACTTGTCTGGGAAGACAGAAGGAACAGGTTTGAGAGGGGATAAATCAGGGTTCTACTTTGGTGATACTGAGACTGGCCCCCTGAGAGAGGTCACATATGCAACAGGTCGACTAGTACGGAACACCATGGAGAGGTCAGCATGAAAGCTATGAATTTGCGAGTCCTCCACATATGCCACTGAGCAACAGTGTGTATTTGGAGAAAAGAAAGGTGCCCAGGACAGAAACGTGGACATTCCGACATATACAGATTAGCTAGGAGTGGAGACCTGTCACAGAAGACTATGTGGGTAGTGACAAGAACAAAAGCCATGAGTGGGACACCCTAGAAGCCAAAGACAATCAAATCAATCGGGGAGGGAATTTCTTCCTGTATTCCCAGTGCCTAGCCCATAGTAAGAATTCAGAAAAGCTGTTAAATGGATAAAAATATGGATAAATCAATGAAGAAATAAGCTTCTTCTAGAAAAAATACTGTGAAAATGGACGCAAGAGGTAGATGAAAACAAAACCTTTAGATGAATCCTGCATGTGTACTATATGGATATGTGTATATGCAAACATAACAAAAATAATCCTAACTTCTAATTGAAGGCCTAAATACAGCTTTATCTTAAAAGAATAATACAACATGGCCACTTGTCTAATAGTACCAAAATCTCTAGTAAAATATCCAGCCAAATGTGCACTGAATTACTACAATAGAAATGGAAAAGTATTAAGTATTCATTAACAAAACATTGAACACTAGGTGTACAAATAATGTGGACTCATTGGTCTTGCAAAGATCCTGAAGACCATGCAACTCTCTCCCCCTGTCCCTAGATGGGCCATCAGAACCTGCTCCTTTCCCCCAGCATTGCTGTCTTCTTCCAACTTGTCACAAAATCCTCTTTCAACAAATGACTGACATCTGGAACTTCCAGCAATCCCTAGAGGTCTTCAAACAACCTCTTGGCAACCAGCTAGAAGCCTGGCATGAAGCTTATTTTATTATTTTTTATTTTAAAATTTCCAGAAAATGTATAGGGTTAAAATTAAACCTGTTACTATAATAACTATTTAGTCTCTCTTTATGAGCAGTTCCAAAATGCTATGACTGATTTCATACATGCAGCCATCAGAGTTACTTTCATGATGTCAGTTATGTTCTTGACCATATTTATTCAAAACCATGCTGCCAGATTGATGCATTTCTGTGTGCAAATCTGTTATATCTTTAGAATAGTCACCAGTGCTTCCCACTCTTCATAAAATCTAGCCTTTTACTCTGCAGAGGTTGAACTAGTTCATTCAAACCAACCAGTCAACCTACCAACCAACAACTAGTTTTTCAGCCAGTCATAAATATGACTAAAGAACATGTATGTTCTTTTCTGGATATGATCAATTTTATCTTTCTATATACCTTCTAACAAAGTTTTACAACTTCCTTAAACTGTTGAGCAAGCAAATCAAATCAGTTTTTCATACATGTTATAGCTAAAATGATATCTTATGTATAAATTATAAACAATGACTGTTTCTTACTAGCTTCTCATGTACCTTTTCCTTGCTCCCCAGACTATTACTAAAGTACACTTTTGGTCTTAACTCACAAGAAATACTCTTGAATCCACTTCACCCTTTGAGCAACAGTATTTTTTGTAAAACAGTAGTTTCCTGGTTGTCAATGACTGTGCAAATCTGTTGGTTTTTTTTAAATTTTATTTTATATTTTTTAGCACTGGGAGCTTTTGTGTGAGTGAGCCTGAGCTGAGACTAAAATGTGAACTTGGTAAGACTGTGACTCCTTGTCCCGGGAATCACCTCCTCTTTTCACTTAGTAACAATATGATGCTGGAGTAGGTGCTTCATCTTTACTTGTTTTAATCCTTTTTAACCTGCTAGGACAGGTATTCTAAAAGCTCATGTACCAGTTAGCAGGTGCTGTGGCACAGGCATTTATGTATTGAATTACATCTACATTTTCTGATGACATGGTTTTATAAAGTTAGCTCAGAATGAGGAAAAATAAAAACTCTGCCTTTCAATGTTATCTCTAAACCATTCTAAGGTGGTAACCACCAGAAGCAAGAACAAAAGCCATGCTGAATTCTTTTCTAATTGAAGTGATGGTTTGTTGTGTGGTTGGTGTATTGTCATCTTTCCCTACCATGTCATTCTCAGTCACTGTAATACCAAATTTTATAAGCTTTTTGTTTGTTTTTTTAGCATCTTCTCTAAACAAAACACATCTTATTTTCACTTCAGGGATGTACATTGTTTGCTGCATGTGAAAGCTCTTACATGACATTTTTAAAAAGTCATTAAATGCCTTCCATATGTAGGAATTTGTTCTAGGCAATGTTCAATGTGGGCTGGTGGAAACTGTTCCCAAACTCTGGAAATTAGCTTAGTGCTGCAGAGCAGACGTATTGTCTACCACAGTGAATGGCTCCATGACTTAAATAAGAGCATTAAAAAACATCATGTAGGCATGATCAAAAAAATAAAAATTACAAACAACATTGTTTTCAAACCTCGTGCAAAAATAGAGTTAAGGAAAATTATAAATTAACGAGATTTACCTTTATGTGTTTTATGAAGGGAAATTTCATTACTTTACAATCACTTGCTGTATATTATATCTACAATTATTTATGAACACACATATACTTTACCCATTCTATAGTCATCAATCACCTGAATCAAAGTTCATGAAATGGAACATTAAATATATGAAAAATTGTTAAAACTTACTAAATAAATTTTAGTTAAATTATGTTCACTACCATAAAATTTGTATAAATATGAAAAGCATAGTTTAAATGTAAATAGTTTTAGATTTGCTTGCTTGCCTTATTAGCCCTAAGAAAAACATATTTCTTAAAACCACAAAGAAAATAATTCTATCAATGGGAAAATGATTTATTTACCTGGATCTTCTATAGTTAAGTTCTTTATTAACCACTGAACAATGTCTGACCCTAGAAAAAGAAAAAAGAAAAACACAAATATTTGTGAACATTTGTTTATACATGTTAACTTTAAGAACTCTTAACTTCTGGCACTCACATTAGTAGGAATGTTTGTTTTATGTTTTTGCATATATCTTTTTTTATTATAGTTGACACACGATGTTACACTAGCTTCAGGTGTACAACATAGTGACTCAACAAGTCCACATGTCATGGGTAGGCTCACCACAAGTGTAGCTCTCATCTGCCCCCATACAACCCTATTACAATACCAGTGACTATATTTCCAATGCTATACTTTTCTTCCACATGACTTATTAATTGTGTAACTGGAAGTCTGTATCTTCCACTTCCCGTCACCCATTTTGCCATTCCCCTCTTCCGCTCTCCCCTCTGTCAACCACCAGTTTGTTGTGTGGATGTACTCTCTGAGTCTGTTCCTGCTTTGTTTGTTTTTAAGATTCCACATATTAGTGAAATCATACGGCATTTGTCTTCCTTTGTTTGACTTATGTCATTTAGTGCAATACTCCCATAGAGGTCCATCCATGTTGCAAATATCAAGGTGTGCCCAGGTGAAAACTAGTAAATTATTTAATATGAAATATTTAAACACAAAGGTTTAATATACTTGTAGTGAATAAGATGATTCATTCGTTCATTGACTACATGCTTATTGAGTGGCCACTATGTTTGAAGTACACAGACCTATGTTTGAAGTACTATGCCATGCTAAATTCTTAGCATGGCATAACCAATAGTTTGTAAGATGGTCCTTTTATCTACTCTCAAGCCAAGCCAAAATTTTTGTTAGCTTTTGAAAACTCCTATGTGTTTCAAGTCTCCATGTCTTTATAGTACTATTCTCTTTGACCAAAATGTCTTACCACTATTTTCAAGACACTCAAGATTTATTTACACAATAGAACTTTCCTTGACCCTCATTTTTGTCCACTGAGTTTACAGCAACCTCCACTGAAAGTGAACTGGTCTCAGGAAACAAACTGAGGGTTGCTGGAGTGGTGGGGGGTGGGAGGGATGGGGTGGCTGAGTGATAAACATTGGGAAGGGTATGTGCCATGGTGAGCGCTGTGAATTGTGTAAGACTGATGAATCACAGACCTGTACCCCTGAAACAAAGAATACATTCTATGTTAATAAAAAAATTTAAAAAAAAGAAAGTGAACTGGTATCTCTGTAGTCCTGTACTGTAGTACAGATCATACAATGTTGCAACTGTTTATTTGAATAAAGCCCTCAAGTAAGTACCTTGAAGTGGGATAACATATTCACCTTTCTACATTTGGAACAAAGCAACGGTTTGATAATGTGTGATGAATAAAAAACATGAGCAAATATAGGTTTTCACTTTATAGAGAATAAAATGAAAGAGGGTCTGCAGAAAATGTAATGTTTGAGCTAGATTTTGATATACGAAAAAGACAAAACTTAGTTACTGAAGGCCTATGTCAAAATTAAAAAGGGGGCAATAGGCAATAAAAACTATTGCATTCTTTTTATATACTACGTGCTGGGAATAACAGGAACTTGACACTAATAAAAGTATTCACAGTGTATTCAGCAGATCTTGAATTCCAGGCAAAAGAATTTTAGATTTTTTTTTCTATATGTCAGGCAGAGAAAGGGAGACATGGTATGTTCTGTTGTGTCTGGTTTTAAACAGAAGAATGACCTTATCAAAACAAGTTTAAGGAATTCGATTGGCAATACATGTGGGAGTGCCTTGGGTCAGTCAGACAGAAAGCAGGGAAGCCAACATTTCTACTGTTCGAGATCCAGGATTGAAAGGAAAAGTACTGAACTAGTTCAGTGTACAAGCGAACTAAAGCAAAATTAGAGGCTTGCTTCAGGACTTTGTGCCTAATAAGGTATGGGGGTGGCCAGTGGGAGAACAGTAAGAGAATTCAAGGTTTCCAGTGCAGGAGCATCGTGGATGAAAAGAATGGTGAAAATATGAGCAGAAATGGGAGATTCAGGAGGAGGACTTGATTTACCTGAAATATTCATTTCTATTTAAATTTAGTTTTCAGCATCATTCATTTCTACATAAAATAGCAAAAAATATGTATGAAAATAGCTTTGTATACATAGTAAACTACAGCAGGGCTGCATGAATGAAATTTTGTGTGACCTGAAATTCCACTTCTACCTCTCTTGGAGACTGACTTCCGTCGCACCTGAGACGTAGCATATGACTGATGTTGACAATGGCTAAATAATTCTTGCTGCTTCATGCAAAATAGTTCAGAACTATCTTCAGAGTAAACTTGGGGGCACCTGGCTGCCTTAGTCAGTAGAGCATGCAACCCTTGATCTTGGGGTTGTGAGCTTGAACCCCACGTTGTGTGTAGGGATTACTTTAAAAAAGCTTTTAAAAAAATAAAAAATAAAATATGTATGCATTTTTTAAATGACTTCATGTGTTGAATCACTTGTGTTCTTTTATAACTGTTACTTTTACAACCGCCATTGATTTCCATACAGGTGAGAAGATGGATTCACCTTGATCCTAACGCAGCTCTGAGGGAGGGAAGGAAGGAAGGAAGGAAGGAAGGAAGACCACTCACAAGAACACATGTATTTCACAGTGTTATGTTCAGCCTTATAACCTAACTTGTCTTGAGGCACTGTCATCCCTTCAAAAAAGAGAGGGGGGACTCAGTTTTTCATATATGTTTGTATTGATACTTGACCAAAATAGAATTCCAGGTACCCAAATCTTATGCACTATTTCCAGGTACCTTGCTCATTTTCCACACTTGAGCATCAACTTGGGGAACATATGTGAGCAGCCACTGGAAATTTTCCATGCTTTTGCAGAGAGCCAAACATTGGTTCCAAGACTATAATTTTCTCTTAGTGTGAAAAATGATTTAGAAATGCTTTTAGGGAAAGTTTTTTTTTTTTTTTAAAGTTTTCTTCTTTTTTATTTTTCTGAGCAGAAAGAAATACAAAGAAGCTTAATTTGAAACTACATTTAACTCAGGAAACTTTTTTTCCTAGCCTAGATTTGAGTATTTCTATTATGGTCATATTCTCAGTTCAGCTATGAAAGGGATGATTGGGCCACTTGTCAATATCACTTAGGAGATGCTATTATAGTGGTTTTATTATTGCGTGGTCACCCCAATATACTTATGGTTTTAAGTTAGAACATCATGAATTACTTCGCTGTTAAATATATACCCAAATCCACCATATTTACCTATTATGCATGTATGACAGCAAGACCTTAGCTCCCAGAGAGAGAAAAAAAATTTCAGCATCTTGATGGAACCAGAAGACTGAAAGAGAAATGTGCTATCATAGCCACACTGAGAATTACAATTCAAAATTAAAAGGGTACATTCCAGTCAGGAGGGGTGTAGGAAAGAAAGGTGCATTTCTAGCAGCAACTCAGCCTTTGTTTAATGAATAGATGAACAGGTTTGTGTAAGTGTACATATCCAGAGTACTTTAGACTTTCATTCATCTTTATTCTGAGGGCCTCGCAGTAAAATGGAGAATTTTTTGTTTTCTTTTTTTGGTTTTTGGTGTTTTTTCTTTAAAAAAAAAAGGCAAAAGAGCTTTTGAATAGCTACAATGTGAAACTTGTTGAGAGATGCAATAATATCTTAAACCCCAAGAAATAAAAGAAACACCTGTATGACTATAGCTACTGGGAACTTGAGCCCCGAGCAGTTACAAAATTAGGTGTTCCTTCTCCTCAGCAGGAGAAGTAGAGGTTTTATTACTGTGCAATCCCAGTAATCTATGATTTGAAAAACGAGAACAAGCAAAACAAGCAAGACAGTTCCTCATACACTGCTCATAGCAGCCCACGTGCTGTATTGTTTCTTATTTCGATGACTTTGCTGATGCCATTCCGTGCCCATCTCTTTTTCCTTCAGCCAATTTCAACTCAGTCCATAAAATTCAGGTCATACATAATGACTCCAGGAAGCCGCCTCTACCCACCCGACCTGCCAGAGGGTGTTATTCATCTTCGGATCCCAAACACCCAGAGCAGTGCCTGATGTGTAGAAGCTAATCAGTAAATGTTAAAAGAATGAATGAATTCACAGCAAGCTTCCCTCTCCAGATCTTTCTCTAAGACAATTTACAAAAGGATGGTATCTACCATACAAAGAATATTTGGCTGGCATATAATTTTCAGCTACCATAATCACCTTTGGCAGTGATAATTTTCCCATGTCAGGGCTATCACTTTACCACTCCACCCATAATTAAAGCAAAGCAATGAAAGATGTTTAGACATCGGTATTATTTCCTCACCCCTGCCATGGACCTGAGTGGAAGAGGCTTCCCCAACTCCACTGTGCTGCAGAGAGACGGGCCTGAACCAAGCCCTGTCCTGTGCCTGCATTACTTCCATTGCAACCCCGTTCCTTCTACCGATTAGGACACGCCCTCAGCTACAAGAGTCAGCTACAGTCATCCCTACCCTAAACCTGGATGGGTGGCATGCAAAAAGGAAAATACGGTGAAACTTTTGTGCATATGATATATGAGGACTTTGTAAGCAACCAAAATGTTACACTTTTGATTTGTATCTGCTACAAAAAAAAAAAAAAAAAATCTAAGTTCTGCTAAAGCCATTAACAAAAACTTTAATTCTTAATCAGTGGAAGAGGCTCAAATATTCCTGAGGCAAAGACACTGACCTTTTTAATATTTCTCTCTCAGGAAAATAAATAGGCTTTTTGCTTGGGGTAGAGCTCCTGGGTTGTTTTTTAAGCAGATATTTAATTAAGATCATGACAATTTATCTGGATTTTTAAACTTTGTTGTGTAAGTTCCATAAACTATAAAAAGATTTCTTCAGACACAAAACAAGGATTTGGGCCTCTTCAAAGCCTAAGAAGCTTTAAAGAAAGGCAGCAGAAACAGCAAAGCAGCAGAGATGACAATAATCAGAGGACACGAGAATATCGAGATGACCCTAAGGACAGTTTCCCACCCTCTCCCACAACTCAGGATGATTACTGATCAAGCAGAGCACTTTTTTTTTTTTTTCCAAATCGTGTTCTGAGCAACACCACTTGTGTATGAGATGGTATAAGTCCATGTGGGAAATGCTGTGGAATTAGGCAAAGGAAGGGAAAAGTGGTTCCTTGATGTGGCCTTCATTGTGATAAAGAACACTGTGAAAAATCAAGAGAAGGGTGAGTTTGCAACGTTTCCTCAGAAGGGAGACAGAGGATCCCTTTAAAGAACATTTTTTAAGTTTTATTATATTTTTCTGGTTTTACAATTCTTTAGACTCACAAAAAATGAAATAAGTAATAAAAGTGTTAAATGTGAAAATATAACCATGAATTTTCAGTTAGCTAATACACTGGAACTTACCAACAATAAATGAAACAATTGAGTGATTGATTAATCAATTAATCAATTCTATATGCTAGCTGCTAGGCATAAAGAAGAGATTTGAGACCATCCTTGTTCTGAAAACATAATCCCTTTAAAACTAGACATAGGCCATGTCTAGGTGTCTAATTGTGTTTATGAGGGACATATGAGATGAAGAAGACATGTACTGATTGATAAATAAAAATTTCCTTTTGTGCAGTTACAGCTGCAATAGGAAGAGTAAACTAACATTTACTGAGTTTTTCTTGCAGAATAGGGTATTTCACATAACTTTCCATTAAAAACCTCTCCAGCTTTTAATAGTAAATTTTCAGAAATACAACAAATGAAAATGTCCAGAACCAAAAATAGGAAGGAACCATCCAAAATGCATATTTAAATATGCCTCTGTCCTAATGAAAAGTTTGCAATGGCCTTCTCATTGGTGCTTGGATAGAGTCTGAAGACTTGCACGGCATACAAGGTCCTTCATGGCTTACCTCCTTTCTACCTCTCAGCCTCAGACCCCACCCTTCCCTCTCCTGGATTTTACTATGTAAAAAACATCAACTTGAACTTCTTTAACCATACATAGCATGATGCTTACAGACTCTGTACATTCTGGTTGGAATAACTTCCTCCATTTAAGACACAGCCCGAGTGTCCCTTTCTCCTGGAAGCTGTCTTGGTTATTATCTTCCTCACCTCCTGTTGCACCTGTTCCTCCCCTGGGATCTCATGGCACCATATCCATTCTTCCATTACAACTTACCATGTTGAACAGATAGTATCTATACACATATCACTAGAGTATAAAATCCTCAAGGACTTGAGCACAGTACCTGGTAGAGTCTCAAGAACTACAAGTCAGGATTTGAATTGAATTTCTCAAAGACCAAACTCAGAATACGGTGTTCCTTAACATTTTGGAATCTTCCTTCCTGTATTTTGAGCTACTTATTGGAATTCTTGAGCTGTCATTGCTATCCAAACAAGCTTTATAGTTTCAATACTATAAAACTAAGCATCATTTGATGTCTTTGGATTAAGAATGTCTTGTAAAATAATCAGACTTCTAATAAATAATTGTTAAATAAAATTAAAAATGTAAATTTTGAACAGTACCTTTTAAATTAGAAAGTCTCCATTTTGAAAAATAAGAGTAATACTATATAAATAAATAGATGTGTCCTGTTGTAGATGATATTTATATTTAAACATTTCTACTTTGCCACATTTGGTCAATGAAGTTAATATATTCAGAGATGAAAAGTAATTACGTGTGGCCTACAACTACATTTTGGCAATTTCATATTTTAATTAAACCTTTTAAAAACAGACTTTATTTTCTAGAGAAGTTTTAGGTTCACATGATATTGAGCAGAAAGTGCAGAAATTTCCCATATACCTCCTGCCCTCACATATGCATAGCCCTTCACGGTATCAACATCCCAGTCCTACATCTGTTACAATTGATGAACTTACATTGACACATCATTATCACCCAGAGTCCCTAGTTTATATTATGGTTCACTCTCAGTGTTCTACATTCTGTGGGTTTGGACAAATTTATAACGGCATGTATCCACCATATTGTATCATGCAGAGTAGTTTCACTGCCCTGAAAATCCTCTATGCTCCACCTATTCATCTCATTGTTTCCTCTAACCTCTGTCAACTACTGTTCTCTTTATTGTCTCCATAGTTTTGCCCTTTTCAGAATGTCATATAGTTGGAATCATGCAGTATATAGCCTTTTCAGATTGACTTCTACACTTAGTAATATGCATTTAAATTTCTTCCATGTCTTTTCATGGCTTGATAGCTCATTTCTTTCTTAGCACTGAATATTATTACATTGCTTGAGGGTGCCAAGAAACACAATGGGGAAAGGATAGACTCTTCAATGCTTGGGAAACTAGATAGTCACATGCAAAAGAATGAAGTTAGATCCCTATATTATACCATACATGAATATCAACTCAAAATGGATTAAAGATTTGAATATATGACCTGAAACCATAAAAATCCTTGAAGAAAACATAGGGAAAAACTTCCTTGATATTGGCCTTGGCAATAAATTTCTGTGTGTGATACCAAAAGCTTAGGTAACAAAAGCAAAAATAGTAAGTGGAAATATATCAAGCTAAAAAGCATCTGAACAACAGAGCTAAGAATGAACAGAATGAACACAAAATATATTTCCTGGGAGAAAACATCTACAAACTATATATCTCACAAGGGGTCAATATCCAAAATATATAAGACTCATACATCTCAACAGAAAAAAAAAAAAGAACTTAACTAAAATAGGTGCAAAGGACCAGAATAGACAATTTTCTAAAGAAGACATACAAATGGTCAGCAAGTATATGGAAAGGTTCTTGCAGAGAGTGGGGCTTTCTGCTCAGTAGGGAGTCTGATTCTCCCTCTCCTTCTGTGCACTCTCTCTCTCAAATAAAATCTTTAAAAAATAAGAAGAAAAGAAAAGGCTCTCAATCATCAGAGAAATGCAAATCAAAACCACAATGAGATTATCACCTCACATCTGTTAGGATGGCTATTATAAAATGAATAAATAAAATATAACAAGTCTTTTCAAGGATGTGGAGAAAAGGGAACCCTTGTACACTGTTAGTGGGAATGTAAGTTGGTACAGAAAATAGGGAAAACAGCATGGAGATTCCTCAAAAAATTAAAAATAAAACTACCATATGATCCAGCAATCCCTTTTCTGGGTATACACCCAACAGAAATAAAATCAGTACTGCAAAGAGGTATTTTCACTCCCGTGTTTATTGCAGCATCATTCACAATAGCCAAACCATGGAAACAACCTAAGTGTATACTAATAGATAATAAAGAAAAGGTATGATAGTATTCAGCCTTAAAAAAAAAAGGAAGGAAATCCTGCCATTTGTAATGACACAGGTGAAAATGGAGAACATTATGATAAGCGAAATAAGCCAGACACAAAAAAGACAAATAGTGCATGGCCTCACTTACATGTGGAATCTAAAAAAGTTGAACTCATAAAAGCAGAGAATAGAATGGTAGCTGCTAGGTACTAGAGGGTGGGAGGTGTGAGAATGGAAACATATTGACCAAAGGGCACCAAGTTTCAGTTATACACTATGAATAAACTCTGGAGCGCTAGTGTATAGCATGGTTACTATCGCTAATAGTACTGTATCGTATACTTGAAATTTGCTACAAGAGTATATCTTAAGTGTTATCACAACATATAATGATAACCATGTGAAGCAACAGATATGCTAATTAGCTTGATTGTAATAATCATTTCACAATGTATATACATATCACAAGATCACACTGTACACCTTAAATATATACAATTTTTATTTGTCAAGTATACCTCAACAAAGCTTAAGCAGAAGAATAAATACAAGAACAGGGCAGAGAACTCCCTAACCTTCTTTCTATCATGTGAGGATACAAAAAGTGAGCAGTCTATAGCCTGGAAGAGGGCTCTTACCAGAACCCAACCATGCTGGCACCCTGATCTCGGACTTCCAGTCTCCAGAACTGTGAAAAATAAATTTCTGCTATTATAAGCTATCCAGTTTATGGCAACTAAGCCCGAGCTAACTAATATGAAGGACAAGTTCCAGGTTTTGGCAATTATGAATAAAGCTGCTGTAAACATCTGTGTGCAGGTTTTGTGTGTATGTAAGTTTACAGTTCCTTTGAGTAAATACAATGGAATGTAACTGCGTGATTGTAGGGTAAGTGCATGTTTAATTTTATAAGAAATCACCAACCCATCTTCCAAAGTGGCCGTACCATTTTGCATTCCCACCAGCAATGAATGAGACTTCCTATTGCTCCTCATCCTTGTCAGCATTTGGTATTATCACTGTTCTGGATTTTGGCCGCTCTAACAGGTATATAGTGGTATCTTGTTTTAATTTACATTTTTTGATGACATATGATGTGGAACATCTTTTCACATGCTTATTTGCCATTTGTATATCTTCCTTGGTGAAGTATCTATTAAAGTCTTTGGCTCATTTTTTAATCAGGTTGTTTGTTTTCTTATTGTTGAGTTTTAAGAGTTCTTTGTATATTTTGGATAACAGTCCTTTATCAGATGTGTCTTTTGCTACTATTTTCTTCTAGGCTATGGCTTATCTTCTCATTCTCTTGACATTGTCTTTCACAGAAGTCTTTAATTTTAATAATGTCCAACTTATCAATAATATCTTTAATTGATCATGGCTTTGGTGTTGGATCTCAAAAGTCCTTGCCATACCAAAGGTCATCAAGGTTTTCTCCTATGTTATCTTCTAGAATGTTTGTAGTTTTACATTTTGCTTTTAAGTTCTGTGATCCATTTTGAGTTTTCTGAAGGGTGTAAGGTCTGTGTCTAGATTTATTATTATTAATTATTATTATTATTATTGCAGGTGGATATCCAGTTGTCTCTGCACTATTTGTTTGTTAAAAGGACTATCTTTGTTTCATTGTATTGCCTTTGCTCTTTTGTCAAGGAACCGTTGACTATATCTACATGGATCTCTATTCTGTTCCATTGATCTGTCTATTCTTTCACCAATACCACACTGCCTTGATTACTATACTTTTATAGCAAGTCTTAAAGTCAGTCCTCCAAATCTGTTCTCCTCTTTCAAAATTATGTCAGCTATTTCGTATCTTTTACCTCTTCATATACGTTTTAGAATCAATTTGTTTATAACCATGAAATAATTTGCTGGAGTTTTGATTGGGATTCCATTGCATCTATACATCCATTTGGGAAAAACTGATATCCCAGCAGTATTGAATCTTCCTATCCATGAATGTGGATTTTCTCTTCATTTATTTAGTTCTTTCTTGATTTCTTCCATCAGAGTTTTAGTTTTCCTCATACAGATATTCTACACATGATTTTTAGATTTATAACTAAGTTTTTCTTAAACTTTTAAATTTCTAGATAATTATAGATTCATACACAGTTGTAAGAGGTAATACCGAGAGATCTCATGTATCCTTTACACAATTTCCACCAAAAGATAACATTTTGCAAAACTATAGTACAATATCACAACCAGGAAATTGGCACTGATACAGTGAAGCTATAGAACATCTCCATCACTGTAAGTGTCCCTCATGATCCTCTTTTATAGTCACAATCAACTATTCTTAACTCCTGGCAACCATGAATCTATTCTCCCTTTCTACAACTTTGTCATTTTAAGAGTATTATTAAATGGAGTCATACAGTATGCAATCTTTTGACACTGACTTTGTTTTTCACTTACTCAGCATGTCACTGGAGATTCACCCAAGTTGTTGCACATATCAAAAGTTCATTCCTTTTTATTGCTGAGTATTACACTGTAGTATGGGTGTACCAGTTTGTTTAATCATTCACCTGTAGAAGGGCATATTTGTCAGTTTTGGCTATTATGGATAAAGATGTAGAAGCTATAAACATTTCTGGGGAGATTTTTGTAGGAATATAAGTTTTTTATTTCTCTGGAATAAATCCCTGCAACTGCAGTTGCTGGGTCATATGATTTTTTTTTTTTTTAAGAAATGGCCAAATCATCTTCCATAGTGTCTATTTTCCACAGCCATTCTGACAAGTTATGTGGCAACAGTTCACTGTCATTTTAATTTGCATCTTCTTGATGGCTAATGATGCAGCATGTTTTCATATGCTTATTTGATGTAGGTATATCCTTTTTGGTGAAATGTCTCTTCATGTCTTTGGTTTATTTTCTAATTGGATTGTTTGGTTTTTTTTAACTGTTGATTTTCAGAGTTCTTTACATATTCTAGATACTAGAATCTTGGAGATGTGGCTTGCAAATACTTCCTTTCATTCTATAGCTTGTCTTTCACCCTTTTATTATCTTTTATTTTTTAATTTTTTTAAACATTTCTTTATTTATTTTAGATAGGAGGGGAGGGGCAGAGGGAGAGAATTCTGAAGCAGATGCCTTCCTGAGCACAGAGCCTACTATAGGGCTCCATCCCCTGACCCATGAGGTCATGACCTGAGACAAAAGCAAGAGTTGGACACTTGACTGACTGAGCCACCCAGGTGCCCATGTTTTCACTCTTTTAACAAGGTCTTTGGCAGAACAAAGGTATTCAACTTTTATGAAATCCAATTTATCAAGCTTTCTTTTATACGTAATGTTTTTGATGTCAAATCTAAGAACTCTTTGCCTAGCCCTAGATACCCCAAAATTTCTTACTTAATTTACTAAATGTTTTTTGGTTTCAATTTTATATTTAAGTCCATGATCCATTTTGTGTTAATGTTTGCATAAAGTGTGAGACTTAGGTTGAGGTTTTTTTTTTTTTAATTGCCTCTTAATGTCAAATTGCTCCATCACCACTTGTTTAAAAGTAGATCTTTCTTCAATTAAATTGCTTTTCTACCTTTGTCAAAAATCCATTGGGCTTATTGGTATGGGTCTCTTTGTAGGTTCTCTATTCTGTTTCATTGATCTCTGTTTCCCCTCCACCAATACCAAACAGTATTGATTATTATAGTTATAAGTCTGGATTATGTAATATAAATATGTAATAAAGTCCTCTCTCATTATTCTTCTTTTTCAAAAGTGTTTTATTCTATTTCCTTTGTTTTCCATATAAATTTTAGAATTATCTTGCCTATATCTACAAAATAATCTTTTTGTGATTTTGATAGAAGTTGTGTTAAACTTTTATATCAGTTTGAGGAGAACTGACATCTTCATAAGGTTCTGTCTTCAAGTCTATGAATATAGTATGTCTCTCTATGTATTTATGTCTTCTTTGATTTCTTCTATCAGTATTTTACTGTTTCAGAATACAAGTCCTGTACAAATTTTATCAGATTTATACCTAAGCATTTAATTTTTGAGTGCTTGTAAATGGTAGTATATTTTTAATTTCAGCATCTACATGGTCTTTTTTAACATATAGAAATACAATTGACTGGCATATTTATGGTATATCCTGTAAACCTGTTGGATTCAATTTTTGGCGACAGGAGCTTTTTTGTAGATTCCTTGAGATATTCTATGTAGAAAATCATATTATTTGCAAATAGGAAAAGGATTTTAATTTCTTCTTTTTTAAAAAATTATTTGTTTATTTATCTGACACAGAGAGAGAAAGACAGCTAGAGAGGGAACACAAGCAGGGGGAGTGGGAGAGGGAGAAGGAGGCTTCCTGCAGAGCAGGGAGCCCAGTGCAGGGCTCGATCCCAGGACCCTGGGATCATGACCTGAGCCGAAGGCAGACGCTTAATGACTGAGCCACCCAGGCGCCCCATAATTTCTTCCTTTTTGATATGTACATCTTTGATTTCATTTTGTCTCATTGTCCTGTCTAGAACTTACAGCATTATTTTGAATAAATCCTTGTCTTATTCCTAATCTTCTGGGTAAAATATGCAGTCTTTACCATTATGTACAATGCAAGCTGTATTTTGTTTTGTAAATAAATGATCTTTATCAAGTTGAGGGAATTCTCATTCTCTTTTATTCCTACTTTTGAGTCAATTTTTTGTTATGAGTGTTGAAGTTTGTCTAAAAACCATACTGTATTGATTGATATAATTATGTGATTTTTTTTTAGCCTATTATAATGGTGGAACCCATTGATTAATTTTTGCATATTTAACTGGCCTGCATGACTGAAATAAACCCAGATTGGTCATGGTCTGTAATTATTTTCATATATTGTTAAAATTTTGCTAAGAATTTTTGCAACTATATTTATGAAATATTTGTCTGTAGTGTTCTTTTGTATTTTATTTTCTTTTTCTGGTTTTGGCAGCAAGGTAATACTATCTTCATAAAATTAATGGGCAGGGTTTCCACCTCTTCTGTCTTCTGGAAGAGATTATATAAATCAACATTAATTCTTTTCAAAAATATTTGGTAGAATTCTCCAGTGAAGCCATACAGACCTGGAGATTTCTTTTTTAGAAATTTTTAAATTATGAACTAAATTTTCTTAATAGTTTTCACATTATTCAAATTATGTTTCACATTGACTGAGGTATGACAGTTTTTGTTTTTTAAGGAATTGATCCATTCTGTCTAAGTTTTAAAATTATATGTGCAGAGTGCTTTGTAGTATTCTTTTAACCTTTTGATGTCTGCAGGGTTTGTGCTAATTTCCCAGTTCATTCCTGAAAATGGTAATTTATGTCTTCTCTCTTTTTTCTTTGTCAGCCTTACTATAGATTTGTCGATTGTATTAATCTTTAAACAAACAAATGACGCAGCTCTTTGTTTCATTGATTTTATCTTTTTTTTCTGTTTCAAATTTCATTGATTTATGCACTTATCCTCATTTCCTTCCTTCTATTTGCTTCCGGTTCATTTTACTCTTCTTTTTCTAGGTTCTTGAGTTGAGAGTACAAATTACTGATCTGAAACATTTCCTCTTTTGTAATGTATATATTTAGGTTATAAATTTCCTTCTTAGCGCTACATTAGCAATGTCCCACCAATCTTAACATGTTGTATTTTCATTTGGTTACTTTTTAAATTTTCCTTGAGACTTCCATGTTGACACATTGATTATGCAGAATATGTTTCATATGAAACTATTTATAGATTTTCTTGTTAGCTTTCTATTACTGATTTCTCATTTGATTCTATTATGGTTGGAGAACATACTTTATATAATTTCTATGCTTTTAAGTTTATTCTGCTGTATTATACTGCCCACAATTTGGTGTGTCTCGGTAAATGTTTCATATGAGCCTGACAAGAGTCTGTGTTCTGCTGTCGTTGGTTGGAATATCCTATAAATGCCAATTATATCAAGTTGACTGATGGTGCTGTTCACACTATCCACATTTTTACTGATTTTTTCCTCCTTGATCTATCAATTATTGTTAAAAGAGTGTCAAAGCCTTCAGTTGTAATAGGGGAGTTGTCTAATTTTTCATTCAGTTCTATCCATTTTGTCTCATGTATCTTGATGCCCTCTTGTTAGGTACTTACAGACTTAAGTTTGATTAAACTGTTTATTCAATACCCTTCTTTACTCCTATACTGTTCCTTGTGGTGAAGTCTGTTTTGTGTGAAATTAATAAACCTATTCCAGCTTTCTTTTGCTTAAACACTGCATGATATATCTTTTTCTATCTTCTCATTTTCAATCTGCCTATATTATTACATTTGAATTGAACTTCTTGTAGAAAACATGTAGTTGGGTCATGCTTTTTGTCCACTATGCCAACCTCTTTTAATTGGTGTATTAGACAATTTACATTTAATGTAATTGTTGATAGGCTAAGGCTTAGGTCTGATATTTTATTTTTTGTTTTTTGATAAATAATATATAACACACATATGTATAATCTGATAAATATATATATATTTATATATGGCATATATATATATATATTTATGCCCTATGTATGGCATACTGTTCTCTGTGTTTTCTTTCCTTCCTCCCTCCCTCCCTCCTTCTTTCTGTTTTTCTTTCTTCCTTTCTTGTTTTTTCTTTCTTTTCTTTCTTTCTTTCTTTCTCTTTCTTTTCTTTCTTTCCTTCTTTCTCTTTCTTTCTTTCTTTCTTTCTTTCTTTCTTTCTTTCTTTCTTTCTTTCTCCTTCCTTCCTTTTTTGTCCTTCCTTTCCTTTCTCTTTCTTTTTCTCTTTCTTTCTTTCTTTCTTTCTTTCTTTTTCTTTCTTTCTTTTTCTTTCTTTCTTTCTTTCTTTCTTTTTCTTTCTTTCTTTCTCTTTCTTTCTTTCTTTCTTTCTTTCTTTCTTTCTTTCTTTCTTTCTTTTCTTTCTTTCTTTCCCTTTCTGTGGGTTGTATTAACATTATCTTAGAATTCTATTTTGATTTATCTAAGTATTTTTCAGGGTATCACTTTGTATAGATTTTCATAGTTGAAGTTGAAATTACATTACATACACAAAACTTATCACAGCCTCCTGGTGTGTCATCATTTTACCAGTTTGAGTGAAGATAAAAATCTTGCATTCTGTCATGTCCCTTTAATCTCCAGTTTATAATCTTTCCTAAGCAATTATTCTACATGTATTTATAACCACATCAAAATTTGTTGTACTTTTTCTTCAATAATCAAATGATTTAGAAAGTTGAAGAGAAGGAAAAACCACTGATTTGCCCATATGCTTGCTTACCGTGTTTTTCTTCTTTTCTGATATTTCAAGTTTCCTTCTCTTATTGTTTCCTTTCAATTTAGAAAACTACCTTTGCCCGTTCTGTTAAAGTAAGTAAGCTGGTGACAAATTCTCTTAGTTTTCCTTCATCTGAGAAAGTTTTTATTTTACCTTTATTTCTCAAGGAAATGTCTGCTGGACACAGGATTCTGGCTGGACAATTACTTTCTTTCAGCACTGAAAAATTTTATGTCCTTTCTTTCTGATTTCCATGGTTTCTGATGAGAAATCTGTGGTCATTTGAACTGTTTTTCTCCTTCTGGTAAAGGAGTCATTTTTCTCTGAAAGCTTTCATTTTTTGTTGTTGTTGTCTGTAATTTTTAAAACTTTAATTATGATGTATCTTGGTGTGGATTTCATTGTATTAATGTATCCTGTTTGGTGTTCTCTCAGCTCCTTGAGTCTGTAGGTCTATGTCTTGTGTTATGTTTGGGAAGTTTTCAGCCATTATTTCTTTGAGTACTCTTTTGCCCTAACATTTCCTCTCCTTCAGGACTCTGATGACACCATGTAGGTCTTTTGTTACAGTCTCAACAAGTCTCAGAGGCTGTTGTTCATTTTTGTCAGACTATTTCCTCTGTGTTGTTCAGATTAGGTAATCTATGTTGTTCTATCTTCCATTTCATTGATTCTTACTTCTGTCCCATCCATTTTGTTGTTGAGCCCATCCACTAAGTTTTTTCATACAGCTATTGTAATTTTCAGTTTTAAAATTTCTACTTGGTGAGCTTTTATATCTTATATTCATTTGCTGAGAATTTCTATTTCTTTACTGAAGCTTTATAGTTTTTTATTTATTTGAAGCATGATTATGATTGCTCATTGAAGAATTATTTTAAATCTTTGTGAGATTTAATTTTATCAAATCTACTTATTCAAATTTTTGTTTAAATTTTCCAAATCTTTGTTAGATAATCTAACATTTCTGATATCTTAAGGTTGGCAGAGTTACTCTTACAGCAACTTTCAAATATGCAGTAGAATATTGTTAACTATAATTAGAGCCACCATGCCATACATTACATCTCCATGTTTACTTATTTAATAAGAGGAAGTTTGTACCTTTTGATTGCCTCCATCCATTTGCCCCCGACCCCACCCCCAATGCCTGCCTCTGGCAATCTCACTAAGTATGGTGTAAGCTGTGGGCTTATCATATGTGGCCTTTAGTACGTTGACATGCATTCCCTTTATACCCACTTTGTTGATTTTTTGGGGGGGTCATAAATACATATGATTTTGTTAAATGTCTTTTCTGCATCTATTGAGATGATCATATGATTTTAACTTTTCATTTTGTTAATGTGGTGTATCATACTGATTGATTTGCAGATGTTGAGCCATCTTTGTATCCCTGGAATAAATCTCATTTGGTCATTGTTTATGATTTTTTAATGTATTGTTGAATTTGGTTTGCTAATATTTTCTTGAGGATTTTTGCATCTATATTCATCTGGGATTTTGGCCTGCAACTTTCTTTTCTTGTGTTATCCTTGTCTGGTTTTGATTTGAGTAATGCTAGTTTTATGAAAGAGTTTTATGAGTTTGGAAGTGTTCCCTCCTCTTTCATTTTTTTGGGGGGGTGAAGAGTTTGAAAAGGATTGGTATTAATTCTTTTTTGGATGCTTGGTACAATTCACCAGTGAAGCTGTCTGGTCCTGGACTTCTGTTTGTTGAGAGGTTTTTGATTACTGACTTGGTCTCCTACTAATAATCATTCTGTTCGGATTTTCTATTTCTTCATGATTCATTTTTGGAAAGTTGTATGTTTCTAGATTTTTAAAATTTATATGAATTTATATTTATCAGTCATTTATTTTATAGCTTCTAGATTTTATATCTTGCTTAGAAAGATTTTAACCCTACAGTTCTACTTTTTAAATTATCTAATTTTCTTCTGGTCCTCTGCAGCAAATTTTAACTTCTATCACTTGTTTTTGGTTTGGGGTCTCCCTCCCTCCCACTCTTGCACCTGCCTCCAAGCAAAGCATTCAAGAATCCACTCACTTGATCTTTTTTTTTTTTTTAAGATTTTATTTATTTGACAGAGAGAGACACAGCGAGAGAGGGAACACAAGCAGGGGGAGTGGGAGAGGGAGAAGCAGGCTTCCCGCCGAGCAGAGAGCCCGATGTGGGTCTCGATCCCAGGACCCTGGGACCATGACCTGAGCTGAAGGCAGACGCTTAACGACTGAGCCACCCAGGCGCCCCCCCACTCACTTGATCTTTAAACAAAATTCATTTAGCACTCTTCCAGGCAACATGAAAATAACATAATAAAAACACTATTTTCTACCCAGAAGAGGCTCACTGCTTAGTAAGGGAAGATAAAGGAGGAGAAAGTTGAACCACTCTGACCCTGTGTCTTTATTCCAATTCAGGGATGGAAATTCTGAAGAATTCATATAACTTGTAGAGCTCTATTACACACTTACAGTCTCTACCTCAGCCTTTTTTTATTGGTACTCAGTAATTCATTTGTTCATTCCACAATCATGTATACATACCACGTAATAATGGGAACACTGACACCCTGGAAAGAAAAGGTGAAATGAATATGATGGTAACTCACAAAGAACTAACTGAATGGTAATTGAGGCAAGGAAAGAGATGGATATGTTACAATGTGGTAAATGTTCTGATAGATCTAAGAACAGCCCTCTACAGAGCAAGTACATGGGGTATCTAACATGGATTGAGAGAGAAGGAGGAGAGGAAATAGCATGGTCTGCTCCCATCCCATTCTTTATGGAGCCGTTCCAATCTTGCACTGCTGGTTCAAATTTCTGTGTGAGGTTGCTCAAAATGAAAGCAAAATATGAAAGTTTAAGGTAACTAAAGTGTATAGCCCTATTTTTACTGAGGTATAATTTATACATGCTGATGTTAAGTATAAAATCTGGTAAATTCTGACAAATGTACATACCAGCTCAATTAAGATACAGGACATTTGCATCATCATACTAACTTAAATACCCATATGGTTGCTTCCAATCAAGATGACCTCATGCACTGACAGAGAAAACTAGGATTCTTATTTCTAGCACCATATTCCCAGGACTTTACATAATAAAATCTCACAGTATGTACTTGCTTGTGCCTGGCTTCTTTTTGCTCAACAAACTGTTTTTGGTAGTCATCCTGTTATTGTATGCATCAGTGCTCCTTCTAAGTGCTGAGTTGTTTCCATTGTATGAATATATTACAGTTTGTTTATAGACCTTTGTGTTATTTCTGGTTTACGGTTATTGTAAATAAAACTGCTGTAAACATTCCTGTGCCTGTCTTAACGTGGACATGTTTTCATTTTCTTTTATTTCTGTGAATACCTTCTATACCTGCTTTTGACAAACACAGAATGTAGTATTTCTGAACTTTAAAAGTCAGAAGGTGAGAATGAAAATGCCAGTGGTATCAGTGGGTCAAAAAAAATCTGAATCTGATACTCAAGTGGCCTGAATTATAACCTCCCATTGCTTCTCACTTCAATTAAAATATAGAGCTTAACAAATATTAACTCCATCAACTTACTGCCTCCAGTATAAATGTGTCTGTCTTTAAATTTACCCTCTCTTCTTTTCTCCCATTTTTTTGAGGAAGAGGTTCTATTTTCCTGTCCAAGGCAAACCCCTCCTTATCTTCTTATTTTCCATCTCCCCAAGAGCTTCACTTGCCCTCAAGTCTTTTTCATACTAAAAAAATGAAACTTCAAAGACAACAGTGTGGCACTCACACTCCAGTAAGTGAGAAGATATTGCACAATTCTACAATTAAATATATAACTGAAGTGACAAATGTTGTGAATGCAAAGTAAAGGGAACAAGGAAAGATGAAAACAGAGGATTTACTTTGCAAGCTCAGGAGGCTACTCTGAGCACCTGGATAGAAAATGTTGAACTACATATGAGGGAGAATTATAGCCAAGGCAGGCGCTGGAACAGAGACGACAGAATCAGAATCAAAGTACAAGGGATGTGATTTAGGCAGGAAGTGAAGTGAAACCCTTTTTCTGAGATGGAAAGAAAAAGTGACTAGAAAGTGAAAGTATTTTAAAAGTGTGGAAATCGGTATGTTTATGTCTCAATTTTTCCTATGAACTGGGAAGCATAACAATTTTTTTGAGGCAACTGTGGGTGACATTTGGAATTTGAAGAAAGATGTGAGGAACTGGAAGTGCCTGTACAAGAAGAGAAGCAGGAGAGTCGGCCGATGCAGGAGCAGTGCAGGGTTTGCTGAGGGCTTTGGCCGGTGAGGCTGGGAAGCAGAGGATCCAGGCTCTGGACACCCTCCCAACCCCCTCATCATGACCGCCATCATCCCCTCCCCCCCATACCCCATCACCCCGCCAAATCTCCCATCACTCCTCTGTCTCCCCCAACCTTGCCAACCCCCCATCATTCCCCATCACCTATCACCCTGCCAACCCTCTCATCATACCCCTTCCCCCATCACACCGCCAACCCTCCTATCACTCCCCATTACCTCCAACACTGCCAATCTCCCATCACTTCCTACCCTGCCAACCCCCCATCATTCCCCTTCCCCATCACCCCACCAACCCTCCCATCACTCCCCATTACCTCCAACCCTGCCGACCCCCCATCACTCCCCCATCACCCCCCACCCTGCAAACCCCCCATCACTCCCCATCACCCCCTACCCTACCAACCCTCCCATCACTCCCCATCACCTATCACCCTGCCAACCCTCTCATATACCCCTTCCCCCATCACACCGCCAACCCTCCCATCACACCCCATCGCCCCCCACACTGACAACCCTCCCATCATTCCCCATCACCCCCACCCTGCCAATCCTCCCATCACTCCCCATCACCAGCACCCTGCCAACCCTCTCATCATACCCCTTCTCCCATCACACCACCAACCTTCCCATCACGCCCCATCGCCCCCCACACTGACAACCCTCCCATTATTCCCCATCCGCCCCACCCTGCTAATCCTCCCATCACTCCCCATTACCTCCAACCCTGCCGACCCCCCATCACTCCATCACCCCCACCCTGCAAAACCCCATCATTCCCCATCACCCTCCACCCTGCCAACCCCCATCATTCCCCTTCCTCCATCACCCCGCCAACCCTCCCATCATTCCCCATCACCCCCCACCCTGCCAACCCTCCCATCACTCCCCATCACCTATCACCCTGCCAACCCTCTCATCATACCCCTTCCCCCATCACACCGCCAACCCTCCCATCACGCCCCATCACTCCCCACATTGACAACCTTCCCATCATTCCCCATCACCCCCCACCCTGCCAATCCTCCCATCATTCCCCATTACCTCCAACACTGCCAATCCCCCATCACTTCCCACCCTGCCAACCCCCCATCATTCCCCTTCCCCATCACCCCACCAACCCACCCATCACTCCCCATTACCTCCAACCCTGCCGACCCCCATCACTCCCCCATCACCCCCACCCTGCAAACCCTCCATCATTCCCTTTCCTCATCACCCCGCTGACCCTCCCATCACCCCCTCCCTATGAACCCTTCCATCACTCCCCATCACCGCCAACCCTGCCAATCCCCCATCACTCCATCACCCCCACCCTGCCAACTCCCCATAATTCCCTTCCCCCATCACCCCCAACCCTTCCAAACCCCCATCACTCCCCCCCACACACACACAGCTCTCAGCTGTGCAGGCACAAATGCTCAGAGGCAGCAGGAGGTTTTCAAGGTGTATATGACACAAGGACAAGCCCTGGAAATCATTCACTGGTTGAGGGGGCTTAGGGAAACTGCTGAAAGAATAAGAGGAGTTTCAAAATGTTTGAAGTGATAATAAAGTTAGGAAAACTCTGTCATTCCTCCTGGCCCACAGCAAACACACAGATATGTGATGTATGGGCAAATGGTCAACCTTCACTGTATACACTGGCAAAAAATACAGTGTCCTTCAGGAAAGACCAAGTTTCTGTTAAGGCCAGGAATCTACAAGAATTTTCTATAAAGAGATTGAGCCTGAAAGCAAGATTCAGTAACTGACAGAATACTCTAGTTTATTTATTTTTTATTATGTTAATCACCATACATCATTAGTTTTTGATGTAGTGTTCCATGATTCATTGTTTGCATATAACACCCAGTGCTCCATTCAATACGTGCCCTCTTTAATACCCATCACCAGGCTAACCCAACCCCCCACCACCCTCCCCTCTAGAACTCTCAGTTTGTTTTTCAGAGTCCAGAGTCTCTCATGGTTCATCTCCCCCTCCGATTTCCCCCCCTTCATTCTTCCCCTCCTGCTATCTTCTTCTTTATTTTTTTTAACATATAATGTATCATTTAATTCAGAGGTACAGATCTGTGATTCAACAGCCTCGCACAGTTCACAGCGCTCACCATAGCACATACCCTCCCCAATGTCTATCACCCAGCCACCCCATCCCTCCCACCCCCCACCACTCCAGCAACCCTCAGTTTGAGAAAACTCTAGTTTGTCTCCTCTTGAATGACAGAAAGTTACCTCGACCAGCACTTCCCAAATTTTAATGTGTGCATGAATCACACTGTTAAAATCATGTTTTGAAATGCAGATTCTGATTCAGTAAATCTAGGTTGGGCCTGAGAGTCTGCATTTCTAAAAAGTTCCCAGGTGGTGTTGTTGCGCCAGGCCTTTGAATAGCAAGGGTCTGGACCACCTGAGGAGTGCGAATCAATGCTGAGTGACTTAATGTGTTTGAAAATCTAGGAAGAGAAGGTGCCAGATTTCAGAGGAAGAGCAAAAGAAACATAGCAGGTCCTTTGGGTCTCTATGGTGAAGGAGTCTACTTCACTATCAGATCTACTGATCTGAATTCCAAGACTGCTCAGTAGCTTTGGAGATTACACTTCCCATAGGAGGTGCTATTCACAAATGTCTCCAGTCATTCTTGAATTGGTAACAACTGGCAGCATCAGCCAGTACTCCTGGGGTGGACTGACATATGACAGTAGACTCAGAAATGGGAAGTGGACATCTCAGTTACCTTTATAACTAAGTAGACATGTTGGAAAGCACACTGTAAATGGCTGGAAGCAGAGCCAGCAATGGGGTACAGAATGGAAGGCAGAAGGACTGGGTCACAGTACAGCATAAAACTGAAGATTTCAGTAAATGGAATGGGCTGAAATTGTGTCCCTCCCTGAGTTCCTATGTTGGAGTCCTAATCCCCAGTACCTCAGAGTGTGACCCGAGGTATTTAAAGAGGTAATTAAAGTTAAGTCAGGTCATTAGGGTAGACCCTAATCCAATATAACTGGTATCCTTATGACTAGTGGAAATGAGGACACAGACATACACAGAGGAAAACCGTGTGGAGACAAGGGGAAGGTGGCCATTTATAAGTCAGAGAGGCCTCGCCTGAAACCAACCCTGCTGATGCTTTGATCTTAGACATATGGCCTCCAGAACCATGAGACAATACATTTCTATTGTCAAAGGCAGCTAGTCTGTGGTACCTTGTTATGGCAGCCCAAGCAACTGACAGAGTAGATGAGAAGGCATTTGGGTAAGGCCTAGCATAATGGTGTAAGAGGCTTGGTGTGACTTTCTGGGCTTGAGGATCTGAAGGGGACATGGCTCTGAAGCAGTTACCCATTGGTGCTGTGATGAATCTCTGATGATGTGCTTTTGGAGAGCCAAAGTATTGGGACTCCTCTAGAGATTCACACTGGCAACAAAATACAAATATTTACGTGGACATAAATGTTTAAGGTGAAAAAATTAGCAACTTACGCTTTTGTGTTTCTATGTATTTTTTTTAATTTTTTTATTACATTATGTTAATCACCATACGTTACATCATTAGTTTTTGATGTAGTGTTCCATAACTCATTGTTTGCGTATAACACCCAGTGCTCCATGCAGTACGTGCCCTCTTTAATACCCATCACCAGGCTAACCCATCCCCCCGCCCCCCTTTCTAATCCAAACACACCAGGAGAAAGTCCCAAATGGATTAAGAACCCTGCTTCATAATGATCTCTCTCTGGGAAGTCCAAAACCTAGAAAAGAACAATTGCTGATAATCTGTAATATGCCAAGAATATAACTGCATTTTAAAATATTTCATTCTGTCTTTCTTCCTAAAAGAGGAGGCCAAAACGCAGAAATTAAGTTGAAGCCCATAGATCAAAAGCTTAACTTGTCTCCCAGAAATGCATCCACACGTTGGTTAACATTCATAAGACTGGCCCCTTTGTGGTTGTGTAACTTTTAAGTCAATGTCTTTCTTTAGCCAATGCTCCAATCTCCTGCTGATCCTATCAATGGATCTCCCATCTGGGAATCTCAGCATCTAGGATGTCATAAGAGGGAAAATGTGCAGACTGGCTCCCAAGGAAGAGTGATGAGTTCCACGAAGTCTAGATCCTTTTATCAGAAATGTTGCCACCACCTCTCTTCCCACATGGGTTTCCCCTCTCTTGATGTGGCCCCTAGGCCTGGAAAATCTGTATAATGAGACAGTTTTCATAAATTATGTATAAGCAACAAATAGATTGTTTTGGCCTCTAACCAAAACTGTACGTGTTTTATTTTAATTAAAACTGAATACATAACTCTAGTGATACAAAAGTAAGATTTATTTTGTCTCAAGCAGAGAAAAGCCTGTAAAAGAGTATGTCCCTGGGAGAGCTAATCCTTTTGGGTTAGTCTAAGAAACATAAAAGGATTTTTTCTCCCCAGTTCTTGGATTGCGACATTTAGCAGAAAGTACCAGTTGACTGGCACAAAAGGAGAGAACCCATCATTCCAGAACAGCACAGACCGGTTTGCGGGTCCCAAGGCAGAATGTTGTATGTGCCACTTCTTAGTGCCAGGCCAGGGGCCAGCCTCGTGGAATGGCTCACCACAAAGTGGACTAGTCTCAGCAGGGAGACAACAGCCTCTGGCCTGTTTGCTCAAGAAGAATCTGGGAGAGGTGAGAGAGATCCAGAAAGTTTTTGAGACCTTTGGGTGCTGGGCATGGAAGCCAGATGAGAATTAAGAATTATGTTGCTTCCTGGGGTTCTGTCCAATGTGGAATAAGGTAACTGTAGATGAGGGTGGCCAATCACTGACAGTGGTGGTGGTGGTGGTGGTGGTGGTGATGGTGGGGAAAAGGGGTGCCTTACATGGATCATACCCATACAACAGACCACAGGCTGTGCCGATGCTGGGAATCGTGGGTGCAGCCAGGCTGGAGGGCAACACCCAAAGACACAGGAGGACAAGACACCTCAGTGAAGACCAGTGAGAGCCTGAGGGACAAACAAGGACAAGAAGCCTGCGAGAGATTCAAGGCCCCTCCTGCGAAGGCATGATGCCATGTAACCCAACTGTGCAGTGCAACACTAAGGAACTGGATGTAGATAATGCCTCTACTGTTCTATTTTACAGTAATAACTTCTTAAATCTATTAACAAGGGTCATTGCTGTCTGTTCTGCATGAGTGGGAAGAGGCTCATTTATTGGGCTGGATCAGAATGTCATCTAAGGAAAGGAAAAAAGGGAAAGGGAGTTGGGACCTTTACCCAAATGACACTAAGTCTCCAGGAAAGTGACAGTATAAACAGGAAGTGATTCAGTTTTATATAATAGGCAAGATTAAGCCACAGTCCCAGTCTCTCACTGTCCCTCTTCCTGACCCTCCATCTATGAATAGAAATAAGGTTCATGAGGAAGTTCGGGTCAGTTTTACAAAAATAAAAAGATGTATCCTCTGCTCAACGTCATTGTGTTGTGGTGAATTTTAAAAAGCTGGACTAGGGATCTGAAAGGGAAGTTTCTTTCCATTTCATAGCTCAGAAGGCTTGACTATTACCTCCTCCCTGCTGGTGAGAAAATCCAACTCAGTAAATGAGCCTCTTCGTCTGCAGAGATCTTCAATGCAGAGCCAAAGCAAATGACCCTTTTCAATGGATTTAAGAAGCTGTCACCTTAAAATGAAACAATAGAGATGTCACCTACATCCAGTTCCTTAGTATTACACTGCATAATTAAAATGTCTCTACCATATCATATTAATAGAAGACATAATGCCAGGAGGGGACAAAGTAAGGCAATGTCACTTCTGAGAGTCAGAATATTAATGGGATCTTTCTGCCTGATAATGTAACTAACCTTGTTAAATCCAACTCAGTAAAATTCCAAGGAGTGAGAGCTACTAAGAGGATGTCCTTCTCAAATAACCTCACTGGCATCAGAGCATTAACCGGAGGAATGATGATGATGGTTTACTCCACATAAAAGACTAAAACACTGTATTTAAAAAGGTCTTACCTGTCAAATATCACATTCACATCACCAACCCTACATTTTTTCCTTCTTTTCTTCATGAAATAATTTCTCTTTTCCTTCACAATCTTTCACATTCTACATTTATTTAATTTGAAGTCTTAAAATGCAAAATCTAGACAGCACTACAGTACCTACCATAGAAAATCAAAATTATTTCCTTCTGTGCTTGTTCTATGTTTACATAGAACAGAACTTGAGTCTGTTCTGGTCAATCAGGTAGCATTGTCTAGATAGTATCTATATATATTTATGAGATTAGCCTTTCATGCAATGGTATCTAAAGATCGAATTTTAAGCGTTAATGGGTCACCCAGCACTTATCAATTTTAAGTCCGCTGGACAAATGCTCTCTATATTACTTGTCTATAGGTATCTACAAAATTAAACTTTTTCAAGCTCCCTCCAGTCATTTTGGTGGCGACCCACAGAAATTCCTGGGCAACCATGTAGGTATACAGTCATTTCCTAAAGAGAAAAACTGTTCAACTCATTTGTATATTCATTAATATTCTTTGAATATATATTGTGTTCCAGGAAGCACCATGATACTAAAACATTCCTGTAAATAAATACAATATGAACATTTTCATGAGTGGTAGAAATAACTATGAAAATCTTGGGAAAAACAAATTCTTCCTGGCTCTGGTGATGAGAAAAGGCATTTCAGCTGGCCTTGATGAGTGACTAGGTTTTCACCAGACAGAGATGAGACCAGCACATGGAGAAAAGCAGGTTCCACAGCTTGCACTAAAGGCAAAATTTTTAATGGAAATGCCACATAGTTCATTCAGATGGGATATAGTGTGAGATAAAACTAAAAAAAGTTGCCAGATTTCAGAAGACCCTTTCATTCTTCTGTATGTTTTTTTTAAGGTTTTATTTTTAAGAAATCTCTACACCCAATGTGGGGCTTGAACTTAAAACCTTGAGATCAAGAGTCATATGCTCCACCCACTGAGCCAGCCCTCTCCTGAATGTTTCTAATCACTGAATAGTGAGTTGAAAATTTCTCCCATGTTCTTAATTCACAATTAAGATACCTCTAAATACAAAGATCTGCAGTTTCAAAAGCTTTGCACTTTTCAGCTCCAGGCTCTTGCAGAAAGTGCAAGCCATCTTACGGAAGCTGACCAAGAACCATAACTTTCAATGATACATTTTCATTTTACTTGAAATTTTAATTTTATCATTATGTTCATCTGTGCCACACTTTCTAGGATCACTGTTCTGCTACAGCTTAGAAGACAAAATAAACTGCAAGACTCATTCAACAAGACTTCCCATTCTGAGTTAAGATTTTCAGCACTTTTTCTTGGTCGCTAAAGAGGTAAACTGTATTCAGTTTGCCTAATGTTGACTCTCACAATTAAAAAATCTAATAATAAGGCATTAACCCATTGACATTTATGGCCTGATTTCATAGCGATACTTAGAACCAAAGCACCTTGTTTTGAGCTCAATTTGCTTCCCAGAAGGTTACAGCCTTGTAAATTGTGGATTAAATGATTCATCTTATACTGATTGACAGTACTGAAGAAATGTCAACCTCCATTCTTTTCATGTCGGTTTCCTCAAAATTTTGGTCTATCACTATCAACTGATTTTATTGAAATTAATTCAATTAAAGAAATGACATTAAATACTTGGGATAATTTCATTTAGATATTTCATTTTTTTAAAAGATTTTATTTATTTGAGAGAGAGAAGGAGAGAGCAAGTGAGAGAGCACAAGCAGGGGGAGGGGTAGAGGCAGAGAGAGAAGCAGACTCTCCACTGAGCTGGGAGCCCGACGCAGGACTTGATCTCACAACCTTGGGACTATGACCTGAAAAGAAGGTAGACACTTAACTGACTGAGCCACCCAGGTGCCCCTAGATATTTCATCTTTTTAAGAACAAGTTTTTTCTTTCTTTCCAGTGACTAACACTAAGATATCTGTTACAAGAATTGAGTCAGATCAGAATAAGACATTGGCTTGTTCTCATTCTCCATTTCAGTTGTCTCTTCAGGTTGAAAAATGACCAAGTTCTGTCTTATACTGTAGTTAGAAAACTCCCATATAGATAAAATCACAGAATTTTAAGACCATTATGTAATTTAGTCAAGCTGTTTGCTCGACCCATGAGTGGGCCTGAATTTATTTCATTTATAAGGTTACCAGAAAAGTGCTCACCTAAAAATTATTAACCAGGAATTAGGCAGAACTACCTCAGAAGACTATGGAAGAAGTCACATGTAGGGTATGAGGTAGGATAGAATAATGGGGCATACGGGGAAGGATGACAAGTTGGTGCCTATTTCATACCAAACCAGGCTTAAATTCCTCAGCAAAAATGTTATGTGAAAACTCATAACATGAAAATGAATACAGATAAGGAAATTAAGTCTGGAAAGATTAAGTTACTTTGTAATGCATACCAATTTAGGGAGAGAATCCAGACTAGGAGAATCTCTCTTTCCTGCTATGAAGCATTTTTTTCTGAGTCTTTATGTTCTCAGTGGGTTTTTATAGCAACATATTATTGGATCTAATTTTTTAAATACAATCTGACAATCTCTGTCTTCACCTGCATTTTCATACTATTCATATTTAAAGTGATTATTTATAGATTTGGATTAAAATCTACCATCCTTGTACCTATTTTCTCCTCATTGCTCTTATTCTTTGTTTCTTTTCCCACTCTTTCAGTGCCTTCTCTTCTTTTAATTGAGCATTTTATATGATTCTATTTTATCTCCTCTCTTGGTATATATAACTGATGTTTATTTTTAATTTTTAGTGGTTGCCCTACAGTAGACAATATACATTTTTAAGTAATCTAAATCCACTTTTTTTTGAAAGGACAAACTAAGCTTTATTTACATCTTTCGTATCATATTATAACTGTGGGAAACAAATTTTGAAGATGATGAAGAAAGATGACACTCAAGACCTTGGTGCTGAGGTAACACGCGGAGTAGTGGTAGTGAAGAGCATGGACTCTGGGTCAGTCTTCCTGACTCAAATCCACACTGTGTATCTTTTCTCTGCTTTAGAGTCCTCCCGTGTCAAAATGGTACTGTAATAGTACCTACTTCTTTGAGTTATAATGAAAAATGAATAAATTTTTGTAAAGCTCTTTCAACAGTGCTTGGCACAGTGTAAACACTGTTCATCGTTACACTACTTTTTTTCTAAAAGACTTTATTTACTTGAGAAAGAGCAAGAGTGAGTGAGCAAGTGAGTGAGAGAGAGAGACAGGGAGCAGACTCCCCGCTAAGCAGGAAGCCCAATGCGGGCTTGATCCCAGGACCTTGAGATCATGACCTGAGTCGAAGGCAGACACTTAACTGACTGAGCTACCCACGTGCCCCATAGTTACACTACCTGTAATAACACAAACTTCATTAGTGTTTGGGCATATTTCTTGCAGGTCCTTTTTTTTTTAATTTTCATACTTTCACTGAGGTATAATTCACATAACATAAAATTCACCATTATAAAGTTTACACATTAGTAGTTTTAGTAGAGTCACAGAGTTGGGCAACCATGCTCCTGATTTTTTTGAAAGATTGTATTTATTTATTTGCAAGAGAGAGAGAGAGAGAGCATGAGAGGGGGGAGGGTCAGAGGGAGAAGCAGACTCCCTGCTGAGCAGGGAGCCTGATCCTGGGACTCTAGGATCATGACCTGAGCCGAAGGCAGTCACTTAACCAACTGAGCCACCAGGTGCCCCCCACTCCCACAATTTTACATTTCAATTACACGAAATAGAAACCCCATCCTCATTATCAGTCAGTCTAAACCTGTCCCCAACTCTCAACCTCAGCCCTAGAAAACTACTAACTGCCTCTCTGCCTTTGCAAATTTGCTCACTTTGGAACTTTCATATAAATGAAATCCTCTAAATCCACTTTCAATAACACCATACTACTTGATTAGAAGTGCAGGTACCTTATAACAGAGAATACCTAATTCATCCTGTCCCTTGTGACATTGCTGTCATTTAATTCACTTATCCATATGCTACAGTCACCCAATTCAAAAAAGTCACATTTTAGATGAATTAATAAGAAAAATAAACAATTTCATTTTAATCTTCATTAATTTCTTTTCTGATGCTCCTGCTTTCTTTATGTACATACAAGTTTCTGACCTAAGTCATTTTACTTCTGTCTGGGGAACTACTTTCACATTTCTTGCAAGGTATGTCTGCTGGTGGTGACTTCCTTCAATTTTTACTTGTCTGAGAAAATCTTTCTCTATCACATTGAAGCATAAGTCAGCCAGACATAGAATTCTAGGATGGCAGGTTTTTCTTTCAGTACTTCAAAGATTCCACTCCATTCTCTTCTTTGTTGCAGAGTTTCTAGTGAGGAGTCTGCTGTCATTCTCATGCATTTACCTATTGAAACATTGATTTTTTTATGCCTCCTCTTCCTTCCTTCAAGATTTTCTCTGTCTTTGGTTTACTGCAGTTTGAATATGATATACCTAGATTTTATTTTGTTTTGTTTTGTTTGAAAAATCCTAATACTCTTTCTTTTATGTTGTCTATTTTTTTCCTGTTGCATTCCTTAACATATTAGTCATAGTTATGTTAGATTCCTCATCTGATAATTCCAGTATTTTTGCTATATCTTAGTCTGGTTCTCATGATTATTTTGTTTCTTTAGACAGTATTTTTTCCCCTTTTTTGCATCATTTTTAATTTTTTGTTGAAAGCCATACATGTTGTATCTGATAATCAGGATTGAAGTAAAAGGGGCTTTACTGTGATGATTTCTATTAATATGGCTAAGAGTTCAGCTGTATTTGATGTTTATTGCAGCTGTAGGACCAGAGGTTTCAAATTCTTCCAAGCGTCCATTTTTGTTTGATTGTTTTTGTTTTTTGTCTTCTTTCTTGATTTGAGTGCTATTCTTGAAAGCATTCTTCAGTAATGTCTGTGCTTTGCAGGTCTGGCATGTTTCCTAGTGGTAATGTACTGTTATAATTGGAGGCTTACTGGTGTGGAGGTAGGGTATTATCAGATGGAGGCATTCTATAATCTTCTGATTGTCAGCCATTTAGTGGGACTGTTTCCTGGGCTATGGTCTTCACATGTGTTTCTGTCCCTCCCTCCTCAAGGGGTCTCCCTTCCCTAGCTACAATGTTTCCAATATATGTCCTTGAAGTCCTGTCCCCTCGTGACTATGTTTGTTGTTTTTCTTTTTTCCTTCAGGTCAGATAGTGCTGAAGTGGGGCAGAATTGTCTTCTCCTACTTAGAATAAGGTTCCAGAACTGCCCTCTTGAAAATTCCTTTCCCCGGAAACAAGAACATTTTTGGGCAAAAGAGTTTGGGACAGTATCCTTTCCTGCCCATTGCCAAGGCCATGTGGAAATCTTTCTTAGAGCCTAACCCTGAGAACCTGGTCCAATTTCTGAAGGGTAAGCCCAGAATGTGTGAGGGCCCCACTAGGACCCCAGGAGCTTCTCACTCTCATGCTAGTCTGCCTTAGCCTCCAGCAAGTCATCATGGTCACTATTTAAGTGTTCCTGCTAGCTTGTGGTGTCTAGTGTCTTCTGCTCTTTATGAGCAAGTCTGTATCCCTACCCCCACCACCATGCAATTTTTCCCTGGATGAACTTATATCGGCAGGTTTCAGGGTAGCAGGTCAACCTATGACCTTAGTTCTCTGACGAATCTAAGAAAAATCATTGATTTTCAGTTTGTTCAGGTTTTTCCTGTTGGAAGGACAAGAGTGATGAATTCCAAGCTCTTTATTTAATGGAGATGAAAGTAGAAATCACATGTCTTCTTATCTGTGAGAATCTTAGCAAGTTTCTAAATCTTTTTGCATGTTTGTTTTTTTCCATTTGAAAACATGGGTGCAGAGTGACTTACCTCATGAAGTTGCTATAAAGGGATAAGCTCTAGAAAACATTAGCCACAAAGCATGGCTTGTAGTAGGGGTTCAGTCAATGCTATCCCCATCCCCCATAATGCCAAGTAACCAGTTTGACTGAAGGAAAGGAATGAATTATTGATTTGCTCCCCTGATTTAGAGTTATATAAACATGACATATTTTTATAATTAAGTGGATTTTATTTTATAACAGTGTATCAACTGGTTGTCTCACAAGCTGTATCTAAACAAAACAGAATAATCCAATGAATTGCTCATTCCAGTGATGCTGTCTGTCTAGTCAATAAAATATGCCCTCCCCTAAAATATACACAAACACGGGGGCTTAAATAAACAGGAGTTTATTCTCTCCGAGTTCTGGAGCCCAGAAATCCAAAATCAAGGTGTTGGCAGGGCCATGCTCCCTCTGAAAGCTCTCTGGGAAAATCCTTCCCTGCTTCTTTCAGCTTCTGGCAATGCCAGGCACTCCTGTGGCTCCCTAATTCCAATCTTTGCCTCTATCTCCACCCGGCCTTCTCCTCTGTGTCTTCCCCTTTCTTGTCTCTTATAAGGGCACACTAGTCGTTAAATTTATGGCCCACCCAGTTAATCCAGGATGATCTCATCTCAAGATTCTTAACTTCATTACATCTACAAAGACCCTTTTTCCAAATAAGTTCATATTCACAGGTTCTGGGGCTCAGGGTATGGACATATCTGGGGAAAGCAATCATTTGACCCACTCAAATGCATTAGCTAAATTAGCTGTTGCTCTGGGCAAACCTATCAGTTTGGTTAAAGAATTAAAATTCTATATAAAGTCCTGGATTGCCCCAGAAGAACAGAGAGGGGTGTTTTTATTCTTTGTTCAATCCAATGGATTCTGTGATACAATGATCAGGGCTAGATCCTCAAAGAAACATGACCAATTGTATCAACTTACTGTTTTGCTTTTTTTTTCCCAGAGTGGGTCACAATATTTTATCTTCAGAGGCAATTTTAGATGATTCCTTTGAATAGAGAGGAAGCAAATAATATGGCTCTTATGTTGTAAATGGAAAATTAAGACGGAAGGGTAATCCAGTTAATGTTTACAGTTTAATTAGAAATGCTGACAGAAAGACTTGCAGTGTTGGTAGAGCTCCCTATTAGTGCTGTCAACATAGCTGCACCACCTCATCTTCTTATTTTCTTTCTCGAATTTCAATCTGGGCTCCAGAACCAAAGAAGTTCTATTTTGCATGCATCAGTAACAATGAGCAATTTACCCTTAGCTATCTTCGTCTGTAAAACCACAGCAGCTGCTTGGGAGTCCTCCTTCTACTGTGATAAGCAGGTTTGCTGTTTTCTTCCGCACTGGCTCGGCACTCATGCCAGGGGTGGGGTAGAGGGCTGGGTAAACAGGAGAGCAAGGAGACAACAGCATTCCATTTCTAAACAAAAAAGGTTGTTTCAAAATCCAGCTACTGTCTTAATTTCCAAGGTGTGTAATTCATTTTTAAAATGTTTAGATACTCTCTTGGATATAACGCTGTGGTTTTCCATTCTGAGAATATACATAGCATTTGGACAGAAGCACACCTCTGACTGGTGCACAGTAATGCCAAATTGCACAGCTTACTGGAAGGATGGATGCACAAGAACATTAATCCAATTTCAGAGTAAGAACTAGGTATTAGCTGACTCAGTGGCATTCGGACACTCTTAGATTCTCTCTCCATAACTTTTAAACCTATATAGGAAAAAAAGGAAGTGGAGGGTAGACTATTAACTAGGATCTAATGTTTTTATCTTTACTATTAAAAATGTAGGAGGAAACATTCCTATCAGATATGATAACATCCCAGTTTTATACCTTATGAAAATCTATTTGTTTCCATTAATCATTAATCACTTGGTGCCCCACCACCATAGCCCTACTTTACTTTTCAATACACAAGTATGTGCTCTGTTCAACCTGAGAAAAATGGTGGGAAAGGATGGCCTGAGGTGAGGGTGAGAACAGTGACAAGGAAGGTGGCCAGTTGCCTTGTGGGTTCTTGCTGACAACTGCATGCTCCACTGTACTGTTTAAGGAAGCCATTTTAGGTACAGTGCAGGGACCTATGACAACATTAGTTGCCCTTTCTTGAGAACTGATTATACATAAAGCTTTTAATAAAAAAAGCTTTCAAGACCTCATTAATCTTCACAAAAGCCCTATAAGGTAAATAATTCCAATCTCATAAAGGCTTAAAGGGTCAAGTAACTTGTCAATGGCCTCACTGAGCTGGAATTTATAGGCAGTTCTGTTTGACTCCAAACCCCATCCTCTAAACCACAGATGTAATACCTATCATGAATAATTAGTAATACTTTTATTTTTAGAACCTATGGCATTGTTGATTTTACATGGTTTTACCCATTTAATAAGTATAACAACTACAGGATGTAGGTACTGACCAAGATGGCCATGATATTTTCCTTGGCTTGACTAAAGTTAGACAGTCTTCTTCCTGACTCTTAGCCCCTGACCTCCCTTTTCTTAGAGCATTTACTTTTGATAACTTGTAATTCTAAATCCTTTCTCTGACCTTTGGGGGTGTAAATATTTTTAACACCTCTTGCCTATTTTACAACTTAGGATTATCTTTCTCAAAGAGCTGGGAGCCAACCCCATGAAATGTAATCATCAAGAAAGACTGCGCCCCTAAGTCCCAATCTCTATTAGAGGATATGAAATTAACCTTGGTGGAGCCTTGCTCCAAGTTGTACAACTATCTCCTGTCAGAAAAACACAAGAAAGATGACTTTCTCTTTGAGTAAGTCCAATTGGCAAACACAGATGACCTCTGAGTTTCCTCACCCAGCTCTTAAAAATTCTCCCACCTTTGTTTTGGTGGAGTTGAGTTCAGATTGCTTTCTGGTTTCTCTCCCTATTGCAATAGCCTGAATAAAGTTTTCCTTGCCTGTTTAAATTTGCCCAGTGCAATTTTTTCTTTGATAGTGCTTTTGATCCCCATTTTAAAGATAAGAATCCTGAAGCACAAAGATGAACTAATTCTCCCAAGATCAAATGATTGGTAGAGCCAGGGCTAGAACTCGTGGTCTAGTTTTAGAGTAATTCATGAATTGTTATACTCAAAGGGAAATAGCATATTCACAGTATTATGGGGAAATATGTGCCGTCACATAATAGGTGCTTGAAAGCTGAAAGCCATGCTTCTGAAGAGCAAGAAGGGAAATATGACTCAAGTCAACTAAATCTGGTTTAGATCAGGAGGTTCCTCTTAGCAACCTTGCAGGCTTGGATGATCATAGTAACAGTCCCTGATGTTTGTGCTTGTCTGTCCTTGTGGCTGAGAGGAGTACAAGGGTCCTCCTTACTTCCACTGGCTTTACCACTCTCTTTACCATCCAACAGGAAGCACAAACACCACTGAGGGATGATGAGCTAGTATGTGTGACATTTCTGAGTGGTATCTCACTACATTACTTACTAAGGTCAAGAAAGAAATGTGAATTGGCCCTTTTTAAAGACAGTCAAATATAATCTAAATGTCATTTGATAGGTTTAAGGATGCCAAATGGAAGATTAAATTATGGAGTGCAAAGTCAAGTTCAGTCAAGAAACTAGCATACGAACACAGAGAACAAAGGAAACTGTGGAGAGACATGTTTATTTATGCTCAAAAAGACCTTGTAGCTCATTGATTTGAAATGCTTATGTATTAATTTCAATTGAGGATAATTTAGGCAAGCTTTGTATTGTATTAGAAAAGCAAATGTGACACTCCCATCCCTTTATCAAGAACTAGAATAAGTCAAAGCAACCACTGATTGCAAATTAAAATGCTAATTTCTCCCTATTTTAATTTTTGATAAATCCCTACTGAGAGCTACTGATTTTAGAAACTTTTGAGTGCCTCAGTAGCTTTCATTGTATTGAGTCCCCAGGAGTTTGCCTCAAGGGTCAATTGGTTTCAGGCTCTATTATGAGGAAGTTTAAAATGCTCTCAGAAAGAGTGAGTGCCATCTTGGTGGAGAAAACACATTTCAACTTATGAAAGGCAAAGTATTTTAGATTATGTAATGTGCTCTCAAATGCACAAAAGAGTTGAGGAGACTATCTTTTAAGGAAAGTAAAAATACACAATAGTACAGGATGATAGGCCAGTGGTAAGTATGTAGTAGTAGTAACTGGATAGTGAAATCTAAGCTTTATTGAATGCTTACTAAGTGCCTTTGACTGGCTGAAAGGCCTTACACGTGTTAGGCATTTTAATCCTCACAATAATCTTTTAGATGCTATCATTATTCCCTGTTACAGCCAAGAAAAGTAAAACAGAGAACTTCAGTCATTTGCCCAAGGTCACACAGCTAAACAGATGAGATATGAACCCACAGGCTGATAGCAGGTTCATGCTCTTTTAACCACTGGAGTGCCTAGGGGTATTGGGATTGTGGCAGGGAGCATTTCATATTATGTATTGCTGAAAATCACTAAGACCAAATTTGTGGGAGTGAGGATTGTCCTTTGCTTTTATCTGTGCCTAGAAAGCCAGAGAGGTAAAGCATGGGAAATTGGAAAAGCTTTTCTTTGAGTGGAGGATATGACAATTCATAGTAAGAACATAACTATCACAAGGATCCTTTTCAATGAATTCAGCTACCTAATGGAGCTCTTGGAGGCGAATACAGAAACTAAACACCCAGATGTCTACTAGATAATGAGCGAAGTCAATACTACAAATATAATTGAAAGTGCACTAACCTCCCAGAAGCAAGGGCAGACTGATGTTAAAACTGAATCACAATAGGATGACAAATCCTTCAGGTAAAATACAGTCTAAATTTTTCAGTCTGTTTATTCAGCACAAAGAATGAATTACACATGGTGATGTAGGCATACATTCTAATTGTGGCAGTACAGGGTGGATATTGTTAAGTTATCTCTTTAATGTATTTTTTAACTTCTTCTAGCACTCAACAATTCATAAATAATTAACTGAACAATTATTTGTTTAGTGTCTATTTCTACCATTTGAACATTAAACTCTAGATGGACAGCAACCATGTTTCTAACAGTGAGTCAGACAGGCAGAGTTATGCTCTGACAGCGCTTACATTATAGTGAAGTAGACAGATAATTGTAACTTTGTATAAATGAAACTATTTCAGATATTAAATACCATGAAGAAAATCAAAAGGATACTCTGAGAGGAATCGCGAGGTGAGGGGCATATGAGAATAATCTTACATGTGGCCAAGAAATCACTTTATTGAATTTGAGGTATCTACATTAAGTTGTTTGCTAGGAGAGAGTTTGGAATGCATACTCAGTTTACAGAAACAAGTACAATTATACATTTGTATGCATAGCCAGAACTTAAATGTTGCAATATTATACTTGTTATACAGCTAGAGATGATGTGTAGTTAGAGAATGGAAAAGGATAGCATAGTACACAGCCCTGTGCCACTGAACTCACTTCAGTATTAGATTTTGAGCCAGGAATGGAGACTGACCATGACACGTAGGGGAGCCAGGAGAGCATGGCATTACAAAAGCTAACCCAAAAAAGTGTTTCTGCCAAGAGATACTGCTTATGAGCCAGGCAAGATGAAAGGAAAGAACGTGGAGACATGTGAGAACCTAGACAGGTTCAGTGAGTTTTTTTTTTCCTTTTTGAAAGATCTTATTTATTTACTTGAGAGAGAGAGCACATCAGCAGGGAGAGGGAGAGAGGAATCTCAAGCAGACTCTGAGCTGAGCGTGGAGCCCAATGAGGAGCTCAATCTCATGACCCTGACATCATGACCTGAGCTGAAATCAAGAGTCCGTTGCTTAACCGACTGAGCCACCCACGCGCTCCCAGGCATGGTTAGTTTTGTTGAGGGTACATTTACCTTTGGATAGGCAGAAAAGCAGAGGACAAGTGAAGAGAAACAAAACAGACAACAGAGTCAACAATATTCTTGTCTTTGAGGGGCTCACAATCTGGGAAGCAAGACAGGATGTATTCATGAAATAGATCTTAAAACAAACATCCAATTGTAGTCAAGTGCCATCAATGATTCAGAAGAGCCAGAGAGAAGGATGAGCTGGGGCAGCCAGGGAGAGCTTCCAAGGATATTAGATTTAATCCTTATTTTCAAGAAATTAGGAATTAGATGAGATAAAAGAGAAAGAATGTTCTAGCAAGGTGTCTGACCAATGTGGGCAAGTGGGAAAAATCAGTTGATCTTTTTGGGTTGCAATAGAGATTTTTTTCCTCAGGATAATGGAGGATATGATTGAAGAAACAGAATAACAGGACACCTTTCTTGAGGTAGCTCAGTAGGGTTCTAGGGTAAGGTTTTTGAAGTGAAAAAAAGAAAGCAGAAACTAAAGGAAGATGTTCTGTAAGGTGGTACAAATCCAACTGTTTTCTCACTGATACAACGCTTACCATGGGGGGGGATAAAGAGTAGCAATCCAGTAAAATGGATTGCATCCAATTCTTTCAGGTACAGACACCAATATTTATTTTCAGTGCTGTTTTATGAAATTAAAAAAATGATGTAATTACATTCACTCATTTTAAACAAAGCCCCCCTCGGCAATCTAGCTTTTTTTTTTTTGTAATCCAGCTTTTTAATAAGGAAAAAAAAAAGGCTGACAGGGGTCTTGTGATTGTGGTTTAAGACAATTTGGGTGGCAAGTCAAACATTTTAGAAATGAGTTTCCATGAATTTGTTATAGAACCTGTTGTTGCCATTTGAGAAGAATATTCAGAGCGCAGTGGCATGTGCAAAATAAGAGATTTAATATTTCAAGCTTTCAAGATGAATGTTACAACATCTGAACAAGAATAAATGCCATGATTATTCCATTACCTCACATCCCTGGGTCTTATTTACCATCGGTTTTCCCAGCAGGCTAATCTATTTACAGGTAAATTGAATAATTCTCCCTAAAGGGGATAACATACTCTTACCGACAACTTGTCTCTAAACTCCCTGATTTCACAGCATTGATACACAAATATACTATACAGAAACAGTTGCTTATGTGCACCAGGTCTGATGTAAGCCACAGCTGCCAAAAAGACTGTATTAGCCTAATCTTATTTCATTTCTCTTTGGTGGTGTTCACCTTTTTAAATATAATTGGTTGTGGCAATACGTGAAACAGAGAGGCACAAACAACAGACCCCTCCATTATACTGATGATGGTTCTGCAGCTTTATGCTGAAGGCATTCCCAAATGATGCATGACACAACACTATAGCATCCATGTTTATCCAAGAGTATTGGATAATTATGGATTATTGGATACTATTATTCTGAGTGTGAAGATTATTCTTCTTAGCGTGCCACTTTCTCACTGATGGCAGTTTATTTAAAGGTATACACCAGGTGTAGTGTTTTACCACCTGTTATCAAGGCGATGACAATACTGAATGGACTGTGAGGCTTCCAGGTGGTTTCTATTGTCTTTTGCATCTCCATGTCTTGAGACAACAGGTGCATCCAATACTGATTGAGAGACAGGGATTTCTACTTTCCCCAGGGCACGGCAATACATTTATTTTACGTTGGTCTGGTTTTGTCACAACTTATGTAATATTTAAAAATGTGCTGGGGCAGCTGGGTGGTTCAGTCAGTTAAGCATCTGACTCTAGATTTCAGCTCAGGTCATGATCTCAGGGTTGTGAGACTGAGCCCCGAGTCGGGCTCTGTGCTGAGCTGCTTAAGATTCTCTCTCCCCTTGCCCCCGTCTGTGCAGGTGCACACTCTCTCTCAAAAAAAAAAAAAAAATTTAAAAATGTACACACACACACCGATGGTTCCACCTCCCATCCAGCTGTACAAATCCTAACCTAGAGTCTCCCTGTTCTGTCTCTCTTTTCTTCACTGCCCCCATCATCAAGTCCTAGTGGCCCTGTCAGTACAAGAATTTCAAAACCTGACTCATTCTCACCTTTTCTGTCACCAAGCCACCATCATCTCTCTATGGGCCTCTTAGTGGGTCTCTTGGCTTTCACTCTTCCTTGTAAAGCCAAAGCAATCTTTTAAAATGATCCTTTAGAAAATCTTCTCCACATATTACCAAAGATAGAAACTGACAGTCCAGGATTGTGATCAGGGGATGGTGGGCTTAATTGGGCCAGCCCAAATCACATCCCACCCCTTTGACTAATAAACACAGTGAGCACCCCCCTCCACCAATACCTCAAACTAACCATGTTGAGTGAATTCTCCTTATAGAAAAGTGGGTGTTCTGATATCAAAAGAGGAAAGAAATGCTCCACAGTCAAGAATAATGGATATCTATTATATGCTCATGATGAAATTCTCACTGGCTCAAAATGAAATAAGAAAAACAAATATGACATATTGAAATTAAAAAAACATTTCTGAGAGAGAGAAAGAGAAGAGAGTGCACACATGGAGGGGAGGGGCAGAAGGAGAGAGAGAAACTCAAGCAGGCTCCAGGTTCAGTGTGGAGCTTGACTTGGGGTGGGGGGCTCAATCTCATGAACCTGAGATCAAACCTGAACTGAAATCAAGAGTCAGATGCTCAACCAACTGAGCCACCCAGGCATCCTCCATTGAAATTTTTATAAAGCTAAATATAATCAATTTTTAAATTTTTCTATATTTTTACTGTTCTATTTTTTTTTTTTTGGTAATAAAATGCCCTTCCTTCTAATAAATTACAGCAATAGCAGATTACAGTTTTCTTTCTCTGTCTTTACTTGGGGCAAAATAAAGTTAGCAACACTATGACAGTCCCTAAATATATTATTTAATTTTACTTGTTCATAGTACCCAAACCTTCAGGAATCCTTAATTTAGAGCACACATTTCCAAAGTGCATTCTAAACTGCAATTGAGGTTGCCTGTCAAAAAAGGATAAGAGAAGTTGGTTTATTGTCAAATATGCTCAGAAGTTCTTGGTTAAAAAATATTGTAAGAAAAAAAAATCTTCCTACAGGACTTATCAGAACCTTAAAAATGCTAATGTACATTGTGAATCCCTCCCAGAAAAGGTCAGTATACGGCATATCCCATAATTATTTGACAAAGGAATTCTCTCATGAAGAATCATCTTGAGAGACTTATCCTGGGAACTGCTAATCTAGAGACACATGAAACACTTCACCAAATATTTGATGTTTGCTGGTAAATATAGAGGCATCATTATGCTTTTTATAAAAAGAGGAAACTAAGAAACACTAGTGAAATTAAGATGTAAATTCTTAGTGACATATCACCCTTGACTACAACCCTAGTATTTTCAAAATATTCTTTTCTTAGCTTGGTCTGCACATTTGTTAAAAAAAAAAGAAAGGAAAAAAAAGACAATTTTCATTCATATCCTCGTATTTTCCCAAATGACTGAAATATGAAGTCTTTGTACGAATCTGAAACAGTATCTTTAGACCATTACCGAAGTTGTCTTACCATTGCCAAAATAACTATCAAGTATTACCAGGCATGGGGTGGGCAGGAAAAAATATCTCTTCAAGTATCAAGCACTGAATAAAGCAAGAGGCTTGGAAACTTATGATGGAAGAGGATGTTACAAAGCAATCATTCCTGTACCTGTAGATTAGAACTAACAAGGTCAGTTTAACGACAAAGAGTCATGAGACAGTTACAAAGCTCCTCTGCAAAAGGAAACAGTAAATACTTTAAAAAATACCAAGTAACATGCTTCTTGCTGTAAAGTTATGCTGGTTACATAAGAAGACACAAGTAGTTTTATAATTAGCACTAGTTTATAGAAGTCTTATGCTGTGTCATGCATGGAGTGGCAAATGGGGTTCTGATTTATTCATTCAGATAGAAATTATTGAGGCCATATGGAGAAGTGCGGGAGCCAATATACCAATGCTAAGTAGACTGGACAAGGGGCAAAGAATAAAAACCAGTATAATGACAGATGCTAACAAATATCTGTATCACTGATAGAAAATGAGAGCATGAAGCAATACTCATTTAGGAGGGTAGGGACATCCATCTTTCTAACCCTCCAGTTCTTCTTATGCTTAATCTTAATAGATACTCAGGGTAGAATGGCCACTATTTTAAGAGAGAAAGCATTGACCAGGATGGATTGTGGGGAGAGGGGAAGGATAAACAGCAGCGGGAGGGTGCCTGGCTGTGTGGATCCTACACTGCCGGTGAGCGAGAGCCTCGCGTGCTGGGGACAGGGCACAGACTCGCAGATGGGTAGCAGTGGGGAAAGGACTTTAGGGCAGCTCCTGAGGTGGAAACCCGGAGTGGCGGGGTCGTGCATGCAAACTGGGAGCAGCTGGCGGTTTTAGAAGCACAAAGGGCAGAGACAGGCTCGACCTGGAGGCAGGACTGGGGGCACTGCGGAGGGGCGCACAACACAGGATGCCGCAGTTTATAGCAGTATGGACAGAAACGGAGACAGTGTGGCCTGGAGAGCTCACTGAAGAACAGACTGCGGTCTCTCTGCTCTGAGGCAGAGGGTTGGAAATGGTCTCTTCTGCTCTGACTCGCAGAAGAGACGCGGAAAGCCACCAGGGAAAGCTGCCAGAGAACAAAAGCCCCAAAAACTGATTCCCGCAGAGCCCATCCCCCGCCACAGGGGGGCAGGGCAACTCCGCCCAAACAGGGTTGCCTGAGTAACAGCGTGGCAGGCCCCTCCTGCAGAAGACAGGCTGGGAAAACAAGAGTCCAGCAACCCTAAGGTCCCAAGAAAACAGGTGCATCTTGCTTGGGTTCTGGTCAATAATTTGGACTCTATACATTCCCTCAAACACCCATTAACAGAATGACTAGGAGGAGAAGCCCCCAAAATAGAAAAGACTCAGAGATTATGACTTATGCAGCAGATTTACAAAGGGATGCAGATATAACCAAGATGTGGGAGATGGAATTCAGGCTAGCAATTGTGAAGACAATGGCTAGAATGGAGAAATCAATTAATGGCAACATGAGTCTCTAAAGGGCAGAAATGAAAGCTGAATTGGCAGAACTTAAAAATGCTATCAATGAGATCCGATCCAATCTAGATAATCTAACAGCTAGGGTAACTGAGGCAGAAGAACGAATAAGCAACCTGGAAGACAATATAATAGATAGAAAGGGAAAAGAGGAGGCCAGGGAAAAACAACTCAGAATCCATGAAAATAGAGAAATAAGTGACACCATGAAGCATTCCAATGTCAGAATAATTGGAATCCCAGAGGGAGCGGAGAGAGAGAGAGGACCAGAAGATGTATTTGAGCAAATCGTAGCTGAGAACTTTCCTAATCTGGGGAATGAAACAAACATTCACGTCCTAGAGGCAGAGAGGACCCCTCCCAAGATCAAGGAAAACAGGCCAACACCCTGGAATGTAATAGTAAAACTTGCAAATCTTAGAACCAAGGAAACCATCTTAAGGGCAGTTAGGGGGAAGAGATTCCTTACGTACAGAGGGAGGAACATCAGAATAACATCAGACCTATCCACAGAGACCTGGCAAGCCAGAAGGCCTGGCAAGACATATTCAGGGTACTAAATGAGAAGAACATGCAGCCAAGAATACCTTATCTGGCAAGGCTTTCATTTAGAATGGATGGAGAGATGCAGAGCTTCCACAACTGGCAGAAACTGAAAGAATATGTGACCACTAAGCCGGCCTGCAAGAAATATTAAGGGGGGTTCTATAAAAGGAGAAAGACCCCAAGAGTGATATACAACAGAAGTTTACAGGGACAATCTATAAAAACAACATCTTCACAGGCAACATGATGACAAATAATTCATATCTTTCAATAATCACTCTAAACATGAATGGCCTAAATGCTTCCATAAAATGGCACAGGGTTGCAGACTGGATAAAAAGACAAGACCCATCCATATGCTGCCTACAAGAGACTCATTTTGAACCTAAAGATACATCCAGACTGAAAGTGAAGGGATGGAGATCCATCTTCCATGCCAGCGGACCTCAAAAGAAAGCTGGGGTAGCAATTCTTATATCAAACAAATTAGATTTTCAACTAAAGTCTGTAATTAGAGACACGGAAGGACATTATATCATTCTTAAAGGGTCTATCCAACAAGAAGATCTAATAATTGTAAATATCTATGCCCCCAACATGGGAGCAGCCAACTACATAAGCCAACTGTTAACCAAAATAAAGAGTCATATTGATAACAATACGTTAATTGTAGGAGACCTCAATACTCCACTCTCAGCAATGGACAGATCATCTAAGCAGAAAATCAACAAGGAAACAAGAGCTTTGAATGATACCCTGGATCAGATGGAACTCATAGATATTTACAGAACATTCCACCCTAAAACAACAGAATACTCATTCTTCTAGAGCGCACATGGAACTTTCTCCAGAATAGACCACATACTGGGTCACAAATCAGGTCTCAACCAATACCAAAAGATTGAGATTATTCCCTGCATATTCTCAGACCACAATGCTTTAAAACTGGAACTCAATCACAAGAAAAAATTTGGCAGAAATTCAAACACTTGGAAGCTAAAAACCACTCTGCTCAAGAGTATTTGGGTCAACCAGGAAATCAAAGACGAACTTAAACAATTCATGGAAATCAATGAGAATGAAAACACATCAGTCCAAAACCTATGGGATACGGCAAAGGCGGTCCTAAGGGTGAAATACATAGCCATCCAAGCCTCACTCAAAAAAATAGAAAAATCCTGAATTCACCAACTAACTCTACACCTTAAAGAACTAGAGAAAAAGCAATAAATGATGCCTAAGCCACACATTAGAAGAGAAATAACTAAAATTAAAGCAGAGATCAATGAATTAGAAACCAGAAACACAGTAGATCAGATCAACAAAACTAGAAGTTGGTTCTTTGAAAGAATTAAGATTGATAAACCACTGGCCAGACTTATCCAAAAGAAAAGAGAAAGAACCCAAATTAATAAAATTATGAATGAAAGGGGAGAGATCATGACTAACACCAAGGAAATATAAACAATTATTAGAAATTATTATCAACTATATGCCAATAAACTGAGCAATCTGAATGAAATGGAGGCCTTCCTGGAAACCTATAAGTGCCAAGACTGAAACAGGAAGAAATTGACAACCTGAAGAGGCCAATAACCAGTAACGAGATTGAAGCAGTGATCAAAACCTCCCAAAAAACAAGAGTCCAGGGCCTGATGGATTCCCTGGGGAATTCTACCAAACATTCAAAGAAGAAATAATACCTATTCTACTGAAGCTGTTTCAAAAACTAGAAATAGAAGGAAAACTTCCAAACTCATTCTATGAGGCCAGCATTACCTTAATCTCCAAACCAGGCAAAGACCCCATCAAAAAGGAGAATTTCAGACTGATATCCTTGATGAATATGGATTCCAAAATCCTCAAAAAAATCCTAGCTAATAGGATCCAACAATACATTAAAAGGATCATCCACCACGACCAAGTGGGATTTATCCCTGGGATGCAAGGGTGGTTCAACATTCGCAAATCAATCAATGTGATAGAACACATTAATAAGAGAAGGGAGAAGAACCATATGGTCCTCTCAATTGATGCAGAAAAAGCATTTGACAAAATACAACATCCTTTCCTGATTAAAACTCTTCAGAGTATAGGGATAGAGGGAACATTCCTCAAGTTCATAAAATCCATCTATGAAAAACCCACAGTGAATAGCATCTTCAATGGGGAAAAGCTGAGAGTCTTTCCCTTAAGATCAGGAACATGTCAAGGATGCCCACTCTTGCCACTATTGTTCGACATAGTACTAGAAGTCCTAGCAAAGCAATCAGACAACAAAAAGAAATCAAATGTATTCAAATTGGCAAAGAAGAAGTCAAACTCTCTTTTCTCAGATGACATGATACTTTATGTGGAAAACAAAAGACTCCACCCCCAAATTACTAGAACTCATACAGCAATTCAGTAATGTGGCAGGATACAAAATCAATGCACAGAAATCAGTTGCTTTCTTATACACTAAAAACGCAACTGCAGAAAGAGAAATTAGAGAAATGATTCCATTTACAATAGCACCAAAAACCATAAGATACCTCGGAATAAACCTAACCAAAGAGGTAAAGGATCTATATTCTAGGAACTACAGAACACTCATGAAAGAAATTGAAGAAGACACAAAAAGATGGAAAAATATTCCATGCTCATGGATCGGAAGAATAAACATTGTTAAAATGTCTATGCTACCCAGAGCTATCTATACCTTCAATGCCATCCCGATCAAAATTCCAATGACATTTTTCAAAGTGCTGGAACAAACAATCCTAAAATTTGTATGGAATCAGAAAAGACCCCGAATCACCAAGGAAATGCTGAAAAAGAAAAACAAAGCTGGGGGCATCACGTTGCCAGATTTCAAGCTATATTACAAAGCTGTGATCACCAAGACAGCATGGTACTGGCACAAAAACAGACATATAGACCAATGGAACAGAATAGAGAACCCAGATATGGACCCTCAATTCTATGGTCAAATAATCTTTGACAAAGCAGGAAAAAACATGCAATGGAAAAAAGACAGTCTCTTCAATAAATGGTGCTGGGAAAATTGGACAGCCACATGCAGAAGAATGAAACTCGACCATTCTCTAACACCATTCACAAAGATAAACTCAAAGTAGATGAAAGACCTCAATGTGAGACAGGAATCCAACAAAATCCTAGAGGAGAACATAGGCAGTAACCTCTTTGACATCGCCCACAGCAACTTCTTTCAAGATACATCTCCACAAGCCAGTGAAACAAAAGCAAAAATGAACTTTTGGGACTTCATCAAGATAAAAAGCTTCTGCACAGCAAAGGAAACAGTCAACAAAACTAAGAGGCAACCCACAGAACGGGAGAAGATATTTGCAAATGACACCACAGATAAAGGGCTGGTATCCAAGATCTATAAAGAACTTCTCAAACTCAACACCCAAAAAACAAATAATCAAGTCAAAAAGTGGGCAGAAGATATGAAAAGACACTTCTCTGAAGAAGACATACAAATGGCTAACAGACACATGAAAAAATGTTCATCATCATTAGCCATCAGGGAAATTCAAATCCAAACCACATTGAGATACCACCTTACACCAGTTAGAATGGCAAAAAATGGACAGGAAAAGAAACAACAAATGTTGGAGAGGTTGTGGAGAAAGGGGAACCCTCTTACACTGTTGGTGGGAATGCAAGTTGGTATAGCCACTTTGGAAAACAGTGTGGAGTTTCCTCAAAAATTTAAACATAGAGCTACCCTATGACCCAGCAATTGTACTCCTAGGTATTTACCTCAAAGACACAGATGTAGTAAAAAGAAGGGCCATATGCACCCCAATGTTCATAGCAGCAATGTCCGCAATAGCCAAACTGTGGAAAGAGCCAAGATGCCCTTCAACAGATGAATGGATAAGGAAGATGTGGTCCATATATACAATGAAATATTACTCAGCCATCAGAAAGGATGAATACCCAACTTTTACGTCAACATGGATGGGACTGGAGGAGATTATGCTAAGTGAAATAAGTCAAGCAGAGAAAGTCAATTATCATATGGTTTCACTTATTTGTGGAACATAAAGAATAGCATGGAGGACATTAGGAGAAGGAAGGGAAAAATGGGGGCAGGAATCGGAGGGAGAGATGAACCATGAGAGACTATGGACTCGGAGAAACAAACAGGGTTTTAGAGGGGAGAGGGGAGGGGGGATTGGTTAGCCCAGTGATGGGTATTAAGGAGGACACATACTGCACGGAGCACTGGGTGTTATATGAAAACAATGGATCGTGGATCACCACATCAAAAACTAATGATGTATTGTATGGTGACTAACATAACATAAGAAAATTTAAAAAAAAAAGCCAACTAGGGACAACTGTTTTGGACTTCATATGAATAAGAAAAAAAATTTATTATAACAAAGCAAATAATGCACTAAATTTGAGGGTTTATATTTTAGAGCAGCTAAGCTACCTTAACCAACACAGAACTTGGCATCTGGAAGTGAGATGTTACTATAATAGAAGCCTTAGATTGGCTTAGTAGTCAGAATACATGGCTAGGAAATATGTATCTGAGGCTGCAAAGAGGGACATCAGTGTTTTTTGGGGACAACTTAAGTCCATCATGTGCAATGACATGAAGACCAGCTAAATGCTCTGGAGAATGGATATGGAAAGTTAGATTCACAGCTGTATTTATCACAATTGGCTATTGTTGGCATATCTTCTTGTTCTTTGGCATGTGGCTAGATTAGATCTCTCATGATCCTTTGCAATTCATTGTGGTGTATAACTGAGTTCCAGCAGAGGGGAATGAGTGGAGTGATATGTCCTGCTTTCTAGGCCTGGCCCCCAAATTCTCCTGCACATGATACTCCACATGTTTTCCTTTTGTAGTGTGATGCACATATGCCAGAGGCCTTGGAAGCCAGCTGGTGACAATGGCACAGCCGTAAGATGGAAGAACACTGGATACATAAATCATACTTGGAGGAGAGCTGCCTGCTGATTGGGGACACCTGCTTTGGATTATAGGTGCAATAAATAAACTTCTATTGTATTAAGACACTAAGATTTAGGGTCTTTGCTGTTACAACAGCCTTACCCTAACAATATATTCATAACTGTGTTAAAAGGAAATTAAACATAAAACAATTTCAAGGGCCCAAATGTTGCTTCTCCTATATCCTACCCTAAATCTCACTATGACGATACACCAGGAAGGACAGAAATTAGTCATACTTACATACTCTTTAAGACAATTTTCACCTGCAGAACAACTATGAAGAATAACGCAAGGTGGCCACATCTTGAGGCCACTCTTCTTGGCCTTTCAGTGTTTGCTGTAAACCGAGTCTGTTCTTAGAAAAGATCCAACTAAATCTCGATGTGCTGGAGCCATCAAAAATGCAAAGAGGCATCATCTGTGCCTAAGCCACTAGACTAAGGTTTTTTCCAAAGAGTTTTATTGATTTTGACAAATGTGCTCTTCAATATATTTGACATGCATAGGCACAGGGTGTTTAATGAAGAGCTTTTTCTACTGAATGTCCTTTTCCCCCAAGGTTTTCTTGCAAGCAGCTTGACATGTGTAGATAATTATGGAAAAATATGTAGACTCACATTTTTACCTTTATAAAAATCTCCTATTCTCTGGAATCTTGCCCTGGATATTATAAATCTTGTTCTAAATAAACAACAGCACATATTACACACATCCATAGGAACATGTCTCTGCAACTCTCCTTTTAGTAAAGTTGTCATATTTATCCAACAGGAGTGTGTGTGTGTGTTTGTGTGTGTGTGTGTGTGTGCATGTGTAATTACATATGCAGTTCAAAGGCCAATGTAGAAGACTGTGCTAGAATTCACAGATTCAAAGTTGAATTGTGAGACTCTCTGAAAATATGCTTTTAAAGGCATATTTTAGTCTGATTATTACCTTTTGAAAGGGAACTGAAAGAAAAGAATAGTAAATTATAGACGTTTTTGAAAAAATTGACAAGGGGCTTATTACTTCTACTGTTTCAATTTTTAGTTTTATGAATTCCTCTGGTGTTATTGGGAATTAAGTTTTACTATAATGATCTTTCACTAATGTCAAATTAATTCCAATCACTTCAAAATCCAGAGTTTGGTATTACATACTCTGCTTTCTTATCACCTCATTTCTTATTGTATTAACTGGATATGCTGAGACCTGGAAGAACTACCTGTAAAAGCTTATCTGACTTTATGTCCCTGGGTGATGTGCAGTCAATCTCTCTTGTGAACATTTAACATAGCAATGACCACTAGAATGGAGCTTTGCCCTCTATTTTGAGGTTAAGCCCCAAATGTTGATATTTTGTGCAGAGTTCTCTCTCCAGTGGCAAAGGTGCCCCCACTATATTTGACCTCAAAACTCCCACTTTCCCCAAATCCTTCATGCAGATGTCATCTGCAGAAATGAAGCCACTGGGCATCAGACCCCAAACCAGCCTGATGTCACAGCTATAAACTCTCACTCACAAAACAGGGCAAAGAGCGACTGGAGGTTCACATTACTTACTACACTTGGGATTCTAGAGGCTCCCAGCACTCACACTCAAAAGCTCAGGATCCTGACTGGGAACTAACTTAGTACTACCCTTGATAAAGGAGAGATGATATCCTTTGAGAACAACAAGGTGTCCTACTAGACTTTGAACTTCCAGAGGATTGGAAACTTGCCATATTTGTTGTATCCCTAAAATCTTTTAAGTACTGGGACATGGGGGGTTTTCTGAAAATGTCTATGGGATGATGTAGTAAATAAGGAGAAGTCAAGACATCCTTGATCAACCATCATGACTAAGATATTGCAATGCAACATTTGCTATTCCTAAATTAGCTAAGATGATATGAATCCCCCATAAAATGCAGAGATAGAAAACTCTTAGGAGGAAAAGGATGATGCTACAGTTTTTTCCAAGTGAATCCTGTCATGTGTGTGGGACAAGGTAAGTATATACCCTCTGTTAACTACAATCTATGCATTTAGTTTGTTTAGCAAATATGTATCACACTTGCTATAGAAAATTCAGGTAACACAAGAAGAGATTATAAAGAAGTACAAATCCCCTAAAAGTCTACCACTCAGAAAAAAACTCCCACCAACATTTGTGTAAGCATCTTTCCAGTCAAGCCTTTCTAGGTATGTCTATGTTTATGATTCCTATAATTTATTTTTATTTCTGTTTTTGCTGTTATGGTTTGTTCTTCTCTTTCTCTTGTAAAATGAAGGGGATTTTTTTTTATTATTATTTCACTAGTGGTCACTTTTATAACTCTAAATAGTACATTTTTAAAATTTTATTTTAATTCCAGTTAGTTTATAGATAGTATTATATTAGTTTCAGGTGTACAATATACTGATTCAACACTTCCATACATCACCCAGTGCTCATCAGGACAAGTGCACTCCTTAATTCCCAACTCCTACCTAAACTGTCTCCCCCACCATATGTGTTCCCTATAGTTAGGAGTCTGTTTCTTCACATTGACAACAATACAATACAACAATACAATAATACTGGGGGACTTTAAACCCCCCTCACTGAATGGACAAATCATCTAAGCAAAAGACCAACAAGGAAATAAAGACTTTAAATGACACACTGGACCAAATGGATTTCACAGATCTATACAGAGCATTCCATCCCAAAGCAACAGAATACACATTCTTCTCTAGTGCCCATGGAACATTCTCCAGAATAGATCACATACTAGGTCACAAATCAGGTCTCAACCACTACCAAAAGACTGGGATCATTCCCTGCATATTTTCAGACCACAGTGCTTTGAAACTAGAACTCAATCACAAGAGGAAAGTCAGAAAGAACTCAAATACATGGAGGCTAAAGAGCATCCTGCTAAAGAATGAATGGGTCAACCAGGAAATGAAAGAAGAATTTAAAAAATTCATGGAAACCAATGAAAATGAAAACACAACTGTTCAAAATTTTGGGATACAACAAAGGCAGTCCTGAGAGGTATGTATATAGCAATACAAGACTTTCTCAAGAAACAAGAAATGTCTCAAATACACAACCTAACCCTACACCTAAAGGAGCTAGAGAAAGAACAGCAAATAAAGACTAAACCCAGCAGGAGAAGAGAAATAATAAAGATCAGAGGAGAAACCAATGAAATAGAAACCAAAAGAACAGTAGAACAGATCAACGAACCTAGGAGCTGGTTCTTTGAAAGAATTAACAAGATTGATAAACCCCTGGCCAGACTTACCAAAAAGAAAAGAGAAATGACCCAAATCAACAAAATCATGAATGAAAGAGGAGAGATCACGACCAACACCAAAGAAATATAAACAAGAATAAGAACATATTATGAGCAACTATATGCCAGCAAATTAGATAACCTGGAGGAAATGGATGCATTCCGAGAGATGTATCAACTACCAGAACTGAACCAAGAAGAAAGAGAAAACGTGAACAGACCTATAACCACGAAGGAAATTGAGGTAGTCATCAAAAATCTCCCAAGAAACAAAAGCCCAGGACCAGATGGCTTCCCAGGGGAATTCCACCAAACATTTAAAGAATTAATACCTATTCTTCTGAAACTGTTCCAAAAAATACAAAAGGAAGGAAAACTTCCAAACTCATTTTATGGGGCCACCATTACCTTGATTCCAAAACCAGACAAAGACCCCATCAAAAAGGAGAATTACAGATCAATATCCTTAATGAATATGGATGCAAAAATTCTCACCAAAGTACTAGCCAATAGGATCCAACAGTACATTAAAACGATTATTCACCACGACCAAGTAGGATTTATCCCTGGGCTGCAAGGTTTGTTCAACATCCGCAAATCAATCAACATTATAAAATATATTAACAAAATAAAGAACAAGAATCATACGATCCTCTCAATAGATGCAGAAAAAGCATTTGGCAAAGTACAGCATCGTTTCTTGATCAAAACTCTTCAGAGTATAGGGATAGAGGATACATACCTCAATATCATAAAAGCCATCTATGAAAAACCCACAGCGAATATCATTCTCAATGGGGAAAAACTGAGAGCTTTCCCCCTAAGGTCAGGAACGCGGCAGGGATGTCCACTCTCACCACTGCTATTTCAAAATATTATTAGAAGTCCTAGCCACAGCAATCAGACAACAAAAAGAAATCAAAGGCATCCAAATCGGCAAAGAAGAAGTCAAACTCTCACTCTTTGCAGATGATATGATGCTTTATGTGGAAAACCCAAAAGAGTCCACCCCAAGACTGCTAGAACTCATACAGGAATTCAGTAAAGTGGCAGGATATAAAATCAACGCACAGAAATCAGTGGCATTCCTATACACCAACAACAGGACAGAAGAAAGAGAAATTAAGGAGTCGATCCCATTTACAATTGCACCCAAAACCATAAGATACCTAGGAATGAATCTAACCAAAGAGGAAAAGGATCTGTACTCAGAAAACTATAAAATACTCATGAAAGAAATGGAGGAAGACACAAAGAAATTGAAAAACGTTCCATGCTCATGGATTAGAAGAACAAATATTGTGAAGATGTCAATGCTACCTAGAGCAATCTACACATTCAGTGCAATCCCCATCAAAATACCATCCACTTTTTTCAAAGAAATGGAACAAATAATCCTAAAATTTTTATGGAACCAGAAGAGACCTCGAATAGCAGGAGGAATGTTGAAAAAGAAAAGCAAAGTTGGTGGCATCACAATTCCAGACTTCCGGCTCTATTACAAGGCTGTCATCATCAAGACAGTATGGTACTGGCACAAAAACAGACACATAGGTCAATGGAACAGAACAGAGAGCCCAGAAATGGACCCTCCACTCTATGGTCAACTAATCTTTGACAAAGCAGGAAAGAATGTCCAATGGAAAAAAGACAGTCTCTTCAACAAATGGTGTTGGGAAAATTGGACAGCCACATGCAGAAGAATGAAACTGGACCATTTCCTTACACCACACACAAAAATAGACTCCAAATGGTTGAAAGACCTAAACGTGAGACAAGAGTCCATCAAAATCCTAAAGGAGAACACAGGGAACAACCTCTTCGACCTCAGCTGCAGCAACTTCTTCCTAGAAACATCGCCAAAGGCAAGGGAAGCAAGGGCAAAAATGAACTGTTGGGATTTCACCAAGGTAAAAAGCTTTTGCACAGCGAAAGAAACAGTTCACAAAAGCAAAAGACAAGCGACAGAATGGGAGAAGATATTTGTAAATGACATATCAGATAAAGGGCTAGTATCCAAAATCTATAAAGAACTTATGAAACTCAACACCCAAAGAACAAATAATCCAATCAAGAAATGGGCAGAAGACATGAACAGACATTTTTCCAAAGAAGACATCCAAATGGCCAACAGACACATGAAAAAGTGCTCCACATCGCTCGGCATTAGGGAAATCCAAATCAAAACCTCAATGAGATACCACCTCACACCCGTCAGAATGGCTAAAATTAACAAGTCAGGAAATGACAGATGTTGGTGGGGATGCGGAGAAAGGGGAACCCTCCTACACTGTTGGTGGGAATGCAAGCTGGTGCAGCCACTCTGGAAAACAGCATGGAGGTTCCTCAAACAGTTGAAAATAGAGCTACCATATGATCCAGCAATTGCACTACTGTGTATTTACCCCAAAGATACAAATGTAGGGATCCGAAGCGGTACATGCACCCCAATGTTTATAGCAGCAATGTCCACAATAGCCAAACTGTGGAAAGAGCCAAGATGTCCATCGACAGATGAATGGATAAAGAAGAGGTGGTATATATACACAATGGAATATTATGCAGCCATCAAAAGGAATGAGATCTTGCCATTTGCAATGATGTGGATGGAACTGTAGGGTATTATGCTGAGCTGTAGGGTATTAAGTCAATCAGAGAAAGACATGTATCATATGACCTCACTAATATGAGGAATTCTTAATCTCAGGAAACAAACTGAGGGTTGCTGGAGTGGTGGTGGGTGGGAGGGATGGGGTGGTGGGGTGATAGACATTGCGGGAGGGTATGCGCTATGGTGAGCGCTGTGAATTGTGCAAGACTGTTGAATCACAGATCTGTACCTCTGAAACAAATAATATAATATATGTTAAAATAAAAGGAAGAAGATAGCAGAGGGGAAGAACGGAGGAGGGGGGAATCAGAGGGGGAGATGAACCATGAGAGACGATGGACTGAGAAACAAAGTGAGGGTTCTAGAGGGGTGGGGGTGGGAGGATGTGTTCGCCTGGTGATGGGTATTAAAGAGGGCACGTTCTGCATGGAGCACTGGGTGTTATACACAAACAACGAATCATGGAACACTACATCAAAAACTAATGATGTAATGTATGGTGATTAACATAACAATAGAAAATTTTTAAAAAAGAGTCTGTTTCTTGCTTTGTCATCCTCTCTGTCTCTTTTCCCTTTGCTCATTCATTTTGTTTCTTACATGGCAGATTTTAATAAAGTTCTTAATTTATTAAGTACAGATACAAAACAATACTTACTGAAAAAATATAAAAGACTAAGAATAGTTTACTTATATTTCCTCTCATCTCCATTTCATTGTAGCATGCTCCAAGATTTATACAAACCTCTTACCCTAGAGAAATTATCTTTAATTATTGTATTATAACATTGTCTTCTTTTGTATAGTATTTCTAATAGACATTGTGAAAAATTATATGTTCAAATGATTTCAAATGCTCATAATTAGTCCATTCATTCTACAAATGAGTTTTTAAAATTATTATCCACTTTCAGTCCATTAAACTATACCTTCTAGTATATTTCCTGAGTCTTTGAAATGCTTTGAGTCTTTGAATTTGTGTACTTATATTTTCTTTTTATATGGCCAACAGCATAACTGGTTATAATATAATTTAATTACAAAATTTTGCCTCAAATTTTGTACATCTTGCTGTGTTGTCTTTTGTGATACAATGTTACAGAGGAAAAAGTCTGAATCCAAGGTAGTTTGTTCCTTTATAATTTCTTTTACATGTATGCTTGTAGAAATATCTATTGATCCTTGCATCCCAATAACCTACCAAAATTGTCTTTTTTCGTTTTCTAGCTTTATTCAGGTATAATTAACAAATAAAATTGTATATATGAGCAATGTGATGATTTGATATATGCATACATTGTGAAATGATTATCACAATCGAGTTATTTAACATTTTTGTTACCTCACAGTTTCATGTGTTAAGAACCCTTAAGATCTCCTCTCTTAGCATATAGCGAATATACAATACAGTATTATTGTTATTATTATTATTATTACTATTTGAGAGAGAGCGGGGAGGGGCAGAGGGAAAGGGAGAATCTTAAGCAGGCTCCACACCCAGTGCAGAGCCTGAGGCGGGGCTCAATCTCACAACCCTATGATCATGACCTGAGCTGAAATCAAGAGTCAGACACTTAACCGACTGAGCCACCCAGGCACCCCTACAATACAGTATTATTAATTATAGTCATCCACACTGTACATTGGATCCCTGGATCTCATTCACTTTATAACTGAAATTTGTACCCACGATCAACATTTTCCCATCTCTCCTCCTCCCAGCTCTTGGCAACCACCATTCTACTCTCTCGGTTTCTATGAGAATTCACTTTTTTTTTTCCCTTAGATTCCACATATAAGTGAGATCATACAGTATTTGTCTTTTTCTCTCTGGCTTCTTTCACTTATCATTATGTTCTCCAGGTTCATCCACGTTGTCACAAATGCAAATGTCAGGATTTCCTTTAAGGTTGATTAACACTGCAGTGTGTGTGTGTGTGTGTGTGTGTGTGTTTGTGTGTGTGTGTGTGTGTGTGTGTGTGTGTATTCCATTCCATTCTATTCTCTTTTCTTTATCCAGTGATGGGCACTTAGGTTTCCACATCTTGGCTATTGTGAATAATTCTTCAATCAATACAGCAGTGCAGATACCTCTCCAAGATCCTGATTTCATTCCCTTTAGATATATACCTAGAAGTGGGACTGCTAGATCAGTAGTACTATTTTTAATTTTTTGAGGATCTTTCATACTGTTTTCTGTAGTGGCTGCACCAATTTACATTCCCACCAACAGTGCACAAGGATTCCCTTTTTTCCACATCCTCACCAACATTTACCTCTTGTCATTTTTATACCAGTCATTGTAACAGGTATGAGGTAATAGCTCATTGTGGTTTTGATTGGTATTTCCCTGATGGTTAATGATGTTGAGTATCTTTTCAGATACTTGTTGGGAATTTGTATACCTTCTTGGGAAAAACGTCTTTTCAGGTCTCATGTTTGTTTTTTCAATCAGGTTGTTTGTTTTATTGCTATTGAGCTGTATGAGTTAATATATTTGGATATTAATCACTTATCAGATACATGGCAAATATTTTCTCCCAATCCATAGGTTGTCTTTTCATTTTGGTGATTGTTTACTTTACTTTACAGAAGCTTTTAAGTTTTATATAGTCCCTCTTATTTACTTTTGCTTTTGTTGTTTGTGCTTTTGGTGCGATGTCAAAAAAATCATTGCCAAGACGAATGTCAAGAAGCTTTTTCCCTGTCTTTTCTTCTAGAAGTTTACCAGTTTCAGGTCTTAACATTTAAGTCTTTAGTCCATTTTAAGTGGTTAATTTTTGAGTATGGTGTAAGATAGGGGCCTGATTTCATTCTTTTGCATGGAGATATCCAGTTTCCCTAGCACCATTTATTGAAGAAATTATCCTCTCCCCATTGTCAAAGAATAGTTGACAATATAAATATTGATTTCTGGACTCTATTCTCTTCTACTGGTCTATATGTCTGCTTTCATGCCAGCCTCATACTATTTTTATCACTACAGTACTGTAAAATAGTTTGAAATCAGGAAGTGTGATGCCTCTGGCTTTGTTCTTTCTCAAGATTGTTTTGGCTACTTGGAGTCTTGTGGCTTAATACAAATTTTAGGGTTTTTTTTCTATTTCTGTGAAAAATGCCATTGGAATTTTTATAGGGATGGCATTGAATTTGTAGATTGTGTTGGGTATAATGCACATTTCAACAATCTTAATTCTTTTAGTCCATAAACATGGAATATCTTTCCATATATTTGTGTTTTCTTCTTTTTTTTCATCAAGTCTTTTAGTTTTCAATGTACAGATCTGTCATCATCTCCTTGGTTAAATTTCTTTCTAAGTTAATTGTTTTTACTATTATTGTAAATAGGATTATTTTCTTAATTTCCCTTTCAAACAGTTTAATGTTAGTATATAGAATTGTAACTTATTTCCTTACATTGATTTTGTGTCCTACAACTTTAATGAATTACTTTATTGGTTCTAACAGTTTTTTGGTGGAGTCTTTTAGGTTTTCTACAAGTAGATATTGTCATCTGCAGATGGAAAATTTTACTTCTTCCTTTCTGATTTGGATGCCATTTATTTCTTTTTCTTGCCTAACTGCTCTGACTACAACTTCCAGTACTATGTGGAATAGAAGTGGTAACAGTGAGCATTCATGTCTTGTAGGATCCTAAAAACAGAGGAAAAGCTTTCAGTTTTTCATTGAGTACAATGTTAGCTGTGGACTTGTCATATTATGTTGAAGTATATTCCTTCTATATATAATTTGTTGAAAAATTTTATCATGAAAGGATGTTGAATTTAGTAAAATGCTTTTTCTGCATCTATTGTGATGATCATATAATTTTTGTCCTTCATTCCGTTAATATGGTGTATCATATTTATTGATTTTTGTATGTTGAACCATCCTTGCAACCCAAGGATAAATCTTACTTAAGCATGGTGTATAGTCCTTTTACTTGGTTGATGTATGTGCTTTGCTAGTATTTTATTGAGGATTTATGCATCTATGTTCATCAGGGGTATTGGTCTGTAATTTCCGTTTCTTGTAGTGTCCTTGTCTGATTTTGGTATCAGGGTAATGCTAGCCTCATAAAGTAAATTAGGAAGTATTATCTCCTCTTCAATTTTTTGGAAGAGTTTGAGAAGGATTGATATTAATTCTTCTTCAAATGTTTTGTGGAAGTCATCAATGAAGCCATCTAGTCCTGGATTTTTCTATTATGGGAGATTTTTTATTTAGGACTCGATTTCCTTACTTGTTATTGTTTTATTTTGGTGCTTTTTAATAAACATATTGCTTTGTAATAAATATGCCTGAAATATCTTGACTCATTTTGATCTACAGATTTGGGTCTGAATTTATTTATTCGGGGGGAGTAATTTATTTCTAAAAACAATTTTTTTTGTTCTGATGATATAACCATAATCTGTAGGCTTGATATTCATTTCTTGCCTCCATATCTATAATATTTTCTCTATTTAAATAAGTTAACGCAAGATTTTAGAGTAGTTTCTTAGACTGAGTGCTCAAAATATTAATCATAAATAAAATTAATTGCTTTAACCTCTCCTTTTTTCCTATATTCACACCGATTTCTTGGTCTTGCTCTCCCTATTACTGATTCAGTTCTGTAGTGTTGATTCTTCACTTTGAGTTTCTAATGAGTTTTTTTTTAAGATTTTATTTATTTATTTGACAGAGAGAGACACAACGAGAGAGGGAACACAAGCAGGGGGAGTGGGAGAGGGAGAAGCAGGCTTCCCGCCAAGTAGGGAGCCTGATGCAGGGCTCGATCCCAGGACCCTGGGATCATGACCTGAGCTGAAGGCAGATGCTTAATGACTGAGCCACCCAGGCATCCCTCTAATGAGTTTTTAATTTCTGCAGTTTCTTTCCTTAATATGGCTTAATATGGCTAACTCCCTTTACACCTAATTCTCTTGTATTATCATGTCATCTTTGATCTCTTCATTCAGAACATGAGATGATATGCTTTAAATTTTACTAAATTCCCTCATGATGTAAAACACTTCCAAAAATTTCTTCTAATTCTTTGTGTGTGCTTTCCCAAACTGTGTTCTTAAACAACCTTTTCCATGCCAGTCTCTGTTCTTTTACTTTTGGGACATTTTGCAGACACTTAACATAAGTAAGTTATATTATGTTTAGGTATATTTGAATAGTGAGGGCTATTCCATGCAAGCTTGGCTTTTTCACAAAACTAGGATGGGTGGATTCTCCTAGAAACTCATCCTTGTTTCTCTGTATCCTATTTGGAAAGTCTCTTTAGAACATAAACTGGAGGGCTAGAATTTGTGATTTCTACTCTTTAAAAAAAAAATCTTTTAAGAAGGAATTTGTAAGGGAAAGGAAAAGGGCCCTGGGTAGTTATGGTCAGGGGATTCTCTATTCTCTTCCCTCGACCAATTAGTTTGAATTCCCAGCAACATGGACCAGCTCCACAAAACTGAAAATGTGCCCTGGGATTTTGTAGAGAGTACCTTTGGGATTATGACTTCTTTCTCTACTTGGAATAGAGTGGCCAAACATTTTGTGATTTCCTTGTGGTTCATGACTTAAGAATTTTTCATATTCTCCCAACTATTTCATTTTCTGCTGACATTTTAGGTACATACATTTGATCCCTAAAGATATGTCTCTTAGTTGGCCAAGAGGGGAAGTGGTTAATTTTTTGGTGCCATCCAAGTGAAGGCCTTGACAAACCATTTATCTTTAGGGGGAAAGAAGAATTTTGAATTATTCTACATCTTCCTTGAATTACCCACACCTTGAATGCTTCAGTCTCTCAAAATTAGAGAATACCAGTGACAATGTATTCAGCATTCTTTTCTAAGACTCTCCTCATACTGCAGAGATCTCTCCAAATAGGAACAATCTCTCAAGTGCTCATGTCTTTCTTTTAATTTGATATAAATTATTCTGTAGTGATATTGAAAGTGCACAGAATGTTACTGAGAACGTTAAGATGAAGGTGCATTAAAAAAAGTATTTAGGGGCGCCTGGGTGGCTCAGTTGGTTAAGCGACTGCCTTCGGCTCAGGTCATGATCCTGGAGTCCCTGGATCGAGTCCTGCATCGGGCTCCCTGCTCAGTGGGGAGTCTGCTTCTCCCTCTGACCCTCCCCCCTCTCATGTGCTCTCTCTCTCTCACTCTCTCTCTCAAATAAATAAATAAAATCTTTAAAAAAAAGTATTTATATTACTTCTTTCTATTGTTTCATAGCTTTGTAAGAGAGGGACACCATGAGCTTACACATAAAATTATCATTTTTTTCTGGAAGTTTTTCTGAGATTTCTGAATACTCAGAAAACTTTATAAATGAGAGGGAGACAATTGGGTAGATCAGATGAGGAAAATTTCATTGAAGCCTGAAGTTTTTAAACAGTGTCTCCAAGTTGTTGAAGAAGTTGAACTGTTCCTAGATTCTCTCCCACCCTCCAGTGCCTGTTGGACTTATTGCCTACCTTTCTTCTCCGGAAGTGTTTCATCTGATCTCAACTGTCCCTGCAAATAGGCATTTTTATAAATCCAGTGTCATTCCTACAGATCAGAGAAGCCTAAAATCCACAGTGTTTCTTCTGGAAAATTTCTTCCTGATCCTAACTCTGTCATGCTGCTGACAAACACCTAAAATTTGACAGGCTTACAGTTACCACCTGAGGAGTTTGGAACAATTATCGATCAGGATTATTAGTGCTACAGGTAGCCATCTTATGCCATTTTGTGGGCTGGGCTAAAAAAATGAAATTCTATTAATGACACATTATGGGAGGGATGCATTTTTTTCCAAAAGATGACAAAATATTTTATGAATAAAATCTATTAATAATTGGGCATTTGTCCATATTATATTGTTCTGTGAGCATTCCTTTTTCTCTTACAAGTTGTAAGCCTTTTAAAGGGAAAATACTTATTTTCCTTCACTTATTCATACTTACTTGGCAGGAAAATCACTTCTCTAAAAAGCTGGGGTTATTTTTTAAAGGGCTTAATTTTTAATAATAGTTGTTTACTTATCATCTTATTACCTCAAATTGTTCATTTAACAATAATTCTACCATTACAAGAAAAGTGAAATTATGTGAGAGGCCATGTAGTGGTTTCCAGTCTTCAACAAGGGCTTGGCACACATTTCAGTGAATATTTAAAATTCACTGCAAGAAAATACTTAAGAAGCTTTGGGCTAGAAGGAAAGGTGTAAAAATATTTTCCAAAAATAGTAATTATCAAGTAAAAACATGATAACCAGACTTAGCTGAGAAGTAATTTCCTCCTAGAAACTTCCCCTGACCCTTCAGGTTAAGCCAACTCCCTTGGGCATCCATTGCATCCTCTGTACGATTCTGTCTTAGCACTTAGCGCAGAGATCATCTGCTCACACATGTCTTTCTCACTTAACTGTAACTCTCACTTATGGTCGGACAACACTCTACTGATCTTTGTATTCTCAGTGCCCAGGTGCTCTATGCAAAGATTAATTCTCCTTTGGAGGGTCACTCAAATGGTCTATACCTCAAATCTGTAGACAGAAGGTTTTTATGCTACTCTTTAGCCACTACGCTTTTTTCCTTCTTCTTTAGCCTCCTTCTCAAACTAGCAATTCCCTGTGATAGGGATGCAAAGCATCCAGTAGTGTGCTTGCAATTCACACAAGTTTAAATTTTAATACCCCTAGATCCCCAGATGAGCTCAGAACAAGCAGGATGAAGATAAATGCTAGCGTTCCTCCAGTGGCTTATTCTTCCAACAGCAGCAAATTTTCTAAGTAGCCAACAGGCCCCAAGTCCCGGATCTGCCTAGAGGCAGAGGGCTGCTGGGATTTAAAGCCTGTATTTAAGGTCTTGATTACCTTTTCCTCAGAGCAAGAGGAGATGTTATAGAGAGAACCAGTCACTCTGAGCTTTGCACTGTGGCCATACCCTCCCCACTCCCGAGGTTGCTATCAAACAATGAGTGAGATGATGGGGTTATGGCAACAAGCCATTCCTGGGAGACACAGTGCATTTCTGAAAACTTCCAAATGGCCTTGTTGAACTTTTCAGAGAACTGCACTGGAATCTAAGACACTTTCATTCAACTTTCCTTCCCTCCCTCTCTCCTTTTTGTCCTTTTTCCTCCCTCCCTCCCTCCCTTCCTCCCTTCCTTCCTTCCTTCCCTCCCTCCCTCCTTCCTTCCTTCCTTCCTTCTTTCTTTTCCTCTTTCACTTAGGGTCAGATTCGCACCATGGTCTGACAAATGTGCTTTTATCACAATACAGTTCAAATCTTTGTATTACATCCTTTATTATACTCTCTAATGTATTTCAGACAGGAAACTCTACATCCAGTTGTCACCAATAGTACTTACCACTTAACAGAAGAAGAGAAGCACTCTCTTATGGACAAATTAACTCATTACACAAATATCCAAGCCATTAAAAACTAGGCACCATTCAAATCTTCTTAGTCAAATAATTGTTTACAAGTCCTAATGGCCTGCGAATGTCCTGTAGAAACCATTCTCGTTTGTGTGTGTGCATGTGGGAGTCACTAACAAGTCTCAGGGGAAAGAGTAGACGGTATTCCCTTGACTCAGGACAAAGTGTTCATATGATGTTCCCATGTCCCGACTTTAGGTCCATCTATATTTATAACTCCAGGACAGGGTTAGTAATCTGGAAACCAGGCTCAACCTTCTTCATATGTGTGCCAAATGAAGCACAGAAACAAAATACAAAAATAAGTTCAATATCAACTCTTATAATCTCAAAAGAATTAAGGATTTAAAAAAAAACTTTCAGAGAATTTTCTTACAGAGTAAATGAATCCGCTTTCCTCCTAATTCCCCTGCCCCAACCTTCAGTTGATATCTGCATAAATCTGAGGAGAGATGCCCACCAGGAGGGCATGACCTCCCAGCCTCTTACCCACAGGTCACAGTGTCACTGTGACGGTACTATTATTAATAATATTATGTGGTGTCCCCTTTCTAGTCAAACTCTCTGAAAGATGTTATATAAGTGTGCTGCAAATTTGTTTCTAAATTTGCTAAATAATGCCAAATCATTTATAACATCTTGGATGCAGCTGGAAAGTTTGCTACTAAATTTATGCCCCATTTCATTGGGGAAAAAATCACATCCATATCAAATAACATTTAGCAAAACTCTGCACCTGCAGAGATACTTTTCATCAGAGTTATTTAATAACATCTACTGAGGGGAGATGCCACCTGCTAAGTGAAAAGAGTGCACAACAGTTGTGGGTCAGGACACCTGAATTCCAGCATTCTGTCTGATTCAGAGCACATCATCTGGATAAGTCATTTACTTTCTGGGGTAACCAATCAATCAAGAAGTCTAGGGAAAGTACTACTACTATCCCTCCGAGGTAATATCCTATGCTTCTAAGAGAATGGCACATGCAAGGTCTTGCGCTTCTCCGGTCTTTTCATCCCATTGTTCTAGGGCTGCCATAACAAAATGTCACAACCTGGTTGGTTTAAATCAAGAGAAATGTATTGTCTTACCATTATGGAGGACAGAAATCTAAAATCAACATGTCAGCAGGGCCATGCTGCCTCTGAAACATGTAGGAGAATCCTTCCTTGCCTCTTCCTAGCTTCTGGAGCTTTGCTGACAATCCTTGGCATTCCTTGACTTACAGCTACAACACTTCAACCTGTCTTTGTCATCATGGTGTCTCCACTCCTGTTTCTGTGCCTATGTCTCTTCTCTTCATATAAGAACAGCAGGCATACTGGATTATGGTCCACCCCAGTGACCTCATCTTAACTTGATTACATCAGCAAAGACCCACTCTCCAAATAAGGCCACATTCACAAGTCCTGGGGGTTAGATCTTTAACATATCTTTTTTGGGGAACACAACTCAAGCTACAACATTAACTAAGATTGGAAAACTGGTATAATTGAGTTAAATATATTTGAATGTGTTCCTCAAAATCTGATTTTTATGCCTTCTACAATGAACTGGTCATTACTGATGGTATCCCATATACATGTTTCCAGAGTTCTGACCTATCTTTATAACTTCCCATTCAAAACACAGATGCATTAGAAGCAATTTTTATGCCATTAGACATTCCTTTACCTTTGTAATACAACTAAAAATAGATAGACTATCCACTCAGCTCAAATCTCAAGGGATATTTTAGTCCTCATGCTTCTATTAAAGTGTCTCAAATATCTTATTACAATATGTGGCCAGGAAAAAGGGCATTTAATCACAATTTATTGTGCACAACTTTCATAATGGGTTGTATCCCAATGTCACAGAAGACTTAGCTTGACCATAAGTGAGAGGATGATCTACCTGGTGCATCTGGCAAACTGTTGGTAGATGCCCAGAAGCCAGAGGATCTTCCTGTAAGAAATTCTTGGAGAGGAAGATGAAGGTGAACTTATACAGAAAGAAAGCTCTGGTCATACAAAGGCTAGAGAGTTGCTGAGTGTCTCACTAAGTTGGGACTGAAGTCTGAGATCTATGGTAGCAGGGGTGATTCACTTAGTATTGATCAAAAGAACTATTTTATGAACACTAAGAGACTCTCCGTAGACACTGAGGCACAGAAAGTATCTGTTACTTGGGCATATCCAGAACTTCCCTCAGACCTGGGCAAGATTGGCCTGGCATCTGGTTTCATCAGGCTGTGGCCCACGTCTCTGGACCCCCATCAGGTGAAGGTTCCACACAGCTAAGGGGATGTGTCCACCTAATCCTCATGCTCTTAATTCTAGGCCATGCTTTTGGTACTCAGAACTTCTCCACCCAAACAGACTTGATTCTACTTCTATGGCCTTCCCAGGTCCAGACCCCCAATTTTTCATTGTGATGGCAGATGGCTCATCCAGTATGCATAGAGCAGGCTTGAAGGGTGGCCAGGGGTGGCTATTCATAGAGGCAATACAGATAGTGCTTAGATATGCAGAATGGGGGTGCTGGGTGGCTCACTTGGTTGAGCATCTGACTCTTGATTTTGGCTCAGGTCATAATCTCAGGGTTGAGAGACTGAGCCCTGCATCATGCTCCATGTTCAGCATGGAGTCTGCTTAAGATTCTCTCCCTCTCCCTTTGCCCCTCCCCACCTGCTTGCTCTCTCTCTCTCTAAAAAAGAAAAAAAAAAGATATGCAGAATGGAGCATCCATACATTTTTCCATGAGGTTGTTTGGCTTGTAAGAGAAAAACAGAGGCAGAAAGAGAAGCAGGAGTAGGCAGCATGACAACAAGTGACATTCCATCCATCATGGAAGTCAGAGAAGTGAAAGAATCACAAATGTGAAATGCCTTCCTGGTCATTATGAAGGTAGACTTGTCAAGATGGGAGGAACATGTATTACTGAACATTTTCTTTGCTTGATTTATAACTCAATATTTAAGCCTTGATTATAAGGGTCCTTATTTGTGCTCCGGCCCTGCAAATGTTAAGAGTGGGTCTAGATGCCCCTACACCTCAGTGTACCCCTAAAGAACAAGTGGGAGGGAGGCTGTAATTGTAGGTCCAAGGAAGATTAGAGAGCAGCAGGGAAGGAGCCGGGATGACAAAACAGAAGCTCAATGAGGTCAGGTCACTGGTCCCATGTCACCTACCTAGTGAAGGGTAGGGATAGGATTCACATGCAGATCTATTCCACTGCATTCCAGCTTCTTTGTAATAAAAAATCTGAAATTAGTTGGGGTTCTTTCTCCTCATCGTGTTTCATGGTGTCTCCTCATCCTCATGGTGCCTGCCACTACTCATCACTTTTATTAGAAAATAATGGCTATTAATCATGTTCACATCTCTACCTAACATTCCTCCTGCAGTGAGTGTTATTAAGTTACTTTGGAAGAATTATTTTCATTTCCTTTTATCTTAACCAGATTCCATTATTCATACAAATCAATCAAATTACCATGGAGCTCCAGGTATTTCCCTTTTAACTTATGCTGTTCTTCTTCTTTTTTTAATGTTCAATTAGCCAACATATAGTATATCATTAGTTTTTGATGTAGTGTTCAATGATTCATTAGTTGCGTATAACACCTAGTGCTCATCACCACATGTGCCCTCCTTAATACCCATCACCCGGTTACCCCATCCCCCACCCCCTCCCTTCTGTAACCCTCACTTTGTTTCCCAGAGCCCAGAGTAGCTCATAGTTTGTCTCCCTCTCTGATTTCTTCCCATTCAGTTTTCCTCCCTTCCCCTGTGGTCCTCTGTGCTGTTCCTTATGTTCCACACATGAGTGAAAATAATTGTCTTTCTCTGTTTGACTTATTTTTTTTCTCTGTTTGACTTATTTCACTTAGCATAATCCCCTCCAGTTCTAACCATGTTAATGCAAATGGTGGGTATTCATCCTTTCTGATGGCTGAGTAATATTCCATTGTATATATGAACCACATCTTCTTTATCCATTCATCTGTTGAAGGACTAAGAGGCAACCCACAGAATGGGAGAAGATATTTGCAAATGACATTACAGATAAAGGGCTGGGGTCCAAGATCTATAAAGAACTTCTCAAACTCAACACCCAAAAAACAAATAATCCAGTCAAGAAATGGGCAGAAGACATGAACAGACACTTCTCCAAAGAAGACATACAAATGGCTAACAGACACATGAAAAAATGTTCCACATCACTAGCCATCAGGGAAATACAAATCAAAAACACAATGAGATACCGCCTTATACCAGTTAGAATGGCTAAAATTAACAAGGCAGGAAACAGCAAGTGTTGACGAGGATGTGAAGAAAGAGGAACCTTCTTACACTCTTGGTGGGAATGCAAGCTGTTATAGCCACTCTGGAAAACAGTATGGAGGTTCCTCAAGACATTAAAAATAGAGCTATCCTACGACCCAGCAATTGCACTACTAGGTATTTACCCCAAAGAGACCGATGTAGTGAAAAGAAGGGGCACATGCACCCCAATGTTCATAGCAGCAATGTCCACATTAGCCTAACTGATGCTGTTCTGACTTTTCTGGGAAGACCTGCCAGGACCATTCAGAGACACACCCACTCCAGGGGCCATGGGATTGGGACTTGCCCAGAAGCCCCTGCCCTGGAGCATGCAGCCTCTCAAGCTCCCCTCACTACTGCTTTCACTGGTGCCTTGGCTTTAAATTTGAAGTGGTTGGGATCTTAAGGAAAACATGTCTTTTTTTTTCTTTTTTTTAGGAAAACATGCATGTTAAGAAAGACAAGACTTGGAGAAGACCACAGCCTAAGATGGCGGAGGAGTAGGAGACCTGGATTTCCTCTCATCTCAGGAATTCAGCTGAATAGGGATCAAAGCATTCTGAACACCTATGAACTCAACAGGAAATTGAAGAGGAGAGTAGCAACAACTCTCTGAACAGAGAAGTGACCACTTACTGGAAGGTAGGACGTGCGGAGAAGTAAATCCCAGGCAATATTCAGGAGGATAGACGGCGGGGGAGGGGCCTCGGAAGGCCACTTCTGGCAAGTGCTAGAGCCGCGGAGCACAAAATCGGAACTTTTAGAGGTCGGTTCCGTTGAGGGACGTCACTCCAGTGGCTAAGTGGGAGGTGGAAACCGCGCGGGACAGTGTGGTCTCAGGACCCTCGGGGTCACAGAAAGACCGAGGGTGCCTGAGTGCGGCAGAGCTCCCAGGTATCGGAGCGGGGAAGCCGGCTGCAGAGATGCAGCTGAGGCGCGGGCTCTCAGCTCGGGGTGGCCATAAACTGTGATCTGCGGCCCAGTCGGGCCACTGTACCTCCAGCAGGGACCCAACAAGCAGCAGATCCGGGGAGAATCCCCTGCCTCCCCCGGGAGAAGCGGCGCGGGAGCGCACCGCAGGGATCTGCTGGGTTTGGAGACTCCACACGGGGTTGGGTGCCAGAGACAGAAATGCTCGGTCACAGGCCGGGTGAGCACAGAGTGCGGCCGGAGACCAGGGAGACAGGAGTGACTGACTGCTTTTCTCTGGGGGTTGCACTGAGGAGCGGGGCCCCGAGTTCTCAGCTCCTCCGGGCAGAGAGTGGGAGGCCACCATTTTCACCCTGGTCCTCCAAAGCTGTACCGAGAGCTTGCAGGGAACAAAAGCTCCTGAGAGCAAACCCGAGCAGCTTGCTTAGCGCAGACCGACAAGGGCGGGGCAATTCTGCCTCTGGCAAAGACATTTGGAAATCACGGCAACAGGCCCCTCCCCCAGAAGATCAGCACGAACAGCCAGCAAGCCAAGGCCAAGTTTACCGATCAAGGAGAACTGGAGAACTCCAGAGCTAGGGGAATACTGCACATAGAATTCATGGCTTTTTTACCATGATTCATTAGTTTTTCAAAGTTAATTTTCTTAACTGTTTTTTTTTTAATTTTTCTTTTTCCCTGTTTCAACCAACATCATATCAATCCCTTTTTTAAAAAAACATTTTTTATTTTTCATTTTTAGAGTCATATTTTATCCCTTCATAGTAGTTACCATTATTTTTGGCATGGACATATAAGTTGTTCTCTCTTTAAAATTTTGAGATACAGTTTCTTCTAACAGATCAAAATATACCCTAAATCACTAGTGTATGGCTTTGTTCTAGTCTCCTGCCTGATCAGAGTCTCTCCCATTTTTTTCTTTTCTTTCTTTTTAAATCTTCTTTCTTCCCTCAAACAACTTCTTATCAATTCCGTTTATAAAACCTTTTATAATTTTCATCTTTACACTCATCTTCCATCCCTTCATTGTATCAACCCTTATTTTGGACATATGTAAGTCTTTCTTCCTTTAAAATTTTAGGAGGCACTTTCTTCTAACAGACCAAAATACGCCCAAAATCTAGTATGTGGCACTGATCTATGCACTAGCCTGATCATATTTGATCATATTCTGTTTTTTTTGTTTTGTTCTGTTTTTGTTTGTTTTTATCTTTTTCTTTTTTTTCTCTTTCTTTTTTCTTTCTTTCACTCTCTTTTCCCCTGGTTTCAGGTCTTTTCTGATTTCTATAGAGTATATTTGCTGGGGACGTTGCTAACCTGTTAGCATTTTGTTCTCTCATTCATCTGTTCTCCTCTGGACAAAATGACAAGACGAAAAAAATCACCTCAGCAAAAAGAACAAGAGGTAGTACCGTGTGCCAGGGACCTACTCAATATGGACATTAGTACGATGTCGGACCTAGAGTTCAGAATCACGACTTTAAAGATACTAGCTGGGCTTGAAAAAAGTGTGAAAGTTATTAGAAAAACCCTTTCTGGAGAAATAAAAAAAACTAAAATCTAACCAAGTCGAAATCAAAAAGGCTATTAATGAGGTACAATCAAAAATGGGGCCACTAACTGCTAGGATAAATGAGGCAGAAGAGAGAATCAGCGATATAGAAGACCAAATGATGGAAAATAAAGAGGCTGAGAAAAAGAGAGAGAAACAACTACAGGATCACGAGGGCAGAATTCGAGAGATAAGCGATACGATAAGACGAAACAACATTAGAATAATTGGGAACCCAGAAGAAGAAGAGAGAGAGAGAGGGGCAGAAGGTATATTGGAGCAAATTATAGCAGAGAACTTCCCTAATGTGGGGAAGGAAACAGGCATCAAAATCCAGGAGAAACAGAGAACCCCTCTCAAAATCAATAATAATAGGTCAACACCCCGACATCTAATAGTAAAAGTTACGAGTCTCAGAGACAAAGAGAAAATCCTGAAAGCAGCTCGGGAGAAGAGATATGTAACCTACAATGGTAGAAACATTAGATTGGCAACAGACCTATCCACAGAGACCTGGCAGGCCAGAAAGGACTGCCATGATATCTTTAGAGCACTAAATGAGAAAAATATGCAGCCAAGAATACTATATCCAGCTAGGCTGTCATTGAAAATAGAGGGAGAGGTAAAAAGCTTCCAGGACAAACAAAAACTAAAGGAATTTGCAAACACAAAACCAGCCCTACAAGAAATGTTGAAAGGGGTCCTCTAAGCAAAGAGAAAGCCTAAAAGCAGCATAGATCAGAAAGGAATACAGACAATATACAGTCACAGTCACCTTACAGGCAATACAATGGCACTAAAATCATATCTGTCAATAGTTACCCTGAATGTAAATGGGCTAACTGCCCCAATCAAAAGACACAGGCTATCAGATTGGATTGAAAAACAAGACCCATCGATATGCTGTATGCAAGAGACTCATTTTAGACCCAAAGATACCCCCAGATTGAAAGTGAGGGGGTGGAAAACCATTGACCATACTAATGGACACCAAAAGAAAGCTGGGGTGGCAATTCTTATATCAGACAAATTAGATTTTAAACAAAGACTGTAATAAGAGATGAAGAAGGACATTATATCTTACTTAAAGGGTCTATCCAACAGGAAGATCTAACAATTGTAAATACCTATGCCCCTAACGTGGGAGCAGCCAATTATATAAGGCACTTAATAACAAAAGCAAAGAAACACATTGACAACAATACAATAATAGTTTATTTTAACACCCTCCTGACTGAAATGGACAGATCATCTAAGCAAAAGATCAACAAGGAAATAAAGACTTTAAGTGACACACTGGACCAAATGGACTTCACAGACATATTCAGAACATTCCATCTCAAAGCAACGGAATACACATTCTTCTCTAGTGCCCATGGAACATTCTCCAGAATTGATCACATCCTAGGTCACAAATCAGGTCTCAACCACTACCAAAAGACTGGGATCATTCCCTGCATATTTTCAGACCACAATGCTTTGAAACTAGAACTCCATCACAAGAGGAAAGTCGGAAAGAACTCAAATACATGGAGGCTAAAGAGAATCCTACTAAAGAATAAATGGGTCAACCACGATATTAAAGAAGAATTTAAGAAATTCATGGAAACCAATGAAAATGAAAACACAACTGTTCAAAATCTTTGGGATACAGCAAAGGCAGTCCTGAGAGGTATGTATATAGCAATACAAGACTTTGTCAAGAAACAAGAAATGTCTCAAATACACAACCTGACCCTACACCTAAAGGAGCTAGAGAAAGAACAGCAAAAAAGCCCAAACCCAGCAGGAGAAGAGAAATAATAAAGATCAGAGGAGAAATCAATGAAATAGAAACCAAAAGAACAGTAGAACAGATCAACGAACCTAGGAGCTGGTTCTTTGAAAGAATTAACAAGATTGATAAACCCCTGGCCAGACTGATCAAAAAGAAAAGAGAAATGACCAAAATCAACAAAATCATGAATGAAAGAGGAGAGATCACAACCAACACCAAAGAAATACAAACAATTATAAGAACATATTATGAGCAACCCTATGCCACCAAATTAGATAACCTGGAAGAAATGGGTGCATTCCTAGAGATGTATCAACTACCAAACTGAACCAGGAAGAAATAGAAAACCTGAACAGACCTATTACCACTAAGGAAATTGAAGCGGTCATCAAAAATCTCCCAACAAACAAAAGCCCAGGGCCAGATGGCTTCCCAGGGGAATTCTATCAAACATTTAAAGAACTAATACTTAATCTCCTGAAACTGTTCCAAAAAATAGAAATGGAAGGAAAACTTCCAAAGTCATTTTATGAGGTCACCATTACCTTGATCCCAAAACCAGACAAAGACCCCATCAAAAAGGAGAATTACAGACCAATATCCTTGATGAACATGGATGCAAATTTTCTCACCAAAATACTAACCAATAGGATCCAACAGTACATGAAAAGGATTACTCACCACGATCAAGTGGGATTTATCCCTGGGCTGCAAGGTTGGTTCAACATCCGCAAATCAATCAATGTGATACAATACATTAACAAAAGAAAGAACAAGAGTCATATGATCCTCTCAATAGATGCAGAAAAAGCATTTGACAAAGTACAGCATCGTTTCTTGATCAAAACCTTCAGAGTATAGGGATAGAGGGTACATACCTCAATATCATAAAAGCCATCTATGTAAAACCTACAGTGAATATCATTCTCAATGGGGAAAAGCTGAGAGCTTTCCCCCTAAGGTCAGCAACATGGCCGGGATGTCCACTATCGCCACTGATATTCAACATAGTATTAGAAGTCCTAGCCACAGCAATCAGACAACAAAAAGAAATCAAAGGCATCCAAATCGGCAAAGAGGAAGTCAAACTCTCACTCTTTGCAGATGATACGATACTGTATGTGGAAAACCCAAAAGACTCCACCCCAAAACTGCTAGAACTCATACAGGAATTCAGTCAAGTAGCAGGATATAAAATCAATGCACAGAAATCAGTGGCATTCCTATACACCAACAACAAGAGAGAAGAGAGACAAATCAAGGAGTTGAACCCATATACAATTGCACCCAAAACCATAAGATACCTAGGAATAAATCTAACCAAAGAGGAAAAGGATCTGTACTCAGAAAACTATAAAATACTCCTGAAAGAAATTGAGGAAGACACAAAGAAATGGAAAAACGTTCCATGCTCATGGATTGGAAGAACAAACATTGTGAAGATGTCAATGCTACCTAGAGCAATCTACACATTCAATGCAATCCCCATCAAAATACCATCCACTTTTTTCAAAGAAATGGAACAAATAATCCTAAAATTTGTATGGAACCAGAAGAGACCCCGAATAGCCAGAGGAATGTTGAAAAAGAAAAGCAAAGCTGGTGGCATCACAATTCCGGACTTCCAGCTCTATTACAAGGCTGTCATCATCAAGACAGTATGGTTCTGGCACAAAAACAGACACATAGATCAATGGAACAGAATAGAGAGCCCAGAAATGGACCCTCAACTGTATGGTCAACTTATCTTTGACAAAGCAGGAAAGAATGTCCAATGGGAAAAAGACAGTCTCTTCAACAAATGGTGTTGGGAAAATTGGACAGCCACATGCAGAAGAATGAAACAGGACCATTTCCTTAAACCACACACAAAAATAGACTCCAAATGGTTGAAAGACCTAAACGTAAGACAGAAGTCCATCAAAATCCTAAAGGAGAACACAGTCAGCAACCTCTTCGACCTCAGCCGCAGCAACTGCTTCCTAGAAACACCACCAACGGCAAGGGAAGCAAGGGCAAAAATGAACTATTGGGATTTCATCAAGATAAAAAGCCTTTGCACAGCAAAAGAAACAGTCCACAAAACCAAATGACAACCGACAGAATGGGAGAAGATATTTTCAAATGACATATCAGATAAAGGGCTAGTATCCAATATCTATAAAGAACTTATGAAACTCAACACCCAAAGAACAAATAATCCAATCAAGAAATGGGCAGAAGACATGAACAGATATTTTTTCCAAAGAAGACATCCAAATGGCCAACAGACACATGAAAAAGTGCTCCACATCGCTCGGCATCAGGGAAATCCAAATCAAAACCTCAATGAGATACCACCTCACACCAGTCAGAATGGCTAGAATTAACAAGGGAGGAAACGACAGATGTTGGAGGGGATGCGGAGAAAGGGGAACCCTCCTACACTGTTGATGGGAATGCAAGCTGGTGCAACCACTCTGGAAAACAGTATGGAGGTTCCTCAAACAGTTGAAAATAGAGCTACCATATGATCCAGCAATTGCACTACTGGGTATTTACCCCAAAGACACAAATGTAGGGTCCCGAAGGGGTACGTGCACCCCAATGTTTATAGCAGCAATATCCATAATAGCCAAACTGTGGAAAGAGCCAAGATGTCCATCGACAGATGAATGGATAAAGAAGAGGTGGTATATATACACAATGGAATATTATGCAGCCATCAAAAGGAATGAGATCTTGCCATTTGCAATGACATGGATGGAACTGGAGGGTGTTATGCTGAGGGAAATAAGTCAATCAGAGAAAGACATGTATCATATGACCTCGCTGATATGAGGAATTTTTAACCTCAGGAAAGAAACTGAGGGTTGCTGGAGTGGTGTGGGGTGGGAGGGATGGGGTGGCTGGGTGATAGACATTGGGGAGGGTATGTGCTATGGTGAGTGCTCTGAATTGTGCAAGACTGTTGAATCACAGATCTGTACTTCTGAAACAAATAGTGCAATATATTTTAAGAAAAAAAAAAAAGAAGAAAATAGCAGGAGGGGAAGAATGAAGGGGAGTAAGTCGGACGGGGAGACGAACCATGAGAGATGATGGACTCTGAAAAACAAACTGAGGTTTCTAGAGGGGAGGGGGGTGGGGGGATGGGTTAGCCTGGTGATGGGTATTAAAGAGGGCACATTCTGTGTGGAGCACTGGGTGTTATGCACAAACAATCATGGAACACTACATCAAAAACTAATGATGTAATGTATGGTGATTAACATAACAATAAAAAATTAAAAAAAAAGAAAGACGGGTTTACTATTTATTTATCTGGTTGTTTTCACTGAAACCTTTTACATTGTCTTCCCAATTTTCATTTTGGTAATAAATGGTTTGCATTTTTTTTTATAACCGTAACACATTAAGATCAAAAAGTTAAATGTTATTAATAAGGTCCAAACTGATCTTGGCTAGAATGATGCCCTTTAATGATGAGGCAATCTAAATATCCCCAGCCAACATTCACTAACATTTGGACAAATTTGGCAGTAATAGAAAATATAGAAAAAAAGGAAATTCAGAAAATTATTTTAAATTCAGATTCTAGTAACCACTTTTTGACTTTAAAACATTGGGGAAAATACAGTAGGCCTAAGAAATATACTATATACATATATTGAATCTTCTTTTCCCTCTATTACAAGAAACTTGGGTTTGTGTTGTAAAAGAAGTTTTGGAATTAATCCACGTTCAAATAAAGCCACTAGTTCTCAAGAACCAGGGGTTGAAATGATCATTATTCATGAGGAAATGGGGCCCCTCCACTGAAAGGCTGGCATTGACACATCGGCCACGCCACAATGGGAAGGAACTGGAAAATGCTCGCACCGTGTCTGGTGATTTGTGTATTCTTTAATCCCCCCCCCAGTAAGTTACACGCTGTTGTCTTCATTTCATAACTGAGGAATCTGAGATTCAGAAAGATTAACAATCTACCTCAGTTTAAAAAAAGTAGACAGTGACAGTCTATTCAGACCCAGATATGGTGGCAAAGCTTTGCCTCTCTTCAACAGATGGAACCACCTCAGACTGAGGATATCCCGCTACCACAGACAAACTTGGGCTTTCAGCACTCAAGCTTATTTTCTTAGAGGCCTGGAGAGTAGAGATCTGAAGTTGGTCTTATTGGGGCTAAAATCAAGTTGTTTACAGGGCTGCTTTCCCTCCAGAAGTGTAGAAAAGAACTTCTTTCCTTGTCTTTTCCAGCTTTTTGTGACTGTCTTGGCTCCTTGACCACTCTAACTTCTGCTTCTCTCATCATACTCAGTCTCTGCTTCTTTGTCACGGGGCCTTCTCCCCACCTCTCTCTTGTAAGGACCATTGTGATTTCACTGCCCCCCCCCCCTCCTTGGGAACCCTGCAGGCTCCCATCTCAAGGACAACTGATCAGCAGCCTTAATCCCCGTGCCATGTAACCCGATGGATCACAGGTCCTGGGGACGGGGGAGCAGACAAGTTAGGAAGCCCTGATTCTTTTTTTTTTTTTTTTTAAGATTCCTTTTTTTAAAATAATCCCCATACCCAACGTGGGGCTTGAACTCACAACCCTGAGATCAAGAGTTGCATGCTCTACCAACTGAGCTAGCCAGGTGCCCCAGGAGCCCTCTGCCTACCACAGGCTGTGACCACCCACGGTTTAGTTACCAGTACTCCTTTAGGTGTGTCACCAGGTGACAGGGGATGAGTCACACTCTCTGGTTACAGTGACAGGAGCCCTTGGGGCAAGAGAAGGAGATAGAAGAAGTGGAGCAGATAACAGTGAAGCAAGGACTCCAAGACCAAGCCCTTGTCTACTGCTTCTTTTCTCAATGAAACAGGATGTCAGTCTCTCTTTCTCTGTCTCTCTCTTTCACCTTTCTCCACTCCTCTCCCTCTTCCTCACATGCTTACCTAGACAACCAATTCAAACTGTTTAAGTAGCTTCTGTGGGTAGAAAGAGCTTAAAATAAAAATACAGAAACTAAACAAATTTTCCAAGTCACACAGGAAATCAGACTTTACCTGCTGAGTAACAGGTAACGGCTAACGAGGTTGAGTGTTGATGTCAGACACCTTTCTAAGCACTTTACATGTGTTATCTTACTCACTCCTTACATCCTTATTCAGTAGGGACTACTATTATGCCTGGCTCGTTTCACAGATGAGGACACTTGGAACAGTTAAATAACTAGACTGCAATCACACACATTTGAGTATGAAGTGGAAAAGTCAGTCCTCAAACCAGCCTCTAGACGCCCACACTGAGCCCCTTGTGGCCATGTTGTAGGCCCACACTGTGTGGTTTCACTCTGATTTTACCTGTGAATCATCACTGAGCTTCCCCAGGGATGTGTACATCCTCCACAAACATATAATACACAACAGGCATGACCAGCTGGTTTAAATCAGTTCAATGTTTCCCAAGAGCCTAACATGTACCAGGGCCTGGATTAGATGTTGGGCATATAAATATGAATAAGCAAATGTCCATGTTCCTGAAAATCTTACAGTTTCTTAGAGAAAATGGAAATACTATGAAATGTTAATCCAATGTACTAAGGGCTAGAACAGAGGTATGCCTAGTACATTACAGAAGCCCAATGGAGAGGTACTCTGCGAACATTGTTGAGGAGAAAAGGAATAGGGTAGGGGGGATTAAAGTTTTGAGGTAAAGAAATATTTGATACAGATCTTAATGGCTGAACAGAAGGGGAAGAAGGTAGGGAAGGTGTTTTTACTCAGGGATGACAGCACCACTGAGACCCAGTGGGTTTGGGTAGCACACCCCACACAAGGAGCAGCATATGAACACTTTTCCATACACACTTTGGAAAGCCGTGTGTATCAGCTTCACCTTCTCTATTTAGGTAAATGATGAAGTCACTTCTCCCCCTGATGCTTCATGTCAAGGCTGGAAACCATCTACTTTATTTCAAAATTGGCTGAGATGATTTAACCTGAGGGATCCCACAATAAACCTGGCTTAATTCTTAGCAATTCCCAAGAAAAAGTATTAAATTAATGGCTCTCCCCTGAGACAAAGCAATTCTCTCAGGAGAAATGGTCTTAAAAACTTGAATTTTACTGCATAGTGTAGGTGCTTTTTTTTTTTTTTTGACAGAACACTGATTTCTCAAAATGAGTAGAAGGAAGCTATGCAGCTGAGCTTAAACAGCCTAATCATGTCATCTGTCTGCCAGAATAAGACGATTTTTCACCCTAATTCACACCATCCTCCACTTGATTTGAAAGACACCTACATATATTTGACTAAATTCCAGGTGTTTCGAAAATGTATACTCTTTCCTCCTAAAGGCATATGAATCTGGAAGCGAAATCCATTATCATAAAGCGATAGCACTGAAAATACCTCTTGACATATATTTAGACTTTCAGGAACAAAATGAAGATTGATGTCATACAGTGAAGTGATTCACCAGAACTCAGTGAAAACTGAGGCCAAATAAATTTTCTAACCAAAATAGTAACCCCTCCTTCTTGTTCTTAGACCTCCCTCCTCCTCTCTTGGCCACACAAAACAAAATCTCAACTGCTATCTCAAATATCTCTAGCAAGGTTATTCGGGAAAGACACCTGCTCAGTTACTTGCTGGATATTCTCCGTCGTGACCTCGTAGGTTGCTGCTTACTTTGCTTTAGTGAATATTGTCCATACTGATCCTAGAAGTTAGAAGTTTTTCCTAGGGTTTCCCCTGGGGAGTATGAAACTTATAAAGCTAATTTTGGCGATTTTAAAATGAAATTCCCATCATATTTGTCAAAAAATATAGCAAATACCAGTTATAATACAATGTACCTTTTAGCCACCTAGATTCCTAGATTGACTGTGAATGTATTTAAATAATTCTACCTTTGGGGATCCTACCTAGGAAGAAGGTGCTCACGGCTCACTATTGTCATCATAATTTTTTTGATGCATAAAAAATATATTAAGCATCTACTCCCCTATGCTCAGAAATGTTCTATGATCTATGGCTGCCCTGCTTAGCAAATATGTACTGATTTAATGGGTATGATAGAAATAAAAGAAGTAGAAGAGAGTCCTTGGTCTCATTAGACTTATAATAAAGTTAGGAAAAGGATATATAAAACTGAGGATTCATAATTGATCCCAGAATAATCAAAATACAACTAAGTGCTAAACTGTGATTTGGTTAGGATAGCTCAGCAAAGGCGGAGACCACCTGCAGCGGAAGAGTCAGAGGGAAGTATACCGAGGAATAACTGTGTAAAGGGCAAAACCTCTAGTGCCCAAGGTGGCCAAGCTCTGGTGCAGTCCCTTCCCTCTATCAGACTCTAAACGCTGGAGATTTCCAGGCTTAAACCCTCATCATTCTCACTTCCATCTGCATTCAGGTCCGTGGAGCACATACCAATGATTCCCAATTAAAGTCTCCTATGCCAACCTTCCCTCTGAGCACCTGATTTGAAGATCCGACCACCTACTTGACAGCTCCATATTCCACGTGTAATAGGCAGTTCAAATGTATAAAATGTCCAAAACAGAACTTTTGAACTCTCTTGAATATCCCCAAATATCCCACAATACTTGCCCAATATCCCACATATCCATTAAAGATGCTAAAGTCCAGCCAGTTGCTTCAACCAAAACCTAGGAGTCATCCTTGACTCTTCTTTTTTCTTTATTGTACATATCCAGTTCATCAGCACAATTTGTCAGCACTCATATCAAATTCACCCACTCACTTCTCATCCTGACCACTGTCTCCACCCTTGTGCAAGCCACCATTCTCTCTCTCTCAGCTGCTCTCCCTGTTTCCACTTCTGTATGCCTGCTATCCAAAAGCAAAGTTATCTTTTTAAAAACTTAAATCAGCACTCAAAACATTCCAACTGACTTCCCATCACCAAATAAAATCCAAACTTTCTTACTATGCTCTACAAGACTCCACTCTAATAAATCATTAACCATTAATCCTATCAGTTTGGCACATTATGACCCATGTTAAAAAAAAATTAGTGTGGACTAAAAAATGCCATGTCGGGGCGCCTGGGTGGCTCAGTCGTTAAGGATCTGCCTTCGGCTCAGGTCATGATCCCAGGGTCCTGGGATCGAGCCCCGCATCGGGCTCCCTGCTCGGCGGGAAGCCCGCTTCTCCCTCTCCCCCTCCCCCTGCTTGTGTTCCCTGTCTCGTTGTGTCTCTCTCTGTCAAATAAAGAAATAAAATCTTAAAAAAAAAAGTAACTTAAAAAATAAATAAATAAAAAACGCCATGTATATCATATGTAGTAGGGTTAAGTGTTTTTTAGTTTTATATATGTAGGCTATGTGTGTATTTGTTTGCAATGTAAAACGTATTTCTTTTTTTTTTAAAGATTTATTTATTCATCTGGGGAGTTGGGTGGGATGATCCTGAGATCATGACCTGAGCTGGAACCACGAGTTGGGTGCTTGGGGCACCCAGGTGGCTCAGTTGGTTAAGGTCATGATCTCAGGGTTGTGAGAAAAAGCCCCACATCAGGCTCTGTACTGGGTGTGGAGTCCACTGAAGATTCTCTCTCTCCTTCTCCCTCTGCCCCTCCCTGCACTCATGCTCTGTCTCTCTCTCTCTCTCTCAAGTAAATAAATCTTAAAAAAAAAAAAAGTGCTTAACTGACTGTGCCGCCGAGGCGTCACTAAAACATATTTCTTAATATGAGTAGCGTCTAAAAAAACATGTTTGCAAGCCCCTGACCTACATGATCTGGCTCATGCCCACCTCTCCAATCTTTTCTCACACCACACTCCGTCTTGTTTCAATGCAGCCCCACTGACCTTCTTTCTAGTCCTAAATCAAGCAAACTCATCCTTGCTTCAGGACCTTTGCATACACTACTTCCTCTGCTTGGAATGATTTATCTTCAGATTTTTACATGGTTGGTTCTTTCTTATTATTGGTGTCAATTCAAGAGTCAACCCCTAATAGGTGTCCTATAAGTAATACCTTCCTTTCTGTGCTGTCTCCTGTGACTATCTCATCACCCTATTTAAGCCTCCTCTTGACACTAGCCATATCATCTTATCCATTCACTTATTTGTTTGTATCAATTTCCTCCTCTCTTTACTAGATTGTAAACCTCCATGAGTTCAGGGGTTAGTTATATCTGTCTGATTTACCACTTTGCCTTCAGGGCAAAGAATAGTGCTTATCATACAGACAGTGCTCAATAAGTATTTGTCGAACAAATAAAGGAAACTGAAGACGAATTTTCTTCAATGGAGGCATAGCAAGTGAGATCTGTGGTCTCTCCTGGGCTTCTCAGGGCTCCATTTAGAGATGATGAAGCAGTGGGATTAGTATTCAAAACTCCTCCCTTTGGCTTTGTAGTCAGTCCAAGAGGCCATTCAGTTCAGCACGTTAAACTGTTAATTATGGGGCCTGCCTTCTCCTTCCATTATGTAGAAAGGATAAATAGTTATTATTAAATAGTCTTTAATAGGCAGTGATTTCTTTCAGGGCAATCATTATTAAAATTGCACAAACACGTACATAAATAAAGCTATTTATTTAAAACTAGGACAGAGTGACTACATGGATTCCATTTCTCTTTTATTCACTCTCATGTGTCCTACCTGCTTAGAATAAGGAGTCCTTTTTTGATCTTCCTCCCAACTGATTTCCTAGCTCATGCCAACATGCACACCACTGCTATGATCAAAATAACTCTTTATTCTAGTGATTTACTTCCAAGACAGTGACTTTTTCTCTGGCATTACTGATTTAGTTAATATTATTTTAGGCACTAAGTAGTTTTATAACTCATTGGAGAGAATTAGCCAAATTGGTAATTTTATATAATATATATTGTATAAGCATTGTTTTTCCTGGATTTTCACTGAAAGGAGATGGAACATGGTTTATTAAAAATTGATAGGAGCAGGAGATGAAAAGTCAGTTATTTAGCATCCTGGTTCTACCTCTAACCTTAACTAGCTGAAATGTTTGGATAAGTCACTTAAATTCCTTGAGTCTCACTTTTCTCATCTGTACAATAAGACACCAATTTAGGTTTAAAAAAAATCCCACTATTTATTGGGAGTTATTGTACTCCAAGAGCTATTTTAAATTGATCCTCAATTAATCCTCACCAAAACCTTCTGAAGTAGGTTATATTAATCCTCCCATTTTACATATGAGGAAAAAGAGGCAGAGAGAATAAATAACACAGATAGTTACATGGTGGAGGTGGTTTGAACCTGGGTAGTCTGACTGCAGAACCCACACTCTTACTCACCTATGTTTCTACAGGATCTACATTCTTTTCCATCTCTAGGAGTTAAGTTTACAAGTTTTGAATCCTTGCATCTTATGTTAGCTTGTTGTGTACTTGCCTCATTCATCCAGCAGACTGTAAACTCTTTAAATGTAGAGGCAATGCCCATGTTTGAAAAATCGGGGGCAATTAGCTTAGGACCTTGCATGCAGTAGGATTCAACAGTTACTTTAAAAATTTTCAGTAATGGAGATGGATTCAGGCCACAATATTGAGATAGACTACATTGAATCTAAGGTCCTGTCTGAGAGTCTGTGATTCAGGTGTTGAATTCTCTTCTTGAAGGGATTGGCTGTGTCTGCGTGAACTCACCTCTGACTTATTCTTCAATCCACTGCAATATGGTTTTCACCCCATTCATGCCATTGAAATTGCTCTTGCCGAAGTCAAAAACAAACTTCAAAAGAGTTTCTCATCCTCATTAACCATCTCTTCTGAGGTCATCTGATTATTTTGACTACCTGTTTTCCTTAAAGCACTCATCTCTCTTGGATTGGGTAACACAGTGCCACCCTGGCTTCTCTCCCACCCCCCAGGGTGATATGCTTGGTCTCCACTTCAGGATCCACTTTCCCTACCTTATACCTATAATATCAGCCTCTCCCAAGACTGTGTCATAGGCCCTTCTCTTCTCACATTACACGCTATCCTCTGAACATTGTATTTGCTTCCTTGGCTTTGCTCTATCATCTAAACACTAATGATTTTTTCTAGTGCAGATCTCTCTCAAGAACTCCAGACCTGGCATAATGGTAAAAACCGATAACTTACTCTAAGAATACTTCAATATAGATAGTGCAATGTATGTGTTGAGTGGGTTGGCATCTGAAGCATCCAAATAAGGAATCCATAATCCAGGGATGGATAACTAACATTTGAAGCTAATCAAGGATCCATTCTAGCAGTGGCTTCATAACTGCTTCATATTATAACAGTGTACCTCAGAGGGCTCAATTAGATGCCAATGTTCGAAATAAAATTTTGTTTGTGAAGTGAGAAATGTACAAACTGTATTTTTGGCTGTAAAGATCCAGCAAGCCCAGCAGCCCATCCCTTTGAAACATCACTCAAGGACTAGCCTTGACAGACCTGTGTCTCACCTCTTCACAAAGAATGCTGTCATCTGACTTGACCCTATAACTGACTGGTCCTACCAGACACAAAGTTTAAGATAGGTTTCATGTCTCTTGAACACCTACTGGGTAGTGCTTTGTATCTGAAGTTCAACATGTCCCAAACCAAACTGATCATCTTTGCATGAACTTGCTCCTCCCTTTAAGGTTCTTTTACATACTCAGTGAATGTACCCACATTCACTCTGGTCTGAGCCAGAAATCTGGACATTACTGTTAACTTCTCCCATTCCCTTATCTCCCACATTCAACCAATTACCAAGTTCCATCAACTCTATCACCTAAATAACCTCTGATCATTTCTCTCCATCTCACAGGCACTTCTCAAATGAAAGCCAACAATTCTTCTCTCTCCTGGGTTATTACAATGATCTTCTAACTGTTTTTTTCTGTCACCTGTCTTGCCCCTTTTACTTCCCTCTACTTTATTCTCTATACATCAGTGACTCATAAAATGGAAACCTATATTCTAATTATACTGTATTTACTCATTGTAAAAGGTGGGTGATATTCAAATCACCTAACTATTAATAGTATAGACACCAACTAGTCAGAACAAATGCCAACCCATTAACAATGAGAAACTGTTGTAAACACCACTTTGAATAAGCCAGGTTATTTGTGTGATCCCATCCCTATTAGTCTGTAAACTCTGTGATGTTGTAGATTGGGCATGTCAGTGTCAACCTTTGTATCCTTAGCACCTAGCTTGATGTATAATAATTGGCTACTGATGAACAAATGCAAGAATTCGACCAGCAAGACAATAGTTTCAACCTGGTTTATAGAACCAATTCGCAATCTAAGTTGGCGGTAAGGGGTAGTGTGGATTTAAGTAACAGTGATGTAACACTTTTAGGCTCAGTATTAAATCACACCTGCTGCTTTTATAGCCCTAATATTGAACCCCACATTCTGATTCTACTGTCTCATTGTCTTATCTCAGGGAAATTCTTTCCCTCATCCCTCCTTCACTCCCCAGTTTCCTTCTTAAGAGCCGGAGATATCCCAAACCTTAAGACTCAGACAGTTCACTGAAGCCTGCTGATTGACTTAGTGCCCACATTCTCAATTGTCTACCAAGGTCTAGTGAAGTCCAGCTCAATAAATGCTTATTGACAAACTCTTGGAATACAATGATGAAAAGAGAGCATACTCTCTTTCCCTTTAAGGAATCGCTGTACATTGGTGGAAATGAATAGCAAATGAGTCATTTAAGTAAAAAAGTGTTCTCCAACAGGAAGATTAAATTCATAATTAGGATATCAGCATAGTGCAGCCCTAAGGACACAGAAAACAAGCGGACGAGTTAGCATAAAAGAAGCCAAACAAGGACCAATAAACAAATGCAGAGCTCTGTGGACTTCCTTAACCTATTATTATTGAATACTATTTTTATTTCTATTACACGGAGCATTACACGATAGTCTCATCCTCCCAATACAAAGGGCCTCTAAGAGTCTCAATCCATCTCTAGTAAGTGCTAAGATAGAGACATAAATAGAAATGTTATAGGGCACACAAGAAGACAATCACATCAGTTAATCACTTAGGCAGTTAATCAGTTAGGGCAGGGGAGGATAGGCTACAGAAGAGAAGACATTTTATAGGAAGTGCTGTGTGAGCTAAGTGTTGCAGGACAAATGAACCAGGTGAAGCCTTGTGGAGCTGGGAGACACAGAAAACCCCTTTGGGGAGATTCTTTCATCACATTTAATCAGATCCTCAATACTTCCTGCTAACCTAGACCATCATCCCTTATCTCTCTGTTATCTATTCATTCTGCCACATTGAACCTTTCCTCACTGCCTACTGCTGAGTCTATACCACCTCTGAGGTTTATTTAGCTTGTAAGCCCCATCCTTGGCTGTGTCCCAACATTCATCTCACTGAGGCTGGTCTGCTCAGAGTTTCTATTTTGCTTTTCTGTCAATAATCACCTGCACTTCTTTTCGTCATTAAACAAATGTCAGCTTGCATCATCACTGTCTTTCAAAACCTTATTCGAAATTCTCTTCCTTAAGGAGTCTTTTGCAGTGGATAGAAGCATGTAATTGAAGGCCTCCTTCCTTCTAATTTTTTTAAAAGTTTTTTTTTTTTTAATTTATTTAAGTAATCTCTACACCCAGTGTGAGGCTTGAATTCATGACCCTGAGATCAAGAGTCCCATGCTCTTCCAACTGAGCCAGCCAGGCACCTCAGGCCTCCTTCCTTTTAGTGAAAAGTGATCAATGTATATTATTCAGAATTGTGTACTCATAAATATATATTCAAAGACAATAGGTATCTGTATGGCCAATGATAATTAATGTCATTCAGTCATGACTGTAAACTTCTCAGCTGAAGGTATTCAATCTCTCATTGCTTCAGATTGTCCTGTCATCATCTGGAATGCCTGGTACAGCACCTACACAGTATGGTTGCAATGGCTCATCGAATCCTCACTTAGTTTTTACTTAGCCTTACTCTATCATAATTTCTCACCAACATTAGATTACTGGCAAAAATTTGATCAGGGTGAGTAGAAACGGAAATTACTTAAATCTCTTGATGGGATTTAATAGTTTTGAAGAATTAGAGCATTTCATATGGGAACAATATCAAAATAGATGACCTGAAACGAAAGCTGTTTCCCCCAGAATCTGCAGTTCCTGAATTGTCTCCTGAGGCTGCTAATATTTTTTTCAGCTCTTTCTGAAAAGAAAAATAAACAAATGCAATCCACTTTTTCCTCACTCTTTGCTCCCCTATGAATACACAGGCAATATTTTATAAAGTGTCTTCTTTAGACCACTGATTTTGTGAGATGTTCTAGAGAAAATGCTTCTTTTAGAAATAACTTTGGGAAACACTGCATTGGATAGCCCTGGTTTGGATATGCACAATGAACACTAGCATGTTAAAGACTATAGTATCTCAGTAAATTGTCTAGTTTTACTTTGTTAAACCCCTCATTTCACAAGTGTCAGAACAGATTTTCTCCTCCAACAATATCCCTATACACACTACTGCATGGCATATCAGAGTGGGAAATGCTGTCTATATTGTTCCCTCCATTAAATTCATAGGCTAACAGATAGGTACTGTGTAGTCTGAGGCATTTATTTTGACCTTATATAGAAGCTTAAAGCAGCAAATATCTTTTTGATGTCTGCTGCATTCAACCACAGAGCAGATAGTTCCTCAATGAGAAGTGTTTACTTGTATGACCTAGTGGAGTTTATCCCAACTTTTATAATTGCAGCAGTTACTGCTTCAATGCAAAAGAAGCAAAAATAAAAAAGAAATTCTAAGAAAGGAGAACACTAGCACTGAACCATAGTGCTGCAATCTAAGCAGACATTCCATTACTGGGTTGATGGTGAATACAAAGTGGATGTTCGATCACCATACGCTCACTCGATACTCTCCTTTATAAAAAGTCTTGTTTCTGGCTTGGATTAAGGCCCAGCCAACTGCCAGGAGAACTGCAGGCTCCCACACAGAGATTCAGAGCAGAATTATAGGTTCTCAACATGGGGATCCCAGGGGGCAGGTGATTTAGTCAATAGGCCCCAAAGCAACTATTTTAAACATGGGACCTGTTCTCTCTAAAGGCACAGGGTTTATTTATCTGGTAGCCATTTAAAACAGCCTGTTTTCACCTGACGTTCTTTTCTTTTGATTCCATTCTCTAGTGCTAGAAGCGGCTTAAAAGTAACAAATATCTGGAAAATTAATAGGATTTCAACGTTACTGCTTTACTGAGTTTCAGTAAAGCTGGTTATTAATCTTACTGTAAACTATTGCAAATATTCAAAATAGAAAAATAATCACTAGCAAGAAATCATAGGTATAAAAACTCAGATGTTGATCCATGACAAACTTTAGTTTTTATGTCTTAGCACCCCAACTCAATTTAATATTCTTTTTCACTGAACTCATGTACTGTCTTCCTATTTTCCAACATGGAGCAATTTCTTGCAATTATACTATTTATTCACCCATCCACTAGGCCAGTATTATTGACAGTTAGGCATTGCTCTGGTTTTATATTATATTTGCAAATAATAGTGTATTATAATAAATGAAATCATCATTTGCTTTTGCAATCTAGGAAATATTTACCTATACTGAAGAATCTAAGAGATCTTATCAAAAGGCAACTGATACTTGAAGGAAATCAGATAAGGGGCAGGCTGTGCATTTTTTAGGTCAGTATTTTTCAAAGACATCTGTTTCAGAATCACATGAAGTGTGTGTTTAAGATGCAGACTCATAGGCCCAAATCAGACTATCTGGGGTCATGGCCCAGGAATCTGCATTTCCGACAACTACTCCTGGTGTTCTCTGTGCACCTAAAGTGTCATAAGAATCCTCCTCAAAAGGCCTGGTGGATGGAGCTCTGCATACACGCTCTTCAACAGGACTACCTCCACTCTTGAGTCTTTACTGGGGCTCCTGTGTGAAGGCTTCAAAATAAAAATGGATTTCAGTGCTACAGCTTCTTTGAAAATCACTTCTTTTAAGTGTAATGTCAGCAAAAAGTCCTATCTATGAGACTAGAATTTGACCCACCATATTTTAAACATGGCAAAGTGGAGTAAGCATGGATTTTAGAATCAGAAAGATAGAACTCAGCTACTTACTAGCTGTGTATGCCTGACAAGCTAATTGATGTCTTGGTTTCCTCATCTATAAAACTGGGGCAATGGCAGGGAATAATGACAAGATAGTTGTTCAGATTAAAAGACTGACAGATAAATACTTGGCCAAAGAGTTGGTTTACACTGGGAGCTCTCCAAATTTTAAGCCTCACCCCTCCCCCATTTTGCCAGCTTTTTATAGAGTAGCCATATACAATTTCTTTTTAAATGTTCTCTGAAATTCTGTTATTGAAAACATTGGCCTTTATGTTCATGAAATACCAAGTGTTAAATTTCTTATAGAATGAGGTACTAGGATCGAGTTCACTGTGTTGGTTAAACATTGCTTCTATTTAACATCAATAGGAATTATTTAAACCACCACATTTTCTTTTACCTTAGTTACCACAAAGTTTGGATACAACATTAATACTCAATAACAGAAACCCTTTTTACTCTCTCTAGATTGCTTATATTTATTTTTTAAAATATATTTATTCAACATTTTTTTAGCCATTCAGTAGATTTATTGAGAGGGTATATTGTCAAGTGGAAGAGCTTGGGTGCAAATAAACCTCATTTCTTGGCTAAGTGATGTTGGATGAACTATTTCTTAGCCTCAAACTCCTGAAGTATTAAATTAGGCTAATAATAGTACCTCTCTCATAGAATTATTGTGGGAATTAAATAAAACAAATCATATGTAGCACTTAGAATGCTATCTGGCAGTTTGTTATGCACTCTAATAACGCTATTTAATATTTACCACACAAAGAGTAGTTACTGAAGATACATGGTAAAAGGGCATGCAAACTACCTCAAAGCTTACATGAAAGTATAATATAATGCATATATTATAAATGAATAATGGAGTAAATGATATTCTCCTTTATCTCATGCAAGAAAACTCAACTACCACCTTGATACTGATCTTGATATCACTCTAGCTCTAACCCATTACCCAAGGAGGCATTCCTCATTTACCCTCCTTGAGATTGTCTCTGTGAGTGAATGGATGAACAGTCAGAAATGTATATGCATTAATCCATGTTCCATCGATCTGTGTTATGAAGATCAGTAGACCTCTGAAGCATCTAGTCCATTCTAGGATGGTCCCCACTCAAACGGATCACCCTGAAGAAAAGCAGGCACTTTCAGTTATGGTTGTCTCTGTCTCCCTAGTATACGAAATGCAAATGAAGGAACTACAATCACAGAACTCTTCTGCTCAAGGAGAAAGGGCGAATCAGAGGCTGCCTTCAGGTGTCCCAGACACACCCCTTTCTGAAACCTTTCTCCAGCCAGCTACTGCAGACCGAACGACATTTCCGGAAAGATGAGAGCTTGTTTCCAGAACGAGCAGCCCCAGTGGCCATCATATCCATGGTCTAAGGGCTGCCCTTGCCTCCAGTTGAGTGCCTGGCATGGGCCCCGTCTGTGTCTCCCCACGGCCTGGGCGCTGGGCCTGCCTTCCTCACCACCTAGCCATAGTCTTGAACCTGGGGGGAAGGTGGTCTTCTCCCTGCCCTGGAAGAAGACAAATAACATTTCCGTTCTTTGGACTCTGTTTTAAAATTCTCTTTCTAAAAAAAAAAAAGAGCTTCTCTCTACCCACACTCCAGGTTCATTACTATTAAAAATCTCAATGTGAGATCCTGATTTAATATTTTCATTTAGCAATACTGTGCCCTCAACACATAGTTCTTACAGCCTTGTAAGGACCCTCATCTCTTCAGATGAGCCCAACTATCTACTTCTCTTCTCTTGCCCCTTAAATAATAATCACCATTACATCTGAGACCTACTTAAAGACACTCATGGGAGCTTTCAAAGTACGGTATTTGATTGACTCAGGAACAGGAACACCATAATTGGAATTTATTTTATTGTGTGGACCACTATTGCAAGACTTCCCGGCAGTTAAGGTGAAACTGAACTGCTTATTCCTTACTTTTCTTGTTGTGGGAGAAAATAAGATAGAATCTTTGGACAAAGTTGGTTGTTAAGGAGCCTCTGGGATCAGTGAAATAATCAATTGATTTGTGGTGGAAAGAAAAGAAATGTCTCCTTCCTGGACTGAAATACAGTGTGTCCAACTCTGCAGGGCTTAGCATCAGAGGTTTGGGTTTTCCAAAGGGCTTAACTGCTAACTGCTGTGTGAAGTTGCTGTTGAGTGTTGTTACTCTTTAATGTTCCCTTTTCTGGTGAAATGCCACAATAGTTTAAATGAAGCTAAAGGAATGATCTCTATTATGTACTGGGCCATGACTTAGTTGCATCCTCCTTTCTATTACAACGTATTTGTGACACTGTATTATGATCACTGTATCTCTCTGTCCCCCCTAGCTAGAAACTCTGTAAGTATACAGATTGCACCTAATTTAAACCTGTATTCCATGATCCTATTTTGACATTTAGTAAACCTTCAATCAGTGTTTGTTAAATAAGCAGATACTTCATGATGACCACTGAAAACTACGGTTCCAGGGTTTTGAACTCCTACAACCCCAGTTAGTGAATATTCATGAAAAAACTGAGAAATGAGAATTTGTTTCTAAGAACAAGATCTGCAAATAGGTTAATGATTACAGAGATCATTATAATCAGAATAATAAAATTATACATTTTCTGTAACTAGTTTCTAGCCAATACATTAGATGCAAAGGTAACTGCTCCCATCTAAATGATCTAGACTGAGTAGAATGGACATGCTGAGTTAAGAAGATGGAATCAGGAGCAGTAGGAGACCTGGATTTCGTCTGGTCTCAGGAATTCAGCTGAATAGGGATCAAACCATTCTGAACACCTACGAACTCAACAGGAGATTAAAGAGGAGAGTAGCAACAACTCTCTGAACAGAGAAGCGACCACTTACTGGAAGGTAGGACGTGCGGAGAAGTGAATCCGGGGCGATATTCGGGAGGATAGACGGCGGGGGAGGGGGCCTCCGTCGGCCACTTCTGGCAAGTGATAGAGCCGCAGAGGACAAAATCGGAACTTTTAGAAGTCGGCTCCGCTGAGGGACGTCGCTCCAGTGGCTAAGCGGGGGTGGGGGGGTGGGGGAGTGGGGGTGGAACCCTTGCGGGACAGTGTGGTCTCAGGAACCTCGGGGTCACAGAAAGACAGGGGGTGCCTGAGTGTGGCAGAGCTCCCAGGTATCGGAGCGGGGAAGCCGGCTGCAGAGACGGAGCCGAGGCGCGGGCTCTCAGCTCGGGGTGGCCATAAACTGCGATCCATGGCCCAGTCCGGCCACTGTGCCTCCAGCAGGGACCCAACAAGCAGCAGAGCTGGGGAGACTCCCCTTCCTCCCCGGGGAGGAGCGGCACAGGAGCACACCACAGGGATCTGCTGGGTTTGGTGACTCCACACGGGGTCGGGTGCCAGAGATAGAAATGCTCGGTCACAGGCCGGGTGAGCCCAGAGTGCGGCCTGAGACTGGGGAGACGGGAGTGACTGCTTTTCTCTGGGGTGCACTGAGGAGCGGGGCCCCGAGTTCTCAGCTCCTCTGGGCAGAGAGTGGGAGGCCACCATTTTCACCCTGGTCCTCCAAAGCTGTACCAAGAGCTTGCAGGGAACAAAAGCTCCTGAGAGCAAACCTGAGCAGATTACTGAGTCTGCTCCGGCAAGGGTGGGGCAATTCCGCCTCTGGCAAAGACATTTGGGAACCACGGCAACAGGCCCCTCCCCCAGATCAGCACGAACAGCCAGCAAGCCAAAAATAAGTTTACTAATCAAGGAGAACGGGAGAACTCCAGCGCTAGGGGAATACTGCACATAGAATTCATGGCTTTTTAACCCTGATTCATAAATTTTTCAAAGTTATTTTTTTAACTGTTTTTTTTTTTTGAATTTTTCTTTTTCCCTTTTTCAACCAACATCTTATCAATCCCTTTCCGAAAAAAAAACATTTTTATTTTTCATTTTTAGAGTCATATTTGATCCCTTCATAGTAGATACCCTTATTTTTGGCATATATATATAAGTTGTTCTCTCTTTAAAATTTTGAGATACAGTTTCTTCTAACAGATCAAAATATACCCTAAATCACTAGTGTATGGCTTTGTTCTAGTCTCCTGCCTGATCACATTCTCTCCCTTTTTTTTTCTTTTTTTTAAAACTTCCTCTTTCTTTTTTCAAACAACTTCTTATCTTATCAATTCCTTTTATAAAATATTTTATAATTTTCACCTTTACAGTCATTTTCCATCCCTTCATTGTATCAACCCTTATTTTGTACATATATAAGTCCTTTTTTCTTTAAAATTTTAGGAGGCACTTTCTTCTAACAGACTAAAATACACCCAAAATCTAGTGCATGGCACTGATCTATGCACGAGCCTGATCATATTTGATCATATTCTGGTTTCTTTTCCTTTCTTCTGTTTTTGTTGTTTTTATCTTTTTCTTTTTTTTTCTCTTTCTTTTTTTCTTTCTTTCTCTTTCTTTTCCCCTGGTTTCAGGTCTTTTCTGATTTGTTTAGAGTATATTTGCTGGGGACATTGTTAACCTGTTAGGATTTTGTTCTCTCATTCATCTATTCTCCTCTGGACAAAATGACAAGATGAAAAAAATCACCTCAGCAAAAAGGACAAGAGTAGTACCATCTGCCAGGGACCTACCCAACAAGGACATTAGTACGATGTCGGACCTAGAGTTCAGAATCATGATTTTAAAGAATCTAGCTGGGCTTGAAAAGAGCATGGAATTCATTAGAGAAACCCTTCCTGGAGAAATAAAAGAACTAAAATCTAACCAAATTGAAATCAAAAAGGCTATTAATGAGATACAATAAAAAATGGGCACATTATCTGCTAGGATAAATGAGGCAGAAGAGAGAATTAGTGATATAGAAGACCAAATGATGGAAAATAAAGAAGCTGAGAAAAAGAGAGATAAACAACTACTGGATCACGAGGGCAGAATTCGAGAGATAAGCAATACTACAAGATGAAACAACATTAGAATAATTGGGATCCCAGAAGAAAAAGAAAGAGAGAGAGGGGCAGAAGGCTTATTGGAGCAAATTATAGCACAGAACTTCCATAATGTGGGGAATGAAACAGGCATCAAAATCCAGGAGGCACAGAGAACCCCTCTCCAAATCAATAAAAATAGGTCAACACCCCGACACCTAATAGTAAAACTTACGAGTCTCAGAGACAAAGAGAAAATCTTGAAAGCACCTCGGGAGAAGAGGTATGTAACCTATAATGGCAGAAACATTAGAATGGCAACAGACCTATCCACAGAGACCCGGTAGGCCAGAGAGGACTGGCATGATATCTTCAGAGCACTAAACGAGAAAAATATGCAGCCAAGAATACTATATCCAGCTAGGCTGTCATTGAAAATAGAAGGAGAGATAAAAAGCTTCCAGGACAAACAAAAACTAAAGGAATTTGCAAACATGAAACAGGCCTCCAAGAAATACTGAAAGGGGTCCTCTAAGCAAAGAGAGAGCCTAAAAGCAGCATAGACCAGAAAGGAATACAGACAATACACAGTAAAAGTCACCTTACGGGCAATACAATGGCACTAAATTTATATCTTTCAATAGTTACCCTGAATGTAAATGGGCTCAATGCCCCAATCAAAAGACACAGGCTATCAGATTGGATTAAAAAACAAGAACCAACGATATGCTGTCTACAAGAGACTCATTTTAGACCCAAAGACACCCCCAGATTGAAAGTGAGGGGGTGGAAAACCATTGACCATGCTAATGGAAACCAAAAGAAAGCTGGGGTGGCAATCCTTATATCAGACAAATTAGATTTTAAACCAAAGACTGTAATAAGAGATGAGGAAGGACACTATATCCTACTTAAAGGGTCTATCCAACAAGAAGATCTAGCAACTAAATATCTATGCCCCTAACATGGGAGCAGCCAATTATATAAGGCAATTAATAACAAAAGCAAAGAAACACATCGACAACAATACAATAATAGTGGGGGACTTTAACACCCCCCTGACTGAAATGGACATCATCTAAGCAAAAGATCAACAAGGAAATAAAGACTTTAAGTGACACACTGGAACAAATGGACTTCACAGACATATTCAGAACATTCCATCTCAAAGCAACGGAACACACATTCTTCTCTAGTGCCCATGGAACATTCTCCAGAATTGATCACATCCTAGGTCACAAATCAGGTCTCAACCACTACCAAAAGAATGGGATCATTCCCTGCATATTTTCAGACCACAATGCTTTGAAACTAGAACTCAATCACAAGAGGAAAGTCAGAAAGAACTCAAAGACATGGAGGCTAAAGAGCATCCTACTAAAGAATGAATGGGTCAACCAGGAAATTAAAGAGGAATTAAAAAAATTCATGGAAACCAATGAAAATGAAAACACAACTGTTCAAAATCTTTGGGATACAGCAAAGGCAGTCCTGAGAGGAAAGTATATAGCAATCCAAGCCTTTCTCAAGAAACAAGAAAGGTCTCAAATACACAACCTAACCCTACACTTAAAGGAGCTAGAGAAAAAACAGCAAATAAAGCCTAAACCCAGCAGGAGAAGAGAAATAATAAAGATCAGAGCAGAAATCAGTGAAATAGAAACCAAAAGAACAGTAGAACAAATCAACGAAACTAGGAGCTGGTTCTTTGAAAGAATTAACAAGATTGATAAACTCCTGGCCAGACATACCAAAAAGAAAGGAGAAATGACCCAAATCAACAAAATCATGAATGAAAGAGGAGAGATCACAACCAACACCAAAGAAATACAAACAATTATAAGAACATATTATGAGCAACTCTATGCCAGCAAATTAGATAACCTGGAAGAATGGATGCATTCCTAGAGATGTATCAAGTACCAGAGTTGACCGGGAAGAAATAGAAAACCTAAACAGACCTATAACCACTAAGGAAATTGAAGTAGTCATGAAAAATCTCCCAACAAACAAAAGCCCAGGGCCAGATGGCTTCCCAGGGGAATTCTACCAAACATTTAAAGAAAAATTAATAACTATTCTCCTGAAACTGTTCCAAAAAATAGAAATGGAAGGAAAACTTCTAAACTCATTTTATGAGGCCACCATTACTTTGATCCCAAAACCAGACAAAGACCCCAACAAAAAGGAGAATTACAGACCAATATCCTTGATGAACATGGATGCAAAAATTCTCACCAAAATACTAGCCAATAGGATCCAACAGTACTTTAAAGGCATTATTCACCATGCCCAAGTGGGATTTAACCCTGGGCTGCAAGGTTTGTTCAACATCCGCATGTCAATCAACGTGATACAATACATTAACAAAAGAAAGAACAAGAATCATAGGATCCTCTCAATAGATGCAGAAAAAGCATTTGACAAAGTACAGCATCCTTTCTTGATCAAAACTCTTCAGAGTATAGGGATAGAGGGTACCTACCTCAATATCATAAAAGCCATCTATGAAAAACCTACAGCAAATATCATTCTCAATGGGGAAAAGCTGAAAGCTTTCCCCCTAAGGTCAGCAACACGGCAGGGATGTCCACTATCACCCCTGCTATTCAACATAGTATTAGAAGTCCTAGCCACAGCAATCAGACAACAAAAAGAAATCAAAGGCATCCAAATCGGCAAAGAGGAAGTCAAACTCTCACTCTTTGCAGATGATACGATACTGTATGTGGAAAACCCAAAAGACTCCACCCCAAAACTGCTAGAACTCATACAGGAATTCAGTCAAGTGGCAGGATATAAAATCAATGCACAGAAATCAGTGGCATTCCTATACACCAACAACAAGACAGAAGAGAGACAAATCAAGGAGTCGATCCCATTTACAGTTGCACCCAAAACCATAAGATACCTAGGAATAAATCTAACCAAAGAGGAAAAGGATCTGTACTCAGAAAACTATAAAATACTCATGAAAGAAAATGAGGAAGACACACAAAAAAATGGAAAAACGTGCCATGCTGATGGATTGGAAGAATAATTATTGTGAAGATGTCAATGCTACCTAGAGCAATCGACACATTCAATGCAATCCCCATCAAAATATCATCCACCTTTTTCAAAGAAATGGAACAAATAATCCTAAAATTTGTATGGAACCAGAAGAGACCCCGAATAGCCAGAGGAATGTTGAAAAAGAAAAGCAAAGCTGGCGGCATCACAATTCCGGACTTCCAGCTCTATTACAAAGCTGTCATCATCAAGACCGTATGGTACTGGCACAAAAACAGACACAGAGATCATTGGAACAGAATAGAGAGCCCAGAAATGGACCCTCAATTCTATGGTCAACTCATCTTTGACAAAGCAGGAAAGAATGTCCAAAGGAAAAAAGACAGTCTCTTCAACAAATGGTGTTGGGAAAATTGGACAGCCACATGCAGAAGAATGAAACGGGACCATTTCCTTACACCACGCACAAAAAATAGACTCCAAATGGTTGAAAGACCTAAATGTGAGACAGGAGTCCATCAAAATCCTAAAGGAGAACACAGGCAGCAACCTCTCCGACCTCAGCCTCAGCAACTCCTTCCTAGAAACTTTGCCAAAGGCAACAGAAGCAAGGGCAAAAATGAACTATTGGGATTTCATCAAGATAAAAAGCTTTTGCACAGCAAAAGAAACAGTCAACAAAACCAAAAGACAGCCAACAGAATGGGAGAAAAAATTTGGAAATGACATATCAGATAAAGGGCTAGTATCCAAAATCTATAAAGAACTTATCAAACTCAATACCCAAAGAACAAGTAATCCAATCAAGAAATGGGCAGAAGACATGAACATTTTTCCAAAGAAGACATCCAAATGGCCAACAGACACATGAAAAAGTGCCCCACATCGCTTGGCATCAGGGAAATCCAAATCAAAACCTCAATGAGATACCAGCTCACACCAGTCAGAATGGCTAAAATTAACAAGGCAGGAAACGACAGATGTTGGCGGGGATGCGGAGAAAGGGGAACCCTCCTACACTTTTGGTGGGAATGCAAGCTGGTGCAACCCCTCTGGAAAACAGCATGGAGGTTCCTCAAACAGGTGAAAATAGAGCTACCATATGATCCAGCAATTGCACTACTGGGTATTTATCCCAAAGATACAAATGTAGGGATCCGAAGGGGTACGTGTACCCCAATGATATAGCAGTAACATCCAGAATAGCCAAAGTGTGGAAAGAGCCAAGATGTCCCCTGACAGATGAATGGATAAAGAAGAGGTGGTATATATACACAATGGAATATTATGCAGCCATCAAAACGAGTGAGATCTTGCCATTTGCAACGACATGGATGGAACTGGAAGGTGTCATGCTGAGTGAACTAAGTCAATCAGAGAAAGACATGTATCATATGACCTTACTGATATGAGGAATTCTTAATCACAGGAAACAAATTGAGGGTTGCTGGAGTGGTGGGGGCCTGGGAGAGATGGGGTGGCTGGGTGATAGACATTGGGGAGTGTACGTGCTATGTTGAGTGCTGTGAATTGTGCAAGACTGTTGAATCACAGATCTGTACCTCTGAACCAAATAATGCAATATATGTTAAGAAAAAAAAAAAAGAAGATAGCAAGAGGGGAAGAATGAAGGGGAGTAAATCAGAGGGGGAGACGATCCATGAGAGACTATGGAGTCTGAAAAACAAACTGAGGGTTCTAGAGGGGAGGGGGTGGGGGGATGGGTTAGCCTGGTGATGGGTATTAAGGAGGGCACATTCTGCGTGGAGCACTGGGTGTTATGCACAAACAATGAATCACGGAACACTGCATCAAAAACTAATGACGTAATGTATGGTGATTAAGATAACATAATAAAATTAAAAAAAAGTTTTGTCCTCTGGTTTTCAGTTATTTTGCTATAAAATGACAAAAAGAAAAATCAGCTCTGCTTCACTTGCTCATCTTTATGTGCTAAAGTAATTTTAAGGTATGTATTTTAAGTATGCATTAAAGCGTGCTGTGCTACTTAAATTTCCATATATTCCTTAACTTCCTTATCTGATTAAATGCACTAGACAACGGCAAAAAAAATTAATAATCAAAGGTCCAATCAAGAAATCTGGGACAGATGTTCAAGCATACATCCTCACTTTCACTCTCTCATGTCAGTTAAATCCCATTTTGAAGTTCGTCTATCTTTGGATGAAGATGGGACTACACCACCTATCCCCCTGAAGACAAAAATAAAGGAGAGTGTATGGATGGAGAAGAAAGGAGGGAGAAATGAGGAAGGGAGGAAGGAAGGGGGGGAGGAAGGAAGATCTCTGTGTTTGAAATGAAGTGCTTGGGGTGCCTGGGTGTCTCAGTTAGTTAAGTGTCTGCCTTGGGCTCAGGTCATGATCCCAGGGTCCTAGGATCGAGCCCCATGTCAGGCTCCCAGCTCCGCAGGGAGTCTGCTTCTCCCTTTTCCTCTGTCTCCTTCCCTACTCGTGCTGTCTCTCTTTCTCTCTCTCTCTCCCCCATCTTCTCAAATAAATAAAATCTTAAAAAAGGAAAGAAAATTAAGTACTACATGATACTTATTCTTAATTAGCATTTTCCAGTTCCTGAAGAATTTATCGTCACTTTCAGATTACACAAAGAGAGTAAAAGTTGAAATTATTAGTTTAAGACATGGGCAGAACTAGGAGATAGTATTTTTGACATTTTGGAAGGCATCTAACAAACCCACAGCACATCTAATAATTCAAGCTAAGTAGAGGTAAAACTAAAGCTTTCCTTAACATATCACAGTCCTGGACACCCTGGCCTTGAGAAGTGACAAGCCTAGGGAACAGCTCTGCAGAGTGCCCTGTGACCTGGCATGTTCCCACACAGACCATGCAGCAAGGCTCATTCAACTGCAGTCCGAAACTTGTCTGGTGGAACACTCTGCCATTCTGCCCAGAACATGGCAGGATGCTGGGTGGTAAGGAGCTTCCACACAGCTTATCCCACAGTAGACTCTCCACTCTGTAGGATAATCTCTATCCCACAGGAGGCTGCCACGGGGCTGCTTTCTACCCACGTCTCTGGTTCCAGTGAGACATGAAATTTTGTACTTTGCCCTTCTTTGGGCACAGCTGCAGATCATAAAACCACTTAGCTGCAGTGTGGAATTGACTTCTCCACTATAGGATGACTTGCCACCTATGCCGTGTGTTGTCTGGTCCCCTGGGTTCGGTGGTGTTCTGTGGGAACAGGGATGTCGGGAACTGACACCATGCTAACCTTGCTTTTGCTCCCTGTGTAAATAAAAACTTTCTGAATACATTTAGGCTTGCTGACTCCTTATGAGCCAAATGTATGGACATGGGGCAAGCCAAGCACTGGGTGTTATATGCAACTAATGAATTATTGAACACTACATCAAAAACTAATGATGTACTATACAGTGGCTAACTGAACATAATAAAAAAAATTTTTTAAATAAAATATACCCAGGCTTTGTTTTAATCAAGTATAAGATATGCAGAGCAGAAATGATGGCCATGAGGGAAGACATTTTTACTCACAGTCCCCTGCAGCAGAAGGACCTCTACGCCACGGAGGGCCACACATGGAAGCACCAGGGTCAGTCAGGAGGCACAGAGGGTGGGGGGAAGCATGGGGAAGAGCCTCACTGTCATGTTCAGGGGGAAGGCAAGGTAAAATGAAATTAGCAGAATTAGGATTGCCTAGTTTGAATAATTTCAGGAGACTCTGAGGAATAGGGGCTGTCCTGAGTTGTCTGGTACCTGGCCACGGAGGGTATTGGCCCAGGAATGGCAAAGTTCTGTGACAGCCAGATAGAGGAGGTGGTTTGGGGTATGGATTTTGGATTGGCTGGTTTGCATATAAAAGATACTCGCAGGCCAGGCCATTACTAGCTCTAGAAATTGACTAGCTCTGAGGGTAGCAGTGTCTGCAAGGTAGAAAGGCCCCAAGACATCAAAGTGTCAGAAAATATAGGAAATAAAAATATGGTTAACATGCCATACTAGTAGCTGACACTGTGCTATTGCTTAAGGATTGCTTGACTGCTCAACAATATATAAAAAAAATTAACAAGCATTTACTTGGCATCTCTGTGTGTGGGAATATAGAAGTAGGTGAGATCTAGTCCTAATCTCAAGGAATTTACAGACCAAAACTAATGAAATAGAAATGAACACTGGACACAGAAAAAAAAATTAGAAGGGGATGATCATAAATATAAGAAGATGACAGTGATTTTTAAAATTTTTAAGAAAAATGTAATGCATAAAAAATGTTTTAGAGGTAGGAAAAGGTATAAAAAGCTTAAGTTACCTTTGAATTATATAAACCCAGAACTTTTTTCAACTAAAACTACATTACCTGTAAGTTAAAAGGTCTGTTATCAACTCTAAAGAAATATTTGCTGAATTACTGAAGCTGAACACTGCCTTTCTCCAGATATGTGCATGTGTGCCCTGTCTTCCTGTGTACTGTTATTCCTTTATACTTCCAAATAAGTTTAGAACTGAAACAAATACTAGTATAGGAAGGCCATTGCTCCAGGGCCAGTGACTTCCTTCAGAAGGGTGTCCCCTAAGAGCTCAGCTAGGTAGCATGCACATGATTGTCACTGGTCAGGAAGCAGGCTGGGGAAAGGGGACCAAAGTCTGAGTTTAGTAACATAGGTTTGAATTTATTGGCCTTTTACACCCCATCCCTCCTTACTGTACCTGATATTCTCATATCAGGAGATTCCCAGAATTTCCAGAAAATAAATCTGTGATTTTGTTGAAAGGCTGCATAGGGCTCAGTTGCTCTAGATCCATTCTTTCAGTAAATCCATCTCTTTTCAGCCCTACTCCTCAACTAAGTCTTTCACAGGACAGAGTTCTGTGGGGCAAACTGGCTCATTTCCCACTGATGTCCTCTGCTGGAAGCTGGGTTATAGTTCTGTCTTCTCTGCTAAGAGTGGACACTTACTTCTCTTCCATCACTCCACTTATTCGAAAACCAAAAATATTATTTGCATATCTGACCCATTTTTTCCTTCTCTCCTGCTTGTTTTCCTTGTCCTTGTGGATTAATACCTTTTAAACATTCCTTTATTGCCACTTTTGTGGGTTTGAGGAAGAATAGAAGATAAGTTCTACTGGCCAGTCTTCCATGTTTAATGAGAAACTCCCAGTTCCACTGGGTGGAGTATGCCTTCTGATTTTTGGGTCACCCACGCGTTTCACAGTGCCTGACTGGAGAAGGTGCTCAATGAGAACTATCACTAAACAGGCAGCTGTGGAGGACAAATGTATACTTTGACTGTAAAGTTAGATAAACTGATTTGGTTTCACAGATATTTTCTGAGCACATATTCCATGCCAGAACCACGGACACCAGACATGAGGGCAAACAAAACATGACTCTTGCCTCCTGTGATCCATATTGTGGTGAAACCCCCTTGGAAAGTTTCAAAATTTCAAAGTCTGCAAAATTAGTGTGAACAAGAGTATGCATCACTCAGGCTTGTTCCTAGTGTTGGTTTCTAGCATCTGGGAGGAAGAAAAGCTGCAGAAGCCTGATTACAGCCAGATAATTTCAAAGTTAATGGACAATACCCAATGGGATTGAATTATCCTTTGTAAATGCCATCTTTCTTCTTTGAATCCCTGCAACTGGAAAATCAAGGGCGGCCAAAGACCTCAATGACAGAAGCAGATGATTAGTTGTCTTGTATCTTAGCTTGTTTTAAGAGGGAAAAAAAATGGTACTTTATTTTGGTGTTTCAACCTAAATGGGAAAAAATGCCACTTTAAAAGGAAATTTTCACCCAAAGGGAAAAAAAAATACCCGAGTTTGGTGCCAGATACAAAGAATCTCTGGGAAACAGATGAGATTTGAGGACAATTACGAGGAACGTATTATTCTGGGCCAATGACCAGAAGAACAGGTTAAGCTAACTTAAGTAAAGTAGGAATTTACTGGCTCGGTAGCTGAAAAGTTTTAGGAACCACTGGCTCCAGGTGCTTAAAAGTTGTTGTCAGAGGCAAATGGCTCCGCTCTGCACTAGCTTCCCTTTCAGACATTTTTCACTTTCAGGTTTACATCTGCCGGCTTAGCAACACGCAGGAACAGAGAGTCTTTTCTAGCAAAAGCACCAGCCATGAGTCTCTGATTTCCCGAGCCTGAGTACATTTGCCCCCTCACCCTTGATCCGGGGATTAGGTTGTTCCAGTCATACCACATGGACCGAGAGCGTGGCAAGGTAGTTACCCAGAGGAAATCCAAATTAATGGTGCCAAGAAAAGGAGGGATGGCTTTTGAGCCATCAAATATGATAGCTGCTAGTTGGTGTAAGCTAACACTGGCCTTGGAGTTTTAGCTGCATCACCATTTTCAAAAACTCTTTAAGTTCTTAAACAAGCCAGATCACCTAGCACTGGGGGCTGGTTCTGAGTCCAGCTATTTTTGGATTATTTACTGATCTTCCACCGCATTTGCCCCCATCAACCATTAACATCCCTTTCTTGCTAAAAGGCCACCTGACCAGAAAGGTTAAGAGAAATATTCAGTAACCTCTAGAGAAAGGGTAGAATACTTATTTTTAGCTTTCTGGTATTTGATCATAAATGCTTTCTGCCTGGAATGACTTCAGTGAGATTTGTACATCTGAAGGTTGCCAAAAAGAGAAGGGGAAAAAGTCAAATATTAAAGGAAACCTTGCTCCCATCCAAAAGAGGAAGATTCCTTAAATTTCTAAAGAGAATGTTAGTTCTATTTTTAACTCCCTTTTTAGGTTTTCTAAGGCTTAGGCTACGAGGAAAAATAGGTCTGGTAGCAAAAAGCTTTAGAAACCAAAGGTTTTATACCCAGGGCTTGTTAACCCTATATTAACAAGGGGAGAACATGAGAAGACAGGTTTTCCATGTGCAATCCAGTCCTCTCCAACCTAAGTATCGTCCAGATATGAGTCCTGGAAAATTTCTAAAAGGGAATTTGTTCTGAGAAAGATCACTAAAAGCACATGATCTCATGAAGACAGATGTGCAGGCCATGAAAATCGTCCTTTTAAAAAAGAGCTACTAGGGCACCTGGGTGGCTCAGTCGTTAGGCGTCTGCCTTCGGCTCAGGTCATGATCCCATGGTCCTGGGATCGAGTCCCACATCGGGCTCCCTGCTCAGCGGGAAGCCTGCTTCTCCCTCTCCCACTCCCCCTGCTTGTGTTCCTGCTCTCGCTGTCTCTCTCTGTCAAATAAAGAAATAAAATCTTAAAAAAAAAAAAGAGCTACTAAATTAGTTTGTCACCTTAAGATAGCCATCTATGAGTGAGAGTGGTCAAGAGGCCAACAATTCTTTGCATCAAATTTTTGTCAGACTTCCTTGCAAACATTTTAAATCATCAGCGCAACTCCTTTGAATGCATCTTCTAAGTCGACTCTTGGAATGGCACATCCATCACCAAACTCTGCTCCAAATTCGCTTGAAGTTGGCAGTTTTAGGTTTCAACTTACAGTGACTTCACACGCAAAGCCATCCCAAGATTATACTACTCATGGGGCAGCCCACTTGGAGGACCCCACAGTGGGGATCCATAGCTACTGTGATGTGTGGGACAGATGGTTCCATTTGATTCAGGTGTGATGCTGCTCAGCCTGAGTCCCTTCTAGGACCCTCTCCATTTGCTTCCGCATGTCTCTCCTCATCTTTGATGAGTCTTTCGCTGATCATCCGAGCCCTTCTTGATGGCTCCCCTCCACTCTGAACCCGGAGGCACAAACAATTCAGCATTTAACAATATACCACTTTACATTCCTCCCTAATTATTTCAAATGTGAAATTTTGCTCTCACAGGAATTTCTGTATGGCTGTGATAAATACTTTCTGGTTTGATACTTTACTGAGCTATCTCTGAGCAGACAAATGGAGCTCTATCCATAGACATTCTCACTACATGTTTAGGTTTGGATGATTATTAAAGTTTAAATTCCCAGTACTAATATGAGGTGGGAATGTTTTGCTTATATCAACAATAATTAGACCAAAAATCACATTAAAGTGATCTTTGGGCTTAATTTAGTGTCTATTTAGTTTGAGTCTGAGTGTACAGTTTTTGTTTAAAGCAAGAACATTTTGTCCCTCATCTGTGCTGCACTTTATGGCCAACTGATTTTTATTTACATCCTGGTAATTCTTTGCACATTAGGTACTTTCACATGGGAATTCAGCACTCTGCAATAAACACTGGGGACAATTTTGCTCAGCGAGGAACTCCAATACTGCAAAAGAAAGGCTATAGTTTTAAAAACTGTCATTTTTGTTTTTGTTCACATGGTAAAATTTGACCTTGTGTAAATCATTCCCCAGATCTCTAGCTAAAGAGAGAAGGTCATGCTCTAAGTGCATCCCACAGCACAGGCTGGAGACAAAGTTAAAAGTCCAACCCTATAACTTTCCTCTTCTGACTCTCCCTGATTCCAACAAACCCTCTTGAATCAAAACTGCTCTCCTTTCTCAATAGAGTCATTGGGCACGGGAAAAAAAAATGGGATTGGCATAGAAAAATAATTTCGTACATAATTTCTGAAGACGAAACTGAAAAAATAAACAACTCCCCTAAAATATTTCATTGTAACATAATGTGGCAAAGGGGAGTTAGGACAAAAATCTTATGTTTACACAGAAAGCACAGCCGTTTCCCTGGAAACGGGCGGAGCAGTTATGCAAATGATAGGAGTCAGTAGAAATCTGACCCAAAGAATAAACGAAAGAGACAAAAACTGCTCACAAGGATGGATACACATATGTTCTGTGGTGATCAGTGATCAGAACAAGTTTGAAAACTGTATAATGTGATACTCGTGGCTACTGTGGAAGGTGGATGTGCCAAGATCTGACCCAGGTTCTGGGCACAGTGGGTACTTTGTTCCTGTGTCTGCTCCCTCCGTCTGTCCGTGCAGTGGGGAGGAGGAAGGGAAGGCGAAAAGGAGAGGGTCTAGTGCTTCTGGTACAGCGATAGGTCCCCAGGGACGTGTACACAAGCACAGTTCCTTCGTTAGCCCTGCAGCCACGGTTCTGTTCATTTTGTTCTGTTTCTTCACCTAACACCGCACTTCCTCAGCACAGGCCAGCATGTTTTTCTTCTCCCTCACTGACTGCTCCTGTCACCTAAATAACCAGGGCACTTTCTTACCGAATAAAGCACCAGTGTCCTGAGGCGAACAAACTGATACTTGCAATCAAGTCACAAAACCAAAAAAAAAAAAAGGCCATTTGATTACTACTCATGTCACCTCACCTTGAGAAATCTCTTACTGGACTGATTTCTCTATAAAGAAAGAGACATTTTCCAAGCTGAATGCAGAATGAAATAAGGAAGGATAAATAATTCAAACTATTTTAGGGAATCAGACTATGATATATATTATATATAATATCTAGCTCTATGTTATATAATATGTATATTATATACATCATAATATACACGATATATATTATAACAATACTTACAGACATAGACACATTATTAAATTAACCTAGATTCAAACGTCAGCTCTCCTGCTTACTAGTGGTATTACTGGGGCAAGTTATTTACCTGCTCTTTTACTTATCTTTGTAGGACACTGATATATAAAAATAATACATCTAAAAAGTTAATATTTACTGAGTGCCAAGTACATTGTAAGCACTCAATAAATGTTAGTAGTTGCTGATAGTTGTTTTGACCCAAACCGATTCATATTCATATACACATCAGAACCAGAACCATCATTTAACATACAGTGTTCTCTGAAACAGGAGAAATAGGAATAAAATCCAGGTCTCTTTCCTACCAGTCTACACTCTTTCCACTATTCCACACAGGCTTTGAAAAATATTTACATTTGAATATGGGAATGTCCAATGTTCTAAAAACTCACTTTAAACCAAATAATGAAATTTAAATTGAGAGTGTTTTGGACTCTGGAGAAATGTGGAAATTGTGTTCAATTTCCTGATTCTCCATCTTGAAACCCACCTAAGCTAATAATGGACAGCGGAGCAGAGTTGCCATCTTCCTAGTGTTCCCCACTGAGATAAAATCATCACACAGCGCTGGGTGCCAACAGAGCAAATAATTAGACTGAGTGCTCTTTCCACTGCCAATGAGTCAAGAAGTGAATTTTGTTGTGAATGCACCTGAATGCCCAGGACATCGGCTGTCTTCTGAGAAGTCATTAACATTTGCTGAGTGTCTCCTATGTACCAGGCACTGAGTACTATGTAGGATACAAATTGAAATGAAAGATTATTCTTGTTCTCTGGGTGCTTTCAGCCTCTAGTAACAATCACATCACATGCCCATTGAGAATAAAATGTCAGGTAACATAAATTCCATGAAGAAGAACGTGGTGCTAGGAAAATCCACGGGTACGAATGATCAATGCAGGTTGGCCTGAGGATGGCAGGGGACGGGCGAGAGTAAGGATGAGACAGCTCTCTATCCTAGAATTCTGGGGGGTGAGAATTTAGAGCCATTTTACATCTGTTCTGAGAGAGAGAGAGAGAGAGATGAAGGAAAAAACCAGATGGTGTTATCAGATAAAAAGACCGCACAGAACAGTAGATGAAAGACGCACCTTGAACACGTGTACTAATTCATTATTTCACAAAACACATCCACACTAGCAATTCAGTCATCAAGATTTATTCACACTTGGGGATAATGAAGACTTTAATGTCATCCTAACTAAACGTCTAACTCTAGGGTTAATTTGGATCTCCTCTCAAAAGAAAGCAATGGTAATGGATTAATTCAAAGAAGTGAAGCTCTTCTTTAATAGGTTTTTCTTTAGCAACCTATCATTTCTAGGATTTTAGAAAATAACGCACCAAGGAACGAAATTAACTTTTTCAGGTCTGTTGACTTAAAGACAAGACGACATTTTTGAGAAATAATTTCCAGAGTAGATTACTATAAAATGAAAATTTAATATAGCTGCGTCAGTGAAATCTCCCAAGATAAATTTGCAAAACTGCCTGTGACTTTCACTATTTTATTCTTTCAGTAACTGTCCAGATGGCACAACCCACTGAGTGTTGACATTATAATAACACAGAAATCAGTTAAGAAAGTAAAAATGTGATCTATTTAAGGAAGAAAACCAATATCAATAGGTAATAATCTTAAATTCAAAGGATAAGGTGTGAAAAGAGCTATTAACAAAATTTTATGTCCCCAGAAGATTTCACTCTGATATGTGTAGTTATTTGTTGTGAGGAATAAAAGATAGGACACATTAAAGAGTATGGAAGTCTATAAGGCATCTTGAGAATGTGGAGAATGATTATTATTTGATGAAAGTAACAGGACTTAAACTAACAGCTTTTTAAGCACCTGCTTGGAAAGCCTTGGGTCAGATGCTACAGAGCATCCAACATAGGTAATTCCTTGGTCTTGCAACAGATTAGCTACCTAGTAGGGAAAAGTATTCCAAATATGGGCCTAAACCAAGCTGCTGGAAGGGGTAATAAAAAGCATAATAACAAAATAATAACTACAGTAATGTTTCCATTTATTGTTCATTTTCTATGTGTCACATGCATAAATAGTGAGTTTCCCAGTAATACCGACATCCAAAAAAAAAAAAAATGCCTAAATATCCCTTCTTTTTTCTTGTTCATCTCTCATATGTCTAGTTATCTAACCCTTTTTGAACTATTTACATTTTTAAACACAGGACGAGTAACAAGTTCTACCTTTTAGTTACTTAGGCCATATAAATTCTTACTATCTCTTTCATGTAAAAGCTGCCTTTTAAGGGATGTCCTTTTACTGAAACTTTTCAAACTCTGTTGAAACTCAACCTTGAGGTTGGATTAATGGCATGAAATGGTCCAAACTCTGAGGAGCTCATATTCATTTGGTTTTGAATATGGGTAGGGCAGTTTTCTCTTTCTGTCTAATTTCCTCCCTTTTTTAATATTAAATACCTTAATCAAAACTGCATGTGGTCTCCCTCATCAAAGGAGCACACTGGGGCAGTGACTTAAGGAGATTAGACTACTGGTGGCCCTCTGGTTCCTTTCATGGGTCTCAACTGCAGTGGTGAACTTGTCTTCCTAAAGATTGATTTTGTGTTGCTTCTTAAAAGGTATTACTTTCGGGGCGCCTGGGTGGCTCAGTTGGTTAAGCGACTGCCTTCGGCTCAGGTCATGATCCTGGAGTCCCGGGATCGAGTCCCACATCGGGCTCCCTGCTCGGCGGGGAGTCTGCTTCTCCCTCTGACCCTCTTCCCTCTCGTGCTCTCTATCTCTCATTCTCTCTCTCTCAAATAAATAAATAAAATCTTTAAAAAAAAAAAGGTATTACTTTCTTTGTGGCTAAAACTTATGTGTATTGATAACTTTCAGGGCCTTCACATATCCCAGTGTTCTCATCTTTGAATTTCTTTTTTGGCTTGAATCTTCACTTTTTAATACAATTTGGCATCATCTGTAAATCTGAAGAGTCTAGATGCTTATAAAGATAACATTTAAATGCTAAGATAAAATTCAGCACCGGCTGGGAGTTCCCAGACTTCCACAACATAGTTTGTTCACAACCACATGATGTTTTCTTCCTTTTCTATTGTCCCTTAACCATGCCAAAATAGTCCTAACATTGCCATACATAGTCCTTTTTTGTAGAAATGCAGTGATGATTTTTGGAAACTCTAAATAAAGTATATCAATTGCTCCTTTCGTGACATCTAAAAAAGAAGTTACAGTACCAGTGAGGCTCAATATTTCCTCACAGAATGTTTGCCCATTCAGTCTGCACTTAACTAGGAATGCTGTCAGATTCCTAGGGAGGGATAGCAGAACTATCTCTACGGTGCTATCTCTACGGTGCTCCTTAAGAATAGAAATCCAGTATTCTGTAGGCACATGGGTATTTGTCCAGTAAATTATGCATTTTGGCCCACTGTTCATGATTTCCTCTTGAGGTCTGTTCAGAATCTTAAGTAGAGAAATCCACCTCCAGAGATTTATTTACAGCTGTTGGTCATACAGCAATAAAATGGGTCAGTTGTGTTAGAAAGAGGCTTTCCTCTAGGGAGGACATCATAGGGGGAAGCTATGGTATTCTGAGAAAAAGATAAGGCAATAGAACTATTCCAGACAACCAGCATGGTTGGCAGTCAGAGAGAAGTCTTATGTGTAGACTTGGACACACTTTTCTATTTGGACAGAGTTTCCCCACCCTGGGATGGAGTTATTTGGAGGATAAAATCAACTCCAATCACAATTATATTCAGTTAAAATATAAAATAGCAAAATCAGATGTTCAGAAAGCCCAACAGGGAAGCAGAACCACTATCTTCACATTACCTAGAATGAGAAACAGTTCCTGGTCCTACTCGACATGTCTATTCAAAAAGCTAAAGCCAAAATCAAAGCGTTTGGATCAATTCCTCAATTTGTAATGTTTCTTCTAGCATTCTGGTGAACATAAGTTAAGTAAAAGCTCGCCTTTCATCTTGGTCATATTAAATTGATCCAACCATATTATAAAATAAACCATTTCTCTACAAATATAGCGAGAGCCCAAAAAATGTCTAACCTTATCATTCCTCAGTAGTACTGAGTTATTGGAAAAATAATTATCTAGAATATATGCCAGAGAGTCCAAACTGCTGAGATTAGAATTCTTTACTATTTCTAATCACTTACTGGTGCTATTTTATAATAAGGAAAGAGTGACAACCAAGAGGGTGGTGAAGAATCTTTCACAGCAAAGATAATTTAAATACTTAGTTCATTAGGTGACAGCTCAGCTTCTCCTCTTGTTCCCCAGCTTGGTTCACTATGTAGTTACTATGTGCCAGTTACTTTGTCACTTTGTCAGAGAGGTGTGGCAAGAAGATGACAAAGAAAGGAGGGGCTTTTTTCAAATGTTCATGTTCAGATTTGCAGATCTAGTTAGCATTTCTTGTTTTCTCCAAGAATTTTTTTTTCAGAACTAAACTTTAAGAACTGCCAATATTTTAGAGTACTTTTTTCTTCTTTATTTACCACTCATAAACTTCCCCTCTGCATTCTTGAATTTTCTCTGGGATATCATAAAAACAAAATATTATAAGCCTAATTTCTGCCAACATATTTTAGAATTATTTTCAAAATCAATCTCTTTCTGAATTTCTGTACACCCCAAGAGCAGTAAGCTGTCAGTTTCAGAAAGGAGCATCTTAGACCCTTAGAAGCATCTTATAATTACCTAGATAGCCTTACAGGATCCACAGAAAAACATTCCAGATTACTCATTCTTATTGTCTTTAAATTGACTCTAAATATGAGCAGGGTTGGGTTAAGTCATATAAGGCATCCTGAAAGCTGTTCTCAAAAAAATTTAGATGCAGAATATGTACATACTAAAACTCACATTAACCTAGTCCATACGATCAAGCTTGCTCTTTTTTCTTACCTCTGCAGCTATCCACATGACGAGTTTAAACCTACATAGATTGTGCCTCCATGACACTAATAAATATGCATATGACCCTTAGAAGAATAAAGAAAAGAGGCAGGACATATTTAAATTATTACATTTAAAGGCGACATTTTTTTTAAGATTTTTTTATTTATTCATTTATTTTAGAGAGAGAGAGGATGAGCGAGCGGGGCGGGAGAGTGGGGAAAAGGAGAGAGAGAGAGAATCTGAAATAGACTCCATGCTGAGCGCAGAGCCCAACACGGGGCTCAATCTCATGACCCCGCGATCATGACCTGAGCCAAAACCAAGAGTGAGATGCTTAACTGATTGAGCCACCCAGGTACCCCAAAGGCAACTTGATTTTTTTTTAAGATTTTATTTATTTGACAGAGAAAGACACAGCGAGAGAGGGAACACAAGCAGGGGGAGTGGGAGAGGGAGAAGCAGGCTCCCCGCGGAACAGGGAGCCCGATGCGGGGCTCAATCCCAGGACACCGGGATCATCGCCTGAGCCACCCAGGCACCCCGGCAACTTGATTTTTAAGCACACATATACTGCCCAGTTTTCATATACATGACTGAAAACAGCAAGGCATCACAGAGGACTGTGTATATTGTTAGATAATCAAATTAATAATAAAACATAAATAGTTCCATATCCAGTGACATAAAATATCAGTTTCTATTTCTATGCAATTGGAGTAACTCAACATGTCACTTCCTTTGATATCAAGCATGTTGACAGGAAGAGTAGGAAAGAGAGGGGGAAAAATGGTCAGAATGAATTCCAGAGAATTAAAATGCTTTTCTGAGCCTTAAGGCTTGAGACCAACAGAATATTATTCAGCATTGGAAAAGAAGGAAATCTTGATTTTCATGACAATATGCATGGACCTGGAGAACATCATGCTAAGTGAAATAAGCCAGACACAAAAGAACAAATACATGATGCCATGAATATGAGGAATCTAAACTGGCCAAACTCCTAGAAGCAGAGAGTAGAACAGTCCTTGACAAGGACTGGGGAAAGAGAGAAATGGAGAGGTACTAGTTGAAGGGTACAAAGTTTCAGTTACGTAAGACGAAAAAGTCCTAGAGACCATAGTGCCTAAACTTAATAATATTTTATTGTATACTTTAAAATTTGCTAAGAGGGTAGCTCTTATGTTAAATGTTCTCATCACCCCCAAATAAATAAATAAATAAATAAATAAATAAATAAATAAATAAGGTGGGAGGAAACTTTAGGACATGATGGATATGTTTATGGTATAGATACTGCTGATGGTTTCACCGGTTTATACTTATCTCCAAAGTCATCAAGTTGTATACATTAAATATGTATAGCTTTCTTTTTTTTAAATTTTTTATTGTTATGTTAATCACCATACATTACATCATTAGTTTTTGATGTAGTGTTCCATGATTCATTGTTTGTGCATAACACCCAGTGCTCCATGCAGAACGTGCCCTCTTTAATACCCACCACCAGGCTAACCCATCCTCCCACCCCTCTGCCCTCTAGAACCCTCAGTTTGTTTTTCAGAGTCCATCGTCTCTCATGGTTCATCTCCCCCTCCGACTTACTCCCCTTCATTCTTCCCCTCCTGCTATCTTCTTCTTTTTTTTTTCTTAACATATATTGCACTATTTGTTTCAGAAGTACAGATCTGTGATTCAACAGTCTTGCACAATTCACAGCACTCACCATAGCACATACCCTCCCCAATGTCTATCACCCAGCCACCCCATCCCTCCCACCCCCCACCACTCCAGCAACCCTCAGTTTGTTTCCTGAGATTAAGAATTCCTCATATCAGTGAGGTCATATGATACATGTCTTTCTCTGATTGACTTATTTCACTCAGCATAACACCCTCCAGGTCCATCCACGTCATTGCAAATGGCAAGATCTCATTCCTTTTGATGGCTGCATAATATTCCATTGTGTATATTATGTACAGCTTTCTGATGTTAATAATGCCTACATACATAAAGTAGCTTAAAACTAAAAAAAGACCTGAGGCCAGACAAACCCACACAACATAAGGACTATTAGACAATTCTTCTGACCACAAATTTTGGTCTTGCCAGTTGGTGGTAAGTCATTTATATAAGAGCACATTAAATGTGACCAATTCAGATGACGAATGGAATTAAGTTGCAAAAGAAGGATAGCAAAGAGATTCAAGCCCTTAACTATCAACGTGCTTGTGATGGAGAACCTTCTCAAGCTAAAAAAAGTCAAAAGACAGAAATATACGAAATGCAGGAATGGCTGACGAACTCCCTCTTAATTTCTACCATTTTCTCCTCTATTTACAGTGCTTGGTGATTTAGAATAGGCACCAGCATTTTTGGCTCCTGAGAATTTGTTCAGTAAGTTCAATCTTCAAATATGTTAAATAACCTGCTTTAATAGGAGTATTTTTATTTGATAGCTGCCAAAAGGCAGTCCTGCAAGACTTTTCTGATCTCAGTGGGCTGCTTCACAGGCATGGTCCAATTCAAGTTTAATGAAAACCTACACCATTTACAAAAACTTGAGAAGAGAATTCTGGTTTATTTCCTGCTACAGAAAATAACATTGCAAACCCAGTAATTTCACAGTCAACTGATCGAAGGAAATGCAACTCATCCAATAGGTAAAGGCTTATTTCACCACGATCTAGAATAATTGAAATGCTGAATGTCCAGAATGTGAGAACATCCAAATGCCCTAAAGAATCATGGAGTATCATGATAAGAAATACATTTCTTTTTCAGCTAGGTTAATCTGCAGGGAGTAGGGTGGTGGTGGTGGATATTTCTAGAGATATTACCTGAGGTTTGGCCAAGCACTGGTTTTGAGCTTATCTATCATAAACACAGTGATGGCTTCACCCCACAATCTTCCATAGTGCATAGACCATGATCTCTTTTGAATAAAGCAGATTAATGGAGAGTAGAGACTTCATGTGCTGGTTGATTCTCAGAGAAAACCACTGGAGTCTCTATCCCCTGAGTGTTAGATTTCCAGACATAATAGTGTGATTCCCAGTCACTTAAATGAAGACTTTATGGTTCACCTTGAGCCCATCTCCCTTGCTGCTCCAAGTGAACTGAGGCAACAGTCCTGCAGGTCAGGACTTGAAGAGCGAGCATATATGAGCCACATGTTCCGTTCACCCCTAAGTGCTTCTGTTCCACAGAGGTTCATCTTTGGTCCTCTGATTTTCTCCTTCCATGCAAAACTCCAAAAGAGATCTCATCGACTCTGCTTCTCACCAACAATCCACCCAGACTAGATCTCATCGACTTGTTGTATTACTAAATACCCATGAATTCCAGATGCATATATTCAACAGCTGGACATTTCCCATGGCTGTTCTGTGAGGATCTAAAACTCAAGATGTTCAAAACTTGCCGTCACTTCTCCATCGTGTCCATGAAAATAGAGAGAGAAAGAGAATTCCTGTGTTTACCAGTTCATTTGTAAAAGGTATCATTGTGCATTCATTGTCAGGTCATAAGTATGGGTGTCTTTATTGGCAGTGCCTTCTTTATTAACCTACCTGGCCTCTCACTAATCTCACCCTACCCCCCTCCAGCCCCATCCTGATTCCTGCTACTGAAATAATGAAGTCCCTTCTGAATCCTTAGAGTTTCTTATGCATCTGGTTTTTTCCTCAATTCCACCGGCCCTGTCATAATCTCTGCTCCAGATGGCAGCCTCAGCTCTCATCCTTGTCTCCCTTCTCTACAAACTGGTATTTTTGCTCCCTACATTTTTCTCAGAGAAACTGCCATTAAAAAAAAATTGATAAGCCCATTTTCCTGCTTAAAAATCACCAACTGCCTCTCGCTCTTTACAGGATACAAGTCTGATTCCTCAAGATTCCTACTACTGCTTTCAGTTCTAACTTCCCCTCCAAACTCCACATGCCTCATCCTGTGTCAAGTTCAGTGCAATCTGTGAAGTTCTCTGAGTTTACAGGACCCTTTCACACCTTGAATTTTTGAACAACTGCTCCCCTTTTGTCTGGCTAACTCTGATTCATCCTTTTCAATGAATCTCAGATGTCACCTTCTCCAAGAAATGCCTCTGACCCCCAGAGCATGGGTTAGATTTCACACACTCCTCAGCACTCTGGGTGTATCCTATCATGAAAATTATTCCACTTTAATTGTCTCCTCACTAGAGAGTGGTCTCCTCAAGGGCAGAGATAATGTCTTACTTACGTCTCTCTATCTCCAGGCCTGGCAAAATGTTCACAACACAGGAGACTCCTGAGGCATGTGTAATATATTATTAAAAAATAGAAATCTACAGAACCTGAGATACAGCCAGCTCTAGATACCTACTTCAAAACACCATGGAATTAATGCCCAGGTTCTTGTTCATGTGATTTACATTATAAATAAAGATAATACCATTAGATTCCAGAGAAAAATTTCTTTTTACACAATTTAAAGGCCAAAAACATTGAGACAAGGTTTTTAAAAATCCAAATAATTTATGTGTGTTGATGAAGCCACACAATAGTGTAACTTCTTTCACGATCCATATAAGTGCAAATATTTCCTCTAAAATTACAATTATTAGTTACCCACTTAAATATTTAATGGACATTGTTTTTGGTGCAGGGGTTACGAAACTGAGCATCTGGAACCTTCTTGTGGCTTACAGTATTGTCTAGAAGACAGACATTAGTCAAATACTACTACTAATGAGTTTATAGACTATAAATTGGAATAAAGTACTCCAAAAGAAAGTAACGTCATTTTATGAGAGTACCTAAGAAAGGAAACTGGCCTGGACCTAAGATGAATAGGTCTAAACTGAGCAAACGGGGAAAGAGGAAACGTTCCAAAAAACAGAGGAAAAAGCCTAGCAGTGGAAAGCCCCCAAGGCAAGACGGAGCACGGTGAAGTGTAAGAGATGAAAAGTGGCCCCTGAGGCCAGAACCAAGGAAGCAAGAAAGAGTTTGTGAGACCACATCTGACTGGCAGGTTGGGGATAAACTGGGTTGCTGTCAGGAATCCGGTTCAAGATTTTATCTTAATTCTAAAATGAGAAAGGATTTAAGTGGATCAGAATTGTAACTTGAGAGGGAGGCGGAGCAAGATGGCGGAGGAGTAAGAGACCTAGATTTCGTCTGGTCTCAGGAATTCAGCTGAATAGGGATCAAACCATTCTGAACACCTACGAACTGAACAGGAGACCGAACAGGAGAGTAGCAACAACTCTCTGAACAGAGAAGCGACCACTTACTGGAAGGTAGGACATGCGGAGAAGTGAATCCGAGGCGATATTCGGGAGGATAGACGGCGGGGGAGGGGGCCTCCGTCGGCCGCTTCTGGCAAGTGCTAGAGCCGCGGAGCACAAAATCGGACCTTTTAGAAGTTGGCTCGGTGGAGGGACGTCGCTGCAGTGGCTAAGCGGGGGGGTGGAATCCTCCCGGGACAGTGTGGTCTCAGGACCCTTGGGGTCACAGAGAGACCGGAGGTGACTGAGTGCGCCAGAGCTCCCAGGTATCAGAGCGGGGAAGCCGGCTGCAGATACGAGCAGAGTCGCGGGCTCTCAGCTCGGGGTTGCCATAAACTGTGATCCGCGGCCCAGTCGGGGCACGGCTCCCCCAGCAGGGACCCAACAAGCAGCAGATCCGGGGAGACTCCCCTTCCTTCCCGGGGAGGAGTGGTGCGGGAACGCACTGCAGGGATCTGCTGGGTTTGGAGACTCCGCGCGGGGTCGGGTGCCAGAGATAGCAACGCTCGGTCACAGGCCGGGTGAGCACGGAGTGCGGCCGGAGACCGGGGACACGGAAGTGACTGCTTTTCTCTGGGGCACACTGAGGAGCGGGGCCCCGAGTTCTCAGCTCCTCCAAGTGGAGATTGGGAGGCCACCATTTCTGCCCTGGTCCTCCAAGGCTGTACCGAGAGCTTGCAGGGAACAAAATCTCCTGAGAGCAAACCGGAGCACCTTCCTTAGCCCGGACCGACAAGGGCGGGACAATTCCGCCTCCGGCAAAGACATTTGGAAACCACAGCAACAGGCCCCTCCCCCAGAAGATCAACACAAACAGCCAGCAAGCCAAGACCAAGTTGATCGATCAAGGAGAATAGGAGAACTCCAGCGCTAGGGGAATACTGCACATAGATAGATTCATGGCTTTTTTTTTTTTTTTTACCATGATTCATTATTTCATCAAAGTTAATTTTTGTTGACTGTTTTTTTTTATTTTTCTTTTTCCCTTTTTCAACCAACATCTTATAAATCCCTTTTTAAAAAAAAAAAAAAAACATTTTTTATTTTTCATTTTTAGAGTCATATTTTATCCCTTCATAGTAGTTACCCTTATTTTTGGCATATATATATAAGTTGTTCTCTCTTTAAAATTTTGAGGTACAGTTTCTTCTAACAGATCAAAATATACCCTAAATCACTAGTGTATGGCTTTGTTCTAGTCTCCTGCCTGATCACATTCTCTCCCTTTTTCCTTTTTTTTTTTTTCTTAAATCTTCTTTCTTTTTTCAAACAACTTATCTTACCAAGTCCTTTTATAAAATCTTTTATAATTTTCATCTTTACAGTCATCTTCCATCCCTTCATTTTATCAACCCTTATTTTGTACATATATGTCTTTCTTCCTTTAAAATTTTAGGAGGCACTTTTTTCTAACAGACCAAAATACGCCCAAAATCTACTGTGTGGCACTGATCTATGCACTAGCCTGATCATATTTGATCATATTCTGCCTTTTTTGTATTGTTTTGTTTTTGTTTTTATCTTTTCTTTTTTCTTTTTCTCTTTCTTTTTTCTTTCTTTCCCTTTCTTTTCCCCTGGTTTCAGGTCTTTTCTGATTTGTATACAGTATATTTGCTGGGGACGTTGTAAACCTGTTAGCATTTTGTTCTCTCATTCATGTATTCTCCTCTGGACAAAATGACAAGACGAAAGAAATCACCTCAGCAAAAAGAACAAGAGGTAGTACCGTCAGCCAGGGACCTACTCAATACGGACATTAGTACGATGTCGGACCTAGAGTTCAGAATCATGACTTTAAAGATACTAGCTGGGCTTGAAAAAAGCGTGGAAGTTATTAGAGAAACCCTTTCTGGAGAAATAAAAGAACTAAAATCTAACCAAATCGAAATCAAAAAGGCTATTGATGAGGTGCAATCAAAAATGGGGGCACTAAATGCTAGGATAAATGAGGCAGAAGAGAGAATCAGCAATATAGAAGACCAAATGATGGAAAATAAAGAGGCTGAGAAAAAGAGAGAGAAACAACTACAGGATCACGAGGGCAGAATTTGAGAGATAAGTGATATAAGACAAAACATTAGAATAATTGGGATCCCAGAAGAAGAAGAGAGAGAGAGGGGGGCAGAAGGTATATTGGAGCAAATTATAGCAGAGAACTTCCCTAATGTGAGGAAGGAAACAGGCATTAAAATCCAGGAGGCACAGAGAACCCCTCTCAAAATCAATAATAATAGGTCAACACCCCGACATCTAATAGTAAAACTTACGAATCTCAGAGACAAAGAGAAAATCCTGAAAGCAGCTCGGGAGAAGAGATATGTAACCTACAATGGTAGAAACATTAGATTGGCAACAGACCTATCCACAGAGACCTGGCAGGCCAGAAAGGACTGGCAAGATATCTTCAGAGCACTAAACGAGAAAAATATGCAGCCAAGAATACTATATCCAGCTAGGCTATCATTGAAAATAGAAGGAGAGATAAAAAGCTTCCAGAACAAACAAAAACTAAAGGAATTTGCAAACACGAAACCAGCCCTCCAAGAAATATTGAGAGGGGTCCTCTAAGCAAAGAGAGAACCTAAAAGCAGCAAAGAGCAGAAACGAACACAGACAACAGACAGTTAACAGTCACCTTACAGGTAATACAATGGCACTAAATTCATACCTTTCAATAGTTACCATGAATGTAAATGGGCTAAATGCCCCAATCAAAAGACACAGGCTATCAGATTGGATTAAAAAACAAGACCCATCAATATGCTGTCTGCAAGAGACTCATTTTAGACCCAAAGACACCCCCAGATTGAAAGTGAGGGGGTGGAAAACCATTTACCATGCTAATGGACACCAAAAGAAAGCTGGGGTGGCAATCCTTATATCAGACAAACTAGATTTTAAAACAAAGACTGTAATAAGAGATGAGGAAGGACACTATATCCTACTTAAAGGGTCTGTCCAACAAGAAGATCTAACAATTGTAAATATCTATGCCCCGAACATGGGAGCAGCCAATTATATAAGGCAATTAATAACAAAAGCAAAGAAACACATTGACAACAATACAATAATAGTGGGGGACTTTAACACCCCCCTGACTGAAATGGACAGATCCTCTAAGCAAAAGATCAACAAGGAAATAAAGACTTTAAATGACACACTGGACCAAATGGACTTCACAGACATATTCAGAACATTCCATCCCAAAGCAAAGGAATACACATTCTTCTCTAGTGCCCATGGAACATTCTCCAGAATTGATCACATCCTAGGTCACAAATCAGGTCTCAATCGGTACCAAAAGATTGGGATCATTCCCTGCATATTTTCAGACCACAATGCTTTGAAACTAGAACTCAACCACAAGAGGAAAGTCGGAAAGAACTCAAATACATGGAGGCTAAAGAGCATCCTACTAAAGAATGAATGGGTCAACCAAGAAATTAAAGAAGAATTAAAAAAATTCATGGAAACCAATGAAAATGAAAACACAACTGTTCAAAATCTTTGGGATACAGCAAAGGCAGTCCTGAGAGGAAAGTATATAGCAATCCAAGCCTTTCTCAAGAAACAAGAAAGGTCTCAAATACACAACCTAACCCTACACCTAAAGGAGCTGGAGAAAGAACAGCAAATAAAGCCTAAACCCAGCAGGAGAAGAGAAATCATAAAGATCAGAGCAGAAATCAATGAAATAGAAACCAAAAGAACAGTAGAACAGATCAATGAAACTAGGAGCTGGTTCTTTGAAAGAATTAACAAGATTGATAAACCCCTGGCCAGACTGATCAAAAAGAAAAGAGAAATGACCCAAATCAACAAAATCATGAATGAAAGAGGAGAGATCACAACCAACACCAAAGAAATACAAACAATTATAAGAACATATTATGAACAACTCTATGCCAGCAAATTAGATAACCTGGAAGAAATGGGTGCATTCCTAGAGATGTATCAACTACCAAAATTGAACCAGGAAGAAATAGAAAACCTGAACAGACCTATAACCACTAAGGAAATTGAAACAGTCATCAAAAATCTCCCAAGAAACAAAAGCCCAGGGCCAGATGGCTTCCCAGGGGAATTCTATCAGACATTTCAAGAAGAATTAATACCTATTCTCCTGAAACTGTTTCAAAAAATAGAAATGGAAGGGAAACTTCCAAACTCATTTTATGAGGCCAGCATTACCTTGATCCCAAAACCAGACAAAGACCCCATCAAAAAAGAGAATTACAGACCAATATCCTTGATGAACATGGATGCAAAAATTCTCACCAAAATACTAGCCAATAGGATCCAACAGTACATTAAAAGGATTATTCACCACGACCAAGTGGGATTTATCCCTGGGCTGCAAGGCTGTTTCAACATCCGCAAATCAATCAACGTGATACAATACATTAACAAAAGAAAGAACAAGAATCATAGGATCCTCTCAATAGATGCAGAAAAAGCATTTGACAAAGTACAGCATCCTTTCTTGATCAAAACTCTTCAGAGTATAGGGATAGAGGGTACATACCTCAATATCATAAAAGCCATCTATGAAAAACCTACAGCGAATATCATTCTCAATGGGGAAAGGCTGAGAGCTTTTCCCCTAAGGTCAGGAACGCGGCAGGGATGTCCACTCTCACCACTGCTATTCAACATAGTATTAGAAGTCCTAGCCACAGCAATCAGACAACAAAAAGAAATCAAAGGCATCCAAATCGGCAAAGAGGAAGTCAAACTCTCACTCTTTGCAGATGATATGATACTTTATGTGGAAAACCCAAAAGACTCCACCCCAAAACTGCTAGAACTCATACAGGAATTCAGTAAAGTAGCAGGCTATAAAATCAATGCACAGAAATCAGTGGCATTCCTATACACCAACAACAAGACAGAAGAGAGACAAATCAAGGAGTCGATCCCATTTACAATTGCACCCAGAACCATTAGATACCTAGGAATAAATCTAACCAAAGAGACAAAGGATCTGTACTCAGAAAACTATAAAATACTCATGAAAGAAATTGAAGAAGACACAAAGAAATGGAAAAACGTTCCATGCTCATGGATTGGGAGAATCAACATTGTGAAGATGTCAATGCTACCTAGAGCAATCTACACATTCAATGCAATCCCCATCAAAATACCATCCACTTTTTTCAAAGAAATGGAACAAATAATCCTAAAATTTGTATGGAACCAGAAGAGACCCAGAATAGCCAGAGGAATACTGAAAAAGAAAAGCAAAGCTGGCGGCATCACAATTCCGGACTTCCAGCTCTATTACAAAGCTGTCATCATCAAGACAGTATGGTACTGGCACAAAAACAGACACATCGATCAATGGAACAGAATCGAGAGCCCAGAAATGGACCCTCAACTCTATGGTCAACTTATCTTTGACAAAGCAGGAAAGAATGTCCAATGGAAAAGAGAGTCTCTTCAACAAATGGTGTTGGGAAAATTGGACAGCCACATGCAGAAGAATGAAACTGGACCATTTCCTTATACCACACACAAAAATAGACTCCAAATGGTTGAAAGACCTAAACGTGAGACAGGAGTCCATCAAAATCCTAAAGGAGAACACAGGTAGCAACCTTTTCGACCTTAGCCGCAGCAACTTCTTCCTAGAAACATCGCCAAAGGCACGGGAAGCCCGGGCAAAAATGAACTATTGGGATTTCATCAAGATAAAAAGCTTTTGCACAGCAAAAGAAACAGTCCACAAAACCAAAAGACAACCGACAGAATGGGAGAAAATATTTGCAAATGACATATCAGATAAAGGGCTAGTATCCAAAATCTATAAAGAACTTATCAAACTCAACACCCAAAGAACAAATAATCCAATCAAGAAATGGGCAGAAGACATGAACAGACATTTCTCCAAAGAAGACATCCAAATGGCCAACAGGCACATGAAAAAGTGCTCAACATCGCTCGGCATCAGGGAAATCCAAATCAAAACCTCAATGAGATACCACCTCACACCCGTCAGAATGGCTAAAATTAACAAGTCAGGGAACGACAGATGTTGGCGGGGATGTGGAGAAAGGGGAACCCTCCCACACTGTTGGTGGGAATGCAAGCTGGTGCAACCCCTCTGGAAAACAGTATGGAGGTTCCTCAAACAGTTGAAATTAGAGCTACCGTTCGATCCAGCAATTGCACTACTGGGTATTTACCCCAAAGATACAAATGTAGGGACCCGAAGGGGTACGTGTACCCCAATGTTTATAGCAGCAATGTCCACCATAGCCAAACTGTGGAAAGAGCCAAGATGCCCATCGACAGATGAATGGATAAAGAAGATGTGGTATATATACACAATGGAATATTATGCAGCCATCAAAAGGAATGAGATCTTGCCATTTGCAACGACGTGGATGGAACTGGAGGGTGTTATGCTGAGTGAAAGAAGTCAATCAGAGAAAGACATGTATCACATGACCTCACTGATATGAGGAATTCTTAATCTCAGGAAACAAACTGAGTGTTACTGGAGTGGTTGGGGGTGGGAGGGATGGGGTGGCTGGGTGATAGACATTGGGGAGGGTATGTGCTACGGTGAGCACTGTGAATTGTGCAAGACTGTTGAATCACAGTTCTGTACTTCTGAAACAAATAACGCAACATATTTTAAGAAAAAAGAAAAAGAAGAAGATAACAGGAGAGGAAGAGAAGGGGAGTATGTCAGAGGGGGAGACGAACCATGAGAGATGATGGACTCTGAAAAACAAACTGAGGGTTCTAGAGGGGAGGGGGGTAGGGGGATGGGTTAGCCTGGTGATGGGTATTGAGGAGGGCACGTTCTGCATGGAGCACTGGGTGTTATGAACAAACAATGAATCATGGAACACTGCACCAAAAACTAATGATGTAATATATGGTGATTAACATAACAATAAAAAAATTAAAAAAAAAAAAAGAATTGTAACTTGAAAAGACCAGTGTGGCTGCCCCGTAGAGAAAGAAAGGACAAGGTGCAGAGTGGATGTGGAGACCAGTTAGGAATCAAGGTGATAATCCAGGTGATTGGAGGTGACAGTGTGGACTACAGCAATGCAAGAGCAGAGGGCAAAAAGCCAGCAGATCTGATGACCGCTTAGCAGAAAAAGTTCGCAAGGCTTGTTGATGAAATAGCACACTGGGTTCTCTGAATCACAGAATATACGTGGAAGGGAAACTTGGGTATCATTGTGATAGCCTCCATATTCTAGAGGTGAAGACAGCACAGCCATTTCCTCCAGGTCATGAAGTCCTCAGAGGTAAAACAGACAAAAGCCCAGGGCTTTTTGTCAAGTGCTCCAGAGTGAGGACATGTTGGGAGACAAATGTAAGGGTCCCCAGTACTCAGAGTCCTACAGATTCTGATACGTGCTCATTTGTTATGATGAAAGGACACAGGCTCCAGCAGAGGAAAGAACTTACAGGGGGCAACCCACAGTGCTAGCAAAATGGAAGCAGATCTTGGTTTGAGTATTAGCAAGCTGTGCAAAATTGGGCTAAAATCTTGAACACTCTGACCCCCCCATTTCCTTCTCTATGAAACAGAGATAAACAATAATTACCTTGAAGTGTTGTAAGGCATAAAACTAATATACTAATAGCCATTAACCATATAGGAGGCTCTCAAATTACTAGTATTTTCTTCTAAAGTAGAAAGAAATGTTTTCTTCCATTATCTATCTGATATATAATATAAAATTAATATAACATATAATATAAAATGTAATATATAATACATAATTATCTAATATAAAACTAATTATTATTGTTGTTATATATAATACATAAGTAGTTACTATTTTAATATATAGAATCAAAATAACAAACATAAAAGAAAACTATTACTATTAAAAAGAAAATCCCAGTGTTTGATTCAAACTCTTTTTTTTTTTAGATTTTATTTATTTATTTATTTATTTGAGAGAGAGAGTGAGAAACAGCATGAGAGGGGAGATGGTCAGAGGGAGAGGCAGGCTCCCCGCCGAGCCGGGAGCCCGATGTGGGACTCGATCCCAAGACTCCGGGATCATGACCTGAGCCGAAGGCAGTCACTTAACAAACTGAGCCACCAAGGTGCTCCTGATTCAAATTTTTAAAACATTAAATATTAAAGAAACAGTTATTTATTTCATCAGGACTGAAAGCCTATTTACTTTATGTTTATTAGACTCTTAAACTCTGTAAATGTCCATGATTGTGAATCAACAAAAAACCTACATCCAAATAATATTTATTATTATAATGTAATGTATTGTCCAGAAATAAAGCACCAAAAAAAGCCCTATTTCAACATCTTGTTCTTAAGCAACTGAAAAACTGCATTGTCAGTTTTAGTTCATTCAAATATGCATGTAGCCAAGGTAAATGGTATAGTAGTAAATACTATCAAAGATGGACCAAATGCCAAGAAAAATACAAAATTAGTCATTTCCTCTTATTCACAAACTTGTGCCCCACCTGGATTTGGATCTATAGTCTGCTTCCATTCAGAGTTTAAACACAAAAGATTTGTGGTTGACATGAGTGTCACAGTTTGCTTTACCAAAGATTTTCAGGCAAGAGATAAATAAACATTGTAAGTTACAGGATATGAATTCTAGGGCAATAGTTACCTCATAGGAATAAGGCTTATGAGATTCGTTCAGAGAAAATCCTTAGCAAAATCTGCAAATATTATATTTTTAGCTTTATAGTTATTTTTTCCAATTTGAAGACACAGTTGTATAAAAATTGCATGAGCACTTTTATGATACTCTTATGCAATAATATTTGAGCTTCATCTTTCATATTGTGATGGAGAGCTTCAGTTCAAAGACAAGATGTAACCCCACTTGAATGGTGAGGATTCTGGGCAAAACAACTCCTAAGTATACAGACACTTCTCAGATACATCCGGATTTATTTCTTACCTACCTTCAAAACATGACTTGAAGCAATTTACAATATTAATCCCTCCCATTCTCTCTGTTCCACACACACAAATATACCCCAGATTAAAACAACAACAGCAATAAAAGACACGCAAAAAAACAATTAGAAGGAAAAAAGAAAGTAATACATCAGTGAGGAGTCAGGTGAGAAAGTACTAATAAAATGTTCAATTTGGCAAATGAGCTTCCTAGAAACTAGGAAAAGGAAAATACGGGTTACACAGTTCTTACTGTTTTTTAAAAAAGGGAAAAAAGTCAAAGACAATTTTCTTAGTATTTATGATAGAAGAAGTACATGCCATGGGTCCTCTCATAAGCAATTTAATGAACCTGATGTAAATGTCCTCGATTTATATTTTGCAAAAGTTAACAAAGTAATATGTAAATAATCATTTCTCTGCCTACTTTAAAGGCTTCTATATCATTGTACCCAAACCTCATAAAGGTATTTCTTTTGGCAATCAAGGACATGTAATTAGGGTTCTTGGTTGAAGATCCAATTATAAAGTGAAGGCATTTAAGCAGTTTTGCTCCCACAACTGATTTTTTTAACCCTTGTGAAGAGAACTCACCTCAGTTGATTGTACTTACTTGAACACTGAGCACCAACATATATGCAATATGTCTATTTCCCACTAATATTAAAATATTAGCCCTCGAAACCCAGTACAGTAGATAAAACAGTGGGTATTTGATCACTGTTTGTTGAACTGAAATAAAAATCCTAAAGAAAAATATAGTTATTGGGCCTCCCAGACTAGAAGATGCCAATCCTATATAAACATATTTTTTCAGCTTAGAAATACTGATTCCCTGGTTACAGTTCAGTCCTAAATATCTGCAGTTAGAGTTTGGAAATTTGGGCTCCTAAGAACCTCCCCACTGAATCTGTTTCAGATGCAGGAAAAGTCTGAAACAGAAAAGGGAAGTGAAGAATACAGCAAAACAAAAGGTAGAGGTTTCATGGTGTGTGTGTGTGGTGGGGGGGATGTGCAATACCATAGGAAGTGTGTGAGGTTGCAGCACTGTGTCCGAGAAGACTGGGACAAGGGCTGCAAAGCCATCAGAAACCCAGGACTTTCTGCCTCATCTCCTCGGCTTCTTTTCTCCCATTGCTCTCAATCTGCAGACAGGCTTATTTTGCTTTTCTCTTCACCTGCCCATTATCCAGTCCTCAGCTTTACATCATCTCAGTGCCGGACACACACACACACACACACACACACACACACACACACACTGAATGGAAGTTTGGGAAACTCAACACATCATCTCAGTGCCGGGGAGACACACACACACACACACACACACACACACACACACACACACACTGAATGGAAGTTTGGGAAACTCAACACATCATCTCAGTGCCGGGGACACAACACACACACACACACACACACACACACACACACACACACACACACACACACACACACACACACACACACACACACACTGAATGGAAGTTTGGGAAACTCAACAGAAGAATCCCAAGAAAGAGAACTGACAGGCCAGGCTCTGGTCAGCATTTGCCACTGAGCTCATCCCCTAAACGGGAGGGGTACAGTCACGTGCCACCATCAGAACTGCCCAAGCTACTTCTGCAGGTGAGAAAGTAATTTGGGGGAGAAACAATGTGATCAGATCCACACAAAAATATGTCCTACCCCACAGTTGAAGGATCAGCATGGGGGATTCATTCGAAGACTTTTCCCCCGATCTTGGCACCACAGAAACCAGGAGGCCAAAATTAACTGTTCTAAGACCTAAATCATTAAAAAAAAAGCTTGGATGTTTAGCTGGAAGAAATGCATTTATCAGGAGGGGGTAAAGCAAAGAAACAAAAACCCAAAAGCCCAAATCACAGTTATATTATCTGTGTAATAAGATTTTTTGACATGATCGGGGTCTGGATCTCAGATGTTGTGAGAGGATAGGACTGCCTGATCACTTTCTCAACATATTCTCACCAGGGGCAGGTGGGGCATTACTTGGCCATCATGACATGTATATTATGCATAAGTGCAGTCAGGTGTCGCTGGATAGTGCCCATCCCTCCACATGGCTGTTAACATCCATCAGTCTGAGATGCTGAGGAGGTTCTTGGGTGGGGAGTAAAGGAACTAGATTCTTCTTCCTAAACCCTCCTCCTTCCCACAAGCAAAACAAACACAACAGCAAATAACATTTAATGGCCTGGGATAGCCTTGATTGAGGCCAGATTGTAGAAAATAAAAAATTTAAAAAAAACAATAATAATAATAATAATCAGAGCCCTTGAAAGCCCTAGAAAGATCAGCACAAGCAAGTTGGCCGCTGCACCCAGTGCCCTGGGTAAAACACAGGGGTTGACCTGGAACCCAGTCCAGCCCTGCTGCCCTATTCTTAAGCTTTAGTGTTAAAATTGGGGTTCTATTTAGTGGGTCTGGGGTGGGCCCACATATTATGTTTCTAATAAATTTCCAGATGAGGCTGATTCGACTGGTCCATGGACCATGTTTTGAGCATCAAGACTTTATTGGAGCATCAGTGGATAACCGGAAAGAGCTGGATTCACCATACTAGAGACCCTTTTCCCCTGTGGAATAGTCCACAACAAGACAGACTCCCGACAATCACACCACCCTCCTCTCACACATGACATCACTCATTCATCACAACTGGTTTCTGGTTCTGCTAAGGGGCGTGACGTTAGCAGATCCATTATTTCTTTAGGACCTGAGGCACGCCTAGAGGGGGGAAGGAGAGGCCGAGAGGCAAGAGAGCAAGCAGCAGGTGGTAAGTGGGACCACAAAAGAACACAGGGATTAACCCCAAGTCACTGTAAGAAATATCAGGGGAGGAAAATTACTACAAAAGACCAAAAACTGCTAGTGAAGTAGACGGGGCTTCAGACCATTATAATTTGGGACTATTACAACAAAGAGGTTGGTAAATACTAGATATAATACTATTATGTCAATGAAATCTACAGCAAAACAGATAATTAAACCTGTGAGGCAGGGCTCATGAAAGTTTCCAGGAAACACAGAATGATAATTAGAAACTAATTACATTAATATGAAACTGTCATTGATAATTGTCTTTACATAGTAACTACCATTGTTGTTTTATGTTAATGAACATTAAAACGAACCTCGTTGTTCATTCTCTGTCTACATGTCCAATCTTACCTTTTCATTAATATCTTAATATTGTCAATCAAACGTTCTTCCAGGAGGATGTTACATTGGAGCTGTATGAAATTTTATGGAACTGTATGGAAAATGTATGAGGTATTGCTACTTGAAGAACTCGACCAAAAATTTTAGATTTACCATGAGAGCAGATAACTCAAACTTACAGCCCGGCTTAATCTGAGGAGCTAAACTTTTTTTGTTCAGCCATTTTTGTTTATGGATATTGTCATTAAAAATTCCTGAACTGCCACGCCTTCACACAGGCCATGCACTCCTGACCTGAACACGGTTCCCAGGGCAGACGGGTGGGTAACTCACAGCATTTATCAGCCTGGATTCTGACTGCATTTCAGTTTGCAACCTCTGCGTTAACAGTATCTAAGGAGGTAAGTTCTCTCACTGGTCATCAAAATAGGAGTAAGTTTCATTTTTGTGTTTAGATACAAAGTTAACTCTCTACATCGCTGACTCCAAGGAACTTGCTATTTCCTAGGGGATATAAGACATTATACAAAAATATCTGTAAGACAGAGTAGGCCATAATAACTGCTATTAGAGAAGCAAAAAACAAGTTTTTTTGAGAGCACAGAGAATGAAGGCTCAGGACAGTTTTCTCTGAAGAGCTCTCTGAACTAGCTGTTAAAGAATGGACAGAATGTCATAGTCAAAACGACCTGGAAGTCAGGAAGTGAGTCAGTGAGAAGGGCAAAGATGGAGTAAAGCCCCAGATGTGAGAAAATACAGGCCATCATCCGAGAAGAGCGAGAAACTGAAACAAAGTGGGCATGAAAGGAAGAAACAGGACAAAGGGCGTGTTTTGGGAGACCAAATGTCTTCCTATGGCAGCGTTCGTCTGCTCCCTGTTCTCTCTCCCATTCATCAAAGAGCAATGCAGCCACCAAACACCAACATCCGGGCCTGCCTGCTTGTTCTGTGGTCCTAATCAGGTACCCTCTCACCAAGGCTGAAGGCCTGCTGACCACTGCTCTCCTTTTGACTCTTGTTCACGAGGAAGCACCACGGAACCCTTGCTCGGGAACCCCATCAAACACCTCCTCCGCAAGCTCTGCCCAGCCTCCTCACCCTGCTGGCTCACTGTGAAGGTTCTGTCTGATTCTGCTTCTTCTCCATGCCACGCTAGCCCAGGCTCGGCATGCCTAAGTCCCACAGCTTGGGCATCCCCAGTCTCGGGGAGCTGGAGCACAGGTTTCTAACTTATCACCACCATTTTCTCTAGGGTTTCTCCAGTCACTTCCAATCAAACTGTGGGGCTTCCCTATTTCTGCTGATTCTTTAGTTTCACAGTCACCCAATTAAAAAACAAAACCAAACCCCATTGGGTTATGTCCTCTTATAGCCCTATATGCCCAGTTATTTAACAGATGCTCATGTTTTCCCCTCTATTCCTTCACCCCCTGGATATCAGAGTGTTGGCACCCAAACTATTCTACACAGGACTTGGACCTACCATGGTGACAATGGCCCTCACTGAACACCAATTTGCCCTGAGCACCTTCATCATAATGCACTCTGCGAGAGCATGACGGATCTCCATATTCTCCATACATCAGAATTAGATTCTTCGGTTGACTTTCAAAGACCCTCATCCTCCGACCCAAGTCTGTCTGTTCCAGCCTCTCTGCACGTCTCTGTCTCTATACATCCTTACCCTGGTCACCCCCAGTTCTGCACACACAGCTGGTGGTCTTGAAGCTGATAGGACTCCTTACTTTTCAAACTCAGTTCATCACTGCTGTTCAGGAACACCTTCCTGACTGATGTTCTTCACCCTCCTAATTTTTTTTTTTTAAGTAGGGCTTAAACACATGACCCTGAGATCAAGACCTGAGCTGAGACCAAAGTCGGACGCTTCACCCACTGAGCCACCCAGGCACCCCTCATCCTCCTAATTTTTATATATAACCTATTCCACATTGTTTCACACATCTTTAAGATCATCTATTATTTCACATTGTTCATTACGTCTTTGCAACTGACCCAGAGTAAAGTAAGGTCATGATTTTTGGTTTTTCGTTTTGTTTTACTATCACTCCAAGGGTCCAACATGATGTGGAACATGGCATGGGTATTTCATAAGAGTTAGAGAGAGCTTTCAATACTGAGTGGCTAGAATTGATTTTAAATGGTTATGTCGGAGGTGCTAGAGAAAACAGTGTTGCACTGAATGTACACTTACCAGAGAAGACGCTAGGTATCTTGGAAAGAAAGCTTTTGACAGTACGAATAGGAATTCCATTTTTTTCATCTTGCATGCGTGCTATGACGTCTTCCATCTAAATAACAATAACAAAATAATTAAAACCTTTTAAAAAAGTTGAACTTTTTTCAGAAAAATCAGTTCTTATAACAGCTTTTCATACCAGTCTTGCCCAATCAAGTGTAATGCCATATCCTTGCCTTTCTACCCTTTGTCACATTAATATTTTTAGTTTGGTTAAAAGATGATGGAGAAAACAGTAACACACACACACACTCATGATAAAATGAATGTAGCATTCTAGCTTTCTGCCCATTTGGTGAATTCTGCTGTATCTGTTTCAATCTGGTTAGTACACTCTTTTGCTTTTGAAAAGTTTTCAGTTTTAAAGAACTATACTTTACAAAGCCTAATGTGGAATTTAGATCTGAATAACATTCATTCAGATCATAATCCCTGTGTGTTTCTATACCTGTGGCACTCATATACACACAAACACACAGAAGTTGTGTTATGGAGCTCAACATCCATTCACTCATTTACTCATTCCACAAACAGCTACTGATCACCGACTCCAGACCAGACTTGCCCATGGGCACTGTGGATATGAAAATGAATATAATACAGTTGCTGTCCTCAAAGGAAGTCACAGTCAATACTGAAAACAATGGTAAAAATTGAGTAAGGTTTGTAGTGTATCCAATAGTGCTGTACCAATATCAATCTCCTGGTTTTGGTAATTTTGCTAGGATTCTAGAAGATGTTTACATTACGGGAAGCTGTGTAAGGGCATCTGGGAATTCTCTGAACTATTTTTGCATCTTTTCTGTAAGTTTAAAATTATCCCCCCAAAAAGTTAACAAAATCACAGTCTAAACTTTGTATCAGTGAATTACCAAATTCCCATCAACACAGATTCAGAATGGTTTTCAACTAAGAAATCTCACTTCCCTGGATAAGTATTTTCATATGTATTCACATGAGAAACTGTTCACCAGAAACTGGAGATGTGGGGAGAATGGGTTTCTGAGTCAGATAGGTCTGCATGGGACTCTGCTCTTCTTGTGACCATCCGTGTTTACTTCTGAGCAAGGCACGCAACCTCTCTAAGGCCACTTCCTCACCTTTAAGTGGTGATAATAATATTTATAGTAACTCCTTCACAATGTTTGAAGGGTAGGGTTGGGGCTGGGTGGGGGGTAAAGTATTTTAAGGTTAAATTATACGACATATATAAAGCACCATAGATAGACAATAAACCTTGGACTTCAAATGTCCACGCACACCCCCAATGCTTAGGGATGTTTATTCCCCACTCCTCATATTTTTGGGTTTTTTTGTTTTGTTTTTTGTTTTTTTATGTAGAGGGAGCACCACTGTCTCACTCCCCTGCCTCTTTCTGCCCCTCACACCTGCTACTCCAGGGAAACTGGGCCAACTTATCAGGTAGAAGAGTTGGGAATGAGAAATCGGAATTGGTCATGGGCCCATCCTCCTTCCATGGAGAAGCCCACGTCCAATTCTGCTGGTGTGATAGGCCTGCCCTTGTGAGTGAGTACAACTGATCAGGATTGAGTTTCAGGATTAAAGTTTATGTCTGTGCAAACATTCTTCGATAATAGCTTTATCAGCAATTCAGGTAATACCTATGACCCCTTTCTGCCTTACGCTTTGGTTGTAATTCTCAACTGGTTTGGAATTCAGAAAAAGAAGGTTTATTTTTTTTTTATTGGCCCTCCAAAGATCCCAACAATAGCTAAATCTTTTCATGTAATAAATACATCTTGTCTAAGTATAGAAACATGAAAATAGTCATACTTTTCTGACTTTTTGTTTTATTACTCTTTGCCCTTCATTCACCTAACACAGTGTCCAGGAATGAAGAAAAGCTGCTTGGTCTTGTCTAGAGGCAGCCTGCAGACTCTTGGATTATGAGTTTAACAGTTTAAACCAAGTCAGATTAGACAGATGGGGAAACCTCTCTGATGCCCCTTCATAACTCCACACCCCAGGATGTGGCAACAATCACCTCTGGCTGGGACTCAATTAAGGTTCATTGCTATGAGTAGAGAGAGGTGTTTTCTCTGCAGTCACACCACCTCTCAGTTCATTGGATCCCGAAGGAACGAGATCAGGAATCTGGGAACTGAGAGTGAGCTCTGTGGTTATATTTTAAAAGTTTTAATCTTTCTGAGTCATAATTTCCATAATAGAAAAAAAGATAAACTCCCATGTAAAAAGAGGATTTGTGTTCTAAACTGAAAATGTGATCACTGAAATGTAGTCAGGTGTTTTTATCTTTATTTAGATATGATTTATCTGTGAACTTTACCATGCCCTAGAATGAGCAAAAAACAAACAAAACAACAAAACAAAAGCAAAGACAAAGACAAAGACAAAAACGATCTGGTTCCTAAAAGTTGAAATCAGTCCCAAAGACCACATATAAAAACACATCCTTGGGGTGCGTGGGTGGCACAGTTGGTTAGGCATCCGACTCTTGGTTTTGGCTTGGGTTGTGATCTCATGGTTATGGGATCAAGCCCCACACTGGGCTACACGCTCAGAGCAGTCTGCTTGGGACTCTTTCTCCCTCTCCTTCGGCCCTTCCCACTTCTTCTCTCTTCAAATAAATAAATCTTTAAAATATATAAATACATACATACATACACACAAACACATCCATCTTACTTAATGAAGTTTCCTTACACATTCACTTGGAGTCTAATTATTTTTATATTAAACATGGTTTTAACACACTTGATTATCTGCTTTCCCACTATTTGCAATAGCAAATCGGGTGAGAAAGAGAATATTAAAAGCAGACAAACTAATAGAGCAAGCTAGGCAGCAAGAGAGATGAGACACTATACAAAGTAACACCAATAAATACTAAACTTTTGGGGACAATTTAAATTTAAGGCCAAAGGACTCAGATATCTCAAACATCCCAAAGAAGATATTTACACATACACACATCTATTGACCGATCAATCTATTATCTGTCATTTTCATCAGTGTGCCATTGAGTTGTAAAGAGTTAGTTAGTTTTCACTCTCATAAGCCCATTTCTAGGGTGAGGAAAATTTCAGCTTGGGATGACAGAACACTGAGCTATGAACAGGACAGCTGGCCATGGCTGGTCACTGAGACTCTCTCTGAGTCCTACTTTCTTCACCCTTCAAATAAGAAGTTAGAGGCATGTGATTGGTAAGATTTCTTCTAGCTACAAAATTACTTAAGTCTGGAAATAATCATCAGTGTTCAGAACCGGGTAAGTCTCCTCACTTATGTCAAAGAGCCAGTTCCCTATCAGAGACAAATAGATGAGCCCATTAAATTGATCAGGACCTTTTATAAATTGCTTCCAACTGTCAGCACATTTAACATCAACGCAAATAGCAACGTGATTAAGAACACGCACTGAGGCCAGTCAAATCTAAGTTTGAATCCTGGCTGTGCTACCCGAAAATTTTATGAACAGGTAACATACTTTAAAACTCTGAGACTCAGTTTTCTCATCTGTAAAATGGAGACAATAGCATTACACATCTCATCAGGGCTGAGGATTGATGAAACAATGCTAATAAATGTTTACCCATAATGCTGCCTTTATTGTCATCATCATCATCATCTCCGTCCTCATCAACATAAGTTTCTTCCCTCATCACTGTACTAGGAAGCCCCAAGCCCTTTTTCTTTCTTTGACAATCCAGCTGAAAAGACAGCTGTGGTTAAATGCCACATATTTATTAGAAGCAACCAATTGTCAATCATGAAGTAGACAGAAATACCCACGGACAAGCTCTGTCTTAGATTTCTCATAGAAGACTGGCTTTGGGTTATCCCCCAAAAGACAGAGGATTTGATTAGAAGAAGTGTCAGGAAGAATGTTTATGCATATAAGCAAAGACTATGTAAACTATGAAAAGATAATATTGAGAAGAAAGGAAGAAATGAGATTGCATTCATTTTTTACAAAGTGAAAATATCTCTGCCATCATATTTTCTCGATGAATTTGCCTCTTGAAGTTTAGAGGATCAAAAAATTGAATTGAGATTGAATACTCTTTGCAAAAGTAATTATTTTCTCTATGCAAACTAACCCTCTATGTGTGTAAAGAGTAAAACAATTGTCTCTTGCAAAGTAGTTTTGAGAATATCAAAACTTTTTTATACCTCAATTATAAAACCTTTCACATTTAATTATTATCTAATATCTGTCTGGTCTCCCTTAGATGTGAACTTCTTGAAAAAAGAAATCTCACCTTACTCATTTTTGTATTGCTAATACATAAAGTGCCTGGCTCATAAGGAAGGTTCAAAAAAAGGGGGGGGATGCATTGAATTTTTGTTTATAGCACATGTTGATTTTTCTGAGACGCAAAGGAAAAGTGCAAGTTAAATTGTTTGAGATGCTTGAGATGTTGAAAATGGTTGTTTTTTTGTTTTGTTTTTTGTTTTTGTTTTTTACCTTTTATCTAACATTTGTTGGAAAAAACAGGCTGGGTCAGAAATGCTGGAACAGAAGAGCTTAATGTACAAGAAACTAAAATATTCTTATTATTTTTGTTCCATTTCATGTGGGGATTCTTCAGCTTGTTTATTAGAGGAATTTCTTCCTTCAAAACATAAGGGTAAATCAGAGGCTGTTTATGAGGCTGTCTTCCTACTCATAGATGTGAGACTCAAGTTCACGGTCATGCATAAGCTCTTGAGATGAAAGGCACTGTTGAACTCCAACACGCTGCTCTTTTTCCGGGAATTCATAATTAGCCCTTCCTTTGGAATAGTTTAGATGTCATTTCAATGCTTGTGATATATTTCAAATACTGCTCAGGTTAAACAGTGCCCGCCCTCACACTTGGTGGAATGAAAGAGAAAGCGGATTATGCAGGTACATCCTTGAGGAGCATTACTAATTATTCAAAAGGGGCCTACCAGACAGGGGACTCCCACATAGCTATGAAAACAAAAATCGCTGCCTTGAAACCTTTCCAGTTTCATAATGTTCTAAACAATGATGGGCATTTAATTAAATTTACTTGTAGCTATATTTGCCGGAACTTTATCATAATATCAGGACGATTGATTTCATTAAACCAGAAGCTGAACGCAGAGACACCCTGACTGTAGGCGAAACATGTGCATGAAAAAAAAACCTAAAATGTTCCGTACGCTGTAGTTCTGAAAGAGAAATTAATCAATCAAAATCTCAAAGGAAGTTTTCCAACTTCTTATTGTAATCCACCATTAAGCACAGGCATTTGGAAATATAAATGGGCATATTGAATGGATTTTTTCCTATGTGCACATACTTTCAAGTTATTGTGTGCTGCCATCATTTTAAGTGCTGGATATGAGAAGAAACGATGAGTCAAGAGGTTCTCAGATATCTTAAGACAAATAGGTGGTGGCAGGAATTACATAATTTAAACCTGTCTATAATTCTTTTGCCTTCAAGAAGCCTTGCTAAAGAAGCATATGATTTGCACTTCAGAATTCAGTGGTGACAGCAAGAAAGCAGAGTCAGCCTCTAATGAAGGTTAAATATGAATAATGAGATTAAAATTTGCAACCCAAACTGTTTTCTGCTACAATAATTCAATTAAAGCTGCTTCTAATTGGTATGATTTTCCCTCATGTTACAGTAGATGGTCGTCAGTATTTCAACTCAGAATTAATTACTTTTTCCTATGAAAAAGGGACCATTTTCATGAATAAGTATGACGAAAAAATACACACATAAAATCTAGTTACATGTAAATCTGTCCTAGTTCATCTTGAATGTAGATTTATTTTTTCAAAAGCAGTAACTAATTGAAAAAGGTGGAGATTTTATGCTTTTGTGATTTTACAGAAATAAAGATTTTTTTTTCTTTTTTTTAGAGGGGGAGGGGCAAAGGGAGAGAGAGAGAGAGAGAGAGAATCTCAAGCAGGCTCCACACCCAGTGTAGAGCCTGACACTGACTAACACAGGGCTCCATCTCACAACCCTGAGATCATGATCTTAGCAGAAATAAGAACTGGACCCTTAATAGACTGAGCCACCCAGGCACCCTGAGAAAGATTTTTTTCTGGTTTATGCATATAATTTTCATTTGTTTTTAAATAAAGCAATTCTCTCATCAATGTCAAGGAATATAACCTCTATTCTGAATAAATGAATTAATTAAAAACTGTGCTCATTAGATTTGTTAGGATTACTTGGGTTACAAGTGATAGAATTCTGACTTAAACCAGGAAATGGGTTGTAAGCATTGTGGGATGTTTTGTACAACTCAAAGATCAGAATGTGAGTGGGTCTCAGGCAGAGCTGACCTGCAGAACATTCTCTCTGCCTTCTATCTCGGCCCCTCTTGTGTCTGCCTCATGCTTCTCCACCGACCAGAAGCTTCCCCTAGTTCTCTAACGCACAGAGCAGGAAACATGGTACCCCTACCTTCTGAGTTTTATAGTTTACAGTCCAGAAACCCAAGGACAAATTGCTTCCCCCTCTCATTCCCATACCTGAATTTGGGGCCCAAACAATGCTTTATAATGTTGCGCGGGTTGAGGCTAGAAGGGTGCTGGCAGATGAAACAATGGTGTTCACTAGAGCTTTATTCATAGGAAAAACCTACTGAAAGACAGAGGGATAGAGCTGAATGTAGGAAAAAAAAAATGTAAGAGAAGTCTAGGGGAAAGAGAGAGAAAGAGAGGGGCCTCCTGCATAATGATAGAGAGCCAAAGACAAAAAGTGATGCAGGGAAGAGCCATGGGGCAGACAAGTAAATCAAGAGAAGTAGTTTTTACAGCTATAAGAGGGAAAGAAGTTCCTTGGCTAATTTACATATAATATTTGGCCATAGTAGTATTTGCCCATGAGGTAAAAAAAATGCAAGAGTATTAAATATCTATGACAGAGTAACTTAGGTTTTCAGAACTCTTTTTGTTTCTCTGAGGTGTCATTTGTTTAACCTTCAGAAGAGCCTAATGGCTAATTGCTATTGCAGTCAGAGTTCAAGTAGGAGAGTCGCCAGAGTCTCCTGAAATACTGGGAAAGGCTTCATGAGAAAGGTAAGCCTGAGCTGAGCCTAGAGGGTAGCCAGGGTAAAGTGATGGAAAAGAAGGATGCAGGACCTTAGAATCCTAAGTCAATGGCTTCATCCTGGCTTCAAGATGAGGATGAGCAGGACTCTTGCTGACCGTGGTGGCCTTTATAGGAGTCCTCCTTCTGCGCCCATATCCAGCTATGTGCACCTCTGAAGGCTGTCGTGATCCCCACATACATTTCCACTGTTGTCATCACTTAGTTCACGGCTAGCCTGCTTGGTATTCTCTCTGTCATGGACTGCTGTTTGCGTCGACCTTAGCCCGCTCAATTGGCAGATTAATGCAGGAATGAGTTGACTATGTCACACTTTAATTATTAAAAATTTTGGATTGACCTGACAACCCCATGAGCTCTCTGTAAGTTGAGTGACCTCTCAACGTTCTCCACAGTAAGGCCCGAAACATCATTCCAGCCTTGTAACTCCCCACTCTCCTCACAACACCTCATGCTCCGTGCATGCCTGGCTATCGCTCACTGCCTCACCTTGTCCCATTCTCTTCCTTTGGCCAGCTGTGTCCTTCCTTTTCCCATCCTGTCTGGGGAAATATGATTACACTTTTAGGAAAATTTCAACGTTCACTTTCTTACTGAAATCATTCCTAATCCTTTCCTCTGCCTCTCTCATACCAACTGACTATAATCATAGCACCTTTGGAACTCACACATAACTTTATTGTAATTATTTTTCAGTATTTACTCCCACCTTACTTTATATGACTTATGTATAAGTTAATTCTGTACCTATTTATCATTCCTTTTAGAGTATAAATAGTTTGATGATGAGCCCCTGCCTTGACTATTTTGCCATCTGGGGCAGAGACCATAAGGAATTGGTGGCAGAGGACCTCTATTTTTTGCTGTATACATTTCTGTGCTATTTGTATGCTTGTTTGTTTTTTAACCATGAGTATCTATTACCTTTATAATTATTTTTTTCATTAGAAATTTGGATTATTTAATGGTATTAAAATCTTGTACTCTAAGCCCTTTATTCAAACATCTACTGTCACACATTTTAGGGTCAAATGTCCCCAGCTGCCTGCTATAATATACCATATGTAAACATTCTGTGCAATGACTAGTAGTCTTCAGCAACTAAACTGGTCTACCTAGAAATTACCTTTTTTTTTTTCTGTCTTCTAAATTCAGAGCTAATGGACTAAACTGTTTATACTCATTTTAAATTAGTCACACCTCATTATCACCCTGGTAGACAGAATCAATAGTCTAATCATTAGCCCTTACTCAGGGCACAGGAGAAATCCTAGTAAGTGGAAAGTCGTTCTTGATAACTTTCTCATTGATGCAGATACCTGATTCTGGATGAGCTCTTTTCCTATTTTAGCTTCTGGAATTAACTTGAAATTCCTCAACCTCAAGGGTTTGGCAAAGATAGACCAGTCATTCTCTTAAAATAACTCGACAGTCAATACTTAGGAAACAAATTATCTAAGACAGCCATTGAAAGAAAAAGGCAGAGAATGCAGAATATGCCCTGGGTTTACTAATCTGACATTTAGCAAGAAGGACCAACAAGAGATGCCAAGGGGTTCTTGACTGAGCTTGCCATTTTAACACAGTCTCACTTGGTCAGTTGCCAAGAGCTTGGTCAATTGCTGACCACTGGGCACCACAGACCCATTTCCAGGAGCCTACGAAGTAAATTCTCCCTTCCTCTCTTCACACTTGGCAGAACAGAAATAAATGCTTCTTCTCCCTCTTCCACTGAAAACCAGAGATTAAGAACACTCTTGTATATCTCAGCCACCCACATAAAGTCATTGGGATCAGAGATTTAACCAGCAGCAGAAAGAAAGCTCTCATCATGGTGTTTTGTGATTCAGAAAATGCCACATTTGCTGAAGGCCTAGAACATGCCCGTGATTCTCTAAACACCTCACAAAGTTGCAGATTTCATGTCTGAGAACTGTTAGAACAAACGATGCTTCTATCATTGACTTCACCCTTCATCCTTTCTCTCTCCGCTAATGATTCTTCACCTCTCCTCAGATTTATCCCTCAGGAGAAATCCACTCAGCACTGTTTTCCAGGTACCTCTGTTCTCAGGGATCATTAATGTTAAAATCTCCTATTATAGTTTAAGAACATTCATACCTACCGCTCAGAGGGGTAAGTGTCACCTATGATATATTTTTGAGCTCTCAGATAAGAAATGTATGTCAAAATTATCAGAGTCATTGAAGTCTTCACTTGATTAGGTTTCAAAAAGATTTCGATGAATATAAATTCATAAAAATTCATAAGAGTAACAGAGACAGGAAGGGTTATGAAGGGAAGATGGAATTTAAATCAGGAGACATTAGATTACATTTTAGCTGTTATGTTAAAACATAAATTATTTAACTTATAATTCAGTTTCAACATGGAGTTATCTACAAACTATAAAATGTACTGAAGTCCACCCTTCCACAAATTCAGTAAGTATCCAACATTTGTGAACAAAAATGTCATTGATAGGACACACTGAAGTTCAAATAGCAAGAAAGACAGTAAAAACCTGACTTTATTCTACTCCCTCCTTTCCTCCTCTTGGCCTCTTTAAGGAATTCTCGTATCATCAAGCCTACACAACAATAATTGTGGCTAGGGGATACGGTAGATAACAGTGTAGAAATCAATCTAATAAAAGTAAACACAGGCCTATGGTACCGTGTTTCATCATTCCAAGAAAGATATTACCACACATTCATTATTCGTGCTGAAAGAATCTACAGAGATTCTCAGAGAAAGATCTGAATGTTCTTCTTTCAAGGTCTCTCGTCATTACACAATTTTCCTAATGACACTTGGCATTATGTGGAACAATGTTGGGAACACCAGGATAGAACAGAGGAGGCAAGAAGTGTGTAAAATTAGTATGTATGTATGTACGTATGTATTTATTTATTTATTTGACAGAGAGAGTGAACAAGCAGGGGGAGCAGCAGAAGGAGAGGGAGAAGCAGGCTCCCCGCCGAGCAGGGAGCCCGATGCGGGACTCAATCCCAGGACCCCGGGATCGTGACCTGAGCCAAAGGCAGACACTTAACTGACTGAGCCACCCAGGTGCCCCTGTACAATTAGTTTGAACGGGAAAAGTTCCAGTGAGCCAAGGTTTCTAGAGACAAGAGAGGGTACTGTGCAGTCCAGTCCAAATGTGAAACAAAGAAACAAGGCTAAGTTAAAGATTCAGCTGGGAGACATATTAGTTCAGCATCGTGGGACAGCCTCCCATTTTAAGCCTCTGTATCTTCATCCATTAAATGGAGATAATTCTACTTATCTCTCATGTTCTATGAGGAACAAATGATACATATGTATATGATACATAGCTTCAAAAACCATCAAGTATGATTACGAATATCACCATTAAGGCACTGAGCACATGTCCCCAAGTCTTCTTAAGTGAAGTTAAATTCTGATTTCAGAAAATCAAGCATCAGCAAAAAGGACTTAAAATAACAAGGAGCTTGATCTCTGATCCATTTTATATTCTTTTTTTTTTTTTTTTTTTTTTTTTGGTCCTTTCTATCCCCTTAGCCTGGTTAGAGCTATGAATGTGAGGGGAAGTTCTCAGAGTCCATTCACTGTCAGGTAGACTTCAGAAACAGAAAATAATCAAGAGGTTCAAGACCAGAAAGGAAGGTGCACTGAGTGAGGGAATGTAAAGAGAAACGTGTTCTTGATCACGGTGGGGAAACATGGCGAACTTTCTGAGTTAGAGAGACCAGGCATCTGTGTTCACCCTGGAAAGCACTGTTTTCCAACCTGGAACCACCAGGCAGCTCTTTGCCCATACGCGGGCTGGAAAACCTAGAATCTGAACGTCATTGCGAGGGCCCAGGAGACAGAGGTGTGAGGTCCTCTCTAAGGATGAGGAAAATACGCTCATCCAGCGGTTTCACTGATGTGCAGGTTCACCTGGGTTAGACACTTCTTTTGTAAAAATGCAAAGGACAATATCAAATAAAGTCATGCCCTACCCAGCCTCCTTTCTCAACAGGGGTTCTGTAAGAGAACTAAGCCCTTCAGAATATGAGTGATTACTTCCTCAATTCTCTCAAGGTTGATAGAGGACTAGTAGCATTCCAAATCATAGGAGAGAGGTTAATTTATTACATACAATGGCTCCCACAGGCAATTAGGGCTTAACACTCTCAGGAAATCCAGGTTGAGAGTGCTGCTCCAGACAAGACCTGTCAGTGCATGGGATGCTGTTTTTGGAGCCACAAGCAATAGATGTGCTCTGCATCCACTGAGAATAAACATGAGCACTTTGACTTAAGCATATAGGCAGAGGAGCTAAAAACATTTTTAATGATGTGATACCACGATATGTTACTTAAGTAACTTACTTTATGGCAGGTTCTTTTGCAAAATGGAGGCTCAGAGATGTCTCTGGGACAGTTTTAGTGTAGGTGTGCCAGGAGTGAACAAAAGGATGGCCTGCAATCACCTCCACCACATACAGGGTCCCCCTGTTATCAGAAAGTAGCATTCCTACGAAACCTCTCAGAAGCCAAAATAGCTTCAAGCGAATGAAGAAACCAGGACCACTAATTTATTACGAAAGCCTTCTGAACATTTCCAGACCCCCAAAGTAACCTCTCTTAGGCTTTTCTGAAATCTTAGGTCACATCTCGCCAACAGATACATAAAATAAATGGAGATAAAGCGCAGATGGTCACACATACAATTCAAAGCTCTGGTGGGGAGATGCCAAGACACTGAATGTAGTTCCCGGGGAAGGCACGAGGGGGCGCCACTCACTGCCCGGAGTGAGCGTTGCCTCTGCAAAGGCTTGCTGCAAAAAGATGCTAAACACTCCACTTTTTCCCTTTTCTCATAAAAGCGAAAATCATCTTAGGATTTATTCTGGTTAGTAAAAACAGGTACTAATGTAGGTCTTTCATAAAAGCAATGTGGCATAAAGAGAACTTTCTAAAAGCGGTGATAACCTGTATATAATTCATGTTAGCAGAGGTGCATCCAGCCTGCTTAGTCTAAGAATTAATACCCTGCCTGTGATTCTCATTCAGAAACATTTTTTTAAAAAGGATTAAAACCTGAATGTAAGGCAAAAGCACTTTAGAAGAACAAAAGCATAATCATGCCAATGACAGTTTACCTACCTCAGATGCACACACTAAAAATAAATATATGTATGCAGATTTGGCTATCTGCCTTATGTTTCATGCTTTTCAAGGTTTTGAATTGGTTTTTGCTGCTGCCGACCTTGACCTTTTCCTTTGTGTGACATTCCTTGGTTTACTTATTTCATAGATTGATTTTTAAATTTCAATTTCCTAGAATTCCTCTGAGATCGATGAGCAAACTGTAGAAAGGCAAAAGGAAAAGAACCTCCCCTTTAACTACATCTTTGTTAGTGCTGCCAATTCAAGGCACTATAAAGTTAAAATGGACTTTATTTTTCAGAAGCATTTGAACAGGCATATCGATCTTCCCAACCCATTGAACAGTTAGCTCTTAAGAAGGGAAAACTCAATGTGACTTTTCTGGTTCATCCTATACATGTGCAAGGCTGAAGGTAGAGAGTTAGCAAAGTCGTCTCCTGGCTGATCTATCTATGAAAGAAAGCTCTCTGTGCAAGGCTTCCTGCAACTGTTCATTCATTCTCCTATACGCTCAAGAGAGAAATTAGGATGCATGGTGGATTACTTTATACAAAGTCCCTAAGCAAACTAGGTCTAAGCATAGACATGCAAATGGAGACCTTCCAGTCCAATAACTTTCTTTTATATCCCCCATTATTTTGTTTTCTCCATACCAAGGAAATCGGAACTCCTAGTTGCCTTCTTCCTGACAACAGTTCTCAACAATTTCATGATAAAATGAAAAAAAAAAGGGGGGGGTTTGCCTTACTTATGGCTAGATAGCCTGTGTCTATCATCTTACAGTTAAAACATGGACTTGAGGTCACAGCAGACTTAGCAACCATGGTTGGTTTGCAGTTGTCCAACGGCACTAGCCAAAAATCCTAATCTGAAATCTTAATTGTATTTGGCTGCTGTAATAGAGTTCAAGTATAGTAATGTTATAATTAATTATTATATTATTTATATGTGTGTGTCTAACATAATTATGGAATGTAATCTTTTTTTTTAAGATTTATTTCTCTATTTGAGAAACAGAGAGCTAGAGAGCCATGAGCAGGAAGAGCAGAGAACGAGGGAGAGAGAGAATCTCAAGCAGACTCCCGGCTGAGCACTAAGCCCGACAAGGGGCTCGATCTCAGGCACGAACCCTGAGATCGTGACCTGAGCCGAAATCAAGTCAAACACTTAACTGTCTGAGCCATCCAGATGCCCTGGAATGTAATTATTTTTAATACTGGTTTAAAGGAATAGTCCTTACACCAACTGTATTTCCTTTCCAGATTCTACAAGGTGTGTGAGGTTTACAACTGTTAGGTCTCTGGGGTTTAACTCAATCTGCAATCTATGCATTTCCATGCAAAAAGGAGCCACATTATGACAGTGTCTCACCGGCAAAAACTGTCTATTTTCTATAATCTGTAAAGTGCTTCCTTGCATGTTATACCCACGTATAACACCATGTACTTCTAAAAACTAAGTCATGTTCCTAGGGAAATGGAATAGGATTGATTGAATGTGTATACAAAATTTATAATGAAATTATTCCTTTTTTTCATTCATATCTACTAACTTATTCAGTTCCTAAATGCGTTCCCTTTCTTCCAGTGAATGTGGCTGAAGGGCAGATAGAAAATACCAAGGAAACAGATATAAATGCTAAAAGCATCAATTCACCTAAAAGACTGGGAAAGATCTCAATGTCCTTTATGCACGTTTAAACCCTTGCCAGGACGCATCTTTCATTATACAGCACTTTTCTCCTTTAAGCCAACATTCCTTATTACAGAGCACAGTATCACATGCTGTGTAATGCACATGTTGCCAAGGCAACAAGAGAGCTATATGCCAAACAGGGAAAAATAGAAATTAACCTTGGACAATTACCGAGCATTACAAAGAAGGAAGGTAAAATATGGCATAGTGCAGTAAGGCAACATATGGCTGTATGAATAGAAAAAAAAAAAGAGTCCAGGTGAAAGGAATCATAGTAGAGGTGCCATTAAGGGGACAGCTGTGATAACCCAGGAATTAACAGCTACATAGGAGAACAAGATCTTCCTCCACATTGTGTGCATATAGAAATTTGTCTGCATCTTTTTGGAGGGTGGGTGGGTGTTAATGAGATGTTCATGTTTTTAAGCCCAGGAGTGAAATAATAGAAAAAATATATATTGGTCTCTGCCCTGGGTTCCTGACACAGAGCTCCTAAATCTCTTGGAATTTCCCAGGTGACAGAGTGTCTCTTGTTCTAATAAAGTGACTCTTGGTGGGTTCCTGGGTGGAGGCTGGGTTGGTTACCAGAAAGACCAAGCCATGATTAGAAGCTTGGAATTTCCAGTTCCACTCCCCATTCTCCAGGGCAGAGGGGCTGGAAATGGAGTTAATGATCCACCATCCCAAACCCCAGTAGTACGGCTTTCGGGGAGCTTCTTGGTTGGTGAACAGATCTACATGCCAGGAAGATAGCACATCTCAACTCCAAGGGGACAGGGGTTTCTTCTGCTCTTAGGATCCCTCCAAACCTTGCCCTATATATCACTTCACCTGGCTGTTCATTTGTAACCTTTATCATATCATATGCTTTACTATATAATAAACCAGTAACTGTGTTTACCTGAGTTCTGTAAACTGTTCTAGTAAATAACTGAATCCAAGTGGGGGAAGGGTCAAGGGTCAGAAGTTGTGGGTAACCTTGGGACCCACTACCTGTGATTAACATCTAAGGAGGAGACAGTCTCACGGGACTCAGCCTTTAACCTGTGGGGTCTGCACTAACTCCAGTTAGTGTCACAGTTGAGTTGAATTGTAGGACACTCAGCTGGTATCTTAAGGAATTAATTGGTTTGGAAAAAAACCCCATACCTCTGGTGTTAGAAGGGTTGTGAATGTGGCAGTCCTGTGAGGGTAAAGGAGAACCACTCCAGAGCAGATGGTTTTCCATACAATACACAAGTATTGTGTACATCGTGTACATTTCAGTGGTGACTTAAAAATGTGCCCTGTGACACATACACACATATACATGCTTTTATATGTATACACCATTTTCCAACTCGCCCCTGCTGCCTTTGATTTCTAACAACCCCTCTTCACCTCCACCTCAACATACACACTTTTTTTTGCATCTGATCCCTTTTCTCTTGCTACTGTTGCCACCATGAATGTTACCCCACCCATATGCAGCTAAACATTCCAGATTACTCTTCCATTTCCAGCCGCTGCTTCCTCCAGTCATTTTTTTCTGGATAATCCTGCCAGATCAGTTTTTCTGAAGCACAGGTCAAAGCATGCCAGTGGGTTCATTGTATGCACCCCTACCACTAAGCACACACTTCAAAACCTTCAATGGCTCCATGCTGCCTACTGAATTAAGTACGATTTAAAATTTCTTTTACATTTTGGAGCACCTGGGTGGCTCAGTCGGTTAAGCGTCTGCCTTTGGCTCAGGTCATGATCTCAGGGTCCTGGAATCAAGTCCCATGTCGGGCTCCATGCTCAGCAGAGAGTCTGCTTGAGATTCTCTCTCTCTGCCCCTCTCCCGCTGGCTCTCTCTCTCTCTCTCTCTCAAATAAATAAATAAAAGCTTTAAAATGTCTATTATGTTTCTTATCTCCAAGTGTTTGGGATTTGACATACTGTCTATATATGTGTGTTAATTTATTTTATTAATTATTAATAACCTTAATTAATATTAATTTAACTGGTCAATATTGATTTTCTTAATCAACAATTAAGAAAATAAATTAAACAAGGAGGCCATTAGACCAAAGTGGTCCTACCACTTTGGTGGCCTATGTAAACAAGCCAAAACCTAAGCCTGTAAATACCTCAATGTTAAGAAATTGAAACCTAAGACCAACCAATCACAGTCAGCTAACTACCCTTCCCAAATAAGGCAAATGCTAAGGACAACCAATCACAAACAGCCACGTAGGCTTTAAGCTATACTTGATCAATTTCCTTTCTTTGATTTTGTACCTTGTCTATATAAGTCTTTCCCCGGCTCCCATCTGCAGAGTGCTGCTAACCAGTTGTGGTTTGGCGACGGCCTATTGGAATCAATTTTTGTTCAGATAAACTCTTAAGATTTTTAACATGCCTCAGTTTATCTTTCAGCAATATATGTGTGTATGCACACACACACACACACACACACACAATCTTTGTTTAGTTTTTTCATTGTTTCATTGTTTGTCTAATCAATGGCTATTGAACAAACAGTAAGGACCTCAGTGCTCAGGGCACTCCAACAAGAAACATATATATTCAAGAACCACCTCACTGTGGACTACAGTACTTACTGGATTAATCTTGACTGTCAGGAGTCTCTAGAATTTTTAACTAGGCTTGATACAGGGAAGGGGAAAGTAACATTTATTGTGCACTAAACACAAGCCAGGTACTCTACACACATTATTTCTTTACAAATTCATAACAACTGCAAATTAGGGATTACTGAATATGATTAAATATAAGGTGATAACCCCCCAATAGTTACCTATCAGAAAAGACAGGAGTTCTTACAAATGAAGGCTTACCAAGTCCCTGATAATGTGGAGATAACATGTCCTCTGCAAAACGTTACAGTGACACCAGCTCAATCACTGTCACTTGCAGATACATATAAAGGTTATGTAATGGAATTTTTTAAAGAGGCAAATACACTTAACATACATTTAATGATCATTTACAACTTAAATATTAGATATTATTGTAAACAAACTCTGAAAGAGCATATTTTTAACAAATATACTAAGTGGTAACTTTTTCCAAAGTATAAATATTCACCAGAGGTCAGATGAGGGGGCAAGGGGGGACAGTCCTGCTCAAAATTTGCCACATATGGTATTGTCTTCAAGCTACAGAGGAGAAAAGAGGCTCAGCAGGTTGGGACCCACCCAAGGATACACAGCTGTGAATCCATCTGCATGATTATACTAAACCACAGTGATGTTGAACTACTGACAATGATTTCCCCCTTCGGCAAGTGTAAGCCCCACAGGGACTCCGAGATAGTCCGACACACCCTCCACTGAGAATCATCTATTTCTGAGGTCTCCACCAGTCGAGAAAAGCTTGTGAACTTTACTTTCTGTAGCTGGAATAAAGAAAACATAGTTTTGGTTTTTATTCTTTTAAAGGAAAAATAAAAATATTGAACATATTTTTAAACCTGTATCTGGTGCCTTAGCATTTTGATACTCTCAGTTATATACAACGTTGGGAATGAGGAGCGGGGAGTATGTGACTTTCATTGTCCAGGAGAACCAGATGGAACTCTCAGTTCTGTCACTTGCTGAACGATTCTAGGAAAGTACAGTTGACCCTTGGACAATGTGGGGGTTATGGACACTGCCCCACACCCCCACTAAACACAGCTTAAAATCCACGTATAGTTTTTGACTCCCCCAAAACTTAACTACTAATAGCCTACTGCTGACCAGAAGCCTTACTGGTAACATAAACAGCTGATTAACACATCTTTTGTGAGTCATATGTATTATATCTTGTATTCCTACAATAAAGTAAGCTAGAGAGAAGGAAATGTTACTAAGAAAATCAAGAAGAGTACATTTACATTACTGGGCTGTATTTACTGAAGAAAATCTGCATATAGGTGGACACGCACAGTTCACACCCATGTTGTTCAAGGGTCAACTGTAATTTAACCTCTGTGAGCCTACATCTCCTTTCCCCTAAGATGAGAATTCTAATTCCTTGATGAAATGTGTGCTTGTCAATGTTTGCTTCCCCTCCCCTCTCCCTGCGTAAACCCTGACATGATACTATTTCCAGAAGTGCCTACTCTGAAGTGAAACTGTCCTATTCTCTGAGTGGCTATTATGACTTTATTTCTTTTTGATTATTAATTAATAATAATTATTATTAATCCCCATAGGATTAATGAGGTTAAAACTAGCAGAAAACTTAAAGCTCGTTCTTCAGGGAACTGTTTTCTCCCTGATAGGTTATTTTTCTTTTCAGACCCTGTGAACAAATCTACCAGTTCTCTCTGCAGAAGCTTGGACTCAAGGTCAACTGATAGGCTGCCGGCCTATGAACAAGCAAGGTCCTGCATTCCTTACCTGACATAAGGAGCCCAGGACCCCATCCAGCTTATGGGGACTCTCAAATCATGTCCATTGTCCCTTCCCCTTGTCCGACGGTTACTTCTGCTTCATCTTAAAGTCTCTGCCTCGGGAGGAGCACACGGTTCCTTAACATAACATGGTGCTCATATAGGCATGTTTTCTAATTACGCCTGCACAACCTTATACCCACCTTTAAATGTGATGACAAAGTTCCCCTTTCTGAATATTCATCCTAAACCCTAAACACGAAGAACCACCTCACCACTGCTCAGGGAGTCACGGCTTTGGAAATTATTCCCCGTGATCTCCTCATTTGCTGCAAATAAAGATTCCTTTGTGTGACAACTCCACCTGGTGTAGTCTCCCCTGTAGCTCACTAAGGAGCCAACTCACGTTAGTGCAGTTACACTTTTCTGTCACACTCTGTATTACATTATAGTCATCTGTATACATCTCTTATTTCTGCTGCCCCCTTTTAATAAATACTGACTTAATTCCATCTGTATCTGTATCCTGAACAGAGCCTTTTGAGAGACTGAACACACAAAGAGAAAATGTCCAGTCCACACATGACAATGGAACTCTGCCCCCACAACATCTGCATCCAGCCTGGGAAGCCGAAATCACAAAATCACAGTGAGCCCAAAACAGTCAGGAAAATGGCAATCTATTGGCTTCCCTAATTTTTGCTCCTGTGTCTATCTCAGAATCAACCAGACAAAACTAAATATGATCCCTCAACCCATCACTTAAGATGCTTGACTGCGGCCTCCCCATACCAAAACTTTAATCAGGGCATGTCTGAAGCCTTCTCTTTTTCACTGTGAAACCATCCCACTCCTCTGCCTGCCTCTGAATCTCTACCAAATGTAAGTGATGGTGGCCGACTCCCTTGCTATGCAAGCTCTGAATATTCTTTTTCTCATTTGGGTGACCTTCATTGATTTCCATACCTACCATACCTTTCCATACCTTTTATACCATATATATGTATATATAGAGTAAATATATATTTATATTATATATTCTACATATATATATATATATATATGTAGAATAAATTAGAGTATTTAGAGCAAATTCTTGTCCAAAATGATGCCTTTTATAAAACCAAAGTCCCTTTTCAGTTCTAACACTCTGTAACTAATAGCAAGGTGTTGAGGTCAAATAAAACACTGATTTGGTTGATAGTTGAGCAACTGATCAGAAATACGTTGTTCCTACATAAAAGAATGAGTTGTTTTGAATCTCAAGACAAGTTACAGTTTTAAAGTGTTATACCTTAGAAGTTCTAAAAGGCCAAATTAAACCCCAACCACTTCAAACCCAGGAATGCCATACTGCTCATTTTAGAACCATTTCTTCCAGGATGCATTTATCCTTCTACTAAATAAATACCAATTCACTTTTTCAAAAATCCACTTACCTACCCCTGAGGGTCCTGAATGCTAATTCTCAAATGGAGAGGCAAGAGCAAGGGCACTAGCAATGAATTCAGGCCCTAGTGGCAACAATCATTTTTCTCTGGTGTGTCTGTATTGTGTGGCTTAGGCTGACTTCTTTTCTTCTCACTAGCGCTGGTCACTTGTTTTAGATCAGTTTCCCTTGGGGAGTATGAACATTGTTCTCCCTGCCAAAGGGCCATCTTTGTCTTTGCAGTTGGCATTAGGTATCAACAGGCAGCGAGGCAATGAAAATGTCCTGTCTAGGAAATCTGTGCTCTTAGAAAGTGGAATCACATGAAACAGAATGTTATATGACATAGACCGCTCTAAAATTTGCATTATACATGGAATTTTTTAAGCTTTAATTGCAGAAAAATTTAAATAGACACACAAATAAACAATATATTGGGCCCCCCATGTACTCGTTACTCAGCTGTAGCAATCACAAATTTATTACACCAACTTATGTTTTAAAAGGAAAACTCCCTTTACAAAAGATATTATTTAAGAAAATACATAGTAATTTTTCCAATAGGGCGAATTTCTCGCATAAGAAGGGACTGGGTTTGGGGCACCTGGGTGGCTCAGTCAGTTAAGCGTCTGACTCCTGATCTCAGCTCAGGTCTTGATCTCAGAGTTGTGAGTTCAAGCTCCATGTTGGGCTCCATGCTGGGCATGGAGCCTACTTTAAAAAAAAAAAGTGACTGGGCTCATGTACCATGCTTTGGCTGCTGGCCTCCTACCACTGTGGACACTTTGGCACCAGATGTGACCTTATTTAATGAGCAAGAGAGAATAGTTCATACACTAATAAAGTAAAATGTGTACTCTACTTTTATATACATTCATAGATAACATAATTTTTATTAATTCCTTTGTACAGATGATGGAACGAAAGGTCTTCAAGTCAAGCAATAGACTCAAGAACAGGTTACACGTTGGCAAGAAATGGACCCTCCAGTAAGGCACATGTGCAAAACAGGGCAATGAAGAATATTTCAAAAAAATCTACACTGCCAAAAAAAGAAAAATGAACATCATTATTTTCTTCAAATAAAATATAAATGTTTTTGCAATACAGTCTCCTCTCAGGGAAATTTGGGAAAAGATTTATACCCTCCTGAAAATTTTCCATTTGATTTTGCACACAATGACAGCAATCCTTTGCATTTCAACTGAGACCTTGAAATGTTCTCACTTCAAGTTCTGCTTGTCCTCACACATTCTGTGGGAGTGCTGCTAGGATTAATATAATTTTTGAAACTCTACAGAACCCACGTCATTCAATCCACAGGGCAGTTGTTAAAACAAATGTGTAATGATTCTCTTGAAATGCCTCACCAAAGTAGCTGATATTTATTGTGAATCTACCATGTTAAAAGGTTAACTGCCTGTTCTGCTCTGTGGTTTGCAACAGGAAAGGAGTTGAGGAATGATCTCCCAGAGAAGGGGTTCTTTGAGTTGTGTTTTTAGCCCTGAGTACCAATCAGAGACACTGTGTGGAGGGATGCAGCAAAACTATGGCAACGACAAGGCTTCAGATGAACTTGACCAGAACAGAGAGTTTGTGAGGCACTATCTGTAGGATTAAATCGAAGAGCATTACACACAGGCTTGAGTGGACATCTCACAGGTGTGACAGAGAGAAAACAACTGTAGGTAAAAAAGAAAAGCTGCAGTATAATTCAATCTGGATAGTCTAACGTCTTGATGGAGAAGTCAACAAAGACAGAAAGAACCTTGGGCAAGAAAATGGGTGATGGCATTGGGAACAATAGCCAGCCCTGCAGAGAATCAAGACAGCATGAGGTCGAATCCAAGCCAAGCCTGGGCTAACATGACCATTTATAAGAATGATAAAAGATTCTCTCTTGCAAAGGCTTTCAAATTTTTATAGCAACATATGGTAGGATAAACATTTTCCATTGTGACTCAGTACAAACATGCATATTCCTAAATACATAGATTTAATTGAAATAAAAGTTCCACAAAGCAATACTTACCCTACTCTACCCTCTGGCATTTTCCATTCTATTTCATCATATTAAAATAAAAACACGAGTTATAACTTTCTCAGTTGCTTTCACAACTTACTAATGGGACACAATTCAACCGGCAGTTTGTAAAATACTACTCTACCAGGTGCATTCCATGAGGAATTAAACACAAGCATGTAGTTTCTATCCTTAAGATCCACGCAATCACAAAAATTAAACAAATAAACAAACAAAAAACTCCCTGTTCTCCTCTGGCCACTATTTTATCTCATTGTATTTAAGGTCAAACCTCTTGCCTTTGAGAAAGAATTCCCTAAACCAGCAGTCCTCAAACTTTTTGATCTTATGACCCCATCACACTTTTGAAAATTATTGAGAACCCTGAAGAGTTTGTGATCAAATGGGTTATATCTATTAATACTTAACATTTTTTAAATTAAAACTGAGTAATCTATAAGTATGTACATATATGTACTTATGTTATCAAAATTATAATAATAAATCCATTCTATGTTAACATAAATGTTTATCAAAAAATAACTATATTTCCCAAAACATTTAGTGAGAGCAGTGACATTATTTTACACATCTGGAAATCTGTCAAAGTTTGGCTTAAGAGAAAACAGCTGGATTTTCATATCCTGCACTCAATCTGTTGCAAATATATATATTAATCTCTCTCTCTATATATATATAGTATCAATATATATTTAATATCGATATATATTTAAGATATTAGACATATTTAAGATATTAGTATTTTTAAATTTTTTATTCACTTTTTAAAAATTTTAATCCCAGTTAGTTAACAGTGTTATATTAGTTTCAGGTGTACAATATAGTGATTCGACAATTCTGTACATCACCTGGTGCTCATCACAACAAGTGCGCTCCTTTATCTCCATCACCTAGTTCACCCAACCCCCCTCCTGGTAACCACCAATATATTTTTTGGTTGAAGAAAATTTGGCCTCACTTGGAAAATACTTTAAAAAAGAAGAGTTATTTTAATAGCCTTTTCAGACACTTGAGGATACTCTTCTTGATACTACACTGAACACTATAGGTAGTAGTTTCTTAATGGTTAGTTGAGCTGTAGAATCTGAAGCCTGGTAAGTGATAAGTGAACTTTTCACTGATAAGTGAACTTTCATTCTCAATTACATTAAAATCCATTGATCTACTTTGCACTTTGAATGGATCTTCTACCCAGGAATAGAGTGCCATTAGTCATTTGGGAAATATCAGTTCCCTGAATTAGGAAGGTCTTTCAAATACTGACACATTCTATGACACAATATCAAAAACGACACTGGTTAATATCACCACCAACCTAACGAGAAGTCTTTGTGATTGCACGGATCAAAAATGACACTGGTTAATATCACCACCAATCTAATGAGAAGGGGAGCTGCCAGGTTCACGATGAATGACAATCACACGTTTTCCAAAAAGCCTAAACTTTGTTATCGGCAACTAATACTGTCAATTGTTCCCTTTGAACTGAATTGAATTTCCTCATTTTGTTCATTAAGAATAAATGAACAAGTCTGCCAAATACTCATGTCTGAAACAACAGAATCTATCCTTCAGTCATTCAGTAACAGTCATGTTCCATGAAAAAGGAGGCTAGCTCAATTTGCCCATCAAAGAGTGGCACACTGCTTTTCCCAGAGACAGCCAGGGTGCTCAGGTATGCAGCCTCAACCTCTTCAAAGCCATCCTCCACCTTGTGGGTAGAATGATGTGTTGTGCATGAATTTCATCATTTTGCTTTTGTTGAAAATGCTTTGGTATTTCTCCCTTGTCTTTAGGCTTAAACTCAAAGTGCTCGGCATTGTATGAGGTCCTCCCCACACTGCAATTCCTTCCCACACTGCAGTTTGCAGTCATATCCCCAAGTGAGCTGTCCCCATGCCTGTGATCCTTGGCATGACCTGCCAATCTGGGAAAATTCCACTTATTCTGCAAGATTCTGCTCAAGTGTCCATGGCTATTAAGCACCTTCCCTTACGCACCTTGATCTCTATTATGGTCCTTCTCATCTGATATTGTATTGGTCATTTATGTGTCTCTCCCCATAGACCATGAATTTCTTATGGATAGAAATCGCATCTTGTATAGAAATCCTTTTACCTGGCACATATATATGTCTGAAATGTACTTGTTGAATGAGTGAGTGGGCCAGAGATCCCTTGGATTCCCTTCTGCTTCCTGTTCATGGGCAGAACTGGTCTCAGACCTAGAAACACAGAGGCCTATCAGTAGAAGCAGGTAAGGACAGTGAGCTGAGCAGAAAGGGGCTATTCCAGACAGCACAGCAGCAGGCGATGGAGTCTGGTGCCCAGATGGAAGACCTGAAGTGTGGGTGCACCAGTTTGGCACGTTTTAAACAGACTGAGTAAGCCTGCTTCACACCACTTCAGATTTGGGAGAAAGATACACCAGAGGCCAGAATTCCATACACACTTAGACCCCAGGAGAAGGCTGTGATCCCAGGACAACCTGTCCCCGTGACTCTATGACTCCATGTTGTGACTCCACTGAACACCTTGCCTAGGACCCATGTGTCTCTCCAGACTCAGAAGGATACCAGAGAGCAGAACACTAGTGGTTTGGACAGTGACTAGATGATATCAGCAACAGGGATTCAGGGGCCAAACTGTTTGTGGAACACTGGGTAAAAAAAAAAAAGCTTTGGACAGATGTCTCCAATACAAGGTTTCCAGAGGACTTGCTTTTCCGACCTGCATCAAGATCCCTAAGAGAGGACAGTAGTATGCAGTGTTTCCAAAACAGTGGAGTTGCAGAACTTTAGTTTGTAGGAGAATATCAAGGACTAATGTTCAGTACAAGAAACTTGGAGGGACCCTGATGTATGCATGGGTCTAGGTTAAGGTAATGAAAGAACAATGAAAGAAAAAGGAACAAAGCACAAGTCCCCCAGGAAGCAGCAACAATAAAACTGTCTTTTGAAAATCTGTCTGGAAATAAATCTTATAACTGGTGCAGCCATACAGCAAACATGACAAACTATGGTTTGAATTTCTAATATAAAAATCTAGGGGAAGGAGCGCCTGGGTGGCCCAGTGGGTTAAAGGCTCTTGGTTTCGGCTCAGGTCATGATCTCAGGGTCATGAGAGGGAGCCCCACGTCCAGCCCTGCATCAAGCTCTGAGCTCAGTGGAGTGTCTGCTTGAGATTCTTTCACCTTTTGCTCCTCCCCATGCTTGTGTTCTCTCTCTAAAATAAATAAATGAAATCTATAAATAAATAAATGACTGGGGGGGCAAAACAAATTGTTTAGAAGCTTCTAGAAGACCATACTACTCTAAATTTCTAGTCAAGATCAACTTATACAACTTAGAGGTTTAGAGAAGAAAGATGAAGTGGTGGTTCCCTGTGTTATAATTGCTAACTCTTTCTATAAAGGTAATTACTAAGCTCTGTTCCAAGACTCCTTTACAACTTTTTAAAAAATCACTTCTAGTGTTGCCTTTGGTAAAGTCTGTGCAAACACGGCTGGCACCATCAGTGACCTTGCTCAGTGGGTTCACACTAAAGTAATGCAACCACTTGGCACTTCTTCATCCTGTTGGCAAGACACACAAAGAAAGAATGAGGAATGGAAGGAATATGTGATCTTCAGCTAGTATTTGTACCTTCTGTTTTGTATTCTTACTGCTCTTCACCATCCAAATGCCTAACACATATGAGGTACTCAATAAATGATTGCTAAGTGAATGAATAAATGAAGAAAAGCTCCTGCTTGTGTGATCAGCTCAGTGTGCCTGCTGTCGTGCATGCCCATGAACCCCCAAGGACATTAAAAAAAAATGGTGGCCTCGATCAGACCTCTGATGACTTACTCATGGCCTGCCCTGCTGTAACCACCAGGCCCCCAAGTTCTGTAACACCCATGGCTCTGAGATCTTAAATCCAGTCTGTCATAGCATCTCCCTGTCCTTCCCATTTCCCCATTTTCGTAACCAGCCTTCAATTTTGATTGACTCTACCTCATCAGTGGCTTTCAAAACCAGCCGCTCCTTTCTGTAAATGAAACAACTACTCTGCTGGTTCAGACAATTACAACTGGACCAAGAAGAGAGGATGCCACCCTTCCCCCTACTCTCATAATCCCCCACTCCCCAGCAAGGGTATTCTCCCCAAAAAACAGTCTGTCAAAGGCTTAGGAGCCAGATAAGAGAACATGGCTTTAAGTTTTGAAACCAAACAGGCTTGATAATACTTTACCCCAGAATGATGCAGATCTATCCCTGCAGCCTCCCCTCCACCCTCCAGCCCGCCCTTGGAGAAGGAGGACATCTTGTGCCCCTTGTGGGAAGCTGGATCCCAAGCGAAAGAACAAAGGTGGAGCTGGACCTAGGATTCTCAGTCATCCTTCCAAAAGTTACTGATCAAATTAATCATGCCAACTTCCCAAGCCAACAAAGAAAACAGAGATGGGGATAGGCAAGGGCTATGCTTGGAGAAATGCCTCTTTATAAGAACCGGAAATAGAAAAAAGGCACTTTCCACTACCACGCTTCATCAAAGCATTAGTCAACCGATGGGAAGAGAGTTTTTGAGGACAGCTGGTTCTCCCTTTAGAGTTTTGTCTTACTCCTACGGAAGGTTGAGGGGGTGGGAAGGCACTCAAAGAAAGACAAAATAATAAAAAGTTGTTGTTCCATTAAAACTGTAGTGTTAGGTGGAACCCAATCTCAGCTTCAGTAGTGTGGTGTCTGAGGGCCTGGATCGTGGCAGAAGATGCCCAGGGGACAGGTCAGAGCCCATTTGGTCCCAACAGAACCATGGAAGGCCCTGAGGGAGCTGCTCTGATCCTGTGGACACACGAGACACACCTCAGGGCCTCCCAGCAGAGCCTGGAAACCGGACTGTGGCTGATTCTTGCCTCTCTCTGTACCGTCATACTGATGAGGCCTGCAGAAGCTTGGTTACATGAAGATGAGGGGTCTCATTCAGAGACTAAAACCTTGGCCTCTCTCAAGATGTTGGGCAGAAAATGCTTCTAGAGATCATCCATATCTTTGGCATGGTCTTGCCTTCTTGCTTCATGGACCATAAGCCAGATGTCAGGTGGGATTCTCTGTCTTTGAGTTCATGGAGGATTGCTTTGACCCTCCAGTGGACATATCTGAGGAAGTCATAAGCCACCCTGAGATTTCTGTGAATTCCCTTTCTGGCTCAGCTCTGTACAAACCCAGGGTCACTATTCTGTGCCTGTATCATACTGACCTCAAACTCAGCCCTTACACGGGTCTCCACAAGAATACTACTCATGCCAGTATCATGTGAGAACGTCCTATATTTGAGGGAGTGACAAAGAGGCTACATCCTACAGCAGTGTTCCAGTTTCTCTGTGTTCAGGTACTCAGAGGCACACATATACACCCTGACCTTGGCCTCCCCTTCCTCTGCTCTCCTGAGAACAGCCTCCTCACACCTGGACAGGCATATATCAAATCCCCTTTACTACACAGATCTTATTCCCTCTTAAGAATGTAAAGGGGGGGGGCACCTGGGTGGCTCAGTCGTTAAGCGTCTGCCTTCGGCTCAGGTCGTGATCCCAGGGTCCTGGGATCGAGCCCCACGTCGGGCTCCCTGCTCAGCGGGAAGCCTGCTTCTCCCTCTCCCACTCCGCCTGCTTGTGTTCCCTCTCTCACTGTGTCTCTCTCTGTCAAATAAATAAATAAAATCTTAAAAAAAAAAAAAAAAGAACGTAAAGGGCTTTCAGACACTGTCTCACTAATCCCCCTAGCTTCTAGGGCAAGGAACAGATATCTTTGTCTCCAGCATACAGATGGAGCCCAGAGATGTGAGTTAGGACTCCCAAGCTTGCCCACAGGGAGCATAGGGCAGAACCTCAGCTGGGACCCCAAGTATTGGAAACCCAATTCCAGAGCTAGCAGACAATGTTGCCTCACGAAGAGTTTTCAAGTTTTGCTCCTTCTGCTCTGAAAAATGCTAAAAATTGAGCTTTTCCCATTTGTACTTATTGAGGTAGTATAGCGTGGGGTTCAAACCACAGGATCTAGAACAGGACTGCTGGGGTAAAAGCTCTGCTACTACTCTCTAGCTTCTGATCCTGGGTAAGTTAGCTGACATTTTAGTGTCTCAATCTCAGCATCTGAAAAATAGAAATGATAAATAATAGTATCCACCTCACAGGGTTATTATGAGGATTAAATGAGTTTACACCCTCCTACTCCCAGCCCCCCATACACCCAATATAGAGCTCAGGAAAGTGTCTGGTACAGAGAAACACCACAAAAGTGTTAGCTATAATTATTTCTTCTTTTCAAATTGTGCATTCTTTATTTAGTAACCCTGAGTTGATTTTTTTGTCTGGGTGACAACATTGTCTAACTATAGAAACCAAACTTGCAGAATCCTGAGCATATGATTAACTCCAATATATTACCATCCTATTGTTCACTCCCCCCTCCCTTCCCTCCTCTTTCTTTTCTTTTCTTCCCTCTATTCCCTTTCTTTTCTTTTCTTCTTTTCCTTTCTTTCTTTCTTTCTTTCTTTCTTTCTTTCTTTCTTTCTTTCTTTCTCTTTCTTTCTTTCTTTCTTTTTCTTTCTTTCTTTCTTTCTTTCTTTCTTTCTTTCTTTCTTTCTTTCTTTCTTCCTTCCTTCCTTCCTTCCTTCCTTTCTTTCTCTTTCTTTTCTTTTTTCTTTTCTTTCCTTTTCCTTTCTCTTCCTGTGGCTTTCCCCCTCTCTTTCTCTCTTTCCTTCTTTCCTCTCTCCCTCCCTCCCTTCTAGAAATATTTCCTAGGTGCCTACTATGTGATAATGGTACAGTACTAGATCAGATACAGCAGTAAAGAGAAATCAGGAGGTAATTTTAATTTAGGGTCTTATGATCTAATAAGTGTATAAATGGAAATTTATTGTCAAAGTAATATTATAGGAGGAACTCAGATGCAGGAGTATCTAATTCTACCTGAAACTATCAGGACAGCCTTCTCTGAGGAGAAGGCACTAGAGCTGAATCTTGAAGGAGAGAGAGGAATTTGCCAAATAAAGAATATTTGCAGTATTTGGGGGAATTTTTTCCAGAATACATATCTTTTTTGGAAGTTCACATGCAACGATTTTAAAAAACAAACTATTCTAGATCATAAAGCATGTCTCAACACATTTCAAGGATTGAAATCTTACAGAAAGCGCAATTCTATTAAGCTATAAATCAATTACTAAAACAAGTAACAATGCATATTAGCTGGCTAGTTAAAAATAATAATTTTCCATGCTATTTTATCAATTAAAAAAATAGGTAAATAAATAGCATAGACTACACATAGTAGTACTGCTGTGTATCTAGGGGGATGTATTTAAATATAAAAGCATAGTTTTAGAGGTTGTTCTCTACAAATAATTTGACATATTTCATAACTATATAAGGCTGCTATTTTCAACTGAAAATAACAAAACTGAGGCTGAATAGATTTGCAAGGGGAAATACAGAGTGATATATTATAAAAAGTTCAAAAAAGATTTCACAACACAAAAATTTGAACTATGGAATACATGTATATATATAAGTATATATGAATAACTTGCACCCCTACGAACTGTTTCAAAATTATTTTGTAAAGCAATTTCTCAGGAACTGATTATGTAAATGTTATTTGGACATGAGAATAATAAGCAAAAAACACAGCTCTTGTGAGGAGTGAGTAGGGAATCTTATATAAAGGGGTGGTAATTCTTTTAAGGTTTTTCAGCCTTAGATACAGCTCACATTTTCCTCCCATATGGATCTACCCTCTTGGGACCAGATAGGAGACAAATTAAATAGTTTAAAGAAGTTAATAATTAAACAGGTAAATAATAATATTGATGTTCCTACCCAGAAATATTAACAGAAGGACAGCTACTATTTATATGCCAGTTAGCACTGTGGAGGAGGGGTAAACATAACTGTAAAGAATTTCTCAAAATTACACTTTTCTAACATTTTGAAAAAGCATTTTCAAAACAGAAGTGATACAAAAGGACTTGAGGTTTTACCCTCAGTCTCTACCTTAAATAACAGTCACATCAGCCAGAAGACTAACTTACGAATGCCATAAATGACTTTGCGTATCCAAGTGTAACTAGAAGTGATTGGCTACTGGAAACAAATGAGCAAATAAACAAAAACACCTAAACCTAAAATTCTTTAACCATTTTTTTTTAATTCCTGAGTTAGGGTGACCAGATTTCATTAACCCAGGTTTTTCCCATATTTCTATTTTCTACTACCAGTGTGTGACCTTCATCATCAGAAGGTGGCTGTAGCAGTCTCAGGCATCATATTTTCACATACCGAAGTCCAAAGACAAAGGGAAAAAAAAGTTCATCTTTTACTTTTGCTTCCTTAAACAGCAAAAATTTTCCTAGCAACCACAGAGAAAAAAATCCCTTTAGGTCAGATCAGCCAGATTTGGGCTACGTGTGCTTCCTAAGCCAATTACTGGCAAAGACAATGGTCTACATATAATCAACCCCCAGAAAAACAATGGTTCTCAAGCCTGAGTCTGTACCAGAGTTACTCGGAGAGCTTACTAAAACAGATTTCCAAATTCCTCCCAGGAAGCAGTGGGTCTTAAGGGATAGGGCTCTCGAGTTTGCATTTCTAACAAGCTTCCCGGTGGTGCTGGTCCTTCTAAGCAGGCCTTGCACTGCCGGACAGCTTGTGGGAACACGAAAGCCTATATAAAATCAGGGGGTATGTTAACATAGGGGCAGGGGTAATGACTCAAGTAATAAGCCAAAGTTCATCCTAGATCTCTTCATATTATTTTAAAGTTGTTTTTCAAGAATTACTATGTTAAAAAGCAAACCACAGGCCTAAAATGGTGTTGATGTGGGAAACAAAGGCAGAAGAAAAATCATTAAATTTCCTTACTACCTACAGCCCATTGACAAGTCCTTGAAACAGGCAGAGGGACATTCCCCTCGGGAATAATGGGCCACTCCTCATGACCCCAGTACAGCTCTTTCTGCCCACGGGTCCTGTCCACGGGCTTTAACAAAATCACCTTTTTGCACCAAAGACGGCTCAAGAATTCTTTCTTGGCCGTCAGCTTCGAACCCTAATAATGTCTTTCCTACATCAGTGTCACTTAGGCCGAGTCACCATACCTAACCAGACTGCAGTTTCGACCTTCCCCAGAAATGTTGTTTTAACAGATCAGTCAGGAATTTTCTGATAAGCACCAAGGGGGTAATCTGTCCCAGGGGCCTTCTCCCTTCCCCAGAGGAAGATGAGTTCATCTCCATGAAAGACCCTGTGCTCCTTCCTGCTGAGGGAAAGTGACCAGGCCTGGAACAATCCTTTTTATTTTGCTTACAACTTCCTTGCCCCACTCTCCTTCCTATACAAACCTTCCATCCTGTAACAACTCCTCAGAGCTCCCCTCTGCTTGCTAGATGGCCTGCTGCCTGACTCATGGGTCATTTAATAAAACCAATTAGATCTTCATATTTACTCAGTAGGATTTTGGTTTTTTAACAACTATTATATCAAATTAATGACATAACCATGTTTCTTCTGGGCAAGAATACAGTCAGGAAGATACTATCACCACTCAGCAAGTGCGTTGATTGTCCATGTCATTGTAGATGGTGCTACTAAATGTCTAATAAGAATGAATATTGTTTGGCTGACTGTAAAAAGGTGGAAAAAAGGAGGTTGAAGTTAAATATTTTCTAGCCCAGCAAGCATCCACTTGGTAACCACTTTTACATCAAAGTCCAAAAGAATGGCCTTCACCAGATGTTCCTTTATTTTTCCAGGGATTAATCTGAGAGTTAATTATCCATTTTAAGTGATTAACAACAACAAAGAAAAAAAAAAAACCACCAAGCTCTGTGTTGATGCTTTTAATTGTACGATGGACCATTGTTCATTTGCATTTTTAAGGACTGGAATCATTTTGACAGGCACCAAAAAAAAAAAAAAAAAAAAAAAAAAAGTCCTGGAATGAATCTGCTATTCTACTTGGCAACACTGACTGAGTAATTAAGGAAACTCAATTGTTCATGTCTGTTAATAAGAAAGGAGAGGACAAAAATAAATATTTCTTAGTAACCCTAAAATCTTTTTTTTCTAACTACGTAAAAGAATTGCTAACAACAAACAATGGATTTTTGTTGGCTAAACAGCAACTTGGCTAAACCACCAAAGATCTGAATTTTGCAAGTCACTCAACTTCTCTGAGCGCTGGTTTCCTTACCTGACCCACTGAGGGTTTGGATCGGGTATTTGTTCCAGTGTTCCTTCCAGACATAATCTAAAGGTGTTAGGTGTTAATAAGCAGTTAAATGTGTAATAATAGGAAAAAATATTATATTACAAAGTGAAAGGAAATAAGAGATCAGGATAATTCTGCTCCGAAAGGTGAGCTGGTTGTGACACAATAGTGATGGCGGTGACTTTAGAAAGTGGCATTAACTGAATTACAGAGAGTTCTTTAATGCTAGTGTGAAGAATGATGTCTTTATATCAATGACATGATTCACTTTAAAAAAAATTGGACAAAATATGCTTTTCTCCTTTAGACCTCACTCTCTGTACCTTAGAAAATAAAGACACCTCTCCAGAGTCATGCATGAGTCATATGGATTGTCCAATTATACTAAACACTCACAGCACACAGGGAAAGAAGCCAAATGGTTATTTGGAAATGTAAAGGAGTTTGAATCTCATCACATCCAGTCCTCACTTTTTGCCAAATATAAGCAGTAAAAATGTACAAGCTGGACCTGACTTTGCCCAACATCCTATGTGATGTCACTATTTTTTTTTTAAGGAAATAAAAAACGTTGGCTCCCTTTGCTAGCTGCCCCGTAATAAAATGCAGAAGAAATCGTTATTAGCTAAGCAGAGAATGAAAGACATTTTGTTAATGGTCTAGTTCATTACATCAACTTGAAACATATCCTGTTAAGAATAGATGATGCTTAAAAATACTGCAAACTAAATGTGGCATCATCATCCATGTTAATTGGAAAATGTGATGGATTGGGCTTAATGAAAGGAAAGAAAGGAGTAGCAGTCTGCGATGCATACCTCCTGAAGGACTGTCACCGTTGATAAGCCAGGGATTCTGCTCTTTTTCATTAATGAGAAATTCCCATGGACACAGTTTAAGCCTTTTTGAAAGCCTGAAGATGGTAGACATGGTTATACTTGCTCTTGTGTGTCATATACAGAAATAAGTGAAGAGTAGAGAATTTAGGGAACGGACATTCTTTTTCAGGCAGAAATGCATAGGAATTTTGTTAGAAGGTCACATGGACTTGATGGAACGGGTCTCGCATCTCCACATGTGGAGTGGAGCCCAGAGAAATGTTCATTCATTAATCACTCAGTAATAATTAACGGATCACCTCCACTGGGCCAGGTCTGTGCTTTGGGTAGGTAAAAAGATCCCTGTCCTCATGGAGTTCACAGCCTATTGGCTATTAATAAAACCACAACAGCTGGTAAAGGCAAAGTTCAATCAATGCTTTTTTTAATCAAAGGAAAAAATGATCTCACAACTAAATAATCAAATATAATTGCCAGGAGGGCAGGACACCTGGAGCCCATGGTACAAAGGAGAAGAGATACTTGTGTTTTTTGAGGGAGGTATATTATTAGCCCAAAATTTCAGAGAATACAAACAATCTCAAAGTTGTAAAAATTGGTTTTATTGTTAAAGGTGTTAATAAGTTAAAAGGATGGATTCTCTTCAGAAAAAGCTCTGAAAAACAGTGAAAGACTATAATTATATTGTAATACATTGTAACAAGTTATAATACAAAATCAGATAGTGTTTATTTACATTAGTAAACAGCAGAAAATATAGTAATGAGCATGGTAATTTTATTTTTTTAAAGATTTTATTTATTTATTTGACAGAGAGAGAGACAGTGAGAGAGGGAACACAAGCAGGGGGAGTGGGAGAGGGAGAAGCGGGCTTCCCGCGGAGCAGGGAGCCCGATGCAGGGCTCGATCCCAGGACCCTGGGATCATGACCTGAGCCAAAGGCAGACGCTTAATGACTGAGCCACCCAGGCGCTCCGAGCATAATAATTTTAAAAGAAAAATAAACTCTTTGTTTTATTTTACCTAAAATTGACTACAAATGGAAATAAATGAGGTTACCTATATTTTAAGTTGACAACCACACAGAACAAATAATTATTTCAAGAAATTTTTGAGTATAGTTGTTTGTCCAGTTTTAGTGTTATACAAGTCTAAGGGAAAATAAATTCTGAAAACATACTCCACATTTTATTAGTGGGTTTACTGTTCATAATAATATTGGTATTCTAATCTTCAGACTTTCTGGTGCACATTGTACAACAGACAACCTAAGCAGATGTGTTGCTATCAGCAACCATGATGTTTACTTCAAGAGAAAGGAAATACAAATATAAAAGGAAAAAAGCAAGGAAAGAACAGAAAAGAAAGTGAAAAAAGAACAGAAAACAAAGCAAGAAAAGAACACTCATTAATTTTCTCCCATTTAATTTTTTTGGCAACTTTAAATTTAAATTGGAGAAAAATTAGTGTGAATTTAAAAATATGTACAGATTTTCCTCCCACGGTTCTTTCTACTGAAAAGTGTAGAAACACTGACACAGTAGCAATGAGAAAATTTAGCTCCCTGATCCTGGTTTCCGCATATATTTTCTGTGAGATAAAGAGCCAGTGGGTTCCAAGTTTTAGGTCTGGACGAGGTGAACTAAGGACAGTTTCTCATACCAAAAACTAATCGAACAATATCAAAGGACTCAGTTAGATTGAAAGAGCTTCCATGATTTTACAATAAGAGAGAGGGAGGGAAGGAGAGAGAGAAGCCAGGAAAGAAAGGGAAGCGATAAGAAGTCCATAATATCATGTATGAAGTATTCAGCCAAAATCTAACCAAGCATCTCATCTTGCACTATCCAATAGTACAGCCCCTAGCCACACGTAACTATTAGATTTAAAGTAATTTAAGTTAAATACATTTAAAATTCTGTTCCCCAATCATCCTAAGACAACTCCCAGCATCTCTTCCCCCTTGATTGTGTTACGGTCATATGACCGAAAATAATAATAATAATAATTTGTGGATGTAATTAAAAGCCAATAATCAGTGACCTCAAGAGAGGGAGATTATCCATCTAATCACTTGAGTGTTTTAAAAGCAGAGTTTTCTTCCACTGCTTGAATGAGAAATGAGAAAGGAAGCCAGACATTTGAAGGTGGAGGGGGCTTTCACCTGAGGATCCTGGCATGGGCTACAGCATTGCGTGAGGGCCTAGGAGAAGACTCAGTCCTGGGAACTTCACTCAGCCTCGAGGGGCTGAGAGCCAGCAGCCCTGAGTCCAACCATGAGGACTTGAAGTCAGCCTACAACCAGAATGAGCCTGGAAGCAAATTCTTCCCCAAAGTCTTCAGATCAGAGTACAGCCCTGTGATGCCATGACTGACCTTGAGAGACCATAAGCAAGAATCCTACTGAGCCCCCTGGACTGCGGACTTACAGAACCCCATGCTAAGAAAGGCATGCTGCTCCAGTCTGCTAAGACTGCAGTGATGCAGCTGTGAGAAACTATGATTCAGGATGTTAAGGAATATTGAACTGAAGTGGCGTATGGATACTCACTGCATTATTCCCTCAACACTTCTGAATGTTGGAAATGTTCAAAACAAAGGTGAGCGAAATTTGTATTTTTTTTTTCCTCTGAGTATAAATCTGAGAAAATGCAGATGAAATTAGAGCCTGGGACTCTAGGTGGGACTTCTGGCCAATTCAAGGGTCCGACACTAACAGAGCTGACCTTCATTTATGATCCGTTTCACCACAAAAGTCCATTTCCTGGTTCTGGATTCACCAATAAAATCTACTTGGGGGCCCTGATAAGTACTTCCTTTTCTTTTTTCATACTAATGGAAACAAGAGGGGCAGGAGGATGGAGTGTGTGTGTTTGGCGGGGGGAGGAGGTAGAGTTGTGTTAGGAGAAAAACAAAAAGGGTTATTTATTTCCTAAGGTGAATGAGAGAAGGAAGTGACAGGTGTCTCCACAGATGTTCTGGAGTAAGGGCACATAGATACATTAACAGGGAAGTTTACCTCTCCTTCCCATCCTCACTCCATCTCCACACCTACTCCTTAGAAAGAGAAGTCATCCTTAGGTCTATACAGACTCTGAGGGGAGATCATCCAAAATCTTCCCAGAGAGGGGTGTGGCTGGCAGGCAATGAATGGCAGAGATGAAGCAGGTGCCCAGAGGAGGGAGAGATTCACCAGAACTGGAAAGGGAAGGAGGTTCACTCTATCCCCACCACTTCTGGGATGTCTCTCCCCTTTTAGGCAACATTTTTTGAGAGAATATTGGCACTGTGTTTTCCTAGTGGGGGAGGATACCTAAGCCCCAGGACTCCCACGTTTGGACAAGGCTCCTAGGAAGAGAAGCTGAGTAACCACCAGGAAGCAGACACACAATCCCATTGACCAATTCCCAGGAGCCACTGTGGGAGGTGCCTGGAAGCCGACTGACCCTTATAGTTTAAATGTGGACTCCCATTACATGAGGATGTTCAGCACAAGACTATGCCCCTTAATACTCCAGACAAAATGTCCAGTGTGGAACCCCATTCCTCCTCAATAGTCTATGAAATTCAGAAGCATCCTCCCCTAGAAATAAGGTCTTAGAAAACCAGGAAGAGGACAGTGAGGACTCAGCAGTCACCACCCGAAGGAGACAGTGCTACAGCACCTACCTGCACATGTCATTCTACTTGGACTGGCTTCTTAATAAAATCATGTGCACGCATTGGTTTTCTCATGATAATGATGAAAACTATTTTTTAAAGATATATTTGAAAAATCAGAAAATTTACAGACTGTGGACAATAAAAGACAGAGTGTTACGAACATAATATGAGTCTTCTTGAAGAGAAATAAAATGTGCCAAACAAGATATGTCAGGTCTAGCCAGTCAATGTCTGCACTAGCCACTAGGTTGCCACTGAGTGAGGACTGGCAGTGGAGCATGGATAAGGAACTTTGGTTCAACTACAAAAATATATTGATAGTTTGCAGTGTCAGACACAGTCATGAGCTCTAAATGGTGCTACAAGGACTTCAGAAACTTGATAAAAATATAGGTCTCAGGGAAGAGGACAGATCTGGAGTCTACTGTGGAGTTACTTTGGGAGAGTGGTGGTGATCTGCAGCGTCTGACTAATGACACGCCTGTCCTTTACTAAGTCGTGGGTGTGGCTTCTGTGACTTTGTCCTAATGGCTGGAATTTCCAAGGAGTGGGATTTTTTTTACATCACTGTAATGGTTGGTCCCCCGGGGAGTGGGCAAGTCCTGTTCTGCTGCTGAGAAGTGTGTCTCTAGTGGTTGGAGGGTGTATCACAAACCTATAGGTAAATGGTGGGGTGGTTACAGTGGTCAGCAGGCCATTGTTATTGATGATTTTTATGGGTGGATTCCATATGATGAGATGTTAGATCTTATGGATAGGGATCCTCATTAAATGCCCATAAAGAGTGCGTTTTCTGAGTTTAATAATAGATATATTTTTACTACTTCTAATAGCCCTCCTTGTACTTTGTATTCCAATGAGCAGTGCATTACAATGTTGCCTGCATTTTATCCGTGTATTGATGACGATTTGGGTATGGAAAATGTTGGCAATGCCTCCAGAAATTGTACACTGGAACATCCAAATAATAAAATTTTAGTTTTGACAACAAAAACAACAAAAAATATAGGTCTCAAGGTTCAACCCCCAAAGATTTTGATTTAGCAAGTTTGCAGTGGGGTCCAGGAATCCATTTTAAACAGAAATCCCCAGCGACTCCACAAATGATCATGATGGAAATTTTCTTGGGACAGTCCCTTGTGAAAACCTGCTCTAGTGGTTTGAAGGTAGTGTAAAGATGGATGCCACCCCAGAGTACTGTCCAGTCCCACAGAGACCCTGCTCGATTTCACAGCGAGCGGCCCGTGTGATGCATGCCAGCTCTGGTACCGAGCTTCAGCCACAAAGCCTGTTAGGCAACAAAGCTGGGGTAAAGAAGAAACAGAACCATCTGGTTACCTGAAAATGGCTATAATCTCCATTTTTAAGCGAAAAAAATATTTTCTACCTTGTTTTCATTTCCAACTGGTTTGGGGACTGCTCCTAGTCCCAGTTCAAGTGCATTTGTCAACATAATTGTTTAAAAAATTAGAAATGGGGATCATACTATCCTTGCTTATTTTTCACAGGATGTTAGCACCTTGACTACTTTCTCTTTCCTTTGTGGTAAAAAAATGCATAATTTTCATACGTGAAAAGAAAGGGCCCAAAGCATCCATGAAGATTAGCCTTCTGTAACCTCTTGGTCACCTTAATGTCCACTAAAGCAAATGTAAAATTCTATTATAAACCTAATTCTTAATACAATGCCTATTATATTTAACTGCTCTAGCCAGGTTAGCCAAGGAGGATGGGTTTTAAAGGATGTATAGTCCCTGAGGGCTCCTGTTCAGAAATCAGCCTTAAGAAAGATTTTCTCTACCCTTATACTCTTCTCCCCCCATGTCTGGGATGGATGTTCCTCAGTATTCCACCAGCAAAGACTGCATTTCACTGGCATTTCTTTTTACTCTTCTCTCTTTCCTACTGTGAGTTCCTCGAGGAGAGTAGTTACGTTGCTTTGGTCTTCACATTTCTAGAGCTTAAATCAGTGAGTGGCAGAGTCTGCAGTAAATAAGTAACTTTAATGAATTACAGCTGAATTAAAAACACTGTTTAGTACATGTAGAAAGTTACTGGCATCTCTATCGTCTTTCCTTTTACTATTGTTTTACGGAATATGAATATATTACAAGAAGTCTTTTTTATGACTTTGGGCTCCCAAACTTTATATTCATGATAAGGTCTAAAGATTCAGCTGCTATAATTTTCACCACGAGCCAACCCAGGCTGCCAGATGGTTGCTGGACCTTTCTAGCCCTACACTAGTTTCAGTGTGTGCTGGAGCTGGCACACACCTGCTGCTTGCAGGAGCCAATGGTTCAATTTCAGAAACAGTGTAAGAGATTCTTAAACCACCAATAGCTTGAAGTTGGTCATGGCAGAAGTATTTCAACTGTAGAAACCGGCAAAGGCTGCAAATCAGGGCATTTTTTTCTTCAGAGAGCTGGTTTACCAGCATATCGCTGTTTCCACAAGGTCACAAAGAAGTGTGCTTACACACTACCCAAGAGGAACTTGAATGCTATCCTTTGGAAAGACAATACAAATCAACACAAAGCAATTAGAGAATAATAACAAAATAAAATATAACCAAGCCCTAAATTTAATATAATCAGGAGCCAAAGTTATGAAACAGATAATACATGATATGGGGGTTCAAGAAGGGAGGTGTCAGACAGTCAACCAAAATTATGAGGGAGACATTAGAGAGGAAATGGGGAGTAGGGGAGAGGGGGAGAGGAGAGAGTTAAGGATACAGAACAGGCTGAGCACAACTGGGCAACTGGAGCAAGTAGAATTTGGCTAATAAAGTACTGCATCATAGGGCACCTGGGTGGCTCAGTTGGTTCAGCATCCACCTCTTGATCTCAGCTCAGGTCTTAATCTCAGAGTCATGAGTTCAAGCTCCACTCTGGGCATGGAGGCTACTTAAAAAAAAAAAAAAAAAAAAAAAAAAAAAAGTACTGCATTGGGGGACCTGGACGGCTCAGTCGGAAGACCATGCAACTCTTGATCTGGGTCATGAGTTTGAGCCTCACGTTGGGTGTAGAGATTACTTTAAAAAAATAAATAAATAAACTTTCTAAAAAGGATGATTTATTGCCTTGATAGAGCAATAGCAGAGTCATAGATGCTTAACATTTGATAATATAATTCTATAGGCTGTGCATCCTCTTAATTTCACATATTGTGCTTATCATCTATATCCCCCATTTAAAATGTCATCTCCGAAAAAAGAAAAAAAGAAGTCATTTCTACTTTTTCCGCTTACTGCTTGAAGTTCTCTTCATAATACTTCTTTTACATTTCTCTAAAATTTGGGGGGGTTATTTCCATTTCTCTTAAATAGCTTTGTGGGATTATTCCCCATAATATGTTTTTAAAAAATCATAAATCTCCATAATTGATATTAGGGCCCAATCAATGCACCTGACATTAAGCAGAATACCAACCCTGGCCTTTTCCTATAATCACTATACAAGTCATCAATAACACTCAATTTAGGACCAAAGAGAAAGGAAACATCACCAAAGACTAAAAATGATTCAAAATTCTGTCGCTATAGATTTGTCTTTTCTTGGCATTTCATATACATGGAATTGTACAAAAATGTCTGAATTTCTGCACTTAGCATAATATTTTTTATCAGTAGATTGTTTCTTTCCTTCCTTCCTACCTTTCTTGCTTCCTTCATTTTTTTTTTCTGAGTAGCATCCAAATATATGAATATGGGGCACCTGGGTGGCTCAGTTGGTTAAGCAACTGCCTTCGGCTCAGGTCATGATCCTAGAGTCCCGGGATCGAGTCCCACATCAGGCTCCCTGCTCAGCAGGGAGTCTGCTTCTCCCTCTGACCCTCCCCCCTTTCATGCTCTCTCTCTCTAATAAATAAATAAAATCTTTAGAAACAAAACAAAAAAATATATGAATGTAACCACATTTTGTTTATCTATTTACCAGCTGTGATGGACACTTGGGTTGTTTCCACTTTGGAGCTATTATGAATAATGCTGAAATCAACATTAATGTACAATTCTTTGGATGGACATATATTTTATTTCTCTTGTGTAGAGAGCAGGTCAGATGGTAAGCTTCTGTTTAGCTTTTTCAGACTAACTGTTTCCCAAACTGGTTGCACCATTTTACAGTCCCATCAGCAAGTTTAAAGACTCCCATTTCTCTGCATCATAGCCAACATTTGTTAATGTCTTTTTGATGACAATCATTGTACTGTGTGTGTAGCTATATCTCATTGTGATTCTGATTTGCATTTCTCTAATGGCTACTGATGTTCAGCATCTTTTCATGTGCTTATGCCACACTTTCAAATAAAGTGTTCATTTCCAAAGACATTCATGTGACTACTCTCAACTAATATTTTCTTGTCATTATAAATTCCCACCTTAGAGGAAACTCTCCTTATCTTAGGAGTTTTGCTTCAACTAATATTTACAGTCATGATCTTGGTGCCAGCCTGAGTAGAATCTACAATAGACATCTTGTTTCTGAGGTGCCCCTTCTGTGAGCAACCCTGCAGAGAGACCTGCCAGATGTTCTCGCTGGCCCTCCATTTCTGCCCTGCCCTTTCTCTCCTCGCTCTGTACTCTGGAGGCCGGCCTCTGTGCCAAGCTCCCTCGGACATGGGCAAGGGGAGAGTGGGACTGGGGAATATCCTTTGCTCCCTTCCTATGGGCTGAAGTTTGGCAGTGGCTCCTGCCTTTCTCTTCCTAAAGAACAATCCTGATAGGCAGGCCCTGTCCTGTGGCTGGACACTCCTGGCAACTCCCACCAAGACCTCCCTACCTTTGTACCTTTAGCTCCAGTGGTGAGAAGGGCTTTTTGTGGTGATTTTTCCCTTCTTCTCCATTCCGTGATGGTCCCTTTAACCTGCTATCCTGTGGACAGAGCATCATTCATTCTCTTCAAATATATCCTTTCCTGTGTGTATTCTCCTTCCTGCTGGGATCCTGACTGATACACAGGGTAAGCAAAACTCCTTTTAAAAATTCAAGACTAGCAACACAACTTCATACGAACAAAAGGTTAATACTAAGAATAATCTTAAAGTAGTTGCTTCAGCCATATTTGACAGTTACTAATTAGTGTCCATTCCTCTCTGATTTCACAGCATTTGGAGCTTCTCTTGAGGACTTGTCACTCCCTGTCTTGCTTTGTAGTCACTCCAATTCCACCACCTCTATCCTAAATGGCATGAAAATGGGAAAGCCACACTTTGTTTCCCTAAAATCTCCTGAGCAGCTTTCTCCATCCCAAAGGAACCTAAGTACCTTAAGAGCCCATGTGCTTTCACAATAGATGCTCTCTACCCAGACCGGAACTATGGATTGCTGACCATCAAACTTCTCTACCAATGAGAAGCGAGGGAAAGAGAGGAACAGAGCCCTAACCAAGGCCCCCAGAAGGAGCTCCAAGCAGAGTCTAAAGGCAGAAGCTCACACCAATTAGATCTCTATAAATGGGCTGCTGACCTGAGACAGAGCATCCCTACCACTTCTGGAAGTATTCAAGCAGGCTTTTTGACAAGGGTTTCCACTTCTGGTTCAAGGTTGGATTGGATAACCTTCAAAGTCTTCTGCCATTTTTAAAATTCTGATTGCATGGTCTTATTCCCAGTTTAATTAGCACTTCTAATGGTGATATTAGAGTGGAATTTGCATTTTCCAACTTTGCATATTTCCTGCTATTCTTCTCCATTTTGAGGAAGACACAAGTTACGAGATCTTTCTCACTTAAGTTCTCCTTTAAGGGGAAAAGTCACAGTCTGGAGAGGATAAACTCTTTTTTATCTGTTGGCTGAAGATAAGGAGGTAAACACACAGGTCTGCTCTTTTGGGGGGGGTAGGCAGCTAAGGACAGAAGACAAGTGTGCCCTGGGCTGAAGCACTTCCAGAAGCCAGTGACCTAGGAGCAGAGTAGTCATACAACAGCTGCCTTACCCTTATTCAGTAAGATGTCAGCATCAGAGGAAATATCTGGAAAACCCGATCCTGTCAGAATAGCTGACCTCTGAGCATGAATTCTCTAGGGACAAGAATTCCAACCTACACTATATGCTAAAGCAAGAAAACCAGAAATTAACTTCTTTCTCCCTAGAGGTCAGTCACTGTCTTTCTCATGAAGATAATGTCTTTTTTTTTTCCTTTTTCTGCTTTTTTCCCCCCTTTGCCCCTTTAATAACTAAGTTTTGTCATTCTGCTTGCACTATTTCATACTTGAAGCATCACTGGTGTTGCCAATCACCACCTCACCACCTCCAGCCTGCCACACGGAACTGATTAACACATACACATAGATTCCAGTTTCCACCAAGGGCACCTCCAGAAAGAAATTGCAAAAGAAATTTCAAAAGAAAAGAAAAGAGAGAGGAAGGAAGGAAGGAAGGAAGGAAGGAAGGAAGGAAGGAAGGAAGGAAGGAAGGAATTGCTCTCCAGCTGATCCAGAAATCAATGTACAAATCAGGAGAGGCAATGAATAATGCAAAAAAAGGTCATTCCCCCACCCTTTTCCTTCTTTACTCATTTATATCCAATGCAATAATTTCTTATATGCCAGAACTGCATAATCTAAATTAATTTCAATCTGTTGTAAGGTGAGACCACTATTATCATTCACTACGGTTAGCAAACCATAGCCTAGAAGTAAGATTATTTTCTCCGTTTTGAATAAATATACTCATTATATGACCTTGGATAAATCACTTACCTTTCCCCGCCTTGCTCTTCTGCCATCTATAAAACACAATGAATTTTCCCTTCTCCATATTTTATGATTAAGGAAAAGCCAGAAAACGGTTTGATAATGATAGACATAAATGATTCAGACAACAGTAGCAATACTGATAAGTAAATCACACAGTTTCAACATGTAATTTCCATGTAAGGTGCCAGTAAAATACATCTTTAAATCATTTTGAGAGTCACTCCCCAAAGCAGTAGAATTCTGATATTTTTCCTTTTTTTGGCAGATTAAATAGTCCATTTAGATTAAGTATGTACATGTAAGAAATCAACATAATACCTACACAATATGCTATTTCTTTACTCCTCTTTACTTTTTCTCATTTGTTCATTCAACATATATTTATTGAGAGACTACTATTTTTCCAGTAAGTGTGTTAGGCCTCACAAGCTGTAACTGTATCTATGTATCTGATGACAAGACAAGTTGATTTCGCCTATATGGTCATTTCAAATTTTCTATTGACTTTTCTTCTATTTAGTCAAATGGTAATGAATAGGTTCTACTGATAATCAGGGACTGTATAAGATAGAAATCCCTCTGTTTCCCTATGTATATCCTAACTTCTCATGGACTATGTCTCATTACTTTATTCCCAGCACTTAGTTTTGTGCCTGGCACAAGATAGATTCAAGTATTAGGTAAACTATAAAAAATAATCAGAATGCTAACCAGCAACAGTCCCTTCACTGTATGTGGCCTGAGGCAGCTCACTTTACCTGATGTCTTCCTCACCTGCAAAATGATACAGACAGACAAGGTTGGTAGTTCCCAACAAGTTGGGTCAGGCCTAGAGCTACTATAAAGACCTGAAAATCCAGTTATATTCTAAGCCTTATGTAAAGACTGAATACATTATTTGTCACACATGCACATACACACACATGTAATAACATAAGAACAGAACAGTTACACATGTATGGAGATTTTTGTGCCTAAAAGAATGAGTAGCATTTAAAAGCATTATTGAAATGAATATTTTTTTAAAAAAGGAGGGGTATCTGGGTGGCTTATTCAGTTAAGCATCTGATTCTTGATTTCAGCTTAGGTCACGATCTCAAGGTTGTGATATTGAGCCCTGCACTGGACTCTGTGCTCAGTGGGGAGTCTGCTCGAGGATCCTCTCTCCCCCTTCTCTTGGTCCCTCCCCTGCTTGCACTCCCACTCTCTGTCTCTCAAATAAATAAATAAATCTTTAAGAAATTAAAAAAATAAAAACATTATTGAATTTATAATAGCTTTTGGTCATTATATATATATATACAATTTTTTAAGATTTTATCTTTATTCATATGTTTTTAAGGTTGTCCTAAATTTATCTTTTAAGATGAGCCTCTGTGTGTGTGTGATAAGAACACTTAACATAAGATCTTCCCTCTTAGCAAATTTTTGAGTATACAATGAACTTTTGTTAACTATAGGCTCTATGCTGTTCAACACATCTCTCTAGGACTTATTCATCTTGTATTGAACTGAAACTTTGTACGCTTGGACTAATACCCGCCCCCCCATTTAAAATTTAAATTGCAGGGGCGCCTGGGTGGTTCAGCTGGTTAAGCATCTGCCTTTGGCTCAGGTCATGATCCCAGGGTCCTGGGATTGAGCCCCGCATCGGGTCCCTGCTCAGCGGGAAGCCTGCTTCTCTTCACCCTCTCCCGCTCCCCCTGCTTGTGTTCCCTCTCTCGCTGTGTCTCTCTCTGTCAAATAAATAAATAAAATCTTTAAATAAATAAATAAATAAATAAATAAATAAATAAATAAATAAATAAAATTTAAATTCCATTTAAAATGGAATTATTTCAGTCTCCGTTTTGCCTGAAGCATCAAGTCCTTTCAAGATTTGAAAAAAAGATGGTCAGAAAAAAAAAATAATTATGACTGAGGTACACAGAGCTCAAAATAGTAGGTTTAGAGGTTAAAATAGGGTTTATTTGGATAGGTTGTGTTACAAGCTCCGTCCCATAGGGAATGCTGTGGAGTCTGCCCCTTACCTTCGTTGGAAAGAAAGGACTGGAAAGCTGATTCGTACCCCCTGGGGTTTGGACTGATGTCTGTCTGATTCATGCCTAAAAATCTACAGGAAGAGGGATGGTAGCTGACAAGCCACTGTGGCAGTGTCCTGCAGAGCAGGTGCTACAGCCTGTGTCCCCAGAGTGTCAGAGCAAGGGAAAGTCTGAAGTAAACCCCTTGGACCTTGTCTGTGAAGGCAGCCCAGAAATGTGAGGAGGCTCCAGCAGAAGGGAAGCGAAGGGTATCACCTGGTCTTCAGGGATTAAGGAAGGGATTGTAAACAACCATCAGCTCAGTCAAGGACACAGTGGGTGGGAGATACCAAATGACAAGAGGGGATGGTGGACTAAGAACCCTTTTAGGTATGAACTCCAGGTTGTCAACAGATTTGGGTTACGTCTCATACAAAGACTCCCATTTCCACTGGTTTGCTACCCTAGTGAGAAGACTGCACTATAATGCAACACATTCATTAGAAGAACTAGGGAAATATCAAATGGAATTCCTCTCAAATTGATACTAAAGAACTTTATCTCAGAGGGAGAGATCTATAGGTATTGTGCAACTCTTGTTGCAACTCTGTGTTGAATTCTATAGGTATCGTGCAACTCTTGATATATGATTGTCTATAAAAACTTTCCTCTACTGTGGGCTAGCTTTGCAAACTATGTCCATGGTACACTCATTTTAGCAATAAAGCTATTCCAGAACATTCCATGTCCTTGCTTCTTATTTGCTTTTATAATCTAATGTCTGGCCCTGTAAGTAGCATTCTCACTGATTCCAATGAGAAATCTACCAGGTGACTTGACGGACAGTGAAGAAGGAAGGTGCCAATATTTCTTGCTCCCCAAGAGTCCAGAAAAGGGGATTTTAGGACAGGCCAAAGTCCCGAGAAAAAACGGAAATGAAGAGCTGGATACCAAAGCCATGTATATTTGATACTTTCTTTGGTAAGTTTAAATCTAACTCTGGAACAAATGAACTCCCAGTTTAAAGGAACAAGAAGACATCATTTGACAATATCACACAATATGTATTATTTAAAAACAGGGAAATACAGGTCCCAGGTAGTGTCTTTTTGCATCACTTTTGGAAAATGTTATTATTCGTTGAAGACAGACCATTGGTACCCAAGTGAAGACTCTTTCAAGTTGTTCAGGAATACTGAGAATGTCATAAATAGCAACTGCTGTTTTGTTTTTGTTTTTTTTGTCATTGAATGCAACTCCTTCATTAAACCTACTGAACATGCTAGATTCTTTCAGCCGTGCTATCGTGTGCATTGGTCTTGCCGACTCAGTGTAGCCAGCAACACTGACATAGTCCCTAATGCTCCTCGCCAAGTATTTCTCACTCTCCACTATCCAGGGAAACGGTAAGAGATCGCAAGGTGGACCCCGGTGATGAATGGAGCCATGTGGCTAGCTCTGCCAATGAGCTGTGAGTGGGAAGGATGTGCCACTCCTGCCAAGCATTTTCCATATCTGCTGGTGTGACCCCACCCGCTCTTGCCTACCTCAGCAGCCAACAATGTTCTGGTGGATGCCGATGCGGACGATGCGGGCGGGTGGTGCCTCCAGCTGCCTGTGCAGGCATGTGACAAGGGTGAGGAAGATAACTTTGTTTTAAGTCACTGAGAATCAGAGTTTATTTGTTTCCATACCTTAAGCAATTCTGGCTGAAACAGATGTCTTATTGCCTATCTCTTTACTGATATTTGCTGATCAGGTCGCCTATTAAATACGTCCAGACCGCAAGCAGGTGCATATTTTTATTTTGTAAGGATCTAAGGAATTGGAAAGATCTTGGAATTCAGGGTAAAGTAGAAAATATGTTTCCCATTTAAGTGTCACTCAAAATAAACATCAGCTGATAATGAACAGTCATTGTGGATTTACACAAAATGCACAGATGGATTTTGTTCATTTTGTAAGAGGGAAGGTAGATGAATTTATCAGGCTGCTGAGAGTCGTAGCAGTGCAGAGATGGTGTCAGAAAAGTTGGCAGCTACAGGGAGGGACAGAGCATTCCTAGGGGGCCCACTCACTGCCTGCAAGCTGCACACAACTCAGCTCAATCCACTTTAAAATTAAAAATAATCACTGTTTTCTATGAGCATCACATTATAACATGCATGATGTGGTACCGCACAGAAGAGAGTTACACAGGTTACACATGTAAGGTCAGATGATTTGACAAAATAAATAAATAAAGTGGCTAGATTCACAAAGGGCTTACAGGGAAAACACATTAAGGGAAATAGTCTGCTCTGCTCCTTCAGGGGAAGTCTTCCAACAGAAGAGGGGCATGGCCCAGTCTACCGCAGCCTGTGGCCCAGCAGAATGTGCTGCAGGCGAGCACGTTCACCTGCAGACCCACATCTCCCTGTGTGGCCTTTATTGGTAATAATGGTGGCAAGTTGATCTCCTTGCCCTTACTGTCCTCTGTCTCCATTTGTCCAGAATCTGGGCAGGGAAGGGAGCTCTGTTTGTTGGCCCCTCAAATGCAGCAACAGAAAGGTTTTTTTTTTTTTTAAGATTTTATTTATTTATTTGACAGACAGAGACACAGCAAGAGAGGGAACACAAGCAGGGGGAGTGGGAGAAGGAGAAGCAGGCTTCCCGCCGAGCAGGGAGCCCGATGCGGGGCTCAATCCCAGGACCCTGAGATCATGACCCGAGCCGAAGGCAGACGCTTAATGACTGAGCCACCCAGGAGCCCCAACAGAAAGGTTTAATGGAGAGGCCCGGTGTTAGGCTGAGCTTGGAAGGAAGGAAGAAACATGGTTTGTAAGTGAGAGGGTGGGGAATATTCCAGGGTACTGTACTGCTGCACAGAATCAAGGATGAATATTCTTAGCTGAATATATTTTCAATTCTCTAAAATGCTTTCACATACATGATAGAAATGTATAATTTTCCAGATGGTTGGTATAAGGACCGCATGCCCTCTTCTTGGGACACAAGATTAAGAGTGAGGAGCACAGACTCAGGCTCTGCTTTTATGGGCAATACTGAAATGCAGGAAGACAGACAAAATCAAGTGACAAGTATATAAAACATTTTTAGATACTAATGCATTCCATGAATAAAAATAAAGGAGGGCGAGAAGACAGAGAATACTGGAGGTTGGCTCTCTTGGATAGGTGGTTAGGGAACTCTGGTCTGTGAGGAGGTATTTGAGCAGGAACAGAAAGAGCCCCTAGGAGACATTGGGGAGAAAAATCTCAGACACCGGGAAGAGCAGCTGTATACACCCTGAGGGAAAACTGGTCTGGTTTCCCAGGAGGCCAGCCTGGCCTGAGAGGAAGAGATGGGGCGGGGCGGGGTTGTCCAGGACATAAGTGATAGTAGGCTGGCAGCAGCTGGAGGGACACCTTACAAAAGGGCCAGTGAGGAAGGGGAACCCTCCTACACTGTTGGTGGGAATGCAAGCTGGTGCAACCACTCTGGAAAACAGTATGGAGGTTCCTCAAACAGTTGAAAATAGAGCTACCATACGACCCAGAAATTGCACTATTGGGTATTTACCCCAAAGATACAAATGTAGGGATCCGAAGGGGTACGTGCACCCCGATGTTTATAGCAGCAATGTCCACAATAGCCAAACTGTGGAAAGAGCCAAGATGTCCATTGACAGATGAATGGATAAAGAAGAGGTGGTATATATACACGATGGAATATTATGCAGCCATCAAAAGGAATGAGATCTTGCCATTTGCAATGACGTGGATGGACCTGGAGGGTGTTATGCTGAGTGAACTAAGTCAATCAGAGAAAGACATGTATCATATGACCTCACTGATATGAGGAATTCTTAATCTCAGGAAACAAACTGAGGGTTGCTGGAGTGGGGGTGGGGTGGGAGGCATGGGGTGGCTGAGTGATAGACATTGGGGAGGGTAAATGTGCTATGGAGAGCGCTGTGAATTGTGCAAGACTGTTGAATCACAGACCTATACCTCTGAAACAAATAATGCAATATATGTTAAGCAAAAAAATAAGAAGAAGATAGCAGGAGGGGAAGAATGAAGGGGGGGGAATCGGAGGGGGAGATGAACGATGAGAGACTATGGACTCTGAAAACAAACAGGGTTCTAGAGGGGAGGGGGTGGGGGGAATGGGTTAGCCTGGTGATGGGTATTAAAGAGGGCACGTTCTGCGTGGAGCACAGGGTGTTATGCACAAACAATGAATCATGTAACACTACATCAAAAACTAATGATGTAATGTATGGTGATTAACATAACAATAAGAAAATTAAAAAAAAACATAATGAGAAAAAATAAATAAATAAAAATAAATAATTCTACACACACACACACACACACACACACACACACACACACACACACACACAAAGAAAGGGCCAGTGAGAGCCAGGGCAGTGCCCAGGGAAAGTGAGGCGATTAGAACATTCTTGAAAATGAATCTTGTTGCTGGGTGTAGGGTGTCTCCAGAAATGCCAAGAAAACTGGCCAGAGCCCATTAAAATATTTCAGGTATAAGATGATTAGAACCTAGCCTCAGGCAGATATTGCAGATGCCAAAATCTGAAAACTCATTCTAAGATAAACTTGGCAGAGCTTGGGAACATACTGGATGACAAGGGCAAAGAAGAGAGAGAAATGACAGACAAGTCAGGGTCACTGACCTTATTTCACTGTCAGTGATGGTAGAGATAGGACATAAGGGTATATAATAAATGGCCACTCCAATGACAGTAACTTGCTAGAAAAAAAAAATTGTCCAAACACCTATATTATTTGAAAGATACAAAAAAGAAAATAAAAATAAAGGTAATAAAAGAAGCTTTATCAAAAATTCACCAACCTCAAGATAAGCTGTCAAAAACCAATGTCATACTTAATAATGAAAACAAAATAAATACTTTTAACCAGTTAATATTGCAATAGAATCATTCTGATTATGCATCCCAAACAGTGGAGGAGAGTTGCATAGATTAATTTGTTAGCAGGGGGAAAAAATATGGTATCTTTTGTCTTTTTCATGGCCCAATGAGAAACCAAGAAATTTGAGAACTCTCAAAAAGCCCTGAGATGCACACTGTCCAAAAATTAAAGAAAAATAATCCAAATGGATTGTGCTGTCAACTAAAAAACCAAACACCTCTAAAATAAGGTTGTTTAAAATATATATGTTTAAAGTAAAATTGTTTCCCCAGTCTCAAGATGAAATTTCCAATAGCCTTCTATTTTAAAAAATATGAAAAACAAACACAGATGAAGACTCTTAATCTCACAACGGAACACTGTGTTTTCAGGTAGTGTGACTCTTGAAATCCAATATTTAGGTATTGTCTGGCTTTTAGAAAAGGCCAAATGGATCACAGGATGAGTCAGAAATCCTCCTTTTGAGTTTCCTCTTCTTTTCTCTAAGCCTCAATTACTTCTTAGTTCTTCCTATATGACTAAATCAAAGTAACCATAGAAATCATCGTTAATCCTTCCAGCAAATTCTTTCAAGTGCTATCCACTATGCTAGTATCTATATTAGAATTCTTAAATTTACACACATGTGCACATGCACATACATACACTCTAGATTGACTGATACATAGATAGACAGGTGACTAGATGGACGCACAGATGGACAGATGGACAGATGGATCCTGGCACTGAAGAACTTGCAGTCTCGCTCTCAAAGAGCAGACAGTACACAGCCTTCAGCTGTCAACCACATCAAGAACTGCCCCAGCTGCAGAGAACCGCCCCACGCAAGGTCACATCCCTTCCTGGGTGGCTCAAAATCGAAGGACACAATCAAGTGACGGCATAAAGACCTGCTCGCCTTGGCCCAAATTGGGACAACTCCGGAGGTCATTCTAATTCCAGCATTCCCCACAGGGGTCTCTGTCAATGGGCCTGGACTGCAGCCTGAAGTCTCCCTCTCCTGCCTCTTGCCTCCTTCTTTTCCCCTCCAGATGGTGGTCCCAAGAATACTTCTGAATCCTTAGTGTTTCATATCCCAAATGCTGACTACAGTCTGCTTCCTGCACATGCATACATGTATATACACATACACACTTTTGCATGAGTGCACATGCATGTCTAAGAAATCTTTACCAAAGGGAAGCATGCTCTCGTCACTCAGCTGTTAGGACAACCTGCATCCCTCGGCCACTGGCAGTTCTTGAAAAGGAGAGAAAAAGAAGGAAAAAAATGGAACCTAGAAACAAGTGCCATCCTGCTCCTGTTGAACATCCCTTTCCATTGCTTCTACCTGCCTCCAGGACCCTGGCTGGCATCTGCTCCTGAAAAGTCTGAGGATCAATGAGTCAGTGAAGGAGGTGAGGAGTTGAGGCTAGGAAAGCTTTGGAAGAGGACTGCCCACACTGCCTTCCCTCCACAACTCAGAGTGTGTCCCCTGGTTTGCTCCACATAGTAAACCACCTGCTGTAGAAAATGGCAAGTAGCTGATGTGAGAATCATTCCCACCAAAGCTTAAGTGAAAACTGGTTCCCAGGGAAGGGATGCTTCTCATCCATGCAGCTTGCGAGTACTCCACCCGGCAGATCCAGATGGCCATTCTTGAGGCAGAGATGATCGTCTCTGTCTGGACTCAGCTAATATTGGCCTATGGGCCAAATCTGGCCTGCCACCTGTTTTCGTATGGCTCACAAGCTTAAAAAAAAAAAAAGTTTTCTGGGCTTTTCAATGGTTGAAAAGAAGAAAAAGCATCATATTTCGTATGTGAAAATTACATGAAATTCAAATTTCAATATCCAAAGTTTTAATTAGAACACAGAAATGCTCCTTCATTTACATATTGTCTATGGCCACTTTTACCCTATAATAACAAAGGGGAGAAGTTGTGACAGACATCATATGGCTCACAAAGCCATACACGTATATTATCTGGCCCTTTAAAGGAAAGGTTTGCTGTCTCCTGAGCTATATGACTTAGGGTTCCATGGACAAAATATCACACGTCTGCTCATTGGTGAATGCCCCAGTGTGGGTCTTCACATAATAGACTTGCTACCTATACACGACTGTAAGTATCTAGCCTCTCACAAAACACTACTCATACCCTCCACAGTAATACGCAATGATTTATAGACCCCAATTCAGGCTCAGACCTAAAGGCTGTCTTTCTTCCCATCTTTTTTACGTCAAAATATCTGCATTAAGTATGGAGCTGGAAAAACAACATTTGTCAAATAAATGGGAGCCATTTTAATGTCAAAGAGGTGAAGGAATGGCTGCATCTTCCAACATTCAAGCAGTAGGGAAATGTACCAGCAATGATGACGCCTATTTTAGTATAAAGAATATGTTAGATCTGCCTCCCAAAGTAAGGTAGAAAATATTTTCCCTGGCCTTTTCTTAATATTCCAAAATTTTAATTCACCCCTGGGAGTCAATGGCTTTGACACAATAGCACTTACTCTTCAGATGCCCGTAATTATGTAGTCAAAGATATCAGAAGACTAGAAATGAGATGTTCAATCCCAAAGGCCACACTAAAGGTCAATTAAATACAAAAACGTCTGGGGTTCCTATAAGCACTGCAAACCATAAATATCAATTTGTTACAAATCTACCCATGAAGCCATCTATCTGTCGCTCCATCCATCAATTCAATTAATGAAGTATTTCTCAAAAGAGCTTTTGGGAGCTTATGTTTATTCCCATTTTTCAAGGCATATTGAACCTTACAGAGTCAGAGTTCACAAAGGAATGATAAATATTTTTTATCTTTTATATTTTTATGAACACATAATCCATTTTTATTTATCAGTTGCTTACCTAAGAAGTTATAATGTTTTCTTTTCTTTGCTTATTTTAGCTTTAAAAACCTTTCATAATTTAATCTCACCTGACCTGTCCAACATTACATTCTATTACCCACCTGATTCCTCTCTATCTCATCCATGGGCCTCACTATACACCAAATTATTAAGTCCTTCCCCTACTCACCATGTGTCCTTTTTCTTTCTTTTTTTTTTTTTTGTAAGATTTTATTTATTTATTTGACAGAGAGCAAGAGAAAGCACAAGCAGGGGGAGCAGGCTCCCCACTGAGCAGGCAGCCCAAGACAGGGCTCCATCCCAGCACCCTGGGAGCCTGACCTGAGCCGAAGACAGACACTTAACAGACTGAGCCACCCAGGCACCCCTCACCATGTGTTTTGATTAACTCTATGTCCTTTGTTCTTTCTCCCCAGAATTCCCTTCTCTTTCTTTCCTTATTGGCAAACACCTACCCATCCTTCTAGAACAATCCAAATGTAGGAACCTTCCAAATTCCCCGAGGAGAAATAAACATTACTTCCACCCATCAGTTTATATTTTATTGAAAAAACATATTGGGCATCTACTATACACTCACAAATGGACAGAAAATAAGATATTTCTGCTTGATTAATAAGATCATTGAGGTATGAGCAAAGTGTTATGGAATCAAAAAAGAACACAGAAGAAAGATACCTGAGTCAGACTGTGGAAGTGCACCAGTGTAGAAAACATCATTAAGAGGAGGTGATGCTGAGCTAACTACATGAAGGGATGAGGGATGGGAAGGGGAGAAGGTATTCTGGGCCAAAGGTATAGCAGGTGAGAAACCAGGAAACCTCTGGAAAAGGTTAAGTGAATGTGGCCGGGAGAAAATCTTTCCCTAGGGCCATTTTGTCATACTTTTGATAGAGCACTTCAAACTTAACATTATCATTAAGTAATATGGACTGGAGATCTCATTTTCACTCTTCCTTTTATAACCTGTCAGATGTACAGTATCAATCTGGAAGCATTTGGGCTAGGTCCTGCCCTGGAAGTGATTTTGGAAAAACAACATTCCATCATTTTTGCCTTATCATCTTGTGATGCAGACCATGACTCAGCCCTCAAGACTGACAAAATACCTTTCTTCTGAACAGACCAAAGAGCTCTGGGTAAGATTCTCACCCTCTTTATAAAATTCATGTCAGATGTTAAATGATAGACATAACTTTGTTCTTCTTCCACGTGATGGAGAGTGAGTGACTCATCACCTGAATGTTCTGTGAAACGGGTGAAATGAGTAGCAATCAAGAACTGGGATGGGGAAGATGTGTTTAAATTTAAAATAGAGTGTTGCTGTTAACTTCCACGTTCAAAAAATTCTGTGAGTTTTACGTATTGGCTCTTTATATGTATCATCAATATACCTAATAAAATAAGAGTTGTTTCATCATGGTAATGAATTAGTTCAGAATTAAAATGGTGATTAGTTGATATCTAAACTGTCTTGGAATTATGGAGGAGTTGTATATCTTGTTGCACGGTTCCAGCTCATTCAATCTTTTAATTGAAATTTGATTTCTTCTTTCCTGACCCCATCGACCATCCAGATCTTACTGTCTACAGCAGAGCAGGACTTTTCCAAGTAGAGTCATACCTTTGCCATATTTTGGTGGTTTGAAAGGTTTAAGGTAGACGATGGAATATGGAAGGAATAGAGAACAAATATGGTGGATAATGCATTTGGAATTTGGTTAGACATGAATTAGTGACACCCAAACAATCTGTAAAAGTGATTAAGAAATCTTCATAAAATATAGCACCCTCTTTCAGGAGGAGTTTCAAAATTGAGACTACATCATTCCGAGGTTGTGTCTGTATATGCAGATGTATCAGAATAACTGAAATATAATTTTTGGTGGGACTTAGCTATGAAAAGGGACCAGAACTATCCATGTACCTATAAATAGCAGTCACAAGGCCCCTGAAAGCTCTGCCACTGAGCCCTGTGCACCGACAGAACCAAAATCCCCATTCAGATGTCGCCAGCCCACTTTAATCTGAATGATGTTTTTAAAACATGATGAAAAATGTTTACACAAATGGCACAGACCATAACAGTATTAATAATAATAACTAACACTGAACTTAATGCTTATTTCAATATATACCAGGAAATTTGCTTAACATCGTGTGTATATCATCTCCCTGAATCATCACTATTCTATTAAGCAGGCATTATTATTATTCCCATTTTATAGATGAAAAACTCTTTGCCAAGTTTACACAGCTACTAAATACTGGAGCAGGTATTTGAAATCAGAGAATCTGAAGCTGCTTTTAAACCAGTTTCCAGTTCTGATCATTGTTGCCTTCGTTAAAGCCTGTCTTATGTTTAGAATGCAGTCCTAGAGCCGGTATCTTGGAAATGACAGTGTTACATTCCCAAAACTTGTGAAAGATGAGGTAGGTTGTCCTGGGACTTACCACTTTGAAAACTATATGATCAGAACAGGCATGTGCAAAGTCTCTTGGCTACATGGCCAGGAGAGCATAAGCCCTCGAGGCTTAGCACAGTCAACAGGGTGACAAAAGGGCTTAATCAGAGGAAGCCAGGAAAAGAAGGAGCCTGAAGCAAACCTTCACTGTGACCTTCCCACCCTTCCAGTGGAAAAAGAAAGGGTGATGTAGCTCAACCCCTTGCATACGAAGGCTAAATGGGACTTTGTGGAGATAACTGGGTGACACCCTTCTTGTGAAACACAAGGTCAGCAAACAGCTTTCCACTTGTAATTTGGCTTCTTAAGTATTTTGTCTGTAAAGAGTATTTGAATTGACTAGAGAACACAAGTTGGCAGCATTCTTGGCAATATCCATCGCAAATTAATAAATTCGGTTCTGCTTTAGGTCCAAGTTTAGAAGCTGGGATGATATGTCTTTCCATGCTAGGGATGGGCTGACTCTGGGTTGTGTCACACAAATCAGGTCTCTGAGTCCACAGGGCCAGGCCAGCCCCTGGAGCACAGTGGGCTGAACTCAATGAAATCCTGCTCAGTGACTGCGAACCAGACAAAGGCAGAGCCTGGCGACCCCAAGAGCTTCCCTCATGCCTCCTATCCAAAATTCCTAAAGCCAAATCAAATCAAATTGGAAATTTTATTCCAACACACTAGAATAGTTATCTTGAAGGTTAATGATTTTCACCAACTACTTTCTTCTACTTTCTTTAGAGTTTTTCTGAGGCTTACCACTCTTTAAATAAAATGTCATTTTGGTCAGGTACAAGTAACATGTGGACTGGTCAGGCCGAAAATCAAAGAACACTGGCTCTGCTGGAAGTTTAAACACATTGGCCAATTCTAGTCATAACAATCCTTCCTATGTGCTGACCCCATAGGCCAGGACTGGGGAAAGGCAAAGAATGAAAAGCACAGCGGGGCTTTTCACAACACGCTCAGTAGGACCTCCTTACCAGACTGACAAGCTCCAAGTGCTCGATGCAGCCAGATAAACCAGACGATACGACCTTTATGTATTTATTTATTTATTTATTAGAAAAAGAGCATGAGTGGGAGGGGCAGAGGGAGAGGGAGAGGGAGAGAGAATCCCAAGCAGACTCCTTGCTGAGCGTGGAGATGATGAGGGGCTCGATCCCATGACACTGAGATCAGGACCTGAGCCTAAACCAAGAGTCAGATGCTTAACCGACTGCACCACCCAGGCGCCCCACAATACGACCTTTTGAAGAAATAGTCCACACCAAATGAATCCACACTACTCTAAACATGTTAGGCACAAATTAATGCTTGGTACTCTTCATGTTTCAAGAGTTTGACTTTCAAGAAATATTTGCCATACTTCTGTGCAATTTTAAGGATGGTCTTGATTTGGTTGCAACAATCTGATAATCATGTATATTTAAGGGGCGCCTGGGTGGCTCAGTCATTAATCGTCTGCCTTCGGCTCAGGTCATGATCCCAGGGTCCTGGGATCGAGCCCCACATCGGGCTTCCTGCTCTGCAGGGAGCCTGCTTCTCCCTCTCCCACTCCCCCTGCTTGTGTTTCTTTTCTCTCTTTGTCTCTCTCTGTCAAATAAATAAATAAAATCTTTAAAAAAATCATGTATATTTAATTCTTTCCTGCATTTTATCACATTAATTCTATTCACTACCTTTTTACATGAGAGGCAAAAAATACTTACTTTTATAAAGAAAAAATATATATACAGCAAAGATAAATGAAGCACCCTTGACCAAGAGAATACGCTGGAAGAAAGTAGAAATACTAAATAGAACTGCAGAGAATAGTCAGAAGGGGCATTACTGAAGGGGGTATGGAGCCCATGTAGTCAAGAAATGAGACTCATACCAAGTCAGATGGTTGGCACTCGTAGTCACTTCAAGTACACCTTGCAATCCCTGGACATAGTAATTACACTTAATATGCAACTTTAATTTTGGTGAAAATTTTTTGTTGGTGGACCCCACTATGTTGTTGTTCAAGATCACCTCATGCACAAAAATCTATCGATTTTTTTTTTTAATTTTATTTATCTGTCAGAGAGAGAGAGAGAGAGCGCGCTCATGTACAAGCAGGGGGAGCGGCAGGCAGAGGGAGAAGCAGACTCCCTGCTGAGCAGGGAGCCTGATGCGGGACTCGATCCCAGGACCCTAGGATCATGACCTGAGCCGAAGACAGATGTTTAACTGACTGAGCCACCCAGGCGCCCCTTAAAATCTATCAGTTTCAAATCTAAGAACCTCTCTCAGGGCTGGTCCTGCTGTTTTGTCCTCTTTCCACCAGTAATCAACACAGATAATCAGGTGCATATTCCTGAGAGGCAACAAAAAATTCCTTTGAGCAGAAAGATGCATGAATGTCATCACAAACTACTTCCAGGCATATCTCCCAGTGTTCCTGTGTCAAATCCTACATGAAATAGTACTTCCATCATAACTATCCAGGCAATTATCCTGCTTCATACATCCAGGTTAAGAATGGTAATTCCAATGGAAAGTAAAACAAGTCGTGGTTGAAGAGTGGCTTGTAGACCAGAGTTAGCTAAAACCGAAACAGTGTCAGCCAGTACAAAACATATTGTTGTTGGTGGTGGTGGTGCTTTGTTTATTTCATTATTTTTTATTATCATTTGTTTCTGGTGACACTGAAAAAGCAATACTCTGAAATGAAATACTTTATCATGTGCTTGACACCATGAAGAAAGGAAAAACCAAAAATGATAGCCTTGTAATCTTATAGCTATCGTCAAAGATAAGAAGAGTACAAACTAAATATTTTTAACAAGTAGAATAGTAACATAAAAAGGGAAAAAAAGTGAAGGAAAAGTCCAGTGGCAATCATGCACTTTGCTGGGAATAATTCTGCATTTGCTTTTTGGCTTTTGGTTTTTTTATCTTCTTCACATCCATGGCATCTCATCTAAGAAAGGACAAAAACCCTCTGGATCCTTTTGTTTTGTTTTGTTTTGTTTTCCCTCTCTCGACTCTTTGCAATAATTAGCAGTATCTCCTATAATACATTACAGAGCTTTTACCATTATAGTTATTTGCTTCAGCACCTGTGTCTCCCAGAAGACCTTGTGTGCTCGGACGGGACGGCTGTCTTAATAATCTCTTCGCATCCAGTTCCAGTTCCTAATACACAGCACATGTTCACTACTGTTTGTTATACAACACGACAGGTTGAAAATTCAGTTGTGTACAGGAGGGCTGAGCAAATAATGTAACTAAATGAAAGCCGGGGGTAAGATGAGCAGTGAGGTAACTGTCACTCTAAGGAGCCCATGACCCAACTAAATGGGGCAGTTGCTATTTAGATCTGGCAGACTGTTGACAAGGACTTTCCTGAAGCAACTAGGTATCTGAGTATGTATGTGAAGATTTCCACATTTAAACATACTTTGCAAGCGAAACAAAACACATCCACTAGGGAGATATTGCCCATGGCTGCCCACTGGCACATGCTAATATGAACTTGGGATCAATAAATTCTATTACCGAGGAAATCTTTTTTTCTTCTTTTTTTCTCAGTAGCCTAAATTTAAGGAACTATTCTCAGATCACCCAATGGACTTATTTTGGTAAAGAGCTGGGAGACCTAGCTATTTGTTACAGCAGGAAGTAGGTATAAATTTGTAAATAACTTGATTTGGGGGGCACAGAAGTCTGTAGTTTTAACCAGTGCTCATTCTGGGAGTGAAATATGTTGGATGAATAATAGACACAGATCTGATTTTCTTAACCTACCAATTTAATAAGTCACTCAACAAATATTTAGTGGTTGTACACTGTGTCAGATTCCATGCCAGGGGTTGAGCACATAATGTTGAAAAAGACAAATCTAGTCGTAACCCTCAAAAACTTGTACCTAAGGGGCAGAGCAAGATGGCGGAGGAGTAGGAGACCTGGATTTCATCTGGTCTCAGGTATTCAGCTGAATAGGGATCAAACCATTCTGAACACCTACGAACTCAACAGGAGATCAAAGAAGAGAGTAGCAACAACTCTCTGAACAGAGAAGCGACCACTTTCTGGAATGAGGAGAGGCACGGGAGCACACCTCAGGAATCGGCTGGGTTTGGAGACTCCACACAGGGTCAGGTGCCAGAGATAGAAACGCTCGGTCACAGGCCAGGTGAGCACGGAGTGCGGCCGGAGACCAGGGAGACGGGAGTGACTGACTGCTTTTCTCTGGGGGCGCACTGAGGAGCGGGGCCCTGAGTTCTCAGCTCCTCCGGAGCGGAGATTGGGAGGCCACCATTTTTACCCTGGTCCTCCAAAGCTGTACCGAGAGCTTCCAGGAAACAAAAGCTCCTGAGAGCAAACCCGAACCGACAAGGGCGGGGCAATTCAGCCTCCAGCAAAGACATTTGGGAACCACGGCAACAGGCCCTTCCCCCAGAAGATTAGCACGAACAGCCAGCAAGCCAAGACCAAGTTTACCGATCAAGGAGAATGGGAGAACTCCAGCGCTAGGGGAATACTGCACATAGAATTCATGGCTTTTTTTTACCATGATTCATTAGTTCATTAAAGTTAATTTTTTTAACTTTTTTTTTTTACATTTTTCTTTTTCCCTTTTTCAACCAACATCAATCCCTTTTTTAAAAAAACATTTTTTATTTTTCATTTTTAGAGTCATATTTTATCCCTTCATAGTAGTTACCCTTATTTTTCACATATATATATATATATATATATATATATATATATATATATATAAGTTGTTCTCTCTTTAAAATTTTGAGATACAGTTTCTTCTAACAGATCAAAATATACCCTAAATCACTAGTGTATGGCTTTGTTCTAGTCTCCTGCCTGATCACATTCTCTCCTTTTTTTTTCTTTCCTTTTTTTTTAAAAACTTCTTTCTTTTTTCAAACAACTTCTTATCAATTGCTTTTATAAAATCTTTTATAATTTTCATATTTACAGTCATCTTCCATCCCTTCATTGTATCAACCCTTAGTTTGTACATATACGAGTCTTTCTTCCTTTAAAATTTTAGGAGGCACATTATTCTAACAGACCAAAATACGCCCAAAATCTAGTGTGTGGCACTGATCTATGCACTAGCCTGATCATATTTGATCATATTCTGTTTTTTTTTGTTTTGTTCTGTTTTTGTTTGTTTTTAATCTTTTTCTTTTTCCTTTCTTTCCCTTTCTTTTCCCCTGGTCTAAGGTCTTTTCTGATTTGAATAGAGTATATTTGCTGGGGACGCTGTTAGCCTGTTAACATTTCGTTTTCTCATTCATCTATTCTCCTCTAGAAAAAATGAGAAGACGAAAAAAATCACCTCAGCAAAAAGAACAAGAGGTAGTACCGTCTGCCAGGGACCTACTCAATATGGACATTAGTACGATGTCAGACATACACTTCAGAATCATGACTTTAGAGATACTAGCTGGGCTTGAAAGAAGCATGGAAGTTATTAGAGAAACCCTTTCTGGAGAAATAAAAGAACTAAAATCTAACCAAGTCGAAATCAAAAAGGCTATTAATGAGGTGCAATCAAAAATGGGGGCACTAACTGCTAGGATAAATGAGGCAGAAGAGAGAATCAGTGATACAGAAGACCAAATGATGGAAAATAAAGAGGCTGAGAAAAAGAGAGAGAAACAACTACGGGACCACGAGGGCAGAATTCGAAAGATAAGCGATACGATAAGACAAAACAACATTAGAATAATTGGAATCCCAGAAGAAGAAGAAAGAGAGAGAGGGGCAGAAGGTATACTGGAGCAAATAATAGGAGAGAACTTCTCTAATGTGGGGAAGGAAACAGGCATCAAAATCCAGGAGGCACAGAGAACCCCTCTCAAAATCAACAAAAATAGGTCAACACCCCGACATCTAATAGTAAAACTTACGAATCTCAGAGACAAAGAGAAAATCCTGAAAGCAGCTCGGGAGAAGAGATATGTAACCTACAATGGTAGAAACATTAGATTGGCAACAGACCTATCCACAGAGACCTGGCAGGCCAGAAAGGACCGGCAAGATATCTTCAGAGGACTAAACGAGAAAAATATGCAGCCAAGAATACTATATCCAACTAGGCTCTCATTGAAAATTGAAGGAGAGATAAAAAGCTTCCAGGACAAACAAAAACTAAAGGAATTTGCAAACACAAAACCAGCCCTACAAAAAATATTGAAAAGGGTCGTCTAAGCAAAGAGAGAGCCTAAAAGCAGCATAGATCAGAAAGGAACACAGACAATATACAGTCACAGTCACCTTACAGGCAATACAATGGCACTAAATTCGTATCTGTCAATAGTTACCCTGAATGTAAATGGGCTAAATGCCCCAATCAAAAGACACAGGCTATCAGATTGGATTAAAAAACAAGACCCATCGATATGCTGTCTGCAAGAGACACATTTTAGACCCAAAGATACGCCCAGATTGAAAGTGAGGGGGTGGAAAACCATTTACCATGCTAATGGACACCAAAAGAAAGCTGCAGTGGCAATCCTTCTGTCAGACAAATTAGATTTTAAAACAAAGGCTGTAATAAGATATGAGGAAGGACACTATATCCTACTTAAAGGGTCTCTCCAACAAGAAGATCTAACAATTGTAAATATCTATGCCCCTAACATGGGAGCAGCCAATTATATAAGGCAATTAATAACAAAAGCAAAGAAACACATTGACAACAATATAATCATAGTGGGGGACTTTAACACCTCCCTGACTGAAATGGACAGATCATCTAAGCAAAAGATCAATAAGGAAATAAAGACTTTAAATGAAACACTGGACCAAATGGACTTCACAGACATATTCAGAACATTCCATCCCAAGGCAACAGAATACACATTCTTCTCTAGTGCCCATGACACATTCTCTAGGATTGATCACATCCTCGGTCACCAATCAGGTCTCAACCAGTACCAAAAGATTGGGATTATTCCCTGCATATTTTCAGACCACAGTGCTTTGAAACTAGAACTCAATCACAAGAGGAAAGTCAGAAAGAACTCAAATACATGGAGGCTAAAGAGCATCCTACTAAAGAATGAATGGGTCAACCAGGAAATTAAAGAAGAATTAAAAAAATTCATGGAAACCAATGAAAATGAAAACACAACTGTTCAAAATCTTTGGGATGCAGCAAAGGCAGTCCTGAAAGGAAAGTATATAGCAATACAAGCCTTTCTCAAGAAACAAGAAAGGTCTCAAATACACAACCTAACCCTACACCTAAAGGAGCTAGAGAAAAAACAGCAAATAAAGCCTAAACCCAGCAGGAAAAGAGAAATAATAAAGATCAGAGCAGAAATCAATGAACTAGAAACCAAAAGAACAGTACAACAGATGAACGAAACTAGGAGATGTTTCTTTGAAAGAATTAACAAAATTGATAAACCCCTGGCCAGACTTATCAAAAAGAAAAGAGAAATGACTGAAATCAACAAAATCATGAAGGAAAGAAGGGAGATCACAAACAACACCAAAGAAATACAAACAATTATAGGAACATATTATGAACAACTCTATGCCAGCAAATTAGATACCCTGGAAGAAATGGGTGCATTCCTAGAGATGTATCAACTACCAAAACTGAACCAGGAAGAAATAGAAAACCTGAACAGACCTATAACCACTAAGGAAATTGAAGCAGTCATCAAAAATCTCCCAACAAACAAGCGCCAAGGGCCAGATGGCTTCCCAGGGAATTCTATCAAACATTTAAAGAAGAATTAATACCCATTCTCCTGAAACTGTTCCAAAATAGAAATGGAAGGAAAACTTCCAAACTCATTTTATGAGGCCCCCATTACCTTGATCCCCAAACCAGACAAAGACCCATCAAAAAGGAGAATTACAGACCAATATCCTTGATGAACATGGATGCAAAAATTCTCACCAAAATACTAGCCAATAGGATCCAACAGTACATTCAAAGGATTCTTCACCATGACCAAGTGGGATTTATCCCTGGGCTGCAAGGTTGGTTCAACGTCCGCAAATCAATCAACGTGATACAATACATTAACAAAAGAAAGAACAAGAGTCATAGGATCCTCTCAATAGATGCAGAAAAAGCATTTGACAAAGTACAGCATCCTTTCCTGATCAAAACTCTTCAGAGTATAGGGATAGAGGGTGCCTACCTCAATATCATAAAAGCCATCTATGAAAAACTTACAGCGAATATCATTCTCAATGGGGAAAAGCTGAGAGCTTTTCCTCTAAGGTCAGGAACGCGGCAGGGAAGTCCACTATCACCACTGCTATTCAACATAGTATTAGAAGTCCTAGCCACAGCAATCAGACAACAAAAAGAAATCAAAGGCATCCAAATCGGCAAAGAGGAAGTCAAACTCTCACTCTTTGCAGATGATATGATACTGTATGTGGAAAACCCAAAAGACTCCACCCCAAAACTGCTAGAAGTCATACAGGAATTCAGTAAAGTGGCTGGATATAAAATCAATGCACAGAAATCAGTGGCATTCCTATACACCAACAACAAGACAGAAGAGAGACAAATCAAGGAGTTGATCCCATATACAATTGCACCCAAAACCATAGGATCCCTAGGAATAAATTTAACCAAAGAGGCAAAGGATCTGTACTCAGAAAACTATAAAATACTCATGAAAGAAATTGAAGAAGACACAAAGAAATGGAAAAACGTTCCATGCTCATGGACTGGAAGAACAAACATTGTGAAGATGTCAATGCTACCTAGAGCAATCTACACATTCAATGCAATCCCCATCAAAATACCATCCACTTTTTTCAAAGAAATGGAACAAATAATCCTAAAATTTGTATGGAACCAGAAGAGACCCCGAATAGCCAGAGGAATCTTGAAAAAGAAAAGCAAAGCTGGCGGCATCACAATTCCAGACTTCCAGCTCTATTACAAAGCTGTCATCATCAAGACAGTATGGTACTGGCACAAAAACAGACACATAGGTCAATGGAACAGAACCGTGAGCCCAGAAATGGACCCTCAACTCTATGGTCAACTAATCTTTGACAAAGCAGGAAAGAAAGTCCAATGGCAAAAAGACAGTCTCTTCAACAAATGGTGTTGGGAAAATTGGACAGCCACATGCAGAAGAATGAACCTGGACCATTTCCTTACACCACACACAAAAATAGACTCCAAATGGTTGAAAGACCTAAATGTAAGACAGGAGTCCATCAAAATCCTAAAGGGGAACACAGGTAGCAACCTCTTCGACCTCAGCCGCAGTAACTTCTTCCTAGAAACATCGCCAAAGGCAAGGGAAGCAAGGGCAAAAATGATTTCACCACGATAAAAAGCTTTTGCCCAGCAAAGAAACAGTCCACAAAACTAAAAGACAACCGACAGAATGGGAGAGAATATTTGCAAATGACATATCATATAAAGGGCTAGTATCCAAAATCTATAAAGAACTTATCAAACTCAACACCCAAAGAACAAAAAATCCAATCAAGAAATGGGCAGAAGACATGAACAGACATTTTTCCAAAGAAGACATCCAAATAGCCAACAGACACATGAAAAAGTGCTCCACATCGCTCGGCATCAGGGAAATCCAAATCAGAACCTCAATGAGATACCACCTCACACCAGTCAGAATGGCTAGAAATAACAAGTCAGGAAAAAACAGATGTTGGCGGGGATGCGGAGAAAGGGGAACCCTCCTACACTGTTGGTGGGAATGCAAGCTGGTGCAGCCACTCTGGAAAACAGTATGGAGGTTCCTCAAACAGTTGAAAATAGAGCTACCATACGATCCAGCAATTGCACTACTGGGTATTTACCCCAAAGATACAAATGTAGGGATCTGAAGGGGTACGTGCACCCCAATGTTTATAGCAGCAATGTCCACAATAGCCAAACTGTGGAAAGAGCCAAGATGTCCCTCAACAGATGAATGGGTAAAGAAGAAGTGGTATATATACACAATGGAATATTATGCAGCCATCAAAAGGAATGAGATCTTGCCATTTGCAACAACGTGGATGGACCTGGAGGGTGTTATGCTGAGTGAAATAAGTCAATCAGAGAAATACATGTATCATATGACCTCACTGATATGAGGAATTTTTAACCTCAGGAAAGAAACTGACGGTGTCTGGAGTGCTGTGGGGTGGGAGGGATGGGGTGGCTGGGTGATAGACACTGGGGGGGGTATGTGCTATGGTGAGTGCTGTGAATTGTGCAAGACTGTAGAATCACAGATCTGTACTTCTGAAACAAATAGTGCAATATATGTTAAGGAAAAAAAAAAGAAGTTAGCAGGAGGGGAAGAATGAGGGGGAGTAAGTCGGAGGGGGAGACGAACCATGAGAGACGATGGACTCTGAAAAACAAACTGAGGTTTCTTGGGGTGGGGTGGGGGTATGGGTTAGCCTGGTGATGGGTATTAAAGAGGGCACGTTCTGCATGGAGCACTGGGTGTTATGCACAAACAATGAATCATGGAACACTACATCAAAAACTAATGAATTAATGTATGGTGATTTACATAACAATAAAAAAATTAAAAAAAAAAAACTTGTACCTAAGAGCAGGGGTTCTCAAAGTTTGACTCCACCCCCACCCCCAGTCCAGAAGCATCAGCATGAGCTGAGAAATTGTTAGGCATGTAAGTAAATTCTTGGGCTCCACCTTAGAAACACTGAGGGTGGAGTCCAGAAATCTGTTTTACTAAGACTTTGTGGTGATTCTCATGCAGGTTCATGTCTGAGAAGCAACATTCTAGAGGACAGTCAAATTGAATAAATAAATATAACCAAATAAAAAGGAAAGTGCATTAGCTTCCTAGGGCTGTCATAACAAATTACCCCCAAACTTTCTGGCTTAAAACAACAAAAATTAACTCTTTCATAGTTCCAGAGTCCAGAAGCCTGAAACCAAGGTGTTGGCAGGGCCATGTTCCCTCCAAAGGCTCTAGGGGAAAATCCTCCTTTGCTTATTCCCATTCCTGGTTGCCTCTGACATTCCTTGACTTGTGACAACATAACTCATTTCTTTCTTTTTTTAAAAAAACAGTATTTTTTTAAGATTTTTATTTATTTTTCAGAGAGAGAGAGTGAGAGAGAGAGAGAGCACAAGCAGGGAGAGTGGCAGGCAGAGGGAGAAGTAGTCTCCCCGCTGAGCAGGGAGCCCAATGTGGGACTCAATCCCAGGACCCTGGGATCATGACCTGAGCTGAAAGCAGACTGACTGAGTCACCTATGTATTCCCAACATAACTCATTTCTGCCTCCATTTTCACATGGCCTTCTTCTTGGTACGTCTCTCCGTGCCCTCTCCTCCTTCTGTGAAGACACTAGCCACTGGATTTGGGGCCCACCCTAAATTCAAGATGATTCCATCTCAAGACACTTAACTAACTATATCTGCAAAGATCCTATTTCCAAATAGTCTTATTCCAAGGTTCTGGGTGGGCATAAACTTGTTGGGAGCGGGTGGGCACTACTTAACCCACTACAGAAAGCAAATTTTAACATCATCCATTGGGTAAACATCATGAAGGAAACAAGAAGCCAAAATGGAGAATTTAGAGAATGAAACTGGGGAATTTGTTTACATATAGTGGACAGAACAGTCTCTCTTAACAGGCAACACTTGAACTTGGGAAGTGATGGGTGAGACCGAGTCAGTTGCTGAAGGCGAGAAGGAAGAACAAGACGATGAGTCGGGGAACACATTTCAAGGAGAAGCAGCATATGGACATGACCCTGAGCAGGGAAAGAAGTCAGCATATCCAAAGAACTGAAAGAAGCCCCTGTGGTTGGAGCCCAGCGAGCAGGAAGAGATGGAAAGAGATGAGACCGAATCAGCTATTCCAGAGTAGCTCCAAGGTGCAGCGGGCTTACACAAGCCCCAAGGCTAAGGACAGGAAAAAGATGAAGCCATGATTTCAGAAGTCACCCTGTAGCTGACGTAGGCTGGGATGGGTAGAGCCAGAGGTTTGGGATTTAAACACTTCTTAGACAGTGCCTTTGGCTTGTAGTTATTTACAGATGGGACTGGCAGGAATAAATAGTTCAGAAGCCTTCTAAGTTTTTGGAAGCCTGTACTGCCAAATAAGCCACACTCCCAGCCTGCAAAAACCTGTCAATGTTCAGAATCCAAGAGAACCCTGGGCCCTAAAACTAACATCAACTAAACAGCCCCAAAAAGGGCATGCTCTCCAATGTCCTCCCATGAATGAGGTCATGGGCAATAATGCACAGGAACAATCTTCTGGAGGGCTGAGTCAGAGGGCACAGAGACATTGAAGAGTGGAGTTCCTCTCAAAGGGCAGAACCTCGGCCTTCAGGATAAGTTCAATAAGAAAAATGCTCTGCTACCACAGAATGAAATCCTTGCTGTTCCTGACCAGTCAGATGTGATAATTAACAATGGAACAGTGCCTGGCCAGTATTCCCTATTCTCCTCTTCCATGAATGAGAGTTTTTACTAGGGTTTCCTGTGCCATTAGTCCATTGCATAAGGGGTGAGTTGTGGGCCAAATAACTTGTCTTTTAGACAAAGAAAAACACTCTCCAGACCTGGGAGAGAGCATGAGGATGGCCCAGATATCCTGGACTTTGGTTCGGATGCAGTAACTGGTTAGGACTGTGGACTTTCCTCCTTTGAAGAGGGAGGGGGTATGTTATATGTTTGAAATAAAGAACACACACAAATATTTGGGTGGCCAAGGGCACACTAAAGCAAAGATTGTTGGATTTCCTCCATTAGGGGTTCTCCCCATCTTTCAGTGTAATAAAGACATCAACTTTTAGCCGAGCATATTGCCACCCAGGATAAATATCACACTGTCTTAGCCTTCCTTGAGGTCAGGTGGGAGCTGGTGACTAAGTTCTAACCGATATGAAAGAAATAAAAATGTTGTGTGACATCATCCAAGAACCATCCATAGAAATACAAGTTATATGCTTTGACTCTCCTTTTATTTTGTCCCTTCCTTGATCCTGCTATTACCCAAACGTTGCCTTGGACAGAGAGAACCAGGGCCATACCCTACGTTGGTATGGTAGTGGGAGCTGGAAAAAGGGTGGACAACTGAAAAACTCTTTGAACAGAGCCTTGAACTGCATGCTTCAAGATTTTTGTGAGAGAAATAAAATGTATTTGTCAATCTGGGGTTTCTGTTATTTGCAGATAATATAATAGTAACCAATATAGACCTTATATGTTGGATTATAAAGAGTTTAGATTTTACCCTAAATGCACGAGCAACCCATGAGAGAGTTTCAGGCATTGATTACAACAGGTCCTACTTTACATTATACGTCCAACTCTGTGAGGAATGATGGGAAACAGAGACAGGGGTGCAGCCCATGTGGAAGACAGTGGCCTGCACAAAGATGGTGGGGATGGAGGTGGGGTGATGGGGATACATTTGTGATATGTTTTAAAGATAAAATCCAGTACTGTTTGATGAACTGGATGAGGAGACTGAAGGAAAAGGAAAAAAAAAAAATACTGCCTATCACTCGTGGAAAATACAAAAGATACTTATTTCCATCAAATTCACTGAAGGACAGAAATTTCTCTAGACTATATGAGCCCTTATATATACATATATATAAGCCCTTAGCAAACTAGGGTTTCTCCACCAGGACTCAGCTGCACTAGAAGCTGCTTTTCCATTGTTCCCACTGAGTATATAATTACTTCTGTGCTGTCAAGATACTTGCTGGTTTTGTCTTCTGTTTTCTGATTGTGCCAAGTTATTAATTAAAAAAAAAAAGGCACAGCTTATGTGGCAATCTAGAGTCCAAGGTCTTCCCTGACATTGCTGATTATGCTTTTGGATGAACGAACACAATGACTTGAAAAGGAGAATGCAAAATATAAAGACTAAACTGGTAAAATAAAAAGATGCACTATATTCAGATTTGAAATAATGACATTCACTCACAGAAAACATAATATCTTAAAATCCAATACTTAACAAGAAAAGGAAGGCAAAGAATAGGATATGATTATTGTAATTTATACCTTTATCTATATAAAGTCCCCTCCTCTTGAGTGTGAGCTGAGCCTGCAACCTCCTTCTAGCCCACAGAATATGGCACATGTAATGGGATGTCACCCCCATTATTGTGTTATGCTGTATCACAAAGGTTAAGGGATTCTGCAGATGTAGTTAAAGCCCCTATTGAGTTCATCAAAAGGGAGATTATCCTGTATGGACCCGACCTTTTAAAAGCATCGAGAGGTCAGAGACTCAAAGCAGCAAATGTTCTCTCCCCATTGCTGGCTTGGAAGAAGCAAACTGTCCTGAGTTCCACAGTGAAGAGGAAGTGAATGGTGCAAATAACCTGAGTGAGCTTAGGAGCAGATCCCTCCGTAGGGGAGCCTTCAGATAAGAATGCAGCCTGGATGACATCTTGATTTCAGTCTTGTGAGCCCCTGAGCAGAAGAACCAGGTAACAGTCCCCAGACTCCTGACCTTTTAACTCACAGACACTGAGAGATAATAAATGGGTGCTGCTTTAAGTTACTAGGGAATTTGCGGTAATTTATTCTGCAGCTATAGGAAACTATACATAGAAACACACATAAATATGTTATATATGTTCATAAGGAGATTTATGTATAAAACTATATATATATATATAGATGTATAGATCTATAGATATGCATATACTCCTTAATTTTATGCTCTTTAAAAAAATCAAGTCTTTTTCATACAAATGTGTGTGGGAATGTGACGATGTATGTATATGTGTATATGTGGGTTTCTTTAGGCATTAGCTCAGCTAAGAACAAGGAATATACCCAAATCTCAACTGGTCTCTTAGTGACATCCCTAATGAAATTCTGCAATAACTCTGTTGGACAGTTACCATGCGGCTCTCATTTCAGAAAGGCTCATCAGCATGAGGGGAAACTCTCTGGCAGCTAACACAAACAACAGCAGTATCCTCACATACAGGTTTTCTGGAATTCCCTTGACAAGCCAATTCTTCATCACAATGCACGTCAGGAGCACCATTTATACCTTAGCAACTCCTCGGGCTTTTCTTTCAATTAATTTCCAAAGATTTGAAATAATGAATAAATTTAATTTTCATTTATATTCCTTTCTCTCTCACCTACCTCTCTTTTAGTAATCCCATGGATAATGTCTTTCAAAAACTGTCACTTTAAAAGTGAAACTTTCATGAATCATCCCTGAATATTATAATCAGAAACAATTATCTTTTAATATAGTTTGATTCTAGACAGCTTTGCCTGAAAAGATGCACTTATTCCTGCAAACAATTATTTTATTTTTTAAGCTATCTTTTTATTTAAGTAGGCCCGAGGCCCAGTGTGGGGCTTGAACTCACGAACCTGAGATCAAGAGTTGCAGGCTCCACTGACTGAGCCAGCCAGGCGCCCCGACAGACATCTATTTTAAACTTACTATGTATGTGAGGCACCGCGGTGTGAGGTATAAAGTTTATGATTCCTGTTCCGGTTTACCACGCCACTGAGGAAGAGGCAGCCAGGCAGAGCAAATATGCAGTGACAAATGTGGGCCAATGTGCAAAGTCATCAGAGTGGCTCTGCCCCTGCAGTGGGGAAAGAACGACTTCCATTGCAGCACAGACACGGAACCACTCCAGTTCTGGGGGAGGGCGGGGGATTATTTATTTTGCATTTTAGGTAAACCAGTATTACTCTTAACAGGCTTAGATTCCTGTTTTCTTCTGTAAATCTGATCTCACCCAAGCCTACAGAGAACTCAAGATTAGAAGCAATAATGTCATCTTTTTAGGACAGTGAGGAGTGACAGGTGATAGGAATAACCTAATTAGGCAAGGCAAGCACGCTGGGGCCAATGGATGCAGAAGCCATCACTTCTATAAACTTTAATAAGAAAAAATCGCTGCTTTGCAGCCCACTTTGTAATAATAGCCATGAATCATTAAGATGAGGTCAAATCACGTTCACTATGTTCTGTTTAATAAAGAAACATGTACTATATTTTAGAAATGTTTCCATCAAATTAGTTATTTTTACTGTTACCTAAATAGATGAACGCCTTGAAATTTCATTCATCAAACATGTCACTTTCTCATAATGTTGGAAAAATCCAGTGTTACCATACTAAATAAAGCATCACATTACGTTTGAATAGTTATTAATGGCTTCCAAAGTTTTTTCTCATTTTTCATCATAATCCCATAAGTCAGAGGTAATTCCCCTCATGCCGATGACTCATCTGAGAATCAGCCCCTTAATCTTAGTCATGTCAACGACTCTGTTCTTTTAACTCCTATTAACGTTCCTTCATTTGCCCATCTATACATTCATTCAGCACAAATTTACTGAGCATTATTATGACCACGGTTCCATGAAATAAAATCTAGGACAGTTTAAGTATAAATGTAAATCTATAATCACAGTATGACATGATTCCAAACTCCTCTGTAGGTTGGTTTAATAGTGATAAGTGAATTCTAGAGGTTTTTAAATTACGTTATAAAATCTATCAGAGAGCTACATGCGGGAATAGCTTGGGTATTTTGAGAAATGGATTATTTCTACACCTGACCTACAAATGACAGTTAAATGAAATGGGAAGGATTCCAGCTTCCTCTATATGTTCATCAGATAATTAGTTAATTTAAAGAACTCTGTAACGTTTTGTTGATCGCTCAGTTCAGTAGGTGATAAAAACACAAAGCTAATGTACCTGTAGACAAATGGGTTGACTACATGTTTCTTTTTTCAATGGATTTCTTTCAATATTGTGTAGATTTAGGGGGCTTCTTGGGTGGCTCAGTCATTAAACATCTGCCTTCGGCTGATCCCAGGTCCTGGGATCGAGCCCCTCGTCAAGCTCCCTGCTTGGTGGGGCGTCTGCTTCTCCCTCTCCCACTCCCCTGGCTTGTGCTCTCTCTCCCTCTCTCTCTCTGTCAAGTAAATAAATACAGATTTAGTGTATATGCTCTTCTTGAAATATCCCACTTAGTAACCCAGTAAAAAGTACATTTAACAAGTGGAAAATTGTGGAACAGAAAGCTCAACCAAACTGATTTCAGATGAGCCCTTAGCAAACTAGGGTTTGTCCACCAGGACTCAACTGCACTAGAAGCTGTTTTTCCATTGTTCCCACGGATTATACAATCGCTTCTGTGCTGTCAAGACACTTGCTGGTTTTGTCTTCTGTTTTCTGATTCTGCCAAGTTATTAATTAAAAAAAAGGAAAGGGCACAGCTTTTGTGGCAATCTAGAGTCCAAGGTTTTCCCTGACATCACTGATTATGCTTTTGGATGAATGAACACACTGACTATGATAGGAAAAGGCAAAATATAAAGATTAAAATGGTAAAATAAAAAGATGTATCATATTCAGATTTGAAATAATGGCATTCACTCACAGAAAAAATAATATCTTAAATCCAATACTTAACAAGAAGAGGAAGGGCAAAGGATACGGTTATTGAAATTTGTGTCTTTTTTTTCTTTAACTGACTAAAGATAAGGTACTACCCATAGTTTAGTGATATATGGACAGCAAGTTGGACTCACATTAGATAGAATTAGCCAGGTTTTGAACTGACAACCCAAGGACAAAGCCAGTCTGGTTGTGTGTCTGAACTCAAGCCTTGATTTTGATGTCAGTTAATTTACTGGTGTGACTTTGAAAACTTTTATCGCTGCCATCTTCAAACCTTGCGATATGAGTCATCTGTTTCTGTCAAATGGATAAGGACAAAATCAGCAGGGAAGGAAATTTTATTTTCAAAGTTCAGAGGGAATGCAATAGAGAGTAGAGTTATTTACCAGTAACTGTGCTATTGTTTTTTGTTGTACTTTTTTTCCCAGAATTCACAGTACTCTCTTAAAGAACACAAAAGGCAAGCAACTTTAAGAATACATGTAACAATCAGGACTTCTTTCTGTAAAATTATTGCAATAAAATGGAACCAAGGAATTTGCTTGGTATCACTACTTGGTCCTAGAAAGGGAAACATAAATAGGCCACTGTGATTTTTTTCCTTTAGAGACTATTAGACCACCTTGGTATCTTAAATTCAGCTTCCCAATTATATTCCTTATAAAAAAGCATATATGAAGACTATTAATATCTTCTTTTTTCAAATTAGTAAGTTGAGGCTCACAGGTTTTATATCCCTTGGCAAAAAACACCATCCTTACGGGGCAGATCTAGGATTTGAACCACAGTGTGGACTACACGCTCAGGCCTCTCCTGTAGCTCACTTCTTCAGGGAATTTTGATACTTTCATCACCTGACCCTTCCTTCCTTTTTCTGTACAAATAAATAAAGATGCCTGTCTTACCTAGGTTACAGGGTTGTTATGAATATCAAGTATCATAATGTATAGAAATATGCTATGGGAGTTTGAGAGCCAGAAGTTTTTACTTCAAAGCATACAGGAAGTATGGTTGATTAGTCTGAGAGAAAAGTGGGCCTTTGGTTTTAGGTTGGTTACTTTTATGGTAATTTGAAATTGCACAATTTTTGTCTCCCATCCCACCCCTGCTCTTCCACCAGTCAAGCTGGAGAATCCCAGTTCACAGTACTGGGCCACAGGGGTCCACATTGCCATCCTTCCAGAACACACTCAGCCACAACACCTACTCATATTTATCCTGGAGGAACGATGATTTAGAAAATACTGTTCATGTTTCTGAGTCAGTTTTAACCTAACACCCATAGTATACAGACCGTTTGACTCTTCGAGGGTGCAAATTATTCCCAAGGGCACTGACTTCGTATGTTCAATGGGAATTCCAACACTTGCTACCCACCCTGAAGTACGCTGAAGGGAAACCAAAGAAAAATATAAACTTTTAAAAAATATTTTTTCAATCCTTTTTCATGACTACATTAAGGGCTTTCCCAACATTTGTGTGATCCTAAGAAATTATTTAGACAGTATCCAAGTTTTAGAAAAAAAGGGTGAGTGTGGGGCATTACTCCAGGTGCCACGTTGAGAAAATTGAAAATCTGACAGGGAGGCATCTCATGGCTTTAGTTATGTTCCATGAAAGCAGTTTCTATGTGTTACAATCAGAGTCAGAAAGCAAGAGGCAACTTTAGGATAGCGAATCTTTGTTTTGCCCAAATTTACTTTGCAAATTTGCCAACGTTTCTTTTATTCCCAATACCAGGTGAGACATCAATTTGTTCAGATCCACAAAATTAGAATGAGCCATTAATACTGATGAGAATGCAAAGCATTGCATAGCACACCCATGGGACACTTTTATTTCTAAGATCTCAACTCAACCATTCCCTTTGCCACTGGGCCAAGAGCTTTGTATGAAGTACTTTAATTAATCCTCAAAACACTGTTAGGTGGGGCTATCACTAATTCCCATTTTACACATAAGGAAAACAGCTAGTTGGTGGTGGATCCAAAGCTAGAACATTATCACAGTCTTGAACTGTTTTCAAAAAGTAAGCAAAAAAGTAGTTATACTAGGGCAATTCCTTCCTTCCCCTCCATACCTTTGTGGTCGACAGGAAGAGCACTCCTATCAGGGGTGGTTCCGTGAACACTGAAGAACAAATTTTCAGTGTATTTGAAAGGAACAATGTTTCCTATGTGTCTCTGGACTCTAATTTACAGAAAGTATCAGAAGGCAGATACACAGAAGGCATTCTTGTCTCCTGTTACACATTAGAGACTTATAAGATTCTCTAGCATCTTTATACCATCACTGCAAGCAAACTGTAGAAGAAAGGAGAGGGAGACTAGTTAGGTGCTACACAGAGACACTTTGGTCATCACCAGTTTTGTGGGGACTCATCTAGCTGAGTGTTGGATTTCTCCCTCACTGCTCCTTGGGGAGCCTCCCAGACACCATGCATGTAGAAGAGGTCCTCTCCAGAGGGAAGACCAAGCTTTGGTCCAAGATCAATGAGTTTTCGCAGACCTCAAAGTGCTTGCAGTCTAAGAAAGAAAGTGGACGCTGTACCAATGGCAGAATGCTAGCAGAGGGTGGTAAGTATGGTAAGAGGGCAGTCGAGAAACGTGAAAATTCAAAGAGGGGGAGTGTGCCAAGCCATGTGGTGGCGGGAATCCATGACAGAGGAGGCAGAGAGGCATAAGCTATCAGTAAATTTAAACATGGAAAGATGAGATGCCTAAGAAGGCTGAATTTTATTTAGTGAGGGGGTGATGGTTGGGGAGGATGAGGAAGAGGGCAGTGCAGGGGAAAAGAACAGCCATAAACAAACCATTGAAATAGGAATGTATGTGTCCATTTTAGTGACCCATTTAAGTAAGAGGCATAGTGGATACATAAAAACAACTAACATTTAAACAATAGCAATCCTTGGGTGCCTGGGTGGCTCAGTTGGTTAAGTGTCTGCTTTCAGCTTAGGTCATGATCCGAGGGTCCTGGGATCAAGTCCCGCATCAGGCTCCCTGGTCATGGGGGAGCCTGCCTCTCTCTCTGCTCCTTCCCCTCACTCGTGTATTTTTTTTCTCTCTCTCTCTCTCCCTTTCTCTCTCTCTCACAAAAATAAATAAAAATACTTAAAAAAAAAAAAAGCGATCCTTTACCAGGAATTATCTTAAGTGATTTACATGCAATTATCTTATTTAGTCTGTGCTATAAAGGAGGTACTACCAGTATAAAGCAAGAACCATCACTTATTACCATTTTACAACTGGACCCTAGGATCACTGAATTTAACTGGCCCAGGAACACAGGCAGCCTGACCCCAGCTCCCTTTGTTATTCTGCTGTCCTTTGAAGATATGGGAGATAAGGCTGTGAAGGGGTCACAGGCTGAAATCAGGAGGCCATGAATATTATTCTGAGATATGTCAGCTACAGAAAGCCTTGAAAGGGGTATCTATCCAGGAGTAGAGCTTTGGAAAGACTAAAGCTGCCCAGAATACTGTTTTAAAACTTGGGCTTTTAGTATGTTTACCTGTTTCCAAGCTCATCTCAAGGACAGAGGAAAAAATGCTTAGTTATTTCTGAGTCAGTATCTGTCGAGTGCTCATTTCACCCTCCCCACCTCTGGACTAACATTAATCACTTATAAGAGTCAGATCAACTTTTCTAATTGGCTGAGGGTTCTAAACTCAGGAGTAATAAGTGAGGGTCTGAGATTTGTGCTCAACCAACGGGGCAGGGAACAGGGGACTGAGGCTTCATTTTACATGAAGACACAAAGGAGCTGCACTTAGGGTAGTCAAAGCTCACACACTGATCAGTCTCCCCATTACAGGATATAGAGCACCTTGGATATGACTAACTATACTATCAACTTTATGAGGAAAACAGCCTCAACTCTGAAGCCTTATGACCTGAGGGGAACCCAGGAGTATGAAGTCCCATGGCAGGCTCCTCTGGTAACCTACTGTGCCATTTCCCTCCTCTGAGAAACACTGAGATTGGGCAGGAGGCACTCTCCAGTGAAAAAACTCTATGCGTCTCTGCCTTTCAGGTACTAAAATGCTGATGAGTAAAGTTGACATGTCACTAACTCACCAAACTGAGGACTCTGAGGGCATGCACAGAGCTAAATGATTTACACACTCTGAGTAGGACAAAACAGCAGATAGCAATATGGATAAGCACATGCTCTCAAGGAGCTTACATTCTAGTGCAGGGAGAAAGACACCTATAATAGTAAAGAGAAAATGAAAGGGGCTGTGAAAGAAAGAAAATCAGATCCTGTCATAAAGTAACTGAGTGGAAGCCTACTTCCTAGAGCTGGCCATGGATGGCCTGTCTGAAGAGGCAAAATGTCAACCTGGAGTGATAAGGAGTCAGCTCGCAAAGGGTTGGGTGAGGGCATCCAGTGCAGAGGGAAGAGCAGTTACAATGGTCTTGAGGTGGGAACAACTCCATATATTCACACCAGATGTTTGGAATCACAGAAATAAACTTTTTTTTAAAGATTTTATTTATTTATTTGAGAGAAAGAGAAAGAGCAAGTGGGAGGAGGGAGAGGGACAAGCAGACTCCAAGCTGAGTGCGGAGCCCAACGTGGTGCTCAATCTCATGACCCTGAGGTCACAACCTGAGCTGAAATCAAGAGTCAGACTCTCAACCAACTAAGCCACCCAGGCACCCTAAAAATAAACTTTTTATTCATCACCATTTTGACTGTTACTTGTGCAACTGCTACAGATCCTAGTGTAAGATTGATATGCACCCACATGACCTGTATCTCTTCAGTGCTCACTGGGTAGAATTCTAAAGGTGCCTGCTCCATTGTAGCTCAGCCGAAAGACACACGCTAATTGCCTTCCACCATGGTGCTTCACTGGCTACATTTCTACTGAGCCATAAGCTCTGTGAGGGTGGAAACATGCCTGATCTGTTCACAGACACAGTCTTAGAATTTAACAAATGTCTAGTGCTTTGTAGATTCTCAAAAACTTTGGTTGATGAGGTGATTTATCATTAATGTTATGAGTCATGGCAGCACCAAATATGGGCAAGTAAAGGATTATTTAGCACTGCCATTTAACATAACTAGAACAAGGCAGCCATAACTAAGCACAGTCTTGTAGGCAGGTAAATCCCACTCTAGATACAAGGGCTTTTCATTATTCATAATATTACAACGTATTAAATCTCCACAAACACATGATTCATTACCACACAGATTCAGATAGACAACATGTGACTCAGAGTTTCCCTTAACACGGTAATTACCAAAAGAAAGTCTAATGATTTATAATTTATCTGAAAAGCATATTACCCCAATTCTCCACCAAATTCCAGAAAATATGGTATCACAGTCTGTTGACTCACAAGAATTAATTTGCTAAGAGTTCCTTCTTATATGGTATGTTATTAGTACAATTCAGTTTTAGTGACAGGTTAACTGGCAAATATGTATTAAATCACACTCACATGACGCACTGTGATGGACTCTATGACGGATATAAAGAGATATAAGGTATACAGATACCTTTTTTTTTTTTTTCCTGACCTTCAGGGGTCCTAAAATCTAGTTGAGAAGAAGACTTTCATTATATGAGATATGAAATAATAATATAACATTACAATAATAAGGAAATAATAAAATGTTATGAGGTCACATATAATTCACAGTCTTGCCCCCCATCACTGTGGTTGAGGTATAAGGTAGATAAGATCTTTAGTAAAATTTGTGGTAAATACAGAAAGTGAAAAATAAACACAGTACCATAAAACGTGTATACACGTGTTTTGTTCTCCCTTAAAATGAAAATTAGTTCCAGAGCATCATCTATAAGAAATCCACCTCTGATACCCATTTCCTGTTGCATGGCAACCACAAGGAAGGGCAAAGCTGCAAACAGATCTCTAGAGAATAGCTTGGGTGTGGTACAATGTTTCCAAGCAGAGAATAAGATTTCTATCTCTTTAATCCCTCTTCTATTATAGTAACACCTCATTTGAGAAGGAGAATGACATTGTAGAAGATCAGGAGTCAAAGGGCTTAAAGTTGAAGCTTCCTGACTCTGCTACCAACTTGACCTGTATCCTTTCCACGATCATTCTGAGGGGGGCATAGAGAGTCCACGGGGGCACAGGGAGTCAGGAGCTCTCTCCAACTCTCCAACTCTGAAGTCAGACACATCTGCCACTCACTTTTTGTGTAATCCCAGGCAAGTCATGCACCTTTCACAGACTCTATTTTTTTTCATCTATAAATTGGGAAGAATAGTAGCTCTGTAAACTGAAATGCATATTACTAAGTGGAAAAAACCAATCTGGAAAGGTTACATACTGTGTGATTCCAACCACATGACATTCTGGAGGAGGTAGAACTCTGAAGACAGTAGAAAGATGAGTGGTTTCCACAGGTTAGGGGGAGAGAAATGAATAGACAGAGCACAGAGGATTTTTTAGGGCAGTGAAACCATTCTATATGATGCTATAATTGTGGAGACATGTCATTATACATTTGTTTAAATCCACAGAATATACACCACCAAGAGTGAATTCTAATGTAAACTATGGACTTCGGGTGACTGTGACAGGTCAATGGACATTCACTGACTGTAACAAATGTTCCCCTCTGGTGGAGAATGTTAATAATGTTAATGTGTGAGGACAGGGAGTATATGAAAACTTTCTGCACCTTTCTCTAAATGTTGCTGTGAATCTAAAACTGCTCTAAAAACTAGTCTATCTAAAACAAAGAATAGTACCTCTACCATAGAGTACCCATGAATGACTCTGGACTCTGGGAAACAAACTGAGGGTTACACAAGGGAGGGGGCTGAGGGGATGGGGTAACAGGGTGATGGGTATTAAGGAGGAAATGTGTGGTGATGAGCACTGGGTGTTATACGCAATTAATGAATCGTTGAACGCTACATCAAAAACTAATGATATATGTTGGCTAATTGAACATAATAAAAAATTTTTAAATAAATAAATTACTTTGCATATTTTGTGGAAAAAAAATATTAAATGAGATAAAACATGTAGAAGACTTAGCACAGAACCTGCCAGGTAGCCCACATTCGAAAAAATACCAGCTATTACTATGATCTTGTTTCTTAGACTACAGAAGATCCAGAGCTGCTGACTGGGATGAAAAGTCAGTACTGCTAGAAGAAGCCATACCATAGTGAAAAGACGTTACAGGAGAACACAGAAGAATGATGGCAGGAAGCATAAGAATTCTGAAAGAGTGTTGTGTGGAGACTGCCCAGTGGGGACACAATGCCCCGAATCTTAGCAGACCAGCAAGGATTAACATGTCACAGCAACACAATCAATGGCACTGTGAAGTAAGAAAAGCAGGGCTGGAAATTCTCTCTATCCTCCAGTCCAATAATTTTGGGACCTTGACTGAGTCACTTCATTACCTTGCACTGGGTCCCTGCCATCAGCACCTGCAACAGGCTCAACTCAGCTCCTGCCTGATCCATGTCAGCTGACAGGACTCGGACATTTCTGGCCTGGCCCATTTTGTTGTAAAAAGCTAAGTAAGCCCTACAGAAATCCGAAGAACAATAAATCATACTCCATTTGTCACAGGTATGATTGATGATCAATTTCTTCAACTCTAAAAATGGAGACAATATGCATCTCACAAAGCAGTTGAGAGAATTGAATGAAATGATGCATATAAATCATTTAACACAGGCAACTCCTAGCATATAATAGGTGCTACATCAGTGTTAGTATGCCTAAGAATGATTTCTAAATGACAGCTCACACTCTCAGGTATTAGCACAGAGCTACATTTGCTGCTATTCTGACCCTGGTATTGTGTCTCTGCTCTGAAAATTGAGTTTGCATTCCATTCCTGAGCCTCAGTTTGCCAGGTCTTATAAATGAGATTCTTTGTAACATAGAATCTAGCACATTTAGGTTCCCTTAAATGTCTTTTAAACAAAAAAAGGAACAGATAAGGGTATGCATACGTGCTCTGGTCCCCATTCATTTGCTTTCATTTTGATAACCCTCTGATAGTACTAGGTCCCTGCCATGTGCTTGCTAGTCCCTTAACTAAAACCTGAAGCCCAGATTCAGAACTGAGTCTGATGGCCAAGCCCTTCTCTTTATTAGAGAGTACCCAAAGGCCACTTGCCTTCCTGCTTGGACATAGAAGTAAACCATGTTATAGCTTCCCAGTCCTTGGACTTCGCACACGTGACTATTACACAATCAATGACTACAGTATGAATTCAGTGTGTGCTATCTGTAGTGGGTGGTTTCTACTATCGGCCCCTGCAAAAGGCTCGGCCCAGCCACCTTCACCCCATCTCAGCAGACAGGACTGGACCTTTCTGGTCTGGCCCATCCTTTTGCAAATTACTAAATATGTCCTGTAGATACCCAAAGTACAATAAATGATGCTCGTTTGTTGCAGCTGTGATGACCCCTGGAATTCAGCAATCTAAGTTTCTGGGGAAGACAGGTGAGTCAGGCCTGCAGGCAGTCTGTCTACATATGGTATTGAAAAGTCTCCTGTGAGGGAAAATCACTCTCAAGGAAGGACTCAAGCTGGATCAAGTACAGAGCTAAACTGTAGAGAAGAGGACTGATTCTATGAGTTCAAATCTGTCCTCCAGTCCAATCTTCCCATATATTCCCATCTGAATTTTATTTTATTGTTTAAAAGACTTTATTTGTCAGAAAGAGAGAGAGCACAAGCAGGGGAAGTGGCAGGCAGAGGGAGAGGGAGAAGCAGATTCCTTGCTGAGCAGGTGATGCAGGACTCAATCCCAGGACCCTGAGATCATGACCTGAGCCAAAGGCAGATGCTTAACCTCCTGAGTCACCCAGATGCCCCTCCTGTATGAATTTTATAAGGGAGTGGGAAGGAGAGGTTATGTGTAGAAAAACATGGAAAGATATCAGAGAACTACATGTAAAGCATGTGGAAAAGTGGAATATTAATGAAAGAGGAGCATTCTTTCTACTTTATAGCCTTGGAACATAAAAGACATCAAAGAACTTGACATCCTATAGGCATCTTCAAAGCAAAGCACATTTGTAGCATCATTCAAGGAAGAGACAGCAGTAGTTAGAAGAAGTGATAGTGTTGCTTAGTAAAAGCAGGTGGACAGAGCAAAGGATAATGGGAATGAAGAGCTGCCGATTGGCAGTAGCTCACCTCTGGAGATTACAAGTATGGGTAAGGCACCTCTGTGAAACTCTGCATCAATCAACAGAGAAAGGGGAAAAGTGAAGCAATAATGGATGTCACCCAGTAACTGACTGGATAATTTGTGCACTCAAAGATTATAAACAACTATGGTTAATTAATCAGCCAAAAATACATGAGTGAAATATTCTGCTAAGGATCATGACTCCGTAATTATTAAGTGAGGTCAACAGCCAAGAAAACATAAATTACCTAGCCACTTTGTTAAAGATAAAAGAAAATTACATTAATGTATTCATCTATTTATTTAAAAACAATCTCAAAAAACATAACCACATGTCAGGTTGCTACGACAAGCAATGGAGAAACAGATGGTTAAGTTATTCTTGGAAGGAAGTTTGTAGATATATCAAAAATAATAGAATTTCAGATGCCATGATAGAGATGTGATTGAAGAGATATGGAAGCCCAGATTAATCAACTAGGGAAAAAAGTAGTTCACAGAAATTTGGCTGAGAAAGTAATCTTTAATTTGGATTTTCCCAAGTATAATAAAGGAGAAAGAAAAAATTGTACAGGTGCATTTTTATAGGAGGTTGGGTTCTAAAGCAAGTACATGAGAAAAAAATCAACAGAGAAAAACGTATCCTTGTATACTCCTGAAATCATCCACGAAGTACACATGCATTTGAGTCTACAATCCTGTAGGATTTTTAACTTTAAAGTCTGATAACCACCAAGTCAATCTAAAGGACAGAACAAAAGAAACTGCGTACATGGTCTATGCATGAAGATAATTTTTTTAAAGACTGAATGATTGATTGATTTGAGAGAGCAAGAGCGAGAGTGCAATAGCAAGCACCAGCGGCGGGGAGGGGCAGAGGCAGAGGGAGAGAGAATCCACAAGCAGACTCCCCACTGAGCTTGGAGCCCTATGGGGGGGGCCCTCAATCTCAGGACCCTGAGATCATGACCTGAGCCAAAACCAAGAGTTGGCTGTTTAAATGACCTAGCCACCCAGGCGCCCCATTTGTGAAGATAATTTTTAAACTAACTTTTTTTACATTGTTATTATTTATTCATTTGAGAGAGAGAGACAGAGACAGAGAGAACACAAGCAGGATGAGAGGCAAAAGGAGAAGGAAAAGCAGACTCCCCACTGAGCTGGGAGCCAACATGGGGCTCCATCCAAGGACCTGGAGATCATGACTTGAGCCAAAGGCAGATGCTTAACCATCTGAGCCACCCAGATACCCCTTAAAGTAATTTCTTAAAGAGGAATCAATAAACAATTCTATTGTTTCTCCTTGTCTGCAGGATTTATTCTATCCTATTTTAATATGAAATGTCTGTATGATCAGTTAAAAACAGACCTTCAAAATTCATGAAACAAAAACTAATAGAACTAAAAGAAGACATTTAAAAATCCACAGTTGTAGTTGGAGATTTCACCAATTCTTCTTTGTAATGAATATAACAAATAGGAGATAAGTAAGTAAGAATACAAAAAACTTGATCAATGGTACCAATCAACCTGACAAAAGTGATATTTCTAGAACAGCAGAATGCACACTCCTCCTAAGTGCATTTGGGATACTCACCAAGCTGGACCAAATTCTGGGCATAAAACAAACATAAGGAATCATAAAAATCATAATCATATAAATTCTCTAACCATAATAAAATTAAACTAGAAACTAGTAGCAGAAAGATAGCTGGAAAATCTGCCCCCCATGTTTTGAAATTTAAAAACATGCTTCTTAATGACCATGAACCAACAACAATAAAAGAAGGAAAACTAGAAAATATTTTGAATTGAATGAAAATGAAAACCCAACATATTAAATATTGTGGGATGTATCCATGACATTGCTTAGGGGAAAATCCATAGCATTAAACACCTAAATTAAGAAAAAAAATCTAAGTTTCCATCTTAAAAGCTGGGAAAAGAAGAGCAAATTAAACCCAAAATAAAGACAAGGAAGGAAATACAGTTAAGAGGATAAGTCACTGGAATCAAAAGCAGAAAACCAATAGAGAAAAATCAAAGGCTGATTAGTTCTTTTAAAAAAAAATCAATAAAATTGACAAACCGTCTTGTCAGTTTGATCAAGAGAAAAAGAAGAAACAAATCACCAATATCGGGGGTGGGGAGAAGGGACCATCACTCTAGACCTTACAAATAACTGAAAGCATAATAAACAAATGTAATATTACTCAGCCATCAGAAAAGATGAATCCCCACCATTTTCATCGACATGGATGGAACTGGAGGGGATTATGCTAAGTGAAATAAGTCAAGTAGGAAAAGACAATTATCATATGGTTTCACTCATATGTGGAAACTAAGGAATAGTGCAGAGGACCACAGGGGAAGGGAGGGAAAACTGAATGGGAAGAAATTAGAGAGTGAGACAAACCATGAAAGACTCTGGACTCTGGGAAACAAACTGAGGGTTACAGAAGTGGGCGGGGGATGGGGTAACAGGGTGATGGGTATTAAGGAGGGCACATGTGGTGATGGGCACTGGGTGTTATACGCAACTAACGAATTGTTGAACATTATATAAAAAACTAATGATGTATTATATGTCGGCTAATTGAACGTAATAAAAAAATAAAAGAAAAAGAAAAGGCTCCCACCAAACACACGCATACAAAAAAATAAGAACTAGATATATTAAATCACTCCTACCTACTCAAAAAACTTATGCTCACCCAAAAACCTGTTCATGAAAGTTTATGCAGGATTTATTCATAATTTCAAAAATCTAGAAACAACCTAAAGACTCTTCATCTGGTGAATAAACAATGGTACATCCACAAAATAGAATATGACTCAGCAATAAAAATGGGTAGAATACTGATACATGCAACACCATGAACGAAATTCAAATGTGTTATACTAAATGTAAGAAGCCAGATTCAAAAGACTTTATATGATTCTACCTATAAGACATTCTAGAAAAGGCAAAATTATAGGGACAGAAAACAGATAAAAGGTTTCCAGGGACTGGGAGCAGCGAAAAGTACTAACTATAACAAAAGAATGAGGGAATTTGTTGGGGTGATGGAACAGTTCTCTATCTTGACTGTGGTTGTGGTTCTATCACTGTACATGTTTGACCAAACTCACAGAACTGTAATGCAAAAAAGTAAATTTTACTGTTCAAGAAAAAAAAATGAATAAAACAATCTCTGTGACCTTAATGCATGTTTTGTGATTTGTCTCTTGCTTTGAGTTTAAACAAAACAGTGAAGTTGAATCTTAGCAAAGGTCAGGTTCCAAAGGCAGTCATAAGCTCAAGGTGTAAAAATAACCACATGCATTTCAGACAGACTACCATTAAAAATTGCTAAATTAAAAAAAGTCAGCATATTTTTTAAATTTGTATTTATTATTTATTTTTTGAAGGGGGTAGGGGCAGAGGAAGAAGGAGAGGGGGAGAGAGAGAACCTTAAGCAGGCTCCACCCTTAGTGACCCTGATCTCAGATCATGACCTGAGCCAAAATCAAGAATCAGAAGCTTAACCGACTGAGCCACCCAGGTGCTCCGAGTACATATATGTATTTTTAATTTAAGTGTTGTTGAAGTGAATTTAAAATTCATCCCACATAGTTGTACAATTCAATTATTTTAGGAAAATATATAGTGTGCAACCATCACCACAATTCAGTTTTATAACATTTCCACCACCCCAAAAGATCTGTCTGTGTTTGCAACCAATCACCACTCCCCATCTAGTCCTAGGCAACTGCTAATGTGCTTTCTGTGTCAATAAATTTGCTTTTTCTAGATGACTCATACAAATTAAATCATACAATATATCTTCTTTCATTTTGTATAATTTTTCTGAGTTCACCCATGTTGTAACATGTATCCGTAGACTGTCTCATTTTTTTTTCAAGTAGTACTATTGCATCAATATACCACATTTTGGGGTGCCTGGGTGGCTCAGTTGGTTAAGCAACTGCCTTTGGCTAGGTTCATGATCCCAGGGTCCTGGGATTGAGTCCTGCATCAGACTCCCTGCTTAGTGGGGAGTCTGCTTCTCCCTCTGCCCCTCCTCCCCACTTGTGCTCTCTCTCTCTCTCGCAAAAATAAATAAGTAAAATTAAAAATATATATATACCACATTTTGTTTATCCATTACCAACTAATGGACACGCAAATTGTTTCCAAATTTTGGCTCCCATAAATAATGCTGCTGTGAAAATTCACATGTAATCTTTGTGTAGATTCTTTTCCTCATTTCTCTTCTCTTGGGTAAATACCTAGAAGTAGAGTCACTGTACCATATAGTTAGTTATAATGAACTTTCTAAGCAAGTGACAAACTGCCTTCCAAAGTGTCTCTGTAGTTTACATTCCTGCCAGCAAAAAATGTAAATTACAATTTCTCCACATTCTCATCAACATCTGCTATTGCTGTTGTTTTGATTATAGCCATTCTAGTGTGTGGATAGTAGTACCTACTTGTATCTTAATTGTGTCTCTCTGATGACTAGTGATGTTAAACACCCTTTCAGGGGGTTTTCTGCCATTTGTAGAGCTTCTTTGTGGAAAGGTCTACTCAAAGCTTTTGCCCTTTTATGGGGTTGCTTTATTTTTTTAAGTTGGAAAAACTTTTTATACATTCTAGATGCAAGGACTTTATCAGATATGTATGCTTTGCATGCATTTTCTCCAAATCTGTAACTTTTAATTTTCTTAATGTTTTCTTTTGAAATGAAAAAACTTATCAGTTTTGATTAAGTCCAATTTATCAACTGATGTAAAAGATCACAAGATCTATCAAAGATGTTTTTCCTAGTATTTTTACCTGATTCTTCTGGCTCTTTTTAAACTTCTTTTCCCTCAAATTCCATTTCTTGAACATGCTCCTTATCTGACATTAGCATATAACTGTCACAATGAACTCCACGCTGAATGAAACAGAAATGTAGACCAATGATGGGTCTTATTATCTTTTGTGTTAACTCCATATGCCAAGTATCATGATTTACTCACATAATCCTCATAGTCATTTATGCTCCTTTTATATCGAATCCCAAGAGCTTCTCCAGGATGCTGAAGAAGAAGAGATTGCCCAGTTGAGAGAGGAGAAAATTGTGACAAAGTTGTTTTTCAAGTATGGAAAGGTTATAATACAGAGAAAAGGACCCTGTACAAAACTCTGTCATTATTATTTTTTTAATAAAGAAAAAAAGGAGTGGTAAATGTTGTAAAGAAGAACTAAAGGACAAAGAATAAATATGGGAGTTTTTAGTATTACATGAGCTCTCAATTTAGGTTCAATATATATTAAGATCCCACTGGAAATCAGGCAGAGTATGTCACCTCATTTCATCTTCCTGACAATCTCGTGAGGTAGATAACAGTTCTCTATCTACAAAGAGAGCTCAGTTTGGAGTAGATAAATGAGTTGTCCAAGGCTGGAGTGGCTGGCTGTCTCAGTTGAAAGAGCATGCAACTCTTGATCTTGGGGTTGTGGGTTCAAGCCCCATCTTGGGTGTAGAGATAACTTAAATAAATAAACTTAAAAAAAATGAGTTGTCCAAGTCTATACTGCTAATGAGTGAAGTAGGTAAGATTTGAACTCAAAATCAGAGGTTGTATACTTCTTCTCAAGTGTCATTTGAGGGAAAAATTATAAAATACCAGTATACAATTATTTCAGGGAAGAGGGAGGTGTTTAGAGAAAGCATTTCAATTGTGTAAAATAATTTAAGGTTCTTTTCAGGGTGAGTTCTCTCTGGTACAGCACAATAAAGGTAGAATGCTAAAGATCAAATCTTTTAGGCTCATGGTGGTTGCCCCATTTCATGCCTTTATGAAAAAATCAACACTAACCTAGTACATACTGCCATTTATCTTGCCTCATTTCTAAAGGAAGGAAACTAAAAATTACTCTCTAAGCCCATCTTCACCTTAAAGTATCTATTTGTTTCTCTTCAACTAGTAAAGAAATTGTTTAGTATAATTCCATTATTGAGTTTGATGTTAGATCACAGGGTATGAACTTTCAAAATCTTCCATATTGACTACATTTACAACATTATCTAAGGATAAAAGCAGAGCTAGATTTTTATCAGACTTCCATTCTAGTCCTTTCCTTTCTTACAAAACCAGTCAGACCTTACATAATTACACAGAATGTTTTCACAAGTGAATATGTTAATTATTGATATAAATGGTCTACTTTTTAAATAGTTGAGTAGGCTTTCAGAAGAAAAGTATTTAACTTTAATAAACATGCAATATGTACAGAAATAAAAAGTTAGCATCAATCATAAGGGTATTTTTATAGGCAAGTATTATAACACAGTAGTAATAAAAAATAGGATTTTCAGCTTTCAATCCATGGAAATTTTATTTAAGGAATTTTATGATCATGGTTTTGTTAATCCTCCTCACAAGTTTCACAAAGAAACCATGTTTAAGAGCATAAATCAGTGACAGAAATGGTAAGAATCACCTTAGTGTAAGTCTTGGAAAACAGAAAACAGCCTTAGGACTGGTATTGACTAACATCATGGTTCTGTGACAACATTGCTGTGTGATCTTCAGTAGTAAATTAATCCCCCTCAAAAGTGAGCTGCTTATTCTGAAAGAGAACAAGAGGGGCGCCTGGGTGGCTCAGTTGTTAAGCGTCTGCCTTCAGCTCAGGTCATGATCCGGGGTCCTGGGATCGAGTCCCACATCGGGCTCCCTGCTCGGCAGGAAGCCTGCTTCTCCCTCTCCCACTCCCCCTGCTTGTGTTCCCTCTCTTGCTGTCTCTCTCTCTGTCAAATAAATAAATTTAAAAATCTCTAAAAAAAGAGAACAAGAATCACTTCCTATTATTACCTCAAAGAAATGGTTTTAAATTATATAAGGAAACACAAAAATACTTTGAATATTTAGAAATTCAGCAGAAATTCAAACCATCAGTCAAAAAAACACAAAATGCACCTGCTATACAAATTTAATCCTTATTTATCTCTTATGTTTTCTTTAGGGTGAAGAAACAAAATAGAAATACCCTATTATTCTTAATTTTACATTTCTAACCCAATGAAGTAACAGGGCTTTTGTGTTAAGTGCCCTCTATTTCAGTTATTTATCCAACTGTCAAAAACATTAATTGAGGCCCACTTCCGTCTGCTCAACATTATGCTCAGAGTTGTGGAGAATACTGACAAAAGGCATATAAAAGACACACTCTCGAGCTCAGGTGGCCCTTAGTCCAGCTGAGAAGGCTTAGATAACACACATGAAGAACAAGAAATGGTCTGCAATGAAGTAGAAATCAGATAAGATCAAGGAAATCAGTCAGCAAGCAGTTGTCTCAATGTATTCATGGGTTTCAGTTTTTCCTCTTAAAATGTATTTAATTATCACAGTTTAATCAGGATTTTTATTTTGAGATAATCATAGAATCATATGCACCTGTTAGAAATGATACCATGCACCCTTTACTCAGTTTCCCCCAATGGTAACATTTGCAAAACTATAGTATAATCAGGCTATTAACACTGATCCAGTGAAGCTACAGAGCATTTCCATCACCACCAGACTCTTCATGCTGCCCTGTTACAGCCACACTCACTTCCCTTCCCACCACATGCCCTCCTTAACCTTGGCAACCACTGATCTACTCTCCATCGCTCTGGTTTTGGCATATCAAGAACATTATGTAAATGCAATCATATAGTATGTCACTTTTTCATTGGCTTGTTTTCACTGAGCATAACTCTTGGAAGAGTCATACAGGTTGTTTCCCATATCAATCATCTGTTTCATTTTATTGCTGAGTAGTATTCCATGGTATGGGTGTGCCACAGTCTGCTTAACCAATCACCCACTGAAGAACATCTCAATTGTTTCCCGTTTGGAGCTGTTATGAATAAAGGTCCTATAATATCGATGTATAGGTTTTTGTGTGAACATAGGTTTATCGTTTCTCTAAGAAGTGCTCACCAGTATACCAGTGGCATGTTTAGTTTTTTAAAGTGCCAAACTGTTTTCCAAAATGATGAAACCATTTTATATTACCACGGGCACTACACAAGTGTTTCCATTCCTACTCATTCCCACCAACAACCGGTATTACCACTACATTTTTATTTTACCATTCTGATAGGTGTGTAGTGATATATCATTGCAGTTTTGATTTTGATTTGTATTTCCCTAGTAGACAATAATGTTGGACATATTTTCATATGCTTGTTTGCCATCTGTATATCTTTGGTAAAATGTCTCTTCATATCTTTGCTGATGTTATAATTGTACTGTTTGCTTTTTTTACTGTTGAATTTTCTAAGTTCTGTATATATATTCTAGATACTAGGCCTTTGCCAGATACGGGGTTTGCAATTATTTTTATCTAGTCTGTAAAAAATTGTCTTTTACCCTCCTAACAGAACAAAATTTTAAAATGTTGAAGTCCAATTTATTGATTTTTTCTTTTACAAATCATGTCTTTGGTATCAAGTCTTATACTATTTGTGCTGGTCTAGAAACTGAATCTTTTTTCATTCTTTTAAAAATGAAATTTTTTATACTTTTACATTTTGTATTTAAGTTTGTGACCCATTTTGAGTTAATATACTTGAGTTTTGTACAAGCTCTGAGACTTTGATTGAGACTCATTTTTTTGGTCTATGGACATCCAAATGCTCCAGTATTAATTATTGAAAAGGCCATCTTTTCTCCATTGACTTGTTTGTGAAGTTTTGTCAAAAATCAATCAGTCATAATTTTATGGGTATATTTCCAATTCTTTATTCTGTTCCATTGATTTATGTGTATATTCCACTGTGAACTCCACACAGTCTTGATAATGTAGCAATATACCAAGTCTTAAAACCAGGTAGACTGATTCTCCCACTTTATTCTTCTTTTTCAAATTATTTTAGCTATTCTAGGTCCTTTGAATTCCATATGAGTTTTAGACTAATGCTCTCTATATCTATAGAAATCTTGCTGGAAGTATTTTTGGGAATTGTGTTAAATCTGTATGTCAGGTTAGAGGGATTTGACATCTTTACTGTGTTGTCTTTCAACTCATAAAGATACAATTAAAAATAAGGCATACTGTTATGGGTTAAATTGTGTCCCTCAAAATGATACATTGAAATTTCAACTCAAACCTGTAAGTATGATCTTTGTAGGAAACAGGGTCTTTGCAGAGGTAATCATGAGTCCTAATCCAATGACCAGTCTGGCATCTTCAAAAAATAAGGAAAACTTTGGGGCACCTGGGTGGCTCAGTTGGTTAAGTGTCTGCCTTTGGCTCAGGTCATGATCCCAACATCCTGGGATCTAGCCCCACATCGGGCTCTCTGGTCAGCAGGGAGTCTGCTTCTCTCTTTCTCCCTCCTCCTACTCATGTTTGCTCGCTCTCTCTCCCTCTCTGAAATAAATAAAATCTTTTAAGAAAATAAAGAAAATTTGGATAAGACACACAGAGATGAGAATGCCATGTGACAACAGAGGCAAAGATTGGAGTAATGAGTCTACAAGCCAAAGAATGCCAAGGATTGTCACTAAGAACAAAGCTCAGAAGAGAACAAGGAGTAGATTCTCCCACAGAACTTCCAGAAAGGAATCAACTCTACTGAAACCTTGATTTCAGATTCAAACTTCCAGAACTATGAGAGAATAAATTTGCTGTCTTTAAAAAAAAAAAAAGTATTTTTCTCCATTTATTTAGATTTTGTGATTTCTTTCATGAGCATTGTGTAGTTTTTAACATATAAGTCCTGTATATTTTGTTAAATTTACATCTAAATATTTACTTCTTTAAAATTTTGAATGATTGTAATGGTATTACCATTTTAATTTTCATATCCATGTGTTTATTACTATGATAGAGAAATACTATAAGTTTTTGTATGTTTATCTTATATCCTGTTACTTAACTGAACTCACTAATTGGTTTGAGGAATTGTTTTGTAGATTATTAGGATTTTCTATGCAGTCATTGCATCTGCAAATAGGAGTTTTGTTTCTTCCTTCCAGTATATATGCCTAGTCTGTATGCCTCTATTTTGTTTTGTTTTGTTTTTTTGTAGATGTGTTTATCAGGTTAAGAAAAGTCCCCTCTATTATTTTTATGAGAATTTCTATCAAAATAATTATCCAATTTTTAAAATGCTTTTTTTCTGCATCAATTGATATGATCATTGGCTTTGTATTTTTGGAATAAACTCCAGCTGATCATTGAGTATAATTTTTATATCTTACTGAATTTTATTTGCTAATATTTTATTAAGGATACTTTCTTCTGTACCTAGGCAATATATGGGTCTATGGTTTGTTGTTGTTATTGTTGAATAGTCTTTGTCTGGTTTGGGCATTAAGATAATACTAGCTTCATAAAATGAATTAGGAAGTATTGTTTCTTGCTCTGTTTTCTGGGAGAGAGTATACAGAATTGGTGTTAATTCTGCTTTAAACATTGGGTTGACTTCTTCAATGAAATCAGCTGGGCCTAGAGATTTCTTTGGGGGGAGTTTTTAATTATAAATTTAAGTTCCTAAATAGTTATGGTGTCATTCAAATTTCTATTTCATATTGGGGTAGTTGTAGTTTTTGTGACAAATTGGATCATTTGCTGAATTTGCATGTAAAAGATGCTCCTACAGTGAGAAGGGTTGCTTTATTACCAACCAGAACAGTGATATGAATTCAGGCTCCCAACTTGGCCTTCTCTGTCATCAGGTTGGTGAGGGTATTTGGTAACCTCGTTACAACAGCCTCATGAGGTGAAAGTTTAGGTTTCCCACTTGGCCTCTACTGACATGAGTAGTGGTAGGGCCACATTTTTTTCTGTGGTCTCTGGCTGGAGTAGAGAGGTTATTGTCTAAAGAGTTTCTGTCTTACAAGACTGCCCTTTCCTGGTTCTTTGACTAGAGAGAGCAGGCATTTCTTACTGTTTTGGTTTGGCATGGGTTTGTTTTGGTTTTGTATTGTCTGTGCCTGTGGACATTTCTGGAGTGCCAGCTCTTCTGCTTTAAGAGCCCACCACCTGACTGTGTCTCAGGTCACAAAGACCCTAACCAGTCTGTTTATTTTCTCCACCTTTCAGAGTCTTCTTATGTATGTTTTATACATCATGTTCAGACTCTTTAGTTGTACTTAGTGGGATGAATAGGGAAAAGTATGCCTGTTCTACCTCCCAGAAACAGAAGTTATCCAGGGCTTCGTTTTAAATAAATTGACAGAGATGAACTTACGGTGCATTAAATAGCCTGATCAAAACATAAATCCTTACCTATGGAATGAATCCTTTGCCCCTTGGTGAACAGTATGCTATGCCTCATGAGAAGAGAGCTCAGGATAAGAAAGGAGAAAAACAGAAAAGAGGAGAAAATGGAAGAGTTTCTGTATGCCATTCCTTATTTTGCACCTGCCTCACCCTCAAGGCAAGTGTAGGACCCCAAAATACCAAGAGTTCAGGTAAATCCTAAGGCTGAATCAGCATCAAGCTAGCCAGTAGAAATTATCTATCTATCTATCTATCTATCTATCTATCTATCTATCTATCTATATTTGACATATATTTTAAGCACTTACTTTTTGGGTACTCACACAACAGAGAAAATTAAGGTACAAAAGCATAGTCTCTCTCAGCATCCCTTAAAAACCTACCTACAAAAATTACTATAATAATAGTAAGGTTCTAATGAATGACATAAAATGGGCCACATTACTAGGATAGTATTAAATATGTCATTTAAACATTGCACAAATGTTTGTAGTGGGAACCATACATTTTTCTTTTTCTATGGCTTCCTTGCTCCTTATAACCAAATCTAACACCAAAAGATCAGATATCAGTTCTTAAGCCAATTCTGACCGAGGCTGGAAGTATATCAATTGAGAAATCATTCATCCTCTTTAAGCCCATAATGAGACAGCTAATCCAAGAACGCTGGCCTCCTAAGCTCCCCTCAGAATCTCATTCATCCCTTGCTGCACCATAGGGTGGTCCTGGATAGCCCTGTAGATCTGAGTCTCAGACTCACTCTACCACCCTCCTGTGTCAGCACAAGGGCTTGGCTCCTGCCATGTTTGGTCATGTCTCCTACAATGATACCTCCTGACATCCTGGATCATGAAAATTAGCTAGTGGGGTTTCCAACCACTGTTTCTTTCTAGCAGTTACTGTCAATCATTTCATTATAATGAAGCCAGTGACTTTCAAAACATGGGTAATCTAACAAACATTCAAAGTTTTTGTTCTTCAAAAATGAAGCAGACTTCTTCTGACAATGGAAATCACTGTGTTTCTCACCAATTTTCTGTTGAAAATAACTATAAAAGATGAACAAAATATATAAAACTGTATGTATGAAGTCATCAGTCATCGAGCTAAAGAGAAGCTTCAAGGCCAAGAGCCTGAGAGAAGGAGAGCCAAGAGAGGTTTACCCCCAAAGCAACAGCTGAAAGGCTTAGACTGAATTACATATTTAAAAGTTGTACAGGGAAAGGCAACAAAAACTTGAGTTCAGAGCCTTTCAGGGATGAAAAACCTTGGGTAAAGACATAGGATGTCATTAGGGACCCCAGAGCACTTCAGCCTAGGAGTAAATGTTAACAGAAAACAGATCAGCCGTCATAAGAACTTAAGAAAAGCTTTAGGTCAGCTCAATCCCTAAAAGGATTAAGGTGATTGGCATCTCCCCAAGCTACTTGCCAGAAGCAAATCTAACTCCTATACGGAGAAAGAACATTCATTTAAGCCTCAAAATATCTCATATAAGTTTTCATCTACTGTGTATGACACTCAGTAAAAAATAATCAGCATACTAAAAAGACCTAATCAAATAACAAGTGGGGGGAAAAATAGACAGTACATAAAGACCCATGAGAAGTCCAGTTATTGTATTTGTCTGATAGGCAATTCAAAATAACTGTGATTAAAGGGATAAATAAGTTGATAAAATTCAGCAAAGAGTTAAAAACGATGAAAACCAAGATAATGTAAATTCTAAAATTGAATTAAGAACTTTATAGATACATATATATAACAGGTTATACAGAACTAAGAGAAAAAAATCAGTGAATGGAAGATGAGTCAGAAGAAAATATTAAGACCCAAAGAAGAAAAGGAGAAAAAAATGATAGAAAATGAAGAGCATGCAGAATTTGTAGGATATGCACAATGAAAAGATTAACATAAATGTAATTTAAATCTCAGTAGGAGAAGAGAAAGAGAAAGGGGCAAAGGCAATATCTGAAAAGATGATTATTAAGAAATTTCAAAAACTGATCAAATACTGCAAGCTACCAATTTAAAAAAGTGCCATGAGCCTTAAGAAGAACCAATACAAAGAAAACAACACAGCTAGGAACATTACAGTAAAACTGCTGAAGACCAAAGTCAAAGAGAAAGCTGTAAAATCAGATCTATGATAAAAAGTAGATAACCTTTATATACTTTTATATACTATAAAAAGGGGACTAGATCTACCTACTAGATCTACTGTACTACCTGCAAAAGTATATTACCTGCAAGGGGATGTGGACAGCAAGACTGACTGACACTTCTCAACTGAAGCAACAAAGTCAGAAGACAATGGAAAGATACTGTTTTTTAAAATGTATTTAAATAAAATTAATTAACATATCGTGTATTATTAGTTTCAGAGGTAGAGTTTAGTGATTCATCAGTTACATATAATACCTAGAGCTCATTACATCCAGTTGCCCTCCTTAATGCCCATCACCCAGCTACCCCATCCCCCCACATACCCCCTCCCTGCAGCAACCCTGTTTGTTTCCTATAGAGTCTCTTATAGTTTGTCTCCTTCTCTGATTTCATCTTATTTTATTTTTCCCTCCTTCCCCTATGATCCTGTTTTATTTCTTAAATTCCACATATGAGTGAAATCATAAAATTTTCTTTCTCTGATTGATGTATTTTGCTGTCCTCTAGTTCCATCTCCATTGTTGCAAATATTAAGATTTCATTTTGATGGCTGAGTAATATTCATATGCATCTTCTTTATCCATTCATCAACAGATGAATGGATAAACAATGGAAAGATAGCTTTAAAGGACTGGAGGCCACTGTGGAAAAGCTACTAAATTATAATAAAAGTTGAAAACATACTTCAAAAAAGTATTAGAAATGTATTTCAATACAGTGACAAAATACAGATATTTTCACACAATTACAAAATCAGCAGACAGACACTGAAAAAAATACTAAAGGATGTTCTTTAAGAAGAAAAAGATTATATCAGCAGCCTGGCTATGCAAAAAGGAATGACAAGGAATGGGGATGAGGAATATGTGAATAAATCCAACTGAATATTGACTATACAATACATACAATATTGTATACAATAAACAATAATACTTGTGTTAATAATAATGTTATTATGCCAAGAATATCTTGTGGAGTGTTAAATATGTGGAAAATGACAATAAATGAGAATATAAATTAGAATGTGAGAAAATGGCATTAAAGTATATTATAGCTCTTGCATTAAGTTGGTAATGGTAAAAAATAGTAATTTATATTAGACTTATATTAGACTTCAGTAATTCAAGCAAGCATTTTATAAACTAGGGTAACCTTATAATGGTAAAAGAATGTGTATCTAACCAGCTAATATAGAGGAGAAATGGAAAAATAAATAATACCAAATTCACCTAAAGGAATGTAAGAGAGGAAAAATATATAACAGAATGGGTAACTAGAAAATAAATGGCTTTAAACTAAATAATCAATAATAACATCAAATGTAAATGGACTAAATATTCAATTAAAAACAAAAAGGCTGGATTTTAAAAAATTATATGCTGCTTACAAGAGACTCACCTTAAATAGCAGAATATAGAAAGGTTGAAAGTAAAAATAGGAAATATATACACCATAAAAATACCCACCAAAGTAATTAGATCAGTCTCAAGGTAAACTGTATGCAAAAAGAGCCATTAGAGATAAAATGGCTTTTCACAATGATAAAAGAATCAATCTATAAGGAAGATAAACATTTTAAAATTTGTACACAGTTAATAAATAGCCTTGAAACATATAGAAGAAAACTGTCAGAAGTAAAGGAGATACACACAAATTCACAGTATACTGGGAGATTTCAATACCTTTATCTCAGTAGTTAATACACCAGGCAAACAGGAATAATCAGTAAAGAGATACAAGATAACAAAAAACCGTGACTACAAATTTGATCTAGTTGACATTTATAGAACGTTGCAATCAATAACATCCTTTCCAAGTGTACAATTTACCAAAATTAAACAAATAATGGGCTATATGTCATATCAAAGCTTTGAAATTATAAAGCATATTTTCTGACCTTAGTGTAATTAAGCTAGAAATGAGTAAAAATATCACTAGAAAATACCATGGGCTTGGAAAATAGACTATACTTTTTGATAACTCATAAGCAAAGAAGAAATTAGGGGGAATTAGGAAAGAGTCTGAATGAAATAATAAAGTACGGCATCTCAACAGTTAGAGGTTTTGTACAAAGCTGTGCTTAGAAAGAAATTTACAACCTTTAAAAATATATTCAAGGCTGAAAATCAATGATAAAACAACAATATCAAGAAATTTTAAAAGGGCATATTTAATGCAAAGAAAGTATTAAATGAAAAAATAGTATAAATTAATGTAACTGAAACAAATACACAATAGAGGGATAACAAAAAGGTAGTTCTTTGAAAAGATTAATATAACTGACAAACACTTAGCAACATTAATCATGAAAAAATAAAAGGCAAAAATAAATATTATTAATAAAAGATGAGACATTATTACAAACCCTATAGACGTTCAAAAGGGGCTATTTTGAATGGCTGTGTGCCAATTTAGACAAAAATGGACAAATTCCTAGAAAAATGTAAGCTAACCAAAATGACCCCCCCAAAACATAAAAATATGAATAATCCTATACCTATGACTTAGTCTCTCTCCCTTCCTCCCGACCCTCTCTTCCTTCCTTTTTGTTTTCCCATGTCTTTGCCTCATTCTCTCCTACTGCAGATGCATCTTCCTATAAGTGAGGGAGGGAGAAGAATGGCCATGGCTACAGAGACTTCAGGCTTACATCATCTCAGCTAGTGAGGCTCCCAAAATGAGGAAACTTGTCTCTTCTGGCATCAGAATATAAAACCCCAGGGAGACAGGTGTTAAAACTACACATGTCACATTCCACTCCTAGAACTGGGGTGAGGAGTGAGGTGGGGATAATTGGCAACCTCACAAGAACCAAACAGAATGACAGATGACTAGTTCCCCAAAAGAAAACAGGGTACTGTTTCCAGAAGAAATAAGAAAGGAGCCTGAGAATGCAAACAACAGCAGGTGTCTTCTATACTTCTCCTAATGATTCCCAGTCCTTAAGTATTAACAACGTACTTTGCTATGCTGTTTTTCACTGACATTAGTCAGTGTCAGAATTGGGTTCTGAACCTCAGTTGAGGAAAACCATTGTAATCACACAGAACAGGTCAGAATTCAAGCTCTTTTTTTTCTTTATCCATTCCTCTGTCGATGGACATCTGGGCTTTTCCCATATTTTGACTGTTGTGGACATTGCTGCTGTAAACATTGGGGTGCATGTGCCCATTCGAATCACTATTATTCAGCCACCAAAAAGAATGAAATCTTGCCATTTGCAACAACATGCATAGAACTAGATGGTATCATGCTTATGAAATAAGTCAACCAGAGAAAGACAAATACCCTATGATTTCACTCATATGTGGAATTTAAGAAACAAAACAGATGAACATAGGGGAAAGGAAGGAAAAATAAAATAAGATGAAAACAGAGAGGGAGGCAAACCATAACAGACCCTTAACTCTAGGAAACAAACTGAGGGTTGCTGGAGGGGAGGTGGGTGGGGGGATGGGGTAACTGGGTGTTGTATCAGGGCATTAAGGAGGCCACTGGAAGTAATGAGCACTGGGTGTTGTATGAAACTGATGAATCGCTAAATTCTATCAATGAAACTAATAATACACTATATATTAATCAAATTGAATTTAAATAAAAAATTTTTTAAAAAGAAAAAAAAAGAATTCAAGCTCTTGCTGTAAGACCTTAGGTGGGTCACGCAGCATTCAGTTCTTTCATTTTCAAAAGGTAGGTACCTCTTTGTTTGTATGAACACTAAATAAAATTATATGATATAAAAATCTTTAGCATATGGGTATTAAATGTTAGATGGGTTTTATTAAGATTATTAGTAACAACTCCAAATTGGCTGAAATTAATCTCAGGTGTATATAAATCATACCTCAAATCTAAAACAGTTGTAAGAGATTATTTGAAAAAGGTTATTACTGAAAATAATAAAAATGAGGCTCACATTAATGCATTACTCAAATCTTATCTTGCCCCTTCCATAAGATGTTCTTTCAATCTCCTTATGATTAAGAAAAATGTCTTATTGATGCATATGAGCAGAAAAAGACATATACCTTAAATGTAAAATTCATTGGGTTTTCACAAACTACACACATCTTTGTAACTAATATCCAGATCAAATTCTTCCCATGACTTGATCATGTGGAAGATCTTTCAGACTGACAAACTCAGGTTGAAGTTAAGCAACCCATATTCTAATCATGACTCTAATAAAAATGCACTGTTCGACTTTAGTCCTTCCTTACCTCCTTTTTGTGATAATTTTCCTCATCTGGAAGCTAAGAGCAACACCTCCCCCACCTGTGTCATAGCACAGTTCTAGGACTATACACAGATGACTGAGTCCCTCTTCCTAAATCTCCCTCTCCTTTACTTTCCATGACTCTGAACGTACACAAACTTTATCCAATCACCCTGGATCACTGCGTAGTTTCTGCCCATCTTTTGAATGTTGGCATTGCCCAAGATTCCATCCTGACTTCAACTCTCCCCACTTCACACATTCTCATTCAATTCTCCTTCTCTGGTCAATTTCATCTGATCATTTTAACTCCATGATTCTCAAGTGTAAATCCAAGTCCTGACTTTTCTCCCCAACTCCAGTCCAAGATTTTCAATTGCCTGTTGGATATCTCCATTTCAAGTCCTGTTGATAAATCAAACTTGACCTATGGAAAAGAGGAATTCATCTTTCCTCCCAAACCTTCTTCCTCTTTCATATTCTTTATTTTAATTACCATTTTGTGACCCATGTAAGACATCTTGAAACAATCAACTTTCCCTGGCTCACTTGCCAAGTCTTGTTCTTTCTACCACCATAATGTCCTTTGAAATGAAATGCCTCTTTCCCTCCATTCCTACCCCACTTGTCTAAGTCAGTTCTCCCTCTCCTGCCCACACATTCCAAATGTTTCCTGACTGGTCTGCTAGTCATCATGTCATTTCTGCACTCCATCTCCCATTCTCTAATGAACTTATTTTCTTAATGCATATCAGATCATGGCAATCCTCTGCTTCAGCCATCTTACATTACAGGCAGAATAAAAGACCGAACGCCTTAGCCTGACAACTTGCCTTTTTTCCATGAAATAGCTTCATACAATTTGCATTTGATCCTATAGTATCACTGCTCCTGCACTTTAATAATGCCATGCTATTTTTCTAATGTTCTGCCTCTTCTCTACTCATTAAAACAGTATGTATCCTTCAAAGCAAGGCAAGTATAATCGTCACCAAATAAATCACTCCATTTTCAGAACCCAGAGCTTTAAAAAAATAATACATTAGAACTTAAAATGTATAACAACTTTGTGCATACTTTGTGCCAGGCATTCCAATTGGCACTTTATATACTATAATTCATTTAATCCCCATAGCAACTCTGTATTTTAGAGGTGAGAAATAGGGGCTCATTCAGATGATTCACCCCAGATCTTACTATGGCAGACATGTAGAGGAGCCAGAACCAAAATTCAGAACTCTGTGACTCCAAACTCAAGTTTCTTTATACTCTGCAGAATAATTTGTACAAGTGGTTGTCTATACATCTTTCCCTGAGAAGAATGTAAGTTCTCAGATGGCTGAGAATGTCAATTATTTAGTTTGGTCCCCTCCCTCAACTCAGCAAACACACACACACACACACACACACACACACACACACACACAACCTAGCTGGGTTTCTCCCACAACAATTTGACTCAGTAAATGTTGAGCAAATGAATGGATACATTATCAGGATCCATTCACAAATATCTACTCAGTTTTGATGATAGATATCAAAGATAAAAGACCTCTATCTGGCCCTGGCCCTGTGGAACTCACAAACATAGAGAACAGCGAAAGTAAAATAACATCAGTTGGCATAGTTATTAGTATAGAAGCAGCTCATGTATAAGGCAAACATACTTAAAATATGTTTTCCCTTTCCCTAATAAGAAAACAGGTCTCTCTATTAGAATAATGACAACTAATTTGAGCCATAGCACCAAAATATAAGGAATCTAGCAAAGAGAGGTATCCATCCTGAAATGCTTTGTTCTAAACACTTACCATGTACTCTTGCTGCCTTTTATCTGTGCATTTTTCTCATTCAAACCCAAGCCATGTTTCCAGTCTGCAATATCTTCCTCCCTCTAGAAGGCATCTGCAGTTTTAACCGTTGTGACCATCTACAGGGACCTTAGTGCCTGCTTCTTTTCAAGCTGGATTCTCCGGTTTTCCATTGATTACATGAGCACTGAGTGCCCCAAATAATATCCTTTCAACAAATTTCTTTCTGCTTAAACCAATCAAAGTAATACTCCGTAGTTTGACCATCAAGAATCCTGCCTGATACCATCCCAGTCTTCTGACTGACATATACAGGGCAATCACCAAACTAGTGTGCTAAATCCTACAGCTCTGTTTTTTTTTTTTTCTGTTAAAATATAATAAATTCAAAAAAAATTCCCTCTCTTCTTAATTCTTTCATTCATGAAGGGTACATTTCTAAATAATGAAGATACAGTAATGGCAGGATAAAACTAGCGCTAGCCCTCATGGAATTTACAATTCCTTTGATAGCTTTGTTGTTGGCAACCGAAGATATAGCACATATAGTCCATATGAAGATGTTAATTGGAAACAGAACTTCACTTCCTAAAGGGTCAAGCCTAATAGGAGCTACTGTTACCCTTTCAAACAGCCAACAATCTCAACACATAGACTAAATGTTAACATATGTATATATACACACACATATATAAACACATATATACACATATATGTATATATCTGCATGTGTGTATATATGTAATATGTTAACGGGGAAAGTCTGGTAGACCAGAGTTCAAGAAAAACTTTAGAGGGCAATGAATCTGAGATGATAAGAATTTAGATATCTGAGGAGGGGAAGGGATGGAGCACACATGTGAAATACTCTTAGAACACAAAGATGGGAGCCTAAGAATCAGAGTCAACACACAATAAAGAAAATAATTGGTTGAAAGAAATGGATCCCAGAGGAAGACAAAGTTGGAGAACAAGAAGGCCAAAGGGTTATGTTTGTCTGCCAAGCTCTAGTATATCGTGGGTTTGGTTTGGTTTTGTTTTCCTGGAATAGTCTTTTTTTCCATAGGCCATAAGGATGGGCTGGGATGGGTGAGATGTGATGAGCAAATTCTTAAAATATATAGCACATATCACAAATTTGAGGTGGGTAGAGTATGATCTTAGTGAGTAAAGGAGAAATTCATCTAGCAAAATTTAAAATTAAGGTAACTATAGCATTCTGTTTCTTTCTGTTTGACAAGTGAATTAATTGTGGTGTCTGACAATTTAGAATAGAAATATTTAAAAACAAAAGAATCCAATTTAGAGAACACTCTTTAAAAGTCAGTTAGATTTATCAACAAAAGAGAAGAGACTATTGTCTCAATTGTCTTTCTGTTGTTTTCTCTTCTTCCTACCCTCTACCAAAAAAAAAAAAAAAAAGAACAAGTATATTAATGGAAATGCTAATGGTAGAAATCTCTGGAGTTTTCACTAATGTTTTAAATTGGCTTTTTATAGAGCAACAATTACATGAGCTATAAAAATAGATAATATACTGTATCATTAATGAAATACTGAGTTTGAGGGCTTTAAAACGTCTTACACTAAAAATTTGTATTTGAACATCTTGCTATCAGAAATACTGAGTTTAAAAATAATATACACACATAGGTACACAAAAGTAAAATTGTTTAAAATAGACTCATCTCTTTTTATCTATGATCATGAAATTCAAGAATCAATAGTGGATTTGTTCCAGTCCTTTAAAATGATTTTAGTCATTATTTTTTAATATTTTTGCTAATTCAGGAACCAATTACCTAATGGAGAAAAAACAATTAGTATTAGAGAATCTCCTATCTTGAATATTTTTCTGACCCTAACTTTGAGGAAACTCCTTAGAAAAGCATCATAAGGCCCACCAGCAATTAGAGGTAAAGAGTCTTGACAATTCACAGTCTGGATGGAACAGTGGAGGAGGTATCAAGACAGCTAACTTCTCATAGCTCTAAGCTGGTTGCTCAAGCTGAAAATCTAGACAGTAATTTCTACATTCATGTCCCCAGGTCTAACTCATTGGCAAATTCAGTTGACTCACCCTCCAAAATATACCTGAAAGACATCTGTTTCTTTCCATTCTCACTACAACTGCCCTGGTTCTACACACCATTACTCAGCCATGAACTCAGCCTCCAGCTTCTTAATTGTTTCTGCTGCCACTATTACCCAGCTGCAATCTGTTTTCCACATAAGCCAAGAATGAACTTTTAAAAAATCTGACTGCCTATTCAGTGAATATTTATCAAGCACCTATATATTCAGGCATTGGTATATGAGACAGGCAAGGTCAGTATCTTTATGCAGCGCACATCTAGCTGGAGGAGACAGAGAACAAGCAAGAAAATTTCAGGCTGTGATAACTGCTGGGAATGAAATTAAAAAAATAGCAAGAAGAGTTTTATGATGGACTCATTCAAAAGGGTTCATTAGCTGAACCCACCAAAATAATCTAGTGAGACGTTCAAGTAAAAGCATTTTATAATTTTATATCTTATTCTCCTATATCTCCAACACAACAGAAGCAGTTAATTGTCCATAAACTATGCTCAGTGGAATTCAGTGGAAGATTCACTGAATTGCTGCCACTGGAAAAAAATTATGGCTCAATGCTCAAGATCAGAATGCAGACGGACTCTTTCTTTTAACGTTTTGAGTAGAACCCCTATTATCTTTGCCTTCCGTTTTTTCTCTAAAATAAAAAAGTAATAATTCCTGCATGTTGCTGAGACCATAATCCTATTTTGGCCCTTGCCCCACACCACACATCTCATGCCCATGTCTGAGCCAACACTGGCCATTGGAATGGGATTGCTGCAATAGGATTAGCGATGTCCATGGACCAGGGGGCATTTGCAGAACCACACCAAAGGTCCGGATTCTGTCTGCTATGCTGTGTGTGTGTGTGTGTGTGTGTGTGTGTGTGTGTGTGTGTGTGTGTGTGTGTGTGTGTGTGTGTGTGTGTGTGTGTGTGTGTGTGTGTTCCTGACAGACTGAATTTCCTCTCAACACCTATCTCAGATTTGCCACCTCAGTGACAATAAGCACCCCAATGAGCTGGTCTAATTATAATCCTCAGCCCTTCCCAGTTGGCCCTGTCCCTGTGCAGTTTGCTCTGCCATAACAAACAGGAACACTGCAGGTGAAAAGTATACTGTATGTTGCCTATTCCACCCATCAGTCCCTCCCCAGCCCCATGTCAAAATCAGAAACAAGATCCTGAATATCCTTACAACACTGCAATACACTTGTTCTTTTTCAATCAGCCTCTGTGATCTGGCAAAGGGAGGAAACCTTGAGAGATTTAAAAACATAATTAACAGAGATATCTTCAGGAGGGGTAAGGGAATCCTTGATTGTTTTAACTGCATTATCAGGCACCAAAAGGACTTGCTGAAGAAGTCAGGGAGCCTCTGCTGGAAACCTGTGAACAGTCGATGGGAGCCCCTATGAAGACAGAGACTCTGCCTTCACCAACACCATGTCCGAGTGCAGAATCCATTTCTTAGAGAATACAGGCTGAATAATAATAAATTCTGGTGGCTTTTTCCTGGTTGAGCATCTATCCCCGAAGAAAACTAGTTATTAAATCAGTGTCAACCTGGAGCAATGTCTCTCATGGTCCACTGCAGGGCACTGTATGAGGCACTGTCCAATCTGACACTTTCAGCCGTGACTTGACAACCCCGGGGCACACAGATGACACACTTATCATCTGTGAAGTAACACACAGCCTAGAGGAACACAGCATGAATTGGGTAAGAGCATCTTGATCCAGATAACAGGCCATAATGGAATGTTAACATGACAGTATTCAGTAAACCCAAAACATCTTAAAAGTAAAATCAAAAACCCTACAAGGATAAATGGGGAGAATCTTATTGAACATTGGTACAATTAAGATGTATCCTATTTAGAGTGTACTGATATTTATTAAATATACCTTATTTGCCCAGTTTCTTAAAATGTCTATGGTTTTAAAATATTATGATAAACATAAAATTTTAAGCACTTTGTCAATACAAACAATAACAAATAATTACAATTATTAGTATTAAAAATTTTCAGGTCAACTTTACATTTTCACATAAAAGCTGTATTTTTCTAACTTGGTTTAAAAACTCAGGTTAATTTCTAAGATATCTTATTAATAATTCCAAAAAATTTAGAAAGGATATATGCTTTCACTTCTTTTTCTGCTTTATTTCAATAGTCTTTTTTGTTTATAAAATATTTAATACACATAATCTGTTATGCTTGAAAAATAATATGTAAAAAGGATATAGTGATTGCATTCATTGTAGGGAAGAGGAAAATGAGTAATTAAAATTATGTATAACATCCAGGGCCATTATATTAAAAGGGAAAGCAAAAAAAAAAAGACATGGGGTTTCAATGGACCATTGATAACAGTAATAATAGTAATCATGATAGTAAAAGCAGCTAACAAATATTTAGGGTTTACCATGTACTGGGCACTGTTCTAATCATTTAAAATGTATTATTAACTCATTCAATCTGTACAACACCCTCAAAGTAAATTATTGGCATTCTTAGTCTACAGGTGAAGAAAATAAGGCACAAAGACATAAAGTAACTGAAAATTAATCAATAACATAATGTGATTGTCTAGCCAAACTATGGAAAGAGCCAAGGTGTCCATCGACAGATGAATGGATAAAGAAGATGTGGTATATATATACAATGGAATATTATGCAGCCATCAAAAGGAATGAAATCTTGCCATTTGCAATGATGTGGATGGAACTGGAGGGTGTTATGCTGAGCGAAATAAGTCAGTCAGAGAAAGACATGTATCATATGACCTCACTGATATGAGGAATTCTTTATCTCAGGAAACAAACTGAGGGTTGCTGGAGTGGAGGGGGTGGCAGAGGCGGGGTGGCTGGGTGATAGACATTGGGGAGGGCATGTGCTATAGTGAGCACTGTGAATTGTGCAAGACTGTTGAATTACAGATCTGTACTTCTGAAACAAATAATACATTATATGTCAAAAAAAAAGAAGATAGCAGGAGGGGAAGAATGAAGGGGGAGAAATCGGAGGGGGAGATGAACATGAGAGATGATGGACTCTGAGAAACAAACTGAGGGTTCTAGGGGGAGGGAGGTGGGAGGATGGATTAGCCTGGTGATGGGTATTAAAGAGGGCACATTCTGCATGGAGCACTGGGTGTTATATGCAAACAATGAATCATGGAACACTACATCAAAACCTAATGATGTGATGTATGGTGATTAACATAATTAGAAAAAAAAACAATGTGATTGTCAGACACATTAATGTTATCTTAGGTGTTGTTAAAGAATAGTGCCCAGAACAAGAGATTAAAGACATCAGACTGCGCTTAAATTACTGTATTCTGTTCTAGGTTATAAGAAAAGCAACTAGTTTGAAATAAAAAAATAAATGGCAAAGACTGGTGAATTTGTATCTAAAGAACAGAAAGAGGAGAGGAACATGACAGTTCGTGGGGGTCCTCAAACCCAAGGGGCTGCCTTAGATTTGGGCTGCACTGTTTCAGAGGTCAGCCATGGGAAGCACAGTAACACATCTTAGTTTCCCAGATTAAAAGAACAAGGATGAGATGTGAAAGAGGATAAATACAGGCTCAATAGACAGCTTTCTAGTGTGACCGCTTTGTAAGATGAGAATCACTCCTCACTGACAACGTACAAGCAGTGGACAGCAGATGACATGGGACCGAGTGACTGCCGTGGATTTTTACTCTGTGATTCTAAAGCAATCAACTGTAGACACTATTTTGGTAACACATCAATATAAGTAAATTCCAGGCTAAAGGTAAATTATAGTAACCAAACTAAAAGTCCTCTGAGAAAGCCTCTCCTGAACTTCTAAGCGTTTCAATTAAATTCAATATTTATTGGGGTGCCTGGGTCACTCAGTCATTAAGCATCTGCCTTCGGCTCGGGTCATGATCCCAGGGTCCTGGGATTGAGCCCCACATTGGGCTCCCTGCTTGGCGGGAAGCCTGCTTCTCCCTCCCCCCACTCCCCCTGCTTGTGTTCCCTCTCTCACTGTGTCTCTCTCTGTCCAATAAATAAATAAAATTAAAAAAAATAAATTCAATATTTATTGACTTTTACATGCTTGACTACCCAGAGGCAGGGATCATGCCTAATTTATAAGCTTACAGCTTATTTTCCCCTGAATAGAAACAGCTATTTCAAAATAACTATCACCTATTGTTTTGAAACAAGCTACAAATAGATATTTCAAGAGTGCACTGACATAAATCCAAAGTATAACCATCTGAATTTGAATTTGGCCATAGATTATTTAATTTTATTTATTTTCAACAATTTCTAAAGCCATCTGGCATTTGTTTTAAATTGCTGCTCAGCGCTGTGAATTGTGCAAGACTGTTGAATCACAGATCTGTACTTCTGAAACAAATAACGTAACATATTTTAAGAAAAAAGAAAAAGAAGAAGATAACAGGAGAGGAAGAAAAGGGGAGTATGTCAGAGGGGGAGACGAACCATGAGAGATGATGGACTCTGAAAAACAAACTGAGGGTTCTAGAGGGGAGGGGGGTAGGGGGATGGGTTAGCCTGGTGATGGGTATTGAGGAGGGCACGTTCTGCATGGAGCACTGGGTGTTATGAACAAACAATGAATCATGGAACACTGCACCAAAAACTAATGATGTAATATATGGTGATTAACATAACAATAAAAAGTAAAAATAAATAAATAAATAAATAAATTGCTGCTCAGTATAATTCATGTTCTGGGTAATTAACTGAATTAACGATTGTACTTTTTATTTTCTTATATAATCTGATTTGACTGATTTTGCCTTTCTGAAGTTCAGTTCAGGTATTTTTTGTTTTAATTTAGCTTTTTGTTTTTATTGGCTTGTTGTTTGTTTTTAGTTCCCTTACTATTGTCATTTTCCCTAAATTCTGGTTTTGTCATTTTCTTCCATTTTTATTATCCTCACTATATCCCCATTTTGAATATTGTTCACCCCCAGGAATGGGGGTGAAGAAACAAGTTGTTTGTTCAACTTGGTCCAAAAAACTAAGATCACTCTTAGAACATTTTTCTATCAACTCTTCACTTAACTTCTTTCTAAAAAAATAATTATTCTGTAACAGGAAGCACTATAATCCTGTTTAGTTGGTACAAATATTTTCCAATATTTTAGTGGCACAGAAAGGCTAAATAACTTGCTGGAGGTCACACAATTAGAAAGTGATGGAGCTAGAATTAAAATTCCCAACCCTGTGTATTAATTCACCAGGCTATCCTCCTCTACCCACCCCATGCTCCACCATGAAATAAAAGGTGGCATAGTATAGCATCAAGCAAATAATAGTTTTAAAATTATTTGGGAATCAAGCCATCTCATTCTTGAAACAGCAACTTCATTGTAAAGATTAGCAGTCTCTGAACTTCAGAATTAAAAACCCCATCACTTTAGCTCAATAGCAAGGAACACAAAGCAGTGGGGACCAAACCCATTCACAGGTAGGTCTCCTCTGTACTCGACAAGAGAAGAAATCAGAAAAGACCCTGCAGGAGCGCCTGGGTGGCTCCATCAGTTAAGCATCTGCCTTCAGCTCAGGTCATGATCTCAGGGTCCTGGAATCAAGCCCCAAGCCCCAAGCCCCATATCGAGCCCCATATCAGGCTCCCTGCTCAGTGGGGAGTCTATTTCTCCCTCCCCCTGCTCTTGTGCTCTCGCTTGCTCTTACTCTTTCTCCCGGAAAGAAAGAAAAAAAGAAAGAATGAATGAATGCTGCAGCCAAGGCTTGTCTACCATATGGTTGATACTCATGAAAGTTGGCTGAATAGAGGCTAGGTTCTTAGCTGCTATACCAGGCCTCTTTATACAAAGCAGTCAAATCAATCTTCAATGTGAAATTGTACCTAGAGGGGCACCTGGGTGGCTCAGTCGTTAAGCATCTGCTTTTGGCTCAGGTCATGATCCCAGGGTCCTGGGATTAAGCCCCAAATGGGGCTCCCTGCTCAGCAGGAAGCCTGCTTTTCCCTCTCCCACTCCTGCTTGTGTTCCCTCTCTTGCTGTGTCTCTCTCTGTCAAATAAATAAAATCTCTAAAAACAAAAAAGAAATCCTACCTAGAATAGTTTGAACTTTCCAAATGAAAGTATCATTATGTCCCACCAAATTTTAATGCAGGGAGGTAATGTAATGGGGTATGATGGTATCATAGAAAGAAATCTGGACCAAGAGTTAAAAAAAAAATTTCTATCTCATTGCCTCAGTTTCTTAATCCAGAAAATAATTTTATTGCTCACAGGATTCTAAGAATCCAATATAATTGTGTTAAGTGAAAAGCATTCTGTGTCCAGAGAAGAGTTACACAAGAAAAAAAATCAACATCACTATAAAACTGCTAGAAGGTAAGGCAGGAGAAAATCTAGATGATCTTTGCTCTGGCAATGACATTTTAGATACAACACGAACAAAAGAATGGATACGTTGGATGTCATTAAAATTAAAGTTGTCTACTCTGCAAAAATCAACGTCAAGAAAATGAGAAGACAAGCCCTACATTGGGAGAAAATATTTGCAAAAGAAACATCTGATAAAGGATTATTTTCAAAATACACAAAAGAACTCTTAAAATTGAACAAGAAAACAACCCAATTAAAAAAAAACAGGCCAAAAACCTGAACAAACACCTCACCAAAGAGGACATGCAGATGGCAAATAAATAAGCACATGAAAAGATGGCCCCCCATTATATGTCATCAGGGAAATGCAAAATGAAACAAAATACCACCACACACCTATTAGAATAACCAAAATCCAGAAAACTGACACCAAATGCGGATAAGGTTGTGAAGCCACAGGAACTCTCATTCATTGCTGGTAGGAATGCAAATTGATACAGCCACTTTGGAAGAATCTGGTGGTTTTTTACAAAATTAAACACACTCTTACAATACAATACAATAGTTGTGGTCTCTGATACTTATCCAAAGAAATTAAAAACTTATGTCCATACAAAAACCTGCACACTGATTATGTATAGTAGCCTTATTCATAATTGCCAAAATGTGAAAGCAACCAAGATGCCCTTCAGCAAGTGAATGGATAAATAAATAGTGATAGATCCAGATAATGGACTATTATTCAGTGCTAAAAAGAAATGATCTATCAAGTCATGAAAAGACATGAAAGAAACTTAAATGCACATTACTAAGTGAAAGAAGCCAGTCTGAAAATGCTCCATGTGGTATGATTACAATTCCATAATATTCTGGGAAAGGCAAAACTATGGGGGCAGTAAAAAGATCAGTGGTTGTCAGGGATGAAGAGGAAGGAAGGAAGAAATCTGTGTAGCACAGAGACTTTTTAGGCCAGTGAAAGTACTCTACATGATACTGTAATGATGGATATATATCATGATACATTTGTCTAAATCAAAAAAACACACAACACTAAAACTGAACCCTAACGTAAACTATGGACTTTGGGTGATGACAAAGTATCAGTGTAGCATCATTGGCTGTAACAAATGCACCACTCTGGTGGGGGATGTTGATAATGGGGATGGCTGTGCATGTGTGGGGGTGGGAGTATGTGGTAAATCTCTGTACCTCCCACCCCATTTTACTAGGTGTCTAAAGCTGCTCTAACAAATAAAGGCTCTTCTTAAAGCAACATCATTACTAGGAGTTAATGCATGATTATGGTGAACCATGATTGCCATTTCTCTAATATGTCAGGTAACAAATTTGCACTATGAGGAGGCAGGTATATACAATGACAGTTTATTAATATTCCAACAGTCTTGCACAATTCACGGTGCTCACCATAGCACATACCCTCCCCAATGTCTATCACCCAGCACCCCATTCCTCCCACCCAAACCCGACTCCAGCAACCCTCGGTTTGTTTCCTGATAAGAATTCCTCATATCAGTGAGGTCATATGATACATGTCTTTCTCTGATTGACTTATTTCACTCAACATAATACCCTAAGGTTCCAACCACATCATTGCAAATGGCAACATTTCATTCCTTTTGATGGCTGCATAATATTCCATTGTGTATATATACCACTTCTTCTTTATCCATTCATCTGTCGATGGACATCTTGGCTCTTTCCATAATTTGGCTATTGTGGACATTGCTGCTATAAACATCAGGGTGCACATACCCTTCAGATCACTACATTTGTATCTTTGGGGTAAATACCCAGTAGTGCAATTGCTGGGTCGTATGGTAGCTCTATTTTCAAATTTTTGAGGAACCTCCATACTGTTTTCCAGAGTGGTTGCACCAGCTTCCATTCCCTCCAACAGTGTAGGAGGGTTTCCCTTTCTCCACATCCCTACCAACACATATTCTTCCAATCCATGAGCATGGAATGTTTTTCCATTTCTTTGTGTCTTCCGCAATTTCTTTCATGAGTATTTTAGACTTTTCTGCGTACAGATTCTTAGCCTCTTTGGTTAGATTTATTTCTAGGTATCTTATGCTTTTGGGTGTGATTGTAAATAGGATCAACTCCTTAATTTCTCTTTCTTCTGTCCTGTTGTTGGTATAGGAATGACACTGATTTCTGTGCATTGATTTTACATCCTGCTACCTTACTAAATTCCTATATGAGTTCTAGCAGTTTTGGGGTGCAGTCCTTTGGGATTTCCACATAAAGTATCACATCATCTGCAAAGTGTGAGAGTTTGACTTCTTCTTTGCCGATTTGGATGCCTTTGATTTCTTTTTGTTGTCTGCTACGGCTAGGACTTCTAATACCATGTTGAATAGCAGTGGTGATACTGGACATCCCTGCCATGTTCCTGACCTTAGGGGGAAAGCTCTCAGTTTTTCCCCATTGAGAATGATAGTCACTGTAAGTTTTTCATAGATGGCTTTTATTATATTGAGGTATGTATACCGTCTATCCCTATACTCTGAAGAGTTTTGATCAAGAAAGGATGCTGTACATTGTCAAATGCTTTTTCTGCATCTATTGAGAGAATCATATGATTCTTGTTCTTTCTTTTGTTAATGTATTGTATCACGTTGATTGATTTGCAGATGTTGAACGAACCTTGCAGCCCAGGGATAAATCCCCTTGGTCGTGGTGAAGAATCCTTTTAATGTACTGTTGGATCCTATTGGCTAGTATTTTGGTGAGAATTTTTGCATCCATGTTCATCAAGGATATTGGTCTGTAATTCTCCTTTTTGATGGGGTCTTTGTCTGGTTTGGGGATCAAGGTAATGGGGGCCTCATAAAACGAGTTTGGAAGTTTTCCTTCTATTTCTATTTTTTGAAACAGTTTCAGGAAAATAGGTATTAATTCTTCTTTAAATGTTTGGTAGAATTCCCCTGGGAAGTCATCTGGCCCTGGGCTTTTGTTTGTTGGGAGATTTTTGAAGACTGCTTCAATTTCCTTAGTGGTAATAGGTCTGTTCAGGTTTTCTATTTCTTCCTGGCTCAATTTTCATAGTTGATACATCTCTAGGAATGCACCCATTTCTTCCAGGTTATCTAATTTTCTGGCATATACTCGCTCATAATATGTTCTTATAATTGTTTGTATTTCTTTGGTGTTGGTTGTGATCTCCCCTCTTTCATTCATGATTTTATTGATTTTGGTCATTTCTCTTTTCTTTTTGATAAGTCTGGCCAGGGGTTTATCAATCTTGTTAATTCTTTCAAAGAACCAACTCCCAGTTTCGTTGATCTGTTCTACTGTTCTTTTGGTTTCTATTTCATTGATTTCTGCTCTGATCTTTGTTATTTCTTTTCTCCTGCTGGGTCTAGGCTTTATTTGCTGTTCTTTCTCCAACTCCTTTAGGTGTAGGGTTAGGTTGTGTATTTGAGACCTTTCTTGTTTCTTGAGAAAGGCTTGTATTGCTATATACTTTCCTCTCAGGACTGCCTTTGCTGCATCCCAAAGATTTTGAACAGTTGTGTTTTCATTTTCATTGGTTTCCATGAATTTTTTTAATTCTTCTTTAATTTCCTAGTTGACCCATTCATTCTTTAGTAGGATGGTCTTTAGCCTCCATGTATTTGAGCTCTTTCTGAATTTCCTCTTCTGATTGAGTCTGGTTTCAAAGCACTGTGGTCTGAAAATATGCAGGGAATGATCCCATTCTTTTGGTAGTGGTTGAGACCTGATTTGTGACCTAGGATGTGATCAATTCTGGAGAATGTTCCATGGGCACTAGAGAAGAATGTGTATTCCATTGCTTTGGGATGGAATGTTCTGAATATATTTGTGAAGTCCATTTGGTCCAGTGTGTCATTTAAAGTGTTTATTTCCTTGTTGATCTTTTGCTTAGATGATCTGTCCATTTCAGTGAGGGGGGTGTTAAAGTCCCCCACTATTATTGTATTGTTGTCAATGTGTTTCTTTGCTTTTGTTATTAATTGCCTTATATAATTGGCTGCTCCCATGTTAGGGGCATAGATATTTACAATTGTTAGATCTTCTTGTTGGAGAGACCCTTTAAGTAGGATATAGTGTCCTTCCTCATCTCTGATTACAGTCTTTGTTTTAAAATCTAATTTGTCTGATAGAAGGATTGCCACCCCAGCTTTCTTTTGGTGTCCATTAGCATGGTAAATAGTTTTCCACCCCCTCATTTTCAATCTGGGGCTGTCTTTGCATCTAAAATGAGTGTCTTGCAGACAGCATATTGATGAGTCTTGTTTTTTTATCCAATCTGATAGCCTGTGTCTTTTGATTGGGGCATTTAGCCCATTTACATTCAGGGTAACTACTGAAAGATATGAATTTAGTGCCATTGTATTGCCGGTAAGGTGACTGTGACTGTATATTGTCTGTGTTCCTTTCTGGTCTGTGTTACTTTTAGGCTCTCTCTTTGCTTAGAGGACCCCTTGGGATATTTCTTGTAGGGCTGGTTTTGTGTTTGAAAATTCCTTTAGTTCTTGTTTATTCTGGAAGCTTTTTCTCTCTCCTTCTATTTTCAGTGACAGCCTAGCTGGATATAGTATTCTTGGCTGCATATCTTTCTCATTCAGTGCTCTGAATATATCACGGCAGTCCTTTCTGGCCTGCCAGGTCTTTGTGGATAGGCCTGTTGCCAAACTAATGTTTCCACCATGGTAGGTTACAGATCTCTTCTCCCGAGCTGCTTTCAGGATTTTCTCTTTGTCTCTGAGACTCCTAAGTTTTACTATTAGATGTCGGGGCATTGACCTATTTTTATTGATTTTTGAGAGGGGTTCTCTGTGCCTCCTGGATTTTGATGCCTGTTTCCTTCCCCACATTAGGGAAGTTCTCTGCTATAATTTGCTCCAATATACCTTCTGCCCCTCTCTCTCTTTCTTCTTCTTCTGGGATCCCAATTATTCTAATGTTGTTTCATCTTATGGTATCGCTTATCTCTCGAATTCTGCCCTCATGATCCAGTAGTTATTTGTCTCTCTTTTTCTCAGCTTCTTTATTTTCCATCATTTGGTCTTCTATATCACTAATTCTCTCTTCTGCCTCATTTATCCTAGCAGTTAGAGCCTCCATTTTCAATTGCACCTCATTAATAGCCTTTTTGATTTCGACTTGGTTAGATTTTAGTTCTTTTATTTCTCCAGAAAGGGTTTCTCTAATGAATTCCATGCTCTTTTCAAGCTCAGCTAGTATCTTTAAAATCATCATTCTGAACTCTAGTTCCAACATCTTACTAATGTCCATATTGATTAGGTCCCTGGCAGTCGATACTGCCTCTTGTTCTTTTTGTTGAGGTGACTTTTTCCATCTTGTCATTTTGTCCAGAGGAGAATAGATGAATGAGAGAACAAAATGGTAACAGGGTAATAATGTCCCCAGAAAATATACTCTAAACAAATCTTAAAAGACCCAAAACCAAGGGAAAAGAAAGGAAAAGGAAGAGAAAAGAAAAAAAGAAGGAAAATGAAAAAGATAAAAACAAAACAAAACAGAATATGATCTAATATGATCAGGCTGGTGCATAGATCAGTGTCACACACTAGATTTTGGGCGTATTCTGGTCTGCTAGAAGAAAGTGACTCCCAAAATTTTAAAGAAAGAAAAACATATATATGTACAAAAATAAGGGTTAGTACGATGAAGGGATGGAAAATGACTGTAAAGATGAAAATTGTAAAAGATTTTATAAAAGGAATTGATAAGAAGCTGGTTGAAAAAAGAAAGAAGAGGATTTTTTAAAAAAAGGGAGAGAATGTGATCAGGCAGGAGACTAGAACAAAGCCATACACTAGAGATTTAGGGTATATTTTGATCTGTTAGAAGAAACTGTATCTCAAAATTTTAAAGAGAGAACAACTTTATATATATATATATATATATATATATATATGCCAAAAATAAGGGTAACTACTATGAAGGGATAGAATATGATTCTATAAATGAAAAATAAAAAAGATTTTTTTTAAAAAAGGTATTGATAAGATGTTGGTTGAAAAAGGGAAAAAGAAAAATTCAAAAAAAAAGGTAAAAAAAGTTAACTTTGAAAGACTAAAGAATCACGGGGAAAAAGGCATGGTTTCTATGTGCAGTGTTCCCTTAGCGCTGGAGTTCTGCTGTTCTCATTGATCGGCAAACTTGGTCTTGGCTGGCTGTTCTTGCTGATCTTCTGGTGGAGGGGCCTGTTGCTGTGCTTCCCAAATGTCTTTGCTGGAGGCAGAATTGCCCTGCCCTTGCCGAGTCCGGGCTGAGTAATCTTCTCGGGTTTGCCCTCTGGAGCTTTTGTTCTCTGCAAGTTTTCCGGACAGCTTTGGAGGATGAGACTGAAAATGGCGGCCTCCCAATCTCCGCCCCGGAGGAGCCAAGAACTCAGGACTCCGCTCCTCAGTGAGCCCCCAGAGAAAAGGAGTCACTCCCATCTCCCCGGTCTCTGGCTGCACTCCATGCTCACCTGGCCTGGGACCAAGCGTTTCTATCTCTGGCACACGACCCTATGTGGAGTCTCCAAAGCCAGCAGATCCCTGCAGTGTGTTCCCATGCCACTCCTCCCGAGGGAGGAAGGGGAGTCTCCCCGGATCTGCCACTTGTTGGGTCCCTGCTGGAGAAGCAGTGACCCAACTGTGCCGCGGATCATGGTTTATGGCAACCCCGAGCTGAGTGCCCACGCCGCGGTTCCATCTCTGCACCCGGCTTCCCTGCTCCGATACCTGGGACCTCTGACGCACTCAGGCACCCCCGGTCTTTCTGTGACCCCGAGGGTCCTGAGACCACACTGTCCCGTGAGGGTTCCACCCCCTGCTTAGCCACTGGAGTGACGTCCCTCACCAGAGCCGACTTCTAAAAGTTCCGATTTTGTGCTCCACTCTCTATCACTTGCCAGAAGCAGCCAACGGAGGCCTGCCCCCCCCCCCCGCTGTCTATCCTCCCAAATATCACCTCAGATTCACTTCTCCACATGTCCTACCTTCCAGAAAGTGGTCGCTTTTCTGTTCAGAGAGTTGTTGCTAATCTTTTCTTCGATTTCCTGTTGAGTTTGTAGGTGTTCAGAATGGTGTGATCCCTATCCAACTGAATTCCTGAGACCAGGTGAAATCCAGGTCTCCTACTCCTCCGCCATCTTGCTCCTCTTCACCTATCATATGCATTCTTAACCTACTGCGGTTACCTGGAATTAATATTGTATCACTTGAAACAATGTAAGGATCTGTCAACAGTATAATTCCATTTACAGACCTCTCAATTGTTTAAAGTATACTTATCCATGCTATAAACTCTACAATAATTGTCATTAATTTAGTTATAAACATCAGTTGATTTTAAGTAATTTTAAAAGAAACTAAAATAGTCTTTTATTTATGTACGTATCAACAATGTCTTTTGCTTTTCTTTCTTTGCTGTAGATCCATCTGGTATCATTTCCTTTCAGCTTCAAGAACTCAATTTTAGTGTATCTTGTACTGCAGACCTGCCAGAAACAAATTCTGTTTTATTTATCTGAAAATGTCTTCATTGTGCCTTAATTTTTACAAATATTATCTTGTTCAATATAGAATTCCAGATTCACAAGTTTTTTCCCAGCACTTGAAAGGCATCATTCCATTTCTGTCTGGTCTGTTTCCAATGACACGTCAGCGATCTTAAAAGAGTCTTAACATTTTTATCCAGTAATATGTTTCTTTGTCCTCTGGCTGACTTTAAGATTTTCTTTTTACCTTTGGATTTCAGCAGATATGCCTAGGTATGGTTTTCGTTCTATCCCTGACTGAGATTCTTGGACTGGTGGTTCACTGTTTTAGACCAAATTTGGAAAAATTTCAGCCAAAGTTTCTTCACCAATTTTTTTCTTCTTCGTTTTCTCTCTTCTAAGACTATAATTAAAAGTGTTAGACCATTTGATACTGTCCTTCAGATCATTGTGAATTTGTTTTTCTTTCTCTTTGTGTCTCATTTTCAATGATTTCAATTGCTTTGTCACCAAATACATTGCTTCTTCTGTTATATCTAGTCTGCTATTAATCTCATCCCATATTTTTTTTAATTTTGGCTTTCATATTTTTTAGTTCTTGGATTTCTATTTGATTTGCTCTTATACCTTTTTCCCTCAAATTCCTCATTTCTTTATGATTACATCTGTTTTTTCCAGTAGACTCTTCACATATTTATGATAAAGTATTTGTCTGCTAATTGTAATATCAGTGCAATTTGTGGGTCTATTTCTATGAAATTATTTTTTTTCTTGACAAGGTCTAGTGATTTTTGATTGTATAGTGATACTGGCAATGTTTCATTTAACATTTTAGAATCTGTTGTCTTCCTCTGTAGAGTACTGAGTTCTGTACTAGCAGGCAGTTAAATTATTGGTAAATCACCTTGACCAAGCTGAAATTTGATCTTACATTTCATGAGGATATACCTATTTTAGGTATACCCTCAGTCTTAGGGCAAATATCTCAGCCTGGATACATAGAATTTATTCCTAAGGGCAGACCTTATAGGTTTATTTTTTTAAAAGATTTTATTTATTTATTTGAGAGAGAGAGAGAATGAGAGATAGAAAGCACGAGAGGAAAGAGGGTCAGAGGGAGAAGCAGACTCCCTGCTGAGCAGGAAGCCCGATGTGGGACTCGATCCTGGGACTCCAGGATTATGACCTGAGCCGAACGCAGTCGCTTAACCAACTGAGCCACCCAGGCTCCCGACCTTACAGGTTTTTAGTGGAAAGTTGAAACAAGTTTATCAACATTCACTAACTTGACAGGATTCAAAATTCAGACTCTGCTAGTAACAGGAATCAGCTAAAATCCTTGCTAAGCTCTTTCAGCTTCCAGCTGGTGTTTTCTCCTCAGTCTCTCTGGAGACTCTCCCAGCACATGTGCAGTTCAGGGGTCAAGCAAGGATTTGGGGAGAGTTTACCTCATATTTTCCAGCTCCTCCTTCTATCTCTCTCTCTTTTCTGATAATTCTTTCTTCAACTTCCAGCTATTCTAGCCATTCTAAACTCTTTTTATATTTATGACTCCTCAGGCTGATAGGACTTTAACTTTCTGCCTCAGTTCTGGCCACCCATGAGATGCGATTTGGAAAGGGTTCCTGAGGGAAAAGACTTACAAATATGACTTGACCAATGCAGTTCCCCTTTTTTTAAGGGTTGGATGCCCTCCATGTCTGTTTATTTTTTATAATTTTCCAGTGACCAGAATTAAAAAAAATAAAGTTTCCCAGACTTGATACCTGTTACCATCACAAGGGTTAGTTTTATATGAGCCTACCACCATTACCAAGACCAAAGTGTCTCTTCTGTTGAATTTTTAACCATGTGTCATGTTATGTAGAACAAAATTATTTTTAAATAAATAAAAATAAGGCCACATGCCTCTCTCTACTCGGGCCCCATTTCTTTTATAAATTTTTAACATATGTTAACTTATTTAATTCTCATGACAGCCCTGTGAGGTAGATTCTATCACTGTAACTTTACAAATGAGGAAACTAAGGCCCAGAAATTTTAGGTAACTTGTGGAAGTACATAAAGCTAATTACAGAGCTACATCAGGGTGCAGGATTTCAGCATTAGCCTCCTCACTTCCCCATGAGAGAAAACTCAGATGGCTTTGCATTTCTGTTGAGTGGACTGCCTCTCAGATTGGATTGTAAGCTCCTTTGTGGGAATACCTTAACTATGCCTTCTATTCGCCAGTGCACATGAGTACGGTCCTAACCACTGTTATATCTTCCGTATCAATCAGTTACTCTCCAGTGCCTGAGCCTTTCATCTCTCACATGAGTGAGGAAGATAATGCTCTTTTAAATCCCTAATAAAAGCACCCACCAAAAACTGGTATTATTAAAATCCCTCAACTTTCAGCTCATCTACTTGCAAGAATAGATTCCAACATAACTTACAAATTTAAAAATGAAGTGAAGATAACAGAAGGAAAATAAAATTCATAGAACTTCACTTTTCCAAAGTACTTGAAAGGAAAAGCATCAATGTTCACACATATTATAGACATATGAATGTTGAATAGAGTATTAGAGAATTTTACCAATTAAAACGTAATGCCCTATGTCATTTGAAGACTGGGAACCTCACTGAACTTTAAAAAAGAAGAGAAGAAACATAGCCAGTTTAATTCTGTAGATAAAAAATATACCTCATTAGATGATTACTTAGTATATTGAACTTTCAAACAGTGTTTGTGAAGTCACTCTACATCCAGTTCATATTCAGAAAAAAATACAAACCAACTGAGACAGGATCCTGTCAGCACCAACCATATCTGTGATAAGACAGATGTGGTCTTCTGGGGCAAGATCTACTCTGCCGAGGAAGTATGATGGGTATGCTATTTCTGCTGACGAGGATGGGTTCTCCTTTCCTCAGTAACATATCATTTCCTCTGTGGAACTTCTCCTTTATTCTCCATCTATGCTATTGGACATGTCCGCCCCAAACCTTGGGGGTCTGAGCAATTGGTTTCCTAATCAGTGTAACTGATTTAGAAATGATCTTGAGGCCCAAATAAATTGAAAGAGATATAATCCTTGGAATCTGAACAAAACAATTGGTAAGAGGAAGTTTTCTTTCACTGAAGCAAAGGGTAGAATGTACACTTAGAACCAGTGGTGGCCATTCTGCCACCTCCTGGAGAGAGTCTGCCTGAGAATGAAAATCAATGCTTAGCAATATAGGACAGAGTCCTGGCAACTTTGTTTAAACCCAAATCCTGCAGCTCTGGGAGATATACCTGAACTTTCGGTTATCTGAACCTTCCCATTGTCCTTGAGACACTTTCAGTTGAGTTGGTGTTATAAATTGTTCCTGTCCCCCAAAATTCAGAGGTGAAGCTGTAACCCCAGTGTGGCTATATTTGGAAATGAGGCCTCTGAGGAGGTAACTAAGGTTAATTGAGATCATAGGTTTGGACCCTGTTCCAGCAGAATTGGTGTCCTTATAAGAAGAGACATCAGAAAGTGCTCTCTCCTCCCCACCCGTCTCTGTAAGAATGCACCAAGGAGAGGCCATGTGAGGACACAGGGAGAAGATAGCTGTCTACAAGCCAAGAAGGGAGACCTTATCACACATTGGATTTGCTGGGACCTTGACCATTGACTTCTAGCCTCTGGAATGGTGAGAAAATAAATGTTGTTTAAGCCATCCATTCTGCAGTATTTTGTTACAGCAGCCCGAGTAGACTAATACAGTTGGAGTTATGTAAAACTGTGGGTCCCTGCATAATACAGGAAGAAAGGGTCCAGAGGCAGGTTTGTATTGCAACCCTGTCATGCCAATTCACTCCACTGACAAAACTTCCCTCCAATTAAAACCCAAATGATTTCAAAGAACCCAAACTGGGACCAGTGAGAGACCCCACTGAGACTGAAAATCTACACTGTGCCAACAAAACCCTCCTAAATGCACTTTCTAAATTTTCCTTTTACCTTTCCAAGTGGCTCACTTGCAAAAATCAAGATTCCAATTAAACTTAAAGGGCTTTCCAATCACATGATTGGCACCAATTATTCATTTAACTACATATGTGTTAAACCTAGGCTAATTACATTCCCCTCACACCAGAGCCATTTCAGAACAGGCCACTCACGCAAGAGGGTAATATGGAAACTGGTAATAAAGAATTCTCTACTGCAGGATAAGCACTCAGATGGACAACTGATTTTGCAAGTTCTAAAATTCAAAAGAGCAAAGCTAACCATTTAGCTGGTGTATTCCTTTCTATCTTTTGAGGCCTTAATAAAAAGATTTATATGAGAATTAAATACTTGGTTAAATAAAAAAAAATGCATTTGTATGTCTGTGCCTGTGTGTGCATGTGTATGTGTATCCTTGAATAACATTCTTCTTTACCTTCAAATTCTGGTAGATTCTAATGAGGAAGGGCACAAATATGTTTCCTGCAAGAGTCTCAAATATCTTTTTTCATGCTTCCTCTCTTCCCCTTCTTCAAGTGAGAACTTTTGCTCTAGTGGGAAAGGGATTTAATGGGTCAAACTGACTCCCCAGTGAGTTTCACTACAAATAGGAACTTTATCTCACATGATGACCCATAATATATATGCCAAAGTAAGCCCTAGGTAAATGCTAAAACCATTTCTAACCCACTAGGAAGACAAGAGCATTCCCCTGGCACACCTTCACATGTAGTGAATGCACAATGCCCACTAGAGAAGACTTATAGGTTCAACTAAACACTGACACCCATAGGCCACATTGGGCCTTAAGTTCCCCTGGAGCAATGGTTCTCAAACTGGAGCATGCATCAGAATCACCTGGAGGGATCTTTAAAACACAGATTGCTGCTCCCCATCTGTCCCCTTCCACTTGGGTCTCTGAAATTTAGTAGTCCCGAGGTAAGGCCCAGAATTTGAATTTCTAACATGTTTCCTGGGAAATAATACTGATGCAGGACTGGCGAACCACACTTTGAGAACCAATGATTATGGGAAGCTATGGGACAGGAGATGTAACTTGTCAGGAGGAAAGCATCAAGTGTTCCTTTTCCTGGGGGAGGCCTTCTAGTAGTTCACCCAGTTGTCAGGAGCTACAAGATTCACATTTGGCAGCTGTGAGAGGCACGTGCCTCACGACTTTTTAAAAAAATTACTCTACAGACATAGCTTCCAGGAACCCCGAAAGGGACATGTTGATTACTCGAGTCATCAACTGGGACCAAAATTATGGCTCCCAGTCTGGCATTTATAGGTCTCTCTGTCCAAGTGCAGTACCAATCAATACCAATCACAGGTCAATTTTACAATGTTGCCTAGTAACAAAGTTGACCCAACCATCTTTATACGTTTCCAGGGAAACAGCTGGAAAGATAAGCAAAGGCCAAATTTTCATGCAGAAGGGGAAAGGACTGTTTTGTTCCCCTTTTCCCACTTCATACATATCTCCATTCATATTACACTCCTATTTTGAAAGCCAAATAAAAATGAAAATCAGATTATGTCCAAAATTTCCTCCATTTTTCAATGTTGGTATAGATGAATGTCAAAGCCACCAGTTGGACTGATCTGGTAATGAAAGAAGAAGGTGACTCTTTTTGTGCATCCTTGACCTACCTTGCCACTCACATGACAATGCACATTTTTATGCGCTCTATATTATATCACAGGAAACCTTTGAATCCCATGCCAAAAATATTTGCTACTCTCTAACCTGATTTGTAAATAAGAAATAAATGTCTACTTCAGAGCTTCTGTCATCTATTTTTTTCACCTGATTGCTATAAAGACTGCTTCATTTTCTTTCACTTCCTACTTGAAAAGACTTTATATATATATAATATGTATATACATATATGTTATATATATATCAATTATATATATATTATATATTATACATACTATATATATATATATATATATATATATATGGGAGAGAGAGAGCGATTCCTGCCAATAAAACGGATTTTGAAAAGAAACCTTTTTATATCTATATCTATCTATATATATATATGCATACATACACACACACACACGTATTTGTGTGTGTGTGTGTGTGTGTGTGTGTGCGCACCCTATTGGTTCCGTTTCTGCAGAGCCCTGACTCATATTGTGACTTTTTAGGAAGAACACTAAAAATTAGAGGAGAGTAAAAACAAAATGGAAGGAGCTTGGTTTCTATGCCAGAAGTCCTCCTGACAACTGGGAACGTCCTCTGAACATGGGTGAGTGAGAAACCCTCATGGTGCTAAGCTACTGAGATTTGTGGGTTTGTGTGTTACAGCTGTTAGCATTACTTACTCTAGCTAACATAGCAGATGTTGAAGTAGAAAGCGTTTAAGGTCCCTTGATTCTCTAAAATTCTACAGCAGTGGTTCTCAAAGTTAGCTGCATATGAAAAATCTTAAACCTTTAAAAAAGAGTGGTGCTTGGTCTTCACTCCCAGAAAGTATATATTAATTGGTTTCTGAAATACAGCCTTGGGACTAGAATTTCCTAATGCTTCCCAGGTGATTCTAAAATGCAGAGAAGTTGAAGAACCACTGGTGTGCAGGATGATAGAAAAGTAACATGGAAAAGAAGCCAAGAAGGTGAAAAGCTTGATATAAATGAACAGAGTGATGTGCTTGGCCCACATCAAAGTTCTTGAGCTATATTATCATTGTTGTTAGTAATGGTAACAAGAAGATATACCCGTATGTCTCAACAAAATTGCTTCATAGAAATTATGATTCCCATGTTTTAGATGAGAGAACTAAAGCTCACACTGAGAGGCTAGTAACTTGCTCAAGGTCACACAGCTAAGGGCAGAGCTACAGTTTAACCAGTGATCTGGCTGAACCCATAGTCCATACTATGAAGTGTAAGCTACAATACCTCCCATTAACCTAAAGAAAATGTTCTGGTGAAGATAAGCAAGAATCTCACTGTGCAAAACACGAGATACCTGGAATACTGTATTCTATTCCCAGAACCCCAGTTTAAAGACAATAGTAAATTTGTGTTCAGAGAGGTGCAGTCAGGTTGTTGGAGAGTCTGCAAGCAGGTCCCACAAGGAATAGGTAAAAGAATATGGAAGACTTTGACCAAAAAAGGGCATAACTAAATTGATGAGTAAAGAGAAAATACTAGAAAAAGAAAACATGAGAGTGCCTACTAGAGAAGTTATCGTGTGAAAGATATTATACTTATCACCAGATAAAATGAGCTTATTGTGCTTATCTCCAAAGAGTTAAATCTGCAGATCATAAGTGAGGTGTTACAAAAAAGAAAGTTCTAGTTAATATAAAGAACACTTTCCAGGGGCGCCTGGGCGGCTCAGTCAGTTAAGCGTCCGACTCTTGATTTCAGCTCAGGTTATGATCTCAGGATCATGAGATCAAGCCCTGTGTTGGGCTGGACACTAAGCGGGAAGTCTGCTTGAGATTCTCTCCCTCTGCCCCTCCCCCTGATCACATGTGCTCATTCTCTCTAAAATAAATAAATAAATCTCTAAAAAAACACTTTCCAATAACTAGCTGTTCTAAAAAGAACAAGCAAGGTTGCTATGAAAATTTAATGAGACATATGTTTTGTAAAACCATATGAAATTCTGGGTATTTTTGTTTGTATTCTCACATTGGTGAGGTTCCATCCATTGCAATGTCCAGGAAGATACTGAAGGGTGGTTCTGCACTAGAAAGGATTAAGATGGAAGACAACTATGGCCCATTCCAATGCAGAGAGTCTATCTTTCCATGTCTTGGGATCCCAAGAAAAGACATTTTGTGAAATCCCTTATCTAATGACTGGTGAACAGAACACAAACACACTACATTTATATAGTCTATGGTTTCCAAAGCTATTTACCAGAACATACGGTCTCTTTCCTTCCATCACTAGCATTAGAGAAGATTCACAGCAATACTTTGGCCAGTTGTAGCTTGATGGAGACCTAACACAAGGCTAACTCTGGAATACTCTCTTCATCTGAATATAATTACCACAGAACATGCCAGTGGATAAAACACTTCCAGAGACAGAGACCCCAATCTCTCCCCTCTGGAAGCTACCATGGTCAATTATTCGCCTTTAGTTTCTGAATCTGTGTTTTGCCTCATCTTCTCTGGGGCAAGCTTTCCAAACAGGCCCACTACAATTTGGGAGCCTGCATGGTGTGTAGGAGAGCACACACTGTGTGAAAGCAGTACAGGGTGCTTTCAACAAAAGTTTTATTTGGAAATGACCTAGACCCCAAAAATGTTTGTGGTCCAGCACCTGGCGCGTAGTGGAGAACTGAGGAAAATGTATGATTTGGGAAAAATACATTTTAGATAGGTTCCTATAATTCAGGGAAAAGTGAAAGAAGGGGTCTTAAATTATAGAAATCATTCAGGCAGTTCTGCAAAAAAAGACACATGTAGCAAATATGCCAACTGGCTTAAGGTATAATACACCTGATTTCATTGCTGGCATCATGAGAATTTCAACAAATCCTCAAATTCTGTGCTCTGCTTCCTCATCTCATAAAATGGACAGGAGACCTGAGGGCAGGGAGGATTGCTCTCTCACGTTCAGTCTCTGTGCCCCCAGCACCTGGAACAGGGTGCCTGCTCCACAAAGACTGGCTGGATGAATGAATGAATAAGTGACTGAATGAGCAGGCTTTGGATGTGAAATGCTTGATGTGTCTTTTAGAAAAATATTCCAGGCCTCTGAGTGACTATGATATTTCCACCAAGCTTCTCTTCGAGCATATGACTTATTTAGCACCTTAAAGATCATGTTGACAGAGAAGGTGAAAGTACGCACACTTCTTGGAGCTCAGTTATTTCTGACTTGTTAGGTATCGATAACAGCAGTGGTAACAGTCCAGCCCAAGCTGGATGTAAACAGGAGCTGTATGCCAACTTCCCCATTACAGTTTCCATGTTGTGTCGGCTCTGTTTTGCTGCCACAGATAGAAGAGTGCCATTTAGCGGTGGTTAGAGTTAGGGAAAATGGGCCCACTGGGCTAAACATTTCACAACTCCTCCAGGGCACTGGCTTTTGCAACAGCCCTCGACACTTGGGCTAGAGCCACAAGAAAGTCTGCGGATGGCCAAGAGGGCACTGATTTGTCCACCAGGATAGCCCAGTGGTGAGATTTCAAACCAAGAGTGATGGAAGAGAGAGCACCTCAAGTTGCTCACAATCTCCTAACACGCTCATTTGCAAAAGAGGCTGGTAGCCAAATGAAGAGGCTGCCTCAGAAAAAGAAAGCGAGAATGAGGAAATCCATCGAAATATCAAATATTTTGCCAGAATATCAAATGCTCCCCCAAAACAGGTGAAACAAAAGGCTTCCCACCATCACAGTCTGCAAGTAGCTTGAGAGGGGCTGGAAAAGGCCTGTGTACTCTTCCGTGGAGGCCTGCTCTGGAAAAGGCAAGTCTCACAGAGTCTGGTGCTTAAAGTGATGTCTTTCAACCTAAAAGACTGGGAGTGCTTTAGCTGAAAACCTATCAGTAGCCAGGCCATGTAGGGGGCATGGGGCACAGAATGAACCAGTCAGGACACCATGGAGCTTTACAAAAGCAGAGGTCAGTGATCTCAACAACGTATTCTTCACTTACCTAAAAATTACTCTGTCACAGAGCACTCATGACCCGTGTGACGAAGACCAAGGTGCTAGCAATTGATGTAACAGGGAAACGTGACCTGGTCACTTGCACGAGGAGGTGACAGTTGAGCCGAATACTGAAAGATCAGCAGGAACTGATCGGAGAAAACCACCATCACAGTTGAGAGAAAAAGCAAATAATTACTTTTCAAAACTCTTTACGTTAACAACTTCTTCTGCATGTAGTTTTTGTTTTGCTTTTTTTTTTTTTAATTCTAAGGTTTGAAAAGTTTTAGAAACCACACTGTAATAGCAAGTCAGTTTTATGTGCCCAGATGGCACCAGCGGAAATTGTCATCATCCTTTTGTTACTTAACAGGGACCTTCAAATGCACAGGGACGTGTGTGGTGTTTGCTTCCAGAAGGCAGACCAGGATCTGTGTGCGGTGATGATTATTGTTTTTTAAGATTTTATTTATTTATTTGATAGAGAAAGGGAGTACAAGCAGGGGGAGTGGGAGAAAGAGAAGCAGACTCCATACTGAGCAGGGAGCCCGACGTGGGGCTCGATCCCAGGACCCTGGGATCATGACCTGAGCCAAAGGCAGACGCTTAACTGACTGAGCCACCCAGGAGCCCCTGCAGTGATGATTATGAACTGACAACATGAAGGTCTGCTCTGTGAGGAATTCCAAGGACATTAAAATCCACTTAGGTCAGCTGGGGACACATTTTCTAGGGAGGGATCCAGCATGGCAAAATAAGACCCTCATGTAGGGTATTTCCATGTGCAGGTGAGTGGTGACAATGAGGGCTGTGGGGACCACAGGAGCCATCTGCCTGACCCCCCACAACTCAGAAGAAGGCTCACAGAAGGGACACAGACTGCTCCAGGGCCCAGCAGGGTGGCGGCCAACAGCACCGTCAGTGGGATGCCATGAAATCCGTCTCAGGGTAAGACAAGGTCTGTGTAGAAATTTGTTGATAGAAGAAGATAAAGTCTCTTAGGTAGCAGGTAACTGGTATGGAGCCTCAAAGCCCAGGACTGAGTTTTATTTGACTTCATTATGCAAAAGGCCAGATTTCATGGTCAATGAAAGACATTTGTCAAATTAAAGGTACAGGCAACTCTTAGCACTTTAACAATCAATAGGGATTTGATTAACCATGTACCCTGAGGGGATCTTCCACTTGGCTCAGAACTCTTTATTATCATTATTTTATTTAATGTGGTAGCAGATGGTTTTCTGAAGATGTTCCCACAATATCTCCCATCCCACATGTTCTTCTGCAATGTGACCTTGCCATGTCCCCATCAAGAGGTGAAGTCCATTTTGCCTCCACTTGAATGTATGTGGCCTCTTGACTTGCTAGCAGCCAGCAGAATGTGGTAGAGGTGACACTAAATCCCCTGGGATAGGTCAGAAAGGCCAGGGGTCCTCTGCCTGGTTCTCTTAGGACACTTGCTCTGGAGAGGCCACCCACCATGGAAGCAGTCTGCCCATCTTGAGAGTGTCATAGAGAAAGGCCCCACACTGATCCTCCAGCCAGGAGTGAGCCCAGGTAAGCCCAGCCTTCCGTCCATCCCTGCCAAGATGCCACAAATTGAGAATGAAAGAACCATTTTAGAAGTGACCTCTCTCCCCGAGCCATGTGAGTCTTCCCACATGAGTTCCTAGACATCCCAGAGCAGAAACATCCCCTAGTGCCCTGTCTAAATTCCTGACTCACAGAAACCATGAGCATAATAAAATTACAGTGTAAATACAAATAAAATCCACTAGGCTTAGAGGGGCTTGTTACACAGAATTATTGGAACAAATGTTTGTAGGTTTTTTTTTATATATATACAAAGATTATTATGGGCATTGAGCCCATTGAACAAAAGAGAAACCCAAGGTGCAGAGAGATTAAGCCAATTAAATCACAGAATCATATACAGAATTATATAATCACAGCAATCAAATGATCATCTACAGTTCATTTGAGGACTCTGAAACCCAGAGACAAAAATGACTTGGATCAAGTTACACAGTTGAAGGCAGATCCAGGAAAAGAATTTAGATTTCCTAAAGATTCCTGGAATCCAGAGATCTCTCCAAAATATTAGACCAAGCATGATACATTAAAAAGATCAGGTTTTGCGATCAGATCTGAGCTGATTATACCCTTGCTTAATGCCTCAGTGTCCTTATATTCAAAATAGGAAGAATCCAGAGAATGGTCAATAATGGGAAAACCACTGTGATCTGAATAAGGTGTGTGGCTTAATGGATTTGTACTGATGTTAATTTCCTGGTTTTGATCATTCAGCTACGATTACATAAGACACTGATATCAAGGGAAGCTGTGTGAGGGGTAAATGGGAACTTTCCGTATGATTTTTGTAATTTTTTAAGTCAAAAATTGAATCTAAATACAAAGCTAAAAAAAACAACCAATTTTTTTAAGTCTAAAATTGGATCTAAATAAAAAGTTTAAAAAAAAAAAACCAACCAATACCTACCAAGTGAGATTTTTTAAGACAGTGTTTGGAAAATGTCATGCTTGGTAATTAGAAAGCATTCAAATACAATTCCCCTTAGCTACCCCCATCCCAACCTGCCGGTAAAGCCAAAACAGATGATCTACTGACTCCTGGTTCAGGCCTCGCTCTCCGAGGCACCGTCCTCATACCACAGCTCTAGTCAAGCATACTGCAGCCAGGACATTTCTGAGAAAATTAACTCAGGAAGCCGGCAATGGGAAATGGGAGACTTCCCACAGTAGCGAAATCTCTAAACCTCTCCTCCGACCTTTGATTGCTTGGCAGCCACAAACTCTGTTCCAGCCAAGAGTCCTCACACAGGCAGCTTACCCTCGTTGGAGGTTACACATCCTCCCCACCACAGTCATCCGATGCCATCTGTCTGTGACTGGGAGCTAGCTGAAAGCTTTCTGAAACAGCCTTCCAAAGCTAACTGAGCTGCTCTAAATATTTGAAGAGACAGAAATGGGGTTGCACCAAAGATGGTCTAATAAAATATTCAAAGTGCTTTTTTCTAGCCACTTCTATCTTTCCTCCTCCTCCTCCTCAGGGAAACATGCATCTTATCTGTTTACATCAGAATTGAACCTGACTCGTCTGGGAACCTGGCCCTATCAGGATGGGGAGACCAAAGGGGAAATTTCTGGGAAATTATCAGAATCATTTTAAAATAATTTTGCCAGTGCAAATCTTCAAATCCTGGGAACATTCATAAAACTTATCTATGAAGATAAAGATACTGAATAAACAGAATACCAATGGGCTTGGTCTCCTACGTCAAAACGGCAGGGCTTAATTGTTCTTAAATATACTGTTGTGGGTCTCAATAGGAAACAGATAACCTCCACAGTCCAGCTGAAGGACTGCTGCTCATTAGCCAGAATTTTGGCCACAGGATGATCAGCCTTTATCAGTTGACAAAACCAATAACCTCCATCTGTCCATATTCAAGGTTCTTTCTATCATGCTCTACGGTTTCTCTAATATTAAGCTGATTTCCTCCCAAAAGTCCTTGTCTTATCATTCTTGAAAATTTCTACGTGACATGACTCCATGTAGTGACAAAACACATCAAATTTGGGAGCACACAAACTCACTTCTCTAGAAAAAATTGCTGGGCATGCCATACAGCCATAAACTGTGGGTGCATCTTTGACTCTTACAGTTCTATACTGAGTGAGCAATGATATTGGGCTCTAGGCCTATACAATGCCTGAGCATTTTCCGAATAATTAAGTAAATCTCAGTGATATTTAATAAAGCCATAGGGTCCAATATGGCTTGTTTTATTCTGATTCCTTAAAAATTGGTTGTCCTTGGGTTTACATGGAAATCTCTGCATCAAAATCATACATAACTAGAATTCACTGTTCTCCAGCCATACTAGATAAAATAGTTCATTATACAAACACTATCTATTCTTGTTCATTTTCACTTCTTTATATCCTGGGAGAAATCATCTCTCTCTTCTACCTTTATTTCTTCAATGATTTTATTATTTATGAAGTTAGATCCCATCTTACTATCTCCCTGAGATGTCAAACTACTCCTAGAAGTTATACTTCTTGGTCAGTACTACAGTCACCTGATGAGGCTGCACTGTTCCCGTCCCTAACTATCTCCCAGAGTTAGTATGAAGCAAGATGCAATTCTACCACTAGAGTTCTAGAAAATCATTAAAACAAAGATAACTCATATTTACAAAGATATTATGGTAATAAATGAATTTTTCATTAGAACTAAAGGGGGTACGCTATTTTAATTTTCATCAAATAGCCTGTAATATCTTATGTCCTCAAAAGGGATAAATAAATAGACGCTCTTTTGCTTTGTAAAATGCAAGAATACTGGCAGAGTCTTCCCTGTCTGGCCTCAGGGACATTTATGTCATCCTCTTGCCCAGTCATATAGTTTGTTTTATGAACAAATGACTGGAATAGAGGTCATTTCAGACCTACTTTCATCAAAGATAACTTGAGAAATATCTAATCTAAGGAAAAGACACTAGAGCAGAGAATTTAAGGAGTAGTGACTTCTAGATTAGTCATGAGGACATCCAGAAAGGGTACTGAATAAGACTAAGTAAAAGTTAATGATCAGAGGTAAAATTTGAAAAGATAAGGGAACAAGAAGTTATTTAGCACTAAGTTGCTTCTCTACATCCACTCCTATGCCCGTCTCAACCAACAGAGGGGGTGCTTTCTGCTTCCTTGAGCACAGACCCAACGTGGGGACAGCTGAGGGGCCTGTTTCCATTCTCAGATACCCACCCCCCCACAAGCACACACACCAGGACATCCAGACCAGTGTTCCTCCTGCTGCACCCTTTCTTTCCCACTTCTCCCCTGTATCACCTTGAATCCTCACCTTCTCTCCTGCAGAGTGTTACACCTTCACGGGGTCATCCAAATCTACATTTCCAATCCTTAGGCATTTCCCAAGCTGCTGCTAACAACAGTAATCATGATCATAAAATGCAAATACTCAGATGCAACTCTGTGCCTGGAGCTGTTCAAAGCCTATCACATATGTAAACCCATTTAATCCTGACAACTACTCTATGAAGTAAGTCTAATAATGTGGGCCTATTATCCCCATATTAAAAATAAGGAAAAACAGGCATGTTAGCCCCTTCCAATCTGGGTCCTTATCATTTCTTGCTAGCAAGGGCAGTGAAATCATCTTCAAACTCACCCTCCACTAAATTGCCACTGTTCCATACCTAAATGATGAACTTACCCCCAGGCCCTTGCCTGACTGCATGTCTTCAGTGTCTCCCTCCTATGGTGTCACCTAAGGGTGTACATCAAATCGCCTGGGAGCATTTTCCTAAAAGAAGTGCCCAAGCCCACTCCAAACCTAGAGAATCAGAACCACCATGGGGCACACAGTCCGAACACGTATACATCCAGAAATCTTCCCAGGGTTTCTGCTTTGTGTCTTTGATTCAGACCACAGACCAGTTGATTCAGATCACTGTGTTCTGTTTTGAGAGCACTACGGAAGTACAACCTACATACTGTAAAATTCACCCATTTTAAGTGTACGATTCAATGATTTTTAGTAAATTTACAAAGCTGGGCAACCCTAACCACAATCCATTTTTAGGGGTCTATAACCCCTAAAAGATTCCTTGTACCCATTTGCAGTGAAGCCTGCTTCCAAACCACAGCACTGGGAAATACTTTGTCTCTACAGATTTGCCTGTCATGGCAAATGTCATTTATTAAGTCTGGCTTCTTACACTTAGCATAATGTTTCTGAGGTTCCTGCATGTTGTAACTTTTATCAGTAGTTTGCTCCTTTCTATTGCTATTAAGTATGATACTATATGCATATGTCTCATTCTTTTTAGTCATTCACCATTTGGGTTGTTTTCATTTTGGCAACCATGAATCAATCTGCTTTGAGCATGTGAGTACATATTTTTGTGTGGATATATTTTTTTCAATTTGCTCTGTTGAGCTGTATTTTAAGGTAATACGCAATGTTTGGAAAAGAATGTCAAACTGTTTTCCACAGCAGTTGAATTATTTGACATTCCCACTAGTAATGCGTGAGGGTTTCACGTTTTCCACAGCCTCACCAACACTGGTAAGTGTCTGTCTTGTTGATGATAGCCATTCTAGCAGGGAGAAATGGTATCCCATTGTAGTTTTGATTTCTAGTTTCCTAATGACAAATGATGTTGAGCATCTTTTCAGTTGCTTAATGGCTATGCATATGATGCATCTTCTTTGGTGAAATGTCTACTCAGCTTTTTCCACTTTTTATTTTTTATTTTTTTAGAGATGGAGAGGAGGGATAGAGGGAGAGAGAGATCTTAAGCAGCCTCCATGCCCAGTGCAGAGCCCAACACAGGGCTCAATCCCACAACCCTGAGATCAGGACCTGAGCCAAAATCAAGAGTTTGGGGATGCTTAACTGACTGAGCCACCCAGGTGCCCCTCTTTTTAAATGAATTGTCCTATTATTGAGTTGTAAGACTTCTCTATATATCTTGAATACATGTCTTTATCAGATAAATGACTTGCAAATATGTCTTTCCAGGCTATAGTTTGTCTTCTCAGTTTCTCAATGGTGCCTTCTCAAGAACAAAAATTTTTAATTTTGACAAAATCTAATATATTCATTTTTCTTTTGTGGATTGTGCTTTTGGTGTCCTATCTAGGAACTCATTGCCTCACCCAAGATCCTGAAGACTGTCTGCTTTGTTCTTTTCTAGAAGTTTTATAATTTTAGCTCTATGTTCAGATCTATGATCCATTTTATATTAATTTTTTGTACGACAGAAGGTAAGGATCTAAATTCACCATTTTCCATGTGCATATCTCATTGTTCCACTACTGTTCATTAAAAACAAAACAAACAAGAAAAAAGCAAAAAAACCTATCCTAATCTTTTAGTCACGTTGACACCTTTGTTGAAAACTGGTTGACCATAACTACAAAGATTTATTTTTGGATCTCTTAATTCTGTAGTGTAATTCTTCCAACTGTCTTCTTTCAAAATTGCTTTGGATATTCTGGGTCCTTTAACATTTCCATATAAATTTAAGGATTAGCTCATCAACTTCTGGAAAGAAATAAAAAGAAAAAAGAAATCTTGTGAAGACTCAGCTAGAGATTGTTTTGAATCCACAGGTCAACTGAAGAATGGCCATCTTGACTATAATAGGTCTTCCAATCCATAAACATGTAATTTCATTTATTTAGATCTTCTTTAATACCTCTCACCCATGCTTTATAGTTTTCGGTGTACACATCTTGTATTTCTTTTGTTACATGTATTCTTAAGTGGGGCTTTTTGATGCTATTGTGAATGAAATCATGGTTTTATTTTCATTGTTGAATCTCCCATTGCTAGCATACAGAAATATAATTACATTTGTAAACCACTGCTCTTTATAAAATAAAATCTTGCAATCTTTTTACAGAATTTGCATGATGGTATGAAAAGATTTCCATGCCATAGTCTCTGCCTGCTACTTAAGCATCATTTCCCATCATCCATAGCTCATAGTGTTTGTTTTCTTAGTGCTGAATCTTCAGTGGTACCCTACACTCCTGTGATGCTTCTTACTTAAATTTAAGTTATACTTCAAGTCTAGTTTATACATTACTTTATCCTAGAAACCTTTCCTAATTTCTTTCTACCTGCTCTACCACTCACTTTGTACTGTGAAATGCATGTACACACACAGAGGTCTTCTTATGGGCTCCTGAAATTCTAAAAATAAAAATCTGTCATTGTTTTTTCTATATTGTTTTTTAACTAAGTTCTTAAATGTACATCTTGAGAAACTAAGCCACCATGTGCAGCAAAGTCTGCTAGTTGTTCATCAATATTCACCTCCTTCCAAAGTAGTAAAACTCCTAATTTAACTAGGCATAAAGACTATGTCTCCCAGCAGTTATGTAGCAGTGTGACTTCCTATGACCAGTGACCAGGGGTATATGAGGCAGCTTCCAGGGATCTTCCCTAAATACAAAGTACATTTTTTTTCTCTTTTCCTCCTTTATGTTTCTCCTTCTTGCTACCTAGAATCAGACCTGATAGCTGGAGCTGTCCTGGGGCAGCCACCCTGACCATGAGGTGACCTTGGGAACAGAGACCCACACATAGCAAAGCAACAATATGGGAAGAGCCTGGGTCTCCATACACTATGCCAGACTGCCTCGTTGTGGGTTTTCCATCAGAAAGACATACAGTTCTCCCTGATTTAAGCTGTTGTTTCTCTGGGTGTCTGTTACCTAGTGCCAAACTTAATGCAAACATATACACCACACCTTACTGCATCCTCAGTAACTGCTGTAGTAGCTACACACTGTAGGTGCTTTAATTGATATTTAGTTATTTATTCCAAAGGAGAAGCAAAAGTGGAAAAAAAAACCCTGCATGAAATAACAACTTCAATTTCCATGCTGCACCATATAGTCACCAAGTCTATTTCCAGGGTACTAAAATCCTAATTTTTAGGTATATAATATGACCTTCAGAAACCTCTCAGAGATTTAGATCTAATTTCTATTCTATTTATCATAATACTAATAAGCTGGGGTATTAGTTTTTTGGGATGTAGCAGAAAAGAGCATATTTATTCAATGATTCCATGGATATTCAAGAGAAGGGAGGCCTATAATTGAATATAATAATAGATCTCACAAAATCAGAATGGTTAGTGATAATAGCATACATGCTGTTAAACAATTGGATGCCACAGATGAAAAGCTGAGGTTCAGAGAGGTACCATGACTAATTCCAGGTCACACAAACACTGAATGGCAGAGTTGATGTCAGAACTCAGATCCTCTGACTTCCAACTTGGTATTCTTTGAATCAGTTAGGGTTCTTTTGGTTGTGAAGAGCAAACTGCCTGATTTAAGCAAAAAGGAAAATATTTTTTTTTAAATCTGGGAATTTACAAGATCAAAAACTTGGAACAGATAGGAACCAGGCAGTTCTATGAGGTTTCCATGGTAATATTGGCTGCAGGGCTCATGTTGATGTAGCCAATGGAATGAATGGATAAACTCCAGCAGTGTTTACTGTTCTTTTTTCATCCTGCTTATGGAATATATATACATAATTTTTCATATATACTATATTTATCTTTTTATACATACTATATATATATCTATATGTATGTATATGTATATACACACACATATATTTTTTCTTTCTTGCTGACTGATCTGCTTCCCAGGATACTGACTGAGAATGCCAGGTATCCATTTTTCTGTTTCCCTTAACTTGGCGCAGAGAAATAAGACCTAAGGGAAGTCCCTTGAAGGTTCTCTGGGAAGTGTTTGTTTTCTGAGAGAGAGAGAGAGAGAGATACCAACAGAGAGAGAGAGTTTTCTGGTTTCCTGGCTCCCCCTCACTTTCTGTTTTTACGTACTGCTCTGTGCCTGTGTGAATATGTGAAGTCTCCAGTTTGGGCCCATGAAGATGACAAAATAGAGAACGAAAGCCAACACAATGAGGACAGCTGAAGGGAAAGCTGTAAAGTGCACTGAGCCCTCCCCACCAGCTACCTCCCTCCAGATCTCTTGTTATGTGAGATCACATATTTATTGCTGGAAGCACGATAAGCAGCTCATCTCCTGCTTTCAGCCACAAAGCATCCCAATTGCTACATCACTCCAGATTTTAAGCCCTCGGACAAAGGGTCTGATTGGGCAACTTTGGATTTAGTGTCTGCCTGGGAGTGGAAATGGGGCAGTGTGAGGAACGATCCAAAAGAAGGAGCGTCTGGGACCGTCCAGGTTTACCAGGGTGAAGCCAAGCACCAGAGTGTGCCTTCCCACTGAGATGCTGTGAGGAAGGGGAAAAGGAAGCAGAACCCCCCCAAATAAATGTCCCTAATACATACATTCTCAATTGCTCACATTTCAGAAACAAAACTGAATGCATGACTACCACAAAGCAAACTACCTCGTCGTTCATGAATGTACACTTTTAAACACTTAGAAAGGCACCAATCACTTTGTCTTTTCATCTGAAAACAAGTAAAAAGTGAAATGTATTCAGAAATATCGTATTATATAATACACAATTTTGCAGTTCAAGGTCTTTGTTTTTCCACAGTGTGTAGAGTTATCCATGAAACAAATTTACAGATATTAAATGACCCAGTTCAATCTCCCACAGATGTTTTTTCTCTTAATACCTTGTCATTTGACCCTAAGTAAGGACTTCTGCACACCCATCACATCTATAATATAGTGTTTATTTTTTTATTTTATATTTCTAGTTTATAAACACCTTGGTTACAAAGAAGACATCCTATCTTATTAAATTGTGCATGGTGTCTGCCAGTAAGCCAAAAGCTAGGTAAAACTTGGGAGGTTCAAATTGTTCAAATTGACAGAATATGAACAATCTAAGACTAAGTAAATTCAAGTGGAAGGTCCCAGCATTATTATCATGCCAAAGTTACATTCAGTAAAGAAGCAATACGATTTTGGTTTGAATTTGAGGCTGACATGGGTTAAAACTTGAACATAGGGCTGAGTATAGAACCTACAGGAGGAACATTCAAGAACTCAACATAAATTCTAGGATCTAAAAAAATACATCTTGTTTTCAATACACATAAATTCCAGGATCAAAACCTATGCCCTGTTAATGCTACAAAGAAAAACTCCCCTTTCAAAAAAAAAAAAAAAAAGAAAAGGAAAACTCTCCTTTCTTCCCAAAAGCTCTGCTTTGTCCATTTTAGTCCATTATGTAGCACTTTCCATGGAGAGCAGGCCAAGGAAAATGTACATCAAACACTTGTTAATTGTCTTTTGGAAAAGTGGTTTAAGTACACAAACAAGTGCTGGGTCAAACCTGATGAGATAAACCAGAAAGGAAAGAAAAGAAGATATGGGGGGAAAGTTAACCAATAATCCAACTATTAAGGAAGGACAACAAAATCAAAATCCAGAGATCTTTGCCACATTCTTCACACATTGGCATTACTTCTAGACCACAGAATTCTTAATCCCAGGTCAGAATATTTAATTTAAAACTAATTTCTATCCAGAGAGTATAATTTAGGAAAAAACATAAAATTTAGCCTGTCCCCCAGATTATAATAAAAATGACACTAGGCAGGCAAATGTCACCCAGTTCTGACTGAGGGTCTTGTGCACATGACCATGGATCAGTACATTTTGAACTCCACCCACAGCAATGGTGTTTCCTTAGGAAACCCCATCAGAATCTCTATTTCAGAATCTCTGCCTTTAGAAGCTGATTTTATATTCTTATATTTGTCTAATATAAACCACAGAAACTAAGATTACACCAAGCCTTCTCCAGAGGAATGAATACACAAAAGATAAATTAAGAAAAATTTACTGAGAGACTCAAACATTTAAATGTTAAGAAATGCTCTCTTCCACATCGGATGGAGGTTCTGCCGGGAGAAGCAAAGGGGCCACGACCAGTTAACCAGAGCAGCTCTACTTGTATTGTACATATTGTTCTTAAATATTTTCTCTGAGGAAAGGCTACTACAGGGTAAAGCCCCAAACACAGTCTTCAAGAATAATTTGGGCCAGGAAAGATGTTAATGCAACTTTTTACCATGTTCTAGAATCCTCTGGGAAAGGAAAGTTTTTCTTGGGCTACTCAGAGAATTCCAACTAGCTTGGGCAAGACCAGGTACATCAAGGGCTTTGCAGATATCCTGAAATCAACAGTCTCTCTGTGTGAGCCTGAAACTCCCATCTGCCAAGACAGTCCCTAGGACTAAGCCTGGCAGCTAAGGGATTATTCACTTCCCCTGTTCTTCCTAACAGTCCCTTCCCACCAGGGCCCAACGTGCACTTGGAGAAGACAAGAGTACAGTATAGAAAAGGCTGTGACAGAAATGAAGTACAGGGTGCTGTGGGGGCAGGAGAGGGAGCCCGTGGGGCCAGCCAACCTGTGTTTATCATGTGTGTGTGTGTGTGCGTGTGTGTGCGTGTGTGTGCATGTGTGTGTTTCGAGGTCTGGGGAGGAGAAGGAAGAAAGGAATGGCTACAACTTCTAACTGAAGACACTACGATTTATACAGGTAAGTTTTCGTGAATATCCCATGGCTTTGCTTTTAACATGCCATTTAGGACCAGCTACTTTGGGGCCAGTGACTTTGCATCAAAACAGGCCCCAATGACAGCTTTGTTACCCATACAGTTGCACCAAGAATTTTAATAAATACTATTTTCCCTCATGACACCTTTACTAACCCTCTCATTAACCCATTGCACTAAATTGATTGAACAAACCAGGAAGAAACAATATGAGAAAAGAAAATTAAAAATTTTATGAAGTGAACATATGAATAATGTCTAGAAATATTAAAAGTGGAAGGATAAGGAGATAATGAAGTACTAAAGAGCCTGAAGAGTTTTTGAAATTTGTTATAAAACATTTTTTAACCTGTTCTCCAGATTTAATTGGCAGCTAAGTCCCCAAATATTCTTGGATCTCTCTCACTCTTAATCCTACTGCCACTATATTGGTTCCATGCCATTAACCTCTCTTGTTCCCATCTGGATGATGACAACATCTGCAGGGTGGTCTCCCTGCCTCCACTGTGGACCCTATTCAGGTTATCCTCCAGCCCAGCAAGTGGAGTGATCTTTGTAAATCACAAATGTGATGTCTTCCCTCCTCCATCTGAAACCCTTCAATGGCTTCTCCCAACAGCCTTCAGGCTAAGGTTCACACATTTTACTCTTTTTTTTATGGCTCTCCACAACCTGACTCTTCTCTTGTTACTTGATCCACTTGGTACTTATGCTCCAGACAAAGGAACTATCTGTTAAACCCCAAACATGCTATGGTCTTGTGTGACTCCATCGTTTTAACTAGCCACTCCTCTCGCCAAGGATGACCCGCCCCTCTACTTAGTCTAGATTGGTAGTTCTCACGGAATATTAGCAGTATCAACAGGGGAACTTGTAAGAAATGCAGAATATCAGGCTTCACCCAACCTTCTGAATCAGAATTTGGGGCATGGAACCAGCAATCTATCAATAGTTATTGTATATCTTATACTTCCACCCGGTGTGCTTGTATCTAAGAAGAGAGAAAGTACATAACTGCACAAAGAACTAGCATATCATCAATTACTATATTGTCTGCACTTTGGCATCCATGTGGCTGAATTGAAAACCATCGGGGTCACTTGTTCAAGCTAAAACAGAAGTGGCTTAAGGAGAGTAGATGGATAATAAGAGGGGCCCCTGTGGCTTGAGGAGTCATATGAACATTATAGAAGCAGTGACTCTCAGTGTCTCATGGGTTCTAGAAGGTCAAATCATCCAATCTCATCATTTCACAGAGAATAAACACGAGGCCTGAAAAACTGAGTGGCTTACCGAGGTCATACAGATGGTCAGGGGAAAACTAAAATAAATGTGTCATGGGAGGAAAAGGCTACATGGCAAAACAGTTGAGTCATCTAATGGCCACTGACACAGACCACCCAGACAGAACAAGAAGTGTGACATGTGATGCTCAAAACAATTCAGTGATCTTGCAGTTTTGACACCCTGCCACCAGACAGAAGTGATACCCCAGTTAGGCTGACATGATTCCAAACAGTATCAGACTCAAGTCGTGGATAAGTGTGATGGGGCTAGATAGTTTGTTCTGTAAATGTGCACATATTATACATATATATGTGTGCATATAAACATTACTTGTAAGAAATAAGGGTCTATCAGAGTCAATCCATTGCTGCTTCTAAGGTTACAGTAACCATGTAAAAGAGTAGATCTCAGAGAAACATGGGTGGACCAAATGTGTTTTATTTATACACAGATACATATAATTTGTACATATACATATATAAATAAATACACTGTGTATATACAGTGTATATATACTCAGTAGTATAGTGAGTATATATAAATAAAAATACTGAGTATATATAAACACTCTGTCTATAAATATGTACACTGAGATGTAAGTAAATATATGTAAGAATGTACATAAATATTTACAAGTATAAATAAGGGCATAATATATATAACCATATATTGTATGTAGTTAGGAATGGTATATATGTAATTATATATTATATATATGTTATATTTTATAGTCCTTCATGTGTATATATACATTATATAGAGAACAAGATAGGAATTATAGATATAATTAGAAACATATAATTACAACATTAAAATGAAATTTTAACATTATAATACTAATAATAATATTAAACATTAAATTATAATGATTTAATAGCATTACAATTTAAAATTATAACATGAAAAAATAAGTAAATGCTATTATTTGGGGGCAAATATCAGCATCAACAAATCACTGCCCCAATCCCTGAGCCATTTCTGCAGATGTTAAGCACTCTTCTGAGGACTCACACTGGCCTCCTGGGCTTCAGAAAAAGCTGACATCAAAGTGCCTTTAGGTTCCTTCTGACAGATGCCATCATTTCTTCATCTTCATTACAGGTAGTCCATTTGCCCTTCTTAGGACATCAGAGCTAATTAAAAGGGCAGCCCTCAGCTCACCCTCCCTGCACTCTTAATCAGCTAGAATGATCTGTTTGCTTCCCTCCAGATCCTCTGCAGGAAGATTCCCTGTTTCTCTCCAGTGAGGGAGGAAGTGAGAGAATTAGGGCCTCGGGAGAGATTTGTGCAACAGAGGAGAAACTTTCCTTCCACTTGATAATTCAAGTAAAGGGAACAGTCCTTCTCTGACACCTGGCACCATGCCTGGCTTCTGACTTTTAAACAAGAGTTGCTTTATTTTTCTATAAACACTAGTAGCAATGCTTAGCAAATAAATTTGGCTCAATATTTCTTGAAAATAAACTTTTCAGAGTCGTTTTCTATTCTCACCTCAACATTCCATGGCCTAAACGTCATAGAGCAAGGACAGCACATAGCCTTTCAAAGGGGGCTGCTTTGATCTTCACCTCTCTGCTCGTGAGAATGCTTGGCAATCTCATGGAATAGCAACCAGATCTGTTCCACACTTATACCTTTGGGAGTTTGGTGATCTTGAAGAACTCTCTTCACCTTTCAGGTGTGCATGAGCCATATACAATCTCTACACTCCCAACTTTACTACTGATGACTCAGATACCAGAATGAATACACATGTCCATGCATATTAACAGACCCTTACTATCCATGTTTCTATAAAGCCCATTCTTTCACAGGGTTACCACCTGAGAAACAGCAACCCAGGTTGAAACTAATCTATTTTGTTTCCTTAGAAGTGTTAATATGTTTACTTTTTGATACTTCTTTCCTAAACATTTGTGATATATTTTCCTGCTCTTTTCTTCCCCTTTCTGCCTTTTGTTTACTCCTCTACCACTCCTACTCCCCAACCCAGTCTTGATTTCTCTCTTTATCCTAGAGAAGGTGATTTCATTAGAAACCTATACCTAGCATTTGAACTAAAGAAAGTAGAGTTGATGAGTGCCCACCTGAATCATGTCAGGCACTTTATTAAACATAGCTCCATCTTGACTCTCCCTCTGTTTTCATACCAGTGAGTCATCAAGAATCAAGAATTCCTCCCTTATCACATTAGACTTCATAGGCCATGGAAAGGAGTCTAAACATTACTCTAAATACAGTAGGAAACCATAGTTCAGTTTTAGCAAGAAAGTGACATGATTTGGTTTTCACTTTAAAAAGAATGGCCTAGGAGAAGATATTTGCAAATGACATTACAGATACAGGGCTGGTATCCAAGATCTATAAAGAACTTGTCAAACTCAACACCCAAAAAACAAATAATCCAGTCAAGAAATGGGCAGAAGACATGAACAGACACTTCTCCAAAGAAGACATACAAATGGCCAACAGACACATGAAAAATGTTCAACATCACTAGCCATCAGGGAAAGACAAATCAAAACCACAATGAGATACCACCTTATACCAGTGAGAATGGCCAAAATTAACAAGACAGGAAACAAGTATTGGTGAGGATGTGGAGAAAGGGGAACCCTCTTCCACTGCTGGTGGGAATGCAAGCTGGTACAGCCACTCTGGAAAACAGTATGGAGGTTCCTCAAGATGTTAAAAATAGAGCTACCCTGTGAGCCAGTGATTGGTACTTACCCCAAAGATACAGATATAGTAAAAAGAAGGGGCACATGCACCCCAATGTTCATAGCATCAATGTCCACAATTGCCAAACTGTGGAAGGAGCCGATATGCCCTTCAACAGACGAATGGATAAAGAAGATGTGGTCCATATATACAATGAAATATTACTCAGCCATCAGAAAGGATGAATACCCACCATTTACATTGACATGGATGGAACTGGAGGGGATTATGCTAAATGAAATAAGTCAAGCAGAGAAAGACAATTATCATATGGTTTCACTCGTATGTGGAACATAAGGAATAGCACAGACGACCACAGGGGAAGGGAGGGAAAACTGAATGGGAAGAAATCAGAGAGGGAGAAAAACCATGAGAGACTCTGGACTCCAGGAGACAAACTGAGGGTTACAGAAGGAAGCAGGTGGGGGGATGGGGTAACCTGGTGATGGGTATTAAGGAGGGCACATGTTGCGATGAGCATGCAACTAATGAATCGTTGAACACTACATCAAAAACTTATGATGTACTATATGCTGGCTACCTGAATATAATAAAAATAAATAATCAATTAAAAATTTAAAAAATTTAAAAAAATTGCCACACCAAAAAAATAAAACAAAAAATATTGATATATTATAAAAAATAATTTTAAAACATTTTTAAAATTTTTTAATTAAAAATTAAAAATAAAAACAACAGCCTGGCTTCTAGGAGGTACAAGAATGGAATCAGAAAACCAGTTAGAGGCTCTGTACAAAATATCAGTGTCACTTGACCAGTGGGAGGGAAATAGATGAAGTTGGGGTACATTTTGTGTGGTATCAACAAAGCCATAGCTAATGGTTTGGAAGGAAAAAAGAATGAGGCCTGTGAGGAAATGGGGTGAATCAAGGAGGATACCTACATTTCTACTTCAGCAACCAAAGTGGAAAGGTTGCCCTTTAATGAGATAAGTACAGAGGAACAGGAGAAATTTAGGGGAGGAAAGGCAATCAAGAGTTCTGTATTTGCCACATTATGTTCTAGATGCCTACTAAACAAGCAAATAAAAATAAATGAAAACAGTCACCTCTTTTTAGTGGAAAGGCAAGAACCTGTAAGTGTCATGATCCTGGAGCATCCAGCAGAGAGACTGTCTATTACAAGAAGTAAACACTTGATTTTGCCTTGGAGGCAGCACATCTCATTACTCAGAGAACTTTTTTTTTTTTTTCAGAAGGACCATGAGATATGCAAATGCACAATAGAAATTTTTCTGGCTGCAAAGGTGTTAGAAGACAAAAATAATAGAGAAGACTGATGTAAAAGAGCTCCTTTTGTGGTGGGCAGTGTAGAATGTCTGTAGATTTTTTTCTTTATAGCAAAATTCCTTTCCCAAGTATGGACTCAGACTGGCCTAAACACTTATATACTATTTTCTTTAAAAATGTGTGCAAGTCTTTGGTGATATGGTGTGGATAAAGATTGGGTGGGCTACCTCAGAAGACATCAGGAATTAATATTCCCAAATTAGCAGGAAGTAGGCCACAGAATCCACTTCAAAATTAGACATGACATTAAAAAAGAATGAAACCTGGCTTGATTAAATTTACCTTTATTCTTCCACTTGTGTATTTCCAGACAATAACTCAGACACAGAGAAATATACTGATGCTTCACCATTGTGGTCTAGCAAGACTATGCTTTTAACCCAGGGGCCAGACCATGTCCCTGAAGAGGTAGAAGATGAAATTTCTTCTGAAGGAAATAAATATTTTCACTTTCATGTTCCAGTGGAGAGATTTATTCTTGTACTGATACAAGATTTAGGAAGGCATGTCTTAGCTAGGAGGAATGAAGATAAGAAGAACAAATCTTATTCTTGCTCAGAGACTTGGAGGAGCCATGGCTCTGGATTACAAGTGAGCAAGAACTGCACATGAGCAGTCCTTTAGAGGTAGGTAAACTGGCTTCAGGAACTTGGTAATAGGCTAGAATCTGAGGGATCTGTGCATGTCAGCTTTGATGACGGCCACATCTCATAACCATTATGAATTGCTCTCTTGGCTGTTTTGTTCTTCTGTTATTCCTGAACATACTGTCAATTTTGTAAATTAAATGCCCATGCATGGAGGAAGGATCATAGGGGAGAGCAGCTGCAGCCCAAAGAGAACCATTTCCAGGAAATGCGTTAGAGAAGAAAGCAAGCCGTGGCCCAGGGCAGCACTGAGATGGCAGCTGACCAAGCCACACGGCGGCAAGGAGGCATTTATTTAATAGCAACCATCCCCTTAGGACTATCATAAATATATGGGAAGAGAACTTGGCAAAAAACTAGAATTACTTTTGGAGGGTGGGAGGTTGGAGCCATTATACATCTGGTCTTTAAAAGAGAATGTGTCCTCATTTTGTCTATAAAATGAGACACCCCTGGAACATCTGACTATATCCTTTTCTAGGCTGTAAATTCTTTCAAAACAAGAATGTACCAGGTAAGAAAGACTTAATAATTATTTCTGAATGAAAGGCTAAAGATATCTTTGAATTTAACCTTTTTCTAATTTTTATTTTTTAAAGATTTTTATTTATTTATTTGGGGGAGAGAGAGAGTGAGAGAGCACAAGTAGGGGGAGTGGCAGAAGGAGCAGTAGAAGGAGAGTGAGAAGCAAACTCCCTGCTGAGCCAACAGCCCAATGTGGGGCTCAATCCCAGGACCCTGGGATCATGACCTGAGCTAAAGGCAGACACTTAACTGACTGAGCCACCCAGGCGTCCCTGAATTAAACCTTTGAATTCAAACAGCTCAGTTTGTTTTAAAGCATCACCAAGTCATACTTCTTGAATTGTATACCTAGAATTCCATTGTTATGAATGTCATGAAATAATTGCTTTTAAATGAGCTTGAAGTTGTAATAGCAGGAAGACAGGGATTTTCTGTGCATAAATCATTTAGATGAAAGTGAGAGCCACATGCTGCTGTTTTTTACCAATAGTACCAGGGACAGCCAGCCAAGGAGGCCCAGAGACTAAATCCCTGTAATAGACTTCTTTTTTTTGTTGTTAATTTCTTTTTTCTTTAAATTTTTATTGTTATGTTAATCACCATACATCATTAGTTTTTGATGTAGTGTTCCATGATTCATTGTTTGTGCATAACACCCAGTGCTCCATGCAGAATGTGCCCTCTTTAATACCCATCACCAAGCTAACCCAACCCCCCACCCCCTGTAATAGACTTCTTAATATAATGCAATCATGTAAGTGGTGTGTGTGTCACTACCAGGAACAAATTAAAGTGGATTTAGCTAGAGTAGCCTGGGGATTAACTGATGTTCTTTTCCTAATTGAAAAACAAAACAAACAAAAAAATAGGAATAATGATGCTAGATCTCTAACTACTCTTAGAAAGTTTAATAAGAAAATAATTTTAAAACCTTTGCCCTTTGGTTAAAATAAAAAAAGAATTAATGTCTTATATCAATAGATTTGTTGTATGGTTCAGTATAGAGGCTTTTTGGATAAATTATCCATGTAAATTGAAATGAAGATGTATTCTGCATTAATTGGATTATTACTGTATGACTATCAATATGGTCAAGTTGATGAATGGTATTGACCAAGTCTTCTATCTCGTCCCTGATTTTTCATCTATTTGTGCTGTCAATCAATGAGAAAGGAATGTTAAAAAGTACAAATATGTTTCTCCCTTTATTTCTGACAATATTTCTTTTGTGTATATTGAAGTTACGTTATTAGATGCACAAACACTTAGAATTGTTATTGTATGGTAATATTCCTTGTCTTGAAGTCTACTTCAATATTTACATAACCAACCAAGCTTTCTTATGCTTAGTGCTTGCAAGAATATACATTTTTCCATCCATTTATTTTTAATTGGTGTGTGTCTTTATATTTAAAATATTTATCTATAGATACCATATGGTTGGATCCTGAGTTATTTTTTCTTTAAATCTTCAAACAATCTTTGCCTTTTAAATAATGTGTTTAGTCCATCTACATTTAATGTAAATAATGATGTGGTTGTGTTTCAATCTCCCATCTTGCTTTTTTATTTTTTAAATATTTGTTCCCCTGACCTTTGTTGCTTTATCCTTCATTTCTTGCTCATTTCCTGCATTATTTCGGGTTAAATGTTATTTTTAAAAGTGTATTCCTATCTTCTTTACTGTTGTTTTTTGTTTCCACCTTTATTAATATATAATTGACATATAACATTGCATAAGTTTAAGGTGCACAGCATGATGATTTGACACACACATATATAATATATATTGCAAAACGATTACCATAATAGGGTTAGTTAACATCTCCTATCACTTCAAATAATTACCCTTTTCTTGTGCTGAGAACATTTAACATCTATTCTCTTATCAACTTCCAAGTATATAATAAAGTATTAACTATAATCACAATGCCTGTAAATAAGATCCCCCAAATTTATTCACCTTGTGACCAGAAGTCTGAACACTTTGACTAATATCTCCCCATAAAAATGTATATGTATATGTATACATCTTCTTTATTCATCCATCTGTAGATGGACACTTACATTATTTCCATATCTTGGTTATTGTAAATAATGCAGCAATGAGCATGAGAGTGCAGATATCTCTTTGAGATCCTGATTTCTTTCCCTTTGGATATATACCCAGAGGCGGGATTATTCAATCATATGGCAGTTCTACTTTCAATTTTTTGAGAAACCTCCATACTCTTTTCCATAATGATCATCCCAATTTATTTTCCCACCAACAGGGGTAAGGGTTTCTTTTTCTTCACATCTTCACCATCACTTCTTATATCTTATCTTTTTATTAACGGCCATTCTAAAATGTGTGAGGAAATATCTTGTTGTTTTAATTTACATTTCCTTCATGAGTAATGATGTTGAGCATCTCTTCATGTACTTGGGCATTTATACATCTTCTTCGGGAATATGTCTATTCAGTTCCTCTGCCCATTGTTTTAATTGGATTGCTTGTTGTTTCACTATTGAGTTGTAGGAGTTCCTTATATAGTTTGGATTTTACCTATTAGCAGGTATATGGTCTGCAAATATTTTCTCTCATTTGGAATGCTGCCTTTTCATTTTGTGGATGTTTCCCTTTGCTATGCAGAAGCTATTTAGTTTCTGAAGTTTCACTGTTTGGTTTTGTTTTGTTTGCTTTAGTTGCTTGTGATTTGGGTGTCACATCCAAAAAAAAATTACTTCAACATCAACGTCAAGTATCTTTATCCCAATTTTCTTCTAGGATTTTTAGAATTTGGGGGTCTTACATTTAAGTACCTAATCCATATTGAATTAATTTAGGTAAGTGGTACAAGCGAATATCCAGTTTTTTTTCAGTATCATTTATTGAAGAGACTATCTTTTCCCCATTGAGTATTCTTGGATTAACAAATAGTTAACTCTATGTGCATGAGCTTATTTCTGATCTCTTGATTTTGTTCTATTGGTCCATATATTTGTTTTCTGCCATTATCATACTTTTTTTATTACTACAGATTTGTAATATAGTTTGAAATTAGGTAGTATACTGTCTCTAGCTTTGATCTTCTTTCTCAAGATCACTTTAGCTGTTTGGGGTCTTGTAGTTCATACGAAATTTAAGGTTCCTTTTTTTATTTCTGTAAAAAATGCCACTGGAATCTTGATAGATATTTCACTGAGTCTATAGATGGGTTTGAACAGTGTGGACATTTTACAATATTAGTTTTTCTGATTCATGAATATGGGATAGCTTTCAATTTGTTTCTGTTTTTTTTTTTTCCCCATTTTTAAAAATCAGTATCTTACTGTTTTCAGTGCACAAATCTTTCAATTTCTTGATTATATTTACTCTTTTTTAAAGATTTTATTTATTTACTTATTTATTTGAGAGAGACAGAGACAGAGAGAGCACAAGCATGGTGGGGGAGGCACAGAAGGAGAGAGAGAAGCAGACTCCATGCTGAGCAGGGAGCCCGACATGGGGCTCAATCCCAGGACCCTGGGGTCATGACCTGAGCCAAAGGCAGCCACTCACCTGACTGAGCCACCCAGGTGCACCTTGATTAAAAAAAAAAAAAGTATTTTATTTTTTTGATGCTATTATAAATGAAATTGTTTTCTTATTTTTCAGACATTTTACTGTTAGTATATGGAATCAAATGATTTTTTATGTTCATTGTGTATCTTTCAAATTTGCTGAATTTGTTTATTATTTCTAACAGTTTTTTGGTGGAATCTTCAAGGTTTTCTATATATAAGATGATATCATCTGCAAACAGAGACAATTTTACCTTATCCTTTCTCATTTGGATGCCTTTTTTTTTTTTTTTCCTTTTCCTTGCTTAATTGCTCTGGTAAGAGTAAGCATTCTTGTCTCTTCCTGATCTTAGAAGAAAAACTGTCAATTTTTCACACTGAGTATAAAGTTAGCTGTGGGCTTGCCATTTACAGCCTCTATTATGTTGAGATATGTTTCTTTTATATCCCATTTGTTGACTGTTTTTAATCGTGAAAAGATGTACTTTGTCAAATGCTTTTTCTGCATTTAAGATTATCATATGGTTTTTATCTTTCATTTTATTGATGTAGTGTATCACATATATTTATTTGTGTTTGTTGAGCTATGCATCCCAGGGATAAATGCCACTTCATCATGGTGTATGATCCTTTTAATATGCTGTGAATTCAGTTTGCTAATATTTTCTTGAAGTTTTTTGCATATATATTCATCAGTCATATTGGCCTATAGTTTTCTTTTCTTGTAGTATTGTTATTTTGCTTTGGTATCACAGTAATGCTGGCCTAATAAAATGAGTTTGGGAAGGTTTTTTCCTCTTCGGTTTTTTTTTGGAAGTGTTTGAGAAGGACTGGCTTTAATTCCTCTTTAAATGTTCGGTAGAATTCATCAGTGAAGCCATCTGGTCCTGGGTTTTTCTTTGTTGAGAGGTTTTGACTACTGATTCAATCTCCTTATTCATTATTAGTCTGTTTAGATTTTTCTATTTCTTTCTGATTCAGTCTTGATAGGTTGTATGTTTCTAGTAATTTATTAATTTCTTACAGGTTATCCAACTTGGTATATATTGGCCATAGTACTCTCTTTTAACATTCTTTTTTTTTTCTTTTGGATTTGTGGGATATCAGTTGTAATGTCTCCCTTTCATTCCTGATTTTCCTTGGGTCTTTCCTTTTTTTTCTTCTTAGTTTAGTTAAAGGTTTGTCAGTTTTATTTATCTTTTCAGAAAATAAGCTCTTAGATTTTATTTTTAAAAATAAAATATTAAAACTATTAAAAATAAAATATATATTAGTTTTAGACCATTATTTTCTGGTCTCTTTCATTTACTTCTGCTCTGACCTTTTGTCTTTTGTTCTTTGTCCAAATTTGGGCTTAGTTTGTTCTACTTTTTCTAGTTCCTTGAGGTATAAAGGTAGATTGTTTATTTAAGCTTTTTTTTTCTTAACAAGGTTGACCCTTCAACAACACAGGTTTCAACTGCACAAGTCCACTTAAATGCACTTTTTTCAATAAATATATTACAATGCTGTAAGTGTATTTTCTCTTCCTTATGATTTTCTTAATAACATTTTTTTCTCTAGCTTACTTTATTGTAAGAACACAGTAAATAATACCTATTACATACAAAATTATATGTTAATCAATTATTGATGTTATTGATAAGCCTTCTAGTCAACAGTAGACGATCAGTAGTTAAGTTTTTGGGGAGTCAAAAGTTATTGGTATAAAAAGTGTGGTGGTGTCACTGTCCCTAATTCCGGTATAGTTCAGGATAAACTGCTCAGCCTTTAAGTTTTGATTGTTGTGTTTCCATTTTCATTTGTTTTAAAATTTCTTAAGTTTCCCTTTTGATTTCTCTTTGACTCGTGGTTGTTGTTGCTTAATTTCCAAATATTTGTAAATTTCTATTTTTCCTCCTCTTATTGATTCCTAGTTTCATACCACTGTAGTCAAAAAAGATAGTTGGAAATAATACAATATATGTTTTTTTAAAAAAAGAAGAAGGGCGCCTGGGTGGCTCAGTTGGTTAGGCGACTGCCTTCGGCTCAGGTCATGATCCTGGAGTCCGGGATCGAGTCCCGCATCGGGCTCCCTGCTCAGCGAGGAGCCTGCTTCTCCCTCTGACCCTCCCCACTCTCATGTACTCTCTCTCTCTCTCTCTCTCATTCTCACTCTCTCAAAATAAATAAATAAATCTTTAAATAAATAAATAAATAAATAAATAAATAAATAAATAAAAGAAGATAGCAGGAGGGGAAAAATGAAGGGGGGGGAATTGGAGGGGGAGATAAACCATGAGAGACGATGGACTCTGAAAAACAAACTGAGGGTTCTAGAGGGGAGACTGGTGGGAGAATGGGTTAGCCTGGTGATGGTATTAAAGAAGGCATGCTCTGCATGGAGCACTGGGTGTTATACACAAACAATGAATCATGGAACACTACATCAAAAACTAATGATGTAATGTATGGTGATTAACATAACAATAAAAAATTTAAAAAGATAGTTGGTATGATTTCAGTCTTCTTAAATTTGTTAAGAATTGTTTTGTTACCTAGCATATGACCTATCCTGTAGAATACTCCAGATGCACCTGAAAAGAATGTGTATTCTGCTGCTGTTGAATAGAATGTTCTATATATTTCATTTAGGTCCATTTGGCCTAATGCATAGTTCAAGTTCAATGTTCCCATAAGATTTTCTGTCTAGATAATCAATTCATTGTTGAAAGTGAGATACTGAAGTCCTCAACTGTTATTGTACTGATCTATTTCTCCCTAAGTTCTGTTAATTGTTTAATATATTTAGGCACTCCAATGTTGGATGCATATATATTTATGACTGTTGTATTCTTTTGATGAGTTGAACCCATTTTCACTATATGATGGATGATCTCCTTCTTTCCTTTTGAAGCTTTGAGTTAAAGTCTGTTTTGTCTAATAGGCAACCCTGATCTCTTTTGGCTTTCGCTTGCGTAGAGTATTTTTTCCCATCCCTTCACTTTCAGCCTATGTGTGTCCTTAAAACTGAAGTGAGTCTCTTATACGCAGTGTATAGTTGTCTTTTTTTATCCATTCAGCCACTCTATGCTTTTTGACTGAAGATGAATCATTTTACATTTACAGTAATTGCTGATAAGTAAGGATTTACTAATGTTATCTTATTGTTTTCAGGCTGTTTTGCAATTCTCTTATTCTTCCTCTCTTGCTGTCTTCCTGAGTTAACTGCTGATTTTTCTGTAGCATTATGCTTTGATTCCCTTCTTTTTATCTTTTGTGTGTCTACTGTATTTGTTTTTTTTATTACTGTGAGGCTTACATGTAACACCTTACATAGCACTCTGCTTTTTAAGTTTTTTAAATTTATTTAAGTAATCTCTACACCCAACGTGGGGCTCAAACTCATGACCCTGACATCAAGAGTCACATGCTCTTCCAACTAAGCCAGCAAGGTGCCCTGATAGGAGTCTATTTTTATACCAATAACTTTGATCTCATACAAAAACTCCACTTTCTACCCTTTTTTATGTGTCTGTCACAGTTTACCTCTTTTTATATTATATATTCATTAACAAATTATTGTAACTATAATTATTAATACTTTTGTCCTTCAACTTTTATATGAGAGTCAAGTGGTTTATACACCAACAAACTACAGTACAGAAAGACTATATACTTTCCTTTACCAATGTGCTGTATATTTTCATGTTTTCAAGTTAGTAATTAGCATCTTTTCATTTCAGTTTGAAGAACTTCTTTCAGCATTTGTTATAAGGCAAGTCTACTGGTAATGAACTCCCTCAGCTCTTGTCTGTCTGTGAAAGTTTTTATTTCTTTCATTTCAGAAGGACAACCTTGTTGGATAAAGTGTTCCTGGTGGGCAGTTTTCTCTTTCAGCACTTTGAATATATCATCCCACTCTCTCCTGAGCTGTAAGATTTCTGCTGAGAAACACACAGATAAACTTATGGAGGTTCCCTTGTATGTGACAATCTTCTTTTGCTGCTGCTAAGATTCTCTCTCTTATATTTTTGACAATTTTATTATTATAATGTGTATTTGGAGAAGATCTCTTTGAGTTTGTTTGGGGACCTATGAGCTTCATTAACTTGGATGTCCAAATTTCTCCCTGGATTTGGGAAGTTTTCAGTCATTATTTCTTTAAATAAGCTTTCTGCCACCTTCTACCTCTCTTCTTCTTCTTGAACCCAATAATTCAGATTGTTTCTCTTGATTTTATCTCATAGTTAACATAGGCTTCCTTCACTCTTTTTTCATTTTTTGTTTATCTGTGTTTTCTACTGAACAATTCCAAAGGTCCTGTTGTCTACTTCACAGATTCTTTCTTCCACTGGGCCCATTCAGCTACTGATGCTCCCTATGACATTTTTTATTTCATTCATTGTATTCTTCAGCTCCAGAATTTGTTTGATTCTTTTCATCACTTCTAGCTTTTTGTTAAACTTATTTTGTTCATGCATTATTTTCCTACTCTCATTGAATTATCTTTCTGTTTCTGTGTTTTCTTGTAGTTCATTGTCTTCCTTGAAGTAACTATTTTGAATTCTGTAATTGGGTGAAGCATAAATCTCCATTATTCAGGATCTGTTACTGGAAAACTACTGTGTTCACAGGTGCCTTGGAGTCTTGCATTGTTGTTTTCACATTTGAGAGTAGCAGTCAACTTCACCAATTTTTACTGACTTATTTCAGTAGAGAAATATCTTCTATTAGCCCTGTTAGGTATTCTGAGGCTTTCTCAGACCTCCTATGGATTCACCTCCTCCATGTTTCTTGCTCCATCTTGTGGCAGAATTCAAAGCTTTTATATATTTTTTTCCATCCTGCCAAATCTCCCTTTTGTGTTCCCAAGGGTGATGCTAAATGCTCAAGTTTATGGTGTCTTCCAAGCTGGCTTTCTGCATGTGCTCACTAGCCATCTGCAAAATCTTGATCTTGCTGCCATTGGGAGTGCATACATGAGCCAGTTACAGAGTAGGGAATTTATGGGTGAGATACATGGAGCACTAGGGGTGCCTGTGGGCCAAATGGATTGATCTGCAGGCAAAGCATTCCCATGACTCATGGGCAGGCCTCCCAATGGAATCCATGACATGGTTAACAAGGTCCATGTCCCTCTGTTACATTCGGTTCCAAGCCCTGGCTGCTGGAACTTACTAATCAGTCCTCTGGATGGGACAAGAGTAAAATGGACCTTTTTCCCAGCATCCATCACAGCTGGGGAAGCCAGATGCTCACTCACATAGTGTCACTTTCCCCCCACAGGAGAAATCATGGGCCAAGATGGTCTTTCTTGGCACTGAGCTGAGGGAGAAGTGACAGGAGTAAAAGTCAAACTGTTCCTACCCTCTCCAACACATCCAGTGGTAGGCTAAAACTTCTCCACTGGACTCCTGGACTTCCACCAGCACTGTCTCATCCATGGGTGACCATCTAAATCAGTGTTGATTCATCTGGCCAAAAGGGACTGGAGCAAGTTCATAGGCCACTTCAGGGTCCACAACCAGGACTAAGTCCTATATGCCCGTTACCCAATGCACTAGTGGGAAAGACTCCTCCTGGGTCTCATGGCATATGGTGCTGGTGACAGAACTAAAACCAAAAAGGGCATAACAACATCTTCATAGTTGTTCCCAGGTCTATAGCTAGGACCATGGTTAGTGAGTGAGCTGCCTGGTTGAGGTCTCTCTTCTCAAAATGGCTCCTCTCATCCATGGACTATACCAGAGTTTCATAACTTCTTTATACCCCACAGCTTCCTCAAAGACAACTGTATCCATGGATTTATGCCCATTTGTTGTGGGGGGGCAAGGCACAAGTGAGGGACATCTTATTTGGCCATTTTGTTGATCCCATCTCTACTGTATTTAAGCTACATGTCTTTGCATTTTTTAGTTGCTCTAAGAATAACAGTATTCATCCTTAACTTGTCATAATCTACCTTGAATTAATATCATGCTAAGTCATGAGTACTCTAAGAATCTTTAAAGCACTGTAATTTTATTTACATATCTTTTTATACATTTTAATGTTATAATTGTCATGCTTTAATTTTATGTATGATATAAATCTCAAAATACTGTGCTATTATTTTTGCTTTAAATAGTCTATTGGCTTTTAAAGAACTTAATAAAAGCAATAAAAATAATTTATGTTTATTGACATATTTGCTTAAGTTCTCTTTATATCTTCTTTTACATATAAATTTCCTTCCCTGCCATCTTCCCTCAGCCTAAAGAACTGTAGTGTTTCTTTAAATGAAGGTCTGCTAATGGCAAACTGTCTTACTTTTTCTTTATCTCAAAAATACATTCTTTTTTGAAAGATATATGAACTGAATATAGAAATCTAGGTTGACAGGATTTTTTCCTTTTAGCATTAAGTGATATTGTTCCATTGAGTTTTGTCCTCCATGGTTTCTGGGGAGTCATAATCTGTCATTCTTATCAATATCCCCATCTATTTTCAGTGGCTGCTTTAAAGATTTCTGTTTTTCTTCACTTTTGTTTTCCAGAAGTTTTATAATGATATTCATAAGCGTCGTATTCTTTGTTATTAATCTGGCTTGGGATTTGCTCAGATTCTGGATCTGTGGCTTATTGGCTTTGATCATACACACACTTGTTTTCACAACAATGGAGATAATTCGGGGCTGTCAGCATCAAGTGAATACAGGTTAGACATGCTGATTGGCCTAGATCACAGAGTAATTTGTTCATCTAGAAGAAACAAAGTTTCTGATGGCCAAAATATCTGTAATAGGCCAAATGTTATCACACAGAAAGTGTAGAAAAAGATAAAATTATTAAGAAAAATAACAGAACAAAGAATACTTCTGAAGTTCTGAGGGAAAGGAATTGTGGAGGCTAAAAATTAACCTACACTTCAGCACTGCAGTATTTGAAGAAAAAAATTAGAAAAATTTATTGTATATGCTTATTGTGGGAGGAGTCATTGGATGTGGGTAGGGTGACGCGTGCATTTGCTGTGTAGAGTGGTAGTGTTAATATTTCTTTCTACCACAATTACATTTATATATTACAGCCTTAGTTTAGCATAGGACATGCAGAAATATTCATGATGTCCTCCATAAATTCATATATATTTATATATATATATGAAACATTTAATATACTAATAATCTATACATAGGCCACTTTAATGTATAAAGCTTTTTAGTATATTATTATTTCGTGTGACACTCATAATAATCTTATTAAATAAATAGAACATGTCCTGTTCTTATAACAACTTAATAAGAGAAAACCTCAAGGCCCAAGAATGTATGGCTTACCCATGGTTGCCCCAATATAATAAGGCAATGCTGAAGTGTGAATCTAATCAGGTCTCATACATCATATCCTATCTGAAACAATAAAAGAGTTCTAGCATCTAATCCGTACCTACCCACCTCAAACCAACAGCAATTAAGAATTACTAGTTCCCTGTGAGTTCTGGATAAGTAAATTTTATTCTACTGTTGCCTGTTTATAATTTTGAGAACATTTTTATTCTTATTATCTTATCTATACTTATTAAAGGGATTGAAAAGGCAAGTATTATTTGCATTTTAAAGGTAAAAAATAGAAACAGAAAATTCTAAATGACTTATTTAAGAGCTACACAGTGAGTATTAGAAAAGTAGTTTCAGATCTAGGACCTCTGACCTCATCTCAGGATTGTTTACTCTGGAGAGTTTACAGCCTCAGAGAAAACTATTCTGATTTCTTTTATGTTAAATACCAAAAACACAGACATTTCATAATAACTAAATGACAGTGACACGAGAACCTATGTTGACATAATGTGAAGACTGTGTGCCCCCAACAATGCCACACAGTCATAGCCCAGGCACTGACAGTCTAGGAATTACTGACCATATGTGGGTCTATTTCTAGACTCCTATTCCGTTCCATTGATCTGATCATCTGTCTACACCAGCACACTGTTTTGCTTACTTTGTAAGTCCTGAAATCAGTAGTGTAAATTCTTCAACTTTGACCCCCTTTTCTCAGTAGTTTTAGCAATTCTAGGCCTTTTGAATTTTCATATAAATTTTAGAATCAATATGTCATTACCTATCTAAAAAAGCTTCCTGGGATTTTGGTTGAGATTACATTAAATCTATAGATCTTCTGGGAGAAAATTAACTACTAATCATCTCGTGTCTTCTGTTTTCTTATTGACACACAGTGTTACATTAGTTTCAAGTGAACAACATCATGATTCAACATTTCTATATATTTATTACTCAGAGCTTACCACAACAAGTATAGTTACCATTTGTCACTATACAAAGTTATTACGATATTCACTATATTCCCCATGCTATACTTTTCATCTCTGTGACTTATTTATTTTATAACTGGAAGCCTGTACGTTTTAGTCCCCTTTAGCTGCTTTGTCCATCCCCAGACCCACCTCCCCAATGACAACCACCAGTTTGTTCTCTGTGCTTTAAGAGGCTGTTTGTTTTTTGTTTGATTTGTTTTTCCTTTTTTTTTTTTTTTGGATTCCACATATAAGTGAAATCATATGTTATTTGTCTTTCATGTCATATTTGTATTTGTCACTTAGCATAAGATGTTGTCACTAATGGAAAGACTTCATCCATTTTTATGGCTGAGTAATATCCCACTGTATAATAATATTGTATCTTCTGAGCATATCCCTACCTTATGACCCATATATTCTTCCTAGGAATATATTTTAGAAGCTCTTGGACAAACACACCAGGAGACACAGGAAAGGATGCTCCTAGTTCCACTGCTTGTAAGAGAAGGATACTAGAAGTTTTTCTTCATCAGCAAAGAGGATAAATAAATGGTGATGCATTGGTACATAAATAAATTTATGGGATATTATATGGCAGTTAACAGTGAATTGATTCTTAAACATAATGGTTAATTTAAAAAAAAATTCATACAGTATGATTCTATTAATGTTACACTAAGAGAGCTGGTTTGAGAATGCAAATATATGTGGTAAATTATATAGAAGTGCTAGAGAATGATAAATATAAAATTTAGGATAGGGAAAGTGATGAAATTGGGAAAGTTTCAAAGTTTTTTCTTAATTTTAATGGTGAGTTCATAGGTATTTATTAAAGTGTTATTCTATATAGTGTACATACATTTTAAATGATCCTTTTCTATTTCATACTTGATTTAAAAATCATTTTTAAAGGAAAGAGCAAATACTTTTAGTGGATGGGGAAATAAGAGTAAATTAAATCTGACACTGGTGAAATAGGACAAAACCACTGTTTCAGTCCATTCAGGCTGCTGCAACAGAATACCATAAACTGTGTGGCTTATAAACAACAGAAATCTCCTTCTCACAGTTCTGGAGGCTAGAAAGTCCAAGATTAAGGCACGAACAGTTTCAGTGTCTGGTGAGGTCGGCTTCCTGGTTCACAGACAACTGTCTTCACACTGCATCCTCACATGGAAGAAAGGGCAAGAAAGCTCTCTGGGATCTCTTCTTTACAGGCACTGATCCCATTATGAGGGCTCCAACCTCATGAACTAATTGCCCCCCCTCCACCTCCCAACACCATTCAACATACAAGTCTGGGGGGAAAACAAATATTCAGTCCACAGAAAGCATTTACAGTTCTTTTCCTTTTAAAATTGTATAGCTGATTCTTTATTTACACCTTTCTACATCTGACCTATAAACTGCCCAGCAATGTCCTAAATAATAGCTGGTGTCACAAATGTAAACATTTCATTATTGTGGTTTTCTTGACACCTGCCTCCTACAAAGTAACTAAAGCACTTTAAAATGTGAGAGAGGGCGCCTGGGTGGCTCAGTTGGTTCGGCGACTGCCTTCGGCTCAGGTCATGATCCTGGAGTCCCGGGATCGAGTCCCGCATCGGGCTCCCTGCTCAGCGGGGAGTCTGCTTCTCCCTCTGACCCTCTTCCCTCTCGTGCTCTCTATCTCTCATTCTCTCTCTCTCGAATAAATAAATAAAATCTTAAAAAAAAAAAAAATGTGAGAGAAAATGTTGTTTGGAGAAATGCACCACAAGGCACATCCACACATAACACACTATAAATAAGAGATAAATGGCAGACTCTGGTGTCAGTCTCCAAGTTTCCTTTCACTCAGAGACAGGTGAGAACTGAAAGCCAGAATGGCTTGAAGAGTGGTCTGGGTCTGGCTTGGATCTCCATGTTGTGGGACTTTGATCTGTATAGTCTGATGTGAAGCTGACATGTTCACTTCTTACTTCTTGACGTCTCCCTGGTGGCTATAGATCTCTATAATGTGAGGACCGTTTGGGGCATTCTGATGATAGGAGGGAGGGTTTAAACCCCATTTGACAAGAAGAATCACCTTCTGTCTGCTTGAAGTGGAAATGAAAAATGGATCCTTAAGTGTGCAAGAGGCAGAGATGAAAAAATACCATTCCTTGTGACACTCCAGCAAATAGCACCTGGCACTAGAATTACTGTTTGATGATTTCATTCCCACCATTGTGCCAGTTGTATACATGGGCCAAAACACATGTTTCTGTCCCCCTGTGATTCTGATTTATGGGGCATTAGGTTGAGAATAATGTGGGGCATGTGGATGTTGATTCTGATTCTGTGGCCCTCTCTCTTCTCTGGAATAAAACTAATGATTTAGAGGCTACTAGTAGAAAAGGTACCTCTTCTTTCTGTCAAACAGACAGAAAAGGAGCAGTGAGAGATAGACCTAAGAAACCACAATTCCAGGAACAAGGATGGCAATGTCCCACGTGGTTAAGAAATGAGAAGAACACTACACAGAGGCCCTTGGTTTTGATGGTTGATGGGTGCTGGTAAGAAATGAGTGCTAGAGCTGTGCTATAAAGGATAAGAAGGACATGGGAGAAGCTCAAGGATATAATAAGATCATTTTATAACAATGTAACCCAAAGAGAGGGAGAAACTTTCTTGAGATGTATCTTAGCCCATTCAGGCTGCTATGACAGAATACCATAGACTGGGAGGCCTCAACAACAGAAATCTATTTCTCACAGTCCTGGAGCCTGGGAAGTCCAAGATCAGGGAGCCAGCATAGTCAGGTTCTGATGAAGGCCTTTTTCCTGGTTTGCAGACAGCCTTCTTACTGTGTCCTCACATGCTGGAGAGAGAGTGTGCTCTGGACCAGCCATCCCCTCATAAGGGCACCAATTCCATCATGAGACCTCCATCCTCTTGCCCTCACCCAAACCCAATTACTTCCCAAAGGTTCTACCTCCAAATACCAAATACCATTGCATTGGGGATTAGGACTTCAACATATGAATTTGAAACACAAAATTTCAGTCCACTGGAAGCTGGGGTTTGAGAATCTTGTTGTATAATTCTTATGAATTAGTTACAAGATGCCAACAATTTTCAGGATAATACTGACTGATCTCAGAATATTCTCAGAATAATAACTGAATAAATTGCAAACCAATACTGATATACTAAAAATTATACTGTCTGGCATTTTACCCCCGGGAAAGTGCTAGAAACCATTTCTGATATTCTCCAAGAAATACTCGTATTCCTGAGACTGATCCTAAAACTCATCAACTGTGTGCTGAAACACCCACAACATAGCATCATAGAATTTCAGAGCAGGTAGATCATCCTCTCCAATTATCTCATCTTCATTCCTTTGGTGAAGAAAGTCTGCTTCAAGGAAGACAGAAGATGAACTACCTTGCTGAAGTTCTCACTTCTTCTTCTAAATAAGTAAACAATACCTTCCTCTGATCGTGTTGATATAATTATTTGTCAGCAACTCCTGTTTTTCAACCCATCTAGGTAATACGTGTGAAACACAACAAGCAGAGTAGCACTGGTTCTGAATCAGCTGTGCCCAATTTTATGAGGTAAAAACAAATGTATTTTGAGTTGCTCTTGGGAATGACAATATACCTCTATTGTTTCACTCCTGAAACTGGGTTTTGTAGAGACTGGCATTAATCACCACCTAAAAACCTTCCACCATATCTAAGACTGTACATAGTGTTGTTTAAACTGAACCAAAGAGAATTCCAGGAACTAACTGTCCATGGCAGAAAACACTAAACAAAAGGCATTCAGACAGAAAAATGAGCAGGCACTGAACTTGAGGGAACTAAGATGATAATTATCTCTACATTTAAACTGGGTGAGGGAGAAGAAAAAATGCCAACAGCATTTAGAGGTGCCATTGTCCACAAATGTAAGCAGACAGGGCTCCATTCCTGAGGGATTTGTGATGTGCTTCCTTCTTTAGATAGATGTGGAGAGGAATGGGCTCTGAATTTGGGTTTGACTGAAGGAAGGTGTTCCTTACCTTTCTGTACTTCACTAAGACTCTCAAGTGCATGTTCATGATGCAAACATGCACAGCAGAACATGACAAGGGTAATTCCCTTAGTGAAAGAAACCAGAAATTCTTTTTTTTAAAAGATTTTATTTATCTATTTGACAGAGAGAGAGAGAGACAGTGAGAGAGGGAACACAAGTAGGGTGAGTGGGAGAGGGAGAAGCAGGCTCCTGACTGAGCAGGGAGCCGACATGGGACTCGATCCCAGGACCCTGGAATCATGACCTGAGCCGAAGGCAGCCGCTTAACCGACTGAGCCACCCAAGCACCCCAGATAGCAGAAATTCTGACTGGGACTCCAAAATATTTTTATGACAATAATCTATATTTCTTGAAATTCTGAGATGCTACAGGTAGAGAAAGAACAGACTCAGAAGTTCCTGAAGAACTAAAGAAACTAAAAAGAGGAGAGGATAGGAACAATAATACAAGTAGATATGGGTCAGGTAAAGTTTAAAGATCTCTGACGACCTTTACCTATTAGGAACCCCTGTTCTGGAATTCTACAGCCTCCCCTCCCCCAAACAAAAAAAATTCATTGCAGTAAGCCTAGACCGTCAAACCATGTGGTTTCTGGAAGATGATTTAGTCAATTAGGGTGTCAAGATTTTAAAATTTATACGTCTCTAGAGTGGCTGTGGGTGTTTATAAAAATTTACATTAATCGTCCAAACAGATAGAAATTACTAAAAATGCTTACGTCTGAACAAAATGTTTGTCCAATACCTGGTGTGGTTTCAAAAAGCCTTCCTGCATAGAGAACTATCAAACAACTGGTACCTACTGAAACACATAATAGCCAATCATTAAGGACGAGGATCCATTATAACTGTGAGGTATTCTTGATGATCCCTTACTTACAATTAGCATTATTCTCTCAAAGAACTGTCTTAGTTTGGGTTGCTATAACAAAAATACCATAGAATGGGTGGCCTAACCAACAGAAATTTATTTCTCACATTTATGGAGACTGAAAGTCCAAGATCAAGGTATCTTGATATTTGGTATCTAGTGAGAGCATGCTTCCTGGTCTGCAGATGGGCACCTTCTTGTTGTAAATTTACATGAGAGAGAGCAAGAGCAAGCTCTCTGGTCTTTGCTTCTAAAGAGCACTAATCCTAACCATGGAGGCCACACACTCATGAGCTAATGAGCATTACCCAAAAGCCCCACCTCCAAACATGGTTAGGATTTCAACACACGAATTTTGGGCAGACACAAACATTCAGCCTATAGCAAACACATTCTCAAACTTCTTCAATAGACCGAAATTCCAACTGCTTTTAAAGTGTTATTAGAATAATATATATGCACATTACTATTCTAAGACTACTGTCTCCTGATTAAAATTTTGGAGCACTTTCCAAAAACATTAAACAACCAATCAAGATTGTGCCAGAATGCGCCAAACTATGAAGTAAAAATCTGCAATTTTTGAGGTTTCCCTGTACAGTTAGGCAATATGGGGAAGGTACAAGTTCTATATCTTCAAAATGCTTCTAATCTAACTGAAGGGAAAACAACACACTTTCCTCTGAGGAATTTAATTCTGTCCAAGTGGAAGTAAAACATCATTTTTTTTAAGATTTTATTTTTAAGTAATCTCCACACCCAATGTGGGGCTCAAACTCACAAGCCTGAGATCAAAAGTCACATGCTCTTTTTTAATTCAGTAGGTCAACAATTAGGAGACTCCTCCAACCCTCCCCCCCTCCTTTTTCTTCCTACCCTTCATTCTCTTACCAACTTGCAGGCACACAAAGGAGAGAAAAGAAGAGCTATGTTCTTGGCTCACAGATAAGGAAGCAGAGGCACAGAGAATTAAAATGCCTTGCCAAATTTCATGCAGAAAGTGTTTACTAGAATTAGAATTACCATTTACTCTACTAGATTAATCATTAAATAAGGAGGAAGAACCCATCACCTTTACTGTTACTGAAAATTAACAATCCATAACATTATGTAGGTAGAAGAACTTAAATAGTATATTTTTTCAAAAATTTTTTAACATTTATTTTTATTTTAGAAAGAGAGTGAGAGAGAACAGGGGAGGGACAGAAGGAGAGGGCGAGAAGCTTAGGCAGACTACTGAGTGTGGAGCCTGACTCGAGGCTCAATCTCACAAACCTGAGGGGAAATCAAGAGTCGGATGCTTACTGACTGAGCCACCCAGGCACCCCTTACATAGTATATTTAAAGACACAGAGCCCAACCTCCTAAAAATTTAGATCTCCTGAAAAGCTCAGACACAATTTTTTAAAAAGTCTATTAATTATCTAATGAGACTATCTCTGATAATTCTGATATACATGGTTGGCAAGAGGTGTTTTTTTTTTTTTCCATTTTATCCCATTCATTTTGATTTATGGAAGCTGGAAAGACTTCCTTTTCTTACAGAAGTGGAATTAATTGGAACACTTCTGTAATCTCAATGAGTCCCATTTCCCTTGTGAAAATGAGGGTAAAGCTTCAGACAAAAAGTAGATAAAACAGATTGACAGAGAACGTGGGTGGGAGAGAAATGAGAAATCTACTCTAGACTAAGGTTCTTGTATGTTTCAGACATAAGAAGTAACAGAAGGATTTTAGTGGCAGGATTTAGTTTCACAGAACCTCTTAACTTATAATGTTTAAAGCTTATGGTGACCTTTTCCAAGGCAACTAATTTACTTAACTATTTAGTGAGAGCTACAGCAGGCTTTCAGTATTCGTGCATGCGTGCCGCGTGCCGTGTCTTCTAAGGAACAGAATTAAGTAGACAAAATGAGGAAACCATAAATTGCAACATTCTTTCCCAGGTAGCCAGGTTCTTCTTAATCTGTCTACATGAGCAAAGACCAAGGTCACACAAGTCAGACCACTTACAGTTCTAACAAGGAACAGACAACCCTAGGGAGGTTCTAATTGAACTGACCTTGGCTAAAAACTCTGTGAACATCACTGAAGCCTGAATTTTAACAAGCAAAAACTCAGGGGGTGGGGAGAACTACTCAAATGATCTATAGGAGGCAAGACACAAGGAAAGTCTCCTACACCAATGGAACTATGCCTAGCAAAATGGTAATTCACAGTTCCCTAGTGCTATCCAATGGGACCTCAAAGAAAAAAAAAAACAATTAGTCTAAATCTACACCATCATTCTTTTTTATTTCCACGTCTAAATAGAAATGATGATTCTTCAAGACTGTAGGCAATGCCAGTCACAACGGGAGACCCATGTTACACAGCAGGAAAATTATAGAGATAGAGCTATGAGACCCAATTCCTTTTTTTTTGTTTCTGGTCCACATAACCAAGGCCACCTACCCCTTCTTTATTCACTCCCCCTCCTCTCAATTTCTAGAATCAGTTTTAAGAACTACTACTACTTTTCTCATGTTCCAAAAAGTTGAAAGCACTTTAAATATGCTGCTTAATTTCATCTGACAAATATTTATTGAGCAGCAAATCTATGGCAGACACTGTATTGGACAAGCATGAATTAGGCATAGCCCTATTCTCAAGGAGCTCAGCAGTTAACGGGCGTGTAAAAAGTGATGTATAAAGGTATGATAAATAGGACTAAAAAGAACCACAAAGATTAGGAACAAATTATATGCCACTAACATACTAAATCTAACAGCAATAAGAATCATTTCTGATACCAAAGAATGAACATGTCTAAAACAAAGCAAGCAGGACACTAGGTCCTTGTGCCAACCCCATCTGTCTGCACCCCTGCACCTCATGACCTAGCACCCCAGCCTCTACTGATACCACTCAGCTGGCACAGTTTAAAATTGTACAATATTAGCAATGGAAAGGACCCTAGAGCTCCTCTGGTTTTATTCCCGCATTTTAGGACTTAGGCTAAGAGACTAAAGTTTTGGTTCCTAATCTCATAATGTGTTGAACACCAGGAGACCGGAATGAATGCAAGTCATCTGACTCCCAGCCCTGTGCTCTTTCAGCTACACCACATTGTCTCCCATTCATATGCGATTTGCCCTGAACTCACTCTGGGGAACTCCCACTGCTTGGCCTTGAAAAGCCCCACTTTCACCAAGAGCTCTTCCAACCACCGTGGCTTTCCTGGTCTCACTCTTCCTTGAGCTCCTACAATACCCACAAGCGAAACCACACAGCTAGCCCACTGAACATTCTATCGTTTCCTATGGGAAACTCCCAAGTACCTGGGGAGTGACTAGAGAGTATGAACTAGTTACTTGGCACTGCCTCTCTGCTTCTGGCTTCTGTTGGGCACAAACAAGGCAGCTCTAAATACTTCCTCAATGGTTGAGTCACATTTAATGGAACCTAAACTATTTCTGTCCAGTTTAGGTCGGGTATAGCAGCGATCTGCTATTACCTGAAAAGGCCACACCTTTCTTCAAATTAGCACTCCTGCTTTATCACTGGGCAGCCAATCCAAGCATTTGTGCACCAAGATTCAAAAGATACTCAATTCAGGTTTAGAAAAAGCAGGAGTAAAGTGCATGTTATAGTTTATTTGAGGGGGGTGGATTGGTGGGGCTTGTTCCATATGTGTCTAGACCTTGCACAAAGCACTTAACCTCTCTGAATCTTGGGCTCCTCATCTCTAATATGGAGATAAAAATGCCTACCTTGTGAGTAGGTAATATTGTTGTGAAGATTAAAGACAATTGTGAAGATCAACCACAAACCATTCTGATGCCCATTTCCTCCACCCCATTGCTTCTTGTCCCCTAAAACCAGATCTATCCCATGTTTCATTCTGCTAATTCCTTGTACAGGTCTAGCAAATATCTAAGGGGTTGACTAAAATCAGCTTAAGATGGGATTCCTTCCTAAGATTTATATGTTTCAACAGAAGACTTCTAAAGTAAGAAAGCAAGAAATCAAAACTGCTATTTTCCCTGATTCTTTATGGTGTGTTGTGTGTAGATAAATGAGGGTAATTTTATGACTGAAATGAAAATAATAAATATGAACTGCATATACACTATGTGGATGAGCCAGAAACAAAAAATAGCTGTTATTTTCAAAGCACAGGTGGAAAAAGGATTTTTCAAGTGAAATAAAATTATGTATCAACATTAGGGCACGCTTTATATATCCTCAAAGTCTGAATTTCAGATCCCCATACACCAAGGTTGGAGCCCTCCTCCCAAGCCCATTCCTCATTCCCCCTTGCAGTGTCTTGGTAATTCACGCTGTGCAAGGCAAGGAAAAGGGAAGGAGACATCTCTGAATGGGTCTCAAGTACTACAAACAGACTATAGGAGAAATGTGTGTGCCTATGAGTAATGTCCCATTGTTAGAACTCTTCAACTATTTAGGGTCACTTTTTAGCTGGTAGGGACCTAGGCGTTCTACGGCTCCTGGATAAAATTGCCAGTGTCTCCCTGTCAGTGAAGTAAATGAATATTTTATCTTAATAACCATACACAAGGCAGTAATACCTTTCAACAAAAGAGCTGCCAGAAGTTCATGGACACTCAATAATCTCATGAGAGAGGTTGTTTACCTGTCCTTAATGAATAGCCCTGTGGGAATAGAGATTCCTATGTGAGCTTTTTGAAGCAAAATAGCACTAAGCAAAACAGAAACTGAGCTTAACCTCTGAATCAATAATTCAAAATTTTGACTATTTTTTACATTATTACTATCATTGTTTTAAGAGATTTATAGCTTAGTTATTCCCAAATGATACTTCCCCAAGTTTATAGTTCTTAATTTCTACACAGAGATGCTGTACTTCTTCAAGAGAGTCATAACTACAGGTAACCTCTGCTATTCACATTTCATAAAGAAATCCAATATATCACAATATTTATCTCATTTATTTAAAATACCAACATCTTAGGGTGCCTGGTGGCGCAGTCAGTTGAGTACCCGACTGAGTTTCTGCTCAGGTCATGACCTCAGGGTCGTGGCATCAAGCCCCACGTTGGGCTCTGCATTCAGAGCAGAATCTGCTTGAGATTCTCCCTCTTCCTCTCCCTCTGCCCCTCCCGCTCATGCTTACATGCATGCTTGCTCTCTCTCTCTCCCTAAAATAAAATAAATAAATCTTTAAAATAAAATACCAACATCTCATAACAGCACACTTCTTGCAGGTCCTCCAATCCGCTTCTAGCCAACAGCCCCGAATCTGGGAAACATGTAATGAAACACAGGAAACATATAGGATGTTTGCGCTGGAATGCAAGGCTCCAGAGAAAATGCATGTAGCAGAGTGGGTAACACCAACAGGGCTAGTCCCTGGCACTCCTGTTTCTTATTCTGTACAAGCACAAAACAGAGCATCACTGTCCATCTGTCAGTGTCTTTCAAATACCCAACAGACAGAAGAGCCTGCATTGATGTGAACTCGGCAGGTTGTACACTCCCTAGCCCAGGAGGCAGCTTCTGGAAGCAGGCTGGATGGTGTGGAAACTACTCAGTCCACTCCTTATTGAGCAGGCATTCACAAGATACCTGGTACATGCCCAGGTAGTGAGGATGCAGCAGAGAACAAGAGAGTCCAGGATGCCTGCCCCACAGAGTTTACACTTCCCAAATTGTTGCAAATCCTGACGCTGCAAACTCTGGGGCCCAGAAAGGGGGACATCTAATCTGATATTCACAGAAAATGCTGCCACAACAAGTCAGAGGTCACAGAACTTCATGTCAGGGACTCAAATAATCCATGCTGCATCCATGGTTTTAAATAGGGGGGCAGGAAATCACTGTCCTTTCAAAATTATAATAAATAATGGATAATCTTAAAGTTGTTTATTAGCAGCCACTGTACAACACCCTGAATTTGGAGAGATCTTAAGAGTTTATCTAATATATGGCATCATTTACTCAGCTATTAATACTTCAACTTGCATTTGAGTATTTTTTAATTTCCATAAGCTTTATTATAGACAGTTTCTCAAAAGAACATGTCTTTTTGAAAAAAATACATGACATTGATTCTGCTTATTGATGGAAAACTCTTAAAACTTCAGTCACATTTTAAGAATACTCTTGCTGATTGTAACTATGTGACTACGCTCAGGGCATGCCTTAACCTTAGTTCCCTCAGGTATGAGATGAAGTTATCCACGCAAACATCTGGAGGTTTCCATCAAGCCATTTTATTTTATAACACTAAGATCAATGCAGTGAATGTGGACTGACTTTCTCCCATGATGTTGCAGGAGAGGGAAAGGTTAATGCAGGGAATGGGGCAGAATGATGGAGACATAAACACACAAATAGGGCAGGAGATAAATGACAGAGGTATTAAGGCCCACGATTATATGTGTCTTGATATCTGGGGAAAACCAGGAGGGCCTCCAACGGCCCACTCACAACTTCCCCTCCCCATTGTGCTTCTACAGATAAGGTCACCTAGCTAAACAGCCCTCCTTTTCCAGGGGAACAGGCACAGTTGTTCCTGCTTATCCTTGAGTCGTGGGCTTCAGCTCCCTACCAGCCCATGGAATCATTCAAACAAGCCAATCACATCCTCCCATAGGAACCAGTTACCCCAGCTTCTTGTTACTTCAAAGGCTACTTCCCATATACCCTGCGTGTTCCCTCTCTTCCCAAGTGCAGCCTCCATGTGACTCTGCTCCTGCAAAGTTCTCCTCCCCTAAGCTGTGAGTGCATGTGTCTTTGATCACATCTGTCCAGTATTGGGTGCCATGTGTTTGGCCCTCCCATAACTCTGGGATGGGAATTTCTCCCTCACCAACAGGGCAAAGAGAAGGAAATCAAAACAGAGCTGTTCACGTGCAAAGTGAAAGCGTACAGTCGATTCTGAGTATCCCCAGAAGGTGGTGTGGTATAGGGCATCCAGGAAGACAACAGAGGCCAGGAAGATGCAGAGAGATTTTTCAATAGGCAAGGAGACAACAGCCCATGAGAGGTGTAGCCAGAGGCAGTCCTATAAGATCAACATCTATCCTCACAAGGCAGAGTCAGGGTGAAAGGGCAGGGGGGCTCCAAGAGGGCTGGACAAACCAAAGGATGAACTTGGACTAGTTACAATACAAGGACTGAGGCACAGAGAACCACATGTAAATGAATCAGTGGTACACATAAGATAGGCATTTAGCCCCCGGAAAAACTAGAACTTGAATTACTCAGACTGCATCATGAGGTAAAATAGCAGCATCCACGTCACCTCGATCCCAAGTTACCCGAGTAATACACTAGAGCAAATTACATCACCTCCCTCTTTCTCCTCACGGCCTTTCAATGTACAAGACGGCCCGGTCTCCAGGAGCTGGAATGGAGCTGTTCTGTACAAGGAGCCTGTGGAGAGTTCGAGGAAAATCGTGAGCCCCAAAAAACTCAGAATTCTCACTTGGGATCCGAGAGCCTCAGAGCGACATGCCATTCTTCTGCCCTACCTCACTGTAACCATGTTACTGTCCTGAAGATTAACACCAAATTCTCAAGACTGTTATTCACCTATTTTAAAAACTATTTTGCGGCTTCTATGCATAGCTCTGGTTTCATGCCAGGTTTCCATGATTTTCAGATAATTGGAAGTGTCTTATTAAATCTGTTAGCTAAACCCCTAAGACTGGAGTGGTTATTGTCAGGATCACACACTGACTCCATTATCTGATTTTTAAAAGTGGCTTTTATCAGTCTATCTTGGCTCCATAATTGTCTAAATCTCTCCATTCTTTTTCCTTTAACTTAAAAATTCTGTCTAGTTCTCAGTCACTGTTGAACACCCCTTCATTTCTTGAGCTTTCTCATCGGGAGTCATGCTTAGTTTCCCGCATGTTATCTGCCTTCAATATACTTACTAAGGGCTTCTGTATCATCTTATGTGTTCTTCCACATTTTGTGGAACTAAGGTTATATTTAAAACTTGCATTCATTTATTCAACTAATACTTATTTGGGGCACACCTAACATTTTCTAAGCACTGGAGATAAATTTCAGAGACGTAATAAGAGACACAGTTTCATTTTCAGGAACGTAAGCATGCCTTTTGGATATAAAATGTGACAACAAAACCAAGACAAGTTCTCTTATTTTCTTCCTTTCCCTAAAACCTCCTCAGATCTTGGACCTAGGGTTGTATTTATGAGAACAGCCCTCTAATTCAGACCCTTGCTCTCCGTATGTGCCGTAATTCAGTCAGTCAAGTCTGAGCCAGCCTGAGTTAAAACCTGTACTCTACTAATCCAACAAATCAGGAAATCATTGTTTCACTTTTTCCCTGGAGACCTCTATCTTCATCTTCAGGCTAGCCTGCATGCTCACCAGCCCCTGCACAGTGGTTCTGCACCTGTCCTTAGACATTCCCCAAGGCTGGGACCTTGCTTCCAGGATCCCAAGTCCATCTCTCTGTTCCTCCTTTTTTTCCCAGTGTCTACTGGAAAACAAGGATAGAAAGTAGGTTTAGGGGCTCCTGCCTGTATAGAAATATCTTTACTCCTTCCTTGCCTAACGGAGGGTCCGACTGACCAGATGACTAGTAGATGACTGAGGCCAGGCCATGCCACTGTTCTGTAGGACTTGAAGGGATTGTTCTATGAGCTTCTAGAGGCTCAGTGCTGCTAAGAAGCCTGATACCATTCCTACTTTCTTTGGACCTATTTTCCTCTGGTGCTCTAAAAATCTGCAATGATTTGCCTGGATGATTCTGTTTCAATTTTTGGTGGCAGCTACTTGGCAGGTCTTTCTTTCTGGAGACTCCTATTCCTTGGTTTGGGGAATTATTCTAACATCACCGTTTTCACTCTCCCCACCCCGCGCCCCGCCTTGTTATCTATGTTCTCTACAGGACTTCCATAGTCCTAGCAGAACCCCAGTTTTTGTTTTCTCTCCAATTGTCAATTTCTTTGTCTCTTACTTTTCTTTCTAGGAAAGTTCTTCAACTTTTTTATTTGGCTCTTTTTTTTTTAGTGCCACATATTTTTAATTTCAAGTTCTTTCCCATTTTCTGATTTCTCTTTTTAGCATGGACTACATTGACTGTTCTGTAATCTCTGAGGATATTATGAGATTTTTTTGAAGTGTTCTTTTTTCTACACTTTGTTTCCTGTATTTATACTTTTTAAAATTTTAATTTCAGTTTATTTAGGTGTGCGCCTTTCTTTTTAGAAGTTGTTCTAAAATGTCTGATTCTGAAATACTTCTAGAATTCTTTCCTGCCATTCATATTTAAAACTAATATGTTAATAAGCTGCTTGGACCTTTGCAAATACTGTTGGTCTTGCCAGGTGTGGGTCCTCAATGTTGGACAAGTGGGCAGTGAGAGGCATTTTTACTAGCATGTCCCCAAAGCCCCTGTCTAGAGGCTTTTTCTTGTCTCTTGCAGAAAGAATCACCCAAGCTCCTGCCTTCTATTTGGCATTTAGGAGCGGAGTGGGTAGGGGAGTTGGGGCTCCCACTATTCAACATGCAGACTCCAGCTTAGTTCTCTGATTCAGTGCTCTCCCTCCCCTCACCCCAGGGCAGGCTTCTCATCCTCAACTCGTGATATTTGGGTTAGAGAGTTCTTTGCTGCAGAGGCTGTCCTATGTATTGTAGGGCGTTTTGCAGACCCCTGGCCTTTAACTATTAGATGCCAGAAGCATCCCCAAGTTGTGACAACTAAAAATGTCTCCAGATATTGATAGATATCCCCTGGGGAGGTGGGGAGGATAGTCCCTGCTTGAGAACCATGGCCATGGTGTGTCTTGGCTCCCTGAGGCCAGAACTTCTCCAGTTGTAGGGTTCTGGGCTCCTACAGAAACAAGGGTAGGGGTGGCTAAGGGAGAGAAAGTGGAGGTCTAAACACCGCGTATACAGATTTTCCTGTAATCTCGCCTCATGCTGTCTATGATATCCAGAGCCTCTAATTGTATGCTTTTCTGGGAACCTGCAGAGTGTTGCTTGATGACATCTGCAAGCATAAGTTACAGTTTTCTCTCTCCAGTCTCCACTCCTCCAACTTCTTAACATATTCCAAAAATGCATGGACACCTCTATCCACTCCTGACTCATCTATTCTTCACTGCTCACCTGTCTTTTATGTCTTTTACTGGCGTTTATATGGACTTTTAAAAGGGAGCCAAGATGAACCATGTGTTTAATGGTCCATGTTCAACTAGAAACCTGTACTAGTATTTTACACATTTGATTGTTTGTTTAGATAAATACACAAGGAATTGCTTCCATATTTATTCTAGAGATTCTGACTAATTACATGGAGTGGCACTGACGATCCCTGCTACTTTTTTTCCTAACTCAAATCAACCATCTCATGTTCCCAGGGTTTTTAATAGTTTAAGGAAAATGGAAGAGTTGACAGAATCTTGGGCCTCCTTTATAAAAATCTGTTTTGTGGGGCAACTGGGTGGCTCAGTTGGCTAAGCATCTGCCTTCGGCTCAGGTCATGATCTTGGAGTCCTGGGATCAAGCCCCACATTGGGCTCCCCGCTCAAGAGGGAGTCTGCTTCTCCTCCTTCCCACACCCCATTCGTGCTCTCTCTCTCTCGCTATCTCTCTCTCTCTGTCTCAAGTAAATATTTTTTAAAAAAAAATCTGTTTTGTAACTAGCCTAAAAGCCTTAGCTGAACATGGTAGGAGGGCTGTGGAGGTGACGCTCTAGCGCAATGCTGCATTTTGTGGAAACGTGGGTAGACACCTTCTGGTGGACACACACAACAAGGCCTGAGGATGCCAGCACATAAAAATAAACCTGAAAGGGGACTGGTTCAACCACACATTCCATTCCAGGAGGACCTCAAGCAAGGCCTCCTGCCCAATCAAGTGTTTGTGTCATGACAGATTCCACTAGGTGGTAAGAGTGGTGACACATTCATCACATAATTTTCCAAAGTCTTTCCAAGAATAATTGCCAAAAATTTAGCTTGTCTGTCCACACTTCTGGTCAGATTTAGAAAGCAAGGAAAAGGGAAGAAAAAAGATCAAATCAGAAAAAATGACAACAAAAGAGAAAACCTGAAGCAGAAAGAAACTGAAAAAGAAAAGTGATTCCAATGACAAGAGGGAGATCTGCTACTCTTTGAACCATAAATATATGTCCTCGATCTAGACGCACCATAGGCATCCCAAATTAGACCTATCAGGTTTTCAAAAGTTAATGTGTGGATTTTCCAGTGGAATCTCACACTACTGCCTCAATGATACAACAGCGAAGCCTGCAGTATATATCACCCAGGCCACTTAGGGCTATGGACTCAAAACTGTTCGGCAAATTTAGGGCATTACGAAGCTGAATGAAATATAGCTCATTCTTTCTGAACGTCATTACTTCTGGCAGTGCATTTATCAGCAAAGGAAATGAGCTGGATAGCACACAGGAGCAGATACATGTTTTTTTAAAATAAACTCAGAGACCTTAAGTATTATGAAATCTTAGTTAAATCACCTCACTTCCTTCAGAACTGGCTTGAGCCCCACCCCCTGTGAGAGGCCTATGGTGCCAGCCCCACCAGACTCCACTGGCTCCACTGATCAGTGTCTGTCCCTGCCTCCTTGACCACTCCCCCTAACCTCAGCTTTACAGTGGCATTCCCTCCCCCGTGGGGCCAATTCCTATTGAGCCTCTCCACTTCAGTGAGCAGGGTACAGTGGGGCTAAGGACAGTCTATGGTGAAACAAGCCCATACCCATGGCCTAAAGCACTATATTTTAAATTGGACAAATAGAACAACAGAAATGCATTCCTTCCATCCCTCTACGGGTGCAGAAATACCCCTCTCTTAATGATCTTGGGGGTTATTTCATTTTTTACACTGCAAATCCTACAAAGATAAAACTTCATCCTAAACCTACTTAAACTTCTTTTTTAATGGACAAATTTAAGCCATATTCCCATGGCTTACAAGAAAACTGAAGCAGTTATCCATTCCGATGGCCTTGGAAAATGTACGGATAACTCAGAGATCAAGTATCTGTCTTAAAGAAAACAAAGACCAATTTGAGCTCTGGTGAGTCTGCTTCATTTTCCTCAGGTAGGGTATTGCCCTAGGCCATGAAAAATACAGATTTAACATTCAGAATCGCTATGAAGTAACATTCATACAAATAAAACTCCCTGCCCAGACAAACAGAATCCCTTTTGACTTCTCCTTGGCTCCTATTTTAAATAATCATTGCAGTGGCTGAAACAGTCATCATTTCACTTCTGACCTGTGTGGAAAAAAAGAACCTGTGTATTTTCTGCTGGTAGGAATTAACCTAGCAAAAATGTCTCTTTTATAACGTGAATTTAAAAGTCCAAAATTGTAAACATATTTTATAACCTTTGAAAGTATTACGATCCTCACCCACAGATGACCTCAGAGCTTTCAGATGTACTTGACTAGAGAGACCACTAGAGAATCTTTCCTGAATTAACACTTTTGTGTCTCAAAAGGGGGACTAAAAGGAGTCAGATATGAAAAAGCTGTCGAGTACCCCCTACTCCAAACTACCGCCATCAAATGCATTCAGTCTCTCCAACGTCTTCCTGTAGCGGTATTTGCCCAACACTTCTCGAAATGACCTACTCACTCCTGCTGACCTCCACAAATTATTTCCTCTATCTCCCCCCTCACTGGCTTCCTGCTGTCCTCAAATACTCCAAGATTATTACCAAGTTAGGGCTTTCACACTCGTTTCTTTACCTTTGAATGCTCTTAACCATATTTTACTGTGGCTTATGATTTCTGCTCAAGTTATGCTAACCTCATATAGGCATTCCTTGAACATCCAATCTGGAAAAAGTCCTTAACCCCATCTACACCCAGTCTTCCTCTAGCTCTTTTTTCCAAAGTTGAAGTCTTTAACCAATTATGAAAACTTTTCAGCCACTCTTCCTTCAAATATTTCTTTTCTCTCTCCTCTTCTTCTCTCCTTCCATAGGTTCAATTACCCATGATTAGATCATTTGATAATTTCTCCAGCTTCCAAGTAGCCTGTTTCATTTTTTCATTCTGTTTCCCATTATTTTACCATTTGGATCATTTGTTTACCTGTTCACTTGGTCAAGTTTACTGATCCTTTCCTCTGCTGTGAATGTCTGCTATTAAGCTTGTCAAATAAACTGCTTATTTTTTATTTTGCAGTTTTCGTTTCTAGCATAGCCACTTGGTTCTTTTTTCTTTCTTTTAGTTTCTATGTCTCTGCTGAGATTTCCTATATGTTTTCATATATGTCCACTTTTCCACTGATCCTTTAATATATATATCATAGGGTTTTTAAAATTTCTCTGATAACTTCATCATCTAGTCCATCCCTTGGTCTACTTTTCTTGACCAGTTCCTCTCTTGACTTTGAGTTATAGTCCTTGTTTCTTTGAACACTTCATGAATTTTCACTGTGGTTCAGACATGGGAGTGTATTAGGTAATACATGGTATTATATATGACATACATATATTATATATGACATATATAATAATATATGTCATATATTAGATATATTAGATAATAATATTAGAAACTAAAGTAAATAATAGTAATTCCAGAAAAGGATATGCTCCTTCTGTCAGGGCTGAGTTAGGCTAACCTACAGTTGAGAGGAGCCTGAGCTTGGTTTAGCTTTAGTTAGATTCAGTTACCTAAATCTAACTAAAGTGGCTTCAAAAGTTTAAAAACATGATCAGGACTTTCCCTTTAGCAAATCTCTGGAACTATCACTCGGCTCTACCACCCCGCCACCAAATTTTCAAGCTCTAAAAAGATTGCAATCTACTTTTCAGCCCATCTTCTGTTTTTTGTTTTGTTTTGTTTGGGGTCGTTTGTTTCTGGTCTCTAGAGAGTTTTTTTCTCCCTCCAGTCCCACTCCTGGCTTTCTGTACTCCTCAAGATGTCTCTTAGCACTGCTGTCTGACCCCTAGCTTCTGGAAGGCCTCCACAGTACATTCTGTGAAGTCCCTGATTCATCTAGCAAGATGACTCTCAGCTTTCCTGCTCCCTTTCCCAGCCTTTGGGGGCCTGCTTTAGTATACCTGATGAAGCCCCAGAAGCCTACGAAAGATCTGTCTTATCTCTCCTGCCCTACCCCTAGCCTTCAGGAGTCTTCTGCCTTGTATTTAAGAAAAGCTTGTCATACCTTAGGGGTACGTTAGTTCAGCAAACCTGTTCTGACTCCATCATTTGGCATCCTACTTCTGTGCATTTAGTGAAGGTCCCTAGAAAAGAGCTGGCAGATGGATGCAGATATGCTGCAGCTGAAGCTCCTTGGGATTCTAATCCTTCCTGCCAACTCACATGCAACAATCAAATGCTGGGGTGGTTTCTCTTCATCCTTTCATCTGTGATAAAATTTTCCCCTCCTACTGACCCATCAGGAACAAAAGTAACTGTGGATCTCCTCTCACAGAAATGGCTTGTCACTTTCTGCAATGTAGTTAATTCTGCTTTTTTTTTTTTTTTTTTTTTTTTACATACTGAGCTCTGACGGGTTTGAAAGACTATAATGCTGTAGAGTATCTGGCTTGATGTCAAGACTAGAGTGAGAGTGACAGTCTCTCATAACTTCCTACATCTATCAGAAGTAGAGACACCATCATGTCTCATTCATCTCTGTATTTTCAGCATCTGGACTGGTGCTGATACTTGATAGCCACTCAATCAAATTCTTGTTGAATGTGTAAAAAGAGAAGGGTGGTATTAATTAGACAGTAAATTGGTTGTATTAACTGAACAAAAATTAATTAAACTAAACTTGCCCTGAGTTATTTCAGGGGTGAAGACTACACAAATAACAGAACTGTTTAAATCATTTTAGGTAGTATTGCCATCCTAAGGCGACTTCATACTTGGAAGTAATGTTATTTATTATGATTTTGTAACATGAATAGCTGCATAGATTTTGCATATGAAGAAAAATCAGTGGAATCTATGCAGATATGATTATGACATTAACTGAGAAGGGAAACACAAACTATAATGTATTTAAATGGAAAATACAGAAACTAAGTTAGAAAAAAAAGATTTTAATGGAAGGTTTCAACTGGTTTATTACTCATGACTTTTCCAGGTTTAAAATGAATACAATTATATTATTAGTAAAGCCTCATTACTGCCCATGGAAATGCCCTATGGGAACACTCAGTATTTCCTCCCAATCTCATGACTGACTGTGGAAAACTGCAAGCCTAGGTTTCTCCTGGCTTATATTAAGCTGAGAAATTATAACGAACTAACTGTATCATCCCCCTTCTAAGTACGTGCTTTCAGATTATAACACAACCAGAGCACTGAGAAAACATTTCCTTATACAGGATGGATTGACTATTCAAATTAACTTTGTCCGAGTGGACAGGCTCCTGTATTATCCAGTTAGCTACTTTGTTTTACTGACAGAAATGAGAAGCAAGGATCAGAACAGTGTACTAGGAGTGTACTTATGGCATCTACTATCATAGCAAGCAAGGGCTAGCTCAGCAGAACAATTTTTTTTAAAGATTTTATTTATTTATTTATTTATTTATTTGAGAGAGAGAGAGAGAGAGAGAGAGAATGAGAGACAGAGAGCACCAGGGGGAAGAGGGTCAGAAGGAGAAGCAGACTCCCCGCCGAGCAGCGAGCCCGATGTGGGACTCGATCCCGGGACTCCAGGATCATGACCTGAGCCGAAGGCAGTCGCCCAACCAACTGAGCCACCCAGGCGTCCCAGCAGAACAATTTTTAGACTTCCCCTACTATACCAACTAAATATAGCTAGCTCACCTCCCTTCAGCTCTAGTTGTAGGAAAAGAGTGGGTTATTAGGACCCTACGTTAATAGCCACAGTCCAGCAATAATGATAAGGACTGATAAGACATTTCTCAGTACCTACTAACTCAGATTATGAGCCAAGAAGGTGGTCTATTTTTTCAGTCTCAGGAAAGGTAATATTTAGTAGGAACAGTCTGTGCAATGAGTCACTTGCATCTGTAAAAATACATGTTATAACACACCCTTAACAGGATACTTGTTTAGACATTCTTAAACACGGTCACCTTGGGAGTATGCTGGCTTCCTGTTTATGTCCTATGGTAGTTTAGGATATTGACTTGATTCTTTAAAACCCTCCATGGTAGGAAATGTTGCCAACCTTGAGAGCATCTTTCTCTCCCTTGTAGCAATTAAAATCAGCTGGTAGATCTTTAGTAATGGCCCCAGAAGGCAACACAGAGGTAAGAGCAAGCAGGGTATTTATCCATAAAAGCATGTCAGGGAACTCCTTCCACTGATACCACAGAGCCCAAGCTGACAGTGGGGAGAGAATGAAGCATGCACATTTCTAACCAGCCACAGCTCAAGCACTGCTATTCCTCATGGCATTTCAGCTGCTACTTTTCACTCCATTCTGCCTCCACTCCACAAGGAGTTACAGTAGGAAATGAAATCAAATCAGTAAAAATAAAGACCTGTTTGTTTAGTAGAAGTACCCATACTTCAAATGGAGACGTAGTCATTTGAAATTTTTAACGAATCTACATCGGTGCCCTTTACAGGCTTGCATGTAATCATGATCAAAATGTGCCACACTAATGGCTGAGAAACAGTGATGCGGTGGTGCGAGAGATACTGGGGGGATCCAAATAGTTTTATCACCTCCCCCCATTTAAAGACTTATCTCTGTCATAAAAACCCTCGTGTGGGTAGTGGAAACATAGCAGTTAGTGAGATTTGTCCTAAAGAACTTGGAAATGACTGAAGTAAGTGACTTTAAGATCAGCTCAGAATGGATCAGAGCACAGAAGACTCTGGGGACCTCAAAAATATTCTGTAAATAGTTTAGCCCAAACACAATTAACCTGGGGCAACTCCTGCCATTAGTACATTTAGTTCTTGATAAAGCCTGAAAAGTTAATATGATTCTTTTCATCCTTTCCTTTCAGAAAGGCACAGATATACCTTTCTGCCCATCAAGGAAAAATACAGTTCTTAAAGCAGAATAAGAAATGGCTTGGAAATGCTAATTTTATTTCCAATTCTCAATTCCCTGTCTCATTTGGCTAAATGGGAGCAATGCTGACAATCTAGTAAGATTTGCATACTCAAGCAACAATATGAATCTTCTTAAGCAATCTCTTTTGTCGCTTCATTTTAGCTTAGTGAATGTCCAGACAATCAGTGTTTATTGAGCATCTTCTCTCATAAAAGTAATCTGAAGAAAAGCAAAAGAATTATAATGGTCTCTTTCTCCCAAGGGACTCAATTTGCTACTTGGCCTATGACTATTTGCATCTTAAAATGGAAGGCAGTGATGAAAAGTGAAGAGTGGCTCTAACGGTGAACTTTCAGGCTCTAGTACAGAGGATATTTTGAATAACAAGTCTATTTCTTTTCTTTTCAGTTCTTTATCTTAATAATTATTACGTGCACACAGTAAAACAGAGAGTAAAAAAGGGGGGGAGGTATCCCTCCTACCTCTGCCTTGTGACAATTTCTATTACCAGTTTTTAAAAATATATCCTAAAATATACATACAAAGTAGCAATATACTTTTTTTTTCCTTGAAATATATCTTGGAAACCATTTTATATTATGACAATTAGAGTTGCTGTATTCCTTTAATTGCCATATAATCTCCCATTGTATACATATACTGTAATATTATAACTTATTTAAATAGTTCCCTATTGATAGACATTTGGGTTATTTGATTCTTTTGCTATTTAAAAACAATTTGGGGGAAGAACAGTATAGAGCACTGTTGCAATTTCTTCTATTTCTGCTCTAGATACTTTTGTGGAAAGGTGTAAAGCTGGGCACAACTTTTTCATTTTGTTATGCCCAAAGAATTTTTTTCTCAATTTTGAAGTCAGTTAATTTACTAGGATATGTATCTATTTGACTATTATGTGTAAACATTTCTTGGCACTTGAATCCTGGGTTCAAGACTTCTTCTGGTTATGGAAATTTTTCTTGAGTTGTATCTTCAGATTTTTTTTCCATTTCATTATTTGATTCTCTTCTTTAGGCAAAGTAAATATGTATATGTTGATTCACTTTGTCTTCCATATTTATCATTTTCTCAAGTCATTTTAACCCTTTGCTTATATCATATTCATTTTTTAATTGCTTTTCTCAATGTTGTCACTCATATTTGTAACCATATTTATTAAACCACTTTTTGAGGTATGACTGACACACAAAAGCTGTACATATTTAATGTATACAATTCATGAGTTTAGAGATAAGTATACACTCATGAATCCATCACCAAATCTTTGCCATAAACATATCCATCACCTGCAAAAGCTTCCTACTGCCCTCTTTATTATTTTTTAATCATAGAAACACTTAAGATCTACTCTCTTAGCAAAATTTTAAGTATATAATACAGTATTGACAACTATGGCCATCGTGTTATACAGGAGATCTCTAGGACTTACTCATCTTGTATAACCGAAACTTTTTACCCTTTGACGAACACTTCCCCATTTCTCCTACCACATTTTCAATAATCTCTAAATTCCTTCATGTTGTTGTCAAGCATGACTTCATATTTAATGATTTGATTTTTTTGTTTCACTTATTTCCTGAGCTCAACCAGTTCATGTTTCACTCTCTTCCACTGCCTCACCACATCTTCCATGACCTCTTATATATGGTGATCTAAGTTTTTATTTTCTGGAAGCTATTGCTTTCTTTTTTAAAAAAAATTAAATACACCATTCTGTTTAGGGAACATCTTTTAGGTGTATATTCTCCATCTGCCATTTGTATTTGTTGTGTCTAATCTTTTCTGTATTACTTTTGTGCAAAACCTGTTCTTGGTTCTTCTCCTTACCTCCTTCACCTGGCCCCCATAACTTATCGTGTGTCTCTGAACAACGTGAGCTCTTCTCAGAGCAGGTACTAGCAGGGTGTTGGACAGGTTCTCTGGGACACAGGGCTGGGTGAGGGTTCTTGCAGCAGCTGCAGACCGCTCACGGTGCAGACGCTCCCTCATTCCCCCAGCTCACAACTGTGACACATCTGTATGATTTCTCAATAGCCCACAGCCAGCAATCCTTCCCCGACCAGGCTGTGCACCTCAATACTGCTATTCCCAACAGTGAATGGTTGTTTTGCCCCTCAGGTTGTGCTGCCGACTTTGAACATCTGTGCTTTATCAGTTTTGTCTATAAACTGTCATTTTGAGCACCCTGACTCAATGTCTCTGCACACCTCTCCTTGACTCCTTGACTTGCCCACCCTTCCTCATACACTGTGGCTTGGGGTGCCAGATGACTTCTAGTTCCACTGAAAATGGATCTTGTTTGCTATTTTCCATCTCATTTTCTGAGGAAAAAAAAATGGAAGCAGCACTCTCTTTACTCCATCATAAAAGGAACACCTACCCACAACCTTCACCTGGGGGCCTCCAACATACATGCCTTCCCCATAGTGGGACAATATTAGTGCCTGCTCTCAGTGGTTCCTTCCCCAATGAAGACCATGAGAAATCATGGGCAATATGGAAGGCAGCGAGACCTCCAAACTTCCCTATAACTGAGCACAGAAATACACAGGAGTACATGAAAAAAAATTAGGGCAAAGATGTTACTTCCTTCAGTATCCAAGAACACTCAGAGAGCTCCATTTAGAACTGAAGAGGCAGAGCCCAGTTATGGTGAAAATATGGGTGGTAGTTCCTATTGATTTTCTTAAAATTTCTATATTTGTTCTTTAAGGGAAGGTAATGCCAAATGCATATATGTAAGCACACTCTGTGCTGGAGTTACAGGGAAAAATGGTATTTATCAAAGGTAATAACTGAGCACTTAGTACCAATTTACTCACTTACTGAGTAAATGCTCATTTACTGAGCACTTAGCTATGTAGCATGCACTTAAGTCTTAGGTATTTTGGGTATTACAACTTTATTTTGAGATAATTGTAGACAGGCATGCAGTTGTAAGAAATAATGCACAGAGACCCTGTGAATCCTCTTCCTTTAGCCAATTTCTCCCAATGGTAACACCTTGCAAAAGTATAGTACAATATCACAACTAGGATATTGATACTGGTACAAAGCACAGAGTCTTTCCATTACTACAAGGATCCCTCATGCTGCCCTTCCTTCTAGAGTCATACATACTCCCCTGTACTCCACCTCCTCTATCACTCTGGGCAACCACTAATCAGTTATCCATTTCCATAATTTTGTCATTTCAGGAATACTATATAAATGGGATTATGCCATATGTAAACTTTCAGCATTGGCTTTCTTCACTCAGCTTCACTCACCCCCACCGACCTCCCCTCCAGCAATCCTCAGTTTGTTCCCTATAGTTAAGAGTCTCTTATGGTTTGCCTCCTTCTCTGTTTTTATCTTATTTTATTTTTCCTTCCCTCTGCCTATGTTCATCAGTTTTGTTTCTTAAATTCCATATAGAAGTAAAATCATATGGTATTTGTCCTTCTCTGACTTATTTTGTTTAGCATAATACACTCTAGTTCCACCCTCCTTGTTGAAAATGGCAAGATATTCTTTTTGATTGCTGAGTAATATTCCATTGTATATGTATATATATACACCACATTTTCTTTATCCATTCATCTGTCAATGGACATCTGGGCTCTTTCCATATTTTCACTATTGTGGACATTGCTGCCATAAACATTGGGGTGCATGTGCTATTGCTGGCTTAAAATTCATTTTCCTAATGGCTAATGATGTTGAACATATTCTCTATATTTGTCATTTGTCTTCTTTGATGAAATATCTCTTCTTTTGCCATTTTATAATTGGATTGGTTTTTTATAGTTGAGTCTTGAGAACTCTTGTATATTCTAGATACTAGTCCTTTGTTAAATGGTTTGCAAATATTCTTTCCTGGTCATGGCTTGTCTTTTCATCCTCTGAACAAGGTATTTCAGAGAGCAAAAGTTTTAAATTTTGATGAAGTCCATTTTATTGATGCTTCCTTTTATGGATTATGTTTTTGATATCAAATATTGAAACTCTTTCCTTAATCCTCTATCCCAAAGGTTTTGTCCTATGTTTTTCCTAAAGCTTTATACATTTAGATTTTATATTTAAGTTCATGATCTACTTTCAGTTAATTTTTGTGTAAGATGTGCTTATGTGAGATGTGAGGTTAAGATTCACTTTTCCCCATCAGTGTCCAATTGCTTCAGTACATTTGTTGAAAATGCTCTTTCCTCCATCAATCTGCTTGGGTACCTCTGTCAAAAATCAGATGGTCATATTTCCGTGGGTCTATTTTCAGTTACTCTATTCCACTGATCTATGTATGTGCCAATACCACATAGTCTTGATTACTGTAGTTATATAATAAATCTTGAAATTGATAGGACTGTTTTTTCCAACATTATTTTTTCTGAAATTGTTTTAGCTATTCTAGTTCCTTGGCCTTTCATTATGAATTTTAGAGTATTCTTATCTAACTCTACAAAAAATCTTGCTGAGATTTTGATAGGGATTATATTAAGCCTATTTAACAATTTGGGAGGAATGGACATCATTACTATTTTGAGTTTTCCAATCCATTAACATGGGATGTCTCTCCATTTATTTAAACCTTTTTTGATTTATTTGAATGGCATTGAATAATTTTTCAGCATATAATTCTTGTATATATTTTATTTAGATTTACACATATTTCATTTTTATCTTTAGCAATTATGAATGGGATCATAATGGGATATTTTTAATGTTCTTTTCTTGAGTTATGTTTTTAAATTCACTCTGGCAAGATCTGTCTTTGTATTGATGTATTAGGCCATTTATTTTTACTTTTTTCAAAGATTTTTATTTATTTGAGAGAGAGTGAGAGTGAGAGAGCACAAGCAGGGGAAGCAGCAGAGGGATAGGGAGCAGGCTCCTGCTGAGCAGGGAGTCTGATGTGGGGCTCAGGATCATGACCTGAGCTGAAGGCAGACACTTAACCAGCTGAGCCACCCAGGTGCCCTAGGCCATTTATTTTTAATGTAATTGTTAATATGTTAGGGCTTAAGACTGCCTTTTTAACTTTTATTTTCTATTATCTCTGTTTTTTGTATCTTGCTTTTCTTTTTCCTATCTTCCTGTGGATTATTTGAACATTTTACAGAATTTCATTTTTATATATTTATAGCCTTTTTAAGTAAATTTCTTTGCATAACTTTTTTAATTTGTTGCTTTAGGTTTTACATTATAGATATATAATTTATCACAACCTATTGATGTCATTATTTCAGCAGTTTGAGTGACATATAGAAACCTTAATTCCCTTTATGTCCTGTACCCTCTCCTTTTTATAATATAATTGCCTTAACTATGTCCTTTATACACATTTAGAGCCACATCAGACAGTGTTGTAGTTTTTGCTTCAACTGTTAAACAGACTGCAGAAAATTCATGAGGAGAAGAAAAAGGGATTGGATTCACCCATACTTTCACTTACCATGTTCTTTGTTCCTTCCTGATGTTCTAAGATTTCTTCTTTTATCATTATTTTCTGTTTAGAAAACTTCCTTCAGCCATTCTTTTAGGGTAGTTTTGATGGCAATAAATTCTGTTTTCCTTCATCTTGAAGGTTGTCTTGATTTCCCCCTTCACTCCTGAAAGATATTTTTGCTGGGTATACAGTTCTGGACTGACAATTATTTTGTCAGCCCTTGCAAAATAATATCACTTCCTTTTAGCTTCCAATGAATGTTTTTTTATGAGAAATTTAATTTTTTTTTCTTCCATAGGTAAAATGTCATATTTCTCTGGTAGCTTTTAAGATTTTTTTTCTTTTTTTTAATTTTCAGAAGGTTAATTATGATGATTTCGCATGACTTTGCATTTATTCCGTGTGTAGTTCATTCAGCTTCTTGAATCTGTAGGTGTATATCTTTTGCTGAATTTGGGAAGTTTTTAGCTAATATTGCTTTGATCACCTTTTCAGTCACCCTCTTTCCCATCTCAGATGACACAAATATTAGACCTTTTGTGATAATCCCACAGATTCCAAATCTGTTCATTTTATTTCAGTCTAGTTTCCCTGTTTTTCAGATTGGACAATTTCCATTGTTTTATCTTCTAGTTTTTGACTCTTTCCTCTCCCCACTCCCATTCTGCTATTGAGCCCAACCAGTGAGCTTTTTATCTTAGCTACTGCAGTTTTCAGTTTTAAATTTTCCACATAGATCTTTTCCATGTCTTCTATTTCTTTGTTGAGAATTTGTATCTCTTTGCTGAGGCTTTTTTTTTTTTAATTATTTCAAGTGTGTTCATATTGCTCACTGAAGTATCGTGGCTGCTTAGAAATCTTTATCAGATAATTCTAACATTCTCTGGCATTTTCATAATGGTATCTATCTATGGCTTTTTTCATTCAGTGTGAGATCTTCCTGATTTTCAGTATGACAAATGATTTTCAATTGAAACCTAGATATTTTTGTCATGTTAGGAGACCCTTACTTAAGTCTTATGTTCTAGTTGGCTTTTTCTGACACTGCTCTGGCAGGGAAGAGGGGAGGGTGCCACTTCATTATTGCCAGGTGGAGGCAACAGGGCAGTTTTGCTCCTTGGCTTCCACTAACACGTAGGGATGGGGGAAGCGCCTCGTCACTCTTCAGCAGGGTGGTATTTCCGGCTCCCCCCATGGTGCCCACTGTCACCACAGTGGGGGTGCTATTGTTACCCGCGGTAAGGGTGAAAGTCCTGAGTCCCTACTAGGTCTCCTCTGACACCACCCCAGAGGGAGGGAGGGGGTGCCTTGTTATTGTCCAGGCTCCCCACACGGTCTCCACTGAAAGTGGGATGGTGGAGGGAAGTTCTGATTCCCTGCTTGTCCTTCTCTGACACTACTCTGCTGAGGGTGTTGGGCACCTCAGTATAGTCTTCTGGGGATAGCAATCTAGCCTCCCCACTCAGCCTTTGCTGGCACGGGTGGGGTGAGGCCACAGTTTTTTCTATGGTGTTTGGCTAGAGCAGAGCAACTATTACCCAAAAGTATCTGCCTTTCTGGGTTATCCTTTTTCTGTCCTTTGGCTAAAGAGATCAGGTTTTTGTTGGGCTTTTTTCCCTTTTTTCTTTTTTTGTCTGTGCCCATTGGCATGTCTGGACCACTGGCTTCTTCTACACCATGCCTGGGGTGTGAGACAAAAAGGAAACCTAGAGAACTCATTAACCATATCATTCTTCATGCACCAAAGTCACTAGCCAACCTGACTGCTCTCCTCCCTTCATAGTCTCCTTATGTTGGTTTACATATAAAGTCCAGGGTTTTTAACTGTAATTAGAGGATCAGAGAGGGAAAAGTACTTCATCTTCAAAACAAAAGTCTGCTCTAGGTATTCTAGATGTAACCTCCACAATTACCCAAAAGCAAAATTATTATCATCTCCATTTTACATATGAGGAAACTGAGTCACAGAGAGGTAAGTGTCCTAAGATCTTACAGCTAAAAGTGACAGACCCAGATTTCAAACTCAAGAAGCCTGCATCCATAGTCAGTGCCTTCAAACAGTATCCTAAAACTCCTCTCAAGTAACAAATGTTCATGTGGAAGCCCCTTATTGGTCTTGGTTGGCCTCTCCCTGCTGGGCTGAATTCCTGACTATTCTCCAATCACTGGGAGGGCCCTCTGCAGAACACAGTCCTCCAGGTTACATGCCCCAGGCTTTCCCCACCCCTCACCCACAAACATACACCAAACCTAAGAGGTTCAGGTCTATATGCAAAAATCCATCACCTTCCTGATTTTTGAAGGTCTACCATAAGTATTAATAACAACCTGAAAGTAACTAAAAATGTAATCATAATCTTTTTGTTTATTGATCACATAAACCTCCTCATGCATCATTTTTAAGGTAATTTTTTTTTCTCTTCTTCAGGTCACTTCCATTCTCTCTGTCTTCATCCCCATTCATCCCCATTCCCTCCAACACAACCCCCACCAATTCTGTCACCTTTTCCCATACCAAAGCCATGGCAGCACTGACATAGAAAGAGACTTACCTTGTCACTGCACAGGTGACAAGGTAACTAAGTGACTTGGACGATTTCCCACTGTTTGTTTGTGGTCAGACTAAGACTGAAACACATGGCCTCCATGCAACCCACTTTCTACCACAGCACACTGGTCCCCTTCCTCAGCTCCAGTAGAGGAGTGTGAAGTTCTTTCTTATTATTTCATACATGAGTCGCTTCCTTTCCTTCCACAAACCTAATCCAGAAACACTATCAGGAAGAATTCCCCCTATATCAAAAAAGGAGGGGGGTGGATGATGGTGTCGATCCCATCAGCAAGTCTGAATGCACAGACTGTCTGCTTGTTCAGTCACAGACAGAGTTTATCAAAGCTGCCTCACCAAGAATCAGTTTGATTCAACCTCTGAGCTTCTTCTCCTTTCTCCTTCTGGTCCAAACTGGGATCTTCCTATCAGGTATTTGCAGCCTCCTGAATAACAGCCAGCCCCCTGCAGCTTTGCTGCTGCCAGCCTGACTACTGTAATTTTCCAGAAGTCTCTAGTTATGTCACATTGCTCAAGAAAAGCAATATCACTGTGCTTCACAGTTCCATAAACATGCCACTTGCAGCCCTCCTCTTCAGCTTGGTGATCTATACCACCCACCACAATCAACAAGGGGCATCTAGATCTCAGTGCTGAATCCCTGCAGATTCCAACCATCTGAACACACTTCTGTGAAAGGCTGCATGATATAAATTTCTGTATGTCATGATGAAATAACTGGGCATTAATGCTCAAGCTAAACCTAACTACAGTATTTTTAAAAAGGTCCTGGACACTGAAACATGTAGATATTACAAAATTAAACTGATGAGTGCTGAGGAAAGTTACAATGTGTTCAGGGGTCCTAGCACAAAAGGACTGCTCTCTCCCTATTAACATAAAGGATTATGGTAAAGGTAGAACCCTCCTCTAGGGGCATAAAGATTACGCGGCAGTGAGGTCACCAGTACAGTGTATGACATATGAGTTCCTGGCTCTACTTTTCCCAAGAAGTGTTCTGCCCCATATAATGATCCAAAGCAAAGGAAGATGCTTCCAGTTATCCTTACTTATATGGATCCCTACTGCATATACATCTGTCATGTGACAGATGGACTTCTGTATAAACATCCCATGCGATGCCAGGGGTCAGGTGCCTGCCCTGTTCTAAGGGAAATAACACGAGGCTTAGACATCTGTGGTGGCCACATTTCCTGACTAAAAATATCAAGATGTATGACACAGGACAAATCATTTGTAAGTGGAACTCTTCCAGAAAATCGGGACACCAAGTTGTAGGTCAATTAACATTTTACTTGATGTAGATGCTTGTGAGAAAACTGAGGTAGGAGAGGTGAAACAAGCTCCTGAGATCACATGGCTACAAATGAGAAGATTCAGGATTGGACTCCAGGTTTGTTCTGCTCCAAAGCTCCTGTTCTTTCTCATGTATCTAGTTCAGACTCTTTCATCTCTGAGCAGGTGAGGGGACCAGCATGGCTTTATTTTCTCTCTGACAAGGGTTTTTGGAGGACGTGAGCATTATGAAGTGCTCAGTGGATCCTCACCACGACTTCATCTGAATCTGCTGTGAATGTGCTGAAGTATGTGGGGACAATGATGCAAAGGAAGGGAACCTTCCTTCTGATCTCCAGACACCTCAGATGGGAAGCAGCATTGCTGCAGATACCAAGGTTGTCCGTCAGCAAGCAAAAGTAAAGTAAGTCCAAAGGTCTACCTCCATTTCCAAACCGAGGGCTCTTAACAATTACAAAATCCTCCAAAGGAATAAATCCATTTATGGAAAGTCCTAAAAATTATCTTTGTTGAGCCCTGCCCAAAGCATCTAGTCAAGAAATTGAGTATTTGCAGGATAGGATTCCTCTGCAACCTCTAGAATTTATGTTCTATATTTTATTAGAGGTTCTGACCCCAGGAATCTCTCCATCCCCACCCTCCAGCTATTCATCAGGAAATAAGCCTTTGTGGAGCACAAGAAACACTACCACGAGGATGCCTCCCAGTGACCACATCCTTCTGATACTAGATGTCAGACAAAACCGAAGCAACCTGCCTGCTTAGTAACTGTATAAATCCATCCAGCTTTTGCAAGTGCTCAGACCATTCTTTGTTGCTATTGTTTTGGTTGTGCAAGGTTTAATACACAAAATAGGCTATGACACCAATGAGGGGTCCTGGTCTCAGAGCAGCCCCCACACCCAGGAAAATGCAAGTCACCTTTTCCATAAGACGCTTAGCACACAAGGCCCTCATGGTCTGACTCCTGCCTCTTTATCAAGCCTCAGCATTCAACTCTCCTTCTTCTCCAGTCAGTTCAAACTAATTGTAAAGGGCCCTAAACACATCACCCCATCCTTAACTTTGCATTTTCCTTGGCATAAGAGTTTCCCTCTTTCCACCCTGTGCACCTTGTCCATCTGGCAAATGCCCACTTAGTCCAGTTGTGCAGTCACTGGGAAACACTTCCTGATCCACAAGCTTGATGTAGTTGTCCTCCCAACTGTGTTCCCTATTCCAATGGGAGTTCAGTAACAACGAATGAATTGACCAACCCTTCCCCACAATTAGATTCTATGTAATTTGAGGAAGTTTTCTTGTTTAGTTATATAGTTCTAGATTCTATAACACAGTAGTTGTTAAGTAAGTGCTTAATGAATGGAGCACCTGACTCACTCACTGACTGAACATATATTTATGGAGCAACCCCAAAGCGTATTTAGAAAGCACCTGGGTTCCTGAGCACTGATTCTAAGCTGTGAAAGCCTTCATCACCTCACTCTCTCAGGTGCCTCAGAGATTAAACAGACTCAAACAATCTGCCTGGGGGGAGTGAGGAATGTCAAGGAGGAGAACAGAATGGGGCATGACTGCCTGCTGCTACCTCAGTGGGAGGAGGACCCACGAAGGTGAGGTAGAGCAGAGGGACACTCTCCATCACACTGCCCTGGGCACTCCCATTGAAAAAGGAAGCTGTTGATGCCATCACTTATTCTAGTTCAGCAGGAATTCTCTGTTGTGGAACTCCTTATCACACTAGGGGAGATACCTTCAAATCCATGCAAAGGCTAATGCAGCACTGCATTTTCTACCTCAGCATTTGTATATTCTAGCTAGTCACATATATGCGAGCAAATCTCTCTCTAAACCTGAATGCCAGATTAGAAAGTAGGTTCATACATACAGGTGTTTGTAAATGAGAAGTCTGTATTTTAGAGATTGCATATGTAATAACATGTCACCTAGAACCACTATAGGCGAGATGATCAAGAGGGAAAATAGCAACAGCTGATGCCAAATGTGTGATTCAGATGATTCGAAAATTAAATGGCATTCTGAAGAACGTGTGCACATCTCCCTCAGACATGGTCCACTAGCCAACAGATTGAATTTTTAAGATATATGAATAACTTCTCTGACAAAAGCTTACCAAAATATAGCACTGCCTTAGAAAATTAGCATGGTTTCGTGAGATCCGAATATCTCTCTCATCATCCCACTATCTCAGGGCTCAAAATAAAAACCGTTTGTTTCATTTTTACTTATGCTAAGTAGAAAGGGAATTTTGGCCTATTCTCATCTCAACTTAGGTTGCTTTACTGATTAAAAAAGAGAATGAACTCTCTTAGAATAATAAACACTGTAGCCAATTGCATATTAATTGAACACCAGGATAAATGTATAAAAACGAAGTGGTGTGGGAGGGTGGCAAAGAGTCTTTACAATTGGTTTAATTTTGATTTGGATACTAGCTTTTTCACTTTCCAGCTGTGTTAGTCTGGATAAAAATCACAAAAACTCTCCAGAGCTCAGTTTTCTCAACTGCCAATGGGGATGACGGGAGACAACTCATGGATTGGCTAAATGGGTTATACACTTGTCACTTACCAAAACCTGCATGTTAATGTGGCATTAGAACTTCAAAGGAGATTTGCACACGTGTATGCAATTAACCAAAATATAACGGCAGCATAATATGGTACAAGTAAAGTATCATGCATGTAATCTAGTGCAGAGTAAACACTCACGTTTTGTTTCCACCCACCCTACCTCCTTGCCAGATTCCTACTGAGAAAATGACAAGGTAAGCAAGGCACTTCCATGTCCTTAAGGAACTTAGACTTGTAAAAGAGATAAAATGTACACAAATGGGATATACACTTTAACAGCAGAATAATCCAAATGCCATGAGAACACAAAGGAGGAAGATGATGTGCCAAGTTCCCCTGGACATGAGGTCATGAAGAGGTCATTTTAAATGAGCCCCAATGAATTGGTAGGAATCTTCTTGAGATGTGGTTTATAGTTCTTGATTAAGCCTCACAACTGAAATATAAATGGCAACACAGAAAGAGATTGAAGCTAAGACAGATGGCCCACTGATAAAGAATGCTAGAAGAATTTCCACTGGTCACCAACTTGTGGAGCTGAACTGAGGATCACCTCTGAACAAAATATAGTTTATTGCCTAAAATAGGGCAGTGCCACCACCATAAAGGAAGGTCTGTCATGCTTTATTCTTCTCCTTCTGAACCAGAGAATTCCCAATGTTTCAACCAAAGTACTAGGAGCTCTCCGTCTGTAGTACAACCACCAAAAGAAATTGTGTCCTCAGCAAAGGAAACAGTCGACAAAACCAAAAGACAACCGACCGAATGGGAGAAGATATTTGCAAATGACATATCAGATAAAGGGCTAGTATCCAAAATCTATAAACAACTTATCAAACTCAACACCTAAAGGATAATCCAATTGAGAAATGGGCAGAAGACATGAACAGACATTTCTGCAAAGAAGACATCCAAATGGCCTACAGACACATGAAAAAGTGCTCAACATCACTCGGCATCAGGGAAATCCAAATCAAAACCTCAATGAAATACCACCTCACACCAGTCAGAATGGCTAAAATTAACAAGTCAGGAAACGACAGATGTTGGCAAGGATGTGGAGAAAGGGGAACCCTCCTACACTGTTGGTAGGAATGCAAGCTGGTGCAGCCACTCTGAAAAACAGTATGGAGGTTCCTCAAAAAGTTGAAAATGGAGCTACCATATGACCTAGCAATGGCACTACTGGGTATTTACCCCAAAGATACAAATGTAGTGATCTGAAGGGGTATGTGCACCCCAATGTTTAGAGCAGCAATGTCCACAATAGCCAACCTCTGGAAAGAGTCAAGATGTCCATCGACAGATGAATGGATAAAGAAGATGTGGTATATATACACAATGGAATATTATGCAGCCATCAAAAGGAATGAGACCTTGCCATTTGCAACGACATGGATGGAACTGGAGGGTGTTATGCTGAGTGAAATAAGTCAATCAGAGAAAGACATGTATCATATGACCTCGCTGATATGAGGAATTTTTAACCTCAGGAAACAAACTGAGGGTTGCTGGAGTGGTGGGGGGTGGGAGGGATGGGGTGGCTGGGTGATAGACATTGGGGAGGGTATGTGCTATGGTGAGCGCTGTGAATTGTGCAAGACTGTTGAATCACAGATCTGTAGTTCTGAAACAAATAATGCAACATATGTTAAGAAAAAAAAAAAGAAGAGGATAGCAGGAGGGGAAGAATGAAGGGGAGTAAGTCAGAGGGGGAGACGAACCATGAGAGACGATGGACTCTGAAAAACAAACTGAGGTTTCTAGAGGGGAGGGGCGGTGGGGGGATGGGTTAGCCTGGTGATGGGTATTAAAGAGGGCACATTCTGCGCGGAGCACTGGGTGTTATGCACAAACAATGAATCACGGAACACTACATCAAAAACTAATGATGTAATGTATGGTGATTAACATAACGATAAAAATTTAAAAAAAAAACACACTTGGAGGGGCACCTGGGTGGCTCAGTCAGTTAAGCATCTGCCTTCAGCTCAGGTCATGGTCTCAGGTCCTGGGATTGAGCCCCACACGTGGGGCTCCCTGCTCCATGGGGAGTCTGCCTCTCCCTCTCTCTGCCCCTCCCCCTCTGCTTGTGCTCTCTCGCTCTCTTTCTCAAATAGTTCTTACAAATAAATAAAATCTTTTTTAAAAAATTAAAATAAAATAAAAACACACCTGAAGCCCCATACCCTAGGCATCACGTCATTTCCGCCACCTCCAAATGCACTGGTGCTCTTCAGCTCTGGAGTGCTACCAGTTGGAGACCAGCACCATCGTAACCAACAGAACAGCTGTTGGAGCTCTGCCCTTGGCCAACCACATCCTAGCCCATGGACTGCATGGAGATGAAGCTGTTCTTCTAGACATTGCTGTGTGGGACTCAGCCTGATTGCAGGTGCCTCTGAACACTGCCTGATTTAGGGTATTTTCTGCAATTAATGGAATGATGAAATCTGTCATGTGGTTAGGTAGCAAGCAGGAGAGACAAATTCATTCCTAGCTTCCTGGACTAAAAATATATATTTATCAAGTCTAATTGGATTTGTCTTAATTAGTTGTTTTTTTTAGGTCACAATTTTAGCAATTCATTTATCAAACTGACTCCTTTCCTTAATATTAAAGAGGAAATTTTTACTTAAATAGTCCCTGCAAAAACAAATTGACTGGGTCTTGCTTATGTCTCATCTTGCCCCCCAGGGCCAGCTAGGAATAAGGACAAAAATCAGCTGTTAGGTCTGTTCTCTTTTTCACCTAACTGATTCTTCTTTTATTTGTTTCTATATACTGAAGTAGAAAATGCAGATAACCCTTGAACAACATAGGGGTTAGGGGGTGCCAGACCCCGCACAGTCAAAAATCCGCATATAACTTTTGACTCCCCCAAAATTTAACTACTAGTAGCCTACTGTTGCCTAGAAGCCATACCAATAACATAAACGGTTATTAATATATATATTGTATGTTATACGTATTATATACTGTATTCTTGTAATAAAGTAAGCTAAAGAAAATAAAACATTATTGAGAAAATCATCAGGAATAAAAAAAATACATTTACAGTACTGTGGTGTATTTATATAAAAATATCCACATATAAGTGGACATACACAGTTAAAACCCATGTCGTTCAAGGGTCAACTGTATTTAAACTTATTTGAATCCACACTATCTATCTATTTATTGTTAATAACAGTACTAAAACAACAAACAAAACCTACTTGAGAAGCAGTCCAGGGTAACTGAGTGTGGAAGATCCATGTATTATGGGGGTTTTTTTTGCAATTACTAGAGCGATTTAGTAGAAATGTGCCACTAATGCAGTGAAGAAGTCTCACAAATCCCAACTATCTGAGTACGACCTTATGGCATGCAAGATCTCCAGCCCTCAACATACACAATGATAGACTGGACCACCACTGAACAGAGATGTGGAAGAATATTTCCAAATATCAACTGGGATGCTTAGATTAGAACTCTGTTTCCCAGACTTATATACATCCCAACCTTCACAATTTCTGCTATAACTGTGACCCTCTTGTAATATTATTTTCTTAATTTTTCTTTAAGTCAACATTTTTAGCTGAGCCTTTTTCAAATAACACAACTGACCTTATAGTGTAAAACAAGTAAACATGACCAAACAAAATGGAGTTTACCAAACCACTGACATGCTAATACCTCTGAGAGTTCTGAATCTTAAAGATTTATTCTTGTACTTGAAAATTTCATAGCATGTCATTCATTTGTTATTATTCAAGTAGCATATGTACCCATATCTCAATGAGCCCCTTCCTGGTGAAGTTAAATCTCAATGTGAAACCCTTATGGAAAGGAAACACAATTACAAATGGCAGGAGATGATCTGCTATAACCAGAGAGTTTTTCAAGGCACAAGTCATATGACAGAATCTGGAGCCCATTCATTCAACAAATTCAGCAGGTACTCTTTGGTACTAAGGGCAAGGCAGTGAACAAGCAGATATGATCTCTGCCAAACAGGTCTGAGAGCAAGACATAAAACCTGGCAGGAGGGGCCCACATGGTTAGAGGTGGCATAGGGGAATTAGAAGACATGAAACCCCACAGTAATGGTTTCTAGCTTGAGATATCAAAGCTGACATTAAAGAGGAAACTACCAACATAGCAGAACAACTACAAAGTACTTTATTTCTTTCCTTGTGAGGTTATATCACTTTAACATGAAATATGACTGTTATATAATTTCTATTTTTCTTCAAGTCCCTAGCCCTCTAGGATCCATCCAAAATTCAAATGTTAAAACAGCAAAGTCTGTCTCTATACATATCCTCTCCCCTTCCTCAGGTCAGTACTGAATGAGACCCTAGCCACTGAGCACCTTCCAAACTCCCTTAAATGGGGGTTGAGTGAGTGTGTGGGGGTCAGGCCTGAGGAAAGCCTAAGAATGGCCTTGGCTACTGACAAGGAGCGGAAGAGGGAGGCCTTGTCTCAAACTTCTGATCTTCTACTCAACCCACTAAAGGCTAACCAGTTTTCCCCATTTCTCTTAATAGGAACTTTGCATTTCCAGTGTTTGGGCTAAAAGACCCTGGGTCATCCTTGATTTGTTGCTTATTTCACATCCCACATCCAATCTGTCACCACGTTCTATTAGATCTACCTTCCAAATATACCCCAAATCCTTCTTCTCACTACCTCTGGCCACCACTCTGATCCAAACCACCACCTACTCCTGCAGGGATTGCTGCAATCACCTCCTAACTGGTCTCCCTGCTTCCAACTATATCCCTTACCATCTAGTTTCCAGACCACAGCCAAAGTAAATACATCCATAGGTAAATTAAATCATGTCACTCCTCTCCTCAAAACTCCAGGTGATATCCATCTCCCTCAGAGTAAAAGCCAAAATGTGCCACATGGTCCCACATGGCCTGCCCTCCTGTTCCATATTTGACTTTACCCTCTTCTCCTCTCCCTATTGGCCCTTCCACTCCAGCCCCTCTGGGCTACTTGTCCTCTGACCATCCTGGGCATTTTTCCTTCTCTAAGCTTTTCCCTTTTGCTGCTTTCTGTTTAGACACTCTTCCCCCGATAGTGCCTTCTCACTGCCTTTACATCTTCACTTGAAAGCTAGCTTCTCTGCAAAGTTCTCCCCTGGCCACCTGATTTAAAATTTCAATTTGTCCACCAACACTTCACATCTCTCCTCTATTTCTCTCCACAACATGCATCAGCAGCTAACATGCTGTATATTGTACTTATTTCTCTTATTCATTGTCTTATCCCTTTAAAATGTAAACTCCATTGAGAGAGTGAGTTTTGTATCTTCAGTTGTCTGGCCCACATAATGTGCTCAATGGATGCCTTTGGAATTAATTTGTATTAGGAGGGATGGAACAACAGATAAATTATGAAAGTGAATCCTCAGAAGGGTCACCTCAGCACCATCTTAGAACCAGGTGAGTGGTTTAAATTCAGAGAGGACACAGGAATGCTCTACCAACATAGGGAGAAGATGTGAATTGTTGTAATCAGGTATAGGAATATATAATCCCTCAGTTTTCTTCATATTTAGAATGAATGTGGCTTTGCTTATTCAGCACCACTGGGAGAAAAATCAGTAACAAATTTTGTGATTCAAAAAACCTCATTTTGGAAATTTAGGAATTTCTTGGCAAATAAGAGTGACCTTGCCACTAGGACAATCATTGCCAGGTAAAAATCCAACAATTTAATTGGCCAATACTAGCAAGAACCACATGACAAAGGGTGAGCTGATGTGAAGTCTATAAATTCACTGCTGAATTCTTTTTTATTAGTATTATTTATGTTAGTCACCATACAGTACATCATTAGTTCTTAACTGCTGAATTCTTGACCTGAAAACAATTCTAGTACTAAACCATGGATACCTTTCGGCTTCATAAATCTTCAAGTCCCTAATTAAGCTTCAAAAACCATTAGATTTAAGAGGTTACAGCATTTTAAAAGTGTCCTAATCCTGAGAGGTAAGTGTACCAGGTAATGGGAACCTTTTCTAATGAATAGTGGCTAAGAAAGCAAAATCAAAGTGCCTTGAATTGGCACCTACTCCCATTTGAAGGTGTCCAAAGAAATGGTAAAGGAACAACTCTAATATGTTGTAAATAATTACTACTAGACCTTAATCAAACACTGAAATAGGGGTATGCTATCACTATAAATGGAAAAGCAATAAAGGAACTTGAGCAGCACAGAAAAATTTCCAAGCCAAGTCTCATTTACTTCCCATTGGATTCACTTCCAGTACCTCAATTCATTGCTCTTAAAGGAGAAGTTGGATAAACAGAGACGAAAAGGACATAGAAATGGAAATCACAAAGCAACTCAAAATTACTCAAATCCAAATGATAAAGAAAAAAATCTAACCTCCTGATTACTAGGGAAGACCAATACAAAATGGAAAATCACAAAAGAATTACTTACAAACAAGGAGAAGACCAGAATCCCAAGCCAACATGAAGTAGCCTGTGTGCAGACCTTGATTAGAAAGCTTGCATCGTTTGAAATTGAAATAAGGGCAGTTAATCCAAATAGGGTTTGCCTGATTGACACCTACTTGTTCTTTTGGTTCCAGCTTAAATGTTACCACTTCAGGGAGACCTTCCCTATCTCACCCATCCAACTGCAGGTTGTTCCATTCATTCCCTGATGGCACCATCTACTGCTCCATCATAGCACCCAGCACAGTCGTCTGCACCCTCACGTGTTATTAAAAAGATGCTTAGCCTAAGTGGAAACCAAGACTCAAATTTAGAGAAAATCCTGGAGCCTTCAGAGAGTGGACCAGAAGCATCTCACAAAGAATTCTCCCCAAGTAAGGTTCATTCATTCCTTTCTACGTATGTCAAACATTAAGCAAAAACTTGTGTCATACCAGCAACAGGGAAACTATATCAATTGTCAGTAGCAATATCAAGAAAGGTGAAGCTCTTTCAAAATCTCCAAGACTCTCATCATCTAATCTTCCAACTACCTAGTCATGGAGAAAGAGAAAGAGTTTAGTGTTCATTGTTTTGATTCCTTCCATCATATTTTGGTGACCTTATGACAATTTTCTAGGACAGAAATGCAAAAACAAATATAATAAGGTCACCTAGCTGTACCCAAGTCTGGGGGCATGTTGCCATCACATAACTCAGCAGACAAAGGACAAGAGGCTGCAAAACTGCATATGCAGGGGTGTCCAGAGCTAGTACAGTGATCTCTGCAGGCATGACGAGCATTTCTTACCCTGCTTTAATTTTAATTCTGTTGTGTACAAGCTTAAATAGAGGATCACAGTGCCCAAGCAAGGATGATATATGTGCAAAGAGAAAGAAGGGCTAACGAACCTGAGCTAATGCAGTCCTGAAAACTCTTGAGCTTCCCTTTCTAACCCTGACACACATAGGTTTGTTAATAGTATTTCAATTATTCTGTCCAGTTACCACAATGACCATGTCGTGGTGTCATTTAGATAATAGGTAAATACATTCAGTTCAAAAAATACTATCATTGTTGCTAGAATGCAAAGAACTTATAAGCAAAGAAATGTTTGAAAGTGAGCTATGAAAAAGCCAACTATCTTGAGGAACTTCAAAGACTTTTTTGGCAAGTCTCTTTTCTGAGAGCTTTGTATATAAATTCCATCATCGGCTTTGGCTGCTATGGCAACTGGAATATTTCGGAAATGATTTGCAGCGAGAATCACTACATATCCAGCATCTTTTGCAGGAAACAGAAAAGACTATGAGATCTAATCCACTCTAAATTTCAAAATACAGCTTCAATTTTCATTCCTGAAACCTATTTATGCTCCTATTTGCAAATCAACAGATAACAACCTGGTACACTGACCAGCACAAAGGAGGAGCCTTTTATTCCTTAACTAGTCACATGAAAGCATCTCAGTTTTATTGAGCCTTTCTCTTTTTCTGTTTTAATAGACTCTACTTTTTATAGCAGTTTTAAGTTCACAGCAAAACTGAGCTGAAAATACAGAGTTCCTACAATCCTCCCCCACCACAAAACACACATACACACAGCCTGCCCCATTATCAATGTCCCTCACCCAGGTAGGACATTTGTTACAACTGGTGAACCTACATCAGTATCACCCCAAAGTCCACTGTTTCCATTAGGGGGGGTTCACTCTCTTGATACTGTACATTCTATGGGTCCTAACAAATGTATAATGACCTGTATATACCATTACAGTAGCATATAGAGTGACTTCACTATCCTAAGAATCCTTTGTGCTCCACTTCTTGATTCTTCCATCCCTGCTAACTCCTGTGATCTTTTTTTTCTTAAAAGATTTTATTTATTTGAGAGAGAGAGAGACACAGCGAGAGAGGGAACACAAGCAGAGGGAGTGAGAGAAGGAGAAGCAGGCTTCCCGCGGGGCAGAGAGCCTGATGCAGGGTTCGATCCCAGGACCCTGGGATCATGACCTGAGCCGAAGGCAGACGCTTAACGATTGAGCCACCCAGGCACCCCTCCTGTGATCTTTTTACTGTCTCCATACTTTTGCCTGTTCCAGAATGTCTTATAGTTGGAATCATACAGGATGTAGCCTTTACAGATTGTCTCCTTTCACTTAGTAATGTGCATTTAAGGTTCTTCCATGTCTTTTCATAACTTGATAGCTCATTTCTTTTTAGTGCTGAATAATATTTCATTGTCTAGATATACCACAGTTCATTTGTCTATTCACCTACTGAAAGACATTATGGCTGCCTCCAAGTTTTGCAATGCTGAATAAAGCGGCTATAAATACCTTTGCACAGGTTTTTGCACAGACAGAAGCTTCCAATGAATTTGGGAAAATAACAAGGAAAGTGGTTGCTGAATTGTATGGTAAGAGTATGTTTAGTTTTGTCAGAAACCACCAAACTATCTTCTAATGGGACTTCACCATTCTGCATTCCCACCAGCAGTGAAAGAGAGTTCCTGTCGCTCCATATTCTTGTAGGAATTTAGTGTTGTCAGTGTTTTGGATTTTGGTCATTCTAATAGGTGTGTAGTGTTATCTCATTATTGTATTAATTTGCATTTTCCTGAGGACATATGATTTTGAACATCTTTTCATATGTTTATTTTCCTAAGCCTTTTTTTTAGTCATTTCACATGCCAAGGTCTGAATGTCCCATTGAATGCTGTGCAACAGAATGAAAAGAAGCCCTTCAGTGATCAGTTGGCTATGATTTAAGCAAAGAACCAACCATGGTTCTCACATTCTACACTGGAGAACTCCTCTTCCTGGATTACTAAAAATAGCTAATTTTGTTTGCTGGAGCAAAGAAAGCTGTGCAGAAATAAAAAGTAATGCAAACACTGGGAGATTTCAATACAGCATTTGGACCCATGCACCCTAACTACACATATGAAAAACAATATCAAACAAGTTCCCAAGCTCCCTGCTTAAGTCATGACATAAACGGAGTTCATTTAGAATTATCAGTGTTTGCCTGGAAGTCCAAAAAGTAAGATTCATTCTTCCTTGAAATTCTCAGTGTTCCCCTGAACACTTAGGGATGATGATCATGTGGGTAAAGGTTAACCTCTCCAAATGAACTTGTACATAAAGAAGCATGGTAAGCTATCTAAGTATATGCTGCAGGATAATGAGGGAATCGGGGCGGGGGGGGCATTCTGATTTAAGCAAATACACTAGAATCCAAAAGAGCCAACATCCTAACTAAAAACTGTAAACCCCTTAAAATAATGGCCAAGATGTTTTGGAAGTAAGCCAATCAAACTGTAATTCTTTTTCCTCTTAAGGCTTATTGATTTTGTTTTTAAGATATTTATGATATTATAGTCTCTTAGACTATTTTTGATGTAGAACATTTTTGGTGTAGAAACATACCTACAATGACTTTTTGAAGAGAATTTAACACAGTTTGCACTACTTTAATCAACAGCAAAATCATTTCCAGCAACTCAATCTTCCAAAAGCATACTTTAAATGTTGTAGTCAGTGTGGGTAATACATAAGAAGTGTCAAGCAAAGGGAAGAAAAATTCAGTGACATTCATGGATGTCACTTCCATCCACCCATTCATTTATTCCATAAAAAAAGTTGTTTTGAGTAACCACTGCTTTCCAGGTACTGTTCTAACTACTTAAATATGTGAGGTTCACATTGATTTAACTCTGTAAGTAATACAGTATGTTAAAAGGTAGTAAGTGCTGCAAATCAGACAGGCTGGGCTGAGGCTGTGGGCAGAATGGAGCATGACATGGAGTCCCTAATAGGAAGGTGGCATCCAAACAAAGTCTTGAAGGAAGTGAGGGAGTGAGCTCTTGTGGTCCTCTGGGGGAAAGTGTTCTGGGCTGAGACAGCATCCAGTACGAAGGCCCCAAGGAGGGAGCAGGTCCAGCACACTGAAAGATGGGCAAGGAGGCCAGCGTGAGGAGACCAGAGTGAAGGGAGAGAGTCAGATGCAGGCCTTTTCAGGCATAGGCAGAACTCTGGCTTCTACTCAGATAGGAAGCCGCTGGAGGGGTTTCAGTTAGAAGAAATGAGTTACTTTTTCGAATCTCTTCTATTTTAGAAAATTTAAAACATGGGAAGTAAAGAAACATGTATAAGGAACCACAGTGTATCATGACTTCATCTAAAATACTGTTTCATTTATACTCCCTACCCAACCCCCACCCCAGATCACTTTAAAGAAAATCTAAGACATCCTGTCATTTCAACTACAAGCATTTCAGTAGGAATCTCCAAAATACAGGCACCCTTTTTTATTTTCAACACCACTGCGATATAATTATCACCCTCAACGTGAGCTTGTCCCACTCGGATCCCTGGCTTCACACTGCTAACCTGAAACTGGCCATGGGGGGAGTATGGATGCCAGGGAAATCCATAAACACTCAAATCTGGGTCCAACTGTTAAATATTTACCACCTCACCTCTGATTCATGCTTAAAAAGTTGAACAGTGCTTGTTGATAGCATTATGTCCACTCAGCAGTCACAGTTCCTTAGTAAGCTTATAATTTCTTTAGTTTGTATATTTGAAAAGGGGTCAACATAAGATCTACACTTTGTGATTGTTCATATCTCTAAAGCCCCTTTTAATCCATAGGGTCTCACACATCTCGCTTTTCTTGCTTGCTTGTTTTTGTTGTGACCCGGTAACAACGAGAACCTGTGCTGTTGGTCCTGTAGAGTTCTCCAAGGTCTGGATTTTGCTGATTGCAGGCCTGTAGCTCCACTTAACATGTTCCTCTGCTTCCTATAAATTGGTAGTAAGAACAAGTGCCTTGCTCAGATTCAGGGTCCATTTTTTCCGGACAAAACTTCCTAGGTGGAGGAAGAGTACTTTCACCAGGAGCAACAGGAATGCAGGTTGTTTTACTCTGTGGTGGTAACAGTCTACTAATGATCACTTCAGGATAATACTTTGCATTCTATCACTTTTCCCGCGCTCATTACTTGGAATACATTTATAAGAGAAATTTGTATTTGTCAACCATTTGGTGAATTTACATTTTAACGGGATCACTGATTGCTGTGCACAGAAAAGACTGTAGAGACAGGTGTGGAAACACATAAGTAGGAGCCACCATCATGGCTAAGATCCAGGTGTAACCCTGGAGGTGTGAGAAGCTTCAGATTCTAGATCTTTCTTGAAGTACAGCCAACAAGAGTTCTCACTGGACTGAAGTTGTGGTTTTTGGAGGTGCCTGATGGTTGAAAGTGTGTGACAGAGCTAAGGTAGGAATCGGAGTTCTGGGTATAAATGCCAGGCACTCAGCCAGAGGGGGAGGAAGGGGAAGAGTGGAGTGTGTGGAGGGAAGAACTGACCATCCACGTTTCCTATCTTAACAAAGTTCCCTATCTATTGCTAAATACGCAGTTTGTTTAAAGACACAGCTGTTTACTTCCGAAAGATGGTAGTGAACATTACTAATAGTTATGGCCCTGGCTTGAAAATAAAACATGAAGAAGGCTGAGAAAACCATGTATTTGCAAATATGTGAGGCTTGAGGAGGCCTTGGGAATGTAGTGTTAAAGATGTATGTACTTGACTGCACACTGTTACCAACACTCTTTATTACTACCTATATTTAGATATGTCATGAATTAAAATACAATGACTAATTGTAGTAATTATAGTCTGTTGTAATGTTCTTGATCTATCACAAAAAAAAAAAAATTGTTCCATTATCTAACAACCAAATTTTACAATAAACCTCATCTGGTATATTATTTAAAGGTTTTAAACTGTTCAGACCTTCTGTGTATGAGTGGTACAGTTCCCTAATTTCTCTGAGGATAGTTCATGTTTTCTCTGGTAGTTTCTCTTAAGAGTTTTTAACTGTTTTGTCTAATTTTCTTTTCTAAGTTTTAATGAAATAATTTACAAGTGTATATATTTTTTCCAGCATTTCTAGTCCCACTCACCAGTTTTCTCAAACTTATTAATAATAAAAAAAAACATAACCGGAAAAACAGGCATTAATATAAAACTGGTGCTCGACCCCACGTCATTTTCAACCTCAGGTTTCTAGATCAATTTCCATCTCAATGACCACCGTGCTCCCGTAGGCTCCAACATGGCCAAAGCCACCAGCGAGCGTGCCAGAATGTTACAGGGTGTGTGCCGAGAACCTGCAGGAGACACGTTCCACAAGACATTCATAAAAAGAATAAAATAATCTGATCACTGGATGAGTTCCAAAGGTCTTGTGACAAACATCATGTTCTCCATCCTCTTTTTTATAGAAGGAAAAAGATGTAGAGAGGTAAGGTGACTCTGTCTAACATCATTGTAACTAAGCAGTGGAAATGAGATTGGAAATGGTTTATGGGTCTTGAAGCATGGAATTCAGATCAGAATAAAAAGAAAGTAGATTAATTTGTTTCCCGATTAACTACAAGAGGACATCATATTCTCTCTCTCTTTCCCTCTCTTCACACACACACACACACACACACACACACACACACACACACACATCTGGGAACCCAGTTTGGAACAAAAGAGGTTAACTGGCAAAACAGATGTTATATGACTGGTTGTCACAGTGTTTCCTTTCATAGCACACTAACAAGGTAATGAGATGGTTTGTAAAGGAGAAAGTCTGCAAAAATGAAACCAAAGCCCTTGGCAGGCAAATCAGTATTTGTTCACCTGTTGGGTGTGTTTTGCTTGAACAGATTTTTATTGAAAGATTCTATTGTGTTTCCCATGATTTAGATATTATTTTTTCAGCTTTGTTTTAAGAGTGACCATAGAAAATGCTCTTGTTCCTGTCCAACCTCTATTTGCAATTTACTGAATGAGTCATTTTTAGAGAGGATCCTGAGAATATCCAAAATACCATGAGTGGGCCCTGAAAGCACACTCTCTCCACTCCATCCTAATGAATTTAAAAGTGGTTAAAGGCAAACTTACTAAATTCACTGACCTATTAATAATGCCACACTGAAGAAGATTCTAATGGAGATTCTGTGTAACCAAGTGCCAAGGGACAGAAATAACAAACGCAGATTACATAAAAATAAACATCAGGCTGTTTTGAGTGCATCAATTACCTTGGTACTTCTCATTGAGCTAAGGCAGCGAATAGGCCTTTCAAATATAGTCCTATTAACTCAGCCAAAGGATCTCAACAAACTGCTAAAAGAGCTTCAGTTACTTATGCAAACCACTACAAGACACAGGTGTCCTTTAGTAAAATTAAAATCTGGGTAAGAGGAAGATAATGAGAGGGGGCTGGTCACTGATCGCCCATGATATGGCAGGCCTTTGGCTAGGCCCTACTCTGAGTTCTATCAAGACATGAATGTTTCTTCACCGGAACAGAAATCCCAAGGAACACGAGCCTTGTTTGCTTTGTGCCTCTGCTGTGTCTCCCAGCACTCACAGTGTCTGACACAGTAGGTGCTCAGTTAGTATTCTTGAATGAATGATGGAATGAATGGAATGTCTTCCCAGAGGAGTGGCCCATCTAAAGCTCCACAGCATTTAGTGGGTGTCCTTGGCAAAGGTCATGTCTTCCCTTGGCCTCAGGGTACAGATAGAGGAGGCAGTAAGGAAATGTGTTTGATGAATATTTCAGCGGCATGTTGATACTCAGCTCTTCACCTCACTCCAACAACGGATTTCACTGCTACGATTCTATGCATAAAATGTGCATTTGGATGCACACATCCTTACCTAGGGGAAATGAGGAATAACTCTGGACACAGTGATCTTTATTCTTTGCCAAGGGCTGTTTCAGGCAATGATGCCACTTTTAGAAGCAGTGGCCCGCAGTTGCTAAGGAGATAGGGAGAATGGGGAAGAGAGGCACTGAGTGCTTTCTTCAGCCTGCAGCCCAGGGCACAGTGACCAGAATGGAGAAACAAGGCCAGCCCAGCCTCCTAATCAAATCCCTTACAGTCCAGTGAGGATAGAAGTAGCTGTGATCCCATTTTGGTATTTAAAATAGAATCACCAAAATATTAGCTTAAAAGTCTGCTATATTCTCATATTTCAGTTTTAAAGTGTCAATTGCTAAAAAAAAAAAAAAAAAAGCAGGGGGAGGGGAAGAGGGAAAAACAAAGCAGGCTTATATTTTTACAAAGATGTGGATTAAGCCCCTGGAGAAAGTATTCTACTTCAGACATGTGCCCTGAGACATGACAGCAACAAGCCTGACAGAGAGACAGAGCAAACTGTCTTTTATAAGCTGGTCCATTTCCTGAGACACCCAAAAAGGCTCATGCTCAGCTGTGTAAGTAGTTTTGAGAATTTGGCAAGACAGGTGCGAAGTATTCTCTTAGGTTTCTATCATGGCCTGGATGTAAGTCTCCTTAACCTAGTAGCGGCACCATGACCGTGGGCTGCTTTGCACAGCTCGTTCTTCAGGCCTGCTCACCGGTCCGCAATGTGGACTGTGTATGGGTCCTCTGAGCTTAACGCATACAGAAAAACAGCACAGGAAAGACAGGGATTTATTCAGGGAAAGCTAGCTAATACAGATTTTTTAAACTCAAAATGTCTAGAATTATGTGAACTGAATGACTGGCCTTTATGACGTCTGGTGTCCTTTGTCCTCCCGCTCTCCATCAGCCTCTCTACACTGAGGACCACCATCACCTGTGTCTGAGTGGCATTAATGAGTGAGTACCAGAGCAAACCAGCTCAAAAACTGCCCATTTCGTTTCTATTGCTTATGTTGCAATAACCTCTCCTGTAACATTCAAGGTATGCAGGCACTCAACAGAAAATGACAAGAATCAACAACCTGTGCCATGGCATCTGGCATTAAAACTGTAGGCATCTGACGTTTGCCACTGGACACAGAAGATTTGGACAATACACTCATCTTTTAGAGAATTACTAGAACACTGTCATGTGGTAAAGTCAGTATGATACCAAAGATCTGCGGAACATTATGTTATCGCGTTATACTTTACAGTGCATTTTCCCATAAAGGAGTTGTGGACAAAGATACAGATTGTGGCATTTGCTTCTTTGGCACAGGAGACAAGGCAAAACGCAAATGTTAGAATCAATCTCCTATTACAACATCACACTTCACGTGGGAATTGAAACAGCAAAGATTCACAGAACGCCCCAGCTGCCTCAGTGTAACTGTTCACCACACAGAGCTCACATTCTTATTAACTCAGCTTAAAAGAATCCATTTGTCATGCCAGCGTAAGTATCCTTAAGAACTCTAGTGAGCTGGGTTGTAACACCATGGTCAATGCTACTCCAAAAATCTGATGCCATTCCAGAGTAAGGAGAGAGATACAACCAGCCCCGAAACACCATCAATGTTGTCCTATGAGTAACTCCATTACAAGTTAATAAGGCATATTTCCTAGGCAGGCAGCATTGCTTCTTCCTGATGTCTAAAACGTAGACCTTTGTATTTTTAAACAAAGAATTAACATTAGTTTTAAGGAGAACAAGAAACCAATGCTTTTCCTCGTGGAAAAAGTCAAGAACCTGAGAAGCTGCCTCCTGATACTAAACCCATCTTCTCCTTTAGTCAAGTCAACCGTCTCCCACTACATGTCTTTATCTTAGGAAACAATGTAAATTAAGCCTGGATGAAGAAGCAGTGTGAGTGTGTGTGTGTTTGTGTGTGCTGAAAGAGAGAAAGAGACATACAACAGGATGATAGGAGTATGTCCTTTTTAGCAATATACCACCCATATAGTTAAGAAGGTTACCAAAATCCAGGACAAAATCAGAGCCTCATGAAATTCCCAGGGGACTAGTGACTGCCCACGAAGGGGAGCTTATAGGAGTGACAGGCGAGTACGGCATCCTCCTAGGTCTGCTAAAACACACAGCTTGGTTATTCCTAAAACTCATGCATGATGCACAATTGTACAATAAAAAATCACAGAGCTTACGGGGGGCAGATACAGGTAAGGACACAACACTCAAAAACTTCATCTGTGACACACAAAAAAACAAAGATATGAACCTAATAAAAATGGTGGCACAGGTTTTCACATGTTAATGGGTTAAATAATACATCCATACTCTAGTAGACAATACAGAGTCTCCATCTTGGAAAAGATCTAACGTTGACTGGCTAATGCAAGTGGGCATGGGGCTGGCAAGCTTACAACTTGTGAGCTACTGCAAAGTGAGGGGAAGAGGACTGTCTGAAACCGGGAAGTGGAACACCAGACGGAGGTGGATGTGGTTCATCACACAGTCCCAAACCGTGAGGTGGTTGGTAGAGGTTTGAAAAGTGCGTTTTATGAATTTCTATATGGGGCTCAATTCAGCTGGGTGTGGTTTTCCTAATCCACTCACAAAGGAAATCACACATAACTACTGTGAAATCTGCCATTTATGCAAACTGCTCCCTAATGTATCGATGGTGTTGGAATTAACAGTTGTCAATCTCACAATCAACTACCTTGTTTCATTTATTGGGGGAATTTTATGATTTGACTTTACATACATTTTTTAACTAATTAAAGTGGTCTTCTCAAGTTTCGCATTTCCTTTCTTTTTTTTTTAAGATTTTATTTATTTATTTCACAGAGAGAGAGAGAGAGAGAGCACAAGTAGGCAGAGTGGCAGGCAGAGGGAGAGGGAGAAGCAGGCTCCCCACTGAGCAAGGCGCCTGATGCAGAACTCCATCCCAGGACCCTGGGATCATGACCTGAACCGAAGGCAGATGCTTAACTGACTTGAGCCACCCAGGCGCCCCTTCCTCTTGTTAACTGTCTAGTGCCTGAAAACAGTTACACCTTATTGCCTTAAAATTTCAGAATAGGAGAAAAAAATATTTCAAAAACTTAATAGTTAAAAAAATGTGTCAATAACCAACAATGAGTCACTTTCTCGTGGTACCAAAGATTTGAATTTATTTTCTAACAGGATCTCTATTTGATAATTCAGCTAAACTACATCTCCAACAATACGGACAATTCCCACCGAAGGACCCCTCCCGCTCCAGAGCTGTGGACTGTCACACACAACCGGATAACCAGAAAAGACCCTGATAAAAGAAGCAAACTATTTAAGAACACCATCCCACAAGGGATATAAACTCTCCTGTGACCAGTGTTCATAAAAAACTCTAATTCTAAATTTCTTGCTGGCCTTGGCCAAAATACAGAAGTGGATAAAATTCATCTTTGATGCCTGACTCCCCATTTTAAACTTCTTCACTATCAACAATATCCCTGCCTCTCTAATCAACATAGCAATATGACAAATTCAAGCATACTATGATGTAAATGACTAATGAGAAATAATGTGTCACTTCTCTTAAGAATGTTAACATCTTAGACAGACAGGAAGCCTTATGTCCAAGAAACAGATTTCTAATCATCAAGAAGAAAGAGGAGAAAGGGCTTTTCTACAATATCATAAACAGCCTCAAACTTTGAAGGTTAGGGTTAGGGTTGCTGTTGGCTTCTAGTTTGGCAATGGTGTGCTAACAAATGGTTACTAACTGGCTCTTCAAAAAAAGTATGTGTATATAATTATACATAAAAATGTATGTTCAATAAATATAAGTTTATTATAAATTATACTGATATTAAGAATGTGTACCACACAATTTACCAAGAATGAAACAGACAATACCTCTTTATTGTAAATTCCATATAGCCAATTGATACTCCCAGGATGCTTATACCAGATTCCACCTAATTCTTGTATCCTTAGCCAACCAACCATGGCTGCAATTCAACTAGGAGTTGACAAATGGAGTTGTATTCCAATTCGTAACTCCTTTCCCAATAAAGTTACTGTCATAATCTTGTATGTGGCATGAATGCTGGTTGCTATTTTTGTTTATATTGACAAGTAAGACAAAAGTAAAACAATGAAGAGGAATGTCCAAATTTTACTTCTTTATCAATGATGTGAGGAACCTTCTTTTGTTGATTCAGGTAACAGGTTCCAAATATCCAGAAAACATCCCCTTTCTTTGGCTGTTTACAATGTAACAGGTATAAACACAATGCACTTTTAAGTTTATATCTGCATTGCTAATGTTTTCTCAATCACTTTCTGAAGTCTAGATAGTTAAAAAAACAATCAAGCAAGTGCTGATTTGTACTGTTTTGCTGATTTCTAGAATGCAATGCTCCCAACATGGCTGATTTCAAGCTTCCAATGTATGATATTGAACCCAGAGATGGGAAGGGAGGAGCAGTTTATTTACAAGATGTAAATAACCTTTGGAGCACAGATAATAATAAAATGTGGGGAAAATAATTGGGAATTGATGAGTTTTTAGTATTTATTACCTCCTTTTAATATAACTTATTGAATTATTATGGACAACCAACACAGAGACTTCCTGAAAACTTAACAATGGCTGACCAGCTCCAGAACATCACTGGTCACCAGTAACAACTCATTAGGATGACCTGGAGCCCAAAGTAGGGTAAAGACCTGCCTCTTACTTTCTACATTTGTCTTTTCTTGGGTCATTCATAACAACTCATTAGGATGACCTGGAGCCCAATGTACGGTAAAGACCCGCCTCTTACTTTCTACATTTGTCTTTTCTTGGGTATCTCAATGTGCCCAAGGGGAGCTATCAACACTTCACCTGAATCAAACCTAAATCCTGAGCCAGGCTTCTCACCCAGGAACCCACTACACTGAGGACCACATGCCCACCCACCCAGGATTCTGATGATGGGTTTGGGGAAGAGAGACCATCAGTGGCTATCCACAGGCACCAGTATGCACCCTTTAGAAAACATCATGAAACAAACATCTCAGTTGTTGACATTATAAATGTACCTCCTTGGATTATCAAGGTTTCCGACTTCTGCTTCTTGGCCACTCATCAGTGGCTGTTGTGGGATATATTTTTGGGTTCTGAACATATCTCACAAGGACAATAATATCATCATCGCCTTTGCCAAAGGAGACGATAACATTTAGCAGTAAACACTGATTCATATGTCATCCCAGTTCTTCTGAGATTCATTTCCAAGGCCCTGTCTTCCCTATAGAAACTATATCCTTTCTTGTGTATTCTACCTGATAACCATCTCCTGCCATTTTTTCCTGATGCTACAGGAGACCCACTTCACCTTCTCAATGGAAACCTGGGGCATAATGTTTACTCCTTGTATAGTACATTTGTCTACATCTTATAGACATATTCCCTGCCACCCCGGAATTTATAGCCAAAGCATAAACATTCTGATAGGAAAGGGCAAATAAAGACATATATATGGACAACAGCTTAACATTATCAAGTCAACACTGGAAGCCAAACATCAAACACTAATAGAAGTATCCACAGTTTTCATAATAAAATTTAACAATAAAATTATACACATCTACAATATTTCACATTAAAAAATTAGACTTGGTTGGAATGTACCAAGTGGATGGCCTCAAAGGGCTCTCCTCTTTAAAAAGTCAGTTCTTATATTTGATGGCATTTTAAAGTATCCTCCGGGGTATGTGTGCACTTGCCAGCATTTAAGTGCCTCTACTGTGAGGACTTTCAATATGGGAGGGTTATTTTATAAGCAGAAATAATCAACATTTGTATTATTTTTAATCATTATAAAGCAAGAACTACTTGGTTATTCAAGTCTCTGCTTAATTTATACAACGGTGCATAGGCTTAACCCTTTAAAAGTGCATGGCATTTGACCTTTTTTTAAACACAGAAGGTAGAAACAGATGATCAAATGAAGGGCACTGATCCATAAATTACTCCTCAAGTAAGACATCTGGGTCATCTGTGATTTTTCAAATGGTTCATCAGATTGATAAAATGATTAAGTGAACAACTAGAGCAACAACAAGAAATCAATGCAGACAGGGTAGCACCCACAGGCACTTCTCATCTCCTAAAGCTGGTAGTAGTCTAGGTCCCTCTGGCAACTTTAACTCGGTTGACTGATAATATTTAATAGGAAATCCTGGTGGGTTGTCAATAAATGTTAACTTTCCTCTCCCTTTCTAAAATAAAAGCATTGTAATGATGATGTATTACTTGACTTTGATTTTTCCCATGTTCTACTTCCATGAAATGCAGATATGAAGTACTGATACAAAAGAAAAAAACACATAGGAACACATCAAAGTATTACTGTTAATGGTTTCTGCTAAGTGTTGACATTTTTAAAATCTGTAAGAAAATACACCAAAAAATTAATGGCAATATTGTCTCCAAATGGAGGGATTATAGGTAATGTCTTATTTTTTTCTGTGTTGTCCAAGTTTTCAAAATGATTATGTATTGCCACTGAGTTAAAGTTTTTTTTTAATTCTTTAAGATCATTTTATTAATTCAGCAAGCAGTTGTGAATATTTGTTAGTTTATGAAAGTTTTATTTTTTAAATCTTTTGATCTTTTTTTTTTTTTGAGAGAGATAGAGAGAGCACATGGCAGGTGGTGGGGTAGCACAAGGGAGAGAATCTTGATCTCACGACCTTGAGATCATACCTGAGCTGAAATCAGGAGTCCAACGCTTAACCAACTGAGCCACCCAAGTGCCCCAAGAAAGTCTTATTTTTAATAGACTAACTGAAAAGAGAGAGAACATAAACCTATCTCATTTCACTTGCTAAATATCTTTAAGAAAGTATTTTATAATTTAATTTCTGCTTTAAAAAGTTTTAAATGTCTATGGGGCACCTGGGGGGCTCAGTCGTTAAGTGGCTGCCTTCGGCTTAGGTCATGATCCCAAGGTCCTGGGATCGAGTCCCACATCAGGGGCTCACTCTCAGTGGGGAGTCTGCTTCTCCCTCTCCCACTCCCCCTGCTTGTGTTCCCTCTCCTGCTATGTCTCTCTCTGTCAAATAAATAAAATCTTTAAAAAAATAAATTAAATAAATAAAATAAAAAGTTTTAAATGTCTAAAAGAAGCTAACTACTCTCCTAGCCCTTTTCCCAGCCATGCTGAACTATTTGTTCAGTTTACTAAAGCACCACACTGACTCCAGCTCTGTGCCCTTGTGGATGCTGTTCCTGATCTTTCCCTATGTATGTTCTTCAAGCAACTAACTCCTAGTTTTCCTTCAAAGCTCAGTATCACCTTCTCCAGGAAGACTTTTTGGGCTCCCCGGTACTATATAAAAGTTCATCCTTTGTGTTTAATGGACAGCTTTCTAAGCACTCAAGAGTAAGCACTTACCCCACTGTAACAACTTCAGAAAGTGTATAATTCCCAAGGGACTTAGCATAGAGCCCGTTGAATAGAGATGAATGAATAGCAATCAACTTTGACATTTCCATAATTTAAGCAAATAATTGACCTTTGTTCTTTCTCTCACTTAAGTGATTGGCTCTTTGACTAGAGCAGTTAAACTAACTAGGTGTTTTGACACCTCAAAAAGTTATTTATGTGCAGTTATTTGTGCTAACTCAATCCATAATTTAATTAATAGTATTTATTCAGGAAATATTCATCGATGGCACAGCAGGTTCCAGATTCTGTGTTAAACACTGGAATACAGGACTAGAGAGACAGTGCCTCTTCTCTCAACAAAACTGAGACTAGTGGAGATAGAAGTGGAGGTACAGTTATAGTCAGGGGGTACCGAAGCATGCACTTTCCACAGCAGCAGCAAAAAGGGATGGTGCAGGGTGTGGGGACGAGCCTTCTCTGTTCCAACAATGTATTAAATTAAAATGCAGCTGGGTTTACAATACAAAGCAAGATAAAGATCGGACTGGACAATTACCTGAGTAATATAATCAGTGTGAACACCCAATGTTCTGGAAGTTGAACAGACAAAGGAAATGGCAAACCCAAAGCTATTAGCACAGGCTCACGGTGGAAGATTGGAAGACATGCTAACCACCACTTACTGCCAGAAATCTACATCTGCAAGAGGGAATTTTACGAAGATTTTATATATATTTAAACCTCATGTTAATTTATTATGTCCCAAATCCAATTCCCAGGTCTGAAATTAGGTGGGGAGGGAGGGATAAATGTCTCCTTAAATTGTACCACTACAGGGAGAAATTTTTTTGGATCAAATTGTTGTAGAACAGTAGAGTTCAAATTTGCCATCTCCCACTTTAAACATTGTTGTCTTTCCTGTCTCCCAAACAAATAAAGTTGTCTCTATATTAAAAACCTAAGCACAAGTGGTCTTTTTGTCTCCACAGCTTGCAAGCAATTCAGAGTGCCCAACTGGATTTGAACCCAAACTCCCTTGCTCCTTGGCCAGCTACTATGCCTCCATGCCATTCCACAAATACAAAGCTGGGTGAACACATCAGATTTACTTACAGAGACATAATGAAGAACATTCAGCTTAATTCAGAGTGACAAGCCAGATTTTTAACTACTTCAATTCAAACTCTTTCAAACTGTTCTTCCTAAGATTGTTACTTCATACCATAGAATACTGTCATTGATACATAACAACATGAAGACAGGAGGTTGTGGTTGCTTCGATTCTGAGAATTACCACATATATCATATATTTACTACCAACCATAAAGAACAAATCATACCTAGAATAACCATAATCCTAAATAATCTTCTGTAGTATATTCAGCACACAGTAGCAGGGTTAGACCTCTTAAAACAAAGGTCAAAAATGTGTCCCTGATTACAAGTGCATAATTCTTGCTCATTATTTGTGGAATAAAGTCCAAGCCTCTGCTCTAGAATTCAAGCTCTTCATAAGGTGACTCTAGTTCACCTCCTTCACTGATTATCCACGTCCCTTGCAAAACCAGTACTCCATCCCTGAAAGACCCTGTGTCATTCCCTGAGCATTCAGAATACTCTTACACCTCCATGTCTGTTCTTTCCCTGTTCCTTCCTCCTAATTCACCTATTCCAGATTCCAGGAGCTTGCCAGACCCTGCCATCTGAGGGTAATGTCTGGCCTCTGCACACTCACCTTTCTGGTTTATATCGCTCTTCCCACCTCTGTCATATCTTACTCATTTTTATAGACTTCCACAGCAGTTAGCACATGGTAGGTGTATAATTACCTACAGAACTACAAGCAAGTAACAGCATCATTTAAAATAATTATTCAGAAGACATTCCAGAATTATTTCATTTCTCTGCATGATCGCACATATCCTTATTTGATAGGCTCAGATGTTGTAAGATATTGGGGGCTGGGTTCACCCTATAGCTGACATCATTAGTGCATACAGATAACAGCCTATCTGCCACTTATTTACTGTTCATATAAAGAAAGATCATGAAAAAATCTGATGTTTGAATATCCTACGTGTAGAAATTCAACTGAAACGGGAGTGTACTATTATCTGCCTCCCTGAATTTAATTATCAGCTGCATGAATTGCCCTTTATGGGTGAATTGTGAATCTTGATGCTAAGCAACTCCTCATAGATTCTTTAAGTTCCAACCTCAGAAAATTTTAAGGCATTCCTGGCATTAAGTGATAAATACCAACATGATTGCTCCTGAAGATGCTAGTTTTGGAAATCCTATTAGATGGTACCATAGCGAAGTGTCAGCTCTATGTGGTCATATCATCAATAGCCCCACCTTTTCTTAGCAAAATATTCTATAAAATGCAAGTTACAGATATTATAATTCATGAATTCCCACATGAGAGATGAATGAAAATAGAATCACAGATACTGTTCAGACCTTGAATTTTTATGCTGCAGCCTTGGAATACTCTGAAGGACAGAAATCAGTTTGGTAGGACTGGGAAATAAAATGATTTCTAAATTCTTCTGATAGTAAGAAACAGATATATATAAATTTTATCAAGGTAGAAAACAAAAACCAAGGGATTTTGATTATTTGATTTAATCATTTAAATATCGTATTTATTTTCGTACATGACATACTCCACCAACTACTGTGATATTTTCACTTGGAAATAAAAGGAGAGATTTTTTTTTTTTAAGTGAAGCATGTGATTCTGTGATAATATAAAATTTCTTGATAATATGTTCCTGTAGACATATTAAGTGCCGATGAATACATCAAAAGTTCTGGCTAATACACAATGTTTTATTTTCTTTTAAGATTTTATTTATTTATTTGTCAGAGAGAGAGAGCAGCAGAGGGAGAAGCAGGCTCCCCACTGAGCAGGAAGCCCGACGCGGGACTTGATCCCAGGACCCTGGGATCATGACCTGAGCCGAAGGCAGACGAAGGCAGACTGAGCCACGCAGGCATCCTACATAATGTTTTAAATACCAGTAGATGTAGTGACAATTTCTTTCATTTAAATAGTGATGCATTTGCAAGACACACCCTCTACCTCCTCTAAACCAAAGAGGTATCTGTCTGAGCCTGTGCTACCCAGCACCCTTGCTGAAGGGGCAGACCTAGGGGAGCAGGCTTAATGCCAGTCTTCTCCTCCCCCTAGGTCCAAGAATAGGAATAAAAAGTGAGGGGTGCCTGGGTGGCTCAGTCGGTTAAGCGTCTGCCTTCGGCTCAGGTCATGATCCCAGGGTCCTAGGATCGAGCCCTACATCGGGCTCCCTACTCGGCAGGAAGCCTGCTTCTCCCTCTCCCACTCCCCCTGCTTGTGTTCCTGCTCTCGCTGTGTCTCTCTCTCTATCAAATAAATAAATAAAATCTTTTTAAAAAAATAATAAAAATAAAGTCTTTGCCCTGACATTTAAAAAACTAAAACTAAAAATAAATAAATAAATAAAAAGTGAGGCTTAACTCAAGGACAGGCAATGCACAGATGAGGCTGTGACAAACCTATGCCCAAATACTCAAAGATAAACTAGGCAATCAGATTCAAACTCAAAATTCGGAGTTAGAAAATCAGAAGAGTGAGCCAGTGTAATTTAATGTTATAAGGAAGTAGAAAAGGTGAAGTACAGGGTGAAGGCCAATCAGTAGGACAAAAGGCAAATGAAGAAGTCAGCGAGAAGCCTTTACCAATCAAAGATGGCCCGAGAGCTGTCTGAGGTCCTGATTCTCTGAGATTCTGATTCCAGGCAACCCGCTGGGTTACAACTTTCCTCAAATATACCCCAAACTCCCATAAAACAGTCATAATGTGCCCAGATAACTTAGACAGATTCTGGAACTTCATAATAAAAGAATTTAACCTATTCTTGATAGACTCCTATAACAAAGTGACAGGCAAAGAGTGCAATTTTTTTAAAGCCCAAGCTCCCTGAGCCCAAAGCCCAGTTCTGCCATTTACTACCTGTAGGGCCCTAGACAAGCTGTTCAATTTCTCCAAGCCTCCTGTATCTCATGTGTAAAATGCATACAATCACAGTGCTCCAAAGGGTTATCATGAGCAACAGGTGAGATGGTGAATGCTTACTAGTCAGCACAGATAGCCATCAGTGTTGTGGGATGATGATCACAATTGTAATGATGACAACGATGATGAGTTTCTCTTGCGCACTGTATAATGGCTCAACAGAGAAATAAATGAGCTTTAAATTTAAACTAACTCTCTAGCCACTTATCACCAGCTTGCTCACTTAAAATAGGTAACTATTATAGTTAATATTTTAAACACCGGATGCATTGCTTGGAGACAATTTGGAATGGAAAAGAATAGATACGGAAGCAGAAACCCAGAACTTTTTCTTTCCTTATAACCTGGATTATGGTTGCCTTTCTATCACCACCCACTGATTCTAGATCTCATATATAAGCCCTGCCCCTTTTCCCCATTTTCTCTGCAAACAGTGTAACTCATGCTCTCAATACCCTCCTGGGGATTTTATGAGGGCCGCATCACTGAACCTCCTGCCTTCTCATACATGCACATCCTTTGCACTGCTTCAGAAGATCCTCCTAACTCATGGTCATCCCCAACTAAAAACTCTTCTATAGAGTACCACTGTACGTTTAATAAAGGTTAAACTGTGTTATAGTGATCATTACAATCCTTCGCAATCTGATCTCAGCGCCTGGCATCATTCCCTTCTGTTACCCACTAACTTTCCACGGCCCTTTCTAATATGTTCATTCTCCCTGGCTATTTTTCTCTGCCTTGAGGCCTCTTCTAACTTATGTGACTAGGTGAAAATCTGACCTATTTTGTAAGGCTCAGCTCATTGTTTTTTCTTTATAAAATATACCTAATTCCTTTATTAAGAGTTAATACTTTTTCTACAGTAAAAACGTAATGTGTATTTCTCCTATAACACATCCCATTCTACTAGAAATCTATGATTATATCTTTTTTTTAAAAAAAAGCTATAGCTACATTTTAAGTGAAGAGGAATGAAAAAATGATCGTAAATTTCATCAACTAGGTAACTGGGTTCGAGAAAAATATAGGTAAACATATTTGAAACTTCTACATCATATATTTTAATGTCCACATGTCCCCATCAACAACCTGATTCTAAGGAGATTAAAAGGATTCTGTTAACTAGGAGAAAACAATCATTTACACAGCAAAGACTGTCTCTATTTCAATGTGGCTAACTTTCCTAATACCTATGTCATCTCTACTCACTACAATGCCAGGCCTTCCCGGTGCCCTTGAGCACAACAAGTAAGACCAGAGGTCGGGGGCTATCAGCCCTTTTTAAGTAAGTCTTAGTGAGTTATCACTGTGATCCAAACTAGCAGAGGATCCTTGTACCTACCAATTACACAGAAGTCATATAATACTGATGGACATTTTTCCAGGGATGATATCTAGGTGACCTGCAGGTACACAGAAGGGTGCTCAGCATCACTGGATATGAAGAGGGTGATTAGGCCTATGGTGAGGTGTCACCTCACACCTGTTGGAACAGCTGTCATCATTAGGGGCGTGGGAGATGGCAAAAGCTGGCGGGGATGTGGGGCAGGCCTTGTGCACTGTTGGTGGGAATGTGGGTTGTTGCACCCACTACAGAGGACTGTATGGAGAATTAGGGATTGGGTTGCCATGTGTCAAGTGGCTTACTTCTGGATGTATGTCCGAATGAAACAGAACCACTATCCCAAGAGGCTGTCTGCACCCCCATGTTCACTGCAGTGTTGTTTATGGTGCCCAGGACACAGAGGCAGCCTGGGCATCCATTGGCAGATGGATGAGTGGAAAGGATGCAGAGTGTGTAGGTGGTGGCATATTGTTTAGTTAGAGATGAAGGAAAGTCCCGCCATTTGCGATGACATGGATGGATTTTGAGGGCATTGTGCCAGGTGATGTGGGTCTGCCAGAGAAAGACAAATACTGTATAATCTCACTTACATGTGAAATCTTAAAAAAAAAAAAAAAGAAACCACTCATAGAAACAGAGATCAGATTTATGGTTGCTGGGGCAGAGGGCAGGGGAAGGGGGATTGGGCAAATGTCATAAAAAGGCACAAACCTCCAGTTATAAGATAAATAAGTTCGGGGGTGTGGCATACATGAGGGCTAGAGCTAACAATACTAGACTGCATGTCTGAAAGTTGCTAGGACAGCAGATCTTAAAAGTCTTCATTATAAGGAAAAGGGAAAAAAGTGTAATTGTGTGAGGTGATAGATGTTAGCTCAACTTGTGATAATCATTTCACAACATATACATATTTCAAATCATGATGCTGTGCACTTTAAACTTACCCAATATTCTATGTCAATTATATCTCAATAAAACTGGAAAAGAGAAATACAGTAAGTACTACTTTGCTGATTAAAGTCTACAGCACGATTCTCCACAGTTACTCGCACAAAGCTGTAAACACAGAAATGCAAAATGACCATAGGACAGCAAAAAGAGTATTCATGTTGATAATGTGAGAGTTGGAAGGAGGAACAAATTAAAGGATCCGAACAGCTTCAAGGCATCGTTCATGTATGCACAACATACTGCCAGACACAGGTGCACACGCTTGAACCTGTTCCCGAATAAATCTTGTTTGACATTCACTTCATTACTATCGGAAAGCAACAACATATGCCTGTTGGCAAGAGGTTCTCTCTCCATTTGGGTCACTGGCAACCTTTATATAGAGACCAGTTGGCAGACTCCAGGGCCTCATGCATGGATTTCAGATCTGATATTTGTTGTGCATGTGTCTCTTAATGTTACAGGACAACATTTTGCTCACAAGCCATTATCCTGTGTTTAAGTTAGATCAAGTACAAACACACACACACACACACACACACACGCACACACACACACCAGGAGGGAGGGAAGATCCGTAAACTGATTAGGGGAAAATGTCATTTTCCTTACTTCTCCAGGCAAACAGAATGACTTGGAACAACCACTACTTTTTTATTCTTTCCTTATTATGTCCCAGGTACCCTCTACTCTACAGGCTACACTGTCAAATACACTACAGTCCAGAGTAACAGGGGTCTACTGATGAAACAGAGCAATCCTTTTGCCACCTCCTCAAAGCAAAGGTCAGCATCCCCAAGGGCTATGACGTTTCTCAGGAAAATTGTACAACTGTTCAAAGCACTGGCAACTTCAGGTCCCCCCCTTCAGGATCCATACCCAGAACCACTGGGAGCCTCATTTCTGGTTTCACTGCTGGTTGGAAAGACTGAGGGAAAGAATAAATCCCCCGACACGCTCCTCCCAGGGTCTCAGCTGTGTGACTGCATCAAGTCCCGAGTGAAGAGTCAAGAAATCCCCCTCAGCCTGGACCCTCCACAGAAAGTACTGGATAAGCCACAGTCTGTCTTCTGGTCAGCTCTGGCCTCTTCCTCATTTGCACATCAGTGTATTAAGTATACAAACTCCTCCAGCCATCACCTTCCTTCCTTCATTTCTGTATCAGAGTGTTTCTCCAGGTGTCTGCTGGAGAAGGTCATCAAGAGGACATGACTGCAGGTTGACCCACGGGCTACCTCCCAGCAACCAGAGGCTCCTCACTGCCCCTAGGTTCTTGGAATGTACATTTTACCCTCTGTTCCCAAATGGGAGCCATTTTCAAGGGCGCAGCCTAGAGACAGCAATGTGGCATTCAGACCACCATTGTAGGGTATCCGTGACTGAACCCCATTAAGATCACTACAGAAACTTTAAGATTCTGGAGGGCGGATGTGGGAATCTACTGGACTTGTGGCCACCCCATCAAGCCTCATATGTAAGTGCCCTGGCTTTATTACTTCTGCCACCTGCCCCCCGGAGCGGCTGCCTCCCCCTTCCCTGCCCTCTGGGTACCACGGCCAGTTTTCAGATTTCAGCCAGGGGCCCCCGAGGGTGGAAACCAACAGTACCGATTGGTCTGCCCACAAAAGCTCTACCAAATTTTGTTTTTATTTATTGCTTGTACTTCACCTTGTGCTTTAAAAAATGTATTTGAAGTTTATCTAAATTATTATTTATATCATGCTTCATTTTTTTAAATATATATAAGGTCAATAACAAAGATACACTAAATTTCAATGATTAGAAAATCCCAGAAACAAAAATAACAGAAAAAATAAGATCAGGCCTTAGATATAGCCAGGTAATTACAATATCTGTTTGTCACCTCTTACACCTCTGTTCAAGGAAGTCCACAGATAGGGCCTCTGAGCATCCTAGTGTTTGTGGGAAAATGCAACTGATTTTAAGACATACCGTGTCATAAGTAAACTTTATAAGATTTCACCGGCTTGGTGTGGGTATCTTAGTATTACAATGGTAAAGGCAAAGAACAAAACAGCCTGAAAAACAAAACCGTATTTCTACGGAATTCTTTATTAAATAATACAGAACAGGTAAGAAAGAACCCTGTAGCATAAGTTTTCATAAGTGAACCATGTACGTGGACCTCAGGATTCAGTCATGGGAGTCACTGTTGTAATGACAGAGCCAGCAGCATCAAGAGCTAGGTTAGTTGTCTTGCCGATGGGCAAGACTGTGCCCATATGTGTATGGGCACGTCTATGGGTGAGACTGTGCCATTCAGCGGTCAGTGGGACAGGAATGGGAAAGAATGCTGTGCTGATCACAGAACCCATGGGGCGAAGACAAGACAGGCTGTTACTTGAGCAGGAGTCAGACGTAATCAAGAATAAATTTGCTGAGATGTGATTAGGTTTCATGGTTATACCTTTACAGTTACTTTTAAAGCTCTTATTACTGAAATTCCTACAGGAAAAAAATATGCAATTAGAGATCTGAAACTCCTGAATTTCATTTTCCCAATGAAATCATTATTCTCATAACTAAGGTTTTGACAGAAAAAGGTTTCTCAGGGTACAACTATCACATTACAGCATAGACTGTAAAGCTAAGGAACCATATTTTTCAAAGCAGAAAGAAGGGCATCTGGCTTAAAAAAACATCTGAATCTGAAGGTTTATAATTTGTGCACATACAAAATTAATTTGATTTTCTATTTAATGACTCCTTTAAAAAGTTTTATGAAGTCAGCACTGCCACAGAAAAATCTGGAATGTATATTTGGCTAAAGGTGGATCCACTTTCAAGCAGTTAAAAAAAAAAAAAAGAGCCCGCCCTAGTTTTGCACAAAAATCTGTTAACATCTCTGATATGTGGTGGGTGGCTGTATTCAGGCCTTGGCTCTGCCGCTCGCTAGCAACCTTGGACAAATCACTTAGCTTCTAGAAAGTTTCACCTCTTCATATGTAAAATAAAAGTGTTGCACTACCTGGCCCATCACCTCCTTAAAATTCTGTGACTCTGTAGGCTTTTGAAAAGATCACCTTTTACTCACCAATTCCCAGCCCAGGTGCAGATGTTTAACTACCAGAAACCACAGGCCCTGTTAGGTTCTAAATCAAGTTCTTGTGCCAGGGAGAGTTCCTACCGCCATCCTCTGATGGCTAGGACTTTAATTTCTAACACAGATCAATTTAGCCTCACTGAATTTCAAACCTTGGCCTGCTCTCATCTGTAATTTTCATACGACCCACAACCAACTTATATCACAGCTACCTGTTCTCCAGCATGCTTGCTCATCTCCTAGGCTGAACTACTGTCTGGGATGCTTGCTTTAATACTTTATGCTGCCATCTTACGTAGCACTCAGTTTATTAAATCTTGGCTCTTTACAGAAACATTTCAGAAAAGGCTATCTTGCCTCTTGTTAACTACTCCAAAATAAATCTTGTAGTTAGGTGATTTATTTGTGGAAATACCCTGGAAACAAAGCTGATGCTCAGGAAAATGGTCTGCCAGGAATATAAAGACTTTTTTTCTTTATTAAAGAAATACCTACACACAGATTCACATCTAAAAATCAACAGTAAATGTGAAATAGAAGTTATCACCACTTACCTTCATAAACAATACCTTCCCTCATTTCCCTTACATACAACATAAAGGGATGAAAAGAATCATTTTTGTTAAGTACTTGGTATGCTTCCATTTAATAAAAAGCCTATCTATAAAATGCACTAGCAACCAGTCTATCCCTCCTCATTGGCCAACTCTGGGGCTGTCATTTATCCCATAATGTTCTTAGGGGTTTGAGGGCAACCTGTATCCACACCAAAACCTTCCATACCCAAGGTCCACTAGTTAGTTGCAAATGTAATCAATAGAGGTTAAATAATTACAGAATCATTTCCAAATTTACCTTGACAGGATCCAAAGACAATATCATTAGAAAAGAAACAAAAGCATGTTTAAAAGGGAGGAAAGCATTCTGTCAATGAAGATCAAAAGGTGTGCAAAGTGCACTCCGTTGCATAAGGGGTTTTAAATGTCCGCATGTTTGAAAACCCAGTTACGGCTGCTTGGAGGTCTTCCCAGACAGAATGCCCATTACCAGTGGTGAAAGACCTGTCTCCTTCCAATATTATCCTACACAAAATAGTTCACAGGAGACTTAATGGTTGTGATAATGCAATGCAGAGCTAATCTTCCACACAGGTCTTGGTGATGTCAGCCACCATATGTTCTTTTTAATACTGTTCCATAATGAGCATGAGGTAGCTAAAAATCATCAATAACCACTTAAGGAGCAGGTTCCCGTGGGTCTTTAATTGCTGGACCATGTGGTTCTGTCCTCGGAACTAGATAAAAGGAAGATGTTCCTTAGCTCTAAGAACTTAAGTGAGATCTTGCAAGACATCTGACAAAGTTGAAGCTGAGATGTAGATAGAAAAGATACATGATGTTTTAAAATTAGATTTTACAGCTGTACACCAGAGAACATTGGTTAATGAGTCAATGAAAAGTTGGTGGCAAGTTTCTAACTAAAGTGAGGCCTCAGGGCACCTGGGTGGCTCAGTCGTTTAGCATCTGCCTTGGGCTCAGGTCACGATCTCTGAGACTGAGCCCCCCATCAGGCTCCCTGCTCAGCAGGAAGCCTGCTTCTCCCTCTCCCACTCCCCCTGCTTGTGTTCCCTCTCTTGCTGTCTCTCTCTCTGTCAAATAAATAAATCTTTAAAAAAAAATAAAGTGAGCCCTCGTGGCTCTGTCCTCTGATGCGATGAGCTTCAAGTGACACATGTCATATATCTAAGAGTGAAAGGAAATGTACCGTATAATCCGGCACATTAAAAAACCCAACACTGTGGAAAGCTGAATGGCATTTAAGAAAATGTAATTAAACAGATTTAAACATAAAACCAGGGTTTGGGTTTAAATAATCAAAACACCGCAGTAGAACTTGAAGAGGGTCCAGTTATACAGCAGCTTCTCTGAAAAATACCTAGAGTCTTCCTTTGATTGCAAGCTCAATATGATCTAAATGGTAAGGGGGCTGATCAAACAAAAAGCTGTTGAAAACATTCATGCAAAAGAGAATTATAATATCCAGGAAAGATGTAGCAGACATTCCACTGTACTCTCTACTAGTCAAGCCATCCCTGTGGTTGAATTTTCTTATGGAAACTATATTTCACCCCAGAATCTAGAGGCATATTCTTCCACAATACAAAGCAAAATTAAACCTTGTTTCTCTTGGCACACAGCAAATGTTTTCATTAATCCATCATTTCGTCTCTATTTAGTTTGGCTTTTCCATGATTCCTATATTAAATGTATTCTTCTTTAGTGGATTTTTCCTTCTGTTCTTTTAACTATTTCCTCCAGCAGATATCAAAAAACAACTAAAGAGACATTTAAAATATACATGTTATTTTGTTGCCCACTTCAGATCCTCTCTATCAAAAATGAGAGAGTCTCAGTTGGTTAAATGTCCAGTGGCTCAGTCAGTTAAACGTCCAACTCTTGATTTCATCTCAGGTCATGATCTCAGGGTCATGGGATGGAGCCCCACATTGGGCCCTGCATAGTAGGGCTCCTAGCTCAGTAGGGAGTCTGCTTAAGGTTGTCTCTCTTCCTCTGCCTCTGCCCTCCCCCCACAGCTCACACATAATAAATAAATAAATCTTTTTGAAAAAAATGAGAGTCTAATCTAAGAAGGAAGGTATTGTATTCAGCCAGTCACTTACCCATTGTGCTTTTGCTTATTGAATTGAAAGTCATCACTAAGTTTGCAGAACCTCTCAGCTTCCTTTTGAGGGCGGAAGTATGCTAATGAACATTACTGACAATCTACCGAATGTACCGCATTATAAAACAATGGTTGAGAGAATGAGCTTGAAAAAAAAAAATCTGGGTTTGATTCCTGGCTCTGCAACGGGCAGCTTGGCCTTGACATGTTCCTTAAATTCTCAAATCTCTAACTAGTTTAAGGATTAAATTATATAGCATATGTAAAGTGCTTAGCACAATGCCTCCTACCTGATAAAGAAAAATGCAGTTTACCTATTATGTTGTTATTGATGTTCTTATTAGTGTCATTATTATTACTATTACTTATTCCCTTATACATTCTACGAAACTAAGTTTTAGATCTGGGATCTAGCAATCATTTCTGCTACTTTACTTCTGCATGTTTTTTACTAGTCTCACCTAATCCACTGTCTCTCTAACTGGAGAGAAGTAAATAAACAACTATTCACGGGGAATTTTAGTGGGCAGCTAAAAGCGTGACCAGCAATGTTTTACAAAAAAGAAAAATGAGCAATACAGCTTATATTCAGATATCCTAAGTTAGGGAATCAGAAGGTAATTATTCATTCATTCACACACAGGAAAAAGATTTATGGTAATACAGAGGTGAAAAATGATCAGTGTCAAAGAGAAACATCAATAAAATGCTGGGGGGAGTTCAGCAGATGGAGGAAGAATTGTGTTGACGCAGGTAGGTTAAAACTGTAATGGACTGAGAGTGCAATCTAGTTTCTAAAATTGTCCTGGGGTTACTTTCATGCTGAATCTCCCTCCCACCTGCTGCACCCTCAGCCTCCGCTCAGGTCCTGACGTGTCTATGGGATTAACTTTTAAACATTTATTCCAAAAAATATCAAGTGGTTTTAAAAGGTAATCATATGAGTCACAGTCACGAAAACTGTAAGCACAGGTTGGAATTAAGTGAGGCCTCAGCCTGTTAGAGCTTCTCCAGGGGAGACCAACAAGTAGGGAAATGGATCTGCAAACCACATCATGTGCGACAGGGCTAGATGAAACAGAAACATTAATCCTGGAAAAGAGAAGGCTTGGGAAGCCATGACTGTTATTTTGTATAGGCTAAGTGCTCTTGTGTGAAAGAGGGCTTGGGTATCCTATGTAAATCTGGAAATGTAAATGAGAACCATGGGAAAGAGTGCCAAAAAAATAGATTTTATGTTAATGTAAGGAACTAATTTATAATGGTTTGCGGTGTCCAACCATGGCTTCCTCCTGAGGAAGCGCACTCCTTTCTACCGATGGAGGTCACCCAGAGGGGAGCAGGGAAGGGAGGAGTGAGTTAGATAATGTGCATGGTCTCATCACACTCTGCTTAGGAAATGTCTAAGACAGTGAAACATTTTCCTTTTAGAGAAAACCTAATTGTGCAAACTTTTCAAAACTTGATTGTGGTGTAGCTCTCCTATTTGCATATTTGTAAGCAAATGAGAAAGAGAAATTTATTGAAGGCTTGACCTTCCTTGGACAGTTTAGTTGGAATGCCAATAAAATAAAGCCTCTGAATCCTCCCCACAAATTGACATGAACAGAACCAAGGAAAAAAATTAAAATTTCAACTTCTGAACCAATTGCAAGGGCAGTGGTTGAAACAGCAGGATCCATCCTCAGTCACAGGGTTGGCTAGCTGGGTCATAAAGATCATTCTAGACCATGTAATGCTTTAAAAATATCAATGCCACTCCTACCACACATATGCTCCTGGTGCCCCCCTGGACATTAGAGTCAAAAGCTCTTTTATATATTACAGGGTAATTGGTGGGGAGGGGCAAACTGAGTATTGCCCCCAAACAGCAGAACTCACTCAACTGACACAACTTTCCTTCCAAACTGTAGATTTTTTAAAGTAGCATAAGAAAGTCCATGGATTTTTGTTTCCTTTGAACAAACACTATGACCACTCTGTATTTTTTTTTTAAGATTTTATTTATTTTTTGACAGAGAGAGACACAGAGAGAGAGAGGGAACACAAGCAGGGGGAGTGGGAGAGGGAGAAGCAGGCTTCCCGCGGAGCAGGGAGCCCGATGCAGGGCTCAATCCCAGGACGCTGGGATCATGACCTGAGCCGAAGGCAGATGTTTAATGACTGAGCCACCCAGGTGCCCCGACCACTCTGTATTTTTTAATAAAACCGGAAATTACAATAAAAACAGACATGTCTTGTCAAAAGGCCCTACCAGTAGTTCTCGCTATAAAACCACTTCAAGAATCATCAGCTGAGTTACGCAAAGACCCTTTAATATACACAGATACAAAAGAAAGCAAACATTTCCACAAGCATTATTAAATCATGGCATATTAGGAGTCATTAACAATCAGCAAGCAGGGGCACTGGGTTCTGCCAGTCTAATGTTCCAAACAATCAAAAAGGATATCCACGGGACAATTAATTTCCTTCACATTGATTATTCCAATCTCCACACTAATAAGGAGGGTTAAATGAAATAAAATGAAAGAGCACAGTGAGAAACTGAAGACTGAGCCCACTTGTAAAGGATAGGGGGCGGGAGTGGGCGTTACAACCTCAGGAGATGAACTACCTCTTGCAGGTTACCGGGGGAAACAGAAGTTACTCTGGCATCCTAACACATATCATGAAAGCTTAGCACTGCTTGGAAATCACCTTTTCATCAACTATTCCCCTCCCACATGCGCAGAATACATGCATGTTGCACAAACTGAGGAATTAGGACCCAGGCAGATTGTCCAAGCCAACCAGCTAGTGACGACAAAAAGAGACGAGGGACTCCGGATTAGTCCAATGTACTTTCTACTCTGCAGGGGCTTACTCGGCTGCTTAATGCTCCTGGAATTAGAGCAAATGTCATTGCTATTAATTCAACAAGTGACACACAGCAAACTGCAAAACCATCCACTTGGTCTTGGTTTACAGAACTACTTACTAAAAAAGATGTTAGTCAACAAATGTACTGATTCCATTGTAAAAATTTGAACCACAGTCCTAACCCTTCCTTCCTTAATACCATCCTTAATCTGTCAGACACTTACTAAATGTCCACTAAATCTGTCAGGCGATGTGTTCATTTCTGTAGGGACACAATGCAAAATCAGACCCAGATCCTGTTATTAAAGAGCTCAAAAGATTAAAAAAAAAGCACACGCGCGCGCGCGCACACACACACACACACACACACACACACACAGAGAGTGATGCAGTGATGTGCTGGTAAGTGTTTAACAACAGTTAAGAAGGGAGGAAAGTGGGTGATGGGCATTAAGGAGGGCCCGTGTTGGGATGGGCACTGGGTGTTACATGCAACTAATGAATCACTGAACACTGCAACAAAAACTTACGATGTACTATATGTTGGCTACCCGAACATAATGAAAAACTAAAAATAAACTTAAAAATAAATAAAAAGAAGGGAGAAAAGGGTGAAGGAGCTCTGATTTACAGCATTTGCTAATTCCCAAGCTGTTAGGACTCCTACCATGGCTGATTTCAGTCTACCAACCTGCCATCACTGAATGTAGACTTGGGGAGAGGTGCACAAGCCAGCTGAAGCTGACTCCAGGGTACCACTACTGGATTTACATTGATATTCATATTTGTATAAATTTGCACACAAACACACACACACACATATATATAAAATAACTAACCAAATATTTTACAGTTATTATCTTAAAGTAATTGAATTATGATTGATTTTATTTCTTCTTTACACATTTTTTAGCATCCAACCTTTTTTATAGGGCATTTTTTTAATTTTTAACTTTTTGCCATTTTAATGGAGCAATAATTGACATATGCCACCATGTATGTTTAAGGTATATGGTATAATGACTTTACTTACATAAAGAATGACCACAATTACTTTAGTTAACATCCATCATCTCACACAGATACAAAAAATAAAGTAAATGAAAAAGAATAAAAAGACTATTTTTTAGATCAGTACTAACACCAATATCCTCATCCCAGACCATTTTTGCTAGGCAGTCCTGGCATTACTAGAACGATCTAAGGAGCAGAGAAACCAAAACATTTTAAAAGCACATCAAATTAGCTTTAGAGCCACATGTCCAGGTAGAACTGAGAAAGGTAACACAGAGCGTCTAACTCAGAGCATCGAAAGGAAAGGCTTCACTCAGCCCTGCGCTCTCCTGAGCCGCACCCTCACTGCCGTAAGACTCTCTATAAAACCTATAAGATACTTCCCCAGAGCATGCTCCCACCACACATTCTCGATCAATTCAGGTGTTCAGTCACCCATGTCTGTACATGGATGGAAGAAGGAGACGGAAGTGAGAACACAAGGAGGAAGATGATCTCTAAATAAAGTACAGGGATCCCGGCAAGAATCTTCTTGCCTCTGCCAACCCCCCTAGACAGCATTCAGTGAGATGCCACCTGTTTAGTGTTGTGGTTAATCATCAATGGTGTCTGCAGGTGCAATGCACAGTTCCTCCTTCAGCTTTCTTAATACGCGGACGGATTTTGCTTTGGAACCAAACAGCTTTGCCTCATCCCAGAAACCCTTCTCTTTCTCCTTTTTCACTTGTAACTATATAAACCATTAAGCCTACAATCTTAAACACCATTGATATTCATAACTATTTTTAATATAAAGAGCTGAAAGTTTCATGGAGGGAAAATAAAACGCCTTATTGCTGCACAATGTTTGACCATTTGCAAAGCACTTCCACATGTCTTATCTTATATCATTGTCACAATCATCCTCCGAAGTACCTGTTCCTAGCGCCTCTGTATGTGAGGGGAAAGAAGCTCCGAGAGTTTACAAGATTCCCTCAAGTTGGACAAGCCACAGCAGGTGAGCCCGCTGCCTTCAGCACATAGGCTTCAGGTTCCATATTCCAATGCATTAGGGAATCGCCCTGTCTAGACTTGATTTCAAATCCTGACACCACCATTTTCCTTCTGCGTGGCCTTCGGCAGAATCCTCACCTTCTCTGGGCCTCATTAACTCATCGTGGAGAATGGGGGAACATTACCCACTTCATGGGGCTGTTATGAAACTCCAACAAAACCAAATTCGGGGGGGCGCCTGGGTGGCTCAGATGGTTAAGCGTCTGCCTTCGGCTCAGGTCATGATCCCGGAGTCCTGGGATCGAGTCCCGCATCGGGCTCCCTGCTCTGCGGGGAGCCTGCTTCTCCCTCTGCCTCTCTCTCTCTCTCTCTCTGACTCTCATGAATAAATAAATAAAACATTAAAAAAAAAAATTCGGCATATGTCGGGTTCACAAGACATTCACCTTCCCTCTTCAAACCTGCTCTAGTCCCATTCCTTTCCTCTGCCTCCTTTCCTTGTACCACCCTTATTACAAATGCATTCATTTTGTTTCTCGCCCTGAGTCGGCAGGCCTCCCCAGTTCAACTGTGAGGGGCTCAACAGTCCTTTGATGGGTGGTGTATTTTATGCATGGTGCATTTCTGGAACAAGAATGAACCCACACACAATTGGTAAATCGGGGAAATTTGTCAGTCCAAAATAGAAGCCCCACCGGCTGATCACAATTCTTCTCAGCACACTGGATTTTGTGCTTTCACAATACAGTAGCCGGACCTGAAATATCCGCATGCACAAACACGCGTACACACACACACACACACACACACACACACACACACACACACAGGTGCAGCAAGCCATGAAAGACTGCAGCACTGCCCACGTGGCCTGCCCTTCCTCCTGGCTCAACCTGGCTACACACGAGGTTTCAAAAGGGTTTACTGCCCATTTCTCTCAGATATTTGTACAAGACAAACAAGCAAAGACTAGAGAAGGACCCAGACTATTTTGTGCAAAGCCTCTCACTGCTCCCCTACCTGCAAATTCTGATGCTAATGTCCCTCTGTCCTTGTTTTCAGAATTGAGCAGACCCAATGCTTCCTTCTATACTCCTCCATCAAGCTACCTTCTCCTTTACCTTTTAAAGGTAAAGCCTTATAATACCGTGTGATTCCTTTATTTACAGGGAGGTTAGCAGGCTAGTAGAGTTGTGCTATTACTTTTATTAAGATTGCCATTGTTCTGGCTAATGTTTAATTGTAACAGTAAATGTTTTGAGGGGTTAAAATGTTTAGAGTGATCTATTCCAATTCTATTTCCCTTAACATGGCAGTTATTTATAGTGTGTTTTTGCAGAATATGGGTTTTTTTTAAAGGACTGTATTGTGCTACAGCAGAAATGCCCATATTTTGCCTTGTTGAGTGGATATTTTTGATATACTGAGGCACCCTGGATTGGTGGAATAAATGGTTACAGATAAAGTATTCTCATTGCACTTACTTAACTCTTTGCTAAAATTCAACTCAGCACCTCATTTCTATGGTTAAGAATGAACAATTTCTACCAAAGATGGTACCAAGGTGGGCAGTTCATACTGGTTTTCCCGAATATGCTCAACAAAATGCTTCCAAACATAAAACAAGGTTAACGGGTTGTGTTCAAATAAATCAATGCAGTACTGGCCTATCTCTACAACTTTAAGCAGCTTTTGTTTTATTATATAAAAGTATTCCATTTGTAATTAGCCAGACTTCCAAGCAAGCAAAGACACTGCAAGAAGAGCACCTTCCATGTAGGATCTGCTGTATAAACTTTACCAAGTTCTAGGGTAAAGAAATAAGTTCAAATATTTTTTAAAGTTTTTCCTCTTACCCTTGCCATATTTAATTTGCAGTAAAATAAATAAGATGGTTTTCATTTACATTTTTTTGACATGGGAAATAACCTTCCCAGGCCTCAGTTTCCTTATAGGAAAACAGGAATTTTTAAAAACTGAATAACTGCACCATCAATATTATGAGGGTGTGTGTGTGGGGGGGGGGAAATTACTTGTGAATCTGTTGATCCTCCAATCTTGACACTGTAAAGTGCTCTGATAAAAAACATATCATCGTTATCACTGACTCTTTATCCTCTGACACTTATAGTAAATTACCTTGCACCTAATAATTGTTCAATAAGCACTTGCTAAATTAAAGTGAACCATATGCATAATTAATCTAAGTCCAAATTTCTCCATTACGTTGTTTAAAAGAAACTAGATTTATTCCTAGAGAGCAAATAGATTTTAAAATAAAACAAGAAACTTATATTTCAAATAAAACTTGAGCCCCGTTACCATCTTAGAGATGCAAAATAAAGCACTGGATATAGTTGCTGAATTGGTTAGAATTTGGGTTTGTTGCAAGTGACAGATAAGTGCAAGATCTTGAAGATAAGAAAGGCAATGAAAATCTTTGTACAATATAATAATGATAGATGCATGTCATGACGTATTTGTCCAAACCCACAGAATGTGCAACACCAAGAATGAATCCTACAGTAAACTGTGGACTCTGGATGATTATGATGTGTTAATGCAGGCTCAGTCTCGGTAAAAAAAAATGTACCACTTTGGTGAATCATGTTGATAATGGGGGACCCTATGTAGGGGCGGGGGGCAACTGGGAAATCTCTATACCTTCCTCTCCATTTTGTTGTAAACCTAAGACTGCTTTAAAAAAAATAAAATCTTAAAAACAACAGAAGAAGAAGATACATGTTAGTTTTCCTCTAACATAAAAGTTTACGTAAGCAAGTCAGATCAGTGTGCTGACTCTACAGTGATCAGGGACCCAGGTTCACTCCCTTTTGTTGTTCTGCCATCCACAGCTGTCACCTTCCATTTCATGGCCAGGATGACTGGATGCCAGCCAGCAAGAATGAGAAAAGGGAAAAGGAAAGGTATATCCTTCTTTTTAAAGGGCATGTCTCAGATACTATGCACATCTCTTCTGTTTACATTTTACTGGCCAGAAGGCATCACATGGCCATGGCTAGCAGGCCTCTCAGGAGCCTAGAAAATGGGACCATCACTCCAGTGGCCATGTAAACACAGAGTGCTATTACTGCAGAAATGTCAAGGACAGAGGGGTTTACGACAGTTTTATAAAGTGACAGTGAGCTTTGAGTCAAACAAACCAATATGGTACAGATAAATTAATTTGCTTCTGATAAGTTTTCAGAGTAAGAATATCACTTCAGTTTTAAAGCCGTATGTAATACAATGCTAGTTAGTGGGGAGAGTCAGAACCCACCTCCTACAGATAAACTGCTTTGGATTCAAGTCATTAAAACTCCCAGCCCAATGACCTGTACTGAGACTTCATTAAAATTAAAAGAAAGGTTCTAAAAATAAATAAATAACTGCATAAGGCCAAGATTTAAGATGGAAGGAGAGATCCATCTGAAATTATCTTTTTTAGTTATAATCATGAATACATCTGACTTCTTACCTTCAGGACAGAATGAATGCTCTACATTCATTATTGTTATCCAAACTTAATGCATTCGGAAAAAAAGTGTGGGGAGACTATATAAAAGCCAAAGAAAGACGATGAATATTGTAATTTTGAGAGCGTCTGGGATATTCTTTAAAGCACTGACAAGATTCTCTAAGAGATGTGAGACTTCCTGTCCTATCACAACAACCCTAAATGTGGTTATTTCAGACTCAAAACAAAGAAAATGGAATTTGTTTTTAAATGTGTTATTATTTATTTATTTTTTATTCATCAAGCTCCATCACTACCATTACCTAAAAGGGTCAATCATGGAGGTTTCACTCTTAGCTAAAAACCCAGAAGCAAAGAATAGAAAGAACTTTAAAGATCGCCCCATTATTAAAAAGCTAAATTCCAAACAAAAATAACAGAATTTTGGTTAGACAGAAATCTAAATGGTCATATAGTTCATTCGTCAAAACCATTCCTGAGGACAGTCTAATCTGTATTTGAAAGCTCATGGATTCTCCAAAGAAGTTATAAAAATGTCCAATAAGTACATGAAAAGATGCTCAGTCATTAGGGAAATGCAAATCAAAACCACAATGAGATAATACTTCATAACCATTAGGATGACTATTATCAAAAATAACAAGTGTTGGTGAGGATATGGAGAACTTAGAACCTCTGTGTACTGGAAAATGTAAAATGGTACAGCCACTAAGGAAATTAGTATGATGGCTCTTCAAAAAAATTAAAAATACAATTACTGTATGCTCCAGCAATTCTAGTTCTGGGGTTGAAAGCAGGGACTCAAGTAGATATTTGTACACCCATGTTCATTGCAGCATTATTCACAATAGCCAAAGGTAGAAGTAACTCAAGTGCCCATCGACAGACGATGGATAAACAAAATGTGATATCTATCCATACAATGGAGTATTATTCAGCCTTAAAAAGAAAGAAAATTCTGACACATAACTGAGCATGGATGAACCTTGAGGACATTATACTAGTGAAATACGCCAGTCACAGAAAGACAAATACACTATGATTCCATTTATATGAGGTCCCAAGAGCAGTCACATCCATAAAGTGGCAAGGTGGTTGCTAGGGCTGGGAGAGAAGAATAGGAAATTGGTGTTTAATGGGTACAAGTTTCAGTTTTGCAAGATGAAAAGAGCTCTGGAGACGGAGGGTGGTGATGGTTATACAACAATGTAACATACTTAATGCCTCAGAACTGCACACTTAAAAATGGTTAAAATGGTAAATTTTGTTATATATATTTTACCACAATAAAAAAAGAAAAAAGAATGATAGACCCATTTGAGCAAATATTTAAAAAACAAAAAACTCATGGAGTAGGATGTGCCATGATACTGAGGACTTAAGATGAGTAAAAGAATAATTACCATTTCATTTACCTTTCTCTTCCCTAAAAAATATCCTATACACATATGAAGGAATTTAGGTCTTAAAAGACAGGTTTTTCTGAGATTTGCCTCAAAATAATCACCTGGGGGATAGCATCCGTGAGGAAGTATAAATGAAACAAGATTTACCCATGGTTAATGGCTGTTGTATGTGATGGGCACATGCATGTCCTATTATTTTTTCCACTGCTGTGTTTGTTTGAATTGTACCATAATTGAACAGTTTAGGTAATTTTTACTGTACTTTTACCATATGAAACAATTTTTAACAAAATTATCAAGAGCCAACGAAGAGCAGCAAATTCCAAAACATGTGTAAGAAAGAAAATTTTCAAAGGGAAGTGCTCCCTAGATATTACCACTTCCATTTATAGGGAAACCCAGTTCCTTTTCTTTGGGCTTCTGTAAAGAATAGTTAAAATATATTGAATGTTTCCTACTCATCCAGGCTTTACATGCACTATTGATGTACTCCTCATAATAACCTATTACCATTCCCCATTTTACAGATGAGGAACCTGAGACTCAAAGAAGCAAAGTAATCTGATTCGAGCTCACAAGTATTATGTCAGTTTTAATCCAGGAGTCTGACTGCAAAGCCTTAAGCTTAACAAGCACCTTCCTCTAATTACAAGAGTCTCTTTCCCCTTTCTTGCTGGCCAGGGACAGCCTCATCAATCCCGAGTTGCCAGAATGGGGGATGCCTGATTGAGAACCTATGGAAGGAGACATTTAGTTTTCTAAGGGATAAAAATCAACGCTTTTGTCTCAGTTGTCTCAGTAAAGCCCTGAGGATTTTCAACATTCGCTTAGCTCCATTCAGTTCATTTACTGAGTACTTGCTAAGTGTCAGAGGCTGTATGAACTTGGGCACTGTGCTGGGCACTCAGAACTGCAACTGGAAGACACAGATCAACATAAAAGTTATTTTAGGAACCAGATGACCTAAAAATAAATAAATTTCCATATCACCCAGTTCTTCCCCTTCTATGTCATTAATCACCCTATGATAGTTGCTTGGCATCTGTCTCTGACACCGTGAAATAGGCTCAGTGAGGGCTCAGACGCTGTCTGCCTTGTCTACAACTCTGTCCCTGGGGCCTACCACGGGGCTGAGACATCGCCGGGGCTCAACGCACATATAGTGAGAGGAACTGAATTCTGAGAGTCATGACGTGAAGCAATGCAGTGAAGAGGCAGGAGTAGGATATTTGGACCAAGCATTCATTCATTTGCTCATTCACTCATTTGTGCATTTATACAATCAATATTTGGGACACCTACTCTGTGCCATTTTTGTGGGTGTTGGGAACGCAGCGGTGAAAGACAGATGTCTCCACCTTCATGAAGCACACCAGCTCTCCCACTGGTCCCGGGGCAGTCCCGGGCAGTCTCAGCTGGCTTCTTAGAAAAACAGGATACTAATAACCAACATGCAACATTATTTTAAGGAAGATGGGCAATATTTGTAAAGAAGCAGACATAGGGTAAGCACTCAATAAATGGCATTGATTCTAATTAACAACAAATCAAAATACTAAGTATAAGACAGAGCCAGTGACATATGGCATTAAATACCAGAGGAAATGCACCTAGAAAAGTTCAGTGACAGAAATGTCGGTAAAATGTGTTCTTTCTAGGTGGTACTGAATTTTCTTCAAAATGTTTGGGCTGTGTCATCTTAAAAAAGGGTGAAAAATCTCCCTAGATTTCTGTACAAGAGAAAAAGTAGCTAATGAATCAGTTTGCCTGACATTCAAAAGTTTTGTGTGGCCAAAGAAGGTCATGTAGATTTATATTGTTTTTGACATCTTCCAGCAACGACCAAACAGGGGAAATCATGTCAACTGAGCTTCTAAATGACCTACAGCCATGGGGACACTTGGCAAGCTGGCGAAGCCTTATCAGGAAGCCTTCTGCAATGTTTACTCTTTCAAGGAGTCTCGGTAATTTCCACAACTCCCAAAAAGAGTCCACAAGTATTATCTGTCCATCACTCTTAGGCATTTTCACTTGTATTTCATTTCACCTTCTCAAAGATTCTGTGAAGTAGTCTCTGTCAATTCTATGACAGAAGTGAAACTCAGAGAAGGTAAGAAATGTGCCCCGGCTGGTACAGCTAGTGAGGGGCGACACAGGAATCCACGTCCAGCCCTTCGGACTAAGAGACCCTGCCCTCTCTCGCTGCCACCTCCCCATGGGCTTAGCTTCCTTTCAACTTTCTGAGACACAGGAAAGAGAAGTGAGCTTACAAAGAAGGAAAAAAGGTTTCCTTTTACCCCAATTTTAAATTCTCAACAAGGATTCTGACCACTTTAAGCCCCTTTTACCTGGAAGCTTCTGGTTTTTTCTTGTTCTTGTTAGGAATTAGAATAGCTCGGGTGCATCTCTGAGATGCCACAAGATGGAGATCAGCTGACATGCCTCTGACATCAGCAACTCACCCAAGCACCTGCGAGTGCCCTTCTTGGGTGGCGTCTGCAGGCTCTGGTCCCACAACCACTATCTTCTCAGCTTAGGAGGGTCACCCTCTCCAGACACTGAAAGTTTTCACAGGATGAGAAAATAAATAGATAAACTAAGTAGGCAGCTGATGCCACTTATCCCAATATCTCCCATCTCCTTATCAGGCCACTGTCTGCCTTCAAAACTTCACTTCTATTTTACTCACTTAAAAAATCATTTGTTGGAGCCCAACTTTGTTGCAAGCACCGTGTGCCAAGTGTCAGAGTAGGTATAGCATATTCTTTTATCTCTTCTCTTGGGTTTGATGCTGTTTTCTGAAAGGTCTTTACTCCTTAACACTGTCAAATACAGCAATCATTAGCCACAGGGGGCTACTTAAATTTAAATTACTTAAAATTAAGCGTAATTTAAAATTCAGGTCCGGGATAGCCACATTTCAAGGGTTCCATCGTCCCCTGTGGCTAGTGGCTACTGTATTAGACAGTCCATGTAGAGATATTTCCACCATGGTAGGAAGTTCCATTGGACAGTCCTGCCACAGAGCATCACGTGCTGTGTTTTCATCCACCTAGAATTTCCAGCCAGGATCCAATCAAGAACAGAGCTACTCCCAAAGTGAGGCAGACCAAGCTCCCTACCTTATCATTCCTGGGGCACCAAAAGCTAGAGTACAGTGGAAGGGAAAAGGAATCTAGTGATCCATCTACAACTACAAACACAAGGACTTAATTGCATTTATTTTAAAAGAGAGTGAGAGAAAACGTGAAGAACAGAAGTTCAGAACCCATGTGTCCCACTTTATCTGGACCTGGTCGCTTTAGAACTGTCTCTTTCCCATCGCAGGTTACGTGGAGTCAGCTCACAGGTTTGTGAAACCCGAAAACGGAGAGCTTCTTGGTGTCCCAGCAGCTGTACCCAGTGGCTCCATGGCCGTCACCATGCCACAAAACGAATATACTGAGTTACACACGGAAGTGCTATGGCTATCCTTCAGATCACCATGAGAAAAAGAAAGACGATCAAGAGGCTCATGAACATTCAAAGAAAGCAAAAAAGATGACTGGTCAGAAAGCTAAGCTCTACTATAAACAGCGCCATGCTGAGAATATACAAAGAAACTATCAAGATGCATGAAAGGAAGGGCACATGGGGGGCTCCGTCAGTTGGGTGACTGCCTTCTGCTCAGGTCATGGTCCTAGGACCCTGAGCCGAAGGGTCAGCCCGGAGTCAGGCTCCCTGCTCAGCAGGGAGCCTGCTTCTCCCTCTCCTGCTCCCCCTTGTGCTCTCGTGCTCTCTCTCTCTGTCAAGTAGATAACTAAAATCCAAAAAAAAAAAAAAAAAAAAAATGCATGAAAAGAGAAACACCAAACAAAAGAATGATGGCAAGCCTCCACAAGGAGCAGCCCCTGCAAATCTAGTGGACAGGGAGGGACCGTCCCAAGCTAAAGTATTTTCCAATGTGATTAAACAAAAATGAAAAGAGAAAGCAGGAAAGTGGGAGCTCCTTTGCCCAAAGTTCCTGCCCAAGGACAAACAGAAGTATTAAAAGTTATTCAAACAGGAAAGAGAAAGAAGCAAGCATTGAAGAGGATGGTTACTAAAGTTTGCCTTTTTGGAGATGGCTTTACTCGGAAACCACCTAAATATGAAAGATTCATTAGGCCAATGGGATTATGTGTCAAAAAGGCCCATGTAACACATCCTGAATTGAAAGCCACCTTTTGCCTGCCAGTGCCTGGTGTAAAAGAGAATCCCTCATCCCCACTAGATGCAACTTTGGGTGTTATTACCGAAAGTACTGTCCTTGAGGTGAACATGAGTGAGTTGAGCCTTGTGTCCTAAGGAGGCAAGGTTATTTGGGGAAAAGATGCCCAGGTTACCAACAATACTAAAAATGATGGATGCTGGAAGGCAGTCTTGCTGGTTTGATAGCAGTTTGAGACAAGGAACTCCTTACAATTACTGCAGACTACACGCCAATCAGGAAAACCACCATAACTGTGGTGGTTCTGAATATCACCAAACAGCCCTACATACCTGCAGGCATCAAGAGAACCATTTATCCTATTGTAAAAAAATTTAAAATAGGGGTGCCCGGGTGGTTCAGTTGGTTAAGTGTTGGACTCTTTGTTTCGGTTCAGGTCATGATCTCGGGGTCCTGAGATCGAGCCCACAGCAGGCTCTGCACTCAGTACCATGATCAGTGTGCAGTGTGCTTGAGATTCTTCCCCTCTGCCCCTTACCCCACTCACTGGCATGTGCTCTCTCTCTCTAAAATAAATGAAAAAAATTTTTAAAAATTAAAATAGCCCAGTTTTACAAAAAAAATATTTTAAATTAAATAAAAGAGAAATCCATCAAAAGACAAATAAAGACCTGAATTCAAGCCGTGTGACTGCAGACAAATTGTGTTACTTCTCTAACCCTCAATTTCATCATCTGCAAAACGAAAAAGTGGACAAATTCTAAGTTCCCTTTCACTTTTGAAATTCCTGGATTCAAAGGTTTTAGTTTACATAATATCCAAGGAACTGTACAGACTTCAGAGATATATAAGATAATAGTTCAAAGAGCTTATTAAAAAGTGGAAACTAGCCAAAAAAAAAAAAAAAGGAGGACCTAGCTACATAGGACTAAATAATATTAGAAAGGACATTGTAAGTGTCATGAAAATGGTACTACCAAAGCATTCTACAGAATCTGCCTCCCTAGCTATCAGGAAGACATGAAAATATTCACCTTTTTCCCTTTATCAAAAAATTTGACAACATAGTGGTTCCCATGGCACATACAAGGTGTTTAATAATTTTAATTAAATAAATAGGAGTAATAATTTCGATTATTGTTGTTATAGCATTGATTGATGATCTAATATATGTTAGGGTCTCTACAAGACACTTCCTTAGGTAACTCATTTTGCCATCAAACGGCTCTACAAAGGAAACACTTTTGGTTTTCATTATTTTATAGATAAGGAAACCGAAGCAAAAGGAGTTAGCTGCTAACCCACAATGACATAAACAATGGCAGAGCCAATATTTAAAACCAAGACCACACATCTGCAGTGCACATGCTTCTTCCACTTCAGCACACTGGCTCCTTCAGAAAACATTTACTTGCTAATCCCCAGGAAGGACAAAAATGAGATGGCTCCTAGACTTACTCTTAAGAACCCAGCTAATGTCAAAAAGCTGATATTTTCCTCCATATTTTTTCAGAAGGCAGAATGGCAACTTATCTCTCTGGATGGGTTCTCCAGCCTAGACCAGGTGGCAATTTTAATGGAATTGGAACCGAGTTCATGACTGTTCATTAGAGTTCCAATGTCCTGAGACCTTTGTTAATTGAATTAGACACAAGACAAAGGGAATTGAAAAGAGGGTAAGTTAAATCTTCATATTACCTTGGGCAAATGGCAGAGAGAAGTGGGCCTTTTTCCCCTAAGGAACCGGGTACCCACTTTATCATTTACAATTATTTTATAATTGGATTGGTGTTTTGTAAGACAGAAGTCCCTGTCACCCTGAACTTCCAATGCCTCCTTTTCACTGTTATGAGAGGGGGAGTGGGGGCCAAGTATCTGTGTTGCTTATTTCCCACAATTCTGTTTTTCAAGGAGACTTAGCATTTATTATGTCACCAAACTATCCAAATCCAAAATATTTCCATATTCTCTGCAGTGAACACATTCCATCACCCACACCACCTAAAAATACCCTGCTTTCCATCACTCAGTAGAACCACAAAGGCTATTAGGAGGCAATAAAATCCCTAGATAGCTTCTCTTTCCTACATCTGCACTCTCTTCTGATCAATTAGATTCAGGGAGGCTGGAGGTGGGAAATAAAGGAAATAAAATTCAGGCCACAAATCCTTATCTTAATCCCACAAATAGCACTGGCAAGCAACAACGAACAGGTGAGGGAAAAGCTCAACTGTGCAAGGCTTTCCTGCTCTGAACTCAAGTTAATTATTATCCAAAATCCATCATTGAATTATTACTCATAAAATGTCTGCTTCCCAGCAAAAATATCACAGATGACGGTCCTATTCTAGCTCAGGGCACATGTCAGTATTTATGTCACTGAGGGGAAAATAGGTCCGACGCATTTGATTCAGACAGATTAAGTTCATCTTTATAGGAGACAATCTCCCTTAGTCCAGAAAGGTGCTTTCAAATAATCTCATTTATAGAAGACACTCCATTTGGGGATTTTTCAGCAATGGCAAGACATGTCTCCTGGTCCCTGCCTCCCATCGAAGCCCCTGAGAAATCTGAGGGCTTAAAGGCCCAGGCCTTTTGTGAGGATCTATTTGCAAACATCCCTCTCTTTTCTCATGGACCTTTCTCTTATCAGTTATAAATATTCTTCACCAGCACCCTAAACCCAGAAAGACCAAGATAAGTAAGGTTCAAAAATATCAATGGTTATTTTTTACAATGGAGTTCAAGAGGTGGGGGAGGATACTGACCCCCTCAAGACTGACCAGATTGGACAATCCTAAAGAGACAGAGGCACTGACTTAATGGAGAAAATGTCAGCTAACTCCCTCCCCGCCCCCACCCCAAGAGACTAGGAACATCAGTGGCGTCTTCCAAAGAAGAAGCAAGTCCCTCTTCTTTCTTATGGGTACGACTACTCTCATGGAGCAGATGGACTTCACAAAGGCAAAGTCTAAGTCAAGCCAATCAGAATGGGTGACTGTCCTACTGGGCTGACAGCTCCCACCACACCCTTCTGCAGGAAAGGCCAGTGCGCCCCTCTTGCTCTTCAAGAACAGAGCAGTGGGTCCTTAAAGACTAACGTTTTGCCACACCACATACACAGCAACATATTGGACCCCATGGTACATATGCGACCAAGTTTGAAAGGATCCCTCTGAGAGCATGTGCATAACAGGCACCCAAACCAGACTGTAATCTGCTCTCTTCTCCAAAAGGCATCAATTTCTCTTTTACAACTAAACAGAGCATCATCTCAGGGAAAACGTACCTTCACACTTAGGTCTGTTTTGAAAAGAAGAAATTAAAAGGAAAAAGCAACTGGAAGGGGTGTGAGTACATGCGAGATGAAGAGAGGAGAGGAACACAGGACAAAGGAGAAGGCAGGCAGGGATGGGGAGGGGAGGGGAGGGCACAGGTGTGGCAGACATGCAGGTTTGCTGTCTCCAAAAACACATTCATCCCACTAAGGTAGCGAACGAAGAAAACATTTTGATTTTCTTTTCTGGCAGTCGAAGCATAAATGGTTGCTGCAGTAATACCAGAAATTATTGGTCATTTTGAGCATTCTTGCTAGTGAGAAGCCAACATTCCAGTCAATGTGAAATACTGGCCCCAAGGTGTCCTAGATATTTTGTTTTTCAAATGCAGGAATGTCAGCTGCTGGACAAAAAGTGATGTATACTGTCTAGTAGGCAGCATGCTGGCCAAACACCAAATTTGGAATGTGTCTCCTGGTCCCCCTGGGTTCCAGCTCAGCCATCCTCTGCAGCCAGTGCCACGCCCAGAACGAGAATTCTGCCCAGGAAAGAGCAAGAATGCAAACGGTATTTGAACAAAACTGAGTTCTAAGCCATCACCTCTACAAATGTTTCAGGAAGCTAGCCCAAAGCGAAGGCAAGCTGGAGCTCAGTGGGTCTCTTCTTAAGGAAGTTGATTACTTCTAATTCCCTTCTAGTTAAGGCCTGTCTGAAGGGAGCCTAGAAAGCCCCCCAAATTGAATGTGGCCAAGCATCATATTTCATGAGCTTTTAAATAAGGTCTTCTCAAATACATAAAATGGCATAACCACTCTAACTTTAATCACATGCTTATGAAAGAAAACAGCATTATGAGTTGACAAATTGGTAAGGCATATATTTTATCCATATGGATTTTTAAAGTGTACCTATGACATCAGATGAAGCCTACAGAGACCCTTCATTTTTAAAATTATTTTAGTGAGGTATAATTAACTTGCAATGTTATGTTAGTTTCAGGTTACAACATACTGATACAACAATTCTATATGTTACTCAGTGCTCACCACACTAAGTGTCATCACCATTTATTGCCATACAACATTATTACAATATTATTGACCAAATTCCCTATGTTGTGCTTTCCATCTTTGTGACTTTTTTATTTTATAATTGGAAGTTTGTATCTCTTAATCCCCTTTATGTATTCCATCCATCTTTCCACCTAGGATCCCCCACATTAAACCAAATAGCAACTCACAAACATCCCAGCCTAACTTGCAGGTCCCAACCTTGACCATGAGGCAGCATCACCACTGTCCCCAGCCTGCATGGTGGTGGCACTCACTCTGCCTGGAGCATCACTGTTCTATACACTGTGCATTTTCCCATAACACCACTACAGAATTCTCCATGGAAGAGACCCTTAGAATTTTCCTATCATTTGGAGGAACTCCTGTAATCTGTATGAGGATAATCATAATAGAAGAGACAGTTGCCAACATGAGAAAGGCATGCGTCCCAGCTCCTTTCTGTGCATGCCACTTTGCTAACCATTCACTGTCTCCCCTCTCTCACAGGAAGGGTTACTACCTGTTATTCATTCACAGGAATGTTACTACATGTCATTCATAGCCTGCCCAGGCAAAATGGAAACAGCACGTACATATCTTCCATGTGTGTAAATCACCAGAATCCTTACACTAAACAAGAGGTGACCTGTGGGGGAGGGGAAACGGAGAGAACACTATGAATGTTTCTAGCCTAGAACGTGCTTCCAAGAACGGTGTTGCAACAGTGAAGCAGAAGTAGAAAACTGGTGTGAATTGATAAAACAGCAGTTTATCCACTCTCTCCACTGCTACTGAGCGATGTTCTGTGGTCCCAAAGTTCTTTTCTAAACCTGTGATTGACTTCATAATTGATAAGCATTTGTAACATAGTGCTTCTTCCTTTAAGCAGGTGGAGCGGATGAAATGTCCTAGTAACATATAGTAGTCCTACGCCCCTCTCCAAATACTTTGGTGTTCTTCACATTAAAATTTGGCCTCTTTGGAAAATACATTAAATGTAAAGCCCATAGAACACAGAAGACACAAGAAACTGGTAAAATGGTCACATGAAACCGTGATGTTGGACTCTATGACTCCACACAGACATGGGCCACTTTGATGTGCCTTTCATTATATAAATTATCTGCTATTTAAACATTATTCTTTATATCACAAACACAAAATATATATGCTCAGAGAATAAAAGAATAGGTAGGCAATCCATAGTTATGCATTATGAGTACAAATTACTGAACTGAGTTATTTTTTCTAATAACGAGTTTTCAGAGAAATATTTTCTAAAAATAGTGTCATTAATATGAAACAAAGAGCTAATAAAAGGAGGGTAAAATAAGTAGCACAAGCAGTTCCAAGCTTAACCAACAAAATAATAATGTTTAAAAGAATGAGGCATCATACTCCCTCCCTGAAGTCATAGTCTGTTAACTTACAAGTAGCACTAGCAACAACTTGGTGTCATAGAACAATTTACAGCATAAATTCAAAATGAGCAATAAGAATTTGGGCACACTCTATAACCTAATAACTATTTCTAAAGCTCCTAGCTTCATTTATTTCATTTATTTTCATAATAATTGACTAAATGAGAAACACTAATTCATGTCATACTAAGTTTATTTCTAATCAAGATTAGCATTAGGTGTCTGATCAACATAGCCCTCGTCTTCTATAAGGAACCAGAAAAAGAATATAGTGTTTGAACAAAAGTAGCTAACTACTGTAGTTTTACATCCAAAAGTCCAGCTCTCCACATGCAATGTACAGAATTTACAATTGCCACCTCTTGCATATTATAATATTAAAAGCATACCAAGCAATGAAAACATTATAACTTATTTAAAAACACATAACTGCCCTCCAAATAGCTCTTCTCAAAACTCTATATAGAATGGGTGGCAAATATCCAGTTTTTTCAACTCATGTAGAAATACAATAGTAATAATATAGGCTCAAGTGGATTATATTCTTAATTTATCCAGCTGGGATGCTTTAAGTCTAAAATAGGCAACTAATCTCCAATTTTTATTTCCTATCATACTGTGCTGTCCCAGACACATAAAACAGTACTGTCTGGAAGGGTAGAGAAAAAAAATGCTAACATTGTGTCAGGATGCCCATGAACCTTCACATTAAAACAATAACAATATTCCCTCAAACACATATTCACCACCACCTCTTAATGATTTTGGCCCACATAGCAGGAGAGTTTAGATTTAGTACAGGTCAAGGTAGCATACAGCTTTTCAGCTGTATTCGTGAAAGAACACAGAGAAACTATCCCAGACTCCTCAGTGGGCTCATGCTAATTAGACCTTTAACAATTTCCTTGATTCCAAGGTATGATCTCCTTTTTGTCACTGCTAACAGTAACTAAGGAAATCTTGCCCAATAAGCACTACAGATAATATGCTAAAGAAAAATAATCCCAGCATAAAATGCAATAGAAATAATTGGTACAGAAGTTAAATAAAGAATATTGCTTCCTCAATTTTAGTAATATTGTTGGTTGTGACCAGAATGAAGTTACCTAAGCAACCACTCTAAAGCACACACAATATTCAAATGCATTTGTATTATGGTAGCTCGGTGTCTAGAAGTTTGTTGCTGGTAGCATTGGTATAAAATGTATAAAACCGTCAGATCAGTTTGTGAGGGAAAAAAAACTCTGAATATAAAGATTTAATCGTCATATGGCACTAAAATACCCATAAACAAAATCATAAAAATAACCCAAAGTAAAAATTTAGGCTAAGACAAAAAAAAAAAAGAATTGTTTAGTCACAAGAGTCACAAGTACAAGTAATCTTTAATAAACCAACCATAGATTCCAGGCACATTCACTTTTGTCACAGAGCTGCAAAGTGTATAACATGTTATACATTTACATAATCCTTACAAAACAAATGCTAGGGGGAGTATATGAAAAAGCGTCTAAAAACTATTATGGATGTTATAAAATCACATGTATAACAAAATATGTGGGATGCCCAAACTTGCTGATATTGCTGATTGCAGATTAATCTATGTGAAATCAGCAGGGAAAGGAGCGGGCACAGTAAGGCTGGCCTCATTTACTTCACTGTGTCTCTACACAGTGAGAACACCAGATTATCTTCAAGTACAGTGTGCAGCATTTGGCAATTTGGGAAATCCACGGGGCCACAAAATTGATATACACTCTCCGCCGGGTGGGGGGGCGGGAATCAAGGAAGCCAAAACTTTCCCTTTCTCCAAGAAAGTGAAGAAATTCTTACCTTTCTGTACACCAGCATGTTGGGTGATTCATCTGCCACCCCGTTGCTAGTCTGCCCGTAATTATTCCCCTGGGCCATGTCACCCCACACTTGGTCCGCTCTCAAATACTGGAATTATCGGTCTGCGCGCTGCAAAGGGTTAGGGAGACTTCAGTCAGGTGCGAACGGCGGTGCTCAAGGGGGGGGGGGGTGACTTGAAGCCTCTTCATAATCCACAGCACCCACCCCACATGGCGCATACTTACATGTCGGGGCTGGCTGGAGGAAGCGGCACAGAAATCGATTTAAAAAAAAAAAGAAGACTGAATTTACACCTAGAGTACCCTCAGGGAGTTTTAAGAAATGACAATCTTTTAGTTAGAATATTCATTTGGCTATGGTTTTAACTGACTTGATCTTCTGGATACTCATTGTAAAAAGTGTTTGATGCTCCCCTAAAAAACCCACCGTCACCATTTCTGCGCTCCAGAGTTCTCTTGTCTCCCAATACTTGCATCTCGACTTGATGATGTTTTCCCAAAAGGGCGGAAAGGCAGCACCCTGTGGCAGCACACTCTCTCCCAGGTATCTGGCTACTTTGCCCACTGGCAGCGCCTGAGACAGGCCCATTCCGGCGGCATTCTCCCTTCACTCCCCCGGGTCTCCCACACGGAGCCGGAGGAGCTTCGCCCACTTCCACCTGCCCGCCACTGGGTCCCCCCTCCGTTCCACTCCACTTCGGAAGTCAGGACGGAACCCTGCCCAGTCTTTGCCAGAAGGCACCAGAATCCGTCCCGGCCAAAGGAGCTGATGGGAGTCGACCCTTCGGGTAACCACCTGGGTCGCCGTGGGTAGCAGCCTGGCTGCAGGAACCTGAGAGCAACCAGCCCAAGAGGAGCAAACCAGCGAGCCCCAGCTCCCGCCGCCGGGCTCTCCCCGCGGTTCAAATGGCAGCAGTTTCAGCACCGCGGACCTGGACGAGCGCGGCGCCCGCAACCCGGCCGGGGCGCGGGGCTCCCCCGGCGGCCGCGCGGCAGGGCGCCGGGCGAGGGTGGGTGCGGGGCGGGGGAGCGCGAGGTGGCGCCGCCTACCCCCCTCCCACCACTCCTTATTTACCTCTTCGGCCAAGGTCACGGCCCCGCGGCGTCTGCCCTCGCGGGCGGGCTGTGTGCCGGCGCTGTCAGCTGGCGGCAAGCGGAGCAGCGAGGCAGAGCAGCCTCATCACACTCGGCGGATGATGCGGAACCGCGCGGCTCAGGCGACCGCCGCCGTGCACAGGCGGCCCCGGCAGCCCGCCGCTCGCGCCCGCTCCCACCCCCCCCTCCCCGCCGCCTGGCCGGCCCGCTCCCTCCGCCGCCTCTGCTCCCGGGCACGGGGACCCGCCGAGCGCGCGCGGGAGGCGAGACGCCGGCCCGTGCGCGCGACTGGGAGGCGGGAGGAGGGGCGGTCACGTGGGCCGGGCGGCCAGGGGTGCTGGCTCCTGGGCGCCCAGCTCCGAGCGGCCGGCCACCCGGCCGGCCCACCGGCCGCCCTCGCGCCCCGGCCCCCGCGGGCGCACAGCCTGCCCCGCCGCGGGTGTCCGCGCTGCGGGCGGCCTGGGGGCCCGAGCTGGGCGGCGAGCGCCAGCCGGAAGGGCAGGGCGGGCGGGCGGATGGAGGGACGGAGGGATGGAGGGAGCCCCGCGCAGCCGGCGCGTTTCATCACGTGCCTGCTGACTCCGCTGACAGGGCGAGGGCAGCAGATGATTGATTATCCCTGTGCTTAAATGACGAGAGTAGAGAGATACTGAGAAGTCCCAGGAGTGAAGGAAATGGCCAGGACCAATTGAGCCACTCAGCCCGTTGCCTGCGGCTTTCACAGCTTCCTCCTAAGTTTGAATGGGAACCGATTTGGAGGCTGCCAACTCGAGCTGGAAACCTTGCCACCTGTGAAACCGAAGGGCCATCCCCGCTGCACGTTGCCTCCTTGGAAGGGAGGTGCTCTCACCCTATCGCAGGTTTCAAAGAGGGCCTGGGGTGCCGATTCCCCGGAATTAGTCTTCAAGTCGCTGTCGCGAATTCCTCTGTAAGGATTACAACGACAGGAAGAAGAAAATCACTGTTGTCCCAATTACAGTAAAGAAACTTGTGTCTCTGGCTTTCCGGGGCGGATTTGGGAAGCTTTAAATACCTGAAGTTCTCTTTCCTCAGCTGGGCCAGGTGTGGTGGAGAAACAGAAGATAGCCCCTTCTTAATCCCCTAGGTCCAAATAGAATAGAAGTTACCCCTGGTAGGGACGACTAGCACACCCAGAGCCACGTGGTCCAATGCATTTCCCCAGTCCCACCCGGGGCAGGCAGGTTTCACCCAAGGAACAAAGAGGTATCTAACCTATCCTCTGTTCTAAATACTACAGGGCAAAGGTTACTATCCCAACTGCTTTACACACACCCTAGTCTGACCCATCTCCCAGTGCTCCCCAGTTCCCAAAAATTTCTGCATTGTGTGCTCTGGAAATTATGCTGTTTTTCACCAAAGCTGCCATTTTTAAAAATCCTTCTCTACTATTTCCTTAACGTTCTTGCTGTAGTCAGACCTACCTTTTCCCCTTCAGCCCCTCTCTCTTCCCCTTTGCTCAGTCTACTTCTGGGAACTTGACATGAATGGAATTAATACATTTGGAAAGAATAACTGGGCATGCTCCCTCAGCTTGACCATTTTTCCTCTTAAGGAGGAACTGCCTGAATGAAGGAAGCAGGTTTCCTCCTTTGCATCACTAGACAAAGGTTCTAACCCCCTTGGTGGCCCTGCCCATGGGCTCAGCACTGATGGATCATTCTCATCAATGAGCAAACTAACAGATTAGAGCCAACTGTATATATTTTATACACAGGGTGTAAAATACACCCCAGCTTCATGGGACCCCATCCATCTATCCATCCATCATATAGATCTATGTATATCTATATCAACATATATAAAATCTTGCATAAGGTATCTATATGTAGATGTAGCTATGTATAAAATCTCCCTTGACACTCTTTCCACTTATTCCTGCCCTATTTTTTGGCTTCCTTTGGCACCAAGAACTTCCTCTCCTTTTATTTTGTCTTGAGCCCATTCTATTCTGTCAACAACCTCCATGTTACTAAACGAATAGTGAATTCTCAATTATCATACTGAATGCCTTTTCAGCAGAAGTTAAAGTTTATCTCTTTCACATTCTCAAAAATGTTCTACATTTGTCTGCTGGGACACCACTGTCTATTATTTCTCCTCTGCATTACTGGTTGCTATTTCTCAGGCTATTACTTGCTCTTCTTTACCTTTTTCATCCCTAAATTTTGGAATGCCTCGGATCTCAGTCTTTGGGCCTCTTCTCCTCTCAATTTATATGCACTCGCTACATGAGCTAAGTCAGACTCCTACCTTTAAATGCTACTAATAACTTTCAAATGTATATGTAGGTCCATGCTCTGAAATCCAGTCAGTCAAGCACCTACCTAATTAACATCTCTACTTGGATATCTAACTGGTGTCTGATTCAGCTTCATGATAACAACGATATTGTCCATTTAAGATTTTATTTTTATGTATTTGAGAGAGAACGAGAGAGAGAGAGAAAGACAGAGGGAGAGCATGAGCAGGGGGAGGGGCAGAGGGAGAAGCAGACTCCCCGCTGAGCAGGGAGCCCAGACTGACTGACGCAGGGCCGATCCCAGGACCCTGGGACCATGACCTGAGCCAAAGGCAGACGCTTGGCTGACTGAGCCACCCAGACACCCCGGATATTGTCTGTTTAGCTCATGCCATATATCCCAGGCATAGTACAGTTTCTAGCCCACAGTAGATGCATGTTAACTAAATGAATCAATGTATCTAATGACAATAATCTGATACATAATTTTTATATTTAGTAATACATTGTTTACATTATTATCTCATTTAACCCTCTAAAGACCTAGTTATAATTGTCATATATTTTACATCACTACACCAATAAGGAAGGGAAGGATCAGAAATATTAAGGAAACTGCCCCATACAACCCACATAACCACTAAGTGGCTGTGGTAGTTTGTACTGCGTCAACTTGATTAGCTGGAACTACATTTCCCAGCATCCCCTTCCCTGTATTCAAGTGAGTAGAGGAATTTGTGCAAGATTGGGAAAACAGAGTAAGACAGCACCTATTCCTCTCTGGAGGTCTTTGCAGTTTGTGTGTTGGCACGTGCTGAGTCCCAGGAGGTTCTCGCATGTCCTTGTTCTCCCTCACTTCACATTCATATTGTCCAAATTCTTTCCCCCCCTGAGCAAAAATAGCCCCACACACTTCACAAAAGCCTGAATGTGGACCTACAGAGGCAGCAGCCACTCAAAGACCACAAATTTTCATTGACTTTTCTGCCCGGCCCACTTCATGGTCTCCCTCCTGCACCTGGCCACGCCTCGCCCCCCAAGCTTCCCTGGTAAGCTTCAACTTGCCCATCCACTTGCCTAAGACCCCAGAGGGGGTTAGTTGTGTCTTTTCTCAGATCTTTCAATTCTTTATTCTGGAAAATAACTTCCCCAGCTTCCCTCACAATTATGTAAGGTTTCGTTCCCGTAATATACCCCTTCCTCCATTGTTTTCATTGTGCTTCTACTTCTCTGGCTGAGTGGCTAGCAGAGCTCAAATCCAAGTCTTCCAGTCCTTTTCACTATTCCACAAGAAATCCAAGTTAGAGGGACAAAAACCTTGAAACCAATATCACATGAGAATGCAATACTGAACAATGAAAGCATGAAAGGAGTTGATGTTCCAACCAGGCTCTTCAAGGACTAATAGGAGGTCTACATGGGAAGGAGTTTCTAGTAAGGCACAAAGGCAAATTCTGAAGCCCATTCGGACAATTACTCTAATAAGACTACCATTTCTTGAAGTCATACTATCTCTCAACACATTAAAATATTCTCACCATCTTTGACAAAATTCACCCCAAAAGCAACATAAGGAATCTGATGTTCAAGTTAGGAAACTTGACCATGATTGTATACCTTCTAAATATCAGAGTCTGGACTCAAACACACTGCTGTGTGACTCCAAAGCCCTCTGAAAAACATGTGAAAAATGCCTCTAGCAGCAGAATGAGTTTTTAAAAATCTGAGGCTCTCCCACGGAGACGCCTGTCATTCTATTTTCTGTCTCATCTCTCCTCTCGCCTGCCTTCCTTCCACACACCTAATGCACACCTTTCTCTCTGGGCATTAATGACTCAAGGTGGTTTGTGGCTACTTACAGTTGCAAGGCAAATATGGAAGAAGATTCAAGGAATAGCATAGTTCACCATTTCTTCTCTTGTTATGGTTAAGCCTCATTAGACAGCTCATCATTTGTGTTATTGTGCATTGGGACCAAAATTATGTCCATCATCTTAATGTTCCTAGGACTCACATTTTTTCCATATATAACCCGAGGGAATTAGACTAGATTATCTCTCAAAACCCATCTGGATCTTAGAACATAAGATTTTAATATGTTCTCTTTTGTACTTTGCTCAAACATAATGCCCTTTATGTTGTAAACAGCAAACAGCATGGATATTGTGGGGTATTTTTCTGTTCCTTTTCATTCCAAAACCATGTAAATATGTGATCCTCAGCTATCATCAGTCAAAAATCACTTTTTATCATTTTCCTTATGGACCCTATGTTTTGTGATATTTCTGTCAAACAAATTAAATTGTAAAATGTAATAATGCATCTATTTTTCTATGCCAGATAGAACTTCTAAAAAGTAAAGGCCCTGTTACTTCACTCAGTAAATATAACCACCCCAATAGCGATATTTAAGGCTTTCATTGTTGTTGTTTTGTTTGTTTGTTTTTAGCTTCAGCAGTCTTATCTTGGAAAAAAGTAGAATGTGATTTATATTTTTGAGATATTGGACATAGTTGTAGCAGTTTTCTAGGACTGTTGTAACAATGTATCACAGACTGAGAGGCTTAAACAACAGAAATGTATTGTCTCATAGTTCTGGAGACTAGAAGTCCAAAGTCAAGGTGCGGCAGAGTTGGTTCCTCTGAGGACTCTGAAGGAAAGATTTGTTCCAGGCCGATCTCCTTGGCTTGTATATGGCTATCTCTCCCTGTGTCTCTTCACGTTGCCTTCTGTGTTTGTCTCTGTATCCAAATTTCCCCTTTGTATAAGGACACCAGCCATATTGGATTTGGGGCCACCCTACTGACCTCATTGTAACTTGATTACCTCACTAAAGACCCTACCTCCAAACAAGGTCACACTGTGAGGTACAGGGGGTTAGAACTCCAAAAATTATCTTTTTGGGGGATGACACCATGTAACCCATAACAACAGTGTATATTTTAGCAAATCACTAGGGGCTCTAGGATTCCTGAAGTGTGAAGTACCTCCTTCCCTCCTTTCATTAAACAGATACTTGTTTATTTGTTGTGTATGAAAATGTGTTTTCCTATATGTTACATAATATATACGTATGAAGTATATATAAAGAACGTAAATAAAATAGGTGACTTTTCAATCAGAGAAAGACATGTATCATATGACCTCACTGGTATGAGGAATTCTTAATCTCAGGAAACAAACTGAGGGTTGCTGGAGTGGCGGGGGGTGGGAGGGAGGGGGTGGCTGGGTGATAGACATTGGGGAGGGTATGTGCTATGGTGAGTGCTGTGAATTGTGCAAGACTGTTGAATCACAGATCTGTGCTTCTGAAACAAATAATGCAATATATGTTAAGAAAAAAAAAGAAGAAGAAGATAGCAGGAGGGGAAGAATGAAGGGGGTAAATCGGAGGGGGAGACGAACCATGAGAGACGATGGACTCTGAAAAACAAACTCAGGGTTCTGGGGGGGGATGGGTTAGCCTGGTGAAAAATAAATAAATAAATAAATAAATAAATAAATAATAAATAAATAAATAAATAATAAAATAGGTGACTTTTGCCCTCAAGGAATTTCCAGTCTAGTTCAGAGGATAAAATTTCTCTTTCTCCTCACAATTCACAGGCAGTCCAATCCACAGATCCAGTTGCTCTACCTGCAATCTATGTCCAGAATTCTCACCACCTCCTCTGCTCCCACCCTGATTTAAGCCACAATTTAATCTCTCCTGGGTGAAGACAAAGACCCAATTGCTTTCTGTGCTCCCACCCTTTCCCATCTACATCTATTCTCAATGTAGCAGCCAGTGATCACTTTAAAATGAAGTCATGTCACTTCTCCATGTAAAATCCTCCAAAGACACCCCACATCACTCAAAGTATCCTCAAAAAGCCTCTGAGGCCCTCATGATCTGACACCATGTTACCTCTTCTGGCCTCAATGTATGCTACTCTCATTCTTACTCACTCTGTTCCAGTCACACTGCCCTCCTTGATTCTTTAAACATTCCTGGCATGCAACTGCTGCAGGATATTTGCACTCACTGTTCCTCCTGCCTGGAATGCTCTTCCTTCAGATATTCCTCCCTTTCTTTCTTCAGTTCTTTACTCAAATGGCACCCTCTCAGTGAAGCCTATTCTACATACCTTAATTAAAATTATGTACTCTCCTGGGTGAAGTCTGGGTGGCTTCAATCAGTTAAGCATCCAACTCTTGGTTTCAGCTCAGGTCACGATCTCAGGGTCATGAGATCGAGCCCCATGTCAGGTTCCATGCTCAGCCTGCTTAAGGTTCTCTCTTTCTCTCTCTCTCTCTCCCTCTGCCCCCGCCTCCACTCACACTTTCTCTCTCTCTCTCTCTGAGATAAGAAAAAAAAAAGATTATGTACTCTCCTTGCCTCCCCATTCTCATTACACTGTTTATTTGTTTTTCAGAGCATCTATCACCTTCTACCATATTGTACTATTCACTTCTTGACTGTGTTTGTTGTCTGTCTCCCCCCAGAAGAAATTAAGTTCTGTGAGGTCAGGGATTTTTCCTCTCCTATTCATTGCTGTATTCCCAGGGTCTAGAACAAGATATGGCATATACGTCACACCCAATAATTATTTGCTGATCTATTGTGAATAAATCCATAAACATGATTCTGTTGAAAGACTGGATGGACTAGAAGAATCCAGTCAACAGCTTTGAACAAAACTGAATTAGCATCAGTGTGGATTGAAATGATCCACCCTTCAAACCTGTTTCTTATGTGTCATAAAGGGGAAGAATAATTTCTTTTCCCACCACACATTCACTTCACAGAGGAATAGTTGAGAATTTATTAAATGGTAACGGCATTTTGAATTAAATGGAAAAGGCATTTTGAATTTCTAGGAGAAAGCACTTTATTAATTTGAGGCTTTTATTACATGAAAGAATTGTGAATGACCCAGGGGCAAGCAGAAAGAGGAGAACAATGTCGAAGGGATTATACTGTTCACAATACTACATTGACATTTTAGGGGACAACTGATTTGAGATTGATATAAGCAGAATGAAAAAAAAGAAAAGTGGTTTGAGAAATCTTACCCCAAGGACAGGTTTTTCCTTCTTCTCTGTAGTCATCCCTCAATTATTTATAGCACAATACCCTCATTAATGAATTACTCTCCACTTTCATGATCCTTTTGTCCATTTTATGGCCATTTTCCTGCTAACTAGAGCTCCCATAGCAATGTCAGAGGGCTGGCAAAGAAGAAAAGTAAAAACTAAAATTTGTCCTTATCAGGAGTTGATTCCTTTCTCCTTTCTGTTGAAATGTTTAAACTCTGATCTAGATTACTTCCAGAATGACACCATTTTTAAATGTCATACATTTTTCAATTAATTGGAAAATTAGCTAAGCATGTATTATGAGCGAGACACTGTGTAATGTTTGGAAAGAAACAAGGAACATGTTGAGTTTTGTTCCTGCCCTTTCCCTTTTGGAATGGTGGAATAGAACCAGAGAGAGCATCAGGACATCTGAGTTTTAGCCCTGACTCCACTGCTTAAAATCTAGGTCACATGGGACAAGTGACTTGACCATCTCAAGCCCCAGTTTCCTTAACTCTAAAACAAAACTTATATCATCTGCTTTCTCTTACTTTACTGTGAAAACGTTTTTATTCCAGGGCAAATGAAGTTATTTGGAAAGACAGTCTGGTAGTGATACTATTGAGCACATCAGGAGAAGCAGTGGTCTAGAAGCAGACCATCACCTCTGCTGCTCAAACACCAGGGGTGGCTAAAGCTACAGCAATTGAAAACAGTCCATCCAACAGGCAGCGTATGGTATCTAGAATGTAGTAAAAACCAAGTGACAGGATCAGAATGGCATAACAAGGGATTCAAGTTAGTGCCCCTGCAGAATGGCTAAGCATGGCAAGAACAGGCCACATCTGGAGTTTCAGCAGAGTGTTGGGAGGCCTGGGAGCAGAGCACCCCCAGCCAGAGGAGGGCAACTGGGGTTGTGACCCCAGAAGGTGGGAAAACACAGGGCAACTCATTTCCTATTTGGTTTCTAAACACTTAGCTGGGAACAGTCTTCAATTGGAAATGATAGAAGACATGATTAGAAGAATAAATAATAAAAATGGGAGGGACAATCCTCACATAATAAACAGAGAAACCAGACTTTGATGAAGGGAGCTTACTTTCTCAAGGTTACTCATCTCAGCAGAGTTAGAGCCAGGACTTCACGCCAGTCTTACATCCCAAATTTCACATTATGTGATGTTGCCTCTAAGAAGCAACCAGGACTCAGGCTATGGGAAGAAGTGGTAAAAGGGTACTCAATTGTTTTAAAAAGTTTGCCTCCAGAGTCAGAGCAGTTCCCATCATTTGCCCTGAAAGAAACTGGAAATGAAATTCTCAGGAACTTCTGAAGTGTGGTGGAGAAAAGATGATAGCAAAATAGAGTCAACTTGCCTCAAGGGAGAAAATGGATACCCAAATTAAGTTGGTACACAGACCTTGTCCATAGGAACGCTTTATCAAAGAATTCAATAAATGTTTATTAAGTCCCTATAATACCAGGCACCATGTTAGTCTCTGGTGATGAACAGACCTTCCCAAGACAGAGGCCAGTAGAAGAGACAAATGGGTCAATCACTGGAGCACGATGTGTTCAGTGCATGTGCATACAAACTGTTAGGAAGGCACAAGAGATGGGAGTCAACGACATGTTATCAGAGTCTTTAAAACTGATGGGAATCTCCCAGATGGACAAAGAGGAGGAATAGCAGAGAAGCACTTCAGGTGGGTGGAATAAAATGTGTTGAATTACAGAAACATGAGTAAGGATGAATGTTTGATGAACAGCAAAAAGTTTGGTATGGCTGGTTTCAAAGAGAGGGAATGCTTTGGATGGAGACGAAGCTGGTATATAAATTGGGGGCAGATTGTGAACAACCCACAGCTCATGCTGAGAAGTTCGGGCTTTAAGCAATCAAAAAGTGGATGAGTTTTGAAAACTTAAAGAGAAAAGTGGTGATCACAAAGAGCCAATGAGGGCCTGCCAAGCACATGTCACACAGACTAGCTTCATGTCCTCTGGAAGTATGGTCTCTACACTGACCAATGATGCCTATATGACAACAATATATGTTATTCAGCAAGGCACGCAACAGTTTCTTCTGTAATAGCTTTGTAAATGTGACAGTAAAACCAGAGTTTAAATAACAGGCTAAATAAGGTCGGCAACAAGAGCACTGATTAATTGACCAGGACACACCCAAAAGGAGAACTTCATGGGGAAGATTCAGAACTCTGACCTTAGAATTTCCCTGTTCTAACTGGGCATGTACACAGTGACTCTATTACAGGTATAAACAGCCCACTTACCAAATTTATAAATGGCACAAAGCTATGAGGAATAGCTAATGCACTGGAAAATGTCAGGGGGACCCAAAGAGATCAAGGCAGGCTAAGAAGATGGAATGAACCATATAAAAGGGAAAATAGCAAGGAGAAATAGTAAGGCTTGTATCCAGATGGAGGAGAGCTGGCTTAGCACTAAAATACAGGATGGGAAAGATGTGACTGAACACCAGTTTAAATGAAAAAGACAGTAGGTTTTTGTTTGTTTTGGTTGTAGTTGAAAGCAAACTCAATATTGTTCAAAAAGAGCACACATCTGCCCCAAAAAAGCCATTCTGATGACTGAAAGAAAGAGACATTTTGTCAGTGAAAAAAAAAAGGGGGGCTTGGATGATTTGGGATAATTATCTGAAAACATTAAAGGACTCTCAGGTGGAAAAAGAATCGAACAATCTTTCAAGCCCCAGAGGACAAACTTCACTTTAACAGGTGGCAGTCTCAGGCAGATAGATTTCAGTTCAACACCAGGAAGTATTTTCTAACAGTTATTTATCCTTAAGGAAGAGGTCAGTTGCACGTCCCTGGAGGCACCTGCCGGCACCTGGCCGACCCTGGTCTACAAGAGCAAGTTGCTACATTGAGAATGCTGGCATAGGTGAGCTCCACGATGTCTGACTACAAGGTGAGATGGCATAGGAGGAAGTGATTTGAAAACTGAACACTACCATTTCCCCGGGAGGCTTTAAAGTGATTTTTGATCTAAACTGAGACAAGAATGATATGAGATATTTAAAGTGACAGCTGAGTGATACCAATAACATGGTCTCTCTTTGAGTTCATTTCGGGCTTCAGTGGTGTCAGGGAAGACTTCATATGGGAAAGGGCACTTACTTAGCTTTGAACATTGGGTAGATGGAAAGGGGATGCAGTGGCCGTTGCTCAAGTGGGACCATGACAGACGCTGCACACCCAGGAATACTTATTATCTATCTTCATTTGGTTGGTTTTTTTACCAACCAGTTGTCTTAAATGCACCTGCCAGTCAGCAGCTTATAGGTCCTCAGGACATGCTGATTTTATTGTGCTCAGGGTGAAAGGACACCTGCTCACCCCAAGCCAAGCTTCACTTGTAATTGCCTGATTCTCCATCATCTCTATTTGTAAATATTGCCCAGCGCTTCCAGCTAGCCAAGCATTGGCACTACTGAATTTCTGTAAACTTAACTTGTGTTAAGAAGAAGAAATAGCGGGGTGCCTGGGTGGCTCAGTCTGTTGGGCGTCTGCCTTCGGCTTGGGTCATGACCCCAGGGTCCTGGAATCAAGCCCCACATCAGGCTCCCTGCTCAGCGGGGAGTCTGCTTCTCTCTCAGCCCCTCTCCCCTGCTCATTCTCTCTCTCTCTCTGTCTGAAATAAATAAATAAAATCTTAAAAGAAGAAGAAGGAGAAGGAGAAGAAGGAGAAGAAATAGCGAAAGGGAAAAAAAAAGACGGAATGGAAAGCCTTACTTAAATTACTGAATACACTCCTATAATTGATAGAAAAACATTTAGGAACTTGACCCTAAGTTGGTTTCCTATGTCCATCAACTTTGAATATCATAAGAAGGTGAATACAATAAGAAGAACAATGCTGTAAATGAAAGACTGAATTAGGATTCTCTGCGTGTTGTGTGCTTTTCTATTATAGTACATTAGCCACCTTCTCTGCAGCTTTCGATCTACTTGGCACAGGGCAGTGTTCTACAATCTCCTAAATATTAGACCCTTTTCTTTCTTATCATGGGTTATTCCATGGATAATTGTTCAAGGTATGAAAATCCGTATGATTTACCTTTGATTAATAGAGCTCGTTAACTAGATACCTGGAAAACAAAACTGTTTTTTTTCAAGATTCCCAGTGTGGACTGTGAGCACCTGGGAACCCAATCCTCCCTGAGCAGCAGGCCAAGGCCCTGGGTCCATCTCTTTCAGTCCCCTCGGACTTCTGAACACAGGTCACTGAGCCTCCCAAACACCTCAGCTCTTAAATCCAACAACTGGCTACTACCTGATTGGCAAAAAAGTTTTGGGTTAGGTTTTGTTCAGATGTTTGAGCTCTGCATCTTGAGAAAGAGGTGACCACTGGCAGGATCAGCAGAAGGAATGCTAGGATGAGCAGCCCTCCCCTTGCAAGGGCCATGGCAGTCCGTGCCTGCAGACTGATCTGGCCTAAGGCACTCCCTCTCTTCCCAGATCCATATGTGAAAGTACCAAATTCAGGTGGCCCATGTAAACACAGTCCCCCATCACAAAGAAGCATAAGTTGGACTCAAACACCACTGACACAATTCTATCCTGATTGAGGGAAGAACAGTCTTGCCAGAAGCCTCTTAAGAGAGGACCCAGAGTTCTCCATTAAGCCACTGCAGCTGGAGGGAAGCTGAGCAGCTACCGGAAGAACTCCTGCAGATTCCCCAACATCTGCCCCAGATATTCAGTATTTCTCTGAATCCCTCAATCCTTTATTCATTAAGCATCTACCCTATGCCTGAGAAGTTTCTGAATGAATGTCACAGCTCAAGTAGATGCAGAATTCTCTAGACCCAAAACAGGAACATCAGAGAGCCACCGAAGTGCCCCAGAGGACTTCTCTTCCTGGCTCACCTTCTTTGCTGCCCCGATACCCCCTCTGTCCTATGGTGAACTCATTCAGTTCAATGGTTTTAAATGCTGATATGCTAATGGCACCCTAATCTACATGGCCCGTCCTGATTTCTCCTACCTCGGTGCTCCACACTCATATTTCCAGCTGCTTACTTGACATCTTCACTGGGACACACTTACTAGCCATTTCCATTAAAGAAGTTCAAGACAGAACTAGTTTCCTAACCTACATCCCCAATTTTTCCTTTCCCAGAATTCCCCATATGAATAAGTAGGGCATTCTTTTCCCAGTTGCACAAGAAAGCTAAGAATCATTCAAGTAAATCATAATCCTTCTCTTTTCCTCACTTACAAGTCCTGCCAATATAGATCAAAATAAACATCTTGTCAAGATAATTCAATTCTCCTACTTTGCCTGCCACCTCCTCATTTAAGACATTAGCATCTCCTACCTAACCTACTTAAGTAGCCTCCTGACTAGTCTTAGCATTAGCATTCTCCAGATAAGACCAGAGTGGTATATTTAAAATATGTAACATACCATTCTGATGTTCAGCAGCTTAAATCCTTCAATAGCTTCTCAACTCCCTTAGAATAAAATCCAAATCTCTCACTCTGACCTACAAGACCTTAAGTCATCTTACCCCTCATGACCTCTCCAAGTTCATTTTATGTTCATTCCCTTCCACTCAAAATTCAAGTTTTTTTAATATTCTTTTTTAAATTTTATTTTATTATGTTAGTCACCATACATTACATCATTAGTTTTTGATGTAGTGTTCCATGATTCATTGTTTGCTTATAACACCCAGTGCTCCGTGCAGAACGTGCCCTCTTTAATACCCATCACCAGGCTAACCCATCCTCCCACCCCCCTCCCTTCTAGAACCCTCAGTTTGTTTCCCAGAGTCCATAGTCTCTCATGGTTCGTCTCCCCCTCTGATTTCCACCCCCTTCATTTTTCCCTTCCTACTATCTTTTTTTTAACATATAATGTATTATTTGTTTCAGAGGTACAGGTCTGTGAGTCATCAGCCTTACACAATTCACGGCGCTCACCATAGCACATACCCTCCCCGATGTCCATCACCCAGCCACCCCATCCCTCCTACCTCCCACCACTCCAGCAACCCTCAGTTTGTTTCCTGAGATTAAGAGTCTCTTATGGTTTGTCTCCCTCTCTGGCTTCATCTTGTTTCATTTTTTCCTCCCTTCCCCTATGATCCTCTCTGTCTTGTTTCTCAAATTCCTCATATCATTGAGATCATATGATACTTGTCTTTCTCTGATTGACTTATTTCGCATAACATAATACCCTCTAGTTCCATCCACATCATTGCAAATGGCAAGATTTCAGTTATTTTTGATGGCTGCATAATATTCCAGTGTGTGTGTGTGTGTGTGTGTGTGTGTGTGTGTGTGTGTGTGTGTGTGTGTATACCATATCTTCTTTATCCATTCATCTGTTGATGGACATCTTGGCTCTTTCCACAGTTTGGCTATTGTGGATATTGCTGTTATAAACATTGGGGTGCACATACCCCTTCGGGTCCCTACATTTGTATCTTTGGGGTAAATACCCAGTAGTGCAATTGCTGGGTCATACGGTAGCTCCATTTTCAACTGTTTGAGGAACCTCCACACTGTTTTCCAGGGTGGTTGCATCAGCTTGCATTCCTACCAACAGTGTAGGGGGGTTCCCCTTTCTCTGCATCCTCGCCAACATCTGTCATTTCCTCAGTTGTTAATTTTAGCCATTCTGACTGGTGTGAGGTGGTATCTCATTGAGGTTTTGATTTGGATTTCCCTGATGCTGAGTGATGTTGAACACTTTTGCATGTGTCTGTTGGCCATTGTAGATCTTCTTTGCAGAAATGTCTGTTCATGTCTTCTGCCCATTTCTTAATTGGATTATTTGGTCTTTGGGTGTTGAGTTTGATAAGTTCTTTATAGATTTTGGATACTTTATCTGATATGTCATTTGCAAATATCTTCTCCAATTCTGTTAGTTGTCTTTTGGTTTTGTTGACTGTTTCCTTTGCTGTGCAAAAGCTTTTTATCTTGATGAAAAGAAAAAATATCTGTTAGTTTTTACCATACAGCTCTAAAGTTATGATTGTAAATTACTTCATAGCTTTGTTTTGAGTCTTATAAAAATGTTTATGTACAACATATATCACAAGTGTGTGTTAAATTCAGACTTGAAAATTTCCAAATTTTACCCAATTACAACAGTCTATGTATTTAGCCTTATTTTAATATAACTCATCTCTATATCTTTTTATTGCAAATTTAAACATCCCTTATTCTTTTTTTTTGAAGTTTTACTTATTTATTTTAGAGAGAGATGGAAAAAGCACACATGAACATAAGCAGGGCAAGGGGCAGAGGGAGAGGGAGGGAGAATCCTCAAGCAGACTCCCTGTTGAGCTGAGCATGGAGCCCTGAGATCATGACCTGAGTCAAAATCAAGAGCCAGCCACTTAACAAACTGAGCTTCCCAGGTGCCCCTAAATTTCCCTTATTCTTGAAAGGCTTAAATATGATAAAAGTTAAAAGCACCTACCTACTTTAGCATTATTTTTCATTACTATCATTCTGATTAGTAAACCAAAGATTTGGAAATACTTTTCCACTAACTGGAGAATTCTTTAGACCAAGGATAATAGTGGCAGCTTAACACCAACACGTTTGTGGGATTTGGCAGAGAACAGAGAAACCTGTTTGAAGGATGTTTTTTGTCCCGCAGCAGATTTCCTATTTTCCTAACTCTTTAAGCTTATGAATAATTTATTGAACAGTCTGAACCTGCTGTAGAGACAATTTTTTTCTTAAACCTCTGCTCTTCGCCTTCAACTGTTCTGTGACAAATCTCCCATTTTTCCCCCTTAGTGGAATCTCAGGCAGATCCAAAGCCTCGGTTTAAAACTTTGGAATCAGATTGAATTTAACACTCACTTCCTCCTAGCCCAGACTGATTTAGATCTGAGGGACCAGGAGTGATGGGATTGCGCTTCTCTTTTATACCTCTCCTCTCCCTTCTTGTGTGCTAGGAATTGATGTGACTATTGTCCTCTCTTAAGCAATGGTTGCTGCTTCTCCTTCATGGCTGTCTGTGTAGTGAGTGCTCAGATGGTGGCTCCTCTGTGGGACCCATGTTCAAGTCTTGTGGAAGGCCCTTTTGGAAGGGGCCTCTGACTTACAGAGTTCCCTGATGTAGGAGATTCATTCTTGCTTGGTCTGACCTCTTCTTACTCCTATAAGTTCCCACATTAGTGATCTATTCCAGAACAGCCCACTGGTGAGGTTCCCTTACCAGATGACCATCCTTTTTGAGTGGCATTCCTGCAAGAAGGCTCGATCTTGGCTACTTTTGTTGTGTCTACTGTTCTATGAGAAATCCTCATATCCTTGACTATTCAAATTAGGGAATTCAAACTGTCACCTGCTACTCCACTTTCCACCTGCCACTTCTCCAATTCTCTTTTTCCCCTGCTCCCATAGGCATGGAAGCTTGTCACCACTTACTCGGGAACCATTCATCTGGAAGTAAGATGTTAGTTTCCCCTTCTTCTAAGCCCCCCAGTCGGTATGAGTAGTTCTCCTGGGTCACCCATCATTTGGTGTTGGGGTGGAAAATCCTCAGAACTTCCCAAATAGTTCAGCATTCTTTCTTTTTATTATTGGTGTATAATTGACACACAATATCTTATTAGTTTCAGGTATATATCATAGCCATTCAATATTTTTACACATTAAGAAATGATCCCCATGAGAAGTCTAGTTATCATCTATCACCACACAAAGTCATCACAATATTATTGACCATATGACCTATGCTGTACTTCACATCCCCATGACTTATTTGTTTTATAGCTGAAAGTCTATACCTCTTAGTCCCCTTCACCTGTATCAGCCACCCCCACAACCCATTCCCCTCTGGTAACCAACAGTTTTTTCCCATGTCTATGGGTTTGTTTGTTCATTTGTTTTATTTTTAGATTCTGTATGTAAGTGAGGCTATGTGGTATTTGTCTTTCTCAGTCTGACTTATTTCACTCGGCATAATACCATCCAGGTCCATCCATGTTGTCATAAATGGCAAGATCTCATTCTTTTTTATGGCTGAGTAATATTCCATTATGTATACATCTATATATATCTATATCTATCTGTGATAGATATATATATATCATATTTTCTTTATCCATATATTAGTCAATGGAGATACTTGGACTGCTTCCATATCTTGGCTATTGTAAATAATGCTACAATGAACACATGAGTGCATATATCTCTTCAAATTGGTGTTTGTATTTTCTTTGGAAAATACCCAAAAGTGGTATTGCTCGATTATATGATATTTCTATTTTTATTGTTTTAAGATTTTACTTATTTATTTGTCAGAGAGAGAGAACAAGCAGGAGGGGAACAGCAGGCAGAGGGAGAAGCAGGCTCCCCACTGAGCAGGGAGCCCGATGCGGCACTTGATCCCAGGACTCTGGGATCATGACCTGAGCTGAAGGCAGACTCTTAACTGACTGAGCCACCCAGGCCTCCCAATATTTCTATTTTTAATCTTTTGAGGAATATCTATACTGTTTTCCATAGTGGCTGCACCAATTTAAATACCTACCAACATGGTATGAGGGTTCATTTTTCTCCATATACTCATCGACACCTGTTATTTTTTGTCTTTTTGATAAAGCCAATCTGACAAGTGTGAGGTGATGTCTCATTGTCATTTTGATTTTCATTTCCTTGATGATCAGTGATGTTTAGCATCTTTTAACATGAAAAGATGCTTTTCACATGGTCTGTTGGATATCCAGCTGTCTTCTTTGGAAAATTGTCTACTCAAGTCTTTTATCCACTTTTAATCTTTTTTGTATTTTTGATATTAAGTTGTATGTGTTCTTTATATATCTTGGATATTAACTCTCTATTGGATGTATAATTTGCAAATCCCTTCTCCTATTCACTAGGTTGCCTTTTTAATTTGTCGATGGTTTCCTTCACTGTGCAAAAGTTTTTTAGTTTGATGTAGTCCTATTTCTTTGTTTTAGCTCTTGTTGCCATTGCCTGAGACTGCTCCCCAAAAATATTGCTAAAACCAATGTCAAAGAACTGTCTATGTTTTCTTCTAGGGCTTTAATGGTTTCAGGACTTACATTCAAGTCTTTAATCCATTTTAAAGTAATTTTCCATATAATTTAAAATTGTGGTCCAGCTTCATCCTGCTGCATATAGCTGATCAGTTTTCCCAATACCGTTTAGTGAAAAGACTGTCTTTTCCCCCATTGTCTCCCAAGACAAGGGAGTCTTGCCTCCCTTGCCAGAGATTAATTGATCATATATGTGTGGCTTTATTTCTGGACTGTCTATCTTATTCCATTGATATATGTGTCTGTTTTCATGCCAGTATGTACATTTTGATTACTATAGTTTTGTAGTATATTTTTGAAATCAGGGATTGTGATACCTGCAGCTTTGTTCTTCTTTCTCAGGACTGTTTTGGCTTTTTGAGCTCTTTTGTGGTTCCTACAAATTTCAGTATTCTTTGTTCTAGTTATGTGAAAGATGTTATTGGTATTTTGATAGGGATTGCATGGAATCTTTAGATTGATTTGGGTAGTGTGGACACTTTGGCAATATTAGTTCTTCCAATCCTTGAGCATGTATATTTTTTCATTTATTTCTGTCATCTTTAATTTCATCATTGTCCTCTAGTTTTTAGAGTACAGGTCTTTCACCCTCTGGTTAAATGTATTCCTGGGTACTTTATTCTTTTTATACAATTATAAAAGGGATTGTTTTCTTAATTGCTCTTTCTGGTGGCTCATTAGTAATGTATAAAAATGCAACCAATTTCTCTATGTTATTTTTGTATCATGTGACTTTATTGATTTCATTTATTAGTTCTAATAGTGTTTTGGTGGGGTCTTTAGTGTTTTCCAGTATAATATTATATCATCTGCAAATTCTGACAATTTTACTTCTTCCTTTCCAAATTCGGACAATTTTACTCCTTCCTTTCCTGTCTTTTATTTCTTCTTCATTCCTAATTGCTCTGGCAAGGACTTGTGTACTATGTTGGAAAAAAAGTCATAAGAGTGAGCATCCTTGTCTTGTTCCTAATCTTAGAAGAAAAGCTCTCAGCTTTTCACTGTTGACTATGATGTTAGTTGTGGGCTTGTCATATACAGTCTTTATTATATTGAGTTATGTTCCTTCTATATTCACTTTGTTGAGAGTTTTCATCATAAACTGATGCTGAATTTTGTCAAATGCTTTTTCTGCATCTGTTGAGATGATCCTTATAATTTTTTTATCCTTGATTTTGTTAATGTGGTGCTTCATGTTGACTGATTTGCAGATGTTGAACCATCATTGCATCCCTGAAATAAATCCCACTTAATTGTGGTGTATGATCCTTTTAAGGTATTGTTGAATTCAATTTGATAATATTTTGTTGAGAATATTTGTATCTAGGTTCTTCATGGTTCTTGGCCTATAATTTTCTTTTTTCATGATGTCGTTGTCTGGTTTGGGTATCAAGGTAATGTTGCCCTCACAGAATGTGTTTGGCTGCATTCCTTCTGGTTCAATCTTTTAGAATAATTTGAGGATAGGTACTGACTCTTCTTTAAATGTCTGGTAAAATTTACCTGTGAAGCCGTCTGGTTTGGGGCTATTGTTTTTTGGCAGTTTTTAAATTATTGATTGAATTTCATTACTTATAATCAGTCTATTCAGATTTTGTATTTCTTCAAGATTCAATCTTGGAGGGTTGTGTATATCTAAAAATTTATCCATTTCTTTTAGGTTTTCTAATTTGTCAGTGTACAATTTTTTGTAGTGGTCTCATGATTCTTTGGACTTCTGTGGTGTCGGTTCTAACTTTTCCTTAATTTCTGATTTTAGGGGCGCCTGGGTGGCTCAGTCGTTAAGCGTCTGCCTTTGGCTCAGGTCATGATCCCAGAGTCCTGGGATGGAGCCCCACATCGGGCTCCCTGGTCCGCAGGAAGCCTGCTTCTCCCTCTCCTACTTACCCTGCGTGTGTTACCTCTCTCACTGTGTCTCTCTCTGACATATAAAAAAACTTTTTTTTCTGATTTTATTTACTTGGACCCTATCTCTCTTTCTTTCTTTTTTTGGGTGAATCTGGCTAGAGGCTTGTCAGTTTTACTCATGCTTTCAAAGAATCAGCTTTTACTTTCACTGATCTTTTCTATTGTGCTTATAGTCTCTATTTCATTTATTTCTGCTCTATCTTTATTATCTCCTTCCTTTTAAAAACTTCGGGCTTCAAACTGTGGAAGGAGCCGAGATGCCCTTCAACAGACGAATGGATAAAGAAGATGTCGTCCATGTATACGATGGAGTATTACTCAACCATCAGAAAGGATGAATACCCACCATGCATCGACATGGATGGAACGGGAGAAGATTATACTAAATGAAATAAGTCAAGCAGAGAAAGACAATTATCATACGGTTTCACTTATTTGTGGAACATAAGGAATAGCATGGAGAACATTAGGAGAAGGAAGGGAAAAATGAAAGGGTGGAAATCAGAGGGAGAGACAAACCATGAGACACTATGGACTACTGGAAGCAAACTAGGGGTCTCAGAGGCGGGGGGCTGGGGGGACGGGTTAGCCCGGTGTTGGGTATTAAGGAAGGCAGATATTTCATGGAGCACTGGGTGTTATACGCAAGCAATGAATCATGGAACACTACATCAAAAACTAATGGTGTACTCTATGCTGACTAACATAACATAAAAAAACAAAAAACAAAACAAAACAAAAAAAACTTTGGTCTTCACTTGTTCTGTTTCTAGTTCCCTTAGGTAGGAAGTTAGATTATTTATTAGGAATATTTCTTATTTCTTTACTGAGGTAGGTTTTATCACTATGAACTTCCCTCTTAGAACTGCTTTTGCTGGTTGGAGCAAGATGGCGGAGGAGTAGAAGACCTAGATTTCCTCTGGTCTCAGGAATTCAGCTGAATAGGGATCAAACCAATCTGATCACCTACGAACTCAACAGGAGATCGAAGAAAAGAAGAGTAAACAACTCTCTGAACAGAGAAGCGACCACTTACTGAAAGTAGGACGTGCGGAGAAGTGAATCCGAGGCGATATTCGGGAGGATAGACAGCGGGGGAGGGGGCCTCCATCGGCCGCTTCTGGCAAGTGCTAGAGCCGCGGAGCACAAAATTGGAACTTTTAGAAGTCGGCTCCGCTGAGGGACATCACTCCAGTGGCTAAGCTGGGGGTGGAACCCTCCCAGGAGAGTGTGGACTCAGGACCCTCGGGGTCTCAGAAAGACCGGGGGTGCCTGAGTGCGGCAGAGCTCCCAGGTATCGGAGCGGGGAAGCCGGCTGCAGAGACGGAGCCGAGGCGCGGGCTCTCAACTTGGGGTTGCCATAAACTGTGATCAGCGGCCCAGTCGGGCCACTGCTCCTCCAGCAGGGACCCAACAAGTGGCAGAGCTGGGGAGACTCCACTTCCTCCCCCAGGAGGAGCGGCGCGGAAGCGCACCACAGGGATCTGCTGGGTATGGAGACTCCACACAGGGTCAGGTGCAGAAGATAGAAACACTCAGTCACAGGCCGGGTGAGCACGGAGTGTGGCCCGAGACTGGAGACAGGGAGTGACTGCTTTTCTCTGGGGGCGCACTGAGGAGCAGGGCCCCGAGTTCTCAGCTCCTCTGGGCAGAGATTGGGAGGCCACCATTTTCACTCTGGTCCTCCAAAGCTATCCCGACAGCTTGCAGGAAAAAAAAGCTCCTGAGAGTAAACCCCAGCAGATTGCTTAGCCCAGACCGACAAGGGCGGGGCAATTCCGCCTCCGGCAAAGACATTTGGGAACCACGGCAACAGGCCCCTCCCGCAGAAGATCAGCAGGAACAGCCAGCAAGCCAAGACCAAGTTTACCGATCAAGGAGAACGGGAGAACTCCAGCGCTAGGGGAGTACTGCACATAGAATTCATGGCTTTTTTACCATGATTCATTAGTTTTTCAAAGTTAATTTTTTTAACTTTTTTTTTTTTGAATTTTCCTTTTTCCCTTTTTCAACCAACATCTTATCAAACCCTTTTTTAAAAAAACATTTGGCATTTTTCATTTTTAGAGTCATAGTTTATCCCTTCATAGTACTTACCCTTATTTTTAACATATATATATAAGTTGTTCTCTCTTTAAAATTTTGAGATACAGTTTCTTCTAACAGACCAAAATATACCCTAAATCACTAGTGTATGGCTTTATTCTAGTCTCCTGCCTGACCACATTCTCTCCCTTTTTTTAAAATCTTCTTTCTTTTTTCAAACAACATCTTATCAATTCCTTTTATAAAATCTTTTATAATTTTCATCTTTACAGTCATCTTCCATCCCTTCATTGTATCAACCCTTATTTTGTACATATACGAGTCTTTCTTCCTTTAAAATTTTAGGAGGCACTTTCTTCTAACAAACCAAAATACGCCCAAAATCTAGTGTGTGGCACTGATCTATGCACTAGCCTGATCATATTTGATCATATTCTGTTTTTTTGTTGTTTTGTTCTGTTTTTGTTTGTTTTTATCTTTTTCTTTTTTTTCTCTTTCTTTTTTTTTTCTTTCCCTTTCTTTTCCCTTGGTTTCAGGTCTTTTCTGATTTGTATAGAGTATATTTGCTGGGGATGTTGTTAATCTGTTACCATTTTGTTCTCTCATTCATCTCTTCTCATCTGGACAAAATGACAAGATAAAAAAATCACCTCAGCAAAAAGAACAAGAGGTAGTACTGTCTGCCAGGGACCTATTCAATACGGACATTAGTATGATGTCGGACCTAGAGTTCAGAATCATGACTTTAAAGATACTAGCTGGGATTGAAAAAAGCGTGGAAGTTATTAGAGAAACACTTTCTGGAGAAATAAAAGAACTAAAATCTAACCAAGTCGAAATCAAAAAGGCTATTAATGAGGTGCAATCAAAAATGGGGGCACTAACTGCTAGGATAAATGATGCAGAAGAGAGAATCAGCGATTTAGAAGACCAAATGATGGAAAATAAAGAGGCTGAGAAAAAGAGAGATAAACAACTACAGGATCACGAGGGCAGAACTCGAGAGATAAGCAATACGATAAGACGAAACAACATTAGAATAATTGGGATCCCAGAAGAAGAAGAAAGAGACAGAGTGGCAGAAGGTATATTGGAGCAAATTATAGCAGAGAACTTCCCTAATGTGGGGAAGGAAACAGGCATCAAAATCCAGGAGGCACAGTGAACCTCTCTCAAAATCAATAAAAATAGGTCAACACCCCGACATCTAATTGTAAAACTTATGAGTCTCAACACAAAGAGAAAATCCTGAAAGCAGCTCGGGAGAAGAGATATGTAACCTACAATGGTAGAAACATTAGATTGGCAACAGACCTATCCACAGAGACCTGGCAGGCCAGAAAGGACTGGCATGATATCTTCAGAGCACTAAAGGAGAAAAATATGCAGCCAAGAATACTATATCCAGCTAGGCTGTCATTGAAAATAGAAGGAGAGAGAAAAAGCTTCCAGGACAAACAAAAACTAAAGGAATTTGCAAACACGAAACCAGCCCTAAAAGAAATATTGAAAGGGGTCCTCTAAGCAAAGAGAGAGCCTAAAAGCAGCATAGATCAGAAAGGAACACAGACAATATACAGTCACAGTCACCTTACAGGCAATACAATGGCACTAAATTTATATCTTTCAATAGTTACCCTGAATGTAAATGGACTAAATGCTCCAATCAAAAGACGCAGGCTATTAGAATGGATTAAAAAAACAAGACCCATCAATATGCTCTCTGCAAGAGACTCATTTTAGAACCAAAGACACCCCCAGATTGAAAGTGAGGGGGTGGAAAACCATTTACCATGCTAATGGACACCAAAAGAAAGCTGGGGTGGCAATCCTTATATCAGACAAATTAGATTTTAAAACAAAGACTGTAATAAGAGATGAAGAAGGACACTATATCCTACTTAAAGGGTCTATCCAACAAGAAGATCTAACAATTGTAAATATCTATGCCCCTAACACGGGAGCAGCCAATTATATAAGGCAATTAATAACAAAAGCAAAGAAACACATTGACAACAGTACAATCATAGTGGGGGACTTTAACACCCCCCTGACTGAAATGGACAGATCCTCTAAGCAAAAGATCAACAAGGAAATAAAGAATTTAAATGACACACTGGACCAAATGGACTTCACAGACATATTCAGAACATTCCATCCCAAAGCAACAGAACACACATTCTTCTCTAGTGCCCATGGAACATTCTCCAGAATTGATCACATCTTAGGTCACAAATCAGGTCTCAACCGGTACCAAAAGATTGGGATTATTCCTTGCATATTTTCAGACCACAGTACTTTGAAACTAGAACTCAATCACAAGAGGAAAGTCGGAAAGAACTCAAATACATGGAGGCTAAAGAGCATCCTACTAAAGAATGAATGGGTCAACCAGGAAATTAAAGAAGAATTAAAAAAATTCATGGAAACCAATGAAAATGAAAACACAACTCTTCAAAATCTTTGGGATGCAGCAAAGGCAGTCCTGAGAGGAAAGTATATAGCAATACAAGCCTTTTCAAGAAACAAGAAAGGTCTCAAATACACAACCTAACCTTACACATAAAGGAGCTTGAGAAAGAACAGCAAATAAAGCCTAAACCCAACAGGAGAAGAGAAATAGTAAAGATCAGAGCAGAAATCAATGAACTAGAAACCAAAAGAACAGTAGAACAGATCAACGAAACTAGGAGCTGGTTCTTTGAAAGAATTAACAAGATTGATAAACCGCTGGCCAGACTGATCAAAAAGAAAAGAGAAATGACCCAAATCAACAAAATCATGAATGAAAGAGGAGAGATCACAATCAACACCAAAGAAATACAAACAATTATAAGAACAAATTATGAGCAACTCTATGCCAGCAAATTAGATACCCTGGAAGAAATGGGTGCATTCCTAGAGATGTATCAACTACCAAAACTGAACCAGGAAGAAATAGAAAACCTGAACAGACCTATAACCATGAAGGAAATTGAAGCAGTCATCAAAAATCTCCCAACAAACAAAAGCCCAGAGCCAGATGTCTTCCCAGGGGAATTCTACCAAACATTTAAAGAAGAATTAATACCTATTCTGAAACTGTTAAAAAAATAGAAATGGAAGGACAGCTTCCAAACTCGTTTTATGAGGCCACCATTACCTTGATCCCCAAACCAGACAAAGACCCCATCAAAAGGAGAATTACAGACCAATATCCTTGATGAACATGGATGCAAAAATTCTCACCCACATACTAGCCAGTAGGATCCAACAGTACATTAAAAGGATTATTCACCACGACCAAGTGGGATTTATTCCTGGGCTGCAAGTTTGGTTCAACATCTTCAAATCAATCAACGTGATACAATACATTAACAAAAGAAAGAACAAGAATCATATGATTCTCTCAATAGATGCAGAAAAAAGCATTTGACAAAGTACAGCATCCTTTCTTGATCAAAACTCTTCAGAGTATAGGGATAGAAGGTACATACCTCAATATCATAAAAGCCATCTATGAAAAACGTAGAACGGATATTCTCAATGGGGAAAAGCTGAGAGCTTTTCCACTAAGGTCAGAAACGCAGCAGGGATGTCCACTCTCACCACTGCTATTCAACATAGTATTAGAAGTCCTAGCCAGAGCAATCAGACAACAAAAAGAAATCAAAGGCATCCAAATCGGCAAAGAAGAATTCAAACTCTCAGTCTTTGCAGATGATATGATGCTTTATGTGGAAAACCCAAAAGACTCCACACCAAAACTGCTAGAACTCATACAGGAATTCAGTAAAGTGGCAGGATATAAAACCAATGCACAGAAATCAGTGGCATTCTTATACACCAACAGCAAATCAGAAGAGAGACAAATCAAGGAGTCGATTCCATTTACAATTGCACCCAAAACCATAAGATACCTAGGAATGAATTTAACCAAAGAGGCAAAGGACCTGTACTCAGAAAACTTAAAATACTCATGAAAGAAATTGAAGAAGACACAAAGAAATGGAAAAACGTTCCATGCTCATGGATTGGAAGAACAAACATTGTGAAGATGTCAATGCTACCTAGAGCAATCTACACATTCAATGCAATCCCCATCAAAATACCATCCACTTTTTTCAAAGAAATGGAACAAAGAATCCTAAAATTTGTATGGAACCAGAAGAGACTCCGAATAGCCACAGGAATCTTGAAAAAGAAAAGCAAAGCTGGCGGCATCACAATTCCGGACTTCCAGCTCTATTACAAAGCTGTCATCATCAAGACAGTATGGTACTGGCACAAAAACAGACACATAGATCAATGGAACAGAATAGAGAGCCCAGAAATGGACCCTCCACTCTATGGTCAACTAATCTTTGACAAAGCAGGAAAGAATGTCCAATGGAAAAAAGACAGTCTCTTTAACAAATGGTGTTGGGAAAATTGGAAAGCTACATGCAGAAGAATGAAACTGGACCATTTCCTTACACCACACACAAAAATAGACTCCAAATGGTTGAAAGACCTAAACGCGAGGCAGGAGTCCCTCAAAATCCTAAAGGAGAACACAGGTAGCAACCTCTTCGACCTCAGCCGCAGCAACTTCTTCCTAGAAACATCGCCAAAGGCAAGGGAAGCAAGGGCTAAAATGAACTATTGGGATTTCATCAAGATAAAAAGCTTTTGCACAGCAAAAGAAACCGTCCGCAAAACCAAAAGACAACTGACAGAATGGGAGAAAATATTTGCAAATGACATCTCAGATAAAGGGCTAGTATCCAAAATCTATAAAGAACTTCTCAAACTCAACACCCAAAGAACAAATAATCCAATCAAGAAATGGGCAGAAGACATGAACAGACATTTTTCCAAAGAAGACATCCTAATGGCCTACAGACACATGAAAAAGTGCTCCACATCGCTCGGCATCAGGGAAATCCAAATCAAAACCTCAATGAGATACCACCTCACACCAGTCAGAATGGCTAAAATTAACAAGTCAGGAATTGACAGATATTGGCGGGGATGTGGAGAAAAAGGAACCGTCCTACACTGTTGGTGGGAATGCAAGCTGGTGCAACCCCTCTGGAAAACAGTATGGAGGTTCCTCAAACAGTTGAAAATAGAGCTACCATACGACCCAGCAATTGCACTACTGGGTATTTACCACAAAGATAAAAATGTAGGGATCCGAAGGGGTACGTGCACCCCAAGGTTTATAGCAGCCATGTCCACAACAGCCAAACTGTGGAAAGGCCAAGATGTCCATCGACAGATGAATGGATAAAGAAGAGGTGGTATATATACACAATGGAATATTATGCAACCATCAAAAAGAATGAGATCTTGCCATTTGCAATGACGTGGATGGAACTGGAGGATGTTATGCTGAGTGAAATAAGTCAATCAGAGAAAGACATGTATCATATGACCTCACTGATATGAGGAATTCTTATTCTCAGGAAACTGAGTGTTGCTGGAGTGGTGGGGCTGGGAGGGTTGGGGTGGCTGGGTGTTAGACATTGGGGAGGGTATGTGCTATGGTGAGCGCTGTGAATTGTGCAAGCCTGTTGAATCACAGATCTGTACTTCTGAAAAAAATAATGGAATATATGTTAAGAAAAAAAAAGAAGAAGATAGCAGGAGGGGAAGAATGAAGGGGAGTAAGTCGGAGGGGGAGACGAACCATGAGAGACGATGGACTCTGAAAAACAAACTGAGGGTTCTAGAGGGGAGGGGGGTGGGGGGATGGGTTAGCCTGGTGATGGGTATTAAAGAGGGCACATTCTGCATGGAGCACTGGGTGTTATGCACAAACAGTGAATCATGGAACACTACATCAAAAACTAATGATGTAATGTATGGTGATTAACATAACAGTAAAAAAATTAATAAAACTGCTTTTCCTGTGTCTTATAGACTTCGGAAATCGTGTTTCTATTTTTATTTGTCTCAAGGTATTTTTAAATTTCCTCTCTATTTTTGTTTTGTTTACTCATTGGTTGTTTAGTAGTATTGTTGTTTAGCTTCCACTTTTTTTCCCCCCGTTTTCTTCTTGTAATTGATTTCTAGTTTCATACCGTTCTGGTCAGAAAAGATGTTTGATGTATTTTTGATCTTCTTGAATTTATTGAGGCTTGTTCTGTGGCCCAATATATGGTTTCTCCTGGAGAATATTCCATGTACACTTGAGAAGAATATTTGGGGATGAAATGTTCTGCACATATCTATTAAGTCCATTTGGTCTAATGTGTCATTTCAGGCCAATCTTTCATTATTGATTTTCTGTCTGGATGATCTTTTCATTGATGTAAGTAGGCTATTAAAGTCCCCTATTATTATTGTATTACTGTCAGTTTCTCCCTTTATGTCTGTTAAAATTTGTTTTATATATTTAGGTGCTCCTATGTTGGATGCATAAACATTTATGAATGTTACATCCTCTTTCTAGATTGAACACTTTTCATTATATAATACTTTTCTCTTTTGTTAAAGTCTTTGTTTTAAAGTCTATTTTGCTGATACGAGTATTGTTATTTCTGCTTTCTTTTCATTTCCGTTTGCATGGAATATCTTCTTACATCCCTTCACTTTCAGTCTGTGTGTGTCTTTAGATCTGATGTGAGGCTCTTGTGGACAGTATATGGATGGGTCTTGTGTTTTTAAATCTGTTCAGCTACCTTATGTATTTTGATTAGAGCATTTAGTCCATTTACATTTAAAATAATTATTGATAGGTATGTGTTAATTGCCATTTTTTTATTGTTTTCTGATTGTTTTTGTAGTTCTTCCCTATTCCTTTCTTTTTCTTTTGATCTCTTTCCTTAGGGTTTGATGGTTTTATTTAGTGCGATGTTTGGGCTCCTTGCTCTTTATTTTTGTGTATCTATTGTACATTTGTGGTTATCAGGACATTCATATAACAGAAATAACAGACTATTTTAAAACTGATAGTTGCTTAAGATACAGACCCTCAACTCTATGGTCAAATAATCTTTGACAAAGCAGGAAAAAATATGCAATGATAAAAAGACAGTCTCTTCAATAAATGGTGCTGGGAAAATTGGACAGCCACATGCAGAAGAATGAAACTCGACCATTCTCTAACACCATTCACAAAGATAAACTCAAAGTGGATGAAAGACCTCAATGTGAGACAGGAATGCATCAAAATCCTAGAGGAGAATATAGGCAGTAACCTCTTTGACATCGCCCACAGCAAGTTCTTTCAAGATACGTCTCCAAAGTCTAGCTAAACAAAAGCAAAAATGAACTTTAGGGACTTCATCAAGATAAAAAACTTCTGCACAGCAAAGGAAATAGTCAAAAAAACAAAGAGGAAACCCACAGAATGGAAGAAGATATTTGCAAATGACACTACAGATAAAGGGCTGGTATCCAAGATCTATAAAGAAGTTCTCAAACTCAACACCCAAAATTAAATAATCAAGTCAAAAAATGGGCAGAAGACATAACAGACACTTCTCCAAAGAAGAAATACAAATGGCTAACAGACACGTGAAAAAATGTTCATCACCATTAGCCATCAGGGAAATTCAAATCAAAACCACATTGAGATACTACCTTACACCAGTTTGAATGGCAAAAATGGACAGGGAAAGAAAAAACAAATGTTGGAGAGGTTGTGGAGAAAGGGAACCCTCTTTCACTGTTGGTGGGAATGCAAATTGGTATAGCCACTTTGGAAAACAGTGTGGAGGTTCCTCAAAAATTTAAAAATAGAGCTACTCTATGACCCAGCAATTGCACTGCTAGGTATTTACCCCAAAGACACAGATGTAGTGAAAAGAAGGGCCATATGCACCCCAATGTTCATAGCAGCAATGTCTGCAATAGCCAAACTGTGGAAAGAGCCGAGATGCCTTTCAACAGATGAATGGATAAAGAAGGTGTGTTCCATGGAATATTACTCAGCCATCAGAAAGGATGAATACCCAACTTTGACATCAACATGGATGGGACTGGAGGAGATTATGCTAAGTGAAATAAGTCAAGGAGAGAAAGTCAATTATCATATGGTTTCACTTATTTGTGGAACATAAGGAATAGCACGGAGGACATTAGGAGAAGGAAGGGAAAAATGAAGGGGGGGAAATCGGAAGGAGAGATGAACCATGAGAAACTATGAACTCTGAGAAACAACCTGAGGGTTTCAGAGAGGAGGGGATTGGGGAAATGGGTTAGCCCGGTGATGGGTATTAAGGAGGGCACGTACTTGCATGAAGCACTGGGTGTTATATCAGAACAATGAATCGTGGATCACTACATCAAAAACTAATGATATATTGTATGGTGACTAACATAACATTAAAAAAAAAAGATTGAATGCATTCTAAAAACACTATATCTTTATTCCCCCCTCCGTGTTTTATTTTTCACGTCATATTTTACATTTTCTTATTTCATGTATCCTTAACTGTTTTAGTTATAGTCAATTTTACTATTTTTATCTTTTAATCTTCATATTAGCTTTTCAAGTTGTTGATCCACTGCCTTCACTATATATTGTCTTTACCAGTGACATGTTTTTTTTTCATATACTTTCTTATTTCTAGTTATAGCATTTTCTTTTCTACTTAAAGAAAACCCTTTAACATTTCTTATAAGGCTGGCTTAGTGGTGATGAGCTCATTTAGTTTTTGCTTGCCTGGGAAACTCTTTCTTATCTCTCCTTCAATTCTGAATGATAATCTTGCCAGGTAGAGTGTTCTTGGGTGTAAGTTTTTCCTTTTCAGCATTTTAAATATGTATTGGCACTCCTTCTTGGCCTACAAAATTTCTGCTGAAAAATCAGCCAGTAGTCGAATGAGATTTCTTTTGTATGTGACTATTTGTTTTTCCCTTGTTTCCTTTGATATTATCTCTTCATCTTTAACTTTTGCCATTTTAACTATAATATGTCTTGGTTTGAATCTCTTTGTGTTCATCTTGTTTACAATTCTTGTGTTTCTTGGACCTGGATGTCTGTTTCTCTCCCCAGGTGAATGAAGTTTAGAGCCATTATTTTTTCAAATAAGTTTTTTGCCCTTTTTTCTCTCTCTCTTCTCCTTCTGGGACCCCTGTATTATGAATATTAGTACTCCTGATGTTGTCCTATAGGTCCCTTAAACTATCCTTATTTTTTAAAATTCTTTTTTCTTTTTGTTGTTCTAAGTAATTTCCACTGGTCTGTTTTCCAGATTGTTGATCCATTCTTCTGCATCATAGTGTATTTTTCAATGAAGTTATTATATTCTTCATCTCCGATTCTTTCTTATATTTTCTACTACTTTGTTGGGGTTCTCACTGTGTTCCTCCATTCTTCTCCTGAGTTCAGTGAGCATCTTTATGACTGTTACTTTGAACTCTTTATCAGGTAAATTACTTATCTCTGATTCATCAGGGTTTTCTTCCCCCCCACCCCCCCCGCCGTGGTTTTAACTTGTTCTGTCATTTGGAATATATTCCTCTGTCTTCTTATTTTGTTTGTTTCTGCGTTTGTTTCTATGAATTGGGCAGAACAGCTACATTTCCTGGTTTTGAAAGAGTGACCTTGTGTAGGAGTAGCTCCTGTGTAGACTGCATGTGCCTGGTGACTTTCACAGACCAGCTGGAGCGAAAGCACATGTGGTGGGTGGGTTGGTCCCAGGGCATACTTGGTTAATAACCTAGAGCTGATGCAGGAACAATGGGGGGGGGGGTCCCAGATCACACAGCACCAGTCTGCTTTGACAGGATGGTTGGAGCTAGTACAGTCTGGAGTTCCCAAGGCATACCATGCCAGGGCCTGTACAGATAATTGGAGTGGAGCAGGTGCAGGCCAGGGGGTCCCAGGGAACTCTGTGCCAGAGCAGGTCTAGCAGGACAGCTGGTACTAGAGTGGACAGGTGACAGGGTGAGCCACACTACAGCCACCTTGGCATGATGGCTGGAGCTGAGACTGGCACAGATGGGGGTGGGGCAGGTCATACCACACTGTGGTCACATTGGAGGCATAACTAAATCAAGTGTAGGCCAGGGGCCTGGGGCATGCTGGGGCATCCTAGCAGGCTAGCTAGATTCCCTGGACCCTGCTCCCACCCACACTATTAAGGTGGAGGGGGAGCATAAATAGTGATTGTTGACATCTGTGACTCTGGAGAGAGTTCTAGCAGTACCCCATCTTCTTGTGTCCAATGCTCTAGGGTTAATAAATAGATTTTCTTCACTTATGGTCTAATTGCCTTTTAAGCCACTTTTTTTTTTCTGTGCCTGACAATGGGTGATGGGGTTAGTCTGTGCATGGGCCCTTCAGTGTTATTTCTCCCTACTGCAGTTTGCTGCATTGGCAGTGGGGTTCCCATCATTATTGTATCTCTGTCCTATCCTTTCCCTCCATGGTTCTTCCATTGTTTGATGTGCAGAACTGGTTAAATCAGCCCTCAGTTCTTCTTTCAGGAGGAATATTTGTAGGTGTGTATTTTGTGTGAACACAAAAGGAAGTTTGGGGTCTTCCTACCATCTTGGACTGTGCTCAATTATCTCCCTCTTATACAAGCTGTTTCAGGGAATAGAAAATGAGATAAAGTCAGTGAGTGTATAAATTTAGCGTAAGCTAATATCAAAACTGGACAAGGATAGGACAAAGAGAACACATGACCAACCAATCTCATTTGTGGTCCGAGAGTCAAAGAAAAGATAAAATAATAATTTATTAAGTGTAGTATATATCAAACCCAGCACATTTCTATGCTATACCATAATCTAGGGATTAGCTCAAGAATACAAGGAAAACTCAACATCCTAAAATCTTTTGATGTAACACACCAATATGCCGGGAGAAAAATGTATAATCATCACAATAGATGCATGTGTTACTCAGGAGAGGCAGGCTGTGCTGTGATACATATAAGCCCCAAATTCTCAATGTCTTAAAATAAGAAGGGCCTATTTCTTATCAAGAAAAGTCCAGGTTAGGGGTGCCGGGGTGGCTCAGTCGTTAAGCATCTGCCTTCGGCTCAGGTCATGATCCCAGGGTCCCAGGGTCATGATCGAGTCCCCCACCGGGCTCCCTGCTCAGCAGGAAGCCTGCTTCTCCCTCTTCTACTCCCCCTGCTTGTGTTCCCTCTCTTGCTGTGTCTCTCTCTGTCAAATAAATAAAATCTTAAAAAAAAAAGTCCAGGTTAGTAAATTAAATTAAATGCAATACACACACACACACACACACACACACACACACACACACACATACATATATATGCTATATATATAAATTTACTGATAATGAATCATAGACTGAATATAGAAAAATTATAAGCTACTTACTGTTTTACAGCCTTGAAGTAATTGTGGTGTCATGGAAAGAGCATTGGACCACGAGTTAGGAGACCTGAGTTATATAACTTTGGGCAAGTTATTTAATCTCCATGGGGCTCAATGTTTCTATCTGTAGAAATGGGTGGACTATGTTGGATCATCTGTAAGCTTCCTTCCAGCTCTGACAGCTCTTATGCATCAGCCTCGGCTCCATCAATGGAGCTAATGTGATATAGCCATCAGTTTCCAAACATGCTTAGATTTTTAATTCTTTTCTACTTTAGTCTAGGCCGCTTCCACAGTCCTTTTCCTTTCATTTTCTGGCCATGCTTACAGAGCAGCAGAAACCATAGACTCCCACAGGTAAACACTTTAGTCTTGGATCCATTTGTAAAGAGTGATGTAGCCCAGAAATGCCATCCATAAGTGATCCTCAGTAAAGCTGAGTTGTAACAGGGGTGTCTGTCATGCCTAGCCTCTTCTGACAAAAATGCTCATTTCTGGTGAACTAGGCTAGGAATGTGAGAAATAGCCCCTGTCCTAGAAAAGGTAAAGGAAAAACATTTTCTAAAACCTTAGGGAAAAATACACACATTGGAACACGGTAGAAATGTAATCATATGGAACAGGAGGGACCTGGGAGAAAAGCTGAGTCCTTCCTTTGTATCCTGAGTACAGGCCCTCCAGACAGCCTCTACAAGAGTGGATTAGTGAATATGAAACAGGAAGTTCAGGATGTGTGGTCCAACCAGGATGCAGAGCCCTCTTCTGCCACATTAGAACCTTCAACTTCTTCATCTGAACTAGGTGGAGATGATAAATCTTACCTCATAAGATTGCTGAGGGATCAATATGGTAACACTGGTTCACTTAGCATGGCACCTGGTACATAGGAGGACCTATATAGAGGTTAATTCCTTTCTTTCCTCAATTTTTTGATAAAATAGCCTTAGCCATACCCAAAGAAAATCTTATTTTCTAAAACAACTAAATTGAAAAGGCTTAAAAAACATGGTTAATTAGAAATGGCAAATGTCAGTGCTGTCTGTTAATCCTAGTGCCATGAAAAGTCTTCCGAATTTGGCACCACTTCAAAGCAATGCAAAGATAATTTGCAGCCACATTTACAAAGATCTTTGAGCTCCTTAGGAGAAAGATTAAATACAGGCAAAATTCCATTCCTATCATTCTTCAATGGAATTGCCATGCTTAACCACATTCAAACTCTATAATGCATTCTTATTTTCTTTCTAGTCATGTCCCCATGAGAGATCTAGGTGGGTATTTAGAAAAGATGATCTGTCACCACAAATAATGATGAGATCCAAGACAGGACAACTTAGAATAAAGAAGTGAAAGAGACTGGACAGATGGTGAACATTAGCTCCTCCCAGGAGCAGATTTGAGAAGAGACAGGAGTGGGCTTGTAGAGAAAACTTGCATAAAACGCATGGTCGTGGGACGCCTTGGTGACACAGTCAGTTAAGCGTCTGCCTTCGGCTCAGGTCATGATCCCAGGGTCCTGGGACCAATTCTCACATCAGGGTCTTTGCTCAGCAGGGAGCCTGCTTCTCCTTCTGCCTATCACTCCCCTTGCTTGTGTACTCTCTCTCTCTCTGATAATAAATAAATAAAATCTTTAAAAAAATGCATGGTCATCTTATCTTGTCCATGAGTTAAATTTAATTATGCTATAATGCCACTGCCTTATTCATTTCTCTAATGCATTATCAAGGACAGTCAGAACCCTTTAGTGATCTAGAATTGATTAATGCTCATTGGCATTGAGAGCCAGTTTGGAGTGAATGAAAATGCACCCTTTCAGCACTCCAGGGGGATAGAATAAGAGGTCTTTACATTTGAAACAAAAGCTCTCAAATACCTGAATTTATAATCTCATTCATAGCATAGTTGAGAGAACAAAAAAACCGCTGGCAACTGACCATGATCATTACTGGGGGTGATGCTCCCTGCCTCTCGATCATTGTGTGCCTCAGGGTGACCCTTGGTTATCTGGCCTTGATACATCTGGGAGTTATCTGTTTCTCTAACCAAGATGTACTTATATGTCAAAGGTTTTTTTCTTCCAAGGAGCATGACTGGACTAAATTTAAGACCTATAAATTATAGTTAGAAAACTAGAAAATAAAAGAGAAGCATAAATAATTACAAGCCCATAGGTAAGGAAAGAAGAGAAAAATAACATACAAAAAACTAGGGGGAAATTCTTTCAAAACAGAGAGAGGGCAAGAATTCTATAAATTGGGGGGCGGAGCAAGATGGCGGAGGAGTAGGAGACCTGGATTTCGTCTGGTCTCAGGAATTCAGCTGAATAGGGATCAAACCATTCTGAACACCTACGAACTCAACAGGAGATCGAAGATAAGAATAGTAACAACACTCTGAACAGAAAAGCGACCACTTTCTGGAAGGTAGGACGTGCGGAGGAGTGAATCTGAGGCGATATTCGGGAGGATAGACAACGGGGGAGGGGGCCTCCATCAGCCGCTTCTGGCAAGTGATAGAGCCGCAGAGCACAAAATCGGAACTGTTAGAAGTCGGCTGCGCTGAGGGACATCGTTCCAATGGCTAAGCAGGGGGTGGAACCCTCGCGGGACAGTGTGGACTCAGGACCCTCGGGGTCACAGAAAGACCGGGGGTGCCTAAGTGAGGCAGAGCTCCCAGGTATCGGAGCGGGGAAGCCGGCTGCAGAGACGGAGCCGAGGCGCGGGCTCTCAGCTCAGGGTGGGCCACTGCTCCTCCAGCAGGGACCCAACAAGCAGCAGGTCCAGGGAGACTCCCCTTCCTCCCCCGGGAGGAGCGGCGAAGGAGCGCACCGCAGGGATCTGCTGGGTTTGGAGACTCCACACGGGGTCGGATGCCAGAGATAGAAACGCTCGGTCACAGACCGGGTGAGCACGGAGTGTGGCCGAAGACCGGGGACACAGGAGTGACTGCTTTTCTCTGGGGGCGCACTGAGGAGCGGCGCCCCGAGTTCTCAGCTCCTCCGGGCGGAGAGTGGGAGACCACCATTTTCACTCTCGTCCTCCAAAGTTGTACTGAGAGCTTGCAGGGAACAAAAGCTCCTGAGAGCAAACCCGAGCAGCTTGCTTAGCTGGGACCAACAAGGGCGGGGCAATCCCGCCTCCGGCAAAGACATTTGGGAACCACGGCAATAGGCCCCTTCCCCAGAAGATCAGCACGAACAGCCAGCAAGCCAAGACCAAGTTTACCGATCAAAGAGAATGGGAGATCTCCAGCGCTAGGGGAATACTGCACATAGAATTCATGGCTTTTTTACCATAATTCATTAGTTTTTCAAAGTTAATTTTTTTAACTGTTTTTGGGGGTTTTTTTTGAATTTTTCTTTTTCCCTTTTTCAACCAACATCTTATCAATCCCTTTTTTAAAAAAAATTTGTTATTTTTCATTTTTAGAGTCTCTTTAAAATTTTGAGATACAGTTTCTTCTAACAGATCAAAATATACCCTAAGTCACTAGTATATGGCTTTGTTCTAGTCTCCTGCCTGATCACATTCTCTTTTTTTCTTTTTTCTTTTTTTTAAAAATCTTCTTCCTTTTTAAAAACAACTTCTTATCAATTCCTTTTATAAAATCTTTTATAATTTTCATCTTTACAGTCATCTTCCATCCCTTCATTGTATCAACCCTTATTTTGTACATATATAAGTCATTCTTCCTTTAAAATTTTAGCAGGCACTTTCTTCTAACAGACCAAAATACGCCCAAAATCTAGTGTGTGGCTCTGATCTATGCCCTAGCCTGATCATATTTGATCATATTCTGTTTTTTTTTTTGTTTTGTTCTGTTTTTGTTTGTTTTTATCTTTTTCTTTTTCCTTTTTTTTTCTCTCTCTTCTTTCTTTCCCTTTCTTGTCCCCTGGTTTCAGGTCTTTTCTGATTTGTATAGCATATATTTGCTGGAGACGTTGTTAACCTGTTAGCATTCTGTTCTCTCATTTTCTATTCTCCTCTGGACAAAATGACAAGGCGAAAAAAATCACCTCAAATAAAAGAACAAGAGGTAGTACCGTCTACCAGGGACCTACTCAATACGGATATTAGTACGATGTCAGACCTAGAGTTAAGAATCATGACTTTAAAGATACTAGCTGGGCTTGCAAAAAGCGTGGAAGTTATTAGAGAAACACTTTCTGGAGAAATAAAAGGACTAAAATCTAACCAAGTTGAAATCAAAAAGGCTATTAATGAGGTGCAATAAAAAATGGGAGCACTAACTGCTAGGATAAATGATGCAGAAGAGAGAATCAGCGATGTAGAAGACCAAATGATGGAAAATAAAGAGGCTGAGAAAAAGAGAGAGAAACAACTACAGGATCACGAGGGCAGAACTCGAGAGATAAGCGATACGATAAGACGAAACAACATTAGAATAATTGGGATCCCAGAAGAAGAAGAAAGAGACAGAGTGGCAGAAGGTATATTGGAGCAAATTATAGCAGAGAACTTCCCTAATGTGGGGAAGGAAACAGGCATCAAAATCCAGGAGGCACAGTGAACCTCTCTCAAAATCAATAAAAATAGATCAACACCACCCCGACATCTAATAGTAAAACTTAGGAGTCTCAGAGACAAAGAGAAAATCCTGAAAGCAGCTCGGGAGAGGAGATATGTAACCTACAATGGTAGAAACATTAGATTGGCAACACACCTATCCACAGAGACCTGGCAGGCCAGAAAGGACTGGCAAGATATCTTCAGAGCACTAAAGGAGAAAAATATGCAGCCAAAAATACTATATCCAGCTAGGCTGTCACTGAAAATAGAAGGAGAGAGAAAAAGCTTTCAGGACAAACAAAAACTAAAGGAATTTGCAAACACGAAACCAGCCCTCCAAAAATATTGAATGGGGTCCTCTAAGCAAAGAGAGAGCCTGAAAGAAGCATAGACCAGAAAGGAACACAGACAATATACAGTAACAGTCACCTTACAGGCAATACAATGGCACTAAATTCATATCTTTCAATAGTTACCCTGAATGTAAATGGGCTAACTGCCCCAATCAAAAGACACAGGCTATCAGATTGGATTAAAAAACAAGACCCATGCTCATGGATTGGAAGAACAAACATTGTGAAGATGTCAAAGCTACCTAGAGCAATCTACACATTCAATGCAATCCCCATCAAAATACCATCCACTTTTTTCAAAGAAATGGAACAAAGAATCCTAAAATTTGTATGGAACCAGAGGAGACCCTGAATAGTCAGAGGAATATTGAAAAAGAAAAGCAAAGCTGGTGGCATCACAATTCCAGACTTCCAGCTCTATGGCAAAGCTGTCATCATCAAGACAGTATGGTACTGGCACAAAAACAGACACATAGATCAATGGAACAGAATAGAGAGCCCAGAAATGGACCCTCAACTCTATGGTCAACTAATCTTTGACAAAGCAGGAAAGAATGTCCAATGGCAAAAAGACAGTCTCTTCAACAAATGGTGTTGAGAAAATTGGACAGCCACATGCAGAAGAATGAAACTGGACCATTTCCTTACACCACACACAAAAATAGACTCCAAATGGTTGAAAGACCTAAACGCGAGACCGGAGTCCATCAAAATCCTAAAGGAGAACACAGGCAGCAACCTCTTCGACCTCAGCCGCAGCAACTCCTGCCTAGAAACTTCGCCAAAGGCAAGGGAAGCAAGGGCTAAAATGAACTATTGGGATTTCATCAAGATAAAAAGCTTTTGCACAGCAAACGAAACAGTCCACAAAACCAAAAGACAACTGACAGAATGGGAGAAAATATTTGCAAATGACATCTCAGATAAAGGGCTAGTATCCAAAATCTATAAAGAACTTCTCAAACTCAACACCCAAAGAACAAATAATCCAATCAAGAAATGGGCAGAAGACATGAACAGACATTTTTCCAAAGAAGACATCCTAATGGCCAACAGACACATGAAAAAGTGCTCCACATCGCTCGGCATCAGGGAAATCCAAATCAAAACCTCAATGAGATACCACCTCACACCAGTCAGAATGGCCTAAATAAGAAGTCAGGAAACGACAGATGTTGGCAGGGATGCGGAGAAAGGGGGACCCTCCTACACTCTTGGCGGGAATGCAGGCTGGTGCAACCCCTCTGGAAAACAGTATGGAGGTTCCTCAAACAGTTGAAAATAGAGCTACCATACGACCCAGCAATTGCACTACTGGGTATTTACCACAATGATATAAATGTAGGGATCCGAAGGGGTACGTGCACCCCAATGTTTATAGCAGCAATGTCCACAGTAGCCAAACTGTGGAAAGAGCCAAGATGTCCATCGACAGATGAATGGATAAAGAAGAGGTGGTATATATACACAATGGAATGTTATGTAGCCATCAAAAGGAATGAGATCTTGCCATTTGCAAGGACGTGGATGGAACTGGAGGGTATTATGCTGAGTGAAATAAGTCAATCAGAGAAAGACATGTATCATATGACCTCACTGATATGAGGAATTCTTAATCTCAGGAAAGAAACTGAGTGTTGCTGGAGTGATGATGGGTGGGAGGGATTGGGTGGCTGGGTGATAGACATTGGGGAGGGTGTGTGCTATGTTGAGTGCTGTGAATTGTACAAGACTGATGAATCACAGATCTGCACTTCTGAAACAAATAATGCAATATATGTTAAGAAAAAAAGAAGAGGATAGCAGGAGGGGAAGAATGAAGGGGAGTAAGTCAGAGAGGGAGACCAACCATGAGAGATGATGGACTCTGAAAAAGAAACTGAGGGTTCTAGAGGGGAGGGGAGTGGGGAGATAGGTTAGCCTGGTAATGGGTATTAAAGAGGGCACATTCTGCGTGGAGCACTGGGTGTTATGCACAAACAATGAATCACGGAACACTACATCAAAAACTAATGATGTAATGTATGGTGATTAACATAACAATAAAAAATTATAAAAAAAAGAATTCTATAAATTACCTCCATGAAGAGCAGATAAATAAAACATGTGAGGAAAAAAACTGACAGAGAAATATACAATAAAAATAAATTGGCTTGTCCTATGAGATGACTTTCTTCCAAGTGTGAGATGTCTGATAATTTTGATGAGAGTTATTTTAGAACATTTTTCAATCTGTGGACATTATAACAAATATACTTTGTCTTCTTAGGAAAAGGATAAAAGAACCATTTTTTTTCTTGTTAATTGAAATGTGGGTCTGGTTATTTTAATCAGAAATATCCTGTACCATAATATCAGTACACCTAATTCTTTTAAGAGGACATAGAGAAGGGCATATATAAGTCGATATTCCAGTGTATCTCGGAAACTGCCCATCCCTCCAGTGTTGTTTTCAAACGATTTGACTGTTATAAAAACAGATCTAGAACTGATACCCAAAAAGAAATGAGCCAAAGATATGAGCTTTCAGTCCAGAAACATAAATAAAAGTAGGCTTAAGAATATGAAAAATATGTCCTAACTGATTTACAAGATAGATGTAATTTCAAACTATACTGACAATGGATTTAATGTAAACCCTATCAAAATCTTATCTACCTTCTTTGGACAAATTTATGAGCTGGTCCTAAAAATTTATATCGAAATTCAGGGGGCCAAGATTATGCAAAACAACCTTTAAAAAGGGAACAAAGTTGGACGATCCATACTTCCTTGTTTCAAATCTACTACAAAGCTACAGAAATCAAGATAGTGTGGCAATGGCATAAAAACAAGCACATAGGTCAAAGAAATAGAATTGAATACAAAATAAAATCCATACCTCTATGGCCAATTGATTTTTTTAAAGATGTTATTTTTAAGTAATTTCTACACCAAACGTGAGATTTGAACTCACAACCCTGAGATCAAGAGTTGCATGCTCCATCAACTGAGTCAACCAGGCACCCCTGGCCCGTTGGGGTTTTTTTCCCCCTCTTATCACAAGAAATTCCAAGGGTTTTGTTTTATTTATTTACTTATCTTAATTGGTCCAATTTTTTATTGAAGTATATTTGATGTATAATATTATATTAGTTTCAGGTGTAAAACATAGTGATTTAGTAATTGTATACATTACAAAATGTTCACTGTGATGGGGGAGTTACCATCTGTCACCATACAAGGTTATTACAGTATTACTGACTATATCCCTTATGCTCCACTTTTCATACCCATGACCTATATTTTACAGCTGGAAGTTTGTACCTCTTAATCCTGTCACCTACTTCACCCATCCCCCACCTTTCTTCCCTTTAGCAACTGTAAGTTTGTTCTCTATATTTATCAATCTGTTCCTATTTTTGTTGTTTTTAATTGTTTCTTTACTTATTTTGTTTCTTAGATTTCACATATAAGTGAAATCATACAGTATTCGTCTTTCTCTGATTTATTTCACTTAAAATAATACCTTCAAAATCCACCCATATTGTTGTGAATGGCAAGATTTCATTTTTTTGTGTGTGTGGCTGAGTAATATTTTTATGGCTGAATATATATATATATCTTCTTTATCCATTTATCTATCAAGGACACTTAAGTTGCTTCAATATCTTTACTATTATAAATAATGCTGCAATAAACACCAGGCACATGTCTTTTCAAATTATTGTTTTTGTTTTCTTTGGGTGAATACCCAAAAGGGATTACTGAATCAAATAGTACTTCTATTTTTAGTTTTTTGGGGGACTCTCCATACTGTTTTCCAGAGTACCTGCACCAGTTTACATTCCCAGCAACAGTGCACGAGGGTTCTCCTTTCTCCACATCCTTGCCAATACTTGTTTCTCAGTTTTTTAATACTAGCCATTCTGACAGGTGTGAGGTGATACCTCATTGTAGTTTTGATTTGCATTTCCCTGATGATTAGTGATGTTGAGCAGCTTTTCATGTGCCTGTTGTTATGGCCAATTGATTTTTTGATAAGGATGCCAAGAACATTTAAAGAGGAAAGAGTAGGGGCACCTGGATGGGTCAGTTGGTTAAGCATCTGCCTCTGGCTCAGGTCATGATCCCAGAGTCCTGGGATTGAGTCCCACATTGGGCTCCCTGCTGAGCAGGGTGTCTGCTTCTCCCCTTCCCTCTATGTTTCCTCCCCCCACCCCCCCACTCAAGCTCTCACTCACTCTCTCTCAAATAAATAAATAAAATCTTTAAAAAAATATATTTAAAAAAATTTTTTAAAGAGGAAAGGATAGCTTCTTCAACAAATGATGCTGGGACAACTAGAATGCACATGCAAAGAATAAGGTTGAATCTCTATATCACACCATTTAGAAAAAGTAACTCAATATGGATCATAAACCTCAATGTATGAACAATTATCCTTTAAGAAAAACCTTAAGAGTAAATCTTCATGGCCTTGGGTTAGGGTATCATTTCCTAGATATGACACCAAAAGCAGAAGCAACAAAAGAAAAAAATTAATTCCTTAAGTTTCATGAAAATTTATAATCTTTGTGCTTTAAAGGACACCATCAAGAAAGTGAAAAGACAACCCACAGAATGGGAGAAAATATTTTGATATTATATATCTGATAAGAAGCTGCTATCCCTAATATATAAACAGCACTTCACTTACAATTCAACAATAAAAAAGTAAATAACTCAATTAAAAAGTAGGAAAAAGGGGGCCTGGCTGGTTCAGTTGGTAAAAACATGTGACTCTTGATCTCAGGTTCATGAATTCAAACCCAACATTGGGTGTAGAGCTTACTTAAAAAAAAAAAAAAAAAAGATTTTTGCTAAAGAAGGTATACCAAAGGCCAATAAGTATGTGGAAAGATGCTCAGCATCATTAGCATTTAGGAAATGCAAAGCAAAACCACAAGGAGCTATAACTTCACATCCATTAGGATGCTGAAATTAAAAAGACAGCTAATAATGAGTGCTGGTATAGATGAGGAGAATGGAACCTTCATACATTGCTGAAATGTTGTCATATTGTGCTTTCATTTGGAAAACAGTTTGACAGTTCTTCATATTACTAACCACAGAATTAGCACATGGCCCAGCAATTGCACACATAGGTATTTACTCAAGAGAAATGAAATGTGTCTATATAAAAACTTGGACATAAATGTGCATATCAGCATTTTTCATAATAGTGAAAAAGTATAAACAACCCAAATGTCTGTCATCTGATGAATATATGAACAAATGTGGTATACTTGTATAATGGAAAATTATTCAGTAACAAAAAGGAATGAAGTACTGTTACTATGACAAGGCTAAATGGACAAACCTTGAAAATAGTATGCTAAGTATACAAACCCCACCGCCAGTGATCTGATTCCATTTCTAGGAAATGCCCAGAACAGGCAAATCCCTGGAGACAAAACATAGATTAGTGGTTGCCAAGGCCTAGAAATGGGGGAATGAGAAAGAACTGATATGTGTACAAGGTTTCTTTTTGATACAATGAAAATATTCTAAAATTACATGGTGCTGATGTTGGCACAACTCTGTGAATATGCTAAAGCCCACTGAACTGTATACTTTAAAAGGGTGAATCTTATGGTAGATGAATTATATCCCAACATAGCTGTTGTTAAAACAAAACAAAACAACTACAAAACCACTGAGTTTCCACCAGATTGAAAAACATTCAAAAACTTGGTGACAGTGAGTTGGCAGACATGTGTTGAAACAGGTCCTTTTACATATTGCTGGTAGAGATGCATGTAAACACAGTGTCTACAGAAGGGAAATTTTCAGTGCTTACCAAAATTAAATATCTGTCTTTGGGCCCAACAATCCAACTCCAAGGAATTTATTTTGCATATAGAACTTGCACATACACAAAATGATGTCTGTATGAGATTACCCATTGCAGTAATGTTGGTAATAACAAAATGTAAATAATCAAAATGTCCATCAATACAGAACTGAATAAATTATGGATGTCCATAAAATGGAATACTGTGTAGATATAAAAAATGAAAAAAAAAAGCTGTTGATGGACTGATACCCAAATCTGTCCAAGATATATTAAGTAAAAATACAGGGTATATTGCATAAGCTTGTATTAGGTTAAAATCAGCATCATTAATCATTAAATATTCACTCCAACCACCCTGTGGGAGGAACCTGCTTCCCCACCCCATTGGCTCTGGGCTGGATCATGTGGCTTCCCTTAACCAATGGCATATGGATGGAAACAAGAGTGACATTTGTAAGCACATTTGTAAGCAAAGGATTTAGAATCATTGTATGTTTTTGCTAGGCTCCCTTGAGCTCCTGCCATCTGCCATGAGAAGAAGTGCAAATAGCTACTGTAGCCTCAGTGTGGGGCCCAGAATGAGAGACATGTGGAGCAGACCTGGTTCAAACCCAGCCAAGCCCAGCTAGTACCAGCAGAGCTACATTCAAGCCACAGCTGACCCATACACCCATAAGCAAAATTTCCTTGGTGTAAGCCATTGCTTTTGGAGTTGTTTACTGTCACAGTAAAAGCTGCTCTCTAAAAGGGAGTAAAAAGAATGTATGAAGTGTATTTCCTTGCATATACAGAAAGTATATTTGCAAGGCTACGCAAGAATCTAATAACACAGGTTGACCATGGGGAACTGGATCAGGTGGCTGAGTGACAGGGTGGCCTGGAAGATTTCCATGGTATAGCAGTTCAGACATTTTTAATTTTGACTAAGGAAGTGAATAATACATTCAGAACATTACATTAAAAATCAGTCATTTTCAGGAATTCTTCTGAATAAAATAGATTTTATCAAATTGAGTCACCCACAGCATAAGACCAAATTATTCTAAGAAGCTAACATTAGGTAAAGAAAAAAACAAGTGGCTAGTGTAAGAGGTGGAGATTTATGGAGCTGCCTGAGGACTGGTGGTACAGTCCATGGGAGGTGGTGGAAAGCTCCTGAAATAGCTTTCTCTTTCATTTCCAACCTCTCCACCAAGGACAAAGCAGATGTGTATCTTTTGGTAAGCCATTTAACTGCTTTGGGCTTAGTGTCTGCATTTGTTAAGTGAGTAGGAGTTTTCTAAGACCTCTGACAGTAATCAGCCAATTTCTTTTTTTTTAATTCTCTAGATGACTTAATATTTGAGAGGAAATAACCACAAAATTCCTGTTAAATAACATACATAGAGCTAAGTCAACCTGCAAAAACTTAAACATAGTTATCTTGTTGTTTACTTGTAGGAGGATAATTTCACCAACTGACTTTAATGGCATGAGAATATTGAGGTAATTTCTTTAGAGTAGGAATAAGTTTGTATCAAATTTTTTTCTTCAAATTTATTATTTCAAAAGATTTCAAAAATCTTAACAAATTACCACAAAATTATCACCAAAACCATGGGAGATTATGTATTTGATACACCATGTAACAGCTGATAATGAATTCTACAGATGCAGATTGTTTCTAAGTAACTCAGCTTTAGACATTTAGCAACAATAAAAAGGTGAAAATCTACAAACAGCCCTCAGTCATGCTGAGTTTTCTTCACTCTCCCATAGCTCTCTTGTTTATTCATAGACTCCAACAACTCAAAAGCTGCAAATTCTTTTTTTCAAGGCAATAATATCACAATTAGTCATTAACTGCAAGCCAAGAACTGTTTCAGTCCCTTAGAACTACACTTTATCCTTATAAAAGAAGCCAGGCAAGAATGTTTTTATTGGTTAAATAGGTAGCAAGGGAATGGAAGAGAAACAAAGGACAATAAATTGACTTATTTCTCTCTAGGGGAAGTGAGATTGGTTGGCATGCAAGGCAACAAACTAGATCCATATCCCACCCCTGTGTGCAGGCACAAACACAAACCTTCAAGACCAATGAATAGAACTAACCTTACGTACACTTAGAGAAATTTGAAAGACTACAGAGTACTAGAAATTCCATCATTTCAGAGTTTTTCCTTTGCATTGCTTGCCATAAAATGTCTTTATAAGATAAATAGCCTTAGGAGGAGTTGCTTATGGAGAAACAGGAAGTCTTAGAGAGCTTTGTAACAGAAGTCTTCTCCAGTTTGATTCATGTCACTTCTCCAAAATAATGTTCTACTGCTACCTCCAAAATCCCAAAAAGTCCAATAAGATGAGGTCATTAGGATTTACTACCTAACCCTTTACACATTATCTTATGGTACCTGTCCTAGAACTAGTCTAAGGCAGTTCTATAAAAATCAAACAACAGTTATTACTATATTTCAGAAGTATGTCATAATACTAGTAAAAATAATGGGGGTATTATAGGTTCTATAGTCTATGTTATTCATTTAGTGTGATAAACTTTTAAATTATTTTAATCCCATACCATATTTTACCTACTTCATTGCATCTTCACTCATGACAGTTTTCCCTGAACTCGGAATGTGGGATCACTTTCTTTTCTTTTTAAACCAACTATTTCAGCATTCATGCTCAGTTGATATATCTTCCTACATTCTTAAGATTTTTATTATTTTATTTTATTTTATTTTATTTATTTGACAAAGAAAGACACAGTGAGAGAGGGAACACAAGCAGGGTAAGTGTGAGAGGGAGAAGCAGCCTTCCTGCCGAGCAGGGAGCCCGATGCGAGGCTCGATCCCAGGACCCTGGGATCATGACCTGAGCTGAAGGCAGACACTTAATGACTGAGCCACCCAGGCATCCCTCTTCCTACATTCTAAGTAATCTCCACACCAAATGTGGGGCTTGAACTCATGACGAGGAGACCAAGAGTTGTATGTTCTACTGACTGAGACATTCAGACACCTGAGATATCTTCCTACATTCTAAATTCTTAAGAAAAAGTAGAGGCCTTCTTGGAGAAACCTAAATCATCAACTTTTTCCCCTTCCAGTAAAGGTAACTCAGATTTCTGTTACCAGGTAGAACAGAACAACTTGTAGCAGACCCATAGTACCTATGAGAATGACTAGAAAAAATTTTAAAAATTAAATATCTGTTTAACAGCATACTACAGTTGCCAAAGGAGAAAGGATCAAAGCAGCCAAGATTTTGGAGAACAAAAAACTGCAGAAAGGTAAGCTGGTGTTTCATAGCCAGTCTAACTGAGGGCCCCTGTCAATTCTAGTTGTAAGCCAAGAGGCTGATAATTTAAGCTTTTCCCTGGCAGGTGGCCACAGTGGCCACAGCTGGAGGACAGTAATCAGAAGACACTATGTAAATGTCACAAACTGGAGAAATGACATTGGGATTTTGTAGAGGCAGCATTTCAGAGAGTAAGGCAGAGTGGAAACAGTCTGGTGAAGAGCCACTTTCCCTCTAGGAATTGCCTATTTTTGAAGCTGGATGTCTTGGGAGGCTGTAAACCTGAGCAGAAATCCCCTGAGATTCAGAGCAATGTTTTTTCAGTCTCACTGGGATGTTGATACAGGAATTAGAGTTCTGCATTTGCTAGTGGGGAGGCCCCCAAGGAACATATCAGAAAGCATTGAAAATCTACATCATAGGATTTAGCATAACCCAGAGGTAGACAGAACATTTTCAAAAATAAAATATAGCCTTGAGTCAGCACACTCCCAAATGGAGTATAGTTGCAAGTCCCCTCTCTATATGCCCAGCAGAAAAAAAGGAAAAGCCTCCCTGAAAAAATAGAAACTGGGGCCTCTACAGTGTTTTATGTACAATTAAAAATTTAAATTTTTAATTTAAAAAATATACTAAGCATGCCAAGACACAGGAACAAATACTGTAAGCCAAGAGGGGGAATAAAACAATAAACAGACCTAAAGGCAATCAAGATAGTAAGTTGACAATTAAGAATTTCAAAGTAACAACAATTAGCATGTTCAAGAATATAGAGGCAAAGATGGAGAAAATAGAATAAAAGATGGAAACTTTTATCATAGGGTTGTAATTTATTTAAAATGTTAATTCTATAATAGAAAAACATAGTAACTAAAATTGAAAATCAAATGTGTATCTTAGCAGCAGTTTTGACACAGCAGAAGATAGGATTAGTGAACTGGAAGACATGTTAACAGAAAATAATCAAACAGAAGCACTGAGATTAAAAAATGAAGAGGAAATATAGAAAAGAGTGGTGGATATCGTGAGCAACAATGAAGGGTTCAGATAAAAGAAGGGGATTATAAAAAAATATTAGGGGGAAAAAAGGCATGAGAATTTTCCAGAATCAAAAGACATTAATCCACAGATCAACCACCAGCCTAGACTTCTCCAGTCACAGAATTAGCCTTCAAAAGTGAAAAAGAAATAAGCTTTCTCAGATAAACAATAATTGAGGAAATTTTTCACCAGTAGTCCTGCCTTGCGAGAAATGTTGAAAGTTCTTCAGAGAGAAGGAAAGTGCTATAGAAGAAACACTGTAAACTACAAGCTAAATAACTCAAATAATATGTAAGCACCTAATGCACCTAATAGTAAAGCATTTCCTTACCAAAGATAAAGGAAAAGAATGTGAGCATGTCAGCAAAAGAAACACAACACATTACTTTAAAATGACAACTGAGGGGCACCTGGGTGGCTCAGTTAAGTTTCTGACTCGATTTCTGCTCGGGTCATGTATCTCAGTGTTGTGAGATCAAGCCCCACATCAGGCTCTGCACTGGGCATAAAGCCTGATTAAGATTCCCTCTCTCCTTCTCCCTTTGTCCCTTCCCTCCCTCTCTAAAAATAGAAGTAATAAAATAAAATAAAACTGAATTCTCAGGAGAAACAATGGAACCCAAAAGATAGCAGAATGATAATTTTAAGGTTTTAAGAGAAGATAATTGCCAACTTAGAGTCTTATAACCAGTGAAAATATCCATTAAATATTTTTAAAAAGACATTTAGACACACACACACACACACACGCACACACACACACACACACACACACAACTAAATCTAGAGACTTTCTTGCCAGGAAAGAATGAAATAAAAAAAGAAATGAAGAGCACTAGAAAGGGCAAACATGCTTGCAAGAAATAAATAAATATTGAATTAAAAAACTATACATATAGAATTAAAATGCATGGCAAAAGTTAACAAATGTTGGCAGGGAGTTGAATGCAATTAAAATGTTCTAAAGTTCTAACATTGTTGGGTAAATAGTAAAATTAATCATTTTTATTGGACTGTAATAAGCCAAGGGTGAATATTGCAATGTAACCACTAAAAGAATAGTGAAAGAATGGATATATATCATGCTAATAGAGAAGTAAATGGAATGAGAAAAATATTGTATGACTATATTAGTGTTTTAAATTAATAATAAAGGAGACAAGAAAGGAGAAAAAAGATGAGGTCAAATAGGAAAAAATAGTATAAAGGTAAAAATAAGGGTGCCTGGGTGGCACAGTTGGTTGAGCATTGGACTCTTGGTTTCAGCTTGGGTTGTCATCTCAGGATCCTGAGATTAAGCCCCAATAGGCTCTGTGCTCAGCACAAAGTCTGCTTGAGATTCTCTTCCCCTCTCCCTCTCTGTCCCCTCTCTTTCTTTCTCTCTCTCTCTCTCTCAAATAAATAAATAAATAAATCGTTTTTTTTAAAAAGTAAAAATAAATCTATACCCATCAGTAATAGCAAAAATGTAAATGGACTGCATACTAAGACTATGGTTGTCTAACTGGATTAAAAAGAGAATAGCTTAACTATACGCTACTTACAAGAGACACACCTTAAGTGTAAAAACACAAAAACACTAGCAACCAGATAAGAGGTGGTAGAACTATATTAAATCCAAAAATATACACTTTAAGCAAAAGGCATTACTCAAAGAGAAAGATGGACATTTCATAATAAAAAATAAAAATAATATTAAACAAATAATAAATAACTAAGAATTATTTTGCACATATCATTAGAAACCATGCAATCAAAAAGAGTGAAATGAATATTTAAAGTGTTGAAAGAAAAACCCCACCAATCTGGGATTCTCTATGCAGCAGAATTATTCTTCAAATGTGAAGGCAAAATAAAGACTTCCTCATACAAACAAAAATTGAAGGAATTTATTACCAATAAATATGACCTTCAAGAAATGCTAAAGGAAGCTCTTTAGAAAAAAGGAAGGTTATATAGGCCAGAAACTCAGATTTACATAAAGAAAGCAGTGTTAGAGAAGTAAATAAGGGCAAAATAAAATCTTTTATTTTCTTATTCTTAACTGATCTAACAGAAAACAGTTCATTCAAACAATAATAGTAATGATAATGATTATAGCTTATAAATAAGTGAAATATATGACAGTAGTGTTATAAAGCATGGCGGGGGGCAGGAACAGGAAGCACTCTTTTATAAGTTTCCTATACTATCCATTAAGCTGTATAGTGTTATTTGAAAGTGGACTGAGAAATATAAAACTAACATAACATAATAAAATAAAAATAAAAAAAAGAAATCCAAAACTGTATATAGCAAACTCTAGGTAAACCACATGAAAAGGTTTTAAAAGAATTATAATTGATATGCTAAGAGAGGAGAGAAAATGGAATCCTGTAACATGCTCAATTAAAATCACAGAAGGCAGAAAAAGAGTGGAACACAAATGAAAAGGACAAAGACAAGGACTTTGAATAGAAAACAGTTACAAAGGTGGTCATATTAAACTAACTATATAAATAATCACTTTAAATACAAATGGTCTAAATACACCAATTAAAAGACTATCACAGTCTGGATAAAAAGTAAGACTCAACTAAATGTGTCTATAAAAAACCCACTTTAAATATAAAAACACAACAAGATTAAAAGTAAAGGGGTAGAAAAAGATACCATACTAACACTAAAAAAAAAAAAAAGAGTAGCTATGTTAATTTCAGACAAAGTAGATTTCAGAGCAAGGAAAATTATCAGGAAATAAGAGGACACTGCATGATGATGAAGGGGTCAATTTTCCAAGAAAATATAACAATTTTTAACATGTATGCACCTAACAAATGAGCATCAAAATACATGAGACAAAAACTGGTAGAATTGCAAGGAGAAATAGAAAAATCCACTCTTATAGTTAAAGACTTCAACACCTCTCTATCAGTAATGAACCAGTATAGCAGGCAAAAAAAATAAAGATATCAGTACCATTAATCAATTGGATCAGATTGACATTTATAGAATATTTTACCCAACAATAGTAGAATACACATTCTTCTCAAGCTTACATGAAACATTCACCAAGATAGACCACATCCTGGACCATAATACACACCTTAAATTCAAAAGAATAGAAACCATAGAAAGTATGCTTTCAGACTACAGTGGAAAAAAAATTGAAAATCAATGACTTGAAAGAAAGCTAAAAAATATATTTGGAGATTAATATGGATATTTTTTTTTCCAGAAAGGGAGGGGGAGAAAGAAGGGAAGGTAAGAGTGAATCTTAAGCAAGCTCCATAACCAGTGTGGAGCCAGACTTCACAATCCTGACATCATGACCTGAGCCAAAATCCAGTCAGACACCTAACCAACTGAGCCACTTGGGCACCCCCAAACAACACACTTCTAAATAACTCAGAGTCAAATAATAAGTTTCAAGAGAAATTAAAAAGTAATTTAAATCAAAATGAATACAACTTATCAAAATTTGTGGAATGAAGCAAAAGCAGTGCTTACAGGGAATTTATAACATTGCATGCATGCATTAGAATAGATCTAGTGGTGCCTGACTGGCTCATTCAGTAGACAGAGTGACTCTTGATCTCAGGGTTGTAAGTTTGAGCCCCACATTGGGTATAGAGGTTACTTAAAAAATTTTTTTAATCTAAAAAAAAAGAATAGATCCAAAATCAGTTATTTAGAGCTTCTATTATACAAAACAAGATAAAGAGAGATAAATTAAACCCAAATTAAAGAGAAGAAAAGATATACTGAAAATCAGAGCAGAAATCAATAAAATCAAAACAGGAAATTCATGGAAAAAATCAACAAAACCAAAAACTGGTTCTTTGACATAATCAATAAAATTGATAAACCTCTAGCTAGAATAATCAAGAAAACAGAAGAGAAATACATTACTAATATCAGAAATGAAAAAGGGGCCAGCAATACTACTGGGATAGATATTAAAGGAAAAAGTATAGTAAACAAATATTATGAACAAGTCCATACCCATAAATTTAATAACTTAAAAAGAAATGGACCAATCCTGTGAAAGACACAATCTACCCAAATTCACACAAGAACAAATAGATAATCTGAATAGGCTTCTACCCACTAATGAATTTGAATGAACAATAACCCTCCAAAACAAAGCACCAGGCCCAGATGGTTTCACTGGTGAATTCTACCAAATATTCAAAGAAGAAATTATACCAATTCTCTACAATCTCTTTCAAAAATATGGAAAGAGGGAACATTCTTTCACTCATTCTATGTGGCCAGCATTACCCTACAACCAAAAGCAGATAAAAGCATTATAAGAAAGGAAGACTAAAATAAATTTAGAAATCTTCAACCAAATTGGGGGATTTTGTTTTTTCATTTTTATTTTTTAAAGATTTTATTTATTTATTTGAGAGAGAGTGAGAGAGCATGAGTGGGTGGCAGAGGCAGAGGGAGAGGGAGAAGCAGTCTCCTTGCTGAGCAGGGGGAGCCTGATGGGGGCCTTGATCCCAGGACCCCGAGATCATGACCTGAGCTAAAGGCAGATGCTTAATGACCTGAGCCACCCAGGTGCCCCCAAATTGAAGGATTTTAACCCACCTTCTTCAATAGAAGCTAGTACTAAGAGATAAAATAATAGAAACAATATAGAAAATGTGAACATTATATATTTCACATACAGATATCAGTATGTCCAAGAATTACAGAATGCACATGAACATTTACCAAAGCTTTTCCTATGCTGCATCAGAAAGCAAGTGTCCATACACTTCAAAGAATTGAAATAATTGACACTTTACTTGTAGTGCAATTATGCTAAAAATCATCAACATAAAGACAACCAGAAATTATCCAAATGTTAAGAAAATTAATCAACATGCTTCTAAATAACATAATTTAAAAAGAAATTTAAATAAATATTAGAAAATGTTTTGAATTTAATTTCAATGAAAATATACCATGCCAAAACATGGAATAAAGCAGAAACTGCTTAGGAAAAAAGAATGTATAGATTTAAATGCATATATTACTAAAGAGGAGAGGCAAAAAATAAATCATCTAAGATTTTATCATAATAAATAGAAAAGTGAAAAATCAGAGAAAACAAATAATAAATATAAGAACCAAAGTCAATTAAATGAAATCAAATGTACGACAGAAAAAATTAAAAATTTAAAATCAGAGTCTATGAAATGAATAATGAAACTCAAACAATAAACTCAAGAGCCTCTAGCAAGACTGGATAAGATAAAAATAAAGACAGAAAGCATAAATACCAATATCAAGAATAAAAGAGAAGACATCACTATAGAAACCACGATAATAAAAAATAAGCAATAATAGATTATTAACAACTTAATGCTAATATATTTGACAATGAATTGGAAATATCTCTTGGAAAAACAACTTAGCCATAGTCATAAAACTATTACCAAAATTGAACTCATTCTTAAAATTTTTGTCATAAAGGAATATCCAGATCTATGGTCTCATAGATGAATTTTCAAATATTTAAAGCGGAGATAAAGCCGATCTCACACAAACTCTTTCAGACATTAGAAAAAGAGACAATATTTCTTAATTTGTTTTGAATCCAGCATTAACACAATACCAAAATCTGATGAGGACATTAATAAAAAGGAAAGTTAAGATCAATATTTCTCATAGGTAGATGTCAAATTTTAAACTAAAAAAAGCAAATAAAGCACAGTGATACAAAACAAAAATATATCACAAAAGTATTGAGTTTATTCAGAAATGGAAGGCTGTTTTAACATTTAAAGAACAATCAAGATAATTCATAACATTAGAAGAAGGAAGAAATCATTTTGATAAATTTTTTAAATGATAAAAATGCAACATCCATTAATAATAATGGCAATGATGATAATAAGGACAACTCCTAGTAAACTGGGAAGAAAAGGGAACTTTCTTAACCTAGACAAAGACATCTACAAAAAATCAACAGCAAGAATATTTAATTATGAAACATTAAAATATTTTCCCCTGAGACCAGAAATGAAACAAAGATGTTAGGATTGTAAGAAAGGTTCAAAGCAAAGCAATATGGCAACGAAAAGAAATAAAAGATAATATGCCCTGTAAAGGAAGGAATATGACTCTCATTATGCACAAACAACATGATTATATGTGTAGTTTCGAGGCAAGGAAAATTTACTCTTCTATGGCAAAGGAAAGAAGTCTGCTTTGCCTGCCAGAAGGGCTTGGGGGAATTTATAGGTATAAGATGCTCAGGTTAATCCACCCAAGTGTCTCCATCCTGGGTCTTCAGGGTCTACTGTTCCCTTATGATGGCCCTGACCTTGACAGAGGAAACTCGTTGAAGCTATGCAGTCAGCCTCCTTTGCAATTAAGCCACACTTAGAATCAGATCCCAGACCTGATATTTCAGCAGAAACTGGCCTGAGGCTGGAGATGATGGTACTCCCTTTGAAAGCTGGCACAAAGGATCCCTAACATTTATAATATTTCTTGATTTGGCAATTATCCTGGGCTTATTGTTTATTTATTTTTTTTGCAAGATCTTCAGTGCTTTCAAAAATACTTACCTCTGACCACAACCCTGATCATTATTCTTGCTCTTATACCATCTGGTACAGCATCTACTGATCTCATTTCTTCTTCCACCTGCACCTTGTCCCAATTAAATGGACATGAAAGCTTTAGTACTGGTTATGTTCTAATTGCCAGAGGGGTTTTGGCATCATACCTACTCCAACAACAGACCTCAGATAGATGGGAAAACCATCGTCAAAACCCCATGCTGAGTATCTGCTTCCCAGAGCCACTCCTTGTACCAATTGTTATAACCCGAGCTTCCTGGAGAACAGAGCCAAAGGCTAAGCTTACAAGCTAATGCTTTGTAATTGTAAAAAGTACAATTCAGCAAATTATGAATGAAGGGAAAAGAAAATGAGGGAAAACAAATACAAAGTGGTACATGGCCAAGTTGTTCCAGCCTCCAAGAATGCATTGTTCTTTTGCTTATTCATGTAGGATGTCTCAGGGATATTGGAACTATTTTTCTGTGAAACAGTTGATCATAGAGAAGAAGGAAGAATATGATATCTGCTGGTTCCCTTCATCTTTTGTCTCTTATTAGTCAAATTTTATCATAAGGAACATTTATTCCCCTGTACTTTGAGGTTATGAGAAGCTGTTGGGGAGGCCAGTCTCCCAGGGTAGAATTTCATCTTAGTCCAGAAGTGGTGGGAGAAGCCAGCACCTCTGGATCCCATCAGGCCAGGTTTGGAGACCAGAGCCATAGTGGCTTCCACCATCCTCGGGACAAAGGAGGCTGCCAGAGGCTGGCCCCCCTCAGGGGTGACTAAGTCTCCCAGCAGTATTGACAGTCTAAATGGCAGCAGTCTGGGTTTTCTCCATTAAGCAAAGAGGCCAAACGAATCTGGGAGATGTAAAAATTGATACTAATATATATACCATTTAGACAACTGTCTACTGAGGACAGTCCACAGGAATAGAGATACAATTGGTGTGTCCAAAACTGAACTCAAGTTATCTCTTCTCCTCCTGCGCTCCCAGCCAAGGTGAATACCACCATTTACTCACTTACCAAAACACAAAACTAGGTGTCATCTATCCCAATGCCCTCTCCTGCAAATCAACCCCCATATCTAACTTCCACCCTCTGAAAATTGCAAGCCACTCTCTCTAAAGTATTACTCCGCCTTTATTCAAGTGTGTATTGTTTCTTACCTGGAAAATTACAAGTGTCTTAACTAGTCTCATTGTCTTCATTCTTGCTTCCAGCTATGCCATTCTCCAAATCAGAGTATGGGGAAGGAGTGGAAGTAGGGTAGGAATTAAGAGTACACACTCTGCAGTCAAACTGAGTTGCATTTGATTCTAGGTCCTTTACTTATTGGCTGAGTGACCTTGGGCAAGTTAACTAACTCTTCTTTCCTTCAGTTCCCTGACACTTTTGGTGTTCAGCCATGGACATATAACAGGATGTCGAAAATGAAGGAGTATGATCCATGTCTAGATATATTTATGGGATCACTGAGGAGTAAAGTGTTTTAAGGGTAGGAATCTACTTTTAGATGTTGTTTTAATTTTGCTGCCTCCTTGATGGGAAGATGTTGGTCATGGTCTTGTCTTGCAATATTTTAAAGGAGACCATGCATGTGGGCATTATCTGTGCCATAAAAAGTCCTGCATTTCATAGCCTTCAACCTTTTTTAGGTGACTGATGTGATTGTTTCTGAGCATTAGGCTCTTTCTAGGGCCTAGACAGTGCTGACATGGCCCATTGAAGTGAAGAGTCAGGTGAATCCAAGTGCTGTGCAATAACTTTTGATCCTCTTATAAGTGCCTAGCTTAGGAGGTGCAGAGATTGCAAGAGCAAATGAAGAGTATTTTCAAAATTGAAGTAATTTTAGATTTCATTTTATTTAAGAGATTTGTAGGAGAAAAGCCATTTACAAAGGTATATTGAAGGAGCTGGGTAACTGACCTAACAGATGTGAAGATGAAATGGATGGCACAGAGATTATGTGAGGGAAAGGCATGATTTAGGATCAAACACTGACAAACATGAAGAGGATCCTAGGGGCCATTGGAACCAAACTCCTCATTTTGTAGATCACATTATCCCAGAGAACAAGAAGTTGAAGCCAGTAGTTCCCAGTTTAGCTCAGTTTCTATTATACCATGTTATCAGTTTCCTAGGGCTTCCATAAGACTTTACACAAATTTGCTGGTTTAAGACCACAGACATTTATTCCTGCTCATTTCTGGAGCAGAGAAGTCTGAAATCAAAGTGTCAGCAGGACCACACTTTTTCTCTGAAAATTTTAGAGGACAACCCACCCTTGACTCTCCCAGCTTCTATTGCTTGTGGCCAAGTCAATCTAATTTCTGCCTCTTTCTTCACATGGCCTTTCCTTCTGTGTGTGTCTCCATGTCTTCAGCTCATCTTATGATACCAGTCATTGGATGTGGAGATGATTTCATCTTGAGATCCTTAACTAATTGTGTCTTCAAAGATCCTTTTTCCAAATAAGGTCACATTCTGAGGTTTTGTACCCTTCCTTGACATAAGGATTATTCATAGATCTAAAGGAGCAGGTGCTGGATCCTCCACCTCTCCCCAAACCTTAGGCCATCTCCTCAGTTACAAATGGAGATGGTAACATTCTTCTCCTCACAAGAGCTGAGGGTTGTGGTGGGGATGAAGTGGGATAATCCACATGGAGCATAAGCCCAGAATGGACACATGGCTATGGCTCAATAAATATTAGCTGCCATTAATCAAAGCCATCACTGATGCTTTGGAAGGGTTCACATAATATACAAAATAAGACTCAAAAACTATGTGAGGAGTGCCATCCAATAGCTAGTAGTAATTCCCAGCCAGGTCACTCCTTCTCTGACTCTGTTTTGGGAAAAGGCCCAACCTTGGTGCAAATACTTTTAGTGGCGCTTTTTTTGTTGACTCCTACCTGATCTCTCTGGCTCTTGGCACTTTTTTTGTGCTGCTGACTAGTGCCAGATTGACATTTGGAGATTAAGCTCTAGTATATGGACCACAGCAGAGATGAGCATAAATATGCAAAAACTCTCAGAGTAAACAGATCCAGGACCTGGGCTTGGAAATCTGACTGCTCTTGGGAACCTCTCAAAGACAATCCCTGAATAAAGTGGCCAGGTCTTGCCAGACAAGCATGCTATAACCTCAGGAAATGGCTATCAGGATAGAAACCTGGAATGGGGACCAGGAAGACAGACGAAATCTAGAGCGGAGTCCAATGGTGGCAGCTTGATGTCCAGTTACAGCATCTTAAGGAAAAGCATGGTGAGATGCTGGGAAGGGAAGCTGAGTTGAAGAGGCATCTACTGAATCATAGGATCAGGGCTGTACCTACTCTAATGAGACTGTGTGGCACTATCCAGATCCCCCTTCACAATGGAAGCCCTCATTCCCCCAGCCCTTGAGGATAGCAGCTGTCAGGGAACCTACTTAAACTAAAGAGAGCCAAGGTCACACATCATCCCTGGAAACAACCCATAGTCAATGTCTGGTCCATGAGGAGGACTTTAAAGGCCTGATGCTTTGCCTTGGGCAGGACAACTCAGAAGGATCATCCTAGCTCCAGCGACCCTACAGGATCAGCTAAGGTTTCTGTTACAACTGCACAGCAGTCCAACATCCACTTGACCCAATTTTGCTTCTTTCCCTCTCCCACTGGTGTGATCTCGAGAGGACCCCAATAAAACTCTTGCATGCCAATAACCCTTCACAAAATCCCAGAAAAACAGGCTTTTAACAGTCATTTTATAGATGAGAAAATTGAACCTCCCAGATCAGCAACTTCTCCAAAGACATACAGCTGGTAAGTGGCAAAGTCCTGGTGTTAAACCCAAGTATGTGCAACCCCAAAGTCTTTGGTTCATTCATTCCCATCTCTGCCTTCAGTAAGTCACCAGTAATAAAACGGAGATTAAACATTTTCAAGATGGGTAAATAAGAAGCTAAACATTCTGTGGTATGGGTAAGACTCCCTTTATGCTCTCCTGGCTTGCCCTGTTGTTGTGGCTGCAGTGTTTTTTCTTGTTATCTCATTCAACATTGGTTGCTGAATGTTTGTTTTCTTTTATTAGCCCACTGTATGCTTAGGAATGGGCTCCAGTTTCCTAGTTGTGTTTGTCTAGCTTGATCTACGCTTGAGCCATCTGTTCCCCTTGAGGTGAATGAAATTCTCCCCACCTCCCTGAGATTTCCCTACTTTTTACTTTATAAGGGAAGCCAGACTAGGTGATTCATTGTCACCATCTTCATCTTTATCCTCCTCTTCCTTTCCATCATCATCAACATGAAAACACCAAGAGGAAACCTTAAGAAGCAACGTGGTGGCCATTTCCATACATGTGAAATTATGTCATGTGAGAGCAGCAGCAGATTCATCATATTTGGATTTAGAACTATGATCACAGTGAAGAAGGGGAACATCGCAGTTCACAAACAGAAAATTTTCCAGTTTTATTGAGAAATAATTGACATACATCACTGTGTACATTTAAGATGTAGAGCATGATTTGTATATATTGTGAAATGATTACAACTGGTTCAGCTAACATCTGTCTTCTCATACAGATACAGAAAAGAAAAGAAAGAAGAAAAGAACAAAGAAACAAAATTTTCTCCTGTGATGAGAACTCTTAGGATTTACTCTCTTAACTTTCCTACATACCACAGTTATAATCATCATGGTGTATGTTACATCCCCAGGACTTATTTATCTTTGTACTTTTTTTACCACCTTCGTCCAGTTTCCTGTCGCCCCATTACCCACCTTTTGGTAACCATAAGTCTTATCTTGTTCTGTGAGTTGGTTGTGAGTTAATTTTTTTTATTCCACATATAAGTGAGACCATACAGTATTTGTCTTTCTCTGTTTGACTTATTTCACTTGGTATAATGCCCTCAAGGGTCCATCCATGTTGTCACAAATAGTAGGATTTCCCCCTTTTTACAGCTGAATAATGTTCCATTGTGTATATGACAGCTTCTTTATAGCCAGTCATCAATCCATGAACACTTAGGATGTTTCTATTGTAAATAATGCTACTTGGAACATGAAAAGTGCAGGTATCTTTTCAAATTAGTGTTGTAGTTACTTTTGGATATATTCCCAGAAGTAGAATTGCTATGTCATATGGTAGTTTTGTTTTTAATTTCTGGAGAATTCTGTATACTGTTTTTCATAGGGGCTGCACTAATTTACAATCCCACCAATAGTCCACAAGAGTTCCCTTTACTCCAAAATCATGCCAGCATTTGTTATCACTTTTCTTCTTTTTTCTTTTTTTTAGGGGGAGGGCAGAGAAAGAGGGAGAGAGAGAACGTCTCAATCTCACAACCCTGAGATCATGACCTGAGCTGAAATCAAGAGTCAGATGCTTAACCGATTGAGCCACCAAGGTGCCCCTCTCTTGTCTTTTTGATGATGGCCATTCTAACAGGTGGGAAGGGATATCTCTTTATGGTTTTAATTTTCATTTCCCTGATAGTGATATTGATCATCTTTTCATGTACCTGTTGGCCTTTCATGTACATTCTTTGGAGAAATGTCTAGTCAGTTCCTTTGCCCATTTTAAAATTGGGTTATTTTTAAATTTTACATATTTATTTATTTTGCCATTGAGTTCTGTATGTATTTTGGATATTAATCCCTTACCAGATATATGGTTTGCAAATATTTTTCCCCTTCCAGACACTGTTTTTTTCACTTTGTTGATGTTTCCTTTTGCTGTGCAGAAGCTTTTCAGTTTGATGCAGCTTCACTTGTTTATTTTTTATTTTGTTGCCTGTGCTTTGTGTGTTATATTCAAAACATCACCAGGATTCATGTCAAGGAGTTTTATTCCTGTTTTCTTCTAGAAGTTTCATGGTTTCAGATCTTACATTTAAGTCTTTAATCCATTTTGAGTTAATTTGAATGGTATAAAACGGAGTCCAGTTTCATTCTTTTACATGTGAATATCCAGTTATCCCAGCACCATTAATTGAAAAGACAGTCTTTTTTTCATTGACTATTCTTGGCTCCCTTGTCAAATATCAGTTGAGCATATATGCTTGTATTTATTTCTTGGCTCTCAATTCTGTTCCATTTGTGTATTTGTCTGCTTTTATGCAAGTACCATACTGTTTTGATAAATATAGCTTTGTAGTATAGCTTGAAATCAGGAAGTGTGATACCTCCTTCTTTGTTCTTTCTCAGGACTGCTTTGGCTATTTGGGGTCTTTTGTGGTTCCATATAAGTTTCAGGAGCATTTATCTACTTCTGTAAAAAATGCCACTGGAAACTTGACAGGGATTGCGTTAAATCTGTAGATGGTCTTTGGCAGTATTGACATTTTGAAAATATTAATTCTTTCAATCCATGAACAAGGGATACTTTCCCATTTATTTGTGTCTTCTTTGATTTCTTTCATCACTGTCTTGTAGTTCTCAGTGAAGAGAATGTTCATATCTTTGGTTAAGTTTATCAAATATTTTATTGTTTTTGATGCTTCTATAAGTGGGATTGATTTTTTTTTCAGAAATTTTATTGTTGGTTTATAGAAACACTACTGATTTTATATGTTAATTTTATATGTTAATTATAACTTCACTGAATTCGTTGATTAGATCTAACAGTTTTTTGGTTGAGTCTTTAGGCTTTTTGCATAACATCATGTCATCTGTATATAAAGACAATTTTATTTCTTCCTTTCCAATTCTGACTGCCTTTTATTTCTTTTTCATTTCTGCTTGCTGTGGCTAGGACTTCCAGTACTATGTTGAATAAGAGTGGTGAGAGAGGGTACCTTGTCTCCTTACTAATTTTAGCAGAATGGCTTTCATCCTTTCACCACTGAGTATGATGTTAGCTGTGGGATTATCATATATGGACTTTATTACATCAAGATATGCTCCTTCTATGTCTAATTTGTTAAGAGTTTTTACCATATATGGGTGTGGAATTTTGTCAAATGCTTTTTCTGTGTCTTTTAAGATGATCATATAATTTTTATCCTTCATTTAATTAATGTGGTATATCATGTTGATTGATTCATTTCTTTCTATTAATGCAGTGTATCACTTTGATTGATTTGCATGTGTTGAATCATCCTTGCATCCTAGGGATAAATCCCACATGATCATGGTGAGTGATCTTTTTAATGTGCTGCTGAGTTCAGTTTGCTAATATTTTATTGAGAATTTTTGCCTCTGTTTATCAAGAACATTGGCCTGTAGCTTTCTTTACTAGTAGTGTCTTTTTCTGGTTTTGGTATCAGGATAATTCTGGCCCCATAAAATGAGTCAAACAGGATTTTTCAACCAAAAAGTTCTGACTTGGTTTTCTGTTTCAGTACATAGTAGCTACATAATTTTGAGTAAGTTGCTAAACTCCTATGTGCAATATTTTTATTTGTAAAATAGAGCTAATAATAGTAATTATTTTGTGTGTGTGTCTGAGGATTTGTTGATATACATATAAAGAGCTTAGCCCAGTGCTGTAAATATAGCAAATACACTATTAAAGTTCCCTACTGATGTGTGGAAGTTAAAGGTGAATAAATTTGGGTTGTTCATAAAAAATATACTATATGATATTTAGAGCAGTTCAACAAAGAGATAAGCTGAGTTCTGGCAGAAGACAACTCTAAAAATGTCTTGGAAGATCGCTTTTCATTTTGGGGATTTTTTTTTTCATTTTGGAGTTTAAAAATAAATGATTGAGTTTGCCTCTGACATGTACAACTGGTTGCTCAAATCTATGGACTGGCTGAGTAAACATACTGCATGCTTTCAGGTTGTTTGCTCAGTATGAGGTAAAAAGAGAAAATAATACTCATCCTTCAGTGGTCAAAATTTTACCCAAAAGGTGATAACTCCCTGCACTTCCAGGTGGCATATATATAGATACATTGTGGCATTGAGAGAGAAGTCCTGGGTCTAGATGTGTATAAAAAAATATGTAAAGAACTCCTAGAAATGAGTAGGTAAGCATCAAACAACCCTATAGAAAATTGTCTTGGGTGAGAAGTTTGAACAGGTACTTCACAAAAGGGGATATTTAAATTACCAGTAAACATATGAGAAAATATTCATAATCAGTAGTCATCATGGAAATGGAAATCAAAAGCACAAAGAGATATGACTACACAACCAACAGAAATACCAAAATTTAAAAGCCTGAGAAAAACCATGTTGGTGTGGATATAGAACAACTGAAACTCTTCTACACTGCTTGTGGGAATATAATTTGGTAATATTCCTTTGGAAAACTATTTGGTCATATATTCTGAAGTTGAACATACACCTACTCTATTAGCCAAGAATTCTATTTCTATGTATTTACCCAAGAGAAATGTAATGTAAATTCATCAAAAAACACATGCAACAGAGTTCATAGTTACACTACTACAATAAGCCTAAACCGGGGTTTCTTAACCTCAGTACTATTGACATTTGGATTGGATAATTCCTTGTTGTGGGAGGCTTTTCTGTGCTTTGTAGGAGAGTTAGCAACATCTCTGAACTCTACTCACTAAAATTCAGTAGCAACCCCAGCCCACCCCATCATAAAAACCAAAAATGTTTCTAGACATTGCCAATGTCTCCTGGGGAGCAAAATCACCCCTAGTTGAAAACCATTTCCCTAAAATGTAAACAATCTAAATACCCATCAATAGTAGTATGAATAAATAATAGGAACATACTAATTCATTATGATATTGCATATCAGTAAAAATAACTTAACAACATGAATGATATCATAAAGAATGTTCGACCAAAGAACCTAGACACAGTAGGGCTCATCCCATAACATTTTCTATATGTAAAGTTCAAAAACAAATAAGACAAACCTATAATTACAGAAATCAGAATGGTGATGAACTTTGGAGGAAATAATAACCTGAAAGAGGCATAAGACAGGCTTTTAGGATGCTAGTGACATTCTTGATCTCACTGGTGTTACATTCAATATACCAAATGCAAAAGTTTTAGAGCTATATAGATTTATGAGTTGTGCATTTCTGTATATATATTATGTTTCAACATAAAAAATGTATCTTCAAAACAGATTTTGCATTAGTTTTTTTTATCAGGAGAGTTTTCTTTAAAAACATATTTAGTCTGATATATTGCCCCCAATGGAAAACCTACAGACATCTATTTTTTTATTGAAATATAAATTGCTTTCTCCACTCTCCAAAATAGCATCTTCCCTTTTTTCACTGAATGTGGCCTCAATCTTAGGTCCCTTGGCTCTGCTCCTGATCACCAAACAACCTAAACAAACCATTACAGGGATTTGGAGCATCATGGCATTCTATTAAACTGGCCCCACTCTATACTTTTCTCTTCTGCAGAGTACTGCACACTATGTATTTCTTAAGTCAAAATTTGTTGTTGTTTTTTTTTTGAGAATTTTCCACTCTTTCAGATAAGTAGTACCTTTCTAGTTTGGCAGTCAGTACACTAAAATCACCGACAAATTCTACCTCAGTTAAGTCTGACAATGGATTAATTGCATTTGATTTTTTGGGACTTCACATAAATCTGTTTACTTAGGACATAATCCTCATATTTTGTCCATCTATATGTAGTTAGGTAACAGATGCTGCATGATGTCAGACCCATTGAAAGCCTCATCTTCTCAAAAATATATTCTCCACACAGGCTCATTCTTGAAAGTCATGGTATTTTTAAGCTATTATTTTCAGTTCTGAAAGTCCTTTGTAAAATGAATACTTTTCTTTAAAGAAACAATATATTTATTTGTCAGACTTCATTAAAATAGTTAAAAATTAACTAAGTTATCAGTTAAGTGAAGAATGCAGCTCAGAGGAGGTAAATTATGGATGGTCTATGAGAAGGTTAGTGGAGAGAGGAGGACATGTAATTGAATGGAAAGGTTATGTGGCAATTTCAAAATTGGTCCACAAATTCATTGGCATTTTTTTCCATCAAGAGGTAGGGTCTATCTCTCCTCCTCTTGAATAAGAGCTGGCCTTAGGCACTAAATTATACCAATAAAATGCAGCAGCAGTGACTTCCCAGGCCGTGTGGCTTCCAGGACTAGGTCAGAAAAGGCTGTGTGGTTTCTACCTGGTTGTCTCAGTCAGAGGAAGTCAGCCACCATGGATAAAGTATGACTACTCTACAGCACCAGACTGGAGAAGAGGCAGTCCCAGCAGAGCTTCCATCCATCCAATAGCCAGCCACAAGAAAGAGCCATCTTGGACGCCAGCCCAGCCAGACCCTTAGATGACTGAAGCCAACATCTAAGACCACACTACACAAGAGACCCCAAGGAAGCACAGTCTAACCCAACTGTCCAGAATTATTGACCCACAACATCCTCCAGAAAATAAAATAGTTGTTTTAAGTTCTTGCTTTGGGAGATAATTTGTTATGCAGTAATTGTAATAGGAACAGAAACAATTGTGAGTTCCTTCGAAAGTCAGTGGCTCCATTCAGTTGAGCTCAACAAGCATGTATTGAATTTCTATTATGTGTCATGCAGGGTATCGGGACCTGGAGATTCCAAGATCGTACAGTGATAGTCTCTGCCAAGTAGGGGTGTCAGCAACGTTGTGAACAACTACAGCAAAGTGCAATTATAAGCACAGTAAGAGCTATAAGTACAAGGAACCGAGATGTACAAAATAAGAAGTGAGTAGCCCACTTCCTGGACGTCAGGGTACGGTGGCCAAGTTCAAATTCCAGTACTAGTACTACACAATGCTGCCATCTTGGACACATAACTTCACCTCTCTGAGCCTATTTTCTCCTTCCTTATGAAAAGGGTTCCCTCCCTGTAATATTCATTCCTCCCCAGAAAAGAAGTAACTTAATTGGTGAGTTTGGGACATAAAGCAAGCATATATGCCAGTCCCTTCCTCTTTCTTTTTTCTTTGGGTCTGGCTACCTGCAGACCCCAGGAATTTGCTCTTCTCCCTGTCATATGGTGGAGGAGGTCTACCCTTTCAGGTTCAGGGTGGGGACTACTCGAAGACACGTGCCAGACATCTATGCCATATTCTAAGCAATAGCTTTACCAGCAACAGAACAGCTATGTGTTTCCCATAGCCCTATCTTAGCCTATTTGGGCTGCTATAACAGAATGACATAGAGTGGGTGGCTTATAAATAACAGAAAGTTATTTCTCACAGTTCTGGAAGCTGAGAAGTCCAACATCAAGGTGTCATCACAATTCAGGGCCTGGCGAGAGCTACTTCCTGGTTCGTAGACAGCCATCTTTTTGCTGCATCCTCACGAGGTAGAGGGGGCGAGAATGCCCCCTGGGCCTCTTTTACAAGGAAGGGCACCAATCCCACTCAGGAGAGTTCTACTCTCATGACCTAATCACCTCCCAAAGGCCCCACATCCTAATACCATCATACTGGGGATTAGGTTTCAATATACAAATTCTGAGGAGACACATTCAGCCTTCTTCAACATGCCTTATTTTTTTCTTCTTTTTTCTCAATTGGTTCAATATTTGGGCAGGGGGAAGTACACTGTGTATAACATGTATTATGTTGAGCCAGAAATCTGAGGACCCAACCAAAATAATGTGGCCAGCCTTTAGTTGAGGACAGGGCGGAGGAATTCAGGTGTGGATTTCAGCAAGCACAGCTTTGACACTGGCGACGTGGGGAGGCTATCCTGAGCTGTGTAGGTGTTTCTTACAACTGCACATTCATTTAGCTTTTAGCTTTCGTTACCAAGGTCTGTGGCTTTAGGCCCGAGGCACAGCCATGTAGGATTTCTCATCCTGGTGGTTCACATCAACTTTGCCCACAGTGAGCTGCTGTTTCTATAGAGACCAAGCTGCACGCACCAGAGCTTCAGAAAACAGTGTACAAGCCTGGGCAAAGAGACAGCGGGGGGTGGGGGGCCGGCCTCCGCAGCCTGATCTTGAACTAAAAGGCATAATTTTTCTAAGCGGTTGTAGCTGAGATAAGGATTCAACTTTAGGACAAAGAGAATGCCTTCATCTACAGGCCTTTTACACATTGTTGGGCTGGGAAAAAAAAATCATTGTTGCTTTCAAATTTGAAGGCACCTACACTCCCCCCCCCTAAATTATTCATGCTAAGCCTAGATGGAAATGCTTGATCTGCTGAATGGATCGCCTTGAATGTATGTAGTTCCTCCACAGGCTGAAAGGGTTTTAAAAAGACTTCAAGGGAACTGAATGAGCTTTCAAGGAGGGGCGGCCTGGGCAGTGCCTTCCGGTGTTACCTGGGCTAAGCGGTGCCTGCAAGTTTTAGAGGAAACAAAGAGACAATAAAAGCTGCAAGTTAAAGTGTTAAAACACTGCCGAGCAGTTCTGAAAACAATGGGCAGAGCTGTTGTCCCCCTCTTGTGGAAAAGGTGGCCCTGGGAAATGTACTTAGAGCTTGGAATATTGAGGCAACACAGCAGAACGTTTGGTCCTCATTAGGCTCCTAAGCTTCCAAACAACCACAGAAGCTTCTGAGCCACTGTCCAGCTAAGACTAGGCAGGAGAAGGAAAAACCCATCCCATGGAAGACAGGTTTCAGGGGATCCAACAATTCCTTAGGCAGCCCTGTGACCCCCCAGAGACAGGAACTGCCACAGGGCAAAAAATGAGGGGCTTCCAAAAGGGTGTGTGGAGTATGATGGTGAGTAAAGAAAAGTGCCTGAGATAAAACCAGGTCACTTGGTAGTCACCTGGCAAATTGCTCAACTTGGCGTCAACGTAAATGCCTCAAATGCTACTCTCTCTGAAAGAAAAGAACGGGGACGCACCCCAGGGCTTCTCCCCCAACCCCGGGGCGGTGTAGGCATTGTGTCAATATTAACCTCTTGCTGGGTAATTTCTCCCCAATGAGTTTATTTATTTATTTATTCTTAAAGATTTTACTTATTTATTTATTTGAGAGAGAGAGAGAGCTTGAGCAGGGGGGAAGAGCAGAGGGAGAGGGACAAGCAGACTCCACCCTAATGTTGGATAAGCAGCTACCAATTCCTGCCAGGAGCCCTTAGCACAAGTCACCGAGGGAGACCTCAGGAGAGCTTTTGCTTTCTTGAGGAAATAGAAAAGTTGCAGCCTGCGTAGCCCTTTGCCCTTACTTCTTCTAGCCTTGAATGCACTGAGGCCAAGAAACGGAGCACCCATCTTGCAGTATGGAGCGATTAGCGTGGGGGCAAGGCAAAGACAAGTGAATCACAGGGCTTGTGGCCTTGTCCTTATCAAGTCATTGAACCAACACTAACAGCTGCTTCCATATGAATAACTCCTAATTGTTAAGTCGCTGGAGTCACATTTTCTGTTGCTCCAGACAAACATATTCATAACTGATAAAAATTCTAAATATCAGGTCTTTTGGTTTTGGGTTTAGCTGTTTAGCTGCCTTTCTCCACGTTTGTGTATGTATGCACATGTCTGTGCATATGTGTGTGTATATGTACATGTGTGTGTGTGTGTGTCAGGAGAATGTGGTGGAGAGTTAGAGCTCTGTCTTATTCTTTCTTTCTTCATAGAAATGACAAGAAGTTTATGAGATGCCTTCAATATAAAAGTTTTCCCAAGGATCAAAAGGATCCCTAGAATTCATCAACTCCATTTTTCTGTCTATATTGCCTACATTCTAAAAAGAAAATATTCTTTTCCAACAGTTTTCCATCATCTCAAAACCATATATATGACCAGAGGGCTTTTCTCAATATTTAATCGTCATCTTGCTTAATTGTTTCTCCTTTGTCCTCAGTGAATAAAGTGAAGAGACATCCCACCTCTCTTGAGTGAAAATTGATCTCTCCTCAGTGACCGCAGTAAGTGCCTCTTCAGCCTTCTCTTCTGGCAAAATTAATGCCATTTCTTGAAACTCAAGCCCTGGAGAACAAATACTTCGTCTTTGTCATCCTCTGGCGCTCCTCTAGACCATGGCCTCCATATCTGACTTCTGTCACTTGTCGGATGCCAGGAAGAAATATGAAAAGAAAGCCTGATGAGTGTCCAGGGTTGGGAGAAGACCATCTCCAGCACCCTTCATGATTTTAGTCACTTTCGAAGATATTCCTCACTCTTTAATGTTTCTGACAAAGCTGGTTGGGTCTTATTTGTTTTAGGGAGTGCTGAGTATATGTCAGTCATCTAGAAAAAAAATAATTTTAGAAAATACCCATTTAGAAAATGCCCTGGCCCCCATCTCAGAAATTCTGATTTAATTGCTCAAAACAGGGTCTCAGCATTGGCATTTCGTTAGAGCTCTGAATGCATAGAACAGGTTTGTTACCCGGTGAGCCTTTCCCTCTGGCTGCTCTTTACATTTCATCATCTCCTACTTCCAGTTTGTTTGTGCGCCATGAATCCTGTCACACCTCCCGAACAGCTTACTCTCCAAGGCCATACCTTGTCTGTACATAAACACACCCAATTCTTCCCACCTGGGAGGAAATAAACAGCAAACAGTCTTCTGCCCTGAGAATTCTTCTAGCTATCACCCTGTTTTTCCTTACTAGTCTAGCTTTTGGAAAAAGCAACCTACACCCGCTATTTCTTCATCTCCCATTCATTCTTCAACCCTTCTGGATTTTTAAACTTACCTCCTTACTTATGCCCAAAACTATTGCAGTCATCAAGGTACCAAATCTAAAAACTAATTCTTATTTTTATTTTACTTCACTTTTCTGCAACAATTGGCATTATTGTTCCACTCTCTTTCATGGGTCTCTTGGCCTAACTAGTACATTCAAAATGGTGGTATACACCAGGCAGCATCCGTGTCTCCCTCTAAAATTTCTAAACACTCTCCCTGAGTAATCCTAACTTCTCCCTGTCTTCAATCCCCTTGTTAATGTGCTATAAATAGGTCTATAGATCTTAGTTTCAGTTTCCTCAGTTTCAGACCGATGGCATCCAGTTGTTTCTGGCATGTATCACACTTGATATCTCCAAAATGGAATTAATTACTTCTCCTCCTGCCATCCATCCATCTTCTGCTCCTGTTTTCCCCTGCATTTATTAATGGCACACTAATCATCAGGTCACCAGAAACCAAAGCCCAAGAATCAGTTCAGCTTTCACTTGTGGACTTCTCTCATATTTTCACAAAATTTCATTAATCTACTTCTACAATATCTCTTAAAATTTCCCTCCACTTCTCATGCCTTAGTCCAAACCCTCAACTCAAAAGGCAACATATATAATGTCTCCAATTGGTCTGCATCTTCCTATCTCAGCTTCCTCTAATCCATCTCCACACCAAAGCTTGAATTACCTTCATAAGCTGGGAATTTGATGACATTAATCCCCTAATTAAAACACTTCAAATGTTCCTAATCTCTTATAATCTACAATTCATTCATTCAGGTCTTTTTGTGATTGGGTTTCTTTCTATCCATTTTCACCCTCTCCCAGCACACTGAACTTCTTGGCATTCTTGAAACAAGTCATTATCCCCATATCCTAGCACATATTATTCCGCTGCTAGGAATATCACCAACAACCATCCATCTGATAAACTCCTCCACATCTTTTAAGGATGGTGATGTCTGTGCTGGCTTTCTTAACACCATTGTAACCCCACCCCCCACATACCATATGGAACATGGTAGGTGCTCAGTGAGTATTTGCCATATGCAACTCTCCCTGCCCACTCACCCCCCTGAAGCTAGATCTAACAGCTATAGTCTCTTAGCCCCATGCACATACAGCTATAATAGCATTCATCCCATTAGATTGTAATGATTTGCTTATTTGTCTGAATCCCCTAATGAACTATGAGCTCTTTGAAGGAAGGGAATGTGTTGTGTTTGCTTCAGCAATCCTATCACTCGGCAGTGTCTGAAATATAGTCAACATTGCTGATTTTTCATTAATAAAAAAATTATTTTTTTTCTGGGGAGAGGAGAAGGGAGAAGGAAATGGGAAAAAAATAAAATTTGCTATTTTATTCACAGGAGATAAGTTGAACAGATAAGTTGAATTGAGAACTTTCAAAACATGAATGTGTAGCTTTCAAAAAGAAAAGAGACACTCAAATGTTAAACTTTATTTGTATAGCTTCATATATATTTGCCATTTCCATGCAGAGCTTGGAAATGAAACCAACGTAAAGGGGACCACAAAGAGATCATAAAAGACTGAATCCAAATATGGCTCTATTTATGTGCCTCGATCAAGCTGCACAGACAAATCTTCCCCTTGGCTTTCTAGTTATATAAGTCACCAAATTCTTTTTTGTTTAAGTTAGATTGGGTGAGATTATTTTATCAGTTGTCCTCAAGTGCCCTACTGATAGACAAGTTAAAGGCATCCTATGGAGTTTAGCTAGAAAGAGGCACAGTGTGTTCCAGCTTATATCTTTTAACTTCAACATAAATCAGCTGAGCCATTTAGAGACTACCAGTTAGTTGAAATAGGATATACGATCTTTTGAAGTTTTCGTTTTATTTTCCTAAAAGTAATACAGACCAAAACTTAATGCATAGTGATTTAAATAACAGTAAATACTTTCACTTTCACAACAGTGATGAAATTAAACATTTTCTATAATTGGAAAGACCTACACCATTGCAAAAACAGTAGTTAGCTAATTATCTAGACCAGAAGTGTGCTTGGCATCAAATAATAATAAGTAGGTGGAGACTATGGCCAACTGAAAATCAGATAGCCAATTAGTGTCATCTGGAAATAAAAGGCCAGTATTGCCCAATATTTCCATTTTTTTTCAAAAGGATACAAACCTAGATTTAGGTGAAAATCTCCTGATTTCAAATGTTGATAGTGAGAAACTAAAAAATGACCCCTGTTGAGAAGCAGACCACAATGCTCCCAGATCATATTGCTGAAAACAAGAGACATAAAAAGTTTACTCCATGATCACATCCAGAACAAGACATAGATAAGGCCACTCCATGACACAAGAATGTCTAGTTATCCTCCTTTGCCGATGAACATAACCTGTCTCTGAGTGGATGCTGCTTCTTCAGCAATTATACTTCTAGACTCATGTTAGTGTTCCTGCCTTGTAGGTATGAATTATCAAGATCCTCAGGGTCTGAGTTGACCTAGCTTCTTGGTAGTCCAAAATCCAAAGCTGGTCTCTGCTTCCCAGTTCCCCCTCAGAATCATCCAACCTCTGAAAGAAGAGCCTCTCAACAACCCCTTCCCCAGATATTCCTGAGTTTTTCCCAGAGCCAAATCACCCTTGATGTAACTAATATATATATATATATATATATATGAGAAATTGAGAAAAATCCCAATTGAGAAAAATATATACTAAACAAAGCAGCAATAAAATATAATCATCCTATCTGAGGAAAATATCTTGTTTTCTGCCAGTGGATTTAAAAAAAAGAAAAACTGGTCAGCAAAATGGGGAAGGGGGCACAGCATGCTCTAATTCAATGTTGACTTTTTTTTTTTTAAGAAAAGCATTAAAAGAAATTCTTTCACTTTGGCAGGAACATTTGTTTTCTTGATGAAATTCTTTTTCCTTCTGAGGAAAAAAAGTCTAGGAAAATAAATCAAGGTGAAAAAAAATTCTTTGTTTTTACTTTGTCTTTTGCTATCTGTGTTATGACTCGATGTGGATTTGTGTATGTAGGCATATGTATATACCTAATGTCTTTAACTACAGACATGTTCCTGATAGTCTCTGGCCCATTGGCTAAACAACAAGTACTTAGAAAAGCTTCTAAAACACTGGGCTGAACATAGTTGGCCTGGGAGCCAAGTTTGGCCTGAAAACTACTACAGCCTTCTGATCTCTGTTGAAGCTAATAACAAGGAAGGCAACGGGGGATGGAGCAGGGATGAATGGACTTCCCCCTATTTAGTTGTTTCATATCATTTATTGTTTTCATTATCAGCAGATTAAAGGGGGGTGGAGAATTACAACATCTAGTGCATGCTACTTAAATATTGTGATCATTTTTATTCATGTTAGGAGGGAGGACTTGATTCTCCTTGATTTGAACAAATCCGTTATCAGTGCTTTCAACCTTTGCCGTTCCAAATTGAGGTCCGCTTGGAGTTAGAAGACTGCTGTATCTTAGAGGACTTTTTCCTTTGTAATTTCTTAAAATGCAAGAATGGAAATCAGGAAAAATCAGACACCAGTAAAATGATTTAAAAATTTATGTAGGTAACCAAGATGTAATGGTTTTTCCTGACTAGAAGTCAGTTTTATCTTCATTAGAGGAGACTATTCCTAACATCATATCTCATGTAATTAGCAGATAAAAAAATATATATGCATGAAAGGCAAATGAACATCCTCCCAGGCTGTAAGAGTCAAACTGAATTAACTGAGGTTGATTTGGGGGGCCTGGATATTAGCACCCCCTGCCTCCCTAACCCAGCTTCCCTTGGGTTTACCAGATGTTCAAAAGTGGCACACCCAGAGAACTCCCCTAGCACAAAATCTAAATCCAGATTGTTGGTCACCTGAATGATTATTCTCATGCTTGTCCTGTAAAAAGACAGAAGAGCAGAAGACCCATGATATGACCAACTGCACATCACCCCAAACATCCCTCTACTGCAAGAAGATGAGGCAATCATCCAGCTGATTTCATCCACCTCTGATCTCCAACCCATATTAAGTGAAGCTTGCTAGAAAATACCTGAGCCAAGACAGAGTATACCTTGCTGGACGAGCACCTTTTACCTAAGAGATTACTATTGCCCCCTCCTTGGCCACATCTGTCCTTTTGGCCCCTGGCACAGTCACATTCTTCTGCCCCCTCATTTTGCTTCGGCATCATCACCTTTACCATCTGAATTTCACATTTGTCTTCTGTGCTACCACACAACCATTTCCAACAATCCAGTCGCTGCTTCTACTAACTTCCCAAGACTAAGAATTTTTTATCTTCCTCTCTTTTCCATGACCTCTGCTTTCTCCAGGCAGCCAAGACACTGTTTATTAAAACATGGCTATGTATGGTATTTACACAAAAACTCAACTTCAGGAGATTAAACAAGTAAGGGATTTTTTTCTACATAATAAGGAACTAAAAGCCAGCCCAGAGCTGGTGCAACTGCTCAAGGACGTCATGGGGAACCAGGTTCCTTCTACAAGTTTTACCATGTGGCTTCTGTCTTAATGATCTCAAGATGACTCCTTCTACTCTAAACATCGAGTCTTAGTCTGAGTCAAAAATAAAAGAGAAGAAGGATGTGGGGCAAATAACAAATGCAAAATGGCTCTATTTTTTTTTTTTTTTTTTTTGATCAGAGGAAGAAAAGCTTTGGAGGCCTAGCCATTAGATTTCTGCTTGCATCTCATTGGTCAGAGTGGGTTATATGGCCATTCCTAGCTGCAAGGAAGTCTGGAGAGGTCATTGGCAAGTGGGACTGTTTGCCAATTCAAACAAAATTAGAGTTCCTTTAGTAAGTAAGAAGGGAGAATGGCTATTAGGGAGACAATTAGCTATGTCTGTCCAAGTCAACTCCTTTGGCCATACAACATTCACACACATGCTTCTCTCCAAGGTAGAACATGCTTAGCACTGCTCCCCAAAGGTGACAATCCAAAAGCCTAATTTATTTTCTTCATTCAACTCTTCAGAGTTTCTGTGATTCTGTCAGATCTAAATTGGACTTTATATGGTCTAGTGCCCTATAAACTGAAAGACAACCTATCTTTCCCCAGCATATTCACTATTCAATGGTTAAACAACAAAAAAAAAAGACCAGTTTAAGGTCAATATTAACCCCCATTGGGAAGAGAATAATGGAAAGGCCACAGCAGAGATCATACCAGAGTAAACACGAAACATTGCCTAGCAGGAAGGCTCAGAGCTTCTGTGTTCTCTCAGGGTACTTTCCTGGATTACCCAATCCACCATCCTCATGTTCTCCTCCCTGGGAGACCCTCTCTTGATTATTGTCATTGAAGACCTTACACAAAGAGGGCATTATAGAGAATGACTTCCCCTGAGGGGCACAGATTTCTTGGACCCACTTCTATTGGTTTGAATTTGGTGTACAAGAAGGGACTTAGAAGATTTATTTATTTTTTATTTAAATTCAAATAGCCAACATATAGTACATCATTAGTTTCAGATGTAGAGTTCAATAATTCATCAATTCCATATAAAACCCAGTGCTTATCACATTATGTGCCCTCCTGAATGCCTGTCACCCAATTACCTCTTCCCTCCACCCACCTCCCCTCCAGCAACTATCAATTTGTTTCCTATAGTTGAGTCTCTCATGGTTTGTCTCCCTCTCTGATTACTTCCCATTCAGTTTTCCCTCCCTTCCCCTATGATCCTCTGTGCTGTTTCTTATATTCCACATATGAGTGAAACCATATGATAATTGTCTTTCTCTGACGTACTTATTTTGCTCAGCATAATACCCTCCAGTTCTGTCCACGTTGATGTAAATGGTGAGTATTCATCCTTTCTGATGGCTGAGTAATATTCCATTATATATATAGTCTATATTCCATTTATATAATTCCATTATATATCTATATCTATATAATATTCCATTATATATATATATATATATTACATCTTCTCTATCCATTCATCTCTTGATGGACATCTCAGCTCTTTCCATAATTTGACTATTGTGGACATTATTGCTATAAACATCAGGGTACATGTGCCTCATCAGATCATTGCATTTGTATCTTTGGGGTAAATACCTAATAGTGCAATTGCTGGTTTGTAGAGTAACTCTGTTATTAACTTCTTGAGGAACCTCCATACTGTTTTCCAGAGTGGCTGCACCAGCTTGCATTCCCAATAACGGTGTAAGAAGGTTCCCCTTTCTCCACATCCTCACTAACATTTGTTGTTTCCTAACTTGTTAATTTTAGCCATTCTGACTGGTGTGAGGTGGTATCTCATTGTGGTTTTGATTTGTATTTCCCTGATGCCAAGGGATGTGGAGCACTTTTTCATGTGTCTGTTGGCCATTTGTATGTCTTCTTTGGAGAAATGTCTGTTCATGTCTTTGGCCCATTTCTTAACTAGATTATTTGTTTTTTGGGTGTTGAGTTTGGTAAGTTCTTCATAGATCTTGGATACTAGCCCTTTATCTGATATGTCATCTGCAAATATCTTCTCCCATTCTGTCAGTTGTCTTTTGGTTTTGTTGACTATTTCCTTTGCTGTGCAAAAGCTTTTTGTCTTGATGAAGTTGCAATAGTTCATTTTTTGCTTTTGTTTCCCTTGCCTTTGGAGACGTGTCTAGCAAGAAAATGTAGTGGCATAGGTTGAAGAGGTTGCTGCCTGAGTTCTCCTCTAGGATTTTGATGGATTCCTGTCTCACATTGAGGTCTTTCATCCATTTTGAGATTATCTTAGTGTATGTTGTAAGAGAATGGTCCAATTTCATGCTTCTACATGTGGTTGTCCAATTTTCCCAATACCATTTGTTGAAGAGACTGTCTTTTTTCTATTGGATATTCTTTCCTGCTTTATCCAAGATTAGTTGACCATAGAGTTGAGGGTCCATTTCTGGGTTCTATATTCTATTCCATTGATCTATGTGTCTGTTTTGTGTGTGTGTGTGTGTGTGTGTGCGTGTGTGTGTGTGTGTGTGTGCCAGAACCATGCTGTCTTGATGATTACAGCCTTGTAATATAGATTTAAGTCTGGCATTGGGATACCACCACCTTTGGTTTCCTTTTTCAACATTCTTCTGTCTATTTAGGGTATTTTCTGGTTCCATATAAATTTTAAGATTATTTTTTCCAGCTCTATGAAAAATATCAATGGTATTTTCATTGGGCTTGCATTGAATGAGTAGACTGCTCTAGGTAATATAGACATTTTAACAATATTTATTTTTCTAATCCATGAGCATGAAATGTCTTTCATTTCTTTGTGTCTTCCTCAATTTCTTAAGTATTCTGTAATTTTTAAGGACAGATGCTTTGCCTCTTGGGTTAGGTTTTTTCCTAGATGTCCTATGGGGTTTTGGTGCAAATGTAAATGGGATTGATTCCTTAATTTCTCTTTCTTCTGTCTCATTGTTAGTGTATAGAAATGCAACTGATTTCTGTGCATTGATTTTATATTCTGCCATGTTGCCGAATTCTTGTATGAGTTCTAGCAATTTTGGGGTGGAGTCTTTTTGGTTATCACCAAGGAATACCATGTCATGTGTGAATAGTGAAAGTTTGACTTCTTCTTTGCTGATTTGGATGCCTTTTTTTTTTCTTTTTGTTGTCTGATTGCTGAAGCTAGGACTTCTAGTACTATGTTGAACAACAGTAGTGAGAGTGGGCATCCCTGTTGTGTTCCTGATCTTAGGGGCAGTTTCTCCCCATTGAAAATGATATTTGCTGTGAGCTTTTCATAGATGGCTTTATGATATTGAGGTATGTTCCCTGTATCAATACACTGTGGAGAGTTTTACTCAAGAAAGGATGTGGTATTTTTTCAAATGCTTTTTCTGCATCAATTTAGAGGGTCATATGTTCTTTCCCCTTCTTTTATTAATGTGATGTATCACATTGATTTGCAAAAGTTGAACCACTCTTGCAGCTCAGGAATAAATCCCACTTAGTTGTGGTGAATAATCCTTTTAATGTACCAATGGAGATCCTATTGGCTAGTATCTTGGTGAGTATTTTGACATCCATGATCATCAGGGATATTGGTCTGTAATTCTCCTTTTTGGTGGGGTCTTTGGATTTGGGATCAAGGTAATGCTGGCCTCATATAACAAGTTTGCAAGTTTTCCTTCCATTTCTTTTCTTTTTTAACAGCTTTAGAAGAATAGGTATTAGTTTTTAATTTTTTAAAAATGTATTTGACTTAATCAAATTATTTGATTTAATCTCCCAACTTGTTTTTTGGGAGATTTTTTAATACTGCTTCAGTTTCATTGCTTGTTATGGGTCTGTTCAGGTTTTCTCTTTCTTCCCACTTCATTTTTGGTAGTTTATACGTCTCTAGGAATTCATCCATTTCTTCCAGAATGCCTAATTTGTTGGCATATAATTGCTTATAATATGTTCTTAAAATTGTATTTTTTTTGGTGTTCGTTGTGATCTCTCCTCTTTCATTCATGATTTTATTAATTTGGGTCCTTTCCTTTTTGATAAGTCTGGCTAGGGGTTTATTGAGCTTATTAATTCTTTCAAAGAACCAGCTTCTAGTTTTGTTGATCTGTTCTACTGCTCTTTTGGTTTCCATTTCATTGATTTCTGCTCTAATTTTTATTATTTCTTTTCTCCTGCTTGGTTTAAGCTTTATTTGCTGTTTCTTCTCCAGCATGTAAGGTTAGCTTGTGTATTTGAGAATTTTCTAGTTTCTTGAGAAGCTCATATTGCTATGTACTTCCCTCTTAGAGCTGCCTTTGCTTCATCCCAAAGATTTTGAACAGTTGTGTTTTCATTTTCATTTGTTTCCATGAATTTTTTTAATTCTTCTTTAATTTCCTGGTTGACCCATTTATTTTAAAAGGATGCTCTTTAACCTCCAAGTATTTGAGTTCCTTCCAGATTTCCCCTTGAGATTGAATTCAAGTTTCAAAACATTGAAAATATGCAGGGAATAATCCCAATGTTTTGGTACCAGTTGAGACCTAATTTGTGACGCTGTATGTGATCTATTCTGAAGAATGTTCCATGTTCACTCGAGAAGAATATGTATTCTGTTGCTTTAGGATAGAATGTTCTGTATATATCTGTGAAGTCCATCTGGTCCAGTGTGTCATTCAAAGCCCTTGTTTCTTTGTTGGTCTTCTGCTTAGATGATCTGTCCATTGCTGTGAGTGGGATGTTGAAGTCCCCTACTATTTATTGTATTATTATCAATGTGTTTCTTTAATTCAGTTATTAATTGGTTTATATAATTGGCTGCTCCCAAGTTAGGAACATACGTATTTATAATTGTTAGATCTTCTGTTTGGATAGACCCTTTAAGTATGATATAGTGTCCATCTTCATCCCTTACTACAGTCTTTAGTTTAAAATCTAATTTGTCTGACATAAGGACTGCCACCCATCTTTCTTTTGGTGTCCATTAGCATGATAAATAGTTCTCCATCCCCTCACTTTCAATCTGGAGGTGCCTTTGGGTCAAAAATGAGTCTCTTGTAGACAGCATATGGATGGGTCTTGCTTTTTAATACAATCTGATACCTTGTGTGTTTTGATTGTAGCATTTAGCCCATTTACATTGAGAGTAACTATCGAAAGATATGAATTTAGTGCCATTACCTGTAAAGTAAGTTTTTATATATTGTCTCTGTTCCTTTCTGGGCTATGTTACTTTTGGGCTCTCCCTTCACTTACAAGATCCCCTTTAATATTACTTGCAGGGCTAGTTTAGTGATCACAAATTCTTTTATTTTCTGTTTGTTCTGCAAGCTCTTTATCTCTACTTCCATTCTGAATGATATCTTAGCTGGATAAAGTATTCTCGGCTGCATGTTTTTCTCATTTAGTACCCTGAATATACCCTGCCAGCCCTTTCTGGCCTACCAGATCTCTGTGGATAGGTCTCCTGCCAGTCTAATGTTTCTACCCTGTAGTTTAAGGACTGCTTTTCTTGAGCAGCTTTCAGGATTTTCTCTTTATCTCTGAGATTTGCAAGCTTCATTATTATATGTCAGGGTGTTCATCTATTTTTATTGATGTTTGCGGGGGGTTCGCTCTGCCTCCTGGACTTGAATGCTTTTTCCTTCACCAGATTAGGAAAGTTCTCAGCTATGCTTTGCTCAAAAATACATTCTGTGTCTCTCTCTTCCTTCTTCCTCTGGTACCCCAGTTATTCTAATATTGTTTCACTTTATAGTATCTCTGATTTCTCAAAGCCTCCCCTCATGATCCACTAGCTGTTTTTCTCTCTTTTTCTCAGCTTCCTTGGTTTCCACCCTTTTGTCTTCTATGTCACTCATTCTCTTCTGCCTCATTTACCCTAGCCATTAAAGTGTCCATTTTAGACTGCATCTCAGTTAAAGCATTTTTAATTTTGGCCTGATTAGATTTTAGTTCTTGTATTTCTTCACTAAGGGATTCTCTAATGTCTTTATGCTTTTTTCAAGCCCAGCTAGTATCTTTATAATCATTTTTCTGGATTCTAGGTCTGACATTTTATTATATCCATATCAATTAAATCTATGGCAGAGTATTACCTCTGGTTCTTTCTTTTGTTGTGAATTTCTCCTTCTAGTCATTTTGTCCAGAGAAGAATAGATGAACAAGAGAACAAAATAAAAAATATCAATCACAACCCCAGCGAAATACACACTAGACAAATCCAAAGAGATCAGAAACCAAAAAAGAAAAGAATAAAAAAGGAAAAAAGAGAGAATATAATCTCACAAGTGGACAAAACAGGGTGATACCCTTGGCCCTGGGTGTATTTTGGTCTGTTTGTTAGATGACACTAAATCCCAAAATTGTAAAGAAAGAAAAACTTACATACATATACAAAAATAAAATTGAATACAGTGAAAGGAAGCCAAAAATTAAGAATATATCTATAAAATGTAAATGTAAAAAAAAGAACATTTAAAAAGTTGATAAAGTAAGAAACTAGTTAAAAAAGAAAAAAGGAAAAAAAAAGAAAATTTTAAACTGAAAGATCAGAGAATCATGAGGAAAAAAACTCTAATTCTACATACTACTTTCCCCTGGCAGAGGAGGTTTTCAGTTCTGTGTGATCTGTAAACTTGGTATTAGCCTGATGTTCCTGCTGGTCTCCTGGGGGGGGGGGGGCCCGTTGCACTGATTCTCAGATGTCTTTGCCTGGGCGGAGTTGCACAGCCCCTTGCCAGGTTGCTCAGTGTAAGCTGCTTCTGGTTGCTCTATGTGGCTTTTGTTTCCTGAAGGATTTCCTAGCTGCTAGGATGAAGAAAACAATAAGAACTGGGTCCCAGAGCTGAACGATCGAGGCCCCCCGACTCTTCAGTGCACCCTCAGGGAAAAGCAGTCAATCACTTTTGTGTGTGCAAAACTCTGCAGACTCCTGTGGTGCACACTCACATCACACTGCCACCCCAGGGGGAGGAGGAAAGTCCCTGCAGTTCTGCTGTTTTCTGGGCCCCTGCTTGGAGAGTGGTTGCCTGATTGTGACTCAGTTCATGGTTTATGGCAACACTGAGCTGAGAGCCCACTCCTGGGCTCACTGATTGTAGCCTGCTTCCTTGCTCCAATGGTTGGGAACTCAGCCATACTCACACACCCCTGTTCTTTCTGTGACCCCAGAGATCCTGAGACCATGCTGTTCCACCTAATATTCTGCCCCACTTTACCACCTGGGCACTTTTCAGACAGGGAGGTTCCTCACCAGAGCAGACTTCTAAAAGGTCTGATTTTGTGCTCAGCTGCTATATCAGCTTCTGGAGGCCCCCTCCCCCCATGGTTTTTCTTCCAATATATCCCCTCAAATTCACTTCTCTGCACCTTCTACCTTGCAAAAAGTAGTTGATTTTCTATTTGTGGAATTGCAGCAATTCTTTTCTTAGATCTTGGGTTGAATTCACAGGTGTTCAGAATAATCTGATAGATATTTAGCTGAATTCAAGGGACCAGATGAAATGAAGGTCCCTTATTCTTCTGCCATATTTCCAGAAATTGGGGACTTAGAAGATTTAATAATTGCAGCCTCTTATTAGCCTTTGGCAATATAGTTCCCTCAAAAATGTAGACTTCCAATGCTCAGTTAATTCCATGTGTGAATAACCACAGGCAAATATTTCATCTAGGCATGGTATTTAGCCTGAAGATCCCTTTCCCTTACATAGAGATCTCTAGGCTTTTCCCAGTCCTCTATTCTATAGCTTAATGGCCAATACCTTGAAGTCATTTAAAATAATAGGCATTAGTAGGGGGATACCAAGTGTAATATCTCAATTGATTGACTTTTGTCTGAAGATGTCTTTGTGAAGAAGAGATTGTGTATGCAAAAATTTTAAGATACTAAGTCTGTGCCTCACTGCCACTCTTTTTGCCTGTCTGTCTTTGGTAAAAATAGATTTATTTTTAAAATTCTGCATGGATCCAAAATATAGGACTCTCAGTCAATTTTGAATTGTAAAGAATACCACTCCTCTCTCTGCTTACAGACTGGCTAACTCTAGTCTGAATTCCAGAGGGAAAAAAAAGTCTATAGCCACATGACAAGGTTCTGAATTTTCCTACTACTTATTTTAACAGCAAAGTTGTCATAGTACATGATCTGTATCCCAAAGAACAGCAGGTGACAATTGACCAAATGTGTTGCCACCAACTAATAATGGTGACCAGATTTGTCGCCTGAACTGAGTCCGCACTGTTCAAAGCCACACTCAGCCAAGTCCACATTTTAGAGACTTACTGGCAGCACCCCCTTCCAGGTAAAAAATTCTGTCAGGTAGAATGGATTCAGCTGCAGCTACTGAAAAAAAAAAAACTGCAGTAACACAATCACCTACTACCCAGTTCACAGAAAGGAGCTTTGGAGACTGATTTGCCAATAGTAATGACTAGGATTTCTTATACTCTGGCCATGCCAATTTCCTTGAAGAACAGCTGAGGTACCTAATCTAATTTATTTCTCACAATAACCCTCTGCAACAGGTGGTATGTTAGTATCCTCATTTTGCAGATGAGTAAGTTGAGGCTCAGAGTCTAGGTGACTTGCTCAGTTTCACTCATTTGCTAAGTAGTGGAGCAGGTACTTGAATCCTGATCAGAGTGTTGGAAAAGCCAGTGCCTTTTATCATTGAATCATTTAAATCATTTAATCTGTGTTTAGGGTAAAACGGTGTCACTGAGGGCAAAAAGAACTACATTGCAAGTCAGTGTGCCACATCACGGCATGATAAATGGTTATATCATAGAAACCAGGTGAGTTGTTCATGTGCACAGAGCAGAGCCAGCACTCAAGCACTGAGCCATAGCCACATGCAAACACCAGCACCAAATGCACAGTATTTTTTATCTGAATAGACTGCTCAGGATGTAAACATCAGAAAATAATGAGTCAGGTTCTCCCAAGCATATGCTTCATTCCTAAGCCAAGCAAATTGCCACAGTAAGAGCATGGCTTTGGGGCATAGTACCTGGGCACCTGAGTGAGATGCCCATCTGAGGCAGTCAACAGGAATAAGCTGAGGGTTTTCACACTCTTCCCACCATTGGGGCTGCCCTGCTATGCCCCTATGGGGCCTGGAAGTCCAGTTGCTCTCACACTGTGACACGAGCTCCCTTTGGAAATAGGCTGAGTTCTCTTGGTTTGAATTGGCACAACTTCTCCCCTACAACTCCTTTTGATCAAAAGGTGGTGGAGGCACACATGGGATAAATCACATTAATGTACTGTGGACATTTCATAGCCTCCCACAACCTGGGCATCCTGGCAGTGGGATTAGTGTTACATGGGGAAGGACACTTGGCCATGAGCCATGCTGGTCACTGATGGCCTAGAACCCAAGTGTCCTGAGGAGCTAGACCAAGGGGCAGTGGCTCCCAAATCCCTGGGCCCACCCACAGCTCTTTCAGAGGAGATCAGGCAGGATTGTTTTGTTCCAAACAAAGTGAAAGCATGAAAAAAGGAGAGGAATATCCACATCTGGATACTGCTGATCAAATTAGTTTGGGATGTTCTGCTCAGCCTGCAGTGAAGGATGCAGGGTGGTGTCAGCAGGTACACACTGACTTGCCTGCTCTTGGTCCTCTAATACCTACAGCAGAAACTGATTTTCCCAAATCTAGCTCTGGTAAGTGATTGGATCACCTCTTGTGTTTCTGTCTCTTCCGCAGACCATAAACCTAAGACAGGTCATGGTGTGTGAGTGCACGTGTGTGGCTTTTCCCCATCACCTCTAAGGTAGCCATGGCTGCTTTGTTATTTGATTTACTAGATACCCTGAAATCTGATATATTGAAAAGAGGAAAAGACTCATAATAATCTTTCCCTTTGGAAGTGATCTTTATGTATCACAACTCTAGATTCCAGAGTGGGTTAGAATTAGTAATGAAGAGATTTTCATGAAAAATGTCATTCTCTTAAACAGAGTTTTTATGGATAGATAGATGATAAGTGGCCATATAGATAGATGAATAGATAGATACAAGAAAAATGACAGATATGATAGAATATAGATAGTACTATACATTAGACAGTAATATTTACCAAAGGTATGTTTTTTATATACATACATACATGCACAACATGAACACAATCACAGGAAATAGAAAAGGTATTTAAGAAATATAATATCATCTAGAAGCTGTCCCTTTGGTAAGAGGGAAATGGAAAAGAACAGCTCTTTTTTCTTCTCCTTGGTGTGCCCTTGAGGAAATGGAAATGAATTCCTCCCCCTTGCTGCCGCCCTGTGGTATAATGAACTGCCTTCAGTTTCTGTGACACAGATTTTTATCTTTGTGAAATCCTCTATTCCAATAATGTTATCTTTTCACTTCAAAGAGCTAATGGGAGTTATTACTGCAGCCCAATACAACTATACCTCTTGTAACACTTGTATCCCTAAAGAGTAGCATGTCAATTGTGAATATTTAATGAATTGGATCATATTTTTAAATGTATAAGAGGACCTTGCCTCTTAAGGTAATCAATTATGAATCTTTTGGTAAAATGTATAATTAATAATTGACTTGTTATTGTTTAAATCTATATATGTATATACTGGCTTAATTTATAAATCTTTCCAATGTAAAAGGTACTCCAGCAAGTCTGAATCCCAGTAGTGATTTTTCAAGATCAGAATGAGCAGAGGAAGTCACCGAGAGTGTAAGGTGACTCTGGGCTATAATGTGGCTAGCAAGGATTTCTAACATCTTGTCTGACCTATTCCCTAATACCAGGGCAGGTAGAGGAGTCGTTCAATGCCCCAGTCAGAATCAATGGCCATGCAGAATTAAAGTTTTAGACCATTTAACAATGGTCCTGTAATAAAATTCCCACTGGAGTGACAGCTGCTAGCTTTTGAACTCCTTGAGCTCAGAGGGTATGCCTGCCCATGTTCATACTTCATTTCTCAGCCTGGTGTTTTGAATTTAAAGGATGCTTGGTATATGTATTTTTAACTTAGTTTAATACACATAATTATGATTCATGTTTTAGACAAGCAGGAAAGGTCTATCAGAGCAACGCACGTGGGTCTTTGAGAGTAGAAACATCTCTCATTCCACATCCTAAATTCAAACTTGGTGATAAAGAGCTGGTACAAACCAAGGAGGAGAAGATTTTTACTTTTACTTGAAATAGTCTGTATATTTGGAATTTGAATATCTTGTCTTGACTTCGTGAAGCTAGAAAGCCAAAAGGGAAGGAATACAGTACACGGAAGAGAATCAACCAAAAGGCAGTAAGAGAATTTCATGTAGCTACTGGCATATGCTCAAAAAATATTTTTAAAAATCTGGAGAGCGGACATCTTGTGGCTGTGTTGTGCGCGTGAGCCCCGTAGGGCCGGGGAGGTACCAGCTGCCGCGCGGGAAGGAGGCCGAGGCCGCAGCTTGAGAGAGGCCCCAGGCCCTCTGCGCCTGTGTCTGGCAGAGCCAGTAGGAGAGGAAGAGACAATCCTTCCCTGCCGCCCGGATAATCAAGAGTTTTGGCCGGACCTTTGAGCGCACACCGAGAGAATGAGGAGCCAGACGAAAAGCACAGACTATGGCACTGGAACGGATTAATAAGGAACTTAGTGATTTGGCCCGTGACCTCCAGCACAATGTTCTGCAGGTCCAGTTGGGGATGATATGTTTCATTGGCAAGCCACAATTATGGGACCTGACAACCCATATCAAGGCAGTGTATTCTTTTTGACAATTCATTTTCCTACAGTCTACCCCTTCAAACCACCTAAGGTTGCATTTACAACAAGAATTTATCATTCCAAATATTAACAGTAATGGCAGTATTTGTCTCAATATTCTAAGATCACAGTGGTCTCCTGCTTTAACTATTTCTAAAGTTCTTGTATCCATTTGTTCACTGCTATGTGATCCAAACCCAGATGACCCCCTAGTGCCAGGGATTGCACGGATCTATAAAACAGAGATAAGTGCAACAGAATATCTCGGGAATGGACTTAGAAGAATGCCATGTGATGCTTCATGAAGTCAAGACAAGATATTCAAATTCCAAATATACAGACTATTTCAAGTAAAAGTAAAAGTCAGAATAACCTGCATTATAGCTGGAATAAACTTTAAATTACTGTTCCTTTTTTGATTTTCTTATCCAGCTGTTTCCCTATCAGACCTCATCTTTTTTTATTTTATTTTTTGTCTACCTCCCTCCATTCATTCACATGCTCATCTGAGAAGACTTAAATTCTTCCAGCTTTGGACAATAACTGCTTTTAGAAACTGTAAAGTAGTTACAAGAGAACAGTGGCCCAAGATTCAGAATTTTTTAAAAAATGGAGCATGTGTATTATGTGGCCAGTGTTTTCACTCTAACTTGGTTATGAGACTAAAACTATTCCTCACTGCTCTAACATGCTGAAGAAATCATCTGAAGGGGAGGGAGATGGATGTTCAGTTGTCACATCAAAGGAAGCAGCATTATTCTAGCACCCAGTCTTTTTTTAAGACTTCCACTGTTAGAGATTTGAGGTTACATATATACTTTATGCTCATAACTGATGTGCCTGGAGAATTGGTATTGAATTTATAGCATCAGCAGAGCAGAAAATGTGATGTATTTCATGCATGTCAATAAAGGAATGACCTGTTCTTGTTCTACAGAGAATGGAAATTGGAAGTCAAACACCCTTTGTATTCCAAAATAGGGTCTCAAACATTTTGTAATTCTCATTTAAATTGTTAGGAGGCTTGGAGCTATTAGTTAATCTATCTTCCAGTACACTGTTTAATATAGCACTGAATAAATGATGCAAGTTGTCAATGGATGAATGATCAACTAATAGCTCTGCTAGTAATTGATTTATTTTTCTTCAATAAAGTTGCATAAACCAAATTAAAAAAAATAAAAATCTGAATTGGGCCCAAAGTGGTTTTTCTTTTGTCATTCACACTAAAATTTAAACTTTTATGTGAAACTGAAGATGGGATCTTTTAGGGCGAATTCAATTTCTTAAACCAAAATCATTCTGCAAAATGGAGAAAAGTATGTTGCACATCAAAGGCGACAAACTTGGGAATAAGGCCGAGGTTACAGGCTCAGACAGCTAAGTCAGAGGCACACTCTCCTCTAATTGCTGCTCTGCCTTGCGTCTCCTACACCCCATCCCTACATTGACTCTCGACTTCACACACAGCCAGTTCTTCTCAGTGGCCCATTCTGAGGATAATGAACTTTTGCCAAGATTTGGATCTTGGTAGGCCAGATGTAACCTTATCTGCATGACATATCGTGAATGCACAATGAAAAAATTAGATATTAAACTATCTTAGTCTATTCTCAACACGGCACTCTGTTAAACTTAGTGATTCTTTTGTTTGAACACCCTCGATGGCTCCCTACTGCAGAAGAGGAAATTGGAAAGCCTTTCTGGTGGCCTTCATGTGCCTCTGTCTCTGTATTCCCACCCCTTTCCTCCCTCTCCACACTGTTTGCTCTGCTCTAGTCCTGCCAGAATCCTTAGACAGTCTTCCACCAGCCAGCTGTTCTCTTGGTATCTTTGTTCAAATATCATCTTCTCAATGACCACCCCATTTGATTTTTTTATTTTATTTTTTTAGATTTAACTACCAGTTTACATAAAATACAGAGCAGCAAGACAAAAGACAGAACAAAGTAATCAGCATAATGTAGAACATGGAATTTTTTTAAAGATTTTATTTGTTTATTTGATAGAGAGAGACAGGGAGAGCACAAGCAGGGGGAGCGGCAGGCAGAGGGAGAAGGAGAAGCAGGCGCCCCTCCGAGCAGGGAGCCAGATGCGGGGCTCCATCCTAGGACCCCGGATCACGACCCCAACCTGAAGGCAGCCTCCCAACAGACTGAGCCACCCAGGTGCTCCTAACATGGAATTGTTTTAAAAGACAAAAGACCCATTTTCTCTCCCAAATATTCATGGGCATGATAAAAAGGGGACTGTAGTCAGGGATTCTTAAGAATAAAATAATTTTAAGGGCGCCTGGGTGGCTCAGTTGGTTAAGTGACTGCCTTCGGCTCAGGTCATGATCCCGGAGTCCCGGGATCGAGTCCCACATCGGGCTCCCTGCTCAGCAGGGAGTCTGCTTCTCCCTCTGACCCTCCCCCCTCTCATGTGCTCTCTCTCTCTCATTCTCATTCTCTCAAATAAATAAATAAATAAAATCTTTATAAAAAAGAATAAAATAATTTTAAGACAAAATACCAAATGCAATGTGTCACCCTTATTAGAATTCTAATGTAAACACCTGAACCACACCCTGTGCTGATCCCCCTTATCTTGCTCTATTTCTTTTCCCGAGTTTATTTACACTTTTGAATATACTTTACAATTTGTTTATTTGTTATTGTGTTTATTGCTTATTTTCTATTCTTTACCCATTAGAATGTGAGTGATATGAGAGCAGGGATTCTTGTCATTTTAAAAAATAATATATCCCAAATGCTTAGGACAGCATCTGACTTATAGTTAGAAGTTATTCAATAAATATTTATTGATAAATGAAGGGAGGAATATGTTTAGCATTCATTAACATTTATTAAGTAGTATCATAAAAATAATATGAAACTCAAATTTAATTATATATGATTCTCTAGCCTTTGGTTCGTATGTCCATAAATAGATGTTCCACTAAGATGGAGAGGCAAGAGGCTTGGGAATCACCTAGAACTATGTTCAAATCACAGTTCTGCCCTTTTCTACTTTTTTCCATAGGGAAAATTTTTGTTTTTGTTTGTTTGTTTTGCTGGGCATGGACCCGAACATGGGGCTCAAACTCATGACCCTGAGATCAAGACCTGAGCTGAGATCAAGAAATGGACTTTTACCTGACTGAGCCACCCTGGTGCTCCTCCACAGGGAAAAGTTAAGTAAATGCTTCAGTCATCCCCTTTGTGAAATGGCAGTGATGTAGATATTCAATGAGCAAGTAGCACAGTCCCTGGTGCAATGGGCACATGATAAATATGAGTCTCTTTATTTTCTCTTCCTCTAATCCCTCAGCAGTTCCTACATAGTAGGAGGCAAAAAGGAAAGTCAAAGGCACTTGCAGAGATCCGTAGTGGGTCCCCAAACTTCTCTACACAGGAAGTTGTGCAGAAGATTGGGAATAAGGTGAAGAGGCAGGTATCAAACCTCTCCTAGCCCTTCTTCACTGGCCAATGGGGATGGAGAATGAGGACAGAAAAGAGGTGCACACATTACTCATGACTGTGGTGGAAGAAGTTCCAGACCAAGCATGAAAAAGATGGTGGTGCAAAATGCTGGCCACTCAGAGCCATAAAAACCCGACCACACATCATCGAAGCAAAAACAGCCTGAACCCAGAGTCAGAGACCAAAGGCTAGGTCAAAGGACTAAAGAGGAAAAGGGGTCAAGAATAAGAAGGTTGAAAGTGGCTAGAAGGAAATGGAGTCAGTGAAAGTCATTGAAAGTGGTCATATCCTGCAGCTGCATTGAGAGGACCAAATGGATAAGGTGCTTCTGGAAGGGGAGTGGCCCAAGTCTGTTAGGAAGTCCTATACATAAAGCACAGCATCTCCCACCGCCATGCCAGGCCCTTCCCTGACAGTTTGGGGATTTTTTTTTTTCTTTACTGAGACTGTTCTGACATTCCTAAAGAAGGCTTCCAGCCTGGAGAAATTAGAAAAAAAGGCGGGATAGAGGAATAATACTTTTCTTCCTCAAATCAGAGAGAATATTACTTGATACTCTGAAGTCAGAAAGAAAATTAAAGTGAAAATATGTTTTATTTTGTATTTTTTTTTAAGATTTTACTTATTTGACAGAGAGACACAGCTAGAGAGGGAACACAAGCAGGGGGAGTGGGAGAGGGAGAAGCAGGCTTTGCACTGAGCAGGGAGCCCAATGCGGGGCTTGATCCCAGGACCCCAGGATCATGACCCGAGCCAAAGGCAGACACTTAATGACTGAGCCCACCCAGGCGCCCCTGAAAATATGTTTTAAAAAATACAATAAGGGCACCTGGGTGGCTCAGTCATTAAGCGGCTGCCTTCAGCTCAGGTCATGATCCCAGGGTCCTGGGATCGAGTCCCGCATCAGGCTGCGGGAAGCCTGCTTCTCCCTCTCCCACTCCCCTTACTTGTGTTCCTACTCTCGCTATCTCTCTCTCTGTCAAATAAATAAAATCTTTAAAAATAATAAAAAATAAAAAATACAATAAATTATAATCAATGCTCATGGACATAATGAACACTCAACAGCACATCAGTGAATGAGTATTTATTGAGTAAATGTCCCCAAGATGTACAGTCATGCTCCATACCTCTCATGCAAACACCACTTCCAGCTTTGACATCTCACTTTAACTCTCACATTAGGAGTGATTTTGATTGAGAAATCCTCTCAATAGAATCAGTGCAATGTATGGATTGTTACTTGTTTTTGTAATCTTAGATAAGAATATGATATCTTTTCTACTTAATAAGTAGCTAACCTGTTAAATTCTATAGACTTCATTAACAAAATAAGGAACTCACTACTACTAGTGGTAGTAAAACCAGGTGCCAGTCAGAGAGCTGAAGTGAGCTCACAAAGCACCCACATCCTCTCCTGAGGCTACTGGGTCTAGAGTCTGGCTCTGACTCAGCAGGGTCAGAAACTTGACTTTACAGAATCATCTGGTGATGATTGATTTCTACTAAAGAAATTCACCAAATGGGCAAATTAAGATTTTCAGATTTATGAAGAATCTTTTTTTTTACATTAACCATATAAATTTAATAGAAAACAATCTAGAATACCTTTACATATTCCTTTTGGATTTAGGAAGAATCTTAATGATCATTGCAGTAAACAATCCCCAAAGAATGTTCTGTGAAACTTTAGTTCCTCAGGATGTTAATAATTTCCTTGGGGGAAAAATTCAGGGTAAAATAAATTTAGGAAATTCTAGGATAAATAATGTTAAACATGCTTCTTTATCATAGGACTTCCCAGTCTCTCATATCTAAAATTCTATATGAATCACAAAGAGAATCTCAAATAGTATGAAGTTCCCATATACCCTCTTAACCTTCCCCCTGCCTTGGTTTCTTCTATTATTAACACCATGCATTGGTGTTGTACATTTGTTAAAATTGATGAACCCATATTGACATTATTTTTAGCTGAAGTCTGTAGTTTGCCTTAGGTTTCACTCTTTGAGTTGTACATACTGAGTTTTGACAAATGTACGATGACCTGTATCCACCATTGCAGTATCATATAGAAGAGTTTCACTGCCTTAGAAATCTCCTGTGCTCTACCGATTCATCCCTCCCTCCCTCTCCCCAAGCCCCTAGCAACTACTGATTTTTTACTTCATAGCTTTACCTCCATAGTTTTGCCTCTTCCAGAATATCACACAGTTGGAATCATGTAGGATGTTCTTTTCCAGATTGGCTTCTTTTACTTAGTAATATGTGTTTAAGGTTCATTTAGGTCTCTCATGGTTTCACAGCTCATTCCCTTTTATCACTGAATAATAGTCCATTGTATGGATGTACCACAGTTTGTTTATTCATTCCTCTACTGAAGGACATCTTGGTTGCTCCCAAGTTTTGGCAACTTTGAATAAGGCTGCTATAAATATTATGTGCAGGTTTTTATGTGGACATAAGTTTTTAATTCATTTGCATAAATACCTAGGGGAGTAATTGTTGGATCATATTTTTGTAAGAAGCTGTCAGACTGTTTTCCAACATGGCTGTTCCATTTTGCATTCCCACTAGCAATGAATGGGCTATTGCTCAGCATCCTCATCAGCATCTGGTATTGCCAGTGTTTTGGATTTTAGCCATTCTGATAGGTGTGCAGTGGTATATTTTTGTTTGAATTTGCAAATTCCTAATGACATATGATGTGGAATAAGCATAAAGATAAAATAAGCATCATTTCATATGCTCACTTGCCATCTCTATATCTTATTTGGTGAGATGTCCAGATATTTTGCTTATTTTTTAATTGGCTTGCTTTTTTTCTTATTGTTGAGTTTTAAGAATTATTTGTATATTTTGGATACTCATCCTTTATCACATGTGTTCTGCAAATATTTTCTCCCAGTCTGTGGCTTGTTTCATTCTCTGAACAGAGGAGTGTTTTGCAGGGCAGAAGTTTTTAATTTCAATAAAATCCAACTTATAATTTTTTTTAGTGGACTGTGCTTTCAGTGTTTTATCTAAAAAGTCATTGCCAAACCCAAGTTCACTTTGTTTTTCTCCTATGTCATCTTTTGGAGTTTTTATCATTTTGTGTTTTAAATTGCAGTTTATGATCCATTTTGAGTTAGTTTTTGTGAAAAGTGTAAGATCTGTGTCTAGATTCTTCTTCTTTTCCTTCTTTTTTTTTTTTTTTTTTTGCATGCAGATGTCTAGCTGTTCTAACAGACTGAGCACTGTTCTAGGACTTTCATTTTGAAGGAGACAATTGGGAAAATGCTGACCAAATCTCTGTTTCAATTGTACAAGTAAAGAAATTGAAACCCAGAGAAGTGAATTATTTTTTTCAAGGTCACACAACTCACACTAGCTAAATTAAGACTAAACACTGGGGCATCTGGTCTCAGTCAGTTGGGTGCCTGCCTCTTGATTTCAGCTCAGGTCATGATCTCAGGGTCGTGAGATGGAGCTCTGCATTGGGCTCTGTGCTCAGTGTAGAGTCTTCTTGTCCCTCTCCCTCTGCTCCTCCCCCTAGTCATGCATTCTCTCTTTTACTCTCTTTCTCTCTCAAATAAATAAATCTTAAAGAAAAAGAGGATGAAAAGAAGACTTACAAAATAGAAGTTCAATTTTAATTTCCAATGGCACATATCTTTTCACTGACCAATGTACTTGTATCTCTTGCCTTATTCCTTTCAAGTTGAAAGGTCTTTCCATGGTTGTTTGGTCAAACAGATCAAACATTTCATCTAGGTGGTGGTGTAATCTGGATAATTTTTTCTTATTTTACTTTGCATATCTCTCAGAGGTGGTGTCTTCTTCCTTAGTCACTATATATATTAATCTATAATTAATTAGTCACTATATTCATATAATTAATATAATATATAGAGAAAAATATATATAGAAAATTAAACATATAAGAATTGTATACATATATAATATATATATTCTTTAATTTTGTTTGTTCTTGATTATACACAATAATACTTGGTATTGATATTACTTGATGTGTAACATTAATAGGTATGCAATTTATCTTACATTAGTCCCTGTTAATGCTGGTAAATTCAACATTCATTTCAAAGCATTTTTTCTGATCTCTCTGAGTCTGGAGCTCTTTTATGAGTCCTAAGAAGGGTGGAGATTTCAGAAACACACAAGTGTTTTTTTATTTGCTTTGTTTTGTTGATAAAAGTTTCAGAGATTTTCCTATATCTCTGTTAAGCTTTTGAAAGGTTTTAAAATCTTCTCTCTTGGGCGCCTGGGTGGCTCAGTTGGTTAAGTGACTGCCTTCGGCTCAGGTCATGATCCTGGAGTCCTGGGATCAAGTCCTGCATCGGGCTCCCTGCTCAGCGGGGAGTCTGCCTCTCCCTCTGACCCTCTTCTCTCTCGTGCTCTCTCTCATTCTCTCTCTCAAATAAATAAATAAAATCTTTAAAAAAAAAGACTTTAAAAAAATAAAAAAAATAAGAACAATCTTATTAAAAAAAAATCTTATCTCTTATGTTTAGCTACTACTACAGAGATTTAATTTGTTTCATTTATGTTGACTTTTCTGACACTGTACCTAAATTCTAGAAGTTAAGACTACTGTGGCCTGGGGCACCTGGGTGGCTCAGTCATTAAGTGTCTGCCTTCAGCTCAGGTCATGATCCTGGGGTGTTGGGATGGAGCCCCACATTGGACTCCTTGCTCAGTGGGAAGCCTGCTTCTCCCTCTCCTACTCCCCCTGCTTGTGTTCCCTCTCTCGCTGCCTCTCTCCGTCAAATAAATAAATAAAATCTTTATTAAAAAATGTTAAAAAAAAAAAAAGACTACTCTGGCCTGATGATACCTAGGGACAGTCAAGAGAAAGAAGTCAGCCTTCATTTGGCTCTAACCATTGCCCCCAAATATATATTTTAATAAGGTCTGTGAATGCAGTATCTCCAATATCCAATTAAGGGTGAGTCTATTTTTATGGCCAGCAGGTAATGCAAAACATTCTGAAGCTATTCTTCCTTTTCTCTATTCCTTTTTAGATGTTCAAATAGGTCACTTGAAAATTATGCCTGGCTTCTTCAGTTGAGTACATTACCCTTGGATGGAAGGAATTCACCCATGTCTTCTCTAGATAAAGTAAATCAGTTTTAGAGAGTAAGACCTTGTTGCCACTCAGAGCATAGCATTGAATTACTGTCTCTGCTGGACATCACCTGAGGGGGCTAATTACTTTTTCCAAAACCCAATTCTCTTACCAGATTGCAAAGTATTTTACTTTTGCAATTGGATATTTTGAATTGTGGGTGTAAAAATTCCCATTATCTATAAGAAACCTCTACAATATAGAGATAAAACATGGGAGAGGAAGATGATCTAGAGAGAGATATAGAATAGAATATTCTTTTACATGATTGACAATAATGAAAGTTCAGTGAAAAATAATAAACACCCAATTTTAAGACAATGACATGACTATCTGCTTAAACCAATCAAGAACTGGAGGAGTAAAAAAGAATGTTTTAAGCATCAAGATAAAACCCTGCATATAGTTGATGTTCAATCAAAATTTGTTAGATTGAATTGACTTAATTCGTGGTTGAATTATCTGATGAGACACTTGAGGACTATGCCCTGTCTTTTTAAAGAGGTAGATGTATTTTAGACATCTGAAGTGTAGAAAACCAAGCTTATATTTTATTAATTTTGTTTTAATATTGACTTTAAAATATTTTTATTATAAAAATATTAAAACATACATAAAACAGAAGAGTTTGTATAATAAACTCTCACGTGAATCAACCAGCTTCAACAATTGTAAATACATTGTTCATCTAACTCCCCACCCACTACCCCTTGCTGCTTATTATGTTTACAACCTTATTGGGGTATAATTTATAAAACATAAAATGTAGCCATCTATTGCACAATATAATTATTTTTTACTAAATGTATAAGTTTGCACACCATTACACAAATCTAGCTTTAGAATATTTCTATCCCCTCCCAAAAGTTCCTATGTGTTCATTTGGAGTCAATCCCACTTCCATCCTCAAACTTTGGTAACCATTGATCAGCTTTCTGTCTCTATAAATTTGCCTTTTCTGGACATTTTATATAAATGGAATCATATAATATGTAGAATAATGTTTCAGAGGTTCATCTATTTTATAATATGTATCACAGATTCATTCTTTTCATTATCACATGGCCTTCCATTGAAGGGATGTATTACATTTTGTTCATCCATTCACCCTTTAACATACATGTGATTTTTTTTTCCTGGTTTGGGGGCTATAATGAGTAGTGGCTGCTATAAAAATTCATATGCAAGTCTTTTTGTGGGCATATGTCTTTATTGCTCTTCTAGACACCTAGAAGTGAATTACTGGGTCATATGGTGAGATTACATTTAACTCTTTAAGAAATGGCCATTTTCCAAAGTAGTTGTACCATTTTAAAGCCACTCATAAAATTTCATATACAGTGTTTTTGTTTACATTCAATTTAAGTATTTTCTAATTTCTCTTGTGAATTTTCCTCTGAGCAATGGATTATTTAAAAGTGTGTTTTTTAAATAACCAAATATTTGAGGATTTCCCAAATTTCATTCTATTGTTAATTTCTAATTTACTCATACTTTATATCATTCCAATCCTTTTAAGTCTATGGAAACTTGTTTTAAGATCTGGCATATTATCTATTCTGAAAAATGTTCCATGTGCTCCTGAAAAGATTGTATTTTCTGCCATTTTGGGGTGGAACATTCTATAAATATTGACTAGTACAAGTTGGCTGACAGTTTCGTTGAACTCTTGTAGATCTTTGCTATTTTTCTGTATTGTTCTATCAATTACCAAGAGTGGATTACTGAAGTCTCCAATTATTATAAGTGAATGGTATACTTCCCTTTTTAATCCTATAAATTTCTGCTTCATGGATTTTGGAACTCCATTGTTAGTTGCATATATATTTTTAGTTATTATATCTTCTTCATGAATTGGCCCTTTTTATCATTATCATTTATCATTATGAAACGTCCTTCTTTGTCTCTAGAAATATATATATATATATATATATATATATATATATATATATTTTTTTTTTTTGTAAGAGAGGGAGAATGAGGGTGGGAGTGGCAGAAGAGGAGGAGAGAATCTTAAGCAGGCTCCACACCTAGTGTGGAACCCAACATGAGGCTCAATCTCACAACTCTGAGATCATGACCTGAGCTGAAATCATGAGTTGGATGCTTAATCCAATTGAGCTTCCCAGGAGCCCCTGTCTCTAGTAATATTTTTCTCTTGAAGTCAGTGATGTGTCTGTTATTCTAGAGTATATTAATATTAATATTAGGAGACACTTCAGCTTTGCTATGATTACTATTTCCATATTATATTTTTTCCTTTCAACTTGTTTATGTCTTTGAATTTATGTAGACAACATACAGTTGGATCTTGTTTTTATTTTTTATATGCAGTCTCTTAGTGAAGTGTATAGTTCATTCACATTTAGTGCATTTTAATGAAAGGCATTTAATACCTTTTGTCTGGAGTGTTTAGTCAATTCACATTTCATGTAATCATACATTGAATGTAATAACATTTAATGTAATATAATAAAGCAGGATTTGATTCTGCCATTTTACTACTTGCTTTCTGTATGGCTCATGTTTTTGCTGTTGTTCCTCTGTTCCTTTTTTACTGCCTTCTTTTTTGGTTAAACAAATATTTTTATTATATCATTTAAGTCCTCTTTTAGTTATTTCACTATTACAATATGCATCAGATTAATTTCAGATTAATACTATTTCAGATTAATACTAACAATTCTGATAGAATATAAGAAATTTTCTCCAATATAGCTCTATTCCTTCTCTCCTTTGTACTATTATTATCATACATATTATACCTATGTATATTACAAATCCAACAATACAATTATAATTAGTGCTTTATGCAATCCTGTGTCTTTTAAAGAAATGAAGAGAAAAAAAGAAAACATATATTCACACAGTCTTTTATATTTACCACATTTTCACTTTTTCCAAGATGATTTCCTTAGTATTGCTTGTAAGTATTGTCTACAAGCAACAAATTTTCTCGGCCTTTACCTTCAGATCGCTCTCCTTTTTTTTAAGATTTTATTTATTTATTTGACAGAGAGAGAGAGACAGCGAGGGAGGGAACTCGAGCAGGGGGAGTGGGAGAGGGAGAAGCAGGCTTCCTGTGGAGCAGGGAGCCCAATGCAGGGCTTGATCCCAGGACCCTGGGATCATGACCTGAGCCAGAGGCAGACGCTTAACCTACTGAGCCACCCAAGCGCCCCTACCTTCAGATCTCTTTATTCCACTTTTCTTTCTGAAGGATAGTTTTGTTGGTTAGAGAATTCTTAACTGACATTTTTTTTTCTCTTTCAGCACATCGAATATTTTATTTTATTGCCTTCAGGCCTTCTCTTTTTAAATGACAAGCCAAGTAGCTGCTAGTCACATTGTTACATACCCTTGTGTATGATGAATCAGTTTTGTCTTGCTGTATTCAAGATTTTCTCCTTGTCTTTGGTTTTCAACAGTTTGATTATGATTTTCTAGATGTAGCTCTCTTTGTGTTTATTTTACTTGGAGTCTGTCAAACTTCTTGTATCTGTACATTTTTTTCCCCTCAAATTCAGGAATTTTTTTAGCTGTTATTCCTTCAAATGTTTTTTTGTCTGCCCCTTAGTCTCTCTCACTGTTTCCTGAAACTCCCATAAGCCTCTGAAGATCTATTCAGGTCTTTCATTCTTGTTCTCCTGTGATTTTCAGATTGGCAATTTCTATTCACTCATCTTCAATTTCATTGATTCTTTCTTCTAATACCTCAAATTGATTGTTAAGCCCAAGTTAGAGAGAGGCATGCCTCAGATTACTCTTACCTAACGTTTGCTCATTTTTCATGAGTAACTGCTTCTCAAAGTTTATGACTCTATCAATTTTTAGAGCTATAAAATGAGTTTTTTTTCTGTTATTGCTTTTTGGAAAAAGATTTGCCTAATTCCTCATTCTTCTATACTATAAGTCCCACCTGTATGTTCCTGGATTAGTTTCCTAGGTTTGCCATAACAAATTAACATAAACTTTGTGGCTTAAAATCACAGAAATTTATTCTTGCATACCTCTGGAGGCTAGCAATTTTTAATCAAGGTGGCAGCAGGGTTTACTCTCTCTAAAAGCTTGAGAAAAATTGTTACTGGCCTCCTCCAGCTTCTGGTGGCTGCAAGTGCTCCTTAGCTTATGGCAGCATGACTCCAATCTCTGCCTCTGTCTTCACATGGACTTCTTATCTATATGTCTCCCTCTGTGCCTTTTCCTCTCCTTTTAAGGGCCACAATCATTAGATTAGGGAACAGCCTAAATCCAGGATGATTTCATCTCAAGCTCCTTAACTAATTATACCTCAAAGACTTTATTTCCATGTAAGGTCATATTTTGAGGCTCTGGGTAGTCATGAATTTTGAAGATACATCATTCAACCCACTACAGTTCCCAAGCTTACTTTTGAAGTCAGCATCCAGACAGGGCTAGCTCACTGCATGTATTTGGGTATCTGTGTTAACTTCCTGTCACAAACATACAATAAATGCTTTGTTCTCTTGTAATTTCTGTGCCTCAATTTTCTCATATTTTAATGAATTGAGAGCTAATAAAAGTACCAGTCTGATAGAATTTTTGCAAGAAACTAAATGAAATATTTTCAATGCTCTAATAGAAGTTTTTGTTACTTAAAAAAAAAAACCTGTCATGTAAATGTCTGTTCCATGGCATTATACTATTGCTTATTGATGATTTCACATGGGTTAAAACCAAATACAATGCATCAACTAGTTCCCAAAATGTTTAGAGAATATTTTCTTCCAGTATCAATTAAGATATTTCTACTATATAGAAAATTAATCATCAACTGTCATGAATACATTAATGGTTACTGATGAGATGCTTGGCCCCAGAATGAGAGAAGCCACTAGAGATGCTCCCTTCCTCCCCAAAGTGTCAAAATATAACTCAATACTAACGCAAATTTAAAATATACCAAAGATTCTTCCCATTTTAGTATTTGTTTCTATAGTTTCTCACCTCTCACTTTCAGAGCAGAGGAAATGTGCAATTGTAGAATTGCACTGGGATCAAACATTTTCTTTTAAAGGGCTTCTATCTTTTCTCCTATCTTATCAGGAGCCTGATCTTTGATTGACAAAATTCATATCCTGATTGAAGCCAGATATCTGATAACCCAAAACCACTCACCTCAGTGACTAAAAGTTAGTGAAATCCATCATTTAGAATACTGTATACCAAAGTCTACTCTCCTCACTTTTTAAAAAGTCAGTTGTGTTGGTCTTATGTAGGGAATCTAGAAATTAAGATACTCTAACAATTTATTGAGGACACTAAGGACCTTTTTTAGTGAAAGACACTCATTTGCTCTCCTTTACCTTTAGAGATATGTAGAGCCAATGATTTGTATTCCCTGGCCCTATAAGTCTATGAAAATTTTGTCAACTTCTTAATGAAGAGGCAGGACATGTTCTCTAAATCTCTAGTCTCTGAGGATTTTCACTCCATGTGTCTAGTAGCATTTTAAATAGCTTTACTGAGGAATAATTGACAAATATAATTGTATATATTTAAAGTGTACAATGTGATGATTTGATATACACACACATTGTAGAATGTTAAGCAAGGTCGAGATAATTAGCACATCCATTACCTCACATAGTTAACTCTTTTTTCTTGTGGTAAGAATGCTTAAGATCTACTCTCAACACTTCTTAAGTATGCAATATCACATTATTAACTATAGTCACCATGCTGTACGTTAGATCCTCAGCACTTACCTTCTTATAACTGGGAATTTGAAATAATTCAAATTCATAATTTGTACCATTATGAAAAACAGTATAGAGGTTCCTCAAAAAATTAAAAATTGAACTACCATGTAACCTGGCAATCCCACTTCTGGGTGTATGTCCAAAGGAACTGAAATCAGTATCTCAAAGAGGTATCTGCACATCTATGTTCATTGGAGCATCATTCATAATAGCCAAGATATGGAAAGAACCTAAATGTCCTTCCATGGATGAATGGATCCTACTTTAAAAAGAAGAAAGGGTAGGGTATGTGCTATGGTGAGCGCTGTGAATTGTGCAAGACTGTTGAATCACAGATCTGTACTTCTGAAACAAATAATGCAACATATGTTAAGAAAAAAGAAAAAGAAGAAGATAGCAGGATGGGAAGAATGAAGGGGAGCAAGTCAGAGGGGGAGACGAACCATGAGAGACGATGGACTCTGAAAAACAAACTGAGGGTTCTAGAGGGGAGGAGGGTAGGGGGATGGGTTAGCCTGGTGATGGGTATTAAAGAGGGCACATTCTGCATGGAGCACTGGGTGTTATGCACAAACAATGAATCGTGGAACACTACATCAAAAACTAATAATGTAATGTATGGTGATTAACATAACAATAAAAAATTAAAATAAAAGAAGAAAAAAATCTTTTAAGTCAGAAGAGAAAGCATTAATTTCTTCATTTTAAAGATCAACAACTGAATGAAACTCAGTACAGCTAAGCAAAATACTCAAGGTCAAACAGCTAGAAATTGACAGGACAGAAGTCCAGATTCAGGTCTCTGAATCATCACATAACTTTGAAAGTTGTTATTCTAATAAATGCACAGTATGATTCAGATGTTTGTCATTATTCACATTGGTTCCTAAAACATAGTTTTACTTTCTAATCCTAAAGAAATATATACATTTTTTTAAAGATTTTATTTACTTATTTGAGAGAACGAGAGTGCACGTGTGTGCACAAGCATGGGGGAGGGGCAGAGGGAGAAGCAGAATCCCCATTGAGTGGGGACCCTAGGATTATGACCTGAGCCTAAGGCAGGCACTTAACCGATTGAGTCACCCAGGCACCCCTGAAATATATACTTTTTACACTGCTCATGAAGGACCTTTCAGTACCCCTCAACTGAATTTTGGATTTGATTAGGACTGAAAAACAAGTTCAAGGAAGAATAATCTAAGAATAACTGGTAGTCAGATTCAAGGAATGAATAGATCTTACTGCTTTTGCCCTAATGGTCTGTAGAAGGCAGGTTGGCTTTCTCGACAGAATGATTGCAGTTTACCCATTCTCCAAACTGACCATTTTTGGCTCTTAGGCATCAGTTTTCAGGTAACTAGATACATTTCTTTCCATCTAGAGTACTCTTTTGTTTCCTTGTAAACATCAAAGAAAATAAATTCCATTTAGATGATTTCTCATGATTGACACCAATAATTGGGCTCACATGGTTAATAAGACAAAATCATAAAATGTAGAACTCATTTGGAAAAATAGACAGAGTGTAGAGATGGTGGGGCCATTAGTTGGAAAACAGAAAATCTCTGTTGAAATTCTCACAGTGTAGGAGGGGAAACTACATTTCATTTCTACAAATACATATTGAAAGGTGCTGTGTGCTGGATTCTGTGCTCACAGTACAAAGATTCATTCCATCACAAATAAGACCAAGTATTTCTTGTGCACCTAGCATGTGTTAGAGACTGCTACTGGTGTGGGGAACACAGCAGTTAACAAAACAAAATCCTTGTCCCCATGGTCAGGCCATGGTATGACTAGTCTCACCATGGCAGCAACTGGTAGAAGAGATGTATGTTGTCTTTAGCACAGGCTTAATTGGAAGCTAATAAGTATTAATCAGCTGTCAATGCAAACAGCAAACATTGGTAGTCAGAGCTGGATTCAAATCCAAGTCCCAGCACTTTCACACAGTGTAGCCCTTGGGCAAATTACTCAGTCTTTTTTTTTTTTTTTCAGAAGATTTTTTTATTAAAACTCGGTGACTTCAGTAAAGGGACAGTACAAAAAAAATTTTGGTCCATGAAAAAAACATAATTCAGTTAATAAAATGTTATCTTCAACAGGGACACTGTGTAGGAATGCTGAACTTCCTTCTCATGGTTTCAGCCCCAAGGACAGAGGCTGTCCAGTGTCTGTGGGGAGACCTTTTCAGGGAGGGATGGGATAATGCAAGGAAGGGGAAGACGGGGAGAAAATTCTGTTCCTGGTGTGGAAGAGGCAGGGATATGGGGCTGGAGGATGTGCTCGCAGGAGCCTGAGGAAGGAGTGGGGAAGCAGGTGCTTTGTCAGTTCTGTGGGGTTAGAGCCCAGGCTGAAAGGAATTCCCCCTCTGTGCCCAGCTGTCTCCCACCCTGCTATGTTGAATCTGTGAACCTGGGATATGCTAACTTGGGGTGATACAACCTGGAAGAAGAATATGAGGCTCTCCTGGAAAGATGCAAAACCATCTCAGTTCCAAGGGGCCAAGATCACAAGGTCCTGCTGCTACCTGAGGGGTCTGAAGCTTTGCGGGCAGGGGCTGGGGAGTCACAGTCCTGTGAGGCAGGGAGAGGGAAGAGTCACAGACCTGACTCAGAGCTATTCGCCAGCCCTAGGCTCTTTCACTCCTCAGTGCCCTAGGAGTCACCAGTGGGTGTCAACTGGGCAGACAAGGGACAGGAAGACAGGGATGGCCCAGGGCTTTTACCCATTTGATTTCGGGCTTGTTTCTCCATGAAGGGATAGGGGAGGCAGGGTGGAGTGAATAAATGAGTCACACCTCCAAGCAACAGCAGGAAGGAACAGCCTCTGCTGGCAATGACAATACCCCAGGTTAGATCCCTGGGGCTCTGACAGAGAAAGGCAAGATTCCCCCTCCCCAATGCCCTGTGTTAGGACAGCTCGAGAGCAGGGGATCCTAAAGAGAGCAGCTACAGGGAGTGTGCTGGGAGGGAGCACTAGTTGACAAACTCTAATACTGATGTGGACCCCCTACGAGGGAGTAAGAGAAGCACTGAGACAGCAGGCCCATCCAGAGGGCTGCGGACTGACCTGGGGCTCAGTGGGGCCCAACAACCAGGGTTCCTTTAGTGCTAGCAGGCAACAAGTAAAGGGAGAGTGTGCTCCAAACCTGTGGAGGGAAGGAAGGAAATTGGATTCTGTTATCCGGAGAGCCAAGATCAACTAGCTTATAGAGTGCCCCCAGGCCTGAGTCTCAGAGAAGGGGCTAAAGCTCCCAACTCCTGGGTCTCTGAAGGGCAGGATCAGTGTAGCTAGTCCCCTTGAAGACCACCTGGCCTTAGGCCCAATCCATTCAATGCACTGATTACCACTACAGGTCTCTCTCTCTAATACTATCCAGAGGTCCTATGTAGACCAGGGGAGGGTAGAGGCACATGGGAACTTTGTGGGGCAAAGGGAAGCTGGGGGACAGGAAGGGATGGGGTGGGAGAAGAGGGTGACAGGTGTCTTGTGAGACAGAAATGCGAGACCCTCTTCATTCTGGTGTTGTCCTTGAACCAACAGCATCCCCTGGAAGGCCCCAAGGAGGACCAAGGCAGGTGCTATGAGGCAGGCAGCACAGGGCCCAAATACGAATCTGTGCAGCCAAATCAGGGCTGCGGGAGAGGCCCTGTGTATTTTGGATTCCCAAGGCTTGCTCTAATTCTTGTCATCTCTGCTGCACCTTGGAGTAGAAGTACCGGCACACAGCCTCCTGAGCCCAAGGCTGGAAGTAAAATTCGGCTCGGCGCTCTTCCTCTGGGTTACCCACCACGTCGGTCATGGTCTTGAGGTCCCAGCACTGGGACTGTAGCGAATCATTGATGAAACCCTGAGGGTCTCTGGCGAAGCTCAGCATGAACTCCCGCTGGGTCTTCAGCTGACTGATAATTTCTATTGTCTCATGGATCTTGTTGTCTAGAGTAGCAATCTCCTGCTGGCTGGTAGTAGACAGCAGGAAAGAATTCATCTGGGTCTTCAAAGTATCATCCATTTCCACATCGATGTCATAACAAGTGGACTTTTTCTGATCATTTGGGTCAACACTGATGATATGATTAATGATGATGGGCTCTGGTGGCATAAGCAAGGCATGGAGCCGTTGAAACGTATGAAAACTTCATACATTGATAGTCAAAAATCTGCTGGAGGTACTTGTCACAGATGACAAACTCCCGCTCGTGAGGGTGCTGGAGCTTATGTGTCTTAATATATTGCCACAGTGCTTGGATGATCACTGGACAGGTCTGGATGTGGATGCCCAGGAGCCGAGCCAGGCAAGGGTCTAATTTAAACTGGGGAGGGTGGTAGTCCAGCATCAGGAGGACAGTGCCCCGTACATTCAGGTCTCCTGGCAGCTTCACGTGGAAGCCATCCGTCTCCTGGGTAGTGGCGGTCCTGTGCCAAATCTCCAGGAGCCGTCCTTCTACCCGAAGCTCCCAGGAAGCCACCATCCCCTCCCCATCCTCGGCATCTGATTTAGCCGGATTAAAAGTGTTAGAAATGAAAATTCGCAGCTTCCGTTTTTGCTTGATGGGACGTTTCAAGGCTTCCTGGATATCTAGCCGTTTCCTCATGATAGTCTGGTCCAGCTTCCTTTCAAATCCAAGAGATCCATATAAGCCTGGGATTCTGGTACCAGTTCACGAATCATTTGAGGTAGAATTTTGTCAGCCATCTTCTTTTTCTTTGCATTGTGGTTTCGATTTTGGACCGCCTGCTGCTGGACCTGCTGGACCTGCTGAGGTGCAGGTCTCTTGCGGGACTGGTCCATCCCTGACTGGGCCAGGCCAGGTCGGACTGAAGGGTTCCCCACATAGCCAGGGGGTCCCATGGAAGGCCCCGGAGGTGTCATTCGGCTGCCTGGCAGCATACCTGTTCTTGGATGGGCCACTCCGGGCATCGGGGAGCAGTACAGCCCTTGACCCGGTGCCGGGCCCATTCGCACGGGAGGCCCTGGAGTCCCGCCTGGACCCTGGGCAGCCGCCGCGCCTGCCCCTCCTGAGGCTCCGGCGCCGCCACTCGGAGCTGCAGACTCCAAACCCGCCCGGGCCGCCATCTTCCACCGAGCTGCTGCTGCAGCTGCACAAAGAACCGGATCTGGAAATTACTCAGTCCTTTTGGTGTCGGGTACCATTTTAAAAATGGCACCTACAAATATTGTAACAAAGTTGTACGGTGATAGATCGTGACTTCACTTATGGTGATGAGCACTGAGTAATACACAGAATTGACAAATCACTATGGGGCATCTGGGTGGCCCATTCGGTTAAGCATCTTGCCTTCAGCTCAGGTCCTGGGATCCAGCCCCATGTCATCTGGCTCCCTGCACAGTGGGGAGCCTGCTTCTCCTTCTGCCCTACCCATCCCCCCTGCCCCGCTCATGCTCTCTCTCACTCTCTCAAATAAACAGAAAGAAGAAAGCAAGAAAGCAAGAGAAAGAAAGAAAGAAAGAAAGAAAGAAAGAAAGAAAGAAAGAAAGAAAAAGAAAAGAGAAAGAAAGAATTGGCAAATCACTATGTTGTAGAAACTAATATAACATTGCATGGCAACTATACTTCAATAAAAAAGTAAACAGGACATAAATAAATAAAATGGTATCTACATCATATACAATGAAACATTTCACACAAAGCACATCACATAAGGGCCTGAACATAGTAAGTCTCAGTATGTGTTTGTTTCCTTTCTCCACCATTTCCTTTGTAAGGACTAAGTAAGGATGATATGCCCTTTGGGAGATGGCTGTCTGCAGAGCCTGGAGGCGTTCCACTTTCTGGATAAACAGACTTACGCCTGGCGAACTGTACTGATTAAAAGTTCCAATAGAGGAAGAACAAACTAATTTGGAAGGGGTAATCAAGACTCTTCATAGTCCAAACGGGATGATTTCCCGGCCATGCACAGAACCAATAAACCTCCAACCCAAAGACAAAAGTAATTTTCTGAACCTGCATGAGGCTCCTCCAGAGAGGGAGGTTTTGCAGAGCACAGTGGTCATAGCTGGGCAGTGCAGCCGGAACCCCAAACCTGTGCCATCAAAGGGGAGAATCACAGAATTCTTTACTAAAGAAACATGATTTTACTTAAACTCTTATCCATAGTACTTAAAATCACTGCAGGTGATTTGACCCAGGCAATGGCTCCCTCCTGCCATCCCATCATCTGAAATTTAGGACCTCATTTTCTGCTGCTTTTGCTCATTCCTCCTCTGGGTCTCATGTCCTCCTCTTTTGTCTCCATATTGCGCTCGGTGTTTTCTCCCACTTTCCATTCTTTTGTCTGCTGTAATCTATATCTTTTCTTTCCTTGTGAGTATCATACTCAGTGTCCCCTTTCCTGTGAAAATGGTGCTGTTGTCACCAGAACAATGGGCTCCCTGAATGATTTTCCCAAATGGGGTCCTATCCACCTCCCCATTCCTCCTGGTCTTCTTTGTGGCTAGTGTCTTAGGTTAAAAGATGGCTCCCCAAAGCTGTGAGTAGAGCCCGGGTTCTAGAGCCGAGTTAGATTTCTTTCTCTGTGAGAAACTAGGTAAGCTTGTCTGAGGTTTACATTTTAATTGCCAACTTGAGTCTCGGGTGATAGGCCAGTCGGCATGTGTTCATGTCAGAAATACTTGCTGGCACACAACCACTAATAGAATCCATCCCGAACACAATCCCCACTAGGGTGTAGATCTCATACGAGTACGACAGAACACCCAGCTTCACCCCAGCCCCGCAGTTGGAGTAAAGGAGGGCACTTTACTCTTTGGCAGCCAGTTGGAACATCTGCCACCTTGCTCCAGAAGGAGAGCTGACCAATAATAGTCTTTCTCAAAGGAATTTGAATGAGGAAAAGGAAAATCAAGCAGGTAGCCACAAGAGAGATAAAGTGAAAGGTGCTGGGAAAATATAAATAAAAACAAAACCTTCGCCCAATGCAGAAGTCCTCTTTACAAAGCCAGTAGAGAAAGAAAGCACCTTTGTTATTGAATAAGCCTTAAGCCATAATGTGAGGAGCACCACAGGCAACCCGCTCAGAGATTGCAGAGACAGAAAGAAATTGTACCCGTGTATGTAGCTAAGCAGATACAACCTGTTACATACATGTTCTCAAGATAAACAATAACTAGTCCTCAAGTATGACGACTTGCCAGCACCATTTGTCGTCCAGAGTTTATCCGAACTGTACTTGGTATTGGGGTAATTGGCCTTCTCCAAAGGAAAAACAAGCTTCTCACATCGTTATGGCAGGAGGGAGATTGGAAACCTGGAGCAAGGAACCCACAGAAGTTAGGCTTCTAACCTGCCACAGAAACTAGGAGATGGAGGCCCTCGCTCCTCCAATGTTCACATTCCAAACAGATGGCTCCCTGGTCCTTGAGAAAGACATTCCTAGTCCCAAAACTGACACAAGCCCTATCTCATCTTCAAAAGGATTTACATACATTTCAGAGAAGATTAAGTACTTATAATTAGAAGTTTTCTGAAGGAAGTGCCCAAAGAAAAGTAAGGGAGGGAAATCTCTTTCCTAATTTCAATGGGACAATGAAGACTTCTAATTTGTGTGTCTTTACAACGATCCTGAGGTAGAGAGAGGCTGCGAGCGTGTGGCACTCATGATGGACCTGTGTGAGCTCAAGTGACATGGTAATAGGACAAATTAGTCAGCACAGGCTATAAGGTAGAGACATCTATCCCAATATTCATATTTATACCGAAATCTAGCATTGAGAGTTAGGAGAAATGATAGAGAAACAGACATGTCCATGTAGCAACTAGCTGAGCAGATCCACCATTTTTCTCTGTTACAACTGCCTTCCATCCAGACACATTCATTTAAGCCCTGGCTGTCCAGATTTCACCACATTCCTCTGTATGTATGTGTGATTACAACCACACGCCCTCCTCCACATGCACACATCTGAAGCGGCACGAGGAGTCTTTGTTTCTTGTTTTTAAAAAATGATTGCTTAAAACATGATGGAAAGACCTCTCCCTGAGAGGTTGTCAGGGACCCTTGTATTGTGAACACCCTGTCACCCAGATAAAATTGCCTCCTCTAGGGGAGCTTTGACATCTGGAACATGGGAAGGTCATTCAATGAAGTCAGAGTCCCTCAGACAACTCTAGCGAACAAGTTGTGGACATGCAACTTAATGAAGTGGATGAAGGATCGTGACGACAGGTGGCGATCTTTGGTTTCCTTAAATATCACAACTCCTCTATGGTAAGAATTAGCCTCTGTGCAAGATAATCACAGAGCAAGATAGTCATCTGTTTGTTTCTTTGCTCATACATTCAACCAACCAACAGTTATGGGGCCAGGTGAGGTTCTGTGAACTGGGGGCCCAACCGTACACCGGCCAGACCCAGTCCCCTGCTGTCGGGCAGGTACGCCTTAGCAGGAGAGGCAGACCACAAGCCCAGAAACATATAAAGATATCATACATCAGGGCACAGTGGCAGGGGGGGAATAAAGCACGGGATGGTGGGTGCTGGTGTAGATAGGTGGTCAGAGGGACCACATATCTTTTGTGTTTATTATCACTCTGGTGTGGGTTAGGCCCACAGGGTGAGCTAAAGCATGACAAATCAAATTTCCCAAGGGTCAGTGAAAAAGAAAGCAGATGGCTGGAGCTGGATGCTCGAAAGGAATAAATACGAAAACTCCCTCTCTGTGCCATGGAGGTGGGCCAGCTCCTTAGGGCCTCCGCTCAGCTTCCCTCAGAGAACGCTTGAAGAAGCCAAGTGAGGGATTGATCATTGTCACTGCTATTCAGTTAAGGAGCCCATTGCCAAAGGAGCCCTGACACATCTTCCAACAGTGATGCAGGCATAAAGCCCCAGGGAAGGCAGGGGGAGGACACCGGTCTAGTTACCCCAAGACCCCAGTGTTATCCCAGAGCACCCCCAGGAATTTACTTTTACCCCAGCGGGAAGCGTCTGGCCCACCTGACATCTCAGGGTCACAGTAGTGGCTGACATAAAGGGAGTTATCAAACGCCCTGCTTGGTATGAACTTGCACAGGGTTATGACCCAAACCTCGGCCTGCGCACGTCCCACACTACGTCCCAGACTGCCTTGCAGTGCAGCTCAGTGTGCGTGCCTTCTCTCCCAGACCGTCCGCAGCTCCCGGGGGACAGGGATCTTGTCTGTTCCTCATCTGACTGTCCAGCGCGCCGTTGTGCTTGGCCTGTGGAGGAAACTTCACGCAGCTGTTGAACAAGTGAGACCAGATCAAGTCAAGGGCTTTGCAGCCGTACCCAATCCTCTTCTCAGTAAACTATTCTTTGAAGCAAATGAAATGTAAGGACTGATGATACTATTTCCGTTATCAACTGCTTTGTATTCTGTGTGGGGAGAGTGAACTGTTTGGAGAAAATAAATGGGCTAGAGCTGGGAGGTTTTTAAATGACCCTTGAAGGGGAAGGTTTGGAGTCCGCGGAATGAGAAGCTGGATAAAGCAATAGCTCCCCTCGGTGGCCTTCCAGGGTCCTAACCTGGAGGACTGCCATCTCGGCCTGCGTTGTCTCTGGTGGGCTCCTGGCTGAGGACACTTGGTGACGCGACACAACATGTTCATGCTCAGACGTGCTTCTGGGAAAGACACGATGCCAGGCACCTTGTCCCCAGCCCAGGGGCTTCTCCGCTCTGCCACCTTGCCCTGACGGCTCCAAAAAACCCTATGTGCTGAGGACACCTGCCCTTTAAGCACACTCACATTTTTTTTTGAATGTATGAATGCCTAGAGCCACAGTCTGTATTGCTTATATGAAAATAAACTCACAGAATCACTGGAACTTTGCCAAAGCACTCGAGTGAAGTGATGGATGTGAAATTTGGGGGGTGCTCAGCCCCCCAAAAGAGTATGGTCAAATGCAAACTTTACCCCCCAAAACAAATACATAAATCTACGTTGAACCATGATCAACAGGCAGCCCTCCATGCCATCCATCTGGGGAGAGGTTAGCGACTATCCAGTGAAAGCAGGAAAGGTCCTCTGCCCAGAGAAATTGGCCTCGAGGAGGACTTTGGCCTTATTCATGCAAATAATGACCATAGCTGGAGTGCTAACATCTCTTAGCCCTCACAAGGTCTGAGGAGGGAGCTACTCTGACAGTGGTAGGTCTTTGTGCCCAGGCTGGGGGCGTAGGCATCTGGCCAAGCGCGAGACTGGGACTGAGCCCCATGGCCAGAGGCAGACTGAGAGGCAGAGCGATACAATGACAGCAAAGGCCCTGAGTTACAAGGCAGAGTTCGGGAGGCCACCCAATCTTGTCCTGACTGTGTGATCGTGGGCCAGACCAGTAGTACACAGTGAGCCTTGTTTCCTCATCCTCAGGTCCAGGCCAGGCACTTGACCTAGGAGAGTGCACTGATCAAGGTGAAGTACAAGGTACTCCATTAGTGTGTGAGGAGAAACTATCCGGACTTCTATTTGCATTTTACTTTTACGGTCTTCTGTCTTTAAGTTTCTATTTTTGTGTCTCTTTTGAATGCACATGGTAATACAGTGGTACATAGGCAATTTTAAAATTATGTGGCCAAAATGGTGTGAAGGCCACCGGCTTAGAGACTGCGAGTTAGGAAAACATGGGTTCAAATCTCTACTCTGCCACTTATGAGCCTCTTGACCGCAGGCAAATCCCTTAATTTTTCCGAGCCTAACTTTCAATCTGTGTATTAGCAGGATAATAATAGCACACACGTCATATGATCGCTGTGAGGATTAAACGAGTGCTTAGCATGGTGCCTGGCAAGAAATAAGTGTGAAATAGATAATAGCTCTTATTACTCATCAACAAAATGGAGACGATAATTTCTTTCTTGCCAAATTGTTGTGAAATTTAATGACATGGTATATTTAAAAGCGCTTTGTAAAGTATAAATTCCAGACAAGTGTAAGGCACTATTTTTACTGCTTGTTGAAAAACATTTCCAAGTCCCAGAGTGTTAGACCAGTTCAGTTCAACCCTTCCTCTCTGGGGCCACATGACTTTCCCTCATATTTCAGAGTTATCACGGGGCATGGGCGGGGGGCGCGGGAGATCATGCTCATTAGCACTGGTGCCCCGAGATGTTTCTCTACAAACACAACTTGAACATTACCTGGATGGCTGGGTGTGGCCTCGACAAGGTTACTCTGCTACCTCCATGCTTCAAATGTTAACGTTTTTTAGCTAAGACCAATATATTCCTAGTATTTCCCAAAGTTCTTCTCCTTTAAACTATAGGGTCCGAACGTGAGGTGGTTTGTTCACATAAAGCAGCGCTTTCGAAAACACAAGATTTATGTGTTTAATAAGATCTACAGAATCCTGTGAGTTGGTGCCAAACTAGGTTTCCAAAACAGGGCTGGCTCCCTGAGCAAGCTATTTAAATGGAAGAAAACATAACCAACTTAATTGCAGCTTTCTTTTGGCATAGTAAATGATTTATAACTCAAATCATCACTGTTTTAGCTCTAGTAATACCATATGACACCAGCTGACAGAGCAATGAAATACAGTAGTCCATATTCTGACTCCCCCTGTATGAATCACCTTTAATTTGTCTCTTTCGGTGACTCAGGGAAAAGGTGGCAGAGTGAGAGTCAAGATGGTGGAGAAGGCAGGCTGGTACTTACCTACTTACCGTTGACTGAGATCTGGGAGCGGAATGTTAGGGAATGACCTCACCTCCAGTTCCTTCGGGGCGCCATGTTGTGGAAGATGCAGCTAGCTCAGGGATGGTCCTATAGCTGTCATTCTCCAGTCCTGAAGTTGGGGTACAGCCTTCCCTGGGACCAAACTCCCATGGGCTAACAAAATGGAACTTTACCTGACTCTGGGCTTCTGGAAAACAGTGAAGAGCAAGAAAATCCCCCCACCCTTTGTGTTCCGGGCACACAAATGGCATCTGCAGAGAACCACCGAGCCCTATGTGATAGGATTAGACAGGGCTCAGGATGACCTCTCTGAGGACCTGTGACCAGACCAGATACAGAGCCTCCCAATTCCCGCAAATGATTAGCTGAACTGGCGGTCCCCACTGGCCAATCAGGAAAACTGCCCACTTAACTTGATTAAACTTTATCAGGCTTCCCTCCTTCCCCCAGGCCCCAGGACTTCGGCTGCCCCTAAGCTTCAGCAAGCTTTCATGAGTACTGAAATGCAGAACATCGTCCCCTTAGTGGCCCTTTCCTGACCAAGCCGTCTTATTCACATCCCCTGCTTGCCCACCGCAACCCTGAATGCCCACTTCTCTCCAGCCGTCACTACTCCCCCCATAAAGAAAAGCTCTTTCCGCCTAACTTTCAGATGCCTTCTTCCTATTGCAATAGTCCTTATGAATAGAGTTTCTCCTTACCCAGGTCCAGATTTGTTTTTTGAAAGGAAAGCTACACTTTATATTCTACCCCTAGCATTTTCTTTCAAATGTGTTTTTTTTCACGTATTTGCCTATTAAACAAATCTGTACATATCAACATATAGAGAGAGAGCTCAACGTTGGTGCTACTGATAAAAAAGAAGTAGCAAACTCTCTCATGGTGTTATGCTATTGGGGAAGAAGCTAAAAGAGAGAGAAGAAAAAAATAAACATACAACAACATCAAGTGCTTCGGAGATAAATACAGCAAGGTAAGTGAGGGTACCTGTGGGGTATGAGTACCCAGGGTACCCTGGCTTGGGAATGAGTTGAGATTTTATGCATGGTAGTCAGATAAGATTTCACAGACACAAATAATGGAGAGAGTTAACAGTGTGAAGGCCCTGAGATGTGTTTCTGGGGTGTGTTTGGAATGTTCAAAGACTAGCCAAAAGGCCGGTGTGGCTAGGGCCCAGCAAGCAAGGGGCAGGAGATAAAGTGAGAGGAGTGGCGTATTCTAGACCATGCAGGCTTTATAAGCCAGGGTAAGGACTTTGGTTTGTACTCTAAATGAGACAGACGACCAAAAGGAGTTTGAGCAGTACAGCGGCGATCTGACTAACACTTCATAGAACGTCTTAACGGAATAATATTCTGGAGTCCAAGTGGAGATCAGACTGGGAGAGAAGAATGGGAGAAGCAGGGAGAACATCTAGGGATCCAGCACAACAATCCCTGCAATAGAAAGAGGGTGGTTTGCCCCAACGTGGTGACAGATCATAGCACAAGAGGGCAGGACCCGAGGAGCTGGAGTTTGGAGGATGTCATGCTTTATATGCTTATAAGACGCTAGGTGAAAATTATATCTATTCATACAAGTCGTGAGTTTGAGACAGAGATCTTCACAGATTTTGGATGTTAATATCTATGAAGAGAATATTATTGATTATCTAAATAATTAAAATGTAATTATTTAAGTGAAATATTATTTAATTGCTTTGTGTACTTAAGCCAAATACACATATTTAGCTTTGCCTACTACCACAGGTCTACTTTGCCTGATACGCTAATTGTGCTTTTGCCTCAGGCCTTTGTCCCCTGTGTCTCCCAGTGTCACTCAAAGTGCACCACGGTAAAAACCAGAGACAATGAGCCAGACTGAGAACTGACACACTGCTTTCTTCCATGGGACCATCTTGCAATAAGAAAGAAAATGCCAGCCGGCCTGAAGATTGAGCTTTGCGAGGTGGCTGGTTTGCCTTCTGGGACTGTCTCTTCACCTTATCCCTTCCTGGAAGCAAACATTTCACAGACCACCCTTTGGGGAACACTGTTCGAGACCACCAGCTCGTTCACAGATAACTACATGGCTCTTCTTCATCTCATGCAGGTCCCTGAACAGGTGTCCCCTCCTCCAAGAACATTCCCTCCCACGCTGCTGTCTGCATCAGCCTCCTTTACCTTGCTTTCCTTCCGTCTGCAGCCATGACCATTACGTGACTTTAGGTTAGGTAATTATTTGTCTAGTTCAAGTGAACAAAGCGTGTTCAGTTAGGGCGTGAACTTTGTCTTATGGAGTTATAGCATTGGCGCCTAGGAAAACTACCAGGCTCAGCCAAGGATGGAAAAGTGAAAGTGGACGAAGAGAAATATAATGACTGAATGCAGGCTTATTCATATCAGGGCCCCTGCTCCCCTTTAATTTATGTCCATCCAATAAATCTTTGCACTTCTTTATTTTTAACAACTCATTTTCCTTAATTCAGGTATATTTGCATTTTGTTTCTGTTTTAAACCAACCTGAAAGTTTTTCACGTTAAATGAATAGAAATTTAATCCATTTACCTTGTCAGACCGATGTCTTTAACTTGCATTCAAGTTTGCTTTTTTTTTTTTTTAAGATAGCTGTAAAAAAGTTGATTGCTTTTTCAAATTCTGCTATTTGGACTGAGTTTGGGAAACTGTTTTCCCCTCATCGTTCTGTAGTTTCTCAGATTCTCACATCAGGGATGAAAGACTAACTTGATCCCCCCCATTATTTACAATTATTGATTAGTAACTTCTTCCCTGTGTCCTCACCTAACCATCTTTGGGTTTTCAATATTTATTTCAGCATCTCCATGTAATCCTTCCTGTTCCAAACCTTCATGTCAGAAAGACTTATCATAAAGTCACATATGTGATGGACTCACAGTTTCATTAGGAGTTAGAATTTCCTCCTCAATCAGGCAGAAAATCTATTTCAGAAGAAGCCAATAGGATCTAATTATTTTTGAGCCATCCATTTCGTGTGAACTGCAATATGTTGTCATAGATTCTATAATATTTCAGTTCACTCATCTCACGGTGAAGTTTTGACTCTGGCAAGAAGTAGGATGGATATTTGTGGTCCCAGTCCACACCCTTTAAGGAAAAGTCCGCAGATACAAACCATTCTCATGGTCTAAGGGCCAGGGGTGAGGACAGGGAACATAAATCGTAGATTCACTTGATGAACCTTCACTGGTGCCACCAGCAACATCAGCTCACTGGAGAGAAGTCCTTTGCCCTGTTTTCCTCCTAGACTCACTGCGTGGGGAGCCAAGTTGAGCTTCAGCTTTTTGCTTTCCTGTCCCCATGAAACGAGAATGAACATGAAAGGTTTACTGGTGGAACCCAAATTCTCCCTGTGAGAAAAGGCAGGAGGGAGCCTGTTGCTGTTCTCAGTTCTTGAGCTAATCGCTTGTCTGAGGGGCTCTTCCTGAGTTGGCACCCACTTCCAGCTCTGTTTTCTCAAAAAGAAACAATCATGACAGCATTCCTCCAACCGGAATTTACAGGGTAAGGGTGATTTTCGTCTCTAGTTTTCAGCTATTTAAAAAATACATTTCTGGGCCACCTGGGTGGCATAGTTAGTTAAGCTTCGGACTCTTGGTTTCCGCTCAGGTCATGGTCTAAGGGTCGTCGGATGGAGCCCCAACTGGGGCTCCATGCTCAACTCAGAGTCTGCTTGGGATTCTCTCTCTCCCTCTGCCCCTCACACTTGTGCTCTCTCTCTGTCTCTCCCTAAAATAAATAAACCTTTTTTTAATTTTTTTATTGTTATGTTAATCAACATATATTACATCATTATTTTTGATGTAGTGTTCCATGATTCATTGTTTGGGCATAATACCCAGTGCTCCATACAGAATGTGCCCTCTTTAATACCCATCACTAGGCTAACCCATCCCCCCACCCCTCCCCTCTAGAACCCTCAGTTTGTTTTTCAGAGTCCATCGTCTCTCATGGTTCGTCTCCCCCTCCGATTTCCCCCCCTTCATTCTTCCCTTCCTGCTATCTTCTTCTTTTTCTTTTTTCTTAACATATGTTGCATTATTTGTTTCAGAAGTACAGATCTGTGATTCAACAGTCTTGCACAATTCACAGCGCTCACCGTAGCACATACCCTCCCCAATGTCTATCACCTAGCCACCCCATGCCTCCCACCCCACCCCCACCACTCCAGCAACCCTCAGTTTGTTTCGTGAGATTAAGAATTCCTCATATCAGTGAGGTCATATGATACATGTCTTTCTCTGATTGACTTATTTCACTCAGCATAACACGCTCCAGTTCCATCCATGTCGTTGCAAATGGCAAGATCTCATTCCTTTTGATGACTGCATAATATTCCATTGTGTATATATACCACCTCTTCTTTATCCATTCATCTGTCGATGGACATCTTGGCTCTTTCCACAGTTTGGCTATCGTGGACATTGCTGCTATAAACATCGGGGTGCACATACCCCTTCAGATCCCTACATTTCTATCTTTGTGGTAAATACCCAGTAGTGCAATTGCTGGGTCATATGGTAGCTCTATTTTCAACTGTTTGAGGAACCTCCATACTGTTTTCCAGAGTCGTTGCACCAGCTTGCATTCCCACCAACAGTGTAGGAGGGTTCCCCTTTCTCCGCATCCCCGCCAACATCTGTCGTTTCCTGACTTGTTAATTTTAGCCATTCTGACTGGTGTGAGGTGGTATCTCATCAAGGTTTTGATTTGGATTTCCCTGATGCCGAGCGATGTTGAGCACTTCCTCATGTGTCTGTTGGCCATTTGGATGTCTTCTTTGGAGAAATGTCTGTTCATGTCTTCTGCCCATTTCTTGATTGGATTATTTGTTCTTTGGGTGTTGAGTTTGATAAGTTCTTTATAGATTTTGGATACTAGCCCTTTATATGATATGTCATTTGCAAATATTTTCTCCCATTCTGTCGGTTGTCTTTTGGTTTTGCGGACTGTTTCTTTTGCTGTGCAAAAGCTTTTTATCTTGATGAAATCCCAATAGTTCATTTTTGCCCTGGCTTCCCTTGCCTTTGACGATGTTTCTAGGAAGAAGTTGCTGAGGCTGAGGTCGAAGAGGTTGCTGCCTGTGTTCTCCTTTAGGATTTTGATGGACTCCTGTCTCACATTTAGGTCTTTCAACCATTTGGAGTCTATTTTTGTGTGTGGTGTAAGGAATGGTCCAGTTTCATTCTTCTGCATGTGGCTGTCCAATTTTCCCAACACCATTTGTTGAAGAGACTGTCTTTTTGCCATTGGACATTCTTTCCTGCTTTGTCAAAGATGAGTTGACCATAGAGTTGAGGGTCCATTTCTGGGCTCACGATTCTGTTCCATTGACCTATGTGTCTGTTTTTGTGCCAGTACCATACTGTCTTGATGATGACAGCTTTGTAATAGAGCTGGAAGTCCGGAATTGTGATGCCGCCAGCTTTGCTTTTCTTTTTCAAGATTCCTCTGGCTATTCGGGGTCTCTTCTGGTTCCATACAAATTTTAGGATTCTTTGTTCCATTTCTTTGAAAAAAGTGGATGGTATTTTGATGGGGATTGCATTGAATGTGTAGATTGCTCTAGGTAGCATTGACATCTTCACAATGTTGGTTCTCCCAATCCATGAGCATGGAACGTTTTTCCATATCTTTGTGTCCTCTTCAATTTCTTTCCTGAGTATTTTATAGTATTCTGAGTACAGATCCTTTGCCTCTTTGGTTAAATTTATTCCTAGGTATCTTATGGTTTTGGGTGCAATTGTGAATGGGATCGACTCCTTGATTTGTCTCTCTTCTGTCTTGTTGTTGGTGTATAGGAATGCCACTGATTTCTGTACATCGATTTTATAGCCTGCTACTTGACTGTATTCCTGTATGAGTTCTAGCAGTTTTGGGGTGGAGTCTTTTGGGTTTTCCACATACAGTATCATATCATCTGCAAAGAGTGAGAGTTTGACTTCTTCTTTGCCGATTTGGATGCCTTTGATTTCTTTTTGTTGTCTGATTGCTGCGGCTAGGACTTCTAATACTATGTTGAATAGCAGTGGTGAGAGTGGACGTTCCTGCTGCGTTCCTGACCTAGGGGAAAAGCTGAAAGCTTTTCCCCATTGAGAATGATATTTGCTGTAGGTTTTTCATAGATGGCTTTTATGATATTGAGGTATGTACCCTCTATCCCTATACTCTGAAGAGTTTTGATCAAGAAAGGATGCTGTACTTTGTCAAATGCTTTTTCTGCATCTATTGAGAGGATCCTATGATTCTTGTTCTTTCTTTTGTTAATGTATTGTATCACGTTGATTGATTTGCGGATGTTGAACCAGCCTTGCAGCCCAGGGATAAATCCCACTTGGTCGTGGTGAATAATCCTTTTAATGTACTGTTGGATCCTATTGGCTAGTATTTTGGTGAGAATTTTTGCATCCATGTTCATCAAGGATATTGGTCTGTAATTCTCCTTTTTGATGGGGTCTTTGTCTGGTTTGGGGATCAAGGTAATGGGGGCCTCATAAAATGAGTTTGAAGTTTTCCTTCCATTTCTATTTTTTGGAACAGTTTCAGGAGAATAGGTATTATTTCCTCTTGAAATGTTTGGTAGAATTCCCCTGGGCAGCCATCTGGCCGTGGGCTTTTGTTTGTTGGGAGATTTTTGATGACCGCTTCAATTTCCTTAGTGGTTATAGGTCTGTTCAGGTTTTCTATTTCTTCCTGGTTCAGTTTTGGTAGTTGACACATCTCTAGGAATGCACCCATTTCTTCCAGGTTATCTAATTTGCTGGCACAGAGTTGCTCATAATATGTTCTTGTAATTATTTGTATGTCTTTGGTGTTGGTTGTGATCTCTCCTCTTTCATTCATGATTTTGTTGATTTGGGTCATTTCTCTTTTCTTTTTGATAAGTCTGGCCAGGGGTTTATCAATCTTGTGAATTCTTTCAAAGAACCAGCTCCTAGTTTCGTTGATCTGTTTTACTGTTCTTTTGGTTTCTAGTTCATTGATTTCTGCTCTGATCTTTATTATTTCTCTTTTCCTGTTGGGTTTAGGCTTTAGTTGCTGTTCTTTCTCTAGCTCCTTTAGGTGTAGGGTTAGGTTGTGTATTTGAGACCTTTCTTGTTTCTTGAGAAAGGCTTGTATTGCTATATAGTTTCCTCTCAGGACTGCCTTTGCTGTATCCCAAAGATTTTGAACAGTTGTGTTTTCATTTTCATTGGTTTCCATAAATTTTTTTAATTCTTCTTTAATTTCCTGGTTGACCCATTCATTCTTTAGTAGGATGCTCTTTAGCCTCCATGTATTTGAGTTCTTTCCAACTTTCCTCCTGTGATTGAGTTCTAGTTTCAAAGCACTGTTGTCTGAAAATATGCAGGAAATAATTCCAATCTTTTGGTACTGGTTGAGACCTGATTGGTGACCTAGGATGGGATCAATTCTGGAGAATGTTCCATGGGCACTAGAGAAGAATGTGTATTCTGTTGCTTTGGAATGGCATGTTCTGAATATGTCTGTGAAGTCCATTTGGTCCAGTGTTTCATTTAAAGTCTTTATTTCCTTGTTGATCTTTTGCTTAGATGATCTGTCCATTTCAGTCAGGGGGGTGTTAAAGTCCCCCACTATTATTGTATTGTTGTCAATGTGTTTCTTCGCTTTTGTTATTAATTGCCTTATATAGTTGGCTGCTCCCATGTTAGGGGCATAGATATTTACAATTGTTAGATCTTCTTGTTGGAGAGACCCTTTAAGTAGGATATAGTGTCCTTCCTCATCTCTTATTCCAGTCTTTGTTTTAAAATCTAATTTGTCTGATATAAGGATTGCCACCCCAGCTTTCTTTTGCTGTCCATTAGCATGGTAAATGGTTTTCCACCCCCTCACTTTCAATCTGGGGGTGTCTTTGGGTCTAAAATGAGTCTCTTGCAGACAGCATATGGATGGGTCTTGTTTTTTAATCCAATCTGATAGCCTGTGTCTTTTGATTGGGGCATTTAGCCCATTTACATTCAGGGTAACTATTGAAAGGTATGAATTTAGTGCCATTGTTTTGCCTGTAAGGTAACTGTGACTGTATATTGTCTGTGTTCCTTTCTGATCTATGCTGCTTTTAGGCTCTCTCTTTGCTTAGAGGACCCCTTTCAATATTTCTTGTAGGGCTGGTTTCGTGTTTGCAAATTCCTTCAGTTTTTGTTTGTCCTGGAAGCTTTTTCTCTCTCCTTCTATTTTCAATGACAGCCTAGCTGGATATAGTGTTCTTGGCTGCATATTTTTCTCGTTTAGTGCTCTGAAGATATCTTGCCAGTCCTTTCTGGCCTGCCAGGTCTCTGTGGATAGGTCTGTTGCCAATCTAATCTTTCTACCATTGTAGGTTACATATCTCTTCTCCCGAGCTGCTTTCAGGATTTTCTCTTTGTCTCTGAGACTCCTAAGTTTTACTATTAGATGTCGGGGGGTGTTGACCTATTTTTATTGATTTTGAGAGGGGTTCTCTGTGCCTCCTGGATTTTGATGCCTGTTTCCTTCCTCACATTAGGGAAGTTCTCTGCTATTATTTGCTCCAATATACTTTCTGCCCCTCTGTCTCCTTCTTCTGGGATCCCAATTATTCTAATGTTGTTTTGTCTTATCGTATCGCTTATCTCTCGAATTCTGCCCTCGTGATCCTGTAGTTGTTTCTCTCTCTTTTTCTCAGCCTCTTTATTTTCCATCATTTGGTCTTCTATATCACTGATTCTCTCTTCTGCCTCATTTATCCTAGCAGTTAGTGCCCCTATTTTTGATTGCACCTCATCAATAGCCTTTTTGATTTCAACTTGGTTAGATTTTAGTTCTTTTATTTCTCCAGAAAGCGTTTCTCTAATAACTTCCACGCTTTTTGCAAGCCCAGCTAGTATCTTTAAAGTCATGATTCTGAACTCTAGGTCTGACATCGTACTAATGTTCGTATTGAGTATGTCCCTGGCAGACGGTATTACCTCTTGTTCTTTTTGCTGAGGTGATTTTTTTCGTCTTGTCATTTTGTCCAGAGGAGAATAGATGAATGAGAGAACAAAATGCTAACAGGTTAACAATGTCCGCATAAATATACTCTATACAAATCAGAAAAGACCGGAAACCAGGGGAAAAGAAAGGGAAAGAAAGAAAAAGAAAGAGAAAAAAGAAGATAAAAACAAAAACAGAACAATACAAACAAAGCAGAATATGATCAAATATGATCAGGCTAGTGCATAGATCAATGCCACACACTAGATTTTGGGCGTATTTTGGTCTGTTAGAAAAAAGTGCCTCCTAAAATTTTAAAGGAAGAAAGACATATATGTACAAAATAAAGGTTGATACAATGAAGGGATGGAAGATGACTGTAAAGATGAAAATTATAAAAGATTTTATAAAAGGAATTGATAAGCTAAGTTGTTTGAAAAAAGAAAGAAGAAGATTTAAAAAAAAAAAGAAAAAAGGGAGAGAATGTGATCAGGCAGGAGACTAGAACAAAGCCATACACTAGTGATTTAGGGCATATTTTGATCTGTTAGAAGAAACTGTATCTCAAAATTTTAAAGAGAGAACAACTTATATATATATGCCAAAAATAAGGGTAACTACAATGAAGGGATAAAATATGACTCTAAAAATGAAAATTAAAAAATGTTTTTTTTTTTAAAAAGGGATTGATAAGATGTTGGTTGAAAAAGGGAAAAAGGAAAATTAAAAAAAAACAGTTAAAAAAATTAACTTTGATGAACTAATGAATCATGGTAAAAAAAAAAAAAAGCCATGAATTCTATGTGCAGTATTCCCCTAGCGCTGGAGTTCTCCCGTTCTCCTTGATCAGTAAACTTGGTCTTGGCTTGCTGGCTGTTCGTGCTGATCTTCTGGGGGTGGGGCCTGTTGCCATGGTTTCCAAATGTCTTTGCCGGAGGCTGAATTGCCCCGCCCTTGTCGGTCCGGGCTAAGCAAGCTGCTAGGGTTTGCTCTCAGGAGGTTTTGTTCCCTGCAAGCTCTCGGTACAGCTTTGGAGGACCAGGGAGAAAATGGTGGCCTCCCAATCTCCACCCAGAGGAGCTGAGAACTCGGGGCCCCACTCCTCAGTGCACCCCCAGAGAAAAGCAGTCACTCCTGTCTCCCTGGTCTCCGGCCGCACTCCGTGCTCACCCGGCCTGTGACCGATCGTTTGTATCTCTGGCACCCGACCCCGTGTGGAGTCTCCAAACCCAGCAGATCCCTGTGGTGTGCTCCCGCGCCGCTCCTCCCAGGGGAGGAAGGGGAGCCTCCCCGGCTCTGCCGCTTGTTGGGTCCCTGCTGGAGGAGCAGTGGCCTGACTGGGCTGTGGATCACAGTTTATGGCAACCCCGAGCTGCAAGCCCGCTCCTTGGCTCCGTCTCTGCAGCCGGCTTCCCCGCTCCGATACCTGGGAGCTCTGCCGCACTCAGGCACCCCCGGTCTTTCTGTGACCTCGAGGGTCCTGATACCACACTGTCCTGCAAGGTTTCCACCACCCCCACCCCCCCCCCCCCCCCGCTTAGCCACTGCAACGACGTCCCTCAGCGGAGCCAACTTCTAGAAGGTCCAATTTTCTCCTCCGCGGCTCTATCACTTGCCAGAAGCGGCCTACAGAGGCCCCCTCCCCCGCCGTCTATCCTCCTGAATATCGCCTCAGATTCACTTCTCTGCACGTCCTACCTTCCAGTAAGTGGTCGCTTCTCTGTTCAGAGAGTTGTTGCTACTCTCCTCTTCCATCTCCTGTTGAGTTCGTAGGTGTTCAGAATGGTTTGATCCCTATTCAGCTGAATTCCTTAGACCAGACGAAATATAGGTCTCCTACTCCTCTGCCATCTTGCTCCGCCCCCCTAAAATAAATAAATCTTTAAATATATATGTATATTTCTATATTTTACTGGTCATTTAAATAGAAATTTGAGAAGAAAAATAAAAACGCCTTTTCCTCACACCACCATCTTGCTCAAATTAATTTCTTTGTTTTCTACTCGGTAGCAAGCATGCTAGAAAAAAATCTGAGAACCAGTTCTGGGAGTCAGTGCTCAGCTTGGTTATTCAATGCTGTTATCAAATCAATTTTGGTTGTGAACTCATAAATACCATGACATGCATATCTCAATCCATGTAATCATCTAAATCTAAAGGAGTAATTATGGATAGGTAATGCAGAAAAATGAAGGGAATTAGGGAGAAATGAGTAATCATTTTTTTTAATCAGCTGAAACTGTCAAGGACCAGAGGGCAGGAGATCTGAAAGCAGAAGTAATTGACTTTCCTCAATACCTATTATCTTCCCAAACCAAGATACAAGCATAGGATTTATAAAGTAATAAATAAGAGTAAGCTGAAGAAGAAGGCAGATCTGTGTATCTAGTCTCCAGGCTGGATCAGAAAGCGAATAGTAGGCTTTCACATCTCCAGTATTTAAAATCATGTATTAATTTCTCTATCACACGATATGTGGGCAATTCAGCAAACCAGAAATTATTTAATTTAAAAATTGCCCTAAATTTCCCCTTCTGATGCTTATTCATTATCTTACTCATCTTCATTTCTGGCTGGAACTGTCAGAAGACGGATTCTAAATGAAGTAATCAACAGTTCTGTGTCATGGAGACAGCTGTTAGGTTTCAGTGGTGGGTGAACTGGTTGACTTCCACAGATACCTCCGGCCATTTAACTGAATGATTTAGGCATGACTAAAGGCTAAACAAATGCCTTGAGGAGTTAATTTGAAGGAATCATTACCACATCAAAACACATGATTATCATTAACAAATCATACAATGCCCTTCGTTGTTAACAGCATTATACAGGCAAGTAGCAAAGATTAGCAGCCTTTCTGCGTTTGTTAATTTGCTCACAAATCACAACTATAGGAAACAAAATCCGGAGTTACATAATCAGCCCTAGAGGAGGCTTACTGGCTTGTGATATTAGCGAAGACATTTAGAGCATTATTCCCAGGCTTGCTGGGGAGGGTTTGGAGGGATGGAGTCCTCCCTCCAAGTGGCTTTAGGTGGCACAGTTTGCAGAATATAGACTTGTATGCAGAGACTGGAACCCCGGGAAGACGCCTGGAGAAGGGGGCGCATAAGAGCAATACCCCATGGGAATGGGGGTGGCGGGGGAGCTCAGGGGGTGCTGGGAAGGCACGGGGGTGAGAAGACAGATGGGGAGTTGGAGGGTGCCTTGGAGACTGAGTTGGTTCCCCCTTATTTCTAAGTATAATTCAGAGGCAGATCAAATCTGAAACATTTTATTTTTGAAAACCAAAAAGTCTTTTATTTCTATTCATGTGAAAGTCCAAGGTGGTGCCAAATATATAAAATGTGTGATTGCATCCCCCTAAGTCCTGTGATTCTGCTATTTCCTCACTAAGCTTGGCGAGGACCTTTCTTGCGTACAATTACTAAGCTGCATTATCTAGTTGGAAACAGCCCAGGTGCTTCACAAGGACAGAAGAGAGAGCAATTCAATTTCATTTGTATTACCCTGGCACCTTCCCTGCCCTATTCTACCAAGTGGCCTAGAATCAAATGTTGGGCTAGCACTCTTTTAACTAGTGGTGTTGAAACCAGGGATCAGAAAAATTATGGACATGGCCAAAATCAATAGCCAGTTAATGACAGAGCCAAGCCCCTCATCTCCTAGACCTTTAAACAGCTCTCTTTAAGTTGGGAGAGAAAGTCCCCTCTTAGGAGACTATAAGAAAGCAGCTACCACATTTTGTGAATTTCAAGATATCATAAATTTTATGGACCACTAGAAAAAGAAAGATTGTCAGTTATAAAATTCCATTAATGGTGAGATGTATCATATATATATATTAAAGATATATAGTATACATTATATTTTTAGAGATGCTATTCTATGATATGTATACACATAATATATTATTTATGTATTAGAGATGCTATATCTATCTTAGAAAAGCATCTTAGAACTGAAAAAATATGGTAACAGAAATCCCCGGTGTTCCCAACTAAAGTGGAAGCTCATCTAGGCAGGATACTCCATTATTTCAGGTGCAAACCAGAGTGCCACACCCAATAGTTTCAACCATCTGCTTTAATTAGTCGCTTATTCTATACTAAATCTTCTATAGTAAGCTTATTCTTCAGTTGGTGATTCTATAGTATTTGCTCTGTGAAAATCCATTAATATAATCTATTTATCTTCTGTACACTTTTGCATATTTAAAAAAATTTTTTAGTTAATAGACTTTTAGAGACATTTTAGATTTATGAAAAGATCAAGCAGAAAGTAGAGTTCCCATATACCCTCTCTCCCCTGCTCCCAGTTTCCCCATTATTAACATTATGCATTGTTGTAGCACATTTCTTACAATTGATAAATCAATATTAATACATTATTAATTAACCAAAGTCTACAGTTTGCAATAGGGTTCATTCTTTGCATTATATAGTTGTGGGTTTTGACAAATGCATGATGTCATGTGTGCACCATTACAGAATCATATAGAATAGTTTCACTGCTCCAAAAATGCTTGACCTACTCATCCCTCCCTCTCCCCAAATCCCTGGTAACCATAGGATTACTAGGGGATTACCACCATGTCCCCATAATTTTGTCTTTTCCACAATGTCATATAGTTGAATTCATATTCATATTTTTTGGCTGGCTTTTTTCATTTCCACTTAACATCTTTCACTAAATGTGCATTTAAAGTTCTTCCATGTCTTTGTATGTATGACCTGGCAGCTTATTTATTTTTATCACTGAATAACATTCCACTGTCTGGATGTACTACAATTTATCCACTTACTTAATGAAGGACATCTTGATTGTTTTTAATTTTTGGAAATTATGAGTAAAACTGTTATGAAACCATAAAAAACCCTGAATAGCCAAAGCAATCTTGAAAAAAAAAAAAAGCTGGAGGTATCACAATTCTGGACTTCAAATTATATTACAAAGCTGTAGTAACCAGAACAGTATGGTACTGGCACAAAAATAAACACATAGATCAATGGAAGCGAATAGAAAACCCAGAAACAAGTATATGCTCAATTAATCTTCAACAAAACTGGAAAGACTATCCAATGGGAAAAAGACAGTCTCTTCAATAAATGGTATTGGGAAAACTGGATAGCAAAATGCAAAAGAAGGAAACTGGACCACTTTCTAATACCAAACACAAAAATAAACTCAAAATGGATTAAAGAACTAAATGTGAGACCTGAAACCGTAAAAGTCCTAGAAGAGGATGCAAATAGTAACTTCTTTGACATTGGTCATGGCAACTTCTTTCTAGATATGTCTCCTGAGGCAAGAGAAACAAAATAAAAAAATAAATGGTTGGGACTACATCAAAATAAAAACTTTGTACAACAAATAAAACAATCAACAAAACAACAAGGCAACCTGTGGATGGGAAAAGATATTTGCAAATGATATGTCTGATAAAGGGTTAGTATCCAAAATATATAAAGAACTTATAAAACTCAATACCCAAAGAGTGAATAAACTAGTTAAAAAATGGGCAGGAGACATGAATAGACATTTTTCCAAAGAAGATATACAGATGGCCAACAGACACATGAAAAGATGCTCAACATCATCAGGGAAACTCAAATCAGAACCACAATGAGATACCACCTCACACTAGTCAGAATGGATAAAATCAACAACACAAGAAACAATGGGTGTAGGCAAGGATGTGGTTGAAGAAAGGGGAACCCTCTTACACTGTTGGTGGGAATGCAAACTGCACAGCCACTCTGGAAAACAGCATAGAGGTTCCTCAAAAAATTAAAAATAGAACCCAGCAATTGCACTACTAGATATCTACCCAAAGAATACAAAAACACTAATTCAACAGGCTACCTGGACCCCCAATGTTTATAGCAACATTATCTACAAAAGCCAAATTATGGAAACAACACAAGTGTCCATTGACTGTTGAATGGATAAAGAAGCTGTGGCTATACACACACACACACACACACACACACACACACACACACACAACGAAATATTACTCAGCCATAAAAAGAAAGATATCTTGCCATTTGTAATGATATGGATGGAGCTAGACAGTATTATGATAAGCAAAATAAGTCAAAGATGGACACCGTATGATTTCACTCACATGCGTAATTTAAGAAACAAAATAAATGAGCAAAGGGAAAAAAAAAAAAAAGAGAGGGAGGCAAAACAAAAAAATGGACGCTTAACTCTAGAGAACACACTGCTGGTTACCAGAGGGGAGGTGGGGATGGGGGAACTAGGCGATGGGGATTAAGGAGCACACCTGTTGTGATGAGCACTGGGTGATGTAGGGAAGTTTTGAATCACTCTATGGTATACTTGAAATGATTATTATGCTGTATGTTAACTGAGTGGAATTTAAATAAAAACTTCAAAAACCTGTTATAAACTTCATGTGTAGGTTTTCTTGTGGATATAAGTTTTCAACTCATTTGTGTAAGTACCAAAGAGTGAAATTGCTGGATCTTGGTGGTAAGAGTATGTTTAGTTTTGTAAGAAACTGCCAAATTGTCTTCCAGGGTGGCTGTGCCATTTTGCATTCCCATCAGCAATGAGAGTTTCTGTTCTTCCACATCCTCACCAGCACTTGGGGGTGTCAGGGTTTTAGATTTTCACCACTCCACTAGGAGGTAATGGTATGTCATTGTCATTTCTACTGTAGTTCCCTTATGATGATGATGTATAATGTTGAGCATCTTTTCATATACTTATCTGTCATCTCTGCATCTTCTTTGTTGCGGTATCTGCTCAGATCTTTTACCTACTTCTTTTTTTTTTTGGTTTATTGTTAAATTTTAAAGAATTCTTTGTATATTTTTGCTTTTTTAATTTCTCCAAATAAAACAGTTTAAATAATTCACAAATAAAATAATTTAAATAATTGACAAATGAAGTATAATTTTCATCAGAATCAGAAATTTGCATTAACAATAAAATAAAAATAAAATAAAAGTAACCTTTAAGCAGGAAAATGAATTTCAGTTTTCTCCACTGTAAAATACCTTAGATAAGAATTTTTTCAAGCACCAGAAAACTTCTTATAATGTGAAATCACTAACCAGTCAGATAAATAATTTTCCTCTTTTCAGCTTGGATTAATATTAATTGATTATACCTGTGGTTGCAGATAGAGGTCAGGGATGAGGTGAGATTTAGTTTTACACATATTTCTTGGTTATAAAATAAAACTAAAAGCCTATAATTTACTTCTCGGGCTGCTTCAAGTGTCTGTGAATCAAAATGTTATGTGTCAAATATAAGTCTATGTCAGTAACTCTGTTTGAGATAATCATAGTAGTTTTTAATTAATTAAAAGTGAATTAGATATATGAGGAGAAGTAAAGGAACAGAAATTATAGTAGATATTTAACTACTTCATATTCTTTTTTTAAATAGACCTAATTTTTAGAGAGTTTTGGGTTCACAGCAAACTTGAGATGTTTGGGGTTACAGATATTTCCCACATTACCCCTGCCCCACATGCACAGCCTTTCCCATTACCAACACTCCCAGAGTGGTACATTTGTTATAACAGAGGAATCTACATTAGCACATCATTATCCTTGAAAGTGCATAGCTGACATTAGGGTTCACTGAGCTTTTTAAAAAATAAAGTTCAAAAAATACAATGACAGGCCCTGGCCCTCAGCTCCCTATGTGCCAAGCTATTTGCTAGAGATATTTTCCCATCACCGTGTGTCTTCCATGATTCCTGGAGCAGCCCTCTATCCTTTAGGTTAAGACTGTCTTGTTTAGGGGCGCCTGGGTGCCTCAGTCGATAAGTGTCTGCCTTCGGCTCAGGTCATGATCCCAGGGTCCTGGGATCGAGCTCTGCATCGGGTTCCCTGCTCTATGGGGAGCCCACTCCCCCTGCTTGTGTTCTCTCTCTCTCATTGTCTCTCTCTCTCTGATAAATAAATAAATCTTAAAAAAAAAAAAGACTGTTTTGTTTATCTTTTAAACTTTAGGGCTGATGAAGAGCCAAAGACATAGTAAGTGTTAAACACTTATTGTTGAAAGAATGTCTGTTACACAGCATATATATTCCTCACCGGTTTCTTTGATTTTGAATTTGTGTATTAATAAGGAAGACAATTTTCCAGCATTCGCCGTTCAGGTCATCTTCCTCAGCCAGTATCAAATTGTTGATCACCCCAGCTCTGAGGTATAGTGAGAAACAAAGTCAGCACAACTAGCTGTTCCATTTGTAATTCACTTTCCCATTGAAGAATGAAAGTCACAATATGTGTTATATTTTGATGTGTTGTAACTAGGGAGGGTGTTTATTTTAATTCTCACAGAACTATTTGATCTACTTATCATGCTTGAAAACAGCTCTTCCGTTTAGATTTTTCAATAGGATGCAGTGCTTTTCTAATGCAAATGCTGTATTAATCAACCAACACTTGGTGTCTGTTTCCTCTGTATGACAGCGTCCGAGAGCCTTGTTCCGATGAGTTTCATATTTCAACAAGAGACTGAACCAGATAACCTTTAGATGCGTCCCAGCTTTGTGCTGCGGTGGTATAACAGAGCACATCAGGGCTGACGTTCAATGACTGTAGTTGGTCTCTCTGTGAGATAATCCTTCCAAACCCTATTTATCACACTGCTGAAAAGAAAATTGAATTATGAAACTTGACAGCGTTCACACTGCATATCCCTGAAACACAAGACTTCATACATCTGGGGATAGAATTATAACAGGGCAGCTGAACAACTGTGTATTTGGAAATCTACTTTAAAATGAATTTGCTTTTGGGAGCCTGGGTGACTCAGTTGGTTAAGCGACTGCCTTCGGCTCAGGTCGTGATCCTGGAGTCCTGGGATCTAGTCCCACATCGGGCTCCCTGCTCAGCAGGGAGTCTGCTTCTCCCTCTGACCCTCCCCCCTCTCATGTGCTCTCTCTCTCTCTCATTCTCTCCCTCTCAATAAATAAAATCTTTTTAAAAAAATGAATTTGCTTTAAAAATGTGGGTAATAATTCCAACTTTCAGACTAGAGTCTTCTCATTGTGTAGATTTCCTCCCATACTCTACACCCCCAAACCCTGCCCCAGTAATGGTTTTGTGACTAAGACTGGTGTCACCATAATGTTCTTGGGACAGAATGGTAGTCCAGTGACTCATCAGGCACTAGAAAGGGAAAATATTCGAGACTTAACATCATTGGCATTTGAAATATTTCAATACTGTGAATCTCTTCCTAAAAATAAAGACAACTAAATAACTTGATTCAATGATAAAAGCACAAATCGAAACAACTGTGACAGAGTACAGAACAAATTATAATTACTTGAAGAATCATTATGATTACTCATAAATACCTTAACATTTGCCAACCAATTTTTCTTGTCAAAATACATTGTTTCTTCTGGGGCTCATACCCTCAATTTTCCCAATTACTCTCCACAAATGTTCTTTTTGGTGGCTGAGCCACACAGTGATATTTAGCTTCTAAAGGCTTTTTTCTGTAGGAACAACATTTGAGAAGCAGATGAATACCTTTCAAAGGCGATTGTAGTTGAGGTTGTGGGTGAGAAAGATGGAGAAAACATTATCTGAGGACCTGGCTTATGCCAAGAAATCACTGAGTAGAGCAGAAACTCTGAAATGCAGCTCACGTAGCTAATGGCCTGCAGTTCTCAGCATGTCTAGCATCCTATTGTCTTTCTTTCCCTTGTTTCCCCTGGCTTCTCCCTTCCTTCACTCAATCCGCGTGTCCGTCCCTTCTTTCCCTCCTCTGTTTTCTCTCCCTGTGCTTCTCTTTGTGCATATTGACCTTCTGAGGTTTACACCTCAGAGATAACTGGGTGTGGGACCTACAAAAATGGGTGTCTTTGTCTTTCTGATTGCACCTCTGGGAAACGCTAACGATGCTCAAGATACGATTAATTCCACAGTATCTAGTTTTTAGTAAGCTACTCAAACACATTAAAAGTTGTATAGGCACTGAGTGCATCCCTGGAAAGTTGTCCATACCTCCTTTAAGGGGCTGTTTTCATGAACCTACACCTTGTTTTGCGTGTCCCTCTTCCAAAGCACTTATCTTCCTCTAGTTGCCTACTGGCAGGCTCAGCAATGGCCTGCCCCAACACCACAGCCATGCCTCCCTTACTCAACAGGATCCTACACTCTTGACCTCCTTTCATCAAAATTATGTCTCATTCCTCTAGGATACTGCTATGTGACTGAAGCTAACTTGGCTGATTACTACAAGCCAACCCATTAATAATTAAATAGATAATGTTTGCATTTTTCAGGGATTGTCACCTAGAATCAAGGTTTTCTCAAAGAAGTGATTCAAATAAAGTCTTTATTTGATCAACAGATATCTATGAAGTACTTCTTAGGTTCCAGGTACTGTCTATGATGTTGGATATTCAGAGGCAGACAAAATGCACATGGCCCCTAGTCCCTATCTTCATGGAGTCTTACAGTGTAGTGGGTCTTCGAGTCAACACTGTAGAGTGATTGTTCTCATACCATTTGAATCACATCAGGTAGGTCTAGGTGGTCCTGTAGGACCAACTAGGTGGTCACCACATGAACTGCAGACAATTTTTTGGTCGTTCTTGGTAGCATTTACATTCTGGGACATATACCAGCACAAACAACAGTTATGTGAGTTAGAAATTTCTACTCCCATTTTGAAAAGGAAACTGGCTTCACAGAGTTAAATCCTCTCTACTTAGGGTCACAGGACAAGCAAGTAGCAGTGTCAGGATCTGGAGAATACTTTGGAACCCAAGTCCATGATTGTCCGTTCCACCATAGGTGTCACTTCAGATCCTTCCCAAGGCCACTTGGATAGGTACTTAGTACATAATCAGGAATCACATGCCATCTTCGGTTTCCCATTGTACGCATACCATTCTCTCCCACCGGAGAGAGAAGACCGCAGGCAGTCTTAAACTATTATTCAACGGTCCCATGCTAATAACATGTCATTCTTATTGCATAATATATTCTGGCTAGAGTCATCCAGCTAGCACCCTCTTTGTCCTTTACCTCATTTATTTTTATATGTATTAACTTACTCTATCTATGTCTTACCCCAAAGTGTTAATATGGCACTGGGGGTCAATTGCGGTTGGTCTTTTTCTGTCTGGTACTTTATCACTAGGCATAAAGCTATCATCCATTAGTCATCCTCCTCTTATGTCAGCTGATTGACAAGGTCCCCAGCTCACCCTCAGTAATCATGCATTATATTGGTGGCATGGAGAGTTGATGAAGCATGAGAAGAGCATGGTACTGCTTTATGTTTATTCTGTAAATGAGCCAAAAATGGCTTCTGTGTATTGGTCCCTAGGTTGTTTGTTTCTTCACTGCAGACAAAGACCTGTTCATTCAAAAGCCTGCCAGCACCAAACTCAAATTTTTACACATGTAATTGTTTGAAACACAGTACAAAAAAGCAGATTTGTAGCCATTTAGAGCTTGCCAGTTTTGTGTACCTTATGAACCTGCACCCAACATCTGCTAACACATAGATAAGATAAGCTCAGGCCATAAAGACCTCAAGCTGCTGCCCTTTGGAGCTCTCTGACCCAAAGACTCCTGCTGAGCTCTAGTAGCTTCCCCTGGACACAGAAGCCCCCTTCCTGATTCCCTTCCCCCCTGGGCATTCCCCTGCCCTCCCCCCACTTCTGAATGGTGGCCCCCAGAACCTAAGACTCTGGAGGGTCTCAGTCTGTGGGGGACTTCCCTCTCTTGCAAATCTGTCAGGGTCACCCAGCAAGGCTTGTGTGTACTACTGCCACCTTGTGGTAATGTCCTTCCTTGACTTTCTCCCAAATCCCTTCAACGTCCCTATAAAAATCTGAAGCATTCTTAGGTTCATTGGAGACATACACACACAATACACACAATTCCATAAGTCAGACGTGGTTTTAGTTTATTATTTTTCATTTATGAGTGGTATTTGGTAATGCTTATTTACCTAGGGTATTATGTGGCGCTGTCATCACTGAGGGGCACATAATTTTTATTTTATAGTTGTGTTGGTTGTGACATAGATGTGAACTAATTCATGGAGTAAATAATTACCAGTCATGTTAGTTCTTGAATTTTCAAAGGCAACACTTTGCCCTCATAGGATCAACCTTATTTCATCACAGAAATGTTTGAAGATCACAGAGACGCAAAATGAAGAATGTCTTGTGGTGCCAGGAAAGTAAGGAAACACTCAGAAAAATCTGACAATTCATCAAAAGAACACACGAGCCAACCTAAATGGTCAGATTTAGAGCAAACTGAGTCACGAAATAAACAATAGTAGACATTTTAGCACATAGAATATTCATAATGTCTTACTGTTATAAATAAAAAAAAATAAGAAAATAAATGGGGGGAGAAACAGATCTTCCTTACAGTAGAATTCCAGTTAGTAAAAGTATAAGGGAAATAAAAGAACTAAGCCAATGTCACAATAACTGTTGCAGATAAGATCCATCATGGATGCAAGAATTGGTGGGTGAAAGTTTGAGGCGAAATAGCATTTGCATAGTTTCAATGTATCTCCCCTCGAGGTAATAATGGCAAAGGGAGGGACAGGAACTTTACAGGAGAGAGACCGACAGCCACCAGCTCAACCACGTGATCCAGGTAAACAGCATTGGTAATAAGACGTAGACATCATGAACCCCTTGACATGAGCCACTGAGAAGATGACCTCATCTTTTCTGTCCTATTCATGTCACAAATGCATAATTTCATTCCAACCACGAAAAAATATCAGAAGAACCCAAATGAGGAACATTCCATAAGATAACTGGTCTCTACTCCTTCAAGGACAAGTATCAAGGTCATAAAAGAGAAGGAAGGACTGAGAAATGGACTAGAAAAGACGAAGAAAGATTTACAACGAAAAGCAATTTGGGACATCAGATAGGATCCTGGAACAGATGAAGGATCATAGTGGGGAAAATGGTGAAATTTGAGAGCAAGACTACAGTTTATTAATAATATTGTACCGATGTTGACTTGCTGATCTTGAGCACTGTACTGTGGTTTGTGAGATGTTTTCATTAGGGGAAGTGGGTTGAGAGATGTAGAGGAACTTTTTATACTATTTTCCCAACTTTTCTCTAAGTCTAAAATAGTTCAAAATAAAAAGCTTAATAACAAATGGAAAATAGGAGCACCTGGGTGGTGCAGTCGGGTGAGTGTCCGTTTTGATTTCACCTCAGGCAGTGATCTCAGGGTCATGAGATCGAGCCTCACATTGTGCCCTGTACTCGGGAGTCTGCTTGGGTTTCTCTCCCTCTGCCCCCTACCCTGCACATACGTGCGCGTGCTCTCTCTCTCTTTAAAATAAAAAAATAAATCTTTAAAAAAAGGGAAAATCAAAACGGTATTGGTCAGTGAGGCAAACGCTAGGATGTTAAGCTGAAAAACATGAACTGAAGCTGGATGACAAGAAGGTTTTGATTCAATTTTCCAATTCAAAAAATTGAAATAACAAAGTGCTGGGATTTAACTGAAGCAACCCAGACATAAATGCCCTGGTTTTAGCTCAGGTTCACCTGTTACTGATGGAGGCAGGCTGGGTCAAGGGCCCGGAGGGGGCTGGACAGGACCAGCCAAGAGGGTCCTTGGCTACACGCAGAATAGAAATCAAACATGAGGCAGCAGGAAGCGAGCAGAGTTCGTTGAGGGTATGGAGAGAGCGCAGGTACAGAGGGTCTGAGAGACTCAGAAAGGAGAGGGAATCTCGTCTTTGCTCAGGGTCTGAGGTTTTTATTGAGGACTGTGGTCTGGTGTAGGGTCCTCTCGGGCATCTAGGAGCTGGTCAGCACAAGGACAAGGGTCCAGGTGTCCTGCACAAGTCACTTGTTCCTTGGAGCCGGGGGGCTGGGCATCAAGATGTCTAGTGCCAATGGTCTGGAATACGCACGCGGTGGCTTCATTCCATCATTCTCGCCTAGCCCTTCCTTAGATATTATCTACTGTGCTGGAAGCCCCTAACGAAATCATTAACTCCTTGACTCTTACAGACATGTGTAAGGTGGGGGTGCAGGTCCTAGCAAGAACAGAAGCAGAAAAAGGAGGAAAAAGCAGATTTGTATGGAGCCCTTCAGTTTCCTTGTGACAAGGAGAATTATACAGAATAGGGAAATATTATGTGCTATATTTACTGTGTTTTAGCTTTTGTGCCTGTAAAGTTACATGTTCCTTTATGATTGGGGAATGTTGAAAGGTATGGTGAGGAATGTCAATAAAATTACATCTAACAATTATGAAAGTATGAAATCAAATATTTTTTAAGTTAAAATCAGAATAACTGTAGACAGTATGTACTAAATTTGGGGACATGAGGGATGCTTTTTATTTTGAAAAAAAAATCACAAAATTCTAAGAAACTACGATCTCACTATTCTCATCACAAGACTGTTAATAATATAGAAAAACTGCTTTTGAAAAATGTTTAGTCATTAAGATAAAATGGTCATGAAATTTTCTCCCTTAATAATCAGAGTCCTTTAGTCGGGGCTCAGTCAGTTGAACATCTCACTCTTGATTTCAGCTCAGATCATGATCTCAGGGTCATGGGAGCAAGCCCTGCTCCAGGCTCTGCGCTCAGCGTGAAGTAGGCTTGGGAGTCCCTCTTTCCTTCTCGATCTGCCCCTCCCCTGCTGTACTCTCTAAATTAATTAATTAATTAATTAAAATTTAAAAAACCAGAGTACTTTAAGATTCGAGGAAATAAAGGAGAAGTAACTAGAGAATCTAGAACAGTGATTGACAGTGTGAAATCTTGCCGGGTGACTTAAACAGCTTCATAACAAGAATGGCACAATGTACATTTTTTATACACACTCAACATGATTATCATTTTATCTGGAATATAATGAATCACTCATTTACGTATAGAAAAATTATCATTGTATTATACAGATCGGTGATTCCCCAGTCCTGGTTACACGTAAAAATTACCTGGGAAGCTTTTCATAAAAATGCCAATGCTTGGTGTTCTGCCTCAGAAATTCTGATTTAATTCCATGAGGGATGGAATAAGGCATTGATATTTTTAAGGATTTTCCAGAGACCCTAATGTGCTGTCCTTCCCCCACCAGCTGGGGTGAGAATGACTGCTACAGATGCTTTTTGTTCAAATAAATCTGTGTTGAGATATACAAGATAAATATTATAATTAAAAATTACATTTTTGGCAAAAAAAATTACATTTTGGCAAGATATATCATAATTCCACCCTTGAAGCTATATTTTGGACTTGAATAAAAATGGAAGCCAGAAAATATGTTAAATAAATTGAATCTAAATAATTATAAGTATAAACACGACCAAAGATGAGTGCAATCAGAATTGTTTATCATCACCTCATCCCAGTAAAATGCAAATTCACCCTATTTCATTTAAGATTTTTTCAGTATTAAATATGTGGTCAATTTAAATGAGCAGCATTCCCCTCCCAAAACTGACCACAGTGTGTGACTCTAAACCTGTATTTTTGTTTTGTGTGTCTATCTATATAACAAATAGAATCATATGTGGTTACATAATCCCAAATCGAGAATTCAGAACTTATCATGGTAATTTTCTGAATTAATGCATCAATAATTAAACACACACACACACACACAAACACACACACACACACAAGGAAACAATCCTCTATTGAGTTATTTGCTAGCAAAGCACTTCTCACCTTGTAAAAACCATGAAACGTATTTGGAATAGATTTAATTAAAATTAACACATTTTACTGTGCAAAAGCTTTTTATCTTGATGAAATCCCAATATAACAATAAAAAAAAATTTTTTAAAAATTAACACATTTTAAGCTACTGTTGTGAGAGGGTGCCTATTTCCATCATCCTTGCTGTTGGTCTGACACTTGCAAGAACATACAGGTTTTATTTAAAGAAGCCTTTACCATCTTCCCTGTCCAGTGTATAGCAAGCGCCTGGCTTATGCGATAAATCATTCTGGTTTGGTCCACAGAATTCTGGGTAGTGGTTTTCTCAGCAATTCAGCATGTAGTACGGAATTAAAATCCTGTAGGCGGGTGTCTGACTGGAAAGATTGTTAACTTTGTCTCTTTTGTCTCTCAAACTCTTTGTCTCTCAAACTACAGCCTGTCTTTTTTTTGTTGTTTCCAAGTATCTTGAAAGAGATCAAGCGTAAAGTTGATCGATTTCCTGTACGCCAATCATTCAGAAACTCAGCTACAAGGCAAACAAAAAACTGGAAGAAAATATCTATGTGAAATATGTCAAAGAGTCAATCAACTTGATATGTACAAAGCTCATGCTAATTGATATGAAGACACAAAAACCCCAATAGGGAAATGAACAAAGTCAAAGAACAAAAATTTAGAGAAAAATAATTGACTAGCAAATGCGATGGAAAACTTGACTTTGGTAGTAATAGAACAAATTCAAACTAAAACAATGAGGAAACTTAAAGACAAAATCCATTCATCAGTTTTCGAAATGGTGTGTCTCCTCACACAACAGCTACCCGCAAGAATCCATTTGTACAACTTTTCTGGAGAGGAGTTTGGGAATGTAGCCAGTCTGTATTATTTATGGATTCCATCTTTGCTAGTTCACCTTGTGGCTAAAATGTATTTGTAACCCCCAAGTCAGTACTGCCAGCCCATTTGAGGTCATTTGTGGACATGAACAGGATGATGCAAATTCTGAGTCCCAGTGCGTTTGCACAAGGCAATCTCTGCCTTCTCATTTCAGCTCTTATTCTGCAAACAGCATGGTACGAGCCAAGGGCAGGCTCCCCAAATGTGCCACTTTAGCATATTGATTATCTTAAATAAAAGTTAAGAAACAGTTGGTGCAGGGCGCCTGGGTGGCTCAGTTGGTTGAGCGTCTGCCTTTGGCTGAGGTCATGATCCCGGGGTCCTGGGATCAAGCCCCACCACCGGCTCCCTGCTCAGCAGAGAGTCTGCTTCTCTCCTTCTCCTTCCACCCCTCCCCCGTACCTGCTGTCTCTCAAATAAATAAACTCTTAAAAAAAAAAGAAACAACTGATGTAAACAAACACTCAGACCCTACTCTGTCCCCCTGAAAGCAGGAAACAAACCTCCCATATGAAAAATATTTTCCCTATACTAAGAAGTAAAAACACTCCCTCATCACCAGAGATAGTGACTCTAACGTCAAAAAAGCTGCAGAAATAAGCCTTGTCACTTTTTTACTCTCTACTACCTCAGCAGCTTCCACTTCCGCTTAGAATTCCTTAATTTCATTATTGGTCCTCTGTGGGCACGTAATAAAACTTTGTGTTTTTTTCTCCTGTTAATCTGCCCCATGTCAACTTAGTTCTGAGTCCAGCTGGAAGACCTCGAGAGTGGAGAGAAAATTCTCCCTCCCCGCCAGTGTTCCCTTCAGGGTCTACTTAGCACTATGTTTTTCTCGCTTTTGTGCTTTTTGTTGGTGGCTTCGCTGTTTAAAATGGCCCCCCAATGTGGCGTTGTCTGGCACCCCCCAGCACAAGGGTCTGTGATGTGCTTCACAGAGAAAGTACATCTGTGAGGTAAGCTTAGTTCAGGCGTGAGTTATAAAATGCTGCGGGCCGGGAGTTCATGTTGATGAATCAGCCACATATATTAAATAAAAGATTTTAAAGCCTAAGCACATAAAACAAGGCATCAGTCAGTCAAAGAAATGTGTTGAGCAGAGTCCTGCGGGATCCTAACCCTGTATTTCCTGCAGGAGCAACAGGTCAGTATTTGCTAACTCAGTCTTCGCCATGACCTTATGAAATATAACTGCCAGGAAAAATGAGAAACAACTGAATATATCAGGAGTACTTGTACAAGTCCATGCATGCTCTTGACGCCCCAAACCTCCCCTCACTGCTGTATCTAGAAAAATAATTAGAAGAGTGGCCAGGAGTTCATGGCAGCGTCAAAATCATAAAAATTAAAAAAGACTTGGTGGCGGTGGGAAGGTGTATTTGACGCAGCGGTCCCTTCCAGAATGAGCAGTGGGGAATGTGAGGCAAAAGCAAATGCAAGCGGTCTCTAGAAGCTGGAAAAGACAGGTAACAGATGGAGTCTTCCCTGGAACCTCCAGAAAGAACCAGTCCTGCCCATGAGCAAGACTGGTTTTGGACTTCTGACCTCCAAAACTATAGGAGAATAGCTTTGTGTGGTTTTAAATCACTAATTTTGTGGCAGTTTGTTACTGCAGTGACAGGAAGCCCATATAGGGTTAGGTAATAAGGACCGGGCAGTCTTGCCATAGAGCATATATGGGGAATGGTTGGAGCACTTTTGCCCCAACGGTTTCGATATTTATTGTATACCATAAGCCTACAATTATTTATTTATTTTATTATTAGGTAAATGTTTTTTAAAAGATTTTAATAAGCCTCATCATAAGTAATAAACTCAAAAGAAGCTCTTTTTCTTTTCTTTTCTTTTCTTTTCTTGCTTTTTTTAAGTAGGCTCTATGCCCAGCCTAGAGCCCAATTATGGGGTTTGAACTCACTACCCTGAGATCAAGCCCTGAGCTGAAATCAAGAGTTGGATGCTTCACCGAGTGAGCCACCCAGGTGCCCCAAGAAGCTCATTTTTAATAAAAGAAGATTCTGTACTGCCTTTCATTTATCAAGGAAGTTACGGATAAACATGCCACTTGATAAAAATATTTGTCCACATTTACATCCACCTCAGGATATCACTGACCATGTGAAAACCAGAAGGCACAAATCTACTGAAGAAGCTTGAGTGGCTAGTTCAGAAGTTAGTAATTACTTTAAGAGACAGCGCTCGAAGATGACAACTTAAAATACGCAGCTGCAGAAAGTGCCTTTATATCTCACTTTGTGAAGGGTGACTTTTTCATTTACCTTCAATGACCATCCTACAAAGTGTATTTCATTTGTTTCAGCTTGCAGGTTTTCTTGTGTGTGTGCATAGCAGAAGTGAAGCCATAACACTGTGCATTTGTCCAAAACCATGGTGTGCGCAATACCAGGAGGGAACCCTAATGTAAATCATGGACTCTGGGTGACAATGATGTGTCAATGTAGGGTCATCATTGCACAGATGTACCATCTGGTGTGGAAGAGCGATACTGGGGAAAGCTGTGCATGGGTAGGAGTGGGGGTAAACAGAAAATCTCTGTACTTTCCGCTCAGTGTTGCTGTGAACCTAAGACTACTCAACAAAGTCTTTAAAAAAATGTGAAGCCACAAAATTGGGTTCATTAACCAGAGTTACATGGTGCCATCTTTGTGTCAGTCACCAAGTGTTCCAAACAGGAAATCCATTATCTCCAATAATGATTGAAAGCTATTTTTGTTGGGGTGTTAGAGGTGAAACAGTATCATGAATATTACTGTAAATGCTATTTAAAAAATTCAACATTGAGGGGCGCCTGGGTGACCCAGTCGGTTGAGCTTCCAACTCTTGGTTTTGGCTCAGGTCATGATCTCAGGGTCTTGATTCCAAGGCTCCTCACTCAGCACAGCACACAGTCTGCTTGAAAATCTCCCCCTTCCCCCTGTCCCTGCCCCCATTCTCTCTCTCTCAAATAAATAAAGTGTTTTTTAAAAAAGTTCAACATTGAGAATAAAATTTTCTGATCTTGGAGCAATATAGGTACCTATTTTGGTAAAACACAGTGTGGTGGTTAAAATAATGATTTCACTAAATTGAGAAAACTGTGGAGCAAAAGTATACTTAGAACTAGACTTAGAACTAGTTGTGGTCTAAACACAATTCAAACCGTGATATTCTCCTAATCAAAATAGAAGATGGCAAAATATATAAACGTTACATATTTACTTCATCAAAAAATTTTGCAATGAAGCTGATGTTGAAAATAATTTAAACTGGTGGTGCACACACTTCCTCAAGCTTTTAAGGAATGACTTCATAAATCATCCTAAGTGCCCTACAGTAGAACTGAATTTTTTGTAAATGCACCTTCCAAATTGTAATTGCATTTTGTTCATTATTTGGTGTAGTGTGATAAATAATGGCTGCCAAGGAGGTCTAGGTCCTAATTTATAGATCCTGTGAATGTTACTTCATATGGTAAAACAGGATTTTGCAGATGTGATCAAGTAATGGATCTTCAGATGGTCAGCTTGTCCTGGATTGTCCAGGTGGACCCTAAAGGCAGCCACATGCACCTTGATTCTTAGAGAAACAGGGAAATTTGACACAGGCAGGAGAGGAAGCCATGTGAGCATGGGATCGGAGAATGGGGTGATGCAGGCACAGGCCAAGGATTGCTGGCAACCACCAGAGGCTGAGAGGCAAAGAGAGATTCTCCCTGGGAGTCCCAGGAGGGGTGCGGCCATAGAGACACTGATTTTGGCCAGTGAGATAGATTTCAGACTCTGGGCAACCAGAACTAAATTTCTATGTCATAGGACACCAAATGCACAGTAATTCATCATGGTAGCCATGGGAAACTAATAAAGTTGAAGATTTTTGATCAAGATATTTGATGAATGGAGCACCAACAGCTTTTTATTATAGCTTTTTATTTGAATTGCAATGATTGAAAACAAAGCTCACAAACAGTAAGACATCGAAATTTGTTCCAACAAAAACAAGAGAACTAAACAAGTTCCATGATGAGAGCTCCAACCATGCATGATTTCACTTGGAGTGTCTCAACTTTTGAGAAAACTCTTTGTATGGAATTCCCACTTAGAATTGTGCAAATTAATATTTTGTTTTGGAATTTCACAGCATCTAAGCGTGGCAAAAAAAAAAATCATCAATAAGAACTTGTCTTTCTCAGCATAATAGGTCAGATGCTAAGTGTAATAAGTCAGACTGAGAAAAGACAAAGACCATATGATTTCACTCTTATGTGGAATCCAAAAAACAAAACAAAGGAACAAACAAACAAAAAGCAAAATCAGACTTATAAATACAGAGAACAAACTGGCGGTTGCCAGTGGGGAGGGGGATGGGGGATGGGCAAAATGGGTGAAGGGGAGAGGGAGGGACAGGCTTCCAGTTATGGAAGGAATAAGTCACGAGGACAGAGGCACAGCCCAGGGAAAAAAGCCGATGGTGACAGATGGCAGCCACCCTTGTGAGCACAGCAGAACTAACGGATAGAGATGTGGAATCACTCTTAGACACCTGAAACCAGTGTAACATTGTGTGTCAGCTACACTCAGATTTAAGAATTAAAAAAAGAACCTTATTGCAGTTAGTCTGAATGTTAGCGAAAAGAGAATATTGAGTTAATATTTACACACGTCAAGACAAAAAAATAGTATTATAAGTAACCTCCATTAAATAGAATTTGCTTTGAGCTTATCAGGGGTATCAACAGCTATAGAGAGACTAATTGCTCAATTAAAAATAGTATAGTGTACAAAGAAGAGCATGTTGAAAATGTCAAAATTTCACACTTATTAACCGTTAATGCAATTTGTAAAGATTACAGACAATTTTATATAAAAACTGAAAATAAAAACACTATTGGAAAAAAATACATTCTTTAAAAAAACATAAGTGACACTTTATTAGAGAAGGATAATAAGGAACTGGCCAAATTATATGAATAGGTACCAAGTGTTATTGCTTCTGCCATGTTTAATGTTCAATCAGAATTTTTAAAAATTTTGCTTTTTAACATACACACACATACGTGTTTTTTATTGTTTTAGAGAGAATTCTAGTTTTGAAATTAGTTTTTAACTAATTTCTAATTAGAGTTATAATTAGAAATTATAGGCCCACCAATATGCCCACCTATATGGGCTAATATAGGCCCACCAATGTGATAATAGGCCCACCAATATGATAAAAACAATTGTTTGGTGCATAAACATTTCAAAAATTGTACAATTTTAAGTATTTTATTGCCTCCTTCAGTTCTACAAAGTGCTCCCGCTTAGATGATAAATTATACAGCTGAACAGTCTTGAAGGGAAGAGTGGCCGAGTCTGATTTCACCTCAGTCTCATCCTTTTAAAAATCTGTTCAGTGTTTGGCAATTTTGCCCATTGTCTTCAGGGAATGAAATGGAGATGCTAACTGGGGCAGGCATTGTGCTGGGTACTTCATATATACACACATGAGTTTAGGGATCTAAGTACAAATATGTTTCAAGAGTTCCATTTTAAGGATAAGGAAATGGGTTTATAGGCATCAAGTAGTAGCCAGAAAGCTAATCAGGAGGCAGCAGAGATGGAACCAGACTCCACTGGATCAATGTGCTTCCTCTTCCTCCAAGTATCTAGATTATGAGCCACTCCAATTAACCTCCATGACCACATCTATCTCTTTCGGTGGTTACCTCTCATTTGCCTTCTGCATCTTGCTGGGCCATTCTCTGTACAGCCTCGCCTTTCACCTCTGCTTAAACATCTGATGTGAAGACTAGCCCTGAGTTACTGATGAAAACATGCCGTGCTCATCAAGAACTGTACATTCCTTCCTCACCGGATGGAGGCAAAATGAACAGTCTTGACCACAGATTCTTAAAGAGGAGGCTCATTTGTTAGAGTGTAATGTTTAGTAGAGGAAACCTTCATTGTCTCCAGACACTTATGAGTGGATAGGCTTGATAGTAAACCAGCAGATGGAATGGAATGAGCTCTTTTGGTGCTCATCTTAGCATCCTGGTCTGTAGCTGGGTACCTGTAGTCAGTCTTTGTGGGAGAACCCTGGAGTGGAGGGTACAGTGTCAGTAGGAGTCTCCAGGGTGATCAAAAGATACCAACACGGTGGCCTCACCTGTCTGGCATGACACAGTGTTGCATGATCTCAGTGTTCTGCCTGGTGACGTCACACATGGTGGACAATAATCAGCAGCTTCTTTCTCCTCACACAAATTGCAGGTAGAAGCTGCTCTAGATCAGTTGCTCAAAAGCCAGTTACTGAATGTGAATTTAATAAATTTGCTATAAGAAACCCCTTTCTATGATGCACCATGTGGTTAAGAGCTTTTCTTCCAAACTTTTTAAAAAACTATCAAAGTATAATTGACATGCAATATCCTGTTAGTTTCAGGTGTACAGAATGATTAGATATTTTTATACGTTACAAAATGCTCCACACAAGCCTAGTTACTGGCTGTCTCTGTGCAGTGATTAAAATATTGCTGTATTTTATTGCTGTATTAAAATATTCCCTATGCTGGTATGTGCACCCCGATGTTTATAGCAGCAATGTCCACAATAGCCAAACTGTGGAAAGAGCCAAGAAGTCCATCGACAGATGAATGGATAAAGAAGATGTGGTATATATACACAATGGAATATTATGCAGCCATCAAAAGGAATGAGATCTTGACATTTGCAACGACGTGGATGGAACTAGAGGGTATTATGCTGAGCGAAATAAGTCAATCAGAGAAAGACATGTATCATATGACCTCACCGATATGAGGAATTCTTAATCTCAGGAAACAAACTGAGGGTTGCTGGAGTGGTGGGGGGTGGGAGGGATGGGGAGGCTGCGTGATAGACATTGGGGAGGGTATGTGCTATGGTGAGTGCTGTGAATTGTGTAAGACTGATGAATCACAGATCTGTACCTCTGAAACAAATAATACATTATATGTTAAAAAAAAAAAGATAGCAGGAGGGGAAGAATGAAGGGGGCGGAAATCGGAGGGGGAGATGAACCATGAGAGACTATGGACTCTGAGAAACAAACTGAGGGTTCTAGAGGGTGGGGGGTTGGGGGGATGGGTTAGCCTGGTGATGGGTATTAAAGAGGGCACGTTCTGCATGGAGCACTGGGTGTTATGCACAAACAATGAATCATGGAACACTACATCACAAACTAATGATATAATGTATGGTGATTAACATAACATGATAATAAAAAATAAAATAAGGGCACCTGGGTGGCTCAGTTGGTTAAGCGACTGCCTTCGGCTCAGGTCATGATCCCGGAGTTCCGGGATCGAGTCCTGCATCGGGCTCCCTGCTCGGCAGGGAGTCTGCTTCTCCCTCTGACCCTCTTCCCTCTCGTGCTATCTCTCATTCTCTCTCAAATAAATAAAATCTTGAAAAATAAAATAAAATACTCCCTATGCTGTATACTGCATTCCCATGACTTATTTATAACTGGGAGTTTGTACCTCTTAATCCCCACCAACAAATTCATTCTAGGTTACCAGTTTTATCTTTTAAAAAATATATTAAATTTGTCTCTCCCAGATTTCTCACTGCCACAGTTATAAATCAAAAGGACAACTGAAGAGGAAATGAAAGAGGCATAATGCAGCTATATTCAAGAACATGGTCCTTTAAAATGTTTGGGTATGAAATAGTCTCATAAGTTTTTGTGAATACATTCTTTTTCCTGTCAACCAAATTGAACAGGTAAAGGAGCATATTTCGTCCGTGACTATGCATTTCCCTGATGCTTCTGCGTGTCAAGCTGGTGGTAGTTCGAGACTGATCAGTTCATAAACCCCATGACTTTCCTCCTCTGAAATTAGTTTGCTCAAGAAAACCCCTTGTCATTCTACGTTTGTTCATACTCATGACACGTTCCCAATCAATGGATTGTTTTTGTGTCCATTTTAAACATATTCACCCAACAGTTTAACCAAAAATATCTCTAGATATTGCCAAGTGTCCCAGAGAGACAAAATCGCCCCCGCGTGAAAACATTGAGGTTGGGGCACCTGGGTGGCTCAGTTGGTTAAGCGTCTGCCTACGGCTCAGGTCATGATCCCAGGGTCCTGGGATTGAGTCCCGCATTGGGCTCCCTGCTCACTGGGGGAGTCTGCTTCTCCCTCTCAAATAAATAAAATCTTTAAAAAACAAAAAACAACACTGAGGTTGACTTTCAGTACAACACTTCACCAGGGAATTCTAAGACCCTTATATAGGATTACATCAGAGAGCAGAATTTTCCTTCACAAACCGCAGAGAGACGACTGTCAGCTCACAAGATTCACTGACGGCTCCTAACACACTAGGACCTAGCAGACAGCTGCACAGACTGTCTGAGGCTAGGAACTCAATCTGCTGTTATCTTTGTTACGTAACTGCTTCCGTCTCCGGCTGAGCCCTCACACGACGGCCTACTCAGAGGGAGGACGCCTGCTGAGGCACAACGTCCACGTCACTAAGTCCCCCAACGACACAACAGTAGCCGGCTGGGGATGTCGACTACCAGGCACTGCTAAGCAATTTAATTGATTTTAGGACTTTTTCCAATAAAAATCTTTTTGAAACAAAACAGACTAAGAGAACGCATGCTTTGTTTTAAAGCGAACTGCGCCAGCATCACATTATCACCATGTGAAGAACACCTGGCAAAAACAATTACTGGAAGGTTGGAAAGTAGATCCTATAGGTTCCACAGTTCGGCAAAAAAAGCTTGGAAACCCTTTTTAAGCGGGGAAAAAAGAGTGCTCACTCAGGCTTAAGAGATTAGTGAGAAGAACGTAATTTCACCTTTCATCACAAAGGTTCTAGAACTCATTACAATCTTACATGCTACACACGCTGCCTTCTAAATACCACAGGGAACGGGTGTTGCTGGCCAATTGTCCAAGAATAAGTATCGGCGTAAGTCTCCCATTTCCTAAAAACAGACTTGATAGAGCACTACTTACAGATGAGCTGAACTAGTGGGACTGTCTCTCCATCCTGTGATTTACCACAGGAGAGACGGCAAAACACCCCAAACTGTCCTACTTCCTCCATAAAGGAGGTTGGTTGGATGTTAAATCGTGCCTTTAGCTTCAAGTTTAGATCAATCTGGCCTGGGTCTCCCTAGAACTGCTTATTCAAAATCCCCTGTGGTTGTTTCAAGTGCATCCCTGCTGAAAACTCCTGGCACTGGTGCAGAGGTGATGAACAGGACTCACTTTCACGACACCCTCCTCTCTTCCCAAGTTCGGGCCTGCGCCCCGATCCTTCCGAATCTACATCCTAGAATTCCTGACCCACAGGCTGCAGCCCTTCAGTGATAACTGAGCTAAGGTCAGGAGGTGTGTGTGTGTGTCATCGGCACATGGAGTATGTCTGCCCAATTTTTAAACCTGCCCTACTTCCTAACAGACAACGTATGCACATGCACACACGCATGCACATTCTCACACCCCCAAGCTGCAGGGCAAGTGCTCGGTTAGCTTATGCCCCCAAATCACAGGAAAATAAAAGATGTCTAAGTATATGACTTAGGAACAAGGTAACAACTACTTTTTCATTACAGGGGAATTGAAAACAGCACCAGCCAACAAAATTAAAACTCTTTAAAAATTGATATGGCTCTTTTATAAAACAGATGAAGTAATAAACACACACACAGAAATGAGATTCGACTATAATAGTCAACTAACATAAAAGAAAAATGAGTCCGTTTTCTTTGACTTTATACAGTTTAATCACTTCATTTCACACTTTCCAAATTCACTTTGGACCCAGCACATCCTGGGGGGGGGGTTTATATATCGACCAAGTTGCTCTGCTAGAGACATTCAAGTTCAGGAGCAGATTCCTTGCACATTCATCCATTTCTGTTTAAGAACAAGAAGGAGTCTTTTTCATTTCTTTTACAGAACATAATTATTTTTATTATAAATTTATTTAAATCACTTTGGACCCAGCATATCCTTAGGTTTCACCCACTCATCAAACTGCTCTGCAGTGAGATAGCCAAGTTCAATAGCAGTCGCCTTTAAGGTTGATCCATTTTTGTGTGCTGTCTTAGCAATCTTTGCCGCCTTGTCATACCCTGAAGAAAAAATAAAACGCAGTGCAGGAGTTTGTAGTGAAATCTGGTTTTCTAAAGCAAAAGGTAATCTTTTACTCAACTGAGGCTACTGATCTCTTAAGTAACATTTTTAATCTTAAAAATATTTAACAGGGGCACCTGGGTGGCTCAGTCAGTTAAGCCTCCAAATCTTGATTTCAGCTCAGGTCATGATCTCAGGGTTGTGAGACTGAGCCCCGTATTGGCTCTACATTAATGCAGTGCAGAGTCTGCTTAAGATTCTCTCTCTCCCTCTGCCTCATCCCCATTTGCACTAAATAAAATCTTTAAAAAAAAAATTTAGCAGTGGTTATCTTGAGAGCTGTCATTTCTGATACAGAATAAAACCTTTACTTTTCTTAAATGATACAGACTTAAATATACCTCACTTTCTACAACAGATTTGTTCCTAAGGGCAGTTGGCCACTTCAATTGTCTTTGGGTTCCCCTGTGTAGGTCTCTGACTAAATGCTAATGTACAATAGTTTTTATTTATTATTTATTTGACAGAGAGAGAGGCAGCAAGAGAGGGAACACAAGCAGGGGGAGTGGGAGAGGGAGAAGCAGGCTTCCCGCGGAGCAGGGAGCCTGATGCAGGGCTCGATCCCAGGACCCTGGGACCATGACCTGAGCCAAAGGCAGATGCTTAACGACTAAGCCACCCAGGCGCCCCTGTACAATAGTTTTTAAAGGATCAAAAGCATTATTACCCAATCTCAATACTACACCGTAGAATAACTCCTATTTTCACAGGGGGAAGAACAAGAAAACAATATAGCACCAAGACATGAAAACATACTTCTGAGTAGCAGACATATGTGTTGTTTCTCGAAACATGTTTAACTGGAAGCAATGGTTCCACGAAAGCATAAGCAGCTAAGTGCTGCAGTGCCCCAGCAAACAGCACCCCTGTGCGGAAGCTGTGGGGACTGGCTCTGAGGCAAGGTGGGGGAGGGGGCCCCCAGGGAGGGCCGCACCTGCCAACTGCGTCCAGCAGCACTTCACAGTACCCTGACCTCTTCCCAGAGGTCGCAAGGATACAGAGGAAGTTTTAGCACAGATCTGTTCGCGTACCAAAGGCCACAGGTGTGCTGTTTGCCTCAGTTATTTGCCTCTGGAATTAACAGAGGTAAGGGGGCAGCTTTGCAAGTTGTCTTAACACAACCGAAAAAAAAGGTCAGAAGGCAAAAGCAAGAAAGTACATAAAAGGACGCCTATGTGGCTCAGTTGGTTAAGCGTCTGCCTTTGGCTCAGGTCATGATCCCTTGCTTCTCCATCTCCCTCTGCCCCTTCCCGCTGCTTGTTCTCTCTCTCTCAAGTAAATAAAATCTTAAAGAAAAAAGAACAAACAAAAATGAAAACAGGGGCACCTGGGTGGCTCAGTTGGTTAAGCGACTGCCTTTGGCTCAGGTCATGATCCTGGAGTCCCAGGGTCGAGTCCCACGTCCGGCTCCCTGCTCAGCAGGGAGTCTGCTTCTCCCTCTGACCCTTTTCCCTCTCGTGCTATCTCTCATTCTCTCTCTCTCAAATAAAATCTTAAAAAAAAAATGAAACCAACAAAGGAGGAAAAAACCCCCAAGTGCCCCCAGATCAGAGGACTATGGTCAAAGGGACAAAAGCCTTGAGGCATCAGGACCGTCAACCAGGCAAGATGTTACGTGCTGGCATGTAACCATTAACCATCTTTGAAACACGTTATGGGCAATTTTAGTACTCACCTGAACTCGTGATTGCGAAGCATGTTGAAAAGGGCATTTACTGATCAGAGTAACTTTGAGAAAGAATTGTGTACTCTTATATTGAAGACGTTAGAGTCTAACTCTTATGCTAACCATTCAGCTCTACTCTTTGGGTCCCACAGATGCCTGTCACCAGCCAGCCTGCTCCTCAACAAGCGGGCAGAGAACTCATGACAAGCAGCTACAAGCTCACACTACAGGAGCAAGGTCTGGTTTGCCCACTTATCCTTGTATGGCCTTTACCTCACAGAAAACTGATTCCAAGAAAGACTGACCAATCATTCAGTGTTAGGAGCACTTCTAACTTAAGTCTTCTGACGTACAGATGTGAGGGAACATTTCTCACATAAGCCTTTGGGTTCCCCTGAGTAGCTCCCTGGCTGAATGCTAAAGTACAATAGTTTTTAAAGGATCAAAATATTATTACCAATCTCCACACTACACCACAGAATAGGCTATAACCATAGCTACCTCTCTCTATACATAGGTAGCTCAGAGCTACCTGAAGCACTCAAATGAGCTCTAACTTTATAAAACTGAAATTACCGCTTGATATGAAGCCAATAGTAGAAGATCTGCTTTGAAAATTCAGGATTATAGAAGAATATTTTAAACAGCAACCATATCATGCTAATGACTGTATCATAACTTGTTATAAAACAGAAAATCAAAGAATATATTAACAACCTCAGCTCGGCAGTAAGAAACTGGGAAACGGCTTTCAAGGCACCATAACATAATGCAGCTAAGGCCTCAAAACCTGCAAACTGAATCTTTAGTGAGGATCACTATGGTCAGTCCACAATCCAAGTCAGGATGTTCGAATTTACACAATAAAATATTTATAATTCTGGGAAAGGCTTGCAATATAAGAGTCATGGTTTTAGATAAAATTTACATTTCCCCCACTTTCCCTATAAGCAATGAATACTACCCTTTTTCTTTGTTCTTATTGGTAACTTCCCATTTCTGAATTGAATAAAACAACAAAATCAAAGTGTATTAGAGCATCTAGAGAAGGCAGAAAAATGAATTCATCCCACATTGTTAATCGGCCAGTGCCACCTAGTGACGCTACCAAGTGAGGGGACCCTTCCCAGGTAGTCTGCAGAATGTTGAGCATCTCAATACCGTTAAGATTTATTTAAGTTTGAACTTCTAAGTTTACCACATTTCAAATAAAATGAAGCATCACTGACAGCATATTAATACATAAACAGTGTCTTTCAACACAATTTCAAATATTTTATGAGATTTTACCAAACAATGCCCAAAAGGAATTTGCTGTCCACCTTGATCCAACAATCTCTTAAAAATATTTTAGCTTTTTAATTCTGTAGTCAAAATGACATTATTCCTTAAACCTTACCTATATGAGGATTAAGAGCTGTCACCAACATTAGAGATTCATTCATCAGCTTGTTGATCCTCTCTGTGTTGGCCTGGATTCCCACAACGCAGTTTTCTGTGAAGGAAACGGCCGCGTCCCCCAGCAGCCGGGCTGAGTGTAACACATTTTTGATCTGTGACATGAGGGGTGAAGGGGAGAGGGGGAGAGAGAGAAAAAGAGGGGCTTATTGAGCCTAACTTTTCTGTCCAATAATAGATATTATGTGCTGGTTCATAAATGAATACGTAACTTGATAAACATGTAGCTCTCCTACGACTTGTAAAGCACTATACCCACAGAAACAAATATTGAAAGAAATTATGAACATCTGAGGACACTGAAATCTAAAAGAGGTAAAAGCCATAAATACAAATAACTGGAACCCAAGAGATCCTGTACTGTGAAGAACACAGGTATGAAATGTTAGCAGAGAGAGAAATTAATTCAGTTGCAGGACTATTGGTGAAGTCTATTTGATGGAGGGGACTTAGATAACCAGAGTTGGAAAAAGAATCTTCTGGAAGAGAAGTAAAGATGCGGCAGTTAGAAAGTTCAGCCTGTCTGAGGCAGTCAGCGCAGTGAGGGCTTTCCAGGTCTTAATGGTCACCACGTTTTTAATGCTTAATAAAACAAATATTCCTCAGACCCCTTAAAATAACCTTTCATACAATATTTAAAACAAACATAAAATCAGTTTGCTTTAGCGTTTTTTTCTTTTGGTAACATTTCCAATATGTGTAAAGATATATCCGCATCCTACTCTCTTTTGGTCTAAAACCTCAGGGTCTGAAAACTACAGTCCCAACAATGGACTCCAGTAGAAGGCTCAGAACTTCAAGGTTTGATCTGATACTAATGACTTTAATATAAGGAAATGTTGGGGCGCCTGGGTGGCTCAGTCAGTTAAGCGTCTGCCTTTGGCTCAGGTCATGATCCCAGGGTCCTGGGATCGAGTCCCGCATCGGGCTCCCTCCCTCTCCCTCTGCCCTACCCCCTGCTTGTGCTCTGTCTCTCTCGATCTCGCTCTCTATCTCAAATAAATAAATAAAATCTTAAAGAAAATATAAGGTAAATGTTGATTACCATGATGTATTTTCTATAAAAGATAAAAAATAGACTTTTGTTTTTTAAAATAAAAAAATTAGCAAGACATTTGTTGCACACCTACATTTGCCAGGCAGCTGGTATTAACTGTTTGGAATCTGACATGCAAGCAAAAGCTCAGACGTCTGAGTTCTGCTTTGGCCTGTCTTTTATTTTTCATGAGACTGTACATTCCGTGAGGGCAAAAAATTATGTCTTGCTTATTGTTCTATCACTAGTACCCAGTACAGTGCCTGATATAGATTTGACAAATACATTGAATAAATATTCTTAATATTTGTCATTTGCATGTCCTTATCAAATTAAAACCAGACTTTACACAAAGGCTTCTTAGAGGTAATAAACCTCTAATATGTTTTAGATGTAACAATTTACACAAATAAAGGACTCCAAAGGATGACAGCTCTATTTTCTGAAGCTGAGAAAACTGGATGAAAGATCAAGATGATGCCACCTTGCTCCATCTTCATGAAGATGAAGGTAAAGAACAGATTTTAAACACAAATGTTTCCCAGGTATGTGGAAAAGGGAAAACAGATGAAGGAAAGCCAGAGAGGGACAGGGAAGAGCATGGGAGGAGGGTGCTGAGGAAGCCAAAGAGAAGTGTTTCAAGGCCAAGGTCAAGCGTTAGCAGTCTATGGGCCTGCAGGGGTTCCAAATGACCAGGAGAATAATCCAAGGACAAGTCGGGGGCAGAAGCCGTCAGTGGTGAATTTGCCTGAAAGTGAATGCGGGTTATCCTTCTAAGATGGCAGAATTTGAGGGAAGAGAGAAGCAACGTGAGCAGGAGACAGGGCTGAGGGAAGGTTCACGGAGACTGGACTTATTTCGAGGCACCAGCGTCCCCCTCACTGCATGAGGGACAAGGAGGAAACCCACACCCTGTTCCCAGACTTTTTCTTTCTATTAAATAAAGCAAACCATCAACTTACTTGAGCTAAAAGTCACCTAATTAAATATCCACACTTAATCTTCTAACATTAACATATGCTTGATTTCCAATTGCTACTCACATCATCCCAGTACCTAACATGAAATCTCTAGGAACCTTCCTGAAGGAAAACACAAGACAATTAGCCTCGAGTCAAACAACGTGGAAGACTGGGCCTCCAGCTTACCATCATTGGCTTGAACACGTTCAGCTCGAAATGGCCGTTGCTGCCCCCGACGGTGACGGCGACGTGGTTGCCCATGACCTGGGCGGCGACCATGCTCAGCGCCTCACACTGGGTCGGGTTCACCTTGCCTTCAAGAGAGCCGCCGAGGAAAGAGTCCACGTCAAACATGCTGGTGGCCTCAGGTGTCAGTCAAGATTAGGTAGTACGTCAATCAACCAAGAAAAGAAGGGAGTCTGACTTCCTTCAATAAAGCAAGTCCCCAACCATCAGGGCTGATACAATGAAGCAAACCAAGCAAAGAGCGAGGGCCGGGCGGCCACAAACTGCAAACCACTCATTCAGCGGCTCCTGCGCCACATGAAATACGGCCCTCCCCATCGCCATGGCTTCTGTTCATCGTGGACATAGGTGTGGAGCTAGGCACTGAGCACGCCACGGTGGGTGATGCAGCACCTGGCCTCCAAGCTCTGGGGAGAGAGCTGGTAATTACAGCAAGGGCGGGGTGGGGGGGGAGGTAAATCCAGAGAAGCCAACTGCCACAGGAACACTCATAAAAAGAGCACCTTGCTGACACTCGGGAAAGTTCTCAGAGGAAGCGCCCATTAAGCTGGAATTCTCCTTCTCGTCCTAAGTCCACCAACCCTGGGAGTACCCCTCTGACGAGCTCAAGTTTGAACCAGACACCCCAGATTTCTCTGACCAGTATAAGGCAACACACTGGAAAGGTTATTTCTGTATCTGTGAATCTGGGTCTCTCTTTCCTAGGCAATCCCCTTGAATTTGCAGTCAACTAAACGCACATTTTTCAACGTGAACTATTTTAAAATCAGATCTCTTCTCATTCTATACACACGCTCAGATTTAAAAGAATCTATAGTCAGGGCTTTCTTTTTCACTATTAAAAGTCCCCTTGTCAGTTTCAGTTGAACTTAGAGAGGCCTTTCTTTATGAGTCTTGATCCTGTCACCTGGCGTACTGCTGTGTCCTTATCCACTGATGTGATCTGCATGTATTCCCTGCCTTCACCCTCGGTCACCAGTGAAGTGGTGAAGGGGCAGAGCCCTTCAGCCTGCTACCGACACATGCCTCCAGTCTGAAGTCAACTCTTTAGTGTCACTGTTCACCCACTACATTCGTCTAACAGGGCTACCCACCTGTCCCCGCGGGATTCAGTGAATGTCACAGGAGTCTGTCAAATGACTCGCTAGAATCCAGACAGCCACTGTGTCACTTCCCTTATCTGACACGCCAAAACCCAAAGCAAAAAATGAAGTAAAAGGCAGTCGGAAGAATTTGTTTCTATTCAACCCAGGCTGATCACTTTAACAGCTGGTTTCAGAATTCTTCTGGCTTGGGATTATGAAAGATGGAATTTACACATTCTCTCACGTAGGAATCAAAACACACACGCCAACTAATTCTCTTTTCCTATACTGTTGGGTGACATTCCCAATTCTGATCACAGGTGGCCCACAGACACGTTTGGGATCATGCTGAACACAAGGAGACACGCTCTGTTCATGAGAGTGCCCGGGTTCTTGTCAAGTTCCAGAGCTAATTATTTCCCAGCTCTGTCCTTACCTGGCATGATACTGCTTCCTGGTTCATTTTCAGGCAAGATCAGCTCTCCCAGACCTGAGCGGGGACCAGACCCCAGAAAGCGAATGTCGTTTGCGATCTTCATCAGACTGCAGGCGGTGGTGTTCATGGCTCCGCTGAGTTCAACCAGAGCATCATGCGCGGCCAGAGCTTCAAATTTATTTGGAGCTGTGACAAAAGGCAAGCCTGAAGAAAAAAAATAACTCTGCGTTAACAGGTAGAATTAAATGTTTTTTTTTCTAATATCAGCAAGTTAAACAGAAAGTTCCAGAAAATGAAAAGCAAAAACAGAAGAAAAATTTTACTTCAAGAAAAAATGCTTATCTTACGATTCAAGCTTTGTCTACGTTTCTTTAAGTCCTGAACCAGTAGGAAGAACCTGGTGATACTAGTGTGTTTAAAGGATAAAGAAACAAGGACAATAAATGCGCTGAAAGAAAAAACATTATTCTTCTGCGAACATGAGTATGATGCCTGACTACTTTTGAGTAAGGAGGAGAAGTAGCTAAAGTTCACTTTATTCCACACTCCTTTCCCAGTACAATTTTTCCCCATCTTAGGCTGTTCTAGTCCCTCCTTTAGTCAGGACCCCACAGATCCCCTGAGAGGGCAGGGGAGTTAGACATTTTCACTCAATGTCACCTGTGTTCGAAATTTTAAAGATCACATATTCTAATCCCTATAATGTAAGTACTTCTCGATTAACACTTGACTGAAAAATCTCGGCTAGACAGCAGTAATGAGCATCATCTAATTATGTCTGCCCTTTCCGCTAGTAACATCTGTATCTGCAGAAGAGTTTTCTGGAGATGACAATTCGGCTCTAATAATAGTTATTATTAATAATTATTATTAATAGTTATTATCGAGAACACAGCACTCTCTCTACTAAAGGAAAAACAAGATTCAAAAAGGTCATTAACTCAGAGAAATATCCCGGTATGATATAGGGAAAAAAGAAATTAAGCCTGTCAGTATCTCAACGTATCTACCATTGAAAGGAATGTATCTCGGGCACCTGGGTGGCTCAGTTGGTTAAGTGACTGCCTTCGGCTCAGGTCATGATCCTGGAGTCCCGGGATCGAGTCCTGCATCGGGCTTCCTGCTCGGCGAGGAGCCTGCTTCTCCCTCTGACCCTCTCCCCTCTCATGTACTCTCTCTCTCTCTCATTCTCGCTCTCTCAAATAAATAAATCTTTAAAAAAAAAAAAAAAAGAAAGGAATGTGTCTCAACCATTCACTGATTTTGCCTGCTTTGAAAATGGGCATTCAAAACAGCTTTAAAGGGAAAACTGAGTATCACCATGATAGTAAATAAGCCAGCACTGACAGATTTTAATTGCATACTGTATGAAGCATAGATGGGAAACTTAAAAGGTAAAAGGATTAATACGACAACTTCTGAAATAGACATAAAACACGTTTGATGGGAAAATACTATTTTTAACTTTAAATTCACAAGAATTCAAAGCAGAAACACCTAGAAAATATAGACCAGTGTAACAAAAGTGAGTCTCGATTCGTATTACCGCTGACCTGTGAGTGCAGCCACTCTGGCGGCCACCTTCTCTGCAAAGCCAAGTCTAGTATTTAAGCCCGTGCCGACAGCGGTGCCTCCGGCTGCGAGCTCATAGATCCTGGGCAAGGTGGCTCTTATTCTCGTCATTGCATATTTCACCTGCTGAACATAACCACTGAATTCCTGGAAAGAGAAGGGAATTAAAGGTGAGAACATGTGAGTTCCTAACAGCTTACAAGTGACTCTGCGTTAAACAGAAGTTCTTTTAAATATGTTTCAGGTACTAAATTGTGAGCTACCAAGTGGACTGTGAACCATTTTAATTCATACGATGAACAAAGTATGAGAAGAAGGAGGATTTCATAAACCTATAAGGTGGGACGACGCCACAGAGGATAACATGCAGCCTGTTTATACTCTCTTAATAGAAAGCAAAGAAAAACAACACAGGAAATAAGCTTTAAAAAAGAATGACTTTAGTACATTAAATTATTGGTTTGCTCGAAGGTTGTGTGTGTGTGTGTGTGTGTGTGTGTGTGTGTGTGTGTGTGTGTATCCCAGACAACTTTAAGAAGAAAAACCCTGAATCCTCTCCCAAGACAAATGCAAACACAGACATTTTCTCCACACAATTGCAGTTTAAAAACCTAACAGAGAACAGAAGGATGGTTTAAAAGTATTCAAGAAGCTCAACAGCTCACTGAAGAGCACAAGAAGGTAACCGGCCACAGCAAGACTACAGCTTCAAGATGCAAGTTAATTCTGCTATTAATGTCCCACTGGTTCCCAGAATTTGACACATTTTACAAAAGGAAGAAACAGAATTTATTGTCTGAACACAACAGGGATCCTTTTAAGAATTATGCAGGTACAAAAGGCATAAGCCAGATCTCAACTGAACAAGCCAGAATATATGGTTACACTACAGTTATCTTTTTCCTGCCTAAAAAAACTGAAAAACCATGAATACTTTTGATTAGTATTAGGATATCTTACTGTTTTAAAGAAAACATTTTAGAAGATAGAACTCCTTTCAGGCAGACCTGATTCATCTAATCTAATGTCACTACTACATACACCAGCTGGATTCACTTAAGAAGTTTCCTTTTATTGGGGAAAACCTGCATAAACTCAAAAGACAATTCCAATAAAAGCAAGTGTAGGTGCTCTGGTAAGGTGAAGTCGAACAGAAAATGGTTTCTACCAATTGGTAGAATGATGACTTTACACAGGAGGCTGTCATGGCCCCAAAAGACGTTAGCACGGTGGATGGTTTTCCACCAGGTGACACACACAAGGAAAACATTAGAAACCAGAGGGACACTCAAAGGTTTCAGACACACACTGCTCCTCTGTAGAAACCATGCCAGGCATTAAGAACATGATGCAAAGAGAAGAGCCTTCGGAGACAACTGAAGTTAGGGAGCTCGCTTCACTCCCAGTACCTGTATTCCAATGAATTTTGTTTTCCTCATTCTTCCATAATGAAATTAAGCTAAACAATCAAGCTTCTTACAGTGTTCATCTGAACATGACTACAAATGAGAATCTTTTCAAGTAAGTGGCACTCGCTCACCTCGCCATCACCTGATACCCCTAATTTGTGCAAGTCCTACCTCCCAAACTACAGGAGAGTTTTACTATCAAAAACTATTGCCTGATGTTGATTCCTTTCATGTCCTTCGTGGTGCATGCTGTTAGACATTCTTTGAGGCACTGATCAAGAAACACAAAAATAGGGCGCCTGGGTGGCTCAGTTGGTTAAGCGACTGCCTTCGGCTCAGGTCATGATCCTGGAGTCCCAGGATCGAGTCCCGCATCGGGCTCCCTGCTCAGCAGGGAGTCTGCCTCTCCGTCTGACCTTCTTCCGTCTCATGCTCTTTCTCTACCATTCTCTCTCTCAATAAATAAATAAAAATCTTTAAAAAAAAAAAAACACAAAAATACTTTTTCTGGTATTTTGGGGAAGAGAGTAATACCTCTTTCCCATGTGGGCCAATACAATCTTAGAGGCAGATACGCCTTGCTTAATCAACTTAAAAGTAACTTTTACAGAGCCTACTAATCCAGAGTAAGAGGAAAAGGGAGGCAGGATAATGATCTTGGTGATGACGAAGACAATGGCGACAGCTAATGCCAGTATGTGTTTATTACTACGTGTTGACAGGGTTCTAAGCCCTTTACATGAACCAATTCTAACCTCCCAACTGGGTTAGGATACAGATGTTATTTTCCTCATTTGAAAGCTCAGAAAACTGAGGCACAGAAAAGCTCACTAATTTTCCCAAGGTCCCGCAGCTTGTCCGTAGCAAAGCTAAGCTCTCAACCTGAGCCAACTGCCCCGAGACTGGCTCATGGTCCACATGCTGTGCTCTTCCCCTCAGAAGGTGTCAATAAAACTCCTGACAGGTTAATGCAGAATAATCTCTGCCACAGAACCGAACTGTTACAACCTGGCTTCTAAACTAGTGCGATTTAGAGGGTAATATGTTGGCCATTTGTACCAATCCCCAACTGAGTCCCATCCACACACGCTCCTCTACCTGCCCGAGGGTGAGAGGGACAGCATCCTGTGTGTGGGTACGCCCAATTTTGATGATATGGGCAAACTCTTTAGATTTTGCATCGAGAGCATCGTGCAGCTTCTGCAGTCCGGGCAGGAGCACCTCATGGACTTCCATGGCGGCGGCGATGTGCATTGCCGTGGGAAATGTGTCGTTCGAGCTCTGTTGGAAAATTTACACAAAATGGCAAAATGTTAAATCAGAAACAAAAAACACACTTGAATGTCTCCACTAAAAATCTCACTAAATGATTATTCAAAACTCATGTCTTTAGTGTTCCATGACATCGATGTGTGGCAAGCCATAGGTCACTTAAGGTCAAAGCAGCAGCAGCTGGGTTTAATGAACCCAGGACTGTAGCCTATACGCCACCTGCTCTTATGTACTATTATCACATCTGCCAGTAAATGACAGCAAAACAACAAGTGCATGTAAGGAGAGCAGTAATAAAATATCTACAGTTATACAGTACAGTCTTTTATTAAACTTGAGTAAAATTCTTGTCAGGTAGTTCATCACTTTAAAAACAGGAAAACCAAGCTCCCAAAGAAATGATGTGACTTGCCAAAACATTTAGGAACTGGCAGAACTGGGGCCTAAGCAGGAAGTCCAAACCCCATGCTCTGTTTTCAACTGGAAACCCCATACTTCTAAATTCTTGTGCTATTTAAAAAAGATGTATTATTTTTGTAACTTTGTACTATGGAAAACGTCAAACCATTTACAAAATAATGAATGGTATAAGGAACACTCATGTAGCTATAACCTAAATTCACAGTGCACACCAATCCTGCTTCCATGTAGCTCCACCCCACTCCTCTGCCCGACTGTTCACACTGGATGACTCTCACATAGATTTCAGACTGCAGTATACATACAAGAGAAGTTTATATTTAAATGCAAGTAATAAGTTTGAAAAATCCTTCCTACAGTAAACTTATGTGAAAAAGCTTCCCCATTAATAAGTAAAAACATGTTAAGTTACATCTAGCACGGGATCTTAATTTCTAAATATTTTCCAGTTAAGATCCTCCAAGAGTTCCCTGGAAAAATGGGTGCTGACAAGGGTTGGGGCAGGGAAACTACATGATGAGCCTGGGGCACCTGGTGGTAGAAGAAAGTAAAGAACTGCTTTATAAAAGAAAAGAAGGGTGGGGGAAGGATGGGGATACATCCAAAGAACACAGGAGCCAACAGAGAGGGCTCCCAAAGCCAGAACAATCCGAGCAACAACATAAATAATAACAGTATTGGATTAGAACCCTAAGAATTGAATAAATATTCACGAGTCCACGTTGATATACATAAACAAATGAAGAAGTGCTGGGGTAGAGAGAAGAGGAACAGATCTTCTTTACGGAAAAGTTCCAATTAATACAAGTAGAAGGAATGAGGGGAGTACAAAATAACCACTAGGACATCACAGTCATAACTGCTACAGGCAAGATCCACTAATGAATGATAACCTTCATGGACAAGTTTAAGGAGAAAGAGGATATTTGCACATCCTCAAAATTACCTATTAATTCTGTGTTGACTTTAACATATGACCAAAAATTCCTTGATATGTCTCCCTTTAGAAAATCAAGTTTAAGTGCAGTGCCCGAGTACAGTTAGGCCTCCACGGCTTACCTCTCACAGGGAATGGAAGGTGGAAAAGCCCACCCGCCTAACCAAGGGGTCGAAGTTCACATCACCAGTCCCAAGTCCTGGTGCTATCATGTACCCCAGTCGTGATGCAGTAAGAGGAGCCCTTCACTTCTCAACAGTCTTCCCAAAATCCAGAGTCTCCAAACCCAAACTGAGGGATGTTCCACAAAATACCTAACCACTTTCAAAAGTGTCAAGGTGACAAAAGACAAGCTGTCAGAGACTGGAGGAGACTAAGGGAACACAGTGACTACTAAATGCAATGTAGCGTGGATGGTATCTTGGAAGAAAAAAGATATTGGTAGAAAGCTAGGGGCATCCTAGCTTTACAGTTAAGGGTGCTGTATACCAATGTTAATTTCATGGTGTGATAAATGTACCAGGGTCACGAAAAATGTTTAACACTAAGGGAAGCTGGGAGAATGGTATACAGGAACTCTGTGTGAAGTATCTTTGTAATTCTTTTATAATTCTAAAATTATTTAAAAATAAAGCATTTTTAAAAAACAAACTAAACAATACAAATACACATACATACTAAATTCAGGTGCCCTAACAGGGATTTTTATGAAGTTTAAGACATTGACCCAAGATTCCTAAAAGAAGCAAGAACATGTAAGAAGTCCTTTCTACTAAAGAATATAAGCCAAATGAACCTTCCTTGTCAAAAAGCTGATGCCTATTTTACAAGCATAATCTCAGGTATTCTTTTCAATTTATAACAAAGAAAAGATCATATACTGACCTGGCTTTTATTAACATGATCATTGGGATGCACGGGTTTCTTACTACCAAGTTCACCTCCTAGCATTTCAATTGCTCTATTGCTAATGACTTCATTTACATTCATATTTGTCTGGGTTCCTGATCCAGTCTGCCATACCACAAGAGGAAAGTGATCATTTAATTTACCTTCGGCTACCTGCAGAAAAAAAAAAGTTTAAAAAATGAGTTTTTAAAAATAAGAAATAGTCGATATCCATTTAGCTACTGTGATCAGCTATGATTAAGGAGTCACCTATCAAGTGCTATTACAAAGATGCTCACTTTCCTCATGTGCTAAATGATTTACTGATGGTGCCACACAGCTCGTGGTTGTCCAGTGACTTCAAGCTTCTGCAGCATCCATGTTCCAACCATCGCTACTTTACAAAGTGAAAGGTTATCTACCCTGAAAGACAACAATTTCATGGATTGCACGTGAAAACTGAATCAAAGCCATCTTTCTTCTGTATTTCCAACTGCCTCCTCTAATGATATCCAGATAGGGCCACCTGTTAAGGCTGGCACACGTGTTTTTAGATACATTTACTGTGGTCCTCAGTGGGAATATCCCACAGATGTTACAGGTGGAGTTAGCATGATAATGAACGAGTTACTTGAAAGTGAGTTTGCTAATAGCTACTTCACCGCACAGATGTCCGATGAGTAGCAACTGCCAAGAGTACAAACATAGTCCAGACTTATCCCTGTTTCTGTGATATAATTTTCTGTGTTTGTGAATTATAAGCTTTCTAACAGAATAGGTGCTTAACTTCATCTTCTAGAATGATTTTAGCTTAAAAAAAATCAGTACACACCTTAGAAAAGTATCACCTTAAACAATTACTCCATTTTAAAGTAAAATTTTTTCCTGGTTATATAATAGATGTTCAGTGTGGAACACTTTGAGAAGTGAGAAAAGTGTAAGTTACGATAACCCTACCCCTCAGACACAGTGACTCTTGGCATTTTGGCTTCTCCCTTTAGGCTTGCCCCAAGCAATGTGTGTGCACATTTGCACACAGAAAAACACATGTTTTCTGTTCATATTTTCCAAACACAATTAGGATCATAAAATACATACATTTTGATACCTCCCGACCCCATACTTGCTATACAGTAGGCTCTATCATAGGACATTCTTAAGAAACTAATTTTCTATGGCTCTACTATATAATTTATATAAGCATGTGTTATGGTCGGGTATGGTCTAATGTGTTATCATCATAAAAAGTACTGCAATGAACAACATTGTAAATACAGGTTTTTAGCCATTATCTCTGACTACTTCCTTAAGATTATGTAAGTGAATTAGTGAAATTACATTCTCCATACATATCATCAAATAATCGACTAGTTTTAAAAGGAATCATTTATACATAAAATAAAAAATCAAATATAAGTTTAACAATGTCTCTTCAAGTTTTCTTTAAACTGTAAAAATTAAAAGGGAAAGTCAAGAGATTTAAAAATAAAAGGTACGGGGTGCCCGGGTGGTGCAGTCGGTTAAGCGTCTGACTTTTGGTTTCAGCTCAGGCTGTGACCTCAGGGTTGTGAGATCGAGTGCCGCGTGTGCAATCGACTTGAGACTCTCTCTCCTTCTGTCCTCCCGCCCCCACTCTCTCTCTTTCTAAAATAAATAAATCTTTAAAAAAATAAAGAAAAAAATAAAAAAATAAAAGGTAAAGCATCATCCAGAAACTTTTGCCACAGTATTTTAAGCACCATATTAATATCTTTACCAAACAAGAATGCTGCCACCCTACCTTGAAATTTATTAACTTAGGAATTCAGTGCCCCTATTCCCTGCCAGAGCCTGACATCATCTAGTGGAGACGTGGGTCTGAATCCACTGAGTAAACAGCACACTTATCACCTCCTACCTCATCTGCTGCCTTCATTATGGCCTCAGCAATCTTTGAATCAAGACCATAATCCTGGTTTACTTCAGCAGCCGCTCGCTTCAAGATGCCAAAAGCTTTAATAACTGGGATCTAAAATTAATCAGAAAAATATCTCAAAATTGCAAGTTGCGTTAAGCATAAAAATTTAAGATTATTATTTTATGCAAGTGCAAAAACTGTACAAAATCACTAATGTAAGTAATGCTACAGTAACACTAAGATTACAGATAGGTATGTAATGAACCAAGATTCATCATGTATCTGTTTAGGGAACCAAACAAAAGCAAGTAGGTTGACTCTTAATACATGCATGTGTCTGCACCCCTGCCCACAAACACATACACATACACACACACACATACAATGTACCACTTTTTTATGATACATTATAATGGACATGCATTTATTTCATATATATAAACACAAATGGCACTCATTTCACCAGCAAGCACCATTTATTTTCGTCACTGGATCTCATGCCACATTATAATTTTTCCTAATATTTAACTGCCACATAAGTTCAAAATAACCATACTAAATGGGTATCATTTCATCCCAAAGCCAAAAAGCAAGTTATTCTAGTAGTCAATGAGGCTTTGACACTCAAGTCACTGGAATGTCCCTCAGAATATTTCTTTAAACCCAGGTTACTATATACACACTTGGGGCTGATGGCTTCTGATGTATCTATCCCAATTTCAAACGCTTTCAGTTTGCAGATCTTTTCACTCCCTGCTCTGAATCACCTCACCAAATTTAAAGGGATGAGATTCAGCAACTTTTGATGATACTTCAATGAAGTGGTATCTGGTTTTTGTAAGACGAGAGAATCCTGTATTCTTGCCAAAACTAATAATGCAGATTGTAGTCTGGATTGCACAGGAGGTTTGAAGGGGGAAAGTGCAAGGGAGGAAGGAGCGGTGGGGAGAAAAGAGCACAGGAGAAGCTAGTCCTCAAGGAGAATCAAGGTGGAAAACAAAGCAAAGGAGGGAACTGGACAAACCTGGGCCGAAGAGAGGACAAGCTGAGGGTCAAACAGAAGAGGGAATAACAAGAGAACATCTATGTTTTGAATTCTAAGAAACTAGAATTAAAACATTCTGAAATGTTTTACCTAATGGGATAGAAACAAATGGCACATAGCACTAGAAACTTAAAATCTTTAAACATGACAGGGATGGGAATTTAAGTTTGGACAGGGGCACACTGCAGCGGTGGCTTCAACCACTGCCGCACTCATAACCGACGGCCTCTGCTCTGGCCGTCCCAACGCAGTGTCTACAGACTCAGAAAACGGAGAGGGTCACAGCACAGTTTCACTGACTACAATTACAACAAAACGGTAAAACGTCACTGGGGAGAAAAGAAGGGTCTCATTATTACGTTACTCATGTTAGAAGTTCATAATCTTTTTTGGTTTTGTTTTCCTTTGGACCTCAGGTACCCTTGCTGCCCGAAGCAGGACCATTAAAACTGAGCCGTGCTTACTCCTACCAATAGTGCTTAGCGCGGACCTCCTTGGTCCCAGGAGTTGAACTAGATGAGGACATTTTAGGATCAGCTGCTACCTTTTGTCACCTAACCATGTCGTCTGACCCTAGTTTACCTCAGCACCAAGCTGACTGTCGGTGGCAATGACAAAAAGATTTTCTTCAAAGAGTCAGCTGCCTGTTGTAAAATTGTATTAAGCCTGTAAAGATTCAATTGTAAAGGCTTAGGAATGAGCTAAAATATGGAAGTTAAAATGACTTTAAGACAAAAAGTATATTTAGAAGACAGCTATTAAACAGTATCTTCCTGGATGAAGCCTGGCTACTTCTAGGCTCCTAGCCCATCCTGCACCCTGGCACTGACTACTGTTGATACTGCAGCTGGGCTTCAGCACCATCTGTAAGCTATTCCACCGATTCTTTGCACTCTCTGACATCTCGGAAGCCAAGATGCATCATCATATAATCAATGGCAGGGCACAACTCTGACAGCCTTTTTCTTTCTTAGTGCTACATACTGGTGCATCTTCTAACTGAAGTCATCTTAGATTTAATGAAATATGGCAGAAAGTTTTCTAATGCTTCAATCATTCATGTGGCCTTGCACAGATACTTATGTATTATCTATTATAAGGCAGATATGGTGAAGAATAATATTTTTATGTATTTGTGTATACTTTTCTGGAAACTAAAACCAAGATAGAAAGTATTATTAAAGAAAAATCTGTTTTCTTTTAAATCAGTTTTAAAAAAATCAGTCTTAAATCAGTGTAAAAAACTAAGTATTAAAACTAAAAATGTTTAAACTAAAATTCTAGTAAAAATCTGAAAAAACCCAGCAAAAATAAAAAGACAAATCATGGGATGCCTGGGTGGCTCAGGCAGTTAAGCATCCAACTCCTGATTTCAGCTCAGGTCTTGATCTCAGGGTCTAGAGTTCAAGCCCTGCGCTGGGCTCCACAGTGGGCATGGAGCCTAATTAAGGAAAAAAAAAATCACTTAGTTCTATCAAATAAAGCCCTAAAATATTCAAACTCACAGCTCAAAGTAACAATACTAAACTTCAAAAAGTTCTTTGATAGTTTAAAGAGAAACATGCTATTACTCACAAAGCCAATTCCATAATAATTTCTTATTTTAACTCTGTAAAATATTTATTTATAAAATAAAGTGACTCATTTGAATAAAGCCAACACTTCCATAAAACCACTTACTGGCATGCGTTCTGTCACACCTCCAATCTTAAAATTCATTGTAGATCTCACAGTCTGGGCGCCATAATACTTATCATTCGGGACCTTGAGTTCACCAAAGGTGTCAAACTCTATCCTAAAGGAATTTTGGCTTGCCTAAAGAGAAAAAATAAGACACTGTTATAGCTTGACAAGAGACTGAGTATCAAAACAATAACCTGGGGCGCCTGGGTGGCTCAGTCATTAAGCGTCTGCCTTCGGCTCAGGTCATGATCCCAGGGTCCTGGGATTGAGCCCCGCGTCGGGCTCCCTGCTCAGTGGGAAGCCTGCTTCTCGCTCTCCCTCTGCCTTTCCCACTGCCTCTCCCACTACGTGTGCTCTCTCTATCTCAAATGAATAAATAAAATCTTTAAAAAAACAAAACAAAACAATAACCTATTAGCTGGAAGGGGAAAGAATCTTTAGTAAGTACTACAAAGACAAAAAATCCCACTGGATTCTCATTCCACTCTCCAGTTCTTTTCTTGACAAACTTCTATCAATTTTTTTTTTTTGAGTATAGTTGACATGCACAATGTTACGCTAGTTTCAGGTGTATAACATGGTGACTCAACAATTCTAGGTCCTGCTATGCTTGCCACAGTGTAGCTACCACCTGTCACCACGCGTTATTACCACACCATCCACTATATTCCTTATGCTGTACCTTCTACCCCATGACTTACTTCATTCCATATTTGGAAGCCTGTACCTCCCACTCCCCTTCACCCATTTTGCCCATCTCCTCCACCCCCCACCCCCCGGCAATCATCAGTTTGTTCTCTATATTTATGGGTCTGCTTCTGTTTTGTTTATTCATTTGTTTTGATTTTTAAATTCCACATATAATGAACTCATAGGGTATTCATCTTTCTCTGACTTATTTCACCTAGCACAATACCCCTCTAGGTCCATCCATGTCATTGCAAATGGCAAGATCTCATCTTTTTTATGGCTGAGTAATATTCCATTGCATATATATACCACACCTTCTTTACCCACTGGGCTGCTTCCATAATTTGGCTATTGTAAATAATGCTGCAATAAACACGGGGGTGCATCTATCTTTTTGAATTAATGTTTTTGCTTTCTCTGGGTAAATATCCAGTAGAATTACTGAATCATATGGTATCTCTAATTTTTTTCAGGAACCTCCATACCGTTTCTCCCCAGTGGCTACACCAGTTTGCATTCCCACCAACAGCACAAGAGGGTTCCTTTTTCTCTACACCCTCACCAACACTTGTTATTTATTTATTTTTTTTAAGATTTTATTTATTTGACAGAGAGAGACAGCGAGAGAGGGAACACTAGCAGGGGGAGTGGGAGAGGGAGAAGCAGGCTCCCCGCTGAGCAGGGAGCCTGACGCGGGGCTCAATCCCAGGACCCTGAGATCATGACCTGAGCCAAAGGCAGTCGCTTAACCAACTGAGCCACCCAGGCACCCCTGCACCTGTTATTTCTTATCTTTTTGATTCTAGTCATTCTGACAGGTGGAAGGTGATATGTAATTGTGGTTTTTTGTTCCTTGACAAATAGTGATGTTGAGCATCCTTTCATGCCTCTGTTGGCCACCTGTACATCTTCTTTGGAAAAATGTCTATTGAGGTCCTCTGCTCATTTTTCAATAAAATTATTTGTTGTTTTTTTTGGGGGGGTGTTGAGTTGTATAAGTTCTCTATTTTGGATTTAACCCCCTATCAGATATCATTTGCAAATAATGCAGATGTTGAAGACAGACTGTAGAATTCACACACTATGCAGAAGATAAAGGAAAGCCTCTGAAGTAAAAATAGTAATCTTTTCCAATTCAGGAGTATACCTCTTATTGGTCAAGGTTTAGCCAATTCAGTGTACTTGGGTTAATCTCTATTTCACTGGGAACTTTAGAAAATGGTCTAAGAATGATACTTTAAAAAGTGTAAATATTAGATATTTAAGCAGAGCTTCACCATGGTCTACAAATACTAAGTAAGTGCCACAGCACGGTGAGATATAAACATCCCAGGCTTTGCAGTCAAACAGCCCCCCACATAGTAGCTGTGTCACCTTCAGCAAGTCAGTTTTTCTCATCTATAAATTAAATGTAGAGATAAGGGAGGATGGGCTAGGTCAGTTCTCAAGCTTTTCAGGGCAATGGAACCCTTCGAGGATATGAAGAAAGCTATGGATCCTTTCTCTAGAAAAATGAACATAAATACATATATGAAAAACCTTACATATGATTTTAGGGAGTTTGTATCTTGAAGCCAATCCACCACCCAGAATAAGAACCCATGATCCAAAGTCCCTTTTATGGAGACCCTAGGATTCTAACCAAGTACCTCAACTTCTGCTAATAAGAAAGTTAACAACTGCTCAACAAATATTTTAGAATAGTATAAAAAAAGATTTACTGTAAAACACTAAGAAGTTGGAATTTACAGGGAACAATTTATATCAAGGAGACTTCAGAAAGATACTCAGAGCTTTAATTAATGTGCATTAATTATGAAATAAACATGGTCAGATGATTCAAAAGATTTAAAAATCCCTAGCCGAGTAATCCTGTTTTAGTAAATAGTCCTCTGAAAAATTTAATTTGTAGTCATCGTCTGGGACCAGACAGATTTACAAAACCCTTTATATGTTACAAAGCCTTTTGGATTGCAGAAACAGAAAAGTATCATTGTATCTAGGTAGAAATACAGTAGTATTACCAATGAGGTACATTTTTCTTCTATGTCTAAAAGTCTGCAGAGGACTGGCCTAAGCCAACAAGCAGCAACAGCTAATAAAAATAATCATACCTCAGCATTTACTGTGCTAATGTAGCAAATTCTTTCCAAGTATCACCTTACTTGACTTTCAAAACCACTCCAGGAGATTTTACTATTACCATCTCCACCTCAGAGGAAACACTGGGGCTTGGAGAGATTAATCTCAGGGATTACCCACTTAGAGAAAGGAAGGGCCTGAAACCCTCAAACCTTGGACTGTCAAAACCTGAAAGCTGTTTGGATTACTACTTTTTTGTTACTACTTCCAAAAGCCAAGAAACGGAGGGAGTAACTTCAGACTGGCCACAACCAGCCCTTGAGTTGTACCCCTAACCCTGGAGAATAAAAGGAGGTGAAGATGTGTAGTTAGATTTTTCTCTAGCAGGGCTTGGTTACACTTGACACCACTATACACCCACTTGCTTCCTACCCTGTAGATCAAAAGCACCTGGGGTTTTCTAGCTCAAATGCACAAATAAAAATATGTTGCATTATGATCTTTGTTTTAGATAGCCTAAGGAAATATCCACATATGTTAAAGTAGACTTTGGCCCAGCAACACCAGCAAGGGCAGCAGTGACATTGGACACATAAGCTACGTTTTCTTCCTCTCATCACCTCGTTACATGACAGCAACAAGATGCCAGCTCCAAAGGGAGGTCAGTTTCCATCAGTCACTTGAGGAATCAGGTTCAGCTCCTTGGATTTACATCATCGCTTTCTGTGTTCAAAATGATCAATTTTTCATCATAAAACAGCAATAACTTTGTCCTCTAAGTAACTGGTTTCTATGGTAAAACTCAGATCCATTCAGGTACTTGAAAAGATCTAGATGAATATATTTTACTATGATCTTCAGCATAAACCTGAACAATTTTTTAATCCCAAATCAAGAAACAACAACCTCCATCAAATTCTAGGAGCTTGACGGTGATCATTAAAACGTGCAGAAGTCAACTGTGGCTGAAATCACAATGTCACCAAAAATTCAAAAAATATTCTTACTGTCCCTATAATAAAAATCAACATCCCAAATTTGCAACAATAAACACTGTTTGCAGCAGCTTAGGTAGCTAATAACAAACTGTTGCAAGAAGCCAGTTATCTCTTTATTTGAACCCCAGCGAATATATAGGTCGCATAAATTTGTAAAATAGAACCTGAAGGGATGCTGTAAAATACTTCGTAAGGCACCAGGAATTAGAGAAAACTATCTGTCAGAGGAGGCTATGTTTATGCGGGGTCAGCATCTATTAGAGAAGCTCATATATATATAATATATATATATTAATGTATAGAGAGAGAGAGAAAGGAACTATGAACCAGGTAACTTTGCCAATCTCTTCATTCTTCTCAAAAACCTACAGAAGCCAAATTTCTTTAAATGTTCTTTACAGTAATCCACAGACAGTAAATAGTCCACTGAAAAATTTAATTTGTAGTCATCTTCTGGGACCAGACAGATTTACAAAACCCTTTATATGTTACAAAGCCTTTTGGATTGCAGAAATAGAAAAGTATCATTGTATCTAGGTAGAAATACAGTAGTATTACCAATGAGGCACTTTTTTTTTCTATGTCTAAAGTCTGCAGAGGACTGGCCTAAGCCAACAAGCAGCAACAGCTAATAAAAATAATCATACCTCAGCATATGATTGGTTGTGGCCAATTTGAAGTTACTCCCTCCGTTCCTTGGCTTTTGGAAGTAGTAACAAAAAAGTAGTAATCCAAACAGCTTTTAAGTCTACTTTATACAGTGATCTGGTACATACATAAACACATGCATATATGCACACAAGGCTGAAACAAAAATTTCACATAACAGCACGAAATATTTTTCTTCTATGCTGTTCTATTCTGTCAAAATAATAATAATAATGTTGGTAACTACCCACTACACTGATTTCACCATCCACTAATGAGTCCACTTAAGGTCTGAAAAGCACTCGTGTTGTTTTCAAGATTTTCCACATTATTGTGTACATTATCTTTTCCCAGTGGCTTGGGCAAGAAAAGGAGGAATGCTCATCCTGAATTAATGAGAAAATGATCAGTGCTTTTGATGAAAAATGAAGTGATGAATGGCATCTCTTAAATACATGTTTTTAATTCATACAACATAATCCACTATTACAAAAAACTAGTGTTTCTGAAAACCGTGCCTTCATATGCCATAATTCAGAAAGAGTTTCTAGCAGAAGGCAGTTTATCACTTCAGGGTAATGCCATGGTTTAAGGAGTTTAACTGGCCAGGCATGGGGCAGGCACAAAGTGCAATTTGCCATGGGTTCCTGTGAGATCCGTTCTCATTTCAAATCACCTCCCTTTCTGGAGAAGCATGAAGGGTAATGGTCGTGTTCACTGCAGTCTTATTGTCATTAGGCCCTAGAAATACAAAGTACTATTGTAAGCAGCTGCTAACCCCAGGAACCTCCAAAATTAATGAGGTGTTCTCAAAATCTGAATGCCAGTCTAAACCTGAAACGTCAAAAATATGGGCCTTGAGTCTCTAAGATGTTCCCACGTACATTCATGTGTAAGATAAACATTAACTAAACCATGAAATCTCCTAAAGAAATAAAATGCCTTTCAGATTCTGTTTAAAGTGGGTTAAAAGAATATTTCAGTATTCAAGAAAATCCAAATCATTTCTCATGTAAAAGGACTATCCAAAGATATAAAAATCCACTATTTGACTTCATTGTGTTCAGGTTTCTGGTTTCTTTCTGAAAAAGTCTGTCTGGTCTTAAAATGTGGGTACTAAGGAGGGCACGTGTTGTGATGAGCACTGGGTGTTATACGCAACTAATGAATCACTGAACACTACATCAAAAACTAATGATGTACTACACAGTGGCTAACTGAACATAATAATAATAAAAAGGATTTCTCAAATTCATAAACTTTTGCTTCTTTCTAAAAAAAAATGTAGGGTGACCACCAAGTCTTGCAATACTGGCAAATACATAATAAATGTTCTATTGATATCACATTGCAATACAGAAGATATTATCTGTTTCCAGACTTTACAGCCATTCTGCAGATCATTAAAGAAATAAAGAAAAGTGACTTTAAAAGATGTAGGGCTTCCCTACCCATCATGCTAGCCAAGCAGCATCAAAGCTGCACTATTATAGTTGTTCTCCATTAGACACTCTTACTCTCACTGCACTATTTCTCCTGGGTAGTTTTTATCACACGGTAACTAACTGTGCATCATTTCTTTGCTTATTAAATCTCCCCTGCTAGTCTCTAAACTCTATGCCTGTAACGACTGTCTTTTTCATAGGGCCCAATACATAGCAGGCATTCAATAAACACGTTATCTTCCTACTGGATAAACATTTGTGTTCTTTTAGATAAAAGGTAACTTAGGGCATTTAGGGTTATGTAAATTCTCAACAGTAGCAATAAGAAAAACTCCATAAAATCAACACAGAGATTTTGGAGTGGAGCTTAAAGGGCAAGAGATGTATTTAGAATTTGGGGGGGAATCTATCTTCATTTGATCTTAGCTATCATTACAACACTAAAAGCAAGGCAGTGCTATTTTTTGAGCATTTAAAGCAGGACAGATTCAGTTCTCCAGTCTCTGAGTCCCTTTTACAAAACACTAAATTAGTAAAAACTACATAAATTTTTAAAAGGCTCTAAAATGCATTAAAATTATTAGAGCAGGGAGTTGCAGAAACATAAAGCACTCCTGATTTTGTAGTTTCAAGCATAGTAATGCCATGAAATTACCTTCAAGTTTATAGTTCAGAAAATATCGTGGGCCTTTGAATTACGCTAGATGGAGGCACTAATTTAATGAGCACTCACTATTTCCCAAACACAAAGTACTTTCACATGGGCAATCTTGCTGGGTACCTGCTCTTATTTCCATTTTACATGCAGAAACCGAGGCACAAAGACAAGCTGCCCTAAACTCCGAGTAGCAGCGTAGGATGTGAAATCACATCTGACTGCAAAGCTCATACTACAGCACAGTGAACTGTGCAGAACTGTTAACTCTTCCTAAATCACATCTATTTTCCAAACTTTTCCTAACAATCCACGTGTGCATAAGTATTTATAATGCTCGTTAAAGCCCAAATTACTGAAGGTGCTACTCTAAAGAGCAAAAGACTTGAACCCGGACCTTGTTAAGTTCCTTAGGTCTTTTTGAATAAAAAGTACTGACTTAGCTACAGATAGATCTTATCCAATCTCCCCTAACATACTTCAGGACACTCTGTCCCTCTCCACAAGTTTCAAGTTTTACAAAAGTGGGGGAAACCACAGTCAGTCTAACAAACGAAATAGGCAATTTTCATGAAAAGCAAACTCTTTTAAGTTCCTGAGAACCTTCAACCCCACCTGGAGAACTGAAAGCAGATCACCACACAGCGGTGTTAAGAAGCCACAGGTCAGAGGCGACCATCAGCAGCCGGCCTGCTAAGGGGCAGGGGAGGCAGCGGCCCTCGCCCCCGCCTCCCAGCCCGGCACAGTCCCCAGGGCAGCGGCCAGGGTGGGGACCTCCGCACCAGCAGGAGCGCAGCAGTAACCGCCGCCGGGGCACCCCTCACACCCCACCCGCCCGGGAACGCCCGCGGGAGCCCCGCAGGACCCTAGCCGCCGGATACCGTCCCTGTCCCAGCGCTCACTCGGGGCGCAGGCGGCACGGCGAGGCCCGGAAGCCGGGCACGCAGCCCAAGCCGGGCTCTGCCGGGACGCCCCGGGAATCCCTCTCGCCTGCCCGGCCGGCTAGCGAAGGGCTGAAGGTCACCGCTGGGAGGCCGGGGCTCGGACGGCCCGCGCTCACCATTCGGGCGAAGTTCGGGGGCCGCAGTGGGAGGACGGCCGCCGCTCTGAAGCCGGTCGCTGAGGCTGAGCCTGGAGACCGCACGAGACGACGCGAGCGCGCGAGGAGCCGGACCGCGCGATACATGGTGCAACGGGAGCCTGGGTAGAATTTGGGGGTGGTTGAGGCCACGCCTCCGCGAGGGCTGTCAGAACCCGTCCCGCCCACGGCGCCTCACTCTGGTCCAGTCAGCAGCCTCAAGCCCAGCGGGTGGGGCGGGACCAATCGTGAATGGCCAGTAAAGAGTGAGGAGGCGGGCTTAACTTCCTTGTTGTGGAGCGGACCTTTGAAGCCCTCGGATTCATGGGAAACTAGTGAGAAGGGAATTATGGGAGAGGGGGTTCAGGTTACTCTTTGAAACAGTTGGATCGCTGTGTGAGGCAAGAGGCCTGGAGAATTAGCTAATGAATGAGTCAGTGGTTTGGTCAATGACATATTCTAGGAAGAAGTCTTTATCATGTAATCACTCATTACTGGTTCTTTCTTTGAAATCTTTTAAAATTTCTTCCAGATTACACCTTCCATATAGAAATTGTGGAAATCGAAGCAAAGTATAAAGGATGAAATAGCAATTATCTATAACGCCGACACTTAAAAAAGTCATTTTGAGGTCTCTGCAGTTTCCTTTCTCTTCTAAACGGGTACACTTAAGAACTGTCTTTTAAAGTGTAGTGAGGAAGATGTCTATAAGTATAGGTGATTTTAAATTTTTGTTATTTACATTTACGTTCTCCAAGTTTTTTGCATTGATAATATATGCATATTCATATTAAAAGCATATTGTTTTAGTATAATAGGTGATGACAGAAAAGCACGAACTGATACTAAATTGCTTCTGACCCAGTTTTATCTCTTCTTACTTCTCTTGTCTGTTGCTTGAAACCAGATGACAGTTAATGATGAAAGAAAACCACTGGATGATGTCTAGAGTCAAAAGTCCAGGACCTGCAAAGCCAAGCGTATAAGAGTTAGTCTTTGCCAAACCTCTGGGTAACACTGCTTATGTTATTTTGTGGCTTATGAATTTGACTCATATATATTTAAAATATGAGAATTTAAATAAGAGAGCATGATAGTTGCACTACAATCAAAACTCTAAAACCTCACATGAACTCTTTATACCTCAGTGTCTCTTCCCTCTGTCAACTGATGATTCAGAAATTATTAGACTACTTGATGAAAAAGTGAAACCAACAGTTACTTAGAAGTTAGAAAGAAGGAAAGAAATTCAGAATCAAAAGATAAGGCAATGGTTTTAGGAAACAATGAACCACCTATCCCACATGCTTAGGCTTCTCACCATTAAAAGGCAACACGAAGTTTAGTGTGAAGATAGTAGTGTTAGTGTTGTCATCAGTTTGACAGAAAACTGCAAGAACATTTACTAACAATCACTATCACTGCCTAGAAAATGCTAATGTTTTGATGCATTTGCTCCATATCCTTTGTAAAATAAAAGAGAACAAATTACTGATATTAGAGAGGCGTTTTCTTCCCATCCTCCCAGAAACTATCATTATTTTGCTACGTATCCTTTTCAGTTCACCAGTGTATTTTTTGGCTTTGCATATTGATATGCAAAATCAATGGTTTTAAAATTTTTTAATTTTATTGTTCTTTAATGGAACTGTTTTTGAGATCTAGCCATGATCTTTTTTTTTTTAATTTTCTCAGTTTTAATTTCCAATATGGTAAATCTTGATGATATAATCCACATAAAGAAAAGCTCATGGGTGGGGGGGTTGCCTGGGCAGCTAAGTCCATTGAACGTCTGCATTCGGCTCAGGTCATGGTCCCAGGGTCCTAGGATCGAGCCCCATGTCAGCCTCCCTGCTCAGTGGGGAGCCTGCTTCTCCCTCTCCCTCTGCCTGCTGCTTCCTCTGCTTGTGCTCCCTCTCTCTCTTTCTCTGCCTCTAGCAGAAAGAATATCCCCATGGAGTCAGGAGATCTGAGTTTGAGACCCCCACACCCCTTCTGACTTGCTCGGGAGACTGACTCCAACACTGTATCATCATCTCTTTGTACCAGAACCATCCCCTTGCCTTCCACCCAACCTCTGACCTAGCCATGATCTTTTTAATTTAATATTCCTATCACAGGGGTTAAGCACATTTTCTTTATCACATTTTCTTTTTTTTTTTAAGATTTTATTTATTTATTTATTTATTTATTTATGAGAGAGAGAGAGAAAAAAAACAAGTGGGGGGGAGGGGCCGAGAGAGAGAGGGAGAAGAAAGCTTCCCGCTGAGCAGGGAACGAGACTCGGGACTCAATCCCAGGACTCTGGGATCAGAACCTGAGCTGAAGGCAGGCACTTAACGACTGAGCCACCCAGGTGCCCCTCAATATTGATATTTCTGTGCCAGTTGGTTATTATTTGCCTCATGTATGTTTCTCATTTTATTTTGGATAATTTTGTTTCATTTTTTCTTTGAACATATCTACTGTTTCCACCACATGGTTTAATATTTTTAAATCCAAATTGGTAGACTTTTAGCAAATGGTCTATTTTAATCCCTTTCAACAACCACCTGCTGATACATGTTACAATCCAATAAATTTTCTAAGCACTTTATGTATTAATTCTTTTTTTAAAGATTTTATTCATTTATTTGACAGAGAGAGAGAACAGGAACACAAGCAGAGGGAGTGGGAGAGGGAGAAGCAGACTCCCCGCTGAGCAGGGAGCCCAATGTGGGGCTCCATCCCAGGACCCTGGGATCATTACCTGAGCTGAAGGCAGATGCTTAACGACTGACCCACCCAGGCACCCCTGTATTAATTCTTTTAAAAGTCAAAGCAGCCCTGCAAAGTAGGTCCTATTATTCCTGTTCACAGAAGAGAAAATTCATGCTTAAGAACATCCAACGAGCCCACAATCTTAACTATTTTGCAGGCACATTGTGGGACTTATTTTCTGTATCATTATTAATATTTCTCAGGAAATAGTACCTGGTACTGTACAATGATTAAAAATAATTGATTAAAAAATAAACGCGTTGTGGCAAAATTTATTTTCCAGATAGGGTCACAACAATATCTTCCATTCCATATGGCCTTCTACAGTGTGAATTTGCCACAGGAGAGTCTAAATATCCTCCCCTTTAATATTGGCGGGCCTTATACCTTGCTAATAACCAATAGAATCTGAGAAAAGTGACTGCTAAAGCTAGATTAGAACAGATCATGATTCTTCCCTGTGGTTTCTTGACACATTTGTTCTGTGGTGAGCCAACCATCATGTAAAAAGGTTGGACTACGGCGCCTGGGTGGCTCAGTTGGTTAAGCGACTGCCTTTGGCTCAGGTCATGATCCTGGAGTCCCGGGATCGAGTCCCACATCGGGCTTCCTGCTCAGCAGGGAGTCTGCTTCTCCCTCTGACCCTCTTCCCTCTCGTGCTTTCTATCTCTCATTCTCTCTCTCTCTCAAATAAATAAATAAAATCTTTAAAAAAAAAAAAAAGATTGGACTACCCTAAGACAGTCATGCCAGAGTGGCCACACATTGGCATTGCAGCCAACAGCCCAGGCTCTCCTCCCAACTGACAGCCAGCATCAGTTCTCAGCCTTGTGAGTTAGCTGTCTCAGATACCTGACCCAGACGGACTTACATAACTGGAAACCCACCAATAGAACAGATTCCAAGTTAGACAATCTAATTGTGGTAATTTTATTTCTTTTCTGTTCTCTTGGCTCTGCCCTTTTGTTGCAGAATTTTATCAAAAAGATGTGACTGCTGCTTGACCCATGAGCTAGACCAGTGTACTTGGAGACTCCTCCCCTCCCCTGTCCTTGGAATGTCTCTCCTGCTCCCAGAGGCTGCTCCAAAGACACAGCCTTGAGATGGTGATGTGTTGAAAGCACCCTCATGGTACACATGACTGAGCCCACTTAGGACCTCTTTATGAACTTTTAAGATTTGGAGGGTGGGTGTGGGGATCCATTAGTCTTGCTGCCACTCAAGACAAACCTCCTGTGTAAGTTCCCTTTGCTATACTCAACATAACATGGTAATACAACTTTTCTAGAATTGTCTTTCATATAAAAAGTTTTCATTTGATTATTTTTTTTAAGATTTTATTTATTTTAGAGACAGAGAAAGAGTGATTGCATGCATGAACAGGGATGGGGGCAGAGACAGAGGGTAAGGGACAGGGACAAGCAGACTCCACACTGAGTACAGAGCCCCACTTGGGGCTCAATCTCATGACCCTGAGATCATGACCTGAGCCAAACAAGAGTTGGATGCTTAATAGACTGAGCCACCCAGGTGCTCCCTTCCCCCAAATTTTCATTTAATTCTAATGGACAGTGTTGTTCACTGAAACTTTTAAAGAGTAGAGACACTCATTTGAACACATTTACAAATATTTATTTACTGAGCATATGTTTGAAATTTCTTGCTTTCCCACTTTTTGTTTATATCTTTTTCCTTTCTTCATTATACTTTGTCACCTTTCTGCAACAGAAATATTAGAGTGGTATAAAACTTAGATTATAAATTAAACCTTTTGCTCAGCATTCACAACATTATGTCCCATTTTCAGAATCTCTTTTTTTTTTATTTATCAAAATTTATTGCCAACTAATAGTTTTTTTTCCACAAATGCGAAGAGAATTTACAGATCATTTTCAGAAAAATCTAACATGTTTAATATTATAAATACAACAAGTCAGAAAGGTCACATAACTAAAAGCAATACTTGAAGTAATTTAACAGAATTTAAAATTCCTTCTCTCTGAGAAATATTTAGGAATTGGAAATACGATCTGAAGAAAAAAAATATCTCATAGCGTACTTAAACTATGCTCAATAAAATTGGGCATAAAATAAAGATGTTCACAATCCTATACTGGCTTTTATTAGTGGTCTGAAAATTCTGACCAGTGTGGTAAGATAGAAATCAGAAATAAGAGGTCTAATTTTTAGAAAGAAGGGAAAAAATATATATAATTGCATTCAGTCAAAACTATTAGTTCTCTAGAAAACTCTGGAGAATTAACTGAAAACCTATTAGTATTCACAAGACAGATCCATAAAAAGATTGGATGCAAGATAAGCATACAAAAATCAATAGCTGTCCTGTAGATCAGTGATAACCAGCTAGAAGATCTAATGGAAAACATTGGAAAAACTCAATAAGTTTGGGTCTTTCAGTCATTAACTGTAGTAGAAGTCAACAATCTCAGCTGACTTTGACTGCCATTCTCAAGTGAGTTTCATAGGTTTAGTTCCAGTCTGGGCTGAATGTGGTCTATAGGTTTACTTGTCATTAAGAGAGGAACGTTTTCAATTTTATTCTTCATTCTCATTTCTAGTCAGTGTCTTTGCCTACATCAAGAAGATCAAGACTCTTTATATAAGGAGTCATGTGTGTAAATCCCTGTTTGCTGGCAACCCTGCAATGTAGTCCAGAGATATTGGATTGCTTCCTCCTAGGTTGGCACTCTGCTACCCATCTAGCCCACCTTGGTCTCCAAGCCCAACGAGTTATCTCTGCCTTGTTTGCTGTTCTTCTTAATCACTGGAAATATTGCATATTCATTTTATAGAACTCATAAAATTAAATTTTTAAAAGTTGTAACTGGTTGTTTGAGACACTTTTTAAATTTCCCATGATTTCTGGTAAGCCTGTTTCTCAGAGTAGAGAAAAGGCAGTCATCACTGGGAGTTTGTTAGGGGAGGAGCCCAGCTCATCTTCCCATGATAATTTGAATTTTCTAGAAATGGAATTATGGCTTCATATATAAACTTCTTTTTCTGTTTTTTAAGATGTGCTTTTTTTTGGTTAATTTCTTCTTATTTTCACTTAGTTCACTGTGTTGTATGTGTGTGTGTTTCCCAATTTCCTGACTTGAAATCTAGTCCAGAGTTTCTATAAGGGTGGGATGTATATCAATCTTTGTACCCTGGTGATTGTAGGTGGGCCAGGAATGTAACATTAATTAATATTGATCATTATCCCATTCTTAATTTTCTTTCAGCCCTACCCATTTAGTAAGAAAGAGTCTCTTTTTTTTTTTTTTTTGGTGCAGGTGTATATTTTATACCTCTCTAACACTTGCTAATATCTTTTTGTAAAAATAGAGGGAAAGTCTTTGGTGAAACTTTATCTATAGGTATAGAATTCAGCTACAATTTCTTTATTTTTCTATTTTTTTAAGATTTTATTTATTTTAGAGAGAGAAAGAGAGAGTGCACAAGCGTGCAAACAGGGGGAAGGGCAGAGGTAGAGGGAGAGAATCTCAAGCAAACTCCATGCTCAGCATGGAGCCCAACACGGGGCTCGATCCCAAAACCCTGAGATCATGATCTGAGGGGAAACCAAGAATTGGACACTTACCCAACTCAGCCACCCAGATGTCCCTCAGCTACAATTTTTATGTTTCCCTTCTACTCATCAATGAAACTGATTTTCCATTTGCAGCCATAATATAACATCACATTTTTATTGAAATAAAATGTACATCAATTTGAAGCAAAATATTAAGTATATTATGAAGGTGTTATGCAATAATTGAAATTTGGGAAACAATGGCTGGTTCATTTATTACATTACTTAATAATGAAAATGTAATATAAATACCTTTAAGTTAATCATTGACACCATATATTTTCAATTTAGGATATGTTTTGTCCATGTGAAATAAGTTTTTTATTTTATGTAGGGGTGGGTTTTTTGTTTGTCTTTTTTACCTTGAACTTTGTCTATAATAATATTGACCTGCTTTCTTCTTGTTGATATTTGTGTAGTTTATGTTTCTGTTTTCTGTTTCAAGTTATGGGACTCTATGTCCTGCCATGAAAGCCAAGAGAACAATGCAATAGTTTTCTCTTTCCTCTGCTCTAAGCCTAGAACAGAGGAAAAAAAAAAACAAAACACCTTGACAAAATTGATAGTAACTTTTGATTCTTATCAGTCTAAATATCTTCATTATCCTAAATAAAGACTTTGAAAATTCTAAATTTTCTACCAAAATTCTTAGAAGAAGCTTGGTAGAAAGTTTGGAAGATTTAACTGTAAAAGTTGTCCAGAAGGTAGAGTAAATATTCAAAGAAAAGGAAAATATGAGACATAAATTAATAAAATTAGAGAAACAGTTCAGTATGTCCAACATCTCAGTAATTTCAATAAACAATGTACAAGAAACCATTGAAAAACTAAATTTAAGAAAATATCTTAAGACTAGCAGACATAAGTTTTCAGAATAAAAGCCTACCAAGTGCCCAGAACAACTAGGAACACAGGACAGAATAAGTCATATCACTGAGAAATGTTAGAACACTGAGAGCAAAAAGAAGAGTTTCTAGAAAGAAAATCAAACAAGCCCCCTCATAAAGATTAGGAATCTTTATGACTTCTCAACAACATTAGAAGCTAGAGGGCAGTTGACTAATGTCTTCAAATTGTTGAAAGAAAATTATTTCCAATTTAATATTCTATACCTAGCCAAATCAAGTGTGAGGATAGAATAAAAATATTTTCACATGGGCAAGGTCTCAAAGAATTTACTTCCCATCTATCCTTTTTCAGAAAATCCCCAGAGAGAGTGTTCCACCAAAAATAGGGAGTAAACCAGGGGAGAGGCAGTCATGAGCTTCAGAAAAGAGAATCTCCAATGTAGGCAACATACATAGAAAATCCTCTAAATGAATGTATGACTGCTTGCACATATCATAAAGAGCAACCATGGAGGGGCACCTGGGTGACTCAGTCATGATCCCGGGGTCCTGGGATTGAGCCCTGCATCGGGCTCCCTGCTAGGCGGGAAGCCTGCCTCTCCCTCTCCCACTCCCCCTACTTGTGTTCCTTCTCTCGCTGTCTCTCTCTCTCTCTCTGTCAAAAAAAAAAAAAAAAAAAAAAAAAAAGAGCAACCATGGCAGGCTGAAGCAAATCAGAGCCTCCAGGAGATATTTCTTCCAGAATACAAAATGTTTAAAGCCTTGAATATATATTCATGAAAGATTTAGACAATTGAGGGAGAATTTGGAAATTGAATTTCTGATAAGTCTTAGAAAATTCAGCAAAGGAAAAAAAAAGACAACTATTAAACCAAGAAATAAAAATAGTTGTATTTTTCAGGAAAGGAAAAATAATCATTATTAAATTTGAATGGTCATAGTTATAATAAATATTGAATATTGACCTAACCAAAATTATGATGTAATATTAAAGGAAAAGAGAGATGAAAACACATTAATCCTCATTTCTGATAGTGGGAAGTCATGACCTACAACCACAAACTAAAAGAAACAAGAAATAAGTACTGGAATGTTACTGAGGAGAGTCCTAGACATATACCTGGAGCTGGAAATGGTGGATCTGTGTGGGGACAAATGGCAGAGGGGTAGAGAGCGATCACTGCTTATGTAGAATGTCTTGAAGAACTTCTTGATTCTTAAAACTATGTGCATATACAATAACCTTGAAAAACACCAAAATTAGCGATAACAACAACACAAGCTAACCTATTTCTCTGTTTCCAAAGAAAAATGAAGGAAAAAAAATCAATTCTTCTACTAATGTGGATTCCATACCCTCACAAAGACATTGTTCCCTAAATTTTCCACCCTTTTCCTTCTAATCATCAGTTTCTCTTTATTGGACCATTGCCAGAACTAATACTGTAAACTTGCTGCATTATCCCTCATGTTTAAAAAAACAAACCTGCCTTGAACTTGCATCCCACTTCAACTACCTGCCCATTTCTAGGACATACTGTATTCATGCACCGTCTTCACTGCTTCACCTCTCATTCTCTCAATAGGAGGGTCTGCCTCAGTCACCGGCTCCCTTCAGTAAGCATCACTACACTGATACTGCTCTTGTCAAGGTCACCAATGCCTTGCACTAACCCCAGTGCAAGTCCAATGGACAGTTTTCTGTATTTTCAGCAGCACTCCTGCAATTGACACACCTCCCCTTGGAACTGTCGTTCCTGATCTTTGTAATTTTGAACTCTCCCCCCTGACTTCATTGGCCAATTCTTCATACTATTCTTTGCCAGCTCTTCACTTATCAATGAGGAAGTGACTCAGGACTCAGTCCTAAAAGAGCTTTCCTTTTCCTTTAAAATTTTTTAGTAGAACTGTACAGAGGGTTGATCTAACCATAATCTTAACTTCATAGCACATTATAGAGTATACGGTTCATTCATATTTGATTTCACTATTTTTTTTCCTTTTCTATTCATCCCCTACACTTTTTATCCTTTTGGTCCCCAGAAAACTAATATAATGTGTTTATTTCTAACATTTTATTTTTTTTTAATTTTTTATTATTATGTTAATCACCATACAATACATCATTACTTTTTGATGTAGTGTTCCATGATTCATTGTTTGTGCATAACACCCAGTGCTTCATGCAGAATGTGCCCTCTTTAATACCCATCACCAGGCTAACCCATCACACCAACCCCTCCCCTCTAGAACCCTCAGTTTGTTTTTCAGAGTCCATCATCTCCCATGGTTTGTCTCCCCCTCCAATTTACTCGCCTTCATTCTTCCCCTCCTGCTATCTTCTTCTTCTTTTTTTTCTTGACATATATTGCATTATTTGTTTCAGAAGTACAGATCTGTGATTGAACAGTCTTGCACAATTCACAGCGCTCACCATAGCACATACCCTCCCCAATGTCTATCACCCAGCCACCCCATCCCTCCCACCCCCCACCATTCCAGCAACCCTCAGTTTGTTTCCTGAAATTAAGAATTCCTCATATCAGTGAGGTCATATGATACATGTCTTTCTCTGATTGACTTATTTCACTCGGCATAACGCCCTCCAGTTCCATCCACGTCGTTACAAATGGCAAGATCTCATTCCTTTTGATGGCTGCATAATATTCCATTGTGTATATATACCACCTCTTCTTTATCCATTCATCTGTCGATGGACATCTTGGCTCTTTCTACAGTTTGGCTACTGTGGACATTGCTGCTATAAATCTTGGGGTGCACATACACCCCTTCAGATCCCTACATTTGTATCATTGTGGTAAATACCCAGTAGTACAATTGCTGGATCGTAGGGTAGCTCTATTTTCAACTGTTTGAGAAACCTCCATACTGTTTTCCAGAGGGGTTGCACCAGCTTGCATTCCCACCAACAGTGTAGGAGGGTTCCCCTTTCTCCACATCCCCGCCAACATCTGTCGTTTCCTGACTTCTTAATTTTAGCCACTCTGACTGGTGTGAGGTGGTATCTTATCGAGGTTTTGATTTGGATTTCCCTGATGCCGCGCAAGGTGGAGCACTTTTTCATGTGTCTGTTGGCCATTTGGATGTCTTCTTTGGAAAAATCTCTGTTCATGTCTTCTGCCCATTTCTTGATTGGATTATTTGTTCTTTGGGTGTTGAGTTTGAGAAATTCTTTTTAGATTTTGGATACTAGCCTTTTATCTGATACGTCATTTGCAAATATTTTCTCCCATTCTGTCGGTTGTCTTTTGGTTTTGTGGACTGTTTCTTTTGCTGGGCAAAAGCTCTTTATCTTGATGAAATCCCAATAGTTCATTTTTGCCCTTGCTTCCCTTGCCTTTGGCGATGTTTCTAGGAAGAAGTTGCTGCGGCTGAGGTCAAAGAGGTTGCTACCTGTGTTCTCCTTTAGGATTTTGAGGGACTCCTGTCTCACGTTTAGGTCTTTCAACCATTGGGAGTCTATTTTTGTGTGTGGTGTAAGGAAATGATCCAGTTTCATTCTCCTGCATGTGGCTGTCCAATTTTCCCAACACCATTTGTTGAAGAGAATGTCTTTTTTCCATTGCACATTCTTTCCTGCTTTGTCAAAGATGAGTTGACCATAGAGCTGAGGGTCCATTTCTGGGCTCTCTATTCTGTTCCATTGATCGATGTGTCTGTTTTTGTGCCAGTACCATACTGTCTTGATGATGACAGCTTTGTAATAGAGCTGGAAGTCTGGAATTGTGATGCCGCCAGCTTTGCTTTCCTTTTTCAATATTCCTCTGGCTATTCAGGGTCTCTTCTGGTTCCATACAAATTTTAGGATTATTTGTTCCATTTCTTTGAAAAAAGTGGATGGTATTTTGATGGGGATTGCATTGAATGTGTAGATTGCTCTAGGTAGCATTGACGTCTTCACAACGTTTGTTCTTCCAGTCCATGAGCATGGAACGTTTTTCCATTTCTTTGTGTCTTCTTCAATTTCTTTCATGAGTATTTTATAGTTTTCTGAGTACAGATCCTTTGCCTCTTTGGTTAAATTTATTCCTAGGTATCTTATGGTTTTGGGTGCAATTGTAAATGGGATCGACTCCTTGATTTGTCTCTCTTCTGTCTGGTTGTTGGTGTGTAGGAATGCCAGTGATTTCTGTGCATTGATTTTATATCCTGCCACTCTACTGAATTCCTGTATAAGTTCTAGCAGTTTTGGGGTGGAGTCTTTTGGGTTTTCCACATACAGTATCATATCATCTGCAAAGAGTGAGAGTTTGACTTCCTCTTTGCCGATTTGGATGCCTTTGATTTCTTTTTGTTGTCTGATTGCTGTGGCTAGGACTTCTAATACTATGTTGAATAGCAGGGGTGTTAGTGGAAATCCCTGCCGCGTTCCTGACCTTAGGGGAAAAGCTCTCAGCATTTCCCCATTGAGAATGATATTTGCTGTAGGTTTTTCATAGATGGCTTTTATGATATTGAGGTATGTACCCTCTATCCCTATACTCTGAAGAGTTTTGATCAAGAAAGGATACTTTACTTTGTCAAATGCTTTCTCTGCATCTATTGAGAGGATCATATGATTCTTATTCTTTCTTTTGTTAATGTATTGTATCACATTGATTGATTTGCAGATGTTGAACCAACCTTGCAGCCCAGGGATAAATCCCACTTGGTCGTGGTGAATAATCCTTTTAATGTACTGTTGGATCCTATTGGCTAGTATTTTGGTGAGAATTTTTGCATCCATGTTCATCAAGGATATTGGTCTGTAATTCTCCTTTTTGATGGGGTCTTCGGTTTTGGGATCAAGCTAATGCTGGCCTCATAAAATGAGTTTGGAAGTTTTCCTTCCATTTCTATTTTTTGGAACAGTTTCAGGAGAATAGGTATTATTTCTTCTTGAAATGTTTGGTAGAATTCCCCTGGGCAGCCATCTGGCCCTGGGCTTTTGTTTGTTGGGAGATTTTTGATGACTGCTTCAATTTCCTTTGTGGTTATAGGTCTGTTCAGGTTTTCTATTTCTTCCTGGTTCAATTTTGGTAGTTGATACATCTCTAGGAATGCACCCATTTCTTCCAGGTTATCTAATTTGCTGGCATAGAGTTGCTCATAATATGTTCTTATAATTGTTTTTATGTCTTTGGTGTTGGTTGTGATCTCTCCTCTTTCATTCATGATTTTGTTGATTTGGGTCATTTCTCTTTTCTTTTTGATACGTCTGGCCAGCAGTTTATCAATCTTGTGAATTCTTTCAAAGAACCAGCTCCTAGTTTCATTGATCTGTTCTACTGTTCTTTTGGTTTCTATTTCATTGATTTCTGCTCTGATCTTTATTATTTCTCTTCTCCTGCTGGGTTTAGGCTTTATTTGCTGTTCTTTCTCTAGCTCCTTTAGGTGTAGGGTTACGTTGTGTATTTGAGTCTTTTCTTGTTTCTTGAGAAAGGCTTGTATTGCTATATACTTTCCTCTCAGGACTGTCTTTGCTGTATCCCAAAGATTTTGAACATTTCATTTTCGTTGGTTTCCATGAATTTTTTTAATTCTTCTTTAATTTCCTGGTTGACCCATTCATTCTTTAGTAGGATTCTCTTTAGTCTCCATGTATTTGAGTTCTTTCCGACTTTCCTCTTGTGATTGAGTTCTAGTTTCAAAGCACTGTGGTCTGAAAATATGCAGGGAATAATCCCAATCTTTTGGTACTGGTTGAGACCTGATTGGTGACTTAGGATGTGATCAATTCTGGAGAATGTTCCATGGGCACTAGAGAAGAATGTGTATTCCGTTGCTTTGGGATGGAATGTTCTGAATATGTCTGTGAAGTCCATTTGGTCCAGTGTGTCATTTAAAGTCTTTATTTCCTTGTTGATCTTTGGCTTAGATGATCTGTCCATTTCAGTCAGGGGGGTGTTAAAGTCCCCCACTATTATTGTATTGTTGTCAATGTGTTTCTTTGCTTTTGTTATTAATTGCCTTATATAATTGGCTGCTCCCATGTTAGGGGCATAGATATTTACAATTGTTAGATCTTCTTGTTGGATGGACCCTTTAAGTAGGATACAGTGTCCTTCCTCATCTCTTATTACAGTCTTTGTTTTAAAATCTAATTTGTCTGATATAAGTATTGCCACCAAGCTTTCTTTTGGTGTCCATTAGCATGGTAAATGGTTTTCCACCCCCTCACTTTCAATCTGGGGGTGTCTTTGGTTCTAAAATGAGTCTCCTGCAGACAGCATATTGATGCGTCTTGTTTTTTAATCCATGCTGATAGCCTGCGTCTTTTGATTGGGGCATTTATTCCTTTTACATTCAGGGTAACTTTTGAAAGTATGAATTTAGTGCCATTGTATTGCCTGTAAGGTGACTGTGACTGTATATTGTCTGTGTTCCTTTCTGATCTATGCTGCTTTTAGGCTCTCTCTTTGCTTAGAGGACCCCTTTCAATATTTCTTGTAAGGCTGGTTTCGTGTTTGCAAATTCCTTTAGTTTTTGTTTGTCCTGGAAGCTTTTTATCTCTCCTCCTATTTTCAATGACAACGTAGCTGGATATAATATTCTTGGCTGCATATTTTTCTTGTTTACTGCTCTGAAGATATCATGCCAGTCCTTTCTGGCCTGCCAGGTCTCTGTGGATAGGTGTGGTGCCAATCTTATGTTTCTACCATTGTAGGTTACATATCTCTTCTCCCGAGCTGCTTTCAAGATTTTCTCTTTGTCTCTGAGACTCGTCAGTTTTACTATTAGATGTTGGGGTGTTGACCTATTTTTATTGATTTTGAGAGGGGTTCTCTGTGCCTCTTGGATTTTGCTGCCTATTTCCTTCCCCACATTAGGGAAGTTCTCTGCTATAATTTGCTCCAATATATCTTCTGCCCCTCTCTCTCTTTCTTCTTCTTCTGGGATCCCAATTATTCTAATGTTGTTTCGTCTTATCGTATCGCTTATCTCTCAAATTCTGCCCTCATGATCTTGTAGTTGTTTATCTCTCTTTTTCTCAGTTTCTTTATTTTCCATCATTTGGTCTTCTATATCGCTGATTCTCTCTTCTGCCTCATTTATCCTAGCAGTTAGTGCCCCCATTTTTGATTGCACCTCATTAATAGCCTTTTTGATTTTGACTTGGTTAGATTTTAGTTCTTTTATTTTTCCAGAAAAGGTTTCTCTAATAACTTCCATGCTTTTTTCAAGCCCAGCTAGTATCTTTAAAGTCATGATTCTGAACTCTAGGTCCGACATCGTACTAATGTCCGTATTGAGTAGGTCCCTGGCTGATGGTACTACCTCTTGTTCTTCTTGCTGAGGTGATTTTTTTCGTCTCGTCATTTTGTCCAGAGGAGAACAGATGAATGAGAGAACAAAATGCTAACAGGTTAACAACGTCTCTAGCAAATATACTCTAAATAAATCAGAAAAGACCTGAAACCAGTGGAAAAGAAAGAGAAAGAAAGAAAAAAGAAAGAGAAAAAAGAAAAAGAAAAAGAAAAATATAAAAACAAACAAAAACAGAACAAAGCAAAAAAACAGAATATGATCAAATATGATCAGGCTAGTGTATAGATCAGTGCCACACACTAGATTTTGGGTGTATTTTGGTCTGTTAGAAGAAAGTGCCTCCTAAAATTTTAAAGGAAGAAAGACTTATATATGTACAAAATAAGGGTTGATACAATGAAGGGATGGAAGATGACTGTAAAGATGAAAATTATAAAAGATTTTATAAAAGGAATTGATAAGATAAGAAGTTGTTTGAAAAAAGAAAGAAGATTTAAAAAAAAACAGAAAAAAAAGGGAGAGAATGTGATCAGGCAGGAGACTAGAACAAAGCCATACACTAGTGATTTAGGGCATATTTTGATCTGTTAGAAGAAACTGTATCTCAAAATTTTAAAGAGAGAACAACTTATATATATATGCCAAAAATAAAGGTAACTACTATAAAGGGATAAAATATGACTCTTAAAATGAAAAATATTTTTTTTTAAAAAGGGATTGATATGATGTTGGTTGAAAAAGGGAAAAAGAAAGATAAAAAAAACAGTTAAAAAAATTAACTTTGAAAAACTAATGAATCATGGTAAAAAAAGCCATGAATTCTATGTGCAGTATTCCCCTAGCGCTGGAGTTCTCCCGTTCTCCTTGATCGGTAAACTTGGTCTTGGCTTGCTGGCTGTTCGTGCTGATCTTCTGGGGTAGGGGCCTGTTGCTGTGGTTCCCAAATGTCTTTGCCGGAGGAAAGACGGAATTGCCCCGCCCTTGTCGGTCCGGGCTAAGCAATCTGCTGGGGTTTGCTCTCGCAAGCCTTTGTTCCCTGCAAGCTCTCCGTAGGGCTTTGGAGGACGAGAGTGAGAATGGTGGCCTCCCAATCTCCACCCGGAGGAGCTGAGAACTCCGGGCCCCGCTCCTCAGTGCGCCCCCAGAGAAAAGCAGTAAATCACTCCCATCTGCCTGGTCTCCGGCCGCACTCCGTGCTCACCCGGCCTGTGACCGAGCATTTCTATCTCTGGCACCCGACCCCGTGCAGAGTCTCCAAACCCAACAGATCCCTGTGGTGCGCTCCCACACCACTCCTCCCGGGGGAGGAATGGGAGTCTCCCCGGCTCTGCCGCTTGTTGGGTCCCTGCTGGAGGCACAGTGGCCCGACTGGGCCGCGGATCACAGTTTATGGCAACCCCGAGCTGAGAGCGCGCGCCTCGGCTCGGTCTCTGCAGCCGGCTTCCCTGCTCCGATACCTGGGAGCTCTGCTGCACTCAGGCACCCCTGGTCTTTCTGTGACCCCAGGGGTCCTGAGACCACACTGTCCCGCGAGGGTTCCACCCCCCACTTAGCCACTGGAATGACGTCCCTCAGCGGAGCCGACTTCTATCCAATTTTGTGGATAGAAGTCCGCGTGCGGCTCTATCACTTGCCAGAAGCGGTCAACGGAGGCCTCCTCCCCCGCTGTCTATCCTCCTGAATATCACCTCGGATTCACTTCTCCGCACGTCCTACCTTCCAGTAAGTGGTCGCTTTTTTGTTCAGAGAGTTGTTGCTATTCTTTTCTTTGATCTCCTGTTGAGTTCGTAGGTATTCAGAATGGTTTGATCCCTATTCAGCTGAATTCCTGAGACTAGACGAAATCCAGGTCTCCTACTCCTCCGCCATCTTGCTCCCTTCCCCCCTATTTCTAACATTTTATTCATATGTATTCTTGTAAAATATGTACAGTTGTTTCGTGCATTTTAAAAAATTTTGTGTAAATAGTAATGAAATACACGTTACTCTCTTTCTCAACCATCTTCCAAACCATTCCTCTATAATGAAGTGAGTTATCCATTCGCATGATTTTCAATGCCATCTTCATGCTGATGTACTTGATGCCCCCAGACTAATTTTTCTAGCCTAGACTCCTCCTCTGTGTTTCAGACTTATGTATCCAACTGTATAATTAATATCCCTATTTATTTACCTAACTCAATACTCATATCTCAAACTTGATAATGCCCCAAAGGATAAGTCTTAGTTGCCATCCCCACCCCATTTTTTCATACTCAGTAAATGGCACTACCATTATTCAAGTTAGAAAACTGGGAGTCTTCTTTGATTTCAGAACTCTGCTCCCATTCCCCAACCAATGCAGATACTGTGCCCAATTTACCAAGAAATCCTGGCCATTCTACCTCAAAATTATATCTGAGTCCATCTAGTTTCCTCCCTCTTCACTTCCACTATTATCTACTTGCTAATGAAACAAGTAAATGAGTAGACCACGTTTCATATAATAGTACATTTCATGTACTAGTAAATGTAATAAAGGAAGCAAGCTGGAAGATGTTTAGAGAAAGATGGAGGGGCACATCTTTTACGTGGAGAGATCAACCTGAGGATGTTGCGTTTGAGTTGAGACCTGAATGCTGAGAGGTAGGCACACAAACACAGAGGAGTGTTCCAGGCAGACAGATGCAAGCATAAAGGCCATGGTGAAACAAATAAACAATTATTGAGCAAGCCGAATTCGTCAAACAAATATTCCGTCAACTTCAACTATATGAGGATGATGAAAACAGCAAAGCAAATATTGTATTAATTAATCTCTGCTAAATTTTAATTTTTTACAAACTTTCCTTTTTCCCCAATAATACTGATTTGTTAGGTTTGTAAATATATGCAGAGAGAAATGGAAATATTCAGTGTCTCTTGTAAAGTGTCCCATAAAGTATGCTTCTCTGGGAGTCATTCTGTTGGAAAGGACCTGTTTTAGGGATTAACAAGTAACAGAATCCCCATGAGGAGGACACAACAGTTACCCCATAAGTCCCTAGCTTGTCCCATAGCCTCAAGTTTTTCAGGCTCAGAGGATGGGGGAAAACCAGTTTCTTAATTTCTCTTCACCCTCAAGAAAAAGCCCTCCAGAGAAAGAAGGTATGATAATTTTTAACTTTCCTGAGGCCTTTCTAAGGCAACTCTTTCTACCTGACTTTTAGGAAGAAAAGAGGGATAAGTAGCCATGCTCAAAATTGTAGCTTTATAATCATTAAACTTTGTTCAAGATTTTGATACCCTCTTCTCTTACTGGGCACCCAGGGCCCTCATGCTATCCTTCAGTTTCTAAAAGTCAACAATATGTCATTCTACCCAAATCTGTTTTCTCCCGTCCAACCTTATACAAAAAGTTTATTATCTCTTCCTTCTTACAACCCACAGAACATCAAATCCACAGTATTCAGATATTGTTATAAAATGTAGCTACTTTATAAATTCAAACTTCATTTAGATTTGGATTGTCAAAAAAAAAAAAGGCAAGATGAGACTTGAAAATTGTCACCTACCAGGAGGAATAGTCATATAATATTCACTCTCCCTATTACAGGGACTGGGGAAATTCCTGGAAGTTATAGTTCAAAGTAATTTTATCTGTTCACTAAGAGTGAAATGAGAAAAGAGCTAGGACTTAGAGCGAAATAAGAATAATTGTTACCTATCAGTCTGTCAACGTGTCGTTTATAGGTTACAAAGAAATGTGTGACTCATTGTTAATCTCTTTTATCTCATCTACTTGCTTGACACATGTTTCTTTGGCCCATAACTGGAAAGTAATTTGACCCACCTCATAAATAATCTAGAAATGTTATAGAACAACAGCTATGAGCATCCCCATAGTCAATCTCAATGTCATAAATCATTTTAACTATATCCTTTGAGAGATGAGTCAACAATGTCATTCATAACAGTTAAAGTATCAAAATTTAGAAGTTATTTTTTATTTTTTTATTTTTTAAAGATTTTATTTATTTATTCATGAGAGACAGAGAGAGAGAGGCAGAGGCAGAGGGAGAAGCAGGCTCCCCGCCGAGCAGGGAGCCCAATGCGGGACTCAATCCCAGGACCCTGGGATCATGACCTGAGCCGAAGGCAGACGCTTAACTGACTGAGCCACCCAGGCATCCCTAGAAGTTATTTTTTAAATAATTAAATAAATTAATAATGAAATGTTATTCAGATAATAACATACTATCAGATGTGCTTCTTTGAATGGAAGAGAAAGGGTATGTTTCCAGCTATTAAACAGAGAATTACATGTAAACATCAGAATACCTTATCTGTGCCCAACTGCCAATATGCCATGAGTTTGTCTTCAGGTGAATAACATTCAAAATGGGCATATCACATGTTATGGAAAAAAAGTTTTGAATCCCTAGGCTGAAAGAGAGCAAACAGAATGAAGGTCACTAGTTTAGTCTCATCTGGACCAGTATGGAAACCAAAGGAGTAACTTTTCTAAAGACAGACAGATCCTGCTAACTGTACCCAGCAAGTAAGTGCTGGATCATCCACAGTAAAATGGCAGAAGCAAAAATAAATCCTCTCTAAAGCAGTATACTGACATCTGAGGCTTCGAACTACTCCTATTTCTTTTCTTTCAAATATAATTTTGAGCACTCAGTTTAAAATGTGCACATGGAGGAGCACCTGGGTGGCTCAGTCAGTTAAGCATCCAACTCTTGATTTCAGCTTGGGCCATGATCTCAGAGTCATGAGACTGAGCCCCACATTGGGCTCCACGCTTGGTGTGGAGTCTGCTTGGGATTGTCTCTCTCCCTCTCCCTTTGCCCCCCCTCCCGTACTTATGCTCCCATGAGCACACTATCTCTCTAAGAAAAATAAAGAAACAAATAAATAAATGTGCACATGAAAATTAAAGATCACGGGTATATATCCACCCCCCGAAATAAGTAACTAACCATCAAAACAAACCCACAATAAGAATTATAGACACAGATCCTAAGGCAATCATATTTGTTATGTTAAGTTACAAAAGACAAGCTTGAGATTTGGCAAGGCTACGAGAAATAAATACTAGAAACTAAAAATAGTGCAATATGAAAAAGAACCAAATAAAAATTTCAGAACTAAAAATTACAATAGCCAAAATTGAGACCTCCCTAGATGGGTTTATCAGCCGATTAGACACAAAAGAAAAGAGAGTTGGTAAATTGGATTATACTAAAAGAAGCTATGCATAAGGAAGCACAAAAAGGCAAAAAATAAAAGTAAAGATGAAAGGGTAAGCAGCATGGAAGACTAAATATTTGGAGAGGTAGTGGCTGAGAATATTCTAGAATTGATGAAAGAAACCAATCCACATGTTTAAGAAACCCAATGATTCCCTGCTGGGATACATAATCTTTACCTATTTACATCTTAGTGAGACTACAGAAAACCAAAGACTCAAATTAAAAGATAACAATTATAGATTGAATTTTTAAAATATTCAAATGAATGCTGTTCCCAAAGGCCACATTAAAAACACACAGATACAAGAAAGCTAAAATCGAAAGGTTGGAAAAGATATAATATGTAAATACTACACAAATACAAAAAAGTAACATTGATATCAGGCAATTAAATTTTAAGGCAAAACTCATACCCTGAGATAAAAATGTTCCTTCATAATGATAAAAGCTTTGTTTTGCCAGTGGCATATAGCAATTTTATTTTATTTTTTATTTTTTAGAGAGGGGGCAGTGAGATGCAGAGGGAGAGGTAGAGAGAGAATCAAGCAGGCTCGGTACTCAGCACAGAGCCCAACGCAGGGCTCAATCTCATGACCCTGAGATCATGACCTGAGCTGAAATCGAGTCGGATGCGCTTAACTGAGCCACCGAGGCACCCCAGAATACAACAATTTTAAATGTGGATTGTTTCATGTAGAGAGAAACTCTTGAGGAAATAGACAAATACTAATCAAGCATGAGATTTTTAACACACCTCTTTTAGTAATTGACCAAATGAGCAAACCAAATTTTGAACAAATGATTACTAGATTTGACCTAACAAATATATATAGGAAAATGCACACAATAACTAAGAGCACATGTTTTTTCAGGCACAGGTAAAAAAAGCACTTATACAGATTTACCTTTTGCTGACCATAAAATAAATCCCAACCAATTTCAAATGTTTGAAGATGTATAGAGCATATTCTCTGACCACAGTGAAATTTTGTTAAAAATCAATACAAGTAGGATAACTAGAAAATCCTATCTATTTAAAATGGAAGAAATACATTGCTATTCCACTGAACTGTGGGACTAGCTAAAACAGTAAGGCAATCATTCAATCAAGAGGAAAGAAAAGAAAAGAATAAAACACTATTGTGATGATTATGGTGGGGAAAAAAAAGAAGCTACAGCTGTATTAATAAGAGTTTTGCAGTGTTGCTAGATACAAACTCAACAAAGAAAAATTAATTGTATTTCTATATATCAACAAAAGCAGAAAATGAATTTAAAGATACCATTTACAATAAAATAAGAAAGAAAAAAATAATTACCTAGAAATAAATCTAACAAAAGAGGGTGAAACTTCTTTCATATTTTGTATAAAATTGGAGAGACTTTGGAGAAGACCCAAACAAATGGAGAGATAAACCATGTTTCTGGATTGAAAAACTCAAAGTGCTAAATATGGTATGCTTCCCAGATAGAAAGCCTCTCAGTAAAAAAAAAAAAAAAAAAAAAAAAATCCCAACAGGTTTCTTTGTTTTTTTGGTGAAATTCACAGACTCCTTCTAAAACTTAGATGGAAATGCAAAACACAAAGAATAATCAAGGAAATTATTGAAGAAGGACAAAGCAGGCGAAATTCTTTAAGATATCAAGGCTTATTTGCTGGGCGCCTAGGTGGCTCAGTCAGTTAAGCATCTGTCTTTGGCTCAGGTCATGATCTCGGGGTCCTGGGATTCCTGCTCACTGAGGAGTCTGCTTCTCCCTCTGCCCCTCCCCATGCTCCTGCTTTTTCTCTTGCTCTGCGTGCTCTTTCTCTCAAATAAATAAATAAAATCTTTTTTTTAAAGGCTTATTTTAAAGCAACAACATGTGTAGAGTAGATGGAATGAAATAGAATAGAAACCTAGAATCACGTCCACACATACGTGAACACTGGACAAAGCCAAGAATGGGAGAAGGAAAGTCTTTCACTTAATAGTACTGGGGAAAAGTGCATATTCGTTTGGAAAAGAAAATGAAATTTTGTCTATGAAAATATTTATAAAACATGACATAAAGCAAAAGCCACAAAGACAGACTGATAAACTTGCATATGCTAAAATTAAGACAATGTTTTCATCAAAAGAGGCCACTAAGAAAGCAGGAAGGAAAAACGTATCAGAGTATAAGAAGGAAAGAAATCATTTGCAACATATATAAGGAATAAAACTCAAGTCCAATGTCAGTTAAAAAAAAAAAGGACTACTTAAAAGAAAAGAAGCACTATGCAAAAGAAGAAAAGCAAATTGTGAATAACAGATGAAAAGGTGCTCAATTTCATCAATAATCCAGTACAAATTAAAATGACCATGAGATAGAGCATGAACTCACCGGACATGCAAAAGCTAGAACTTTCACATGTCAAGTAAAAATGAGTACCATACTTCAGAACATAACTTTGGTTTATTTAGAAAGGTTAAAAATATGCATGACAAGCCTGTATTCCTAGAGATACTCATACATGGGTGCACTGCATTGTATATACAAAATTAATCAGGGCAGCAGCATTATTCATAATATTAAAATATTGGAGATACCTAAGTATCCATCAACAATAGAATGGATAAATAATACACAACAAGAAAGATGAACTAGAATCACAAGCAAAAGGTTGGATGGAGCTTAAGCATAATATTGAGGAAAAAAAGCAAGTTGCCAAGAAAAAAAAGCATCAATTTATTTATAGTAAAGTTCAAAAAGAGGTAAAACTAAACTATTTTAGGGGCGCCTGGGTAGCTCAGTCGTTAAGCATCTGCCTTGGCCTCAGGTCATGATCCCAGGGTCCTGGGATCGAGCCCCGCATCAGGCTCCCTGCTCTGTGGAGAGCGTGCTTCTCCCTCTGCCACTCCCCCTGCTTGTGTTCCTGCTCTCACTATCTCTCTCTCTCTTTCTGTCAAATAAATAAATAAAATCTTAAAAAAAAACTAAACTATTTTAGGGATGCATATATGTCAGTAAAATTATAAATAAAAGCAAGAAAGTGATAAAGTCAGGATGGCAATTGCCTCTATGAAGGAGGGGTGGTAGGCAAGGGCCACATATAGATTTCTGGGGTTCTGGCAATGTTCTTTTTCTGGACCTGAGTGATGGCTACTTTACAATAACTTACTGTACTACTGTATACTGTTTTGCATACTTTACTTTTTTGTGTTACGCCCCGTGATTTAAAAAAAACCAAAAAACAAAAAACAAAAAACGAGAGAGCGCTCTATCTACTGGCATGGAAGAATTCTCGAGCTATATGTTGTGAAAAAATAGGGTGTGGGAAAGTGTAAAAGTGTATAAAATTTACTACTATTTATGGACGGGAATGGAGGGGCAGGGGCTTTAGAGGAACAGGGTGACCCAGACACCAAAACAGTGGTTGTCTCTGGGCAGGAGAAATAGGTGCCCAAGGAACAGGGTCAGAAGACTTAGTCACTGTAAGACCCTTTTGTTGTATCTTTTGAATTTCATACCATGTGAATGTATTACGTACCTATTCAAAATAAATAAATAAAAATGCCTAACAGCAAAAAAGTTTTCTAGCAACTCTAACCATCCTTATCCACAAGGGGCCGCTATTCAATGATGTTTAACTAATTCCTCACCAGGGAGAAACCCGTACGATCCCTGCTCTCACTAGTGAAGAAGTGTCATCATTTATGTTCTTACTTTATTTTACACAGCATGTTCCGGGGGGGGGGGGGGGGACAACGCTCAATTCACAAATATGCGCCAAAAATTAATATGCATGTAAAATGGGATGAAAGAAGACAAAGACGTGGAGAGATAATAGGAATTCAGGGATGAGTTTAGAAGAAGCACGGCATTAAGGACCTCCCCTGGAGTCAATGCACAATCTAAGATTTCTAGCATCTGCTGCCAAAAAAGGGAAGTGTGGTTAGTGACAAATTCAAAATCTTGCTCGGGAAAGTATTAATACTACGGAAAAAAATTTTCCCTGGCGGTCTGTTAAAGATAATCCGAGAGGACCCTCAAGGTGTGCTTCCTGACTGGTCTTAATAACAAGAATAATCCACCCATCAATTGTGACACCAAGCGACCTCACTCTCCAAGGGAAGCGTAAGATGCTTTGGGACTTCAGATGAGCAAAGTTTCATTCATGGTTAATCATGAATGAAAAAGAAAGTGAGAATACATGCTGCAGAAGAAGAAGAAAAGCTGAGAGAGCGTGCTTTTAAAAAATTCCCTGTCTTACACGCAAGACAGAGAACGGGTGTCTTCACTTGGCTGTATTTTTCAACATTTGGTTATTGCAATAAATTGTCTTTTTTCTTAAAGTTGAGCTGATTGTGCTTCGGGCCACTAAGGAGTTAAATGCTGTCCTCTAAGTTCAAGGGGAATTAGCCTAGCTCAAACACACGGTGCACCCTGGGCAGTATAAAGGCGGGGAAATCAGCAGCAGGGAGACAGTTTCCTTTGTGACCCGAGCTGCACACTTATATAAAAGCACTTTGGCAGTTATGGAGCCATCTGACATTCGAAGGAAAAAAATAGCTGTCGTTGGTGGTGGCTTGGTAAGACTCTATTTGGATATCTTATTCCTGTTAGTGGTGTTATATTATCATTAGTCTGAATAATTATTATAAATCACTTGCACAGATTGTTCATCTTCTTGTGAAACTTCTCTGATATTTAAATATGCCTATTTTAAATATGGGTTGAGTGGTAATTTGCTCTTTTCAATGAAAGGTATTTTTATCTCCATTAAATACAAAGGTGTCTGTTTTCCCTGGTCATTTTGGTTTAGCATTTCTTAAAAAAACAGAGCAAATTGAATTTGATTCATCCCCATGTTGGCTATGTTTTTGAAACAGATATCAGCGTCAATAGTCATTTTAGGCCAAACGTTTGCCTCATTTGGTGAATAACTCAGTTTATACTATCAATAAGAATAAAAGCTAATGCAAAATTGTTATGTTGGATGTTCACTAGTGGGAAGAGCACCCGTTTGGTCTCCTGACTTATTTGGCTGGTCCCATGGAGCACGTAAGGTGGTGGAGTGAGGGCTTCCCCTGTCGCTGGGCATAGGAGATGAACCTGCAGAGCCTTGCCCCACATCTAGAAGATGTGGGAGGGGTCTCTCCTCCGCTACCATTGTTATCTTACCAAAGCTGGTCTGTTTCATGTGGGGCTGCCTCAAGTAGACTGTATTTCCCCCCCTCAATAGAACTCCTATTTTGGAATAAAAGTATCACCATTGGTAAAAGCTTAACCATTTTGTTTTCACCTTTGCTGTACTCATTTGTAGGCTTTTAGCTCATAGGTATTCATTCATTCATTCATTTACTCAACAAAAATTTCTTTTTATTCCAACAAAAATTTCTTAAGAGCCTAATATGTGCCAGACACTGTTTGAGGGATTAGTATAGTTTATGCCACACATTTCTTTATCAAGTATATGCTAATTTTGTCTTCTGTTCTGCCTTCTTTATGATCTTTTCACCCAAAGTACTATGACAAGTTCCTCTAACATTCCTGGTTCTAGATTTCAGTATGCTAACGAATGCTGTCACATGCCATGTTGGTCAAGGCATGTGACATATGTTGTCATTTCTTTACACGGGGCCTCAGTCCAGGTCTTTCCTATCGAAATTTTGCAGGAAGTGAGATGCATGTATTCACCACAAAGTCACTGCGTGCCTGCTATTTGCCAACATTGTTTTTGTTACTAGGAATACAGTGGTGAACATTCCTGGGAAGTGAAAAGAGAGCAGAGAAGAAAACAAATCATTTCAGTGAGAGACAGACATTGTAAAGAAATGCAAATAGGGCAGGACTGTAGAAAGTCTTCACGGGCATCTGTTTGGAATGTGGTCAGGGACGGCCTCTCTGAGGGGAGGATATATGACCAGAGACCTGAATAATGGAAGCAACCATGTGTGGGGCTACAGAAAGCATTCCAGGCAGAGGAAAGAGCCAGAAGAGAAACCCTGAGGTGTTCAAGGAGCAGACAGAAAGGCAGAAAGAGTGAGGCTAGAGGAGCTCCTGAGGCAGGAATGCTGAGAGAGCCAGATACCCTAGGGTCTTAAGAGGGCAGGGCAAGAAGACCGGATTTTACTCTGAGCATCATGGGAAACCACTGGAGGACGTTAGGCAGGAAAGTGAGCTGTGATTTTAAAAGATTTCTGGAGCTAGTGTGTGGAGAAGGAGTGGAAATTTGAAGACAAGGTGACCAGTTAAGACACTGTTGCGTTTGTCCAAGACTCGGACTATGGGAGCAGCAGTGACACCTCTTAGAATGTCTCTTAGCAAAGGGGAGGTAACAAATGTGTGATTACATATATGATTTGGGGAGGCATAAATATGTGGGTGTCATCCATGGATTTCTCGCTGAGTAACACTTAAACTCTTTGTCATGTAACCACTTCATTATCTGAGCACATACCTGTGCTGGAACATAGAAGAAATGTATTAGAAGCAACTAAAATTCGGGGCGCCTGGGTGGCTCAGTTGGTTAAGTGCCTGACTCTTGATTTTTGGCTCAAGTCATGATCTCAGTGTCGTGGGATCCAGCTCTGAGTTGGGCTCTGCGCTGAGCGTGGAGCCTACTTAAGATTCTCTCTCTCCCTCTCCCAGTCCCTGCTCGCACTCACTCTCTCTCTCTCCCCAAAACAAACAAACAAACAAACAAACAAACAAAGAAACTAAAACTCCTCTGCAAAGGAATTCTATCCACCTTACTGCTCAGGCTCATGCCTAGGAATCATGTTTGATTCCTTTTTTCATTTTATGCGCAGACCTCCATTCCTCTTTTACTCCACCGGTAAGCTTTGGTGGCTCTATATCCAAAATCAGTGTCAACTCTGACCATTGCAACCATCCCATTCCAGACCATCATCATCCCTCATCCACCTCTTGTGTGGTCCCACAGCTTCTACTCTTATCCACGGACAGTCCATTCTCCACATAGCAGCCACATCCATCCTCTTAAAACATAAGTCTGGTAATTATAACTCTTTGCCAATGCCTTCCAATGGTTTCCCATTGCAGATAAAGCAAAATCCAACTCTTTACCAAAGGCTCCACTCGAACTGAGTCTGTCTATCTGGCTGGCTTCACCATTTCCCTGTTTTATGTTTTTTTAATATTATTCATCAGCACCTGGAATTACACCCTTTATTTGTTTTTGAATTTTAACCTATTAAATATCTACTCCAACTAGAATACAAGCTTATATTTACCAGTGTATTCCAGTGGCTGGAACCATGTCCAACATGACTTATTTTTATTATTTAGTTAGTATTGGATAGATGAATGAAAAGAGGGATGAAAAACTCTCTTAAGGATAGGAAGATGAAGGAATTGGCACAATGAACAAAACCTTGAATTTTGAGCATATCATGAAAAAAAGTATTAAATAAAGCAATTCAAGAAGGTTAAATTAAAACACGGAGGACAAATTAATTTTCTCTCTCAACTTCTTTCTTGTGTCTTTCTGTTCACCTTTCCCAATCCCTTCCTGCCAAGGGGCCATATCGCCGTACCTTACACTGTCAAACACATGAAAGGCTCTCCCCAGCCCCTAAGGGGAAAAACTACAACAGAGTTGAGAACTTTTCCTTAGAAGTCCAAAGGAGGGGTGCTTGGGTAGTGTCTGAAACTCTTGGTTTCAGGTCAGATGGTGATCTCAGGGTCAAGAGATCGAGCCTGACTTCAGGCTCCCTGCTCAGTGTGGAGTCTGCTTGAAATTCTCTCCCTTCCCCTCTGCCCCTCCCGCTCATTCCCATTCTCTCTCTCTCTCTAAAATAAATAAGTAAATCTTAAAAAAAAAAAAAAGTCCAAAGGATACAGTGAATTCACCTTATTTTTTTTTTGGTAGTAGCCTTGCCCACTGAAAAGCCACCCTAAGAATTTGTCCTTGCCCCACTGTTAGTGATCATCTGACCCTGTGATAGATGAATTAATTTCTTTTCTTTGAAGACCTGTCAAGTCAAAGAGGTCAGAAGGAATCAACAGATCAAGGAAGGAACTCTTATTGAGAAACTAGAGGTAAAAGAAACTAAACCATGATCTTAAACTGGTGAAAGTTTAAAAAAAAAACTTTAATCTGAGTATTTAGAAAGATTTTCCTCCTTGTGTGAACACTGCTCCCCAAGCCCCCCTGCCAGTGTCATTACCTCCTGGAAGCCAAAGGGTCATCCTGTAAAGACCTCTTCTCTCCTGAAAATGCCCTCAGGGTTCTGTTTGCCTCTATCACAGTCTTCGTCCTATGAAAGTTATTGATATGCATGGTTTATTTCCCCATAAAAGGTATGTACTTTTCTAAATCTTGAGATTGTCTTATCTTTGGGTCCTGCTCCCTTCCTTTTTATAAAGATTATCTCAGTGCCTTAAACCGTCAAACACACTAACACACTTTGTGTGCATGAGTTTGCTTTCAGAAGTGGGGAATCATGTGCTTACAAGTTGGGGGCAATTAAAAGAAAGGCAATGTTTTCCACCAGAATGGTGTCATAAGGAATGTAGTCCTTGAAGGATGATCTTGAAAGTGGATTTGACAAACAACCTCTACCTTTCAGGCTGGAACGAGGTCTATGGGTGCAGCTCTCTGATTCTATAGCCTTGGGGGAGAAACTGCCACATAAGCTGCCTTACTCTGTGTTAGTAATACCTTCTCTTTTTTTACAAAGTGACAAGCCAATGAAGTCAAAAGGAAGTCTCTCTAGGGCACCTGGGTGGCTCAGTTGGTTAAGCGACTGCCTTCGGCTCAGGTCATGATCCTGGGGTCCTGGGATCGAGTCCTGCATCGGGCTCCCTGCTCAGCAGGGAGTCTGCTTCTCCCTCTGACCCTCTTCCCTCTCGTGCTCTTTATCTCTCATTCTCTCTCTCTCAAATAAATAATAAATAAATAAATAAATAAATAAATAAATAAATAAATAAAAGTCTCTCTAACCTGCCCAGTATCCTCAAGCTATGTTCCTACTCAGGTCCGGCTTCTGGTAACCGTTTGCAGTGTTTACCTGTAGGTAGAAACGAGCGGAGCCAAAGGGCAGTCTCTCAGCAACATCTACAGCTCCTTGAGCCCTCATTTGTGGGGGGAAGCCAAGAGCTCTAGCTGAAAAAGCTCCTGAGGATTCCAGGCGCAGCTGTGGCCCACTGTCCAAGCCCACGTTCAAAGATGTATTGTAGGGTAGCATTGAAGCCTTCCTTCTGTCTCCCCTGCCGACAAGCAACCCCCACTACACATTGTTTTGAGATCCATTATCCCTGTTTGACCAGCAAAATGCTCCTTGAAAAGGTATTGAGAAGGTAAATTCTTTCGAAACATCAGAATAAGGAGACTTGTGAACTTTATGACTTCTTGTCCATAATCATGCCCTCTCTCGCAGTGTTCGAGTCAGGTTAGTGACCTCTGTTCATGAAATTGCCTTTGAAGCAACTTCACCTTGACTCTAGGAGAGGGTGTATGTTACAGCCAAAAATGTTAGATTTCTCTCGAGGATTTATAGGGTCAGAGGTGTCTTGGTGCTGGATTGGCCCTAGACTGGGTTTCTGTCCTCTGTTCTTAGGATCTCTCCACCTCACCTGAATGAGACAAAGCATCTGATAGTGAGGGGCTAAAATCAGCTGAGACTGCAATCAGAAAATCACTCAGAACACCAGATGGCTGTGTCTTTTAACTCTAAAATTCCACGGCTTCCTTTTCACCCTTCCTTATCCACACACTTCTATCTTTGTTCTCAATCTGGTTGTTATGAAAACAGAAATCAAATGTCACCCAGAATTTTCACTTTTGCCAAAGTCAATATCCTAGACACAGAGAAACCATCGAATGTTTTAGTCTTGGGCCAAGGCCTCTGTTTTATTTTTCTGCAAATATTAATGAGACAGACCATGTAAAGAATGTAATTACTATGAGCCTTTATTCTTATTTTAGTGATATGAAAGTAAATAAAACTCTATTCACTCCACTCTTGATTTCTATTCCCCAGGCACTGAGCCCTGTATGTGAGAAATGCTCACTTCATTTCTGCACTAATATCTAGCACCCTCTACCAACAAAAGGGGAGTGGATTTCTCTGTGGCTGTAGAGGTCATCCTGAGTTTGCTCTGAGCTAAGGACAAGTCTTGATCCCACGCTCTAGCTCTCCTCAATCTCTTTTGTAGCTTTCCTTGTGCTCCGATCCCTCTCATCAAACAAATTTATTCTAGCTGTCTCCCTTATTATTTAGCCGTATCACCATTTCTCCAGGAGGTGTGACTAACGTTTTGAGATTTTTTTTTTTTTTTTGCTACCCAGACAGCCTGTTAAGTTGTCCCATAAATTCTGCTGTTACCTATGTGATACAGAGAACTCACCCTTCAGAGTCTGCTTCGTTTACTGCTTTGTGAGCAGCATCTGAGATGAAACCAGTAACTTTAGGCAGCTCAAAGCTTAACTGCCTGTTTTTCTTTCCTTGTCATTAGGCCCCAGATATTCTCGGACAGTTGGTCCATGATCCATGCATATATCCGCCCAAGACCTCGGCGAGGCCTTGCCTTGAGAGACACAACTGTTCTTCAGCCTAGGAGAAATAAAATGCAATGAAGAATCTCTAACGTGGTCTCTCAAAAACACCCGGTCTGGGGGATATTCAAAACTCACAACAAAACCATAAAAATAACTTGTCCCACACACTCTGTTTCTTTTGCCTGCTTCGTAGCTATTCCAAAAACGAAACAAGAGATCTGGCCAAATCTTTCGATACTCGCGGCTGTCAGCGTCCTCTCTCCAGCTCATTTCGGCTTGCCTTCTTCCTTTCCTCTCTGTTCTCTTTCGTTCTGCTGTTATCTTTATTTCCGCCTCGTGCTAAGGCCCAGGAGCTGCTGGGGCATCATTTCATTACTTCAATCTTAACAAAGGAAATGAATGGGTGCCATATGATTGTTCACAAGCCAAAAAATTAAAATAACCTCAATGTCCAAATATAAGGGCATTGCGTACAATGAAATGTAATGCGATTATTTAATATTTTGATTTAAAGTATTTTCTGACATGGAAATATATTCACAAGATCCTGTTCATTTTTTTAAAGATTTTATTTATTTATTTGAGAGAGAGAGAATGAGAGATAGAGAGCATGAGAGGGGGGAGGGTCAGAGGGAGAAGCAGACTCCCTGCTGAGCAGGGAGACCGATGTGGGCCTCGATCCCGGGACTCCAGGATCATGACCTGAGCCGAAGGCAGTCGCTTTACCAACTGAGCTACCCAGGCACCCAATCCTGTTCATTTTTTAAAACAAAATCATAAAATCTACAACCCGGTACTATTTTTAAAAGAAATATTACGTGTTTTATATCCATAGAAAATTTTAACACTGGTTCTCTTTGGTGGTAAGATTGTGGAACATTACTTTTTTCCTTCATGTGTATCTAATTTTCTAATTTTTTTATTAAAAAATACCAAGTTCTTACTAAGTATCAGGTATTGTGGTTTGGACTAGAAATAGAAAGTGATAAAATACAAACTTTACAAATATCATTATTCTCTGGGCACTTACAGCCTGTGGGAGAGTCAGACGAAAATGTAAATAAATAATTCAGTTCCTCGTGGGAGATACTGAAACACATATTCATATAGGCATCTGTGGAATTACAGAAGAAAAGGCAAATAAGTCTTTTGGAGGAGGAGAGGTATCAAGAAGAAGTGCACTGAGAATATGAGTCTTGAAAGAAGACTAAACATTTTCCAGATGGAGAAAGCAGGAAAGGATTATTCAGGCAAAGGTAACATTGTATTCAGAGGCATGTAAGTGTAAAAATGCATGGCATATTCAGTCAGGACATATGCAGTAACTTTGGTATGCTTATTACAGATAGGGAATGGGCAAAAAATGAACTGAAACTAGAGGTCACAGTCACATGTAAGAATCTTTTAGGTCATAGTGAAAATTTGGGACTTTTCCCTGTAGATGTATGAGGAACAAATAAAGGAATATAAGACAGAAAATGCATCCTCTAATTTTTGTTGTAGGAGACACCCAGTCTAGTGTGGGGCATGGCTTTAATAGGTGGAGACTGGGAAGGAAGGATTTTTGGAAATCCATCGGAGTAGTTCAGGTGAAAGCTTTTCAGGGCTCTCTGAAAAGAGAATGGAGGGTAGGGTAGGAGATCTGTCTTGAAAAAGGCTCAAGGAGATCAACAAGACTTGTTGTCTAATTAAATATATATTGGCAAGTAGAAAGGGATGTTAAACATTCCCTGAAGTATCCTCGTTGGATGAACTAGTGGGCAGAGTTGCTAGTGTCTAAGCTATGGAATCGAGAAGGAGAAGGTTTGAAGTTTGAGGGAGGGGAATAAGTTGGATTTGAGGCATGTTGAGAGGGAGAGACCTGCATGACCCCCCAGGTAGAAAGAGGTTTACTAGTCAGAGATGAGTTCAGGAGAGGGATCAAGCCTGGAGAAAAAGTCCTAAGAACCCCAACAGAAAGTCATCATCATCAAAGGAGGAAGATCAAAACTCTGCTTGGCCTCAGAGACCAAATCCAGATGATACAGGCTAGTGAGTTCAGGGTAAGGTTTGAATATGAAAACACATAGCATATGCAATAATAGCATGTGCAATTCTAGCAGATGGAATCATTACTAACCAAGTGTGAAGACATTTTTATGCGCTTATTTCATGGTGAGTGCCGCTAACAATCTGGTTCTTTTCATTACATTCATATGTTCAAAGATCCAATTCTTGAGAAATCAAAGTATAGTTGGATGAGTGGGAGGTATAAACAGGCTCTTCTGTTTGGTGACAAATTCACAAAGGCCTAGGAGTCTTAGGGAGAGTTTTATACATTTCATTAAGTCAAAAGGAGTTGACACATGTTTAACATTACACTATCAGGTTAATTTCAAACACATTATAATAAAGAGGCATAAAATGCATGACATTTTTATAGTCACCATACCCCTTCCTACTAGGGTCAGCATTTATAAATTAAAAGGTATAGTTTTCTCATTATCATTGGACACTTGAACGATCATTGCTGGAGTGGTCACATGGGATCCCACAGAAATTTGGCGAATTCTCTTGATAAAAGCAGGGCAGCGATGGGGCGCCTGGATGGTTCAGTTGGTTAAGCATCTGCCTTTGGCTCAGGTTGTAATCCCCGGGTCCTGGGATCAGGTCCTGGGATCGGGTCCTGGGATCGGGTCCTAGGATCAAGCCCTGAGATCAGGCTCCTTGTTCAGCGGGGAATCTGTTTTTCCTCTCCCTCTTACCACCCACCCCCCCCGGCTCCTGTGCTCTCTCTCTCATAAATAAATAAAATATTTTTTTATTTTTTATTTTTTTAAAGATTTTATTTATTTACTTGAGAGAGAGAGAGAGAGAATGTGAGAGAGAGATCATGAGCAGGGGGGAGGGGTAGAGGGAGAAGCAGACTCCCCGCTGAGCAGCAAGCCCTATGCAGGGCTCCATCCCAGGACCCTGAGATCATGACCCGAGCCAAAGGCAGATGCTTAGCCAGCTGAGCCACCCAGGCGCCCCAATAAAATATTAAAAAAAAAAAAAAGCAGGCCAGTGAAACACCAGAGAAACATACTTCAGCATTTACATAAAAGAAATTTTCAAACAATGTTCCTAAATGGTAAGTTAGGCATCAACAGAGTGGGCCAGGATGGGGTCAAAGCAAGCACATGACTTGCAAAGAAGGAACTAAGAGGAAGCAGGAAACAAAGGTAGAAAAATAGAACGAAAGGGTCAATCCATGATTACGTAACCAACAATCTCCTCAGAGCTCTGCTCATGCACAAACAGGCTAGACTAGTTGTTGTTAAAGCTTTTAATTTGCCAGTTATTCTATGATCAAAATGATCTACTCTTATGGACTTTGGATGCCTCAGAACAAATATAGAGATGTTTCATCATTGTCCGTGAACTTGGTAGAACTGTCCTATCTCTGTCAAGGCAGAACTGCCAGAACTCACATCATGCAAAGTGTGGGTTGCTCCCAGGTGTCCAGCCCTGTTCCATTTCCTCTGTCCCCTCACCACCTTCATGTCTGGTTATGCTCAGAAGCTAGCTGAGCCTTAACTGAGAGTTTGTGGTGGGCTCACAACGGTGTACACACATTTTCCTTTCCTTTTATGTCTTTAGGTCTAATTAGCCTTCTTGCCAGGGTAACCACTAAAGAAGGCACTGACTGTCCCGATTAAGCACCTTTTATAGAAAGTGAGAAGGGGAAATAAAGGTAGAGGGGCAAAAGCACTTGAGTAGCTTCGGCGTGGCAGGGCTGGAGAAGCAGAGTAAGAGGCAGCAGTATGTCCACGGAAGCCCCTGAGGCAGCCTCCGCGGAGGAGCAGAAGGAAATGGAAGATAAAGTGACTAGTCCAGAGAAAGCTGAAGAAGCAAAATTAAAAGCAAGGTATCCTCATCTGGGACAAAAGCCTGGAGGTTCAGATTTCTTAAGGAAACGATTACAGAAGGGGCAAAAATATTTTGATTCTGGGGATTACAACATGGCTAAAGCCAAAATGAAGAACAAGCAGCTCCGGATAAGACAGAGGTCACTGGTGACCACGTTCCCACTCCACAGGACCTTCCTCAACGGAAACCATCCCTTGTTGCTAGCAAGCTGGCTGGCTGATTAAAAGAGCTAAACTGCATGAATCTTCTAATTCCCATTATTTCTCCTTAATATGTTACTTCTCTGCTTTTTATTTCCTTTCATTCACTAAGTCATTTGAGAATGACAGCTTTGCAGGTAGCGATAGTGTGTGCTGCTATTGTAACGGAATACATGTGTGTAGAGTTTTGATTAGTTTTAACAGTGCCCTGATAAAGAGAACACGTTAGAGCAACATAAAGTAATCTACTTGAAAATAATTGTATGTATTACCTAACTTCTAGTGTAGGACTGACTCAACAAGTAACAAGCAAGTTTTACAATTGTAGTATTTTGGCTTTCTTTAATTCATCTTAATTATAGCTTTCTATGTTACTCATATTTAATATAACCTCTATTGTATTGATTTCTTCTGTGTTTTCCTTTTGAATTTTGTAAAACAGAAGTTTAAGACCACAAGTTGGAAGGAAGATCACATTCTTCAAACAAAAATAGATGGGGCTCCAAAGGATTTGTTTCTCTGTGCTTGAACTTGAATGGCCTTAAACCTGTTTCAGCTTTAACAATAGAATTTTACTTGGGCAATATTTACCCATTCTGGTGTAAAAAAAAAAAAAGGCACTTTATTAGCCATGTTACTAATCCTTCTGGCTGGACCTATATAATATCTACCAGTATTCGTTTCTTTTAGTTTTACTCGAACTTTAGTTACACAGAATTGGAATTATAGTCTTTGTTTCAGAACATGCTGTTCTGTTCTGAGCATACCGTGGTCTTGGTGAAGACTTTTATTTACTTTTTTTTGTTTATTAATAGTAATAAGCAGCAGCAGTAACTGAACTCACCACTCAACACTAGAACTAACACATTGCTGGTGACTTAGATCAACCTCTGTGCTTCTCCCTCACCCATTATAAGCATTGCCTTGAATCTCGTGTTTATCATTCTCTTGCATATATATATATATGTATATGTATATATATACATATATATGTAGGTTTTATGTATGTGTGATATATTTATCTCATATCTGTACACATAAATAATATGCATATATACTTCTAAAAATTATGTATATACGTATATTTGTGATTTAGCTTTACTCATCCTTATTAGACTATCATGCAGTATGAAATCATCTGGGTCTTATTCTTTTCATTTATAGTATTACTAAAATATTCATATTACTGCCTTTCATTGTGTGAATATACCATAATTGATTTGTTCATTCCTCCCTGATAGCCATTTGGGTTGTTTCCAGTATTTTTGTTTGTATGTTAGTTGTGAAAAGTACTGTTTGGAACATTCTGGCATGTGTCTCCTGGATATATGCCCTGAGGAGACAAGGCAGATTTGTCAGAGGTCATCACTAGTAATGCGTAAGAGTTCCTCCTGGCCCTCATTCTCTCCAACACTTGACTTTTCATGAACCAAGATTATATTTAATCATACTTCCAAATTACTTCATCTAGCTTTATTCCAACATTCCTGACCCTGTTGGGCTCCTGATCAATATCCTTCCCCGTCCTGCTCTCCACCAGAAAAGGAACAGTGAGAATTATGTGCTGTGAAAGAAAGAGAAGTTTCTCAAGCCTCTCTCTTTTCCTTCAGGGAGACTTACTCCATTTAGCCTTTAATTGCCTCCTTAATTGTTTTCTAAATGCCACAGAACAATTTAGCCTTCGGAAGAAATTAACTTTATTGTATCAACTTCACTGTAGCCTTCCAGTTTTCTTTTCCCTAATGCAAACTTGTTACTGCTATTGCCCTCACTAGATAGTCTTTAACACACAAATGGAAGGAATGTAGATAGACGGGCAATTTTTCATAAATCAGAAGAAAGCAGAGAAGGAAGAAAGAGATTTAAGATGTTTGTGTTTAACGGGGAAATCACCTGTGGTGAAATCAAAGGAGCTGTGATTAGTGAAACATAAAAGGGTCTAGGGCTGTGCTGGAAAGGAGTGAAAAGGGATGGAAAAGTTGTTGAGACACAAAGTGTTCTGTGCCAGGCACCAAGTCATGTTATTAGTGGAGACAGCTTGACCACTGCTGGGAAAGTGATACCAGCAATCAGAGAGGAAGTCACTTCAGATTGAGGAATTGAAAGGAAAGCAATCAGATAGAGGGATTAAAATGAGTACAATTTGTCATGCTCTCTTCAGACACATCAAATGCTAACAATTAACGTGTTCATAATTTCAGGAGTGGCTGCACAGGGAAAACTAATTTATTATAATTTTTGTTTAGAGCAGTTTTAGGTTCACAGCAAAATTAAGGGAAAGATACAGAGATTTCCCAATATCTCCAGCTCCCATACATGCACAGCGCCCCCTATTATCAGCATCCTCCCCCAAAGTGGGATATTTAGTGCAAGTGATGAACATACATGGACACATCATCACTCAAAGTCCATAGTGTACATTGAGCTGCATTCTGTGAATTTGGACAAATGTATAATGACATGTAGGTACCATTAAAATATCATACAGAGTATTTTCAATGTCCTAAAAATCCTTCGTGAGCCATTTGTTCATCCCCCACCCCAACCCTGACTTATTTTTTTCTTTTTAATTTTTTATTGTTATGTTAATCACCATACATCATTAGTTTTTGATGTACTGTTCCATGATTCCTTGTTTGTGCATAATACCCAGTGCTCCACGCAGAACATGCCCTCTTTAATACCCATCACGAGGCAAACCCATCCCCCCACCCCCCTCCCCTCTAGAACCCTCAGTTTGTTTTTCAGAGTCCATCATCTCTCATGGTTTGTCTCCCCCTCCGACTTACTCCACTTCATACTTCCCCTCCTGCTATCTTCTTCTTCTTTTTTTTCTTAACATATATTGCATTATCTGTTTCAGAAGTACTGATCTGTGATTCAACAGTCTTGCACAATTCACAGCACTCACCATAGCACATACCCTCCCCAATATCTGTCACCCAACCACCCCATCCCTCCCACCTCCCACCACTCCAGCAACCCTCAGTTTGTTCCTGAGGTTAAATATTCCTCATGTCAGCAAGGTCATATAATACATGTCTTTCTCTGATTGACTTATTTCACTCAGCATAACACCCTCCAGTTCCATCCACGTTGTTGCAATGGCAAGATCTCATTCCTTTTGATGGCTGCATAATATTCCATTGTGTATATATACCACTTCTTCTTTATCCATTCATCTGTTGATGGACATCTTGGCTCTTTCCACCGTTTGGCTATTGTGGACGTGGCTGCTATAAACACTGGGGTGCACGTACCCCTTTGGATCCCTACATTTGTATCTTTGTGATAAATACCCAGTAGTGCAATTGCTGTATCGTATGGTAGCTCTATTTTCAACTGTTTGAGGAACCTCCATACTGTTTTCCAGAGTGGCTGCACCAGCTTGCATTCCCACCAACAGTGTAGGAGGGTACCCCTTTCTCCACATCCCCGCCAACATCTGTCATTTCCTGACTTATTAATTCTAGCCATTCTGACTGGTGTGAGGTGGTATCTCATCGAGGTTTTGATTTGGATTTCCCTGATGCCGAGTGATGTGGAGCACTTTATCATGTGTCTGTTGGCCATTTGGATGTCTTCTTGGAAAAATGTCTGTTCATGTCTTCTGCCCATTTCTTCATTGGATTATTTGTTCTTTGGGTGTTGAGTTTGAGAAATACTTTTTAGATTTTGGATACTGGCCTTTTATCTGATACGTCATTTGCAAATATTTTCTCCCATTCTGTCGGTTGTCTTTTGGTTTTGTGGACTGTTTCTTTTGCTGTGCAAAAGCTCTTTATCTTGATGAAATCCCAATAGTTCATTTTTGCCCTTGCTTCCCTTGCCTTTGGCGATGTTTCTAGGAAGAAGTTGCTGCGGCTGAGGTCGAAGAGGTTGCTGCCTGTGTTCTCCTTTAGGATTTTGATGGACTCCTGTCTCACGTTTAGGTCTTTCAACCATTGGGAGTCTATTTTTGTGTGTGGTGTAAGGAAATGGTCCAGTTTCATTCTTCTGCATGTGGCTGTCCAATTTTCCCAACACCATTTGTTGAAGAGATTGTCTTTTTTCCATTGCACATTCTTTCCTGCTTTGTCAAAGATTAGTTAGACCATAGAGCTGAGGGTCCATTTCTGGGCTCTCTATTCTGTTCCATTGATCTATGTGTCTGTTTTTGTGCCAGTACCATACTGTCTTGATGATGACAGCTTTGTAATAGAGCTGGAAGTCTGGAATTGTGATGCCGCCAGCTTTGCTTTCCTTTTTCAATATTCCTCTGGCTATTCGGGGTCTCTTCTGATTCCATACAAATTTTAGGATTATTTGTTCCATTTCTTTGAAAAAAGTGGATGGTATTTTGATGGGGATTGCATTGAATGTGTGTCGATTGCTCTAGGTAGCATTGACATCTTCACAATGTTTGTTCTTCCAATCCATGAGCATGGAACGTTTTTCCATTTCTTTGTGTCTTCTTCAATTTCTTTCATGAGTATTTTATAGTTTTCTGAGTACAGATCCTTTGGCACTTGGGTTAGATTTATTCCTAGGTATCTTATGGTTTTGGGTGCAATCGTAAATGGGATCCAATCCTTGATTTGTCTCTCTTCTGTCTGGTTGTTCGTGTATAGGAATGCCACTGATTTCTGTGCATTGATTTTATATCCTGTTACTTTACCGAATTCCTGTATGAGTTCTAGAGTTTTGGGGTGGAGTCTTTTGGGTTTTCCACATACAGTATCATATCATCTGCAAAGAGTGAGAGTTTGACTTCCTCTTTGCCGATTTGGATGCCTTTGATTTCTTTTTGTTGTCTGATTGCTGCGGCTAGGACTTCTAATACTATGTTGAATAGCAGGGGTGAGAGTGGACATCCCTGCCGCGTTCCTGACCTTAGGGGAAAAGCTCTCAGCTTTTCCCCATTGAGAATGATATTTGCTGTAGGTTTTTCATAGATGGCTTTTATGATATTGAGGTATGTACCCTCTATCCCTATACTCTGAAGAGTTTTGATCAAGAAAGGATGCTGTACTTTGTCAAATGCTTTTTCTGCATCTATTGAGAGGATCCTATGATTCTTGTTCTTTCTTTTGTTAATGTATTGTATCACGTTGATTGATTTGCAGATGTTGAACCAACCTTGCAGCCCAGGGATAAATCCCACTTGATCATGGTGAATAATCCTTTTAATGTACTGTTGGATTCTATTGGCTACTATTTTGGTGAGAATTTTTGCATCCATGTTCATCAAGGATATTGGTCTGTAATTCTCCTTTTTGATGGGGTCTTTGTCTGGTTTGGGGATCAAGGTAATGGTGGCCTCATAAAATGAGTTTGGAAGTTTTCCTTCCATTTCTATGTTTTGGAACAGTTTCAGGAGAATAGGTATTATTTCCTCTTGAAATGTTTGGTAGAATTCCCCTGGGCAGCCATCTGGCCGTGGGCTTTTGTTTGTTGGGAGATTTTTGATGACCGCTTCAATTTCCTTAGTGGTTATAGGTCTGTTCAGGTTTTCTATTTCTTCCTGGTTCAGTTTTGGTAGTTGATACATCTCTAGGAATGCACCCATTTCTTCCAGTTTATCTAATTTGCTGGCATAGAGTTGCTCATAATATGTTCTTATAATTGTTTTTATGTCTTTGGTATTGGTTGTGATCTCTCCTCTTTCATTCATGATTTTGTTGATTTGGGTCATTTCTCTTTTCTTTTTGATACGTCTGACCAACGGTTTATCAATCTTGTTAATTCTTTCAAAGAACCAGCCCCTAGTTTCGTTGATCTGTTCTACTGTTCTTTTGGTTTCTATTTCATTGATTTCTGCTCTGATCTTTATTATTTCTCTTCTCCTGCTGGGTTTAGGCTTTATTTGCTGTTCTTTCTCTAGCTCCTTTAGGTGTAAGGTTAGGTTGTGTATTTGGGCCTTTCTTGTTTCTTGAGAAAGGCTTGTATTGCTATATACTTTCCTCTCAGGACTGCCTTTGCTGCATCCCAAAGATTTTGAACAGTTGTGTTTTCATTTTCATTGGTTTCCATGAATTTTTTTAATTCTTCTTTAATTTCCTGGTTGACCCATTCATTCTTCAGTAGGATTCTCTTTAGTCTCCATGTATTTGAGTTCTTTTAAACTTTCCTCTTGTGATTGAGTTCTAGTTTCAAAGCACTGTGGTCTGAAAATATACAAGGAATAATCCCAATCTTTTGGTATCGGTTGAGACCTGATTTGTGACCTAGGATGTGATCAATTCTGGAGAATGTTCCATGGGCACTAGAGAAGAATGTGTATTCCATTGCTTTGGGATGGAATGTTCTGAATATGTCTGTGAAGTCCATTTGGTCCAGTGTTTCATTTAAAGTCTTTATTTCCTTGTTGATCTTTTGCTTAGATGATCTGTCCATTTCAGTCAGGGGGGTGTTAAAGTCCCCCACTATTATTGTATTGTTGTCAATGTGTTTCTTTGCTTTTGTTATTAATTGCCTTATAAAAGTGGCTGCTCCCATGTTAGGGGCACAGATATTTACAATTGTTAGATCTTCTTGTTGGATAGACCCTTTAAGTAAGATATAGTGTCCTTCTTCATCTCTTATTACAGTCTTTGGTTTAAAATCTAATTTGTCTGATATAAGGATTGCCACCCCAGCTTTCTTTTGGTGTCCATTAGCATGGTAAATGGTTTTCCACCCCCTCACTTTCAATCTGGGGGTGTCTTTGGTTCTAAAATGATTCTCTTGCAGACAGCATATTGATGGGTCTTGTTTTTTAATCCAATCTGATAGCCTGTGTCTTTTGATTGGGGCATTTAGCCCTTTTACATTCAGGGTAACTATTGAAGGCATGAATTTAGTGCCATTGTATTGCCTGTAAGGTGACTGTGACTGTATATTGTCTGTGTTCCTTTCTGATCTATGCTGCTTTTAGGCTCTCTCTTTGCTTAGAGGACCCCTTTCAATATTTCTTGGAGGGCTGGTTTTGTGTTTGCAAATTCCTTTAGTTGTTGTTTGTCCTGGAAGGTTTTTTTCTCTCCTTCTATTTTCAATGACAGCCTTGCTGGATATAGTATTCTTGGCTGCATATTTTTCTCGTTTAGTACTCTGAAGTAATCATGCCAGTCCTTTCTGGCCTGCCAGGTCTCTGTGGATAGGTGTGTTGCCAATCTAATGTTTCTACCATTGTAGGTTACATATCTCTTCTCCCGAGCTGCTTTCAGGATTTTCTCTTTGTCTCTGAGACTCTTTCATTCTTTCCTGCTTTGTCAAAGATAAGTTGACCATAGAGTTGAGGGTCCATTTCTGGGCTCTCGATTCTGTTCCATTCATCTATGGGTCTGTTTTTCTGCCAGTACCATACTAGTACAGCATCCTTTCTTGATCAAAACTCTTCAGAGTATAGGGATAGAGGGTACATACCTCAATATCATAAAAGCCATCTATGAAAAACCTACAGCAAATATCATTCTCAATGGGGAAAAGCTGAGAGCTTTTCCCCTAAGGTCAGGAACGCGGCAGGGATGTCCACTCTCACCCCTGCTATTCAACATAGTATTGGAAGTCCTAGCCGCAGCAATCAGACAACAAAAAGAAATCAAAGGCATCCAAATTGGCAAAGAAGAAGTCAAACTCTCACTCTCTGAAGATGATATGATACTGTATGTGGAAAACCCAAAAGACTCCACCCCAAAACTGCTAGAACTCATACAGGAATTCAGTCAAGTAGCAGGATATAAAATCAATGCACAGAAATTAGTGGCATTCCTATACACCAACAACCAGACAGAAGAGAGACAAATCAAGGAGTCGATCTCATTTACAATTGCACCCAAAACCATAGGATACCTAGGAATAAATCTAACCAAAGAGGCAAAGATCTGTACTCAGAAAACTATAAAATACTCATGAAAGAAATTGAAGAAGACACAAAGAAATGGAAAAACGTTCCATGCTCATGGATTGGAAGAACAAACATTGTGAAGATGTCAATGCTACCTAGAGCAATCGACACATTCAATGCAATCCCCATCAAAATACCATCCACTTTTTTCAAAGAAATGGAACAAATAATCCTAAAATTTGTATGGAATCAGAAGAGACCCCGAATAGCCAGAGGAATATTGAAAAAGGAAAGCAAAGCTGGCGGCATCACAATTCCAGACTTCCAGCTCTATTACAAAGCTGTCATCATCAAGACAGTATGGTACTGGCACAAAAACAGACACATAGATCAATGGAACAGAATAGAGAGCCCAGAAATGGACCCTCAGCTCTATAGTCAACTAATCTTTGACAAAGCAGGAAAGAATGTCCAATGGAATAAAGACAGTCTCTTCAACAAATAGTGTTGGGAAAATTGGACAGCCACATGCAGAAGAATGAAACTGGACCATTTCCTTACACCACACACAAAAATAGACTCCCAGTGGTTGAAAGACCTAAACGTGAGACAGGAGTCCATCAAAATCCTAAAGGAGAACACAGGCAGCAAACTCTTCGACCTCAGCCGCAGCAACTTCTTCCTAGAAACATTGCCAAAGGCAAGGGAAGCAAGGGCAAAAATGAACTATTGGGATTTCATCAAGATAAAAAGCTTTTGCACAGCAAAAGAAACAGTCCACAAAACCAAAAGACAACCGACAGAATGGGAGAAAATATTTGCAAATGACATATCAGATAAAGGGCTAGTATCCAAAATCTAAAAAGTATTTCTCAAACTCAACACCCAAAGAACAAATAATCCAGTGAAGAAATGGGCAGAAGACATGAACAGACATTTCTGCAAAGAAGACATCCTAATGGCCAACAGACACATGAAAAAATGCTCCACATCGCTCGGCATTAGGGAAATCCAAATCAAAACCTCAATGAGATACCGCCTCACACCAGTCAGAATGGCTAGAATTAACAAGTCAGGAAGCAACAGATGTTGGTGGGGATGCAGAGAAACGGGAACCCTCCTACACTGGTGGTGGGAATGCAAGCTGGTGTAGCCACTCTGGAAAACAGTATGGAGGTTCCTCAAACAGTTGAAAATAGAGCTACCATACGATCCAGCAATTGCACTACTGGGTATTTACCCCAAAGATACAAATGTAGGGATCCAAAGGCATACGTGCACCCCAATGTTTATAGCAGCAATGTCCACAATAGCCAAACTGTGGAAAGAACCAAGATGTCCATCGACAGATGAATGGATAAAGAAGAAGTGGTATATAGACACAATGGAATATTATGCAGCCATCAAAGGAATGAGATCTTGCCATTTGCAACGACGTGGATGGAACTGGAGGGTGTTATGCTGAGTGAAATAAGTCAATCAGAGAAAGACATGTATCATATGACCTCACTGATATGAGGAATTCTTAATTTCAGGAAACAAACTGAGGGTTGCTGGAGTGGTGGGGTGTGGGAGGGATGGGGTGGCTGGGTGATAGACATTGGGGAGGGTATGTGCTATGTTGAGCACTGTGAATTGTACAAGACTGATGAATCATGGATCTGTACTTCTGAAACAAATAATGCAATATATATTAAGAAAAAAAAAAGAAGATAGCAGGAGGTGAAGAATGAAGGGGAGTAAGTCGGAGGGGGAGACGAACCATGAGAGATGATGGACTCTGAAAAACAAACTGAGGGTTCTAGAGGGGAGGGGGGTGGGGGGATGGGTTAGCCTTGTGATGCGTATTAAAGAGGGCACATTCTGCGTGGAGCACTGGGTGTTATGCACAAACAATGAATCATGGAACACTACATCAAAAACTAATGATGTAATATATGGTGATTTACATAACAATAAAAATTATTTAAAAAATAAAGAAAGAAAAGAAAAGAAACCAAAAAAAAGAAAAGAAAAACATCAAAGCTACCTCTGAAATCATACCGTTTAATCTTGAGTTCATCCCATTATTTTTGCAAATGCTTTCTCCTGGTGATTGAATAAATCAACTGGACAGCCAAGACTAATACAAGTAAAATTACATGTGATGTTGCATTTTGCCAGTAAAAATTCCCTATATTTGTGGAATCAGATAAAAATATGAAACAAATTGCTTTGATTCCTAGGTTGGATCATTAAATGCATGCTTCCTTGCAAGGAGGAATTTCCAAGTTGATTTATATGAAGCTAGGGAAGGTAAGACAAGACTGAAACTCGTGAAATGTGAAAATTCTGATTCTCTGACATCTTTCTCTTTAGATTTTAAAAAGAAAGTGTTTTAGAAAGAGGAACTTATTTTTTTTTTTTTTTGCAACCACAACTATCTAAATTTAATTTAATACAAAATCACGACTATTAGTGTTTTCTTTAAGGGAGCTAACAGGGGTCTTTTAATTTGGTTCTGATTGCACAGTTGTTTAGGTGTTATATGCTTAGCCTGTCCTGAGGTATAATACGGAGTCTACTTTCAATGTCTTAGATATCCGAGTGGCTAAATTTGCACGTGGAAGAAGCATTAACTTGGCCCTTTCTTATAGAGGACGACAAGCCTTGAACGCCATTGGCCTGGAAGATCAGGTACCTTGTTAAGACATTTTCCTTGTAAAAGATAATACTTGCCATTTTCCAACAACGTTGCCAAACTTCTCACTGTCTGGTGTGTCGCTTGGAAATGTGAACAGAAGTAAATATTTTGCTGAGAGTACTTTTGCTGATAATGTGTCTTTGGGATGATACAAATTTCCTTAGATGTATGTGTAGGAAAACACTCTGCATGGGGCTTCAGGAGTCCTGGGGTTTCCTCCTCATGCATTGCTTGCTCTCTTCTGTGATCATGAGAAAAATCACTTATAACCTCTTTCACACTGAACCACTTTCCTTAATTGTAATACATGATTTAGACCAGATACAATTTAAATCAATTCCAAAATCTAAAGGTTAAAAAAAAAATCAAAACCTAAGATTTGGAGGAACATACTTTTCATTAAGTTTCCATCATACTGTGCTTCCCATAATCCTTTGCATTAATTTTTAATTTTTTGAAAATATTTGAAAAATCACATTTTAAAACCGATGTCTAACTTATTTGCATGATGCCACGTTATGGTAATTGAAATTGATATTTCTGGTTTTATTTCAGATTGTATCCCAAGGCATCCCCATGAGAGCAAGAATGATTCACTCTCTTTCAGGGGAAAAGTCTGCAATTCCCTATGGGACCAAGTCACAGGTCGGTTAACCCTGAAGATAGTGTTTGCTTGCAGTTGAGTCTAATGTCTGGAATGTGACTCTTGCTCATTGGCCCTTCCTTTCCTCTCTAGACCTTTCTTTGACATTGTCTGTATCAGTCTACCACTCAGAAACCTATACTAGTTAACAAGTTAATTGACAGGAGGCCGTTAAAATAGGGCCCAGTTTCTAATAACCATTCAATAGGAATTAGTTACGTTGTCATCACTATTAGGCTCTTTTTTGCCTGTACGCATCGCTCATGGTGGCCTGGGACACCTTTTCTCTCCCATCTCCTTTTAATTACATAAAGAAGATTACCATGTATTTATTGTCAAGCATAAAATGCAAGAACAACTCTATAGGGTTTTCCCCAAACTGACTCTTTTGCCCCAAATTTAATTATAATAGAATTTATAGAATGAACCAGAAATTTTTTCAGTGCTGTATAATTCTACAACAACAGAGGCCAGATGGTGATGTAATTTACAAAAGAAAATCCATTATCCTGCTTTGTGTTTTTCTTATCTTTACATAGTAACACATAGAGTTGGGGAAAGTATGTATTTTTATCTAATATTTATACCTTCTAAATTTGTTTCTTTGAGAGAGAATGAATGTACCAAACATCTATCAACTAGAGAAAAACCCAACTTGCTTTATCCAACAAGGCCTCATTTTATTAAGTGCAGAACCCAAGGGAGGTTTATATTCTTTGTCTCTGAGCTCCCACAGAGCTCCCATTGCAGGTGGATCAGCAATTCTCAGATTTCACTGGGATCTTGTCAAAATGCAGAGTCTGATTCTGTAGGGCCAGGATGGAGGCTGAGATTATGCATCCTAAATACACCCAGTTGGTGTCTGTGCTGCTGGTCCGTGGACCACGTGTTGGGCAGCAAGAGATAAAACACAGGTGCTCATGGAAACAAGGTCTGTGTGGTGCTTGAAGCACCTCACACCTGTTAGGATGCTACTATCAGAAAACAGAAAGAGAAACAGAAAATAGTGTTGGGAAAGATAACAGAGAAATTGGAACACCTGCACATTGTTGGTAGGAATATAAAATGGTGCGGTCGCTATGAAAAACAGCCTAGTGGTTCCTCCAAAAATGAAAAACAGAATTTCCATATGATCCAGCAGTTCCCCTTCTGGGTATATATCCAACAGAACTGAAGGCAGGGACTTGAGGAAATATTTGAACCCTCATGATCATAGCGGCATTATTCACAACAGTCAAAAAGCAAACGTGACCCAATGTCCATCAATGGATGGATGGATAAACAAGACGTGGTGTACACATATGTAAGATAATAGAAAATAAAATAATGGTTTCTGCCCCTGGTTCCTGGCACAGAACTCCTAAAACTCCTGTAATTTCCTAAATGATTAAAGCACTAGGAGATCTTTTGTTCTAATATTTGGTCTTTGACTGTGGTTCCTCACACAGAACTCCGAAATCCCTTGGAATTTCCTGGGTGATAAGAGTATCTTTTGTTATAATCAGGTAACTCTTGGTGGGCTCCTGGATGGGGGCTGGTCACCAGAAAGACCAAGGCATAATAAGAAGCTTGGAATTTTCCCCACAGTGGGGAGAGGGGCTGGGAGTGGAGTTAATGATCCATCATGTCGTGTGATGGAGTCTTCATAAAAATCCCAAAAGTATGGGGTTCAGAGAACTTCCAGGTTCGTGCACACACAGAGGTGCTGGTAGAAGAATAGCACACCCATAGAGGGTGAACACATATCTTGCCCTACACATCTTTCCATCTAGATGTTCATCTGCACCCTTAACCATATCCTTTTATAATAAACTGATAAACAGTAAATCAACTGTTTTCCTGAGTTCTGTGAGCTACTCTACCCAGTTCATTGAACCTGAAGAGGGCCTCAGGGGAACTTGTGATTTATAGCCAACTGGGTAGAAACCCAGGTACAAGCTACATTGCCATTGGCCTTTGATGTGTGTGTGTGGGGGGGTGCAGTCTCATGGGACTGAGCCCTTAACCTTTGGGATCTGAGGCTATCTCCAGGTAGATGGTGTCAGAATAGTTAAATTGTGGTACAGCCAGCTTGTGTCACTGAGAAATTGCTTGGTGGAGGACCCCGCCCCCACATCTGGTGTCAAAGTGTCATGCGTGTGGTAATAAGTGAGAGTAAAGAAGACACTCCCCAGAGGAGAAGGGGAGGTTTTTCTATACAACATGCTTTGGAAAACTATTAAGGCTTAAAAAAAGGGAAATCCTCACACCTGCTACAACATGGTTGAAACTGGAGGACTTTATACTAAGTGAAATAAGCCAATCACAGAAGGACAGATGCCATAGTACACTTATGTGAGTATCTAGAGTAGATAAATGCATAAAAAAAGAAAGCAGAATGGTGGTTGCCAGGGCCTGCAGGGAGGGAGAAGTGGGGAGCAATTGTTTAATGGGTAGAGAGTTCCAGATGTGTAAGATGAAGCGTTCTGTGGAGGGATGGTACAGCTGGTCACGCAGCCATGTGAATGTCCCAAATGCCACTGAACGGTACACTTAAAAAGAGTTAAGATGGTAAATGTTGTATCATGTGTGTTTTACTACAATTCAAGTTTGCTTAAAAAGTGGTTGAAAAGTAAAACATTCCAACAACTAAGCGCCTATAGGAATGTGGGGGGGTGGTTGGCGGGGAAAGATCAAAAATTTCCATTTAGTGACATTCTCAAATAATAACCCACTGATTTGGGCATTATAAAAACATAGGTACAGAGTCTTAATGCATTAACCAGGCAGAAGAAGGAAGCAGAAGGAAGTCTACTGACCATCCATAGGCAGATAAGCATTTTTGGATAATTAATATGTCCTGTTTCATCGGCCCCAAACTGAGCGTGGTGCTGTAGGAAAGAACAGGAGACTTACACACGCAGGGCCAGTGTAAGCCGTACATATTAACTGTAACCTTTCTGTAAACAACTGTCTGCCTGTGCACCACACCCCTTGCTTGTGCTACTTACTGAGGACCAGAGAGGAGCTTGCAACCTCTTGAGGACAGACGGTAGTCAGGTTTTTATGGAAAGAACTCTTCTGAGTGATGCTCAGCTGTGTGGTTCAGAGAAGAGGGAGGTTTAGTTTTCAGAGACCTCACAGAGAAAGTGAGGTTTGAGACAGACATCTTGTTTAAATATTAAATCGGCACCAAAATAACATTTTTCGCAATTAAACGAGGGTCCATCTATGGAGGGGAGTTGGGTGAGACCAGAATTCTAAAAAAAAAAGTAAACTTTTAAGTGCCAAGTGTGTATTGGATAAGAAAACTCATAACGTACTTTCACTATAACACAGTCTTACAGCGATCAGCAACCTTGGGCTCTTTGGATCCAACCACCTTGCTTTACTGATGAAGAAATAGGCTGCATGGGTACATGAAGTCCACACCAGGGGCGACGCAAGGCAGGTGTCCTCATGCACAGTGGCCGGCACCCCACGGTGTAGAAAGTGCTCCCAGGAGTGCTGAGCTGGCTTCATTAGTTGCACTCTGGCTTTTGCTAAATTGAGAGGGACTGTAGTAATTGTCCTACCTTTGTCTTGGATTCACAGGGAATTAGCCAAGTAGACCAATTCCGACATCATCCCCCCTCACCTCCCCAGGGACTGAGCCAATAAAGTGTGAGTAGACCGAGGAGGAAGACATGGTTCAGAATATCAGGAAAGTTAGATGAGCAGAGTGACTTGGACTTGCGCCTGAAACTGGCTTCCTTACCCAGCACCGGGGGAGGGAGGGGGCAGCGCCCTCTCCACTGACGGCCAAGAGGGTGAAGGTGTTGGTGGGAGTTCCCATTTGGGGCCTTGACTACGTTAGAAGAGGCAGGAAATGATCGCTTGCCCACGGACCCTGCCGTTCTCAATTCTTAAGAACTCAGTTAATGCTGAATTTGCAGCCACCTCTCTTTCTTTGGTTTGCATTATTACTTTTATAACAGGGTCGAACACGGAGCCTCCTTTAAGAACAACATAAAATTGGTCTGAATCGCTCAATTCCACAGCCTGTGGAAGTGCAAAGCCCTCCCCGTGACCCCAGGATTTTGGCAAATCCTCAGGCAGCCCATCTTCTATTGGCCTCCCCCCTTCTCCCAGCCTCCCTCCTCCACCTGTTTTCTCTGCCCTTTCTTCCTGGCCAGGGTCAGACTCTTCCAGTCTTGCTGGTTCCCACCATCTCCCTCCCAAATTGCCCTGGGAACTGTCAAAATATTCCCTGATATACAGAGCATGTCAGAACTCCCCAACTTTTTTAACGATGCAGAAAAATAGATTTTTAAGATTTTATTTAATTCCAACGCAGTTAATATACAGTGTTATATTAGTTTCAGGTGTACAATATGGTGATTCAACAATGCCCTGTATTACTAGGTGCTCATCACAACAAGTGCACCCTTGATCCCCTTCACCTATGTCACCCATCTCCGCACCCACCCTAGCTCCCCAATCCTCACCCCTAGCCTCCTATGCCCCAAGTGGAGAAATAGCACCCCCTTCCTAGAAAACGTCCCCGTTTGCAGGCTTTCTTTCAGGATATAGAATGGACACTTGTTTTTCTAATATACTTGACTACATCAAAAACTAATGATGTACTGCATGGTGACTAACATAACATTAAAAAAAAAAAAGTCAGTGCTGAAACTACTGTTTTACAAATCTCCAAAGGAGATTATCCAACTTCCTTTAGGTTTTATTAATGATGTTTTTGGTTACCAGGGCCACTTAATACTTCCTCACTTGTTTGTTCTTTTTTTTTTAAATTATTGTTTAATTTTATTAAGGACCTTTGTGAAGGTTCACTTGAAACAATTTAGTCTGTCCAGTCCAATTGAGTCACGAAGCGGCAAAAGCGGGCAGTTTGTGTTGGGTCAGTAATGTTCATTTATACTTACTCTACTACATGGCTGGGAAGAATACACAGAATTGTACAAAATGCAATATGATGAGTAAGGACAGTTGAATAATGACGCATAAAATAGATTAAATTGTAGTCATTTGAGCTGTTCCTTGAGATGTATGGCCGTCAGCTGGAATCCAGCATTCTTTTTGTTGCTGTTTTTGTTTTGATAAATTAAATAAGTTCGATAAAGTGATCCAAATAGGAAATCTGGAGCTCGAATATGAGAATTATTTCTTTGTAGCCTTCATCAGAGATGAGGGGTTCCCCACCAGCTTTATTGAGAAACAATTGACAGACATCACTCTATAAGCTCAGGGAGAACAGCATGATTGTTTGATTTATATGTATCATGAAGATTTGTCTGTTCTCATTCACATTTTCTCTTCAGAAGATCAACCTTTTAGAATAGGCATTGGAGAAGTGAGGCTTGATGCGGGAGGCTCTAACTTTTGCTCATGATGCAAGGCTGCCCCCGGACCCCGGAGAGAATTGACAGGGACCCTCTCCACAGGACCAGCGTGCGTATCGGTTCCCAGATGATGCAGGTGTCAACCAAGCCTCGCAACCGAGATGGAAAGAATACTTTCCCCACATCAATGAACCTTCCTAATTTAAATGTTTCCTAACATAGTCTGAATAACAAGTGTGGTTTCTGTTGAAACGAGGTGATTAATGACACAGAAGACTAGAAAACAGAACAAAGAGGCAGAGAATGAAGAAGTCCTGTTCATTTTAATTTATAGCAAAGACACAGGAAACCCCCTCCTCAGTCATTGTCTTTGTAGCATGACCCAGTTATTTTTACACCAACTATACATTTAGCTGTTAATATTAAATGTCTACTTTTGGATGAGGTGAAGATTTATAAATTAGCATATTTGCATTAAATGATGTGACGCTTCTCAATTTGGGAAACACATGCTTTAAATTTTAAAGACTAGACTCACCCTGAATTGCAAGTCTGCATTACCGCTTTTGTGGGCTCTGGGTGGGCACTTTTGTCTTTGTGGGTCCCTCTCTCTCTGAAACAATAAATATTAAAAATTAGATTTTATGAATGCATTGGTATAAAGATCAATCCAGGCTGGATTCATTCTCATATATTCGTTATATTTTTTGCTTCTGATTTTAGTATCAACTAAAATTAAAACATTTTCATGGACCCCTAAAAGTATGTGGGCCCTAGGCATTGTGCCCTCTGTGCCTCAGGGAATAGTTGGCCCTTGCTGAACTGTCCTATAAAGTCGGAGAAAAAGAACACACTGTCCCAGGAAGGGCTGATCCTACTTCTACCAATACTTTGGGCCTCCCTCCCCACTCCTTTCACGTTGAAATGAATGCCTTCAAAGTAGTCTCTTTAGGAAATAGTATGTTTATTCTAGTGATGCTGTCATTACTGAAGTTTTTCTAACAGCTCGATTTGGAGACCTAAGATGAAAATGTGAGATTTTTGAGATGTTGTTAAAACAAAACTATCTTAGTGAAAATAACATATTTTTTTTTTTTTTGCTGTAAAAAGAGGATTTGGTTTTTGTGGTATCAAACCTTAAAAAGCCAAGTTTAAACTTGAACATTGTATTATATGTATTTGGTCAAAGTGTTTATTTTTTTTTAAAGGCTACTTAGCTAAATGGTTATAAAACTAAGTTTGCAACCTTCTGCTAGATATTTCCTATTGCTGAGTGAATAATGTGAGACATATTTGTCCAATTCTCCAGAAGCAAATAGTATCTACTGTATTTTTCTTGCAGTATATTCTTTCTCTAAGCAGAGAATATCTAAACAAGGAACTATTGACTGGTAAGTCCAATGCTTTATTCAGCAATTGTCATTTCAGTAAAGTGCATGAACCTAACTAACCTTGTCACATGATTTACTGGGATTTGCTTATGATTCATTTTCATGGGTTATTCATGGGTTATTAGGGCAGGGTATGTACAATACAAAGTCCTTCTTGAAAAGTAGTTGTGATATATCCTCCGGCATCTCTCTCTCATCTTATCACTGATCAAAATAAAAATCATTTGTTCAACACATTCTATTCCTGCTATCTTCTTAGCACTGGAATGAATGAGTGCTCACTCCCCGAAAAACTCATGGACTAGAGGAACAGCAGATACCCTCGAAGGACGAGCAAAGTGGCACAATTAGCCCTGCACTACAGAAAGATGAAGAGCAGTACTTGGAGGCTGAAGAGGGCTGTGGTCTTTAGAGTATTGCGATAATCCCTGGGTGCATCAACCAAGCCCTGTACTAAAAGCTAGAGCACAGGAGGCAGAGGGGAGGGCGAAGGCTCATGATATTTGTGGAAGACCAAGTAGATAGAGGATATAGGAGGTTGAAAAAAGAGGAAGTTGTGAAATGTGCTCTGAAGACTTCAGTGTGTTACAGACCCACCCATTAATGGAAAAGCCACTGGATTGCAAATTAAATTTGTAGCTTGGATAATCAGTCCAATCACCTGCCAGGTAGCCCTTGATCATAACAGTTTTTTCTCCTCATCAGCATTTGTGCTAATCAGGTCCATTCCCCACAAAGCATGACACTTGAGTAATTCTACTATCTTTTAAGTCAATTCCTCTATGCAATCCAGCAGCCTCTGAGTTTTGGGGAGCAGAGATTCTTTGTGGTTTATCTGTGTTTCTCCACAGCCCCCTACCCAGTGTGAGTTTGCAGTGTGTCTGTTGAATTGAATTCAACTGGCAGGAGTCGTCTGTGAAGCTCACTCCTGCTGATTCACCAGGGACTTAAGAAATAGGGCTTAGTATTCTTAATCCTACTTCCTTATTTATATTTGCAAGACTATCCTTTGGATGGGTAGGTGTTGGGGGCAGGGATAGGTTGCTAGATATACTCATATTGATCTCAAGAAGCCCCAAAACAGCTTTTTTAAAAAAGTAGTCTATATCAGACCTAAGACAATCTGTTTAGAGCATCTTCTGAATTTATTAGGATAAAAATGAGAGCAAACATTCACTGAGGTACCAGGAAGTATGTTAAGTGCTCTATATGCATTGATTTATATAACCCTCCCAACAGCTCTGTGAGGTGGGAACTCTTTTCCCTCAGTTTTACAGGTGGTGAAGGAGGCTTCCAGAAAAACCACCCCCACCCCCTAGCAGTCCATACTGTTAATAAGTGGTAGAGTTTGGGCTGGAGCTTGCGCCCTTACTCTAAAGTCCATGCCTTTAACCCCTAGAGTCCGTGCCTCCAATATTACACACGAAACATCTGCTAACAGTAGGAGCCACAACTTGGGAAGAGCTGATCTTGGTGGACAGACCAGAAGCTGCCAGACCTGGTTTTCCTTAGGAATGTACTGCATGGTCTATAATTTCATAAATGCCATAAATACGTAAATAAAGTGAACACGGACTCTCTTCGCTCCTAAATGTTGTTTGGCATTTGAATTCTTTCACACAGTTGTCAGTCCTTTAAACAAGTGTGTGAGCCGCCGGCTTCCCGGGCAAACACTGGCTCCTGACCGAACAGCACCCCACTCCCCGAGACACAGGAACGAAATCATTGCCCTGTATCCCATGTAGGATTGTTTCTTGGCTCACTGTTCAGCAGGGGATGTTAATAATTGTTAAGCAAAGCAAGCAGGAAAAGGACATGTGGTCACGTATGTGTGATAAATCCTGCATGAAACAAGTTTCATAAGTTTTCTTACAGTATTCCTCAGGGCCTTTATTCTAGTATATGTGCTGCCAAAGCGAGCACCAGGGCCTTTATTCTAATGGTCGGCACGGTGGATTTTCTAGAGCAGCGCTGTCCGAGACATGACCACAAATGGCAGTCACATGTGTAATTTAAACTTTTATATGAACCACATTTAAAAGCCGAAAAAGAAACAGGTGAACTTAAGTTTAGCAATATGTTTTAACCTAATAGATCCAAAATATTATCGTTTCAATGTGTAATCAACAGAACACAGTTATTCATGAGACTTTTTTTTTTTTTTTTTGTACTGAGCTGCCAAAACCCAATGTGTACAACACATCTCCATTCAGTCTAGCCACAGGGGGCTGAGAACCAGGACCGCACAGCTCAGGGAGGTCCGAGTGTTAGCATTTTGCTAATGGCTTTGACCACAAAATGGTTTTGATTAGGAAGCATATCCAGGACTAGTGTTCTGTGGAAAATTCTTTGGGGTGTATTAGTATACATTTAAATTAAAAATATGTTTTTTATTTTTTTAAGATTTGATTTATTTATTTGACAGAGAGAGAGAGGTTGAGAGAGAGCACAAGTAGAGGGAGCAGCAGGCAGAGGGAGAAGCAGGCTCCCTGATGAGCAGAGAGCCCAACGAGGGGCTCGATCCCAGGATTCTGGGATCAGGACCTGAGCCGAAGGTAGATGCTTAAGTGACTGAGTCACCCAGGTGCCCCAAATAAAAAATAAATTTAATTTGATTTAATTTTTTCAAAGGTTGATTCCACAAACACATTTTGTGTTTATAAAAGATATCCATAGTGGTTCCGATAAACTCTTATTTCTCCGAAGTTATTTTCCAAAAGAGTTCTTAAACACAGATAAATAGATCTGATTTGTAGCTTTAACAACAATAAATAGCCTGTAATTATATACCTCTTACCCATTAAAATTAATAGGGACAAAAATAATATTTTACTCTTATGACAAGAATATAATGAATTCACTACTTTCTATAGATTGCTAGCAGGCAAAATAAAAAAGCACCAAATAATTTGATTCTATTTATTGAGGAGTTTTAAATCCTCTTGCTCGTTTTTTTTCTCTAAGTGTTCCAGTGTTTGATTACAAAAAGAATTAGTATCAAAAATCTTTATTTGCGACAACGTGACTCAGAAGTCTAGAGACTTACTAAAAAGAGATAAAGAATCAGACATAGCCTGAGAAAGGAGTTTGGCTGAGTATTTCTAATCACAAAGTCTTAAGTTAGAGGCAACTTTTAAAATATGTGCTGCCTGTTTCTTTTCCAGGGTGACAACTGTCATAGCAATGTAAAAATTTGCATGATGGAATTGGTTGGATTTTTTTTTTTTTTTGAGGATGAGGATAATTGATTTGTATTCATTATTTTTACTACCAAATTATTCTGGAACATTTGCCAAATAGCTGTCAAATGACCATTTTAAGTAATTTTTACATTCTTAAGAATAAACATCTCTAACCCACTGTTCTCAGACAACAATGACTATTTCAATTTGATTAAGTGAAATGAGAATTGAAATTGTATTTCTATTTGGTTTTCTTCTTTGTCTCCTCAGCTGCTGAGAAATACCCCAATGTGAAGGTGCACTTTGGCCACAGGCTGTTGAAATGTAATCCTGAGGAAGGAGTGATCACAGTGCTTGGGTAATCACCAGTCAGCCTGTTGACTGCAGAGGTGAAGGGTTGACACAGAGAACTGGATCTGTAAACTTTGTTCTCTGGCTTATTTGAAAGAGTTAAATGATTACCAAAAAGGGATTCAAAGGATTTCAGGTCAAAAACCAGCCTTGGCTGCCTTCTGAACACCAACACCAGTGATTCTTCTTGATTCTGAACCTGGCTCAGCATCCTGCCCCTGGTGGCCATCCTCTTCAAACGCTCTCTGCCCTTGAAACAGATGACACTCCACTGCTCTGTGTTTCCCCTCCTCTTTCTGGAAATGATTTGTCTGCCTCTCCTTGGCTGCCTCTGTTTCCTCTGAAGTTCCTAGTCCCATGTCCCATTCTTGCGATACGTCATGGATTCCCAGTCCGCTCAGCGACCACTTTTAAATTCACTTCACTAAAATGAACCTCTCTAGGGCGCCTGGGTGGCTCAGATGGTTAAGCGTCTGCCTTCAGCCCAGGTCATGATCCCAGGGTCCTGGGATCAAGTCCCGCATCGGGCTCCCTGCTCCTTGGGAGCCTGCTTCTCCCTCTGCCTCTCTCTCTCTCTCTCTTTGACTTTCATGAATAAATAAATAAAACATTTTAAAATGAACCTCTCTAGCCCATGCCTCTGTCTTCACTCTCTTCACTCTCCTTATTTCAATCCTAATCCATGCTACTTTCCTGTTCGACACCTTCACAGGTACCTCTTGCCATGACCTCAAACACATCTTAAAACTTCACCATCTATTTCTCTCCAAGCATGTCTACTCCTGACTTCCCTAGTGCTATCACCCAAATCATTAGAGTCATTCTTGTTGTGCCCTCTTCCCTGTTTCCTCCCATTAAATCTATGACCCCTGCCCAGTCTTTCTTACTCCCTGATAGCTTCTGAGCCTACATCTTTCTCCAGAGCCCCGTGGTCTCTGGGCTCTCACGTCTGCACACACAGGTTGCTGCACTCACCTAGTCCTCTCCGTGTCCCCTCCCTCCTGAACTCTGCCTCCAGTTCAATACATCCAGTGCCAAATGAGTTTTTCTAAATTACCACACTTCCTACATCAACCCCCCCAGTGGAAAAAGTTATTTTCTCTCTTTTGCCAGAAGAATGTATTTAAACCTTTTGTCTTAACATTCAAAATTCTCTTCTTCTGCTCCCTCTTTTCCCTCCCCACATTGTCTTCTTTCCCTGAGCTTATCTCCCGATACCCTGCACTCAAGCTAAACACACTGCTCTTGGCAAGTCCTGGGCACATCCATGCTGTGGTCCGTCCCTTCCCTCACTCTGCCTTCTTCTGGAGACTCCCTCCCTTTGTGCAGGGAGCTTTAGTCACACTCCCGTGGCCTGGCATGTCTTTATTAATGAGTACAGTGATGCTATTCTCATCACCGTCTCTCAGGACAAGGGCCATCACCTTCATTCTATAGCTATTGACTCCAAGCTCAAAAGTCAGATATGTACAAGTGAGGAGGGGCCCCCCTGAGTTGCTACGTTTTTATACCCAAACAGATGAACATCATCATTTTTAACACTAGACTGTTGTTATTTTTTTTAATGGTCCACTTTATTTTTCAGATCTGACAAAGTTCCCATAGATGTCACTTACGACCTCATTGCAGGATGTGATGGAGCATACTCCACTGTCAGAAGTCACCTCATGAAGAAACCCCGCTTTGATTACAGTCAGCAGTACATTCCTCATGGGTACCTGGAGCTCACCATCCCACCCAAGAATGGGGATGTAAGTCCTTTCCCTTCTTTGGCTCCTCCCCACAGCCGTCCCACCCCTCGGACTAGGGAAGACACGTATTCTAGTGCACTTGTTCTTGGCAGCATGTCTGGATGAATTCTCAGGTCTGTCATAGTCCCTTGTAAGGCATAAAAAGTTGGGTGTGCAAATATCCCTTTAATAATATCACTTCTCTCCCTTGCCTTCGATATATGCTTTCTTGAGTGGGCAGGAAAGATGAGACATCACAGCTACCCTACTGGAAATGCACAGGGAATTTGTCTGACATAATCATGTCATTTTTTTATTTTTTCTTGGGAGGGAAAAAATGGTCAGGAATCTTTCTGTATACTGACAATACAGAGTTCTTATACTATATCAAATTATAGTTATTAAATAAAGTGAATAGAAATTGTTGCAAAGAGGTTTCCATTGCATTTTTCTCATTTCTTAGTTCCCAAGTTCAACCCTATGTGGCTTGAGGCAAGTACATCCTAGGTATGTTTTATATCATCATAAGTAAATAGATGTAGGAACTAAGGGAAATTAAAATACTAGCAAAAACAACAAGGATCTTGGCTTACAGGTAAAGATAAGTAAATAGTATTCATTAAAATTTGATTTGCATAGAAAACATCCGTTTTGAGGTACAGATGCAATCTATCTTATTTGAAATTCAGACATCTATAAAATAGCTAGTCAATTTGTGATAGTGCTATTACATACCAGGTATATAACCAAACTGTATCAGCCAGTCAAATCTGTATTTTAACATTAAATCATTGTCTATTTTTTCCTCCTAGTCACAAAAGTATTTAGTAATTCTGAAGTGCTAGTCTTATGGTTTTCAGGTGAGCCTTGTTCTCATGGCCCAGGATCTGATAATCCTGGGTTATAGGATATTAGGATCCTGTTGAAAAATTACCCCAGACGAGTGGACTCATGCCTCCTAACGTAGATTTAAGATCGCCATTTATTTTTTCTAGGTGTTCATATTTAATAGTGATGATTAGTGGTTTACAAAAAGTCTCTGCTCTTAAAGAAGGAACACTGTTTTGACATAGCATTGGGACTCAGACCTGGAAGTATTTTAACATGGCCCCAAAACAGTCCTAGGAAAACTCCCTTCCTTTCCTTCCTTTCTTTCTTTCTTTCTTTCTTTCTTTCTTTCTTTCTTTCTTTCTTTCTTTCTTTCTTTCTTTCTTCCTTCCTTCCTTCCTTCCTTCCTTCCTTCCTTCCTTCCTTCCTTCCCTCCACCTGTCTCTGTCTCTCTGTCCTGCCTCCCCTTTCTTTAACATAATGACTCTCCATTCCATCTCCAAGGGTTGGAGTGGGGGAGAAAGATTGGGTGAGGGACAGCATGGGTGAATATTGGGGGGGTGCTTAGAGAATTGGGTGGGAGGCTCATCTCGAAGCTGCTTTTGCATAGCAAGCAACTGTTTTGCTCACATTTCATATTTGGAAAGACTTGTGGTGAGGGCCCAATGGGGATTACTGGAGCCTGCTCTTGGTTAAAGATATCTATTGAGAGTATGACTTGATAATAAAGAAGCTGAAATTTTAAAGGATTATTTTCTAGAGTCATGAAATATGTATGAACATCAGAATATTCTTGGTATCATAGTTGCTACATCAAAACAACATATAAACCACTAATGGTGAGGATGGGGCGCGAGGGGAGGTGTATGTATTGTCTCCCAAACTTTTTCATTAGCTGTTTGAACTTTCACTAATGTAGTAAATGATAAATCGGTTTCAGAGCTTCACTCTTATCTTTTGGAGTTCTAAAAGGTCATAGAAGGGGGGCGGAGCAAGATGGCGGAGGAGTAGGAGACCTGGATTTCCTCTCATCTCAGGAATTCAGCTGAATAGGGATCAAACCATTCTGAACACCTACGAACTCAACAGAAGATCGAAGAAGAGAGTAGCAACAACTCTCTGAACAGAGAAGCGACCACTTACTGGAAGGTAGGACGTGCGGAGAAGTGAATCCGAGGCGATATTCGGGAGGATAGACGGCGGGGGAGGGGGCATCCGTCGGCCGCTTCTGGCAAGTGCTAGAGAGTGGAGGACAAAATCGGAACTTTTGGAAGCCAGCTCCGCTGAGGGACGTCGCTCCAGTGGCTAAGCGGGAGGTGGAAACCTCGTGGGACGGTGTGGTCTCAGGACCCGCGGGGTCACAGAAAGACCGGGGGTGCCTGAGTGCGGCAGAGCTCCCAGGTATCAGAGCGGGGAAGCCAGCTGCAGAGATGGAGCCGAGGTGTGGGCTCTCAGCTCGGGGTTGCCATAAACTGTGATCCGCGGCCCAGCTGGGACACTGTGCCTCCAGCAGGGACCCAACAAGCAGCAGAGCCGGGGAGACTCCCCTCCCTCCCCCAGGAGGAGCGGCATGGGAGCACACCGCAGGGATCTGCTGGGTTTGGAGACTCCACACGGGGTCGGGTGCCAGAGATAGAAATGCTCGGTCACAGGCTGGGTGAGCACGGAGTGCGGCCGGAGACCGGGGAGACGGGAGTGATTGCTTTTCTCAGGGGGCGCACCGAGGAGCGAGCCCCGAGTTCTCAGCTCCTCCGGGCAGAGAGTGGGAGGCCACCATTTTCACCCTGGTCCTACAAAGATGTACCGAGAGCTTGCAGGGAACAAAAGCTCCCTAGAGCAAACCTGAGCAGCTTGCTTAGCCCGGACCAACAAGGGCGGGGCAATTCCGCCTCCGGCAAAGACATTTTTTTTTTTTATAGATTTTATTTATTTATTTGAGAGAGAGAGAATGAGAGATAGAGAGCACGAGAGGGAAGAGGGTCAGAGGGAGGAGCAGACTCCCTGCCAAGCAGGGAGCCCGATGTGGGACTCGATCCCGGGACTCCGGGATCATGACCTGAGCCGAAGGCAGTCGCTTAACCAACTGAGCCACCCAGGCGCCCCCGGCAAAGACATTTGGGAACCATGGCAACAGGCCCCTCCCCCAGAAGATCAGCATGAACAGCCAGCAAGCCAAGACCAAGTTTACCGATCAAGGAGAACGGGAGAACTCCAGCGCTAGGGGAATACTGCACATAGAATTCATGGCTTTTTTACCATGATTCATTAGTTTTTCAAAGTTAATTTTTTTAACTGGTTTTTTTTTTGAATTTTTCTTTTTCCCTTTTTCAACCAACATCTTATCAATCCCTTTTTTAAAAAAAACATTTTTTTTCATTTTTAGAGTCATATTTTATCCCTTCATAGTAGTTACCCATATTTTTGGCATATATATATGTATATAAGTTGTTCTCTCTTTAAAATTTTGAGATACAGTTTCTTCTAACAGATCAAAATATGCCCTAAATCACTAGTGTATGGCTTTGTTCTAGTCTCCTGCCTGATCACAGTCTCTCCCATTTTTTCTTTTTTTTTTTTAAATCTTCTTTCTTCTTTCAAACAACTTCTTATCTTATCAATTCCTTTTATAAAATCTTTTATAATTTTCATCTTTACAGTCATCTTCCATCCCTTCATTGTATCAACCCTTATTTTGTACATATATAAGTCTTTCTTCCTTTAAAATTTTAGGAGGCACTTTTTTCTAACAGAACAAAATACATCCAAAATCTAGTGTGTGGCACTGATCTATGCACTAGCCTGATCATATTTGATCATATTCTGTTTTTTTTTGTATTGTTCTGTTTTTGTTTTTATCTTTTTGGTTTTTTTTTTTCTTTCATTTTTCTTTCTTTCCCTTTCTTTTCCCCTGGTTTCAGGTCTTTTCTGATTTGTATAGAGTATATTTGCTGGGGACGTTGTTAACCTGTTAGCATTTTGTTCTCTCATTCATCTATTCTCCTCTGGACAAAATGACAAGACGAAAAAAATCACCTCAGCAAAAAGAACAAAAGGTAGTACCATCAGCCAGGGACCTACTCAATACGGACATTAGTATGATGTTAGACCTAGAGTTCAGAATCATGACTTTAAAGATACTAGCTGGGCTTGAAAAAAGCATGGATGTTATTAGAGAAACCCTTTCTGGAAAAATAAAAGAACTAAAATCTAACCAAGTCGAAATCAAAAAGGCTTTTAATGAGGTGCGATCAAAAATGGGGGCACTAACTGCTAGGATAAATGAGGCAGAAGAGAGAATCAGCGATATAGAAGACCAAATGATGGAAAATAAAGAGGCTGAGAAAAAGAGAGAGAAACAACTACAGGATCACGAGGGCAGAACTCGAGAGATAAGCGATACCATAAGACAAAACAACATTAGAATAATTGGGATCCCAGAAGAAGAAGAAAGAGACAGAGGGGCAGAAGATATATTGGAGCAAATAATAGCAGAGAACTTCCCTAATGTGGGGAAGGAAACAGGCATCAAAATCCAGGAGGCACAGAGAACCCCTCTCAAAATCAATAAAAATAGGTCAACACCCTGACATCTAATAGTAAAACTGACGAGTCTCAGAGACAAAGAGAAAATCCTGAAAGCAGCTCGGGAGAAGAGATATGTAACCTACAATGGTAGAAATATTAGATTGGCAACAGACCTATCCACAGAGACCTGGCAGGCCAGAAAGGACTGGCATGATATCTTCAGAGCACTAAACGTGAAAAATATGCAGCCAAGAATACTATATCCAGCAAGGCTGTCATTGAAAATAGAAGGAGAGAGAAAAAGCTTCCAGGACGAACAAAAACTAAAGAAATTTGCAAACACGAAACCAGCCCTCCAAGAAATATTGAAAGGGGTCCTCTAAGCAAAGAGAGAGCCTAAAAGCAGCATAGATCAGAAAGGAACACAGACAATATACAGTAACAGTCACCTTACAGGCAATACAATGGCACCAAATTCATACTTTCAATAGTTACCTTGAATGTAAAAGGGCTAAATGCCCCAATCAAAAGACACAGGCTATCAGATTGGATTAAAAAACAAGACGCATCAATATGCTGTCTGCAAGAGACTCATTTTAAACCCAAAGACACCCCCAGATTGAAAGTGAGGGGGTGGAAAACCATTTACCATGCTAATGGACACCAAAAGAAAGCTGGGTGGCAATACTTATATCAGACAAATTAGATTTTAAAACAAAGACTGTAATAAGAGATGAGGAAGGACACTGTATCCTACTTAAAGTGTCTCTCCAACAAGAAGATCTAACAATTGTAAATATCTATGCCCCTAACATGGGAGCAGCCAATTATATAAGGCAATTAATAACAAAAGCAAAGAAACACATTGACAACAATACAATAATAGTGGGGGACTTTAACACCCCCTTCACTGAAATGGACAGATCATCTAAGCCAAAGATCAAAAAGGAAATAAAGACTTTAAATGACACACTGGACCAAATGGACTTCACAGACATATTCAGAACATGCCATCCCAAAGCAATGGAATACACATTCTTCTCTAGTGCCCATGGAACATTCTCCAGAATTGATCATATCCTAGGTCACAAATCAGGTCTCAACCAGTACCAAAAGATTGGGATCATTCCCTGCATATTTTCAGACCACAGTGCTTTGAAACTAGAACTCAATCACAAGAGGAAAGTCAGAAAGAACTCAAATACATGGAGACTAAAGAGCATCCTACTGAAGAATGAATGGGTCAACCAGGAAATTAAAGAAGAATTAAAAAAATTCATGGAAACCAATGAAAATGAAAACACAACTGTTCAAAATCTTTGGGATACAGCAAAGGCAGTCCTGAGAGGAAAGTATATAGCAATACAAGCCTTTCTCAAGAAACAAGAAAGGTCTCAAATACACAACCTAGGTAGCAACCTCTTCGACCTCAGCCACAGCAACTTCTTCCTAGAAACATCGCCAAAGGCAAGGGAAGCAAGGGCCAAAATGAACTATTGAGATTTCATCAAGATAAAAAGCTTTTGCACAGCAAAAGAAACAGTCCACAAAACCAAAAGACAACCGAGAGAATGGGAGAAGATATTTGCAAATGACATATCAGATAAAGGGCTAGTATCCAAAATCTATAAAGAACTTCTCAAACTCAACACCCAAAGAACAAATAATCCAATCAAGAAATGGGCAGAAGACATGAACAGACATTTTTCCAAGAAGACATCCAAACGGCCAACAGACACATGAAAAAGTGCTCCACATCACTCGGCATTAGGGAAATCCAAATCAAAACCTCAATGAGATACCACCTCATACCAGTCAGAATGGCTAAAATTGACAAGTCAGGGAACGAGAGATGTTGGCGGGGATGCGGAGAAAGGGGAACCCTCCTACACTGTTGGTGGGAATGCAAGCTGGTGCAGCCACTCTGGAAAACAATATGGAGGTTCCTCAAACAGTTGAAAATAGAGCTACCATACGATCCAGCAATTGCACTACTGGGTATTTATCACAAAGATACAAATGTAGGGATCCAAAGGGGTACGTGCACCCCAGTGTTTATAGCAGCCACGTCCACAATAGCCAAATGGTGGAAAGAGCCAAGATGTCCATCGACAGATGAATGGATAAAGAAGAGGTGGTATATATACACAATGGAATATTATGCAGCCATCAAAAGGAATGAGATCTTGCCATTGCAACGACGTGGATGGAACTGGAGGGTGTTATGCTGAGTGAAATAAGTCAATCAGAGAAAGACATGTATCATATGACCTCACTGATATGAGGAATTCTTAATCTCAGGAAACAAACAGTGTTGCTGGAGTGGTGGGGGTTGGGAGGGATGGGGTGGCTGGGTGATAGACATTGGGTAGGGAATGTGCTATGGTGAGCGCTGTGAATTGTGCAAGACTGTTAAATCACAGATCTGTACTTCTGAAACAAATAATGCAACATATGTTAAGAAAAAAAAAAGAAGAAGATAGCAGGAGGGGAAGAATGAAGGGGAGTAAGTCGGAGGGGGAGACAAACCATGAGAGACGATGGACTCTGAAAATCAAACTGAGGTTTCTAGAGGGGAGGAGCGTGGGGAGGATGGGTTAGCCTGGTGATGGGTATTAAAGAGGGCACATTCTGCGTGGAGCACTGGGTGTTATGCACAAACAATGAATCATGGAACACTACATCAAAAACTAATGATGTAATGTATGGCGATTAACATAACAATAAAAAATTTTAAAAAAGTAAAATAAAAGGTCATAGAAGTGGTCTAAAGACAGCAAAAGGAAAAGCAAGGACCCTGTACCTCATCCAGTCTGGTCTCCTTACTCACACCTCCTAAACTCCTGACCTAAAACACTGCTCATTTCTGCTGCCTCTGCTTTGCTCAGCAATGGAAGGCCATTGCTGGAGGTGGCCTTCCAGAAGCCACCTTCCTTTACTTCTTATCTAATCTATAGATCCCTTTGTAGTTTTTACCACTCCGGCCCCACACATTTCTTCCCTGTCTAGCTCTTATTTCCTGTCCTTCAACTTCAGCATCTGCCTATTCAACTGCATTGGAACCTCTCTGAGGGCAGAGAGTGACACACTGACTCATATCTGTGTCTGCGTGTTGAGCTTATTTTGAGGGTCTGAGATAAAAAGCCAGGAAGGACTAACAGTGTAAAAATGCTGGCTAGGAGACTTGCTGCCCTTCCCGTGTTTTTCTTACCATGGAAGATACACAGATCGCAGGTGCTCGCAGACTTGAAATGGTTGGAAACTGATTACATGTTCCTATGTATCATACCCCCAGGAACCTCCAGGATTAGGTTCAGTAGGGTCAATAGGCTGCTATTGGTTTGTCTTGGGATCACTAAAAAGAGAAGACTTCCTTCTATTATTTATGTTGTAGGAAGCAAGTGATAAGAGGCTCGTTGGCAAAATTTTATTTTGCCCATGAAATTTAAACTTAGGACCTTTCTGTTCACACAAATAAGTTCCCAAGTAAGGTGAAAAATAAGGTATAAAAATATCACACACACACACACACACACACATACACACACACACACACACAAACACATATATATGGACATATACATATATAGTTTATATGTGTATGTGTATAATGTATATTTATATACATGTACGTGTTTATGCGTATGGGGGTGTGTGTCTGCGTGTGGGCTTAGAAATGAAGAGAGAAGGAGAGAGAGAGAGAGAGAAAACATCTCACAGCTTGTTCTCAAATCTTGAATTTTATCTGGTATCAAGAACCCACCTAAGGGGCACCTGGGTGGCTCAGTTGGTTAAGCGACTGCCTTCGGCTCAGGTCATGATCCTGGAGTCCCGGGATCGAGTCCTGCATTGGACTCCCTGCTCGACAGGGAGTCTGCTTCGCCCTCTGACCCTCCCCCCTCTCATGTGCTCTCTCTATCTCATTCTCTCTCTCTCAAATAAATAAATAAAATCTTAAAAAAAAAAAAAGAACCCACCTACGTTATAGGAATTTCTAAAGACAGGACAGGAAGGATTTTTAAGACAACTTCTACTTTAAATAAGAGAAGGTGTGCATATCCCCATGTGTATGATACTATTTGAATTGCTACAGAAACAGTCATAACATAAGCAGAGTCAGTTTTATAGATGTGCTGCATTAGTGCATTAATCCAACACAAATATAATTTTTCCCCCTACAGTACGCCATGGAACCTAATTATCTGCATATTTGGCCTAGAAATACCTTTATGATGATTGCACTTCCTAACACGGTAATATAGAATTTATCTATGTAATTTTGCACCTATAATTAAAGTTTTTCATTACTTACTTTGTATTTTGTATGTATGCCTAATTGCTTTTACACTTAGCATGTGTATACTTAACATCATTGTTCAGTCTATTTAGTGATTATATCATTGAAACTTTGGGATTCCTGAGGAAAAACCTGAAGGAATTCCAATTATTTATCGTGGAAAGGAGACTGAACACATATAAGTTACAAGTGGCAGTTTGTGTGTGATGCCTGTCCTCTCCCCCAAGATGGTGTAGGAGGAAATGGCCTTCCAATAAAGCCAAAGAGATTCGGGTTCTACACAAGGCAGTCCTTCCCGTGTGTGAGATGTCTGGGACATTGGAATATAGATAGTCAAAAAGGGGCATGGCTGTTCTTTCATTAGACCCTAGAGACTTTTTGCTCTCTAGATTTAGCTACATATTTCTCTAGTTGGTGGTCTTCTGTCCCTTGGCAGCAATGCTGGGGTCCAGTGCCTCGTGACATTATCTAAAGAGGAAGAAGAGACAGAAAAAGTGAGGAGAAGTTCAATCCAACCAGCCGATTAGTTATATAAGGAGGGTAGTGTTTGCAATTAGTAATCTAAGGAGGGTAGTGGTTGCTTGGTGAAATGGTGGTTTACTGTGTTGAAATTCTAGTAAGAGAGAAGCTGGGGAGCACCTGGGACTTGGCGGGGCTTTTCTTTGGGAGCGAGGGGAGAAAGCCAGCGGTGTTTCCTGCCGGCCTGGACATTTCTGCCAGGTGTCCCTTGGCCACAACAAGAACCTGAGACTACATTCTCTCACACTTTTCTTCTCCTTCTCGCAGAATAAATCCTTCACGTGTACTTTGTTCATGCCCTTTGACGAGTTTGAAAAACTTGTAACCAGCAGTGATGTACTGGATTTCTTCCAGAAGTACTTTCTAGATTCCATCCCTCTAATTGGAGAGTAAGTTTCAAGATGTGCAAGTGTGCCTTTCTCTCCACTGCTTTGAGCTACTCAAAATCCAAATAAAGGTGCTGCATCTTACTTCCATTTGGATGAAATGTGACTGGTCCTGGACGATAAGCCTGTCTTAGAGCAAAAGTCTAAAGCGGATGTTGTACTGTGAGTGGGAATTCTGAAAACCCCATGGCAGGCCCAGTTTCCCTGGGAAAGACAAGTCACCAACGTCCCCAGGCCTCTCTGCCTCCTCTGTGGGCTCTCAGGCCCTTGGAGGTTGGTGTGCTGCAGAGTGGGGCTGTGGTTCCCTCTGCTGGTGGGCACACATGTCCAAGGCCCAGCAGATGCGAGTCTGGGTCCTCACTTACTAGCTGGGTTTGCTTTCCTAGCTCGCAGGGCCCTCCCGGGAACATGGTGATCCATCACTATGGATCTGCCCCAGAGTGTTGAGAGGACAGGACAAGTTCCTGCCTATAGATCGTTCGGCACATGGCCTGGCACATACAGAGCCCCCCAGCTGGGAGCTAGCTTGTTAGCTGTCTGGTTCCTCTGCTCCCTGTCAATGCCACTCCCCCCAAGGGTCTTGTCACTGGGTCTCACTAAGTACCTCTGCCCCCACTGTCCTCCCTGGAATCCAGCTCACTCCCCACCTCCAGCAGGTTTTCATGGAGGCAGCACAGTGCTGCAGAAAGCGAGATTTAAGGCTGCTTCTGCCCCTCACTCCCCGAGTCTCAGATCGGTCATCTTTACAATGGGCATCAGGACATCTACCTTTGGGGGCAGTTGTGACAGTGACATGCACTAACTGTATAAAAGGGGTGGCCCACTGCCAGCCCACAGCAGCTCTCTTTAAAATGGTCAATTTCCATCCTTACCTGCTGACTCAGTGCGCACTGATCTCCCTTTCTCTGATGTTGAGAAATCTCTGCACGCCAGAATTTACCCCTTACGTTTCGTGGTTATTTCTTGCCTCTCCAACCAGACTTAAAATTCTTGAGGGTATGTACTGTTTCTCTACTTACAGCTGCCACAAATCCTCTGTAGATGCCTGATGCTCACTAGCTTCCAAATCTATATAAAGTCGCGTTCATTTTAGTTTTTGGTGTGTGTGGCTTTAATCAGATGCACCACGTCTCAATTTTTCCATTAAAACCCAAAACACAACAGAACAGTTGAAAATTAAATGACCCGCACGCCTGATAAGAAAATTTCATGACACATAACTCAGACGCATTTCAGGTTCTTGAGATGCAGTCAAACTTGTCCTGGTTGGATGTGATTAACATTGTTGAGAACAAAACAATTAGAACAGTGGAATTTCAGGAACTCGAAGAAACTTCAGTTTCTCCTTTTCCTGTTTTCTTTCTGGCATTTTTGTGTGTTTCTCAATAAAATCCAATAGTAATGAAGTCAGTACATCTGAAAGAATTATGCAGGATTTAATACCCAACTTCAGGTGCTTATGTTCTGGTTGTTTCCCTCTGAAGGCAAACCCTGGTACAAGATTTTTTCCTGTTGCCGGCACAGCCCATGATATCTGTGAAGTGTTCTTCTTTTCACCTGAAGTCACACTGTGTGCTGATGGGGGATGCAGCTCATGCCATTGTGCCCTTTTTTGGGCAAGGAATGAATGCAGTAAGTCCTTTCTCCCAAAGTAAGTCAGTCTCAACCAAAAAATCGTAAATAACAATCATGCCTAAAACTATCCCCACATAATGTCTGAGGAAACAATCAATTCCACAATCCTACCAGCTGTTTAGGTTGATCACCAACTATAGTCAAGTCTTGGGTTGCTTGATCCAGTAATTTCACATAGGAAAAAGCAGTAATGCAGAAGACAGTTTTCTGTGCAGTTAGAAAATATATCGATAGCTTGAAATTTGGGAACCTGTCAGCAATTCAAGGCTTAATTAAAAAAAATTTTTTTGAGATTATGCATAAATATATAAATGTTAGGCTCAAGAAAGAAAAAAAGCCCAAACCGCCTGTTTTCTCCACTTTTTCTTTCCAAAGGAAAGGAAAATGCAACTGGCAGAGTTGAAGAAGACTATGAAATAGATTTGATGTTGAATACTACTGCTTTCATGGAAGTTTTATTGTTCTGGCTAGAAAAAAATATTTCTGAAAAGAAATAGTGCTCAAATATGAAACATTTAATTTCAAGGAATCCTAAAATAATTATCTAGACAGACAATTATTTTGTGTGTGTTTGATAACTAATAGCTTTATAATCACAGTCTTTTATTGTTTTGGTGATTGGGATCTATTCCACGTGTAAATAGGCTATAAATCTAATCACTTATATTTTCCGCAAAGTAGTCTAAACACTGTTTTACAAAAACCTAAGAACACACCAATTTTAGGATAGTGGATAAGGGCCCGGGCTCCGGCAGTATAAGACCCAGTTCAAATCCTGGCTCCAAGATTTATTAGAATATGTTCTTGCTCAACTAACTTAAACTTACTTTTAACTTCCTTGTCTGTAAAATGGGTTTTCAATAGTGCCTATGCCATAGAAGTTCTGGGGGGATAAATGAATGAATTAAATAAAGAATTTAAGAGTGTTATTATCTCAGCCTATATGGTATTTTGCATCTCTAACTTCCTGCAGCATTAATAGTCTATATAGCTGACAAGAATATTTATTTGCTTCAGATGTAATCTCTATAATTGATGCAAAAAATATTTTTTAACGTTTACATTTTTTTATATTGTCTCTAAAACTATAGTTTGAATTCCTAGAAAGCAGGAAACCTAGCTTTTGATTTTCTTCTTCCCCACTGCGTTTAGCGTCAAAACTTATTAAATAGTATTAATTTTGTGGATTTCGTGACATTGGAAATTTGCTTTAATCTTTGGTTTAAAGGAACTAAATTAATATGAGAGTTCTAGCCTGTCATTAATTGCTCTAAATGTGAAGCTTAAAGACTGAATGGTTTAAATAAGATTCAAATACTCATGTTAGAGCAATATAATTGTTCTTACTTCTTAAAGAAGCAGTGGAATCCATCAAAATTACAAGAGTAATTTAAAATTTTGATCAAATTCCAAATCATTATAATCAATATGCATTAGGCAAAGACAAACCATCAGGTATGCAATTGAGGGTCGTTTATGATCATAATTAAATGCCATATGTGACTAAGCAGCTGTGTGCTGGTTGAAGGCAAACATCCTATGAATCATACTCATCAATGGGAAGTCTGTTCAAAATTGCTCAGAAGCTTTCATTATTTCCAGTTTATTTTCCCCTATTTTTTCTTATTTCAGGGCTTTGAAGACTGCTTGGTATTTGATGAGTTAATGGATAAATTCAATAATGACCTTAGTAAGTAAAATTTGTGAAATGGACATGGACTAGCCCTGCTGATAATTGTGGACCTATTTCTGACCCTGGAGGAGGGCAAACCCATGATGCATTTTTCCTGTTCAGGATTATAAATTTTTCTATTAGCAGCCTACGCCACTGGTCCCCACATCAGACAAGGAGCACCCAGAGAGGGAAACATAGTTTCTTTTCAGGTTTGTACCTGGAGGTCTGTGCAGTGATCCTCACAAAGAAAGACGTTCCCAGGACAAACATTTGCTCAGAATACGCTCCTTGCTCTACCTTTCCACCTGGGGAAACTGCACCTGCATCCCCTCCCCCAGAAACACTTGCAGGAACTCCACTGCTTTTTTGCTTGTTGCCTTATCAACGTTGCAGCTGCTACTTCCATTTGCCTTTGGTTAAAACTGATTCCACGAGATATATTGCTTTGACAGATCCTGGAGTTTAAGATATTTATATGTAATATGGAAATTAAATTAAATTAAATTAAATTAAATTAAATTAAATTAAATTAAGTGTACACCATAAGTTGCTAACAATAGCCCAAGACCTGGATAACTGTTACTGTTTCTCGGCATCTGTGGTCTCAAAGGCTACCTCTGAATTTAAACCTCGTTCAGGTAAGGGATAGATGTAGAGAACTGGTTGTAAGTCTACACCCAGATTCCAGTCCTGACTCACCAACTTACCTGTAAGACCTTGAGCAAGTCGTTTCAGTTTTTTGAAGTCTTGGGTTTTCTTTTTTTCTTTTCCATCTATATAGTGGGGACAATAATACTAACTTCAGAGAGATGTGAAAATGAAGTGAAATTATTTGTGTAAAGCTTTTTTATTAGCTTCAGAGGTAGAGTTTAGTGATTCATCAGTTGCATATAACACCCAGTGCTCATTACATCACATGCCTTCCTTAATGCCCATCACCCAGTTACCCCATTCCCCTACCCCCACCCCTCCAGTAACCATCAGTTTGTTTCCTATAGTTTAGAGTCTCTTAGGGTTTGTCTCCCTTTCTGATTTCATCTTATTTTTTTCCCTCCCTTCCCCTATGATCCTCTATTTTGTTTCTTAAATTCCACATATAAGTGAAATTATATGATAATTGTCTTTCTCTGATTGACTTATTTCGCTTAGGATAATACTTTCTAGTGTCCATCGACAGATGAATGGATAAAGAAGAAGATATATATATATATATATATACACGCACACACACACACACATATATATATATACACATATATACAATGGAATATTACTCAGCCATCAAAAAATGAAATCTTACCATTTACAACAATGTGGATGGAACTAGAGGGTATTATGCTAAGTAAAGCTTTTTTTTTTTTTTTAAAAAAGTCTGGCACAAAGTGGGTTCACAGTAAATGTTTGTGATGGTGTTTTAGGAAGTCCTTGGACACTGGTGTCTGGATCAAAAGAGACTAGAGGGTCCAGGGTAAAGTTCTTCTGGTTTTCTGCCTTCCTTTTCCAGTCATCTTGGTCAGATGCTCCAGATCCAGAGGCATTTTATTTCCTCCCATCTCTGCCCTGGTGGGATTGATCTGCATGTGATAGGCATGATGGAGGGGATGGAGGGTTCATATATGAGAACATACTGTCAGCACTGGTCTTGGTTAATACAGAACAAAGATAAAACAATACTGATTATGACAATGAGACTAAACTAGCATTACTGAACATTTCATATGTGTTGGGTATCTTGCTATATTTTTTAATCCATTTTCTCATTTAGTCTCCATGGAAAATATGGAGCATATGTACAATTCTTGTCCCTGTTTTACAACTTGTCCCTCTTTTACAAGCTTAGAGACTTAGAGTAACTCACCCAAAGTCATATAGCTACAAGTGTTGGATCTGGGACTGGCAGCCAAGTTCTCTGACTTTTGAAATGGCATCCTTAATAACTAGTGTGGATTGGCCTTGTGAGAGTTATACTGGTTAGTCATTCAATTATCAGACATTTATTCAGTATTTACCATTTACCTGGTTAAGATTTCAGACATGAATAAAACATGAGCCCTACCTCTGGGAGATCACAGAATAATGATGGAACTGATGGTTAGCTAATAAGGTGTCTTCGGTGCAGTGAAATAAATGTGGATGGTGTGGCAAGAAAGGACGTAAAGGAGAGTAGCAGATTCTAAGAGGAACTGGGTGGGGAGGGGTCACTGACCATCATTTCTATGAGCTGCTTTCCATTTGTGAAATAAAGAAAATAATGATTGGCTAACCAACAAGTGTATGTTATATTAACTTTATCATAAGTTTTATTTAATCACAATAGGAAATGCCTGTGTGTTATTGTTCAGTATTCATTGATTATTGGTCATTCAGCCTGGTTACCCAAAGTTTGAAAAGATTAGAACAGTAATAGAGTATACACCATTTAACTTGGTTGGTGTAAAGGCCAGCACATTTTCATAGACCGTATCGGAAACGATGTATTATTCAACTTGGCTCCTAGGTATGTGTCTTCCTGAATATTCAAGATTGAGAATTCCAGATGACCACGCGATCTCAGACTTGTCCATGTACCATTACATAGAGGTGAGTGAGGGGGTTGGGCTCTATTCCATGAGATTATTCCTGATAGTCTAACTGATAGTCTTGTCTTTTTAAACAAAATTTTTTAAATTTTAATTCCAGTGTAATTAACATACAATGTTATATTAGTTTCAGTATAGAATACAGTGATTCAACAATTCTATACATTGTTCAATGCTCATCATGGTAAATATACTCTTTAATCCCCATCACCTCTTTCCCTCATCCCCCCACTGACCTCTCCTCTGGTGATCACCTGTTTTGTTCTCTGTAGTTAAAAGTCTGTTTTTTTTGTTTGTCTCCTTTTTTCTTTCGTTTGTTGCTTAAATTCCACATATGAGTGAAATCATATGGTATTTGTCTTTCTCTGACTGACTTATGTCACTGAGCCTAATACACTCCAGATCCATCCATGTTGTTGCAAATGGCAAGATTTCATTCTTTTTTTATGGCTGAGTAATATTCCATTATATATATATATATATATATATATATATATATATATATATATATATATATAATATAATCACCTCTTCTTTATCCATTCATCTATCAATGGACACACTTGGGCTGTTTCCATAGTTTGGCTATTGTAAATAATTCTTCAGTAAACATAGGAATGCATATATCTTTTCAAATTAGTGTTTTCATATTCTTGGGTAAACTCCTAGTAGTGGAATTACTGATTCATATGGTAATTCAATTTTTAATTTTTTGACAAACCTCCATACTGTCTTCCACAGTGGTTGCACCAGTTTGCATTACCACTAACAGTGTATGATGGTTCTTTTTTTTCCATATCCTCATCAACACTTGTTGTTTCTTACGTTTTTAATTTTAGCCATTCTGACAGATGTGAGGTGATAACTCATTATGGTTTTGATTTGTACTTCTCTGATGATGAGTGATGTTGAGCATCTTTTTGTGTGTCTGTTGGCCATCTGTATGTCTTCTTTGGAGAAGACATGTCTTCTGCCCATTTTCAATTGGATTCTTTGGTGTTTTTTGGTGTGGAGGTATGTATGTTCTTTATATTTTGGATACTAACCCTTTATCAAATATGTCATTTGCAAATATCTTCTATTTTGTAGGTTTTGTTGTCTTTAATTTTGTTGATTGCTTCTTTTGCTCTGTAGAAGCTTTTTATTTTGATGTAGTCTCAATAGTTTATTTTTGTTTTTGTTTCCTTTGCCTCAGGAGATATATCTAGGAAAATGTTGCTAAGGCCAGTATCAGAGAAATTACTGCCTGTGCTCTCTTCTAGCATTTTTATGGTTTCAGGTCTCATATTTAGGTCTTTAATCCATTTGGAGTTTATTTTTGTGTATAGTGTAAGAAAGTGGTCCAGTTTCATTCTTTTGCATGTGGCTATCTAGTGTTCCCAACACCATTTGTTGAAGAGAGTATCTTTTTCCCACTGCATATTTTTGACTCCTTTGTCAAAGGTTAATTGACCACATAATTGTGGTTTTATTTCTGAGCTCTCTATTCTCTTCCATTGATCTATGTGTCTATTTTTGTGTCAGTATCATACTGTTTTGGTTACTATAGCTTTGAAGTATATCTTGAAGTCTGGGATTGTGATACCTCCAGTTTCATTCTTCTTTTTCAAGATTTCTTTGGCTATTTGGGGTCTTTTGTGGTTCCATACAAATTTTAAGATTATTTGTTCTAGTTCTGCATAAAAGGCTGTTGGTATTTTGATAGGAATTGCATTAAATGTGTAGATTGCTTACAGTAGTATGGACATTTTAACAATATTTGTTCTTCCAATCCATGAGCATGGAATGTCTTTCCTTTTGTTTGTCATCTTCAATTTTTTTCATTAATGCTTTGTAGTGTTCAGAGTATAGGTCTTTCACTTCCTTGGTTAAGTTTATTCCTGGGTATTTTATTATTTTTGGTGCAATTGTAAATGGGATTGTCTTCTTCCTTTCTCTTTTGCTACTTCATTATTAGTATATAGAAATGCAATGGATGTCTGTATATTAATTTTGTATCCTGAAACCTTACTGAACTCATTTATCAGTTCTAGTAGTTTTTTGGTGGAGTCTTTAGGGTTTTCTATATATAGTATAATGTCATCTGCAAATAGTGAAAGTTTAACTTCTTCCTTACCAATTTGGATGCTTTTTATTTCTTTTTCTTCTCTGATTGCTATAGCTGGATTTCCAGGGCTATGTTGAGTAAAAGTGGTGAGAGTGGACATCTTTGTCTTATCCCTGATCTTAGGGAGAAAGCTCTCAGTTTTTCACAAGACTATGATGTTAGCTGTGGGTTTTTCATATATGGCCCTAATTATGTTGAGGTATAGTCCCTCTAAACCTACTTTGTTGAGGGTTTTTATGATAAATGGATGTTGTACTTTGTCAAACGCCTTTTCTACATCTATTGAAATAATCATATGATTTTTATCTTTTCTCTTATTGATGTGATGTATCACATTGATTGATTTGTGAATATTGAACCACCCTTGCATCTCAGGGATAAATCCCACTTCGTTACAGTGAATGATTTTTTTTTTTTAAGTTGTTGGATTTGGTTTGCTAATATTATGTTGGGGATTTTGGCATCTACATTAATCAGAAATATTGGCCTATAGTTATCTTTTCTGTGGTGTCTTTATCTGGTTTTTTACTAGGGTAATGCTGGCCTCTTAGAATGAATTTGGAAGCGTTCCTTCCTCTTCTATTTTTTGGAATAGTTTGAGAAGAATATGTATTAACTCTTTAAATATTTGGTAGAATTGACCTGTGAAGCCATCTAGTCCTGGACTTTTGTTTGTGGAGGGTTTTTTGATTTCTGATTCAATTTCTTTGCTGGTAATTGGTCTGTTCAAATTTTCTATTTCTTCCTGATTCAGTTTTGTGATGTTATATGTCTCCAGGCATATGACAAAATTTTTCATATTTTTTGTAATCCTTTGTATTTCTGTGATGCTAGTTATTATTTCTCCTCTTTCATTTCTGATTTGTTTATTTGGGTCTTCTCTCTCTCTTTGATGAGTCTGACTAAAGATTTATTAATTTTGTTGAACTTTTCATAGAACTAGCTCCTGGTTTCATTGTCTGTTCTATTTTTTTAAATTCTTTTTTCATTTATTTTTGCTCTAGGCTTTATTATTTCCTTCCTTCCACTGGTTTGGGGTTTTATTTGTTCTTCTTTTTCTAGTTCCTTTAGGTGTAAGGTTAGATTGTTTGAGATTTTTCTTGCTTCTGGAGTAGGCCTGTATTGCTATAAATTTCCCTCTTATAACAGCTTTGCTGCATTGCAAAGATTTTGGACCATTGTGTTTTCATTTTCATTTGTCTCTATGCATTGTCTGATTTACTCTTAGATTTCTTGGTTGACCCATTCCTTATTTAGTAGAATGTTATTTAACCTCCATGTATTTGTGTTCTTTCTAGACTTTTTCTTGTGGTTGATTTCTAGTTTTATAACATTGTGGTCAGAAAAGATGTATGATATGACTTTGACCTTTTTTAATTTATTGAGACTTGTTTCATGCCCTAATATGTGATCTATTCTGGAGAATGTTCCATATGTTTTAGGATGGAATGTTCTAATATATTGTTAGATCCATCTGGTCCAATGTGTCATTCAAAGGCACTGTTTCCTTGCTGATTTGTTTGATCTATCCACTGATGTGAGTTGGATGTTAAAGCCCCTACTATTATTGTATTACTATCAATTAATTCTTTTATGTTTGTTATTAGCTTCTTTATGTATTTGGGTCCTCTCATGTTGGTGCATAAATATTTACAATTGTTCTATATTCTTGTTGGATTATTCCCTTTATGATTATATAATGTCTTCTTTGTCTCTTGTTACAGTCTTGTTTAAAGTCTATTTTGTCTGATAGAAGTATTGCTACTCTGGCTTTCTTTTCAGTTCCATTTGCATGACAAATGCCTTTCCATCCCTTTACTTTTAATTTGCATGTGTCTTTAGGTCTGAAACGAGTCTCTTGTAGGCAGTATATAGATGGGTCTTACTTCTTTTATCCATTTTGTCACCCTGTGTCTTTTAATTGGAGCATTTAGCCTATTTATATTCATGGTAATTATTGATAAGTAGTATTTATCGCCAGGTTGTTGCTTCTTTTATGGTTGTTTTGTAGTTCTTCTTTGTTCCTTTCTTCTCTTGCCCCCTTCTCTTATGGTTTGCTGGCTCCTTAGTGGTATATTTGGATTCTTTTCTCTTTATTTTTGCATATCTATTGCTGGTTTTTCATTTGTGGGTTTATATTAAGTTGATGGTCACCTAAGTTTGAACCCATTCTAAAAGCACTAATTTTTTACTCCTCTCCCTCTATCCCACATTTTAGGTATATGCGTATATTTACATCCTTTTATTTTGTGAATCCCTTGACTGATTTATATAGATATACTTATTTTTACTACTTTTGTGCTTCCTACTTTCTTACTCTGATGGTCTTTCCTTTCCATTCAGAGTCCCCTTTAACATTTCTTGTAGGGGCTGGGTTAGTGTCATTAATTCCTTTAACTTTTGTTTGTCTGGGGAACTTTTTATCTCTCCTTATATTTTGAATAATAGCCTTGCTGGATAGTGTTATTTTTGGCTGCAAATTTTTTCTTTCAGCACTTTGAATATATCATGCCACTCCCTTCTGGCCACTGAAAAATCAACTCATAGCCTTAGGGGGTTTTCCCTGTATGTAACTATTTTCTTGCTGCTTTTAAAATACTCTATCACTACTTTTTGCCATTTTAATTACTATGTGTCTTGGTGTGAACCTTCTTGGGTTGATTTTGTTGGAGGCTCTCTGTGCCTCTTGGATCTTGCTATCCATTTCCTTCCCCAGATTCAGGAAGTTTTCAGCTATTATTCAAATAAATTTTCTGCCCCCTTTTCTCTCTCTTGTCCTTCTGGGAGCTCTATAATCTGAATATTATTATGCTTGATAGGGTCACTGATTTCCTTTAGTCTACTTTCATTTATTATTATTTTTTTTCTCTCTCCTATCCAGCTTGATTGCTGTCCATTACTCTGTCCTCCAGGTCACTGATCCAATCTTCTGCATCCTCTAGTCTACTATTTATTCCCTCTAGTGTATTTTTAATTTCAGTTACTGAGTTCTTCAAATTGATTTGTTCTTTTTTATGTTTTCTATCTCTTTGTTGAGAGTCTGAGTTCCTCCACTCTTTTCTCAAGTCCAGTGAGTAACTCTATGGTCATTACTTTAAATTCTCTATCAGGCATATTACTTATCTCCATTTCATTTAGGTCTCTTGCTCCGATTTTGTCCTGTTCTTTCATTTGGGACTTATTCCTCTGTCTCATTTTGCCTAAATCACTGTATCTGTCTCTGTGTGTTAGGAAAGTGAGCTACATCTTCTGCTCTTGAAAGTAGTGGCCTTTTGAAGAAGAGGTCCTGTGGTGCCCTGCAGTGCAGTGTCTCCTGTTCACCAGAACCTGACACTTCAGGGGAGTTTCTTATGTTAGTTGCCTGTGCCCTACTGTTGTGGCTGAGCCACATTTGCCTTCAGTCCAAGCATCTGCAGAAGCTGCCTTTGCCTGTTGTGGTTAGGGTTTTATCCCTGTGTAGTTAGTGGGCCAAGCTGGGACTACCTTGGGGTTGAGTTGAGTCAGACCAGGTGCTGGTCAGGCCTGTCATACCATCAAACTGCAGGGCACTCTCCCTGTGTTGTCCCCTGAGTTTTTGTTAGTGGGAAGAGCCTGCATTCAGACCAGATGTCTGCCTCAGCCCAATGCTGGGGCTGCCATTGGATTGGTATGTGTGGTTATATTTCTTTCTCCCCAGGGCAGGAGTCACTTTGGAGTGGTGCTGACCCCTGTTGGGGCTGCTTGCCACTGCCAGGCTTGTGGCACTGCTTTGGGTGGACTTCTGCCAAGGGTGTGTTGGAAGTGGCAGATCTGCAGGAAAATGTGGGGGTAGGTGTGCTGTTAGCAAGATAGGTGGAGATAGTTGGTGCTGCAGTGGTTCTGGCAAGTGTCCATGTGTTGAAGCTAGGGGGTGGGCGAGGGAATGGCATACACCAGTTCTTTTTTTCTTGGAGAAATCTCCCAAAGATACCTGTCCCTCAAGCACATGCTCTGAGATTAGTAAATAAATCTTCCCACATTTCCTAGGCATTTTTCAAACTCTTGCTTCTATACTATATTGTATATCAGTGATTCTGTTTGTTGTGCTGTCTCTTTAAGGGTGGGGACTCAGTTTCCTCTCCCTCTCCAGCTCTCCCCCAGCGGAGCCCTCTGATTTTTGAAGTTCCAGGTGTTAAGCCCCACTGACTGTAAGAACTCTCCAAGTTAGGCCCCTCTGGTTTTCAAAGCCAAATGTTATGCGAATTTGTCCTCTTAGTGTGGGTACCCTATGCCTAGGGTGCCTGGCGTGGGGCCTTCTGCTCTCCCCTCTCCATGCCAGCAGTGCCCTTACCTCCTACGGATAGTCCTGTGGGTCACCGTGGCTCCTGACTGTGTCTCTGTCCTTCCTACCCTCTTCAATGTGGTCTCTTCCCTATATTTAGCTGTGGAGAGTCTGTTCTGCCAGCTTCGGGTCATTTTTCTGGGTTTTTAATGCTGATGTGGTTGTTATCTAGGTGTATCCATGGGATGAGATGAACCTAGGATCCTCCTACTCTGCAATCTTCTCCAGAAGTCACAAATGTTCTTTAATTTTTCTTTGCACCAGCCCCATCACATACATGCCAAATAAGAATAGGTACAAAAAGAATACACACACACACAGAGTATTCCTTGCACATGGGTGGATTGTGACTGTAGATGTGACAATGACCCACACACGTCATGTCCATCTACATTTTAGGGACATTTAAGAGGTAGCAAAGATGACAAAATTCTGGTTTCAATCACTGATAATTCACAGGCTCAAACTTTAGACATTTGGTAGAGCTAGTAATATTTTATTTTAAGGAAAATATAATTTTGATATGTATTAACATATTTGGAAGATTTAAGAAACATTAAATGATCTTAACACTGTTAACATTATAAGCTACAAATTTGGAGTAGCTTTATAATATCCTTTGAGGCCTTATGCACTGAAAAAAATATTTATATACCAAAGAAATTCATGGTCAGAGGATTAATACTCAGAAGAAAAACACAATTACATTTTGAGTCAGTCACATGAAAAACTCACAACAAATAGTTATGGTTAAACTTTTTAAAGGATCAAATGAAAAAACTTACAAGATAAATTTAAAGAAAAGACAGAAAAAATAAAAAACTAGACAAAAAAGATAAAGTGGATTTCAGTTTGAGCAGAATTGTTTCATATGTGGTGAAGGAAGTTCTATAGGATACTGAAAGTCTTCACTGATGTAACTTGCATATGTCTTTAAAAACAAGACAGCTACAACACGATATTTGTTCTCAATATGGAGTAAGTCAAGACAGACATGGCTTCAAAGATCCCTTCTTGCCATGAAGATTCCAAACCAGCCAGGAAACAATGACAATTAGTCAAATCTTTGGTCCCACAGACTCTTATGCCCAGATCTGGTTGAACAAACCTTTCGCTGAAATAGAGTTCCCACATTGCCCCATAAGCAAAACAGAGTTCTCTAACACGTTTAAAGCAGTTGCTCAACCTTTTCAAGGTAATGTCTTATACTTTTACTAAAAGGGATTGGAAATGACTGTTAAGGAAATAAGAATTTGACTACTTTGTGTCCAGCTTTGCAGTGAATGGGAATATGTTGTAGTAAAGAAATAAACGTTATTCATTTGAGGTATTCTTTAAGACTCTTATGTTATTGCAGATGAGAGCACATGTCAACTCGAAGTGGTTCATCTTCCAAAAGAACATGGAAAGATTTCTTCATGCTATTATGCCATCTACATTTATCCCTCTCTATACTATGGTAAGGTCTGAATTTAAGACCTCTCCTCATTTTATTCTTCTGCTTAGCCATTAAAGAATCACAAGAATACTTTTTCAACTTCCTTACAGGTCACTTTTTCCAGAATAAGATACCATGAGGCAGTGCTGCGTTGGCATTGGCAGAAAAAGGTCAGAACAAATTGAAGTTCATAGTGTTATGGTTATGATTCTTCAGGCAAATTCAGAAATGATGTGATAGACACCAAATGTTTGCTTCCAAATAAAAACTGTCCTGGTACACAGAGGGTAAAGTACCTAGTGAACAAAATTACAAAAAGGGAGAAAGAAAGAGCAAGCAAGAGGGGGAGAGAGAGTGCTTCTGAAGGGAAGAAATTCAAAAAAGAAACTGATGCTATTATTTATTTTTTTAAAGATTTTATTTATTTAGAGAGAGATAGTGCGAGCACAAGTGGGGGAAGGACTAGAGGGAGGGGGACAAGCAGACTCCACTCTGAGCTCAGAGCCTGACGTGGGGCTTGATCCCACAATCCTGAGACCATGACCTGAGTCAAAATCAAGAGTCAGACGCTTAACCAACTGAACCACCCAGGTGCCCATGATGCTAGTATTTCTAAATGTTTTACTTTATTTTAGCAATGTAATTTTTTTACTTTTATTTAGCAACTGAATTTTGCTTCATGCAGTATCTTTACGGGTGTAATTTGTAAAACTGGACAGAATTGAATCACTTACAAAACTTAATCTAATTCCAATTTAATGCCATAACATGTTCATTTTAAGCAGCTGACCCAGAGATGCCAGTAAATAGACATTCAGATTCCTGATCTTTGATTTTGGGAATCATTCATTCAGCAAATCATTTTACTCAATGTCTAGACACTGAGCTGGGCATGGTGATGAATAAGCAGCAGCCCCTTTCCTCATGTAGCTCAGAGGCTGGTGGGGCAGGCTGACAGCTGCGGTGGAGAGGCACAACTGCCTTGGAGGAGAACGGGAGGGGCCAGGGTGGGTGGGGCTCAGTGGGCCTGGAAGGCAGCCCTGATGTGTGAGAATGGCCGGAGGTACAGCTGGAATGGCAAGAAGGATCTCAAGCATTTTGAATATTATGTCGAGGGAAGCAAGGAGACCAATGGAGACTAATAGACTCAGGTGTGGATTTTAGAAAGAATGCTTTGTTGTGTGGAGACTGGATTGGAAGGAATCTAGATTTATGCCTACAAAGATGAAAAAAATAGGACCCTGGCCCTCAAGGAGCTAAAAGTCTAATAGGGGAAAAACAGTGACAGGCAGTGAGAATGCAGGACACTTAATGCCACCAAGCCAATCACTCTTCTTATGGAGACTCTGTGCAGGGTCTGAGCAGTGACTGAATCATTTGCGGCCTCAGCACAGTACTCCTCTAAGATAGCACTATAACTCTTTTTATAAACTGTGTGTGTGTTTATGGCTATACAAAGGCAGACTGCTAAGAATTCATTATACAGAACACATGGATTCAGTTATTTCTGGGAAGGGAGAGAGGACAGAGACAGAGGAAGGAAGCTCCAAATTCCTGAGCTTACCAACCATTGTAGGTCTTGACCTAGTGATCATGCAATTAAATTGCTGTTTTAGGTTAAAGAACAAAGAAGACATTGTATACTCCTTGGTTGTTTAAGAATGAAGTCTTGTAAGATCTTTATCTCTGGACAAATAAAATGAGACTTCTTGCTGTTTTTACAGGTGGTAAAGAAAGGACTCTTTTTCTTTGGGGCACTGATAGCCATTGGTAGTACCTACCTACTTATGAGCGCCATGTCGCTGAGACCCCTGCACTACTTCAGAAGACCATGGGACTGGCTCACTTACTTCCGGATAACAGGACATGTTTCCCTGTAAACTCCATGGAGTCACTAGAAAAAAATCCCAATATCATTAGCAGGTGATATAAAGATTCTGAAGTGGCAAATGGATTTCTTTTTAACTAAAACTAAGGATCAAAACCATGTTTCTATCATCATCTTTAACTCAGTAGTGAAAGATATATGTCAGCTTACAATTAAATTCAGTATAGAATTTCTCTGTTCACTGTGATTATTGGGGGGGAAAAAAACAACCTCAAACTACCAGTTTAAGTTGCAAACCACAGCTTTCCCACAACACTACACATAGGTGTGGTCATTCTAAATATAAAAGTGCAATGATGAAGATCTCTTTCACTTCTCAAAAAGTAAAGCACCAGAAGCCTCAAGGAAGACATTGATCACATCTTCTCTTTCAAGGACATAGTTAAGGTCACAATAGGACTGACTCCTAACACCCAGGACTAAAAACTATGATTTGCCTAACATGTTAAGTACAGTTTTGATCACCTGGATGGAACTTATCCAGCATAGAGCTCAGCTTCACTTACTAAAACTGGAAGTATAAGTGGGGAATTTGGGGCACTCTAGAGAGTTACAAAATGAACTAATTTTATTTCACAGTCTTCAAAGGCTAGTATCACCTTTTGAAGATTAAAAAAAGGGGGGCTATTAATGCCATACTAAGTGAAGAATAAGAAGAGTTTTATTTACAAATTAAACATTGATATCTACAACAGAGTGGAAAGGAAATAAGGGAAGACAGTTTTCATAGAAATTATTCCATTTGAGACTCTCAAGAAGCAGTTTACTAACCAGCGATAAACTTGATTTTGAAAAGTTCTTTTAGTGAAAACATTTTCTTTGGTTCTTCCATCTTCAGTTGAGCAACTGAAACACTCAGAAGTCTTTCAAACATGATTAATCATGAAGATGCTACACCAGTAGGACAGTCATCTAAGAAATAAAAACTAGGCAATAAAATTAAATGGTTCAGTTTCTTTTTTATATAGTTAAAGAAATCCTTGAGTTCTAATGAGCTGTGTGTAGTCTAAACAATGACTCATGGGAAAATGGCATCTTCACTAACACTGACCGTTGTTTAGCCAGTAGACTGATTGAAGAGAAAAAAGGATTAAATAATACATTTTATGAGTACAGTTTTACACCTACTTTCATCCCCTTCAAATGTAGGTTTGTTTAACTTTTTGCTTGGAACTCCTTTTCTAAACCCAAAACTCTTGGCAAAATTGTGGCAAATTGTCAAGAAGAGAAGATAATCTTGCCAAGTTATGTTTGAAATGAAACAGATGGAAATACTTATCGGCCATCAACATATCCTTTCCATGTACATCCCTTGCTAATGTATGATTCTCTAGCCTCCATGATTACTTTGAAATTCACCACCTTTTCTTTGCTGGGTTGCTTTTTAATATTCCTTCTGGAGCTTGCTTAGCAGCACATTCATCTTGAAGCTCCTCTATATCATACTGCATACAGCAAGTCTTTTTTTTTTTTTTCTTTTTCAGAGGAAGCCAGGGTGCTGATTTTCTTTTTCACCCTGGAATTGTCTCTTTGATAAATTTGATTGGTCAAACAGAGGATGTGACTGTGATTAGGATCCAACACTACAGAAAATTTGAGATTTCCTAGTGATTTCACACATGTATGATACAAAGTTTTTTTACAGCTATTTTTGAGCTGTGAATACAGCTGCTAAGTATTTTTGAGAAAAATGTATTATGTGCCTTGGAAAATAGTGTCATTTAAAAAAATATATTCAAAATGAAAATTTTCAACATGTTAGAAGTTGATGGTGCCAGATGCCCATCTTGTGCCATAAGTAGTTTTTCGTTATGGAAAGCACCCATTGAATTAAAGCAATTGTCTTGCTCAGTTGCTTCCAGAGGCTAGAAAGTGTACAGGCAATTCAGATTTCCTGCTGAGCCACAAAAGTTCTGTTGATATTGTGGGAGCCCAGGGCAGGCTGCCCCAAAATATGCCACAATTTTGAATTAAACTTCCTTAAGAAACAGCAAGTGCAAAAAGGACAGTCTGATCTTCCTTTGTCCCCCTGAAAGCAGGAAATCTCTTGTGACAAGTACCTCCCTAAAGCAGGGGGTAGAGAGACATCTGTATCATCAGAGAGAGAGAACTGAGGGCTGAAAAAACCTGCATAAATAAACCTTGTTACTTTTACTAAATTACTACCCAGCCCAAATCTCATTTAGAATTCTTTACTGATCGAAGCTCCCAAACATGAGTTTTCCTATCCTGTCAATTCCTTATCGATTTATGTGTCGTTGTCTAAAATGTGTAAAAGCTACATGTCTTGCTCATTTCTTTGGGTCTCAGTTTTATTATTGGGCCTCCATGCATGCAGAATTAAACTTTTGGGTTTTTTTTCTCCTGTTAATCTGCCTCATGTCAATTTTATTCCTACACCAGGCAGAAGAAACTTTTAGGGCAGAGGAAAGTTTTTCCTCCCCCAAAATATTACATAGAATGGGGATTCCAAAACAGTGCTTATAATGGAAGTCTAGAAGTGGTTTCCAGTATAAGGCCTCATCTTTCATTACCATTATTCCCTCCTATAAAGGACGAACTTGGATTACATCAACCTTTGACATACTGGTTTTGTCACTGTTATCGACTGATAGCGATTCATCACTGGTGATGATAAAAATAATAGAAGAAGAATTAAAAGTCACTTTTTTCTTTGGTCTGTCCCCATCTTTTTGTGACATCACAATGGGTCTGATCTGCATTTCACTCCCATTGGCTGGTAGGTCCTTAGCAGGCCTCTGACATCTCAGCAGTCGGAAACATAGCAGTTGCAAAAGAGATCTTCGGAACTGGGCGGAGAGAAAATAAAGTTGAATATAAAGTAAAAATTTGGCCCTTAATCTGGATTAACATTCAATAAAATTAGCTGAGCTTAATTTTGGTTGTTCTTTTTTATTTGTTAGCTGGGGTGGGTGTGGGGTTAAGTGGCAATGCTCATATGTACCTAAATAATCCTGGAGTTTTCTGGTTTTTATTATTATAATTCTCATTAACAAAATCATATAGGACTATTACAATACCTTATAATCTTTATGGATTCAAGTTGCATGCACCTTTTATGAGGGCAACTAAACCTGTTTCTTTAAGGAATTTGAACATTAATTCATTCCACAAATATTCAGTGAGTATCTAAAAGGTAATAGCCACTGTGCTACAATTTGGGAATATTGTGGGCAGCAAAGACTGACAAGGTGCTTCCTGCAGAGTTTACAGTCTGCTGTACTCACTAATGTTCCTTTGATTAGGTAAAGAATTTTATTCTATAAAGATTACAAACCATTTGGAGAAAAAAATACTATAGCAGAGAGTGCTAGTGTTCACCAATACCCATGATCCTCCCCCTGTCCTGGGTATAACAGTGAACCATATTTCTCAGCTCCCTTTCAGGGGCTCCTGCCTGCTCTTCCCCTCCTACAGGACCTTAGAGGTCAAGTCTGAAGATGATAACAACACAACATGAAGGAACAGAGATTCCTACAGAACTGCATGGGATAGATCCCCTGCCCTCCAGCAAATACAGTGGACTGTGGACCAGGATATAAATGAGCAAAACCTTGGAACACCTGGGTGGATCAGTCAGTTGAGCTTCTGACTTTTAGTTTTGGCTCAGGCTATGATCTCAGGGTCTTGAGATCAAGCCCTGTGGGGGGCTCTGCACCCAGTAGGGAGTCTGCTTGAGATTCTCTCCCTCTGACCCTCCCCCTACTCGTGCTCTCACATGTGCTCTCTTTCTCTCTGTAAAATAAATAAATAAATCTTTTAAAAAATAAATGAGAAAAACCTTTTTCTTGTTAATCCACTGAAATGGTGGAGCCATTTGTTACAATAGTCTATCATGACCAATAAAGCATATAAATAAAAAGTTACTTAATTTAACTTTTATCCCCTTTGTTCAGAGCAAAATAAAAGTTTAATACATGGGCTTTCCCAGATCAGGAAATATCAGTGAAAAATACAATAGCTAGCTACATTGATTTCTGTCTTCTTTAAAACTCACTTATACACAAGTTAGTATTTAGTTTATACTCACATTTAAAAATATTTGCTTGTGACTCTTCATCAAACTATTGTTTGCTCTATCAGGTTAAGTGCTAAAGATACATTATTATAAGGGTTAAAGTATGCCAAAATATGTTTTCCCACATAAATGGTAAGCTCCTTGAGGATAAGGACCATTATTTTATTTATTTGTTCATTTTTGTTTGTTAGTTTATTGTGTCTTTTAGACTTCCTATTTAAAGTGTGCTCCTGAACCAGAAACATGGGGACCATGTGCAAGCTTGTTAAAATGCAGAATCTTGGCCACCCAGGCATACCAAATCTGAATATGCACTTTTGTTTACAATCTCTCCTGGTGTGATGTATGCACATTAAATTTTTAAAAGAACTGACATATGGCCCACTGGCCCAGAGAAATAAGCCAAAAAATAATTATTAGGTAATATATTTTAAATGTAATTATTTGCCTGTTGAAGTGCTGGTTCTTAAAATATGAAGCCCTTACATCCTCAAAAAATTAGTTATAAACTATCTTGTTAGAAAAATTCACATGTGCATATTCTTAAAAAGTTTTATGACTAATTTCAGGGGTTCTCATGGCTCTCCTGAAGCCAATTCACGTAATTTTCAGATTTTAAGGACTCCGAGTTAAAATTCTCTGGGTTCAAGTAAATAGATAAATGAAGGCATCATCAAAGAGAAAGAAAGACCATCAGTGAATAGAGATTGAAACAATATGAAAGTAAGAAGATGGAGATTTAGCAGTGAACATTATAAGGTTAATTGAAGAAATTGTCTCTTATTCCAAACTTTTGAGGATTAGTAGCCAGAGTAGCTATTATTGCCTGTTATTCTGACCTGTTACTTTAAAATTCCAATGGAGGGGCTCCTGGGTGGCACAGCCCGTTGAGCGTCAGACTCTTGGTTTTGGCTCAGGTCGTGATCTCAGGGTTGTGAGACTGAGCCTTGAGTTGGGCTCAAGGCTCTCAGTGCGCAGAGTCTCCTTGAGATTCTCCCTCCCTCTCCCTCTGCCCCTTCCTCCTCCTCTGCCCCCCCCGTCCCTCCGCCTCGTGTTCTCTCTTGCTCTCTCTCTCTAAAATAAATAAATATTTAAAAAGTAAAAATAAAAAAATTTCAATGTAGTAATTAGCCATTATCTATAACTTCTAAATTCTCTGAAATTTAGCGGCTTAGCGTCATGCTTCATAGCAATCATAATGGGGGCTCTCACAGTCATGACTGACAATCATCAAGTCAAAACCTTTCTACCACAAAAACATAATAAGCTTCCCATTAGATCTAGAGGAGTTTCTGGAACCAAATTAATTTGAGCTACACACTGGTTGTGGCATGTGAATAATGGTACCTGTAACCCTAAGTCATTAGCTATGAGCCTGGACTTTGGTATTCAAGCAAACCAGATTGCAATCCAGGCACCAACAATTCCTTGATTGGGCAAGTCATTTAAGTTTTTTGAACTTGTGTTATAATTCGTAAATAAAGTAAGAAATAATATTAGTGCCTATCTCATGGTGTTTTGAAAGATAATGGGTATAACCTCCATAGTACAGTAAGAATTTTAAGTAAATTAAACTTTGTGGCTATTATTATTACTAGACATAAAATGTTTCCTGATGAATTAAATATTAACTTTAATAGAATTTTACTTAACAAGATCTTTTGGTAGATCGTAGAATTGTTATTATTTTCTTTGGGAATATCTTACATTTATTCCTGAAACCTTTTTCTGATAAAATTCTTGATTTAGATTTTATCATTGAAGATGTCCTGAATAATCTCTATAAAAAGTATTATATTTTCCAACAACCACATCTACATGGTGAAAACAATGTGTTTATTACCACACTTACCTTTCTGATCATGATGATATAAATAATCGGATTATATACAGTGCTTGATTTAGCAAAGAGATATGAAACAATAGATACTGTTGGAGTGACCAGGTGTCCATAACCATTAACCACCAAGAAAGAGATCACGATATAAGGCATCCAAAAGATAAGGAAGATAAATATCATTAAAAAGCACATTTTTGCCACTTTCTTTTCATATCTTAAAATCTTAATCACTTGAATTGTCTGAAGATCTTCAACACAACGAAGCTGCAGAAAGGAGAAAGAGTTGAAAATGAAGAATCTTTTTCTCATGTTGTTTTGATAATAGATATTCAGGCAAAATTCCAGGGCCCACCCTAGTGGAAAGACAACTCAATAGGACCTTGGGGGCCAACTCCTGATCCAAGAACCTGAAGCTGGGCGCAGCCCTTAATCTCTCTGGGTCTCAGTCTGTGCATCTTTAATATAGTACTTTGAGCCACATAGCCTCTTTGATCCTTTAATGGTTTTTAACATTTTCCAATTTATTTAAAGAATAAAATGGGGGCACCTGGGTGGCTCAGTTGGTTGAGTGTGGGACTCTTGGTTTCGGCTCAGGTCATGATTTCACAGTTGTGGGATCAAGCCCCCGCCCTGCTGTGCTCCACACCCAGTGTGTAGTCTGCTTGGGGTTCTCTCTCTCCCTCCGCCTCTCCCCTCCCCCACCAAAAGCATGCACGCTCTCTCTCTAAAATAAATAAATAAAATCTTATAAAAAAGAAGAAAATGAATTATTTTGCCTAGATCGTCCAGTCACTGAAAGACAACCTGAAAGAGTTCTGATAAATTGGAAACAGTTTCTCCATGATCCTGGAAACTCTTATCCAGATCATAATCCTCAACTTCTCAAACCAGGCAACAAATGTGTGATGTCAGTTCTGCATGGGTAAGCCGGTCTTGATTAAACTTAATTCTCAGATGAATTCTTGCTGGAAACTATGGTGACTTCCCACTCACAGCTAACACCTACAAAGTGGAATTTGATGGGGACCTTGCTTGTGGTTGGTTTCATCAGGGCTCAGGTGCAGAGAACACTTGTAGCCACATTCCTGTAAACTCAGCATATCTGCTTTTATTTTATCCCTGTTAAAGCACTGAGGAATAACGGCCTACAATCTGAAAGTTGTTTGGGTTTCTCAGATAAAAGTTCTTTAGAAGTTCCTTCTATTGTTATTATAAATTTGTTAGTAAGGGGAGAGGGATAATATTCCCCCATACCAAAAGTATATTCTTAAATAAAATGGTTATTTCTATCCTAAAAAGCTAAGTTTGCTACAAAAATACAAATGCCTTATATATTTAAAATAAGGTATCTTCCATACTGTTTATACTTAGTATACATTTTTAAAACTGGGAAATTTATTGCATTCCAACAAAATCTAAGGGTTCCCTTTATTTCTAGCGTTATAAAAATTAAGGAAAAAATTTCCAAATAAATCAGGACATGTGCTTATAGTATTTAAAAACATATTTGAATTGATACAGCTAAATTATTGATATCCACTAAAATTACATTTAAGAAACTATATTCTTAGTAGAATCACATATTCATATTGACAGAGAATAGGAAGAAAATATGGATAATTAAAATGATTGAGTTTTTATAGAGTAGAGAGAATGTATAGGAGTGGGCATGATTGTAAAGTTGGATACTATTATTATCTATGTGTACAAGTCTATTTTAAAAGAAACTATTTTATTTAATGTGACAGAACAGCATTTTTTGGGGGGGCTAGGAGATTTTCCCTAGAGTTTTTTAAGAAGGTTGTGGAGTTCTAATTAAAGCTCTCGATTTGGAATTAGGTCTGGATCCATATCCCAGATTTACCACTTTTGCTCCTGGCAATCAATTACTTCCTCTAAGAGTCAAGATTAAAGGAGGTTCAAATGAACAACTTATTGGACTTAACAGAAGTTGGGTCCAAGTTCCACACACATAACTTTGTGGAATTGTGTTCAAGATTAAATATTTATTTACATTGGAATTATATCTGAAACTAACATATTTATATGCATTTGTACTTTCATGATACTACGGAATATTTGGAATCATGATTTTTGGTTCCTCAGAGTTTCAATTAATGAATATATATATATATATATATATAAACACACACACATATATATGTATATATATATATTCAATATACTCAATATATGCAATATAACCCCAGGTCAATCATCTGTCCCCAATTCCCCACCATCCAGAGCTCCCACAGACTCATCTCTACCCTTTCTGGGCAACTCAGTTCCCATCCTCTCACCATTTTTCAAAGCAGAGCACTCATTTATCATCTTGGAATTACATGCATGCTGGAGAAGTTAATTTAAGGAAATATTGCGCTGGAAAAGCCCAGTTCCTCTTTGGTATAAGCATATAGTTCTGACTACTCTTTTGGATTATTTGGGTTTGTATATGTGTGTAGTTTCCATGATTATTTTTCATTTATCTCCTTTGGCCTCTCTGTTTTATCATTCTCTATTCCTTCACTCTGTTCTTTCCATGTTTTCCAAATAAAGAGCTCTACTTAATGTCTTACCCTATTTATTCAATCATTTGAGGGTATTTTTCAAAAATTGCTATGGATGAAGCAAAAGCATATGCACAGTTGAATTTGTCCTGAAGGATGAACCACCTAAGACAAATCCCCCAGAATTCCCAATAAAAGTGTCCTCTGCCTATATTAAATTGGGCTTATTGATTCAGACACCTGTAGATTTTCAAAAACTTCACTGTGAATCCTCTTCTCCCATGAGAAGCTATGTCTCCATCACTGCTATGAGTCACCCCTCTGGATAAGTAAACAGAGGCAATGGTGTCATCAGGTTCTGAGTGGAGAATATTGTGGTCTAGAGTTAAGTCTCTTGACACTTGTACCACTTATCCTTCCTATGCACTGTCTATAACTCATTCCAAAAATAGTCTCTGATCAACTATTGTATGAAAGTACTGTTCCAGCTATAGGTGAAAAACTAAATAAGACTGGGTCTCTGCTTTTAAGGAATCCACTATATTCTGAGGGTGACAGGCACATAGATTCCTTCCATAGGTGATACATGTCATGAGGAAGATGACCAGAGAAGGGCTATGGGAACACACAGGATGGGTCACGGATTTAGACATGGGTAAGGGCAAGAAGATACTGAGCTCAGCCTTCTGTCGTAAGGAGGAAGGACAGAGTGTTCCAGGGACAGGGAGTAACCTAAAGCAAAGTAGTAAAAGAACACATGTCAAGTTCTGGGAACAAGAAATACTGCACTTGACTGGAACCTGAGGTGGCAAGAGGGTAGGCATGTTAAGAAATAAAGCTGGACACACAGACAAGAGATGGTAATGCAGAACTCCAGTAGTCACACTCATGGGCTTTATTTTAAGTCACGAAGGCAGAGGAACCTCTGAAGGATTTTAAGCTGGGCAGTGATATGAGAAAAGTTGCATTTAAGAACAATTATTCTGGCAGAAATATGGAGAAAAATGGATTAGAAGAAAGGAAGAAAAAACTAAGGTCCCTTTGAACTGAGTCTGTGGCAATGAGACGGGGAAAAAGGATATAAGGAAAAATAGGAGATGAATAGATAAAATTGATAATTGATTGGGTATGGGGGAGACATGGATGAGGAATAGTCAAATATTGCTCTCTCATTTCTGGTCAAAGAATAATGACCATTCACTGAGAAAGGAAATGGAGGAGCAGCAGATCTGGGGGAAGGATGACCAAACTGTCTTCACACACATAGAGTCTGATAAGTCTGAGTGTTCTGAAGGGGCACCTGGGTGGCTCAGTTAAGCATCTGCCTTCGGCTCAGGTCATGATCCCAGAGTCCCAGGGTCGAGCCCCACATCAGGCTCCCTGCTCAGTGGGGAGTCTGCTTCTCCCTCTGTGCCTCACCCCACCCTCACCCCACTCTCTCATGCTCTCTCTCACTCTCAAATAAATAAAATCTTAAAATAAATAAAGAATCTGATAAGTCTGGGGGCCATCCCAGTGGAGGTGTGCAATAGGCAACTGACTGTGGGAACTGACAGAGGTCAGAAGAACACCCTGGGTCAGAAATAGAGATTCCAAAGTCACCAAGCTATTGTTAGAAGGGGAAATCCTAAGAGCATATGAGATGCCCAAGGCCAGTGTGTAGTATGAGAAAAGAGCTACACACAGAATGCCTGGAGGCCCACGGGAAGCAGCCCTTGGCAGAGACCTAAGAAGATGGGCCAGAGTCAGCAACAATGATAGGAGAGAGTGGGCCCTAGAAACAGTGGAGGAGAAAACCACAAATGAGTGGAAGTTGTTAATAATGCCACAAGTGTCAAATGCCATGGATGCCAGAAAAGAAAAAAGAGATAGAAATGTGTTCATTGGATCTAACCTTTGGGAGATCATCGATTACCTTAATGTGGGCTATTTCTGTGACAGTGTGCTCAAGGAAGGAGGCACCGATTTGCAATGGGTGAGGAATTAAATGCTAAGTGAATTTATTAAACTACAAACTATGAGGCAGGGGCGATATCTTATACATGTTGTATCCTCAGAGCTTAGTCAACGTCTTAGTCAGCTTGGGCTTCCATAACAATATACCATAGACTGAATGGCTTAGACAAAGAAATGTATTTCTCACGAATCTGGAGGCTGGGAAGTCTAAGGTCAAGGTGCCCGCAAGGTAGGTTTCAGTATGAGACCTCTTTTCTCAGCTTGGAGATGGCTGCCTTCTCTCTGTGTACTCAGACGGTGGAAAGAGATTTGGAGGGAGGGATGGAGAGATGGATGGAGGGAGGGAGGAAGAGACACACAGAGAGAAAGAGAGAGCCACTAATCCCATCATGAGGGCCCCACTCTCATGACATCGCCCTAATTGCCTCCTAAAAACCCCATCTCCAATACCATCGATTGGGGATTAAGGTTTCCATACATAAATTTTGGAGAGACAAAAACATTCAGACCATAATAGTAAGTAATTGGTGCATTCTAGATGCTCAACAAATATTGGCCAAATGAATGCTTATTGAGTGGTGATATAGCACCAAAAGCCACTAATGGTTCTTTGAGTAAGCACAGGTGGGGAGAGCAATAAAGTGATAGCCACAGGGAGCTCAGAGTAGATTTTGCTTTTGTATAATATTAGCATAGTTATTGCTAAAGAGAAGGAGCCAGTAGTAAGGGAGAGACTGGAGATGTAAGTGAAAGAGAAAACTAATACTTGAGAGAGGTCCCTGGGGCAGAGAATGGGGTTGGGGGAAAACCAGAAGCTTCATGACCCTGTAAGTGAAGAGAAGGGCCTATGAATGAGGCTGAACAGAGAGGCTTATATAAAGGGGGACAGGGAGGTGAGAAATTTCTTGATAATGGCTTTCTTCTGCCCAATAAATAAGCATGATCATTTGATAAGAATGAATGGAGGATAGGGCAAAAGATTAAAATGAGTACCGAGGATTTATAGTAGTGATTGTGTGAGAGACTGGACCATCTAGGGATCCAAACATCGCTAGACACTGCCAGAGGACATCTGGGTATGGATATTGGGAATCTGGGGGCAGATTTTCCTCCAGCTCCTCTTTGTAATTTGACTATAGGCATGGGGAAAACATATCATTCGATTGATGTGGGGATTTTTTGTCTTTTTTACAAAATAGGTAGGTATGAGAAAAGTTTGAATGTGGAAGTTGGCAGGGTTTATGATTTAAAGTGATACATGTAGCCATGTTTGATTTAAAAAAAAGGTGAACGCTAGAGGGGCTTAGCAGGGTGCATAAGAGACTGGTGAGCAGGAGTTCTAAAGAAGGAAGACACAGGGTGCCTGGGTGGCTCAGTTGGTTAAGCAACTGCCTTCGGCTCAGGTCATGATCCTGGAGTCCTGGGATGGAGTCCCGCATCGGGCTCCCTGCTCAGCAGGGAGTCTGCTTCTCCCTCTGACCCTCTTCCCTCTCATGTTCTCTATCTCTCATTCTCTCTCTCTCAAATAAATAAATAAAATCTTTAAAAAAAAAAAGAAGGAAGACACAAACAGGAAGACATGGTGAGTGAGCAAGGAAAACATACGTGGCTAAAGTAGGAGACTGCCTCACACTGTCTCTTCAGACTCCTTGCTAGCGCTCAACAGGAAACTCGCTCGTAGTCAGTTCTTGTGCTTTATGATTCAGAAGTGATTTCCAGACAAAATATCTATACTATGCTCTAAGTGGGTTTATGTGACCTTTGAATGAATAAAATCATGGGAAGTGTGGAATTTCCTTGGTTAGAGTTCTTTAATTCTAAGAATGCTAGAGAATGCAGGTGTTCTTGGTTGTTACTGATTTTATCTGTCTAGAACACCTTTCCTTCCTCCTTGTGGTTTAGAGAGTAGGGTAGAGAGAGTAGATGTTACTCCTCATTGGTCTTTTAGAGAGTGACTCAGTGCACAATTCTACTGAGTGGGAAGTCCCCTAGAAGTGATCCAGCTGCAGACAACCACTAATCATGTAGGGAGAGTTTGAGTCTCTTCTGCACAGAATTGTGCACCCTGGAAATAGTTTAGGGGAGGGGCATTTGCAGTTTTCAACTTACCATTCGAATGGAATACAGAATATGGCCATAGCAATGGGCTATGACGCCCAGAGGCACCACCAGACAGCCAAGAAATAAGAAAAGCACAAAGGAGGAGTCGTTGGCGTCCTTGGATTTCCAGTCCACAGAGCATCCTAATCCATGTACGTCCAGGATGTACCTGTTCCAGCCCAGCAGAGGCGCTCCTGACCATGCCAGTGAGTACAGCCAGATGTAGGTAATGGCCCTCCAGGCCCAGGAAAAATTGATCACTCTGGCATGGACCACACGAATATAACGTTCATAGGCCAGCACAGTTAGGGTAGTAATGGAAACAATCCCTGCAAGAAGAGAAAGTGGGACAGTATAACATGGCGCAGGGGCAGATGGACGTAGCAGAGGTTGCACTGTCCACTGGACACACCTCACCGTGTGTCTGGAACTAACAAGGTGCTCTAAAAGTGACATGTCTAAGAGGAATAATGCCTCACAGTCCCCAGGAAATTTGACTGGAAACATATTTACCCAGAAAAGAAAACAAATGGCAGGTAGATTGCAGCAGGACAAAAAGAAAAGCCCTAAAGCCAGCACCACCCCAATGATACAGCTCCTGTGTTCAACTCTCTGCCAGAGAGAAACTCTGAAGAGTCAGAGTCACTAAGTGAGTCTCATTTGCTTTGACCTTTTCTCAGTTGTGTCTGACTCAGGATTGAAGATGAAATTGAAGTGGGTTTCACAAGGCTGAACTGACCAAAGTTATGGTAAAAGCATGCAGGGGGCTGGGTTAACCTTCCTGCTCGCAGATGTTAGCCTATGAACTGTTCTCGTGCAAGACTGCTGACAAGGGAGTGAAACCTTCTGTGCTCCCCTGGTCTTCGTTTATGCCTCCATTTTGCAACAAATATATTTTAACAGCATTGCTCATTTATGTCCCTGCCTCTTCCCAGGGAGTGATTTATTCAATCAACAAGCTTCTATTGAGCACCTACTGTGTGCCAGTCACTTTTTCAACCCTGGAGGTTTAGGGATGACAGAAATGCAGACATCTAGGTGCTTGGAGGGAACCCGGTCGTGTAAACAGTAAGACTGCAGGAGGTATAAATGTATTGTGGGAGTCACAGAACAAGGGGCCTTTGTGAACCAGGCAGAAGCATATTCCAGGAAGAATTAAGAACTATGTCCCAGAGCATGGAGACGATTTAAGGGTCTAAAAATGACGAGAGGATTCAGAGGCGCCAGGTCTCAGAGGATACAAAGGAGGGAGGAGGTTAGAAGGAGCACATGAGGTCATTGGAGAAAGGCTTTTGATTTCTTGCTAAGGGCTTTTGTTTCTTTCTCTGTTCTTTAAAAAACGAAACAAAACCAAACCCACGTTTCTTGTATAAAACAGTGAATTACAAACCTGTTACTTTGTCATGTTTTTTAAGTGTGAAGTGACAACAGTTATCTCCTTCCTGCTCCTCCTCGTTTTTCCTCTGAAAGGACCCTCATTCCTGCAGTGGTACGGAAATCCCGTCCCAGGCCAGTGCATGGAGACCAGTTTGAAGGCTACTGCCGTAGTCCGGGCAGGTATGATGGGGCCTGAATTAGAGTACCTTTAAAGGTATGAACGGCAAAGTCTGGATTCCAGGGACATGTGATTAATATCAACAGAACCCACCAGCTTATTGAACGTGAAGAGGGAGGGAGAGAGAGGAGTCAAGAATCACTTGGGAGATTTCTAACCTGTGTGACAAGTCGAGAGTGGTTACATTAACAGAGATTAAGACTACCAGGTGTTACAAGCAGATATGGGGGAGAAAATGAAATTGTGAGCTCCCAAGAACACACTGGCATAAATATTTGTTGAATGAGCAGGTCAAGAGAAGCTGTAGAATTCTCCCTAATGGAGAATGAAAATAAGACCTGTGTCAGGTAAGTAGGTGGGAGCGTGGGGGTGGGGATCCAGAAATCCCAGAGTGATCCCAGCTCCCCACTAAATAGCTCTGTGACTTTGGCTATTCATACAATCCCTGTAGACTTTAGTTTTGTTGAAAATCCCTTCACATTATAAAATTTTCACTATAAGAGTGTGAAATGAGGAGGTCCTAGACTCAGAAAGCCACTGACAGAACAGAGTTAATATCCATTTCATACCAGGACAGGTTTGTTATTTGGAGGGAGGGCAGCATAATCCCCCGTGTCTGATGCCTGTGGTAGTTGATAAATGTTCGTTGAATACATGAATGTTTAATAAATACATAAGGGACTGGAAGAGGAAGATAGGGTTTTGGAGTATGGTAGAAGGAAATATTTCAGGAAGTAGTGCTATATTCACAAATAATGTACTTACGTTCAAATTATGTTAAGTAATTCTGGAGGCAAGGAAAATATCAAGTTGTGCCTTCAGAACTAAGAATCAACTTTCACCTCATTAAATTTTTACCTGAACAGTGATGCTGTTAAGTTAAAGAAACTTTAACTGAGTATATTCCCAGAAGGAAACCAAAAACCTATAAGTAATTACATAGTATGACTCTAATGAGGTTAGATACTGTTGGTTTTATTTAGTTTACAAACTTTCTTATCAATTACATGGCATTTAATTATATAGTTACCTTTAAATGTTAAAACAGTTTTGAGCCTTCAACTTTTAGTTAATTTACCTTGAATACGATTTAGTTCTTCTTAGGCAAGAAAACTTGCTGCAAATACGTTGTAGATTAGCAAATCCCAGTATAACCTACAGATGAATAAATGAGTCCTTATGATTAAAGCAATAAGCTGGGATAATTTTAGCTATCATTCATATATTCATTCATTCATTCATTCGTCTAGTAATTATTTACTGCTTATCTATGTGTCCATCAGTGTGCCAGCAAATGGGTGCAAAGAAGGGAGTGACACATGCACCTCCTAGAACTGACAGTCCATTGGGTGAGACTGATAATACAATCATGTCAAACAAGCAAATTAGTGGCACGCTATCAAGGAGAGAGACGGTGCAGAAGAGACGTGAGGGAGGAGGTTGCCGGTGTAGAGGATGTGGCAATCTTAACGGGATGTCAGGAGAAGCCTCATTGTGCTCAGGGCTGAAGTATGAAAAACCCCAGCTCTGTGACCAGTCAGGGTGCGGAAGTGTGGTGAGTTTTCCCTTATTATTTAGGTCAAAGAGGTAAGAGATCTGTTCTGTGTGATATAGTTTTGGACCATGCCTGTATCCTAGCAAGCACGATGAGCTTCCAGTGCCTGATTCAGTTGCTGAAATTCAGTACCATAACCAGTTAGCACAGTCCCTGAATTTCCAGGCCTTCCCTGACTGCATGGGAGTATTAGTCAGACTGACTTAGTCTCGTAGGGTGACCCATTGGAACAGACCTAAACTATATCTTTCCTTACACCCTTCCCCCCCCTTTTTTAAGATTTTATTTATTTGTTTGACAGAGAGAGAGAGAGATAGTGAGAGATAATGAAAGCAGGAACACAAGCAGGGGGAGTGGGAGAGGGAGAAGCTGGCTTCCCACTGAGCAGGGAGCCCGATGAGGGGCTCAATCCCAGGACCCTGGGATCATGACCTGAGCTGAAGGCAGATGCTTAACAACTGAGCCACCCAGGCATGCCCCCCTTTTTTTCTCTTAACAACACTTATTTACTCATGACTTTTGGTCCTGCCTGAGTCAAAATTATTTGCTGTATTCTGGAGAATGAGAATGAACGGACTGTCTTACAACTACTTCATACGTAACTAGAGAGAGCCTAATTCTCTCTTCCCTGAACACTGTGGACAGGGAAGGGGAAGGTGATGGCCCCAAAAGAGCACCCATCATCTGTGAGGCCCCATCATAATCATGCTACATACAGTAGTATCCCTCTTTGTGGAGAAGGAGTTCTGTGGCTCCGAGGGATAAGGAACCAATAGGAGGTGGAGACAGTTTTGAGAACCCAGGACTGGCTGAGTTCACAACCCATAATTTTGCCTTTTTCTACCTGTCCCCACAAGCTCTACTAGGGGTAGCATGATGTCACTGCTCTCCCTGCAAAGCTGCACACTGATCACATATGCCCTAAGTGTGTCTCCCTGCGCCCAGTCGGGTCTTCTAGGAGAAACCAGAGACGTGTGGTGCCTACCCTTGAGGAGACTACAATACCGTACATTCTTGTAGACCCAAGACCAACTCTATGCAACATTCGAGGGCAAGGTAGGATGATACAAAAATCATATGGCATATTTACTGTGCAACAACAAACCCAATAAAGTGAAATTCCAGTGAATTGTGCACACACACAGCAATGAACAATCATTTAAACTTACATTTCCATTCCACTTTTCCCCTAAAAATTTTATTCTACTGTAATACATTGGTATGGCTGAAAGATTTTAAATTATTACTTTATTATTTTCTTCAACAAAAAATGTATTTAAAAATGGAAATTTTTTTAAATTTCTTGGATAGCAAGGCACTAAATGTTTAAAAAATTGTCTTATGGATTGAGTTATCAGCTTTTATTAGTACACAATTGTTCAAAATATTTTGTTAAATATTAAAAGTAAAAAACTTAGAAATACATCTCTTAAAGTGATCAGTATAGCTTTCCCTCACCACAAAGAATATACTGTATCCACAAGTTACTGTTACCAATGCTAGAATGATAAAGGATAAATTCTCTTCCTGTTTTTCCTGTTTATAAAGTTAAAGATTTCTTGATCACACGTGTATCCAGATGCAATGGAAGGAATTTTGTTATATTCAATTCTTACTGATTATAAGAACATTCCTTCTACGTTCAATTATTTGAACTCTCCTGAATTTATATGCCAAAAAGCACAGAGTGGTTATTGTCAAAAATTGTATTTAATGATCTACCAACTAACAACTGAACTTTGTTAAAAGCAAATAACTGGAAACCCCCTGAGTGGTCATTCACTTCCCCAGGTTCCTCAACAATATTTTAACTTGTCCCTTTGTTTGCCATCCTGGAACTTCCTCCCACCCCTCCCTGGTAATTTCCCACAGTAAGATTTGGGATGGGTAAGGAGTGTATCTTTCTGTGGGAAGTGGGAGATGGGGTATGGAGAAAGGGAGGGTCTGGATCACAGGGAGCTGGTTTCTAGGAGAGAATACAAGTTGAGAATTTAAAGGTTGATCCTCCTAAAACTGTCCTTGCATAACCATTCCAAAGAGTTGTATCTCAAGCAGTATGCAGACACCAATTTGAAGACAGAAGGCTATAAAAACTAATCTTGTTGGCATATTATGGAGACTCTGCTTAATCTTGCTGCATCACTTACTTATTTACGTCGGGATACAGATGGCAAGCCTCAAACTGCCAGCCACATTCAAATTGGCTGCTTTGACCCCACTGTTCCCTCTGCCTGAAATGCTGACAGAGATCTCACAGCTTGGAGGAGAAGACAGACACGTAAAGAAGTAATTACAGGAATGTGATATGTACTAACCCAGAACTGTGTCTGGGAGCTGGAAGATACAATCGAGGAAGCACGGACCTCTGCGTAGGGAAATACTGAGGAAGGTTTTAAGAGGAAAGCAATATTTGAATTGATGAATGGAAGGGAGTTTATCAAGTTGATGAGGGTGAGGATATTTCAAGGTCAAGGATATAGCATATAAAATGCATGGAAGCAAAGAGAGGTATCCAAGGGTTAACTCTGTGCACCACATTGAGTCAAGTAAAGTTCTTTGTGATATAACTTGCTGATTATGCATTCGCTTACAACATTTATCAACAATCCAATATCATGCACATGCAATACACCAGACACTGTGCTAGGAAATGGACAAAGATAAACTATAAAAGAAAGAAACAATAATAGAGTGATAAATTCTATAATAGAGGAACGTCTATGAGGCCAGTCCTGGATTCAACTTCAGTTTCTATACACAAATACAGATTGCTCTGGGAGGATTAATTAATATCTATGAACCTCAATTTGCTCACAGCAAAACAGAAGGAATAGTACCAAAACGCTGTCTCATCGTGAGTGTGTGTATATGTATTACATGAGAATATGAATGTATTTAGTAAGATGGTAATATATAAGGCATTATTATTATTATTGAATAGTTGAGTATCTGGGGGCTAAATTGCTTTAAGTGCTAGAAATCTGGCAGAAGGCACAGGGACAGGTGGAGGAGCTCTGGAGCTTAAACATGAGTGTATTCATAATATATACAATTACTCAAGAACAATCATTTCCCTCCTTTGGCCACTAGATGTCCACATTGAGTAACTTATTTATAGTTCAGCGGTCTAGACTCTGGATGAGCAAGTTTACAGTAGAGTAAGTGCTTCGAAGAGGTATTACCTGGACCAGGCTCCAGATCAGTCAATACCCATATGTTAGATTAAAAAGTTAATATGACATGGTTCATGTCTTCAAGGAGCTCACACTCCAGAGAAGGGAGTATGAGGAGAAACTCCAAATACGACAATAGGAGGAAACGATCCAGTTTTTCTCTGGGAAGCAGGCACTACCTGAGTGTAGGGAGTCTTGTAGATTAAATACATTTAAACCAGGCAAATAAGGAGGAATGAGGGGGGAAGGACTGTCAGTCCTATTCCAGTTTATGTAAACACATGGAGACCTGACAGAGCTTACACCATTTGGGTTCCTGCAAATAATTCAGTATGGTGGAAGCAGAGAGTTCTAGGAAGAAAGAAGAGAAAGACCAGGAACTCTCCCAGGAAGACACTTACATGTCATGCAAGGAGTTTGGAATATATCCTGAGCGCTTCAGGGAGTCATTAAAATGTTCTTGTTCTTTTCTATTACTGTACTATTTTAGAGAATTTTGTTTTACTTTCTGTTGGTTTTGCTTTTGCAGATTTTCCTTATGGAAAGTTGCCTCCAGCTGTGATGTGGAAAAAGGATTGTGAGGAGGGACAAATCTGGTTATTGAGAAATCTACTGCAGAAATACCATTTTGGTGATGAGGAACAGAACCAACACAGTGACAATGGAGAAGGAGAGACAAATAGGGTCCAATAAAATTTAGAAACATGAATATTTGCTAGATGTAGGAATGAATGGAGAATCAAATGAAGTCTTGGGTCAATGAATGGTTGGTGGTGCACTGACTTGGAAAGAAAATGGATGAGATGGATCCGGGAAGGAAATGCACTTCATTGTGGATTCTCAGGGTGATTTCTGGGGGATAGTGCACTTCATTGTGGATTCTCAGGGTGATTTTGAACAAATCACTGGACGGTCTGTATTTAAAATTCTCTACCTATAAAATGAGACAACTGTTAAACCTGCCTTGTAGCAGGTAAAATCTTACAGATAATACACTAAAATCTTGCAAACTAAGTGGGTATACTTTTCTCCAACCAATGAAAATTCTTGTTCTGTTCATTCAAAAACATGTATTGATTTGTAGAAATTTCTAAACATACAGCTTAATTACTTTCATCTACATATACAATGGAAACAAAACTATTTGAAGTTGCTTAATAAAAATGTTTCTTTATTAATTAGTGACCTCTATTCATATTTGAACAACATTAAATAAGGAAAACAATATGCTTGATATGCTTGAAAAAGCTTATTCTCTTAGGCAAGTAACCAATTCTTCTTTGAAATATTGTTTACATTGCTTATTAGTTGAGTAATCTTTCCTGCTCCCTTTTGCTTAATTAACAAGGGTAATTTCAGCCCAGTAACACATGGAGAGTACCTCCTGGGTGTCAGGTACCGTTCTAAGCAGTTTGCCTGTGTTATCTTTTTAATCCTCACAATTCTGTAAGACACGTAGAAATTATTATCATACCCATTTTGTAGGGGAAACTGAGATAAACATGGTTAAGTAACTTGCTCAGGTCCCAAACTAATAAAAAACAAGAGCCAAGATTCAAATCAAACAGTCTGCTTCCAAAGTCCACACTATGCTAGACTCATTTTCTAAATCCTCTTTGGAAATTTTAAAAAATTTTGTACTAGTGAAGTAGACACTACAGAAAACATATATAATCCATGTGTTACCTACTACATATTGAAAAAGTCATTTTTTTTTTTAAAGTAGGCTCCCTGCCCAGTGTGGAGCCCAATGCAGGGCTTGAACTCACAACCCTGAGATCAAGACCTGAGCTGAGATCAACAGTCAGATGCTTAACCGACTGTGCCACCACCCAGGTGCCCCTTGAAAAGGTGATTTTTTAAACTCAATTTCTTTTAAGCTGAAGAATTTTAAAGGAAATTGGAGATGACCATGTTCATTTGAATAGTTTCCCCACCATTGGAAAGCCCATTTTCCATTTGATCAACAAGAGAAGTTCTTGGAGACACCCAAATGATGCATGGTCTTTAGTACACCACACATTTTAAGCATTCACCAGCCGTCTATTATGCCAGAAACTTACTTCTAGTTAATAAATCCTTCTTCCATATCTGTTTCCCTTCCTTTTTCAAATTCCATTTTTCAATTGTTTGTTCCCCAGAGTTACTGTTCTTCAGGATTAGTACACAGAAATTAGTACACAGAAATCCAGCACAGCGTGAAATTTACAGCTCTGTGGTCAAAAAATTATAATTTCAGGTAGTAAGCAGCTTACACAGAGATTTGGTTTTGACCACCATGTGGAAACCTAGCCACCAAATGCTTGTTGTACATTAAGAATTGGGAACCCCCTGAACAAAAGGGCCAGCGAACCCTCAGAAGAGAGGGAGTCCTCCAGGCAGCCTTCAGCCTGTGGTTTGTGGGCTAGCTCCTCACAGTGCACCATGTCCACACTGTAATCTTAGTTCTTGTTCGTGCTGCCCTTCACTGGTGTTTCAAAGGAGTGCATTTTCTCCCCAATAAACCAGTGATTTTTTATAAGGGAGGTGGAAGCAAATAGTTGTTGATTCCGTTGGTAAAATACAAGGGAGTTTGTCTACTGTTGTGTGTCCCCTCCTCCTAGGCTACCTTGGATGTCTGTATAGTAGCTTGGAAATCATCCCAGACTCATTTCCCCAGTGTTATCTTTGATTCTTTCAATATACACACCTCTGTCTTGCCTTCTTGGCCTTCAAACTTGGCTCCTTATCTTCCTATAGCTCCATTTGGACATACAGCCCAGTTTCAGACTGTTCACCTTGCCTCTGATTTGACACTGTTTTAGGGTTTGTTTGCTCTTTGGGGAAAGGAAAGCCCCATATTGGGATAAAGTCTCATCAGAACTTACTTTATACTTATGTCTACTTGTCAGGGAAGGATATGAACAAGATAGATCATGATGGGGAAAAGTGGATGATTATTATACTAGGAGACCCGAGAAATACCCATTGTGACCAGAGTCTACAGGCCCAGTGTGAAAGGACAGTTTGAATATAAAGTTAACTGGTCTGTTGTATTACTTAAGGTTCATAAGTGACAACATAAATACAGCAGGACAACAATCTAGAAGACAGCCCGGTGGAAGGATTTATCAGGAATTGAGATATTCTAAATTCTTATCCTAATTTAACCACACTCATAAAATGGGTTTGGGTGCCATGAATAAAATGGGAAGCATACATTTCTTTGTTTTTACCACTGAATCAAAATGACCTCTTAAATACAGCAATCTCGATCTTACAATAATCCACTACAGTGTACCCAGAAAAGCTGCATCAGAGAATGCTCCTCTAGCAGGACCTTGCCTCTGGTTCACTTTAGGAATGTGTATATGTGCTCCGTCTCCCCTCTCCTCTTTCCTCTAGTTTGCATTTTCATTTCACCGAAGGATTTTCTTTTGAAATATTTCTAAATTCGTCTCTGTGCGTCCCGCGTTCCATTATTCTCATTCAGGTTCACATCCCACAGTGGTTGTTCTGACCTACTCCTAACTGATTTTTTCCCTTTGTCCAGCCTCTATCCTCTCTTGCACCAAATACCAGTTTGAGACTGGATTCAGTTTACATGCCATCCCAGATCTCCCTGAGCCAGCTCACAAACCCCTACTCCCCAACATGGGCCATGACCTTCTGCCTTGCTCCCCAGCAATGGTGGTTCTGATATAGTCACAAAGCTCAGCTGCTGTGGCTACAGCCCCCACAGGCCTATGTGCAGGACCAACCTGCACCGTTGGCCTCACTGGACAGGGCACACATAGGCTCTGGCTTCCCCAGCTGCTGCTCTGACTCAGCTGACTCAAACCAGAGGCAAGGTGATGGTAGGCCCTCATGGAGCTGACTGGGACCAAATGAGTTAAGAGACAGGAAGGGGCCAGTGATTAAATTGTTTGCACCCCGGCCCCACCCCTTCCATGGATTATTTCAAGATGTGCTAGGTTCATACAGCCTCTCTGAAGATGTCCTGAAGGATGGAGCGAACAGCTGTTTTGGGGGGAAGCTATGGCTGGCTCAGTGGTGCATCCTCTGATACTTGGCTTCCTTTCTTCCTCACCTCTTCCTGGACTCTCTCATTCTTGATTCCCTGGAAATACACTCCCCAGTACATCATTAATCCGTATGCTTTGCCTTAGGCATTATTTTGGGGAACTTGTGCTAATAATCTCACAACCTTTATAATCTCCTCTCTGGCATAATGACCTGCAAAGCTCCCTCTGCTTAATGCACTGGTATTCAAAGAACTCTGCATATTACTTCCACTCCCTAGCTCATCTTCTCTTTCGCCATTTCTAACTTCCTTAGTGCACACCACACTCTGCTCATGCACAGCTGAGACCGTACCTTCATGGCTGCTCTTTACTACTTCCTGTATTTTGGTCACAATTCTACGTATTCAGGTCTTATCTTTCCAGTTAAATTGTAAACGCCTAAGAGATAGGGACCATGTCTTCTGTATCTTGACATCCTTTCTGGCTTCTGTAATAGTTAACGAGAGATTATTATATGTTTGTTGATGATAAAAGTTATGTATATGTGACCATATTTCTTCTCAAATCAAGAACAAAAACCCTGAAGTAAACACAGTCACACCCATAATTAAGCAAACACTAATGTGAAATGATGTTTGGAAATAGTCAGTCAGATTTCAAAGAAAAGGAAAATGTTTCTAAAGGAAAATACAACATATACGTCAGAAGAACATAAAACAAGACCAGCTTCTTGCTCTTTTTTCTAAGGCATCCCTAGCTCAACTCAAAATACTATGTAACAGTCATCACATGATAACTTTTGATTATTAAAAATCCCCTATAAAATACTCATTTTTATGGATGACATAAAATATCATTTGATATTCCTGTTAGATTTGTCATCTCTTGTTCTCCAATGACAATAACAAATTATAACACCTATTTCGTATGGTGTTTCATAATTTTCAAGGTACTGCCCCATGTGTGTTTATCATCAGTTCTTCACAGACCTGTGAGGCAGGAAAGGCTCATGTCCTCATTTGGTTGGGCTCTGAGAAATGGGGTTGGGATTTGGGATGAGCCAAATGTCATAAGACGAGTAAGATCTTGCTTGGAGGAGAACCCACATCTTCTCACTGCAAGTCCAGAGCTCTGTTCAGATTTTCCTCAGAAAGATTTGACTAAGTGTGTTGGTTGTGATCAACAGAGAAGCATGGAGTCTTGTTAATTCTATGGAAAAATTCAACAGATGAATGAATTATGGGACATCCATGTGACCCCTTGCCTGCAATGAAGATTCTGGTTTTCAAGTACTCTCTGGATTATTAACCTGGCACCGAGAGATGAAAATCTGAGATAGCCCAGAAGAGCAAATTAAAAATATGAAGAAATACAAGAGGTACAGAATTAAATCTTAATTTAGTCATTTATAATTTACAAAACCCTCAAAGGAGCTCAGAGCTTAGGTTTTAAAGCAGGTGTTAACACTCTGGTTCCATTTTAAGGTCATTTTCTATCACCATGTCGCTGACACAAGTGGAGAATGTTGAGATATAGCCAAGGACCAATGTCACTTTTCTCTTAAGAATGAATACAACACACTCAGCTTTGTGTGTGTGTGTGTGTGTGTGTGTGTGTGTGTGTAAGTAACTTATCAGCTAAAACCTGTGGTATGAGATTCCTTACGACCATAAAAGGAGAATGGGTAAAAGAGATAACAATCTTGCCTGAATGTGTTAGCGACCAACCTAATTGGTTGGTGTCCTGGGCAGTACAATGATGGGACGAAACGTTGGAGGTTTAAAAGGCACATCTGGGAGGTGGGCGGCGTGTAAAGTAAAACCCATCTCGGTGACTACTGCGGAGCAGTTTGGGTGGGTAAGAAAAGACATTTTCTTGAAAGTCTTAGTCATCCTGAGCCGAGAATGTCAAGTGGAAAAAGGCTAAAGAAAGATTGGAGGTGGGGGAGGGAAGCTTTACAAATAGGAAGCATTCTGCCTAAGGACAGGAGGCAAAGCTAGCAGGTGCTCCAGCTGATTTCCAGGCCCATTCATATGCTACCGTTTCCAGCTTCCAACCCATGTAGTCAGCTTGGGCTTCATATGGAGTCTCCTTTGATGTTTAATTTAAGACCTTCTATATCTGAGCAGTGAGTCTGTCTCCCATGGTAGGAATAGTGACTTCAAATGCCAGCTCTTGAAATGGCTACAAACGAATCTCTTGGGGAAATTGTTGAAATGTGGATTCCAAGGCCCGGCCCTTGAAGATTCTGCTTTAGTAGGTCTGGGATGGAGCCCGAGAATCTGTTTAAGAGACTCCCAGATGATTCTGACTGACTTAGGAATGGCAGGTCTAGATTTAAATCAAATGGCCTTTAACATAACCTCTCTGCGGCTTTTTGCTCATTTCCCAGGTTTTCTTCCACAGAGTCAACGCCAGTGGAGGAACACAAGAAACCACTATTTCATTTCACAGAATGGCATCCCACAGGGACACCGGCCTCTGGTCACACACAAAGCTCCAGCTCTGAGGGAGGGGACTGGCCTATGTTGTGTCGGCGGCTCCAAGTTTCACCGTAGCTTACTCACCTCTAGCTTCACTCCTGTCTGCCCTTGTGTTTGCAGTATTGCCGCTTCCTGTGCTCCCGGAAGCTGTTACGATGCTCCCAGAAGCTGTCATGATGCTCCCGGAAGCTGTCATGATGCTCCCGGGAGCTGTCATGATGCTCCTGGAAGCTGCCATGATGCCGGGTTTCATAGAACCAGATGCAACCTGGTGTAGAACGGCTGACAGCGGTGTCATTTGACTAGCAGCTTTTATAAACCTGACTAATGGCCTTGTACATGTGAAGCTGGCCCTGGCCTCGCCAGTTACCAAGACTCCAGAACCCGTTAGAAGCGAGAACTCTGTTGGAAAGACATTGGCAGCAGTTTCTTCCCAGAAAGGGAAGCAGAGTGAGGACTAATGTTACTTCTTAGGCAATTTTCCCATATTAGGGAGAGCAGAGTGAAGCCTGGATGCAGAAGAAATATAAGGCATATTCTAGGTAAATGAGATAAAATTATTTCAGGGTGAGTCACAGCTTAAAGGCAGACAGGTACCATACCAGGAGCATTGAAAACCTTCCTTAAGCATTGAAGTGGCTCTAACATGTGGGGCCCTGAGCTACTGCTGGGGAAGCAAAGTCATCAGATATGGTCCCTGATGTAAAGGGGGAAAGGCAGCATAGAAAGACAAACCAAAATACAAAACTGTGTATTTGAAATTCCAAATGAGACATTCAGACCTAAGTGCCATAGGAGCTCAGAGAGAGGAAAGAGCACCAAGAAACTGGGGGGCTTTATATAAAGGGGTGGGACTGAAAGATAATGAAAAAAAATCTGTTTACCCAGCATACACCACGTCCACCAATTCCAAATTTACTTATATCCCCTAGAGTGGTGCTGTCCAGTAGAAGTATGTGGGCCGTATAGTATTTAAGTTTTTTAGCGGCCACACTTTAAAAAGTAAAGAGAAACATATAAAATTGACATAACATTTTATTTAATCCAACATATTTAAAGTATTCTGATTTGTAATCAACATAAACTTATTCATGAAATATTTTGTATTTTTTTCATACTAAATCTTCAAAATCCAGGGCTTTTTTTTTTTTACACTTATACACCTCAATTTAGACCCTCTCCATTTCCCATGCTCAAGAGGCACAAGAGTAGAGGTTACTCTGTTGGACAGCACAGACCTAGAGAAACTCTTGCACATTGAGTAGAAAGAGATGTATACTAGGATATACTTGGAGGCACTGTTTATTATAATACAGAGAAAAATGAGAAATAACCCAATGTCCATCAAAAGGGGAAAATGGGTAAATAAATCATGACCAAAAAAACTGAAACCTTGCTTGGTTTCATGTTACATTCATGTCTGCAGTGACCTTGAGGACAAAGGAGGTGGAATGGACTGGAGAGAGAAATACATAAATGAAAATTTTATCTGTAATTTTCCATTCTTTGAAGATAGATTAAGCTAAATATAAGAAGGTTCGTCTCTGTTCACTGAGGGTGGCAGATATGTGGGCACTTATTGTGTCACCCTTTGCTCTTTTCTGTATTTATAAAAAGTTTAAATAATTTACAAAAGGAATAAAATTCATTGAGGATATGGAGGTAGCAAGTAGTAGTAGGCATTCTGAAGACAGGCTCTTCAAACAAAGCAGAATGGGGTAGTCACAAATCAAGGGACGGTTGAGGGTGGCAGCTAGACCACAAACGGATGATCCAGGAGGGAGAGAGAAGACTCTGAATAAGAGCTCAGTAGCCCAATCTTTATATTTCCTGCACATCTATGTGACAGCCTGAGTTCAACCTCACCGTGGGCAAGTGTTGACCAAACATTTTCACAGGGGGAAATGAGGGAGGAATGCTTTGGAAGCCACAGTGATACTCAGTGGGTCACCTTCTCGACTACCTGGCCCTGGGGTCTATGGGGTATGTAGAGAGTTTAGCTAAGCTACTCCATACTGTTGCTGTCTCAGCCTCAACTTTGTTTGGTCAAATAGCCTGCAGGGCATTTCACACTAGCCCCTCATGCAAGCACATGCCTTACAGAGTAGCCTGCAGTCAGAAGCAAACCTAAGCTCCTCATAGGACTTTTCCCAACAGCCCTTATGATCAAGTCTCCCGTGCCTCCCAGGGCCTTCCCCTTGTGCACCCTTCAGGTAAGATCTCCATGTAGCCTACCAAAACCTCACTCCTTTTGGTTGGATTGACGAATCTTGCCTTGGCCCGGGAACCCCAAAGCACTCCACCCATGGACCCTAATAAAGGCATGTGCCCTGGGGTCCTGCCTCTCTCTGCCCATACCTTGCCTTGACCTCCCCCTGGGACCCTTTGAGGGGTGCCATGTACCTCCTCCAGGACTGTGAGTAATAAACTGTCTCAGTTTCTCCTGTGATCTAATGCTGAAACCTGACCCACCATCCAGCACCCTATACTCTAATTAACAAATGTTAACAACATTATAATAAAGTGTTAAGGGAAAAACAAAACAGCCTTTGCTTGGTGGTGGGAAATCAGGGTCCACAGGGGCTGCCAGGGTTAAAGGAAAGTAAGGAAGTAGCGAAAATGTTCAGAGAAGATGCTGAAGATACAAGGGAGTTTGCTGCTCATGAGGGGAGGCTGAGCACACATGGCAGGAGCTCAGGATTGGATCAGATCAAGAAATACACTGAGCCATAAAGATGTGAGTTATCACAGACTGAAGAGGTTTTCCCTTTTGGCACCAACGGATAACTGCAGGGATGGGAGGTATGATGGGATTTGTTCTGATCATCTCTGGGAGCAAGAGGAGGTAAAGAGTGTCTCCAGAGTCTGAGTCCTGAATGATCTGCTTGCTGGTATGTTGATTTCTGAAACATGTGCTCTCTTAGATGTCATACTGCAGAACTTTAGATTGCTTTAGATTTTTGACTATTCTAACAATGCTGTGAGGAGAGATGGTATAACATCACCATCAAGGGCACTGGATTCAGGCTTTGTATCCTCCACTTCTTATGAAATCTCGAATAAATTAATCTCCTGGTGCTTTACTCTCTTTAACTGAATATTGGGGTAATAGTATCTACCTCACAGAGCTGGGATAAAGTTTAAGAGTTAATATGCATGAAGCACATATAACAGTAACTAGCATGTGGTACACACTTAGTAAGCACTAGCCATGGACATTATAATCCATTTGCTATACATTTCCATACACATATGATTACCTCCTTAGGATAAATTCTTGGCATTATAATTGTTGGGTAAGAAGGTATACAAAATTTTAATGCTTTTAGTACAACTTGCCAAAATATGCACCAGAAGCTACATTAAGTCCCCTCTACTGTATCATCAGATACTTGCTTTATTCCCACTTATCTGTATCACGATGCATGACAACCCCCCACCTACCTAGCAATCAACTACAGTTGCCCTCTGTATACTCACCAACCCAGAATGCAGGAGTGGTGCCTGGCAGTCTGTATTTTAAAGATATTCCCATTTGATTTATACTCTACAGTATAAAACCATTGTTCTAGAATTTTATCAACTGAGAAATCAATCACTATAACATTAGTTTACCCAACCTCTTTGCAATATCAACACTTTAGACCAGGAACTTTTTTGAAACTCCCCTTGGCTTCTAGAACCCCTCTCCTACCTCTTCTCCTATTTCTATGTCACCTTTTTTCCCCCTTTTAGGAAAAAGAAATTGGATTATTTCATTTAACTGGGAAGTCTCAAGTGGCACTGGATGCAGGCACATTGTCCAACAGAAATATAGCATGAGCCATGTAAACTAGGGGTCTGAAATAATTCATCTCCTCCCATCATTGGCTTGGTTGCTCCCAGCGTGGCCTAAGTCTTAGAAGGACTCTCTGGGAATCAAGGTACTAGCAGCATCTGACTCACATCCTTGAGGCTTAACAAGCCCAGCAGGGGGCGGGGGGAAGGAATGTATATCCAGGAATCCTAGAAAAGGAACCTTCCCAGTCTGGGACTAATCCAGGGGCAGGAGTTACTACATCAAACCCAGTGGAGCGCCATGTTTGCATTCCCAACACGTCCTTATCTACCAGCTCCTTCTCAGCTGTCTTGGGATTTCTCTCGCTCTCTTGCAGCACTGACATCCAATCAATCACTGAGTCATGCTGATTTAATCTCCGCAGTCATTCTCAAGTCTGTCCTCCTCTGTCTTACCTGCTATGACCCCAGTTCAGACTCTCATCATCTCTTGCTCAGATCTTCTAGTAGCCGTCTGGTCTCCTTTCTACATTTTTTGCCACCCTTGGATTCCTCCTCTATACATATCCAGATGCAGCCCATTTCCTTGGTTAATGACATGAAGTGCTATACCACTAGGACAAAGTCAAAACTCCCTAGCATACAAAAGCCTTTAAGACCTTCCAGAACCACCTCCTGATCACCTTGCATGGCCAGCCAAATCTGTTTGCTTTTCCTCAAAACTCGTTCCCAACTTTGGTTAAATGTATTCCACTCATTCAAGTACCAATGCTGAAATTTTAGTCATTTTCAGCTCCTTTTTCTCTCTACCTATCCATAACATACAGTCATTTTCCAGGTCCTACGTTTCTATGTCCACATTTTTCTCTGCCTGTTGCACTCTTACCACCCTGCCCTTCCCAGGCCATACCATATTTTTTCTCCTGCCCAGTCATCTGTAGGTCTCTGCACCTTCCAAGCTTCCCTCCACATTGCCAACGGGTATGCTTTTAAACATAAGCCTTAACTAGAAAAACTTCAACAGCTCCTCATTATTCACTTGTATTCACAAATCCCCTGGTATTCAAGACTATGATAATTAGTATGGTTCTACACAGCTGATAATTAGCATGGTTCAAGATGGCTGATACATGGGACCCTATCCCCTGTGCCCACCTCTCCACACCAGGTCATTGCTCTAGCCATGCAGACCACTTCAATGCCCACATGCCTGTTTCCATGTTCTCCCTATATGGAATGTTCTCCATATTGACTTAAAGAAATCCTTCTCAACCTTCAGGGCCCCGGCTTTTTCCTTCATGAAGCCTTCTTAGATTTCCCTAGTCAGACAAAATACTCTGTGCCTCCACTGAAGTTTGTCTATACTTACATCACAAAAATGATCACAGCCTCATTAATGGAGTGGTTAACTATGCACCAATGTCAGCCCCAGTGGAGTGGGAGTTCCACTACTTTACAATTCTATAACTTCAGGAAAATTATGAGCCCGATTTCTCATGTACACATGGAAATATTAATACCTGCCTCCCAGAGTTATCTTAAAAATGAGATAATATGTATAAAGAAATTAGAACTGTTCCTGGCACAACAGTAGTTACTTGTTCCTGGACTTGCTCTGAGCCCTCTCTGAAGACCCCACCACATTTCAGTCACAGCATGTGCATTCTGGAGTCGGACTCCCTGGGACTGAGGCCCAGCTCTATCACTTACCAGCTGTGTGGTTTTGGTCAAGTTCTTTGTCTTCACAGTGTATGTTTTCCCATCTGCAAAACGGGGATAATAAGAGCACATACCCAATTGGGCCGTTATGAGGATTAAGTAAGATAAATATAGCACACCCTTAGAACAGTGCTTGGCATAAAGGAAGTGCTCAGTACGTACTAATTACAGTTATTAAGTCTGCATTCCCAGAGTCTAACACAGCAACTGGAGGACAACGTTCAATAAACGTCACGTTGTATCGAACCCTGTTTCTCTTTGCAGTGTAATTTAGGTGAGGTTCTTCTCTGTATTAAGAATACTGACCTATTCCATTACAATTTGGGTATTGTCTATAGATAATCCCTGTTTATTGTCAAGCTGCTACACTCTTTCATTGCTTGGTGAACTATCAGTGAATGAAAATGCAGGTAAAATTCAATTATGGGTGGTTTATTTAGTCTTGGATTGGATTCTTCGAAACTCACAGGATATTATTATATACCTGTAATTTGATTCATGTGCCTATAGTCTGTCAAGTGAAAAGCACTCCTTCAAAAAAAAAAAGTATATTAAAATACATTTACATTGATTTTGAGATAGTTGTTTGCAATATATACAAAGATATCATCTAAAAAGGTAACAAGGAAGTATTACCAAAAAACACTAAAATAAATAAGATATCATTCTCTCATTTCTGTAAATGTTTTGCAGAATTATTCTATTTCTGGATTAATGAATTTTTTTTTGAACCAACAAAATCTCTAATCTATCCTGACAATTGGGAGAGGATGAGACATATTCCCTAATTCTCTGAATTCTGTTTTGGAGTTTGAGTTATATTCCTTCAGAAGGAAGCAACTGTTGACTATTGAGGGAGGTGGACCGGGGCACTGGGGGACATGTGGTGGGGGCAGCAAGACAGCAGTTCCTACCAACAATGACCCTATTGAAGAAGCACTTACAGTCAGAAGATGTTGGGGAAAAAAGGTAAAAGAAAGGAAAACAAATTCATTATAAATACTCAAAGCTTGAATGAAGAGTTTTTCAACCTTGGCACCACTGACATTTGGGGCTGGATAATTCTTTCTTGGGGGAGGACGCTGTCTTGTAAATTGTAGGGTGTTTAGCAGCATCCCTGTCCTCTACCCACTAGATGCTGGTAGCACCCCCTTGCTAGTTTTGTAGTTTCGACAACCAAAAATGTCCAGACATTGCCAAATGGGCAAAATCACCCTGGTTTGAGAATAACTGCCTTGATGGGAGAAAATTAGCAAAAGTATGAGGTGGAACATCTTATGGATTTTAAATGTTCCCTATTTTTCAGTATTTTTGTTGATTCACATAGACTTATCATAAAACTAATTATCTATGCTACTAACAAAAAGACCTGGGACCATGATTCTGATATTATTTTCCCAGAGCTTGGCCCCAGTGGTCCTCTGTCTGGAATGGGGTGATGAAAGTAAAGGGGTGACTTGGAAAGAAGAGTGCAGCAAATCTGGGTTTGGCGGCCTGTGAAGTGCAAGATACTGTAGAGGGTATAGAGTTAAAGCACACTCAGACTTTGTTTTAAAGGAAATTATAGTCTCATGACAAATGACTTCTAGTGCAGTTCTCATCTGTTGCATTTTCCTTTTAATAAACACCTAGTTGGTATTTGTCTCAACAACAGAGGTCATGATAAATAACAGTATGTAGTCATAAAGTGGGACTGTTAAAGGAAGAGATGGACATACAGTTCATTTCTCTGTAATACTTCACTGAAGTCATTTTAGGAAATTAATAGTTATATTAATTGCCTAAAGACAAGATTCCCTGGTCTTCCTCAGCAGGACATTCCCCCAAATTTCTTCTTTACAATGGGCAATAGCAATGCTGAAATTGGGATAAAAACTTTAAACTTACACGTAATGATGAAATTAACTTATATTGATGCAAAAAAATACTTCCCTATACTTCGTTAGTAATATTTCTGTTATTTTGAAGTATGAGGGAGGAATAAATAAAAGAACAAATAAAAGTCTCTAACAGGGGCACCTGGGTGGCTCAGGCAGTTAAGTGTCTGCCTTTGGCTCAGGTCATGATCTCGGGGTCCTGGGATCGAGTCCCACCTCTGGCTCCCTGATCAGTGGGGAGCCTGCTTCTCCCTCTACTGCTGCCTCTCCCCACTGCTTGTGTTCTCTCTCTTCCTCTGTCAAATAAATAAAATTTTTAAAAAATTTTAAAAGTCTCAAACAGACATGGGTGCTCCAAGGACTTTAATCATGTGATAAGTAATAAAAAGAACTGGTATAAACCCCATGGAATGAATTTCCCCAAGGATTCTTATTTCTTTAAAACTAGAATGTGCCTAAAGCTTAGGCACTGAACTACAAACAGGTATTTACCTTCCTGTTATACTTTGTCAACCCTGCACTTCTGAAGCCGCTCACTGTTTCCTCCGATGACAGACATGCCTTTATTCATAGTCATCATTCATAGGGTGTTAGGGTTAAATACATATTTAGCAACAAGAAAATGCCAAAATCCTAGGACAACAGCAGGAGCTAATAGACACTGCATATCAAGAAATGAAGCTCTCAAAATAAATAAATACTGGGATAACGAAACCGTCTGCTTTGATTTCGGGTATGACCTTAAGTCATCAACTTCCTTTGCCCTCTCCCAACCCATCGTCCCACTCTAATCACACAGATCTTAATTGATAGGAAGATTTTTTGCTACTTGTTGAAAAACAAATGTCCTCTAAAATTCTAGGAGCCACTTTTCAGGCAGTGATTTCTGTGTTACACACTCTTACATGCGACACACAGCTGTGCCGACCCGGAGGCAGCCTGGCACAGTTATGCTGCAATTCTCATGAATGATCTTGACACTCACTAGGGACGTGTCCACTTCAGTCCCTCAATTCCTGCAGGTCTTATCTAGGAAATGGGTATAAATACCCGCCCTTTCTTACCTGACAAGTTGTTCTGAGGTTCATGAAAGAAAATGTAGTTGTCAAGAGAAAAGGCAGTGTTCCTACCAGTGCTGCAGCAGGACTGCTCTCCTAATATGCATGTTAGAGTCCAATTCTTCCAGCTCAGGCAGCTTCTTTGTTCATGCCTTAGAGAGAGCTGGCCGTATTGTGTCCCCTGCTGTTGAAATGTGAATACATTAGGTTGTCAGTTAAAAGAATTAAGAACTACACTAGAAACAATGCCTCTTAATGACGAAGGTAAAGATACTGAAGTAAAAATTTAAAAATCTTCAGAGGAGGCAACTACCTCCATGCAGTGAGAGCATGACTACCACTTGTGCTGCCAAGAGGAAGGAAATACAACTCATCCTAATCAGAACTTCTTGGCCTTGGAACTTTATGATCTGCTTCATCGTTTTGGTGTATTTACATTCCTGATTCCCTGAGCTCTCAGTGCCCTGGGTCCCTGGGACCCTATCTCTTGTACTTTCTTTTCATGTTTCCCCCCAAGCAACACAAAAAACTTCTGATTAATGTGAGAAACTTCTTAATTAGCTAAGTGGTAGCTAAAATAGACTTAACTGACTTTTTAACTCTTAAGCTACTTGTTTCCAACTGTAGTAAAATGTTTGGACTCCCTTTAAAGGAATGCTGTGCATCTCAAACCAGATATCCCGCTTCTTTTTCTTTGTGGGGGCGGGGGGAGCAGGGTGGTAGTAGTTATAGTGGGGAGTATGATGGATAGAAAACGTTTTATATTCTCATTAAGGTAAAAAGGTATATTCTCTAACATAAAGATTCTCAGGTACAGAACTTACTCATTTTTCTATTTCAAATTCTTAGAATGTTAATTCATAACCCACAGTTGATGTTCAACTAATGTTTGTTATATTCAAATCACCTTGCTTTGGATCAGTCAGGCTGACAGGAAGAAAGGGTCTGCTAGCATCCTCAGTGCCCTGAGATCTGTCCTTAGGTGGTCTCCCTGAGAACACTCCTCAGACAGAGGCTTGGCCATGTCTATGACTCCAAATCCTCCTTCATTTCCCTGGCCCCCAAAACCCCCAAATGAAGAGTGTATTCTTGGATTTGGGGCCACACTTTTTAATTAGTATGGAATGTCTTCATACAGATGTCCTAGGATGCTTTAATATTATTTCTATTATTTCCACCTCTGTCTCTGGGGTTTCCATTTTTTAAAAAAGTGTTGCCACAATATACCTTATTTCTTAATTCTGAGCAGCTGAGGAAAGATACAAGATACAAAATCCATCTTAACCAAGAAGTCCTTTCCAACAAGAGTTGTAAAACTTTCTATGTTTTTGGAGATTACCATTTGACATTAAAATAAAAAGAATACATTTTTTTTTAATTTGAAGAATTTTGTAAGTTTCCCAAAACATCAGTAACTTTCTCACCAATTCAGTAACCACTTTACCAATTATTTTTTATTTGTATCATACACATCAACATTTTACAGAAAAAAAGAACCCCTTAATGTTAAACTCCAATTAATTACATGTTTTCTTCTGATTCTTTTCAAGGTAGACACCTAAACTTTTACACAAATATAATCAGTACATAAAATCATGTTTTAACACTTTTGAATCTCATTTAACATTTTTCATACAATTTTACATATATCATTTAATGACTAGGTAATGGTCTACAATAGCAATACCAATACATCAAAATTTACTTATCCATTTCCCAAATACTGGGCTTTTTTTTCAAACGTGTAAGAATAGAATTGCTATAAGTATCTTGTACAAGTAGCTTATTTTTCTTTTAACTATTTTCCTGGGCATATGCTGCTCAAAGTGCCTTGATCTAGCCAAAAATAGATTGGTTACAGAGCTTTTGTTACATTCATCTAAATAGTTCTTTTAAAAATTACTAATATAATGCTACTGGTATGAAAACACATGAATTTTAAAATGTTTTGCTAATATAATAGCATAAACCAGGTCAAAGTTGTTTCAATTTGCATTTTTAATAGTAGGAAACCTGAATATCATTCCAAGAATTGACTTTTACTTGAATCTTCTCATTTGTACTCTAACCTTTCATAAATTTACTTAGTAAAGAGTAGAAACTTTATGGCTTTACATCTCCTTTTTAAAAAATATTAAGCACTTTATCCATGTGTAATTCAAGTAGCTTTTTAAAAATCCAATCTCTTCTTTTTTTGTCTTCTTCCTATTTAGTGTACATTTTTCATTTTTCTTTAGTTGATCTCACCTATGCTGCCAAAGATATTTTTCACTGCCATAAAGTTTCTTTTGTACTATTGGAATGAGAATTGTAGTCTTTTTATTTTTACCTTTATAATCAACATTTTAATTCATACGGAATGAATGGTCTTACCGTGTGTAAAGTCGGCCTAATTCTTTTTTTCACACTGACATCCAATTAATCTTTCCACCAGTAGTTATTACATAATTATTTCTTTCCAACCAGTTTATTAAGTCTTAAACTTCCTACTCAGCATCATAGTATATTTAGAAAGGTTAATTTAGTATTTAAAGGGCAAGACTCTCATTTTTTTCCCCTAAGTTAAAAAGAGAAATCTATCTTTCCTTGCCTATTTTCCTAATTTGCCACAATTCTGTCAAATTACATAAAGTATCAGTTGGAATGTTAAGTGGAAGCGTAATAAATCTACATATTAATGTCATCTAGTGGCATTCCTTTGGATATGATTTCAAACACATTATCTTAATCTTCACAATAATTCTGCAAAGTATTAGTTCTGTTTTATAGATGGTGAAATTATTTTGATACGTTTAAACCTTAGGATATACCTAATAGAACCACTTTGCCATATTAAAAAAAAGCATAAATATTAATACCAATTCATGACTTCTATTTTCAGTAAGCTATAAATTACTTAAGTCTTTGTTTCATTTCCTCACATATAGAAGAGCAACAAAAGACTACTCACAACTTATTTTGGCCTAGTAACATCTGCATATTTTTATAACACATTCAGATCAAAAGAAACATTATTAAAAAGCATTACTTTGTTAAAACTTAGCCAAATTCTGCTTCCATGAGCTCCTTAGCTCTAACCTATATTTATTTCTAATTAATCCTTATCTTCACATTTCCCTGATCTGAGTATAAGCTGAGAGACCGGAGTCTGTCTGCTCTGCTTCCCCCAAAACGTACATGGATTTTTATGAGCGTCTTCTCCTCCTCCTGCAGCGCCTGCACTCCTCTAACAGTTAATGTTATCGGAGACTTCAAAATCCTGACAGCCTGGATTCCAACATTGGCTCTTCCACATACCAGACCCTGGGCAAATTATTAATAATTGTCTTTACCTCTTTGCCTCTTCTTTAAAAACGTATTCAATACTATCAGCCTCACAGGGTGTTGAGAAACTGTAACTAGAAAGCACAAGTGCCTAGCACATAAGTAAATGCTCCATTCCAGAACGAAAATTGGCTCTGGGGGGCTCTCTTCCTATAGGATTACCATTCAGAGGAATGGAAACAGGAGACTGAAGGGAGAGGCAGTTTACCTCTTCTGACAACTCTACAGGTTTTCACTACTGGAGTACAAGTTTTGACTTCTGATGGCTCTAGGAAAAAAAGTTTCTGTTCTCTAGATAACAGTTGAAAGGCAGAAGTGTTCATGGAGGAAGTCACCTCACTAACTGTGAGGTGAGGCTCAAGGGAGGAGACATGGTGAAACCCTCCTTCTTTATTCACTCCTATCTGTCATAGTCAGTGCTGCTAATTAAAGTGGTAGTGCCAACAAGGTGGTAGATCTCACCCTCATGAAGAAACCTCGGGAAATCTATGGATGGCTTTGAAAAACCATCAGTATCTCAGGTTAGAAATGCCTCACTCCATTTCTTCTTAGGAATTTCAAAACAGCCTATCTGCAGTACCTTTTCCTGGGGCAATATATTTTTTTCTTTTGGCTCGAGTTAGTTGTTGGAAGTTCTTTTCTTTTAGGTGCCAGCACAGGGCTCTGCAGAAATTTTCTGAAGTATTAAATCAGAACCAATCTGACCCCTAGATTTCCTTTGGGTCAAATTTCCCAAGAATGACCTCTTCAATGACCAGATGAACAATCCACCACTTTCTTGTAATACAGAAGATTGTGGTGGTGTCATTGCCTCGCCAGTTACAAGGGTCAAGTAGGGGAACTGAACTGCACAATGTGTTGTAAACACTAGACCTTCACAAATAAAGGATCATCCAAGGCTAATCTTTTAACAGTTGGTAGTTGGATAAGTTGCTATTGCTACCACTGTGTCTGTACATTTATACTATATACAAAAGACCCACATAATTTACTGTATGTGTTTAATTATTCAGAGGCGGTAGCAACTAAAATAATTGCAAAAGTAAATAAAATATTCCTTAGATATTGATAGACTAATAAAATCTGAAGGTCATTAGCAGACACATATTATGTCCCTTTAAACACAGTTGCTAATATAGAACCCTCACTAATACACCCAATACTAAAACTAACCTTATCCAATAATCAATCAGTTACTGATTAACAACGACATTCAGTGACTGAATGTCTCAAACAGAATTTAAGACAACATCTGCATAGCATTCATCATATAACCAGTTCTAATTAATCATATAGGAAACGGTCCTTTAAATGAAAATATTCTGATGCCAGGATGAAGGCCCAAAGTAGCATTTCCAGTTTGCTTTTTTCTAGTTTTGAAGGTGCTTCCCTGGGCTTTCTAGATTTTTACTTCCCTCAGAGGAGTCTAGTTTGGCCATGATTATATTATTGGTTCCAGGAGCCTCTGGTTGTTTATCATCACCATCAAAGATAATGTCTTCTGGATTCGGAGGTGGGGGGCAGAATTCTTCACTGGGAAAGATCTCCTGGAAAAGCGTTTCAGCTTGCTTGACTGCATGCTCATTTCCCAGTCCACAGTCAGGCCCAGAGCAGACATAAACATTGGAAGGTAAGCCATTATATGAGCTTCTGCTGATTCCCGAGGAATCTCTCATATTAAAATAAAGAGCCCACAAGAGTCTTGGCTTTGTAAGTTCTTCCTTGTCTATTTCTGTTTCAGTAAATGGGGTGAATAATTTCTTCACTACTGACTCTAAGTCTTCTCGTGCTGTTTTAGAAGATGAACAGGTCAGATGTACCAGATAGGTGTCTTTCATGCACGTCATGGTTGAAGAACATAATTCAGTGACACGAACAGCACATGTTCCTGATTCTGGTGGAGGCACTACCAAAATGGAAATTTGCTGATCTGAATCTGCCTTTAGTATAGACTGATCTGTAATGAGCACTGCCCTGGAGATCTGCTTATACTGTACATTTGAGCATGTTTCCTCAGAAAGGTAACTATCCTCCACAATAAAATATTTAGCATTTATTCTTTGACCTAAGTGATCTATAATTGCTTTACATCTTCCAGATTCTTTGTCAACTACAAGGCATTGAACTTTATGACGAAGGCAATAGATTCCACCAAAAACTGCACACATCCTGCAGAAACATTGGGGAATTTCTCCTTGCCCATACAAGGGAAATAAAAAGGGAGTGTTGCCGAACCGTCCAAGACACCGAAGGAAGTTTTTAGTTGCTTTAAGGCCATCTATTGTACTGCAAGATGACTCTGTCATTGCAATTGAGTGCAGCACAAAATGTTGGAGATTGGGGGTTAATTTTTTAGTTTGTAAGTACTCTGAAAATGAGCATTGCACAAAAGCTTGGTATTGATCAGGATGTTGTTCATAGTCTAAACAAAACGTAAGAAATTTCATCAGTATCCTCTTTTCAACCATAGTGAGTTCTTTGCTATTAAAGACATCTGCTCTGGAACAAGGCACCTGTTCTACTTTTCCTTCACGAAATGCAAGAATCCTAGTGACATTTTTAAATTCTGCATAACGACTAACATTTGATTTGATTAAGAGATCAATTAGCAATCCTTGAGAATACAGAAGCTTTGATACCAAATCAATATTAAACCTCCTGCTTTTTTTAACTATTTGAGAGTAAGTAATCTTATTTCTCTTTGGTTGGTCAGTGTTGTCTTCCTCTATAGGTTTGTTTTCATCTTTATCTCCATCTGAAACTGTGTGTATACAAGTTTTATCTCCACAATATTTTTCTTTTGCCAAGGTGTCCTCAACATCAGTTACTTCTAGTGAAATTTCTCCGTCACTTTTTGGAGTGTCTTTGGCAGGCAATTCATGGCCAGTAGCATATAATGAAGGTGTTTCTTCAGACAAGCATGCAGAATCCAGAGGTTTAGTGGTGGTACTAGATATTACTGAGGAAGGATTTTTCTGCAGAGCATCAGTCTCTTCAATATTGTCATCCATATCCTGACTGGCATAACAAAAAACTTCTATGTGTTGAATAGTTTCATCCTTCTTGCGAAGAGTGATAGCTTCTTCTGTTTCATGGATCAGGCCTTGCCATGAGGCAGTACTTTCATCTGCAATGTCACTGTTTTGCTGATACTCCTTCAACCAGGAGAGCAATCCTGAAAAGCTGAAACTTGCCCAGTTTCCTCCATAGTAACTTCTTGAATCAAGATGCAGAACCCTCTGGCCACTTCTTGAACACGCAGCTGCAAGGATGGATTCGGGCAGACCTGTCCCTATTATGACCACATCGAACTCTGTGGGAAGACTGTCCGCCATTCTGGGAGATAAAGCGTCTGGTGACAACTGCCGATAAAGGAAATGCGTGTGAGTCTAGGCTGAGGGCTCAGCTGAGATGTGAATATGCTGTAATAAAATCTCTCCTCGTGATATTCCAGGTCATCCCAGAAGTACTGAGGTTGCAGGAACTAGCTGTTTACAGTTAACCTTTCTTAATATTGTTTTCCTTATAGGTCAGTAGCATAAAAATATGATAAAGTATATCTAATCACATCTGAGAACACTAAAACGGATGTGTGGTTTTCCTTCCTGCATTTCATCTTAGCAGTAAATGTCAAAATGCATCACACATGCATTTGTGACTGGAACTCTTCTCTGAAAGAAGAAAATTCAAGAAAGAATACAACTGTAAACAATATTAAGAGAAAAGTAATTTCATGCAACAGCAATTACAATTACTCCACTGGAGTCTGACTTGTTATCAGGACATAAGCCCCTAGGAAAGCAAAACATTAAATGCTTTCTTACATATTTTCTAATTTCTCAAAAATGAACAATAGAGATTTACCCCCCAAAACCATGCAATAATGAGGAAAGGACCTCATGATGTCCCATAAAAACAAAGAATTTTCATAATACAATTCTGTAACTTTTGCTTTTAGTAAAATTAATATTTGAATAAAACTATATAGAACTGTGAGCTTAGACTATAAAAAATGTGTTTATGGAAACAGACTACATACTGTGCGCCCATTGTCATGAAGAGGAATATTTCTGTGGCCAATTTAGCCTGTGGGTGATTTTAGAACAGCTGAATGAAGGCATTTCCATGCCACAAGCACCCTTAGGATCTCGTGGTAGCATCGTGAGACTATTTCAACTGAATTAACCAGCCAGATTATTGCAAAAGGATTATTTCAGTAAAACAACTAGCATTTTGAGATATTTAGTTGCAAAAAAAGGTCTACTGAAGGGAACATGCATTTTTAACAAATCTTTATATGAATGTACATAAGCACATGTGTTTTTTTAGGTGTAAGTTAAAAAGGAAAATTCCTATCTTTGTAAGTTAAAATACCTTAACATAAATAATACCTGCTTCTAAAATCCAAGTGAACATAGGGTGACCTGCATTTTGCCAGACTCTGGCTCTATGACAATGAATCTCTGTATCCCAAGATAAAGGCCCGTCTAATCATCATCCTCTGCTAAGATTAACATGTTGTTTGCTGTTTTTGAAGGGTAGGAGGTAGCAGGGAAGAAAGGCTCTCCCATTAACTTCTGGCATAATACTGGTTATTATGCCACACACAGAACATTTGTGTGGCGCTAAGTGTGGCTAGAGGTGCAACAGCCAAGGGGGTAAAAGGCATACTCACCTGGAAGTCTTTAGGCTAATGCACTATACACACCACGTGAAGGGGGCCTTTCTATCAGTTGTCATTGTGCAGTTTGAGGAAGAGTTCTCAGAGCGCTAATTTTCTCTATCATTACACTTACTTAAATTGACATCAGTACTAACTGGGCCTGCCTAGGCTAAGATGACCAATTAGCTTGGACATTTGTAAAACAAGCCATTCAACCAAAAGTTGGATTAAATTGACTAGTTCACTGAACAAACCGACTGGTCAGTTTAAGTGAAAAGGCAGTCTTAACAGTCCTGTCTAGTCAAAGCCTCTGCCTCAAGAATATCAGAGATTCCACTTGTTTTCAGCATTCCCTGAAAAACCAGGAATTGAGCACTGATGAGGCAGTTGTGTTGCCTACTCATACATGTATGTAAGTATGTCTGCATTACTTAATCCCGCCTTCTTCTTGCAGGGTGTGCAGAGGAAGACAGAACCCAGGAAGGTATATGAAGAAGTGTAACCACAGCATGTGCTTATTCTTGGCTCAGGAGATAGAACAGAGGATACAAGCCATAAGTGCTAAAACCAGGCACCTTCTAACCCACAGATATCAAAAGAGTCCTCAAAAGGTCCTTAAGCACATAGGACAGAACAACCTTAAAGAACATTTAGCTCACTCCCCCATAAGAGAGAGAACAAAATTGACTGCAGGCGGGATTAAGTGGCCGGGAAAGTCCACACAAAACGTTAGCCAGGCGACAGAGTAGAACCCACTCTTGTGTCAGGAGGCCGTTGGGCTTTCCACTTGATAGGGCAGCCTCTCCAGGAACCCCTAGAACAAGCAGCCACTTCTGGCATTTTTAAATGTCCTCCCCCTTCAACAATCCATGGTTAGTTCTTGTTCGGGGATAACAACTGGGGAAGCACCCTCCCTTCTGTTGACTTTAACCCTTATCTTAGAAGCACAATCCTTGGAATTTACTTCAAGCAAAGAAAATCTTAATCTTGACTAAGAACTTTTTCAGTCCATCATAACCCCACTACTGACTTGTCACCCAGGGCTTAAACAAAGTCTGAATCTCTTACCCCGGAGTTTCCACCTCTAATTTAAAAACAAAGATAAAGTTATGGTTGAAAGCAGTAACTATATGCCCAGAGCAACAGAGCAGTCGTCAGGCAAAATAGCGTGTGTGGTAAACATTTCTAGCAGTCTTAGAAAATCCCTTCTGACTAGGATGGGACCTGAGCAGGAAGAACTGAAAGAGGAAAAAGCAAAGGAAGGAGACACAGCAGGAGAATGAGGTCACAGAAGGAAGAGATGAGGAAGAGGGTGAATGCTGGTACTTTAATAAAGAACTCAACATACCCTTGTTTTTAAGCCCCCAGGCCCAGAGTCCAAATAAAACAGAACTGTCCCGCACAGAAAAAGCACTTCTTGGAAATAAGAACTTTCATGTCTGTGAACAAACACCTGTTGCCCAGCCCAGGAAGCATTACTGATGACACTTCAGGTTTAAGCTTCAATCACCCTCCTTAAATGAAAGCTTAGCCCTGCCTAAAAAATTGCCTGACAGGTATTTTAAATTAATATAAAGTGTATAAGCACATAGCCATCTATATCACCACCTACATACACTTAAGGCCCCCTCCCAAGTTTCAAATATTTGTATAAATAAAACTCTCAGATTGCTTATTGAGGAGGGGGAAGTAGTATTAGACTATTGGAATCATTGAGTCAATCAAATAAATGAAATCATGATTTCTATGACAATTTTGTTTCCTTCAAAACACCAAAAAGTTAATTATAACAAATATAATATTTGGGTCTGCCACAACATAGGAAGTTGGGGGAATAAGACAATTTCTGATAATGCTACAAAGATTTTGTTCTCAAAAACCTGCCAGGATAAAAGCAGTAATAAATTATCAATATATTTCACGTTTTGTTTTGTTTTTTTTCAAGGAACTTTAAGACCTGAGAAATACACATTCCTATTTCATATCTTGTGTCAATGAAATTCCTGGAGCACACACAGAAGGATAATTCCCAAGCTTAGAAAATCACATCTTCAATGATACATCCTTCAAAATGATCATCCTTCAAAATGTCAAGTCTTAGTGAGACTTGAATCGTCCATAGGATTAGGAGTATTGTTGAAATAAATGTTCACTTAACAGTCAAATTCTACTTTAATGAAATCTACTGGCTGCACAGCTAATTATTTGTCCATCTAGGGTGGGATTCTCTGAGCCAGCTGTAATCTCACCTTAGATTTTGGTGTGCTGGAACCACTAAGGAGGAAAATATAGTAGAAATAGCTTATAAGGCCACATGCCGATTTGCATTCTGAGGACCTGAATGAAGCTCTTTCACTTCCTAGGAAGCATTCAAAGGTTTACATCTGCTAATGAGCAAAATTAAAGAAAAAAATTACACACACTGCCCCTCTGCTACAAAGAGTATTGAATTAACTCTCTTCCCATCACCCTCTCCAGCTTTCATGAGTTAGTTACTCGTTTTCTTGAATCTGTTGACTCTACAGCCCCTTGTTTCTTTCCTCAAAGTGTAAAGCCGCTGTTTCGTGCCCTGTTGAATTATATTAGGGGGTGAAAACAGAAATGAGACGAACTGGACAGCGGATGGAGGGAGTCAGGGAGGAACTGGGGCCAAAGCCGGGTTGGGGTTTAGGGCCGGCTGCGGGGAGAGAAGTGGCCACAGGGACACAGCCGAGGCCGCCGCGGGGCGAAAGGAGGTGAAGTAAAGAGGAAGGAAAGCCATGCAGCTTGGGGTTGACGAGAGGAGGCGAGACTGGTGCGGGCGCTGAGCTGCTGGGCGGGTTGGAGATGAGGCCGCGTGAGGAGGGGCTGAGAGTGGGCTGGGTGGCAAGGGGACGCACAGAGATGGTGGCAATGCAGGGAATGGAAGTTGGCAGAGGGGAGAATGGTTTCTCCTCCCAGCCCAACTCACCGAAGAGGCTGCTGCTAAACCCGTCCCACACGCAGCCCACGGTGTCCCAGACCCAGCCGTTCCTCAGGCAGGACACGAAGGTAAAGGTGACCCCGAAGAGGGAAACCAGCAGGTCGCTGAGGCAGATGTTGACCAGCAAGAGGTGGGTGGGAGTGCGGAGCCGCTGGAACTTGTAGTAGAGGACGAGCACCAGCAGGTTGTTGCCGACGCCCAGCAGCCCGATGGAGCCGAGCAGCAGAGCCAGGCGCTCGTACGTGCCAGGGCTGAAGAGAGGCGCGGGGCTGAGCGTCCCCGCCGGTCCCAGCCCCTCGGCGCCCGCGGCCCCGCCGCCCTCCCAGTGGCCCTGGCCGCCGCTACGGTTCCCCGAGTACATGGCCCGGCGCCGGCGCGCTTGACGGACGAGGCGCTTAGCCTCAGGCGCGGGCCGCGGCGCGCTCCGCACTGGGTGGGGCTCCAGCTCCGCCACCCGCTCGGGCCATTGTGCGCGCCGGGGCTGCGACGCGTCGCCCAGGACCGCCCTCCCCCACCCCTTCCGCCCGGCGCGCCCCCGTAGCCCCGCCCCCTCCCGCGCGCCGCGTTCCCGACACGCCTGTGTAGCTCCGCCCCCTCCCTCGGCTCGTCGCGTTCCCGCCGCTCCCCGCGCCCCCAGCCCCCTCCCTGAAACCTCCCCCTGCCCCGCGGGGCCTTTACTGCCTCTCCCCTCCGGCGCGTCCTCGGTTTTGCTCGCTCCCTGGGCCCCAGACTCTCCGGCCCCCGGCACTCCTGCCCCGGCGTGTGCGTGCTCGCGTGCACGCGCGAAGGGCCAGCGGAGAGGCGAAGTCAGTGGGGTCCCCACTGTCATTGGCTCCCCACACCCCATCTCCCTGCACCCAGCTTGAAAGCATCCTACTCGTGCACCCATTCAGTCACTCACTTGTGCATTCACTCATTTATAAACATTTATGAGCGCCTGCATCTAACACGTGCTAAGAAGAAGGTGGGTGAGGGCCTTCTCTCTTGGGTTTCTCACCTTACCGTGAAGCTGTAATAACCCACCGCTAGCGCGCAATGCCACTGGCATCTCACACAGGTAACGTGAGCCCCAGGCTGGATCCCGAGGCCTGCCAACGTTGTCCTTCCCGTCCCGCTCCAGAGTAGCGGTAGTCTGTTCTGTTACTGAGGCCTGCCAAAGCCCTTCACTGGAGGTGACTGTCCACGCTGTGCCCTCAAAGCTTCAACCTAAATATAGCAGGTATAGAGAGGTAGGTGCTATATTTAGAACAGCACACATTTTTCCACTTGGCCTTTTCCCCAGTAGCGATGAAAATATAGTACAATTCAAATATAGGTTGTGAACGTGATCACAGTCTGCAAGGGCCGTGCCTCTGTCCCTGCATAGCCCCTAACAAGGTCCCAAAGGAGGACCACAGTCCGGGCCAGACCTGAAGGAGGCTCTGGGAACTGGTGACTAACACGGTGTGGAAGGGCAAAGGAATTGTCCTCTATGAAGGTGTTTACCCTTTTCACCTCTGTTCAAAAGACCAGTAGAGAATGACTAGCTTCCCTGAACCCCCATTCTAAATTCCCTGGACATATAGAATCAAATAGGGTGGGGTGATCTCTCTACCCTGGTGCATTGAGCAATAGCTGAATGGCAGTGTGTTCTGCCCTCAAAACCTTGATTTGTCTTTAAAGATTCCAATCTGGATTTATCATCTATGAGACTAACCCATACACACCTTTAAAAAATACTTTTAATTTTATATTTTAGATGTACGGAACCATTTAACAAGTTCCACATGTTTAATGTTCACTGTGTTTTCATCACACTTCCTGCCCAGTCTACAGTAAGTTCTCAATAAATATTTGTTGAATGAATAAAGAAGGACTCACTATATTTTCTCTAAAGCATTCATTCATTCATTCATTCATTCTTTCTTTCTTTCTTTCTTTCATTGGTGCTGAAGCCCTGCCCTCACAAAGCTTACATTCTGGTTGTGTTGGGACAACAGACAATAATCAAATAAGTATGTATGCAGTGTGTCAAGTGCTGATATGTGCCATAAAGAAATATAAGGCATAGAAGGGGTATAGGGGAGAGAGGGAAAATGTTATTTTGTACAGGTGGTTATGGATGGCCGTGCTGAGTTCTGCAAGCACAGGGAACATGTACTCAGTTAGGAGTGTGCTTAGCATGTTAGAGAAAAAAACAAGGAAACCAATGTAGCTGTACCAGAAGGGGAATTAAGAAATGAAGGCAGAAAGGTGGGTGAGCCGTGATTGGGCAGATCATGCAAGGCTATGGCCATTTTAATAAAAGAACTTTGGCTTTTACTCTCTCAGAGTCAAGTCCAGGGCAACATCTATGGGAGAGGAATAACAGCAGGGAACGCAAAAGAGGAGTAAGAGGCTTTTGGCAAATGTGAAGGATTCTGATAGAGTCATTTTTACAATACTATTAACTATTAAGGATGTTTATGAGACTCGAGAGAAACAGGCCCTATTACCACAAATATGATTTAAATTGTCAATAATGATATATATTTTTATGTATTTTCAGAATTATGATAAGATGATGGCAAAATACTACAACTTGAAAGGTAAGTGTAATACTGGCATCAGGACAGACATATATAGACCAATGGAACAGAATAGTCAAAATATAAACTTTCATGCATATGGTCAACTGATTTTTGACAAGGATGCCAAGGCCATTCATTGGGCAAAGGAAAGTCTTTCCGACAAATGGTGCTTGGAAACCTGGATGTCCACCTGCAAAAAAATGAAGTTGGACGCTTCTCTTACACCATATAGAAAAATTAACTCAGAAAAGATCAAATAGCTAAACTTAAGCACTAAAACCATAGAACTCTTAGAAGAAAACATAGGAAAAACATCTTCACTGCATTGGATTTGGCAACAATGTCTGGGATATGGCACCAAAGGCACAGGTAAGAAAAGAAAAAATAGATAAATTGAACTCCAACAAAATTCAAAATTTTTGTGCATCAAAGGACACCATCAAGAGAGTGAAATGACAACTCCTAAAATATTTGCAAATCATAGATCTGTAAAGGATTAATATCCAGAATAAAAGAAGATCTCCTACAACTCAACAGTAACAACAACAACAAAAAATCCCCAAGGACCCAATTCAAAAATGGGCAAAGGACTTGAATAGACATTTCTACAAAGATATACAAATGACCAATAAGCACATGAGAAGATACTCTACCTCATTAGTCATTAGGGAAATGCAAATCAAAGCCACAGTGATATATCGCTTCACACCCGCTAGGATGGCTATTCTCAAAAACTAAACTCTAAAGCAAAGAATGGAAAATAGTAAGTGTTGGCAAGGATGTGGAGGAATTATAACCCTGGTGTGTGGCTGCTGCTGAGACCACGAGATGGTGCAGCCAGCCACTGTGGAAACAGTATGGCAGCTCCTCAAAAAGCTAAACATAGAATTATCATATGATCCAGTGATTCCACTTATATATATTATGTAGATCCAAAAGAATTAAAACCAGGGTCTTGAATGGATATTTGTACACCAATGTTTATAGCAGCCAAAAGGTGGAAATAATCCAAATGTCCATCATCAGATAAATGGATAAACAAAATGTGGCATACAATGGAATATTATTCAGTCATTGAAGGGAATAAAATTCTAGTACGTTATAACATGGATAAACCTTGAAGCCCATTTGCTAAGAGAAATAAGACACAAAAGGACACATATTGTGAGATTCCACTTATATGAGGTACCTAGCATAGGCAAATTCATGGAGACAGAAAGAATTGTGGCTGCCAGGGGCTGAGGTGGGAGGAACTGGGAGTTAGTGCTTAGGATCACAGAGCTTAGGTTGGAGATGATGCAAAAATTCTGGAAATGGACAGTGGTGATGGTTGCATAACATTGTGAATGTACTTAATGCCATGGAATTGTACACTTTTATGTTACATATATTTTACCACAATAAAAAAGTTTATGCGAATTGTGCCTGCATCTAACAGAGTAGGAAAATAAAACAGATGTAACCAGTTTATTGAGCAAGGTAGACTCAGCATGTGTAAGCAGAAAGTAACTTTACTCTCTCTCCCATTACTCATTTCAATTGTCTTCTCTGCTCCTGTTCTTTAAATGCCTTTGGATGGCATTTTATCAGGTCCCAAAGGCTTTCCGGTCACTTTCAATTAATATAAAGTCTTAAACGTTGTAATACTGAAACGGTAAAACTCATGGAAAACTCACCTGTCCACCCTCCAAAACAGAGCCTACTGCAGGCCTGGAGAACTTCAGGGGGTAGGTGTGGAGGGGACAATAAATTTAGCTTCTCCCATTCCCTAAATCTACTACCTTTAGATGCTGCTCTGGGCCGCTCTGGAATTTCAAGCAAAAATTTTCCCTGATTGGTAAAGTTGTCATCTGATGTTGGCACCCTCTGATTGTAGCAGATTTTAAGCACTGTCATTTTCTCGTCTAGGGTGATTTGTGGGTTCTTTTGAGGACCGGAGCTCACGGAGATCTTTCTCTCACAAGTCCCTTGACAGGGGCAATGCCTTTGCCAGCTGGCTGCTTGCATTTCCCTCTAGGACGCTGCTTAGGGCCCTCAGACCCTGTGGGCAGTCTTCTCCAGTAGGGGCCCCTGAGAGTCTAGCATCTGTTCCCCTGGAAATGTATGCATCCGTGTCCCACCAAATTCTGAATGTGGACTGCGGTGGAGAACTGGCTAGCCCCAGTCTCTCCCCTCTGGTGCACACTGGGTGGAAGGAAGTTGAGAAAAGTCAGGGCCCCTTGACAACTCTGAAAATTCCAAGGAAGTGCTAATGAGTGCTCTCCTCAGTCTCCTAAGAAATTGCCTTCAGTAGTTTGAAGTTGAGAATGAGCTACTATCTGCAGAACTGGTTTTACAGTATCTCTGTGCATCCTCCTGCATGGGCTGTGCAGCCCTGTCCTTTAGATTGGGGGAGTTCTTCAGTTGTATTGTGGGGCCCCACCCAAGGCATCAGGGGACCCCTTTTACTATCCCCTTACACCGGAGCATTAAATCATTCCTGTCCCTGTATTCCAAGCAAGTCCTTTATAAAGTACAAGGGGGTGGTGAGGGGGGATGGAGACAGGTTTTATCTGTCATTCTTATTCCTTTTTTTGTTTGCTTTATTTTTGTTTGTGAAAATTAAACCTTAAAATGAGTCCAGATTTCTTCCTACAAACTTGGATTGAATGAAGTATATAAATATCTTATAGAGTACCTCAGTGAAGGATGATTACTATACTTAATATTTCTCTTGACATTCTTGCATGGGATCACTGATAACCCTGAGCCTTCTGCATCAGGCACAGGTCACCTGAGAGGGAAATTTGACCCTTACTCAATCGAGTAAACTTCCAAGGACTGGGATGCATGCTTCCCCGCTCTCTCTAACCTTGGTCCCTGGTGGGAAACCCTTACAGAAAAATCTTGCCAAATATATCTGCACCTTTTCCTGCCTTATGAAACATCTTTGGGATGCCTGGGTGGCTCAGTTGGTTAAGCGTCTGCCTTTGGCTCAGGTCATGATCCCAGGGTCCAGGGATCGAGTCCCACATTAGGCTCTTTGCTCAGTGGAGAGCCTGCTTCTCCCTCTGCCCCTCCCTCTGCTCATGCGCTCTCTCCTCTCTCTGACAAATAAATTAAATCTTAAAATAAAATAAAGAAAAAAATGACTTAGTGAATGTAATTGAATTTTAAAAAAAAGAGAGAGAGAGAATCTGGCATGTCTTTGGTTCTGAACGTCAATTGTCCTAGTGCATATAGTTCTTTGGATGGTAGGAATCAGCTTAATGTATGAACTGTGTACCTGTCCACACTCCCCTTCCCCAAAATGCATACATTTGTTTAAAAATGAAATCTCACTTACAACCTCGCTCTAAAAGCAGAGTGTGAGTGACCAAGCAGTTAGGAAAGAGTGAACACTCAATTTCTTAAAAGAACTGGTTTGTGAAGTATGTATGATTTATATGATTTATATATAATCAGGGTAAATCAGAATTAATCAATGAAGGGACGCCTAGGTGGCTCATTCAGTTAAGCATCTGCCTTTGGCTCAGGTCATGATCCCAGAGTCCTGGGATCCAGTTCCATATCAGGCTCCTCACTCGGCAGGGAGACTGCTTCTCCCTCTGCTTCTGTCTGCCGCTCCCCCTTCTCATGCTCTCTCTCTCTGACAAATAAATAAAATCTTAAAAAAAAAAAGAATTAATCAATGAAGATATCACTCGTCTGAGGTGAAACAAGCCTTCGCAGCTGATGAATGTGGCAGGGCACAGGAAGGACATGATACCAGCTAACTGTTACTGTTAAGAATCTTGGCCATGCTTACCAGACATTTTCAGGATAAAAAGATGATACGAGAGCAGGTGAATAGATGATAGATAGATAGATAGATAGATAGATAGATAGATAGATAGATAGATAATAGATGATATAGATATAGATAGATATCCACACCAATATCCATTGTAGTGAAATTTTTATACTCTTGGGACAAAAAGAACCTTTATAAGCTTCCTGAGTGTGTGTGTATGTGGGGGGGGGGTAGATAAAAACAGGTCATGTACAAAGGATCAGGGATAGAATAGCTTATGATTATCAGCAGAAGCTGTTTCAAAAAGACTTCTTATAACAACACGAGAAGTGAAAAGACAATGGAATAATATCTTCAGAATATTAAACAAAAGTGATTTCCAACCTAGAAGTATAAACCCAACCAAATGGCAATCAAATGCAAGAGAAGATTAAGAATATTTTCAAACATGCAGGGTATATCAAAAACTTACTTTCCGGGCGCTATTTCTGGATGTAAGCCACCAAAATGAGGGAATCACCCATGGGAAAGAAAGACATAATCCTATGTATAGGATTAGACATAATCCTATGTATAAAAGCGAGAATAAGGGAATTCCCAAAATGATGGCAAAGGGGGATAGCAGTACAACAGCTGGGCATTGATACACAGATGGCATCTGTCCAGGCTGCAGGAACGTGACCCAAGAGACAGGAGTGATATCAGGATGCCTTCCTTTGTATCATCTTTTTATACTAGCTCAGGGAAACAATTTCACCTATTTTTAATAGATTTTTTTAACGTTTATTTATTTTTTAGTAATCTGTACATCAGATACGGGGCTCAAACCCATGACCTGGAGATCAAGGGTCACATGCTCTTCCAACTGAGCCATTAAGACAGTTTTAGATTTACAGAAAAACAGAATATAGTGCAGACAGTTCCCATATAATACCTTCTCACCCAGTTTCTCTTCTTATTAACATCTTACCTGAGTTTGGTTTATTACAACACATGAACCAGTATTGATACTTTGTTATTAATTTAAAGCCCACAGTTAATCAGATTGCCTTAGTTTTTACCTAATGCCTTTTTCTGTTCCAGGATCCCAATCAGGATACCACATTACATTGAGTAATCAAATCTCCTTTGGTTTCTCTTGGCTGTGATAGTTTCTCAGACATTCTTCATTTCTCATGACGGTGTTTTCTTTTTAATTTTTATTATTGAAGTATAGTTGACATACAGTGTTATATTAGTTTCAGGTGTACATCATGGTTACTGGACAATTCTATACATTACTCAGTGCTCACCTTGATAAGTATAGGATCATCTTTCACCATCCTACATCATTACAACATCATTGACTATATTCCCTGTTCTGTATTCAACTAATGACATCTTGAAGAATTTCCTTCTCAATCAAAAACTACCCCTTCCCCATCCCTGCCTCACTTTATTATTTTAATTGAAGGTCAGTGGATAAAGGAAGAAGACATTTTTTTATTCCCTCCAACCTCTAAAAATTTCTTTTTTGGGAAACAGAAATGACTAATGCTGAAATACACTTTCATCTTTAGAAGTATATTTGGAATGAATGTCAACTTGACTCTCCACAGCATCTTAAGGAAGGCAAATGGTTTGAGGTGGGAGGAGATATAGGGGAAAGAAAGTAATGCCCAGTTTCCTTCCCTGGCCTTTACCCATTCTACTTCCCTCCCCGGGGGTGCACACACACACTCGCACACACACTCACACAGTTTGTGGGGAAAGGAAGCTCAATGCCCTCCTTATGAGGGAAGGAGAGGTTACAGAGATATTATGATGCAATGAGGACCATATGAAAGACACTGGTAACATTATGAGGTCAGGATTTTTACTGAAATGCTTCCCTATATGAAATGCATTAGACTAAGCCAGGGTTCCTCTCTGCTAAGGTCCTAGTGGCAACTCTGACTCCTACCCACAATATGAGATTTTAAGATCAAAGGAATGCAACCTCGGACAAAACCTGAGACAGCAGGGAAGCACTGTAACAACTGGAAGGATTTTCAAGTTGACAAATTTGTGCTCTTTCTTTCTGCACAAAAATAAGAGATTCCCTATATCCCTATGGATATCAGGGAGGAAAAGCATTTAAGCATTGAACTTCAAATTAGCAATTTCAGGACAGCCTTGAAGGAGTTTGAAAAATTGGTTGAACATGCAGCGGCCCAGAAAAGAGACGAAAGAGCAGGCCTGTTTATCCAAAAAGAAGGTAAGATCAACAATCAGGGGCAGTCAAGTTGGGTCTGTTGATGAGAACCGTAAAATGTTTTAAGCCATCAAAGAGAAGCAACACAGCTTAATAGCCAAGCCATCAAATGTCGGGCCTGAGTTCTGACTCTGTCTCTAAAGAGCTAAGTGGTCCTGGGGAAATTTTGTCCACTTCTCTGAACCTTAGTTGGCTTAAATGTAAAATTAAGAAGTTGGATGAAGTGACCTCAAAGAGCTCTCCCATGGGATCTGCATCCGATAGCTTGCTGGTTGACCTGGGACTCTCAGGAGTACATAGTGACCATCAGCAAGCCATGGAAACCACCCTGCCCTCTCTTTACTTAAGGGTATGGTGAGACCTTAAAAAGTTTCATAAGCAGGGCAAAGTGTTCTTTTTTCTGAAACTTTGCTTCACTGTCTCGGCCTCTCCTCATGTCTCTAGGCGGGAATGATTTTGAGCATGCCAAGGTAAGGGGAATGAGGTAGGCAGTGGTCTGCCAAGAATATTAACAGCAGAAAAACCGACACAGAATGGAAAGTACACCACCATGGCCAGGGCTCAAGGGGGCAGTTTCAGGGCATTGTGGATGGCATTGAGGACAGCAGTGACAGATGAGGCTTACCAGCCCAGTAAAAGACTAACCGAACAAAGCCTGCTGTTACGAGGAGAAGATCAGAGCCCATAAAACTGTGCAGGTGTGGGCATGGCCAGCCTCTTAATGTGCTGGGCTGTACAGCCACAAATGAGTGAAATTGTTGACTTTGGATGGTCAAACACAAGCTGGTATTATCTGAATAGTGGTTAAGAATTTATAAATCACTTTGAAAAAAAGAATTTACAAGTCACCTTAATAAATATCATTTAATTGATTCTCTTGACAGTTCTGATAGCAAATATTACTATTATTGTTATTACCCCCCATCCTATTTGTTAAAGGATGGCCGGTACAGGAAAATCATCTGCCCCAGTCACTCAACCTCTATGTGTTAGAGCTAAGACTCAGAGCTTCGAGATGGACTTTTTAGAGGAGTGTGAACTTGGCTGGGCTCTCTAAACCACTAGACAGAACTTTTATCTTTCCCCAGTCAGCCTGTTTACCTGTCTCTGCAATTGATTTTCCAAACCTTTACTACTTTTGTTGAATACTCTCTGGATCTCAGCATCTCTCAGCCAAGTTTCCGGCATCATAAGGAAAAGCAAGACCAAAAGACAAGAATTCCCTCAAAATCCCTTTCTTCCACTTCTGGGTTTCCCCAAAGTAGCTCCTGTCATTTCGTCCATCCGTCCTCCTGTCCAAGGCTATCACTTTGCTGCAACAACTTCAAAATGTCCTTTCCACTGGCTTTGTCCTCTCAAACTAAAAATATACCCAAACGTCCTGACCTTGACTTTCTCTTCCCTGTAAGCTACCACCGTATGCTTCCTTTGCTTCTCCACTAAATTTCCCCACAGCGTCACCACTTAATTTTCAATATACTCAATCTGACTTCTCTCATCACTTTGCTGAAAATGCTCCTACCGAAGTATCCCAGCACCTAATAAGGCTGCCAAATTCAATCGCTTTCATTTTCCAGCTTACTTGGCTCTTTCACTGCATTAGCTCACTCCTCTACTTCCAGAAACTGTCTCCTTCTGTGTCTCTCATCACACCCCTCTCCTCTTATTTTTTTCTCTTTCTCATTCTTTCTTTGCCTCTTTTTTTTTTTTTTTGAGCTCTGCCCATGTTCTCTCCGTCTTAAAGCACAGATGCCATCCACTTAGTCTCTTAAACTAGATATCTTGCTATAACTGTTGACTGTTTCATGGAATCTTACTCTTGGGTAGCCGTTCAATATAATCGTCTTCTTGCCAAGAGTTATTCCTTTAAAAAATTTTTTAAACTGCCACATCCCTGGCTTATTAACTCAGCTCTAAAGTACATATATGTGACCTTGGCATATAGGGCTATTCCCAGCCATGCCTCAATCTACCTTTCCAGTCTCAGCTCCTGAACTTCCCTCCAGAACTTTCTGTCCTAATATGAACACAGCATTTCTAAGCACCTCATAATACTCGTAATGACTCTGATTTTGCATGTATTATTCCCCCCAATGTAGAGTGCCTTTCCTCCCTTTTTTTGTCCCCGTAAACTTTGCTCATCTTTTAAGACCAAATCAAATGTCACATTTCTGTAAAAATTTTCCCCAACCAAAGCCATCCTTAGCACCATTAATGCACTTTCTTGCCATCTCGAGGATTTCCCTTGACCTGCAGAAATCGATATAGACGTGTGTGTTACTGTCCCTTCTCTTTACAGCACTTGAATCGTGAGTGCTTTGAAGGCTTTTTAACGCTAGGGCTAGCCCAGTTTTGTGTCCAGGAAGTGCTCCTTAAATGTGTGCTAAGCAGGGGCGCCTGGGTGGCTCAGCAGGTTAAGCTGCCGACTCTTAATCTCAGCTCAGGTCTTGATCTCAGGGTCATGAATTCAAGCTGGGCACGGAGTCTACTTAGAAAAAAAAATGTGTGCTAAGCAAACAAGTTAATCTTGCTTTCGCTTCAAGCTTGCAGTCACAAAGCCACATTGAAAAATGTCCTTCCTCTATAGTATATATGTATATATGTGTATGTATATGTATATATGTATCGATACAGAAAGAATATATTTTAATATATAGTAATATATATTTTATAGAATATTATACTATAATATACTACAGCATAATGTATAGTAGACATATTATGTATCTATTATATATGTAGTATAGATTTAATAAGAAGTAATTCCTGCTAAATTTCCTTCTCTGACAGAGGGACTGATCTGAAAGACTGAGAAGGAGAAATACAATCTTAACTTTTCAGACTGTTAATACTGGTATGCTTTCATAATCATTCATAAATACTGGAAAATATGGTCTACTTCTCACTATAGGCAGGAAGCTAAGAACCAGAGAGAATGTTTTTAATGTAACAGTGTCTACCTCAAAAATGATGTCAAGGAATTCATCTGTGCAATATTGCTCTTTAATCTTCTTGTCAATGACCTGATAGAATTAAAATCACCCCAGGAAAGAAAAGTTTCATCATCCTCATCTAGCCGCACTTACAATGAGACACATTTACATGGAGACACATCATACTCACAGTCGTGTGAATTTAAAGCAGCTAGTCTATTTGGATATCTCATAGGAATTTTAAATTTAATATGACCAAGAGAAAATGCTTTATTTTCCCCAAGAATCATGGTCCTTCCTCAGTTGCCCCTGTTTTGGTAAATAGCACCAGAATCTGCTGAGTTTTAAAACCAGAAACCTGAGTGTCATTAAAGAATAGAATTTCTCAACTTTGGCACTACTGACATTTGGGGCTGGATGATTCTTTGTTCTGTGTATGTGAATGTGGGGTGGGGGAGGGGCTATCCTGTGCATCGTTGGGTGGTTAGCAGCATCTCTGGCCTCTATCTACTAGATGCCGTAGCACCCCCATCCCTAATTCTAACAATCAAAATTGTCTGTAGGTGACGTTGCCAATGTCCCTGTGGGAGACGGAGGGCAAAACCTCCCCTGGATGAGAATCACTGCTCTGGAATCCTGCCTGTCCTTCACTCATCACTCCTGCCCCCCAACAGCTTCCAATCCATTACACGTCTTTGCCATTCTACTTCCAACTATACCTCACCATCTCCAGTGCCACCTGTCAGTGCCTATGTCCCTTAGCATCCAATCAAAGACATTTTCAAGAATGAAAGGGGTTGTTATTAATAAGTAAGTTGAGAAAATCGGCTGCCTCCCTCTGGCCAATCCTCCACTATCTGAAATCCGGACTAATGCGCTAGCCTTTCGCTGGGTTTATAGCTGTCACTCTTACCTCCTCCCAGCAGCCAGTATGCTTTGAGAAAAGGTTAAGGCAATACCTTACCAGCATGCTGGGAATAAAATACAAACTGCTAACTCCAGCCTGACCCTCCTTCTTGATAATCTCACCTGACAACGCTTTCCCTGGCCTCAATATACTCCATACCCACTGATCTTCCCAGAACATGCCAAATTCTGTCCAGCCTCAGAGTCTTTGTGTTTGTTGGCCTCTGCCTAAAATGTTCTTGTATAGCTTTACACATGGCTGAATCTTTTTTGCTTATTGGGTCTCAGCTTAATTTTTTTACCCATGTCTTTAGAGAGACTTTCCTGAGGTCCATCGCTGCCCATCACCATTGATAGATAATTTTATCACAGCGCCCTATTGGTTTCCTTCCTAGTACTTAGCTCACTCTATACCTTTGTACTTTATACCCTTATATGTTTACTTTGCTACTAAAGGTATGACATACAGGTGAGCCTCTAGAACATGCTAATCTTAAGTGTATAGCAGAGTAAACATGGACATTGTAAACATACCTGCAGCTACCAGCCAGATCCAGACAAAGAACATTTCTAGCACCCCAGAGAGTCCCCTTATACACAGATAACCACTCATCCAATGTCTATCTCCAGTAATTAGTCTTGCCTGTCACAATCTGTAAATATTTTATTTGTTTACTTGTTGATTTTATGTCTCTCCCACTAGAACGTAAACACCCTGAGGAAGGGAACTTGTTTATTTAGTTCTAAGCTCAGTGTCTAGCTCAGTTCTCACACATAACAAATTCACAATGCATTTTTGTGTCTAACTCCTTGTCTTTAGACTCAATAGTAGCTCCCAAGTGAATCATCAAATTTGGCAAAGTCAATATTCAAGCATGGTGTGTGTGTGTGTGTGTGTGTGTGTGTGTGTGTGTGTGTGTGTGTGTGCGCGCGTTCACATGCTGTCAAGGAACTGATCAAGAATTGCTCTTTGCTCCTGTCTCCCTTCTATCTGAGACGAGCTCTTAGCAGACACTCCTGATTGGTAAAACTTTCACAATAGGAAAGAAGTAATCCACTTTCTTTTTTTTAAATTTTTTATTGTTATGTTAATCACCATACATTACATCATTAGTTTTTGATGTAGTGTTCCATGATTCATTGTTTGTGCATAACACCCAGTGCTCCACGCAGAATGTGCCCTCTTTAATACCCATCACCAGGCTAACCCAACCCCCCACCCTCCTCCCCTCTAGAACCCTCAGTTTGTTTTTCAGAGTCCATCTTCTCTCATGGTTCATCTCCCTCCCCGCCCCCCCCCCCCCCCCCCCGCCAACTTACTCCCCTTCAGTAATCCACTTTCTTATCTTTGTATTCCTGAACAAAACTCCTAAAACAGTTGAAACGTAAGCTGTGGAGGAAGAACTAAAGACCAAAATATTTTCTTCTAAGTAATATTTTAGTCAAGGGCCGAGTTATTTTTCTAATGTAGAGAGAACCTTAAAATGCAGCATAATCTGGTTTTAATAGGTTGAAATGCGGAAATAGATTAGAAAATAGGAAAAGGAGCTTGGCAGTTACCTTGGAGTTTGGTAACAGTGTTCTTGCACTTTGTTACAATGCAGGTATAATCGATTATGACAAGTTTTATGTGGCCGTGCAGGAACTCTTTGGTCCAGAAGTGAAGAATCAAGATGTGAAACGCTTTTACAGGAAACTCTGCAACAACCCCGATGCATCCATAGACTGGTGTGAGGTAGTCACTTTTCATGTTTATCATAAGAAATCCAAGTATTATTTCTTCTCATTCAGAATAAATAATTTAATCCAAGTGTGATTTCGCCTGAGATCATGATCCTCAGGGCTATGAGATCGAACCCTGTGTTGGGCTCCGCACTGGGTGTGGAGTCTGCTTAAGATTCTCTCCCTCCCTCTCCCTCTGCCTCTCCCCTGCTCAAAAAAAATCAGTAGATATAGTAGACAAAAAGAAAAGCAAAGAGTGAAAGGATTTGACTATCACTTTTAACAAGCTAGTAGATAGTATAAATAGAACTTTGAACAAGATATAAGAAAGACACTTCTTCTCAACTATATATAGGACCATCACAAAGCTGTGCATGTATAAAACTAAAAAGGACATTTCAATAAACTCCAATATAACAAAATTAGAAATCAATAATAAAAGATAATCCAAGTCCCCAAGAACTGACCAAATAAAAAAAAAGAATTAATTTTGGGAAAAAATTGCAAACAAAATGCCTATTAAGCCCTTGAAGAATACGTAATTCCTGCATTATATACATTTTTGTACAACTTAGGAAAAGCTGAAAAGCTATTCAACTCATTTTATGAGGCTGAAATAACATGAACTGAACAAAGATAAAATGTCAGGGAATGATAGGCCAATATTACTCACAAATGTAGATGCTGAAATCCTAAATAAAATTTTAACAAGTTGAATCCAGCAGTGCATTAAAAACCATATCTGAGTAGAACTCATCCCGGAAGAGTAAGGGCAATTTAATATTAGAAAGTCCAGTAATGTATTTCATTCAACATGTTAGGGGAGGAAAAATAATATAATCTTAATTAGAAGTTAGCACACTGAGGCCCATGGCCAAACTGAACAGCCACTTGTTTTGCGAACACGGTTTATTGGAACATGGAACATTCGCCCATCTGTACGTCTGTGGCTGTGTCAGCACGCCAAGAACGGAATCGAGTATTGTGACAGAGACAGAATGCTCTGCAAGCCGACAGTATTTACTACCTGGCCCTTTTCAGGAAAAGTTTGCTGACTCCTGATCTTAAAATACCATGATAATAAAAAAGATATTTGATAGAAATCCAGTAGCCATTCCTGTTTTTAAAAAGAAAGAAAAAACTTTAGCAGAATAAGAATGATGGACAATTCCCTGAACTTGGTAAAAGGTGGTGTTCATTTTCTGTAGCTGCTGTAAAAAAAAATCACAAATTTAGCAACTTTCCTCTCAGCTTTATTGACATATAAAATTGTGTAAGGTTAAGGTGTACAATGTATTCATTTGTACATTTCTATACGTCAAAATGGCCACCTCCATAGGGTTAGCCGTCATGTCACATGATTACTGTTTCTTCCTTGTGGGGAGAACATTAAAGATCTACTCTGTTGGCAACTTTGAAGTATATTATGCAGCATTCTTAACTATAATCGCCATGCTGTGCATTAGATCCCCAGGACGCATCCATCTTATAATTGGAAGTTTGAACTCTGAACAACATATTCCCTTTTCCCTGATAACCACCATTCTAGTCTCTGTTTCTATGGGTTCAGCTTCTTTTGATTCCTCATATAAGTGATATTATGTCTTTCTGCGTCTGACTTATGTTACTTAGCATAATGCCCTCAAGGTCCACCCATGTTTTTGCAAATGGCAAGATTTCTTTCTTTCTAAACTTAGCAACTTCAAGAAACACACATTTATTATCTCACCGTTTCCATGGATCAGGATTCTGGGCACAGCTTAACTGGCTCCTGCTCAAGGTCTCACAGGGCTACAATCAAGGTATTATCATTTGGACACCCAACCAATGTAGAATCTGTTTCCGAGCTCATTCCAGTCATTGGCTGAATGCATTTCCTTGTCGTATGACTAAGAGACTCAGCTTTTTATTGGCTGGAAGCTGGAGACAGGAAGGTGTCCTCATGTCTGCAGTTCTTTGCCATATGATGCACTATATAGGCAGTTCACAGCTCTGCTTCTTCAAGGCTTTCTCCACAGTCGTGAAGACAGTCTTGTATAATGTAACATAGTCATGGGAGAAACAATCCAGCACATTTGCCTTATTCCTTTGGTTAGAAGCAAGTCACAGGTTCTAGGCATTCTCAAGAGATGTAGGTTCCACAAATGTGTGACTAGTTGTGTGTGTGGGAGGAGGGGAGTTACTTTAGGACGTGCTCACCATAGGGACTTCTAGAAACCTCTTTAATCAAGGGTCATATTTAACAGTAAAATACTAGAAACATTCCCATTAAAGTTAAAAGCAAGAAAAGGATGCCTATTATCTTCATTACTTTTCAACACTTTACTGGAAATTCTAAGTAATGCAAAGACAAAAAATAATAAGGAAGCGATATGTAGTAAAAGCATAATAAAAATGTAAAAAAAGTAACTAAAAAATGCAAATTATCATTATTTGGGTAGATGGTGTAGCTGTCTACCAAGAACATATAATAGAATCACATGGCAAACTATTAGAATTAAGGGAGTTCAGGAGAATTCAAAGAAGAGAAACATGCCAGAATCAATAACTTTCACAAACATAAGCAGTAACTCTCTCTTGGACATTCGCACATATAACTAACAGGAAAAACAAAACAAAACAAAACAAGGTTTCCATTCAGAATAACAACAAATAGCAAAAAATGCCATGGGATAAATCTATTAAGGAATGTATAAGACTATGACACTTTACTGAAGGAGTAAGAGAAGATCTGGAAAATAATTAAGGGACTCAATTTGCAAAGATCCCAACTATCCCCAGTAATTTGTTAATATTTATAAACTTAATAGAATTCCAATAAAACAGACTTTTGGAATTAATGCAGCTAGGCTAATAGATATCCCAACACAACAGTAATTGAATTTTAATACATTCCATGTCAATTTAATAATTCTTATAAATATTTTCGGTTGCTTGTAGAAATTGAAAAACATTCTCACAAACTTCTGGTGGGTACTAACAAGCCCAGGATACCTATGGATTAGCATGAAGATTCTACTGTGGAGCATATTTTTAAAGCTTGTACTTTTTTGCAAGAAATGAAAAATAAGAATATGATTTTCACTTAGATATTTGCTTGATTATGACATCAAAAGCAAAAATATGAAAGCACCACATATATAAAAATATATAATCTAAATGGAAGTGGAAAGGGATCAGCAGAGAACAAGGTTCATATATCAGACAATGAATCATGAATGCCATGCTTACTTCTTTTTCTTTCTCTCCCTTCCTTCCTTCTTTCCTTTCTTTCTTTCCTCTTTCTTTGTTTCCATCTTTGTTTCTTTGTTTCTTTCTTTTTCTTTCTCTCTCTCTCTGTTTTCTTTCTTTCTTTCTTTCTTTCTTTCTTTCTTTCTTTCTTTCTTTCTTTCTTTCTTTCTTTCTTTCTTTCTTCTTTCTCTCTCTCTCTCTCTCTTTCTTTCTTTCTTTCTTTCTTTCTTTCTTTCTTTCTTTCTTCCTTTCTTTCTTTCTTTCAGCCTGTTTGGTAGAGCTTGCCTTTATAGCTTTATATTCAATGGTCAATTTTCCAATATGTCTTGGGTTTTCAGCTGCAGATTTCTGAGATTTGCAGTGTGGTTACCTGAATTTCTATACAGTGGTAACCTGTTTTTCTGGAACTATCATGAGTTAATGTTTGTGTTGCTAAAATTAGAGTGAATGTTAGTCATTTTGTCAGAATACACTACATAAAACTTCACAGTAGCTGCTGGATATTACCAAAGGTAGAACACCTGGGCAAAGGTTGGGCCAGGATCTGGATATGCCCCCTGCTTAGATGGTACAGGTAAAACCAGACAGCTGTATTAATAAGATAGTCAAAGAATGACTGAGAAATGTTGGATTTATCCTCAGGGAAAGTACAACAATGCAAAATCTCAAAGAAGCGTTGCTAGAAAAGACCATCATCCGAGACTGAACCCTTAGAAACTCTAGACCCGCACTGTCCAAAACACTTGCCCCTGGCCACATGGGGCTGTTGAGGACTGGAAATGTAACTAGTCTCAACTGATATATGCCATAATTATAAATACACACTGGATTTCAAAGATGTAATATATGAAAACAGTATAAAATAGCTCACTAGCAACTTCTTATATTGGTTACATGTTGAAATTATATTTTAGACATAGCAGGTTCAAAATATATTATTAAAATTGATTCACTCTTGGGATGCCTGGGTGACTCAGTCAGTTAAGCCTCTGTCTTCGGCTCAGGTCATGATCCCAGGGTCCTGGGATCGAGCCCCACATTGGGCTCCCTGCTCAGCGGGAAGCCTGCTTTTCCCTCTGCCTGCCGCTCCCCCTGCTTGTGCTCTCTCTCTTTCTCTCACAAATAAATAAACAAAATCTTTTTAATAAAGAAAATTAAACTAGTTCACTCTTTTTACATTTTAATGTGACTACTAAAAAAATTAAAGTTATATATGTGGCTCTCATTATGTTTTTATTGGACAGAAGAGAAAAATGTCAAAATAGACATAGAAGGAATTTGTCCTGATCAGCAAAGACAGGTTTTTGCTGACAAACAACTCAAAGATGGACAGACCACAACCCATAGAAAGAGTTCAACTTTGTTTCAGAAAGAATAAGAAGACATTTGGCCTTGTTCTCTAAGAGCACAAACATAAGAAAGAAAAGTTTTATATAGTGTGTTTAGATATCAGAAGCTCAAAGAAAATGATACAATTAGCCCCCATGATCAGGAGTGTTCATTCTGAAGAATGTGATTTCAAATTATTTACTGTCAACTAGTTTTACAGGTAAGTCAAATGTGCAAAATGTCCCTTTTTATTTGGGCAAAAGTATAAACAGAGGCCCATATATCAAATATGTAAATGTTTTTAAATTATAAATTCAGCTAATTATTAAATCAAGCATATTCTATCCTCCAATTTTAACAAATATGCCTTAGTAATGCCCTGGGAGTCCAAGTTAGAATTTAAAATTCTCATACCTTGTAGTTTCACGCTGAAACATGGAGACAAGGGGAGAGCTAGCCCCGGCCCATGCCCCTTCTTTTTGTACTGGCTCCATCCTACATCATGAGGAACCATGCACACACAACACGGACAGGACACCCTAGTCCCTGTGTCTAAGCTCTTTCTCCATGAACACTCGGCCTTGGCCACCCCTCAATCCAAGGGGTGCACCGACCAGTAGTGTGTGGTGTATCCTCATGAGGATGTACCTGGATGAGAGGCTTCAGGGGCTAGAAGGGGGCTTGGAGCCCCTTAGGCAGGGAATTCTGGGGTCCCAAGATAATGGCCCCTTAGCCTCCTGAACTAGAGTGGGACCATGGAAAGGCCTAGAGTGGGATCCTCTGAAGCTGAGCTGACCAACAGTAGCCACTAGCCACAAGTGCTAGTTACGTTCAAATTAAATTAACAGTTCAACTCCTCAACTCAAATAGGACTACATTTCTAAGGCTCAATATCCAATGAGGCTAGTGACTATCATATCGGATAGAACAGATTATAGAAGATTCTTGTCTTTGCAAACAGTTCAACTGGACAGTGCTGCTCTACAAGCATAGGTCCCAGGGCATGGATCTGAAAGCAAGACTACAAGTGCAAAGGTCGCTGTTTTGTCTTTTTAACTCACTTATTGAATAAAATAGAAGACAAATATATATGATATCATATATATATATATATATATATATATATACCAACAAGAGCCCTTAACCATCCAAAGATTAAAAGAGTTTAAGAAATCAGATGAACAATAAGACAGTAATTTTGTAGGAATACAGAAATGGCTTTTTCCTAAATGTTGTAAGTGTACAAAATATACATATTTTTTCAAGGATCTGGGCTCAATCACACTGTGTAAATCCTTTGGATATTGTCCCATCTACTGATAACTTGAATTCTCTGTCACTAAACTTGGAGTAGCAATAATTTTGAGAATCACATATCCTCACTGTTCTCAAATTTTTAATGACTATTTTTCACATGCTCAGTGGTTCATGTGCTTGAATTTCTAATGCAATATTTTTGGATCACTAAAAATATGAAAATGAGTGTATAACAAGTGATTCATGTCAACATCAAATAATTTATGCATTTCAAGAAATAACAGAAGTCTGTTGATATTATATTACACACTTGGATTCAGAAAACTAATGCTTAAAAAATGTCCCAGGGTGCCAACAAATGAGACATGGTCAATCCACTTACCTGGAGTTCTACACCATTAACTGAGAATTTGGTCTCTGTGTATTTTATAGGGCTCTCTGTTTTGAAGAGAGAGAATTATGTCACAAATGTTTTGTTGTAAGTCAACAGGACACTTCTTCGTCCTTGAAATAAATGGATGAAGGAATGAGTAAAGAAGATCCAGATTGTTTCATTGTGTGGGTGAGGAAATAGAGCCCCGTTCTTTTCCACATCTACTCCCTCTTTCTCCTTCTCCTTCCCTTTCCAGTTAGAACATCATAATTATATTACATTACATATATTACATTACATAATTATATTACATTACATAAATATATTACATATATTACATTACATTACATATATTACATAATATTACATATTATATTACATTACATTATATAATTACATAATTATATTACATTTGATTTTTTTTTCAGACACCTCCTATGTTCTCATCTAATCTCCACAACAGCCCCCGCCCCCACCATGTAGATTGTGGAGGGGAATGTTTTGCAATAATAAGGATGAGGGAAATGAAACACAGAAAGGATAATTGACTTACCGAAAGCCACAGAGAAAATTGGTTTTGGTCCTGGAGCTGAGACTTTCTCCTTCTCTCTGCAGGAATTCCATATGACATTATTCTGTTATATCACTTGTGTTCCTCATAAACCACACGCAAGTTTAATAGAAACACTTGTGAGCAGCCTCTGCACACTGTATGTACATGAAGAAAAACGAGGTTTGAGAAAATATTGCAGAAAGCTTCTCCTTCTATTGTTCCGTCATTTTCCTCACAAACTATCTGTGCCAGTGCTCCTAAGAGGCATTTCTATTCCAAGCGGTGTGACCTAACCTTTCTAGGCTTCAGATCCATCATCTGTAAAATGGAAATTCAGCGCTGGGAGACTAACTTTGTTTCAGTGCGGATTACCATTTCTTTTTTATCAGCCAATGTTAACCTTATCAGGTAAGAAGAACTCGGTTTATTCTTTTAAAGTCAGGCATGAATGTACAAAACTGATTCTCTCTTTTTTTAAAGATTTTATTTATTTATTTGAGAGAGAGAGAGCTAGCACGAGCGGGGTGGGGGAGGGGCAGAGGGAGAGGGAGAAGAGACTCCCTGCTGAGCAGGGAACCTGATGTGGGACTCGATCCCAAGACCCAGAGATCATGGTCTGAGCCTGACTGAGCCACCCAGGCGCCCCAAAACTGATTCTGAATATAAATCTCTTACAGCAATGCTGTAAATAGGTACACTTTCTTTTTCTAGGTTTCTGATTCAAATGCACTTGGAAAAATGGACATTTATGGAATAATGAAACCTTATAACACAACTAAAACATCACCTAGATCTGCCTTTTTAATTTATAAGGAGAAAAATTAGATGTAAAGAGATCCAAGGAAATGTGATGGTATTAAATTTATAAAACTAGTCAGTGGTAATTCTGATACAGATACAATCCACTTTCCCTACAATACAACTTTATTCTACATTTCCAGTGGGCAATTCATAAACACATTTTTTTCTAGGAGCATACTCAAATTAATTTTTAAAAGGAAGCATGTAACACCATATGGGATGCCTATGACTGTGTTCACTCCAAAGTGATTTTAAGTGAATTATTATAAATCTAAAACTGTATCTGCTAACTTCAAAAGTATTTTTTTAAAGATTTTATTTATTCATTTGAGACAGAGAGAGACAGAGAGAAAGAAAGACCATGAGCAGGGAGGAAAGGCAGAGGGAGAGGGAAAAGCAGGCTCCCCGCTGAGCAGGGAGCCCGATGCGGGACTTGATCCCAAGACCCAGAGATCATGACCTGAGCCAGAGGCAGACACTTAGCTGATTGAGCCACCCAGGTTCCCCCTAAAATATTTTTAAAATGCTCCAGGGTAAGTTAAAAAATAGGTTGAATACAGGTTTTTATTTTCTTCTGTCTGCTTTTTATTTTCTTTGAATGGTCTAAATGTTCCTTATGTAATCAGGGGGAAAAAAGTGTAGTTAAATAAATCACTTAAAGCATGGAGCAAGTCCTTTAAATAACATTGTTAAAGAAAATTAATACTCTAATGCATTATTAATACTAGTTATAAAGTATTCTGGACATGTCACATGCACAATGACTCATCTGAAATTTAAATTGTTGAAAGAGAAATTTAAGATCCTTGAGGCTATAGTTCACCATAGGAAAGATGTTTTCTGCTTTTTAGAAACATTGCTCCATTGAAACATTTCCTTTCAAAATGTAAAGCTTTAGCTGTATCTTCTGGAGTTTATCTGGTAAAAAGGCTCTTAAATTTTTCCTCAGGAAATTGTAGTTTTTAGCATCCTTTGGAAATTATTTATGGTAAGCAGTGTAATATTGTCTTATTACAAGTCAGAATAGCAAAATTTGTCATTTCCATAAGAGCAGATGTCCTAAAGGATGGCAAGTACCTATAGATGTGACTACAAATTACATATAGGACAGACTGCATGGATGATATGCTGTTTGGACAGGGAGCAGAGGTACCCAGTGGACTGCTTTGAACTAGCAAAGAGGACACCTGAGCTCTGCTTCCGTACTGTTTCTTATAAAACTGAGAATTATATTTACTCTAATGTTGACATCGATTGCCTTCCTACTTGGTACTTAGAGCCATCTAGGTACTTTCTTATCTTCCTAATTATTAAGTAATCTAATTATGATTTCCTCGTTTGATTCTGACACCAAGGCATAAGGTTGGGGTAATTATTTTTTACAGATGGGAAAACTCAGGCACAGAGAAATTAAGGAATGGGCCTGAGGTCATTTGACTAGTAGGCATAGAATCTGGCTTTGGACCCAATCGCTAGTCGAAAGCACCAATATGGCTTCTCAAAGGACAGTCTCCCACATCTGTTCTCAGACATTTAACAGATATGCCATCACTGTGTCTGTAAGAATTACCCCAAAATTGCAAACTGAGTTAAATAACTGTCAACTGCTTTTTTAAAATATAGGTATTATAGACACATAGAACGTTATTTCAAATTAGGTGACAACACATATGGTGTGCAGTTCTCCGACCCTGAGAAACACTGGAATTCATTAGCCCAGAAATAATCATCATTAACATCATCATTTCACATTATTATCCAAAAATTATTATCTCCCACTATTGTATGGAGTTAAATTGGTTGCAAGTGTTGGCCATGTTTTTGTTGTATTTTGCACAAGTAATGTAAATCATACTGAACTGCATTTTTAAAATGAGGGCATGGGACGCCTGGGTGGCTCAGATGGTTAAGCGACTGCCTTTGGCTCGGGTCATGATCCCAGGGTCCTGGGATAGAGCCCTGCGTTGGGCTCCCTGCTCAGCGGGGAGCCTGCTTCTGCCTCTCCTCCTGCTCCCCCTGCTTGTGCTCTCTCACTCTCTCTGTTGAATAAATAAATAAAATCTTTAAAAAAATAAATTAAAAAAATAAAAAAATAAAAATGAGGGTATGATAGGCAGAATTCTTTTTTTTAAGACTTTATTTATTTATTCGACAGAGAGAGAAACAGTGAGAGAGGGAACACAAGCAGAGGGAGTGGGAGAGGGAGAAGCAGGCTTCCCGCGGAGCAGGGAGCCCTATGGGGGGCCTAATCCCAGGTCCCTGGGATCATGACCTGAGCCGAAGGCAGACACTTAATGACTGAGCCACCCAGGCGTCCCTGATAGGCAGAATTCTAAAGGTGCCACCTCGGAGACTCCCATGCCCTGGTTATTCAATCGCACACTAATTTAGGTGCTGCTACAAAGGAATTTTGCAGATGCAATTAATGTTACTAATCAGCTGAATTAAAGTAGGGAGATTATCCTGGATTATCTTCGTTGGCCAGTGTGATGTTTGAAGGGCCACTGCTGGTGTAAGACAGAGGGCCATGTCCTGGGACTGAAGAGTGGCCTCTGGTCAGAGCCAGCAGGGAAACGGGACCTCAGGGCAACAACCTGAATGAGCTTAGAACAGATTCTTCCCCAAGTCTTCAATAAAGAACACGTCTCTGCTGACATCTGGATTTTAGCCCATCGAGACTCATGTTGGCCTTCCATGGAACTGTGAGCTAATACATGGGTGTTGTTTTAAGTCACTATGTTTGTGGTCCTTTGTTTCAGTAGTAACAGAGGACTAACATAGAGGGGAAAGCGTCAGAGTTCAAGAAGATAAGAAGAATTCAAATTCAACAGTAGTGGGAGGAGTTACAACACTTGGAACAGGAAACTTAAGACAGAAGGGCAAGAAAGGGACTAAGGATTATTTTCCATAATTGCCTTTGGCAGGTTTGTTGTATTTTTGATTTGAAGATGTGCAAGATTTTTTTTTTTAAGTAGGCTCTATGCCCAACATGGGGCTTGAACTCACAACCCCAAGATCAAGAGTCATATGCTCTACCGACTGAGCTAGCCAGGGCCCCCTAAAGATGTGCAAGATTTGAACACGACGGAAAGAAGTCAGAAGAAAGTGAGAGAGATAGAGGAGATAATGAGGGGGAAAGGTGACAAGCTCTGAGGATAGCATCAAGGGGATGGGACGCAGAGAACAGGTGGAGAGATTAGGAAAGGAGAAACATATCCTCCTTTGCAAGGGATGGAAGGAAGAAAAGGTGTGTCCAGACCCAGGTTGGTTTTGGAACTAGGGTGGCAAGAAATGCCGAGGCGGCGCTCGTCTGGTGGCTTGCCCTGTCATCTGAAGCGCGAGGTGAGGTCAGCTGTTGAGAGTGACAAGGAGGTGGGCGCATGTGTGAGACAGGAGTGCAGCAGGTTTGACTCTACTGCTGTGCGCCATGAAGGTGATCGCCTAGGGAAGCATGGGTGACAGCTGGGGGCACCGAAGCCCCAGGAGGGTGGAGCACTTGAATGATTGGGGGCCCCTCCAATGGACGATTTTCTCTGAGGTTGATCAGCCACAGCAGCGTGGGTGCAAGGCACACAGGCAGTCATGTTACCCCGCAGTGGGGAGTAAGGGGGTTCTTGCCAGGCCAGGGCAGCACTGGGAAGGAAGGACCATTGTGGGGACATGTGACTGAGGCGACACACCCCTGATTCTGAACTGGATTAAGAAAGGACACGCAGGCTGCAGGCACCTGATGGATTAGGAGGACAAGGAGCTGCGTGCATTTCCCTCCCTGTTCTGTTTGGCTAGGGCAGTCCTATGAACTTCTCCCGGTGACCCTTTCCCACACCATCCACTTACTGTAGCATCTGCCTGATTGGTCTTTTTTATGAGGAGAACCAGTTCCATCCCCAAGTGGACTGACAGTTTTAAAGTACTATCCACAAAGAGAAGTCGGTTTTCTCATGAGTGGTTGTCTTTTCCTTCTCTTCCAAGCAGCCTTCTTAATCTAGGCTTTCTAATGATAGTTATAGCTAATATTTGTCTTAAACAATTCTTATGTACCAGACACAGCGCAAAATGCTTTACACACATCACCTCATTTAGACATCAGTTAAAAAAAAGAACCTTGTCCTTTTATTTATTCTACTAATGAGGAAATTGAGACATAAGGGAGTGAAGGTGTTTATCCAAGTTCTGAATGCCAAGTAGTTGTAGAGCTGGAACTCAAACACTGGGCTGTCTGATTCCACAGCACATGCTCTTTGCCAGAGGGCCATATCATGGGTTTAAATGACACAGTGCTAAGGGGCAGACCAGGGGCACCTGGGTGGCTCAGCTGGTTCAGTGTCCAACTCTTGATCTCAGCTTGGGTCTTGATCTCAGGGTCGTGAGTTCAGCCCCGCATTGGGCTCCAGGGAGCCTACTTAAAAAAATGAATAAATAATAAGTTGCAGACCAATACATGACTGCTAAATGGATATTGCATCCATAAGTGAGGATGAAGAAACCACAATGACACAAGATTCCTGTCCATTCCAACATAGGTCTACTGGAAACTGGCTTCTTTCTCTTTTCTCAATCCTTCCCAGGGCACTAGCTGCTAAATCCACAGGTTGTATACACATGGAAAATGAGCAGTGATTTCTGAAAAGATAAAAAATGATTGGGGCTCTTATTGGATACTGATTTTGCTGGTGGGAAGAAGGGAAAACACAAGAGAGAATGCATAGATGATCTTGACTTTCCCACAATGAAATCTAATTGTAGGAAATGATTAGGGCAGTCATTGTGCATTGAGAGGTCTGGACGTGGGGGAAAGTAAAGGAGGAAGTAGCACCATTTGTGAAGCAGCTGATGAAGGAACATAGGTTAAGATAAGTTGCTAAACTGTTAACTAGCATCAAAATAAACAAATGTGGTTTAAAAAAGCTAATAGATGGCTGGTTTTGATTATTTTCAAAGGACTTAGTCTCTAGATCTTTTATACCAAAAGTGTGGTCCCTCATGAGGAGCTTATTAGAAATACAGACTCTCTGGCCCCATCCCAGACCAACTAAATCAGAATCTGTACTTTAAAGGGATTCCCAGTGGTTTGTACATACACTAATGCTTCAGACCTTCTCCACAGTTCATTCGTTCATTCACTGACAAGCACTAACTAGTCTCAACTGTATTAGAAATAATTGTGTCATTAATTTATGAGAATTTTACTTCTGCTTATCTATAAGAATTGAAGAACAGCTATCTTATTTTTCAAATTCCTTGGAATTACAGAAATTGACACTTTTTTCACAAAGAATGCTTTTCCTCCTTGGGATTCTTTCATAGTAATTTATTTTCATGCAATGTCTAGAGAGTAGCATTTGGGACAGTTAAATAGAGAAACTGTACCATCTTTAAAATGCCAAAAGTCCCCTTAGTAGGGATGAAAAAAACTTGCCCAGAAAGATTTATGGAAAATGGGTAAGAATGGCCATTTGAGAATGGCCAAATTCAATGTCAAGGTTCTCAGTGGGGACCCCGTCTGATGACGGCTAATTTGATTTCCAAACAAATGTTAGCTCTTGAAAGAACTATCAGTCTGAGCAAAGATACCAGCCTGGTACACCAATTCATCCATCAGAAAGAAGAATCAGCAACTGTGCAAAAATCATGTGCCATCAGCATGTGATGTGTTGAACATAATTAACTGCCTTCTCTTGCTATGGGCAATACCCTGGCCTTTAGAAAGCAAGGTGTTGACCATTCATCCAAATTAAACTTTAAATTCAACCAACATCAAATATGTTACTTTATAGCCAATTCTGAGATATTTTACATGTTTGTGTGTGTTGTTTGGCATTTTAGATCTTTGGATACTTCTCCTCTGAAGAAGATTCTCTTGCTTCCCAGATGGATGAAGAAAATTTGGTTTTCCTCGTTTCCAGAAAACAGCGAGTTGTAATTTCAGGTGATATTTTTAATTTCCTTTCTAAATTAATACGGGCTTTAACATTTTCTCAAAAATATTTTTGGGACCAAAACAGAAATTATACCTGCACTTGAGTTTGAAATATGATCATTGCTCTGAAGGACACTAAATAAGGAATATGAGGGGGAAACAATTCATGTTTTTCTGGAAAGGTTCAGCTCTCGAATTAAAGCTCTGTACAATGGCATCTCAATACTGCATGTCCAAGCACCAAATGAAATCACATTTATTTAAAAATTTTCTTAAAATGAAATTTTCAAGTTTTTAGTAAGTAGAACTCCTTCCCATTCTTCCCTTGATTATCACATGGAAGTTTTCCTGATATCTATAAAACTGTGAACTTGGGCCAGTCACAAAGGGGAGGTTCATCTCAGTTCAAGAAGTCTCAAGAACATACGGCATTTCTTATTAAATTTGATCCTCTCCATCCCTTTCCACTGTTGATACTTCTGGTTTTTTTCCCTCTAGGGAAGAAGTCCAGGAGGAGGAAAGGCAAACCCCAGAATCTGCCCCATCCTCCAGTTCATCCCAGATTCTGAGACGAAGCACGTAGTATAGATCAGATCTGGTGTTCCTTAAAAATCACCTAAACTTACTGCAGTCATTTGTGAACCAAGCCCACCCTTGTCTTCCACCCTTCCTCAACCCAACAGTTAGACCTCACCAGAGCCTATCCTCAAGCCATGGAAATGATCATCAAAGAACAGAAGTTAGGGGGCTCTCCCTGCTGCCATAACCTCTTTGTTGGGGAGAGAAGGGCCAGTGGGCATGGGAGACATGTTGCTGGCATCCTAAGTTAGAACTTTGAAAGCATTTCTCTCAATGGCAGTTGGGTTCTGTATTTCATTATTCACTCAACCAGTATTTGCTAAGGTCTGCTCTGTGACAGGTACATTTGTAAGTGCTGGGGACACAGCAGTGAACAAAAGATCATAAATCCCTGACCTTGTGGAATTTACATTCTAATGGGGAGTAAAATATATAATGTGTCAGATGGTAATGTGCTATAGAGAAAGAATGAAGTAAGCAGGTTGTGGAGGAGAATAAAGCAGGAGTGTGGGGAGAAGTTGGTTTGGAGATGGGAGCATGGTGTTGGAATTTGAAGAGGGCAGGGGGGAGACCACCCTGAGCAGGGGCTGAGAGACCTGGGGGGGCAGAAAGCCCAGGAAGAGAGGGCAAGTGTGGGGTTAGGTGTGTGGGCCTGGAGGTGGGGGGAACGAAGAGGGCAAGAAACCTGCACAGAGGGGAGGCATGGTCTGAACTACACTTGGAATGTTCATTATGGCTTCCATGTTGAAAATAGCCCAGGATGGGGAGAGCGTAAGCAGAGAGAATGGCGGTAGCTTAGAACAGGATAGTGTTCTTAACCTTCCTTTTATTTGTTTTTCATTATATTATTTTCAGATTTTTTTCATTATAGGGATCCCTAAGCAGTCTTCTAGACCTTTTTTCCCTGATTGCACCCCCCTGCACCCCTCCCCCACTCTATGACATTTTAATGTCAGATGTACTCTGTATCTGTTTGTGTAAGTTTGTGTGTCTGTGATTTATACACAAAAGGAGCAAAACTCATTTACATTTCCCCATGAACCAATCTGCACCCCCTTGAGGACCATATTTCGTCCCTTGAGAATTCATGGATTAGGCTGATAACACTGGAGTATGAGATCCATCCACTTGCTCTTCCTAAGAGTTTACAATTATAAAAACTAATCAGGCTGGAAAGAGGTCCCATATATGTGGTTTTATCAATTCAGTACATAGGCCAAAAAACATGAAGGTGTCCAGTGGTTTTTTTTCAAAACACACAAAGACAAAACAAAAACAAACCCTTAATAACAATATTCAGGTGGTTTTATTCTTTTATGCCCGAAAGCTGAGATCATATTAGGCTTTTATTCTGTGTAAATCATGATGGTGACAGTTCAAAGAAAGAATTCCTGAGAGATGTGGAAATCTCAGAATGGAATGATTCCAAAAGATGTTTGGAAAACACGTTCTCTGCAAAATATGTGGCAGGAGGTTGGGTGTATATATATTTTCTCTAGGAGTTCATGCACCACACTGAGTTGGAAAGTGTCATAGATTTCAGATTAGTATCTCGGGGGATAATTAAAAAGCATTAAGATGTCCATTGACAGATGAATCGATAAAGAAGATGTGGTTCATATATACAATGGACTATTACTCAGCCATCAGAAATAATGAATACTACCATTTACATCGACATGGATGGAACTGGAGGGGATTATGATGAGTGAAATAAGTCAGTCAGAGAGAGTCAATTATCATATGGTTTCACTCGTATGTGGAACATAAGGAATAGCACAGAGGATCGTAGGGGAAGGGAGGGAAAACGGAATGGAAAGAAATCAGAGAGGGTGACAAACCATGAGAGACTCAACTCTAGGAAACAAACAGAGGGTTGCTGGAGGGAAGGTGGGTGGGGGATGGGGTAACTGGGTGATGGGCATGAAGGAGGGCACGTGATGTGATGAGTACTGGGTGTTATATGCAACTGATGAATTATTGAACTCTACATCTGAAACTAACAATGTACTGTATGTCGGCTAATTGAATTTAAATAAAAAATCATTGCTAAAAAAAGCAACAGTTGCTGGTTTTTATGGTTTCATTCTACTCTACTTTTTAAGCAAAAACGTTGTTTGCTTACTCTTTTCTTTTAAAAACAAACCTAACAAATGAGTTTTAGGATCTTTACTGCTGAGAATTGAAATGAATATTATGTTGTTGACAGGTAGTAGAAGACGGGATGTGATTAAATGCATTGTCAAGATCCCTCAGTTGGATTTACTAATAACAGCTTCTCAGAAAGGATTAATAACAGTCTTTAATAGCCAGGTAATTTGACAGCTTTGATTCCTCCCTTTTCCCTCCTCCCTTCCTCCTTTCATTCGTTCATTTGTTCATTTGTTCTTTCCTTCCTTCCTTCTTTTGTCTATGCATTATGCATATTTATCAGGTGCAACAGAAAACATAAACATAGTTCAGAGTTATTCCAAAAAATAAAGCCAGATGTTGCTAAAATGAGAGGATTGCTGAGCCCTGGAGCAATTTTTGAGATTTTGACAACTGCATTTGGCAGTGTTCCTCAGGGAGTCTTTTTTTTTTTTAAGATTTATTTATTTGTTTTAGAGAGAGACAGAGCACAAGCGGGAGGGGCAGAGGGAGAGGGAGAGAGAATCTCAAGCAGACTCCACGCTGAACACAGAGCCCAATGCAGGACTCAATCCTACAACCCTGAGATCAAGACCTGAGCTGAAACCAAGAGTCAGAAGCTTAACCCACTGAGCCACCGAGGCACTCCTCAGGGAGTCTTACTGAACCATGTGGCATCAGCATAATTAAAGGATGATCCTGAATAACTTCTTACATAAAATCAGAAAAACTCACAAGCCAAGTGATTTTTGTCATAATCCTAACAAGTATAGAAGGTCCCAACAAGAACCTTGGACTTGGAGTTAAAAGGGGCTCACATTCTGGGTCCTCTATTTTACTAGCTATGCTGTTAAATAGGAGACTTAATGAGCCAACTTACATGTTTTCATTCCTCTTTTCACATTTATGAAATGAGGACACCAGAACTGGTCCTCTTTCCCTCAGAGGGTTGTAGTGAGGGTAAATGACGCAATGAACGTAGAAGCACTATATGAACGATCAATTCCCATGTCTATGTAGGGCATTACTATTATTGTCTCATAGTTCTAAATTTATAAGTTTTGAGCTTTCACTTCCAAACGATGAGATATTTTATTGGAATGTATAATGATATACCACACAGTATTTCATTATGAAAATAAAAGTGAATATCAAAAAAGTAAATATCAAAGCAAATAATTCCAATTATTTGTTCATTTCCAACTAGAGACAAGCTTCATACAAGTAAACTATATTTAAAATAATCATTACATGATTAAAATTTCAACAGTAATGTTTAGTCCCTCAGGGATTAGAGCAGCGGGATTCCGTCAGAGGAGCAGGCTGTCTGGGCCCCAGGGAGGGGCGGTGGAAGGTTGCTGGTGTGGACGTGGAGTCTGGCATCCCTGCCCAGCTCGGACACTTGCCACCTGTGCGTGTTACCTATTCATCTCCATGCCCCGGCTTCTCTTCTCATTCAGAACTGAGGCAGTTGTGCTGTTTGAGTTAACACGCACAAAGTGCTGAGTTAGCATCACTGCAAGCTCTCAGGAAATGTTGGTAGTTGCAATTATGGACAAATGGTCCGAAAACAAAACTAGATTGCCTCATATAAAATGAAAACGTTCCTCATTCTCTTTTCTCCTTGGTGCCTTATTTCCCTTCTCATTTTCTTACCTTTATTTCCTCAAAAATAGAACTAGGACAGAATGTAAAGAAGAACATGAGAAGAAAAATAATGATCTTCATAATGAAATAGTTCAGGATCATGTGACATAAGTGAGGTGGCATTTTCACTTTTCCACAGACATCTCTCTCACGCGCACACACACTCATTCACACGTGCTTAGAGGTGCACACATGTATACTCACAAACACACTAACACATCTGTTTCTTACAAAAAACATGCAATTGGAGAGAAAAAAATTGCTTAAAAATTACTTGGAGATTTGATACGCCAGGAGTAAATAGCATTTTGAATGTTGCACGTCTTACAAATAGGATGACACATTCTGTGAAAAAATAAAAGGTAAGGTAGGTCACAGGAAAAATTTATTAAAAGGTAGTCATTAATAACACAAAATATCTTATAATAGGTTAATCCATAATTTAGGTTTTCTGTAAAGTAGAATAAACACAGTTAAAGATTTTCATAGTGTTCTTGAGAGGGCTTGGTGATAGAGACTGTAAATGTCATTAAGAAAAGTTCTTGCAAAAAAGGCTAGATTTTCAAAATTTCGAAGATATCCATAAGGATTATGTAACTTTTAAAGATGATAAAAGAAATTTAAACATGTGCTTTCCACTAGGGAGGGAAGTAGAGAAATAGGAGAGGAAAACCACAGGAGTCCTATTTTCTGCTCACCAGTTTCCTGAGAGCACTTAATTTTTCCTATCTGGAAAAAACGTCCCTGGTTGGAAAAGCCTCTTTGAACTCTTCAGATGAAAGACAGTCTGAGATAACCATGATGAACAGTTTCAGTGATCTAATTTACTTTCCCCTCCTTTCACATAATCTATGCCTTCTGGGCAGCCATTTTCTGTACTTTTCCCAAGACCACATGACCATGCAAAAGAAACTAGGTCATTAATAGACTTCAAATCCTGACCTTGACCTTGGAAGCAATTAGCATGCCCTAAGGGGAGAAGAGGCTGCTCAGGTACATTACAGCTCTGCATGGAATAAATCTATGATTCTCAACCAGCACACCACCCTGGCATGAGATTCATGCAATAAATGAATAAAAGAGTAAAAGAGGAAGCCCACTGGATAGTGTCCTTACCTCTCTCAGGAACCTGAGAGATAACTTTCAAATGAAACAGTATTTTTCCCCCCACATCAAGCTGTATTCATATTGACCTAGTTAGCATCTTGGACTACTCTTGCCATTGCTGTATTATTTTGCATTCCCAATTTTTGATATCCTATGTTGTTCTGAATAACTAAAGAAGGGGAAGCAGTTTGCAAACAGGGAAAAATCATTCATACAGTATAAGACTCTAAGAGCACAGTCATCAGGCTTAAAGACAAGCCACAGAAGCACCAACCAACCATGTCCAAAGTGAGCGGTGAACACAGAGCCAGGTTTTTGAGGTAAATGAGAACCAAGGAAACTCACAGAAGGTAGAAATGAGGAGTGAGGGGCGCCTGGGTGGCTCAGTCCTTAAGTGTCTGCCTTCTGCTCAGGTCATGATCCCAGGGTCCTGGGATCAAGCCCCACATCGTGATTAAGCCCCGCATGGGGATCAAGCCCCGCATGGGGATCAAGCCCCGCATCCGGCTCCCTGCTCAGCGGGAAGCCTGCTTCTCCCTCTCCCACTCCCCCTGCTTGGGTTCCCTCTCTCGCTGTCTCTCGCTCTCTCTGTCAAATAAATAAATAAAAATCGAGAGCCGGAACACAAGCAGGAGGAGTGGGAGAGGGAGAAGCAGACTCCCCACTGAGCAAGGAGCCTGATGTGGGGCTGGATCCCAGGAACCTGAGATCATGACCTGAGCTGAAGGCAGACGCCTAATGACTGAGCCACCCAGGTGCCCCAAATAAATAAATAAAATCTTAAAAAAGAAAAAGAAAAAGAAAAAGAAATGATAAGTGAGATTAAACCGTGGAGATAATGTGCTCTTTTAGAGCCAACATTCGCAATTTTAATTATAGTGCCAACTAGCTTTCATTATTCTCCTCCTTTGTTTATAGATGAGAGTCCAGACCAGCACCAACGTCACGGTAAGTACGTTTTATAAACTCCAAATGAAGTCCGATTTGGGACTGTGGTGATGGTTCCTCCATAACTAATCACAGTCTCAATGCAGTGTCCAATAGGCTCTAAGAATAAGATGTTTTCATATTATAAGTCTACTGACTAGGATCAAAACTAAACCTTGAGCGGGGCACCTGGGTGGCTCAGTCGTTAAGCGTCTGCCTTCGGCTCAGGTCATGATCCCAGGGTCCTGGGATCGAGCCCTGCATCGGGCTTCCCGCTCCGCGGGAGGCCTGCTTCTCCCTCTCCCACTCCCCCTGCTTGTATTCCCTCTCTCGCTGTGTCTCTCTCTGTCAAATAAATAAATAAAATCTTTAAAAAAAAAAAAAACTAAACCTTGAGCAACAGCAGAAGACCCTCACCTTGCTTGCTGAAGTTAAATTTATTTCAGAGACTCTCCTGGAGACATTACTCCCTGGAAGTAATTAAGTCTCGCCAAAGTTTTCCTCAGCGCCCCCTAGTGAGGAATGAAAAAAACGGACACAATCCAAGTGATGAGAACAAGGGCCAAGAGAAATAATTTGAAAACATTGTATTGTAAACTTGAAATTTGCATAAAATATTTGAGTCCGATTTTATTGAATCCATATTGCTAATTGGAGACGCGAAGTTGCAGCAGCTGCAAAGCTATGATGAGTTGCTTTCAGAGTCCCACCATGGCTTTGTGAGAGATGGGGACATGCTTGCCTTCTCACCCTGCTGACATGCACTGAACTACACAGGAGGGCACCAGACCACCGGCAGACGAGTCTGCCTTCTCTCTGAGCCTCTAAGCCTTTGCTTCTAAGGCTGAAACAAACATTAGAATTCCTAACATAGGTCTGAAATGCATGCAGCAGGAGTGTCTGACATGGTGGGCACTCCTACATGGGAACTGTTGTTCTTGCTCGTCGTGTGCCATTGACATGGCAGATCCTACCCATGCCAACTTGATGACGTTAGGCAATGCAAGACAAACTCATCAGGCTCAACTTGGTTATTGACCAGATGAGCACTAAGGTTTTTCTAGCTAAAAATTTTATGCATGGGGACAGGGCCAGAGAACTGGCTTAATCCAGCCTCCCCAAGTCCCCGGGAAGAGGTGTTCTCAGGAAAGTGAGGAGTGCACAAAGACGCCTGCTCTGCTGTTGACTCTGCGCTTCCAGGGAGCTGCAACAGGCATGAGCTCATCATTTTCCAGCCGGTGGTGCTGAGAAACTCAAGGTGAGAGTCAAGGGGCGAAAGATGAGAGCCTCTCCTCCAGACCTCAAAGAAGAGACATTGCAAGGCTCCCCTGCAAGGAGGAGGGCAAAGTGGGGCTTTTCATGTAACTAACCTACTCTTTAGTAACCATCACCATGGGACTGACCAAAACATATTACGCCCCCCTCTCCCAATTCTGTATTTTTCCCTCAGGACACCTCCTGGATCACAGGATGTGACTACCTCTCACAGCTGAAAAGAATCGTTGCCACTTCAGAAAGGACCATCATTGTCTGGGATTATAAAGCTCAAGGCAGTGGCCAGGTACTGTGCCAAGAAAAATGCTCCAAGTACTAAGGTTGTCTTTTCCATCCTGGTAGGATTTGAGCAATCCACTTCCTCTACTGAATGTCAGCTCCTCATATATAAAATGAGGGGGTTTAACTAATAGAGTTCATCATTAATTTTCTGTGAGGCTAATTAAAAAGGAACATTCTTTCCATTTGGTGCATATTTAATTTGGTGATACTTGTTTTGTTTTTGAGAGAGAAAGAAGATAATTCTTTCCTTCTTTCATACCCTTCTCTGAATCCTAGTATTAGCTTTTTGATTATGCTCATGTTATCAAGTTCAAAGCCTTTCTCTTCAGTTCAGCTTCATTTGGTAAGAAAATTACTAAAAATCAAATGACTAATTCTAGCAAAATATCTAATGGGGCAGATGCCAATGTTATTCCTTCAGTGGCTCAGATGTTACCACTTAAGTAATTTACAATATTTGTTGATTATTTGCAGGCATATAGAAGTAATGAACATGTTCCCTGCACTCAAAGAAAACTCAGTCTTGAAAGATCTCATGAAAAAACATAATATATAATATAATGGTACAGCAAATTTTACAGTAAAAAAAAAAAAACAAAAAAACAAGGGCAATAGGAGTTCAGGGAGAGGCAAGATTGTAAAAAAATGCCCTCAGGAAGTGGGCTGACTCTGAAGGATAAGGAGGATTCAGAAATAATTAGCCTTCCTCTGGGCCCTACTTGTCCCTAGGGCTCAGTGAAAAACCAAACATCTCATTCCTCTGTCCATTGCTATAACGAGCCAGTGATGCCAGGATGACTTTAAAGAATGCGGATTGTTGCCTCATGTCCTTTATTATGTGATGTGTTACTGTCTCACGGTCTGCAGTTTGATTGCAGCCTCTTCTCTGTCCAGCTCTCTCCAGTTTTCACTCTTGCATTTTCAGCCCCATAGAAGCCTCCAGTCCTTTGAGAGCATCATCGTCCACTCTCCGTTCCCTTCCTCTCCTCTCTTTGCTTTCCTGCCTGCATTGCCTGGGCAGACCATCTGGCCTGAAGCCATCCCCACCTTCCATTCTCTTAAATCCTTTGAAACGCTAGTCCTGGTGAGATGTGACAACCTGTCTCTGTGCCTTCACGGGGGCTCAGCCTTCCTGGAGGAAACACAAAGCCACCACTCTTCAGCATCACTACAAATTCAGGGTCCGCAGACTCATCTGAGGATTCCTTGGCTTCCGTCAACTTCTTTCTTGTCCTTGCCAAGCTGCTTTCCCATCCCTGGCAATATTCCAAAAGGCCATTACTGTCCTCAGGCTCTCTCCCTCTCAGTCAAGATGGACTTGCCCCTATTTTCCTGAGAAATTTGAGTCTATGAGGCTTGTCCTCTTCCAAATTCCAGCTCTGCTGCCTACAGCTTCATTGAGGACACCCTACTTCCTTTCTTCCTTTCTCCCTCTGGAGGCAAAATATCCTTGCATCCATCACTGCCATTCCTTTCTGCCTCGTGCAGGACAAGGCTCTTCCCTTTTTATGTTTTCGACATTCATCTCTTTCTGGGCTCCTCCTTTCAACTGCCTCTGAATCTTTCTCTGGACCAGTTCCTGTGCCGAATCAAAGGTCACCTTTCCAGACCATGGGACCTACAGGGGCTTCTCCGGTCACTCTTTATCATAGCACCCTTGTTTATTTCCTCAGTGCATTTCCCATGATCTGAAATAATCTGCTTTTTTTTTAATACTTGTATCCTGCACTAGACCGGTAGTTCCACAAAGTCAGAAACTTGTCTTATTCATCACCGTATGGCTCATGCCTAGAATAGTTCTTGGCACACCATAGGTACTCAATAATTATTTGTTGAATGACTGAATGAAGCTCTACATATGTTCAAATCTCACTCATTCTAGAGGAAACAAAACAAAACAAAATTTAAATATCTTTTTCTTCTATCTTAGGTAGAGACTCAATTCTGGGAGAGCCCTGGCTATATAGCTTAGTGAACCCAGCCCAATAGCCCAGGGTCAGCTTGACAAATGCTTGCTGAATATTTCTGGATAAACTTGGATTTTAGGATATGTTTTTCCTGATAACTTCTTGAGACATAATTGGGGTGTTAATACTTGATTTTCCTGTTTCCCATACAGTTTTATGTCAATGGTTTTATAACACCTGAACCTTTTTATCCTTCCCATTAATATTGCCTTACAAATCCAAGAGAGGGACATTCATAGCAACCAAACAGAAAATCTCATTAATGTTCTGAACCAGAGTACCTCACCTTTTTCCCCACAAAGCACCCAAAAACACAATATTGGGCTCACAGGGACATTAAGTTTTACTTGGTTAACTTTTTTTTTTTCAAGTTTCTTTCACATGGTGGGAATATCTAAAATTAAAAATATCAGAAAGTAAAACTTTTATCCAATAATAGGGCAATATTTAACATTGGCTATTTAGAGCAATGTAATAACTTATTAAAAGCATTCTTCTGTTTGTAGGAAAACTATTTTGTCATAAAGCCTATGGATCACTGCCTCCTTTGTGTGTGTGTAGTGTCTCTGCCCGACCAGCTCTGCAGAGATGACATCCTCTTGGGGGATGATGGTGGTTTTGTGAACAAATTCACCATAAATAGTGATGACTTTGGACTAAAGCAGGCAAAATCCAAAAAAAAACTACAAAGCCAAGTCTTAGACTCAAAGAACTTTAAAAGGTAAGGGTATTACATGGGCAGTTCCATTTTTCTAGTATAGACAGTGTTCAAGTATTTATATAATGAACACAATGTACCACACCCCGTGGTAGAGATCTGAAATACAAAGTCGAACAAGAAACACTTCTTACCTCAAGGAACTTCCAGTGTAATTGGGAAGAGAGATAGGAAAATTAGCCATTGAAATTCCAATTGTAAGTGCTATCAACAATTAAAATCTATAGGTACTTGAATGAATTAAACTGGGCAATTAAATGAAAAAAATTTTAAAAACTATAAAACACATATATGACTATTTACTAGCACTTGAATATGGAAGCAGATCCTCAACATACGAACAATGAATGCAGAATTCAAAGAAAAAATTGGGTAGATATGACAAAAGCAAAACTTCTGGACATGAAAAGATAACATTTTACAAGTAAATAACAAACTGGAGGGGTGCCTGGGTGGCTCAGTTAGTTAAGCATCTGACTCTTAATTTAGGCTCAGGTGATGATCTCACGGTCCTGGTATGGAGCCCCACGTAAGGCTATGTGCTCAGCATGAGTCTGCCTGAGGTTTTCTCTCTCCTTCTGCCCCTCCCCCCACTCATACTCTCTCTCTAAAATAAATAAATCTTAAAAAATAAAAGTAAATAACAAACTGGGATAAATACTTATAGTAAATATGACAAACAATGGACTAATACTTTCTAATAGTTTTGGCAGTTCAATTAAAAAATAATAATTCCCCAAGAAAAATGGGCAAAGACTGAACAGATAATTCATGCACAGGCACCCATAGTACAAATAGTCAATAAACATTTCAAAGTGATCATCAGGCGAAAATGCTAACAATTATCTCCAAATGATGAGATTATAGGTGATTTTTATTGTCTTTATAATTGTACTGTCTTTGAAGTTTTTATGGTAATTATATATTACTTTTATTAGCAAAGAAACAAATTTTGTATTAAATAATTCCTCTTAATCAAAGAAGTACAACTTAAAATCCGATACAATTTCCCATTTCTAACAGTGGAAGGTATTGAAAATGGGGTAGATTTGGGGCGCCTGGGTGGCTCAGTCATTAAGGATCTGCCTTCGGCTCAGGTCATGATCCTGGGTTCCCGGGATCGAGCCCCACGTCGGGCTCTCAGCTCCACGGGAAGCCTGCTTCTCCCTCCCCCACTCCCCCTGCTTGTGTTCCTTCTCTCGCTGTGTCTCTCTCTGTCAAATAAATAAATAAAATCTTTAAAAAAAAAAGAAAGAAAATAGGGTAGATTCTGCAAATGGGCATTCTCACAGACTATCAGTGGTGGAAGTATGAGTTCCATCCCTTTCAGGAGAGCAGTCTGGGAGATGCATCAAGTGTCTTAATAAACCTTTCTACATTGGGTCCCAGGATCCCCATGTGCTTAAAAATATGAGTATGGTTATCACAGCATTATTTCTCATAATAAAGTCTCTAGTGTCCAACAATGGAGGAATGATTAATTTAAATGATTAATCATTTAAATAAATAATTCAGGTAGTTTCTACAAATATGTTTACATATTTTGTAAATATGTCCATATAAACATAATACATTTATATATAAAATATATTTTTTGTCAGACAACTTTTTTTTGTTAGATATTTAAAGTACCAAGGGCGGGGGCATCTGGGTGTCTCAGTCGGTTAAGCATCTGCCTTCAGCTCCGGTCATGATCCCAGGGTCCTGGGATCAAGTCCTGCATTGGGCTCTCAGCTCAGTGGAGAGCCTGCTTCTCCCTCTGCCTGCCACTCCCTCTGCTTGTGCTCTCTCTCTCTCTCTCTGTCAAAAAATTAAAAAAAAAAAGCTTTAAAGTACCAAAGGCATTCAGTAAATCATAGTATAACCATATTAGGGAATGCCATGCACTCCCATTTAATAATGTTTTTGAAATACATTTAATAACATGAAAAATGTTCATGATATAATATTAAGTAAAAAATTTAATTTTTCTATGTATCTAGCATACAATATCAAGCACTTCATTCCAGTTATGATAGGCCCTTAGAATAGAAGCTGAGACATGAATTTTCTTTCTAAGATTTGTGTCACCCCTCAGAAAATTCCATGGCCTCTTTTCCATCCCTGTTTCTATTAGCTGGATATGTTTGAAATGAGATTGGGGATCTTAGGAATTTGAGGAATTTGGGTACAGTTAAATGAATGCTAATTTGTACTGGTTCTTTTGGGTCATTATTTACATGTGGATGATTTAATCATGTAGATGATCATCATGTACATGATTTAAAGTGTTCAAGGCTAAAGTCGATGGATGCGCTAAGTGTTGAGGTATGTTCTTACACCAACAGATTCTCAAACCTAACAGAAGTATTAAGGCCAAAGGGGTAATTAAAGTCTGGAGCGTCATTAATGTTTTCCTGCAGTTGATATTCACATAATTCATTCATATTAAATGGGTGTGGGTAGGAAATACTGGTCTGCAAAATGTTGTACAAATTAAAGAAAGAAATAGCCAGCACCCAGAGTCCAAAATTAAACACAGTCTGGCATGGAAAAAGAAATCTCTCTACTCTATTTAATCCCATATTGTCGAACATTCCTGCCTTGGGTTATAAACACCTCTATTCCTTAACTAGAATCTAAGGAACTTGGGAACAAGAATTTTACCTTAGTCATCCTATGTCATTTTACCTGGGATACAATATGTGCTCAATAAGTGTTTGTGAATGAAGAAACAAATAACTGTAAAATATGAGTAAATATGATAATATGAAGATAGCTTCTTCCAGGTTAAGACAAGAATTTTATCATAAAAGTTTTGGCCCCTAATGCTAAGCATCTCACTGAAATGTCCTGTGAACTGATGAGCAAGCCTTTGGCAAGAAATACAACAACTGTCCTAGCCTCGGCTTCACCAGTGACCTGGGACTACAAATTTCCCAGGTTTCTAGTTCTGAAAGTATTCATGGAAAATATGAAAATGAATTGACTCATCTAAAACAATATGAAACACAGTCCTTTTGGATGACCAGAATTTTTCAGTAAAGTAAGGATAACAGTGCTCCAATTAGACAGGGATTCTTCTAGATTATTTCTTTAATTCTGAATCTACAGCTCAATATTTGATTTGATAAATAAATTTTTATTTTTACATTTTAAATATGCTAGATGATAAATAGTTAAACAGTTAAAAGTGGTATAATGCATAGGATGGTATTACACATGCAAGCTTGTGTGTATCTAACATAACCCCTCCCGTTTTTCTTTTAATTTCCAGTGTTAAAAGGAAGCTTCATAATGACTGGGTTATGAAAATTAGATATATTACAGCCCTAAGTTGCTTTGGATCCTGCTCCTTAGACAGTGTTCATTCATTGGTTTTGGAATCCTTGAAGAGACTTGAGGATAATTTGTAAGTACAATAGTTTGTGTACATGAACATTCTGTGACTTTCAGACTTTTTACAACTAATAAGCCATGACAGCCTTGGAAATTTCAGACTAGTTTTTAGAAATTTCAGATGTTAACAATTCCATTTATTTGACATGATGAATTAGATTTTTAGGAGGAAATTGAAGTTATTCACGCAAATCTGAATATAATGCGTCCTCCTAGCAGTAATATGGCACATCTGTTGTTTATTGTCACAATCTATTGGAATAAATCAATGCAAGTGTATCTACAACTATATTTTCCAAATATAGTTCTGTGGGTAAAACTCTATACTTTGAAAATCATTCTTACAGGTCAGTTGGCTAGCCTGTGAATGTTTGTAGCACAAACATCATGTTCCATGTGTAATAAATACATGAAATGGCTTTCTTATAGACATGAAATTAATTTGAAGAGTATGTAGTCTTATTTTTTATCGGGTTAAATATTTATTAATAAGTATTAATGTATAATAATTATATAATATAACCATAACTATATAGTACTTATGTGTTAATAATTATATTAATATATGGTAACTATAAAACAGATGTTATATTTTAATTTTCAGTTTTAAAAATGCATTAAGTTATATGCTATAACATGGATAGACCTCAAAACATTATGTTAAGCGACAAAAGCCAGACACAAAAGACTGTACATTGAATGATCCCATTTAATTAAATGTCAAGAAAAGGCAAATTTATAGAGATAGACAGTAGATCAGTGGATGCCAGCCAAGAGGTGGTGGTGAGAGCAGGGATCTGAAGTGAGCACAAGGGAACTTTTTAGGATATTGAAAATGCTTCAAAACTTATTGTGGTGATCGTTATACAGCTGTATAAATTTACTAAAAATAATTGAATTATACACTTACAAATGAGTTAATTTTATGTTATATAAGTTATACCTCAACAAAATTATGTTAAAAAATGCATAGGGACTTCTAGTTTCCAGTCTAGCATGTGGAGTTTGGAAGTCATCACTCAGCCCTAACAACAGGTGAAAAAGACTAAACAAACTAAAAAATCAACAACTCTTCTTATATCCATCAAAGAAGCGAAGTCACAGATCAAACTGCTGCCCTCAAATTTGGAGAGACAGACAGGCATATACTAAGAATCACAACTTACCAGAGCAGAAATCCACAAGCAGATACCTCTGGGAAACCAAAATACTGTGATAGGAAAACCTAAACTGTGATCGACAAATCGCTGGGGGCTCAACATAAAAACGTCTGAGAGTTAAAAACTCCAGGGACACAGTTAGAGGGGTCCCCATACTTTTGTGAATTTTACTTACAGGAGCTCAACCAGTTTCTCATGGTGAATATTGGAAAATCCTCTCCTGCTTCTGACAGGGGATAGGAAAATGCACCACATTCAAACATACCAAAACATTCTGTTCTTACAAAAGTCTGTCCTCAAGCAAAACTGTCTTACCACAGCCTAAACTATTGGGGTTTTAAGACAGACTAAATGCCCTGGGAGGAAGGAAATATCCAACTCTAGATTACTCAAGCTTTCCACATAAGAGAAGGGAAATACCTAACTCCAGCTCACTCTAGCCATCCTGACCCACCTAAGGGGAAGGGAGGCTGCAGAACACTTGTGAAGTTCACAGTTCAGGGGCACAGGCTCACTAAAAGACTGAAATCTAATCAAAGGACTGTGGGCCACTTCCCTTTCACCCCACCCACTTTATCACCTCATTATGAAAGGCCAATTTGCAGCAGTTCCTTTTACACAATATATTATGTTCTACCATCAAGAAAAAATTACAAGTCATACCAAAAAGCAAAAACAGTTAGAAGAGATAGAGCAAGCATCAAACTAAACTCAGATATAGCAGGGATATTGGAATCCACAGACCAGGAAGGTAAAATAACTATGAGTAATATGGTAAGGGCTCTAATGGATAAAGTAGACACCGTGCAAAAAAAGATAGGTAATGTAAACAGAGAGATAAAAATTTTAATAAAGAATCAAAAATAAATGCTAGAGATAAAAAAAAAGAAATAAAGAATGCCTTGATTGGATCAAAAGTAGACTGACATGGTTGTGGAAAGAATCTCAGAACTTCAGAATATGTCCATAGACACTTCAAAAATGGAAGAAAAAAAAAGAGAAAGAAGACTGGAAAAAAAAAATGGAACAGAATATCCAAAAACTGTGGAACAACTACAAGAGTTATATGCATAATGGGAATTCCAGGAGAATAAAGAGAAAAAGGAAAAGAAGAAATATTTGAAGCAATAATTACTGAGAATTTCCCCCAAATTAATGTCAGATACCAAACCACATATCTACTAAGCTCAGAGAACATCACGCAGATAAATCAAAAAAAAAAAAATTACACTTAAACATATCATATTCAAACTGTAGAAGATTAAAGATGAAGAAAAAATCTTGACAGAAATCAGAGGGGGAAAAAGCACCTCACCCTTAGAAGAGGAAAGATAAAAATTATATCCAACTTCTCCTCAGAAACCAGGCAAGCAAGACAAAAGTGAAATGTTTAAAGTGGTGTGAGAAAAAATATGCCAAAACAGAATTCTTGTTTTCTGCAAAATTATCCTTTCAAACTGAAGGATAAAGACTTTTTTGGATGAACAAAAATTGAGTGAATTTGTTGCCAGTGGACCTGCCTTCCAAGAAATATTAAAATTCTTCAGAGAGAAGAAAAATAATGTAGCTAGGAAACTCAGATCCACATAAAGAAAGGAAGAGCATTACAGAAGGAATAAGTGAAGGCAAAATAAAAACATTTATTTTGTTACTCTTAATTGATCTAACAGATAACAGTGTGTTTAAAATAATGGCAACAATGTGTTGAGATACATAGGTATATATGTGACCAAGGAATATATAACAGCACTTATAGAGAAATTTATAGCATTGGCTACATATATAGAAAAAGAAGAAAGATCTGGGGCTCCTGGGTGGCTCAGTTGGTTAAGCATCTGCTTTCGGCTCAGGTCATGATCCCAGCGTCCTGGGATCAAGCCCTGCCTTGGGCTCCCTGCTCAGCTCTCCCTCTGCTCCTCCTCCCCCCACGCTTGGACAAGATTGCTCTCTCTCTCAAATTAAAAAAAAAATCTTAAAAAAAAAAGAAAAGAAGAAAGATCTAAAATCAATAATCTAAGCTTCCACGTTTGGGAACTAGAGAAAAATAGAAATTGTCTAAAGTAAGCAGAGAAAAAATAATAAAAATTACAACAGAAATCAATAAAATTAAAAAAGGAAGTCAATAGAGAAAATCAATAAAACCAAAAGTTGTTTCTTTGAAAAAAATCAATAAAATTGTTAAAACTCTAGCCAGGATAAGGAAAAAAGAGAAGACACAAATTGCTATCAAAAATAAAGAAAGTAACATCACTACAGATCCTATAGACATTAAAAAGGTAAAGGAATATTATGAGCAACTCTATGCCCACAAATTTTTTAAACATATGATTTATTTTCTCCTCTTACTTTTTTTTCTCTTTTCTTTAAGTAGGTTCCATGCCCAGTGTGGAGCCCAACATGGGACTTGAACTCACAACCCTGAGATCAAGACCCGAGCTGAGATCAAGAGTCAGACACTTAACCACCTGAGCCACCCAGGTGTTCTTACACCCACAAATTTGACAATCTAGATACAATGAACCAATTCCCTGAAAGATATAATCTGCCAAAACTCACACAAGAAGATAGACAATCTGAATAGGCCTATATTTGTTAATGAACTTGAGTTAATAATAACCTTCTAAAACAAAAAGCATCAGGCCCAGTTGGATTTAATGGTAAATTCTACCATACACTTAAGGAAGAAATTATACCAATTCTCTACAGTCTCCTCCAGATGATAGAAGCAGAAGAAAACTTCCTTACCCATTCAATGAGGCCAATATCACCCTAATACCAAACCAGACAAAGGCACTACAAACAAAGAAAACTACAGACCAATGTCTCTTTTGAGTATAGATGCAAAAATCCTCAACAAAATAATAGTAAATTGAATTTAATTAGACACAAAAGGAAGTATATACCATGACCAGGTATGCAAAGCTGCTTCAATATTTGAAAATCATTTAAAGTAATCCATCATATCAACAGGTTAAGAAGAAAAATCACATGATCACATCAATAGATGCCTAAAAGTACTTGATAAAATTATCTATTCATGATAAAAACTCTAAATCAAGACACATATCTTATATTTTTCATACACACACAACTCAAAATGGATCATAGATGTAAATATAAAACACAAAACTATAAAACTTCTAGAATAAAATCTAAATAATCTTGGGTTTGGCAATGACTTTATAGATATAACACCAAAGGCATAATCCATGAAAGGAATGGTTAATAAGATGGACTTCATTAAAATTAAAAACTTATGCTCTGCCAAAGATATTGTCAAGAAAACAACAACAAAAGCCACAGACTGGGGGAAAATATTTGCAAAAGGCATATCTGATAAAGGACTCTTATCCAAAATATACCAAGAACTCTTAAAACTCAACAATAAGAAAACAAACAACCTAATTTTAAAAACAGGTCAAAAGATCTAAAGAGACACCTCACCAAAGAAAGTATAGAAATGGCAATAAGCACATGAAAAGATGTTCTGCATCATATGTCATTAAAGAAATGCAAATTGAAGCCACAAGGAATACGGCAAACCCATAGCTAACACCACACTCATTAAAAGCTAAAAGCTTTTCCTCTAGGATCAGGAACAAGACAAAAATGTCCACTTTTACCACTTTTATTTGACATAGTATTTGAAGTCCTAGCCAGAGCAAGTAAGAAGAAAAAGAAATAAAAGGTATTCAAATTGGAGAGAAAGAAGTAAAACTGTCACTATTTCCAGATGACATGATATTATATAGAGAAAGTACTAAAGACTCCAGAAAAAGCTGTTAAAACTAATAAATTAATTCAATAAACTGCAGGACACAAAATCAAATATACAAATATACAAAATATATACAAATATACAAAAATTAGTTGTGTTTCTACACAATAATAATGAACTATTGGAAAGAGAAATTAAGAAAATAATCTCATTTACAATTGCATCAAAAACAATACAATAGCTATGAATAAATTTCACCAAGGAGATGAAAGACTGACTACTGTAAGAGATAAATGAAAGAAATTGAAGAAGATACATAGAAATGAAAAGACATTCCATGATTATGGATTGGAGGAATTAATATTGTCACAATGTCCATACTACCCAAAGCAATGCACAGGTTCAACACAATCCCTATCAAAATTCCAAGGGTATTTTTTCACAGAAATAGAACAAACAATTCTAAAATTTGAATAGAACCACAAACAGCCCCACATAGGCAAAGCAGTCTTGAGAAAGAATAACAAAGCTGGAGGCATTATGCTGTCTGATTTCAAACTGTATTGCAAAGCTATAGTAATCAAAATGGTATGGCATAGGTCTAAAAACAGACACATAGATCAATGGAACAGAATAGTAAGCCCAGAAATAAACTCACACATACACAATCAATTAATTATGACAAAGAAGCCAAGAATACACTATAGGGAAAGGACACTGTCTTCAATAAATGGTGTTGGGAAAACTGGTTAGCCACATGCAAAAAGAAACTGGACCCCTATCTCACACCATACACAAAAATTAACTCAAAATGGATTAAAGACTTGAATGTAAGAACTAAAGCTATAAAACTCCTAGTATAAAATATAAGTGGGAAGATCCTTGACATTGATCTTGGCTGTGATGTCTTAAATCTGACACCAAAAGCAAAAACAACAAAGGCAAAAGTAAACAAGTGAGACTACACCAAACTAAAAAGCTTCTGTGTAGCAAAAGAAACCATCAGCAAAATGAAAAGGCCACCTACTGAATGGGAGAAAATATTTGCAAATCATACATCTGATAAGGGGCTAATATCCAAATATGTGTGTGTGTGTGTGTGTGTATAACTCATGCTACTCGAAAGCAAAAATAAAAATAAAAATTGAAAACTAAAAAATGGGCAGAAGATCCGAATAGAAATTTTTTTCAAAGAAAACATACAGATGGCCAAAAGGTACGTGAAAAGGTGCTCAACATCACCAGTCATCAGAGAAATGCAAATAAAAACCACAATGAGATATCACCTCACACCTGTTGGAATGGCTAAAGTCAAACATTCGATGCAATCTGTATCAAAATACCATCAACATTTTTCATGGAGCTGGAACATACAATCCTAAAATTTGTTTGGAACCAGAAAGAACCCCAAGTAGCCAAAGAGGAATGTTGAAAAAAGAAAACGAAAGCTGAAGCCATCACAATTCCAGACTTCCAGCTCTATTACAAAGCTGTAATCATCAAGACAGTATGGTACTGGCACAAAAACAGACACATAGATCAATGGAACAGAATACAGAACCCAGAAATGGACCCTCAACTCTTTGATCAGCTGGTCTTCAACAAAGTAAGTAAGAATTTATCCAATGGAAAAAAGACAGTCTCTTCAATCAATGGTGTTGGGAAAATTGGACAGTCACATGCAGAATGAAACACCATACACAAAAATAAACTCAAAATGGATAAAAGACCTAAATGTGAGACAGGAATCCATCAAAATCCTAGGGAGAACACAGGCAGCAACCTCTTTGACCTTGGCCACAGCAACTTCTTGCTACATATGTCTCCAAAGACAAGGGAAACAAAAGCAAAAATGTACTATTGGGACTTCATCAAGATAAAAAGCTTCTGTTCAGTAAACAGTCAACAAAACTAAAAGGCAACCTATGGAATGGGAGAAGATACTTGCAAATGTCTTACCAGTTAAAGGGCTAGTATCCAAAGTCTATAAAGAACTTATCAAACAGCATCCATTAAACAAAAAATCCAGTCAAGAAATGGGCAGAAGACATGATAAGACATTTCTCCAAAGAAGGCATACAAATGGCCAAAAAACACATGAAAAAATGCTTAACATCACTCAGCATCAAGGAAATACAAATCAAAACTACAATGAGATACCACCTCACAATGGTCAGAATGGCTAAAATTAACAAGTCAGGAAACAACAAATGTTGGCAAGGATGCTGAGAAAGGGGAACCCTCTTACACTCTTCATGGGAATGCAAACTGGTGCAGCCACTTTGGAAAACAGTATCGAGGTTCCTCAAGAAGTTAATAATAGAGCTACCGTTTGGCCCAGTAATTGTACTACTTGGTATTTATCCAAAGGATACAAACATAGTGATTCAAAGGGGCACATGCACCCCAATCTTTATAGCAGCAATGTCTACAAAAAACAAACTATGGAAAGAGCCCAGATGTCCATTGACAGATAAATGGGTAAAGAAGAGGTGGTATACATATACAATGGAATATTACTCAGCCATCAAAAAGAATGAAATCTTGCCATTTGAAATGACATAGATGGAACTAGAGGGTATTATCTAAGCAAAATAAGTCGGTGAGAGAAAGATAAATACCATATGATTTCACTTATATGTAGAATTTAAGACACAGAACAGGTGAACATAGGGGAAGGGAAGGAAAAATAAAACAAGATGAAAATTGAAGGGAGACAAACCATAAGAGACACTGAACACTAGGAAGCAAACTGAGGGTTGCTGGAGAGGAGGTGGGTGGGTGGAAGGGATAATTGGGTGATGGGCATTAAGGAGGGCACTTGATGTAGTGAGTACTGGGTGTTACATGTGACTGATGAATCACTAAATTCTACCTCTGAAACTAATAAAAAAAAAAAAAGAAAGAAAGAAATACCAAGTGACGATGTGGAGAAAAGGGAACCCTGGTGTATTGTTGGTGGGAATGTAATTTGGTGCAGCTGCTATGGAAAACAGTACAGAAGTTCCTCAAAATATTAAAAATAGAACTATCATATGATGCAATATTCCATTTCTGGGTATTTATCTGAATAACATAAAACATGAATTCAAAAAGATATATGCACCCCCAAGTTTATTACAGTATTATTTACAATAGCCAAAATATGGAAACAAAGTAAGTGTCCATTGATGGATGAATGGATAAAGAAAATTGGTATGTATGTAGAATGCAATATTATTCAGCCATAAAAAAAGAATGAAATCTTGCCATTTGTGACAACATGAATGAACCTGAAGGGTTATGTCAAGTGAAATAAGCCAGACACAGAGAGACAAATACTGCATGTTATCACTTACATGAGGGATACAAAAAAAAAAAAAAGTCAACCTCATAGAAACTAGGAGTAGAGAAGTGGATGCCAGGGGCTTGGGTGTTGGCAGAAATAGGGAAAATTTGGAAAAATGTATAAACTTTCGGTTATAAATGAGTAAGATCTGAAGATCTAATGTATAACATGGTGACTGTAGTAGATAACACTATATTATATAACTGAAATTTACTGAGAGTATAACTTAAATGTTCTCAGAAAGAAAGAAAGAAAGAAAGAAAGAAAGAAAGAAAGAAAGAAAGAAAGAAAGAAAAAGAGAAAGGAAGGAAGGAAGGAACTCAGCTGGAGAGAAGGGAAGAGAAGGAAGGGGCGGGATGGGAAGGGAAGGGAAGGGAAGGGAAGGAAAGAAAAGAAGAAAGAAAGAAAGAAAGAAAGAAAGAAAGAAAGAAAGAAAGAAAGAAAGAAAGAAAGAAAGAAAGAAAGAAAGAAAGAAGGAAAGGAAGAAGGAAAGGAAGAAGGAAAGGAAGAGGGAAAGAAAGGGGCATCTGGGTGGCTCAGTCGGTTAAGCGTTGGACTCTTGATTTTGGCTCAGGTCATGATCTCAGGGTCATGCTTGGGATTCTCTCTCTCCCTCTACCCCTCTCCCACTCTCTCTCTCAAAAGAAAAAAAGAGAGAGAGAGAGAAGAGAAGAAGAAAGAAAGGAAAAGGTAAATATATGAGGTAATGGATATGTTAATTAACTTGATGGGGGTGAATCCTTTCACAATGTATTCATATATCAGATCCAAAAAAAAATGAAACGATAAAATAAAAAACAAAACACTAAGGGTCAAACTTTAAGATTATAAAACTCCTTCTTGATGATTTAATTCCATTCTTTAAAATACATTTTCTTTTTTTTATTAACATATAATGTATTACTTGTTTCAGAGGTATAGGTCTGTGATTCATCAGTCTTACACAATTCACAGCGCTCACCATAGCACATACCCTCCCCAATGTCTATCACCCAGCCACTCCATCCCTCCCACCCCCCTCCACTCCAGCAACCCTCAGTTTGTTTCCTGAGATTGAGAGTCTCTTATGGTTTGTCTCCCTCTCTGGTTTCATCTTGTTTCATTTTTCCCTCTCTTCCTCTATGATCCTCTGTCTTGTTTCTCGAATTCCTCATATCAGTGAGATCATATGATACTTGTCTTTCTCTGATTGACTTATTTTGCTTAGCATAATACCCTCTAGCTCCATCCACGTTGTTGCAAATGGCAAGATGTCTTTTTTTGATGGCTGCATAATATTCCATTGTATATATGGACCACCTCTTCTTTATGCATTCATCTGTCGATGGACATCTCAGTTCTTTCCATAGTTTGGCTATTGTGGACATGGCTGCTATAAAATTGCAGGGCAGGTGCCCCTTCAGATCCCTACATTTGTATCTTTGGGGTAAATACCCAGTAGTGCATAAAATTCATTTTCTTGATTATAATAATTTTTTTATGAATTTCAGCTTTACTATCTAAAGAGTTGGTGAGTTGCACTGACACTGAATCATAGCTGGAGGACTTGGGTTCAACTAAAAGACAGCTAGGCAAAATAGTGATAGTCTATTTATCCCACTAACAAAACACAAATGATAACTTCTAGGTCCTTCCTGTTGAGTTCTTTTTTTTTTTAGAGAGAGTGTGCAAGCTGGGGTGGGGAGGGGCAGAGGGAGAGAAAGAATTCCAAGCAGCAAGCAGGCTCCACAGCCAGTGACCCAGTGTGGAGCCCCACGCTGGGCTTGATCTCACAACCCTGAGATCATGATGTGAGCCAAAACCAAGAGTCAGTGGTTCAACTGACTGAGCCACCCAGGCGCCCGTCTATTGAGCTTTTAATTTTTTTCTCAATATGCTATGAGAGCACATCTTTTTTTTTTCTTTTAAAGATTTTATTTGTTTATTTGACAGAGAAAGACATAGCGAGAAAGGGAACACAGGCAGGGGGAGTGGGAGAGGGAGAAACAGGCTTCCCACTGAGCAGGGAGCCCAATGCGGGGCTCAATCCCAGGACCCTGGGATCATGACCTGAGCCGAAGGCAGACGCTTAATGACTGAGCCACCCAGGAGCCCCTCTACTGAGTTTTTTTTGTTGTTGTTATTTTTTTATTGTTATCTTAATCACCATACATTACATCATTAGGTTTTGATGTACTGTTTCATGATTCATTGTTTGTGCATAACCTCTATTGAGTTTTTTAATGAAATTCACAAAAAGTGAGAGGAAAAGATAGCCTCCACACATACAGAGCTAGAATTTCTTTAAATTCCAAGATTTTCAATTTAAGAAACAGACTAACAAAATTAGAAATTTTACAGAAGAAAAGAATATCACATCTCTAAAATGACTGACTACCCTACATTTTCTTGAAAGTTACAGTCTTCATGAAAGACACGTATTTTCCCCTCATTTAGAAAAAGATAAAAATGTTTATCTTGATGTATAACATATTGCACTGAGAAATGAATTAAAAACTTTTCACAGCACATTAAAAACAGTTTCATTTCTTAACGCCAGATCTGATTCCACAAATATCATTTCTATGGCATAATTAATTTTCACTTAGTTTCCGTAACATAATTAACTACTAGTGATTACACTCTGACATTTTAAAGGAGTGCATTTCTGACACATTTAATTAAGAAATAGATGCAACTTAATTTCTAATTGATTTTGTATTATGTTGGCGATTTATAATACATTCATGCCCATAAAGAAGCTTTTGTGAAACCATATGAACTATAATATGCCCTGTGGCCCTATGAAAGATACATATTCTACTTCAACATCCAGAGAAAGGATTTTCATTTCCAAGATACACAAATCTACAGACATGATTTTGCCCACACAAAGAGAGTTACCAGGGTAATTCTAACAGTCAATATGGTAACCAGAAAGCTATACATAGGTCATGCAGTTCAGCCTTTAATCCAGAAGTGTATCAGTGATTCAACAAATATTTACTAAGTCACTATGTGTTAAGCACCATGGACAATACAATATGTTTAAGGCATGACCCCTGCCTTTAAATGCTTGAAATCTAAGAGGGAAGACAAGAAATACAGCTATAAACCCAGTGGCATGCTGGAGTCAGCTCATATCAGCTTATGAGAGCTGATTGCTAAGATTTCAAGAAATTTGACAAACTTGTTGAACACACTACCATCATTTAAAATTTAATTATATAAGCTCACAATTCCATTATATTAAAAACAAAAGCAATAAATACTAAAAACTCATCACTTTTTATTTTACTACATTTTACTATTATGTATATTCTTGAGGATTTTATGTCCTTAAGGACATAGGAGTACTATACAATGGCGTGCAACCGTGTATCTTTTCCCAACCTCAAGTTCAGAGATGTCACGTTGCTAGTTTGAAATTAGCCACCATAGGAATATTTATACCATGGAAAACAGCAAATGCTATAAACCAACGACCTCCCCCACCCACACTTCCCTGGCCCTTACTGAATATTAAACATTTACAGCATACAACTGCATAGGATAATTCACATTGCAAGCAGAACACGTTAAATTTCTGTTGAATGGTTTATGGTTATAGGCATCATAGGAGCTCAGAAAAAGGAGTGATAAATGATAGTATTTTAGCAAGCCCTAGAGATAAGAACAAGTCTTTTATAGAGGACTATGAAAATAAATTTGGCAGGGATTTTATTAAACAAGAGAGGTTATGGCAGCTAATAATAAGCATGCCAAGTCGGCTTTTGAATGAATTAGGTGGCTTATTTCTTCCTAAAGACTATCTTTACACTGGTGTGTTTAATTGTGTATTGGCAATCTCACACTGCAAAATAGAAATCAAAACATTGTTCTGAACAATATTGACAAGCATCTAGAAGTTTTGTCTCCAGAACCCCCAGTGTCCCTCTCTGGCTGCTGTGTCTTACATTTTTGGCTCTTGAAGGCTCTGACTTCCTCTGTGCCTTCTCAGTGACCTCAATGAGGTCTCTGATCCTTCATTTCCCCCATTAGCTCCAGTTTCATCAGCTCCCTCCTGACTTCCTTCTCTCCCTCTCCACCTGGACTCCAGGTTAGGCATCTAATCTCATATCTCACCAGCATTCTTCTTTGCCATGCATCCCTCCTCTGCTGTGCATCACCATCCACTGTGCATCCCCTTCTGCCATGCACCAGTCAGCAGAATCCCAATCCTTCTGCTCAACAGAGCCCTTTGCCCAGGCTCCCAGACCTTTATGTCCTCATTGCTCCCTATCTGGTTCCCTCAGACTATTCCCAGCTTGAGTTCTGTTCACTCTCCAAGGATGTCCCATCTTACATGACCACAAAACCCTGAGGCCTTTGGAGTAATTCCCAACAGCCCAAGTCATTTGGAATTTTCTATACCCACACCTATCCTTGATCTTTCCTGTTTGTTTTAGAGGTTGAAACATCAAACCCTCCATCATTGGCCTCGCATTTTTTAAACTCCTTCTCCAGGATCTTGCTAATCAGTTTCTCCCACTCTCTCATTTCCATCTATAATACTCAAGTCTCTTCTGATGTGAGTAATGCTTTTCTTGACATATGATCTCCTTTGAACTATCATACTATACTTCTGGAAAAAGTACTCTGCACTCACTGTCTCCACTACCTTGATATTACGTGTTCCCTCTATAATCCTCTCTCATATAGCCTTTCCCCCTTCTACTCTGTAGAAGAGACTCGCAAATTGGCCAATGTCTACATTGTAAAACTGACAGAAACTTAACATATCAGAGAGCCTCAGGGCATTCAGCATTACTTATCTCACTCACTGAAACTGTTCTCTCATCTCTTGGGAAGCCGGGGTTTTCTCCTGGTATCTTACTATTCCTTTTCCTTGTGACTCCTCTTTTTGTGTCTGCTCTTGAGTACTCTCCTTAGCCATGTTCTCTAGAGTTCTCTCCTTAGCCAACTTTAATTCTCACTTTCTAGGCTCTTCTTGGGTGATGTTCCTCTTCTCTAGCCTACTAACACCGATATGCTGATGAAACCCAAACCATCTTGAATTTTGGACTTGGTACACCTGCTCACCATCTCCACTTGGATATCTCATAGCCCCTCAAACTCATAGGTGCATAACTGAACTTAACTCCCCCACCTCTTAATCTGTATATTTTATAGGATTTTTAATTTCTCTTGATCCATCAAATCATCCTAGGCAGAAATCTGGCAACCCCTCGTGACTCCTTCCTTTCCCTCAGTGCCCACAAACCACCAATCAATAAATTCATCTGTATTCTCTTACATAAACACTTGTTGAATCTGTCTTATCTTCTGTATCTCTATCCCCCTAGGCTATTATCTCCAACTGCTGTCTTACCTTAATTTTATCCCTGCCAAAACTGTTGCCCATTAGTCTTCCAGAGTATTCTTATGAAGATGATATCCAACCACCTCAATACCTTTCATGTTTCTCCATCCCCTACCATAGCACTTCCATAGTCTGGTCCCACCAGCTTCTCCACCTTGTTCCTTGCACTGCCTTGTACTTAGGTTCCCATAACTCCGAGCCTGTGGCTGCTCCCTGGATACCCCATGCTGGGATTTCGTACATGTTTGGTACCTCAAATACTCTTCCCACTCTTCCTCTCCTTCTCTTCCTTCAACCTCCATAATCTTGTTTGATTTTTGGACAGAGGAAAATTTTTTGTTTTTAATTTTTTTCCAATTTTATTGAGGTATAATTGACCCCATAATCCTTCAAGGATCAGTTGATACCAACTCTAGGAAATTTTCCTAACCCTCTCCCAGTACCTCCTTTCTCAGCTGGGTTAGGTATCCTTTTTGTGCCTCAGTCTTTTTATTTATTATCTTTTAATTATGTTTAAGGGTGTGTCATTACAAGACACCAAGCTTGTTGAGAGTTAGTAATATATCCAACATTGTCTAATTGTCCTATAACTTGAGGAATTTGGTGACTCCAGAAGAAGCTCTAAAGTCTGAATTTTCGTTTGTTTAGCAAATACTTACTGATGAGTTACTATGTTTGAGACACTGTTCTATGTGCTGGGAATTTAAAGATGAATAAGACTAGGTCCTTTATCTTGTGGCTAATTAGGGGGAAAGCAAAGAGATTCCCACAGAGGACGATAAATGTCGTGATATAGATATTAGAGAAGTGTAAAGAGGAGCAGAAGAAAGTTCTTAGAACATCTTACATAGGATTTTGAAGGGAGAAAAATTGGGGAAGGCTTCCTGAAGAAGGTGTCATGCATGCTGAGTTTTGAAGACCTGGTAAGAATTAGCCAGGCAAAGCAATTGTATGAGAGTGGATAAATACCCACATTAAAGACCTGGAATTTACAAAGGTATGTAGGTGAAAAAGAAAATAGTGAGTTCTAGAAATTCTAAGTGGCTCAATATGATTAGAGTACAGAAAGGGAGAAGGGTTGGGAAAGATGAGGAGGGACAAGGCAAACATGAAAAGACCTGCATATCAGACTGAAGAGCTGGAATATTAATCTGAGAGCTGTATGAGCTATTGACTGCTTGGGCCAGGAGAACGGTCAATGAGGTGTTTTTGACAGACTGCCCTAGCAGCGAGGAGAATGGGTTGGGGAAGGAGGAGGCAGGTTGGAAAGGAGGAGATGACTGGGAAGATAGGGTAATAGTTCAGAAAGGAAATGATGAGAGCTTGAACTTAACTGGTAAAAGTAAGAATGGAGAGAGAATAGATCCATGTATAATCTATAAGAATTGGCAACCTACTGGATGAGAGGAATAAAGAGAAGAATCTAAGTTTTATTTTTTCGTTTGCAACCATATTTATTGCATATGTATTATATACCAAAAACTGTTCCAAGAATTAATAAAATGGTATGCAAAAAAGACCAACTCTCTCCTCTCCTGGAGCACATTGTCTAGTGGGACAGACATAATCCAATAAATGATACAAATTGAGGAAATGAAGTAGGGTTATAGGATAAAGTGACCAGAGACAGTATTTTTGGTAGGATAGTCAGGAGAGACTGCTCTGGGGAGCTCACATTTGAGCAAAGAGCTAAATGAAGTGAAGAGCAAATCATGCAAAATCCAGAGGAAGTCTTAGAGCAGCAGGTGGCTGCTGGGCTTCTGGCTGGGAGGACTGTTTGCATGGCTGTGCTATTTACTAAGAGAGAATGGGAGTAAAGAAATAAGTTTACAAGGAAGCAAATGAGTTCTAATGTCACTTCTGCCACTTATTTGTTGGCCGAGTGGTCTTGGGCATGTTACTTGTCTGAACCTCAATAACCTTATTAATGAATCGGGATAATACCTTCTTATCTCCCGGATTTTTGTGCTGCTCAAATAAGCTGAGATGAGTGAAGGTCCCTTGAAAACTGTAAAATACTATAATAATTAAAAGGTTTATTATTTGCTTATAGACGTTTATGTTCTTTCACAAAGAATTGATTTTTAAAGAACACTTTAAGTTCTGTGTGCTGTCAAAGTCCATAATAATGACAATACTGGGGGAAAAGAAAGGCACTAATCTTTTCCTTGGGGAATAAGTTATGATGGGGCCCATATTCCTTTTTACCAAGCATTAAGATCTGTCAAACAAGTGGTGAATCTTTTGTTAGGTTTTAAATAAGATAGTAATCTTTTTTATCTCATTTAGATTGTATACCTTCTTTTTGTGAGGGAAAATATGTCCTTCAACTAGCAGGATTCTAAGCAAATCTAATTCCCTCCCCCTCCCCCCAGTGGAGTAACCTCAAGAGCAGGACTTAGTTGTTCACGCTCTCCTTCTCTTATTTTATTCCTCTTTATGCTGCATCCCAATCCATCTTCCCGTGTGTGCACAAACACACACCACACACACACACGCACATGCACATGCACACACACACATACACACAGGCAACCTTTCTATTGGGTTTAATATATCTTTTTGTTTATACATTTCCTTAAAAATGTACATTTGTATGTATTTTTAATTTATGTAATGGCATTATAGGGAATTTAAATTCCTATTCTGCACAGTGTTCCACAGATTTGGTACTTAGTAGTTGTAAATGCTTAGATTAGCTAGAAGGTTTTATTTTTTCAAACTAGCCAGTACTTTCTGGTCTTTGCTCTGAAAAGTATCTATTTTGCAAGAGTCAGGATTTTGTCTTTGAGCCCAATTCTGAGCTTCCTAGTATTTACCATAATGCCTGGAACATGGTTGATGATCCATTCAGCCTGAGGGAGTCAGGAGACAGAGGTAAAAATACTCAGACAGCCTCAGCAAATGGTGATCATCGATCTATTCAGTCAGATTCTGGCTGAGTTTTTCAACTATTTCCTTGGGCCACTCTTGTAAATCTAGAAGCTAAAGAGATTTCTCAAGTGATACAGTATAATAATGTTTTCCCAAACTGCCGGTGCCATTGGAGAGTCATCTCAATAGAAGGAGAGTCTGGTCCACTTCATCCCTAGATTCAACATATTCCTATTTCTGCAATTTCCTATAATGAGTCTTAAGTTGAGCCAGATGAAACTTCAATTATACTAATACATAATTGGCCAGCTGTTAAAATGGGAGCCAGCACAGTTCCCCAAAAGGCAGGAAAAAACTCCTCTCGAAAAAATTTCCATTTCAAACATGATTACCATTTCGGTTATAATTTTGTATGGTAATTTCACAAATGGAGTTTTGTACCAGCAAGAAAATGAACATCTGCAATTAATTATGCCATACAAAGCAGGTTGGCCTGTTGCAAGACATACATTGAACCTTTAACCCTTTGATAGCTTGACAATTTCCCAGAGATGAGCAGCTAACTATTCAGCATTACTTTTTCTCAGTTACTCAATTTGGTGGCAGGTCATTATATTGGAAAGTGTATAGTACCCTCAGTTGAATCCTGTGGAGCCAGACAGAACTGGTTTCTGCCCTAGCACTCACTAGCTTTGTGACCACCGGACACCATGCTCTCAATACCATTAGCTCTTCTTCATCTTTAGATGGGAATGAATATACCTACCTTATAGTCTTATAAAAAGTACCTAAGTTAACTCATGTAAAGTGCCTGGCTTAATGCCTGGCACATAGTTATTACTCACTAAATGTAGGTTTCTTTCTTTGTTCCCTTCATAAAGATACTGAAATGCATCAGAAAAATGAATTTGAATACTGAGAACAGGTGGAGTGATTGCAGAGCTGTCCTGGTTTGGGCTTTGTGCTCCTGCATCTAGATTAGGGGTAATAAAACCCCGTAGGCCAAATCCAGCAGGCCACCTTTTTTGTAACATCTACAAACCAAAAATGATTTTTATATTTCCAGATTGTTGAACAAATCAAAAGAATAATCACATTTCATGACCCATGAAAGTTATATGAAATTCAAATTTCTTTGCTCATAAAGTTGTATGGAAACATAACCATGCTTGCTCATTTATGTATTATTTATGGTTGTTTTCAGGCTACAGTGGCAGAATTGAGTAGTTGGAACAACAGAGCCTATATGGCAAAGTGTAAAATATTTATTATTTGGTTCCTTAAAGAAAAAGATTGCCAACTCCTGATCTAGAGGTTTCTGTTGGACTCTCCCTTGTCCCTTGGGAATGGGCACAGTATGGGTCAATGGTAGGTAATAGTGCAGAGTGTGGACCACTTAAAAAAAATACCTTAATGTGAGGCACTCTTAAATTTCTTACTTCACATCTACAAGGAGAAAATGAAAATGCTTTCTTCCTCACTCCCTGCCTTCACTTCCACCAACTACCCCCACCTCCAAGGGGAGAAAAGACACTTGCTCAATGGCTCTTCTTTATCAATCACAGGATTTCCGCCCCTGCCTGAGTGCCTTCCTGTCTGGGCACCATCTTACATTCAGTAAACAACCCTTCTCCTGTAACATGCACCTCACCCCAGTCACCCCTTTAATTTCCATCTGACTAACGTCTTCCCTCCCAGACTTGCATTTGGGTGACAGCAACAGGGAAGCTGAGGTGAAGGACACTATCATTCAGTTAGTGCCTTTTGATAGTAGAGTGGGTTTTTTATTGTTTTGAAAGAAATTGTCAGAAAATGTTTCCCTTTCAAAAGTGCTATTGTCTCAGGAGGACCAGTGCAAACTTCAGAGGGAACTTCCCAGAATCAGTACATTTCTAATCTGTGACTCTGGAAAGGGGCATTGTCAATCAGGTATTCATTTCTTAAGGATATTCAAACAAATATTTATTGGAAGCCTTCAATGCTCAGAGTACCATGGTATCTACATTTTATTTTCTATGGAATGGATCACGTGGGCCTACCTTGTACATGAGACTGAGCCTGGTGCCATCATGCTATGGGTGGTGTTTAGGGGTTCACTGACGCACCCTGGCCAACGGGGCAGCCCTCCCACCCCCTCTCACCCACCACCCCATCCTTGAGGAGGGAGCATGGTGTGGAGAACCTGGGCTCAAGTTTAAAGACAACCAAATATTTCCCTGCATTGTAAGATATGAGTAGAAACACTCTTCACTGTTTAGATATAAAATGCTATAGATGGAGTGGTTGGGGGTGGGAGGGATGGGGTGGCTGGGTGATAGACATTGGGGAGGGTATGTGCTACGGTGAGCGCTGTGAATTGTGCAAGACTGTTGAATCACAGATCTGTACTTCTGAAACAAATAACGCAACATATTTTAAGAAAAAAGAAAAAGAAGAAGATAACAGGAGAGGAAGAAAAGGGGAGTATGTCAGAGGGGGAGATGAACCATGAGAGATGATGGACTCTGAAAAACAAACTGAGGGTTCTAGAGGGTAGGGGGGTAGGGGGATGGGTTAGCCTGGTGATGGGTATTGAGGAGGGCACGTTCTGCATGGAGCACTGGGTGTTATGAACAAACAATGAATCATGGAACACTGCACCAAAAACTAATGATGTAATATATGGTGATTAACATAACAATAAAAATTAAAAAAAAATAAAATGCTATAGAAATACCAGCTGATATTATCATAATAGATTTCTCACAAAGTATTGGTTTTCTAAAATACTGGTATGTTCCAGTTAGAGTAAGATAAACCTAGTAACAGAATAAAAAGCAAAATCTGTTAAAAAATATACTGTTGAATATGTATATAACATATCTATTTTTTGAGTTTTTTCAATTGACATCAATTATAGCTTTAATAGTTGAAATAGTTTTACTTAAAGGTGCAGTTCATTCATCTGTAGTCCACCTAATTATGTGGGCCAGAAAAATAGAGTATAATTCTATTGGGCAGGTATTTAAAACAAAAACAACAACAAAAATTTAAATGCTGAGTATGTATAAGTCCCATTTCACATGCTGAGAAATTGAGAAAGATAGATTTTTTTTTCATGATCAACTAACAGGATATCAAATAGTTCTTTTCCTGCTGTCTTGGGATTTCAGCTAATGCCCCATTCTCAAGAGAAGTATACTGAAACATCCTCAGAATTATTACAAGGTGGTCAGACCAGTCCCATGACCCTTCTGCCATCGTCCATCCCCAGCAAAGAGGGGACAACTAGCAATTCTAAAATAATTGAAAAGAAGGATCAAGGAACACAGCTGTGGGACTAATGGGGAATGTTGGGGTGATTCATCGCCTTCTCCAGGTGGAAAGTGGAGGTTGGAGAGAGCTCCCCCTACCCCAAGCCAAATGAGGACAACTCCAGGAGAACCCACTCCAGAAGAACCTGTTCCAGAAGAGCCAAAAGGAGGGGAAACATGCACATGACAACAACTACCTGCTTCCCCATGGAGAATTCTGAAGGCCTCAAGCTGGGCCACATTGTGACTTATGTGGCCTTGGGCACTTTGCCTTCCTGGGTCACTCCCACCATAACACTATCAATATTACATATTATTTTTGATATAACTTTAAATACTTCGATATTTTTTCTCTGTTTTAGAAAAAAGTCAATAGATTTTCATGGTTTCTGAAAATTTTATTTTTTTCTGATGTGAGAAAAAATTAAAACATTTCTCATGACCTCAAACTTACATTTTTTTCCTTATGATTCTAAGAAAAATTAGAGCATTTTTGTAGGACCCTGAAAGTACCGTGAACCCAAACCACTGTGCCTTCTGTGCCTAATGGACACATTCCTCCCTTGCTGGAGGGACCCATGACAGTGGGGAGGGACTGCATTCACAAGGACACTATTCCATGTGGTGAGCCTGTGTGAACTGTGTCCCGTGAGACACAGTAGGTATCTTAACAGAAGCTGTGTTAATGGGAGCTGGCCCGAGAGGCTGAGCTATTGGTGCAAGGTGACAGAATAAGAGGCCATGTTTGGAGACAACAGTAGAAGAAAATTGTGCCTCCTCGTTTGTAGCCCCATCAAGCTCAGCTCAGTCTGTCAGCTGGCTACAGTTACAAAGTGTGTCATTGGCAAAACTCGAAGTGAGTCCGCAGTGAGAACATTCTACTTCTTCTCTAGGACATGCAAACATTTTCACAGTTCTAAATTCTGACTTTAGATTTATGTTACTACATTGAAGCTTCCTTTCATCAACTTTGAAAACGAAAAGAATGAGGAAGTATTTTATGTACTGATTTAGAAAGATTTTCAAGATATAATATTAAGTGAAAAGACAAGGAACAGAATGATATGTGCTGCCATGTGTGTTTAAAAGGAAAGGAAAGAACACACAGGTATCCAACGGAAGAGACAAAGGCCAGCTGCTTTCCTTCCCTCCCTTCCCGGCTTCAGGGCTTGCTTACCTCCTGGTCTAGGGCTCCTTCTGGGTGCACCCTTTCATAGCAACATGTCTCCTCCCCATCTGGTCAGATGCAGTAATAGCTCTCAACTATTGTTAGTATCTGAGGGCAGTACTATTATTATTATCCCATTTGATAAATTAGGACACTGAGGCACAGTGATGAAGCCAGAATTTCAGTCTACATGTTTTCACTTAAGCTCAGGCTCTTTTAAGTCCAGCAGAGTGCTACTCACAAAATATTAAGTTAACACTCAAAACCTATATATTAAAATTATATGATAGATGCCAAATGTTATAGGGAAAATAACATGGTACCAGGAGAGAGAATAACACAAAGACACTACTTCGTTAGTGGGGGCAGGAGGGTGGAGTCGAGGCAAGGCCTTTGTGAAAAGGTAGCATTTGAGCTGACACTCACAGGAGGATGGTTGCTAGAGGGGCTGGGATGAAGGACCAGCATATCTTGGGCCCCGTGCAGAGTCTCCTGAGGAGGGAGAGAGCTCAGTGCAGCCGGAAGGGAGGCTGACTAGAGCAGCACGACTGGAGCACAGCATGAGGGAAAAGAGGAAGGCGTGGGGTGAGTCTGGAAAGGTGGTAGGGGCCACTTAGGGCCAGGGGGGCCAAGTGGAACAAATGAAGGAGCTCAGCTCCTCTTGGAGCATCAGGAAGCCCTTGGAGAGAAGTGGTGTGCTCTAACTCAGGTTTTAGGAACACCACCATGGCTATAGCATAACAGCGTGATTTGAGGTGGGAATGTGGACAGAAGAATGGACAATGGTGGAAGCTGAGAAGTTAGCAGTTTATTGCAGAAGGTCTGGTGAGAGCGGATGGAAGCTTGAACCTTGACACTGTAGTGAGACTGGGAAAAAGTGGTCAGATTTCAGGTATATTTTAGAGGTCAAATCAACAGGACTGGACAGCAGGTGGGATGTGTGTGGTGGGAGAGGAGGACGTGTCCGAAGGCATTCCTGGTGTTGTGTATACCAAACAGACTCAGTTAGCCATCCAATATCGTTTCTGGATTAAGAAGGATCAGTCTCTGGCCGATCACAACCCCAGGGCGGGAGGACTGGATATCCTGTTAAGCAGAAACAGTACAAAGTGTTGTGTTAACATCACCACATTATGGAATAAGTAGACTCTGTTGGTCAGTGAGGATTTCATCATTACTTGTAATATTTTCTGTGGATAAGTATGTTTACAACCAGCTTAGAAATGAGCCTATTGAACATAACCTATGTATAAGTTAGAATTAGTTGTAGAAAGAGAAATGTAGAAGCTTTACATCTAATTTGTGCTTCCCAGGCCTGTCAGAGAGTTCTCCATGCCAAGAGGAGCCAACACTTTCTGTTACTGTACAAAAGCAAACGTGATTATCACTGGAGGTAAGGGGACAATTTATGTTGTACAGAGATTCTCTACTTTGCCAACTGTGCCCTACTTGATTAATATAGTGATAGAGTGGTTTTCATAAAGTTACAGAGTTTTGCTCCCAGGGAAAACCTTTTAGAGCATGAAAAATTTCACATAAAGTTAAATTTGTCAGTCTTTTTCTTTGTGCCTTCTGGATTTGATGGCACACTTAGAAAGTTCTTCCCCGGCACCAGGATATGTGTTATAAATTCTTCCTTATCTTACTCTAACTTTTTTTATTGCTTTATATTTTACCTTTAGCTCTTTAATCCCTCTAGAAGTTATTTTAACTGGTGAGAGCATGAGATCCCAGCCCGGGGCCCCTTGTGTGGGCGTTAGAGGAGTCCTGGAGGCTCCTGCAGCCTATTGACCCTTGTGTGCCTATGTGCATTTTTCTGCAGAGATAGTCCAAAATGTTACCAAATACTCAATGGGGTCCATGTCCAAAGAGGTCAAGGGCCAATGTTTTAGAGTTAGCAGGAAAGAGGCCAAGGAGAGAGCCTTGAAGCATACTAGCATTTAAGGGTTAAGGAGGGTGGAACATAGGACGTGAGGTCATCTGTAGAGAGTATGAAATAAGAAGCTCAAAGGGGAGATGAAGGACAGAAATGCTCCTCAAGCCTCAGACTTGTCACCTATAATCCTGGGGTGCTAATACAGCAGGATGGCTTCAAGCCTGGGCTCTGAAGTCAGACTGTCTGGGTACAAATCCTGATTGTCTTTCTAGCAAGTTGTACAGCCTTGGGCAGGTCATTTAATCCCTTTAAACTTCAATCTACTCTAAAGTGGGACTGATAATAGTACCGACTCATAAGATTGTTATAAGAATTAAGCAAATTTGAATGAAGTACTTAGCGCATAATAAGTGCTCAATACACTCAATACAATATTATTTGCCAATAATAATGGTGGTGCTTAAGATTAATTGAGATAATGTATGCCTGGCACATAGTAGATGGTCAATAAATATTAATTCAATCCATCTACGACACATAGGCAAAGTCATGTTGACAAAAGCACGGAGGTTTTGTTGGAATAAAATGAAATCAGAGGTTCCAGTCAGGAGGCTGTTCCAGGAGTCACAAGTGAGGTAGTGAGGGTCTGCATTATTTTAGGTGAAATGTAAAAACAAAGGAAAGAGCCAATCCCATGGGAAAGAAATTAGTCATAAAACCTGAACCCAGATGAAATTGGGATTAATAAGAGGGATCAATCAGCTCCGAGTTTGTAGGGGAAAATGGAAGGGTAGTAGCTGTATTGTTACCAGAGATCAGGAAGAAGGTGCTCACATGGGAAAGAGAGCAAACACATCTCAAGTGTGAACTTAAATGTCAAGTGTGATTAGACACCTGAGAAGATGCTCCTTTTGGTGATGACAAAAGACCTAGTTGGATCTAGGGGATGTGAGGGCCCCCAGGCTGCCTGCACGAGTGAGAACTCCCAGGGACATCCCTAGATCAGAATCACTTTCAACAAGGAGCATGTAGACTTGAATGATGTAAATGAGCGAATTAGAAACTCAAGTAAACATCAAGAAAATGGCCTATACTGAAGATCTGAACTTTAGAAAGGGAAAGAGCAAACAAGATTTTTAAGAAGAAAGCTCTGTCATCTAAAAGATCAACAAATGTACCATTTGGTAAATGCTCCGAGCAAAAATATTTATTAAAAGAGCAAAAATGTTCAATGAGTATGTGCTGCTAGTTCCTTCCATGTGAGATTTCTTCAAATTCCTTCCCCTAAAACACACACAGCTGCAACGTTTGGTTTTCTACCAGAGTATCCTGCCTCTGCCCTGAAATGCCAATATTGATAAGTACAGTTGACCCTTGAAAAACACAGTGGTCAGGGGCGCCAATCACACCCCCCACCACCAACAGTAGAAAATCCACATGTAACTTTGAACTCCCACAAAACTTGACCACTAATAGCCTACTGTTGACCAGAAACCTTACAGATAATGTAAACTGTGGATTCACACATATTTTGTATGTTCTATGTATTATATACTGTATTCTTACAATAAAGTAAGCTAGAGAAAAGAAAATGTTAAGAAAGTCATACGAGAGAAAAATATGATTTTATAGTTCTGTAATGTATTTATTAAAAAAAAAAAAAGTCTGCGTGTAAGTGGGTCCACACAGTTCAAACCCATGTTGTTCAAGGGTCAACTGTGTGAAGATAGCTAGACTCTCCCTTCACACCTGGGTGATCTCCCCTGAGGACATAAAGTTATAATTTTTTTCAGTATATTGGGCATTTGAAGTTCATATTGAAATTTGTGCTCAGGTTTGGGCCTTCGACAACACTTACTTAAAACTAGTTTTGGTTCGAATATTATTTTTTAAAAATTACATAGTAATCTACTGGAAAGCAAAACAAGTAAAAACAATGCACTAGATGTTAGAAGAGGTGGCTTTCGTCATAGCCTGGCCATTAACCAACTGTATAATTTTCAACTATCACGTAATCCTCCATTGCTTACTTTCTGTATCTGGTAAAATAAGGAAGTTGGACTACATACATTCCAAGACCCCTTGAGCTTAAAGAATCCCAATCTGTTGTTTAAAGAAATCCCTGTTCATAGAGAGATAAATTAAAATGTCCTTTGGAAAATTTGGAACTCCGTTTGCCAATTAGGGGTTACTCAGTATGTAGTCAGAGCTTTGTGTACTCAGAAAAATGAGGCATTAAAGGGCCACAGACTTCTAAATTTCAAGTAAGGACATCATGGGAAGAAAGCAAAGCATATGGGTAAGAAGCCTGCAGAGTAGTATGTGGGAGTCATGGCATAGACTGGGAGCAAGTTTCCTGGCACCTGGAATGATGATTCTAAGAACTAACAGGGATCCAAGTTTTTAAGCTGTGCTAACTGAGGTTATCCTTTAAAGAGCTCCGCACTGAAGTCTAGAACACATGAGGCAACAAATACTAAAATTACATGTTTTCAAAAAAAGGAGTGCCATGCTTATATTACAATTTCTTGATCCCCGTTGCCCTTTGCTGAATTGATGACTGTCTTGGCTTCTTCCTTGTGAGGGAAATGGCCCTGAGCCCTCGTCAGGAGGAGGTGGGGGTGCTCCAGAGATGAGGGAAAGAACACAGTGGTCCTCAGAGAGGAAGCAGGGAAACTGCCCCAGAATCGAATTGCAATGGACGCTGCCCCCAGCAGGGCAGGTCTTCAGTTCTGCGTGGCCTTCTATCCTCCTTCAACTCAAACCCTCCACAGGAAACCCTCTGAGAAAGCAAAACAGCACAGTTAAAGTGAGATCCGATTTCTAAAATCCGATTTTTCTAAAAAGACAAGCTGTCACATTAATCTTAACCAACTCCTTTGAACAGCCCTTTGTTCTCACACAAAATACTTCAAAACATAAGAATTGACCAGCTTTCATATATTTTGTCATCTTAAGTATTTTAATCATTTCTGAGAAAAAATATGTGTTTGGTAAAGTTCTGGGACTCAAATCACTTTAGTGTTTATGGATTAAGATATTTGACCCTCATGAACCTCAACAGTCATTATATTGTAAGATGGTCAGCTACAGCTTTGAAATCTTATTTTTCTGGCTCTCTTACAAAACAAAACATTTAGCAGCATGACAGACAAACAAGAGAGTTTTTTCTCAAGAGAGAAAATACTTTTCACTGTGCAAAAATTATTAAATTGTCACAGTTACAGAGCCTCTTTTAGTGGAAAATGCAATTCCTCAGTGACTAGAAACACGTTTTCCTCGGGAGAATACTCTTGTTGATTAGTGACTCAGCCAAGCACATTGCTAAATGTACTGTATGTACCATCTGATGACTCAAAATATACTATGAAAGCAACTTTGTTAGGCATAGTTGAATGTGTGAAATATGCAGGGACATTTGATGAGCTTGAAAAAACAGAAGCTCCTGTGGAGGGGGGTGGGGTGTAAAAAAAAGCCAAACCAGGACAAGGTACTTACCAAAACAAAACAAAACAAAATAAAATTGCAAGCTTCCTGAGCATTTGTTTTTAGTTCATTGCTACCTCTCTTGGCCATTTTAAGAATAAACTCCTACTTTCAAGGTCCAGTGTATACAAACGATTCTCTGCCATCCAAGATAATTTGGGGGCTCTGCATGCATCTGTTAATGTTTCATTCAACAAATATTTCTTGCACAACTGCTACGGACAAGGCCTCATGAATCATAGAGATCAGGTTATATTTTAACCTTCAAGAATTCAAAATTTAATGGTACAAATAGGACGTGTTAATACACAGCTGTAATACAACATGGAACATGAGTTAACAGATTCATAATCATAATAATAACAATACAGATTAAACACTGTAGGCATTTAGAGCTTAGTATCATGTCCTTTTCTGATCATTCTGGCTCCAAAAAGCCACTACACAGACCCTATGAGGATTCTATTGCTATCATTGGAAAGCAAGCAGAGCTGGAAGACGTCTGGTAGCAGACCAGAGGAGCCCTCTGTAAAACGGGGTTTCCTTCATAATGCACACTGGACAAAGCTCTTTGCCACATTTCTCACGTGGCAATCTTCTATTGTATCCTTCTTCCTGTGGCACGCAAGTCACAGATTTCCTTCTGGGGATAGCCTGACCTCATCCAACAGGATGATAAAGTCCATTTCAAGGGGGCAGCCCGGCCAACCACCTGGGGGCCTGAGGCTCAAGTTCTGGACATACTGGAGTAAGGTAAGACTTCTCAGCCTTTGCCAGAGAAAAGCAAATGCAAGCAAGATACTGCATTATCAGAATTATTCAGTATGAGTCATGTAACTGATAAATCTGGAGTTTTTCTCATGACCTTTACAATTCCAGATTGCTCTCTATTCTCACTGTAGTAACCTCTCCCTCCCCAGCACACAATCATAAAACTTTGGAGTGGGAAGAAATCTTGGGAGATCAAAATTTTACAGATAAGGAAATTGAGGCCCTAGAAAAGAGAATGATTTGCTTCAGCTCATCATGTGACTAGTCAGCTGGTAGAACTGAGCTCCAGTCTGTCCTCCTTTCTCCCAGCCCCTGCTCTTCCCTGCTGGACCACCAGGACCACCGTAATCTGGTTCACACAGTCTCTCCCTCCCTCTTCTCTCTGCACTGAGCCAGCTCATCTCATCAAGAGTGAGGCATTTGGATCCACTGACTCACCAGCTGAGATAAGAGCTTGCTAAAGGAAAGAAATCCTATCTTTATATGTGGCTTTATCTGAATCCTTGTTAACAAAAAGGAAGAGAGAAAAAAAAATAAATGGAAAATAACAAAGGAACAAGGAATTAACCCCTAATGAACCATAATATATCATTTATAGTATTAAGTCCTACCTTCAGATTTGAATTATTTTCTGCAGATACTTCCTTTCCCTCTATATCTTTCATGCTTGTCTTAGTGCTACCACTAGATTACAAACTCTCCAGAGCAGGGCCCATGTTTCATACATCTGTGTATCAGTTCCTCTCTGTCTCCCCTAAACATTTTATAAAGTGTTGTTAGTGTTTCAAATGGCCCGGACTTAGAAGAAAAGAACAGAGTAGTCATAGTCAGCTCATACTCCAGGAACTGCTCAGATTATCCATGGATGACCGCATTTAGTCTCACAATAAGGTTATTACATAAATTCTGGTCATCCCCATTATATATACAGATAAGGAAACCCAGACACAGAAGGTGAGGTCACTTACTTAAAGCCATAAGGCTAGTGAGTGATAGAGCCAGGTTTCAAATCAGGGTAGACTTTCCCAAAATAAGTATTTTTTAAGCACTTCATGAGTCACTCTATTAGCCAACTTATTTACTTAACAAACATGTATTAAGCACTTGCTATTTGTCAAACACTGCTATAGATGAGAAATATAAGGCTCACCAGAAAATGAGTAAACAGGTATTTACACAAACAACTATAATTTAATAGAGCTCATGCTATAAACAAAATTTGAAGAAAACACCCTCAGAACGGGAAGAAGACTTAACTCCATCTGAGGCTGGGGACACTGATCGGGGGCAGCTTTAGGAAGGAAATGTTGGAACTAAGTCCAAAAAGGTATAAGTTTTGGTCTTCTGGGGAAAAAAAAAAAAGACTTTCAATAGGGTCAGTGTCTAGATTTTTTTGTATCTTCAACATCTAGCAAAATGCCAAGTGTATAGTAATTTCTCGAGGTATTTTTCTTCTTGTTAATAAGGATAACATGGAAGTTTTAAATTTAAGAAAATATCCCACTTAAAAGAAAGGAAGAAACAAAGGAATGAAACAAAGAAAGAAAATATCCCACTTACCCACTGACAATACTACTTAAAATATCTTGGGTTCTGTCTTGGTCAGCTTAGGTTGCCATAACAAAATACCATAGGCTGGGTGGTTTAAACAACAGAAATTTATTTCTCACAGTTTTAGAGGTTGTAAGTCCAAGATCAAAGTGCCAGCATGGTCAATGTCTAGTGAGAGCTCTCTAGCTGGCCTGCAATGGCTGTTTTCTCGCTATATCCCCACAGGGAGAGAGAGCAAGCGAGCTCTCTGGTCTTTTCTTATAAGGACACTAATCCCATCATTAGGGCTCAACTCGAATAACTTCATTTAAATCTAATTATCTCCCAAAGGCCCCATTTCCAAATACCATCACATTAGGGGTCAAGGTTTCAACATATGAATTTTGGGGAAACAATTCTATCCATACCAGTTGCCAGAGAAATGGAAAGTAAGAGTCAGCTGTGCCCTGAGATTTTTCAGTCTGCCTTTACTAAGACTCCAGGCCCCGAGGACCTCTGGAATGAAAGAACTGGCCTTATTAAAGGAGTCACGTGAACATTTAACAAAGACTTGTTTTTGTTTGGTTACGTGTTTTCACAGTCTTGTGCCACTGGCTAGTTAAACCTCTGAGCTAGGATTCAGCATCCCAAGATTGAAGTTATGGGAGTTCAATAAATATCTGAACTCCCACTGTGGGTTACACTCTTGAGGTAGTATAATAAAAAAGAAGTTCTGCTTTCAAGTGGATGGTACAGAAAATTGAATCATTAACTATAAAAGATGCCAGGGGTAAAGGACACATAGGCAGGGGTTCTTAGTTTTAAAGAATATGAAGACATTCTGAAATATTCTTGGAGGTACAGTCATGCTACGATTTGAAGAATGGTTTGGAATACTCAAAGGGGAGAAAGAAAAAGGTAAAGAAAATACTTTGTTCCCTTTTTTCATGAAACCAGACAAAATAATCAGAGAATTATGAAAACACCTGTGTCTATCACATTTCCTTGGGTTATGAATATCCAACTGGCAAGTCATCTAATTCTCCTGCATAACTGACTGGCTCTTGCAGTGTGTGTAAGTATATTTCCATAAAAAGTCCAATATATATCAGCAAATTCATCCTGTAGGCCACAAAATAATCAGGCTACCTGATTAACTATCATGGCCTCTTTGAATTTTAGATTTTATTAATACATAAATTGTAACTTTATAACTTAGGTTATATATAAATTATAACTTAGGCTATAATGCTATTATATAATCTTTTTTTCTTGGTGCCCTGAAGATCCTGGGTAACAAATAAGATGCTCGAGAATGCTCCATATATTCCTAATGTATACCATTTTCTTATATGTGATTCTGGACAAATCATATTTAAATCATTAAATTAAAGTAAAGTACAGTAAATCATTTAATTAAAAATCACTTAATCTTAGGAGTGCCTGGGTAACTTAGTCGGTTGAGCCTCCAACTCTTGATTTCAGCTCAGGTCATGATCTTGGGGTCCTGCGATTGAGCCCCACATTGGGCTCCTCACTCAGTGGGGAGTCCGCTTGAGATTCTTTCTCTCCCTCTCTCTGCCTCTCCCCCCGCTTACCTGTGTGCTCTCTTCTCTAAACAAATTAATAAATCTTTAAAAAAAAATTTAGGTTTAAGTTGCTTTTTTGAAAAAACAATTAGACTATGACTATGCATTAGTTCAGGTAATGCTAGCTACTGTAAGAAATAAACCTCAAAATGTGTAATGAATCAAACAAAATGGAAATGTATTTCTCCTTAGTCATGTTAAATCTAAATCAATTCCCTTAGTTTACTGGCTAAAAGTCGGTAATCTGACCACATCTAACAGCAAGGGACTCTGGGAAATGTAGTCTAGTTGTGCACCCAGTAAGACAATAAGGGTGTGGTGAACAACTAACCAGTCTTTACCACGAAACTGGATGTGTGTGTGTGTGTGTGTGCATATGATAATAAAATTTTATTAAATTTTAATTTTTACTATCACCAGAATTCTAATAGACCATGGGTAAAGGATATGATCGAACAATTCACAGGAGGAGATACAATTAGCAGATATACATGGGAGAAAATACTCAGCAGCATTAGCTGTCATGTAAATTAAATAAAAACAAAGTGTCATTTTAGACATTAATATAGCAAATATTTTAAATCATGATAATATCCATGTGCTTGCCAGAATTTGATGAAGCTGGTATAATCATATATAGTTGATGGCCTTGGCATTTGGTACAACCATTTTGGAAAGCAACCTAACAATAGGGGAATTTATCCTCAGTGTATATGTCCAAAAGAAGAAAAAAAAACCACCTGAATAACTATTGCAGTGTTGTTGAATAAAATGAAAAACTAGAATTAGCAGGAACATTTATTGACAGACAAATGGTAGGAAATTTTGATGTAGCAACCAAAATGATAATTATGAAGGTGTGAGCCTGTGACCTTCCATAAATGCAAAAAAAAGATGGGCATGTATACTAATTATATTTTATTATTTTAGTTATATTGGATATATAAAATTTGTATTCTAAAAAAGGTACAAATTTCCAGTTAGAAGATGAGTAAGTTCTGGGCATGTAATAGACATGTGGTGACTACAGTTAACAGAATTGTATTTATAATTGAAAGTTATGAAGAGAGAAAAATCTCATAAGTTCTCATGATAAGAAAAAAAGGTAACCCTGAGGTGATGCATGTGTTCTAGCCTTACTGAAGTAATCACTTTGCAATATATGCTTATCCTTGTGCAGGGGCCATGCTACCTCCTCTGTATCATTCCAATTTTAGTATATGTGCTGCCCAAGTGAGCACTATACTTTTTTCTAAAGATTTTATTTATTTATTCATGAGAGAGAGAGAGGGAGGCAGGGGGAGAGGGAGAAGCAGGCTCTCCATGGAGCAGGGAACCCAATGCGGCACTTGATCCCAGGACCCTGGGATCATGACCTGAGCCAAAGGCAGACACTTAACCTACTGAGCCGGCCAGGCGCCCCGCGAGCACTATACTTATATCAAATAATCATGTTGCACACCTTAAACTCACACAATCAATTATATCTCGATAAAGCTGGAAAAAAACAAAAGCGACTTGCCTTGCAAACCCCACATATAATAACAAAGTGACAAATCCGTTCTACAAAACTTTGATTTGGTCTGTCTCTCTCTGCTCAAAATAACATGCTGTGACTTCTCAGTAAAAATACATTTTAAGAAACCTTGATTTTTTTGTATTTTGGCAATATTTATAATATATTTTTATTTATATATATTTTTTTAATTTTAATTTTAACTAAGATAAGTTAGTTACAGTGATTTTTTTGTTGAGAAATGGTTATCTAAATACCTACTGAAAATAATTCAAAGTATTTAAATATGAGTGGAAAACTGTTTTTCTTAACTCCGAAAAGAAAAAGTTTATTTGTAAGAAAGAGGGGGGGAAAAGTGAACAGGGGTTACCTGTAAGGAGTGGAAGTACAGATTCTGAGGGGAAAGAAGACATTTTTGACAAAAATTATACCCTTCCATATTGTTTAAATCTTTTACCGTGTATCCGTGTGATTTTAACAATTAAAAAAATAGTATGTATGCTATGGTAGTAACTACATGTAAATTATATATGCTTATGGATATGTGCCCAAAGGGAAGATGGAGACAGTTGATTTGTTATAATGGTAGAGATTATGTGCAATTTTCCTCTTCCTCTGAAAGTGAAAACAGAAGAACAACTGTCTAAAATACTTTGGGAATTAAATAAAATATAAATAATACATTAATGTATGAATGAGTGGGAAGGTACTGAAACAAAGGGACTGATAAAATATTTATAAGAATTCATATTTGTGTGTGTAAATACAATTATTTCCAAATAGCCTTGACAGGAGGAAGTGGTTCCAAAGCAAGTCAATCCTAGAGGGCATCCTGAAAGAAGCAGACTGTGATTTGATATTAGAAGGGTGGTAAGGATATGACTGAGTGAGAGGGACTCTTTAAATTTTGACCAGCTGTATCCCTGAGAAAACAAATAATCCCCCCATGCCGTCCCTTTCAGGAGATGATAAGGTGCTCCGGTTGTGGCACCCCAACATCAGCACCAAGCCAGTGGGGAAACTTGTGGGACACATGTTCAGCATCATGGAGATCGTAACAAATGAGAAAGATCAACACGTAATCAGCCTCTCCTCTGCAAAGGTAACAGAAAACATAAATGAAACCAACTGCATTTTCCCCTAAAATCAACTATTGGGAAATCTAGAACACATACAGTTTTTGACTGAAATAGCTGTTATCACTGAGAAAAATATTGTCAGTGTGGAGAAGGAAATGATGAGCCACTGTTCCTGCTTGGTTTCTGCTGACGAGGGTGGATGGAAGAACTCATTTGAAGACAGGCATTCAGGAAGGCAGCGCTGGGAAGGAGCCATTATGGCCCTCCCATGGCAGATGGGACATTTTGGGCAAAGACAGAAAGAGTGAGGCTTCTGTTATAGTGGTTGTCATTAAACAGTGTTTTAAATGTTCTAACCAATATACTCAAGAAAAACTGAGTTACGAATATTAGGTATGAAGAGACTGAATCATTGTATTTGCAAATAATGTGACTGTCTCCTTGAAAAATTCAAAAAGATCAGCTTAAATTTTTAAAATTGAAGTACAGTTGACACACAAAATCAGCTTGAAATTTCAAGAGCAGGTAAGTCAGTAAGGTGGCTCATGACAATAGCAATTTCTAAAAAAATAAATAAATTTCTACATAAGAGCAGTAACCACATCGGTTAAAGAGATAGCACTCACAAGAGCAAAAAATCTGAAATACCTAGAAATAATCTTAATAAGCAATATTCACTATTAATATTAAGGTACCTATGAAGTTTTTCTGAGGTACTTTTATTTAAAAGCATGAACAGAGGGATATGCTGTGTTTCTGCATGCGACTATGGTATGATAAAAGGTATTCTCCATCAAATTAAGCTATTTTTAATGCTATTATTTTTTAATGCTATTCATGATTATTTAAGTATCAGTTTGCCAAGTTTAGTGTTAATGTAAAAATACTGACATACAAGAATATCTCAGAAACTGGAAAATATCATTATAAGCTGGCATTTATTTTCCCTCTCAGATACTAACACATATCCTAAAACTGCAATAAATAGAGCAGTAGTCGTTGCAGAACTAGTTAAGACACATCCATGAGAAAAGAGAAAAAGCAAGAATGAGTTCATGTATGTATGGGAGTTTGCATATAATAAAAGTAGGACTCCAAATCTGTGAGCAATGATAGTTTGTTCATTAAATGTTGGGAAAAGTGATTAACCATAAAAGGAAAAAATATATAATGAGATGATCATTTCATAATAAACCACAAAATACATCCCATATATGTTAAAGATCTTAAATGTAAAATATAAAAACATAGAAGTTCTGGAATTGTCCATAAGAAAATACAGGTGAATATTCATATAGCCTTTGAGTAATTCCTAAGCATCATACTGTGGCTAAAGGAAAAATAAATATGACTACATAAACATTCAAACTTTCTGTGAATTATAATAATAATTAACATTTATTGGGGCACCTGGGTGGCTCAGTCTGTTGAACATCTTTCTCTTGGTTTCGGCTCAGGTTGTGATCTCAGGGTCCTAGATCCTCACGCTCAGCTGGGTCCCAAGTCAGCTTGGGATTCTCCCCCTCTGCCCCTTCCCCCACTCATGCATGCACGTAAGCTCTCTAAAATAAATAATAATCTTTAAAAAAAATTACCATTTATCAAATGTTCACCAAGTGCCAGGCACTGTGGCCCATATTTTACATACTCAAACTCACTTGATGCTAATAACAACCCTATAAAATAATTATCACCGTTTTGCATATGTAAAGGCAAATGAGACCTAAGTAACCTGCATAAGGTCGCATAGCTACCTGGTGGCTAAATGTAGCATTCATCATCTCAAAGAAAGAAAGAAAGAAAGAAAGAAAGGGACGAAGAGAGGGAGGGAAGAAAGAAAGAATGGAAGGGAGGGAGGGAGGAAAGGAGGGAATGAGGGGGAAGGAAGGAAGGAAAGAAAGAGAGAGAGAGAAAGAGAGAAAGAAAAGAAAGAAAGAAAAAAAGAAGAAAGAGAAAGAAAGAAAGAAAGAAAGAAAGAAAGAAAGAAAGAAAGAAAGAAAGAAAGAAAGAAAAAGAAAGAAAGAAAGAAAGAAGAAAAGAAAAGAAAAGAAGAAAGAAAGAAAGAAGAAAAAAGAAAAAAGAAAAGAAAAAAAAGAAAAGAATTTCTCCTTGTGATAAGAACCCTTAGGATCTTAGGATCTACTCTCTTCACAACTTCCCTACACACCACACATCAGTGTCAGCTACAGTCACCGTGCTGTATGTGACATCCCCAGTGGTTACTTATCTTGTACCTGGAAGTTTGTATCTTGTGACCCCGTTCCCCCAATTCCCCCTCCCCTCCATTCAGTAAGTTACGATATATCCTTTCACATAATAGAAATACCATATTGACTTTCAACATTATATAGATGAACAATAATGTGAAAATATCTAAACAATATATTATTTGAAACATAGTGAAACAGTATGTAAGAAACTAAGCCACTTTATTTTTTTAAAGACTTATTTATTTGAGTGGAGGGAGGGGCAGAGGGAGAGGGAGAGAAAGAATCTCAAGCAGACTCCACGCTGAGCGTGGAGTCCAATGTGGAGCTCCATCTCACAACCTGGAGATCATGACCTGAACCAAAATCAAGATTTGGATGCTTAACCAGCTGAGCCACTTTGATGCCCCCAAATTAACCCATTTTAAAGTATATCTTTGACTATCCTGTATTATCAGAGGAGATTAATAAGATGCTAGTGTTTACCTGGGTGCAAGACTGTGGATGAATTAAAAATTTTTTTTCTTTTTTTTTTCTTTTCTTTCTTTTCTTATCTATTTCTTACAGTAAATAAGCATTGCTTTTATAATAAGGAAACTATTTTTAATTTAATTAAGTTCCAAAGAAATTTTAACGGTACTAGAAAGACAGTGAAAGTTTTGAGGCACTAAAATTAAACCACGTTATGAATTGAGAACTGAAGACCCCTCTAGAGAAATTAAAGAAAACAAAGATATCTTTCTAGCAAACATTTAGGCCACTCATGCCCAGAAGTGAACAGACACAAGACATTAGCTTTCCAATTTCTTGTAAATGTAGCAGGTGTATTAACATGATGCCCATACAACCATCACAGCAATTCCAGTTGGCAAATTATTTATATCTTTCCACATGTTTTCCTCATGTGTCAAATGTAGTTTTGCCTCCAGGGTTGTTATAAAGATTAAATGAGCTCATCATTTATTTCTTGAGCATCTCTTATGTGACATGTGCTTCTGGGTTCCAGAGAAGGAACACCGAATGAGGCACTTGTCACAGGAAGTTTCCATTCTAGGGGAAGAGAGAGACAAACAAAGCAGCAGATAAAGTGGAAGACAGCAGGCTAAGTATTATAATGAACAGAAAACAAGATCATGTGCTGTGACTGCAAATCGCCTCTGAGGAGGTGAAATGAAAGCGGAAACCTGAATGACCCAAGTCCCAGGCCCCGCAAAGATCCAGGAAACGAGGAACTGAGGCAGAAAGAACAGCAAACTAGGCACATACATTTTTTGGCTGAAGCTATTAATAGTCATCCCTATTAGTATCATTAATTACAGCAAAAATAACAGAGGGTTTTACACATCTAACGTTCCTTCAAATTTCTTCATAAACTAGCTTTCATCACGTCAAGCTTTAATAAATTGCCGGCCAGTCACATGGCTACTACGCCTTTTGTGAAGCCCTTAAAGCAAATTTCATCCTTCCTCCTGGTTCTGCAGACCTTCCACCTGGATATTCCTTACGTCTGCAACTGCTAACCCTGTACTTCCAGTCACAGGGCTCAAGCATTTCACCACGGTACCACACTGCTGCTGTCCCCAAAGAGCTGACCAGCACTGACAGACCCCAGGAGAAAGAAAGACTTCCTTTCCTTTCCTTAATAAAACCAACGGGAACCATGACTGGCAACTTTCTCAAGCACAGGTATAGATAGCAAAGGTTATTTTTCTTCTTTCTGCTGAGAAGAGAAATGTAACAGGCTTTGATGACTTCTAACAAATTGCAAATGGGTTAACAGTTGCATTTTTTTAATTAATTAATTAATTTATTTATTTATTTATTTTTAATTTTCACTCTGGAAGTGACATGAAGGAACCTGAGAAAGGGCACAGCTTCACTAGGCTGGGGGTGTGCCCTAGAGCAAGAAGCAGTGTCCTGAAACCAGGTGCCAGGTGAATAACGTCAGAGCAAGCCAGAGGGGTTGCCAACTGGCCTGCAGACTGGCTGGATGCCTTCCTGTTGATGACCATGTCTAAGATACTCTCCTAAGTGAAGGTGATGCTCCTGTCTTGCTCCCAGGCAGTGTGGCTAAGGGAACAACCTCGAAAATTGGGCAAATCTAAGTTGAAGTCTGACTCTGACGGTTGCAGGTAGTGACCCTGGATGAGTTATTTGAGATCGCTGAGGAAGCTAACAGAGTACCTTCCTCCTAGGGTTGATGTGAGGATGAAAGTAGATTAGCAAGTGAGCACACAACACAGTGCCTGGTATGTAACCAGTCCTCAATAAACGTCAGCAGTTATCAGAAAAGCAGGTGCTCTCCACTCTGCAGAGTGGGGACAGGACTTGTGTTGATCTATCTGCGTTGGTACCGAACCTCCTTTGTGGCCACACAGGTGTAGATTATGGGTGTAGTCTGTGGCATGGGATAGGGGGAGGCTTTCCAAAACCCCATGCGTCCGATGCTACTCAGTTATTTATTTATTTATTTATTTATTTATTTATTTATTTATTTATATATCTCTATCTCTCTATTTTTATTTAAATTCAAGTTAGCTAACATATGGTGTAGTACTGGTTTTCAGAAGTAGAATTTAGTGATTCATCATTTACGTATAACACCGAGTGCTCATCCCAACAAGTGCCCTCCTTGATGCCCATCACCCATTTAGCCCACCCCCCCACCTCCCCTCCAACAACCCCGTTTGTTTTCGGTATTAAAGAGTCTCTTATAGTTTGCCACTCAGTCATTTATATTCGTCTCGTGCTGAGTACCTGTCCAGTCTACATGGCAGTTAAAGACAATCTCTACTCTCCCTAAGCCCCTGACACAACTCTGCACCCTCCACAAGCTACCTTGTCTTCTACTGAGCTGAGAATGTTGAGGTAGCTTCATTAACTTCCATATTTTCCACCTCAAAATATTTCTGTGTTTTTCTGTATTTTTTGCTACTTTCTTTTCTTTTCCTCCCTTCCAAGGACAAGCATTTCTCTTGCTTCCTAAGTCGAATCCCTGCTCTCGTTCTCCTAGTCGAATACTGACCCATCCAGCATCTTCTTTCATCAGCCAGTATCTCTTTTCTTGTTATGTCCAATGTCCCTATCTTCAAGGTTCCTTGAAGGACCATTTGGTTCTTATTTATCTTTTACAAAATTTCTGCTTATCTACAATTGAACTGATTTTCCTCTTCAATCTCCTTTTCCTGACTTCTGATCTTCCTCCAGCAGTTAATGATATCATTTGTTTCCCACTGAACCATGACCAACTTTAAAGTCACTTATAAACCTTCTGCTTCCCCAGTCCCATTCACTGGCCAGTCTCCAAGTGTCTGAAACATTTCTCATATCTGGCACATCATTCTTGTTCCCACATTATGACCTTAGTTCAGACCCGTTGACAGGCTCCCAGTTGAAGGAGACATATTCGAAGGCACTATGGTCCTCCTACTTCAGTCTCTCTCATCTCCCCACCACCCAAATATTACACTGTCATGGTAATCATCCTCTTACCCACTTATAACCTTGTGAGTACCTTCTTACATATCTTCAAAGGCACCCCTAGTCTTATAAATCAAGTTCAAATTCTCTTTTCTAGGGTTTAAGGTTCTCCAGGTCAGGAACCAGATACCTTTTTAGTTTTGTTGCTACTTATTTGTCTTCAGAGAATCTAAACTTCACCCAGCTCTTCCCCAAAGTCTTCATGCTTTCCTGCCTTTGTCTGCAATCACTCTTGTTCCATACCCACCTATTCTAGCCATCCTTCAAATCTCAGTGAAATATCACATCCTCCATGAAGACTTCACCAAGAGAAAAATGGAGTTCGTCTCTCTTTGGTGAATAAGAAGTGTGGGTACTTGAAATAGACCAAGGGATAGGAAGAAAAGCTGACCCTTTAAAATGTATTTCCTTTTAGTTGTAAAAATCAGAACCATTTTCTGGCTTTAGCTCTTTATGCTTTCTTTTCGTATGGGATTATTGAAACCAAATTCCAGTTGTTGTTGTTGTTGTTTTTTCTTCTTACTTTTTGGACAACTGGAAGCACCCATGATCGAAAGCCTGATTTTACTACTCCTGGCATTTTGCCATCTTCTGTCCTTGCTTCGCTGCTTGAGACATTCCATTTTGGGTAAACTGTGATTTGAAATACCCTCAAGAGTAAGAGTTACTTGTCTCAGATCTTTCCTCAGAATGACTGTTGGAAAAATTTCTGGGGAAGGTCAATATATGTTAGGAACCTTCAGCTAACAAAATGTAAGTGACAACTGTGAAGAAAAAGTACACACTAAGAGAAAAGAGGTGAGGGCATATGCTTTGGGATCCACACTCAACTTGAAGAGTCTGAAGCAAAAAAAGGTAAGCTTTTTGCTTATGTACAAGCCTTGTTTTCCTTCAGTCTGTAACCCCAGGACAGCTCACTGACCATCTTCAAAAGAAGACCCCAGGAGCACCTGGGTAGCTCAGTCGGTAAGCGACTGCCTTCAGCTCAGGTCATGATCTCAGGGTCCTGGGATCGAGCCCTGCATTGCGCTCCCTGCTCTGCGGGAAGCCTGCTTCTCCCTCTCCCACTCCCACTGCTTGTGTTCCCTCTCTTGCTGTCTCTTTCTCTGTCAAATAAATAAAATCTTAAAAAAAAAAAAAAGAAGACCATGTTGATAGTTCTGAGCCATGGGAGCCGATGTGCCTACAAAGACATTGGGGAACCAGCCCCTACATGAAGTTTCCTTTTGTTTGTGGCTATCGTTCTCTAGTTATATAATCTAGGACACTTTGCTGTCGTTGCACATTTGCTTAGGTGAGCCATGATGTTTCTGAGTTTTGCCCTGTGGGACTATTTCCTCTTGTCCCCACCCCCATTCCCATCAGCTTTCAGGACCCTCAGACCCCTTGCACAAATACACACACACATTTGCATGTACACACATACATATCCACTACAGTCTACCTAAAGTAACTATCTGGATATATTGTTGACATTAACTTTCATGTCTTAGTAAATATAATTCTTGAAAAAGCCTGACATGGTTGTTTGGCTAGTAAACTGGTTGTATTTCAGAGCTATCCTACTAAGAACCCTGACTTCCTACAGTGTCAGTATGAATCAATATATGAGCCCCTGCTAAGTGCCTCAAATTGTAAGGCCCATCTTTTGATGTAATCTCTGCCCAAAAGGAATTAAAAATCTAGTTGAGTAAATAAGGCAAAACTGCCAAAAATCTCTGATGGCAAAACCCAGTAATGACAAAAACATCAAGTTCAGCTCTCCTAGAGAACTGAAGCTAATTATGAAAGCTGGTTTTGCAACTTGAAATCAAGAAGTCGTGAAATTGTAATCTCAAAAGGCAAGGTTGGTCTGGCAACCTAACAAAACTTAAAATTCTCACACCCTTTGACACAAAAATTCATCTAAGAATTTATCAAACAGGTATGTTTAGACTATTGGACAAAAATTACATATACAAGGGGTTCACTATTACTTTACTAAAAGAAAATAAAAGAAATAAGTCTAACTCTATCAGTTGGAGACTAATTAAAATAAATTATGGAGCATTCGTACAACAGAATACTATGCAGCCAATAAAAAGAATGAAGTAAATTTAAGTAGTTAAATGTGCCCTCACATAGATGTAAGCTCTTTCTATATGTGACCTCATTTAATGTTTGTGACAACTGCATGAGATAGGTTCTGGTATAATTTCCTTACAAATATAAAAACTAAGGCTAAGAGATGTTTAGTGATTTGCCCAAGGTCACAGAGCTAGTAAGTGGTGAAGGAGGATTTAACTGAGCTTGTCTGCCTCCAGAGGCAGTATTACCAACAGTGATTAACCTACAAAGTAGAAGCTGAGAGCCCAGAAGGAGGGGGGAGGTGGGAGAAGGGGACTTTGGTTTTTGTACTGTTTGCAATTATCTACTAGACACATCTAATAACTTGGTAATTAAAAAGTTAATTTTTCAAAGGCATGCTGGCTGGCTTCATTTCATTTCTGTTTGCCAGTTATCACACAGGAAAAATGTGAGAACCAGATAACAAAATTAACCATTTTAGTTTCGCATAGCAAAAATTTTTTTTCTTCTTGTTATTTGTAAGAGCTTAAAAAAATGCATTTTTGCCTTGAATTCCTACACAAGTGACATTGAATGCCTATCATTTGTACTGTGCTGTTTTTATACGTATCTATTTTAAAATATAGTATTTGTCTATAATAATACATCAACCCTCAAAAGAGTCATACTTTTGGATATCTTCAGGCTCTTCCAGTGTAAAATCATGTAGCCTTAATTTGATTCATTTGGGGTCAAAAATCTAATTAACCTTTTGTAGTCACTGGGTAAAACTCAGAAGACCGGCAAAATCCCAGCTTCCCTTGACAAATCAGAAATGCTGAATTCCCCAGGTCCTTCTCTTTATCTAAATGATACTGCAATTCTTAAGATTCTGCCAATACAAGTTTTAGCCCACAGTGTTCAAACTTTCACTCAAATAACTCTTATAATGCATGATAATTATTTGTTGTTGTATCTACTCTCCTGACCACATGAAGGTCTGTTCGAGAACAGCTGTTAATGTGCTTCTGCTGAACTTTTGCTTCTGTAGCACCTAGCTCGGAGTTCCAGAATTATTTGCTGTATAAGGAATTATGCATGTCATGTTAGTTTTGCACCTTTTTATAATCCTTTTTTATGCATCTCAGGCCAACTCCTACACGTCAGATATTTTGCTCTAGGTCACTCTATGATAAATATCCATCAAGAACAAAAAATCCTTTATTTATCCTTTTAAAAGGATTTTATTTATTTATTTGAGAGAGAGAGAGTACAGGGGCAGTGGGGGGCAGAGGGAGAGGGAATAGCAGACTCCCCACTGAGCAGGAAGCCCGATGTGGGACTCCGTCCCCAGGACCCTGAGATCATGACCTGAGCCAAAGGCAGATGCTTAACCGACTGAGCCGCCCAGGTGCTCCCAAAACAGAGCACTTTATTAATGCATTTGGATAATAGCAATTGGTACCGGGGCGCCTGGGTGGCTCAGTTGGTTAAGCGACTGCCTTCGGCTCAGGTCATGATCCTGGAGTCCCGGGATCGTGTCCCACATCGGGCTCCCTGCTCAGCAGGGAGTCTGCTTCTCCCTCTGACCCACTTCCCTTTCGTGCTCTCTATCTCTCATTCTCTCTCTCAAATAAATAAATAAAATCTTTAAAAAAAAATAGCAATTGGTACTGAGTTTGCAAGAAAAGCCAGGAAACCTGGTTGAATCAAAATGATCCTCACTCCTGGCACATATACATGTAGAGTTTTCAAACACTTTTACTTCATCATTATTTATTAATTATTTCTCACAAAGAAAGCTTCAGGGGAGGGCTTTCTATTGTCCTTGCCTTTGATATTTGGGGATTCGTAACTTTACCCTCAAGGCCTTGCAGCCTTGCAATTTTTCCCAATGTTAAAAAAAAAACAATCTTTCCACCTAAATCCTGCATTCTCAATTTTTTTGGAAATCATTATTTTTCTGCTCCTAGGAGGTGAATATTTTTTGTAATTTCAGTGTTACACACATATGTAATATTTAATTTATAATTTACAAACACTCCATTGTGCAGCCAAAGCTTCCTTAGTGGAATCCACTTGTCCTCTCAGATTTTTTTATTTTTATTTTTATTTATTTGACAGAGAGAGAGATAGCGAGAGAGGGAACACAAGCAGGGGGAGTGGGAGAGGGAGTAGCAGGCTTCCCGCAGAGCAGGGATCCCAACGTGGGGCTTGATCCCAGGACCCTGGGATCATGACCTGAGCCGAAGGCAGACGCTTAATGACTGAGCCACCCAGGCGCCCCTCAGATTTTCTTTCTATAGCAACTCCATCTCTCGGAAACGTTGGGCCTTTCCTAATCCCCGCCAGGCCTGACCTGGCTCCGCTCTGTCTCTCAGGCTTTGAAGCACTAATACAGACCGCGGGAACACTGTCAACCCCTGAGGGAGATGAGTAGGGAAGAGGACTGGGATCAGCATAGCCTAATTAATATCCCTACTCCTCTTTCCTCCAAAGTAGCTAACGTATTAAGACCACCTAAAAACAGAGTCAGTAAATTATGTTTGCTGATGCTGTCCCATTTATTAATTGATTTATCCAGTTACAGTGCGAGTTCTGACTGTCTATGCAGTGCTGCACCTTTGTAAATTCCTACAAGGTCCTGGACCAAGACAGAGAATAAGCAAGCGAGCAGACCTGAACCCAGCTAAATAACCATCCTAACTCAAGAGAACACATAAGACACCGGGGAAACAAATAGCATGTGGTTCCTCTCTCAAGCCAGTTATAGTTTAGTAGAGAAGGCCCCTTAGCAAATCATCATATAACAGTTGCTAATTGCTATTCATGTAGACAGGTATTATAGGCATCTACAGGGAGGATATCTAAATTAGAAGGGTGACCAATGGAAGTTGTCCAAAGAAGATGAGTTTTTGAATTAAAAATAGAGCTACACTATGACCCAGCATTTGCCCTACTGGGTATTTACCCCAAAGACACAGATGTAGTGAAAAGAAGGGCCACATGCACCTCAATGTTCATAGCAGCAATGTCCGCAATAGCCAAACTATGGAAAGAGCCAAGATGTCCTTCAACAGATGAATGGATAAAGATGTGATCCATATATACAATGGAATATTACTCAGCCATCAGTAAGGATGAATACCCAACTTTTACATTAACATGATTGGGACTGGAGGAGATTATGCTAAGTGAAATAAGTCAAGCAGATAAAGTTAATTATCATATGGTTTCACTTATTTGTGGAACATAAGGAAGAGACTACGGGCTCTGAGAAACAAATTGAGGGTTTTAGAGGGGAGGAGGGTGGGGGGATGGGTTAGCCCAGTGATGGGTATTAAGGAGGGCATGTTCTGCATAGAGCACTGGGTGTTATATGAAAACAATGAATTGTGGATCACTACATCAAAAACTAATGATGTATTGTATGGCGACTAACATAACATAATAAAATTAAATTAAAAAAATAAAAATAAAAGAATTTTAAAAAAGAAAAAAAGATGAGTTTTTGGATTTTTTCAACTTGGAACAAGTACTATGTTTTTATACCATTAGGGCATATATAGGTGTCTTATTTTGTATAGTCTTATTTTGTATGTATGTACATACATTTGTATGTATGTATAAGACTATTTGTATAGTCTTATTTTGCATGTTTCAATGTTCTCTATGAATAAATCCTACTGAAGTTTCTTCCCCCCGCAAGCACTATATTTTTGAGTTTTATCCACGTTATTACATATAACTCTCGTTCATTTATTTTAACTGATGCACAGGATTCTGTTGAATATGCATTACATACGTATCCAACTTGACCAATGAACATTGGACTTGTTTCTACCCTTTGTGGCTTTGTGATTCTGGCTTTGGTTGAACAGAGATTTTTAATTATAATTTAGTTAAATGTATCAATCTTTTATGGCTCATGCTTTTTGTGCTTATTGAAGAAATCTTTTTCAACTCAAGTTCATAAAGATGTCCTCCTCTAAGTTTTTCTAAAAATTATAGTTTCTTTCACACATGTCTCTATGTTTCCTCTTCCATATCTGTAACCTTCCCCCACCTGGAGCCTTGGGCTACAGTCTAGAAATAGGTCTAGTTCCTGAGCCAGAAGTGGTCTTGGTTTAGTTCCTGGTCAAAGGCAGTGTCCTCCTCACTCACTGGTCTCACAGCTTTCTAAACACTGTGCCTCCAGATGAAAGCAAATCTATAGCTGCTCAGTCTCACTGTTCTGAACTAGAGAGCTACTCCAGGCTCTTCCATAGAACGCTAGGTGCCTCTGGTCCCATCTGCCTGGGGCGGCTCTCCAGCTGCCTTTGCCCAGTCAGATCCTGGGCACACACCTCTGATGTAGCCCCTCCTTCACGTTATGCGTCTCTCTTGCTTGGATCTATAGAGATATGTGTCTTGCTTTGAAGGCTTGCTGTTTCTTTCTGCTTTCTCTTTTTTATATATTCTTTACTATTTCTCTGTGTTTGGAGAAGAAATGGCACATCAAGGCATAAACCTATTGAACGGTGACTCCTTAATTCTCCTTATGACAGATTTGAGGAAAGAGTAGCAGTTAACTGTACAGGGAGGGATGTTGAAAGGAAATTGTAGATGATAGGGAGGGTAGGTGGCATGCACAGAGACCAGAATGAGATGGAGGGTTTTGGAAATGGGGAGCAGTTTGGTGTGACAATGACAGAGATGATACATGGGACCCCAGGACAGGGGCAGCAGGATCAGCCAGCCCAACAGTCACCCCTAAAATCACACAAAACACCTAAAGCACGAAACACTGAAGAAGAGAGAAATAGGAAAAAAGAAAATAGTACTACTCTACAGAAAACATTACAGATTTTAAAAACCTGCTCGCATCAATTCAGTGAAGAACAGAGTGCTGGTATTGTATGTATGTCTGCTCCAGAAACAAGAAATCTGAGGTTCCAGGAATTTAAGGGTTGTGCTAGAACTGAAACTCAAATCCTCTTCTGTCCCATCCCTCATTCTTTCCAGCAACCACAATTCAGAGCATATACATATACAAAAAGCCTGCCAACCCTGAATGCATCTCAGCCAAAGCAATACAGTCAGAAACAATTTGAATAGAGATAAATTTCTTTGGCACTCCTTGATTCTACTTTCAGGTTCTTCTCCTGCTTGTCTCTCATTCTGGATTCTGAACGTAAATTCATAAATAGTCCGTTATACTTGCTTACCCTGTGATACAAAAGACTGATAAGGTTCAATATTTTAGCTACTACCCCAAATTTGCATTTTTACTAGAACAAAGGAAGTAACTTCCAACTGTACAGGTTCTGAGTAATACTAGCCTACCGAGGATCTGCATTTGAGGCCAAACTCCTTACCAGTGTTCCCTAAATCACATGACTTAGACATGTTTATGCTCCTACATATAAGAATCAAACTGCTTTTGCAACAGTGAGGTTTTGAACTCAATTACAAGTGTCTCAAGAAGTCAGGATCTCCCTGTTAACAAAACTACTTAAAGTTTTATATCTAGTTCTACAGTGATCACTCAATTACTCAAAAAATATTCCAATTTAATAGGCTAATAATGACAATTACAAAGTGAAAATATTATTTAAGGATGCATGCTAGAAAACGTCACCTTGATCAAATCACACTTCTTTCTGAAATTCAATCACACTACAACTTGCTTACAAAAACAGAATAATGAAGAAGACTAAAATGGACCAGTTATTTCAAGTGGCAAAGAGTATACTTGACCTACTTCTGCTGAATTTGTACTTTATTGTTCTTTCTATTCTCTTGTAATAACCCAAGCTCTATTTAAGTAATTACATAGTTCTTTCCTTTTTCAAAGGAGAGCTTAAATAACCTAGTTCCCCACACTCTTACCATAGCTAACCCATCCCTAAAAACTGCTTTCTGTAATTCTTACATCCCTGGGCAAGAGGAGGGGGAAGCTCTTAGAAACCTCATTTAGTAAGATGCTCCATCTTTTTATTTTTTAAAAAAGATTATTTATTTATTTATTTTATTTATAGAAAGAACACAATTGGGGGGAGGGGCAGAGGGAGAGGGAGAGAGAGAATCTCAAGCAGGCTCCACGCTGAGCACAGAGCCTGATGCAGGGCTTGATCTCACAACCTTGAGATCATGACCTGAGCCGAAATCAAGAGTCGGGTGCTCAACCAGTTGAGCCACCCAGTTCCCCCGATGTTTTATCTTCTTAAGTCATAAAAGAACAATCTGAAACCCTCCACTTAAAACATGTCTTCTCTCTAATTTCCAATCCATAGTGTAGAGAGAAATGTGGCTTCATTTGAACTCTAAGTCATGATCAGTCCTCCAAATTCTTAAAGAATAATAAATACTGTATTTCTCTGTAGTGATAGAAAAATCCAGTTCCTTTAAGCAAATCTGTAATCACTGCTGCTATTTTTCTTTGATATTTAACAAACAATAATTGAACCAAGACCAAATCAGAGTTTAGCAAATGTGTGCTCATCACATAAATCCTACTTGCCGCAAGTTGTTAAGAGCATACCGTGGACTTTGAAAATGCTTCACCTAAATAACTTTGAGTGGGGAATGCAAGATGTAAAAGTGGTGAACTGTGTCCCTTTTTCTCCCAGGTTTTCAGGGTGTGGGATATACAGACTCTTTCACTATTACAAGTCTTCCATGACAGCCATGGAGGACCAGGAGACATGCAGATTTATTCTATGGTTTACGATTCCAATCATGGCATGCTTATTACAGGTAAGTGTACCCAAGTAATGGCAGACAAAACTCATATCTTAACTTTTAGCCTTTTTCTTATTATGTTCAATTAGCCAACATACAGTAAATCATTTATTTTTGATGTAGTGTTCAACAACTCATTAGTTGCGTATAACACCCAGTGCTCATCCCAACATGTGCCCTCCTTAATACCCATCACCCGGCTACATCATCCCCCACCCCCTCCATTCTGTAACCCTCAGTTTGTTTCCCAGAGTCCAGACTCTGTCATGGTGTGTCTCCCTCTCTGATTTTTTCCCATTCAGTTTTCCCTCCCTTCCCCTGTGGTCCTCTGTGCTGTTCCTTATGTTCCACATATGAGTGAAGCCATATGATAATTGACTTTCTCTGCCTGACTTACTTCACTTAGCATAATCTCCTCCAGTTCCAACCATGTCGATGCAAATGGTGGGTATTCATCCTTTCTGATGGCTGAGTAATATTCCATTGTATATATAAACCACATCTTTTTCCATTCGTCTGTTGAAGGGCATCTCGGCTCCTTCCACAGTTTGGCTATTGTGGACATTGCTGCTGTGAACATTGGGGTGCATGTGTCCCTTCTTTTCATTACATCTGTATCTCTAGGGTAAATACCTAGTAGTGAAATTGCTGGGTCATAGGGTAGCTCTATTTTTAACGTCTTGAGGACCCTCCATACTGTTTTCCAGAGTGGACTTTTAGCCTTTTTTTAACTAGCACTTGAGCACTAACTAGAAGAAAAACAAAAATAGAAGGGGAAGGTGTTAACTGTGATTCATCAGAGTAGATATTTAATTCAGTTCCATTCCTTCCTGTCTTTCCATGGCCAGGTCGATAAAATATGTAACTGCACTTCCTTGAAAAAACAGGTCAGTGCTCTAAGTTCTTGAGCCTAGAAAGATAGCCTTGGGTAAAGCAGGAAGTGGCATGTGATGTGTTGCTGCATAAAAGGCAAAGCCAGCTCCGTTTTGACTCTTGGGAGCTGGAATGTGAACCATCTTCGAGTGACTACACCAGCATCAATGCCCCCATTCTTCAGGGAGGCAATTTGGCCCCATGCATTCTGGTACTGAGACAGAAGGTGCTGACCTTCCCACCTGCCTTTGCGTCTACGCAATAAAGTGGAGAGAGAATAGTGTCCTAAATGACAGTTCCGTAGTGCTGATGCCAACAGATGTGTTGCCTCCTTTACTTGTTGCCTCTTAAAAACACGCTTCCTAAAGACACAAAACATTCTGCTAGGCGTTTAGGTTAAATGCTGTTCACATGCATGCCTTCAGGCTTTAGAAGAAAAATGAACAACATTAACAACACTTCTTCCTTCTGGGACACCAACCCAGAATGCATTATCTAAGCATTTTCCCACTGACCACCTGTTCTGAGTTCCTGTGGGATTAATTAGGGCAGGGAAATAGTTGGTGCTATCTCGGCTGGTGGAGAATATAATTATTTTTAACTCTGTTTTTTTTTTTTTTCTGGATTAGGAGTGAACTAGCACTTCATGCTTGATAAGATGATTTTACATCTTGTAAAACAGAACTTAATTCTAAGTGTAAGCACTCCTCTTCTATATTAGCTCCTCCAAAAATAACATGCTAATAACTGCAAGTATATTTTCTCCTAATACCCCCACTTGCATGTTTGATTAGTGGGTTCAGCATTTCCAACCCAGTTATCACCAGAGTAACTAAGGACTCAAGTATCAAGGCAAAAGAAGAAGAAGGAAAAGGAGCAGGAGGAAAATCAAGATTGCTTCCCAATTTTGTGTAATTCTGATAGTACTTTGCTTACAAAAATATACAGCTCTGTATATCGCTTACATTGACTGCAACCATCAGTTTGACATCAGAATTACATGAAGCTTATCTCCCAGACTTTACTTCATGCTTTGATTCCAAAGAAGCCACCATAGTAATCTTCTAAACCCTGATGACAGCAGCATCACATTCTGGAAATGTTTTGTAGAATATACTGTTGTTACTGTCACTGTTGTTTGTATTATTCCTCTATTACAACTCCTTTTTGTAAAGTTCTTTTACAAAGTGCTTTAATGTACTTTATTTCGTTTGACCTGCACAACCACCACAGGAGGTAGGAATTATTACTTATCCTATTTTATAAATGACACGCTAAATATTAAACAGTTCAACTGACTAGGAGGAAAACACCAGGTTTGGGGCACCTGGGTGGCTCAGTCGGTTAAGCATCCAACTTTTGATTTTGGCTCAAGTCATGATCTCAGGGTCGTGAGATCAAGCCCCAGGTCGAGCTCTGTGCACAGTGCGGCGTCTACTTTAATTCTCTCTCCCTTTGCCCCTCCCCACCCCCCACCCCTCCACTTCCCCACCGCCTGCTCACATGCTCGAGCTCTCTCTCTCTCTCATAAAACAACAACAACAACAAAAACCCACCAGGTTAAAAGGTAGAGCTGGGTTTCAATCCCAAAGCATCTGGCTTCTGAAACCACATTCTTTCTCTGTAACTTCATTGTTTCCACAGCAGTAGTATAATTCGCTGAAAACACAGAGGATTACCACTGGTTCACAAGCATATCTAGCTTTGTTGGTGTCAGTTCTGAATAAAGCTAGTCACAATATAATGTTAAAGGATCTACCAGGAAGTTCCGAGTGTTGGCTATCTGGCTACCATATTCCTGTCATATTTCTATATTAGAATATTTGAACAGAGAAACATTTTTTTAAATTTTATTATGTTATGTTAGTCATCATACATTACATCATTAGTTTTTGATGTAGTGTTCCATGATTCATTGCTCGCATATAATACCCAGTGCTCTATTCAATACGTGCCCTCCTTAATACCCATCACTGAGCTAACCCATCCCCCACCCCCTCCCCTCTAAAACCCTCAGTTTGTTTCTCAGAGTCCATAGTCTCTAATGGTTCGTCTCCCCCTCCAATTCCCTCCTTTCATTTTTCCCTTCCTACTATCTTCTTCTTTTTTTTTAACATATAATGTATTATTTGTTTCAGAGGTACAGGTCTGTGATTCATCAGTCTTAACACAATTCACAGTGCTCACCATAGCACATACCCTCCCCAATGTCCATCACCCAGCCACCCCATCCCTCCACCCCCTCCACTCCAGCAACCCTCAGTTTGTTTCCTATGATTAAGAGTCTCTTATGGTTTGTCTCCCTCTCTGGTTTCATCTTGTTTCATTTTTTCCTCCCTTCCCCTATGATTCTCTGTCTCGTTTCTCAAATTCCTCATATCTGTGAGGTCATATGATACTTGTCTTTCTCTGATTGACTTATTTCGCTTAGCATAATACCCTCTAGTTCTACCCACATCATTGCAAATGACAAGATTTCATTTTTTGATGGCTGCATAATATTCCATTATATATATATATATATATATATATATATACATATATATATATATATATATATATATATATACCACATCTTCTTTATCCATTCATTTGTTGATGGACATCTTGGCTCTTTCCATAGTTTGGCTATCATGGACATTGCTGCTCTAAACATTGGGGTGCACATACCCCTTCAGATCACTACATTTATATCTTTGGTGTAAATATCCAGTAGTGCAATTGCTGGGTTGTAGGGTGGCTCTATTTTCAACTTTTTGGGGAACCTCCATACTGTTTTCCAGAGTGGCTGCACCAGTTTGCATTCCCACCAATAGTGTAGGAGGTGAACTGAGAAATATTACCAGAAGAACATTTTAAGTCCTTCTTTACACATGAACAGATTTTATCCTAAAATTTAAGCAGCTTAGGAAAGGGCTTCGTTAAATCCTGGAGCAATTTTTCCTAACAGGTGAGATTGGAAAGTCATGAGAAACTCAATACAAAGTGTTGACCTTTGGTAATTTAATCTCCACAACAATAAGAGAAGGTTCATTTTGTTTGATCTTTGAAATGCTTTGAGATTCTTATTTATATTTCTAGACATTACACCAAAACAGAATACGTAGTTGATTTTGACAGTTAAATCACATTTGCCATTTGTAGTATCCCTGTAAAACCAAACCAGCACCCTTAGGAAAATGCAAATAAGGTATACCTGCTCTCCAACTACTTCCCCAAGTTGATTTGGAAATTAATCTTATTTAATATTGATGTTACAAGCACTGGCTTGTAACCGTTCTCATTCATTAAATTTAATAAGACCATGTTTACAGGGTGCTTTATCATTTGTTGGTCGGAAAAGGCCCTCTAACAATAAATTCCAATCACTAAATGGAAGCTTACCTTCAGCAGAAAGCTGCCCATCACTGTGATTACTATACACCAGATGGAGAGGCATGGGTCAGGCACTCTCAAGAAGGAAAAATGTAGACTATAAAAAAAACAGAAAAATAGGGATCACTGAAAAGAGAATATCAATGAATCCAAATAGCTTGCACTTGAAAATTAATGACGCCATCAATGAATGCTTTTCTCTTGCTGAATAACATTTTCTTTATTTGTCAAAAGGGTTTTAGAGAAAATAAGCATATCTTCACCACATTAGATATCCTAGGAATTGATATTACTAATCTCACCGATGGGTTGTTTCCAAACACAACCGACTGGGTAAAGTCCTTTGTGATTCAAAACTTCTAATGTTGGGTATTTGTGAAATTCTTACTTCTGTTGCAGGATCTAGTGTCATGGACATGTACCCTCTGACCAGGATGGTACAAGATACAAAACAGATTCCTCACACTCATGAACGAGAAATCAATGTCATGCTTTACAACAGATATTTTCACCAAGTACTTACTATCTGTTCTGAATCCATCATTAAGGTGAGTATATATTGGCTCTTCAGAAAGAAAAAGGCAAAGCAGAATGTTCTCTTTTTACAGGTAAGTCTTTGAGAGATTAAGTAAATGTAGTGGCACATGTGATGAGACTTGACAGTAGAGCTATTTTTAAGCACTCATGAACCCATGAAAAACAAGTATTTTCAGCCAGGTCAGACTGCTTGCTATTAAGCTGCATCCTCAATTAAATAAATGAAGCTAGTTATAGTATCAGAATAAGAACTTTAAAGGAAATATACCAAGGAAAGAGTACTAGGATGGATGGATGGATGGATAGATACATACATACATAAAATACATTTTTAAATCCTAGCCATGGGCAGAGGATATGGTAAGAAGGAAGGGAGAGGAATTTATAAGGTTTACTATAACCCCTATAGGTGCGGGATATGTGCCAAGTGCCTTAAATCCATGATCTTATTTAATCTTCACACCAGTTCCATGTGGACAGATAAAGGGTTCCATTTTAAAGTTGAGGAAACTAGGACCCATGGCGTTCAAGCAACTTGCCCCAGGTCACATAAATAGTAAGCATCATAGCTGGGATGTGTACCCAGGTTGGTCTATTCTTCTGCATTCCACTGCCTTGACACTACCATGCTCCCCAGAGGCCAGGGTACGCAGCCATCCTAAGTGCATCATCTAGCAGTGATGGCTGGCGGGGTTTGCTTCAGAGGGCCATCCTTTCATTTCACGCATGCTCTCCAAAAGGAGACATCTGGAGCAGTAGAGAGCATCCTCTGGAGACCCTTTAAGTCCCCTCTCAATCTCTGACTTTCTATGTTCATCTGCTGAAGATTTTCTCAGGCCAAAATCTCGGGAGTTCAGTTATTGATCACCTACTTCTGATTATGCCTACAGAATAAGAGGAAAACTTAAACTAAAACCTACTCTGTTTTCACAAACTATGGACCTCTAGGGGGGAGATGGCTTCCCTGTAAGGGGAGGAGGGGGCAAGAAATGCATCTAGGTGAGTTTTTGTACCTGATTGATTGGTTGAAGAGGGAGCATACTTCAGGCCAGAACACGGGTGAACTCTGAGACCCGTTCATGCCATGGCACACATTTCTCTTCTCCTTTAAGGACCTCGTCTGTACTGGGGGCACTCAGAGGTTGAGAATGTGGGCTTTCAGTCCAGACGGGCCTCATTCAGATCAGTCAGTGGCCCTTGGTTGGCCTCTAGACGATTCCACGTGTTCCCTCTGGTCCTGCTCTCCCTCCTTGATTCGAGCTACAACGCTGTCTTCAGCTCCCAGGAGGGACAATGCGCCTTCCCATCTCTGGCCCTTTGCTCATGCTGCCTCTGCCCCACAGACCTTGAGGGCGACCATCTGTCCTGCCAGTGCAGTTTCATTACTCACTGACAGTCTAGTTTACATGTGAACATGGCAGATCCATGAAGAAGGAGAGATTTAGACCGAAAGGCTGAAGGTCTAGAGCTTCAACTGTGTTTCCAAAGAGAAAGAATGTGGTGTCTTGACATGTTTCTGGATTTTCTGATTACACCCCACCTGATTACACAGACAGCCTTCTCTGAAATCTCTCTCTTCCTCCAAGAGTGAGGCACGTGTCCCTAATCAGAACACTTCTTGGAAAGGTCAATGAGCTCCTTCCTCAGGGTTCTCTTAGTCTGTCCTGTGACTCCTGGCTGATTCGGATGAGTGCCAACAGGAAATAAATCCAGTATGATTTTTTTGTCTGCTGTACTTGTAATGGTTACATCGCTATCTGGCTGCTAAGCTGGTTTCGTGCTCACAGTAGCAAAATTGGCTACTTCCTCCACAGCCAAGGCTGCCCGGAATAGTCACTGCCTGTCTCGGCTGCCTGGGTATACAGCAGACACCCTCCAGGATCCCACAAGAACTACTAGACGGCCCTGCATCTGTTAGAATGTTCTTTGATCAAACCAACATTCAGGGCAGGATGTTGGAAAAGATTTTAGAAGGGCAGAGTACCAATTTTCAGGCTGTTTTGAATATTATAAAATTTTTGTAAAAGCTGAAGTGTATATGGATGATTTGATTTTTTTGTTCTTTCCTACAGGTTTGGGAACTCGAGACTGGCCTCCAAATATACCAGATTTTAGACCCTCATGGTTTCAGTGTTGAACTGACTTCTGCAGCTATTGATGAAACTGGATTTCTTTTTGCCACAGGAGCATATAATGGTCAGATTCATATCCAGAATAGGGCCTCCCTGCTTTAGTGCCCTGAGAATTAGTGCTAGGAACTCATCCATTGTGTGGGCTAGAGAGAGAGAGCATGCAGCAGGCTGGAATGTGTCAGCATGCCAGAGAGACTGCTCTGCCTGACTGAACATCAGCAGACTCTTCTGTAATGGGCATCAAAGTCCTGGTATCAGTACCTCACATCACATTTATATTATTGCTTTAATGTTTGCAAAAGTCTTTCACGCGTATCTCATTCTATCTTTGGCAGGACTTGTGTTGCACTGACTCTTTTTCTCCTTTTACTTTTGGGTACCACCAGCTAAGAGATGGACATTTAGATTTAGTGCTTGCCGATAATATTTTTACCGACAGTAGATTTGGGGACCAGACAAAAATCCAGCCAACTCTGTTATACAACACTCAGAATTCTATATTGGACTTGTTTATGAGTCTCAGCTCCTTGGGGACATGTGCCATGTCAAACTTGAGAGGATGTCAAGCTCATGTGGTGTTATGTTGCTTGCTGCTCCTTATGCTATAGAACACTGCATAGAACATTCTAGAACTAAGCATTCCAGCCTGCCTCACCTTGCTCTGACCTCCCACGAAAGAACTACTTTATCTAGACAGTATGACCAACTTGTATGCACTACTCATAGTTTATTTATTCTAGAGATATATTTACTAAAGAAATTCTTGCTTGGAAGCCAGTTGGTGGGATGAGTGAACATCCTGATGTGAAAGTCTGATCGTTCACCATGTGACAGATAGCAGTCCACATGAAATGAAATCATGAATGCTGAGTTGATGGGGTGTGAATAAATGCAACTGCTCTGCATGTGGGACAATTCTTAAGAAAGCAGCCTTAACTGCTCTATAAGCACACTCTACACACATATGAAAGTTAGTTATAATAGAAATTCTGAGCAGTGGACACAACTGTTATCAGGCATAAGCATCAGCAATTCATACAGATGACTAAGATAGTATTGTTTTCATGCAAGCAAGTCCATTTCATTGTTAGTGCTAGGGTCTAGAATTTCTTTAAACATGGACAGTTTGTTCTCCTCAGAGGTCACTGACAAAGATGCTGCAACATCCTAGGACACCCTGGAAAGTAGGATTCTCTGACTCTCAGAGCAGCTCTGCTCACAAGCCAGCAGTTCCCCTTATTCCCACCCACCCACCACCTTGCCAAGCAAAACCTCTCCCTACCCTCTGCCCCATTAAATTTGGCTGCCAAAGTCCCAAGGTAGCAGGAAATCTGGGCTGTGACACTGTGGTCCACATATCCAGGACTGAATGAGAGCATTCCTTCTTTTCATTGTTTGTATGACTATGTTCCTCCACAACCATAAAGTCCTTGAGGGCAGGAACCAAGCCTGTTCACTTTGCATTCGCAGCTCCTTGCATAGTGCTGAGTATATAGGGAAAATTTAGTTAATGTTTAATGATGTTGTGAACAAACAAATGGAAGGAGTTGTGAGTATTGCTGAAAGAGAAAACCTGGCAGAAGGAAATAAAAACAACACAGTGAGAACATAATGGATGTCCAACAGGAATAGAGCTAGGGGATGTGAAGTGGGGGAGGGGGTGGGATTAGGGTCAAGCAAAGGGAAGAAAGTGCTGTGAGGAGCAGTCCACTAGATACTAAACCACTAGAAATGCCCATGTGAAGAGAATTCCTACACAGGGTGATGATCTAGAAATAGCCATTCAACAACCACACTGTTTATCACACCTCCTGGCCCCTTGATCAAGCTCCCTTAAATCAAATGGCCCAAGTTAACTGTAAAGAAAGTATGGTTTCAAATGTAAGAAGAAACTTAACACCTTTGTTGCATTTCCTTCCCATGTAACCGATAAAACAACTCAAAGCTTGATAGATTCCTCCCTGCTGGAATTCTCTTAAATGTTTTATTACCCAATAAGAGCAAAAGTCTTCAAACACGTCAGCACCTTAAGAAATGTGATGTCATTGGATTGATCTTTTACTATGAATGACAATTGTGGCATGATACTAAATGAATGGAAAAATATTGGGGAGTATTTAGCAAACTGGAGGGTTTGGGAGAATTAGGGCAGAAAAGATCCACTTCAGCCAGAAAGGTCAGCTAGAAGAGTCTGAGTGTTTCAAGAAAACTGTCACAGATTTCAAGACCTTGCCTAGTCCTATTAATTTTTATCAGCCTGTGACAAACAAAGGCATACAGAAATGTATTTTGTGCACAGCAAGGCTGAGAGTCGCTCGTCAGTCTTAGTAGAAAATAAATATAGGACTGTTGGTGGGAATGAAAGCTGGGACAACCACTCTGGAAAACAGTATGGATGTTCCTCAAAAAGTTGAAAATAGAGCTACCACACGACCCAACAATTGCACTACTGGGTATTTACCACAAAGATATAAATGTAGGGATCTGAAGGGGTACATGCACCCTGATGTTTATAGCATCAATATCCACAATAGCCAAACCGTGGAAGGAGCCAAGATGCCCATCGACAGATGAATGGATAAAGAAGAGGTGGTATATATACACAATGGAATATTATGCAGCCATCAAAAGGAATGAGATCTTGCCATTTGCAACGACGTGGATGGAACTGGAGGGTGTTATGCTGAGTGAAATAAGTCAATCAGAGAAAGACATGTATCATATGACCTCACTGATACGAGGAATTCTTAATCTCAGGAAACAAACTGAGGGTTGCTGGAGTGGGGGTGGGGTGGGAGGGGTGGGGTGGCTGGGTGATAGACACTGGGGAGGGTATGTGTTATGGTGAGCGCTGTGAATTGTGCAAGACTGTTGAATCACAGATCTGTACCTCTGAAACAAATAATGCAATATATGTTAAGAAAAAAAAAGAAGATAGCAGGAGGGGAAGAATGAATGGATGGAAACTGGAGCAGGAGACGAACCATGAGAGACGATGGACTCTGAAAAACAAACTGAGGGTTCTAGAGGGGAGGGGGGTGGGGGGATGGGTTAGCTTGGTGATGGGTATTATAAGAGGGCACATTCTGCGTGGAGCACTGGGTGTTATGCACAAACAATGAATCATGGAACACTACATCAAAAACTAATGGTGTAATGTATGGTGATTAACATAACAATAAAAAAATTTAAAGAGAAAAAATAAATATAGGATAAATTGTTGGCAGAACGCTTTCAATTAGATCAATTTTGTCTGAGATAAGAGCCAAGCTTTCTATAAGTTATTTGTATCTACATAGTCTTTTTCCTGTGTGCTTAGGAACAATTAAAATCTGGGATTTCGGCAGTGGGCAGGAGATGAAAGTGTTGCCGGAAGGGAAAGACTGGAAGGAGGAAGAACCTTGGCTTCGGCGCCTGATTTTCCTGAAAGCCCAGGAGAAACACCAGCATTTGGTCCTCACCTTGGAGCGCAATGGGAAGATCAAAATGGTCCAGGTGTGCCATCCCAGTTTTATATTTGTACTCTACGTGCTCTTCTTTGGAAAATCGGCAGAGTTATTGGATGAGCCCCATTTCACTCTTCTCCTGCCAGTCAGCTGAGAATAGCATTTCTACACCAGTCTTCCTAGGAGGCTCTTAATTCAGAGCATCCTTGCCCAGGTCCAAGCCAAGAGCAAAAAGAATGGCTACTCAGGGACAGCATCTCACCCACCCAGGGTTTGCTGAAGGATTAGTCAGGAACCTCTGGAGCAGGTATCAGCAAGGTGAAACTTACCCACAGCTGCCATCTCTGGCATTGTTTATACCCTCATCTGGGGATAATTCACTAGCAGAGCTGCTCCCCAGCAGGCTCTTTAAAAGGGAGCAGTGATTCCTCTCTGTCCTGAGAACCCATAATGCATTCAGAGACGCTCAAGTCACTTTTTCAGTTTGTCACCAAAATTGCTTTGTTTACTTTAAGGTTAATGATGCAATCTGCTCAGGGCCATTTCGGGAGGATTGAGGTAGGCTAATTTATTTTTTTCTGTGAGTCTATTACCACCGAAGAATGCTAATGCCTACTCCATATTTAAAATGAAGGCTAGATCATTTATCCTGGTTACTGAGTGGATCTCTCTCTGCCTAGAACTCAAGGACTCTTTGACTTTATTTTCCCCTTCTGAAAGCTAAGATCAGAAAAAAAAATCTTAAATTAGTTTAGCAATCATGAAATGTCAGCATTATTAAGGTGACTGATGGCCCTACTGCTGGATAAAAGGAGTGAAAAACATCCCTGATTCAATATATTCTTCCCATGTTGTCTGAGCAATTCAAATAGCAGCATAGGAAGGAATTTCTTAGTAATACACTCTACAACACAACAATGGATTGATTTCCCTTCTTTAAGGTAGTGCGGTTGACCATCAGTATGCTTTTCCTAACAGACAATGTCAATAACAAACACTCCTTTTTTAAGGATTGCAAAAAACCAGCCTGGTGCTGTTCCCACATCAAAATTGGTTTTGGTTTTACTGCAGCATTTGTCACTTTGATTATTCTGGTTCTCCATGTCGCCAAAATCCATAGACTGAGCTTGATGAAGATTGAAAATCTCTCTTATTTGTACTTGTATTCTTGCTGTGCCCTGAGCAGGTGTTCATCAAGGATTGAGAAAATGAAGAAATATAGGAAACCTTTTATAAAGTATACAATAGTAAATGTTTGGGAAGGTTTGGGGGGGGTTAAAATATTTTATTTATTTGAGAGAGAGCAAGCTAGAGAGAGAGAGAGAGAGCACAGAGGGAGAGGGAGAAGCAGGCTTCCTGCTGAGCAGGGAGCCCAACGTGGGGCTCGATCCCAGGACCCTGAGATCATGATCTGAGCCAAAGGCAGATGCTTAACTTGACTGAGTCACCCAGGTGCCCCAATGTTTGGGAAATTTTAGGGAATTTTTATTAATGTTGGAGGGAAGAACTTTATAATAAGCATAATGTCAAAAGCACGCTTATTATTTATGGTTAATGCCTTATTACTATTACTTAGTGTTATTTGCCTATTAAAAATAAGATATGGTTTGATTTACATACTTATTTTCTAGAATGGCTTGAACAACCTGGGTTTGAACTGTTGTGGGTCCACTTACATGCAGATTTTTTACAGTACATTACAGTACTATACTATACAGTATAGTCCTATAAATGTATTTTCTCTTCCTTATGATTTTCTCAAAACATTTTCTTTTCTCTGGCCTACTTTATTGTAAGAATACAGCTTATAATACATATAACATACAAAATATGTGTTAATCATCTATTTATGTAATCAGTAAGGCTTCCAGTCAACAGTAGGATATTAATAGTTAAGTTTTATGGGAGTCAAAAGTTTTATGTGGATTTTCAACTGAGTAAGGCTCATCACTCACTCCTAACCTGCATGTTGTTCAATGAATGTACTTTCACTCATTCATTTTTTTTAAAGATTTTATTTATTTATTTGAGAGAGAGAGAATGAGAGATAGAGAGCATGAGAGGGAAGAGGGTCAGAGGGAGAAGAAGACTCCCCGCTGAGCAGGGACCCCCATGCGGGACTCGATCCCCGGACTCCAGGATCATGACCTGAGCCGAAGGCAGTCGCCTAACCAACTGAGCCACACAGGCGCCCCTCATTCATTTTTTTTTTTAATGAGCATTTGGTAGGTGTGTCTCATGGACCAGAAAGATATCTTCCCTTTCATCATGGAACTTACAGTTTATGGGTGTATGAAGAAATATGAAGGATTGATATTGATCTACCCAGTACAAGTGTTACAAACACTTGCACAAAATGCTACATGAATTTACTGTAGTGGGCAGGGCCTAGCCAAAAAGGAGCTAGGGAAGATTTCATTTTCCACTGATTTCCAGTGAAGTTCAACACATTTCAAGAAACACTTTGCTCCATATGTGCTAGATGTTCTTCCAAGTCCCAAGATTCTGTGGAAAATAAGGTATTTAGGAACTTGATTATTCAGACCCACCCTCCACTGAAAACAATGAAAAGTTCTGAATAAAATATTTACTGAATCTCTCAACTAGCATTAAAGAGCTGACAATATTAGTAAGTAAATAGCAGACCAAAAATTAAGTGAAAGTGGAGAATGAGAAAGGTAAATGAAGAACTAAAACACCCTTTCTATTTTTTGTCCCAAGGGCATTTTCCAAAGCAAATGAGGGTTCAATTTTGGAGACTTACCTGGAGTGAGGGACAAAAAAGTCAAGGCCCAGGGCCTGCCTAAGGCAAAGAATTTGATACGATGTCCATAATATGCTGGGCCCCAAAAGTTACACTATCAGCATAAAGGTAAACCAGAAAGAAAGAAACCAGCCTCCCAAGAGCAAGGCAGGAAAAGCTGCCCTCACACAGAGCCAAGCAGGGAAGAAGGGAGAAGAGTAGGAAAATAAAACAAGATGAGACAAAACCCTGTCCCTCAGAACTGTGGCCTCAAGTATCTCATATGCATTTGCAGGCTAGATTGGCAATGCTTAGGGGTCAAGGAAATCTCAGCTATGGGGCGCCTGGGTGGCTCAGTTGGTTAAGCGACTGCCTTCGGCTCAGGTCATGATGCCAGGGTCCTGGGATAGAGTCCCACATCGGGCTCCCTGCTCAGCGGGGGGTCTGCTTCTCCCTCTGACCCTCTTCCCTCTCGTGCTCTCTGTCTCTCATTCTCAAATAAATAAATAAAATCTTTAAAAAAAAAGAAATCTCAGCTATGAACTTGATTTAAAACTGGTAGTTTTGGCAGGCACCTGGCAGAAACAAGTACAAATCCATTCTGTAGAAAGACACATTCCCTCAGACCAGTCAGGATAATTAAGTGCACAAGAAAACTAGACAAGAAGGTTTGGGCTCAGAGATAAGTAAATAGAGCAAAAACAGGCCCATATACAACAGAAGTGGCATAGCAGATTTGTGTGGCAAGAATATATTTTTCAATAAAAGGTTTTGGAGCAGCTAGACATCCATATGGAAAAAAAAACATAATTTTTTCTCCTATCTAAGACTATTCCTTGTGGATTAATGACTTCAAAATATTAATGGAAAGACAAAACAATACAGGGTTTAGCAGTCAATATAGGAATTGTCTTTATGAACTCAGGAGAAAAAGATATCTTAAATAAAACTCAAAAATCACTATTTAAAAAAAGGATATATCTGGTTACATTAAACTAATAACTTTTCTTCATCAGAAGTCATCATAATTAGAGTTAAAAGACAAGAGTTAAAGAAGAGATTTGCAACACATAATAACCAACTGGGCTAACCTCATAAAACAGCAAACCCAAATAGCCAATAAACATATACAACATTGCTAAACCTCATTAGTAACCAGAGAAATTCAAATTGGAATTACAGTAGATATAATACACTCAATAGATTAGTTTAAAAAAGTAAATCTGATAATACTAAGTTTCAGCAAGGCTGTGTACCAATAGGAGGGTTCATATGCAGCGAACATTAGTATAAATTGGTACCAACTCTCAGTGAATACTTTGGAATTCTTGAGTTATGGGACTTGATTCAGAAGTCAGTATGTCACTTCACAGTCTTGAAGGAACGATGTTGCCAGTGAGCAGTCCAATGCTGGTCTGATTATTTTTCCTCTATAACTTATGCATTTTCTCTGCAAACTTAGATGTTATCTTTGTCCCAGAGGTTTAAGGGCTTTGCCTAAATGCGTATGTTTTCTCATCAATTCCACAGGAGACTTTCAAATCTGCAGTCCTAGATATTTCTTCCAGCTTAGGAAATGTTTTTGTATTATTATTTGTTTACTAAGTATCTTTTCTGCATCTGTTTCTTTTTCTAATTCAGGAACCCATAGTATTTGCATATTGGGTCTTCTGACTCTATCCTCTCAATTTCTTATATTTTTCTTTATGTTTTCTTTTTCTTTTTAGTCATGCTGACTGTTTTGAAATATTTTTCTCTATTTCTAAGCTATTAGTTCAAGTCTCAAAGAGAAATTAATTCTCTTTCAGTTCACCAACCAAATTCTTACATTCGAAGGCCATGTTTTGTTGTTGTTTTGTTTCTGTTTTGAACTTCCTTGAGAACTCTTCAGTTTCGCTCAAGTTAACACACTTCCAGCAGTCTAAGTCAGGAATCTGTTCTGCATGTTTTGTCTGTAGTTATTCTCTCTGGATACTAGCCCCTCTTAGCTTCGTTTCTTTTTCTGCTCATTAGGATTTGGCTTCTAGAAAAGCACAAGAGGTGGCAATCCTGAGAGGGTGAGGTGTGCAGTCGTGCTGTTCCTGAGGGGTGGTTGTTCAGAGTCCCCACAGCACTTCCCGGTGGAGACCATAGTGGGAAGCCTTCTTGCTTCCCATTCTCTCTCCCAATTTCAGAAGTACGGAAGGCTCAGGCCAGCTGTTCAGCTAGTCCTCAACTCCTTGAGGCACACTAGGTATATGCCATACTTCACATTGCCCCCTGGACCCACCTCCTCCTGGGAATTTGAGCATATTTGTGGAATAATCACCATGTTCAACTCTTACCCTTGGACTCTCTCCCACCCTGGTCCCCAGGCTTTTGTTCAGCCCAAAGGGTGACAATGCCATAATAACTTTCTTTCCCCAAACTCCAACCCTCATCCTCTGCTTGCCTCCAGAGACTGTTCCTGGAGTCAGAGCTGGGAGTGGAGTGCAGGAAAGATGTACCAAGCCTCTATCTTCTCGGACTCTCAGCTGCATCAAAGAAACAAATAAGCAAAAACTGCTTCGGTAGTCATATTCTATTACTCAGGGAACTCTGCTAATGTGTAATGAGCTAAGGGGAAGCCCCCATATGATTTTTGTATTTCTTCTTAATGTCTTCAGACCAGTCCTTAATGGCTTGAGCTGTAACGTCTCTCTTGCACTTACATTCTTGGTTTTATTTTCCCAAGTCTCAAAAACATGCTTGGGTCACTGCCTGGTCCTGTCACAAACATCACTGTATGAGCTTCTTCAGGCCTGGCCTTCTGGCCATGTCATGGGAAGGCAGATTATGAACTGACTGGCCTGTCAATGCGACATCCTGACCACAAAAGAAGGAAATAATAATCGTTTCACAATCTGTTTTAAGGAGACAGAATTACATCTTGCTTGTATAAAAAATTTTTATAAATCTGGGATAAATTTGCCCCCAAACCCTCGTTGATAAAAACCATAGATCGGGGTGCTGGGGCTCAGTCAGTTGAGCATTGGCCTCATGATTTCAGCTCAGGTCATGATCTTGGGGTGATGAGATCAAGCCCCACAATGGGCTCTGCATTCAGCAGGGAGTCTGCTTGAGATTCTCTCTGCCCCTCCCCCATTGTGAGCACACATTCTCTCTCTCTAAAATAAATAAAATCTTTAAAAAAAAACATAGACTGGTGAGATATTACTGTTATAACATCATGAACAGAGTGGTGTGAGAGTTCAGAGATTTCGAGTAATTGACCCAAAAATAGTTCACTCACTGTATAAGAAATTGAGAGGTTAGAGTCAGAAGAACCAATATGCAAATAGTATGGGTTCCTGAATTAGAAAAAGAAACAGTTGCGGAAAAGATACTTAACACTTCAAATACTGAGGACCCACTTACGTCCTTTTATCTGTCCTTCCATCCATGTAACTTTATATGTTTAGTCCTGCAGCCCTCTTTGTGAGTCCCTCCAGGCATAAGATCTCCCTCTACGAGGCGATTAATGTAATACATGTTCATAGAATCGTGTGAACTGCTATTTTCTGGGAGCACGAAATTCTGAAGGCCTATCTGCCAATACCAACCTGGGATAAAAAGTTTTACCACTTAGGTGTGAAATGAAAAAAATAGGGCAATTTTTCATAAGGCTAATTTTACTTTTTATATTTAAAGGTTGTATCTTTCCTGCTTGTTGGTATTAAACTATAGCCTTGCTTTTCATAAAATAATGATAGCAGAGTTTCCAGTCCCCTTCTCCCCCATGTCCTCTCTTGGTGAAATTAAATGTTAGTAACTCTAAGTCAATATTCCAAAGTGTGTTTTGTTTTTGTTTTTTTTTAATTTTACTGCTCCATGGATTCAGAAATATTGAGAGCCACTGTGTCCATCAGGGAGGCACATGAACTTAACTAAGCTATTATTCAACATGTCAATGTCTGACCCCACTTCCTGGACATTGCTGAACTGCCTTCTGCTCCCAAAGTGGCACAAACTCTAACCAAAGACCCACCTAGCAGGTAGGAGAACCACTGGCCAGTACTTTTAAATCAACATAGATATGAGATAACAGAGACCTTAGATCACCTAGAAACATAATGTTTTTGAAAAATGAAAGAACTTTTATCCATCCACTCACTGAAGTCCTCACTTTACAAACAAGGAAAATATGGCCCAAAGGAAGAGAGATACTTTGCCCAGGCTCTCACCAGAACGGAGACTGGAAATGTGTTGTCTTCATGTCTAGACCAATATTCTCTCCACTTTACCACAGCTGCTCTCAACCTAAAAGATCTGTGCTTTACTAGCAAAATCACCAACCTTAAAATTTTGACTTTTATTCCCATAGAAAAGTTAAAACTTCAAAAATTAAGAACATCTCAACAATGATAACCAATCAGAAACAGAATGATCACATTATAAGAGCAAACAAAAATGTAAGGTGCCTAAACAAATTTAACAAAAATATGCAAAAATTGGGCGCCTAGGGGGCTCAGTTGTTAAGCGTCTGCCTTCGGCTCAGGTCATGATCTCAGGGTCCTGGGATCGAGCCCCGCATTGGGCTCCCTGCTCAGCAGGAAGCCTGCTTCTCCCTCTCCCACTCCCTCTGCTTGTGTTCCCTCTCTCGCTCTCCTTCTCTCTCTGTCAAATAAATAAATAAAATCTTTAAAAAAATATGCAAAAATTTTGTGGAAAAATTTCCTAAAGAACATAAACAACAATCTGAAAATATGGAGAGCTACACCATATTCACAAGATGAGATATCACAAAGATCTCTTTATTACATTCAATAAAAATAAACATGCCTTTAAAAAACAATGAAAAAATAAGTCGCACACTGTGGAAAGAGGTAACATACTGTGTCCCAGGTAAACAAGAAAGTATTAGGAAACAGAATTGCTAAATAAATCCCACAAATCCAGAAGAAAAAGAGCCCAAGAGGAAAATGGACAAAGGACAGGCAAGAAAACCCAAATGGCTCACAAACACATGAAAAATGTTCAACTCACTAAATTAGGAAAATGTGACTAATATAATCAATACATTTAAAATTTTACTTTTTAATACCCCATTTTAAACCCATCGTAAGAAAAAAAATAATAATAATCGATTTAAACCAAGTGTTGGCAAGAATGTGAAGAAAGGAAAACTCTTATCTAATTCTCATGGGGGTGAAAAACGATAGCACTACTTTGAAGGACCACTGGTAGCATCTAGTCAAGTCAATAATTGCATATCTTACAATTTAATAATTCTACTCCAGGCATATGCTGTAGGAACCATGGCACCTGTCCATAAAAACAAGCAGTGAAAAATTGGCAGCAACCTAAACACCCTAGCAGTAGAAGCCTGGATAAAATTTATGTACAATAAATTCTTATAATCCTATAAAGGAGTTAAAAATAAATGAACTAGAGTTCCATGTAATAATTTATACAAATCTCCAAAATATTAATGTTAAGTGAACAAGAAAGTTAAAGAAGAATTCATACAGTTTGATAACATTTATAAAAAGGTAAAAAGCCTAAAATCAGGGTGCCTGGGTGGCTCAGTCAGTTAAGCGTCTGACGTTGATTTTGACTCAAGTCATGATCTCAGGGTTGTGGAATCAAGCCCCGTGTCAGGCTCTGTGCTGGGCATGGAACCTGCTTGAGATTCTTTCTCTCCCTCTCCTCTGCCCCTCCCCTCCTTAAAAAAAGCCTGAAAGCAATATTGTTACATATGTACAATGTACATGTATATCCGTATAACAATATGATATATGCATATGTAGCATACATGTATAAGTTTATGTAGAAATATTAGGATTTTCATAACTAACACCATATTCAGGTTAATAATGGTCTCTGGGAAGGAATAAGAAACAGGAATTCTATTAAAGAGGGCTAGATGGGGCTTAAGATTTGATAATGATAATGATAATTTGAAAATGATGTATCCACCACCTTGATACCCAGGTGGTCAGTACATCTTTATATGTTCTATTTCTCTCTGTATCTTTAAAACAGCTCAAAATAAAATAACCAATTGAATTTTTTCATGTGCTCACTGTATTTCTATTGAAGGGTAAGGAAGAGGAGGCCTATCTTGTGGTGATATGGGAGCTGCCCAATGTCATGCCTTTCCTACAAGACGTGAATCACACTGTGCATCTGAGGACATCTCCTAAACACAGGAGCATGCGTATTCCTTTCCCAGATGTTGAGCTAGTAGAGAAAAACTTTTCTCAACACATTAATGTAAGTTTCATTTCTTGATTTCTTTTTCCTTTCTATTTGGGAAAATTATACAGAAGTAGAGAAAATAATGTGTTGAACTTATACGTACTAGCGCTCAGCTTCAGAAATTATGTGTGCATGGCCAAACTTACTCCTTTTTAATCCTACCACTTCCCATGACCACCACAAAAGAATTATTTTGAAGCAAATCCCAGATGCTGTGCCATTTCATCCCTAAGTATTTCAGTATGTATCTCTACATGATAATGACTCATAAAAATGGCATGACACCATTATTTTTAAAGATTTTTTCTAAAATAACTTTTAAGAAATCCTTAATATCATCACACAGTGTTCAAATTTCCTAGATTGCCTCATATTCTTTTATAGTTTACAAGGATCCAAACAAGGTCCATTTGTGCATTTAGTGGAGTCTTAAATCTCTATTAATCTATAAATATCTTTCCATTTCTCTCTTCTTCCCTTGCTATTTATTTATTGAATTTACTGGAGAGTTGGTGCCATAGTTTTACATTTTCTATATTTTGCTGACTGCATCCTCCTGGTGTAATTTAAGTTCTGTGTGTATTTCCTCTAACCTGGCTTCATTGCATGAGCTTTGGTTTTATTTTAATAAGACTCCATGGATGCTGTCATATACTTCCATCAGGATTCACAAAACGATTGGTTGTCTCTCTTTCAAAAAATAGATAAATTAATTTAAAATCTGTAAGGTTTTTTGTGAGATGATTATATCTATTCAGTATGGCTGGAGCTTGTGTTCACACCTGAGGGGTAAAGTGTGTGGCATGTTTCAGGCTGAAGAACAGAGAAATAAGGAAGCTGTTCTCTTTGTTCCCATAAAAATTTAGGTCGATCGATTTTTTTTTGAGACTTTATACACCTCATTTGCTTACTCTAATATTAGCTCAAGCCATTCTTACTTTTCAGTTTTTACAAAGATAAGTGGTCAGAAACTAAAGAATGCAAGAAACCACAAATTATAGAGGAAGCAATTTTAAAAAGTCTTGTTTTTCATCCCTGTCATTAGTGAAACAAATGTAATTTAAGAGAGAGTAGTATAGCTTGTTACAAAGAATGTGGAAACTATTTTTTTAAAGATTTATATATTATTTTAGAGAGAGGGAGGGAGAGAGAGAGAGAGCAGGAGTGAGGAGAGGGGCAGAGGGAAAGAATCTCAAGCAGATTCCCCACTGAGCGCAGAGCCCACACGGGGCTTGATGTCACAACCCTGAGATCATAACCTGAGCCGAAACCAAGAGTCAGTCGCTTAACCTCCTGAGCCACCCAGGTGACCCTGGAAACTATTATTTTATCACAGTATGGAGAGATGGTAATTCCCTCAAATTTAAATGTTAGTTTAGCACTGCAATTCCAAGTCCATTCATAGTTAGTTTAAATCGTAAGTAGGTTTCATTGTTTGCTAAAGGATTTGAAATCAAAATATACAGAGACTAGATCATGATAACATCATCACATAATGTGTGCCAAAGCTGAAAGAACAGAATGCATCTCCTTAAACAGTCATTCTAGTCCATTTCTTCCAATGCCACGCAACTGGAAACACTGGGTTTGGTTCAATGTTCCTTGTTAGGAGCTAATAAAAACAGGACGATGATTAATGCACAGTGAGCCAGATCCGATGGATTTGGCAAGTTATTATATGGGTAATGAAAAACGCTTGCTTTGGAAAAAAAAAAAGGAAGAACTGCTGTAATAAATTATTGAAGTAATAAATGAAAGTGCCTTTTAGGATTATAATAAAAATGTATATTATCTTTGAATTTTGAGCCCTTATGTTTTGTATGTATCATAATGAGCATTTATAGCACTTCCTTTTTGCAACATATTTTAAAGTTATTCTATAGATGGAAAGTCTGCAAAAGTCACTTGGGGCAACAAATTGGGTTGTGCATGGAAATTCTGTTTCTCTAAAACTCTTCCATTTAGGAAGCACTGTTTGTTGAATACCTGCTATGCAGCATGCATTGTTCTTAGCCCCGGGAATGCGAAGATTACTGAGGTGTGGTACCTGCACACCTCATCTACTGCACGATGGCAACCCAGCAGAGAGCTTGGAGGGTTAGGCCAGACGAGGGTCCTAAAAATAGTTGCTGATTAGGTCGGAAAGAATTACCAAGACTTAGCTCGGCCCAGATAGGAAGTTTCTGGGGGGACTCCAGAAGACAAAGTGAATGCCAAGTGAAGGAGATAAAGTGAAAAATGTCACAAAGATGAGTGTGGCTGAAGGAAGACAGGGCGTGAGGAAGATGGAGATGGACAGATAGCTAGGAGCCAGATCGCGCTCAGTGTTAAGGCCCTTGAATCTCGTATAAGAGACGGAAAACCAGTGAGGGCTTCGGATGAGAAATGGCATAATCCGATTGGTGTTGTGGGTAGCATCTATGATGCTGCTTCCATGACAGGTTTTGTTTTTGTTTTTTAAGATTTTATTTATTTATTTGACAGCGAGAGAGGAAATAACTAGCAGGGGGAGTGGGAGAGGGAGAAGCAGGCTTCCCGCGGAGCAGGGAGCGCGATGCGGGGCTCGATCCCAGGACCCCGGGACCATGACCCGAGCCGAAGGCAGACGCTTAACGACTGAGCCACCCGGGCGCCCCTCGATGACAGTTTTGAATGGGACAAGATTGCAGGCAGAAGGTTCAGGCAGTGATCCACTGTTTTAGTTGAGGGACATAAGGCCATGACAGTGAGGATGGCGGAAGGAGAGGTTTCAAACAATATCTGGTGGCAAAAGTAGCAGCCCTTGGGCTTTGCTAATTAGGGCTGGATGTCATGCAGTTGAGAGAGAGGATCCTGAGAGAAAGGAGAGCATCAAGGACAGCGTGGCGCTAACTTGAAGGATGGACTGGGACGTGGTGCTACCAGTGAGCTATAGAATAGAATGAAATAACGTGCTGGAAGGAGGCAAGAAGTTACACATATTAACTTTGAGATACCTGTAAAAAATTTCTAAGTAATTAAATATACAACCCTGAAGCTTATGGGAGGGGACTGACTAGATTGTTGGGGCACTGAGATTGAGATGATTATTAAAACACAGGGGACAAGATTGCCCAAAAGGAGTTGGAAAAAAGAAAAAGCAAATGGGATAGAGGTAAATCCTCAGTATATTAATACCTAACAGATTGGCAGAGTAAGAGGGTATCAAGTAGAAAACAGAAACATGGACACAAGCAAAATTAGGAGTCTGGTGTCAAGGATGTCAAGAGAGTAAGGAGTTTCAGGAAGGAGGGAGCAATGGAGAGTGACAAGAATTGTTAACTGTTTTTTAAAATTTGAGTATAGTTGACACACAATGTTACATTCATTTCAGGTGCACAACCTAGTGATTTCATAAGTTTATAGATTACGCTGTGTTCACTGCAAGTGTAGTTACCATCTGTGCTGATACATGGCTCTCACATCACAGTATCACTGACTTTATTCCTTATGCTGTGCCTTTTATTCCCATGACTTACTCATTCCATAACTGGAAGCCTCTCTCTCCCTCTCCCCATCACCCATTTTGCCCAACCTCTCACCTCCTTCCCCTGTGGCAACCATGTTTGTTCTTTGTGTTTATAGGGTCAATTCCGTCTTTTGTTTATTTGTTTTTTTAGATTCCACTTCTGAGTGGGATCATATAATATTTGTCTTTCTCAATCTAACTTAGTTCACTTAGCATAATACCCTCTAGGTCCATGCATCTTTTCTCAAATGGCATAATCTCATCCTTTCTAAAATTTTAACTCCAGTAGAGTTAACATACAGTGTTATATTAGTTTCAGTTGTACAATGTAGTGATTCAACACTTCCCTACATCACCCAGTGCTCCTTACAACAAGGACACTCTTTAATCCCCACCACCTGTTTCATCCATCCCCCCACAACCTCCTCTCCCCAGCAGTTTGTTCTCTATAGTTAAGAGTTTGCTGGGGCACCTGGGTGGCTCAGTCAGTTAAGCATCTGCCTTCGGCTCTGGGATCCTGGGATCGAGCCCCACATCACGTCCCTACTCAGTGGGGAACCTGCTTCTACCGCTCCCCCTGCTAGTGCTCTCTCTCTGTCAAATAAATACATAAAATCTTTAAAAAAAAAAAAGAGTTTGTTTATTAGTTTGTCTCTCTCTTTTTTCCTTTGCTCATTCATTTTGTTTCTTAAATTCCATATATGTGTGAAATCATATGGTATTTGTCTTTCTCTGACTGACTTATTTCCCTTAGCATTCTACTGTCTAGCTCTATCCATGTCATTGTAAATGGCAAGTTTCATGCTTTTTATGGCTGTGTAATATTCCTGTGTATGTTTTGTGTGTGTGTGTGTGTGTGAGTGAGTGTATACCACATCTTCCTTATCCAGTTGTCTACTGATGGACACTTAGGTAGCTTTCATATCTATTGGCTATTGTAAATAATGCTGCAGTAAACATATGAGGTGCATATATCTTTTCAAATTAGTGTTTTTGTTTTCTTTGGGTAAATACCCAGTAGTTGGATTATTGGATCATATGGTAGTTCTATTTAAAATTTTTTGAGGAGCCTCCATACTATTTCCCACAGTGGCTGCACCACTTTACGTTCCTACCAACAATGCATGAAGATCCCCTTTCTCTACATACTCACCAACACTTGTTATTTCTTGTCATTTGATTTTAGCCATTCTAACTGGTGTGAGGTGATATCTCATTGTGGTTTTAATTTGCATTTCCCTGATGATTAGTGATGTTGAGCATCTTTTCATGTACCTGTTGGCCATCTGGATAACTGATCTCTAATCTTATTTAGATGTCACTCTTCTATGTTCCTATAAAGTCTTGTGTCGGCCTCCAATATAGCACTTTTAAATTGTACAGTACTTTATCTTAATACTTTCATTATATTATAAGTTTCTCCAGGTCACAGACATTCTTTTTTTTTTTTAAGATTTTATTTATTTGATAGAGAGAGACACAGTGAGAGAGGGAACACAAGCAGGGGGAGTGGGAGAGGGAGAAGCAGGCTTCCCGTGGAGCAGGGAGACTGATGCGGGGCTCGATCCCAGGACCCTGGGATCATGACCTGAGCTGAAGGCAGACACTTAACGACTGAGCCACCCAGGCACCCCAGTCACAGACATTCTATTTGACTTTGTGTTTCAGGAGCCTAACAGCAGGTGCCCAACAAATACTTGAAGCAAGACAATTAAAAACTGCCAAATAGCACTAACAATAGAAAGTGCTTAGTGACGGGGTGCCTGGGTGGCTCACACAGTTGGGCATTTGCCTTCAGCTCAGGTCATGATCCCAGGACCTGGGACTAAGCCTCGAGTCGGGCTCCCTGCTCAGCAGGGAGTCTGCTTCTCCCTCTCCCTATCCCTCTGTGCTCTCTCTCTCAAATAAATGAATAGGATCAGAAAGAAAGAAAGAAAGAAAGAAAGAAAGAAAGAAAGAAAGAAAGAAAGAAAGAAAGAAAGAAAGAAAGAAAGAAAGAAAGAAAGAAAGAAAGAAAGAAAGAAAGAAAGAAAGAAAGAAAGAAAGAAAGAAAGAAAGAAAAGAAAGAAAGAAAGGAAAGAAAAAAAGAAAGAAAGAAAGAAAAAAAGAAAGAAAGAAAAAAAGAAAGAAAGAAAGAAAAAAAGAGAAAGAAAGAAAGAAAGAAGGAAAGAAAGAAAGAGAAAGAAAAGGAAGGGAGGAAGGAAAGGAAAGGAGGAAGGAAAGGAAGGAAGGAAGTGCTTAGTGATAAATAGAAAAAGTTTTCACAGGGGCACCTGGGTAGCTCAGTTGGTTGGGTGTCGGATTCTTGATTTCAGCTCAGGATCCTGGGATCAAGCCCAGCCTCAGGCTGTGCACTCAGAAGGGAGTCTGCTTGAGATTCTCTCTCTCCCTCTCCCTGTGCCCCTCCCTCTGCTCGTGTGCTCTCGCTCTCTCTCTCTCTCTCAAATAAATGAATCTTAAAGAAAAAGTTTTCATTGTGTACTATGGAGCAGAAGCCAAACGGTGAGTGAAAAGGAGGCCAATAAGGAGAATCAGCCAATGCAGAAGATTTTCAAGAAATTTGAAGGGAAGAGAAGGATGGCAAGGTGATCTCACGGTTGGTTGGTTAAGGAAGAATAAGTCAAGGCTGAGAGGAAGGAGCCAAGTAGATGGAAGAGTATATTTTGTTATTTTAATGAATTCAACGAGTTAAAAAACTTTAATGCAAAACTATTTTACTAAATTTCATAGTAATTAGTGATAGTAATTTTAAGTAACAAAAAATCATAATACGACATTTTGTTTTAATGATAGACTAACAAAGTATACACAATAACATTGTACTGTGGTTCGATACTGTGTTCATGATGGTCCATGAGTCTGTTTCCTTCCTTCTTCAGAGTTCTGCCATCAGTATGGAAGTGAACTGCATTGATTTATTACAAGTAGAAGGATATAATTTGATAGTTGCTGGAACCTTAAATGGTGTGATTGTCTTATGGAATTTTGTAAACTCTACTGTCAAAGAACTGTAAGTCACATCTTTTTCTTAAACAATATAAAAGCTGTACTGCAATAGAGCCAAAGTAATATTCAATACTTTTTTTAAAAAGCAATAAATAACAGTGGCATACCAGTGGTGATAACTCTCAAGAGAGACTTTTCTGGAAGTTGCTTTCATGAGATTTGTTTTGCATGTCCAAATCCCAGGATAATATGAATAAGATAAACCTTAAATATTCATATTCCCAAGTGCTTTGACTTTCACTCTTCTCACTCTAGCACATGCTTTCATGTGGGATCTTGTCCAAATTTATACCCTCAACAAAAAGTTAAAATACATGCTTTAAACACTAATCTCCTTAGAGCTTTAAACACACATATCTGGCAGTTACCATCTGGGTCACCAATAACACCCTTAAAGCCCAAAACTTTGTCCCAGTCATGTATCTCTTCTTCCTGTATTCCCAATGACACCACCATCTATTCAGTCACCAAAGTCAAATGGTAAGTGCCATTCTAGGTGGGTTTTACTTTTTATTCACCACTGCAACATGTTCAGTGCATATGCAATTAAATAAATCAATATCAACCAATTAAATTTGCCCTGTACCCATGACCAAAAGCTTTACCCATTCTCTGATATCCCTTTTTTCTCTTTCTTTCTTTCTTTTTTTTTTTAGAGAGAGAGAGAGTGCATGCACACATGAAGTGGGGGAGGGGCAGAGAGAGGGAGAGAGAGAATCTCAAGCAGACTCCCCACTGAGCTTGGAACCAGACTTGGAGCTCGGTCTCACAATCCTGAGATCGTGATCTGAGATGAAATCAAGGGTCTAATGCTTAACTGACTGAGTCGCCCAAGTGCCCCCCTGCTAACAATTTCTAAATGTTCTTACTATTGGTTGTAAAGGAAATAATATAGCATTGTATTTTTTGCTATGGATGGGTCATAAATAATAAGCTCTCCCCAGTTGTCTAACTGGGCTATAAGCAAGGGCCTTGTGTGAACATCCTATGTCAAGGGGAATTTGTAATATTGTACTTTGAGGTACAAGATGGTCAAGAACTTTAATGAATGAATAAAAATAAAATCAAGTCTATCTAAGCATTCAGAGGAAGGAAAGAGGTGTAAAAAGGGAGAAGAGAGTCAGAAAGGACAAGGGAAAAGAGGAAAATGCAGAAGACATCTCTGCCTCTTGATTTACAGTGGCTTACATACTCCTGGTCCACCTGGACTCCATGCCCCTTTCCAGTCTAAGTCTGAGTCATTATTTTTAACCAACTTTTGAGAGGACATACTCCTTTCTTCTTCAGACTCTGGATTGATTCTCCTTTGGACCTTTAGTTGAATTAGCTTTTTCTGCAGACCCCTTCCTCTGTGCCTCAGCCCCGTGTTCTCTTGGGCCCTCCCCCTAGAATTCTTGTCCTCCTTCCATCTGTCCCTTTCAACACTTGCCCTTGGGCTTTCTCATGACGGTATACTTGTCACTTGATCAATATCAATATGCACTGGTCAGTTCTTTACCCTCTTATTAAAGCAGTCATGCTGCCACAGCATAAAGAGGGAAGCTCCCCTGAGGTTGTTCCCAACTTGAAGGAAGAGATGCTCCTTGTTGAAAGGCTAGGCATTTTGCCAAGAGATGCATGCAAACCCAACACCCAGCCAGAGAAAAATAACAGTATAGTGAGCCATACATTGTATTCCCTTCCCATGTGAAGATGATTATACAAAAATAATTGATTTAGAATCTCCTTAGCTTTTGCAAAACATACAATTTAGTACAGAACTGTCTAATGTAATTTGGGCCCAGCTTAAAATAGGCTCTAAAGTTGAAGATGGTTTCCATATTGATGGTGGAAGTCATCCCTACCTCTACTTCAAATTTGCCTAAGATCCCTTCATCAGTCAGGAGAAATAGCCTTTCTCTTCCTGTTCAAAGCCTCATATGTTTTTTGGGTCCAAACTGGAAATTGTTCTTCCTGATTACTAACCATGTGGCTCATCCACACAACAGAAGTATCCAAAAAGTTTGAGCTCCACACGTCCTCAAGCTCACAGGCCCTTCTTCAGAGCTTGCTTCACTCCATCACTTATAAGTCCAAATTAGCAGAGGCAATTTCCACTAAAAAAAAGGAACGTTCCACTCCAAGATCTATTTTCAGTAAAAAATGTTAAGTGTGACTTTAGGAGCCAAGCATGAAGTACCAGTCTAGGCCGTTTAGGGATTATCACTGTGCTCCCAGGAACCAGCCCAGAAAGGTATATGGTTCGTTGGAAGCTGGGTCAATGGGAGATGAGCAACTAGAATTGTATAATCACTGAATTACCAGCTCGTCTTCTTCACTCAATTTTAAGCTCCTTGAGGTTAGTAGCCCTATTTTATTCAAATTTGTCACTTGACTTACTCAAAGAGTAAAATTCTATTCTTAAACTTTCTGAGACTTTGAGGAGAATATATATAAGCCCACTCTTACTTACAATTAGGCTGACTAGACCAACTAATTGGACTAAAAGACATTTATTTATTTATTTATCTATTTATTTATTTATTTATTTTTATTTTATTTCATTTTGGATTAAAAGACTTTTAAACACTGAATGGTCATGTTGTTACACAGGGTCTCATCAGGAAGATGGGTTCCAACTCTATACCTTTGGGTTTTCTCTTCATGTTCGATAGTATCAATGTTGCAGGAGTTGATTAGCTCTGCATGGGATGTATGATATAAGTAATGTAAGTTGCCTAACTTGTGTTTATTATGTGAATGTGTGTTTACTTCCAGGTACAGACCTGAAGATTGCTTCACTGTGGACCCTGATTTGGATCCCAAACGCTTTAGAATTAACAACATACTGTTCCTCTTTCGATCCCCTGAATGTGCAAGGTAACTCAGTACTTACTGATCAAGAAATACTGTCTGGGATGTATATAGGCGATGTAAAAAGAGTTCTATTTATCCCAGCACTAAGGAAGCTACAACTGAGGGAAGACATAAGTTGGGTGCACTACTTGGCTTAAGCTTTCTTCCCTGTTGTTGTCTTTTGTAGGTGGGTGGTCCCTAGGGATCTGATTTGCTGTGGGGTGTCCTAATTTCCCTTACCACCTTAGTCTCACAACAATTTCTACACCAGTAGAAGAGATAGAAAATGCTCACTTGACCACACTGTGGCCAAAATCTAATTCTGTGAGCACTGACATGAGGCAGAAGGAAGAACTTGCTGGGCAAATATGAAAGATCCACTGCAGCAGGTGTCATATGACATCTACTGAAATTGATCTGTCTCCATCCCTTTCTGAGGCAGCAGGGCATTGTTTATTAAATATTTAGGAAAAGTTATTTTTCCTCTTTAGATATAATTGAAAACTCTGATTTTCAGGCAACACGTTATAGTAAACATATCTCTGGGAAGAAATCAAAAGCAGCAGTGAGCCAGCATATAGCACCTTCCCTACCACTTGACTTGAAATTGCCTTATCGAGACTTATTTTTGAACACTTGTTCCATATCGATGCCTGCACCAGAACCTAAGCCACTTTCCAGCCCATTCTAGTATAGCACTACCGAGACGGACCAGGCCAGGACTGGATACTGTAAGAGCAGAAGTTAGCCAGGCTTCCCAAGTGCCTGCCTCCAACCCACTTCCTGCCATTTCAGTATCAGCTTCCAGGACTAAATCTAGCCTGAGTTTTGGGACTGGGCAGAATGTTATTTCCCAGACCCAGGCAACAATAAATCTTAATTACCAAGGCTCCCCAACAGTATCTACCAATACCGGACAGATGAATGTTGTAACATGAGATATAAGGTGTGATTTGTGTCTTAAGGAAGTGGCTCAGTACGCACAGATGTTGAAAGAAACAACCTACTGAAATTAAAGCAGAGAAGAGCACACTTTGGGTGTGATGGAATATCTTAACTTTCCTTCCTTGGGCTTCCTCCCTCTCCATGTAGGAGATCGAGTCAGGATTCCGTGTGCTCTTCGTCTCAATGTGATTCTAGTAAAGGTCCACAGAGTAACAAGGTAAGCAAGAAATAGAGTATATCTTCCCGTTACACACAGTGTTGATTAAAAAATAGTGATTTGTCCATTTGAGCCCATCCTTTGATAGAAGGTCAAGGTGGAAAAATTCTGTGTATACATGTGCATGTAAAAACTTGTTTTCCTGAAAAACAATGTCTAAACTGTGTTCATCTTTTATTTCCCGTATTTTCAAGGCTTTGAAAATATATCTGCAAATAATCGACACATACTCACAAATAAAATAAATTACATGTGCTGCTTTTACATTTCTGAAATAATAAAGCAATTCCAGGCAATCTCTTTTGCTAAAAAGTATCACACACATTTCACAACACACCTTTAATGCCCTGGTTTTCAAACTCTGTTCTCAGTCCCAGTTTTATAGATTTTACACATTATATCTCTAGTAGGATTTTGTTTAAAGAAAACTTTTTACTGCAAAACTTGTTTTATAACCACTAGTTTCCTGAAAAGAATAAATGTACAAGGATGTAAGAGTCAGACAGACTTACACTTGAGTCCAAGTGCTTCTTTTATTTTCTGATTAGCTTTAGAGACATCACCTAATCTCTGAGTTTCTGTTTCTTTGTCAGTAAAAAGGGAATAACAAAGCCTAACTCGCAAGGCTGCTAAGATAATTAGAGATCACATACACCAAGAACATGGCTTGCTTTACACATGTGGTTACTCTCATTATTATGCCCTGCTTGAGCCAGGAGAATGTTATTGCAGATACCCTGTTTGTGAACATGATGATCTCTGCGATACATTTTTTCAGAAGAATTAATTAAAAAAAAAACTTTAAAAGTATGCTTAGAAATGTAAATTTGACAGAGAACAAACTGGCGGTTGCCAGTGGGGAGGGGAATGGAGGATGGGCAAAATGGGTGAAGGGGAGAGGGAGGGACAGGCTTCCAGTTGTAGAATGAATAAGTCACAGGAAGAAAAGATACAGCATACAGAATATAGTCAAATGGTATGGGAATGGCATTGTATGGGGACAGATGTGGTGAGTGTAGCATAAAGACTTGCCTAGTTGCAAGCAACTAAAGCAACAACGTAGCATTGTGTGTCAACTATACCCCAATTACTAAAAAATTTTAAAAAAAGGGATATGAGTTCCCCTGAAAAATCTACTCACCCAGTATATCCCATTTCCTTACAATGTCATAGAAATACTTTCTCGTTTTCTCCCCTAATTCAGGGAAGCAAGCAGAGCATACATGACAATGAGGTTAAAGGTCAGTATGAAATCACCTCTCTTCTTTGTAACAATTCCTTTGCAATAGGGAGTTGAGGCTGTAGAATACAGTATATTCTCTGTTTTAAAATAGATTTTATTTATTTATTTGAGAGAGAGAGAGAAAGCACGAGTCGGGGGGGGGGAGAGCAGAGAGAAAGGGACAAGCAGACTCCAACGCAGGGCTTGATCCCAGGACCCTGAGATCATGACCTGAGCCAAAGTCAAGAGTTGGATGCTTAACCTACTGAGCCACCCAGGCGACCCTACCATATATTCTTTTTGTGACTAAATGTTGAGGTATAAGATTCTGTAGTCAAAGAGGCAGAATTTCCATTTTTAAATACAAATTCTAGATTTTTAAAAATCCAATGCATTACTGAGCTTCTTAGTCTTCAGCCCATTTTCCTAAAACTTACACTAGATTCATAAGCCATTTTGGATGTGTAAGACTTACACTGGATGTGTATCGACTTTTAGCTGTTAAATACAGGGCAGAGGTTTTTGTAATAGGGTCAAAAATAAACTCTTTAGGCTTTTCCAGTGATCCAAGATTCTATTTGTTAATGCTTTTTTGTTCTCTGCCTTGAGTGAAGTTCGCTGGGGTTGAAAAACATGTTCTAGGGAAAAGAATGTGTTGGTTTTCTGTTTTCCTACCTGCCTCCTCTTTCATGTTCTATAAAATTTGGAATTCCAAGTATTGCAGACACCCACGGTAGCTCATTAACTTTTCTGTAGGTGAGAAAACTGATGTCACAGCGGGAGAGCAACAGCTGGTGGACAAAAAACAACCTGGGGACACCAATGTAATTGATACTCAGCCGCCTGTCATTGTCACTGCTCATGAGGATGGACACCTTCGCTTTTGGACTATGGAGGTGGGGCCCATTGTTTACCTGGAGCAGCAGAGAATGAGAAAGATAAGAAGTAGTACTGAATGAATCCTAGCCTTCTAAGGTTCCAGAGAGCATCCAATTCTAGAATTTTTCAATCTTCTAGCCAAATTGCTGGTTTTGCAGCCTGCTCCCTGAAAGTGCTACTCAAACTTCACAGTAGGCCACTTTGTAACTCAAGAGGTCAAAACTGCTAAGTTAACTATTTCCAATTTATCTTTTCCTGTTTTGTTTTTTTTTTAAGATTTTATTTTCAGGGGCACCTGGGTGGCTCAGTCATTAAGTGTCTGCCTTCAGCTCAGGTCATGATCCCAGGGTCCTGGGATCGAGCCCCACATCAGGCTCTCTGCTCGGTGGGAAGCTTGCTTCTCCCTCTCCCACTTCCCCTGCTTGTGTTCCCTCTCTCTCTGTCTCTCTTTGTGTCAAATAAATAAATAAAATCTTTAAAAAAAAAAGATTTTATTTTTAAATAATCTTTACACCCAATGTGGGAATCGAACTTATAACCCCAAGATCAAGAGTCACATGCTCTACAGACTGAGCCAGCCAGGCACCCCTAATCTCTCTTTTCTTTAGATTGAGCTATGATTACATGCCATTAAATATTTCATTGTATATGTAAATAATATTAGAAGATATTAATGATGTATTCCAGTAAAGGAATATAAGAGCCCTCAAATGTTGAATATTTATAAATTTTTAGTTATCCAAGCTATTGGAATAAGTCATTACATCGTACTGTGTGTCCTTAAATATTTTACAATGAAAAAATAACTTTTATTTACCAGAAGGTTTAAAATGACTTAGAGCAGAGGATGGTGGAGTTTAAAATTAGGAAGACAGACATGATGGAAGGAAGGATCTTGAGTAGACTTGGTGACGACGAAATCATTAGGCAAGTGGGAAACCCAGGAAAGAGCAACTGTTTTGTATGGCAGACTGTGAGACCCAACATCATGGAACAGCACAGATCTCTGCTGGACAAAACTTCCAAGTCTATCTGTAGCTTTTAGTGCTCAGTGGGAAACCTTTGGTTTGAAAATATGAACTATTAATAACTTTCCCTCAGAGTATCGAGATATTGGAGCAATGCCAAAATAGGAGAGAGAAATAGAAAAAAGATTAGATCCAAGTAAATCTCAGGAAACGAGTAGCAGATGCAAATTCTTTGTTCAGAAGTGTGGAGATTTATTCTCTTAAGACAGTTCCTGTGGAAGTGCTTCCTGGTGCTGACTTATCCTAGGCACCAAAAAACAATCTGCTGAATTTGAATCTCTTACAGAAATGTTTGTTTAGAAGGAGAACATGTACCTGAAAAAGAGGTCTGAGGAAGTGCATGGAAACGGTCATAGGAAGTGTAAGAAAAACTCCCAAGTACAGCGGTGGTCTGTAATAATCAGAGTCTGTTGTTCTCAATTCATAGTTGTTACATCTTTAGGAATATTTCATTTCAAGGAAGTCCCTACAAATAGTTTCAGTCTGTTTTTATTACAAGGAATAGAATCATATTCCAGTAGTAGAGATAATTTTAGATGAATTATTTTTAGAGAAATTCAACTCCAGTATTAATATTTTATAGAATTTATTATCATACTTTATTCAGGGAAAACTGCTGAAAAATATGCTGCCTTTCACCAAACATTCTGCCATTTCTCTGACGTCGCTATATACGGATTCGTGCACCAGGGTACTTCTGACCGGGAATGTGGGTGAGTCATACTCAAGGAGTCAGCCACGGGTATGTCCACCACCTACATGACATAAAGATGGAAGTAGGACAATACGTGACATTTATTGAAACAAGAGACAAAGAAGGATGCTTCAGCGTGAGAGTGTTATGAATCGCTTGATGAATAAATACAACATTGAATGAATGTCATGAGAACCTACTCCATTCCCAGCTCCTTATTTAAAGCACTACATTCTATTTATTTTTCCATCTTTAAATGGGGTACAGGACTACCTATTCCCTCACCTTACATATTGGGAAGAATGTAAAGTTTTCATTTTTAATCTTGAAAGAGATTAAATTGCATTAATTTAATTAATCTTGCATTAATCTTCATTATTAAAGGGAGTAATGGCATTAATTAGGAAAGGGATTATTTGTTCTCAATAGGGGACTTTCATATTGATTGTTATAACTCATAGAGTTGGTCTTAAGCCTTTCATGTAACACAATTCTCTCTTTTTAAAAAAGATTTTATTTATTTATTTAGAGAGAGTGGGAGACCATGGGGAGGGGCAGAGGGAGAGAACAAGAGAGAATCTTAAGCGGACTCCACGCTTAGTGCAGAGCCCCAAGTGGGGCTTGATCTCACAACCCTGAGATCTTGACCTGAGCGGAAACCAAGAGTCGGACGCTTAATTGACTGAGCCACCCAGGTGCCCCGACAATTCTCTTTCTTAATGCTTTATTTACTTTCTTTAATTTTTTGAATAAATCCTGAATTTTCTTTCTTTTCATCTCTCCCAACTTTGGAAAGATTATGTGTGTGTGTGTGTGTGTGTGTGCATGCATTTTAAAATTTTACTAGTGTTTACTTTTAAGTTAAAAAAAGAAAAACCTAACCAATTTGTTAGAATTTAGACTGAAACGGCATCTTTTCGGTTAAACAAAAGCTTGGCCCACTTTACTTTTCCTTTTGTTCTACACCCACTCCTTCTCTTATCATTTGCTAATGTAATCTTGAGATTTGCATCCAGATACTGCTGTTACATTAATATTTAAATTTTACATCCTCTCTTTAAAGAACATTGTTCTCATTTCAAAGCTTATTTTACAAAAGTCACAACAAACCAGTTTTCAACACCAATTATTTCAGTCTTCTTGAGATTACAGAAAATATTTTTTTATATTCAGTATAATCAGTAGCCTTACAACATTTGTTTACAGTTATCTTTATTTTATCTGGCTTTATTGCTTACCACCTGTTCTATTATACTCCGATATCCTTAGTCTTGGCCTCCATCGCCATAGTTTCTATCATCGTTTCTGTTTACAGCCACCCAGAAGAAAAATCTAAGGTCAAGCAAATTGTATCCCTTTTTAAAAATATTTGCCTGCATATTTTTGCACTAACTTTACGTACTATGGGGTATGTTTTTTCTAGCAAAATACATAGAACTAAAATTTGAAATTATCTACAGAATTCTCAGACCACACCTCTATTAAGGTTACTAATAAGGAACACTTGACTATCATATAACCCTTCTACTTCTTGAGATTTGTGTTTTTTGTTGTGATCTAGAAAACTAGAGAGGGGTAGGTTTGGGATCAAATCCAGCTTCATCTATATTATAATTAAAGATGACTTCTAGATTATGACCTTAGACTTCTTTTTTCTGTGCTGTGGTAGATGTTAAAAGAACTATGTGGGTTGCTATCTAGTCACTGTTTTAGATCAGGCATTCTCAGACATCATTAGTTGTTGCTTTTTTGTTGTTAAATCGCCTTTATTTTTTTAGATCAGTTTTAAATTCACAGAAAAATTCAGTGGAAATTACAGAGTTTCCATACACATCCTGCCCTCACCCTCTCCAACACAAGCCTCCCCCACTTTTTTTTTAAGATTTATTTATTTATTTGAGAGAGAGAGAGAGAGAGAGAGTGCATGCAGGGAGGCTGGGGGTGAAGGGGCAGAGGGAGAGGGAAAGAAAGTCTCAAGCAGACTCCCTGCTGAGTGTGGAGCCCAATGGAGGCGCTCAATCTCAGGACCCTGAGATCAGACCTGAGCCTTAAACAAGAGTCGGACGCTTAACTGACTGCACCACCCAGGCGTCCCTGGCCTCCCCCACTTCCAATATCCTTCACCAGAGTGGTACGTTTGTTACAACTGATGAATCTACCATGACACGGCATTATCATCCAAAGTGCATAGTTCACACTAGGGTTAAGTCTTGGAGTTGTGTATTCAATGGGCTTTGACAAATGTCTGATGACATGCATCTACCATTATAATACCATAGAGAGTAGTTTCAATAAAAATTCCCTTTGTCCTGCCTATTCTTCCTTCCCTCCTCCCTAACTTCTGGCAATTATTGATCTTTTTATTGCCTCCACAGTTTTGCTTTTTACAGAACGTGATATTGGAAATCCTAGAGTATATAGGCTTTTCAGACTTCTTTTACTTAGAAATACTCATTTAAGTTTCCTCCATGTCTCTTCATGGCTTGATATCTCATTTCTTCTTAGTGCTGAATAAAATTCCATTGTCTGGATACACCACAGTTTATTTATCCATTCACCTACTGGAGGACATCTTGGTCACTTCTAAGTTTTGGCAATAATAAACAAAGCTGCTATAAACAGCTGTGCATATGTTTTTGTGTGGAAAAAGTTTTCAGTGCCTTTGAGTAAATACCAAGGAGCACAACGCTGGATCATATAGTTAAGAGTATGTTTAATTTTGTGAGAAACTGCCAAACTGTCTTCCAAAACAGCTGTACCATTTGGCATTCCCACCAGAGATGAATGAGAGTCCCTGTTGCTCCACATCTGCATTAGCATTTGGTGTTCTCGATGTTTTGGATTTGGGCCATTCTAAAAGGGATGTAATGGTATCTCCTTGTAGTTTTAACTTGCATTTCTCTAATGACATAAAATGTGGAATAGCTTTTCATACACTTTTTTGCCATCTATATATTTTCTTGGTGAGGGATCTGTGCAGATATTTTGCCCATTTTTTAATCAGGTTGTTTATTTTCTTATTATTGACTTTAAGAGTTCTTGGTATATTTGGGATAAGATATCCCTTTCACAAATATTTTCATATTTATCAGATATGCCTTTCACAAATATTTTCTCCCAGTCTGTGGCTTGTCTTTCTGTTCCCCTGACAGTATCTTTTGCAGAGCAGAACTTTTCAATTTTTAAAGATTTATTTATTCATTTGAGAGAGAGAGAGCACGGAGGAGGGGGGAGACAGAGAGAGAGAGAATCTCCAGCAGACTTCCCACTGAGCGAGGAGACTGACTCGGGGTTTGATCCCAGGACCCTGAGATCATGATCTGAGCCAAAATCAAGAGTTGGATGCTTAACCGATGGAACCACTCAAGCGCCCCTGGATGTTTTCAATTTTAATGAAGTCCAGCTTATCAGTGATTTTGCTCATGGATTCTGACTTTGGTGTTGCCTCTAAAAAGTCATTGCCAAACCTACGGTCATTTAGATTTTCTACTAGTTTTATAGTTATACATGTTACCCTTACAGTTGTTTTGAGCAGGTTTGTTTTTGTGTGTATTTGTATGGGAAAAGTATAAGGTTTATATCTAAATTGAGATTTTTTTTATCATGAATTGGTGTTGAATTTTGTCAACTGCTTTTTCTGTATCTATTGATGTGATCATGTGATTTTTCTTCTTTAGCCTGTTGATGTGATGGATTACATTAGTTGATTTTTAAATGTTGGTCATTACATATAATTTTTTTTTTTTTTTTTTTTTAGAGAAAGAGCGCGAGAAGGGGTGGGGGAGTAGGGGCAGAGAGAGAGAGAGAGAATCTCAAGCAGGTTCCGTGCTCAGTATGAAGCCCAACTCAGGACTCGATTCCAGGATCATGACCTGAGCTAATACCTCTTGGATTCAATTTGCTAATATTTTGTTGGGGGTTTTTACATCTATGTTCATAAGAGCTATTGGTTAATAATAATGAAGCGCTGGCCTCATTGAATAAGTTAAGAAGTATTCCCTTTTGCTTCTATATTCTGGAACAGTTTGTAGAGAATTGGTAAGATTTCTTCCTTAAGTGTGTGCTGGATTCACCATTAAACCCATTTTGACCTAGTGGTTCCTGTTTAGGAATATTATTAATTACTTTAATTTCTTTAATAATATAGACCTATTCAGATTACCTATTTCTTCTTGTGTGAGTTTTGGCAGATTGTATCTTTCAAGGAATTGGTCCATTTCATTTGGGTTATTAAATTTGTGGGCATAGAATTCATAGTATTTCTTTATTATCCTCTCAATTCCCCTGATATTTTTTTTTCTTAGTTAGCCTGGCTAGAAGTTTATCAATTTTATTGATCTTTTTAAAGAACCAGATTTTGGGGGCACCTGGGTGGCTCAGTCGGTTAAGTGTCTGCCTTTGGCTCAGGTCATGATCCCAGGGTCCTGCCCCTTCCCGTGCTTGTGCTCTCTCGCATGCTCTCTCTCTCTCTGTCAAATAAATAAATAAAATCCTGAAAGAAAAAAAAACTTTTGGTTTTGTTGATTTTCTCTATTGAGTTCTTATTTTCAGTTTCATTGATTTCTGCTCTGATTTTTATTATTTCTCTCCTTCTGCTTACTTTGGATTAATTTGCTCTTTTTTACCTAGTCCTAAAGCGGCAGCTTAGATTTTAGATCTTTTTTTTCTAACATGTGCATATAAATTGCCTTGTAAGCACTGTTTCTGCTGCTTCCCTGAAATTTTGATGTCATATTTTCACTTTTATTTAGTTGAAATTATTTAAAGATTTCTCTTGAGATTTTTTCTAAGATCTATTATTTAGAAGTATGTTGTTTCATCTCTACTTATTCTGGGATTTTCCAGCTCTCTTTTTCTTATTGATTTCCAATCTATTCTATTGTAGTCTGAGGGCATTCATTATATGATTTCTATTATTTCAAATTTGTTAAGGTATAATTTATGGTCCAGGATGTGGTCTATGTTGGTGAATGTTCCATGAGAGCTTGAGATTAATATGTGTTGGATGCAGCAGTCTATAGATATCAATTGTATCTAGTTGACTGATGGTGTTTTTAAGTTCGACTCTGTCCTTACTGATTTTCTGCCTGCTGGATCTGTCCATTTCTCATGTCAATTTCTCATAGAAGAGTGCTGAAGTTTCCAACTATAAAAGTGCATTATCTGTTTCTCCTTGCAGTTGTGTTGGTTTTCACTCCACATATCTTGACACTGTGATGTTAGGCATGTACATGTTAAGGAGTGTGGTCTTCTTGGAGAATTGACCCCTTTATCATTATGTAATGCCCCTAATTATCCCTGCTAATTTCTCTTACTCTGAAGTCTTCTCTGTTTGAAATGTAGCTGCTCTTGCTTTCTTTTGATTAGCATTAACATGGTAAATCTTTCTCTATCCCTTTACTTTTAATCTATATGTGTCCTTACATATAAACTGGATTTCCTGTAAGCAACATAGAAATTGGGTATTGTTTTTTAATCCATTCTGACAACCTCAGTCTAAGTGGTTTACTTAGACTGTTGACATCTAAAGTGATTATTGGTATAGTTGAATTATATCTATCAGATTTCTTACTATTTTATATTTGTTACCCTTGTTTTTTGTTCTTAGTTTTGTCTTTCACTCTCTTTCTGCCTTTTGTGGTTTTAAGTGAACATTTTATATCATTCCACTTTCTCTTAGCTTACCAATTATATATCTTTTTAAATTTTTTGAGTGGTTTCCCTAGTTTGAAATATACATTTACAACTAATTCATGTTCACTTTCAAACAACACTACACCACCTCACTGGCAGTACAATACCTTATAATAACAAAGTATTCCTAATTTCTCCCTCCCATCCCTTGTGTCATAGCTGTTATTCATTTCAAGTTTCTATAAGTTACAATCTTCAGATATATTGTTGATTTACTGCTTTAAATAAACTGCTGTTAGTTTTTATTTATTTTCACTTATTCCTTCTATTATGATCTTCTTTATATAAATCTGAAATTCTTACCTATATCATTTTCCTTCTCTTTTAAGAACTTATTTTAGGGAATGCCTAAGTGGCCCAGTCAGTTAACCTTCTGCCTTCGTCTCGGGTTACGATCCCAGAGTCCTGGGATCAAGTCCAATATTGGGCTCTTTGTTCAGCGGGGAACCTGGTTCTCCCTCTGCTATTCCCCCTGCTTGTGCTTGCTCTCTCTCTTTCTGACAAATAAATAAATAAAATCTTAAAAAAAGAACTTCTCTTAATTTTTTTTTGAAAAGATTTTATTTATTTATTTGAGAGAGAAAGAACATGAGCAGGGGAGGGGGAGGGGCAGAGGAGAGGGAGAAACAGGCTCCCTGTTGAGCAAGGATCGCAATAAGAGACTTGATCCCAGGACTCTGGGATCATGAACCCAGCCCAAGGCAGACGCTAAACCAACTGAGCCACCCAGGCTTCCCAAGAACTTCTTTTAATATTCCTTGCAAGGCTGCTTGTTTCTGTTTGTCTGGGAAAGTCTGTATCATTCCTTCATTTTTTTTTATTTTTTTATTGTTATGTTAATCACTATACATTACATCATGAGTTTTTGATGTAGTGTTCCATGATTCATTGTTTGTGCATAACACCCACTACTCCACGCAGAACGTGCCCTCTTTAATACCCATCACCAGGCTAACCCATCCCCGCACTCCCCTCCCCTCTAGAAACCTCAGTTTGTTTTTCAGAGTCCATCATCCCTCATGGTTCGTCTCCCCCTCCGACTTACTCCCCTTCATTCTTCCCCTCCTGCAATCTTCTTCTTTTTTTCTTTTTCTTAACATATATTGCATTATTTGTTTCAGAAGTACAGATCTGTGATTCAACAGTCTTGCACAATTCACAGCGCTCACCATAGCACATACCCTCCCCAATGTCTATCACCCAGCCACCCTATCCCTCCCACCTCCCACCACTCCAGCAACCCTCAGTTTGTTTCCTGAGGTTAAAAATTCCTTATATCAGTGAGGTCATATGAAACATGTCTTTCTCTGATTGACTTATTTCACTCAGCATAACACCCTCCAGTTCCATCCATGTCATTGCAAATGGCAAGATCTCATTCCTTTTGATGGCTGCATAATATTCCATTGTGAATCTGTACCACATCTTCTTTATCCATTCATCTGGCGATGGACAACTTGGCTCTTTCCACAGTTTGGCGACTGTGGACATTGCTGCTATAAACATCGGGGTGCACGTACCCCTTTGGATCCCTACATTTGTATCTTTGGGGTAAATACCCAGTAGTGCAATTGCTGGGTCGTATGGTAGCTCTATTTTCAACTTTTTGAGGAACTTCCATACTGTTTTCCAGAGTGGTTGCACCAGCTTGCATTCCCACCAACAGTGTAGGAGGGTTCCCCTTTCTCCACATCCCCGCCAACATCTGTCGTTTCCTGAGGTGTTAACTAGCCATTCTGACTGGTGTGAGGTACTATCTCATTGAGGTTTTGATTTGGATTTCCCTGATGCTGAGCCATGTTGAGCACTTTTTCATGTGTCTGCTGGCCATTTGGATGTCTTCTTTGGAAAAATGTCTGTTCATGTCTTCTGCCCATTTCTTGATTGGATCATTTGTTCTTTGGGTGTTGAGATTGATATGTTCTTTATAGATTTTGGATCCTAGCCCTTTATCTGATATGTCATTTGCAAATATTTTCTCCCATTCTGTCGGTTGTCTTTTGGTTTTGTGGACTGTTTCTTTTGCTGTGCAAAAGCTTTTTATCTTGATGAAATCCCAATAGTTCATTTTTGCCCTTGCTTCCCTTGCCTTTGGCGATGTTTCTAGGAAGAAGTTGCTGTGGCTGAGATCGAAGAAGTTGCTGCCTGTGTTCTCCTTTAGGATTTTGATGGACTCCTGTCTCAGATCTAGGTCTTTCAACCATTTGGAGTCTATTTTTGTGTGTGGTGTAAGGAAATGGTCCAGTTTCATTCTTCTGCATGTGGCTGTCCAGTTTTCCCAACACCATTTATTGAAGAGACAGTCTTTTTTCCATTGGACATTCTTTCCTGCTTTGTCAAAGATGAGTTGACCATAGAGTTGAGGGTCCATTTCTGAGCTCTCTATTCTGTTCCATTGATCGATGTGTCTCTTTTTGTGCCAGTACCATACTGTCTTGATGATGACAGCTTTGTAATAGAGCCGGAAGTCCGGAATTGTGATGCCGCCAGCTTTGCTTTTCTTTTTCAAGATTCCTCTGGCTATTCGGGGTCTCTTCTGGTTCCATACAAATTTTAGGATTATTTGTTCCATTTCTTTGAAAAAAGTGGATGGTATTTTGATGGGGATTGCATTGAATGTATAGATTGCTCTAGGTAGCATTGACATCTTCACAATAGTTTTTCTTCCAATCCATGAGCATGGAACGTTTTTCCATTTCTTTGTGTCTTCTTCAATTTCTTTCATGAGTATTTTATAGTTTTCTGAGTACAGATCCTTTGCCTCTTTGGTTAAATTTATTCCTAGGTATCTTATGGTTTTGGGTGCAATTGTAAATGGGATCGACTCCTTGATTTGTCTCTCTTCTGTCTTGTTGTTGGTGTATAGGAATGCCACTGATTTCTGTGCATTGATTTTATATCCTGCTACTTTACAGAATTCCTATATGAGTTCTAACAGTTTTGGGGTGGAGTCTTTTGGGTTTTCCACATACAGTATCATATCATCTGCAAAGAGTGAGAGTTTTACTTCTCTTTGCCGATTTGGATGCTTTGATTTCTTTTTTGTTGTCTGATTGCTGTGGCTACGACTTCTAATACTATGTTGAATAGCAGTGGTGAGAGTGGACATCCCTGCCGCGTTCCTGACCTTAGGGGAAAAGCTCTCAGCTTTTCCCCATTGAGAATGATATTCGCTGTAGGTTTTTCATAGACAGCTTTTATGATATTGAGGTATGTACCCTCAATCCCTATACTCTGAAGAGTTTTGATCAAGAAAGGATGCTGTACTTTGTCAAATGCTTTTTCTGCATCTATTGAGAGGATCCTATGACTCTTGTTCTTTCTTTTGTTAATGTATTGTATCACGTTGATTGATTTGCAGATGTTGAACCAACTTTGCAGCCCAGGGATAAATCCCACTTGGTCATGGTGAATAATTCTTTTAATGTACTGTTGGATCCTATTGGCTAGTATCTTGGTGAGAATTTTTGAATCCATGTTCATCAAGGATATTTGTCTGTAATTCTCCTTTTTGATGGGGTCTTTGTCTGGTTTTGGGATCAAGGTAATGGTGGCCTCATAAAATGAGTTTGGAAGTTTTCGTTCCATTTCTATTTTTTGGAACAGTTTCAGTAGAATAGGTATTAATTCTTCTTTAAATGTCTGATAGAGAGGAGGCGGAGCAAGATGGCGGAGGAGTAGGAGACCTAGATTTCGTCTGGTCTAAGGAATTCAGCTGAATAGGGATCAAACCATTCTGAACACCTACGAACTCAACAGGAGATCGAACAGGAGAGTAGCAACAACTCTCTGAACAGAGAAGCGACCACTTACTGGAAGGTAGGACATGCGGAGAAGTGAATCCGAGGCGATATTCGGGAGGATAGACGGCGGGGGAGGGGCCTCCGCCGGCCGCTTCTGGCAAGTGATAGAGCCGCGGAGCACAAAATCGGACCTTTTAGAAGTTGGCTCGGCGGAGGGACGTCGCTCCAGTGGCTAAGCGGGGGGTGGAATCCTCCCGGGACAGTGTGGTCTCAGGACCCTTGGGGTCACAGAGAGACCGGGGGTGCCTGAGTGCGCCAGAGCTCCCAGGTATCGGAGCAGGGAAGCCGGCTGCAGAGACGGAGCTGAGGCGCGGGCTCTCAGCTCGGGGTTGCCATAAACTGTGATCTGCGGCCCAGTCGGGGCACGGCTCCCCCAGCAGGGACCCAACAAGCAGCAGATCCGGGGAGACTCCCCTTCCTTCCCGGGGAGGAGCGGTGCGGGAACGCACTGCAGGGATCTGCTGGGTTTGGAGACTCCGCGCGGGGTCGGGTGCCAGAGATAGCAACGCTCGGTCACAGGCCGGGTGAGCACGGAGTGCGGCCGGAGACCGGGGACACGGAAGTGACTGCTTTTCTCTGGGGGCGCACTGAGGAGCGGGGCCCCGAGTTCTCAGCTCCTCCGAGTGGAGATTGGGAGGCCACCATTTTCACCCTGGTCCTCCAAAGCTGTACCGAGAGCTTGCAGGGAACAAAAGCTCCCGAGAGCAAACTGGAGCAGCTTCCTTAGCCCGGACCGACAAGGGCGGGGCAATTCCGCCTCCAGCAAAGACATTTGGAAACCAAAGCAACAGGCCCCTCCCCCAGAAGATCAGCACGAACAGCCAGCAAGCCAAGACCAAGTTTACCGATCAAGGAGAACGGGAGAACTCCAGCGCTAGAGGAATACTGCACATAGATTCATGGCTTTTTTTTTTTTTTTTTTAACCATGATTCATTATTTCATCAAAGTTAATTTTTGTTGACTGTTTTTTTTTTATTTTTCTTTTTCCCTTTTTCAACCAACATCTTATAAATCCCTTTTTTAAAAAAAAAAAAACATTTTTTATTTTCATTTTTAGAGTCATATTTTATCCCTTCATAGTAGTTACCCTTATTTTTGGCATATATATATTTGTTCTCTCTTTAAAATTTTGAGGTACAGTTTCTTCTAACAGATCAAAATATACCCTAAACCACTAGTGTATGGCTTTGTTCTAGTTTCCTGCCTGATCACATTCTCTCCCTTTTTCCTTTTTTTTTTTTTTCTTTCTTAAATCTTCTTTCTTTTTTCAAACAACTTATCTTACCAAGTCCTTTTATAAAATCTTTTATAATTTTCATCTTTACACTCATCTTCCATCCCTTCATTGTATCAACCCTTATTTTGTACATATATGTCTTGCTTCCTTTAAAATTTTAGGAGGCACTTTTTTCTAACAGACCAAAATACGCCCAAAATCTAGTGTGTGGCACTGATCTATGCACTAGCCTGATCATATTTGATCATATTCTGCCTTTTTTGTATTGTTTTGTTTTTGTTTTTATCTTTTTTTTCTTTTTCTCTTTCTTTTTTCTTTCTTTCCCTTTCTTTTCCCCTGGTTTCAGGTCTTTTCTGATTTGTATACAGTATATTTGCTGGGGACGTTGTAAACCTGTTAGCATTTTGTTCTCTCATTCATCTATTCTCCTCTGAACAAAATGACAAGACGAAAGAAATCACCTCAGCAAAAAGAACAAGAGGTAGTACCGTCAGCCAGGGACCTACTTAATACGGACATTAGTACGATGTCAGACCTAGAGTTCAGAATCATGACTTTAAAGATACTAGCTGGGCTTGAAAAAAGCGTGGAAGTTATTAGAGAAACCCTTTCTGGAGAAATAAAAGAACTAAAATCTAACCAAGTCGAAATCAAAAAGGCTATTGATGAGGTGCAATCAAAAATGGGGGCACTAAATGCTAGGATAAATGAGGCAGAAGAGAGAATCAGCGATATAGAAGACCAAATGATGGAAAATAAAGAGGCTGAGAAAAAGAGAGAGAAACAACTACAGGATCACGAGGGCAGAATTCGAGAGATAAGTGATATGATAAGACGAAACAACATTAGAATAATTGGGATCCCAGAAGAAGAAGAGAGAGAGAGGGGGGCAGAAGGTATATTGGAGCAAATTATAGCAGAGAACTTCCCTAATGTGAGGAAGGAAACAGGCATTAAAATCCAGGAGGCACAGAGAACCCCTCTCAAAATCAATAATAATAGGTCAACACCCCGACATCTAATAGTAAAACTTACGAATCTCAGAGACAAAGAGAAAATCCTGAAAGCAGCTCGGGAGAAGAGATATGTAACCTACAATGGTAGAAATATTAGATTGGCAACAGACCTATCCACAGAGACCTAGCAGGCCAGAAAGGACTGGCAAGATATCTTCAGAGCACTAAACGAGAAAAATATGCAGCCAAGAATACTATATCCAGCTAGGCTATCATTGAAAATAGAAGGAGAGATAAAAAGCTTCCAGAACAAACAAAAACTAAAGGAATTTGCAAACACGAAACTAGCCCTCCAAGAAATATTGAGAGGGGTCCTCTAAGCAAAGAGAGAGCCTAAAAGCAGCAAAGAGCAGAAACGAACACAGACAACAGACAGTTAACAGTCACCTTACAGGTAATACAATGGCACTAAATTCATACCTTTCAATAGTTACCCTGAATGTAAATGGGCTAAATGCCCCAATCAAAAGACACAGGCTATCAGATTGGATTAAAAAACAAGACCCATCCATATGCTGTCTGCAAGAGACTCATTTTAGACCCAAAGACACCCCCAGATTGAAAGTGAGGGGGTGGAAAACCATTTACCATGCTAATGGACACCAAAAGAAAGCTGGGGTGGCAATCCTTATATCAGACAAACTAGATTTTAAAACAAAGACTGTAATAAGAGATGAGGAAGGACAATATATCCTACTTAAAGGGTCTATCCAACAAGAAGATCTAACAATTGTAAATATCTATGCCCCGAACATGGGAGCAGCCAATTATATAAGGCAATTAATAACAAAAGCAAAGAAACACATTGACAACAATACAATAATAGTGGGGGACTTTAACACCCCCCTGACTGAAATGGACAGATCATCTAAGCAAAAGATCAACAAGGAAATAAAGACTTTAAATGACACACTGGACCAAATGGACTTCACAGACATATTCAGAACATTCCATCCCAAAGCAAAGGAATACACATTCTTCTCTAGTGCCCATGGAACATTCTCCAGAATTGATCACATCCTAGGTCACAAATCAGGTCTCAATCGGTACCAAAAGATTGGGATCATTCCCTGCATATTTTCAGACCACAATGCTTGGAAACTAGAACTCAACCACAAGAGGAAAGTCGGAAAGAACTCAAATACATGGAGGCTAAAGAGCATCCTACTAAAGAATGAATGGGTCAACCATGAAATTAAAGAAGAATTAAAAAAATTCATGGAAACCAATGAAAATGAAAACACAACTGTTCAAAATCTTTGGGATACAGCAACGGCAGTCCTGAGAGGAAAGTATATAGCAATACAAGCCTTTCTCAAGAAACAAGAAAGGTCTCAAATACACAACCTAACCCTACACCTAAAGGAGCTGGAGAAAGAACAGCAAACAAAGCCTAAACCCAGGAGGAGAAGAGAAATCATAAAGATCAGAGCAGAAATCAATGAACTAGAAACCAAAAGAACAGTAGAACAGATCAACGAAACTAGGAGCTGGTTCTTTGAAAGAATTAACAAGAATAATAAACCCCTGGCCAGACTAATCAAAAAGAAAAGAGAAATGACCCAAATCAACAAAATCATGAATGAAAGAGGAGAGATCACAACCAACACCAAAGACATACAAACAATTACAAGAACATATTATGAGCAACTCTATGCCAGCAAATTAGATAACCTGGAAGAAATGGGTGCATTCCTAGAGATGTATCAACTACCAAAATTGAACCAGGAAGAAATAGAAAACCTGAACAGACCTATAACCACTAAGGAAATTGAAACAGTCATCAAAAATCTCCCAAGAAACAAAAACCCAGGGCCAGATGGCTTCCCAGGGGAATTCTATCAGACATTTCAAGAAGACTTAATACCTATTCTCCTGAAAATGTTCCAAAAAATAGAAATGGAAGGGAAACTTCCAAACTCATTTTATGAGGCCAGCATTACCTTGATCCCAAAACCAGACAAAGACCCCATCAAAAAAGAGAATTACAGACCAATATCCTTGATGAACATGGATGCAAAAATTCTCACCAAAATACTAGCCAATAGGATCCAACAGTACATTAAAAGGATTATTCACCACGACCAAGTGGGATTTATTCCTGGGCTGCAAGGCTGGTTCAACATCCGCAAATCAATCAACGTGATACAATACATTAACAAAAGAAAGAACAAGAATCATAGGATCCTCTCAATAGATGCAGAAAAAGCATTTGACAAAGTACAGCATCCTTTCTTGATCAAAACTCTTCAGAGTATAGGGATAGAGGGTACATACCTCAATATCATAAAAGCCATCTATGAAAAACCTACAGCGAATATCATTCTCAATGGGGAAAGGCTGAGAGCTTTTCCCCTAAGGTCAGGAACGCGGCAGGGATGTCCACTCTCACCACTGCTTTTCAACATAGTATTAGAAGTCCTAGCCACAGCAATTAGACAACAAAAAGAAATCAAAGGCATCCAAATCGGCAAAGAGGAAGTCAAACTCTCACTCTTTGCAGATGATATGATACTGTATGTGGAAAACCCAAAAGACTCCACCCCAAAACTGCTAGAACTCATACAGGAATTCAGTAAAGTAGCAGGATATAAAATCAATGCACAGAAATCAGTGGCATTCCTATACACCAACAACAAGACAGAAGAGAGACAAATCAAGGAGTCGATCCCATTTATAATTGCACCCAAAACCATAAGATACCTAGGAATAAATCTAACCCAAGTGCCAAAGGATCTGTACTAAGAAAACTATAAAATACTCATGAAAGAAATTGAAGAAGACACAAAGAAATGGAAAAACGTTCCATGCTCATGGATTGGGAGAATCAACATTGTGAAGATGTCAATGCTACCTAGAGCAATCTACACATTCAATGCAATCCCCATCAAAATACCATCCACTTTTTTCAAAGAAATGGAACAAATAATCCTAAAATTTGTATGGAACCAGAAGAGACCCAGAATAGCCAGAGGAATAATGAAAAAGAAAAGCAAAGCTGGCGGCATCACAATTCCGGACTTCCAGCTCTATTACAAAGCTGTCATCATCAAGACAGTATGGTACTGGCACAAAAACAGACACATCGATCAATGGAACAGAATCGAGAGCCCAGAAATGGACCCTCAACTCTATGGTCAACTCATCTTTGACAAAGCAGGAAAGAATGTCCAATGGAAAAGAGACAGTCTCTTCAACAAATGGTGTTGGGAAAATTGGACAGCCACATGCAGAAGAATGAAACTGGACCATTTCCTTACACCACACACAAAAATAGACTCCAAATGGTTGAAAGACCTAAACGTGAGACAGGAGTCCCTCAAAATCCTAAAGGAGAACACAGGTAGCAACCTTTTCGACCTTAGCCGCAGCAACTTCTTCCTAGAAACATCGCCAAAGGCACGGGAAGCCTGGGCAAAAATGAACTATTGGGATTTCATCAAGATAAAAAGCTTTTGCACAGCAAAAGAAACAGTCCACAAAACCAAAAGACACCCGACAGAATGGGAGAAAATATTTGCAAATGACATATCAGATAAAGGGCTAGTATCCAAAATCTATAAAGAACTTATCAAACTCAACACCCAAAGAACAAATAATCCAATCAAGAAATGGGCAGAAGACATGAACAGACATTTCTCCAAAGAAGACATCCAATGGCCAACAGGCACATGAAAAAGTGCTCCACATCACTCGGCATCAGGGAAATCCAAATCAAAACCTCAATGAGATACCACCTCACACCCGTCAGAATGGCTAAAATTAACAAGTCAGGGAACGACAGATGTTGGCGGGGATGTGGAGAAAGGGGAACCCTCCTACACTGTTGGTGGGAATGCAAGCTGGTGCAACCACTCTGGAAAACAGTATGGAGGTTCCTCAAACAGTTGAAATTAGAGCTACCGTTCGATCCAGCAATTGCACTACTGGGTATTTACCACAAAGATACAAATGTAGGGAACCGAAGGGGTACGTGTACCCCAATGTTTATAGCAGCAATGTCCACCATAGCCAAACTGTGGAAAGAGCCAAGATGCCCATCGACAGATGAATGGATAAAGAAGAAGTGGTATATATACACAATGGAATATTATGCATCCATCAAAAGGAATGATATCTTGCCATTTGCAACGACGTGGATGGAACTGGAGGGTGTTATGCCGAGTGAAATAAGTCAATCAGAGAAAGACATGTATCACATGACCTCACTGATATGAGGAATTCTTAATCTCAGGAAAGAAACTGAGGGTTGCTAGAGTGGTAGGGGGGTGGGAGGGATGGGGTGGCTGGGTGATAGACATTGGGGAGGGTATGTGCTACGGTGAGCACTGTGAATTGTGCAAGACTGTTGAATCACAGTTCTGTACTTCTGAAACAAATAACGCAACATATTTTAAGAAAAAATAAAAAGAAGAAGATAACAGGAGAGGAAGAAAAGGGGAGTATGTTAGACGGGGAGACGAACCATGAGAGATGATGGACTCTGAAAAACAAACTGAGGGTTCTAGAGGGGAGGGGGGTAGGGGGATGGGTTAGCCTGGTGATGGGTATTGAGGAGGGCACGTTCTGCATGGAGCACTGAGTGTTATGAACAAACAATGAATCATGGAACACTGCACCAAAAACTAATGATGTAATATATGGTGATTAACATAACAATAAAAAAAATTAAAAAAAAAAAGAAAAAGAAAAAAATAATAATAAATGTCTGATAGAATTCCCCTGGGAAGCCATCTGGCCCTGGGCTTTTGTTTGTTGGTAGATTTTTGATGACTGCTTCAATTTCCTTAGTGGTTACAGGTCTGTTCAGGTTTTCTGTTTCTTCCTGGTTCAGTTTTGGTAGTTGATACATCTCTAGGAATGCACCCATTTCTTCCAGGTTATCTAATTTGCTGGCATAGAGTTGCTCATAATATGTTCTTGTAATTGTTTGTATGTCTTTGGTGTTGGTTGTGATCTCTCCTCTTTCATTCATGATTTTGTTGATTTGGGTCATTTCTCTTTTCTTTTTGATAAGTCTGGCCAGGGGTTTATCAATCTTGTGAATTCTTTCAAAGAACCAGCTCCTAGTTTCGTTGATCTGTTCTACTGTTCTTTTGGTTTCTATTTCATTGATTTCTGCTCTGATCTTTATGATTTCTCTTCTCCTGCTGGGTTTTGGCTTTATTTGCTGTTCTTTCTCTAGCTCCTTTAGGTGTAGGGTTAGGTTGTGTATTTGAGACCTTTCTTATTTCTTGAGAAAGGCTTGTATTGCTATACACTTTCCTCTCAGGACTGCCTTTGCTGCATCCCAAAGATTTTGAACAGTTGTGTTTTCATTTTCATTGGTTTCCATGAATTTTTTTAATTCTTCTTTAATTTCATGGTTGACCCATTCATTCTTTAGTAGGATGCTCTTTAGCCTCCATGTATTTGAGTTCTTTCTGACTTTCCTCTTGTGATTGAGTTCTAGTTTCCAAGCATTGTGGTCTGAAAATATGCAGGGAATAATCCCAATCTTTTGGTATCAGTTGAGACCTGATTGGTGACCTAGCATGGGATCTATTCTGGAGAATGTTCCATGGGCACTAGAGAAGAAGGTGTATTCCATTGCTTTGGGATGGAATGTTCTGAATATGTCTGTGAAGTCCATTTGGTTCAGTGTGTCATTTAAAGTCTTTATTTCTTTGTTGATATTTTGCTTAGATGATCTGTCCATTTCAGTCAGTCACTTTAACACCCGTTAAAGTCCCCCACTATTATTGTATTGTTGTCAATGTTTTTCTTTGCTTTTGTTATTAATTGCCTTATATAACTGGCTGCTCCCATGTTAGGGGCATAGATATTCACAATTGTTAGATCTTCTTGTTGAATAGACCCTTTAAGTAAGATATAGTGTCCTTCTTCATCTCTTATTACAGTCTTTGTTTTAAAATCTAATTTGTCATATAAGAATTGCCACCCCAGCTTTCTTTTGGTGTCCATTAGCATGGTAAATGGTTTTCCACCCCCTCACTTTCAATCTGGGGGTGTCTTTGGTTCTAAAATGAGTCCCTTGCAGACAGCATATCAATGGGTCTTGTTTTTTAATCCAATCTGATAGCCTGTGCCTTTTGATTGGGGCATTAGCCCATTTACATTCAGGGTAAGTATTGAAAGGTATGAATTTAGTGCCATTGTATTACCTGTAAGGTGACTGTGACTGTATATTGTCTGTGTTTCTTTCTGATCTATGATGCTTTTAGGCTCTCTCTTTGCTTGGAGGACTCCTTTCAATATTTCTTGTAGGGCTGGTTTTGTGTTTGCAAATTCCTTCAGTTTTTGTTTGTCCTGGAAGCTTTTTACCTCTCCTTTTATTTTCAATGACAGCCTAGCTGGATATAGTATTCTTGGCTGCATATTTTTCTCGTTTAGTGCTCTGAAGATATCATGCCAGTCCTTTCTGGCCTTCCAGGTCTCTGTGGATAGGTCTGTTGCCACTCTAATGTTTCTACCATTGTAGGTTACATATCTCTTCTCCCGAGCTGCTTTCAGGATTTTCTCTTTTTCTCTGAGACTCGTCAGTTTTACTATTAGATGTCTGGGTGTTGACCTATTTTTATTGATTTTGAGAGGGGTTCTCTGTGCCTCCTGGATTTTGATGCCTGTTTCCTTCCCCACATTAGGGAAGTTCTCTGCTATTATTTGCTCCAATATACCTTCTGCCCCTCTGTCTCTTTCTTCTTCTTCTGGGATCCCAATTATTCTAATATTGTTTTGTCTTATGGTATCGCTTATCTCTCGAATTCTGCCCTCGTGATCCTGTAGTTGTTTCTCTCTCTTTTTCTCAGCCTCTTTATTTTCCATCATTTGGTCTTCTATATCGCTGATTCTCTCTTCTGCCTCATTTATCCTAGCAGTTAGTACCCCCATTTTTGATCGCACCTCATTAAAAGCCTTTTTGATTTCGACTTGGTTAGATTTTAGTTCTTTTATTTCTCCAGAAAGGGTTTCTCTAATAACTTCCACGCTTTTTTCAAGCCCAGCTAGTATCTTTAAAGTCATGATTCTGAACTCTAGGTCCGACATTGTACTAATGTCCATATTGAGTAGGTCCCTGGCAGACGGTACTACCTCTTGTTCTTTTTGCTGACGTGATTTTTTTTCATCTTGTCATTTTGTCCAGAGGAGAATAGATGAATTAGAGAACAAAATGCTAACTGGTTAACAATGTCCCCAGCAAATATACTCTATGCAAATCAGAAAAGACCGGAAACCAGGGGAAAAGAAAGGGAAAGAAAGAAAAAAGAAAGAGAAAAAAAGAAAAAGATAAAAACAAACAAAAACAGAACAAAACAAAAGAAAAAAAACAGAATATGATCAAATATGATCAGGCTAGTGCATAGATCAGTGCACACACTAGATTTTGGGTGTATTTTGGTCTGTTAGAAGAAAGTGCCTCCTAAAATTTTAAAGGAAGAAAGACTTATATATGTACAAAATAAGGGTTGATACAATGAAGGGATGGAAGATGACTGTAAAGATGAAAATTATAAAAGGTTTTATAAACGGAATTGATAAGATAAGAAGTTGTTTGGAAGAAGAAAGAAAAAGATTTAAAAAAAAAAGAAAAAAATGGGAGAGACTGTGATCAGGCAGGAGACTAGAACAAAGCCATACACTAGTGATTTAAGGTATATTTTGATCTGTTAGAATAAACTGTATCTGAAAATTTTAAAGAGAGAAGAACTTATATATATATATATGCCAAAAATAAGGGTAACTACTATGAAGGGATAAAATATGAGTCTAAAAATGAAAAATAAAAAATGTTTTTTTAAAAAAGGGATTGATAAGATGTTGGTTGAAAAAGGGAAAAGGAAAAATTCAAAAAACCCACAAAAACAGTTAAAAATTAACTTTGAAAAACTAATGAATCATGGTAAAAAAGCCATGAATTCCGGGGCGCCTGGGTGGCTCAGTCGTTAAGCCTCTGCCTTCAGCTCAAGTCATGATCCCAGCATCCTGGGATCTAGCCCCACATCGGGCTCCCCGCTCTGCGGGGAAGTCTGCTTCTCCCTCCCCCACTCCCCCTGCTTGTGTTCCCTCTCTCGCTGTTTCTCTCTCTGTCAAATAAATAAAAAAATCTTAAAAAAAAAAAAAAGCCATGAATTCCATATGCAGTATTCCCCTAGCGCTGGAGTTCTTCCGTTCTCCTTGATCGGTAAACTTGGTCTTGGCTTGCTGGCTGTTCCTGCTGATCTTCTGGGGGAGGGGCCTGTTGCTGTGGTTCCCAAATGTCTTTGCCGGAGGCAGAATTGCCCCGCCCTTGTTGGTCCGGGCTAACCAAGCTGCTAGGGTTTGCTCTTGGGAGCTTTTGTTCCCTGCAAGCTCTCGGCACAGCTTTGGAGGATCAGGGTGAAAATGGTGGCCTCCCAATCTCTGCCCAGAAGAGCTGAGAACTCGGGGCCCTGCTCCTCAATGTGCCCCCAGAGAAAAGCAGTGAGTCACTCCCATCTCCCCGGACTCCAGCCGTACTCCATGCTCACCTGGCCTATGACTGAGCATTTCTATCTCTGGCACCCGAACCCGTGTGTAGTCTCCAAACCCAGCAGATCCCTGCGGTGCACTCCCACCCCGCTCCTCCCGGGGGAGGAAGGGGAGTCTTCCCGGATCTGCCGCTTGTTGGGTACCTGCTGGAGGCGCAGTGGCCCAACTGGGCCGTGGATCACAGTTTATGGCAACCCCGAGCTGAGAGCCCGTGCCTCGGCTCTGTCTCTGCAGCCGGCTTCCCTGCTCCAATACCTGGGAGCTCTGCCGCACTCAGGCACCCCCAGTCTTTCTGTGACCCCGAGGGTCCTGAGACCACACTGTCCCGTGAGGGTTCCACCCCCTGCTTAGCCACTGGAGTGACATCCCTCAGCGGAACCGACTTCTAAAAGTTCCGATTTTGTGCCCCGCGGCTCTAGCACTTGCCAGAAGCAGCCAACGGAGGCCCCCTCCCCCGCCGTCTATCCTCCAGAATATTGCCTCGGATTCACTTCTCCGCACGTCCTACCTTCCAGAAAGTGGTCACTTTTCTGCTCAGAGAGTTGTTGCTACTCTCTTCTTCGATCTCCTATTGAGTTCGTAGGTGTTCAGAATGGTTTGATCCCTATTCAGCTGAATTCCTGAGACCAGACGAAATCCACGTCTCCTACTCCTCCACCATCTTGCTCCCTAGGTCTCTCCTTCATTTTTAAAGGACAACTTCACAAGGTACAGAATTCTAGGCTGATGGTTGTCCTCTCAACACTTAAATATTTCATTCCACTGTCTTCTTGCTTGCACAGTTTCTGAGAAGTTAGATGTAATCCTTATATTGTTCCTTTATAAATAAGGTATTTTTCCCCCTGGTTCCTTTCAAGACTTTTTTTTTCTTTCTGCAGTTTGAATATGCCTAGATGTAGTCCTTGATGCTTTTCTAAATCTAGTTTTATCATTTGGATTGTAGAATGATTATCTCTGTAACGGTTTGGACTCCATTTCGTAGTGGCGTATTCATTTCTATTGCATCTACTCTGACATCTAGAAGGACTTTGAGTATCCATGGCAACAATAATTCATAATGAGGTTGCCATGTATGCTCAACAAAACAGAATTCCTACATATAAAAATGGATATAAATTTTTTTCTTTCATTTCTGGGTTTTCAAATTCTATTTTATTTACCATTGTAAATGCTTAAGTCAAATTAATTTGGTGGTCTGGGCAGTATCTGCTTAGATATCATGATATCTAACTAAAGATTCCAATGTTTACATCTTATACAGAAGGACATGTTATCCTTTGCAGTGTTGGTTCCTTCCTGGATCCACCTCATGAAGAAAAGGTAAGAACTTTAGTTTTAGTTTAATTCATGAACCAGCACATACTAATTGACCATTTCTCTATGCTAGATACCACAAAAGATAGAACAAGACAAGAATCCCTACTTTTGAGTCATATATAATAGTTCTGAATCTTAAGAGTACTCTTATCTTGATGGGCACTGAGAAATGTATGGAATTGTTGAATCATTAAATTGCATACCTGACACTAATGTAACATTGTATGTTAATTATACATGAAATAAGAAAAGAAATAAGAAACAAGCTACATGCCAAATAACCATGGTTTACTGGTGAGAAGAGAGGAAGAGTGAGTGAGCCAGCACTTGGCCGCTTTATAGCGTCTTCATGTTTTCACTTATTTGAGAGAATCTATATAGAAACCCAGAACTTAGGGCACCTGGGTGGCTCAGTCGGTTCAGCGTCTGCCTTTGGTTCAGGTCATGATCCCCGGGTCCTAGGATCGAGTCTCACATCAGGCTCCTTACTCAGCAGGGAGCCTTCTTCTCCCTCTGCCTGTCACTCCCCCTGCTTGCGCGCTCTCTCTCTTACTCTCTTTCTCTCTCTCAAATAAATTAAAAAAAAAAAAAAAACTTTAAAAAAAAAAGAAACCCAGAGCTTAAGGATTCACACATCATCTAGTCCTCCACAGTCAGCTTATATATCTTCACAGAAGGAGAGTCTATAACTTTTCCTTACAAGTCTAGTCTAGTGTCCAACCATTATAAGTAAGTCACAGGGATGAAAAGTACAGCATAGAGAATATAGTCAAAACACTGTAATAACTTTGGTGACAGATGGTAGCTATGCTTATCATGAACACTGTGTAATGTTCAGAATTGTCGAATCAGTATGTTGTACACTTGTAACTAACATAACATTGTATGTCAACTCTACTTCAATTAAAAAGAAAGAAACTCTTCCTCACATCTAGTCTAAATCCTCCTTGTAATTCAAACATATTTTATGCTCTTTTTAGTGTTAATGCAATGTAAATGTCACCAATCTTATTCATAACCATTTAAATATGCATTTTTTGTGTGAGTGTGGATATACAAATATAGCTACATATATTATAAAGACTCAACACTCATTAAAGGTTGCAGCAAGGAAGCACTATTTTACCCTAGGCTTATTTCCCTTTAAGTTCATATTTCAAACCCAAAAAGCAAGCAAATAGCAATCTTTTTGCTTTTGGATCATAAGTAGTAACATATGGTTACATAGATTAGGATTGGATTCCTTGCAGAGTGTCACAGAATGGTTACTGTTTCAAACGTTATTTCATTTGATCCATAGAATTTTCTTTTTGTTTCCAAGAACCAATTAGAGTTTTATAACATTCAGATGTTTAGCTTTAGTATGATTATCTCCACTTTGCCAAAGGGAAATCAGAGACTGGCTTGCCTAGCAGCATGTAGACAGGTAGTGACTAAGCTGGGGCTAGAACCAGTCTTGTCCTCAAATCCAGCACTCTTTCCATACAACCCTAACTCCTATCAAATAGAAAACAACATTTAAACTTACAAAGCACAAAGTTTCACTTATCAACAGCTATAAATGGCCTACAATCAAGGCATGTTGTGAAAGGAACAAAAACAACATTCTTGAACCATGTATAGGTGGAAAGTTATCTGTTTTCTCTGAATTGTGATGATTATCATAGTCCATTATTAATTTTAAGACATAAAAATATGATCCAAAGCTTACAGACTTTTTAATAGTTTATTTATTAATTTGACAGCGAGAGAAGAAACACAAGTAGGGGGAGAGGGAGAGGAAGAAGCAGGCTTCCGGTGGAGCAGGGAGTCCAATGCAGGGCTCGATCCCAGGACCCTGGGATCATGACCTGAGCTGAAGGCAGACACTTAACTGACTGAGCCACCCAGGCACCCCCAAAGCCTATAGTTTTGTAAATGGACTTTCCATAAACTGGAAAATGAGTCCTTTACATTTAGAGAAAATATTAAAAACAAAGTTATAAAATAATATTGAATTAGACTGAAAGAATTTTTACCAATTTAAAAACAAAGACTTTGGGGCACCTGGGTGGCTCAGTCATTAAGCATCTGCCTTCGGCTCAGGTCATGATCCCAGGGTCCTGGGATCGAGCCCCGCATTGGGCTCCTTGCTCCACGGGAAGCCTGCTTCTCCCTCTCCCACTCCCTTTGCTTGTGTTCCCTCTTTCGCTGTGTCTTTCTCCGTCAAAAAATAAATAAAATCTTTTAAATAAATAAATAAATAAATAAAAACAAAGACTTTAGTCACTTATTTGAAATTATTCTATATTCAATCTCATTTCAACCTTTTCTGTGTTTGGACAATATTTTTTCCACAAAATGTACACTATGCACACTTTCCACAATGTATTTGTACACTTTGTACTTGAACATGGCTGCTTATTGACAAATATACAACACAATTTGGTTATAAGATGCCTCACTATTACACAGACGAATATAATACCATGAATTAAATCAGGTTCAGTTATAGGTTACAACTACAGCAAAAACCTCATAGGTTAGTCTATACATCAGACATTAATCTGGTTCTCTTGCAACATTACTATTAAAGAGATTTTCCATGTAATAATAGATATTCTAAGAGATAGGATAGTCAAAACCTGTCCACAGAAAGAGAAATCATACATATGATAATATACACATGTCTACAGGAAAAAAAAAGTCTTAGAGCAATGTTTTTCTAAATATAGGTTGTAACCCACTTGTGGGTTATAAAATCAATTTAATGGGTGGTGACCGTATTTTCATTAAAAAAAGGGAATGGAGTGGAATGAGATGCAAAAGAATAGACTAGACATTACCAATGTACGTCACACCAGGTAAGGTTAAGTATCTTTGTGTGAAGGATACTGAAACTTTTTCAGGACGCATGTGCAGGTATTTTATCTGTTTACTGGATCATGAAGTAAAATGTATTTCTTACTATAGATATGGCACATAGCAGAAAAACACTTGCCTTAGAGAATTCCATCCCAAGGCAGAGAAAGAATCTTGGATGACAAGATACTCTTAACTAGCTATGAGATGATAAGAAGTAGGAGAATGCAGATTTCACCCTGATTCTCTAAGAACAACTCAAGGGAACTGAGTCAGAAGGCCAAGAAATTTAGGAGGAATTGTGTCTGCCTTCGTTAGAGTCTAAATGAATAGGAGACTCGTAGGATCACTCCCAAGCTGCCTGAATTCTAGGCACACAAATGCTCTAGGTAGATGACCCAAGAAGAAGTAGTCCTGATCTGGGGTCATCAGAGATAGAGAGGGAACATGCTCTAAGGCGAGGTTGCTACAGAGCCAGCTCCCCAGTTGACAACTCTAGTTCACGCAATTCAGGCCTGTTTAGTGGTTCTACACTTGAGGATACGGCACATCTTGAAGGAACATACCTATCAAGCCTCCTGATGTCTTTGAAAGAGAATGAGCTAGGCCCATTCCTTTTGTCTATTCCTCGTGGTATATAGGTATCATATATAACCCCATTGCCATCATTGCCACCACCAAAAAAAAAAAAAAAAAAAGGAACAAAATAGCCAGGGCTATTTCTGGATAAAATTTGAAAACTGGAAAATTTTGCCAGCCTACCCTTTGGTCCTCACCTTTCATCTCCGCTTCCTCTTGTTCCTGATTCCACTCTGTCTTGGCCTCTCCTACAGCTCTTCTCTTAAAGCTTTTCCTTCATCTACTCATCTTGTAATCCTCAACTAAATTAATTGTTAATCCTCACTTGAATAAGAAATTGCTAAAGACATGAGATCTCTCCTCTCCCAGGGATATGTGCAGATTAGCAAACACATAAACATGTAGTCTGGGTACCTGAGCAAGGAAGAAGAGCTCACAGGGAGAGGGACTGCATCTTGCACAGATGTCCACACCATTCACTCATGAGCTTGGCTCATTAATGGTTAATGGTTTTGCTCAAGATTGGATTTTGATCAGCGTATACTTATTCCACGGGATGTGTTTATTGTTGCTCTCTAGAAATTGAAGCAGCTGCTTGCCTGGCGTGCTCATTCTTTAGAAATTATTCAAGTGATCTACGTAGAAGACAAGCAAATGGTGCTTACTGCCTCCATCGATGGCTCAGTAAGGTACGGACCTTCATATGGTGAATTTAGGGTTTTGAGCATGAGAAGTAAAAATTCTAAGCTAAAGTTTAAGTATATACCCTAAATACACTCTTGATTGGATAATTAAAATAAATAAATACATAAACAAACAAAAGGTAGCACGCACAAAGGGCTTTGAAAAGGTGGCCACTGGTTTGGAATTCTTTTCCATGCCCAAGGAGATGAGATGCCCTGCTCATCTACATTAGAAGTATAACAAATACTTTAATAAAAGTGGTTTTTGGTGGACTCATTTTGAAGAATTAAGCAAGATGATTATCTCAAAGAGATAGACTCATGCCCAGGGAAGGCCCCAGGGGACACAGGATCAAAAATCACAAAGAGAGTAAGAGCAAAGTGCAACTTAAGTGCTGAGAAAAGTGAAAGTGAGCTAATGTTTTCATGGGCAATGTGATTGATTTTGCAAAGTCTACTTGTTATCAGTTGCCTGAATAATGCTAAGGATACATACACAAATTGCTGAACACACACACACACACACACATATACAAAGAGAAAAGAAATGTCATGACATTCCTTGAGACAAATTGCTGCATATTAAAATGTCTCAAAATCATGGTAATGAATTATCCTCTGGGGAGAATAGTCAGGAATGATTGAGAGAGGTGGAGAGACTTCAAAGTGTACTGGAAAGCTTAAACATAGTGAAGGCAAAAAGGAAGGAATATTTTATATTGTATAAAAGACCCTGTGTGAACCTGAGGCTGATTTGGATCTTCACACAACAGCCCCCAAAGGATTTTAAGTGAAGGACTAACATCATCTGATTTACATTTTTAAAAAACAACATGTAGGGAATGGATTTCAGAGCAGCAAGATGGGAGCAGAGAGAACAGTTTGAAGTCTGTGCTGAATACAGTGGCCTGGACTAGGGCAGTGCTCGAAGGAAAGAGTCTGGGTCTGGGAACTATCGAGGAGGTAAAATTCGGGAGACAGAAACTTTAACTGAAAGGGGAGGTAAGCAATAGATGTCAAGGATACCTCCCTGGCCTATACAGCTCAGTGAATGTCAGTACCATTCATGAAGAGAGGAGGCACTAAGAGAGGAAGATATTTTGAGTGTGGAAGGGTGGAGGTCAACTTTTAGAAATGTTGAGTTCGAGGGCGTCTGTGGGGGTAAGGTCCTAACTGGAGTCAGAGCTCTTCTCTGCCAAAAAAGGAATCTGTTGTTTTATTCATAGGAAAAATTAAGGACATGACATTTCATTATTATAGATGTTTTTCACGACTCTGTCCCTTGGGTCTCTGTTCCAGCTTATTTTCAGCTACCTGTCAGCAGAAGTGCTAATTGGGGATGGTAGTGCGCACACACACACGCCCCACATGTCACATGTGCACACACTAGCAGTCACCCTTGGCACAGAGAACTGACTTTCAAGATTCCTTCAAGTGAAGATCTCCCTAGATACGCAGCTCAGAAAAAGTAGTTCCATGAATAGCTATCTCAGAGATAGTTCTCTTTATCTTTTTAAAGATTTTATTTATTTATTTATTTATTTGACAAAGAGAGACAGCGAGAGCAGGAACACAAGCAGGGGGAGTGGGAGAGGGAGAAGCAGGCTTCCCGTGGAGCAGGGAGCCCGATGCGGGGCTCCATCCCGGGACCCTGGGACCATGACCTGAGCCAAAGGCAGACGCCCAACAACTGAGCCGCTCAGGCGCCCTGACAGTTCTCTTGATAACTAAGCTCTGTCCTTTTGCGAACACTAGCTGCCACTTTCTAACAGAGTAGGCAATTTAACACTCTAGATCTTGTCAAAAAGATGATGATTTTATAACAGGAAAACCTGTAACTAAGGCTTAGCTCTTGGACAGAGGATAGAAGGGGTGAAGATCCATATCTGAGGCCTCGGAAATCAGGCTGAGGGGTGGGATTGATCATCTGAGAGAATTCCACATGCAGCAGGAAATGCCACAAAACAAAGGAGAGCAGAAGCTGCTTCAGTCCTGGCCAAGAACACAGTGAGTTTAGAGTTGTCCTGAAGGTAGTCCTTACCCTCTAACTGCCATGCTGGAAGGGCTGGTCCATTTCATTTTAATAAATGCTCTGGCAAGACCACAGCATTGATGCAGTGTTGAGGAATTCAAATATGTAACGGATATAAAGTGCTTATGCTACATTCTTAGGATGCTGTCAGGTGTGAGGAATGCTGGCTGAATACCTCCGCTCTGCCTTCTCCTCTATGCCCACCCCCTTGACCTGGGAAACTCTTGGACTTTGTGGAATTAACTCTTAGTTCGTGTCACTTGGCCTCCTCATAGGTCATGAGGACTGCTTCCATCATTTGCTACTCTGAGGTTGAAATCAAGACAGAAAAGAAAAATCTCCCACATACTTTTATCTGTCCTCGAGACCTAGGGCACACACTCCTGCTAACGGCATTCTGTAGTACTTTAGAGCAAGTGGGCTGCTTAGAGGGATCTCATTGCACTGAACCAATGGAGAAATAATGCATACAGATAAAAAGCCACTTCTTCTGCCATGTCAGAACTCAGTCATAAAAAATTAGTATGGCGTTTCCATAATAGTAGGAATTATGGACAGATGTTGAGAGGATGCTGGTAATAGGAAAAGCGTCCGTAGGAAACCCCTCCCCCAAGTTCTACTGATGTTGATACAGAGGTAGACGGCTGAGATGTAGCCCATTCAAAGGCCTAATTCAGCTAATACACTGTCAGGCAACATGGGTTCTGCTCACCTTGAAGGAGCAGGGTTATTCTGGGAAATATCTGTTCCTTGTTTTCTGGCTTTAATGGATGTGCATCATAAGTACATCAAGTTGACACTTCCCAAAATTGCTGTAGATTAGAATTCTAACTGATAAAAATGCTTATGCTCTGATTAGTTTCATGTATTTAATAGAAGAGTCCTAGAATCAAGCTTCAAATCCCTAGTGGATCAGTGAAAATTCATATAAATGATCTAATAAACAGAATAATTCCACTGAATTCCAGTCACTTTCTTCTCCCTACCTTTGTCTCGCCTCAGGCTCTGGCATGCCTTCAATGGTCATTACTGTGGATATTTTGGACAACGAAGAATGTTTGAAATATCACAAACAAGTGATTTCATTTTGCCATGTGATGTTAATGAATATCCTGTAGAAATAAAAGAAGAAAACAAGTTCACAGAGAAGAAGCAAAAATATGAATATCCTCTGGTATTTGACCAGCAAAAGTAAGACCACTGGTTTTGGTTTTGGTTTGGTTTGGTTTTTAGATGAACAGACCAAGAATTAAACTCTTATGATACTGTGACACTATGCGGGACGTGGAGAATTCAAAGGTGAAAAGTCCAGGCCTTTTCAATAATGTCACAGTCCAGTAGAGAGGAGAAATATGTAAACAAAAAGCTACAATTCGGTTTAATAGTACTTTTAAGATAATCACAGAGGAGTAAATGGAATGTAACCAAGCAAAGAAGACCAAAGAGGCAATTTTGGTCTTCTTTGCTTAGTTGAATCCTATTCAAGTAAAAGTACTAAATAATGAAACACTATGATACATCATCAGGTTTTTCAAGACTTGGGAGTCCAGTAAGCAAGCAAGGAAGTCATGGTAGGAAATAGAGCAAGAAAAGTTTATAGAGGCTAAACCACAATGGGCTTCTGTCATGGGCCAACATAAGGATTTTAAACATTAGAGAAATCATAGTGACAGAATACACAAACAGGTCTGAAGAAAAAGATAGTGAGTTTGGTTTGGACAGATTTAAGTTTAGATGCTTGTGGGACATCCAAATGGAGGTATTTAATGAGCATTGAGATAGGCCCATCTGGATGTTGAAGAGAAAACCACAAGCAAGTATTTGAGAAATAAATAGGAAACATGAGGTGACAATAGGATAGGTTACTTTGTAAGGAAGTCAAATAGCTCTAACATTGAGTAAGAGTTTGATTCATGAGTTTGCTTGTGTCTCAGGGACATCTGAGCATTGCTTAAAGGTTTAGAGGAGAAGGACAGTTCCCCAGGAGGGCATAGAGTGTTGGCAGAAGGTGTTCTGTGCTTTTGGAATGTTCAGTTGTGGTTTTGATGTGGTTGGATCTTTGTCATAATGGAAGAGATCAGTGCTCATTTGAGCTCAACATCAGCAAAGCATGGTGGATAACCTCAGGGAACCAGTCTTACCTGGACTAGCAAAATGGAGCAGACCAGCCCTGGGGAACTGACTAGATGAGTCCAAAGTGGGAAGAATCAGACGGGATTGTCTAAAATAAAGTCCTTTAAGGAAATTCCAAGTGAGTCAAAGCTGGAGACACTTAGTGCCATCATCTAGTCCAACAGCTGGTAGAATAAATAGGAACTGAAACTAAGAGTCACAAGCCACACAGAATTTGGATTAAAACAGGAGCAATTTGAGAAAAATCAACAAGGGTTCCAGGGGACTGCCAAAACCCCAACTGAAGTGCTCAAGGCTAGCCAGCAAGAGCACTGGAGAAAAAGTCATGCCAAAATGTGAGCAGTGGTATAGTAGAGCCAAGATGTGGTAAAGTTCACCAAGCAAAGTTGGTAAGTCTCCCTTGGGTAACTGCTGAGCCTTGACCATCCATCTATCTTAGTACTCAAAATAGTATATTCTAATTTGGTAATATGCATCTCCTTCACTAACTCTGTGAGTTCCTTGAGGATGAAGACCATGTTTTGTACATCTATATATACCCAGTTCTTAGCTTAATGCTTCGCACACAGTTGGCACTCAAAAGGTATTCAAGTGAGCAAACAGAGAATGACTTAAATGCAGAGTAACATCGTTAGGACTGGTGCCACGGGAGCCAGAGAATCGGGGACCCAGAGAAAGCAGGATGTAATGGATACTTGTTTAGTAAGCAGAGAGAATAAAAGATGTGGGTATGTGCTGAACAGTTTTCCTTGTATCTTTTTATGCAGATGGAAAAAAATGAGCTCAATGTCTTTGCTTTTCAAACGTACACCTCCCAAGGCCTTTGAAGTGGATCATGACTTTAAATTTTTCAAGTCTCTTTCTTCTCCCAAGGTAGCCTTAAAACAAATGAACGAAAAACAAACAAATAAAAGAAAGCACTTTGCTTTTGTTTTCCTGAATTTGGATCTCTCCAGGATTAGTTTTCTACTGCTGCTGTTACAAATTACTACATACTTGGTGGCTTAAACAATACGAATTAATTATCTTATAGTTCTGTATGTCAAAAGTCTGACCTGGGTCTTGCTGGGCTAAAATTAAGGTGTTGCCAGAGCTCTGTTCCTTTTCTGGGACTCTAAGGGGAGAATCTCAATGCTTTAGTTTGGGTCCCTCTTCCTTCATCTTCAAAGCCAGAAATGTTGACTTCTCCCTGACAGTTTTCCTGGGGTCAGAGGTCTCCCTCCCAGTGGGAAATGTTCTCTGTTTTTAAGGATGCCTGTGATGAGATTGGGCCCACCTGGATAATCCATCTCAAGGTTCCTGACCTTAATCACATCTGCAAAGTCACTTTTGTCAAGTGAGGCAGTATAGTCCCAGGCTGGGGGAGGGAGAAATAGGGTGTGGACATCTTTGATAGCCATGATTCTATCACAGACTGACACACATCAATGCAGAATTAGGAGAGAAATGGGTCCTGCTATTCATTCTATTTCTAGTATTCCTAAAGAGTGGATATAGCATGAGTTGATTTCTTCAAGATCTTCCACACAGTAAACCAAACTTAACCTTCCTAAATGTATCTCCCAACCTACTGTTGCCCCACCTTCTACAAATCAGGCTAGTTGTTGTTTCCCGAGCATTCCTGTCTTCTGCCCTGACAGTTTGTGTGAGCTGTTCTTGCCACATCAATGCTTTTCTCTGTCTCTCGAGTCCATCCTACCCTTGTAACTGACAAAGGATTAGTATCTAGAATACAAAAGAACTCCTAAGAAATCAGTAAGAAAAAAAAAAGACAGTCCAATTTAAAAAAATGGACAAACACTTAAATAGATACATCACAAAAGAAAAAAAAAAACATTTGCCAGTAAGCACATGATGAGATGCTCAACCTCATTAGTAAATGTGGAAATTCACATCAATAACGTTATGAGATGCCATTTTACACCCAGCAGATTGGCAAATATCAGAAAGTCTGACTCTATCAAGGGTCAGTGTGCATTTGGCACAATCAGAACACTAATCTGGTAGTGTAAATTGGTAGAACCACTTTGGAAAACAATATGGCATTAACCAGTAAAGTTGAAAATAGGTATAGCCTGCTAGAGATATCCCCTGGGGAAACTCTTAAACACATGCTTAGGAGACAGGTACAAAGATGCTCAGAGCAGTACTGTTTGTAATGACCCAAACCTGAAAGCAGCCTAAATGCTCATGAACAGTATAATCGGTACCTAATTATAGCATATTTATAGATTGGAACACTATGGAGCTGTGAATATAAATGGACCAAAGTAACACTCACCTGTATGGATAATAGTTTAATACATGCTACTGAATGAAAAAGTTTTGCTTAAGAACATATACATAATTATCATTTATGTAAAAGTCAAAAAGAGGCAAAACTAAATAAAATATTGCTTCAGCAAAAATCATATAATGTAAAATTATATAAATAAAAGCAAGAGAATTAAAAGCACAAAATTCAGGACAGTCATTGCCTTTAAGGGCAGATGAGAAGGACTGAGAACCTCAAAGTTGACGGCATTGTTTCAGTATGTAATACAAAGTAGTGGGTCCATGGATGTTCATTATGTCATTATTCTTTTACAGTATCAACTTCGTATTTGATAAATACTTAATATTTCCCAAATGAAACAATTTCCATAAGCCCTACGTTTCTGTCCAGATGGAACTCAGCTGCTCCCAGAGGGCAGAGGGACAGACAGGTGAAGATGTCGAGTGTGACAGACTTAGGCTTAATATTAGATAAATTATTTTATCTCCTTCCTCATTGGAAAGCCCCCAGTGTTGTGTTGTTGTGAGGATTAAGTGAGAGAAATGTATACCAGTTACATCACAGATACTCGATAAATGTTAATTCTGCATTCCCCAACAGCCCCAGTCTCTCCTGCTTTGTGTCTTATAGCATATTCATTTACCATGTTCTCCAGTGAATCAGAATATTTATATACTTAACTTTACTTCCCACCCACTGCTAAGTCCTAAGATTTTTATGGCCAAAGATATATGCAAGCACATAACAGATACTCAATTTTGTTGAATAGGATTGAAATAGCACAACCTAAAAATAAAGATTGGTAGATACTTTCAATATTGTCTTCCAATTTGAAGATAAGAAATAATCTTTTAAAGTAATTTAACTGAAGCATTAAATGCATTTTGGGAAAGCTTTAGCAAAGTTTTAAAGCTCTTGAAACAATCAAGTGCCCCAAGGATCACCTCCTCCTTTGCACAACTTGGTCTTCTCAACTGGTGGGTAAAATAGCAAAGTTATAATGCTAAAGTTGAGTTAAAACACCTTTTTCTTAGGAATCTCTGATTTTTACCAGAATCTTGTTTTGCCCATTAGTTTTCTTTCTCAATTGTATAAAATATATTCATTCACTTCTTTTTTTTATCATTCACTTCTTTTTGAGGTACCATTATCAGTAATAATAATACAATGATACTAATTCTTATATCTAAGTAGCACCTCGCTATATGTGTATTTCATTTGATCCTCATAAATAATCAATAGGGGAAGAACTTGCCCAAGATCATTCAGCTAATAAGCAGCAGAGTCAGGATTTGAACCCAGGAATTTTGCCGCTGAAGGAATGTGCCCTTTGCATTAAACATTCACACCTGTGTTTTGCAGATTCGAAGACGTGCCTTAAAAGGATTCCTGACTGAAAACAGAGAGGCAGGGATTGTTTTTGGTTCTCTGCCTATATATAGGGTGAGTTGGAGGTTTCTAAGACTAGAGTAATTAGAAAACAACAGGGAATCTGACATCTCATTCATGACCCTGGGCTACCAAATAAGGTTGAAGAAAATCACATCACCAAGCCAACGGCTGCTTCTGTGAGCATACTATGTCCGATCCCCAAGAAGTCTTTAGTTCTCTGTGTCCATGGCCTTGATCACTTGTCTCTGCCAGTCCACATTAAACACCACAAGAAACGATTTCAGACTCTATCCTGGCTCTTCACCACCTACAGGACAAAATTCAAACACTTTGAGCCTGGCGTACAAACCTTTCATAATCTGGCCTCTGCCTGGACTGTCTGATCTCATTTTCTACCACTTTCCCCCATGTACCTTACACTCCAGCTATGCCAAATTTCTTGCCATTCCTTAAGCATCATTGCTCTTCCCTCTTCTCTGACTTTGCCAGCGCTGTCTCCCTGTCCAGAATTTCTTCCTTAGTACTCAGTACTCACCCTTCCAGTCTCCACTCCAGATAATCTGTTAAAGAACTAATTAAACCAGGAATAATAAACTGAAGATGAAATATTTCAACTTTATCTTAACTTGTTATTTTTTAAAATGTTCTTTCTCCTTCCCAAGAACATGTTCATGATAACAGGAGCAAACACTTAACCTACAGATGATGCTAAGAGTGAAGTGTCAAGAAGGAATAGTGGGCATTTGGGAAGGAGGGCATATTTTAAAGCAGTTGGACCTTTTCGTTCCCTATTCTCCACCCCTGAATTCACGTTACAGAAGTAATTGCCTGAAGTATGTCTTGCTAACTCTTTACTTATGGCTTCTAGGTACCAAGCCCCACCAGCCTAAGATTCCTTCCACTCATTGGCTCAGATGCACAAAGGGAATCTGCAGATGGCATTCCAGGAAAAAAGAAGGGGGTTCATGTTCAACATGAAAAAGTCAGTACTCAAAATTCCAGAGTGGATCTCTTTTCTGTCTGGGGATTGTTAACAATTGCTTTGTTCCCAGAGACATGCTGGGCCTGAAATTATCTCAGTTCATACTCTTGTCATGAATATTCCCAGATGCATGCATTTTAGCTCAGTGAGATGGAAATCAGGAATTTGTTGAATGGAGACAAAAATCAAATAGGACCTTTGAACCTGGCAGGTGAAACTTTTCCAGAGCTAATTTAAGACTTAAATTCACTGCCTAGTTTTAAAAGGCAATGTGACATAACATCTCTGAGGGCTGTGTAACCATCCTGGTACCTGCAGGGTAGAGCCGTGATATCATTAAGTTTCTGGCTCACCAGCTAAGTCAAGTGTTTTCATGTATTAAGAAGAGTAGCTAACATACAACGTTTTAGAGTTTATGTAGCACTTTTATAAATGGTTCCCTTCATTTTCACAATAATTACAAAGAAAAAATTGGGAAAAAGTGGAGCCTAACCAGAGGGTAGACGACTTGCCAAAGATCACATAGGAGTTAAATGATAAGCTGAGATCCACTCTGATTCTAAATTTCATACTCATCCCTTTAAACCATACAGCCTAGAAAATTCAAATGCTCTTACTCTTCTACTGGCTCTAGGAAGCTGGTATGGGCCCAACTTAACCTGCGGCCATTCATCCCATCGTTAAAATAGATCAAACCTTAAGGGGAAGATCTAACATATGGTACTTTTTGTAAGCCTCCACCCCATGAAATCAGACTAAAAACGGAAAGGAGCTGGTTCTTATTGCCCGTGCCTAATGGAACAACAGATAACAATCACAGCCACCATCACAACAAAAACCTGCTTTATTTAATTATGTAGAAGACTTGACCATCATTCTGTCCTCGGGCACATAATGAGAATATGAATACTTCCTGTTAATCCTCAACTCTACTAAGAATTGTTGGCAAAAGACGGGTTTTCTATAAAATAATGTAATTTATTTTTAATTGTTTTAAGTAACCGATGAGACACAGTGGTATCAATAATCCAAAACTGCACGCCTGGGTGGCTCAGTCAGTTAAGTGTCTGACTTCGGCTCAGGCCATAATCCCGTGGTCCTGGGATCGAGTCCCACGTCAGGCTCCTTGCTCAGCAGAGAGTCTGCTTCTCCTTCTGCTTCTCACTTGCTCTCTTGATCTCTCGCTCTCTCTCAAATAAATAAATAAAATCTTTTTAAAAAATTTAAAAAAAGACATATGTGGCTATCTTCTTTCTGTCACTTAGTTTGTACTTAGAAAATGTAAAGTATATGTAATATCAGATGAGGCAAAACAAATAAGAATGCAAATACAGGCAAAAAAATTATATGAACTCTAAAACCCAGAACAGTCTTTTGACTATCTGTTAGTTTTGGATTATTTATTTACTTAAGATTTTATTTATTTATCAGCACTCCAATAGCCACATATGTCTTAAATGCAAGAGGAAAGACAAAATGGAATTAAAAATTAGTCATGGTTAATGTACATAATGAAGAATCCACACTTAGATAATCAGAAATTGATTGCACTATTAGTTTTATTAAAGATCATGAAATATAATAAATTATTTGTCCCAACACAAAGGAGTTTTTTATATATCTGTTGTTTTAATAGATGCTTTATTTTCTTTATCACTCTGAGAGATCACTAACCACACAAAAAGGGCAAAGGAAGTAGATATCTTCATTTGCCTAGAGAAAAGGGACCACAAAACCATAATTAAAAATTTTCCTTCTGGTTTAATGAAGAAAAGAGTTAAGTGTAGTGAGGGATTAAAATCTGTTTCCAAAATAAAATTAGGTCATTTTCAGAAAACTGTGCACTTTGCAAGATAACAATAAATTCTGGAAACTGGCATGGATTAAAGAATCACTAGGTTGATTGTCTGCAATTTTAGGAACCCATACAGCCTAAGTGGGAAAATAGTGGATGAAGTCAAATCAATAAATACCCATTAAATGCCTATTTTCATAAAAAGCACTTCCAGGAACCTGGGCATAAATTTACCTCAGAAAGTTTAGCGTTTAAATTCCAATTTTGTGAAACAAACATGTACAGAATGCCTTGAAATACCTACTATGTGCCCTGCACTGTGCTAGGCACTAAGAAGCCATTTTCATAGACTAAGGAGCTCACACTATAGAGAAGAGAAAGTTCTCTGAACAAAGAGTCCAAAAATAGGTAACTTAATCTCTTTGACATTATTTTTAAATAATAGAAATGCTGATTCCAACTCTCAATGTCTTTAAGTGTTTTGTAAATCCCTTTAGAATTAAACAAGTTACAGAATATTAACCATAGTACAGGAAAATATACATCAGAGCATAAGTTTATACAGTTGACCCTTGGACAACACAGGTTTAAACTGTGAGGATCCACTTATATGCAGATTTTTTCAATAAATACAGTACAGTACTTAGGTGTATTTTCTCTTCCTGATGATTTTCTTAATAACATTTTCTTTTCTCTAGCTTACTTTATTATAAGAATATGGCATATGTACTAATCAACTCTGTATGTTATCGGTAAGGCTTCCAGTCAACAGTAGGCTGTTAGTAGTCAAGTATGGGGGAGTCAAAAGTTATACATGGATTTCCTACTGTATGGGGGATTGATCAAGGGTCAACTGTAGTTCTTTTTCTATTTAAATGTGGGAAGAGAGTGGGAGAATATGAAATCTGTGACATGTTCCATTTACAAAACTGTGGAAGCATATCCGATCATAGAAAAATGGTTAAGTGAAAGATGGTATACATGATAGCATACTCTAGCTTTTCACAGAAAAACAGAAAAACTCTCACAATTTTATTTCAGGTGAAAGGGGATATAAACTATAACTGAGTGATATTGCTAGTGAAAATGGCTAACATTTGTTTTTAAATTAGTGTACAGGGTACAAAACCGAACGTTCCATATGTACTTTTTCAAGCAATCTTCGTAACATGGAGGTAGTTATGATTATCATCCCCATCTTATATTCAAGAACACTGAAGCACAGACGAAAAGTAATTTAAGATCCCCCCAAAGAAGTAAGTAATAGAGCTGGGATCTAAACACAGCAGGTGGACTTCAGAGCCGGGACACATAAGTACAACACAATGTAATTCAGAAATAAGTAAGCTGCTGGACCTCCCCTGGTCACAGTAACTGGATGAGAGTCTGCAGATAATGAAAACTGAAGGACTCTCTCTTCCCACCACTCTCTGTTCCCTCGCCCTAGTTCATTCATCTTCATAGCTCCTGTCACGACCTGACATTACATGCTAGAAGAGCTCATTTATTTGCCATGATTCCTTCCCACTAGAATGTAAGACCCACAAAGGCAGGTACTTTGACTTATTCTCTGCTGGAATTCCAGCGTTTAGAACAGACGGACACATAGGTCACACACACACACACACTCAACACTTGCTGAATGGAAGGAAGAATGAATGAGACCAAAGAAAGGAGGAGAGTGCAGGAGGAAGTCGGGGAGAATGAGAACAGAAAATTAAAGAAAGAAACATGAGTGCAGCTTGGGAAATTGCATCAGTGGTTGGCGGATGGATGTGGGGAGCTGAGTTTCCCCCCTTGCGTCTCAGAGGGAAAGAGTGGTCAGGGTACCTGTAAGTGTTCAAGCCTAAGAGACCTTTTGGTGGTTGAATTTGGACCTTGGGGCTCATTCTGTCTTTTTCTTGACCTTGAACTCTTTGTGTTTCCTCTCCCCTTATTTCATCTTTCTTTCTTCTTCCCCATTTTTTTTTTTAAGATTTTATTTATTTATTTGACAGAGAGAGACACAGCGAGAGAGGGAGCACAAGCAGGGGGAGTGGGAGAGGGAGAAGCAAGCTTCCTGCCGAGCAGTGAGCCCGATGTGGGACTCGATCCCAGGACCCCAGGATCATGACCTGAGCCGAAGGCAGATGCTTAACGACTGAGCCACCCAGGCGCCCATCTTCTTCCCCATAATAGGCCATAAAATCAAATCGATATGTACTGTAAATATTAGCTGAATATTATGGACAAAATTTCTGAATTTTTAAACTAAAAGAGTTTAACTTTTTATATGTATGTGCTCCAAAAATAACCAATTCAAAACTCATTTTCATTTCTCATTTGTAGGATCATCGCTTGATTTTATTTTCCTGTAAGTCAATGGATTCTGATGATATTAACATACAATATCTCTATGCCTTACAACAACCTAGCAAACTTCTCTAATTTGCTTTGTTTTAACCCAACCTTTAATAGACTGGGCAGTTGAGTCCCACCATGGATAACTGCCCAGTCTAGTAGTTAGTCTAAAGCTTGTGCTCTTCCATCACACCCTTCTGGAATGCCACATTTTTATCCTGGAGGCACACAAGATAGTTAAGTAAATAATGATACTTTCTTACTAAGAAGATTAAAATCTCTACAAAAATAGTGGTACAATGTGACTCTGAAAAATTGCATTTATCATATAATGCCAGTTACTAACTGATGTTCCCTTTTTTTTTCACAGATGTCACAGAGGAGAAGTCTGAAAAGACATTTAGTCCCACAAATAAATCTGGCTTCTTCCTTCTTCCCATCCATCTCCAAGTGAAGAGAGGAAAATTAGAAGTGGCTGCTGTAGCCTGAGCTGCTCATAAAATGGCAAGATCTGAATGACACTCCAGTCTTAATTTCAGGATGAAAGTGAGGGCCCGCCAGACACTGTCACCCACATCTGTATCCTCGGGCCATCCTATCAATGGAGAAGATTGCTCAAGATGCTCAGCTCTGAACAAATAAGCAGCAAGCAGCCAGGTGTCTAATTTCTTTCATACATAGAAATCCATTTAACAACCAGGTTATGTTTCTTGTTTACTGTCAGCAAAATGACACATAGGCAAACAAAGAAAATCAATAGCATTAGTATATCTAAAATAATACGGTTATCAATGATCAGCTTTTTGCCTCCCCCCCACCTCCCTTGTTCACCCTAATTCATTACCAGAATTATTATCCAAATAGATGCAGTAAGAGGCAAATTACTATGCTATGTGTTATACAAAGAAAATTATTAAAAAGAAAAATGTGCCGAGCAAGCCTCTGTCTCTTTGTCTTCTTCATTTAGGGAAATGTCATATGGAAGAAAATGTTCAGAGTTTCTTAGATTAAGTTAGAAGTTATTTACATTTCATCTAGAAATGACTCCAGGTAAAAAGAATTTGAATGTATATGACCTTTCTGGGGTTCATCTTTTGTTTTTAATTTTTTTTATTAACATATAATGTATTATTTATTTCAGAGGTACAGGTCTGCGATTCATCAGTCTCACACAACGCACAGCGCCCACCATAGCACATACCCTCCCCAATGGCCATCACCCAGCCACCCCCTCCCTCCCACTCCCCACCACTCCAGCAACCCTCAGTTTGTTTCCTGAGATTAAGAGTCTCTCATAGTCTGTCTCCCTCTCTGGTTTCATCTTGTTTCATTTTTCCCTCCCTTCCCCTATGATCCTCTGTCTTGTTTCTCAAATTCCTCATATCAGTGAGATCATATGATACTTGTCTTTCTCTGATTGACTTATTTCGCATAGCATAATAACCTCTAGTTCCATCCATGTCATTGCAAATGGCAAGATTTCATTTTTTGATGGCTGCATAATATTCCATTGTAGATGATAGACAGATAGATGATAGATAGATAGATACATAGATAGATAGATAGATAGATAGATAGATAGATAGATAGATAGATAGATGATATACCACATCTTTATCCATTCATCTGTTGATGGACATCTAGGCTTTTTCCATAGTTTGGCTATTGTGGACATTGCTGCTAAAAACATTGGGGTGCTCATACCCCTTCGGATCCCTACATTTGTATCTTTGGGGTAAATACCCAGTAGTGCAATTGCTGGGTCATAGGGTAGCTCTATTTTCAACTTTTTGAGGAACCTCCATACTGTTTTCCAGAGTGGTTGCACCAGCATGCATTCCCACTAACAGTGTAGGAGGGTTCCCCTTTCTCCACATCCTCGCCAACATCTGTTGTTTCCTAACTTGTTAATTTTAGCCATTCTGACTGGTGTGAGGTGGTATATCTCACTGAGGTTTTGATTTGGATTTCCCGGATGCCGAGTGATGTTGAGCAATTTTCATGTGTTCATCTTTTATTAATTCTTTTAATTGATTTCAGTGATTTGGCCAAATGATTAATTGTATCAATGCGTATTCAGGTATTTTTACAATTTTTTGTATTTTTGTATTTGTATGAAATCATTTAAATTTGATCAATAATAAAGGAGATTTTTTAAAGATAGATTGATTGATTTGAGAGAGAGAGAAAAAAGGAGTAAATAAGTAGGGGGAGGAGCAGATAAGAGAATATTAAAACAGACTCCCCACTGAGCTCCATGCCAGGGGCAGGGCTCAGTCTCACAGCCCTGAGATCATGACCTGAGGGAAACTAAAAGACGCTTAACCAACTGAGCCACCAGGCACCCCAATAAATGAGATTTTAAATAAGTCAAAGTCATGAGGAAAGTTTCAGAATTGAAACCTGCAGATTTGCTGACCCAAGCCTGTTAGGGAAATGATTCAAATGATGAAAGCATTCCCGTGTCAAGGATTACGTACACCCAAAGCACCAGACCACTTGGTAAGAAAAAACAGTGGTCTCACACTGGACCAAATGGACTTCACAGGTATATTCAGAACATTCCATCCCAAAGCAACGGAATACACATTCTTCTCTAGTGCCAATGGAACATTCTCCAGAATAGATTACATCCTAGGTCACAAATCAGGTCTCAACCAGTATGAAAAGATTAGGATCATTCCCTGCACATTTTCAGACCACAATGCTTTGAAACTAGAATTCAGTTACAAGAGGAAAGTCAGAAAGAACTCAAATACATGGAGGCTAAAGAGCATCCTACTAAAGAATGAATGGGTCAACCAGGAAATTAAAGAAGAATTTAAAAAATTCATGGAAATAAATGAAAATGAAAACACAACTGTTCAAAATTTTCGGATGCAGCAAAGGTGGTCCTAAGAGGAAAGTATATATACATGCCTTTCTCAAGAAGCAAGAAAGGTTTCAAATACACAACCTAAACCTACACCTAAAGAAGCTGGAGAAAGAAAAGCAAATAAAGCTGAAACCCAGCAGGAAAAGAGAAATAATAAAGATCAGAGCAGAAATCAATGAAATAGAAACCAAAAGAACAGTAGAACAGATCAACGAAACTAGGAGCTGGTTCTTTGAAAGAATTCACAAGATTGATAAACGCCTGGCCAGACTTATCAAAAATAAAAGAGAAATGACCCAAATAAATAAAATCATGAATGAAAGAGGAGAGATCACAACCAACACCAAAGACATACAAACAATTGTAAGAGCATCTTATGAGGAAATATATGCCAGCAAATTAGATAATCTGGAAGAAACGGATGCATTCCTAGAGATGTATCAACTACCAAACCTGAACAAAGAAATAGAAAACCTGAACAGACCTATAACCACTAAGGAAATTGAATCAGTCATCAAAAATCTCCCAAGAAACAAAGCCCAGGGCCAGATGGTTTCCCAGGGGAATTCTACCAAACATTTCAAGAAGAATTAGTACCTATTCTTCTGAAACTGTTCCAAAAAATAGAAATGGAAGGAAAACTTCCAAACTCGTTTTATGAGGCCACAATTACCTTGATCCCAAAACCAAAGACCCCATCAAAAAGGAGAATTACAGACCAATATCCCTGATGAAAATGGATTCAAAAATTCTCACCAAAATACTAGCCGATAGGATCCAACAGTACATTAAAAGGATTATTCACCACGACCAAGTGGGATTTATTCCTGGGCTGCAAGGTTGGCTCAACAACCACAAATCAATCAATGTGATACAATATATTAATAAAAGAAAGAACAAGAAACACATGATCCTCTCAATAGATGCAGAAAAGGCATTTGACAAAGTACAGCATCCTTTCTTGATCAAAACGCTTAAGAGTATAGGGATTGAGGGTACATACCTCAATATCATAAAAGCCATCTATGAAAAACCCACAGTGAATATCATTCTCAATGGGGAAAAACTGAGAGCTTTCTCTCTAAGCTCAGGAACATGGCAGGGATGTCCACTATCACCACTGCTATTCAACATAGTATTAGAAGTCCTGGCCACAGCAATCAGACAACAAAAAGAAATCAAAGACATCCAAATCAGCAAAGAAGAAGTCAAACTCTCACTCTTTGCAGATGATATGATATGATACTGTATGTGGAAAACCCAAAAGACTCCACCCCAAAATTGCTAGAACTCATACAGGAATTCAGTAAGGTGGCAGTATATAAAATCAATGCACAGAAATCAGTTGTATTCCTATACCCCAACAACAAGACAGAAGAAAGAGAAATTAAGGAGTCAATCCCAGGGGCGCCTGTGTGGCTCAGTCATTAAACATCTGCCTTCGGCTCAGGTCATGGTCCCAGGGTCCTGGGATCAAGCCCCACATCAGGGCTCCATGCTCGGTGGGAAGCGTGCTTCTCCCTCTCCCACTTTCCCTGCTTGTGTTCCCTCTCTCACTGTCTCTCTCTGTCAAATAAATAAATAAAATCTTAAAAAAAAAAAAGGAGTCGATCCCATTTACAATTGCATCCAAAACCATAAGATACCTAGGAATAAATCTAACCAAAGAGGCAAAGGATCTGTACTCAGAAAACTATAAAATACTCATGAAAGAAATTGAGGAAGACACAAAGAAACGGAAAAACGTTCCATGTTCCTGGATTGGAAGAACAAATATTGTGAAGATGTCAATGCTACCCAGAGCAATCTACACATTCAATGCAATCCCCATCAAAGTACCATCCACTTTTTTCAAAGAAATGGAATAATCCTAAAATTTGTATGGAACCAGAAGAGACCCTGAATAGCCAGAGGAATCTTGGAAAAGAAAAGCAAAGCTGGCAGCATCACAATTCCGGACTTCCAGCTCTATTACAAAGCTGTCATCATCAAGACAGTATGGTACTGGCACAAAAACAGACACATCGATCAATGGAACAGAATCGAGAGCTCAGAAATGGACCCTCAACTCTATGGTCAACTCATCTTTGACAAAGCAGGAAAGAATGTCCAATGGAATAAAGACAGTCTCTTCAACAAATGGTGTTGGGAAAACTGGACAGCCACATGCAGAAGAATGAAACTGGACCATTTCCTTACACCACACACAAAAATAGACTCCAAATGGTTGAAAGACCTAGATCTGAGACAGGAGTCCATCAAAATCCTAAAGGAGAACACAGGCAGCAACCTCTTCGATCTCAGCCGCAGCAGCTTCTTCCTAGAAACATCGCCAAAGGCAAGGGAAGCAAGGGCAAAAATGAACTATTGGGATTTCATCAAGATAAAAAGCTTTTGCACAGCAAAAGAAACAGTCCACAAAACCAAAAGACAACCGACCGAATGGGAGAAGATATTTGCAAATGACATATCAGATAAAGGGCTAGGATCCAAAATCTATAAAGAACTTATCAGTCTCAACACCCAAAGAACAAATGATCCAATCAAGAAATGGGCAGAAGACATGAACAGACATTTTTCCAAAGAAGGCATCCAAACGGCCAATAGACACATGAAAAAGTGCTCAACATCGCTCGGCATCAGGGAAATCCAAATCAAAACCTCAATGAGATACCACCTCACACCAGTCAGAATGGCTAAAATTAACAAGTCAGGAAACGACAGATGTTGACAGGGATGCGGAGAAAGGGGAACCCTCCTACACTGTTGGTGGGAATGCAAGCTGGTGCAGCCACTCTGGAAAACAGTATGGAGGTTCCTCAAAAAGTTGAAAATAGAGCTGCCATACGACCCAGCAATTGCGTTACTGGGTATTTACCCCAAAGATACAAATGTAGGGATCCGAAGGGGTATGAGCACCCCAATGTTTTTAGCAGCAATGTCCACAATAGCCAAACTGTGTAAAGAGCCAAGATAAGATGTCCATCAACAGATGAATGGAAAAGAAGATGTGAGATACACACACACACACACACACACACACACACACACACACACACACACACACACAATGGAATATTATGCAGCCATCAAAAGGAATGAGATCTTGCCATTTGCAACGACGTGGATGGAACTGGAGGGTGTTATGCTGAGTGAAATAAGTCAATCAGAGAAAGACATGTATCATATGACCTCACTGATATGAGGAATTCTTAATCTCAGGAAACAAACTGAGGGTTGCTGGGGTGGGGGTGGGGTGGGAGGGATGGGATGGGTGGGTGATAGACATTGGGGAGGGTATGTGCTATGGTGAGTGCTGTGAATTGTGCAAGACTGTTGAATCACAGATCTGTACCTATGAAACAAATAATGCAATATATGTTAAGAAAAAAAAAGAAGATAGCAGGAGGGGAAGAATGAAGGGGGGGAAATCAGAGGGGAAGACGAACCATGAGAGACGATGGACTCTGAAAAACAAACTGAGGGTTTAGAGGGGCGGGGGTGGGGTGATGTTAGCCTGGTGATGGGTATTAAAGAGGGCACATTCTGCATGGAGCACTGGGTGTTATGCACAACAATGAATCATGGAACACTACATCAAAAACTAATGATGTAATGTATGGTTATTAACATAACAATAAAAAATTTAAAGGAAAAAAAGACTTATTATAAAGCTATAGTAATTAAGACTGAGTGGTATTGGCACAAGAATAGATAAATAGACCAACAGACTGGAGTAAAGAGCACAGAAAGCAACCCTCACATATCTAGACATTTGATTTATGTCAAGGCAGCGCTGCAGCAGAATATTAAAAAATTGTCTTTTCAATAAATGGTCCTGGGAGAATTAGGAGAATTAGAATATTGAAAAACATATGAGAAATGAACTCTATTTCACACTATGCATAGAAATCAGTATCATATGAGAATTCTAAGAATGAAAAGCAAAATATAAAGTGATTTTAGAATTAAGCAAAGGATAATTTGTTCATGAGCTGGGAACAGGGAAATATATTTTTTCTTTCAGTAGGCTCCATGCCCAGAGTGGAGCCCAGCATGGCTCTTGACCCCATGACCCTGAGATCAAAACCTGAGTTGAGATCAAGAGTTGGACGCTTAACTGACTGAGCCACCCAGGTGCCCCAATAATTCTTAAATAGTATACAAAAAGTACCTGATTACAAAGAAAAAGCCTAGCAAATTGACCAATATTAAAATTTAAAATTCCTGTTCGCCAAAAACACTATTAAGAAAGCAAAACAACAAGCCACAGAATGGCTAAGATTAGCATCACATACAACTAAGAAAGGACTTTCATCCAGAATATATGAAGAACGCCAACAAATCAATAAGAAAAATACAGATAATCCAATAGAATAGGCAAGAGACACAAGCTGACATTTCATAAAAGAGGATATCCAGATAGTCAATACATATATGAAAAGGTACTCAATCTCCCTAATAATAAAGGTAATGCTAACAAAAACCACCTTAGATATATTTATGCAAACTCCAGAATGGCTAAAATTAAAAGAACTAATAATGCAAGTATTGGTAAAGACAGGCAACAACAAGAACTCTTAATATACTTCTACTGGAAGAAGTGGAAGTCTAAATTGGTTCAGTCATTTTGGGAAAACAATTTGGTATCCATTAACATTGAACAAATGCACATTCCATGACTCAGAAATTCTGCTCTTGGGCACCTGGGTGGCTCAGTCGTTAAGCGTCTGCCTTTGGCTCAGGTCATGATCCCAGGGTCCTGAGATTGAGTCCCACATCGGGCCCCCTGCTCAGCGGGAAGCCTGCTTCTCCCTCTCCCACTCCCCCTGCTTGTGTTCCTGCTCTCGCTGTGTCTCTCTCTGTCAAATAAATAAATAAAATCTTTAAAAAAAAAAGAAATTCTACTCTTAGGTCTATATTCCCAACAGAAATATGTGTACAAGTACCCCAAAAGACATGTAAATGGGTGTCCACAGCCCTATTACTTACAATAACCCCATACTGGAAACAATCCAAATGTTTTTCATGGTGGAACAGATAAATAATTTTTTCATACATATTTGTATAATAGAACACAATAAAAATGAATAAACTACAGTTATACACAAAACATGAATGAATCTCACAATCAGTGATGTTGAGCAGAATCCACACACAAGTTAACATAAGATATAGGATTCCACTTGAATAAATTTAAAGACCAAAAACAAGAAACTATAGTGTTTTAGGTATGAATTATAGTTTGTAAATAATAATAATAAAGAAATGCAGGAAGTGGCTGCTATAAGAATCAGGATAGTGTTTACCTTTTAGGCAGAGGGAAAGTGTAGTTATCGGGAGGGTATGGAGGGAATTTGTACTGTGTCAACTTAGCTTGTCTGTGTCTACTTTTTCCAGAATTTTCTGTTCTATCATTCTAGGTTGGCATAGGCTATCTGAACTTGAGCACAATATGGAAGGCAGAAGTGAAGCAGTAACCATATATATTTTTTATGCACAAAAGGAGGTGCAGGGTACCAGGTGTGGTTGCATTTAGTGCATATTGCCCCTGATCTCCTGGTTCACCTTGGTCCTACGCACAGTGGTGTGCATGGGACAGTCCTGTGCTCCTACCACTACCCCAAACCTCCTTCTTCAGCTTCTCTGACTCCTGGACTGTCTGCTCTGCTGACTTCAGAACCAGCATTAGACACAGAGGCAAAAGCTGTATATAAACTCTTCACCCAGCTCCCACAGTTGTGTAAGGATAAATCCCATATTCTAGAGCAACCTTTCTTCATCATTCTCTGTAATGGAACCTCAATTGATCCACAAGGGGCATGAGAGAGGCTTCCTGGTACTGGGAACATTTTGTTTTTTGACTTGTGATGATAAAGTGAGCTTTCCATCTATCTTTAGACCAATTTTCTATCATTATACTGTATTTCACAATACAAGTTAAAAAACTATTTAAATTACATGTTACAGCCAAAATAGACCAAAACTGCTGTCAGGACTTGTTTATAATTATTGCACTTTACACATTAAAAAATGGTTTTTTTTTAATAATTGTTGTGTTTCATTTCTAAATAATGAGCTATGAGAGAAGGGCTCAAGGATGTTAATTACAGGTTCTTCTCTGAAAATAACATATTATAGGTGTGTATAGTCTTACTTCCAACAAGAAGGAAGCCAAAATAGTTATAATGACCACTAATTTTTTTCTCCTTTAATTCTATTTTGAAATGCTAAGGGCATATTGATGTGCTATTTAAGAATATTGATCAAATGGATGTGATACATGAATTTAGTTATGACCTTGAGGACATTTACTGAATTAAATGTTATTGTCCTCATTGCCTTGTTGCATTTCAACATCAACATTTGTTACAATTCCTGCCTTCAACCAATATCCATTATGAGTATAAATTCAAAAAATATGAAAATGATTAAAAGCTTATGAGATCCTTGCCAAACTAATGTCACCTCCACAAATTGTCACATGTCTATACTATATATACTCAGAAGCTCTTAAATCATCCCATTTTAAAGAAGAGAAATATATAAAGTATTAAATTGTTAACTTTTAAAAATAGGAAATTGAGGGGGCCTGGGTGACTCAGTCCACTGAGCATCTGACTCTTGGTTTCGGCTTAGGTCATGATCTTGGGGTTGTGAGATCAAGCCCCACATTGGGCTCCCCACTCAACATGGAGTCTGCTTGAGATTTTCTCTCCCTCTTTCACTGTCCCTCCCACTTGTGCACTCTTTCTCTCAAATAAATAAATAAATCTTAAAAAAATAGGAAATTGAAATATAAAGTATTACTGCTTTAATGACAGAACTCCCCAAGACACTGTTGACAACTCATGGGCATTCATTAACAACTTAAGAAATACTACAAATGCCGGGTCTAACCCCAAACTAAATACTCAGTCTTATCTGCGTGCTAAATTTTAGGCAATCCAGGCTACTCACCACTCCCCAGTGGGCTTTAAACTTTCCTTTATTTTCCTTTTCTCTTGCTCCTAACCACCAAATATCTCCAGTTATCAAAACAGTACCATATTTCAAGGCTTAGGTAATTTTATCTCCTCCACAAAACTGTTCCCTGTGCTTGATCTCACCGGAAATGACATCCCTTTTCTTTGGCTTCCATAGTACTTTTTACCCCTGAACCTCCCTTGTACTGTTAAACACATTCTACTTTGAATTCGTTATTTGGGGTACTTATATGTATTTCCAGATTTTCATGATTTGGTAGAGTTCTGGGTCAGAAAGAGAGATTTGGGAATTGTGAGCTTTAGTGTTAAGCACATCAGTAGGTGTTGAGGAGGCCAACCAGAGAGAGTGCCTAAAATGAAAAGACAAGAGAACTAAGGACAGAACTCCAAGGAATATCAGTATTAAGAGGCAAAGAAAGACTTTCTTAGAGAAGAAATGTCAGAGGAAAATCAGAAGAGAATTGAACACACAGAAGCCAAGACTTTCAAGGAAGAAGTTAACAATGGTGTGAAATTTGGCAATGACTTCAAGGAAAATGATGGGAAGCCCTTTGTGTTAGCTCATGATGTTTTTACTCTACTTCCTTGTGGTTTTGAGAATTTTGAAATATCTAGTCTATATTACTTTTTCAAAAACAATATGTTTTTGGCTGTGGAAGTATGGTAACCGGATATAGAATTGTAGAAGGGGAGGGGCTTAAACATGTATAAAAACTGAGAAAGGAGTCAAAACATTTAAGAGAAAAACTGAAGATACCAGAGATATCTGTGGTATTTGTTGAAGGAAAATTTGCCTTAAATCAGAGGCAGTATTCATCTTCTGCTGTGACAGGAAACAATGAGTGGGTATAGAGATAAAAAGGTAGTTGCCATGGAAGAAAAGTTAAGGGCGTTCCTGCAAATTTGTCTCAGGTTCCCCCATGAATAATGACAATAACTAACATACATTTAGTATTTATTATCTATCAGTCCCATGTTAAGCACTAGACATAGATTTTCTCATTGAGTTCTTATAATACAATGATGCTATTCGTATCTAAATTTACATAGGAGTAACATACAGATTCGAAGGGATACATGCACCCCAATGTTTATAGCAGCATTATCAACAATAGCCAAACTATAGAGACAGCCAAAATGTCCATAGACTGATGAATGGATAAAGAAGATGTGGTGTGTATATATATTATATATGTAATACACACACACACACACACACACACACACACACACACACAATGGAATATTGCTCAGCCATCAAAAAGAATGAAGTCTTGGCATTTCCAATGACATGGATGGAGCTCGAGTATATTATACTAAGTGAAGTAAGTCAGTCAGAGAAAGACAAATATCCTATGATCTCACTCATGTGGAATTTAAGAAATAAAACAGATGAACATATGGGGAGGGGGGAAGAAAAAAATGGAGAGAGGGAAACAAGCCATAAGAGACTCTTGAGGATAGAGAACAAACTTAGGGTTGATGGAGGGCTAGATGGGTGATGGGTATTAAGGAGGACACTTGCTATGATGAACACTGTAAGTGATGAATCACTGAATTCTACTTCAGAAACCGATATTGCACTCTCTGTTAACTATCTAAAATTTAAATTAAAATAAATAAATTAATTTAAAAAATAAATTTACATAGGAGAACACAGAGGCCTAGAGAAATTAATTTGCCCAAAGTCACATCTTCAGAAATGGAGGATAATCAAATTCTGATTCCCAGGCCCAGATCATTAGCTAGTCAGAACTGGTAGTGAAACCGGAGCAGGGGCTTTAGTGGGTAGTTGAAAAGGAATAAGGAAACTTGGATATTGATGAAGAATGGAAGAGACTGCCAGGTAGCACTGAAGGTTCATAAAAATATGAATATGCAATGGTTCCAATCTACAGATTATGGGATCTTCTCTAAAGCTCTTGCAGAGATGGAAAGCTCTGTGGTCTGATTGGGGATTTTACAGAGTGAACATAAAGGAAGGACAAGGGGCAAATGATTCAGTGAAACAACAAGGCAGTATTTTATGGTGAACCATGGTATGGAGGCTGATTGAGAAGATGGTGAAGCTAGCAGAATACTGATAACCCAGGGAAAGTGTGTGACCATGGACCACTTAATACTTTCAAAGTGTATTGAAAAGTAGGAGTGACTGAGTTCATTGTAGGTTGTGGTCTGGTCAGAGTGGGTTAATGAAATTTTAAATTATAGAAGTGGAATATTTCCAGATGCTGAAGGATAGTGCATGGCCATAGGGAAAGACAACTGGAAGAAAGTGGAGGTAAAGTTCATTAAAACTGAGATCAGGAAATTCAAACGTTGTACATTAAATAAATTTCCCACAAGATATAAAAGATGCCAGGAAGATGGTGGAACTGAATTTGAATGAAAATAGCCTGAGCCAGAAGTTCATTTTGTATGAGGTTAAAGGAGTAATGATTTTGAAAAAGAAAGGGGATGGGGGGGGCGGAGGCTAGAATGTGTCCTTGTCACCTTGGGTTGTACTAAGAGAATGTAGTAGTTTGCAATTGAATGAAGGATCTGGCAAGCACAGTGGAAAGGACTAGCAAGTAGGGCAGAAGTATGGGGACAAGCCAGGAGAGACGAAGCACAGAACGGAATTAGGATAAAGGATAAATGAGGACAGGTTACCAGAAGTGCCCGGGATTTAGGGGGTGAAGGACAGCAGGAATGAGAGATAAAGTAATGTTGGCCAGTCTCAAGATTCAGACTGTAATACCTCTATAAAGATATTTCGATGACAGCCAACACACAGTTACTTGGTGGTGTCCGCACCAGTTTGGGGCATGGCAAAAACTGTAGCTCTCGTTGGACTTCCAAGTTCTGTAAAGTTTAGATAGAGGAAGTCAGGGTAGTGGGAACCATTTTTCACATTATGCATCTCTTCCTCGGATCTGGAGCAAATTCTACCCTTCTTTTCACTTTTCTAAATCTTAGCCACCCTTTAGATTTACACGACAACCAGCTCTCCATGAAGTCTTTCTTGTCTTCATTAAACAAGGAACTCTTATTGTGTTTTCTATCACTCTTATACATCAGCATTGATTACATGCAACACCTAACTCACTTTTCAGTAGTTATGGCCTTTTGGGACCCTGAGGTAGCTTTTTCAATGAAAGACAAAAATAAATCTGACAACCAAAGACCTTACAAATTCATGACCAACCAGACACCATGGGAATGAAGAGAAGACATGGAGCTCCAGACCCAATTCCAGAATTCCAAACAAAGCTAACCTAAGAATGAGCGGCGGTCCTTCCCCCACCTTGCCACTACAAACTTTGTCCATTATCTAAAGATAAAGTTACCCCCCAGTCTCTTCCCTGTTGACTCTGAGTCGTCATGTCACCCATTTCAAGATTTGAACAGTACCTAGTTCAGAGGGTTTGTGAGGATTAAGTGAGTTAATATATGGTAAAGTGCCCCACCCACAGGAAGCACTATTTAAGTGTTTTCTATTATTATCATTATTCTTACTATTGTTTTTGTTATTATTACTAGTATGCCCTCTCCTATCAATATAGATTAGAAAAATGTAAAAGTTGTATAGCTCCTGCATATAAACTAGGGCAATTGTTCTCATGGAATCACTAGGGGAACTTTCACAATATAAGACCGTGGGAGAGACAGAACAATTCCCCCCAAATGGGTAACATCTTAATCCCCAGAATCTGTGACTATGTCACCTTCATGGCAAAAGGGACTTTGCAGACATAGTTATTTAAAGATTCTAAGATGGGGAGTTTATCCTGGATTATCTAGGTGAGCACAGAGTAATCACGAAAGTCCTTATACCAAGGAGGCAAGGGGGTGAAAGCCAATAAAAAGAGATTTTACAACAAAAGCAGAGGTGAGAGTGATATGCTTTGAAGATGGAGGAAGGGCCACAAGCCCAGGAAGGCAGGCTGCTTCTGAAGCTGGAAAAGGCAGGAAAACAGATTCTCCCTGGAGCTTCTAGAAGGAACAGTCCTGCTGACATCTTGATTTTAGCCTTGTAAGATCCACCTCAGATGTTTGAGCTCCAGAACAATAAGATAATGAATTTGTGTTGTTTTAAACCATTACAGAAGCAGAAAACAAACCAATGAGGGACAGTGGTAAGAGTTACAATTCAATCTGCCAGGAAGACCCAGGCATTGTTCTTGTTGTGCACTTGATCTCATCTTCCTCTCCCCAGATGACTTCCCCTCACCTGCAGCCAGAGCTGAGAAGTACTGAATTGGGAGGTGAAGGACAAGGGGAAAGTTTCTGAGACTAAAGGAAGTGCCTTTATCACAGAGTTGGTCTATCTAACAGCGCAATGCAAGATTACAGAATAAGGGCTATAACATTCCGATGCTGGGCAAAATGAGAAGGAAATATGAACCAAAGCAGTTCCAGATGTTGGGTGCTTCACAGAGTGTCCAAGGGTCTACCAATCCCACTGAAACCCACCTCAGCTATATGCCATTCACTATTATTTAATTCATTTAACTCATTGTGTGTTCTACTTGCTTTGTTCTTTCACTTGTCTTCCGTCAAACTAAATCACAAACTTTTTTGAGATTAGGGAGGTTTTGTACTTCTTAAATTCCAATTGAAATGGATCCTTGGACTCATTCATTGTGGAAAATACAATCTTGGCCATAAAATTCTGGCTATCTTTGCTCCATAATATCCTGAAACTCAATCTGCTATTTGATTCAGCCCAGTTTTGAGGCTGTGTGTGGCCAGGATATTTTGGGCAATGTCTTACCACATTTTAGGATGACATAATTAGATTTATTCCAGTCTAGCAGATTTTACTCCCACCAAGCTGGGAACAGTTCATAATAATTAGCAGTGTGATAATAATCACCAATGGCAATTTTTACATTAGCCAAAAAAATAAATAAATAAAGTCTAAAATATATAGGCCAAAGCACATCTTCTCAGTATAAGCCGGGTATCAAAAAAGAGAGTTGTATACCTTAGCCAGCCTATCTGGCGTAAAAGGAGAATATTTTCTCTCAAGGCACTTCACTTCCTTCAGGTGTCTGCTCAAATGTCATCTTATAAAAGTCCTTTTCTGAGGATTCTCATTTGCAATGGCACCTTCCCTCCCCGCATCCCCACCTCTACTCCCCAGCTGGCTGTCTTCCTTACTGTTCTTTATGGCACTTGGCACCCCATTGATAATATTCACTTGCTTGCTTTTTAGTATCTGTGACTCCTCCCTCTGCGAGAGTAGGGACTCTGGTTACATGACTGTGTCCCTGAGTTCTAGAACGGTGCTGTCCCAGAGCAGGTACCCTGTAAGAACTTGTTGAATGTAGTGAAGAAAGCACTGGGCTTGGAATCAGGAGATCACTGTTAAAGAGTCCAGCTTGTGGGGGCGCGTAGGTGGCTCAGTCGGTTAAGCATCTGCCTTCACCTCAGGTCATGATCCCGGGGTCATGATCCCGGGGTCCTGAGATCGAGTCCTGCATTGGGCTCCCTGCTCAGTGGGGAACCTGCTTCTCCCTCTCCCACTGCCCCTCCCCCCAGCTCATGCTCTCTCTCACTCTCTATGTCAAATAAATAAATAAAATATTTTTTAAAAAAAAGAGTCCAGCTTGTGCCAACTCACAAGCTGTGTGACATCATATAAATTACTTAATCTCCCCAATCCTAGATCGTCTTCCCTGGAAAATAAGAGCATTCGCTGTCCTGCTTATCTCTTCCATGTCTTAAAAACTATTGAATGATGTGCTGACATCATGTGCTATTTTATTGTGCATGGCGCTGTGTAGCCTCCCAGGAGGAGCCGACCTGTCAATATACGTGAAAGGCAATTCAAATACATGTTTTGTCCCTTGTATCATATCATTCTGTTTGAAAGCTGCCTACTCGGGTTACCTTATTCAGTAGTTCATTGAATTGCTTGTCCTGAATTGTACTTTGGCTTTTTTGGACCTAACTGAGGGACACTGTGATAAACAACCAAATGGAAGTCTCTGTTGTACTTATCGGGGGATCCAGAGATGACAGCATCATCCCCAGCTCACACAGCGTCCTTTACAAAGACTCAGAGCTCTCTCTCAGGTCTCAGGGGTAGGGAAAGCTGTGCTTTGTTCAGAGAACTGATCTGCTTTGATCTCAGAACACCAGCGTTCCTGTATGGGGATGTTATTTCCTCTCTTCTCTGATGGCTTAGAACATTGACAGCCAAATTTTTGTATCCTTCCCTAGCAACTGTTTTATTTTTTTTTTATTAAGATTTTATTTATTTGACAGAGAGAGACAGCGAGAGCAGGAACACAAGGCAGGGGGAGTGGGAGAGGGGGAAGCAGGCTTCCCGCGGAGGCAGGGAGCCCGATGCGGGGCTCGATCCCAGGACCCCGGGATCATGACCTGAGCCGAAGGCAGACGCTTAACGACTGAGCCACCCAGGCGCCCCCTAGCAACTGTTTTAGAACATGACTACATCTTATGTTCTTGCACAAGGAATCCTCTGGCCCAGATTGCCTAAGTAATTTATGTTAACCTTTTGTATGGTATGTATTTTTATAAATTAATTTAGCCTTTCATGGGATGAGGTCGAGTGCAGACAGATGATTACATACACACACACACACGCATTTTATAGTTCAGTGTTTAAAGAATAAAAAAACACAAAATTTGTTCCCAAATCTTCTCAGTCTCTAGTTCTCTTTTATGAATTGAATTTGTCTGTTTCTGTGACGTTCTGCTGGTGAGTAATAAGTTCCTTCTCCCAAAGCTGACCTCTTTTCCATAAAGCACAACCCAAATAAAGCAGTCTATTTGCAAATCCAAATGTCAGTAGCCAATGTTTGTGCAAAGGAGAGTGCCTCCTCCCAAAATGGGACTCACAAAACCTCTAGAAATGTAGACAATAACTTAGACCTTTCCACATAAATAGATATCCAGGGGAAAAAGAAAAGAAGTAAGAATTAAAACCCTTTTCTTTTTTCTTACTAAAATCATGACAAGCCAAAAACCAAAACCAAAACAAAACAAAACCCACCAAAAACAGAACTTGGGGCACAAATGACATTTGTCATAACTGATGATGCATTCTTTGTTGTTAATACAATCCTCTTAATTGTTTTGAAAGATATGTAATCGATATGGAGAACGTATTATCACTAAGCCATTTAGAAGGCCTTTGAGAAATACGCAACCGTTAGGAAAAAATATTTTCCTTATGTCAATAAGTAAAAGGTCCCTTTAAATGTAATTATTATTACATAAGAATTTTCAGGAGTTTGGGATACTATATTGAAAATCTAACCATACAGCTAATCTACTGTTTAGAAATGTGGGAAGGATTATCTAACTTCTAAATTGTTCTCAATTAAAATTTCAAAACTGTCTTTTGATCGATACTGCAGAGGAAGTTAAATCTGCCTTCAAACCCTTTATAGACCCAGATATTGATCCGACCCCTTTCCAATCCTTCTTACCACTCCTTCCTCTTTTCCCCTGACTGATCTAACCCGAAGAACCATATCTTTCTACATTCTAGAATGTCAGCATACCATGCCATTGTGGATTCCAAATATAATTTTCTTCTACCTTCCTTTAAAGACATTTCCCCCATCTCCCTGCACACTTGATGTCTACCGAAACCAACCTCATTTATCACTTTGCTTTCTCTTCCCCTACCCCACACTTCTGCCAGAGGAATAATTTAGATCCTGCTTCTAAGTCAATTGTCATGGATCAGGATACCTCTCACCCTTCCCTCCAACTCCTATTCCACCCTCTATATTCTTTTAGCTGTCTTAAGAATTAGTAAATTGACCTTCGAGGCATGGGAAACTAATGAATGCCCTGCTGAATGTATGCAACATGAGGAGATCTTTGAATTCCATTTTGATGTATATTAAAAATATGAAATGAATAACACCAACATCGATGGCATTAACTCTAACACTACCGAATTTAATTCAATTTGCCCTTGATTGACTCACAAGGGTTATTATAACAATCCCCCTGGTATTATGCTACTACTTAGAAATCACTGTCACTTACTATTTTCCCATAGTCTGCCTTAACTTAGTAGCTCATTTTGTCTATTTTAAAAATATTTTAAGAGTGATTTGTGATTGGTATGCTATGCCTGGCACATAGCTGGCACTTAATAATATTTGTTGTTTGATTTGAACTTCATGATTGCCATAACTAATTCCATTCCAATATGCCAGATGCTCTTCCTATTAGCACTGATGAGCAAAGCTGAATCATGAACCATTCCAGCATGACAAGTAAAATATATATAAATCACATAAGAAAAAAATGCAGCCATTTCACTTAGGAAAAAAAATGGACTTACATTTTTCTTTTTTCTGAGCTTTCACTTTACAAAATTATAAAACTAAAAATTCACCCGAGTTTCTGAAAATTGTGTCACTAAAAATGAAGAGATAAAGTAACATGGCTCTTTCAGTTATTCCCTCATCCAGACATTTCAATTGAGTTTTGCTTAGGTGAAATATGGACCGGTGGTTTCTAAAAGCTAGCCCACTGGCTGCATTACAATCTGCTGATAAATTGTTTTTTTTAAAAAAACAATACAGGGGTGCCTGGCTGGCTCAGTCCAGAAAAACATACGACTCTTGTTCTCGGGGTTGTGAGTTCAAGCCCCACAAGCCCCACGTTATGTGGCGAGATTACTTAAAAATAAAATCTTTAAAAAACAAAACAAAGCAAAAACCAATACAAATTCCAGGCTTCCCCTAAAAATGTTGACTCCGTTGTGTCTAATGTGGACTCAAAGCATTCTTATTATTTTAAAGATACCAAAGTGATTGCGATGTACAGACAGGTTTAGGTTGTTAAGACTAACTCAGGACATTACATAATCCTTGTGATCAATTTCTAAGTGAGTCAGCATACAGACAGCTTTAAAAACAGGAGGCACATGTTTTCTTCATTTTATTACCCACTGTGCTTAATGCAATGCCTTGCTCACTCAAAGAGCCTCATCAATGCTTATTGACGGACTACAGTGAGAAATACCTGCTCAATCATACCTTGTCCAATTCAGTTTTATTCTGTGTGGGACTGAGAAAAACACCTCTATCATAGTTTTATACTTTTGTTTGAGAAATGAGGTCATAAAGAAATATTCAGTCGACATAACTTTTCATGGATATACCTAAAACTTTAAGAACTTTCTAACTTATCAGAGTGATGCTGAGTCAAGTCTGCTGTGGATAATTATAAGCATGGACTGAGGGTTGAGAAAGAAAAGGAAGGTGGCGCTGGTGGCAAAGCTGGAGGGTGTTTCTTCTATGCAGCCTCATGGCCAGGACATCTGGGCACTGGGACTGAACCAATGGATCTGAGTTAGAATGTCTACTGTGTTGGTTAAGCGACTGCCTTCGGCTCGGGTCATGATCCTGGAGTCCCGGGATCGAGTCCCGCATCGGGCTCCCTGCTTGGCAGGGAGTCTGCTTCTCCCTCTGACCCTCCCCCCTCTCATGCTCTCTCTCTCTCATTCTCTCTCTCAAATAAATAAATAAAATCTTTAAAAAAAAAAAAAGAATGTTCTACTGTGTTCTGGTGGGCTTTGGTATGAAGTCATCATAGTCAAACCTAAGATTATATAACTCTTTACAATGGGATGAGATACTAAAACCAACTCTTGCCAAGAACTGAAGGGTGTTCTTCAATGACATGCTTAGAATATTCAACAAATGTGGCCTGCATTTTTATCTGAGGAATTCGGATTATCTGTATAGATCACAGAAAACAGAGCCATAAAGGTGGGTTTCATCACTGTGCTTCCAGATTTATTGCAGAATGTTTCAATTGAGTCTATAAAGGCATATCTGCAGTCTTAGTCATTTATTCAACAAATGTTTCCTGAGCCCCTACTTTTGGCCAGAAACTATGCTAAAAATGGAAGAAACTATTCTAAGCATTGAAGATAAGCTCTTTCATAGCTAATCAACCACAGAAGGAACAGATGCACAATAAATAATTATAATACACCAAGAGATAAAAGAGGAATCTAAAGGTATTACCTTTTCACCAAGTACAGAGCAACCACTTGTTTGAAGGCCAGGGGTCTATTGAGTAAGGCAGTGGGGTGAGAGGGGAGAGAAGCCTGTAGCGTCTTGAGACATGTCCTGGGAGATGCCCAGGATGTACTTTACAAGGAAAGTCTGGAACTGAAGACATACATTTGAGAGTTGAGGCCATGGCATGGATAAGACTTCACAGGGAAAATAAATCAAATGCAAAGAGAAAGAGGAAATAGGGAAAGAAAAAAGGCAGAGAACACCAAGCATCTCCCCCATGGAAAGAGCAGGTGAGACAAGAAGAGGGGGGAAAGAGCCTGGGGCTGAGCGGAGGCGGGAGGTAGATGCCAAGCGGAGGAGGACCAGAGGGCAGAACCTCTCTATTGTGTGTCTATGAGGAAGGAGAGGGTTTCAGGAAGGAACGGCTGGTCACTGTACGTTTTCAAAGGTCAGAGAATTTAAGAGCAGAGAGTTGTGCTGTACATTCTGAGAACTAAGATGAATTTGCAGACCTTCCAAAGTGGAAGGGTGGAGACAAAGGCAAGGTGTGTGTGGAGCAAGGTGGGGGTGGGGGGTAGCAGAGATAGCAGAGTGAGAACAGCCCCTTCCAGCTGCTTTGCTGGAAAGGGAGAGAAAGCAAGGGCACTGCGGAGTGAGGGGCAAACAAGGTGGAGAGAGTGGGTTCTTTTTCTGTTGTTTTTGTTTTGGTGTTGGGGGGGTAGAGGTAGCAATTCCTTCACTGCCATTCACATCAGTGAAGGAATTGCTGGACAGAGATTTCCCCAAAACTCTGGGCACAGTGGGGAGGCTACGTAGGAACAAAGCATCCAGAGAGGAAGCCCCAGGTTGGACAGCCAGCAGAGAGTCAGGTAGAGCTGATTTCAAATCCTGACTGGCTCTTTTCCTAGCTGTGTGACAGAGCACATTACTCAAACTTTGCAGGATTTGGTTTTCTCATGTATAGCCTCAAACAGAATCTTCCTCAGAAGCTTGAGTGGAAGGTGCCTAGCACAGTAACAATCAGTTATAGGCATTCCCTCCTTTTTCTTTTGTCCTAAGCAAAAATCAAAAAGGATTTATTAAGAGCATATACGTGTATTTACTAACCTTGAAATAAATATGTGCATGGCAACTGAAATTTACGTAAGTGCCCACCTAGAAGCAATAAATGTATTCAAACCAATAATTTAGGTTTGAAAATGTAATAATGGAAAACATAAATGTTTCATATTGGGAAAACAACATGAAACGGTAGAAATGTATAATAGGTATCTGCAAATTTGATGAGCAAATGAAATAATGCAACCATAACTTCTACACGGCATGTAAGCACACAGACAGAACCTGGAAAAGACAATTTGTTAAGGTTAATCCTGGCTAGGGGAGCAGGCTGCTGACTGACAGCCACAAATTCTATCCAAAAGAGAAGAGGTTATTCACTAGGCTCTACTAGCCTGGGATGAACTCTTCCTTGCTGATACATCCCAGTCCCTGCTTGGCAGAATGGTGTCCATTGCTGGGGTAGTCCTGTGTGGACTGTGGATTTGCTCAGGTGATCTGTAAAGTGGGTTCCAAGCCTAAGGACCTATGACATGCAGACTTTGGGTTCTGGAATTTGAACCCCTGTTGGTCTCCCCTAACCAAAAAGGAAAGACAGACATCTCATGACAATTGAGAATGCTCTCTTTGTCAGCAAAATCAACTGTTGAAATGATTATTCAGATTCCCTGCCAGATTATTCAGGCCAAGACAGGAGGGTCTCAGTCAAGTTACCTGTAAGTGGTGCCTGCAGTGAGCAGTTTCATCCGTGAAATCAATCCTTTTTGTAAATGTGTGCAGTATTAGTCAGACTGCTAGTCTTCTAGTATCTAATCAAGCATATCACTCCTGAATCCAGATTTCCAACCCTACCTACGAGTTGAGAAAACAGTATGCACCCCCTGGATCATGCAATGAAAACACTGTTTCTGGATGCCGAAATGTTAAAATCAACATGTGCCCTGACCGACTTTCATCCTTCTCCATGAATACATCTGTGAAGATGAGTTTGTCAGATAATCTGATACTTCAAAAGGCTGAAAAGTAAAGATAAGGCACAAAAAGGTAGGAAGCGTGTGTGCGCGCGTGCACATGTGAACGTGGTCTGTGTGTGTGCTTGAGCCTGACGACGAAAAAGCTAGCAAAAACACAGAAGGAGTGGAGCCGCACAAGTACAAACCCTCAGCAGTGAGGGTTAGGAAGAACAAGTCTAGAATATTCCGGTCAATGCTCTCCTGACTGAGCCAGCCAGGCACCCTTGTGCCCCACCCCACCCCCGCCAAATTTTAATTTACCTATTTATGAGCTTGCCTACCTTTATATTGCTCTTTGAGATACCAGTTTTTAAATGGATGTATAAGTAAATGGATGTATAAGTAATGAGGTAAGGGACAGAAGGAGACATTAATTTGCTCAACAAATATTGTATAAAAACACTAGAGATACCTGGGAAAATAAAAGATGATCTCTACCATACTCATTGCCTAGGAGAAGAAACAGATGGAATCAGATAGGGGCACCATCATGCTAGAGGTGCCAGGATGGAAGTCAGGACAGGTACCACATGGACACGGGAAACCTTCCAATTCTGACAAATGGACACCTGTCCTTGGAGTGACAGCCATCATCTGTGCAGGGGGCTAGAAAGGAAGAAATATTTATTTTTAAGCTGAATGAAAGCCATTATCCAATTATTATAGGAAATGCACACCACATTAAAGACAGGAAGAGAAAGAACAATATATACGAGGGTTGCCAAGATTTGGAAATACGGAGGAATGGACGTAAAGGGGACCAACAAAAAGGATTCTTACTTATACAGCTAATCCCCATTTTATATTATATTACCAAAAGATAGATGATTGCATGTGGCATCTAAGTCAAAATAAGTTTTAGTTTACAGCCATATACCATCTGCACTACTTACTATTTTTATTTTGGCAATATGTTTGAAGAAGCATTTGATTTTAAAAGAAATGTCATATCTACTTTTAGAATTATTTTCCTACATAAAAGGCTGTAGACTGCAAGAAAGCCCAGAGGCATAGGTGGCTAAATAAAAATTTTTCAATGAATAGAAATAAACTAAAAGTCCCTAACATTTCCTTAAAATGTCTTATGCTACCAGAACAAATTGAACAAGTTAATGCATTGCTCATGCATACACACAATTTATTTCTGGTATAATGACTCAGATTTAGTGCTTGGCTAGTAAATTCAACTTCTGCATTTCTGTTCACTGCCTGGAAATATTATTTTTCTGCCATACTGACTTAATCATTCATGAATAAAAGGAGGGGCGCCTGGGTGGCTCAGTTGGTTAAGTGACTGCCTTCGGCTCAGGTCATGATCCTGGAGTCCCGGGATTGAGTCCCATGTCGGGCTCCCTGCTCAGCAGGGAGTCTGCGTCTCCCTCTGACCCTCTTCCCTCTCATGCTATCTCTCATTCTCTCTCTCTCAAATAAATAAATAAAATCTTTAAAAAAATAAAAATAAAAAAATGAATAAAAGGAGATTAACATGTTGGGAAGAAAAAAATAAAAGGTTTCTGCTACATAGAACAAAGGATTTTTTATTAGAACAGTCTTAGGCAAAATTATACGCTGAACCAATAGTTAAGGGATTTCATTAATTTTACTATTTATGTTCTTCTGAATATAATAGCAGAATGATGAGAAATGTTGCATACAATTGTTTGCAAAACTGGATCAGAAGTCAGAACAATAGAAAATATATATATGCCTCAAATTCACCTGTACAAGTGATAATCATGTGATTGTCCATCAAACATTAAGTAGAATTCCTCTTCTTCTCTTCAAATTGCCAGGCCAGGTCAGTCCAGACCCAGAATATGTTTTTGACCTGGGGTTCCAGGACTGTCTCTGATTGTTCTAAAGTTTCTTCCATAGGGGACTCACCATCTGGATCTACTCCGGTCTAAAGATCACACTAGCCACCCACACTTATTTTGAGTGGCACTGAATCCTCAAAGAAACTCTGTAAATGCCTGCTCTTCATAATTCACAGAACTAACTCAGACTTATTTTTGTGGTAAAGAACATAAGTTCTGGAATTAGCCCCCTAGGTTAAAATCCTGGCTCCACACAAACACGCTTTGGGGCAAGTTCTTTGAGATTTCTGTGTGCGAGTCCATCTGTCTCCAAAATGAAATTATAACAGTACCGACTTCATTGCATTATTATACATATTGAATTACATAGTGCATGTGAAACTGCTTAGCAAAATATATATTGCACATATATACTTATTTAATGTATAATTTATATGTATATAAATGATGGATATAGATATGTGTGTGTGCGTTTATATTTTTTCAGCTTTATTTCTCCTAGGCATTCACCTCACTTTGTTCTTATCTTGCCAATGTTATATACAAAATATTTTCTGATATTTCCCCCATCTTTGTTCTCCTTCTGTGCTGCCCTTTGCCAAAATGAACACAAGCAATCTAACCAGAAGGAAAGAGAAAAAACAAAGCTCACATCCTAGAAATTGTCCGTTTTTCATCCAGGTCAGTCCTTCTGACATTTCCCCCATTGCTTGAAATAGCAAAAAGATAAATAAAAACAGCTCGGGTAATCGATAATGTGCGTTTCCTTCACCAATTCGAATTCTGAGACTCTAGATCCTGTGATAGGAGCAGCTTCAGCTGTGTTTTCAGAAAACATCAACAAACCCACATAGCTTTCTGTCTGGAGAGAACATCCTTTCTCCTATGAACCCTTGATTTAGTTCAAAGGCCAATCCTACTCTAACCCGAAATAGAAAAGGATGGGAGCTCTTTCAAAGAGCATTTAAGCCTGGGACTGAGGGGGTCGGGGGGAGAGACAAGCGAATAGTCACACGGCAAAAGTTTATTCCTGCCTGTGTTCTCACCCCTTCCTGGGGCTTAATCACTGCTTCCATGTCAGAAGTGAAGAAATGAAAAAGAACAATCAGAATGGATTAGGACTGACTGATCGGGAAGAGGAGAGACGGAGCTCAACCACAGACCTCCCAATTTTGTGTTCGGGCTACCCAGGGTCCGTGGAGCCACTCCCTGTGTGGTCACAGGCCCCTAGCAGAACAGGACCATCTCGCCGCTGGAGATGTGCTCCCTGGGTTCCTTAGCGTCGCTGAGGAAAGGCACGGATTCTGAAAAGCATTGTGGTATTGTGTATAATAAGAAATACATATTTGGTTTTTAATCCCGTTTTCAGCACAGAGCTTCCAAAATCCTTGGAATTTTCCTAAGTGACCTCCTAAGAGCTATAAATGTGTCTTTTGTTATGCCAAGGAGGTGAGTTTTGGAAAGCTCCTAGGTTGCCTAAGGATGGGGGGAAGCGGGGGGGGGGGGGGGGGGGGGGCTGGTTACCAGAGGAACCTAGCATGTGATTAAAAGGTTGCCGCTTTCAATCCCAGGCCCTGACCTATAGGGAGGGGAGAGGGGCTGGAGATTGAGTTCAATCACCAGTGGCCAGTGATTTCATCAATCACACCTACGTAATGCAGCTTCCATAAAAATCCTGAAGTCTGTGTTTTAGAGAGCTTCCAGGCTGGTGAATGTGAGATCTGGGAAGAATGATACGCTCAGAGAGGACACAGAAGCTCCATGCCCTTTCCCCATACCTCGCCTTGTACATCCCTTGCACCTGGCTGTTTCTGAATTATATCCTTTTTAACAAACCGGTTTTCTAGTAAGTAAAATGTTTCTGAGTTCTGTGAGCCACTCTAGCAAATGAATGGAACCTGTTAAAAAGAAAACCACAAGCCCAAAATGGTGTCACTTATGCTAAGTCAGTAAACTAAGACTTAATATATAACTTAACTGGGGTTTCAACTCCCCCCTCCCTCCACTCCCCCACCCGCACCCCCCACCCCTACTCCAGGAAGATAACCTTTAACCAGCTAAACTGGAATTTCCTGGTCAACTGGAATTACCTAGTAGGTAATCTGATTGACCCCTTCTAGTCACCTTGGGAGGGCATGCTTGCCTAAAACTGCATTCCTTGCTAATGAATTCCTTTTTCCTACCCCTCTCCATCTTCAGAAAACTTCCATTTTATATAGTTTCTTGGAGCTTTCCTCTACTTGCTAGATGGGATCCTGCCCAATTCATGAATCACTGAATAAAGCCAATTTGATCTTCAAATTTACTTGGTTGAATTTCGTTTTTTAACAAAACCAAGGAGAGGGTCATGGGAGCCACTGGTTTATAGTTGGTCAGAAGCCCAGGGAACAATCTGGACCTGCAATTCAGCATCTGAAGTGGGGACAGTCTTGTGGGGCTGAGCCATCAAGCTGTGGGATTGGACCCTCCCTCCAGGTAGCTAGTGTCAGAATAGAATTGAATTACAGGACACGCAACTGGTGTTGGAATGTTGCTTGGTGTGGGATCAGAATCAGAATGGTTCAAGTCAAGAGAAAGAGCTGCAGACCTAAAACTGCTGTATAAAACAGGGATCATAAGGCGAAAAACAAGATGGTGGCCCAATGGCAGGGTTTAACACAAGATGGGATACTTACCGTCTTCTTCCCAGTACTTATTATGACTAAACCATGGAAATTTGGACCGGCCAATTCTGCCTAGAAGAGTGCCATTGGAGGGTACTTTAAGACACCAGGTGATGGAGAAGCACAACCACAACCTGAGAAAAAAACTGTCACATATTGTCCGTGTCCTTTTCTCGTCATATGGGGGCTGTCAGTGAACCAGTGCTGCTAGGGATGGGATTTCAGGGGCTAGAACTAGGTGAGAACTGCCTGAGGAAGCCAAAGGCAGGAAAGCTTAGAAGAGCAAGTATAAGCCACTGCCCCTTGGAGAGACAGAGAACCCAGCTCAGTGGTGACAAATACCAACTAGGAGCTTGAAGGTTGAGTGAGCCAGCATGGGATGATTGCCAGGAAGGAGCCAAGCTCCCTTTCCAGGTAAACAATTTGCTAAAGGCTTTCATGCCCAGTGAAGCTTCGAGACTAGCTCAGCCACAGGACGTAAGGCCAACAGATATGCAGGAATCAAAGATAGTTCAAATTAAACATCAAATTCAAGGGTTCTGTAAATAGGAGATCTGAGGGTTTGCTTCAAAATAATGGGGAGAGGATCCTGCGTACACAGACTAGACAAAACTGGCCCTCTAAACGGAAGGGTGCAAAAAGCTCTTTTTTTTCATTCAGGATACATCATTCTGAATGGAGATGAGAGTAGCTAAAAATTAAACATATTCATGGAAAGGACGAGCTAATATTGTTAGTGAGGAAGGAAACTTATCCTGTAATGCAAAATTTCCTCTCAATTTACATCTACATAAGAATAAGGGAACAGTCAAGAAAGGAGTCACCTTTATGCAGTTTGAGAGCAAAATCATAGGATGCTGTTTCTTTCCCAACATTAAAATTTTTCAATAAAGGACAATTCCATCCTTAGAGCCTAAGGTCTTATTTTTACAGGTTTTGTTCCCAATATTTTATGTTATCTCATGACAGCCCTGTGGAAAAGGCAGAACAGTGCTACTGTGCATATTGTACTGAGGAAGAAAGTAAGGCCCAATGGGATGGAGGAACTTGTCCAAAACCCAGCAGCCTCAATAAGAAAGAGTCAGGACTCGGAGCCTCTGTCTGTTGGCTCCAAATTCAGACCCTCTCTGCAACGCCATGTTACTCTGCCCAGTTTCATGAGTTGCTTCTAACTGTTAAATTTGGTATCCCATCCTGGTACTTTGCCTTGTTCAGTCTTTCCAGCCTTGACCATTAGGATGATTCCAAATGATGGAAATGTGGTTTTGCAGTACAGTTGGCCCTTGAGCAACATGAGTTTGAACTGTGCAGGTCCCACTTATACACGGAATTGCTTTTTGCTAAACATAGTACAGTTCTGTAAATGTATTTTCTCTTCCTTATGATTTTAATAACACTTTCTTCTCTCTAGCTTCCTTTATTGTAAGAATACAGTATGTAATACATAGAACATACAAAATTAGTTTTAATTAACTGTTCATGTTATCAGTAAGGCTTCTGGTCAATAGTAGGCTATTAGTAGTTAAGTTGTAGGAGGGTCAAAAGTTATACATGAATTTTCAACTGCGCGGAGTTGGCACTCTAACCCCCATATTGTTCAGTGGTCAACTGTATTCTGGTATGACAGAATATCATGCTATTTTTTGAAAATCCAAGTATTTTCTGGTATTTTTCTTAGTGCAGCACCATTACTTCAGTATTTCAAAAATCTAAACTCTGAATTTTGTACATTATGAGATCTATCCAGAGAGTTCTATACTGCATTGACATTTTATATTAAATAGAGATGACTTGGGGGTGCCCGAGTGGCTCAGTCGGTTTAGCGTCTGCCTTCAGCTCAGGTCATGATCCCAGGGTCCTGGGATGGAGCCCTGTGTCCGCTCCCTGCTTAGCAGGAACCTGCTTC